>NC_141878.1:503935506-513935506 GCF_056163025.1 Triticum urartu
CATGGCCACAGAAAGCTATCCCTACAAAATCATATAGTCTGGCTATGCTCCATCTTCACCACACAAAATATTTAAATCACGCACAACCCCGATGACAAGCCAAGCAATTGTTTCATACTTTTGATGTTCTCAAACTTTTTCAATCTTCACGCAATACATGAGCGTGAGCCATGGACATAGCACTATAGGTGGAATAGAATGGTGGTTGTGGAGAAGACAAAAAGAGAGAAGATAGTCTCACATCAACTAGGCGTATCAACGGGCTGTGGAGATGCCCGTCAATAGATATCAATGTGAGTGAGTAGGGATTGCCATGCAACGGATGCACTAGAGCTATAAGTGTATGAAAGCTCAACAAAAGAACTAAGTGGGTGTGCATCCAACTTGCTTGCTCACGAAGACCTAGGGCAATTTTGAGGAAGCCCATCATTGGAATATACAAGCCAAGTTCTATAATGTAAAATTCCCACTAGTATATGAAAGTGACAACATAGCAGACTCTCTATCATGAAGATCATGATGCTACTTTGAAGCACAAGTGTGGTAAAAGGATAGTAGCATTACCCCTTCTCTCTTTTTCTCTCATTTTTTTAAATTTTGTTATTTTTTTATTTGGGCCTTCTCTTTTTTTATGGCCTCTTTTTTTATTTGGGCTTCTTTGGCCTCTTTTTTTCGTCCGGAGTCTCATCCCGACTTATGGGGGAATCATAATCTCCATCGTCCTTTCCTCACTGGGACAATGCTCTAATAATGAAGATCATCACACTTTTATTTTTCTTACAGCTCAAGAATTACAACTCGATACTTAGAACAAGATATGACTCTATATGAATGCCTCCGGCGGTGTACCGGGATGTGCGATGATGCATGGGTGACATGTATGAAAGAATTATGAACGGTGGCTTTGCCACAAATACGATGTCAACTACATGATCATGCAAAGCAATATGACAATGATGAAGCGTGTCATAATAATGGAACGGTGGAAAGTTGCATGGCAATATATCTCGGAATGGATATGGAATGCCATAATAGGTAGGTATGGTGGCTGTTTTGAGGAAGGTATATGGTGGGTGTATGATACGGGGGAAAGGTGCGCGGTATTAGAGAGGCTAGCAATGGTGGAAGGGTGAGAGTGCGTATAATCCATGGACTCAACATTAGTCATAAAGAACTCACATACTTATTGCAAAAATCTATTAGTTATCAAAACAAAGTACTACGGGCATGCTCCTAGGGGATAGATTGGTAGGAAAAGACCATCGCTCGTCCCCGACCGCCACTCATAAGGAAGACAATCAATAAATACATCATGCTCCGACTTCATCACATAACGGTTCACCATACGTGCATGCTACGGGAATCACAAACTTCAACACAAGTATTTCTCAAATTCACAACTACTCACTAGCATGACACTAATATCACCATCTCCATATCTCAAAACAATTATCAAGTATCAAACTTCTCATAGTATTCAACACACTCATAAGAGAATTTTATTATTCTTGAATACCTAGCATATTAGGATTTTAAGCAAATTACCATGCTATTAATACTCTCAAAATAATATAAGTGAAGCATGAGAGTTAATCTATTTCTTCAAAATAAAACTACCACCATGCTCTAAAAGATATAAGTGAAGCACTAGAGCAAATGACAAACTACTCCGAAAGATATAAGTGAATATCAATGAGTAGTTGAATAATTATGCAACTATGTGAAGACTCTCTAACATTTAATAATTTCATATCTTGGTATTTTATTCAAACAGCAAGCAAAACAAAATAAAATGACATCTAAGAATAGCAAACATCATGTGAAGAAGCAAAAACTTAGGATCAACCGATACTAACCGATAGTTGTTGAAGAAGAAAGGTGGGATGCCAACCGGGGCATCCCCAAGCTTAGACGCTTGAGACTTCTTGAAATATTATCTTGGGGTGCCTTGGGAATCCCCAAGCTTGAGCTTTTGTGTCTCCTTAATTCCTCTCATATCACGGTCTCCCTAAATCTCAAAAGCTTCATCCACACAAAACTCAACAAGGACTCGTGAGATAAGTTAGTATAAACCATTGCAAAAACCTTATCATACTCTACTGTAGAAAATCAATAAAATTATTATTCAACATTGCATACTAAATGCATCTGCATATTTAATAGTCCTATCCTCAAATAGAATCATTAAAGAAGCAGACATATGCAAACAATGCAAACATAACAGCAATCTGCCTAAATAGGACAGTCTGTAAAGAATGCAGCAACATCCATACTTCCCTAGCTCCAAAAGTTATGAAAAATTCCCGCTGTATTAAATTTATCAGAGCTTAATATGCAAAAAGGTTTCAACATTTTATCACATTATGACTTTTCTAGGGAATTATTGCAACAGCGGTAAACTTTCTGTTTTCAAACAGCAACATGTGGACTTCTAAAATAGGGATAGTAAAGGCTATCAATACCACTTTTATTGAAATAAAAGATGCAAAACATTGTTCTAAATAACAGCAAGCAAATCCAAACAAAATAAATTGACTCTCCAAGCAAAACACATATCATGTGGTGAATAAAAATATAGCTCCAAGTAAAGTTACCGATGAACGAAGACGAAAGAGGGGATGCCTTCCGGGGAATCCCCAAGCTTAGGCTCTTGGTTGTCCTTGAATATTAACTTGGGTGCCTTGGGCATCCCCAATCTTAGGCTATTTCCAATCCTTATTCCATAGTACATCGAATCTTTACCCAAAACTTGAAAACTTCACAACACAAAACTTAACAGAAAACTCGTAAGCTCCGTTAGCGAAAGAAAACAAAACACCACTTCATGGTACTGTAATGAACTAATTCTTTATTTATATTGGTGTTAAACCTACTGTATTCCAACTCCTCTATGGTTTATAAACTATTTTACTAGCCATAGATTCATCAAAATAAGTAAACAACACATGAAAAACAGAATCTGTCAAAAACAGAACAGTCTGCAGTAATCTGAATCAAACGTATACTTATGGAACTCATAAAATTCTCAAATAAATTTCTGGACCTGAGTAATTTATCTATTAATAATCTGCAAAAAGAATTAACTAAATAGCACTCTCCAATAAAAAATGGCAGCAATTCTCGTGAGCGCTAAAGTTTCTGTTTTCTACAGCATGATCAACAAGACTTTCCCCGAGTCTTCCCAAAGGTTCTACTTGGCACAAACACTAATTAAAACAATAAAACCACATATAAACAGAGGCTAGATGAATTATTTATTACTAAACAGGAGCAAAAAGCAAGGAATAAAAATAAAATTGGGTTGCCTCCCAACAAGCACTATCGTTTAATGCCCCTAGCTAGGCATGATGATTTCAATGATGCTCACATAAAGGATAAGAATTGTAACATAAAAAGAGCATCGTGAAGAATATGACTAGCACATTTAAGTCTAACATAATTCCTATGCATAGGGATTTTGTGAGCAAACAACTTATGGGAACAATAATCAACTAGCATAGGAAGGCAAAACAAGCATAACTTCAAAACTTTAAGCATATAGAGAGGAAACTTGGTATTATTGCAATTCCTACAAGCATATATTCCTCCCTCATAATAATTTTCAGTAGCATCATGAATGAATTCAACAATATAACCAGCACCTAAAGCATTCTTTTCATGATCTACAAGCATAGAAATTCTATTACTCTCCACATAAGCAAAATTCTTCTCATGAATAATAGTGGGAGCAAACTCAACAAAATAATTATCATGTGAGGCATAATACAATTGAAAACTAAAATCACGATGAAAAGTTTCATGGATATCATTATTCTTTATAGCATACAATTCATCACAATAATCATCATAGATAGCAACTTTGTTCTCATAATCAATTGGAACCTCTTCCGTAATAGTGGATTCATTACTAAATAAAGTCATGACCTCTCAAATTCCACTTTCATCAATATAATCATCATAAATAAGAGTCATGCTTTCATCATAATAAATTTTCTCATCAAAACTTGGGGGACAAAAAATATCATCTTCATCAAACATAGCTTCCCCAAACTTGTGGCTTTGCATATCATTAACATCATGGATATTCAAGGAATTCATACTAACAACATTGCAATCATGCTCATCATTCAAATATTTAGTGCCAAAAATTTTAATGCATTCTTCTTCTAACACTTCGGCACAATTTTTCTTTCCATCATACTCACGAAAGATATTAAAAAGATGAAGCGTATGAGACAAACTCAATTCCATTTTTTTGTAATTTTCTTTTATAAACTAAACTAGTGATAAAACAAGAAACTAAAAGACTCGATTGCAAGATCTAAAGATATACCTTCAAGCGCTAACCTCCCTAGCAACGGCACCAGAAAAGAGCTTGATGTCTACTACACAACCTTCTTCTTGTAGATGTTGTTGGGCCTTCAAGTGCATAGGTTTGTAGGACAGTAGCAAATTTCCCTCAAGTGGATGACCTAAGGTTTATCAATACGTAGGAGGCGTAGGATGAAGATGGTCTCTCTCAAGCAACCCTGCAACCAAATAACAAAGAGTCTCTTGTGTCCCCAACACAACCAATACAATGGTAAATTGTATAGGTGCACTAGTTCAGCGAAGAGATGGTGAAACAAGTGGTATGTGGATGGTAGATAAAGGTATTTGTAATCTGAAAATATAAAAACAGCAAGGTAACTAATGATAAAAGTGAGCGTAAATGGCATTGCAATGTGTTGAAACAAGGCCTAGGGTTCATACTTTCGCTCGTGTAAGTTCCCTCAACAATGATAACATAATTGGATCACATAAATGTCCCTCAACATGCAACAAAGAGTCACTCCAAAGTCACTAATAGCGGAGAACGAACGAAGAGATTATGGTAGGGTATGAAACCACCTCAAAGTTATTCTTTCCAATCAATCCGTTGGGCTATTCCTATAAGTGTCACTAACAGCCCTAGAGTTCGTACTAGAATAACACCTTAAGACACAAATCAGCCAAAACCCTAATGTCACCTAGATACTCCAATGTCACCTCAAGTATCTGTGGGTATGATTATACGATATGCATCACACAATCTCAGATTCATCTATTCAACCAACACATAGAACCTCAAAGAGTGCCCCAAAGTTTCTACCGGAGAATCACGACGAAAACGTGTGCCAACCCCTATGCATAGGTTCATGGGCGGAACCCGCAAGTTGGTCACCAAAACATACATCAAGTGAATCACGTGATATCCCATTGTCACCACAGATATCCACGGCAAGACATACATCAAGTGTTCTCAAATCTTTAAAGACTCAATCCGATAAGATTACTTCAAAGGGGAAACTCAATTCATTACAAGAGAGTAGAGGGGGGAAGAAACATCATAGGATCCAAATATAATAGCAAAGCTCACGATACATCAAGATCGTATCACCTCAAGAACACAAGAGAGAGAGAGATCAAACACATAGCTACTAGTACATACCCTCAGCCCCGAGGGAGAACTACTCCCTCCTCATCATGGAGAGCACCGGGATGATGAAGATGGCCACCGGAGAGAGATTTCCCCCTCCGGCAGGTTGCTGGAACAGGTCTAGATTGGTTTTCGGTGGCTACGGAGGCTTCTGGCGGCGGAACTCCCGATCTATTGTGCTCACAGATGTTTTTAGGGTATATGGAGATATATAGGCGGAAGAAGTACGTCAGGGGGGCCACGAGGGGCTCATGAGGGTGGAGGGCACGCCCAGGGGGGTGGGCGCGCCCCCCTGCCTCGTGACCTCCTCGCAGATCCCCCAACGTGCACTCCAAGTCTTCTAGGCTTCTTTCCTTCCAAAAATGAGTTCCGTGAAGTTTCAGGTCAATTGGACTCCGTTTGGTTTTCCTTTTCTTCGAAACCATAAAACAGGGTAAAAAACAGAAACTAGCACTGGGATCTGGGTTAATAGGTTAGTCCCAAAAATGATATAAAAGTGTATAATAAAGCCCATAAACATTCAAAACAGTAGATAATATAGCATGGAGCAATCAAAAATTATAGATACGTTGGAGACGTATCATTAATCACATAGAGACCGTTCTCGACATGCCCAACAAAGGCTACTTTAAGAGTCTTGCTCCACCAGAGGGCCACGGAATCAATATCAAAGAAAGTGGCAAAGCCCATGAGTGCTAGTTGATGAACGGAAAGTAAATTGTATGCAAGGGACTCAACAAGCATGACCTTCTCGATCGTAAGATCATGAGAAATGACAACTTTGCCGAGTCCCAATACCTTAGAAGATGAGGCATCACCCCACTCGACATTGGTGGGCATGGATGGAATCTTTTGCACGTCCACCACCAAGTCCTTGGTTCCGGTCATATGATTAGTAGCTCCACTATCGAGAAACCATGATCCCCCACCGGAAGCAAACACCTACAAGAGATCAATGCTTGGTTTTAGGTACCCATTTTGTAATGGGTCCTTTGATGTTAGTAACAAGGGTCTTAGGAACCCATATAGACCATTCAATGTACTCATAAGTAGAACCAATAAATTTGGCATAAACATGCCCATCTCTAGCGCGGCACAACACATAAGAAGGGTTCAAGTCGCCGGCTTTGTTCGGAAGGGGAGCGTTTCCCTTCTTGGCATCACTACCCCTCGTGGAGTTCTTCTCCTTCTCCTTAGTAGCACCCTCACCCTCCTTCACAAAGGTTTTCTTGAGAGGAGGAGGTCGTTAGCCTTGTCATTCTTCTTCTTGTTCTTGGACTTGGGCACGTACCCAATCCCTTCCTTGCCACAACTCCCTTTTGGTTGGTCAAAAGGTCATTGAGGTTCTTCTCACCTTGTATGCAAGACACAAGACCTTTCTCAAGTTGCACCTTTAGCTTAGCGTTCTCCTCAACAAGATGCACATGCTCACAACACGGGTTAGTAGCATTTGCATTATCAATTAACATCATACGAGGAAAAGTAGATTTCTCCTTGGTTAGCTTTACTTGAAGTTGATCATGAGACTCTTTGAGGCTAGCACGAGCACCCTTCAAGACCTTGTGAGCCTTGTCAAGTAGATCAAACTCCTCTTTGAGTCTAGCAAGATCAACCCCAAGTTTGGCCTTCTCGGAGTTTAGCACACGAGAAACAACGAGAGCATGATCAAACTCTTTCTTTAACTTAGCATGATCAACATTGTGTGACTCCTCAAGAGCCAAACGAAGACTACGCTCTTCCTCAAGAGCATTGGAAAGATCCGAAATCTCATCATCATAGTCACGACTATGCCCCTCCATCTTGGAGATAGTATCTTCATGAGACTCGATCATGTCATTGGCTTCACCAAGTTGTTCCAAGAGAGCAACAAAATGCTTCTTGGATTTACCCTTGAGTTTACCCATAAAGGACTCAAACTCATTTTCCTCCACATTAGATCCCTCACATTCATAAATGCAATCCGTCAAGGAAGGATTATTAATGATGGTAGTTTTGATGTTGGGGGTTACCTTGTTGGTGGCTTTGGCCATGAGGCACTTGGCGGTGATGTTCTCATTGGGTGAGTCGAAGAGGGACACTCGTGGAGTTTTTGCAATGGCAACGGAGGCCATGACAACCGACTCACCATCTTCATCATCATCATGGTACTCTTCTTGAACCACCAATGTCTTGTGAGGGGTCTTCTTGGTGAAGTTGCTCTTGTTGGGGAAAGACTTGGCTTTGTCCTTTTGAATGAGCTTGCCACCATTGTCTTCCCTCTTCTCATACGGGCACTCCGCAACAAAACAGCTCACATTGCCACAATTGTAGCAAGTCCTCACACGTTGCTTGCCTTTTGTGCCACTTGAGTTGTTCTTGTTGAAGTTTTGCCTTGAGCTTTTCTTGCTCCAAAATTGCCTTGAAGCAAGTGCCATGTGTTCATGATAGGCATATTTTGTATCTTCGGGGTTGCTTCCATCTTCTTCCTCTTCTTCTTCTTCTTCAACACAAACCTTGGCCTTCAATGCAAGGTTGGGCTCCTTTGCTCTTTGAGAACGAAGCACCGCATTGTCGGCGGTCTTGTCCAAGATGTTCATAGCCACAAACTCATCCAACACTTCACTTGAGGTCAATGTGTGGAAGTCCAGCCTTTGACGAATGATGGAGGACATCGCCTTGTGGTATGGCATCATTGACTTGAGGAATTTGCGCTTGATCCAATTGTCGTCCGTGTCCTTGCTCCCATGATCTCGGAGTGAGACTGCGAGTTTAGTTACTCTCCGATAAAGCTCACGAGGTTCTTCATCTTCTTTCATTGCAAACTCATCGGCTTCGTCTTGCACTACTTCATAGTTGGAACGTTGAATGCTTGCGCTTCCCCGCTAGAGAGAGACCACACAAAGCCATGCATCTTTGGCTAAGGCGAAGGGTCGAAGATGAGGTAGATCTTCGGGTGGGATTGCATCTTGGATGATGAAGAGAGCATTCTCATTGAATTGATTATCTGTGGCTTCTCGAGGAGTGAAGTTTCTTGGGTCATGCGGATAGAAACCTGTTGGGGAATGTAGTAATTTCAAAAAAAATCCTACGCACACGCAAGATCATGGTGATGCATAGCAACGAGAGGGGAGAGTGTGATCTACGTACCCTTGTAGATCGACAACGGAAGCGTTAACTTGGTTGATGTAGTCGTACGTCTTCACGGCCCGGCCGATCAAGCACCGAAACTACGGCACCTCCGAGTTCTAGCACACGTTCAGCTCGATGACGATCCCCGAACTCTGATCCAGCAAAGTGTCGGGGAAGAGTTCCGTCAGCATGACGGCGTGGTGACGATCTTGATGTACTACCGTCGCAGGGCTTCGCCTAAGCACCGCTACAATATTATCGAGGACTATGGTGGAAGGGGGCACCGCACACGGCTAAGAATATGATCATGTGGATCAACTTGTGTCAAGGGGTGCCCCCTGCCCCCGTATATAAAGGATCAAGGGGAGGAGGCCGGCCGGCCCTCTATGGCGCGCCAAGGAGGAGTCCTCCTCCTAGTAGGAGTAGGACTCCTACTAGGAGGGGGAAAGAAGTGGGGAGGGAGAGGGAAAGGGGGGCGCCCCCCCCCCTCTCCTAGTCCAATTCGGACCAGGGGGGAGGAGGGGCGTGGCCCACCTTTGGCTGCCCTCTCTCTCTCCACTAAGGCCCATATGGCCCATTACTTCTCCCGGGGGGGTTCCGGTAACCCTCCGGCTCTCCGGTTTTCTCCGAAATCACCCGGAACACTTCCGGTGTCCGAATATAGCCGTCCAATATATCAATCTTTATGTCTCAACCATTTCGAGACTCCTCGTCATGTCCATGATCACATCCGGGACTCCGAACTAACTTCGGTACATCAAAACTCATAAACTCATAATATAACTGTCATCGAAACCTTAAGCGTGCGGACCCTACGGGTTCGAGAACAATGTAGACATGACCGAGACACGTCTCCGGTCAATAACCAATAGCGGAACCTGGATGCTCATATTGGCTCCTACATATTCTACGAAGATCTTTATCGGTCAGACCGCATAACAACATACGTTGTTCCCTTTGTCATCGGTATGTTACTTGCCCGAGATTCGATCGTCGGTATCTCAATACCTAGTTCAATCTCGTTACCGGCAAGTCTCTTTACTCGTTTCGTAATACATCATCTCACAACTAACTCATTAGTTGCAATGCTTGCAAGGCTTTATGTGATGTGCATTACCGAGAGGGCCCAGAGATACCTCTCCGACAATCAGAGTGACAAATCCTAATCTCGAAATACGCCAACCCAACATGTACCTTTGGAGACACATGTAGAGCACCTTTATAATCACCCAGTTACGTTGTGACGTTTGGTAGCACACAAAGTGTTCCTCCGGCAAACGGGAGTTGCATAATCTCATAGTCATAGGAACAGGTATAAGTCATGAAGAAAGCAATAGCAACATACTAAACGATCGGGTGCTAAGCTAATGGAATGGGTCATGTCAATCAGATCATTCACCTAATGATGTGATCCCGTTAATCAAATAACAACTCTTTGTCCATGGTTAGGAAACATAACCATCTTTGATTAACGAGCTAGTCAAGTAGAGGCATACTAGTGACACTCTGTTTGTCTATGTATTCACACATGTATTATGTTTCCGGTTAATACAATTCTAGCATGAATAATAAACATTTATCATGATATAAGGAAATAAATAATAACTTTATTATTGCCTCTAGGGCATATTTCCTTCAAAACCTTCTTCAGTGATTCTCCAAAGATTAGTGTTCACATGATTTAAATGACGCTTAAAGCGATAAACCCAAGAATCGAAGTCCTCATTTTTCACAATCTTAGGGGGAGGACCGGCATGATTCAAGTGAGTGGAAGGAATCAGTCCACCATAAACAAGTGGTGGTTCCACATGGGCAAAGATGCCAGTGCCATTTTTACCACTAGAAGAAGGAACCTTTTCACTACTAGCTTCCCCCTTGTCGGAGTTAGCATCCGTCACCTTGTCCGTGGGATCACCCACTTTCAAAGGTGCAGTAGATAGTTTAAGTCCTTCAATGAATTTAGTAAACATGCTTTCAACCTCGGTTGTCATTGAGGTTTTCAATGTCTCCAAGGCTACATTGAATTCCTCACGGGAGACCGAGGTTCCCCCATCACCCGTAGACGAGATCGGATTCACACGGGAGTGCTCCTCCACACCGTCTATGGTGTCAACCATACTCTTTGGACGGCAAAGTCCTTAGAAAAGAGACGAGGCTCTGATACCAATTGAAAGGATCGATATGGTTGACTAGAGGGGGTGAATAGGCAACTAACAATTTTTTCTTGGCTTTTCTTTACCAAATTAAAACTTTACATCAAAGTAGGTTGTCTAGATGTGCAACTAGGTGAGCAACCTATATGATGCAACAACAACGAACATACAAGCAAGCAAGAGAAGTAACACTAATAAGCTTGCACAAGTAAAGGTAAGAGGTAACCAAGAGTGGACCCGGTGAAGACGAGGATGTGTTACCGAAGTTCCTTCCTTTTGAGAGGAAGTACGTCTCCGTTAGAGCGGTGTGGAGGCACAATGCTCCCCAAGAAGCCACTAGGGCCACCGTATTCTCCTCACACCCTCACACAATGCGAGATGCCGTGATTTCACTATTGGTGCCCTTGGAGGCAGCGACCGGACCTTTACAAAAAAGGTTGGGGCAAACTCCACAACTCAATCGGAGGCTCCCAACAACACCACGAAGCTTCACCACAATGGACTATGGCTCCATGGTGACCTCAACCATCTAGGGTGCTCAAACACCCAACAGTAACAAGATCCACTAGGGATTAGTGGGGGGATCAAATATCTCTTGGTGGAAGTGTAGATCGGGGCCTTCTCAACTACTCCCGAGCAAATCAACAAGTTTGGTTGGCTAGGGAGAGAGATCGGGCAAAAATGGAGCTTGGAGCAATAATGGAGCTTTTGGGGGAAGAGGTAGGTCAACGAAGAAGAAGGGGACCCCCTTTTATAGTGGGGGTAACAATCCAAACATCAGAGAATCAAACCTCCAACGACGCGGGAAGGCCTAGAGGGTGTGAAACGAAAGTGTACGTGATGATTCCACCCTACCCTTACCAAAGCGGACCCCCTCTTGATAGTACGGTGACTCCTACGAAACTAGTCCACCAACAAGAAACGAAAGAGCTACACCATCTTGAAAAACACTCCGAGGGGAAAGAAATCGTCTCGAGCCAAAGGATTAATCTCTGAAATGCTCAAAGCACATGGTTAGTCCACAAATATGTTGTCATCAATCACCAAAACTACATCAAGAGAGATATGCCTTAACACTTGCGTCGCTCCTCCACCAACCGAAGACCTTCAGCCTCAATACGCGAGTCGACACTAGCAAGCTCTTCACCAAGGCGGTTCATCGCGCCCATCGCCTCCTGGAAGAGATCGTGGCGGACCATGTTGTGCTCGCGCTCGAGCTCGAATGCTCGGCCCACCTCGTCCTCCACCTCGGGGGCTGCGGGTGGAGCATCAAGTGGCGCACCACCTCCCGGTTGGGGGCTGGGGGCTAGCACGGCCCCAGGCGCCAGCTGACCCTTGCGAGGGGCCCGAACCAAACAAGGCCCGCTACTTGAAGAAGACTCCAGGATCGAGACTAGCCATCTACCAACCGTGACCAGGGGAGGAGCCATTGGCACGCCTGCTACGCTCCGAGCAAGGCCCCGAAGAAAGGACGGCAAAGGCGCAAGCTCGGGGCGCCTTGGTAGCAGACGGGTGCGATGGGACGAGAGGGAGATGCTTCTCTAGAGATTTCACGGCCTTAGCAGAAGGGGGCCTGAGGGGACAATCGTCAGGAAAGGAAGGCGGCACATAGAAGATCACCAAGATAAGGTACTTACTCGTTGATAGCGATGTACTTCCGACGCTTCAACGGTCCGAAGATGCTGCCGCCGCTAGGGGGTCCTTTCCTCTTGCGGAGCTCCTCGAAGTCCACACAAAGGCGACCGAAGGGCTGGACGTGACGGCCGGAGCGCGGCGGAGCCGAAGAAGAACCAAGAGGGATGGCTTCAGGGGAGCCCGGCTGCAGCGAACAGCCCGGCTCTTTCTCGCTGTGACCTCCCGAGGCTCCTGGAGCCTCGGCCTCGGGAGCTGCATGCCGCATCTCATCAGCGACCGACGCCTCAGGAGGGGCGTCACAAGCTCTCGAGGACGATGCCCTCGGATCACCGCTCGGCATGTGCTCCTTAGCACCTGAGCAGCCGACCCCCGTCATAGCTCGCTCCCCCGCACCGTCACCTGGGGCGAGCTCGGCACCGGCGGCGAAGAATGGGACCACGATGACGGGATTCACGCAGGGCCCCACCAAGCCAATTGGGTGCAGCCCCCACTCATCAAAGGAAGGTGTGCTCACGGCAAAGGTGACCTTGTTCTCGCAGCGGTACAACATGCAGCTCTTCCTGGGCATCTCGTCCGACAGAGGGACACCAGATAGGACTATGAGCACCGTTTGGCACGCAGCAAGAGGAAGCCCCTCCTCCTGAAACGTCATGTTGTCCTGTCCGCTGAGCAAGGCCCACATCGGGCGAGAGTGGCGCTGAAGCGGAGCAACTCGACGCCTGACGAACTCCCTCACCACCATGGGTGCAGTCACGCCAAGGTCCTTCAGCCACCTCAGCCTAGCCCAGACGGGGGCAAGGCAGGGGCTCGTGAGCTTCTGATGGCCCCAGCCAAAGTTTGGAATGGCAGGCCCCACCGGAGCTTGGAGCAGAGGGTTGATCACGCCGGCATCAACAAACACCCATAGCATGCGGAACTCGCTCGCGGATGAAGGAAGCTCGAAGTCGATCCCCATGCCTGCTGTCGTAGCCACGACCTGGAAGCCCACACACCCTGAGCTCTGTCGGGCACCGGTGAGATGCAGTGAGAAGAAGTGGCGGAGGAGTGCCAAGGAGGGGGTGATGCCCACCATGGCCTCACACATGAAAGCAAAGACGGCAAGAAGGGTCACAGATTGAGGGTCGAGATGGAGCATGTGGATCTGATAGTGCTCGAGCACCGCGTTGAAGAAGGCGGAGAAGGGAGGAAGCAGGCCAGTCCAGAGGGCATCAATGAAGATCGGAACCTCGGTGACTGCCCGAGCCATGCTGGAGCGAGACGCAGGCCAGGCCAGCATCTCTCCTCACTCGTTGAAGCTGGAGGCGAGTATGGGGCACACCTTGCCCATGGCCTCGTCGTTGAGCACCCGAGGCCGGCCGAGCGCCGGCTCGAAGGATGGAGGCGCACTTGTCGAGGACAGAGGGTTCGTCCCCTTTTCGGCTTGTTTCGGTGCCATGGCGGTGAAGCGGGCGGAGCACTGGTCGGATTGGGAAGGTGGAGTAGGGCGTCGAGGAAGCAGGGAGATTGGCAGAACCAGGCGTGGCGATGGAAGAATAACTATGCAAGAAGCGGGGCCGCATAGCCAGGCGGATTGAAGGGCAGCGTGGGGAAGCAGAGACGCCCACGTCCAATCAACCGCCACGCGTCGACTGAGGCCGCAGGCTTTTGGGGCCCGTGGTGCTCCGAACTTGACCCTTGGCTTCGCCGCGAAGCCAAGCCCAAGCGCACCTTGGGCCCGGGGGCTACTGTCGGCGTTCTGGGAACGGGGGTCCCCAGACTTGCCTGCCTGCGGCCCACGGCGTGGCCAAGCAGCAGGCCGTACGACCCATCTTCACCAACAAGGCACCCAAGACCCTCGCGAGGCGGACGACGCAAGACCTCCTCTGGAGTGGCCTATCTAGGCAGGCTCACGAGGAGCGGAGATATCAAGGCAGGGCGAACCTCACGAGACTCTCGTGACGTGAGCCATGACGATCGACACCAGGCGGGTGCCAGCGCGCGCAGCGTCCTTATTTCCCCTTTGGTGCAAAGGAGGCAAGCGCAGCCGCGGAGTACCGAGGCCTCAGGCAAAGGTTGCCATTTCGATGCAACAAGTCCAAGACCAGAAGGACGGCAGACGGAGGTCATCGTGGAGCCCAAGACGTTGTCACCCCAGAGCCTTTCACAGGCGCAGACTACCTTTTGTCAGGATAGCTTGTACTAGCTGCCCCCCCTTCAAATTAGCCCGCCATTGTTGGCTCCCTTCCCGCTCAATATTTGGGAAAGAGGACCAGGGCCTCTATAAATAGGACTAGCCACCACCATAGTAGGGATCGGATCGCATCTCATCTCATCTTAGCTTGAGGGAATCTACACACCACAAGTTCATACGCACAAGAACACCTCAACCTCAGAAGGTTGTTCTTCCCTTATACTGTTCATCATCAACCCAAGAAGCAATTCACCACCACCACACTGGAGTAGGGTATTACACCACAATGGTGGCTCGAACCAGTATAAACCCCGTGTCTTTCTGTGTTGTGAGTTCGTCGAGTTCGTCCGCAAGAACTTAGCGAGCTAGAGCGTAGATCGGTAGGAGGGAAAGACTTCACGCGCACCCCAGTGTTCGAACCTTAAGGGTTTGCTGGAACCCCACATCTGACATGTATCACGGGGTCTGGATGCACCAGCGAAATTTGCACCAATTCTCAAGGTGATAAAGGGCAATGCACGGTACCGTAGAGGCTAGCAAATTGCGAAAAGGTAAGAGTGTGTATGATCCATGGACTAACATTAGTCATAAAGAACTCATATACTTATTGCAAAAGTTTATTAGCCCTCGAAGCAAAGTACTACTACGCATGCCCCTAGAGGGATAGATTGGTAGGAAAAGAACATCGCTCGTCCCCGACCGCCACTCATAAGGAAAGCACTCAAAGAACACCCCATGCTTCAAATTTGTCACACAACGTTTACCATACGTGCATGCTATGGGACTTGCCAACTTTAACACAAGTATTTCTCAATTTTGCAATTACCCAACTAGCATGACTCTAACATTACCACCTTTATATCTCAAAACATCTATCAAGTATCATAGTATTCAGTGCACTCTATATGAAAGTTTTTATCATACCCATCTTGAATGCCTATCATATCAGGACTAATTTTATAGCCAAAGCAAATTACCATGCTGTTCTAAAAGACTCTCAAAATAATATAAGTTAAGCATGAGAGATTAATAATTTCTACAAAATAAAACCACCACCGTGCTCTAAAAAAATAAGTGAAGCACTAGAGCAAAATTATCTAGCTCAAAAGATATAAGTGAAGCACATGGAGTATTTTAATAAATTCCGATTCATGTGTGTCTCTCCCAAAAGGTGTATACAGCAAGGATGATTGTGGTAAACTAAAAGGCAAATACTCAAATCATACAAGACGCTCCAAGCAAAACACATATCATCTGGTGAATAAAAATATAGCCTTAAGTAAAGTTACCGATAGACGAAGACGAAAGAGGGGATGCCTTCTGGGGCATCTCCAAGCTTAGGCTTTTGGTTGTCCTTGGATTTTACCTTGGGGTGCCTTGGGCATCCCCAAGCTTAGGCTGTTGCCACTCCTTGTTCAAAAATCCATCAAATCTTTACCCAAAAACTTGAAAACTTCACAACACAAAACTCAACAGAAAATCTTATGAGCTCTGTTAGTATAAGAAAACAAATCACCACCTTTAGGTACTGTAATGAACTCATTCTTTATTTGTATTGGTGTTAAACCTACTGTAGTCCAACTTCTCTATGGTTCATGCCCCCCGATACTAGCCATAGATTCATCAAAATAAGCAAACAACACACGAAAAACAGAATCTGTCAAAAACAGAACAGTCTGTAGCAATCTGTAGGTTTCGTATACTTCTGTAACTCCAAAAACCCTGATAAGTTAGGAAGTCCTAAATAATTTGTATATTGATCTAATGCAGTTAGAATTGGTATTTTATCGCTCTCTGGTAAAAAAATGGAAATTATTCTCGTGAGTGCATACTTTCTGTTTTTTCAGCAAGATCAAATAACAATCACCCAAGAAGATCCTAAAGGCTTTACTTGGCACAAACACTAATTAAAACATAAAAAACACAATCATAATAGAGGATAGATGATTTATTTATTACTAAACAGGAACAAAAATAAAATTGGGTTGCCTCCCAACAAGCGCTATCGTTTAACGCCCCTAGCTAGGCATAAAAACAAGAATAGATCTAGGTATTGTCATCTTTGGTATGCAATCCATAAGTGGCTCTCATAATAGATTCATAAGGTAATTTAATTTTCTTCCTAGGAAAGTGTTCCATGCCTTTCCTTAATGGAAATTGGAATCTAATATTTCCTTCTTTCTTGTCAATAATTGCACCAATCGTTCTAAGGAAAGGTCTACCAAGAATAATAGGACATGTAGGATTGCAATCTATATCAAGAACGATGAAATCTACGGGCACATAATTCCTATTTACAACAATAAGAACATCATTAATCCTTCCCATAGGTTTCTTAACGGTGGAGTCCGCAAGATGCAAATTTAAAGAACAATCATCAAATTCACGGAAACCTAGCACATCACACAAAGTTTTGGGAATCGTGGAAACACTAGCACCCAAATCACATAAAGCATAACATTCATGATTTTTGATCTTAATTTTAATAGTAGGTTCCCACTCATCATAAAGTTTTCTAGGGATAGAAACTTCCAATTCAAGCTTTTCTTCATAGGATTGCATTAAAGCATCAACTATAGGTTTGGTAAAAGCATTATTTTGACTATAAGCATGAGGAGAATTTAACACGGATTGCAACAAGGAAATACAATCTATTAAAGAACAATTATCATAATTAAATTCCTTGAAATCCAAAATAGTGGGTTCATTGCTAGTTTTGACCTCTTCAATCCCACTTTTATTAATTTTTGCATCAAGATCTAAAAACTCCGAATCATTGGGACGCCTTCTAACTAAAGTTGACTCATCTCCAGTCCCGTTTTTATCAAGATTCATATTGGCAAACAAAGATTTAACAGGAGACCATCAATCACTTTTAGATCTTCATCATTATTATCATGAAAACTAGAAGAACACGCTTTCACAAAGCAATCTTTTTTAGCACGCATCCTAGCGGTTCTTTCTTTGCACTCATCAATGGAAATTCTCATGGCTTTGAGAGACTCATTGATATCATGCTTAGGTGGAATAGATCTAAGTTTCAAAGAATCAACATCAAGAGAAATTCTATCCACGTTCCTAGCCAACTCATCAATCTTAAGCAATTTTTCTTCAATCAAAGCATTGAAATTCTTTTGTGAGGTAATAAATTCTTTTGCGAATTCATAAATTCTTTAACACTAGTCTCAAAATCAGAGGGCATCTTATTAAAATTTCCATAAGAGTTGTTGTAGGAATTACCATAATTATTAGAGGAATTACTAGGGAACGGCCTAGAATTAAAGTTTCCTCTATACGCGTTGTTACCAAAATTGTTCCTACAAACAAAATTCACATCCACAGATTCATTATTATTCTCAATCAAAGTAGACAAAGGCATATCATTAGGATCAGAAGAAACACTCTTATTAGCAAACAATTTCATAAGTTCATCCATCTTTCCACTCAAGACATTAATCTCTTCTATCGCATGAACCTTTTTACTAGGAGATCTTTCGGTGTGCCATTGAGAATAATTAACCATAATATTATATAGGAGTTTATTAGCTTATCCTAAAGTGATTTCCATAAAAGTGCCTCCCGCAGTCGAATATAAAAGATTTCTAGAAGCAAAATTCAATCCAGCATAAAAATTCTGTATAATCATCCATAAATTCAAACCATGTGTAGGGCAATTACGTATCATTAATTTCATCCTCTCCCAAGCTTGTGCAACATGCTCATGATCAAGTTGCTTAAAATTCATAATATCGTTTCTAAGAGAGATGATCTTAGCGGGAGGAAAATACTTAGAGATAAAAGCATCTTTGCACTTATTCCATGAATCAATACTATTTTTAGGCAAAGAAGAGAACCAAGTTTTAGCACGATCTCTAAGCGAAAACGAAAATAGCTTCAATTTAACAATATCATTATCCACATCTTTCTTCTTTTGCATATCACACAAATCAACGAAGTTGTTTAGATGGGTAGCGGCATCTTCACTAGGAAGGCTAGAAAATTGATATTTCATGACAAGATTCAACAAAGCGGCATTAATTTCACAAGATTCGGCATCGGTAATAGGAGCAATCGGAGTGCTAATAAAATCATTATTGTTAGTCTTGGAAAAGTCACACAATTTAGTATTATCTTGAGCCATCGTGACAATCAATCAATCCAACAAGCAAGCACAGAAGAAGCAAGCAAAAAGAAACGAATGAAAAAAGGCAAATAAAACGGCAAAGGTGAAGTGGGGGAGAGGAAAACGAGAGGCAAATGGAAAATAATGTAATGCGAGGGATACGAGTTTGTGATGGGTACTTGGTATGTCTTGACTTGTGCATAGATCTCCCCGGCAACGGCGCCAGAAATGGCTAGTTGTCGGGAGATCAAATCTCGACTTGACTTGGTGCAAATCTCCCCTGCAACGGCGCCAGAAATCCTTCTTGCTACCTCTTGAGCATGCGTTAGTTTTCCCTTGAAAAGGAAAGGGTGATGCAGTAAAGTAGTGTAAGTATTTCCCTCAGTTTTTGATAACCAAGGTATCAATCCAGTAGGAGACTACACGCAAATCGACTAGTACCTGCACAACAAATAAGAACCTTGCAACCAACGCGACAAAGGGTTGTCAATCCCTTCACGGCCACTTGGAAAAGTGAGATTTGATAAAGATAATAAGATAAATATTTTTGGTATTTTTGTGGTAAAGATTGCAAAATAAATAGTAAACTAGAATTGTAGATTCGGAACTTATATGATGTAAAGTAGTCCCCGGGGCAACAGGTTTCACTAGTGGCTTCTTTTAAGATAGCATGTATTACGGTGGGTGAACAAATTACTGCCGAGCAATTGATAGAAAAACGCATAGTTATGATGATATCTAAGGCAATGATCATGAATATAGGCATCACGTCCGTGACAAGTAGACCAAAACGATTCTGCATCTACTACTATTACTTCACACATCGACCGCTATTCAGCATGCATCTAGAGTATTAAGTTCATAAGAACGGAGTAACGCATTAGGCAATATGACATGATGTAGAGGGATAAACTCAAGCAATATGATATAAACCCCATCTTTTTATCCTCGATGGCAACAATACAATACGTGTCATTTCCCTTTCTGTCACTAGGATCGAGCACCGCAAGATTGAACCCAAAGCTAAGCACTTCTCCTATTTGCAAGAAAGATCAATCTAGTAGGCCAAACTAAACCGATAATTCGAAGAGACTTGCAAAGATATCAAATCATGCATATAAGAATTCAGAGAAGAATCAAATAATATTCATAGATAATCAAGTTCATAAACCCACAATTCATCGGATCTCAGCAAACACACCGCAAAAGAGTTACATCGAATAGATCTTTAAGAAGATCGAGGAGAACTTTGTATTGAGATCCAAAGAGAGAGAAGAAGCCATCTAGCTAATAACTATGGACCCGAAGGTCTATGGTAAACTACTCACACATCATCGGAGAGGCTATGGTGTTGATGTAGAAGCCCTCCGTGATCGAATCCCCCTCCGGCAGGTCGCGGGAAAAGGCCCCAAGATGGGATCTCAAGGGTAATGAGGGTTGCGGCGGTGGAAAAGGTGTTTTGCCGCTCTCCCCGAAGGTTTCAGGGTATAAGAGTATATATAGGCGAAAGAAGTAGGTCAGTGGAGTTATGAGGGGCCCACGAGGGTGGGGGCGCGCCCTCCTGCCTCGTGGCTTCCTCGTTGCTTCCTTGACGTCCACTCCAAGTCTACTGGATTGCGTTTATTCCAAAAATGATCCTCACGAAGGGTTCATTCCGTTTGGATTCCGTTTGATATTCCTTTTCTACGAAACACTGAAATAGGCAAAAAAACAACAATTTGCAGTGTGTTTTCGGTTAATAGGTTAGTTCCAAAAATAATATAAAAAGGTATATTAAAACCCATTAAATATCCAAAACAAATAATATAATAGCATGGAACAATAAAAAATTATAGATACATTGAAGACGTATCAGGTGTGTTGGGGACACAAGAGATTCTTTGTTATTTAGTTGCAGGGTTGTTTGAGAGAGACCATCTTCATCCTACGCTTTCCACGGATTGATAAACCTTAGGTCGTCCACTTGAGGGAAATTTGCTACTGTCCTACAAAATTTTGTGCTTGGAGGCCCAACACGAGTCCTCATGAAGAAGGTTGCATAGTAGACATCGCTGCTCGAGAGAAATTATGCGAAGTGTTGCGTAGTGAGCACCCCTCCTGGCACTGATTTGGGAGAAATTATAAATGATAAAAACCACACAAAACCTAAACCATAATGATTGAGTGTCACCGAAGAATCCAATTGAGCTTGAGCCTAACTTGGACTTGTTACAGTTGAGGATTGTGCATACTTCAGATGGTTAGGAGTCGTTCAAAGCACAGTGTGTGGGATAGACGAAAAATAAGTTTATATAGGTCTAAAGATCACTACAAGATCTACCTCAAGTAATTGTAAGAATTTAGGGGAACTTAGCTCAAGGATAACAAGGTGAAGCCTTTTGTGTCTTCGGAGCTATGGTTGAACCTCTCCAACCCATACGTAGAATTGTGTCAACAGTGTAAGCGGGATAAAAAATCAATTTGTCTTCACCGAGCATCCGAGTTCCAATTTTTCGCGCGTTTACTTTCTGTAATTTGCGTCTTACGAGGAATTACCCCCTCTCCTTTTGTAAAGATTTGTCTGGATACTTTTATATTTTGTTTCTTAGCTTTATGTTCAGATTTGTACTCGCTTACTTTGTTATAAAGTATGTTTGCTTACTAGTTAAGTTGACTATCGATCTAGTTTGCTCATGTTGTTTTACTTATTGCGTTTTCCATGCATGTCCCTTTGCTACTCTCCAGTTATAGTTTTTCTTCATTATGGTTCTGTTGTAGATATGTTTATTATTGTTTTCAAAGAATTTGTTAAAATATTCCATTCACCCCCAAGATCTGGTCAATACATTTGATCCTATAGTCATTTGTAAAGCATATGCATCCCGTTCGAAAGCCCTACACAGTGGTTGCTATTGTTGCAAGAAAGCAAGCAGTTTCGACAAACCATCAGGTGGTTAGTTAGGAAAAACATGCTCAATAATACATTTGTTTCTATCTAATGGTAGAGAATGCATGTGCACCTTTTCTTCCAGCGTTTGCAGAAAAGACATGGAATGCATGCACATCACTCAATGAAAACTCCCTATGTCCCATGATATAGTGTGCATTGCTTTTTGCAAAAGTCAAACTTCATAAACTTTGATCAAGTTTTAAAAAATCTATGTCTACAATATGTAATATAGACCACACGGAAATATATTTCATGATGAATCTAATGGTATTGATTTGATATGCTATATGTTGATAGTTTTTCTCTAAACTTGATCCAAGTATACAAAATTTGACTTACAAAACTTTTAATACGCACTATACTTTGGGCGGAGGAAGTACAAAATTAGCACATTCCACATGAGACAATGTTAGTCCCATTCGAACTTATTTTAGAATTGAAAAATGTGTAACCTTCAAACCATGTGGCCAAATCAAAATCTGCTTTCACCCATCGTGTTTCTCACGACAAGATCTTCAAAACTAAATCCTACATGAGCACATCCCAACAAATGTTTTTGAAAATCAACTTTTTACCAGCAAAATTAAGTTCCTTGTATGTACTTGCTTTTCTAGCACATACCAATAAAAATGGTACTGCCTCGAAATATAAGAGTGTTTAGATCACTAAACTGGTGATCTAAACGCTCTTATGTTTCTTTACATAGGGAGTATTTTCTTTAGTAAAACTATATCCATACGCTTTCTTGAATTTTTTTATTGTTCCTTGTTATGTGAACTTCAAATTTTAATCCACATGGAAAACTTATGTTGGATATATCTGAAAAGAAACTTGCTATGATGAAAAGAAAATGTTTAATATAAACCTATTTTCTCTGACAAACGGTGGGTAGACTGTCTTTTATTAATTGTATGCGCTAAGAGAAAGTTCCATGTTTTTAATGTTTTTATACAATTTTTTAAGAATTTTCCCCTGTATTTTTAAAACATAAATTAACTTGACAAAAAGTAACTTGTAACTTAGCTACATTGTGTTATTTCGAAGAAGCTAGTGTATGCCATAGAAACTACACAGAAGGTTGTTGAATTATATGCAAACTCCTACTTTTCATAAACATGCTTTTCACAGTCAAATAATGTATACTAAATGTTGACTTATCATTGTGGTAGAAAGTCAGCCCGGACAAGAAAAGCATATTTATACCTCAAACTTGCTTTTCGTGCCTCAAAGTTTCTTTTCAGAACTATCCATTTAAATATGCCCATGTGGTATTTATTTTGGAATATCTCATCATGTAGGAACACAACAATGAAAAACAATTTTGATTTGGACAGTTGGTTTGGAAGTAATGCATCTTAAAAAAATGAGTAAATTCCGGTTTTTACCCCCTATTTTGACATTTTTGACACTAATTACCCCATTTAGCAGGATTTCATTCATTTTACCCTATTTAGTAGAAATGTTGCCATAATTTACCCTGTTTAATTTTTTGTGAGCATTCTAACCGGCAGGTCCAATTGTGTTGTGCCTATTTACCCTGTCTATTTTTTGGAGTTGATGGTATTCTCCTATTATTTATAAAATAGATCCTTCTCTATTATTTGCAACAGATCATGGAAATAAAATGCGAAAAAATTGTGTTATGACAACTATTTCTGCCTATTTGTTCCCTGGGTCATGATGTCAATTCGTCTCCTTATTCAAGGATCATGCTGTCAAATTATCTCTCTTTTGCCAAACAGATCATATTTCTGCTTCACACTACTGTCAAAACTGATTAATATAGGCTATAGACTGCTCTGGATTCACATGTTCGAAACAGGATTGAATAATGCTTCCCATTTATAGATAGCTTCACTAGTTCACAACTACACAAACTACAGAATACACCAAACAGTGGCAGTGGCAATGACAGGCTACACAAGCAGCGGCACAAACACCTTGTCAGTCTTCACCTTTCTTAGCTCCTACACATTGCAGAAGGGTGACATGTATACACATGATCTTTAATAAGCATCTTAATTCTGTCCTAATGAAACGCCTCGCCGGCTAATGCATGAGTCGGGAAAATATCAGACTACACAAATTGCTATGATAGATATGGTCAAAATCTTGTGGAATGGGGTACGACTGAGAGGGATTGTTTGTTCACCAACCTCACTAATTTGTTGGACCAGCCATCGCCATAGCCCCGCCATCAACTGAGCACATCCTCATGGGGTCCCTGCTATGTCGCCAAAGTAGTAAGATGAACTGGTCACAGCCTGATGGGATCATGTACAAGGACGCGCCTATGCCAACGTCGGCGAGCTTGACGGAGCCATCGGATTCCACGGGGTCATTTCTTGCTTGGATGTCGCGGCCATACAACCCTGCTCGAGGAGGTATGAAATCGCATGGCCGGCCGCTCAGCACTCATCGTCGCCACCGCCATCATCATCACCGCTGCCTGACAATCCCCAACCCAAGGTTCGAGCGAGCCTAGCATGTGTGTGGGTTGGAAACCTAGACGGGCGATGCAATCGATAGGGGACAGGCAACACAAGCAAGAACCGACTGGAGGCAAGCGTGGCCCACGGCCGACTCGGGCGTTGTGCGTTGGATGCGACGCGAGCGACCTCCATCAGGTTGGTCCTGTTCCCGGTCAAGGAGAAGCTGGGAGGACCGGTCCAGCAGGAAGAAAATAGGCAGGAAAAAACGGTCGATGTGGGATGCCAAGTGGACCTGACAATTGGGACATGTCGGTCAGAACGCTCACAAAATTTTAAACAGGGTAAATTGTGGCAGAACTTTTGTTAAATTGGGTAAAATGGATGAAATATGGCTAAATGGGGTAATTAGTGTCAAAAATATTAAAATAGGGGGTAAAAACCGGAATTTACTCTAAAAAATTTAAACGGTTTGTATGTTGCTAATGCGATCTATTTTGGTCCTTTAGGGTTTGTCATTATTTGATATGCAGCGTAGTACGCATCCTAAAAGCTGAGAAATGAAGGGGATTCCAGTGGACATTCAACCATTCCTAGGGCACGACTCCACATAAAATTGTGTGAGGGCACACATAAACAATATGTGATTGATGTTATCAGACTCTTTACAAAGAGACCAACGAACGTTAGCATTACCATGTCTGTCTTAATAGTATGGTCAGTAGAAGATAAGCAACCCATAATCACTTGATTGCCATAAGAAAATTTTGATTTTGAAGGGGTTTTTAATCTGCCAAACTCTATTTAGATTGAGGTTGGTCTGGCCCATGGCTTCAAGCTTCTTAGCTTTACAAATGGACTTCCATTGACCAATTTATATTTTCTTTTTGTTATCCTAACTGTTCACGAAGAAATTACTACTGTATCATATTTGTTCAAGCCCTCACGGGAAACATTTCGAGGGGTGGGGGGGGGGGGGGGGGGGTAGAATCCTCTCGGAATAATGCATGGTATATGCGTGGAAAGATAAAACAATTATCTCTAGATGTACGTGCACGACAAATTCCCGGCTATAATCGACAAGGTCAGGCCGACTCCGATAGGAAAACTGCGACAGCGGCGCGTCACAGCTAGTTCTGACGACCATAGTGGTTGTTCAATGATCCAAGGTCTCAATCTATTTTTCTATTTATGTCTGGGTGATTTGTACTTAGTGAACCTTTATAATAGATCCCTGTCCTTCTCATGAAAAATATGATAATTAATCAAACTATTGAAAGGCAACACTAATCAGGTTGTACAGTACACTAATTTACAGCGTCACATCGTCCTCCAAACTTACACCACACAACGCCGCATCAATCATCTGACCTCTCCGTTGGCACATTTCTCCTCACTCGACACCACCCTACCCATATTTTATTCCTCCAGCATATGCTCCGTATCAAAAAGCTCTGTGCGGGATTTCTATATAAGAAAGAGAAAGGGAAATCGACGAACTCGATCGGTACAGGTAGGCAAAAGTGACAGCCCACAGCGTGTCCGAAACCTATGATAACTGCCAACCAGAATCGGCAGCGGCATTGGATACCCGCGTCGCTCCATCGCGCTGCCGCAACAACCGTTTTTGTTTCGAGTTGGCCAACGGCACCTGCCCCTCTGGACGATCGCCGCTGTGTGTGTGGTGTCGTCTGGACGGGAATGATTATGTCCGTCCTCCGGACTGGCTCCGGCGGCCGTCTGGACCAAGGGATCGATCGAACCGGGACCTCGTGTTTTCATGGCGTTGGCAGTGGTTGTTTGCCACTCGGACTGACAACGTGTGTGTCGGTGATCAATGTACCCTGCTCAGGCGTGATTCAGTGGGTGAGAGTGTGTTCCGTGCTCAGAAACTACCCTCGAGCTCTCAAACCCAGCTCATGTATGTAATGTACTGCTAGTACTCCCTCCGGTCATGGGAAGAAAAAGTACCATCATTCACAATGCCAAATCAATATTGTTAGATTCATTATGAAATGTAGTTTCATAATATATATATATATATATATATATATATATATATATATATATATATTTGGTATTGTAGATGTTGGTATTTTTGAATATACATTTGGTCAAACTTTGCAAAGTTTGACTTGACATAAATCTAATATGCAGAGTAAAAAAGACCGGAGTGAGTAAATGAGATGGGTCTAGGTTAAACCTGATCATACCCCGGGTCGGGCAAAGCCTGAAGCAAAAAACCAAACCGAGCCCGGCTCGGCCTGAAACACATGATAGTGACATTTTTCAATTAAAATATTTATATTCAGGGAACTAAAATAATATAATATACGGCCTCTGTAGTGATCTAAACGTCCTTATATTAGTTTACGGAGGGAGTATCTACATTTCGAGTAAAATATACATTTGTTGTCATTTCGGGCTTTTCGGCTTTTGGGTCGAGCTTCGGGCGATAAAATGGAGCCCAAGCCCGACCCAAATGCCGGGCAATCGGGCTTGGCCTCGGGCCGGCCTGGGCTGCCCATGCATAGGTCTAGTGTAGGTCCACTCTCCAAGATGAAATCTTGTACATAAATATGTGAGAAGAGATTGTGAGAATATTGTTTGATAAACCCTATAACTATTCCCTCCGTCGAGATTTATAAGATGGATACTTTTCTTAGGTCTTTGGTTGACCAAGCTTCTAGGGAGGTATGTATGTAGGAAGTAAATTCTAGCCGAAAAAGATTCATTAGAAGATAGAAACAAATCCACTATTGGTTGAATTACAATCAAATTGCTTTAATACTCCCTCTGAATGGGAATAGAAGTCTGACACGACATCCTAAGTCGTCAATTTAACTAGCGAAACATATATACTATGCCACAAAAAGCACATGTTTAGAAACTGCATTCGATGTCGAATCTAAAATATAAATTTTTGTGACAAATAACATATCTTTTGCTAATCAAATCAAAGACCTAAAAACCCGCGTCAGATTGATGTTCCCGCCTGGAGGGAGTATGTGTGATATGCCACCAAAAGTATATGTATTTTTTATTGCTTACCTTACATGCCCAATGGTGAACAAAAATCATGTTTGAAAACTTGACTCAACAACAAATTCAATAATGCTTTTAGTGGGCATATAACACGTATTTCACTAATTAAATTGAAGATCAACAAATATGTGTTGTCTTACAAATCTATGCTATGGAATTATCAACGAAATGAGGTATGTTTACTCAAGTTATATTTTAAATTGATCCAATTCTACATTGTGTGTAAATAACATAGATGCGATAAATGTTACATGCAACTCTTGTTGGGGAACGTAGTAATTTCAAAAATTTCCTACGCACACGCAGGATCATGGTGATGTATAGCAACGAGAGGGGAGAGTGTAATCTACGTACCCTCGTAGACCGTAAGTGGAAGCGTTTATCAACGCGGTTGATGTAGTCGTACACCTTCACGATCCGTCCCGATCAAGTACCGAACGTAAGGCACCTTCACGTTCAACACACGTGCAGCTCGATGACGTCTTCGCCTTCTTGATCCAGCAAGAGGGGCGAAGTAGTAGATGAGTTCCGGCAGCACGACGGCGTGGTGACGGTGTTGGTGAAGAACAATCTTCGCAGGGCTTCGCCTAAGCACTACGAAAACTATGACGGAGGATAAACTAGAGGGGACGGGGTTGCCGGCACACGGCTTGGTGTTTCTTGATGTGTCTTTGGTGCTAGCCCTGCCCCTCTATTTATATGTTGAGCCCTGGGGTCGAAACTTGGAGCAAAAGCCTCCTCAAAGTCAGTTTTGCCCGAAAGGCAAGAGTCCCGCTCGGACTCCAGGACTAAACGCCACAATCCTTGGCGTCTGGCACAGACGTCAGGGTCTCCGGCGTTTGCCCCCCTGGCCTCCGCAAAACTCTTTTTGCACCGACTTATAGCCCCGTGGGCCTGACCCCTTAGCCTAACCATATCATCCAATATATGAATCTTTACCTCCGGACCATTCCGGAGCTCCTCGTCATGTCCATAATCTCATCCGGGACTCCGAACAACATTCGGTTACCAACATACATAACTCATAAATACTATATCGTCAACGAACGTTAAGCGTGCGGACCCTACGGGTTCGAGAACTATGTAGACATGACCGAGACATTTCTCTGGTCAATAACCAATAGCAGAACCTAGATGCCCATATTGGCTCCTACATATTCTACGAAGATCTTTATCAGTCGAACCGCATAACAACATACGTTGTTCCCTTTGTCATCTGTATGTTACTTGCCCGAGATTCGGTCGTCGGTATCTCAATACCTAGTTCAATCTCGTTGCCAGCAAGTCTCTTTACTCGTTCCATAATACATCATCCTGCAACTAACTCATTAGTTACAATGCTTGCAAGGCTTATAGTGATGTGCATTACCGAGTGGGCCCAGAGATACCTCTCCGATAACCGAAGTGACAAATCCTAATCTCGAAATACGCCAACTCAACAAGTACCTTTGGAGACACCTGTAGAGGACCTTTATAATCACACAGTTACGTTGTGACGTTTGGTAGCACACAAAGTGTTCCTCCGGTAAATAGGAGTTGCATAATCTCATAGTCATAGGAACATGTATAAGTCATGAAGAAAGCAATAGCAACATACTAAACAATCAAATGCTAAGCTAATGGAATGGGTCAAGTCAATCACATCATTCTCCTAATGATGTGATCCCATTAATCAAATGACAACTCATGTCTATGGTTAGGAAACTTAACCATCTTTGATTAACGAGCTAGTCAAGTAGAGGCATACTAATGACACTATGTTTGTCTATGTATTCACACATGTATTATGTTTCCGGTTAATACAATTCTAGCATGAATAATAAACATTTATCATGAAATAAGGAAATAAATAATAACTTTATTATTGCCTCTAGGGCATATTTCCTTCAACTCTATGCTTGGCTTTTGTTTGGCAATGTTCCCAAAAAAATGGTGTTGTAGTTGTCGATGTAAAACATGTGGTTTCATACTTAGTAATGGAACTTTAGGGCAATGTAACATGAGTTTTTTTAGCAGAAGAGTCATGCAAAGGCGCAAGGCAATCTAGGACCTATCCTAGATTCCTTTCTCCCCTGCTTTTGAATCTAGTAGTGGATGTTTTAACCAAAATGTTGAACAAAGCCTCTAAGGAAAAACTTATTAAGGGCCTAGGACATGCTTTTTGCCCTGAAGGAATTATCAGTCTGTGGTATGCAGATGATACAATCATGTTTGTTGATGGTGACTCCAGTTTGGCTGCCAACCTCAAATGGGTCCTTACTTGCTTTGAAAATGTGATTAATTATGACAAAAGTGGATCTCTTTAAACCTAGATGATAAGTTTCTTGCTTTGCTGACATATTTGGTTTCCCTATAGGTTTTCCCAATCAAGTATTTAGGCATCCCCTTTCATTCTAATAAACTCTCTAGGGAAGACCTTCAACCTTTAATTGAAAAAAAAAACTTAAAAGGATTGCAAGATGGAGGGGTAATCTCCTTTCTTACAAATGGAGTATTATCTTAATTAAATCCTGCCTTGCTAGCATCCCCGTCTATCTTATGTACTTTTTTAAATTTCCCAAGTGGGTTTTGAACCTCATAAATTCTTGAATGAAAAATTGTCTTTGGAATGACTTTGAGGGCCATAGAAAACTGCATTTGGCCAATTGGCAATTGGTGTGGATGAACCAAGATTTTGGAGGGCTAGGGATCGCTAACTTAAGAGACCTCAATATTTGCATCCTAGGATCTTGGATTAAGAGACATGCCTTTGGGGAAGGAAAAATATGGAGATCTGTGGTTGATGCCAAATACCATACCTCTCCCCCAATATCTTATGCAATAGCTCAGTAAATTCTTCCGTCTTTTGGAAAGGGGTTATGTGGGCTGCTAGAGCTGTCAAATTTGGCTACAGGTGGGTTGTGGGGATGGTCATCAAATCAGGTTCTAGGAGGATTCCTATTTTGGAAACCCCCCTAGTTGTCCAGTTTTGGGACATTTATTGCATTTGTAGAGAACAGTGTAGCACCATTAATCAAATATAGGATGAGAGCACCCTCAAGCTTACTTTTAGGAGGATCTTCACTGATAGTATGATGGAGCAGTGGTATGAGCTACAAGCCATAGCTAGTAGCATTTTCTATAAAGAAGAGGGTGTCCCTGATTTGGCAATATGAAATCTCTGACATTTACTTATCAAGTTCTTTGTATGCTATCATCAAGTTTAGAGGTGTGACTCCTGTTTACATTCCCATTGTTCGGAAGTTGGTCATCCCTCCCAAGATTCATATATTCCTCTAGTTGCTTAGTCATAATAAAATACTAACCAAGGATAATCCGAAGAAAGGAATATGAATAAACCTGAAGATTGTCTTTTCTGCACATGTAAGGAATTAGTGCAACACCTTCTCTTTGATTGCATAGCTCCAAAGCAGGTTTGGCCGATTTTTGCAAATAGGTCATTAGCGACATGTTTTGAATCCATTAGTTCTCTTTGGGTAACGGGGAAAAACTTGATGTTGTTAACACCATTTGTTTTGTTGTGCTTTGGTCTTTGTGGAAGGTTAAAAAGAACCTAATCTTTAATGGTGTGACATGATTTTTTGTTAAACAGATCCTAGGAATGATTTTGGAAATGGAGACTGATCTTCAAGGATCACATGCTGGAGCAAATAGACCTCTTCTGCCATCACTTGCAGTCGGTGCTGAAGGTGCCGACAATGCTAATGGGGGGGAGGGGGGTAGAGTGCATGCATATCTGGGAGCGCAAGATCGACATCCAGCCGCTAGCCTAGACTACACTGCGTGGACTGGACTCAGACATCCCCCTGCTTTGCCCGCAGGATGCAAAATCTTCGCTTTGGTGGCTACTGTGAGCCCAATCTCGGTGTTGGAGGCCTCGTGCTGGTCGCAAACAATGACGATGCTCCGGGTGGTTTGATCTCTCGGATGGAGAGACAAAACACAAAAAAGGGGAAGCACGCTGAGCGCAGTTTGCCCTGTATCCGTGATGTAGGGTGAAAACTTTAGTTTCTTTTAGTTATATTTGTTCTTTCTTTTTTTCAGCGAGGTTGTTGTCCTGTAATAGGCTAGAACCTTTGAACCCACTACTTTGAATGTTCCTTATGGTACTTGTGTGACTTCTTTTATTTAATATAAAAAGGGAGCCGATAAGTGCTCCTTCCTATTGATCTAAAATTTTCATAGGAAAATAAACATTAGACTAGACTCAATAAAATGATGTATACCAAACGACAACTCCTTTCCCATTCCTATTTATAGGATTCTTATTTTATATGAAATTCCTTTTTCTACGTTTTTCCTACCATGTGAATCAAAGGAGGCCTAAGTAAGTAGGCGGTATAACGCGGCCAGCGACATGGTAACCAAACTTAATGACGACGACAATCAAATTGTCAATTCTCTGGGCCCCAAAAATGTTAGGGTTCCCTTGTCTCCCGCCGAAGCTGTTGCCGGTCCGCCTTGTCTCCGGTGGCCTTAGGGCCATGGGGGGCGTGGTGGATCCCGACCTTTGTCGTCTGGGGGGCTTCGTTTTCAGACGTTTCTTTGAGTTTTGTTGGGGTTTGTGTCTTGTTCAGAACGGTGAGACGACGGCGGCTCCCTGAAGATGGAGTAAGGTTCTTCCTGCCTAACCCTCATCCTGGTGGTGCGTCTAACATCTTCGGTGGGCATGTGGAGGTATGTCTTTAGTGGATCAGTCTTTGATGGATCTGTTCAGATCTGGTCGTCGTTCGTTTACGTTCGTGTGTTTTTAGGTTTGATCCTTTCGATCTGTGCTACTCTTCATCGACGGCGGTTGTTGGTCTGGTGCACTGGTCCCATGGGGCGCTAGCACGACGACTTCCCGACTATCTACTATAATAAGGTTTGCCCGCCTCCGTCGAGGGAGGGACGATGACGATGACGCGCCTTCGGCTCACTTCAATGTTTATAGTCATCGCTAGGTGGTCTATGGATTTGAATGTAATTTTTATTATTTTTAGTTTTCGTTGTATTGTCATGATTGAAATTAAATAAATTCAAAGTTTTTTCGTCAAAAAAGGTAGTGGTATCCCCTGTGTTGATACCTGCACCGTGGCATATTCAGCCGCCTCGACGTGGAGGTTACCGGTCCGTCTCAGATCCTCCTGGACACACGGACCAAAACGCACACCAGCTCGCCCGGCCCGGCTCCCTTTGTTTCCTCGCCACTTCATCAATCGAGACGTTGTTGGGCAGACGGGCGGATTCCTCCTCTTTTTCTCCCGGCGCCAGCCATCGCCCATCAGCAGCGCACGAAACCTTTTCCCTTTTCCCCGCCTCTCCTTTTCCTTTCCGGAGGGGACAGCCTGGCCCGACGGCGACGCCCGGCCGGGCCGTCGCCATTCATCCTGCCCCGCCCGGTAATCGCTCTCGGACTCGGAGCGACTTGATCCCGTCCCCGCCCGCCTGATGGTTGTCGTCTGCAGTTTTATCTTTCGACATTATTACGGAGTAAAATATGCGCCCGTGCCGCAGACGGCGAAGGGATCAACGGGGCCTGAAAGTCGCACGTCGTCGCTGTATTCCTTCACGAAGGTGCTCCGCTACGCTTTTGTTTTCGCCAAGTACTTGCCGCTGAACTACACGTACGCTTAGGCTTCTAGGGGACCGGCCTATGAACCGGTGTCGCTTACGGGTCGGGTGGTTTGTCAATTTGATGGTTTGACGAGAGCCCAGCCATGTGTTCCCGGCGCTGCATAAGATATACACGTTCCATTCTTTTAAAAATGACTGTGGGAATTGCAGATGCATGGGGGAGAAGCTTCATCGTTCATCATGCTGTGCAGTGCACGCCGCGACGCAGGTCACATGTGTACCGGCTGGCTTGTCCCGAGCCTATGGACGACACATGGAGTTTACACGTTTCCGCGGCGCGTAAACAAAAGCAAGGAAATTAACTGGTGACATGGCCACGCTACGGCGACGTCGATCGCCGCCGTTCTTATCCAGTGCGCGTGTTGACTATCTGGCGGGGATGGGATTCATTTTGGGCCGAGGAAATTCGGGTCTGATGGGAAATTGGGGTCAAGCGGGGATGAAACGTAGTACCAAGAAACTTGCTTCTCTTACGGTGGAATCAAACACATGATGATTATGCATATGAATATACGTATCAATCATATATGAGTCAAAGACGCCGTAATAATATTCACACACACACAAAAAAAAACGCCGTGAGATGGAAGAAGAAAAGGAGCGCAAGCAAAGCTTCAAAACTAGTTAGAGCATCTCTAGTAGATCCCGCAAATCGGGTCATCCAGCAAAAAACCCACCGGTTTGTTGGACGGAGGCCATTTTGCCGGCCCGAATATATCCTGCATATTCACCCATCTTGGAAATGTTTTTGAGGATCCTTCATACCGCAATCCATTTCCGCCAAATCTATGGGAGAAGCGCATGTTCTTGTTGACCCCCCTTTCCTCGGCGCGAACTCTTTTTCACTCACTTCCGTTCCCGCCTCCACTCCCCGCCGCCACCGCACATACCCGTTGGTTATTGCTGCCCACACCGTCTGATAGTTCCGCCGCCCTGCGCCGCATCCATTCTGAAAGTGCGTTATATCGACTAGAGGGGGGGTGAATAGGCGATTTTTATGAAAGTCTTCAAAACATGGGAGTTTTGAAAACAAACGATAGAAATGAACCTATAACCATGCAGCGGAAGGTAGACTACCCTAGACAAGCCATAGTTAAGGATTCAATGAAGTGAAAGTACAAAGACTAACAGCAACTAGGCAGTACGGATCAGGATGGAAGATAATATGAAACCAATCTGAACAAACAGTCACACAATGAAGACAAATGGACAATGCAAATAGGCAATGACTTCACAAGAACCAACTATAAATAAAGAGATGGGAAGGATAGAACCAGTAAGCTTGGTGAAGACAAATGTTTGGTAGACCAGTTCCAACTGCAATGACAGTTGTACGTCTGGTTAGGGCGGATAGGTATTTAAACCTGAGGACACACAGTCCCGGACACCCAGTCCTGAACACACAGCTCAGGACACTCAGTCCTCACAGTATTCCCGTTGAGCTAAGGTCACACAGACCTCGCCCAATCACTCTGGTAAGTCTTCAAGGTAGACTTCCAAACCTTCACAAACTTCGTTCACCGGCGATCCACAATGACTCTTGGATGCTCAGAACACGACGCCTAACCGGCTGGAGGATTCACAGTCCTCAAGTGTAATAAGTCTTCAGATCACACAGACAGGAAAACTTAAGTGATGCCTAACACTCTTTGGCTCTGGGTGTTTAGGGCTTTATCCTCGCAAGGAATTCTCTCTCAAAGGCTTCGAAGTGGGTTGCTCTCAAACGACAAAAGCCGTACTCTAACTCTGAGCAGCCAACCATTTATGGTTGTAAGGGGTGGGCTATTTATAGCCACTAGGCAACCCGACCTGATTTGTCCGAAATGACCCTTGGTCACTAAGGAACTGACACGTGTTCCAACGGTCAGATTTCAAACACACACGACAACTTTACTTGGGCTACAAGCAAAGCTGACTTATCCAACTCTGGACAAGATTTGCTCTCATAGTCTTCACTCGAAGACATAGGATTTTAGTTAAGCATCACTTCAGTCATTCTGACTGGTTCTCTTGGACCCCACTTAACAGTACGGTGGTTCCTATGACTCAACAAAGAAAAACACAAAACGACGAAACTGCTAAGTCTTCGCGCTCCATAGTCTTCACGCGATGTCTTCTCTTATCATAGTCTTCAATGTGAATGTCTTCACATACCACCTCTGACTTCAATGTCTTCATACATTTTTAGGGGTCATCTCTGGTAGGGAAACCGAATCAACGAGAGACTTCTACCTGTGTTATCCTGCAATTCTCACAAACACATTAGTCCCTCAACTAGGTTTGTCGTCAATACTCCAAAACCAACTAGGGGTGGCACTAGATGCACTTACACATTCCACCAAGTTTGAGCGCGGGGGTGTCCATTTGTGTCCATGGGCTCGCCGACGCTGTCGGCGCCTCCCCGTAGCTTGGCGCGTGGCCTTGTAGCCGGCGAATCCGGTTGGTTTCCAGCGCCTGTGAGGCTCGGATCGGTCGGGATCGTTCGCACGCGCCAGAGGGCGGTATTTCGGCCAGATTTGCTTCGGCCGGCGGGGAAGAAGCAAGGTGCGGCCAACTTTGCTTCGGGGAAGGTATGTTCAACGCCCACCTATGCATTTCCCGATTATTGTCATTCAATTTTGATAGGTAAGGTTCGAATGAAATTCACGGGCGTGTATTTTTTAGATGGATTGGAGTTCGTCCTCCTCGTCTTCGTCTGATGATTCGGGCATAGAAGAGATGATCCTCGACGACGATGTCGACACCCTAGTGTTGTTGCATCTCATGGATGAATTTGAGAAGGGGCCATAGAAATGAATATCTTCACATCGAAGAAGATACCATCATCAAATGCGTCCGTGTCTTTGCAAAGACAACTATCCGGATTTTTGGCCCGGGTACCTTCGGGCTCCAAACAAGGAAGACATGAAGAAGCTCATGGAAATGAACGAAGAAAGGGGATGTCCGTGCATGCTAGGTAAGGTAGTATTGATTGCATGCGTTGAAGGTGGAAGAACTGCCTGGTGGTTTGGGAAGGGCAATACACCGACCACAAACAAAAATCCACCATTGTGCTTGAAGCCATGGCTTCACATGGTCTATGGATTTGGCATTGTTTCTTTGGTTTGCCGAGGTCTCTAAATGATATCAATGTCCTCCAATGATCTCATGTATTTGCTCAACTAGCTAGTGGCAAAGCTCTGGTTTGCAATTATACCGCCAATGGCCATGAGTATACCATGGAGTACTATCTTGCCGATGGTATTTATCCTTCCTGGTCAACATTTGCGAAAACCATTAGTGACCACAAAATCAAGAAATAAAAAGTCTTTGCCGAAGCACAAGAGGCTTGTCGAAAGGACATCGAGAGGGCATTTGGTGTATTGCAAGCTCGGTTTGCCATTGTTCAAGGTCCTGTTCGCTGTTGGGATAAAAAATCTCTCAGAAACATCATGATTGCTTGTGTAATTTTACACGGTATGATCATCGAGGATGAGAGAGATTTGGACTTAGAATACAATTATGACAATGTTGGTAGTGGTATGAAGCTTGCCATGACGCAAATGAGATCGCTGCATTTCTTGAAACCTACCGGAAGATTGAGAATCGTGATTCACACAAGCACTCAAGCTTGATCTTATTAAGCATCATTGACAACTCCATGGGGCGAGATAGATTCCCAATTTTATTCATATGTACTTGTGTGTGATTCGAACAATTTGGTGTTGCAATAATTATTCAAACTTTGAACATTTGTTGCAAAGAAAACAATTGTTGTATTGTGAATTGCTTTTCGGACCATTTATATCCATACGTTTATTTTTCATTCAATTTTTTGTTGAAATCTTCAATTCACGAAGCTATGCAAAATTTGTGGTACCGCGAGCCTTCTGGCGCGGAACAGATCCCATGAACGCATCCAAAACATTCACGAGACGAGTATACGAGATCTGTTCCGTCGGAGGGTTCACGGTACCATATGTATTTTTTTTTGCCGACGCCCTTCAACGAATTTTTGCGGGACGGGCATATACCGGATCGGCTAGAGATGCTCTTAACCACGTACTACCGGATCATTACTGAACTAATGATCGGTTTGATTTCCACTAGCCATAGACCCCCAATGAATGAACAACATACAAATATATGTGTGATGGCAACGACATTTTCCAAAACAGTGTCCTTCCGATCGCGTCACAGAAACCGTAACATAAAACAGTATTGTTGTTGGCAGCAACGCAGACAGGTCGCATTCGAAAAAGACGAAGAACCGCATACAGGTCCCTTGGCTTTTTTTTTACATGAAATATGAGAGTTTTATTGCATGAAAGAAATTCGGTTACACTCAGCCCTAAGGCTGCTTATAATGAAGGATGGATAGTTATCCATCCAACACTCAGATACCACTAAGGAAATAGCATGTTTGGCACAAAGGTCAGCCGTGCCGTTGGCATCCCTACTAACATGTTGCACCGAAAAAGAAGCAAAATTTGCAGTTCTCTCCCTGATTTCCTCGAAGATAGGCGTCACAATAGATATTGAATTATGACGCATGTGATGATGGAGGTCGACTGTTTAGAGGTGGTTACACAGGTCCCTTGGCTTCACACTCTACCTAGCTCTTTTTTTTTTTGAACACACTTTAACTAGCTCGAGTAAACCACGGGCCAGCTCAGCTCGCCTAATCTTGTTTTTTCTTTTCTTTTGAGATTAGCTCGGCAAATCTTCAGACGCGGGTAAACCAGGCAGCTATTTTTAGGGCGGCCGAGTAAAAGCCCACCTCACCTACCACTGCGGCATCTTGACTCCCCCCGCCCCGTCCGGGTTTGCCCAACGCCCCGCCAGTTTCCCGGCATTTTTTTTACCGGCCGCCGAACCGAACCCGGAGAGGAGACCGGACGCCGCCGCGGCCCCTCCCCACCCCCGCGTCCGCGAGAAGAACTGTTCATTCACACACTCCGCTAGTTACCGCGTCGCGCGGCGCATCGTCATCCCCTTCCTCCCTCCCTTCCTTATAAGCCGCCCGCCCGGCCTCCTCCCCCTCCCCCTCTTGCCCCCTCTCGCCCCCCGCCGCCGCCGCCGTCCCTTCCTTGTAGAGACAGCGTGTAGGCGCCGGGCGAGCAGGCCACCGCCGCAACCCTAGCCAGCTAGCGAGCCTAACAAACACCGCCGGTTGGAGAGGACTAGCTGCTGCTCGAGAGAGAGAGATGTCGTCCGGACGGTACATGGCCTACTCGCCCTCCCCGTCCACCACGCCGCACTCCCCGCGCATCTCCGGCCTCCGCGCCTCCTCCGCCGCCGTCGCCGACCAGGAGAAGTAAGCACCCCAGCTCCCTCTTCCTCCTCCCCCAGCTTCCCGTCTTGTCGTTTGTGGAGTGGACTAGGCTGGACTATACTAGAAGGTGTGCGTTGTTGGAAGGGGCTGGAGTAGCCGCCGTCGCTCACTTTGTGCGAGGCTAGGCTCCGATCGCGCCGGGGAGGCCAGATTCGGGCCCTCACAGCGCCGATTCGGCGTGTTTTTGGGGTGTCACCAAGGTTCCGCGGCTTGAATCTGAATTAACCCGGCGAGGTTTAGGGCTTTTTGGGATCGGATCTGATTCCCCGCGGCGAGATCTCCCCTTTGTGGTAACCATTGCGTCCTGTCGTGTCTTCACTCGATTTTCGCTGAATCAAACGGGCCAGCCGCTCGCTTCGGCCGGTGTTCACTTTGCTCGCCGATCGCCTTGCGATTCTGTACCGCGTGATCCAGCGGGGATTTGCTGGTTATTTGGCGAGTTTCGTGAGGGGGAGAAAGCTGACTTGGCTGTGCTGTACGATAAGAGTGACAGACGATGACTAATAATGGTTCTTTGTCTTTCTACCAGGTACCTTGCGGAGCTGCTCGCTGAGCGCCACAAGCTCAACCCGTTCGTCCCGGTGCTCCCTCACAGCATACGGCTGCTGAATCAAGGTGAGCTCTCATCTAATCATGCCATTTGTGTTATGATATAACATCTGCGCGCTGGTCCAATTGCTGCTTCTTCCACACGATTCGGAATATTCTGTTGTGATGGCGAGGATATTTGACTTTCCTTGCTTGTGTGCCTCTGATTCGTTGCTTATGGTGGTTACCCTTTTTCCTGCACAAAGGAAGCTGTTTTCACCTGCAGCCGAGCTAGATTTGCCACAAACTCAGTCATTCTTGTTGTGTGCATTTACCTTGTACATATTGTGTGGTGGGATATGCTTTTATTCTACCGTGTTGTTGCTTCTGTTTGTTTTATAAAATGAGTAGTGTTGTTGCTTCTGTTTGTTTTATAAAATGAGTAACAATCGTTTCCATGACTGCTCTTTAGGTTGTTTTCATTTGCAACCGAGAATGATTTACCACAAATGTATTATTCTTGGTGTGTGCATTTACTTTGTAGATATTGTCGAGGGGGATATGCTTTATTTTACCTTGCTGCTGCTTCTTTCATGATTGCTGTTTAGCTAACCACTACACTAGTGCTCCCCCTGCTTGCTTAACCACCACACTGGAGTATTGCCTTAGCAAATGATGAAAACTCTTAATATCTTTTGTTTCTTCACCACCCTACCTACCACTACCCCACCTCGCCACTCATCTTCTGCTTTGGTTTGGACACCTAGTTTGGCAACATGGTTTCCTCAAAACCGTAGTAATCTAAAACCTCAGTGTTCAGTTGCCTAGGCAATGGATACTTCAGTTTCTAAAAACCACTTTTTCTTCTTCTTCAGTTTCGAAAAGAGTGGTCAAGACCTATTTCTTAAATACTAAAAAAACATGGTATTGGAGAAACACCTCAAAGTTTTGAAAACTGCGGTTTCTGAGAAACCATAGTATTCTACAAATACCTGAAAAAAACTGAGCTGCCAAACGCAGCCTTAATCTTTATCTCCACGAATTCATGTACTCATCCACAACTCTACATGACTAATCTTCTTTATGAGAATGGCGTCCCACGACTATCTCATTGTAGCTTAGTCTTCGATGAATGGCTTCACTAACTTGGCTGAGGCTTGCTGGACTACATTGACTTTGTCTCATCCAGCAACCTGATGGGGGCATGCCTTTTGAAAGTACTAAGCTGCATAGTACCTCATTTTCTGTCACGTCCCAATGTGTCATGATCATCAGTGAGCTTGCAGCCGTGCAATTTTCTATTACCAGTCCAGGGGTTATTTAGAAGAGGAGATTTATTACTTTGTCTCTAGGGGAAGTAATCCTAACTTATCTTCATTCATAGAAATAGATGCTGCCATGCACCCTTTAATCTTCACTCATAGTAATCCTAACAAAACTGTGCTAATCATGATATAAAGAGACATGTCATGCCCCCTTGAGCTTTGACCCGGATGCCCATGACACTAGACGGCATGTCTATGGGGCAATATATATCCTTCCTTGATGGGATTATTTGTGGCGGAGGATATTTTAGATTACCAGGATCACAGGGAAGCTCCAACTTAGTTGGATGAACACCAGTGTGCTAATATTCTATAGCTGTAATTAATAATCTTACAAAAGGGATGCAAAATTTTAAGCATTTGATGTATACCTCTTTCATGTTCCTCCGTTTAGCTGTAATGTTGTAACTCTATTTATATTGTTGAATTCTGCTTGTTCTACGAATATTTGTTCTGCTACTATTTTTTTTCTGCAAGTGCATATTAATTAATTTATTCGCATATCTTCCCAGCATAAATGTAATAGTCCTTTACAACTAACTATACAGATTTGCAGTTGACACTATTATGACTTTGTTAATTTTCCGTTGTTAAGGGATGAAAGGTTCTGTAGATTAGTTATTTACACTAACTCGTCAGGTATATATGTATATTGCTAATCACTAATTCTAACTGCTGACTTTCTACATCTTGTTCTTGAAATTGCAATTTGAAACAGAAATTTTACGTGTTTCCACACTATTGGAGAACGCCTCCCTTTTAAACCAAAGTGGCTTTGAACATGGTAGTCCACTAACATCGGGAGGATTATATTCAAATGGAGCAGCAACTGATATGAATGGATGGACTTCAGCATTTCAATCAGAAGTATGGATACTGACCATTTAACATAACTTACTCTTACATGTCTAATTACCATCTTTGAAAGCTTAGATCAGGTCTTTCTAACTGACTGTGACACTAACAGACCTGGTTACGTTCTTGGTACCACTTGGTCCTTATGCTAATTTATTATTCCTGAAATCTTAAATCTGGGGTTTCAAGCTGCTTTTTGCACTGCTAAAGCTAATGCTCTTGATACTGCTTGATCCTTGTACCAACTTTGCTAACTTTATTATCCCTTCCAGGCAGAGGGTTCAAAAGATGCCATTAAACTCCTCTCTGTATCACAACTGTTGGATTTTGGAACTTCGGATAACATGCTAACACTCTAACTCACTAATGCGGCACCATATGTCAGAAGTCTAACCAGTATGCTACTTAATTGACATGCTAACATCAGTCTGCTAGTTGGTCACAGTGATGCTACTTATTACTACACATTTTCCTTGCTACCCTTAAGATGAGTTGGGATGATTATTACACAATATTTGAGAGTATCTGAACTGGAAAATAGTGTTGACTTTGTAGATCTTTATTATATTGATAGCAAAACGAACTGTGGTAACTGTTATTTATGAAGTATAATCCTGTAACTATTCTGATTGCTCATAAGTCATGTGTGTTTGACTAGTTCTTTACATTTGGCTTGAATTTTGTAACTTTTCAAGTGCTTACGGCAAAAGCTACTCCTGTCGCTCCATATCCATTGTTCTAAATAATCGAGCTGTAACCATTGCAGAGTTCATCAGCTTATAGTTGGCTTGGAGGTTCTCAAGGCAGCTCATCTGGACTAATTGTCAAGAAAACAATGAGGGTTGATATTCCAGTAGACAAATATCCAACAGTAAGTGTGCTATTACTATGTTATTACACTTTGAATTGTTGTGGGAGTTGTGTCATGATGCTTTTTGTTTATTTTTCTAGTACAACTTCGTTGGTCGCATCCTTGGTCCCAGAGGAAATTCCTTGAAGCGAGTGGAGGCAACTACTGACTGCCGTGTGCTTATAAGAGGCCGGGGTAGCATTAAAGATCCAGCTCGGGTAAAACTCTTGATACCATGCTTTCTTAATCTCCCCAGTTAGATATATTGGCAAGTCTGGAGCATATTTATTGGCTTGTTTCAAGCAAATTTGTACCATAAGCATGTTTAGGGAGAGCTATATAATTTTCACCTTTCCTATTACCCGATGTTATAAATGGAACCTGGGTTTTAGTTTTTATGGCAACCCCACTCCTATCTCTTGTTATCTATACTGGCTGTTTTTCAGTTTTCTCCCCAGCGGTTTCTTATTGTTAATTTTTATTTTATGTTATTTCTGAGCTCACATATTTCTGTAAGAGTGAATTATCACCAAAGAATTGCTTGGTTCTGGTGGAAAAAACTTGTATTACTTGTTTTCGGTCTGTTTCCAGTGGTAACCATATGTCATTCAAGTGTTATTTTCCCCCCCTTTCTGCATGCTTGTGTTTGTTTTGTACTTCAGTCGACTTCACCTTGTAGTTTGTGGTAATGCTTTGTAGGAGGAAATGATGCGTGGAAAGCCAGGATATGAACATCTGAATGAACCCCTACATATATTGGTTGAGGCAGAGCTGCCTGTTGAAATTATTGATGCTCGTCTGATGCAAGCCCGCGAGATCCTTGAGGATCTGTTAAGGCCAATGGTATGTATTTATATTGATATCTCCTCTATTTGTCTTCTGATTCTGCAGAATCAGTGCCCCAAAGTTCTTGTATTCTATTGTCTATAAGCAGGACGAGTCTCAGGACTTCTTCAAGAAGCAGCAGCTCCGGGAGCTGGCAATGCTCAACGGCACCCTCCGTGAGGAAGGGATGCAAAGATCTGGTTCCGCATCCCCTTTCCACAACAGCCTTGGAATGAAGAGGGCCAAGACAAGGGGGTAAAAGGCCACGAGTACCATGGGAGAACCAATCATCTGTCCCGAGACGGAAACTGAGTATGCCTATGGGTTTGCCTTCGTGGCTAATGGCGCAAAAATGGTCTCGCACCGCTAGCGTCGGAGCAGCCCGTACTTGATAATACATATGCCTGGAGTCGTGTTCGCTGCTACTGGAGAGGTTTGGTTATGGCAAGACTGGGTGTCGACTGTCGAGCTATATATCGGGTTGTGCAAGAAGTGGTTTGTGTATTGCTATGAGCTATGACTGGGGCTTTGATTTAAGGTTCTTGTGCTTGTATTTGAACTTTTGAAGAATGTTTTATGATTATGTTATTTGGGATTGAAATGACGTTGTAATTTGTTACAGTTATAGTATTGCGTAATAATAGATGGATATTGTAATATATAGGTTCTGGTATTTGCATTATTCCGTGCAACATCCTTTGTGGCATTGTGAATGTTTGTACGCATTAATCTATAGTTTTACTCCTTTTAAGTATATCTTTCTTTTCTGAAACCGAGACAAAACAGTTGCCTCATCTATTAACTACTCCCACCGTCCCACACTATAAGATTGTTTTGCAAGGGATGGAGAGAACGTTTTGGTATGTTCAATATGAAATGTGGCGTGATTCATGGCGGCATTCTTTGCTTGACTGTAACATGGTGAAATGCGTCTCGTCACTACGTGAGGATGATGCAGTTTACCAATTTATGTTGATGACACGCCGAACCCGAAGCTTTGGTTATTCTCCTTATGCAACACCCTGTCCAAGGACCAAATTCATTGAGGTCTCGTCACTGTGCTATCTGGCATGCGAGGCGCTGAGCAATCCACGAAAGTGAATTCCAAATCCCCTGTCGACGCATCTATTTATAAACCGTCACTTGGAAGAGATAAAAGATGAGCAGCAGGAGAATGTACAAAGGAGGGCCGCACTGGATCCCTCCCTGAATGGAACCCATAAAATGAATACTGATGCAACGGTGTCACCTACAATATTTGTTGGAATTTTGCTAGTAGGCCTTTGGCTCAAAGCCCAACTAAAATTCTGAAATTCTCTTGGCCCATTCATGCACACATGTGAGTGGAGTGAGTGAGGCTAAAGTTTAGTCCCACCCCGGAAGTTGAGAGAGAGTTGCACCTCTTTATAAGGTGAACTCTTCTACCATTTGTATGAGCATGAGAAGAGAAGACCTACGCGCGCGCTCCTCCTCCTCGTCGCGCCGCGCCGCGGGTTGCGGGTTGCGGGATTGAGCCGAGCCGAGGACAGAGCTATGCACGTTGTCTATATTTTTGCTGCTTGGGAAAATTAATGAGTCATTAATTAATAATTAACGTACGCGTTAATTACTGAACCGTTTTCCGATTCTTTTGGATCATGATGACTCGGACGTGGGGTTTATTCCCACGACCTACCCGGCCCGCACTATATAGTCAGGCAGACGTCTACCCTAACCGCCGCCGCTTCGTATGGTTTCTCACCACCGTTCCAGATCATTGCGCCGCCAAGCAAGTCTTCTCCATCCCTCCTTTCGGCGTGCACCGGGAGAAGGGACAGCAGGCCTCCGGAACCCCGCCTCTCGTGATCCTGTACGGGAGAGGGACGATCAGGTTTCTTTGAGGACATATTTCCTATGAAGGATATGTCGAGTTCATCAAATCAGGAGATACCTACTCCATCTAGTGAGGAATTCACTGTAATTCCTGAACCCACCATTGCGATGGAACACGTTGAGAATCCTGTTGAGGGTGACAGTGGAACTCCTGTGAGGAGTAAGAGACAAAGGACTGCAAAGTCCTTTGGTGATGATTTCATTGTGTACATCGTGGATGACACACCCAGGACTATTTCAGAAGCCTATGCATCTCCTGATGCCGAGTACTGGAAGGAAGCTGTACGTAGCGAGTGGATTCCATCTTAGCTAACGGTACCTGGGAGATCACTAACCGTCCTTATGGGTGCAAACCTGTAGGATGTAAGTGGGTGTTCAAGAAGAAGTTTAGACCTGATGGTACGATTGAAAAGTACAAGGCACGGCTTGAAGGTGAAGACTTCTTTGATACTTACTCACCCGTGGCTAGACTGACCACAATTCGGGTGCTACTATCACTGGCTGCCTCACATGGTCTTCTCGTTCATCAAATGGACGTTAAGACAACTTTCCTCAATGGAGAGTTGAAGGAGGAAATTTACATGGATCAGCCAGATGGTTTTGTAGTACCTGGTCAGGAAGGAAAGGTGTGCAAGTTATTAAAGTCTTTATATGGCCTTAAACAAGCTCCTAAGGAGTGACATGAGAAGTTCGAAAGAACATTAACTGCTGCCGGCTTTGTAGTAAACGATGGTGACAAGTGCGTGTACTATCGCTATGGTGGGGGCGAAGGAGTTATTCTTTGTCTGTATGTCGACGACATATTGATATTTGGAACCAAACTTGATTTAATCAAGGAGGTTAAGGATTTCTTATCTCGCTGTTTTGAGATGAAGGATCTAAAAGTAGCTGATGTTATTTTAAACATCAAGCTGTTGAGAGATGAGAATGGTGGGATCACACTGCTTCAGTCTCACTATGTGGAAAAGGTCTCGAGTCGTTTTGGGTATAGCGACTGCACACCTTCTCCAACTCCATATGATGCTAGTGTGTTGCTTCGAAAGAATCGACAGATTGCTAGAGATCAACTGAGGTATTCTCAGATTATTGGTTCGCTTATATATTTGGCGAGTGCCACGAGGCCTGACATCTCTTTTGCTGTGAGCAAGCTGAGTCGGTTTGTGTCAAAACCGGGAGATGATCATTGGCATGTGCTTGAGAGAGTTATGCGCTATTTGAAAGGCACCGCGAGCTATGGGATTCACTACACCGGGTATCCAAGGGTACTGGAGGGTTATAGTGACTCAAACTGGATTTCTGATGCTGATGAGATAAAGGCCACAAGTGGTTATGTTTTTACACTTGGTGGTGGCGCTGTTTCCTGGAAGTCTTGCAAGCAGACCATCTTAACAAGGTCAACTATGGAAGCAGAACTCACAACATTGGACACTGCCACCGTTGAAGCAGAGTGGCTTCGTGAACTCTTGATGGACTTACCTATGGTTGAAAAACCAATACCCCCTATCCTGATGAACTATGATAATCAAACTGTGATCGTCAAGATAAACAGTTCGAAGGACAATATGAAGTCCTCAAGACATGTGAAGAGGAGACTAAAATCTGTCAGAAAATTGAGGAACTCCGGAGTTATTACGTTGGATTATATCCAGACGTCGAAAAACTTGGCAGATCCCTTCACAAAGGGTCTATCACGTAATGTGATAGATAATGCATCGATGGAGATGGGTTTGAGACCCACCGCATGAGTTGTCCATAGTGGTAACCCACTCTATGTGATCGGAGATCCCGTGAAGTAGAAGTGGGAGACAAGCTGTTGGTCAGCTGGGAGGAGAGTATCCCTATATTAACTATCCCACTCCGTGAAGATGCAATACTCTCCTGATCTGCATGGCAGATTGATACTTATCTTAATGTGTTCCAAGTGGCTTATTCGGGTAAGCAGAGATGTTGTCCTGCAGAACATCTTCTGAGGAACACACCTATATGAATTTGACTGTTAACGTCGCAGTCTGTGAGAATTGGGTGTTCTCTAATAAATTCATGAAAAGGCCCTGGAGTATGACGTATACGCTCCACCCGCGGGGAAGCCTTGCGGCAGCCAAGTATCGGTCAAGAATTTGTGTGAAATTAGTCTCGCAGAAAACTTGTAGTTCAAGGCATAATCCACTATTCAAGTTGTGATCTAGTGTAATATAAATCTCTAAGTGGAAGTTCAACTTCACAGTCTCCACTAAGCACCGGTATATAAACAATATTTTGAAACTAAATGATGAGATGTGCCAATGAGACTTTGTGGGGGATTGTTGGAATTTTGCTAGTAGGCCTTTGGCCTAAAGCCCAACTAAAATTCTGAAATTCTCTTGGCCCATTCATGCACACATGTGAGTGGAGTGAGTGAGGCTAAAGTTTAGTCCCATCCCGGAAGTTGAGAGAGAGTTGCACCTCTTTACAAGGTGAGCTCTTCTACCACTTGTATGAGCATGAGAAGAGAAGACCTACACGCGCGCTCCTCCTCCTCGCTCGCCTCGTCACGACGCGCCGCGGGTTGCGGGTTGCGGGATTGAGCTGAGCCGAGGACAGAGCTATGCACGTTGTCTATATTTTTGCTGCTCGGGAAAATTAATGAGTCATTAATTAATAATTAACGGACGCGTTAATTATTGAACCGTTTCCGATTCTTTTGGATCGTGACGACTCGGACGTAGGGTTTATTCCCATGACCTACCCGGCCCGCACTATATAGTCAGGCAGACGTCTACCCTAGCCGCCGCCGCTTCGTATGGTTTCTCACCACCGTTCCAGATCATTGCGCTGCCAAGCAAGTCTTCTCCATCCCTCCTTTCGGTGTGCACCGGGAGAAGGGACAGCAGGCCTCCGGAACCCCGCCTCTCGTGATCCTGTACGTTAGAGGGGCGATCAGATTTTTGGGGAGCGCACTCGCGCGACTGCTAGCAGCGACGACTTCGCGAACGATGACTTCTTCCCCGACCTCGGCAACCTCGTCCTCGACGACATGGGTGACAACGTCAACGCCGGCGGTGTTGCTCCCGCTGCACCGTATGTGATTCTATCTTTCCTGTTCGAGATCGTGGTAGAATTCATGTTTCTAGTATGTGCCCTAGATGTGATCTGTTCATCTGCTATGCTAGTTCACATGATTAGTTTAATCTCTATTGCTGTATTCATGATTTATCTTCTGTTTATTCGGATTAAATCTCGTAGTAATTTGCTCATATTTCCAACGATATCCAGAGGAGCTGTTGGCGCGATTTGTTGTGATGATCATGGTGTTTTTGAAGGAGCCTCGGCAGTTGTTATTGAAGGGATCACTGACCCTGAAATCTTGTAAGCATTTGCGTGTAGCGAGGCTACTAATCTCCATCCTCGCCTCCTTCCATACTCATCCAAGAGCTAGAGGTGGCATCAAATTCAGGTGGTCATTGCATGATCATGAGAGAGATTAAGGCCCTGTTTGTTTGGGCTTCTCTTCTGCTTTTGCAGCTTCAAAACTCCGGCAAAAAAAGAAGCCAAAAAAGCTTCTAAATTGGTGTTTTTTACTTCGGCTTTTCACTTGTAACAGTACTGATTCATAAGCCAAAAACTGAAACAAAAATCACCTATTTAGAAGCTTTTGTGGTTTTTTTTGTCAAAGTGAAAAGGCTGCAAAAACAGAGGCAAAAACCCAAACAAACAGGGTGTAAGAAGTGTCGTTTAAATTTTTTCTTGGCTTGTCATTTTAGTGATAAACGTTTAAAAAAAAATTGGCTTGTGATGTTAGCGATGAACGGCGTGCATGTAATATAAGAACATCGAAGCTCATAGGTTAGCTATAGGATGGCAATGACTCTTGATGTTGGCCGTCATGTATGTTGTCGCACTTATTCTTCTGAGCAACTTAATAAAAGAACTTCATAAAAGAATGCTTGAGGTCACACTTAATAGTGTACTTTTGGCAATACTGTTACTGAATGATATGATCCAATAATCTGATTAATTTTCATTTCAGTGATAGAAAATGCCGGCAGTAAGCAGCCTGATTAACCAACACTAGCAGAATTACTTCATGAAGTACTAGCTCATAGTAGGCACTTAGAAACATATTTGCATAATTAACAGCACAATTACTTTATGAAGTACTAGCTCATAGTAGGCACTTGGAAACAGAGTTGTATAATTAACATCCAAGTTCAAAGCATAAACAAAGTGCGAGTTAGCAGGTACACCACCACCACCATTGTCACCATATCTCGGTTATGAACCTAGGTGGTTGACTTCACCAGCCAGCTAGTGAGCTTCAGCCCAAACTTCATTCACCGGCACCTGCAGTCCAACACCAATTCCACTTGTGTGAATTGCGTGAATTCATGCCACATGAAAACAAACCGCCACTACTGAAAATTTATCATTCAAAAAATGCAAATGAATCGGTGTGCAGTTCAGCAAAATGTTTGGCAAATATGCAAGCCTAGTTTCCACACTCTATTGCTACTAAAAAAAAGAAGTCCCACCTCCCATGTACCACGTCCTGAGTTGAAGTTAATTTTTGCCACCATATTAATAGCCATGTGTTATTTATCGACATTGACATAAGCAACCATTTATAATTAGCAATGTCAATAATTTTGTCTAAGAGAGGCACCTCGAGCAGCTTTGGAATAATCTTACTCACCCTACCAAGATCGGTACAAAATAAAATATCACATTCGACATTACATTTATACTTGCAAATATACAAACATATTGGTAAGTCCAAGTCCTACTGACAGCAGCATACTTTGTTCTTTCAATATTGTATTATTCAGCTATAGTTTAGAATGAATTTTTTTTGCAGTGTGTCATTCTGCTGTTAACTGTAATATTTGCTAATAGAAGCAGGGACAAAAACCAGCATCTTACCATACTTGCTTCCCCAAAAGTCCCAGTAGTACGTTGCCTTTTTGAATCCAAATATTCATCAATAGTTGCCAATTCTGCCCGTGGATTCTTTCTGGGATTGAAACCACCGCAGGCACCTTCTTGACTCTTTTCTGGGCCTGTCCAAGAATCAGTGCTCATGAGGATTATTGGGTTGACTACAGTCAAAGCATAATATCTAGTGTTCTCTAACAGTGAATATCACATTGACCAAAGGTGCACACAGGGGCTTGTGCACATTTCAAAAAGAGGCTGCACCAACTTAAATTCAACTACTCCCTCTGTTCACTTTTATAAGGCGCTCTAAACATTTCAGACAGCTCGTAAAACAGCTCATTTTCAGTTGTCTGAAACGACTTATAAAAGTGAACGGAGGGAGTAGTTTCTTCTCAAGCCAAGGATTTTTCAGCAGAACCTATATATGGTGCATCTCATGTTTGCAGTATGCAAAGCTTGGTAGCTCCTGAATGCAAATGCAACCCAAAAAGTACCATGAGACAGAAAATAAGTAAAGAACAAAAACAGGTAACAAATGGACGATTCACCGACTCAAGAATAATGTCCAAATTCTAATTTTTAACAAGTATTTTCCCGTAGAAAGTTAGGAGAGACGTGGTAAAAAGAAATCAGAAAGCGGGGCCAGTCATGAACTGGATTAATGAAACTGAAACCTCACATACCATTGTCAGTAATACATATATATATCCACTTACCTATACTATTTGGTGTTCTTCCCAATTAAGATAATAGGGACAGATCAAGCCGATAGAATTTCTTCTTGGTATCAAAATGATTTGAGGGGTTCAATTAATCTACCTGGACTTGTCACTGATGAGATACCATAGTTTTCAGCGTCTCTTGTCATGTTCAGAGTCTGGCACACTGAAGAAACAGGAGCACCTGCAAGGACTGGTATTTAGATATGGTGACAGGTATCAGTAACTGATGGAGTGCAAAGAGCACCATCAAAGCCTACCGAGGCCATCGAGTATTAGTAACAATGGTGCATACAGTCCCTTGATGCATAATTTGGTTATCTCTGGTAAACAAACATTTGGAGGTAAAAATGATACAGAACAACAATAAACAACAAAATAACAAGCCAACAAGCAAAAAAAAAGGTTTCCAACTGTATAATTCTAAGATAAATTCTACAACTATGGAAAATAACATGCATAGAAACCAAACAATAAAGATTGCAATATAATGAAGCATAGCAAGGAGCCAAGGAATTACAACAAGTAATAACTATAGATACCGAATTTGGAAAAGAGCCATCTGACACATTAAAATCGTAAAAGTCTCCATGTTTTAACTACATCAAGTAATATTGTCAATGATTTATCTAGCCCAATCACTCATGCATTTGCCATTCTCTAACAATGAAAAAGATTAGGATAATTATGTAGATGGAGATTTTCCCTAGTTTAGAAGAAATTGAGGTCGTCCAACTTATTTCACCTGCATTTGTCAATGACGAGGTACCAGAACTTTTAGCAGGACTTGTCAGCGGAACTGGAGCAACAGGAGCACCTGCAGCACAGCAGACAGTTGGAATAGCAGCAAGTAGCAAAACACAGACTAAGCAAAAGGAAGGCACCATTTCTCGGAAGTGCAATCATGAAATATCATGCAAATAAAATAGCCATAGAATGTGAAGCAACCAATAGAAGAAAGAAAGAACTGAAAAATTAAGGGAAATATGTTTCCATTGAAGATGTTCAGAGATAAATAAGGGAAAACAATGTGCACTACAACCAGACGCTAAGGGGTGGAACAGAATGTAGCGGCACAAGGTATTGTAGGCCAACAGGCTGTGATGTGCTCGCATTTGGACGTTTGCCTACATTATTTAGAGAAAACTTCTACAAATAGGGGCAAACAATGCCCTTAAGACCGAAACGGAAGACTTCCAATAAAATGTAGGATGGCCGAGGTATTTACTGATTCATAGACCACATCACAGGAATGATTAAAGCATAAATCAAGTGAAACAAAACAAACTTGGCAAATATTAAAACCACAGCAGTAAAAACTAGAGAGAAACATAAGCGGAGAGTAAACCAAAACGGTGGCAAATGACATAGGTAGAGAGCAAAACAAGAGTGAGAGGTTACCTTCCTTCATAATTTGTTGGAGCAGGGAAGTCGCTTTACCTGAACCAGCTCGTAAGCTTTCATCTGAAGATAACACGAGTTCATCAGTCGCCACACACATACGACATACACATGAAATACCAAAAGGTGGTTACTTGGCACATTGAGCAGCAAATAACTAGCATAGGCTTGAGATCAGATGAATTACCCAGAGGCAACGTCAATGGGAAGCACTTGGTGCGGCTTGGTGTAGCAAGTCGGCAATGTGAGCGGCCTGTTGAGCTCTGGGGTCCTCGAAGCTAACCTGGAGAGGATGTACGCAGCCTCCCTCCTCACTCCATCCCAGTCCATGGACGCCCTAACCAGCATATAGGGTGATTCACATTCTTGAAACAAGAAAACTCATACGATGAACCCTCCATGAATTCAACGGAATGAGCAATGCGTGCAAGTTAGAGGCCGTAGGGAGAGATACCGGAGCTGCTCCGACGAGAGCAGGGCTTGGGCCATGACACGAGGAAATGTGTGGTTCGCTTTCGTTTTCCAGGCATCAACGACGTGTTGCATCCAATGGTGGGCCCGGAGCTTGTCCATGGCGGACTCATCCCCGGCGGCGATGCTGGCCAAGTAGTGGTGCATCAAGAGGAAGTTGCGGAAGGCGTGGGCGTGGAGGCTCCTGGGGCCGGCAGGCAGGAAGCCATCAAGGTAGTCGATGGCATCCTCCCACAGGCCCTTCCTCACGAGCCCCTGCAGACGCTCCAAGCAGAAGGGCTCACTCGCCTGTAGCATCAGCCTGCAATAAACCTAGATCAATTCCGCAAACAAGTAGACAGCCCTGGGCTGGTTCCTGTGCTGAATTGGGGAAGGGGAAGGAAGGGGACGTACCCGTTGAAGGCGACATCGTAGCGCTGGCGCGAGAGGAAGGCGAGGAGTCGCCGGTGGCGAAACCGCGACAAGCAGGGGTTCTCCGCTTCGTCGGGGAGCTCGGCCGTCGTCGTCACGCCGGGGCAGGGTTGGGATTCGGGGTCGAGGTCTAGGGATCTGGGGACTGGGGAGGGGTCGAGGTCGAGGTCTAGGTCTAGGGATTTGGGGGCTTGGGAGCACATCCTTCCTCAACGCGGGCGGATTCGACTTGTTGGGGGAAGAGGGGGATCGAGGTCGTATAGGAATTGCAACTGCAGACTCGGTTTGTTTTTGGAAGATGAGATGAGGGGATTGGAGGGACATCCTCTTTCCTTCGCGTATCGGCCACGACGGGGGCTGGGCCCCTCTTTCTTTCTTTTCCCCCCTTTGTTTTTTATTTTATTACTATATCCTTTTTTAGGGTTTTCTATTCTAATTAGTTGCATGCAAATTAAGGACAGTAATAAAACTGAAATCTTTTCCTGCTCACGCCATCAGGCCGTTCGTTTTTGGATCTGACCGTTCCAGTGTGTAATTTGTGTCTCACTCTCGCCTCGACCGTCATACTTTTAGAGCATCTCCAATCTAGACTGTGGAAAGAAATGAAGGCTTCTCAGGGCATGTGTTTTCTGGCCGTCGGATAGCCTGTCCAAATGAATCCCGCACGTCAGATCTTCAGATAAAACAATTTGGGCTGTTGGATCAACTCTGATGCGACAAGCAATGAATAGTGCCCGTCGTTTTTCACTCGTTCTACAGTCCTATGTGTCTATGACCTACGGGGCCATGCGAGGTGGGCCACTTTTGTCAGGGGCTGCGGGAGAGGGGGTGACTAGTGCTGGTTCTAATTAGTAGAGAGATCCTGCCTCCGCATGTAGTTTTGGAGGGCCGATGAGGGTAGTTTCGAGATTTCATATGCTCTCCCTCGTGTATCATCATGTGGATGGCTGGGCTGCGTGTTAGGCCAAGGAGAACGACCGATTGGGTGAACCCTAGCCGCCACTCTCCCCCCCTTCTCAGCCCGTGCTATCTCCTTTCTTCCTCGCCTTCCCTCGCGCCGCCACCCGCCGAGAAGCACCGCGGCCACTGCTGCTTGAGAACCCTAGCCGCCGCCCCCTCCCTTGGAGGAGGGGCTAGGGCCGGAGCCCCCTCCCCCTCACCCCTATATATAGTGGGGAGGTGTTGGGGATATGATTATCAGATATGACCCGCCCAGGAGGGGCCGGGTCATCCACATGGCGGTTCATCTAAATGAAGCCCAAGAGTATATTAGAGATGGCGGTTCAATAGACAGGTTTGTTAAAAGGGCCCAAACCCGAAGGCGGCTTAAGGCCCGTAAGTGTAAACCGTCATGTATATGTAAACTTGTATTGTAAGGCATGTAAGATAAGTCACCGAGCCGGACACGTTTGTATCAGCCGGCCGGGACTCTGTAGGCCGCAAGGCGTCAACCCATGTATATAAGGGGGCGACCCGGCAGCGGCTTAGTGAAAGAAACAACAGATCGAGAGCCATGAAAAGTGTATTTGCTCCCTGGTAATCGAAACCCTAGCAATACCACCTCAAACTGGACTAGGCCTTTACCTTCACTGCAAGGGGCCGAACCAGTATAAACTCCTCATGTCCTTGTCCCGTTTAACCCCTTTAAGCTAACCTCGTCGCAATGGTTCCACAACTAAGTTCTTCCATGAGGACATCTGTCGTGACACTTCCACGACAGTTGGCGCCCACCGTGGGGCCAGCACACGGTGGTTTTGAGTTCTTGAAGGGCAGCTTCGAAGGGATCAAGGGATACGCTGTGGGCCGGATGACCAAGAGTCGTCGCGGCAAGCTCTACATCGACGACGCAGACTGGGGCCCCGAGGCCGGCTCAATTGAGTACGGGTACCGGGTACCCTTTGGCGGAATCCACGTCTTCATCGGCAAGATCGGCGAACCGGGCCCTGAGCCGGACATCTGCACCGACATCATCGAGACGGCTTAGCGTGCACGACCCGCCCGGGTTAAACCCGCCGTGAAGCATGCCTTTGTCGGATGTATCAATGCGGCTGAGTTTAAAGGCTCTATGTCTGGCGGTGAGACGGCCATCTACTCTGATGGTGAGTCGTCCACAGGCGAGACCGACTCAATGTATCAATTGCAAGACGGACGGCTCCGGGGCTATTTCGATGGCGACGGTATTCCGGACCCCCATGAGCCGCCGAACAGGGTGGCGATTTTTCATGGCTGGCACGCAGCCGGTTCTCGGCTCGACAGCCGCCGCGGCCATGACTTCCAGCGCAGCAGCGGTGACGGCAGCGGGTGCTGGCGGTTCAGCGCGCCCGCCGGCTCAAGTTTTGTTGAAGTATATTGCCCGCTTCCCTCCATCAGTTCGGACTTTTGGATGAGTTGGCTAGAGCATGAATTCAATATGGTATCCGAGCCAAGAGGTCTTGAGTTCAAGACCCTGCCAACGTAGTATTAAATAAAATGATTCTGCGGCCGACATTGATCCCACGTGAGGGAGTCCTGGATTAGGGGGTGTCCGGATAGCCGGACTATACCTTCGGCCGGACTTCTGGACTATGAAGATACAAGATTGAAGACTTCGTCCCGTGTCCAGAAGGGACTTTCCTTGGTGTGGAAGGCAAGCTTGGCGATACGGATATGTAGATCTCCTACCATTGTAACCGACTCTGTGTAACCCTAGCCCTCTCCGGTGTCTATATAAACCGGAGGGTTTTAGTCCGTAGGACGAACAATAATCATACCATAGGCTAGCTTCTAGGGTTTAGCCTCCTCGATCTCGTGGTAGATCTACTCTTGTACTACCCATATCATCAATATTAATCAAGCAGGAGTAGGGTTTTACCTCCATCGAGAGGGCCCGAACCTGGGTAAAAACATCGTGTCCCTTGTCTCCTGTTACCATCCGCCTAGACGCACAGTTTGGGACCCCCTACCCGAGATTCGCCGGTTTTGACACCGACATTGGTGCTTTCATTGAGAGTTCCTCTGTGTCGTCACTTTTAGGCCCGATGGCTTCTCCGATCATCAACAACGACGCGGTCCAGGGTGAGATTTTTCACCCCGGACAGATCTTCGTATTCGGCGGCTTTGCACTGCGGGCCAATTCGCTTGGTCATCTGGAGCAGATTGAAAGCTACGCCCCTGGCCATCAGGTCAGATTTGGAAGTTTAAACTACACGGCGGACGACCGCGGAGACTTGATCTTCGACGGATCTGAGCCACAGCCGAGCGCGCCGCACTATCACGATGGGCATGATCTAGCTCTGCCGTCGAACAGTGCCCTGGAGGCCGCACCTGTGTCCGCTCTGACCCTTAGCTCAGAGCCGACCACACCAATCGAGGATGGGTGGTTAGACACCGCCTCGGGGGCTGCAATCTCTACGGCGATCAAGCTGAACACCAGCCTTGTCCTCTGCGAAGCCCGTGACTCCAAGGTGTCAGACCCCTCTCCGGACTCCGAGCCCTCCACGCCCCTACCAATCGAATCCGATCGGGCGCCGATCATGGAATTCACCGCCGCAGACATCTTTCAGCACTCGCCCTTCGGCGACATTCTGAATTCACTCAGGTCTCTCTCTTTGTCAGGAGAGTCCTGGCCGGGCTATGATCGGCAGGATTGGGATGTGGACGACGAAGAAATTTGATCCCCACCCACCACCCACTTCGTAGCCACTGTCGATAATTTAAACGACGTTCTTGACTTCGACTCCGAAGACATCGACGGTATGGACGACGATGTAGGAGACGAACATGAACCTACGCCTATAAGGCACTGGACTGCCACCTCATCTCACGATGTATACATGGTGGACACACCCAAAGGAAGCGACGACGAGGAACACAGGGATGCAACGAGGAATCGTTCACTTGAAAAGCAATCAAAGCGGCGACGTAAGCGCCGCTCCAAGCCCCGCCTTGACAGAGACAGCAGCCATACAGACCCAGCCATAGAGCAGGACGAGCCGGTGGACGACGATCATGCCTTCGAGAAACCGTCCGAACAAGGCAACTTGGATAAACAAACCGAACAACCCGTCCCCGGCGAAAACAACATTTCGGACGACCTTACGCCGGATAAGCTCACGGAGCAGAAGAACCTCCACAAAAGGCTCGTCGCCACTGCGCGTAGCCTGAAAAAGCAGAAGCAAAAGCTCAAGACTGTGGAAGATGCACTCAGAATCAGATGGAGCAAAGTACTCAACACCGCAGACAAATATGGCGGCAGTCGCCGCACAAAAAGCTATCCGAAGCGAAAGCTACTGCCTGAATTTGACGAGGAGGCCTTAGAGCCCCTGCAGTCAAAAAATAAGAAAGCCACCCGGTCGGATAGACGACCGCACAGCCAGCATGGAGCGGCAAGTGGCGCCGCACACAAGCCGGCACGCGATCCACTCAAGGATTCGCACCAAAAAGATGGCCCAGCCAGATCGATCTATGGGCCAAGAAAGCAGGCTCTAGTAAGCAATGCAACACAACAAATATCCGAACATCACGGCACACCCAAATACAGGGGTGCCGCACACCCCCTATGTTTCACCGATGAGGTTCTGGACCATGAATTTCCAGCGGGATTCAAGCCCGTAAACATAGAGGCGTACGACGGAACAACAGACCCTGGAGTCTAGATTGAGGATTATATCCTCCACATACACATGGCCAGAGGAGACGACCTCCACGCCATAAAATACTTACCCCTCAAGCTCAAAGGCCCAGCCCGGCATTGGCTTAAAAGCCTTCCCGAAAACACCATTGGAAGTTGGGAAGAGCTCGAGGATGCTTTCCGGGCAAATTTTCAAGGGACCTATGTCCGCCCTCCGGATGCAGACGATCTCAGCCACATAACTCAACAGCCCGGAGAGTCAGCTCGGAAATTCTGGAATGGATTTCTTACTAAAAAGAATCAGATAGTCGACTGTCCGGACGCCGAAGCCCTAGCAGCTTTTAAGCATAACATTCGAGACGAATGGCTCGCCAGACACCTCGGCCAAGAAAAGCCAAGAACAATGGCCACATTAACAAGCCTCATGACCCGCTTTTGCGCAGGAGAGGACAGCTGGTTGGCAAGATGTAGCACCAGCGACCCAAGTACATCCGAAGTTAGGAATGGAAACGGAAAACCCCGACGCAACAAGGACCAGCGCCGGAATAAGGGAAACAGCCCAAAGAGCACGACAGTCAACATCAGATTCAAAAGCTCGCGGCAGAATCAGAGAAAGCCGCCCCTCAATGATAACAGGGACGAGCTGTCCAACCTAAACAAAATCTTGGACAAGATATGTCAAATACACAGTACTCCTGGGAAGCCTGTGAACCATACCCACAGAGATTGTTGGGTTTTCAAGCAATCCGGCAAACTCAACGCCGAACACAAGGGGCTCGACACACCAAGTGAGGACGATGACGAACCCCACAAGCAGAGCACCAGGAAACAAAAAAATTTCCCACAAGAAGTCAAAACAGTAAACTTACTTCACGTGACAAAACGAGCGGCACCCATAGAGATACGCGCCATACGGCCTATCCCAAAGGGGTCTCGCCGATGGTTGCTAAAACCGATCACCTTCGACCATCAGGATTACTCTAGAAGTATCCGGAACGCAGGTTGGACTGCCCTGGTATTAGATCCAATAATCGACGGACTCCACTTTACACATGTCCTGATGGACGGCGGCAATGGTTTAAACCTGTTATATCAGGACACAATCCGCCACATGGGGATAGACCCAACAAAAATTCTCCATAGCAAAACCTCCTTTAGAGGGGTAACGCCAGGCCCGGATGCCCATTGCATGGGTTCTCTCCGACTAGAAGTTATGTTCGGCTCCCTCGATAACTTCCGTCGCGAAAAGCTAACTTTCCACATCGCCCCATTCTCAAGTAGCTATCAAGCACTGCTGGGACGCGAAGCTTTCGCCCGCTTTAACGCAATACCGCATTATGCATCTCTTACGCTTAAGATGCCCAGTCCACGAGGCATCATCTCATTAAAGGGAGACATTGAGTGTTCCTCCCGCGCGGAAGACTGTGCGGCTGCCTTAACAGCCCCACAATAAAGCGGCTTCACCAGCCAAAGGTCGTCAAGACAACGGACACGGGTAGACGAGTCCGGCATAAAAATACAATGGATAAAGGCTTAATAGCCGCATACCCCTGTACTAGGGGCTCCGCGCATACAAAATAAGAGATAATAAAGCTCAATTTCACCGATTTTTGAATCATACTTTGTTTATTTTAACATACGTTCTCGCACGACCTTTCTTCAACTAAGTTCCTCTCTTTTACAGATGAACACCGTGCTGTGCCCGTCCAGGATACGGCACAACAGAGACACAGGCGCAGACGTGCAGCAGGGACCCGTTCCAAGGATTCTTTTCAGATTAAGACCCTGCGTAAACCTTTTTTACTGTCTCTTGTTGATGCACATCCCCTGGTTTCTTGGCATAACCAAGGAGGAGGCTGGCGTCTTGGCATGTGCCCACGTCAGAATTTTGCGCGTACCTGGACACTAGGGGCTTATTACTAAGGGCGTTGTCCTACCCATCCTAATAAAGACCGAATACCTTAGGGAGTGTTCGGCGTCGCGAGTTTGGCCTTATATGCATCAGCTCCGAATCATGTCTTTGGTCAAATGTTGGGTTTGCCCGGCTCCTGTGTTTTGCTGCCTTACGTTCCCTCTATCGGCTAAGGCGGCACCAGGAGAACTACTGCGGTTGTGCCTCGGTTCGGCCAGGCGAGCACCTCAGTAGAGAAAGCCGAAAACTGACTGTCATGATATAGCGTGAGACTGGTCAACCACTCGATGACTTACCGAAATCTTTAGGATTCCTCCGCATTAACGAAGGGCCGTTTCCCGGCCAGGCACATACGCGCCCCGAGTTCGGGCGAGCGCAGGCGCCACCAGGGGCTATATAAGTAGCCTCACTGTCAAACTCCTATGGCTAAGTGAAAGTGATAAAGCATTATAGTCCGATTGCCTAGTTCGCTGCGCTATCACCTCCTTTGTAGGACCAAGACGTTGGATCAAGTGTGAGAATGCGCCTTCTCCGAACACCCCCGCATTATTTGCGTGGGGGCTGAAGCCGACGACTGCCATCTTTCAGGTTACACACACACACACACACACACACACACATATATATATATATATATATTAAACGGCCGCACATGAGGTGTTATAATACTTGCAGGCACAAGTATAAAAAGCTTCTACAATTTATCAAAAACATTGTTTTACAATAACATATGCTATTCGAACATAGCATCCTTCGAGCACTGCGTCTCTATTACACGAGCGCCTTGCAGAACTTCCTGAAAATAGTGCTCGGCAGGTACTCGGCTTTCGTCCGAATCTCGGGATGCAACAACGGTGGTCTTCATCTCCGCCCAGTATGTCTTGACACGGGCAAGAGCCATCCGCGCACCCTCTATGCACGCTGACCTCTTCATCGCATCAATACGCGGCACCGCACCAAGGAACTGCTGCACCAAGTTGAAATAACTTTTCGGCTCTGGTCTCTCCGGCCACAGATGACTCATGACACACTTCATGGCGAGTCCGGACAACCTATTCAGCTCGGCCCATTCGGCCAAACGATTGGCTAATGACAGCGGCCGCTCTGGATTATGGAACTGCGACCAGAAGAGCTTTTCCACTTCGCGATCTTCTTGATCTCGGAAGTGTTCGGCCGCATCTGCGGCACTCGCTGCCAAATCCAGATAGGTGTCCGCCGTACTCCACATCCGGTCTAACGGAGCATGTTTAGGATCACAGAACTTCCTCCGCAGCATAAAGGACTTTTCGCCCTTAATATCTCCGGCCTGACGCAGCTCCTCCTTCATAGCTCTCATCGCAGAGCGAGCATCCTTGGCATCCGCAACGGCCTTCTCCAGGTCCGTCTGTTCCGCCCGGTCTTCTTTTTCAAGAAGCTTGCAACAGTCAGCAGCGCTCTTCAGCTTCACGGCCATCTCGGCCATTTCCTTCTTGCTTCGGCCGTGAGCAGCCTGTTCGGCCTTAAGCTCTTCAATTGCCTTTCCGGTAGCCGCATCACTTTTCCTGGCTTGCTCCTTGGCTCGGGCAAGTTCCGCCCGAAGATTCTCCATGGCAGCGGGACCATATGTATCAAACGCACACATTGTAAGATATTGGCATAAAGCTCCTATTACAGGTGCCGCCGGAGGAATTACATACCTTGTGCCTCGTCAAGCCGCTTGTTGACAAGCGCGATGTCAGCATCTTCCACGTCAAGTTGCCGCTTTAGCTCGACAAATTCATCAGTCCGGCTGGCCACCGGACACTTCGCCACCTACGTATGAAGGCAGCATATTAGACCTGGGATTATGATCCTCCGCGCGCCGTCACTTTTGACAACGCACAGAGTCTCAGGGGCTACTATCTACACAGGGCGCATCTTATCTATGCGCAACTGTCAAAAAGGGTACATTATTTCACATACCTCAAAACCTCTCAGTAAACTCCTGACGGCCTCGTGCAATCCGCTCTCCGCGGATGAAATCCTTTCAATCACCGTGCCCATCAATGCACGGTGCTCCTCTAAGATAGATGCTCGCCCTAGCAGATCCTTCAGTTCCCCCGACCGTGCACCGGATGGTGCCGGACTCGTCCTATGGCCTTTTTCGAAGGCCGGACGCGGAGGGCTTTGCGGGGCCATATGACTACCTTTCGGCCCTGCCGGATTCGGGGAAACCCTCCGCGACGATACCTCAGGGTCGCCTGCCTCGCAAGGCGGTATGACAGGGGGAGGCGTTCCGCTCTCCATCATCATCCCCCGAAGACGAGCTCTGCTAAGAAGGGCTGAGGTCCGAGCTACAAGGTAAATTTTCGGTTACTCTTCTCAGATATAAAGCAATGATTCCTCTCATCTCTTAAAAAGAAAACCCCTCTCTACTTACGGCTTGGTGGAGGGCTGATCCCCTTGAGGGCATAATTCGGCCGAAGTATCCCCCGGCGCAGGACCCTTTGATGAAGATTTCTTCCCCCGCTTTGAGGCCATGGTCTCCGGGTCTTTAGAGGTGGTCCTCTTCTTCCCCTGAGGAGAGGAATTTTCGATTCCTCCCTTCCAAACAGCCTCCTTCGAGGAGGTCGTAGCTTCCTTGTCCCCTCCCTCGCTTTCCTCTAAAGGCACAACCTCCAACATCCTGACTAGCACGGGATCTGGCATGATCTCGGGGAGGGGGGCCGGACACCTGATTAGCTTTGCTTTCGCTATCCACTCCTATTTAAAGGATAACTCTTTTAGGGGCAATTTTATGATAAATATACGGATAGCGAGTCCGGGCACAAGGCTACTTACTTGAGTATCCGGGCGATTGCAGCTCAGACCTGTGTCCTCGGTCAAGTCCGGACACACTGCGTGTGATTAGAAGAACAATTTGTACATCTTCATGGGTGTCGCGCCCATGAAATGCTGGAGAGCTCGTGGTCCCTCCGGATTGAACTCCCACAGGCGAAGGGGGCGACGTTTGCGGGGCAAGGCTCGGCGGATCACCACGACCAGGCTGATGTCTCTTTCTAAGAGATCTCGAATGCGGCCCTGCAACAAGGGCATGTCCTTGGATGGCCCCCAGTCCAGTCCTTTATTGACCCATGACGCTAGCTGTGGTGGGGGACCCGAGCGAAAGGCAGGTGGCGCCACCCACTTGGTGCCCCTGGGAGCGGTGATATAGAACCACTCTCGTTGCCATAAGCCGAACTCCTCTTGAAAAGAGCCCTCGGGCCATGGAGCATCAACATTCTTGCTTAGAACAGCGCCTCCGCACTCCGCGTGCCGTCCCTCGATCATCTTCGGCTCTACTTTGAAGGTCTTGAGCCATAGTCCAAAGTGAGGAGTAATACGGAGGAAGGCTTCACACACGACGATGAATGAAGAAATATGGAGGATGGACTCCGGAGCTAAGTCATGAAATTCCAGCCCATAATAAAACATGAGCCCCCTCACGAAGGGATCCGTCGGAAAGCCTAGCCCCCGAAGGAAGTGAGACATGAACACCACGCTCTCACCAGGCTTGGGAGTGGGAATGACCTGCCCTTGAGCAGGCAGCCTATGCAAGATTCTGCCGGTCAAGAACCTGGACTCTCTCAACTTTAGCACGTCCTCCTCCGTGACGGAGGAGGGCATCCATCGGCCTCGAAGGTCGGAACCGTACATTGTCGAAGGTCCGAAGCGCCTGAAATCTGGAGCCTTGGGTGTTGGAACTCGAGGCAAGGGGCGAACTCGTTTGAGATTGAAAGAAAGGGGTAAGGCCTTGGTCTCTTTATAAGAGGTTGAATACCAAGGGCCCTCCCCGTAACCGTTTGGGACTCGCCTTTGATCGAGAAAACATGCCAACGGGCACGATTGGGTTACCCACGTCCGTATTGATGAGAATCCCGTAAGTAAAGGGGGACACGGTCTCTGCTTCGAAAGGACGTGCCATGGAAACCGCCTCGCTAAACGCGCTGAGGTGGGACAGTAAAATGATTCGAATAAAGGGTTGGTCGTGGTGTGATGTCACGCTATGGAATACGTCAGCAGATTAGATTTGTGTAATACTATTCTCTCTATGGCAATATGTGGAACTTATTTTGTAGAGCCGGACACTATCCTTGTGTTCAAAATCTTTGATGAAGTACTTGGAGGAGGAACCCGCCTTGCAATGCCGAAGACAATCTGCGCACCGGACTCCTCGTCATTGAAGCCTGGTTCAGGGGCTACTGAGGGAGTCCTGGATTAGGGGGTGTCCGGATAGCCGGACTATACCTTCGGCCGGACTCCTGGACTATGAAGATACAAGATTGAAGACTTCGTCCCGTGTCCGGAAGGGACTTTCCTTGGCGTGGAAGGCAAGCTTGGCGATACGGATATGTAGATCTCCTACCATTGTAACCGACTCTGTGTAACCCTAGCCCTCTCCGGTGTCTATATAAACCGGAGGGTTTTAGTCTGTAGGACGAACAACAATCATACCATAGGCTAGCTTCTAGGGTTTAGCCTCCTCGATCTCGTGGTAGATCTACTCTTGTACTACCATATCATCAATATTAATCAAGCAGGAGTAGGATTTTACCTCCATCGAGAGGGCCCGAACCTGGGTAAAAACATCGTGTCCCTTGTCTCCTGTTACCATCCGCCTAGACGCACAGTTCGGGACCACCCTACCCGAGATCCGCCGGTTTTGACACCGACACCACGTCTAAGGACTAAAATAGCCTAGACATGAGGGGGGGTGTTGAAGTATATTGCCCGCCTCCCTCCATCAGTTCGGACTTTTGGATGAGTTGGCTGGAGCATGAATTCAATAAGTTTTGACGGATCTGTTGGATGATCTGGCGACTCTAATGGGGGTGGAGGTAACCCCGGACAACCAGGAATAGAATAAGGTGGATGTGGCTAAGTTGCGTGATGAGATAGCGCAAGCTAAGGCGGAATTGGTAGCGGAAAATACTAGGATGGCTGCAGAGCGGGCCATCTTAAACGCCCAGGCACAATGGATTTAAGCAGATTCGTACCGGCTTATGGTGGATCAGAACGCTTCAAACGAAGTCTTGAGAAGAAAACGCTAGAGTCATCGGCCCTCGATTTATGAGTCGAGGAACCTCTTCAACACACCTGGAGCGGGGGCTAGTAACCCGTCGGTGATAAACCAGACGGTTGAGGCACCAGGAGGTGGAGTGTCGGGTCAGCCGCGCGTGGCAGGTTCTCCGCATATGAATAACACCCCGCCTCAGTGAAGGAAATATGCCCTAGAGGCAATAATAAAGTTATTATTTATTTCCTTATATCATGATAAATGTTTATTATTCATGCTAGAATTGTATTAACCAGAAACATAATACATGTGTGAATACATAGACAAACAGAGTGTCACTAGTATGCCTCTACTAGACTAGCTCGTTAATCGAAGATGGTTATGTTTCCTAACCATGAACAAAAGAGTTGTTATTTGATTAACGGGATCACATCATTAGAAGAATGATGTGATTGACTTGACCCATTCCGTTAGCTTAGCACTCGATCGTTTAGTACGTTGCTATTGCTTTCTTCATGACTTATACACGTTCCTATGACTATGAGATTATGCAACTCCCGTTTGCCGGAGGAACAATTTGTGTGCTACCAAACGTCACAACGTAACTGGGTGATTATAAAGGAGCTCTACAGGTGTCTCCAAAGGTACATGTTGGGTTGGCGTATTTCGAGATTAGGATTTGTCACTCCGATTGTCGGAGAGGTATCTCTGGGCCCTCTCGGTAATGCACATCACTTAAGCCTTGCAAGCATTGCAACTAATGAGTTAGTTGTAGGATGATGTATTACGGAACGAGTAAAGAGACTTGCCGGTAACGAGATTGAACTAGGTATTGAGATACCGACGATCGAATCTCGGGCAAGTAACATACCGATGACAAAGGGAACAACGTATGTTATTATGCGGTCTGACCGATAAAGATCTTCGTAGAATATGTGGGAGCCAATATGAGCATCCAGGTTCCGCTATTGGTTATTGACCGGAGACGTGTCTCGATCATGTCTACATTGTTCTCGAACCCGTAGGGTCCGCACGCTTAAGGTTCCGATGACAGTTATATTATGAGTTTATGAGTTTTGATGTACCGAAGGAGTTCAGAGTCCCGGATGAGATCGGGGACATGACGAGGAGTCTCAAAATGGTCGAGACGTAAAGATCGATATATTGGACGACTATATTCAGACATCGGAAAGGTTCCGAGTGATTCGGATATTTTTTGGAGTACCGGAGAGTTACGGGAATATGTATTGGGCCTTATTGGGCCATACGGGAAAGAAGGAAAAGGGCCTCAAGGGTGGCCGCACCCCTCCCCTTAGTCTGGTCCGAATTGGACTAGGGAAGGGGGGCGCCCCCTTCCTTCCTTCTCCTTTTCCCTTCCTCTTTTCCTATTCCATATGGGAGGTGGAATCCTACTAGGACTAGGGAGTCCTAGTAGGACTCCACACCTGGCGCGCCTCTCCTAGGGCCGGCCTCCTCCCCCCTTACTCCTTTATATACGGGGGCAGGGGGGCACCTCTAGACACACAAGTTGATCTTCGTGATCGTTCTCTTAGCCGTGTGCGGTGCCCCCCTCCACCATAATCCTCGATAATATTGTAGCGGTGCTTAGGCGAAGCCCTGCGACGGTAGAACATCAAGATCGTCACCACGCCGTCGTGCTGACGGAACTCTTCCCCGACACTTTGCTGGATCGGAGTCCGGGGATCGTCATCGAGCTGAACGTGTGCTAGAACTCGGAGGTGCCGTAGTTTCGGTGCTTGATCGGTCGGACCGTGAAGACGTACGACTACATCAACCGTGTTGTGCTAACGCTTCCGCTGTCGATCTATAAGGGTACATAGATCACACTCTCCCCTCTCGTTGCTATGCGTCACCATGATATTGCGTGTGCGTAGGAAATTTTTGAAATTACTACGTTCCCCAACAGTGGCATCCGAGCCTAGGTTTTATGCGTTGATGTTGTGCACGAGTAGAACACAAGTGAGTTGTGGGCGATATAAGTCATACTGCTTACCAGCATGTCATACTTTGGTTCGGCGGTATTGTTGGATGAAGCGGCCCGGACCGACATTACGCGTACGCTTACGCGAGACTGGTTCTACCGACGTGCTTTGCACACAGGTGGCTGGCGGGTGTCAGTTTCTCCAACTTTAATTGAACCGAGTGTGGCTACGCCCGGTCCTTGCGAAGGTTAAAACAACACCAACTTGACAAACTATCGTTGTGGTTTTTGATGCGTAGGTAAGAACGGTTCTTGCTAAGCCCGTAGCAGCCACGTAAAACTTGCAACAACAAAGTAGAGGACGTCTAACTTGTTTTTGCAGGGCATGTTGTGATGTGATATGGTCAAGACGTGATGAGATATAAGTTGTTGTATGAGATGATCATGTTTTGTTGAAGTTATCAGCAACTGGCAAAATCCTTATGGTTGTCTCTCTATTGCATAAGATGCAAGCGTCCAATAATTGCTTTACTTTATCGCTATGCGATAGCAATAGTTGCAAGAGCAATTGTTGGCAAGACGACCACGTGACGACACATTGATATAGATCAAGATGATGGAGATCATGGTGTCATGCCGGTGACGATATAGATCATGACAGTACTTTGGAGATGGAGATCAAAGGAGCAAGATGATGATGGCCATATCATGTCACATATTTTGATTGCATATGATGTTTATCTTTTATACATCTTATTTTTGCTTAGTTTGACGGTAGCATTTTAAGATGATCTCTCACTAATTATCAAGAAGTGTTCTCCCTGAGTATGCACCGTTGCGAAAGTTCTTCGTGCTAAGACACCACGTGATGATCGGGTGTGATAGGCTCTACATTCAAATACAACGGGTGCAAAACAGTTGCACACGCGGAATACTCAGGTTATACTTGACGAGCCAAGCATCTACAGATATGGCCTCGGAACACGGAGACCGAAAGGTCGAGCGTGAATCATATAGTAGATATGATCAACATAGTGATGTTCACCAATGAAACTGCTCCATCTCATGTGATGATCGGACATGGATTAGTTGATTTGGATCACGTGATCACTTAGAGGATTAGAGGGATGTCTATCTAAGTGGGAGTTCTTAAGTAATATGATTAATTGAACTTAAATTTATCATGAACTTAGTCCTGGCAGTATTTTGCAAATTATGTTATAGATCAATAGCTCGTGTTGTTGCTTCCCTGTGTTCATTTTGATATGTTCCTAGAGAAAATTGTGTTGAAAGATGTTAGTAGCAATGATGCGGATTGGATCCGTGATCTGAGGTTTATCCTCATTGCTGCACAGAAGAATTATGTCCTTGATGCACCGCTAGGTGACAGACCTATTGCAGGAGCAGATGCAGACGTTATGAACGTTTGGCTAGCTTGATATGATGACTACTTGATAGTTTAGTGCACCATACTTAAATGGCTTAGAATCGGGACTTCAAAGACGTTTTGAACGTCATGGACCATATGAGATGTTCCAGGAGTTGAAGTTAATATTTCAAGCAAATACCCGAGTTGAGAGATATGAAGTCTCCAACAAGTTCTATAGCTAAAAGATGGAGGAGAATCGCTCAACTAGTGAGCATGTGCTCAGATTGTCTGGGTACTACAATCGCTTGAATCAAGTGGGAGTTAATCTTCCAGATAAGATAGTGATTGACAGAATTCTCTAGTCACCATCACCAAGTTAGTAGAACTTCATGATGAACTATGATATGCAAGGGATAACGGAAACGATTCCCAAGCTCTTCGTAATGCTGAAATTGATGAAGGTAGAAATCGAGAAAAATATCAAGTGTTGATGGTAGACAAGACCACTAGTTTCAAGAAAAGGGCAGAGGGAAGAAGGGGAACTTCAAGAAGAACAGCAAGCAAGTTGCTGCTCAAGTGAAGAAGCCCAAGTCTGGTCCTAAGCCTGAGACTAAGTGCTTCTACTGCAAAGGGACTGTTCACTGGAAGCGGAACTACCCCAAGTGATTGGCGGATAAGAAGGATGGCAAAGTGAACATAAGTATATTTGATATACATGTTATTGATGTGTACTTTACTAGTGTTTATAGCAACCCCTCAGTATTTGATACTAGTTCAGTTGCTAAGATTAGTAACTCGAAACGGGAGTTGCAGAATAAACAGAGACTAGTTAAGGGTGAAGTGACGATGTGTGTTGGAAGTGGTTCCAAGATTGATATGATCATCATCGCACACTCCCTATAATTTCGGGATTAGTGTTGAACCTAAATAAGTGTTATTTGGTGTTTGCGTTGAGCATGAATATGATTTGATCATGTTTATACGGTTTTTCATTTAAGTAAGAGAATAAATTGTTGTTCTGTTTACATGAATAAAACCTTATATGGTTACACACCCAATGAAAATAGTTCATTGGATCTCGATCGTAGTGATAGACATAATCATAATATTGAAACCAAAAGATGCAAAATTAATAATGATAGTGCAACTTATTTGTGGCACTGCCGTTTAGGTCATATTGGTGTAAAGCGCATGAAGAAACTCCATGCTGATGGGATTTTGGAATCACTTGATTATGAATCAATTGATGCTTGCGAACCATGCCTCATGGGCAAGATGACTAAGACTCTGTTCTTCGGAACAATGGAGCGAGCAACAGATTTGTTGGAAATCATACATACTGATGTATGTGGTCCGATGAATATTGAGGCTCGCGACAGGTATCATTATTTTCTGATCTTCACAGATGATTTGAGCAGATATGAGTATATCTACTTGATGAAACATAAGTCTGAAACATTTGAAAAGTTCAAATAATTCCAGGGTGAAGTGGAAAATCATCGTGACAAGGAAAAAAAGTTTCTACGATCTGATCGCGGAGACAAATATTTGAGTTACGAGTTTGGTCTTCAATTAAAACATTGTGGAATAGTTTCACAAACTCATGCCACCTGGAACACCACAGCATAATGGTGTGTCCGATCGTCATAACCGTACTTTATTGGATATAGTGCAATCTATGATGTCTCTTACCAATCTACCACTATCGTTTTGGGGTTATGCATTAGAGACAGCTGCATTCACGTTAAAAAGGGCACCATCTAAATCCGTTGAGACGACACAATCTGAATTATGGTTTGGCAAGAAACCAAAGTTGTCGTTTCTTAAAGTTTTGGGTTGTGATGCTTATGTGAAAAAGTTTCATCCTGATAAGCTCAAACCCAAATCGGAGAAATATGTCTTCATAGGATACCCAAAGAAGACTGTTGGGTACACCTTCTATCACAGATCCGAAGGCAAGACATTCGTTGCTAAGAATGGATCCTTTCTAGAGAAGGAGTTTCTCTCGAAAGAAGTGAGTGGGAGGAAAGTAGAAAACTTGATAAGGTAATTGTACCTTCTCCCTTATTGGAAAGTAGTTCATCACAGAAATCTGTTCTTGTGACTACTACACCAATTAGTGAGGAAGCTAATGATGATGATCATGTAACTTCAAATCAAGTTACTACCGAATCTCATAGGTAAAACAAAGTGAGATCCGCACCAGAGTGGTACGGTAATCCTGTTCTGGAAGTCATGTTACTAGACCATGACGAACTTGCGAACTATGAGGAAGCGATGATGAGCCCAGATTCCGTGAAATGGTTTGAGGCCATGAAATCTAAGATATGATCCATGTATGAGAACAAAGTATGGACTTTGATGGATTTGCCTGATGATCGACAAGCCATAGAAAATAAATGGATCTTCAAGAGGAAGACGGACGCTGATAGTAGTGTTACTATCTACAAAGCTAGACTTGTCAAAAAGGTTTTTTTGACAAAGTTCAAGGTGTTGACTACGATGAAATTTTCTCACTCATAGCGATGCTTAAGTCTGTCCAAATCATGTTAGAAATTGCCGCATTTTTATGAAATCTGGCAAATGGATAAACAAAACTGCATTCCTTAATGGATTTATTAAAGAAGAGTTGTATATGATACAACCAGAAGGTTTTGTCAATCCTAAAGGTGCTAACAAAATGTGCAAGCTCCAGTGATTCATCTATGGACTGGTGCAAGCATCTCGGAGTTGGAATATGCGCTTTGATGAGATGATCAAAGCATATAGTTTTATACAGACTTGCGGTGAAGCCTGTATTTACAAGAAAGTGAGTGGGAGCACTACAACATTTCTGATAAGTATATGTGAATGACATATTGTTGATCGGAAATAATGTAGAATTATTCTGCAAAGCATAAAGGAGTGTTTTGAAAGAAGTTTTTCAAAGAAAGACCTCGGTGAAGCTGCTTACATATTAAGCATCAAGATCTATAGAGATAGATCAAGATGCTTGATAAGTTTTTTTCCAATGAGTACATACCTTGACAATATTTTGAAGTAGTTCAAAATTGGAACAGTCAAAGAAAGAGTTCTTGGCTGTGTTACAAGGTGTGAAATTGAGTAAGACTCAAAGCCCGACCACGGCAGAAGATAGAAAGAGAATGAAAGTCATTCCCTATGCCTTAGCCATAGGTTCTATAAAGTATGCCATGCTGTGTACCAGATCTATTGTATACCCTACACTGTGTTAAGCAAGGGAGTACAATAGTGATCTAAGAGTAGATCACTGGACAGTGGTCAAAATTATCCTTAGTGGAATAAGGAAATATTTCTCAATTATGGAGGTGACAAAAAGGTTCGTCGTAAAAAGTTACGTCGATGCAAGTTTTGACACAGATCTGGATGACTCTAAGTCTCGATCTAGATACATATTGAAAGTGGGAGCAATTAGCTAGAGTAGCTCTGTGCAGAGCATTGTAGACATAGAATTCGCAAAATACTTACGGATCTGTATGTGACAGACCCGTTGACTAAAATTATCTCACAAGCAAAACATGATCACACCTTAGTACTCTTTGGGTGTTAATCACATAAACGATGTGAACTAGATTACTGACTCTAGTAAACCCTTTGGGTATAGGTCACATGACAATGTGAACTATGGATGTTAATCACATGGTGATGTGAACTATTAGTGTTGAATCACATGGCGATGTGAACTAAATTATTGACTCTAGTGCAAGTGGGAGACTGAAGGAAATATGCCCTAGAGGCAATAATAAAGTTATTATTTATTTGCTTATATCATGATAAATGTTTATTATTCATGCTAGAATTGTATTAACCGGAAACATAATACATGTGTGAATACATAGACAAACAGAGTGTCACTAGTATGCCTCTACTAGACTAGCTCGTTAATCGAAGATGGTTATGTTTCCTAACCATGAACAAAAGAGTTGTTATTTGATTAACGGGATCACATCATTAGAAGAATGATGTGATTGACTTGACCCATTCCGTTAGCTTAGCACTCAATCGTTTAGTACGTTGCTATTGCTTTCTTTATGACTTATACATGTTCCTATGACTATGAGATTATGCAACTCCCATTTGCCGGAGGAACACTTTGTGTGCTACCAAACGTCACAACGTAACTGGGTGATTATAAAGGAGCTCTACAGGTGTCTCCAAAGGTACATGTTGGGTTGGCGTATTTCGAGATTAGGATTTGTCACTCCGATTGTCGGAGAGGTATCTCTGGGCCCTCTCGGTAATGCACATCACTTAAGCCTTGCAAGCATTGCAACTAATGAGTTAGTTGTAGGATGATGTATTATGGAACGAGTAAAGAGACTTGCCGGTAACGAGATTGAACTAGGTATTGAGATACCGACGATCGAATCTCGGGCAAGTAACATACCGATGACAAAGGGAACAACGTATGTTGTTATGCGGTCTGACCGATAAAGATCTTCGTAGAATATGTGGGAGCCAATATGAGCATCCAGGTTCCGCTATTGGTTATTGACCGGAGACGTGTCTCGGTCATGTCTACATTGTTCTCGAACCCGTAGGGTCCGCACGCTTAAGGTTCCGATGACAGTTATATTATGAGTTTATGAGTTTTGATGTACCGAAGGAGTTCGGAGTCCCGGATGAGATCGGGGACATGACGAGGAGTCTCAAAATGGTCGAGACGTAAAGATCGATATATTGGACGACTATATTCAGACATCGGAAAGGTTCCGAGTGATTCGGATATTTTTTGGAGTACCGGAGAGTTACGGGAATACGTATTGGGCCTTATTGGGCCATACGGGAAAGAAGGAAAAGGGCCTCAAGGGTGGCCGCACCCCTCCCCTTAGTCTGGTCCGAATTGGACTAGGGAAGGGGGGCGCCCCCTTCCTTCCTTCTCCTTTTCCCTTCCTCTTTTCCTATTCCATATGGGAGGTGGAATCCTACTAGGACTAGGGAGTCCTAGTAGGACTCCACACCTGGCGCGCCTCTCCTAGGGCCGGCCTCCTCCCCCCTTGCTCCTTTATATACGGGGGCAGGGGGGCACCTCTAGACACACAAGTTGATCTTCGTGATCGTTCTCTTAGCCGTGTGCGGTGCCCCCCTCCACCATAATCCTCGATAATATTGTAGCGGTGCTTAGGCGAAGCCCTGCGACGGTAGAACATCAAGATCGTCACCACGCCGTCGTGCTGACGGAACTCTTCCCCGACACTTTGCTGGATCGGAGTCCGGGGATCGTCATCGAGCTGAACGTGTGCTAGAACTCGGAGGTGCCGTAGTTGCGGTGCTTGATCGGTCGGACCGTGAAGACGTACGACTACATCAACCATGTTGTGCTAACGCTTCCGCTGTCGATTTATATGGGTACGTAGATCACACTCTCCCCTCTCGTTGCTATGCATCACCATGATCTTGCGTGTGCGTAGGAAATTTTTGAAATTACTACGTTCCCCAACACTCAGCACGTAGTGACGCCGTCGGGTCATTACTCCACCCCTCTAGACAACATGATGCTGCAGCTACGCAATTGGCGGCTCTGCCAGTTGAGGGCGAGACTCCGACGACGGTTGAAACCCGAAGGGCCAGGGAACTTCTTCAAACAGCCTTGGTACAACAGCAGGCTTATTCCTATAGTCATGACCGGATTCACTCGACCCCTCGTCCAAGCCGGAGTTACAGTAGGCACATTGACTCGCCAGCAGTCTCGAGTACTGAGCAGCGCCGTAATCAGCCTCATGGACATAACTCGGCGTGCAATGGTGGCAATGCACAGGATTTGGTGGACCAGAGCAGAGCGCGCTGGGAGACCGAGCTGGTGGCTCACTAGCATGCGCCGGTTTACCCGACGGTTTCAGTTGAGGCAGGTGTAACTTCTAGAGCCTTTGGTGTGCCGTGTCTAACGGCGACTATACGGAACAAGCGTCTGCCCAAGGATTTCAAAGGCCCTCGCAAGGTGCCCAATTATACAGTAGATCAGCCCCCTGAGGCCTGGGTTGAGAGTTATGAGATGGCTATGGAGATGCTGGATGTTAGTGAGGCTGCGTACGCTAAGTACTTCACCATGATGCTGGAGGGGACGGCTTGTACCTGGTTGAAGGGGCTACCGGCTAACTCCATCGGATTATGGGTAGAGCTGAAGGCCTGGTTTATCCAGAATTTCAAAGACACATGCAAGCAGCCTATGTCGATTGTGGATTTGGTTTCTTGTGTTCAAGCTGAGGGCGAGTCAATGACCAGCTGGGTGCGCCGGGTCTCGACTATCATACATTCTTCAGATAAGATCAACGTCGGCTCAGCAGTTCTAATGTTGGAGAAAAATCGCCGTTTTATTCCACTTAAGCAGAAGCTTGGGCGGCTTAAGAGTCATTGCAACGACATGGGGGAGCTTATGGTGGCTCTTGTTAAGTATGCCGACTCTGATGGTACCAAGGACCCCGACTCTGAGGATGAAAGATCGGGAAAGGGAAAGAAGAGCAGCGGCATGAAGGGACAGCAGTATAACCCTACCAATCAGGGCGGCAACGGTAAGCGCAAGGCTGATGATTTTGTGGCTAACACCGGTGCGTGCAATTATAACCAGCGTCATAAGGGACCGCCGGCTCAAGGGACAAGCATAATGAGAAGCTTCAGGGAGTCCATCCAACACAACCATGGCCCAAATGGCGGTTCAGGATCTGGCTCTCATGGTCCGGGTCATGGAGGCAGCGGCTCTAATTCCGGGTTTCACGGCCAAGGCAATCAAGGTGGTTACAACCAGCAGAATAATCAGGGGAATCATCAGCAGCAGTCTGGCTACCAGAGCAACCCGAAGCAATTGAACAGTGGGCAGTACCATGTCTTCACCACCAGCTTGTGTAAGCGGGATCAGAAGCTTCATAAGAGGGCAGTGAATGTTGTTGAGCCGGCGGTGCCATGTTATTTATGGTGGTCAGAGCAGCCTATTGTGTGGAGTCGTGAGGATCATCCGCCCCGGGTTGATAATCCGGGTCACCTGGCTCTGGTGGTGGCGCCTCAGGTTGGGGGCTATAAATTTACTAAAGTACTCATGGATGGAGGCAGCGGCATTAACATACTTTATTATGAGACCTTCCGTCGTATGGGACTGACTGATAAGAATCTCAAGCCGTCGAACACCGTTTTTCATGGAGTGGTACCTGGTAAGTCGGCGTATCCAGTGGGTAAGATATCTTTGGAGGTTGCCTTTGGAGATGAGCATGATTCCAGGTCTGAAACTTTAACCTTCGAAGTGGTCAAGATCAAGAGCCCTTATCATGCTCTGTTTGGGCGGCTGGCTTATGCTAAGTTCATGGCAAGGCCTTGTTATGTTTACTTGCAGCTTAAGATGCCAGGTCATAAGGGCACCATCACGGTGCATGGGAGTCGCAAGGTGGCCTTGGAGTGTGAGGAAGGTGATGCGGCTTATGCTGAATCAGTTTGTGCAACAGAGGAGCTGAAATTTTACAAGGATAATGTTGACCCGGCAGACATGACGTCTTTGAAAAAGCCAACAATAGAGCATGATCCTTCGTTGAAGTTTAAATTGGCAGATGAAACTAAGTTGGTTGACTTTGTTCCTGGCGACTCATCTAAGCAGTTTAGCATTAGTGCTAATCTGGATCCGAAATAGGAAAGCGCGCTCATCGAGTTCATCCGTGAGAACCGGGACATCTTTGCATGGAAGCCTTCAGACATGCCGGGTGTACCGAGGGAACTCGCTGAGCACACTCTTAATGTTGATCCGAAGTTTAAGCTGGTCAAGCAATTCCTTCATCGTTTTAACGAGGAGAGGCGGAAGGCCATTGGTGAAGAAGTGGCCCGGCTCTTAGCGGCTGGGTTTATCGTTGAAGTTTTTCATCCGGAGTGGTTGGCTAACCCGGTGTTGGTGCTTAAGAAGAATGGCACTTGGCGGATGTGTGTGGACTACACGGACTTAAACAAGGCTTGTCCGGCTGATCCGTTTGCTCTTCTCCGTATTGATCAAATCATTGATGCTACGGCGGGTTGTGAGCGTTTGAGTTTTTTGGATGCTTATTTTGGTTATCCTCAGATCAAGATGGCAATTAAGGACCAGGAGAAGACAGCTTTCATCACTCCGTTTGGAGCCTTCTGCTATGTGTCTATGCCTTTTGGGCTCAAGAGTGCCCAGGCGACTTACCAGCGGTGTGTGCAGAATTGCCTTCACAATCAGATCAGGCGTAATGTTCATGCTTATATGGATGACATTGTGGTAAAATCCAGAAAGAAGGAGACCCTGATTGATGATTTGAAGGAGACATTTGATAATCTCTGGGTCTACAAGATGATGCTTAACCTGGCCACGTGCGTATTTGGTGTACCAGCAGGCAAGCTCTTGGGTTTTCTGGTTTCTAACAGAGGCATTGGAGCTAACCCGAAGAAGATCAAAGCCATTACTTCGTTGGCTAAGCCGGCATGTGTTAATGATGTTCAGCGTCTGGCGGGTCGTATTGCGGCCCTAAGTCGATTCATAAGCCGGTTAGGTGAGAAAGCTATTCCTCTTTATCAGATGATGAAAAAGACAAATCATTTCGTCTGGAGTGATGCTGCTAATGAGGCATTTGAGGCACTGAAGAAACAGTTGGCTGAGCCGCCCGTGCTTGCTGCCCCTATTGATAAGGAGCCTCTGTTGTTATATGTGGTTGTTAATAGCCGGGCAGTCAGTGTAGTTATTGCTGGTCATTTCAAGGGTTATCAAGTTGAGCATATTGATCGCAGGAAGAATGAGGCGGATGATACTTTAAGTCGGTCAGGGTCTCAGCGCAAGCCGGTGCCACATAACATGTTCCTGGATATTTTGCTTAACTCTTCTGTCAAATTACCTACAGAGGAGGATCTTGCTGTCCCTGACCCGGAAGCACAATTGGTGGCGGCTCTTCATGCTATTCCCGATTGGACAGTTCCGTATTTGGCTTAGATGACCCGGGGTGAGTTGCCAGAGGATGAAATCTTGGCCAGGCAGATAACCCGGCGGTCTAAGTCAATGTCAATTGTCAATTGGGAGTTGTGCTACCTCTTGAGAATGCGTTGGTTTTCCCTTGAAGAGGAAAGGGTGATGCAGCAAAGTAGCGTAAGTATTTCCCTCAGTTTTTGAGAACCAAGGTATCAATCCAGTAGGAGACTACACGCAAGTCCCTCGTACCTGCACAAACAATCAAGAACCTTGCAACCAACGCGATAAAGGGGTTGTCAATCCCATCACGGCCACTTGCAAAAGTGAGATCTGATAAAGATAATAAGATAAATATTTTTGGTATTTTTGTTATATAAATTGAAAAGTAAAGATTGCAAAATAAAAGGCGGCAGAAATAGCACGTTGGCGGGAGATTAATATGATGGAAAATAGACCTGGGGGCCATAGGTTTCACTAGTGGCTTCTCTCAAGATAGCAGAATTTAGGGTGGGTGAACAAATTACTGTTGAGCAATTGATAGAATTGAGCATAGTTATGATAATATCTAGGTATGATCATGTATATAGGCATCACATTCGCGACAAGTAGACCGAAACGATTCTGCATCTACTACTATTACTCCACACATCGACCGCTATCCAGCATGCATCTAGAGTATTAAGTTCATAAGAACAGAGTAACGCATTAGGCAAGATGGCATGATGTAGAGGGATAAACTCAAGCAATATGATATAAACCCCATCTTTTTATCCTCGATGGCAACAATACAATACGTGCCTTGCTGCCCCTGCTGTTGATATGTCTCCAACGTATCTATAATTTTTTATTGTTCCATGCTATATTATATTCTGTTTTGGATGATTAACGGGCTTTATTATACACTTTTATATTATTTTTGGGACTAACCTATTAACCGGAGGCCCAGCCCAAATTGCTATTTTTTGCCTATTCCAGTGTTTCACATAAAAAGAATATCAAACGGAGTCCAAACGTAATGAAACCTTCGGGAACGTGATTTTCGGAACGAACGTGATCCAGAGGACTTGGAGTCTACATCAAGAAATCAACGGGGAGAGCATGAGGTAGGGGGCGCGCCTACCCCCCTAGGCGTGCCCCCTCCACCCTCGTGGGGCCCATGTTGCTCCACCTACATACTTCTTCCTCCTATATATACCTACTTACCCCCAAATTATCAGATACGGAGCCAAAAACCTAATTCCACCGCCACAACCTTCTGTACCCGTGAGATCCCATCTTGGGGCCTTTTCCGGCGCTCCGCCGGAGGGGGCATTGATCACGGAGGGCTTCTACATCAACACCATAGCCTCTCTGATGATGTGTGAGTAGTTTACCTCAGACCTTCGGTTCCATAGTTATTAGCTAGATGGCTTCTTCTCTCTCTTTGGATCTCAATACAAAGTTCTCCATGATTCTCGTGGAGATCTATTTGATGTAATCTTCTTTTGCGGTGTGTTTGTTGAGACCGATGAATTGTGGGTTTATGATCAAGTTTATCTATGAACAATATTTGAATCTCCTCTGAATTCTTTTATGTATGATTGGTCATCTTTGCAAGTATCTTCGAATTATCAGTTTGGTTTGGCCTACTAGATTGATCTTTCTTGCAATGGGAGAAGTGCTTAGCTTTGGGTTCAATTTTGCGGTGTCCTTTCCCAATGACAACAGGGGCAGCAAGGCACGTATTGTATTGTTGCCATCGAGGATAAAAAGATGGGGTTTATATCATATTGCATGAGTTTATCCCTCTACATCATGTCATCTTACTTAAAGCATTACTCTGTTCTTATTAACTTAATACTCTAGATGCATGCTAGATAGCGGTCGATGTGTGGAGTAATAGTAGTAGATGCAGAATCGTTTCGGTCTACTTGTCGCGAACGTGATGCCTATATACATGATCATACCTAGATATTATCATAACTATGCTCAATTCTATCAATTGCTCAACAGTAATTTGTTCACCCACCGTAATACTTATGCTCTTGAGAAAAGCCACTAGTGAAACCTATGGCCCTCGGGTCTATTTTCCATCATATTAATCTTTCAACACTTAGTTATTTTTATTGCCTTTTATTTTACTTTGCATCTTTATCATAAAAATACCAAAAATATTATCTTATCATATCTATCAGATCTCACTCTCGTAAGTGACCGTTGAGGGATTGCCAACCCCTTTATCGTGTTGGTTGCGAGGTTCTTATTTGTTTGTGTAGGTGTGAGGGACTCGTGTGTGATCTCCTACTGGATTGATACCTTGGTTCTCAAAAATTGAGGGAAATACTTACGCTACTTTACTGCATCACCCTTTCCTCTTCAAGGGAAAACCAACGCAGTGCTCAAGAGGTAGCAAGAAGGATTTCTGGCGCCGTTGCCGGGGAGATTCGCGCCAAGTCAAGTCAAGTCAAGACATACCAAGTACCCATCACAAACTCTTATCCCTCGCATTACATTATTTTCCATTTGCCTCTCGTTTTGCTCTCCCCCACTTCACCCTTGCCGTTTTATTCACCCTCTCTTTTCTGCTCGTCTTCCTTTCGCCATGTCGGAATAAAAAAGGGGTGGGGTTTCTCTCCCGAGTTTTAGCACTTTAGACAATCCTGCTATTCTATCTAAACTCATAAATAAAGATACTATGGATAAATCTGCCGGAGTTATCAATGAGAGTCTTAATAATTTTGATGAAGATGATTCCAGAATTTTCGTTACTTACTCGATGAATCTTTAAAAGATGCTTGGGATAGACTATTAAGGATCCGGGCCAGCTATGTGCCCCAATACCAAATTGAAATTTACTTAAAGAGCTTTTATGTTGCCCTACCTTCTTCGTTTAAGCATGTCTTAGATTCTATTTTTGAAGAAGGTTTTCATGAAGGGGATGTCGTAGATACTTATGAAAAGATGAAGACCATATTTGGGCACCCCATGAATGAGAAAGTTGAATCTACATCTCTTTTGCTCTCCTACCAAAAGGAATCTATCAAAGAGATGAAGGCTAGCTTAGATGCAAATTTCCGTAATGTGCTTAATCTTTCTTCTACCATTAATAGCCATGTGCTTTATCAAAATAGAAATATTAATTCCATAGATAATAAGTTTGCTCTTTTCTTCCCTAAAACCAAAGATGGCAATACCTAGATCTATCCTTGCTTTTATGCCTAGCTAGGGGCGTTAAACGATAGCGCTTGTTGGGAGGCAACCCAACTTTATTTTAGTTTTTTGTTTTTTGCTTCTGTTTAGGAATAAATATTTGATCTAGCCTTTGGTTAAACTTGTTTTTATATTTTAATTAGTGTTTGTGCCAAGTTAAACCTATAGGATCTTCTTGGATGATAGTTATTTGATCTTGCTGAAAATTCCAGAAACTTTCTGTTCACGAAAACAATTTTTAAAAATCACCAGAACGTGATAAAATATTGATTCCAATTGCTGATGATCAATAAACAAATTGTCTAGGTCTTCCTATTTTGGTAGATTTTTTTGAGTTCCAGAAGTTTGCGTTAGTTACAGATTACTACAGAATGTTCTGTTTTTGACAGATTCTGTTTTTCGTGTGTTGTTTGCTTATTTTGATGAATCTATGGCTAATAAAATAGTTTATAAACCATAGAGAAGTTGGAATACAGTATGTTTAACACCAATATAAATAAATAATGAGTTCATTACAGTACCTTGAAATGGTGTTTTGTTTTCTTTAGCTAAGGAGCTCACGAGATTTTCTGTTAAGTTTTGTGTTGTGAAGTTTTCAAATTTTGGGTAAAAGATTTGATGGATTATGGAACAAGGAGTGGCAAGATCCTAAGCTTGGGGATGCCCATGGCACCCCAAGATAATCTAAGGACACCAAAAAGCCAAAGCTTGGGGATGCCCCGGAAGGCATCCCCTCTTTCGTCTACTTCCATCGGTAACTTTACTTGGAGCTATATTTATATTCACCACATGATAAGTGTTTTTCTTGGAGCGTCTTGTATGATTTGAGTCTTTGCTTTTTAGTTTACCACATTCATCCGGTACACACCTTTTGAGAGACACACACATGATTCGGAATTTATTAGAATACTCTATGTGCTTCACTTATACCTTTTGAGCTATATTGTTTTTGCTCTAGTGCTTCACTTATATCTTTTAGAGCACAGTGGTGGATTTGTTTTATAGAAACTATTGTTCTCTCATGCTTCACTTATATTATTTTTAGATTCCTACAAAACAGCATGGTAATTTTCTTTAATCATAAAAATTGGTCCTAATATGATAGGCATCCAAGATTAGTAAAATTTTCTTCTGAGTGTGTTGAATACTATGAGAAGTTTGATGCTTGATAATTGTTTTGAGATATGAAGATGGTGATATTAGAGTCATGCTAGTTGAGTAGTTGTGGATTTGAGGAATACTTGTGTTAAAGTTTGTGATTCCCGTAGCATGCACGTATGGTGAACCGTTATGTGATGAAGTCAGAGCATGATTTATTTATTGATTGTCTTCCTTATGAGTGGCGGCTGGGGACGAGCGATGGTCTTTTCCTACGAATCTATCCCCCTAGGAGCATGCGCGTAATACTTTGCTTTGATAACTTGTAGATTTTTGCAATAAGTATATGAGTTATTTATGACTAATGTTGAGTTCATGGATTATACGCACTCTCTTCCTTCCACCATTGCTAGCCTCTCTAATACCGTGCACTTTTCGCCGGTATCATACACCACCCATATACCTTCCTCAAAACAGCCACCATACCTACCTATTATGTCATTTCCATAGCCATTCCGAGATATATTGCCATGCAAGTTACCACCGTTCCGTTTACTATGACACGCTTCATCATTGTCATATTGCTTTGCATGATCATGTAGTTGACATCGTATTTGTGGCAAAGCCATCGTTCATAATTCTTTCATACATGTCACTCTTGATTCATTGCATATCCCGGTACTCCGTCGGAAGCATTCACCTAGAGTCATATTTTTGTTCTAAGTATTGAGTTGTAAGTAAATAAAAGTGTGATGATCATCATTATTAGAGCATTGTCCCAAGTGAGGAAACGATGATGGAGACTATGATTCCCCCATAAGTCGGGATGAGACTCCGGACGAAAAAAAATAAAAAATAAAAAAAGGCCATAAAAAAGGAGAAAAGGCCCAAATAAAAAAATGAGAGAAAAAGAGAGAAGGGACAATGTTACTATCCTTTTACCACACTTGTGCTTCAAAGTAGCACCATGATCTTCATGATAGAGAGTCTCCTATGATATCACTTTCATATACTAGTGGGAATTTTTCATTATAGAACTTGGCTTGTATATTCCAATGATGGGCTTCCTCAAAATGCCCTAGGTCTTCGTGAGCAAGCGAGTTGGATGCACACCCACATAGTTTCTTTTATTGAGCTTTCATATATTTATAGCTCTAGTGCATCCGTTGCATGGCAATCCCTACTCACTCGCATTGATATCTATTGATGGGCATTTCCATAGCCCGTTGATATGCCTAGTTGATGTGAGACTATCCTTTTTGTCTTCTCCACAACCACCATTCTATTCCACATATAGTGCTATGTCCATGGCTCACGCTCATGTATTGCGCGAAGATTGAAAAAGTTTGAGAACACCAAAAGTATGAAACAATTGCTTGGCTTGTCATCGGGGTTGTGCATGATTTAAATACTTTGTGTGGTGAAGATAGAGCATAGCCAGACTATATGATTTTGTAGGGATAACTTTCTTTGGCCACGTTATTTTGAGAAGACATAATTGCTTGGTTAGTATGCTTGAAGTATTATTATTTTTATGTCAATATTAAACTTTTATCTTGAATCTTTCGGATCTGAATATTCATACCACAATTAAGATAATTACATTGAAAATTATGCTAAGTAAGCATTCCACATCAAAAATTCTATTTTTATCATTTACCTACTCGATGACGAGCATGAATTAAGCTTGGGGATGCTTGATACGTCTCCAACATATCTATAATTTTTTATTGTTCCATGCTATATTATATTCTGTTTTTGGATGATTAACAGGCTTTATTATACACTTTTATATTATTTTTTGGGACTAACCTATTAACCGGAGGCCCAACCCGAATTGCTGTTTTTTTTGCCTATTTCAGTGTTTCGCAGAAAAAAATATCAAATGGAGTCCAAACAGAATGAAACCTTCGGGAACGTGATTTTCAGAACGAACGTGATACAGAGGACTTGGAGTCTACGTCAAGAAATCAACCAGGAGAGCACGAGGCAGGGGGCGCGCCTACCCCCTGGGCGCGCCCTCCACCCTCGTGGGGCCCACGTTGCTCCACCGACGTACTTCTTCCTCCTATATATACCTACATACCCCCAAACTATCAGATACGGAGCCAAAAACCTAATTCCACCGCCGCAACTTTCTGTACCCGCGAGATCCCATCTTGGGGCCTTTTCCGGCGCTCCGCCGGAGGGGGCATTGATCACGGAGGGCTTCTACATCAACACCATAGCCTCTCCGATGATGTGTGAGTAGTTTACCTCAGACCTTCGGGTCCATAGTTATTAGCTAGATGGCTTCTTATCTCTCTTTGGATCTCATACAAAGTTCTCCACGATTCTCGTGGAGATCTATTCGATGTAATCTTCTTTTGCGGTGTGTTTGTTGAGACCGATGAATTGTGGGTTTATGATCAAGTTTATCTATGAACAATATCTGAATCTCCTCTGAATTATTTTATGTATGATTTGTTATCTTTGCAAGTCTCTTCGAATTATCAGTTTGGTTTGGCCTACTAGATTGATCTTTCTTGCAATGGGAGAAGTGCTTAGATTTGGGTTCAATCTTGCGGTGTCCTTTCCCAGTGACAGCAGGGGCAGCAAGGCATGTATTGTATTGTTGCCATCGAGGATAAAAAGATGGGGTTTATATCATATTGCATGAGTTTATCCCTCTACATCATGTCATCTTACTTAAAGCATTACTCTGTTCTTATGAACTTAATACTCTAGATGCATGCTGGATAGCGGTCGATGTGTGGAGTAATAGTCGTAGATGCAGAATCGTTTCGGTCTACTTGTCGCGGACGTGATGCCTATATACATGATCATACCTAGATATTCTCATAACTATGCTCAATTCTATCAATTGCTCAACAGTAATTTGTTCACCCACCGTAATACTTATGCTCTTGAGAGAAGCCACTAGTGAAACCTATGGTCCCGGGTCTATTTTCCATCATATTAATCTTTCTACACTTATTATTTTTATTGCCTTTTATTTTACTTTGCATCTTTATCATAAAAATACCAAAAATATTATCTTATCATATCTATCAGATGTCACTCTCATAAGTGACCGTTGAGGGATTGACAACCCCTTTATCATGTTGGTTGCAAGGTTCTTATTTGTTTGTGTAGGTGTGAGGGACTCGTGCGTGATCTCCTACTGGATTGATACCTTGGTTCTCAAAAGCTGAGGGAAATACTTACGCTACTTTACTGCATCACCCTTTCCTCTTCAAGGGAAAACCAACGCAGTGCTCAAGAGGTAGAAGCTGTCACTGGGAAAGGACACCGCAAGATTGAATCCAAAGCTAAGCACTTATCCCATTGCAAGAAATATCAATCTAGTAGGCCAAACCAAACTGATAATTCAAAGAGACTTGCAAAGATATTTAAATCATGCATAAAAGAATTCAGAGAAGAATCAAATATTGTTCATAGATAATCTTGATCATAAACCCACAATTCATCGGGTCTCGACAAACACCCCGCAAAAAGAGTTACATCAAATAGATCTCCAAGAGAATCGAGGAGAACTTTGTATTGAGATCCAAAGAGAGAGAAGAAGCTATCTAGCTAATAACTATGGACCCGAAGGTCTGTGGTAAACTACTCACACATCATCGGAGAGGCTATGGTGTTGATGTAGAAGCCCTCCGTGATCGATTCCCCCTCCGGCGGAGCACTGGAAAAGGCCCCAAGATGGGATCTCACGGGTACAGAAGGTTGCGGCGGTGGAAATAGGGTTTCGTGGTGCTCTCGGATGTTTTCAAGGTATATGAGTATATATAGGCGAAGGAAGTAGGTCGGTGGAGCTGCGAGGGGCCCACGAGGGTGGGGGCGCGCCCACCCCCCTAGGGTGCGCCCTCCTGCCTCGTGGCTTCCTTGCTGCTTCCTTGACGTCCACTCCAAGTCTCCTGGATTGCGTTTGTTCCAAAAACGATCCTCGCGAAGGTTTCATTCCGTTTGGATTCCGTTTGATATTCCTTTTTTGCGAAACACTGAAATAGGCAAAAAACAGCAATTTGCACTGGCCTTTGGTTAATAAGTTAGTCCCAAAAATAATATAAAAGTGCATAGTAAAGCCCATTAAACATCCAAAGAAGATAATATAATAGCATGGAACAATCAAAAATTATAGATACGTTGGAGACGTATCAAGTTGCACCATCGCAGTGTCACAGGGGCGTTTCAGCGTTGCATCTCTCCTGAAGAAGGCTGTGAGATTCTACGGGAGATTCACGAAGGAGATTGTGGTCATCATGCCGGCTCTAAATCTCTTGTAGCCAAGGCTTTTCTTCATGGTTTCTATTGGTTGATGGCTCATGCTGATGTAGAGGATTTGGTAAGTAAATGTGACGGTTGTCAGAAGTTTTCACGACGGTCTCATGTGCCGGCTCAAGAATTGAGGATGATTCCAATTACTTGGCCGTTTGCAACTTGGGGGCTTGATATGGTTGGGCCTTTTAAGAGGTCCAAGGATAAGAAGACCCACCTTTTGGTGGCGGTTGATAAGTTTACTAAGTGGGTTGAAGCAGAGCCGGTTAGTAAGTGTGATGCAGCAACGGCGGTTCAATTCATGAAGAAGGTGATCTTTCATTTTGGCTTTCCACACAGCATTATAACAGATAATGGTACTAATCTCTCTAAAGGCGCTATGAGAAAATTCTGTCAACGGGAGCATATTCGCCTTGACGTTTCCTCGGTGGCTCACCCTCAATCTAATGGTCAAGTGGAGCGAGCTAATCAAGAGATCCTGTGAGGCATCAAGCCCTGACTTATGGTTCCTTTGCAAAGAATGCCGGGTTGTTGCGTGGAGGAGTTGCCCTCAGTGTTATGGAGTATCAATACAACCCCAACAGATCTACGGGTTACACACCTTTCTTCATGGTTTATGGAGCAAAGGCGGTTCTCCCTAGTGACATCCGCCACGATTCACCCCGGATGGCGGCTTACGTTGAAGCTGATAATGAAAAGGCACGTCAAGATGCACTAGACCTGTTGGATGAGGAGCGTGATCTCGCGGCGGCTCGTTCGACGATTTATCAGCAAGACCTACGTCATTATCACAGCCGCCGGGTCAAAACCAGAACCTTTCAAGAAGGCGACTTAGTAGTCCGGCTCATCTAGGATCAGACAGATATGCATAAGTTATCCCCGCCTTGGGAAGGACCTTTTGTGGTCAGCAAGAATCTACATAATGGGTCATATTATCTTATTGATGTTCGAGACCACAAGGACTCACGTAAGTCGGAGGAGGAGACCCGTCGGCCGTGGAATATTTCTCACACTACAAAAAAATACACTTCCGTGATGATACGTGTTTGTCACAGTAGGTCACGTTTTCTGTCATGCATGTACATCCATGACAATTTTATGACAGAATCAAGATAGTCATACATGTGCTGTCGTAGAAGTGTTCCACTTCCATGACGATAAATCGCGCGTCACAGAAGTGCTTTTGTCAAGGGTGACCGACACGTGGCATCCACCATAACGGAATGCCGTTAAGCTATCGGGTCCAGTTTTGGATCCGATAACCCGTTAACAGCCCCGACCAATGGGGATTTTCCACGTGTAAAATCATCATTCGCTGGAGGAAACACGTGTCGGCACCGTTGGGACAGATGTCATCTACTCATTGGACCCAAAGCGCCTATGATACATCGACACGTGGCACGACCCCAATAGAGGCCCATTCCTGTGAAAAGGCCGGCCCGTTTGACTTGGTCAAAAGGTGGCGGGCCGACCCACGGCAAGCCTATTAACGGCCTGTTCGCATATAGCCCATTTACAACCCGCTAACCCAGGGCCCGTTTATGGCCTATCCGGGTTAGGCCCAGTAGTGTCATCTGGCTGTCCAATATAATTCCAGCCCGTTTTAACTTCCGGCCCATGTATGGCCCATGACGTACGGCCCATATGAGTCCCTTTGTAACTCTTGGCCCATTAATGACCCGTGGTGAAACTGGCCCGTAATGAACAGTGTATCGCTTTATACTCATTAGCGACCCATTATTCCATTGGGTCATTTCCAGCCCGTGTTACCTTTCGGCCTTCTGAGGGCCCATTTATTCTTGGGCTCATTTTCAGCATTCGGTTACTTACGGCCCATTATTGGCCTTTTCTGCTTGTGGGCCAAATTCAGCCCGTGGATACAGTCGGCCCATTTGTGGCCCGTTAATCTGTTGGGCCATTTTCATAGCATCATCAAATACGACCTATTAACGGCCCGTTATGGTTAGCCCATAAAACGTACGATTTCCACTCTAGCCCGTTTACGGTCCCTTATACGGCCCGTACAAGGCCCATAGATGAGATGACCCGTAGAAGGCCCATGGATCCTACGAGACGTAGAAGGCCCATTGACCCGACGGCCCATAGAAGGCCCATTGATCCGACGGCCCATAGAAATCCATGGATCCGCTGGCCCATAGAAGGCCCATGGATCCGACAGCCGATAGAAGGCCCACGGATCCGACAACCCATAGAAGGCCCACGAATCCGACGGCCATAGAAGGCCATGGATCGTCCATCCCGTAGATGGCCCATAGATCGTACGGCCTGTGGAGGGCCATGGTCACTACAACGTTTGGGCGAGTTGGCCCCCGTTTGAACGATATAGCATATTCAAAGAATTATCCTACTCTATACTATCACCTCTAAAAAACATACACTATACAATAAAGAGACTAAGGCATAGAAACGTAGAATAATCCTACACTATACAAAAAGAAATTACAGCCGATTATACCCACTGGGCATTATGGTCCGGCACCAGTGATAATAAAGCATACACAAACAACAAATTACATACACTAGGCAAATACAGCTCATACATCATGGACGCGCATCAACATAACTTACCATTTGAACTATAATCTCTTCAGAAAATAGGATTGGCCGGATTTAGATAGCACAAATTTCAGTCTGCAAAATCTCCAATTCCTTCATTGTTACCTCAGTGTCTTGTTTAATTTTTTTGACTCCTGCATCTAATACCTGCATGTCCAGTCTCAACTTGTTGATTGTACGTTCAGAATCATGCACACGTTGTCTTGCCACCTCTAGTTGATGCTCGAGAACATCAGCACATTCCAATTCCAATCCATAATCATTCGGTAACGGCCATGCCGCACTGCTCGCAGATCTTTGTGTTGATGTCACGTCATCCTGAAATGTTTCTATAAGTACACATGACTAGGGCAAAAATATAGTTACAGCAGTGAAGCGAGCAAGACAAACTATTTTGTACATGGCAAAACAGGACTAACAATAATGTTACACGTCATGAAGCATAAGCAGGTGATATTTTAAAAATTATAAAAAAGGTAGTATGTGCAGCCTGCATACAGAAATCTCTCTTAGCTCACCAGAGGAGCATGATGTTGGGGCCCAATCCAAAACACAGACAAGTTACAAATTTAGACAGCACGTTGCATAGAAGTAAGCAAGCAGTTGGCCATTCTGTAGCTCAATTAAAGTCTTAGGGAGCATAATGAACAATAGAGGATTTCATACAAACATACTACAGCAAGCAAAACTATGCAATCATTAGCCTAGTATAAACTAGATTGTGAGCCTCATTCAATAATAGTTGGTTAATAGACTTCAAAGCTTCAGGCACACTTCGGCAGAGTAATTAAATGGTAAGGCCTTTAATTATGTCAAATAATAGTTATACAAGTACCCAACATCAGGCATCATTCTTTGGGCATCTCATTAACTGAGGACAAATAAAGCAATTGAAAAGAGCAAATTAACTATGCCTGAAACAAACAAGGAATTGAACTGTTGAGTTGGATACAGTGACTTACCTTAACAGGTTGAAGAGGCTCAGCGCAGCTCCTACTTCTCTTGCAAGGCTCCTTCCTAACATCTTGTACTTGGAAATCCTCAATCTTATCTTCATTGCACCCCCTCTGCAAGGTGACACAAACTAGTTACTCGTCTCCTTGGAAGATAAATATGCATACTTTCCAGTCTGTGAACACAAAAGGATGAGATTATAACAAAATGATGTCTACTACGCAACCTTCTTCTTGTAGACGCTGTTGGGCCTCCAAGTGTAGAGGTTTGTAGGACAGTAGCAAATTTCCCTCAAGTGGATGACCTAAGGTTTATCAATCCATGGGAGGCGTAGGTTGAAGATGGTCTCTCTCAAACAACCCTGCAACCAAATAACAAAGAGTCTCTTGTGTCCCCAACACACCCAATACAATGGTAAATTGTATAGGTGCACTAGTTCGACGAAGAGATGGTGATACAAGTGCAATATGAATGGTAGATATAGGTTTTTGTAATCTGAAAATATAAAAACAGCAAGGTAACTAATGATAAAAGTGAGCGTAAACGGTATTGCAATGATAGGAAACAAGGCCTAGGGTTCATAGCTTCACTAGTGCAAGTTCTCTCAACAATAATAACATAATTGGATCATATAACTATCCCTCAATATGCAACAAAGAGTCACTCGAAAGTCACTAATAGCGGAGAACAAACAAAGAGATTATGGTAGGGTACGAAACCACCTCAAAGTTATCCTTTCTGATCGATCTATTCAAGAGTTCGTACTAGAATAACACCTTAAGACACAAATCAACCAAAACCCTAATGTCACCTAGATACTCAAATGTCACCTCAAGTATCCATGGGTATGATTATACGATATGTATCACACAATCTCGGATTCATCTATTCAACCAACACAAAGTACTTCAAAGAGTGCCCCAAAGTTACTACCGGAGAGTCAAGAGGAAAACGTGTGCCAACCCCTACGCATAAGTTCACAATGTTACGGAACCCGCAAGTTGATCACCAAAACATACATCAAGTAGATCACCTGATATCCCATTGTCACCACAGATACGCACATGCAAGACATACATCAAGTGTTCTCAAATCCTTAAAGACTCAATCTGATAAGATAACTTCAAAGGGAAAACTCAATCCATTACAAGAGAGTAGAGGGGGAGAAACATCATAAGATCCAACTATAATAGCAAAGCTCGCGATACATAAAGATCGTGCCACCTCAAGAACACGAGAGAGAGAGATCAAACACATAGCTACTGGTACATACCCTCAGCCCCGAGGGTGAACTACTCCCTCCTCGTCATGGAGAGCGCCGAGATGATGAAGATGGCCACCGGTGAGGGTTCCCCATCCGGCAGGGTGCCGGAACAGGGCCCCGATTGTTTTTTGGTGGCTACAGAGGCTTGCGGCGGCGGAACTCCCGATCTATTCTGCTCCCCGAAGGTTTTAGGGTATATGGATATATATAGGCGAAAGAAGTCGGTTAGGGGAGCCATGAGGGGCCCCCGAGGGTGGGGGGCGCACTGAAGGGGGCAGGCGCGCCTCCCTGCCTCGTGGCCACCACGTTGCTTCCCTGACATACACTCCAAGTCTCCTGGATTGCTTCCGATCCAAAAATAACTCTCCCGAAGGTTTCATTCTCTTTGGACTCCGTTTGATATTCCTTTTCTTCGAAACACTGAAATAAGGAAAAAACAGAAATTGGCACTGGGCTCTGGGTTAATAGGTTAGTCCCAAAAATCATATAAAAGTGCATATTAAAGCCCATTAAACATCCAAGATGGATAATATAATAGCATGAATACTTCATAAATTATAGATACGTTGGAGACGTATCAGCATCCCCAAGCTTAATTCCTGCTCGTCCTCGAGTAGGTAAATGATAAAAGAAATAATTTATGAAGTGTGAATGCTAGCAGGTGCACAAGTTTGATCAATGATAATTTCAATCACCTTTTCTAGCCTCATCATATGTCATAACAATAGCTCAACTCATAGAACTTTTCATGATTAGGTAACAAGCTATTCACATGTTAAAGTATAGAACATAAACTTTCTTGAAAACTAACAAACCGTGTTATTAGTCATCAAACAATTACAATTCATCTAATTTTCAGGAAGAGTCCATGTCAGAGCTTTGATTTAGCAAATCCCACATACTCAACTATCATATAGTCTTCCATGATTGCTACCACTCAAAGCATATTTTTAGAACAAATAGCATCCATCGAACACAGAGAAGATAGGGGCTTAATGTTTCGCCTCCCAACTTATTTATCATATAGATAATTGTCAACAATAATAATTTATGATCAACTATATTTGAATGGCCATATATGCTTAGATCTTTCTCCACCACATGATGCTTGCCAACTAAAAAGTAGGTTGGAATGAGCAGGAATACTACTGACTATTGCATAAAAGTAAAAGATAGGCCCTTCGCAGAGGGAAGCAGGGATTTGCAGAGGTGCGAGAGCTCGAAGCTAAAACAAAGATGAAAATAATTTTGAGAGGTATGCTTTCATTGTCAACATAACGACCAAGAGTTCCCAATATCTTCCATACTAGATACATTATAGGTGGTTCCCACGCAGAAAGGTAAAGATTTTTACTCCCCCTCCACCAACATTCACACTCCACAGCTTGCCCGAAACAACGGGTGCCGTCCAACTATCAACATTCCTGGGGGAGTTTTGTTTAAATTATTTGCGATTTTGTTTTTGATCTTTTGATCATAGGACTCGGCATCCCAGTACCAGCCATTTTCTCGTGAATGATGAGCGGAGTCCACTCATCGTGAGAATAACCCACCTAGCATGGAAGATACTGACAGCCCCTAGTCGCTACATGAGCGATTCGGGCATACAAAACAGATTATTATTTGAAGGTTTAGAGTTTGGCACATGCAAATTTACTTGGAATGGCAGGTAAATACCACAGATAGGTAGATATGGTGGACACTCATGGAATAAACTTGGTTCAAGGAATTTGGATGCACAAGCAGTATTCCCTCTTAGTACAAATATTTTGGCTAGCAAAGGATTCTAAAGAGCAAGCACCACATGTTGGAGGATCTATAACAATATAACTTCTATACAAATATACCCAAGCATAACTCATTATGTTGTCTTCCTTGTCCAACTTCAACTAATTTGCTCGGGTTTGAAAATAATTAATGGGGCTCACAATCATAGAAGATGTCCAATATAGTATATTTATATGTAAAATCTCTCTTCCTTCAATATTCTTTCATGAATTGTTCAAGTGACCAATACAATGTTTGCTAACCTTCAATAAATTTACCACCTCTACTTCTTATATGTGAAGTCATTACTCCCCATGGGATAAGCATATGAAACATATATAATTTCAGATTTATGATATTCAAATCATTCAACTATTTACTCATAGGATACAAGTGAAGCACACGAGTAAATGACAAACTACTCCAAAAAGATATAAGTGAAGATCAATGAGTAGTTAAATAATTATGTAGCTATGTGAGGACTTTCTCTCATTTAAGAATTTCAGATCTTGGAATATTATTTAAACATCAAGCAAAACAAAATAAAACGACATTTCAAGGATAGCACTCATCATGTGAAGAAGCAAAAACTTAGGCTCAACCGATACTAACCGATAATTGTTGAAGAAGAAAGGTGGGATGCCTACCGGGGCATCCCCAAGCTTAGATGCTTGAGACTTCTTGAAATATTATCTTGGGGTGCCTTGGGCGTCCCCAAGCTTGAGCTTTTGTGTCTCCTTAATTCCTCTCATATCACGGTTTCCTAAATCTCGAAAGCTTCATCCGCACCAAACTCAACAAGAACTCGTGAGATAAGTTAGTATAAACCAATGCAAAAACCTTATCATCTTCTACTGTAACAAATCACTAAAATTATTATTCAACATTGCATACTAAATGCCTCTGCATATTTAATACTCCTATCCTCAAATAGAATCATTAAACAAGCAATCATATGCAAACAATGCAAACATAGCAGCAATCTGCCAAAACAGTACAGTCTATAAAGAAGGCAAGATTCATCATACTTCCCTAACTCCAAACATTATGAAATTGTACCACACTGTAGAAAATTTATCAGAGCTTATTATGCAAAAAGTTTCAACATTTTATCATATTCTGGCTTTTCTAGGGAATTTTGGCAACATCAATAAACTTTCTGTTTTCAAACAGCAATATGTAGACTTGTAAAATAGGCATAGTAAAGGCTATCAATGCCACTTTTATTGAAATAAAAGATGCAAAACATTGTTCTAAATAACAGCAAGCAAATCCTAACAAAATAAATTGACGCTCCAAGCAAAACACATATCATGTGATGAATAAAAATATAGCTCCTAGTAAAGTTACCGATGAACGAAGACGAAAGAGGGGATGCCATCCGGGGCATCCCCAAGCTTAGGCTTTTGTTTGTCCTTGAATATTACCTTGGGGTGCCTTGGGCATCCCAAAGCTTAGGCTCTTGCCACTCCTTATTCCATAGTCCATCGAATCTTTACCCAAAACTTGAAAACTTCACAACACAAAACTTAACAGAAAATCTCGTGAGCTCTGTTAGTGAAAGAAAACAAAACACCACTACAAGGTACTATAATGAACTCATTCTTTATTTGTATTGGTGTTAAAGCTACTGTATTCCAACTTCTCTATGGTTTATAAACTTTTTTACTAGCCATAGATTCATCAAAATAAGCAAACAAGACACGAAAAACAGAATCTGTCAAAAACAGAACATTCTGTAGTAATCTGTAACTAACGCAAACTTATGGAATTCAAAAATTCTACCAAAATAGGACGACCTAGATAATTTGATTATTGATCTGATACGATTGGAATCAGTATTTTATCACGTTCTGGTGATTTTAAACAATTGTTTTCGTGAACAGAAAGTTTCTGGAATTTTCAGCAAGATCAAATAACTATCATCCTAGAAGATCCTATAGGTCTTACTTGGCACAAACACTAATTAAAACATAAAACCACATCTAAACAAAAGCTAGATGGATTATTTATTACTAAACAGAACCAAAAAGCAAGAATCTAAAATAAAATTGGGTTGCCTCCCAACAAGCGCTAACATTTAACGCCCCTAGCTAGGCATGATGATTTCAATGATGCTCACATAAAAGATAAGAATTGAAACATAATGGGAGCATCATGAAGAATATGACTAGCACATTTAAGTCTAACCCACTTCCTATGCATAGGGATTTTGTGAGCAAACAACTTATGGGAACAAGAATCAATTTGCATAGGAAGGTAAAACAATCATAACTTCAAGATTTTAAGCACATAGAGAGGAAACTTGATATTATTGCAATATGTAGAAGCATATGATCCTCTCTCATAATAATTTTTAGTAGCATCATGAATGAATTCAACTATATAACCAGCACATAAAGCATTCTTTTCATGATCTACTAGCATAGAATTTTTATTACTCTCCACATAAGCAAATTTATTCTCATCAATAGTAGTGGGAGCAAACTCAACAAAATAACTATCATGTGATTGAAAATTAAGATCAAGATGACAAGTTTCATGGTTATCATTATTCTTTATAGCATACGTGTCATCACAATAATCATCATAGATAGGAGGCATGCTTTCATCATAGTAAATTTGCTCATCAAAGCTTGTGGGACAAAAAATATCATCTTCATCGAACATAGCTTCCCCAAGCTTGTGGCTTTGCATATCATTAGCATCATGGTTATTCAAAGAATTCATACTAACAACATTGCAATCATGCTCATCATTCACATATTTTATGCCAAGCATTCTATGTAATTCTTCTTCTAGTACTTGAGCACAATTTTCGGAATCCTTATTCTCATGAAAGATATTAAAAAGATGAAGCATATGAGGTACCCTTAATTCCATTTTTTTGTAGTTTTCTTTTATAAACTAAACTAGTGATAAAACAAGAAACTAAAAGATTCGATTACAAGATCTAAAGATATACCTTCAAGTACTCACCTCCCCGACAACGGTGCCAGAAAAGAATTTGATGTCTACTACGCAACCTTCTTCTTGTAGACGTTGTTGGGCCTCCAAGTGCAGAGGTTTGTAGGACAGTAGCAAATTTCCCTCAAGTGGATGACCTAAGGTTTATCAATCCGTGGGAGGCGTAGGTTGAAGATGGTCTCTCTCAAACAACCCTGCAACCAAATAACAAAGAGTCTCTTGTGTCCCCAACACACCCAATACAATGGTAAATTGTATAGGTGCACTAGTTTGGCGAAGAGATGGTGATACAAGTGCAATATGGATGGTAGATATAGGTTTTTGTAACCTGAAAATATAAAAACAGCAAGGTAACTAATGATAAAAGTGAGCGTAAACGGTATTGCAAAGATAGGAAACAAGGCCTAGGGTTCATACTTTCACTAGTGCAAGTTCTCTCAACAATAATAACATAATTGGATCATATAACTATCCCTTAACATGCAACAAAGAGTCACTCGAAAGTCACTAATAGCGGAGAACAAACAAAGAGATTATGGTAGGGTACGAAACCACCTCAAAGTTATCCTTTCTGATCGATCTATTCAAGAGTTCGTACTAGAATAACACCTTAAGACACAAATCAACCAAAACCCTAATGTCACCTAGATACTCAAATGTCACCTCAAGTATCCATGGGTATGATTATACGATATGTATCACACAATCTCGGATTCATCTATTCAACCAACACAAAGTACTTCAAAGAGTGCCCCAAAGTTACTACTGGAGAGTCAAGACGAAAATGTGTGCCAACCCCTATGCATAAGTTCACAATGTTACGGAACCCACAAGTTGATCACCAAAACATACATCAAGTAGATCACGTGATATCCCATTGTCACCACAGATACGCACATGCAAGACATACATCAAGTGTTCTCAAATCCTTAAAGACTCAATCTGATAAGATAACTTCAAAGGGAAAACTCAATCCATTACAAGAGAGTAGAGGGGGAGAAACATCATAAGATCCAACTATAATAGCAAAGCTTGCGATACATAAAGATCGTGCCACCTCAAGAACACGAGAGAGAGAGAGATCAAACACATAGCTACTGGTACATACCCTCAGCCCCGAGGGTGAACTACTCCTTCCTCGTCATGGAGAGCGCCGGGATGATGAAGATGGCCACCGGTGAGGGTTCCCCCCTCCGGCAGGGTGCCGGAACAGGGCCCCGATTGGTTTTTGGTGGCTACAGAGGCTTGCGGCGGCGGAACTCCGGATCTATTCTGCTCCCTGAAGGTTTTAGGGTATATGGATATATATAGGTGAAAGAAGTCAGTCAGGGGACCCACGAGGGGCCCACGAGGATGGGGGCACGCCCAGGGGGGGCAGGCGCGCCTCGCTGCCTCGTGGACACCTCGTTGCTTCCCTGATGTACACTCCAAGTCTCCTGGATTGCTTCCGTTCCAAAAATAACTCCCCCGAAGGTTTCATTTCGTTTGGACTCCGTTTGACATTCCTTTTCTTCGAAACACTGAAATATGGAAAAAACAGAAACTGGCACTAGGCTCTGGGTTAATAGGTTAGTCCCAAAAATCATATAAAAGTGCATATTAAAGCCCATTAAACATCCAAGATGGATAATATAATAACATGAATACCTCATAAATTATAGATACGTTGGAGACGTATCACAAAACAACACCACATAATGAAACATGCCGCATCTCTTGCACTTGCACACAATGAAATGAGCATTTACTATGTCTGCACTATGTAACAACTAGGCATACCTTTGAACTGGATCTCCAAGTACTCTTGGAGAGCCTACTTTAGTGTACAACTAAACCTTTATGTCACCTATGAGTTAGAAAAGGCCCCACTACAGCAGCCCTTAGTGTTTAAATCTTGACAAGCTCTGTTAGAGTGTTAGGTCAAGAACAACAAGTAATCAAAGCAAACAGTCCTAGTATGGCTGGATGATGCAAACAAGCAATTGAACAGATATGTGAGCAAATCTTACATATCAAGAAAAGAAGCAAAGAAGGAGGCTTAAAGACCATCACTTGACTGACCAGATTTAAGGGGCATTTAAACATCATGTGCAACGTATGAACTAACACAAACATTGCATATTCCAGATTCTACAATGGAATGCACATGTATTAGGTTATGCCATGTATGATGATGCCTAAATGTACACTATAGCAGGCAGGAGTGATTCATCATTGCACGCACAATTGAATTGGAGGTTAAGGGCCAGTTCTATTCCGCCTTTTCAGGGCTTATTGTCAAAATAAGCCATAAAAGATGTAAAGAAGTCATTTTGAGTTATGGGCTTGGGCTTAACTAATTTCGCTTTGGAGGGGGGTGTTTCGGGTAGAACCTCACTACAAATTGAAGGGAATGGAATAGTGAAATGACTCCGTTGTCTGCCTATATTACACTCAAAATGCAACTGGTGATGCCCGCGTCACACCTCACCCTCAAGTAAAAACAGACACGCAAGCGTTCATTGCCCTGCCCGCTTGCATCTCCTCTCCCCTTTCCCTCTACCTCGACCCCCTGCCTGCAGCACTAGGGTTCCTCCAGCAAGCCGTCACCACTGGTCCCATCTGGCTTGGTCCTCGACGATGCTCTGTCCAGCTAGGCTACATGGCCGGCGGGTAGGGGCAAATCTCCCTGGCTGCTCCTCCCTCTGGTGCCACCCCTCATTCTCATGGTCTCCAGCAGCTGCTCCACTGTGGTTCGTTCAACGCACTACTCCGGCAGGCGCTGCACAACTACGGCTGATGCCACACTGCGGCAGAAGGCACCTTATTCCCCCTCCCCACCTCCCAGGCCGTGGCCTTGAGGTGCTGTTGAAGGATAAGCTCATCCAACAAGGCGAGGATCTCCTCTGATTTTTTTGCCAAATTTTCATTCTGATCCACTATACGATGAATTGCTATGAGCTGCTTCTGCTGCTGCTATATGATGCATTGCTATGAGCTGCTCCTGCTGCTGCTATATGATGAATTGCTATGAGCTGCTGCTGCTATATGATGAATTGCTATGAGCTGCTGCTATATGATGAGTTGCTATAAGCTGCTCCTACTGCTGCTGTATGATGAATTGCTATGAGTTGCTCCTGCCGATGCTATATGATGAATTGCTATGAGATGCTCCTGCTGCTGCTATATGATGAATTGCTATGAGCTGCTCCTGCTGCTGCTATATGATGAATTGCTATGAGCTGCTGCTGGTATATGAAGAATTGCACATTGTTGCTGCTGCTGCTGTATGATGAGTTGCTATGAGCTGCTGCTGCTATATGATGTTTTCAGGTGGTGCTGCTATATGATAATAACCAGCCACTTGGACCATCGAATTTCAATAAATAATTGTTCTTCATTTAAATGTGGGTCATGCGTTTTTCGTTTAAATTAGGCAATGTGATCTCTATGGAAAACATTGACCAAAGTAGATTGTGCCAAGTAGATGGTATCTTTGCATTTGCATTTTGAGCAAATAGTAATGGTCTGTTTTCCTATCATATTAATTACTGCACTGGGTTCAATTTGTGATGTTGGCAAGTCAAATTAATTTTCACATGGGCAGCAAAATGAAAAAAATATAATGCAATCTAGACTTTTCATTGATCATACCAAAGATAAGCTGAAAACGCAATGAAAAGAACTGGTTGGCTTATTACATGGAGCTTATATTCACAGGTGCTTATTTTCTTAGGATAACTCGTAATAACTTTCCCTAAGAAACTTGGCCAATAGAACTGACATACAAATAACATGTCACGATGATTGCAATGGAGGAGTGACGTACCATAGCACACTGTATAGGCTCACCGCTGGCTCTCCTTTTTTTGCGATGTTCCATGAAATTGCCACATACATCTTGTACTTTTTCATTGTGTAACCCTATCTGCAAGTTGACACGGCTAATTTCAGACATCTCTACATGATAATACATTGCATATACCTTGCGCATATTTAAACCACCAATTAATGATTGTGTGCGTAGCATAAACTAGCCATGACTCTGTGTGCTGGACTAGCAGGCACTCTAAGGGACCCTAATGTAGTGTATTGGAATTCTACATGCCACCTATGATTTTGTGTAATGTACTGCCTCTGTTCCTAAATATATGTCTATGTAGAGATTCCAGTATGGACCACATACAGATGTATATAGATGCATTTTCGAGTGTAGATTCACTCATTTTGCTCCGTATGTAGCCTATAGTGGAATCTCTAGAAAGACTTATATTTAGGAACGGAGGTACGAGGTAGTATCATGTATGACATCTACATATCTAATTTAGCAGCTAGCAGTAGAAATCATTGTCTGCACAAAGGGATTACTGGTCAAAAATCCTAGCAAAGCACGCTGGCAGGAACAGAACAATACAACAGAGAGAGACACGCTTACAAGATCATAGCAATGCCTCGGTCCAGGATCTTGGTTGGCCAAGCTGTTAGATCCAGAAGAAACATTGTCCTTGTAGTTTTTGCCAGCTGCATAATAGGTAACAGCGACCTGTTAGTATATTTGAAGTACATCGGGCAGGTGATGCTGGACGGGTTTAAAGGTGACAAGTACCTAGGCCGTGGCGGGTGCTTGGCATCTTGCTAGATGGTGGGAACCAGGTTAGAAACATCAAGGGTGATGACGTTGCGCTGGCTGTCGGGGTCCGGTAAGGAGATCTAGAACCGTCGAGTAGGGTGTTTGTGGAGCGGCTCCGGTAGGGTGGACTATGGTGTGGGCGAAGCGGATCTGTGGCCGTGGACGAGGGCGTAGGTGAAGCTGCTCCGGTGGTTGCGTTAAGGATGGTGTTGACGATGCAGATCTGCGGCCGTGGACGGGGCGTCAGAAGCTGCTCTGGTAGGTTGGATGAGGGTGCGAGGAAGCGGATCTGAGGCCGTGGACTTGTCAGTTGGCAAAGCGGCCCCGGTAGGGTTGAAAATGGTATAGGCGAAGCTACTCTGGTGGGGTTGACGATGGTGTAGGCGAAGTGGCTCCGGTAGGGTTGAGGAAGGTGTCAGCGAAGAGGATCAGAGGCCGTCGACGGGGGCATCGGTGGGGCGGCTCCGGGGGGGGGGGGGGTGGACGAAGCGACTTCGGTGGGGAGTACGAATGAGCCGCTGCAGATGCGCTACGGTTGACGAGAGTACCGGCGAAGCAGATCCGGCGCTGTGGACAAGGCCGACACTAAATGGGCTGTGGTACAGTGGTGGATGAGCAGTCTACTTCTTTCTAGGGGAGGTGGGAGGGGTAGATGCGGCCATAGAAGCAGATTCGGCGAGGTGGACGCCGCTCGCAGTGAATGGGCTCTGGTACGCTGGTGGATGAGCAGTCTAGGGTTTCGAGAGTGCAGGGGAGAAAGGCCGATGAAGTACGGATGGCGTGATGTGAGATGCTCTGGTGCTGTGGAGTTAGTCGTTTTTGCAGGAGGGGGAGAGGAAATGGGGGTGCCGTGTAGTGGGGGGAACCGGAAGTTACCAAAGCAGTCCCGACCTATTATGTAGATGAGGGCGGTATTGTAACTGTTGGTCTCCGTGCACCAAGGACAAAAGGGGAATTTGCATGCTAAAGACTAAGGTGGCGGAAATTTTAGAAGGAGGCGGGAGATTTTGCCGCCCGCGGGATCGTTCGTATCCAGTTTCAACTAATTTTGGACCGTGCTAGCGGGAAGATCATGCGAGACTGTGTACACGGGGCACGCATCAGCAGTTAATAACTAGTGTGAAGTCCACCCCAGAAAAAAAGACAATAACTCGGGATGATGCGCCGATAACTTGGACGTTCACACGGGCGCAGCCAATCGTACGGGTGTAGTGGCGCGTTCACAAAAAAAGGGATCAAATGCTCAACTATGTATTTCTTGTGTAAATAGATAATTTAGTGCAATTGGTTATTTACTTTAAACATAATGCATTGACGTGTTAGTGTAGAGGCGCACAATTTTTTTTGGATATTGTAGTCCGCTACTTAAAAGTGTTTCCTCATATGATTACATAGACTCCATTTCATAAATTGCGTACCCGTTGAATTCATATATGAATATTACATATATTACTTCATAATAGAACCTTAAATCATCCAAGACTAATGATTTTGAATGCAAGAGTAACAATGGTGCATGTACATGATAGCTACATTTGTTGTTTGAAGAAACATCACTGTAACTTTGGCATGTACAACTGAAAAGGTTTATTTAAATAAAAAATGTGATATGTGAGTGTCCAATCTTTATAGCGTTGAATCGATATTGTACCTTTGACCACGATACGAAGTAGATATTGATTTATGTTCAAGCGATGCATGTCCACGATCGCTAGATAGTGATACGTGAATGAGTTGTGCAATCTCTCTCACACGCATACATATCTCATTTCCCTGTGGGCATCGGAATCACACACGCGCACTTCGTGTATTTCTCTCCCTCCATCAAGGTTAGAAGTTGTCTTTCTACCCCGTCCTACAAGTCTCTCACACAGAAACACACACGCTCTCTCTGTCGAACACGCCCACCCCTTTAATTCCGCCCACCCACAACCACTAATGTCTCAAAGTATAATAATGTCTCTCACACATATGCCTAAGGTTAACTTGAGTTCCGGAACCATATGAAGAGCACCTTTTGTTTTGAGATTTCTCTCTCTCTCTCTCTCTCTCTCTCTCTCTCTCCCTCTCTCTCTCACACACACGCGCGCGCGCGTGCGCGCACACATTGTTTCTCGCTTCATTTTTTATGGCACTTGCATGCACACAATTTTGTTTATCTTCGTGATGCTTTAAGTATGCCTCGCACAAATGCTATCTACCTATCCCTTAATATAGCTAGATATGTGTCACAAAAACTCCTTCTCCCTACTAGCAAGATGCCCATGCGTTGCACCGAACATCAAGATGCATTTCTATGAGTAGTTTATCTTGTGGGAGAAAAGGATGAACAAGGGAATGCCTTATTTGCAAATGCGGAGAGGGGTGTGGGTATCTTTTTGCAAAATTGCCACAGTGTCCTTCCTATCCGTCGGGTATAAATTGGATGGCCTATACTGCAGGATGGCAGGAACACCATCATCACCAACTTTGTTTTTTATAAGAGTAGGGATATGTAAGTGTCACTGCCCCCACGACACACACACCCACACCCACACAACCACACACACACTTCCCAAACACCAAAGGAGTAGGGTGACACCTCGATCTTGATACTAATCTATCGACTGGCTTCTCTCTCAAACACACACACACACGCACACACACTACCCGACACCGAAGGAGTAGGGCAGCACCTCGATCTTGATAGTAATCTATCTACTCTTTCAAACACATACACATACACATACACACACACTCGCTAGTTGTGCCTCTGTGCCTACCGCGCACACTCTCGATACGTCTTTCTCTCCCTCCCCCTCCCCCACCCCAACAATGATAGCAGAAGGGTGACAACTCGATCTGATCGTAATCTGTCAATTGGTTTCTCTCTCGAACATTGTGTCTCTGTGCCTCGCTCAGTAGCCCCCTCGATATGTAGACTTCTCGTGCACGCACAACTGTAGTGATGATGACACTGAACCCACCTTGTTTTTACCGGCCTCATGTGATAGTTTTCACCCTGTTTTCTATTAATTAACAAGGAAACCTTTTCTTTGTTACTACTAGTGAATCTGAAATCATTCGGGGCAGACATAAAATATATCACTTCAACCCAATTATCACAGTAATTATTTTAAAAGAAACTAGCTAGATGCCCATGCGTTGCACGGAACATCAAGATGCATTTGTATGAGTAGTTTATCTTGTGAGAGAAAAGGATGAACGAGGGAAGGCCGTATTTGCGAACATGGAGAGAAGTGTGGGTATATTTTTGTAAAATTGCCATAGTTTTCTTCCTATCCGTTAGATATGAATCCAACGGCCTATATTGCAGGATGGCACGCACACCATCATCACCAACTCTGTTTTCTACTCCCTCCGTTCCTAAATATTTGTCTTTTTAGAGATTTCAACAAGTGACTACATATGAAGCAAAATGAGTGAATCTACACTCTAAAATATGTCTACATACACATCCGTATGTGGTAGTCCATTTGAAATCTGAAAAAGACAAATATTTAGGAACGGATGGAGTATAAGAGTAGACATGGAGATATATCTCCAACATGGTCTACAAAACATGTGCTGGACTGGTTAGCGCCGGATGCTCGCAACGCGATGACATGAGTTTGAATTCTGTCTTTAACTTTAGATTTTTATATTATATATTACTTATTTAATATATACTTCTTTCGCTACTGTAGTGACAGTGGAACCCACAGAGTACTTAGAATACAAGATTAAGGATGGACTTGTTTCTTTTTAACTTTCTGTACGAAGCTGTAGCCACCCTGCAAGTCACGTGTACACTGTACATGCAATTAACTTTTTATAGAGGGACAATCATACACACAATTAACTCAAATGGATTGGATGTCACTCTATTATTTCCAGCATAAGAGCATCTCCAACGGCAGCCGGCAAATTTCCTCCCGCTTCCTTCCGCGGAGGATGACATCAAACGCCAGCGGCATACATTTTCACAACTCTAACCAACCAGATGAAATTCGTGCAAACACGGACTGATTTCATATAAGCATGAAGGATTTCGTATAAAAAAGTCGGATCTTCATATAAACATGATGGATTTCATTACATTTACATGAACTAAGCGGTGCCAATCCGGCTCTCTTGGTATAATTAATACTCCCTCCGTCCGGAAATACTTGTCCTAGAAATGGATGTATCTAGACTTATTTTATTTATAGATACATACAATTTATCCATTCTTAGAACAAAAATTTCCCGCCAGCTGGAGAGGGAGTACATAATCTAAATGGCCGCACGCGGATCCCTTTGTCTTCCTCATGTCCAGCAGACACTTTGCGGGGTCGATGAAGGTCCTTGGAAGAGACGAAGAAGCAAAGAAACCACCTGAATGCACAGTCGTCGCCTCGGCGGTAGCCTTCATGGGACCCAAGTGGCGGCGGCCTCCCGTGTTCTACTTCTCCTCGATGATGGCGGTGGACACTGAGAAGCTGGCCACCGATCCGTCGCTGTCCACGCACCCGGCTTCTGTCTCTGCCTGCATGGCGCCGCCGCAGGCACGGGAGGCGCGCCCACAGACATGGGAGGCGCGGTACAACGCGGCAGCGATGACGCCCATACCGGTGTGCTCGTCGCCGTGCCGGCGTGGAGCAACTCGCCACTCCTCATCGAGCTGAACTGGAGCGGCGAGTTGCTGAACCACGCGCCTGCTTGGGGCGGCAACTGGCTCCGTCGGGCCAAGCGAGGTTGGTGAAGCACCGAGCGGCCTCGCCTGTATCCGGAGGGCTCGGCGGGCCACCCAGCCGGGTAATATGCCGGAGAACGGCTCCTCGGAAGCCATTGGAAGAGTGGAGAAAATGGTGAAGGAGGAGATGGGGAAGCGGCAGAGGGGTGCGATTCTTGCCCGCTGTCTATCTAGCCTCGTGTAAATAGAGGGCGGACGGTAGGAGCTTGGCCGGCGTCTGGCCTTGTTTAAACTGAGGGCGGATGGGAGGAGCTCGGTCGGTGTTGCGTCTAATCCCGGCCCGCTCATGAATGGACGTGTGGCCGAAGTAGGTTTCTCGGTTTGCATGTGGGTTTAACGGAGGGGTTTGATGGAGGTGAGGAGGCGTGTTCAGCCGGGCGTGCAGCGGGCGGCGCAACACTATTTGATTTGACAGCAGGCGGCGCAGTTCCCAATACGGCTTTAATGTAGACGAGCGAGGGAGTAGCGGTTCCCGACATGTTGAACGGCCAATGCATCCTCCTTCAATTAATGCATGAGGGAAGTAATGGGAGGAGGACCAGGAAAAGAGGCTACACGATGTGAATGCAACGCAGTTTGCCCTCATATAAAGGCGCCCCTCCATTCCAATGCATCTACAACATCGTACGCACCAAAGCATTTGCCTAAGCACCTACACTAAGCGCAAAAGAGCTCACTCCAGACCCATGGCGGCGATGCGCGCGAGCGGCTAGCGGCTGTGCCAGATGGTCCACAACGTCGGCCTGCGGCATGGCACCGAGGATCGTCTCCAGATGGTGTTGGAGACCGGCTGGTGGATGGCCACCGTCGACACCAACTACGACTCTCAGTTGGACCAGATGATCGTTGCCACCACCAACAAGTTCACCGTCCTCAAGAAGCTCGCGGATGACATCACCGTACTCCTCCAGCCCGCGCGCCCGGGCTCCTCATTGCCTGCCACCCTAATCGGCCTCCATGGCCGAAACCTCTTTCAAGCACTGGTGGCCCTGCGACTGCCCGCCGATGCCACGAAGAATGTCCACCTGGAGGTCGCTCTTGCCACGAGGCGCCTCGCCTTGCAAGAATTCGTCGACCTACACATCCACGTGTACGAGCAAATCGTGTACATAGGTATCTACAAGGCCAGTGAGGACGCTACGACGTTGGCCTTCCTCAACCGGCTGGAAGCCTTGGATGCCTTTGCTGAGAAGCACCTCGACCTCACCACAAAAGCCGCCGCTCCTTAGCTGCCAGTCGGTGGCCTGGCGCACTAAGTTGAGGGGGAGGAGGTCGTATGTTGATGGATGCATCTTTCTTCTTGCCTTCTGTAACCACCATTGCGATCGCATCATCATCGTGGCCTTAATTCTTATTGTGATGTTGCATTCTCGTTCCAGTCAATACCGACATGTGCGATCCCTTTGCTTAATTATATGCATCACTGTAACTAGTACTCCATCCATCAATTTATAAGTTGTGCTTACCTTTTCCATCAACTTCATGCAACGCGCGGGCATCTTGCTAGAAACACTAGAACATGTCGGACCGCGTGTGACCAAACCAACGATGCGCCAACCTAGCTACTACGTACCCTGCTTATCTGGCGGAAATAGCCCCGCCCTAGCGTTTCCAATCGTTATTTCTATCTATCGATCGTGCCAAGGAGCAGAACCAAAATGTTACAATTTATACATGTTTCTCTACTCCTACTCCTATAAAAGACTCAGTTCGTGATGGTGGTGTGTCTGCCATCCGTCGTTTCTGACCATTAGATCTGCATCTAATGGCTGTGAGGTAAGTTGTGGCATTTTTGCAACAATAGCCCACTTCTCTCCAATTTGAAGAAAACCCCTTATTATCTTGAAAGCAACCACATCCCTCCCTCACCTCATCAAAACAGCCTGAGAAATATATATACTACTCCTATAAAAGACTCAGTTGGTGATGGTGGTGTGTCTGCCATCCGTCGTTTCTGACCATTAGATCTGCATCTAACGGCTGTGAGGTAAGTTGTGGCATTTTTGCAACAATAGCCCACTTCTCTGCTCCAATTTGTAGAAAACCCCTTATTATCTTGAAAGCAACCACATCCCTCCCTCACCTCATCAAAACAACCCGAGAAATATATTTTGAGTGAAAAGTACTCCCTCCGTTCCTAAATATTTGTCTTTCTAGAGATTTCAATAAGTGACTACATACAGAGCAAAATGAGTGAATCTACACTTTAGAATATGTCTATATAATCCGTATGTGATAGTCCATTTGAAATCTCTAAAAAGTCAAATATTTAGGAACGAAGGGAGTAATATATTAGGAGTATATCAAAACAAGAGTGATTTCTTTCAAGTTTGTGAACAAGTACTACTATTCTACTATTTTGGATCTGTCGCAACGCACAGGCACATTGCTAGTGAAAGGAAAAGGCCTGCCGCGTTCGCGTCACACTCCCTCCACACACGCCCAGGAATCGGGAGTACTCCACGGCCCGTCCGGCACGACACATAGCTTAGGGAAGGCGTGTTGCCTAGCATTTTCACTTTCATGTGGGACCGCTGTTGAGCAAACCGACTATTGGCAAACCGCACCCCGCCCTCCGCCGGGTTGGAAAACAGAAACGAGGGGAAGATCTAGTTGTAGCACGGAAGCCAAGAAATTTGGTGTCAGATGGGGCTCGTTGATAGAGTAGGAGCATTCCGTACTACTCTACTCCTACTAGTACCCAGTTTGTACTATACAACTAGTACTACCACTATACAACTAGTAGGTACGTGCACGGCACATCATCGTAGGAACAAAAAACGGGAAGATCTTGTTTTGGGTGATTTATCTTTTTTATGTCAACGTAGTATGAATAGTATGATGTGGGGGGCACCCATGAAGCTTATGTGGCTTGGTTGCATGGCTACGAAAGGTTAGAGAAAAATAAATAGATAATGTGTTTAGAGTGCACTCCACTAAATAGATATACTTTGGATCCATTGCAACGGGCCGGCACATCTGTGTCTATACCCCCTATATAGTGTGTGAATAACTTTGAAAGTTGGTCATTGGATGAAGCCAATCCGACGGTACAAAGATGGTAAATCCGAGCACTACTGGCCATTAGGATTAGATGGCTAGTCTAACTGAAGAAGATGATTATTTATAGGGGCTTCGGAATTACTCCAGGAGGATGTGAAGAGGTTAAAACAATGTGAATGCAGTGTGGTTTGGATGCAAATGAAGATCAAGGAGTAGTGAAAAAGCTGAGGAAAATCGGTTCCCGATGGAGAAGTAAATGGGAGAAGTTATGCGCATGCATGAGGAGAGGTGCGGTGGTTTGACTGCTGCATGCAATGGATTGGACGGGCTCTTCGGTTGCCTTTTCTCTCTCCCACACGCACAGAGTGGCCCACTTGCATGCTGCAGTTTATTGGCTGGAGTCTGGCTGCAGCTGCTCATGCGTACGCTAATTAATGCTGTGAATGCAGGGCATGGAGGGAAATGGGCGCATGCAAAAAGGTATATACGCAGACTAATTAGAGAAATACTGAAAAAAGTTATGCGCAGACAAAAGAGGACCGGAGGGAGTACTACTCATGTTCCTACTATGGTTAAGGAATATGCGGTTATGCTCAAAAAAGGAAAGTCCTTCTTCGTACTTCCGCATGCACGAGAATTTGGTTCTGCTCGCAATATGGATGATAGCTGGAGGATGAAGTGAACCCAGAGGCATGCTAGCATGGGAGTACTCATGTTCCTACTACTCCTACTACTACTAGTAGTAGTACAACTGTGGTATACTTGATGGTCAAAATACTATTATTCATCCGGTCCTCACAGTGAAGTGACAAGACCCTGCGCCCGAGCTGACACCAGTCCAGGCGGCGTGTCCGGGTTACCAAAGTCAGCCTCACCTTGTGCACTGTGCAGTCACTGTCACCGCCGCTGTATAGCATGCCTCGCCTCGTCTCCCTCTCCCCTAGCACCACTCCATCTCCATCTCCGTCTCGCCGGAGATCCTGAGGTCACTCTCCATTATCTCACTGTGCCCCCTGTCGGTGTCAAAACCAGCGGATCTCGGGTAGGGGGTCCCGAACTGTGCGTCTAGGCGGATGGTAACAGGAGACAAGGGACACAATGTTTTACCCAGGTTCGGGCCCTCTTGATGGAGGTAAAACCCTACGTCCTGCTTGATTAATATTGATGATATGGGTAGTACAAGAGTAGATCTACCACGAGATCATGGAGGCTAAACCCTAGAAGCTAGCCTATGGTATGATTGTTGTATGTTGTCCTACGGACTAAAACCCTCCGGTTTATATAGACACCGGAGAGGGTTAGGGTTACACAAAGTCGGTTACAATGGTAGGAGATCTAAATATCTGCATCGCCAAGCTTGCCTTCCACGCCAAGGGAAGTCCCTTCCGGACACGGGACAAAGTCTTCAATCTTGTATCTTCATAGTCCAGGAGTCCGGCTGAAGGTATAGTCCGGCCATCCGGACACCCCCTAATCCAGGACTCCCTCAGTAGCCCCTGAACCAGGCTTTAATGACGACGAGTCTGGCGCGTAGATTGTCTTCGACATTGCAAGGCGGGTTCCTCCTCCAAGTACTTCATAGAAGATTTTAAACACTAAGGATAGTGTCCGGCTCTGCAAAATAAGTTTCCACATATTGCCATAGAGAGAATAACATTTACACAAATCTAATCTGCTGACGTTTTCCGTAGCGTGACATCACACTACGGCCAAGCCTTTATTCGAATCGTTTCTACTCCCCCACCTCAGCACATTTCGCGAGACGATTTCCTTGGCACGTCTTGTCAAAGCAGAGATCGTGTCCCCTTATTGACGGGATTCTCATCAATACGGACGTGGGTAACCCAACCGCGCCATTTATCACGGCGCTTGGGAGATAAGCGAGTTTTATGAGGCTGGTGGGGACGCTCAACCGCATCTGCCCATATAAGGGGATAAAGATCCACCCTTTTACTTACGCCTTCTTCCTCCTTTGCCTATCCATCTTCCGCGCATCGAGCTCCAGCGCCCAAGTCTGCACTTCCCACCTCGACCTTCTCCAGCCATGTCCGGAGCGGGAGGCAAGTGGATGGTCTCCTCCGTCACAGAGGGCCATATCAAAAAGCTGAGGAAAGCCGGATACTTGTCTAATGACATCGCGCACCGGCTTCCCGAAAAGGGGCAGCTCCTCCCCACCCCAAGGCCCCATGAGAGGGTAGTATTCCTTCCCCACTTCCTCCGCGGACTGGGTTTTCTTCTCCACCCATTCGTCCGGGGGCTCATGTTCTACTATGGCCTGGATTTCCACAATCTGGCCCCGAACTTTGTCCTCAACATCTCGGCGTTTATCGTCGTATGCGAGGCTTTCCTCTGCATCCGCCCCCATTTCGGCTTATGGGTCAAGACCTTCAACGTCAAGCCGAAGGTGGTGCGCGGCACCCAGCCGGAGTGCGGAGGCGCCATGGCGGGCAAGATGGCCAACGTCCTATAGCTCGAGGCCTACTTTGTGGAGACCCGGAATGGATCGCAGCCCCTGAGTTCCGGTCCGGACCCCCTACGCGGCTCACGTCCTGGAAAGAGACTGGCCTGTCGTGGGGCGACGAAGGAGAGGTGACTGGACTGCAAACATGCATCCAATCCCTGGTGAACAAGCAGCTCAAGCCTGTCAATGTAGTCCAGGTTATGCTCGTCCACCGGATCCTCCCGTGTCAACAACGGGACTTCAACCTGTGCGAGTTCGACCCGGCGCAGCACCAAACTCTGAGCAGGCTCTTCGACACGATGTACGAAGATGCCTGGAAGGTGCTATTCAAGGGCGCCGAGGCTCCCGCATCCGCTTCCGAGGATCGCGGATTCAGCACGCAGCGTCAAGCTAGTGCGGTAAGCTATTTTTACCTTTTACAGGATGTTGGTTTTCCATAGTTTGACTCTATGCGGGATCTAAACTCCCTTACCTTTGATAGGCTTGGCAGGTGAAGTCCGGACCGATTGACTGTCCGGCTCCTTTTCCCGAAGACGCAGCCAATGCTCGCTTAGCGAAGCTGCTGGTTCCGGCACCTTATGTGGTGCCAGAGAAGAAGGCCAAAAAGAAGGCCACGGGAACTTGAAAGAGTGCCTGGCGTATGGTGGTGTCGGACTCATCGTCCGATGAATCCGAGACGCACTCCTCCCGTGAAGACGACGAGGAGGAAGAAGAAACCTCTCCCCCTCCAGCGGGGGGAGGGAAGAAGAGGAAGGCCGCCCCAACAGGGGAGGCTGAAGGGTCCAAGAAGAGGAAGACCCCTCCTCCGGACTACTCCACCGACGCCGATGATGGCGAAGAGGAGTGGCCGCACAGGGCCAAGCACCCGGCGAAATCGTAAGTGTTCGGATACCAGAGCAATTTATGGTACTCCTTTATGGCACAATGTTTCCTTATGTCAAATATAATTATGCAGTCCGCCCAAGGCCGGGCTCGACGAGTCGTCGAGCGGCTCTCTGGATTCGTCGGACGTGAATTCACTTCCGCCCGCCACCTCCCCCCGCACTACGGACTACGCCGAAGTTGAATCACAACAAGTTCCGGGTCAAGAGGAGGTGGTCTTGGAGGAGCCGCAAGGCAACCTCCCGGACTCCAGGAGTAAGGGAGACAAGACCCCCCCAGGGCTCCAAGTCCGGCTTTGCGCCGGACACCGCGCCGGAATCCTCAACGATTCCAGAGTGCGGTAGGCGAACTCCTTCCAAGAGGAGCAAGCCTATTGAGCCGGTGGCCCCCGTCCAACTGGAGGCACCGGACAATCTGCTGGAGGTGCTTAAGGGCGCCTCCATCGACGAGGAGCACCGCACTATTATGAGTGCGGTGATTCAGAAGGTTCAGTCTGCCAAGAGCGGACTGACTGAAGCTTGTGCCAGCCTTCTAACAGGCTTTGAGGTAAGTAAGAATATGTGAAAATATTACCGCATAGACAGTAGCTCCTGATGCTCTGTTTGGCGTTCGGAAAGAAAAGCCGAATAGAGGATCTAATAAATTCGCAGGAGTCTAACAGAAAAGAGTCAATATGCGGATGCAGGCTTCGCTGCTAGCGACCGCCGCACTGACTGCGGAGGTGGGCGCCCTGAAGCAGGGCCTCGAGCGGTCCGAGCAAGAGCTCGGCCTTGCCAAGCGGCAGCTCGAGGAGAAAGAAGGTAAGAGATACCTTATAGAAAAATACAAAAAAGATGCAATTGCAAAAAATGACAGGATTAACGCGGCTTGTTGTAGGGGCCACAACTGAGGTGGCGACCCTCAAGCAGGCGCTGTCCGAGGCCGAGAAGAGAGTGGCCATGGAGCGCACCGAGCGGGAGAAATATGAGGCGTAGGTTGGCGAGGTGCGGCAAGAGCTCCAGGCTCTCATGAATAAACATGAGAGCTTGGAGCTTGACTCGAGGACGCGAGTGTCGGAGCTCGCGGCGGCCATTGAAACTGCCAAGTCTGCCAAGGCCGAAGCCCAGAAGGCCCTTCAGGAGGTGGATGAAGTGAAGAAAATAGCGGCGGGTAAGGCTTTCTTTATGCAAAGCAAGCATGTGAAAGTGAATTACTTGTTACTTACCCGGATCCGGAGCTCGCCAGGAGCATTCGCAGATTTACCCCGCAGCGTATCTGATGCCGCCGCATTCTACCGAGCCGAAGAAGGCAGCTCGACAGAGAAGGTGTTCTGGTCTCAGTATGCTGAGGCCGGACACCCTGTGCCCCTGAGCGACCAGCTGAAACAGCTGGTCGAGCTCCACAAGGTGGCCGAATAGGCCATGAAGGGCCTCATAGTTCGACTGTGGCCTGGAGAGGCTCTGCCTGGGAGCTACTTCGGACTGGTGCGGCGGCTGGTGGAGGCCTGTCCAAGGCTCGAGGTCATCAAGCGCTCCGTCTACATCGAAGGTGCCTGGAGGGCCCTTGCCCGCGCTAAGGTGCACTGGGGCAAGCTGGACGGTGAGAAGCTTGTGAAGGACGGGCCACCGCCGGGGAAAGAGCATCGCAAGCCCGAGAACTATTATAAGGACGTTCCGAAGGGTGCCCGCCTTATGGCGGATGAATGTACCAGGGATGTAATTTTTGAGTAAACTCGCTCGTGTTGTCCTGTGCGCTGAAAACTTGTTCATATGCGCTAAGCAATGCTTTTTAAATTTAAAATATTACTTTCTGTGCGGCTGTTTATGAAAAATTGAGAGATGGCCAGTCGTCGGCTTCTGCCCCCATGCCACTAGTGCTGGGGTGTTCGGGATAAACCTGAGCGCTCTTTTTCCCATGTTTGGGTCCTTCGAGGGAGGCGCTCAGCACAACGAACAAGGCGATCAGACTATAATGCTTGAACACTCTCACTTAGCCATAGAACTCTATAATTTTAAATTTCGGCGAAGCCCCTAGTATTCGGAAGACCGAGTTCGGGGCGCTATCCACGCCTTGGCCGGACAAAGCCGACTCCTCGCTCTAAGCGGCATAAGTCTTTAAGGACTCGAAAAACCTCTCGAACAGCGACCGGTCTCTCGCTTCATCATGACAGTCAGTTTTAGCTTTCTCTACTGAGGTGCTCAGCCCAGCTCAACTAGGGCACAATCGCAGTAGTTCTCCTAGTGCTACCTTAGCCGATATAGCGGAACGTAAGGCACCAAAACATAGGAGCCGGGCAAACCCAACTATTGACCCAAGACATGATTCGGAGCCGATGCATATAATGCTATAAGTTCGGGGTGCCGCACTTGTGAAAGTGTTCGGACTTTTCACACCATATTGAGGGGTACTGAAGCCCCTGGTGTATTGGCCGTACCAAAGTGTACGGGTGCAACATGTCATTAATGAACATATATGAAAAAGATTAATGCAATAATAGACAAAAGCTATGCATTGTTTATTAAAAAGGCTGCGATCAAAGCAGAACGATACAAATAGCGCGATAAGCAAAAGGTTGGACTATTTAACATGTCCGGTCCAGGGGCAGGCCGCGGAATTGTATGCAAAACAGGTATACTGCTCGTGATAGAGACAACCTGGGAGTTCCATAATGCGGCATGGCTTGTCTGCTTCCCTGGTTGTTGTATCGTTTGTGCGGCAATTATACTGCCGGACAGGCCTTCCGACGAATGGAGTCCTGAAAGTAAGAGAAAATTAAAAAAAGAATTCGGTAGCCCCTAGGACGGTTTAAGCCGTATTTTGGGCGTGCCGTGATGGTGCCCCTCCCCCTGTGCCCATGGTATTTCAAGAGCGTAGTTATGTACGCGAGGCACTGGTTTCACTATTTCGCGAGGGCTGGGGTTGGGGCCGCATTGCTACGCCTGCTCGGAACGTGCCAGGAGGTCTTGTTGTAGGTTACTCTGGGCGCGCTTGACGGTGTCCGGTCGTTTAACGGCCGGACTGGAGAGCTGCCTTGAGAGGCTGCTTTGTACTTCCGCTGCGAGGGCCGCCGTGTGCTCCTCCGTTCAGAGGGAGCGTTCGGTGTTTCCGTTGACCGTGATTACTCCTCGAGGGCCTGGCATCTTGAGCTTAAGGTATGCGTAGTGCGACACCGCATTGAACTTTGCAAATGCGGTTCGTCCGAGCAGTGCGTGATAGCCACTGCGGAACGGGACTATGTCGAAGATTAACTCCTCGCTTCGGAAATTATCCGGAGATCTAAAGACCACTTCAAGTGTAACTGAGCCTGTACAGTTGGCCTCTACACCTGGTATGACGCCTTTAAAGGTCGTTTTGGTGGGCTTAATCCTCGAGGGATCTATGCCCATTTTCCGCACTGTATCCTGGTAAAGCAGGTTCAGGCTGCTGCCGCCGTCCATAAGGACTCTTGTGAAATGAAATCCGTCAATGATTGGGTCTAGAACCAATGCGGCGAACCCGCCATGACGGATGCTAGTGGGGTGGTCCCTTCGATCGAAGGTGATCGGGCAGGAGGACCATGGGTTGAACTTTGGGGCGACTGGCTCCATCGCATATACGTCCCTTAACGCACGCTTCCGCTCCCTCTTGGGGATGTGGGTTGCGTATATCATGTTCACCGTCCGCACTTGTGGGGGAAAACCCTTTTGTCCATTGTTGTTCGGCGGCCGGGGCTCCTCCTCGTCATCGCTACACAGCCCCTTGTCTCTGGTTTCGGCATTTAGCTTGCCTGCCTGCTTGAACACCCAACAATCCCTGTTGGTGTGATTGGCTGGCTTTTCGGGGGTGCCATGTATCTGGCACAAGCGATCGAGTATTTGGTCCAAACTGGACGGGCCCTGAGTATTTCTTTTGAATGCCTTTTTCCGCTGACAGGATTTGTAGCCTCTGAATCCGGCATTGACTGCTGTATCCTCATTGCTGTCGCTGTTAACGCGGCGCTTTTGCTTGTTCCGACGCGACCTGCCACTTTTGTCCTTGGTGTCCGAATTACCAAGGTTCTTGGTCAAGTTATTGCTATGAGCTAGCCAGCTGTCTTCTCCCGCGCAAAAGCGGGTCATGAGTGTCGTGAGGGCTGCCATAGATTTCGGCTTTTCCTGTCCAAGGTGCCGGGCAATCCACTCGTCGCGGATATTATGCTTGAAGGCTGCTAGGGCCTCTGCGTCCGGACAGTCGACAATTTGATTTTTCTTTGTTAGGAACCGTGTCCAGAATTGTCTGGCCGATTCCTCTGGCTGCTGAATTATGTGGCTTAGGTCATCGGCGTCTGGTGGTCGCACATAAGTGCCCTGGAAGTTGTCAAGGAATGCGGCTTCCAGGTCCTCCCAACAACCAATTGATTCTACCGGCATGCTGTTAAGCCAATGCCGAGCTGGTTCCTTAAGTTTGAGTGGGAGGTATTTGATGGCATGTAGATCATCGCCGTGGGCCATGTGGATATGAAGGATATAATCCTCGATCCATACCGCGAGATCTGTTGTGCCATCGTATGATTCGATGTTCACGGGCTTGAAACCCTCAGGGATTTGATGATCCATTACTTCATTTGTGAAGCATAGGGGGTGTGCGGCGCCTCTGTATTGGGCTATATCACGACGCAGCTCAAACGAGCTTTGCCTATTGTGTTCGGCCCGGCCGGATTTATTATATCCGGAGTGACGATCACCGTCACGTGCCGTGGGGCGCCCGTGTGATCCGTAGATCGATCTTGTTTGCCTCGCCTTGTCCTCCAATATGTCTCACAGGTCTGGCGCGTTTTCCCGTGCCTTTGAATGTTTCGAGCGGCGCCGGGGTGCGGCTTGAGTGGAGGGCCGAGAGGCCTCTTTGTCGCGGCCACGAGGTGGCCGATCGGCCGTATCATGCGCTGGTGAAGTAGGTTTAGGTGCTTCATTCTCTAATTGTGGTAGCAACCTGCGCTTTGGGTAGCTCTTGGAGGGGCGTTCGAGTTCATACTCTTCGGCCGCAAGGACTTCAGTCCATCTGTCGGCTAGCATATCTTGGTCAGCTCTAAGCTGTTGCTGTTTTTTCTTGAGGCTGCTTGCCGTGGCCATAAGCCTGCGTTTGAAACGCTCTTGTTCGACGGGATCCTCTGGCACGACGAATTCATCGTCGTCGTCGAGGCTTACCTCGTCTTCGGAGGGAGGCATATAATTATCACCCTCAACCTCTCTGTCTGCCGTTCTCTCATGAGGGCTGGCTTCTCCATCCTCCTGTGCTGAATCTTGCTGGAGGGGGTGTTCTTCGGCGCTATCCGGAGTATTATTATCTCCCGTGCCGGAATCACCGTTTTTGCTTTGGCGGGATTTAGAGCGGCGCCGCTGACGCCGACGCTTAGGTTGTTTCTTGGAGGGGTCATCCCCCGCCGTTCCATCGCCATCTCCTTCTTTTGGGGTATCCACCATGTATATGTCATACGACGAGGTGGCTTTCCAGTGCCCCATAGGCGTTGGTTCTTGATCGTCTCCTGCATCGGCGTCCATACTGTCGATGTCTTCGGAGTCAAAGTCGAGCATGTCGGTTAAATCATCGACAGTGGCTACAAAGTGGGTGGTGGGTGGGCTTTGAATTTCTTCATCGTCTGCATCCCAACCTTGCTGACCGTAGTCCGGCCAGGGCTCTCCTGATAAAGAGAGAGACTTTAGTGACTTCAGAATATCGCCAAAGGGCGAGTGCTGAAAGATGTCCGCAGTGGTGAACTCCATGATTGGCGCCCAATCGGATTCGATCGGCAGGGGCGCGGAGGGCTCGGAGTCCGGAGAGGAGTCCGGCCCCTTGGAGTCGCAGGCTTCACAGAGGACAAAGCTGTTGTTCGGCTCAATCGCCGTAGAGATTGCAGCCCCCGAGGCAGTGTCCAACCACCCATCCTCGATCGGCGCAGCTGGCTCCAAACTAGGGGTCGGAGCTGATGCAGGTGCGGCCTCTAGGGCACTGTTCGGCGGCAGAGCTAGATCATGCCCATCGTGACAGTGCGGCGTGCCCGACTGTGGCTCGAATCTGTCGAAGATCAAATCTCCACGGATATCAGCCGTGTAGTTCAAGCTTCCAAATATGACCTGATGGCCAGGGGCGTAGCTTTCGATCTGCTCCAGATGGCCAAGCGAATTGGCCCGCAGTGTGAAGCCGCCGAAGACGAAGATTTGTCTGGGGAGAAAAGTCTCGCCCAGGACTGCATCGCTGTTGATGATCGTAGGAGCCATCGGGCCTAAAACCGACGACACAGAGGAACTCTCAATGAAAGCACCAATGTCGGTGTCAAAACCGGCGGATCTCGGGTAGGGGGTCCCGAACTGTGCGTCTAGGCCGATGGTAACAGGAGACAAGGGACACAATGTTTTACCCAGGTTCGGGCCCTCTTGATGGAGGTAGAACCCTACGTCCTGCTTGATTAATATTGATGATATGGGTAGTACAAGAGTAGATCTACCACGAGATCATGGAGGCTAAACCCTAGAAGCTAGCCTATGGTATGATTGTTGTATGTTGTCCTACGGACTAAAACCCTCCGGTTTATATAGACACCGGAGAGGGTTAGGGTTACACAAAGTCGGTTACAATGGTAGGAGATCTAAATATCCGCATCGCCAAGCTTCCCTTCCACGCTAAGGAAAGTCCCTTCCGGACACGGGACGAAGTCTTCAATCTTGTATCTTCATAGTCCAGGAGTCCGGCTGAAGGTATAGTCCGGCCATCCGGACACCCCCTAATCCAGGACTCCCTCACCCCCGCATACCCTCGCCTCGCTTGCCTCCCCCAGTACCACTATTCCCTCACTAGCCGCTCCAGCACCGACAAGCTTCTCCGCCGTAAATCAAGCCCCCCAAAACCCCACCTTCCAAACTCCACCATGGCCGAACGCGAACCGCGCAGGATCCATATGAGCCGCGATTGGAGCAATCTCCCCAGTGACGTCCTTGACCTCTGTTGTTCGTGTATGGATATGTTGAGCGCCCTGCGGCTGGCTGCATGCTCAAGGGGCATGCACACGGCCATCATCGAAGCGAGGCCAAAGCTTTTCAAGACACCCTGCTTGCTGCTATTTGGTCTTGCGAGATTGGCTCACCATGATACGGAGGCGTACATGATGCCCCTCGACTTCAATTCGATCTCCATTAGCCGAAACTTCTTTGCAGGTATGTAGTGGGTCACCGTACATCATTTCCCTCGACTTCGATCCGATCACCATCGCCCGAAACTTCTTGGCAGGTATGTACTGGGTCGGCATGAACTCCCATTGGATGGCTGCCTTCAGAGAAGACGGTAAAAAGTTGGTGCACGTGAACTTCCAGACCTCCCATGAGATTATCCTTCCTACGTTGGATTATATAGAGTTTTACCATCGCGGTCCTAGTCATCTAGATTATCACGTCAGTTGGACGGACCTTGTTTTGCAGAAGATTGTAATCTGCCAAGTGCCCACACGACATGCGAATTACGCAGACTTCAAGCTAATTGCCTTGTTCGACCGCGGACTCGCCTATCTTTATGCCGGTGCCTTGTTTAGCTGGAGACAACTCAGCTCGCAGTGGATCATTGTCAAAGCTGATACACACTTCTGTGATGCTATTGAACACAATGGCATCATCTACGCGATCGACAAAGCAGATGGCACCACGTATTGCTGGGACGGCGCGTGTAAGTTGTTTCGTGTCATGTTAATGATGACGCCATGACACTGTTTGAACTTTTTGTGAGATTGGCATATCCCTGTTTGAGCAGAATTTGAGTAGAACTATGGCAATGTATTAGAGACGCCGTAAATCAGCTATATTTGGAATGAGTTAATTCATGCGATTGTGATCATGTCATTACAGCCAATTTGTACCCCTAAATAATCATACGGTTAGGAATATATGGATATTCTCCTTATTTTACAGTAATCTATATACTACTACTAAATATGAGTGTGTATCAATGGCCATGTTAGTTTCCTCATTTTCATGATGTAGAAACACGCACCACACTATTGGTTTCATCTAACCATACATTAGGGAAGTAAATGTGCATATGGAGAACTCTATATTTGGAAGTAGTGAAATCCTGTAATGCTTACCATGTGTACATACCTATATTCGCCCTTCAGCAATCAATGGCTAGAATAATATCCTCACAAAAATTTTTCCCACAGAACACGAGTATATAACAATGCATGGTATGTTAGTTACCTTGAAGAATTTGTTTGTGAGGACAAAGCATGATTCCATAACATGCATGACATGGTAGTTTCCTGTGAAGAATCGATTGCAAGATAACATGAGTATAACCATGCATGGCACTTCTATATTTTCGAACCCAGTATACATTTCCCTGTATTTTCCTCCTAGTTCCAACAGGGACATATCAATGTTGTTTCTTGCATTATCCTACTCATACTCTGAACAATGCTTATCTTACATTAACAATGCCTGTCCTTTTTGATATGATGCAGTGTCCCTACAGTTACTGCCCTTTGTAATCACACCACCTTTGCCAAAACAGGGAAGCACAACTGGTTCATCGCTCGATCAGACGACGACAAAAGACTAATGACCATTCGGACACATGAGCCGGAAAAGTTATATTGCAAAAACCCCACTGTATACAAGCACCGTGAAATACGTGAGTATCCGGACAGTGGCTATTACGTCTATGAGCAGGATACCAGCTTGTTGGGGCCTTCAGGATTTTTTAGTTGGAGGCGGGTAAACAGCCTTAGTTCACACTCTCTGTTTCTCGGACTCAATTATCCGATTAACCAGGAGATCACCGTTGGCAAGGACCATGACGGCAGAGAGGCTCTGTTTGTGATGGAAAACTGTGTCTACACGGTGAGTCCTAGGAGTTCGGGAGCAAACTCCCCTAATTGTCAACGATACAGCCTGCAGCCAAAAGAAGGTGAGAATGACAAAGGCATCCGGATTAACTTTGATCCTTGGATGTCTCAATTACGACAGGCAGTGATGTGGTTCAAGCCTTCAGGTTGATAGGTAATTGGGCTGTTGCGTCAAAAGGGTGGAGTACTGGTGTCTCCGGATCATTGGTCGCTGAAGCGGGGCTGCAAATTATGATGGTGTTGGATCATCTCTTCGAATGACTTTGTTGTCTTTGCTGCTTGTTCTGGATGAGTAGTTCTTTCTTTTGTTATGCATATTCCTTGTCATTTGGTCATCCTCGTCTATGTCACTCTTACTATGTAATAGTTGGCTCTGTTTAGAATGTCATTCTCGTCTGGATGACGAGAGTCTGAGCGCTGCAGATGGGTGCGTTTTGGTGGTGTAGCAAGACTTCTTATGAACTATCATGTCTTGCTGTTTATGTTAGTAGTAGTCACTAGTCAGTGTTTGAATGTTGTATATATTGTTGTTTCAAATTGTTTATTGTCTCAAACTATTGGTGGGCTAAATGAGGGCATCACCATTCTCCAGTGTTTAGAGTGTATCTCCTTTTTTCAAGTTATATAATTTGAACTCAGTGTCTTTTCGATGATGTACACTTGTTTGGGCTAGTGAGGTGTCGTTGAATATGGGCCGAGTAGTAACGCAATGCCAAACAGGTCAATTATGACTCTCAGGCCGGGCTCTCAAAAGATCCTCAAAAAAGGCCGGGATCTCCAAAAAAGAAAGAATAAGGACTCTTAGGCCGACATGTGGGCGCCACTGGTGTTTTTGTGTGCTTGCGCGCTGAGAGCATATTGGCGCGTGTTCAAAATTCAAGCTACCTTTTCATCCCCAATCTCCCGCCCCTCCCCCACCTCTGGAATCTCAATTCCTACTCCAGTTCCCCGAAATCCCCCTCCTGTACTCCCTATACTTAAGCTCACTATCATGTCGCCGGTCTACGCAGATCTCCGAGCCGGAGATCCTGAGGCCCGTCCTGCCTTCGGTCGCTACGTGCTGTCGCTCAACAGTGGCATGGCGGCGCTTGACGACCAGTTTTCCGGCAAAGTGCTCATGGTAACCATCAACGGCGACCGGCCTCCCGTCTCACCGAACGACCTTGTCAAAGCTCTTGGCATTGCGCACGACATCCAAATAAGTGACTTGCTCGTCGAAGTCTGTCCGCCACTGGCTGATTTCTTCATCAGGTTCCGGACAACTTTCGACTGCAGTCATGTGTTCGAATCTTCCCGGCGTTTGTTTTGCGATGGCGCGCTGGTGAGCTTTGATCGGTGGCACCCAGGATGGGGCTCGGTGCCCTTTGAGCTTGAGTTTTTAACAAAGCTTACCTTCCACGACATGCCTCGACGTGCTTGGAACAGCGAGTCCATGAATGAGCTTATCAACGACCTTGGAGGTGAGCTCGTAAGTGTGTTTGTTCCTCCAGACAGCTGGGCTCTGACAGTTATGGCATGGATGAAGAAGCCGTCCACCATACCGAAGGTGATTTGTGTTGAGATACCGGTGTAGGAACCGGGGTTGTACTATTTGTCGCCACCAAGGCCGTCGCGGACCACGTTAGGGATGTACCTGTATCAAGTGTTCGTGCATGTCAAAGAACTGGTCAATCCATCAATCGAAGTCCTGCCACCACTGCTGGTGCCAGGGTCCGTCGATGACGTCCATTACAAGAGTCAACGTCAGACTTTCCCTGTGTTGCTCGGAACAATGGATGGCACAGGGCCTACTCCATTGTGCGGTGGAGGCCACTGCTTCTTTGGGACAAGAGGCAGGGCTGGCTGCCTGGATGTGCTCTAATTGAGGTAACAACTGAATCTTGTCAGATACTAGTTAAATCCGAGCTATGGGTGTGAAGCACTGATGTGCCAGTACATTTGATTGTGACCTATTCTAATTTTGCACCTGAACTTTTTTTAGAAAGGGCTGTACGTCAACTTAATGTGCTAGCAGAACTTATTGTGTTGTCTGTCTGTTTTCTTTGCACAACATTCAAGATATTTCCCTGTCATTGATAAAGACGATGAACTGTTATGTACGAGTTCGTTGGTTTCAACATAGCCCTACTCGTAGCGATCCACTGCTTCCATCCTGATTGTGCCGCCTGCGTGAAATTTTTGTATGCAAGTTCAGTGTGCTATGATGTTCTATATGATTGTGTCAACTATATAAGTTTTTACTGAGCATCAGCAATGCATATGGCTGAAAGATGTATTTACGAGCATCGACCGATGGGTCTCTCTCTCTCTCTCTCACACACACACACACGCACACATGCATAAGTGGGACCCATTGAATTATTTCTTTGCTCATGACAGCTTTTAATTAGGTTCCACTGTAATCTAACTTTTTTCTTAAGTTATTAATTGAGCTCAATGACTTCAAAAAGTTGTACAGAAGCCTTGTTTGGGCCTTTCCGGCGTCGCTGAATGTGGGATGAGTAGCCATGTTAGGTTGTACTTTACTACACAGGCCTTTTTTTCAACATCAGCAATGCAACTGGGCTAACAGTTGTACACAATATCCGGGTCAACTCGTTATTCTCCGCCCCGCTGGGCTGCAAACTTTTCTAGGAGGTATGCATTAGGCTTAACAAGAAAATGGACTTTAAGAAATAATAAATGGGATGTAATTATAATAATTGGGCAGTAACTATAAAAAATGCACCAAACGCGTAATTAGTTTAAGAAATATATTATTTTCAGAATTTGAAAATTTTAATTTCATTACTTGTTGCGCGCGCAATATTTCGTTGGATTTTAACGTAATACAACTTTATTTTGAAGTTATATTTAATCTGACTAGAAATTTTGGATAAAAATATTTCGGATCCCATAAAAATGTGGGATTTTTTTAAAATTCTGTTTTGAGCGGTTGGTTGAAATTATTAATCGTTGTCCTAGCTAGAAAATGGGCTGTACTTTTAACAAACTGTAAATGGGATGTACATTCTTACAAATTGCAAATGGGCTATATGTTCTCTGCCACACACTTGTGGGCCTTCTAAGCTGACGCGTCCCCTAAAAAAACTAAGTTGATGCGTATGCAAGGCTTTGTCAACAACACACGGTTCTGGCAGCTGTGGCCGTTGGATGTCCATCCAACGGATGTCGTGCTTCTTATTCAATCTCGGATATTCTTGCTTGAGCCGCCCAAAAAATGATTCCTCCGCCTGACATCTGGGGTGCACCATTTCGGAGGCTGACCTGTGGGCCTACTAAGTTGACGCGTATCAAGGGCTTTATCAACTTAGTCAATATAAACGAATCTAGCTGCAGTGACCGTACGATGTCCATCCAACGGCCGTAGTGCTTCTTCAACCTCTGGTCTTCTTGCTCCAGCCGCCCAAAGCAGCGCCGGTCGTGCTGCGTGCTCCTGCGTCCCATGGCCGGCTGTGATGCCGTGGAGGCCTCACCACCCCCTACTACTCCCACCGCTGGCCAGGCCATCCCTCTACTCACCAGAACCCCCTGTTATTCCGCGGCGACGGCAGCCTCACACCGCAGCCGAACCAGTGAACCCTCGTACTCCTCTCCGCGCGGGCTTCCACTGCCGCGTCTTCCCCGGCTCCACGTCGTCCCCTTCCTAGGCCTCGCCGCGTCCACCGCCCTAGTGCTCTCGATGCGGCGTGGTCAAGGAACGGCTTCCATCGGACGTGGACTGTACGTGGAGAGGCTGATAGCTGGGTCCACGACGGCAGCAAGGAAGTGCCTCCTTATTACACGGAAAATAATGATTCCTCCACCTGACAGCAGGGACCCACTGGACGGGCCATCGTATTTCGTGAAAAAAACGTTTCCCCCTGACTGCTGGGACCCACCGGACGACCACCGTATTGCACGAAAAAAACGTTCCCCTCGCTGTCAGCTCGGACCCACCGGAAGTGCCTCCTTATTACGCACAAAAAAATGAATACTCCCCCTGCTGGTTGGGACCCACCTTGGTGGGAGGCTGACTTGTGGGCCTACTAAGTTGACGGGGATGGAGTGCTTTGTCAACTTAGGCAATATGAACGATTCTTGCTCCAGTGACCGTACGATGTCCATCCAACGGCCGTAGTGCTTCTTCAACCTCTGGTATTGTTGCTCCAGCCGCCCAAAGCAGCGCCGGTCGTGCCGCATGCTCCTGCCTCCCGTGGCCGCCTGTGCTGCCGCGGAGGCCTCACCGCCCCCTACTATTCCCACCACTGGCCAGGCCATCCCTCTACTCACCCACACCCCCTGTTATTCTGCAGCGACGGCAGCCTCACACCGCAGTGAACCGGTGAACCCTCGTACCCCTCTACGCGTGGGCATCCACTGCCGCGTCTTCCCCGGCTCTGCGTCGTCCCCTTCCTAGGCCTTGCCGTCGTCCACCGCCCTGGTGCTCTCGGCGCGGCGTGGTCAACATCGTCAAGGAACGGCTTCCATCGGACATGGACTGTACGTGGAGAGGCTGACAGCTGGGTCCACGGCCGCAGCAAGGAAGTGCCTCCTTATTACGTGCAAAATAATTATTCCTCCACTTGATAGCGGGGACCCACCGAACGGGCCACCGTATTTCGCGGAAAAAACGTTTCCCCCTGACTGCCGGGACCCACCAGCTACATCTTCGCACGCAAGGAAGTGCGTCCGGGCAAAAAAAAACGATTCGCCCCCCTGACTGCTGGGACCCACCAGCTACATCTTCGCACGCAAGGAAGTGCCTGACAGTAGGGAACCACCTGGTTGAAGCGTACGTAGCATTGTCATTCTGGTTGTGAACATGTACGTACATACTGGTCGATGTAGAGGCGCGCACGTGTCGTAGTAGAGGCGCACACGTAGCATGTACACGTACGTACATCGGCCAGTGTGCAAGAAAGAAAATACGGCCACGTACGTACATACGGGCAGGGTCTCGAACGCCTACTCGCGCATACGTACGGCCAGGGCTCGTGTACAGGGCTGGGTCGGAACGGAGAAACTGCGTCGTCATCGTGTTCATGGGGAGCCAACCGGCTGGGTCGGAATAGAATGCATCGTCGTGTTCATCGTGAGGGCTTGGACGGAACAACCGATGGAAACGAGGCCTGGCGTACCGCAGAACAAAGGAAACGGCCTTGTGTTCGACCGGCATGGTCGAAACGGGATCCTGTTCATCAGGAGGGGTCTAGCGTACCGCAAAACGGAGGAAACGGACCTCCTACGGTCAAAACGGGGGTCCTGTTGATCGGGAGGGGTGTGGCGTACCGCAAAAAAGAGGAAGCGGACTTGTGTTGGAGTGCTACGGTCAAAACAGGGGTCCTGTTCATCGGGAGGGGTGTGGCGTACCGCAAAACGGCACTCAATGGGATATTGTTCATCTCCACCGTCGACCCCCTCCAGCCTCCACGGGCTACTGTTCATCCACCGTCGACCTCCTCCAGCCTCCACCTGCGACTGTTCATCCACGGGCTCCTGTTCATCCAGCCTCCACCGCGTGCTACTCCACCGGCTACTGTTCAACCAACCCTCTCCATGGGCTCCTGTTCAACCACCCCTCCACAGGCTACTGTTCATCCAGCCCTCCACCGTCTACTGTTTATCTAGCCCTCCACGGGGTGGTCCTGTTCATCCTACCCTCCACGGGGTCCTGTTCATCCAGCCCCAACCGGCTCGATCAATCAGGGTCCTGTTCATCCAGAGGAAACACCACGGGGTCTTGTTCATCCACCCCCACCGGGAACTGTTCATCAAAACCCCCCAGCAACGCTCATTGTTCATCTAGAGGCAGCATCGATCGGCTTCAGTTAGTAGCAGTAGTGAAGGAATCGCTCGATCGGGTTCAGTTAACAGCCATCGATCGATCGCTTGGGTTCAGTAACACATAGCCTGCAGTGTAGTCGCTCGGGTTCAGTTAGAGCCCAATGCCTTGCTCAGGTTCAGTTAGATCCCAATGCCTCGCACCCACGCACGTGCGTGTATGAGAGAAATGCGCATCGCTCGGCCCCGACCACCCACCGTAACCGGGAACACCCCGATATTTTCCTCTCCCTCGCTTCTACCACGGTTTTTTCCATCATGGACGGCCCAAAGAATGTCATGCAGCTGCGTCTCCGGCCCGCCCAGGACGAAAAGCCCATTTTCTGTCATGATTTTTTGTCATAGAAGTAGGACCCCACCACATCTATGACGATACCGTGTTTTGTCACAATTATTGTCATAGAAGTGTCATAAGTATGACAGGAAAAAAATTCGTTCGGCCCAAAATGTCATGGATGTGTATTTTTTGTAGTGTCATCTTCGGCCCTACTATACTTGAGCCACCGGCTCTCATGATGTACATAGTTACTCAATGTATATATTATAATCAGTATAATAAAGCCGGGTCCCTGATAATTCAGGGCCTCTATCGTTTCACTTCGTCGAAGCTGAGTCTTTATCATCATATTCATTTAAGAGTCCCGACTCCCAAACTTCAGGGACCAAAGAGAGTTGGATGCACAACACGGCTCAAACATAGGTCCCTGACGAGCACGATTTGTCAGTATGTCACTTGGGGGCTTCCTGTTCAAACATAGGCATATTCGACCAAAGAGAACATAGCGTTACTACCCTTTTGACCAAGTTTGTTCAAACATAGGCGTATTCGACCAAAGAGAACATAACCTTTCCGGGTCATCCTACCTATAACCAGCTGCTTCAACTCCATCGGGTAATCCCGATTGATCCATCGAACTCTTAACGATCAATCTTTACGACGTATTCGACCAAGATCTGAGCTTGTTAAGATTCAAACGACGGCCTGTCATGCGAGAGAACGGTTTACAGATAGTCAGGATAGATCCAGGCTTCATAAGCCGCCTTCCTTGAAACTTGGATAAATCAGCCCGTGATGTATGCTGTTACTCTGACCCCGCGTACTCCTGATAAGTCTTTGAGCAAGACCTGACTTTATCGGGGTTCAAATGTCGATTGGGTACTATGAGTCAGGCTCACGGAATGCACGAACAATCCAATGGCTCAGGCTAGTTTCATCGAAGAAGACACTTTGGCTTGGCAGCCTACAAAAGCATCGAATTTCTTCTGATCTCTTATATGGTTTTTTCTTTGTCTTCTGGTTTTTACAAGTTGAGCCTAGCTGCCTTACTTACGGCTCATATTTGAAGCACATTTTGGGTTTCTGTAACCCGCCAGGATAGCAGACTCTAAGTCGCCAAAGTACCATACTCTTATGTTTAGAGTTACAGATCTAACATCTCTAAATGCACGAAGCTGATAAGCCGGCAGTATAAGAACATGCCATAGGTATGATATTTTATTGTGTTAAACATTATGGCCAGACCATCCCTAGTTATGGACTGTTCGTCCCCAGTGGCCTCTAATTGGGTATCATGACCCGCCCGGCGGTAAACCGCCAGGGCACTTGTGACTTGTTTGTGTGCAGGAGAATAAATCAAGTCCGATCAACATTAATCAATACTATCATAAGAATAGATGATCGTGTTTCAAACTGGTGGATCAGCAGTATTGCGCAAAGCAGAAACGTGCACGATGGCATGACAGATTCAAGTTTTTACTACCATATTACATGGCTCCATGAGCCGAATGAGATCAAGTGTTTTTCAAATATCAGATATATATGCCGCTGGCGGCTCAATCTTCTTGGCCTTGCTGGCTGGAGGCCTCTGGATCATCCCTTTCCGATTCTTCGTCCTCTTCTGTCGTCTAAAAAGTTGGTGATGACCAATCGATGCCAGATAAAGCTTGAAATTCAGCCTCGTCATCTATAAGATCAGACGGCTCAACTTCAGGGGCAAAAGTGTGCTTACATATTGGGGGGGATTAAGTCCATCACTTTATATGCTGGAGTCGGCATCTTCTGGTTCTCCTTGTTATAAGCCGAATGGTACTTTGAAAGGTCCGAGTCATTGGCAATCATAGTCGCCATGGGACGTATCTCTTTCACGCAAGCAGGGAAGTCCTTCTGATCAAACGGTGTGCCATCTTCTTTGAATCTTGGATAACCAGTGGCTGCCTCCGACGGGTCAAGCTCTAGTACCCATGCCTTGGCCTGGCTCAAAGCTGTTACAGCACCGGCTCTTGCAGAAGAACGTTTCATTTCATCAATCCTGGCTGGTAACACAGAGAGTCTTTTCAAGACATCTATCAACAATGTTGGTGCTTGATTAGTCGGAGAGATTGTAGCTAGTGTATGCTAAGCTCCAGTATACAGCTTCTCAACAAGGGTATAGACCGCCTTCAGCTTAACAAGCATGTCTTGTTCAGATTGCTGCTCCTAGGACCTGAATAAATCACAGAGTGGTTAATGCCGGTTTATATTATCACGACAAATATTCACTTTTGATAAATAGCAAGGCGACTCACCAAATATAGTAGAAACCATCTGAGATACACGATGTTTTAAGCCGGTGAGCTCAGCGGTTACCTCTTGAAGAGCTGCCTCTGCTTTTTCAGCTTGTTGTGTTAAAGCAGTCTTTTCCTCAGCCCAAGTGCTTCCCTCAGCTTCAAAACCGGTCTTCAATTTTTCCGATTTAGTTATGCTAAACTGGAATTTTGACTCAGCTTTCTTGGTCTCGGATTCCCGAGTCGCCAGCCAAGTCTTTGCATCATTTAACTGTGACTCAAGTTCAACAGTAGCAGCCTGTATGAAGCAGAATTACAACTACATTTATATCCGGGTTACAAGAGTATAAGTCCCAAGTCTTTTGCAAGAAACAACACTGTCGGTGTGGAACGACACCTATGAGATCACAAGAATCCCTACTACGGTTGCCGGGGCGCAGGGTTGCGAGAAGAGCAGGGCTAGTAGACAGCACAAGGATCGTTTACCCAGGTTCGGGCCGCGAGGATGCGTAAAACCCTAGTCCTGCTTTGGTGGGTGTATTTCTGAGAGTTCTTGAGCTCTTGAACTAGCTGTGGTCAGCGTGTGGTTCGAAAGAGCCGAATCCTTCTCCTGGTCGCCTCGGACCTCCTTTTATAGGTAAAAGGGGTTGCCACAGTGGCACGCAGGAGGTGGAAAGGTGTACAGTGTTGTGAGGTTATCCCTCGTATTACAGGACAAGATGCATTTAATGCACCGCTGAGGTGTCCCCTTGCTTTATCGGGGATGGGGGCAAGGCCCGTACCGTCCGTCGCCGCTCCTCCTTGCTTCGACACGCGCCCCTACCGGTGATGCGTGCGGTGCCATGTAGGCAGGCTGGCAGCTAAGGTGGCACGGTGGTGGAGCCTTCACGAAGATCTGCATGCCGCCATGCAGGCGCTTGATGAGTTGGCTTGGGGGCTGCATGTTGGCACGCGGGTGCCCGCCCAGCTGGTTGGGCTGGCAGCCGCATGCGAAAGGCGGTGGAATCTTGGTCGTCGGCGGGTTTGGCGGTGGCCCTGCTGGCGTCCTTGGTGAGGGCCTTGCCGGGTGGCCCGGCAAGCGTCTCGCCGTGGTGTGCTGTCGTCCCCGGCAAGGGTTTTGCCGGGGGTCTTGGTAGCCTTCCTTGCCAAGGATCTTTCTGAGGATCGTCGTCTTCTAATCCTCATTTGATCTTGAATATGTCTTCACAAAGATCCGCATGCTACCACAGAGGTGCCTTCTCGAGCCCTGGCCCATGTGGATGATGGTGTTGGGGATCGTGGGCTCAAGGGTGGCTCTCTCTGTTGGTGTGGGGCGAGCTGTCCCAGAAAGGATCTTGCCGGGGCCGCCGAGGTTGCCCCGGCAAGGGTCTTGCCGGGGGAACCTGCTTCGTCCCTCTGCTCTTTGTGGTCTTGGCCTTGGCGTTGCCTTGTTTGTCTTGCGCTCTGGTCTTACTTTGGCTCACCTCCCTTGCTCTGCTTGGTGTGACCGTGGGCGCGGCTCTGGCTGCCCGTGCACAGGTATAGGGGTACAAAAGATGCACCCCTCTTTTTGTACACCGACAGGAGCCCCCAGGACTGAGCCACACATAAGCGCGACACGTTGCTGGGTCAGGCCCAAAACGGTGCACGGGCAGGCGGGGCGATTTTTACCGCAGTAAGACTTTTTGCGCGCTCTGCCTCCCACGACCCGCGCGCGTGGCGCGGCGTGGAGGGGTATGCGTGATGTGGGCGGCATGCGTGGGGCGGTTTCCGCACGCATACGTCACATCGCAGTAAAGAGGCGGCTCGCGCCTTCCCCGTAAAAAGAGTGAGGCGTGGAGGCGCGGCTCATTTACTAAACAGGGCCGGGGCGCGGTCTTCAAGGCGTCCACTCCCGACGATCACGGCGTGGGGAGAGGTCGCATCGCCCGTTCCCTTGGTTTTGCACATACACCACGCGCCCCCCATGCACTTGGGGTAGCCAGCGGCGGGGCCGGAAAACTGGGCCGTCGCTGGTTAAGGCAGCGGGCCGGTCCCGATTCCGCGCGCCTCTGGTGGCTGGATTGGTCGAACGGGGCGGCCGAGCCCCGACCCCGCTCCTTTATAAGGAGGGGGATGGGGGATGGCATCCAGCACTCCTCTGTCATCCATCTTCCCTTGCTTCTGCTTCTTCCTTTCACTCGCCATGGAGAAAGGGAATCCTGGTCCTTCGACGGTGACGGCGAGAGTCACTGCTCGACAACGCGTCCCTCCTCCTCCTGAGCCCGTGGTGGTGGAGCCGGCCGCGGGGGGAAGGGGGAGGGGGCGAGGCCGTGGGCGGGGCTGGGGCAGAGGCCGCAGTGCTCGGGGAAGAGGAGGACAGGGCGGCGCGCCGGCCTCGCCCCCGCCAATGATGCCTTTCCCGATGGAAGGCCATCTCGATGACCAGCCCCGCGAGTTCTTCATCAGGCTGCGCCGGCCTCCGCGACGTCGTCTTCGTCTTCCCACCCCGTTTGCTCGGGAGATGGAGCGTGGCCGGCCCCAATCCCTCAGGTTGCACATGAGGGGTTGTGGGAACGGGGGCACGCGGGTTGTCGTCGACTTCCCGGCTCCTCGAGTCATGTACCTCCGTCGTGGGTGGAAGACGTTCGCTCGCATCCATAGCCTGACGGCGGGGCTCGTCCTCTACTTCGAATTAATGGAGGACGGCCTACTTTCCGTCAATGTCTTCGGAGAGTTCGGGACTCGCCTGAAGTGCCGCGTGGAGAGCTCCTCTGATGGAGATTCTGACGATGGAAGCTCTTCCTTGAGCGAGAGTGATGAGGAGGACAACAGGGCAGATAGCGGGGACGAGTCTGACTAGGCGTCGGTCGCCCCGCGCCTGGGTGGGTGCAGCAGCAGCAGCATCTACACCTGGCCGCTCCTTCGGCAGAGGTTTTCCGGGGGCGGGGCCAGCTCCTTGAACTTCTCGGGGCCGTCTCCATGGGCGGCTGGCGTCGGGAGGCTGCGGAAGAGGAAGAGGGCGGGCGGCAAGGCCGTCAACTCGGAGTACGCGGGCACCGACGCCTTCATCGCGTATTGCCGGTCCTACCGCCTCGTCTTCCAGCTCCTTTTCCGGCACCGTCATCACCGGCCCGCCCGTGGGCGGCCACCGAGGTGTTCTCTTGGTGCTTTCTGCTGCTCGTAGCTCGCCTAGGCGCCCCTTTTGCCGTTTCGCCTCCTTGACCTGCCTCCTAAGGAGAGGGACAAGAAAGAGATTACGGGCATCTTATCTCTTTTTTTAGTTTGTAAGCCTGCGGGCCTTTGTTAAATTCAAAACTTGTAATCCCCTTGCTCATGTTTTTCATCTCGCACGAACTGTAAATGTATGGGATGTTTTTAATGAAAAAGGGATGCTTGCCGGGTTTTTCGTTCACGAGTAAATCCCGCGACAAGGAGTGAATCCTTGTTGTTGTTTAAGATAAACGTTTTTTCGCCCGGCAACAGGCCTTGCCGTCCCCTCACTCCACTCGACCGTTCTCGCGCTCTTGGTGGAGGCAGGGATGAAGTGGGTTTCATGCTCCTCGTCCCACCTCCCTGCTGCCGCGACTACGACCAAATCCGGACCCAGGAAATACTCCTTAGGTATAGGAAAAAGGGGAGCATGACATCCTAGAGATAAAAACGAGGTTTCAAATACCCCAGTCCGGTTCTGAAATGCATGATAGAGGATAAAAGACTTATCTGGATCTACAGCCCCCGGCAATCTCATCTTGCCGCGGTTGGATTTTTGTGCTTGCAGCCCTCGGCAACTCTGGTTTGCCGGGGTTGGGGCGCTGGTCCGTTTCCTTCTTTCCGAGTAGCTCAGCAAAAATGCTCATGCGCCTTGCGAACCAAAGGAGGACAGAAAAGGAACAGATAGATGCGCACTCGACCTCTAGGCTAGGGGTTAGTCGCCGCTAAGCACTATCAACCCTAACCAAGGAAGAGACTCGACCTAGCATGCATGCTATAACTTAGGGTGCCAGCGCTTCACTTATTTATGCTCAGGGTCTGCGCCTGGCTTTGTACAAAGGGTCACATGCTGAAAGGATCGAGAAGAGGTATCTAGAGGGGGGGGGGGTGATTAGACACTAAGTGCCAAAAGTTGCAGTTTTTAATATTCTTAAATTTAAGTGGAGTTTAGGCACAAGTTTAACAAACACAATACATATCAAGCAAGCATGCAATGAGTATATGAGCAGCGGAAAGTAAAGCATGCAACTTGCAAGAATGTAAAGGGAAGGGTTTGGAGTATTCAAACGCAATTGGAGACACGGATGTTTTTGGCGTGGTTCCGATAGGTGGTGCTATCGTACATCCACGTTGATGGAGACTTCAACCCACGGAGGGTAACGGTTGCGCGAGTCCACGGAGGGCTCCACCCACAAAGGGTCCACGAACAAGCAACCTTGTCTATTCCATCATGGCCATCGCCCACGAAGGACTTGCCTCTCTAGCGGTAGATCTTCATGAAGTAGGCGATCTCCTTGCCCTTACAAACTCCTTGGTTCAACTCCACAATCTTGTCGGAGGCTCCCAAGTGACACCTAGCCAATCTAGGAGACACCACTCTCCAAGAAGTAACAAATGGTGTGTTGATGATGAACTCCTTGCTCTTGTGCTTCAAATGATAGTCTCCCCAACACTCAACTCTCTCTCACAGGATTTGGATTTGGTGGAAAGAAGATTTGAGTGGAAAGCAACTTGGGGAAGGCTAGAGATCAAGATTCATATGGTTGGAATGGAATATCTTGAGCTCAACACAAGTGTAGGTGGTTCTCTTTCAGAACATAAGTATTGGAAGTGTAGATGTGTTCTGATGGCTCTCTCCACGAATGAAGAGTGGGTGGAGGGGTATATATAGCCTCCACACAAAATCTAACCGTTACACACAATCTGCCAAACTCGGTGGGACCGAATGGTTAAACTCGGTCGGACCGATTTAGCAAACCTAGTGACCGTTAGGATTTTCGGTGGGACTGAGATGCAACTCGGTAGGACCGATATGGTTAGGGTTAGGGCATAACGTAATCTCGGTGTGACCGATTACACAAACTCGGTGGGACCGATTTTGGTAATAAGCTAACCAGAGAGTTGGTCAGGCAAACTCGGTGAGACCGATTACACAAACTCGGTGGGACCAATTTTGGTAATAAGCTAACCAGAGAGTTTGCATTGTAATCTCGGTAGTACCGATTGCTAAAACTCGGTGAGACCGATTTTGGCAATGGACATACATAGTGAGATTACAATCCCATCTCGGTGAGACCGAGATCCCTGTCGGTGAAACTGAATTGCTAGGGTTTGTGGCAGTGGCTATGACATGTGAAACTCGGTGGCGCCGGATAGAAAGAATCGATGGGGCCGAGCTTGACTTTTGGTTTAGGTCATATGTGGATGTGGGAAGATAGTTGAGGGTTTTGGAGCATATCACTAAGCACATGAAGCAAGAGGCTCATTAAGCAACACCTCATCCCTCCTTGATAGTATTGGCTTTTCCTATAGACTCAATGTGATCTTGGATCACTAAAATAGAAAATGTAGAGTCTTGATCGTGAAGCTTGAGCCAATCCTTTGTCCTTAGCATATTGAAGGGGTTCCACATCCTTTAGTCCATGCCACTCCATTGTTGAACTTATCTGAAACATACTAGGTAAAAGTGTTAGTCCAACAAGAGATATGTTGACATTAATTACCAAAACCACCCAGGGAGCACTTGTGCTTTCACATGCCTTGTCGGCATAGCTTGTACAAAAGGTGGCTTGCCGGGAGGCCCGGCAAGCCGCGCCTTATGGGTAAAACTTGCGAAGATGCTCGATGTTCCAGGAGTTGCTCACTGGGACGGCATCTTCGGTCACCAGGCGGACTGCACCGGGCCTGGTGACTCGTATTACCCGATAAGGGCCTTCCCACTTCGGTGTCAACTTGTTGGTATTCTTGGCCGACTGAACGCGCCGAAGAACATGGTCGCCTTCCTCAAAGCCTCGGGCATGAACCTTGCAGCTATGGTAGCGGCGCAAGGCTTGCTGGTAGCGCGCTGCTCTCACAACCGCCCGAAGACGATCTTCCTCAAGGAGCGTCGCGTCATCTTGGCGCAACTGCTCTTGCTCAAGCTCATCATAAGCGAGCACTCCAGGTGACCCGTGTATGAGTTCCGTGGGGAGAACTGCTTCCGCCCCGTAAAACGGGGCAAAAGGTGTCTGGCCGGTGGCTTGATTTGGCGTCGTCCTGATCGACCAAAGAACCGCCAGCAACTCATCAATGCAGCGCCTTCTGCTCTTGCGCAGCTTGTCAAAGGTCTTCCTTCTCAGGCCTCGCAACACTTTAGCATTTGCCCTCTCCGCTTGGCCGTTGCTCCGTGGATGTGCCACGGAAGCAAAACAGACCTTGCTGCCGAGGTCTTGGATATACTGCATGAAGGTGTGGCTTGTGAACTGCGTGTCGTTGTCGGTGATGACTCTGTTTGGCACACCAAAACGGCAGACCAGTCCTTTGAAGAACTTGACGGCTGACTGAGCAGTCACCTTCCTCACCGCTTCCACCTCCGGCCACTTTGTGAACTTGTCGATTGCAACGTACAAGTACTCAAAGCCCCCGACAGCGCGGGGGAAAGGGCCTAGTATATCGAGCCCCCAGACTGAGAATGGCCAGGAGAGAGGGATTGTTTGAAGGGCTTGGGCTGGTTGATGAAGCTTCTTTGAATGGAACTGGCACGCTTCAAGCTTGGTTACTAGTGCCGCCGCATCCTGGAGGGTGGTGGGCCAGAAGAAACCTTGTCGGACGCCTTCCCGTCAAGGGCCCTTGACCCTATGTGGGAGCCACATATGCCTCCATGTATCTCTGCCAACAGCTCCAGTCCTTCCTCCCGGGGGATGCATTTGAGTTTCACCCCGTTTGGCCTCCTCCGGTACAGGACGTCATCGACAAACTGGTACAGGGAGGACCGACGGGCTACTTTCTCTGCTTCTTCCTGCTCCTCAGGAAGCTCCCCTGTTTGGAGGAAGTGGACGGTATGCTGCGCCCATGCCGGAGCCTAGGGCTCGACGGCAAGGACCAAAGGCATCTCTTCCGCCATGGGAGCGGTTGTCTCTACGGCCCGGGCTTGACGCCTTGTCGGAGCCAGCTGCTCTTGGGCGGGCTTAGCGTCCGTGGCCGCACCCTTGCCGGCGGCCCCAGGGGGCTCGGTAGGAAAGCACTTGCCGGGACCTGATTTCCTCCGCTTGTTCTGCCCTGCTGATGGTTCGACGGATGGTTGAGTTAGCCGGAGCAAAAAGGTACCTGGTTCCACAGGTAGCTTCAATGCGGCATGCTTTGACAGGTAATCGGCAATGTCGTTCTCCGCTCGGGGGACGTGCTCCGCCTGGATACCGTCAAAGCGTTCCTCCAGCTTTCTCACCTCATCTACGTAAGCTTCCATCAATGGGCTCTGATAATCCTTGTTGACCTGCCTGACAACGAGCTGCGAGTCACCCCTGACGATGAGCTTCTTGACCCTGAGGTCTGCCGCAATCCTGAGACTGGCAAGCAATCCCTCGTAATCAGCGGAGTTGTTGGTGGACATCTCCCTGGGGAAGTTCATCTGGATCACGTACTTGAGGTGTTCTCCGGTGGGCGCGACGAGCAGCACACTGGCACCGGCGCCTTGCAGCGAGAAAGCTCCATCAAAGTACATGATCCAGTCGCGGTCTGCTTCCTTGCCGGAGAGAGTGGTCTCCTGGATTTCTTTGTCAGGCGTCAAGGTCCATTCTGTGATGAACTCCGCCAAGACTCTGCTCTGAATTGTCGAGGTACTTTCGAACTTTAAACCAAAGCTTGACAGCTCCAAGGCCCATTCCGCAATCCTTCCAGTTGCGTCCGGGTTGTGCAGTATCCGCTGCAACGGGAGGCGGGTGACGACAGTGATCTCGTGGGCCTGGAAGTAGTGACGCGGCTTCCTCGAGGCCATAAGGAGGCCGAAGAGCAATTTTTGCACATCGGAATACCTTGACCTAGCCCCCTGCAAGAGGGAGCTGACAAAGTAAACCGGGTGCTGCATTATCTTCTTCTTTGGCACCACTTCACTCGACCGCGCGGGCATTGCCTTGGTGGCTCCAGACTCTGCCGGGGGCCGCGCCTTGTCGGCACCGGGCCCTGCCGGGGGAATCTTTGGCTTGCCATCCGCTGGTTCTGCCGCCATTGCTGCCTCCTTGTCGACCTCCCTCCGTGCCACCAGTGCGGCGTTGACCACTTGATTCGTCGCTGCTACATAGAGCAGCAACGGCTCTCGTGGTTTAGGCGCAACCAGTATTGGCATGGAGGAAAGGTATTTCTTCAGATCCTGCAGTGCTGCCTCGGCTTCTGGGGTCCACTCTATTGGGCCCGCCTTCTTCAAGATTTTGAAGAAGGGAAGGGCGTGCTCGGTGGATTTGGAGATGAATCGGCTCATGGCGGCAACGCAGCCGGTGAGCCGACGCACATCCTTGATCCGCTTGGGCGCCTCGATCTGCTCAATAGCCTTGATCTTGTCTGGGTTTGCCTCAATCCCGCGCTGTGACACAAAGAACCCAAGAAGCTTGCAGGACGGAACACCGAAGACGCACTTCTCAGGGTTCAGCTTGAGGTTGATCTTGCGCAGGTTAGCAAATGTCTCTTCCAGATCTTGCACAAGAGTTGGTCCGTCCTTGGTTTTGACCACTATGTCATCCATGTAGGCCTCCATATTTCTATGGAGCTGAGGTTCAAAACCAATTTGGACTGCTCTTGCAAACATTGAGCCAACACTCTTCATCCCGAAAGGCATTCGTAAAAAGCAATACGTACCACATGGGATGATGAATGTTGTCTTCTCTTCATCCTCTCTTGTCATGAAGATTTGGTGGTAGCCTGAGTAGGCGTCGAGGAATGATAACAGATCACACCCGACCATGGAGTCAACAATCTAGTCGATGCGCGGCAATGGGAAGGGGTCTTTAGGACAAGCCTTATTGATATCTGTGTAATCAATACACAACCTCCACTTCCCATTCGCCTTGCACACCACTACCGGATTGGCCAACCACGTCGGGTGGAGCACCCCTCTCACCAAACCTGCCGCTTCCAACTTCCTGATCTCCTTTTTGATGAACTCCTGCCTTTCCAGAGCCTGCTTTCTGACCTTCTGCTTGATGGGCCGTGCGTGAGAGCAGACGGCTAGGTGGTGCTCGATCACCTTCCTGGGAACACCGGGGATGTCGAACGCTTGCCATGCAAATACATCGACATTCGCCCATAGGAAGGTGATGAGCACGCCTTCCTATTTGCTGTCGAGGGTGGAGCCTATGATGAAGGCCCCTCCCGTGCCATCCTCCGCGACGGGCGCCTTCTTGGTCTACGGCGGCTCGGCTCTGGATCTCTTGCTCTTGTCGGTAGAGCTCTCTGGCACGTCCTCAATGGTAGCACAACACCCCAAGGAGGTGCGCTTGCCGGAGTGGGTGCAAGAGGTCTTGCCGGGCGCCTTCTTCCCTCCTAGGCCTTCGGCGGCAGGAGCAGGTGCCTTGATGGCAGCTGCTGCAATTGCTTCCCGGTAGAGTTGGTCGGCGCAGATCAGTGCGTCCTTCTTGTCGGAGGGTACGGAGATGATGGTCAATGGCCTAGGCATCTTTAGCATGTTGTAGGCATAGTGTGATGCCGCCATGAACTTGGCCAGTGTCGGGCGGCCGAGGATCCCGTTGTAGGGCAAGGGGATCTCGGCCACGTCGAAGACGATCCTCTCTGTCCTGTAGTTCAACTCTCCTCCAAATGTCACGGGCAGTGTGACCTTTCCCTTCGGCTGGCTCCTCCCCGAATTGACCCCTTGAAACGTGCCTGTTTCCTCGAGGTCTCCATCAGGGATTTGCAAACTTTTGACCACGACGGGCGAGATCAGGTTCATGTCGGCCCCGCCGTCAACCAGCATCTTGTTCACCCTGAAGTTTCGCATCGTTGGTGAGACCAACAATGGCAAACACCCGACCGCCGTAGTGCGGTCAGGGTGGTCCTCGGCGTCAAAGATGAGGGGCGTGCTGGACCATTTTAGCGGCTTCTGAGCGTCGAACAACGGCTCTGCTGCTGTAATCTCACGTGCCCACTGCTTGAGCTGGCGGTGGGAGGTATGCAGCGAGGCGCCGCCATCGACGCACATGGCCTCTGTAGCCTTCTGGAACCCTTGCTCACCAGACTCGCCGTCCTCGTCGTGATCGTCGTCTTCTTGTTTCTTGTCGCGGCCCCGGGCGGGCCTCTCTTGCTGGTTGTCCTTGCCGGGGCGGCCTCCTTGGCCGCCACGCTTCTTAACGAATCCCTCAGCACCATCCCGGTCCTTCTCCTTGTCCCGCCTTTCGTACTCAGCTTTTTGCTTCTCAGCAAGTAGCTCGACTTGTCGGTAGTTCTGGAGGTCGTGGCCCTTGGTGCGGTGGATCTTGCAGTAGTGCTTGCCGGAGCTTCCTGGCTTGTCGGTAGCCACCAAGGCCCGGCAGGCGGCGCACCCAGCAATCTCCTTGCCGGGGGCGTCTACCTTGACCTTCTTGCTGGCACCGGTATCGTCTGATCCCTCAACGGCAAGCACGGCCTTGCCTTTGTGTTTCCTGTTGCGACGCCGGCTCTTCTTCGTCGGTGTGGCGGCGTCTTCAACGATAGAGTCGGTTTCCGCGCCGGCGTCTTTGCCGGGGTATTTCCTTCCCTCTTCAGCCTGGGCACACCTGTCGGCCAGAACGTAGAGCTCAGCCACATCCTTAACCTTGGTCATCGCCAGCTCCTCGCGCATCTTGCGATTGCGCATGTTCTGGTGGAACGCACTAATCACAGCGGCGGGATGAACGTCGGGGATGTTGTACTACACCCGGCTGAATCTCTGGATGTACTTGCGTAGGGTCTCCCCTTCCTTCTGGGGAATGATATGCAGATCACTGGCCTGGACATGAGCTTGATGGCCTCCTGTGAAGGCGCAACGAACTCATGGCACAGATCCGAGCAAGAAGAAATGGAGTCCACCGGCAAGTGCATCAACCAAGACATCACATTGGGCTTGAGCGCCAGCGGGAAATAGTTGGCAAGCACCTTGTCGTCGTGAGCCCCAGCGACCTGCATCATGATGGTGTAGATGCTGAGGAACTCGGACGGATGGGTCTTGCTGATGTACTTCTCGCTGACATCGGCCTTGAATGTGCGGTGGGACGGCCACTGGAACTGCCTCAGCTCACGGGTAAAAGCCGGGCAATCCACCTCGTAAGGTAGGCCGTCGGGGCCCCCCGGTGCCGGGTGGTCCATAGCGGGTCCCGCCCGCTTGTCCGACTGGCGGCGCGTTTCATGCCGCCGCTCGACGGTGGTTCGAGCGTCTTCGTGAGCTCGCTCCCGAAGGACCTGGCGCTGGTCGCGGAGGGTCCGCGGGTCGGACGACGCTATGGAAATGTTATCACAAGCGTCCTCTATTGCTCTCGCGTAAAGACTTTTATTACGCGATAGCAAAAAGTGACTACGAATTCCCCTTTTTGTTTGCGAATCCCTGTTTGTATCCTTTGAGTGCACGCCCATTAAGTAGCGATCAAATCAAGGAAATTGGTCAAACGTTAATCTAGTACTTGTTGTTGCACCAGGAGCGAATCTATTAAAAATGGTAGACTTCCCCTCCAAACAATTCGTGCTAAAATTGCTTATTGCTGCTATCCAATTTGGTCGCGACGGGCTGACGCCCATGGCGGCTGGCGAGGAGGAGAGTGCACCATGGCCGCAGCTCCCCCGGTCCTCCCAGCGCCAGCATGTGGTGGCTCGATCGAGCGCCAACCCGATGGGCCCGCCGGTCGCGGACCGTCTTTGTTTGTGACAGCGACGAGGCTCCGGATGGTGGTCCTCCACTCATCGAGCTTCTCCGTAGCAGGAGGGAAGTCGAGGAGCAGTTGTGCTCGCGCCAAAGCTTCCACTGGCGTAGGCCGCGGCGACAGCTGCGTGGATCGCGGCGCGCTTCGACTTCTAACTATGTTAGAAGGAGCTCCATTATGACCCAGCGGCTGCGCGCCATTTTCACCAGTGCTTCGGCGAGCGTGCTGAACTCCTTCATCTTGCTGACGACGCACATGGCTCTTCCCATGGCGGTGCCCAGGGTCACCAATGTGGTGACGCTGCTCGGTATGCACACCATGGGAAGAGCGCGCGGTGGCCACCTGTGTATGCGTCCTGGAGGTCGCCGTGCCGCCCGGGGCTGGCACCACGACACCCCCAGAGGGCCCCACGCCGCCTGCAGGAGCCCAGCTCCATCTTGGGATCCAGCGGCGTGTAGCCGGTCGTCGGGCGCACGAACGACGCCGCTGGCCATGCTCCGACTGCCTAGGCGATGCTGGTGCTCGCGGGCCGCGGGCCGGGTCCTGTCCGTGACCGGTCCGCTGCTCGTCCGCACCGGCACGGGCCGTTCGGCTACCAACGAGTCGATCGCCGCGGCCATCTTCTTCTTAGGGGCCATGGCGACGAAGAGCTGCTAGGCTAACTACCAGACCAGATTCTCACAATTGCGCCCCTTACCTGGCGCGCCAAAGATGTCGGTGTGGAACGACACCTATGGGATCACAAGAATCCCAACTACGGTTGCCGGGGCGCAGGGTTGCGAGAAGAGCAGGGATAGTAGACAGCACAAGGATCCTTTACCCAGGTTCGGTCCGCGAGGATACGTAAAACCCTAGTCCTGCTTTGGTGGGTGTATTTCTGAGAGTTCTTGAGCTCTCGAACTAGTTGTGGTCAGCGTGTGGTTCGAAAGAGCCGAATCCTTCTCCTGGTGGCCTCGGGCCTCCTTTTATAGGTAAAAGGGGTTGCCACAGTGGCACGCAGGAGGTGGAAAGGTGTACAGTGTTGTGAGGTTATCCCTCGTATTACAGGACAAGATGCATTTAATGCACCGCTGAGGTGTCCCCTTGCTTTATTGGGGACGGGGGCGAGGCCCATCTCGTCCATCGCCGCTCCTCCTTGCTTCGACATGCATCCCGGCCAGTGATGCATGCGGTGTCATGTAGGCAGGCAGGCAGCTGAGGTGGCGCGGTGGTGGAGCCTTCACGAAGATCTGCATGCCGCCACGCAGGCGCTCGATGAGTTGGCTTGGGGGCTGCATGTTGCCACGCGGGTGCCCGCCCAGCTGGTTGGGCTGGCAGCCGCATGCGAACGGCGGTGGAAGCTTGGTCGTCGGCGGGTCTGGCGGTGGCCCTGCTAGCGTCCTTGGTGAGGGCCTTGTCGGGTGGCCCGGCAAGGGTCTCGCCGTGGTGTGCTGTCGTCCCTGGCAAGGGTTTTGTCGGGGGTCTTGGTAGCCTTCCTCGACAAGGATCTTGCCGAGGATCGTCGTCTTCTAATCCTCATCTGATCTTGAATATGTCTTCACAAATATCTGCATGCTACCACAGAGGTGCCTTCCCGAGCCCTGGCCCCACGTGGATGATGGTGTTGGGGATCGTGGGCTCAAGGGTGGCTCGCTCTGTTGGTGTGGGGCGAGCTGTCCTGGCAAGGATCTTGCCAGGGCCGCCGAGGTTGCCCCGGCAAGGGTCTTGCCGGGGGAACCTGCTTCGTCCCTCTACTCTTTGTGGTCTTGGCCTTGGCGTTGCCTTGTTTGTCTTGCGCTCTGGTCTTACTTTGGCTCACCTCCCTTGCTCTGCTTGGTGTGACCATGGGAGCGGCTCTGACTGCCCGTGCACAGGTATAGGGGTACAAAAGATGCACCCCTCTTTTTGTACACCGACAAACACTCGGCACTTAGGGGCTAATGTCTGTCAAAGAAGTTCTTTGAGCTTGTATCTTCTTACTGATGAGCCAATTATGATGTAAACAGTCCCAGCCGACTCATGGGGGCTATACAGATAAGCTCTCCTTTCTTAAACAATGGTAAATAGGACCGGCTCATTCATGCTGATTAAACTGGCCCTTGGGGACTACGGATGCAAGGCTAAATTGTTTAAACATCCAGCTTAATTTTAACTATGATAACCGGCCTTGGAGGGATTCTACTACAGAAGTTTATGGATTATTTTAAGTCTACAGCCTATTCAATCTTATCATAACCATTAAACTTGGGGGCTAGCAGGATATATATAAATTATTCAAAGCCAGAAGTCATACCTCATATTTCTGGTGCATCTGTTTGACCATATCAATCTCAAGGTCGCTACTGGAATGAACTTGGTTGAGATAACCAGAGAGTACTTCATTGACATTCTATTGAGAGTAATCGGCAATATCAAATTTCATTTTCCACCTCTCGATGAACTCGTCTTTCGCGGAGTGTTTGGCCAAGACGGTTGGACGTCCCAGTTCTCTGAAGCTGGTGCTGGTAATCAGAATATCATCAGTATGAGTCTCCGACGGCTTACGTGGACTTGATGGTGCAAGGTTTGAAGAATTAACATTGGTGTCATCAATATTAATTTCCGGAATCTCAGGTGAAACATCAGGGGCCTGGTCATCTGGTTGCCTTTCAGAAGCATCACGCGCAGAGACTTGCTGTGCTGGTTCAATAACTTTAGGATCCTCAGCTGGCTTGGAAACCTTTGTTTTCTTGCTAGGTTTTGCTTGTCCACTACACAGGTGGTGACAGGTTAGTATAAGTATCAGAGTATGAAGAGTTACATAATATAAGGTAATCATTGTTACCCAAGGGCAATCTTAAAAGTCGGCAGCTCAGTTTGCGATGAATCACCAGAGGAAGAACGAGCAATTTCCTAGTCAATTGAATCAACCGAGTTAAGTGGTAAGCAAATCAGACCCGCCGGCAGGTGAAAAGAGTTTAAAGTTAAAAGGAACCTCGTTTCGACGTTTTCGAGGAGCGGGAGTGTTCGGTAAGCCGGAAGACAATTCTTCACCTCCACTGGTCCGGGTCTGACATTGATTCTCGTGTTGCTGTTGCTTCAAAAGAAAGTGAGGATCTAAATAAGCCAAGGGGTATGAAAACCTTACTTTCCGGGTTACTTGTCGAAGTTTCTGTCTTGGCAAAGATTCTGAGCCGAAGGAAATAATAGTTACCTCTTCTTCAGCTACTTGGCTGGCTCCCGTGTCATCCTGATAATAGTCAGAGCCAAGAGAATCAAGGGCTACCTCCGACTCAGAGGTGTCATCCATATTAAGCATGTCAGAGGCGCTTGGTTTCTTCTTTCTTTTGGTGGTCTTCTTGGCGGCTTTCTTGACAGCCCTGGCCTTCTTAGCAGCTTCATGATGATACTTATTTTTCCAAAAGTCAGACTTAACCTATAAAGGACATTGAAGGTTGAGTTAATAAGGTATTTGAGTAAGGAAGTAAAGATAAGTAAGATCAGAGACTCACATTCGATGGCGGGTTAAGCTTGCAGAAAGGGGCCAGACCCACTTTAGCACAATCTTCCGGATCTTCATTCAGAACGGACTTAACCATTTCGTTTACTGCCTCGCCAGTTAATGGTGCAGAGCTGTGGCGTAGTGGATCCTTTACACCACCAGTGTAAGTGCACATTAAGCCGGTGTGGCGACTCAAGGGTATAATCCGCCAAGAAGCCCAACACCTGACTAAATCAACGCCAATTAACCCGTTTCTCGGAAGGGCTTTAACCTTTGCAATGGTAGGAGCAATTTTTCCCGTTCAGCAGTGGTAAGTTTTTCAGGAAGATTGTGCTTTGGATCTAGGCGCTCAACACGGTAACCCGGCAGTGGATTCTCGTCAGCCGGAGAGGTATCTTTGTAGTAAAACCACGTCTGGTTCCAATCCTTCGGGTGACTCGGCAGGCAGGCATAAGGGAAGATGGCATCTCTTCTGCGTTGAATCAAGATTCCGCCAAGTTCCAAGCTCGGCTCGTTCGTAAACTCAGTCTGGCGGTTCAAATAAAAATATTCTCTAAAGAGATCGACGCTGGGCTCCTCTTGAAGGTATACTTCGCAGAAGACTTGGAAGTTGTAGATATTTGACATGGAGTTGGGTCCAATGTCTCAAGGATGGAGTTGGAAGAAGTGCAGAACATCTCGGAAAAACTTAGAGCCGGGTGGTGAGATACCCCGGTTCATGTGATCAGTGAATAAAATGACTTCGCCATCCTTTGGCTGAGGTTTTCCTTCGCCCGGTTCAGGAGCACGGTAATGCATGATACTCTTTGCGGGCAAGTACCCGACTTTGACAAAGTCTTTAAATGTGCCCTCAGTGACGATGGAGGGGACCCAATAGCACGTATAGACTGTCTTTGGCGGCATTGTGAAAGAGAGAAAGCCTAAAGGAAGGGAAAATTTTGCCGACTCAAATCAGTTGGTGAAATCACAAGTTAAACAACTATAGTATATATTCAGCATGGCGGCTTAAGTGAGGACTAATGATATATGAGTAATTATAAGCCAGTGAGGTAAGCCGCCATGGACAACATGGATATTCGAGATCTAATAGGAGCAAATTATATTAAGTGTTGGGAAAAACATGTTTCATAGGTTGAAGCTATGAGATTGGATCTGCAGCTATTCAAAAAAATGGAATAAAATCTAAACCTAAGGTGGCGGCAGCAGAAGAGCGGGGGTGTTCAGATGAGATCTATCGCAAGAAAGATATGGTTTGATATAAAAAATAAGTGCTAAAACTGTTATCGCGCGAGATTTGTACTACTTACATATCAAAACTATGCGATCTGGGGCGGAGAAAGGGAAGAACGAGGATGAACACTGACAAACAGAGAAGCCCTAACACAGATCTACAAAGAGGAAAGGGGAAGACTTACTGACGCTATTTGACAACGGAGGAGTACCGCGGTGTTTCTGGTCTGTTCAGAGTAGAAAGGCAGGATGAGCAGATTAGCCGGTATTTTATTCCAACCTACTCACACTACAAAAAAATACACTCCCGTGATGATACGTGTTTGTCACAGTAGGTCGTGTTTTCTGTCATGCATGTACATCCATGAAAAATTTATGATAGAATCAAGATAGTCATACCTGTGCTGTCGTAGAAGTGTTCCATGACATTGCCAAAATTATCATCACGGAAGTGTCTACTTCCATGACGATAAATCGCGCGTCACAGAAGTGCTTTCGTCAAGGGTGACCGACACGTGGCATCCACCGTAACGGAATGCCGTTAAGCTATCGGGTCGGGTTTTGGATCCGAGAACCCGTTAACAGCCCCGACCAATGGGGATTTTCCACGTGTAAAATTATCATTGGCTGGAGGAAACACGTGCGGCTCACCGTTGGGACAGATGTCATCTGCTCATTGGACCGAAGGCGCCTATGATACAGCAACACGTGGCACGGCCCAATAGAGGCCCATTCCTATGAAAAAGGCCGACCCAGTAAAAATTAGCAGGCCGGCCCATATAAGGCCTACTTGTGTTAGGTCCATTTAAGCCCACGGCCCATGCGAGATGTGCCAATTCGGCCCGTCAACGGCCCGTTAAAGATTTGACACCATTGCAGCCCATCGTCAGTTCGAGCCCGTTAACAGCCCGCTATATATTTGGGCTCAATATCGGCCCGATGAGATTTCGGCTTGTTAACGGCCCATTTAATGAATGGGCCAATTTTCAGGATGTACATCTTTCGGCCTTTTAGCGACCCATTTAAATGTTGGGCTAATTTCCAGCTCGGTGTGTCTTTCAGCCTGTTGATGGCCCATAATTCTGATGGGCCATTTGTAGTCAGACCTGAGTTTCGGCCTTTTAGCGGCCCATTTAAGTGTTGGGCCTATTTCTGGCCCAGTATCACTTTCAGCCTGTTGACGGCCCATAAATCAGTTGGGCCATTTGTAGTCGGACGTGAGTTTTGGCCTTTTAGCGACCCATTTAAGTGTCGGGCCAATTCCCAGCCCTATGTGCCTTTCGGCCTGTTAACGGACCATAAATGAGTTGGGCCATTTGTAGTCAGACCTTAGTTTTGGCCTCTTAACGGCCAATGCCCTTCATGGTCCAATACCAGCCCGGTTTCTCTTTCGGCCTGCTAAAGGCCCACAACACAGTTGGGCCGTTTACAATACGACCTGACTTTCGGCCTCTTAGCGGCCCATGCTCTTCATGGTCCAGTACAAGCCCGCTGTCTCTTTCGGCCTGCTAAAGGCCTACAGTATAGTTGGGCCATATGTAGCCCAAACTTAGTAACGGCATGTTAACGGCCCGTGAAATAAATTGGGGCCACTTGTTGCCTGCTTCGATGTTGGCCTGTTAACGACCCGGGAGGTAAGAGGGCCAACCATTAACTTTCGGCCTAGTAACGGCCCATTAACTTAATGGGCCCACTAAAGTTCGTTCATGTCTTTAGGCCAAATTAGATAATTTGAGCCCATTACGATGAGCAATTATGCACAGGACCAAAACCGATCAAGCAAAGGTACGGCATACAGGGAATAACGTTGCACATCCAGCATATATTACAGGAAATTACATCCACTGGGCAATCAAAGATTGATGCTAGTGCAAATAAATGAGCAGAACCTAACCATCTACAACGTCACAATCTGCAACCTCAGCACAGATGACGCCCATAAGAATGTGGGCAAGTTCTTGCTGATTTGCTACACTGTCTCTGAAAACATTGATCAGTTGTTGTGTCGCACGACTCTGCACCTCTGATTCATCCACCATTTCCATCATTGCTTCAGCCATTAATTGGTTCACAAACATACATTTATTCCATTGCATTCGAGACAGAGGATACTGAACAGATTCAGATGGCGATTTTGGCAGGCTTGTATTATTGATAGTGGAGAGTGTCTCGACCACTGCATCATAACATAAATTAGGACGGGAACCAAACAGATTAATCATGAGTTATTGCCATATTACCTGGCCTAGATTTACTGGAAAGAAACAATGGGGTTGCCTTGCTGTTTTTAGAGTTTGTCTTCTTATCTTCAGCAGCCTGCACAAAATTAACACACTAGCATTGCTATCATTGGCCAAGTCAGATAATAGGAAAGCAACATTGACACAACGAATGTTTGGGCAACTAGCCTACACCAAATTAACACAATATGGCACAGCTATCATCAGCCAGGTAAGGTAACACGAAAGCAACATTGACACAATGAATGAATGGGCAACCGGAGAAGCACTGCAATTCAGTAATGTGTGTGATATGAGATAGTACATTCATACAGCTCAGTATGCAAAACTACCAGGCAGTTTTCCTTACAAAAATCAACATTGGCGCCTTTAACATTTTGCTACAACTAATTTTAGATCAGATAAAGGTTAGATTCACGCCGATTAACAAAATACATGCTGATGTAAAAATATAGTGATATACAACAGGTACTTACATCAGCATTGGAGCACAGAGAATTCCCGCAAGATATTTTCCTCGAATACGATCCCAATGGAGGAAGTCTTGTATCGTTTAACCTTATTTTCTAGAAGAGAGATGAGTAAGAAACATGTAGAAAATATGATCAGAATGCTATAAAATTTCATGATGCGAGGATACGCACACGCTTCTTAGAATGGAGTTGACATTCTTTTGCTGGACTGGAGCGGACTAGTTCTTTGGCCACTGGAATTTGCTTATTATCAGTAGGAGTTGGGTTTCTCTGTGCTGGAGCAGTATCTATGAAAAATGGAGTTGGTTTATTATCTCCTGGCGTTTGGATCTTTTGCAAAGACCTGGTTTGTAACCCTTCAGATTCTAACATAGCCGTCTTCCCCTTGCTTGCCTTATATAGAAGAATGGTGATTCAATTATAAAACATGCTATAGCAGAGATGGAATAGGTACTGAAGAATAGAAAGGCATGACATATTGACATGTATTCCCTCCATCCGGAAATAAATGGATGGGTCTAGGCGTATTTCAGTTCTAGATACATCCTTTTTTATCCATTTCGGCAACATGTAATCTGGATGGAGGGAGTATGGTGTAAGAGCTAGGGATACGATAGGACAACACAGCAAAAAAACACTAGTTGAATGTAAAACTGTATGCTAGCGAAATACGTACAGAAATAACTAAGGCAACATACACGTGTATGATTGGGAAAATAAGATGGCATTGCAACAGAACACTAGAACATCACTTCAATGTAAAAAAACATGGTATGGTAGACAGATGAAGTACATACTGATGAATAACAATGCATAAGATATTTAGAAGCATGATGTCCAAATTAAGCAGATGGCATTGCGATAGAGTAGAATGATAGTACTTGAATTTGAAAACATGTTATCATAAATGGAATAGGTACTGAAAAACAGGAAGGCATGACATATTTACATGCATGATCAGCATGCTAAGCACATGGCATTGCAACAGAGTAGATACACTCCGGGACATTATATGCATGTTGTACCCATATCACAGGCCAAGTTAGAGCAAGGACCTTGTGGGGTGAAGAGGATTCATCATCTTTCTGCAAGTCTTCTGAAGAACTGCCTTTACATGTTCCATCATATTGGGTATCATTGAAATCAAGTTTATTGGCCTTTACATTGCTCCGTGAGGTTCTTGTGGATATATCAGTGTGTGCAATTATATCTGACATGCATGGAAGACAAATAGTAGTTAGATTTATGTAATGAGTGCCTGTAGGACACGACATAAATAGTAGGACTGGGGTTAACTAGCAGCAACAGGTCTCATAAACTAAAGGGAGAACAAAGATGAAAGCTACAAAATATGTATTGTTTGTACTCGAGATTAACTAGATGGCACACAAAAGTATTAAAGAACAACATAGGTAATACTAGAAGTGGTATAATACTATAATCACCAGCCTATGGGATAGCATTGGCTGATGCATGATAACTATGGAACAACGTTACCTAAAGAACAAGTATCTTAGCTGAACTCTGTAACATCGTTATCTCCTGAATAAGACCCATAAGAGATCAACATGAATATACAATGAAATGTGATGATCTATTTTCCATGCTTAGATGAATGACAAAGCCATAAATATTGCACACAAGTAAGATGAGGGTACAGCCTATCTGGCTGCCATCCATAGGAGTGAGCATCATGTGCTGACTTGTCGATGGCCCTGCAGTTGTTGTGGCTGTCCATGTCGGGCACGCGCATTCGATGCAGGGAACTGTTGAGTGGGGACTATAGCTCCCTTCTGGTGTATGCTTCCCTTGTTGGAGTAGCTGTGGTGAGTCAGAAGACGGTGTGTCTGAAGATGCAGATAACGCATAATGTTAAGAACGACATATCTCTTTGATCTGAAGAAATACACTAAGAGATCAACAGCAAGGTACGAGAGTGGTCACATGTCTGTTGACTGAAGACTAAATTGGGGTCACATGATTTTATTTTATTTTGGTACTGTCCAATCTACGCCGGATGGCTGGCAGTCTTGTGCCTCCCGGCTGACACTGTTCGGAATCTTCCCCGAAGAGCCAGCGACGAACGGCAGACCAGCCTGCCTCCGTCGTCCATGGCCCCAGCCAAAACCGCGCTCCCCGCCCCACCGCACTGCCGTGGTTGCGCCGCCCCCGGGCCAATCCACAAAGACTCCCCGTCATCTAGATCCGGCGGCGGCAGTACCTTCAACCCACACAACTCTAAAAGATAGCCATCTAAGCGCTGCTTCCGCGGTGAACTTGCAGCCCCGCACCCTTACGTTAGACACCAGCCAACCGGCAGCCTAGGAGCTCCGCCGCCTCGAGGGGTGCTGCTTCCCATTGGGAATTGATTGGCCCAGAATAAAAATTCAGACAACTGACGCCTAAATAAAGTGATTTGAGATGCGGGTGCGACCTATTTGGCAGCATGGTGAAGTAGGCAGGTCCAGCTGCCGAGTCGGTGAGGCCGGCGCGGTTGCGGTGGCGATCGGCGGCAGGGAAAGAGCGATGTCGTGACGGTCAACGGCTACGCGGAAGCAGCGCCAGGACTCTGGACGGATCCGGAGTTGGAGCCGCTCCGGCGCCGTGAACAACGGCGGGGGTGAATTGGCTCCGGTACGGTTCACGCGGCCGTCGTCGAGGCAGCACAAGCAACACGGAGTAAGAGGCACACGGCCGAGTGCACGACGACAAATGGACAACGTCTCCGGCATTAGGGAGGAGGGCGGCTGTGAAATTGGTGCGGTGGGGCGCCATGGAGGTGGGGCTGAGGTTTCGTGGCTCAGGAGAAGGGAGCTTCCCGGGGAGAAGGTGATTTGGCGCCCATGAGGTATGAATGGGGGCGGGCGGGGGGGGGGGGGGGTGGAATTGGGAGGGGAGTGGAACCATGTCTTACGGACGCATTTGTCTGAAATGTGAGGGGGAGTTATAGTTCTACCCTTGCCTATAGGCTTCTCGGCTTGGGTCTGTGTACTGAGGGTCGGAGATAGTAGAGTAACTTTGCTTCTCCCCAAATAGTGGGCGGGAGCGATTTCGGGCGAGGAGGGTGTGTTTTGAACTATACTGGGCGCGAGCAATTTCGGGCGAGGAGAGCGTGTTTTTAAATAGTGGGCGCGAGCTATTTCAGGCGAGGAGAGCGTGTTTTGCCGACCATGGTTTATGAATTATTCGGCACATGTCATTTCGGCCGAGGAGAAGGCGCGCTTGGATGAAATTACGAACCTACCCTCGATGTACAACGGGCCAATTGATGCGTGTCCCACATAGGACGGTAATTTTGCGTCTCCCATTTATTTGCTCGGGCGAATTCCACTGAGCAGAGAGGATGTTTAACGGTTCGTTCAAATTTTGGGAGAATGAGCGTCCACGTCTACCTTACCAAGTCGATTCAGATCAAATTTTGAAATATTAGCTTGCCACTTCTTTTTTAGATGGAGAGGTGATGCTCGGGAGTAATGTGTTTTTACATGCTCGTTGCTAGCAATTTACTATATGACAAATAGTTGACCCACTCGAAAACGCGAATCAAACCCAAAATGAAATATCTCGATTCAATGAAATAGCTCGTTCAATAGGTCAAAATAGTGAACTAAATCCAAAATTGAACACCTCCATCGAGTAGCATGTTGTACAGTATTATAGTACTTCATGAACATGTTGAAAGTCAAATTAATGAACTTGTTTGATATACGCATATATCCGTTCATGTGTGGATTGCAGACAACATGTTCTCCAATTTAAATATTTGAATGCAAGTTTATATGGAAACATGGTTTATATCAGTCTTTGATGCATAAAACGCGACCTCCCCCCCCCCTCTCTCTCTCTCTCTCGCCGACAATCTTCAATTCTTTCGCACGCATCTGACACAAAAACATTGTTGGTCCCTCTCCCTTTTTCTCCATCTCTCTCTCTCTTTGTGTTTGTGTGGGGGGGTCTTTCTAGTTCGCATGCATATATACACCATCTATAGGTGTCTCTCGCACACTATGTATGATACTCTTGCTAGTCCAAGCTAGATATCTTGGGTGCACTCATCGTACGCACACAAATTCCTTGGCTCTTTGCCCGTAACTCTCTCACGCACCACTATGTCGTCTCGGAGCTCTTCCCCCCCCCTCTCAAACTCTCCACTAGCCACTGGATTAGTGTATATTTGTAGTATTCGAATGGTGTTGCATTAGCGTATGGACATAAATAAAGTGTGGCAAGCTTTCCCAGATATGTGCTCAAGAAAACTACTACATGTTTTTCTAAATACTAGACATTTGGGTACTTTAAATTGAACCGCGAAAACGTCTTATATTAAGGAACAAATGGTGTAGAGTTCACTCAAATTATCCCGGTAAAGCTAGTCACACCTTTGTTAAAATTAATGTCCATTATGTTATCGGAGGAGGTCTGTATGTTTGTCTCTAATGCCTGTCGACTACATACCTGACATCATGATGTAATGTTAAGTCATTTCCTTTTGTATAGTGTCACTGAATTGTCGAGGCGGTGATGGCATTTTATTTTAGTAGAATTGCACAAAATTTGCTTAAAAGAAGAGGAAAGGTTAGGAATGGCTCAGTTTTTCAGAAAAAAACTATGTATGCCTTCCTGACATCAGCCGCTGTTGCTTTATTTATTCCTTCAAACAGGTGGTTAGAAACAGTCTTGCTACCTTTTCCCATTAAGAAATTGGAATGCTTATATTTGTGAGTCTATGCTTCAACTAGTGCCACTTTTAGAGTAATCACACTTTCAATATCTATGCAAACAGGGATGCTCGATTTTAGTGGAACTGCACAAAAAGTCCAACTGGTTCAACATTGGGAGCATGTTTTTTTCCAAACCTTTATATCCAATTGGTGGCACTATGAGCTGTTCATTACGAAGGTACATGGTTTGCTACTATCTTGCTACTCTTTTTGTACTGTCATTAAATAGTAATACTAGTGGTTTGCATGTGAATTTATTGGCAGGGTGGACCTACATTGGAGGTGCAGGACAGGATTCAATGATTGGATGCTCAATTTTGGTTGTATCGATTTCACCTCTTCCATCACTGTGAACATGGATATCCTTGGTCTGATGAAGAATAGGCGCTATATTTCTGCTCTGAACCAGCAAATCAATTCAGTATGAAATTGTCTAGGGCAAAACATAACTGTATCAGATTGTCCAGTGCAAAACATGACAGATGCTAAGCGAAAGAGACATGTTTAAACCGAAAATACAAGGTGTGGTATATGTTTACTAGCTGCTTGATATTTGTGCAGACAGAGATGTCTGCCCGTTGCTATTTGGAAAACAAACAAAGTGTCCGCAATTTTGGTTGAACTGCAAAAGAGAATAGTATAGTCACTGCATACAATGCCATTTGAAAATAGACATAGAAAGATTGGATAGTCACTTCATGGACTGCAGAAAAGTAGTACTGTACTATTTATTGGCCAACACTAGGTGCTTCATTGCTTTGGTATGATTATACAATGGCCATCATTTTTCCTAAGTTAAAGTTTGTATTCCGAAAATAGTCTCGCGGTGTGATCGAGAGAAGACCAAATCATATTGCAGTGGATGTTCCTCCATCATGTGTGGTTCATTCTCATGGTTCCAGCTGTTGGTGAAACCACTTACGTTTGCAAGAGGAATTGTAGACTTCACAAACAAATTTGTCTTTCAGTCTGTACTGAATGTTGGCCAAGAGAAGCATCCATGTTAGTAGGAAGAACAGATGTTTTTTCTAGATCTTTGCTTTTGGAGCTACATATTTGTATATGATCTGTGAATCATTGAGATGCATTAACATGTTGATCTTATGTATGGGAATCGTACTAGTTAGATTTAGTTGCGACGCAAGATCCGAAGTGGCTGATCTTCGCTTTTGGAGCTACATATTTGTATATGATCTGTGAATCATTGAGATGCATTAACAGTTACTTATTTCTGTTCGCTCAGTGTTTACAAGTTACTAATCGATCACTAGCTAGCCTACAAATGCGCTCCTGGCAGTTTTATTTGCAACGCAAGATGCGAAGTGGCAGTTTTTTGAATAAAACTGCCTACCTCTAAAGAAACTGACAAGCTACACTATCGATCCTACATGGATATAAATGCCTACCTCCGAAGAAACTGACAAGCTACACTATCGATCCTACACAGATAAATAGCGGATCACGCACGTACTACCTCCTTTCCGGTTTGCAGGGCTCAATTCAAGAAACGACCTACTCGATCCTACACGAATAAATAGCGGATCACGCACGTACTAGTACCTCCTTTCCGGTTTGCAGGGCTGAATTCAAACCTCTCACCAACCAAGGTACTCCCTTCGTCCAGGTTTATTAGTCCCGTGAGCAAAGCAGGAAGACCAAGGCATGGCAATAATTAACGGCATGCAGAACTTTAAGCCTAATTAATTCCAGTGATTTAAGTGGCTGCATGCGTGCCCTCGGCATGCAGAAGTTTAAGCCTAATTAATTCCAGCGATTTAAGTGGCTGCATGCTGCTTCGCGTACTGCTTGCGAGCGATCCTGAGTGCCTGCATGCAGCCGGCCGTAATTAAGGCAGCTAACTGATGTGAAAAAAGATACACTTTAATTGTTGCGGGCTTTTTAAATCAGTGGAATCATTATTGACAAGGAGGGAGATGATTCGAGTGCACTCGTTTGACCGCCATGCCGGCGTGCGACCCAAACGGGACGGGACGGGACGGCACAGTCATAATTTCAGTTTCTCTAGTTTTCCACGGCAAGCTGGCGTGCTAAGCCATTATGCATTGAATTCCGATGACCGTCGCGCTACCTTCCGCCTATAAGTACTATTTCCCGGCCTTCTTCGGTGCCACCGTGACCCAACTCGCCATATCCTCATAAGCCCCCACCGGCCCGACGTCGCTTGCCACGTCCGCCATGCCCCCGCCCATTCGCGGTAGGCGCCGCCGGAGGCGGTCACCGCCGGAACTAGTGTTCGGGTTTTCACCAAAAGGCAGACGGAGGGAGGAGGCATTCTATCTGTCTTTAGATCGCAATGCGGAGATCGAGGATTTGTTGGAGCACGACCGCATGGCGGAGGAGCAGGAGTTGTTGGAGCGCGACCGCCTGGCGGAGGAGCAGCGTATCACCGATTTGCGCCGCCAGCGGGACATGGAGCAGCAGCGCACCAACGCTCTGAGTTGCGAGCAGAGCGCCCGCATCTGGGCCGACTACGTGGAGGCCGGCACCCGGCAAATAGCCCTGGAGGCTGTCGGGCACGCACGCATTCGCGACACCGATTTTTACTACCAGCTCGTCAAGTGGGTTTCCCGCTTGGAAGCCGAAGCTTTGGTGGACCATGCCGGCATGGAAAGGGCCAATGCGCGCGAGCAACGCGCCCTATCGCACCTCTGGCAAGTCCGAGGCGAGGCGGAGGATGCTGGTGCCGGTGTTTAGCATGGACATCAGATGGCAGCCGGCATCGTCTAGTTAGCTAAGAGTAAGTTAGTACTTGTACGCTACTAGAGTGTTAGTGGGAGTAGATAGTTAACTTGGCTATGATAGTTGTCAACGTGGAAGTTCAGTACTCTATATGTGGATCAAACCTGTTACTTTGCTCTGAATTTTGAACTTTCCGTTTGAACATATGGAATGGGCTGTTATTTTTTAAAATGGGTTGTATTTGTCCTCCACGGGTTTAGAGGCTAACTTGTGGGCCTAGCAAGTTGACGCGTACACAATCAGGAGATGATTGTACGTGGAGAGGATGACAGCAGGGACCCACCAAGGTCATGGCAGTACGCAAGCAAGTGCCTCCTTATTTCAAGCCAATAAAAAAATGGCTCCTCCTAGTGGATTTCTGACATCTGGGTCCCATGCCATTGTCAACGTAGTCAATAAACGAGAGAATTGCACAATGAGCGGCTAACACCAGGGACCCAGCAGCTCGCCCAGTTATTTTTGTTTTGGGTTAATTTGATAAATGCCACTCCAAATCTGGTGTATCCGAGAAATGCCACTACAATTTCCAAACTTTGAAAAATGCCATTTCATGCCATTTCTAGTGGCATTTTTCAAAGTCTGGAGTGGCGTTTTTCAAAGTTTGCAAACTGCAGTGGCGTTTTTCAAAGTTTGCAAAAATTGCAGTGGCATTTTTATGAATCGCCATAATTGGAGTGGCATTTATCTAATTTGTTTTTGAGACGGAAGCAGGGTGTCAACTAGGCTGTGCGGGACACTCTGGCCTGTCTAGACAGCCTTTTCTTTTATGTTTACCATAGACCAGCCTAGTAGTTTTTTTCTTTTTGAAAATGGCTAGCCCAGTTTTTTTGTGATTTGTCAAGTAAGTCGCTTTATCAGGCCTGTTGGGCTGCAAATCTTTCAAGATGAGGAGAGCTTCATTTGGCTGGCCGAGAAAATGTCCTATCAGTAATGACAAATGGGCTGTACATTTTTAAAACACATCAAACCGGCAATTAGTTTCAAATATCTTTTTTTCATTTCGACATTTCAAATTGCATTGATTTTTATGCATGGACAATTTATTGGATTTTATATTGATATACATTTATTTTTAAAATCAGTCTGAATGTGACTCGAAATTTTAGGATTAAAAACAGTTCAAACCGCATCGACATATGGAAAATTTCATATAATTTTTTAACCGTGGCCACAATATGGGCTGTAATGCTAACAAAAAGAATATGTGCTCCAAAAAACCCGTAAGAATTAGCAAATGGGCTATAAATTATATGAAATAATGGCAGATGGGCTGTATGCTGTTTTCCACAGATGGCCTGTATACTGTTGGATGTCCATCCAACGGCCGTCGTGCTTCTTCAATCTCTGCTCTTGCTGCTCCAGCCACTCAAACAAGCGCCGACGGGACTGCCTGCTCCCTCCTCCCCGCGGTCGGCTGTGCGGCCGCGCATGCCTCACCGCCCCATCGTACTCCCATCGCTGGCCTAGCCATCCCTCTACTCACCCACACCTGTTGTTATTCTCCGGCGACGGCAGACGAACCAGTAAACCCTCGTACAGTCGTACTCCCTTCCGCGTGGGAAACAAAAACAACCGCCGAGTCTTCCCTGCCTCCGTGTCGTTCCCTTCCTAGGCCTCGCCGTCGTCCAGCGCCCTGGTGCTCTCGGCATGGCGTGGTCAACATGGTCAACGACCGACATGCATCTGAAGTGGACTATACGTGGAGAGGTTGACAGCTAGGTCCATGGCCGCACGCAAGGAAATGCCTCCTTATTACGCGCAAAATAATGATTCCTCTACCTGACGTCTGGGACCCACCGAAAGGGCCTCTGTATTTCGCGAAAAAAATGTTACCGCCGCTGACAGCTCGGACCCACCAGCTATATCTTCGCACGCAAGGAAGTGCCTCCTTATTACGCACAAAAAAATGAATACTCCCCCTGCTAGCTGGGACCCAGTATAGTGGGCTACTAAGTTGACGAGGACGAAGGGCTTTGTCAACTTAGTCAATATGCACGATTCTAGCTCGACTGACCGTACGATGTCCATCCAACGGGCGTAGTGCTTCTTCAACCTTTGGTCTTCTTGCTCCAGCCGCCCAAAGCAGCGCCGGTCGTGCCGCCTGCTCCTGCCTCCCGTGGCCGGTTGTGTTGCCGCGGAGGCCTCACCGCCCCCATACTACTCCCACCGCTGGCCAGGCCATCCCTCCACTCCACTCACCCACACCCCCTGTTATACTGCGGCGACGGCAGCGCAGCCGAACCAGTGAACCCTCGTACTCCTCTCCGCGTGGGCATCCACTGCCGCGTCTTCCCCGGCTCCGCGTCATCCCCTTCCTAGGCCTCGCCATCGTACACCGCCGTGGTGCTCTCGGCACGGCATGGTCAATGTGGTCAACGACCGAATTTCATCGGAAGAATACTGTACGTGGAGAGTCTGACAGCTGGGTCCATGGCAGCCGCAAGGAAGTGCCTCCTTATTACGCGAAAAATAATTATTCCTCCACCTGACAGCAGGGACCCATCGGATGCCCACCAGTATTTCGCGAAAAAAACGTTTGCCCCTGACTGCTGGGACCCACCCGACGGGCCACCGTATTTCATGAAAAAAACGTTCCCCCTGCTGTCAGCACGGACCCACCAGAAGTGCCTCCTTATTACGCACAAAAAAATGAATACCCCTGCTAGCTGGGACCCACCTCGGTGGGAGGGTGACTTGTGGGCCTACTAAGTTGACGGGGACGGAGGGCTTTGTCAACTTAGTCAATATAAACGATTCTAGCTCTAGTGACCGTATGATGTCCATCCAACGGCCGTAGTGCTTCTTCAACCTCTGGTCTTCTTGCTCCAGTCGCCCAAAGCAGCGCCGGTCGTGCCGCATGCTCTTGCCTCCCGTGGCCGGATGTGTTGCCGCGGAGGCCTCACCGCCCCTACTATTCCCACCACTGGCCAGGCCCTGTGGCGACGGCAGCCTCACACCACAGCCGAACCAGTGAACCCTCGTACCCCTCTCTGCGCGGGCTTCCACTTTCGCATCTTCCCCGGCTTCGCGTCGTCCCCTTCCTAGGCCTCACTGTCGTCCATCGCCCTGGTGCTCTCGGCGCGGCGTGGTCAACATGGTCAAGGAATGACTTCCATCGGACGTGGACTGTACGTGGAGAGGCTGACAACTGGGTCCACGGCCGCAGCAAGGAAGTGCCTCCTTATTACGTAGAAAATAATGATTCCTCCACCTGACAGCTGGGACCCACCGGACGCCCACCAGTATTTCGCGAAAAAAAGGTTTCCCCCTGACTGCTGGGACCCACTAGCTACATCTTCGCATGCAAGGAAGTGCGTCCGGGCAAAAAAATGATTCGCCCCCTGATTGCTGGGACCCACCAGCTACATCTTTGCATGCAAGGAAGTGCGTCTGGGCAAAAAAAAAGATTCGCCCCCCTGACTGCTGGGACCCACCAGCTACATCTTCGCACGCAAGGAAGTGCCTGACAGTCGGGACCCACCTGGTCGAAGCGTACGTAGCATTGTCATTCTGGTCGTGAACGTGTACGTACATATATACTGGTGGATGTAGAGGCACGCATGTGTCGTAGTAGAGGCACGCACGTAGCATGTACACGTACGTACAGCGGCCAGGGTGCAAGAAAAAAATATGGCCACGTATGTGTACATACGGGCGGGGTCTCGAACGCCTACTCGCGCATACGTACGGTGAGGGCTCGTGTACATGGCTGGGTCGGAACGGAGAAACGACATCATCGTCGTGTTCATGGGGAGGCAACGGAATGCGTCGTGTTCATGGGGAGGCAACGGAATGCGTCGTGTTCATCGGGAGGCAACGGGACGCGTGGGAGCCAACTGGCTGGGTCGGAACGGAATGCATGGTCGTGTTCATCGAGAGGGCTTGGACGGAACATGCGATGGAAACGAGGCCTGGCTTACCGCACAACAGAGGAAACGGCCTTGTGTTCGACTGGCCACGTTCGAAACGGGATCCTGTTCATCGGGAGGGGTCTGGCGTACCGCAAAACGGACGAAACGGACGTCCTACGGTCGAAACGGGGGTCCTGTTGATCAGGAGGGGTGTGGCATACCGCAAAACGGAGGAAACAGACCTCCTACGGTCAAAACGGGGGTCCTGTTGATCGGGAGGGGTGTTGTGTACCGCAAAATGGACGAAACGGACCTCCTACGGTCGAAACGGGGGTCCTGTTGATCAGGAGGGGTGTGGCGTACCGCAAAACGGACGAAACGGACCTCCTACGGTCGAAACAGGGGTCCTGTTCATCGGGAGGGGTGTGGCGTACCGCAAAACGGGACTCCACGGGATACTGTTCATCTCCACCGTCGACCTCCTCCAGCCTCCACGGGATACCGTCAACCTCCTCCAGCCTCCACGGGCTCCTGTTCATCCAGCCTCCACCGTGCGCTACTCCACCGGCTACTGTTCAACCACCCCTCCACCGTCTACTGTTCATCCATCCCTCGACACCACGGGGTCCTGTTCAACCACCCCTCCACGGGCACCCCTCCACCGTCTACTGTTCATCCAGCCCTCCACACCACGAGGTCCTGTTCAACCACCCCTCCACGGGCACCCCTCCACCGTCTACTGTTCATCCAGCCCTCCACCACACCACGGGGTCCTGTTCATCCAGAGGCAATGCCACCGCTCACTGTTCATCCAACCCCCCCCCCCCGCAACGCTCCCTGTTCATCCCAGAGGTAGCATCAATCGCCTTTAGTTAGCAGCAGTAGCGAAGGAATCGCTCGATCGGGTTCAGTTAACAGCCATCGATCGATCGCTCGGGTTCAGTAACACGTAGCCTGCAGTGCAATCGCTCGGGTTCAGTTAGAGCCCAACGCCTCGCTCGGGTTCAGTTAGAGCCAACTCCTCGCACACACGTGCGTACGTGTACGAGAGAAACGCGCATCGCTCTGCCCCCGACCTCCCACCGTAACCGGGAACTCGCCGTAATTTTCCTTGCCCTCGCTTCTACCACGGTTTTTCCGTCATGGACGGCCCAAAGAATGTCATGCAGCTGCGTCTCCGGCCCGCCCAGGATGAAAAGCCCATTTTTTGTCATCATTTTTTGTCATAGAAGTAGGAGCCCACCACATCTATGATGATACCGGGTTTTGTCACAATTATCATCATAGATGTGTCATATGTATGATAGAAAAAAATTCGTTCGGCCCAAAATGTCACAGATGTGTCTTTTTTTTGTAGTGTCAGCTTAAAATAAGCTTCATCCTCCTGTGTTCCCAGTCCTGGCCGGGAGCTAGCGTACGTACGTGTACCCGAGCCACGCACGATGGAAAGCATGCATAGAGATCAAAGCACTTATCGGCTTACTGGTGGCCGACTGCATGCGGACCTGGCCGAGTGGCCGTGTGTCGGGTGGCCCAGCCACTAATCGGCTAACCGGTGGTCGACTGGGCCTAATCGGCTTACAGGTGGCCGATAGAAGCCAATCGGCTTCCCCAAGGCCGATGCCGTATTATTTTTGAAATAAATCTAAATAGCGTAATATTTCTCTAATTTACTAAAAATAGTGTATTATTTTTTTAAAAAATAGCCTTATACGGTGGGATACGCTGATGACCCACAAGTATAGGGGATCTATCGTAGTCCTTTCGATAAGTAAGAGTGTCGAACCCAACGAGGAGCAGAAGGAAATGATAAGTGGTTTTTAGCAAGGTATTCTCTGCAAGCACTGAAATTATCGGTAACAGTTAGTTTTGTGATAAGCTAATTTGTAATGGGTAACAAGTAACAAAAGTAAATAAAGTGCAGCAAGATGGCCCAATCCTTTTTTTTAGCAAAGGAAAAGCCTGGACAATTTCTTATATGAAGGAAAACGCTCCTGAGGACACATGGGAATTATCGTCAAGCTAGTTTTCATCACGTTCATATGATTAGCGTTCGGTACTTTGATAATTTGATATGTGGGTGGACCAATGCTTGGGTGCTGTCCTTACTTGGACAAGCATCCCACTTATGATTAACTCCTATTGCAAGCATCCGCAACTGCAAAAGAAGTATTAAGGTAAACCTAACCATAACATGAAACATATGGATCCAAATCAGCCCCTTACGAAGCAACGCATAAACTAGGGTTTAAGCTTCTGTCACTCTAGCAACCCATCATCTACTTATTACTTCCCAATGCCTTCCTCTAGGCCCAAACAATGGTGAAGTGTCATGTAGTCGACGTTCACATAACACCACTAGAGGAGAGACAACATACATCTCATCAAAATATCGAACGAATACCAAATTCACATGACTACTAATAGCAAGACTTCTCCCATGTCCTTAGGAACAAATGTAACTACTCACAAAGCATATTCATGTTCATAATCAGAGGAGTATTAATATGCATATAGGATCTGAACATGTGATCTTCCACCAAATAAACCAACTAGCATCAACGACAAGGAGTAATCAACACTACTAGCAACCTACAGGTACCAATCTCAGACTTAGAGACAAGAATTGGATACAAGAGATGAACTAGGGTTTGAGAGGAGATGGTGCTGGTGAAGATGTTGATGGATATTTATCAGGACCCCGATTCTAAGTCACACTGATCTAGCCTGTAACACATCATATCACTTTGCGGCCTCACGCACGGTATTCCCACGGGTGTCGCCTTACCATGGCCCGGGACCGTTTGCGCCTTTTGGCTCACGTATATGATAGTGTCGCTAGCATCCATATGACAGAGAACCCGGGCCGACATGACTAGTCGTGAACCCAAAGTGGCACTAACTTACGGGGACAGGCATACATGAATCAACATCGAGCATGTCGGTCAGCAGCGTGCGAATCCGGGCTGTAGCACTAGGCTAACAGGACTCCGGGAACCCGGGCTGTAGCAGGATAGGCAGGACTCCGGATGTCACCGCGTGACATTTCCCTGAAGGGACAGACACAGGAATGAAGTGAATCACATGCCGGCCAGTCAAGTGTTCCGGAGCAGCAGTGCTGGGCTAGCAGGACTCCGGTGAACCGGGCTGTAGCGGATTACTATGGCTCATGGAAGCACAAGACTACATTTCCCCATAAGAGAGGCTACCAAGGATAAACAACTAGGTTGTCAGATCCCACACATACCAAGCATTTCAATCATACACACAATATGCTCGATATGTGCAAATACAACATGGCATCACAACAAGACTCTATGACTCAGAGTATTTATTCATTAGGCTCCGAGGAGCGAGATATTACAAACATGGGTCTCATGACCCAACATTCAGAGCATACAAGTCAAAGCACATCGGAAGCTTAACATGTCTGAGTACAGACATCTACAAATGAAAAAGGCTGAGAGGCCTGACTATCTACCAGATCCTGCCGAGGGCACAAGATCGTAGCTGAGGTATCAAGCTAAACGTCGAAGTCCACACGGAACTACTAGCGAGACTGACGTCTCTCTGCAAAACATAAAATAGGCAAAACGTGAGTACAAATGTACCCAGCAAGACTTACATCAGAACTAGCTACATATGCATCAGGTATCAACAAAGGGGGTGGTGGAGTTTGACTGCAGCAAGCCAGCTTTGACTCGGTGGCTATCCTGAACCACGACTGCAAGTAACTCTTTTGAGGTGGCGCACACGAGTCCACATATTCACCATTTCAATACACCACTATGGATCTGCTCCCATCTCCCTACGAGAACGCCATCCATAGCACTCATGCTTATCTTGCGCATTTTAGAGTATCCACTTTCACTTGTCTATGAACTATACAAGCAACCCAGAAGTCCTTTACCGCGGACACGGCTATTCGAATAGATGACGTTAACCCTGCAGGGGTGTACTTCTTCACACACGCTCTCGCCACTTACCACCATGTATACGTCGTGTATCTCGGCAACCTTCAAGCGGAAGCCTGGCGAGGGAGTCGGCCATGACCTAACTAACCACCCAAGTCTCTTGTCCAGGTTTATCGCCTATTCGGGTTCCATCCGCAAGGAGATCAGGCCGAGGTGTCACTCACGGCCCCAAACGATGTGAGCAGGGTTCCCAAGCCCACCATCCGGGTGCCACTTGGTACACCGTGCCACTGTGCCTAGTCTGTCCCAAGCCCACCTGTACCGGGTGCCACTTGGTAGACTACTAACACTACCTACAAACACCAGAAACTAGTTGCAACTCCTGGACAGAGATCAAGTTGATTAATAAGTCGAGAGGGGTCGAGTTACCGGAACGCAATGTGTGGTAGTAACTGTTCATGGATCACAAACACATAACTCAGTTCCTGAGGACGGTTTCAATGAGACAACCCACCATGTACTCCTACATGGCCTCTCACCGCTACCTTTACCAAATCGTGTTCACACACTTAGCTCTCAACAGTAGGACATGTTCACAACTTCCCAATTCATCCCCGATGAATCAGACCTGACACAACTCTAAGCAATAGCAGGCATGACAAACAAGCATGAATGAGTAGGCACATCAGGGCTCAAACAACTCCTACTCATGCTAGTGGGTTTCATCTATTTACTGTGGCAATGACAGGTCATGCAGAGGAAAGGGGTTCAACTACCGTAGCATGTAACAGTTGAAGCGTTGTTGTCCTAATGCAGTAAAAGAGAGCAGGAGCGAGAGAGTGGGATTGTATCGGAATGAACAAGGGGGTTTTGCTTGCCTGGCACTTCTGCAGATAGCATTGGGTCTTCACCAGTGTCAATGATCACAGCGTCGGAACAACGTCTACCGAGGGGGAACAACACCGGCAAACAGAGAATAAACACAACCAATGCAATGCACAATATGATGCATGATCATGACATGGCAATATGTTGTGATTTGGTCTAATGCAATAGAAAGTCATTTTGATTGAAGTGGGATTTAAAGCTAGATCAAAATCCAACTCCAAATCTATTATCAAATTTGTCCTAATCATGTTTCATCCTAAACAGTGAGGTTAACTTCCTCAAACATGCATGAAAATGGTACAGATGAATAGATTGGATTTTTCTGATCATTCTTCATATATAAATTATTTCATTTGGAGTTATGGTTGAATTTCTATGAATTTTTGAAGTTTATAACACTTTTTGAAATTTCCTGGATTATTTTAAAACAAGAAAATGATTAACTGCGTCAGCATGACATCATGCTAACGTCAGCAGGTCAACGGCGCCAGCCCAGGTCAAACCTGACCAGTGGGGTCCACTGGTCAGTGACCCGGGGTCATCAGTGTCACGGACAGGTGGGTCCGGTCAACGGCCACGTCAGCAGGGTCAACTCTGACTGGTGGGGCCACAGTTATTAGTTAAAACTAATCAGAAACTAAACTATGGTTAATTAAGGGCGTGGGGCCCAAATGTCGGTGTCACTGGAGGGGTTAAGTAGCGGGGCAGTTAGCTACTAATGACGGGCCACGTCATCTCACAGGAGTTCAACCGGCGGCGACCACAGAACACGGTGGGGCATGCCAGATTTGCGCTAGAGGCGTCGGGTTAGCATGCTGAGGGCACCAGGGCATAGCCCTTGCTCGCCCACATCAAGAGGAGGCGGAGTTGGGCGCGGGGGTCGCCGGAATCAACGCCGGCGACGAGGTTTGCGGCGGCCGTGGTTCGGTCAAGCTCGGAATCAGCGCTGTGGTGCACGGCGGGTCGAGCGATGGGGTGCTTCAGGCTCCTGCAGACATGCTGAGCACGATGACGCTCTTAGGCTCGAGTTGTAGTGGTTGCAAGAACGACGACATGGCCGGCGGCAGGGGAAGCTCGGCCACGCCAGTTACGGACGCTGGAGGTTGCAAACGACGAAGATAACAAGGGGGAAAAGACGGCGAGCTCACAGCGGTCATGTAGACAAGCTCAGCGGGCTCGGGGACGATCTGGACGAGGCGAATCGACGGAGTCGATCTCCGGGCACCGGAGGTGAAGACGACGACGCTCCGGTCGACTGGGGCCTCTTCTGGTCGTGTGCGTCGGGTGTGTTGCTCCAAAGGGTCATGGCGGAGCTCGGGGACGCGGAGAGGGAGCGAGGGAGTGGCTGCGGCCGTGGTGGAGCTCGTCGGTGGCGGCGGCGCGGTTCGGTGAGGTGGGGAACAACTAGGGGAAGAGAAACAAGGGAGGGGAGAGAGAGCAGCGAGTGAGGGAGAGGAGAGAGGGGTCTCGGGGCGTCTCCGTGGCACATCCGGAGGGGTCGGGGCTGCGCAGCTGAAGCAGGAGGTGGCAAGGCGTCGTCGGCGCGCAAGCCACGCACCTATCTGTCCTCCTGGCAGGAGGAAGAAGACCACACACCCCTGGTGGGCTGGGCCTCTTCTGCCAGGTAAGGCCCAGGTAGGTTTCCTCTCTCTCTCTCTCTCTCTCTCTTCTGTTTTCTAATTTGTTTTTGTTTTCTAATTATTTGCCTCTGTTTTGAGCTTAGGAGATATACCAAGGCATTTCCTAAAATCCTGAAAATATTCATGGTCACTTGCTGAATTATTTCAGTGGCCCAAAAATAGTTCCAACATTATTTGAACATTTAAATTATTTATAGCATTTAAATGCCCAAAGTCAAATACAATAAGATTTAATTCAAAAATCCAGAATGGCCTAGAAATATGTGCATCATTTTTGGCAGAGGTTTTCACCTTTAACAAAAATCATGAACTTTTCTAAAGGGCATTTGGGTTCATTGAAGATATTTTTATTGAACCTAGTTGAATTCATTTGGTGCTAGGGTTTCAACAATCCCCATTTCAACTTTCAAAGAAAATTAGACATGGTGCATGGATGCTTGTGCAACTATCTGCAGTCAAATTCTAGGGTTGTGACAACTCACCCCCACTAAACAAGAATCTCGTCCCGAGATTCAAGACGTGAGGTAAGAAGACAGAGGGAACACAAGGCTAACATGATTACCATGATCCAATTGCCCTTCTTAAAGATGTTGGTTCATTGCTCCAATTGATCTTGATATCTTTGCTTTCGAGATCTTCATCCAACACGATGACGACAGAAAGAAACTCTATAGGAAACGATCTCCTCAAAGGTTGAGCACTCAAGATCAACTCAGGGAATGAGACGTGGAAACATCTCTTGAGTTGGGACACAAAACATACATCAAGACGGATGGATAGTAACAGATGATGAAGTTCGATTTGGTAGGCAACTATTCCACGCTTAAGAAGATTGCGGATGGGTTCAAAGTAGCGAGGAGATAATTACCATGATTCCATAACGGGGCACCCTAGAGGAGGTGACTCGTAGGATTATTCCCTGGAGTGGCAGAAAGAATTACTTTTGATATAGAGATCATTGAGACTCTTTATACCAGGCTAGGGCAATTCGCAAACGACCGTTTGAAGAAGTCGGAAAGGATGGCATACTTAGACTAGAATGGATGATGTGGATTATCTTGTTGAAGACAACGCAATGGATGTTTTTTTGTGCATGCTCTCAAGAACTTGAGCATTTCCATATTCATAAAGGTTCTATCAACATCCGTGTTAAGGATCCTGGCAACACAACATACTACCATGATGAATAGTGATGGACGATGCAGATGCAAAGGAAGATAACACCTTCTCAAATTTCACCTTAGCGAGGCCAAGGAAACAAAATCTGGATGATCGACCGAGAGACATTTAGCACTATGCTTCTCATGTTCTCCTTGATGTACTAGATACCACGATCATGCTTAAAGCATCAACATGGTCATCAAGTAAAAGTCGGGCTTCGGGAGCTCAAGGATCCATAAGGATCAACTTCTAGATTAAGTCATGAGAGATCCTCATGGGGAGTGACCAAATGGATTAATCAAGATACTACCATAATAGTGCTTCCAGCTAGGTGCGTCCACTTCACTGGAACCTATATCATAGTTCTTAGAAGAAGTTCCAACCATCATATCTGCCTGAGATTCAGATCTGGTTGGTAACAGAATATTTCAGACAGCATGTCCGAAAAGGAAAGGTTGCAACACAAATCGACGAGATGACGTTGCGAGATTCTCAGGAAATGAACTACGGTAGTAAGCTCCAAAACATGAGTTGGTTCTGCTACAAACATGTGAACACACTGTCCCAGACAAGCATGACCACATGGTAGTCTTACATTGAAACACTATCGAGTTCTGGTTGGGAACCATCAACGAGGATATTGAAGTCCTTGCATAAGGCATGCTCTTAAGAAGGAACTTCTTCTCCTTGAACAAATCAATCAGTGGCTTGGTGTGCTAGGGAATACAAATGGAGTGGAGGTAATTAATCTACCAAACCATAGAATACCTCGCACGAATGCATGACTGACTTGGGATGATTCCAAAGGAAGCAAAACAAACCTTTCTCAAGTTCATGGCGGAAACTTACATCTAAAGCACGTGAACTTGGAGAAAGTCACTTCTTTCATCCAAGCATAAGATTCATGAACGGAACACGAAGGCATTGCTTACAAAGTTTTCAACACTAGGTTGATGTTCAACATGAATCATGGGGGAGACAAAATGCTGCTGATGGGTTCAACATCTACTCATCGGAATTTCCATATCACTGGACTTCCACCATCATATGAACACGGTGATAGCATTGTAAGACCAAAAGATATAATGGTGTATGCCCGAGGGACAACCACGAGTAAGACAACATTACGAATACTGTTGGTTCTGATTTGATTTGACGATAGCCCATACTCAAATCAAAGTTTTGATAAGACAATAGGTTCAACAACTGATCACGAGGACCAATCGATGAAGATATCATCTCTCTTCAACACACACACACACAAGGATATCCCATAGAACGAACTAAGTTAGGCGAGCGTTTATCTTCCAGCTCTCCAAGTTGTTGTTTAGCTTAACCAACTAGCTCAGGGTATCCAACACAGATTCTTGGAGAATGGCTGGTTTAGAGGAAAACCCACTTGATCACGAGCTCAACATAACAGTCAGGGGACAACCTGGTAATACTTCTGAGAAGATATTCAGAAAATCACGAACCACCGATATGTTACTAAGCTTGAGAACAACCTTGCTTTTCAGGGCAAGATGATATGACCAAAAGAGTGAGGGATTGACACAATCCTAACTCATTGATCGAGGAGTGCACCAGAAATAAGGACTAGGTAGCACGATCAATCTTAGGATGATGATTTAATAACCAACAAGCTAAGAATGAGAATATTGTCCATTAACTACCAAGCAACGGAGTTGCTAGGAATATTGATTTCACACATCACGACTCATTTGCCGGCATTCCGGTTACAATAACACGGGAGCCGAGGAATGAACAATGATGGCAATAAGTATCACTTCATCAAGAATTCATAAGAGATGGTGCAATTCCCATGACATTCTTGACATAAGATGGTAATACTCCAGGGTAGAACAGAACAAAATCTGGATGGCATTCTGATCTGTGGAATACAACTACTTTGACCCAATCCTGGATATGGATGAGGTACTGGAGTTTGTTTCTCCTAGTCATTCCGGAATAGAAAGACTTGACGGACCACAAGAGTAATAAGGCATCGATGACCATGAATGCACACATAATCTTGACTATCAATTGATAGACGAGAGTCAGAAAATAACTAAAGAGGGACAACTCAAAGGAACATATGATTTTCTGAGTTGTGGGTGCATAGATTAGCATGTCAAACGAGTTCAACATATTTCTTCCGGATAACCCATGCATAAAGGTAGAACTGGCAGATTCACAATATAATGGAGAACTCATCAAGAGCACTTTGGTTGCGATCTTTTGAGTTCAACAGAACTTCTGCCATATGGTTCATGGTACTTGGAAGTAGGAAATACCATGGATCTCGAGGACTAACACAAAGGTTACTAATATCCTAAAGGAACTAACAAACACTATCAACATGAAGTAAGTAGGGTGAATCTCGGGTTCAAGAACCCAGGAGTAGAATACCTACTAACTAATAACATCACGGGATGCTTTCGAGAAGAATGACCAGAATCATCACACTAGGAATATAAAGCATTGCTAGATTACTGGGTGATTCTCTAAGATACCTATGGCCATAATAATAGTTCCAACATATATGTTGAGGCAACAGAGTACCTCAACTCACCGGTTAGTGTGGTTAAACTGGCCCAAAAAGGACATCGGGAACTGGGAGGAAGGATTTGCAAATGCATCAGATTATTTAGAAACCTGGGATGACTCGGACAGCATAACGGCTGTAAATGCTCAAAATGATTTGAGACATCCTGCAAAATGGTGGCATAACCACTTAACATCACAATATCAAAGTTCTGAGGCCAGCTATGAACATACGAAAGTAATAGAAACTGAACTGAGGCTTGAAACCAACAATCCTAAGAGTCTATGGATTAGTAACACGTGATCCTGATAGAATGATGAGAAGCCTAGTTCCTAATCCCCGTAGAAGAGAAGAGGTTGACTCAGATCAGAAGGGCATAAGGTAAAGGAGTAAAAAGAGCCTTACGTTCCCTTCCACAATCAATTCCCTTATATAACTAAAGAATTTCTAGACTCAACTTTGACCAGTTTGGCTTGGTAATCCTACAGGCAGTCAGGCTCTGATACCAAAACTGTCAGGACCCCGATTCTAAGTCACACTGATCTAGCCTGTAACACATCATATCACTTTGCGGCCTCACGCACGGTATTCCCACGGGTGTCGCCTTACCATGGCCCGGGACCGTTTGCGCCTTTTGGCTCACGTATATGATAGTGTCGCTAGCATCCATATGACAGAGAACCCGGGCCGACATGACTAGTCGTGAACCCAAAGTGGCACTAACTTACGGGGACAGGCATACATGAATCAACATCGAGCATGTCGGTCAGCAGCGTGCGAATCCGGGCTGTAGCACTAGGCTAACAGGACTCCGGGAACCCGGGCTGTAGCAGGCTAGGCAGGACTCCGGATGTCACCGCGTGACATTTCCCTGAAGGGACAGACACAGGAATGAAGTGAATCACATGCCGGCCAGTCAAGTGTTCCGGAGCAGCAGTGCTGGGCTAGCAGGACTCCGGTGAACCGGGCTTGAGCGGACTACTATGGCTCATGGAAGCACAAGACTACATTTCCCCATAAGAGAGGCTACCAAGGATAAACAACTAGGTTGTCAGATCCCACACATACCAAGCATTTCAATCATACACACAATATGCTCGATATGTGCAAATACAACATGGCATCACAACAAGACTCTACGACTCAGAGTATTTATTCATTAGGCTCCGAGGAGCGAGATATTACAAACATGGGTCTCATGACCCAACATTCAGAGCATACAAGTCAAAGCACATCGGAAGCTTAACATGTCTGAGTACAGACATCTACAAATGAAAAAGGCTGAGAGGCCTGACTATCTACCAGATCCTGCCGAGGGCACAAGATCGTAGCTGAGGTATCAAGCTAAACGTCGGAGTCCACACGGAACTACTAGCGAGACTGACGTCTCTCTGCAAAACATAAAATAGGCAAACGTGAGTACAAATGTACCCAGCAAGACTTACATCAGAACTAGCTACATATGCATCAGGTATCAACAAAGGGGGTGGTGGAGTTTGACTGCAGCAAGCCAGCTTTGACTCGGTGGCTATCCTGAACCACGACTGCAAGTAACTCTTTTGAGGTGGCGCACACGAGTCCACATATTCACCATTTCAATACACCACTATGGATCTGCTCCCATCTCCCTACGAGAACGTCATCCATAGCACTCACGCTTATCTTGCGCATTTTAGAGTATCCACTTTCACTTGTCTATGAACTGTACAAGCAACCCAGAAGTCCTTTACCGCGGACACGGCTATTCGAATAGATGATGTTAACCCTGCAGGGGTGTACTTCTTCACACACGCTCTCACCACTTACCACCATGTACACGTCGTGTATCTCGGCAACCTTCAAGCGGAAACCTGGCGAGGGAGTCGGCCATGCCCTGACTAACCACACAAGTCTCTTGTCCAGGTTTATCGCCTATTCGGGCTCCATCCGCAAGGAGATCCGGCCGGGGTGTCGCTCACGGCCCCAAACGATGTGAGCAGGGTTCCCAAGCCCACCATCCGGGTGCCACTTGGTACACCGTGCCACTGTGCCTAGTCTGTCCCAAGCCCACCTGTACCGGGTGCCACTTGGTAGACTACTAACACTACCTACAAACACCAGAAACTAGTTGCAACTCCTGGACAGAGATCAAGTTGATTAATAAGTCGAGAGGGGTCGAGTTACCGGAACGCAATGTGTGGTAGTAACTGTTCATGGATCACAAACACATAACTCAGTTCCTGAGGATGGTTTCAATGAGACAACCCACCATGTACTCCTACATGGCCTCTCACCGCTACCTTTACCAAATCGTGTTCACACACTTAGCTCTCAACAGTAGGACATGTTCACAACTTCCCAATTCATCCCCGATGAATCAGACCTGACACAACTCTAAGCAATAGCAGGCATGACAAACAAGCATGAATGAGTAGGCACATCAGGGCTCAAACAACTCCTACTCATGCTAGTGGGTTTCATCTATTTACTGTGGCAATGACAGGTCATGCAGAGGAAAGGGGTTCAACTACCGCAGCATGTAACAGTTGAAGCATTGTTGTCCTAATGAAGTAAAAGAGAGCAGGAGCGAGAGAGTGGGATTGTATAGGCATGAACAAGGGGGTTTTTCTTGCCTGGCACTTCTGAAGATAGCATTGGGTCTTCACCAGTGTCAACGATCACAGCGTCGGAACAACGTCTACCGAGGGGGAACAACACCGGCAAACAGAGAATAAACACAACCAATGCAATGCACAATATGATGCATGATCATGACATGGCAATATGTTGTGATTTGGTCTAATGCAATAGAAAGTCGTTTTGATTGAAGTGGGATTTAAAGCTAGATCAAAATCCAACTCCAAATCTATTATCAAATTTGTCCTAATCATGTTTCATCCTAAACAGTGAGGTTAACTTCCTCAAACATGCATGAAAATGGTACAGATGAATAGATTGGATTTTTCTGATCATTCTTCATATATAAATTATTTCATTTGGAGTTATGGTTGAATTTCTATGAATTTTTGAAGTTTATAACACTTTTTGAAATTTCCTGGATTATTTTAAAACAAGAAAATGATTAACTGCGTCAGCATGACATCATGCTAATGTCAGCAGGTCAACGGCGCCAGCCCAGGTCAAACCTGACTAGTGAGGTCCACTGGTCAGTGACCCGGGGTCATCAGTGTCACGGACAGGTGGGTCCGGTCAACGGCCACGTCAGCAGGGTCAACTCTGACTGGTGGGGCCACAGTTATTAGTTAAAACTAATCAGAAACTAAACTATGGTTAATTAAGGGCGTGGGGCCCAAATGTCGGTGTCACTGGAGGGGTTAAGTAGCGGGGCAGTTAGCTACTAATGACGGGCCACGTCATCTCACAGGAGTTCAACCGGCGGCGACCACAGAACACGGTGGGGCATGCCGGATTTGCGCTAGAGGTGTCGGGTTAGCGCGCTGAGGGCACCAGGGCATAGCCCTTGCTCGCCTGCATCAAGAGGAGGCGGAGTTGGGCGCGGGGGTCGCCGGAATCAACGCCGGCGACGAGGTTTGCGGCGGCCGTGGTTCGGTCAAGCTCGGAATCAGCGCTGTGGTGCACGGCGGGTCGAGCGATGGGGTGCTTCAGGCTCCTGCAGACATGCTGAGCACGATGACGCTCTTAGGCTCGAGTTGTAGTGGTTGCAACAACGACGACATGGCCGGCGGCAGGGGAAGCTCGGCCACGGCAGTTACGGACGCTGGAGGTTGCAAACGACGAAGATAACGAGGGGGAAAGGACGGCGAGCTCACAGCAGTCATGTAGACAAGCTCAGCGGGCTCGGGGACGCTCTGGACGAGGCGAATCGACGGAGTCGATCTCCGGGCATCGGAGGTGAAGACGACGACGCTCCGGTCGACTGGGGCCTCTTCTGGTCGCGTGCGTCGGGTGTGTTGCTCCAAAGGGTCATGGCGGAGCTCGGGGACGCGGAGAGGGAGCGAGGGAGTGGCTGCGGCCGTGGTGGAGCTCGTCGGTGGCGGCGGCGCGGTTCGGTGAGGTGGGGAACAACGAGGGGAAGAGAAACAAGGGAGGGAAGAGAGAGCAGCGAGTGAGGGAGAGGAGAGAGGGGTCTCGGGGCGTCTCCGTGGCACGTCCGGAGGGGTCGGGGCTGCGCAGCTGAAGCAGGAGGTGGCAAGGCGTCGTCGGGGCGCAAGCCACGCACCTATCTGTCCTCCTGGCAGGAGGAAGAAGACCACACACCCCTGGTGGGCTGGGCCTCTTCTGCCAGGTAAGGCCCAGGTAGGTTTCCTCTCTCTCTCTCTCTCTCTCTCTCTCTCTCTCTTCTGTTTTCTAATTTGTTTTTGTTTTCTAATTATTTGCCTCTGTTTTGAGCTTAGGAGATATACCAAGGCATTTCCTAAAATCCTGAAAATATTCATGGTCACTTGCTGAATTATTTCAGTGGCCCAAAAATAGTTCCAACAGTATTTGAACATTTAAATTATTTATAGCATTTAAATGCCCAAAGTCAAATACAATAAGATTTAATTCAAAAATCCAGAATGGCCTAGAAATATGTGCATCATTTTTGGCAGAGGTTTTCACCTTTAACAAAAATCATGACCTTTTCTAAAGGGCATTTGGGTTCATTGAAGATATTTTTATTGAACCTAGTTGAATTCATTTGGTGCTAGGGTTTCAACAATCCCCATTTCAACTTTCAAAGAAAATTAGACATGATGCATGGATGCTTGTGCAACTATCTGCAGTCAAATTCTAGGGCTGTGACAAGATTGATCCCCTCTCGATGAGAGGAGCGTTGGTGATGACGATGGCGATGATTTCCCCCTCCCGGAGGGAAGTGTCACCGGCAGAACAGCTCCGCCGGAGCCCTAGATTGGTTCCGCCAAGGTTCCACCTCGTGGCGGCGGAGTCTCATCCCGAAAGCTTGCTTATGATTTTTTTCTCGGATGAAAGACTTCATATAGCAGAAGATAGGCACCGGAGGGCCACCAGGGGGCCCACGAGGCAGGGGGCGCGCCCAGGGGGTAGGGCACGCCCCCACCCTCGTGGCTAGGGTGTGGGCCCCCTCTAGTATTTTCTTCGCTCAGTATTTTTTATTATTTCTGAAAATAACTTCCGTGGAGTTTCAGGACTTTTGGAGTTGTGCAGAATAGGTCTCTAATATTTGCTCCTTTTCTAGCCCAGAATTCCAGCTGCCGTCATTCTCCCTCTTCATGTAAACCTTGTAAAATAAGAGAGAATAGGCATAAGTATTGTGACATAATGTGTAATAACAGCCCATAATGCAATAAATATCAATATAAAAGCATGATGCAAAATGGACGTAACAACTCCCCCAAGCTTAGACCTCGCTTGTCCTCAAGCGGAAGCCGATAACGATAAATATATCCACATGTTTAGAGGTAGAGGTGTCGATAAAATAAAATACGGACATGAGGGCATCATGATCATTCTTATAACAGCCACATATATGGATATTGTCATATGATTTCTTATGCTCAAGTAATAATCTATTCACAATGTCAAGTATGAATCAGAAACTTTATTGAGAACTAACAAACTACAATCTCAATCATTGAAGCAATTGCAATTTATCATAACATCGGAAAGAGTTTATGTAAGAGCTTTTCAGCAAGTTCACATACGCAACTATCATTTAGTCTTTCACAATTGCTAACACTCACGCAATACTTGTGGTTACGGAGTTTTAATCGGACACAGAGAAAGATAGGGGCTTATAGTTTCGCCTCCAAACCTTTTACCTCAAGGGTAATGTCAACAATAATAGTTCATGATAACTTACATCCAATTGGATATATATCAGGATCTTTCCAACACAGTGTGCTTGCTAAAGGATAAAATGAAAAAGAGGAAAGGTGAAGATCACCATGACTCTTGCATAAGGGTAAGAGATAAAAGTAAAAGATAGGCCCTTCGCAGAGGGAAGCAGAGGTTGTCATGCACTTTCAGGGTTGGATGCACAAAATCTTAATGCGAAAGAACGTCACTTTATATTGCCACTTGTGATGTGGACCTTTATTATGCAGTCTGTCGCTTTTATTTTTTCCACATCACAAGATCGTATAAAGCTTATTTCCTCCACACTAATCAATCATACATATTTAGAGAGCAATTTTTATCGCTTGCACCGATGACAACTTACTTGAAGGATCTTACTCAATCCATAGGTAGGTATGGTGGACTCTCATGGCAAAACTTGGTTTAAGGATATTTGGAAGCACAAGTAGTATCTCTACTTGGTGCAAAGAATTTGGCTAGCATGAGGGGGAAAGGCAAACTCAACATGTTGGATGATCCATGACAATATACTTTATCTCAGATATAAGAAAACATAACCCATTACATTGTCTTCCTTGTCCAACATCAACTCTTTAGTCATGTCATACTTTAATGAGTGCTCACAATCATAAAAAGATGTCCAAGATAGTATATTTATATGTGAAACCTCTCTTTCTTTATTACTTCCTATTAATTGCAACGATGACCAAAACTATGTTTGCCAACTCTCAACAATTTTTAATCATCATACTCTTTATATGTGAGGTCATTACTCTCCATAAGATCAATATGATCTGTTTGTTTCTTTTTATTCTTTTCTCTTTTCTTTTATTCCCTCAAGATCATGGCAAAATAATCAAGCCCTTGACTCAACACTAATATTTATTATATATAGCTCACAGACTCGATTACATAGAGGGATCATAAAGAAAAACTCAAAACTAGATCATACTAAAACTTTATTCTACTAGATCAAGATATTACTAAAAGGATCGAACTAAGAAAGACGGTAAAGATAGGAGTGTGATGGTGATACGATACCGGGGCACCTCCCCCAAGCTTGGAAGTTGCCAAGGGGAGTGCCCATACCCATGTGATTATGTCTCTTTTGTTGGTGCGGGGGTTGTTGATGATGTAGGCTTGTCGTCCATCTTCCAAGGCATAGGCTCACCATCATAGAAGGATGATCGAATCTCCAGGATCCTTAAATCTGCGGCCAAACTCGTCCTCTTGAATCTACATTCATACTCACAGTTTTGGTTTTGCAGGTCATAGATTTGGGCTTGGAGGTGCTCGATTTTCTCGTGAAGCTTGAAGATGGCCTCCCCAATGTTCTTGGCATACAGCTTGTGGTTGTTGGTGAACTCCGTGATCATTATGTGATTGGAGTCAAGTCCATGCTCCACCATCTCTTGGCACTTGAAAACTTGTTGCTCCATTACCTCGAGCCTTGTCTCCACGCTTCCGGTCCTCCTTGGTCCCTCAAAGTCGTGGATGTGCAGCATCCCCTCATGCATCTCAATGGTTTGAGGGTGTTGCAGCACCTCCGCAAGGTAGGGGTTGATGACCTTCTCGAAGAACTTGTCCTTGGGGGCACTTGGAGACGTCATGGTGATCTAGATCTGCCAGAAAAACAGCTCGAAACAAGAACAGAGGATAATTGCGTGGTACGGTGGTCAAAACCTTCGGAAGATTATATAATGAATTTTTACCGACCAAAATACGTATCGTGCAAGAAAACAGAGTCCGGAGAGCGCACGAGGTGACCACGAGGCAGGGGGCACGCCCAGGGGGGTAGGTCGCACCTCCCACCCTCGTGGAAGCCTCGTGTCCTTCTCGGACTGCTTCTTATTTTTCTATTTTTCTAAATATTCCAAAACAGAGAAAAATTGCCATTAGAACTGTTTTGGAGTCGGTTTATTTACTGTACCACGTACCTATTCCTTTTCGGGGTCTGAAACGTTTTGGAAAGTGTCCCTTATGTATTCCTCCGGGGTTACGGTTTCAATAAAATTGGTTTCAACATTTATTGGATTACCTGAGATATAATGTTTGATTCTTTGACCGTTCACCACCTTTGGATTTGTGCCTTCGAAGTTTTTGATTTTTATGGCACTGGAATGATAGACCTCCTTGATAACGTAAGGACCTTCCCATTTAGAGAGAAGTTTTCCTGCAAAAAATCTTAAACGAGAGTTGAATATCAACACATAATCACCTACATTAAACTCACGTTTTTGTATCCTTTTGTCATGCCATCTTTTAACTTTTTCTTTAAACAATTTAGCATTCTCATAGGCTTGGGTTCTCCACTCATCAAGTGAGCTAATATCAAATAACCTCTTCTCACCGGCAAGTTTGAAATCATAATTGAGCTCTTTAATAGCCCGATATGCCTTATGTTCTAGTTTGAGAGGTAAATGACATGCTTTTCCATAAACCATTTTATACGGAGGCATACCCATAGGATTTTTATATGCAGTTCTATAGGCCCATAATGCATCATCAAGTTTCTTGGACCAATTCTTTCTAGATCTATTAACAGTCTTTTGTAAAATTAATTTAAGTTCTCTATTACTCAATTCTACTTGACCACTAGTCTGTGGGTGATAAGGAGATGCAATTCTATGATTAACGTCATACTTAGCAAGCATTTTACGAAAAGCACCATGAATAAAATGTGAACCACCATCAGTCATTAAATATCTAGGAACTCCAAACCTCGGAAAAATAACTTCTTTAAGCATCTTAATAGAAGTGTTATGATCAGCACTACTAGTTGGAATAGCTTCTACCCACTTAGTAACGTAATCAACAACAACTAAAATATGTGTATATCCATTAGAGGCAGGAAACGGTCCCATATAATCAAAGCCCCAAACATCAAATGGTTCAATAACAAGTGAATAATTCAGAGGCATTTCTTGGCATCTACTAATATTACCAATTCTTTGACATTCATCACAAGATAAGACAAACTTACGGGCATCCTTGAAGAGAGTAGGCCAATAAAAACCGGATTGCAATACCTTATGCGAAGTTATGTCTCCAGCGTGGTGTCCTCCATAAGCCTCGGAGTGACACTTGTGTAGTATTTGTTCCTGTTCATGCTCAGGTACACAACGTCTAATAACACCATCTACTCCTTCTTTATAAAGATGTGGGTCATCCCAAAGGTAATGTGTCAAATCATAGAATTTTTTTCTTTTGCTGGTATGTGAAACTAGGTGGTATAAATTTAGCAACAATGTAATTAGCATAATCAACATACCATGGAGTAGTACGGGAAGCCTTTATGACATTCAGTTGTTCATCAGGAAAGCTATCATCAATAGGTAGTGGGTCATCAAGAGCATTTTGTAACCTAGACAAGTTCTCTACTACGGGGTTCTCAGCTCCCTTTCTATCAATAATATGCAAATCAAATTCTTGTAGCAAGAGAACCCATCTAATAAGTCTAGGTTTAGCATCTTTCTTTTCCATAAGATATTTAATAGCAGCATGATCAGTGTGAATAGTTACTTTAGAATCAACAATATATGGTCTAAACTTATCACAAGCAAATACAACTGCTAAGAATTCTTTTTCAGTAGTGGCATAATTTATTTGGGCATTGTCTAGAGTTTTACTAGCATATTGAATAACATTTAATTTCTTATCAACTCTTTGCCCTAGAACAACACCTACAGCATAATCGCTAGCATCACACATAATTTCAAAAGGTAAATTCCAATCAAGTGGCTCAACAATAGGTGCAGAAATCAATGCTTTCTTAAGTATTTCAAATGCTTCTACACAATCATCATCGAAGACAAATGATATATCTTTTTGTAATAGATTAGTCAGAGGCCGAGTAATTTTTGAGAAGTCCTTAATGAACCTCCTATAAAAGCCATCATGACCAAGGAAACTTCTTATACCTTTGATGTCCTAGGGACACGGCATCTTTTCAATAGCATCAACTTTAGCTTTATCAACTTCAATACCTCTTTCAGAAATTTTATGCCCCAAGACAATACCTTCATTAACCATAAAGTGGCACTTCTCCCAATTCAAGACAAGGTTAGTTTCTTCACATCTTTGCAAAACTCGATCAAGGTTGCTTAAGCAATCATCAAAAGAGGATCCATAGACGGAGAAATCGTCCATGAAAACCTCACAAATATTTTCACAAAAATCAGAGAATATAGCCATCATGCATCTTTGAAAGGTAGTAGGTGCATTACATAAACAAAAAGGCATACGTCTATAAGAAAAAGTACCGAAAGGGCAAGTAAAAGTGGTCTTTGCTTGATCATTAGCTGACACAGGTATTTGAGAGAAACCAGAATAACCATCTAGAAAGCAAAAATGTGTATTATTGGATAGCCTTTCTAGCATTTGATCAATAAAAGGCAAGGAGTAATGATCTTTTTTAGTATCTTTATTTAATTTGCGGAAATCAATTACCATCCTATAACCTGTAATAATTCTTTACGGAATCAATTCATCTTTATCATTAGGAACGACAGTAATACCTCCTTTCTTAGGGACACAATGGACATGACTTACCCACTGACTATCAGCAATGGGATAGATTATACCTGCCTCAAGGAGCTTTAATATTTCCTTTCTTAACACTTCTTTCATCTTAGGATTTAGCCGTCGTTGGTGATCAATAACTGGTTTGGCGTCTTTCTCCAGATTTATTTTGTGTTGACATAAAGTGGGACTAATGCCCTTAAGATCATCAAGAGTATATCCAATAATAGCATGGTGCTTATTCAGAGTTTTCAATATTTTTTCTTCCTCCTTCTCTGAAAGGTTAGCACTAATAATAACAGGATATATCTTCTTTTCATCAAGATAAGCATATTTAAGGGTATCAAGCAATGGTTTAAGCTCAAACACAGGATCACCTTTGGGTGGAGGGGGATCCCCTAGGATTTCAACAGGCAAGTTGTGTTTTAGAATAGGTCCCTGTTTAAAGAATACTTCATCTATTTCCCTTCTTTCATTCATAAACATATCATTTTCATGGTCTAGCAAATATTGTTCTAAAGGATCATTAGGAGGCACAGCAATAGAGGCAAGACCAATAATTTCATTCTTACTAGGCAATTCCTCTTCATGGTGTTGTCTACAAAATTTAGAAAAGTTGAACTCATGAGACATATCACCTAGACCAATAGTAACATCATCCTTTTCGCAGTCTATCTTAGCATTAACAGTGTTTAAGAAGGGTCTATGCTACCTCTTGAGCACTACGTTGGATTTCCCCGAAGAGGAGAGGATGATGCAACAAAGTAGCATAAGTATTTCCCTCAGTTTTTGAGAACCAAGGTATCAATCCAGTAGGAGGCCACGCGCAAGCCCCTTGTACCTACACAAAGTGAATAGCTCCTCGCAACCAACGCGATAAGGGGTTGTCAATCCCTTCTCGGTCACTTACGAGAGTGAGATCTGATAGATATGATAAGATAATATTTTTGGTATTTTATGATAAAGATGCAAAGTAAAATAAAAGCAAAGGAAATAACAAAGTGTTGGAAGATTAATATGATAAAGATAGACCCGGGGGCCATAGGTTTCACTAGTGGCTTCTCTCAAGAGCATAAGTATTTCTACGGTGGGTGAACAAATTACTGTTGAGCAATTGACAAAATTGAGCATAATTATGAGAATATCTAGGTATGATCATGTATATAGGCATCACGTCCGAGACAAGTAGACCGACTCCTGCCTGCATCTACTACTATTACTCCACTCATCGACCGCTATCCAGCATGCATCTAGAGTATTAAGTTAATGAAAACAGAGTAACGCCTTAAGCAACATGACATGATGTAGAGGAATAAATTCATGCAATATGATAAATATCCCATCTTGTTGTCCTCGATGGCAACAATACAATATGTGCCTTGCTGCCCCTACTGTCACTGGGAAAGGACACCGCAAGATTGAACCCAAAGCTAAGCACTTCTCCCATTACAAGAAACACCAATCTAGTAGGCCAAACCAAACTGATAATTTGAAGAGACTTGCAAAGATAACCAATCATACATAAAAGAATTCAGAGAAGATTCAAATATTGTTCATAGATAAACTTGATCATAAACCCACAATTCATCGGTCTCAACAAACACACCGCAAAAAGAAGATTACATCGAATAGATCTCCACGAGAGAGGGGGAGAACATTGTATTGAGATCCAAAAATAGAGAAGAAGCCATCTAGCTACTAACTATGGACCCGAAGGTCTGAGGTAAACTACTCACACTTCATCGAAGAGGCTATGGTGATGATGTAGAAGCCCTCTGTGGTGGATTCCCCTTCCGGCGGAGCTCCGGAACAGGCCCCAAGATGGGATCTCGTGGATACAGAAAGTTGCAGCGGTGGAATTAGGTTTTTGGCTCTGTATCTGATCGTTTGGGGGTAAGTAGGTATATATAGGAGGAAGGAGTATGTCGGTGAAGCTTAGATGGGCCTACGAGGCAGGGGGCACGCCCTAGGGGGGCGCGCCCTCCACCCTTGTGACCGCCTCATGGCTTTCTTGACGGAGGGTCCAAGTCTCCTGGATCTTATCTGATGAGCAAATCATGTTCCCGAAGGTTTCATTCCATTTGGACTCCGTTTGATATTCCGTTTCTTCGAAACACTGAAATAGGCAAAAAACGGCAATCTGGGCTGGGCCTCCGGTTAATAGGTTAGTCCCAAAAGTAATATAAAAGTGGAAAATAAAGCCCAATATAGTCCAAAACAGTAGATAATATAGCATGGAGCAATCAAAAATTATAGATACGTTGGAGACGTATCAGGCATCCCCAAGCTTAATTCCTGCTCATCCTCGAGTAGGTAAATGATAAAAAGAGAATTTTCGATGCGGAGTGCTACTTGGCATAATTTCAATGTAAATCTTCTTAATTGTGGTATGAATATTCAGATCCGAAAGATTCAAGACAAAAGTTCATATTGACATAAAAATAATAATACTTCAAGCATACTAACTAAGCAATTATGTCTTCTCAAAATAACATGGCCAAAGAAAGTTCATCCCTACAAAATCATATAGTTTAGTCATGCTCCATTTTTGTCACACAAGAATGCTCTCATCATGCACAACCCCGATGACAAGACAAGCAATTGTTTCATACTTTAGTAATCTCAAACTTATAAACCTTCACGCAATACATGAGCGTGAGCCATGGATATAGCACTATGGGTGGAATAGAATATGATGATGGGGGTTATGTGGAGAAGACAAAAAAGGAGAAGATCTCACATCAACGAGGCTAATCAATGGGCTATGGAGATGCCCATCAATTGATGTTAATGCAAGGAGTTGGGATTGCCATGCAACGGATGCACTAGAGCTATAAATGTATGAAAGCTCAACAAAAGAAACTAAGTGTGCATCCAACTTGCTTGCTCACGAAGACCTAGGGCACATGAGGAGGCCCATTGTTGGAATATACAAGCCAAGTTCTATAATGAAAGATTCCCACTAGTATATGAAAATGACAAAACAAGAGACTCTCTGTCACGAAGATTGTGGTGCTACTTTGAAGCACAAGTGTGGAAAAAAGGATAGTAGCATTGCCCCTTTTTATTTATTTTCTTTTTTTCTCCCCTTTTTTGGGCCTTCTTTTTTTTCTTTGGCCTTTATTTATTTATTTATTGGGACAATGCTCTATTGAATGATGATCATCACACTTCTATTTATTTACAACTCAATGATTACAACTCGATACTAGAACAAGGTATGACTCTATATGAATGCCTCCGGCGGTGTATCGGGATATGCAATGAACCAAGAGTGACATGTATGAAAGAATTATGGACGGTGGCTTTGCCACAAATACTATGTCAACTACATGATCATGCTAAGCAATATGACAATGATGAATGTGTCATGAAGAACGGTATGGTGGAAAGTTGCATGGTAATATATCTCGGAATGGCTATGGAAATGCCATAATAGGTAGATATGGTGGCTGTTTTGAGGAAGATATAAGGAGGTTTATGTGTGAAAGAGCGTATCATATCACGGGGTTTGGATGCACCGGCAAAGTTTGCACCAACTCTCAATGTGAGAAAGGGTAATGCACGGTACCGAAGAGGCTGGCAATGATGGAAGGGTGAGAGTGTGTATAATCCATGGACTCAACATTAGTCATAAAGAACTCATATACTTATTGCAAAAATCTACAAGCCATCAAAAACCAAAGTACTACGCGCATGTTCCTAGGGGGATAGATTGGTAGGAAAAGACCATCGCTCGTCCCCGACCACCACTCATAAGGAGGACAATCAAATAACACCTCATGTTTCAAATTTGTTACATAGCGTTTACCATACGTGCATGCTATGGGACTTGCAAACTTCAACACAAGCATTTCCCAAATTCAAAACTACTCAACTAGCACGACTTTGATATTATCACCTCCATATCTCAAAACAATTATCAAGCATAAAACTTTTCTTAGTATTCAACGCACTCAAAAGAAAGTTTTACAAATCTTGAATACCAAGCATATTATTATTTTTAAGCAAATTACCATGCTATTTAAGACTCTCAAAGTAATCTAAGTGAAGCATGAGAGATCAATAGTTTCTATAAAACAAATCCACCACTGTGCTCTAAAAGATATAAGTGAAGACTAGAGCAAAACTATAAAGCTCAAAAGATATAAGTGAAGCATATAGAGTATTCTAACAAATACCAAATCATGTATGGCTCTCTCAAAAGGTGTGTACAACAAGGATGATTGTGGTAAACTAAAAGGCAAAGACTCAAATCATACAAGACGCTCCAAGCAAAACACATATCATGTGGTGAATAAAAATATAGCTCCAAGTAAAGTTACCGATGGAAGTAGACGAAAGAGGGGATGCCTTCCGGGGCATCCCCAAGCTTTGACTTTTTGGTGTCCTTGGATTATCTTGGGGGTGCCATGGGAATCCCAAAGATTAGGCTCTTGCCACTCCTTGTTCCATAATCCATCAAAAGATTTCACCCAAAACTTGAAAACTTCACAACACAAAACCCAATAGAAATCTCGTGAGCTCCGTTAGCGAAAGAAAACAAAAGACCACTTCAAGGTACTGTAATGAACTCATTCTTTATTTATATTGGTGTTAAACCTACTTTATTCCAACTTCTCTATGGATTATAAACTATTTTACTAGCCATATATTCATCAAAATAAGCAAACAACACACGAAAAACAGAATCTGCCAAAAACAGAACAGTCTGTAGTAATCTGTAACTAACGCAAACTTCTGGAACTCCAAAAAATCATCCAAAATAGGACGACCTAGGAAATTTGTTTATTGATCAGAAGCAATTGGAATCACTATTTTATCACGTTCTGGTGATTTTTAACAATTGTTTTTGTGAACAGAAAGTTTCTGGAAATTACAGCAAGATCAAATAACTATCATCCAAGAAGATCCTATAGGTTTAACTTGGCACAAACACTAATTAAAAGATAAAACCACATCTAAACAGAAGGTAGATGAATTAATTATTCCTAAACAGAAACAAAAACAAAAAAAACTAAAATAAAATTGGGTTGCCTCCCAACAAGCGCTATCGTTTAACGCCCCTAGCTAGGCATAAAAGCAAGAATAGATCTAGGTAGTCCCATAGTAATAAGATAGATCGGTGAAACTCATTTCATATTCTCTATGTTCGACAGCAAGTTTTCTTTGAGGCAAGAAAAAGTAATCAAAAGGGCTAAATTTAATAGGACAAATCGACCTCTCTTGTTTTTGTAAATATGATTAGTTCATCGTTCTTGATTCAGCCTATTATGAATAAACATGTTTGCAATGACAATTAGAGATTATAGTTACTTATGCCATGCTTAATTAGCTAGGATCTTATAATGATTTACCTTGCGTGCCAACATGCTATTAAAATGGTTGTGATGTGGTATGATGGGGTGGTATCCTCCTTTGAATGATTCAAGTGACTTGACTTGGCACATGTTCACACATGTGGTTGAAACAAATCAACATAGCCTTCATGATATTTATGTTCATGGTGGATTATATCCTGCTCATGCTTGCACTCAATGTTTATTAATTTTAATGCATGTTCATAACTGTTGTCGCTCTCTAGTTGGTCGCTTCCCAGTCTTTTGCTAGCCTTCACTTGTACTAAGCGGGAATACTGCTTGTGCATCCAATCCCTTAAACCCCAAAGTTATTCCATATGAGTCCACCATAACTTCCTATATGCGGTATCTACCTGCCGTTCCAAGTAAATTTGTATGCGCCAAACTCTAAACCTTCAAATGAAATTCTATTTTGTATGCTCGAATAGCTCATGTATCAACTAGGGATGTTCGTATCTTCCATGTTAGGCGGGTTATTCTCAAGAGGAGTGGACTCCGCTCCTCACTCACAAGAAAATGGCTGGTCACCGGGATGCCCAGTCCCATGCTTTATGCAAATCAAATCAAAATAATTGCAAACAAAACTCCACCGGGACTGTTGTTACTTGGAGGCACTCGTTGTTTCGAGCAAGCCATGGATTGATGCTTGTTGGTGGAGGGGGAGTATAAACTTTACCATTTTGTTTGGGAACCGCCTATAATGTGTGTAGCATGGAAGATATCGCCATATCTTGGTTGTTATGTTGACAATGAAAGTATGCCGCTCAAAATATTATTTATCTCTATTTCAAAATCGAGATCTGGCACCTCTACAAATCCCTGCTTCCCTCTGCGAAGGGCCTATCTATTTACTTTTATGTTGAGTCATCACCCTCTTATTAAAAAGCACCAGCTGGAGAGCACCGCTGTCATTTTCATCCATTACTATTAATTTATATTGGGTATGACTATGATTGGATCTCTTTTACCATGAATTACAATGTCTAGTCAATCCTTGATCTTTAAAGGTGCTCTGCATTTATGTTTTGCGGTCTCAGAAAGGGCTAGCGAGATACCATCTTGTTATATCATATTATGATTGTTTTGAGAAAGTGTTGTCATCCAAGATTTATTATTATTGCTTGCTAGTTGATTATCCCATTGATATGAGTAAACATGAGACCTAAATGTTATTGTGAATTTGGTTAGTCATAATCTTTGCTGAAAACTTGAATGCTGGCTTTACATATTTACAACAACAAGAGCAAACAGAGTTGGTAAAAAATTTTCTTTGTCACTTTCAGTTTGTCAACTGAATTCCTTGAGGACGAGCAAAGGTTTAAGCTTGGGGGAGTTAATACGTCTCCAACGTATCTACTTTTCCAAACACTTTTGCCCTTGTTTTGGACTCTAACTTGCATGATTTGAATGGAACTAACCCGGATGACGCTGTTTTCAGCAGAATTGCCATGGTGTTATCTTTGTGCAGAAACAAAAGTTCTCGGAATGACCTGAAACTTCACGGAGATTATTTTTGGAAATAATAAAAAATACTGGCAAAAGAATCAAGGCCAGGGGCCCACACCCTTTCCACGAGGGTGGGGGTGCGCCTGCCCCCCTGGGCGCGCCCCCTGCCTCGTGGCCCCCCTGGAGCTCCACCGACCTCAACTCCAACTCCATACATTCGTGTTCGGGGAGAACAAAATCAGAGAGAAAGATTCATCGCGTTTTACGATACGGAGCCGCCGCCAAACCCTAAACTCTCTCGGTAGGGCTGATCTGGAGTCCGTTTGGGGCTCCAGAGAGGGGAATCCATCGCCGTCGTTATCATCAACCATCCTCCATCACCAATTTCATGATGCTTGTGGGTCATCAGTCCCCAACAACGCTGGCGCTCCTCCATCGACTTCGTGATATTCTTCAGGGGTGTTAGTCCTCATTTTCGTCCCTTTTGGTCATTCGATGACAAAGGGGGAGAAATTTGAGTTAGTCTTCAAGCGGGTCTCCATATATGGGCATTTTTTTGCTAAGTTACAACTCTCATTCTTCTGAAGATTTATTGGATCGAGTTGTAAACTTAAGTCTGATGATGGTCTAATACTTTTGCTATGTTCTTATGCATGCTATTTCCTCATGCATTTCAAATTCTTCATATCATACGTTAAATGCGTGTATGAATTACAAGATATAGGGGGAGATCTCCATGATTCTACTTTTCAAGTGAACATTGCTTCAAATGCAAATTCCTCACTATGCACATCTTCAGGGGGAGTTCTTCTATATCTTGCAATCAAATTCCTCAATATCAGTATTTACACTTCATATGTTTATCCCCGTTGAAAACTTAACCTATATTGTCATCAATCACCAAAAAGGGGGAGATTGTAAGTGCATCTAGTGCCCCTTAGTGATTTTGGTGTATTGAAGACTTATAGGTTAAGGGACTAATGCGTTTGTGAGTGTATACAGGTCTATAAGTCTATGAGGAGTTTGATATTTAAGAAAGTCGACCCCTAAAAATGAATGTCTTTGACTGAAGACTTTGGATTTCTGAAGACTTTTTGAAGACTTTGAAAGTGAAGAAATTGGTCTGACCATGAAGACTTGATATTCATACGAGGAACATGAAGCATGAAGACTTTTGTTTTCGTAGTTTCATTTTTTCTTTCTTGAGTCATAGGAAACACCATATTGTTAAAGGGGGGTCGAGGTAAAACTAAGGAAAAGATTCCAAGTGATGCTCAACTCAAAATCCTACACTTACCAATCCTTCGAGTGAAGCCATTCGAAATCTCATACAGTTCAGTCAATTTCTTTAGTGATAGAGTCGAAGTTCTTCTGGTCTCTGTGGAATTTGTTCAGACTGAGGAGTTAGGAATTCTCCAGTGTGGATTGCCTACAAGTGACGAACATGATAGTCCTAAGGAATTTGAACCTCAAATTTCCGACCGTTGTTGTGCTACACGCTAGCTGTCCCAAAATATCTACCCACCTAACGGTCATATCATTGAAGGGCATTTATGTGTTATCATGTCGGGCTGCTCCCTAGGCTATAAATAGCCGCCCCCTACAACCACTAGTTGGTTGGCTGCTCCGAGAGAAATGACACTTGTCATTGAGAGCATCCCATCCTCCGAGGAGTTTGAGCGAAAATCATCAAGTGAGGAAAAACCCAAACACCTACAAACCAAAGTGATTGAGCATCACTGAAGAGATTTTTCCTGTGTGGAACTGACGCTTGTTACCTTTGAGGACTGTGCATCCTCTAGACGGTTAGGCGCCATGGTCTAGAGCATCCAAGAGGAAATTGTGGATCGCCGGGTGACCGAGTTTGTGAAGGTTTGGAAGTCACCTGAAGACTTACCACGAGTGATTGGACGAGGTCTGTGTGACCTTAGTTCAAGGAGAATACGGTGAGGATTGTGTGTCCGGGACTGTCTGTCCTCAGGTTTGAATACCTAGCCGCTCCAACCAGACGTATAACTGTCACAGCAGTTGGAACTGGTCTACCAAATCATTGTCTTCACAGAGCTAACTGGTTCTATTTCCTCAACCCTTTCATTTCCTCATTACTGTGCTGTGTGCTTGTTCATATCTGTTTAAAGGCTTTGAATGAAGACTTTCTCAATTTCCTCAGTCCATTTTCTTCAGTCTGTTTGTCTTCATCCTGTTTTATCCTGTGCTTACGCTTTCTGTACTCTGTGCCTGTTTTCATTTCATCATGATATCCATGTCTATGTTATGTCATGTATGCATCTGAGTACTTATTCCGCTGCAAGTAGTTCTTCACTTAGGAATTTCCTACCCTGAAATTCCTCAGTGAAGAATTCATAAAAATTGCCTATTCACCCCCCTCTAGTCGACTTAACGCACTTTCAATTGGTATCAGATCAAGGTACTCCCTTGTTCTGTGTGATTTTGGTTTAACCGCCTGGAGTTTTAGTCATGACGACCATAGGAATGAAGACTGTGTCATGCCCCATCTTTGACGGTCATGGTTATCCCAAGTGGAAGGCCATGATGAAGAAGTGACTCATGGCGATGAATAGAGAGCTGTGGACCGTCACTGAGATTGGACTCACCAATCTGTGCAAGATGGCGGAGGCTGATGACATTCGCAAATACACGCTTCTCAACCTCATGGCAAAGGACGTCATCTACTCCTCTCTGTCTCAAAATCAGTTCAGGAACATTATGCATCTCAGCCATGCGAAGCTCATTTGGGACCATCTATCTGAGGTCTATGAAGGTCATCGAACTCATCATGATCTCTGGTTCGGGGAGTTCATGGAATCGCGCAAGGCTATGACTTTCAATCCGGAATCATCGTCCTCTTCACCATGCGTCATGGCAAAAGGTGCCAAGGTAACTGAATGCTACCTATCTGAGTCCAGTGATGATGAATTTGGTGATGAATTTGGACCCAGCTATACCAAACTTGCTTCCCTTGCCACTAAACAACAAAGAGCTTTGGAAAAAGTTCAAAACATGCTGGATAAGAGCGATGATATGTTGGGTGAAGAAATGGATCAGTCGAAAGCTTTGGCTGAAAGTCTTTAGAGACTTCAGCCTAAGTTTGATAATCTTCAGAGTCATCAACACTCTCTTACCTGATCATGAGAAGCTTTCTTATGAATTTCTTCAAAGAAAGCAAGGCCTTGAGCAGCTAAGGGGGAGTTATGAAGATATTCAGAAGGAGCGTGATTCATTACTTGCTCAACAAATCAGCACTGCTCAGGAAGAATTTATTCCTCCATGTTTGAAGTGCATTGAACGTGAATCTGCTAATTCTTCACCTGAAAGTTCAAATGCTTCTATTGCTGCAAATTCTTCAACTGTCTCTGCTATCACTAATTCCTCATCTGAGAATATTGCTAGTATCACTGACAATGCAGGGCTGAAGGAATTGTATATGACAGGCATGTACAAAAGCCTCAAAGGGCATCAGGCTCTTTGTGATGTACTTAAAAAGCAGATCCTCAACAGGAACCCTAGGAAAGAGGGTATTGCCTTTGAGAGGAAACTCAATGCTGATGGAACATACTCGAAGCCTGAGCAGTACCCCAAAACCTCATGGGTTGCCGCAAAGGGACCTCCAGTTGATCCATCTACTTTATCTGGATTTACATGTGAATCTTCATATTCTTCTGATGGGTCATTTGACTCCAATTATAAACTGTTCAAAAATCAGAATGGTGAAGTATTTGCTAGATATGTTGGCACTAACTGCAGGAATGGTTCTCCTATGAAGAAAATCTGGGTTCCCAAAAGGTGCCTTGAAAGTCTTCTGGTGAATGTCATCATGACACCACCTGTGAAGAATAGGAACCCAAGATCAAATTCTTCATATGGATCCAAGTCCTCATACGGACCGAATTCCTTACATGGATCAAAATCCTCAAAATGATAAAAATCCTCATATGAACATCATAGTTCTAACACTTCTGTTTCGCAGGGAAGATCTAAGGGCTATGAATATGAGCATTATTCTTCTAACCATTATGTTCATAAGACCTCGAAGAATTTCTCTGCTTATTCATATGCTTATCCTAACTCCTCTTATGTGAAACGAAGTGGACTGGCTTCTATGCCACCGTTCTCTTATGGAGCTCGCAGAATGATGAACTCTTTGCCACCCCTTCAGATGTGGGTGGTGAAGAAAAAGAACTAATCTCTTATGCAGGGTCAGGTCTCCAGACGTACTTAAACGTCTGAGGAATTTGCTGGAGACCTGAAGATGCTTGAAAGGACTCAAGTTAATCATGAAGAAATGAATTTTCATTTCTCACGTCCTCATACTTCTATATCTGTTCTATCACTTGATGAAATTGATCTGATGAATTTGATGTCATATTCTTCACTGATAAAGTATATGAGATCGTAAGATGCACTAATTTATCTGCAGGATGATCAACCCAAAGCCAATGAGTGGGTCCTCGACAGTGGATGTACAAATCACATGACTGGTGACAGAAACTTATTGATGGACACTGCTTTATCTCCATCGCATCTGAAGCATATCACCTATGCTGACAAAGGCAAAAGAAAGGTATTGGGTCTAGGTTAGGTTGCAATCTCAAAGGATCGACACATGGACAAAGTCATGCTTGTCGAGTCCTTAGGGTTCAACCTCATGTCTGTCTCAATGCTTTGTGATCTTGATATGGTTGTTGTCTTTGGCAAGTATCGTTGTGTTGTGATCATGGAAGCTGACAATTCCAAAGTCTTCGAAGGCTTTAGGAGAGGAGATTTGTATATTGTTGATTTCTCCACAGGACCACAACCTGCTACATGTCTACTTGCAAAAGCTTCAGAAGGTTGGCTATGGCCTCGATGACTTGGTCATGCTGGCATGAGGAACATGCACACACTCGCGAAGAAGAAGCATGTCATTGACATTGAGGGTGTCAAATTCCTCAAGGATCATTTGTGCGGAGCTTGTGAAGCTGGAAAGATGACCAAGGCCAAGCATCTAGCGAAGACTATCATGACAACCACTCGACCATTTGAATTGCTTCACATGGATCTCTTTGGTCCTAACCATTATTCTGCATTCACTAATGAAGCATCTCTATATGGCTTTGTTATTGTTGATGCTTACTCTCGTTACACATGGGTACATATCGTCACTTACAAACGTGAAGTGCAGGAAGTCTTCAAACGATTTTCCTCGAGGGATTCAACCAACTTTGGTGTGAAGATCAAGCACATCAGAAGTGACAATGGAACTGAGTTCAAGAATACTGGTCTTGATGACTATCTTGATGAACTTGGTATTACTCATGAGTTATCTGCTCCTTATACTCTTCAGGAAAATGGCGTCGTGGAGCGCAAGAACAGGACTCTTGTTGAGATGGCTCGCACTATGCTTGATGAATACAAGACACCTCATCACTTCAGGACTGAGGCAATTGATACTGTGTGCCACATCATCAACAGGGTATATCTTCACAAATTCTTCAAGAAGATTGCCTATGAACTCCTCACTGACAAGAAACCCAATGTGATTTATTTCAAAGTCTTCGGTGCTAAATGTTGGATTAGAGATCCTCATCACAATTCTAAATTTGCACCGAAAGCACATGAAGGTTTTGTGCTTGGTTACGGGAAGGACTCGCACACCTACAGAGTCTTCAACAACGTTCATCACAAGGTTGTTGAAACTATAGATGTGCAGTTCGATGAAAGTAATGGCTCGCAAAGAAAGCACCTACCTCCTGTGCTAGATGAAATGTCACTTGAGTAATCCATTAAGTTCAAGGCTACTGAGGATGTTATTCCTACCGAAGAATTTGCTGAAGAAGTTATTCCAGAACGTTAAGACATCATGCTGGTGCACCTAAGGAAAATGGATCTGAAGAAAATGCTGATCAAATTCCTTGTCGCCAACCCGCTCATCCTCGTGTTGCTAATGAAGTGCAGATTGAGAAAATCATCAGCGACATCAACGCACCAGGTCCTCTCACATGCTCAAAAGCTTCACATTTGTCTAACTTTTGTGGCCACTTTGCTTTCGTCTCTATCATAGAGCCCACTAAGGTAGATGAAGCATTTCTGGAGCCTGGTGGATTCAAGCTATGCAAGAAGAATTACATCAGTTCGAGCTCAACAATGTGTGGGAACTTGTCAAGCGACCAGACCCTCGCAAGCACAATATCATCGGCACCAAATGGATCTACCGCAACAAGCAAGATGAAAATGGTCTTGTGGTGAGGAATAAGGCATGGCTTGTAGCTCAAGGCTACACACAGGTTAAAGAAATTGATTTCGATGAAACTTTTGCACCTGTTACTAGACTTGAGGCTATTCGCATATTACTTGCTTATGCTAACCATCATAATATCATCTTATATCAAATGGATGTGAAAAGTGCATTCCTCAATGGTAAGCTTGAGGAAGAAGTATATGTTGCTCAACCCCCATGTTTTGAAGATCCAAAGCATCCTGACAAAGTCTTCAAACTCAATAAGGCCCTCTATGGCCTCAAGCAGGCCCCTCGTGCGTGGTATGATACTTTGAAGGAATTCCTCATGAAGAAAGGCTTCAAACCCGGTTCACTTGACCCAACTCTTTTCACCAAAACCTATGATGATGAATTATTCGTGTGCCAAATATATGTTGATGATACCATTTTTTGCTGTACTGACCAATGCTACAGTGATGAATTTGCCTATATGATGAGTGAAGAATATCAAATGTCTATGATGGGAGAAATGAAATTTTTCTTAGGTCTTCAAATTCGTCAACAACGAAACGGCATCTTCATATCTCAGGAGAAATACCTCAAGGATGTATTGAGGAAATTCGGCATGCAAGATTGCAAAGGAGTCAAAATCCCTATGCCCACAAATGGCCATCTATGCACTGATGAAAATGGTATTGACTTCGATCAAAAGGTATACCGCTCCATGATTGGTTCTTCATTGTATTTATGTGCATCTAGGCCAGATATTATGCGTAGTGTTTACATGTGTGCCCGCTTTCAATCTACACCGAAGGAATCGCACCATAAGGCTGTGAAGCATATTCTTCGATATCTAGCTCACACTCCAACACTTGGATTATGGTATCCCAAGGGCTCGGCTTTTGATCTCATTGGATATTCAGACTCTGACTATGCTGGTGATCGTGTGGACCACAAGTCAACATCAGGCACATGTCATTTCCTCGGATGATCCTTGGTATGTTGGTCCTCGAAGAAACAGAACTGCGTATCACTCTCTACTGCTGAAGCTGAGTGCATTGCTGCTGGTTCATGCTGTGCTCAATTGCTATGGATGAAGCAAACTCTCAAGGACTACGGCATCGATGTGAAGAATGTGCCACTCTATTGTGACAATGAGAGTGCCATCAAGATTGCTCATAACCCAGTTCAGCACTCGAAGACAAAGCACATTCAGATTCGTCATCATTTTCTTCGTGATCATGTGTTGAAGGGCGACATCTCTATCGAGCATGCGAAGACTGAAGAACAGCTAGCCGATATCTTCACAAAGCCCTTGGATGAGAAGAGATTTAGCAAGTTCTTGTGTGAGCTAAATATCTTAGAATCTTCGAATGTCCTTTGAAAAGGACACACATCCTAACATTTATGCAAATTTGATGACTTAGATGTGCAACACACGAAGTAATGTTTTTCTTCAATCAATGAAGACTAACCCTCTAAGTGTGAAGAAATTAACGAAGAATTTGATTCTCAGAGCCCTATGACAATTGTACGCGGCGTCTGAAATCAGCATTCTTATACAGGCTAATTTTTTAAAAATAATACAATATTTTTAGTAAATTTGAGAAATATTACATCGTTTAGATATATTTCAAAACTAATACAGCATCGGCCTCGAGAAAGCCGATTGGCTTCTGTCGGCCACCGATAAGCCGATTAGACCCAGTCGGCCACCAGTTAACCGATTAGTGGCTGGATGGCCAGATCCACAAGCAGTCGGCCACCGGTAAGCCTGTTAGGCCCAGTCGGCCACCGGTAAGCCGATAAGTGCTTTGATCTTGCCATCATGCGTGACTCGGGTACACGTACGTACGCGAGCTCCCGACCAGGACTTTTTTTGGAAGATCAGGGGAGGTGAAGCCCGGCCAGGACTGGACAAGAAACAATTTTCCATGGCCTAATTAGGCTCATGTGTTTACGTGCTTCCCACTCGAATACGTACACATGCCAGTGCATAAGAAGTACGCACCAACTGATCGACCTGTAACTGCAAGTAGCTACACGCACGAGACTAACCAAACAAACATAGGAGCATCTGATTAGAGCATCTCTAGCCGCGTCCCCAACAAGCCCCCCAAGCATTTTTTACCGCCGGCGTCCAAAAAACGGCTCAGTCGCGTCCCCATGAGCCCATTTTTCGCCGGTTTGGGCCGAAGCTGGCGCCGGCGGACCCAGGCCGAACCCGGCGCGCTGGGGGCGCCTGGGGGCGCTGGGGGATGCAGTTTTGGCATGAATGGGGATGGGCCCGCCGAGTCAGCGAGACGTCGCTTTGTTGTCCTCATCGCCTTGGTTCCCGTGGGAATCAATGCCAAGGCTGGCCAAGGCTGCTGCGCTGCCGTGCCGGTCAGCCTCCATTGATGCCTCACGAGCGGTGCAGTGAAGGCGCTATCGACGCGCGTCCCGCCCGCTCCCACCACGCATCGCCCGACATGCAAGCTCTCACCGCCCCGCTTCGGCTATAAAAGTCGATCTCCCCGCCGGTGAACGCCATAGTTGCCACACCTCGCCTCGTAGCGCCACACAAAGCAACACTGCCCCCTCTTCCTCGCCGATGAGCAATGGCTGAGAGGTACCCCGGCGACGCCGCGGCGGTGAATGGCTTCGACCGCCGCCATCTCCATGAGGATGAGGCGCCTCTATGAGGCCGACTACCCGGTGCCCCCGGACATGCGTGTGCCGGGGTCTTGGAAGTTGAGCGCTGGCGGCATCCCGGTGCCTGAAGGGGCTGCACGGCGGGCCGAGATCGCCCGCATCCGCGCGTCGCTGACGGAGGCGCAGCGCAATGAGCTGAGGTACGCCGCTGACAGCCACACGTTGTGGACGATGTACTTCGAGCGCCTCCGCCAACGGCACCATCCCCCGCAGCCGCCTCAACACCGAGGGGCGGCGCGAGTGGTGGGGCATGCCCGGCCGCACCCTCGAGACCGTCCTCGACTACATCAAGACCGGCAACACGCCGCGCCTCGAGTACCCGCCGCACCGTTGTTCTCTCGCCATCGTGGCAGCTCCTGGACGCCGCGGCGAATGGAGCCGGGGACGTCCTCATCGCCGGGCTCCGGCTCGCCGGCACTACGCCCCGTCAAGTCGGAGCCGGAGGAGACGCCGAAGCGGCGCCCTCGTCATCAACGAGGGCGGCCGCCCCTCCCCGCGCTCCCTCCGCCTGGTCCAGTCAAAGCACGAGCCGGGGCTGCTCCCCGTGAAGCCGGAGCACGTGGACATGGTGGCCTCCGACGACGAGGCCGCCCTCAAGTGGACGAGGGAGGACTACGTCCACAAGCAGGTGCTTCGCCAGCGCCGGGCATACGCGGAGCTCCAGGCCCGGCGCCGCGGACGCGAGGAGGGTGGCGTCATCGTCCTCAACAATGACTAGGAGGGCGAGGCCGGGCCGTCCAACACCCCACCGCGCGTCGGTGACCCTGGCCAAGGGTGCAGTAGGGACGGCGGCGGCTTCGGCGGGGCGCACGACGACGACGATGACGGCGGCAACTACACCTGTTTCTACACGCTCCTCGGCATGTAGATGGCGGGCGGCGGCCACGTTGTAGCAGGGCTAGGCGTAGTTTGCATGTTTATCTGTTTTTGTACAAATTTCTATCAAATATCGCCGACTTTGTGCTAGATCGCCAAGTTTGTACAAATTCTATGAAATACCACCGAGTTCGCGCGCTTTTCGCGGCCCGGGGGGCGTCGACTGGGAACGCAACCGCCCCCATGTGCCAAGAAAATGCCGGTTCAGCCCTAGACGTCTCCTTTTCAGCGTTCTGGGGACCGAACGGCTGGAGATGCTCTTAACCACAGCCTTTGCAGGCAGCACAACATGAGAGGAGCTCAAAGTGCCAGTACCTCTGCTCTGATCGTGGAGGAATAGTTAAGAGTACTCCACACTGCCGGTAAAGGCCACACAACCAGCACCACCACCACAATCACACTGCAACTAGCTAGCTGCAGGAAAGAGAGTATAAAGGCAGGATGAGCAGATTAGCCGGTATTTTAATCCAACCTACTTAGCTTAAAATAAGCTTCATCCTCCTGTGTTCCCAGTCCTGGCCGGGAGCTAGCATACGTACGTGTACCCGAGCCACGCACGATGGCAAGCATGCATAGAGATCAAAGCACTTATCGGCTTACCGGTGGCCGACTGCATGCGGACCTGGCCGAGTGGCCGTGTGTCGGGTGGCCCAGCCACTAATCGGCTAACCGGTGGTCGACTGGGCCTAATCGGCTTACAGGTGGCCGACAGAAGCCAATCGGCTTCCCCGAGGCCGATGTCGTATTATTTTTGAAATAAATCTAAACAGCGTAATATTTCTCAAATTTACTAAAAATAGTGTATTTTTTTTTAAATAGCCTTATATAGTGGGTTACGCCACTAACAAAAGTTGAGAATCTTCAATTTGAGTTTCTCTTCAGTTTTGAAATTCCTCGGTTGTTCAATTTCTTCAACTTTGTATTATCTTCACTCTCTCCGTCGTCTTTCTTCATTGACTATATATATATATATATATATATATTTGAGTTTATGTCCTCTACAGCATTCACTTATTGCAATTTCTTCAAGTTGCTTTTTTCTGCTAAGTGAATATGATCGGACCCTTCCCCCTCTATGCTAAACTCAACCCAGTCTGTTCACAAATTCTTCATGTGCGTTCTATTTGAAACCTGTTCAAAATCTTCACTGTGTCCTTGACAGCTGAAGAATTTGCAAACGAAACCTTAAAATATTCTAATCTGAATTTTTGGCTTTTGCCACTCAAATCGTTCCACATCCCATGATATGTTTATCTAATCACCCACGATCTCACACGATCTCCACCTCATAGTACGTGGGTGACACATGTCGCATGAATGAGAAGGGTCAGGGGCACATTCGTCCATTTTCCTCGGGCGAGCGGTTTTTCACCTCGGCTATAAATACCACTCACCCTCCTCAGACTGTTTTTACTCCGCTCGACCTCACTCCCTCGCTCGAGCTCTCAAAACCTAGCGCCGCTGCTACTTCCATCATCGCCGGTGAGGAAGAGCTTCGCTGCCTCGACCTCGTCGCGGTCGTGCTCGCGCCGGCTGCGGATTTCTTCACTCCGCCGTCGCCGTAGCTGTCTTCCTCAGCCAAGTTAGGGCGTGGAAGATCTGAACCGACGAGCTTCAAATCTACTAGTCTCAGTTCATCGTGTTCTTCGTCAAGGGTAATTAAAAGTCACTTTTACTGCCCTTGCTGATTCATATGATTTCTACAAAATCTTCAAAAGGTGTTTATTCTTCAAATCTTCACACTCTAAACACCTCGCACAAACATCTGTCCTTGATCTGTTTCCCTAAGCAACATTTTTCTTCAAGATTCCTCAATTGTGTGGATTTCCTATCTATACAACTCTGGAACCTAAGACAAAGAACGCTTAGTGAAATTCCTCAAGACACATCTAGTCAAATTCCTCAAACTTATTCCTTTTGCAAAAACTTCTAAGAACGCATATGACCTCTCCAAATTCTTCACACCTATACTCTGTTCACAGGTACACATGTCCGCTGCTGAATCACTAGGTTCTCATCAACTTAACTCATTTGCAGCGTTCCTCGAAGAAAAGTTGCATACCTCTTCAGAGAACTCAATCGTTCAAAATCCTCAGCTGAAGAAAATGGCAGATGGCAAGGAACCTCATAAGGGAGGAAAGAAGCTGGAAGTCAATAATGCTTTTGAGATTCCTGATGACATCTATGCAGGGTACTGCACTCCTCCTCATGAAACGAAGAATGAGCGCAAAGTGCACATTCAGAGGATAGAGAGGAGATGGGTCAGAGAATGGAGGGAGTACAGATATGTAACTCCCAAGTATATGAAGAAATTTGCAGTACACCCTCCATGCCAAAGACCTCCATTGGCACCAGGCCAAGTTGCAGATCCCTCAAGCATCAGACAAGGTGAGGATTTCCCTAAGGAATGGGCCAAGCGTCAAGCTAAACTGGCCAAAATGGCAAAAGAGGCAGTGAAGAAATTTAATGAAGACTCTGCTGCTGCCACTGCTGAGGCCTCTGCTAGCAAGCCTAAGAAGGCTATGCCCAAGAAGCCCGCACACAAGCCCAGTGCTTCAACTTCAATGCCCTCACGGCCAAGCACCTCTTCAATGCCCTCTCGGCCAATTCCTCATGATGCTCCAGCTCCTCCAAAACCCTCAGCTCCTCCGGCAAAGTCCTCGGCACCTGCGCATCTTGCCACGTGTCAAAGGACCAAAGGCATCTCTATTGCCTCAGGAGCCTCTGCAAGTTCTTTAGCTCCTCCAAATTCCTCAACAGGCCCTACGTTGCTAAAGACCAAGGCCACTGCTGGACGAGGCACTAGACCAAGTCCTCACAAGAAGCAAGTTGCCTTTCAAGTACCGTCCAGTGAAGACGAAGCCGATGATGAGGAACTTGCCGAAATCATCAAAGATAGACAGTAGAGGGTCGCTAGAGCCAAAGGAAGTGAAGTTCCTCTCTTACTGGATCCCAAGTTGATCCTTGAGTTCATTGATCTCTGGCACAAGGACCCCAACACACCTGTGCCAGACTTGAAGCTGACTCTTGGCCAAAGTCACATGCTGACTGCCTTCATTAGTGAAGAAAAGTGGAAATTTGAGAAGTCCAGGCAGCTGAAGAAATCGCAATACAAAAAGGAGCTTGCTGAAGAAGAATGTTGTCACAATGACAACTGATGAACTTGTAGCTCTGCAATCTGAGATCAAGAATCTTAGTGATGAATTTGATCGCTGCTATGCTGACTGGCTTGGAGCCAAAGTCAGGTTTGTGAAGTTAACTAAAAATTCACCTCAAAAGCCGAATCTCCTCAGGCTGAAGCATCTGCTCAGCCAACTAAAGAACCTGCCAACGCTGCTGATGAAACTGCTAGTACCAGGGCTGATGACTGCATTCCAGCCGCTGATGAAATTGCTAGGGCAACCACTAGTGTTGCGCCTGAAGAACAATCCAGGACAGCTGAGCCATCAACCGCTGAGCCTGAAGAAACTGAACCAACCAGGCAAACTGAAACAATTGTGCCTGAGGTAACTGAACCAATTTCCTCTGCTCCTCCTGCACCAACACCAAGTCCAGTTCTTCCTTCTGCATCAGAAGCGAAGAAGACCAAGGCTGCGGAGCAAGCAGCAATAAATAAGAGGAAAGCATCTACTTCATCTCAGTCTTCAGCACCAAAGAAGATGAAGAAATTGACAAGCTCTTTTGAGAATCCCACAGATGTTGTTCCCGTCTCAAGCATGCCATCAAATAAAATCATTCCTTTTGGTGAAGAATATATGATCCCAAGTGGATCTGATGAAGACATTCCTTCTGCTGCTTCTTCAGAGCAGTTGGACGAAGAAATTGAAGTGGATCATATCCCTTCAACTCCAGTTGTTTAATCGCTAGTGCCTCAATTCACAGCTAAAGAGGCAGGCGTTGAAGAATTAAGTGAAGAAGATGAAGACGTGGACATTGGGAGCACCACACCTGTGATGAATGATGACTTTTGGGAAAGTCAGCACCCCAACTCTCCTTTGTTCATGCCACCACAACAAATCCCTCAGTCCCCAGAGCACACTAAAGTTCTAATGGGCTCTGAAGAACCTCGCACCACTCCGTCCATTCATTAAGCAATTCCAGCCACTAGTGCTAATGAAAATGCTGCTGAAGAAATGAAGCCCCATGCTGCAATTGAAGCTGAAACTAAAATTCCTCAGCCTGTGGTGCCTGAGATTGTGATTCCTGAGGCTGTGATGCCTTTGACTAATACTCCTCAGCCCAAGCCAAAGAATCCCTTCTCTAAGAAGCAAACCTTCAAGGCTGATGACTTCTTCCACGAGCATGTGTTCTTCATAGATTACAACCAATATGACTCTACTTGTCTTAGAAGGAAGTGTTTCTGGACTGCCAGCCAAGCAAACTTCTATTCTTCACTACTCTTTGATAAGGACAAAGTCTTCGACCATGAGCATATTCCTCACGTGGACATGGAATCGCTGCCTTGCTTCACGCCAGTCCTTAGTGTTCTTCACGATGCTGGACTGCTCAACTTCTGCACAGATATATGTGATTGGAATGAAGAACTAATTCTTCAATTCTATGCAATGCTGCACATCACCGGAAACGTTGAAGACGTTAACTGTTGGGTGTTGGACTGGATGACAGAAAACACTCACTTCAAAGCACCGGCCTCTGAATTACTTCATGCCCTGCCTGTCAGTCCTCCCCTTGAAGATGCATGTTGTATTTATCATGAGCCTGAGCTTACTGACCACTATATGCAAGTGTTGATGAAACCGCTGAAGCCCGGTCAAGCCCCAAGGACCAAATTCCTCGTGAAGGAATTTTTGTATGTGCCACGGACTGTCTATCACATATTGACCAAGACTTTGAGTCCAATCAAGGGGCACGACTCTAATGAAGAAGAGGTCGTTGGTATCATGAAGAATCTGCTATTCAACATCATTTGTGGCATTCCTGTCAACTACCATGATTTCTTCATGAGGACTCTGGCCAATGTTGCATTGTCGCCGTTTGAATTGAAGCCTTACGCTCCCTGGATTATGAGATTCCTCAGATCAAGGTCTTCAATCAACTACAAGGCTGATACACTTAACCATTGCTCCTACTTGCCCCCCATTGAAGTCTTGAAAAGACCTGTTTCCTCATCTGATGACAAGGGCAAGTCAACTGCTATTATTGATGAAGGCATTCGTCCATTGGATGGTCAGTTCTGCAAAGCTGCATCTTACTCCACAAATGATGACTCTGCCACTCATGACTCTGCCGCCAATGCCTCAAAGCAAAATCCTCAAGGCACAGCTCCAAGGGTGTTGACTGATCGTGAGCTTCTCCTCTGTCTTCACCAGAAGGTCGATCGCAACCACAAATGGGTTAAGCATCATTTTGGTTCAATTCTTCACAACATGACTGCTACACACAATCCAGTGAAGAAGAACCACTACTACCTCCATGAAGTATTCAATCGCACCTGGAGTGTTCTATCTCATCTTTATGGTGAAGAAGATCTGAAGCAAATGGGCCTCAAGCAGGACTTTGACTGGTCTCAGCCACCAGCGAAGAAATTCAAGAAATTTGAAGTTCCTTCCTTGGTAGCCAGCTCATATTCTTCATCACGCGAGAAATATGAGCATGAAGATTTGGACGACACTGCGGCAGGCCCTACTTCAACAACCGACCCCAACAATGCTTGCGTTCCTCCATCGACTTTGTGATATTCTTCAGGGGCGTTAGTCCTCATTTTCGTCCCTTTTGGTCATTCGATGACAAAGGGGGAGAAATTTGAGTTAGTCATCAAGCGGGTCTCTATATATGGGCGTTTTTTTGCGAAGTTACAACTCTTGTTGTTCTGAAGATTTATTGGATCGAGTTGTAAACTTAAGTCTGATGGTGGTCTGATACTTTTGCTATGTTCTTATTCATGCTATTTCCTCATGCATTTCAAATTCTTCATATCATATGTTAAATGAGTGTATGAATTACAAGATATAGGGGGAGATCTCCATGATTCTACTCTTCAAATGTGCATTGCTTCAAAAGCAAATTCCTCACTATGCACATATTCAGGGGGGTTCTTCTATATCTTGCAATCAAATTCCTCAATATCAGTATTTACACTTCATATGTTTATCCCCGTTGAGAAATTAGCCTATATTGTCATCAATCACCAAAAAGGGGGAGATTGTAAGTGCATGTAGTGCCCCTTAGTGATTTTGGTGTATTGAAGACTTATAGGTTAAGGGACTAATGCGTTTGTGAGTGTATACAGGTCTATAAGTCTATGAGGAGTTTGATATTTATAGAGAAAGTCGACCCCTAAAAATGAATGTCTTCGACTGAAGACTTTGGATTTCTGAAGACTTTGAAAGTAAAGAAATTGGTGTGACCATAAAGACTTGATATTCATACGAGGAACATGAAGCGTGAAGACTTTTGTTTTCGTAGTTTCATTTTATCTTTTTTGAGTCATAGGAAACACCGTACTGTTAAAGGGGGTCGAGGTAAAACTAAGGAAAAGTTTCTAAGTGATGCTCAACTCAAAATCCTACACCTACCAATCCTTCGAGTGAAGCCATTGGAAATCTCATACAGTTTAGTCAATTTCTTCAGTGACAGAGACGAAGTTCTTCTAGTCTCTGAGGAATTTGTTCTGGCTGAGGAGTTAGGAATTCGCCAGTGCGGATTGCCTACAAGTGAGGAACATGATAACCCTAAGGAATTTGAACCTCAAATTTCCGACCGTTGTTGTGCTACGCGCCAGCTGTCCCAAAATATCTACCCACCTAACGGTCATATCATTGAAGGACATTTATGTCTTATCTTGTCGGGCTGCTCCCTAGGCTATAAATAGCCGCCCCCTACAACCACTAGCTGGTTGGCTGCTCCGAGATAAACTAACGCTTGTCATTGAGAGCATCCCATCCTCCGAGGACTTTGAGCGAAAATCATCAAGTGAGGAAAAACCCAAACACCTACAAACCAAAGTGATTGAGCATCACTGAAGAGATTGTTCCTGCGTGGAACCGACGCTTGTTACCTCTAAGGACTGTACATCCTCCAGACGATTAGGCGTCATGGTCTAGAGCATCCAAGAGGAAATTGTGGATCACCGGGTGACCGAGTTTGTGAAGGTTTGGAAGTCACCTGAAGACTTACCACGAGTGATTGGACGAGGTCTGCGTGACCTTAGTTCAAGGAGAATACGGTGAGGGTTGTGTGTCCTCAGGTTTGAATACCTAGCCACTCCAACCATATATACAACTGTCACAACAGTTGGAACTCGCCTACCAAATCATTGTCTTTACCGAGCTAACTGGTTCTATTTCCTCAACCCTTTCATTTCCTCATTACTGTGTTGTGTGCCTGTTCATATCTGTTTGAAGGCTTTGACTGAAGACTTTCTCAATTTCCTCAGTTTATTTTCTTCAGTCTGTTTGTCTTCATCCTGTTTTATCCTGTGCTTACGCTTTCTGTACTCTGTGTCTGTTTTCATTTCATCATGATATCCATGTCTATGTTATGTCATGTATGCATCTGAGTACTTATTCCGCTGCAAGCAGTTCTTCACTTAGGAATTTCCTCACCCTAAAATTCCTCAGTGAAGATGTAAGTGCATCTAGTGCCACCCCTAGTTGGTTTTGGAGTATTGACGACAAATTTGGTTGAGGGACTAATGTGTTTGTGAGAATTGCAGGATAACACAGGTAGTGTCCCTCATTGATTCGGTTTACCTACCGGAGATGACCCCTAAAAATGTATGAAGACATTGAAGACAATGGTGGTATGTGAAGATATTCATATTGAAGACTATGACATGAGAAGACATTCAGTGAAGACTATGGAGCGCGAAGACTTAGTTGTTTCGTTGTTTCCTTTTCTTCTTTGTTGAGTCATAGGAACCACCGTACTGTTAAGTGGGGTCCAAGTGAACAAAGTCAGAGTGACTGAAGTGATGCTCAACCCAAATCCTATGTCTTCGAGCGAAGACAATGAGAGCAAATCTTATCCAGAGCTGGATAAGTCAGCTTTGCTTGTAGCCCAAGTAAAGTTGCCATGTGTGTTTGAAATCTGACCGTTGGAACACGTGTCAGTTCCTTAGTGACCCAGTCATTTCGGACATATCAGGTCGGGTTGCCTAGTGGCTATAAATATCCCACACCCTACACCATAAATTGGTGGCTGCTCAGAGTTAGTGCACGGCTTTTGTTGTTTGAGAGCAACCCACCTCGAAGCCTTTGAGAGAGAGAAATCCTTGCGAGGACAAAGCTCAAACACCCAGAGCCAAAGAGTGTTAGGCATCACTGAAGTCTTTCTGTCTATGTGACCTGAATACTTATTACACTTGAGGACTGTGAATCCTCCAGCCGATTAGGCGTCGCGTTCTGAGCATCCAAGAGCCATCGTGGATCGCCGGTGAACGAAGTCTGTGAAGGTTTGGAAGTCTACCTTGAAGACTTACCAGAGTGATTGGGCGAGGACTGTGTGTCCTTAGCTCAATGGGAATAAGGTGAAGACGCGGTCTTCTGAGTTGAATCTCAGCCTCCCTAACCAGACGTACAGTTATCACAGCAACTGGAACTGGTCCAACAAATCATGTGTCTTCAACAAGTGACTGGTTCTATCCTCTTCCTCTCTTTACTTAGAGTTTGTCTTCGTGAAGTCATTGCCTGTTTGTCATACCTGTTTGACTTCATTGCTTGACTACTATTGTTGTTTGGCTTCATACCATCTTCCATCCTGATCCTTACTACCTAGCTGCTATTAGTCTTTGTACGTTCACGCTATTGCTTACTTGACCATCGCTTGCTTAGTGTAGTTTATCTTCTGCTGCATATCAATTGGTTCATTTCTACTGTTTGACTTTGAAACTTCCATGTTTTGAAGACTTTCATAAAAATCGCCTATTCACCCCCCCCCCCTAGTCGATAACTAGCACTTTCAATTGGTATCAGAGCAAGGTACTCCCTTGTTCTGTGTGATTCGGTTTAACCACCTGGAGTTTTAGCTATGTCGACTGCAGGGATAATCAAAGTCTCCGCTGCGTGCCCTATCTTCGATGGTCATGATTATCCCAAATGGAAGACTACAATGAAGAAGCGACTTCTTGCAATGGACACTGAGCTTTGGACAGTCACGGAGATTGGCCTCACTGACTTATGAAAAATGTCACATGCAGACGATATTCAAAAATTCACTCTGCTGGACGCCAAGGCAAAGGCCATTATTTGCTCCTCTCTGTCCAGAGATGAGTTCAGGCGCATCATGCATCTCTGCAATGCAAAGCTTATATGGGACCGGATCTCTGATGTTTATGAAGGTCATCGGACATGTCAGGATCCCTGGTTCCTCGAGTTCAAGGAGTCACTTAAAACAATGGCTTCCGAACCCGAACCCGAGTCATCTGCTCCCACCTACTGCTTCATGGCACATGGTGCCAAGGTAAAATCACGTGATGCTTACTTTCAAACATCAAGTGAAGATGACTCTGATTGTGAATCCAAACCCAGCTATAAAACACTTGCTAAAATTGCAACTAAACAACAAAAGGCTATGGAACATACTCAAAAACTGTTAGACAAAAGCGATGACCTGTTGGACGCGGAAATGACACGTTCACAGTCCTTAGTTGAAGACATAAAAAATCTTCATGCTAAGTACCAAGAACTTGAAAGTCGTCATGAAACGCTCTCAACCACTCATGAAAAGCTCTCCTATGATTATCTTCAAAGGAATCAAGAGCTTGAGAAATTGAGAGCGGCTCATGAAGATCTTCAAAAAGAGAATGAGTCACTTCGCGCTCAACAGATCAGTCCTGCTCAGGATGGATTTGAACCACCATGTCTAAAATGCCTTGAGCGTGACAACGCTACCTCCGTTGCTGAATGTTCTACTGCTGCTACTGTTGCATTGTCTTCAACTAGTGATGTGGTAACTAACCCCTCTGCGGAGGATACCACTACTATTGCCGATGAAAATGCTAGGTTGAAGACATTGCTTGAAACAGGGATGTATAAAAGTCTGAAAGGGCATCAGACACTTTGCGATGTCCTCAAAAAGCAGATTCTGAACCGAAACCCTAGGAAAGAGGGTGTTGGGTTCGAGAGGAAAATGAATGTTGATGGCTCCTACTGGAAGCCTGAGCATTATCCCAAAACCACATGGGTTGCTGCAAAGGGACCTTCAGTGGATCCATCCACCTTATCTGGCTTTACCTGTGCTAACCCTGTTGTCATTGATGAATCCTTTGATGCAAACTATAAACTATTCAAGAATCAGAATGGTGAAGTGTTTGCCAGATATATTGGTACTAACTGCAGGAATGGGCCACCTATGAAGAAGATTTGGGTTCCCAAAAGCTGTCTCGAGAATCTTCCAGTGAATGTCATCATGACACCACCTAGGAAGAAGACAAACCCCAGACCTAAGGCTTCATATGGTCCAAAGGCTTCATACAGACAGAGGACTCACCTGAGTCACCCTAACGCCAATGTTTTGCAGGGAAACCATACTCAGACTTATGAATATGAGCGTGTGTCTTCAAACCGCTATGTTCATAGAACTAAGAACTTTTCTGCTTATTCATACGAGTATCATTCATCTCCTGCAAGGCTATTTGCTAGGGCTCCAAAGCCAAAGTTCTCAGATGCTGCACTTAGACTCATTGCTTCTAAGCCACCCCTGAAGATGTGGGTGGTTAAGAAGAATTAACTTTCTCTTGCAGGGAAAGGTCTCCAGCCGAAAATCAAAGGCGTCTGATGCTATTGCTGGGGACCTAAAACATCTTGTAGGGCGCAAGATCAAATGCCCAAATGGTCTCACTATGTATTTTGTTCCTGAATCATTTGCCATTCATCCTATCAGTCCTAATCTTGACCTGAGCTTCAATAATCCTCTTGCCCGTCAAATGTTTATGCTTCACAATACTCTTGGTGAAGCCTATCCCCTTGACTGTACTGTAGGGTATGACACCTCATGCTTCAGAATGGATTATGGACAGCGGATGCACTAATCATATGACTGGTGATCGAAGTCTTCTCATGGACTCAACTTTACGTCCATCTGATAAGAGTCACATCACATTTGCTGACACTGGTAAAAGCAAGGTATTGGGTCTAGGTAGAGTTGCAATCTCAAGGGATCAGCACGTGGATAAAGTGATGCTTGTTGAATCCCTTGGTTTCAAATTAATGTCTGTCTCGATGCTTTGCGACTTGAACATGATTGTGCTATTCGGAAAATACCGTTGCCTTGTACTAATGGAATATGACAAGTCTCTAGTCTTTGAAGGGTATCGGAAAGATGATCTGTACATGGTAGATTTCTCAGCAGGACCACAGCTTGCAGTATGTCTTCTTACAAAAGCTTCAGAATGCTGGCTATGGCATCGAAGGCTGGGACACGCTGGCATGAGGAACTTACACACTCTCGCCAAGAAGACGCATGTCATAGGCATTGAGGACGTCAAGTTCAAGAAGGATCATTTTTGCGGTGCCTGCGAAGCTGGAAAGATGACAAGGGCCAAGCATCCCTCGAAGACAAGCATGACTACTTCTCAGCCCTTCGAGCTGCTACACATGGACTTATTTGGTCCTACTCACTACTCCACCCTCACAACAACTGCCTGTCTCTATGGCTTCGTCATTGTTGATGATTACTCAAGATATACATGGGTGCACATAATTCTCTACAAAATCGAAGTGCAAGATGTCTTCAGACGCTTCGCAAATCGAGCCATGAACAACTATGGCGTCAAGATCAAGCATATCAGAAGTGACAACGGCACTGAATTCAAGAACACCGGACTTGATCTTTATCTGGATACAATGGGAATCACTCATGAGTTCTCTGCTCCATACACACCTCAGCAAAATGGCATCGTAGAGCGCAAGAACAGAACCCTCATTGAGATGGCTCGGACGATGCTCGACGAATACAAGACACCAAGAAAGTTCTGGACTGAAGCTATTGATACAGCATGTCACGTCATCAACCGTGTTTACATCCATAAGCTTCTGAACAAAACATCCTATGAGCTCCTCACTGGCAAGAAGCCAAATGTCAGCTACTTCACAGTATTCGGAGCTAGGTGCTGGATCAAGGATCCCCATCACAAGTCAAAATTTGCACCTAAAGCTCACGAAGGCTTCATGCTCGGTTACGGAAAGGATTCGCACTCTTACAGAGTCTTCAATCTCTATCTCTACAAAATCGTTGAAACTGTGGACGTGCGGTTTGATGAAACCAATGGTTCACAAAGAGAGCTCCTGCCAAGTACACTAGAAGAAGCTCCACCCTGCGAATCTATCAAGCTAATGGGAACCGGTGAAATCATGCCTTCGGAAGCACAGCCTGAAGATGAACTTATCATTTCTGCTCCTAACCAACCTGAAGACAATGCTCAGCCTGAAGACAATCCTCCCAATGATGACAATGATCAGCAAGAGCAAAGTCTTCGTCCAGTTCATCCTCGTGTTGCAAGTGAAGTACAGATTGAGAAGATAATTGATAGTATCAATGCACCTGGTCCACTTACTCGCTCAAGAGCAACGCAGTTAGCAAATTTCTGTGGGTATTTTTCTTTTGTGTCAATATCAGAACCCAAGAAAGTTGCTGAAGCCTTCATGGAACCTGAATGGATTCAAGCAATGCAAGAAGAGCTTCAACAGTTCAAGCTGAACAATGTTTGGGAACTTGTCAAGTGTCCTGACCCTCGCAAGCATAACATTATAGGCACAAAATGGATATATCGAAACAAGCAAGATGAGCATGGTCAAGTCGTCAGAAACAAAGCACGTCTCGTTGCTCAAGGATATACTCAAGTTGAAGGAATTGACTTCGATGAAACATTTGCTCCTGTGGCTAGGCTTGAAGCTATTCGCATACTGCTAGCCTATGCAAACCACCACAACATCTTGCTATATCAAATGGATGTGAAGAGTGCATTTCTCAACGGCAAGATTGAAGAAGAAGTATACGTCGCACAACCTCATGGCTTTGAAGATCCAAAACATCCTGATATGGTGTACAAGTTAAACAAAGCACTGTATGGCCTCAAACAAGCTCCTCGCGCTTGGTATGATATGATCAAAGACTTCCTGAAGAGCAAAGGCTTCAAACCTGGATCCCTCGATCCTACACTCTTCACGAAGACATATGATGGTGAACTGTTTGTGTGCCAAATATATGTGGATGACATTATTTTCGGCTGCACCAACCAGAAGTATAGTGATGAGTTTGGATACATGATGCAAGAGCAATATCAGATGTCCATGATGGGTGAGCTGAAGTTCTTCCTTGGTCTTCAAATTCGTCAGCGGAGGAATGGCATCTTCATATCTCAAGAGAAATACCTCAAAGATTGTCTAAAGAAGTTTGGAATGCAAGATTGCAAAGGTTACACGACGCCAATGCCAGCCAAACACCATCTGGGTCCCGGCGACAATGGTAAAGAGTTCGATCAACACGTATACCGCTCCATGATTGGTTCTTTACTTTACCTATGTGCATCTAGGCCAGGTATTATGCTTAGTGTTTGCATGTGTGCTCGATTCCAAGCGGCACCAAAGGAAACGCATCACTTAGCTGTGAAGCGAATTCTTCGATATTTGGCTCACACCCCAACACTAGGATTATGGTATCCAAAGGGCTCAGAATTTGATCTGGTTGGATTTTCGGATGCTGATTATGCTGGTGACAAGGTGGATCGCAAGTCTACATCAGGCACATGTCACTTTCTGGGTCGATCACTTGTCTGTTGGTCTTCAAAGAAGCAGAACTGTGTATCACTCTCAACTGCTGAATCTGAATACATTGCTGCTGGATCTTGCTGCGCTCAGCTTCTATGGATGAAGCAAACTCTCAAGGACTATGGCATCAATTTTACACAAGTACCTCTCTTCTGCGACAATGAAAGCGCCATCAAGATTGCCAACAACCCAGTCCAGCGCTCGAAGACAAAGCACATTGAAATTCTTCATCACTTTATCAGAGATCATGTCATGAAGAAAGATATTGATATCATTCACGTCAACACTAAAGAGCAATTGGCAGATATCTTCACAAAGCCCTTGGATGAGAAAAGGTTTTGCAAGTTACGGTGTGAGCTAAATATCTTGGAATCCTCAAATGTCCTGTGATCAGGCACACATCCTAACACTTATGCATGTTGATGACTTAGATGTGCAACACACGAAGTAAAGTATATCTTCAATCCATGAAGACTTACATTCTGAGTGTGAATACATTAACATGGAATTTGACTTCGGAGCGCCACGATAATTGTCCGTCGTGTTTGGGTCTAATACTTCCTATACGGTGGGTAACGCCACCACCAAATTTGTCTGTTTGAAGTGTTTCACTCATGGCATTACATTTGATATGTCTTCACATTTGGTTTGTCTTCAATTTCAATTTATCTTCATGATTATCTTCACTATGTTGATTTGATTGCTTTCTGATATATATATATACTAGTGTTCTGTCCTCTACAACATTCACTTATAGCTATGTTTTCCTAGTTGACTCTTTTGAACTAAGTGAATGTGATCGGACCCTAATCTCTCTATGCTTCCTATCTCAAACTCTATCTGTCCAAATCATATGCATTCTATTGAAACTGTTGAATGTCTTTCTGCGTCCTTGTCAGCAGAAGATACAGAGACAAACATTAAGTCTGTTTTAAATGATTCATCCTTATTGCCTGAAATCCGGAGAAGCCGGAACGACCATCCGACAAACCTGGCGGGCATGGGAACGTGGGACAACTCTGAGTATGTTGCATGCTTGCCACGTGCCCCTCAGATGTGAACCGCCAGGGGCACCTGTGTAATTGCGCTGTGCCGCACACTTCCTTATAAATACATGTCCCCTGCGGTAAAGAAAACCTTCTTCCACCTCTCCACCTCGTTAAAACCCTAGCGCCCCCGCTAGCTCTCGACGACGCCGGCGACGAAGCGCTTAGCTGCCGCGACTTCTCTAACGCCGGCCGCGGACATCGTCCTCTCCACCGCCGCCGTAGGTGTCCTCCGTCGCCAAGTTAGGGCACGGTGGATTGAACTACTCAGTCTCCTACTCTTCCCATCTAGTAGTTCTTCGTGTGGTAAATACAACTCTATTTTTACCGTCTTTTTATCTTCAAAGATTCATCCTGTGTACCAAAATAGGTTTCTGCCTATACAATGTTAGATCTATCCTGTCTGCATCTCATACTGCCTAGTATATTCACTTAAGCTTCATATCTAGTTAGATTCCTCACTTGTACTTATTCACGGATTCATACAAATCTGGAACCAACTCTCAACATATAAGTGAATGTCTTCGCATCATGAGGTCAATGTCTTCAATCTTCAAACTGATTTATCTTCAAAATCTTCTGAGAATGCATATGACCTCTTCCCCTTCCCTCGCATCTCTAATGCTGTCACAGGTACATGTCCGTGGGAGAATCCCTTGGTTCTCATAGTCTGCATTCGTTTGCAGAATTCTTACAGCGTCACATTAACTCTCCCGAAGCCAGTTCCTGTCTGTCCAGCAAGCGAAAGCCTCTGAAGCCTTTGAACGTGTTGAAGCCATTCAGTTTGAAATTCATGGTTGCAGAAAAATCAGTAAGGAAGGGTGGCAGACAACGTCGTGGGGGAACATCAAGAGATTTTCCTGATGACCTCTCAAAGCTTTACAAGACAGATCCTGAAGAGGATTACAATCAGCGCAAGACCTGAATCCAATGGATTCGATGATATTGGGATGAACAATGGTTCAAATACAAGTTCGTGACCCAGGAATATGCAGAGAAAAATGCCATCAAGCGACCATGGGGAGATATTTTATACAGAAATCTTCCACCCAGGTCCAGAGCTGATGCCATTGCGCAAGGCTTCTATCCCTGCATGGTCCGTGGGCCACAACCAGCTGATGCCGACCCATCATCTTTACCCTGGTGTCGCGAAGACAATCTGTTCAAACGCAATTATTAGTTTGCAAAAGCCTCAGCCAAGAAGAACAAAGATTCTTTGGGATTAGACTTCAACCCTGGTCCCTCTGCTCCCCGTGCTGACGGCTCACGTGATGCAGAACCCAATGTCATTGGTCCCTTCTACAACCTTGATGGTCTCATCGCTCACATCACAGTCCAAGGTGCCAAAGTGGATCACTCTGACGATGATGCTGACACCGATGAAGCCCCAGCTCCTACTCCAAAGCCGCAGAAGCCAAAGAAGGCTAAGGCTTCAAGGTCAGCTGCTCCTCCAAAAGCTTCACGTGCGAAGCCACTGGCCACTGCACCTCCTGAAGACAGTGTGCAGTCTGAAGATCTATCACGCATCTCCAAGAAGACGGAGAAGAAGAAGAAAATTGTCAAGAATACTGATCAGACACTGACTCCTGCTGCCATTCTGCGTGAAGAGCACATTGATCTATCTAGTGATGAAGATCTTGCAGATGATGCCCTTGAGCAACTGATCAAGAGCAAGGAAGAAGCAGAGATCTTCAATGATTTGCCTCTCTTTGATGTGGCAATCATCCATAACTTCATTGATGAGTGGTTTGACATCCCAAATCTCAGCTTTGAAGATCTACAACTTCCCATTGGCCTCAGCGTCTCCTTCAATGGCGCCATTGCTTCTGAGCTAGCTCTTGCTCAGCGCATCGTTGAACTGAAGCACAAGATCAACTATGAGAAAGCTCAGTTCAAGAAGCATGTGGCCAAGCTCAGCGTGCAAGATGTCAAAAACTTCAAGATCATGCTGCACGAGCTCAAGGAAGCCTTTCTCAAGAAGCGGGAAGAAGCCAAAGGATCCCGTGAGCGCATGAAGAGCCTGGCTGACAAGTGTGTGCAAGCCTACAATGAAGCTGAGAAGCGCAAGGCTCTTGGTCGTCCTGGCATTGACCCCAGAATGGCTGCAAAGAAGAAGAAGCCATCAACTGACAAATCTGCACCTTCAAGGCGGGAAGAGCCACGCATAGTCTTCCCAAGCAGCATGACTGGCTCGAAGCCAAAGGTCAAGTCAACCGCTTCAGATCTGAAGAAGACAAGGGCTGCTGAGGCTGAAGCCAGAAAAAGGAAAAATCCCGATGCTTCTAATGCAGCTCCCTCCAAGAAGAAGCGCAGAACCAAAAAGGATAGGGCTGCTCCCACAGAGCCCTTAGTTGTTGAACCAATCTCCATGGTTCGCCCTACATCTGAACACCGAGAACGACGATTGATTGTTCATGAGCCTGCTTCCACAGAGGCTCATGAAGCTGAAGACATTCCAGCAGTTGACCCCACCACTGCTGAAGACATTGGTCATCATGACAATGTTGAAGATGATGTAGTTCTTCCTTAGATCGAACACAACCTGGTATCATCGCCTGTTCTCACGAACAGCGAACTCATCAGCATTGGTCGTCCTCTGACACCAATTGCTCAGGATGCATCATGGGCTGATCACCCATAACAGCAAGAGACCCCAAGTACTCCCCAACAACAAGCTACCCCATCTGTGCAAGAAGAAGATGATGACTTCGAGGCCCAGCCAACTCCATCTCCAAAGGCGTCGCCAGCATTGCGCAGGCTTCGCAAAGGACCAAGGCCTCAAGTCCCTCTCTCGAGCGTTCTAGAAGGAGAAGAGCACCACCAATCCGTTGCACGTCAAGTGTTTCCAGATGCCACTCCCACTGTGAATGTCTTCGAGTCTGAAGCTAAAGCAGCTAAAGACAATCCGGCTGCATCAGCCGATGACCAACAAGAAGAAGAACATGTTCCTACTCCCCCCATTACTCAAGAAGCTGTTCCTGAAACGAACGTGCCAGTGCCAGACCCTCCAGCTCATCAAGTGGAGGTTGAAAATATTGAGGCTGCCACCACCAACACTGATAAAGCCAATGACGTAGTCATGGCTGAAGCAAATGTGGAGCCTGCACCAACCAGTGTGCCAGAAGTGAATGAAGCCAATGATGCGTCTGCACTTGAAGCCTCTGTTGTGCAGCCTGACGCCACTGTTGATGCCACTGCTCCTGTTCCGCCACCAAGGCCACACACTATCGAGCAAGCATTCAACTATGGCCAGCTTATCACTATCAAATGGTCTGTTCTGACTCCTCCGCCTGGTGCTAGTCCTCAGTTTGATTACCACGTTGAGCATAGGCCTCGAGTTCAGAAGCCAAAGCCAAGGTTGCCCAGGTTTCCAGGTACTGCATCAGCACCCGGATCTTTTAATATCAATGGATTCAAGGCACACAACACTTTCTTTGGCAGAGCCAAGAACCCCTACTCAAGGGCAAGAATTTCTTCTGATCGGTTCTGGAGTTATCAGCAGCGAAGTTATTACTCATGCATTCTGTACAATCAAGGTCGCATTTTCCCACATATGCGTCTTGATACTGAAGCCATAACTGGTCTGCCCTGTTTGGAGAAGCTCTAGACTGCTTCAGAGAGTCTGGCTTGCTGCATTTTGTCACAGATAAGGAGCACTAGAATGAAGAATTACTGCTCCAATTCTATGCCACTCTGCATATTCGTGGCTACTACAGGGATACAAAGACATGGGTTCTCGAGTGGATGACAGGCAATGTTCATCATGAAGCCAAAGCCTTTGATGTCATTGAGCTTACTGGCCTGCCCACTCCAGGTGAACTTTATGAACCTGGTTGTCAGCTTCACAATGATGCTATGGAGAGCATCTTCCACAAGCCTGAGCCCAATATGAGTCAGATGCTCAGCATGATGAAGCCTTTGCCTCCAGATGCTGAATATCCTAAGGAGTTCTTTGTTGAAGACCTTGAGTATCTGCCACGTACTATCTATCACATCATAAGGCGAACTCTCTGGCCCATCAAAGGACATTCTCCTAATGCAAAGCTGGAAGGCGCAATGAAGACTTTGGTCTTACATATTCTTCATGGCAAACTCTTCAATGCACAAGATTTCTTTATCCGCCAACTTGCTGCATCAGGGTCTGACATATTTGGCCTGAAGTTCTATGCTCCCTGGATCATGCGTCTGATCAAGCTCCACTCTGCCTTCAACTATCAACCCTCTACACGCAATCATATCATCTTTTTGCCAGAAGTTGATTTGTCTGTTGAAGCCATATACCCCGAGCCTGCAAAGGAGCCCCTTTGTCTTCAGAATGCTGACCATCAAAGCTTCACCCAAAACATTGAAGGAATTCAAGTTGTTGCTCGAGTCTATCCATTGGCTGGGATTACTCGCTTGCCTCACCGTGCGCAAACTGAAGCTACTGAGAGCACAATTTCCCAAAGGCCTAAGAAGCGCTCCCGTGTTCTCAATGACTGAGAGCTTCTAGTTGCCCTTCATTAGAAACAAGATAAGCATCATGACTGGCTGAAGCGCCAAATGCAAAGCCTCTTGGTGGACGTCAATCGCATTCGCAATCTTGCCACCAAGAATGCTTTTGTCACTCACGAGACCTGTCGGCGATCATGGAAGAGTTTGACACTGCTCAGTGCTGAAGCAGATCTTCAAGACGATGGTTTCACTGAAAGATTCAAGTTTGACTCCACTCCTCCACGGAATGTTGTCCTACGTCGAACTCCATCTCTTGAAGACTCTGACTATTCTTCCTCCACTGCAAGTGTGAATGCCAAAGTGATCGATGATGAAGATGATGCTACTTCACCGCCCCCTACATCTGCACGCATCGACACTGCACCAAGCTCGTCTGCACCGCCAAACAACAACGACAACCCTGCTTCACCTACTCCTCATGGGGACGAGTAGACGCTCTATGTCTTCAAACCTTTTTGGTCATTACTGACAAAAGGGGGAGAAGCATATGAGTTTGATAGTCTTCAAGCGGGTTCATATGGGCGGTTGCTTTATATTTTGCCTAGTGTTTACAACTCTCGTTTTTGATACATTTGGTTATTTGAGTTGTAACACTTAAACTCGATGGTCGTCTGCTACTTATTTGCTATTCTGTGATGCGATGATAAATTCCGCATGTGCGATGATAACTTCCGCACTTAGGTCATTTTGCAGACGTCCATTTTTCATTATGCATGTCATTATCTTCGTCATATCTTATCATGCATGATGAATTGTCGTCATAAGTTGAAGAGGATCTCCACAAATACAACCTGCCATGTGCATTTGCATTCCAGAAGCAAATTACTTATATGCACATCTTCAGGGGGAGCCTTTGTAACTTATGAAGACAATACCCTGTCCTTTACAATTTCACATACTTTATCCCCGTTTGAAAACTTCAACCAGTTTGTCATCAATCACCAAAAAGGGGGGAGATTGTAAGTGCATCTAGTGCCACCCCTAGTTGGTTTTGGAGTATTGACGACAAATTTGGTTGAGGGACTAATGTGTTTGTGAGAATTGCAGGATAACACAGGTAGTGTCCCTCATTGATTCGGTTTACCTACCGGAGATGACCCCTAAAAATGTATGAAGACATTGACGACAATGGTGGTATGTGAAGATATTCATATTGAAGACTATGACATGAGAAGACATTCAGTGAAGACTATGGAGCGCGAAGACTTAGTTGTTTCGTTGTTTCCTTTTCTTCTTTGTTGAGTCATAGGAACCACCGTACTGTTAAGTGGGGTCCAAGTGAACAAAGTCAGAGTGACTGAAGTGATGCCCAACCCAAATCCTATGTCTTCGAGCGAAGACAATGAGAGCAAATCTTATCCAGAGCTGGATAAGTCAGCTTTGCTTGTAGCCCAAGTAAAGTTGCCATGTGTGTTTGAAATCTGACCGTTGGAACACATGTCAGTTCCTTAGTGACCCAGGGTCATTTCGGACATATCAGGTCGGGTTGCCTAGTGGCTATAAATAGCCCACCCCCTACACCATAAATTGGTGGCTGCTCAGAGTTAGTGCACGGCTTTTGTCGTTTGAGAGCAACCCACCTCGAAGCCTTTGAGAGAGAGAAATCCTTGCGAGGACAAAGCCCAAACACCCAGAGCCAAAGAGTGTTAGGCATCACTGAAGTCTTTCTGTCTGTGTGACCTGAAGACTTATTACACTTGAGGACTGTGAATCCTCCAGCCGGTTAGGCGTCGCGTTCTGAGCATCCAAGAGCCATTGTGGATCGCCGGTGAATGAAGTCTGTGAAGGTTTGGAAGTCTACCTTGAAGACTTACCAGAGTGATTGGGCGAGGACTGTGTATCCTTAGCTCAAGGGGAATAAGGTGAAGACGCGGTCTTCTGAGTTGAATCTCAGCCTCCCTAACCAGACGTACAGTTGTCACAGCAACTGGAACTGGTCCAACAAATCATGTGTCTTCAACAAGTGACTGGTTCTATCCTCTTCCTCTCTTTACTTAGAGTTTGTCTTCGTGAAGTCATTGCCTGTTTGTCATACCTGTTTGACTTCATTGCTTGACTACTATTGTTTTTTGGCTTCATACCATCTTCCATCCTGATCCTTACTACCTAGCTGCTATTAGTCTTCATACGTTCACGCTATTGCTTACTTGACCATGGCTTGCTTAGTGTAGTTTATCTTCCGCTGCATATCAATTGGTTCATTTCTACTGTTTGACTTCGAAACTTCCATGTTTTGAAGACTTTCATAAAAATTGCCTATTCACCCCCCCCCCCTCTAGTCGATAACTAGCACTTTCAGAAGAATTCATAAAAATCGCCTATTCACCCCCCTCTAGTCGACTTAACACACTTTCAGGCATCTTGTATATTTCGTCTATGTTCTTGTATGTCATGAAGGAGGCTTCAAAGTACTGAAATCTGCACTAGAAACACCGTTCTGGTTCCCATCGCACGCGCCTTCATCTCCATGTGTGTTTCTACTCCAGTGTTCATCCCTCTTGTCCACGATAGGCCCTTCATTAGTAATCAACACAAATGTATCCAATTTAGACAGCATCATATTCTCATGAACATTAGAATTGTTACCAAGAAACAAAAGTACCTGGTAATTCAATTGGCGTGCGCGAGATCTAGTGATTGGTCCAGTATCTGCAGCAGGGGCTATGGGTGTAACAATGGTATTGATGTCCTCATCAGCAGCCGTGCACCTCCACCCTTGCCCTCCGTCGCTCCCAACTTCTCCCACCTCTCCTCCGGTACGCGCTTGGCGAAGCCCTGCCGGAATTCCGTTACTGCCACCACCACCATACCGCCGTGCTGGTTTCGATCTCATCTACATCCTCTCCCTCTCTTGTTGTGTCTAGAAGGAGAGGACACCATTGAGCTGAATGTGTGCTAATCTCGGAGGTGCCAATCGTTCAGCGCTAGATCGGATTGGATCGTGAAGAGTATGACTACATCAACCGCGTTACGACGCTAACGCTTTCGGTCTACATGGGTATGTAGACACACTCCCTTCTTGTTGCCTTGCATCTCCTAGATTAGATCTTGGGTGTTCGCAGGATTTTTTTATTTCCATGCTTCGTTCCCCATCATTATCACCGTTTGCGATCTCTTCATTTTTTGAGATCAGTCAATAGCTAATGGTTTTATTTCTTCATTTCTTCTTTTGGATCAGCGAGTGAGCTAATATGGCTATTTTGCTCTTTATATATTTGAGCAACTAGATGCTTTAAAGGATTTGAACAAAATTCATTATGCGAACCTGAACCCTGCTGCCATTTCTCCACCTTCATGTAGTGGGCTTGACTGGATCATATGGTTTTCTCGCCAAAAATTCCCTACGCCACCAACTACTACCCCGCTCTTCACTTTGTAGCTCGATTTCATACACAACCATCTTCTATGCGGCATTGGTAAAACACTGTTCTTTTATTTAGTTCTACTGTGCTCGAAGAAAAATGACTCTCTGGTGAAATTGCTTATGTATTTGATCTGTAAGGGCATGCTTCTTGCATTGTGTGTTGGTGTTGTGGTGTTACAGTAACCAATGGTGGCTCTAATCAACTTGTAAAGCTTTCTTTTCTTTCATTGAATTATGCTTTCCTGTGATGACATATTAGTGTTATCATCTACTACATCAATTTATTTTAGGGCATTCGTTCTTGAAAAGTTATAAGAGTACATGTAGAGAATCTGTAGTTCACTAGCTTAGCTTGAAATAGTAGTGAAAGGGATTCTAGGAGGCCATCAAGGTTTATTCGAAGGAAATCTTAGCTCATCTGTTCAAGTTCATTGCTATTCATGTAGAAAGAGCACTCTTGTGGCTACATCTCAAAAAAAAATAAAGTTGGCCTTGGAGAAAGTAATCTTTATTAGATCAAGATTTTTTGTTCTTTTGTATATTAGATGTTTTTTGTGTTATAGAGAAAGTAATTTTTAATGTTCTCACAAGTTAGGGATAAGCCAATGATCTTGGGCATATGGTTGACTTAAATCCCAAGAGCAGAGTTTGCGAATTTTTTTGTTTCAATTCGAATCAAGTGTTTTCAAATAATTAGTATGTTGTTATGAAGGAGTAGTATATTGAACCGTAATTAGCATCATTAGATAATTCTCATTAGTACTTACCAATTAACATTTCTATGTTACACTCATCCTGCTGCTTATTTATATATGTGATGATTCCACATGACTCTTTTGTCTCTCTATTCTTATCATACTTTCGATTTCACATTCTTAGTTGTTTACTATTTCCAAACTTTCTGGAGAATGGCATCTACTAATTACTAAGCGATATTGTATATAATGTGCTGTTTAGTATGGCGTCAGAACAATAAACTTTCTGTCATGAACTATTTTCTTTATTATATTTATCTACTTGCTCACTTAACAATGCATTGACGTCTAGTTTCTTTCCCAGTTATGTCCATTCGTCGCTGATCTTGGGACTATTTTGTGCATTGTAAACTCTATACAAGTTTGGCAATGTCCATTTTTGTCATTTAAGAGTTATATTTTGCTTTGTTCCTGCAGTAACCATTTGGGACTCGGATACAAAGTATTTGGCCTTGGCGGTTGAATTTATAGGGACATGCCATCTTACTTGCCATTATGCATCCTAAACTAGTGAAAGTATGGACCCTAGGCATTGTTTCCAAGCGTTGCAATATTGCAATACTGCTTGTGCTCACTTTTACTGCTTGTTATCTTACTATTTTTATTATTTCATATTACAAAAACCTATATCTACTATCCATACTACACTTGTATCATCATCTCTTCGGCGAACTAGTGCACTTATACAATTTATCATTTTGGGTGTATTGGAGACACAAGAGATTTCTTATATTTGATTGCAGGGTTGTTTTAAAGTGACCATCTTCATCCTATACCTTCCATTGATTGATAAACCTTAGGTCATCCACTTGAGAAAAATTTGCTACCATCCTACAAAACTTGCGCTTGAAGGCCCAAAAGAGTCTAAAAGAATAAAGTTGTGTAGTAGACATCAAGCGACAACAGTCATAATCATGCATTGTGAATAATTAACCTTGAACATGAGTATGAGTATGATATAGATACTCTGAACATAAATATCATAAAGGTTGCATTGGTTTTGAATCAATTAAATACGTGAACATGTGCCAAGTCAAGCCACTTGAATTCTTCAGAGGAGGATACCATCCTCTCATACTACATCATGATCATTTTAATGCATGTTGATACAGAAGATAAATCATTATCCATTCCTAGCTACTCAAGCATGGCATGAACAACTATAATCTCTAATTGTCATCAAAAACATGTTTACCCATAATATGTTGAATCATGACTATTGGGCTAAACATATTTACAAAAACTAAAACAATAAGAGTTCATACTAGCTTTCCTTTACCGCAATCACTTCATCAAATCATCGTCATTGTTGTCTTTCACTTGCACGATAGAATAATGTGAAGATAATAATAGTGCAAGTGTGCCGTGGACTAAGTTGAAATCTGCAAACACTTTATTAAAAGGAGAAGATAAAGAAATATTACCCTTCGTTAGATCAACAACAAAGCATATAAGAGCCAATTGACAATCTTTACAAAGTCTTCTCCTCACGACAACCAAAATAAAGAAAATAAAATAAAAAACACACTGAAATATATTTTTAAGTTTTTATTTTTTCTGAAGTTTGGAGTTTTTTGTTTTTTGTTTTTCTCCTAACTTGGCCTATGGCCATTTCTGACCAGAATAGTAGTCGTAATGATAACTAGGGGTGGCATTCTGTGCTCCTTCCTCAACAAGGCGAGCAGCCTCCACTGCCGTGTTGTGCTCCCGGGCCTCGTCCTCATAGACAAAATGCCTTTGTTTGTTCTAAAAATCAAAGAGAGCAGGCGCGGGCAAAATAACAGGGTCATCATGCTATTTATTAAATGTCAGGTTATATTTATATTCATGTGTCCCATACTGGATAAAATTGTGACATTGCATTGCCTCAAAGTCTAAGTTTCTATGGAGAAGTACAAGATCACTGGGTCTAATGGAAACTCCAAATCTTGTGGCTACGTGAGAGGCGTAAATTCCTCCATATAATTCACCATCATCTGTGTTTCGGCTTAACCGACATGCAATGATGGCCCAAAAGTTAAAGTCTCTACTGCCATTTACAGCAACATGAAGAATACTCAAATCAGGAGCGCAAAGTGCACTACAATCATGCTTGCCAACTAAACACCTCCCACTGAATATTGCCAGGTAACGAATAACGGGAACTGAATGCTTCCAATCCTAGCTTGTGTCACACTCCTATCCTCGACATTGCAAAGACTACTAAGAAATGCATCATAGTCAGATTTCCACGGTTCAGCGAGCGAACCCCAATACGGAATTTTGTATGCATCACAAAATTCTTCTAGAGACATACTATAGAATTTCTCATAGAGATGAAAAAGGACTCTAGAAGTGCAGACCAATACTTAAATTTCTGCGTGAATGAATCTGTAAGGTGGTACTGCTGAGTGCACTTATTTGTGGGAAGGCGGTCATCTCGGCATTCTCAATATATTGATCAAATTCTTATTTGATGACAACACATATCATGAAAGTGTCGCACGACCACTAGCACAATTTCACCTCGGTAACCCATACCGAACTTGCCCGTGGCTCATGGTATGCCTGCCGTGCCAAGCTTTGGCTCGAGGAGCTCCCCTGAACATGTTCATTTTCCTGAAAATTTTCTGAAATTTTTGGACCACGAAAAGAGGTTAATAAAACTTGACAAATTTGATAGCAACAACTCGTACAAGTGTCTAGAAACTATATCAAGCATTCAAACTACTTAGAACCAAATGAATTCAACATGCAAGCTCATTTTTCATGCACTATTTATTATTCGGCAAAAGAGGTAATGTGGGCTAAATCACCGCAAGGTACACTCAAGTTGAATATAGATGCATCGTTTGGTTATGAAGGGAATACTGCCTCCATTGGTGAGATTTTGAGAGATGGTGTTGGCGACTTTATCGTAGCTGAAATCTACTATATGGGGACAACAACAAATGCATACACAGCGAAAACTTTGACGGTGAAGAAGGGGCTGCAACTTACAAAATCCTTGAGTATTCATAAACTAATTGTTCATTCTAATTGTGCAGAACCGGTCAAGGAGCGGTTAACTCAGTAGCGGCCCTATTCTAAATGATTGTTTTGGGATTTGTAATAATTTTTGGTCATGTTATTATTGAGCATTGCGCGCACGAGTCGGATCGCTTGGCTCATGAGCTACCTAGCAGGGTTAGAGTTGGTCCTCTTGTCGTGTGGACCGATAATTCTCCCTCATTTATTCATAGCCTTATTTTGGACGATGCATCGTTATTTGAGTTGAAATAAAGCAAGCCATGACAACACCTATTTTTAAAGTGATATTCATCCTGTCATAGACTTTTCAAAATACTGCCATTTTTTTTCCGTTCGAGTGAACATTTTTACCAAATTTTCTTTGAGTACCAATCTGGAAGCAAACAAACGCGTGTTCATGCCTGGGCTGGGCACTACCCCATGGAACACAGGCCAGGGGCAGATGCTGAAGCGGCGGGCTGGCATTGGTAGAGAGTAGAGACCAGAGGAAATCGTCGGTCATCAGGATTGCAGAAAGATGACCTTCTCCTTGGTCTAGAACTAGAACTAGAAGCCACATCTAAAAGGGCGAGCCATCCATCCATCCGCCCCGCCCCTCCAAACTCCAATCCAATTCCTAGCGCGGCTGTTGGACTCGGCTGTGGCCTGTAAAAGCTGCGCTGCTCTCTTGTCAGAGGAAGAGGGGGCGCCATGTAAAGATGGGTGGGAGGAGTAGACCGCAGGGGCAGTATTGTCATAGTACACAACACACATTAATGAAGGTATGTACTCTGTACTTAGGAGTGTAGTATGTTGCGGGGAGAGGCACGATTTAGTTGGCTACCAGGGTGGCGTTGCCATCAAGTTTGTGCGACTTGCTATAGGTGCCCGTGCTCTCCAGTAGTACGTCTCAGACGAGTGTTTGTTCATGGACTCTGTACGATCACGAACATGAATGAACGAACTGCTCCGTATTAGATTAGCGTGACCAAAACGCATACCGGGCGCAAATCGACAAATAAAAAAGCCGCGTACCGGGCGCGGAAGGCCTCCAATCCAATCTACTCCGGGGGCATGCACAGCACACTGAAGCGTAGGAAAAAGAAAAAAAGGAAACACAAGTGCACGACGGGTGACGGTCCCTCCCAGTGAGTTAACGCCCCTGGGCATGAAGTAATTTACCGGGATACCCCCGTCACGAAACAACACCGCCTCCCTCGCCCTTCTGTCCTGCCTGCACCCTCCCACGCTTTTAGCAGAGCCCCTCCCCCCTCCCATTTCCCCCTCCTCCGCGCACCACCAAAGGGAGGGACGGCGAGGCTGGCTTAACCCCCTCTTCTACCCCGCTGCCGGCCCTAGGTTTAGGATTCTTCTAGCGTCTCCTGCCGATCGTCCATGGCGGGCGAGGCGGACGGGTCAGGGTGAGGCTCTCTCTGCTGCCCGTGTAAACCAGCACCACGGCCACGGGTTTGATTTCTGCCTGCACGCTGCAGGGACGGGGATGGCGAGGGGCGATAGACGGCGCAGGAGTCGCCAATCCGTCACACCCGGCGGCGGCGGCGGCCATGTAAGCTCGTATTGCATTGTCTACGGTTTGATCCTCTCGCGCCCTCCGCGCCTGGGGTCGTTGTTTGGTTTCGCTTCCGCCTAGCATGTTGATTTTGCGTCTCGGTGGCCTCGCCTCATCGGCACTCCCCTCTCTCCTGCAGGGATGGAAGCAACGCGCTGGTCACGGGAGCAGCTTCGAGCTCCACCAATCCTCATGTGCCGCCGAGGGTGTCCACGTAAGATTCGTAGTAGAATTTTCTGATTTGCAGCAACGGTACGGTGATTCGCTTGGACCGGAGGTTATCATCTCACGTAACGTGCGTATGTTGCTCGCAGGGAGCAAGAGGTCCACAATCTGCAACGGGCCAGCACCACTGACGCGCCGATGCAGCAGAACGAAGACGAAACATGGTGAGGACGGACCCACGCAAGTTTCTCTTACCAAAATTCTGTAATAAATCATGCCCCTTTCGTTTGTGTCAACTCGTAACTCGGAGTCCCTTTGCCCAATCAGTGGTATCGTTAAACGGAGCAGGGGATATCGGTCATACATTTATGCTTCTAGTTTTTTCGGCAGTCAACTGGAGCCGATTAGTTTGGTAATGTACTGACGACAACCTCATGCGGCCTTTCAGTATTAATTAATTAACGACAGATAGCAAGATGAGTTTCGTGTGATCAACTTACCTTCGCTCAAGGGTCTCTAATTTTAAAGGCGTGCTGAACGTTTTGTTGGTTTTGTTTCTTCTGCTATATGTATTGTGTTAGTTGCTACCACGACCATTGTTTCTTCTCTCAGAATATATTTTCTATTATATTATTTTCCTGTGCTTAGTTCAATTGCATAGCATGGTGCATCTTGAATTCTTGATAAGTTCTTATTAATGTTTTTAGAAAAAAAATCGTCTTATTAGTTGATTTGGCATGACATGCAAAGCAGAAAGTTTGAAGTATGGTCACAACAGAATGCAAACTTACTCTCCATGTCTTTTTTTTGTGTATTTGCTTTATCTAATCATGTTAACTGTTATGGAGAATTGAGTTGACACATGTTAATCAATTGTTCTGTCCAGTGGGCACCGTGATGTTTGTTCAATCTAGGTTCGTTACAATGCTTTTAGACTTTGTATTTGGTTTATCTAATCATGTTAACTGTTATGGAGAATTGAGAAGTTGACACATGTTAATCAATTGTTCTGTCCAGTGGGCACCGTGATGTTTGTTCAATCTAGGTTCGTTACAATGCTTTTAGACTTGAGAAACTCATGCCATATCTGGAAATCATGTGCAACCACAGATTGACCTCAAAACCACTCAATTGGCATCCAACAATTTTAGCTTAACCTACCTGCACAAGTCAATGTCAGGTAATCCACCATCTGGTTTAGTATGCGGATCGACACTCCTACACCCTAGGTGTATTTTCTTTTCTATCAAGCCATGACATGCAAAGCAAAGAGTTTGAAGTGAACATAATGCGAACTTAGTCCCCTTCCTTCTGTGTGTGTGTGTGTGTGTGTGTGTGTGTGTTTTATCTAATCATAACTGTTATGGAGAATTGATTTGACACATGTTATCAATTGCTCTGTCTAGTGGTCATCGTGATGTTGGTTTAATCTAGGTTCATTACGATACCTTTAGACTTGCGAATATCATATCTGGAAATCATGTGTAACCATAGATTGATATGAAAACTATGCGATTAGCATCCAACAAGTTTGGCTTAACCTACATGCACAACGTGATTCAGGTAATGAACCACGCGGTTTAGTCTACAGATTAGCACTCATGCACTCTACGTGTATTTTCTTTTGTATCAAGCCATCTCATGGTATTTTTTTTCTTTTGGTAACTTTCTACGTGTTGGGTTGTGTGCATATTGCTATGCATAGGCTGGGTTTGTACTCAAGGTGTGTTGCATCACCTCGATGAGGTGTTTGAGTTACTAAGTCCCTTCATCGATAAAAGGTAATTAACATGAGCAATTTTCTTCTTATGAAATGTAACGAACTAAGACACCAGCACCAGCAGAGTGCCTTTTTTGTGATTTTGCCTTGAATTTTAGGATTTTGCTTTGATTTAAATGGTTGTGCATGAATTGGTAATACTTATACAGCAAGAGTCCATTTTGTTATTATCTTGTACGACACATGTTAATCTTGATCACTAAGGTTCTGCCCATGCATCTTGTTTGTTAGCGTGGTCAGGTAGCATTGAGCTTTGTCCTTTCTTTGTTAATTATTTGCATGAGGTATATACTCAGTTATTGTTATCTTACAAACTACAAAGCTAGTTTTCAGCAAAGAAAGATAAGCTTGTTTGGTATGGATTGTTTGCAGGGAGCTATATAATGTTACACGTGTTGATGCTCTAGTCAGTGATGGCAGATGGGATATTCTAGAAAAGTGCCTCTCCAACCTTATTAAGAAGATTTATCCTAATCCTCTGAGAGCACACCCGATGCTTTTTCTGCACGTGAAGAGAGGCAATCTGCTTGAAAAGATCACCAAAAGGAGACTTGAAGAAGCAAGAATATTCCTTGACCAGGAAATCAGAACCCCGTTCAAAGAGGTGGTGGATATGGGGCAATCAGAATTACCATTTGCTTCCATCCAAGCAATTAATGATGAAATTGACTATTGTGGAAGGTATGTCGCAGCAGGAACACGGTAACATACTGCCACACCCTCATCAATAAAATTTTGCTCCCTGTTTTACTTGTTCTTTTTTTTATAAACGAAAGGAACAATGGGTCTTTAATATCATCAACGTACCAATGGTCCTGCCAAAAAAAGAGGGTATACAGTTTTTGGAAAGCAAACTGTAAGATGACATCTTGCCACTGTAGAGCAAACTCGGTAGCATCATATGCTGTTTCGTAATTCTTAAGAGAACATATTTGGCATTAAAACTGCAGATTTATCATACTCACTGATAAGTTTATAAACGAAAATGTTATATGGAACCATGGTTCAGCCGAACCTACGCTCGACACCATTGATCTCTGGACACTTTTCATAAGGATCCGTGCATGATTGATTAAAAAATGCATGATGGGAGCTGTTTGCATGTTAAATAATGCATGACGCGAATCCACATGTAGCAGGATGTTGAATCGTACGGCGTCGACCATAGGATCGGCTGAACCATGGTCCAGAATCAGGCCTCTCATTTATAAATTGCAGAATATGAGCCATCAGGGAAATTGATGTGTTCACTCAGTTGATTCAGATTATCTTTTTAGTCATTTTAGGACTAAATGGGTTGTTTTGTTCTTAGGGAAGAGCATCCATACTGTAATTCAAATGAGGTCATTAAGGTGGTGCTTCGTGATTACTTCAGTCTGTATATCACTGAGCAGACAAAGTATGTCAAATCTCATACTACTTATTATGTCTTATTCAGTGCTGTCCTTTATAATATAACATACACCTCTCTCTTTATCTATATATCTGTAAACAGATTCGACGTACCAACGATTGCAAAGAAGAAATGGTGGAGATTTGCAGTGAAGATTAGAAAGCAACATGCTCAAAACAAAAATATTAGCTTCCGGTGTATTGTGTGCTCTCAAGAAGTTCATGGCAAGGGAATTGGTTTTATGCAACAGCACCTCCAAGAATGCCCGATGATGAATACAAGCAAGGCTGAGGACATATACAATGGCATACTGAAGATGGGCGCGCCAATAAACAATCTTGTTCAGCAAGCAGCTGGAAAGGCCGAAGCCATGAAGAGCTTTTATGCCAACTTGGAACTTGCTCGGCAAATTTCTCTTGCATCAAATCAAGCCAGTATGCTCCCAACTGTCCTAAACAACGTCAAGCATTTTGCAGAGATTGTCTTCTATATGGGTGAGTTCCTCTGACTGTATGGAGTTTTTTATCTCAAGTTCCTTGGATCAACAACTCTCTCTAACTCTAAATGCAAATCAAGGTGGATCTCCAACTAGGAGTGAGTTTGCGGCAGTAGGAGCAGCGCAAGTAACCGGGCTTGGAGCCTCCCACTTAATGGTACCTCCATATCAGCAAACGAATTCCAATTCAAATTCTGGTCTCACTATGACTACAACCCATAGAGCTGGAGGTACTTCTCGCATCTCAAATTTACACTTAGGTTATCCAAATGGTACCATGTCAGATGCAAATGTTCTACCTTCTACCGCCGCAGATGCAGTCTACAATAGACCAATTGTACCTCCAAGTGGCGAACCAAATTCAGGTCCAACTTCTAGCCTCATTATCACTGCGACCCATAGAGCTGGAGGTATCTCTCTCAGTTCAACTTTGCACCCGGATTATTAAAATGGTATCATACGATATGTAAATGTTCTACCTTCTACCGCCGCAGATGCAGGTGGGGTGTCAAATGCAGGTCCAGCTTCTAGCCTCACTATGACTGCGGTCCACAGAGCTAGAGGTATCTCTCTCAGCTCAGCGTACCGTATTATATGCAAACGTTCTACCTTCTACTGCTGATGCAGTTAGCAACATACAATTATACCTCCAGGTGCGGTGCCAGGTTCCTCTCCAATTTCTGGTGAAGCCGAAGAATCAAATGCTGCTGATATCTCTCGCACCTCCAGTTTGCATCCAGGCACCAGATCGCATGGTCAAGTTCGATCTCCTACTTCCAACACAGCTATCGTCGTTGTACCAACTGCTAGCCAAACTGATGAGGGAGCAGCCACTTGGGAAGAACTAGGTCTTGGCAACATCATGGGTATGTTATCATTCGCATTTCAATATCACTTTGACATGATCTCTTTCTCAGATGGGGTTGAATCGCATACTTATATGCCTCCTATCACAACCCCAGGTGACGACATTCTTGATTATGGTCCTGCTGCTTCAAACACAAGGCTCGAATTCCCAACTGATGAGCAAGCAGCCACTTGGGAAGAACCAGGTCTTGGCAACATCATGGGTATGTTATCATTCGCATTTCAATATCAATTCGACATGATCTCTTTCTCAAATGGGGTTGAATCGCATACTTATATATGCCTCCTATCACAACCCCAGGTGACGGCATTCCTGATTATGGTCTTGCTGCTTCAAACACAAGGCTCGAATTCCCAGATGATGAGACTTCATTAGCTAACATAACTTTTACACCGGACGGGAGTCCATTTGGCTTATAGGATGCGCTGAATGAATGAAGGGCTGAAAGAAACAGTTTTCATTCAATTTTGAAGTGATAGTGATAGGAAGTACTGAAGTCCTGCGGCATTTAGGTGGTGAGGAATTAATAGGATTTTGTAGTTTTGGGTTTTGTCCACGACACGGAGCTTGAGAACCATTCCCTCGAACTCAGGGATGTTCTATTGGGGGGCTTTGAGGGTGGTCAGAAGTCTGCTAGGTTCAAAGAGCTGGTGCTGAAGAGGGTGGCTTGGCTCAAAATGCTCATCGTCCTCTTGGGAACATGTAAGGTCCACTTGCTGAGGTGTGCTGGGGCCAAAAAGGCGACCTTTTTCTATCAATCGTGACTAGGAAACTACTAGGTTTGAGCGCTTGGTGAGGTCTCCTGTTGCTTCTTAATAAGGACGGAAACGATGGAATGATTGAACTCATGCTGAGATTTGAGCCGCGTGTCATGTTTCTTCTTGTTTTCTGCTTGTTATTGCAGCTTGTCCATTTGTCTCCGTGTATGCCTCGCAGCAGCCAGACCCCAGTTGTTACCGCGCGCCACTTGCAGCACCGCTCAGGGCTGTTGTGTCGCGCAGCTCGACGCCAGCCGGTTCAAGCATGGTCACGGTCGCCGCATCACTGGTTGGCCGGTTCCAGCACATACCGATCGCGGTCGCAGCATCGCCGCCGATCTGCTCAAGCACCACACGCGCCCGCACGCAACATTGCCCCCAAATAGTTCCAGCACGCGGCGATCGCGGTCACAATGCCACCATTGTGTAGCAGCTGCCCCACGCACGCAGCTTGACGCCGGCCGGTTCAAGCACGTGGCAGCCGCGATCGTTGCATCGTCGTCGGCCAGTTCCAGCACATAGCGGTTGCGGTTGCAGCATCTCCTGCATGCAACTTCTTAGCAAATAGTTGCAGCACGCGGAGATCGCGGTCGCAGCGCCATCGTTGTGTAGCAGCTCGTCGGCACGTGCTCGCAGCTCGACATCGGCCGATTGAAGCATGCGGCGGTCACGGTTGCCGCATCGCCATCGGCCCGTTCCAGCATAGAGTGGTTGTGGTCGCAGCATCGCCACTGGTCGGCTCCAGCCCCACACGCTCCCGAACGCAACATCGCCCCGAATAGTTCCAGCACGCAGTGATCATGGTCACAACGCCACCGTTGTGTAGCAGCTCGTAGCTCCTGGTGTCACCGATCACTACTAGGGAAAAGCCTATACACAGAATCTTACCAGCAGCGCGCTTTAAAATCAGGCGTTGCTGCTAAGTAGCAGTAGCGCGGGCAACAGAAACTCGCTGCTGAAACAAGTTTATCAGTAGCGCGTGCACCGCAAGAGTATGTGTGAGGCTATTTATGAATTGATATGTTTTTCTTATTCAGAGATTGCCAAAGAACCTATCTGTGAGTTGTGGTATCGAGCCTGATGAAGAAGGCTCAGTTGGACTACGCCTTACCACAAGGGGCTCCGTCACCACATGTACTTACCGCATGGACACAGATGGTCGCACACACTTGAACTCGGTTGGGTGAAAGAGATTCCTCGTTGGCAAGAATCTTCGTGTTGGACAGGCCATCCTAATTATTATCAGGAACACCCACCGCCCAGGCTTGAGGATGATGATCATCATCGATATCATCTAGAACTACATATGTTTGTGTGGCTATATCATCTAGAACTACATATGATGATCGTCGTCGATATCATGTAGAACTATATATGATGATCGTCGTCGATATCATCTAGAACTAAATATGATGATTGTCGTCGATGTCACCTTGTACTGCTTGAGGATGCATCTTGAGTATATATGAAATTGTTATCTAGTACTCCCTCGGTTCCAAATTACTCGTCATGGTTTGAGTTCAAATTTGAACTAAAACCACGACGAGTAATTTCGAACCGAGGGAATACTACCTAGTACCTATAATGCTTTATGAAATTGATATCTAGTAGTACCTAGTATCTGAAAATTGCAGTTTATCAAAGCTGGAGTGGGAAAATGATGAAAAATATAACAGTAGCGCGGGACCGGAAAATCGCTACAGCTAAATAATAGCAGCGCGTTCCTGAAAAGCGTTGCTGCTATAGTCAATAGTGGTAGCGCGGGTACAGACGGCGCTACTACTAAGAGTTAGTTGTAGCGCCTTATTGGTAGCGCAGGCACCCGCGCTGCTGATAAGTCTAAAACCCGCGCTGCTGCTAGCCTTTTCCCTAGTAGTGGATAGCAGCAATGGGCATCGCTGGTTCCAGCAGTGGTCGGTTCTCGTCGCAACAATGGGCGTCGGTGGTTCCAACAGTGGTTGCTCGTGTCGTAGAAATGGACATTGTCGGTTCCAGCAGTGGTTGGCTGCTTGCTTGTAGTAGGCTCCGCCGGCACCCACAGTAGTGGTGTCGCGTTGTAGTAATCGTGCTGACCGTACCTTACGCTTGCAACACCGGGAGGCTGCTCGCCACACCAGGAAGCCGTCGTTGGCTGCTCCCAGTGGCCACCGCCCTTGTAGCACACTCGACGGTCGTGGAAAAAATGTCCGGTCGTCAGTCTCCTCGCTTCTTTGCATTAGCATGCAGTGGGCATGCAGCGTCGCTTCTAGGCCCTTGGGGCACCGGTTGAAGCTCACCGGAGGGCAATATTATAGTATAGCCAAAACCGGTTATATAAAGTTGTCACGTCACCTATAGTCAATCTAATAGCCCAGTTATGAATACATGGCCATACTTGTATGCTATGTCATTAATATGTTCCACATCTTATTATCTCACAATTTTTGCTACTTTGCTAGAGCCCGAGCTGGCTATAATTCTACTGCTTGTTTCTCTTTTCTCTTCTCCAACCAAGCAATAAGAAAACTGATGTGGCATCTCCTAGAGCTCGGGTAGATCACTTTATTATACTTGCCCTTACAACAGGGGAACAATAGTTGTTAAGCTCCAGCTCTTACATGGCTTTGTAGCCTCAGGAATAGTAAAAGGAGAATTGCTATGTAAGCAAAGCAAGGTGAGAGTTATCTAAAAAAAATAGCAAGGTTTGATGTTTTTTTTAATAGTTTGAATTGCTTACCACATATGCAAAAGCACGAAAATGACTGGGTAAATGACGGCTGGGAGAGGTAATACAATCTGAGCCGTTGGATGTCGCATGGAGGGCGTTAAGTCTTTTCAATACCGTTGCAGTGCGTCGCTTGGGCTGTTGCAGTGGTGCTTCAGTTAACTGAACATGGTGTCCCAGTTATAGGTACTCAGAGTTCACTAGGACCTAGCAGCTATATGTGCATCAACCTATCTACTGCATATGATTAATATACCTAGTGTGGTTTCTGCTCTAATGCAGCAGCATAATGCACCAAAACCCACCCACCCTGCCCAAAAAAAGCTTTTCGGCTGCCACATACATGCAACGATCACATGAGGATGTGTGGCTAACGGCCTGACACAGGCAAAGCTCGAAGTGTCACCGGCTTCCAGGCATCCACCCGGTTCCCAATCCCACGTCAGTAGTCCATACATAGCCGTACAGACGATAAGCTGCAACAGCAACAGGCAGGTACATGAAAAATCAAGACGTCAGCAGCTTCCACACACAAACAACATCAATCATATTTTGGGTGAAAGCAACAGCCACTCACCACTGCAAGCGGCTGCTACCACTATCAAAACTTGGAGCTACAAAGGACGACTGTGTGCTCAAGAACAAAGAGACTTGTAGACAGTTCACATGGAAATACTCCAATTTAAGTCCAATACAAGCCTAATTTACACCAGGGGGCGGGCACATCAGCCCTTAACAATTTTTCTTGGTGACAGTTTCCATCGTCCTTCTAGGTTTCCCTTGCTTTTCAAAATTTTCTCTCTATACAAAGAAAGAATAGACCATCATACTCCCCCGCTGTTTCTGCAGCCAGCTAGAATCACTTGTAGCTAAGCAGAACTGAGTTGATGACATGCATAAGCAAGCGAAGATTGCTGTTATCCAATGGACTGGTGGTGGGGAGCGACCGGTGGTGAGCCAATTTGGCGTAGACTTGCTCGAAGATGGGCCTCACATGTATGGCGATGACTTGGTCTGTCGGATTGATCGCCATGGCAACATCTGTCATCCACTGAATTTTCCGGGATGTCTCGGTGCCAATATCAACTGCTAGCTGCTGGAGTAGGGCTAGGAGGACTCCCTGGTTCAGAGGGACTGGGGCCATTGTACATAATCCACGCAAATCAACCTGTACAAGAGGGTAGAGCTATAACAAATCCAACACAGCTATTCCAGTATGAGCAAGTTAATGAACAAGGGTCATATAGCTCAGCATTAGCTGACCAATCAAGGACGACGATACCTGAGAGCATAACCAAGACACAATTGACACGTCACTTCTTTGAAGTGCTACTGTAAAAGCCTCGTCAAATTTGTGTTCAGCTAGCAGTCTTCCCAGCTCCTTCATCGGGTCTAATGGTGCCTCGACCTGAAAAATTGCAGGGCACATGAAAATTATATAGATGTCTTGATGTCACCAATCATCATATTATTTACCTAAGACAAGGAAAATAAGATTGAAGACTCATCCCTCAATACCCAATAGGCATACCCATACTACATCAAACGGCTTAGACAGGTCGCCAATCAGAAAAAATGTGTAAGTTTAAAAGGTTTCAGAATTCAGCACCTCTGGCGGGCCAGTGATAGGACCATTGTTGGGCTGCAGAACATTTGTATTTTGCGCATTGGCATTGCCAGATGTAACCAGCGCCAAAATTTTGCGATTCCCATCAAGTAACTCTGATGTGAGATTCTGGGTGATTGAGGACGCAGAAGTGATAGTTTCCTGAAAAGTAATTATATAAACATTTTTGTTATTATACAATTGGAAAGGAAAAATGCATACTTTTAACTTGCTATTTCCAGCCATTCCAAATAACAAATATCCTACCTTTAAAGTAAGCACCAATGGAGTATGTGCTGCCTCAACCTGCTGCTGAATAGCAACAGCATGCTCAGACATTCCTTTCTGGAATGCACTGTCTACTTGCTCAAACATTGTCTTGCATGATTGTTCAAATGCTGGAACAAGCAATGATTCAAAGCTAGTGCGTAAAACATCCTGCATACATCCATTTAAAACAAATTAGTACATCTAGCAAAGCTAAAACAAATTGATCTTACAGTAAATTTCATATATAGATGAACAACTTAAGCAATCTACTGAGAAACAAAGGCACGACAAACAAATCAGATGCAACATGTAACATGCCACATCAGAGCTGCTAGAATACCATCTATAAGAACAAACTACAAGATGATACATACCTGAAGAGTCTGTTTTACAGATGTATGAAATTGCATTTGGATTTGCCTAGCAAGTGTAGCTTCAAGTTTTGCAGTAACAGATTTGTCCAGCTGATTCACCACCTTGTCACCCACCGCTTTCTAAATGCAAACAGTCAAACAAGAGCAAGGGTGGCAAAAGCAAGAACAACAAATGCAACAGGAAGTTAGGCACAACCTGAACTGCATCAGCAACTATAGAAGTTAAAGACTTCTCAATAATAGGTGTCATTGCCCGTGCAACAACAGGTCCAAGTGAAGAAACTTCTTTCTTTACTAACTTATCCAACATTGCAGGAAGGTCCTTGTTTATTGAGCTTGTGATGAGAGTGGTCATTTGCTGCATTCGCTCCCTTTCAGCCTTCTCACGTTTTGTGTTCTCCTCCAGGAAACGAGCCCACAAGGCATCAATGCTAGCCTTGATAGATTTTTCCATTGTACGGCCTAGTGATGTTTCAATTCTTTTGCCTTCCTTCGCAATGGGAGCAATAACGATAGTACCTAGCTGCTTCTGCATATCCTTCTGCATGGCTATTAGCTGCAAGACACGCGACCACACAGTAAATAAACTGAAGCTCATACTCATATAACGCTGATCTAAAAGCCATAGTGTTATAACCTAGAATTCTCACCATCTAATAGCACTAGTCAAGTGACAAATCAAAACAAACCAAGTATATCTTTTCCTAAAAAAAGAGTAGATATTTGCTGATTTTACAAGCAGGCACAATTGTTAAGTTGGCCATAGATGGCTACATCATGTCCAACTCAGGGTACTGGACAAGTGGGCCAATACTAGATGGGATACCACGGTTGTCACTCCATGGATCTTCATTCCAATTAGGCCAGTGCTTTTTTCCCAGTGAAACCCAGAATGAAATGACAATTTTACCTGTACAGATTTTCTCATGCATCTCAACAAAATATTTAAGAATGTGTGTTTACATGCAGGACGTGAGAAACAAGAAAACTACCAGAGTCTATAAGGAATTTGTATCCGTAACACCTAGTTTGGATGGACCAGGAATTGAATGGGATTCCAACCTCAGCCTATCCTACTCAGTACTCACATTGATTTTAAACTTGAAACTGCGCCAAGTTTATGCCAGGTTGGCAGGCTGCAGGGTCACATTGGTTCCCACTTCCCAGCCCAATCTAAACTAAGCATAAAGAAACTGTCTTCAGAAAGGACAACCCTGTGATTTTCTAGTAGTAGCAAGTCTAATAACCAGTCAACAGCCAAATTACTCTTGAATTCAGGCCAAATATTATCGACATGTAAAACTAGAGCTTATATGCAAATTGCTGTTGACGTTAGTACAGTACAATAGTACATCAAAGAAGCATTAGTTTCATATTGCAGGCCGGATGGCAAAGAGACCACGATGGTCGTATTGCAATAGGAGGCCAAGACGGTCGTATTGCAAAGTCCAAACAGCAAGTAGAACTCCAGAATACTACAAGCAACTCCATTCGACTAAAGTTACTTCAGAGTACATAGATAAGAGAATAGTTTAATGCAATGCTCACCTGTTGCAGCATATCGGCAACTTCTGAAGAGGATTGAATAGGAGGGTATGCACTGCTGACAGGTTCATGTGAAGACTCAGTTGAGTTAAATGCACTTGTAGAAGGTGATGACTGACCAGATGCTTGAGGATGAAAAACCTTGTCCTTTGTATATGAAGATGATTGCTCCCTAGACACAGAGGAGTCACTTATGCCAGGTTTTTCTACGGTTTTGTTTGAAACATTTTCTCCAGCAGCACCAGTATGGTCAGGGACCAGTCTATCAGATGGTGACCGTGATTCTTCCACGCTATACTTATCAGTTGTTACTGAACGCTCACTGATCATTTCAACAGTTTGCTCCAACGAATTTTGATCTTTCTCTGAGTTCTCACAGACAACTTGAGCTTCCTTGACAGCTTCAAGTTCCAAATCATGATTAGATTTACTCTCATCGACATGTTTTGCTTCCACTTCTGCAATCCGAGGGCTACTAATAGAGTCATCCTGGATTTTTGCGCCATCAGATATAGAGATCTGATTGCTTTCAGCAGACAGAGCACCTGATATAATTTCAGATGGAGTTATGAGATGAGTGGCATTTCCTCCTACCTTAAACATCATGCGAGGATTTGGGAGCATCTGAACATCACTGTGGCTGTCTCTTAATTCATCCTTTCCAAAATTGTCCTTTGGCATGGGTGTATCTTGCCTAGCAAGGGCAACTGGTTTTGGCATGGGTGTATCTTGCCTAGCGAGGGCAACTGGTTTTGGCATGGGTGTATCTTGCCTAGTCAAGGCAACTGGCTCAGTGATTCGGCTTGTCGAATAATCAAAAGCTGATTGGTCTTTGTCACGGTTGCCTACTGATGGTCCTGATCCAGTAAGATCAGTGTTTGATGCAAGAGGGGCAGACTGAAGATGCGCAGAACCATCACCTTCTGTGTATGTAAGTGGTGGAGCTGATGGCTTAAGATCAAACTCTGCAGATAATGAGATAAATCATAAGCAAAAGAAAACTCTTAATTAACTGAAGCAATTGAATGAGACATGGTAATTGTTTTACCTGCAGTCTGATCAAAAGTTGATTGTTTACTCGAAGTACCGACGGTATAAGAATCTGTAAAGCTAGTTCCCGTGGATGACTCTGCTCCTACCACTTCCAGAGGTGTATCATAAACACGTGAAATAGCAGGGTCTCTTCCAAATGAGGTAGTGTCAGATGTAGGAGGCGAACAAAGTGATAACTCCAGCCCATACTGCTGGATGGCCATTGTTTGGACACAATAGACTTGAACTACCTGCTCACCATCAGGTTGGCTTTCATGTGTGCCAGTAAGACTTAAAATAGGCATCGCGACTGTAAAATCTGCGATATAATCCAAGCGGGTAGAAGCGGGGTCTGAGCCATACTCAACATGCACAGCGTAAATAGCATTCTTCTTCGCATTCGCAAGTAAGATAATGCTTGCTTGAGGCAGCACTGCGACTTGGTTGAAAAATGCCTCCTCGACTTTAGGTTCCAGAGAACTAACAAGTTCCAGGGTCTGCGTGCAATTCCAAGTCTCAGAGTCGCTTGGCAACAACCAACCTTCTTCATTAGTAGAAGCCCAAATTTTAATTTCTCGGTTTAGAGGACCCTGCATTAAGAACCAGAATAGCATGTAAGACATCTGTTAACATATTTGCACAACATGCAGTCAATTATTCTGTTTCTCAGAAGATGATAAGAGCAGAATCACATTAACTGATCATTTCTAACAGAAATAGAATATCTACAAAATGAGTCTACCATTTGAACATTATATAATGTAGCATTTCACAGACTATCCAAACCACGAGCAGAGTCTTTGCCTCTTTGTCCCTTGGCAATTGTAGGCAAATACAGCTCCGTTTAGATTTTACTAAAACTCAAGTGGTACAGGCACCTTATAGTTCATTCCTAATTAATATATGTCATTGTGTTTTGGTATATGTAACGTTGTAAAACTGAGCAAGATGCCCCAACAAAAGCGTGTGCTTCAAAAAGGCAAGTAAAACTAAGCAATCATTGGGACAAATTAAGTAATCTGTGCAAGAGTGCATACAGCAGTGATGAGATTTATATGATGCGGGCGCTCAGGTGCTGTAAGAAAGGCAACTGAGTAAACAGCTTGACCATCATGTGGCTTTAGAATCGATAGAGGTGCTAACTTGCGATCGTCCCAAATCTTTACCTGCAAAATAAACCAATATACATTACAAATGTGCTTAGTAAGGATGATCAGCACTTCTCTAAATAAAATAATGTCTAACAGGGAAAAGAGAGGCCAACTAAGTCGAAAAATTGCTGGCAGCCTCATTAGTGCTTAACCTAGCAGCTGATGTTAGTTTTCAACCGACTATTAGCAGTAACCAGACAGCACCTGATAACCATCAATCGAGGTTACGCGAACATAGCAGGTGAAACGTACTTCACAGTTTTTCTATGCACTGCAAATAATTTTATATGGTATATATTGCTGACTACAACAGCGTAAATGCAGTCAAAACCATCAAATCAAGGGGGAGACAGTCCAAACCACATATCATTCGATGAACTATTTCCACGAGACATATGGTTTGCTTTCCTTTCTTAAGAGAAAGGTGCTTTGAAATGACAAGAGAACAAAGTATTAGGATACTATTAAAAAAAACTCTGCAACCAGAATAAAAATAATTAACTCTGCAAGCCTATCGATGGAAAATTCAGTCATATTTTAATCAATGGTTTTTTATACAGTTTATTCAGTGAAATGAAAGAGGAAATAAGCTTCCATATTGCTCAGAAGAACTAGAATCTGATGGCATATTCAAGAATACCATTCAGAAAATACTTCTCCCAATTCCGCAGAATTCAAATTTTCACAATAAATAGGAGAGTATTTGATACAAACCGTGCCATCATTTGATCCTGAAGCCAGTCGGGTAGTCATCCACTGAGATATGGACAAATCTGTCACATCACCATCATGCCTACCAACCAAGCGTACACCATCAATAAGCTCATCAAGATGACATTTGATAGGTTCTTCAACACTAAAGTCTCTTCCCCTTCCAACTTTAGTTGTGTCTATTCTTAAGACACAGTTTCTGATTCCAACAAACAGAAGTTCCTGTAGGATAAACATGCAACTCCATTAGTGAGTTGAGATGCAAAATGAACTTGGAGGTGGCAAATGTTATGTAAATGATGCCTTACTTGCTTATGAGAGTGCCAACATATCCTTGGATGGTAAGCTACAGCATCACCTACAATTTGTATGGCAACTTCTATCTTTCCTGTAATTTGTGGTTTATTTTCTGCATCGGGCCCCTCATCAATCCTCCACACGTATATCCGTCCATCCACACTTGCGCTGCAGCAGAAGAGAGCAACTTAGCATACATGACCCACACAATTATAAAGAATAAGGAAAAGGATTAGCTATTTTTATATAGTATAAATAACCTCAGACAATGTTAAATATGTGATCTCCAAAGGAGAGTGAAGACAACTTTTTGTTGTGCTGCCAACTGGGTGAACAAATTCAGATTATGTTATTGTTCCATACACAGTACCTTGCTAAACGATGGACGTCCTCAGCGAAGAAAGCCATGTCCGTGACCCTCTAAAGAAGAAAGAACACAAGCCATAAGAAATAAATGCACTTTCATATACTTAGTAAAATTTGAACCCACGTGAAAATGAGGAGTGCATAACCAATTACCATCTAAAGATATTGACAAATATTGACATCAGAAATCCTCAGTCACTTCCTTGAACACTTAAATTGCGGGACAAGTTTACATACAATATTTTATAAATTAAAATTGCTGAATTTGAGCACGAGCAAACAACCACACAGTAACGGCATTATGGGCAGTGATTATTCCATGAGTGTCATCCACATAGAATGTTCAAATTCACTGAAATAAGCTAATTCAGCCCTTCTTAACGGTCTAGCCAACATAAATTCAGAATTAACATATCTATTAATACATAATTAATTCATCAGCCTCGTCATGACATCGATACAAATAATAATGTATCAGAGGTTGTTTTCAAAATAACATGCAACTGAATGTGATGATAACAAAATATCTGAAAATGGTTTCACCCGAAAATGTATAAGGTATTTTATTCTAGCGTATGGGGAATGCAGTATCTACACTTTGAACTTTTCAGATCCTTTCCCTTAGCTAAATACATCATTCATCATTAACACCCACTACCCACTACCCACTACCCAGCGATTCAATTTGTGGATGAGCATTTCTACATAGAACTAACCAACAATTTATCTCTCTGGACTAAAATATATACCTGTGTATGGCCACGGAGCAGTGACCGAAGCGCGGTGTTGATGTTTAGCACACGGATGTTCCCCAGCTTGAGCCCATAGACGATGTACGTCCGGTTTACAGCGATCTGCCTGCCCAGCACAAGACCTGGGTCTGACGTGTACTTGGTGATCGGCGTCACCTCCAGCTGTGGCGGCTGCGCCTCCCCAGGCAGCCTCGAGTCAACGTTGTGCACCGCCTTGTCCCCGCCACACAGAAGCCGACCTCTCGGCACCTTGCTGCTGGTGCTGCTGAGCATCCTCGCCGGCGGCGCGGATGGCATCGCCGGGAGCGGCGACGGCTGCGCGGCGGCGAACTCCGACGACGGCGGGGGCATAGATACCGCGGACTCGAGGTGGCCCGACCCGGAGCTGCCGAGCAGCTGCATGAGGCGGGCGCCGGGGTTGGCGCCCCCGGCGGCCATGGGGTTAGCGCCCGGGTTGGGGTTCGCGTTCGGGTTGGGCATGGGGAAGGGGATGACCGGGCGGGGCATGGGGGGCTGGGGATCCTGCGGGTAGTGGAGGTAGGGGCGGAGGTGGAAGGGAGGGGTGGCGGGGGGGTAGGAGTAGGGGCCGGAGTGCGGCGGCGGGCCGGCGGCGCCGGGGAACATGGGCGCGGCGGTCGGCGCGGGGTTGGGAGGCGGCCTGAAGAGCATGGCCATCTCGAAGGGGGGATTGGGGTTGCCGGGGTTCGGATTAGGGTTTCCGGCTGGAGACGCCATTGGAGGCGGCACTGGAGTAGATCTGGAGAAGTGGGGCTGAGAGAGAGGGGGGATGGGTCGGAGGTGCGGCGGAGCAGAAGACGAGAAGTGCAGGTCGGGGTGGTGGCGGTGATTGTTTTCTCTCGCTTTTGCGCCCTCGCTGTTTCGCTTTATTTTGACGAGGATCTTTGAGAACTCAAATGTTGCAGTGCCGTTATTTTCTTCTTCTGTTTGACTCTACTTCTAAAAATGCTCCCTCCATCAAAATATAGGGCATCTTATAACGAAAATTGCTTTTGGAGCTCGGCCTCCATGAAGGCCTCCAAATTCAAATTTTAAATTTTATCAAAATTCATATTTTAACGTTTCAAAAAATTCTGAAAAAAATACAAATATGCATGAAGACATAACACATTTGTCTGTAAATTTTCAAGGCAAAATAAGTTGAAATTAGGGCTGTCAAAAAAACAAATCTAGGATTTTTTTTAACACATGATACTATTCATCCTCCTGGGCCATGAATTTATATTTTTCTGTACAGACAGCATTTTAAGGTATTTCGTCCTAAAAATTTACACGCATACACATAATATCCTCGACCAATCCGGCCTACGACAGCGGACTCACAACGGATTGCGGTGGTCACGGAAAGGTCTTCGTGAGGGCTCCTCTCTCCACATCCGATGGCTCACTTCGAAGAGAGATGCAAACTTTGGATAATGACTTGACGCAGAGGGATGGTGGTGCAGCAGCGGCGATACACAACGCATATACCTGCTGAGATCGAGAAAAAATGGTGGCGGCGACACATAAGTGATGTTGATGATGGTGCTACTCGAGCACCTGGTCTTGAGTTCCGGGGTGAAAGCCTAGGTCTGACACATGTTGCTAGACCTGGCAATGACGACGTTGTATGTCGTTACCTTGTTGAAGGCATTGCTCGGATATGCTCAGACCGGTTCTTCAGGGTGAAAACCTAGATTCTGACCATGGGTGGTTAGATCCAGCGACGTCGATGTTTGAGGCGCCGCTCCCTTCCTGAAGGCGTTACTATTGAAGAACCCCGTTCGTGTGGTGTCATGAGATGATTGGTGTGGATATGGTCATTGTTGTAGTTTGTCGATCGCGTGTCTGTTACTTTGGATTTTTTTTTATCGCCTACGTTTAGCTCTGGTCTTACATGACTTTACTATTTGTCGGCGTGTTTTATGTGTGTGAGTTAGTGTTGGTTGTGTGCATCCTAGTTATGCAGAGACCGGGTGTGTACTCATTATGTTTGTATTCTCTTGATGCTCCATTTTGAGTCAATAAAATCCACCCTTTATCGAAAACATAATATTTCTTGTTTACTTGCACAATTTTTCAGCTTTTTTTAAACCGGCAAGTTTGAATTTTGATTTTTCAAAATTTAAGCTCTCCAATGAGCTCGGTCACCAAAAGGACGTTATAACCCTAAAAAGAACACAGGGCGGCTTAGTATTTTGCATTTTTCCCCTGTTGTGCAATATTTAGAAAATCGATGCATTGTAAACCAACAGATGTAGAAGCATTTGTGGCTAGCAGCTCCCTGAGCCAATGCATGAAGTTTAAACGCCCTTCTCGCTCATTTTGGCATGCACTATATTTTGGACTTTGAAGAACATTGGTTGATTCCATGCACATACATTGCACATCAGTATTCACATATGTGTAGCAACCAGATCACAAGTATCTATAAGGTGGCATATTGTTTGTATGCGTATGTGTGTAATTACCCCGTTGGCAGACCACACATATTTGAGTGTCTGATGCGACGCATACATAAAGACTGTGACATTGCTAACTGGAAAAAACATTATTAGCCCGACAAAAAAGAAAGTGATCAACATAGTAACAATAGACTTATACTTTTTATATGCACTGAGGTCTGACGTAAAACAGAATTGGGGATGATAAATACAACGGTAAGGATCCATGTCTCGATGTCGCACATGCATCAATACCTTAACTACCATAGTAGTTTCATGGAGCACGCTCCACGTATAAATTGCGCTAGGGCTGGCATCACTCATCTGATTAAAAATCTATCGGGTGTGTTATGCAGTACGACAAAAGGCTAAAGAAATTAGTCAAGTCTCAAATGTGGAAGATACAAAACAAAACATTGTTATAAAAATACATAAAAAATCATCACTCTCGCGTATACAACATAAGTTAATGTATAACCAGGAGTCCATGTATAATCGGAAATCTAATTTGGATCCTAGATGCACGTGCTCCTGCAGGCAAAAAATAATTTTTGAAATATCAAGAAAATCCCAACAAAAATTTGATGTGTTCATAGTCACATTCAAATGCTACCTACAAATTTTTAGGTAAAAAAGTTAAGCATTTGGCCCGCGAAAAAAAATTAAGCACCAAATGTTATACCTAATTTTATTTTTTCACTGATGAAACATTGTTGCCCTGTTTCACATCAAATTTATCAAGCATGCTTGCGACACTAACACGAGTATCTATAAAAAATATTCAGTTTTTTTAAAATTTCTGTTCATGTGCAAACAAATCCACCCGGGAGCCAAGACTCCCTCCGCACATATTTTTTTTACAAGGCTATATGAGAGTATATGGTGCCTAAATCACATGTTCGCTCTGGTCCTTACTTCCGGGGCAGTGAAATATTAGGTTTCTACGAGGTGCGAAACGCGAACACCCTTCTCATTTCCCCAAGTACATACCCTCGGAATCTTTTATGCTTTCCATGCGAGAGAGAAAATAAACATTTCACGAGTAGGTGGATTTGCTTCGAGAGGTCAATGCGGTGCTAGTTTAATTATTCCAAGATCGGGTCCGACGGTGCAGATCGAGGCTACGCCTGCACAGACGAACCGGGGCCGCACCTTTGGCATGGGCTCGGCGCCGGCAACGGCACGGCCTGCCGCAGGAGGGCGCATGCAGGCGTGCAGCGGCGCTCGAGGGCGAACGGTACGGCTGCACATGCACTCCTCCGGGCGGCATGTAGCCCCCAAGCGCAAGCGGCACTGCCACATGATGAAGCGACCGAAATCACTGTTATGACCTTTTTAGTAATCTTTGCCACAAAATAAATTCAATATAAAAGTATTTCACGATTTAATCCTTTTAGCAACGCCACTGCTCGTGACGTTTCCTTTCCATATAAAAACGTCGAGGTAGCTCGCGTTTCAGCTCCACATTCAAACGCCAAGCTAACTCACGTTTTCGCTCCACATGTAAACGCCATGATAGCTGGCGTTGCTACCCAGGCGGAAACGCCATGAGCTTTGGCGTTTCTAGCTGAAACTCTCGAGTACATGCAAATAGTACTCTACTAATAGTACTCTAATCATTAGTAGGCTTTCTTTGCATGCTAGCTTACGAGACCGTGGAGTACTACATTTATTTTAAGTGCTCACGGACCCTTACATGCATGCATCGAAGCATGGCATGCATATAACATACGTCTTGTCTACTCGTTGCGTCAGTGCATGTAGCCTGCAGTACTAGCTCATGGTTAGCTGCATTTTCTTTAACCACAGGCCGGCTAGCTCTTGTACTACACTGTACTACTGGTACCATATAAGACAGTAGATATTCTTGCATGAGGTGATTTAGCTTTGCTGAGCTGCATGGGCTATGATCCTAGTTCTTGGATAGGAGCAGGTAGGTGTCATTTATTTGGGATAGAAACGTATGCATGCATAGGACACAGTAAACTCTGCAAGATACCAGCTAGAAACGCCAAAGCTCATGGCGTTTCCGCCTGGGCAGCAACGCCAGCTACCATGGCGTTTACATGTGGAGCAAAAACGTGAGCTAGCTCGGCGTTTGAATATGGAGCTGAAACGTGAGCTATCTTGGCGTTTCTATATGGAGAAAAAACGCCACGGGCTGTGGCGTTGTTAAAAGGGTCAGATCATAAAATACTTTCATGTCGAGTTCATTTTATGGCAAAGATTGCTAAAGAGGTCAGAACAGTGATTTTGGCCTGATGAAGCATCGCTTCTCCAAGTACATAAAAATACTAACAAAAACATTCAGGACTAGCCCTTGAAGACGTATTTTTATAGAAGAAATCTCTAAGCACCATGGGTCACTCCGTACTCCAGCGTTGGTGGGCTAGCTAGCTCCTTGCTGGCCTAGCCAACAGGGCGACATCCTGTTATCTCCTCAAATACATAGACTATTGCATAATTGCCTGATAGAAAAATGCCTTCAGTCGAATCAGTTTGGACCGTTGGATCAAAATCCAGCGGCTCAACTTCTTCCTCCTCCTCCTCGAGTACGGAACCTTTCATCTTCTTCCTCCGGCCTTCCATCGAGCCATGATTTTTTCGCCCCATCATCCCTTCCTATCCTCTTGCCTCGCCTCGAGTAAGGCCATGTCTGAGCCCCCACCGGCAAGGCCGCCACTAGCCGTGGTGTCCCCATCTCGTCCTCGGGTTTTGTCCAATCCGATTAGTGGTCACATTTAAAAAGGTCCCCCACTTATAGCGGACAATCTATTGACATGCCTCCGCCGACAACGCCATGGTCGAAATCTCCTCTTCGGGGCTTCGTGTGAGAATCAATTGAACTGGCAAAATATTCAGGTGGGTGAAGAATAGCAAACATGAAAAAGTAACATGGCGATGAACAAACTTTAGTCAACTAATAATGTGTAGACCATTTCACCCCGAAAGTGTGTGTGTGTGTGTGTGTGTTTTGCGAAAAGAGGGTGCCTGATTTTAGCATAGCCTATTATCCAGGTCTTGTGGATTAGACATGGACAGAGGCGGCGATGATAATACTTGATTGGATGATAATCCAAAGAGTCGACCGCTTTGCTTTTTTTAGTGGAGTATGATCTTTTTTTCTGGAAGTGTGATCTTATTTTTGTAAGAAGAATTTGACGTGTGAATATATGTACGCAAATGCTCCCTTTATTTTTAAATATAGGTTTTTTTAAAGATTTCAACAAGTGACTGCATACGAAACAGAATGAGTAAATCTACACTCTAAAATATATTTACATACATTCGTATGTTGTAGTTCATTTGAAATACCTAAAAAAATTTATATTTAGAAACGAAGGGAGTATATTATCTCTCCTCTCGCACACACTAATTAGTTTATATCTTGCCGACTCTCCACTCACCCACCCACCAATTATTCAAGAGATAAACTCCTTTTTCTCTATCTCCTTTTGCACTTACAAAGATGATAAGATAGAGCGGCGTTCATGAAGCTGCTGAAGTTAACGAACGATACGTCAAACTTTTTATGTCAAAAGGTTGACGCACAAGTCATCGTCCAATCGTCCACCTTTTGTAATCAAACGACGCTTTCAGCGGCCCAATGGTGATCCAGGCTGATGTGCCTAGTTCGCTATTCAACGTTGATGAAAAAAGATTAGGCGTCAGCAGCGTCGTATGGACGGGAAGAAAAGCGAGTTTTTGCTATAGGAGTTGTCTCGTCTCTCCGTGGATAGGAACCGCGATGTTTCACCGGTGAAAGGGACAGGCGCTCGACTATTCCATCGCAACTGGTTCAGCCTCTTTGTAAAGTCTGTACTACATAATTCATAGCCCGACTTAACAAATCCGGCCCTTTGAATGCGGTCAGTTCCTTGTAGGAGTTGTCGCACATCTATATACCTTAAATACGGAGTCTCAAATTCATGCAACCCATGCACGATAATCATGCGATATAAATTGTTCAAATTCAATGGTTCAAAACAAAGCAAAGGAAATCATTGTTCAACAATTTGGACATGCCCAAATGAAATTAATGTGCGAACGTGACGGATGCCTCGCTTGCTGGTCGGATCAGTGGCCGGACGCCGTTCATGCCGCCTGCTTCGAGGCCATCCTTGCCTCCTGCTCCGCCTGCATCTGGACTGCATGCTCCGCTGCTGCCGCAGCCGCCCTCGCTGCCTCGTACTCCCTACGTTCGTTGATCTCCTTCTTCTCCGCAAGCCACTTTTTTGCATGCTCATCCAAAAGGGTTTCGTCCATCGACATGATCTTCACATCCTATGCTTCCCGTGCGAGTTGCAACATCTCCTTCTCAATGTCAATCTCTTCAAATGTCTTGGCCTTCTTGAGCTCCCATTTGATCGCCGCCTCGTGCTTGTCCAACTCGATCTTCTCTCTCTCAATTTCAAACTTTTTCTTCGTCTTTTTCCAGTCCCAATCCATCCTCTCCTTTTGCGCATCCAACATAAACGTGTACCTCTCCTCTTTTTTGTTCTCCCTCGCTGAAAAAATGCCTTCCATGTGGAGGACATTTCTGTAGCCGCGACGCCACGGGAGGCCCTTGTCTTCTCCCACTTGTTTCTCATGACTTGCGGTTATTCTTTGGCACTGTGGCTCTTCCATTCTCGACGACAATATCGTCCTCTTCATCGTCCAACCCAATTGATTGGTGGGACCTTGATCCATCATTCCTTTTCTTGTCTGCCTTGTGATCGGCCACAAGTTGTGTCCACTTTGGCATTCCTTTCAATATGATCCAACAATGGCTAAAAGCAAACGACTTCTTCTCCGTTTTGTGATACAAAGTGTCTGCTACCACCGTCTAGCAAACAATATATGTATGAGCACGAGAATGCAAACACAAGAAGCATATGCAAATGATGACAAGATGAACCAAATGAGCTTACGTGAGTTGCGACTCCCATCCCACTTTGAGGGCGTTTGGTCACTTGTGAGTAGTAGTCAACGTACTTGTTCACTTCCCTTTGAATGACCCCCCATCGATGTTGGAGAGGTGCCACATTGCGGTTGGTCATGATAGGATGTGGCTCCACTTATTCCTTTTGTTCGTGATACTTGATGTCTACTACGCAACTTTTATTTCTTGTAGACTCTGTTGGGTCTCCAAGCACGGAGTTTTGTAGGACAGCAGCAAAATTTCCTTAAGTGGATGACGTAAGATTTATTAATCTGTGGGAGGTGTAGAATGAAGATGTTCTCTCTCAAACAACCATGCAATCAAATACAAGAAATTTCTTGTGTCCCCAACACACACAATACAATGGTAAATTGTATAGGTGCACTAGTTCAACGAAGAGATGGTGATACAAGTGTAGTATGGATAATAGATATAGGTTTTTGTAATCTAAAAATATATAAAAAAGCAAGGTGGCAAGTGATAAAACAGAGCACAAACGGTATTGCAATGCTTGAAAACAATGCCTAGGGTTCATACTTTCACTAGTGCAATCTCTCAACAGTGCTAACATAATTGAATCATATAACAATCCCTCAACGTGCGACAAAGAATCACTTGAAAGTTTCTATCATAGAACGTAGGATGAAAACGTGTATCAACCCCTATGCATAGATATCCAGTGTGACAGAAATCCGCAAGTTGAATACCAAAATATACATCAAGTAACTCAATAGAATACCTCATTGTCATCACGGGTATCCACATGCAAGACATACATCAAGTGTTCTTAAATCCAAAATATTCAATCCAACATAACGAAACCTCAAAGAGTAAGACTCAATTCATCACAACAAAATAAAGAGGGGAAAACACCATATAATCCGACTATATTAACAAAGTGTAAGTGCATCAAGTGCCCCCTTAGTGGTTTTGGAGTATTGAAGACAAATAGGTTGAGGAACTAATGTGTTTGTGAGTATACACAGGAGAAAGAGTCCCTGAAGATTTGGTTTAACACATGGAAGACGGCCCATAAAAATGGATTTCTTCAAGTGAACAATTTGGTGATAAAATTGGCATGACCTTTCCAGAAATTGTGTGAAGACTGGAAGCTTGAAGACTTTTGTTTTCATAGTTTCTTTCTTCTTATTTGAGTCATAGGAAAAACCGTATTAAAGGGGGTCTAGGTGAATCATAGTTCACATTTCCAAATGATGCTCAAACACATACATACACAAGCTGCTTCGAGTGAAGTCTTTGGAAATCTTCGGAACAGTTGAAGCATTTGCTAGCGACAGTGATGGAGTTCATCTGGTCGTTGACGAATTTGGTCACGCTGAGGAGTTAGGATTTCACCAGTGTGATCTACCTAAAAGTGAGGAAATTGAGTGCCCCGACGAATTTGAGAGTTCAAATTCTGACCATGTTGCGCCGCGGGCCAGCTGTTGAGTGGATCCTTATCCTGAAAACGGTCGAATCAGAGAAGGCCATTTATGACAATTCATGCCGGGTTGCCCCCTAACTATAAATAGCCGCCCTCACAACCACTTGTTGGTTGGCTGCTCCGAGAGAACTTGACACTTGTCATTTGAGAGCAACCCATCCTCTGACGACTTTGAGAGAATTCTAAGTGAGCAAAGTGTTGGAAATATGCCCTAGAGGCAATAATAAAATGGTTATTATTATATTTCCTTGTTCATGATAATTGTCTATTGTTCATGCTATAATTGTATTAACCGGAAACCGTAATACATGTGTGAATACATAGACCACAACATGTCCCTAGTAAGCCTCTAGTTGACTAGCTCGTTGATCAATAGATGGTTATGGTTTCCTAACCATGGACATTGGATGTCGTTGATAATGGGATCACATCATTAGGAGAATGATGTGATTGACAAGACCCAATCCTAAGCATAGCACAAGATCATGGAGTTCGTTTGCTAGAGCTTTTCTAATGTCAAGTATCATTTCCTTAGAACCATGAGATTGTGCAACTCCCGGATACCGTAGGAATGCTTTGGGTGTATCAAACGTCACAACGTAACTGGGTGGCTATAAAGGTGCACTACAGGTATCTCCGAAAGTGTCTGCTGGGTTGGCACAAATCGAGACTGGGATTTGTCACTTCGTATAATGCAGAGGTATCTCTAGGCCCACTTGGTAATGCATCATCATAATGAGCTCAATGTGATTAAGGAGTTAGCCATGGGATCATGCGTTACGGAACGAGTAAAGAGACTTGCCGATAACGAGATTGAATGAGGTATGGGGATACCGACGATCGAATATCGGGCAAGTAACATACCGATGGACAAAGGGAATTGTATACGGGATTGATTGAATCCCCAACATCGTGGTTCATCCGATGAGATCATCATGGAACATGTGGGAGACAACATGGGTATCCAGATCCCACTGTTGGTTATTGGTCAGAGAGATGTCTCGGTCATGTCTGCATGGTTCCCGAACCCGTAGGGTCTACACACTTAAGATTCAGTGACGCTAGAGTTGTTATGGGAAATTGTATGTGGTTATCGAAGGTTGTTCGGAGTCCCGGATGATATCCCGGATGTCACGAGGAGTTCCGGAATGGTCCAGAGGTGAAGATTTATATATGGAAGTCCAGTTTTCAGCCGGAATGGTTTCGGGGGTTATCGGTATTGTACTAGGACCACCGAAAGGTGTCCGGGGGTCCACAGGGTGGGGCCACCTGCCTCGGAGGACTTAATGGGCTGAATATGGGAGCGAATCAGCCCCTAGTGGGCTGGTGCGCCCCCAAGGGCCCAAGGCACCTAGGGTTGGAAACCCTAGGGGGAGGGGGCGCCTCCCACCTGCTTGGGGGCAAGTTTCCCCTCCTGGCCGCCTTCCCCCTCTAGATGCATCTAGGGGGGGCGGCCCCCTCTTCCCTCACCCCTATAAATAGTGGGGGGTGGGAGGGCAGCCGCACCCCTTCCCCTGGTGCAGCCCTCCCCCTCCAACACCTCCTCCTCCTCCTTAGTGCTTGGCGAAGCCCCACCGGAGAACCGCAAGCTCCACCACCACGCTGTCGTGCTGCCGGAGCTCTCCCTCAACTTCTACTCTCCCCTTGCTGGATAAAGAAGGAGGATACGTCCCCCGGGTTGTACGTGTGTTGAACGCGGAGGCGCCGTCCGTTCGACGCTTGGATCGGATCTTCCACGATTTGAATCGCCGCGAGTACGACTCCATCAACCGCATTCTTGTGACGCTTCCACTTAGCGATCTTCAAGGGTATGAAGATGGACTCCCTCTCTCTCGTTGCTAGCATCTCCTAGATTGATCTTGGTGACACGTAGGAAAATTTTGAATTATTACTACGTTCCCCAATAGTGGCATCATGCGATAGGTCTATGTGTATGCACGAGTAGAACACAAAGTAGTTGTGGGCGATGATTTGGTCAATTTGCTTACTGTTACTAGTCTTATCTTGATTCAGCGGCATTGTGGGATGAAGCGACCTGGACCGACCTTACACGTACGCTTACGTGAGACAGGTTCCACTGACTGACATGCACTTGATGCATAAGGTGGCTAGCGGGTGTCTGTCTTGTTGGAAATATGCCCTAGAGGCAATAATAAAATGATTATTATATTTCCTTGTTCATGATAATTGTCTATTATTCATGCTATAATTGTATTATCCGGAAATCGTAATACATGTGTGAATACATAGACCACAATGTGTCCCTAGTGAGCCTCTAGTTGACTAGCTCGTTGATCAACAAATAGTCATGGTTTCCTGGCTATGGACATGGGGATGTCATTGATAACGGGATCACATCATTAGGAGAATGATGTGATGGACAAGACCCAAACCTAAGCATAGCACAAAGATCGTGTAGTTCGTTTGCTGTAGCTTTCCTGAATGTCAAGTATCATTTCCTTAGACCATGAGATTGTGCAACTCCTGGATACCGTAGGAGTGCCTTGGGTGTGCCAAACGTCACAACGTAACTGGGTGACTATAAAGGTACATTACAGGTATCTCCGAAAGTGTCTGTTGGGTTGGCACGAATTGAGACTGGGATTTGTCACTCCGTATGACGGAGAGGTATCTCTGGGCCCACTCGGTAATGCATCATCATAATGAGCTCAATGTGATCAAGTGGTTGATCACGGGATCATGCATTACGGTACGAGTAAAGTGACTTGCCGGTAACGAGACTGAACAAGGTATTGGGATACCGACGATCGAGTCTCGGACAAGTAACGTACCGATTGACAAAGGGAATTGAATACGGGATTGATTAAGTCCTCGACATCGTGGTTCATCCGATGAGATCATCGAGGAGCATGTGGGAGCCAACATGGGTATCCTGATCCCGCTGTTGGTTATTGACCAGAGAGTCGTCTCGGTCACGTCTGCTTGTCTCCCGAACCCGTAGGGTCTACACACTTAAGGTTCGGTGACGCTAGGGTTGTAGAGATATGAGTATGCAGTAATTCGAAAGTTCTTCGGAGTCCCGAATGAGATCCTGGACGTCACGAGGAGTTCCGGAATGGTCCGGAGGTGAAGAATTATATATAGGAAGTGTAGTTTCGGCCATCGGGAAAGATATTCGGGGTCACCGTTATTGTACCGGGACCACCGGATGGGTCCCGGGGGTCCACCGGGTGGGGCCACCCATCCCGGAGGGCGCCATGGGCTGAAGTGGGGAGGGGAACCAGCCCATAGTGGGCTGGTGCGCCCCCCTCCTTTGGCCCCCCCTGTGCCTAGGGTTGGAAACCCTAGGGTGGGGGGCGCCTCCACTTGCCTTGGGGGGCACTCCACCCCCCTTGGCCGCCGCCCCCTTGGGAGATCCCATCTCCAGGGCCGGCGCCCCCCAGGGGGCCTATATAAAGGAGGGGGGAGGGAGGGCAGCCGCACCTCAAGTCTTGGCGCCTCCCTCTCCCCTGCTACACCTCTCCCTCTCGTAGAAGCTCGGCGAAGCCCTGCTGCGATCACTGCTGCATCCACCACCACGCCGTCGTGCTGCTGGATCTTCATCAACCTCTCCTTCCCCCTTGCTGGATCAAGGAGGAGATGTCATCCGCTCCGTACGTGTGTTGAACGCGGAGGTGCCGTCCGTTCGGCACTTGGTCATCGGTGATTTGGATCACGGCGAGTACGACTCCATCATCCCCGTTCTCTGAACGCTTCCGCTCGTGATCTACAAGGGTATTTAGATGCACTCCTCTCTCCCTTGTTGCTAGATGACTCCATAGATTGATCTTGGTGATGCGTAGAAAATTTTAAAATTCTGCTACGTTCCCCAACAGTGGCATCATGAGCTAGGTCTATGCGTAGTTACTATGCACGAGTAGAACACAAAGTAGTTGTGGGCGTCGATATTGTCAATTTGCTTGCCGTTACTAGTCTTATCTTGATTCGGCGCCATCGTGGGATGAAGCGGCCCGGACCAACCTTACACGTACGCTTACGTGAGACCGGTTCCACCGACTGACATGCACTAGTTGCATAAGGTGGCTGGCGGGTGTCTGTCTCTCCCACTTTAGTCGGATCGGATTCGATGAACAGGGTCCTTATGAAGGGTAAATAGAAATTGGAAATTCACGTTGTGGTTTTGGCGTAGGTAAGAAACGTTCTTGCTAGAAACCTATAGCAGCCACGTAAAAACTTGCAACAACAATTATAGGACGTCTAACTTGTTTTTGCAGCAAGTGTTTTGTGATGTGATATGGCCAAAGGTTGTGATGAATGCTGAATGATATATGTGATGTATGAGATTGATCATGTTCTTGTAATAGGAATCACGACTTGCATGTCGATGAGTATGACAACCGGCAGGAGCCATAGGAGTTGTCTTTATTTTTGTATGACCTGCGTGTCATTAAGAAACGCCATGTAAATTACTTTACTTTATTGCTAAACGTGTTAGCCATAGTAGTAGAAGTAATAGTTGGCGAGAAACTTCATGGAGACACGATGATGGAGATCATGGTGTCATGCCGGTGAGAAGATGATCATGGAGCCCCAAGATGGAGATCAAAGGAGCTATATGATATTGGCCATATCATGTCACTATTATTTGATTGCATGTGATGTTTATCATGTTTTTGCATCTTGTTTACTTAGAACGACGGTAGTAAATAAGATGATCCCTCATAATAATTTCAAGAAAGTGTTCCCCCTAACTGTGCGCCGTTGCGACAGTTTGTTGTTTCGAAGCACCACGTGATGATCGGGTGTGATAGATTCCAACGTTCACGTACAACGGGTGTAAGACAGATTTACATACGCAATACACTTAGGTTGACTTGACGAGCCTAGCATGTACAGACATGGCCTCGGAACACAGAAGACCGAAAGGTCGAGCATGAGTCGTATAGAAGATACGATCAACATGAAGATGTTCACCGATGTTGACTAGTCCGTCTCACGTGATGATCGGACACGGCCTAGTCAACTCGGATCATGCTATACTTAGATGACTGGAGGGATGTCTATCTAAGTGGGAGTTCATTGAATAATTTGATTAGATGAACTTAATTATCATGAACTTAGTCTAAAATCTTTACAATATGTCTTGTAGATCAAATGGCCAACGTTGTCCTCAACTTCAACGCGTTCCTAGAGAAAACCAAGCTGAAAGACGATGGCAGCAACTATACGGACTGGGTCCGGAACCTGAGGATCATCCTCATAGCTGCCAAGAAAGATTATGTCCTAGAAGCACCGCTAGGTGACGCACCCGTCCCACAGAACCAAGACGTTATGAACGCTTGGCAGACACGTGCTGATGATTACTCCCTCGTTCAGAGTGGCATGCTTTACAGCTTAGAACCGGGGCTCCAAAAGCGTTTTGAGAGACACGGAGCATATGAGATGTTCGAAGAGCTGAAAATGGTTTTTCAAGCTCATGCCCGGGTCGAGAGATATGAAGTCTCCGACAAGTTCGTCATCTGTAAGATGGAGGAAAATAGTTCTGTCAGTGAGCACATACTCAAAATGTCTGGGTTGCATAACCGCTTGACTCAGCTAGGAGTTAATCTCCCGGATGACGTGGTCATTGACAGAATCCTTCAGTCGCTTCCACCAAGCTACAAGAGCTTTATGATGAACTTCAATATGTAGGGGATGGAAAAGACCATTCCTGAAGTATTTGCAATGCTGAAATCAGCAGAGGTAGAAGTCAAAAAGGAACATCAAGTGTTGATGGTGAATAAAACCACTAAGTTCAAGAAAGGCAAGGGTAAGAAGAACTTCAAGAAGGACGGCAAGGGAGTTGCCGCGCCCGGTAAGCAAGCTGCTGGGAAGAAGCCAAAGTATGGACCCAAGCCCGAGACTGAGTGCTTTTATTGCAAGGGAAGTGGTCACTGGAAGCGGAACTGCCCCAAATACTTAGCGGACAAGAAGGCCGGCATCACAAAAGGTATATGTGATATACATGTAATTGATGTGTACCTTACCAGTACTCGTAGTAGCTCCTGGGTATTTGATACCGGTGTGGTTGCTCACATTTGTAACTCAAAACAGGAGCTGCGGAATAAGCGGACACTGGCGAAGGACGAGGTGACGATGCGCGTCGGGAATGGTTCCAAGGTCGATGTGATCGCCGTCGGCACGCTACCTCTACATTTACCTACGGGATTAGTTTTAAACCTCAATAATTGTTATTTAGTGCCAGCTTTGAGCATGAACATTGTATCAGGATCTCGTTTAATTCGAGATGGCTACTCATTTAAATCCGAGAATAATGGTTGTTCTATTTATATGAGAGATATGTTTTATGGTCATGCTCCGATGGTGAATGGTTTATTCTTAATGAATCTCGAGCGTAATGCTACACATATTCATAGTGTGAATACCAAAAGATGTAAGGTTGATAATGATAGTCCCACATACTTGTGGCACTGCCGCCTTGGTCACATAGGTGTCAAACGCATGAAGAAGCTCCATGCAGATGGACTTTTAGAGTCTCTTGATTACGAATCATTTGACACGTGCGAACCATGCCTCATGGGTAAGATGACCAAGACTCCGTTCTCAAGAACAATGGAGCGAGCAACCAACTTATTGGAAATCATACATATAGATGTGTGCGGTCCAATGAGTGTTGAGGCTCGCGGTGGCTATCGTTATGTTCTCACCCTCACTGATGACTTGAGTAGATATGGGTATGTCTACTTAATGAAACACAAGTCTGAGACCTTTGAAAAGTTCAAGGAATTTTAGAGTGAGGTTGAGAATCAACGTGACAGGAAAATCAAGTTCTTGCGATCAGATCGTTGGGGAGAATACTTGAGTCATGAATTTGGCACACACTTAAGAAAATGTGGAATAGTTTCACAACTCACGCCGCCTGGAACACCTCAGCGTAATTGTGTGTCCAAACGTCGTAGTCGCACTCTATTGGATATGGTGCGATCTATGATGTCTCTTACCGATTTACCGCTGTCATTTTGGGGCTATGCTTTAGAGACTGCCGCATTCACTTTAAATAGGGCTCCGTCAAAATCCGTTGAGACGACACCGTATGAATTATGGTTTGGGAAGAAACCTAAGCCGTCATTTCTAAAAGTTTGGGGATGCGATGCTTATGTCAAGAAACTTCAACCTGAAAAGCTCAAACCCAAGTCGGAAAAATGCGTCTTCATAGGATACCCTAAAGAAACTATTGGGCATACCTTCTACCTCAGATCCGAAGGCAAGATCTTTGTTGCCAAGAATGGATCCTTTCTAGAGAAAGAGTTTCTCTCGAAAGAAGTAAGTGGGAGGAAAGTAGAACTTGATGAAGTATTACCTCTTGAACCGGAAAGTGGCGCAACACAGGGAAATGTTCCTGAGGTGCCTGCACCGACTAGAGAGGAAGTTAATGATGATGATCATGAAACATCAGATCAAGTTGCTACCGAACTTCGTAGGTCCACAAGGACACGTTCCGCACCAGAGTGGTACGGCAACCCTGTCTTGGAAATCATGTTGTTAGACAACGGTGAACCTTCGAACTATGAAGAAGCAATGGCGGGCCCGGATTCCGACAAATGGCTGGAAGCCATGAAATCCGAGATAGGATCCATGTATGAAAACGAAGTATGGATTTTGACTGACTTGCCCGATGATCGGCGAGCCATAGAAAATAAATGGATCTTTAAGAAGAAGATAGCCACGGGTGGTAATGTGACCATCTATAAAGCTCGGCTTGTCGCTAAGGGTTATCGACAAGTTCAAGGGGTTGACTACGATGAGACTTTCTCACCTGTAGCGAAGCTGAAGTTCGTCCGAATCATGTTAGCAATTGCCGCATTCTATGATTATGAAATATGGCAAATGGACGTCAAAACGGCATTCCTTAATGGTTTCCTTAAGGAAGAATTGTATATGATGCAGCCAAAAGGTTTTGTCGATCCTAAGAATGCCGACAAGGTGTGCAAGCTCCAACGCTCGATTTATGGGCTGGTGCAAGCATCTCGGAGTTGGAACATTCGCTTTGATGAGATGATCAAAGCGTTTGGGTTTATGCAGACTTATGGAGAAGCCTGCATTTACAAGAAAGTGAGTGGGAGCTCTGTAGCATTTCTCATATTGTATGTGGATGACATACTGTTGATGGGAAATGATATAGAATTCTTGGAAAGCATAAAGGCCTACTTGAACAAGTGTTTTTCAATGAAGGACCTTGGAGAGGCTGCTTATATATTAGGCATCAAGATCTATAGAGATAGATCGAGACGCCTCATTGGTCTTTCACAGAGTATGTACCTTGACAAGATATTGAAGAAGTTCAAAATGGATCAGTCAAAGAAGGGGTTCTTGCCTGTATTGCAAGGTACGAGATTGAGCACGGCTCAAAGCCCGACCGCGGCAGAAGATAGAGAAAAGATGAGTGTCACCCCCTATGCCTCAGCCATAGGGTCTATCATGTATGCTATGCTGTGTACCAGACCTGATGTAAACCTTGCCCTAAGTTTGGTAGGAAGGTACCAAAGTAATCCCGGCATGGAACACTGGACAGCGGTCAAGAATATCCTGAAGTACCTGAAAAGGACTAAGGAAATGTTTCTCGTTTATGGAGGTGACGAAGAGCTCGTCATAAAGGGTTACGTCGATGCTAGCTTCGAACAGATCTCGATAACTCTAAGTCACAAACCGCATACGTGTATATTTTGAATGGTGGGGCAGTAAGCTGGTGCAGTTGCAAGGAAAGCATGGTGGCAGGATCTACATGTGAAGCGGAGTACATGGCAGCCTCGGAGGCAGCACAAGAAGCAATCTGGGTGAAGGAGTTCATCACTGACCTAGGAGTCATACCCAATGCGTCGGGGCCGATGACTCTCTTCTGTGATAACACTGGAGCTATTGCCCTTGCCAAGGAGCCCAGGTTTCACAGGAAGACCAGGCATATCAAGCGTCGCTTCAACTCCATTCGTGAAAGTGTTCAAAATGGAGACATAGAAATTTGTAAAGTACATACGGACCTGAATGTAGCAGATCCGTTGACTAAACCTCTCCGTAGAGCAAAACATGATCAACACCAGAATTCCATGGGTGTTCGATTCATCACAATGTAACTAGATGATTGACTCTAGTGCAAGTGGGAGACTGTTGGAAATATGCCCTAGAGGCAATAATAAAATGATTATTATATTTCCTTGTTCATGATAATTGTCTATTATTCATGCTATAATTGTATTATCCGGAAATCGTAATACATGTGTGAATACATAGACCACAATGTGTCTCTAGTGAGCCTCTAGTTGACTAGCTCGTTGATCAACAGATAGTCATGGTTTCCTGGCTATGGACATGGGGATGTCATTGATAACGGGATCACATCATTAGGAGAATGATGTGATGGACAAGACCCAAACCTAAGCATAGCACAAAGATCGTGTAGTTCGTTTGCTGTAGCTTTCCTGAATGTCAAGTATCATTTCCTTAGACCATGAGATTGTGCAACTCCTGGATACCGTAGGAGTGCCTTGGGTGTGCCAAACGTCACAACGTAACTGGGTGACTATAAAGGTACATTACAGGTATCTCCGAAAGTGTCTGTTGGGTTGGCACGAATTGAGACTGGGATTTGTCACTCCGTATGACGGAGAGGTATCTCTGGGCCCACTCGGTAATGCATCATCATAATGAGCTCAATGTGATCAAGTGGTTGATCACGGGATCATGCATTACGGTACGAGTAAAGTGACTTGCCGGTAACGAGACTGAACAAGGTATTGGGATACCGACGATCGAGTCTCGGGCAAGTAACGTACTGATTGACAAAGGGAATTGAATACGGGATTGATTAAGTCCTCGACATCGTGGTTCATCCGATGAGATCATCGAGGAGCATGTGGGAGCCAACATGGGTATCCAGATCCCACTGTTGGTTATTGACCGGAGAGTCGTCTCGGTCACGTCTGCTTGTCTCCCGAACCCGTAGGGTCTACACACTTAAGGTTCGGTGATGCTAGGGTTGTAGAGATATGAGTATGCAGTAATTCAAAAGTTGTTCGGAGTCCCGGATGAGATCCTGGACGTCACGAGGAGTTCCGGAATGGTCTGGAGGTGAAGAATTATATATAGGAAGTGTAGTTTCGGCCATCGGGAAAGATTCGGGGTCACCGGTATTGTACCGGGACCACCGGATGGGTCCCGGGGGTCCACCGGGTGGGGCCACCCATCCCGGAGGGCGCCATGGGCTGAAGTGGGGAGGGGAACCAGCCCATAGTGGGCTGGTGCGCCCCCCCTTTGCCCCCCCTGTGCCTAGGGTTGGAAACCCTAGGGTGGGGGGCGCCTCCACTTGCCTTGGGGGGCACTCCACCCCCCTTGGCCGCCGCCCCCTTGGGAGATCCCATCTCCAGGGCCGGCGCCCCCCAGGGGGCCTATATAAAGGAGGGGGGAGGGAGGGCAGCCGCACCTCAAGTCTTGGCGCCTCCCTCTCCCCTGCTACACCTCTCCCTCTCGTAGAAGCTCGACGAAGCCCTGCTGCGATCACTGCTGCATCCACCACCACGCTGTCGTGCTGCTGGATCTTCATCAACCTCTCCTTCCCCCTTGCTGGATCAAGAAGGAGGAGACGTCATCCGCTCTGTACGTGTGTTGAACACGGAGGTGCCGTCCGTTCGGCACTTGGTCATCGGTGATTTGGATCACGGCGAGTACGACTCCATCATCCCCGTTCTCTGAACTCTTCCGCTCGTGTTCTACAAGGGTATGTAGATGCACTCCTCTCTCCCTCGTTGCTAGATGACTCCATAGATTGATCTTGGTGATGCGTAGAAAATTTTAAAATTCTGCTACGTTCCCCAACATGTCTCTCCCACTTTAATCAGATCGGATTCGATGAAGAGGGTCCTTATGAAGGGTAAATAGCAATTGGCATATCATTGTTGTGGATTTTGCGTTGGTAAGAAATGTTCTTGCTAGAAACCCATAGCAACCACGTAAAACATGCAACAACAATTATAGGACATCTAACTTGCGTTTGCAGGGTATGCTATGTGATGTGATATGGCCAAAAGGTTGTGATGAATGATATATATGATGTATGAGATTGATCATGTTCTTGTAATAGAAATCATGACTTGCATGTCGATGGGTATGACAGCCGGCAGCAGCCATAGGAGTTGTCTTAATTTATTATATGAACTACGAGTCAATGTAAACACCATGTAGTTACTTTACTTTATTGCTAACCGTTAGCCATAGTAGTAGAAGTATTAGTTGGCAAGACAACTTCATGAAGACACGATGATGGAGATCATGTTGTCATGCCGGTGACGAAGGTGATCATGCCGTGCCTCGAAGATGGAGATCAAAGGCACAAGATGATATTGGCCATATTATGTCACTTTATGATTTGCATGTGATGTTTGTCATGTTTACATCTTATTTTCTTAGAACGACGGTAGCATAAATAAGATGACCCCTCACTAAAATTTCAAGAGATGTGTTCCCCCTAACTGTGCACCGTTGCGAAGGTTCGTTGTTTCGAAGCACCACGTGATGATCGGGTGTGATAGATTCTAACGTTCGCATAGAACGGCTGTAAGCCAGATTTACACATGTGAAACACTTAGGTTGACTTGATGAGCCTAGCATGTACAGACATGGCCTCGGAAGACGAGAGACCGAAAGGTCGAACATGAGTCGTATGTTGGGGATATTACTACTAAATATAAACCGGCCATGAGGGGCCGGGTTATGCCCACAGTGAGTTAGTCATGTTTGAAGCCCATGAAGACAAGAAGTATGGCGCTTTACAGAGGAGATCTAACATGAAGGCCCAGGGCTCGAAGGCGGATTAGGGCCCGTAGATATAAACCGCCATATGATATGTAACTTATGTTGTAAGGCAAGGAAAGGTAGAAACTGAGCCGGGCACGTGTATGAGCCGGCTTCGGGATTCTGTAAACCATCGGGCGTTAACCTGTGTATATAAAGGGACGACCCGACGGCGGTGTAGGGACAACAAACAAGAACTCGAGAGCCAGGCAAAGCAGATTCGCTCCCTGGTTATCGAAACCCTAGCAATTCCATCACAACTGGAGTAGGCTTTTACCTTCATCGTAAGGGGCCGAACCAGTATAATTCCTTGCGTCCCTTGTCCGCTTTAACCCCTTTAAGCTAACCCGCCGCGATGGCTCCACGACTAAGTCCTTTCACGAGGACATCTGTCGTGACAATTCCACGACAGTTGGCGCCCACCTTGAGGCTATCGCATGATGGTTTTGAGTTCTTGAAGGGCAACTTCGAAGGACTCAAGGGATACGCTGTGGGCCGGATGACCAAGAGTCGTCGCGGCAAGCTCTACATCGACGACACAGGCTGGGGCCCCAAGGCTGGCTCGATTGAGTACGGGTACCAGGTCCCCTTTGGTGGAATACACGTCTTCATTGGCAAGATCGGCGAACCGGGCCCTGAGCCGGACATCTGCACCGACATCATCGAGACGGCCCAGCGTGCAAGACCTGCCCGCGTTCTGCCTGCCGTGAAGCGTGCCTTCGTGGGAGTCATCCACGAAGCAGAATCTGAGGATAGATCGGTCTCTGGTGGTGAAACCATTGTCTACTCTGATGACGAGTCTTCAACCGGAGAGACCGAGTCGCTATATCAGCTGCATGATGGCCGGCTTAGTGGTAGTTCCGATGGCTGCAGTATTCCGGACCTCCCTGATCCGCCGAGCCGAGTTGCGATCTTCATGGCCGGTACTCAATCAGTGCAACATTCTTCCACCGCCGCAGCGGTGATTTCTGGTTCAGCAGCTGCAACACCAGCCGGAGCAGGGGGCTTCGCACCACCGCCGGCTCAGGCTTTGTCCGATTTATTCGACACTTTGGCAACGTTGCTAGCAACTGAGGTTAATCCGGCAGATCAGGACCGACGTAACACAGAGATTGTAAAGGTGAAGGATCAGATAGCTCAAGCTAAGGTAGATCTAGCAGCAGAGAACACCAGGATGGCCGTAGAGCGGGCCGAGTTAGAGGCACGGGCTTATCGGCTTATGCTGGACCAGAGCGCGTCAGATGATGTCATAAGGAGAAGGTACCGGTCTCACCTGCCTCTGGTTTACGAGGGAAGGAACCTCTTTAACATGCCAGGAGCAGGAACCAGCAACCAGCCAGTGGTAAACCGGATGGAGGCGCCTGGAACAGGGACGCCGGTTCAACCGTGCACGGCGGATCCGCCTCGTCAGAACAATGTCCCATCACAGCACGTCTCAACGCCTCCGGGTCATTACTCTAATCCGTTGGATAACATCGTCGCCGCCGCTTCACGATTGGCAGCTCTCCAGATCGAGGGCGAGTCTCTGGTAGCAGTTGAAACACGACGGGTTAGAGAGCTCCTTCAGACGGCTTTGACCCAACAGCAGGCTTATTCGCACAGTCGTGAGAGGATTCATTCCACCCCCCGCCCAAGTCGGAGCTACAGCAGGCATATTGATGAACCAGCTGCATCAAGCAGTGCGTGAAATCGTAACCCGCCGCGAGGGCATAACCCGGCGGGCGGCGGTGCTAATGCCCAGGATGTGGTGGATCACGGTCGGGCGCGTCGAGAAGCCGAGTTAGCAGTGCAGTACGTGGCTCGTTAGCTTACTCCAGTTCATCCAACTACTTCGGTGGAACCAGGCATGGTTTTCAGTTCTTTGGGGGTGCCATTGTCGGTGTCAAAACCGGCGGATCTCGGGTAGGGGGTCCCGAACTGTGCGTCTAAGGCAGATGGTAACAGGAGGCAGGGGACACAATGTTTACCCAGGTTCGGGCCCTCTCAATGGAGGTAATACCCTATGTCCTGCTTGATTGATCTTGATGATATGAGTATTACAAGAGTGGATCTACCACGAGATCGTAGAGGCTAAACCCTAGAAGCTAGCCTATGATTCTGATTGTTGTTGTCCTACGCACTAAACCCTCCGGTTTATATAAACACCGGAGGGGGATAGGGTTACACAGAGTTGGTTTCAAGGGAGGAGATCTACATATCTGAATTACCAAGCTTGCCTTCCACTCAAAGGAGAGTCCCACCCGGACACGGGACGAAGTCTTCAATCTTGTATCTTCATAGTCCAACAGTCCGACCAAAGTATATAGTCCGACTGTCCGAGGACCCCCTAATCCAGGACTCCCTCAGTAGCCCCTGAACCAGGCTTCAATGACGATGAGTCCGGCGCGCATATTGTCTTCGACATTGCAAGGCGGGTTCCTTCTCCGAATACTCCATAGAAGATTTTGAACACGATGATCGTGTCTGGCTCTGCAAAACAAATTCCACATACCACCGTAGAGAGTATAATATTTTTAGAAATCTAATCTGCTGACAACTTTTCATAACGTGACATCATGCCATGGCCCGGTCATTATGCGAACCGTTTTTCTCAACCAGCTACTACGCGTATTGCGAGGCGGTTTTCTTGGCACGTCTTGTCGAAGCAGAGATTGTGTCCCCTTATCATGGGATTTTCATCAATATGGGTGTGGGTAACCCAACCGCGTCATTAATCACAGCGCTTGGGGAATAAGCGAGTTTACTAGGCAAGTGGGGAGGCGCAGAATCCCTGCTGCCTTTATAAGGGGAATAAGGACTCCCTTTCGCACCCACGCTTTCTCCTTCCCGATCCATTCCCCCTCGCCCGAGCACCAGCGCCCGAGCATTCGTCTGCTTCGCCCACAAAGGCCTTCCAAAAATGTCCGGATCCGGAGTAGGAGGCAAGTGGATGGCCTCTATCGTCCAGTAGAAGCATATCAAAAAGCTTCGGGAGGCCGGGTATCTGGCCAAAAAAATCGGCCACCATTTCCCGACGGCGGGACAGATCGTTCCCACTCCGGAACCCCAAGAGAGGGTTGTATTCCTCCCTCATTTTGTCCGCGGGCTGGGGTTTCCCCTCCACCCATTTGTTTGCGGCATCATGTATTACTACGTGATCGATTTTCATGATCTATCCCCCAATTCCTTCCTCAACATCTCGACATTCATCGTCATGTGTGAGGCCTTTCTCCGCATCTCGCCACACTTCGGCTTGTGGCTGAAGATCTTCAATGTGAAGACCAAGGTGGTGAGCGGCGAGCACGCCGAGTGCGGAGGCGCTATTGTGAGCAAGATGCCCAATGTTACGTGGCCAACAGGTGCTTTTAATGATTCCGTCAAAGAGTGGCAACAGCAGTGGTTTTACATCACTGAGCCGCGCGGCACGGAATGGGCCGCTGCTCTAGAGTTCCGATCCGGAGCCCCTCTGTGGCTTACGTCCTGGCCCAAGAAGGTCCCGAACTAGTCTTCGTTCAACGAACTGTCTATGCTCCAGACGCGAGTTAAAGATATGGAAGATAAGAACATCGAACTTGTCAATGTAGTCCAGGTGATGTTAGTTCACCGGATCCTGCCTTGTCAGCACCGGACTTGCAATCTATGGGAATTTGATCTGGCCAAGCATCAGACCCTGCGAAAGCTCTATGGCTCTTCGCACGAAGACATCTGGAAGGTGCTTTTCAAGTCCGGCAAATCATGGCCGGACTCGGCCGAGGACCGCGGGTATCAACTGTCCCGCCCTGCAAGCTCGGTAAGTTTTTACGCATTTATCCGCATGACCCGAGGGAAATGCTTAATGTGTTTTCCTCAACTCCCCTAGGGTTGGACGAAGAAGGCGGGGCGGATCCACTATCCGGCCCCGTTGCCCGAAGAACCGGCCGGCCCACTTCTGACGAAGATGCTGGCCCCGGCGCCGTACAAGGCGCCAAAGAAGAAGACCGAGAATGAGGCCAAAAAGACCCGGGGCGGCCTTCGTCGCTGCGGCACTTCGGGCACAATACCCGAAGGCTCCAACGTTCGTTCTGCCTCCGAAGAGGACGACGAGGAGGAGGAAGACGAATCCCCAGCGGGGGGGGGGGGAGAAAGAAGAGGGCGGCCTCCATACACTTGGAGGCCGAGTCGCCTAAAAGGGGAAAAGCTCCTCTTCCAGAAGAGCCCACTGTCGCCGCCGATAGCAGCCCTGCGTGGGATCCCCGGGCCCAGCCCCTGGTGAACTCGTGAGTGTAAAACCCGAACACGTTTATGTGTCCAGATTCGTCATGGCATAATATTTTAACCTGAGCTATATATTTTTTGTAGTCTGGCTAGGTCCCGCACCGAACGATCCTCATCAGAGGATTTGCTGAGTTCGGATGCTATGGAGATCGGGATGCCCCCGAAGGCCCCTTCCCCCAAATATGTGAATAATAACGAGGCTTCATGCCAGAAAGAACCCGGCCAAGAAGGGGGGGATCGTGAAAGTGGCGCCTGGAGGTCAAACTTCTGGGGCCGGAGACATGGGGGTCGACGGCGGGAGCCAACTTGAATTCGACTTCCAGCCAGACGCAATTCTGGAGACCAATACGGCTCCAGAATCAAGCAGGCTGTCTCCCTCGGCTGGAGGGGGCGTGCCTGTTCCACCGGCAATCTCTGTCCAACCAGAGGTGCCGGATGTTTTGTTGGCGGCGCTGAAGAGCGCCTCCATCGTCGATGAGCACCGTGCCCTGATGGGTGCGGTTATTAAGGAGATTCAGTCTGCTGAGAGTGGACTGAATGAAGCCTGTATCAGCCTTATAAAAGGCTTTGAGGTATGTTTTATGAGGTTTCAGAGAGTGTCAGAGTATGGATAGTAGCCCCTCATACACTGTTCGGTGCAAGGAAGGACCGGACAGAGGATCAATTTTATTTTCACAGGAAGACTCATTTGATGACATTTATCTCTCTTCTTTTATAAGCAGGCGTCTGCGGCGGCTGCTGCCTCTCATGCTGCGGAGGTCTCCGGACTGAATCAAAGTCTAGAGCGGGCCGAAGAAGAACTTGGTCGGTTGAAAAGGCAGTTGGAAGATAAACAAGGTATGCGCCAGCCTTGTTTGCATTTATTGCGAACAAATTCTCGGTATGATACAAGATGTTTCATTATTTGCGCCAGGGGCGATGACCGAAGTCGAGGTTCTGAGGAAGGTTGTTGCCGAGGCCGAGGAAAAGGCAGCCGCAGAGCAGGCTCTTCGTGAGAAGCACGAGGCCAGGGTTATTGAAGCTAAGCCGGAGCTTCAAAAGTCCGTAAAGAAATGCGAGACCTTGGAGCAGAGTTTAACGGAGAAAGAACCCGAACTCGCCAGGGCTCATCAGGCTGCACGTGATGCCTAGGGGGAAACCCAAGGCGCCCTGCTGGAGATCGAAGAGGCGAGGACGATCGCGGCGGGTAAGGCTTTTTCATGTAAAGCAAGTATATGAGGAGAAAATCATGTTTCTAATTTTGAGTTCAGATTTCTCCAGGGGTATTTGCGGGACTGCTCTGCAGCATATCGGATGCCGCCCAATTGTACCGAGCCGAAGAAGGGAACACTATGGATAAGCTCTTCTGGTCGCAGTATCTGGCACCGAATTATCCGGTGCCTTTTGTCGACCAACTGAAACAGCTGATCGAACTACATAAGGCGGCCGAACTAGCCATGAAGGATTTAATTATCCGGCTATGGCCTGCCGAGCTGATTCTAGGTAGCTACTTCGGGCTCGTGACGCGGCTTGTGAGTGCCTGCCCTCGACTTGACGTCATCAAGCGGTCGGTCTGCATAGAGGGTGCGCGAATGGCCTTCGCCCGCGCAAAGGTGCACTGGGGGAAGATGGATGCTGAAAAGCTGATGACCGAGGGACCGCCAGAGGGGAAGGAGCACCGCAAGCCCGAATTATATTATGAAAGTGTACTAAAAGGATCCTGCCTAGCGGTAGAGCAATGCACCAAGGATGTTATATTTCCATGAAAAATACAATCATGTTGTCCTTTGTAATGTTGAACAAGGTCATTTCTATCATTTATTGCATGTTATATAAAAGTTTATGCTCCTGCGCGACCGTTTTATATATATTAATCTTGAGAGTTGGCCAGTCGTCGGCTTCTGCCCCCACGTAGGAAGTACGGGGGTGTTCGGGATAAACCTGATCACTCTTTATCCCAGTTTTGGGTCCTTCGAAGGAGGTGTTCAGCACAACGAACCAGGCAATCGGACTATAGGGCTTTATCGCTCTCACTTAGCCATAGGAGCTTTAGAAAAGTAAGGTAGGCACAGCCCCTGGTGTTCGGAAGACCGCACGAGGGGCTATATAAGCACCTGATCGAAAGAAAGCCGATCCATCGCACGCTGCATTGGTTATGGCATTATGCGGAAAAAATCCTTAAAGATTTTACAACCTCTCGAACAGCTGACCAGCTCTCACCGCATCATGACAGTCAGTTTTCGGCTTTCTCTGCTGAGGTGCTCGTCCGGAAGAACTGAGACACAATCGCAGTAGTTCTCCCAGTGCTACCTTAGCCGATATAGCGGAACGTAAGGTACCAAAACATGGGAGCCAGGCAAACCCAACTATTGACCCAAGACATGATTCAGAGCTAATGCATATAATGCTATAAGTTCGGGGTGCCAAACTTCCATGAAGGTGTTCGGACTTGATTGCCGTATAATGAGTAAAACAAAGCCCCTGGCATATTTGTCGCGGTGTGCGGATGCCACTTGACAAAAGAATTTCAACAAGAAATAACAGTAGATAAGTATTGTATAAACCCACATGTTGTATTTGAGTAGTACGTTGATGCATGTGAGTACATGTAATGTGATGGAAAAGAAATATGACTGTGGAACCTGCTTAGACCAGGGGGGAAGAAGCTGTGTGCGGATCCGAAGTATGGTCGGATGGTCATCGCGGGGAATATATAAGGATTCCCTTATGCGTTCGAGCTGCTTCCATATCGCCAGTCCTGGTCTGCGCAAAGTTGAACCTGCAAACAAAATGTAAGAAATGCTTGTGCGCCGCAGAGCGGTTGAGCCGCAGTATGTGGCCTGTCCTGGCCCTCACCACACTGTTTAATTGAGCTCTGTACGAGCCAGGCTATCCTGCCGCGAAGTAGTTCGAAGTCCTTTGGCGGTGTCCGAGAATCGGCCCGTCGACTCGAGGTTCAGTTGGAAGGTGCCACTTGTAGCTTCTGCAGTTAAGGCATCGGTATACTCCTTGGTGCCAAGGGAAAGTTCGGCCTTTCCATTAACCGTGATGACGCCGCGCGGACCGGGCATCTTGAGCTTACAGTAGGCATAATGTGGCATTGCGTTGAATCGAGCGAACGCGGTTCGTCCGAGCAGTGCCTGATAATCACTCGAAAGGGGACGATATCGAAGATTAACTCTTCGGCACGGTAATTGTCTGGTGATCCGAAGACTACCTCCAGGGCGATGGAGCCTGCACAGCTGGCCTCCACACCTGGTATAATACCTCTGAGGGTGGTTGTAGTGGGCTTGATCACCGAATGATCGATGCCCATCTTGCGCACTGTGTCCTGGTAAAGCAGGTTTAGACTGCTACCTCCGTCCATAAGGACTCATGTGAGGTGGAACCCGTCAATTATTGGGTCGAGGACTAGTGCGGCTGGATTGCCTTGAGTGGTGTTAACCGGACGACCTGTGTGGTTGAAGGTGATCGGCCCCAGTTTATATTGTGGGACGCCTGGTTCCGTTAAGTCGACATCCCTGAGGGTGTGCATTCGGTCTGGGTTGGGAGTGTAGGTGCCGTTTACCACGTTCACTGTTTGGATTTGCGGGGGAGGTTTCTTCTGCCCTCCTGTACTCGGCGAGCTGGGCTCCTCATCTCCATCGTCGCTTTGAGACCCCTTCTCTTTGTTTTTGGCACCTGACATGCCGGCTTGCTTGAAGACCCAACATTCTCTATTAGTATGATTGGCTGGTGTTTCTTGGGTGCCATGAATTTGGCACGGGCGGTCCAGTATGCGGTCCAGGCTGGATGGACCCGGATTGTCATTTTTGAGTGGCCCATTCTGCTGACTGGACTTAGAGCCCCTAAATCTGGCATTGACTGCCGTATCTTTGGTGTTTTCACCCTTTTTGTGGCACTTGTGTTTGTTGCGTCGGGGTTTACCGTTGCTATCTCCGGTTTCTGATGTGCCAGGGTTGCTTGCTGTGTTGTTGCTACGGGCCAACCAGCTATCTCCGCCCGTGTAAAAGCGGGTCATGAGTGTCGTGAGGGCTGCCATGGATTTTGGCTTTTCTTGGCCGAGATGTCAGGCGAGCCACTCGTCACGGATGTTATGTTTAAAGGCCACTAGGGATTCGACATCCGGACAGTCGACAATTTGGTTCTTTTTAGTTAGGAACCGAGTCCAGAATTTCCTGGCTGACTCTCCGGGCTGTTGTGTTATGTGACTTAAGTCGTCAGCATCCGGTGGTCGCGCATAAGTGCCCTGGAAGTTGTCCAGGAATGCGTCTGCCAGGTTCTCCCAACTTCCAATGGAGTTTGCCGGCAAGCTATTCAGCCAATGCCGCGCCGGCCCCTTGAGTTTTAGCGGGAGATACTTGATGGCGTGTAGATCATCCCCGCGGGCCATGTGAATGTGGAGGAAGAAATCCTCTATCTATACCGCGGGGTCTGCAGTGCCGTCATATGATTCAATATTCACGGGTTTAAACCCTTCCGGGAATTCATGGCCCATTACTTCATCAGTGAAGCATAGGGGATGTGCGGCGCCTCTGTGCCGGTCTATATCACGACACTGTTCATACGAGTCTTGTCTGCTGTGTTCGGCCCGGCCGGATTTGCTTTTAGTATATCCGACGTGACGGTTGTCGTCATGCGTTGGGGCGTGCCCCCGTGATCCGTAGATCGATCTTGCATGTCCTCCCTTGTTTTCCAATACGTCTCGCAGGTCCTGCGTGTTACCCCGGGCCTTGGAATTTTTGTATAACTAGCGACAGGGTGCGGGCTGGACTTTGGCCTGATATGCCGCTTTGTCTCGGCCATGAGGTGGTCGGTCAGCCGCATCATACGCTGGGAGCGTAGGCTTTAATGCTTCCTCCTTAAGTTGGGGTAGCGGCCTGCGTTTTGGATAACTTTTGGTTGGGCGCTCGAGGTCGTATTCCTCGGCCGTCAGGACCTCAGTCCATCTATCCGCCAGCAGATCTTGGTCAGCTTGAAGCTGTTGTTTCTTTTTCTTCAGGTTTTTTGATGTGGCTATAAGCCGACGCTTGAAGCGCTCCTGTTCGGCGGGATCCTCAGGCACGATAAATTCGTCGTCACCGGGGCTCACCTCGCCTTCAGAGAGAGGCATGTAATTGTCATCCTCTGATTCTCCGTCTGCTGCCTGTTCCTTAGGGCTGGCTTGCCCATCCTCCCACTCGAGGCCTGGCTAGAGGGGATTGTCTTCGTCTTTGGCGCTATCCACAGTGTTACTATTTCTTGTGCCGGTATCGCCGTTTTTGCTATCGCTATTGACGCCGGTGCATAAATTGATTCTCGGCGGGATTATCCTCTGTTGCCTTATTGCCATCGCTTTCTTTGGGGGTGTCCACCATGTATATATCATATGATGAGGTGGCAGTCCAGCGCCCTGTGGGCGGTGGTTCCTGTTCTTCTCCTACATCGTCGTCCATACCGCCGATGTCTTCGGAGCCGAAATCAAGCATGTCGGTTAAGTCGTCGATAGTGGCTATTAAGTGGGTGGTGGGTGGGGGATAAATTTCTTCGTCGTCCGCTTCCCACTCAAGCCGGACATAGTTCGGCCAAGGGTCTCCTGTCAAGGAGAGAGATTTCAATGAGTTTAGCAAGTCGCCCAAGGGCGAGTGCTGAAAGATATCCGCAGAGGTGAACTCCAAGATCGGTGCCCAATCAGATTCGATAGGCACGGACATGGGCGGTTCAGAGCCTATGGCCAGGGATGAATCCAAGGGTCCGACAACACAGGTCTCATTGGGGGTGAAGTCAGGATTCGGCTCTATCGCCGCTGAGTGTGCGGCCTCTGTGGCGGGGTCTATCCAGACGTCCTCGGACGACACGATCTGCTCCGGATCAAAGGCCGGAGTAGCCACAGGTGTGATCTCCCGAACACCATCCAACAACAGAGCTAAGTCATGCTTGTCGAGACTGTGCGGCACACCTGACATGGGCTCGAATCCGTCGAAGATCAAGTCTCCGCGGATGTCGGCAGTGTAGTTTAAGCTTCCAAACCTGACCTGATGGCTAGGGGCATAACTCTCGATCCGCTCCAGATGGCCAAGCGAGTTGGCCCGCAGTACAAAGCCGCCGAATACGAAGATCTGTTCGGGGAGAAAAACCTCACCCTGGATCGCATCATTGCCGATGATCGAAGGAGCCATCAAGCCTTATGGCGACGACACAGTGGAACTCTCAATGAAAGCACCAATGTCGGTGTCAAAACCGGCGGATCTCAGGTAGGGGGTCCCGAACTGTGCGTCTAAGGTGGATGGTAACAGGAGGCAGGGGACACAATGTTTACCCAGGTTCGGGCCCTCTCGATGGAGGTAATACCCTACGTCCTGCTTGATTGATCTTGATGATATGAGTATTACAAGAGTTGATCTACCACGATATCGTAGAGGATAAACCCTAGAAGCTAGCCTATGATTCTGATTGTTGTTGTCCTATGGACTAAACCCTCCGGTTTATATAAACACCGGAGGGGGCTAGGGTTGCACATAGTCGGTTACAAGGGAGGAGATTTACATATCCGAATTGCCAAGCTTGCCTTCCACGCAAAGGAGAGTCCCACCCGGACACGGGACAAAGTCTTCAATCTTGTATCTTCATAGTCCAACAGTCCGGCCAAAGTATATAGTCCGGCTGTCCGAGGACCCCCTAATCCAGGACTCCCTCAGCCGTGTCTTACCCCGGCCCTACGTAACATGCGGCTGCCCAAGGACTTCAAGGGTCCTCGTAAGGTGCCCAATTACACTGCCAATTTACCCCTTGAGTCATGGGTTGAGAGCTATGAGATGACGATGGAGATGCTGGACGTGGATGATGCGGCATGTGCTAAGTACTTCACCATGATGTTGGAAGGAACAACTCGCACTTGGTTAGTTTTTTTACCAGTTAACTCCATTGGGTCATGGGCCGAGTTAAAAAGCCGGTTTATCCAGAATTTCAAAGATACGTGCAAACAACCCATGTCAATTGTGGACTTAGCCGCCTGTGTTCAAGAGGAAGGGGAGTCTACAACCCATTGGTGAAGCGGGTATCAGCCATTCTGCATTCATCAGACCGCATCAATGCTGACACAACAGTCTTAACATTGGAAGGCAACTGCCGATTTACACCTTTGAAGCTGAAGTTGCGAAGGCTCAAGCGTCACTACAATGACATGTCCATGCTTATGGCAGCTCTGGTTAAGTATGCCGACTCAGATAGTACCAAGGACCCTGAGTCTGAGGATGAAAAGACGGGGAAGGGAAAGAAGAATGGCAGTGCCAAGGGGCAGCGGCATAACCTGGCGGGTCATGGAAACAACGGTAAGCGCAAGGCTGATAACAGCTTGGGTTTTGTGGCCAACACCAACACCTAGGATAATGGTCAATGCCGTAAGCGTAAACCGCCCCAGCGGGGTAGAGGTTCAGGTCCCAATCTTGAATGCCTGTTAAATGAGCCTTGCCCAAAGCACGGGTCACGAGAGAGGCCAGCTACGCACCTTTGGAAGGATTGTTTCATCATGCGGGAGTTTAAAAATTCAAGTTCTTTCCAATACGACCAGGGACCGCCCGGCGGTTCAGGAGGCGGTTCTCATGGGCCGGGTTATGGCGGAGGCAGCTCCGGTTCAGGCTTCCAAGGCAATCAAACCAGACATGGCAATCAAGGCAGTCAGGGTAACCAGGGCGGTTACAATCATCAGGGGGCCCAGCAGCAGCAACAATCGGGTTATCAGAGTAATCCTTAGCAGTTGAATAGTGGGCAGTATCATGTCTTCACCACTAGCCTATGTAACTGTTGGGGAACATAGTAATTTCAAAAAAATTCCTACGCACACGCAAGATCATGGTGATGCATAGCAACGAGAGGGGAGAGTGTTATCCACATACCCTCGTAGAACGAAAGCGGAAGCGTTAGCACAACGCGGTTGATGTAGTCGTACGTCTTCACGATCCGACCGATCAAGTACCGAACGTACGACACCTCCGAGTTCAGCACACGTTCAGCCCAATGACGTCCCTCAAACTCCGATCCAGCCGAGTGTTGAGCGAGAGTTTCGTCATCACGACGGCGTGGTGACGATGTTGATGTTCTACCGACGCAGGGCTTCGCCTAAGCACCACTACAGTATTATCGAGGTGGACTATGGTGGAGGGGGGCACCGCACACGGCTAAGAGATCAATGATCAATTATTGTGTCCATGGGGTGCCCCCTGCCCCCGTATATAAAGGAGCAAGGGGGGGGGTGCGGCCGGCTATAGGAGGAGGCGCGCAGGAGGAGTCCTACTCCTACCGGGAGTAGGACTCCCGTCCTTTTTCCTAGTTGGATTAGGACTTGGGGGGAAGGAGTGGAGGAGAAGGAAGGAAGGGGGGGGGGGCGCCACCCTCTCCTTGTCCTATTCGGACTAGGGGGGAGGGGCGCGCGGCCAGCCCTTGCCTCCTCTCTTCTCTTCCACCTAGGCCCACTAAGGCCCATTTGATTCCCGGGGGGTTCCGGTAACCTCCCGGTACTCCGGTAAAATCCCGATTTTACCTGGAACACTTCTGATATCCAAACATAGGCTTCCAATATATCAATCTTCATGTCTCGACCATTATGAGACTCCTCGTCATGTCCGTGATCACATCCGGGACTCCGAACAACATTCGATACATCAAAACATATAAACTCATAATATAACTGTCATCGTAACGTTAAGCGTGCGGACCCTACGGGTTCGAGAACTATGCAGACATGACCGAGACACGTCTCCAGTCAATAACCAATAGCGGAACCTGGATGCTCATATTGGCTCCTACATATTTTACGAAGATCTTTATCGGTCAGACGGCATAACAACATACGTTGTTCCCTTTGTCATCGGTATGTTACTTGCCCAAGATTCGATCGTTGGTATCTCAATACCTAGTTCAATCTCGTTACCGGCAAGTCTCTTTATTCGTTCCGTAATACATCATCCTGCAACCAACTCATTAGTTGAAATGCTTGCAAGGCTTAAGTGATGTGCATTACCGAGAGGGCCCAGAGATACCTCTCCGACAATCGGAGTGACAAATCCTAATCTCGAAATACGCCAACCCAACAAGTACCTCCGGAGACACCTGTAGAGCACCTTTATAATCACCCAGTTACGTTGTGACGTTTGGTAGCACACAAAGTGTTCCTCCGGTAAACGGGAGTTGCATAATCTCATAGTCATAGGAACATGTATAAGTCATGAAGAAAGCAATAGCAACATATTAAATGATCGTGTGCTAAGCTAACGGAATGGGTCATGTCGATCACATCATTCTCCTAATGATGTGATCCCGTTAATCAAATGAAAACCCATGTCAATGGCTAGGAAACTTAACCATCTTTGATCAATGAGCTAGTCAAGTAGAGGCATACGAGTGACACTCTGTTTGTCTATGTATTCACACATGTATTATGTTTCCGGTTAATACAATTCTAGCATGAAAAATAAACATTTATCATGATATAAGGAAATAAGTAATAACTTTATTATTGCCTCTAGGGCATATTTCCTTCAGTCTCCCACTTGCACTAGAGTCATTAATCTAGATTACACAGTAATGATTCTAACACCCATGGAGCCTTGGGTGCTGATCATGTTTTGCTCGTGGAAGAGGCTTAGTCAACAGGTCTGTTACCCCGGGCCTTGGTATTTTTGTATAACTGGCGACGGGGTGCGTGCTGGACTTCGGCCCCATATCCCTCTTTGTCTCGGCCACGAGGTGGTCGGTCAGCCGCATCATACGCTGGGAGCGTAGGCTTTAATGCTTCCTCCTTAAGTTGGGGTAGCGACCTGCGTTTTGGATAACTTTTGGTTGGGCGCTCAAGGTCGTATTCCTCGGCCGTCAGGACCTCAGTCCATCTATCCGCTAGCAGATCTTGTTCAGCTTGAAGCTGTTGTTTCTTTTTCTTTAGGTTTTTTGATGTGGCTATAAGCCGACGCTTGAAGCGCTCCTGTTCGGCGGGATCCTCAGGCATGATAAATTCGTCGTCGCCGGGGCTCACCTCGCCTTCGGAGAGAGGCATGTAATTGTCATCCTCTGATTCTTTGTCTGCTGCCTGTTCCTTAGGGCTGGCCAGCCCATCCTCCCGCTTGCGGCCTGGCTGGAGGGGATTGTCTTCATCTTCGGCGCTATCCGCAGCGTTACTGTTTCTTGTGCCGGTATCACCATTTTTGCTATCGCCGTTGACGCCGGTGCTTAAATTGCTTCTCGGGGGGATTATCCTCGGTTGCCTTATTGCCATCGCTTTCTTTGGGGGTGTCCACCATGTATATATCATATGATGAGGTGGCAGTCCAGCGCCCTATGGGCGGTGGTTCCTGTTCTTCTCCTACATCGTCATCCATACCGTCGATGTCTTCGGAGCCGAAATCAAGCATGTCAGTTAAGTCGTCGACAGTGGCTATTAAGTGGGTGCTGGGTGGGGGATAAATTTCTTCGTCGTCCGCTTCCCACTCAAGCCGGACATAGTTCGGCCAAGGGTCTCCTGAAAAGGAGAGAGATCTCAATGAGTTTAGCAAGTCGCCCAAGGGCGAGTGCTGAAAGATATCCGCGGAGGTGAACTCCATGATCGGTGCCCAATCAGATTCGATAGGCACGGACATGGGCGGTTCAGAGCCTGTGGCCAGGGATGAATCCAAGGGTCCGACAACACAGGTCTCATAGGGGGTGAAGTCAGTATTCGGCTCTATCGCCGCTGAGTGTGCGGCCTCCATGGCGGGGTCTATCCACACGTCCTCGGACGACACGATCTGCTCCGGATCGAAGGCCGGAGTAGCCACAGGTGTGATCTCCCGAACACCATCCGACGACAGAGCTAAGTCATGCTTGTCAAGACTGTGCGGCACACCTGACATGGGCTCGAATCCGTCGAAGATCAACTCTCCGCGGATGTCCGTAGTGTAGTTTAAGCTTCCAAACCTGACCTGATGGCCAGGGGCATATATAGCTCTCGATCTGCTCCAGATGGCCGAGTGAGTTGGCCCACAGTACAAAGCCGCCGAATACGAAGATCTGTCTGGGGAGAAAAACCTCACCCTGGATCGCATCATTGCCGATGATCGAAGGAGACATCAAGCCTTATGGCGACGACACAGTGGAACTCTCAATGAAAGCACCAATGTCGGTGTCAAAACCAGTGGATCTCAGGTAGGGGGTCCCGAACTATGCGTCTAAGGCGGATGGTAATAGGAGGCAGGGGACACAATGTTTACCCAGGTTCGGGCTGTTACGCCCTCGATGCGGCTATATCTCCCACGTGTCGAAGCATGACTTAGAGGCATAACCGCATTGAAAGCAATGTCGCAAGTGAGGTAATCTTCACACAACCCATGTAATTCATAAGGGAAAGAGATACATAGTTGGCTTACACTCGCCACTACACACAAATACATGAATAAATCATTACATCATCCAGATACAATCAAGGTCCGACTATGGAACCAAAAATAAAAATAAGACTACCCCAAATGCTACACAGATCCCTGATCGTCCCAACTAGGCTCCACTACTGATCAACTGAAACAAAACAACACAATGAGCAAGATCTTCATCGAGCTCCTCCTTGAGCTCGGTTGCATCACCTGCACGGTTTCATCGGCACCTGCAAAATGGTTTTGGAAGTATCTGTGAGTCGAGGGGACTCAGCAATCTCACACCCTCGCATCAAGACTATTTAAGCTTATAGGAAGGGTAAAAGTATGAGGTGGAGCTGCAGCAAGCGACTAGCATATTTGGTGGCTAACATACGTAAATGAGAGCGAGAAGAGACACGGTCGAGAATCTATGATCAAGAAGTGATCCTAGAACAACCTACGTCAAACATAACTCCAACACCGTGTTCACTTCCCGGACTCCACCGGAAAGAGACCATCACGGTAACACACGCAGTTGATGTATTTTACTTAAGATCAACTTCAGGTTTTCTACAACTGGACATTAACAAATTCCCATCTGCCCATAACCGCGGGCACGGCTTTCGAAAGTTCAAATCCCTGCAGGGGTGTCCCAACTTAGCCCATCACAAGCTCTCACGGTCAACGAAGGATATTCCTTGTCCCAAGACAATCCGATCAGACTCGGCATCCCGGTTACAAGACATCCTCGACAATGGTAAAACAAGACCAGCAAAGCCACCCGAATGTGCCGACAAATCCCGATAGGAGCTGCACATATCTCGTCCTAAGGGCACATCGGATTGTCCAAGGTTCCGGTAGGCCAGCCCAGAGTTGCCCCTGGTGGCCACCGGCAGCTGACAGGTTGGACCAACACTCAGAGGAGCACTGGCCCGGGGGTTTAAATAAAGATGACCCTTGGGCAGGCCTACCCAAGGGAAAGAAAAGGCTAGGTGGCAAATGGTAAAACCAATGTTGGGCCTTGCTGGAGGAGTTTTATTCAAGGCGAACTGTCAAGGGGTTCCCATTATAACCCAACCGTGTAAGGAACGCAAAATCCGGGAACATAACACCGATATGACGGAAACTAGGGCGGCAAGAGTGGAACAAAACACCAGGCATAAGGCCGAGCCTTCCACCCTTTACCAAGTATATAGATGCATTAATTAAATAAGAGATATTGTGATATCCCAACAAAATAACCATGTTCCAAACATGGAACAAGCTCCAATCTTCACCTGCAACTAACAACGCTATAAGAGGGGCTGAGCAAACGGTAACATAGCCAAACAACGGTTTGCTAGGACAAGGTGGGTTAGAGGCTTGGCTTATCAATATGGGATGCATGATAAAGCAAGTGGTAGGTATCGCAACATAGGCATAGCAAAAGAGTGAGCAACTAGCAAGCAAAGATAGAAGTGATTTCGAGGGTATGGTCATCTTGCTTGAAATCCCGCAAGGAAGAAGAACGAGTCCATGAAGAAGACAAACGGACGTAGCCAACGGATCCTCACAAACGCAACGTTACCGGAACCAACCCGAAGAAGCAACACCGGAAAGGAGCAAACGACATATTAAACAACCATCACATAATCATGTCATGATGCACAATCAAGTATGATGCATGTCCGGTTTAAATATGCATGGCATGGCAAAGTGCACAAACAATCCTACAAATTAAGTGGAGCTCAATATGCAACTCCGTTGCATATTGACGAAACACCATGTGACTTATTTAGTTCTCTCTCATTTAGGTACCCAACAAGATTAAATGTTGATTAAAATGGCAAGAGGGTGAAGCAAAATAAAACTACCTATCTAGTCAAGTTTAAATGAGGCCGGAAGCAACGAACAACAATTCCGGTAAATCCCCATATCCATATATTAGGTTTGGTACGATTCTGTCCTAAACACAATTTTATAGTTGTTAAACATGCAAAGTGATTCCACCAAGTTAAACTAGGCATTTTCTACCCCATTTACATATAAAGTTTGTTTAAAATGGAGCTACGGTTATTTAGTTATGAATTAAATCATTTTAACATGACAATTAAGCAAAAACTTAAACAAACAACATTTTAAACATTTTTAACAGGCATGCAAGTGGCATATTATGAAACTAGATAAAATTCTAAGAATTTTACATATATAATGTTTTTACAAAAGATGCACGGTTGGTGAGTTATGATATGCATGGAGCTTAGGGGTTTTTCTGCAAATCTGTTTTACACTGGATAATAGCAAAAAATCACAGGTCCCAGAAAAAAAGCTATCGGGCCGAAACTATAGGCTGGCCCAGCAGTAGAAATAAAACAAAAAGGAGGGGTGCTGTGGGTTGCCTCACCCATGGGCTTCGGCCCGTTTGAGGAGGAGGGGGTAGGCCGGGAGGGGCGCTGCACTGGGCCGGTTTTGGATCGAGGCGTGGCTGCGGTACACGCGCGGGTCAACAGGCTCGGCCAGTTCGTCTTCGGCGCAGAGGAACCAGGGGCGCGGCGGCTGGGAGTCGAACTCCGGTGAGCGGGGCAAAGGGCGGCGAGGCGAGGGACTTGGCGACGGTGGCGGACTATAGGTGCGGCGGCCTGGAGCGGCAGCGATCCAGTCATCGCAGCGGGCGTTGGAGCGGCTTGGCTTGATGCAGAGGAGGCGCGGGACGAGCGGGATGGAGAGGATGGAGCAGCGGCCACTTGACGACGAGGCAGGCGACAACAGCTTGGCACGGCGCGAAGCAGAGGCACGGCAGCGGCAGGGACAAACACGCCCAGGCGAGGGCGCTCGTCCAAGGCAGCTACGGCAGAGGGGCGATGCAGCTCCTGAGAAGGAAGGGGAGGCTGGTGGACGACGGGGAAATGGGCGGATCTGGGCGGCAGGAGTCCATCTCCGACGATGGTGGCGCCGGTTGGTGCTCCTGGGTGTGCTCCTGCCCGGTGTGGAGGCCATGGCTTGCTCCTTCCAGTTCCTGCGAGAAGATGCAGAGGAAGAGAGAGATGAGGTTAGAGTAGAGGAGGGAGGGAGACGAAGCAGGAGGGTAGAATAAAGGAGCAGGGGCGCGTGGCAGATGCTCATCTTGCTGGCTGGTTCGGTCCCTGGCGGCGGCGCCGGACGACGAGGCGAGGAGGAGGAGCACGGGGAGGATCCGGATCGAAGAAGAGTAGTGGCTGGGCGCGGAAGGAGAGGCGCAGGTGGATCCGGAGGAGATCCCGAGGTTGGGGAATGAGTGCGGCGGCGGCTGGGAGGATCCCTAGAATTTAGGGATTTGGTCTGAAATTAGACTAGGGGTGGACTATAAATATACATCACGGATTAGGTTAGGGGTTATCTCGACCCTACGATCACAATCGGACGATCGCGGATAAAATAGCTAGGGAGTCCAATTAACAAAACGGAGATGTTTTGTAGACGTTTGGGGATGATCCGGACACAACGGTGACGACTGCTCGGGTCGGGTCCGGGACAATTTTCGGACGCGCACGCGAGGAGGGCCGCGGGCTGACGAGAGAGGTTAGGTAGGGCCTGACGGATTGTGAAGAGTGGGTTGGTCTGAGATAAAAGGAGAGAGATGTAGCCCGGCACGGTTTCCGGATACCGAAAGCGTCCGACGTTAGACCGGCTATACTGCCGCTATAGTTATTCGTTGGGGCATCAAACGATCTCCGAATGCGATGAAACTTGACATGCGGTCTATCTACACTATAATAAGACCACACGTCAACTCTCATCCCATTCCGAGAACATTTTCCGGCCACTTATAAAATACTATTTCAGACATGCCGCGGGCGTGTGCAAGTGTGGTTGGGCTCAGAACGGACAACGGAGAGAACTCAGAGAACCCGGACGAATGCAAGTTTTAAAACATGATGATGCAATGCACATTATGACATGAAAAGATGCAGCACGCAAGCAAATGACATGACAACGTCAGCAAATAACTGGAAGACACCTAGCACATCGGTCTGGGGGCGTCACAACACTCCACCACTACAAGAGGATCTCGTCCCGAGATCTAGAATGGCACCGGAGGGAAAAACTGAAGAGAAAGAGAAGAGGTAAAGCTAAGTTGCTTCTTTGACAAACGAGTGAAACCAAAGAAACTTGAAAAGGTTAAACCCTTTCGAGAAAAGAATACAACGGAGATAAACGAAGTTGAAAACACTCCGTTAAGACAGAGGAAAAGAAAGAACCGATTCGGGTAGCACTTCGGTTGAAAAGAGATGAAAGACTTGATAAAATGAAAGAGCTTGAGCAAAAGGACACAACACTCCGGTTAAATGGATAAACCAAGAAAAGAACATGATCCTGACAAAATGAAAAGATGGGTTGAAGAGAGCAACATCATAAAGCCTCCAGAACAAAAGTAAGAATGGAATGGAATGAACGAAGGGAAACAAGATCTTGAGGGAGCACGCTTACTACAAATGCTAGAATGGAGTTGTTGGAAAACCAACAACGAAAAGAATAAGCTTGATATGGTCTTATGGAATACATCTCAAATTTATGAGGTGACAACTTGCCACTCACGAAAAAGATTTGATTGATAAGAACAAGGAGACAAGAAACTTATTTCACCGGGAGGATAAATGAAGAACTTGGGTCATATATTATCACCATTAATAGCATTAATCCTTAGGGAAAGCTTTAGGTGAAATATAACCCCAGATAACTCCAATGACGAGATTGATGGATTTAAAATACCTCATTCTTAACAACATGTGAATCATGAGCCATGAACTCAAATTATCAAGAATGTCATAATACCACCTCGAATGATACGGTTGAAAGAATTGCACTTTGAAATTCAAGATAAAGAATACTTGAGCTCCTCTGAAAAGAATCTTGATGAACGCTTTGAGAAGGAAATAAATCCTTGATGAACCATCATGTAGAACCTCCATGAAGAACTCCGGTAAGCAAAGGAATGTTCAAACGAAAAGAAAGATGAGAAGAGTAAGGTTTAAGCCTTGCAATGATTAGATGAAGCTTTGCGATGAGATAAAGAGCAAACTTGGAACTCCAGAAAAGAAAGATGAACAAATGGAAACAAGAATTTAATGAGCCTCCGGAATAGGGAATTGAGTTCACTCGATGAAACAAAAATAAGAATTACATTATGCGTATCCTTCACCAATTTAAATTGATGACAAACAACGGATTTGGCATACTACTTATTCTCGAGGAAAGGATTAAGATAGATATCGCGCCAACTTGGGAAAATATTGAACGAACCACCGGTAGGATAGAAATAACAAATAAATTGATATGATAAACGAAAGAAGACAATCTTGAATGAACCACCGTAAGAATTGGAAATGAACGATGAAAAGGGATGAATCCCCGGTAAATTAGCAAATGAACGAAGATACACGAGAGAGTTTAGATACAAAAGAACGAAGAGACCATGAACTGATTAGAGGATATTTGAACGATGCACTGGTAAGATTTAGAGAAAGAGAGCTGAAAGCTGAGAATGAATACTTCTGAGGTGGTGGCCTTCGGAGAAATAAACTAAAAAGACTCTTGAATTGCTCCGGATGGGTGAAAAGAATTCCCACAACCGAAAACAATTATGAGAGGGTGACAACAAGAATGGAGCAAGATTTAAGAGAAACTCTTCTTCGGTCTTCAAAATCCAAGAATGACGATGAGAAACACCACCATGAATTGTTGAGGCACTCGGGAATGATGAATAGAAAGGTTGCACCGACGATGAAAAGAAATGAAAGATCTTGGAGAAAGACATTTGACTGATGACAATTCATTCTTACGTCAAACTTCGAAAAGAATTTTTGAGGATAGCTCCGGGAGAATTAGAAGAGTCAGGTAAGATCCTGGGAAAAGACCTGTGGGTTAGGGCCTACTCAAAAGAAAACACCGTTGAATGATTTGAAAGAGAGATTGCGCCGATAGAATTAAATGGCTTGAATGAGATAACATCCTCAAAAGAACTTGAGCGAACTGAGAATGGAAACAGGAATCTTCTGAGACATCTTCAGTACTCCGGAACAAATGGATAGCGAGAGGTGAATAATTAAGAAGTGCACCGGCATAAGAAAGCATTTGAAGAGAGGGAAAAAAGGAACATGATCAACACCGAAAACTTGAATTGAATCCGCCGGAGAAGAAAAGAGAACGGAGAATGTTGAACTTGTAGAGCATCTTCATGAGAACCATCGGATAAGAACATTGATAGAAAAGAATGGAGAGACTTCCCATCAATAAAATGGATATTTGATCAAGAAATCTGAGTCCTTGAAGAAAAAGGGTGGGAGGGAGGGAAAAAATAGAGACCATTTGGGACGGGTGAAACAAACACCGTTGAGAAGACTTGAGTTGATCTTGCGGATGTTGGAATGATCGGATCCACTTGAAGAGAAACTCACCAGTTGAAAAGGATTGACATGACAATCTCAGTGATCAAGAAGGATTTGTATTCCCATAGAAATATGAGAACACCGTTTAGAGAAGGTATGGAATCAACATTTGACTCCGAAGCAACTCGAATACCACAACTCAAAACAAAACAAAGGATTGGCTTGCAAAATAAGCCGGAACAAACATATGATAGAGATTTCGTCCGAAGTTTTCGTGGTGGGGCCTACACGGGCTCGATCGTACAACACCATCATGTACAAGGCAGTGCACATGACATACGAAGCGTCCCCGAGTTGACATAGCCAAGGACTCTTTAAGACACAACAAGACCACTGTAAAACCAACCGTGGATAGGCGGACCACTAGACGTCGAACCCCAATTTCATATCATACATCTATCGGAAAGATATCCTAAGAGCTACTTGAATTCCCACTTATAAACTCCCGAAATTTTCCGGTTATGCAATCAGGTGTTGGGGATACAGGGGAAGCATAATATCTCACCCAAACTAGAAAATCCTACATCCAGCTGTATCCATCCGTCAACACATAACCAAGAAACCTTCGGAAATCGTTTACCTCAACCTTTGAAAAGCATTCATTATACGAGTTATGGCAATACTCCCGAACTCCCGCCCCAGTACTGGGTGGCGTCGAGGTTATCTCACCAACAACTGCATAAAAGAGATTTTCGATGTTGGCGAGCTCAGGTATTCCAGAACTACAACGATAAAATTGTGACGACAACACCTCGGAGCTCAACTCCCCAGGACACTGCCACAACCCCTAAATGTCAGGAGGCACCAAGAACAATGTTCTCGTCACTAAACCATCGGAATGATTCCAAGATACCCGCGTGATCCTAAATTTTTTTAGTGCAATTTGAGAAGAGAAGAGTCAAAACTCTACGTCAGGATGCCTCACCAGAGCAACGAAGGGACTGAGGAGTAAAAAGAATTCCTACTCTCTGATATATATAATCCAAAATGACTCAAAACATTTTTCTAGACTCAACAACGCCAATGATCCGATCAAGCAGGGGTTCCTATGGTCGGGGAAGGCTCTGATTAGCAACTTGTTACACCCTCGATGCGGCTATATCTCCCACGTGTCGAAGCACGACTTAGAGGCATAACCACATTGAAGGCAATGTCGCAAGTGAGGTAATCTTCACACAACCCATGTAATACATAAGGGAAAGAGATACATAGTTGGCTTACACTCGCCACTTCACACAAATACATGAATAAAGCATTACATCATCCAGATACAATCAAGGTCCCACTACGGAACCAAAAATTAAAAGAAGACTACCCCAAATGCTACACAGATCCCCGATCGTCCCAACTGGGCTCCACTACTGATCAACTGAAACGAAACAACACAATGAGCAAGATCTTCATCGAGCTCCTCCTTGAGCTCGGTTGCATCACCTGCACGGTTTCATCGGCACCCGCAAACTGGTTTTGGAAGTATCTGTGAGTCGCGGGGACTCAACAATCTCACACCCTCGCGATCAAGACTATTTAAGCATATAGGAAGGGTAAAAGTATGAGGTGGAGCTGCAGCAAGTGACTAGCATATTTGGTGGCTAACATACGCAAATGAGAGCGAGAAGAGAGGGCAAAGCATGATCGAGAATCTATGATCAAGAAGTGATCCTAGAACAACCTACGTCAAACATAACTCCAACACCGTGTTCACTTCCTGGACTACGCTGGAAAGAGACCATCACGGTAACACACGCGGTTGATGTATTTTAATTAAGATCAACTTTAGGTTTTCTACAACCGGACATTAAAAAATTCCCATCTGCCCATAACCGCGGGCACGGCTTTCGAAAGTTAAAATCCCTGCAGGGGTGTCCCAACTTAGCCCATCACAAGCTCTCACGATCAACGAAGGATATTCCTTCTCCCAAGACAATCCGATCAGACTCGGCATCCCGGTTACAAGACATCCTCGACAATGGTAAAACAAGACCAGCAAAGCCACCCGAATGTGCCGCCAAATCCCGATAGGAGATGCACATATCTCGTTCTCAGGGCACACCGGATTGTCCAAGGTTCCGGTAGGCTAGCCCAGAGTTGCCCCTGGTGGCCACCGGCAGCTGACAGGTTGGACCAACACTCAGAGGAGCACTGGCCCGGGGGTTTAAATAAAGATGACCCTTGGGCAGGCCTACCCAAGGGAAAGAAAAGGCTAGGTGGCAAATGGTAAAACCAATGTTGGGCCTTGCTGGAGGAGTTTTATTCAAGGCGAACTGTCAAGGGGTTCCCATTATAACCCAACCGTGTAAGGAACGCAAAATCCGGGAACATAACACCGATATGACGGAAACTAGGGCGGCAAGAGTGGAACAAAACACCAGGCATAAGGCCGAGCCTTCCACCCTTTACCAAGTATATAGATGCATTAATTAAATAAGAGATATTTTGATATCCCAACAAAATAACCATGTTCCAAACATGGAACAAGCTCCAATCTTCACCTGCAACTAACAACGCTATAAGAGGGGCTGAGCAAAGTGGTAACATAGCCAAACAACGGTTTGCTAGGACAAGGTGGGTTAGAGGCTTGGCTTATCAATATGGGAGGCATGATAAAGCAAGTGGTAGGTATTGCAGCATAGGCATAGCAAAAGAGTGAACAACTAGCAAGCAAAGATATAAGTGATTTCGAGGGTATGGTCATCTTGCCTGAAATCCCGCAAGGAAGAAGAACGAGTCCATGAAGAAGACAAACGGACGTAGCCAACGGATCCTCACAAACGCAACGTTACCGAACCAACCCGAAGAAGCAACACCGGAAAGGAGCAAATGGCATAGTAAACAACCATCACATAATCATGTCATGATGCACAATCAAGTATGATGCATGTCCGGTTTAAATATGCTTGGCATGGCAATGTGCACAAATAATCCTACAAATTAAGTGGAGCTCAATATGCAACTCCGTTGCATATTGACGAAACACCACATGCCTTATTTAGTTCTCTCTCATTTAGGTACCCAACAAGATTAAATGTTGATTAAAATGGCAAGAGGGTGAAGCAAAATAAAAATACCTATCTAGTCAAGTTTAAATGAGGCCGGAAGCAACGAACAACAATTCCGGTAAATCCCCATATGCATATATTAGGTTTGGTACTGTTCTGTCCTAAACACAATTTTATAGTTGTTAACCATGCAAAGTGATGCCACCAAGTTAAACTAGGCATTTTTCTACCCCATTTACATATAAAGTTTGTTTAAAATGGAGCTACGGTTATTTAGTTATGGATTAAATCATTTTAACATGAGAATTAAGCAAAAAATTAAACAAACAACATTTTAAACATTTTTAACAGGCATGCAAGTGGCATATTATGAAACTAGATAAAATTCTAAGCATTTTACATATATAATGTTTTTACAAAAGATGCACGGTTGGTGAGTTATGATATGCATGGAGCTGAGGGGTTTTTCTGCAAATCTGTTTTACACTGGATAATAGCAAAAAAATCGCAAGTCCCAGAAAAAAAGCTATCGGGCCGAAACTGCAAGCTGGCCCAACAGTAGAAATAAAACAAAAATAGGGGTGCTGTGGGTTGCCTCACCCATGGGCTTTGACCCGTTTGAGGAGGAGGAGGTAGGCCGGCAGGGGCGCTGCGCTGGGCCGGTTTGGGATCGAGGCGTGGCTGCGGTACACGCGCGGGTCAACGGGCTCGGCCAGTTCGTCTTCGGCGTAGAGGAACCAGGGGCGCGGTGGCTGGGAGTCGAACTTCGGCGAGCGGGGCAAAGGGACGGCGAGGCGAGGGACTTGGCGACGGCGGCAGACTACAGGTGCGGTGGCCTGGAGCGGCAGCGATCCAGTCATCGCAGCGGGCGTTGGAGCGGCTCGGCTCGATGCAGAGGAGGCGCGGGACGAGCGAGATGGAGAGGATGCTGCAGCGGCCACTTGACGACGAGGCAGGCGACAGCTGCTTGGCACGACGCGAAGCAGAGGCACGACAGCGGCAGGGACGAACACGCCCAGGCGAGGGCGCTCGTCCAAGGCAGCTGACGGTGTCCTAGACTAGGGGGTACTCACCACGTCGTCTCCCGATCTGTTAGATTGGGCCGAGGACCCCCATGGCCGTATACTCATGGGCTAGTTCGGACAGCTGCCGCATACATGGAAGATTCCACAAGACTTGGTTATCAAGACAAGGACTCCTCCCCACCGGCGTATTCGGCTAGGACTCTTATTATCCTAGGCCTGTGGTGCATTATATAAACCGAGGCCCGGCTAGTTGATAAACGGAAACATACAATCATACCATAGGCTAGCTTCTAGGGTTTAGCCTCTCTGATCTCGTGGTAGATCTACTCTTGTACTACCCATATCATCAATATTAATCAAGCAGGACGTAGGGTTTTACCTCCATCAAGAGGGCCCGAACCTGGGTAAAACATCATGTCCCCTGCCTCCTGTTACCATCCGCCTTAGACACACAGTTCGGGACCCCCTACCCGAGATCCGCCGGTTTTGACACCGACATTGGTGCTTTCATTGAGAGTTCCGCTGTGTGTTCGGCAAAAGGTTGATGGCTCGCCTGCAGATCAACTGCGACTTCGGCATCTAGATCAACTGCGACTTCGGCATCTTCATCACCAACTTGACTGTTCACCTTGGTTTGAACAGGACTGCGCCCAACCTCCGATCGTCATGTTCGGATGAGGGCCTTTATAAACATCAACTCCGATCTCTATCAAGATCATGGAGGAATCATCCAGGGAGCCCGGGGGCTCAACGTCAACATTGCCCTCGGGTGACCGTGCTGTTTTTCTGGACAACAAACTTGTGTCCGCCACCACCGCCTCCTCAAGTGTCTTTTTAACGATCGCTTTGGTGGAATTGTGCGGAATTGAGTCTACAAAAACCCTGGAAAATTTCGTCGAGTTCTGATGCAGGAATCTCTGGAAAACCATGATATACCAGAGCCCTGTCAAATCTGGACGGGAATCTGGATGAGTTTAGGGCGTGGTGTCCAGCTTCTAGCTCGGACGTCCTTTGGAAGATCCAACCATTGATCGGCTGCATAATTCCTATATCTACCACCTATCAAAATTTCTACTCGATCCGACCGTCCAAACTCCGGGAACCTTCCGATTAGTGCATCACTTTTCGGATCTGTTTTCTGCGCGAAAACGAATCCGACCCGAGTTCGTATTTTTTATGAACGGGATTTCGGACATCCCTGTAACGCCCCGAGACTGGTGTGCCAGGTGTCCTCCAGTTATTCGCTGTTGTTGCCTTGTCATTTCTTGCGTGTCATGCATTGCATACCATGTCATCATGTGCATTTCATTTGCATACATGTTCGTCTCATGCATCCGAGCATTTTTCCCATTGTCCGTTTTGCAATTCGGCGCTCCTATGTCACCCAGTGTTCCTTTCTACCTCTTTTCGTGTGCGGGTGTTAAACGCTTTCGGATTGGACCGAGACTTGTCATGCGGCCTTGGTTTACTACCGGTAGACCGCCTGTCAAGTTTTGTGCCATTTGGACTTTGTTTGATACTCCAACGGTTAACCGAGGGACCGAAAAGGCCTCGTGTGTGTTGCATCCCAACACCCCTCCAAAGTGACCCAAAACCCACCTAAACCTCCTCCATCATCTCGGTCGTTCGATCACGATCGCGTGGTCGAAAACCGCACCTCATTTGGACTCTCCTAGCTCCCTCTACCTATAAATATGTGGCTCTCCCCAAATTTTTCGCACAGTCCAAATCCTAGCCTTCCACCTCCTCGCGCCGCCGGACACGTCCACCGACGGCCGGACATGTCCACCACCAGCCGCCACGCGTTCCGGCCAATGAAGGCCGACACGTCATCAGCGCCGCCCCCGCGCCCTATCCCATCTCGCCACGTGGCGCCGCCGCGCTCGCCCCCGCCGCCGGCCCGCGAGCCCGCGTCAGGCCCGCGGGGCCCATCCCGCCGCCCCCGCGGCCCAAGCGCCCGCGCCCTCGCGCCTTCCGCCGCCTGCGTCCGTCTCTGGTGACCGGACGCCGCCGGCCGCCATGCGCCGCCGCCCGCCGCTCGCTCTCCCTGCCGCGCCTTGTCGCTGGAGCCTCGCGCCGCCGCCTCGGCTTCCGCACTCCTTCGCCGGAGCCGCGCCTCATGCCGCCCTCATCACCAGTGGCCGCGCCGCCTCGTCGCGGATCCGGTCGGGCCGGACTGGATCCGGCCACCCGCTCCCTTCCCCGCCGGCCCCGGCGATCGCCGGAGCTTAGAGTTCGTCGGAGCCGGAGTTGATCCGGATCGGGACCAAATCCACCGGGTTCCCCATCCAAACGGCGCCCTCCATCCTGGATCTCCTCATTCCGCTTCGTCTCGTCCCCGCGTTGACTTTTCGCGGAGGTAAAATATCCACCAAGTCCTGAGATTTTCCTGATTCATTTGCCTCTATTCACCATGCCATAACTCATCATCTATGGCTCCGTTTTGAGCGTGTAGCATATCAAAATGTTCGTCTCGACGAGTACATCATTTCATCTCATTGCATCATTTTCATTTGAGCTCATCTTGATGCCCGAAATGCTGTTGGAAGAGGGCTATGTGAGGAATTTGTCAGATCTGTTTCAGCAAATGGCATTTTGTCATTTTTGCCATGATTATTGTGTGCATGCTATGACCCCGAGCTCTACATGTGTTTTGTTATATGCCATGCCATATTTACAGTGGTGCTTTCCATGTACTTTTGTGATATTTCTGGTGACTAGCACAAGTTTGCAAAGTAGCATAATCGGTAATGCTGATTTCAGGGACTTAGAATTTCTCTAAGTCCTTGTCCTGATTTTGTCGGTATGCCATATGTTCATGTTGTTTCCTAGTGATCCGTGCCTCTTTTGAGGATGATCAATATGGATGTTTTGTTAACATTGTGGTGTTCTATCCATCCATGTCTTTGTTTGCATTTATGTAGCACCCTAGATTGAGTCAATTGAGCTCTACTTTTGCTAAATTATGATCCTGGCAGATTGTTGACTTGTTAGCGATTTTCCCGAGGATGTTGCTATTGATCCGTGCATGCTATGTTGTTGTTCTTGCCATGTCTAGCTTCTATTCCATGTATTCTTGATGGGTGTATGCTTAGTTTTTCATGCCATGCTCTGTAGTGAGTGCATCGAGCTCGTAAACATGCCTACTCGTTAACTGTTTTGCATGCTCCAGTTTTTCACCAAGTCTGAGATCTGTTTATGTTTTTGCCATGTTCACATGCTTGCAATTGTATTTTCTGATCCCTTTTGGCTCAAGGTCACTAAGGTACTTTTGTTAAGTGCTTTGAGTAGCTTCATGCCATGCCTTGCTTTTCCATGTTAAGTTCCTGTAGCATGTAGTTATCATGCTCTAAACATTGCTTCCTGATGATAAATTCCAGACTTGTGTTAATTTCACTAAGTCTGAAACCTGTTATCATTTGCACTTTTGCAATGCTTGTTTGAACCTGTTAATGGATGTTTTAGCCGTAGCTTAGTGTTCATCTTTTTTCAAGCATCATGAGTGGAGCCCTGCCATGTATTTTGTTGTCATGTTTGAGTGCTGCAGCATATTTATCTTGTTGCATTTAGATGGTTACTTGCTGTTTATCGCAGACCGGTGCCATATTTGTTTTGCTTGCCATTTCCAAACCGTGCATCCGATTCTGGTGATCTTTATATCGATTTCAACCGAAATCACCTCACCTTTCCAGTGGCACTCTTGGATTTCCAAGTTGAGGCCAGGTTCAATCATCCCTTTGCAAATCATGCATATGCACCGCATACCGCATATCATACCATGTTCATGTGCTATTTGTTTACTATGTTGTGTGCTTCTTTCCGGTGTTGCTTCTTCGGGTTGGTTCCGATAACGTCGCTTTTCTGAGGACCCGTTCAACTATGTCCGTTTGTCTTCTTCATGGACTCGTTTTTCTTCCTTGCGGGATTTCAGGCAAGATGACCATACCCTCGAAATCACTTCTATCTTTGCTTGCTAGATGCTTACTCTTTTGCTATGCCTATGCTGTGATACCTACCACTTGCTTATCATGCCTCCCATATTATTGAACCAAGCCTCTAACCCACCTTGTCCTAGCAAACCTTTGTTTGGCTATGTTACCGCTTTGCTCAACCCCTCTTATAGCATTGTTAGTTGCAGGTGAAGATTGGAGCTTGTTCCATGTTTGGAACATGGATATTTGTTGGGATATCACAATATCTCTTATTTAATTAATGCATCTATATACTTGGTAAAGGGTGGATGGCTCGGCCTTATGCCTGGTGTTTTGTGCCACTCTTGCCGCCCTAGTTTCCGTCATATCGGTGTTATGTTCCCAGATTTTGCGTTCCTCACGCGGTTGGGTTATAATGGGAACCCCATGACAGTTCGCCTTGAATAAAACTCCTCCAGCAATGCCCAACATTGGTTTTACCATTCGCCACCTAGCATTTTTCCCTTGGTTTCGCAGACCCAAGGGTCATCTTTATTTTAACCCCCCGGGCCAGTGCTTCTCTAAGTGTTGGTCCAAAACAGGCAGCCTGCGGGGCCACCTCGGGGAAACTCGAGGGTTGGTTTTACTCGTAGCTTGACCTATCTGAGTGTGCCCTGAGAACGAGATATGTGCAGCTCCTATCGAGATTGTCGGCACATTCGGGCGGTGTTGCTGGACTTGTTTTACCATTGTCGAGGATGTCTTGTAATCAGGATTCCGAGTCTGATCGGGTCTTCCCGCTAGAAGGAATATCCTTCGTTGACCGTGAGAGCTTGTGATGGGCTAAGTTGGGACACCCCTGCAGGGTTTTGAACTTTCGAAAGCCGTGCCCGCGGTTATGGGCAGATGGGAATTTGTTAATGTCCGGTTGTAGAAAACCTGAAGTTGATCTTAATTAAAATACATCAACCGCGTGTGTAACCGTGATGGTCTCTTCTCGGCGGAGTCCGGGAAGTGAACACGGTGTTGGAGTAATGCTTGACGTAGGTTGTTCTAGGATCACTTCTTGATCATAGTTTCTCGATCGTGCTGTTGCCTTCTCTTCTCGCTCTCTTCTGCGAATATGTTAGCCACCAAATATGCTAGTCGCTTGTTGCAGCTCCACCTCATATCTGTTCCCTACCTATAAGCTAAAATAGCCTTGATCACGAGGGTGTGAGATTGCTGAGTCCCCGTGACTCACAGATACTTCCAAAACCAGTTTGGAGGTGCCGATGATACTGTGCAGATGACACAACCAAGCTCACGGAGGAGCTCGTTGAAGATCTTGTCCTTTATGTTGTTTCGTACTAGTTGATCAGTAGTGGAGCCCAGTTGGGGTCGATCGAGGATCTGTGTAGCTTTTGGGGTAGTATTCTTTTATTTTGGTTCCGTAGTCGGACCTTGATTGTATCTGGATGATGTAATGCTTTATTCATGTAATTGTGTGAAGTGGCGATTGTAAGCCAACTATGTATCTCTTTCCCTTTATGTATTACATGGGTTGTTTGCGAAGATTACCTCACTTGCGACATTGCTTTCAATGCGGTTATGCCTCTAAGTCGTGCTTCGACATGTGGGAGATATAGCCGCATTGAGGGTGTTACAAGTTGGTAATCAAAGCCTTCCCCGACCTTAGGAGCGCCCTGCTTGATCGAATCGCTGGCGTTATTGAGTCTAGAAATGTTTTGAGTCATTTAGGAATTATATATATCGGAGAGTTAGGAATTCTTTTTACTCCTCTGTCCCTTCATCGCTCTGGTGAGGCATCCTGGCATAGAGTTTTGACTCTTCTCTTCTCAAATTTCACTATTTTTTAGGATCACGCGGGTATCTTGGAATCGTTCCGATGGTTTTGTGATGAGAACATTGTTCTTGGTGCCTCCTGACATTTAGGTGTTGTGGCAGTGTCCCGGGGAGTTGAGCTCCGAGGTGTTGTCGTCACAATTTTATTGTTGCAGTTCTGGAATACCTGAGTTTAGTTTCGCCGACATCGAAAATCTCTTTTGTGCAGTTGTTGGTGAGATAACCTCAACGCCACCCAGTACTGGGGCGGGAGTTCGGGAGTATTGCCATAACTCGTATAACAGATGCTTTTCGAAGGTTGAGGTAAATGATTTCCGAAGGTTTCTTGGTTATGTGTTGAAGGATGGATACATTTGGATGTAGGATTTGCTAGTTTTGGGTGAGATATTATGCTTCCCCTGTATCCCCAACACCTGATTGCATAACCGGAAAATTTCAGGAGTTTATAAGTGGGAATTCAAGTAGCTCTTAGGATATCTTTCCGACGGATGTATGATATGAAATTGGGGTTCGACGTCTAGTGGTCCACCTATCCACGGTTGGTTTTACAGTGGTCTCGTTGTGTCTTAAAGAGTCCTTGGCTATGCCGACTCGGGGACACTTCGTATGTCATGTGCACTGCCTTGTACATGATGGTGCTGTACGATCGAGCCCGTGTAGGCCCCACCACGAAAACTTTGGACGAAATCTCTATCATATGTTTGTTCTGGCTTATTTTGCAAGCCAATCCATTGTGTTGTTTTTGAGCTATGGTATTCAAGTTGCTTCGAAGTCAAGAGTTGATTCCATACCTTTCCGAACCGGTGTTCTCATACTTCGATGTGAATACCAATCCTTCTTGATAATCGAGATTGTCATGTCAATCCTTTTCAACCGGTGTGTCTCTCTTCAAGTGGTTTCGATCTTTTCAACATCCGCAAGATCAATTATCAGTTCTTCTCAACGGTGTTTGTTTCATCCATCTCCAAGTTGCCTTTGTTTTCCCACCCTCCCTCCCTTGTTTTTTTTCTTCATAGACTCAGATTTCTTATTCAATGTATCCTTTTATTGATGGGAAGGCTCTCCATTCCTTTTCCGTCAATGTTCTTATCCAGTGATTCTCATGAAGATCCTAACGGAGCCTCTAGTTCTTCATTCTCTATTCTTTTCTTCTCCGGTGGACCAATTCAAGCTTTTGGTGTTGATCATATCCCTTTTTCCTCGTTTCAAATACCTTCTCTTGCCGGTGCTCCTCTTATTCATTCATTTCTCGCTATTCTATTGTTCCGGAGAGCTAAAGATATCTCAAAGATTCATGTTTCCACTCTGCATTCGTTCAAGATCTTTCGAGGATGTTCTCTCATTCAAGCCTTTTAATTCAACCGGTGCAATCTCTCTTTTCAAGCAATCATTACAATGATGTATCTTTTCAGTGGGCCCTAACCCACAGGTCTTTTCCCAGGATCGTACCTGACTCTTCTTATTTTCCCGGAGCTATCCTAAATTCTTGTCAAAGTTTGACGTAAGTATGATTTATCATCGATCAAATGTGTTTTCCTCCAATATCTCTCAAATTCTTTTCATCGTTGGTTCAACATTTCTAATTTTTCATCCGGGAGTATCTCAACAATTTGGTGGTTTCTCGTTGTCATTCTCAGATTTTGAAGACCGAAGAAGAGTTTTACCTCCATATCTTATCCGTTCTCTCAGAGATTCGTGATTCTAGTTCGATCCCATCCTCTCATAATTGTTTTTGATCGTCAGAATTCTTTTCACCTATCTGGAGCAATTCAAGATTCTGTTCAGTTTGATTATCCGGAGCCCATCATCGAAGATTTATTCATTCCAGCTTTCAGCTCTCATACTCTAAATCATACCGGTGCTTAAAATCAAGGATTCTCTAATCAGCTCGTAATCTCGTCGTTCTCATGGATCTAAATTCTCTCAAGCATCTTCGTGTATTTGCTAATCCTTCCCGGTGTTTCTTCATGTTTTATTCGTTCTTTTTCAATTCTTACGGTGGTTTGCTCAAGATTCTCTTCCATGGGTATCATATTAATTCATTCGTTGTTTCAATCCTACCGGTGGTTTGTTGAAGACCTTCACAAGTTTTATTTATATCTCTTTTAATCCTTTCAACGAGGATAAGTGGTATGCCAAATCCGCTGCTTGTCATCAATTTAAATTGCTGAAGGATAAGCATAATATAATTCTTATTCTTGTTTCATCGAGTAAATTCAATTCCTTATTCCGGAGGCTCATCAAGCTCTCGGTTTTCAATTGTTTCATCTCCTCTTTTTCCCGGAGTTCCAACGTTTTCAATTATTTCACCATGGAGATTCATCTAAATCGGTACAAGGATTCACCTTGTGTTTTCAACTTCTCTTTCTTTCCGTTTGATCATTCTTTTGTTTAATGGAGTTCTTCATGGAGGTTCTACATGATGGTTCATCAAGGATTTAATGCATTTTTCGAAGTGTTCATCGAGATTCTTTTCAGAGGAGCTCTAGCATTCTTCATCTTGCTATCCGGAGTGCAATTCTTTTTTTTCCATATCATTGTAGGTGGTATTATGTCATTCTTGATAATTTGAGTTCATGTTTCATGATTCAGATGTTGTCAAGAATGAGGTATTTAAACCCATCACTTTCTTCATTGGAATTATCTTGGGCTATATTTCACCTAAAGCTTTCCTTTAAGGATTGTTGTTCTTATGATGTTTATTAATGACCCAAGTTCTTCATTTATCCTCTTGGTGAAATATTTTCTCATCTCCTTGTTCATACCAATCCAATTCTTTTTCCCGTAAGTGGCAGGTTGTCACCTCATAATTTGAGATGTATTCCATAAGACCATATCAAGCGTATTCTTTTCGTTGTTGGTGTTCCAACAACTCCGTTCGACTTTTCTCCTGAGGATGCCTTTTCAAGCTCATATGTGGCAGAAGTTGTCATTTTCTTCTCAATTCCTTCTTTTTCAATTACCTATCTTCTATTTCTTCCTTCCGGAGGAATGGTGATCTTGCTCTCTTCAACCCATCATCTTGTTTTGTCAGGATCATGTTATTTTCATGCTTATCCTTTTAATCGGAGTGTTGTGCCCTACTCAAGTTCTTTTCATCTTATCAAGTTTCATATCACTTTTCAACCGGAGTGCTGTTCGAATTTGTTCTTCCTTGTTCCTTTTCCTAGCGGAGTGCTTTCAACTTCGCTCTTTCTCGTTGCTTTCTTTCTTTCAATTTGGTCAACCTCTCAAGGCTCGTGGTTTCACTCGTTTGTCAAAGAAGCAACTTAGTTTTACCTCTTCTCTTTTCCTTCTGTTTTCCCTCCGGTGCCATTCTAGATCTCGGGACGAGATCCTCTCGTAGTGGTGGAGTGTTGTAATGCCCCGAGATCGATGTGCCAGGTGGCCTCCAGTTATTCACTGTTGTTGCCTTGTCATTGCTTGCGTGTCATGCATTGCATACCATGTCATCATGTGCATTTCATTTGCATACATGTTTGTCTCATGCATCCGAGCATTTTTCCCGTTGTCCGTTTTGCAATTCGGCGCTCCTATGTCACCCAGTGTTCCTTTCTACCTCTTTTCGTGTGCGGGTGTTAAACGCTTTCGGATTGGACCGAGACTTGTCATGCGGCCTTGGTTTACTACCAGTAGACCGCCTGTCAAGTTTTGTGCCATTTGGACTTTGTTTGATACTCCAATGGTTAACCGAGGGACCGAAAAGGCCTCGTGTGTGTTGCATCCCAACACCCCTCCAAAGTGACCCAAAACCCACCTAAACCTCCTCCATCATCTCGGTCGTTCGATCACGATCGCGTGGTCGAAAACCGCACCTCATTTGGACTCTCCTAGCTCCCTCTACCTATAAATATGTGGCTCTCCCCTAATTTTTTGCACAGTCCAAATCCTAGCCTTCCACCTCCTCGCGCCGCCGGACACGTCCACCGACGGCCGGACATGTCCACCACCAGCCGCCACGCGTTCCGGCCAATGAAGGCCGACACGTCATCAGCGCCGCCCCCGCGCCCTATCCCATCTCGCCACATGGCGCCGCCGCGCTCGCCCCCGCCGCCGGCCCGCGAGCCCGCGTCAGGCCCGCAGGGCCCATCCTGCCGCCCCCGCGGCCCAAGCGCCCGCGCCCTCGCGCCTTCCGCCGCCCGCGTCCGTCTCCGGTGACCGGACGCCGCCGGCCGCCGCGCGCCGCCGCCCGCCGCTCGCTCTCCCTGCCGCGCCTTGTCACCGGAGCCTCGCGCCACCGCCTTGGCTTCCGCATTCCTCCGCTGGAGCCGTGCCTCGTGCCGCCCTCATCGCCGGTGGCCGCACCGCCTCGTCGTGGATTCGGTCAGGCCGGACCGGATCCGGCCACCCGCTCCCTTCCCCGCCGGCCCCGGCGATCGCCGGAGCCTAGAGTTCGCCGGAGCCGGAGTTGACCCAGATCGGGACCAGATCCACCGGGTTCCCCATCCAAACGGCGCCCCTCCATCCTGGATCTCCTCATCCCGCTTCGTCTCGTCCCCGCGTTGAATTTTCACGGAGGTAAAATATCCACCAAGTCCTGAGATTTTCCTGATTCATATGCCTCTATTCATCATGCCATAACTCATCATCTGTGGCTCCATTTTGAGCGTGTAGCATATCAAAATGTTCGTCTTGACGAGTACATCATTTCATCTCGTTGCATCATTTTCATTTGAGCTCATCTTGATGCCCGAAATGCTGTTGGAGGAGGGCTATGTGAGGAATTTGTCAGATCTGTTTCAGCAAATGGCATTTTGTCATTTTTGCCATGATTATTGTGTGCATGCTATGATCCTGAGCTCTACATGTGATTTGTTATATGCCATGCCATATTTACAGTGGTGCTTGCCATGTATTTTTGTGATATTTGTGGTGACTAGCACAAGTTTGCAAAGTAGCGTAATCGGTAATGCTGATTTCAGGGACTTAGAATTTCTCTAAGTCCTTGTCCTGATTTTGTCGGTATGCCATATGTTCATGTTGTTTCCTAGTGATCCGTGCCTCTTTTGAGGATGATCAGTAAGGATGTTTTGTTAACATTGTGGTGCTCTATCTATCCATGTATTTTTTTGCATTTATGGAGCACCCTAGCTTCAGTTAATCGAGCTCTACTTTTGCTAAATTATGATCCTGGCAGATTGTTGACTTGTTAGCGATTTTGCCGAGGATGTTGCTATTGATCCGTGCATGCTATGTTGTTGTTCTTGCCATGTATAGCTTCTATGCCATGTATTCTTGATGGGTGTATGCTTAGTTTGTCATGCAATGCTCTGTAGTGAGTGCATCGAGCTCGTAAACATGCCTACTCGTTAACTGTTTTGCATGCTCCAGTTTTTCACCAAGTCTGAGATCTGTTTATGTTTTTGCCATGTTCACATGCTTGCAATTGTATTTTATGATCCCTTTTGTCTCAAGGTCACTAAGGGACTTTTGTTAAGTGCTTTGAGTAGCTTCATGCCATGCCTTTCTTTGCCATGTTAAGTTCCTGTAGCATGTAGTTATCATGCTCTAAACATTGCTTCCTGATGATAAATTCCAGACTTGTGTTAATTTCACAAAGTCTGAAACCTGTTATCATTTGCACTTTTTCCATGCTTATTTGAACCTGTTAATGGATGTTTTAGCCGTAGCTCAGTGTTCATCTTTTGTCAAGCATCATGAGTGGATCCCTCCCATGTATTTTGTTGTCATGTTTGAGTGCTGTAGCATATTTATCTTGTTGCATTTAGATGGTTACTTGCTGTTTAACGCAGACCGATGCCATATTTGTTTTGCTTGCCATTTCCAAACCGTGCATCCGATTCCGGTGATCTTTATATAGATTTCAACCGAAATCACCTCACCTTTCTAGTGGCACTCCTGGATTTCCATGTTGAGGCCAGGTTCAATCATCCCTTTGCAAATCATGCATAGGCACCGCATACCGCATATCATACCATGTTCATGTGCTGTTTGTTTACTATGTTGTGTGCTTCTTTCCGGTGTTGCTTCTTCGGGTTGGTTCCGATAACGTCGCGTTTGTGAGGACCCGTTCAACTACGTTCGTTCATGGACTCGTTCTTCTTCCTTGCGGGATTTCAAGCAAGATGACCATACCCTCGAAATCACTTCTATCTTTGCTTGCTAGATGCTCGCTCTTTTGCTATGCCTATGGTGCGATACCTACCACTTGCTTATCATGCCTCCCATATTGTTGAACCAAGCCTCTAACCCACCTTGTCCTAGCAAACCATTGTTTGGCTATGTTACCGCTTTGCTCAGCCCCTCTTATAGCGTTGTTAGTTGCAGGTGAAGATTGGAGCTTGTTCCATGTTTGGAACATGGATTTTTGTTGGGATATCATAATATCTCTTATTTAATTAATGCATCTATATACTTGGTAAAGGGTGGAAGGCTCGGCCTTATGCCTGGTGTTTTGTTCCAGTCTTGCCGCCCTAGTTTCTGTCATATCGGTGTTATGTTCCCGGATTTTGCGTTCCTCACGCGGTTGGGTTATAATGGGAACCCCTTGACAGTTCGCCTTGAATAAAACTCCTCCAGCAATGCCCAACATTGGTTTTACCATTCGCCACCTAGCCTTTTTCCCTTGGGTTTCGCGGACCCAAGGGTCATCTTTATTTTAACCCCCTCGGGCCAGTGCTTCTCTAAGTGTTGGTCCGAAGCGGGCAGCCTGCAGGGCCACCTCGGGGAAACTCGAGGGTTGGTTTTACTCGTAGCTTGACCTATCCGAGTGTGCCCTGAGAACGAGATATGTGCAGCTCCTATCGAGATTGTCGGCACATTCGGGCAGTGTTGCTGGACTTATTTTACCATTGTCGAGGATGTCTTGTAACCGGGATTCTGAGTCTGACCGGGTCTTCCCGCTAGAGGGAATATCCTTCGTTGACCGTGAGAGCTTGTGATGGGCTAAGTTGTAACACCCCTGCAGGGTTTTGAACTTTCGAAAGCCGTGCCCGCGGTTATGGGCAGATGGGAATTTGTTAATGTCCGGTTGTAGAAAACCTGAAGTTGATCTTAATTAAAATACATCAACCACGTGTGTAACAGTGATGGTCTCTTCTCGGCGGAGTCTGAGAAGTGAACACGGTGTTGGAGTAATGCTTGACGTAGGTTGTTCTAGGATCACTTCTTGATCATAGTTTCTCGACCGTGCTGTTGCCTTCTCTTCTCGCTCTCTTTTGCGAATATGTTAGCCACCAAATATGCTAGTCGCTTGCTGCAGCTCCACCTCATACCTTTTCCCTACCTATAAGCTTAAATAGTCTTGATTGCGAGGGTGTGAGATTGCTGAGTCCCCGTGACTCACAGATACTTCCAAAACTAGTTTGGAGGTGCCCATGATACCGTCCAGATGACGCAACCAAGCTCAAGGAGGATCTCATTGAAGATCTTGTCTTTTATGTTGTTTCGTACTAGTTGATCAGTAGTGGAGCCCAGTTGGGGTCGATCGGGGATCTGTGTAGCTTTTGGGGTAGTCTTCTTTTATTTTGGTTCTGTAGTCGGACCTTGATTGTATCTGGATGATGTAATGCTTTATTCATGTAGTTGTGTGAAGTGGCGATTGTAAGCCAACTATGTATCTCTTTCCCTTTATGTATTACATGGGTTGTTTGCGAAGATTACCTCACTTGCGACATTGCTTTCAATGCGGTTATGCCTCTAAGTCATGCTTCGACACGTGGGAGATATAGCCGCATCGAGGGTGTTACAATCCCTTTTGAAGGAAGTTTTGTATGGGGTATTGTGTTTTGTTCCCGAACACATCCCACTAACTTCAAGATCTTTTGAACATGATCTTGAACATCATGTTGGTGTCAAACCAGTCCGGCAATATAGCTCCACGGCTGTCGACCTGCGGTAGACACATCGCCGCTTTATTGAGACGAGCTCAACTCCTTCAATCATCATCTCGGCAAGCTAAACAAGAGTTCGGCATCACGAAGGATATATCATCATCAACGTCGCTGCCCCACAGACTACACGGAGCGGGCACACCGGCATCGCCACGTTGTAGCTGCATCAAGCAGCGTCGATCACGTCACAAGTCTTGACCTGCGTCGGCATCACCATGCTGCCTCTTCTTCAAATCATCATCAAACACGCCGACCTGTTTCAACACATTGGCTGACAGGTAGACTCCGGCATCTCTTCGGCGAGCCGCTCCAACACCTCGGCTAGATCGAGGGCTTCATCATCTCTTCATCAACATACTCCGATGACTTCGGCGTCACCAGCCGACCAACTTCGTCACGTTAGCTGGACTGAGGGCTTCGCCTCGGCAAGCCAACCTTTGCCAGCATCGCCATGCCGTCGCTTTATTGCCCATCTGGCAATGGGTGTGCGGATCGAGTCCCAATTTTGGGAATCACCTTTCCTCGGATCGCTACAACAAATAAACCAGGTGCTATTAATCCTAGTATGTTTTTGCTTGTTTGGGTTCATTCTTCCCAAGGAATTATTACTCTGGTTTGTCCATAATATGTAGATAGGTCTATCAAATGGTGGCCGCATTAACGACAGTCGCATGGTGGTTCGGTCAGTTTCCGTACATAGTCCGGCGAACGCCGCATCCGGAGCTCGGACCGACCTGCAAATTTAGGTTTTGCCACGCCTTTACCGCATCACGCCGACGCCCTGCATCGACATTGACTTTGGCGCCAGGCCATATTTCTTTTATTACTCACTTTGCACAATTTATTTATTATGCAACAATTTTTTTAATTATCATTATTACTATTATCTCCGGTTTGCACTGTTTTTGTGCACAAGAAAATGATTCGGTGACTTCGGCGTCACTCTGCCGGTCTGCATTGACCGTGCTATGTCACCACTTCGGCGTGTCAAGCTCTCCGCTCCGCCACCTCGGGACCGGCTTGGGGGATGGAACCTTGTCCCGCATCAAGCTCGGACCGCGTCATCAATACCGAACACATTAACCAGCTAAGTCGCTTTAATGCTCAAAGCTTTAATTTCTAACTTGTGTTCGGTTCGACCAAGCATTATACTTTTTTGGAAAAAAGTTGCTTGTAAAAAATTTTCCTTGTCATAACCTTGTTTGTGACACACAAATTCAAATACCCAATTCATTTGGGGGCTTCCTTCATGAAGTTTTTCCTCTTGCATATGATTATACTTGTACGGCTTCGTTCCTTGTTCATGTATTATGCCACAATATGCACCATATTGACCTAAGCGATTTGCAAGCTGGGTTGCCTGGCTCCTGTGCTTACCCCTACATTCCCGATTGTTCGGCTAGGGAGTAAAGGGAGCACCTCTGCGATTGTCACGACCGGGTCATCCGAGCTCTGACCTCAGACTGGGTGAAGCCGAAAGCTAGCGCTCTTATTGTTTTCAATCATGGTCGGCACACAACGGAACTCATGAGTACAAAAAAAAAATCTATTGCATAAGTCTCATAGTAAAAATGAGCATCAAAGAAAGGTATCGGTGGGGGTACTATTTTCTTCGAAGATGCTTCTTACACTTTGTTAGTAATATAGCATAAGTTCCCTGAGCGCGCTTTGTTTGTTACAGCCTTATGGCCTGATTGCCTGGTCATCGGAAACACCGTCGATACTCTCGACAGGCGGATTACATGACACTTTTCGGCCCTTGGCCGAAGAGGGAGAAGCCGACGGTCGGTTAAGACGCGTTTAAAGTTCGGGTGAACATAAATATGATATAAGTACTTTAGTACATACAATCATTATACATAAAATTCTTTTACCCAAGTCACTTGGGGGCTCTTAAATTTATATGAGCCGTTTTATAATAAGTGTTCTTCTTCTTAGTCGTTGCAAAGTTTTTATTACTATTATTATTTATCACTCCTTTTTTCGACACTAGCGTGTGGTCACTAGCCGCGGAGCCTAATTTCTCTCTCAAAGCCGCTAGAGTTTAGTTTGCTAAACTGGCCTAATGAGAAGTACTCCGCCTTCGGGATAGGAGGTTGAAGCTGTATGCTGACCCGCTGGAAGTCTTGAGATAGGATGTGTCATTTTAAAGCACGATAGAAGCACTTTTTTATTCTAAAGTCCAATTTTTGGATTGGCACCGAACACTTGATCTTGTTCGGACGTCAAGTTTTTACTGACGTTTTTTGGTTTTCCAAGCTTATGGCACTTTTAAACTATTTGTGTGTTTTCAGCACAAGTCTCACAATGCAACGCCGGACACCTTTAGAGATTTGGCAAAAACATTCTCGGATATTGCTATATATGCATCGGTTTCGAATTGTGTCTTCAGCCAATAGTTGGGTTGCCTGGCTCCTGCGCTTGCCTCTTACGTTCCGCTTTGTTCGGCTAGGTGTGCAAAGGGAGAACCACTGCGATTGTGCTTCCAGCTCACATGGTTAAGCACCTCAGTGGAGAAAGCCGAAAACTGGCTGTCACAATAAGCGTAAACTGGTCAGCGATCCGATGACTGTGTTAAATGACGGGCCATTCATAACAATGGCCGAAGTGTTTACGGCTTGACCTCGACTGTCGCCGAACACTACCGGGGGCTATTAACTGGCCTCCCAAACTAAATCCTCGATATTTTGCTCTTACATTAGAGCTGAGGTTTCATGATCATGCTTAGCATGACAACCCAAAGAAAGGAACCGATAGCGGAACTATTTTCTTTGGAAGACATTTCTTATGTTAAACAGTAATATAACATATCTCTCTGCGTACCTTTGTTTATAAAACCGTATGGCCAGATTGCCTTGTTTGTCATAAATCTTTGCCCTCATAAAGGCTTTATAAAGTAGGACAAACACTCCTCGGCTACTGGCCGAGGAGGTGGAAGCCGATGGTCGGTCACCAAAGTTTTATACAATGCGGATCCGAGCATTAATGACGTAAAGTACTTGGATACATAGAGTCATTACACATAATTTGTGATTTTACTATGGATATCAATCCTTAATTTGGCCACCCGTGCCCGCATTAAGGCTCGGGGGCTACTGGGCTTCGGGCTTATTATTTACACATATTAAAGGGGCACATTGATCCCCTGATCTGGTGTTGCCACCCGACCAGTGTCTCGGGGGCTACTGCATTGCCTGTTCAATGCAGAAAAATTTTAAGTGCAATACAGTTGCCGAGGAGATTTTGATCCTCAGGTTGGTCGGCCGCACCCAGCCTGAGTCTCGAGGACTGAGGACGCCGCTTTTTGTGTCCCAAAGTATTCTGCCGACCTAGGACTTGATCCTCAGGCCGATTTTGCAAATCAACCTGAGTCTCAGCGGTTACTGGGATCAGCGGTCTTACATCATCCTTCAGGTGCATCTCGGGTTTTAGACCGATACACACCTTGAGGGCTACTGGCTATATATCTCGGCAGAGAATAAATTGCACCAATCAAAAATATTGACAAAAAATTGGCCCACAGTCGGGGTGGTGCACCACCTCGGAAGCAGTCCGGCATAAAGCTCGGGCGCTAGTGGCTGGCTCCTTAGAGGGCATTTTCGGCATTAAGCTCGGCTAAACTCCTTCAACTTTTTTGAACCAAGGTGATTTATGATAGTCCGGCGTTGGAGCTTGGACATAGTCCAACGTTGGAGCTCAGATACATTCCGGCGTTGGAGCTAGGAAGCGGTCCGACGTTGGTGATCGTCTGCAAAAGATACCTCAAATGCAGTCCGGCATTGGAGCTCGGACGAAAGAGTACACTGCCTCCCGGGAACAACTTCAAACCCGAGGTGTGGCATAAAAATAACAAGGCATTGATAAAAGCCGGAAACTTAAAGGGGCTCCTCGGATACCCGACGTGTAAACTCGTCAAATGCATTTCGGCGATCCTCAAGATCGAAGATGAGAAGATTTGTTGAACCAGTTTTCAAGACCGACAACCGAAGATGAAGAACAATTCAGAAGAGTCGAGGAGCGTCCCTAACTTGAAGACTGGTTCAGGGGGCTACTGACGGTGTCCTGGACTAGGGGGTACTCACCACATCGTCTCCCGATCTGTTAGATTGGGCCGAGGACCCCCATGGCCGTATACTCATTGGGCCAGTTCGGACAGCTGCCGCATACATGGAAGATTCCACAAGACTTGGTGATCAAGACAAGGACTCCTCCCCACCGGCGTATTCGGCTAGGACTCTTGTTGTCCTAGGCCTCTGGTGCATTATATAAACCGAGGCCAGGCTAGTCGATAAACGGAAACATACAATCATACCATAGGCTAGCTTCTAGGGTTTAGCGTCTCTGATCTTGTGGTAGATCTACTCTTGTACTACCCATATCATCAATATTAATCAAGCAGGACGTAGGGTTTTACCTCCATCAAGAGGGCCCGAACCTGGGTAAAACATTGTGTCCCCTGCCTCCTGTTACCATCCGCCTTAGACGCACAGTTTGGGACCCCCTACCCGAGATCCGCCGGTTTTGACACCGACAGCAGCTACGACAGAGGGGCGATGCAGCTCCTGAGAAGGAATGGGAGGCCGGGGGACGACGGGGAAACAGGCGGATCTGGGCAGCGGGAGTCCATCTCCGACGATGGTGGCGCCGGTTGGTGCTCCTGGGTGTGCTCCTGCCAAGTGCGGAGGCCATGGCTTGCTCCTTCCGGTTCCTGTGAGAAGATGCAGAGGAAGAGAGAGATGAGGTTAGAGCAGAGGAGGGAGAGAGACGAAGCAGGAGGGTAGAAGAAAGGAGCAGGGGCGCGCGGCAGATGCTCATCTTGCTGGCTGGTTCGGTCCCTGGCGGCGACGCTGGACAACGAGGCGAGGAGGAGGAGCACGGGAGGATCTGGATCGAAGAAGAGTAGTGGCTGGGCGCGGAAGGAGAGGCGCAGGTGGATCGGGAGGAGATGCCGAGGTTGGGAAATGAGTGTGGCGGCGGCGGCTGGGAGGATCCCTAGAATTTAGGGATTTGGTCTGAAATTAGACTAGGGGTGGACTATAAATATACATCACGGATTAGGTTAGGGGCTATCTCGACCCTATGATCGCAATCGGACGATCGCGGATAAAATAGCTAGGGAGTCCAATTAACAAAACGGAGATGTTTTGTAGACGTTTGGGGATGATCCGGACACAACGGTGACGACTGCTCGGGTCGGGTCTGGGACAATTTTCGGACGCGCGCGCGAGGAGGGCCGCGGGCTAATGAGAGAGGTTAGGTAGGGCCTGACGGATTGTGAAGAGCGGGTTGGTCTGAGAGAAAAGGAGAAAGATGGAGCCCGACAGGGTTTCCGGAGACCGAAAACGTCCAACGTTAGACCGACTATTCTGCCGCTATAGTTATCCGTTGGGGCATCAAACGATCTCCGAATGCGATGAAACTTGACAGGTGATCTATCTACACTATACTAAGACCACACGTCAACTCTCATCCCATTACGAGAACATTTTCCGGCCACTTATAAAATACTATTTCGGACATGCCGCGGGCGTGTGCAAGTGTGGTTGGGCTCAGAACGGACAACGGAGAGAACTCGGAGAATCCGGACGAATGCAAGTTTTAAAACATGATTATGCAATGCACATGATGACATGAGAAGATGCAACACGCAAGCAAATGACATGACAACATCAGCGAGTAACAGGAAGACACCTGGCACATCGGTCTCGGGGCATCACACGGGCCCTCTCGATGGAGGTAATACCCTACGTCCTGCTTGATTGATCTTGATGATATGAGTATTACAAGAGTTGATCTACCACGAGATGGTAGAGGCTAAACCCTAGAAGCTAGCCTATGATTCTGATTGTTGTTGTCCTATGGACTAAACCCTCCGGTTTATATAAACACCGGAGGGGGCTAGGGTTGCACAGAGTCGGTTACAAGGGAGGAGATTTACATATCCGAATTGCCAAGCTTGCCTTCCACGCAAAGGAGAGTCCCACCCGGACACGAGACAAAGTCTTCAATCTTGTATCTTCATAGTCCAACAGTTCGGCCAAAGTATATAGTCCGGCTGTCCGAGGACCCCCTAATCCAGGTCTCCCTCAGCCGTGTCTTACCCCGGCCCTACGTAACGTGCGGCTGCCCAAGGACTTCAAGGGTCCTCGTAAGGTGCCCAATTACACTGCCAATTTACCCCCTGAGTCATGGGTTGAGAGCTATGAGATTGCGATGGAGATGCTAGACGTGGATTATGCGGCATGTGCTAAGTACTTCACCATGATGTTGGAAGGAACAACTCGCACTTGGTTAAATTTTTTACCAGTTAACTCCATTGGGTCATGGGCCGAGTTAAAAAGCCGGTTTATCCAGAATTTCAAAGATACGTGCAAACAACCCATGTCAATTGTGGACTTAGCCTCCTGTGTTCAAGAGGAAGGGGAGTCTACAACCCATTGGGTGAAGCGGGTATCAGCCATTCTGCATTCGTCAGACTGCATCAATGCTGACACAGCCGTCTTAACATTGGAAGGCAACTGCCGGTTTACACCTTTGAAGCTAAAGTTGCGAAGGCTCAAGCGTCACTACAATGACATGTCCATGCTTATGGTAGCTTTGGTTAAGTATGCCGATTCAGATAGTACCAAGGACCCTGAGTCTGAGGATGAAAAGATGGGGAAGGGAAAGAAGAATGGCAGTGCCAAGGGGCAGCGGCATAACCTGGCGGGTCATGGAAACAACGGTAAGCGCAAGGCTGATAACAGCTTGGGTTTTGTGGCCAACACCAACACCCAGGATAATGGTCAACGCCGTAAGGGTAAACCGCCCCAGTGGGGTAGAGGTTCAGGTCCCAATCTTGAACGTCTGTTAAATGAGCCTTGCCCAAAGCACGGGTCACGAGAGAGGCCAGCTACGCACCTTTGGAAGGATTGTTTCATCATGCGGGAGTTTAGAAATTCAAGTTCTTTCCAATACGACCAGGGACTACCCAGCGGTTCAGGAGGCGGTTCTCATGGGCCGGGTTATGGCGGAGGCAGCTCCGGTTCAGGCTTCCAAGGCAATCAAACCGGACATGGCAATCAAGGCAGTCAGGGTAACCATGGCGGTTACAATCATCAGGGGGCCCAGCAGTAGCAACAATCGGGTTATCAGAGTAATCCGAAGTAGTTGAATAGTGGGCAGTATCATGTCTTCACCACTAGCCTATGTAACTGTTGGGGAACGTAGTAATTTCAAAAAATTTCCTACACACACGCAAGATCATGGTGATGCATAGCAACGATAGGGGAGAGTGTTGTCCATGTACCCTCGTAGACCGAAAGCGGAAGCGTTAGCACAACGCGGTTGATGTAGTCGTACGTCTTCACGATCCGACCGATCAAGTACCGAACGCACGACACCTCCGAGTTCAGCACACGTTCAGCCCGATGACGTCCCTTTAACTCCGATCCAGCCGAGTGTTAAGGAAGAGTTTCGTCAGCACGACGGCGTGGTGACGATGTTGATGTTCTACCGATGCAGGGCTTCGCCTAAGCACCGCTACAGTATTATCGAGGTGGACTATGGTGGAGGGGGGCACCGCACACGGTTAAGAGATCAATGATCAATTGTTGTGTCCATGGGGTGCCGCCCTGCCCCCGTATATAAAGGATCAAGGGGGGGGGTGCGGCCGGCCATAGGAGGAGGCGCGCAGGAGGAGTCCTAGTCCTACCGGGAGGTGGACTCCCCTCCTTTTTCCTAGTTGGATTAGGACTTGGGGGGAAGGAGTGGAGGAGAAGGAAGGAAGGGGGGGCGCCGCCCCCCTCTCCTTGTCCTATTCGGACTAGGGGGGAGGGGCGCGCGGCCAGCCGTTGCCTCCTCTCCTCTCTCCCACCTAGGCCCACTAAGGCCCATTTGATTCCCGGGGGGTTCCAGTAACCTCCCGGTACTCTAGTAAAATCCCGATTTTACCCGGAACACTTCCGATATCCAAACATAGGCTTCCAATATATCAATATTCATGTCTCGACCATTTTGAGACTCCTCGTCATGTCCGTGATCACATCCGGGACTCCGAACAACATTTGGTACATCAAAACATATAAACTCATAATATAACTGTCATCGTAACCTTAAGCGTGCGGACCCTACGGGTTCGAGAACAATGTAGACATGACCGAGACACGTCTCCGGTCAATAACCAATCGCGGAACCTGGATGCTCATATTGGCTCCTACATATTCTACGAAGATCTTTTATCGGTCATACCGCATAACAACATACGTTGTTCCCTTTGTCATCGGTATGTTACTTGCCCGAGATTCGATCGTCGGTATCCCATACCTAGTTTCAATCTCGTTACCGGCAAGTCTCTTTACTCGTTCTGTAATACATCATCCCACAACTAACTCATTAGTTGCAATGCTTGCAAGGCTTAAGTGATGTGCATTACCGAGAGGGCCCAGATATGCCTCTCCGACAATCGGAGTGACAAATCCTAATCTCGAAATACGCCAACCCAACAAGTACCTTCGGAGGCACCTGTAGAGCAACTTTATAATCACCCAGTTACATTGTGACGTTTGGTAGCACACAAAGTGTTCCTCCGGTAAACGGGAGTTGCATAATCTCATAGTCATAGGAACATGTATAAGTCATGAAGAAAGCAATAACAACATATTAAACGATCGTGTGCTAAGCTAACGGAATGGGTCATGTCAATCACATCATTCTCCTAATGATGTGATCCCGTTAATCAAATGACAACCCATGTCAATGGCTAGGAAACTTAACCATCTTTGATCAACGAGCTAGTCAAGTAGAGGCATACTAGTGACACTCTGTTTGTCTATGTATTCACACATGTATTATGTTTCCGGTTAATATAATTCTAGCATGAAAAATAAACATTTATCATGATATAAGGAAATAAATAATAACTTTATTATTGCCTCTAGGGCATATTTCCTTCAGTCTCCCACTTGCACTAGAGTCAATAATCTAGATTACACAGTAATGATTCTAACACCCATGGAGCCTTGGTGCTGATCATGTTTTGCTCATGGAAGAGGCTTAGTCAACGGGTCTGCAACATTCAGATCCATATGTATCTTGCAAATTTCTATGTATCCCACCTGGACTAGATCCCAGATGGAATTGAAGCGTCTCTTGATGTGCTTGGTTCTCTTGTGAAATCTGGATTCCTTCGCTAAGGCAATTGCTTCAGTATTGTCACAAAAGATTTTCATTGGACCCGATGCACTAGGTATGACACCTAGATCAGATATGAACTCCTTCATCCAGACTCCTTCATTTGCTGCTTTCGAAGCAGCTATGTACTCCGCTTCACATGTAGATCCCGCCACGACGCTTTGTTTAGAACTGCAGCAACTGACAGCTCCACCGTTCAATGTAAACACGTATCCGGTATGCGATTTAGAATCGTCCGGATCCGTGTTAAAGCTTGCATCAACATAACCATTTACGATGAGTTCTTTGTCACCTCCATAAATGAGAAACATATCCTTAGTCCTTTTCAGGTACTTCAGGCTGTTCTTTACCGCTGTCCAGTGATCCACTCCTGGATTTCTTTGGTACCTCCCTGCTAGACTTATAGCAAGGCACACATCAGGTCTGGTACACAGCATTTCATACATGATAGAGCCTATGGCTGAAGCATAGGGAACATCTTTCATTTTCTCTCTATCTTCTGCAGTGGTCGGGCATTGAGTCTTACTCAACTTCACACCTTGTAACACATGCAAGAACCCTTTCTTTGCTTGATCCATTTTGAACTTCTTCAAAACTTTGTCAAGGTATGTGCTTTGTGGAAGTCCAATTAAGCGTCTTGATATATCTCTATAGATCTTAATGCCCAATATATAAGTAGCTTCACCGAGGTCTTTCATTGAAAAACTCTTATTCAAGTATCCCTTTATGCTATCCAGAAATTCTATATCATTTCCAATCAGCAATATGTCATCCACATATAATATCAGAAATGCTACAGAGCTCCCATTCACTTTCTTGTAAATACAGGCTTCTCCAAAAGTCTGTATAAAATAAAATGCTTTGATCACACTATCAAAGTGTTTATTCCAACTCCGAGAGGCTTGCACCAGTCCATAAATGGATCACTGGAGCTTGCATACTTTGTTAGCTCCCTTTGGATCGATAAAACCTTCTGGTTGCATCATATACAACTCTTCTTCCAGAAATCCATTCAAGAATGCAGTTTTCACATCCATCTGCCATATTTCATAATCATAAAACGCGGCAATTGCTAACATGATTCGGACAGACTTAAGCATCGCTACGGGTGAGAAGGTCTCATCGTAGTCAATCCCTTGAACTTGTCGAAAACCTTTCGCAACAAGTCGAGCTTTGTAAACAATAACATTCCCGTCAGCGTCAGTCTTCTTCTTGAAGATCCATTTATTCTCAATTGCTTGCCGATCAACGGGCAAGTCAACCAAAGTCCACACTTTGTTCTCATACATGGATCCCATCTCAGATTTCATGGCTTCAAGCCATTTTGTGGAATCTGGGCTCAGCATCGCTTCTTCATAGTTCATAGGTTCATCATCATCTAGTAGCATGACTTCCAGAACAGGATTACTGTACCACTCTGGTGCGGATCTTACTCTGGTTGATCTACGAAGATCAGTAGCAACTTGATTTGATGTTTCATGATCATCATCATTAACTTCCTCACTAGTTGGTGTAGGTGTCACAGAAACCGATTTCTGTGATGTGCTACTTTCCAATAAGGGAGCAGGTATAGTTACCTCATCAAGTTCTACTTTCCTCCCACTCACTTCTTTCGAGAGAAACTCCTTCTCTAGAAAGGATCCATTCTTGGCAACGAATGTCTTGCCTTCCGATCTGTGATAGAAGGTGTACCCAACAGTCTCCTTTGGGTATCCTATGAAGACACATTTCTCCGATTTGGGTTCGAGCTTATCAGGTTGAAGCTTTTTCACATAAGCATCACAACCCCAAACTTTCAGAAATGACAACTTTGGTTTCTTGCCAAACCATAGTTCATAGGCATCGTCTCGACGGATTTCGATGGTGCCCTATTTAACGTGAATGCGCCCGTCTCTATAGCATAACCCCAAAACGATAGCGGTAAATCTGTAGGAGACATCATAGATCGCACCATATCTAGTAAAGTACGATTACGATGTTCGGACACACCATTACGTTGTGGTGTTCCGGGTGGCGTGAGTTGCAAAACTATTCCGCATTGTTTCAAATGTAGACCAAATTCGTAACTCAAATATTCTCCTCCACGATCAGATCGTAGAAACTTTATTTTCTTGTTACGATCATTTTCAACTTCACTCTGAAATTCTTTGAACTTTTCAAATGTTTCAGACTTATGCTTCATCAAGTAGATATACCCATATCTGCTTAAATCATCTGTGAAGGTGAGAAAATAACGGTATCCGCCACGAGCCTCAACATTCATCGGACCACATACATCTGTATGTATAATTTCCAACAAATCTGTTGCTCTCTCCATAGTATCGGAGAACGGCGTTTTAGTCATCTTGCCCATGAGGCACGGTTCGCAAGTACCAAGTGATTCATAATCAAGTGGTTCCAAAAGTCCATCAGTATGGAGTTTCTTCATGCGCTTTATACCAATATGACCTAAACGACAGTGCCACAAATAAGTTGCACTATCATTATCAACTCTACATCTTTTGGCTTCAACATTATGAATATGTGTATCACTACTATCGAGATTTTATCAAAAATAGACCACTCTTCAAGGGTGCATGACCATAAAAGATATTACTCATATAAATAGAACATCCATTATTCTCTGATTTAAATGAATAATCATCTCGCATCAAACAAGATCTAGATATAATGTTCATGCTCAACGCTGGCACCAAATAACAATTATTTAGGTCTAATACTAATCCCGAAGGTAGATGTAGAGGTAGCGTGCCGACCGCAATCACATCGACTTTGGAACCGTTTCCCACGTGCATTGTCACCTCGTCCTTTGCCACTGTTCGCTTAATCCGTAGTCCTTGTTTCGAGTTGCAAATATTAGCAACAAAACTAGTATCAAATACCCAGGTGCTACTGCGAGCTCTAGTAAGGTACACATCAATAACATTTATATCACATATACCTTTGTTCACCTTGCCATCCTTCTTATCCGCCAAATACTTGGGGCAGTTCCGCTTCTAGTGACCAGTCTGCTTGCAGTAGAAGCACTCAGTTTCAGGCTTAGGTCCAGACTTGGGTTTCTTCTCCTGAGCAGCAACTTGCTTGTTGTTCTTCTTGAAGTTCCCCTTCTTCTTCCCTTTGCCCTTTTTCTTGAAACTAGTGGTCTTGTTGACCATCAACACTTGTTGCTCCTTCTCGATTTCTACCTCCGCAGCTTTTAGCATTGCGAAGAGCTCGGGAATTGTCTTATTCATCCCTTGCATATTATAGTTTTTTGAATATTTACTGTGAGGCAAAGCCCCACAGCCCTTTATTAAAAAGAAATAACTATACAAAAGTACAAAAGGAATATATAAAAGAGCTAAGAAACTAGTCTAGAAAGCTAAAGAACCAGAGTACATCAACCTACCTGGACTAATTAGACTAAAGCATTTATCCAAGCTTTAAGCTTGATGCTGCTATCCTCCTTGAGCCTATGAGATAGAAGTGTGAGATCATGTACAAAGTTAGACCTCCAAGCAGCAAAAGTAGCTCTCTCCCCTCTAAAAGTTCTTCCATTCCTGAGGATCCAAATGTTCCAGGCAGCTGTCAGCATTACTTCAAAGATAGTTCCAAACACTCCGACTGAAATTGAAGTTGAAGAACAAATGCAGCCTATCCTCATATGAGAGTTCCTGACAGATAACACAAAGATTATCATCCAAAGGGGATCTCGAGTGCCTGCGGATCAGGAGGTCCTTGGTGTTAAGCCTGTCAAAGAAAGTAAATTGGCATGGAAGTCAGGACCAAAGTTAGGAGCTGTAAGCGTGATCCTTGATTGAGCATGCATGAGCTAGCAGTCAAACGTCTCTCCAAAGTATCCACTAAAGGCATGAGATCAACAATCCTAGGTCTAGTGGTTCCAAGGGGCAGACCTAGATATGTAAAAGGGAGTTGGCCAATCCTGCAGCCAAACAGAGCAGCTAACCGAATTGCTTCACCTTCATTAATGTTGAGTGGGATCATTGAGGACTTTGCAAAATTGACCTTGAGACCAGTAGATTGTTGAAAGGTGAGCAACATGTTCTTGAGAGCCACCAGCTCCTCATCTCTAGCTGACAGAAAGATAACAGTATCATCAGCATACTGTATAATGGGAAACTCCTGGTCATGGGTGGGGATTGGGAGTGATAAGACACCCTGTGTCAGCATTTGATTAATCACAGATTGTAAAAGGTCAGTTGCAATTACAAATAGAAGAGGTGATAAAGGATCCCCTTGTCTGACCCCACATTTGCACTTGAACTGCTTGCCAGGGATGCCATTTAGCAACACAGAGGAAGACCTTGTAGAAAGGATCTCTTTGATCCATCCAATCCATTTATCATCAAAACCTTTGTGTTTGAGCATCAACAAAATAACCTCATGATTAACAATGTCAAAAGCCTTGGCAAAATCTAATTTCAGAATAACAATAGGCCTCTCGGACTGTTTGCATTGATGTATATACTCAAAACTCCAAGCCAGACAGTCCTGGATTGCTCTACCCTTAAGAAAACCATACCGATTCTTATGGATGCAGTTTAGAATCACCCTTTGCAACCTATTAGCCAGCAGCTTGGTGAGAAACTTCAAGCAGGTGTTTGTAAGAGAAATGGGCCTAAAATCATCCGGTCCCTCAGGAGATAACATCTTAGGGATAAGGGTAATGAGAGACCCATTAATGTTTTCTAGAGAATGTTTCCTTTCATAAAAGTCTTTGATCAAACTTAAGAAATCTTTCTTAATGATCGGCCAACAACGCTTGACAAACATGCCATTAAAACCATCAGGCCCTGGCGCCCTGTCAGTTGGCAGCTCCTGCAAGACCTTTTTAATCTCAACATTAGAGGAGGGAAGCGGCAATTCCTCCAAACCAGGGACAGGCTAGATGAGTGTGCCCAGATCATAGCCCATTGAAATGTCCCGGGCCTGGCCCATTCGGTTTTTGAAGGAAGCCTAGAGGATTCCCGCCATTTGATCATGATCAGAAACAGGGTCATTCATCCCCTGCGTTTTCAGACTAGCTATAGAGTTTTTCCTCATGCGCTCAGATGCCATGGCATGGAAATTTTTTGAGTTTTCCTCACCCACCTTGATGTACCTAATCGTACACCTCTGCTTCCAATAGATATAGTGGAGCTTCAACAAATGCTCATAATGCAGCTTGACAATTTTCCTGAAAAAATTGAACTCTGATCTAACCAGTGGCCGTAACTCCTCCAACTTATCAAAATAGAGAATAACTTTACTGCATTCCACAGTTAACTTCTTAAGGTAAGAGAGGTTTTTACTCCAAACTCTTAAGTCATACCTAAGGCGTTTAAATTTCCTAGATAAAACTGCGGATGCAGAGAGATCAGAAAAAACAGGGGCCTCCCAAGATTTCTTGACACACTCCATAAACCCTGGCATTTCAACCCAGTAATTTTCAAACCTAAAAATCTTGGACTTGGGAATTTTAGTGTCGATTGAAACCACACATGGCACGTGATCCGATGAGGTTTTTGCCAAAGGAAAGACAACTATATTAGGGTAGTGAGAGATCCAATCAGAGGATGTGAAGAACCAATCAAGCTGTTCCAAGAGAGGGATTTGCTGCATATTGGACCAAGTAAAGCTTCTACCCTTTATTGGCAATTCCAAAAGTCCAAGATGGCCAATGATTTCATTATAGAGAAAGATGTCATTTATATCTCCTCCTGGCAAATTTCTGTTATCTAGAGAGCGGATGAAGTTAAAATCACCAAGGAGCAACCAATTCTCATCCAAGGGGATAGTTAGGTGATATAACCAACGCACAAAATCGTCTCTAGGTTGACCATCACATGGCCCATACACATAAACCATAGTCCATCGTTCTGAGTTATGAACATACTTAAAAGAAACAACAATACTGAAGCACTGGCTTTCCACTAGCTCCCCCTCAAATACTGAAGAATTCCAAATGACCAAGATTCCACCAGAAGCACCCACAGAAGGAGAGAAAGCAAATTGAACAAAACGCCTAGGGCAGAAGGACCGAATCTTCCTAATGTCGAACTGCTCACACTTAGTTTCCTGCAAACAAATTATGGAGCAGTGGCTCTCCTCTAACTTAGCTCTAATGTCACGCTGTCGAGCATCAGAGTTTAGGCCACGCACATTCCAGCACAACACATTCCAATTACGAAATGATGTAGTCTCCATAGATAACTAACAAAAGACAATAGAGTCGAACTGCGCTGCTTAACAACTCAGCTATAAGTGCCGCAGAGTAACACACAGCCACATCAGACAAGTTCAGAGCAACATAAGACAAAAGTAAACCAAAAGAACAAACGACCAGGTGTTTCCATGGTCCCAGCAAATAACTCTGTAGATCACTCATCACGAGAACTGTCGTCTTGTGGAGCTTGTTTAGGAGAAGCCATAAGCTTCTCCGCTGATAACTCCTCCGGAGCGATCCCAAGTGATGCACCGATTGCCTGCATTGTAGCAATGGGCGTCGGGGGTGGCAGCGGAGTGTCTTGGCCTGCCTCCTCGTCAAGCTTGAGCTTCTTGGCCTTGGGGCGATGGAGAGGAGTAGGCTTCACAGGAATTGCATAGGTGGGCTTCATGTCAGTCCTTTTTGCACAGCTACGTGTCATCCTTCTGACAGAAAAATTGGTCAACTCCTCGACAATCTGAACATCTCGCTTGGAGCGACGATCTTGTCTTGGTCTCTTTCCCAAGGGCGAGGGAGTGACAGTTGTGAACTGAAAGTCATCCTGGGAATGATGTATTGCTTGAGAGGCATGGTCCAGCAAATCATCTGGTATCTCTTGAAGAACAACAGAGGAGCGTGGCTGTGTGCAGAAATCAGACTTATCATAGGCTAGGGATTGCCAGTGTTGCTCCAAAAGGGGGGAGCTCATCTTAACAGGCACGGGTGGGAAGCAAAGACCTGGCAGGCAGCTTGGAACATTTTTTTATGAAGAACTCTGGCATCAAAGACTTCAAGGATCTTTCCCAAATCATTGCTGGCGGTAGCACTGGCCCATAAAATACCCTGACAATGCCCAAATTAATAGGATCTAGAGGGCCTGCTGGATGAACTTGTACCAAAGGCTGTTGAACTTCTTCCATGTCAGCATCATCGTCCGAATTCATTGAAGGATTGAGGATCATGGAGTTGTGATCCTGTACGATTGGGTCATGTACAGGATCTTGGTCAGGCTGGTTAGCATCCTCCCAAGGGCCCCAACCATCGTCATTGTTCAAGTTATGTCCCCAGCATGGCGCATCATTGTGTCCTTGCTCATGGCCAGGGGGCACCGCATTCCAACCCAAAGCAAGGTAAGGTGGCATGGCCCAGAACGGCTGAGGGGGAGAATTAGCCCCTGACATAGGATGTGGATTGCCATCCAGGGGCATTGGGTCCTCATCGGCGGGAATCAAAGCATCCACAAAGTCACCATCCAGGATATAGCAGCCGGCCATACAAGAAACTAGAGTACCGCCCCAATTGGCAAATTCCCTAAAAGTAACAGAGCGTGGAACCAGCGCGTTGTCAGGGAATGAAGCGCGAACCAAAGACCTGACCTTCCGACGATCTATACTATTCCAGTAGTGGAACTGACCAAAGGTGCTAACCATATCCGCAATGCACCGTGTATTATGATAATCCAGAGGTATGCCAATAAACATCAACCAACCCTGCCTGTGGCCATGTAGAGCTCTAAAACCCTCTCCTTGGTTATGCAAAATAAACCTGACAAAGAACTCCTGACCATCCTCATCTAAACCCAAAGGAAAAGGCGGATGCGAAGTGAAGGAGGCACGGACCACATGATATTCCATCTCGAATTAACCAACTCCTTGATACCAAGTTTGAGCAGAGCGGACATGAACATGCATGGTCTGGATTAAGAAGTTGAGCACCTGCTATCGACGAGCACCAACCAGATGAGCCGGGGGTGCAGGCTCCACGATTCCCACCATGTACTGCTCGTGCGCTCGGGGGGGAGGGATCACCGGAGTGTAGTAGGTGCGCGGCAGACTATCCGCACCACCATCCACAATGTCGAAGCCAGCCGGGATGAAGCGGAAGGGATCGATCTCATACACCGCCATTGGAGGGGGCGGGCAAGGATCAGAGCTTGGTACTGCTTGGTGATATGTGGTTTGGGGCGGTGGGTGTGTCGATGGCAACGCCGGCGGAGTAGCAGGAGGTGGGGTTTTCTGCTGCTGAGGCATTTGTTCTTGGGAAACCGAAGAGGCAGAGTAACTTTTCTTCCTCTCATGATTTCCAAAGCTGGGTGATGGGACTTTGGGCACCCAAAGGGATAAGTCAGGAGCACGACCGGTGCAATCTTTTTTAATATGACCAGAACGAAAACAATTTCTACACCATATCAGGTTCGTGCAGGTCTCTGACGTGTGGCGCATGCCCAAACAATTTTGGCAGTCCCAATAACTTGTGGCTAAATCCTCAATCATCTCATCAAAACTCTACAGATCATCAACAATTTCTTTCGGAGAGGGAAACTGAATCGCCGGCGAAGATGGGCTATCAACTTCATCATCCGATAGGCATATGGGCTGGGCACTAGAGCCCAAAGCCGTGATAAGGCCCAAATATGCAACTGAAGGCAATACGGGTGGATCTGCACTTGCCGTGGCAGGTAACAACAGACCGCCCGAGAATCCGGACGTACTGCATGCATGGGATAAACCCTACGGGGAAGGGGGTAATGATCCAAACTGAATGATTGGGCACGCCGGCGGCGAAGATGCCGACGATGGAGAAGATACTATCACCGGCGAAGATGCCGGCGATGTGGAAGGAAGAGGTTCATGCACAGAGACCACGTAACCTGCCTCACGGACAGTTGTGACCTCATCAGACGTAGGCCCATAATTATAACCTTTTTTAGCCGGGTATTGCATGAACGTGGCAACTTTAATATGCTTGGAATGCTTAGATATGCTTGGAATGCATATTATAGTTCATCACGAAGCTCTTGTAGCTTGGTGGCAGTGATTGAAGAACTCTGTCAATGACACTATCAACCGGAAGATTAACTCGCAGCTGAGTCAAGTGATTATGGTACCCAGACATTCTGAGTATATGTTCACTGACAGAACTACTCTCCTCCATTTTGCAGCTGTAGAACTTATTGGAGACTTCATATCTCTCAATCTGGGAATTTGCTTGAAATATTAACTTCAACTCCTGGAACATCTCATATGCTCCATGACGTTCAAAACGTCGTTGAAGTCCCGGTTCTAAGCCATAAAGCATGGCACACTGAACTATCAAGTAGTCATCAGCTTTGCTCTGCCAGATGTTCTTAGCGTCGTCAGTTGCATCAGCAGCAGGCCTGGCACCCAGCGGTGCTTCCGGGACGTAATTCTTCTATGCAGCAATGAGGATAATCCTTAAGTTACGGACCCAGTCCGTGTAATTGCTACCATCATCTTTCAACTTTGCTTTCTCAAGGAACGCCTTAAAATTCAACGGAACAACAACACGGGCCATCTATCTACAATCAAACATAGACAAGCAAGATACTATCAGGTACTAAGTTTATGATAAATTTAAGTTCAATTAATCATATTACTTAAGAAATCCCACTTAGAAAGACATCCCTCTAATCCTCTAAGTGATTATGTGATCCAAATCAACTAAACCATAACCGATCATCACATGAAATGGAGTAGCTTTCAATGGTGAACATCACTATGTTGATCATATCTACTATATGATTCACGCTCGACCTTTCGGTCTCAGTGTTCCGAGGCCATATCTGCATATGCTAGGCTCGTCAAGTTTAACCTGAGTATTCTGCGTGTGCAAAACTGGCTTACACCCGTTGTAGATGGACGTAGAGCTTATCACACCCGATCATCACATGGTGTCTGGGCACGACGAACTTTGGCAACGGTGCATACTCAGGGAGAACACTTTTATCTTGAAATTTAGTGAGAGATCATCTTATAATGCTACCGTCAATCAAAGCAAGATAAGATGCATAAAAGATAAACATCACATGCAATCAAGATAAGTGATAAGATATGGCCATCATCATCTTGTGCTTATGATCTCCATCTCCGAAGCACCGTCATGATCACCATCGTCACCGGCGCGACACCTTGATCTCTATCGTAGCATCGTTGTCATCTCGCCAATCTTATGCTTCCACGACTATCCTTACCGCTTAGTGATAAAGTAAAGCATTACAGGGCGATTGCATTGCATACAATAAAGCGACAACCATATGGCTCCTGCCAGTTGCCGATAACTCGGTTACAAAACATGATCATCTCATACAATAAAATTTAGCATCATGTCTTGACCATATCACATCACAACATGCCCTGCACAAACAAGTTAGACGTCCTCTACTTTGTTGTTGCAAGTTTTACGTGTCTGCTACGGGCTTAGCAAGAACCATTCTTACCTACGCATCAAAACCACAACGATAGTTTGTCAAGTTGGTGCTGTTTTAACCTTCGCAAGGACCGGGCGTAGCCACACTCGGTTCAACTAAAGTTGGAGAAACTGACACCCGCCAGCCACCTATGTGCAAAGCACGTCGGTAGAACCAGTCTCGCGTAAGCGTACGCGTAATGTCGGTCCGGGCCGCTTCATCCGACAATACTGCCGAACCAAAGTATGACATGCTGGTAAGCAGTATGACTTATATCGCCCACAACTCACTTGTGTTCTACTCGTGCATATAACATCAACGCATAAACCTGGCTCTGATACCACTGTTGGGGAATGTAGTAATTTCAAAAAATTTCCTATGCACATGCAAGATCATGGTGATGCATAGCAACGAGAGGGGAGAGTGTTGTCCACGTACCCTCGTAGACCAAAAGTGGAAGCGTTAGCACAAGGCGGTTGATGTAGTCGTACGTCTTCACGATCCGACCGATCAATTACCGAACATACGTCACCTCCAAGTTCAGCACACGTTCAGCCCGATGACGTCCCTCGAACCCCGATCCAGCCGAGTGTTGAGGGAGAGTTTCGTCAGCACGACGACGTGGTGATGATGTTGATGTTCTACCGACGCAGGGCTTCGCCTAAGCACCGCTATAGTATTATCGAGGTGGACTATGGTGGAGGGGGCACCGCACACGGCTAAGAGATCAATGATCAATTGTTGTGTCCATGGGGTGCCCCCTGCCCCCGTATATAAAGGAGCAAGGGGGGGGGGGGTGCGGCCAGCCATAGGAGGAGGCGCGCAGGAGGAGTCCTACTCCTACCGGGAGTAGGACTCCCCTCCTTTTTCCTAGTTGGATTAGGACTTGGGGGGAAGGAGTGGAGGAGAAGGAAGGAAGGGGGGGGCGCCGCCCCCCTCTCCTTGTCCTATTCGGACTAGGGGGGGGGAGGGGTGCTCAGCCAGCCCCTGCCTCCTCTCCTCTCTTCCACCTAGGCCCAGTAAGGCCCATTTGATTCCCGGGGGGGTTCCGGTAACCTCCCGGTACTCTGGTAAAATCCCGATTTTACCCAGAACACTTCCAATATCCAAACATAGGCTTCCAATATATCAATCTTCATATCTCGACCATTTCGAGACTCCTCGTCATGTCCGTGATCACATCCGGGACTCCGAACAACCTTCGGTACATCAAAACATATAAACTCATAATATAACTGTCATCGTAACGTTAAGCGTGCAGACCCTACGGGTTCGAGAACTATGTAGACATGACCGAGACACGTCTCCGGTCAATAACCAATAGCGGAACCTGGATGCTCATATTGGCTCCTACATATTCTACGAAGATCTTTATCGGTGATACCGCATAACAACATTGTTCCCTTTGTCATCGGTATGTTACTTGCCCGAGATTCGATCATCGGTATCTCAATACCTAGTTCAATCCCGTTACCGGCAAGTCTCTTTACTCGTTCTGTAATACATCATCCCGCAACCAACTCATTAGTTGCAATGCTTGCAAGGCTTAAGTGATGTGCATTACCGTGAGGGCCCAGAGATACCTCTCCGAAAATCGGAGTGACAAATCCTAATCTTGAAATACGCCAACCCAACAAGTACCTTCGGAGACACCTGTGGAGCACCTTTATAATCACCTAGTTACGTTGTGACGTTTGGTAGCACACAAAGTGTTCCTCCGATAAACGGGAGTTGCATAATCTCATAGTCATAGGAACATGTATAAGTCATGAAGAAAGCAATAGCAACATATTAAACGATCGTGTGCTAAGCTAATGGAATGGGTCATGTCAATCACATCATTCTCCTAATGATGTGATCCCGTTAATCAAATGACAACCCATGTCAATGGCTAGGAAACTTAACCATCTTTGATCAACGAGCTAGTCAAGTAGAGGCATACTAGTGACACTCTGTTTGTCTATGTATTCACACATGTATTATGTTTCCGGTTAATACAATTCTAGCATGAAAAATAAACATTTATCATGATATAAGGAAATAAATAATAACTTTATTATTGCCTCTAGGGCATATTTCTTTCAGTAACACGATCAGAAGCTGCATAAGAGGGCAGTAAATTCCGTTGAACCGGCGGTGCCCCGTTATCTATGCTGGTCTGAACAACCCATTTTGTGGAGTCGAGAGGATCATCCACCCCGGGTTGATAATCTGGGTCATCTGGCCTTAGTGGTGGCACCTCAGGTTGGGGGTATAAGTTCACCAAGGTACTCATGGATGGAGGGAGCAGTATCAATATCCTTTACTCTGAAACCTTCCGTCTCATGGGGTTGACAGATAAAAATCTTAAACCATGAAACACCATTTTTCATGGTGTGGTGCCTGGTAAATCGGCGTACCCAGTTTGTAAGATAGCTCTAGAGGTGGCTTTTGGGGATGATCATGATTCAAGATCAGAAACATTGACTTTTTAAGTGGTAAAAATAAAGATCCCATATCATGCCCTGTTTGGACGACCGGCGTATGCTAAGTTCATGGCAAGGAGCTGTTATTTTTATCTACAGCTTAAGATGTCGGGTCATAAGGGGACGATCACAATACATGGGAGCAGGAAGATTGCTTTGGAATGTGAAGAAGGTGATGCGGCTTATGCTGAGTCGGTTTGTGCAATGGAGGAGCTGAAGTTTTATAAGGACAATGTTGATCCGACATATATGACTTCTCTAAAAAAGCCAACTAGAGAGCATGATCCGGCTTTGAAGTTTAAATCAGCCAAGAAGACTAAGCTGGTTGACTTTGTTCCTGGCGATTCATCCAGGCAGTTCAGCATTAGTGCTAACCTGGATCCGAAATAGGAAAGCGCGCTCATAGAGTTCATCCGTGAGAACCGGGACATCTTTGCATGGAAACCTTCTGATATGCCAGGTGTATCGAGGGAACTCGCTGAGCACACTCTTAATATAGATCCCATGTTTAAACCGGCCAGGCAGTTTCTCCATCGCTTCAATGAAGAAAGGCGCAAGGCTATTGGTGAGGAGGTAGCCCGGCTTTTGGCAACAGGGTTTATTGTGGAGGTCTTTCACCCTGAGTGGCTACCTAATCCGGTGCTGGTACTTAAGAAGGACGACACTTGGCGTATGTGTGTGGACTACACAGATTTGAACAAAGCCTGTCCAGCTGATCCCTTTGCTCTCCCTCGTATTGATCAAATCATTGATGCTACGGCGGGTTGTGACCGTTTTGTGTTTTCTGGATGCTTATTCTGGTTATCATCAGATCAAAATGGAATTTAAGGACCAGGAGAAGACAACTTTCATAACTCCCTTTGGAGCCTTCTGCTATGTATCTATGCCTTTTGGGCTCAAGAGTGCCCAGGCAACCTATCAGCGCTGTGTATAGAATTGTCTGCATAAGCAGATTGGGCGCAATGTTCATGCTTATGTGGATGATATTGTGGTGAAATCCGGAAAGGAGGAAACATTGATAGATGACTTGAAGGAGACTTTTGATAACCTCCGGGTTTATAAGATGATGCTTAATCCGGCCAAATGTGTTTTTGGTGTACCGGCATGCAAGCTCTTGGGTTTTCTGGTGTCTAACAGGGGCATTGAAGCTAATCCGGAGAAGATCACATCTATTACGTCTCTAGCTAAATCGGTGTGTATTAACGATGTGCAGCGGCTGGCGGGTCGTATTGCAGCATTGAGCCGGTTTATCAGCCGTTTGGGAGAAAAGGCAATCCCTCTGTATCAGATGATGAAGAAGACAAACCATTTCGTCTGGAGTGATGCTACAAATGAAGCCTTTGAGAGTTTAAAGCGGCAGTTAGCTGAACTGCCTATCCTTGCTGCTCCTGTTGATAAAGAGCCCTTGTTGCTATATGTGGCTGCTAATGCCTGGGCTATTAGTGTGGCTATTGTTGTGGAGCGCAAAGAGGCCGGAAAGGAGTACCCGGTTCAACAGCCGGTTTATTACATCAGTGATGTGCTTATTGAGTCCAAGCAGAGGTACCCACATTGGCAGAAGCTGGTGTATGGGGTTTTCATGGCAAGCCAAAAGCTCAAGCATTATTTTCAGGGTCATCCTATCACGGTGGTCAATTCTGCCCCCTTGGGGGATATCATCCAAAATAGGGAAGCAACTGGCCGGGTCGCCAAGTGGGCTATTGAGCTTGGACCTCACGGGTTAAAATACACGCCTCTCACATCAATCAAATCCCAAGCACTTGTGGACTTCATCAATGATTGGACAGAGTTGCAGGCACCGGAGGAAAAGCCAGATAACATTTATTGGACTATTCATTTTGATGGGTCCAGACAATTGAAGGGCTCGGGGGCTGGAGTCATATTAACTTCCCCACGAGGTGATAAGTTTTATTATGTTCTCCGTTTAATGTTCCCTTGGACTAACAATGCAGCTGAATATGAGGCCTTGCTCCACGGTCTGTGGATGGCTAAGGAAATGAACTTAAGCCAGGTCAAGTGCTTTGGGGATTCAGATCTGGTGGCTCAACAGGTGTCTGGCACTTGGGATTCTAAAGACCCACTCATGGCTACATATCGGCGAGAGGTGGACACAGTGGCTGGTCACTTCAAGGGTTATCAGGTTGACCATATAGACCGGCAAAAGAATGAAGCGGCAGACGCTTTAAGTTGCTTAGGCTCTCAATATAAACCGGTGCCGCCCAATGTCTTTATGGATGTGCTACATAATCCGTCCATCAAGATACCTACAGAGGAGGATTTGGCTGTTCCTGACCCGGAGGCTCAATTGGTGGCAGCTCTTCACATTATCCCGGATTGGGCAGTCCCATACCTAGCGTACATGAACCGGGGCGATTTACCAGAGGATGAAGACTTGGCCAGGCAGATAATCTGGCGATCCAAGTCAATGCCCATTATCAATGGGGAGTTGCATCATTGTAGTGTAACAGGGGCGTTTCAGCGTTGTGTGTCTCCTCAAGAAGGCTGCGAGATTTTGCGTGAGATCCACGAAGGAGATTGTGGTCACCACGCCGGTTCAAAATCCGTGTTAGCTAAGGCCTTTCGTCATAGTTTCTATTGGTTGACGACTCATGCTGATGCTGAGGATTTGGTAAAGAGGTGTGACGGTTGTCAGAAGTTTGCACGCCGTGCTCATGTTCCGGCTCAAGAATTAAGGATGATTCCGATCACTTGGCCGTTTGCAACTTGGGGGCTGGATATGGTTGGGCCCTTTAATAGGTCCAAGGACAAGAAGACCCACCTACTGGTGGCGGTTGATAAGTTTACCAAGTGGGTAGAGGCAGAGCTAGTCAGTAAGTGTGATGCAACCACGCGGTTCAATTCATCAAAAAGGTGATCTTTCATTTTGGTTTTCCACACAACATCATAACCGATAATGGTACTAATCTGTCCAAGGGTGCTATGGAGGAATTTTGTCAACATGAGCACATCCGGCTTGACGTGTCATCAGTGGCTCACCCCCAATCTAATGGTCAAGCAGAGAGAGCCAATCAAGAAATTTTGAGAGGCATCAAGCCCCGGCTTATGGTTCCTTTAAAGCGGACGCCGGGTTGTTGGGTGGAGGAGTTACCTTCAGTGTTATGGAGTATCAGTACCACACCGAACAGATCTACGGGTTACACGCCTTTCTTCATGGTCTATGGAGCAGAGGTGGTTCTCCCTAGTGACATCCATCATGACTCGCCCCGTGTGGCGGCTTATGTTGAAGCTGATAATGAGAAAGCACGTCAGGACTCACTGGACCTGTTAGATGAGGAGCGTGATCTTGCAGCGGCTCGTTCGGCAATTTACCAGCAGGACCTGCGTCGTTATCATAGCCGCTGGGTTAAAACCAGAACTTTTCAAGAAGGTGATCTGGTGCTCCGACTCATCCAGGATCAGACTGATATGCACAAGTTGTCCCCACCTTGGGAAGGACCTTTTGTGGTCAGCAAAAATCTTCACAATGGATCATACTACCTTATCGATGTTCGAGAGCACAAAGACTCACGTAAATCAGAGGAGGAGACCCAACAACTGTGGAATATAGCTCATCTTCGGCCTTACTATACTTGAGCCACAAGATCTTCTTATGTACATATATATTTATGACAATGTATACATTATGATCAATATAATAAATCGGAGCCTCAGCTAAAGTGGGGTCTCTGTTGTTTCTATTACATCATGTGTGGTTACATGGGGGCTTCTGTTTATAAAGCGGAGTTCTATTTCCCATTGATCCGGCTGATGAGGCCACATATATCAAGGAAAATCACTTGGGGGCTTGGTCGTATTCGAACCATAGCTACACCTCTTGATTGTCATAAGGCCATTAGGGAAATCACTTGGGGGCTTGGTTGTATTTGAACCATAGCTACACCTCTTGATCGGCTTAAGGCCAAAAGGAAATCATGTGGGGCCAAAGAGAGTGTTGCAACATCACAACTCAAACATAGGCACCCACCGAGCACATCTCAAATATTGCTTGGGGGCTCTTTGCTTCTCAAATAACAAAGATCTTACACCCTTGCAATAGGCTATCAAGCCAGGCTTGGAAGTCAGGTGTATTCACCTAAAACCCCGGGTTATCCTACCTTTGTAAGTAAGCCACTCCGTCCAGGTAATCCTGGTATGACCCGCCGAACATTTGACGAGTTAATCTCATAGACCCTGAACTTGTCAAAGTTAAAACGACGATCAGTTAATGTGAGGTCCATCTTAAAAGGCTTCGAAAAATGGTTTAACTCAGTGGCCTGGCAGCCCATGAAAAGCCTCCATTTAGGGCCTGGCAGCCCATGAAAAGCCTTACATGTTCTTTTTGTGTTTTTATTTGACAAGTTTTTCTCCTTTGGTGAGATTTTTAATATCTTATGATAAATCGGCGTTTATTGACCCGGGTTGGCTTTCAACGATAAGTTGTAACTACATGATCAGTTATAATCTGGCATTTATTGACCCAGTCTAGTTTTGACAACAAGTCGCCAACATTCTATATGGATACACCGGCATTTATTATAACCCGGTACGGTTTTATCATAAACCGGCAATACATGGAAGGAGTTATCAATACTCAAGATTGGGGTTATAGCCCTAAATATACAAAAGTTGGTTAACCAACAGAGTGATTCAATATCACAGGTATCATCTCTTTTATCTTTGATTATTTTCAAAGTACAGCCTTGGTTATAAACCGGCTATATATTTGGGCATCATGACCCGTCCAGCGGTAAACCACCAAGACACTTTCAAACTTCTTGTATGCAGGAGCAGTTTGCATAACACTGCTACGGATTATGAACGTAATGTATTCTGAAGCAGGATGGATTAACAGTATCAGGCAACATAAATATGCACGATGGCATAGCAGACCAAGTATTTTGAACTAGCCTATTACAAGGCGCTTTAAGGCCCAAAAAGAATAATTGTATTGTGCTTGGAACACAGCTTCATCACTTATAAGGTTGGAGGGGTCAACATTAGGAGCATAGGTGTGCTTACGGATTGGCGGAATAAGATCCTCTACATCACGTGTTGGCGCAAGATATCTTTTCTGATCAGAATAATAAACTGGCTGTTAGTGAGAGAGATGTGTTTCCTCCACCAATTTGGTCACTAAGGGTCGCATTTCCCTTGTCAACCTCCGAAGATCGTCGTTGTTAAACTCTGAACCGTCCTCCTTTACGCTAGGGTAGCCGTTGCCTATATCCAACGGTTCAAGATTTAGTATCCATGCCTTAGCCCGGATTAGCGCAGTTAGCGCACCTGACCTTGCAGCTGATCTTTTTAGTTCGTCCAACCAGGCAGGCAGCATTGACAGCTTCTCAATGGTTTCCTTTATCAACGTTGGAGGCAGTTTGTTATGGGTGGCGGTGCAAATGGCCCGTTGGGCTCCGGAATATAACTGCTCTATCAGAGTATAGGCAGCCTTCAGCTTCATCCGCATGTCAGAGCCCAGATGGGTAATGCGAGTTCATGTGTCATTGCAAGCATCAGTAAACCGGTAACTGATGAGATAATGTATATTGCAAAAACTTCAGATGAGGATACTTACCAAACACAGCAGATGTCATGGCATTTATCTGCCGCTTTAAGCCAGTCAGCTCTTCGACCACCGGTTTAAGGGCTGCTTCTGCGTCTTCATCTCTATTTTGTAATCCAGTTTTCTCTGTGCCCCAATCTGCCCGTTCCTTATTAAAAGCTTCTTTTAACTTCTCCATGGCTACTAAGGCACTAGTCAGTTCCTCTTTGGCTTTGGAGGTTTCTGCTTGCTGAGATTTGATGTTTTCTTGAAGATCAGCGGTTTGGGCTTCCTTTTTGCTCAGCTCAGCCTATAAGAGAAGGACATATTATGAGGTGGCAGTGAATATTCGAAGTACCAAGCACATAACAAGGTATACACTTGGCACTTGGGGCTAATGCCTATTTGCTTGATTATCAGAAATTTTTTACAAGTTCCAAGCACAATACACGTATTATTCTTGGCACTTGGGGTCTTGTAACACCCACAATGCGGCTATATCTCCCACGTGTCGGGGCACGACTTAGAGGCATAGCCGCATGGTAGGGTTGTCACAAGAGGGCTAATCTTCACACATCCCATGTACTGAATAAGAAAGGGATAAAGAGTTGGCTTACAATCGCCACTTCACACAAATACAAGTTAAACATACATCATCCAGAATACAACCAAGGTCCGACTACGGAACCAAAATAAAAGAAGACAACCCCAAATGCTAGATCCCCGATCGCCCCAACTGGGCTCCACTACTGATCAACAAGAAACGAAACAAAAGAACGATCAAGATCTTCATCGAGCTCCCACTTGAGCTGGGTTGTGTCACCTGCACTGGTATCATCGGCACCTGTAACTGTTTGGAAGTATCTGTGAGCCACAAGGACTCAACAATCTCACACCCGCGAGATGAAGACTATTTAAGCTTATGGGTAGGAAAGGGGTAATGAGGTGGAGCTGCAGCAAGCACTAAGCATATATGGTGGCTAACATACGCAAATAAGAGCGAGAAGAGAAGCAAAGCAACGGTCGAGAAGCTAGAAGTGATCAAGAAGTGATCCTGAAACTACTTACGTTCAAACATAACACAAGAACCGTGTTCACTTCCCGGACTCCGCCGAAAAGAGACCATCATGGCTACACACGCGGTTGATGCATTTTAATTAAGTTAAGTTTCAAGTTCTCTACAACCGGACATTAAAAAATTCCCATCTGCCCATAACCGCGGGCATGGCTTTCGAAAGTTCAAAAACCCTGCAGGGGTGTCCCAACTTAGCCCATCACAAGCTCTCATGGTCAACGAAGGATATTCCTTCTTCCGAGAAGACCCGATCAGTCTCGGAATCCCGGTTACAAGACATTTCGACAATGGTAAAACAAGACCAGCAAAGCCGCCCAATGTACCGACAAATCCCGATAGGAGTCGCACGTATCTCGTTCTCAGGGCACATCGGATGAGCGCTCCGTACAACTAAAACCAAACCTCGAGTTTCCCCGAGGTGGCGCTGCAAAGGACTCTAGTTTGGACCAACACTTAGAGGAGCACTGGCCCGGGGGGGGGGGGGGGGGCTTAAAATAAAGATGACCCTTGAGTCCGCAGAACCCAAGGGAAGGTATATGGTGGTAGGTAGGCAAATGGTAAAACCAAGGTTGGGCCTTGGTGGAGGAGTTTTATTCAAAGCAAACTGTCAAGGGGTTCCCATAACACCCAACCACGTAAGGAACACAAAATCAAGGAACATAACACTGGTATGACAGAAACTAGGGCGGCAAGAGTGGACCAAAACACCAGGCATAAGACCGAGCCTTCCACCCTTTACCAAGTATATAGATGCATTAAAGTAAACAAGATATAATAATGATATCCCAACAATAATCATGTTCCAACAAGGAACAAACTCCATCTTCACCTGCAACTATCAACGCTATAAGAGGGGCTGAGCAAAGTGGTAACATAGCCAAACAACGGTTTGCAAGGAAAGGTGGGTTAGAGGCTGACATGGCAAATGGGAGGCATGATATAGCAAGTGGTAGGTATCGCGGCAAAGCAATAGAGCGAGCAACTAGCAAGCAAAGATAGAAGTGATTTCGAGGGTATGGTCATCTTGCCTGAGATCCCGCATGGAATAAGAACGGGTCCAAGAAGAAGGCAAACGGGCGTAGTCGAACGGATCCTCACAACTCCGGAACGAAACCGAAGCTAACGCAAGAAGCAACCCGGAAAGAAGCAAGCAACATAGTAAACAACCATCACATAAGCATGGCATGATGCACAATCAAGTATGATGCATGTCCGGTTTAAAGAGGCATGGCATGGCAAAGTGCAACAAACAATACTACAAATTAAGTGGAGCTCAATAAGTAACAAGTTGCATATTGACTAAACACCACATTCGATTATTCAGTTCACTCCCGTTCATGTACTCAACAATATTAAATGTTGGTTAGCATGGCAAAAGGGGTGAAGCATATGAAAACTAACTAACTAGGCAAGTTTAAATGAGGCCGGAACAACAAGCAACAAGTCCGAAAAATCCTCATATGCATATTATGAATTTGGTACTATTCTTCCCTAAACACAATTTTAGAGTTGTTAAACATGCAATACAAATGCACCATGTTAAACTATGCATTTTTCTACCCCAATTACATATAAAGTTTGTTAAGTTTGGAGCTACGGTTATTTAGTTATGAATTAAACCATTTTAGCATATCATTTACACAAATTAATACAAACAACAAGTTTAAACATTTTAACATGGACGAAAGTTGCATATTGCGAAAGTACATGAAATTCTAAGCAAGATGCATATATGACATGTTTTTTTGGATGCATGGATATTTAGTTATGAACAATTCAAAATGATGGCATTTTCTATAAATATGCATGCACTTGAAATTAGACAAATCGCAGCGAACATAAAAAAAATGCAGGCCGAATGCTGCTCACTGTGGAAGCCCAACAGCAGATTTGGCCCGAAGTGGATGTGGCTGTGTGCGTGCAACAGTACAGGAAAAACAGAGCAAAAATGAGGCCGGCTGGGACTTGATCTCACTCAGTGCATTTGAAAACCGAACCAAAAAACCATACCAAAAATAAACTGAACTGAACCGATTTTATGGTTTTTATGGTTTCTGGTTTTGGTATGGTATGGACTATTCATACCGATTTGAACTTCGGTTTTTATGGTATATACCGAAAAACCGAACGATTAACCGAATAAACCGAAGTAAAAAATAAATTTATATTTCTTGAGATAAACAACCATACAAGTTGTCATTTTTCTTGTACATGAGTTAAATTCACTACTAAGAACCTAAATTTTTCTTGTAACATAGTCATTTTTCTCCTTTTAAAATGCTAAGCATGTCCATAACCATCAACAGATGAATCAATACATGTATATATACTTATATATATAGTCATATACTATTTGTGCAAAATAGTATGTGTTTTGACTCGTAAATTTGCAAATTATTATTACGTCATTTTCAAATTCGCGTCAACTTTGGTTTTTATGGTATATACCGAAACCATACCGAAATAATTTGGTATATACCAAAACCGAACCGTATTTTATTTTTATACCGTATTTACCGAAGTATTAATACTGTACAAACCGAAAAACCAAACCATGTAAACCGAATAAACCAAAGGCACAGGGTGAACTTGATCCCACGACCTCCTGGATAGAGGAGCAGCGTGTTTACCACTGCGCTGCTGCTGCATGTTTGTGCAAAACAAGGGCGTCGCTCGACTTGAACAAAACCAGAGACCAGGCCTTCTTCTTTGTGGATCACCAAGGAACTGGGTGACGACGCCGGCGAGCAAGACGACGACCGTCGCGACCATAGATCAACGGCGGGGGTGCGGAAAAACGTGTGTGTGTGCACGCACAGCAAGGCGGGCGCATGCAAAGGCTAGATGTGCGGGAGCTGGAGGGCGAGCCCGTGCTCGCCTCATGCATGGCGTGCAGCAGGAGCTGGGTGAGCATGGAGAGACTTGCGGGAGAGCTGCGGCGCGTGTGTGTGCCCTGCGGAGGAACACATCCTCGGTGATGCGCGTGGTAGGACGGAGGCAAGAGCAGAAGCTCCCCGAACTTGCGCTCGGGCGCGAGCGTGAGAGCACAGCAACCGTGGCCTTGAGATGATGCGTGCGCCGCGTACACAAAGAAATCGATGACAGGAAGGAGCTGGGAGTTGCGTCTGCTCACCATGGGGGTTCTGCTGACGACAGATCGTACGGAGGGGCGACGGAGGCGGTGCTGATCGGCGAAGAAGGCGGCGGGAGCTGCAAGGCCATGGCGGAGGATTCGGGTCGTTGGTTCCTGTCCCTGATGAAGAGAGACAGAGAGAGGTGAGACAGAGAGAGGGAAAGGAAGAGAGCGCGCGAGGGAGGCCCGGCGGCGTGACCTGGGGGTGCTGGTGATCATCGGCAATGAGGCGATGCGGCGGGGTCGCGAGGAAGACGGCGGGGATCTATATCGGGAGGAGCTCGGCTCTCCTGGGAGTTGCATGCCGCAGAGGGAGACAGGGAGCAGCGGGAGGAGGAGACGCGCTAGCGTGGGGAGGCTCAGGGTTGTGGAGCTTGTGCGCGAGCAGAGGAGCTCGGGGACTCGGGCGCGCGAGGCTGCAGGAAGCTTCGGCTATTCGAGGGACTTGGCGACGCGGACGCCGGGGTTGGGGTCCTCGGCCGCGGGGTGTGGAAGGAGGAGCTTATGCTCCTGTTTGCTGCACGGGGACGAGGAGGTGGGCACGGCAAGGATGGATCGGAGGGGATGCACTGGCTGGGCGAGGAGATCGAGGAGAATCGGGCGAGGGGATCCCGAGGTGGGAGGCGACCCGGCGGCGGCGGTGGAGGGACAAACCTCCTAGATTCTAGGTTTGGATCCCGTATGTATATATATAGCAGGTGGATCTAGCTAGGGACTATTTGGTCTCTCCGATCATAATCGGACGGCCCGGAATAATTAGGTTAGGAAGTCCAAACAAGAAATCGATGATGATTTAGGGATGTTTGGGGATGATCCGGACGCAACGGTGACGACTGCCCGGGTCAGGTTCGGGACAACTTTCGGACGCGCGCGAGGGGTTCGATGCACTGATGCAAGGAGGGGTCAGGTGGTTAGGAGGGGTTTTGGGGACCTCCGATAACAATCGGACGGCTTCGGATGTGAGGAGGGTTAGGTTGAGCCTGCCGGTGAGTGGACTGTGTAGACGGTCTAGGGAGGAAAGAGAGGGAAAGCCCGACAACAGTTTTCAGAGATCGAAAACGTCCGACGATTTGACTGACTATATTGTCGCTATAGTTATCCATTGGGGCATCAAACGGACTCCGAATGCGATGAAACTTGACAGGTGGCCTATCTACACTATAACAACACTGCATGCCAACTTTCAACCCATTCCGAGAACATTTTCCTGCCACTTATAAAATAATATTTCGGACATGCCGTGGGCACGTGCGAGTGTGGTTGGGCTCAGAACGGACAACGGAAGGAACTGGGGAAATCCGGACGGATGCAAGTTTTGAAAACATGCAGATGGAATGCGGATGATGACATGGCAAGATGCGACATGCAAGCAAATGACAAGGCAACAACAACGAATGACTGGAAGACACCCGGCGCATCGGTCTCGGGGCGTTACATGTCTAATGTACGTTTGCTCAAAGTAACATTGGTTAAAGTCCCGGTTCAGCTTGGAAATATACACCGGCCCTTGGGGACTACACAGGCGAAAGTTACAGGATTACAATGTTAAAGCACCGGTTCATCTTAAAATGATCAACCGACCGTTGGAGGATAAGCATGCAAAGTTGAGACATTGCAAAGTCCCGGTTTAGATTGTCATCATAAATCGGCCCTTGGGGGCTACTGGAGTTGGTACTTGAAATTGGACATGAGAGAGAAAAGGTTATGTAGTTACCTCATAACGCTCCTTCATCAGATTCACTAAACCAGCTTCGTAGTCACGGTTTGTGTACAACCGGTTTAAAAAACCAGAATGAAGTTCTTGGGTGTTGAGGTGGGCGTAGCTTGACAAGTCTGTGCCCCACTTGCCTTTGCCCATAGCAGAAAGTTCTTCCTTGGCACTATGCTTTGATAACGCAACAGGATTGCCGGGGGTGGTGTGGCCAACACCAGTAATCATAATGTCATCCTCCTTGTCACCAGCAGCCTTGACTGGAGTTGACGGTTTATCAGTTGCCTTAGTCGGACTGGACGGTTTATCATCAGTGCGGACCGGGCTTGTCGGTTTATTAGCATGGCATGTTGCATCAACTTCTACTTGTTCAACAACAAAGTCATGATCTTCAGGTGGCGGATCATCAAACATGGCGTCAACATTTGTTCCTTCCGGTTCTGGAGTTCTTTCCGGTTCAATAACCACATGGTCATCAGACGGTTTATCTACCCGAGCTTTCTTGCTGGGTCTGGCCTTGGCTCTGAAAGAAAAAGATATAAAGGTTAGTATAACACGCGAGTATAAAGCGTCAAAAGGATTAAGTTTAAAGTGTTTACCCAGGAACAGTCTTAAGAGGAGGGAGTTGTGTGGCTGTTGATTCGCCAGATGATGAAAGAGGCGTTCCCTGATAATTTGAATCGGATGGATTAAGAGGTTGTCGGAAATAACCCGCCTTGGGATAAGAAGTATCGTAAGTGTGTGAGACCTCAGATCGACATTTTCGAACTGTAGTGTTTGGTAAACTGGCTGAAGTGACTACTTGGCCGCTGTGCCGGGTTGTGCGGCGAGCTTCGTGTTGCTGCTTCTTCAAAAGAAAGTGTGGGTCCAAGTGAGCTAGGGGGTGAAAAATCTTACTTTTTGGACTGCTTGACGGATTTTTTGTGTTGGCAGAGGGTCTGAACCGGAGGAAAGGATAATTACCTATGCGTCATCGGCTTGGCTGCCTACAGCATCATCCTGATAATAATCGTTCTCAATGAGGTGTATGAAAAATGAACCAAGAGAGTCAAGTTCTACCTCTGAGGCCGGATTATCAAGATCATCATCGAGGTTCAACCCGGTGGATTCAGCTGCCTTCTTCTTGGCAGGTTTCTTGACGACCTTCGTCTTAGGTTGAGGGGTCTTGGCCGGTTTGTCTTGAGGTTTCTCCTCCCAAAATGGGTCGTCACCCTGTTAAAAGATTGACAAAGGATATAAAAGAGTACACAGTTAAGAATATCAAGTATAAGCAGGAGTGAGGCAATTCTTACAGCTGGCGGTTTATTCAAGGTATAGAAGGGACTTAACCCGGTCTTGCTGCAGACAGCCTCCGGTTCATTCAACATCTTATTAACAGACTCAGTAACTTCAACCTCTGTTAGCTAAATATGAATATGTCGTTGAGGATCTTTTCAGTCCCCTGTGTACTCACACATTAAACCGGGGCGACGGCTTAACGGTAAAATACTCCAAGAAATCTAGCAACGAACAAAGTCAAGTCCTGTCAAACCGTTAGCCATGAAAGCTCTGAGCTTGGCGAGTTGTGGTGCATATGTGGGCTGTTCCTTGGCAGTCAACAGTTGCGGAAATGGATGTGTGTTGGTAAGCTGGTGAGCACGATAACCCGGCAGAGGGTTCTCATCTTCAGGGGAGGTATCCTTACAGTAGAACCAAGTTTGGTTCCAATCCTTAGGATGACTATGAAGTTTGGCGTGAGGGAAGCTGGCGTCCTTCCTTTTCTGAATGGAGACGCCGCCAAGTTCAGTGTTGGGCCCATCTACAAATTCAGTACGATGGTTCAAGTAGAAAAAATCCCGGAACAATTCAACGGTTGGCTCTTCTTGCAAGTAGGCCTCACAAAACACTTGAAAGTCGCAAATATTGGACACAGAGTTGGGTCCAATATCTTGAGGGTGGATCTGGAAGCTGGCAAGCACATCACGAAAGAACTTGGATCCGGGTGGTTTAAAACCACGGTTCATGTGATCAACAAATACCACTACCTTGCCGTCCTTAGGGGTAGGAGGATTTTCTGGATCGGGAACTCGCCAGTGGATTTCGCTTTGTTTTGGTAAAGCGCCAGTTCTGACGCATCCATCTAATTGCTCTCCAGTAACCCCGGAAGGGACCCAATTACAGGCTTAAAATTGTTTGGCCATTTCAAGTGAAGAGCTGGAAAAAGATTGATGCTGGTTTAAGACTCATGGTTGGCAAGCATAAAGCATAGCAGGTTAAGGAAAAAGTATTCAAGCATGCAAAATTGTTAAACCGGAGGTTGATGCTATTATAAATGGTAAAGTGATTGGCAGTTTACAAGGGGACTAATGGCGTATGGCAGATTATTTTCTAAAGGATAAACCGCCTACGCAGACAATGAAAGTACAGATTTGAAGCAGAAAACGACCAAGTGAGGAAAAACAAGTTTCACAGGTTCACATTGAAATTTTGGATCTACCACATGTCAGGAAAAGGAAAAGATTTAGACCTAAAAAGTTGGTGCTTGAGCAGTTTGCAAAGGTCCAGATCGGTTTTTATACGCAAAGGGCATGGTTTGATAGGCAAAATAAGGATTGTCATTGCTACTGCACAAAGGAACGTCAAGTTTGAAGTCTGTCATATAGGATCTAGTGAAGAACAAGGGTAGAACGCATGAAGCTTCTACAAACTCGCGAGAACCCTAGCAGATCTACAGAGGAAGGGAAGAGGAACTTACCGAAGCTGTTGAAGCAGCGGAGGCGCTCCGCGTTTTTCTGGAACGATCAGGTTGATGCAGCGGCCGGAGGTGAAGACGAGGGCGGAGCTTGACAACGGTGGCTGCGCGTACGGGTCAGGTCGGCATGAGGAAGAAGAAGCGAGGAGGCAAGAGGAAAAAATGAAAAGGACCCCTAGTCTTATTTATAAGGTGAAAGGATAAGTGACAGGCACGAAAATCGAGGAGCACAAAAGTGAATATGTGACAGAGCGGTCGCCTCGATTGTCAGAGGCTCCTTAATTAAGGTGAGGTATATTCAATTTTTAATAACATGTGACGTCATGGCGGTTTATTACAAACCTGGAAGATGACGTCATGGCGGTTTACAAGATTTATGCGAAGGAGCGGAAGGAGGAATTTTTCTAAATGTTGAAGATTGACATGAACAAGTTCAAATCAATCTGGGGCCTAATGTTGGGGATATTACTACTAAGTATAAACCGGCCATGAGGGGTCGGGTTATGCCCACAGTGAGTTAGTCATGTTTGAAGCCCATGAAGACAAGAAGTATGGCACTTTACAGAGGAGATCTAACATGAAGGCCCAGGGCCCGAAGGCGGATTAGGGCCCGTAGTTATAAACCGCCATATGATATGTGACTTATGTTGTAAGGCAAGGAAAGGTAGAAACCGAGCCGGGCACATGTATGAGCCGGCCTCGGGATTCTGTAAACTGCCGAGTGTTAACCTGTGTATATAAAGGGATGACCTGGCGACGGTTTAGGGACAACAAACAAGAACTCGAGAGCCAGGCAAAGCGGATTCGCTCCCTGGTTATCAAAACCCTAGCAATTCCATCACAACTGGAGTAGGATTTTACCTTCATTTTAAGGGTCCGAACCATTATAATTCCTTGCGTCCCTTGTCCGCTTTAACCCATTTAAGCTAACCCATCACAATGGTCCATGACTAAGTCCTTTCACGAGGACATCTGCCGTGACAATTCCACGACACCACGTGATGATCGGGTGTGATAGATTCTAACGTTCGCATAGAACGGGTGTAAGCCAGATTTACACATGTGAAACACTTAGGTTGACTTGATGAGCCTAGCATGTACAAACATGGCCTCGGAACACGAGAGACCGAAAGGTCGAACATGAGTCTTATAGTAGATGCGATCAACATGGAGATGTTTACCGTTGATGACTAGTCCGTCTCATGTGATGATCGGACACGACCTAGTCGTTTCGGATCATGTATCACTTAGATGACTAGAGGGATGTCTATCTGAGTGGGATTTCATTAAATAATTTGATTAGGTGAACTTAATTATTATGAACTTAGTCTAAAAATATCTGTATAATATGTCTTGTAGATCAAATGGCCCACGCTAATGTTGCCCTCAACTTCAACGCGTTCCTAGAGAAAACCAAGCTGAAGGACGATGGTAGAAACTATACGGACTAGGTCCGTAACTTGAGGATCATCCTCATAGCTTCCAAGAAAGCATATGTCCTTGAAGCATCGCTAGGTGATGCATCCATTTTCCCAGCAACTCAAGACGTTATGAATGCCTGGCAGTCGCATAGTGATGATTACTCCCTGGTTTAGTGCGGCATGCTTTACAACTTAGAACCGGGGCTCCAAAAGCGTTTTGAGCAACACGAAGCATATGAGATGTTCCAAGAGTTGAAAATGGTTTTCTAAGCTCATGCCTAGGTCGAGAGATATGAAGTCTCCGACAAGTTCTATAGTTGTAAGATGGAGGAAAACAGTTCTGTCAGTGAGCATATATTCAAAATGTCTGGGTTGCACAACTGCTTGTCTCAGTTGGGAGTTAATCTTCCAGATGACTCAGTCATTGAAAGGATCCTCCAGTCGCTTCCACCTAACTACAAGAGCTTTGTGATGAACTACAATATGCAAGGGATGGAGAAGTCCATTCCTGAGTTATATTCAATGCTGAAATCAGCGGAGGTGGAGATCAAAAAGGAACATCAAGTGTTGATGGTGAATAAGACCACTAGTTTCAAGAAAGGCAAGTGTATGAAGAACTTCAAGAAGGACGTCAAGGGAGTTGTCGCGCCCGATAAGTCAGTTGCCGGGAAGAAGCCAAAGAATGGACCCAAGCCCGAGACTCGGTGCTTTTATTGCAAGGGAAATGGTAACTGGAAATGGAACTGCCCCAAGTACTTAGCGGATAAGAAGGCCGGCAACGCCAAAGGTATATATGATATACATGTTATTGATGTGTACCTTACCAGCTGAAAGTGCGTTATATCGACTAGAGGGGGGGTGAATAGGAGATTTTTATGAAAGTCTTCAAAACGTGGAAGTTTTGAAGACAAACAGCAGAGATATGCCTATTACTATGCAGCGAAAGTTAGATTACACTAGACAAGCCATGGTCAAGTATTCAATAGAGTGAAAGCACAATGACAAGTAGCTGCAGTGTAATAAGGATCAGGTAGGAAGAAGTTATGAAGCCAAACAAATCATATAGTTACGTTGTGAAGACAAATGATATAGCAGGCATGTAATGGCTTCACAATGAGTAACAGTAAGTAAAAGGAAGTGAAGATGAAACCAGTGACTCGTTGAAGACAATGATGTGTTGGACCAGTTCCAGTTGCTGTGACAACTGTACGTCTGGTTGGAGCGGCTAGGTATTTAAACCTTAGGACACATAGTCCCGGACACCCAGTCCTGAACACACAGCTCAGGACACCAAGTCCTCACCGTATTCTCCTTGAGCTAAGGTCACATAGTCCTCGCCCAATCACTCAGGTAAGTCTTCAAGGTAGACTCCCAAACCTTCACAGACTTCGTTCACTGGCAATCCACAATGTCTCTTGGATGCTCAGAACGCGACACCTAACCGTCTGGAGGATGCACAGTCCTCAAGTGTAATAAGTCTTTAGATCACTCAGACAAGAAGACTTAAGTGATGCCCAATTTACTCTGGCTCTGGGTGGTTAGGGCTTTCTCCTCGCTAGGAATTTTCTCTCAAAGGCTGCGAGGTGGGTTGCTCTCAAACGACAAAAGCCATGCACTGAAATCTGAGCAGCCAACCGCTTATGGTTGTAGGGGGTGGGCTATTTAGGCCCAGTTCTTTTGCCATAATCTGAGGATTCTCCCAGAATCCGACCCCTACTCAGCTTCTCCCAGAATCTTTGGGCCTTGTTTGTTTTACAATCCTATCTAGTTAGGGTCTAATTAGATAGGATTGTAAAACAAATGGGGCTCAAAGATTCTGGGAGAAGCTGGGTAGGGGTCGGATTCTGGGAGAATTTCCAGATTCTGGCAAAAGAACTGGGCCTTATAGCCACTTGGCAACCCGACCTGATTTGTTCGAAATGACCCTGGGTCACTAAGGAACTGACACGTGTTCCAACGGTCAGATTTCAAACTCACGCGACAACTTTACTTGGGCTACAAGCAAAGCTGACTTGTCCGGCTCTGGACAAGATTCGCTCTCACTGTCTTCACTCAAAGACATAGGTTTTTGGTTTAGGCATCACTTCAGTCATTCTGACTGGTTCTCCTGGAACCCACTTAACAGTACGGTGGTTCCTATGACTCAACACAAGAGAAAAAGAATTAGAAAAGATCTAAGTCTTCGAGCTCCATTGGCTTCATATCGTGTCTTCTCTTGTCATAGAATTCAATGTGAATATCTTCATATATCACCTTTGACTTCAATGTCTTCATACAATTTTAGGGGTCATCTCTGGTAGTAAAACCGAATCAATGAGGGACTTCTACCTGTGTTATCCTGCAATTCTCACAAACACATTAGTCCCTCAACTAGGTTTGTCGTCAATACTCCAAAACCAACTAGGGGTGGCACTAGATGCACTTACAATCTCCCCCTTTTTGGTGATTGATGACAAACTAGTTGAAGTTTTCAACGGGGAATATAGTTTTAGAAATTGTAAAGGATAAGGAATTGTCTTCATAAGTTGCAAGGGCTCCCCCTGAAGATGTGCATATAAGTTAATTTGATTTTGGAATGCAAATGCACATGGCAGGTTGTACTTGTGGAGATCCACTCCAGCTTATGATGACAATCCACTATGCATGTGAAGGTATATGAAGATAATGACATGCATAATGGAAAATGGACGTCTGCAGAATGAGATAAGTGCGGAATTTATCGTCGCACATGTGAAATTTATCTTTGCAAAACAGGGTGGCAAACAAGTAGCAGACGACCATCTGGTTTAAGTGTTACAACTCATAAGAACCAAATGTAGCAAAAACGGGAGTTGTAAGCACGAAGCAAAATATAAGGCACCCGCCCATATGAACCCGCTTGAAGACTATCAATATCTCATATGCTTCTCCCCCTTTTGTCAGTAATGACCAAAAAGGGTTGAAGACATAGAGTCTCTACTCGTTCCCATGAGGAGTAGGTGAAGTAGCAGGGTTGTTGGTGTTGGTTGGCGGTGCAGAAGAGCTTGGAGGTGCTGAAGCATATGGCGGTGAAGTAGCATCGTCTTCTTCCTCAATGATTCTGGCAGTGACTGTGGCAGCAGAGGAAGAAAACTCAGAATCTTCAAGGGATGGAGTTCCCAGCAGCACAGCTCTTCGAGGAGGTGTGGAGTCAAACTTGAATCTTTTAGTGAAGCCATCCTCTTGAAGATCAGCTTCAGAAAGCATCATCGTTAGCCCTTTCCATGTGCGGCGACAGGTTTCATGGGCAACGAAAGCGTTCTTGGTGGCAAGATTTCAGATGCGATTTACATCCACCAAGAGGCTTTTCATCTATCTCTTCAACCAGTCATGATGCCTATCCTGCTTTTGATGAAGGGCCACAAGAAGCTCTCGGTCGTTGAGAACACGAGTGCGCTTCTTGGGTCTTGAAGCAGTTGCACTGTCAGTGGCTTCAGTTGAAGCAGGGTGTGGTGCACGTGTAGTGCCAGCCAAAGGATACACCCTGGAGATGGCTTCAACACCTTCAACATTTTGAGTGAAGCTCTGGTGTTCTGCATTCTGAAGACTCAGAGGTTGCTTGGCAGGTTCAGGATAGATGGCTTCAACAGAGGTATCCACATCAGGCAAGAAGATCCGATGGTTGCGGGCTGAGGGCTGATACGAGATGGCAGAGTGAAGTTTGATCAGCCTCATTACCCAAGGAGCATAGAACTTTAACCAAACAGATCTGAGCCTGATGCAGCTAGTTGGCGTATGAAGAAATCCTGTGCGTTGAAGCATTTGCCATGAAGGATACAGAATATCAGAGTCTTCATTGCACCCTCAATCTTGGCATTTGGAGAGTGTCCTTTAATGGGCCAGAGAGTCCACCGGATGATGTGATAGATGGTCCTGGGCAGGTACTCAAGGTCTTGAACGAAGAACTCTGTGGGATAAGGAGCATCGTGGGGCAATGGCTTCATCATGGAGAGCATCTGACTCATATTCGGTTCAGGCCTCTGAAATATGCTCTCAATAGCTTCAGTGTGTAGCCGACAGCCTTGCTCGAAGAATTCGCGTGGAGTGGGCAGGCTAGTGAGCTCCATGATATCAAGTGCATTGGCTTCGTGATGAACGTTGCCGGTAATCCACTCCAGGACCCAAGTCTTCGGATCTCTGTTGTATCCTTTGATGTGCAGTGTGGCATAGAATTGTAGCAGGAGCTCTTCGTTCCAATGCTCTTCATCAGTGACAAACTGCAGCAGACCCACTTGTTTGAAGCAATCCAACGCTTCCTCTAGACAGGGCAGACCAGCAATAGCTTCAACATCAAGGCGCTTGTGCGGGAAAATGCAACCTTGGTTGTACAGTATGCAAGAGTAGTAGCTGCGCTGAGGATAGCTCCAGAACCTATCTGATGAAATCCTTTCCCTTGAATAGGGGTGCTTGGAGCTATTGAAGAAAGTATTATCTGCCCTGAAGCCATTGATGTTGAAGGAGCCAGGTGCTGATGCAGGACCTGGAAACCTTGGCAGTCTGGGGATTGGCTTCTGGACCTGAGGCCTGTGCTCAACATGATAGTTGAATTGGGGACCTGCAGCAGACTCAGGAACATAAGTTGTGGGTTCAGTGGCTTCGCTGTCTTCTGAAGCTTTTGCTGGGGAGGGCTCCACATTAGCTTCGTTGTTGGTTGTGGCAGCCTCAAGATTTTCATCCTCCGCTTGACTAGCTGGAGGGTCGGTCACAAGCACGTTCTCCTGGAGAACTGCTTCTTGGTGGAGCAGAGGAGTGGGCTCTTGTGGTGCTTCTTCTGCGGCTGATGCAGCCGGAATGTCTTCAGCATAGACTTGATGCCTTGGACCTTTGCGAAGCCTGCGGAACGCAGACGACGCCTGTGGGGTTGGAGTGGGCTGGGCCTCATAGTCTTCTTCCTCTTGAGGGCGATCCGCCCATGAAGCATCCTGTGCAATTAGCGTCAGTGGACGACCAATGCTGATGAGTTCGCTGTGTTCTAACTGAGGAAGGGCTGCATCATCTTCGACATTGTCACGATGACCAATGTCTTCAGCAGCGATGGGATCAGCTGCTGGAATGTCTTCAGCTTCAGGAGCCTCTGTGGAAGCAGGCTCATGAACCGTCAGTTGACATTCTGTGTCAGGGTGAACCATAGAAATAAGTTCAACTATCAAGGGCTCTGTGGGAGCAGCCCGAGATTTCTTGGTCTTTCTCTTTTTCTTGCCGGGGGCAGTAGGAGAGTCTTCAGAGCTTTTCCTCTTCCTGGCTTCAGCCTCAGCAGTTCTTGTCTTCTTGAGCTCTGAAGCTGTTGACCGGCTCTTTGGCTTCGAGCCAGTCGTTGCAGTTGGGAAGACAAGCGGAACTGCTTCCTGCCTTGGTGCCTCTAGTTTAGCTGGAACAGTCTTCTTATTTTTCTTTGCGGCCATCTTGGGGTCGATGCCAGGACGCCCAAGTGCCTTGCGCTTCTCAGCCTCATTGTAGGCTTGCACACATCTGTCAGCCAGAGTCTTCATCCGCTCACGTGAACCCTGAGCTTCTGCATGCTTCTTCAGAAAGTTTTCCTTTAGCTCATGCATCATTGTCTTGAAGTTCTTCACTTCCTACATGCTGAGCTTGGCCATGTGCTTCTTGAACTGAGCCTTTTCATAGTCAATCTTCTGCTTCAGTTCAACAATGCGCTGGGCAATTGCAAGTTCTGAAGCAATGGCGCCTTGGAAGGCGACACTGAGGCCAATAGGTAGCTGCAGATCTTCAAAGCTGATGTTTGGCGTGTCAAACCACTCGTCAATGAAGCTGTGGATGATGGCGACATCAAAGAGAGGCAGATTATTGAAGATTTCTGCTTCTTCTTTGCTCTTGACGAGCTGCTCAAGAGCGTCATCTGCAAGATCTTCATCACTTGACAGATCAATGGCTTCGCTTCAGCTGTGAGCTCTTTGCCAGTGTGAGACAGAGGCATCTTGGCCTTCTGGTGCCTTGAGACGCGTGATAAGTCTTCAGACTGCACACTGTCTTCAGGAGGTGTAGTCGCCAATGGCTTCTCCTTTGAGATTTTTGGTGAAGGGGCCGGCTTTGAAGCTTTTGGCTTCTTCAACTGTTTTGGCTTCGGCACTGCAGGCACTGCAGGCGCTTCATCAGACTCAGTATCAGCTGCAGGCTCATTTACTGCAGTCCCTTGAACCAAGATGTAGGTGATAAGGCCTTCAAGGTTGGCATACGGACCGATGACATTGGGTTCTGCTTCTCGCGTGCCATCTGCCCTTGGTGCTAAGGGACCAGGGTTGAAGTCTAACCCAAATTTCTTCTTGTTCTGCTTCGCTGAGTTTTGGGAAAACTGGAAGTTGTGCTTGAACAGATTGTCGTCACGACACCAGAGTAGTGACGACGGATGTGCATCATCCGGCTGTGGCCCACGAACCATGCATGGATAGAAGCTTTGGGAAATAGCTTCATCTCTGGACCTGGGTACAAGGTTCTTGAATAAGATGTCTCCCCACGGTCTTTTGATGGCACTCTTCTCAGCATACTCTTGGGTTGTGAAGCGGTACTTGAACCATTGTTCTGCCCAATAGCGTTGAATCCATTGGATTTGGGTCTTGCGCTGACCATAATTCTCTTCAGGATCTGTTTTATACATTTCTGCCAGTTCATCAGGCAGATCTTTGGATGTTCCTCCACGTCGCTGTCTGCCCCCCTTCCTTGCTGCTGTTTCTGAAGCCATAAACTTTAACTTGAAAGGCTTCAAGATGTTCAAAGGCTTCAAAGGCTTTTTCTTGCTGGACCAACAGGAACTGGCTTCAGGAGAATTTATGTGATGCTGTAGGAATTCTGCAAATGAATGCAGACTATGAGAACCAAAGGATTCTCCCACGGACATGTACCTGTGACAGCATTAAGGTGCGAGGGAAGGGGAAGAGGTCATATGCATTCTCAGAAGATTTTGAAGATAAATCAGTTTAAAAGACATTGACCTCATCGTGCGAGGACATTCACTCATAGATAAGAAGTTGGTTCCAGATTTGTACGAATCCACAGATCAGTACAAGTGAGGAATCTAACTACCTTTTTAAGCACAAGTGAATATTCTAGGCATGTTATGAGATGCAGTTTGATAGAGATCTAGTTTGCGTGAGCAGAAACTGCTTGTGGTAGAATGTGACAGATCAATAGGATCAACTGTGCTGTAAAAAGGGAGTTTTATTTACCACACTGAGAACTGCTAGACGGAGTGGGAGATGAGGCCGAGCAGTTCACTCATCCGTGCCCTAACTTGGCGACGGAGGAGACCTACGGCGACGGCGGAGAGGACGATGTCCGCGGTCGGCGTGAAGACGGCGTCGGAGAGGTTGCGGCAGTGAAGCGCTTCGTCACCGGCGTCGTCGAGAGCTAGCGGTGGCGCTAGGGTTCGTGCGAGGGTGGAAGAAGAGATAGTTACCGCTGTGAGTGTGTATTTATAGGCACAGGGGCGGCACTGTGCTATTACACAGGTGCCCCTGGCGATTCGCATCTGAGAAACGCGTGGCTAGTTTGCGGAAGTTTGGGGTTTGTTCCACGTCCCATGCATGCCTGGATTGTCGTTCCTACTTCTCCGGATTTTATGTGGAGGAATGAGCATTGAAAACGGACTTAATGGTTGTCTCTGTATCTTCTGCTGACAAGGACGCAGTGAAGACATTCGACAGTTTCAATAGAATGCATATGACTTGGAGAGATAGAGTTTGAGATAGTAAGCATAGAGAAGTTGGGGTCCGATCACATTCACTTAGTTCAAAAGATTCAACACGAAGACATAGCTATAAGTGAATGCTGTAGAGGACAGAACACTAGCATATATATATATATAATCAACATAGTGAAGATAATCATGAATATATGTTGAGTTTGAAGCCAAACCAAATGTGAAGACATTGCAAGGTAACGCCATGAGAGAAACACTTCAAAATAGAACGTTTGGTGGTGGCGTTACCCACCGTATAGGAAGTATTAGACCCAGACACGGCGCACAATTATCGTGGCGCTCCAAAGTCAAATTCCACATTAATGTATTCACACTTAGAATGTATGTCTTAATTGTTTGAAGATATACTTCACTTCATGTGTTGCACATCTAAGTCATCAATATGCATAAGGGTTAGGATGTGTGCCTGATCACAGGACATTTGAGGATTCCAGGATATTTAGCTCACACCGTAACTTGCAAAACCTCTTCTCATCCAAGGGCTTGGTGAAGATATCTGCCAATTGCTCTTCAGTGTTGACGTGTATGATATCAATGTCTTCCTTCACAACATGATCTCTGAGAAAGTGATGACGAATTTCAATGTGCTTTGTCTTTGAGTACTGAACTGGGTTGTTGGCAATCTTGATGGCGCTTTCGTTGTCATAGTAAAGTGGCACTTGCTTCAGATGAATGCCATAGTCCTTGAGTGTTTGCTTCATCCACAGAAGCTGAGCGCAGCAAGATCCAGCAGCAATGTATTCAGATTCAGCAGTGGAGAGGGATACACAGTTCTGCTTCTTTGAAGACCAACATACAAGTGATCGTCCCAGAAAGTGACAAGTGCCTAACCTTGTCACCAGCATAATCAGCATCCGAGAATCCAACCAAATCAAACTCTGAGACCTTTGGATACCATAATCCTAGAGTTGGGGTGTGAGCCAAATATCGAAGAATTCGCTTCACAGCTAAGTGATGCGACTCCTTTGGTGCCGCTTGAAATCGAGCACACATGCAAACACTAAGCATAATATCTGGCCTAGATGCACATAGATAAAGTAAAGAACCAATCATGGAGCGGTATACCTTTTGATCGAACTCTTTACCATTGTCGTCAGGACCCAGATGATGTTTGGCTGGCATTGGTGTTGTGAAGCCTTTGCAGTCTTGCATACCAAACTTCTTCAGGCAATCTTTGAGATACTTCTCTTGAGATATGAAGATGCCATTGCGTTGTTGTCGTATTTGAAGACCAAGAAAGAACTTCAGCTCCCCCATCATGGACATCTGATATTGCTCTTGCATCATGTATCCAAACTCTTCACTGTACTTCTGATTGGTGCAGCCGAAGATAATGTCATCCACATATATTTGGCACACAAACAGTTCACCATCATATGTCTTCGTGAAAAGAGTGGGATCTAGGGAACCAGGTATGAAGCCTTTGCTCTTCAGGAAGTATTTGAGTGTGTCATACCAGGCCCTAGGGGCTTGTTTGAGGCCATACAGTGCCTTGTTGAGCTTGTATACCATGTCAGGATGTTTTGGATTTTCAAAGCCAGGCGGTTGTGCAACATACACTTCTTCTTCAATCTTGCCATTGAGAAAGGCACTCTTTACATCCATTTGATATAGAAGTATGTTATAATGATTTGCATAGGCCAGCAGTATGCGTATGGCTTCAAGCCTAGCCACAGGAGCAAATGTTTCACCGAAGTCAATGCCTTCCACTTGAGTATATCCTTGAGCAACGAGACGAGCTTTGTTTCTGACAACTTGACCATGCACATCTTGCTTGTTGCGATATATCCATTTGGTGCCTATTATGTTGTGCTTCCGTGGATCAGGATGCTTAACTAGTTCCCATACATTATTTAGCTCAAACTGTTGAAGCTCTTCTTGCATAGCTTGAATCCATTCAGGTTCCATGAAGGCTTCTTCAACTTTCTTGGGTTCTGATATTGAGACGAATGCGAAGTGCCCACAGAAATTTGCTAGCTGAGTTGCCCTTGAACGAGTGAGTGGACCAGGTGCATTGATGCTATCAATTATTCTTTCAATCCGCACTTCATTGGCAACGCGAGGATGTACAGGGCGAAGACTTTGCTCTTGCTGTTCATTGTCGTTGTTGGAAGGAATGTCTTGAGGCTGAGCATTGTCTTCATGTTGATCAGGTGCTGAAATGATAAGTTCTTCTTCGGGATGAGCTTCAGAAGGTATAATTTCTCCAGTTCCCATTATCTTGATTGATTCACTGGATGGAACTTCATCTAGCACACTTGGCAGCTGCTCTTTTTGTGAGCCCTTGGTCTCATCGAACCGCACATCCACTGTTTCAACCACTTTGTAATGAAAGAGATTGAAGACTCTGTAGGAGTGCGAATCCTTTCCATATACAAGCATAAAACCCTCATGTGCTTTTGGTGCAAATTTTGAGGTGTGATGTGGGTCCTTGATCCAGCACCTTGCACCAAATACTCTGAAGTAACTGACATTTGGCTTTTTGCCAGTAAGGAGTTCATAAGATGTCTTGTTCAGTAGCTTGTGAAGATAAACACGATTGATTGTATGGCATGCTGTATCAATGGCTTCGGGCCAGAATTTTCTTGGGGTCTTGTATTCATCTAGCATCGTTCTGGCCATCTCAATTAGTGTTCTGTTCTTGCGTTCGACGACGCCATTTTGCTGTGGGGTGTACGGGGCTGAGAATTCATGTGTGATGCCCAAGATATCAAGATATGTATCAAGGCCAGTGTTCTTGAATTCATTGCCATTGTCACTTCTGATGTGCTTTATCTTGGTGCCAAAATTGTTCATAGCTCGATTGGCGAAGCGTCTGAAGACATCCTGCACTTCAGTCTTGTAAAGGATTATGTGCACCCAAGTATATCGAGAATAATCATCAACAATAACAAAGCCATAGAGGCAAGCAGTAGTAGTAAAAGTTGAGTAGTGAGTGGGACCAAAAAGATCCATGTGAAGCAGTTCGAAGGGTCGAGTAGTGGTCATGATTGTCTTCGAGGGATGTTTTGCCCTTGGCATCTTCCCTGCTTCACAGGCACCGCATAAGTGATCTTTCTTGAACTTGATGCCCTCGATGCCTATGACATGTTTCTTGTTCGCAAGGGTGTGGAGGTTCCTCATGCCAGCATGCCCAAGCCTCCGATGCCAAAGCCAGCATTCTGAAGCTTTTGCAAGAAGACATACTGCAAGTTGTGGCCCTGCTGAGAAATCTACCACATACAAATCATCTTTCCGATACCCTTCAAACACTAGAGACTTGTCAGATTCCATTAGTACAAGGCAACGATATTTTCCAAATATTACGACCATGTTCAAATCGCAAAGCATTGAGATAGACATTAAGTTGAAACCAAGGGATTCAACAAGCATGACTTTATCCATGTGTTGATCCTTTGAGATTGCAACTCTACCTAGACCCAATACCTTACTTTTACCAGTGTCAGCAAATGTGATGTGGCTCTGGTCGCATGGACGTAAGGTTGAGTCCATAAGAAGGCTTCTTTTGCCAGTCATGTGATTTGTACACCCACTGTCAATAATCCATTCTGAAGACTTTGAAGACGCTGGTGTCGTACCCTACAGTGCAGTTAGGGGGATAGGCTTCACGAAGAGAATTGTGAAGCAAAAACATTTGACGAACCAGTGGGTTATGAAAACTTAGATCCAGATTAGGACTAATAAGGAGAGTAGCATGCGATTCAGGAACGAAGTACATAATGATGCCGTTCGGGCATTTTATCTTGCGCCCTACAAGATTTTTAAGGTCCCCAGCAATAGCGTCAGAAGATTTTTTTTTTCTGCTGGAGACCTTTCCCTGCAAAAGAGAGTTAAGCTTTCTTAACCACCCACATCTTCAAGGGTGGCTTAGAAGCAATAAGTCTAAGTGCAGCATCTGAGAATTTTGGTTTTGGAGCCCTAGCAAACAGTCTAGCAGGCGGACAATAGTACTCATAAGAATAGGCAGAATAATTTTTGGTCATATGAACATGACGGTTTGATGAACCGCTCTCATATTCATATGCCTGAGTATGGTTTCCCTGTAAAACATTTGCGTTAGTGTGACTCAGGTGAGTCCTCTGTCTGCATGAAGCCTTTGGACTGAGGTTTGTCTTCTTCATGTGAGGTGTCATGAAGACATTCACAGGAAGATTTTCCAGACACTTTTTCGGAACCCAGATCTTCTTCATAGGCGGTCCATTCCTGCAGTTAGTACCAATGTACCTGGCAAACACTACACCATTCTGATTTTTAAACAGTACATAGTTTGCATCAAAGGATTCATCAATGATAATGGGGTTAGCACAGGATTCATCAATGATAATTGGATGGATCTGCTGAAGGTTCCTTTGCAGCAACCCACTTGGTTTTGGGGTACTGCTCAGGTTTCCAGTAAGAGCCATCTGCATTTATTTTCCTTACGAACCCTACACCCTCTTTCCTAGGGTTTCGGTTCAAAATCTGCTTTTTCAGGACATCACATAGCGTCTGATGCCCTTTAAGGCTTTTGTACATCCCTATTTCAAGCAATGTATTCAACCTAGCATTCTCATCAGCAATAGCAGTGGTATCCTCAGCAGAGGGGTTAGTTACCACATCAACAGTTGAAGATATTGCAACAGCAGTAGCAGTGGAACATTCAGCAACAGAAGTAGCATTATCGCGCTCAATGCATTTAAGACATGGTGGTTCAAATCCTTCCTGAGCGGAACTGATCTGTTCGACGCGAAGTGTCTCGTTTTCCTTTTGAAGATCTTCCTGAGCCGCTCTCAATTTCTCAAGTTCTTGCTTCCTTTGAAGATAATCATAGGAAAGCTTTTCATGAGTTGTTGAGAGAGTATCATGACGATCTTCAAGTTCCTGATACTTAACGTGAAGATTTTTTATGTCTTCAATTAAGGATTCAGATCGAGTCATTTCAGCACCCAACAGATCATCGCTTCTGTCTAACTGTTTTTGAATATGTTCCATGGCTTTCTGTTGTTCAGTTGCAATTTTAGCGAGTGTTTTGTAACTGGGTTTTGAATCACAATCAGAGTCATCGTCACTAGATGTTTGATAGTGAGTAGTGAGTTTGTTTACCTTGGCACCGCGTGCCATGAAGCAGTAGGTACGAGTGGAGTAGTCCTTGTCATTTGCATCGGTGTCGGTGATGAAGTCATTGTCTTCAGTGTTGAAGATGGACTTGGCGACGTATGCTGTAGCCAGACTTGCAATGCCAGAATCAGACTCCTCCTCAAACTCCACCTCTGCCTCCTCAGAAGCGGACTCCTCCTCTGAATCCATTTCCTTGCCAACAAACGCACGTGCCTTGCCAGATGAGCTCTTCTTGTGTGATGAAGACTTTGAGGAAGACTTGGAAGAAGACTTTTAGTATTTCTTCTTCTTATTCTTGTCGTCAGAGTCATATTCCTTGCTCTTCTTCTTCTTTTTGTTCTCATTTTCCCACTGTGGACACTCAGAGATGAAGTGGCCAAGTTTCTTGCACTTGTGACATGTTTTCTTCTTGTAGTCATGAGCAGGAGCTTCATCATTCCTTGAACTTGATCGGGAAGACTTTCTGAAACCTTTCTTCTTCATGAATTTTTGGAACTTCTTGACAAGCATAGCAAGTTCCCTTCCAATGTCTTCAGGATCATCAGAACTGCTATCAGATTCATCTTTAGATGAGGAGACAGCTTTTGCCTTCAAGGCACGAGTTCGCCCATAATTTGGACCGTAGATGTCTCTTTTCTCCGAAAGCTGAAACTCATGTGTATTGAGCCTCTCAAGTATGTCAGACGGATCGAGTGTCTTGAAATCAGGACGTTCTTGGATCATCAGGGCCAGGATGTCAAACGAACTATCAAGTGATCTCAGCAGCATCTTGACGACTTCGTGTTTGGTAATCTCAGTGGCGCCGAGAGCTTGAAGCTCATTTGTGATGTCAGTGAGTCGGTCAAATGTGTGCTGGACGTTCTCATTGTCATTTCGCTTGAAGCGGTTGAAGGGATTGCGCAGGACACTGATTCTTTGATCTCTCTGGGTTGAGATGCCTTCATTGACCTTGGAGAGCCAGTCCCAGATCAGCTTGGATGTCTTCAAAGCACTCACACGGCCATACTGTCCTTTGGTCAGATGACCACAGATGATGTTCTTGGCAGTAGAGTCCAGTTGAACAAATTTCTTGACATCAGCAGCCGTGACACCTTCTCCAGCCTTGGGAATGCTGTTCTCGACGACATACCATAGGTCGACGTCAATGGCTTCAAGATGCATACGCATCTTATTCTTCCAGTAGGGATATTCAGTTCCATCGAAGACGGGGCACGCAACGGAGACTTTAATTATCCTTGTAGTCGACATAGCTAAAACTCCAGGTGGTTAAACCGAATCACACAGAACAAGGGAGCACCTTGCTCTGATACCAATTGAAAGTGCGTTATATCGACTAGAGGGGGGGTGAATAGGCGATTTTTATGAAAGTCTTCAAAACGTGGAAGTTATGAAGACAAACAGCAGAGATATGCCTATTACTATGCAGCGGAAGTTAGATTACACTAGACAAGCCATGGTCAAGTATTCAATAGAGTGAAAGCACAATGACAAGTAGCTGCAGTGTAATAAGGATCAGGTAGGAAGAAGTTATGAAGCCAAACAAATCATACAGTTACGTTGTGAAGACAAAGGATATAGCAGGCATGTAATGGCTTCACAATGAGTAACAGTAAGTAAAAGGAAGTGAAGATGAAACCAGTGACTCGTTGAAGACAATGATGTGTTGGACCAGTTCCAGTTGCTGTGACAACTGTACGTCTGGTTGGAGCGGCTAGGTATTTAAACCTTAGGACACACAGTCCCGGACACCCAGTCCTGAACACGCAACTCAGGACACCAAGTCCTCACCGTATTCTCCTTGAGCTAAGGTCACATAGTCCTCGCCCAATCACTCAGGTAAGTCTTCAAGGTAGACTCCCAAACCTTCACAGACTTCGTTCACTGGCAATCCACAATGTCTCTTGGATCCTCAGAACGCGACACCTAACCATCTGGAGGATGCACAGTCCTCAAGTGTAATAAGTCTTCAGATCACTCAGACAAGAAGACTTAAGTGATGCCCAATTTACTCTGGCTCCGGGTGGTTAGGGCTTTCTCCTCGCTAGGAATTTTCTCTCAAAGGCTTCGAGGTGGGTTGCTCTCAAACGACAAAAGCCGTGCATTGAAATCTGAGCAGCCAACCGCTTATGGTTGTAGGGGGTGGGCTATTTATAGCCACTTGGCAACCCGACCTGATTTGTCCGAAATGACCCTGGGTCACTAAGGAACTGACACGTGTTCCAACGGTCAGATTTCAAACTCACGCGACAACTTTACTTGGGCTACAAGCAAAGCTGACTTGTCCGGCTCTGGACAAGATTCGCTCTCATTGTCTTCACTCGAAGACATAGGTTTTTGGTTTAGGTATCACTTCAGTCATTCTGACTGGTTCTCCTGGACCCCACATAACAGTACGGTGGTTCCTATGACTCAACACAAGAGAAAAAGAATTATGAAAGATCTAAGTCTTCGAGCTCCATTGGCTTCATATCCTGTCTTCTCTTGTCATAGAATTCAATGTGAATATCTTCATATACCACCTTTGACTTCAATGTCTTCATACAATTTTAGGGGTCATCTCTGGTAGTAAAACCGAATCAATGAGGGACTTCTACCTGTGTTATCCTGCAATTCTCACAAACACATTAGTCCCTCAACTAGGTTTGTCGTCAATACTCCAAAACCAACTAGGGGTGGCACTAGATGCACTTACACCAGCGCTCGTAGTAGCTCTTGGTGTCGCCATTCTGGGACCGGGGGTGCCCAGACTTGCCTGCCTGCGGGCTTGTGCATGGCTCCACCAACGGCTTGGTACGACCCATATTCAGCAGCAGCAGCTCAAGACCCTCGCGAGGCGAACGACGCCAAGACCCCCTGGGGGCAGCTTCACTAGGCTGGCTCCCGAGGAGTGGAGATCTCTATGCAAGGGGCACCTCGCGAGGTTCACATGACGCGAGCCATGACGACCAAGGCTAGGCGGGCACCAGCAGGCGCAGTGTGCCATTTTCCTCTTTCGTGCTAAAGAGGCAGGCGCAGGTGAGGAGTCCTGAGGCATCAGGCAAAGGTTTCTATATTGGTGCAACGAGACCAAGACTAGTAGGACGGAGGTCACCACGGAGCCCACAATAGCGTCACCACCAGAGCCTTTGGTAGGTGAAGACCACCTTTTGTCAGGATAGCCTGTACTAGTTGTCCCCCTTCAAACTTGGCCATTGTGGGATCGCTTCCCGCCTTACATTTGGGAAGAGGACCAAGGCCATAGGACTAGGATGTTCCCAACAGAAACCATCATGCTTGTTGTGAGAAGCTCTGGTTTGTGAGAAGCATATACCCGAACCTGCCCCAAATGGGACAATTTTTACCACGGCATGTTGATGCCGCTCCATGATAGCATGCCAAGTTTCATGAATTTCAGACGAGTTTTGGATTTACTAGAATTTAAAAACCACGCATCTCAACGTTTTGCCGGTAATCAACAGTGCCCTGGTGTTTGAATTTTATTCCCATCTCTTGCACGGGACCTAGAAATTCACCCAAGGACACAAATTAGATTTTTGAACCAACTTTAGTGCATTGGAGCATGTGCTTGTAGTTCAAATTTGAATTATGCACATAAAATGCCTAGAAAACCCAGCTAATGCATAAAAATGTCCGAACGAACCCCGAAAAATCACAAAAATTGACACAACACTCCTATTGTTCTATGTTGACACTAGAAATGTTTTGAAAGCAATAAGAGCCAATGTATATTGTTTCGTCCCCAAAGGTGGGATGTTCCCTATCAAAACCATCATCCTTGTTGTGAGAAGCTCTGGTATGTGAGAAGCTTATACCCGAACATGCCACAAATGGGACAAATTTTGTACCACGGCATGTTGATGCCGCTCCATGATAGCATGCCAAGTTTCATGAATTTCAGACGAGTTTTGGATTTACTAGAATTTAAAAACCAGGCATCTCAACATTTTGCCGGCAATCAAAAGTGCCCTGGTGTTTGAATTTCATTCCCGTCTCTTGCATGGGACCTAGAAATTCACCCAAGGACACACATGCGATATTTCAACCAACTTTAGTGCATTGGAGCATGTGCTTGTAGTTAAAATTTGAATTATGCACATAAAATGCCTAGAAAACCTAGTTAATGTATTATAGGCCAAAGGAACCCCGAAAAATTCCAAGATTAAACACAACACTCCTATTGTTCTATGTTGACACTAGAATTTTTTTGATAGCAATAAGAGGCAATGGATATCGTCCCGTCCCCAAAGGTGGTACGTTCCTTATCGAAACCATCATGCTTGTTGTGAGAAGCTCTGGTTTGTGAGAAGCTTATACCCGAACCTGCCCCAAATGGGACAAATTTTTTACCACGGCATGTTGATGCCACTCCATGATAGCATGCCAAGTTTCATGAATTTCAGACGAGTTTTGGATTTACTAGAATTTAAAAACCAGGCATCTCAACGTTTTGCCGGCAATCAACAGTGCCTTGGTGTTTGAATTTCATTCCCATCTCTTGCATGGGACCTAAAAATTCACCCAAGGACACACATGCGATATCTCAACCAACTTTAGTACATTGGAGCATGTGCTTGTAGTTCAAATTTCACTACTAGGAAAAGGCCTACTAATGGCGCACCAGTTTTGCCTACTAATGGCGCATCACTGGTGCGCCATTAGTAGCACGCCACTAGTAATTTTTAGTAATGGCGCACCACTGGTGCGCCACTAGTATCTGGTATACTAATGGCGCACCATCCAGTGCGCCATTAGTATATAACACCATGCACCATTAGTGTGCCTCCCAGGGGCCATATTTAACCATGTGCTTTGGCACACTAATGGCGCACTGCGGATGGATGCGCCATTAGTATACTTGGCATACTAATGGCGCACTCTGTAGTGATGCGCCATTAGTATGAATATTAGGTTTTATTTTTTTACTTTTCTGATTTTTGCACATGTTACAAAATATATTATTTGACAGAATATAGACAGTTGCACACAGCAACAGCAGATTCATCGAATACAATAGAAGATTTGTCTCCGAATACAATTCATCATATTAGTCTCCGAATTCAAAAGACCGAACAAAGATAAAACATTACAAGTCTCGAGACCGCGAGTATCGAGTTTGTCGGAAGTAATACTAATCCTAACAAGTCCTACTAATCATCATCATACAACTTCTACTCGTTATTCATAACAAGTCATATGACCATCATCTTGATAGTCATCGAACCAACCCTACTTAATTGTTCTTAGCACATGATCATCAGTATTAGGGAGGACCTAAATACCCTATTTAAGCTAAAATAGCATAAAACAATATAGACCCTGACTCTCCATTATGGAGAATGGAGAACATCCTGTCTCCAATTCTTACGCTTCGCTTCCTTTTGCTTCCAAGAAGCTCCTTATGACTGTCCATACATTTTTTCCATCATTTGTTTTTCATGTCTCCACTTCTTTTAGAAATCTCGTATGGACAGTTGAGATTCGTAGGACGACTTGGCTGTATGTTCAAAACATTTACACTACCTTTCAGATACATCATATGAGGCACACAATTCTCTGGGATTATCTGTTGAAAAACATAGTAATAACTTCATAGTTAGCAATGATGTACTAGTTTTAGAAGTATGCAAAAGATGCACGTATGTCGTAATAGTAAAAATCTTACCAGGGTATCTCCATGGTAGTTACCGTAGTTGAACACATGCACTAGTGGCACGTATTTACCATAATGTTGAGGAGTTTGATTGTAGATATTGTAATTCTCAATGTCAGTACAAAATCCGACCAAATGATTTTTCTCCTTGTAAGTTGTTAATTCGGAGCCTTCGGTGTAGTGGGTTTTGTCTACCATCTCCCACACATTCTTTGAACAATAAAAATAAGCTGTCAATGGAAATAAGCTGTCAACTATTTTGAAATAAACAATATAAATTAGCTAATAACTATGTTTGAGAAACTCACATAGCGGTAGAACTGGAGGCGTATCAACAAGGACCCAAATGTCCATATTGTCTTGGTTGATGTCAGGATTACCAAGATCCATGGTGATAAGCATACCCTCATCAAAACCATACATCTTGCAAAATGCTTCCCAATTTTTGCAACCAAAATGGGTTACGCTCTCAGAATTATATAGATTTACTTCAAAGTCCACATCGTGATGAGTCCTTAGGTGAATTTTCTTTGTTTCAGAAATTTCATGGTCTTCAAAATCCATCCTCTCCAAGACATAGCGTCTTGCATGGCATGGGATAAGCTATACTTGAATTGTAAAAGATGAAAATTACACGTTGAAATAGTTGAAGTCATGCTTAATTATGAAAATAACACTTGTCGTCGTTGTGTACCGTTTCAACTTCGAAGGTGTCCTCGAGCTTAATGCTGAAGCGCCAATCATCGTCCAGGTGAGGCATGTCGCACAAACCTCGATCGTCGTGGCACCAGTCGCACTCCGCCGGGAGACTTTCGTCGTCCGATGATGATGACGACATATCCTACATTCATAATTCAAAACTACATCAATTAGGGTTTGTCGACACCGAGGCATCCTAAAAGCTAAGCTTTTATCATTTAGGGTTTGTCGACGCCGAGGCACCCTAAAAGCCTAAGCTTTCATCATTTAGGTTCTTATTGACACCAAGGCACCCTAACAGCTAAGATTTTATCATTTAGGGTTTGTCGACGTCGAGGCACCCTAAAAGCCTAATCTTTCATCATTTAGGTTTTGTCGACGCCGAGGCACCCTAAAAGCCTAAGTGTACATCATTTAGGTTCTCATCGACACCGAGGCACCCTATAGAAGCCAAGTTAAGTTTTCATCATTTAGGGTTTATTGATGCCGAGGCAGCCTAGGTTGGGCCTAATCACTTGGCACTAATCACTTGGCTCTATTGCCACCTATGTTGGGTTTATCATCTAGGGTTTATCGATGCTAACGAGAATTCTAAGTTGGGCCTAATCACTTGGCTCTATTGCCACGTATGGTTTAATGCAGCAAGAATGGCGGGGCAGTTGATCCTACTTAATTAAGTACTAAGATACCCCGGCCCATGCATTAGTAGCAAGTACCCCATATGTCTGATTTTTAGCAAAGTCATGCTAAAATTCACAGAAAATTTCAGCATGACCTTTGCTGAAAATAAGACATATGGAGTACCCGAATTTTCCGGAACGGAAGTTAATCGACATTCCGGCAAACTCAAGGGCCTCTCGGGGTACCTACAAAATCATCACGACACGATGGTCGGAGACAAAACCCAGCAAACTAGCACCACAATGTGCCGCTACTTTCATATGGATGAAAAGGCCACAGACCATATGGTCTTCTGCTTTCATATGGACAAAAATCAGCTCAACTTATGTGAGCTTCCATTCCAGATCTAATAGGTCACCCAACAAAAAATCATGAATAGTTTTAGCTGGAAAAAAAATCATGGATTGCTGTTAACTGAAAATTAGTGAAAGAAACTGTTGCTGATCATGGATTACTGTTAATTAAAAATAGAGCATCTGGCTTGTCTTATCACGTTCACTAAGTCCACAAAAATGAATAGGTTCAGTAAACTTGATGTACTCAACACTAAACATGGTTCAGAGCTCACTACACTACACTACATCGTGCAATGGTTCAGACCTCACTACACTAGAACAAGCTCACTACGCTACACTACACTACACATGCTTAAACTCTGAACATAAACAAACACCAGCAATGCAATATGTAAACTACCTCTGTTTCTAGGCAACAAGAGTTATCATCAATGCTTTTGAGTTTATTAAGTACCTTCAGTTCTGAGTTTTAAATGTCAAAAGAGCTTCACAGAATCTTGAATCCTCCAAATCACTCTTAACAATTCTGCATTGCACAAAGGCAACAATGAGCCAATGATATCAGTAGCAATAATAGGTGCTTACATTCTCATAACGTCAGTATTAGTTAACTAAAATTCAACCTACAGAGTTCTAGTACAGTGAGTTACTCCCAATTCTTTTAATAGAAGCACAATTAACAACACAACTAGGGAGTCTAGGACAATGCCACCAGATAGAATTTGAAGGAAAAACGTTCTTCCAGAACCTTCAAGCCACAATCATACATAGAGTGGCTGATCATATAAGCTATATTTAAATAAACATCAACTAAACTTGATGACAAGAAAAACTACAATCACATTGATACAAACTAGAGCATATAGCAATAGTAAATTGCTGCTCCATATAGCAATAGTAATGCACCTAATCAACATTGTAGAGCATCCTGTTACAAACTTGTTCTGATCCTGCAAATTAATGGGGAGGAAGAATTAGGGAGGGAGGGAATGGTAATGGTTCAGAGAAGAACAATAGTAATGCTCCATATAGCAATAGTAATGCTCCATATGTTCTGATCCATATAGCAAGAAGAACTAGGGAGGGAGTGAATGGGGAGGAAGGGTGGAGAGGGAGGAAGGAGGAGAGGTACCTGGGCGGGCGTGGCCAGTTGCCGGAGGGGTCGGGGTCGGCGGCGGCGTCGAAGGGGTGGCTCGATGGCTTCCGAGCTCGTCCGGGTCCTCGTAGTCGAAGAGGAAGACGACGGCGGTCCTCCTGGGTGCCTCGGTTGGTCGTGGGGAGGCCGGCGGCCACGTGCTTCGCGGGTCGGGGGGCGCGGGGGCGGCGGCGCGGGGGAGCCGGAGCGGGTGTGGCGAGGGATGGAAGGGGATCTGGCGAGGGAGAGGGAAGGAGGTATCGGGCGAAGGGCCGAGTATCCAGCTATAGAGGGGGGAATATTAGTAATGGCACACCATCGAGGGATGCGCCATAAAAACACTCATAGCAATGGGACACCATTCTCTGGTGCGCCATTAGTAACTTTTTTTTTCTGATTGCAATGGCGCACCCTCCTCTGGTGCGCCATTAGTAACGTCTTTTTTTCATTATTTCTTGTTGCATCTAATAATTTGTTTTTTTATCAAATTTGTTATTTTCATGAGGACTAGAACAAAATATATCATCAAATATCATCAAATTTGTTTTTTTAATATCATCAATTTTTTTTTATTTTTAATTGAAAATATCATCAAATTTGTTATTTGAAAATATCATCAAATTTGTTATTTGAAAAAATTATTAAAAAGCGGGGGAGGGTGTGGGGTGTCGGCGGCCGCGGTGGAGCGGGCCGGGGGAGGGTGCAGGGGGTCGGCGGCGGCGGTGGAGCGGGGGAGGTGCGGGGGGTCGGCGGTGGCGGTGGAGCGGGGGAGGGTGCGGTCGGTCGTCGGCGGCAGTGGAGCGGGGGAGGGTGCGGGGGGTTGTCGGCAGCGGCGTGGGTCGGGGCAGCGGGGGAATTAGCTAGGGGGCGAGGGAGAGGGATGAAGGGGATCTGGCGAGAGGGAGGGAATTAGCTAGGGGGAATCTTACTAATGGCGCACCAGCGGTCGGTGCGCCATTAGTAATCTTTTTTTTACATAGCAATGGCGCACCGGGCAGGGGTGCACCATTAGTAATCTTTTTTTATATAGCAATGGCGCACTAGGCAGAGGTGCGCCATTAGTAATCTTTATATATATATATATATAGCAATGGCGCACCAGCCAGAGGTGCGCCATAAGTAATTTTTTTGTTGCATGTAATAATTTTTTAGAAAATGAATATGAATATGAAACAGTAATATTTTTTATAAAAACAGTAATAATTGTTGTTTAACAACAATTGTAGTCTACACTTTTTTTATTATTTTTTAAAAAATGAAGAGGGGAGAGGAGGCGCGGGTGGGATCGAGATCGAGATGGAGGGGGAATCGAGATCGAGATGGAGGGGGATCGAGATCGAGTGTCCTCATGAATATTCAATATTTTATCATATTGAATATGAAAAAATATCATCAAATTTGAAAAAATATTCATGAATTCAAAAAGTGCCCATGAAATTTAAAAATATTCTTGATATCAAAAAGTGCCCATGATATTTAAAAATATTCATGATATCAAAATATATACTAATGGCGCACTTCTACATGGTGTGCCATTAGTAGTTTAAACTAGTAATGGCGCACTGTGAGGCGGTGCGCCATTAGTAGTTTTGCAAAAAAAAAGAATAAAAAAAATTCAGTACTGGCGCACTCCCTGTCTGGTGCGCCATTACTAGTTAGAACTAGTAATGGCGCACTTCGGTAGGATGCGCCATTAGTATGTATGTAAAAATTAAAAAAAATTATCACTGGTGGCGCACCTGTTTTCTGGTGCGCCATTAGTGTCTTCCACACTAATGGCGCATCACCAACTGGTGCGCCATTAGTATATAGTAGTGGCGCCCTGCCTCCCTGGTGCGCCATTAGTGTCAATCCTATCTATAGCCCTTTTCCTAGTAGTGTTTGAATTATGCACATAACATGCCTAGAAAACCTAGTTAATGTATAAAAGGCCAAAGGAACCCCGAAAAATTCCAAGATTAAACACAACACTCCTATTGTTCTATGTTGACACTAGAATTTTTTTGATAGCAATAAGAGGCAATGGATATCATCCCGTCCCGAAAGGTGGTACGTTCCCTATCGAAACCATCATGCTTGTTGTGAGAAGCTCTGGTTTGTGAGAAGCTTATACCCGAACCTGCCCCAAATGGGACAAATTTTTTACCACGGCATGTTGATGCCACTCCATGATAGCATGCCAAGTTTCATGAATTTCAGACGAGTTTTGGATTTACTAGAATCTAAAAACCAGGCATCTCAACATTTTGGCAGCAATCAACAGTGCCCTGGTGTTTGAATTTCATTCCCATCTCTTGCATGGGACCTACAAATTCACCCAAGGACACACATGTGATTTTTCAACCAACTTTGGTGCATTGGAGCATGTGCTTGTAGTTCAAATTTGAATTATGCACATAAAATGCCTAGAAAAACCAGTTAATGTATAAAAAGGCCAAACGAACTGCGAAAAATTCCAAGATTAAACACAACAGTCCTGTTGTTCTATGTTGACACTAGAAATTTTTTGAAATCAATAAGAGGCAACGAATATCATCCCGTCCCCAAAGGTGGTACGTTCCCTATCGAAACCATCATGCTTGTTGTGAGAAGCTCTCGTTTGTGAGAAGCTTATACCCGTACCTGCCCCAAATGGGACAATCTTTTTTACCATGACATGTTGATGCCGCTCCATGATAGCATGCCAAGTTTCATGAATTTCAGACGAGTTTTGGATTTACTAGAATTTAAAAACCACGCATCTCAACGTTTTGCCGGTAATCAACACTGGCCTGGTTTTTGAATTTCATTCCCATCTCTTGCATGGGACCTAGAAATTCACCCAAGGACACACATGTGATTTTTCAACCAACATTGGTGCATTGGAGCATGTTCTTGTAATTCAAATTTGAATTATGCACATAAAATGCATAAAAAACCCAGTTAATGTATAAAAAGGCCAAACGAACCCCGAAAAATTCCAAGATTAAACACAGCACTCCTGTTGTTCTATGTTGACACTAGAAATTTTTTGAAAGCAATAAGAGGCAACAGTTCCCGTCCCCAAAGGTGGTACGTTCCCTATCGAAACCATCATTCTTGTTGTGAGAAGCTCTCGTTTGTGAGAAGCTTATACCCAAACCTGTCCCAAATGGGATAAAATTTTCACCACGGCATGTTGATGCTGCTCCTTGATAGCATGCCAAATTTCATGAATTTTAGACGAGTTTTGGATTTACTAGAATTTAAAAACCATGTATCTCAACGTTTTGCCGGCAATCAATAGTGCCCTGGTGTTTGAAATTCATTCCCATCTCTTGCATGGGACCTAGAATTTCACCCAAGGACACACATGTGATTTTTAAACCAAGTTTGGTGCATTGGAGCATGTACTTGTAGTTCAAATTTGAATTATGCACATAAGATGCCTAGAAAACCCAGTTAATGTATAAAAAAGGCCAAATGAACCCCGAAAAATTCATTCCCATTTCTTGCATGGGACCTAAGTATGCACTAAAGGACACATATTTGATTTTTCAACCAATTTGTATGCACCGGAGCATGTGCATGTAGTTTAATTTTGAATTGTTCACCTGAAATGGCTAGAAAACTAGTTTAATGTATAAAATGTCCAAACGAACCCTGAGTAATTCCAATTCTTTTACGACACACATATAGTTGCTTGTTCACTGCAGATAAAAGGTCTAGCAATTCAAATATCGTCCATTGCCGCCGTGACCCCATTTTGTAATGTAAATCAAGTAGATCCCACACAGTTTATTATCACAAACCGTGTGAGATGTAGTACAAAATATCTTGGAGCACCGTCGGTGTATAGTACGCCTATGGCTTACGCAAGAAGGTGCGTTGGTGCAATCCACATCTGGCGTGTCAAGCACACTAGCTCTCTCCCCCAAAACTCCCGCCTCTGCATCCCTCACAATCTCGAAAATATCTACCGCCTGGAAGGTTATAATGTTTGATAGCACATGATTAGTATGTGCAGACCGTGTGCGATGTCTGTTACTCCCGCTCTGCTTCAGTCCCTTGATTCAAATTTTCAGTAGCCCCGGCATTTTACTCCCACCTCTGCATCCCTCGCAATCTCAAAAATATCTGCTCGCCCTTGATCCAATTTTTCAGTAGCCTCGCCTTGTTACTCCCGCCTAGTAAAATTTTCAGTTGTCGCAATATTTCCTCAAACACAACCTTGCCCCCCGCCCCCTCCACACAGACCCCAAAACCTTCGCTCACACAAACACACACAACCCTCGAAACCATTGGTAGGTCGTGATACATCTCCGTTGTATCTACTTTTCCAAACACTTTTGCCCTTGTTTTGGACTCTAACTTGCATGATTTGAATGGAACTAACCCGGACTGACGCTGTTTTCAGCAGAATTGCTATGGTGTTATTTATGTGCAGAAACAAAAGTTCTCGGAATGACCTGAAACTTCATGGAACATCTATTCGGAAGTAATAAAAAATCCTTGCAAAAGATGAAGACCAGGGGCTCACCACCTATCCACGAGGGTGGGGGCGCGCCTGCCCCTCTAGGGCGCGCCCCCTACCTCGTGGGCCCCTGGAGCTCGTCTGACCTCAACTCCAACCCTATATATTTGGTTTCAGGGAGAAAAAAATCAGAGAGAAGAAATCATCGCGTTTTATGATATGGAGCCACCGCCAAGCCCTAAAACCTCTCGGGAGGGCTGATCTGGAGTCTGTTCGGGGTTCTGGAGAGGGGAATCCGTCACCATCATCATCATCATCAACCATCCTCCATCACCAATTTCATGATGCTCACCGCCGTGCGTGAGTAATTCCATCGTAGGCTTGCTGGACGGTGATGGGTTGGATGAGATCTATCATGTAATCGAGTTAGTTTTGTTAGGGTTTGATCCCTAGTATCCACTATGTTCTGAGATTGATGTTGCTATGACTTTGCTATGCTTAATGCTTGTCACTAGGGCCCGAGTGCCATGATTTCAGATCTGAACCTATTATGTTTTCATCAATATATAAGAGTTCTTGATCCTATCTTGCAAGTCTATAGTCACCTATTATGTGTTATGATCCATTAACCCCGAAGTGACAATAATCGGGATACTTACTGGTGATGACCATAGTTTGAGGAGTTCGTGTATTCACTATGTGCTAATGCTTTGTTCCGTTACTCTATTAAAAGGAGGCCTTAATATCCCTTAGTTTCCATTAGGACCCCGCTGCCACGGGAGGGTAGGCCAAAAGATGTCATGCAAGTTCTTTTCCATAAGCACGTATGACTATATTCGGAATACATGCCTACATTACATTGATGAATTGGAGCTAGTTCTGTGCCACCCTATGTTATGATTGTTACATGATGAACCGCATCCGGCATAATTCTCCATCACCGATCCATTGCCTACGAGCTTTCCATATATTGTTCTTTGCTTATTTACTTTTCCGTTGCTATTGCTATCATCACTACAAAATACCAAAAACACTACTTTTGCTACTGTTACCTTTTGCTACTGTTACCACTACTATCATATTACTTTGCTACTAAATACTTTGCTGCAGATATTAAGTTTCCAGGTGTGGTTGAATTGACAACTCAACTTCTAATACTTGAGAATATTCTTTGGCTCCCCTTGTGTTGAATCAATAAATTTGGGTTGAATACTCTACCCTCAAAAACTGTTGCGATCCCCTATACTTGTGGGTTATCAAGACTATTTTTTGGCGCCGTTGGCGGGGAGCATAGCTCTATTCTTTGAGTCACTTGGGATTTATATCTGCTTATCATTATGAAGAACTTGAGAGATCCAAAAACCAAGATTTATCCCTCAACCACGAGGGGAGGTAAGGAACTTCCATCTACCTCTGCACTTGATTCACCTTATGTTTTGAGTAAGCTTGCGACCCCTAAACCTGCTTCTGCTATTCGTTCTGATATGTTGCATGTTATTGATGATGCCACTTCTGCTATGCATGATACTTATGATGAAACTACTTCTATGCTTGATACTACTGTGCCACTTAGTGAATTTCTCGATGAACAACTTGCTAGGGTTAGAGAGAGTGAAAATATTGAATTTGATAATACTGATGAAAGTGATGATGAAGACTTGCCCGTTATTCCTAAGGGTTATATTTTTGATAAAGAAGCTTCTTTAGCTATTTTAGCTTGCAAAGATAGATATGAACTCAAGAGGTTATTAGCTAAATGGAAGCAGCAATCTCTAAATGCTAGAATGAAACCTTACCCTACTTTTGCTACTTAACCTATCTGTGTTACTGATAAGGATTATGAAGTCTCTGTTGATCCTGATATAATTACTTTGGTTGAATCTGATCCTTTTCATGGCTATGAATCTGAAACTGTTGTGGCACATCTTACTAAATTAAATGATATAGCCACCCTGTTCACTAATGATGAGAGAACTCACTACTTCTATATCTTTAAAATATTTCCGTTCTCATTAAAGGGTGATGCTAAGATATGGTTTAATTCTCTTGATCCTAGTTGTGTGCGTAGTCCCCAGGATATGATTTATTATTTCTCTGCTAAATATTTCCCAGCTCATAAGAAACAAGCTGCTTTAAGGGATATATATAATTTTGTGCAAATTGAAGAAGATAGTCTCCCACAAGCTTGGGGGAGGCTTCTCAAGTTACTTAATGCTTTGCCTGATCATCCTCTTAAGAAAAATGAAATACTTGATATCTTTTGTAATGAACTAACCGATGCTTCCAGAGATTACCTGGATAGTTGTACTGGTTCTGTTTTCAGGGAAAGAACACCGGATGAAGCTGAAATTCTATTGAATAATATGTTGACAAATGAAAATAATTGGACACTTCCTGAGCTAATTCCTGAGCCTATTCCTAAACCAACTCCGAAGAAGAGAGGTGTTCTATTTCTCAGTCCTGAAGATATGCAAGAGGCAAAGAAATCTATGAAAGAAAAAGGTATTAAAGCTGAAGATGTTAAGAATTTACCTCGTATTGAAGAAATACACGGTCTTAATTTACCGCCTATTGAAGAAACATATGATCTTAATCCTTCACCTATTGAAGAAAGTCATGGTCCTGATAACCCGACACAGGTAGTAAAGGTAAATTCTCTCTATAGATATGATAAAGCTGAAATCCCATTTACTAAAATTGCTTGCCCATTCTTAGATGAGTTTGATAAATTTATGGCTAAGCAAGAAGATTTTAATGCTTATTTTGGTAGACAATTGAAATACAATTCAAATATGCTTGAACACTTGGGTGATTATATGGCTGATGTCAAAGTTGAACTTAAACTTATTAGTAAACATGCTTCTATGGTTACCACTCAAGTAGAACAAGTACTTAAAGCTCAAAATGATTTGCTCAATGAATTGAATAGTAAGAATAATGATTATGCTGTTAGAGTGGCTACTAGAACTGGTAGAATGACTCAAGAACCTTTGTATCCTGAAGGCCACCCTAAGAGAATTGAGCAAGATTCTCAGAGAAATAATATAGATGCACCTAGTCCTTCTAAAAGGAAGAAAAAGAAAAATGATAGGACTTTGCATGCTTCTAGTGAACCTATTACTGAAACACCTGAGAATCCAAATGATACTTCTATTTCTGATGCTGAAACACAATTTGGTAATGAACCTGAAACTAGTGATAATGTTAATGATAATGATCATGATGATGCTCAACCTAGTAATGATAATGATGTAGAAATTGAATCTGTTGTTGATCTTGATAACCCATAATCAAAGAATCAACGTTATGATAAGAAAGACTTTGTTGCTAGGAAACATGGTAAAGAAAGAGAACCATGGGTTCAGAAACCCATGCCTTTTCCTCCCAAACCATCCAAGAAAAAGGATGATGAGGATTTTGAGCGCTTTGCTGAAATGATTAGACCTATCTTTTTGCGTATGCGATTAACTGATATGCTCAAAATGAATCCTTATGCTAAGTATATGAAATATATTGTTACAAATAAAAGAAAGATACCGGAAGCTGAAATTTCCACCATTCTTGCTAATTATACTTTTAAGGTTGGAATACCAAAGAAACTTGGAGATCCCGGTGTACCCACTATACCATGCTCTATTAAAAGAAACTATGTTAAAACTGCTTTATGTGATCTTGGAGCCGGGTTTTAGTGTTATGCCTCTCTCTTTATATCGTAGACTTGATTTGAATAAGTTGACACCTACTGAAATATCCTTGCAAATGGCTGATAAATCAACAGCTATCCCTGTCGGTATTTGTGAGGATGTGCCTGTTGTAGTTGCAAACGTTACTATTTTAACGGACTTTGTTATTCTTGATATTCCCGAGGACAATAGTGTGTCTATTATTCTTGGAAGACCCTTTTTGAATACTGCAAGGGCTGTTATTGATTGCACTAAAGGCAATGTCACTTTTTATGTTAATGGTAATGAGCATACGGTACACTTTCCGAGGAAACAACCTCAAGTTCATAGTATCAACTCTATTGAAAAAATTCCATCGATTATATTTGGAGGTTTTGAATTTCGTCTTCCTACTGTCAAGAAGAAATATGATATTCTTATTATTGGGGATGTACATATCCCTGTTGAGGTAACATAGTGTTATTCGAAATTTCTCCGGTTCCATTTTGAGGTACAGAATGAGTTCGTTAACAAGACTTGATCAACCTTGTTAGTGGATTCCTTTTGATGAGCATGAGATGAATGAAACTAGAAGGCACAACCTTCTGTACCCCACTTTTACTTTCTGTTATTTATATTAAATAAAATAAAAATAGTATTTTCTGTCTGTTATCTGAATTATCTGTGCAATATAAAAATACCCCGAAAATAAAAGTTCTCCAAATGCCTTGAAATTTAAATATGATTTTTTCTGGAATATTTGAGAATATTTGGCACTGAGAACACAACAGGAGGAGCTGGCACCTGGCCACGAGGGTCAGGGGCGCGCCCTACCCCCTGGGCGCGCCCCCTGCCTCGCGGGCCTGCGGTGGCCCTCCTCCACTTATCCTTTCACACACACACTTCTTCTTCCTCCCACAAACACGAATATCCAGCTCAAACCCGAGTCCAAGCTCATTTTGCTGCCATTTTTGATCTCCTTGCTCAAAGTAGCTCTCACAAAACTTCTTGGGGAGATTGTTCCTGAAGGAAATATGCCCTAGAGGCAATAATAAAGTTATTATTTATTTCCTTATATCATGATAAAACTTTATTATTCATGCTAGAATTGTATTAACAGGAAACATAATACATGTGTGAATACATAGACAAACAGAGTGTCACTAGTATGCCTCTACTTGACTAGCTCGTTAATCAAAGATGGTTATGTTTCCTAACCATGGGCAAAGAGTTGTCATTTGATTAACGGGATCACATCATTAGTTGAATGATCTGATTGACATGACCCATTCCATTAGCTTAGCACCCGATCGTTTAGTATGTTGCTATTGCTTTCTTCATGACTTATACATGTTCCTATGACTATGAGATTATGCAAATCCCATTTTCCGGAGGAACACTTTTTGTGATACCAAACGTCACAACGTAACTGGGTGATTATAAAGGAGCTCTACAGGTGTCTCCAAAGGTACATGTTGGGTTGGCGTATTTCGAGATTAGGATTTGTCACTCCGATTGTCGGAGAGGTATCTCTGGGCCCTCTCGGTAATGCACATCACTGAAGCCTTGCAAGCATTGCAAATAATGAGTTAGTTGCGGGATGATGTATTACGGAACGAGTAAAGAGACTTGCCGGTAACGAGATTGAACTAGGTATGGGATACCGACGATCGAATCTCGGGCAAGTAACATACCAATGACAAAGGGAACAACGTATGTTGTTATGCGGTCTGACCAATAAAAGATCTTCGTAGAATATGTAGGAGCCAATATGAGCATCCAGGTTCCGCTATTGGTTATTGACCGGAGACGTGTCTCGGTCATGTCTACATTGTTCTCGAACCCGTAGGGTCCGCACGCTTAAGGTTACGATGACAGTTATATTATGAGTTTATGCATTTTGATGTACCGAAGGTTGTTCGGAGTCCCGGATGTGATCACGGACATGACGAGGAGTCTCGAAATGGTTGAGACATAAAGATGGATATATTGGAAGCCTATGTTTGGATATCGGAAGTGTTCCGGGTGAAATCGGGATTTTACCGGAGTATCGGGAGGTTACAGGAACCCCCCGGGAAGTATATGGGCCTTAGTGGGCCTTAGTGGAAGAGAGGAGAGGTGGCCAGAGATGGGCCGCGCGCCCCTCCCCCCTTGGTCCGAATAGGACAAGGAGATGGGGCCGGCCCCCCTTCCTCCTCTCTCTCCTCTTTTCCCCCCTCCGCGAATCCTATTCCAACTAGGAAAGGGGGGGAGTCCTACTCCCGGAAGGAGTAGGACTCCTCCTGGCGCACCACCTCTCGGCCGGCCAGCCCCCCCTTTGAGCCTTTATATACGGAGGCACGGGGCACCCCTAGAGACACAAGTTGATCCACATGATCATATTCTTAGCCGTGTGCGGTGCCCCCTTCCACCATAGTCCTCGATAATATTGTAGCGGTGCTTAGGCGAAGCCCTGCAACAGTAGTACATCGAGATCGTCACCACGCCGTCGTGCTGACGGAACTCTTCCCCGACACTTTGCTGGATCGGAGTCCGCGGATCGTCATCGAGCTGAACGTGTGCTAGAAGTCGGAGGTGCCGTAGTTTTGGTGCTTGATCGGTCGGGCCGTGCAGACGTACGACTACATCAACCAAGTTAACGCTTCCGTTGTCGATCTACAAGGGTACGTAGATCACACTCTCCCCCTCTCGTTGCTATGCATCACCATGATCTTGCATGTGCGTAGGAAATTTTTTGAAATTACTACGAAACCCAACAGTGGCATCCAAGCCTAGGTTTTATGTGTTGATGTTATATGCACGAGTAGAACACAAGTGAGTTGTGGGCGATATAAGTCATACTTCTTACCAGCATGTCATACTTTGGTTCGGCGGTATTGTTGGACGAAGCGGCCCGGACCGACATTACACGTACGCTTACACGAGACCGGTTCTCCCAACGTGCTTTGCACAAAGGTGGCTAGCGGGTGACAGTTTCTCCAACTTTAGTTGAACCGAGTGTGGCTACGCCCGGTCCTTGCGAAGGTTAAAACAACACCAACTTGACAAACTATCGTTGTGGTTTTGATGCGTAGGTAAGATTGGTTCTTGCTTAAGCCCGTAGCAGCCACGTAAAACTTGCAACAACAAAGTAGAGGACGTCTAACTTGTTTTTGCAGGGCATGTTGTGATGTGATATGGTCAAGACATGATGCTAAATTTTATTGTATGAGATGATCATGTTTTGTAACCGAGTTATCGGCAACTGGCAGGAGCCATATGGTTGTCGCTTTATTGTATGCAATGCAATCACGCTGTAATGCTTTACTTTATCACTAAGTGGTAGCGATAGTCATGGAAGCATGAGATTGGCGAGACGACAACGATGCTACGATGGAGATCAAGGTGTCGCGCCGGTGACAATGGTGATCACGACGGTGCTTCGAGGATGGAGATCACAAGCACAAGATGATGATGGCCATATCATATCACTTATATTGATTGCATGTGATGTTTATATTTTATGCATCTTATCTTGCTTTGATTGACGGTAGCATTATAAGATGATCTCTCACTAATTATCAAGAATTGTTCTCCCTGAGTATGCACCGTTGCGAAAGTTCTTCGTGCTGAGACAGCACGTGATGATCGGGTGTGATAGGCTCTACGTTCAAATACAACGGGTGCAAAACAGTTGCACACGCGGAATACTCAGGTTATACTTGACGAGCCAAGCATATACAGATATGGCCTCGGAACACGGAGACCGAAAGGTCGAGCGTGAATCATATAGTAGATATGATCAACATAGTGATGTTCACCAATGAATCTACTCCATCTCACGTGATGATCGGACATGGTTTAGTTGACTTGGATCACGTAATCACTTAGAGGATTAGAGGGATGTCTATCTAAGTGGGAGTTCTTAAGTAATATGATTAATTGAACTTAAATTTATCATGAACTTAGTCCTGGCAGTATTTTGCAAATTATGTTATAGATCAATAGCTCGTGTTGTTGCTTCCCTGTGTTCATTTTGATATGTTCCTAGAGAAAATTGTGTTGAAAGATGTTAGTAGCAATGATGCGGATTGGATCCGTGATCTGAGGTTTATCCTCATTGCTGCACAGAAGAATTATGTCCTTGATGCACCGCTAGGTGACAGACCTATTGCAGGAGCAGATGCAGACGTTATGAACGTTTGGCTAGCTTGATATGATGACTACTTGATAGTTTAGTGCACCATACTTAAATGGCTTAGAATCGGGACTTCAAAGACGTTTTGAACGTCATGGACCATATGAGATGTTCCAGGAGTTGAAGTTAATATTTCAAGCAAATACCCGAGTTGAGAGATATGAAGTCTCCAACAAGTTCTATAGCTAAAAGATGGAGGAGAATCGCTCAACTAGTGAGCATGTGCTCAGATTGTCTGGGTACTACAATCGCTTGAATCAAGTGGGAGTTAATCTTCCAGATAAGATAGTGATTGACAGAATTCTCTAGTCACCATCACCAAGTTAGTAGAACTTCATGATGAACTATGATATGCAAGGGATAACGGAAACGATTCCCAAGCTCTTCGTAATGCGGAAATTGATGAAGGTAGAAATCGAGAAAAACATCAAGTGTTGATGGTAGACAAGACCACTAGTTTCAAGAAAAGGGCAGAGGGAAGAAGGGGAACTTCAAGCAGAACAGCAAGCAAGTTGCTGCTCAAGTGAAGAAGCCCAAGTCTGGTCCTAAGCCTGAGACTAAGTGTTTCTACTGCAAAGGGACTGGTCACTGGAAGCGGAACAACCCCAAGTGATTGGCAGATAAGAAGGATGGCAAAGTGAACATAAGTATATTTGATATACATGTTATTGATGTGTACTTTACTAGTGTTTATAGCAACCCCTCAGTATTTGATACTAGTTCAGTTGCTAAGATTAGTAACTCGAAACGGGAATTGCAGAATAAACGGAGACTAGTTAAGGGTGAAGTGACGATGTGTGTTGGAAGTGGTTCCAAGATTGATATGATCATCATCACACACTCCCTATACTTTCGGGATTAGTGTTGAACCTGAATAAGTGTTATTTGGTGTTTGCGTTGAGCATGAATATGATTTGATCATGTTTATTGTAATACGGTTATTCATTTAAGTAAGAGAATAAATTGTTGTTCTGTTTACATGAATAAAACCTTATATGGTTACACACCCAATGAAAATAGTTCATTGGATCTCGATCGTAGTAATACACATAATCATAATATTGAAACCAAAAGATGCAAAGTTAATAATGATAGTGCAACTTATTTGTGGCACTGCTGTTTACGTCATATTGGTGTAAAGCGCATGAAGAAACTCCATGCTGATGGGCTTTTGGAATCACTTGATTATGAATCAGTTGATGCTTGCGAACCATGCCTCATGGGCAAGATGACTAAGACTCCGTTCTTCAGAACAATGGAGCGAGCAACAAATTTGTTGGAAATCATACATACTGATGTATGTGGTCCGATGAATATTGAGACTCGCGACAGGTATCACTATTTTCTGATCTTCACAGATGATTTGAGCAGATATGAGTATATCTACTTGATGAAACATAAGTCTGAAACATTTGAAAAGTTCAAAGAATTTCAGAGTGAAGTGGAAAATCATCGTAACAAGAAAATAAAGTTTGTACGATCTGATCGTGGAGGAGAGTATTTGAGTTATGAGTTTGGTCTTCAGTTAAAACAATGTGAAATAGTTTCACTACTCACGCCACCTGGAACACCACAGCATAATGGTGTGTCCGAACGTCATAACCGTACTTTATTAGATATGGTGCGACCTATGATGTCTCTTACCGATCTACCACTATCGTTTTGGGGTTATGCATTAAAGACAGCTGCATTCACGTTTAAAAGGGCACCATCTAAGTCCGTTGAGATGACACAATCTGAACTGTGGTTTGGCAAGAAACCAAAGTTGTCGTTTCTTAAAGTTTGGGATTGTGATGCTTATATAAAAAAGTTTCATCCTGATAAGCTCAAACCCAAATCGGAGAAATATGTCTTCATAGGATACCCAAAGGAGACTATTGGGTACACCTTCTAACACAGATCCGAAGGCAAGACATTCGTTTCTAAGAATGGATCCTTTCCAGAGAAGGAGTTTCTCTCGAAAGAAGTGAGTGGGAGGAAAGTAGAAAACTTGATAAGGTAATTGTACCATCTCCCTTATTGGAAAGTAGTTCATCATAGAAATCTGTTCTTGTGACTACTACACCAATTAGTGAGGAAGCTAATGATGATGATCATGTAACTTCAGATCAAGTTACTACCGAATCTCGTAGGTAAACCAGAGTGAGATCCGCACCAGAGTGGTACGGTAATCCTGTTCTGGAAGTCATGTTACTAGACCATGACGAACTTGCGAACTATGAAGAAGTGATGGTGAGCCCAGATTCCGCAAAATGGCTTGAGGCCATGAAATCTGAGATGGGATCCATGTATGAGCACAAAGTATGGACTTTGGTTGACTTGCCCGATGATCGGCAAGCCATAGAAAATAAATGGATCTCCAAGAGGAAGACGGACGCTGATAGTAGTGTTACTATCTACAAAGCTAGAATTGTCGCAAAAGGTTTTCGACAAAGTTCAAGGTGTTGACTACGATGAGATTTTCTCACTCGTATCGATGCTTAAAAGTCTGTCCAAATCATGTTAGCAATTGCCGCATTTTATGAAATCTGGCAAATGGATAATAAAACTGCAATCCTTAATGGATTTCTTAAAGAAAGAGTTGTATATGATGCAACCAGAAGGTTTTGTCAATCCTAAAGGTGCTACCAAAATAAGCAAGCATCTCGGAGTTGGAATAAACGCTTTGATAGTATGATCAAAGCATATAGATTTATACAGACTTGCGGTGAAGCCTGTATTTACAAGAAAGTGAGTGGGAGCACTACAACATTTCTGATAAGTATATGTGAATGACATATTGTTGATCGGAAATAATGTAGAATTATTCTGCAAAGCATAAAGGAGTGTTTGAAAGGAGTTTTTTCAAAGAAAGACCTCGGTGAAGCTGCTTACATATTGAGCATCAAGATCTATAGAGATAGATCAAGACGCTTGATAAGTTTTTTTTCAATGAGTACATACCTTGACAAGATTTTGAAGTAGTTCAAAATGGAACAGTCATAGAAAGGGTTCTTACCTGTGTTACAAGGTATGAAATTGAGTAAGACTCAAAGCCTGACCACGGCAGAAGATAGAAAGAGAATGAAAGTCATTCCCTATGCCTCAGCCATAGGTTCTATAAAGTATGCCATGTTGTGTACTAGATCTATTGTATACCCTACACTGATTTTGGCAAGGGAGTACAATAGTGATCTAGGAGTAGATCACTAGACAGCGGTCAAAATTATCCTTAGTGGAATAAGGATATGTTTCTCGATTATGGAGGTGACAAAAGGTTCGTCGTAAAGAGTTACATCGATGCAAGTTTTGACACTGATCTAGATAACTTTAAGTCTCAATCTGGATACATATTGAAAGTGGGAGCAATTAGCTAGAGTAGCTCCGTGCAGAGCATTGTTGACATAGATATTTGCAAAATACATACGGATCTGAATATGGCAGACCCGTTAACTAAAATTCTCTCACAAGCAAAACATGATCAGACCTTAGTACTCTTTGGGTGTTAATCACATAGCGATGTGAACTAGATTATTGAATCTAGTAAACCCTTTGGGTGTTGGTCACATGACGATGTGAACTATGGGTGTTAATCACATGATGATGTGAACTATCGATGTTAATCACATGGTGATGTGATCTAGATTATTGACTCTAGTGCAAGTGGGAGACTGAAGGAAATATGCCCTAGAGGCAATAATAAAGTTATTATTTATTTCCTTATATCATGATAAAAGTTTATTATTCATGCTAGAATTGTATTAACAGGAAACATAATACATGTGTGAATACATAGACAAACAGAGTGTCACTAGTATGCCTCTACTTGACTAGCTCGTTAATCAAAGATGGTTATGTTTCCTAACCATGGACAAAGAGTTGTCATTTGATTAACGGGATCACATCATTAGTTGAATGATCTGATTGACATGACCCATTCCATTAGCTTAGCACCCGATCGTTTAGTATGTTGCTATTGCTTTCTTCATGAGCTATACATGTTCATATGACTTTGAGATTATGCAACTCCCATTTGCCCGAGGAACACTTTGTGTGCTACCAAACGTCACAATGTAATTGGGTGATTATAAAGGAGCTCTACAGGTGTCTCCAAAGGTACATGTTGGGTTGGCGTATTTCGAGATTAGGATTTGTCACTCCGATTGTCGGAGAGGTATCTCTAGGCCCTCTCGGTAATGCACATCATTGAAGCCTTGCAAGCATTGCACTAATGAGTTAGCTGCGGGATGATGTATTACGGAACGATTAAAGAGACTTGCCAGTAACGAGATTGAACTAGGTATGGGATACCGACGATCGAATCTCGGGCAAGTAACATACCGATGATAAAGGGAACAACGTATGTTGTTATGCGGTCTGACCGATAAAAGATCTTCGTAGAATATGTAGGAGCCAATATGAGCATCCATGTTCCGCTATTGGTTATTGACCGGAGACGTGTCTCGGTCATGTCTACATTGTTCTCGAACCCGTAGGGTCCGCACGCTTAAGGTTACGATGACAGTTATATTATGAGTTTATGCATTTTGATGTACCGAAGGTTGTTCGGAGTCCCGGATGTGATCACGGACATGACGAGGAGTCTCGAAATGGTCGAGACATAAAGATTGATATATTGTAAGCCTATGTTTGGATATCAGAAGTGTTCCGGGTGAAATCGGGATTTTACCGGAGTACCGGGAGGTTACCGGAACCCCCCGGGAAGTATATGGGCCTTAGTGGGCCTTAGTGGAAGAGAGGAGAGGTGGCCAGAGATGGGCCGCGCGCCCCTCCCCCCCTTGGTCCGAATAGGACAAGGAGAGGGGGCCGGACCCCCTTCCTCCTCTCTCTCCTCTTTTCCCCCCTCCGCGAATCCCATTCCAACTAGGAAAGGGGGGGAGTCCTACTCCCGGAAGGAGTAGGACTCCTCCTGGCGCACCACCTCTTGGCCGGCCAGCCCCCCCCTTTGAGCCTTTATATACGGAGGCACGGGGCACCCCTAGAGACACAAGTTGTTCCACGTGATCATATTCTTAGCCGTGTGCGGTGCCCCCTTCACCATAGTCCTCGATAATATTGTAGCGGTGCTTAGGCGAAGCCCTGCAACAGTAGTACATCAAGATCGTCACCACGCTGTCGTGCTGACGGAACTCTTCCCCGACACTTTGCTGGATCGGAGTCTGGGGATCGTCATCAAGCTGAACGTGTGCTAGAACTCGGAGGTGCCGTAGTTTCGGTGCTTGATCGGTCGGGCCGTGGAGACGTACGACTACATCAACCGAGTTAACGCTTCCGTTGTCGATCTACAAGGGTACGTAGATCACACTCTCCCCCTCTCGTTGCTATGCATCACCATGATCTTGCGTGTGCGTAGGAATTTTTTTGAAATTACTACGAAACCCAACAGTTCCATGGTATGTGACTCCTCCATTGGTCCAATTAGTTTTTGTTCTAGTGCTTTATTCATTACAAATTTATGCTGCCTGGGTGACCCTATTCTTGAGCTTGCATGTCAAATTTATATGGTCAAAAGTAGTTTTGATGCATGATACAACCTCTAGGCACTTGTAGGAGTAGTTGCTATCAATTTTGTTGAGCTTGGTTTACTTTATTTTGAAGTTACTAAAAATTTCAGAAATATTTCAGAGGAAGAAATATGCTTAGGAAAATGTACCAAGGTGGTTCTTCAAGGAAGCAAGGACCCATGCTTGCAATGCATGATGCTGATGGTGAGCCACCAAGAAACGCTCCAGTGCGTCCTTGTGAATGGCCTTCGGAAAACTTTATGGATCGAGCGGGAATTAAGGAAGAATTTAACGCATATTTGCGTAACGCTGATCTTGTGAGCTTCGAGGAAGAGAAGTGCAGCCAGTATCACTATCTCACTAGCTCCTTTATGAGGAGGTTTGAATTTCCATCTTCACGTAATTCTCCAACTGTCCTGTTTGATCTTTATGAAAATTCTTACACTATGGACTTAGAGGATTTCACCATTGCTTGCAAACTTCCATAATGGGGTAGTGTCAGGGAACCTCGCAAATCGGAATTTAGAGATTTTCTTGCTAGTATAATTGTGGGGGAATCTAGAGATATAACACAAGCTACCATAGGGAGCATTCACTTTCGTGCTATACATTATTTTGCTCTCTGCATAGGTAGATGCATTAATGGTAAAGATGAGGTGTCACATGTGTGTTCCTGACCTCACTATTCTTAGGAGTGCTATGTTAGGAGATAAATCTTATAATTTGGGAGCCATTGTTGCACGTAGTTTGCATCTTAATAGATTTAATGGAGATTTCTTTGGTGTAATTTATGCAACCCGCATAGCTAATTTTCTTGGTATAGCCATACGTGAAGATGATATTGAGTTGCCTCCTGCTTATTTAGATTTTAATGCTATGGTTCACCACCAGTTTGTTGAGAGGAGTGAATCACCTCTCCAGTATCGACGAATCTTTGACAGACGGTGTGCTGTCCGTATTACTCTCCCTGCTCCTCCCTTCTTTGATTATCAGGCAAAATGAAGATATGTTATTACCAGAGAGGAGGCAGATGAGTATGAGAGGAGGGTGGAGGCCGCTCTTCGCCACGCTGCAGCTCAGGAGGCGATAGCCGCTGCATCTCAGTACGACCCCAACTACTATTATGGATATCCTCCAGGCCAGCTGTGGCCATAGACCAACTTAGGCCAAAAGCCTAAGCTTGGGGGAGTACGTATTTCTCACCAACATTATATTTATGTTCACACACTCATTGCTAGATGCCGGTGCTCATACTTTTTCATTGTATCATCTGTGCTAGTTTATTTTCCTTTTATGCTTTCTTCTTGTGTGTTTAATAAACCTTAAGAAAAACCAAAAAATTAGTTGTAGCTTTTAATTAGTTTACTTCCCATGATTGTAGCAGTAATTAAAAAGAAAACCCAAAAAGATTTCCTGTTCTCCTTTTGCTTGCTGGGAGCTTTCCCGTGTAAATAATTTTATTTCTTTTCTTTCCTTTGGGGGTCGATAGGAGAAGACCATGATTAAATTGTTGAAGTGGCTCTTATATGCATTATTGTTGATCTGACAAAAGAGCCCATATTGCCTTGTCTTCTCCTGTTTATTGAATGCTTGCAGATTCCAGCTCAGTCCAATGCACATGCACTGTTATTATTATCCACATCGTTCGGTCGTGCAAGTGAAAGGCAATTATGACGATATATGATGGACTGACTAAGATGAGAAAAGCTGGTATGAACTCGACCTCTCTTGTTTTTGTAAATATGATTAGTTCATCGTTCCTGATTCGGCCTATTATGAATAAACATGTTTGCAATGACAACTAGAGATCATAGTTTCTTGTGCCATGCTTGATTAGCTAGGAGCTTATAATGGTTTACCTTGCGTGTGAAAATGCTATTAAAACGGTTGTGATGTGGTATGATAGGGTGGTATCCTCCTCTGAATGATTTAAGTGACTTGACTTGGCGCATGTTCACGCATGTAGTTGAAACAAAATCAACATAGCCTTCACGATATTTATGTTCATGGTGGATTATATCCTACTCATGCTTGCATTCGGTGTTGATTAATTTTAATGCATGTTCATGACTATTGTCGCTCTCTAGCTGGTCGCTTCCCAGTCCTCTTCTAGCCTTCACCTGTACTAAGCGGGAATACCGCTTGTGCATCCAACTCCATAAACCCCAAAGTTATTCCATATGAGTCCACCATACCTACCTATATACGGTATCTACTTGTCGTTCCAAGTAAATTTGTATGTGCCAAACTCTAAACCTTCAAATACATATCCTGTTTTGTATGCTCGAATAGCTCATGTATCAACTAGGGCTGTCCGTATCTTCCATGTTAGGCGGGTTATTCTCAAGAGGAGTGGACTCCGCTCCTCACTCACGAGAAAGTAGCTGGTCACCGGGATGCCCAGTCCCATGCTTTATGCAAATTAAATCAAAATAATTGCAAACAAAACTCCCCTGGGACTCTTATTAGTTGGAGGCACTTGTTGTTTCGAGCAAGCCATGGATTGATGCTTGTTGGTGGAGGGGGAGTATAAACTTTACCATTCTATTTGGGAACCGCCTATAATGTGTGTAGCATGGAAGATATTGCCATCTCTTGGTTGTTATGTTGACAATGAAAGTATACCGCTCAAAATATTATTCACCTCTATTTCAAAACCGAGCTCTGGCACCTCTACAAATCCCTGCTTCCCTCTGCGAAGGGCCTATCTATTTACTTTCATGTTGAGTCATCATCCTCTTATTAAAAAGCACCCGTTGGAGAGCACCACTGTCATTTGCATTCGTTACTGTTAGTTTACATTGAGTATGACTTGACTGGATCTCTTTTACCATGAATTACAATGTCTAGTCAGTTCTTGATCTTTAAAGGTGCTCTGCATTTATGTTTTGCGGCCTCAGAAAGGGCTAGTGAGATACCATCTTGTTATATCATATTATGATTGTTTTGAGAAAGTGCTGTCATCCGAGATTAATTATTATTGCTCGCTAGTTGATTATGCCATTGATATGAGTAAACTTGAGACCTAAGTGTTATTGTGAATGTGGTTTGTCATAATCTTTGCTGAACACTCGAATGCTGGCTTTACATATTTACAACAACAAGAGCAAACAGAGTTTGTAAAAGTTTTTCTTTATCACTTTCAGTTTATCAACTGAATTGCTTGAGGACAAGCAAAGGTTTAAGCTTGGGGGAGTTGATACGTCTCCGTCGTATATACTTTTCCAAACACTTTTGCCCTTGTTTTGGACTCTAACTTGCATGATTTGAATGGAACTAACCCGGGCTGACGCTGTTTTCAGCAGAATTGCTATGGTGTTATTTATGTGCAGGAACAAAAGTTTTCGGAATGACTTGGAACTTCACGGAACATCTATTCGGAAATAATAAAAAAAACTTTGCAAAAGATGAAGACCATGGGCCCACCACCTGTCCACGAGGGTGGGGGCGCGCCCCCTACCTCGTGGGCCGCCTGGAGCTTCTCTGACCTCAACTCCAACTCTGTATATTTGGTTTCGGCGAGAAAAAAATTAGAGAGAAGAAATCATCGCGTTTTACGATACGGAGCTGCCGCCAAGCCCTAAAACCTCTCGGGAGGGCTGATCTGGAGTCCTTCCGGGGCTCCGGAGAGGGGAATCCATCGCCATCGTCATCATCAACCATCCTCCATCACCAATTTCATGATGCTTACCGCCGTGCATGAGTAATTCCATCGTAGGCTTGCTGGACGGTGATGGGTTGTGTTGGGGATATTACTACTGGACGTAAACCGGCCAGGAGTAGCCGGATTAGCTTTACGAAGATTAGAAGCCCATGAAGATGGAAGAATGATGATGCTTTATGAAGGCCCAAGGCCCAAAGGCGAGTTAAGGCCTGTAGATGTAAACTGACCTAATTATGTAACTTGCATTGTAAGATAGGAAGTGTAGAGACCGAACCGGACATGTTTATGATCCAGCTTCGGGACTCTGTAAACCGGCGGGCATCAACCTGTGTATATAAAGGGACGACCCGGTAGCGGTTGAGGGGGAGACAACAACTCGAGAGCCAGACAAAGCGGATTCGCTCCCTGGCCTTCGAAACCCTAGCAATACCAATCAAACTAGACGTAGGCTTTTACCTTCATCGAAGGGGCCGAACTAGTATAAACTCCCCGTGTCCCCTTGTCCGGTTTAACCCCTTTAGGCTAACCCGTTGCGATGGCTCCACGACTAAGTCCTTTCACAAGGACATCTACCGTGACAAACCCATGACAGTTGGCGCCCACCGTGGGGCTATCACACGATGGTTTCGAGTTCTTGAAGGGCAGTTTTGATGGGCTCAAGGGATATGCTGTGGGCCAAATGACGAAGAGTCGTGGCGGCAAGCTCTACATCAACAACACAGGATGGGGTCCCGAGGCTGATTCAATCGAATACGGATACCGGGTCCCCATTGGTGGGATTCACGTCTTGATCGACAAGATTGGCGAACCGGCCCCTGAGCCAGACATCTGCACCGACATCATCGAGACGGCTCATCGTGCAAGCCCTTCGCCGGTTCAGCCCGTGGCAAATCATGTTTTCATAGGCGTTATCCATGGAGCAGAATACAAGGATGGACTGGCGTCCGATGGAGAAACCGTTGTCTGTTCCGACGACGAGTCTTCTGGAGAGACCGAATCGCTCTATCATTTGCAGGATGGCCGGATTAGTGGAGGATCCGAGGGCAACAGTATTCCGGACTTCCCTGATCTGCCAAACCGGGCCGCTATCTTCATGGCCGGTACATAGTCGGCACCTCATTCGCCAGCTACCGCAGCTATACTCTCCAGTTCAACAACGGCCACGCCGGCAGGGGCAGGAAGCTCTGCACCGCCTCCGGCTCAAGTCCTGTCTGACTTGTTCGACGCTTTGGCAACATTGATGGCCGTAGAGGTGGATGCAGCAGCCCGGGATCAGCACAACGCGGAGATTGCAAAGGTGAAGGATCAGATGGCTCAGGCTAAAGTGGACCTAGCGGCAGAGAACGTTAGGATGGCTACAGAACGGGCCGAGTTGGGCGCCCAGGCCTACCAGATTAGGCTGGATCAGAACGCTTCCGAAGAAGTCATGAGAAGAAGGTACCGATCGCATCTCCCTTCGGGTTATGAGCCACAAAATCTCTTCAATATGCCAGGAGCAGGAACTAGTAACCAACCAATATTAAACCGGACGGAGGCACCAGGAACAGGAGCGCCGGTTCAGCCGTGTACGATGGACCCGCCTCGTCAGAATAACATTGTGCCACAATATGTTCTGACACCTCCCGGGCATTACTCCAACCCGTTGGACAACATTGTGGCCGCCGCTTCACGGTTGGCAGCCCTCCCAACTGATGGCGAGTCACCAGTTGCGGTTGAAGCACGACGGGCCAGAGATCTCCTTCAAACAGCTTTAAATCAGCAGTAGGCATATTCGCACAGTCGTGAGAGGATTCATTCCACCCCACGTCCAAGTCGGAGCTACAGCAGGCATGTGGAGGATGAACCGGCCGTGTCAAGCAGTGCGCGTCGCTGTAACTCACCGCGAGGATACAACCCGGCAGGGGGCGGTGCCAATGCGCATGATGTGGTGGATCATGGTCGCACACGTTGGGAGGCCGAGTTAGCGGCTCTGCACGGGGCCCGTTAACCTACTCCGGTTCGCCCCACTGCTTCAGTCGAACCAGGGGTAGTATTCAGTTCGTTAGGGGTGCCGTGCCTTACCCCCGCTTTGCGTAATGTGAGACTGCCCAAGGATTTCAAAGGACCTCGTAAGGTACCCAATTATACTGCCGATCTACAGCCAGAGGCGTGGGTTGAAAGCTACGAGATGGCAATGGAGATGTTGGATGTGGATGAAGCAGTATGTGCTAAATACTTCACCATGATGTTGGAAGGAACAGCTCGTACTTGGTTGAAGAGCTTACCAACTAATTCTATCGGATCATGGGCCGAATTGAAGCACTGGTTTATCCAGAACTTCAAAGATACTTGTAAGCAGCCCATGTCAATTGTGGATCTGGCCACTTGTGTCCAAGAGGAGGGGGAGTCCACGACCCATTGGGTAAAGCGGGTTTCAGCAATTTTGCATTCATCGGATCGTATCAATGCAGATACCGCAGTACTAACATTGGAGGGCAATTGCCGTTTTCTGCCGCTCAAACAGAAGTTAGGAAGGCTCAAATGTCACTGCAATGATACGTCGATGCTTATGGCCGCTTTGGTTAAATACGCCGATTCGGATACTACCAAAGACCCTGACTCAGAGGAGGAAAAACCGGGGAAAGAGAAAAAGAACGGCAACACCAAGGGCAGCAGCATAATCCGGCCAGCCATGGCAACAATGGTAAGCGCAAGGCCGACAACAGTTTGGACTTTGTGGCTAACACCAATGCTCAGGAGAATGGTCAGCGCCGTAAGAGTAAGCAGCCCCAGAGAGGCGGCGGTTCAGGCCCCAATTTGGAGCGCCTGTTAATTCAACCCTGTCCAAAGCATGGATCCAAGGAGAAGCGAGCATCACATCTTTGGAAGGATTGCTACATCATGCGAGATTTTAAGAACTCCAATATGTTTCAGTATGACAATGTCCCGCCCGGGGGTTCAGGAGGTGGTTTCCACGGACCGGGTTACGGAGGTGGCAGTTCCAGTTTAGGATTTCAGGGCAATCAAACCGGATACAACAATCAAGAGAATCAGGGCAACCAGGGATGTTACAACCATCAGGGGAGCCAGCAGCAGCAACAACAGTCGGGTTATCAGAGTAATCCTAAGCAGTTAAACAGTGGGCAGTATCATGTCTTCACCACTAGCTTGTGTAAGCGTGATTAGAAGCTTCACAAGAGGGCAGTAAACTCTGTTGAACCGGCAGTGCCTCAGTATTTGCGCTGGTCCGAGCAACCCATTTTGTGGAGTAGAGAGGATCACCCCCCCGGGTTGACAATCCGGGTCATCTGGCTTTAGTGGTGGCCCCTCAAGTTGGGGGATATAAGTTCACTAAGGTACTCATGGACGGGGGGAGTAGTATCAATATCCTATATTATGATACCTTACGCCGTATGGGGTTGACAGATAAGAATCTTAAACCGTCAAATACCATTTTTAATGGTGTGGTGCCTGGTAAGTCTGCATATCCGGTGGGCAAAATAGACCTAGAGGTGGCTTTTGGAGATGATCATGATTCAAGATCAGAAACATTGACCTCTGAGGTGGTGAAAATCAAAAGTCCGTATCACGCTTTGTTTGGGCGGCCGGCTTATGCTAAGTTCATGGCAAGGCCGTGTTATGTTTATCTACAGCTTAAAATGCCAGGTCATAAGGGGACCATCATAGTACATGGGAGCAGGAGGATCGCTTTGGAATGTGAGGAAGGTGATGCGGCTTATGCTGAGTCAGTTTGCGCCATGGAGGAGCTGAAGTTTTATAAAGACCAAGTTGATCCGGCAGACATGACTTCTTTGCAAAAGCCAACTAGGGAACACGATCCAGCGTTGAAGTTTAAATCGGCCACAGATACTAAGATGGTTGATTTTGTTCCTGGCGATTCATCCAAACAGTTCAGTATCAGCACTAACCTGGATCCCAAATAGGAAAGCGCGCTTATCGAGTTCATCCGTGAGAACCGGGACATCTTTGCATGGAAACCTTCTGACATGCTAGGTGTACCGAGGGAACTCGCTGAGCACACACTTAACATTGATCCTAAGTTTAAACCGGTCCGGCAGTTTCTCCGCCGCTTCAATGAAGAAAGGCGTAAGGCTATCGGTGAAGAGGTAGCTCGATTGTTGGCCGCAGGGTTTATCATGGAAGTCTTTCACCCAGAGTGGTTGGCTAATCCGGTGCTGGTTCTTATGAAAACCGGCACTTGGCGTATGTGTGTAGATTACATAGACTTGAACAAAGCTTGTCCTGAAGACCCCTTTGTCCTCCCTCGTATTGATCAGATCATTGATGCTACAGCAGGTTGTGACCATTTCTGTTTTCTGGATGCTTACTCTGGTTATCATCAGATCAAAATGGCAGTTAAGGACCAGGAGAAGACAACTTTCATCACTCCCTTTGGAGCCTTCTGTTATGTCTCCATGCCCTTTGGGCTCAAGAGTGCCCATGCGACTTATCAACGCTGTGTTCAGAATTGTCTTCATAAGCAGATTGGGCGCAATGTTCATGCATATGTGGATGATATTGTGATAAAGTCCAGGAAGGAGGAAATGTTAATAGATGATTTGAGAGAAACCTTTGACAACCTCCGAGTTTACAAGATGATGCTCAATCCGGAAAAGTGTGTCTTTGGTGTACCGGCGGGCAAACTCTTGGGTTTTTTGGTGTCAAATAGAGGCATTGAGGCTAATCCAGAAAAGATCTCAGCAATCACATCTTTGGCTAAACCGACGTGTATCAATGATGTTCAACGTTTGGCCGGTCGGATTGCGGCTTTGAGACGGTTTATCAGTCGTCTTGGGGAGAAGTGTCGGTGTCAAAGCCGGTGGATCTCGGGTAGGGGGTCCCAAACTGTGCGTCTAAGGCGGATGGTAACAGGAGGCAGGGGACACGATGTTTTACCTAGGTTCGGGCCCTCTTGATGGAGGTAAAACCCTACGTCCTGCTTGATTTATTCTTGATGATATGGGTATTACAAGAGTTGATCTACCACGAGATCGGAGAGGCTAAACCCTAGAAGCTAGCCTATGGTATGATTGTTGTTGTCCTACGGACTAAAACCCTCCGGTTTATATAGACACCGGAGAGGGTTAGGGTTACACAAGGTCGGTTACAAAGGAGGAGATATCCATATCCGTACTGCCTAGCTTGCCTTCCACGCCAAGTAGAGTCCCATCCGGACACGAGACAAAGTCTTCAATCTTGTATCTTCATAGTCCAACAGTCCGACCAAAGGATATAGTCCGGCTGTCCGGAGACCCCCTAATCCCGGACTCCCTCAGTAGCCCCTGAACCAGGCTTCAATGACGATGAGTCCGGCGCGCAGTATTGTCTTCGGCATTGTAAGGCGGGTTCCTCCTCCGAATACATCACGGAAGAATTTGAATACAAGGATAGTGTCCGACCCTGCAAAATAATTTCCACATACCACTGTAGAGAGAATAATATTTCCACAAATCTAATCTGCTGACACGTTTTGGCAACATGACATTAAGCCATGGCCCGGTGATTATTCGAACCGTTTCCTTTAACTAACCCCACACATAACACGAGGCAGTTTTTTGACACGTCTTGTCAAAGTAGAGATCATGTCCCCCTCATTATGGGATTCTCATCAATACGGGCGTGGGTTACCCAACCGCGCCATCGAGTACGGCGCTTGGGGGATAAGCGAGTTTTACCAGGCTAGCAGGGGCGCATAGTTTTAGCCGCCCTTATAAAGGGACAATGTTTAACCTTTTTTCTACCCACGCCTTCTTCCTCCTTGCTCATCCACTCTTGCGCACTCGAGCCCCAACGCCCAAGCCCAGATCCTTCCCTTCAACCTTCTCCAATCATGTCCAGAGTAGGAGGCAAGTGGATGGCTTCCTCAGTTACGGAGGAACACATCAAAAAGCTGCGCGGAGCCGGATACTTAGCCGCGAATGTCGCGCATCGGCTGCCCGCTGCGGGGCAGATCGTCCCTACCCCGGAACCCCATGAGAGGGTAGTTTTCCTCCACCACTTCCTCAGTGGACTGGGGTTTCCCCTCCATCCATTCGTCCGCGGTCTCATGTTATACTACGGGCTGTACTTCCATGATCTGGCCCCGAACTTCATCCTCAACATTTCGGCGTTCATCGTCGTCTGTGAGGCTTTCCTCCGCATCCGCCCCCACTTCGGCCTATGGCTAAAGACCTTCAATATCAAGTCGAAGGTGGTGGGCGGCCAACAAGCAGAATGCGGCCGAGCCATGGTGGGCAAGATGCCCAACGTTATATGGCTTGAAGGCTCCTTCGTGGAGACCATAAAGGGGTGGCAATCGGCGTGGTTCTACATCACCGAGCCGCGCGACACCAAATGGGTGGCTGCCCCCATGTTTCGATCCGGATTCCCTACACGGCTCACTTCCTGGAAAGAGAAGGGCTTGTCATGGGGTTCATTAGTGGAGCTGAACGGACTCCAGAAATGTATCCTGAACATGACAAGCAAGAAGCTCAAGCTTGTCAACATAGTCCAGGTCATGCCCATCCGCCGGATCCTCCCGTGCCAACAACGGGACTTCAACTTGTGGGAGTTCGACCCGGCCCAGCACCAGACTCTGAGCGAGCTCTTCGACATGACGCACAAGGACGTCTGGAAGGTGTTGTTCAAGGGCGCCGAGGTCCCTCCCTCTCTCACCGAGGACCGCGGGCTAAGCGCGAAGCGCCGAGCGCATTCGGTGAGTTCTATACATCCAGTAGGATATTTATTTCCCCTAGCTTAACCATGCGCGGGGTCTGATCTCCATGCCTTTGACAAGACTGGGTGGAGACGTCGGGGCAGATTAACTGTCCGGCTCCTCTGCCCGAAGACACTACGGACGCTCTCCTGATGGAGATGTTGACTCCGACTCCTTACAAGGTGCCGGAGAAGACCAAGAAGGCCAAGGGAACCCGAAAGAGCTCCCGACGCTAGGTGTTATCGGACTCATCGTCAGATAACTCCGCGACGCACTCGTCCCCCGAAGACGAGGAGGAAGATGAAGATGTTCCCCCTCCAGTCGGGGGAGACAAGAAAAGGAAGACCGCCCCTACTGGGGGCCGAAGGGTCCAAGAAGGGAATGACTCTCCTTCCGGACTATTCCACCACCGCCGCCGAAGGCGAAGACGAGTGGCTTCTCAGGGCCAAGCCCCTGGCGAAGTCGTAAGTATTCGGATACCAGAGTAACTCATAGCATTCCTTTGTCTCACCACTTCTCCTAACGCCAAATTATGATTATGCAGACCGCCACGAGCCCGTATCGACATATCGTCGGATGGCTCCCTGGGCTCGTCGGATATGGATAGCGATGCACTTCCGACCGCCACCTCCCCTTGCCCTACGGACAACGCCGAGGTATTGTCTCAAGAGGCACTGGGTCGAGGGGAGACAGTCCCGAAGGCGCCTCAAGGCGACCTTCCGGACTCCGGGAGCAGAGGGAGCAAGGCTCCCGAGGGCTCCGAGTTCGGCCCTCAGCCGAACACCGCGCCGGAACCTCCAATGGTTCCGGACTCAGGCAGGCGGCCTCCCTCCAAAAGGGGCAAGACGCCTGTGCCGGTGACCCCTGTCCAACCAGAGGCACCGGACAATCTGCTGGGAGCGCTTCATAGCGCTTCCATCGACGAAGAGCACCGCACTATTATGAGTGCGGTGGTCCAGAAGGTTCAGTCCGCCAAGAGCGGATTGACTGAAGCCTGTGCGAGCCTTCTAACAGGCTTTGAGGTAAGTGTTTGAAATATAGGAAAAATATTACCGCATAGACAGTAGCCCCTGATGCTCTGTTCGGTGTTCAAAAAGAAAAGCCGAATAGAGGATCAAACAATATCGCAGGAATCTAACATAAGTATGTCTATATGCGTATGTAGGCTTCGCTGCTGGCCTCTGCCGCACAGACTGCAGAGGTTGCCGCATTGAAGCAGGACCTCGAGGGGTCCAAGAAAGAGCTCGGCCTTGCCAAGAGGCAGCTCGAGGATAACAAGGGTAAGTAATACCCTGTCTATAGATATGTATATATAAAAGAAGACGCGATTGCAAAATGACAGGATCATCATAAATTTGCAGGGGCCACGACCGAGGTGGCGACCCTGAAGCGAGCGCTATCCGAGGCCGAAGACAAAGCGGCCAAGGAGCGCACCGAGCGGGAAAGGCAGGAGGCACGGGTGGGCGAGGTGCAGCAAGAGCTCCAAGCTCTCGTGTCGAAGCATGAGACGTTGGAGCGTGACTCAAAGACGCGAGAGTCCGAGCTTGCCCCGGCCCTCGAAAGAGCGAAAAATGCCATGGCTGAAGCCCAAAGAGCCCTCCAGGAGATTGAGGCAATGAAGAAAATAGCGGCGGGTAAGGCATTCCTTATGCAGAGCAAGCATGTGAAAGTAAATTACTTGTTACTTACCCGAATCCGGAGCTCTCCAGGAGCGTTCACAGATTTGCCCCACAGCGTGTCGGTTGCCACACAGTTTTACCAGGCCTAGGAGGGAAGCTCAACGGAGAAGTTGTCTCAGTATACTGGGGCCGAACACCCGGTGCCCATGAGCGACCAGCTAAGGCAGCTGGTCGAGCTACACAAGGCGGCCGGACAGGCCATGAAGGGCTTTATAGTCCGGATGTGGCCTGGCAACGCCCTTCCCGACAGCTAGTTCGGCCTGGTGAGGCGGCTTGTGGATGCCTGCCCATGGCTGGAAGTCGTCAAGCGGTCCGTCTGCATCGAAGGTGCACGCCGGGCTTTCGCCCGTGTGAAGGTGCAATGGGCCAAGCTGGATGCCGTGAAGCTGATTAAGGAAGGGCTACCGGCGGGCAAGGAGCATCACCACCCCAAGATGTACTATGAGGGTGTCCTGAAGGGTGCCCGTCTTGTAGCGGACGAGTGTACGAAAGATGTAATATTTGAGTAAACTCGCTCGTGTAATCCTGTAGTTATGAAAACTTGTTCATATGCTCTATGCAGCGCTTGTTTGAATTTAAAATATTACCTTCTGTTTGGCTATTTATCAAATCCGAGAGATGGCTAGTCGTCGGCTTCTGCCCCCATGCCACGAGTGCTGGGGTGTTCGGGATAAACCTGAGCACTCTTGTTCCCATTGTTGGGTCCTTCGTGGGAGGTGCTCAGCACAACGAACAAGGCAATCAGAGTATAATGCGTTATCACTCTCACTTAGCCATAGAATTCTATAATTTTAAATTTCGGCGAAGCCCCTAGTATTTGGAAGGCCGAATTCGGGGCGGGATACACGCCTTAAGCCGGACAGGGCCGACTCCTCGCACTAAGCGGCATAAGTCTTTAGGGACTCGAAAACCTCTCGAACAGCGACCAGTCTCTCGCCTTATCATGACAGTCAGTTTTAGCTTTCTCTACTGAGGTGCTTAGCCCAGCTGAACCGGGGCACAATCGCAGTAGTTCTCCCAGTGCTACCTTAGCCGATATAGCGGAATGTATGGTACCAAAACATGGGAGCCAGGCAAACCCAACTATTGACCAAAGACATGATTCGGAGCTGATGCATATAATGCTATAAGTTCGGGGTGCCGCACTTGTGAAAGTGTTCGGACTTCTCACGCTGTATTATGGGGTATGCTTAAGCCCCTAGCGTATTGGCCGTACCAGAGTGTACGGGTGCTAGATGTCATGAATGAACATATATATATAAGAAGAATGCAATAATAGTCTTAATGTTATGCATTGTTTATTCAAAAAGGTGCGTTAAAGCAGAATGATACATGCAGTGCAATAAGCAAAAAGTAGGACTATGTCCTCTCCAAGGGCGAGCTGAAGAATAGTATTAAGGCAAGTATTGCACTCGTTATCGTAATCCACCTGGGACTTCCATGGTGTGATGTAGCTTGCTGCCTCCTTGGTTGCTGCATCATGTGTTCGGCAATCATGCTGCCGGACAAGGTTTCCAGAGATTAATGTCCTGAAAGAGAGAAAAATAACAAAGCGTGAAGCACCTAGTGCGGTTTAAGCCGCGTCTTGGGGCATGCCGTAGTTGTGCCCCCTTCCCCACCTGTGCCCATGGTATTTTTAATGCGTAATTATGTACACGTGGCACGGGTTTCACCGTTTGGCTGGGACTGGGGTGGGGGCCGCATTGCTATGCGAGCTCGGAACATGCCAGGCGGTCCTGTTGCCGATTACTCTGGGCGCGCTTGAAGGTGTCCGGGTCCTTAAACGCCGAACTAGTGGATTGCCTTAAGAGGCTGCTTTGCGCTTCCACTGCGAGGGCCGCAGTGTGCTCCTCTGTTCGGAGAGAGCGCTCTGTGTTTCCATTAACTTTAATGACCCCCCGAGGTCTTGGCATCTTGAGCTTGAGGTATGCATAATGCGGTACCGCATTGAATCTCGCAAATGCGGTTCGCCCGAGCAGTGCATGATAACCACTGCGGAATGGGACTATATCGAAGTTTAACTCTTCGCTTCGGAAGTTATCCGGGGATCCAAAGACCACTCCCAGCGTGACTGAGCCTGTGCAATGGGCCTCTACACCTGGTATGACGCCTTAAAAGGTCGTTTTTGTGGGTTTGATCCTTGAGGGGTCTATACCCATTTTGCGCACCGTGTCCTGGTAAAGCAGGTTCAGGCTGCTGCCGCCATCCATAAGGACTCGAGTGAGGTGAAATCCATCAATAATTGGGTCTAAGACCAGTGCGGTGAATCCGCCATGACGGATACTAGTGGGGTGGTCCCTGCAATCGAAGGTGATCGGACAAGAGGACCATGGGTTGAACTTTGGGGCGACTGGCTCCAACGCATATATGTCCATGAGCGCACGCTTCCGCTCCCTCTTGGGCATGTGGGTTGCGTATATCATGTTCACCGTCCGCACTTGTGGGGGGAACCTCTTCTGTCCTCTGGTATTCGGCTGCCGGGGCTCCTCCTCGTCATTGCTATGTGGCCCCTTATCTTTGTTTTCGGCAATTAACTTGTCGGCCTGCTTGAAGACCCAACATTCCCTATTGGTGTGGTTGGCTGGCTTGTCGGGGGTGCCATGTATTTGACATGAGCGGTCGAGTATACAGTCCAAACTGGACGGGCCCGGAGTGCTTCTTTTGAATGGCTTTTTCCGCTGACCGGGTTTAGAGCCTTTGAATCCGTCATTGACTGCCGTATCCTCGGTATTGTCGCTGTTAATGCGGCACTTATGTGTGTTGCGACGTGACCTGCTACTGCCGTCCTTGGTATCCGAAGTACCATGGTTCTATGATATGTTGTTACTGCGAGCCAGCCAGCTGTCTTCTCCTACACAAAAGCGGGTCATGAGTGTCGTGAGGGCTGCCATAGATTTCGGCTTTTCCAGACCAAGGTGCCGGGCTAGCCACTCATCGCGGATGTTGTGCTTGAAAGCTGCTAGGGCTTCTGCATCCGGACAGTCGACGATTTGATTTTTCTTTGTTAGGAACCATGTCCAGAATTGCCTGGCCGATTCCTCTGGTTGCTGAATTATGTGGCTCAAGTCATCGGCATCTGGTGGTCGCACATAAGTGCCCTGAAAGTTGTCGAGGAATGCGGCCTCCAGATCTTCCTAACAGCCAATGGACTATGCTGGCAAGCTATTGAGCCAATGCTGAGCTGGTCCTTTGAGTTTGAGTGGGAGGTATTTAATGGCGTGTAGATCATCACCGCGTGCATGTGGATATGCAGGAGGAAATCATCGATCCATACCGCAGGATCTGTTGTGCCGTCGTATGATTCTATATTTACGGATTTGAAACCCTCTGGGATTTGATGATCCATTACTTCGTCTGTGAAGCATAAGGTGTGTGTGGCGCCTCTGTACTGGGCTATATCGCGACGCAGCTCCAATGAGTCTTGCCCGCTGTGCTCGGCTCGGCTGGATTTACTTTTACTGTATCCGGCGTGATGTTTATCGTCTCGCATAGTGGCACGCCCTCATGATCCGTAGATCGATCTTGCATGTTTTGCTTTGTCCTCCAATACGTCTCGCAGGTCTAGCGTATTTCCCCATGCCTTTTTAGTTGAATGGCGTCGGGGTGCAGGCTGAGCTTTTGGCTGGAATGCCTCTCTGTCGCGGCCACGGGGTGGCCGATCAGCTGCATCGTACGCTTCTTCCTCTAGTCGGGATAGCAACCTGCATTTTGGGTAACTCTTGGAGGGGCATTCGAGTTTATATTCCTCGGTCGCCAGGACTTCAGTCCATCTGTCAGCTAGCAGATCTTGATCAGCTTGAAGCTGCTGCTGCTTTTTCTTAAGGCTATTTGCCGTGGCTATAAGCCGGTGCTTGAAGCGCTCTTGTTCGACGGGATCCTCTGGCACGACGAATTCGTCATCGTCGAGGCTTGCCTCGTCTTCGGAGGGAGGCATGTAATTATCATCCTCCTCCTTTTCATCTGCCTCTCTCTCAGGAGGGCTGGCTTCTCCCTCCTCCTGCCCTAAATCGTGCTGGGGGGATTGTTGCCATCTTCGGCACTGTCCGGAGTTCTATTATCTCCTGTGCCGGTATCACCACTTTTGCTTTGGAGGGATTTAGAGCGGCACCGCTGACGTCGGCGCTTGGGTTGCTTCTTGGAGGGGTCATCCTCCGTTGTCTCGTCGCCATTGCCTTCTTTGGGTGTGTCCACCATGTATATATCGTATGATGAGGTGGCTGTCCAGTGCCCTGTGGGCAGTGGTTCCTCTTCGTCTCCCGCATCGTCGTCCATACCGTCGATGTCTTCGGAGTCGAAGTCGAGCATGTCGGTTAAGTCATCGACAGTGGCTACTAAGTGGGTGGTGGGTGGGCAGCGAATTTCTTCGTCAAACGCATCCCAATCCTGCCGGACATAGTTCGGCCAGGATCCTCCTGACAAGGAGAGAGACCTTAATGAGTTCAGTATGTCGCCAAAGGGAGAGTGCTGAAAAATATCTACGGAGGTAAACTCCATGATCGGCGCCCAATCAGATTCACTAGGAACGGGCGCAGGCGGTTCGGAGTCCGTGGCCGGAGAAGGATCCGGCAGTTTGACAACACGGCTCTCGTGCAGGGTAAGGTCGATGTTCGGCTCGATCGCCGCTGAGGATAAGGCCTCCGTGGTGGGGTCCATCCACCCGTCCATGGACGACGCAACTGGCTCCGAATTGAGGGTCGGAGCGGCTGCCGGTGTGATCTCCCGAACACTGTCTGATGGTAGAGCTAAATCGTACTCATCGTGATCATGTGACGCACAAGGCAGGGGCTCGAATCCGTCGAAGATCAAGACTCCGTGGATATCGGCCATGTAGTTTAAGCTTCCAAACCTGACCTGGTGGCCATGGGTGTAACTTTTGATCTACTCCAGATGGCCATGAGAAACCCTAATCCCGCTGTCCGGAGACCCCCTAATCCCGGACTCCCTCAAGAAGGCTATTCCTTTATATCAGATGCTGAAGAAAACAGATGATTTTGTCTGGAGTGAGGCGGCTGATAAAGCATTTGAGGATCTGAAGAGGCAGCTAGTTGAACCACCTGTGCTTGCAGCCCCGATCGATAAAGAGCCGTTATTTCTATATGTGGCTGCTAATGCCCGAGCTGTTAGCGTGGCTATTGTGGTGGAGCGCAAGGAAGTTGGAAAGGAGTATCCGGTTCAACGGCCGGTTTATTATATCAGTGAAGTACTCATTGAATCAAAGCAGAGGTATCCACATTGGCAGAAGCTGGTATATGGAGTGTTTATGGCAAGCCAGAAGCTTAAACATTATTTCCAGGGCCATCCTATCACGGTGGTCAGTTTAACCCCTCTGGGAGATATCATTCAAAACAGGGAAGCAACTGGCCGGATTGCCAAGTGGGCTATTGAGCTTGGACCTCATGGGCTCAAATATATACCTCGCACATCGATCAAATCCCAGGACTCGTGGACTTCATCAATGATTGGATGGAGTTGCAGGCACCAGAGGAGATGCCAGATAATACGTATTGGACTATTCACTTTGATGGATCCAGACAGTTGGAGGGCTCGGGGGCTGGAGTCGTACTATCTTCCCCAAGAGGTGACAAGTTTTGTTATGTCCTCCGTTTAATGTTCCCTTGTACTAACAATGCAGCTGAGTATGAGGCTTTGCTACACGGTCTTCGGATGGCTAAGGAAATGAACTTAAGCCGGGTCAAGTGCTTTGGGGATTCAGATCTGGTGGCTCAACAGGTGTCTGGCACTTGGGATTCTAAAGATCCACTCATGGCTGCATATCGGCGAGAGGTGGATACAGTGGCTGGTCACTTCAAGGGTTATCAGGTGGACCATATAGACCGGCGAAAGAACGAAGCGGCGGACGCTTTAAGTCGCCTTGGTTCTCAGCGTAAACCGGTTCCACCAAATGTCTTTCTTGACGTGTTGCATAATCTGTCAGTCAAAGTACCAACAGAGGAAGAGTTGGCTATTCCTGATCCGGAGGCTCAATTGGTGGCGGCTTTGCATGTCATACCGGATTGGACAATCCCATATCTGGCTTACATGAACCGGGGCGAGTTACCGGACGATGAAACCTTGGCCCGACAGGTAATCCGGCGTTCCAAGTCCATGACCATACTCAACGGGGAGTTACATAGTTACAGCGTTTCAGGAGCAATTCAGCGTTGTGTCTCTCCTCAAGAGGGTTGTGAGATTTTGCGAGAAATCCATGAAGGGGATTGTGGTCACCATGCCGGTTCAAAGTCTTTGGTTGCTAAATCTTTTCGCCACGGTTTTTACTGGTTAACAGCTCATGCTGATGCAGAGGATTTAGTCAAGAGATGTGACGGTTGTCAAAAATTCGCATGCCGTGCTCACATTCCGGCTCAGGAGTTGAGGATGATTCCAATAACTTGGCCGTTTGCGACTTGGGGGCTTGATATGGTTGGACCCTTCAATCGTTCCAAGGACAAAAAGACCCACTTGTTAGTGGCGGTTGATAAATTCACCAAATGGGTGGAAGCAGAGCTAGTCAGTAAGTGTGATGCGGCCACGGCGGTTCAATTCATCAAAAAGGTGATATTCCGGTTTGGTTTTCCACACAACATTATAACTGATAATGGTACTAATCTGTCAAAAGGAGAGATGGAGGAATTTTGCCAACGTGAGCACATCCGGCTTGATATAGCATCGGTGGCTCACCCCCAGTCTAATGGTCAAGCGGAGAGGGCAAATCAAGAAATTTTACGAGGTATCAAACCCCGGCTTATGGTTCCTTTGAAACGGACACTGGGTTGTTGGGTTGAGGAGTTACCCTCTGTGTTATGGAGCATCATACCACACCCAACAGGTCTACGGGTTACACACCTTTTTTCATGGTTTATGGAGCAGAGGCAGTTCTTCCTACTGACATCCGTCATGACTCGCCTCGTGTGATAGCTTACGTTGAGGGTGACAATGAGAAGGCATGTCAGGATTCCCTGGACCTGTTACATGAAGAGCATGATCTTGCAGCAGCTTGTTCGGTAATTTATCAGCAAGATCTCCGACGTTATCACAGCCGCCGGGTTAAGACCAGAACCTTTCAAGAGGGTGATTTGGTGCTCCGGCTCATCCAGGATCAGACTGATATGCACAAGTTATCCCCACCTTGGGAAAGGACCATTTGTGGTCAGCAAGAATCTGCACAACGGGTCATACTACCTCATTGATGTTCGAGAGCACAAAGACTCACGTAAATTGGAGGAGGAGACCAAGCGGCCGTGGAATATAGCTCTTCTTCGGCCTTACTATACTTGAGCCATAGGCTCTTCATATGTACATATTTACGACAATGTATATATTATATGATAAACCGGAGCCTCGAATGAAGCGGGGTCTCTATTCTTTTTACATCATGTGTGTACCTATAAGGGTTTCTGCTAACAAAGCAAAATTTTGTTAAACCGGTCTCTGCAGCCGCACGGATGCAAAGGGATTTCACTAAGGGGCTTGGTTGTTATCACACCATAACTACACCTCTTGATAGGCGTTAAGCCACAAAGGAAATTATGTGGGGCCAAAGAGAGTGTTGCACAAAGCACAAACTCAAACATGGGCACCCACTGAGCACAGCTCACAAAGTTACTTGGGGGCTCTTTGTGCAAAGCAACAAAGAGTTTGAAAGGACCCTTGTAATTGGCTATCAAGCCATGGCTGGGATGCCTGGGGTATTCACCTAAAACCCCGGATTAACCTGCCTTCATCAAGTAAGCCACTCCTGTCCAGGTAATCCTGGTATGACCCGCCGAATGTTTGACAAGTCAATCTTTTCCAGACCCTGAACTTGTCAAAGTTAAAACAACGATTGGTTAATTGGAGGCCCATCTTAAAAGGCTTTGTTAAACGGTTTAACTCAGAGGCCTGGCAGCCCATGAAAAGCCTCGATTTGGAGCATGGCAGCTCATAAAAATCCTTGCATATTTCTTTTTTGAATCCTATTTGCTAAGTTTTCTGCCTTTATTGAGGTTCATAATATGTTATGATAAACCGGTGTATTTGGCCCGGCTTGACTTTCAACTACACGTTATCAGTACATGATCAGTTACAAGTCGGCATTCCTTACCCCGGTCTGGTTTGACTAAATCGCCAGTGCTATAAAGAAAACCCGGTGATTATTATATCCCGGTATGGTTTATTATCATAATCCGGCCAAATAAGGACGGAGTTATCAACCCTCCGGATTGGTGTTGACACCTTTACCATACAAGCAGTTGGTCAACGAATGAGGTATGTTGCACATATTGCTTTTTATACAAAAACTTTGATCATTCATCTAAGTATTGTATATTTGTTGAGCATCATAACCCATCCAGTGGTAAACCGCTAGGATACTTTCAAGTTCTTGTATCCAGGAACACATCTCATCATGGGCAATGCATAAATAGATCCCAAAAAGTGGAACAAATTTCCATGAAGTGTCACAAAAACATGCTCGATGGCATGACAGATAACGGAGTTTTTTCTATCCTATTACAAGAAGCTTCAAAGCAGCTACAAGTGCATAATTGTTTTTTGGCATTGGCATACAAATATCTGGTAAACCGGCTGCCAGTTTAAGACACTTCGTCTGGACGGTTTGATGGTTGAGGTTCAGTTGGTGCGATCACTTCTTCTTCATCCCTCCCCAGACGCTGGAAATCAACCGTTGACCAATCGACTCCAGTTAAAGCTTGAAACATGGCCTCTTCATGGATAAGGTTGGAGGGGTTAATATCAAGAGCAAATGTATGCTTACAGATTGGAGGCACAAGTTCTTCGACTTCATGGATTTCGGCAGGCTGCCTCTTCCCTTCAGCGTCATAAGCCGGTTGGAAATGAGACAAGTTTGTGTCCTCTGCCAGTTTGCTAGCTATTGGCCGCATTTCCATGGTCGGCCTTCGGAGGTCATCATTGTCGAAGTTTGAACCGTCCTCCTTTACACCTGGATATCCTTTAATGATGTCCTCTGCTTCAAGATCTGGAATCCATGCCTTAGCTCGGATTAGTGCGGTTAATGCGCCTGCTCTTGCAGCTGCCTTCTTCAGTTCGGTAATCCGGGCTGGTAGCATGGCCAGCTTATCAAGAGTTTCCTTTATCAGTGATGGTGCCGGTTTATTGTAAGACGCAGTGCAAATAGCCCGTTGAGACCCAGAGTACAACTGTTCAATCAAGGTATACGCCGCTTTAAGCTTCATCCGCATATCTATGCCCAGATGAGCAACACGAGTGCCTATTACGGTTTAAAATCAGCATTCTGGTCAATGATAAGGTTCCATGAATTGGACAAAGTGCACAAGGAGATACTTACCAAAGACAGCGGAAGTCATGGCATTGATTTGCCGTTTCAAAGCAGCTAGTTCATCTACAACTGGTTTCAGGGCTGCTTCGGCATCCTCAGCTCTTTTGGTTAAACCGGTTTTCTCGGTTTCCAAGTCAGCACGATCTTTGTTAAAAGACTCTTTCAGTTTTTCCATCGCTGCCAGGGCTTTGGTCAGCTCCTCTTTGGCTTTCGCAGCTTCTACTTGTTGGGACTTCATGTTCTCTTACAAATCAGCGGTCCGGGCATCTCTATTTCTTAGTTCGGCCTACAACAGTGCAGAAATGTCAAACAACAGGATATATATTTTATAAGTACAAAGCGTATAACAAGTTATACACTTTGTACTTGGGGGCTAATGCCTATTTGCTCTGTTTCACTACATCTTTTATAAAGTCTCCAGAACAATGCAAGCATTATCCTTGACACCTGGGGGCTAATGTACATCTGTTCAAAACGGACGCATGGACTAAAACCCGGATTACCTTGAAAAGCTAAACCGGCCTTTGGGGGCTACACTGAGGAAAGTTATATCATTACATTGGTAAAGTATCGGCCTTGGTTTTCACTAAGGACCTAACATTTTGAGGGTCATTGGGAGAGACTTAAAGTGTTGCAAAGACCCGGTTTATGATTAACATCCTAAAACAGCCCTTGGGGGCTACTTGGGCTAGCATTTCAACTTTGGAATCAAGAAGTAAAAGGAGATGAAAATACCTCATAGCGTTCCTTCATCAAATTAACCAAACCGACTTCATAGTCACGGTTTGAGTGCAGACGGTTTAAGAAACCGGAGTGAAGCTCTTCAGCGTTGAGATGGGCATAACTTGATAAGTCAGTACTCCATTTGCTCTTTTCCCTAGCAGCAGCTCTTCTTTGGCGCTATGTTGGGCCAAGATTACGGGATGGCCAGGAGAGCTGTGGCCCATGCCAGTAATGATAACATCATCTCCTTGGCCTTCAGTGGTTTTTGCGGGTGATGACGGAGTTTCAGTATTTCTCATCGGACTAGCCTGGTTTGGAGCTGCCGGTTCAGTGTCAGGCATGGCAGGGTCAGCTTCTGGTGGTTCATCAGTATTCCAATCTTGAAGGGGCGGTTCATCAGAGGCGGCTTCAGGATGAGGACCCTCTGGTTCACGAGTTTGGTCCAGTTCACCTCTCTGCTCTTCTTCAAAACTGCCTGGTCTTCTGACGGATTGTTGACCCGAGTTTTCTTGATGGGTCTGGCTTTGGCTCTGCAAATAAATTAAAAGAGGGTTAGCATCTTATTCAAGATTTGTAATGCATTGGAAGAAAGAGTTTGAAAACTTACCAAGCCATAGTTTTTAGAGGAGGGAGTTGGGTTGCTGTCGACTCGCCAGAGGATGAGGGAGGTGTCACCTGATAATTTGAATCGGACGGATTAAGAGGTTGTCTGATATAACCTGCCTTGCGATAAGAATGGTCAGAAGTGGAAGAGACCTCAGACCGGCGCTTCCGAACCGGGGTATCAGGTAAACCGGCCGAAGTGACCTGTTGGCCACTGTGCCAGGTTGTCCGGCAAGCTTCATGCTGCTGTGTCTTCAAAATAAATGTTGGGTGTTGTGTTGGGTGCTGTGTATCATGTAACCAAGGGATGAGAAAAGCTTACTTTCTGGACTGCTTGACGGGTTTTTTGTGTTGGCATAGAGTCTGAACCGGAGGAAAGGGTAATTGCCTCTACATCATCAGCTTGGCTGCCTTCTACGTCCTCCTGATAAAGATCATTGTTAATGAGGTGCATGAAAAGGGAGCCAAGTGAGTCAAGTTCTACCTCAACTTCCGGATCATCAGCATCTTCATCAAGTTCCATGTTGATCCGGTCAGCCGTTTTCCGCTTTGAGTTCCGCTTGCCGGCTTTGGTTTTGGGACGAGATGGTTTGACCGCTTTATCCCCGGTTGGCTTTATCGCTTTATCTATGGATTTCCGTTTCCAGAAGGGATTATCACCCTATTCATACATAAACAGAAGAAGGATTACAAGTTGAACAAGTTAAAGATATCAAAGATGAAAAGGAAGTATAGTGCTTACAGCAGGCGGTTTGTTCTTAGTATAGAAGGGGTTCAAGCCGGTTTGATGACAGACTGATTCTGATTCATTTAAAATTTTCTTTACGCTTTCAGTGACCTCTTCATCGGTCACCTGAATGTTGATATGGTGTTGAGGGTCTTCAACATCACCGGTGTACTCACACATTAAACCGGGGCGGCGGCTTAGCAGCAAGACGCTGCAAGATATCCAACAGCGCATGAAATCAACGCTTGTTAAACCGTTGGCCATAAAGGCCCAGAGCATGGCGAGTTGAGGGGCATATTTGGCCCGTTCTGCAGAACTTAAGCGTTGCGGCATTGGATGGGTGTGGGAAAGCCGGTGATCATGATAGCCTGAAAGGGGATTTTCATCTTCAGGAGAAGTATCTCTGCAGTAAAACCAAGTCTGGTTCCATTCCTTGGGGTGGCTGTGCAGTTTGGCATGAGGGAATTCAACTTCCTTCCGCTTTTGAATTGAGACAGCACCAAGTTCAGTATTGGGGCTGTTTACAAACTCTGTACGCCGGTTCAGATGAAAAAAGTCCCGGAACAGCTCAGCAGTGGGTTCTTCTTGCAGGTACGCTTCACATAAAACTTGGAAGTTGCATATATTGGACACCGAGTTGGGTCCAATATCTTGAGGATGGAGTTGGAAACTGGCAAGAACATCTCGGAAATTTTTTGACCCTGCCGGTTTGAAGCCACGACCTATGTGGTCGACAAAGATCACAACCTCACCCTACCTCGGGGTAGGAGGATTCTCTGTTCCTGGAACTCGCCACCGGATCTCCGTCTTCTTTGGCAAGGTGCCGATACTAACCATTTCGTTCAATTGATCTTCGGTGATCCGGGAGCGGGCCCAGTTGCAAGCGGCAAACTGTTTGGCCATTGTGAAATGAAAAGCTGAAAAGGAAATGCCGGGTTACGAGTCATTCATGGAGGAGCAAAGATGCAATGGAATAAATATATACCGGTATGTGAATTTGCGTAAACCAGAGACTAATATAAAATTGAATGACAAGGTCATATAAAGGGCATACATGTGTTGTTAAACCGGACTATTACCATCAACGTGCAGAAGGGTAGCCGGTTTACTAGGGGACTAATGGTATGAGATAGATTGTTTTTACAAAGGTAAACCGCCTAGATGGTAAAGAAGATACAGATCTAAGGCGAAGAGGGTTAAGTAAGGTAAAAACAGGTTTTACAGGATCACAGGGGCATTTTGGATCTACCACAAGTCAGGAAAAGAAAAAGATCTAGATCTAAAAGTAAAAAAGGTTGGTCCCGAAACAGTTCATAAAGGACTAGATCAGTCTTTTGTGCATAAGGGTTTGTGGTGGTAACAGAAGATTAGCCATGGCATAGGATACGTCAAGTGTGAAGTGTCCATCTATATACTAAGGAGGAACAGGGAAGAACAACACCGAAGCTCCGATGAACTTCAAAGAACCGCGAAGAACAAGGAAACCCTAACGGATCTAGAAAGGAAGGAGGAAAGGACTTACTGCGGCCGCGGAAGCAGCGGAGGTGTGTTGCGGAACTCTGGTACGAACAGGTCGATGCAACAGCCAACGGTGAGGCAGAGGCGAGGCTTGACGATGGCGGCGGCGCTCAGGTGTGGAGACATCGCAAGGAAATAGAAGGGATGAAGGGGTAACGGAAAGAAAAGAAAGGGGCCCTCTGCCCCTATTTATAAGACGAAGCGATAAAATGGCAAGTGTAGGAATCGAGGATCTCAAAAATGGATAATTAATAATGGTGTCGCCTCGATGACTAGACACACATTAATGAAGGTAATCCTCAGCTTCAAACGGATAGATGACGTCAGGGCGGTTTATCATGATCCTGGAGTATGACGTCATGGCGGTTTACAAGATCAAGGTGAAGATGCAAGGGAGGAATTTTACTAAGTATTGAAGATTGACATGAACAAGTTCAAACCAATCTGGGGCCTAATGTTGGGGATATTACTACTGGACGTAAACCGGCCAGGAGTAGCCGGATTAGCTTTACAAAGATTACAAGCCCATGAAGATGGAAGAATGATGGCGCTTTATGAAGGCCCAAGGCCCAGAGGTGAGTTAAGGCCTGTAGATGTAAACCGACCTAATTATGTAACTTGCATTGTAAGATAGGAAGTGTAGAGACCGAACTGGACACGTTTATGATCCGGCTTCGGGACTCTGTAAACCGGCGGGCGTCAACCTGTGTATATAAAGGGACGACCCGATAGCGGTTGAGGGGGAGACAACAACTCGAGAGCCAGACAAAGCGGATTCGCTCCCTGGCCTTCGAAACCCTAGCAATACAGATCACAACTAGACGTAGGCTTTTACCTTCATCGAAGGGGCCGAACTAGTATAAACTCCCCGTGTCCCCTTGTCCGGTTTAACCCCTTTAAGCTAACCCGTTGCGATGGCTCCACGACTAAGTCCTTTCACAAGGACATCCGCCGTGACAAACCCACGACAGGTTGGATGAGATCTATCATGTAATCGAGTCAGTTTTGTTAGGGTTTGATCCCTAGTATCCACTATGTTCTGAGATTGATGTTGCTATGACTTTGCTATGCTTAATGCTTGTCACTAGGGCCCGAGTACCATGATTTCAGATCTGAACCTATTATGTTTTCATCAATATATGAGAGTTCTTGATCCTATCTTGCAATTCTATAGTCACCTATTATGTGTTATGATCCGTTAACCCCGAAGTGACAATAATCGGGATACTTAGCAGTGATGACCATAGTTTGAGGAGTTCATGTATTCACTATGTGCTAATGCTTTGTTCCGGTACTATATTAAAAGGAGGCCTTAATATCCCTTAGTTTCCATTAGGACCCCACTGCCACGGGAGGGTAGGACAAAAGATGTCATGCAAGTTCTTTTCCATAAGCACGTATGACTATATTCGGAATACATGCCTACATTGGATTGATGAATTGGAGCTAGTTCTGTGTCACCATATGTTATGATTGTTACATGATGAACCGCATCCAACATAATTCTCCATCACCGATCCATTGCCTACGAGCTTTCCATATATTGTTCTTCGCTTATTTACTTTTCTGTTGCTATTGCTATCATCACTACAAAATACCAAAAACACTACTTTTGCTACTGTTACCTTTTGCTACCATTACCACTACTATCATATTACTTTGCTACTAAATAATTTGCTGCAATATTAAGTTTCCAGGTGTGGTTGAATTGACAACTCAGCTGCTAATACTTGAGAATATTCTTTGGCTCCCCTTGTGTCGAATCAATAAATTTGGGTTGAATACTCTACCCTCGAAAACTTTTGCGATCCCCTATACTTGTGGTTTATCAGGTCGCCGCCATCGTTGGCGCCTCCATCCTCAACCTCTGCCTGTATGCCGGGGAGCTCGAGGAGCCAATGGCCAAAAAGAGGTTTATCGCGGCCTTTTGGCCCGATGCCGGCGAGGTGGCCGCCAAGGTGTCCCTGTCGTCCTCCACGGGCCTGATCCGCCGTCGCCGGTCCCCCGATCCGCCCGCCGCCATGCCCCTACGCCGGTTCAAGGACTTCCCCATCCTCCCTCGGACCTGGCAGGTGACGAAGTCCTACCTCCGGGTCCAGCAGCGGTGGTGGGGGATGTGTGTCGCCAAGATTACAGATCGAGAGACCCACACCCGCCGGTGGCTTGGTAGCTTCCACACGGCCGAGCTCGCGACCATGGAGTACTACTGCTGGCAGGTCCGCTACCACAGTGCGACGGCTAGGCTCAATTTTCCCTTCGGCACACGTCTGGTCGACCTCATTCCGCCGAAGCTAGGGTGTTGAGCTCGGCTATGGTGCGGGAGGACCGCGAGGTGTGGGAGCGCCTCGAGGCCAAGGCCGCCGACGAGTCCTACATGCAAGAGCTCCACCGGCAGAAGCCGAAGCTCGTGGAGGCGAAGCGGGCGATCTTTGCCAGCGTGGAGGGCAGCGAGGTTATCACGGTCTCCTCTGATGACGAGGTCGATGGCGACGAGGACGGCGACGCGGAGGGCGGCGGGGTTATCACGCTCTGCTCTGATGACGAGGTCGAAGGCGGCGGCGACGGCAGCGCGGAGGGTGTCGAGCTGGGCCCCAAGGATGAGGAGATCGACATCGACGAGTGGAGGAGTGCATTCCCCAACGACCCCGACAATGGTACTGGCCCGGACCCAGCTCGCGGCACACCGTACATGTCGAGGAAGGATTGGCTCGACCTCTACTTCGACCGAAAGTAGTTTAGCTTAGTTTAAATTTATGTTTTATGTTTAGTTATTTAAAACTATCTATGTTTATGTTTGAATGCATGCTACTTTCGGTTGAACCTGCTTTGAACTTGATCAAATTGAAGTTTACAACCTTAAGTTTAGCGGATCGACTAGAAAAGGCCAAAAATTGTTGGAATATATATATATATATATATATATATATATATAAACACTATTCTGATCACGGGATCAGAATAATATTCTGATCACAACATGGACTTCCCGAGTAACGCGCCTGACCTTCCCCGAGTACTAGGTTGAACTTCAGCTAAAAGGTGTCCAAATGGGGCTTGCGATATACCGTTGGATAGCTATGGACATCAGTATCATGACCCAAGTTAAAATGTTGGCAAAATGTAAGCGGTTTAAGAGCAGTTTTGAAAACCGTTTTTTCTTCATACAAAAAACGTGAATCGTATTTTCGATCGCATTTTTTAACCGTTTATCGGAATGAGGCAAATAATATGGCATTGGAAAGCTGCTGCAAAACCGCTCTTTCCACATGTTGAAAGTTTTCTCTAATTCCCTACGGTTAAAGAGTAATTCGGAAAATCGTAAAATTTCATAAACCGAACATCCGAGTTCGTATTTTTGACGCCATTTCTAAATGGCTAATCCAATTGAGGCAAATAATATGGCATTGGAAAGCTTATGAAAATGCGCTACTTTTTTATGTTAAAAGTTTTTGCTAATTTTGAATGGTTTAAAAATAATTTAGAAAATGGTACAAGTTCCACCGAGTTCGTATTTTTGAGCTAATTTTTTAACCGTACGTCCAAATGTAGAAAATGATATGGCGTTGGAAAGCTTGAAGAAATGCGAAACTTTTTTGTATATATTGTGTCTCCTAATTCACTATGGTTTTATGTCAGTTTTGAAAATGGTTAAAAATGTATTTTTGCCGTAATTCCTACAAACTTTATTGGAATGGGGCAAATAATATACCGCTGAAAAGATACGGAAAGTGCGAAACTTTTTCATGTTGATGGTTTTCTCTGATTCCTAGCCGTTTTCAAGTAATTTCGAAAACAGCGGGATCATGCGTTCTGCCTTTATCGCGAAACAGATTCTTCGAAAATGCACCGCGTGAAGAATCTGGACTTCTCGGCGCGTGTACCTGAACTTCACTCTGTTTTTCACGTGATTTTTTTGCTCGTAGGTCTTCATCCACTGCTCATAGCTCTCCATCCACTCACCGGAATTGAGCAAGTGATATACCGGTGGAAAGCTGCTGTAAGCACTTAACTTTCCCGTGCTGATCGTTTTTTCATACTCGCGACGATTTTAAAAGCTTTTCATCTGAAATTCATTCAGTGTAGTAGGTGAACTTCCTGCTATTTTCAGTTGAACTTCTGTGACGTATTTTCGTTTGTAATTTTCTCATCCATTCGTTAGTGTTACACAAATGTTATTTCCTTTTGTACAAATCTCTCTCACAATAAATTTTTTGACTTTCTTCGACGAAGGACTTGAACTTATAACAACAAAACTTTTTGCCTTTTCTTTTTTGTTCTTTTTTTAATACAAAATGCATGCCCTGTATTACATGAACTTCTAGCAGTTATCAACCTGAACTTCTCTCGGTTACATGAAAATATTTGAGTTTTTTTATGGATTTTTAATCTTATTTTTCTTAATCTTTTTTTATGAATTTTGAAGCGCTCTATTTTTAATAGTTGAACTTCTTGTTATTTTATTTTTGAACTTCTTGTTTCCATTCTTTAATAACGAGGAAAATCTGAGTTTTCTTTATCATCGAACTTCTCCATCTTTTTAATATGGACTTCTTGGTTTATTTCTTAATCCTTTTATATGAAATTTTGAAGCGCTCTATTTTTTTAAAGTTGGACTTCTTGTTAATTTATTTTTGAACTTCTTGTTATTTTATTTTTGAACTTCTTGTTTCCATTCTTTAATAACGAGGGAAATATGAGATTTTTCTATAATCATCGAACTTCTCCGTCTTTTTAATATGGACTTCCTGGTTTTTTTCTTAATCTTTTTTATGAAATTTTGAAGCGCTCTATTTTTTAAAGTTGAAATTCTTGTTATTTTTATTTTTGAACTTCTTGTTTCCATTCTTTACTAACGAGGAAAATCTAAGTTTCCTATAATCATTGAACTTCTCCATCTTTTTAATATGGACTTCCTAGTTTTATTTATTTTAGTATTGGAAAAAAAATCCTACTTTCTGATAGACATCGAACCACTCCGTTTTTAAATTTGAACTTCTAGGTTTATTTTAACAGAGAAATCTTTTTTACAAAATTGTTTGAGATGCTTTTTCTAATGACCTTTGGGTTTTTTTGGATGAAAGTTTTTGTTATGTGATACCTCAGAACTTAGTTTTTTCTAAAACATGAACTTCATGTTCGAAAAGCAAAAAATTACACAAGAATATACATGCACAGTACAACACCAATTCGTATTACACACAACACTATGTGCTGGTACACTATGTGCAGGCATTACACACAATACTATGGTCATCTTCCACGACCGCGGCGGCGGAGCAGGACGACGTCGCGGCCGGGCCTCGCGCATGAACATCAAACTCTTTTTTTATTACAACGTCTTCGTTTATTTTTTTAGAAACATGGAAATATGGTTTTTTTAACTATTTGAAGTTTTAACTTTTTTACAATTTGAAATTTTCAAAATTTTCTAGACGGAACTCAAGTAATTTTTTCCATAAGCCAAATACAGAAACAATCAAACAAAAGAAGGACATAGTTTCAATTGTTTCCTGCTTGTTGCTATACGAACATTTTTCATATAAAAAAGACATACTGTACCTCTCATTCCTCACCAAACTTTGAACAGAAAAAGGTATAAGAGCACATATTTGGATGGTTAGTGTTCCCTCGAGTTAGGAGGAATAACTACAGAGAATCAAAACTGAATGTTTTTATGTTTGTACTTTAGGTAAACGAAAAAACCTGCTCATTTTGAATTGCTTGGTCAGCAGGATAACACAACGGACATCGACAGGCATCCGTGCTCATCCTTTTTCCAGTTTTTGGTGAAGTTCGACTTGGTCTGCAGGAGAAGCACGAACGTGCTGATCTTTTTTCTAGTTTTTGGTGAAGTTCGACTTGGTCTGCAGCAGAAGCACGAACGTGCTCATCTTTTTTCTAGTTTATGGTGAAGTTCGACTTGTCTTAAGGAGAAGCACGAACGGGATCACTGATGGCTGAGCCAGAAGGAGACTGTTCCTTCCTTTTTATAGAATTTCACATGGGGAAATTAGGAAGAAGACGCTAAGAACTCTGCTGCTGTTGTAGTTGACCTACTTGTAGCGTACGAATTGGACTTCAGTTAAGCTGCTTTTTGCTGCCGAGGAGACGACGCGGCTGCCGGTGATGCACTGCTTGAGTGCCGTACCATCGTTCTGCCGCTCTATCCAGCCGCAATTCTTGTCAGTTGTTGTGAAATGTCAAAATACATACAGGTAGTAATATATGAACTTTTGGGGAAATAAAAAATGAACTTCTAAAATACATTTTTGTTTTCTCACATAAACAAAATAACAAACAGCATGGTTTTCTCACATACAGGCAACTAATGTTTTGTAGTACACAACAACCTGAACCTGAATACCTGATGCACGCATTGAACCTACGAACTGAAGAAACCGGTATACGCCACCTCACCGCCTGCTCGGTATGCTAATGCAAAAAAAGTTCTCTCCCTCGATCTCGATCTACTTCCCCTCGAGCTTGCCGTTGGCGTCGGCCTCCTTCGAGTCCTTGGAGTTGAGCATGTCCCGGGCCTCGATCCAGATGACCATGGCATCGGCGAGCTTGATGAAATAGGGGTCGATCTTGCCGAGCTTCTCCTTGACCTGCTGCGAGAGCGAGATGTAGCACTTATGCACGGTGTCGCATTCCTTGTCAGCTTCTCGACCTAGAATAAGGGGATGATGTCCTCCTGCCAGAAGATGCCCTTGTACTCCTTCAAGTTCACGAACGGGTTGCTGGCCTTGCTGTGCCAGATGAAGGGCAGCCTTGTCTTGACTCCTAGCCCAAGGTGGTCGCAGATCACCTGCACACATACACAAATTATTTAGTAAAAGTTTAGTACAGCCGGACCAAACTCAAAGACGATGTGTGTGTTTAGTTTAGTTATAGTTACCTTGACGCACCAATCGGCCACATATCGTCGTAGCGTCCGATGGGCTGGCCGTCGCCCATGAGGTCGAAGTATATGGGCGGGCCGATGAGCTCGCGGTCGAAGGCCAGGTTCATGCCGCACGTGGAGGAGTAGGAGGGCGCGTCGGAGCAGAGGGCAGGCTGCACCGAAGGGGAGGGAAGGTCGAGGTGGCGTAGAGGGAAGTTCGTGCCGGACGGGAGGGAAGGGCGCGCCGCACTGCACCACCGAGCGATGGACGGTGACATCGTGGCGGCCGGATGGGGGCGGCGGACGGATCTCGCGGTTGGGGCGGCGGCTGGATCCTGCGGTGGGGGGCGGCACCGCAGTCGGATCCGAGGCGTGTGGCGGAGTTGCAGCTGGATCCGGGGGACGGTGGCGGCGGGGTTGTAGGAGGACACCGGCGGCGGGACCCATGGGCCGGGGGCACTCTGGTGGCGGGAGCACGCTGGGGAAGAAGGGGCGGCCGAACCTGGCGCGGCGCTGGATCGCTCGTCGGCGGCGGCGGTAGGTGGCCGGAGTTAGGCGCGCCGGCGGGATGTAGGGCGGCTGTGGTGGATCGGGAGAAGTTCATCGGCGGCGGCGTGATGCCATGAGGAGTGTGTAGATGGGATTGGGAGAGGGTAGTGGAGGGAGTCGTGGGAAGTGGGTGGGGTGGGTTTTTTTCTTTGACCGGTCGGGTGGGTTTTCTCAGGAGTTCGGGAACGCCTCTTCGGGCCCTATATAGGGGGCGCCGTGATCCAAATAGTTATTCTAATCCTGGGATTAGAATAGTGCTACTATATATATATAGACACACACACACAGACTAAGGGTTTTAGTCCTTTAACTTTTTAAGGGTCGCCTAGAGATGTCTTTATGACTTGTTTATTTCAGTTCTTCACAATGTGATGCTCTATATGTGCAACTATTTGCCATGAAGTTAAATTTCATCAATAACAGTTTCAACAATACCACTATGAATTACGATATTTGGTTTCTGTTAAGGATATTGCAGTTAACATGCCTTTTCATTTTCAATTGTTGTTTAGCAACATGCATTGTGCTAAATGACTAAATATGCAATTCCATGCTACATAGCAACAAGGAAGAGCGTTACCTTAATGTTCTGATGATGGCTAGATATAAATGTAATACAATCTTATATAATGGAATGGATGGAGTGTTGTACTACATCATTTTTCAATTGCTGTTTAGCTTCTAACATTAACTTGGTGCTTTTAGGTACATATATCATTGCCAAAGATCCACACTTCAACCCTTTCTGCGTATGGGGCAATGAGATATTCATGAACCAGCATCACATGAGGAAATTGATAAAGATTGTTATTAAAATGGGTCAAAAGATGTCAATCGAACTATTTGTTTACACTTTATGCAAGACAACAGTGAACTACAGGATGGTAAGTAAGAGCCCTGTAGCCTTCTTTTTACTGCCCGTAATGAGTTGTGTTAGATGACAATATCTGAATCTTTTTTCTTTTGCAGTGGATCTTGAAGCAGTTTACTCAAGATTACCTCTCAAACTACATGACTGGCAGCCGGCCATCACATGGGGTTGGATTAGAGTCCTGCATGCCTTCTGCATCCAGGAGAGCACAATAGGGTCATTCCGCTTCACCTTGTTCAGCAACTAGAATGTCTATTGCCTCTTTCTTTACCATATGTAATAGTACAAGTATAGAACCCTGGTACATCATTCTTTATTTGGTGCTTACGTAATTCTTAAACATATGTACCTATGAATCGAATAATGCATTGGTTGTTTGAACCTGATGGATATGAATAAAGCTATAGCCTACTTTCAAGTTTAAATTAGGTACAATTTTGAATAGCACCAATTAAATTATAGTGAGTGTGCAAGCATGCACACAGTTGCCGTTTACAAAGCGTGTGTGATGTCAGACACTATCACATACGGTGCGGGAAAACTAAATGTGTGTGATTGTCTACCTATCGTACACGGTTTATAATCATGAACTGTTTGTGATGTGCCAGACATCGTAAAACTCCCACGCCTAGAATATGCCTGGAAAACTCTCATACCTAGAATCTGCCTGGTTTTAGGCAAAACCACAAACTCCGACTGCGATGGCAATGCGAGCACAAACGAGTATCAAGGATGAAGAATTTGGGATATTCCAAATACCGAAAACGGTTATATAGGGACAACTGTATGCATCAAGGCTCCCTATCCCCGACGGTTTTTAGGTCGTGTGGGAAGGACCCCCCTATCTCCCACACTCACTTGGCGACGGTTCCAAATGCCGTCACGGAAAGGGGTTAAAAACCGTTTGTTTAGGACCAACGAGCACCAGTGCTAGGCCACAATAACCATGGGCTACATATTTACTGTAGTTACCATGGGCCTCCTATGGGCCGTAGAAACAATGGGCCTTCTATGGGCCGTAGAAACAATGGGCCTTCTACGGGCCATAGCATCAATGGGCCTTCTACGGGCGGTATGATCGATCGACCAAACATGGGCCAATAACAAACCACATTATGGGCCGTGAACGGTCTAGATTTGGAATCGTCCATTCGTGGGCCGACCATAACGGGACGTCGTTAATCGGCCATATTTGATGATGCTATGAAAACGGCCCAACGGATTAACGGGCCGATTGTAACCACATGATGAATTTGTCCCACAAGTAGAAAAGGCCAGTAATGGGATGTAAGTAACCGAATGCTGGAAATGAGCCCAAGAATAAATGGGCCCTGAGAAGGCCGAAAGATAACACGGGTTGGAAACGGCCCAATGGAATAATGGGCCGTTAATGGGTATAAAGCGGTACACTATTCATTGCGGGCCAGATTCACCATGGGCCATTAATGGGCCAAGAGTTACAAATGGCCTCGTATGGGCCGAAGGACATCATGGGCCATACATGGGTCGGAAGTTACAACGGGTTGGAATCATATTGGACGGCGTAGATGAAGCTACTAGGCTTAATTCCGGTAGGCCATAACGGGCAGTGAGTTGCGGGCCGTAAATGTGCTATATACGAACAGGACGTTAACAGGCTTTCCGTGGGCCAGCCCGTTACCTTTTGACCAAGTCAAATTGGCCGGACTTTTCATCGGAATGGGCCTCTGTTGGGCCGTGCCATGTATCGATGTGTCATAGGCGCCTCCTCTCCAATGAATGGATGATATCTGTCCCAACGGTGAGCCAACACGTGTTTCCTCCGACCAATGAGAATTTTACACGTGGAAAATCCTCATTGGCCCGGGCTGTTAAAGGGTTATCGGATCCAAAACCAGACCCGATAGCTTAACGGTGACCCGTTACGGTGGATGCCACGTGTCGGTTACCCTTGACGAAAACACTTCCATGGTGCGCCTTTTATCGTCATGGAAGTGGACACTTCCGTGATGATAATTTTGGTAATGTCATGGAACACTTCTACGACAACACAATTATGACTATCTTGATTCTGTCATAAAATCGTCATGGATGTACATGCATGGCAGAAAACGTGACCTACTGTGACAAACACGTATCATCATGGAAGTGTATTTTTTTATGGTGCGTCTACCCATAGAGTTTGAGGCTAGGAACCTTTTCAATATACCTGGGGCAGGGACCAGTGACCCGCCCGTGGTAAACCAGGTTGTTGAGGCGCCCGCGACCAGAGCAATGATTCAGCCACATACTGTAGACCCGCCTCGTTTGAATTTGACCCCGCCTCAGCACGTACCAACTCCACCAGGTCATTATTCCAACCCTCTGGACAATATGATTGCCGTGGTTACACGATTGGCGGCTCTCCCCGTTGAAGGCAAGTCTCCAGCTGTGATGGAGACACGAAGGGCTGGTGAGCTTCTTCAAACAGTGGTGGATCAACAGGCGGCTTACTCATACAGTCGTGATCGGATTCATTCAACCCCTCGTCAAAGCTGAAGCTACAGCAGGCATATCGAGTCGTGAGCGGTTTCAAGAAGTGAGCAGCATCGTAACCAGCCCCGTAGGCATGATCCGCCGCATGCTGATAATAATGCTCAGGCTTTGGTGGATCAGGGCAGGGCACATCGGGAGGCTGAGTTGGCGGCTCCGTTGGCGGCTCATCAACAATCTCCGGTTTACCCATCAGTGTCTGTGGAGGCAGGAATGACCTCTGGAACCCTTCTTGTGCCGTGCTTAGTGCTGGCTCTACGTACTGAGCACCGCCCCCCCGCAAAGTGCCTAATTACACAGCGGATCAGCCCCTAGAGGCTTGGATTGAGAGCTACGAGCGAGCCATGGAGATGTTGGATGTCAATGACGCTGTGTGCACTAACCATTTCACCATGATATTGGATGGGTCGGCTCGTACCAGGTTAAAGGGGTTGGCCCCAACTCCATCAGATCATGGGCTAACTTGAAAACGCGCTTTATTCAGAATTTCAAGGTCACATGCAAGCAGCCTCTGTCGATTCTTGATTTAGACACTTGCATCCAAGAAGAGGGCGAATCAACCGCCTGATGGCTACGCCGGATTTCGGCTATTATCCACTCATCGGATAGTATCAACGCCGGTTCAGCCGTCCTAATTTTGGAGAAAAATTGTCGTTTCCTTCCCCTTAAACAGAAGCTGGGGCTGCTTAAGTGCCACTGCAATGATACGGGAGAGCTCATGGCGGCTCTTATCAAATACACCGACTCTGATAATACCAAGGACCCTAAGTCTAATGAGGAGAAGGCTGGCAAGGGGAAGAAGAGCGGCAATGCAAAGGGATATCAACATAACACGATGGGTCAAGGTAATAATGGTAAGCGCAAGCAGATGGACGGCAGTTCAGACTTTGTGGTCAATACCAACATGCAGAGTAACAACCAGCGTCATAAGGGGAGATCGTCAACACCTTGGTTTGGCGGGCCAAAGTTTAACCTTGAGGCGATTATGAATCAGCCTTTACCAAAGCACAGTACGTAAGAGAAGCCGGCCAGTCATCTATGGAAAGAGGGAGTATAGAAATTCCAGTTTTTTCCAGAATAATATGGCCCGCATGGTGGGTCAGGCTTCGGCTCTCATGGAGCTGGCTTTGGAGGTGGCGGCTCAAGCTCTGGTTTTCAGCGCCAAGGCAATTAAGGTGGTTTTAATCAATAATCTAGTCAAGGGAATCAGCAGCAGGAGTCCGGTTATCGGATTAATCCAAAGCATCTGAATAGTGGTCAATATCATGTGCTTACCATGAGCTTATGTAAATGAGACCAGAAGATTCATAAGTGGGCAGTGAACGCGGTTGAGCCGGCAGCCTCTCGATACTTGCGATGGTCTGAACAACCTATTGTATGGAGTCGTGAGGATCACCCATCCCGGGTTGATAATCCGGGTCAATTGGCTTTGGTGGTTGCTCCTTAGGTTGGAGGATACAAGTTTACAAAAGTGCTTATGGATGGAGGCAGCAGTATCAATATCCTTTATTATGATACTTTTTGCCGTATGAATTTGACTAACAAAGATCTTAAGCCATCTTCTACTATTTTTCATGGGGTGGTGCCTAGTAAGTCAGCGTATCCTGTAGGTAAGATAGCCTTGGAAGTGGCCTTTGGTGATGATCGTGATTACAGAGCTGAAACATTGAATTTTGAGGTGGTAAAAATCAAGAGCCCTTATCATGCCCTGTTTGCACGGCCGGCTTATGCTAAATTTATGGCGCGGCCTTGTTATGTTTATCTGCAGCTTAAAATGCTAGGTCATAAGGGTACCATCATAGTGCATGGCAGCAGAAAAATAGCTTTGGAGTGTGAAGAGGGCGATGCTGCTTACGCTGAGTCTGTTTGTGCAACAGAGGAGATGAAGTTTTACAAAGATAATGTTGACCCGGCAGATATGACACCCTTGAAAAAGCCAACCACAGAGCATGATCCTTTGTTGAAGTTTAAGTCGGCTGATGATACTAAGCAAGTTGATTTTGTTCCTGGCGACTCATCAAAATAGTTCAGTATCAGTGCTAATATGGATCCAAAATAGGAAAGTGCGCTCATCGAGTTCATCCATGAGAACCGGGACATCTTTGCATGGAAGCCTCAGACATGCCAGGTGTACTGAGGGAACTCGTTGAGCACACTATTAATGTTGATCCAAAGTTTAAGACGGTCAAGAAATTCCTTTGTCTTCTTAATGAAGAGAGGCGCAAGGCCAGTGGTGAAGAAGTGGCCCGGCTCTTGGCGGCCGGGTTTATCATTGAAGTTTTTCATCCTGAATGGTTGGCTAACCCGGTGCTGGTACTTAAGAAAAAGACACTTGGTGCATGTGTGTGGATTACACAGACCTTAACAAGGCCTGTCCGGCTGACCCTTTTTCTCTCCCTCGTATTGATCAGATCATTGATGCTACAACGGGTTGTGAGCGTTTGAGTTTTCTAGATGCTTATTCAGGTTATCATCAGATCAAGATGGCAGTTACGGACCAGGAGAAGACAGCCCTTATCACTCCTTTTGGAGCCTTCTGCTACGTTGGGCTCAAGAGTGCCTAGGCAACTTATCAGCGATGTGTTCAGAATTGCCTCCACAACCAGATTGGATGCAATGTTCATGCTTATGTAGATGATATCATTCTGAAATCCAGGAAGAAGGAAACCTTGTTAGAGGATTTGAAGGAGACCTTTGACAACCTCCGGGTCTACAAAATGATGCTTAACCCGGCCAAGTGTGTTTTCGGTGTGACAGCCGGTAAACTATTGGGCTTTTTGGTTTCTGAGAGAGGCATTGAAGCTAACCCGGAGAAAATCAAGGCTATCACTTCTTTGGCTAAGCCGGCATGTATCAATGACGTCCAGCGTTTGGCGGGTCCTATTGCGGCTTTGAGCCGGTTTATAAGCCTCCTGGGAGAGAGGCTATCCCTTTATACCAGATGATGAAGAAAACAGATAAGGAGCCCTTGTGTAACACCCAAGATGCGGCTATATCTCCCACGTGTCGAGGCACGACTTAGATGCATAACCGGATTTTGGTTTTGTCGCAAGAAGGGTCATCTTCACACGATCCCATGTAATGAACAAGGATAAATAAATACTTGGCTTACAATCGCCACGTCATACAATGATCAAATAAATCATACATCATTCAGAGTACACACAAAGTCCGACTACGGACGAAACCAAATGAAAAGAAGATAACCCCAAATGCTAAATCCTGATTGTCCCAACTGGCAGTGGCGGTGCCAGGATTTTAATCATGTGTAGTCAACTCAATCTTGTGTAATCAAGACATATGTATTTTTACAGATTTTGTATTATTTTTGCATGATTTGTGCTTATATATGATACTTTTTCCACAAAGCTGTGTAGTCATTTGACTACACAGCCTATACATGGCTTCGCCACTGCCAACTGGGGACCACTACTGATCATCAGGAAAGGAAACATAGTAACATCCAAGGTCTTCATCGAACTCCCACTTGACTTCGGTGGCATCACCTGCACTGGTATCATCGGCACCTGCAACTATTTTGGTAGTATTTGTGAGTCACGAGGACTCAGCAATCTCAAAACCCGGGAGATCAAGACTATTTAAGCTTATGGGTAGGATGTGGTTATGAGGTGGAGTTGCAGCAAGCACTAAGAAAATATGGTGGCTATCATACGAGTACAAGAGTAAGATGAGAAACTACGCAATGGACGCAAAGCTAGAAGTGATCAAGAAGTGATCCTAAACTACTTACGTTCATACATAACCCAACCGTGTTCACTTCTCAAACTTCGTCGAAAAGAGACCGTCATGGTTACACACGCGGTTGGTGTAGTTTAATTAAATCAAGTGTCACGCTCTCATGATCAATGAAGGATATTCCTTCTCCCGCAACAACCCGATCACACTCGGAATCCCGGTTACAAGACATTTCGACAATGGTAAAACAAGACCAGCAAGACCGCCCGAATGTGCCGTTGAATCCCGATAGGAGATGCACATATCTCGTTCTCAGGGCACACTGGATGAGACATCCTATGAGTAAAACCAACCCTCAAGTTTCCCCGAGGTGGCTCCGTAGTCCACTCGGTTTGGACCAACACTCAAAGGAGCACTGGCCCGGGGGGTTAAATTAAGATAATCCTCGGGTTAATTACTCCCTAGGCAAAATGTTAGTTGTTATTATGCAAATGATAAAACCAAGGTTGGGCCTTGATGGAGGAGTTTTATTCAAAGAGAACTGTCAAGGGGGTCCCATAACCCCAGAATCCTGATAGAAGCTGCACATATCTCATTCTCAGGGCACACCGGATGAGACATCCTACGAGTAAAACCAACCCTCAAGTTTCCCTGAGGTGGCCCCACAGTCTACTCGATTCGGACCAACACTCAGAGGAGAACTAGCCTGGGGGGGGGGGTTGAATTAAGATGATCCTCGGGTTAATTACTCCCTAGGCTTAGGGAAATGGTGAAACCAAGGTTGGGCCTTGTTGGAGGAGTTTTATTCAAAGCGAACTATCAAGGGGGTCCCATAACCCCAACCGCGTAAGGAGCGCAAAATCAAGGAACATAACACTGGTATGACGGAAACTAGGGCGGCAGGAGTGGGACAAAACACCAAGCAAAAGGCCAAGCCTTCCACCCTTTGCCAAGTATATAGATGCATTAATTAAATAAGAGATATTGTGATATCCCAACATATCCATGTTCCAACATGGAACAACCTGCAAGGCACCTGCAACTAGCAACACTATAAGAGGGGCTGAGCAAAAGCGGTAACATAGCCAAACAACGGTTTGATAGGAAGGTGGGTTAGAGGCTTAACATGGCAATATGGGAGGCTTGATAAACAAGTGGTAGGTAGCGCGACATAGCGATAGAACGAACAACTAGAAAGAAAAGATAGAAGTGATATCGAGGGTAATGATCATCTTGCCTGCAAAGTTCTCACGGTTGTCGAAAGCTTGCTCCTCGTAAACGTACTCAACAGGATCCTCATTCACGAACTTGTCTCCTGGCTCTACCCAAAGCAAGAACACAAGCAACGGAACAACAATCAATCATGGTGTAATGCACAAGCAACATGATGCAAGACATGGCATGGAATGTAAGGTATGATGTGCAATGCATATGGGTACTCTGGAAGGGAAAAGATGATCAAGGCATTAACTTGGCAAACCAATCATGCCGCTGGAAAGATTGAGTGATTTCGGTCGAAATCGATATAAGGATCACCGAAAACAGATGCACGGTTTGCAAATGACGAGCAAAACAAGAACGATGCAAAACTGCGCTTAACAGCATCATAGCACTTAAGATGCATCATGAAACTATGCTACATCACCCCAACATAGCAACAAAGCACATGGCAGTGAAGTACAGGTGAAGCTCTACAAATCATGAACACTAAGCTCCTGCTAGAACTCACTAGAACAAGACTAAAACAGCATGGCAAAAATGCAAGTGACAACAGTTTCACAGACTTAGTGAAAATACTAAACATGGCATAAATAGCATCAGGTAGCAATATTTAGAGCTAGTAAACAACATGCTACGGGAACATATCATGTCAAAAAAGGTATGGAGGCTAGTAATAAAGGCAAAGAACAAAACTCCCTTACTGAACTTAAGCCAAAGATGCACAGAAAAGATGGTAGCATCAATGCAAAAATGGCAAGTGATATGAACAGATTCAGACTTTGTAGAAAAACATGGCATGGCAGAAACATATTCATGATAGCAACTTTGCAAGCTCGTGCCACTCACCGCAAAGCATTTCATGGCATCACAAGGTAACCAACAGTAAGAAGACACAATTATGAAGCTAAACATGGCAAGAGCAAGTTCATAGGGTACACGGATCCCTAGCAAAACCCATGGCAAAAATGCACTTCCTGTTAACAGACTGATAGCAACAATATTTAGCAAAAGTAGAGCATGGTAATGATAAGCTACACTACTCCATAATTAGAACCAGAGGCATGAATGGATAGACCACAACCATATCTTCAAAACACTCTTACTGAACTTCATCAAAATATGCATGGATCTACTTGTGGCAACAAGACAACATAGCAACATAATGTGACAGGAAAAGACAAGGATCTACTTGTGGCAACAAGACAACATAGCAACATAACATAGCAACACTCATACTTGGCATGCTTGTGCTAGTCACCACAGGGCTCATAAAAATACAAGGATTGCACCACTTTAAAGATAGCATGAAGGTGCTCCTAAAACATGTAGACATGATGCTCAAAGGATGCACACACAAAATGCTATGAAAATGATAAATCAACAAGTTATGATGAATTCCAGCAGACAACATCATTTAGCACTTTTGAAACAAATATTAGGGCATCAATATGGACAATAACATGCATGCAAATGGCACTAACATGAAGAGCGTCATGAGACGAACATTTCGATATATCATATGCGCAAATCAGAGCTACGGGCATCGAGATATGTCATGATGAAGGGGCACACATGAGAGACTATTTCGGGACTTGGAAGAAAAATACCCTCTGGATCTAGGGTTAACCGGATGCACGCGAACCGATGTCGTCCGATCTCGTCGCCAGCGATGGAGGAGGTGGCCGGAGTCGGGGGGAGGTCGTCGGAGGTCGGCGGCGGCCGGATCCGGTCGGCGGGGTAGCGCGGTGGTGGCAGCGACCGGCGACGGCGAGGTGGAGGAGGCGGCGGCGGTCGGCGAGCGAAGGCGGCGCGGAAACGCGGAAGGCGACGGCGGCCGATCTGGGCCGAGAGGGCCTGGCTCGGGACCCGCGAGCCGCGGCGGTGGGAGGTGGCGGAGGGCCACGGGGCGATCTGTGGTTGGTGCGGTTGGCGGCGGCGGATGCGTCCGACGCCGTCCGGACATGTCCGGCGCGGAGGAAGAGGGTGGAGCTAGGGTTTGGACCGTGAATTTCGGGGGAACGGGTCTATTTATAGGTAGGGGGAGCTAGGAGAGTCCAAATGAGGTGCGGTTTTCGCCCACATGATCGTGATCCAATGATGGATAGCATGGAGGGGGTTTAGATGGGCTAGTGGGCTGTTGTGGAGGGGTGCTGGGCTGCAAAGAGAGAGGGGTTTTTGCGGTTACCCGGTTAGCTGTTGAGGCATCAAACGACCTCCAAATGGAACGAAATTTGACAGGCGGCCTACCGGTGATGTACCAAGGCCACTAGACAATTCTAGGTCCATTCCGAGAATGTTTTTCTCCTACTCATGAAACAAGATCTGAGAGGTGCAACTGGTGCATGTGTGAGTGTCGGATTCTGAAACGGGCAACGAGAAAATGACCGGATGCATGAGACGAACACGAATGCAAATGAGATGGACATGATGACATAAGATGAAACTCATGACGTGAACAAAATGCAAAATGTAAGACAAAACCCAACCATGGAGGATACAACATATAACATAGCCGAAAATGGCAATAGTTGGAGTACAATTATGGGATGTTACATCCGGGGCGTTACAACTCTCCACCACTACAAGAGGATCTCGACCCGAGATCTAGGAATGAAAGAACTCCGGATATTTGGAACAGAGGTGATCCTCGCGCTCCCATGTAGCTTCTCGGTCGGAATGGTGAGACCATTTAACTTTCAGGAATTTGATTGACTTATTGCGAGTTTTGCGCTCAGTTTCTTCAAGAATGGCAACGGGATGCTCATGATAAGAAAAATCTTCTTGGAGGTCAATCTCTTCGAAGTTGATAGTGCGCTCGGGCGTCTTGAAATACTTGCATAGCTGTGACACGTGAAACACATCGTGCACATTTGAGAAGTTGGATGGAAGCTCAAGTTGATAGGCGAGGTCACCCCTTTTGCCAATGATCTTGAAAGGATCCACATATCTCGGGGCAAGCTTCCCTGTGATACCGAAGCTTGAGTGCCTTTCATTGGAGAGACGCGGAGGTAGACATGGTCTTCGATCTCGAAAGCCAAGTCACGGTGCTTGCTATCATAGTAGCTCTTCTGGCGCGATTGCACGGCTTTGAGATTTTCATGGATGACTTTACACATTTCTTCAGCTTCTGTGATCAAGTCATTGCCAAGAAGTTGGTGTTCACCAGTCTCGGACCAATTGAGAGGAGTACAACACTTTATGCCATATAGAATTTCAAATGGGTCCTTGCCCGAACTTGTTTGGAAGCTGTTGTTGTAGGAGAACTCGGCATATGGGAGGCAATCTTCCCACTTCATACCTAAAGAGATGACACAAGCTCTGAGCATGTCTTCAATGATTTGATTGACTCTCTCGACTTGGCCACTAGTTTGAGGATGGAAAGCCGTGTTGAAGCGAATGTTGGTTCCCATGGCCTTCTGGAAAGAGTCCCAGAACTTGGAAGTGAAAGTGCTTCTGCGGTCTGAAGAGATCAATTGCGGAATACCGTGCAATGAGACAATTATGGAGGTGTACAACTCTGCCAACTGAGCTGCCGTGATTGATTCTTTGATCGGAAGGAAATGAGCTCCTTTTGTAAGCTTATCAATGACAACAAATATAGCATCATTCCCATGCTTGGACTTTGGGAAGCCGATGACAAAGTCCATTTTGATACGATCAAATTTCCATTCTGGAATAGCAAGAGGTTGGAGGAGACCAACTGGTCATTGTTGTTTTGCTTTCACCCTTCGACAGACATCACATTCATTCACGAATTGAGCAATCGATCGCTTCCTTCGAGTCCACCAATACGATTCTTGAGGTCATGGTACATCTTCGAACTGCCTGGATGAATGGAAAGAAGAGAATTGTGCGCTTCGTTCATTATGACCTTCCTTAGATCACCTTTAGGAACCACAATCCGGTCCTCGAAGAATAAGGTGTCCTTGTCATCAATGCGATAGCACTTGTATGTGGGTAAGCCCTTAGCAACACCCTGTTTCACCTTCTTCACCATGGTATCAAGGAGTTGTGCCTCACGAATTTGGTCTTACAAAGTTGGAGAGACTTGAAGGTTGGCAAGAAAACCATGAGGAACAACTTGGAGATTGAGCTTGCAGAAAGCTTCACAAAGATCCAGTTGGAATGGCTTGAGAATTAAGCTGTTGCAATAAGCCTTTCTGCTCAAAGCATCTGCAATCACATTGGCCTTGCCTAGAGTATATTCAATACTTGGATTATACTATTGAATCATTTCAATCCAACGAGTTTGCCGGAGGTTGAGGTTGGGTTGAGTGAAGATATATTTGAGGCTCTTGTGATCGGTGAAAATGTCCACTTGCCTTCCCAACAAGGGATTTATCCATGTTATTAATGCATGGACAACTGCCGCCAACTCAAGATCGTGAGTGGGGTAGTTCCTTTCGTTGGGCCCCAACTGACGAGAAGTATAGGCCACAACTTTCTTCTCTTGCATTAACACAGCACCGAGACCTTGCAACGAGGCATCACAAAAAACTTCGAAGGGTTTGGACTCATCAGGTGGAGTTAGGACATGAGATGTGACGAGTTTCTCTTTGAGAGTGTTGAAAGCAACGTCACACTCAGGAGTCCAAGAATACTTGACATGCTTATGGAGGAGGTTGGAAAGAGGCTTAGCAATCTTTGAGAAATTCTCAACAAATCTTCGGCAATAGCTTGCAAGCCCAAGGAAACTGCGGAGCCGCTTGACATTCTAAGGAGGCTCCCAATTCGCAATTGCAGAAACCTTCTCTGGATTAACAGCAATGCCCTTGGCGGAGATGATGTGACCAAGGTAAAGAACTTCGTCAAGCCAAAACTCACATTTGAAGAACTTTGCATAGAATTGATGCTCTTTGAGCTTGTCGAGCACCAATGACAAATGTTTGGCATGATCCTTCTTATTCTTGGAAAACACCAAGATATCATCGAGATACACCAGGATGAAATCATTTGTGTAGGGGTTGAAGATGAAGTTCATCATGCGAGAGAAAGTTGGAGGGGCATTAACAAGGCCGAAAGACATGACAGTATATTCATAAGAACCAAAGCTTGTTCTGAATGTTGTCTTGGGGATATCTTCTACACAAATGCGAATATGATGATAAGCCATACAGAGGTCAAGTTTGGGAAACACATTTGCACCTTTAAGTTGCTCGAATAATTCATTGATGTTGGGAAGTGGGTACTTGTTCTTGATTGTCTTCTTGTTCAATGGACGGTAATCGATGCAAAGTCGGTCCGTGCCATCCTTCTTCTGGACAAAAACAACACCACAACCCCACGGGGATGAACTTGCTCTGGTCAGACCCAGACGCTCTTGTTCATCGAGATGTTTCTTCAATTCTTTCAGCTCCTTTGGCCCAAGCTTGTAGGGGCGCTTGCAAACGGGTTCTGTACCGGTCTCAAGATCGATAACGAACTCGACTGGCCGGTGAGGAGGCATACCTGGAAGCTCTTCTGGAAAGACATCTTGGTACTCACAAACAACTGGAATCTGAGAAATTGCATCGATCTCGCCTTTCTCATTGAGAGAGAACAACCGAATGGTTTCATCATTAGCGGCAAAGATGATCACATCATCAGAAGGATGCGTCAATTTAATCCCTTTTGCAGCCCAATTAAGAAAGGCCTTGTGCTTAGAAATCCAATCCATGCCGAGGATGAGATCAATATCAGAGTCGCCAAGAACAATTGGGGAAGCCAGTAGTTTATAGTTTCTCATCTTGATAGAGACATCAGGAGCTACCAAACTAGAAGTCATAAGCTTTCCCGGGGAAACAACTTGCATAACTTTCGTCAAAACCTCCGTGTGAAAATTGTGCTCCGATGCAAATGGGTATGACATGAAAGAATGTGATGCACCAGAATCAAACAATACTTTTGCAGGAATGGAGTTAACTGAGAGGTTACCCATGATCACATCTGAAGAATCCTTTGCTTGAGATGCATTCATCATGTTCACCTTTGCATGCTTTGGATTGTGTTTAACCACTGCACTTCTTGAAGACCTCACACGAGGAGGAGGAGGCGGAAGGCACCTTTGGTTGAAGCACTTGTTCGCATAATGACCTTTCTGCTGACACTTGTTGCAAGTAACCTCTGAGAGTGGACGATGATAAGGAGGAGGAGGACCACCTGTCCTCGTAACTTGAGTCTGAGACTTGTTCTGATAGCCTGGGTTGGGAGGGTGGGAAGATCCATGGCCACCTTTGTTCTTCTGCTGGAAGGGCTGATGAAACAAATGAGGTGGAGGAAGCTAGAATTTCCGTTGCTTAGCTGCCCCTTGTGAGGAAGAAGAAGACTGAACTGCATCCCTAATTCTCTTCTTTGAAGCCTCACACTTGAGCTGAGTAGCTTCTTGCTTGAGGGCCATGTTATAGAACTGATCGAATTGAGTAGGCTCGAAAAGAACGAGAGCTAACTACAAATCCTCTCTGAGGCCACCCCTGAAGTGATAGATCATGCTCTTTTCGTCAGGAACGTCTTGCTTAGCAAAGCGAGCAAGTTTCTAAAACAGGATGTTGTATTGATACACGGACATGCTTCCTTGCTTGAGACTGCGGAATTCCTCACGCTTGCTCTCGACAACACTTGTTGGAATGTGATGAGCTTTAAAGTCCCGGCGGAAGTCAGTCCAGGTAATTGGTTGGGCCCCTCTGGAATCTTTGTATTGTTGATACCAATCTGCTGCTTGGTCCTTGAGCTGAAAAGAAGCGAACTTGACGTAGTCCTCAGGCCTGACATTGCTACATTCAAAATGCTTGTTGATGTCCACGAGCCAATCATCGGCGTCCTTGGCCACGACACAATTGCTGGAAGACTTTGGATGATTTGCAAGGAACTGGTTGAGGGTAGCAAACTGAGGCTAATTGTTGAAATGCTCTTGGCCTTGATTCCCTTGGTTGCCTTGACCTTGGTTGCGCTCTTGCAAGAGCTGCAAAAGCATCTGGGTATTGGCGTTGGTGGCTGCCATCACAGCTTGCCATGCCTCCGGAGGCGGAGGAGGTGGCGGAGGTGGAGGGTTCGACTGATCCCCATTGTTACGGTCCGAATTCAGACGCGTTGGAGGATCCATCCTGAAGAGGGCGACATCCGTTAGAACCATGATAGACAGATAGACAAGCTGAATCAATGGATAGAAATGTGCAACATATAGTCTTCATAGTAAACATTCGAATAGAGATAGAAAGAATGCATTCCAAAGTTAACATTACACGACCATTAAGGTGAGAAGCCACTTAGACAAAGGTTGATGAATGAAACAACAAGGTACGACTGGAACAAATAAGTGGTAAGGATCACCCAATCACATACCAATTATCTGCTGGAAGAATAACTAAGAGCTACTTGAATTCCCACCTATAAACTCCCGAAAGTTACTGGTTATGCAATCTGGTGTTGGGGATACAGGGAGACACAATATATATCACACAACTAACAAACCCTACACTCCAATTAATTGTATCCATACGTCAACACATAACCAAGAAAACTCCAGAAATCATGTACCTCAACCTTCGAACAGCATCCGTTATACGAGTTATGGTAATACTCCCGAACTCCCTCCCCAGTACTGGGTGGCGTCGAGGTTATGTCACCACTAACTGCATAAAAGAGATTTTCAACGTCAGCGAACTCGGGTATTCCAGAACTGCAACGATAAAATTGTGACGACGACACCTTGGAGCTCAACTCCCCGGGACATTGCCACAACCCATAAATGTCAGGAGGCATCAAGAACAATGTTCTCGTCACAAGAATATCGGAACGATCCCAAGATACCCGCTTGATCCTAACAAATCAGTGAAAATGAGGAGAGGAAAGTCAAAACATCTACGTCAGGAGACCTCACCAGAGCGATGAAGGGGGCTGAGGAGTAAAAAGAATCCTACTCTCCGATATATATAATCCTAAGACTCAAAACAGTTTTGTTCTAGACTCAACAACATCAACGATTCGATCAAGCAGGGGGCTCCTAAAGTCGGGGATGGCTCTGGTTACCAACTTGTAACACCGAAGATGCGGCTATATCTCCCACGTGTCGAGGCATGACTTAGAGGCATAACCACATTTTGGTTTTGTCGCTAGAAGGGTCATCTTCACACGATCCCATGTAATGAACAAGTATAAATAAATAGTTGGCTTACAATCGCCATGTCACACAATGATCAAATAAATCATACATCATTCAGAGTACACACAAATTCTGTCTACGGACGAAACCAAATGTAAAGAAGATAATCCCAAATGCTAAATCCCAATCGTCCCAACTGGGCACCACTACTGATCATCAGGAAAGGAAACATAGTAATGGCCAAGGTCTTCATCGAACTTCCACTTGAGCTCGGTGGCATCACCTGCACTGGTATCATCAGCACCTGCAACTGTTTTGGTAGTATCTGTGAGTCACGGGGACTCAGCAATCTCAAAACCCGCGAGATCAAGACTATTTAAGACTATGGGTAGGATGTGGTTATGAGGTGGAGTTGCAGCAAGAACGAAGCAAATATGGTGGCTATCATACGAGTACAAGAGTAAGATGAGAAACTACGCAACGGATGCAAAGCTAAAACTGATCAAGAAGTGATCCTGAACTACTTACGTTCATACATAACCCAGCCGTGTTCAATTCCCGAACTTCGTCGAAAAGAGACCATCACAGTTACACACGCAGTTGGTGTAGTTTAATTAAATCAAGTGTCAAGTTCTCTACAACCGGATATTAACAAATTCCCATCTGCCACATAACCGCTGGCATGGCTCTCGAAAGTTTATACCCTGCAGGGGTGTCCCGACTTATCCCATCACAATCTCTCATGATCAATGAAGGATATTCCTTCTCCCGGAACAACCCGATCAAACTCAGAATCCCGGTTACAAGACATTTCGACAATGGTAAAACAAGACCAGCAAGACCGCCCGAATGTGCCGTTGAATCCCGATAGGAGATGCACATATCTCGTCCTCAGGGCACACTGGATGAGACATCCTATGAGTAAAACCAACCCTCAAGTTTCCCTGAGGTGGCCCCGTAGTCCACTCGGTTCGGACCAACACTCAGAGGAGCACTGGCCCGGGGGGGTTAAATTAAGATAATCCTTGGGTTAATTACTCCCTAGGAAAAATTTAGTTGTTATTATGCAAATGGAAAAACCAAGGTTGGGCCTTGATGGAGGAGTTTTATTCAAAGTGAACTGTCAAGGGGGTCCCATAACCCCAACCATGCAAGGAACGCAAAATCAAGGAACATAACACCATTATGACGGAAACTAGGGCGACAAGAGTGGAACAAAACACCAAGCAAAAGGCCAGGCCTTCCACCCTTTGCCAAGTATATAGTTGCATTAATTAAATAAGAGATATTGTGATATCCCAACATATCCATGTTCCAACATGGAACAACCTGCAAGGCACTTGCAACTAGCAACGCTATAAGAGGGGCTGAGCAAAAGCGGTAACATAGCCAAACAACGGTTTGCTAGGAATGTGGGTTAGAGGCTTGACATGGCAATATGGGAGGCTTGATAAACAAGTGGTAGGTAGTACTTCATAGCGATAGAACGAACAACTAGCAAGCAAATATAGAAGTGATATCGGGGGTAAAATTCATCTTGCCTGCAAAGTTCTCAGGGTTGTCGAAAGCTTGCTCCTCGTAAACGTACTCAATAGGATCCTGATTCACGAACTCGTCTCCCGGCTCTACCACAAGCAATAACACAAGCAATGGAACAAGAATCAATCACGATGTAATGCACAAGCAACATGATGCAAGACATGACATGGATTGTAAGGTATGATGCGCAATGCATATGGGTACTCCGGAAGGGAAAAGACGATCAAGGCATCAACTTGGCAAACCAAGCAAGCCGCTGGAAAGATTGAGTGATTTAGGTCGAAATCGATTTAAGGATCACTCGAAACGGATGCACGGTTTGCAAATGACGAGCAAAACAAGAACAATGCAAAACTGCGCTTAACAACATCATAGCACTTAAGATGCATCATGAAACTATGCTACAACACTCCAACATAGCAACAAAGCACATGGTAGTGAAGTATAGGTGAAGCTATACAAATCATGAACACTGAGCTCCTGCTAGAACTCACTAGAACAAGACTAAAACAACATGGCAAAAACAATAGCGGTCGGTGAGCGCGGGCGGCGCGGAGACGCGGGAGTCGGCGGCGGCCGATCTGGGCCGGGAGGGCCTGGCTTGGCCCCGCGGGATGTGGCGGTGGGAGGTGGCGGAGGGCCACGTGGCGGTCTATGGTTGGTGCGGGCGCCGGCGGCGGACGCGTCCGGCACCGTCCGGACATGCCCGACGCGGAGGAAGAGGGTGGAGCTAGGGTTTGGACCGCGAATTTCGGGGGAGAGGGTCTATTTATAGGTAGGGGCTAGGAGAGTCCAAATGAGGTGCGATTTTCGCCCACACGATCGTGATCGAACGAAGGATAGCATGGAGGGGCTTTAGATGGGCTAGTGGGCTATTGTGGAGGGGTGCTGGGCTGCAAAGAGAGAGGGGTTTTGCGGTTACCCGGTTAACCGTTGGGGCATCAAACGACCTCGAAATGGAACGAAATTTGATAGGCGGCCTACCGGTGATGTACCAAGGCCACTCGACAATTCTCGGCCCATTCTGAAAATGTTTTTCTCCCACTGACGAAACAAGATCTGAGAGGTGCAACGGGTGCATGTGTGAGTGTCAGATTCCGAAACGGACAACGGGAAAAATGACCGGATGCATGAGACGAACATGAATGCAAATGAGATGCACATGATGACATGAGATGAAACGCATGCCATGAAAAAAATCCAAAACGTAAGACAAAACCCAACCATGGAGGATATAACGTATAACTTAGCCGAAAAGGGCAAGAGTTGGAGTACAATTATGGAATGTTACATCCGGGGCGTTACAGCTTGCTTTTATATGTGGCCGCTAACAGCAGAGCCGTCAGTGGAGATATTGTTGTGGAAAGAAAGGAATCAGGCAAGGAATATCCGTTTCAGAGGTCGGTTTAATATGTCAGTGAGGTACTCATTAAATCTAAGCAGAGATACCCACATTGGCAGAAGCTGGTTTATGGAGTGTTCATGGCTAGTCGTAAATTGAAGCAGTATTTCCTTGGTCATCCCATGACTGTGGTCAGTTCTGCTCCCCTAGGAGATATTATTAAAAATAGAGAAGCCACAGGCCGAGTGGCCAAGTGGGCCATTGAGCTTGGACCCTGTAACACCCCGGATGTAACTTTCCCAATTTGTACTCCAACTCTTGCCATTTCCGGCGTTAAGTTATTTTATTTTCTCGGGTTCGGGTCTTTGTCTCCGTGTGTTGTTATCGTTGTCATGCATCTCATATCATGTCACCATGTGCATGGCATTTGCATACGTGTTCATCTCATGCATTCAAGCATTTTCCCCGTTGTCCGTTTTGCAGTCCGGCGCTTCGTTCTCCTCCGGCGGTCATTTCTACCTTTCTTTTGTGTGTGGGGATTAAACATTTCCGGATTGGACCGAGACTTGCCATGCGGCCTTGGTTTACTACCGGTAGACCGCCTGTCAAGTTTCGTATCATTTGGACTTCGTTTGATACTCCAACGGTTAACCGAGGGACCGAAAAGGCCTCGTGTGTGTTGCAGCCCAACACCCCTCCATTTTGGCCCAAAACCCACCAAAACCCCCTCCATCATCTCGGTCGTTCGATCACGATCGCGTGGCCGCAAACCGTGCTCAATTTGGAGCCTCCTAGCTCCTCCTATGTATAAAAAGGCACCTCCACCAAAATTCTCGGATCATTTCCACCCTAAACCTAGCCCCCTTCCCCTCCGCGCGCCGGACAAAGTCGCCGCCGCCACTCCCACGCTGCCACGTGTCCCGCCGCTGTCCTTTCCGCCACCGGCTCGCCGAGGCCCGTAGCGGGCCCCTGGGCCCAGTCGCCGCCTCCCCGCGCCCGGCTCGCAGCGCCGCCCCGCTCTCCCTCGCCCGCGCCGGCGCCTCCTTGCCTCGCCCGCCTTGACGCCGGCGAACGCTGCCGCTGCCGCCCGGTCGCCGCTCCTCCTTGCCTCGCCGCGCCGCGGTCCTCTACCTCGCCGTCGCGCCGCCCTGACCCCGGATCCGGCCAACTCCGGCGGCGCCCTTGACCCCTCCGGCCAGCGACTCCAACTCCGGCGCCCCCAAGTACTGTTCCGGCGAGAGGATCCGACGAACCTCGTTTTGCGTGCAGATCCAGATCGGATGAACAGTAAACCCTAGGTGGTTTTTCTTTAAATTCCCTAAAGTTTCAGATCCATATGCTCATGTTCATAGCCTCGTAACTTTGCATTCGTAACTCCGATTCATGCATATAGCATATCAAAATGTTCATCTCAGAGAGTACATCATTTCATTCCACTGCATCATTTTCATTTGAGTTCATCTTGATGCCCGAAATGCTGTTAGAAGAGGGCTACTTGAGATAATTGTCAGATCTGCTACTCCATTTAGCTTTTTGTCATTTTTGCCATGATTATTGTGTGCATGATATGCCATGATGCTCTACATATGTTTTGTTAAGTGCTTTGTCATCTTTCCAGAGGTGCAACCCATGTATTTTTGTGATGTGTGTGGTGACTAGCACGAGCTTGCAAAGTGGTGCACTTGGTAATTCTGATTTCAGGGACTTGGCAATTCCACTAAGTCCTTGATCTGTTTATCTCATGTTGCCATATGTTCATGTTGTTTCCTAGTGATTCGTGCCTCTTTTGAGGATGATCAGTAAGGATGTTCTGTTAATATTATAGTGCTCTATCCATCCATGTCTTTGTTTGCAATTATGGAGCACCCTAGCTTGAGTCAATCGAGTTCTACTTTTGCTACTTTGTGAATCTGGGCAGATTATCAACTTGTTTGCAATTTTGCCAATGATGTTGTAGTTGATCCGTGCATGTTATGCTATTGTTCTTGCCATGTCTAGCTTGCATTTTGTGTGTTCTTGATGGGTGTATGCTTAGCCTGTCATGACTTGCTCCGTAGTGAGTGTATCGAGCTCGTAAACATGCCTACTTGAGTTATGTTTCAGCATGTGCCAGTTTTCACTAAGTCTGAAAACTGATTATGTTTTTGCCATGTTCACATGCTTGCAATTGTATTTTCTGATCCCTTTTGGCTCAAGGTCACTAAGGGACTTCTGTTAATATCTTTGAGTAGCTCCATGCCATGCTTTACTTTTCCATGTTCAGGTCCTGTATCATGTAGTTTTGTTGCTCCGAAGAGTGCTACCTGATCTGAAATTCCAGACAAGTGTTAATTTCACTAAGTCTGAAATCTGTTTGTCATATGCATTTTTGCCATGCTTGTTTGAACCTGTTAATGGATGAATTGGCCGTAGCTCAGTGCTAGACTTTTGTTAAGAATCTTGTATGCATCCCTGCCATGTATTTTGTTGTCATGTTTGGGTGCTGTAGCATGTTTATCTCATTGCATTTAGATGGCTACTTTGCTGTAAATCGCAGACCGGTGTCATATTTGAATTGCTTGCCATTTCCAAACCCTAACTCCGATGCCGGCGTTCTTTATATAGTTTTCAAGCGGTTTCATCTCATCTTTCCAGTGGCACACTTGGATTTCCAAGTTGAGGCCAGGTTCTTGCATTTCCTGTCATATCTTGCATTTTGCATCCCGCATCGCATCCCGCATAGCATATCATCCTTGCATCATCTTGTTTGATTCTTGCACGTGGTTGATTGTGTCCTTGTTGCTTGTTTGTCTTGTTTGGGTAGAGCCGGGAGACGAGTTCGCTAACGAGGGGCCCGTTGAGTTTGCTTTCGAGGATCTAGTCAACTCTGACAACTGTGCAGGCAAGATGATCATACCCTCGAAATCACTACTATCTTTGCTATGCTAGTTTGCTCGCTCTTTTGCTATGCCAATGCTACGATGCCTACCACTTGCTTTCAAGTCTCCCAAATTGCCATGTCAAACCTCTAACCCACCATGTCCTAGCAAACCGTTGATTGGCTATGTTACCGCTTTGCTCAGCCCCTCTTATAGCGTTGCTAGTTGCAGGTGAAGATTGGAGGCCGTTCCTTGCTGGAACATTTATTTACTTGTTGGGATATCATTATATTGCCATGTTATCTTAATGCATCTATATACTTGGTAAAGGGTGGAAGGATCGGCCTCTCGCCTAGTGTTTTGTTCCACTCTTGCCGCCCTAGTTTCCGTCATATCGGTGTTATGTTCCCGGATTTTGCGTTCCTTACGCGGTTGGGTTATAATGGGAACCCCTTGATAGTTCGCCTTGATTAAAGCTTTTCCAGCAATGCCCAACCTTGGTTTTACCATTTGCCACCTAGCCTCTTTTTCCCTTGGGTTTCCGGAGCCCGAGGGTCATCTTATTTTAAACCCCCCGGCCCAGTGCTCCTCTGAGTGTTGGTCCAACTCGTCAGCCGCCGGTGGCTACCAGGGGCAACTCTAGGCTGGCCTACTGGAAGTTTGAACAATCTGAGTGTGCCCTGAGAAATAGATATGTGCAGCTCCTATCGGGATTTGTCGGCACATTCGGGCGGTGTTGCTGGTCTTGTTTTAATCTGTCGAAGTGTCTTGAAGAACCGAGATACCGAGTCTGATTGGAACGTCTTTGGAGGAGGTCTATTCCTTCATTGACCGTGAGAGCTTGTCATGGGCTAAGTTGGGACTCCCCTGCAGGGATTTGAACTTTTGAAAGTCGTGCCCGTGGTTATGGGCAGATGGGAATTTGTTAATGTCCGGTTGTAGATAACTTGAACCTTAACATAATTAAAATGAATCAACTGAGTGTGTTACCGTGATGGCCTCTTCTCGGTGGAGTACGGGAAGTGGACACGGTGTTGGAGTGATGTTTGCGCAGGTTACTCTCTAGTTTCTCTCTCGCGCTTTGCCTCCTCTTCTCGCTCTCTTCTGCGAACAGGATAGCCATCATATATGCTAGTCGCTTGCTGCAGCTCCACATGTTTACCTTACCTTACCTATAAGCTTAAATAGTCTTGATCGCGAGGGTGCGAGATTGCTGAGTCCCTGTGGCTCACAGATTACTATTACACCAGATGCAGGGCCTGATGATTCCGCTCCAGGAGACGCGCTTGAGCTCAAGTGGGAGTTCGATGAGGACTCTCAATGTTACTATGTTTCCTTTCCTGATGATCAGTAGTGGTGCCCAGTTGGGGGTGATCGGGACCGTGTCGCATGTTGGGTTATCTTTTATTTTGGCGATGTAGTCGGGCCATGAGTGTTTGGATGATGTAATGTTATTTATGTACTTGATTGACGTGGCGAGTGTAAGCCAACTGTGTTATCTCCCCTTTATGATTTATATTACATGGGATGTTGTGAAGATTGCCGAACTTGCGACATATGCCTTCAATGCGATTATGCCTCTAAGTCGTGCCTCGACACGTGGGAGATATGGTCGCATCGAGGGTGTTATAGACCCCATGGTTTGAAATACATGCCTCAGACAGCTATCAAGTCTCAAGCACTTGTGGATTTCATCAATGACTGGATAGAGTTATAGACGCCTGAGGAGAAGCCTGCTAATATGTATTGGACTATTCACTTTGATGGATCTAGGCAGTTGGAAGGCTCGGGGGCTGGAGTTATTTTGACTTCCCCATGAGGTCATAAGTTTTGTTATGTTTTAAGGTCGATGTTCCCTTGTACTAAAAATGCAGCTGAATATGAAGCTTTGCTCCTATTTTGTTACATTTCAGAAGTTATTGATGCTGAACTTCTCGGACCATTGTTTAGGGTATTTGTAATTCAAAATACCTCCTATTTTCAGGCTTGACCTCATTTGCTTTATTGTGGGTCATATGACAACTATGTTCCCAAAATCATTACAGGTGGCTGTGGAGGAGTTTCCTAAGGTTTCTTTTACTCACACTTCACTAATGCAGTGTTGGGATAGTGTGAGAGACAGGGTGAATGAAGAGATAAAAAGCAGGTTATCAAGACAGGGTGAGTCACCAAAGCACATTTGGGATAGTGTAGGGCTGGAAAATATGGCCAAAGAGATGAATTTAAGACGGGTCAGGTGCTTTGGTCACTCGGATCTGGTGGCTCAGCAAGTCTCAGGAACTTGGGATTCCAAAGACCCGCTCATGGCGGCTTATTGCCGGGCGGTTGATGCTATTGCTGGTCATTTCAAGGGTTATCAAGGGGAACATGTTGATCATAGAAAGAATGAGGCGGCTAATGCTTTAAGCCGGCTGGGGTCCCAGCGTAAGCCGGTACCACCTAATGTTTTTCTTGATATTCTGAATAACCCTTCAGTTAAATTGCCTACGGAGGAGGGTCTTGCTATCCCTGACCCGGAGGCACAGCTGGTGGCAGCTCTTCATGCTATTCCTGATTGGACAGTGTTGGGGAACGTAGTGTAACATCCCAAATTTTCAATTTGGAATGTTATACATAGATCACCCATGCATATCATGACTTATTGCATTCCAGTTCCGCAATCCTTGAAATCCTAAGCAACTCAAGGACCCACGGAGAGAGTTGGGGATTTTCCTGTTTTCATATTTGATTTTTATCAAACAATGAAATGAGGATTTTGATTTTAATAATTTTTCTCTCCGAAATATTTCATATTAAATCAAATGAGTGGACGTAATATGACTTCTCCGAAATAATTGAAATATTGGAGGAAAAATATTAAAATCATTTATTGGATTTTATTTGGTTTTATTCAGATTTTATTTGCATCAGAAAAATTGCACGTTTTCAAAATTGCATTTGAGGGCCAAGAAAATGTTCAACTCGTCCTAAATATTTCATTTAGACGGCGAAAATTTGTTTTGGCATTTTTAGATTTTTATTTATTTTTCTAGGATTTTTCTTCTGTTGGCGGGATTATTTTTTAAAAAAAATATCTCGCGCCCGACTGGGCCTAAGGCCCAGCCGAGCCAGGCCGGCCCAAGCCGCCACCACCTCCCGCGCGTGCGCCGCAGCCGCCGACCCGGACTCCAAGTCCGAGTCGGACTCCCCGCCACCGCCGCTGCCTTGCCCCCTTCCTCAAGCAGCCACCACCCCCCTCCCCTTTAAATACCGCCGCCGCCCCCCTGGAGCCTAAGTCGCCGCCGCCCGCAGCCCCTCGCCCCGCCGCCTGCAGCCGCCCGCGCCACCGCTAGGAGCCGCCGCCGCCTCCCGTCGCCGCCGCCGCAGCCCCGCCACCCCACACGGCAGCCTCGCCACCCCACACCGCCCCGTCGCCGCCCCGGAGCCGAGCCAAGGTAGCCGCCGCACCGCCCCGGTTTTCTAAAGAAAAACCGTTCGGGTTTTTTTAGAAACCCTAGTTTTCGTTTTTTAAATAGATCGGTTTTTCTCCGGTTTATTTATTAAGCGAGCGTTCGCTTGTTCGTTCGTTTTAACGAACGCGTTCTTCGTTTAGATCTAGATAATGAACGTTCGTTCGTTAATCTGTTCGTCGGTTTTCTTTTTCTCGGTTTTATTCGGCAATTTTTCTGATCGCGATTTCGGATCCGATCTTAATTTCTGTTTTTCTTCTCGCTCGTTTATCAGAATTAGGCAATTCAAGCCCCTGGAGTTTTGTCTCGAAACCCTCTTTCCGTTTAATCAACTCAAACAAGTTTTTGTTACTGTAAAATTTGGCCTAGTTTCAGATTAGTAAACGAAGCTTCTTTCTTTCGCCGTTTGACTTCCGTTGCTCCGTTTGATTTGATTCTTTTTGCGTACCGGAGTTCTTAAGTTGAACTTTCTGGTCGACCTATCTTATTTGAGTTTTGTTTGTGCATCGTTGCTTGTTATTTATGTATGTTATTGTTTGCTTGTGATAGAATTCCCGAAGTGCGAAGCGTGTTACTACGAGTCTCTAGGATTCGCGGATCGTCAGCAAGGCAAGTAACACTTTGATCATATCCCATTATTACCCAGTTTTTATGCATTAGTTCCAATCCTCAAACATTGCATGATTAGGATATCATTAACTTGTGGGTTGGGAAGTAGTTGCTGAGGTAGAACCTATTGCCCTGTTATATTCAACCCTTGGGAGTTACTTCTACGTATTGCTTATATTGCTATGCTATGCTCGTAGACGTGGTTTGGGTTTGAGTGAAATTCATGTCAGATGTGAGATTGTTAATTAATGGTTCAACTTAAGGTGGCAACTTAATCAAACAACTGGGTGGATTGAGGCACCTGGGGAACCCAGTGTTGTCTGTTTTCTTTTTTTTTTTGGAAATCCCGGGGTACCCGTGTGATCTTCCTATGGACCGCCACCCAGGCTCAAAGGGAACTGAGATGATTCATGCTAGAAACTTCCGTGTGCAGCCACAAGCTATTATGGGCTCTAGCATAGTTGAGTAAGTTACGTGAAGCTCTTGAAGAGGTAGATCAGCAGGTAGTGGGTTTTGTAGGTTCGGTATGGTCTACCCGGAGTAGAGAGTTAACGTTCCCGAAAGACTGTGTCTCGGTCATCCGTTTCTCAAACACCATGTAGTGCGAGAAATCCAACGGAGGCGATCGACTCTTGTGGGGTAAGTGCGCAAACCTCTGCAGAGTGTACAATCTAATCATGGTTAGCCGTGTCCCTGGTTATGGACAATTCTTGAGTATCTAGTACTTGGGTTATCACATGTATCTCACCATGTTTAATTAATACTGTTGGGTTGTTAATCACTTTAATTGGGATTGAGTTGGGATTACCTTCTCAATGACGTTTCAACCACCATGATAGTTAAATTAAAATCTATTCCTTTGTTTTAGTAAAAAATTGGCTTTTCGCAAAACTATAACCATAGAGCTTTCCACGAGCCAAATATGCATGTAGTGATAGCATTATTCCGTTTCTGCTCTACTGTGTTATATTGCCAGCATATTCCATGTGCTGACCGGTTTTCGGGCTGCAACGTATTATGTTGCAGACTTTTCAGACGAGGAGTAAGGTTCGTTAGGTCGTTGCCCTACAGCTCAGCTATGCCGTTGGAGTTGATGGACTCACCTTATCTTCCGAGCCTTCCGCTGTTATCGCATTAGATGGCCTTAAGCCATATTCATGTAATAAGTTCTCTTCGGAGACATTTGATGTAATAAGTGTGTGATTGCTACTCTATTATAAATCCTTCGAGTACTGTGTGTGTCAGCATTACCGATCCAGGGATAACACTGAAGCACAGAGACTTGACCATCTGAGGTCGGGTCACTACAAGATGGTATCAGAGCACATGCTGAGTGTAGGACATGACCACTAAGATAAACCCTAGGTCACACTTCTCTTCTAATTTTTGACTTCTCTCCATTTTCTACTCTTTAGGATGGCGGAGATGAAGAACAAGTTTGCACAACCGGATGAAGACACACCTTTTGGACGCCACTTGAAGGAAGTCACTAGGTACCTAAACATTGGAACACCAAGCTTCACCGGGACGTACAGCGCCACTTTACCAGAAGAAGACCGCTGGATGATTCAAGTACAAGTTCCAGGAAGGTCGTTCTCGCCAACCTCTAAACCCATAGAATTTTCCTTCGATGCACCAACCTGGAGTTTAGGAAAGAGTATGGTAGCCCACATCACCATGGGACGCATTGGAGAAGTTTACAATAGGGAGCTTAAGGACACTATCTACCAAATATGTGGGTGCCGAGACGAGCAATGGGAAGTGATCAACACCAAGAAGGATAAATCCATTGCAGCTTTCATCCAGGAGTTAAACCAGCACATTCGACGTCAGGAGAACCAGATGTGCGCTGACATGATGGACTTGAAGAAGGCGAAGAATAGGATCATCGAGCTGGAGGAAGAACTCAAGTTTACCCGCGATGGATATGAGGAGGAAATCAAGATCCTAGTGGAGAAGAATGACGACCTAGTCAAGAAGATCGGAGTATTCATGGGAGGACCAACACCAATAGAAGAAGAAGAAGAAGAAGAAGAACCCAATGAAATACGCCCCGAGGACTACATCATCATCGACGACACCGATTCCGATCCTTGTGATGATGACTTTGAAGACGAAGCTGGAGCAGACATCATGGAGTCCTCCACCGATCAAAATTTCTAGATGACCACCAACTATTAGTAGTATTTCCCCCATGTATATAGTAGTAGTGAGCACTTTTGCGATAGTTCTAGACCGTTTGTATGCCCTTGCTTGATTGATTGAGTGAAATGATTGTGTTTTTCTCATGTGCATATGGGTAGTGCCTTCTCATTAGACCCCTTTTCTACTCTAAATCTCTTCCATCTAAACCCATCAGATGCCTCCGAGACGTGACACCGGTTTTGCCTTCCCGCCGGAGCTCACCTAGTTGATCCAGCAGCAGAATGCCTTGATGCAATTGCTAGTTCAGAACCAGGGCAACAACAACAACAACCGACCACCAATGGACAACCTAGCCCGTTTTCTAAGGTTACAGCCGCCGGTATTTTCCAGTAGCACCGAGCCTATAGTTGCTGATGATTGGCTACGCCGTATTGGAAGAGAATTGACCACCGCAGGTTGCACAGATGCTGAGAGGGTGCGCTTTGCCGCACATCAATTGGATGGACCAGCAGCCTCATGGTGGGAGAATTACACAACCACTTTTCCTGTAGCCAACGTCACTTGGGACCAGTTTCAGCAAGCTTTCCACACCGCCCATGTCTCAACTGGAGCTATGCAGATGAAGAAGTGGGAGCTCCGCAGCCTACGCCAGGGGAACCGTACTTTGGCTCAGTACGTGGATGAGTTTAGCAAGTTATCACGCTATGCCCCTGATGATGTGGCCACCGATGCCGCGAAGCAGCAGAAGTTTATGGAAGGGCTGAATGAAGAGATGAGCATGCAGTTGATGGTAGCAACCTTCAACAACTACCAGGAGTTGGTAGATAAGGCTCTTATGATTGAAGGGAAACAGCAGCAGATTGAGAGCCGCAAGAGAAAATATGGACAAGGGAAGTATAACTCAGGAGCTCAGCAGAAGCCTCGCCTAACCCCGAACTCAGGAGGACTTGTTCACAACACAGGAGGTCACAACCACACTGGAGGAGGATCACATAACCACAGTGGTGCTAAGAATGGGAATGGGAATGGAGCTAACAACAATCAGAACCGCCCCAACCCGTCCACTCCCGCCAAAAGAGACTTATGTCAGGTTACCTGTTTTAAGTGCGGGAAGACAGGGCATTATGCCAATGATTGCCCCGAAGGAAGGAATGGAAACAGAAATGGAAGCGCTGGGAAAAAGCCCAATCCATACAAGAAAGGACAAGTGAACCACGTTAACATGGAGGAGGTTGAAGAGTAGCCGGACACGGTAATAGGTATGTTTTTGGTTAAGTCATTTACCACTCTTGTTCTTTTCAATATTGGTGCATCGCATTCATACATATCAAGGGGATTCGTGGATAAGTTTAAACTACCAACCCAAACCCTTAGGATCCCTCTTTTAGTGAGTTCACCCGAAGTAGAATATATGGCTAGCCGATGGTGTGGCCAGATACCCTTAACCAATGGCACACATGTGTTCCCGTCCGACCTAATTATCTTGGAGTCGCAAGGATTGGATGTGATATTGGGTATGGACTGGATGTCAAAGTATGGAGGAAGCATTGACTGTGCGAGTAAGTCGATTTATCTCACCACCCCGGAGGGAAAAAGAATTAAGTATGTGTCTAGGAATGTGCCTAAAAGGAGCCAAGTGAATGCCCTTACGGGAGTTGTTCAGGAGGAAGTGCTGGTAGTAAAGGATTACCCGGATGTTTTCCCAGAGGAGTTACCAGGCATGCTGCCGGACAGAGACACTGAGTTTTTGATAGAGTTGTTGCCAGGTACATGACCAATATCCAAGAGACCCTATCGGATGCCCGCAAATGATCTGGAAGAAATTAAGAAACAGATCAAGGAGTTATTGGAGAAAGGATACATCCGAAGAAGTTCATCACCTTGGGGAGCCCCAGTACTCTTGGTTGAGAAGAAGGATAAATCCCTAAGGATGGTTGTTGATTATCGAGCCTTGAATGAAGTGACGATAAAGAACAAGTACCCACTACCGATGATCAACGATCTGTTTGATCAGTTGCAAGGAGCTAAAGTGTTCTCAAAGATCGATTTACGATCAGGGTATCATCAGTTGAAGATACGAGAAAAGGACATACCAAAGACGGCGTTCACAACGCGATATGGATTATACGAGTACACGGTCATGTCATTTGGACTGACTAACGCCCGTGCCTATTTCATGAGCATGATGAACAAGGTGTTCATGGAGTATTTGGACAAGTTTGTTGTGGTGTTTATTGATGATATCATGGTATACTCGAAGAACGAGGAGGAGCACAAGGAGCATTTGCGTTTAGTTCTCGAGAAGCTCAGGGAACACCAGTTGTATGCTAAGTTTAGCAAATGCGAGTTTTGGCTAAAGGAAGTCGGATTCCATGGACATGTCATATCAGGAGAAGGTATAGCAGTAGACCCCAGCAAGGTTCAGTCAATCACTGAATGGTTGGCACCCACCTCAGTTAGCGAGATCCGTAGTTCTCTTGGACTCGCAGGATATTACCGGAGATTCATTGAGAATTTTTCCAAGATTGCAAAACCAATGACTGAACTATTGAAGAAGGATACCAAGTTTAAATGGACAGAAGATTGTGAAGCAAGTTTCCAGGAGTTGAAGAAACGTTTGACTACAGCCCCAGTGCTAGTACTGCCAGATATAGATAAGGAGTTCTAAGTGTATTGCGACGCCTCTCGCTTAGGACTTGGATGTGTGCTTATGCAGGACGGAAGAGTTGTTTCGTATGCCTCACAACAACTAAAACCTCATGAGTTGAATTATGCTATGCACGATTTGGAGCAAGCAATCGTAGTGCATGCGTTGAAGACTTGGAGACATTACCTTATTGGAAACCGTTGTGATGTGTACACGGATCACAAGAGTTTGAAGTACATCTTCACCCAGAAGGAGCTGAACCTTAGGAAGAGGAGATGGTTGGAGCTTATAAAGGATTATGACATGAAGCTACACTATCATCCAGGAAAGGCCAATGTCGTAGAAGACGCATTGAGTCGGAAGATTTATGCTAGTATCCTTGAAAGTAAAGGACTGCCGAAGCAAATTAGCAAAGGACATCATGGAACTTCGATTAGAGATTGTACCTAGAAGGTTCATTGCCACAATGGAGGTTCAGTCGACATTGCTGGGCAAGATTCGGGAAGCTCAGAAAGATGATAAAGAGATTGCCGAGATAAAGGAGAAGATGGGCAAAGGAAAGGCCAATGGTTTTCTTGAAGATGAGCACGATTCCCTATGGTTTGAGGACCGAGTTTATGTGCCCAACAACCAGGAGATCAGAAAGTTAATACTTCAAGAGGCCCATGACTCACCATACTCGATACAACCCGGAAACAGCAAGATGTATTTGGATTTGAAGGAACGTTTCTGGTGGACTGGTATGAAGAAGGATATTGCCGAGTATGTAGCCGTATGTGATGTATGTCAGAGAGTTAAGGCAGAACATCAGAAGCCAGCAGGACTGTTACAGCCTATGCCGATACCCGAATGGAAGTGGGATAAACTTGGCATGGACTTTATTACCGGATTACCCAGGACTAAAGCAGGATATGATGCCATATGGATAGTAGTTGATCGTCTGACCAAAGTAGCTCACTTCATCCCAGTGAAAACCACCTATACAAGTGCAAAGTTGGCCAAGATATACATGTCCAGGATCGTATGTCTGCATGGAGTTCCGAGGACCATCGTATCGGATCGAGGAACACAGTTTACTTCAAAGTTTTGGCATCAGTTACACCAAACTCTGGGAACGAGATTGGAGTTCAGTACAACGTTTCACCCGCAGACAGACGGACAAACTGAGAGAGTCAATCAAATTTTGGAGGACATGTTGAGAGCGTGTGCGCTAGATTATGGATCTAGTTGAGATGACAATTTCCCGTATGCAGAGTTCTCATACAACAATAGCTACCAAGTCACTTTGAAGATGGCACCGTTTGAAGCCCTGTATGGACGCAGGTGCAGAACACCGTTGATGTGGGATGAGGTAGGAGACCGACAGTTGTTTGGACCAGACCTGATTAAAGAATCTGAGGAGAAGGTAAAATTGATCCGAGACCGACTGAAGATTGCTCAGTCCAGGCAGAACAGTTATGCAGACTCAAAAAGCAAGGAGGTAACATACGAAATTGGAGATAGAGCATATCTGCGTGTATCGCCCTTGCGAGGAGTGAAACGTTTTGGACTTAAAGGAAAGTTAGCCCCGAGATTTGTAGGACCGTATCGCATTTTTGGAACGGATGGGAGAAGTTGCCTACAAGTTGGAGTTACCTAGGGGATTGTCAGGAGTCCACGATGTGTTCCACGCTTCATAGCTGAAAAAGTGCCATGCTGAGATGGCTGATATACCATTAAGAGATACAGTACCCCTGGAGGCGATTCAGTTGGACAGTGATTTGACTTACGAGGAGAAGTCGGTTAAGATTCTTGAGTTTGCCAGCAGAGTCACCCGCAGTAAGGTTATCAAGTTTTGCAAGGTTCAGTGGAGCCACCATACCAAGGATGAAGCCACCTGGGAACGAGAGGATGATCTCCGCAACGACCACCCATACCTATTTTCTAGCCAACCCGAATCTCGAGGGCGAGATTCATCTTAAGGGGGGTAGGTTTGTAACATCCCAAATTTTCAATTTGGAATGTTATACATAGATCACCCATGCATATCATGACTTATTGCATTCGAGTTCCGCAATCCTCGAAATCCTAAGCAACTCAAGGACCCATGGAGAGAGTTGGGGATTTTCCTGTTTTCATATTTGATTTTTATATTTTTTCTCTCCGAAATATTTCATATTAAATCAAATGAGTGAAGATAATATGACTTCTCCGAAATAATTGAAATATTGGAGGAAAAATATTAAAATAATTTATTGGATTTTATTTGGTTTTATTCGGATTTTACTTGCATTAGAAAAATTGCACGTTTTCAAAATTGCATTTTAGGGCCAAGAAAATGTTCAACTCGTCCTAAATATTTTATTTAGATGGTGAAAATTTGTTTTGGCATTTTTAAATTTTTATTTATTTTTCTAGGATTTTTCTTCTGTCGGTGGGATTATTTTTTTAAAAAAAATATCTCGCGCCCGACTGGGCCTAAGGCCCAGCCGAGCCAGGCCGGCCCGAGCCGCCACTGCCTCCCGCGCGCGCGCCGCCGCCGCCGACCCGGACTCCAAGTCCGAGCCGGACTCCCCGCCACCGCCGCTGCCTTGCCCCCTTCCCCAAGCAGCTGCCGCCCCCTCCCCTTTAAATACCACCGCCCCCTGGAGCCCAAGTCACCGCCGCCATCAGCCCCTCGCCCCGCCGCCTGCAGCCGCCCGCGCCGCCGCTAGGAGCCGCCGCCGCCGCCGCAGCCCCGCCACCCCATGCCGCCGCCGCCGCAGCCTCGCCACCCACGCCGCCCCGTCGCCGTACCGGAGCCCTGCCGGAGCCGAGCCAAGGTAGCCGCCACACCGCCCCGGTTTTCTAAAGAAAAACCATTCGGGTTTTTTTAGAAACCCTTGTTTTCGTTTTTTTAAATAGATCGGTTTTTCTCCGGTTTATTTATTTAGCGAGCATTCGCTCGTTCGTTCATTTTAATGAACGCGTTCTTCGTTTAGATCAAGATAACGAACGTTCGTTCATTAATCTGTTCGTCGTTTTTCTTTTTCTCGGTTTTATTCCGCAATTTTTCTGATCGCGATTTCGGATCAGATCTTAATTTTTGATTTTCTTCTCGCTCGTTTATCGGAATCAGGCGATTCAAGCACCTGGAGTTTCGTCTCGAAACCCTCTTTACGTTTAATCAAATCAAACAAGTTTTTGTTACTGTAAATTTGGCCTAGTTTCATATTAGTAAACGAAGCTTCTTTCTTTTGCCGTTTGACTTTCGTTGCTCCGTTTGATTTGATTCTTTTTGCGCACCGGAGTTCTTAAGTTGAACTTTCTGGTCAACCTCTCTTATTTGAGTTTTGTTTGTGCATCGTTGCTTGTTATTTATGTATGTTATTATTTGCTTGCGATAGAATTCCCGGAGTGCGAAGCGTGTTACTACGAGTCTCTAGGATTCGCGGATCGTCATCCGGGCAAGTAACACTTTGATCATATCCCATTATTACCCAGTTTTTGTGCATTAGTTCCAATCCTCAAACATTGCATGATTAGGATATCATTAACTTGTGGTTTGGGAAGTAGTTGCTGAGGTAGAACCTATTGCCCTGTTATATTCAACCCTTGGGAGTTACTTCTACGTATTGCTTATATTGCTATGCTATGCTCGTAGACGTGGTTTGGGTTTGAGTGAAATTCATGTCAGATGTGAGATTGTTAATTAATGGTTCAACTTAAGGTGGCAACTTAATCAAACAACTGGGTGGATTGAGGCACCTGGGGAACCCAGTGTTATCTGTTTTCTTTTTTTTTTGGAAATCCCGGGGTACCCGTGTGATCTTCCTATGGACCGCCACCCAGGCTGAAAGGGAACTGAGATGATTCATGCTAGAAACTTCCGTGTGCAGCCACAAGCTATTATGGGCTCTAGCATAGTTGAGTAAGTTACGTGAAGCTCTTGAAGAGGTAGATCAGCAGGTAGTGGGTTTTGTAGGTTCGGTATGGTCTACCCGGAGTAGAGAGTTAACGTTCCCGAAAGACTGTGTCTCGGTCATCCGTTTCTCAAACACCATGTAGTGCGAGAAATCCAACGGAGGCGATCGACTCTTGTGGGGGAAAGTGCGCAAACCTCTGCAGAGTGTACAATCTAATCATGGTTAGCCGTGTCCCCGGTTATGGACAATTCTTGAGTATCTAGTACTTGGGTTATCACATGTATCTCACCATGTTTAATTAATACTGTTGGGTTGTTAATCACTTTAATTGGGATTGAGTTGGGATTACCTTCTCGATGAGGTTTCAACCACCATGATAGTTAAATTAAAATCTATTCCTTTGTTGTAGGAAAAAAATTGGCTTTTCGCAAAACTATAACCATAGAGCTTTCCACCAGCCAAATATGCATGTAGTGATAGCATTGTTTCGTTTCTACTCTACTGTGTTATATTGCCAGCATATTCCATGTGCTGACCCGTTTTCGGGCTACAACGTATTATGTTGCAGACTTTTCAGACGAGGAGTAAGGTTCGTTAGCTCGTTGCCATGCAGCTCAGCTATGCCGTTGGAGTTGATGGACTCACCTTATCTTCCGAGCCTTCCGTTGTTATCGCATTAGATGGCCTTAAGCCATATTTGTGTAATAAGTTCTCTTCGGAGACATTCGATGTAATAAGTGTGTGATTGCTACTCTGTTATAAATCCTTCAAGTACTGTTTGTGTCAGCATTACCGATCCAGGGATGACATTGAAGCACAAAGACTTGACCATCTGAGGTCGGGTCGCTACACGTAGTAATTTCAAAAAAATTCCTACGCACACGCAAGATCATGGTGATGCATAGCAACGAGAAGGGAGAGTGTTGTCTACGTACCCTCGTAGACCGGAAGCGAAAGCGTTAGCACAACGCGGTTGATGTAGTCGTACGTCTTCACGGCCCGACCGATCAAGCACCGAAACTACGGCACCTCCGAGTTCTAGCACACGTTCAGCTCAATGACGATCCCCAGACTCTGATTTAGCAAAGTGTCGGGGATGAGTTCCGTCAGCACGACGGCGTGGTGATGATCTTGATGTTTTACCGTCGCAGGGCTTCGCCTAAGCACCGCTACAATATTATCGAGGACTATGGTGGAGGGGGGCACCACACACGGCTAAGAGATCATTGATCAATTGGTGTGTCTATGGGGTGCCCCCCTGCCCTCGTATATAAAGGAGTGGAGGAGGGGGCCGGCCAAGGAGGGTGGCGCGCCCTAGGGGGAGTCCAACTCCCACAGGGAGTAGGACTCCCCTTTTTCCTATTAGGAGTAGGAGAGGGAAGGAAGATGAAGGAGGGAGGAAGGAAAGGGGGGCCGACCCCCCTCCCAATTCGGATTGGGCTTCGGGGGGGCCCTCCCTTGCTCCTTTCCCCTCCTTTCCACTAAGGCCCAATAAGGCCCATATACCTCCCGGGGGGTTCCGATTACCTCCCGGTGATCCGGTATTGTCCCAATCTCACCCCGAATCTTTCCGGTATCCAAATATATTCGTCCAATATATCGATCTTTATGTCTCGACCATTTCGAGACTCCTCGTCAAGTCCGTGATCACATCCGGGACTCCAAACAACCTTCGGTACATCAAAATATATAAACTCATAATGAAACTGTCATCGTAACGTTAAGCGTGCGGACCCTACGGGTTCGAGAACAATGTGGACATGACCGAGACACGTCTCCGGTCAATAACCAATAGCGGAACCTGGATGCTCATATTGGCTCCTACATATTCTACGAAGATCTTTATCGGTCAGACCGCAAAACAACATACATTTGTTCCCTTTGTCATCGATATGTTACTTGCCCGAGATTTGATCGTCGGTATCTCGATACCTAGTTCAATCTCGTTACCGGCAAGTCTCTTTACTCGTTCTGTAATACATCATCCTGTAACTAACTTGTTAGTTGCAATGCTTGCAAGGCTTATGTGATGTGCATTACCGAGTGGGCCCAGAGATACCTCTCCGACAATTGGAGTGACAAATCCTAATCTCGAAATACGCCAACCCAACAAGTACCTTCGGAGACACCTGTAGAGCACCTTTATAATCACCCAGTTACGTTGTGATGTTTGGTAGCACAGAAAGTGTTCCTCTGGTAAACGGCAGTTGCATAATCTCATAGTCATAGGAACATGTATAAGTCATGAAGAAAGCAATAGCAAGAAACTAAACGATCAAGTGCTATGCTAATGGAATGGGTCAAGTCAATCACATCATTCTCCTAATGATGTGATCCCGTTAATCAAATGACAACTCATGTCTATGGTTAGGAAACATAACCATCTTTGATCAACGAGCTAGTCAAGTAGAGGCATACTAGTGACACTCTGTTTGTCTATGTATTCACACATGTATTATGTTTCCGGTTAATACAATTCTAGCATGAATAATAAACATTTATCATGATATAAGGAAATAAATAATAACTTTATTATTGCCTCTAGGGCATATTTCCTTCAGTCTCCCACTTGCACTAGAGTCAATAATCTAGTTCACATCTCCATGTGATTTAACACCAATAGTTCACATCACCATGTGATTAACACCTATAGTTCACATCGACATGTGACCAACACCCAAAGGGTTTACTAGAGTCAATAATCTACTTCACATCGCTATGTGATTAATACCCAAAGAGTACTAAGGTGTGATCATGTTTTGCTTGTGAGAGAAGTTTAGTCAACGGGTCTGCCACATTCAGATCCGTAAGTATTTTGCAAATTTCTATGTCAACAATGCTCTGCACGGAGCTACTCTAGCTAATTGCTCCCACTTTAAATATGTATCCAGATTGAGATTTTGAGTCATCTGGATCAGTGTCAAAACTTGCATCGACGTAACCCTTTACGACGAACCTTTTGTCACCTCCATAATCGAGAAACATATCCTTATTCCACTAAGGATCATTTTGACCAATATCCAGTGATCTACTCCTAGATCACTATTGTACTCCCTTGCCAAACTCAGGGCAGGGTATACAATAGGTCTGGTACACAGCATGGCATACTTTATAGAACCTATGGCCAAGGCATAGGGAATGAGTTTCATTCTCTTTCTATCTTCTGCCGTGGTCGGGCTTTGAGTCTTACTCAGTTTCACACCTTGTAACACAGGCAAGAACTCTTTCTTTGACTGTTCCATTTTGAACTACTTCAAAATCTTGTCAAGGTATGTACTCATTGAAAAACTTATCAAGCGTCTTGATCTATCTCTATAGATCTTGATGCTCAATATGTAAGCAGCTTCACCGAGGTCTTTCTTTGAAAAACTCCTTTCAAACAGTCCTTTATGCTTTGTAGAATAATTCTACATTATCTCCGATCAACAAGATGTCATTCACATATACTTATCAGAAATGATGTAGTGCTCCCACTCACTTTTTTGTAAATACAGGCTTCACCGCAAGTCTGTATAAAACTATATGCTTTGATCAACTTATCAAAGCGTATATTCCAACTCCGAGATGCTTGCACCAGTCCATAGATGGATCGCTGGAGCTTGCATATTTTGTTAGCACCTTTATGATTGAAAAAACCTTCTGGTTGCATCATATACAACTCTTCTTTAATAAATCCATTAAGGAATGCAGTTTTGTTTATCCATTTGCTAGATTTCATAAAATGTGGCAATTGCTAACATGATTCGGACAGACTTAAGCATAGATACGAGTGAGAAACTCTCATCGTAGTCAACACCTTGAACTTGTCGAAAACCTTTTGCGACAATTCTAGCTTTGTAGATAGTAACACTACTATCAGTGTCCGTCTTCCTCTTGAAGATCCATTTAATCTCAATGGCTCGCCGATCTTTGGGCAAGTCAATCAAAGTCCATACTTTGTTCTCATACATGGATCTCATCCCAGATTTCATGGCCTCAAGCCATTTCGTGGAATCTGGGCTCATCATCACTTCCTCATAGTTCATAGGCTCGTCATGGTCAAGTAACATGACCTCCAGAATAGGATTACCGCGCCACTCTGGTGCGGATCTCACTCTGGTTTACCTACGAGGTTTGGTAGTAACTTGATCTGAAGTTACATGATCATCATCATTAGCTTCCTCACTAATTGGTGTAGTAGTCACAAGAACAAATTTCTGTGATGAACTACTTTCCAATAAGGGAGCAGGTACAGTTACCTCATCAAATTCTACTTTCCTCCCACTCACTTCTTTCGAGAGAAACTCCTTCTCTAGAAAGGATCCATTCAACTCAATGAATATCTTGCCTTAGGATCTGTGATAGAAGGTGTACCCAACATTTTCTTTTGGGTATCCTATGAAGACGCACTTCTCCGATTTGGGTTTGAGCTTATCAGGTTGAAACTTTTTCACATAAGCATTGCAACCTCAAATTTTAAGAAATGACAGCTTAGGTTTCTTGCCAAACCGTACTTCATACAGTGTCGTCTCAACGGATTTAGATGGTGCCCTATTTAATGTGAATGCAGCTGTCTCTAATGCATAACCCCAAAATGATAGTGGTAGATCGGTAAGAGACATCATAGATCGCACCATATCTACTAAAGTATGGTTATGATGTTAGGACACACCATTACACTGTGGTGTTCCTGGTGGCGTGAGTAGTGAAACTATTTCACATTGTTTTTAACTCAAGGCCAAACTTGTAACTCAAATATTTTACTTCCGCGATCATATCGTAGAAACTTTTATTTTTGTTATGATGATTCTCCACTTCACTCTGAAATTCTTTGAACTTTTCAAATGTTTCAGACTTGTGTTTCATCAAGTAGATATACTCATATTTGCTCAAATCATCTATGAAGATCAGAAAATAATGATACCTGCCACGAGCCTCAATATTCATCGGACCACATACATCAGTATGTATGATTTCCAACAAATCTATTGCTCGCTACATTGTTCCGGAGAACGGAGTCTTAGTCATCTTACCCATGAGGCATGGTTCGCAAGCATCAACTGATTCATAATCAAGTGATTCCAAAAGCCCATCAGCATGGATTTTCTTCATGCGCTTTACACCAATATGACCTAAACGACAATGCCACAAATAAGTTGCACTATCATTATTAACTTTGCATCTTTTCGTTTCAATATTATGAATATGTGTATCACTATGATCGAGATCCAACCAACCATTTTCATTGGGTGTGAAACCATATAAGGTTTTATTCATCTAAACAGAACAACAATTTATTCTCTTACTTAAATGAATAACCGTATTGCAATAAACATGATCAAATCATATTCATGCTCAACGCAAACACCAAATAACACTTATTTAGGTTCAACACTAATCCCGAAAGTATAGGGAGTGTGTGATGATGATCATATCAATCTTGGAACCACTTCCAACACACATCATCACTTCACCCTTAACTAGTCTCTGTTCATTCTGTAATGAACCAGTATCAAATACTGAGGGGTTGCTACGAACACTAGTAAAATACACATCAATAATTTGTATATCAAATATACCTTTGTTCACTTTGCCATCCTTCTTATCCGCCAAATACTTGGGGCAGTTCCGCTTCCAGTGACCAGTCCCTTTGCAGTAGAAGCACTTAGTCTCAGGCTTAGGACCAGACTTGGGCTTCTTCACTTGAGCAGCAACTTGCTTGCCGTTCTTCTTGAAGTCCCCTTTCTTTCCCTTTGCCCTTTTCTTGAAACTAGTGGTCTTGTTAATCATCAACACTTGATGCTCTTTCTTGATTTCTACCTTCATCAATTTCATCATCATGAAAAGCTCAGGAATCGTTTCCATCATCCCTTGCATACTATAGTTCATCACGAAGTTCTACTAACTTGGTGATGGTGACTAGAGAATTCTGTCAATCACTATATTATCTGGAAGATTAACTCCCACTTGATTCAAGAGATTGTAGTACCCAGACAATCTGAGCACATGCTCACTGCTTGAGCTATTCTCCTCCATCTTTTAGCTATAGAACTTGTTGGAGACTTAATATCTCTCAACTCGGATATTTGCTTGAAATATTAACTTCAACTCCTGGAACATCTCATATGGTTCATGACGTTCAAAACGTCTTTGAACTCCGGATTCTAAGCCGTTTAAGCATGGTGCACTAAACTATCAAGTAGTCATCATATTGAGCTAGCCAAATGTTCATAACATCTGCATCTGCTCCTGCAATAGGTTTGTCACCTAGCGGTGCATCAAAGACATAATTCTTCTGTGCAGCAATGAGGATAAACCTCAGATCACGGATCCAATCCGCATCATTGCTACTAACATCTTTCAACTTAGTTTTCTCTAGGAACATATCAAAAATAAAACAGGGGAGCTAAACGCGAGCTATTGATCTACAACATAGATATGCTAATACTACCAGGACTAAGTTCATGATAAATTAAAGTTCAATTAATCATATTACTTAAGAACTCCCACTTAGATAGACATCCCTCTAATCCTCTAAGTGATCACATGATCCAAATCAACTAAACCATGTCCGATCATCACGTGAGATGGAGTAGTTTCAATGGTGAACATCACTATGTTGATCATATCTACTATATGATTCACGCTCGACCTTTCGGTCTTCGTGTTCCGAGGCCATATCTGTTATATGCTAGGCTCGTCAAGTTTAACCTGAGTATTCCGCGTGTGCAACTGTTTTGCACCCGTTGTATTTGAACGTAGAGCCTATCACACCCGATCATCACGTGGTGTCTCAGCACGAAGAACTTTCGCAACGGTGCATACTCAGGGAGAACACTTATACTTTGATAATTTAGTGAGAGATTATCTTATAAAGCTACCACCGAACTAAGCAAAATAAGATGTATAAAATATAAACATCACATGCAATCATAATATGTGACATGATATGGCCATCATCATCTTGTGCCTTTGATCTCCATCTCCAAAGCATCGTCATGATCTCCATCGTCACCGGCATAACACCATGATCTCCATCATCTTGATCTATATCAATGTGTCGTCACATGGTTGTCTCGCCAACAATTGCTATCGCATAGCGATAAAGTAAAGCAATTATTTGGCGCTTGCATCTTATGCAATAGAGAAGTAACCATAAGGCTTTTGCCAGTTGCCGATAACTTCAAAAAAACATGATCATCTCATACAACAACTTATATCTCATCACGTCTTGACCATATCACATCACAACATGCCCTGCAAAAACAAGTTAGACGTCCTCTACTTTGTTGTTGCAAGTTTTATGTGGCTGCTACGGGCTTAGCAAGAACCGTTCTTACCTACGCATCAAAACCACAACGATAGTTTGTCAAGTTGGTGCTGTTTTAACCTTCGCAAGGACCGGGCGTAGCCACACTCAGTTCAACTAAAGTTGGAGAAACTGACACCCGCCAGCCACCTGTGTGCAAAGCACGTCGGTAGAACCAGTCTCGCGTAAGCGTACGTGTAATGTCAGTCCGGGCTGCTTCATCCAACAATACCGCCGAACCAAAGTGTGACATGCTGGTAAGCAGTATGACTTATATCGCCCACAACTCACTTGTGTTCTACTCGTGCATAACATCAACGCATAAAACCTAGCTCATATGCCACTGTTGGGGAACGTAGTAATTTCAAAAAAATTCCTACGCACACGCAAGATCATGGTTATGCATAGCAACGAGAGGGGAGAGTGTTGTCTACGTACCCTCGTAGACCAGAAGCGGAAGCATTAGCACAACACGGTTGATGTAGTCGTACGTCTTCACAGCCCGACCGATCAAGCACCGAAACTACGGCACCTCCGAGTTCTAGCACACGTTCAGCTCGATGACGATCCCCGGACTCCGATCCAGCAAAGTGTCGGGGATGAGTTCCGTCAGCACGACGGCGTGGTGACGATCTTGATGTTTTACCGTCGCAGGGCTTCGCCTAAGCACCGCTACAATATTATCGAGGACTATGGTGGAGGGGGCACCGCACATAGCTAAGAGATCAATGATCAATTGTTGTGTCTATGGGGTGCCCCCTGCCCCCGTATATAAAGGAGTGGAGGAAGGGGCCGGCCAAGGAGGGTGGCGCGCCCTAGGGGGGAGTCCAACTCCCACAGGGAGTAGGACTCCCCTTTTTCCTATTAGGAGTAGGAGAGGGAAGGAAGAGGAAGGAGGGAGGAAGGAAAGGGGGGCCGGCCCCCTCCAAATTCAGATTGGGCTTGTGGGGCGCGCACCCTCCCTTGCTCCTTTCCCCTCCTTTCCACTAAGGCCCAATAAGGCCCATATACCTCCCAGGGGGTTCTGATAACCTCCCGGTGATCCGGTATTGTCCCAATCTCACCCGGAACCTTTCCGGTGTCCAAATATAGTCGTCCAATATATCGATCTTTATGTCTCAACCATTTCGAGACTCCTCGTCAAGTCCGTGATCACATACGGGACTCCGAACAACCTTCGGTACATCAAAATATATAAACTCATAATGAAACTGTCAACGTAACGTTAAGCGTGCGGACCCTACGGGTTCGAGAACAATGTAGACATGACCGAGACACGTCTCCAGTCAATAACCAATAGCGGAACCTGGATGCTCATATTGGCTCCTACATATTCTACGAAGATCTTTATCGGTCAAATCGCAAAACAACATACGTTTGTTCACTTTGTCATCGGTATGTTACTTGCCCGAGATTTGATCGTCTGTATCTCAATACCTAGTTCAATCTCGTTACCGGCAAGTCTCTTTACTCGTTCCGTAATAAATCATCCTGCAGCTAACTTATTACTTGCAATGCTTGCAAGGCTTATGTGATGTGCATTACCGAGTGGGCCCAGAGATACCTCTCCGACAATCGGAGTGACAAATCCTAATCTCGAAATACGCCAACCCAACAAGTACCTTCGGAGACACCTGTAGAGCACCTTTATAATCACCCAGTTACGTTGTGACGTTTGGTAGCACACAAAGTGTTCCTCCGGTAAACGGGAGTTGCATAATCTCATAGTCATAGGAACATGTATAAGTCATGAAGAAAGCAATAGCAACAAACTAACCGATCAAGTGCTATGCTAACGGAATGGGTCAAGTCAATCACATCATTCTCCTAATGATGTGATCCCGTTAATCAAATGACAACTCATGTCTATGGTTAGGAAACATAACCATCTTTGATCAACGAGCTAGTCAAGTAGAGGCATAGTAGTGACACTCTGTTTGTCTATGTATTCACACATGTATTATGTTTCCGGTTAATACAATTCTAGCATGAATAATAAACATTTATCATGATATAAGGAAATAAATAATAACTTTATTATTGCCTCTAGGGCATATTTCCTTCAGACAGTTCCATATTTGGCTTATATGACCCGGGGTGAGTTACCTGAGGATGAAACTTTAGCTAGGCAAATAACCCGGAGGTCTAAATCAATGACTATTGTCAATGGCGAGGTATACCAATGTAGTGTCACAGGGGTGTTTCAGCATTGTATTTCTCCTGAGGAGGGCCGGGAGATTCTACGAGAGATTCATGAAGGAGATTGTGGCCATCATGCCGGCTCTAAGTATCTCATGGCTAAGGCTTTTCGTCATGGGTTCTATCGGCTGATGGCTCATGCTGATGCAGAGGACTGGTTAGCAAGTGTGATGGTTGTTAGAAGTTTTCCAGACGAGCTCACATGCTGACTCAAGAATTGAGGATGATTCCAATTACTTGGCCGTTTGCAGTCTGGGGGCTAGACATGGTTGGGCCTTTTAAAAGATCCAAGGACAAAAAGACTCACCTCTTGATGGCAGTTGACAAGTTTACGAAGTGGGTTGAGACAGAGCCGGTCAGCAAGTGTGACGCGGCAACGGCGGTTCAATTCATCAAAAAGGTAATTTTCCATTTTGGCTACCCTCACAACATCATAACTAATAATGACACTAATCTGTCCAAGGGTCCTATGAAAGAATTCTGTCAACGAGAACATATTCGTCTTGATGTCTCATCAGTGGCACACCCCCAGTCCAATGGTCAAGCTGAAAGAGCCAATCAAGAAATCTTGAGAGGCATAAAACCCCGGCCTATGGTCCCTTTGCAGAGGACACCGGGTTGTTGGGTTGAGGAGTTGCTCTCAGTGCTATGGAGTATCAATACTACCCCCAATAGATCTACGGGTTACACACCTTTCTTCATGGTTTATGCAGCAGAGGCGGTTCTTCCCAGTGACATTCGTCATGACTCGCCCCGTGTGGCGGCTTATGTTGAAGCTGATAATGAAAAAGCATGTTAGGATGATCTTGACCTTCTGGATGAGGAGTGTGACCTTGTGGCGGCTCGTTCGGCAAATTACCAGCAAGATATGTGTCGTTATCATAGCCGCCGGGTTAAAACCCGGACCTTTCAAGAAGGAGATTTGGTGTTCTGGCTCATCTAGGATCAAACAGATATGCACAAGTTATCCCCACATTGGGAAGGGACTTTTGTGATCAGCAAAAATCTGAACAACGGGTCATACCAGCTCATTAATGTTCGAGACCACAAAGACTCACGCACATCGGAGGAGGAGACCCACCGACCGTGGAACATTTCCCATCCTCGACCACCGGCTCTTGTTATATACATACTTTTACCAATGTATATATTACGATTAGTATAATAAAGTTGGCATCCCTGATAGTTCAGGGCCTCTTTCATTTCATTTATGAGTATCTAAGCCTTTATTGTCAATTCATAAGATCACTTGGGGGCTTCCTGCTCATTGAGCATAGCTATGACTACCCTCTTGATCTGGCTTGCATGCCTTGTTACAAATAACATGGGGGATTCCTACTCACTGAGCGTAGCTATGACCAACCTTTGATCCAGCTTATACGCCTTGTTGCAAATGACTTGGGGGCTTTCTGCGCAAGTTAAAAGGTTGCCGAAGAGAACTTTGTACAATGTACAATTCAAACATAGGTAACCTGCCTTGATGGCTTATTATACGTCACTTCGGGGCTTCTTGTTCAATGAAGCTATATTTACCCTTTTGATCGGCTTGGACGCCAGGTGTATTCACCAAAACTCCGGGTTATCCTACCTTTGTATGTCTGCCACTCCGCCCAGGTAATCCTGGAATGAACCGTCGTACTCTTGACAGGTAATCTTATAAAGACCCTGAACTTGTCAAAGTTAAAATGGCGGTTGGTCATGTGAGGCTCGGCTTATAGGTTTGAATAAAGGATTAACTCAGTGGTTGTGCGGCCATTGAACAACACTTGATTTTAAGGTTTGGTGGCCTATGAAAGACTTGTTTTCTGGTTTGTTATTTTATTTGAACACTGTTTGGGTTCATATTTTTGTACCATATTGACATATGGTTTAAAACGATTCAGGCCACGTAGCCTTAATCCTTATAGCTCATATTTGAGCGTATCCGGAGGTTTGATAACCTGGTCTGGCTTTGGACGACAAGTCACCAGTATGATGTGATTGTGCACTTGGAGTTCTACGCTCTAAGTTTTTTGGGCTATTACCCTTGCTGCGTATGGCGCTGTAAGCCGGCAGTATGAACAACTATCATTTGGAGGTATGCTATTTACTTGTTATATGAATGAACGCGGTTTTGATAACCCACCCTGGTTATGGAATATACAGTCACCAGCAAATTTTATATGGGACATCATGACTCGCCCTAGCGTGACCTGCCAGGGCACATGCTATTTTCTTGTGTACAGGGATTATGAAAATATGATCTGCGTGATTGATAAACATTTATGAGCATAAGCAACAGATCTTCAACATCAGATCAGCGATTCAAAGTATTATGCAAATAAACATGCACGATGGCATGGCAGATCATTGTTTTGCTACCCTATTACACGGCTTTCCAAGCCCAAATGATTAAGTGTTTTTTCAAGAAGAGCAGGGAGGCAGTCTCGAGGCCACCTTATGGTTTAGTTGCCTTGTTCTTGCTGGGTTGAAGCTTTCGGTTTATCCAATGCCAGTTCTTCCTCTTCCTCTATTGGCTGGAAATCAGGTGATGTCCAATTCATGCCAGTTACGGCTTTGAATACAACCTCATCATCTATGAGCGTCGATGGATCAATATCAGGAGCGAAAGTGTGCTTATGTGTTCGAGGAATAAGATCCATCACAGGATAAACTGACGCTTTCAACTTTTCATTTTTAATGGCATAAGCCGCCTGATACTTGGAAAGTTATAATTCTTGAGCCAGCCTGCTTTCAAAAGGTCGCATCTCCCTTAAAATTTTGGTGAAGTCCTCTGCAGTGAAGGGAGACCCGTCTTCTTTTAAGTTGGGGCAGCCAGTAGCCAACTCCTCCGGGTCAAGTTCTGTTGGGGAACATAGCATGCAATTTCAAAAAAATCCTATGATCACGCAAGATCTATCTAGGAGATGCATAGCAACGAGAGGGGGAGAGTGTGTCCATGTACCCTCGTAGACCGAAAGCGGAAGTGTTAGGTTAACGCGGTTGATGTAGTCGAATATCTTCGCGATTCAACTGATCAAGTACCAAACGTATGACACCTCCGTGTTCAGCACATGTTTAGCTCGATGACGTCCCTCGAACTCTTGATCCAGTAGAGGGTCGAGAGAGAGTTCCGTCAGCATGACGGCGTGGTGACCGTGATGGTGATGTGTGATACGTCTCTATAAATGCCACTTTTACTGAAATAAAAGATGCAAAACATTGTTCTAAATAACAGCAAGCAAATCCTAACAAAATAAATTGACGCTCCAAGCAAAACACATATCATGTGGTGAATAAAAATATAGCTCCAAGTAAAGTTACCGATGAACGAAGACGAAAGAGGGGATGCCTTCCGGGGCATCCCCAAGCATAGGCTCTTGGCCATCCTTGAATATTACCTTGGGGTGCCTCGGTCATCCCCAAGCTTAGGCTCTTGCCACCCCTTATTCCATAGTCCATCGAATCCTTACCCAAAACTTGAAAACTTCACAACACAAAACTTAACAGAAAACTCGTAAGCTCCGTTAGCGAAAGAAAACAAAACACTACTTGAAGGTACTGTAATGAACTCATTATTTATTTATATTGGTGTTATATCTACTGTATTCCAACTTCTCTATGGTTTATAAACTATTTTACTAGCCATAGATTCATCAAAATAAGTAAACAACACATGAAAAACAGAATCTGTCAAAAACAGAACAGTCTGTAGTAATCTGGATCAAACGTATACTTATGGAACTCATAAGATTCTCAAATAAATTGCTGGACCTGAGGAATTTATCTATTAATCATCTGCAAATAGAATTAACTAAATATCACTCTCCAAATAAAAATGGCAGCAATTCTCGTGAGCGCTAAAGTTTCTGTTTTTGACAGCATGATCAACAAGACTTTCCCCGAGTCTTCCCAAAGGTTCTACTTGGCAAAAACACTAATTAAAAGCATAAAACCACATCTAAACAGAGGCTAGATGAATTATTTATTACTAAACAGGAACAAAAAGCAAGGAACAAAAATAAAGTTGGGTTGCCTCCCAACAAGCGTTATCGTTTAACGCCCCTAGCTAGGCATGATGATTTCAATGATGCTCACATAAAAGATAAGAATTGAAACATAAAGAGAGCATCATGAAGAATATGACTAGCACATTTAAGTCTAACCCATTTCCTATGCATAGGGATTTTGTGAGCAAACAACTTGTGGGAACAAGAATCAACTTGCATAGGAAGGTAAAACACGCATAACTTCAAAATTTTAAGCACATAGAGAGGATACTTGATATTATTGCAATTCCTACAAGCATATGTTCCTCCCTCATAATAATTTTCAGTAGCATCATGAATGAATTCAACAATATAACCATCACCTAAAGCATTCTTTTCATGATCTATAAGCATAGAAATTTTATTACTCTCCACATAAGCAAATTTCTTCTCATGAATAATAGTGGGAGCAAACTCAACAAAATAAGTGATTGAAAATTATGATCAAGATGACAAGTTTCATGGTTATTGAGGGAGTCCTGGATTAGGGGGTGTTCGGGTAGCTGGACTATACCTTCGGCCGGACTCCTGGACTATGAAGATACAAGATTGAAGACTTCGTCCCGTGTCCGGATGGGACTTTCCTTGGCGTGGAAGGCAAGCTTGGCGATGCGGATATTCAAGATCTCCTACCATTGTAACCGACTCTGTGTAACCTAACCCTATCCGGTGTCTATATAAACCGGAGGGTTGTAGTCCGTAGGCAATCAACTCCATACACAACAATCATACCATAGGCTAGCTTCTAGGGTTTAGCCTCATTGATCTCGTGGTAGATCTACTCTTGTACTACCCATATCATCAATATTAATCAAGCAGGAGTAGGGTTTTACCTCCATCGAGAGGGCCCGAACCTGGGTAAAACAAAGTGTTCCCTGTCTCCTGTTACCATCCGGCCTAGACGCACAGTTCGGGACCCCCTACCCGAGATCCGCCGGTTTTGACACCGACATTGGTGCTTTCATTGAGAGTTCCTCTGTGCCGTCACAATCAGGAAGGATGCCTCTTCCCATCTTTAAAGACGGTGCCGTGGCTAAGGGAGCCTTGGCTGTTGGCCAGACCCTCCGGCTAGGTGGTTTCCTCATGACCACCTGTTCGGCTATTGCGCCGACGGTGACCTCTCGGGTCATCAAAAGCAACCTACACGTCAGCTCGGAGCTCGTCGAGCAGCTAGATCCAATGGAGCTCTCTTTCGTAAACGAGCTCTTGGATCGCATCGCCGCCCTGGGGGTCGCTACGGATTACGACCAGGTTGGTCTTAAACCCGATCTAAGAGAAATTAACTCTCCCCAAGTCACCCACCATGTTGCCGTGGTAGAGGCACAGTGCGGCGACCCTTCATCTATTTTAAGGACTAGCTACGTTCGAATTCCCGACTCCTCCAAGCCGGATACCCGCGGAGGGGAAGATGTAACTCAAGACCTGAGCCCAGGATCAGGCAACGGGCTAGATTCGTTGGACAACATCCAAGAATCCGAACTTCAGAGTTCGGAAACTCTTCGGCCTCCGAATCTTGGATTGGGTGAGGTTTCAGATTCAACGACACCCGCCCACCCGAACATAAGCGATCTCTCCCAAATCAGGCAGAGGCCCAAGGAAACAGTACATCATTACTGGGCCAGATTCCTCCTGGTTATGAACAGGATAAAGGATTGCCGCGAGGAAGACGCAATCTCAATTTTCTGCAGTAATTGCACGGACGAGGGAATCCTTAACGCCGTAAGTCGTCGTGATATTACACGCTTCGCTGACTTGGCGTCCATAGTACAAAAATATTGTGCGATGGAAAGCGCCTGGAAAACTGAAATAAAATTTTGGGATAATCCGGCCTTGAATAGTAATCCCGTCCGAACTAAGAGGGTGCATCATCATAGGACACCCGGGATAAACACCAAAAAGCCAAAACCCTTTACAGGGCATGGAACCGTACTGGAAAGGTGGCTTAATGGACCCTGTAGAATTCACAGTACAGAGGATGCCACACCAACTCACAGCCTTAGAGCATGTTGGATACTCTGGCAGGTGGCCAAAATTGGCAAGGACCTCTTAATTCTGGAGGCCGCAGCAAGCCAGCCCGAGGACGCCAGTACCGTTCTCACAGTCTTCGAGACTTTTGCATCAAACAATGTGCGAAAAAGAACACTCCGCAGCCTCGCCAAAGTCTATCAAGTTGCAACAATAAATCCATGGAGCGACACTGCCATTACCTTCAATGCAAGTGATGAACCTAGATTCCGAACAGCCCGAGCACCAGCCGCATTGGTCCTCAGTCCCATAGTGCACGGCTTTCGCCTCACCAAGGTGCTCATGGATGGAGGCAGCGGACTGAACCTCATTTATGAGGAAACCCTTCAAAAAATGGAAATAGACTGGAGCCGCGTCGAGCGAAGCAGCACAACCTTTAGAGGAATAATCCCCAGTCGGGGAGCGCGCTGCACAGGAATAATCACACTAGATGTGGTGTTCGGCACGCCGGATAATTATAGGTCCGAAGAAGTCACGTTTCAAGTGGCCCCGTTTAAGAGCGGACATCACGCTTTACTAGGACGGGAAGCATTCACAATATTCCAAGCAATACCCCATTATGGGTACATGAAGCTTAAGATGCCCGGGCCGAACGGAATTATCACTCTAGCTAGTGATTCGGACGTTGCACTCCGCGCCGAAAACAAGACGGCCGCATTAGCCCTTGAGGCACTATCCGAAGCCCTAGCGGCCGAGGAACTGACTGCGCTGCGCTCCACGGTTAACAGGGATGATGTGATACTCGATAAGAGATCCAAATCCACATCCTTCAAGCCAGCTAACGAAATAGTCAAATTCCAGGTCCATCCAACGGACCCCTATAAAACAGCTTCCATCGGGGCACGACTGAACCCTGATGTAGACGCCGCACTGCGAGAGTTCCTACGAGAGAACTGGGACATTTTCGCCTGGCACCCTTCAAACATGCCTGGGATCCCACGCAAGCTGGCCGAACACAGCTTAAATATCCTAAAAGGATTCAAACCTGTCAAACAAGCCCTCCGGCATTTTTCCGAACCCAAGAGACAGGCTATGGGAGAGGAGCTAGACAAGCTATTGGAGGCCGGATTCATTAGAGACATAAAACATCCGGACTGGCTAGCAAACTTGGTGATGGTACCAAAGAAGGACAAATCCTGGCGCATGTGTGTCGATTTTAAAGACCTTAACAAGGCTTGCCCAAAGGATCCCTTCCCCCTCCCCCGTATCGATCAAATTATCGATGCCACCGCAGGACACGACTCGTTGTGTTTCCTCGACGCATACTCCGGTCACCATCAAATCAAGATGGCAGAATCAGACCAAGCTGCAATAGCATTCATCACACCAGACGGCCCATTCTGCTTCAACACAATGCCCTTCGGGCCGAAAAACGCCGGCGCAACATATCAGCACATGATCCAGACATGTCTGGCAAATCAGATCGACAAAACAGTGGAGGCGTATGTGGATGACGTGGTCGTCAAATCAAGACATGTCGAATCTCTAATAGATGACTTGAGGCTTACATTCGATAACAAATACGACATCAAGCTCAACCCGGAAAAATGCGTCTTCGGCGTTCCAGCCGGAAAGCTCTTGGGCTTCATTGTATCCGGTAGAGGAATTGAAGCTAATCCAGCCAAGATCCGAGCTTTGTCACAATTGGATATCCCAAAGGACCTCAAACAAATACAAAAATTAACCGGATGCGTGGCGGCTTTAAGCCGCTTCATCTCCCGCTTGGGAGAAAAGGCACTACCCCTCTATCGCCTCCTTCGGCGCACCGAACACTTCGAGTGGACGGAGGCCGCCACGGCCGGACTTGATGAAATAAAAGCCATATTGGCAACAAACCCAGTCCTGTCCGTGCCGAACACCGGCGAACCAATGTTATTGTACATTGCAGCAACACATCAAGTTGTCAGCGCAGTGCTCGTTGTTGAGCGGGAAACGGACGGACACAAATTCCCCCTTCAAAGGCCGGTCTACTACGTATCCACTGTCCTCAGTCCATGCAAATCATGGTACCGGTATTATCAAAAGATTGCATACGCGGTATTCATGGCATCCCGGAAGCTACGACACTACTTTCAAGAGTGTTCCATAACAGTAGCCTCGGAAGTACCACTCAACGACATTATCAACAACCGCGACGCAACGGGCCGGATTGCAAAATGGGCCATCGAGCTGCTCCCGTTCGATATAACCTATAAGCCACGGTGAGCTATTAAATCGCAAGTTTTGGCCGACTTCCTCGCAGAATGGACGGAGGCCGAGCTCCCTAAAGAGTACGGCACATATTCAAACTGGATTATGCATTTCGACGGCTCCAAAATGTTGGCCGGACTGGGGGCTGGCGTCGTCCTGACGTCCCCCACAGGAGACACAGTCCAGTATGTGCTCCAGATCATGTGCATGGATTCCAACAATGCAGCCGAATATGAGGCCCTCCTACACGGTCTCCGGATAGCAGTATCCATGGGTATCCAGCGCCTAGAGGTACGCGGGGATTCAAACCTCCCGATATCCCAAATAAATGGAGACTTCGACGCCAAGGACCCAAAAATGGCAGCTTACCGCAATGCCGTCCTAAAAATGTCAGCTCGGTTCGAAGGGCTGGAGTTTCACCATATAGCCCGAGAAAACAATCAAGCAGCGGACGTCCTGACATGCATCGGAGCAAAACGCGATGCAGTCCCCCCAAACATCTTTTTGGAAAGATTGTTCAAGCTGTTGGGTTTCGTAGTAATTTCAAAAATTTCCTACGCACACGGAAGATCATGGTGACGCATAGCAACGAGAGGGGGAGAGTGTGATCTACGTACCCTTGTAGATCGACAACGGAAGCGTTAACTTGGTTGATGTAGTCGTACGTCTCCACGGCCCGACCGATCAAGCACCGAAACTACGGCACCTCCGAGTTCTAGCACACGTTCAGCTCAATGACGATCCCCGGACTCCGATCCAGCAAAGTGTCGGGGAAGAGTACCGTTAGCACGATGGCGTGGTGACGATGTACTACTGTTGCAGGGCTTCGCCTAAGCACTGCTACAATATTATCGAGGACTATGGTGGAAGGGGGCACCGCACACGGCTAAGAATATGATCACGTGGATCAACTTGTGTCTCTAGGGGTGCCCCGTGCCTCCGTATATAAAGGCTCAAAGGGGGGGGGGCTGGCCGGCCAAGAGGTGGTGCGCCAGGAGGAGTCCTACTCCTTCCGGGAGTAGGACTCCCTCCTTTCCTAGTTGGAATAGGATTCGCGGAGGGGGGAAAAGAGGAGAGAGAGGAGGAAGGGGGGCCGACCCCCTCTCCTTGTCCTATTCGGACCAAGGGGGGGAGGGGCGCGTGGCCCATCTCTGGCCATCTCTCCTCTCTTCCACTAAGGCCCACTAAGGTCCATATACTTCCCGGGGGGTTCCGGTAACCTCCCGGTACTCCGGTAAAATCCCGATTTCACCCGGAACACTTCCGATATCCAAACATAGGCTTCCAATATATCAATATTTATGTCTCGACCATTTCGAGACTCCTCGTCATGTCCGTGATCACATCCGGGACTCCGAACAACCTTCAGTACATCAAAATGCATAAACTCATAATATAACTGTCATCGTAACCTTAAGCGTGCGGACCCTACGGGTTCGAGAACAATGTAGACATGACCGAGACACGTCTCCGATCAATAACCAGTAGCGGAACCTGGATGCTCATATTGGCTCCTACATATTCTACGAAGATCTTTTATCGGTCAGACCGCATAACAACATACGTTGTTCCCTTTGTCATCGGTATGTTACTTGCCCGAGATTTGATCGTCGGTATCCCATACCTAGTGCAATCTCGTTACTGGCAAGTCTCTTTACTCGTTCCATATTACATCATCCCGCAACTAACTCATTAGTTGTAATGCTTGCAAGGCTTCAGTGATGTGCATTACCGAGAGGGCCCAGAGATACCTCTCCGACAATCGGAGTGACAAATCCTAATCTCGAAATACGCCAACCCAACATGTACCTTTGGAGACACCTGTAGAGCTCCTTTATAATCACCCAGTTACGTTGTGACGTTTGGTAGCTCACAAAGTGTTCCTCCGGCAAACGGGAGTTGCATAATCTCATAGTCATAGGAACATGTATAAGTCATGAAGAAAGCAATAGCAACATACTAAACGATCGGGTGCTAAGCTAATGGAATGGGTCATGTCAATCAGATCATACAACTAATGATGTGATCCCGTTAATCAAATGACAACTCTTTGTCCATGGTTAGGAAACATAACCATCTTTGATTAACGAGCTAGTCAAGTAGAGGCATACTAGTGACACTCTGTTTGTCTATGTATTCACACATGTATTATGTTTCCGGTTAATACAATTCTAGCATGAATAATAAAATTTTATCATGATATAAGGAAATAAATAATAACTTTATTATTGCCTCTAGGGCATATTTCCTTCAGTCTCCCACTTGCACTAGAGTCAATAATCTAGATCACATCACCATGTGATTAACATCGATAGTTCACATCATCATGTCATTAACACCCATAGTTCACATCGCCATGTGACCAACACCCAAAGGGTTTACTAGATTCAGTAATCTAGTTCACATCGCTATGTGATTAACACCCAAAGAGTACTAAGGTGTGATCATGTTTTGCTTGTGAGAGAATTTTAGTCAACGGGTCTGCCATATTCAGATCCGTATGTATTTTGCAAATATCTATGTCAACAAATCCTCCCACTTTCAATATGTATCCAGATTGAGACTTAAAGTTATCTAGATCAGTGTCAAAACTTGCATCGATGTAACTCTTTACGACGAACCTTTTGTCACCTCCATAATCGAGAAACATATCTTTATTCCACTAAGGATAATTTTGACCGCTGTCCAGTGATCTACTCCTAGATCACTATTGTACTCCCTTACCAAAATCAGTGTAGGGTATACAATAGATCTAGTACACAGCATGGCATACTTTATAGAACCTATGGCTGAGGCATAGGGAATGAATTTCATTCTCTTTCTATCTTCTGCCGTGGTCGGGCTTTGAGTCTTACTCAATTTCATACCTTGTAACACAGGTAAGAACCCTTTCTATGACTGTTCCATTTTGAACTACTTCAAAATCTTGTCAAGGTATGTACTCATTGAAAAAAAACTTATCAAGCGTCTTGATCTATCTCTATAGATCTTGATGCTCAATATGTAAGCAGCTTCACCGAGGTCTTTCTTTGAAAAAACCCCTTTCAAACACTCCTTTATGCTTTGCAGAATAATTCTAATTATTTCCGATCAATAATATGTCATTCACATATACTTATCAGAAATGTTGTAGTGCTCCCACTCACTTTCTTATAAATACAGGCTTCACCGCAAGTCTGTATAAATCTATATGCTTTGATCATACTATCAAAGCATTTATTCCAACTCCGAGATGCTTGCACCAGTCCATAGATGGATCGCTCGAGCTTGCTTATTTTGTTAGCACCTTTAGGATTGAAAAAACCTTCTGGTTGCATCATATACAACTCTTTCTTTAAGAAATCCATTAAGGATTGCAGTTTTGTTATCCATTTGCCAGATTTCATAAAATAAGGCAATTGCTAACATGATTTGGACAGACTTTTAAGCATCGATACGAGTGAGAAAATCTCATCGTAGTCAACACCTTGAACTTTGTCGAAAACCTTTTGCGACCATTCTAGCTTTGAGGATAGTAACACTACTATCAGCGTCCGTCTTCCTCTTGAAGATCCATTTATTTTCTATGGCTTGCCGATCATCGGGCAAGTCAACCAAAGTCCATACTTTGTGCTCATACATGGATCCCATCTCAGATTTCATGGCCTCAAGCCATTTTGCGGAATCTGGGCTCACCATCGCTTCTTCATAGTTCGCAAGTTCGTCATGGTCTAGTAACATGACTTCCAGAACAGGATTACCGTACCACTCTGGTGCGGATCTCACTCTGGTTTACCTACGAGATTCGGTAGTAACTTGATCTGAAGTTACATGATCATCATCATTAGCTTCCTCACTAATTGGTGTAGTAGTCACAAGAACAGATTTCTGTGATGAACTAATTTCCAATAAGGGAGATGGTACAATTACCTTATCAAGTTTTCTACTTTCCTCCCACTCACTTCTTTCGAGAGAAACTCCTTCTCTGGAAAGGATCCATTCTTAGCAACGAATGTCTTGCCTTCGGATCTGTGATAGAAGGTGTACCCAATAGTCTCCTTTGGGTATCCTATGAAGACATATTTCTCCGATTTGGGTTTGAGCTTATCAGGATGAAACTTTTTTATATAAGCATCACAATCCCAAACTTTAAGAAACGACAACTTTGGTTTCTTGCCAAACCATAGTTCAGATTGTGTCGTCTCAACGGACTTAGATGGTGCCCTTTTAAACGTGAATGCAGCTGTCTTTAATGCATAACCCCAAAACGATAGTGGTAGATCGGTAAGAGACATCATAGGTCGCACCATATCTAATAAAGTATGGTTATGACGTTCGGACACACCATTATGCTGTGGTGTTCCAGGTGGCGTGAGTAGTGAAACTATTTCACATTGTTTTAACTGACGACCAAACTCATAACTCAAATACTCTTCTCCACGATCAGATCGTAGAAACTTTATTTTCTTGTTACGATGATTTTCCACTTCACTCTGAAATTCTTTGAACTTTTCAAATGTTTCAGACTTATGTTTCATCAAGTAGATATACTCATATATGCTCAAATCATCTGTGAAGATCAGAAAAATAATGATACCTGTCGCGAGTCTCAATATTCATCGGACCACATACATCAGTATGTATGATTTCCAACAAATTTGTTGCTCGCTCCATTGTTCCGAAGAACGGAGTCTTAGTCATCTTGCCCATGAGGCATGGTTCGCAAGCATCAACTGATTCATAATCAAGTGATTCCAAAAGCCCATCAGCATGGAGTTTCTTCATGCGCTTTACACCAATATGACGTAAACAGCAGTGCCACAAATAAGTTGCACTATCATTATTAACTTTGCATCTTTTGGTTTCAATATTATGATTATGTGTATTACTACGATCGAGATCCAATGAACTATTTTCATTGGGTGTGTAACCATATAAGGTTTTATTCATGTAAACAGAACAACAATTTATTCTCTTACTTAAATGAATAACCGTATTACAATAAACATGATCAAATCATATTCATGCTCAACGCAAACACCAAATAACACTTATTCAGGTTCAACACTAATCCCGAAAGTATAGGGAGTGTGCGATGATGATCATATCAATCTTGGAACCACTTCCAACACACATCGTCACTTCACCCTTAACTAGTCTCTGTTTATTCTGCAATTCCCGTTTCGAGTTACTAATCATAGCAACTGAACTAGTATCAAATACTGAGGGGTTGCTATAAACACTAGTAAAGTACACATCAATAACATGTATATCAAATATACTTATGTTCACTTTGCCATCCTTCTTATCTGCCAATCACTTGGGGTAGTTCCGCTTCCAGTGACCAGTCCCTTTGCAGTAGAAACACTTAGTCTCAGGCTTAGGACCAGACTTGGGCTTCTTCACTTGAGCAGCAACTTGCTTGCTGTTCTGCTTGAAGTTCCCCTTCTTCCCTCTGCCCTTTTCTTGAAACTAGTGGTCTTGTCTACCATCAACACTTGATGTTTTTCTCGATTTCTACCTTCGTCAATTTCCGCATTACGAAGAGCTTGGGAATCGTTTCCGTTATCCCTTGCATATCATAGTTCATCACGAAGTTCTACTAACTTGGTGATGGTGACTAGAGAATTCTGTCAATCACTATCTTATCTGGAAGATTAACTCCCACTTGATTCAAGCGATTGTAGTACCCAGACAATCTGAGCACATGCTCACTAGTTGAGCGATTCTCCTCCATCTTTTAGCTATAGAACTTGTTGGAGACTTCATATCTCTCAACTCGGGTATTTGCTTGAAATATTAACTTCAACTCCTGGAACATCTCATATGGTCCATGACGTTCAAAACGTCTTTGAAGTCCCGATTCTAAGCCATTTAAGTATGGTGCACTAAACTATCAAGTAGTCATCATATTGAGCTAGCCAAACGTTCATAACGTCTGCATCTGCTCCTGCAATAGGTCTGTCACCTAGCGGTGCATCAAGGACATAATTCTTCTGTGCAGCAATGAGGATAAACCTCAGATCACGGATCCAATCCGCATCATTGCTACTAACATCTTTCAACACAATTTTCTCTAGGAACATATCAAAATAAACGCAGGGAAGCAACAACGCGAGCTATTGATCTATAACATAATTTGCAAAATACTACCAGGACTAAGTTCATGATAAATTTAAGTTCAATTAATCATATTACTTAAGAACTCCCACTTAGATAGACATCCCTCTAATCCTCTAAGTGATTACGTGATGCAAGTCAACTAAACCATGTCCGATCATCACATGAGATGGAGTAGTTTCATTGGTGAACATCACTATGTTGATCATATTTACTATATGATTCACACTCGACCTTTTGGTCTCCGTGTTCCGAGGCCATATCTGTATATGCTTGGCTCATCAAGTATAACCTGAGTATTCCGCGTGTGCAACTGTTTTGCACCCGTTGTATTTGAACGTAGAGCCTATCACACCCGATCATCACGTGGTGTCTCAGCACGAAGAACTTTCGCAACGGTGCATACTCAGGGAGAACACTTCTTGATAATTAGTGAGAGATCATCTTATAATGCTACCGTCATTCAAAGCAAGATAAGATGCATAAAAGATAAACATCACATGCAATCAATATAAGTGATATGATATGGCCATCATCATCTTGTGCTTGTGATCTCCATCCTCGAAGCACCGTCGTGATCACCATCGTCACCGGTGCGACACCTTGATCTCCATCGTAGCATCGTTGTCGTCTCTCCAATCTCATGCTTCCACGACTATCGCTACCGCTTAGTGATAAAGTAAAGCATTACAGCGCGATTGCATTGCATATAATAAAGTGACAACCATATGGCTCCTGCCAGTTGTCGATAACTCGGTTACAAAACATGATCATCTCATACAATAAAATTTAGCATCATGTCTTGACCATATCACATCACAACATGCCCTGCAAAAACAAGTTAGACGTCCTCTACTTTGTCGTTGCAAGTTTTACGTGGCTGCTACGGGCTTAAGAAAGAACCAATCTTACCTACGCATCAAAACCACAACGATAGTTTGTCAAGTTGGTGCTGTTTTAACCTTCGCAAGGACCAGGCGTAGCTTCACTCGGTTCAACTAAAGTTGGAGAAACTGTCACCCGCTAGCCACCTTTGTGCAAAGCACGTCGAGAGAACCGGTCTCGCGTAAGCGTACGCGTAACATCGGTCCGGGCCGCTTCGTCCAACAATACCGCCGAACCAAAGTATGACATGCTGGTAAGCAGTATGACTTATATCGCCCACAACTCACTTGTGTTCTACTCGTGCATATAACATCAACACATAAAACCTAGGCTCTGATGCCACTATTGGGTTTCGTAGTAATTTCAAAAATTTCCTACGCACGCGCAAGATCATGGTGATGCATAGCAACGAGAGGGGGAGAGTGTGATCTACGTACCCTTGTAGATCGACAACGGAAGCGTTAACTTGGTTGATGTAGTCGTACGTCTCCACGGCCCGACCGATCAAGCACCGAAACTACGGCACCTCTGAGTTCTAGCACACGTTCAGCTCGATGACGATCCTCGAACTCCGATCCAGAAAAGTGTCGGGGAAGAGTTCTGTCAGCACGACGGCATGGTGACGATCTTGATGTACTACTGTTGCAGGGCTTCGCCTAAGCACCGCTACAATATTATCGAGGACTATGGTGGAAGGGGGCACCGCACACGGCTAAGAATATGACCACGTGGATCAACTTGTGTCTCTAGGGGTGCCCCGTGCGTCCGTATATAAAGGCTCAAAGGGGGGGCTGGCCGGCCAAGAGGTGGTGCGCCAGGAGGAGTCCTACTCCTTCCGGGAGTAGGACTCCCCCCCTTTCCTAGTTGGAATAGGATTCGCGGAGGGGGGAAAAGAGGAGAGAGACGAGGAAGGGGGGCCGGCCCCCTCTCCTTGTCCTATTCGGACCAAGGGGGGGAGGGGCGCGCGGCCCATCTCTGGCCACCTCTCCTCTCTTCCACTAAGGCCCACTAAGGCCCATATACTTCCCGGGGGGTTCCGGTAACCTCCCGGTACTCCGGTAAAATCCCGATTTCACCCGGAACACTTCCGATATCCAAACATAGGCTTCCAATATATCAATCTTTATGTCTCGACCATTTCGAGACTCCTCGTCATGTCCGTGATCACATCCGGGACTCCGAACAACCTTCGGTACATCAAAATGCATAAACTCATAATATAACTGTCATCGTAACCTTAAGCATGCGGACCCTATGGGTTCGAGAACAATGTAGACATGACCGAGACACGTCTCCGATCAATAACCAATAGCGGAACCTGGATGCTCATATTGGCTCCTACATATTCTACGAAGATCTTTTATCGGTCAGACCGCATAACAACATACGTTGTTCCCTTTGTCATCGGTATGTTACTTGCCCGAGATTCGATCATCGGTATCCCATACCTAGTTCAATCTCTTTACTGGAAAGTCTCTTTACTCGTTCCGTAATACATCATCCCACAACTAACTCATTAGTTGCAATGCTTGCAAGGCTTCAGTGATGTGCATTACCGAGAGGGCCCAGAGATACCTCTCCGACAATCGGGCTGACAAATCCTAATCTCGAAATACGCCAACCCAACATGTACCTTTGGAGACACCTGTAGAGCTCCTTTATAATCACCCAGTTACGTTGTGACATTTGGTAGCACACAAAGTGTTCCTCCGGCAAACGGGAGTTGCATAATCTCATAGTCATAGGAACATGTATAAGTCATGAAGAAAGCAATAGCAACATACTAAACGATCGGGTGCTAAGCTAATGGAATGGGTCATGTCAATCAGATCATTCAACTAATGATGTGATCCCGTTAATCAAATGACAACTCTTTGTCCATGGTTAGGAAACATAACCATCTTTGATTAACGAGCTAGTCAAGTAGAGGCATACTAGTGACACTCTATTTGTCTATGTATTCACACATGTATTATGTTTCCTGTTAATACAATTCTAGCATGAATAATAAACTTTTATCATGATATAAGGAAATAAATAATAACTTTATTATTGCCTCTACGGCATATTTCCTTCACAAGGCATCCGTAACATGGGAGGGGGAACCTGTAAATAACAGCCCGGACCCAGCCGCACCACTCGACGCCGAACAATCTGACACAATTGGAGGCTCTGCCAATGAAATTACACCTTCAGCCCACGTAATAATGGCGGTCATCGCCCCGTGGACAAAACCATTCCTAGCCTACCTTACTAGGAAGGAACTCCCGGAGGACCAAAACGAGGCCCGCTGCATAGTGCGGAGATCTAAAGCCTATAGAGTCCATGAGGGAGAGCTTTATAAGAAAAGCACTACCGGAGTCCTTCAAAGGTGCATCTCCGAAGAGGAAGGGCGGAACCTTCTGGCTGAAATTCATGCCGGACTCGGTGGTCACCATGCCGCTGCTCGGTCCCTTGTTAGCAAGGCTTTCCGTACAGGCTTTTATTGGCCGACGGCCTGGGCAGACGCTCAGGACTTAGTCCAATGGTGCGCTGGTTGCCAACTTTTTGCCAACCAAAGCCATATGCCACCCACCGCACTCCAAACTATACCCATTACCTAGCCTTTTGCGGTCTGGGGGCTTGACATGGTCGGACCCCTTAAAGGTGGGACCGATAGGAAAAAATTCTTACTGGTCATGGTGGACAAATTCACCAAATGGATAGAAGCCAAGCCTGTTAAAACGGCCGAATCCGGACCTGTGATAGACTTCATATCCGGGGTTGTACACCGTTATGGCATCCCCCACAGCATCATAACCGATAACGGTACAAACTTTACCGTCGACGAGGTAAAACTCTGGTGCAAAAACATGGGCATCAAGCTCGATTATGCTTCCGTCTATCACCCACAAACCAACGGCCAGGTTGAACGTGCAAATGGTCTTATAATGTGTAACACCCTCGATGCGACTATATCTCCCACGTGTCGAGGCACGACTTAGAGGCATAATCGCATTGAAGGCATATGTCGCAAGTTAGGCAATCTTCACAACATCCCATGTAATATAAATAAATAAAGGGGAGATAACACAGTTGGCTTACACTCGCCACGTCAATCAAGTACATAAATAACATTACATCATCCAAACACTCATGGCCCGACTACGGCGCCAAAATAAAAGAGAACCCAACATGCGACACAGTCCCAGTCACCCCCAACTGGGCACCACTACTGATCATCAGGAAAGGAAACATAGTAATGTTGAGAGTCTTCGTCGAACTCCCACTTGAGCTCATACGCGTCTCCTGGAGCAGAATCATCAGGCCCTGCATCTAGTGTAATAGTAATCTGTGAGCCACAGGGACTCAGCAATCTCGCACCCTCGTGATCAAGACTATTTAAGCTTATAGGTATGGCAAGGTAAATATCAGTGGAGCTGCAGCAAGCGACTAGCAAAAATATGGTGGCTAACTTAAACGCAATAGAGAGGGAGAAGAGGGGGCAAAGCACGAGCGAGAAACTAGAGAGCAACCTGCGCAAACATTACTCCAACACCGTGTCCACTTCCCGGACTACGCCGAGAAGAGGCCATCACGGTAACACACTCAGTAGATTCATTTTAATTAAATAAGGTTCAAGTTATCTACAACCGGACATTAACAAATTCCCATCTGCCCATAACCACGGGCACGGCTTTCAAAAGTTCAAATCCCTCCAGGGTAGTCCCAACTTAGCCCATGACAAGCTCTCACGGTCAACGAAGGAATAGACCTCCTCCCAAGACGTTCCGATCAGACTCGGTATCTCGGTAATTCAAGACACTTCGACAGGTTAAAACAAGACCAGCAACACCGCCCGAATGTGCCGACAAATCCCGATAGGAGCTGCACATATCTCGTTCTTAGGGCACACTCAGATGAGACTAGCTACGAGTAAAACCAACCCTCAAGTTTCCCCGAGGTGGCCCCGCATGCAGCTCAGTTCATACCAACACTCAGAGGAGCACTGGCCCGGGGGATTAAAATAAGATGACCCTTGGGATCCGGTAACCCAAGGGAAAAAGAGGCTAGGTGGCGAATGGTAAAACCAAGGTTGGGCATTGCTGGAAAAGCTTTAATCAGGGCGAACTATCAAGGGGTTCCCATTATAACCCAACCGCGTAAGGAACGCAAAATTCGGGAACATAACACTGATATGACAGAAACTAGGGCGGCAAGAGTGGAACAAAACACTAGGCGAGAGGCCGAGCCTTCCACCCTTTACCAAGTATATAGATGCATTAAGATAACGAGATAATATAATGATATCCCAACAAGTAAATAAATGTTCCAACAAGGAACGGCCTCCAATCTTCACCTGCAACTAGCAACGCTATAAGAGGGGCTGAGCAAAGCGGTAACATAGCCAATCAACGGTTTGCTAGGACAAGGTGGGTTAGAGGTTTGACATGGCAATTTGGGAGGCTTGAAAGCAAGTGGTAGGCATCGTAGCATTGGCATAGCAAAAGAGCGAGCAAAACTAGCATAGCAAAGATAGTAGTGATTTTGAGGGTAAGATCATCTTGCCTGCACAGTTGTCAGAGTTGACTGGATCCTCGAAAGCAAACTCAACGGGCTCCTCGTTAGTGAACTCATCTCCCGACTCTACCCAAACAAGACAAACAAGCAACAAGGATACAATCAACCACGTGCAAGGATCAAGCAATATGATGCAATGATGATATGCTATGCGGGATGCAAAATGCAAGATATGACAGGAAATGCAAGAACCTAGCCTCAACATAGAAATCCAAGTGTGCCACTAGAAAGATGAGATGAAATCGCTTGAAAACGATATAAAGAACGCCAGAATCGGAGTTACGGTTTGGAAATGGCAAGCGATTCAAAAATGACACCGGTCTGCAATTTACAGCAAGTAGCCAACTAAATGCAATGAAAAGAACATGCTACAGCACCCAATCATGACAACAAAATACATGGAAGGGATGCATACAAGATGCTTAACAAAAGTCTAGCACTGAGCTACGGCCAATTCATCCATTAACAGGTTCAAACAAGCATGGCAAAAATGCATATGGCAAACATATCTCAGACTTAGTGAAATTAACACTTGTCTGGAATTTCAGATCAGGTAGCCCTCTTCGGAGCAACAAAATTACATGCTACAGGATCTGAACATGGCAAAGTAAAGCATGGCATGGAGCTACTCAAAGATCTTAACAAAAGTCACTTAGTGACCTTGAGCCAAAAGGGATCAGAAAATACAATTGCAAGCATGTGAACATAGGAAAAACATAATCAGCTTTCAGACTTAGTGAAAACTGGCACATGCTGAAATATAACTCAAGTAGGCAGGTTTACGAGCGCGATGCACTCAGTACGGTGCAAGTCATGGCAAGACAAGCATACATCCATCAAGAAGGCACAAAATGCAAGCTAGACATGGCAAGAACAATAGCATAGCATGCACGGATCAACTACAACATCATCGGCAAAATTGCAAACAAGTTGACAATCTGCCCAGATTCACAAAGTAGCAAAAGTAGAGCTCGATTGACTCAAGCTAGGGTGCTCCATAAATGCAAAAAAAAACATGGATGGATAGAGCGCTACAAGATTAACAAAACATACTTACTGATCATCCTCAAAAGAGGCACGGATCACTAGGAAACAACATGAAACATATGGTCATATGAGATAAACAGCTCAAGGACTTAGTGGAATTGCTAAGTCCCTGAAAACAGAATTAACAAGTGCACCACTTTGCAAGCTTGTGCTAGTCACCACACACATCACCAAAATACATGGGTTGCACCTCTGGAAAGATGACAAAACCCTTAACAAAACATATGTAGAACTCATGGGCATAGCATGCACACATTAATCATGGCAAAAATGACAAAAATCTAAATGGAGCAGCAAATCTGACAATTATCTCAAGTAGCCGTCTTCTAACAGCATTTCGGGCATCAAGATGAAATCAAATGAAAATGATGCAATGGAATTAAATGATGTACTCTCCGAGGTGAACATTTTGATATGCTATATGCATGAATCAGAGCTACGGATACAAAGTTACGGGGCTACGAACATGATCACTTGGACTGAGATTTTCGGGACTTGGAAGAAAAAATCACCCCGAGATCTAGGGTTTACTGTTCACGCACGCGAACCGAGGCGGAGGCGCGGTTCGCCGGAGATGGTGAGGACGGCGGTGGCCGACGTCGGCGGCGGCGGATCCGGCTCTCCCGCGACCGGATCCGGCCGGAGACGAGGCCGGGGAGGCGCGGCGAGGAGGCGGCGGCTTCGGGCGGCGGGAACGGCGCGGCCGCGGCGGCGAGGTGGCGGTCGGGGCGGCCGGCGACGACGAAGAACGGCGGCGGCGGCGAGCTCCCACGGTGGAGGCAGCGGAGCGCGGCCGGCTCGGGAGGAGAAGGGCGTGGGGCGCGCGGTCGGAGGCTGGGCCGGGAGGGCCTACCCTGGGCCCGAGCGGGCTGCGGCGGCGGTACGGCGGCCACGTGGCGCGCTGCCACTGGCTGCGGGTGGTGGCGGCGGCGTGTCCAGCCGGAACAGACACGTCCGGCGCGGCGCGAGGTGGATTTAGGGTTTCGGGGAGATGGGATCCGGGATATTTCGAGGGGGACCTATTTATAGGCATAGAGGGAGCTAGGAGAGTCCAAATGAGGTGCGGTTTTCGGCCACGCGATCGTGATCGAACGCTCTAGATGATGTAGTAGAGTTTGGTGGGTTTTGGGCCAAATTGGAGGGGTGTTGGGCTGCAACACACACGAGGCCTTTTCGGTCCCTCGGTTAACCGTTGGAGTATCAAACGAAGTCCAAATGATACGAAACTTGACAGGCGGTCTACCGGTAGTAAACCAAGGCCACTTGGCAAGTCTCGGTCCAATCTGGAAATGTTTAATCCCCACACACGAAAGAAAGGTAGAAATGACCACCGGAGGAGAACGAAACGCCGGAATGCAAAACGGGCAACGGGGAAAAAGCTCGAATGCATGAGATGAACACGTATGCAAAAGCGATGCACATGATGACATGATATGAGATGCATGACAACGACAACAACACACGGAGACAAAGACCCGAACCTGAGAAAATAAATTAACTTAACGCCGGAAACAGCAAGAGTTGGAGTACAAATTGGGAAAGTTATATCCGGGGTGTTACAACACTCCACCAGTACGAAAGGATCTCGTCCCGAGATTAGGACTGAAAGAACGCCGGGTACAAAGAACGGAGGTGATCCTCGCGTTCCCAGGTAGCTTCACGGTCGGAATGGTGTGACCACTTGACTTTGAGAAATTTGATTGACTTGTTGCGAGTCTTGCGTTCAGTCTCTTCAAGAATAGCAACTGGGTGCTCACAATAAGAGAGATCTTCTTGGAGCTCAATGTCCTCGAAGTTGATGGTGCGGTCAGGAGTCTTGAAGCACTTTCGGAGCTGAGAGACATGGAACACGTCATGAACATTTGCAAAGTTTGAAGGAAGCTCGAGTTGATAGGCGAGGTCGCCTCTCTTGCTGACAATCTTGAAAGGTCCCACGTATCTGGGGGCAAGCTTCCCTTTGATACCGAAGCGACGAGTACCTTTCATAGGAGAGACGCGGAGGTAAACATGATCTCCGATCTCGAAAGCCAAATCGCGGTGCTTACATTCATAGTAGCTCTTCTGGCGGGATTGGGCTGCTTTGAGGTTATCACGAATGAATTTGCACATTTCTTCTGCCTCTGTGATTAAGTCATTACCCAAAAGCTGACGTTCACCGGTTTCAGACCAGTTGAGAGGGGTACGGCACTTCCTGCCATACAGAATTTCAAATGGGGCCTTGCCCGAACTTGCTTGAAAACTGTTGTTGTAGGAGAATTCAGCATAAGGAAGACAATCCTCCCATTTCATGCCGAAGGAGATCACACAAGCCCTGAGCATATCTTCAAGAATCTGGTTGACACGCTCGACTTGACCGCTAGTTTGAGGATGGAAAGCTGTGCTGAAGCGGATGTTCGTGCCCATGGCCTTCTGAAAAGAATCCCAAAACTTCGAGGTAAAGATGCTGCCACGGTCTGAAGAGATCACTTGAGGAATACCGTGCAGAGAGACAATACGAGAGGTATAGAGTTCCGCCAATTGAGATGCAGTGATTGACTCTTTGATAGGCAGAAAATGAGCCACTTTGGTGAGTTTGTCGATGACAACGAATATAGCATCATTGCCACGCTTGGACTTTGGAAACCCAGTCACGAAGTCCATTTCAATGTGGTCAAACTTCCATTCTGGAATGGCAAGAGGTTGGAGGAGACCAGCTGGCCTTTGGTGTTCTGCCTTCACTCTTCTGCAGACATCACATTCATTCACGAATTGAGCGATCTCGCGCTTCATTCGAGTCCACCAATAAGCTTGCTTGAGGTCCTGATACATCTTCGTGCTCCCAGGGTGGATGGAGAGGAGAGAATTGTGAGCCTCATTCATGATCACTTTACGGAGGTCACCTTTGGGTACAACAATACGATCCTCGAAGAAGAGAGTGTCCTTGTCATCAAGGCGGTAGCACTTGTACTTGGGTTGACTCTTGGCAATCCCAATCTTCACCTTTTGCACCATAGCATCAAGAAGCTGGGCTTGGTGAATCTGGTCTTCTAAGGTAGGAGAGACTTGAAGGTTGGCGCGGAAACCTTGAGGAACAACTTGCAGATTAAGTTTGCGGAAAGCTTCACACAGCTCGGGTTGATAAGGCTTAAGAATCAGACTGTTGCAGTAAGCTTTCCTGCTCAATGCGTCAGCAATCACATTAGCCTTGCCTAGAGTATACTCAATACTCGGATTATACTCTTGAATCATTTCGACCCATCGAGTTTGCCTGAGGTTGAGATTAGGCTGAGTGAAGATGTACTTGAGACTCTTGTGATCAGTGAAAATGTCCACTTTTCTTCCCAAAAGAAGATGTCTCCAAGTCAAAAGAGCATGCACAACTGCCGCCAGCTCGAGATCATGAGTGGGGTAGTTCTTCTCATTAAGCAACAACTTTCTTCTCTTGCATCAATACTGCGCCAAGACCTTGGAGAGAGGCATCACAAAAGACCTCGTACGGCTTGGATTCATCAGGCGGAGTGAGAACTGGAGCAGTGATCAATTTCTCTTTCAAAGTGTTGAAAGCAATGTCACACTCCGGAGACCAAACGTACTTGACGTGCTTCTAGAGAAGATTAGAGAGAGGCTTCGTGATCTTAGAAAAGTTTTCAACGAATCTTCGGCAATAGCTTGCGAGACCGAGAAAAATGCGGAGTTGCTTCACGTTCTGAGGAGGTTCCCAATTCACAATTGCAGACACCTTCTCAGGATTCACGGCAATGCCTTTGGCAGAGATGATATGACCAAGATAAAGAACCTCATCGAGCCAAAATTCACACTTGGAGAACTTGGCGTAGAACTGATGTTCCCTGAGCTTATCAAGTACCAAACGCAAATGCTTGGCATGATCTTCCTTATTCTTCGAGAAAACTAGAATGTCATTGAGATAGACCAAAACGAAGTCATTGGTGTAGGCGTTGAAGATGAAGTTCATCATGCGAGAGAACGTCGGAGGAGCGTTGACGAGGCCAAAAGACATGACAGTGTATTCATATGAACCAAAGCTTGTCCTGAAAGCCGTCTTGGGAATATCTTGCTCACGGATTCGAATCTGATGATAGCCCATACGGAGATCAAGCTTGGAGAATACTTGGGCACCTTTGAGTTGTTCGAACAGCTCATTGATGTTGGGAAGTGGGTATTTGTTCTTGATGGTCTTCTTGTTCACTGGACGGTAATCAACACAAAGTCGGTCCGTTCCATCCTTCTTCTTCACAAAAAGAACACCACAACCCCACGGAGAAGAACTAGGCCGGATAAGACCCATTTTCTCTTGAATATCGAGTTGCTTCTTCAGCTCCTTCAACTCTTCAGGTCCGAGCTTGTAAGGACGTTTGCACACAGGTTCCGTGCCAGGCTCAAGATCAATAACGAATTCAACTGGCCGATGTGGAGGCATTCCTGGAAGCTCTTCTGGAAAGACGTCTTGATATTCGCAAACGACTGTAATTTGCGAGATGGCATCCAATTCACCCTTCTCATTGAGAGAAAACAGACGGATGGTATTATCCCGAGCGGCAAAGACAATCACATCCTCAGACGAATGAGTCAATTGAATCTGCCTGGCTGCACAATCAAGCTGAGCCTTGTTCTTAGAAAGCCAATCCATCCCGAGAATAAGATCAATATCCGAGTTACCAAGAACCATTGGAGAAGCCAGAAACTTGAAATCACCCATCATGATAGAAATATCCGGAACCATCATACTAGAACTCAGACGCTTAGCCGGAGAGACGACTTGCATAGCTCTAGGTAAAGCCTTAGTACTAAAATTGTTCTCCGATGCAAATGGGAATGACATGAAGGAATGCGATGCACCAGAGTCAAAAAGTACTTTTGCAGGAACATCGTTAATAGGAAGGTTACCCATGATGACATCTGACGAGTCCTCTGCCTAGGCTGCATTCATCAAATTGACCTTGGCGTGCTTGGGGTTATGCTTGACCACAGCTGTACTTGCCGATCTGACAGGAGGAGGAGGAGGAAGACGCCTCTGGTTGAAACACTTGTTGGCATAGTGACCCTTCTGTTGGCACTTGTTGCACGTGACCTCTAAAAGCGGACGGTGATACGGAGCACTCGATCTTGGAGCTTGAGACGAAGTCTTGTTCTGAAAACTAGGGTTGGGTGGGTGGGAAGAACCATTGCCACCTTTGCTCTTCTGCTGATACGGCTGACGGAACGGAGGAGGAGGAAGCCAATACTTCTGCTGCTTGGCCACTTGAGTAGAGGAAGAAGGAGTAGCATCTCTGACTCGCTTCTTGGAAGCATCACACCTCAACTAAGCAGCCTCTTGCTTCAGTGCCATGTTGTAGAACTCATCGTATCTCAAGGGCTCAAAGAGGACAAGAGCTAACTGAATTTCTTCTCTGAGACCACCCCTGAACTGGTATATCATGCTCTTCTCATCAGGGACGTCCTGCTTGGCAAAGCGGGCGAGCTTCTGGAACAACTTGTTGTAGTCATAGACAGACAAAGAGCCTTGCTTCAGGTTGCGGAATTCCTCACGCTTGCTTTCAACCACACTCTGGGGAATATGATGAGCTCGGAAATCTCGACAGAAATCATCCCAAGTGATAACACGTCCACCGCTGGAGTCCTTGTACTGCTGGAACCATTCTGCAGCTTGATCTTTGAGTTGGAAGGAAGCGAACTTAACAAAGTCCTCAGGCCTGACGTTACTGCACTCGAAATGCTTACACAGATCCACAAGCCAATCGTCAGCATCAGTTGCCTCAACACAACTGCTGAAAGTCTTTGGCCCGTCAGCAAGGAATTGGTTGAGTGAAGCAAAGTGATTCTGATTGCTGCCTTGATTCCCTTGGTTGCCTTGATTGCGCTCTTGAAGAATTTGCATGATCAACTGTGTGTTTGCATTGGTTGCGGCCATCACAGCTTGCCATGCCTCCGGAGGAGGTGGAGGTGGTGGCGGATCAGGATTCGGAGTTGTGCGCATTGGAGGAGCCATCCTGAAGAGGTTGACATCCATTAGCACATTGAAAGACAAATATTGAAGCTGAATCCAACGGAATGAAAAATGCAACATATAGTCTTCACATCCGAACAAAATAAACGAATGCATTCCTCTTGAAATGGTCACATATCCATATATTGAGAAGCCTCGTAGAATTAAGGTAGAGAAGTAAATCAACAAGGTACGGATCAAGAACGAATAATCGGTAAGAAATCCCAATCTCAAACCAATATCCGTGAAAGAAGAACTAGAGCTACAAGAATTCCCACCTATGAAACTCCCGAACCTTTCCGGTTATGCAATCAGGTGTTGGGGATACAGGGGAAGCATAATATCTCACCCAAATCTAGCAAATCCTACATCCAGCTATATCCATCCTTTAACACATAACCCAGAAAAACTTCGGAAACCATCTACCTCAACCTTCGAAAAGCATCTGTTATACAAGTTATGGCGATACTCCCGAACTCCCGCCCCAGTACTGGGTGGCGTCGAGGTTATCTCACCAACGAACTGCATAAAAGAGATTTTCGATGTCGGCGTACTAGACTCAGGTATTCCAGAACTGCAACGATAAAATTATGATGACAACACCTCAGAGCTCAACTCCCCGGGACACTTCCACAAAACCCCTGACAGGAGGCACCAAGACAATGTTCTCATCATAAAACCATCGGAACGATTCCAAGATACCCGCGTGATCCTAAAAAAAATTTAGTGAAATTTGAGAAGAGAAGAGTCAAAACTCTACGTCAGGATGCCTTACCAGAGCGATGAGGAGACTGGGAAGTAAAAAGAATTCCTAAACTCTCCGATATATAATTCCTAAAAGACTCAAAACATTTTTCTAGACACAACTCGGCCGCTAATAACGATCAAGCAATGGGGCTCCTAAGGTCGGGGAAGGCTCTGATACCAACTTGTAACACCCTCGATGCGACTATATCTCCCACGTGTCGAGGCACGACTTAGAGGCATAATCACATTGAAGGCATATGTCGCAAGTTAGGCAATCTTCAAAACATCCCATGTAATATAAATAAATAAAGGGGAGATAACACAGTTGGCTTACACTCGCCACATCAATCAAGTACATAAATAACATTACATCATCCAAACACTCATGGCCTGACTACGGCGCCAAAATAAAAGAGAACCCAACATGCGACATGGTCCCAATCACCCCCAACTAGGCACCACTACTGATCATCGGGAAAGGAATCATAGTAACGTTGAGAGTCTTCGTCGAACTCCCACTTGAGCTCATACGCGTCTCCTGGAGTGGAATCATCAGGCCCTGCATCTGGTGTAATAGTAATCTGTGAGCCAAAGGGACTCAGCAATCTCGCACCCTCGCGACCAAGACTATTTAAGCTTATAGGTATGGCAAGGTAAATATCAGTGGAGCTGCAGCAAGCGACTAGCAAAAATATGGTGGCTAACTTAAACGCAAAAGAGAGCGAGAAGAGGGGGCAAAGCACGAGCGAGAAACTAGAGAGCAACCTGCGCAAACATTACTCCAACACCGTGTCCACTTCCTGGACTCCGCCGAGAAGAGGCCATCACGGTAACACACTCAGTTGATTCATTTTAATTAAATAAGGTTCAAGTTATCTACAACCAGACATTAACAAATTCCCATCTGCCCGTAACCGCGGGCACGGCTTTCGAAAGTTCAAATCCCTACAGGGGAGTCCCAACTTAGCCCATGACAAGCTCTCATGGTCAACGAAGGAATAGACCTCCTCCCAAGACGTTCCGATCAGACTCGGTATCTCGGTAATTCAAGACACTTCGACAGGTTAAAACAAGACCAGCAACACCGCCCGAATGTGCCGACAAATCCCGATAGAAGCTGCACATATCTCGTTCTCAGGGCACACTCAGATGAGACTATCTACGAGTAAAACCAACCCTCAAGTTTCCCCGAGGTGGCCCCACAGGCAGCTCAGTTCGGACCAACAATCAGAGGAGCACTGGCCGGGGGGGGGGTTAAAATAAGATGACCCTTGGGCTCCGGTAACCCAAGGGAAAAAGAGGTTAGGTGGCGAATGGTAAAACCAAGGTTGGGCATTGCTGGAAAAGCTTTAATCAAGGCGAACTATCAAGGGGTTCCCATTATAACCCAACCGCATAAGGAACACAAAATCCGGGAACATAACACCGATATGACGGAAACTAGGGCGGCAAGAGTGGAACAAAACAGTAGGCGAGAGGCCGAGCCTTCCACCCTTTACCAAGTATATATATGCGTTAATATAACAAGATAATATAATGATATCCCAACAAGTAAATAAATGCTCCAACAAGGAACGGCCTCCAATCTTCACCTGCAACTAGCAATGCTATAAGAGGGGCTAAGCAAAGCGGTAACATAGCCAATCAATGGTTTGCTAGGACAAGGTGGGTTAGAGGTTTGACATGGCAATTTGGGAGGCTTGAAAGCAAGTGGTAGGCATCGTAGCATTGGCATAGCAAAAGAGCGAGCAAAACTAGCATAGCAAAGATAGTAGTGATTTCGAGGGTAAGATCATCTTGCCTGCACAGTTGTCAGAGTTGACTGGATCCTCGAAAGCAAACTCAACGGGCTCCTCGTTAGCGAACTCGTCTCCCGTCTCTACCCAAACAAGACAAACAAGCAATAAGTATACAATCAACCACGTGCAAGGATCAAGCAATATGATGCAATGATGATATGCTATGCGGGATGCGATGCGGGATGCAAAATGCAAGTATGACAGGAAATGCAAGAACCTGGCCTCAACTTGGAAATCCAAATGTGCCACTGGAAAGATGAGATGAAATCGCTTGAAAATGATATAAAGAACGCCGGAATCAGAGTTACGGTTTGGAAATGGCAAGCGATTCAAAAATGACACCGGTCTGCGATTCATAGCAAGTAGCCAACTAAATGCAATGAAAAGAACATGCTACAGCACCCAATCATGACAACAAAATACATGGCTGGGATGCATACAAGATGCTTAACAAAAGTCTAGCACTGAGCTACGGCCAATTCATCCATTAACAGGTTCAAACAAGCATGGCAAAAATGCATATGGCAAACATATCTCAGACTTAGTGAAATTAACACTTGTCTGGAATTTCAGATCAGGTAGCCCTCTTCGGAGCAACAAAACTACATGCTACAGGATCTGAACATGGCAAATTAAAGCATGGCATGGAGCTACTCAAAGATCTTAACAAAAGTCACTTAGTGACCTTGAGCCAAAAGGGATCAGAAAATACAATTGCAAGCATGTGAACATAGCAAAAACATAATCAGCTTTCAGACTTTGTGAAAACTGGCACATGCTGAAATATAACTCAAGTAGGCATGTTTACGAGCTTGATGCACTCAGTACGGTGCAAGTCATGGCAAGACAAGCATACATCCATCAAGAAGGCACAAAATGCAAGCTATACATGGCAAGAACAATAGCATAGCATGCACGGATCAACTACAATATCATCGGCAAAATTGCAAACAAGTTGACAATCTGCCCAGATTCACAAAGTAGCAAAAGTAGAGCTCGATTGACTCAAGCTAGGGTGCTCCATAAATGCAAACAAAAATATGGATGGATAGAGCACTACAATATTAACAAAACATCCTTACTGATCATCCTCAAAAGAGGCACGGATCACTAGGAAACAACATGAACATATGGTCATATGAGATAAACAGCTCAAGGACTTAGTGGAATTGCTAAGTCCCTGAAAACAGAATTAACAAGTGCACCACTTTGCAAGCTTGTGCTAGTCACCACACACATCACAAAAATACATGGGTTGCACCTCTGGAAAGATGACAAAACCCTTAACAAAACATATGTAGAACTCATGGGCATAGCATGCACACATTAATCATGGCAAAAATGACAAAAATCTAAATGGAGCAGCAGATCTGACAATTATCTCAAGTAGCCCTCTTCTAACAGCATTTCGGGCATCAAGATGAACTCAAATGAAAATGATGCAATGGAATGAAATGATGTACTCTCTGATATGAACATTTTGATATGCTATATGCATGAATCGGAGCTACGGATGCAAAGTTACGGGGCTACAAACATGATCACTTGGACTGAGATTTTCGGGACTTGGAAGAAAAAATCACCCCGAGATCTAGGGTTTACTGTTCACGCACGCGAACCGAGGCAGCGGCGCGGTTCGCCGGAGATGCTGAGGAATGCGGCGACCGAGGTCGGCGGCGGCGGATCTGGCTCTCCCTCGGTCGTATCCGGCCGGAGACGAGGCCGGGGAGGCGCGGCGAGGAGGCGGCGGCTTCGGGCGGCGGGAACGGCGCGGCGGGGCGGCGCGGCCGTGGCGGCGAGGTGGCGGTCGCGGCGGCCGGCGACGACAAAGAACGGCGGCGGCGGCAAGCTCCCGCGACGGAGGCGGCGGAGCGCGGCCGGCTCGGGAGGAGAAGGGCGCGGTACGCGCGGTCGGAGGCTGGGCCTGGAGGGCCTGCCCCGGGCCCGAGCGGGCTGCGGCGGCGGTAGTACGGCGGCCACGTAGCGCGCTGCCACTGGCTGCCGGCGGCGGCTGCGGCGTGTCTGGTCGGAACGGACACGTCCGGCGCGGCGCGAGGTGGATTTAGGGTTTCGGGGAGAGGGGATCCGGGATATTTCGAGGGGGGCGTATTTATAGGCATAGAGGGAGCTAGGAGAGTCCAAATGAGGTGCGGTTTTCGGCCACGTGATCGTGATCGAACGGTCTAGATGATGGAGCTGAGTTTGGTTGGTTTTGGGCCAAATTGGAGGGGTGTTGGGCTGCAACACACACGAGGCCTTTTCGGTCCCTCGGTTAACCATTGGAGTATCAAACGAAGTCCAAATGATACAAAACTTGACAGGCGGTCTACCGGTAGTAAACCAAGGCCACTTGGCAAGTCTCGGTCCAATCCGGAAATGTTTAATCCCCACACATGAAAGAAAGGTAGAAATGACCACCGGAGGAGAATGAAACGCCGGAATGCAAAACGGGCAACGGGGAAAAAGCTCGAATGCATGAGATGAACACGTATGCAAAAGCGATGCACATGATGACATGATATGAGATGCATGACAACGACAACAACACACGGAGACAAAGACCCGAACCCGAGAAAATAAATTAACTTAACGCCGGAAACGGCAAGAGTTGGAGTACAAATTGGGAAAGTTACATCCGGGGTGTTACATAATGAGCGGCATTAAACCCAGACTGGTGCGGTCCCTCAAGGAATCGAACATGCACTGGGTGGAGGAGCTCGACTCCGTGCTATGGGGGCTGCGGACCACGCCAAATCGCACCACTGGATACACACCATTTTTTATGGTGTACGGTGCAGAGGCAGTTCTGCCCTGCGACATAATTCATGACTCACCTAGAGTGTGCATGTACGAAGAAAGAGAAGCCGAGCTCGATTGGCAGGACAACTTGGACGCCATGGAGGAGGAGCGTGACATGGCAAAAGCCCGTTACGCATTTTATCAACAGCAGGCCCGAAGATATCAAAGCAGAGAAGTACGGGCCAAAAATTACAATGTTGGTGAACTAGTTCTACGCCTGTCGGATAAGAAAAAGGATAAACTCAAGCCCAAGTGGGAAGGTCCATTCATAATCGACCAAGTCCTGACTGGCGGGGCGTACCGCCTGCGAGATGCGTCGGATAACCGACTCGAGCCGAACCCGTGGAACGCCACCCGTTTCCGAAGATTCTATGCCTAGCGCCGGATTCTGTGTTCGTCTCCTTCGTCTGTCCATTTTTTGCATTTTTCTTGTCTTACATTTCTCTCCTTCCCCTCTTTTCTTTTATAGCCCTTAAAGGCTTATCTAGTGACGCGCCACTTGCGCTCATTAAACCTGGGGGCTTCTTTAACAGAGGCTTATTTATACGGGCTTCATGCCCAACACATGCGTCAAACTTCCGCATGTACCTTTTTCTCCACCATTATATGCATCGATATGACTTAAGTTTTGACCAAGCTGGGTTGCCTGGCTCCTGTGCTTACCCCTACGTTCCCGATTTTTCGGCTAGGTGGTAAAGGGAGCACCTCTGCAATTGTTACTGCCGGGTCAGCCGGATGTGTACCTCAGACTGGGAGAAGCCGAAAGCTAGCGTTCTTAAGGGAATATTCGGTCGGTGAGATAAAAGATGATCTTTTTACTCATTTTATGCGCCCCAAGATGCTTTTTCTGTGTCTTTTTACGCAGTCCGGACATGCACTTTAGGGCATGCCTCCCAGCGAAAGGAACCCCTAATGGAACTATTCTCTCTGGAAGATGTTTCTTACTAACCATGTAACATAACATAACTAGTTGGGCACTTGTCTGATAAAGCACTAAATGACCCCTACGCCTGGTCTCCACGCATACCACGGTTCTTATATAACCGCTATGGTATTCGGACACACTCCGGACCGTCAGGTCCCGAGGTTGAAGCAAAAAGGTCGGCAACGACAAACGATCTACAATCCGGCTAAGGCATTACACATGTCAATTCAAAATTACATAGTCATTCTGACTGATTGTATTCCTCTTCTATACCATCTAACAGGCTGTCTAATTTACAGTCCTGCTGGGAATACTTCGTGGCCAACTCTACTTGGCCGTATACTAAGCTCACAGGGATCTCCTTCCCGTCAGGCCCCACTGGTCCGACCTCGGCCATGTGGTTCGGGTCAGACTTTGTAAAACGGGTCTTCACCATGGCCCAGGCTTCCCTAGCGCCTTGTCGGCAGGCCGATATCTTCCACAACCGGAAGCGCCGCCGAGCTCCCTTCAGCTTCTTCGCAAGCTCTCCAAGGCCCTCGGGCACGGACTGGGCAGGCCATAAGGCTTGGGCAACACCTCGCATCGCCTGCCGAATTCGCTCGTGCAGTTGCATGAGTTCGGGAAGAAGGTCACCCATAGAACCGGGCATCTCCTATGCAGGACGACCTGTGAGCATACCTACAAACGTCACTCTGTTAATCGACTTCCTCGCCGAACTCTTTTTTCAAAGTTCGTTCAAGCACTTACTAAAAATGCCGCGTCGAAGCCGCTGATTCTCCTTCGTGGAGTCCGACAGCTGGCCACGAACATCTTTAAGTTCGACATCCAGCTTGGTGTTGGCATCCTGAAGATCATTCTTCTCTCGCCTCACCCTTGTCAACATACTCTCAGCGGCCTTTAGCTGGTGTAAGAGTTGTTGCTTGTCCGGATCGAGTCTGGCGCCATCTGCAATACGATCTGTCAGATTTGCACCCACACCGCACAATACTAATCTTTCGAAATGTATCTTACCTGAGGGGGTCTCTTTGGACTCCCCTGCTGCGGCTAGTGCGGCCTCTAGTTGGGCCTTGCACTTTTCCAGCTCCTGGGATAGTACAGTATTCTTCTCTGTAAGAACCTGCATATTAAATGATCCTTAAATCAGTTGCTCTAACTGTTTCAAGTCTCGGGGGCTACTGGTATATATATATTTGACCAAAATTTTCTTACCCGTATGTCTTTTACATACTGCTCCGTGGCTCTGGATAAACCATTTTGAGCGGCACGGAGGTACGCATCTCGCGAATTAAAAGCATCTAAAGCCTCTTGGGAGAAACAAGCATTGCGTAGAACTGTCCGGCGACGCCTGTGGTTCATGGCACTCTCCACTTCAGAATTCGTGGCAGACAGCCTATCCTCATCCTCTGTCGGAGGAGCGTCCGGTACGCGCCTTGTGCTCGCCTCCACTTCCTGGCCAGCCGTTGGAGCCTGGCTGGTGGAGGCGCGATTGGCAACCTCTCCGGATGTAGTCCGGTGAGGTCTCTTCGTTCTGAAGATAGCACGAATGTTAATATGCCATGACAGAATAACACCAGGGAAACAGAGGGTGCGCTATACCTTTGCGCCGGCATCTCAGTCCGGACTTCATTCCTTTTTGCCCCACGGGGCCCTGCGGCCCCTCGTTGGCTAGCCGCCGCAGGTTCGGCCTCCTGCCTCGGAAAAATCCCCTGCAAAACACGGTTGTCGTCAGAAATACCGGAATACGTGAGAGTGCAATCTCTCTCAAGGGAATGAGACTCTGGTTTCTGTCACCTGGGAGGCCGGAATTAACCCTGGGTAATCAGCCATGATGCCTACAAAGGTATTGTCCTTGCTTAGCTGATGGAACACCCCGTTGATAAGATCCACCGATATGTCCGGATCCTCTTCGGAGTCCGGATTGAGGGACCGTTCTGGGTCCTTGGGCTGTGGAGGGCGGATGCTTATGTCCTTCACCTCCTGTCGCAGTTCCTGCATGGAAGTCGTTAGACTACCTATCTAACCATGGGAGTATAAAACAAACGGGCAAGTGCAATTGTTAACTTACCCAACTTGGAGGATCGTACATACTGAATCCGGCCTGCGGATTGACGCGGAGGAATTCCTCCTTTTCTCCCTTATACAAAGAGGATAAGATCTTTACTAAGGCGGCGGTTGAGTCCGGCCCCTTACGACCGTAACGTGTGGCGTCATCCTCCCTGTTGAAATCCCACATGGGGTGGCCTCTATATTGAAGCGGCTGCACCCCCCGCATAATGCATGCGGCCATGACTCCTATCATGGTTAGTCCGGAATGAGCCAACAGTCTTATCCGGCCCATCAGGTAAAGGACGTCTCTGTCACTTTCTCTCTGAGAGCTCCGCGGACGCCAGCTCAAGCGTTTCTTCAATGGAGCACTATTGAACTCAGGGAGACCGACCCGGATAGGGTCCGGTAGCGGGACGTCATCTATGTAAAACCATTCCGAAGGCCAGTCCTCGGACGCCTTCTTTGGGGTTCCGAATAGGTATCCGGTCCCGGCGATGTGCCATACTTTGGCTCCGCCCACTTGATATATAGACCCCTTTTCAGAACGGGGCACCAGGCAGAACAACCTCTTCCACAGCGCGAAATGAGCCTCAACGCCTAAAAATAGCTCGCAGAGGGCGATGAAACCCGCAATGTGCAATACGGAGGCGGGCATGAGATTGTGCAGCTGGAGGCCGTAGAACTCCAAAAGCCCACGGAGAAATGGGTGAATTGGAAATCCCAGTCCCCTTATTAGATAGGGGACGAGGCACACCCGCTCTCCTTTAGAAGGATTGGGGGTGTTCTCCGCTTGTTTTCCGCCATTATAGGTGGCGAGACCGGCTCGGACCGGGACCATGCATGCCTGAGGGAGGAATCCCTGGGCCTGAAGTGACGCTAACTTGCTATGCGAGATGGTGCAACTCTCCCAGTCCCCGGGTTTGGGACCGGAGGGGCGAGGGGAGGAGCTGCAACGGCTAGTCATGTTGGAATGGACCTTTGCTGGAGGCGCTCTGATGATAACTCGCGGAAAGGAGAAGATGTGGTTTGGATCTAAATCCCCATCCCGTTAAATAGGCGGCTCGTTTATACGGCTAGGGGTGTGGATGTAAAAACGCCCCGCCTTTTCGCATTTGTTTGAATACGTGGAAGACGGCCATTATTGGGCATGGAAGCCGAGGAGGACTACATTACAAAAATGGGACATTATTCCTACAGGTACACAAGATTTGGAGAGGAACCCGCCTTGCAATGCCGAACAATCTGCGCGCTGGACTCATCGTCATTGAAGCCTGGTTCGGGGGCTCCTGAGGGAGTCCTGGACTAGGGGGTGTTCGGGTAGCCGGACTATACCTTCGGCCGGACTCCTGGACTATGAAGATACAAGATTGAAGACTTCGTCCCGTGTCCGGATGGGACTTTCCTTGGCGTGGAAGGCAAGCTTGGCGATGCGGATATTCAAGATCTCCTACCATTGTAACCGACTCTGTGTAACCCTAACCCTATCCGGTGTCTATATAAACCGGAGGGTTGTAGTCCGTAGGCAATCAACTCCATACACAACAATCATACCATAGGCTAGCTTCTAGGGTTTAGCCTCCTTGATCTCGTGGTAGATCTACTCTTGTACTACCCATATCATCAATATTAATCAAGCAGGAGTAGGGTTTTACCTCCATCGAGAGGGCCCGAACCTGGGTAAAACAAAGTGTTCCCTGTCTCCTGTTACCATCCGGCCTAGACGCACAGTTCGGGACCCCCTACCCGAGATCCGCCGGTTTTGACACCGACAGTTATCATTATTCTTTAAAGCATATGTGTCATCACAATAATCATCATATATAGTAGGCATGCTTTCATCATAATAAATTTGCTCATCAAAACTTGGGGGACAAAAAACATCATCTTCATCAAACATAGCTTCCCCAAGCTTGTGGCTTTGCATATCATTAGCATCATGGATATTCAAGGAATTCATACTAACAACATTGCAATCATGCTCATCATTAAAATATTTAGTGCCAAACATTTTATAGATTTCTTCTTCTAGCACTTGAGCACAATTATCCTTTCCATCATACTCACGAAAGATATGAAAAAGGTGAAGCGTATGAGACAAACTCAATTCCATTTTTTTATAGTTTTCTTTCATAAACTAAACTAGTGATAAAACAAGAAACTAAAAGACTCGATTGCATGATCTAAAGATATACCTTCAAGCACTCACCTCCCCGGCAACGGCGCCAGAAAAGAGCATGATGTCTACTACACAACCTACTTCTTGTAGACTTTGTTGGGCATCCAAGTGTAGAGGTTTGTAGGACAGTAGCAAATTTCCCTCAAGTGGATGACCTAAGGTTTATCAATCCGTAGGAGGCGTAGGATGAAGATGGTCTCTCTCAAGCAACACTGCAACCAAATAACAAAGAGTCTCTTGTGTCCCCAACACACCCAATACAATGGTAAATTGTATAGGTGCACTAGTTCGGCAAAGAGATGGTGATACAAGTGGTATATGGATAGTAGATAATAGTTTTTGTAATCTGAAAATATAAAAACAGCAAGGTAACTAATGATAAAAATGAGCATAAATGGTATTGCAATGCGTTGAAACAAGGCCTAGGGTTCATACTTTCACTAGTGCAAGTCCTCTCAACAATAATATCATAATTGGAACATATAACTATCCCTCAACATGCAACAAAGAGTCACTCCAAAGTAACTAATAGCGGAGAGCAAACGAAGAGATTATGGTAGGGTATGAAACCACCTCAAAGTTATTCTTTCCAATCAATCCGTTGGGCTATTCCTATAAGTGTCACAAACACACCTAGAGTTCGTACTAGAATAACACCTTAAGACACAAATCAACCAAAACCCTAATGTCACCTAGATACTCCAATGTCACCTCAAGTATCCGTGGGTATGATTATACGATATGCATCACACAATCTCAGATTCATCTATTCAACCAACACAAAGGACCTCAAAGAGTGCCCCAAAGTTTCTACCGGAGAATCACAACGAAAACATGTGCCAACCCCTATGCATAGGTTCACGGGTGGAACCCGCAAGTTGATCACCAAAACATACATCAAGTGAATCACCTGATATCCCATTGTCACCACAGATACGCATGGCAAGACATACATCAAGTGTTCTCAAATCTTTAAAGACTCGATCTGATAAGATTACTTCAAAGGGGAAACTCAATTCATTACAAGAGAGAAGAGGGGGAGGAGAAACATAGGATCCAACTATAATAGCAAAGCTCGCGATACATCAAGATCGTGCCAAATCAAGAACACGAGAGAGAGAGAGATCAAACACATAGCTACTGGTACATACCCTCAGCCCCGAGGGTGAACTACTCTCTCCTCGTCATGGAGAGCGCCGGGATGATGAAGATGGCCACCGGTGAGGGTTCCCCCCTCCGGCAGGGTGCCGGAACGAGTCTAGATTGGCTTTCGGTGGCTACGGAGGCTTCTGGCGGTCGAACTCCCGATCTAATCTATGTTCTAGAAGTTTTAGGATATGTGGGTATATATGGGTGAAAGGAGTATGTCGGTGGACCGAAGGGGGGGGCACGAGGCAGGGGGCTCTCGTGAGCTCCTCCATCTTCTGACGTAGGGTCCAAGTCTATCCGGTAGCTTTCCTTCCAAAAATAACTTCTCCAGTTGATTTCGTTCCGTTTCGACTCCGTTTGATATTCCTTTTCTTTGAAACACTGAAATAGGCATAAAACAGCAAATCTGGGCTGGGCCTCCGGTTAATAGGTTAGTCCCAAAAATAATATAAAAGTGGAAAATAAAGCCTAATATTGCCCAAAACAGTAGATAATATAGCATGGAGCAATCAAAAATTATAGATACATTGGAGACGTATCAGTCTCCAACGTATCTATAATTTTTGATTGCTCCATGCTATATTATCTACTGTTTTGAATATTTATGGGCTTTATTATACACTTTTATATCATTTTTTGGGACTAACCTATTAACCCAGAGCCCAGTGCCAGTTTTTGTTTTTACCTTGTTTTAGGGTTTTGAAGAAAAGGAAAATCAAACGGAGTCCAAATGCCCTAAAACTTCACGGAACTTATTTTTGGATCAGAAGAAGCCCAGAAGACTTGGAGTCTACGTAAGGGAAGCTTCAAGGAGGCCACGAGGTAGGGGGGCGCACCCACCCCCCTAGGCGTGCCCTCCACCCTCGTGGGTCCCCTGACATACTTCTTGCTCCTATATATCTCCATATACCCTAAAAACATCCGGGAACACAATAGACCGGGAGTTCCGCCGCCAGAAGCCTCCGTAGCCACCGAAAACCAATCTAGACCCGTTTCGGCACCCTGCCGGAGGGGGGCAATCCTTCTCCGGTGGCCATCTTCATCATCCCGGTGCTCTCCATGATGAGGAGGGAGTAGTTCTCCCTCGGGGCTGAGGGTGTGTACCAGTAGCTATGTGTTTGATCTCTCTCTCTCTCTCGTGTTCTTGAGGTGATACGATCTTGATGTATCGCAAGCTCTGCTATTATATTTAGATCCTATGATGTTTCTCCCCCCTCTACTCTCTTGTAATGAATTGAGTTTTCCCTTTGAAGTAATCTTATCGGATTGAGTCTTTAAAGATCTGAGAACACTTGATGTATGTCTTGCCGTACGTATCTGTGGTGACAATGGGATACCACGTGATTCACTTGATGTATGTTTTGGTGATCAACTTGCGGGTTCCGCCCATGAACCTATGCATAGGGGTTGGCACATGTTTTCGTCGTGATTCTCCGGTAGGAACTTTGGGGCACTCTTTGAGGTCCTTTGTGTTGGTTGAATAGATGAATCTGAGATTGTGTGATGCATCACTACAAGAAATATGTCAACTTATGACCACCACTATTGGTCACTGAATGGTCACAAATTTCCATTTATGACCTTTTTGTGACCAAAAACATAAGGTCAAAAGCTGGGCATCGTAAACTGACTATAGCGACCTTTAACAAAAGGTCGTTGATCCTATGACCTTCTGTTTTGGTCGCTAGCTCTCTCCCCAGGCCATGTCGGATCCAACGTGGCAATCTGACGTGGCAAAATTGCGACCAATTGAAAAGGTCAAAAATTAGAATCGGCCCGGTCCATTTCGGTGCTTTAGACGGGCCGAGCCCATTAATTCAGCATTTTTAATATATATATATATATATATTTTGTTAATTTTCGCTAAGTACATGGGCCTGGCCCAACAATTTGGCCTTTTTTGTTTTCTGAGCTTCTTCCATTTTTCTGGGCCTCGGCCTTTCTGCGGTCCATTTAATTTTTAAAATTTTTTAAGATGTTTTTCCTTTCATTTTTTTGTCCAATATTGTTTGGGCTAAGGCCTCTTCTAGCCCATCAATATTTTTAGCCCACTAATTCAAAGGACTGGACAACAGAGAAACAATTCAGTTTTTTTCAATTTTGCTATCAAAGCAACATTTGTTTCACTGTACAATCATACATCATTTCTTGCAGTTACATCATTTGAAGCAGCAACTAAAAGATTGTCATCTATAACAAACGACAGCCAGTCAAAAGAAAGATCACCATCACAGCTCCAGCGACTACTTATACACTACAAGTTCCACTTATGTGAAAACCTACAAGAAGGCCATGCTTCAGATTAGATTTGGTTGCATCACTTCCAGTTTGCTAACGGCATGTCTCCAGCAGCACATCTCATAACCTACAAAGAGAACATAAACCAACATAAGAATTTGAAACTTCTTCTAATTTGAAACTTTCGGTAAACGGTAAACTTGAGGTAAATTAGAAGTGAGGATATTGATTACAAGCAAGATGAAACGTAAACTAAGTCCTATTGTATTGATGGATCCCAACTTGTTTAAACTAGAGCAGATTGTTCAACTTGTACAATCTAGCAGTCTAAAAAGAGAGAAAAATGTTCATTCTCGGTTCCACATTAATTAGAACAGAAATGAATGACACTAATATAAGCAAGAACTTACAACAAAGTATAGCTTAAATATAATGTTAGGCACTGATAAAGTTATGTGATTTTTACGTGACTTAATAGACACAAAATATGACTAATGAATCAGCACTGATAAAATGGAAGCAAGATTTTCTTTTTCATGGCAACTGAAACCAAGCACAAGTTGCTCAATGGCACAAGGCAGTAAAACAGCTAGCTTCAATTGCGGGGCACTGATTAGTGCTAGAAATTGCACCATGATTCGAGAGACGGGCCTGGAGAGGAAAGCTCCCTGGCCTCGGACACCGCTTCCTCCACTCGTCTCAAGACACCATTCCCACAGGCAAAGCAAGCACCTTAAGCCCTCTCGCCATGGATCCTCGAAGAGACCCACCAGGTAGGCCTCTGCAGCCTCCTGAAGGGCCAGCACCGCATGGCTCTGGAAGCGGAGGTCAGTCTGCACAGACAGAACGGGGTGGTGCTTTTAGTTTACTTGATTCATCATACTATAAGAGTTGAGATAACAGGAGCATAACAATGTAGTGATGTACTGTGAAGTTTGAGGAGCATAACAATGTAGTACTGTACTGTGAAGTTTGAGGAGCATAAAATATATGAGACAGTTTACTTGATCCAAGGTTTAAGGAGTATCTTATCTACTAGTAGTACTGTACTGTGAGACTTTCCTAAAGCAGAGTCTATTACCAAACAGAGTGAGAACCATCAGAAGAACATAGATGGTATTTGAACAAGCAACTCCAGTATAAATTTGAACAAGCAATGGTATTTGTCAATGCTGGAGATACAGTCAAACTGTAATCACAAAGAATGATTGAGTCCATGGCCAGTCTGCTTCTGGTAATGTACTGCGCTGCACATTTCATTTAAGTTTACTTCAGCATGCAATATTTAAGAAGTTCCGCTTTACTGAAAAAATCTTATAAATGAACATATATTTAGTCATTGAGCATATGTCACAGTACTAGTCATGATCTTTCAGTAAGCATCGATTGTGGAAACAGTAGCAGTGGCTACTACGGCTACAGCAACACCAAGCAATTCAACGAAGCAACGACCACCATACAGAGCTAAGCACTGGCTACTACGGCTAGTAAGTGAGTCGGTCAAATAGCCCTACGTACTTCTTGTTGATATGCAGCAGTACTTCATTGATCTAGGGTTTCTGATTCCACATAGCTGCCTGAAATGCTTGTATTAGCTAAGAGAAACCTAGCTTCGTGGTAATAAATCAAGCACATATGACACTAACATATGTGTATTTGCTATTTCAATGGTACAACAGAAATCTGATCAAGAGCGACAGATTAGGCAGCATACGCGTGCGGAGAAGAAGATAATCACAGACAAGCTACTATTGAATTGGATCATAAAGAGCTATCAAACCAGAACAGACTAGCTGTAATAGATAAAACATGCATAGATTAACCGATGAAACCATGCGGCATCAGGAATTCGCCTGGGAGACAGTAGGCCTAACCCTTCAGTACAAATTACAAAATAAACACAATATCTACACGAAAATAGATAGGATTATACATCAATCCAGAGACTCAACAAACGGCAGGAGCATATTTTCTTCATCAAAGAGATACTAGCAAGCAAATAGGTTCTGGCACATCTAAATCATCAATTATCTCACGGATCCCCATATAACTGGGGGCCATGCTTATCATCTGAGAAAAGAAACCTATCTTCCGGTTAAAACCAATCTACAATCCTAAGCCTATTAGAAAGATCACATCTAGATAGAATTTTTTTACATGGCACACAAGCTACTTGGGGGAATCTATGAGCAGGAACTAACGGACTAGTACATAAAACATGCATAGATTTCGACCATCCATCCTGTGCACGAGCACATCCACCCATTAATTACAAATTAGTACCCGCGAAATCCTTACGAACTCACCAAATCTTCACCGATCTAACCACAGATCGGAGCCAAATTCCATAATACTAGACGCCCAACTATCACAGAGCACCACAGAAACGCGGATCTAGACGATATAGGGAGGAGAGGGGAAGGAATCGCCGTACCTTGAGGCAGTGGGGGAGGAGGATTCGACGAGCCCCGGGTCGATCGGAGACAAGATGGCGCGGAGCCTGGTGACGGCATGGCTCTTGGTGGGCGGCGGATGATGCACTGGTCGAGGGCGGTGGTGACGGAGCGCGCCTCCGGGGCTCCGGCGAGCACGTCGTCGATGGCCTTGTGCACGCGGAGGTAGTGGAAGAGGGCGTGGCCATGGACGCCCAGCGGGCAGTCGGAGGGCAGGAAGCGGGAGAGGTAGTCGATGGCCTTGTCCCAGGAGCCCACGTCCACCAGCTCGGCCAGGTGCTTCAGGCACAGGAACACGTCCGTCTGGGTCACCAACCTGCGCGCGCGCGTGCGTTGCCCGGATCAAGAGATGCATTCGCAGAGGCAGGTTTGAAGGGGGGAGGGGAGACACGACTGCGTGCTTACACATCCACGGTGCGGTTGAAGTTGTGGTGCCCGAGGAAGGAGATGAGCCGCCGCTGCCGGAAGCACCGAGGCCAGGATGTAGTCATCCCTATCGACGAGGATGGAGCGCTCGGGTGTGGCGGATCCGGCCCCATTCCCGTCGGCGAAGTCGGATCTCCCGGCGGCGGCCTCGGCGGAGCAGGGAACCGGGGCGAGGGAGGAGGAGGGAGGTGGTGGCGGCGATCTGGAAGGGGAGGGGAGCAGGGAGCCGGGGCGAGGAGGGAGGGAGGAGGATTGGATCTGGCATCAGGAGAGGGGTTCCGGTTGAGGATGGATCGATGGATGTGGGATCTTGCCGGAGGGGAAGGAGGGAGGAGTAAAGCACGGCGATCTTGCCGGAGGGAAAGGAGGGAGGGGAAGGATGGATCTGCGAGGGGAGGGGAGGGTGGCGGCGAGGGGAGGGATCTGCGAGCGCTAGGGTTAGCTGAGAGAGCGGAGGGGTGGATGGACGGATGGATGGATGTATGGATGGATGGACAGATGTTTGCCATGTCACTGATCCATGCCACAGCTGGTTCCACCAATCAGAATTAAGCATTTTTTGTTTTTTCTCTTATAGTTTGTACCCTCTTATTCAGGCAAACATTTAACCTCTTATAGTTAGTTAAAATAAACCAATATTTTGTACATGTGTGTATTTAGGCATGACAAACAATGTTGATTTGGGAGGTTTTCATTTTCTTTGCTCAAAAGAACCATTTTTCATTTTCTAAGTGACTAAAATGTGTTTTTTTTGTGAAGGACGTACCATGTGTTTCTTGCAAAATTGTACCAAATCATTTTTCTAAAATACTAGTCCATATTTAATGCACATTTGACCAAATGGTTGGGTGTAAAAAGTTTTGATCCACCTCTCGTGAAAAAGACAAATTCCCGCCGATTCAGTTGGAAGCGGGTCAAATTTGAACTGTAGCTACCTTATAGTTTGCTCTTTATTTTTTCCAAAAATCATTTCTAGTTACATAAGTATCTATTTAATCAGAGAAACACCAAAAAAATTCCAAGATTCAACCACTAGCAAGGAACGGCCATTCCTGCCGTTTTGACCGCATTTTGAAACGGACATAAAAAATTCAAAAAAAATCAAAAAAATTGTAAACCTTCGCATTGTGTCATTATATGTGGCCAAGTTCCTAGGAAAAATAATAAACTTGCAATTCGGCAATTATTTTAAAAAAGTGTTCTCAGAAATGAGCTATCATGCGTGAAGATTCATGGCTTTCGAGCCAAATGATCAATCTTATGGCCACATTCATGGCATAGTTTGTTCAAATGATCTCATATTGTGCACAAGGGTGCATATTGGAATGACAAACAATGTTGCCTAAGGAAGTTTTCTTTTTCTTTGGACGAAAGAACCATTTTCCATTTTTTGAGTGCCCAAAAGGAGGTTTTTTTGTGAAGGACCTCCCAAATAATTGTTGCAAAATTGGACCAAATCATTTTTATAAAATACTAGGCCATATTTAATGCACAATTGACCAAATGGTTGGGTGTAAAAAGTTTTTATCCACCTGTGGTGAAAAAGACAAATTCCCGCCGATTTAGCTGGAAGCGAGTCAAATTTGAACTGTAGCTGCCTCATAGTTTGCTCTTTATTTTTTCCAAAAATCATTTCTAGGTACATAAGTATCTATTTAATCAGAGAAACACCAAAAAAATTCCAAGATTCAACCACTAGCTAGGAACGGTCATTCTCGCCGTTTTGACCGCATTTTGAAACGGGCATAAAAATTCAAAAAAAAATCAAAAAATTGGGAAACCTTCGCATTGTGTCATTATATGTGGCCAAGTTCCTAGAAAAAATAATAAACTTGTAATACGACAATTATTTTAAAAAAGTGTTCTCAGAAACGAGCTATCACGTGTGGAGATCAATGGCTTTCAAGCCAAATAATCAATCTTATGGCCACATTCTTGGCATAGTTTGTTCAAATGATCTCATATTGTGCACAAGGGTGCATATTGGAATTCCAAACAATGTTGCCTAAGGGAGTTTTCATTTTCTTTGCACGGAAAATACATTTTCCATTTTCCGAGTGCCCGAAAGGAGGTTTTTTTGTGAAGGAACTACCAAATAATTGTTGCAAAATTGGACCAAATCATTTTTATAAAATACTAGGACATATTTAATGCACAATTGACAAAATATTTGGGTGTAAATTTTTTTAATCCACCTCTCGTGAAAAAGACAAATTTCCGCCGATTCAGCTGGAAGCGGGGCAAATTTGAACTGTAGCTGCCTCATAGTTTGCTATTTATTTTTTCCAAAAATCATTTCTAGTTACATAAGGACGTATTTAATCATAAATACATGGTTTGTTAGCGATACGTCGAGGTTTAGGCGGTGGCCGAGGGTCCCAACTCTAGAGCGCGTAAACTCGCATGCCCGTCGCGTGGTCACCGCGTGACCGTAATGTTGTCATGTGTTCTGGGCGGCCTAGGCATGTCTAGTGGGTTAGGCACTCCTCAGGTTGGTGCTAGGAAGAAAATTACAACATAAGATTCTCACGAGGAGACCGATCGATGCTCAAACATGAATTAGCAGCCAAATGTTTGATTAGCGGTACGGGAAATGCACATGGCCAATGGGCGTGAGTTTTGGCTGAGGATGATCATCTACTAAGGAGAATGTCTTCACAAATTTTTAGCTCAAAAGGAGGATCCTAGGTGGTACTTGCTTTGCAAAGTACCACGCTAGACAAAAATATGAATGTTGAAGCTGGGCTCAAAATAATGAATGGAGTGAGCTGAAATTTTGTGGAGGATGGTTATTTGGGCATAGGAAAGCATTGTAGAAAATTGATACCATTTGGACATGCCAAAGAAGTACTTCCTTCACAATGCTCTTCTATGGACAGAAACTTGGGAATACTAGTGAGGGAGATTGGATGAATTAAATGATCTCAAAATTGGTGTAGGTAAGTTACTTAGGTATGGTCATGCGCTGGTAAATTTTCAAATCATTTGGGTAAGCCTAGCTAGTACTTACTTCACAAAGCTTCTCTCGAGGTAGAAACTTTGGAAATTTCCCGAGAAAGATTTACTAGGAAAATTGAGCTGAATATTATCATGTGGCAATGATTTGGGTATGTAAGAGTGCCCGAAAAGTTTGAGGGTAATAGGAGGGGTCTATATAACACTTGCTTTGCAACGTGCCAATTTGGCCATAAAATATAAATTGAACCTGGGCTCACATAGATGATTTGACTGAGCTGCAATTTGGAGGAGGTTGATAATTTGGGCATATGAAGGAACTGTATAAATTTGATGTCATTTAGAGATATAAAAAAGGTACTTCCTTCACAATGCTTCTAGGTGGACAAAAACTTTGGAAATTTGCCGAGGAAGATTTGCTAGGCAAATGGAGCTGAATTTTGTCATGCGGTAATAATTTGGATAGGAAAGAGTGCCCAAAAATTCCGAGGGCAATCAAGAATATATAAATAGCACTTCCTTCATAAAGTGTTGTTGTGAACAGAATAGGAAAATGAATATTGTTGAATTAGTTTTGAACTAGGCAAGGAAGGATTTTAACATATTTGATGAAGATATGCCCCAAAGAATTTATGAGATTTTTTTGGGAATTTTGGGAATGATAGAAATATAGGTTGCTTCACAACCTAGGGCAAAAACTGCCACATGGACATGACACATAGGCAAAACTGATGAGATGGCGCCTAGTCATCACAACCCACCACAATCTACAAGGCTATGACCATCTATATTGGTCATTAACAACTAGAAATAAGGCAGCGGACTAGCACTATTTGCTTTGTGACCATTTTGTGTAAGGAAATTACGACCTTTTTGACCAAAATGGTCGCAATGGTTTAGGGTTTGGAGCCCCCTGAACAGCTTTTGACCAATTCATCTAAAACGGTCATAAATTTATGACCAATTCTTCGAGGGTCACTGACAGAAGGTCATAAGTTGGCATATTTCTTGTAGTGCATATCGTATAATCATACCCACGGATACTTGAGGTGACATTGGAGTATCTAGGTGACATTAGGGTTTTGGTTGATTTGTGTCTTAAGGTGTTATTCTAGTACGAACTCTAGGGCTGTTTCTGACACTTATAGGAATAGCCCAACGGATTGATTGGAAAGAATAAGTTTGAGGTGGTTTCGTACCCTACCATAATCTCTTCGTTTGTTCTCCGCTATTAGTGACTTTGGAGTGATTCTTTGTTGTGTGTTGAGGGATAGTTATGTGATCCAATTATGTTAGTATTGTTGAGGGAACTTACACTAGCGAAAGTATGAACCCTAGGCCTTGTTTCCTAGCATTGCAATACCGTTTACGCTCACTTTTATCACTTGCTACCTTGCTGTTTTTATAATTTCAGATTACAAATACCTTTATCTACTATCCATATACCACTTGTATCACCATCTCTTCGCCGAACTAGTGCACCTATACAATTTACCATTGTATTGGGTGTGTTGGGGACACAAGAGACTCTTTGTTATTTGGTTGCGGGGTTGCTTGAGAGAGACCATCTTCATCCTACGCCTCCTACGGATTGATAAACCTTAGGTCATCCACTTGAGGGAAATTTGCTACTGTCCTACAAACATCTGCACTTGGAGGCCCAACAACGTCTACAAGAAGAAGGTTGTGTAGTAGACATCAATGTGATCCGTGCAGGGCTTCGCCTAAGCACTATGACGTTATGACCGGAGGAGTAAACTGTGGAGGGGGCACCGCACATGGCTAAGAGAATAATTGATGTGTATTTGGGTGCCCCCTGCCCCCGTATATAAAGGAGGAGGGGAGGAGGCGGCCTTCCTAGGGGCGCACCAAAGAGGGGAGTCCAACTAGGACTCCCAATCCTAGTTGGACTCCCTTTCCTTTTCCGGAAGTGGAAAAGAGGGAAGGGAGAGGAAGAGGAGAAGGAAATGGGGGGCGCGCTCCCTCCCTAGTCCAATTCGGACTCCCTATAGGGAGGGGGCGCGGCAACCCCTTGTGGGCTGCCTCCCCTCTCCACTATGGCCCATGTAGGCCCAATATTCCCCCCGGGGTTCCGGTAACCCCTCGGTACTCCGGAAAAAAAATCCCCGAATCACTCGTAACCATTCTGATGTCCGAATACAACCTTCCAATATATGAATCTTTACCTCTCGACCATTCCGAGACTCCTCGTCATGTCCGTGATCTCATCCGGGACTTTGAACAAACTTCGGTCACCAAAACACATATCTCATAATACAAATCATCATCGAACGTTAAGCGTGCGGACCCTATGAGTTTGAGAACTATGTAGACATGACCGAGACACCTCTCCGGTCAATAACCAATAGCGGAACCTGGATGCTCATATTGGTTCCCACATATTCTACGAAGATCTTTATCGGTCAAACCGTTATGACAACATACCTTATTCCCTCTGTCATCAGTATGTTACTTGCCCGAGATTCAATCATCAGTATCTCCATACTTAGTTCAATCATGTTACCGGCAAGTCTCTTTACTCATTTCGTAATGCATCATCCTACAACTAACTCATTAGTCACATTGCTTGCAAGGCTTATTATGATGTGCATTACCGAGAGGACCCAAAGATACCTCTCCGATACTCGGAGTGACAAATCCTAATCTCGATCTATGCCAACCCAACAAACACCTTCAGAGACACCTGTAGAGCATCTTTAGAATCACCCAGTTATGTTGTGACGTTTGATAGCACACAAGGTGTTCCTCCGGTATTCAGGAGTTGCATAATCTCATAGTCAAAGGAATGTGTATAAGTCATGAAGAAAGCAATAGCAATAAAACTTAACGATCATTATGCTAAGCTAACGGATGGGTCTTGTCCATCACATCATTCTCCTAATGATGTGATCCCATTCATCAAATGATAACACATGTCTATGTTTAGGAAACTTAACCATCTTTGATTAACGAGCTAGTCTAGTAGAGGCTTGATAGGGACACTATGTTTTGTCTATGTATCCACACATGTATGAAGTTTTCGGTTATTACAATTCTAACATGAATAATAAGAATTTATCATGATATAAGGAAATATAAATAACAAATTTATTATTTCCTCTAGGCCATATTTCCTTCAGTCTCCCACTTGCACTAGAGTCAATAATCTAGTTCACATCACCATGTGATTTAACACCAATAGTTCACATCACCATGTGACCAACACCCAAAGGGTTTAGTAGAGTCAATAATCTAGTTCACATCGCCATCTAATTAACACCCAAAGAGTACTAAGGTGTGATCATGTTTTGCTTGTGAGAGAAGTTTTAGTCAATGGGTCTACCATATTCAGATCCGTATGTATTTTGCAAATCTCTATGTCTACAATGCTCTGCATGGAGCTACTCTAGCTAATTGCTCCCACTTTTAATATGTATCCAGATTGAGACTCAGAATCATCCAGATCAATGTTAAAGCTTGCATCAACGTAACTCTTTACGATGAACTCTTTATCACCTCCATAACCGAGAAATATTTCCTTAGTCCTCTATGGATAATTTTGACCGTTGTCCAGTGATCTACTCCTGGATCACTATTGTACCCCTTTGTCAAACTTATGGAAAGGTACACAATAGGTCTGGTATACAACATGGCATACTTTATAGAACCTATGGCCAAGGCATAGGGAATGACTTTCATTCTCTCTCTATCTTATGTCGTGGTCGGGTTTTGAGTCTTTACTCAACTTCACACCTTGCAACACAGGCAAGAACTCCTTCTTTGACTGATCCATTTTGAACTCCTTCAAAATCTTATCATGGTATGTACTCATTGAAAGTCTTATCAAGCGTCTTGATCTATCTTTATAGATCTTGATACACAATATGTAAGTAGATTCACCGAGGTCTTTCTTTGAAAAACTCCTTTTAAACACTCCTTTATGCTTTCTAGAAAATTCTACATCATTTCCCATCAACAATATGTCATTCACATATACCTATCAGAAAGGCTATGGTGCTCCCACTCACTTTCCTGTAAATACAGGCTTCACCGCAAGTCTGTATAAAACTATATGCTTGGATCAACTCATGAAAGCGTATATTCCAACTCCGAGATGCTTGCACCAGTCCATACATGGATCGCTGGACCTTGCACACTTCGTTAGCACCTTTAGGATTGAGAAAACCTTCTGGTTTTCTCATATACAACTCTTCTTTAATAAATCCATTAAGGAATATAGTTTTGACATCCATTTGCCAGATTTCATAAAATGCGGCAATTGCTAACATGATTCGGAAAGACTTTAAGTATCGATACGAGTGAGAAAATCTCATTGTAGTCAACACCTTGAACTTTTCGAAAACCTTTTGCGACAATTCAAACTTTGTAGATAGTAACACTACTATCAGTGTCCGTCTTCCTCTTGAAGATCCATTTATTCTCAATGGCTCGTCGATCATCGGGCAAGTCAATCAAAGTCCATACTTTGTTCTCATACATGGATCCCATCTCAGATTTCATGGCCTCAAGCCATTTCGCGGAATCTAGGCTCATCATCGCTTCCTCGTAGTTCATAGGTTTAGCACGCTCTAGTAACATGACTTCCAGAACAGGATTATTGTACCACTCTGGTGCGGACCGTACTCGGGTTGACCTACGAGGTTTGGTAGTAACTTGATCTGAAGTTTCATGATCATCATCATTAGCTTCCTCACTAATTGGTGTAGGAATCACTGGAAGTAATTTCTGTGATGAACTACTTTCCAATTTGGGAGAAGGTACAATTACCACATCAAGTTCTACTTTCCTCCACTCACTTCTTTCGAGAGAAACTCCTTCTCTAGAAAGGATCCATTTTTAGCAACAAATATCTTGCCTTCGGATCTGTGATAGAAGGTGTACCCAACAGTTTCTTTTGGGTATCCTATGAAGACGCACTTTTCCGATTTGGGTTTGAGCTTATCAGTTTTGAAACTTTTTCACATAAGCATCGCAGCCCCAAACTTTAAGAAATGACAACTTTGGTTTCTTGCCAAACTATAGTTCATACGGTGTCGTCTCAACAGATTTAGATGGTGCCCTATTTAACGTGAATGCAACTGTCTCTAATGCATAACCCCAAAACGATAGTGGTAAATCGGTAAGAGACATCATAGATCGCACCATATCTAATAAAGTACGGTTACGACGTTTGGACGCACCATTACGCTGTGGTGTTCCAGGTGGCGTGAGTTGTGTGAAACTATTCCACATTGTTTTAAATGAAGGCCAAACTCGTAACTCAAATATTCGCCTCCGCGATTAGACCATAGAAACTTTATTTTCTTGTTACGATGATTCTCCACTTCACTCTGAAATTATTTGAACTTTTTCAAATGTTTTAGACTTGTGTTTTATTAAGTAGATATACCCATATCTGCTCAAATCATCTGTGAAGGTCAGAAAATAACGATACGTGCCGCGAGCCTAAACACTCATCGGACCACATACATCGGTATGTATTATTTCCAATAAGTCAGTGGCTCGCTCTATTGTTCCGGAGAACGGAGTTTTAGTCATCTTTCCCATGAGGCATGGTTTGCAAGCATCAAATGATTCATAATCAAGTGATTTCAAAAGTCCATCCACATGGAGTTTCTTCATGTGCTTTACACCAATATGAAGGATGAAGTGAATCCAGAGGCATGCTAGCACGGGAGACCTATTTCCGCTATACAGTACTACTCATGTTCCTACTACTATGAGTAGTAGTAAAACTATGGTACACTTGATGGTCAAAATATTATTCAGTCGGTCCTCACAGTGAAGTGACAAGACCCTGCGCCCGAGGTGACACTAGTCCAGGCGGCGTGTTCGGGTTACCAAAGTCAGCCTCACCTTGTGCATTGTGCAGTCACTGTCACTGTCGCTGTATAGCATGCCTCGCCTCGTCTCCTTCTCCCCTAGCACCACTCTGTCTCCATCTCCATCTCGCCGGATATCCTGAGGTCACTCTTCATCATCTCATTGTGCCCCCGCGTACCCTCGCCTCGGTCGCCTCCCCATTACCACTATTCCCTCGCTAGCCGCTCCAGCACCGAGAGCCTTCTCCCCCATAAATCAAGCCTCCAAAAACCCCACCTTCCAAACTCCACCATGGCCGAACGCGAACTGCGTAGCATCCATATGAGCCACGATAGGAGCAATCTCCCCAGTGACATCCTCGACCTATGTTGTTCGTGTATGGATACGTTGAGCGCCCTACGGCTGGCTGCATGCTCCAGGGACATGCACACGGCCATCGTCGAAGCGAGGCCTAAGCTTTTCAAGACACCCTGCTTGCTGCTATCTGGTCTTGCGAGATTTTCTCACCATGATACGAAGGCGTACATGATGCATGCCCCTTGACTTCAATCCGACCTCCATTAGCCGAAAATTCTTTACAGGTATGTCGTGGGTCGCCATACATCATTTCCCTCGACTTCGATCCAATCACCATCGCCTAAAACTTCTTGGCAGGTATGTACTGGGTCGACATGAACTCCCACTGGATGGCTGCCGTCAGACAAGACCAGAAAAAGTTGGTGCTCGTGAACTTCCACACCTCCCATGAGATTATCCTTCCTACGTTGGATTATATAGGGTTTTACCGTCGCGGTCCAAGTCATCTAGATTATGAAGTCAGTTGGACGCACCTTGTTTTGCAGAAGATTGTAATCTGCCAAGTGCCCACATGAGATGCGAATTACGCAGAATTCAAGCAAATTGCCTTGTTCCACCGTGGACTCACCTATCTTTCCGCTGGGGCCTTCTTTAGCCGGAGACAGCTCACCTCACAGTGGATCGTCAAAGATGATACACACTTATGTGATGCTATTGAACACAATGGAATCATCTACGCGATCGACAAAGTAGATGACACCACGTATTGCTGGGACGGCGCGTGTAAGTTGTTTCCGTCTGATGTTAATGATGACGCCATGTGTAACATCCCAAATTTCCAATTTGGATGTTATACATAGATCCTCATATGCATATCATATTTTATTTGCATTTTGGTTGCGATCCTAGAAATCTTAGGTAACTCAAGGACCCAAGGAGAGAGTTGGAGATTTCATTTATTTTTCATATTTGAATTTTTCTCAAATTTGAAAATAGAATCATTTTGGTTTTAATAAATTTTTTCTCTGAAATATTTCCAATACTAAAATAAATGAGTGGAGATAATATGACTTCTCCGAATCAGAGGGGAATATTAGAGGAAATATTTTTAAATCAAATAAATATTTTATTTGGATTTTATTCGAGATTTTATTTGAATTAGAAAAAAATATGCATTCTTCAAAATTGCATTTTTAGGCCAGAAAAATGTTCACTTTGTTCTAAATATTTTATTTAGACGGTGAAAATTCTTTTTGGCATTTTTAGAATTTTTATATTTTTTTAGGATTTTCTTCAGCGGAATTTATTTAAAAAAATTCCGGACCGACTAGGCCGAAGCCCAGCCGGCCCATTCCCGCGCGTCGTCGTCTTCCCTGCGGACTCCCGCCGCCGCACGGGCGCCGAGTCCGGCTCGACCACGCCGCCTGCCGCCTTGCCCCCTCCCCCAAGCCGCCCTGCCATGCCCCCTTATAAGCCGCCGCCCCCGCCACCTCTCCTCCCCACATCGCCAACCGTTGCCGCCGCTAGCAGCAGCAGCTGTAGCCAGCGCCACCGCCGCCCGCACCCCACCTCACCGTTGCCGCGCCGCCGCAGCTCCGCCGCCCCGCGCCGATGCCGCCATTCCTCTGACCCCTCCCGCCACCGCCGCCGAAGCCCCGCGCCGCGCCGCCGTCGCCCGCTGCTATCCCCGTTCGGATCCGCCACCGCCGCCGACCGGTTTTGCCCGGTTTTTCGTCAGTTTATTTCGATAAACCCTAGATCTAACTAGGTTTTTTTATAGATCGATTATCTCGGTTTTTTCGGTTTCGTTATTTAGCAAACGTTCGCCCGTAAGCCTCTACTTACGAACACGTTCATTCGTTTGTCCCTGTTAACGAACCTTCATTCGTTAGTCTTTTCTTTTTTACTTTAGTTTCGGTCAGGGACCTATTCCCGAATATTTTTATCACAGATGAGCCCCTGATCTTCAAACCCTCATAGTTTTCCAACCGTTCGTCCAAATCTGGTGAAACCAATGCCAAAATCTTCATCTCGAACCCCTTCTTCTAGTTAACCAACTTGAACATGGTTTTGACAATTTAAAATTTGGTTGCAAGCAGATTTGAATTCAAACTTCTTTTGACCGTAGTTTGAGTTTCGTAGCTTCGATTCGATTGATTCTTTTTGCAAATCGAAGCTCTTCTCTTGGACTACCGATTTGGATCTTTTCTTTTGAGTTTTACCCTTGCATATATTGCTTGAGTGCTTATGTATGCTATTGTTTGTTTGCGATGGAGTTTCCGGAGTGCGAAGTGTGCTACTATGAGTAACTAGGGTTTTCAGATCATCAGCAAGGCAAGTAACACTTTGATCATATCCTCTTATTACCCAGCTTTTCTACATTAGTTTCAATCCTCAAACATTGCATGAGTAGGATCTGTTAACATGTGGGTATTGGGAAGTAGTAGTTGAGGTAGTGCCTATTGCCCTATTTCATTCAAACCCTGGGAGTTACTTCTACGTTATGCTTATGCTGCTATGCTATGCTCGTAGACGTGGTTTGGTTGAGTGATTCATGACAGATGTGAGTACCAATTTAAACTAAGGGTTTATCTAAGGTGGCTACTTTAACACAAATCTGGGTGGATTGTTTGTGGGCACCTGGGGCAATCCAGTGCTGTCCAATGAGATCCCGGGGTATCCGTGCGATCATCCTATAGTCCGCCACCCAGGCTCAAAGGGATCATAATGGTATTCATGCTGGAAACTTTCGTGTGCAGCCACAAGCCATTATGGGCTCTGGCATAGTTGAGTATGTTGCAGGATCTCTTTCAGTGGTAAACTAGTAGATGTAGGGGATGTAGGTGGTATGGTTTACCCGTCGAAAGGGCTAATATTTCCGAAAGACTGTGTCTCGGTCATCCGTTTCTCAAATATCATGCATTGCGAGAAATCAACGGAGGAGATCGAGTCTTGTGGGGAAAAGTGCGCAAACCTCTGCAGAGTGTACAAAATAATCATGATTAGCCGTGTCCCCAGTTATGGACATCTTGAGTATCTGGTGCTTGAATTATTATGTTGATCTCATCACCTTATTTAATTAACTTGTTGGGTTAATGATTACTTTATTTGGGATTGAGATGGGGTTACCATTCTCAATGTTTATCAACTACCATGATAGTTAAACAAAATATATTCCTTTGTGGTAGGGAAAAATTAGCTTTATGCAAATTAAACTTAGAGCCTTCACCAACCAAATATGCATGTAGTGATAGCCATTATTCAGCATTGCTCTACAGTGTTATTGCCAGCATATTCCATGTGCTGACCCGTTTCCGGGCTGCAACGTATTATGTTGCAGACTTTTCAGACCAAGAGTAAGGTGCGCTAGGTCGTTGCCATGCTCTCAGCTATGCCATTGGAGTTGATGGACTCGCTTTACCTTCGAAGCCTTCCGCTGATATATTATTTAGTTGGCCTTAAGCCATATTATTGTAATAAGTTCTCTTTTGATACATTTGATGTAATAAAGTGTGTGATTGCACTCTGTTATAAATCCTTCAAGTATTGTGTGTGTCAGCATTACCTATCCAGGGATGACACTTATGCACAGAGATTTGGCCGTTTGAGGTCGGATCACTACAAGATGGTGTCAGAGCACACGCTGATTGTAGGACACGACCACTAAGATAAACCATAGGTCACTCTTCTCTACTCATTTTTGACTTGTCTCCATTTTCCACTCTATAGATGGCGGGCTCAAGGAACAAGTTTGCTCAACCGGATGAAGACACCCCTTTTGGACGACGCTTGAAGGAAGTCACTAGGTACCTGAACATCAGAATACCAAGCTTCACCGGGACCTACACCACCACTTTACCAGAAGAGGAGCGTTGGATGATTCGAGTTCATGTTCTAGGAAGGACATTCACGCCAGTTACTGAGCCCATAGAGTTTTCCTTTGATGCACCAACCTGGAGTCTAGGAAAGAGAATGGCAACCCACATCGCCATGGGACGCATCGGTGAAGTTTATCACAAGGATCTTAAGGACACCATCTACCAGATATGTGGGTGCCAGATGAGCAATGGGAGATGATCAACACCAAAAGGGACAGGTCCATTGCAGCCTTCATCCAGGAGTTAAACCAGCACATTCGTCGCCAGGAGAACCAAATGTGCGCAAGCATGATAGATCTGAAGAAGGTGATGACTAGGAACAGGGAGCTTGAAGAAGAACTCAAGTCTACACGCGACGGATATGAGGAGGAAATCGCAATACTAGTAGAAAAGAATGACGACCTAACAAGGAAGCTAGGAGTATTCATGGGAGACCCCGCGCCAGGAGGAGATGATGACCATCCCGAGGACTACATCATCATCGACGACATCGACTCCGACCCCAACAGTAGTGATGATGATTACGAATACGAAGCTGGAGCGGATATCGTGGAGTCTTCCACCGATCAAAATTTCTAGATGACCACCATATTATCAGTAGTATTCCCCCATGTATATAGAGTAGTCCGAGTATTTTGTAACGATAGTTAGATCGATTGTATGCCCTTGTTTGAATTGAGTGGTGTGATATGATTGTGTGTTGTCTCATGTGCATATGTGTAGTGTTTTCTCCTTAGGCCTCACTCTATTCTACTCTCTTCCCTCTAAATCCATTAGATGCCTCCGAGATGTGACCCCGGATTTGTCTTCCCACCAGAGCTCACTCAGTTGATCCAACAACAGAATGCCTTGATGCAACCACTAGTTCAGAACCAAGGCAACAACAACAACCCGCTACCACCACCACCACCAGTTGATAACTTTGCCTGTTTTCTGAGGTTGAATCCACCAGTGTTTTCCAGTAGCACCGAGCCGATTGTTGCTGATGACTGGCTACGTCGGATTGGAAGGGAGTTGACCACCGCAGGTTGCACTGATGCGGAGAAGGTGCGTTTTGCCGCACACCAATTGGATGGGCCCGCAGCCTCATGGTGGGAGAATTACACCGCCACTTTTCCCATAGCCAATGTCACATGGGATCAGTTTCAGCATGCTTTCCACATAGCCCACGTCTCAAGTGGAGCTATGAATATGAAGAAGCGTGAGTTCTGCAACTTACGCCAGGGAAATCGTACTGTGGGGCAGTACGTTGATGAGTTTAGCAAGTTAGCCCACTATGCTCCAGATGATGTGGCCATAGATGCCACGAAGCAGGAAAAGTTTATGGAAGGGCTCAATGATGATATGAGTATGCAGTTGATGGTGGCAACATTCAATAACCACCAGGATTTGGTAGACAGGGCCCTTATGATTGAAAGAAAACAACAGCAGATAGAGAGCCACAAATGGAAGTATGGACAGGGGAAGTACAATTCTGGAGCTCAGCAGAAGCATTTCTATACCCCTAACCCCGGAGGTTACACCCATAACTATGGAGGCCATACTCACAATGGAGGAAGTTCCCATAACCACAGTGGGCCTAAGAATGGAAATGGGAATGGAGGAAGCAGTAGCCAGAACCGCCCCAACCCAGCAACACCCGCCATGAAGGACCAGAGCCATGTTACCTGTTACAAGTGCGGGAAGACTAGGCACTACGCCAACGACTGTTCTGAGTTGAAGAATGGCAATAGAAATGGAAACTCTAGGAAGAAGCCCAATCCCTTCACCAGAGGTCAGGTGAACCACATCAATGTGGAGGAGGTTGAGGATCAGCCTGGCGCAGTGATCGGTAAGTTTTTTATTAAGTCATTTACCGCACTTGTTTCATCGCATTCATACATATCAAGGAGATTTGTGGACAAGTTTAAGTTACCAACCTTAGCCCTTAGGTCACCCATGTTAGTAAGCTCACCAGGAGCGGAGTATATGGCCAGCCGATGGTGTGATCGGTTACCCTTAACCATGGGTAGCCATGTTTTCCCCTCAGACCTAATAATTTTGGAGTCCCAAGGATTGGATATAATATTAGGCATGGCTTGGTTATCTAAGTATGGAGGAAACATCGATTGTGCTAGTAAGTCAATTTTACTCACCACCCCGGAGGGAAAAAGGATCTAGGCATGCGCCAAGGAGGGCCCAAGTAAATTCTCTCACGGGAGTTGTTCAGGAGGAAGTACCTGTTGTGAAGGATTACCCGGATGTATTTACAGAGGAATTACCAGGCATGAAACAAGATCGAGACATAGAGTTTTTGATAGAGTTTTTGCCAGGCACCGGACAAATATCAAAGAGGCCATATCGGATGCCCGCAAATGATCTGGAGGAAATTAAGAAGCAGATTAAGGAGTTATTGGAGAAAGGTTACAGTCGACGAAGTTTGTCACCGTGGGGAGCCCCAGTGCTCTTGGTTGAGAAGAAGGATGGATCTTTGAGATGGTTGTTGATTATCGAGCATTGAATGAAGTGACGATCAAGAACAAGTACCCACTACCAATGATCAACGATTTGTTTGACCAGCTGCAAGGAGCTAAAGTATTTTCCAAGATCGATCTGCGATTATGATACCACAAGTTGAAGATCCAAGAAAAGGATATACCTAAGACAACTTTCACCACAAGGTACGGGCTATACGAGTACACTGTCATGTCATTTGGATTGACCAACACCCTTTCCTACTTCATGAGTATGATGAATAAGGTGTTCATGGAGTTCTTGGATAAGTTTGTAGTGGTGTTCATTGATGATATTTTGGTATACTCGAAGAATGAAGAGGAACCCAAGGAACACTTGCGCTTAGTTCTCGAGAAGCTCAGGGAACATCAGTTGTATGCCAAGTTTAGAAAGTGTGAGTTTTGGTTGAAGGACTTTGGATTTCTTGGACATGTTATATCAGGAGAAGGTATAGCAGTAGACCCCACCAAGGTTCAGTCTGTAATTGAGTGGTTAGCACCCACCTCAGTTGGGGAGATCCGCAGTTTTCTAGGACTCGTGGGATATTAGCAGAGATTCATTGAGATTTTTTCCAAGATTGCGAAGCCTATGACGGAGTTGTTGAAGAAGGACACCAAGTTCAAATGGACCGAGGAATGTGAAGCTAGTTTTCAGGAGTTGAAGAAACATTTGGTTAAAGCCCCAGTGTTGATTCTTCCTGATATATGCAAGGATTTCCAAGTGTATTGCGATGCTTCCCGCTTAGGACTTGGAGGAGTACCTATGCAGGATGGGAGAGTTGTTTCATATGCCTCACGACAACTTCGACCGCATGAGTTGAATTATGCCACCCATGATTTGGAGTTAGTAGCCGTAGTGCATGCGCTCAAGACCTGGAGACATTTTCTAATTGGAAACATATGTGATGTGTACACAGATCACAAGAGTTTGAAGTACATTTTCACGCAGAAGGAGTTAAATCTCAGGCAAAGGAGATGGTTGGAGCTTATAAAGGATTATGATATGAAGTTGCATTATCACCCAGGAAAGGCCAATGTCATAACAGATGCTTTGAGCCGGAAAAGTTATGCCAATACCCTTGTAAGCGGAGGATTACCGCAGGAGTTAGCTGAGAATCTCAAGGAGCTACGTTTGGAGATAGTTCCAAGGGGTTTTGCGGCAACAATGGAGGTTCAGTCTACATTATTGGGAAAGATCCGAGAAGCTCAGACGGGTGATAAGGAAATAGCTGAGATAAAGGAGAAAATGAGCAAAGGAAAAGCCAAGGGTTTCCGTGAGGATGAGCACGAGACCTTATGGTTTGAGGATCGTATTTATGTGCCCAATAACGCTGAGATCAGGAAGTTAATACTTCAGGAAGCTCATGACTCGCCATACTCGATTCACCCCGAAAACACCAAGATGTATTTGGATTTGAAGGAGCATTTCTGGTGGACGGGTATGAAGAAGGGTATTGCCGAGTATGTATCAGTGTGTGATGTATGTCAGAGAGTGAAGGCAGACCATCAGAAACCAACAGGATTACTAAGCCTATGCCGACACCCGAATGGAAGTGGGACAAGCTTGGCATGGATTTCATCACCGGATTGCCCAGGACCCAATCGGGATACGATTCAATCTGGGTAGTAGTTGATTGTTTGACAAAGGTAGCTCACTTTATCCCGGTAAAGACCACTTATACAAGCGCAAAGTTGGCCAAGATATATATGACCAGGATCGTATGTCTGAATGGAGTTCCGAGGACCATCGTATCAGATAGAGGGACACAGTTTACCTTGGAGTTTTGGAATCAATTGCACCAGACTTTGGGTACTAGACTAGAGTTTAGTACAGCCTTTCATCCGCAGACAGATGGACAGACCGAGAGAGTCAATCAGATTCTGGAGGACATGTTGAGAGCTTGTGCGCTAGATTATGGATCTAGTTGGGATGATAATTTGCCTTACGCAGAGTTCTCATACAAGAACAGTTATCAGGCTAGTTTGAAGATGGCTCCTTTCGAAGCTTTGTATGGAAGGAGATGCAGGACGCCGTTAATGTGGGATGAAGTTGGAGACCGTTAGTTGTTTGGACCAGATTTAATCAAAGAGTCCGAAGAGAAGGTTAAGTTGATTCGAGATAAACTAAAGGTAGCTCAGTCCAGATAGAAGAGTTATGCAGATACTAAACGCAAGGAGGTAGTCTATGAGATTGGAGACCGATCATATCTGCGTGTGTAACCACTGCGAGGAGTTAAACATTTTGGAGTTAAGAGAAAGTTAGCCCCGAGATTTGTAGGACCATATCGAGTGTTGGAACGCATGGGAGAAGTTGCCTACAAGTTGGAGTTACCCGAAGGATCGTCGGGAGTTCATGATGTGTTTCACGTTTCCCAGTTGAAGAAGTGCCATGCTAAGATAACCGATATTCCTCTGAGAGATACAGTTGGATAGTGATTTGACCCACGAGGATATACCCGTCAAGATTCTTGAGTTTGCCAGCCGAGTTACCCGTAACAAGGTTATCAAGTTTTGCAAAGTTTAGTGGAGCCACCATACCAAGGATGAAGCCACTTGGAAATGAGAGGAAGACTTACGGAAAAACCACCCACACGTATTTGCTAGCCAACCCAAATCTCGAGGGCGAGATTCATCTTAAGGGGGGTAGATTTGTAACATCCCAAATTTCCAATTTGGATATTATACATATCATATTTTATTTGCATTTTGGTTGCGATCCTAGAAATCTTAAGCAACTCACGGACCCAAGGAGAGAGTTGGAGATTTAATTTATTTTTGATATTTGAATTTTTCTCAAATTTGAAAAGAGGATCATTTTGGTTTTAATAAATTTTTTCTCTGAAATATTTCCAATACTAAATAAATGAGTGGAGATAATATGACTTCTCTGAATCAGAGGGGAATATTGGAGGAAAGATTTTAAAATCAAATAAATATTTCATTTGGATTTATTTGAGATTTTATTTGAATTAAAAAAAATATGCATTCTTCAAAATTGCATTTTAGGCCAGAAAAATGTTCACTTTGTTCTAAATATTTTATTTAGACGGTGAAATTTTTTTTGGCATTTTTTAGAATTTTTATATTTATTTAGGATTTTCTTCGGTGGAATTTTTTTTAAAAAAATCGGGCCTACTCGGCCGAAGCCCAGTCGGCCCATTCCCGCGTGCCGGCTGGCCCCCTCCCCCAAGCCGCCCTACCCCGCCCCCTTATAAGCCGCCGCCTCCGCCACCTCTCCTCCCCACATCGCCAGCCGCCACCGCCGCCCGCACCCCGCCTCACCGTTGCCGCACCGCCGTAGCTCCACCGCAGCTCTAACGCCGCCGTTCCGCTGACCCCGCCCGCCACCGCCGCCGAAGCCCCGCGCCGCCGCCGCCGCCCGCTACCGTCGCTGTTTAGATCCGCCGCCGCCGACCGGTTTTGCCTGGTTTTTCGTCGGTTTATTTCGGTAAACCCTAGATCTAACTAGGTTTTTTTATAGATCGGTTTTCTCGGTTTTTTCGGTTTCGTTATTTAGCAAACGTTCGCCCGTAAGCCTCTATTTACGAATGCGCTCATTTGTTTGTCCCTATTAACGAACGTTCATTCGTTAGTCTTTTGTTTTTTACTTTAGTTTCGGCCAGGGACCTATCTGTGATTATTTTTATCGCAGATTAGCCCCTGATCTTCAAACCCTCACAATTTTTCAACCGTTCGTCCAAATCTAGTGAAACCAACGCAAAAATCTTTGTCTCGAACCCCTCTTTCTAGTTAACCAACTTGAACATGGTTTTGACAATTTAAAATTTGGTTGCATGCAGATTTGAATTTGAACTTCTTTTGACCGCAGTTTGAGTTTCATAGCTCCGATTCAATTGATTCTTTTTGCAAATCGAAGCTCTTCTCTTGGACTACCGATTTGGATCTTTTCTTTTGAGTTTTACCCTTGCATATATTGCTTGAGTGCTTATGTATGCTATTGTTTATTTGCGATAGTGTTTCTGGAGTGCGAAGCGTGCTACTACGAGTAACTAGGGTTTTCAGATCATCACCAAGGCAAGTAACACTTTGATCATATCCTCTTATTACCCAACTTTTTTGCATTAGTTTCAATCCTCAAACATTGCATGAGTAGGATCTGTTAACATGTGGGTATTGGGAAGTAGTAGTTGAGGTAGTACCTATTGCCCTTTTTCATTCAAACCCTGGGAGTTACTTCTACGTTATGCTTATACTGCTATGCTATGCTCGTAGACGTGGTTTGGTTGAGTGATTCATGACAGATGTGAGTACTAATATAAACTAAGGGTTTATCTAAGGTGGATACATTAACACACATCTGGGTGGATTGTTTGTGGGCACCTGGGACAATCCGGTGCTGTCCAAGGAGATCCCGGGGAAACCGTGTGATCATCCTATGGTCCGCCACCCAGGCTCAAGGGGATCACAATGTTATTCATGCTGGAAACTTTCGTGTGCAGCCACAAGCCATTATGGGCTCTGGCATAGTTGAGTATGCTGCATAACCTCTTTCAGTGGTAAACTAGCAGATGTAGGGGATGTAGGTGGTACGGTTTACCCGTCGAAAGGGCTAATGTTTCTGAAAGACTGTGTCTCGGTCATCCATTTCTGAAACATCATCTAGTGCGAGAAATCAACGGAGGAGATCGAGTCTTGTGGGGAAAAGTGCGCAAACCTCTGCAGAGTGTACAAACTAATCATGATTGGCCGTGTCCCCAATTATGGACATCTTGAGTATCTGGTGCTTGAATTATTATGTTGATCTTATCACCTTATTTAATTAACTTGTTGGGTTAATGATTACTTTATTTGGGATTGAGATGGGGTTACCATTCTTAATGTTTAGCAACTACCATGATAGTTAAAAAATATTCCTTTGTGGTAAGGAAAAATTAGCTTTATGCAAATTAAACATAGAGCCTCCACCAGCCAAATATGCATGTAGTGATAGCCATTATTCAGCATTGCTCTACAGTGTTATTGCCAGCATATTCCATGGGCTGACCCGTTTTCGGGGTGCAACGTATTATGTTGCAGACTTTTCAGACCAAGAGTAAGGTGCACTAGGTCGTTGTCGTGCACTCAGCTATGCCGTTGGAGTTGATGGACTCGCTTTACCTTCGAAGCCTTCCGTTGATATATTATTTAGTTGACCTTAAGCCATATTATTGTAATAAGTTCTCTTTTGAGACACTCGATGTAATAAAGTGTGTGATTGCACTCTGTTATAAATCCTTCAAGTACTTTGTGTGTGTGTTAGCATTACCGATCCAGGGATGACACTTATGCACAGAGATTTGACCGTTCGAGGTCGGATCACTACACCATGACATTGCCTGAACTTTTTGTGATTATTGGCATCTCCCTGTTTGAGCAGAATTTGAGTAGAACTATGGCAATGTATTAGAGATGCCGTAAATCAGCTATATTTTGAATGAGTTAATTCATGCGATTGTGATGATGTCATTACAACCAATTGTACCCCTGAATAATCAAACGGTTAGGAAGATATGGATATTCTCCATATTTTATAGTAATCTATATACTACTAAATATGAGTGTGCAACAATGGCCATGTTAGTTTCCTCATTTTCATGATGTAGAAACATGCATCACACTGTTGGTTTCATCTAACCATACATTAGGGAAGTAAATTTGCATATGGAGAACTCTATATTTGGAAGTAGTGAAATCCTCTAATGCTTACCATGTGTACATACCTATATTCTCCCTTCAGCAATCAATGGCTAGAATAATATCCTCACAAAAAAAATTCCCACAGAACATGAGTATATAACAATGCATGGTCTTTTAGTTTCCTTGAAGAATTTGTTTGTGACAACAGAACATGATTACATAACATGCATGACATGGTAGTTTCATGTGAAGAATCAATTGCGAGATAACATGAGTATAACCATGCATGACACTTCTATATTTTCAGACCCAATATACATTTCCCTGTATTTTCCTCCCAGTTCCAACAAGGACATATCAATGTTGTTTCTTGCATTATCCTACTCATACTCTGAACAATGTTGATCTTACGTTAACAATGCTTGTCCTTTTTGATATGATGCAGTCACTACAAAAAATACACTTCCATGATGATACGTGTTTGTCACAGTAGGTCGCGTTTTTTGTCATGCATGTACATCCATGACAAATTTATGACAGAATCAAGATAGTCATACCTGTGCTGTCGTAGAAGTGTTCCATGACATTACCAAAATTATCATCATGGAAGTGTCCACTTCCATGACGATAAATCGCGCATCACAGAAGTGCTTTCATCAAGGGTGACCGACACGTGGCATCCACCGTAACGGAACGCCGTTAAGCTATTGGGTCGGGTTTTGGATCTGATAACCCATTAACAGCCCCGACCAATGGGGATTTTCCACGTGTAAAATCATCATTGGCTGGAGGAAACACATGTCGGCTCATCGTCGGGACAGATGTCATCCACTCATTGGACAGAAGGTGCCTATGATACATCGACACGTGGCACGGCCCAACAAAGGCCCATTCCTGTGAAAAGGCCGGCCTGTTTGACTTGGTCAAAAGGTGGCGGGCCGGCCCATGGAAAGCCTGTTAACGGCATGTTCGCATATAGCCCATTTACAGCCCGCTAACCCAAGGCCCGTTACACCCTATTCGAATTAGGTCCAGTAGCGTCATCTGGGCCATCCAATATGATTCCAGCCCGTTTTCACTTCTGGCCCATGTATGGCCCATGACGTCTTTCGGCCCATATGAGGCCCAACATAACTCTTGGCCTATTAACGGCCCGTGGTGAAACTGGCCCGTAATGAAGAGTGTATCACTTTACACCTATTAACGGCCCATGGTGAAACTGGCCCGTAATGAATAGTGTATCACTTTATACCCATTAACGACCCGTTATTCCATTGGGCCGTTTCCAGCCCATGTTATCTTTCGGCCTTCTCAGAGCCCATTTATTCTTGGGCTCATTTCCAGCATTCGTTTACTTACGGTCCGTTACTGTCATTTTCTTCTTGTGGGCCAAATTCAGCCCGTGGTTACAGTCGGCCCGTTTGTGGTCCGTTAATACGTTGGGCAGTTTTCATAGCGTCATCAAATACGGCCTATTAATGATGGCCCCTTATGGTCGGCCCATGAATGGACGATTCCAACTCTAGCCCGTTTACGGCCATAATGCGGCCTGTTATTGGCCCATGTTTGGCCAATCGATCATACGGCTCGTATAAGGCCCATTGATGATACTGCCCATAGAAGGCCCATTGTTTCTACGGCCCGTAGAAGGCCTACTGTTTCTACGTCCCATAGAAGGCCCATTGTTTCTACGGCCCATACGAGGCCCAGTGTCCATACTGCACTGACTACAAGCAAACAAATAAACAAGACAACAAGGAAATAAATAAGCAAGCAACTTATGCTAGGCTATCACGGCTATTACACATATTACATCCACTGGGCATCAAAGTTCGCCACCAGTGCAAATATAGGGAACAAAGCAGCATATAAACGCCGCAACAAAGCAAGTCCAGAACTGAAACCACTTCAGAAGAGTTCAAGAAACAATATCCTGGGTACCCATAATGCTGGCAAGATGCTTAGCAAGCTTATTAACTTTCTCTTGTTTGGCGCTTAAATCCTCCAGCGCTTGTTGTTGCACAAGAAAGTACGCATCTGAATTCTGCAGGGACTTCCTCAGTCCTTCGACTTCTTGCCGCAGCACAGCTAACTGATGCCTTTCAGCTTGTAGCTGAGACTGAAGAAGCCGAAGTGATTCAGGCAGCAAGTTCGAAGAGCTTGTGCCAGCGGTACTAGCCAGTAACTCGAACACTACATCAACGCAGGACTGTGGGGTTTCCTCACTGTCTACAAGATCGTTTTTATCACCTTTCTTGGAGACCAACAGGGTTGTCTCACTATCTTGAACCTTATCTGCATTACTTTCTCTACCATTGCATAGTGGGGTGCTCTTCTCCAATATTCTGTTTGCATACTACAAGAGAAACAAGCAGACACATCACATGTTTAGCTTGTAGTATACGAAACTCATTTTGGTAAACCGGTTCAGTAGTAAGGTGGACAGGATAACAGCATGAAACAAACATATATCTATGTACTATGGTCACTGTATTGTCCATATCATTCTAGTTTATGTTCCCTAATAAAGATAGAGACACAGTTCAACTCATATATTTTTAAGACACAGCAGCATAGATAGAATATAAGTGTGAGAAACTACATAGCATTGGCAGCACTTGTAATGTGCATCACATGAGAACATAACTGGTTATACAACTTAAACTGAAATCAACATAGAGCAAGAAGTTAGAACAACAATCCAGTTAAAGAAATAGGTTTAAAACATACATGTTGCGCCATTGGAGTTTCAATTGGATCCTTCAAATTCGAAAGTAGTTGGTATGAGTAAATACAGTGATGCAACAGCAAAGGAGTATGGACCATAGCTACGGAATCTGACCTGAGAACAGTTGCTCTTCTGCTTTAAACGTGGAGTTTGGGTTAGCTGTGGTGGTCTTCGTGCTTTGGGCACCGCATTAGCTTTACAAACTGCTCGTGTGGGGTTACTCTGTGGTGGACATGGTGCTTTGTCAACTATAAGTGGGTTACTATCCGTTGGGGTTGCGGTTAGATGGGTTGTAGCTAGTTCTCTACCCAACAGTGTAAGTGTGCAATCTGGAAGAGTCTCGATTATGTGTGGTGGGGCTAGTTTGTGGGCCAGTACAACCATGTTTCTATCTGCATCGATGGGTAGCACTGTCTTTTGTGAAGAACGGGTTTTTGCTCCCCTAGATACTGCCATCACCCCCTCCAATTCAAATGGCCGATAAACAAGAAAAGAAATTGAACGTACAGACATTGTATGATAGACAGATGTGGTAATTCACATATATGTTGTCTAACCAAACAGGACAGCATGACACAATTTCACATATATGATGCCTAACTAAACAGGATAGCATGACACAGTTGCAGATATATGATGGATAACTTAACAGGATATAATGGCATAATTCAACATATGATGAGTACCTAAACAGGATGACATGACAAAACTATATGATGTCTTTCTAAAATAGGTTGGGATGAAATAATTCACATACATGTTGTCTAAGTATACAGGATGGCATGATATAATTGACATAATTGATTCATATACTAAGCAGCTGACACTCGCATGTATGATCTCTAAACTAAGCAGATAGAATTCAATATTGTGCATATGATGTCTAAATTAAGCAATGCAAGACACCATATGCATCATATGAGAAATATAAACATTGCAACTTAGAGCATACACCTCAGGTGGGATATATGACTGGTCATTTGTCTCTGAATCCTCCTCTGAGGAGCTTCCTGTAACCATCGAGATATATGCTTCAAAAGGTACCATTGCCTTCTCTAAAGACCTTGTTTTCACTCTAGATTTTTCCATAACCGGCTCAAATGGCTGATACACATGAAGAGTAGTTCAATATACACAGATTGTCGACAAATGGAATACGTAATGAAAAAAAAACATGGCATGAGATAATTCACATATATGATGCCTGGCTCCATGGTGGTGCATAATTCAAATATATGATAACTGGCTGAAAAACATGGCATTGCATAATTCACATATCTGATATAGAAAGCAAACATGAGGCATTCACACAAAGCATGTCTAATCTAAGCAGATGGCATGGCAATGCAAGACACCATATGCATGATATGAGCAATATAACCCAGCCAAGTTAGAGAATGCACCTCGGGGGGGGGATACAACTGGTCATCTCTCTCTGAATCCTCCTCTGAGGAGCTATCTGTAACCAGCAAGAAATTTGCATCGACAGGTAGCACTGACTGCTCAGAAGACCTTGTTTTCACCCTAGATTTTCCCATGACCGACTCAAATGGCTAATGCACAGGAAGAGTAGATGAATGTATAAACATTGTTGACAAATGGAATACATTATGGAAAAAAAATATGGCACGATACAATTCACATATACGATGACTGGCTAAACAGGATGGTGATTCACGTATATGATGCCTGGCTAAAGAAGATGGCATTGCATAATTCCCATATACTCCCTCCGTTCCTAAATATTTGTCTTTTTAGAGATTTCAAATGGACTACCTCATATGGATGTATATAGACATATTTTAGAGTGTAGATTCACTCATTTTGTTCCATATGTAGTCACTTATTGAAATCTCTAAAAAGACAAATATTTAGGAATGGTGGGAGTATGATAAAGAAACCAAACAGGTGGCATTCACATAAAGCAAACCTAAACTAAGCTGATGACATATAAGATGTATAATGTAAGCAATGCAAGGCGCCATATGCATGATATGACCAACATCAGCATGCCAGGTTAGAGCAAACACCTCAGGTGGTAAACAGGCGTGGTCAGCTCCTTCTGAATCTCCATCTGAATAGTTGTCTTCCTCTGGAATACAATCTAGAAATGCAGGAGGGGGGCACTTCGCCCACCATGGAGCGGCGTCTGCATGACATTATATTCGCACGCAACGGTCTTCTCTTTTTCTCTACATGTTCAGTAGGATTGTGTACAATATCTGACATGCATAATAAAAAAATAGTTAGATTTTGTAAGGCCTAAGGGGTGCATACAAAAATCAAGACTGATGGTAGCAAACGAGTGTATGGATCCAAAACTAATGATAGCAGGTAGATTATAGCTTCAGTTTAAAAAGATAGACAATGGATCATCTATTTTTTGTTGCCCACCCAACATGAACCACATAGAAGACCCCAGATGAACCAGATAGTAGACAGATACTATTCGTTGCTGGCTCGATATGAGACCCATGGGTAATTCAAAACTCAAGATTGAATGATAAAGTAGCAGGTAATAATAACCGATGTATAACGTAAGCAAACACGAAAGACTGCTACCTCTCTTCCGGAACTGTGTAGTCCTCGGGTTCATCTGCTCAGTCAATGATGGTAATGAAGTTGGCGTGGCTGCCGGCAACGGGGAAGATGATCTGAGGCGGTGAAAGGAAGTCTGCAGGGGGGATCTCTGCTGCAGTGAACACTTCTGTCGATGGTGCACCTCAGGTGGGGTGGATGACGGCACAGCAGGAGCAGGACATAACACACAGAGTTTTCTTTGACGCCTATCTGAAAATGAAGTAAATCTGTAAGGGCTCCTTAGAATTGGAGGATTCTATAAACGCAGGGATAGGAAAAACACAGGAAAAGGATAGGAATTCATGTGTAAAACAGAGCATTTGGAAACATAGGATTTTAGTCAACCTGGGTGTTTGGCTCACATGAATTGGAAGAACAGAGGAATGGAGAAACAAAGTGATGTGACGAGTGTACAACCTCTTTGGCATAGCCTTGTGGACCTCAGCATCATTGGGTTGGACGTGGAGGATGGTGATGATGCTGGTGTGACTGTCGGAGGCGGGGAAGAAGATCTGAGGCCTCTGGAAATGGCGCCGAGGGTACTGCTCCGCTGTGATGGACGGTTCCGTCGTTGGAGCAGCTCTGCTAAGGTGTACGGCGATGAGGCTGAAGCATGACAAGACGGACAACGTTAATCTGAAGACCCTAATATCATCTGCAATAGATGATGTAAAATACATCACCAAAAAGTGCTAGATGTAAAACGCATCAGCCGCGCCACGGCCGCTCCGACAGATGATGTAAGTACTGTTCACTCTGAACTTAACTAAAGAAAATGAACTTCACAGCAAAACTGAATTTTACTATCGAAACTGATTGAACTAGTAACAGATCATTGCAATAGATGTTTAGGGCGTTCGAGCACTAGTAGTAGAGAAGCAGTGATCTAAATCAGCAGACGCTCGAGCAGGGAACGCACTAGCAGAGAGCAAGTCGTGCAGTAGCACCGCGAGCGAGTGCTAAAGCAGCAACTCCTGTAGCTGCCGGAGGTTGTGTAGTAGCAGCAGCAGCGCAAGCGAGAGCAAGAGCAGAGCAGTAGCACAAATGAAAGCAGGAGCAGTGCAGCAGCGCGACCGATAGCAAGAACAGAGCCGCAGCGCGAACGAGAGCTGGAGCAGCTACAGTTAGTGCCGTTGTGGAAGTTGCCGCCGAGGAAGCAACGACATGGGGGAGAGACGCCGTGGATGATGTGGCCGGCGACGGCACCGTCGATGGAGACACGCCATGTCTGCTCGGTATCGAGCACTGGCAGCCCCGTGAGATCGAATAAAAGATAAAATGCAGCGGTGAGTGCAGAACCTCCTTGGTGGCGCCGATTTGGCCTCGTCTTCATCAGAGGAATTTGTGAGCATGCCACGGTTCCGGTGGGGCAGGTCAAGACGGCTCTATGGGGATTGAGGTGGCGTGATAGACGAGGCGATCATCGGGGCAGCTCCTTGGAGGTGGAGGACGGGGCGGCTGATCCAGCGGGACGATGAGATCGACAATGGATCCTCATCCGGTGCGGTGGATGAGGGACGGCGAGCTGTTGCGGTGGACGACGTAGTCGGGGAAGAGTCTCCGGCTGGGCGGCGGTCGGGAGGCCAACGGAGGAGCGTGGGGTTTTGCGGGTTTTGGCGGCCTCGGTGTACGAATGGGGGGGCGAAGGGGGAGGGGGGAGCCAAGCTTAGGGACACGCTTGTCCGAAATGTAGGGTAAGTTACCAGCGTACCCCCATCGGTTTTGACACCGTGATGGGGAGCTTCATTTCCGGCTGAGGGGTAGAAGGGGGATTTCGCGTGTCTGGGCTGCGGGAGCGATTTCGGATGAGGAGGGAGTTCTCGCGTGCGTCCAAATTTCGGGATAACAAGGCGTGGCGCGGGTTGAAGAAGCAGGAGTTTCAAAGCAGGTGAGACAAAAGATACTTGAGCTTGAAAATTTTGGGATAACAAGGTGCGGATTCCTTGTTCGGCAGAACAAACTTAACGTGTAAAAAAACAATTCATACAAGACACAAGAGAGTCATGTCCCCTTTTACTATATTGCTATAGATGCCATTGAAAAAACTAGAAGAAAAATGTAAAAAAAATCGGGAGAACAAGATTACCCTGCACAGTACCAAATCGATTCGCACTTCCCTCAACAACAACAAAAAACAAATCAATTCCCACCAAAGAAAGAGTAATGAACCTTTCTATATGATTACAGATGCCATGATCTCGAATTTCAATTTTTGAATCCATGTTATGTTGAATTCGAATATATCGTTAGGTGACCTTGCGGTTTATAATTGATGTAGTCGTACATTTTGATCTTACATCATATATGAACATTTTACTCCACCATGTGAACATATATATTGTCGTCTACCATATGGACTAAATTTGAATCAATTTTCCTTATTTGAATATGATTGTTGTCAAGTTATACAATAATTTAAATATTATCTTGATAACAAAAAACATACATATAGCAGTAATCATATTTTACTATGAACTACATGTACCATACGCTCTCCAATTCAAATATTTGTATCCATTTTATGTTGAATTCAAATCATAGTACATTATTGGTCTAGGTAGCGAGATGTTTGGGATAATCTAAACCCTATTTTCATACGTATAATTTTTGGCTGAATTGGGACAAGTTTTGGTATAAGCCTCTTGCAAAACCAGAGATTCTCTCAACAAGCCTCGTGGTTCCGAGAGGGAACGTGTCACCTTTGTGTGCGAAACGATATACGCTGCCTCCCCCTGATTTTATTTACAGAGGCAACATAGAACTATATGAGTGCCCTGTTAAATTTTGGAATTATTTCGGGTTCATTTGGCCTTTTTATACATTAATTGAATTTCTGGACTTGTAATGTGCATAATCTAAATATGAATTGCATGCACATGCTCCGGTGCACCAAAGTGGGTTGAAAAATCACATGTGTGTCCTTGGTTGAATTTCTAGGTCCCATGGAAGAAATGAGAATGAAATTCAAACATCTAGGCGTCATGACTCGGCCGAGAACATCGAGAAACTTTGATTTTAAATTCATGTAAATCCAAAACTTGCCTGGAAATCATGAAACTTGGCATGGTGTCATGTCATGGCACTAACATGTTGTGGTAAAAAATTGGGACAATTTGGAAGCTCGTGGTTCTAAGAGGGAACGTGCCACCTTTGAGTGTGAAACGATATACGCTGCACTCCCTTGAGTTTCTTAACAAAGGCAACATAGAACTACATTAGTGCCCTGTTAAATTTTGGAATTATTCCGGGTTCGTTTGTCGTTTTTTATACATTAATTGAGTTTCTCGTCATTTAATGTGCATAAGTCAAATTTGAACTACAAGCACATGCTCTCGTGCACCAAAGCTGGTTGAAAAATCACATTTGTGTCCTCAGGTGAATTTCTAGGTCCCATGCAAGAAATGAGAATAAAATTAAAACATATGGGCATTGTGGCTCGGCCGAGAACATTGAGAAACTTGGTTTTAAAATTCTTGTAAATCCAAAACATGTCTGAAAATCATGAAACTTGGCATGGATGTCATGTCATGGTACTACCATGTTGTGGTAAAAAAAATTGGCCGAATAGGAACAGATTTTGGTATAAGCTTTTGCAAACCGAAGCTTCTCTCAAGAAGGCTCGTGGTTCTGAGAGGGAACGTGCCACCTTTGAGTGCGAAACGATATACGTTGCCCCCCTTGAGTTTATTTACAAAGGCAACATAGAACTACATGAGTGCCCTGTTAAATTTTGGAATTATTCCGGCTTCGTTTGGCCTTATTTACACATTAATTGAGTTTTTGGTCATTTAATGTGCATAATTCAAATTTGAACTACAAGCACATGCTCCCGTGCACCAAAGTTGGTTGAAAAATCACATTTGTGTCCTCGGGTGAATTTCTACTCCCTCCTTCCATCTATATACGTCCTAATGCGTTTTTCGAGGCTAACTTTGACCAAACAATAGAGCAATAATATATGACATGCAACTTACACAAAGCATACCTTCAATTTTGTATGTCAAAGGAGCTTCCAATAATATAATTTTCATAGTATACATCTCATGTGCTATCAATCTTGTCAATAGTCAAAGGCTGTCTTGAAAAACACAATAGGCCCTATATAGATGGAAGGAGGGAGTAGTTCCCATGCAAAAAATGAGAATAAAATTAAAACATCTGGGCATCGTGGCTCGGTCGAGAACATTGAAAAACTTGTTTTAAAATCATGAAACTTGGCATGGTGTCATGTCATGGTAGTACCATGCCGTGGTAAAAAAAATAGGCCGAATAGGAACAAATTTTGGTATAAGCTTCTTGCAAATCGGAGCTTCTCTCAAGAAGGATCGTGGTTCTGGGAGGGAACGTGTCACCTTTGTGTGCATAATTCAAATTTGAAATACAAGCACATGTTCCAGTGCACCAAAGTTGGTTGAAAAATCACATGTGTGTCCTCGGGTAAATTTCTAGGTTCCATGCAAGAAATGGGAATGAAATTCAAAATTTTGGGCGTCGTGGCTGGGTTGGAAACATTGAGAAACTTAGTTTTTTAATTCCTGTAAATCCAAAACACACATCAAAATAATGAAACTTGGCTTGGTGCCATGACATGGCACCAACATGCCGTGGTAAATTTGTAGTCTGATTTGCGTAGGCACACACATTAACAATCAACAAAGTCATTTTGGAACAAGTGTTGTCACGTTACAATCGGAAACACAAGTATTATTGAAACCGTGGGCGTTCTACTTACTAGTACCATTTACGTGCCGCCACGCCCCCATTTTTTATTAGCTAGGAGGCGCTGTGCAGGGTAGCTATTTGAGTACGAGAGGCGTGCGATCAGACCCCTGCGCGTGCTTATCGGGAGGAGAGCCCTTTGACCTCCATCTGCCGTCCAGATCTCTCCCAAGGTATCCATTAATGGCGCTTGAGCCTTTGTTTAATGGCGTGCCTATGTCTCACTCGACTGAGATTTAAGAGAGAAAAAAGAAAATCTGAAAGCACGGATCTTGATGTAAGATCCGACGGACCTATATAGCATGTACTGCGACTTATAGCAAGACTGGTGAATATATAAGGACGATTAATTTTTATTTTTTGATCAAAGAATGGCTTGCCCCTTCCGATTTTCATTACTGAAAACCACCACAATTCACAAGAAGTTCAGCACAACTCCAGCCTAATACGAAGGACTAAAAGCTACCAGATTGAAATCGCAACATCCCAAGAGGCCAACAAAGGCCAAACATCCGCGCTAGAACCCAACTTTTCACAACCGACGACACAATCCACATCCTAAACCGATTATTACATCAAAAGAAACCAGGAAACTAGTCTCCGCGGCAAGCGGCGATGAGCTCTTTCGTGTCCTCAAGACGCTGCTTGAGAACATCCATGGATTCCTCCACCAGCCTTTGGCGCTCGTTGCGGAGCATGTCATTCTTGTCCATAAGTTTCTTGACGATGACGCTGGTCCTCTTCAACAAGGCACTGGTCTCCTCCTGCTGGTCTGCACTTCGGATGATCTTCTTCCTCAGCAGGTCGCGCTTGGCCCGGAGCCTCTCATTGCCCTCCCTTAGTTGCCGGATGACGCCGGTAGCCTGTTCAAACGAGGCTATCATGTCGTCCTGCAACCTCACCGAGCCGGAGATCTGATCCATCTGGCTATGGACGATCGCATGCATGCACCTGTAACAGTCGTCGCCTTCCCACGAGAAATTTTCCTAGGCCGCTGTGGCACGGCGGGACATCTCTGCTGCATTCGTGGCGCGGCGGGACATTTCTGCTACTTCCGCGGTGCGGCCGGACCAGTCTGCTGATCGACGGCGCGGCGGGACCTCCATGCTGCTTCAGCGGTGCGGCGGGACCTCTGTGCTGCTACTTCCGCGTGGCGGGACATGTCGGCTGCTCTCGCAGCGAGGCGGGACATCTCTCGTGCTTCCGCTTCCATGCTCACCTCTCCCTGGTGGCAATCTCTCGACCCAGAACTCACGCTGGCCATGGCAGACGCAAGGGAAGGATGCTGAATGACTTGTTTGTTTTTGTGGTGAGGAGTTGAGGAGGAATGTGCAGTCATCTTGGCATACTAGTATTTATAACCGAGTACTAATACGCTCCTAAGTGGGAAACCGTTTAGGTTGTGATCGGTGTGAACAGGTTTGCAATTCAATATAGCATGGAGTAATTTGGAATGTGACGAGACGCAAGCTCAAAATTTATTGACGGTTCTAGTTTCGAAGTGCGGCACTATTCTCGGATGGAGTACTTCTTTTTCTACTCCCTCCTTTCCGGTTTTATAGGGCTTATCTCAAAATTTTAGTTTTTCCATTTTATAATAAGGCTCAATTTGGTTGTTCCCCAACACATGTTCAGATTCCAAGGTGCATTAAACCATTGCATGCAATTATTAAGTGAAATTGACCAATGCATGTACTTTATGCATGCATGCATTGCAATTAATGCATTGATAAACATAATTTTTTGAGAAAGACAATAGCCGCGTGGCGGACTCTAGGCTAGTCTTTTTTTCAGACGCATTAAACCTATCTCTCGGGACTTCTCGCACGCGCCATCGTGCCACCCACAAAAACTTGTACTCTGAGTTTAGTAGTACGTTATACAGGAAGAGAAGAGGTGCACGCACCCACACATCCTCTCACACATGTGTCTGTTTTTTCTCGAAAAGGAGGATGATGACCCCCGGCCTCTGCATCTGGGAGTCACACATGCAAATTATTGAAATATATCGAGTGCAGTGCTTTGATGTGTCGCGTCAACTCGTACATCAACGAGAAGTTTGATTATCCTCTCCCTCGCGGACTTAACTGCACCTGCCTTTGGCTATATGACAGGTTGGCCACACACCTGTCGGGCCCACCTGTCATGCACACAAAGGCAAGAGCGTCCCTCCCTCGCCCATGAGCGTGGTGGCTGGCAAGACTAGGAGAAGCTTTCGCTACACGCTCTCCCTCCCGCACGCGGTGGACATGCAGCAGTTCAATCAGTGTCATATGGCCAGAAGCTTACTGTAGTACTCCTCCAGTGCAGTAGTATTCCATCATTATTCGACTTCCCGAAGAGGCGAAGAGACAAGCGCAGCCCGCATGCTCGTGTGGCAGTTTCATGTGTAGAGTAGTCTAGGATAGCGTGTGCCGTGCCTGTAAGCTTAAAATCATTGGGGTCGGTTCCATGCTATGTGGCCGTCTCTAAGTTTTAAAAAAAATTAAAATAGTCTTCTGGCCCTACCCGAAAACTACCGCGCGTACTGCCCGGGAAAAGCCTTGCCCTCAACTTTTAACTACGCGAAAATAGTTCGAGCTTGTTCTTTCTATATAAATACAGTACTTACTGTATGTTTATTCACCCGTGGGGTTGTTCAATGAATGGAGGGGCGGGGAGCACAAGTCAACAATACTGTAGTACAACTAGTAGTAGTAAGTAGGAGTCGTACAGTAGTCACCTTAAATAGAGAGTTTCTTTTCTTTAATGCCACGTACACAAATTGAAACGCTTGTTGTGGAGAGAAAAAGATAATCACTCCACTATATATGGACGCAGGGGCCTGAGCGCTTGCTTCACGAGGGTTGCTCTCTTCATTCTCTCATCCTCTCCAGATATAAACAAGACAGCGGTAGCGACATTTTCTCTCTGCTCACCGCTGGTCACAGATCCGGCCGGATCCCTTCGGCCGGTGTGTGTGGAGGACTAAAAGGTGCATCATTCACGTGGTCATCGACGCCGAGGGAGGAAACCCACAGCTACCGGAGAGGCCTGATCCTCTGCCCGTGCCGTTCTCTCCGACACATGGCCGGCTCGGGAAGTCCTCGGACCCTTCTTCCACCCTGCCGTATTATCCGTAGATCCGACCTGCCGCCGCCGACATCCCGGCGACCCTCAGGTATAAGTTCTTCGAAAGCGGCCTTTCTCTACTGCCCCAACTCCCCACGTGTCTGCATGTGCATCTTTTCTACTCCCATCAGCTCTTCCAAACCACCTAAATTTTTAGTATTATTAGAGGTAAAGTTACTTCATGCTTTCGAATCTAGGGCTTTGTTCAAACAACGAAGAAAGGGGGAAAAGTTGTAGCATGAATCTAGGACTTCATTCAAAGAGGAAATAATATGGTGAAAGTAGTAGAGACCGGATACCCAACCGGTCTCTTGGTTGAAAAGGGAAATAATGGGAAAACGCAGTACAAACTGGATAAGGAACGGATCTATTATTGGTTGAAAAAAGGATAGAAAGTGGTCATCACATAGTAAAAGGTCTCGAGGATTAGATTTGCTGCCCTCACATAGTAAAAGGTCTCGGGATTAGATTTGCTGCCCTCACATAGTAAAAGGTCTCCAGGATTAGATTTGTTGCCCTCACATAGTAAAAGTTATCTAGGATTAGACTTGCTTCCCTCACATAGTACAAGGTCTCCAGGATTAGATTTGCTGCCCTCACATAGTACAATGGCACTCCTGCTGTTTTCCCCAGTATGATAAGTAAGTTGCTCCTTTATGCCGTTGAGTGTCCTGGTGTCCCCACGATCCCATGCCCTTAAACCAACTCTTTAGCTGCTGTTGATTTATTGTGTCTGGTAAACAAGCAATGCCACCATTAAAGTAATCCCATATTTGAGGAATCTCATTGTTGATTGTAATGCTTCTGCTAACATGAAGCATTGCTGACGTTTTAAAATTTCTACCGTCCTTGCGTGATTGCCATGAACATAATTAAGATGCTTCTTTTCATTTTGTATATGTTTTGTATATTCTTATTGACCAGCAACTGTTTACTTTCTATCTTTTTGTGCAGATAGGGATATCCATTTCACCTTGTTGCTATTGTGACCTTTTGGTGAACTGCACAAAACACTTTTTTTGGAATGAGTGTCGTGTGTAGTTCAACTAAAATGTCACGTGGGCAACATCTCTCAATTTTGGTGGAACTGCACAAAATGGTGATTGGAGTTTCCAAAATCTCCGTCAAGTTCTGCTGGTAATCTCGTGCAACATTTTATTAGCCTTTGCAAGATGGAGCCGTCACTGTCACCACAATGGCACTTTATTTTAGTGGAACTGCACAAAAGGATAAGAAAATTATAGTTGCACCTTACATGAGCTGGACAGCCAACCTTAATGTTCCTCAATTTTAGTATAACTACTAAAGAAGAACCTGCCAGCTCACAAGAGCAAGTACTTCTTGCTAGCTGAATGATGCAATCTTTGCTTCATTTCAGGTGAACTGCAGAAAAAGGCGCATGAATTGAATCATGGAAGTCCAGGCAGACCTCATCCAAGTAGAGCTAGAGGTTGAGTTCAAGGAGGCCGCTGTAAAGAGAAATCATGCTCTCCTGTCTCCTTGTTTGTGCTATGCAAACATGCTGTGCAAACAGGAATACTCAACTATAGATGTTGTGACGGTCAAGAGCATTCGCCAAGTTCTTCGATTGTATGACATGGCTAGCCAAGATGGATTTAATCCCGATATTCACTTTATCAAAAGGCTCTAATGGGTTGGTTCTGAATCTTGCAAGCTAGGAATCAATGAGATGTGTGGGCATCTTTGTTGTACTTATTATTTGGATCTTATTTGTTGGTTCTGAATCTTGCAAGCTGGGAATCAATGAGATGTGTAGGCATCTTTGTTGTACTTATTATTTGGATCTTATTTGTTGGTTCTGAATCTTGCAAGCTGGGAAACACGGCATGATGATGCAGAGGACAACAACCATAACAAACAGTTCAAACCTGGTAGTAGTATCTTTGTGAAAGTGCGACAAATGTGTTGATCGTGTGCGTCCTGAGAATAATAATTCTAATTGTTGTGCATGTTGATCCTGTGGCACTGATAGAACGAGCGAATGCATTTCTTGTTTTAAGTATAAATTTCTATTAAAGCTAATTAAATTTAAGTAAAGTGACCACTAACTCCTATTATTACAGTACTAATACAGGCCCGCTCGTGAACCGACGTGTGGCTGAGGGTGCATCTTCTGCCGGGCGTGCAGCGGACGAGGGAGGGGTAGTAACTGTTATCGCCTCTACACACTCGGCTTACTGTTGAATCCAGTTCCCCACGAGCTCAAGAACGAACTGCTGCCGCCGCCTACACACTCGTTCACTCGAAGAGACTCCAGTGGCGATCCGAGGGGTGAGCCTGCTGGATATGGACATCAGCAAGGAGTTCCCCTTTGAGTTCACCGTTCAGTCCTATGGCTGCACCAAGTTGAATGTGATGTACACCAATGATATGGACTCAGTGAAGCTCTGCCTCGCCTCAGTCCTATGGCTGCACCAGGTTCTGGAGCATTCGCCCATTTCATCGCTAGCGCCGACTGCACCTTCGCTACGGTGGAGAGAAGGAAGAACGCGACGATTCGGCCATCTGGTGCAACAAGCTTGTCGACATCCAAAAGCAATACAAGATCATCAGCAACGGGCAAGCGAAGGACTCCGTGGTTGACCTCGCTGAGACCATCATCGACCCCTGATACGCCAATATGAAAGAAGACGACCTGAACACATGGGAGGTACCTCTGAATCTAGTCTACATAACCTATGTGGCCAAGGACGCATACGCATGCTACGACATGTACAGGCAGATCTTGGACATGAGGGTGTGTCTGCTTCCCGTAACTGACGAGTACACGGACAGCCGCAGCGTCATGATCAAGCGTGCCAAGAAGGTCTAGATGTTGTACTTTATCTGTTTATAAGCAGATTTATCATCTGAGTGTTTCATGCATTAGCCTATGTGTCATAATTATCTGTTTTGTCTGAAATATTTCTTTTAAGAACCCATTAAACTGATTGCTTTTTTTAGTGGCTATTTGCTTATGTATGTAAACTAGTTCACTTGTCCGTAAAAAAACTAGTTCACTCGGCTGCCGTGCTTTGAATCTCCTTCCTCCCAACATATTCCCCTCCTCAGGTGGACCCAGCAGGTCTCTGAATTTTCTCCCACTTTCTTTTTCAATGTAAACTGAGTTTTCTCCCAGTACTTTCCCCGTCTAGCCCAACATGATATTTTCACCCAGCCCAGCAAGTCCGCGGATTTTGAGAAAATGCAAATGGGATTTAAACGAGCTGCATAGATGCTACATCATTGTTTCACCCAACCCACCAAATGGACTAAAAAAACAAATGGACTGACAGCTGGGTCCACGGCCACAGCCTGGTTTTTTTGTGATTTGCCAAGTAAGTCGCTTTGTCAGGCCTGTTGGGCTGCAAATCTTTCAAGACGAGGAGAGCTTCATTCGGCTGGCCGAGAAAATGGCCTACCAGTAATGAGAAATGGGCTGTACATTTTTAAAACACATCGAACCGGCAATTAGTTTCAAATATCTTTTTTCATTTCGAGATTTTAAATTACATTAATTTTTATGCGTGGAGAATTTGTTTGATTTTATATTGATATACATTTATTTTTAAAATCAGTTTAAATGTGAGTCAAAATTTCGGGATTAAAAATAGTTCGGACCCCACCGAAATATGCAAAATTTCGTATAATTTTTTAACCGTGTCCACAATATGGGCTGTAATGCTAACAAAAAGAATATGGGCTCCAAAAAAACCTTAAGAATTAGCAAATGGGCTGTAAATTATTAGAAATAATGGCAGATGGGCTGTATGCTGTTTTCCACAGATTTGAGGCTTTCCTAAAAAAAGGTTGACGCACAAGTAGTGACTGTTGGATGGCCATCCAACAACCGTCGTGCTTCTTCAATCTATGCTCTTCCTGCTCCAGCCGCTCAAACAAGCATCGGCGGGACTGCTTGCTCCCTCCTCCCCGCGGCCGGCTCTGCTGCCGCGCAGGCCTCACCGCCCCACCGTACTCCCATCGCTGGCCTAGCCATCCCTCTACTCACCCACACCTGCTGTTATTCTCCGGGGACGGCAGACGAACCTGTAAACCCTCGTACAATCGTACTCCCCTCCGCGTGGGAAACAACTGCCGAGTCTTCCCTGCCTCCATGTCGTTCCCTTCATAGGCCTCGCCGTCGTCCACCGCCCTGATGCTCTCGGCGCGGCCTAGTCAACGTGGTCAACGACCGACATGCATCTGAAGTGGACTGTATGTGGAGAGGCCGACAGCTGGGTCCACGGCCGCACACAAGGAAATGCCTCCTTATTACGCGCAAAATAATGATTCCTACACCTGACATTAGGGACCCACCGAAAGGGCCTCTGTATTTTGTGAAAAAAACATTACCCCCGCTGACAGCTCGGACCCACCAGCTATATCTTCGCACGCAAGGAAGTGCCTCTGTAAGTGCATCTAGTGCCACCCCTAGTTGGTTTTGGAGCATTGATGACAAACATGGTTGAGGGACTAATGTGTTTGTGAGAATTGCATGATAACACAGGTAGAAGTCCCTCATTGATTCGGTTTTCCTACCGGAGATGACCCCTAAAAATGTATGAAGACATTGAAGTCAAAGGTGGTATGTGAAGACATTCACATTGAAGACTATGACAAGAGAAGACATCGCGTGAAGACTATGGAGCACGAAGACTTAGTTGTTCATCGTTCTTTTTCTTCTTTGTTGAGTCATAGGAACCACTGTACTGTTAAGTGGGGTCCAAGTAAACCAGTCAGAATGACTGAAGTGATGCTTAACCAAAATCCTATGTCTTCGAGCGGAGACAATGAGAGCAAATCTTATCCAGAGCTGGATAAGTCAGCTTTGCTTGTATCTCAAGTAAAGTTGCCGTGTTTGTTTGAAATCTGACCATTGGAACACGTGTCAGTTCCTTAGTGACCCAGGGTCATTTCGGACAAATCAGGTCGGGTTGCCTAGTGGCTATAAATAGCCCACCCCATACACCATAAATTGGTTGGATGCTCAGAGTTAGTGCATGAATTTTGTCGTTTGAGAGCAACCCACCTCGAAGCCTTTGAGAGAGAAATCCTTGCGAGGACAAAGCCCTAAACACCCAGAGCCAAAGAGTGTTAGGCATCACTGAAGTCTTCCTGTCTGTGTGATCTGAAGACTTATTACACTTGAGGACTGTGAATCCTCCAGCCAGTTAGTCGTCGCATTCTGAGCATCCAAGAGTCATTGTGGATCACCGGTGAACGAAGTCTGTGGAGGTTTGGAAGTCTACCTTGAAGACTTACCAGAGTAATTGGGCGAGGACTGGGTGTCCTTAGCTCAAAGGGAATAAGGTGAAGACGCGGTTTTCTGAGTTGAATCTCAGCCTCCCTAACCAGACATACAGTTGTCACAGCAACTGGAACTGGTCCAACAAATCATTGTCTTCAACGAGCCACTGGTTCTATCCTTCCCGTCTCTTTATTTGCAGATTGGTCCTTGTGAAGTCATTGCCTGTTTGCATTATCTATTTGTCTTCACTGTGTGACTGCTTGTTCTGATTGGCTTCATACTATCTTACATCCTGATCTATACTGCCTAGCTGCTATTGGTCTTTGTGCTGTCATTTCGTTGAATACTTGACTATGGCTTGCTTAGTGTAGTCTACCTTCCGCTGCATGGTATAGGTTTATTTCTATCGTTTGTCTTCAAAATTTCCATGTTTTGAAGACTTTCATAAAAATCTCCTATTCACCCCCCCTCTAGTCAATCACTAGCACTTTCAATTGGTATCAGAGCGAGGTACTCCCTTGTTCTGTGTGATTCGGTTTAACCACCTGGAGTTTTAGCTATGTCGACTGCAGGGATAATCAAAGTCTCCGTTGCGTGCCCCATCTTCGATGCAACTGAATATCCCTACTGGAAGAATAAAATGCGCTTGCATCTGGAAGCCATTGATGTCGACCTCTGGTATGTCGTCAAGAATGGCGTCCCCAAGGCTGGTGAAGGTGTCACCGCTGCTGATGTCAAGAAGTTCGTTCAACTGGATTCCACTGCCAAGAACATCATCTGTGGTCATCTAACCAAAGCACAGTATGGCCCTGTGAGTTCTCTGGAAACATCCAAGCTAGTCTGGGACTGGCTCTCCAAGGTCAATGAAGGCATCTCAACCCAGAGAGATCAAAGAATCAGTGTCCTTCGCAACCTCTTCAACCTCTTCAAGAGAAACGACAATGAGAATGTTCAGCTCACATTTGATCGACTCACTGACATCACAAATGAGCTTCAAGCTCTCGGCGCTACTGAGATCACCAAGCATGAAGTCGTCAAGACACTCCTGAGATCACTTGACAGCTAGTTTGACACCCTAGCCCTGATGATTCAAGAACACCCTGACTTCAAGACACTCGATCTGTCTAACATACTTGAAAGGCTCGACACACATGAGTTTCAGCTTTCTGAGAAAACAGACATCTACGGTCCCAACTATGGGTGAACTCGTGCTTTGAAGGCAAAAGTTATTTCCTCATCTGAAGAAGAATCTGATTGCAGTTCTGATGATCCTGAAGACATTGGAAAGGAGCTTGCTATGCTTGTGAAGAAGTTCTAGAAATTCACCAAGAAGAAAGGCTTCAGAAAGTCCTCGTGGTCCAGCTCAAGGAAAGATGAAGCTTCTGCTCATGACTAGAAGAAGAGAACATGCCACAAGTGCAAGAAACCTGGTCACTACATCTCTAAGTGTCCGCAGTGGGACAATGAGAACAACAAGAAGAAGAAGAGCAAGGAATATGATTCTAACGACAAGAACAAGAAGAAATACTCAAAGTCTTCTTCCAAGTCTTCATCAAAGTCTTCATCACACAAGAAGAGCTCATCTGGTGATACGTCTCCAACGTATCTATAATTTTTGATTGCTCCGTGCTATATTATCTACTGTTTTGGACTATATTGGGCTTTATTTTTCCACTTTTATATTATTTTTGGGACTAACCTATTAACCGGAGGCCCAGCCCAGAATTGTTGTTCTTTTGCCTATTTCAGTGTTTCGAAGAAACAGAATATCAAACGGAATAAAATCTTCGGGAACGTGATTTTCTCACCGAACATGATCAAGGAGACTTGGACCCTGCTCCAAGGAACAAAAGAGGCGGTCACGAGGGAGGGGGCGCCCCCCTAGGGCGCGCCCCCCTGCCTCGTGGGCCCCTCGTTGCTCCTCCGGCGTACTTCTTCCTCCTATATATATACACACGTACCCCCAAACGATCAGACCAGGAGCGAAAAACCTAATTCCACTGCCGCAACTTTCTGTATCCACGAGATCCCATCTTGGGGCCTGTTCCGGAGCTCCGCCGGAAGAGGGCCGTCATCACGGAGGGCTTCTACATCATCCTAGCCCCTCCGATGACGTGTGAGTAGTTTACCTCAGACCTTCGGGTCCATAGTTAGTAGCTAGATGGCTTCTTCTCTCTCTTTGAATCTCAATACAAAGTTCTCCCCCTCTCTTGTGGAGATCTATTCGATGTAATCTTTTTTTGTGGTGTGTTTGTTGAGACCGATGAATTGTGGGTTTATGATCAAGTCTATCTATGAATAATATTTGAATCTTCTCTGAATTCTTTTATGTATGATTGGTTATCTTTGCAAGTCTCTTTGAATTATCCGTTTGGTTTGGACAACTAGATTGGTAGTTCTTGCCATGGGAGAAGTGCTTAGCTTTGGGTTCGATCTTGCGGTGTCCTCACCCAGTGATAGAAGGGGCAGCAAGGCACGTATTGTATCATTGCCATCGAGGATAACAAGATGGGGTTTATTTCATATTGCATGAATTTATCTCTCTACATCATGTCATCTTGCTTAAGGCGTTACTCTGTTTTTAACTTAATACTCTAGATGCATGCTGGATAGCGGTCGATGAGTGGAGTAATAGTAGTAGATGCAGAATCGTTTCGATCTACTTGTCACGGACGTGATGCCTATATACATGATCATGCCTAGATATTCTCATAACTATGCTCAATTCTGTCAATTGCTCAACAGTAATTTGTTCACCCACCGTAGAATAGTTATGCTCTTGAGAGAAGCCACTAGTGAAACCTATGGCCCCCGGGTCAATTCTCATCATATCAATCTCCATCACTTTAATCTTGCTTTGCTTTTTTACTTTGCCTTTACTTTTTACTTTGCATCTTTATACCAAAAATACGAAAAATATTATATCTATCAGATCTCACTCTCATAAGTGACCGTGAAGGGCTTGACAACCCCTAATCGCGTTGGTTGCGAGTAGCTATCACTTTGTGCAGGTACGAGGGACTTGAGCGTGGGCTCCTACTGGATTGATACCTTGGTTCTCAAAAACTGAGGGAAATACTTATGCTACTCTGCTGCATCATCCCTTCCTCTTCGGGGAAAACCAATGCAAGCTCAAGACGTAGCATCTGGTAAGGCTCGTGCGTTTGTTGGCAAGGAAATGGATTCAGAGGAGGAGTCTGCTTCTGAGGAGGCGGAGGTGGAGTCTGAGGAGGAGTCCGATTCTGGCATTGCAAGTCTGGCTACAACCTACGTTGCCAAGTCCATCTTCAACACTGAAGACAATGACTTCATCACCGACGCCGATGCTAATGACAAGGACAACTCTGCTCCCACCTAGTGCTTCATGGCACGCGGTGCGAAGGTAAACTCACGCACTACTCACTATCAAACATCCAGTGAAGATGACTCTGATTGTGGTTCCAAACCCAGCTACAAAACACTTGCTAAAATTGCAACTGAACAACAGAAAGCTATGGAACATATTCAAAAACTGTTAGACAAAAGCAATGACCTGTTAGACGCTGAAATGACGCGATCTCAGTCCTTAATTGAAGACATAAAAATCTTAATGTTAAGTATGAGGAACTTGAAAGTCGTCATGAAACGCTCTCAACAACTCATGAAAAGCTTTCCTATGATTATCTTCAAAGGAAGCAAGATCTTGAGAAATTGGGAGTGGCTCATGAAGATCTTCAAAAGGAAAACGAGTCACTTCGCGCCAAACAGATTAGTTCTGCTGAGGAAGGATTTGAACCACCATGTCTTAAATGCATTGAGCGTGACAACGCTACTTCTGTTGCTGGATGTTCTACTGCTGCTACTGTTGCAATATCTTCAACTGTTGATGTGGTAACTAACCCCTCTGCTGAGGATGCCACTGCTATTGTTGATGTGGTAACTAACCCCTGAACCGAAACCCTAGGAAAGAGGGTGTTGGGTTCGAAAGGAAAATGAATGCTGATGGATCTTACTGGAAACCTGAGCAGTACCCCAAAACCACATGGGTTGCTGCAAAGGAACCTTTAGTGGATCCATCCACCCTATCGGGCTTCACTTGTGCTAATCCCATTGTTATTGATGAATCCTTTGATGCAAACTATAAACTGTTTAAGAATCGGAATGGTGAAGTGTTTGCCAGGTATATTGGTACTAACTGCAGGAATGGGCCACCTATGAAGAAAGTCTGGGTGCCGAAAAAGTGTCTGGAAAATCTTCCTGTGTATGTCGTCATGACACCATAAGTGAAGAAGACAAACCCCAGACCACGGGCTTCATATGGTCCAAATGCTTCATACAGACAGAGGACTCACCTGAGTCGCACTAACGCAAGTGTTTTCCAGGGAAACCATACTCAGGCCTATGATTATGAACGCGTTTCATCAAACCGCCATGTTCATAAGACCAAGAACTACTCTGCTTATTCTTATGAGTACTATTGTCCACCTGCAAGACTATTTGCTAGGGCTCCAAAGCCAAAGTTCTCAGATGTTACACTTAGACTCATTGCTTCTAAGCCACCCTTGAAGATGTGGGTGGCTAAGAAAGCTTAACTCTCTTTTGCAGGGAAGGGTCTCCAGCTGAAAATCAAATGCGTCTGAAGCTATTGCTGGGGACCTTAAACATCTTGTAGGGCGCAAGATCAAATGCCCAAATGGTCTTATTATGTATTTTGTTCCTGAGTCACTTGCTACTTGCCCTATCAGTCCTAACCTCGATCTAAGCTTTCATAATCCACTTGCTCGTCAAATGTTTATGCTTCACAATTCTCTTCGTGAAGCCTATCCCCCTAACTGCACTATAGGGTATCACACCAGCTGCTTCAGAATGGATTATTGACAGTGGATGTACTAATCACATGACTGGCAAGCGAAGTCTTCCTATGGACTCAACCTTACGTCCATCTGACAAGAGTCACATCACATTTGCTGATACTGATAAAAGCAAGGTATTGGGTCTAGGTAGAGTTGCAATCTCAAGGGATCAGCACATGGATAAAGTGATGCTTGTTGAATCCCTTGGTTTCAACTTAATGTCTGTCTCAATGCTTTGCAATTTGAATATGATTGCGATGTTTGGAAAATATCGTTGCCTTGTTCTAATGAAATCTGACAAGTCTCTAGTCTTTGAAGGGTATCGGAAAGATGATTTGTACATGGTAGATTTCTCAGCAGGACCATAGCTTGCCGTATGTCTTCTTGCAAAAGCTTCAGAATGCTGGCTTTGGCATCGGAGGCTAGGGCATGCTGGCATGAGGAACTTGCATACTCTTGCAAAGAATAAGCACGTCATAGGCATCAAGGGCGTCAAGTTCAAAAAGGATCACTTATGCGGTGCCTGCGAAGCTGGAAAGATGATGAGGGCCAAGCATCCCTCGAAGACAATCATGACAACGAATCAACCCTTCGAACTACTACACATGGACCTCTTCGGTCCCACTCACTACGCAACTCTTACTACTACTACTTGTCTCTATGGCTTCGTCATTGTTGATGATTATTCAAGATATACATGGGTGCATATAATCCTCTACAAGACTGAAGTGCAGGATGTCTTCAGACGCTTCGCCAATCGAGCCATGAACAATTATGGCGTCAAGATCAAGCACATCAGAAGTGACAATGGCACTGAATTCAAGAACACCGGCCTCGACACTTATCTTGATACTTTGGGCATCACTCATGAGTTCTCAGCTCCGTACACGCCGCAGCAGAATGGCATCATGGAACGCAAGAACAGAACACTCATTGAGATGGCCCGGATGATGCTCGATGAATACCAGACTCCAAGAAAGTTCTGGCTTGAAGCCATTGATACTGCATGCCATGTCGTCAACCGTGTTTATCTTCACAAGCTTCTGAACAAAACATCCTATGAGCTCCTCACTGGTAAGAAGCCAAATGTCAGCTACTTCAGAGTATTTGGTGCCAGGTGCTGGATCAAGGATCCACATCACACTTCAAAATTTGCACCGAAAGCACATGAAGGTTTTATGCTTGGTTACGGAAAGGATTCACACTCCTACAGAGTCTTCAACATCTTTCACTATAAAGTGGTTGAAACTGTGGATGTGCGGTTCGATGAGACTAATGGCTCGCAAAGAGAGCACCTGCCAAATGTGCTAGATGAAGTTCCACCCAGTGAATCCATCAAGCTTATGGGAACTGGTGAAATCATACCGTCTGAAGCACAGCCCGAAGAGGAACTCATCATCTCTGCACCTGATCAACCTGAAGACAATACTCAGCCTGAAGACAATCCTTCTAACGATGACAATGATCAGCAAGAGCAAAATCTTCGTCCTGTTCATCCTCGTGTTGCAAATGAAGTACAGATTGAGAAAAGAATTGATAGCATCAATGCACCTGGTCCACTCACTCGTTTAAGGGCAACACAACTAGCAAATTTCTGTGGGTACTTCGCATTCATCTCAATATCTGAACCCAAGAAAGTTGATGAAGCCTTCATGGAACCTGAATGGATTCAAGCTAAGCAAGAAGAGCTTCAACAGTTTGAGCTGAATAATGTATGGGAACTGGTCAAGCGTCCTGATCCTCGTAAGCACAATATCATAGGCACTAAATGGATATATCGCAACAAGCAAGATGAGCATGGTCAAGTTGTCAGAAACGAGGCTCGTCTCATTGCTCAAGGATACACTCAAGTTGAAGGAATCGACTTCGATGAAACATTTGCTCCTATGGCTAGGCTTGAAGCTATACGCATACTGTTGGCCTATGCAAATCATCATAGGATGTGAAGAGTGCCTTTCTCAATGGCAAGATTGAAGAAGAAGTGTATGTTGCACAACCACCTGGCTTTGAAGATCCAAAACATCCTGACATGGTTTACAAGCTCAACAAGGCACTGTATGGCCTCAAACAAGCCCCTCGTGCTTGGTATGACACACTCAAGGACTTCCTGAAGAGCAAAGGCTTCAAACCTGGTTCCCTGGATCCCACTCTCTTCATGAAGACATATGATGGTGAACTGTTTGTGTGCCAAATATATGTGGATGACATTATCTTCGGCTGCACTAATCAGAAATACAGTGATGAGTTTGGATACATGATGCAACAGCAATATCAGATGTCCATGATGGGTGAGCTGAAGTTCTTCCTTGGTCTTCAAATACAACAGGAACGCAACGACATCTTCATATCTCAAGAGAAATACCTCAAGGATTGCCTGAAGAAGTTTGGAAGGCAAGACTGCAAAGGTTACACGATGCCAATGCCTACCAAGAGTCATCTAGATTCTGATGCCAATGGTAAAGAGTTCGATCAAAAGGTATACTGCTCCATGATTGGTTCCTTGCTTTACTTATGTGCATCTAGGCCAGATATCATGCTTAGTGTTTGCATGTGTGCCCGATTCCAAGCGGCACCAAAGGAATCGCATCACTTAGCTGTGAAGCGAATTCTTCGATATTTGGCTCACACCCCAAAACTAGGATTATGGTGTCCAAAGGGCTCAGAGTTTGATCTAGTTGGATTCTCGGATGTTGATTATGCTAGTGACGAGGTGGATCGCAAGTCTACATCAGGCACATGTCACTTTCTGGGACGATCACTTGTGTGTTGGTCTTCAAAGAAGCAGAACTGTGTATCTCTCTCCACTGCTGAATCTGAATACATTCACTAGTGCAGAACCGGGCAATAGCACCGGTTCGTAAGGCCCTTTAGTGCCGGTTCCATAACCGGCACTAAAGTGTGGTCACTAAAGGCCCCCCACTTTAGTACCGGTTCAGCACGAACCGGTGCTAAAGGGCAACCACGTGGCACGAGCCAGCTCTGGGGGCCGGGAGCCCTTTAGTACCGGTTGGTAACACCAACCGGTACTAAAATGTTTGGGGGGTTTTTGGTTTTATGATTTCTTTTTCATTTAATTTTGTGTTTTCCATTTTAATTCTTTTTCGTTTGCTGGTATTTTACGATACTACACATTGTACACGTTATGCATATATATATATATAAACAGAATTTCTAGTAGAACCAATCATATATATATCATCAATGTCTCACAAACCACCATATTAATTCACACATACACACATGTATAGCTATATACAATTACTCCTACATATGCATGTTGCCTTCGGAGCCAGTGGCATTAGCCTAATTGGTGCCTTCGGAGCACGATGACAATTGGAAGTGGTTCATGACCTGGTCGATGGGGGCGGTAGCGGGTAATAGTATTCTCCCTTCGGATTTATGACCTGGTCGAGAAAAAATCCCGCTATTTCCTCTTGAAGTGCTTCTACACGCTCCGTTTCTAGGAGCTTGTCCCGCACCTCTTTGAACTGTTAAGAAGGAGATCAATATGCATGTGTATTAGTTGTGTGACTAGATATCGATAATGGTGTAAAAATTGTGAATAGTGTTCTGACAAGTGTACCCATTCCTGTCTTTGAGATCTGCTCCTTTCGGACGCCATCATGCGAATGTTCTCACAAACGCACAATGCACACAGATTAGTCCCCTGCGCCTGCTTCAGGGCCTTTATTATGAGAATGGAATTTAATTTGATCAGATAATAATTAATCAAGCATGATAATTAAAGAGATGGCAGCTAGCTAGCTAGCTAGTACTACTTAATTACTTACCTTGGGTCGAAACCATTTCAGCTGTCGTTTCCATTCGCCTTCCGTGACGCTGATGAACCTTGCCCAAGCCCTGCCCGCCGACAAAGAAAATGAATAAAGGGGTTATTAAATAGTTCATATCATGAAATGACGAACTAAATAGGCCGAGATATATAGTTAATAATGATTGAAATTACCTGTTGACTATCCCAAACAAGATTTTATAGTCACTATTTGCTTTGAGTAGTGAGTCCAGTATTTGAACTGTTCCGGCGTCAACTTTAATGATACACAAGATCCAGTGAAATCTGCATGCACACACGTTTGCATGTCTTAATTAAGTGGGCATATGTAAGCAAAAACATGTAGCTAGCTAGTAGGCAAAAACAGAGAATTTGTAGTAAAAGAAAGTGTGACTCACTGGAAGTTGTAAGGAAGTAGTATATCTTCATTGTATTTGAGGCGCTTCAAGAACTCTAGCATGCTGTCCTCTACCTGCTTTTCATGATGCTTGTTTATTGTCCATGTGTATTCATTAACGGTGTTTGGGTCAATGAACCCAATGCCATAGCGTCCACCTTTTCTCATTTCATACATCTTCATCCTGCATAATACCACAGAAAAGAATATAGTGAGGATAATTACAGGTAATGATTGATCAAAAGGATCACTACAGCTAGCTTGAGACTTAAATTACAGAAAGAAATCACTTACAGACAATAGCAACTGACGATAGATTTGTCGAGTGCGTCTTGATTGTATAACTGAAACAGTTCAGAATACTCAACGGTCACAGGTTTCTCATGGTAGTAATGATCCTTCTTGACTTGCACCATGAGGGACTCTCGATCGGATCTCTTGGTAATGTCCATGTACCATTAATGCAATTCATACATTCTCGTTGGGAGCTTCTTGACCTCTTCTAGCTTGACAAAGGTTGGCCCCAGGCATATTTCCGTTTTATTTCCTCCTCTGTAAGCACAGGCATGTCCTCGATCTCGAGAAGTTGTCCAACAGTGATTTTGAGAGTTTCAGCCTGCATTATATGCTCCTGGGTTATTACCACATCGCCCACCTCGGGAATGTAAACTGTTTGCCCACAATAATATTGGGCACGCGTACTGTCACGTGTTGTTCGTGGCACAACAAGCGGGGGGATCGATTGCGCCGCCTGTTCTCCCAGCTGGGCAACGGTTTTCCCGCATTTTTTGACAGCTGCTTGTTGTTTGCTTGAGCTCGAGCTCGCCTTCTTCTGTAGACGTTGTCGATGTAACTTCTTGATGTGGCGCTCATAGTCTGTGTCAACAGGCTTAGGAGCTGGTCGTTGAGCCATACAAATGAAGTGGTCAACTACTTCCACAGGCACTTTCTCCCTTGGCGGCGGTGGCGGTTTCTGTCCAAAATGGGCGTCGACTTCTGCCCGCACTATGGCATTGGTTTGCTCCTCGGTCCTATCGTAAGCCCTCTCAGGAAGAGGAGTACTGAGGTTTGGACCATATTTATATCGCTTGCCTCCGCCTGTACTTCCTTTACTATGACCTCGACTCGTACCGCTACGCACCATAGCTGAGGGGTGTCTCTTCTGTGATTGCTGAGGTGGCGGAGACGGCTGACGGGGCTGAGTTGGACGAGGAGGAGTGGCCTGAAGCTGTGCCGGACTTGTAGTGGCCTGAGGTTGTGCCGGACTTGGAGGAGGAGTGGACGTCTGATGCTGTGTCGGACTTGGAGGAGGAGTGGCCTGACACTTTGCCGGACTTGGAGGAGGAGGAGTGGCCTCACGCGTTGGTGGACTTGGAGGAGCGGGAGTCTGCTGACTCGGTGGCGGACTTTGACGAGGAGTCGGGTGACGCGGTGTCGGTGGCCTTCAAAAGCTGATGCAATCCTTTCTCCATAGGATGATACGATGTTTGGCATCTCCGAGTGTGTGCTCCTCGTCACCTCCAGGAATGTCAAGCTCTAGCCCTGAATTTAGGTCCACCACCTCATCAACCATGACACGAGCATAGCCTGCTGGAATCGGGTTGCAATGGAAGGTTGCATCGGGGGAATTTGTATAAGAAACACCGTCCGCCACCTTCAAGGATATGTTCTTAATTTTGAAGTGTAGCTCGCAGTTAGTGTTCTCCGTGATGTCATCCACGGGGTATCTATCCAGCATTGCGTCAAACAGGGCGGAACCCATGCTGCTTCTCGGCATGGATGGGGCGGTGGTATCCAATGCTGGATCATCCGCTAGCTGCTGCAGCTGCTGAGACCCCCTTTGCTGGCTAAGTGAGTCGATCTGCTCCTGCTGCCGCTGGAATTTGATTGCCAAGTCCGCGTGCGCTGATTCTAGGCCTTGAAGGCGTTCATAGTCGAGCTTCCTCTGCTCCTCCTCCATCTTCCTCTTCTTCTCCTCCGCAATCTTCTTTCTCGCATGGGTTCTGTAGTCGGCGTTCCAGTCCGAAAACCCCTCATACCACAGAATAGCGCCCATGCCTTGTGTTCTTCCCGGGTGTTCAGGATTTCCCAGGGCACGCGTAAGCTCGTCGTTCTCTCTGTTGGGCTTGAACAAGTCAGATCGAGCCTCTTCTATTGCAACAAGTAGCTTATCTTCGGCTCCGTCCAGACATGCCTTCTTGGAAACTTTGCCTGTCTTCGGGTCCAACTCCCCCCCATGCGCATAGAACCAAGTCCTACACCTGGGGGGCCAGCTCAATGTTTCTGGAGTGACACTTGCATCCAGCATCTCTTTCTTAGACTTATCCCACTTAGGCATTCCCACCGCATAGCCACCTGGCCCCAGCTTATGGAACTTATCCTTTTTTGCGGCATTGGCCTTGTTTATTCTTGACCGTTCCTTAGATAATTCTGAATCCTTGAATTTCACGAAATCGTCCCAATGAGCACTTTAATTCTCTAGTGTTCCCTCGAATACTGGAGTCTTCCTTCCTCCCTTGACGTACATGTCCCATTCACGATTCTTGTGGTTCTTGAATGCAACCGCCATCTTCCTAAGAGCAGCGTCCTTGACTTTCTACACATCTGCTTCTGTGAAATGATCTGGTAGGGTGAAATGTTCCATGAGAGTATCCCAAAGCATACTTTTTTGTCTGTCGTCGACAAAAGTAAGATCTGGACGTGGCTTTGCTGGCTTTCTCCATTCTTGAAGGGAGATCGGGAGTTGGTCCTTCACAAGAACTGCGCACTGACGAACGAACTTGTCCGCAATCTTCTTAGGCTCTAATGGTTCGCCATTAGGTTTGATTGCCTCGATATTATACTTTACGCCCTCCTTCAACTTTTTGTTCGGGCCTCGTTTCGTCCTGTTGCCTAAAGATTTGCTCGATCCGGATGGCTGAAAGAAGAAAGATCGATTCGTTAATATATCTTCAACTCATTTAAAACATGTGATGATCACCAGATGCCTGCTTATATAAATATATATACCTCTCCGGTGTTGTCATAATCATAGTTCATGACTTCATCAATTCGGTCGTCACGATCGAATATCATATCACCCTCTCCGGTGTTGTTTAGAAATTCAGAGCCGTCATAATCTTCTTCATTCTGATCATCATCTGGCCCGCGTATTATATTGAACATGGTCTGTTCTCCCTCTCTGTCGGTATTGTCCGCCATAGCTTTTATTTAACTATGCCAAAAGAAATATAAAACAATTTAGTATTCAAATTACATTGTCTCGAATAATAGATATAATCTTGAATACATCATCTCGAATAATAGATATAATCTCGAATACATCGTCTCGAATAATAGATATAATCTCGAATACATCGTCTCGAATAATAGATATAATCTCGAATACATCGTCTCGAATAATATATAATCTTGAATACATCGTCTTGAATATTATATATCGAGTACATCACTGGCTAGGTAGATAATAAAGATCGAATACTATAGAAGAATCTAGGACACTCGCGGTTCCTGCGGCACGGGCGGTGGACACCCAAAGAGAAGGAACCCTCACAGGATCATAGCTGAAGTGAGATCCCTGAAGAAACTGCCAGGTATTGGAGAACCTGCCGCCCTCTAACGCAACCATGTAGCGATGGACGTGCTCGTCCTCCTCCCTGACACGGCGACGTACCACCTCCGGCGGGGCCGGCTCCCTCCGCACCGAAACTGGCCCACGCGAACGCCACGAAATGAGATCAGGGTCGACGACGGGACCCGGGGCCGGGTTCCTCATCAAGCGGCGCGCCCCTCCAGGCAGCACCTCCCAGTGCCAGCCCAGTGGAGCCCAGTCCCGGACATGGGTCAGTCGAACGTCGTCGTGGACGGGTCGACGGCGAGGATGTGGGCCGGGCATCGTCGAGAACAAATACTAGCTATATGCCCGCAAAAAGTAACATTTTTTTAATGATTGGATTTTGATAACTAAAATTTCTAACATTTCTATATAACTAACATTTCTAATATTTCTAGAACTAAAAAAAAGAAAAATTTCTAACTTTTTTATAACTATTTCTATAACTAAAAAAAAGAAAAATTTCTAACAATTCTAACTTTTTTATAACTATTTCTATAACTAAAAAACAGAAAAAATTTCTAACAATTCTAACATTTCTAACTATTCTAACATTTCTAACATTTCTAAAAAACAGAAAAATTTCTAACAATTCTAACTTTTTTATAACTATTTCTACAACTAAAAAACAGAAAAATTTCTAACAATTCTAACTATTCTAACAATTCTAACATTTCTAACTATTCTAAAAATTCTAACATTTCTAACTATTTCTAAAAAAAATCTAAGAATTTCTAAAAAACAAAAAAATTTCTAACAATTTCTAAAAAACAGAAAAATTTCTAACTATTTGTATAACTAAAAAACAAAAAATGTATGTGTGTGTGCGCTCACCGGCGAGGCGAGAGGCGACGGGGGGCGGCGACGGGGACGGCAACGGGCGCGGCGACGACGGGGACAGGGACGGGGCGGCGATGACGGGGACGGGGACGTACGGGCCGGGACGGCGACAACGACGGGGACGTACGGGGCGGCGACAACGGGGACAGGGACGACGCGGGACGGGGCGGCGGTGACGACAGGGATGACGGGGACGGGGACGACGGGGCGGCGACGACGGGGACGGGGCGGCGACGGGGGCAGCGACGAGGGATGGAGACATACGGGGGCGGCGGGCGACGGTGCAGAGGAGAAGAAGCAGATGAGAAACTGAAATTTTCGTAAGTGTTGTTTATATAGGAGGGGCCTTTAGTACCGGTTGGAGCCACCAACCGGTACTAAAGGCCTGTTTTGGCCAGGCCAAGCGGCGGGAAGCGACCCCCTTTAGTATCGGGTGGTGGCTCCAACCGGTACTACAGGCCCCCCCCCTTTAGTACCGGTTGGTGCCACGACCCGGTACTAAAGGGGGTGCGCTGGCGCAGGTGCGGTGCGGCAAGTTTAGTCCCACCTCGCTAGCCGAGGGGCGACCGCACTAGTTTATAAACCCCCGTGCGGTAGCTCTCTCGAGCTCCTCTCTAAAGCAGGCCTACTGGGCCTACATGTTCTGTGCTGCCCTGTTGGCCTACTGGGCTTTATGGGCCTGCATCCTGGCCCAACAACAGGTTGGGTTTCTAGTCGTATGCCGGCCGCTCTGGCCTAGTAGGCGGGCTTTTTTTATTTTTTTTGCTTTATTTTTTTTGAGTTGTTTTTTTGTGTATTTAGAGTTTCTTTGTGAATATTTTAAATTTTGTGTATTTAGGTACAAAAAATTACAAAGTTTCTGTTAGTGCCCGTAGTTTTCAAATTTGAATAGTTTAAATTTTGAATTATTTGAAATTAGTGTGAATCACTAGTTTGTGAATAACTTAACTTTAAAAATCAGTAAAGGCATGAAAGAATTTGTTTGCACATAAAATTTCTTCGCGTTTCAAATGCCAAAACACATAATTAACTACCCTAACTATTACAGAGATTCCCTTCTGGGTGTGAAACATAGAAGAAAGTGATGATAGTGAAGCCGATCACATCCCAGATCTTTGGGTGTGAAACTTTTTCTTCGCGTGTGTCCCTTTGCGCCGTAACCATGGAAAATCTTCATCATTTAACGGGATGCTCGGGTCAATATTCACTGTGAATGGAGCAATTTCATCAAACTTTTCATAATCCTGACTTGTCTGTCTTGTCATCCACTCCCACGATGTTTCTCTTCCCAGAAAGAACTATGTGCCACTTTGGCTCATCATGCGATGCATTCGCTTCCTTATCTTTTCTTTTTCTTGGCTTGGTATACATGTCCTTCACATAGAAAACCTGTGCCACATCATTGGCTAGGACGAATGGTTCATCTGCATACACAAGATTGTTGAGGTCCACTGTTGTCATTCCGTACTGCGGGTCTTCCGTTACCCCGCCTCGTGTCATATTGACCCATTTGCACCGAAACAAAGGGACCTTCAAACCACGTCGATAGTCAAGTTCCCATATGTCCTATATATAACCATAGTATGTTTCCTTTCCCGTCTTGGTTTCTGCATCAAAGCGGACACCACTGTTTTGGTTGGTGCTCTTCTTATCTTGGGCGATCGTGTAAAATGTATTACCATTTATCTCGTACCCTTTGAAAGTCATTATATTCGAAGATGTAACTGGGACAGCAAGTACAGGTCATCTTCAATAGAGGTGTCATGCATGGTACGTGTCTGCAACTAGCTGGCGAAACTCCTAGTTTGTTCACGTGTAATCCAGTCATCAGACCGCTCCGGGTGTTTGGAGCGTAGCAAATTCTTGTGTTCATCCATATACGGAGCCACCAAGGCAGAATTCCGTAGAACTATGTAGTGTGCTTCAGTGAGAGAATGTCCGTCCATACATATTATTTGTTCCCCTCCTAGCGTGCCTTTTCCATCCAGTCTGCCCTTATGCCGCGATTCAGGAACACCAATCGGCTTAAGGTCAGGAATAAAGTCAATACAAAACTCAATGACCTCCTCATTTTGACGGCCCTTGGAGATGCTTCCTTCTGGCCTAGCACGGTTATGAACATATTTCTTTAAGACTCCCATGAACCTCTCAAAGGGGAACATATTGTGTAGAAATACAGGACCCAAAACGTTAATCTCTTCGCATAGGTGAACTAGGACGTGCGTCATGATGTTGAAGAAGGATGGTGGGAACACCAACTCGAAACTGACAAGACATTGCACCAAATCATTCTCTAACCTTGGTATGATTTCTGGATCGATTACCTTCTGAGAGATTGCATTGAGAAATGCACATAGCTTCACAATGGCTAATCGAACGTTTTCTGGTAGAAGCCCCCTCAATGCAACCGGAAGAAGTTGCGTCATAATCACGTGGCCGTCATGATACTTCAGGTTCTGGAATTTTTTCCTGCCATGTTTATTATTCCCTTTATATTCGACGAGAAGCCAGACGGTACCTTAATACTGAGCAGGCATTCAAAGAAGATTTCCTTCTCTTCTTTGGTAAGAGCGTAGCTTGCATGACCCTGATGTATGCCATCTTTTCCGTGCATACGTTGCTGGTCCTCTCGTGCCTCAGGTGTATCTTTTGTCTTCCCATACACGCCCAAGAAGCCTAGCAGGGTCACACAAAGATTCTTCGTCACATGCATCACATCGATTGCGGAGCGGACCTCTAGGTCTTTCCAATAGGGCAGGTCCCAAAATATAGATTTCTTCTTCCACATGGGTGCGCGTCCGTCAGCGTCATTCGGAACAGGTTGTCCACCAGGACCCTTTCCAAAGACCACCTTCAAATCCTTGACCATATCATGTACATCAGCACCAGTATGGTGGCGAGGCTTCGTCCGGTGATCCGCCTCACCTTTGAAATGCTTGTCTTTCTTTCTTACGGGATGCTTGCTCGGAAGAAATCGATGTCCCAGGTACACATTCTTCTTACAATTAGCCAAATATATACTATCGGTATCGTCCAAACAGTGCGTGCATGCGCAGTATCCCTTGTTTGTCTATCCTAAAAGACTACTGAGAGCAGGCCAATCATTGATGGTCACGAACAGCAATGCCTTTAGGTCAAATTCTTCCCCCATGTGCTCATCCCACGCACGTACACCTATTCCATTCCACACTTGTAAGAGTTCTTCAACTAATGGCCTTAGGTACACATCAATGTCGTTGCCGGGTTGCTTAGGGCCTTGGATGAGCAATGGCAACATAATGAACTTCCACTTCATGCACAACCAAGGAGGAAGGTTATACAAACATAGAGTCACAGGCCAGGTGCTATGGTTGCTGCTCTGCTCCCCAAAAGGATTAATGCCATCTGCGCTTAGACCAAACCATACGCTCCTTGCGTCATCTGCAAACTCCTTCCCGTACTTTCTTTCGATTTTTCTCCACTGCGACCCGTCAGCGGGTACTCTCAACTTTCCGTCTTTCTTACATTCTTCTCTGTGCCATCGCATCGCCTTGGCATGCTCTTTGTTTTGGAACAAACATTTCAACCGTGGTATTATAGGAGCATACCACATCACCTTGGCAGGAATCTCTTCCTGGGGCGCTCGCCCTCGACATCACCAGGGTCATCGCGGCTGATCTTATAGCGCAATGCACCACATACCGGGCAAGCGTTCAAATCCTTGTACTCACCGCGGTAGAGGATGCAATCATTAGGGCATGCATGTATCTTCTGCACCTCTAACCCTAGAGGGCAGACAACCTTCTTTGCTTCGTACGTACTCTCGGGCAATTCATTATCCTTTGGAAGCATATCCTTTATCATTACCACCAACTTTCCAAATCCCTTGTCAGATACACCATTCTCTGCCTTCCATTGCAGCAATTCCAGTGTGGTGCCCAGCTTTTTCTTGTCACCTACGCAATTTGGGTACAACAATTTTTTATGATCCTCTAACATGCGCTGCAACTTCTTCTTCTCCAAATCACTTGCGCAGTTTCTCTTTGCATCGGCAATGGCCCGACCTAGATCATCAACGGGCTCATCTGATGCCTCTTCTTCAGCTTCTTCCCGCATTGCCGGCTCAGCTTCTGCCCGCATTACCGGCTCAGCTTCTTCCCCCATTGTTGTATCATCGTATTCAGGGAACCCATGGCCAGGATAGCTGTCGTCGTCCTCTTCTTCTTCATTGTCTTCCATCATAACCCCTCTTTCTCCGTGCTTGGTCCAAACATTATAGTGGGGCATGAAACCGGTCTTAAACAAGTGGACGTGAATGGTTCTTGACGTAGAGTAATTGTGACCATTCTTACAGCGAGCACATGGACAAGGCATAAAACCATCCGCCCGCTTGTTTGCCTCAGCCGCAAGCAGAAAAGTATGCACGCCCTCAACAAACTGGGGAGAGCATCGGTCATCGTACATCCATTGCCGGCTCATCTTCATTACACAACACCGAATAGACCAAATTAATAAAAGTTCATACATAAAGTTCATACAACACTTAAATGCAACAAACAAATAACTCTCTAGCTAAAGCATTTAAATGCAACAACAAATACGATCAAGATCGCAACTAAGGTAACAATGGATCCAACAGCATAATGATACCAAGCCTCACTATCGATGGCATATTTTCTAATCTTTCTAATCTTCAAGCGCATTTTCTCCATCTTGATCTTGTGATCATCGACGACATCGGCAACATGCAACTCCAATTCCATCTTCTCCCCCTCAATTATTTTCAATTTTTCTTTCAAGTACTTGTTTTCTCTTTCAACTAAATTTAACCTCTCGACAATAGGGTCGGTTGGAATTTCCGGTTCACATACCTCCTAGAAAAAATTTCTATGTCAACTTGATGGGCATAATTTGTCATAAACACGAAATGCTACTAGTTTTAAAAGAGAATATATATACCACATCCGAATCATAACAAGGACGAGGGCCGACGGGGACGGATATCAAAACCATGGTACTATATGTATAACAAACAACATACGGGTAAGATAATTATACGAGTAACTATATATCCAAATCACACAAACATCAATTTTTATATAAAATTTCATGAACAAGAGGCTCACCACAAGGTGGTGCCGGCGACGGGACGGTGCGGGCGATCGACGGTGGTTATGACGGAGATTTAGAAGGCACTAAGTAAACCACACCTACATATGCAAACTAAGTGTTATTTTTAACCTCAAATTGCATATAAATCAAATACTAGCACATATATATATATCCTCCCAAATTACTAAACTCACAAATTAATCACTATATAAAGCATTGCAAGAGCTAATCTAGCAATGAGAGATGAAAGGACAAAGTTGCTAACCTTTGTGATCATTTGAATGGATGGGGGCCTTCAAATCTTGACAAATTTTGGGCAAAATGTGTGATGAGCTCGAGAGGAAGAGGGGAAGAACAGAGAGGAGAGGGGAAAGGGGAAGAACAGAGCGAGCTCGGGTGGACGAAGGGTTTATGTAGGACGACCTTTAGTACCGGTTCGTGCCAAGAACCGGTACTAAAGGGGCTGGAGGGGCCCTAGTCTGACAACATCCCGCCACCACTCTCATTAGTACCCGTTCATGGCACGAACCGGTGCTAAAGGTTCGCCACGAACCGGTACTAATGAAAGCGGCCCGGCTAGCCGTTGGAACCGGCACTAATGTATACATTAGTGCCGGCTCAAATACAAACCGGCACTAATGTGCTTCACATTTGACCCTTTTTCTACTAGTGATTGCTGCTGGATCTTGCTGCGCTCAGCTTCTATGGATGAAGCAAACACTCAAAGACTAGGGCATTCATCTGAAGCAAGTGCCACTCTACTGCGACAATGAAAGCACCATCAAGATCGCCAACAACCCGGTTCAGCACTCGAAGACAAAGCACATTCAGATCCATCATCACTTTCTCAGAGATCATGTCATGAAGGAAGATATTGATATCATTCACGTCAGCACTAAAGAGCAATTGGCAGATATCTTCACAAAGCCATTGGATGAGAAAAGTTTTTGCAAGTTGCGGTGTGAGCTAAATATCTTGGAATCCTCAAATATCCTGTGATCATGCACACATCCTAACACTTATGCATGTTGATGACTTAGATGTGCAAACACACGAAGCAACGTATATCTTCAACAAATGAAGACTTACACTCTAAGTGTGAATCATTAATGCGGAATTTGACTTCGGAGCGCCACGATAATTGTGCGCCGTGTCTGGGTCTAATATTTCCTATACGGTGGGTAACGCCACCACCAAACTTTTGTTTGGAATACTTTCTGTTGGCGTTACATTTGCAAAGTCTTCGCATTTTGTTTGTCTTCATTATTAACATGGCTTCATGTTTATCTTCAATGTACTGATTTAGTTTCTGTCCTCTACAGCATTCACTTATAGCTATGTCTTCTAGTTGAATCTTTTGAACTAAGTGAATGTGATCAGACCCTGACCTTTCTATGCTCCCGTCTTAAGTCTATCTATCCAAATCATATGCATTCTATTGAAACTGTCAAAATGTCTTCTCTGCGTCCTTGTCAGCAGAAGACACAGAGACAAACATTAATCTGTTTTCAATGCTCAATCCGTTTTACCTGAAACCCGGAGAAGTGGGAACGACCACCCGACAATCCAGGCGTGCGTGGGAACGTGGAACAACCTCCAATGTGTTGCATGATCGCCACGTGTCCTTCAGATGTGAACCGCCAGGGGCACCTGTGTAATAACACTGTGTCGTCCCTGTCCCTATAAATACACGCCTCACCCCAGTCATTATCTCTTCTTCCACTCTCGCACAAACCCTAGTGCCACCGCTAGCCCTCGACGACGCCAGCGACGAAGCGCTTAGCTGCCGCGACCTCACCGACGCCGTCCTCATGCCGGCCGCGGACATCGTCTTCTCCGCCGTCGCCGTAGGTGTCCTCCGTTGCCAAGTTAGGGCACGGAAGAACAAACTTCTCGGCCTCCTCTCCCACTCCATCTAGCAGTTCCTCGTGTGGTAAATAAAACCTTTTTTAGGTCTTTTTGATCCGATAGATTCATCCATTTTCAACCACAAGTGGTTTCTGTTCCTATAAGTTGGATCTATCTCATTCTACATCTCATAGCATGCCTAGTATGTTCACTTATGCTTCACAAAGTAGTTAGATTCCTCACTTGTACTTATTCGTGGATTCGTACAAATCTGGAACCAACTCTCTACATATGAGTGAATGTCTTCGCACTATGAGGTCAATGTCTTCTAAACTGATTTATCTTCAAAATCTTCTGAGAATGCATATGACCTCTTCCCCTTCCATCGCATCTCTAATGCTGTCACAGGTACATGTCTGTGGGAGAATCCCTTGGTTCTCATAGTCTGCATTCATTTGCAGAGTTCTTACAGCGTCACATAAATTCTCCTAAAGCCAGTTCCTGTCTAACCAGTAGACGGAAGACTTCGACAGTGTTGAAGCCTTTCAGTCTAAACTTCATGACAACTCAAAAATCAGCCAGGAAGGGTGGCAGACAACGTCGTGGAAACACTGCTTAGGACCTGCCACATGATCTCTATGAGTTATACAAGTCAGATTCAGAAGAAACCTATGGAGAATGCAAGAACCGAATCCAATGGATTCGAAGACATTGGGCAGAGGAATGGTTCAAGTACAGATTCGTCACCAAGGAGTATGCTGAGAAGAATGCCTTAAAGGGCCCCTGGGGAGATATAATTTACAAAGGTCTTCAGCCCAAGTCGAAGTCCGAAGCTATTGCTCAAGGCTTCTACCCCTGCATGACTCGTGGACCTCAGCCTGCTAATGCCGACCCATCCTCTCTGTTATGGTGTCGTGAAGATAATCTGTTCAAGCGCAACTATCAGGCTGCAAAGAACTCGGCCAAGGAAAACAAGAAGTCTTTGGGATTAGACTTCAACCCAGGCCCCTCTGCACCACAAGCTGATGGCACACGCGAAGCTGAACCCAATCTTATTGGGCCCTTCTACAACTTAGAAGGTCTCATCACTCACATTCATGTTCAAGGGGCAGCCGTGGACCACTCTGCAGATGACTCTGATTCTGATGAAGCGCCTACACCTCAGAAGGCTGTGAAGCAACAGAAACCAAAGGCTTCAAAGCCCCCCTCTGCACCAAAGGTCTCACGGGCGAAGCCTCTGGCCACTGCAGCTCCTGAAGCCAGTGTGCAGTCTGAAGATCTCTCACGCATCTCCAAGTCTACCAAGTTGAAAAAGCCCATGCAACCCACTGGTCAAGCACTGACCCCTGCTGCTGTTTTGAGAAACGAGAATGATGCCATTGATCTGTCCAACGATGATGATCTTGGCGATGACGCTCTTGAGCAGTTGATAAAGAGCAAGCAAGAGGAGGAAATCTTCAATGATCTTCCCCTCTTTGATGTGGAAATCTTATACAAGTTTATTGATGAGTGGTTTGACAGCCCAGATGTCAGTTTTGATGATCTTTAGCTTCCAATTGGCCTCAGCGTCTCCTTCCACGGAGCCATTGCTCCTGAGCTGGCTCTTGCTTAGAAAATTGTTGAGCTGAAGCATAAGATCGATTATGAAAAGGCTCAGTTTGTCGGATTTCGGGTTCCGGCAGACCCTTGAGGTTTGAACACTGGGGTGCGCGCGGAGATTTCGCCTTCTACCTACATGCACCCCTCCGCCTCGCTAAGATCTAAGCTATGGAAAGAACAGCACAAGAGACACAGGGTTTATACTGGTTCAGGCCACCGTTGTGGTGTAATACCCTACTCCAGTGTGTGGTGTGGTGGATTGCCTCTTGGGCTGATGATGATGAGCAATACAAGGAAGAACAGCCTCGCGAGGGTCTGTTCTTGGCTGGGGCGACGAACTGCTAGGAGGAGTTCAGTCACCCTTCTCTCTCTCTTCTCGATTGCGATCTGATCCCAGCTAGTTTCTGGGTTGGCCGATCCTCGATCCCCCCTATCCTGGGGGTGGCTAGTCCTATTTATAGGCAAAGGCCCTGGGCCTCTTCCCAAATATTGAGCGGGAAGGGCACCAACAATTGGCCATTTTGAAGGGGAACATCTGGTACACTTATCCTGACTAAAGTTGGTCCTCGTCTGCCAAAGGCTCTGGTGGTGACGCTGGCTTGGGCTCCACAATGACTTCCTCCCTGCCGTTGGACTGGTCTTGGTCTCGTTGCACCGAAACGGGTGCCTTTGCTTGATGCTCTCGCATGCGCTTGCTCCCTTTGCACCAAAGAGGAAAGGAGGACACTGCGCGGCTGGCGCCCGCCTAGCGCCTTTGGTCGTCATGGCTTGCGTCACGGGCACCTCGTGAGGTACCCCGCCTTGATCTCTCCGCCTCCTCGCGAGCCAGCCTGATGAGGCCGTGCCTGAGGAAGCTCCGTGTCGTCCGCCCCGTGAGGCTTGGCCCCTCACGAGGGTCTTGGGTCTGTGTTGATGAAGACGGGCCATGCTGGGCCCCCCTTTGAGCCACGCCGCGGGCAGGCAAGTCTGGGGACCCCCGTTCCCAAAACACCGACAGTAGCCCCCGGGCCCAAGGCATGCCCGGACTTGGCCGTGCAGGGAGGCGAAAGGGCAAGAGCGAAGCGCCGCGGGCCCTAACAGCCTGCGGCCTTGAGCGCCGCGTGGCGGTTGATTGGACGTGAGCGCCTCAGCAACCGCGCGAGTTGATAAAGGAGCGGCATCTGCCTAGGCTTTGTTTTTTGCTTTCTCCGGTTGCTGGTCAGATCCCCTTTCTTGTGCCTCTCCTTCCTTCCTCCAAAATTTCCAGATCTACACGACCGTGTGACCTAGGAAGCCATGATGCCTCATCAGTCCCCGGTCGGTGCTTGGTACTCGTCTGCCCTGGACTCGCTGAACGTGTCGGAGGCGAGCCTCGCCCGGTTGCACCGGATGGCGGTGGCGCAGGGCATCGACGGGGGGAAGGTGTTCAAGGCCGGCTCCGCCACCCCCGAGGGCCAAGGGAGCACCTTCTATCCATTCATTGTAAGCGACATTGCTGCTGGCCTGGTGCCTCCCTTCTCCGAGTTCTTCTTCTCTGTCCTCCGCCATTATAAGCTACAGGCTCTGCATCTCCACCCCAACTCCGTCCTTCTCCTGGCAATCTTCGCCTATTACTGCGAGGCTCACGTAGGGGTGCAGCCCTCAGTGGCCTTGCTGCGCCACTACTTCTACCTCCGGACCTCTCGCGGTCCTGCTTCCGCGTGCGCGAGCTTCATCGCGTACGTTGGCGCCATTGCCATTTCGAACCCCAGGAAAAGGATTGAGGGCTTCAGGAGCAAGTGGGTCTTGGAAGATGCTGAGCGCATCCACCCTCGGCTGATCTTGCCCACGGAGCAACCCACGAGCTCCAGCGATTGGGGTCGAGCGGAGCTCGCGGACCCCCGCGCGAAGCTGGTGTTGGAGAAGATGGACGCGGATCTGAGGCCGGCCAACATGGCGGCGGCGAAGCTGACTGGCGCGTCGCTGCTAAGGGAATTCCTAGAGCACCAGCTGGCTCCGCTTCGGAAGTACTCACTTCCGATGTGGAGGCCCCATCCGAGCCCCCAGGCCTTGGCCGACGAAGATCTGGTTGCGGTCCTCCAACCTCTGGTCAGGGGTGATGTGGCGAGGTTGGAGGGTGCTCCTACTCCCTTGTTCCTCTGTGACGACTGGGAGCAGGTAGTGGAGTCCATGCTCGTCTTCAACGGGGACGAGCCCGTGCCCATGGAAACTGCCGGGGAATCGATGGACGTGTCCTCCGACGACTCCAGCAAAGAGAAGGAAGGAGGGGAGCGGGAAAAAGGGCCTGACTCCAAGGCGACTGACGGAGAGTCGAGGGCTCCCCTCCCCCGGCGCAAGTTCCGCGTTCTCCGCCTCTCTCCGAGCGATGACGACGAGGATGATGATGAGCAGGACGGCGGGAGCTTGCCCCCGATCCCGAAGAAGGACAGGACCGGGCTGATCTCCCGCGGGTCTGTCCCGGCCCCGAGGCGGACCGCAGACGCCCCTTCTGCTTCCAAGCTTCCCGAGGTTGACCCTTCCAGCCGGCTTTCGGGCTTCAAATTTGGCCGGAGGCCGCTTGAGCTCACTAGCGACGACCCGTAAGCGCTTGATTCTTGTCTTTATTTCTTGTTCTGCTTCTAAGGCTTGACGTCCGCATCTCTTGGATAGGTTGGCGCCCGCAGCAAAGAAGCCGAAGGGAGCTCCTGAGGTTCCATCCGTGGCAGCGCCTCTGCCCGCGAAGGAAGGTGACCGCGACGCACGGGCTTCTCCTGCCCGGTCGTCCTCGCGAGGCCTAGCTGAGCCGGCTGGGGTGAGCTCAGCTCCCATGGCCCAAGTGACTCCCGAGGTGCCTTTGCCTGCTGCCGCCACTTCAGCCGTTGGGGCGCAGCAAGTTCTGCCTCAGGATGTTGTGGTCGCGCTGCCACCTTCTCCTCCTACTCCACCGACTGCTGTCTCTCCGACTCCTCCTGTCGTCCTGGATCGTGCTGCTGCTGAGCTGGACCGGCTGCGGCAGGATCTTCTTGGCGCCGACCCTCGCTTGGTGGCCGGGCGCTTGGAGCTGGCTTCAGGATGGATTCGCTCTGACGCTTCGATTCGGGCGGCGCTGGTCCAGGCCTTGACGGCTTGCGATGAGGAGAGGCAGGCCGTCCTTGAGGCGAAGACTGCACGTGACGCAGCCCTGGGGGAGGTGGTCGACGTCCGTGGTCGCTGCAAGGCGCTGGAGGACGAGCTACTAGGCCTGCGGGACCAGCTCGCGAAAGAGGCCCGCCTTCGCCAAGAGCAGGAAGAATGCGTAAAGGCTCGCGAGGCGGCCATCAAGGAGAGGGAGGTCAAGCTCAGGAGGCGCTGTGACCGTCTAGGCGCGCTGGAGCAGGAGTTGGGGGCGAGGAAGGTCGAGCTGGACGACAAGGCCCAGGTTCTTGCCGAGGACCGCGTGGCCTTCGCGGAGATGGAGGCGAAGGCTCGCTCCTCGCTGAGGACGCTTTACGACAGCGGCCTGGAGAGCCCGCTGGCTGGCCCGAGGACGGCCTCGCCAAGCTGCTTCCCTTCCTGGTTCGCGCTCTTGAAGATGTCGCCCTTGGCCTTGGCCCCACGAACAAGGCCGAGGCGCGTGTCCTGTCTTCTGCAGCGCTGACGCGGGTCCTCACCAACATCTACCTTCACGATCTCGGCGTCGACCTCGACAGCCCGCTGGAGCCAGTAAGCGGCGAGCGTGCCGCTGCCGCTGCCGAGGCCGTGAAGGGCCGCGCGGAGGCTCTGCTGGGGAAGTTCCGGGCCTTCAGCACCAAGCCGAAGCAAGGCGCTGTCGACCCCGCTGCTCCATGAGGCGAACCCACTCCGCGCTGCTCCACCGCCGACAAGTGACTCCGTTGTGGCTCCTGTCCTGCCTTTAATTCCTGCACATGTATCATGCCTCGGGGAGGCATTTAAACTTGCGTTTGGCATTGAGATAACAGTGTGGACTGTAATATTTGCTTTTGAATTCCTTGAAATTTACGCTTTTCCTTCCTACTTTCTTATGTTCTACGCCGGCAGAGCCCGGCCCCGCGCATACCTCAGCCGCCGTTAGCCCCGACCGGAAACCAGGACGGGACCAATGAGTGAGGGGCTACGTGACAAGTTAGGCTCCTGAGTCGCGATGCTCAGGAGTCCCCCTTGGTGCACGAACAGCAAGTAGGGAGGTGTGATGTGGGTGGATCTACCGTTCTACGTCTGCAGAGCCCGGCCGCGTGCATACCTCAACCGCCGTTAGCCTTTCGGAACTAAGGAGTGAGGGGCTACGTGACCAGTTAGGCTCCTGATTCGCGATGCTTAGGAGTCCCCCTTGACGCTCAAATGGCCTTCGTACCTTGGCTCCGCTCGGGGAGAGACGCGCGATGAACCAGGCCCGGGGGGGCCTAGCTGGGCGGCGTGCGTCTGGGCGTAACCCAGGCGCAGCCCCCGTGCCCAGCCCCCTCGCGCGGCACTCCCGAGGGGAGGCGTTATGATGAGGCTAGACACTGAGCTCTGGGCTCCCTGAGGTTGATGCGGCCCGGGGGCCGCCCTCAGTTGTTTATCACCAGCGCGGAGCATAGCGCTTCCGTATGTGTACGGGCATAGCCGCTCCTCGGCAGTGTCGTCAGCCAGCGCGGAGCATGGTGCTTCCACTGGTACGTGGGAGGGGGCTCCCCTCCGGGAGGAGCCCCCGGGGCATGTACAGCCCCGCCCTGACACGTGGCTGGCACGGTAGGGCCTGGCGAGGTGTATCTGGGCACCCGTGAGCCAGCGCGGGACTCATGGGGCCCTACCTCTAGGCGGATTGCGCCTGGCATTGGGCCTTATCTTGTGATGTGTCCCTGCAAATTTGGTTAGATGCCGGCACTCTACGTCCTCGGGTCCCGGCCCTCGAGCTGGTCTCAGCCCTCGCTGGTATGCCAGGTCGCGATGCCGTGGACAAGGCCAGAGGGTGAGGGCTGGAGAGCCAGTAAGAGCCCTGAGTCGCGATGCTCAGGTACCCCCCCCCCCTTTAACGTGCAAGTGGTCGGCATGGAGAAGAAGAGGTGCCATGGACAGGCATCAAATAATCAAGCATGGTGGGTCGAATGCATAGCCGGAAATAAACGCAAAAGGGATACATGCCGCTGGGTCTGGCCCGAGCGACTTGGGGGATGATGCAGCCCGAGGGGCGCCCCCAACAAGGTAAGCTAACAACATGAAATAAAAGGGATACATGCCGCAGGGACGGACCCACGCGGCCTGGGAATAATGCAGCCCTGGGGGGCGCTCCCAGCTGGAAATGAGACTTGAAAGATGTCACCTAATGATGTTGAGGACGAAGGAGTGTTGGTGTAGCAGACTCGGTAGGCTACGGAAGCCGATCCTCACGAGCCCCCAGGCCCAGGGGCCTCAGGAGGCTCCGGAGGCGCTGGTGGCTCCTCGCGGACCATCTCCATGTCCGACAGGGCTGCGGAACGCCTGGCCTCTTGAGCCTCCATGAGACCCCTCATGAGGTGCTGGTACGTGGCAGCCGTGTTCGGCAAGCCGTAAGGCATGCGAACGTAGCTGTGGGATGGACCTTCGCAGCGCCCCACTCGCGAGGGCCAGAGGCGCTCCAGAGAGGCGACTCGATTGAGCCCTGGTATGTCGATGCGGACGCGCAGCCCACCATCCTCGCCTGGATGGGGAGCCACAGCTGGTAGGCGGCGGCCGCCTTTCATGACTCTTGACTCCTGTAGCTCCTAAATGGCCTTGCTGACGAACTCCTGAGGGTCTGGCTCTCCTTGCCTTACTCCTTCTTGAGGGAAACGTGCTTCAAAACACGCCTCCATGTGGTGCCCAAGCGCCTCCCTCGTGACCTTAGCTAGGTCGGTGGCCCTCCAGGGGAGAGCCCCCGAGCCCTGCCTGAGGAGGGCGCCGGGCGTGCTTTCCTATGCGATGGAAGGAGGTTCCCCCTGGGCAGGCACGGGCCCTGAGGGGCCTACCTCCTGAGGGGCCGGGCCGGATGATGTCTTCTTCTTCTTGGGGGCGGTCTCGGGAAGCCTCCTGCTTCCGCGACCCGGGTCTTCTAGTGATGTGGCCTGAAAGGCTCGTTCCAAGGAACACACCGCGTCCTTCTCTTCACAGGGCACCGTGATGACTCCGCCACTTCCTGGCATCTTGAGGACGTTGTAGCCGTGGTGAGTTATGGCCATGAACTTGGCCAACGCTGGGTACCCAAGGATGGCGTTGTACGGCAGGCGAATGTGGGCGACGTCGAAGTCGATGAGCTCGGTGCGGTAGTTGTCGCATGCCCCGAAGGTGACAGGGAGGCGGACCTACCCAATCGGGACCGTGGAGCCGTCGGTGACTCCGGAGAAAGGCTTGGTTGGCTGAAGCTGGTTGTAGGGCACTTGGAGATTGTTGAATGTTTCCACGGACAGGACGTTGAGCCTTGCCCCGCCATCGATGAGGGTCCTGGTGACCACCACGTTGCTGATGATTGGGGAACAAAGCATCGGGAGGACTTCGGCTGTGGCCGCACACTTGAGCTGATCTGCTGAGCTGAACGTGATGGAGCACGCTGACCACCTAAGAGGGCGCGTGGCTTCGAGCTTGGGGAGGACTGCATTCACTTCGTGGGTGAACTGATTGAAGATGCATTGAGAGGCTGGGGCTTGAGCCCTGCCCAGGATGCAGGCGATCGCGCGCGGCTCCTGGAAGCCCCCAGCCCCCTCGTCCTGATGGCGGTCCTCGTTTCTCCTTGGCTGCAGCGGCAGCTGAGGGAGGCCTGCGTTGCCTTGCGGGCGATCCTCGCGAGGCTGATCCCTCCAGTCTCCCTCGCAAGGCGGGTCTTGCCAGCGATCCTCGCTAGGTCGATCGCGCCACCCTTGGCGCGGGCAGCGGTCTTCCCAGCGTCCTGCGTTCCTTCCTCCTCCTCGACCGTAGCCCCGGTCACCGCGGTCTGGGTGATGGCCGATCCTTCCTTCTCACACGGCTCGGAGCTCTTGACATTCGTTGGTGTTGTGGGTGTGGAGGTTGTGGTACACACAGTACCGACTGCCCTTGGAAGATTCGGGCTGATCTCTGCCCCGCTTGGTGTCTGGTTCTGCCGCGAGCACGACAGCCCCCTTGCGCTTCACATCCTTGGCCTTGGGCTTCTTCTCTTCTGGGTCTACGGCAGGCAGATCGAGGAGGGAGAGATGCCCTTCTTCAGCCCTGGTGCACTTGGTTGCCAAGTTGAACAACTCCAAGGAAGTGCACAGGTCTTCATGCATCGCCAGCTCCTCCTTCATCTTGACATCGCGCACGCCGTCGGAGAAGGCTGAGATGATGGCCTCCTCGGTCACCTTGGGAATCTTGAGGCGTGCGTTGTTGAAGCGCTCGATGTACTTCTGTAGGGTCTCTCCGGGTTGTTGCTTGATGCGGCGCATGTCGCTCACGGCGGGTGGCCGGTCGCGAGTACCTTGGAAGTTGGCGATGAAGCGGGTGCGCATCTCGTCCCAGGAGGAGATCGTGCCTGGAGCCAGGTTCAGGAGCCAGGTGCGGGCCCCGTCCTTGAGCGCCATGGGAAACCAGTTCCTCCATGACCTTCTCGTCTCCGTTGGCAGCTTCGATGCCCAGCTCATAGAGCTGGAGGAACTCCGCAGGGTCGGCCGTGCCGTCGTAACGAGGAGGCAGGTCTGGCTTGAACTTGCCGGGCCACGCGACGCTGCGTAGCTCGGTGGTGAAGGCACGGCAGCCTACTGTGGCCACGAGAGGCCTTGGGTGAAGGAGAGCTTGGTCTTGCATGTCCCCACGCGCTGCAGCTGGGAGCAGCGCGGGGTCTTGACGTGCGGGAGCAGGAGCATGGTCGCGGCGTGCTGGAGCAGGGAGCGCCCGGGCAGCTTCTTGCGGGCGAGGGACTTCTTGGCAGCTCTGCTCTTGCCGCGCTGGCACCTGACGGAGTGGGTTCCGCCCAGGGGCCACGCCCCTTGGAGCCATGGCACCTTCTTGAGGAGGAGGCGGCTGGGGCGCCCCCGTAGCTTCGTCACCCGCGCGGGGCGGGGTGTGGTGCAGCGGAACGGACGGCGTAGGAGAGCCCCCTGCGGCGCGGACGAGCTCGGCGACGCGGTCGAGCCATTCTTCATAGACGTCGTCGACGGGACGGTAGCACAGGAGCTCGTTTGCCGCGATGAGCGCAGCTCGAGCCTCCATGGGTGCGCGGAGCGCGCGGGACGAAGAACTAGCTGGGGTGAGCGAGGGAGTAGCGGTGCGGCCGTCTTGCCGCACGGACAGATGCTGAGACGACGCTTGCTGCTCGTCCCCCGCCAGGCCGGTGGCGGCAGGTGACGGGGAACGGCGAGGACGCCTGCCGACAGGAGCCGTCTGGGCGACGCGGGAGGCGAGAGCAGCCTGGCGCTCGGCGCGGGCCCGACGAGCGTCAGACAAGGACGCGATGGTCGAAGGAGAACGGGGTGGTGGAAGACGAATTCCGGCGCACCCCTACCTGGCGCGCCAAATGTCGGATTTCGGGTTCTGGTAGACCCTTGAGGTTCAAACACTGGGGTGCGCGCGGAGATTTCGCCTTCTACCTACCTGCACCCCTCCGCCTCGCTAAGATCTAAGCTATGGAAAGAACAGCACAAGAGACATAGGGTTTATACTAGTTCGGGCCACCGTTGTGGTGTAATACCCTACTCCAGTGTGTGGTGTGGTGGATTACCTCTTGGGCTGATGATGATGAGCAATACAAGGAAGAACAGCCTCGCGAGGGTCTGTTCTTGGCTGGGGCGACGAACTGCTAGGACGAGTTCAGTCACCCTTCTCTCTCTCTCTTCTCGATTGCGATCCGATCCCAGCTAGTTTCTGGGTTGGCCGATCCTCGATCCCCCCCTACCCTGGGCGTGGCTAGTCCTATTTATAGGCAAAGGCCCTGGGCCTCTTCCCAAATATTGAGCGGGAAGGGCACCAACAATTGGCCATTTTGAAGCGGAACATCTGGTACACTTATCCTGACTAAAGTTGGTCCTCACCTGCCAAAGGCTCTGGTGGTGACGCTAGCTTGGGCTCCACAATGACTTCCTCCCTGCCGTTGGACTGGTCTTGGTCTCGTTGCACCAAAACGGGTGCCTTTGCTTGATGCTCTCACCTGCGCTTGCTCCCTTTGCACCAAAAGAGGAAAGGAGGACACTGCGCGGCTGGTGCCCGCCTGGCGCCTTTGGTCGTCATGGCTTGCGTCACGGGCACCTCGTGAGGTACCCCGCCTTGATCTCTCTGCCTCCTCGCGAGCCAGCCTGATGAGGCCATTCCTGAGGAAGCTCCGTGTCGTCCGCCCCGCGAGGCTTGGCCCCTCGCGAGGGTCTTGGGTCTGTGTTGATGAAGACGGGCTGTGCTGGGCCCCCCTTTGAGCCACGCCGCAGGCCGCAGGCAGGCAAGTCTGGGGACCCCCGTTCCCAGAATGCTGACACAGTTCAAGAAGCACATGGCCAAGCTCAATGTTGAAGACATTCAAAACTTCATGGTGACGATGCATGAGCTCAAGGAGGCATTCCACAAGAAATGAGAAGAAGCAAAAGGTTCTCGTGAGCGCATGAAGAATCTTGCTGCCAAATGTGTTCAAGGCTCCAATGAAGCTGAAAAGCGCAAGGCTTTGGGGCGACCAGGCATCGACCCTAGAATGGCTGCCAAGAAGAAGAAGAAGAAGCCAGCTGTGGCAGAACCAGAAGCATCAAGGCAGGAAGAACCTCGCATTGTCTTCCCAGCCAGTATGACAGGCTCGAAGCCTAAGGTCCCCACAGTGGCTTCAGAATTCAAGAAAACTAGAGCAGCTGAAGCCGAAGCCAGAAGGCGCAAGACCAAAGCCACCACTGATGATGCTCCCCCAACCAATAAAAGGAAAACAAAGAAGAGAGACCGGGCTGCTTCCACAGAGCCCCTTCTTGTCGAGCCAATTTTTGTTGCTCGTCCTGCGGCTGAACATTGTGAATGTCGTCTAGTAGTTCATGAGGCTGCTTCCATAGAGGCTCCTGAATTTGAAGAGAATCCAGCTATTGACCCAACTACAGCTGAAGACATTGGTCCTCACGACAATGTTGAAGATGATGAAGTCCTTCCTCAAATCGAGCACAATTTGGTATCATCGCCTGTTCTCACGAACAGCTAACTCATCAGCATTGGTCGTCCATTGACGCCAATTGCTCAGGATGACTCATGGGCTGATCACCCTAAAGAATCCCCTCGTGCTGAAGAAACACCAGTCACTCCCCCACCACAGGTCACCACTTCGGTGATTGACAGTGAAGACTTTGAGGCCCAACCAACTCCATCTCCAAAGGCGTCACCAGCATTTCGCAGGCTTCGCAAAGGACCAAGACCACATGTCACATTGTCAAGTGTGAAGAGCGCCAATCCGTTTCACGCAAAGTCTTTCCTGAAGCCTCTCCTACTGTGAACATTCCTGAATCTGAAGCCAAAACGGCTGAAGATATTCCGGCTACATCAGCCGATGACCATGAAGTAGAACCAAGAGAAGAAGAACGTTTTGGTACACCTCCGTCCAATCCTGAAGTTGTTCTCGAGGAGAACGTGGCCGACCCTCCAGCTCCTGAAGTGGAGGTTACCAATACTGAGGCGGCCACCAACATCAACACTGAAGCTAATATGGCGCCTGAAGCTAATGTGGTGTCAGAAGTGAATGCACCTAAAGCCAATGCAGCACCCGAAGCAAATCCGCTACCTGAAGCCAATGCCTCTGCTCCTGTACCTCCTCCAAGGCCACACACCATCGAGCAAGCATATGATCGTGGACAGCTTGTTACTGTCCGCTGGCCAATCCTGGTTCCTCCTCCTGCTCCCGGACCTCAGTTTGCCTATCATGTGGAGCACATGCCTCAGGTCCAGAAGCCAAAGCCAAGGCTACCACAGTTTCCAGGTACTGCAACGTCACCAGGATCATTTAAGCTGAATGGATTCAAGGCACACCACACATTCTTCAACAGTGCCAAGAACCCCTACATAAGGCCAAGAATCTCTTCGGACCGATTCTGGAGTTATCAGCAGCGAAGCTATTATTCATGCATCTTGTACAATCAGGGACGCATATTACCTCACATGCATCTTGATTGTGAAGCCATTGCTGGACTGCCATGCCCTGAAGAAGCCCTTGACTGCTTCCGTGATGCGGGTCTGCTTAATTTTGTGACTAACAAGGAACACTAGAATGAAGAACTTCTGCTTCAATTCTATGCTACCCTCCACATTCGTGGATACAACAGGGATCCGAAGACTTGGATCCTTGAGTGGATGACAGGAGATGTTCATCATGAAGCTAAAGCTCAAGACATCATTGAGCTCACAGCCCTGCCCACTCCTGGTGAATACTATGAACCAGGTTGTCAACAACACCAGAATGCTTTGGAGAGCATTTTTCAGAAGCCAGAACTCAACATGAGCCAAATGCTAAGCATGATGAAGCCTCTGCCATGCGACGCTGAATACCCAACATAATTCTTTGTCGAAGACCTAGAGTATCTGCCCCGTACCATTTACCATATCATCAGGAAAACCCTATGGCTTGTCAAAGGACATTCATCTGCAGCGAAGCTTGAAGGAGCAATGAAGACTTTGGTTTTCTATATCTTCAATGGCATCAACTTCAATGCTCAAGACTTCTTCATCAGGAAGTTGGCTGCATCTGGCTCCGACATTTTTGGTCTGAAGTTCTATGCTCCGTGGGTAATGCTCCTTATCAAGCTCCACTCTGCCTTCAACTATTAGCCGTCTGCGCGCAATCATCTTGTATTCTTGACAGAGGTTGATCTGTTTGTTGAAGCTATTTACCCAGAGCCTGCTAAGGATCTAATCTATCTTCATAACGTTGATCGTCAAAGCTTCACCCATCCCATTGAAGGAGTTCAGGCAGTCTCTCGTGTTTATCCCTTGGCTGGTAACACACGAGCCCCTCGCGCCCAAACTGACGCCACTGGAAGCACCATTACCCAAAGGCCTCAGAAGCGATCTCGTGTTCTCAATGACTGAGAGCTTCTCGTCGCGCTGCATCAGAAATAGGATAAGCATCATGACTGGCTTAAGCGTCAGATGCAAAGCCTCTTGGTGGACGTCAATCGCATTCGCAATCTTGCCACCAAGAATGCCTTTGTCACACATGAAACCTGTCGGAGGTCTTGGAAGAGTTTGACTTTGCTCACTGCTGAAGAAGATCTTCAAGACAATGGCTTCACAGAAAGATTCAAGTTTGACTCCACTCCTCCAAGGAATGCTCACTTGCATCGGACTCCCTCCCTTGAAGACTCTGACTATTCTTCCTCAGCTGACATAGTGAATGCCAGAGTTATGGATAATCAAGATGATGCCACTTCACCACCTCCACCTTCAGCGCATCTCGACACTGCACCAAGTTCTTCTGCACCACCGGACCTCAACGACGACCCTGCTACTTTGCCTGCACCTCATGGGAACGAGTAGAAGCTCTATGTCTTCAAACCTTTTTGGTCATTACTGACAAAAGGGGGAGAAGCATATGAGTTGATAGTCTTCAAGCGGGTCCATATGGGTGGTTGCTTTACTTTTGCCAAGTGCTTACAACTCTCGCTTTTGAAACATTTGGTTCGTTTTGAGTTGTAACACTTAAACTTGATGGTCGTCTGCTACCTTTTTCGACACTATGTGATGCGATGATAAATTACGCATGTGCGACGATAAATTCTGCACGAAATCATTTGCAGACGTCCATTTTTCATTATGAATTTCATTATCTTCATTATATCAATTCATGCATGATGAATTATCTTCATAAGTAGAAGAGGAGCTCCGCAAGTACAACCTGCCATGTGCATTTGCATTCAAAAGCAAAATACTTATATGCACATCTTCAGGGGGAGCCTTTCTGCTACTTACGAAGACAATACTTAAATCCTTTACAATTTCACATATTTCTATCCCCGTTGAAAACTTCAACCAGTTTGTCATCAATCACCAAAAAGGGGGAGATTGTAGGTGCATCTAGTGCCACCCCTAGTTGGTTTTGGAGTATTGACGACAAACCTGGTTGAGGGACTAATGTGTTTGTGAGAATTGCAGGATAACACAGGTAGAAGTCCCTCATTGATTCGGTTTTCCTACCGGAGATGACCCCTAAAAATGTATGAAGACATTGAAGTCAAAGGTGGTATGTGAAAGACATTCACATTGAAGACTATGACAAGAGAAGACATCGCGTGAAGACTATGGAGCGCGAAGACTTAGTTGTTTCGTCGTTCTTTTTCTTCTTTGTTGAGTCATAGGAACCACCGTACTGTTAAGTGGGGTCCAAGTGAACCAGTCAGAATGACTGAAGTGATGCTTAACCAAAATCCTATGTCTTCGAGCGGAGACAATGAGAGCAAATCTTATCCAGAGCTGGATAAGTCAGCTTTGCTTGTAGCTCAAGTAAAGTTGTCGTGTGTGTTTGAAATCTGACCGTTGGAACACGTGTCAGTTCCTTAGTGACCCAGGGTCATTTCGGACAAATCAGGTCGGGTTGCCTAGTGGCTATAAATAGCCCACCCCCTACACCATAAATTAGTTGGCTGCTCAGAGTTAGTGCACGGCTTTTGTCGTTTGAGAGCAACCCACCTCGAAGCCTTTGAGAGAGAAATCCTTGCGAGGACAAATCCCTAAACACCCAGAGCCAAAGAGTGTTAGGCATCACTGAAGTCTTCCTTTCTGTGTGATCTGAAGACTTATTACACTTGAGGACTGTGAATCCTCCAGCCGGTTAGGCGTCGCGTTCTGAGCATCCAAGAGTCATTGTGGATCGCTGGTGAACAAAGTCTGTGAAGGTTTGGAAGTCTACCTTGAAGACTTACCAGAGTAATTGGGCGAGGACTGGGTGTCCTTAGCTCAAAGGGAATAAGGTGAAGACTCGGTCTTCTGAGTTGAATCTCAGCCTCCCTAACTAGACATACAGTTGTCACAGCAACTGGAACTGGTCCAACAAATCATTGTCTTCAACGAGCCACTGGTTCTATCCTTCCCATCTCTTTATTTGCAGATTGGTCCTTGTGAAGTCATTGCCTGTTTGCATTATCTATTTGTCTTCACTGTGTGACTGCTCGTTCTGATTGGCTTCATACTATCTTCCATCCTGATCTATACTGCCTAGCTGCTATTAGTCTTTGTGCTTTCATTTCATTGAATACTTGACTATGGCTTGCTTAGTGTAGTCTACCTTCCGCTGCATGGTAATAGGTTTATTTCTATCGTTTGTCTTCGAAACTTCCATGTTTTGAAGACTTTCATAAAAATCGCCTATTCACCCCCCCTCTAGTCGATCACTAGCACTTTCAGCCTCCTTATTACGCACAAAAAATGAATACTCCCCCTGTTAGCTGGGACCCAGTATAGTGGTAGGATGACTTGTGGGCCTACTAAGTTGACGGGGACGGAGGGCTTTGTCAACTTAGTCAATATGCACGATTCTATCTCCAGTGACCGTACGATGTCCATCCAACGGCCGTAGTGCTTCTTCAACCTCTGGTCTTCTTGCTCCAGCCACCCAAACCAGCGCCGGTCGTGCCTCGTGTTCCTGCCTCCCATGGCCGGCTGCGATGCGGCTGAGGCCTCACCGCCCCCTACTACTCCCACCGCTGGCCAGGCCATCCCTCTACTCACCCACACCCCCTGTTATTCTGCGGTGACGACAGCCTCACACCACAGCGAACCAGTGAACCCTCGTACTCCTCTACGCGTGGGATCCACTGCCGCGTCTTCCCCGGCTCAGCGTCGTCCCCTTCCTAGGCCTCGCCGTCGTCCACCACCCTGGTGCTCTCGGCACGGCGTGGTCAACATGGTCAAGGAACGGCTTCCATCGGACGTGGACTATACGTGGAGAGGCTGACAGCTGGGTCCACGGCCGCAGCAAGGAAGTTGTCGGATTTCGGGTTCCGGCAGACCCTTGAGGTTCGAACACTGGGGTGCGCGCGGAGATTTCGCCTCCTACCTACCTGCACCCCTCCGCCTCGCTAAGATCTAAGCTATGGAAAGAACAACACGAGAGACACAGGGTTTATACTGGTTCGGGCCACCGTTGTGGTGTAATACCCTACTCCAGTGTGTGGCGTGGTGGATTGCCTCTTGGGCTGATGATGATGAACAATACAAGGAAGAACAACCTCGCGAGGGTCTGTTCTTGGCTGGGGCGATGAACTGCTGCGAGGAGTTCAGTCACCCTTCTCTCTCTCTCTCTCTCTCTGATTGTTGATGCCCCTCTCCCCTGGGGGTGGCTAGTCCTATTTATAGAGGCCCTGGTCCTTTTCCCAAATATTGAGCGGGAAGGGAGCCAACAATGGCGGGCTAATTTGAAGGGGGACAGCTAGTACCAACTATCCTGACAAAAGCAGTCTTCGCCTGCACAAAGCTCTGGTGGTGACGCCGTCTTGGGCTCCACAATGACCTCCGTCTTGCAGTCCTCCTGGTCCTGATCTTGTTGCACCGAAATGGCAACCTTTGCCTGATGCCTCGGTACTCCGCGGCTGCGCTTACCCCCTTTGCACCAAAGAGGAAAGGAGGACATGCGCAGGCTGGCACCCGCCTGGCGCCCTTGGTCGTCATGGCTTGCGTCACGGGCACCTCGTGAGGTACCCCGCCTTGATCTCTCCGCCTCCTCGCGAGCTAGCCTGATGAGGCCGTGCCTGAGGAAGCTCCGCGTCGTCCGCCCCGCGAGGCTTGGCCCCTCGCGAGGGTCTTGGGTCTGTGTTGGTGAAGATGGGCCATGCTGGGCCCCCCTTTGAGCCACGCCGCAGGCCGCAGGCAGGCAAGTCTGGGGACTCCCGTTCCCAGAACGCCGACAGTAGCCCTCGGGCCCAAGGCGCGCCCGGGCTTGGCCGTGCAGGGAGGCGAAAGGGCAAGAGCGAAGCGCCGCGGGCCCTAACAGCCTGTGGTCTTGGGCGCCGCGTGGCGGTTGATTGGATGTGGACGTCTCCACTTCCCCATGGCGCCTCGGCAACTGCATGGATTGGACAAGTCCCTGCATGCAAAGCGGGTCATAATTACCTGCGATCGTGGGGGCCGTCGGTTGGCCCTTGCCAGCTATAAGTACGGATCAACGCGTGCCCTTCCAGTTCATCCCCCCTGCTTCTCCTTCTTCTTCATGGCCCCGTCGAGGAGGTTCTTGGCCGCAGAGAAGGGGAAGGCTCGCCAGGTTGAGCCTGCCTCTCCCCCGCCCAAGCGCGGCCGAGGGCGCCCTCGCAAACATCCTGTGGCCACCACGGCAGCTCCCCGCTGCCGTGAAGGCGATTTTCAGCACGGCGACGGGTGGATTGCTGCGGCCGGGGGGCGCGCTCCGGTCGCGCATCCCCCTAGGCCGCGCTTTCGCGCTGTAGAGGTGCTGCCGGAGTTCGTCGTGTGGTCAGCGGAGCCGACTAGCACCCGGCTTCCGCTTCCTCGCTTCCTCCTTGGCGAGCTCCCGGCCGGCGCCCCGGGCGGCCTCTGGCTTCTGGCCGACGGCTGCTGCAGCCGGGCCTCATGGGCTTCACTGGAGGTCTCCGCAGCCGGGAGCCTGGCCCTGGCCCGCGGTTGGCAGACGTTTGCCCGCGCGCGTGGCCTGAGCCGTCGTTGCACCCTGCACTTCAAGTTTGACGGCGATGCCACCCTCTACGTGAGGGTGTTTGGGGAAGATGGTCGCCGCGCAGGGTGCTGCCCCGAGGATGACGACCGCGGCTAGGAACCCAGCTCCGGTGATGACGGAGAAGACAGCGCTCGCGTGACTGGCGGCGTTCGGGGTTCCCCAAGCTTCTCCAGTTCTTCTTCAGGCGGCAACTCCTCCAGCAGTGGCCGCGGTCAGCCTCCACGCCGTCGCATCTGCTTGGGAGGTGGTAGCGTGTCCGCCCGCCGTCGCGCCCCGGTGAAGCGCGAGAGGGAGTCTGCCTGAGCCCCAGAGGCAGCTCGAGTCTTCCCTGCAGGCCGATGTGAGGCGAGCTGCACTTGATCTGTTCTTTCTTTTCCTTTTTCCTGCGTAAAAAAGACAGTAGTGTGGAGCCCCGCGGGGGCGTGTTTGGGTTATTGCTGTTAGTCATCGTTTTGCTTCTGTTATCGTGCCTTCCGGCTACGTGCCCGCGTGTGGATAGTTCCCGGCCCCAGCCGTGGGGGGCGACCGACCCAGGCCCTGTGTTCGTGTCGCGATGCCTGTGGGGCACGGACTGGAGGGGTGCTCCTGTAATGGACCCAGGTCGCGAACCCTTTGAACGACTAGGACAGGAACACTCGCGAGGGTGCTCGGCTGTCCCCCCCCCCCTCGCGAGGCCTTGCATAAGAGAAATCAAGGCAGGAGAGTGAAAAGTCGAAGAACCCCAAGCCAAAGACGGCGACAACTTCAATAAAACTTCGAATGAGAAGGAACAAGCCAACTACGGAAAGCAAATGAAAAGCCGCGTCCAGCACCTAATCTAGTCTTCGACGTCTTCTCACCATCGCGGAGCTAAGTGCTACCACTGGGCATGGGAGGGAGCCCCAGTGCCTGAGGCCAGCGCTCCTGAGACTCCGGGGCGTGTACAGCCCCAACTCATTATTACATCAGAGTGTCACGGGCGGTGAGCTTCACAGGCGTTGGCCTTCTTCACAGGCTCCGGGCCTTTTCCAAAACGCGACAGCTTCACAGGCATTCGCCTTCTTCACAGGCTCTGGGCCTTTTCCAAAACGCGACAGCTTCACAGGCATTCGCCTTCTTCACAGGCTTTTGGCCTTTTCCCAAACACGACAGCTTCACAGGCATTCGCCTTCTTCACAGGCTCTGGGCCTTTTCCCAAACGCGACAGCTTCACAGGCATTCGCCTTCTTCACAGGCTCTGGGCCTTTTCCCAAACACGACAGCTTCACAGGCATTCGCCTTCTTCACAGGCTCTGGGCCTTTTTAGGGGTAGAACCTCCGGAGGTGCTGGATGTTCCATGCGTTCTGGACCGGCACCCCCTCCTGAGTCTCCAAGCGCGCGGAGCCGGGCCTGGAAACATGAACAACTTTGAACGAGCCCTCCCACATGGGAGAGAGCTTGTGCAGCCCCTCCCTGGAGAGAACCCACCTGAGCACGAGGTCTCCTACCTCGAGAGTTCTGGGGCGGATGTTGCGGCAGTGATATCGCCGCAGTGCTTGTTGGTACCTCGCCGCTCGCAGCGCGGCTTCTCGGCGACGTTCCTCCCCCAGCACGAGGTCCATCCCCCGCATGGTGTCCTGCTGCGCCTCGTCGAACGCCAGGACCCGCGCGGAGCGACGTCTAACCTCGTGAGGGAGGACCGCTTCGGCTCCGTAGACCAGGAAGAACGGGGTCTCCCCAGTCGGCTTGGTCGCGGTTGTGCGGATGGACCACAACACGGACTGAAGCTCGTCGTACCAACCTCTGCCGCAGGCCTCTAGCTTCTTCTTGAACGTCCTGGTCTTGAGGCCCCTCAGGACCTCTGCATTGGCTCGCTCGGCCTGGCCATTGTTTCCGGGGTGCGCCACCGAAGCGTAGCATATCTGCGTTCCAAGGTTAGCACAGTATGTTTTGAAGAGGTTACTGGTGAACTGCGAACCGTTGTCCGTGATGATGCAGTTCGGCACCCCGAACCGGCTCACAATGCCCTTGATGAACTTGACCGCGGAACCCGCGGGAATGGTGCGGACAGCCTCTACTTCAGCCCACTTGGTGAACTTGTCCACGACGACGTAGAGGTAGCGGTAGCCCCTTGGCGCCCGAGGAAACGGGCCCAAGATGTCCAGCCCCCAGACTGCGAATGGCCACGAAAGGGGTATAGTCTGCAGGCCTCCTGCTGGCTGATGGATCTGCTTGGCGTGGAACTGGCAGGCCTCATAAGCTTTCACTAGTTCGACGGCGTCATTGAGCGCGGTGGGCCAATAAAACCCACTGCGGAACGCCTTGCCGATGAGGGTCCGTGATGATGAATGATGTCCACAGTCTCCGCCGTGTATATCTTCCAACAGTTCCTTCCCTTGCTCCCTGGGGATGCAGCGCAGGGATACATCGTTTGGTCGCTTCCGGTAGAGCTCTCCATCCTTGATGCAGTATGCCGTGGCCTGGCATGCCACTCGCTCCGCTTCCTCCTCCTTCTCCGGCAGGGTCCCTTGTGTTAAGTAACTCCGGAGCTCCATGATCCAGCATCCCTCCTGAGGTTCCATCGTCAGGAGCAGGCGTGCTCCTGAGGCCGGGCCACAGGCCGGAGCTCCTGAGGCAGGTGGCTGGGGGAGCTTCTCCCGAGGCTGAGCCGTGTTCGACAATGACGGCAGGGCTGAGGGCTTGAAGAGCCGCTCCTCGAAAAAGCCAGGCTCCTGAGGTAACCGCCTGGACGCCCATTTGGCGATGTCGTCGGCCTCCTGATTGGTGCCACGGGGCACATGCTGCAACTCCAACCCCCAGAACTGCTTCTCCATCCTGCGGACCTCCGCAAGGTAGGCTTCAATGTGCTCATCTTTCGGCTCATACACCTTGTTGGAGAAATTGACAAGGAGCTGCGAATCGCCCTTCATGGTGAGGCGTTTCACCCCCAGGGCAGCTACGGCCTTCAAGCCCGCTATTAAACCTTCATACTCCGCTATGTTGTTGGAGACCTTTTCACCTTGCTGGAAACAGAGCTGCACAGCGTAGTAGAGCTTGTCCTGAGTGGGCGATATAAGCACCGCCCCAGCCCCAACGCCATGCCTGGAGAACGCCCCATCGAAGTACATGACCCAGCCTTCTGGAGCCTCGCTTCCCGGGGAGAGGGACCGATCCTTGTCGGCCTTGAGGCCTGGTGCCTCCGTCCATTCTGCCACAAAATCCGCCAATGCTGCTCCCTTGATGACTCTGGTCATGCTGAATTCGAGCTGAAACGCTTGCAGTTCTACGTTCCACTCAGCGACCCTTCCAGCTGAGTTAGGGCTCCTGAGCACTCTCTCCAGGGGGTATGACGAGACGACCTTGATGGGGTGACCCTGAAAATAGTGCCGTAGCTTGCGCGAGGCCACCAGTAGCGCGAGGAGGAGTTTCTGAGGCATGGGGTACCGTGCCCTCACATCCCGCAACACCGTGCTGACGAAGTACACCGGGTGCTCGACGAGGTTGGGTGCATCAGTGCTGGCAGCTCCCTTCGGAGACCATGGCGCCTCTTGAGGCGATGAGGCCTCCTGAGGCTGGCCATCTGGGGGAGGGGCCTCTTCCGCCTCCGGTGCACTCCTCTGCGGCGGCTGATCCTCCTCAGCCGCGGTGGCGGTTTTTGTGGGCCTTCCTTGTTCCTGTTTTGCCTTGTCCCGGGCTGCTGCTGCGGTTTTGATTCGATGCTCCTCTCTAACCGCCACCAGGGCTGCGCTGGCGGAGTACGGAGTGGCGGCGAGGTAAAGCACCAGGGGCTCTTGAGGGCGCGGAGCCACCATGACCGGTGGGCTGGTTAGGTATCTCTTGAGATCCTGGAACGTCTTGTCGGCCTCTTCAGTGCACTCAAAGGGCCCCTTTTTCTTCATTAGCTGGAAGAAGGGCAGCGCTCGTTCCCCCAACTTGGAGATGAAGCGCCCTAACGCGGTCACGCGCCCAGTGAGCTTCTGCATTTCTCTGAGGGTCTTTGGCGGGCTCATGTCTTCCACTGCCTTGACCTTTTCCGGGTTAGCCTCGATGCCTCGGTGGGACATGAGGAAACCCAAGAGCTTGCCGAGGGAACTCCGAACACACACTTCTCTGCGTTGAGCCGTAGGTACACTGCGTTGAGGCTCGCGAAGGTTTCCTCCAGGTCTTGTATCAGGGTCCTGGCCTCCCGAGACTTTACCACAATGTCATCGACGTAAGCTTCAACATTCTTCCCGAGCTGCGGGCCCAAGGTGATGTGCATCAGCCGCTGAAAGGTCGCCCCTGCGTTACGCAGCCCGAATGGCATGCATGTGTAGCAGTACACCCCACACGGGGTTAGGAAGGCTGTCTTTTTGACGTCTTCTACTGCCATCTTGATCTGGTGATACCCAGAGAAGGCATCCAAGAAGCATAGCAGGTCACATTCCGTGGTGGAATTGACGATCTGGTCGATGCGTGGGAGCGGGAACGGATCTTGCGGGCATGCTTTGTTGAGGTTGGTGAAGTCGACACACCTGCGCTCCTTCCCTCCCTTCTTTGGCACAACGACAGGGTTGGCCAACCAATCCGGGTATCGGACCTCGCGAATGACCCCAGCGGCTTCTAATTTGTGGGTCTCTTGGACGATGAAGGCCTGCTTTTCTGTGGACTGCCGCCTGGCCTTCTGCTTCACAGGGCGCACGTTGGGGCACACGTTGAGGTGATGCTCGATTACTCTCCTAGGGATCCCTGCCAACTGGTCAAGCTCCCAAGCGAATACCTTCTTGTTTGCGCGCAGGAACCCGACCAGGTCCTCCTCCTGCTCGGGTTCGAGGTTGGCGCCTATGGTGAAAGTGGTGTTGGTGGACCCGTCCTCATCGACGGGTATCTTCTTGGTTTCTGCCTTGTCTTGGGTGAACAACTGTTTCTTCTTGGCGGGTGCAGCCCCCTTGGGCTCGGGGGTCTCCAAGTCGGCGGGCTGTGTCGACGCCACCGTCTTGAAGGCGAGCTTGAGCACCCGCAGCGCGTCTCCGGTGTCCCCGTGCACGGTGAGGACACCGCTGCTCCCGGGCATCTTCATGAGGTTGTACGCCAGGTGCATCGCGGCCATGAACTGGGCCAGCGCTGGGTAGCCGAGGATGGCGTTGTAGGGGAGGCCGATGGGGCGATGTCGAAGTCGACCAGCTCTGTGCGGAAGTTGTTGTAGGTGCCGAAGGTTACTGGGAGTCGGATCTTTCCCAAGGAGCTGGATGATCCGCCCCCAACGCTTGAGAAGGGCCGGCTGGGTTGCAGCCATTCCAGGGGTATGTAGAGGAGGTTGAAGGCCTCAACCGAGAGCACGCTGAGGCCCGCACCGCCATCGATGAGAGTTCTGGTGACGACCACCTGGCAGATGGTGGGGGCGCACAGCATGGGGAGCGCACCCGAGCAGGCCGAGTTGGAGGGGCGGTCCTCCGAGCTGAAGGTCAGGCCAGCCTTGGGCGCCGCCCGGTCCGGGAGAGCCCCATGCCGCGTGGAAGTAGCGCTGGCCCGGCGGATGAACGGCTTGACGTGGTGACTTGTAGGCGGCGCCTGCGAGCCGCCCAGGAGGGACGTGACGACCGGGGGTGTTGGTGTAGCACGATGGGCGGGGAAGAGGCTGCGGGGCTCTTCCCAAGAGGCCACGGAGGCTGTCGGCAGGTGGAGCAGCCATGTGCGCGGAGCGCCGGTGAGGGCCATGGGGAGCCAGTTGGCCATGACCCTATCGTCACCTCCAGCTTCGAGGAGGGCCTCCTCGCTCGCCAGCAAGAAGGCCAGCGGATCTGTCGCGCCGCCGTAGCGCGGCGGCGTCGTTGGCTTGAACTTGTCCGGCCACCATACCCGTTGCAGGGCTGGGGCCAGGGCTCGGAGCCCCCTGGCCCCCGTGCTGGCGCCGGCGGCCGGAGCGGGCGACGCGCTACTCATCGCGAGGCAGGCCGTGGCGGTGGCGGAAGAGAAAACTCCGGTGCACCCCTACGTGGCGCGCCAAATGTCGGATTTCGGGTTCCGGAAGACCCTTGAGGTTCGAACACTGGGGTGCGCGCGGAGATTTCGCCTCCTACCTACCTGCACCCCTCCGCCTTGCTAAGATCTAAGCTATGGAAAGAACAACACGAGAGACACAGGGTTTATACTGGTTCGGGCCACCATTGTGGTGTAATACCCTACTCGAGTGTGTGGTGTGGTGGATTGCCTCTTGGGCTGATGATGATGAACAATACAAGGAAGAACAGCCTCGCGAGGGTCTGTTCTTGGCTGGGACGATGAACTGCTGGGAGGAGTTCAGTCACCCTTCTCTCTCTCTCTCCGATTGTTGATGCCCCTCTCCCCTGGGGGTGGCTAGTCCTATTTATAGAGGCCCTGGTCCTCTTCCCAAATATCGAGCGGGAAGGGAGCCAACAATGGCGGGCTAATTTGAAGCGGGATAGCTAGTACCAGCTATCCTGACAAAAGCAGTCTTCGCCTGCACAAAGCTCTGGTGGTGACACCATCTTGGGCTCCACAATGACCTCCGTCTTCCAGTCCTCCTGGTCCTGGTCTTGTTGCACCGAAATGGCAACCTTTGCCTGATGCCTTGGTACTCTGCGGCTGCTCTTGCCCCTTTTGCACCAAAGAGGAAAGGAGGACACTGCGCGGGCTGGCACCCGCCTGGCGCCCTTGGTCGTCATGGCTTGCGTCACGGGCACCTCGTGAGGTACCCCGCCTTGATCTCTCCACCTCCTCGCGAGCCAACCTGATGAGGCCGTGCCTGAGGAAGCTCCGTGTCGTCCGCCCCGCGAGGCTTGGCCCCTCGCGAGGGTCTTGGTCTGTGTTGGTGAAGATGGGACATGCTGGCCCCCCCTTTGAGCCACGCCGCAGGCCGCAGGCAGGCAAGTCTGGGGACCCCCGTTCCCAGAATGCCGACAGAAGTGCCTCCTTATTACGTGCAAAATAATTATTCCTCCACCTGATAGCGGGGACCCACCGGACGAGCCACCGTACTTTGCGAAAAAATGTTTGCCCCTGACTGCTGGGACCCACCGGCTACATCTTCACACGCAAGGAAGTGCATCCGGGAAAAAAATGATTCGCCCCCCTGATTGCTGGGACCCACTAGGTACATCTTCGCAGGCAAGGAAGTTCCTGACAGTCGGGACCCACCTAGTCAAAGCGTACGTAGCATTGTCATTCTGGTCGTGAACGTGTACGTACATATATAGTGGTGGATGTAGAGGCACGCACGTGTCGTAGTAGAGGCGTGTACATGTCGTAGTAGAGGCGCGCACATAGCATGTACACGTACGTACAGCGGCCAGGGTGCAAGAAAGAAAATACGGCCACGTATGTGTACATACGGGCGGGGTCTCGAACGCCTACTCGCGCATACGTATGGCCAGGGCTCGTGTACATGGCTGGGTCGGAACGGAGAAACAGCGTCATCGTCGTGTTCATGGGGAGGCAACGGAATGCGTCGTGTTCATGGGGAGGCAACGGAATGTGTCATGTTCATCGGGAGGCAACGGAACGCGTGGGAGCCAACCGGCTGGGTCGGAACGGAATGTGTGGTCGTGTTCATCGGGAGGGCTTGGACGGAACAGGTGATGGAAACAAGGCCTGGCGTACCGCACAATGGAGGAAACGGAGCTCCTACGTTTGGAATGGGGTCCTGTTGATCAGGAGGGGTCTGGCGTACTGCAAAACGGAGGAAACGGAGCTCCTACGGTCGAAACAGGGGTCCTATTGATCGGGAGGGGTGTGGCGTCCGCAAAACGGACGAAACGGACCTCCTACGGTCGAAACGGGGGTCCTGTTCATCGGGAGGGGTGTGGCTTACCGCAAAACGGGACTCCACGGGATACTGTTCATCTCCACGGTCAACCTCCTCCAGCCTCCACGGGCTCCTGTTCATCCAGCCTCCACCGCGCGCTACTCCATCAGCTACTGTTCAACCACCCCTTCACCGTCTACTGTTCATCCAGCCCTCCACACCATGGGGTCCTGTTCAACCACCCCTCCACGGGCACCCCTCCATCGTCTACTGTTCATCCAGCCCTCCACCATACCACGGGGTCCTGTTCATCCAGAGGCAACGCAACAGCTCACTGTTCATCCAACACCCCCCCCCCCCCCCCCCGCGCGCAACGCTCACTGTTCATCCCAGAGGCAGCATCGATCGGCTTCAGTTAGCAGAAGTAGCGAAGGAATCGCTCGATCGGGTTCAGTTAATAGCCATCGATCGATCGCTCGGGTTCAGTAATGTGTAGCCTGTAGTGCAATCGCTCGGGTTCAGTTAGAGCCCAACGCCTTGCTCGGGTTCAGTTAGAGCCAACGCCTCGCACACACGCGCGTACGTGTACGAGAGAAACGCGCATCGCTCGGCCCCCGACCTCCCACCGTAACCGGGAACTCCCCGAAATTTTCCTCCCCCTTGCTTCTACCATGGTTTTTTCCGTCATGGGCCCAAAGAATGTCATGCAGCTGCGTCTCCGGCCCGCCCAGGACAAAAAGCCCATTTTCTGTCATGATTTTTTGTCATAGAAGTAGGAGCCCACCACATCTATGATGATAGCGGGTTTTGTCACAATTATCGTCATAGAAGTGTCATATGTATGATAGAAAAAAAATTCGTTCGGCCCAAAATGTCACGGATGTGTCTTTTTTTTGTAGTGAGTGTCCCTATAGTTACTGCCCTTTGTAATCACACCACCTCTGCCAAAAACAGGGAAGCACAACTGGTTCCTCGCTCGATCAGACAACGGCAAAAGACTGATGATCATTCGGACACATGAGCTGGAAAAGTTATATTGCAAAAACCTCACTATGTATAAGCATCGTGAAATACGTGAGTATCCGGACAGTGGTTGTTACGTCTATGAGCAGGATTCTGATACGTCTCCAACGTATCTATAATTTTTGATTGTTCCATGCTATTATATTATCTGTTTTGGATGTTAATGGGCTTATTTATACACTTTTATATTATTTTTGGGACTAACCTACTAACCCAAGGCCCAGTGCAAATTGCTGTTTTTTGCCTATTTCAGTGTTTCGCAGAAAAGGAATATCAAACAGAATCCAAACGAAATAAAACTTTCGGGAGAGTTATTTTCGGAACAAACATGATCCAGGAAACTTGGAGTGGACGTCAAGCAACCAACAAGGAGGCCACGAGACAGGGGGGCGCGCCTACCCCCCTGGGCGCGCCCTCCCCCCTCGTGGCTCCACCGACCTACTTCTTCCTCATATATATATATATATATATATATATATATATATATGATGTCTACTACACAACCTTCTTCTTGTAGACATTGTTGGGCCTCCAAGTGCAGAGGTTTGTAGGACAGTAGCAAATTTCCCTCAAGTGGATGACCTAAGGTTTATCAATCCGTGGGAGGTGTAGGATGAAGATGGTCTCTCTCAAACAACCCTGCAACCAAATAACAAAGAGTCTCTAGTGTCCCCAACACACCCAATACAATGGTAAATTGTATAGGTGCACTAGTTCAGCGAAGAGATGGTGATACAAGTGTAATATGGATGGTAGATATAGGTTTTTGTAATCCAAAAATATAAAAACAGCAAGGTAACTAATGATAAAAGTGAGCGTAAACGGTATTGCAATGCTAGGAAACAAGGCCTAGGGTTCATACTTTCACTAGTGCAAGTCCTCTCAACAATAATAACATAATTGGATCATATAACTATCCCTCAACATGCAACAAAGAGTCACTCCAAAGTCACTAATAGCGGAGAACAACCGAAGAGATTATGGTAGGGTACTAAACCACCTCAAAGTTATCCTTTCTGATCGATCTATTCAAGAGTCCGTAGTAAAATAACACGAAGCTATTCTTTCCATTCAATCTATCCTAGTGTTCATACTAGAATAACACCTTAAGACACAAATCAACCAAAACCCTAATGTCACATAGATACTCCAATGTCACCTCAAGTATCCGTGGGTATGATTATACGATATGCATCACACAATCTCAGATTCATCTATTCAACCAACACAAAGAACTTCAAAGAGTTCCCCAAAGTTTCTACCGAAGAGTCAGGACGAAAAAGTGTGCCAACCCCTATGCATAAGTTCACGAGGTCACGAAACTCGCAAGTTGATCACCAAAACATACATCAAGTGGATCACGTGATATCCCATTGTCACCACAGATAAGCACATGCAAGACATACATCAAGTGTTCTCAAATCCTTAGTGACTCAATCCGATAAGATAACTTCAAAGGGAAAACTCAATCCATTACAAGAGAGTAGAGGGGGAGAAACATCATAAGATCCAACTATAATAGCAAAGCTCACGATACATCAAGATCGTGCCGAATCAAGAACACGAGAGAGAGAGAGAGATCAAACACATAGCTACTGGTACATACCCTCAGTCCCGAGGGAGAACTACTCCCTCCTCGTCATGGAGAGCACCGGGATGATGAAGATGGCTACCGGAGAGGGATTCCCCCCCCCCTCCGGCAGGGTGCCGAAACGGGTCTAGATTAGTTTTCGGTGGATATGAAGGCTTCTGGCGGCAGAGCTCCCGATCTAGGTTATTTTCTTGTGGTTTCTGTATTTATAGGAATTTTTGGCGTCAATATCAAGTCAAGAAGGTGCCCGAGTCGTCCACGAGGTAGGCCCACGCGCCTGGGGGCGCACCTACCCTCGGGCACGGCCCGGGACTCTTCTGGCCCAACTCTTTTACTCTTGGGTCTTCTTTTGGTCCATAAAAAATCGTCAAAAATCGACACGTCAATTGGATTCCGTTTGGTATTCCTTTTCTGTAAAACTCAAAAACAAGGAAAAAACAAAAACTGGCACTGGGCTCTAGGTTAATAGGTTAGTCCTAAAAATCATATAAAATAGCATATAAATGCATATAAAACATCCAAGGTTGATAATATAATAGCATGGAACAATCAAAAATTATAGATACGTTGGAGACGTATCAACCATCCCCAAGCTTAATTACTGCTCGTCCTCGAGTAGGTAAATGATCAAAACAGAATTTTTGATGTGGAATGTGACGTCTACTACACAACCTTCTTCTTCTAGATGTTGTTGGGCCTCCAACTGCAGAGGTTTGTAGGATAGTAGCAAATTTCCCTCAAGTGGATGACCTAAGGTTTATCAATCCGTAGGAGGCGTAGGATGAAGATGGTCTCTCTCAAGCAACCCTGCAACCAAATAACAAAGAGTCTCTTGTGTCCCCAACACACCCAATACAATGGTAAATTGTATAGGTGCACTAGTTCGGCGAAGAGATGGTGATACAAGTGCAATATGGATGATAGATATAGGTTTTTGTAATCTGAAAATTTAAAAACAGCAAGGTAACTAATGGTAAAAGTGAGCACAAATGGTATTGCAATGTGTTGAAACAAGGCCTAGGGTTCATACTTTCACTAGTTCAAGTTCTCTCAACAATAATAACATAATTGGATCACATAACTATCCCTCAACATGCAATAAAGAGTCACTCCAAAGTCACTAATAGCGGAGAACGAATGAAGAGATTATGGTAGGGTACGAAACCACCTCAAAGTTATTCTTTCCAATCAATCTGTTGGGCTATTCCTATAAGTGTCACAAACAACCCTAGAGTTCGTACTAGAATAACACCTTAAGACACAAATAAACCAAAACCCTAATGTCACCTAGATACTTCAGTGTCACCTCAAGTATCCGTTGGTATGATTATACGATATGCATCACACAATCTCAGATTCATCTGTTCAACCAACACATAGAACCTCAAAGAGTGCCCCAAAGTTTCTACCGGAGAATCACGACGAAAACGTGTGCCAACCCCTATGCATAGGTTCATGGGCGGAACCCGCAAGTTGATCACCCAAACATACATCAAGTGAATCACGTGATATCCCATTGTCACCACAGATACGCACGGCAAGACATACATCAAGTGTTCTCAAATCTTTAAAGACTCAATCCGATAAGATAACTTCAAAGGGGAAACTCAATCCATTACAAGAGAGTAGAGGGGGAGAAAGATCATAAGATCCAACTATAATAGCAAAGCTCGCTGAAAGTGCAATCATGCCCTTATATTATGTTTTGATGTTAATGACAATCTAAATGTAGGGGACTAACAATGGTTGTCAAGTGAATCTCAGGTGTTGGTCCCCGGTTCGTCAAATTGTGTGTGGATCAAGAGCATACGAAGTGGGTTCTCTCAAGGATTAAGTGTTAAAATTATGTTACATTTTGTTTCCTTGAGTTTAGGATCCCGCACTATTAAGAGGGGATCGATTGGGTTCGTAACAAACTTGCTCGAGTCAAAAATACACCTTTCCATAGTTCTTTTTATCCCCTCTTTACTTTGAATCTTTCTGTCTCTGGGAGTGCCGGATGTCCAGGCCTCGTGCCGGGTATCCGGGCTGCTCCCCGGATATCCGGGCCTCTCGCCGGATATCCGGCCCTAGCCATTACAGAATGCACTTTTGTGCATTGCTGCTGCCGGATGTCCGACCCTCTACGCCGGATGTCCGGGCTCCCAGTGCTCGTCGTATGTCCGGGCTCCTTGCCGGATATCCGGGCATAGCTGTCCAGAGGACGTTTTTATGTTGGGCTGCGCACCGGATGTCCGGCCACCTGCCGGATGTCCGGGCCTTCCTGTTATGCCGGATGTCCGGGCTTGACCCCCGGATGACCAGCCCCTCTATTTCCTGCTCTGTTTTTGCCTTGCTCTTTAAGTGTCTTGCCAGCCCGGATGTCTGGCCCCTAGCCCGGATGTCCGGCCTGCCCGTTCCCTTGCACTACAACGGCCATATTTGAGCTCACACTATATATAGCCCTTCTCCCCCATGGGAGAGGGTTGACCATTTCACTTTGAACAAACCCTAGAACACATTTCACTCTCTCTCACACACTTCCACACCAAATCTTAGATCCCCAAGGGATTTGAGAGCTTTCGAGAGAAGTTGTCCGATGAAGTGATAGATCCACTCCTTCTCCTTCTTTGCACCAAAGGAATTCGTGATTTGAGCAAGTCTTGAGCTTTTCCCCTTCGATCTTGTTACTCTTGGAGGTTGGAGACTCCTAGGCGGTAGGAGTCTTTCGGAGAGGAATCGACCTTTGTGATTACCCCCGGAAAAGTTTGTGCGGGTTTGGAGACCACCCCAAGGTCTACCACTAGTGGTTGAGAAATGCCTTCGTGGTGTTGTCTCAAAGGGAGAATAGGGTGAGCCTTCGTGGCGTTGGTGTGCCTTCGTGGTAACATCCACCTCTCTAACGGTGACGTAGCTTCCCTCCAAGGAAGTGAACATCAGCATACATCCTCGTCTCCCCGAGTTGTGGTTATTCCTAACCCTAACTCTCTACTTGTGGTTACTTGTCTTTTAGCACTTACTTATATCTATTGTGTTTGTTTATCTACTTACTTGTATTACTTATTTATCTGGCTTAGCACTTAGTACTACACTTACAATTGTTAGGCTCACTTTCATATTCCGCACTTGTGCCTAAAATTGCTAAGTAACAATTAAAATTTGTAATTGTACCTATTCACCCCCCCCCCCTCTAGGTCCATCTCGATCCTTTCAATTGGTATCAGAGCCTCGTGCTCTATTCTTGTGGCTTAACCGCCCTAGAGCGAGATGAACCCCGATGGGACTCCCCTTGTTGTAGATCCGAAGGATAAAGGCGAGGCTTCTCCTGAAGTAAAGACCTTTACTTGCGGAAGATCTAGAACGGGCCCTTGCTAAGCAAAAGGAGGAACATGATGCTTCTCTTGAGGCCTTGGTCCAAATGAGGATAGCCACATTGTCCATGGTGCTTGCACCACTTTCGGGTGGTGCAGCTTCGAGGCCAACTGTGCCTACTCCATCACTTGGTCAACAACCTCCTAGAAATGAACACTCCAGTGTTCCTTGGCTTTATGCAAGACCCCAAGTTGAGAAACCTAAATATAACCCTCAAGGCAAACCTCCTTTACTTGATGCCACTTCTGATTTGCCTTGTGGAGAGTTGCTATGCAGGATCATCTTCGATATGGAAATGATGAGATGCTGGAGATTTTGGAATATGGTTACCATGTGGTTGATCCAAAGAATCCTACGCCAAGAGAAATTTATGACAAGAATCTCAATGACACTGCAACCATGTGTATAAGGAGAGGTATGGTTGAAAAGCAAAGGAGACCTTTTATACACATCGCAAGTGCCAAGGAACCATGGGAAAGTATTATAAGATCCAAGACCGGTACCTCCACCCTCCGGAGTGCTCAATATGAAATTGCCAAGGGGAAATTGCAAAACTTTTGTATGGAGAAAGGTGAAACTCCCAATCAACTCCTTGAGCGTCTCATGACTCTCACAGCTGATATTGAGTCATGTGAGTGTGACAAGACACAAGATGGATTCAACATGACTAAGCGATTCCTTGTGGACAAGTTGCTTCATGCTCTTGCTCCATATCACCATCAAATGGTATGGGACATAAGACAACACCATGCCTTCAAGGAAATGACTACAGACGACATCATATCCACTTTCCAACTATTTGAAGAGTTAAAGGCAAATGCTACAAAACATCTTGCCATGCATGGTACTCCATCATCAAAGATCAATCTTGCATTGAAGGCTAAGCATGCATGTGAAGATGAGCAAAGTGAAGAAGAAGAAGAAGAAGAAGATGATGATGGTGAAGAAGATGGTGATGAGGTTGAATCCGATGAGGGCCCTTCATATGAAGACATGGCTCTCTTTGTCAAGAAGTTTAGCGCAGGAAAATTCAAGGGAAGATTTCAAAAGAAGAAAGTAAGAAAATGCTACAACTGTGAAGAAACCAACCACTTCTCAAACGAGTGCTCGTATGAGAAGAGAGAAGACAAACCAAGGTTTCCCAAGACCTTTCCCAAGAAGAAGTTGCCAAATCCTTTGAACTCCAAGCTCAAGAAGAGAGATGGGAAAGCAATGGTTGCTCAAGAAGAATCTGATCCGGATGATGTTAGTGGTGTTGTCGGAGTTGCTCAAGATTCTCAAAACACATTGAGGCTAGTCAACAAGAGTGGTGAAGTTCTCACCTACAACTACATGAAGGATTACAAAGGAAATGATCACAAGTGTCTCATGGCGAAGGTCGTGGTAGAAGATGGAGAGGACAAACACTCTCCTGACAAGGTTAAGGTAACCCCACGATCAAATCCTCCTCTTTTCGCTCCTTCTACTCCTAGTGATGAGTATCTTGATGCGGAGGATAGTTATGAGGATGATGATATAAATGATCCTATGCTTGCTAAACTAAATAAGTTCATGTGCTCCCTTAAAGGAAAGAAGCTCACTATGTTTCATATGCTTATGGAGATGGTGAGTAAGCACACCATTTCCATTAAGGAACTCGAAACCCTCGTCACCGAGGAAAAGGAAAAATATGAAGTCCTTGAGCGGAAAGTCCAATATGAGGAAGCACGCAATGATGAACTATGCTTAAAAATTGGTGCAAACATTGAAGTTCATACTAGAGATCTTGCCTCCTTGAAAAAGGCTATCGACTCTTGCGAAGAGTTGATGAATGATAAAAGTAAGCTTGTAAAGTATAATGCTTCTCTCTCTAAGGATTGTGAGCTTCTATACGTGTCCCTCAAGACCAAGGAAGAAGAGCTCACCCTTCTTACAAAGAGTTTTGAGACACTCAAGCTTACTTATCTTGAAACTCTAGCCAAGGCTTACTCTTCTCCTATTATCAATGTTGATGCTTGTACTACTAACTCTAGTAGTGATCTAGCATCTATTCTCGAGGAGAATCGCTTTCTTGAAGCTCAAATCGAGAAAGGGCTCATGACATGTGCTCAAGGGCAAAAGAACCTCAATGAGGTGTTGAGCCAACACAATGAAGTGTTTGCCAAAGAGGGACTCGGGTTTGACCCGAGCACAAGCAAGAAGAAGACATCCTCTCAAAAGTGCACCACCCCTCTAAAAGAAACTTTTGTACGAGAAGGGCACAAGGAGAAAGGTAAGGTTGATTGTGGTAAGGCCACAAGGGGCATGCCCACTGTCAACAAGCCAAAAGAGTTCATGCCTCCATCCTATGTTCTTCGTAAGACTAAGGAAGGAGAAGTTTATGCAAAGTTTGTTGGTCCTCGAAATGCATTTCGGTTTTATGCTATTTGGGTCTCTAAGACCTTTGTGACTAACTTGAGAGGTCTCATTGCAAAATGGGTGCCTCTAACCAAGTAATAATTGTGTGTAGGTTGCCTTCTCCGGTGGAGTAAAATGGGTGATTGATAGTGGATGTACCAATCATATGACCGGAGATAGCAAATTGCTCTACGACTTCATGGAAGCTATTCAACCATTTATGAGCATTATGTTTGGTGGAGGATCAAAAGGACATGTACTCGGTTTGGGTAAGGTGGCTATCAAAAATGACATGTCTCTTGCAAATATCATGCTTGTCCAATCCCTTAAATATCATTTGCTTTCTGTTCGCCAATTGGCTTCTATTGGCTATGATACACTATTTGGACTAACGGATGTGAAAGTCTTTAAGATAGATACTCTCGAAGTGGCCTTTGTTGGAGAGTTGTATGGCAACCTTTACACGGTTGATTTCTCGAAAGAGAGCACATTCCATGCAACTTGTCTAATGGCCAAGGCCGACAAGGGGTGGCTATGGAATCGCCGGCTAGCCCATGTCGGCATGAGAAATCTTCAAGATCTCTTAAAGGGAAACACATCCTTGGAATAACAAATGTCTCTTTTGAGAAAGATCATGTGTGTAGTGCATGCATAGCCGGCAAGCAACATCAATCAAAGCACCCACCCAAGAATATTGTGTCTACTTCAAGGCCTTTGGAGCTCCTTCATGTGGATCTTTTTGGGCCTCCTTCATGGGATAGTCTTGGTGGAAAAAAGTATGGACTTGTCATTGTGGATGATTACTCAAGGTATACATGGGTCTTCTTCCTCAAATCCAAGGACGAGACGAAGATCACCTTCATTGACTTTGCCAAGCAAGCACAACGCAAGTTTGACAAAGAAATTCTGGCAATAAGAAGTGATAATGGATCCGAGTTCAAGAACTACACCTTGGAAGAGATCCTTAGTGATGAAGGGATTGAGTATCAATATTCAGCTCCATACACTCCCCAACAAAATGGTGTTGCAGAAAGGAAGAACCGCACCCTTGTGGAGATGGCAAGGTCCATGTTGGAGGAATACAAGTCGCCACATAGTTTTTGGGCCGAGACCGTCAACACTGCATGTCATGCATCAAACCGGCTCTTCCTCCGCACGATATTGGAAAAGACTCCATATGAGCTCCTAACCGGGAACAAGCCAAATGTCAAGTACTTTCGTGTCTTTGGGTGTAAATGCTTCATCCTCAACAAAAGAGAGCGGTTAGGAAAATTTCAATCTAAAACCATTGAGGGCATATTTGTTGGCTATGGATCAAACTCTCACGCCTATAGAGTCTACAACAAATCCAATAGATGTGTTGTAGAAACTTGTGACGTGGTGTTTGATGAATTTAATGGCTCCCATGGGGAGCAAGTTGATCTAAGTGATGTAGGTGAAGATGATTCTTCTCAAGATATCTTGATGATGGGTGTTGGTGCACTTCTTCCAATGGAACAAGTGTCAGGACCCCGATTCTAAGTCACACCGATCTAGCCTGTAACACCTCATATCACTTTGCGTCCTCATGCACGGTATTCCCATGGGTGTCGCCTTACCATGGCCCGGGACCGTTTGCACCTTTTGGCTCACGTATATGATAGTGTCGCTAGCATCCATATGACAGAGAACCCGGGCCGACATGACTAGTCGTGAACCCAAGGTGGCACTAACTTACGGGGACAGGCATACATGAATCAACATCGAGCATGTCGGTCAGCAGCGTGCGAATCCGGGCTGTAGCACTGGGCTAACAGGACTCCGGGAACCCGGGCTGTAGCAGGCTAGGCAGGACTCCGGATGTCACCGTGTGACATTTCCCCGAAGGGACAGACACAGGAACGAAGTGAATCACATGCCGGCCAGTCAAGTGTTCCAGAGCAGTAGTGTTGGGCTAGCAGGACTCCGGTGAACCGGGCTGTAGCGGACTACTATGGCTCATGGAAGCACAAGACTACATTTCCCCATAAGAGAGGCTACCAAGGATAAACAACTAGGTTGTCGGATCCCACACATACCAAGCATTTCAATCATACACACAATATGCTCGATATGTGTAAATACAATATGGCATCACAACATAACTCTATGACTCAAGTATTTATTCATTAGGCTCCGAGGAGCGAGATATTACAAACATGGGTCTCACGACCCAACATTCAGAGCATACAAGTCAAAGCACATGCGGAAGCTTAACATGTCTGAGTACAGACATCTACAAATGAAAAAGGCTAAGAAGCCTGACTATCTACAAGACCCTCCCAAGGTACAAGATCGTAGCTGAGGTAACGAGCTAAACATCGAAGTCCAAGCGGAACTACTAGCGGGACTGAAGTCTCTCTGTAAAACATAAATTAAGCAAACGTGAGTACAAATGCACCCAGCAAGACTTACATCAGAACTAACCACATATGCATCGGTATCAACAAAGAGGGTGGTGGAGTTTAACTGCAGCAAGCCAGCTTTGACTCAGTGGCTAACCTGAACTACGACTGCAAGTAACTCTTTTGAGGTGGCGCACACGAGTCCACAAATTCACCATACCAATACACCACTATGGATCCGCTCCCGTCTCCCTGCGAGAACGCCATCCATAGCACTCACACTTATCTTGCGCATTTTAAAGTATCCACTTTCGCTTGTCTATGAACTATGCAAGGGGTCCAAGTTTCCATATCCGAGGAATCCGGCTATTCAAATAGATAATGATAACCCTGCAGGGGTGTACTTCTTCACACACGCTCTCGCCACTTATCGCCCTGTACACGTCATGTACCTCGGCAACCTTCAAGCGGAAGCCAGGCGAGGGAGTCGGCCACGACCTGACTAACCAACAAGTCTCTAGTCCAGGTTTATCGCCTATTCGGGTTCCATCCGCAAGGAGATCCAGCCGGGGTGTCGCTCACGGCCCCAAACGATGTATGTGGGGTTCCCAAGCCCACCATCCGGGTGCCACTTGGTACACCGTGCCACTGTGCCTAGTCTGTCCCAAGCCCACCTATACCGGGTGCCACTTGGTAGACTACTAACACTACCTACAAACACCAGAAACTAGTTGCAATTCCTGGACAGAGATCGAGTTGATTAATAAGCTGAGAGGGGCCGAGTTACCGGAACCCAATGTGTGGTAGTAACTGTTCATGGATCACAAACACAGAACTCAGTTCCTGAGGACGGCTGCAATGAGACAACCCACCATGTACTCCTACATGGCCTGTCACCGCTACCTTTACCAAATCGTGTTCACACACTTAGCTCACACATAGTAGGACATGCTCAACACCATTCCAAATCATCCCCGATGAATCAGACCTGACTCAACTCTAAGCAGTAGCAGGCATGACAAACAACATGAATGAGTAGGCACATCAGGGCTCAAGCAACTCCTACTCATGCTAGTGGGTTTCATCTATTTACTGTGGCAATGACAGGTCATGCAGAGGAAAGGGTTCAGCTACCGCAGCATGTAACAGTTGAATCGATGTTGTCCTAATGCAGTAAAAGAGAGCAGGAGCGAGAGAGTGGGATCATATCGGAATGAACAAGGGGGGTTTTGCTTGCCTGGCACTTCTGAAGATATTATAGCTCTTCATCGGTGTCATCGAACTCATCGTCGGGATACGCCTACCGAGAGGGGACAAGCACCGACAATAGAGAAGAACACAATCAATGCAATGCAACAATATGATGCATGAATGTGACATGGCAATAATGTTATGATTGAGCTAATGCAACTAGCAATAACTTAAATGGAGTTAGTTTGAACACTAGGTTCAAATTCAAACTCCACATGTGGTTATTTAAATACCATTCATTTGATTTGTCCTAAACAGTAGTTTTAAGTTGTTCTAACATGCATGAAAATGGTACAGATGGATAGATTGGATTTTTCTGATAATTTTTCATATATAATTTGTTTGATTTGGAGTTACGGTTGAATTACTATGAATTTTAGAAGTTTTAACTATTTGCTGAATATAAATAAATCATTTAGATTTATTTAAAATCCAGAAAAACATTACTACGTCAGCATGACGTCGGCGTGACATCATCAGGTCAACAGGGGCTGACCAGGGTCAAACCTGACCCATGGGTCCCACAAGCCAGTGTGACAAGGCAGGAACATAGGCTGACCAGTGGGGCCAGGTCAATGCTGACAGGGCAGGTCAATCCTGATAGCCTGGGCCCACTGGACTTAAACTAATCCTAAACAGAAACTAACCCAGGTTAATTAAGGGCATGGGTCCCGTGTGTTAGTGAGCATGGGGGTTAGTTAGTGGCGTCATTAGCCGCTAATGACGACGCCACGTCGGCATGGCCGGAGTTAAGCCGCCGGCGACGTCCAGAGACGGCGGCGATGCTCGGATTTTGCTTTCCGGCGACCATATGGGCGGCGAAGTGCGTCTACGTGACGAGGAGGCTCGTCCACGTTGGGTGGTGCACGCAGCAACAGCTCCGGTGGCCTAGGTCAACGGCGGCGGCAACTTGCGCGGCGGCCGGAGTTCGGGCAAGGTTGGAAATGGGGTTGTGGTGCACGGCGGAGCGAACGGCCGGGTGCTACGGCCTCCAGGTGATGTGCTGAGCACGGTGACATGCTCCGTGGTGAGCTTGCGCGGCTGTGGCCACAGCTACACCATGGCCGGCGGCGAGAAGCTTTTGGCCGCGGTGGGAACGGAGCTAGGGGACGAGCGTGGGCATGAGAGTAGAGGGGAAAGGAAGAGGGGCTCACGACGGGTCTGCAGGGGTGGTCGGCGGGCTCGGGGGCGCACTGGTAGTGGCGAATCGACCGACGAGGTGCCTCGGTGGCCGGCGATGGAAACGGTGATGGTGGCGATGAAGCAGCGCGTCCGAGGCCGGGCGGATCATCGAGGAGGAAGAGGCAGATGAGGCGGAGCTCGTGGACAGCTCGGAGAGGCGAGGCGGTGGCGGTGGCTGCAGGTACGGCGATCGGCGTCGGCGAGCTCGCTCGGTGGTGAGAGAGAGGAATCCAGGGGAGGGGAGGGAGAGCAGCGAGTGAGGGAGAGGAGAGAGGGGTCTCGGGGCGTCTCCGTGGCATCGCGAGGATGTCGGGGAGGCTGCCACCGCAAAGCAGGAGGTGGAGGCCTCCGCGTGCGCGCGTGCTACTTCGCATCTGCCTACTGGCAGAGGTTGAAGACAGTGGTGCCCCTGGTGGGCTGGGCCGCCAAGTGGACTGGCCAGGTGGGCTGCCCAGGTGGGTGCCAGGTAAGGTTGCTCTCCTTTTATTATTTCTTGTTTTCTATTATTCTGCAACTTTGTGGCTTTATTTAAAATATTGAAACAATCCCAAAATTCATGAAACTGCTCATGACCACTGTTGGGGATATATCCTACAGCAAACATTTCAGTTCATGAATATTTGGGCATTTGAAATATTCTGTAGCATTTAAATGCCCAAATGCAAGTATTATATGATTTAATTCAGTGACCCTCTGTTGTCCTAGTAAAATGTGCACCATTTTTGTCAGGGGTTCTGGACCAAGGCAAAGATGATGAACATTTCAGAAGGGCATTGTGGGTTCAGTGAAAATGATTTTATTTGGACCCTAGTTGAATTTCATTTGCTGCTAGGGTTTATTAGCCCCCATTTCAAAGTTTCATAAAAATTTAGACATGATGCATGGAGGCTAATGCAAGACAGGCAAGGCCAGAACTGGGGCTGTGACAACAAGACCCTCATGATGATGAAGAAGAAGATGTAGGCCTCACACACCATCAAACTACTTCAACACCCATCCCACCACAATCCCCTATTACTCAATCAATACCCATAGTCCATGTACAAGATGATGATCAAGTTCATCTTCATGATAATCATCAAGAACAAGATCATCCTCAAGGGCAAGAACAAGAAAGTGGAATCATTGACAATGAACCTCAACAAATGCAAGAAGAAGAAGAAGATTTTCCACCACACATTAATGATCCATATGTTGAGGACGTGGATGATGGACATGAAGTTGAACCTCGAGAAACCTTAACCTCCATCATGCCTCGAATGGCCGGTCGTGTTGATGTTGATAAAATCCTCACCGGCATATCGGAAGGTAGAGTAGAGTCACTCGTAAACAATTGACAAACTTTTGTGCTCACTTCTCTTTTGTGTCTAGTGTTGAGCCTCTCAAGATACAAGATGCGTTGATAGAGAACGATTGGCTCATTGCTATGCAAGAAGAGTTAAATAGTTTTGAGCGCAATCAAGTGTGGTCATTAGTCAAGAGGCCAACTACAGAACACAACATCATTGGAACAAAGTGGATTTTCAAGAACAAGCAAGACGAGAATGGCGTAATCATCCGCAACAAGGCAAGGTTAGTGGCACAAGGGTACTCACAAGTTGAAGGTTTGGACTTTGGTGAGACCTTTCCCCCGTTGCCCGTCTTGAATCCATTCGCATCTTACTTTCTTATGCTGCTTTCAATGGCTTTACATTACATCAAATGGATGTGAAGAGTGCTTTCCTTAATGGTCCTCTACAAGAAGAAGTATATGTATCACAACCACCTGGGTTCGTTGACCCTGATCACAAAGACTGTATAAACTTCATAAGGCTTTGTATGGCCTCAAACAAGCACCTCGTGCTTGGTATCATCATCTTAAGAAGTTTCTAGTCGATGATGGTTTTGTGAGAGGGGTGATCGATCCCACTCTTTTTACTAAGAGGGGCAAAGGTGATTTGATCTTATGCCAAATCTATGTAGATGATATCATTTTTGGTTCTCCTAACATTCATTTATGCAAGAAGTTTGCGGCATCAATAACCAAGAATTTTGAAATGTCACTCAATGCGGACTTGAAGTTCTTCCTCGGCTTTCAAATTCAACAATTTCAAGAAGGAATTTTCTTGTCTCAAGCCAAATACCTCAAGGATATCCTAGCAAAATTTGGTATGACTGATGCTAGCCCATGTAAGACCCCCATGCCAACCAAAATTTTACTCACTGAAGACTCAAACGATATCCCCTTCGACCCGTCTAAATACCGCTCTATGATTGGTTCATTGCTTTATCTTTGTGCATCTAGACCAGACATCATGTTTAGTGTATGCATGTGTGCTAGATTTCGAGCTTCCCCTAGGGAAAGCCATCATAAGGCGGTTAAGCATATTCTTAGATATCTTGTTCACACCCCAAATTTGGGTCTATGGTACCCCAAGGATGCTAAGTTTGATCTCATTGGGTACACGGATGCGGACTGGGCTGGAGACAAAGTGGATCGTAAATCCACCTCCGGTGCATGTCAATTTCTTGGACGCTCCTTGGTAAGTTGGTCCTCGAAGAAGCAAAATTGTGTTGCCCTCTCCACCGCCAAAGCTGAATATATTGCAACCGCCAGTTGTGCAACTCAATTACTATGGATGAGGCAAACTTTGAAGGATTATGGAATCACCTATAGACATGTGCCTCTTCTATGTGATAATGAAAGTGCCATTAATATTGCTGAGAACCCCAAAGATCATACCCGCACCAAGCACATTGACATTATGTACCACTTCTTGAGAGATCATGTGGAGAAGGGTGATATTGACATTGCTCATGTTGGCACAGATATGCAACTTGCAGATATTTTGACCAAGCCATTGGATGAAGCAAGGTTTTGTCAACTTAGGCGTGAACTTGGTATCTTGGAGCTTGACAACATTATGTGAAATCTAGTACTCATTCATGCATGAACATTCTGTCTTGTCTTGACGTAGGCATATATTTAGGGGGAGACATTCAATTCATGAATATTCTCACCCTACATAATGCATAAATAGAACAAACATTCTCAAAGTTTCATGGTTCTCGAACTATGGGCTTTAATATGATGGATTCGTGGCCATGGGCTCAAAGTCTACATCTTTGCGGTCCTATGGTCCATATGCTTAAACATGGTGACCTCGGTCACGCTTGTACCTTGCATGTATGGACCTTTCATTACTTATTTAAGTTGGGTGGTTATTTTTATCTTAGTATGACCATAGATGACTCGGACTTCAAGCCATATAAATCGCTAAAAACTCCTTGGCGGAGTCTAGATTCAAGTCTTTGTGTTGACTCCTTGAAAATCCATTCCCCATCCTTCTCTCTGTCCAGTGGCCGGACATCCGGCTCCTCTGCCGGACATCCAGGCCCTGTAACAAATCCATGCTGTTGGGCAAGCCACCATCCTACATCTCCAATGGCCGGATTTCCGGGCTGGTCCCTGGATGTCCGACCCATTGGACCTATTTCTTCTGCTCCCTGACCTCCAACCGCCGGATATCCGGGCCATGCCCCGGATGTCCGGCCCGTCGCCGCACCGTATAACAGAGGAGGGTCTCGGGCTTTAGGGGGGGTTACTCACTCGCTCTCGTTTCCTCTCCCCATCTCACCACACAGCCCGTCGCCGCCGGGGTGTGCTCCGGCACTGCCCCGGCCAGTCTCCGTCGATCTCCGGCCCCGATCTCCTGCCCACAGACTCTCCTCCTCCCGATCTACGACTCTATCCAATCCATCTCTTGGGTTGTGGCTTGAGTCTCTCTGGAGGGGCCAGTGTTCGAAGGGATTCACCTCCGGAGTTCTTCATGGCTCGCACCAAGAACTGCGGTCCCACGCATCCCGAGGTGTCTTCTTGGGGTAAGAATGTTGTCTCTCTCCATCTCCCTCTTGCTTGTGACCAAAATTTGATTAGGGTTGCATTATTCTCCATGTACATCTTGCCATATCTATTGCTCTCGCGTTTTGGTACTGTATACCTAAGCCTACAATCACCTCTATATGTACTCGGCTACTCAACTTAACCATGGGCATGTAAATTTTTTGATCTACCATTTGGACTTGTCCTATGGTCATAATCAAAAAAAGCTCATCCCACGATTTAATTTGGTGTATCCCTGTTCATATCCTTTGGCTTCTTCTTATTGGAATCTGCTCATTATCCATTTCAGTTGATCACTGGCAAGGCTCAACCGACTCCGATGAGCATGCTCGGCCTAAGAAGAAGAAGACCACCACCAAAAAGAAGAAGCGGGCACCATCCACCAGTCCATCGGCCTCGGATCCAGATGATGCGGACTATGTTGGAGAGGAAGAGGATGATAGTGCACCAAGACAGTCTGTTGGACAGTCCAAGCCCGGTACTAGGAGGGCGCCGGTGCCTCAAGTTCGTGGTTCTGCCATGCCCATTACCCATGGTCGTCGCATCTCCATGGAGCTCCCTGATAGTGGAGGTCGCCCCACTCACGACTTCACAACTATGGGGGCGGGGCAATATCTTCAGTTCCGTCGAGATGTCAACCAATATGAGATGGTGGCTGATGCCGAAGATCCTCGGTTCCGGACTCGTATGCAGCAGGATCTCTATTCCAGTTTTTTCCATGGGCGTGGCCTTGCTCCTCACTCATACTTGGATCTCAACTTCCTGCGTGATAATCCTGCCATGTTCCTTAACGATCCGGTCAAGATCATTGATGACATGACCCTTGGTCCCACAATGACCTTCAGGTGTGATTCGAGTGAAGCTGCCATCCTACAGTTCTATGCCACCTATTTCTTTGGTCCGGACAACACTCTCACTTGGATGACCGATGACACCACACTGAGCATCACCTATGACAGGTTTGTTCAGATTTTGGGTCTCTCCAGTGTTGGCCATTGCATCCACAGTATGGATCCAGAGTACAAGCCCAAAGGGATTGATGCTTGCATGCCTCTTGTCAAACCTCCCTCTCAGCTCACTTATGAAGAGAAAGCATATCCAGTCAATGAGGTATCCATCTTTCGTGCTCCCTTCTTCATCCTCTATCAGTGTGTGCTTCGCACACTCTACCCTAAGAAGGGAGATCGCTCGAGGGCTCGCAACTATTGCATTGACTTGATGGTTCGTATGCATGAGAAACCCACTGAGCCTCTGGACACAGCCAACTTCATTTGGCATGAGATCCGTCTTTGCAGCTTCATTAAGACGCGCCAGTTCCCTCATGCTCCATTTATTCAGGCTCGGATTGATCACACTGCTCCCTTTGAGGTGGTTAAGCCAACTGTGCACTCCATTTGGAAGCCTCCTCCTCATATGCGCGTGGTAGCTCCTGCTCCTACTCAGCCTAGGAGGTCTGCTGGTGGGAGGACAGCTGCTCTCTCTCAGCCCACTGGTTCTTCTGTTCCATCTTCCTCGACTGCTCCTCATAGTCGTTTTGCATCATTCTTGGGTAAGGCTCAATCTGCTATCATGAAGGCGTTCACTTTCAGCTGTCAGCAAAATCATGATGTTCAGAAGTGCCTTGTCATCTCTAAGAATCTGCTCAAACAGCGCCTCCGTGACCGTGAGATCCTGTTAGTGATGATGATCCTCTTCCCGCAGCTCCATCCTCGTCCACTTTCGGCTTTCCATCTCGTGCTGAGTACCCCGAGTTCTTTGATGATGATGATGATGACATCCGCCAGGAGTGATTGAGCCTGTTTAGTTCTTCGCCCCTTTTTACTTGTTGATGTCAAAGGGGGAGAAGTATTATCTTAGTAATATGGTCATGCTATGAGATGTTATTTCAACTTTATGTTGCTACCTATGGTGCTTGTTCGTCTGAGACTATGTTATGTTAGTGGGTGGCCATGAAATGTTCTCAGTCTATTTGATGTGTTATGATGATTTCATATGTGCTTGTCTCTCATTTTTTTCTTATCTCTTTGTGTTACATATGCTATCATGCGAACTTTTGTGTTGGTCATCCTAATATACTCATCGCATGCACACAATGAGGGGGGGGGGCTAAAAGCAAATTGTAACTAAACATATTTTGTATCCTTTTTGCTCTCATGATTGTCATTGCTAAGATTATTTATTACATTTATGATACTACATGTATGATTTTCATCAACAAACAAAATGGGGGAGATTGAAAGTGCAATCATGCCATTATATTATGTTTTGATGTTAATGACAATCTACATGTAGGGGACTAACAATGGTTGTCAAGTGAATCTTAGGTGTTGGTCCCAGGTTCGTCAAATTGTGTGTGGATCAAGAGCATACGAAGTGGGTTCTTTCAAGGATTAAGTGTTAAAATGATGTTACATTTTGTTTCCTTGAGTATAGGATCCCGCACTATTAAGAGGGGATCGATTGGGTTCGTAATAGACTTGCTCGACTCAAAAATACTCCTTTCCATAGTTCTTTTTATCCCCTCTTTACTTTGAATCTTTCTGTCTCTGGGAGTGTTGGATATCCGGGCCTCGTGCCGGATGTCCGGGCTGCTCCCCGGATATCCGGGCCTCTCGCCGGATATCCGGGCCTAGCCATTCCAGAATGCACTTTTGTGCAGTGCTACTGCCGGATGTCAGGCCCTCTACGCCAGATGTCCGGGCTTCTAGTGCTTGCCGGATGTCCGGGCTCCTTGCCGGATATCCGGGCATAGCTGTCCGGGCTACGCGCCGGATGTCCGGCCACCTGCCGGATGTCCGGGCCTTCCTGTTATGCCGGATGTCCGGGCTTGACCCCCGGATGTCTGGCCCCTCTGTTTCCTGCTCTGTTTTCTGCCTTGCTCTTTAAGTGGCTTGCCAGGCCGGATGTCCGGCCCCTAGCCCGGATGTCCGGCCTGCCCGTTCACTTGCACTACAATGGCCATATTTGAGCACTCCAAGGTCTACCACTAGTGGTTGAGAAACGCCTTCGTGGTGTTGTCTCAAAGGGAGAATAGGGTGAGCCTTCGTCGCGTTGGTGTGCCTTCGTGGTAACATCCACCTCTCTAACGGTGACGTAGCTTCCCTCCAAGGAAGTGAACATCGGCAAACATCCTCGTCTCCCGGACTTGCGGTTATTCCTAACCCCAACTCTCTACTTGTGGTTACTTGTCTCTTAGCACTTACTTATATCTATTGTGTTTGTTTATCTACTTACTTGTATTACTTATTTATCTTGCTTAGCACTTAGTACTACACTTACAATTGTTAGGCTCACTTTCATATTCCACACTTGTGCCTAAAATTGCTAAGTAACAATTAAAATTTGTAATTGTACCTATACACCCCCCCTCTAGGTCCATCTTGATCCTTTCACTCGCGATACATCAAGATTGTATCACCTCAAGAACACGAGAGAGAGAGAGAGAGAGAGATCAAACACATAACTACTAGTACATACCCTCAGCCCCGAGGGAGAACTACTCCCTCCTCGTCAGGGAGAGCACCGGGATGATGAAAATGGCCACCGGAGAAGGATTCCCCCTCCGGCAGGGTGTCGGAATGGGTCTAGATTGGCTTTCGGTGGCTACGGAGGCTTCTGGCGGTGGAACTCCCGATCTATTGTGTTCCCCGATCGTTTTAGGGTATATGGATATATATAGGCAGAAGAAATACATCAGGGGAGCCACGAGGGGCCCACGAGGGTGGAGGGCGCGCCCAGGGGGGTGGGCGCGCCCCCTGCCTCGAGGCTTCCTCGTTGATCCCCTGACGTGCACTCCAAGTCTCCGGTATTGCTTTCTTTCCATAAATAAGTTCCGTGAAGTTTCAGGTCAATTGGACTCCGTTTGATTTTCCTTTTCTGCGATACTCTAAAACAAGGAAAAAACAGAAACTGGCACTGGGCTCTGGGTTAATAGGTTAGTCCCAAAAATCATATAAAATAGCATATAAAACATCCAAGGTTGATTATATAATAGCATGGAACAATCAAAAATTATAGATACGTTGGAGACGTATCAGCATACCCAAGCTTAATTCCTGCTCGTCCTCGAGTAGGTAAATGGTAAAAACAGAATTTTTGGTGTGGAATGCTACTTGGAAAATTTCAATGTAATTCTTCTTAATTGTTGTATGAATATTCAGATCCATAATATTCAAGACAAAATTTTAATATTGACATAAAAATAATAATACTTCAAGCATACTAACTAAGCAATTATGTCTTCTCAAAATAACATGGCCAAAGAAAGCTATCCCTACAAAATCATATAGTCTGGCTATGCTCCATCTTCACCACACAATGTATTTAAATCATGCACAACCCCGATGACAAGCCAAGCAATTGTTTCATACTTTTGATGTTCTCAAACTTTTTCAATCTTCACGCAATACATGAGCGTGAGCCATGGATATAGCACTATAGGTGGAATTAAATGGTGGTTGTGGAGAAGACAAAAAGGAGAAGATAGTCTCACATCAACTAGGCGTATAAATAGGCTATGGAGATGCCCATCAATAGATATCAATGTGAGTGAGTAGGGATTGCCATGCAACGGATGCACTAGAGCTATAAGTGTATGAAAGCTCAACAAAAGAAACTAGTGGGTGTGCATCCAACTTGCTTGCTCACGAAGACCTAAGGCATTTTGAGGAAGCCCATCATTGGAATATACAAGCCAAGTTCTATAATGAAAGATTCCCACTAGTATATGAAAGTGACAACATAGGAGACTCTCTATCATGAAGATTATGGTGCTACTTTGAAGCACAAGTGTGGTAAAAGGATAATAGCATTGTCCCTTCTCTCTTTTTCTCTCATTTTTTTATTTTTTTTATTTGGGCCTTTTCTTTTTTATGGCCTCTTTTTTTTCGTCCGGAGTCTCATCCCGACTTATGGGGGAATCATAGTCTCCCTCATCCTTTCCTCACTGGGACAATGCTCTAATAATGATGATCATCACACTTTTATTTACTTACAACTCAAAAATTACAACTCGATACTTAGAACAAGATATGACTCTATATGAATGCCTCCGGCGGTGTACCGGGATGTGCAATGACTCATGAGTGACATGTATGAAAGAATTATGAACGGTGGCTTTGCCACAAATACAATGTCAACTACATGATCATGCAAAGCAATATGACAATGATGGAGCGTGTCATAGTAAACGGAACGGTGGAAAGTTGCATGGCAATATATCTCGGAATGGCTATGGAAATGCCGTTATAGGTAGGTATGGTGGCTGTTTTGAGGAAGGTATATGGTGGTTTTATGGTACCGGTGAAAGTTGCGCGGTACTAGAGAGGCTAGCAATGGTGGAAGGATGAGAGTGCGTATAATCCATGGACTCAACATTAGTCATAAAGAACTCACATACTTATTGCAAAAATCTATTAGTTATCGAAACAAAGTACTACGTCCATGCTCCTAGGGGATAGATTGGTAGGAAAATACCATCGCTCGTCCCCGATCGCCACTCATAAGGAAGACAATCAATAAATAAATCATGCTCCGACTTCATCACATAACGGTTCACCATACGTGCATGCTACGGGAATCACAAACTTTAACACAAGTATTTATCAAATTCACAACTGCTTAACTAGCATACTCTAATATTACCACCTTCATATCTCAAAACAATCATCAAGTATCAAACTTCTCATAGTATTCAATGCACTTTATATGAAAGTTTTTATTATATCCCTCTTGGATGCCCATCATATTAGGACTAAATTCATAACCAAAGAAAACCACCGTGCTGTTTAGAGACTCTCAAAATGATATAAGTGAAGCATTAGAGTTCAACTATTTCTATAAAATAAAACCACCACCGTGCTCTAAAAGGATATAAGTGAAGCACTAGAGCAAATGACAAACTACTCCAAAAGATATAAGTGAAGATCAATGAGTAGTCGGATAATTAGGCAACTATGTGAAGACTCTTTAATATTAAAGAATTTAAGATCTTGGTATTTTATTCAAACAGCAAGCAAAACTAAATAAAATAAAATGAAGCTCCAAGCAAAACACATATCATGTGGCGAATAAAAATATAGCTCCAAGTAAAGTTACCGATGAACGAAGACGAAAGAGGGGATGCCATCCGGGGCATCCCCAAGCTTCGGCTCTTGGTTGTCCTTGAATATTGCCTTGGGGTGCCTTGGGAATTCCCAAGCTTAGGCTCTTGCCACTCCTTATTCCATAGTCCATCGAATCTTTACCCAAAACTTGAAAACTTCACAACACAAAACTTAGCAGAAAACTCGTAAGCTCCGTTAGCGAAAGAAAACAAAACACCACTTCAAGTTACTGTAATGAACTCATTATTTATTTATATTGGTGTTAAACCTACTATATTCCAACTTCTCTATGGTTTATAAACTCTTTTACTAGCCATAGATTCATCAAAATAAGTAAACAACACATAGAAAACAGAATCTGTCAAAAACAGAACAGTCTGTAGTAATCTGTAACTAACGCAAACTTCTGGAACTCATAAAATTCTTAAATAAATTGGTGGACCTGAGTAATTTGTCTATTAATCATATTCAAAAAGAATTAACTGAATATCACTCTCCAAATAAAAATGGCAGCAATTCTCATGAGCACTAAAGTGTCTATTTTTTACAGCATGATCATAAAGACTTCACCCAAGTCTTCCCAAAGGTTATACTTGCCACAAACACTAAGTAAAACATAAAACCACATCTAAACAGAGTCTATATGAATTATTTATTACTAAACAGGAACAAAAAGTAAAGAACAAGAATAGGATTGGGTTGCCTCCCAACAAGCGCTATCGTTTAACGCCCCTAGCTAGGCATGATGATTTCAATGATGCTCACATAAAAGATAAGAATTAAACATAAAGAGAGCATCATGAAGAATATGACTAGCACATTTAAGTCTAACCCTCTTCCTATGCATAGGTATTTTTTGAGCAAACAACTTATGGGAACAAGAATCAACTTGCATAGGAAGGTAAAATAAGCATAGCTTCAAGATTTTCAACACATAGAGAGGAAACTTGATATTATTGCAATTCCTACAAGCATATATTCCTCCCTCATAATAATTTTAAGTAGCATCATGAATGAATTCAACAATATAACCTGAACCTAAAGCATTCTTTTCATGATCTACAAGCATAGAAATTTTATTACTCTCTACATAAACAAAAGTCTTCTCATTCGGAATAGTGGGAGTATCATAAGAAACTCAAATACTATAAATTGTTTCCACATTAAAAGAGTAATGTTCAAAAAAAGGGTAATCATAATCATGACAAGTTTTATAAATATAATCACTACTTTTTATAACATAAGTATCATCACAATAATCATCATAGGTAGGAGGCATGCTATCATCATTATAAATTTGCATATCAAAACTTGGGAGACTAAAAATATCATCTTCATTAAACATAGCATCCCCAATCTTGGGAAAAACATTAATTGCAGCAAATATATTCTCAAATATGTCATCCTCATCAAACATAGCTTCCCCAAGCTTGGGCCTTTTCATATCATAAGCATAATCACTGTCATCATTAATAGTATGGATAGCACCAATAGTATAGCAATTATCATATTCTTCCAAGCAAGTGCCAAAAAGATTTTCAAGATCATAAGGAGTATCATTTTCTTCCCAATCATAATCATCACAACAAGCAATAGGCATAACGAGATCATCATCAAGTGCATCATCTTCAGTTTCATGAGGCACAACAATAATAGGAGCAACATTATTTGGGGGAGATATCTTTTTACCTCTCTTCCTTTTTGTTTTCTTCTTCTTTACCTCATGTGTGGGTTCAATCCTCTTTTTGGATCTCCTTATTAATGAGATTGGTTGAATAGAAGGCTCCTCCTTGTTACCTGATTCATCATAAGAAACAATAGGAGAATATTGGGAAGTCTCTTCCCTTTCGTTAGTATTCTCTTCACCCTCTATTTATTTTCTTTTCTTTTCTTTATGTAATTGGAAATATAAGGATTTTCAATGCAATTCACCACACAATACATATAAATTTCCTCTAGATCAAAACCAAGAAGTTTATAACAGGAAAATTCTGGAAGATGCTTAGTTATACGTTTCATTTCTTCGTAACCCATAAGCAAGCTAAGTTCATTATAATGTGCAAGGGAAATCAACTCATCACAATTTTTGGACACGATTAGATCATGAAACAATTTGCATCAGATAGCTAAATGACCCTGTTCATTGCAAATCCCACAAGTACGACCAAGAAAATTTAAATTTTCAGCACAATCATCTAGCCTTTCTTGCAACAATTTATTTTGTAAGTACTTATGCCTCATGAAATATCTATCTTCCCTATTTGGTGTGTACTTACAAACCCAATGCACTCCACAAAAATTGACATGTTTATAGGAGACATTTTCATCATAACTACTACAATCATCATTAGTATCATGGATATTCAAGGAGTTCATACTAACAACATTGCAATCATGCTCATCATTCAAAGATTTAATGCCAAACATTTTAATGCATTCTTCTTCTAACACTTTGGCACAATTTTCCTCCCCATCATACTCACGAAAGATATTAAAAAGATGAAGCGTATGAGGCAAACTCAATTCCATTTTTTAGTTTTGTTTTATAAACTAAACTAGTGATAAAACAAGAAACTAAAAGACTCGATTGCAAGATCTAAAGATATACCTTCAAGCACTAACCTCCCCGGCAACGGCGCCAGAAGAGAGCTTGATGTCTACTACACAACCTTCTTCTTGTAGATGTTGTTGGGCCTCCAAGTGTAGAGGTTTGTAGGACAGTAGAAAATTTCCCTCAAGTGGATGACCTAAGGCTTATCAATCCGTAGGAGGCGTAGGATGAAGATGGTCTCTCTCAAGCAACCCTGCAACCAAATAACAAAGAGTATCTTGTGTCCCCAACACACCCAATACAATGGTAAATTGTATAGGTGCACTAGTTCGGCGAAGAGATGGTGATACAAGTGCAATATGGATGATAGATATAGGTTTTTGTAATCTGAAAAATATAAAAACAGCAAGGTAACTAATGGTAAAAGTGAGCACAAACGGTATTGCAATGTGTTGAAACAAGGCCTAGGGTTCATACTTTCACTAGTGCAAGTTCTCTCAACAATAATAACATAATTGGATAACATGACTATCCCTCAACATGCAACAAAGAGTCACTCCAAAGTCACTAATAGCGGAGAACGAACGAAGAGATTATGGTAGGGTACGAAACCACCTCAAAGTTATTCTTTCCAATCAATCCGTTGGGCTATTCCTATAAGTGTCACAAACAGCCCTAGAGTTCATACTAGAATAACACCTTAAGACACAAATCAACCAAAACCCTAATGTCACCTAGATACTCCAATGTCACCTCACGTATCCGTGGGTATGATTATATGATATGCATCACACAATCTCAGATTCATCTATTCAACCAACACATAGAATCTCAAAGAGTGGCCCAAAGTTTCTACCGGAGAATCACGACGAAAACATGTGCCAACCCCTATGCATAGGTTCATGGGCGGAACCCGCAAGTTGATCACCAAAACATACATCAAGTGAATCACGTGATATCCCATTGTCACCACAGATATGCATGGCAAGACATACATCAAGTGTTCTCAAATCTTTAAAGACTCAATCTGATAAGATAACTTCAAAGGGGAAACTCAATCCATTACAAGAGAGTAGATGGGGAGAAACATCATAAGATCCAACTATAATAGCAAAGCTCGCAATACATCAAGATCGTATCACCTCAAGAACATGAGAGAGAGAAAGAGATCAAACACATAGCTACTGGTACATACCCTCAGCCCTGAGGGAGAACTAATCCCTCCTCGTCATGAAGAGCACCGGGATGATGAAGATGGCCACCGGAGAAGGATTCCCCCTCCGGCAGGATGCCGGAACAGGTCTAGATTGGCTTTCGGTGGCTACGGAGGCTTCTGGCAGCAGAACTCCCGATCTATTGTGCTCCCCGATAGTTTTAGGGTATATGGATATATATAGGCGAAAGAAATACATCAGGGGAGCCACGAGGGGCCCACGAGGGTGGAGGGCACGCCCAGGGGGGTGGGCGCGCCCCCCCTCCCTCGTGGCTTCCTCGTTGATCCCCTGACGTGCACTCCAAGTCTCTGGTATTGCTTTCTTTCCAAAAATAAGTTCCGTGAAGTTTCAGGTCAATTGGACTCCGTTTGATTTTCCTTTTCTGCGATACTCTAAAACAAGGAAAAAAACAGAAACTGGCATTGGGCTCTGGGTTAATAGATTAGTTCCAAAAATCATATAAAATAGCATATAAAACATCCAAGGTTGATAATATAATAGCATGAAACAATCAAAAAATATAGATACGTTGGAGACGTATCAGAATACTACCTAACATATTTATCAATGTAATCTTCTTTATTGTGGCAAGAATATTCAGATCCATAAGATTCAAGACAAAAGTTTAATATTGACATAAAAATAATAATACTTCAAGCATACTAACTAAGCAATTATGTCTTCTCAAAATAACATGGCCAAAGAAAGCTATCCCTACAAAATGATATAGTCTGGCTATGCTCTATCTTCATCACACAAAATAATTAAATCATGCACAACCCCGATGAAAAGCCAAGCAATTGTTTCATACTTTTGATGTTCTCAAACTTTTCCAATCTTCACGCAATACATGAGCGTGAGCCATGAACATAGCACTATAGGTGGAATAGAATGGTGGTTGTTGGGAAGACAAAAAGGAGAAGATAGTCTCACATCAACTAGGCGTATCAACGGGCTATGGAGACGCCCATCAATAGATATCAATGTGAGTGAGTAGGGATTGCCATGCGACGGATGCACTAGAGCTATAAGTGTATGAAAGCTCAAAGAGAAACTAAGTGGGTGTGCATCCAACTCACTTGCTCACGAAGACCTAGGGCATTTTGAGGAAGCCCATCATTGGAATATACAAGCCAAGTTCTATAATGAAAGATTCCCACTAGTATATGAAAGTGACAACATAGGTGTCGGTGTCAAAACCGGCGGATCTCGGGTAGGGGGTCCCGAACTGTGCGTCTAGGCCGGATGGTAACAGGAGACAAGGGACACGATGTTTTTTACCCATGTTCGAGCCCTCTCAATGGAGGTAATACCCTACTCCTGCTTGATTAATATTGATGATATGGATAGTACAAGAGTAGATCTACCACGAGATCAAGGAGGCTAAACCCTAGAAGCTAGCCTATGGTATGATTGTTGTGTATGGAGTTGATTGCCTACGGACTACAACCCTCCGGTTTATATAGACACCGGATTGGGTTAGGGTTACATAGAGTTGGTTACAATGGTAGGAGATCTTGAATATCTGCATCGCCAAGCTTGCCTTCCACACCAAGGAAAGTCCCATCCGGATACGGGACGAAGTCTTCAATCTTGTATCTTCATAGTCCAGGAGTCCGGCTGAAGGTATAGTCCGGCTACCCGAACACCCCCTAATCCAGGACTCCCTCAATAGGAGACTCTATCATGAAGATCAGGGTGCTACTTTGAAGCACAAGTGTGGTAAAAGGATAGTAACATTGCCCCTTCTCTCTTTTTCTCTCATTTTTTGTTTTTTTGGGCCTTCTCTTTTTTATGGCCTCTTTTTTCTCTTTTTTTTATTTTTTCGTCCAGAGTCTCATCCCGACTTGTGGGGGAATCATAGTATCCATCATCCTTCCCTCACATGGGAAAATGATCTAATAATGATGACCATCACACTTTTATTTACTTACAACTCAAGAATTACAACTCGATACTTAGAACAAAATATGACTCGGTGAGCTTGTGTTCTTGAGCTCGGTGAGCTTGTGTGTGTGTGGGTGGTCTGAATGATCCATCCCCTACTAATGTGGTGGCTAGTCCTATTTATATTGGCCCTGGTCCTCTTCCCAAATATCGAGCGAGAAAGGAGCCAACAATGGCGGGCTAATTCGAAGGAGGGCAGCTAGTACAAGCTATCCTGACAAAAGTGGTCTTCGCCTGCCAAAGGCTCTGGTGGTGATGCCATCTTGGGCTCCAAGATGACCTCCATCTTGCCGTCCTCCTGGTCTTGGTCTCATTGCACCAATATAGCAACCTTTGCCTGATGCCTCGGTACTCTTTGCCTGCGCTGGCCTCCTTAGCACCAAAGAGGAAACAAGGACGCTGCGCGCGCTGGCGCCCGCCTGCTGCTGTGCGTCATGGCTCACATCACGAGGGTCTCGTGAGGTTTTCCCTGCCTTGATATCTCTGCTCCTCGTGAGCCTGCCTAGCTAGGCTACTCCCGAGGAGGTCTTGCGTCGTCCGCCTCCTGAGGCTTGGACCCTCGCGAGGGTCTTGGATGCTTTGTTGGTGAAGATGGGCCGTACAGCCTGCTGGCTCAGCCATGCCGCGGGCCGCAGGCAAGAAAGTCTGGGGACCCCCGTTCCCAGGACGCCGACAGTAGCCCCTGGGCCCAATGTGCGCTCGGGCTTGGCTTCGCGGCGAAGCCAAGGGCCAAGCTCGGAGCACCGCAGGCCCCAACAGCCTGCGGCCTCGATTGATGCGTGGTGGATGATTGGACGTGGGCGTCCCCGCTTCCCCATGCTGCCCTTGAATCCGCCTGGCTATGCGGCCCCGCCTCTTACACAGTTATTCTTCTTCCGCCATGCCCGGCTCTTCCAATCTCCCTGCTACCTCGATACCCTGCTCCACCATCTTAGTCCGACCTGTGCTCCACCCGCTTCACCGCCATGGCGCCAAAACAAACAAGGAAGGGGAAGAAACCTCTGTCCTCACCGGTTGTGCCTCCATCCTTCGAGCCGGTGCTCGGCCGGCCTCTAGTGCTCAACAACGAGGCCATGGACAAGGTGCGCCCCATGCTCGCCTCCAGTTTCAATGAGTGGGGAGAGACGCCGGCTTGGCCCGCGTCTCACGGCAGCATGGCTCGGGCAGTTACCGAGGTCCCAATCTTCATTGATGCCCTCTGGGCTGGCCTGCTTCCTCCCTTCTCCGCCTTCTTCAACGCGATGCTCGAGCACTATCAGATCCACATGCCCCATCTCGATCCTCAGGTTGTGACCCTTCTCGCCGTCTTCGCCTTCACGTGCGAGGCCATGGGGGGCATCGCCCCTTCCGTGGCACTCCTCCGCCACTTCTTCTCATTGCATCTCACCGGTCCCTGGCAGAACTCAGGGTGTGCGGGTTTCCAGGCCGTGGCTGCGACGGCAGGCATGGGGATCGACTTCGAGCTCCCTTCATCCATGAGCGAGTTCTGTACGCGATGGGTGTTTGTTGACGCAGGCGTGCTCAACCCTCTGCTCCAAGCTCCGGTGGGGCCTGCTATTCCAAACTCCGGCTAGGGTCATCAGAAGCTCACGAGCCCCTGCCTTGCTCCTGTCTGAGCCAGGCTGAGGTGGTTGAAGGACCTTGGCGTGACTGCGCCCATGGTGGTGAGGGAGTTCGTTAGGCATCGAGTTGCTCCTCTCCAGCGCCACTCTCGCCTGATGTGGGACTTGCTCAGCAGATAGGACAACATGAGGTTTCAGGAGGAGGGGCTTTCTCTCGCTGCGCGGCAGACAGTGCTCATGGTCCTGTCAAGTGTCCCTCTGCCAGACGAGATGCCCAGGAACAGCTGCATGTTGTACCGCTGCGAGAACAAAGCCATATTTGCCACGAACATGCCTTCCTTTGATGAGTGGGGGTTGCGCCCAGTCGGCTTGGTGGGGCCTCGCGAGAACCCCATCATCGTGGTCCCCTTCTTCGCCACCGATGCAGGGCTCGCCCCAGGTGACGATGCAGGGAAGCGAGCCGTGACGGGGACCGGCGGCTCGGGTGCTGAGGAGCACATGTCGTGTGGTGATCCGTGGGCGTCGTCCTTGGGAGCCTGCGACCCCCCTCCTGAGGCATCAGTTGCCGAGGAGATGCGGCATGCGGCTCCCGAGGCTGAGGCTCCTGGAGCCTTGGGAGGTCGCAGTGGGAAGGAGTTGGGTTGTTCGGCTCAGCCGGGCTCCCCTGAGGCCATCCCTCTTGGGTTTTCTTCGGCTCTGCCACGCACCGGCCGTCACGTCCAGCGCTTCGGTCGCCTTTGTTGGACTTCGAGGAGCTCCGCAAGAGGAAGGGATCTCCGAGCGGCAGCGGTATCTTCGGGCCGTTGAAGCGACGAAAGTACATCGCCGTCGACGAGTAAGTATCTTATCTTGGTGATCTTCTATGTGTCGCCTTCCTTTCCTGACAACTGTCCCCTCAGGACCCCTTCTGCTAAGGCCGTGAAATCTCCAGATATGCAGCTCCCTCTCATCCCGTCGCACCCGCCGAGCTCCAGTGCTACAGGCTCAGGCGCTGCCCACGGCGTAGGGTCATCCATGGGTGTTGGTCCGTCATCAAGGCGCCCTGAGCTTGCGCCTTCGCCGTCCTTTCTTCGCGGCCTTGCTCGGAGCGCAGCAGACGCGCCAAGGGCTCCTCCCTGGTCACGGTCGGCGGCTGGCTGGCCTCGATCCTGGGGTCTTCTTCAAGTAGCGGGCCTTGTTCGGTTCGGGCCCCTTGCGAGGGTCGGCTGGCGCCTGGGACCGTGCCAGCCCCCAGCCCCCAACCGGGAGGTGGCGCTCCACTTGATGCTCCACCCGCAGCCCCCAAGGTGGAGGACGAGGTGGGTCGAGTGCTCGAGCTCGAGCGCGGGCGCAGTGTAGTCCGCCACGAGCTCTTCCAGGAGATGATGGGCGCGATGAATCGCCTTGGTGAAGAGCTTGCTGGTGTCGACTCACCTCTTGAGGCTGAAGGTCTTCGGTTGGTGGAGAAGCGGCGCAAGCTGCGAGTGGCCATCAACCTTGGTTGCTATCAGCGCGACCTCGGGAACGCGAAGGCCGAGGCGTCTCTGAAGATTGCCAATGAGGCCCATTCGTGAGCTTTGGAAGAAGCTCGCGAGGCCGATTGCCGCCGCGAGGCTGTGGAGGAGCACGCGTGGGAGCTTCAGGCCTGGAGCGCGTCCCTTGAGCAGCAGGTGGAGGCGCGCGAGGCCGCTCTTGCATCGCTGAGGGGGACGCCTGCGGGGGAAGAGGAGGTCCGGCAGCACGAGGAGGAGCTGGCCCTGAAAGCCGTGGAGCGCAGCCTCGAGATCGAGCGACTGGAGATGAGGGAGCGTCAAGTCTCTCAAGCAGAAGATGCCGTCAGGGCCCACGAGGCCGGAGTCGAGGAGGAGATCAATCGCCGGGTGGCCGAGGTTCATGCAGATCTGGAGGGCAGGTATGACTTGAGGCTGCAGCTCGCCGGGCTAGAGGGTGCGGGCAGGGCCGCCGCCCTCAGACGCAGGTTGAACGAGGCCGAGAGGCGTGTGGAGGCCACAGCCGCCGCCCTGGTTACGGCACAGGCGGACTTGGCCTCTGCCCGCGCCGAGCTGCTTTCCCTCCGGAGACGAGTTGACGACGACAAGGCCGTCGCTCGGCAAAATAGGGAGGAAGTGCTCCAGCGCTGAAGGCTGGAGTGCGAGCATGCCCCTATGCTTCAAGACCTTCGGAAGGGCCAACACCGCCCTGGGTTACATCTGCGATGAAAACGCCCCGGCCCCTCACTCGAACGACTATGCCAGCCACCTGATCTTCTTCACCGAGGTGGTGACACGCCTGGAGGCTCAATTTGCCAGAGCTCGGCAGCTTGTGGAAAAGAGGGCTCGTGGCCTGCTTCAGCGCGCCTTCTCCCGTGTCTTCAGCCATCTTCTGAATGCCGACCCCAACTTTGACTTCGACGCCGCCATTGCCCCCGTACCCACGGCCGTCCGGGGCGACCTGGCGCGTTGGGTAGAGGACCATGTCGACGCATTGGTCGGGGCCTTCACCTCGGAGGATGACGCGGTGGTGGTCGTCACGGATGAAGGTGACGTGGTCGATGACGGTGATGGGGGCGTCGCCGATGGTGGCGGCGATTCCGACGAAGATGATGACGATGCGAGTGACGCGTCCGCGGGTGATGTAGCGAGTGATATCTCTGGCTGATCCCATGTTTGCCTGTTGTTTCACCATGCACGCAAAACTCAGGCGTGGCTCTTGGAAGACTTGTAAGAGCATCTCGAGAGGGGGAGCCCCTCATGTAAGCAAATTGCATTTTTTACTTTCCTATGTGATGTGGGTATGTGTCCTTGTGAGCTCATGAAGCTGGGGGTGAGCTCCCCGATGTGGTTTACCTTAGTGAGCGCCAGCTTAGGGCTGGGTCGTGAGGCGATGAGTTCATGAGAATCCTGCGGAGCTTATCGCCCCGTTTGAGGGGGGCCCGTAAGAGGTGAGCACCTGGCGCGGTGCTAGCGCGTGCTTAATGAGCGTGTGCTTTGCGCGGTCCGGCTCACGAGGAGCTTTGCGAGGAAAAGGCGATGGACAAGAGTCCCAAAACCAAACGAGATCCAGAAGGCAAGAAATGGCTCGAACGAGAAAAGGCACCCTCCGGATCGATAAAAATTCAGCTTCAACTTAAGTCCAGATCCAGAAAGCAAAGCCACAGAAAGAGAGATCCAAAGCAAAAGGCCGCGTCCGGCACCTAGTCTAGTATTCAGGTCTTCAAGTCTTCTCACCAGCGCAGAGCTAAGTGCTTCCACTAGGCGTGGGAGGGAGCCCCAGGGCCTGAGGCCGGCGCTCCTGAGACTCCGGGGTGTGTACAGCCCTAACTCATTATTATGTGAGAGTGTCACGGGCGGCGAGCTTCACAGGCACCGGGCCTTCTTCACAGGTACTAACCTTGCTTCATATCGCCAGTCGAGGGCCCCGCCTTGTGCCACCCTCGACCTCCTTTGAGCCGACCGGTCACCAGGACGACACAGAGGAGGGAAAGGGGATGCCAGTGCTTCCCTCGGCGACCACGGGCCCTCTGCCGGGGGAAGGGTTGTGGAGACCACCCCGACAGAGGGCCTACCTCCGGGTGTCCCCTGGTTTCACGTGCCTTGGGGAGGGGCCTTGCTCCTAGCTTCCTCCCGGCGGCCCCCAGCGTGTCTCCCTTGTCGAAACGAGCGCCGCCGTGCCTGGGTCGTCGATCAACGCTGCAACCTGATTCATCTGCAGCCCATGGTTAGCATAAGCCTGTTCTTGAGAGATTAGCGGTACCCTATAGTTGCCGTTGTCGGCGCGATCGTTGTGGTTCTCCGTTGGTTCTTGGAAGGCGTCGACTCCTAGCGCCCCCTCTCCCCAATCTTCTCCAATGAACAAGCCTGGGTCGTCCATTGGTCCGTACCCTTGGTCCATCATGCGGGGCACGTAGGCTTCCGGGGCCGTCACCCCGAACACCTCGCCGTGGTGCACCACGCTCCATGTTGCTCGGCCCATGGTGGCGCCCTAGGGATGACAGCACGACATCCGGCTGGGACCATGGGGGGCGACACTTGCGCCCGTGCCCGCCGCGGGCGGCATGCGGGAGTCGGAGCCCTCTACGCCGCCAGCCGTGCTGATGTTGATGAAGCCCCTGGGCATAGTTGATGGCGCGCGGATGTGGTGAGGTTCGCCGCGCGGCCCCCGGCAGTGGCCTGGGAAGGAAGTTGATAGCAGAAGGGCGGTGCTCCCGACGCCGCTACATCCAGCAGCTCGACAACACACTCCAGCAGTGTGTCCTGACCTCTTTCCATCAGTATGCACCGCAGCAGCTCCCTTGCCACGGTGAGTGCTGCCCACATGTTTGCTTGCTCCCGTTGTGAGTACGGTGTCGTTGCTGCAGCATGGCTCGCCGCTCTTGCGGCGGCCCGTACTTGCCGTGGGGTGAGGGTGGATGACGCCTGGCCGTGCTGCCCGCGCCCGGCGGAGTTTGGCGGCGCCCGTGCCGCCTGGAGTGCGGGGTCGAGACCTTCATGGGCAGGCGACGCTGCCCGGGCTGGCCAGGCTGCCCAGCGGTCGGAGCCAGCCCTTGAGTCGCCGTACATCGTGGCTGAGGAGCGTCGACGAGCAGGCCGGTGGAGGAGGAGTTCCGGCGCACCCCTACCTGGCGCGCCAAATGTCGGATGTGGGGTTCCGTCAAACCCTTAAGGTTCGAACACTGGGGTGTGCGCGAAGTCTTTTCCTCCCACCAATCTACGCCCTAGCTCGATAAGATCTCGCAGATGAACTCGACAAACTCGCAACACAGAAAGACACAAGATTTATACTAGTTCGGGCCACCGTTGTGGTGTAATACCCTACTCCAGTGTGGTGATGGTGGATTGCCTCTAGGGCTGATGATGAACAGTACAAGCGAAGAACAGCCTCCTGAGGTTGAGGTGTTCTTGAGCTCGGTGAGCTTGTGTGTGTGTGGGTGGTCTGAATGATCTGTCCCCTACTAAGGTGGTGGCTAGTCCTATTTATATTTGCCCTGGTCCTCTTCCCAAATATCGAGCGGGAAGGGAGCCAACAATGGTGGGCTAATTCGAAGGGGGACAGCTAGTACAAGCTATCCTGACAAAAGTGGTCTTCGCCTGCCAAAGGCTCTAGTGGTGACGCCGTCTTGGGCTCCACGATGACCTCTGTCTTGCCGTCCTCCTGGTCTTGGTCTCGTTGCACCAATATAGCAACCTTTGCCTGATGCCTCGGTACTCTTCGCCTACGCTGGCCTCCTTAGAACCAAAGAGGAAACAAGGACACTGCGCGCTAGCGCCCGCCTGGTGTCGTGTGTCATGGCTCACGTCACGAGGGTCTCGTGAGGTTTGCCCCGCCTTGATATCTCCGCTCCTCATGAGCCTGCCTAACTAGGCTACTGCCGAGGAGGTCTTGTGTCGTCCGCCACGTGAGGCTTGGACCCTCGCGAGGGTCTTGGATGCTTTGTTGGTGAAGATGGGCCGTACGGCCTGCTGGATCAGCCACGCCGCGGGCCGTAGGCAGGCAAGTCTGGGGACCCCCGTTCCCAGGACGCCGACACCTATCATTTTAGGACTAAATTCATAACCAAAGAAAATTACCATGGTGTTCTAAAAGACTCTCAAAATAATATAAGTGAAGCATGAGAGTTCATCCATTTCTTGATAATAAAACTACCATCGTGCTCTAAAAAGATATAAGTGAAGCACTAGAGCAAATGACAAACTACTCCAAAAGATATAAGTGAGGATCAATGAGTAGTCGAATAATTATGTAACTATATGAAGACTCTCTAACATTTAAGAATTTCAGATCTTGTTATTTTATTCAAACAGCAAGCAAAACAAAATAAAATAAAATGACGCTCCAAGCAAAACACATATCATGTGGTGAATAAAAATATAGCTCCAAGTAAAGTTACCGATGAACGAAGACGAAAGAGGGGATGCCTTCCGGGGCATCCCCAAGCTTAGGCTCTTGGTTGTCCTTGAATATTACCTTGGGATGCCTTGGGCATCCCCAAGCTTAGTCTCTTTCCACTCCTTATTCCATAGTCCGTCGAATCTTTACCCAAAACTTGAAAACTTCACAACACAAAACTTAACAGAAAACTCGTAAGCTCCGTTAGCATAAGAAAATAAATCACCACTTAGGTACTGTTGTGAACTCATTCAAAATTCATATTGGTGTAATATCTACTGTATTCCAACTTCTCTATGGTTCATACCCTCCGATACTACTCATAGATTCATCAAAATAAGCAAACAACACAATGAAAATAGAATCTGTCAAAAACAGAACAGTCTGTAGTAATCTGTATCAAACGTATACTTCTATAACCCAAAAAATTCTGAAATAAATTGGTGGACGTGAGGCATTTGTCTATTAATCATCTTCAAAAAGAATCAACCTAATCGCACTCTCCAGTAAACAATGGCAGTAAAACTCGTGAGCGCTAAAGTTTCTGTTTTTTACAGCAAGATCACAAAGACTTTCCCCAAGTCTTCCCAAAGGTTCTACTTGGCACAAACACTAATTAAAACATAAAACCACATATAAACATAGGCTAGATAAATTATTTATTACTAAACAGGAACAAAAAGCAAAGAACAAAACTAAAATTGGGTTGCCTCCCAACAAGCGCTATCGTTTAACGCCCCTAGCTAGGCATGATGATTTCAATGATGCTCACATAAAAGATAAGAATTGAAATATAAATAGAGCATCATGAAGAATATGACTAGCACATTTAAATATAACCCACTTCCTATGCATAGGGATTTTGTGAGCAAATAACTTGTGGGAACAATAATCAACTAGCATAGGAAGGCAAAACAAGCATAACTTTAAAACTTTAAGCACGTAGAGAGGAAACTTGATATTATGGCAATTCCTACAAGCATATATTCCTCCCTCATAATAATTTTCAGTAGCATCATGAATGAATTCAACAATATAACCATCACATAAAGCATTGCTTTCATGATCTACAAGCATAGAAAATTTACTACTCTCCACATAAGCAAAATTCTTCTCATTCGGAATAGTGGGAGTATCATAAGAAACTCGAATACTGCAAATTGTTTCCACATTAAAAGAGTAGTGTTCAGAAAAAGGGTAGTCATAATAATGACAAGTTTTATAAATATAATCATCACTACTTTTTATGGCATAAGTATCATCACAATAATCATCATAAGTAGCAACTTTGTTCTCATCATAATCAATTGAAACCTCTTCCAAGATAGTGGAATCATTACTAAATAAAGTCATGACCTCTCCAAATCCACTTTTATAATTGTCAAAATAAGATTCAACATCCTCCAAAATAGTGGAATCATTACTTCCTAAATTTTGCACTCTTCCAAACCCACTTTCATCAATATAACCATCATAAATAGGAGGCATGCTATCATCATAATAAATTTGCTCATCAAAACTTGGGAGACTAAAAATATCATCTTGATTAAACATAGCATCCCTAAGCTTGGGACTAACATTAATTGCAGCAAATATATTTTCAAACATGTCATTATCATCAAACATAGCATCCCCAAGCTTGGGCCTTTTCATATCATAAGCATAACCACTCTCATCATTAATAGTATGGATAGCACCAATAGTATAACAATTATCATCATCACAATGAGTAATAGGAGCAACATCATTTGGGAGGGATACATTTTTACCTTTGCTTCTCCGTCTTTTCTTTTTCTTCTTCACATCATGTGTGGGTTTAATCCTCTTTTCGGAGCTTCGTATTAATGAGATTGGTTGAATAGGAGGCTCCTCCTCTTTACCCTATTCATCATAAGAAATAATAGGAGAATATTGGGAAGTCTCTTCCCTTTCATTAGTATTCTCTTCATCTTCTTGTCTTTATGTAATTTGCAATATAAGGATTTTCAATGCAATTCACCGCACAATACATAAAAAATTCTTCTAGATCAAAATCAAGAAATCTATCAAGATTAAATTTTGGAATACCCTCAGTTATACGTTTCATTTCTTCATACCCAAAAAGAAGACTAAGCTCTTTATGATGCTCAAGGGTAATCAAGTTATCACAATTTTTGGACATGATTTTATCATGAAAAAAATAGCATTGGAGCTTTAAATGACCATGTTCATCGCAAAGTTCACAAGGATGGCGATAAATATTGAATCTTTCAGCACAATCATCTAGCCTTTCTTGCAACCATTTAGTTTCCAAATACTTATGCCTCTTCCAAAATATATCTTCCCTATTTGGTGTGTGCTTGTAAGCTCTATGTATTCCACAAAAGTTGACATGCTTATAAGAGACATTTTCATCATGACTAGTGCAATCATCATTAGTACTATGGATATTCAAAGAGTTCATACTAATAAGATTGCAATCATGCTCATCATTCAAAGATTTAGTGCCAAACATTCTAATGCATTCTTCTTCTAACACTTTGGCACAATTATCGGAATCCTTATTTTCAAGAAAGATATTAAAAAGATGAAGCATATGAGGTACCCTCAATTCCATTTTTTTGTAGTTTTCTTTTATAAACTAAACTAGTGATAAAACAAGAAACAAAAAGATTCGATTGCAAGATCTAAAGATATACCTTCAAGCGCTAACATCCCCGGCAACGGCGCCAGAAAAGAGCTTGATGTCTACTACACAACCTTCTTATTGTAGACGTTTTTGGGCCTCCAAGTGCAGAGGTTTGTAGGATAGTAGCAAATTTCCCTCAAGTGGATGACCTAAGGTTTATCAATCTGTGGGAGGTGTAGGATGAAGATGGTCTCTCTCAAACAACCCTGCAACCAAATAACAAAGAGTCTCTTGTGTCCCCAACACACCCAATACAATGGTAAATTGTATAGGTGCACTAGTTCAGCAAAGAGATGGTGATACACGTGCAATATGGATGGTAGATATAGGTTTTTGTAGTCTGAAAAAATATAAAAACGGCAAGGTAACTAATGATAAAAGTGAGCGTAAACGGTATTGCAATGCTAGGAAACAAGGCCTAGGGTTCATACTTTCACTAGTGCAAGTCCTCTCAACAATAATAACATAATTGGATCATATAACTATCCCTCAACATGCAACAAAGAGTCACTCCAAAGTCACTAATAGCGGATAACAACCGAAGAGATTATGGTAGGGTACGAAACCACCTCAAAGTTATCCTTTCTGATCGATCTATTCAAGAGTCTGTAGTAAAATAACACGAAACTATTCTTTCCGTTCAATCTATCCTAGAGTTCATACTAGAATAACACCTTAAGACACAAATTAACCAAAACCCTAATGTCACCTAGATACTCCAATGTCACCTCAAGTATCCGTGGGTATGATTATACGATATGCATCACATAATCTCAGATTCAACTAACACAAAGAACTTCAAAGAGTGCCCCAAAGTTTCTACTGGAGAGTCAAGACGAAAACGTGTGCCAGCCCCTATGCATAAGTTCACAAGGTCACGGAACTCGCAAGTTGATCACCAAATCATACATCAAGTGGATCACGTGATATCCCATTGTCACCACAGATAAGCACATGCAAGACATACATCAAATGTTCTCAAATCCTTAAAGAATCAATCCAATAAGATAACTTCAAAGGGAAAACTCAATCCATTACAAGAGAGTAGAGGGGGAGAAACATCATAAGATCCAACTATAATAGCAAAGCTCGTGATACATCAACATCGTGCCGAATCAAGAACACGAGAGAGAGAGAGATCAAACACATAGCTACTGGTACATACCCTCAGCCCCGAGGGAGAACTACTCCCTCCTCGTCATGGAGAGCGCCATGATGATGAAGATGGCCACCGGAGAGGGATTCCCCCCTCCGACAGGGTGCCGGAACGAGTCTAGATTGGTTTTTGGTGGCTACGGAGGCTTCTGGAGGCGGAACTCCCGATCTAGGTTATTTTCTGGAGGTTTCTATATTTATAGGAATTTTTGGCGTTGGTCTCAAGTCAAGAAGGTGCCTGAGTCGTCCACGAGTTAGGCCCACGCGCCCGCGGGGGGGAGGGTGATACGTCTCCGTCGTATCTACTTTTCCAAACACTTTTGCCCTTGTTTTGGACTCTAACTTGCATGATTTGAATGGAACTAACCCGGACTGACGTTGTTTTCAGCAGAATTGCCATGGTGTTATTTTTGTGCAGAAATAAAAGTTCTCGGAATGACCTGAAAATCAACGGAGAATAATTTTGGAATATATACAAAATACTGGAAGTAAGATCCACGTAAGGGGGCCTCCACCTGTCCATGAGGGTGGGGGCGCGCCCCTGCCTCGTGGGCCCCCTGACGCTCCACCGACCTCAACCCTGACTCCATATATTCACTTTCGGGGAGAAAAAACCAGGTAGAAGGATTCATCGCGTTTTACGATATGGAGCCACCACCAAGCCCTAAACTCTCTCGGGAGGGCTGATCTGGAGTCCGTTCGGGGCTCCGGAGAGGGGAATCCATCGCCATCGTCATCATCAACCATCCTCCATCACCAATTTCATGATGCTCACCTCCGTGCATGAGTAATTCCATCGTAGGCTTGCTGGACGGTGATGGGTTGGATGAGATTTATCATGTAATCGAGTTAGTTTTGTTAGGGTTTGATCCCTAGTATCCACTATGTTCTGAGATTGATGTTGCTATGACTTTGCTATGCTTAATGCTTGTCACTAGGGCCTGAGTGCCATGATTTCAGATCTGAACCTATTATGTTTTCATCAATATATGAGAGTTCTTGATCCTATCTTGCAAGTCTATAGTCACCTACTATGTGTTATGATCTGGCAACCCCGAAGTGACAATAGTCGGGACCACTCCCGGTGATGACCGTAGTTTGAGGAGTTCATGTATTCACTATGTGTTAATGCTTTGGTCCGGTACTCTATTAAAAGGAGGCCTTAATATCCCTTAGTTTCCAATGGGACCCCATTGCCACGGAAGGGTAGGACAAAAGATGTCATGCAAGTTCTTCTCCATAAGCATGTATGACTATATTCGGAATACATGCCTACATTACATTGATGAACTGGAGCTAGTTCTGTGTCACCTTAGGTTATGACTGTTACATGATCGATCGCATACGGCATAATTCTCTATCACCGATCCATGGCCTACGAGCTTTGCATATATTGTTCTTCGCATATTTACTTTTCCGTTGCTATTGTTATCATCACTATAAAACACCAAAAATATTACTTTTGCTACCATTACCTTTTACCACCGTTACCACTACTATCATATTACTTTGCTACTAAACACTTTGCTGCAGATATTAAGTTTCCAGGTGTGGTTGAATTGACAACTCAGCTGCTAATACTTGAGAATATTCTTTGGCTCCCCTTGTCTCGAATCAATAAATTTTGGTTGAATACTCTACCCTCGAAAACTGTTGCGATCCCCTATACTTGTGGGTTATCAAGACTATTTTCTGGCGCCGTTGCCGGGGAGCATAGCTCTATTCTTTGAGTCACTTGGGATTTATATCTGCTTATCATTATGAAGAACTTGAAAGATCCAAGAACCAAGATTTATCCCTCAACTACGAGGGGAGGTAAGGAACTTCCATCTTGCTCTGCACTTGATTCACCTTCTGTTTTGAGTAAACTTGCGACACCTAAACCTACTTCTGCTATTAATTTTGATATGTCGCATGTTATTGATGATGCCACTTCTTCTATGCATGATACTTATGATGAAACTACTTCTATGCTTGATACTACTGTGCCACTTGGTGAATTTCTTGATGAACAACTTGCTAGGGCTGGAGAGAATGAAATTATTGAAACTGATAATATTGATGAAAGTGATGATGAAGATTCTCCCCCTAGATATGAATTGCCTGTTGTTCCTGAAGGTTATGTTATGGATGAAGAAACTGCTAGAGACTTTCTTGCCTGCAATGGTAGGAGTGATTTTAAGAAATTATTAGCTAAGATGAAACAAAAAAACTCTGAATTCTAGAATGAAATATGATCCTGCTTATGCTACTTCACCTATCTTTGTTACTGATAAGGATTATGATTTCTCTGTTGATCCTGAGATAATTACTTTAGTTGAATCTAATCCTTTCTATGGCTATGAATCTGAAACTGTTGTGGCACATCTTACTAAATTAAATGATATAGCCACCCTGTTCACTAATGATGAGAAAACTCTCTATTATTATATCCTTAAATTATTTCCATTCTCATTAAAGGGTGATGCTAAGATATGGTTTAATTCTCTTGATCCTGGTTGTGTGCGTAGTCCCCAGGATATGATTTATTACTTCTCTGCTAAATATTTCGCCGCTCATAAGAAACAAGTTGCTTTAAGGGAAATATATAATTTTGTGCGAATTGAAGAAGAGAGTTCCCACAAGCTTGGGGGAGGTTTCTCCAATTACTTAATGCTTTGCCAGATCATCCTCTTAAGAAAAATGAATTACTTGATATCTTTTATAATGGACTAACCGATGCTTCCAGAGACCACCTGGATAGTTGTGCTGGTTGTGTTTTCAGGGAAAGAACACCAGATGAAGCTGATATTCTATTGAAAAATATGTTGACTAATGAAAATAATTGGACACTTCCTGATCCAATCCCTGATCCAATTCCTGAACCAACTCCCTAGCCAACTCCGAAGAAAAGGGGTATTCTATATCTCAGTCCTGAAGATATGCAAGAGGCAAAGAAATCTATGAAAGAAAAAGGTATTAAAGATGAAGATGTTAATAATTTACCTCCTATTGAAGAAATACATGGTCTTAATTTACCGCCTGTTGAAGAAGTACATGGTCTTGATAACCCGACATAGGTAGTAGAGGTAAATTCTCTCTATAGATATGATAAAGCTGAAATCCCATTTACTAAGTTTGCTAGCCCATGCTTGGATGAGTTTGATAACTTTATGGTTAAGCAAGAAGATTTTAATGCTTATGTTGGTAGACAATTGAAACATAATGCTGATATGCTTGAATACTTGGGTGGTTATATGGTTAATGTTAAAGGTGAACTTAAACTTATTAGTAAACATGCTTCTATGGTTACCACTCAAGTAGAACAAGTACTTAAATCTCAGAATGATTTGCTCAGTGAATTGAATAGTAAAAATAATGATAATGTTGTTAGAGTTATGACTAGAGGTTGTAAAATGACTCAGGAACCTTTGTATCTTGAGGGCCATCCTAAGAGAATTGAGCAAGATTCTTAGAGAAATAATATTGATGCACCTAGTCCTTCTAAAAGGAAGAAAAAGAAAAATGATAGGACTTTGCATGCTTCTAGTGAACCTGTTGTTGACACACATGAGAATCCCCATGATATTTCTATTTCTGATGCTGAAACACAATCTGGTAATGAGCATGAACCTAGTGATAATGTTAATAATGATGTTCATGTTGATGCTCAACCTAGTAATGACAATGAAGTAGAGATTGAACCTGCTGTTGATCTTGATAACCCACAATCAAAGAATCAACGTTATGATAAGAGAGACTTTGTTGCTAGGAAGCACAGTAAAGAAAGAGAACCATGGGTTTAGAAACCCATGCCTTTTCCTCCTAAACCATCCAAGAAAAAGGATGATGAGGATTTTGAGCGCTTTTCTGAAATGATTAGACCTATCTTTTTGCGTATGCGTTTGACTGATATGCTTAAAATGAATCCTTATGCTAAGTACATGAAAGATATTGTTACTAATAAAAAAAAGATACCGGAAGCTGAAATTTTCACCATGCTTGCTAATTATACTTGTAAGGGTGGAATTCCAAAGAAACTTGGAGATCCAGGAGTACCAATTATACCATGCTCCATTAAAAGAAACTATGTTAAAACTGCTTTATGTGATCTTGGAGCCGGTGTTAGTATTATGCCTCTCTTTTTATATCGTAGACTTGATTTGAATAAGTTGACACCTACTGAAATATCTTTGCAAATGGCTGACAAATCAACTGCTATACATGTCGGTATTTGTGAGGATGTGCCTGTTGTGGTTGCAAACGTTACTATTTTAACGGACTTTGTTATCCTTGATATTCCCGAGGACGATAGTATGTCTATTATTCTTGGAAGACCCTTTTTGAATACTGCAGGGGCTGTTATTGATTGCACCAAAGGCAATGTCACTTTTCATGTTAATGGCAATGAGCATACGGTAGGAAACAACCTCAAGTCCACAGTATAAATTCTATTGGAAAAATTCCAACTATTACTATTGGAGGTTTTGAGTTTCCTCTTCCTACTGTCAAGAAGAAATATGATATCCTTATTGTTGGGGACATGCATATCCCCGTTGAGGTAACCTAGTGTTATTCGAAAATTCTCCGGTTCCATGTTATTCGGAATGAGTTTGTTAACAAGACCTGATCAAACTTGTTAGTGGATTCCTTTTGATGAGCATGAGATGGATGAATTTAGAAAACACAACTCTCTGTACCTTCTTTTTACTTTCTGTTATTTATATTAAATAAAGCAAAAATAATAATTTTTTTCTGTTTTCTGAATTATCCGTGCAATAAAAAATACCCCGAAAATAAAAGTTCTCCAAATGCCCTGAAAGTTAAATATGATTTTTTCTAGAATATTTGAGATTATCTAGCACTGAGAACACTGTAGGGGAGCAAGAACCTGGCCACGAGGGTGGAGGGCGCGCCCTACCCCCTAGGCATGCCCCCTGCCTCGTCGGCCCACGGTGGCTCCCCTCCACTTATTCTAGCTACCACATACTCCTTCTTCCTCCCACAAAAATAACCAGCCAGCATAAACCCGAGTCCAAGCTCATTTTGCTGCCATTTTCGATCTCCTTGCTCAAAGCTCCATTCAAAAAACTGCTTTGGGGGATTGTTCCTTGGTATGTGACTCCTCCAATGGTCCAATTAGTTTTTGTTCTAGTGCTTTATTCATTGCAAATTTTTGCTGCTTAGGTGACCCTGTTCTTGAGCTTCCATGTCAAATTTATGTGGTCAAAAGTAGTTTTGATGCATGATATTGCCTCTAGGCACTTGTAGGAGTAGTTGCTATCAATTTTGTCGAGTTTGGTTCACTTTTATTTTGAAGTTACTAAAAATTTCAGTAATTTTAAGAAAAAGATGAAGAGATTTTTGAGGGGCTCATCGAGCCGAAGCTCGAAGGATAAGCCAAGTGAGGAGGATAAGAGGCCCAAATACAATCTTCCTCGCACCGCGGAGGTTCGGCCATGTGAATGGCCCTGTGATGATTTCTTGAGAGCAGCCAGGATTTATGATGATTTCTATGAATTGGCTGAGAATGCATGCCTCGCCGCCTTCCTCCACGACCAATGCGATTAGTATCTCTTACTCACAAATATCTTTGTGCAAAACTTTCATTTTCATGCTAGGAGCTCACCACCTACGGTGGAATTTTATTTATATGATGAGCATAAGCAGATGTCACTTCATGATTTTTGTCGGGTTTGTTTGATCCCTTTCGAGGGCAGCGTAGAGGAACCACATCATGACGATGTGGATGGGTTTATTGATACCATTACTGTAGGGGAAACGAGGAAGGTTTCCGACGCACGAATCACTAGCATACACTTTCCTGTTCTACGTTACTTTGCTATATTTTCTAGTAGATGCTTAATTGGGCGCGAAAACTATGGAAACCTGAGTGCCTCTGATATTGTTATTTTGTGCCATGCCTTATTTCATGATGACACATTCAGTATGGGTGCTATTGTTGCAAAGCGGTTAAATCTTAACCGTACTAAGGGCCCCGTCCTTGGAGGCATCTTCGCCTCGCGCCTCGCTGCACACTTTAACATACCTATTAGGCATTATGAGAAGGAAGAGAAGTTGATGCCTCCTGTTTATTTAGATTATAGGAGTATGGTAGCACACGATTTTATTGTTAATTAAGAATAGGGAAAATGCGCTTAAGTACAAATTAATATTTGGTAAAAATCATCCTGAGACTATTACCTTGCATGCTCCTTCCTTGTTTGATTTATCTGCAGGCAAGTACCTTGTTCCGTTGGAGGCCATTCACGCCTACGGGAACCCTACATCAGCTACAGAGCCAGAGCCGGAACCACAAGTTGATCCTCCACGACAGTTTGATTACCAGTGGGATCCGGAGGTGATTGCCAACTAGTGGCAATACGAGGCTTCTTCACAGTATGACCCCGACTATTAATTTGGATATCCGCCAGGCCAGACGTGGCCATAGACCAACTTAGGCCAAAAGCCTAAGCTTGGGGGAGTACGTATCTCTCACCGACATTACATTCACGTTCACACACTCATGCTAGGTGTCGGTGCTCATAGTTTTTCATTGTATCATCCATGCTAGTTTATTTTCCTTTTTATGCTTTCTTCTTGTGTGTTTAATAAACTTTAAGAAAAAAAATTAGTTGTAGCTTTAAATTAGTTTAATTTCCATGCTTGTAGTAGTAATTAAAAAGAAAACCCAAAAATATTTCTCGTTCTTCTTTTGCTTGTTGGGAGCTTTCCCGTGTAAATAGTTTTTTCTTTTCTTGTTCTTTGGGGGTCGAGAGGAGAAGACCATAATGAAAATGTTAAAGTGGCTCTCATATGCATTATTGTTGATCTAACAAAGAGCCCATATTACCTTGTCTTCTCTCTTGAATTGAATGCTTGCAGATTCCAACTTAGTCCAATGCACGTGCACTATTATTATTATCCACACTTTTCGGTCGCGCAAGTGAAAGGCAATTATGACGATATATGATGGACTGATTGAGATGAGAAAAGCTGGTATGAACTCGACCTCTCTTGTTTTTGTAAATATGATTAGTTCATCATTCCTGATTCAGCCTATTATGAATAAACATGTTTGCAATGACAATTAGATATTATAGTTGCTTATGTCATGCTTAATTAGCTAGGAGCTTATAATGGTTTACCTTGCGTGCCAACATGCTATTAAAATGGTTGTGATGTGGTATGATAGGGTGGTATCCTCTTTTGAATGATTCGAGTGGCTTGACTTGGCACATATTCACGCATGTAGTTGAAACAAAATCAACATAGCCTCTATGATATTTATGTTCATGGTGCATTATATCCTACTCATGCTTGCATTCGGTGTTGATTAATTTTAATGCATGTTCATGACTGTTGTCGCTCTCTAGCTGGTCACTTCCCAGTCTTTTGCTAGCCTTCACCTGTACTAAGCAGGAATACTCCTTGTGAATCCAATTCCATAAACCCCAAAGTTGTTCCATATGAGTCCACCATACCTACCTATATACGGTATCTACCTGCCGTTCCAAGTAAATTTGTATGTGCCAGACTCTAAACCTTCAAATAAACATTCTGTTTTGTATGCTCGAATAGCTCATGTATCAACTAGGGCTGTCCGTATCTTCCATGTTAGGCGGGTTATTCTCAAGAGGAGTGGACTCCGCTCCTCACTCACGAGAAAATGGCTGGTCACCGGGATGCCCAGTCCTATGCTTTATGCAAATCAAATCAAAATAACTGCAAACGAAACTCCCCCGAGACTCTTGTTAGTTGGAGGCACTCGTTGTTTCGAGCAAGCCATGGATTGATGCTTGTTGGTGGAGGGGGAATATAAACTTTACCATTCTGTTCGGGAACCGCCTATAATGTGTGTAGCATGGAATATATCGCCATCTCTTGGTTGTTATGTTGACAATGAAAGTATACCGCTCAATATATTATTCATATCTATTTCAAAACCGAGCTCCGGCACCTCTACAAATCCCTGCTTCCCACTACGAAGGGCCTATCTATTTACTTTATGTTGAGTCATCACCCTCTTATTAAAAAACACCAGTTGGAGAGCACCGCTATCATTTGCATTCATTACTGTTAGTAATTTACATTGAGTATGACTTGACTGGATCTCTTTTACCATGAATTACAATGTCTAGTCAGTCCTTGATCTTTAAAGGTGCTCTGCATTTATGTTTTTGCGGTCTCAGAAAGGGCTAGCGAGATACCATCCTGTTATATCATATCATGATTGTTTTGAGAAAGTGTTGTCATCCGAGATTTATTATTATTTCTCTCTAGTTAATTATGTCATTGATATGAGTAAACATGAGACCTAAATGTTATTGTGACTATGGTTAGTTCATAATCTTTGCTGAAAACTTGAATGTTGGCTTTACATATTTACAACAACAAGAGCAAGCAGAGTTTGTAAAAGTTTTTCTTTATCACTTTTAGTTTATCAACTGAATTCCTTGAGGACAAGCAAAGGTTTAAGCTTGGGGGAGTTGATACGTCTCTGTCGTATCTACTTTTCCAAACACTTTTGCCCTTGTTTTGGACTCTAACTTGCATGATTTGAATGGAACTAACCCGGACTGACACTGTTTTCAGCATAATTGCCATGGTGTTATTTTTGTGCAGAAATAAAAGTTCTTGGAATGACCTGAAAATCAACGAAGAATTATTTTGGAATATATAAAAAATACTGGAAGGAAGATCCACGTCAGGGGGCCTCCACCTGTCCACGAGGGTGGGGGCGCGTCCTACCCCCCTGGGCGCGCCCCCTACCTCGTGGGCCCCCTGACGCTCCACCGACCACAACCCTGACTCCATGTATTCACTTTCGAGGAGAAAAAAACCAGGGAGAAGGATTCATCGCGTTTTACGATACGGAGCCGCCGCCAAGCCCTAAACTCTCTCGGGAGGGCTGATTTGGAGTCCGTTCGAGGCTCCGGAGAGGGGAACCCGTCGCCATCATCATCGTCAACCATCCTCCATCACCAATTTCATGATGCTCACCTCCGTGCGTGAGTAATTCCATCGTAGGCTTGCTGGACGGTGATGGGTTGGATGAGATTTATCATGTAATCGAGTTAGTTTTGTTAGGGTTTGATCCCTAGTATCCACTATGTTCTAAGATTGATGTTGCTATGACTTGGCTATGCTTAATGCTTGTCACTAGGGCCCGAGTGCCATGATTTCAGATCTGAACCTATTATGTTTTCATCAATATATGAGAGTTCTTGATCCTATCTTGCAAGTCTATAGTCACCTACTATGTGTTATGATCTGGCAACCCCGAAGTGACAATAGTCGGGACCACTCCCGGTGATGACCGTAGTTTGAGGATTTCATGTATTCACTATGTGTTAATGCTTTGGTCCGGTACCCTATTAAAAGGAGGCCTTAATATCCCTTAGTTTCCAATAGGACCCCGCTGCCACGTGAGGGTAGGACAAAAGATGTCATGCAAGTTCTTTTCCATAAGCACGTATGACTATATTCGGAATACATGCCTACATTACATTGATGAACTGGAGCTAGTTCTGTGTCACCCTAGGTTAAGACTGTTACATGATTGATCGCATCCGGCATAATTCTCTATCACCGATCCATTGCCTACGAGCTTTGCATATATTGTTCTTCGCATATTTACTTTTCCGTTGCTATTGTTATCATCACTATAAAACACCAAAAATATTACTTTTGCTGCCGTTACCTTTTACCACCGTTACCACTACTATCATATTACTTTGCTACTAAACACGTTGCTGCAGATATTAAGTTTCCAGGTGTGGTTGAATTGACAACTCAGCTGCTAATACTTGAGAATATTCTTTGGCTCCCCTTGTGTCGAATCAATAAATTTCGGTTGAATACTCTACCCTCGAAAACTGTTGCAATCCCCTATACTTGTGGGTTTTCAGGGCACGCCCCCACCCTCGTGGACGGCCCGGGACTCTTCTGGCCCAACTCTTTTACTCTGTGGTCTTCTTTTGCTCTATAAAAAATCGTTAAAAATTGGCACGTCAATTGGACTCCATTTGGTATTCCTTTTCTGTAAAACTCAAAAACAAGGAAAAAAGAGAAACTGGCACTATGCTCTAGGTTAATATGTTAGTCCCAAAAATCATATAAAATAGCATATAAATGCATATAAAGCATCCAAGGTTGATAGTATAATAGCATGGAACAATCAGAAATTATAGATACGTGGGAGACGTATCAATCTATTTGATGTAACTCTTTTTGCGGTGTGTTTGTCGAGATCCGATGAATTGTGGTTTATGATCAAGTTTATCTATGAACAATATTTGATTCTTCTCTAAAATCTTTTATGTATGATTGGTTATCTTTGCAAGCCTCTTCGAATTATCAGTTTGGTTTGGCCTACCAAATTGATCTTTCTTGCAATGGAAGAAGTGCTTAGCTTTGGGTTCAATCTTGCGGTGTCCTTTCACAGTGATAGCAGGGGAAGCAAGGCACATATTGTATTGTTTCCATCACGGATAAAAAGATGGGGTTTATGTAAGTGCATCTAGTGCCACCCCTAGTTGGTTTTGGAGTATTGACGACAAACCTAGTTGAGGGACTAATGTGTTTGTGAGAATTGCAGGATAACACATGTAGAAGTCCCTCATTGATTCGGTTTTCCTACCAGAGATGACCCCTAAAAATGTATGAAGACATTGAAGTCAAAGGTGGTATGTGAATACATTCACATTGAAGACTATGACAAGAGAAGACATCGCATGAAGACTATGGAGCGCGAAGACTTAGATCTTTCATAGTTCTTTTTCTTCCTTGTTGAGTCATAGGAACCACCGTACTGTTAAGTGGGGTCCAAGAGAACCAGTCAGAATGACTGAAGTGATGCTTAACCAAAATCCTATGTCTTCGAGTGAAGACTATGAGAGCGAATCTTGTCCAGAGTTGGACAAGTCAGCTTTTCTTGTAGCCCAAGTAAAGTTGTTGTGTGTGTTTGAAATCTGACCGTTGGAACACGTGTCAGTTCCTTAGTGACCCAAGGTCATTTCGGACATATCAGGTCGGGTTGCCTAGTGGCTATAAATAGCCCACCCCCTACAACCATGAACGGTTGGCTGCTCAGAGTTAGAGTACGGCTTTTGTCGTTTGAGAGCAACCCACCTCGAAGCCTTTGAGAGAGAATTCCTTGCGAGGATAAAGCCCTAACCACCTAGAGCCAAAGAGTGTTAGGCATCACTTAAGTCTTCCTCTCTGTGTGATCTGAAGACTTATTACACTTGAGGACTATGAATCCTCCAGCCGGTTAGGCGTTGCGTTCTAAGCATCCAAGAGTCATTGTGGATCGCCGGTGAACGAAGTCTGTGAAGGTTTGGAAGTCTACCTTGAAGACTTACCAGAGTGATTGGGTGAGGACTGGGTGTCCTTAGCTCAAGGGGAATAATGTGAAGACGAGGTCTTCTGAGTTGAATCTCAGCCTCCCTAACCAGACGTATAGTTGTCACAGCAACTGGAACTGGTCCAACAAATCATTGTCTTCAACGAGTCACTGGTTTCATCCTTCCCTTCCCTTTACTTACTGTTGGTCCTTGTGAAGTCATTGTACAATTGCATCACCATTTGACTTCACTGAGTGATTACTTGTTCTGATTGGCTTCACAATATCTTCCTACCTGATCCTTACTACCTAGCTGCTATTGGTCATTGTGCTTTCACTTCATTGAATACTTGACTATGGTTTGTCTAGTGTAGTCTACCTTCCGCTGCATGGTAATAGGTTCATTTCTATTGTTTGTCTTCGAAACCTACATGTTCTGAAGACTTTCATAAAAATCGCCTATTCACCCCCCCCCCCCTCTAGTCGATCACTAGCACTTTCAATTGGTACCAGAGCGAGGTACTCCCTTGTTCTGTGTGATTCGGTTTAACCACCTGGAGTTTTAGCTATGTCGACTGCAGGGATAATTAAAGTCTCCGCTGCGTGCCCCGTCTTCGATGGAACTGAATATCCCTACTGGAAGAATAAGATGCGCATGCATCTTGAAGCCATTGATGTCGACCTATGGTATGTTGTCAAGAACGGCGTTCCCAAGGCTGGAGAAGGTGTCACTGCCGCTGATGTCAAGAAGTTCGTTCAACTGGACTCTACTGCCAAGAATATCATCTGTAGTCATCTGACCAAAGGATAGTATGGCCGCGTGAGTGCTTTGGAAATATCTAAGCTAGTCTGGGACTGGCTCTCCAAGGTCAACGAAGGCGTCTCAACCCAGAGAGATCAGAGAATCAGTGTCCTTCGCAACCTCTTCAACCGCTTCAAGAGAAATGACAATGAGAATGTCCAGCTCACGTTTGATCTACTCACTGACATCACAAATGAGCTTCAAGCCCTCGGCGCTACTGAGATCATTCAAGAACGTCCTGATTTCAAGACACTCGATCCGTCTGACATACTTGAGAGGCTCAACACACACGAGTTTCAGCTTTCTGAGAAAAGAGACATCTACGGTCCCAACTATGGGCGAACTCGTGCCTTGAAGGCAAAAGCTGTCTCCTCATCTGAAGAAGAATCTGATAGCAGTTCTGATGATCCTGAAGACATTGGAAGGGAGCTTGCTATGCTTGTGAAGAAGAAAGGCTTCAGAAAGTCTTCACGATCAAGCTCAAGGAATGATGAAGCTTCTGCTCATTACTACAAGAAGAGAACATGTCACAAGTGCAAGAAACCTGGCCACTACATCTCTGAGTGTCCACAGTGGGACAATGAGAACAAGAAGAAGAAGAAGAAGAAGAAGAAGAAGAGCAAGGAGTATGACTCTGACGATAAGAAGAAGAAGAAGAAATACTCAAAGTCTTCTTCCAAGTCTTCCTCAAAGTCTTCATCACACAAGAAGAGCTCATCTGGCAAGGCATGTGCGTTTGTTGGCAAGGAAATGGATTCTGAGGAGGAGTCTGCTTCTGAGGAGGCGGAGGTGGAGTCTGAGGAGGAGTCCGATTCTGGCATTGCGAGTCTAGCTACAGCATACGTTGCCAAGTCCATCTTCAACACTGAAGACAATGACTTCATCACCGACACCGATGCAAATGACAAGGACTACTCCACTCCTTCCTACTGCTTCATGGCACGCGGTGCCAAGGTAAACACACGCACTACTCACTATCAAACATCTAGTGACGATGACTCTGGTTGTGGTTCCAAACCCAGCTACAAAACTCTCGCTAAAATTGCAACTGAACAACAGAAAGCTATGGAACACATTCAAAAACTGTTAGACAAAAGCGATGATCTGCTAGACGCTGAAATGACTCGATCTCAGTCCTTAATTGAAGACATAAAAAATCTTCACGTTAAGTATGAGGAACTTGAAAGTCGTCATGAAACGCTCTCAACAACTCATGAAGGGCTTTCCTATGATTATCTTCAAAGGAAGCAAGATCTTGAGAAATTGAGAGCGGCTCATGAAGATCTTCAAAAGGAAAACGAGTCACTTCGCGCCGAACAGATCAGTTCAGCTCAGGAAGGATTTGAACCACCATGTCTTAAATGCATTGAGCGTGATAACGCTACTTCTGTTGCTGAATGTTCTACTGCTGCTACTGTTTCAATATCTTCAACTGTTGATGTGGTAACTAACCCCTCTGCTGAGGACACCACTGCTATTGCTGATGAGAATGCTAGGTTGAAGACACTGCTTGAAATAGGGATGTACAAAAGTCTCAAAGGGCATCAGACACTATGTGATGTCCTCAAAAGGCAGATCCTGAACCGAAACCCTAGGAAAGAGGGTGTTGGGTTCGAAAGGAAAATGAATGCTGATGGCTCTTACTGGAAACCCGAGTAGTACCCCAAAACCACATGGGTTGCTGCAAAGGAACCTTCAGCGGATCCATCCACCCTATCTGGCTTCACGTGTGCTAATCCCATTGTTATTGATGAATCCTTTGATGCAAACTATAAACTGTTTAAGAATCAGAATGGTGAAGTGTTTGTCAGGTACATTGGTACTAACTGCAGGAATGGACCGCCTATGAAGAAGATCTGGGTGCCGAAAAGGTGTTTGGAGAATCTTCCTGTGAATGTCATCATGACACCACAGGTGAAGAAGACAAACCCCAGACCACAGGCTTCATATGGTCCAAAGGCTTCATACAGACAGAGGACTCGCCTGAGTCGCACTAACGCAAATGTTTTGCAGGGAAGCCATACTCAGGCCTATGAATATGAGTGTGGTTCATCAAACCGCCATGTTCATAAGACCAAGAACTATTCTGCTTATTCTTATGAGTACTATTGTCCACCTGCAAGACTTTTTGCTAGGGCTCCAAAGCCAAAGTTCTCAGATGCTGCACTTAGACTCATTACTTCGAAGCCACCCTTGAAGATGTGGGTGGCTAAGAAAGCTTAACTCTCTTTTGCGGGGAAAGGTCTCCCGCCGAAAACCAAAATCGTCTGACACTATTGCTGGGGACCTTAAACATCTTGTAGGGCGCAAGATCAAATGCCCAAATGGTCTTATTATGTACTTTGTTCCTGGATCGCTTGCAACTTGCCCTATCAGTCCTAATCTCGATCTAAGCTTTAATAATCCACTGGTTCGTCAAATGTTTTTGCTTCACAATTCTCTTCGTGAAGCCTATCCCCCTATCTGCACTTTAGGGTACGACACCAGCTGCTTCAGAATGGATTATTGATAGTGGGTGTACAAATCACATGACTGGCAAGCGAAGCCTTCTCATGGACTCAACTTTACGTCCATCTGACAAAAGTCACATCACATTTGCTGACACTGGTAAAAGCAAGGTATTGTGTCTAGGTAGAGTTGCAATCTCAAAGGATCAACACATGGATAAAGTCATGCTTGTTGAATCCCTTGGTTTCAACTTAATGTCTGTCTCAATGCTTTGCGATTTAAACATGATTGTGATGTTTGGAAAATATCATTACCTTGTACTAATGGAATCTGACAAGTCTCTAGTGTTTGAAGGGTATCGGAAAGATGATTTGTACGTGGTAGATTTCTCAGCAGGACCACAACTTGCAGTATGTCTTCTAGCAAAAGCTTCTGAATGCTGGCTCTGGCATCGAAGGCTAGGGCATGCTGGCATGACGAACCTCCACACCCTTGCAAGGAAGAAGCATGTCATAGGCATCGAGGGCGTCAAGTTCAAGAAGGATCACTTATGCGGTGCCTGTGAAGCAGGAAAGATGACGAGGGCCAAGCATCCCTCGAAGACAATCATGACAACGACTCAACCCTTCGAACTGCTACACATGGATCTTTTTGGTCCCACTCATTACTCAACTCTTACTACTACTGCTTGTCTCTATGGCTTTGTAATTGTTGATGACTATTCAAGATATACTTGGGTGCATATAATCCTCTACAAGACTGAAGTGCAGGATGTCTTCAGACGCTTCGCCAATCGAGCAATGAACAACTATGGCGCCAAGATAAAGCACATCAGAAGTGACAATGGCACTGAATTCAAGAACACTAGCCTAGATACATATCTTGATACCTTAGGCATCACACATGAATTCTCAGCTCCATACACGCCACAGCAGAATGGCGTCGTCGAACGCAAGAACAGAACACTTATTGAGATGGCTCGGACGATGCTTGATGAATACAAGACTCCAAGAAAATTCTGGCCTGAAGCCATTGACACTGCATGCCATATCATCAACCGTGTTTATCTTCACAAGCTTCTGAACAAGACATCCTATGAGCTCCTTACAGGCAAGAAGCCAAATGTCAGTTACTTCAGAGTATTTGGCGCCAGGTGCTGGATCAAGGATCCACATCACACTTCAAAATTTGCACCAAAAGCACATGAGGGTTTTATGCTTGGATATGGAAAGGATTCGCACTCCTACAGAGTCTTCAACCTCTTTCATTATAAAGTGGTTGAAATAGTGGATGTGCGGTTCGATGAGACTAATGGCTCACAAAGAGAGCACCTGCCAAATGTGCTAGATGAAGTTCCATCCAGTGAATCAATCAAACTTATGGGAACTGGAGAAATCATACCTTCTGAAGCTCAACCTGAAGAGGAACTTATCATCTCCGCACCTGATCAACCTAAAGACAATGCTCAGCCTGAAGACAATCCCTCTAACAATGACAATGATCAGCAAGAGCAAAATCTTCGTACTGTACATCCTTGTGTTGCAAATGAAGTGCAGATTGAGAGAATAATTGATAGCATCAATGCACCAGGTCCACTCACTCGTTCAAAGGCAACACAGCTAGCAAATTTCTGTGGGCACTTCGCATTCGTCTCAATAACTGAACCCAAGAAAGTTGAAGAAGCCTTCATAGAACCTGAATGGATTCAAGCTATGCAAGAAGAGCTTCAACAGTTTGAGCTGAATAATGTATGGGAACTGGTTAAGCATCCTGATCCTCGCAAGCACAATATAATAGGCACCAAATGGATAATATCGCAACAAGCAAGATGAGCATGGTGAAGTTGTCAGAAACAAAGCTCGTCTCGTTGCTCAAGGATACACTCAAGTTGAAGGGATTGACTTCGATGAAACATTTGCTCCTGTGGCTAGACTTGAAGCCATACGCATACTGCTGGCCTATGCAAATCATCATAACATACTTCAATATCAAATGGATGTGAAGAGCGCTTTTCTCAATGGCAAGATTGAAGAAGAAGTGTATGTTGCACAACCGCCTGGCTTTGAAGATCCAAAACATCCTGACATGGTGTACAAGCTCAACAAGGCACTGTATGGCCTCAAACAAGCCCCTCGGGCTTGGTATGACACACTCAAAGACTTCCTGAAGAGCAAAGGCTTCAAAACTGGTTCCCTCGACCCCACTCTCTTCACGAAGACATATGATGGTGAACTGGTTGTGTGCCAAATATATGTGGATGACATTATCTTCGGCTGCACCAATCAGAAATACAGTGAAGAGTTTGGATATATGATGCAAGAGCAATATCAGATGTCCATGATGGGTGAGCTGAAGTTCTTCCTTGGTCTTCAAATACGTCAGCAACACAACAGCATCTTTATATCTCAAGAGAAGTACCTCAAAGATTACCTGAAGAAATTTGGTATGCAAGACTGCAAAGGCTTCACGACGCCAATGCCAGCCAAACATCATCTGGGTCCCGACGACAATGGTAAAGAGTTCGATCAAAAGGTATACCACTCCATGATTGGTTCTTTACTTTATCTATGTGCATCTAGGCCAGATATTATGCTTAGTGTTTGCATGTGTGCTCGATTCTAAGCGGCACCAAAGGAATCGCATCACTTAGCTGTGAAGCGAATTCTTCGATATTTGGCTTACACCCCAACACTAGGATTATGGTATCCAAAGGGCTCAGAGTTTGATCTGGTTGGATTCTCGGATGCTGATTATATTGGTGACAAGGTGGATCGCAAGTCTACATCAGGCACATGTCATTTTCTGGGACTATCACTTGTATGTTGGTCTTCAAAGAAGCAGAACTGTGTATCTCTCTCCACTGCTGAATCTGAATACATTGCTGCTGGATCTTGCTGCGCTCAGCTTCTGTGGATGAAGCAAACACTCAAAGATTATGGCATTCATCTGAAGCAAGTGCCACTCTACTGCGACAACGAAAGCGCCATCAAGATTGCCAACAACCCAGTTCAGCACTCGAAGACAAAGCACATTGAAATTCGTCATCACTTTCTCAGAGATCATGTTGTGAAGGAAGACATTGATATCATACACGTCAACACTGAAGAGCAATTGGCGGATATCTTCACCAAGCCCTTGGATAAGAAGAGATTTTGCAAGTTACGGTGTGAGCTAAATATCTTGGAATCCTCAAATGTCCTGTGATCAGGCACACATCCTAACACTTATGCATATTGATGACTTAGATGTGCAACACACAAAGTAAAGTATATCTTCATTCAATGAAGACATACATTCTAAGTGTGAATACATTAATGTGGAATTTGACTTCGGAGCGCCACGATAATTGTGCACCGTGTCTGGGTCTAATACTTCCTATACGGTGGGTAACGCCACCACCAAACGTTCTATTTTGAAGTGTTTCACTCATGGCGTTACCTTGCAATATCTTCACATTTGGTTGTCTTCACATTTCGTTTGGCTTCGAACATGTCTTCATGATTATCTTCACTACGTTGCTTGTATAGATATATATATATATATACTAGTGTTCTGTCCTCTACAGCATTCACTTATAGCTATGTCTTCTTGGTTGAATCTTTTGAACTAAGTGAATGTGATCAGACCCTAATCTCTCTATGCTTTCTATCTCAAATTCTATCTCTCCAAGTCATATGCATTCTATTGAAACTGTCGAATGTCTTCACTGCGTCCTAGTCAGCAGAAGATATAGAGACAACCATAAAGTCCGTCTTCAATGCTCATTCCTCCACATAAAATCCGGAGAAGTAGGAACGACCGCCCGACAATCCAGGCATGCGTGGGATGTGGATCTGCCCCCAAAATACCGCATGATGGCCACGTACTACTCAAATGCGAATCGACAGGGGCACCTGAGTAATAGCGCAGTGCCGCCCCTGCGCCTATAAGTTCACACTTACCGCGGTCATTATCTCCTTCTTCCACCCTCGCACGAACCCTAGCGCCACCGCTAGCACTCGACGACGCCGGAGACAAAGCGCTTCGCTGCCGCAACCTCTCCAACACCGTCCTCACGCCGACCGCGGACATCGTCCTCTCCGCCATCGCCGTAGGTGTTTTCCGTCGCCAAGTTAGGGCACGGAGGACTGAACTGCTCGGTATCAACTCCCTTCCGTCTAGCAGTTCCAGTGTGGTAAATAAAACTTCTTTTTACAGCCCCTTTGATCTCATGGTTCTGTCACTTTCTACCATAAGAAGTTTCTCTTCACACTAGTTAGATCTCTCGCTGCATCTCATAACATGCCTAGTATATTCACTTGTGCTTCATAAAGTAGTTAGATTCCTCACTTGTACTGATCTGTGGGTTCGTACAAATCTGGAACCAACTTTTTATCTATGAGTGAATGTCTTCGCACGATGAGGTCAATGTCTTTTAAACTGATTAATCTTCAAAACCTTCTGAGAATGCATATGACCTCTTCCCCTTTCCTCGCACCTTAATGCTGTCACAGGTACATGTCCGTGGGAGAATCCTTCGGTTCTCATAGTCTGCATTCATTTGTAGAATTCCTACAGCATCACATAAACTCTCCTGAAGCCAGTTCCTGTTGGTCCAGAAAAAGAAAGCCTTTGAAGCCTTTGAAAGTCTTGAAGCCTTTCAAGTTAAAGTTTATGGCTTCAGAAGCAGCAGCAAGGAAGGGGGGCAGACAGAGACGTGAGGGAACTTCCAAGGATCTACCTGAAGACTTGGCAGAAATGTACAAAACAGATCCAGAAGAGAGCTATGGGCAGCGCAAGACCCGAATCCAATGGATTCGACGCTATTGGGCAGAACAGTGGTTCAAATACCGCTTCGTCACTGAGGAGTATGCTGAGAAAAGTGCCATCAGGAGACCATGGGGGGACATCCGGTTCAAGAATCTCATGCTCAGGACCAGAGATGAAGCCATTGCTCAAGGCTTCTACCCATGCATGGTCCGAGGACCACAGCCTGATGATGCACATCCGCCATCACTACTCTGGTGTCGTGACGACAATCTGTTCAAGCGCAACTACCAGTTTGCCCAACAATCAGCGAAGCTGAACAAGAAGAAATTTGGGTTAGACTTCAACCCTGGTCCCTCCGCACCAAGGGCAGATGGCACACGCTACGCAGAACCCAATATCATCGGTCCGTTTGCCAATCTTGAGGGCCTGATCACTCACATCTTAGTCCAAGGGACTGCCGTAAATGACCCTCCAGCTGACTCTAAGTCTGATGAAGCTCCTGCTGTGCCAAAGCCAAAGCAGTCAAAGAAGCCAAAAGCTTCAAAGCCAGCCCCTGCCTTAAAAATCTCAAGGGCGAAGCCATTGAAAACTGCACCTCCTGAAGTCAGTGTGCAGTCTGAAGACATATCCCGCGTCTCCAAGCCCCAGAAAAAAGGAGCCCCAGCAACAAACCGGCAAAGAGCTCACTGCTGCTGCCATTCTGCGCAGTGAAGCCATTGATCTATCTAGCGATGAAGATCTTGGAGATGACGCTCTAGAGCAGCTTATCAAAAGCAAAGAAGAAGCTGAAATCTTCAACAATTTGCCTCTCTTTGATGTCGCCATCATCCACAACTTCATCGGCGAATGGTTTGCCTCACCAGACATCAGCTTCGAAGATCTGCAGCTGCCCGTTGGCCTCAGCGTCGCCTTCCAAGGCGCAATTGCTTCAGAATTGGCCATTGCTCAGCGCATTGTTGAGCTGAAGCAGAAAATTGATCATGAAAAGGCTCAGTTCAAGAAGCACATGGCCAGGCTCAGCGTGCAGGAAGTGAAGGGCTTCAAAACCATGCTGCATGAGCTCAAGGAAAATTTTCTGAAGAAGCGTGCTGAAGCTCAGGGCTCGCGTGAGCGGATGAAGTCTCTGGCAGAACGATGTGTGCAGGCCTACAATGAGGACGAGAAGCGCAAGGCACTTGGGCGTCCTGGCATCGACCCCAAGATGACTGCGAAGAAGAAGAAGCAGCCTGCTGTGAATGAACCAAAGGCACCAAGGCAAGAAGCTGTTCCGATTGTCTTCCCCACCGCCACGGCTGGCTCGAAGCCAAAGAGCCGGTCAACCGCTTCTGAGCTCAAGAAGACACGGACTGCAGAGGCTGAAGCTAGAAAGAGAAAACACTCTGCAGCCTCTCCTTCTGACCCAACCAAGAAGAAGCGCAAGATCAAGAAAGCTCGGGCTGCTCCCACAGAGCCCTTGATGGTTGAACCCCTCTCTGTCCTTCACCCCAATGCAGAAAGAAGACTGACAGTTCATGAGCCTGCTCCCACAGAGGCTCCTGAAGCTGAAGATATTCCAGCAGCCGACCCCATAGCTGCTGAAGACATTGGTCATCAAGACAATGTACAAGATGATGCAGCCCTTCCTCAGCTTGAAACAAGCGAACTCATCGGTATTGGTCATCCTCTGACGCCAATGGCACAAGATGAGTCATGGGCGGATCGCCCTCAGGAGGAAGAAGACTTTGAGGTCCAGCCCACTCCGACCCCACAAGCGTCGTCTGCGTTCCGTAGGCTTCGCAAAGGTCCACGGCCTCAAGTCCATACTGCAGAAATTCTGGCTGCATCAGCCGAAGACAATGAAGAAGCACCACCAGAACCCACTCCCCCGCTCCATCAAGATGTAGTTCTCCAGGAGAACGTGCCTGAGGTTGTCCCTCCAACTACACAAGCGGAGGAAGAAAATGTTGCGGCTGCCACCACAAACACTGAAGCCAATGTGGAGCCCGCCCCACCAAATGCTTCAGCGGACAGCGAAGCTACCGAGCCAGACACTTCTGTTCCTGAGTCTGCTGCAGGTCCTCAATTCGATTATCATATTGAGCACAGGCCTCATGTTCAGAAGCCAGTCCCAAGGCTGCCAAGGTTCCCAGGTCCTGCATCAGCACCTGGTTCCTTTGACATCAACAGCTTCAAGGCAGACAATACATTTTTCAATAGCTCCAAGAACCCCTATTCAAGGGAAAGGATTGTATCAGATAGGTTCTGGAGCTATTCTCAGCGCAGCTATTATTCATGCATCCTATACAACCAAGGCCGCATCTTCCCGCACAAGCGCCTTGAGGTTGAAGCCATTGCTGGTCTGCCCTGCTTAGAGGAAGCACTGGATTGCTTCAGGCAAGTGGGTCTGCTACCGTTTGTGACTGATGAAGAGCACTGGAATGAAGAGCTTCTGCTTCAGTTCTATGCCACCCTCCATATCAAAGGATACAACAGAGATCCGAAGACTTGGATCCTGGAGTGGATGACCGGCAATGTCCATCATGAAGCCAATGCATTTGATATCATTGAGCTCACCGGCCTGCCCACTCCAGGCGAATTCTTCAAGGAAGGCTGTCAACTACATTCTGAAGCTATTGAGAGCATATTCCAGAGGCCTGAACCCAATATGAATCAGATGCTCTCAATGATGAAGCCATTTCCCCATGATGCACCCTATCCTACCGAGTTCTTCGTTGAAGACCTAGAGTACCTGCCCAGGACCATATATCACATCATCCGGCGGACTCTCTGGCCCATTAAGGGACACTCACCGCATGCCAAGATTGAGGGTGCAATGAAGACTCTCATATTCTATATCCTGCATGGCAAATGCTTCAACGCACAGGATCTCTTCATACACCAACTTGCAGCGTCAGGCTCAGAATTATTTGATTTGAAGTTCTATACTCCTTGGGTGATGAGGCTAATCAAACTGCACTCTGCGATCTCGTATCAGCCCTCTGCCCGAAACCATCGGATCTTCTTACCAGATGTGGATACCTCTGCTGAAGCAATATATCCTAAGCCTGCCAAGCAACCAATAATTCTTCATAATGCAGAACACCAGAGCTTCACGCAGAATGTTGAAGGTGTTGAAGCCATATCCAGGGTATATCCGTTGGCTGGCACTACACGTGCACCAGCATCTACTGAAGCCACAGACAGCACAAATGCTCCAAGACCCAAGAAGCGTGCTCGTGTCCTCAATGATCGAGAGCTTCTTGTGGCCCTTCACCAAAAGCAAGATAGACATCACGACTGGCTAAAGTGTCAGATGAAGAGCCTCTTGGTGGATGTCAATCGTCTTCGAAACCTAGCCACCAAGAATGCTTTCGTTACACATGAAACGTGCCGTTGTACATGGAAAGGGCTCTCAATGATATGTACTGAAGCTGAACTTGAAGAGGATGGCTTCACAAAGTGTTTCAAGTTTGACACCACACCTCCCAGAAGGGCTGTGATGCGCAACACATCATCACTTGAAGACTCTGAGTTTTCTTCATCTGCTGCCACAGTTACTGCAAGGATCATTGATGAAGACGACGATGCTACATCACCGCCACCTGCTTCAGCACCTCCAAGCTCGTCTGCACCGCCAAACACCTCCAATGACCCTGCTGCTCCTGGAAACGAGTAGACACTCTATGTCTTTGAACCTTTTTAGTCCTTGCTGACAAAAGGGGGAGAAGCGTATGGGTTGATAGTCTTCAAGCGGGTCCATATGGGCGGGTGCTATATTCCTTTTTGCTACATTTTGCTTCGTGCTTACAACTCTCATTTTTACTTCATTCGGTTCTTTGAGTTGTAACACTAAGACTCGATGGTCGTCTGCTACTCGTTTGCCACTCTGTTTGCGAAGATAAATTCCGCATGTGCGACGATAAATTCCGCACTTATCTCATTCTGCAGACGTCCATTTTCCATTATGCATGTCATTATCTTCATATACTTTCACATGCATAGTGGATTGTCATCATAAGCTGAAGTGGATCTCCACAAGTACAACCTGCCATGTGCATTTGCATTCCAAAAGCAAATTAACTTATATGCACATCTTCAGGGGGAGCCTTTGCAACTTATGAAGACAATTCCCTATCCTTTACAAACTTCACACATTATATTCCCCGTTGAAAACTTCAACTAGTTTGTCATCAATCACCAAAAAGGGGGAGATTGTAAGTGCATCTAGTGCCACCCCTAGTTGGTTTTGGAGTATTGACGACAAACCTAGTTGAGGGACTAATGTGTTTGTGAGAATTGCAGGAAAACACAGTTAGAAGTCCCTCATTGATTCGGTTTTACTACCAGAGATGACCCCTAAAAATGTATGAAGACATTGAAGACAAAGGTGGTATATGAAGATATTCACATTGAAGACTATGACAAAAGAAGACACGTTATGAAGCCTATGGAGCTCGAAGACTTAGATCTTTCGTAGTTCTTTTTCTTTTGTGTTGAGTCATAGGAACCACCGTACTGTTAAGTGGGGTCCAGGAGAACCAGTCAGAATGACTGAAGTGATGCCTAAATCAAAAACCTATGTCTTCGAGCGAAGACAATGAGAGCGAATCTTGTCCACAGCCGGACAAGTCAGCTTTGCTTGTAGCCCAAGCAAAGTTGCCATGAGAGTTTGAAATCTGACCGTTGAGACATGTGTCAGTTCCTTAGTGACCCAGGGTCATTTCGGACAAATCAGGTCGGGTTGCCAAGTGGCTATAAATAGCCCACCCCCACAACCATAAATGGTTGGCTGCTCAGATTTCAGTGCACGGCTTTTGTCGTTTGAGAGCAACCCACCTTGAAGCCTTTGAGAGAAAATTCCCAGTGAGGAGAAAACCCCTAACCACCCAGAGCCAGAGCAAATTGGGCATCACTTGAGTCTTCTTGTCTGTGTGATCTAAAGACTTATTACACTTGAGGACTGTGAATCCTCTAGACGGTTAGGCGTCGCGTTCAGAGCATCCAAGAGACATTGTGGATTGCCAGTGAACGAAGTTTGTGAAGGTTTTGGGAGTCTACCTTGAAGACTTACCGGAGTGATTGGGCGAGGACTAAGTGACCTTAGCTCAAGGAGAATACGGTGAGGACTTGGTGTCCTGGACTGTGTGTTCAGGACTGGGTGTCCGGGACTGTGTGTCCTAAGGTTTAAATACCTAGCCGCTCCAACCAGACGTACAGTTGTCACAGCAACTGGAACTGGTCCAACATATCATTGTCTTCAACGAGTCACTGGTTTCATCTTCACTTCCTTTTCTTACTGTTACACATTGTGAAGCCATTGCATGCTTGCTTTATCTTTTGTCTTCACAACGTGAATGTATGAACTGTTTGGCTTCATAACTTCTTCCAACCTGATCCTTATTACACTGTAGTTGTTTGTCATTGTGCTTTCACTCTATTGAATACATGACCATGGCTGGCCTAGTGTAATCTAACTTCCGCTGCATAGTAATAGGCATAATCTTCGCTGTTTGTCTTCATAACTCTCACGTTTTGAAGACTTTCATAAAAATCGCCTATTCACCCCCCTCTAGTCGATATAACGCACTTTCAAATAGAATAAAATAGAAAGAAAAAAATAAAGAGATCATATGGATCTTATGAAGAGTAATGAGCTCACATATAAAGAGTATGATGAATACAACTTATTGAGAGTTGACAAACATAGTTTTGGTCATCATTGCAATTAATAGGAAGTAATAAAGAAAGAGAGGTTTTCACATATAAATATACTATCTTGGACATCTTTTATGATTGTGAGAACTCATTAAAATATGACATGTTAAAGAGTTGATGTTGGACAAGGAAGACAACGTAATGGGTTATGTTTTCTTACATGTAAGATAAATTATATTGTCATGGATCATCCAACATGTTGAACCTGCCTTTCCCTCTCATGCTAGCCAATTTCTTTGCACCAAGTAGAGATACTACTTGTGCTTCCAAATATCCTTAAACCTAGTTTTGCCATGAGAGTCCACCATATCTACCTATGGATTGAGTAAGATCCTTCAAGTATGTTGTCATCGTTGCAAGCAATAAAAATTGCTCTCTAAATATGTATGATTTATTAGTGTGGAGAAAATAAGCTTTATACGATCTTGTGATGTGGAAGAAATAAAAGCGACGGACTGCATAATAAAGGTCCATATCACAAGTGGCAATATAAAGTGATGTTCTTTCGCATTAAGATTTCGTGCATCCAAGCATAAAAGCACATGACAACCTCTGCTTCCCTCTGCGAAGGGCCTATCTTTTATTCTTGTCTATTACTTCATGCAAAAAGTCATGGTGATCTTCACCTTTCCTTTTTACATTTCATCCTTTGGCAAGCACAATGTGTTGGAAAGATCCTGATATATATGGCTAATTGGATGTGGGTTTTCATGAACTATTGTTGTTGACATTACCCTTGAGGTAAAAAGTTGAGAGGCAAAACTATAAGCCCCTATCTTTCTCTGTGTCCGATTAAAACTTCATAACCATAAATATCGCGTGAGTGTTAGCAATTGGGAAAAACTAAATGATAGTTGAGTATGTGGACTTGCTGAAAAGCTCTTATATTGACTCTTTCCGATGTTATGATAAATTTCAATTGCTTCAATGACTGAGATTATAGTTTGTTAGTTTTCAACAAAGTTTCTGATTCATACTTGAGTATGTGAATGAATTGTTATTTTAGCATAAGAGATCATATGACAATATATATATATATATATATATATTGTCATATATATATATATTGCTGTTCTAAGAATGATCATGATGCCCTCATGTCCGTATTTTATTTTATCGACACCTCTATCTCTAAACATGTGGACATATTTTTCGATCTCGGCTTTCGCTTGAGGACAAGCGAGGTCTAAGCTTGGGGGAGTTGATACGTCCATTTTTCACCATGTTTTTATATCGATATTTATTGCATTATGGACTGTTATTACACATTATGTCACAATACTTATGCATATTCTCTCTTATTTTACAAGGGTTACATGAAGAGGGAGAATGCCGACAGCTGGAATTCTGGGCTGGAAAAGGAGCAAATATTAGAGACCTATTCTACACATCTCCAAAAGTCCTGAAACTCCACGAGAATTATTTTCGGAATATATATAAAATATTGGGCGAAAGAAGTACCAGAGGGGGCCACCCATCGTCCACGAGGGTTGGGGTGCGCCCTACCCCCTGGGCACGCCCCCTGCCTCGTGGGCCCCCTGGTGGCCCTCCGATGCCCATCTTTGGCTATATGGAGTCTTTCATCGAGGAAAAAATCATAAGCAAGCTCTCGGGATGAAACTCCGCCTCCACGAGGTTGAACCTTGGCGGAACCAATCTAGGGCTCCGACGGAGCTGTTCTGCCGGGGAAACTTCCCTCCGGGAGGGGGAAATCATCACCATCATCATCACCAACGATCCTCTCATTGGGAGGGGGTCAATCTCCATGAACATCTTCACCAGCACCATCTCATCTCAAACCCTAGTTCATCGATTGTATCCAATCCTTGTATCCAAACCTCAGATTGGTACCTGTGGGTTGCTAGTAGTGTTGATTACTCCTTGTAGTTGATGCTAGTTGGTTTACTTGGTGGAAGATCATATGTTCAGATCCATTATGCATATTAATACCCCTCTGATTATGAACATGAATATGCTTTGTGAGTAGTTACGTTTGTTCCTGAGGACATGGGAGAAGTCTTGCTATAAGTAGTCATGTGAATTTGGTATTCGTTCGATATTTTGATGAGATGTATGTTGTCATCCCTCTAGTGGTGTCATGTGAACGTCGACTACATGACACTTCACCATTGTTTGGGCCTAGAGGGAGGCATTGGGAAGTAATAAGTAGATGATGGGTTGCTAGAGTGACAGAAGCTTAAACCCTAGTTTATGTGTTGCTTCGTAAGGGGCTGATTTGGATCCATATGTTTCATGCTATGGTTAGGTTTACCTTAATACTTCTGTTGTAGTTGTGGATGCTTGCAATGGGGGTTAATCATAAGTGGGATGCTCGTCCAAGTAAGGGCAGTACCCAAGCACCGGTCCACCCACATATCAGATTATCAAAGTACCGGACGCGAATCATATGAGCATGATGAAAACTAGCTTGACGATAATTCCCATGTGTCCTCGGGAGCGCTTTACTTCATATAAGAGTTTGTCCAGGCTTGTCCTTTGCTACAAAAAGGATTGGGCCATCTTGCTGCACCTTATTTACTTTTATTACTTGCTACTTGTTACAAATTACCTTATCACAAAACTATCTGTTACCGATAATTTCAGTGCTTGCAGAAAATACCTTGCTGAAAACCGCTTATCATTTCCTTCTGCTCCTCGTTGGGTTCGACACTCTTACTTATCGAATAGGCTACGATAGATCCCATACACTTGCTGGTCATCAGGGTGGACCAACGGTATTCCGACAAAACCGTCCTACTGCCATGACACTCTCCCGGCCACTCCGACCAACTCCCCTTTGGGCTAAGTCATGGGTGGCCCCGTGCCTACCAAAGACACCAACGGCCACCCTCGTGGCAAAACATAAACGGTCCCAAACGGGGAAAAGGATCCATACAACAACAATGGGCACACAAGATTTATGTCCGCCTAACTGATCAGGTAGCGCGCCCATAACCTTCCCTCGTTGGAGGCACCGACGAGAGGCATGACAATAGACCCAATTAAGACCTTCCCAATAGGTAAGCGTGGTTGCACTGGTCAGCTCGATATGGTGGCACCATGACTCAGCTAACAGTTGTTCAAGTTCAATTTAATCCGGTTAAACTTGAATGCAATGTGCTGAGCCATGATAAAATAACATAATGCAATTATAATGCATGAGCATGATATCAACATAAGCATGAGGGTATAACATAACTATCCACCATATCAACAATGAATCATATCCAACTGAGCATGGCATAATGACGAGCATGAATATTACACGTGCAACATTACTCATAACATGATCATTATCATCAACAAATAAATACCATGCAAGAACACATCAATAACATAACCGAGCAAACACTTAACCAACTAACAACAGAGGAACAATGTATATTAACGATACTGGTAATCGACGTTAGTCATGCACCGAAGAACATGACCAACCCAACATGTGCTACTAGCAAGCATGAAAAATAACAAAGTAATACTAGTAAGTAGTTCATGATAACAATGTGCAAGAAAGCATAGCATGATGGTAACCACTGATCCATAAGCATAACCGAACTAACGACAGCAGTAGCAAAACAAACATACAATTATTAAAGATTCAAGTTGAAAACAAATGCTACTGCATGAATATCATGCAAATGGTGGCTGTGGCTTGCCTGGGGATGAAGAAATCACCGGGAAGAAGTGCGAGAAACTCGCGGAAAGAATTGCCCAAAAACGTTCTCTCTCGGAGGGGCTGATTAAGCGCAAGGGCAAAATGGTCATTTCACAGTGTCAAACCATAGTGAAAATGAAACCAACAGAGCGGGCTCGACGAAATGAAGAGGTGGGATTTGGATTCACCTGATTTGGAGTTAGGATCAAAAAGTTATAGCCCGACAAAGTTCAGGGACCAATCTGTAAAAGAATCTCTACAAACAGGCCCCTGAGCTGAAAAACAGAAAGCGCATTTCTCAGATTACGTCTTCAGAAAGTGAAAACGTATTTTCAGCCAAAGAAGAAATAGAATGCGTTTTCTTCAAGGAAAAGCGTATTCGTAGGAATACGCCTTCAGTCAAAACGGTCAGCGGGGCCACTGGGTCAAACGAGAGACTTACAGGTGGGACCCGCCACTTATCCACGTGGACAGGGCGGGGTCAACGCCCGTGCGGCTGACCAGTGGGGTCGAGGCGACATGGGGCCCGCCTAGCTCACGGTCGTCTTCTTCCTCACTCGCGCCCGCGAGGCAGAGGCACGCCGCGCGGCGCCGGAGCTGGCCTGGGTGATTCCGGCAGCCTCGGGCGGAGCTTCGGCCACCGAAGTGCTCGGGAGGGGGAGCCGCATCCAACCAGATGCAGTACGAGCACCGGGGAGGAGCGGGACGGCGGCAGCTCGAGGAGCCAAAGGGCAGCGGCGGAGTCCAATCCCAAGGGCGCGCGGCCACGCTATCTCCGGAGGGAAACAAAGGGGATGGGGAGGTTCTCCGGTCTTGGGGGAGGCCATCGGTGGTGGAAGAAAGGAAGGGAAGGGCTCGGCTTGAGCCAATTTAGGAGAAGCCGAGCGGCGGCCATGGCGGCATTGGGCGGGCTGTGGAGCTCCTCGAGCTCGGGGAAGTGGCTAGGCAGGACCAGAGGAGTGTGGTGAGGCTGGTGAGGTGCTCGGGAGGACTGGGTGGTCTTTATATAGGCGGGGCGAGGGCATGGGCTCGGGTGCCGCCGCTCGCGTCTGACCGAAGCTCTGGCGAGGCTCAGCGGCCATGGGGTGGCACGAGAAGGCGACGAGGGAGGCAACAGACGAGCTACATAAGTGCACAGGGTAAGGGGGCCGAGGGCGCAGAGGAGAAGCGGCCACGGCGCCATTAAAACTCGGTCGGCCATAGTGCGCTCGTGGACGCGCGGCGACTGACACAGGGGCTTACGTAGGGGGAGATGGCTCCAGGAGGACGGCGACGACGCGGTAAAACTGTTAGACATGATCATGTTGGGGAAAGCACCAAAATTTTAAAATTTTCTACGCATCACCAAGATCAATCTATGGAGTCATCTAGCAACGAGGGAAAGGGGAGTGCATCTGCATACCCTTGTAGATCGCGAGCGGAAGCGTTCAAGAGAACGGGGTTGATAGAGTCGTACTCGTCGTGATCCAAATCACCGATGACCAAGTGCCGAACGGACGGCACCTCCGCGTTCAACACACGTACGGTTGGGAAGACGTCTCCTCCTTCTTGATCCAGCAAGGGGAAGGAGAGGTTGATGAAGATCCAGCAGCACGACGGCGTGGTGGTGGAAGCAGCGGTGATCTCGGCAGGGCTTCGCCAAGCTCCAACGAGAGAGGGAGAGGTGTTACGGGGGAGAGGGAGGCGCCAAGGCTTGGGTTCGGCTGCCCTCCCTCCCCCCCCCCCACTATATATAGGGCCCCTAGGGGGGGCGCCGACCCTAGGAGATGGGATCTCCAAGGAGGGGTGGCGGCCAAGGGGGACTTACCCCCCCAAGCCAAGTGGGGCGGCCCCACCCCTAGGGTTTCCAACCCTAGGCGCAGGGGGAGGCCCATGGGGGGCGCACCAGCCCACCATGGGCTGGTTCCCCTCCCACTTCGGCCCATGGGGCCCTCCGGGATAGGTGGCCCCACCCGGTGGACCCCCGGAACCCTTTCTGTGGTCCCGGTACAATACCGATTACCCCCGAAACTTTTCCGATGGCCGAAACTGGACTTCCTATATATAAATCTTCACCTCCGGACCATTCCGGAACTCCTCGTGACGTCCGGATCTCATCCGGGACTCCGAACAACTTTCGGGTTACCACATACTAATATCTCTACAACCCTAGCGTCACCGAACCTTAAGTGTGTAGACCCTACGGGTTCGGGAGACACGCAAACATGACCGAGACCACTCTCTGGTCAATAACCAACAGCGGGATCTGGATACCCATGTTGGCTCCCACATGTTCCACGATGATCTCATCGGATGAACCACGATGTCGAGAATTCAAGTAATCCCGTATACAATTCCCTTTGTCAATCGGTATGTTACTTGCCCGAGATTCGATCGTCGGTATCCCAATACCTCGTTCAATCTTGTTACCGGCAAGTCACTTTACTCGTACCGTAATGCATGATCCCGTGACCAAACACTTGGTCACATTGAGCTCATTGTGATGATGCATTACCGAGTGGGCCCAGAGATACCTCTCCGTCATACGGAGTGACAAATCCCAGTCTCGATCCATGTCAACCCAACAGATACTTTCGGGGATACCTGTAGTATACCTTTATAGTCACCCAGTTACGTTTTGACGTTTGGTACACCCAAAGCACTCCTACAGCATCCGGGAGTTACACGATCTCATGGTCTAAGGAAATGATACTTGACATTGGAAAAGCTCTAGCAAACGAACTACACGATCTTGTGTTATGCTTAGGATTGGGTCTTGTCCATCACATCATTCTCCTAATGATGTGATCCTGTTATCAATGACATCCAATGTCCATAGTCAGGAAACAATGACTATCTATTGATCAACGAACTAGTTAACTAGAGGCTCACTAGGGACATGTTATGGTTTATGTATTCACACATGTATTATGATTTCCAGATAACACAATTATAGCATGAATAATAGACAATTATCATGAACAAGGAAATATAATAATAATCATTTTATTATTGCCTCTAGGGCATATTTCCAACAGTCTCCCACTTGCACTAGAGTCAATAATCTAGTTACATTGTGATGAATCGAACACCCATAGAGTTCTGGTGTTGATCATGTTTTGCTCGCGGAAGAGGTTTAGTCAACGGATCTGCGACATTCAGATCCGTATGTACTTTGCAAATATCTATGTCTCCATCTTGAACATTTTCACGAATGGAGTTGAAGCGACGCTTGATGTGCCTAGTCTTCTTGTGAAACCTGGGCTCCTTGGCAAGGGCAATAGCTCCAGTGTTGTCACATAAGAGAGTGATCGGCCCCGACGCATTGGGTATGACTCCTAGGTCGGTGATGAACTCCTTCATCCAGATTGCTTCATGCGCTGCCTCCGAGGCTGCCATGTACTCCGCTTCACATGTAGATCCCGCCACGACGCTTTGCTTGCAACTGCACCAGCTTACTGCCCCACCATTCAAAATATACACGTATCCGGTTTGTGACTTAGAGTCATCCAGATCTGTGTCGAAGCTAGCGTCGACGTAACCCTTTACGACGAGCTCCTCGTCATCTCCATATACGAGAAACATATCCTTAGTCCTTTTCAGGTACTTCAGGATGTTCTTGACCGCTGTCCAGTGTTCCATGCCGGGATTACTTTGGTACCTTCCTACCAAACTCACGTCAAGGTTTACATCAGGTCTGGTACACAGCATGGCATACATGATAGACCCTATGGCCGAGGCATAGGGGATGACACTCATCTTTTCTCTATCTTCTGCCGTGGTCGGACATTGAGTTGAGCTCAATTTCACACCTTGCAACACAGGCAAGAACCCCTTCTTGGACTGATCCATATTGAACTTCTTCAATATCTTATCAAGGTATGTGCTTTGTGAAAGACCTATGAGGCATCTCGATCTATCTCTATAAATCTTGATGCCTAATATGTAAGCAGCTTCTCCAAGGTCCTTCATTGAAAAACACTTATTCAAGTAGGCCTTAATACTGTCCAAAAGTTCTATACCATTTCCCATCAAAAGTATGTCATCCACATATAATATGAGAAATGCTATAGAGCTCCACCTCACTTTCTTGTAAACGCAGGCTTCTCCATAAGTCTGCATAAACCCAGACGCTTTGATCATTTCATTAAAGCGAATGTTCCAACTCTGAGATGCTTGCACCAGCCCATAGATGGAGCGCTAGAGCTTGCATACCTTGTTAGCATTCTTAGGATAGACAAAACCTTCCGGCTGCATCATATACCATTCTTCCTTAAGAAAGCCGTTAAGGAATGCCGTTTTGACGTCCATTTGCCATATCTCATAATCATAGTATGCGGCAATTGCTAACATGATTCGGACGGACTTCAGCTTCGCTACAGGTGAGAAGGTCTCATCGTAGTCAACCCCTTGAACTTGTCGATAACCCTTAGCGACAAGTCGAGCCTTATAGATGGTAACATTACCATCCGCGTCTGTCTTCTTCTTAAAGATCCATTTATTCTCTATCGCTCGCCGATCATCGGGCAAGTCTGTCAAAGTCCATACTTTGTTTTCATACATGGATCCTATCTGGGATTGCATGGCTTCAAGCCATTTGTTGGAATCTGGGCCCGCCATTGCTTCTTCATAATTCAAAGGTTCACCGTTGTCTAACAACATGATTTCCAGGACAGGGTTGCCATACCACTCTGGTGTGGAACGTGTCCTTGTGGACCTTCGAAGTTCAGTAGCAACTTGATCCGAAGTACCTTGATCATTATCATTAACTTCCTCTCTAGTCGGTGCGGGCACCACAGGAACATCTTCCTCAGCTGCGCTACTTTCCGGTTCAAGAGGCAGTACTTCATCGAGTTCTACTTTCCTCCCACTTACTTCTCTCGAGAGAAACTCTTTCTCCAGAAAGGACCCGTTCTTGGCAACAAAGATCTTGCCTTCGGATCTGAGGTAGAAGGATGCCCAATGGTTTCCTTAGGGTATCCTATGAAGACGCATTTTTCCGACTTGGGTTCGAGCTTTTCAGGTTAAAGTTTCTTGACATAAGCATCGCATCCCCAAACTTTTAGAAACGATAGCTTAGGTTTCTTCCCAAACCATAATTCATACGGTGTCGTCTCAACATATTTAGACGGGGCCCTATTTAAAGTGAAAATAGATGTCTCTAGAGCGTATCCCCAAAATGATAGCGGTAAATCAGTGAGTGACATCATAGATCGCACCATATCCAATAGAGTGCGATTACGACGTTCCGACACACCGTTATGCTGAGGTGTTCCAGGCGGCGTGAGTTGTGAAACAATTCCACATTTCCTTAAGTGTGTACCAAATTCATGACTTAAATATTCTCCCCCACGATCTGATCGTAAGAATTTTATCTTTCGGTCACGTTGATTCTCTACCTCATTCTGAAATTCCTTGAACTTTTCAAAGGTCTCAGACTTGTGTTTCATCAAATAGACATACCCATATCTACTTAAGTCATCAGTGAGAGTGAGAACATAACGATATCCACCGCGAGCCTCAACACTTATTGGACCGCACACATCAGTATGTATAATTTCCAATAAGTTGGTTGCTCGCTCCATTGTTCCGGAGAACGGAGTCTTGGTCATTTTACCCATGAGGCATGGTTCACACGTGCAAATGATTCGAAATCAAGAGACTCCAAAAGTCCATCTGTATGGAGCTTCTTCATGCGTTTGACATCAATGTGACCAAGGCGGCAGTGCCACAGATATGTGGGACTATCATTATCAATCTTACATCTTTTGGTATTCACACTATGAATATGTGTAACATCACGTTCGAGATTCATTAAGAATAAACCATTGACCAGCGGAGAATGACCATAAAACATATCTCTCATATAAATAGAACAACCATTATTCTCGGATTTAAATGAGTAGCCATCTCGTATTAAACGAGATCCAGATACAATGTTCATGCTCATTAAACGAGATCCAGATACAATGTTCATGCTCAAATCTAGCACTAAATAACAATTATTGAGGTTTAAAACTAACCCCGTAGGTAAATGTAGAGGTAGCGTGCCGACGGCAATCACATCGACCTTGGAACCATTCCCGATGCGCATCGTCACCTCGTCCTTCGCCAGTCTCCGCTTATTCCGCAGCTCCTGTTCTGAGTTACAAATGTGAGCAACCGCACCGGTATCAAATACCCAGGAGCTACTACGAGTACTGGTAAGGTACACATCAATTACATGTATATCACATATACCTTTAGTGTTGCCAGCCTTCTTATCCGCTAAGTATTTGGGGCAGTTCTGCTTCCAGTGTCCCTTTCCCTTGCAATAAAAGCACTCAGTCTCAGGTTTGGGTCCATTCTTTGGCTTCTTCCCGGCAACTGATTTACCAGGCGCGACAACTCCCTTACCGTCCTTCTTGAAGTTCTTCTTACCCTTGCCTTTCTTGAAACTAGTGGTTTTATTGACCATCAACACTTGATGTTCCTTTTTGATTTCCACCTCCGCTGATTTCAGCATTGAAAATACTTCAGGAATAGTTTTCACCATCCCCTGCATATTGTAGTTCATCACAAAGCTCTTGTAGCTAGGTGGGAGCGACTGAAGGATTCTGTCAATGACCGCCTCGTCCGGGAGGTTAATGTCCAGCTGGGACAAGCGGTTGTGCAACCCAGACATTTTGAGTATGTGCTCACTGACAAAACTATTTTCCTTCATCTTACAAATGTAGAACTTGTCGGAGACTTCATATCTCTCGACCCGGGCATGAGCTTGGAAAACCATTTTCAGCTCTTCGAACATCTCATATGCTCTGTGTCGCTCAAAACGCTTTTGGAGCCCCAGTTCTAAGTTGTAAAGCATGCCGCACTGAACGAGGGAGTAATCATCAGCACGTGACTGCCAAGCGTTCATAACGTCTTGGTTCTCTGAGATGGGTGCATCACCTAGCGGTGCTTCTAGGACATATGCTTTCCTGGCAGCTATGAGGATGATCCTCAGGTTCCGGACCCAGTCCGTATAGTTGCTGCCATCATCTTTCAGCTTGGTTTTCTCTAGGAACGCGTTGAAGTTGAGGTTGACATGAGCATTGGCCATTTGATCTACAAGACATTTTGCAAAGGTTTTTAGACTAAGTTCATGATAATTAAGTTCATCTAATCAAATTATTTAATGAACTCCCACTCAGACAGACATCCCTCTAGTCATCTAAGTGATACATGATCCGAGTCAACTAGGCCGTGTCCGATCATCACGTGAGACGGACTAGTCATCATTGGTGAACATCTTCATGTTGATCGTATCTTCTATACGACTCATGTTCGACCTTTCGGTCTTCCGTGTTCCGAGGCCATGTCTGTACATGCTAGGCTCGTCAAGTCAACCTAAGTGTATTGTGTGTGTAAATCTGGCTTACACCCGTTGTATTCGAACGTTAGAATCTATCACACGCGATCATCATGCGGTGCTTCGAAACAACGAACCTTCGCAATGGTGCACAGTTAGGGGGAACACTTTCTTGAAATTATTGTGAGGGATCATCTTATTTAAGCTACTGTCGTTCTAAGCAAATAAGATGTAAAACATGATAAACATCATATGTAATCAAATAGTGACATGATATGGCCAATATCATTTTGCTCCTTTTGATCTCCATCTTTGGGGCGCCATGATCATCGTCGTCACCGGCATGACACCATGATCCCCATCATCATGATCTCCATCATCGTGTCTTCATGAAGTTGTCTCGTCATCTATTACTTCTACTACTATGGCTAACGGTTTAGCAATAAAGTAAAGTAATTACATGATGTTTATGTTGACACCCAAGTCATAAATAAATTAAGACAACTCATATGGCTCCTGCCGGTTGTCATACTCATCGACATGCAAGTCGTGATTCCTATTACAAGAACATGATCAATCTCATACATCACATATATCATTCATCACATCCTTTTGGCACATCACATCACATGGCACATGCTGCAAAAATAAGTTAGACGTCTTCTAATTGTTGTTGCAAGTTTTTTACATGGCTGCTATAGGTTTCTAGCAAGAACGTTTCTTACCTACACCAAAACCACAACGTGATATGCCAATTTCTATTTACCCTTCATAAGGACCCTTTTCATCGAATCCGATCCGACTAAAGTGGGAGAGACAGACACTCGCTAGCCACCTTATGCAACTAGTGCATGTCAGTCGGTGGAACCAGTCTCACGTAAGCGTACGTGTAAGGTCGGTCCGGGCCGCTTCATCCCCCGATGCCGCCAAATCAAGATAAGACTAGTTACGACAAGCAAATTGACAAAATCGACGCCCACAACAACTTGTGTTCTACTCGTGCATAGAAACTACGCATAGACCTAGCTCATGATGCCACTGTTGGGGAACGCAGCAGAATTTTAAAATTTTCTACGCATCACCAAGATCGATCTATGGAGTCATCTAGCAACGAGGGAAAGGGGAGTGCGTCTACATACCCTTGTAGATCGCGAGCGGAAGCGTTCAAGAGAACGGGGTTGATGGAGTCGTACTCTTCATGATCCAAATCACCGATGACCAAGTGCCGAACGGACGGCACATCCGCGTTCAACACACATACGGTTGGGAAGACGTCTCCTCCTTCTTGATCCAGCAAGGGGAAGGAGAGGTTGATGGAGATCCAGCAGCACGACGGCGTGGTGGTGGAAGCAGCGGTGATCTCGGCAGGGCTTCGCCAAGCTCCAACGAGAGAGGGAGAGGTGTTACGAGGGAGAGGGAGGCGCCAAGGCTTGGGTTCGGCTGCCCTCCCTCCCCCACTATATATAGGGCCCCTAGGGGGGCGCCGGCCCTAGGAGATGGGATCTCCAAGGGGGGTGGCGGCCAAGGGGGACTTGCCCCCCAAGCCAAGTGGGACGCCCCCCACCCCTAGGGTTTCCAACCCTAGGCGTAGGGGGAGGCCCATGGGGGGTGCACCAGCCCACCATGGGCTGGTTCCCCTCCCACTTAGGCCCATGGGGCCCTCCGGGATAGGTGGTCCCACCCGGTGGACCCCCGGGACCCTTCCGGTGGTCCCGGTACAATATCGATTACCCCCGAAACTTTCCCGATGGCCGAAACTGGACTTCCTATATATAAATCTTCACCTCCGGACCATTCCGGAACTCCTCGTGACATCCGGGATCTCATCAGGGACTCCAAAAAACTTTCGGGTTACCGCATACTAATATCTCTACAACCCTAGCGTCACCGAACCTTAAGTGTGTAGACCCTACGGGTTCGGGAGACACGCAGACATGACCGAGACGACTCTCCGGTCAATAACCAACAGCGAGATCTGGATACCCATGTTGGCTCCCACATGTTCCACGATGATCTCATCGGATGAACCACGATGTCGAGGATTCAAGTAATCCCGTATACAATTCCCTTTGTCAATCGGTATGTGTCGGTGTCAAAACCGGCGGATCTCGGGTAGGGGGTCCCGAACTGTGCGTCTAGGCCGGATGGTATCAGGAGGCAGGGAACACTATGTTTTACCCAGGTTCGGGCCCTCTTGATGGAGGTAAAACCCTACGTCCTGCTTGATTAATATTAATGATATGGGTAGTACAAGAGTAGATCTACCACGAGATCAGAGAGGCTAAACCCTAGAAGCTAGCCTATGGTATGATTGTATGTCGTCCTACGGACTAAACCCTCCGGTTTATATAGACACCGGAGGGGGCTAGGGTTACACAAGGTCGGTTACAAAGGAGGAGATATCCATATCCGTACTGCCTAGCTTGCCTTCCACGCCAAGTAGAGTCCCATCCGGACATGAGACGAAGTCTTCAATCTTGTATCTTCATAGTCCAACAGTCCGGCCAAAGGATATAGCCCGGCTATCCGGAGACCCCCTAATCCAGGACTCCCTCAGTAGCCCCCGAACCAGGCTTCAATGACGATGAGTCTGGCACGGAGATTGTCTTCGGCATTGCAAGGCGGGTTCCTCTCCAAATTCCGTGTACCTGTTGAAATAGTGTCCGGCCTCTTGTGAATGTTGCGCTCCTTGGCTTCCACGCCCAATAATGGCCACTTTCCCCGTGTCGAGCGAATGTGAAGAGGCAGGGTGTTTTTACATTTACCCCCCTAGCTGTGTGAATGAGCTGCCTATTAAAAAGACGAGGATTCAGATCCAAATCACACCATCCTCCCTTGGCGAGCCTTCAACGGAGCGCATCCAACAGAGATCTATTCCATCATGGCCGGTCGACGCAGCTCCTCCTCTCGCTCCCCTAGCCCCAAGCCTGGAGATTGGGAGAGATGTTCCATCCCGCACAGCAAATTAGTGATGCTTCAGACCAAGGGATTTCTTCCCCCAGCATACATGGTCCCGGTTCGAGCCGGGCTCGCCACCTATAATGGCGGAGAGCAAGCGGAGAGCCTTCCCAATCCCTCCAAGGGAGAGCGGGTATGCCTTGTACCTCATTTGGTAAGAGGGCTCGGATTTCCAATTCATCCGTTTCTCTGGGGGCTCCTGGAGTTCTACGGCCTCCAGTTGCACAACCTTACGCCTGCCTCCATATTGCATATCGCGGGCTTCATAGCCCTTTGCGAGCTGTTTTTGGGTTGTGAGGCTCATTTCGCGCTGTGGAAGAAGATGTTCTGCCTTGTGCCCCGTTCTCAGAAGGGGTCAATATATTAGGTGGGCGGAGCCAAAGTGTGGCGTATTGCCGGGACCGGATATCTATCCGGAACCCCAAAGAAGACGTCCGAAGACTGGCCTTCAGAATGCTTTTATATAGAAGACGTCCCCCTCCCGAACCCTATTCAAATCGGCCTCCCTGAGTTCGACAACGCTCCTTTGAAGAAGCGTCGGAGCTGGCATCCATGGAGCCCCCTGGAGGAAGATGACAGAGACGTTCTTTACCTGATGAGCCGGATAAGTTTGTTAGCTCGATCCAGATTGACCATGATCGAGGTCATGGCCACATCTATTATGCGGGGCGTGCAGCCGCTTCAGTATAGAGGCCACCCCATGTGGGATTTCAACGGGGAGGATGACTCCACCCGCTACGGCCGTAAAGGGCCGGAATCGGTTGCTGCTCTAATAAAGATCTTATCCACTTTGTACAAGGGAGAAGAGGAGGAATTCCTCCGCGTCAACCCGCAGGGCAGATTTTCTATGTACAATCCTCCGAGCTGGGTAAGCGGACACTTTTTTCGCCCATCCATTTCATATTCCCATAGTTAAGTATTCAGTCTAGCGATTCCAACGCAGGAGCTGTGCTAGGCTGTAAGGGAGATAAACAACCCCCCTCCACAACCCGAGGACCTGGAACGGTCCCTTGACCCGGCCTCCCAAGAGGATCCGGACATATCTGTGGAGCTGATCGATGGGGTATTTTACCAATTGAGCAATGACAACGCCTTGGTGGTCATTACGGCCGATTACCCTGGGCTACTTCTAGCCTCACAGGTAACTGAGACCGAAGTCCCAGTACTTTGAAAAGGGATCCGTCCTTGCGTGTTTTTGATTACCGTATAACAACCGTGTTTTGCAGGGGAGATCCTCAAGGCGGAAGGCTGAGCCTGCGGCGACTAGCCAACAAGGGGCCGCGAGGCCAGGCAGGCTGAAAAGACACGCAGTCCGGATCGAGACACCGGCGCAGCGGTACGGTGTGCCGTCTCTATTCCAAGACATTATTCTCAGAGGCATATTAACACCCATGCCTTCTTTTTAGGAAAAAGAGCGCTCGCCGGACTATACTCGGAGAGGCTACTAATAACGTCTCCACCAGCCAGGCTCCAAGGCCGGATTCGGAGGCGGGAACGAATACGAGGCGTGCGCCCGACGCTCGTCCGACAGAGGATGCAGATAGACTGTCCGCCACCAATTTCGAGGTGGAAAGTGCCATGAACCACAGGCGTTGCCGGACTGTTCTTCGTGACGCTTGTTTCTCCCAAGAGGCATTGGATGCCTTCAACTCGGGAGATGCGTACCTCCGTGCCGCTCAAAATGGTCTAGCCAGAGCCACGGAGCAGTATGTAAAAGACATACGGGTGAGAAAATTTGGTGATTATATATATCAGTAGCCCCTGAGACTTGAAACAGTTAGAATAACTGATTTAAGGATCATTTGTTATGCAGGTTCTTAGAGAAAAGAATACCCAACTGTCCCAGGAGCTGGAAGAGTGCAAAGCCCAACTTCAGGCCGCACTGGCCACAGCGGGGGAGCCCAAAGAGACCCCCTCTGGTAATATATCCTTCGAATGATAAGTATCATATAAACTACGGCGTTTATGCAGATCTGACGATAAAATTGCAGATGACGCTGGAGTAAATCCGGATAAGCAACAGCTCCTACGCCAGCTGAAGGCTGGTAAGAGCGTGCTTAAGAGGGTGAGTCAGGAGAAGAATGATCTCCTAGATGCCAACACCAAGCTGGGCGTGGAACTAAAGGATGTTCGTGCCCAACTGTCGGACTCCGTTAAGGAGAATCGGCGGCTTCGACGCGGCATATTTAGTAAGTGCTTGAACGAACTTTGAAAAAGAGTTCGGCGAGGAAGTTGGCTGACAGAGTTATGTCTGTAGGTATGCAAATAGGTTGTCCTGCAGAGGAAATGCTTGGTTCTACGGGTGACCTTCTTCCCGAGCTCTCACAACTGCACGAACGAGTTCGGCAGGTGATGCAAGGCGTCGCCCAGGCCTTGTGGCCATCCGTCTCCATGCCCGAAGGCCTTGGAGAGCTTGCAGAGAAGGTGAAGGGAGCGCGGCGGCGCTTACGATTATGGAAGATATCGGCCTGCCATCAGGGCGCCAGGGAAGCCTGGGCCATGGTGAAGACGCGGTACACGAAGGCTGACCCGAACCACATGGCCGAGGTCGGACCTGTGGGGCCCGATGGGAAGGGGATCCCTGTGAGCTTAGTGTACGGCCAAGTAGAATTGGCCGCAAAGTATTCCCAACAGGACTGTAGACTAGACAGCCTATTGGATGGTATTGAAGGGGAATTCAACCAGTCAAATTGACTATGTAATTTAAAGTGACATGTATAATGCCTTCTAGCCGGATTGTAGATCATTTGTCGTTGCGGACCTTTTCACTTCAACCTCCGGGCCCGATAGTCCGGAGTGAATCCGAATACTCGCTCAGTTATATAAGAACTGGGGTATGCGTGGAGACCAGGCGTAGGGGTCATTAGTGCTTTATCAGACAAGTGCCCAACTAGTTATGTTATATTACATGGGTAGTAAGAAACATCTTCCAGGGAGAATAGTTCCGTTAAGGGTTCCTTTCCCTGGGTGAGCATGCCCTAAAGTGCATGTCCGGACTGCGATAAGAAACGCAGAAAAAACATCTGGGGGCAGATATGGATAATAAATAAAAGTCATCTTTTGTTCACCGACCGAATATTCCCTTAAGAACACTAGCTTTCGGCTTCACCCAGTCTGAGGTACACATCCGGCTGACCCGGCGGTAACAATCGCAGAGGTGCTCCCCTTATGCCCTAGCCGAATTAACGGGAACGTAGGGCATAAATACAAGAGCCAGGCAACCCAGCTTGGTCAAAACTTAAGTCATATTGATGCATATAATGGTGAAAAAAGGTACATGCGGAAGTGTAACACATGTGTTGGGCGTGAGGCCCAGGTAAATAATTTAAGCTTCTATGAAAGAAGCCCCCAGGTATGGATAGTGCGGCTAGCGCATCGGTAATGTACAAGTGAGGCGCAAGGTGACCCTGGAAGGCCTAGTGAAATGATAAGAGAAAGAAAGAAAGGGAAACAAGACAGATGATGCATATGCAGAAAATGGACAAAGGGAGGTGACTAACATAGAGTCCGGTGCTAGGCGTAGAATCTTCGGAGCCTGGCCGTGTTCCAAGGGTTCGACTCGAGTCGACTAGTCGATGCATCCCGCAGTCGGTACGCTCCACCGGTCAGAACTTGGTCAATAACGAAGGGACCTTCCCATTTGGGCTCGAGCTTGTTCTTTTTCTTATCCGGCAGGCGTAGAACTAGTTCGCCAATGTTATAAGTTTTGGCCCGTACTTCTCTGCTTTGGTATCTGCGAGCCTGTTGCTGGTAAAATGCGGAACGGGCTTTGGCTACGTCGCGCTCTTCCTCCAAGGTGTCCAGACTATCCTGCCGATCGAGCTCGGCTTCTCTTTCTTCGTACATGCGCACTCGAGGTGAGTCATGAATTATGACACAGGGCAAGACTGCCTCTGCGCCGTACACCATAAAAAACGTTGTATATCTGGTACTACGATTCGGCGTGGTCCGCAGCCCCCAGAGTACGGAGTCGAGCTCCTCTACCCAGTGCGTGTTAGACTCCGTTAAGGAACGCACTAATCTGGGTTTAATGCCGCTCATTATAAGACCGTTTGCTCGTTCGACTTGACCGTTGGTTTGTGGGTGATAGACTGAAGCATAATCGAGCTTGATGCCCATTTTGCTGCACCAGAGTTTTACCTCATCGGCCGTGAAGTTCGTGCCGCTATCAGTGATGATGCTGCGGGGGACGCCGTAACGGTGTACAACCCCGGATATGAAATCTATCACCGGTCCGGATTCGGCTGTTTTAACCGGTTTAGCCTCTATCCATTTGGTGAATTTATCCACCATGACCAATAAGTATTTTTTCTTGTGGGTTCCCCCTTTAAGGGGTCCAACCATGTCAAGCCCCCAGACCGCGAAGGGCCATGTAATGGGGATTGTTTGGAGGGTGGTGGGTGGCATGTGGCTTTGATTTGCAAAGAGCTGGCAACCAGCGCAACGTTGGACCAAGTCCTGTGCATCTGCCCGGGCCGTTGGCCAATAGAATCCTATACGGAAGGCCTTGCTTACAAGAACCCGGGCTGCGGCATGATGACCGCCGAGTCCGGCATGAATTTCTGCCTAAAGATTCCACCCTTCCTCTTCGGAGATGCACCTTTGAAGGACTCCGGTAGTGCTTTTCTTGTACAATTCTCCCTCATGGACCCTGTAGGCCTTGGATCGCCGTACTATGCAGCGTGCCTCATTTTGGTCCTCCGGAAGTTCCTGTCTACTTAGGTAGGCCAGGAATGGTTCTGTCCACGGGGCAATAATGGCCATTATTTCGTGGGCTGAAAGTGTTATTTCGGTGGCGGAGCCTCCGATTGTGTCAGTGAGTTCGGTATCGGGTATTTTGGCCGGGTCTGGACTGTTGTTACCGGTGTCCCCTTCCCATGCTACAGATGGCTTGAAGAGCCTTTCCAGAAATATGTTGGGAGGGACCTCGTCGCGTTTTGCGCCGATGCGGGCGAGGATATCCGCCGCTTGGTTGTTTTCCCGAGCCACATGGTGAAATTCGAGTCCCTTGAACCGAGCTGACATTTTGAGGACGGCATTTTGATAGGCCGCCATTTTCGGATCCTTGGCGTCAAAATCTCCGTTTATTTGGGATATTGCGAGGTTTGAATCCCCACGCACCTCCAGGCGTTGAATGCCCATGGAGACTGCCATCCGAAGGCCATGCAACAAAGCTTCGTATTTGGCTGCATTGTTGGAATCTGTATACAATATTTGCAGTATGTACCGAACGGTATCACCGGTTGGGGACGTTAGGACGACGCCAGCCCCTAGACCGGCCAACATTTTAGAACTGTCGAAGTGCATGATCCAACTAGAGTATGCGACGTACTCTTTAGGGAGTTCGGCCTCCGTCCATTCGGCGACGAAGTCGGCCAGTACTTGCGATTTAATGGCTCGGCGAGGTTTATATGTTATGTCGAATGGGAGGAGCTCAATGGCCCATTTGGCAATCCGGCCCGTAGCGTCGCGGTTGTTGATAATATCATTAAGTGGCACTTCCGAGGCTACTGTAATCGAACACTCTTGAAAGTAGTGTCGCAGTTTCCGTGATGCCATGAATATCGCATATGCTATTTTTTGGTAATGCGGGTAGCGTGATTTGCATGGAGTGAGGACAGTGGATACATAGTATACCGGCTTTTGAAGAGGGAATTTGTGTCTGTCCGCTTCCCGTTCGACAACGAGCACCGCGCTTACAACTTGATGAGTTGCCGCAATATACAACATCATTGGTTCGCCGATGTTTGGTGCGGCCAGGATCGGGTTGGTTGCCAGAATGGCCTTTATTTCTTCCAATCCGGCTGTGGCCGCGTCCGTCCACTCAAAGTGTTCGGTGCGCCGAAGGAGGCGATAAAGGGGTAAAGCCTCTTCTCCCAAGCGGGAGATAAAGCGGCTTAGAGCGGCCACGCATCCAGTTAGCTTCTGGATTTGTTTGAGGTCTGTTGGGGTAGCCAACTGTGACAACGCTCGGATTTTGGCCGGATTAGCTTCAATACATCTACTGGAGACAATGAATCCCAGGAGCTTTCCGGCTGGTACGCTGAAAACGCATTTTTCCAGATTGAGCTTGATGTCGTATGTTCGGAGGTTGTCGAATGTGAGCCTCAAGTCGTCTATCAAAGAGTCGACATGTTTGGTTTTGACGACCACATCGTCTATGTATGCCTCTACTATTTTGCTGATTTGTTTCTCCAGACATATCTGAATCATGCGCTGATATGTTGCGCCGGCGTTTTTGAGCCCAAAAGGCATTGTGTTAAAACAAAAGGGACCGTATGGTGTGATGGATGTCGTTGCGGCTTGGTCAGACTCCACCATCTTGATTTGGTGGTAACCGGAGTATGCGTCGAGGAAACACAATGACTCGTGTCCTCAGTAGCATCAATGATTTGATCGATGTGTGGGAGGGGGAAGGGATCCTTTGGGCAAGCTTTATTGAGGTCTTTGAAATCGACACAAAGGTGCCAGGATTTGTCCTTCTTTGGTACCATCACCAGGTTTGCTAGCCAGTCCGGTGTTTTATTTCTTTGATAAATCCGGCCTCCAATAACTTGGCTAGTTCCTCTCCCATGGCTTGTCTCTTAGGTTCAGAGAAACGCCGAAGAGCTTGCTTGACCGGCTTGAATACCTTTGGGATATTGAGGCTATGCTCGGCCAGCCTGCGTGGGATTCCTGGCATGTCTGAGGGATGCCAGGCGAATATGTCCCAGTTCTCGCGCAGGAACTCCCGTAGTGCGGCGTCCACAGCGGGGCTTAGCTGTGCCCCGATGGAGGCTGTTTTTGTAGGGTCCGTTGGGTGGACTTGGAATTTGACTATTCCATCTGCTGGTTTAAAAGAGGTGGACTTGGATCTCTCGTCGAGTATCACGTCGTCCCTGTCCACTGTGGAGCGTAGCGTAGTTAATTCCTCGGCTGAGAGGGCTTCGGATAATGCCTCGAGGGCCAATGCGGCTATTTTGTTTTCGGCGCGGAGTGCTGTGTCTGGATCGCTGGAGAGAGTGATGATTCCGTTGGGCCCGGACATTTTGAGCTTCATGTACCCGTAATGTGGTACGGCTTGGAAGATTGTGAATGCCTCCCATCCTAAAAGAGCGTGATAATCACTGCTGAACGGGGCCACTTGGAATGTAATTTCTTTGGACCTGTAATTATCCGGCGTGCCGAATACCACATCTAGTGTGATTTTCCCAGCACAGCGTGCTTCCCGACTGGGGATGATTCCTCTAAAGGTTGTGCTACTTTGCTCAATGCGGCTCTAGTCTATTTCCATCTTTTGAAGAGTTTCCTCATAGATGAGGTTTAATCCGCTGCCGCCATCCATGAGTACCTTGGTGAGTCGAAAGCCGTCCATGATTGGACTGAGGACCAGTGCGCTGGTGCTCGGGCTGTTCGGAATTTGGGTTCATCACTGGCATTGAAGGTAATAGCCGTGTCACTCCATGGATTTGTTGCTGCTATGTGGCAGATTCCGGCCATGCTGCGGAGTGTTCGCTTGCGCCTATTATTTGACGCAAAGGTCTCGAACACTGTTAACACCGTATTGTTGTCCACGGGATGGTGCTCTGTGGTATTTGGGAGAAGTAGATCCTCACCACTTTTGGGCACCTACCGGAGTATCCAACATGCTCTAAGGCTGTGTGTTGGTATTGTATCCGTTGTACTATGAATTTTGCAGGGTCCGTTGAGCCATCCATCCAGTACGGTTCCTTGCCTCGTAGAGGGTTTTTGCTTTTTGGTAGTTAACCCGGGTGTATTGTGATAATGCATCCTTTTATTTCGGACTAGGTTTGTATTCATGGCCGGATTATCCCAAAAGTTTACTTCGGTTTTCCAGGCACTTTCCATCGCACAGTATTTTCATACTATGGATGCCAAGTCAACGAAGTGTGTTATCTCACGGCGACTTATGGCGTTAAGGATTCCCCTGTCTGTGCAGTTATTGCAGAAAAATAGGATTGTGTCTTCCTCGCGATCGTCCTTAACCTTGTTCATCGCAAGGAGGAATCTGGCCCAATAGTGATGTACTGTTTCCTGGGGCTCTTGCCTGATGTGGGAAAGATCGCTTATGTTTGGGTGGGTGGGTGGAATTGGATCCGAACCCTTACCTGATGTGGGATCCAGGGGCCGAGGAATTTCCGATTTTGAAAGTTCCGGTTTCGGGGTGTGACCCGATAATCCCGGCCCGCTGCCTGACTCTAAGTTCAGGGATTGGATGGTGTCCTCCCACGAACGGGCATCCGGCTCAGAGAGCTCAGGAATCCAGACATATTTGGTCCTCAGGATAGAGGAAAGGTCACCGCATTGTTCCTCCACCACTGCAATATGATGGGTGACCTGGGGAGAGTTGATCTCTCTCAGATCGGGTTTAGGCCCAATCCGATCATAGTCTGTAGCGACTCCCAGGGCGGCGATGCGATGAAAGAGCTCATTTAGGGAAGAAAGCTCCATTGGATCTAACTGCTCGGCGAGTTCCGAGTTGACGTGAAGATTGCTTTTGATGACCCGAGAAGTCATCGTCGGCGCAGCGGCCGAACAGGCGGTCATAAGAAAACCACCTAGCCGGAGAGTTTGGCCGACAGCCAAAGCTTCCTTAGCAATAGTGCCGTCTTTAAAGACGGGATGAGGCATCCTTCCTGATGACGATGGCACAGCAGAACTCTCAATGAAAGCACCAATGTCGGTGTCAAAACCGGTGGATCTCAGGTAGGGGGTCCTGAACTGTGCGTCTAGGCCGGATGGTAACATGAGGCAGGGAACACAATGTTTTACCCAGGTTCGGGCCCTCTTGATGGGGGTAAAACCCTATGTCCTACTTGATTAATATTGATGATATGGGTAGTACAAGAGTAGATCTACCACGAGATTAAAGAGGCTAAACCCTAGAAGCTAGCCTATGGTATGATAGTATGTCGTCCTACAGACTAAACCCTCCGGTTTATATAGACACCGGAGGAGGCTAGGGTTACACAAGGTCGGTTACAAAGGAGGAGATATCCATATCCGTATTACCTAGCTTGCCTTCCACGCCAAGTAGAGTCCCATCCGGACACGAGACGAAGTCTTCAATCTTGTATCTTCATATTCCAACAGTCCGGCTGTCCGGAGACCCCCTAATCCAGGACTCCCTCAGTATGTTACTTGCCCGAGATTCGATCGTCGGTATCCCAATACCTCGTTCAATCTCGTTACCGGCAAGTCACTTTACTCGTACCGTAATGCATGATCCCGTGACCAAACACTTGGTCACATTGAGCTCATTGTGATGATGCATTACCGAGTGGGCCCAGAGATACCTCTCCGTCATACGGAATGACAAATCCCAGTCTCGATCCGTGTCAACCCAACAGATACTTTCGGGGATACCTGTAGTATACCTTTATAGTCACCCAGTTACATTGTGACGTTTGGTACACCCAAAGCACTCCTACGGCATCCGGGAGTTACACGATCTCATGGTCTAAGGAAGTGATACTTGACATTGGAAAAGCTCTAGCAAACGAACTACACGATCTTGTGCTTGGCTTAGGATTGGGTCTTGTCCATCACATCATTCTCCTAATGATGTGATCCCGTTATCAATGACATCCAATGTCCATAGTCAGGAAACCGTGACTATCTATTGATCAACGAGCTAGTTAACTAGAGGCTCACTAGGGACATGTTATGGTGTATGTATTCACACATGTATTATGATTTCCGGATAACACAATTATAGCATGAATAATAGAAAATTATCATGAACAAGGAAATATAATAATAATCATTTTATTATTGCCTCTAGGGCATATTTCCAACAGATCATGGGCGCGAAGACAACGAGAGGGAGAGGGGCCCGAGCAAGAAACCGTCCAGCTCGCGTCCATGACATGCCAAAGCTCGTGATCACCGCATGCACTGGTGCACACAGTGCCACACGGCCGGCCAAACGATGTCTGGGGGTTTGTCCTTCCCGGGGAGGTTGCAATTGCGGTGGTAGATCAATGAAAAGTGCTCTGGTTAAATGGTAATTAACCTCTGAAGTTTACTACAGTAAACTTGAACGAGCACTGGTGATCAGCAGTAACTTGGTTGGGTCCAAAAAGTTTGTCTGGGGTGGTTAGCTTAGGAAGGACTATAATCCTGGAGAGTTTGGGGATAATTGGACCAAGGATTAATGTAGTTGCTATGCAACTACCAAATCTGGTCAGAATACTAAATTAGGATGATTCACTCACATGAAGCATCAACTTGAGCTTAAATTTGGCAAGGCTTAGAGATTTGGACATAGTAAGATGATGTAAAAATTTCATACCAATTGGATTCACCAAAATGGTACTTGCTTCACAAACATCCTTCCTGACCAGAAACTTGCAAAAATTCTAGAGGAACATTTTCTTGATGAATTGGTCCCAAATTTTGGTGGAGAGGTTTTATGCTCATCAGAATGCTGTGGAAAATTTTCAGTCAAAATGAAGCAATATAAAATGTACTTGCTTCACAATCTGAAAATATTGCCAGAATCAAATATTTGGTCCTGTGCTCACATAGATGATTGGATGGGACTGAAATTTGGAGAAGGGCAATTATATGAGCACATTAAGGAGTGTACAAAATTTCAACTCATTTGGATAACCCTAACTAGTACTTCCTTCACAAAGCCTTTTGTTTGACAAAAACTTTGAAAAATCACTGAGGAAGTTTGGCTAGGAAAATAAAGTTGAATTTTTGCACAAGTCAATTACTTGGACAGGAAAAGATGTCCGAAAAGTTTGGGGTCAAATGGAAAAATATAAATAGCACTTGCTTCACAATGTGCCATTTAGGACGGAATAGGAAATGAATTTATTTAGCATGATGAGAAACATGGCCAATGAAATATTTTACCATATTTGCGGAAGATATGACCCAAACAATTTATAAGAATTATTTGGGGATTTTTGGATGGGCAGAAATATAGGTTGCTTCACAACCTAGGGAAGATAGGGTTATTCCTTTAATAGAAAAAAGGAATATTCCTGAGAAAAAGAAATTAGGGTTTGGTCAAGGAGTTAAGTGACATGATCTTGGCAAAGTTTTGAGAATGATGAGCCACTTGGGAGGGGGAATGAGGAGGATTTCCCAGGTGGCAAGGCCACAGAACCACTCCAAAAAGAAAACAGAGCAAAAACCAATAAATCAAAAAGAAAAAAGGAAAGGGCCAAAATCCTGGCTGTTACACATAGCGATCCACTGCTTCCACCCTGATTGTGCCGCCTGCGTAAAAAAAATTGCATGCAAGTTCAGTGTGCTATGATGTTCTATATGATTGTGTCAACTATATAAGTTTTTACTGAGCATCTGCAATGCATATGGCTGAAAGATGTATTTACGAGCATCGACCGATGGGTCTCTCTCTCCCCCCTCTCTCTATAACACACACACACGCGCGCGCCCGCACAAGAACACACACAAGTGGGACCCGTTGAATTATTTCTTCACTTGTCACAACTTTTAATTAGGTTCCACTGTACTCTAACTTTTTTCTTAAGTTATTAACTGAGCTCAGTGACTTCAAAAAGTTGCACAGAAGCCTTGTTTGGGCCTTTCCGGCATCGCTGAAAGTGGGCTGAGTAGCCATGTAAAGTTGTACTGTACTACACAGGCCTTTTTTTGAACATCGGCAATGCAACTGGGCCGACAGTTGTACACAATATCCGGGTCAACTTGTTAATCTCCGCCCCATTGGGCTGCAAATCTGCATTAGGCTTAACAAGAAAATGGTCTTTAAGAAATAATAAATAGGATGTAATTATAAAAATTGGGCAATAACTATAAAAAAATGCACCAAACACATAGTTAGTTTAAAAAAAAATATTATTATTGGATTTTGAAAATTTTAATTTCATTACTTGTTGCGCGCGTAATATTTCATTGGATTTTTACATAATACAAATTTATTTTCAAATTATATTTAATCTGACTAGAAATTTCGGGATAAAAATATTTCAAATCCTATTAAAATGTGGGAAATTTTATTGAATTCTGTTTTGAGCGGTTGGTTGAAATTATTAATCATTGTCCTAGCTAGAAAATGGGTTGTACATTTAACAAATTGTAAATGGGCTGTAGTAAATTCCATTAGAATTAAAAAATGGGTTGTACATTCTTACAAATCGCAAATGGGCTATATGTTCTCTGCCACACACTTGTGGGCCTAATAAGTTGATGCGTACGCAAGGCTTTGTCAACTTATAGTCAACACACGGTTCTAGCAGCAGTGGCCGTTGGATGTCCATCCAACGGATATCGTGCTTCTTCTTCAATCTCGGATGTTCTTGCTTCAGTCGCCCAAAAAATGATTCCTCCCCCTGACATCTGGGGCGCATCGTTTCGGAGGCTGACCTAGGGCCTACTAAGTTGACGCATACCAAGGGCTTTGTCAACTTAGTCAATATAAACGATTCTAGCTGCAGTGACTGTACGATGTACATCAAATGGCCATCTTGCTTCTTCAACCTCTGGTCTTCTTGCTCCAGCCGCCCAAACCAGCGCCGGCTGTGCCGCCTGCTCTTACCTCCCGTGTCCGGCTATGATGCCACCGCTGGCCATGCCATCCCTCTATACTCACCCACACCTCCTGTTATTCTCCGGCGACGACAACCTCATGATGTCTACTACGCAACTTTATTCTTGTAGACTCGTGTTGGGCCTCCAAGCGCATAGTTTTGTAGGACAGTTGTAATTTTCCCTCAAGTGGATGACCTAAGGTTTATCAATCAGTGGGAGGTGTAGGATGAAGATGGTCTCTCTCAAACAACCCTGCAACCAAATACAAGAAATCTCTTGTGTCCCCAACACACCCAATACAATGGAAAATTGTATAGGTGCACTAGTTCGGCGAAGAGATGGTGAAAAAAGTGTAATATTGATTGTAGAAATATATTTTTATAATCTGAATAAATAAAAACAGCAAGGTAGCAAATAGTAAATGGGCACAAAAACAGTATTGCAATGCTTGAAAATGAGGCCTAGGGTCCGTACTTTCACTAGTGCAATCTCTCAACAATGCTAATATAATTGGATCATATAACCACCCCTCGAAGTGTGATTAAGAAACACTCCAAAGTTCCTATCTAGCGGAGAACATAAGAAGAAATTATTTGTAGAGTACGAAACCACCTCGAAGCTATTCTTTCCGATTAATCTATCCAAGAGTTCATACTAAAATAACACCAAATAATTTTAGATTCATAGTACTCAATCCAACACAAGGAACCTCAAAGAGTGCCCCAAGATTTCTACCGGAGAAACAAAAGACAAGAACATGCATCAACCCCCCTATGCATAGATTACCCCAAGGTCACTGCGGGAATCCGCGAGTTGAGTGCCAAAACACATATCAAGTGAATCAATATGATACCCCATTGTCACGACGAGTATTCATATCCAAGACATATATCAAGTGCTCTCAAATCCATAAAAGTATTCAATCCGATAACAACGGAATATCAAAGGGAAAAACTCAATTCATCACAACAAGATATAGCGAGGAAAACACCATATGATCTGACTATATTAACAATGCCCGTGATACATCAAGATCGTGACATCTCAAGAACACGAGAGAGAGAGAGAGATTAAACACATAGCTACTAGTACAAACCCTTAGCCCCGAGGGTGGACTACTCCCTCCTCATTGTGGTGGCCGCCAGGATGATGAAGATGGCCACCGGAGATGATTCCCCCTCCGACAGGGTGCCAGAACGGGGTCTAGATTGGTTTTTGGTGGCTACAGAGGCCTACAACGGTGGAACTTGTGATCTAGGTTAACCCTGAGGGTTTTTGAAATATTTTGGAATTTATAGGGTAAAATGGGGAGCGGGAGGCCACCGAGGTGGGCACAACCCACCTGGGCGTTCCTGGGCCCCCAGGCGCGCCCTGGTGGGTGGTGCCCCCCTCGGGGCACCCCCCAGGTGCTGCTCTGGCCCATTGGTGGTCTTCTGGTCCATAAAAAATCCACAAAAAGCTACGCGGTGTTTGGACTCCGTTTGATATTAATTTCCTGCAATGTACAAAACAAGCAAAAAATAGCAACTGGCACTGGGCACTGGGTCAATAGGTTAGTCCCAAAAAATGATATAAAGTTTCTACAAAATGATTGTAAAACATCCAAGAATGATAATATATTGGCATGAATACTTCATAAATTATGGTACATTGGAGACGTATCAGCATCCCCAAGCTTAATTCCTACTCGTCCTCGAGTAGGTAAATGATAAAAGAAATAATTTATGAAGTGTGAATGCTAGCAAAGTGCATAAGTTTGATCAATGATAATTTCAATCACTTTTCCTAGCATCATAACGGCAATTCTTTCTTTAAAACTTCTCATGTTATAGTAGCAACCAATTCACACGTTAAGGTTCAAACAATGAATTCTCTTGAAACTCAACAACCTATGTTCTCAGTCACCAAGCAATTGTAATTCAGCTTATTCAACAAAGTCTAAGTAAGAGCTCCACATAGTCAACCATCATATAGTCTTCTATGATTTCTAACACTCACCGCATACACATGAGCAAAACGTTTCAACCGGACACATAGAAAGATAGGGGCTTATAATTTCACCTCCCAGCGTATTCACCTCAAGGGTGATGTCAACAATAATAACTCATGCTACCCATATCCAACTGGATATATGTGCCTAGATCTTTCCTCACCACATGATGCTTGCCAAAAGAGAAAAATAAAAAGGAATAGAGAGAATAACTTTGACTCTTTGCATAAAAGTAAATACTGAAAAGTAAAAGATAAGCCCTTCATAGAGGGAAGCAGAGGTTGCCATGCGCTTATTTGTTTGTATGATCAACCCCTTAGAGCAAAAGAACATCATGTTATACTGCCCATTATGATAGCAAGCTTTATTATGCAGTATGTCGCTTTTATTCTTTGCCATCACAAGTTCGTACAACGCACAATTTTCTCTTACACTAAATGATCTAACATTTTTAGAAGCAATTTTTATTGCCGTATTGCACCGATGACAACTTACTTGAAGGATCTTTCTCAATACTTAGGTAGGTATGGTGGACTCTTGAAGATAAGATTTGGGTTTAAGGGCTTTTTGGATGCACAAGTAGTATCTCTACTTGGTGCGGATTTTTGTCTAGCAAAGATGGGGGGCAAGCACCACATGTTGAAGGATCTATGACAATATAACTTCTATGTGAATATGAACAAGCATAAACCATTATGTTGTCGTCCTTGTCCAACATCAACAATTTTGGCATATAATATTTTGATGGGGACTCACAATCACAAAATATTTTCATGATAGTGTATTTATATGTGAAAGTTCTCTTCCTTATACTAATTATTCGTGAATTGCTTGTATGACCAATATTGTGATTGTCAAGCCTCAAAAGATTTCACTTTCTAAACCCAATGTGAAGCTACCACTAGGCATGATATGATTTCAACTTCATGACATTCAATTTATTCAACAATTTACTCATAGGATATAAGTGAAGCACAAGAGCAATTCCATAGAAAAGATCTTCGTTGACGGCATGTGAATGCCGCTTACCTAGCCTCCCTGGCAACTATTTGAGGACTCTATTTTATTTAAAAACTTTCAGATCTAAGTATTTTATTAAATCATCAAGAAAAATGAAAATAAAATGACATTCTAAGAATAGCACAACTCATGTGAAGAAGCAAAAACTTAGGTCCAACCGATACTAACCGATAATTGTTGAAGAGGAAAGGTGGGATGCCTATCGGGGCATCCCCAAGCTTAGATTCTTGAGACTTCTTGAAATATTATCTTGGGGTTCCTTGCACATACCCAAGCTTGAGCTTTTGTGTCTCCTTAATTCTTCTCATATCATGGTTTTCCTAAATCTCAAAAGCTTCATCCACACAAAACTCAACATAACTCGTGAGATAAGTTAGTATAAACCAATGCAAAACCTTATCATTTTCTACTGTAGAAAATCACTAAAATTATTATTCAACATTGAATACTAAATGCCTCTGCATATTTAATACTCCTATCCTCAAATAGAATCATTAAACAAGCAAACATATGCAAACAATGCAAACATAACAGCAATCTGCCAAAACAGTACAGTCTGTAAAGAATGCAAGAGTATCAATACTTCCCTAACTCCAAAAGTTATGAAAATTTACCACACCGTAGAAAATTTATCAGATATTATTTTGCAAAAAGTTTCAACATTTTATCACATTCTTACGTTTCTAGGTAATTTTTGCATCATCGATAAACTTTCTATTTTCAAACAGCAACATGTAGGCTTGCAAAATGAGCATAGTAAAGGCTATGATTGCCACTTTTATTGAAACAAAAGATGCAAAACATAATTCTAAATAAAAGAAATAAAATCATAAAGAATAAAATGATTCTCCAAGTAAAACACATATCATGTGACGAATGAAAACATAGCTCCAAGTGAGGTTACCGATAATGTTGGAGACGAAAGAGGGGATGCCTTCCGGGGCATCCCCAATCTTAGTTGCTTGGATCTATCTTGAATATTACCTTGGGGTGCCTTGGGAATCCCCAAGATTAAAGTCTTGTCACTCCTTATTCTCCTCATATCTACATCTCACCCAAAACTTCAAAACTTCAATAACACGAAACTTAATGGAACTTCGTGAGATGGGTTAGTATGATAAAGAGCAAACCATTTCACTTTGGTACTGCCAAAGACAAGATTCATAATTTTTTCAACACAATGCCTACTGCAGCATATCATTTCCACAATTTATATTGAGCAATATAAGCCATAGAAACTAGAAAACAAGCAAACTATGCATTGAAAACAGAATAGTCTATAGTAATCTGTACTCCAACCATACTTATGCCACTCCAAAAATTCTGAACAAATAGGAAATCCTGCGAAATTTGTCCATTAATCATCTTAAGAAAGAATCAACATTTTATCATGCTTCTGTTAAAAATGAGAATTGTTTTCCTGAGCGCAAAAGTTTCTGTTTTTCAGCAAGATCAAATCAACTATCACCATAGACCATCCCAAAGGTCTTACTTGGCACTTTATTGAAACAAAAGCAATAAAACATGATTACTAAAGTAGCCTAATCATGTGAACACACAAAAATAGTAGGTAAAAGTGCTGGGTTGTCACCCAACAAGCGCTTTTCTTTAATGCCTCTTAAGCTAAGCATGATGATTTCAATGATGATCATATAAAAGATTCTTGAAACACAAAGAGAGCATCATGAAGCATATGACTAGCACATTTAATTCTAACCCACTTCCTATGCATAGGGATTTTGTGAGCAAACAATTCATGGGAACAAGAATCAACTAGCATAGGAAGGCAAAACAAACACAACTTCAAGATTTTCAACACATAGAGAGGAAACTTGATATTATTGCAATTCCTACAAGCATATATTCCTCTCTCATAATAATTTTTAGTAGCATCAAGAAGAAATTTAACAATATAACCATCACATAAAGCATTGTTTTCATGACACAAAAGCATAGAAAACTTATTACTCTCCACATAAGCAAATTTCTTCTCATCAATAGTAGTGGGAGCAAACTCAAGAAAATAACTATCATGAGAGTGAAAATTAAAATCATGACGACAAGTTTAATGGTTATTATTATTCTTTATAGCATACATGTCATCACCATAATCATCATAGGTAGCAACTTTGTTATAATAATCAATTGAAACCTCTTCCGAAATAGTGGATTGATCACTAAATAAAGTCATTACCTATCCAAATCCACTTCCATAATTATTATAATAAGATTCAACACCCTCCAAAATAGTGGCATCATTAGTACCTAGAGTTGACACTCTTCCAAACCCACTTTCATCAATATAATCATCATAAATAGGAGGCATGCAATCATTATAACAAATTTGCACATCAAATCTTGGGGGACTAAAAATATCATCTTCATCAAATATAGCACCACCAAGCTTGTAGATTTGCATATCATTAGCATCATGGATATTCAAAGAATTCATACCAACAACATTGCAATCATTCCCATCATTCAAAGATTTTTTGTCAAACATTTTATAGAATTCTTATTCTATCAACTGAGCCAATTTTCCTTTCCATCATTCTCATGAAAGACATTATAAAGATGAATAATATGATGCAACCTCAATTCCATTTTTATGTAGTTTTATTTTATAAACCAAACTATTGATAAAATAAGAAACTAAAAGATTCAATTGCAAGATCTAAAGATATACCTTCATGCACTCACCTCCCCGGCAACGGTGGCAGAAAAGAGCTTGATGTCTACTACGCAACTTTATTCTTGTAGACTCATCTTGGGCCTCCAAGCACAGAGTTTTGTAGGGAAGTAGCAATTTTCCCTGAAGTGGATGACCTAAGGTTTATCAGTCCGTGGGAGGTGTAGGATGAAGATGGTCTCTCTCAAACAACCTTGCAACCAAATACAAGAAATCTCTTATGTCCCTGTCGCTATCAAAACTGGCAGATCTCGGGTAGGGGGTCCCGAACTGTGCGTCTAAGGATCGAAGGTAATAGGAGGCAGGGGAAATGATGTTTACCTAGGTTCGGGCCCTCTTGATGGAGGTAAAACCCTACATCATGCTTGATTGACTTTGATGAGTATAGGGGTTACCAGAGTTGATCTACCACGAGATCGTAATGGCTAAACCCTAGATGTCTAGCCTGTATGATTATGATTGCCTCTACGGACTAAACCCTCTAGTTTATATAGATACCGGAGGGGGCTAGGGTTTGCATAGAGTCGGTTTACAGAGAAATGAATCTTCATATCCGAACGCCAAGCTTGCCTTCCACGCCAAGGAGAGTCCCATCCGGACACGGGGGGAAGCCTTCTACCTTTTATCTTCACGGCCCACCAGTCCGGCCACGTCACATCGCCCGGATGCCCCGGGACCCCCTAATCCAGGACTCCCTTAGTAGCCTCTGAACCAGGCTTCAGCGACGATGTGTCCGATGCGCAGATTGTCTTCGGCATTGCAAGGTGGGTTCCTCCTCCGAATACTCCAAAGTAGTTGATCAAAAGAACTATATCTGGCTCTATACAATAGTTACAACCCTGGGCCACGAGGGAAAAACACTTTAAACAAAAATAGGTTATTGTCTTCTGACAACTTTTTCGGCGAGGTATTGTGTTCCGGCCTTGTTATTATTTTGAACCGTTTTCAAGCCTCCCGCTTCGCGTTTCGAGACGCGGTATTCATTGGCACATCTTGTCAAAGCAGACATCATGTCCCCTTATGGCGAGATCCTCATCAATATGGATTTGGGTAATCCAACCGTCCCACTCGCACGACTCCTGGGGAATAGGCGAGTTTTAAGCCTCATGGGGGGCGCTTGATGTTCACTACCTTTATAAGGAGACAAGGATCCACCTTTTTACCCCACACCTTCTTCCTCCTTAGCCCATCTGCTCTCGAGCTCCAGTGCCCAAGCTTCAACCCTTTCCGTCCCCAGCAAACGCTCCAACCATGTTCGGATCTAGAGCACAGGGAAAGTGGATGGCCTCCTCCGTCACGGAGGAGCACATCAAAGAACTCCGGGAGGCGGGGTATTTAGCCAAGGAAATTGCCCATCGGCTCCCTGCCAGAAAGCAGATCATTCCCACACCAGAGCCCAATGAGAGGGTAGTATTCATTCCCCACTTTCTTTGCGGGCTAGGGTTTCCTCTCCACCCTTTCGTCCGCGGACTCATGTACTATTATGGGCTAGATTTCCATGATATAGCCCTATATTCATTCCTTAACATCTCGACGTTCATCATCGTGTTCGAGGCGTTCCTCCGCATCCCCCCACTTCAGCCTATGGCTCAAGATCTTCAACGTGAAGCCAGAGGTGGTCGAGGGTCAACACGCGGAGTGTGGCGGCGCCATGGTGAGCAAGCTCCCTAACGTCACCTGGCCCAAGGGGACTTTCATAGAAACCGTGAAGGGGTGGCAATAGGAGTGGTTCTATGTTACGGAACCTCGTGACGCCACATGGGCCGCTACTCCTGAGTTCAAAACCGGTCCACCAATGCGGCTCACATCATGGATTAAGAAGGGCCTAGATTGGGCGTCATCCCATGAGGTGATGACGCTGCAAAAACGCATTAAGAGCATGGTGGAGAAGAACACCAGCCTTGCCAGTGTAATCTAGGTGATGTTGTTTCGCCGGATTCTCCCCTGCCAACGCCGGACTCTCTATATGTGGGAGTTTGATCCGGCAAGTCCCCGACCCTTGCAGCGGTTCTTCGGCACGGAGCATGAAGATATATGGAAGCTGCTTTTTAAGGCCCAAAAGACGTGGCCGCCAATGACCGAAGATATCAGCCACGACTGCACTCATCCAGCCACTCTTGTAAGTTTTTTAGATTTCTAATCATATCTTTGATTTGTGGATCCAAAGAGTAGGTTTAAACCTTCCCCTTATCCCCCAGGGTTGGACGAATAAGGCAGAGTGGATCAAGTGTCCGGCTCCCCTGCCCGAAGACCCAGCTATTCCTCTTCTGACAAAGATGCTGGTTCCGGCGGCGTACCAGGCACCGGAAAAGAAGGCCCAGAAGAAGAGCAAGGAGGTCCGAAGTGGCCTTTGCCGCAAAGGTACTTCGGACATATCGTCCTAAGATACCGAAGCTCTCTCCTCCCACGATGAAGACGAGGAGGAAATAGAGGAGAACAATTCTCCCCCTAAGGGGGGAAAGAAGAAAAGGGGAGTTTCCGCAGATCTAGAGGCAGAAGCATCCAAGATGGGGCAACTCTCCCTTTCAGACGACTCGGAATCGGACGCCGAAGCCATCCCCGAATGGAACCCCAGGCCGAAGCCTTCGGCCGAATCGTAAGTATTTAAGGATAATGCATGTATCCGACTTTATGCCTTGCGATCCTAACACACAGAATCACGTATTGTAGTCCGGCCCGCGATCTTCCCTGACAATCATCGTCTTCTGGCGCTGGGCTCTCACATGATAGAGAGCGAGTCGCCTCCGCCGGTATCCCCACCCACTGGTATGGACAACACTGAAGAGTTGTCCCGAAGGACCCCTCCAGGCCATGGAGAGGTGCGGGAAGCCGTCATGGTGGCGCCAAAGGGTAATACCTCTGCTGCCGAAAACATGGGGGAACCGACCCCCATGGAGATTGGCGACAGGGGCCATGCTCAATTCGGCCCCCAACCGAATATCATTTTGGAGACCTACACGGCTTCGGAATCAGGCGAGCAGCCTCCTTCGAAAGAAGAGGGTGCGTCGATTCCGCCGGCGACCTCTGTCAATCCGGAGGCGCCGGACACTCTGGTGGAAGCGCTTCAGAGCGCCTCCATTGTTGCGGAACATCATACCCTTATGGGTACGGTGGTTGAAAATTTTGGTCCACTAAAAGCGAATTGAACAAAGCCAACACCAGCCTTTTAACACGTTTTGATGTATGGGATATAGTACTTTTTATCTATATAGAAGGATGCCTGTGTATAGTTAGTATGAAGGAAATATGCCCTAGAGGCAATAATAAAGTTATTATTTATTTCCTTATATCATGATAAATGTTTATTATTCATGCTAGAATAGTATTCACCAGAAACATGATACATGTGTGAATACATAGACAAACAGAGTGTCACTAGTATGCCTCTACTTGACTAGCTCGTTTATCAAAGATGGTTATGTTTCCTAACCATATATATGAGTTGTCATTTGATTAACGGGATCACATCATTAGGAGAATGATGTGATTGACTTGACCCATTCCGTTAGCTTAACACTTGATCGTTTAGTATGTTGCTATTGCTTTCTTCATGACTTATACATGTTCCTATGACTATGAGATTATGCAACTCCCGTTTACCAGAGGAACATTTTGTGTGCTACCAAACGTCACAACATAACTGGGTGATTATAAAGGTGCTCTACAGGTGTCTCTGAAGGTACTTGTTGAGTTGGCGTATTTTGAGATTAGGATTTGTCACTCTGATTGTCGGAGAGGTATCTCTGGGCCCACCCGGTAATGCACATCACTATAAGCCTTGCAAGCGTTGTAACTAATGAGTTAGTTGCGGGATGATGTATTACAGAATGAGTAAAGAGACTTGCCGGTAACGAGATTGAACTAGGTATTGAGATACCAATGATCGAATCTCGGGCAAGTAACATACCGATGACAAAGGGAACAACGTATGTTGTTGTGCGGTTTGCCCAATAAAGATCTTCGTAGAATATGTAGGAACCAATATGAGCATCTAGGTTCCGCTATTGGTTATTGACCGGACACGTGTCTCGGTCATGTCTACATAGTTCTCGAACCCGTAGGGTCTGCACGCTTAAAGTTCGGTGATGATCGGTATTATGATTTTTTGTGTTTTGATGTATCGAAGGTAGTTCGGAGTCCCGGATATGATCACGGACATGACAAGGAGTCTCAAAATGGTCGATACATAAAGATCGATATATTGGACGACTATATTTGGATACCAGAATGGTTCCGGGTGAGATCGGGAATATACCGGAGCACCGGGAGGTTATCGGAACCCCCCGGGAGGTATATGGGCCTTATTCGGCTTTAGTGGAAAGGAGGGGAAAGGAGCAAGGGAGGTGGCACGCCCCCCCAAGCCCAATCCGAATTGGGAGGGGGGCAGCCCCCCTTTCCTTCCTCCCTCCTTCCTCTTGCTTCCCTCTCCTACTCCAAGTTGGAAAGGGAGGAATCCAACTCCCAGTGGGAGTAGGACTCCCCTTGGCGTGCCTCTCCCTGGCCGGCCTCCTCCTCCCCCTTGCTCCTTTATATACAGGGGCAGGGGCACCCCATAGACACAACAATTGATCATTGATCTCTTAGCCATGTGCGGTGCCCCCCTCCACCATAATCCACCTCGATCATATCATAGCGGTGCTTAGGCGAAGCCCTGTGTCGGTAGCATCATCATCACCGTCACCGTGCCGTCGTGCTGACCTGTGAAGCTTTGCTGGATCGGAGCTCGTGGGACGTCATCGAGTTGAACATGTGCAGAACTCGAAGGTGCCGTGCGTTCGGTACTTGGATCGGTCGGATCGTGAAGACGTACGACCACATCAACCGCGTTGTGCTAACGCTTCCGCATTCGGTCTACGAGGGTACGTAGACACACTCTCCCCTCTCGTTGCTATGAATCACCATGATCCTATGTGTGTGCGTAGGATTTTTTTTTTGAAATTACTACGTTCCCCAACAGTGGCATCTGAGCCAGGTTTTATGTGTAGATGTTATTTGCACGAGTAGAACACAAATGAGTTGTGGGCGATACAAGTCATACTGCTTACCAGCATGTCATACTTTGGTTTGGCAGTATTGTTGGATGAAGCGGCCCGTACCGACATTACGTGTACGCTTACGCGAGACTGGTTCTACCTACGTGCTTTGCACACAGGTAGCTGGAGGGTGTCAGTTTCTCCAACTTTAGTTGAACCGAGTGTGGCTACGCCCGGTCCTTGTGAAGGTTAAAAGATCACTAACTTGAAGAGCTATCGTTGTGGTTTTGATGCGTAGGTAAGAACAGTTCTTGCTCAGCCCATAGCAGCCACGTAAAATTTGCAACAACAAACTTGAGGACGTCTAACTTGTTTTTGCAGGGCATGTTGTGATGTGATATGGTCAAGACATGATGCTATATTTTGTTGTATGAGATGATCATGTTTTGTAATCGAGTTATCAGCAATTGGCAGGAGCCATATGGTTGTCGCTTTATTGTATGCAATGCATTCGCCCTGTAATTGCTTTACTTTATCACTAAGCGGTAGCGATAGTCGTAGAAGCAATAATTGGCGAGACGACAACGATGCTATGATGGAGATCAAGGTGTCACGCCGATGACGATGGTGATCATGACGGTGCTTCGGAGATGGAGATCACAAGCACAAGATGATGATGGCCATATCATATCACTTATATTGATTACATGCGATGTTTATCCTTTATACATCTTATTCTGCTTTGTTTGACAGTAACATTATAAGATGATCTCTCACTAAATTTCAAGGTAAAAGTGTTCTCCCTGAGTATGCACTGTTGCCAAAGTTCATCGTGCCGAGACACCACGTGATGATCGGGTGTGATAAGCTCTACGTTCATCTACAACGGGTGCAAGCCAAGTTTTGTGCACGCAGAATACTCAGGTTAAACTTGACGAGCCTAGCATATGCAGATATGGCCTCGGAACACTAAGACCGAAAGGTCGAGCGTGAATCATATAGTAGATGTGATCAACATAGTGATGTTCACCATTGAAAACTACTCCATCTCACGTGATGATCGGACATGGTTTAGTTGATTTGGATCACGTGATCACTTAGATGATTAGAGGGATGTCTATCTAAGTGGGAGTTCTTAAGTAATATGATTAACTGAACTTAAATTTATCATAAACTTAGTACCTGATAGTATTTTGCTTATCTATGTTGATTGTAGATAGATGGCCCGTGATGTTGTTCCGTTGAATTTTAATGCGTTCCTTGAGAAAGCAAAGTTGAAAGATGATGGTAGCAATTACACGGACTGGGTCCGTAACTTGAGGATTATCCTCATTGATGCACAGAAGAATTACGTCCTGGAAGCACCGTTGGGTGCCAGGCCTACTACAGATGCTGCTGATGACGTTAAGAACGTCTGGCAGAGTAAAGTTGATGACTACTCGATAGTTCAGTGTGACATGCTTTACGGCTTAGAACCGGGACTTCAACGATGTTTTGAACGTCATGGAGCATATGAGATGTTCCAGGAGTTGAAGTTAATATTTCAAGCAAATGCCCGGATTGAGAGATATGAAGTCTCCAATAATTTATATAGCTGCAAGATGGAGGAGAATAGTTCTGTCAGTGAACATATACTCAAAATGTCTGGGTATCATAATCACTTGACTCAACTGGGAGTTAATCTTCCTATTGATAGTGTCATTGACAGAGTTCTTCAATCACTGCCACCAAGCTACAAAAGCTTCATGATGAACTATAATATGCAAGGGATGAATAAGACAATTCCCGAGCTCTTCGCAATGCTAAAGGCAGCGGAGGTAGAAATCAAGAAGGAGCATCAAGTGTTGATGGTCAACAAGACCACCAGTTTCAAGAAAAGGGGCAAAGGGAAGAAGAAAGGGAACTTCAAGAAGAACAACAAACAAGTTGCTGCTCGGGAGAAGAAACCCAAGTCTGGACCTAAGCCTGAGACTGAGTGCTTCTACTACAAACAGACTGGTCATTGGAAGCGGAACTGCCCCAAGTATTTGGCGGATAAGAAGGATGGCAAGGTGAACAAAGGAATATGTGATATATTTGTTATTGTTGTGTACCTTACCAGAGCTCGCAGTAGCACCTGGGTATTTGATACTGGTTCGGTTGCTAATATTTGCAACTCGAAACAGGGGCTACGGATTAAGCGAAGACTGGCTAAGGACGAGGTGACGATGCGCATGGGAAATATGCCCTAGAGGCAATAATAAAGTTATTATTTATTTCCTTATATCATGATAAATGTTTATTATTCATTCTAGAATTGTATTAACCGGAAACATGATCCATGTGTGAATACATAGACAAACAGAGTGTCACTAGTATGCCTCTACTTGACTAGCTCGTTTATCAAAGATGGTTATGTTTCCTAACCATAGGCATGAGTTGTCATTTGATTAACGGGATCACATCATTAGGAGAATGATGTGATTGACTTGACCCATTCCGTTAGCTTAGCACTTGATAGTTTAGTCTGTTGCTATTGCTTTCTCCATGACTTATACATGTTCCTATGACTATGACATTATGCAACTCCCGTTTATCAGAGGAACACTTTGTGTGCTACCAAACATCACAATGTAACTGGGTGATTATAAAGCTGCTCTACAGGTGTCTCCGAAGGTACTTGTTGAGTTGGCGTATTTCGAGATTAGGATTTGTCACTCCGATTGTCGGAGAGGTATCTCTGGGCCCACTCGGTAATGCACATCACTATAAGCCTTGCAAGCATTGTAACTAATGAGTTAGTTGCGGGATGATGTATTACGAAACGAGTAAAGAGACTTTCCGGTAACGAGATTGAACTAGGTATTGAGATACCAACGATCGAATCTCGGGCAAGTAACATACCGATGACAAAGGGAACAACGTATGTTGTTATGCGGTTTGACCGATAAAGATCTTCGTAGAATATGTAGGAAACAATATGAGCATCCAGGTTCCGCTATTGGTTATTGACCAGAGACGTGTCTCGGTCATGTCTACATAGTTCTCGAACCCGTAGGGTCCGCACGCTTAAAGTTTGGTGACGATCGGTATTATGAGTTTTTGTGTTTTGATGTGCTGAAGGTAGTTCCGAGTCCCGGATATGATCCCGGACATGACGAGGAGTCTCGAAATGGTGGAGGCGTAAAGATCGATATATTGGACGACTATATTTGGATACCGGAATGGTTCCGGGTGAGATCGGGAATATACAGGAGCACCGGGAGGTTATCGGAACCCCCCGGAAGGTATATGAGCCTTATTGGGATTTAGTGGAAAGGAGGGGAAATGAGAAGGGGAGGTGCCCCCCAAGCCCAATCCGAATTGGGAGGGCCCCCCCTTTGCTTCCTCCCTCCTTCCTCTTCCTTCCCTCTCCTACTCCAAGTTGGAAAGGGGGGAATCCTACTCCCGGTGGGAGTAGGACTCCCCTTGGCATGCCTCTCCCTGGCCGGCCGCCTCCTCCCCCTTGCTCCTTTATATACGGGGCAGGGGGCACATGATACGTCTCCAACGTATCTATAATTTTTGATTGCTCCATGCTATATTATCTACTGTTTTGGACATTATTGGGCTTTATTTTCCACTTTTATATTATTTTTGGGACTAACCTATTAACGGGAGGCCTAGCCTAGAATTGTTGGTTTTTGCCTGTTTTAGGGTTTCGAATAAAAGGAATATCAAATGGAGTCTAAACAGAAGAGGACACTACGTCAAGACACAAAAGAGGAGGCCACGAGGTAGGGGGCGCGCCTACCCCCCCCCCCCCCCCCCCGCCAGGTGCGCCCTCCACCCTGGTGGGCCCCCTGTTGCTTGACCGACGTACTCCTTCCTCCTATATATACCTACGTACCCCCAAACGATCAGATACGGAGCCAAAAACCTAATTCCACCGCCGCAACTTTCAGTATCCACGAGATCCCATCTTGGGGCCTATTCCGGAGCTCCGCCGGAGGGGGCATCGATCACGGAGGGCTTCTACATCAACACCATAGCCCCTCCGATGAAGTGTGAGTAGTTTACCTCAGACCTACGGGTCCATAGTTATTAGCTAGATGGCTTCTTCTCTCTTTTTGGATCTCAATACAATGTTCTCCCCCTCTCTTGTGGAGAACTATTCGATGTAATCTTCTTTTTGCGGTATGTTTGTTGAGACCGATGAATTGTGGGTTTATGATCAAGTCTATCTATGAACAATATTTGAATCTTCTCTGAATTCTTTTATGTATGATTGGTTATCTTTGCAAGTCTCTTCGAATTATCAGTTTGGTTTGGCCTACTAGATTGGTCTTTCTTGCAATGGGAGAAGTGCTTAGCTTTGGGTTCAATCTTGCGGTGTCCTTTCCCAGTGACAGTAGGGGCAGCAAGGCACGTATTGTATTGTTGCCATCGAGGATAACAAGATGGGGTTTTCATCATATTGCATGAGTTTATCCCTCTACATCATGTCATCTTGCTTAAGGCGTTACTCTGTTTTTAACTTAATACTCTAGATGCATGCTGGATAGTGGTCGATGAGTGGAGTAATAGTAGTAGATGCAGGCAGGAGTCGGTCTACTTGTCTCGGACATGATGCCTATATACATGATCATACCTAGATATTGTCATAACTATGCTCAATTCTGTCAATTGCTCAACAGTAATTTGTTCACCCACTGTAGAATACTTATGCTCTCGAGAGAAGCCACTAGTGAAACCTATGGCCCCCGGGTCTATCTTTATCATATCAATCTCCTACTACTTAGTTATTTCCTTTGCTTTTTTACTTTGCCTTTATTTTACTTTGCATCTTTATCACAAAAATACCAAAAATATTATCTTATCATATCTATCAGATCTCACTCTCGTAAGTGGCCGTGTAGGGATTGAGAACCCCTATTCGCGTTGATTGTGAGGATTTATTTGTTTTGTGCAGGTACGAGGGACTCGCGCGTAGCCTCCTACTGGATTGATACCTTGGTTCTCAAAAACTGAGGGAAATACTTATGCTACTTTGCTGCACCATCCCTTCCTCTTCGGGAAAAACCAACGCAGTGCTCAAGAGGTAGCAAGAAGGATTTCTGGCGCCGTTGCCGGGGAGGTCTATGCAAAAGTCAAACATACCAAGTACCCATCACATACCCTTATCTCCCGCATTACATTATTTGCCATTTGCCTCTCGTTTTCCTCTCCCCCACTTCACCCTTGCCGTTTTATTCGCCCTCTCTCTCTATCCTCCATCTCTTTCTCCATTTGCCTCTTTTTGCCCGCTTGTTTTTTGTTTGCTTGTGTGTTAGTTTGCTTGCTTGTCGTTATGGCTAGTCCCTTATCTTCTCCGTTATCTCCCGAGAATGAAATTCTAAATTTTAAGCAAAGGGAGGGGGGAAATCTAAAAGATGCTTGGTATACAATTTGCAATGCTCAAAATAGATCCACCAGGAAGCAATCTACTTCCGTTCTTCTTTGCAATTTTTATGTAGGCATTACTCCTTGGAACAGATATGTCCTTGATACTATTACTGAAGGGAACTTTTTGGGTAGCCATACTTTTGATTCTTATAATGCTATGATAGATTTGTTTGGCTCACCCCCTCTTTTGGTTAATGGAACTGTATTAACTTTGGAGCATGTAATGCAAAGACTTGAAATTATTGAAAATAAGGTTGCTGCCATAGAGTTAATTGAAAATTTGGATAAAAAGATCCACAACCGAATCTCTCAATATGGATCTAAAATAGGAGTCACTTTGAAAAATATTAAAGAGAAGGAACCCATAGTTAATGAGAAAATAAATCACGATTCCACTAGAATTGATAAACTTGAGGATATTATTACCAACTTGGGAACCACTCTTTCTTCCGTAAAGAATACTCCAAGTCCTCCCGCTAAAATTTCCATGCTTATGTATGTTCCTAAAAATAAGGGTGAATCCTCTAGTAAGGAAACTGCGGATCTCAAATCTATAAGTGTTCATCCCAATCTTTTTGCTATCATTAAGGAACCATTTGTTACAAATGATTTTTTCGATCTTGTGCCTAAAAGTTTGATAATCAATAAAAAGATAGAAATACCTAAATATGGTAGATGCCTCATTGAAGAATTGCCTACCAAAGATGGCAATACCTAGATCTATCATTGCTTGTTATGCCTAGCTAGGGGCGTTAAACGATAGCGCTTGTTGGGAGGCAACCCAATTTTATTTTTATTCCTTGCTTTTTGCTCCTGTTTAGTAATAAATAATTTATCTAGCCTCTATTTTTGTTGTGTTTTTTTGTGTTTAATTAGTGTTTGTGCCAAGTAGAACCGTTGGGAAGACTTGGGGAAAGTCTTGTTACACTTGCTGTAAAGAACAGAAACTTTAGCGCTCACGAGAACTACTTCCATTTTTATTTGGGAAGTGATATTTAGTTAATTCTTTTTTCAGATGATTAATAGACAAATTCCTGACTTCCAGCAATTTATTTTAGAATTTTTGGGGTTCCAGATATTGCGCTAGCTACAGATTACTACAGACTGTTCTGTTTTTGACAGATTCTGTTTTTTGTGTGTTGTTTGCTTATTTTGATGAATCTATGGCTACTAAAATAGTTTATAAACCATAGAGAAGTTGTAATACAGTAGGTATAACACTAATATAAATAAATAATGAGTTAATTACAGTACCTTGAAGTGGCCTTTTGTTTTCTTTCGCTAACGGAGCTCACGAGATTTTCTACTTTAAGTTTTGTGTTGTGAAGTTTTCAAGTTTTGGGTAAAGATTTGATGGATTATGGAACAAGGAGTGGCAAGAGATTAATCTTGGGGATGCCCATGGCACCCCAAAGATAATCTAAGGACACCTAAAAGCCAAAGCTTGGGGATGCCCCGGAAGGCATCCCCTCTTTCGTCTACTTCTATCGGTAACTTTACTTGGAGCTATATTTTTATTCGCCACATGATATGTGTTTTGCTTGGAGCGTCTTGTATGATTTGAGTCTTTACTTTTTAGTTTACCACAATCATCCTTTCTGTACACACCTTTTGAGAGAGCCATACATGATTTGGAATTTGTTAGAATACTCTATGTGCTTCGCTTATATCTTTTGAGTTATGTAGTTTTGCTCTAGTACTTCACTTATATCTTTTAGAGCACGGTGGTGGATTTGTTTTATAGAAACTATTGATCTCTTATGCTTCACTTGGATTATTTTGAGAGTCTTAAATAGCATGGTAATTTGCTTAAAATCCTAATATGCTTGGTATACAAGATTAATAATAAAACTTTCTTATGAGTGTGTTGAATACTATGAGAAGTTTGATGCTTGATAATTGTTTTGAGATATGAAGATGGTGATATTAAAGTTGTGATAGTTGAGTAGTTGTGAATTTGAAGAATACTTGTGTTAAAGTTTGTGATTCCTGTAGCATGCACGTATGGTGAACCGTTATGTGATGAAGTCGGAGCATGATTTATTTTTTGATTTTCTTCCTTATGAGTGGCGGTCGGGGACGAGCGATGGTCTTTTCCTACCAATCTATCCCCCTAGGAGCATGCGCGTAATACTTTGCTTTGATAACTTGTAGATTTTTGCAATAAGTATATGAGTTCTTTATGACTAATGCTGAGTCCATGGATTATACACACTTTTCTCACCCTTCCACCTTTGCTGTCAATTGCTCAACAGTAATTTGTTCACCCACCGTAGAATACTTATGCTCTCGAGAGAAGCCACTAGTGAAACCTATGGCCCCCGGGTCTATCTTTATCATATCAATCTCCTACTACTTAGTTATTTCCTTTGCTTTTTACTTTGCCTTTATTTTACTTTGCATCTTTATCACAAAAATACCAAAAATATTATCTTATCATATCTATCAGATCTCACTCTCGTAAGTGGCCATGTAGGGATTGACAACCCCTATTCGCGTTGATTGCGATGATTTATTTGTTTTGTGCAGGTACGAGGGACTCGCGCGTAGCCTGCTACTGGATTGATACCTTGGTTCTCAAAAACTGAGGGAAATACTTACGCTACTTTGCTGCATCATCCCTTCCTCTTCGGGGAAAACCAACGCAGTGCTCAAGAGGTTGCAGCACCCCATAGACACAACAATTGATCGTTGATCTCTTAGCCGTGTGCGGTGCCCCCCTCCACCATAATCCACCTCGATCATATCGTAGCGATGCTTAGGCGAAGCCCTGCGTCGGTAGCATCATCATCACCATCACCACGCTGTCGTGCTGACGAAACTCTCCTGTGAAGCTTTGTTGGATCGGAGCTCGTGGGATGTCATCGAGTTGAACGTGTGCAGAACTCGGACGTGCCGTGCGTTCGGTACTTGGATCGGTCGAAACGTGAAGACGTACGACTACATCAACCGCGTTGTGCTAACGCTTCCGCATTCGGTCTACGAGGGTACGTAGACACACTCTCCCCTCTCGTTGCTATGCATCACCATGATCCTGTGTGTGTGCATAGGAATTTTCTTGAAATTACTACGTTCCCCGACATAGTAGCCCCTGAGACTCTATTCGGCATTCGTGAAGAGAGGCCGAACAGAGGATCGAATATTTCGTAGGAGATGATTATACATGTCTATTAGAACAAAACAGGCTTCGTAGTTAGCGGCAGCCGCTCATACCGCCGAAGTGTCCGAACTAAAGCAGAGGTTGGAGCGGGCCGATGAAGAGCTCATCCGTACCAACAAACGATTGGAGGAGAAGCAAGGTATGTGATACCTATTCATATCTGAAATGATATGACATGCTGGTTTATTATCTTGCTGAGTTTTGTAATTATGCATACAGTTGACGCGTCTGAGGTCGAGACCCTCAAGAACGCGTTGGTCGAGGCCAAGAAGGAGTTGGAGGAGGAACGAGCCGCCCGCCAAAAGCATGAGTCGCGAGTGGAGGAAGTCCAGCAAGAGCTCAAGGATGCCATAAGCAAATGTGAGTCTGTACAGCGCAAGCTTTCGGATTGAGATTCTGAAATTGCTGAGGCCCTCCAAAGCGTGAAGGCAGCCCGGGTTGAAGCCCAAGGCGCCTGCCAGGAGATCCAAGAAGCAAAGCAGATCGCGGCGGGTAAGGCCTTTAACATGCAAAGAAAATTTGTTAGGAGGAGGTACATATTATTTACCTGCGTTTGGAGTTCTCCAAGGGTGCTTGTGGATCTACCCCGGAGTATTATCGATGATGCGGAGTACTTCCGAGCCGAAGAGGGGAGTTCAACGGAGAAGCTGTTCTGGTCGCAGTACCTTGCACCAGAGCATTCGGTGCCCTTCAGCGATCAGCTGAAGCAGCTGACCGAGCTGCATAGGGTGGCCGAACTGGCCATGAAGGATGTTATAGTCCGACTTTGGCTAGCCGAACCCATACCCGGCAGTTACTTCGGGCTTGTGAAGCTACTCGTCAGCGCCTGCCCCCGGCTTGATACCATAAAGCGGCCAGCCTATATCGAAGGCGCCTGGATGGCCTTCGCCCATGTCAAGGTGCAGTGGGCGAAGATGCACATCGTCAAGCTAGCAACCGAGGGACCGCCCGCGGGCAGAGAGCACTGCACGCTGGAGCGGTATTTCAATGAAGTCTTGGAGGGTTCCCGCATTGTAGAGGGTCAGTGTTTGAAGCACACTATTTTTGAATGAATGTACCTGTAATGCCCGTACTTTGTATTATAGAACAAGGCTTATGTATAATGTATTGCTTGTTTTACTTTGAAATCCTTTCCTCCTGTGCGGCCGTTTACAGTATCTGAGAGTTGGCCAGTCGTCATCTTCAGCCCCCACGTAGGTAGTACGGGGGTGTTCGGAATGGCACCTAGATACACTTGACCCAACCAGTGTTTTCCTTGAAGGAGGTGTCAGTGCGGCGAACCAGGCAATCAGACTATGTGGCTTTATCGCTTTCACTTAGCCATAGGAGTTTGACAATGAGGTTATAGGCGCAGCCCCTGGTGTTGCTCGATTATCCGAACTTGGGTGTTGTAGACGCCTGACCGGGCATAGACCGGTCCTTCGCATATTGCGGGCAAAATCGCAAGAGATTTGTAGTTAGTCGCCGAATAGCTGACCAGCTCTCGCCGCACCATGACAGTTAGTTTTTGGCTTTCTCTACTGAGGTGTTTATCTGGATGAGCCGGAAACACAATCACAATAGTTCTCCCTTTACTGCCTTAGCCGAACAAGTGGAACGTAAGGCAATAACCACAGGACCGGGCAACCCAACTATTGACCAAAGACATGATTCGGAGCCGATGCATATAATGTTATATTCGTGATGCCGAATTTGCACTGTAAAAGTGTTTCGGACTTATTTTATTTTTAAGACATGTACGTGGCCGAATGGAGCCCCTGGCGATTTAGGCCGTACCAAGGTGTACATGGCAATCAGACGAGAAAAAAGGAATACAGATTAGGAAATAAGCCAGTACCGAATACGTTGGGCGAAAGACTGTTTCCATTATAGTCTTATTGATACGTCAAAACGTATTTTTACAAATGATGTGACAAGCATCGAGGCTATTTTACATGCCGAATACCAGGGAAAGTTGTGTACGGGTCCTAAAGAGGAAGAGACGATCTTTAAAGATCCTTTAGATACTCTACCACACGTCTATGCCGCGTTGCTCCTTGGTGTGTGATCCTTCAAGAGGATCAACGATCGGTTTTTCATAAAGGGACCGGAAACGGTTCCCTTGGTACCATCAAAAGTTGACGTGGGTTTAAGGAACCTGAAAAGGAAAAAATAAGGAAAAGAGGAAAGAAATGATATGGGGGTCCACATAGGGTCGAGCCGTATCGTGGATTTTATTTTTAATATGCCTCCGTCTTTGCCCATGGTATCTTCACTGCATAGTTATGTACGCGTGGTACATATGACGCAATGCGGTTGGGGCTGAGACGGAGGCCGAACTGCTAATCGAGCTCCTGATGGACTTGATCGTCGCTCTGAGGGTAGTCCGGACGCGTTTAACAGTGTCCGAGGGCTTGACTGCCGATGTAGTATTTGGATTGATAAGGTCATTCTAGACTTCCGCTGCAAGGGCCGCAGTGTGCTCCTTAGTACGGAGGGAGCGCTCCATGTTTCCATTGACTGTTATGACACCGCAGGGTCCGGGCATCTTGAGTTTGAGGTAGGCATAGTGCGGGATCGCATTGAAGCGAGCGAACACGGTTCGTCCGAGCAGTGCATGATAGCCACTACGGAAGGGGACGATGTCGAATATCAAGTCTTTGCTTCGGAAGTTGACTGGCGAGCCGAAGACGATTTCCAATGTGATTAAGCCCGTGCAACGGGCCTCTACTCCAGGTATTACTCCTTTAAAGGTAGTTTTGGTGGGTTTAATTCTTGACGAATCAATACCCATTTTACGGACCATGTCCTACTAGAGAAAGTTAAGACTGCTACCACCGTCCATGAGGACTTGCGTAAGGTGGAATCCATCAATAATTGGGTCGAGGACCAATGCGGCCGAGCCTCCGTGATGGATACTAGTCGGATGGTCTCTGCGATCGAAAGTGATCGGGCAGGCTGACCATGGGTTGAATTTTGGGGCGACTGGCTCTATCGCGTAGACGTCCCTCAGAGCGCGCTTGCGCTCCTGTTTGGGGATATGAGTAGCATATATAATATTCACCATTTTGACTTCAGGGGAAAATTTCTTCTGTCCCCCTGTATTCGGCGAATGAGGTTCGTCGTCGTCGTCCTCGCTAGGCGACCCCTTCTCCTTATGTTCGGTATTCAGCTTACCGGCCTGTTTGAAGACCCAACAGCTTCTGCGGGTATGGTTGGCAGGCTTGTCTAGGGTGCCATGAATCTGGCAAGGTCGATCGAGTATTCGGTCCAAGTTAGATGAACCGCCTTTATTCTTTTCGAATGGCCTCTTCCGTTGACCGGATTTAGAGCCACTGAATCTGGCGTTGACCGTTGTGTCTTTGGTATTATCATTGTTGCTCCGACACTTGTGTTTGTTGCGTTGGGTCCGCCGTTGCCGTTTCTAGTTTCGGAGGTACCCGCGTCGCTGGTACCATTGTTGTTGCGGGCTAACCAGCTATACTCTCCCGCGCAAAAGCGGGTCATGACTGCTGTAAGGGATGCCATGGACTTTGGTTTCTCTTGGCTGAGGTGTCGGGCAAGCCATTCATCCTGGATGTTGTGTTTAAAGGCCGCTAGGGCTTCAGCGTCCGGACAGTCGACAATTTGGTTCATTTTAGTTAAGAACCTTGTCCATAGTTTCCGGGCTGACTCTCCGGGTTGCTGAACTATGTGACTGAGGTCATCGGTGTCTGGGGGCCGTACATAGGTACCCTGGAAGTTGTCTCTAAAGGCATCTTCCAGATCTTCCCAGGTGCCAATAGAATTCTCTGGGAGGCTGTTTAACCAGTGCCGAGCTGGTTCCTTTAATTTGAGCGGGAGGTACTTGATGGCATGTAGATCATCACCGTGAGCCATGTGAATATGGAGAAGAAAATCTTCTATCTCGACTGTGGGATCTGGCATGCCGTCGTGTGATTCGATGTTAATGGGTTTAAACCCTTCTGGGAACTGATGTTCCATTACTTCGTCGGTGAAGCATAGGAGGTGTGCGGCGCCTCTGTACCGGGCGACATCGCGGCGTAGTTCGGACAGAGGCCGTATGTGGTTTTCGGCCCGTGTGAGGTTGTGTCTGTCACGCCAAGTCTGATGGCCATCCTCGCGCGTTGGAGCACGCCCCCTTGATCCGTAGATTGATCTGGTCTGACCGGCTCTATTGTCCAGGTCCTGTCGTAGGTCATAGGTGTATCCTGGGGCCGCTGTTTCTCTGCCTGTACGGTGAGGTGGTGCGGGATGGTGTTCGGCTTGAGCTGCCACTCTGTCCCAGCCACGCGGCGGTCGGTCAGGTCTATCAGCATCGCGCATTGGCGGTATGGGCTCCTGGGCCTCATCTTTAAATTGTGGAAGTAGCTTGCGCTTGGGGTAACTCTTTGGGGGTGCGAGACCATATTCCTCGGCTGCTAGGACATTAGTCCATCTGTCGTTGAGCAAACCTGATCAGTTTGAAGCTATTGCCGTTTCTTTTTCAAGCTTCTCGCAGTGGCAATTAGCCGGCACTTAAAGTGCTCTTGTTTGAGGGGTTCCTCTGGCACGATGAAGTCTTCGTCGCCGAGGCTCACATCGTCTTCAGAGATTGGTAGGTAATTACTGTCCTCTGAGTCCTCGTTATCAGTCGGATCGTCGGGATTAACTTGCCCATCCTCCCAATCATCATGTTCGGATGTTGGTTCGACAGGGGCTTCGGGGTCTTCGGCGTTCTCCGGAGTGTTATTGTCTTCGGTGCCGGTATTGTTGTCTTTTTGGCGACCCAATTTTGAGCGGCGCCGCTGACATCGATCTTTTGGAGGTGCTTAGGTAGGCTTGTCCTCAACCGGATTCTCCTTGCCGTCATCGCCATCCTCTTTGGGTGTGTCCACCATGTACACATCATATGTGGAGGTGGCCGTCCATCGTCCGTTAAACGGAGGGTTTTGACCTTTTTTGTCTCCGGCATCGTCGTCCATACCGTCGATGTCCTCGGAGGCGTAGTCCAGCATATCGGTTAGATCTTCGACAGTGGCTATGAAGTGGGTGGTGGGTGGGACATAAAATTCCTCGCTCTCGGCCCCTAGTCTGGGCTGCGCATAATTTGGAAGCGATCCTTCCGTAATGGTGAGAGATCGCATTAAGTCCAGAGCCTCGTTTAAAGGCGAGGGTTGGACAGAGGAACGAGAGTCCGTGGGGCAGTCCGGAGATGGAGCCTCCTGCCGACGCCCACTTGGCACGGACCTCGAGAGTTTGGATTTAGAGTCCGGCGGTGTGTCCGGCGCTTCTCCGGTAGCAAGCTCCATAAGTGCGGAGAGTCCGGCGGGCTCTAGACTCCCGTCTTTGGACCCGACGACCTGCTCTGGATCTGAGGCCAGAGCGGTAATCGGGGTCGCGAACCCTTCGAGGATCAAATCTCCTTGGATATCGGCAACATAGTTTAGGTTCCCGAAACTGATCTGATGACTAGGGGCGTAGCTGTCGATCTGCTCGAGGTGGCCAATCGAGTTGGCTCACAGTGCAAAGCCGCCAAACACGAAAATTTGTCCTGGGGGGGATCTTCCCCGAAACAGCATCATTGTGGATGATCGAACGAGCCATCGAATCCTTTCTCAGCGGCACAGAGGAACTCTCAATGAAAGAACCAATGTCGATGTCAAAACCGGTAGATCTCGGGTAGGGGGTCTCGAACTGAGCGTCTAAGGATCGAAGGTAACAGGAGGCAGGGGACACAATGTTTACCCAGGTTCGGGCCCTCTTGATGGAGGTAAAACGCTACGTCCTGCTCTATTGACTTTGATGAGTATAGGAGTTACAAGAGTTGATCTACCACGAGATCGTAATGGCTAAATCCTAGATGTCTAGCCTGTATGATTATGACTGCCTCTACGGACTAAACCCTCTGGTTTATATAGATACCCGAGGGGGCTAGGGTTTGTACAGAGTCGGTTTACAGAGAAAGGAATCTTCATATCCGAACGCCAAGCTTGCCTTCCACGCCAAGGAGAGTCCCATCCGGACACAGGGGGAAGCCTTCTACCTTGTTTCTTCACGGCCCACCAGTCCGACCCACGTCACATAGCCCGGACGCCCGGGGACCCCCTAATCCAGGATTCCCTCAGTCCCCAACACACCCAGTACAATGGCAAATTGTATAGGTGCACTAGTTCGGTGAAGAGACGATGACAAAAGTGTAATATTGATGGTAGAAATATATTTTTAGAATCTGAATAAATAAAAACAGCAAGGTAGCAAATAGTAAACGGGCACAAAAACGGTATTGCAATGCTTGAAAATGAGGCCTAGGGTTCATACTTTCACTAGTGCAATATCTCAAAAATGCTAATATAATTGGATCATATAACCACCCCTCGAAGTGCGATGAAGAAACACTCCAAAGTTCCTATCTAGCGGAGAACATAAGAAGAAATTATTTGTAGGGTACGAAACCACCTCGAAACTATTCTTTCCGATCGATCTATCCAAGAGTTCATACTAAAATAACACCAAATAATTTTAGATTCATAATACTCAATCCAACACAAGGAACCTCAAAGGGTGCCCCAAGATTTCTACCGGAGAAACAAAAGATGAGAACGTGCATCAAGCCCTATGCATAGATTACCCCAATGTCACCGCGGGAATCCGTGAGTTGAGTGCCAAAACACATATTAAGTGAATCAATATGATACCCCATTGTCACCACGAGTATTCATACGCAAGACATATATCAAGTGCTCTCAAAACCATAAAAGTATTCAATCCGATAACAACAAAATCTCAAATGGAAAACTCAATTCATCACAACAAGATATATAGGGGAAAACACCATATGATCCGACTATATTAACAAAGCCCGCAGTACATCAAGATCATGACATCTCAAGAACACAAGAGAGAGAGATTAAATACATAGCTACTGGTACAAATCCTCAGCCCCGAGGGTGGACTACTCCCTCCTCATCGTGGTGGCCGCCGGGATGATGAAGATGGCCACCGGAGATGATTCCCCCCTCCGACAGGGTGCCGGAACGGGGTCTACATTGGTTCTCAGTGGCTACAAAGGCCTGCGGTGGCGAAATTTCTGATCTAGGTTAACCCCGAGGGTTTTCGGAATATTTGGGAATTTATAGGGTAAAGAGGGGGTGCGGGAGGCCACCGAGGTGGGCACAACCCACCTGGGCGCGCCTGGGCCCCCAGGCAGGCCCTGGTGGGTTGTTCCCCCCTTGGGGCACCCCCAGGTGTTGCTTTGGCCCATTGGTGGTCTTCTGGTCCATAAAAAATCCACAAAAAGTTTCAAGGTGTTTGGACTCTATTTGATATTGATGTCTGCGATGTAAAAAACAAACAAAAAACAGCAATTGGCACTGGGCACCGGATCAATAGGTAAGTCCCAAAAAATGATATAAAGTTGCTATAAAATGATTGTAAAACATCCAAGAATGATAATATATTGGCATGAATACTTCATAAATTATAGATACGTTGGAGACGCATCACCTCACACCGCAGCCGAAGCAGTCAACCCACGTACTCCCCTCCGTGTGGGCATCCACTGCCGCGTCTTCCCCGGCTCCGCGTCGTTCCCTTCCTAGGCCTCTCCGTCGTCCACCGCCTTGGTGCTCTCGGCACGGCGTGGTCAACGTGGTCAACGAAGGACAGCCATCGGAAGAGGACTTTAGGCGGTGAGGCTGACAGCTGGACCCACCAGCTACATCTTCGAACACAAGGAAGTGTCTCCTTATTACTCGCAAAATAAAAACAATTCCTCCCCCTGACAGCTGGGACTGACCAGCTATATCTTCGCACGCAAGGAAGTGTGTCCTTATCCTCCCTGACCGCTGGGACCTGCCCGGTCAAAGCGTATGTAGCGTTGTCTGTCTGGTCGCGAGCGTGTACGTACATACTGGTCGATCGGTCTCTCTACAAGTATGAACCGTGGCCAAGTAAGTAGCAGCACGTGTCATTGTAGAGCACCCGACATAGCAGTTCACGCAATCCCGTCTAAGTCATGTACACGTACGTACAGCCACAGGGCAAAAAATAGGGTCACGTACGTACATACGGGCGGGGTCTCAAGCACGTACTCGCGCTTATATACGGACGGCCAGGGCTTGTGTACATGGAGAGGCAACGGACGCCGGCAACGGTGACCCATTCATCGGGCAGCGAACCGGCTGGGTCAGAACGGAGAAACATCATCCTATTCAACGGGAGGCAACCGACTGGTCGGAATGCTTCCTATTCAACGAGAGCCAACCGGCTTGGATGGAATAGCCGAAATGGGGTCTGACGTATCGTAGAACGGAGGAAACGGCCTTCTGTTCGACCAGCCACGATTGAAACGGGATCATGATCATCGGGAGGGGTCTGGCGTACCGCAAAATGGAGGAAACAGACTTGTGTTGGAGCGCCTACGGTCGAAACGGGGTCCTGTTGATCAGGAGGGGTGTGGCGTACCGCAAAACGGAGGAAACGGACTTGTGTTGGAGCGCCTACGATCGAAATGGGGTCATGTTCATCCACTGTCTACCGCCTCGCTCCAGCCTCCACGGGCTACTGTTCATCCACCGTCGACCTCCTCCAGCCTCCATGGGCTACTGTTCATCCACGGCTATTGTTCATCCAGCCTCCACCAGTTGCTGTTCATAGAGCCTCCACGGGATCCTGTTCATCCACCCCCAACCGGCTGGGGTGCAGCGGCCTCCTCGAGGTCCTGTTCATCCAGTGGCAACGACCTACTACCACGGGGTCCTGTTCATCCAACCCCCATCGGGAACTGTTCATCCACAGCCAACCAACCGGCTCGACTCACCACGTCTTGACTCGTTCAACGTAGCGCGCGCATGGTAGCAACAGTCACTGTTCGTTGAGAGGCAACCCAACATCGGCTGGCTACGTCTCGCACGGGGGCTCGATCGGCTTCAGTAAGCAGCACCAGCGATCGATCGCTCGGGTTCAGTTAGCGGCAGTGAAGAAATTGCCTGGGTTCAGTCAGCAGCGGATAAATCGCTCGGCTTCAGTTAATAGCCAAGGGATCGATCGCTCGGGTTCAGTAATGTGCGATCGCTCCGGGTTCAGTTAGCCAACGCCTCGCAAACATGCGCGTACACGAGAGAAACGCGCAAACCACAGTGCATCTCTCGGCCCGACCACCCACTATAACTGGGAACTCCGCTATATTTTCCTTGCCCTTGCTTCTACCATGATTTTTTCTGTCATGGACGGCCCAAAGAATGTCATGCAGCCAAGGTTGTCAGAATCGCGATTTTGAATCGGATCGGAGCTTTGATGGTAGGATCGCAAATCGTAGAATCTTCACTATCAGAATCGTAGAAACGTAGATTCTAAGAACTAAAATCGTAGAATCATAGGGGTTAGTTTGGATCGTAAAGTCGTAGAATCGTATAACAGAATCGCGATTCTGACAACCTTGCATGCAGCTGCGTCTCAGGCCTGCCCAGGACGAAAAGCCCATTTTCTGTCATGATTTTTGGTCATAGAAGTAGGAGCCCACCACATCTATGATGATACCGGGTTTTGTCACAATTATCGTCATATAAGTGTCATAAGCATGACATGAAAAACAATCGTTCGGCCCAAAATGTCACGGATGTGTCTTTTTATGCAATGAAAGCAAACTCACGTATGAAAAAAACCCATCTTTTTATCCTTAATAGCAACGATACAATATGTGTAATGTCCCTTTCTATCACTGGGATTGAGCACCGCAAGATCGAACCCATTACAAAGCACCACTCCCAATGCAAGATAAATCAATCTAGTTAACCAAGCCAAATCAAAAGAACGGAGAGAAATACAAAGTTATAATAATCATGCATAAAACAATTCATATAAGACTCAAATAATATTCATGGATAATCAGATCCTAAACTCACAATTCATCGGATCCAAACAAACACACCGCAAAAAGTGATTACATCGGATAGAACTCCAAGAACATCGAGGAGAACATTGTATTGAAGATCAAATAGAGAGAAGAAGCCATCTAGCTACTAACTATGGACCCATAGGTCTGTGGTAAACTACTCACGCATCATCAGAAGGGGAGCAAGGTTGATGTAGAGTCCCTCCGTAATCGAATCCACCTCCGGAAGAGTGTCGAAAAAGGCCTCCAGATGGGATCTCTCGAGAGCAGGAACTTGCGGCGGCGGAAAAAGTATTTCGTGGACTCCTCTATTAGTTTCCCGATTTTAGAGAATTTATAGAGGTGGAGTTAGGTCAAACGGAGCCACGTGGGCCCCACGAGCCACCAGGGCGCACCCTACCCCCAGGCACGCCCTGGTGCCTCATGGCCCACTTCTCAAGCTTCTTGTCTCCTCTCGAAGCTTCCAGGGTCTCTTATGTCCAGGAAAAATCTCCAAAAAGTTTCATGGCATTTGGATTTTGTTTGGTACTAATATTCTAAAAAACCAAAAACAGGCAAAAACAACAATTGGTACTGGGCACTAAGTTAATAGGTTAGTCCCAAAAAATGATATATAATTGCTTGCAAGTGTATATAAAATAACCAAGATTAATACTATAATAGCATGGAAAAATAAACAATTATAGATATATTGGAGACGTATCAACTTTGCCAGATACTCCCCTAATTTTAGGGATAGGTGTAGCGACCCGACCTTAGATGGCCAAGTCTCTGTGCTTCAGTGTCATCCCTGGATCGGTAATGCTGACACACACAGTACTCGAAGGATTTATAACAGAGTGGCAATCACACACTTATTACATAGAATGCCTCAAGAGAGAACTTATTACAATAATATGGCTTCAGGCCATCTAATACGATAACAACGGAAGGCTTGGAAGATAAATTGAGTCCATCAACTCCAACGACATAGCTGAGCTGCACGGCAACGACCTAACGACCTTACCCCTCGTCTGAAAAGTCTGCAACATAATACGTTGCAGCCCGAAAATGGGTCAGCACATGGAATATGCTGGCAAAATAACACAATAGAGCAAGAACAGAGTAATGCTAACACTACATGCATATTTGGCTGGTGGAAAGCTCTATTGTTATAGTTTTTGCGTAAAGCCAATTTTTCCCTACAACAAAGGAATAGATTTTAATTTAACTATCATGGTAGTTGAAACATCATTGAGAAGGTTCCTCCAACTTAATCCCAATTAAAGTGATTAATGATAACCCACAAGTATAGGGGATCGCAACAGTTTTCAACAAGTAAGAGTGTCGAACCCAACGAGGAGCTAAAGGTAGAAGAAATATTCCCTCAAGTTCTATCGACCACCGATACAACTCTACGCACGCTTAACGTTCGCTTTACCTAGAACAAGTATGAAACTAGAAGTACTTTGTAGGTGTTTTAGGAAAGGCTTGCAAGAAAGTAAAGAGCACGAAAATAAAACTAGGGGCTGTTAAGGTAAAGAAACAATAAAGTAAATATAACGAGTGTGGAAAAGTGGTGGTAGGAGTTGCGAAATTACCCCTAAGCAATTGACTACTTTACTAGACCGATAGCAAGTATTATGTGGGAGAGGCCACTGCTAGCATGTCATCCCTGACTTGGAATTCTATGCACTTATGATTGGAAGTATTAGCAAGCATCCGCAACTACTAATGTTCATTAAGGTAAAACCCAACCATAGGATTAAGATATATTGGTCCCCCTTCAATCACGTATGCATCAATTTCTATGCTAGGTTGAAGCTTCTGTCACTCTTGCCCTCCAATACATAGTCCTATCAACATACAACTAACCCTATGGTGTGATCCATGCGCGCGCTCATATGATGGGCACCAAAGGACAGCAACATAACCACAAGAAAATTAAATCAATCATAGCAATTTATCAACCACCGATAGGACAATGAAAATCTACTCAGACATCATAGGATGGCAACACATCATTGGATAATAATATGAAGCATAAAGCAGCATGTTCAAGTAGAGGGTACAGCGGGTTGCGGGAGAGTGGACCGCCGTAGATAGAGGGGGGAGGTGATGGAGATGTTGGTGAAGATGGCAGAGGTGTTGGTGTAGATCGCGGTGATGATGATGATGGCCATGGTAGCGTTCCGGTACCACCGGAAGAGAAGGGGAGAGGGGGGCCCTTCGTCTTCTTCTTCCTTGACCTCCTCCCTAGATGGGAGAAGGGTTTCCCCTCTGGTCCTTGGCCTCCATGGCATGGGAGGGGCGAGAGCCCCTCCGAGATTGGATCTATCTCTCTGTTTCTCTTTGGTTCTGCGTTCTCTTCTGGCTCTGTTTCACCGTTTCATATATATATGGAGATCCGTAACTCCGATTGGCCTGAAACCTTCGCCGTGATTTTTTTCCGAATATTAGCTTTCTTGCGGCAAAAGAAGAGTGCCAACCGCCTTACGGTGGGCTCACGAGGGTAGGGGGCGCCCCCCTGCCTCGTGACCACCTCGGGCACTGGTTCGCGTTGATTTTCCTTCCGAATTTTCCATATTTTCCAAAAATAAGCTCCATCCGTTTTTATCCCGTTTGGACTCCGTTTGATATGGATAGTCCGCGAAACCAAAAACATGCAACAGACAGGAACTGGCACTGGGCACTGGATCAATATGTTAGTCCCAAAAATAATATAAAAAGTTGCCAAAAAGTATATGAAAGTTGAATAATATTGGCATGGAACAATCAAAAATTATAGATACGACGGAGACGTATCAATTAACATCCCAACAATATTAATTAAGAGTGATGAGATACATGTGATAACCCAAATACTAGATACTCAAGATTTGTCCGTAACCGGGGACACGGCTAATCATGATTAGATTATACACTCTGCAGAGGTTTGCGCACTTTTCCCCACAAGACTCGATCGCCTCCGTTGGATTTCTCGCACTACAAGGTGTTTGAGAAACGGATGACCGAGACACAGTCTTCCAGAAACATTAACTCTCTACTCCGGACAGACCATACCAAACCTACATCCCACTACCTGCTGATCTGCCTCTTCAAGAGCTTCACGTAACTTACTCAACTATGCTAGAGCCCATAGTAGCTTGTGGCTGCACATAGAAGCTTCTAGCATGAATCATGTCAAGACCCCGATCCTAAGTCACACCGATCTAGCATGTAACACATCATATCACTTTGCGGCCTCACGCACGGTATTCCCACGGGTGCCACCTTACCTGGCCCGGGACCGTTTGCGTCTTTTGGCTCACGTATATGATAGTGTCGCTAGCATCCATATGACAAAGAACCCGGGCTGACATGACTAGTCGTGAACCCAAACTGGCACTAACTTACGAGGACATGCATACATGAATCAACATCGAGCATGTCGGTCAGCAGCGTGTGAATCTGGGCTGTAGCACTGGGCTAACAGGACTCCGGTGAACCGGGCTGTAGCAGGCTAGGCAGGACTCCGGATGTCACCACGTGACATTTCCCCGAAGGGACAGACACAGGAACAAAGTGAATCACATGCCGGCCAGTCAAGTGTTCTGGAGCAGTAGTGCCGGGCTAGCAGGACTCCGGTGAACCAAGATGTAGCGGACTACTATGGCTCATGGAAGCACAAGACTACATTTCCCCATAAGAGAGGCTACCAAGGATAAACAACTAGCTTGTCGGATCCCACACATACCAAGCATTTCAATCATACACACAATATGCTCAATATGTGCAATACAACATGGCATCACAACAAGACTCTATGACTCAGAGTATTTATTCATTAGGCTCCGAAGAGCCAGATAATACAAACATGGGTCTCATGACCCAACATTCAGAGCATACAAGTCAAAGCCCATGCGGAAGCTTAACATGTCTGAGTACAGACTTCTACAAATGAAAAAGGCTGAGAAGCCTGACTATCTACCAGATCCTGCCGAGGGCACAAGATCGTAGCTGAGGTATCAAGCTAAACGTCGAAGTCCATGTGGAACTACTAGCGAGACTGAAGTCTCTCTGCAAAACATAAATTAAGCAAACGTGAGTACAAATGCACTCAGCAAGACTTACATCAGAACTAACTACATATGCATCATTATCAACAAAGGGATGGTGGAGTTTAACTGCAGCAAGCCAGCTTTGACTCGGTGGCTATCCTGAACTACGACTGCAAATAACTCTTTGAGGCGGCGCACACGAGTCCACATATTCACCATCTCAATACACCACTATGGATCCGCTCCCGTCTCCCTACGAGAACGCCATCCATAGCACTCACGCTTATCTTGCGCATTTTAGAGTATCCACTTTCACTTGTCTATGAACTATGCAAGGGGTCCAAGTTTCCATATCCGAGGAATCCGGCTATTCGAATAGATAATGATAACCCTGCAGGGGTGTACTTCTTCACACACGCTCTCGCCACTTACCACCATGTACACATCGTGTATCTCGGCAACCTTCAAGCGGAAGCCTGGCGAGGGAGTCGGCCACGACCTGACTAACCAACAAGTCTCTAGTCCAGGTTTATCGCCTATTCGGGCTCCATCCACAAGGAGATCCGGCCAGGGTGTCGCTCACGGCCCCAAACGATGTGTGCAGGGTTCCCAAGCCCACCTCGACGGATGGATCTACGCTTGGTACACTGTGCCATGGTGTCTAGTCTGTCCCAAGCCCACCTGTACCGGGTACCACTTGGTAGACTACTAACACAACCTACAAACACCAGAAACTAGTTGCAACTCCTGGACAGAGATCAGGTTGATTAATAAGTCGAGAGGGGCACTTAAGCATTCCAATGTGTGGTAGTAGTTGTTCATGGATCACAAACACAGAACTCAGTTCCTGAGGACGGCTGCAATGAGACAACCCACCATGTACTCCTACATGGCCTCTCACCGCTACCTTTACCAAATCGTGTTCACACACTTAGCTCTCAACGGTAGGACATGTTCACCACATTCCAATTCATCCCCGATGAATCAGACCTGACTCAACTCTAAGTAGTAGCAGGCATGACAAATAAGCATGAATGAGTAGGCACATCAGGGCTCAAACAACTCCTACTCATGCTAGTGGGTTTCATCTATTTACTGTGGCAATGACAGGTCATGCAGAGGAAAGGGCTTCAACTACCGCAGCATGTAACAATTGAATCATTGTTGTCCTAATGCAGTAAAAGAGAGCAGGAGCGAGAGAGTGGGATTGTATCGGAATGAACAAGGGGGTTTGCTTGCCTGGCACTTCTGAAGATAGTATAGTTCTTCATCGGTGTCATCGATCACATCGTCGGAAACATCGTCTACTAAGAGGGAACAACCACCGGAAAACACAAAAGAAACAATATTCACTGCAATGCACAATCAAATGAATGACATGTCATGTTAAGGAACTGAATTGACCTAATGCAGCAGTAAGCCAAGTTAATTGAAGTGGAATTCAAACAGGGTTAAACTCCAACTCCAAATGCTAGTTCATAAATTGCCCTAATTATGATTTATCCTATTCAGTAAGGTTAACTTGTTCAAACATGCATGAAAGTAGCATAAATCAATAGATTGGATTTTTCTTATAATTTTTCATATATAAATCTTCTCATTTGGAGTTACGGTTGAATTTCTATGATTTTTAGAAGTTTTGGGCATTTTTTGAAAATAATATATCATTTAAATTCTAGAAAGGAATTATTGCACGAGCATGACATCACAGTGACGTCAGCAGGTCAACGGCTCCGTACAGGTCAAACCTGATGTGTGGGGCCCGTTGGTCAGTCACACAGTTAGTTAATTAACTAATTCAGGTTAGTTTAAGTGCTAAGCTAGGTTAGTTAGCAGGCCGGGGCCCACATGTCAGTGAGTGAGGGGGTTAATTAGCAGGGTCATCAGCGGCTAATCATGTGCCATGTCACCAGCCACCAGAGTTGGGCTCCGACAACCTCAGGGTGTGGCGGTGGCTCGCCGGAATCACGATGTGGCATCGGTTGGATGTGACGAGGGCATCGAGCGATAGCCCTTGCTCTCCCGCATCCAGAGGAGCAGGTGGGTGGCCACGGGGGCAGCCGGAGCTCGCCGGAAACGAGCTCGGGGCGACGCTGGCGTTCGGGTGAACGTGGGATTGGTGCTGCGGTGCACAAACGAACGCAGCGAGGCGCTAGGGGGTCTCTACGCGTGGCGGTGAGCATGTTGGGCGCACGCCCGGGACCAAATGGTCACCGGAGCGTCACCGGCGACGAGCGCAGGCGGCGGCATGTGCGGGTGAACGCGGTGCAGCAGCTACGGCATGCGAGAGAGAAAACGGAGGGAGGGAGAAGATTTAGGTGGCTCACGGCGGTTGCGACGACCGTCAAAGTGGGCTCGGGGAAGGCCGTACGACGACGGGGCATCTCCGGCGATCTGGGGGGCAAAAGGTTGAAGACGACGGCAGTGGCGGCGTTCGGGAGCGTCCGCCATTGCTTGACTCAGCGGAGAGGGTGTGGGCGACGGGGAGATGCTCCTGGGCAGGTCAGTGAGGCGAGGGGGAGGCAGTGGCCATGGTGAACGGCGACGGTGGCGACGAGCTCCGCTCGGTGGTGCGCGCGAGAGGGGAGCAGAGGAGGGGAGAGGAACGGGGAGAGTGAGAGGTGCCTGGGGGGTGCGTGGCGTCCTCAGCCAACTCCGAACGGTCGGCGGCAAGCAGGAGGTGGCGATGCGCGTGCGCGCGCGCCGTGGACACACGCCCCTGTCCTCCTGGCGAGAGGAGAGGGGCGACTGGCAGTTGCCAGTGGGCTGGGCCGGCTGGAGGAGCTGGGCCGCTAGCTGGGCTGCCAGGTAGGTAAGGCCAGGTAGGTTCCTTTTCTAATTTTGTTTCTGTTTTTCTATTCTGCAGATTTGTTTTAATTTGGTTTTTCAAACCAAATCACTTTTAGAAATTCTGAAAATAGTTATGGGCACTAAAATAAATATTCTAGAGGCCCTCAACTAATTCCAAAATTGTTGGGGCATTTAAAAATATTAATAGTATTTAAATGTTCCAAGTCAAATACAGTATGAATTAATTCAAAAATCCAGAATGGCCTAAAAATATGTTCATCATTTTTGGCAGAGGTTTTCAGCCAATTCAAAAATGATGAACTTTTCTGCAAGGCATTTGGGTTCATTGAAAATATCTTTATTGAACCTAGTTGAATTCTTTTGATGCTCGGGTTTCAACAATCCCCATTTCAACTTTGAAAGAAATTTGGACATGATGCATGGATGCTTGTGCAACTATTTACAATGAAATTCTAGGGCTGTGACAACTCACCCCCACTAAACAAGAATCTCGTCCCGAGATTCAAGACGTGAGGTAAGAAGACAGAGGGGGCACGAACTAACACGGTCTTCACGATCCAGGTTGCATCTCATAAGAACGTTGATTCGATCACCATCTTTGTCTCGATGTCATGCTCTGAGAACTCCAACTATCAGGACAACGAGAAGAAAGGAAAAACTATAGAAGGATCGATCTTCTCGAAGGTCGAACAACCAACGATCAACTCATAGAATGAGACATTGAACATTTCTCAAGATGAGACATGAAACACATATCAAGAGGGGAGGAAAGAACATATCACGAGGTTTCAATTTGGCAGGCTACAATTCCACACTTGACTAAGATGGAGCATGAGTTTCAAAGTAGCAAGGAGATAATTGCCATGATTTCGTAACATGATACCTTAAGGAAGGTGACTCGTGGAATTATCCCTTAAGTGGCAAAAAGAATTACTTTTGATACAGAGATCATTGGAACTCTCTATACCAGCCTAAGGCAATTTACGAGCGATTGTTTGGCGGAGTTCTGGAGAGCGACACACTCGGGCTAGAATGGATGATGTGAACTACCTTGTTGAAGACAACGCAAGGGATGATTTTGCTTGCGCGTGCTGTCAAGAACTTGAGCATTTCCATATTCATCAAGGTTCTACCAACATCCGAGTCGAGGATCCTGGCAACACATCTTACTACCTTGACGAATAGTGATGGACAATGCAGATGCATAGAAAGACAACCCTTTCTCAGATTTCACCTTAGCGAGGCCAAGGGAATGAAATCTGGATGATCGACCGAGAGACATTTAGCACTCCACTTCTAATGTTCTCCTTGATGTACTGGTTACCGCGGTCATGCTTTAAAGCATCAACATAGCCATCAAATAGTGGTCGGACTTCGAAATACAATAGATCCATAAGGAACAACTTCTGGAGTAAATCCTACGAAATCCTTATGGGGAGGTGGCCAACTTCCTCAATCAAGATACTACAATAGTAGGTCTTCCGGCTGGGTGTGTTGGCCACCACATCCACTTTACCGGTTACAAAGAGACCAATATTATAGTTCTTGGAGTGTGTTCCAACCATCATATCAGCCTGAGATTCAGATCTGGTTGGTGTCAGGATATTCCAGACTCCTCAAGTCTAGAAATAAAAATGAAAGTTTGCAACACAATTTGACGATATGACGTTGCGAGATTCTCGGGGAAATGAACTACGGTAGTAAGCTCCAAAACATGAGCCAGTTCTGCTACAAGCATGTGAACGCGCTGTCCTAGACAAGCATGGTCACCTGGTGGTCTCACAACGAAACACTACCAAGTTCAGGGGGGAACCATCAATAAGGATATCGAAGTCCTTGCGTAAGTCTAGCTCTTAAGAAGAAACTTCTTTTCCTTGAAAAAATCAATCAGTGGCTTGGTGTGCTAGGGACACATATGGACTGGAGGTAGCGAGCCTATCAACCCATAGAATACTTCGCACATGCATGACTAACTTGGGATGATTCCAAAGGAAGCAAAACAAGCTTTCTCGAATCCACGGTGGCAACTTGCATCAGATGCACATGAATTAGAGGAGGTCACATATTTCAACCGGACATATGCTTCATGAACGGGACATGAGGGCAATTCTTATAAAGTTTCCAACACTAATATAATGTTCAACATGAATCATGGGGAAGACAAAATGCTGCTGATGGGCTCAATAGCAACTCATCAGAATTTCCATATCACTGGACTTCCACCATCATGTGAACACGGTGATAGCATTGGTCAAACCAAAAGATGTAATGGTGTATGCTCGAGGGATCAACCACGAGTAAGACAAGATTACGAACATCGTTGGTTCTAATTTGATTTGACAATAGCCCACACTCAAATCGAAGGATTGATAAGACAATAGCACCGACAATTGATCACGTGGATCAATCGACGAAGATATTATCTTTCTTCAACACGGATACAAGATATCCCTTAGGGATGAGCGTGGTAGGACAAGATTTTATCTTCCAACTCTCCAAGTTGTTGTTAAGATTAACCAACTAGCTCAGGGGTATCCAACACAGATTCTTGGAGAAAAAGGTAGCTACAAGAAACCAACTTAATCACGAACTCAACATAGCGATCAGGTGACAGCCTGGTGATACCTCCGAGAAGATATTCGAAAAATCACGAACCACCGATATGTCACTAAGCTTGAGAACAATCTTGCTTTTCAGGGCAAGACGATATGATCAAATAAGCAAGGAATTCAATCCTAACTCCAAGATCGAAGAGTGCACCAGAAATAAGGACAAGGTAGCACGATCAATCCTAGAATAGTGATTCGATAACCAACACGCTAAGAATGATAATAATGTCCATAACTACCAAGCAACACAGTTGCTAGGAGTATTGATTTCACACATCATGGTTCACTTGTCGGCATTCTGGTTACAACAACACGGGGCCGAGGAATGAATAATGATGGGGAGAAGTATCACTGCGTCAAGAGTTCATAAGAGGCGGTGCAATTCTCATGACATTCCTGGCATAAAGATGGTAACACTCCAAGGTAGAACAGAGCAAAAGCTGGATTGGCATTTTGATCCGCGAAATACAACTACTTTGACCCAATCGTAGAAGTGGACGAGGTACTAGAGTTTGTTTCTCCTAGTCATTCCGGAATAGAATGGCTTGACGGACCACAAGAATAATAGGCATCGATGAACACGAATGCACAACTATTCCTGACTATCAATTTATAGATGATGGTCGGAATACAGCTGAGAATGGACAACTCAAGGAGCATATAACATTTTGAGTTGTGGATTCATGGGTTAGTATGTCGAACGAGTTCAACATTTTTCTTCCGGATAACCCATGCAGAAAGGTAGAACTGGCAGAATCACAATTATGAATGGAGAACTCCTCAGGAGTACTCTAATGGTGATCTTTTGGTTCAAAGAACTTCTGCCTTAATGGTTCATGGTATTTGGAAGAAGGAAATACCACGGACCTCGAGGACTATCGCAAGGTTACTAATATCCTAAAGGAACTAGTAACAATATCAACACGAAGTGAACAGAGTGATTCTTGGGTCAAGAGCACAGGAGTAGAATACCTACTACTAAATGGCATCACGGGATGCTTTCAAGAATGATGGCCAGAATCATCACACTGGGGATACGAAAGCATTGCTAAATTCTCAAGGACACCTAGGGTCATAATACTAACTCCAACATACATGTCAAGTCAACGGAGTACCTCAACACACCGATTAGTGTGCTTAATCTGGCCCAAAATACAACGGGAACATGGAGGAAAGATTTGCAAGTGCATCAGACTGTTTAGAAACCTGGGAAGACTCAGACAGCATAACGGCTGTAATTGCTCAAAAAGATTTGAGACAACCTGCAAAAATGGTGGCATAGCCACTCAGCATCACAAAACCAAGGTAATGAGGCCAGCTATGAACATATGGGAGTAGTAGGAACTGAACTGAGGCTTGAACTCAACAATCCTAGGCAACTACGGTTTACTAACACGTCATCCTGAGAGATAGAAGAGAAGCCTAGTTCTTAACCCCGTAGAAAAGATAAGATGACTCAGAACAGAAGGTCATGAGGATAAGGAGTAAAAAGAGCCTTACGTTCCCATCCACAATCAATTCCATTATATAACTAAAGCATTTCTAGACACGACTTCGACCAGCTTGGCTTGGTAATCCTACAGGCAGTCAGGCTCTGATACCAAAGATGTCAGGACCCCGATCCTATGTCACACCGATCTAGCATGTAACACATCATATCACTTAGCGGCCTCATGCACAGTATTCCCACGAGTGCCACCTTACCTGGCCCGGGACCGTTTGCGCCTTTTGGCTCACATATATGATAGTGTCGCTAGCATCCATATGACAAAGAACCCGGGCCGACATGACTAGTCGTGAACCCAAAGTGGCACTAACTTACGGGGACATGCATACATGAATCAACATCGAGCATGTCGGTCAGCAGTGTGTGAATCTGGGCTGTAGCACTGGGCTAACAGGACTCTGGTGAACCAGGCTGTAGTAGGCTAGGCAGGACTCCGGATGTCACCGCATGACATTTCCCCCAAGGGACAGACACAGGAACGAAGTGAATCACATGCCGTCCAGTCAAGTGTTCTGGAGCAGTAGTGCCGGGCTAGCAGGACTCCGGTGAACCGGGCTATAGCGGACTACTATGGCTCATGGAAGCACAAGACTACATTTCCCCATAAGAGAGGCTAACAAGGATAAACAACTAGCTTGTCGGATCCCACACATACCAAGAATTTCAATCATACACACAATATGCTCAATATGTGCAATACAACATGGCATCACAACAAGACTCTACGACTCGGAGTATTTATTCATTAGGCTCCGAAGAGCCAGATAATACAAACATGGGTCTCATGACCCAACATTCAGAGCATACAAGTCAAAGCCCATGCGGAAGCTTAACATGTCTGAGTACAGACTTCTACAAATGAAAAAGGCTGAGAAGCCTGACTATCTACCAGATCCTGCCGAGGGCACAAGATCGTAGCTGAGGTATCAAGCTAAACGTCGAAGTCCACGTGGAACTACTAGCAAAACTGAAGTCTCTCTGCAAAACATAAATTAAGCAAACGTGAGTACAAATGTACTCAGCAAGACTTACATCAGAACTAACTACATATGCATCATTATCAACGAAGGGATGGTGGAGTTTAACTGCAGCAAGCCAGCTTTGACTCGGTGGCTATCCTGAACTACGACTACAAATAACTCTTTGAGGCGGCGCACACGAGTCCACATATTCACCATCTCAATACACCACTATGGATCCGCTCCCGTCTCCCTACGAGAACGCCATCCATAGCACTCACGCTTATCTTGCGCATTTTAGAGTATCCACTTTCCTTGTCTATGAACTATGCAAGGGGTCCAAGTTTCCATATCCGAGGAATCCGGCTATTCGAATAGATAATGATAACCCTGCAAGGGTGTACTTCTTCACACACGCTCTTGCCACTTACCACCATGTACACATCGTGTATCTCGGCAACCTTCAAGCGGAAGCTTGGCGAGGGAGTCGGCCACGACCTGACTAACCAACAAGTCTCTAGTCCAGGTTTATCGCCTATTCGGGTTCCATCCGCAAGGAGATCCGGCCGGGGTGTCGCTCACGGCCCCAAATGATGTGTGCAGGGTTCCCAAGCCCACCTTGACGGATGGATCTACGCTTGGTACACCGTGCCATGGTGTCTAGTCTGTCCCAAGCCCACCTGTATCGGGTACCACTTGGTAGACTACTAACACAACCTACAAACACCAGAAACTAGTTGCAACTCCTGGACAGAGATCAGGTTGATTAATAAGTCGAGAGGGGCACTTAAGAATTCCAATGCATGGTAGTAGATGTTCATGGATCACAAACACAGAACTCAGTTCCTGAGGACGGCTGCAATGAGACAACCCACCATGTACTCCTACATGGCCTCTCACCGCTACCTTTACCAAATCGTGTTCACACACTTAGCTCTCAACGGTAGGACATGTTCACCACATTCCAATTCATCCCCGATGAATCAGACCTGACGCAACTCTAACAGTAGTAGGCATGACAAATAAGCATGAATGAGTAGGCACATCAGGGCTCAAACAACTCTTACTCATGCTAGTGGGTTTCATCTATTTACTGTAGCAATGACAGGTCATGCAGAGGAAAGGGGTTCAACTACCGCAGCACGTAACCGTTGAATCGTTGTTGTCCTAATGCAGTAAAAGAGAGCAGGAGCGAGAGAGTGGGATTGTATCGGAATGAACAAGGGGGTTTGCTTGCCTGGCACTTCTGTAGATAGTATAGTTCTTCATCGGTGGCATCGATCACATCGTTGGAATCATCGTCTACTAAGAGGGAACAACCACCGGAAAACACAAAAGAAACAACATTCACTGCAATGCACAATCAAATGAATGACATGTCATGTTAAGGAACTGAATTGACCTAATGCAGCAGTAAGCCAAGTTAATTGAAGTGGAATTCAAGCAGGGTTAAACTCCAACTCCAAATGCTAGTTCATAAATTGCCCTAATTATGATTTATCCTATTCAGTAAGGTTAACTTGTTCAAACATGCATGAAAGTAGCATAAATCGATAGATTGGATTTTTCTGATAATTTTTCATATATAAATCTTTTCATTTGGAGTTATGGTTGAATTTCTATGATTTTTAGAAGTTTTGGGAATTTTCTGAAAATAATAAATCATTTAAGATTTATTTAAATTCCAGAAAGGATTTATTGCATCAGCATGACGTTACAGTGACGTCAACAGGTCAACGGCTCGGTCTAGGTCAAACCTGACGTGTGGGGCCCGTTGGTCAGTCACACCATTAGTTAATTAACTCATTCAGGTTAGTTTAAGTGCTAAGCTAGGTTAGTTAGCAGGCTGAGGCCCACATGTCAGTGAGTGAGGGGGTTAATTAGTGGGGTCATCAGCGGCTAATGACGTGCCATGTCACCAGCCACCGGAGTTGGACTCCGACGACCTCATAGTGCGGCGGTGGCTCGCTGGAATCACGCTGTGGCGTCGGTTGGACGTGTCGAGGGCACCGGGCGATAGCCCTTGCTCTCCCGCATCCAGAGGAGCAGGTGGGTGGCCACGAGGGCGGGCGGAGCTTGCCGGAAACGAGCTCGGGGCGGCACCGGCGTTCGGGTGAACGTGGGATTGGTGCTGCGATGCGCAAACGAACGCAGCGAGGCACTAGGGGGTCTCTATGCGCGGCGATGAGCATGTTGGGCGCACGCCCGGGACCAAATGGTCACCGGAGCGTCACCGGCGACAAGCACAGGCGGCGGCGCGTGCGGGTGAACGCGGTGCAGCAGCTACGGTGTGCGAGAGAGAAAACGGAGGGAGGGAGAAGATTCAGTGGCTCACGGCGGTTGCGACGACCGTCAAAGTGGGCTCGGGGAAGGCCGGACGACGACGGGGCATCTCCGGCGATCTGGGGGGCAGAAGGTTGAAGACGACGGCGTCGGCGGCATTCGGGGGCGTCCGCCGTTGCTTGACTCAGTGGAGAGGGTGTGGGGGACGGGGCGATGCTCCTGGGCAGGTCAGTGAGGCGAGGAGGAGGCAGTGGCCATGGTGAATGGCGACGGTGGCGACGAGCTCCGCTCAGTGGTGCGCGCGAGAGGGGAGCAGAGGAGGGGAGATGAACGGGGAGAGTGAGATGGTCCTAGGGGGTGTGTGGCGTCCTCAGCCAACTCCGAACGGTCGGCGGCAAGCAGGAGGTGGCGATGCGCGTGCGCGCGCGCCGCGGACACACGCCCCTGTCCTCCTGGCGAGAGGAGAGGGACGACTGGCAGTTGCCAGTGGGCTGGGCCGGCTGTAGGAGCTGGGCTGCCAGGCAGGTAAGGCCAGGTAGGTTCCTTTTCTAATTTTGTTTCTGTTTTTTTATTCTGCAGATTTGTGTTAATTTGGTTTTTCAAACCAAATCACTTTTAGAAATTCTGAAAATAGTCATGGGCACTATAATAAATATTCCAGAGGCCCTCAACTAATTCCAAAATTGTTGGGGCATTTAAAAATATTAATAGTATTTAAATGCTCCAATTCAAATACAGTATGAATTAATTCAAAAATCCAGAATGGCCTAAAAATATGTTCATCATTTTTGGCAGAGGTTTTCAGCCAATTCAAAAATGATGAACTTTTCTACAAGGCATTTGGGTTCATTGAAAATATTTTTATTGAACCTAGTTGAATTCTTTTGATGCTAGGGTTTCAACAATCCCCATTTCAACTTTCAAAGAAATTTGGACATGATGCATGGATGCTTGTGCAACTATTTACAATGAAATTCTAGGGCTATGACAAATCATCTCAGTTCCCTTTGAGCCTAGGTGGCGGTCCATTGGAAGATCACACGGTGGGATTTCCAAAAATACAGGCAACACTGGGTACTCCAGGTGCCTCAATCCACCCAGATGTTAATGTAAATTGCCACCTTAAGTTGAACCATTAATTAATGATCTCACATCTGTCATGGATTTCACTCAAACCCAAACCACGTCTATGAGCATAACATAGCAATATAAGCAAACGTAGAAGTAACTCCCAAAGGTTTGAATGTAACAGGGTAATAGGTTCTACCTCATCAACTACTTCCCAACCCACATGTTAATGACATCCTAACCATGCAATGTTTGAGGATTGGAACTAATGCATAAAAACTGGGTATGAGAAGAGTATGATCAATGTGTTACTTGCCTTGCTGACGATCTGCAAAACCTAGGGACTCGTAGTAGCACGCTTCGCACTCCGGGTGTTCTATCGCAAACAAACAATAACATACATAAGCAACAAGCAAAGGGCGCAAGCAAAACTCAAATAAAAGAGATTGACCAGAAAGTTCAACTTAAGAACTCTGGTTAGCAAAAAGAATCAAATCAAACGGAGCAACGAAACTCAAACGGCGAAAGAGGAAAGCTTCGTTTTACTAATCTGAACCTAGGTCAAAATTTACAGTAGCAAAAACTTATTTAAGTTGGTTAAGCGGAAAGAGGGTTTCGAGATGAAACTCGAGGCGCTTGAATCGCCTGATTCCGACTAACAAGCGAAAAGAAAAACAGAAACTAAGATCAGATCAGAAATCACGATCAGAGAAATCGCAGAATAAATCCGATAAAAGAAAACTGACGAACAGACTAACGAACGAGCGTTCGTTAGTTGTATCTAACGGGCGAAAAACCGTTCGTAAAAACGAACGTACGGACGAACGTCCGCTAACTAGAAAAACCGAGAAAAACCGGCGAATCCAAAAAAACGGATCCAGGGTTTCAAAAAAAAGAAAACCGAACGGTTTTTATAAAAAAACCGGCGGCGGAGTCCGGTGGCTACCTCCGGCGAGGGCCCCGGCGGGGCGGGGTGCAGGCGGCGGGGCGTCGGCTCGCGGGGGCGACGGTGACGGTGGCAGCAGGCGCGGGCGGCGGCACGGCGGCGGCGACAGCTGCGGGCGGCAGCGGCGGCTGCAGGCGGCGCAGGAGGCGGTGGTGGGGTGGTGTTGGAGGGGGGGTGGCGGCGGTATTTATAGGGGAGGGGGCGGCGGCTGCTTGGGGGAGGGGGCAAGGCAGCGGCGACGGCGGGGAGTCCGGGTCGGCGGCGGCGCGCGCGCACGGAGGCGGCGGCTGCAGGCAGCCTGGCTCGGCTGGGCCTTAGGCCCAGTCGGGCGCAGAACTCTTTTTTTAATAATTACACGGACCAAAATAAAATCCTAAAAAAATAAAAACCTAAAAATGCCAAAACAAATTTTCACCGTCTAAATAAAATATTTAGAATGAGATGAACATTTTCTTGGCCCTAAAATGCAATTTTGAAAACATGCAATTTTTCTAATGCAAATAAAATCCAAATAAAATAAAATAGAAACAAACAAATGATTTTAATATTTTTCCTCCGATATTTCAATTATTTTGGAGAATTCATATTATCTCCTCTCATATATTTTATTATGAAATATTTTTCAGAGGGAAAAATAATTAAAATCACAATCCTCGTTTCAAAGTTTGATAAAATCAAATTTGAAAACCGGGGAAATCCCCAACTCTCTCCGAGGGTCCTTGAGTTGCTTAGGATTTCGAGGATCGTGAGACGAAAAATGCAATAAAATATGATATGCAAGAATGATCTATGTATAACATTCCAAATTGAAAATTTGGGATGTTACAATAGGATAGAAATGACCTTAGAGCATTGAGGGAGTCCTGGATTAGGGGGTGTCCAGATGGCCGGACTATACCTTCAGCCGGACTCCTGGACTATGAAGATACAAGATTGAAGATTTTTCCCGTGTCCGGAAGGGACTTTCCTTGGCGTGGAAGGCAAGCTTGGCGATACGGATATGAAGATCTCCTACCATTGTAACCGACTTTGTGTAACCCTAACCCTCTCCGGTGTCTATATAAACTGGAGGGTTTTAGTCCGTAGGACAACATTCAGAACAACAATCATACCATAGGCTAGCTTCTAGGGTTTAGCCTCTCCGATCTCGTGGTAGATCTACTCTTGTACTACCCATATCATCAATATTAATCAAGCAGGACGTAGGGTTTTACCTCCATCAAGAGGGCCCGAACCTGGGTAAAACTTCGTGTCCCTTGCCTCCTGTTACCATCCGGCCTAGACACACAGTTCGGGGCCCCCTACCCGAGATCCGCCGGTTTTGACACCAACATTGGTGCTTTCATTGAGAGTTCCTCTGTGTCGTCGCCGTTAGGCTCGATGGCTCCTACGATCATCAATAGCGATGCAGTCCAGGGTGAGACCTTCCTCCCCGGACAGATCTTCGTCTTCGGCGGCTTCGCACTGCGGGCCAATTCACTTGGCCATCTGGAGCAGATCGAAAGCTATGCCCCTGGCCGTCAGGTCAGATTTGGAAGTTTAAACTACACGGCTGACATCCGCGGGGACTTGATCTTCGACGGATTCGAGCCACTGCCGAGCGCGACGCACTATCACGACGAGCATGATCTAGCTATGCTGCCGAATAGTGCCCTGGAGGCCGCACCGCATCGGCTTCGACCTTTAATTTGGAGCCAACTGCGCTGATCGAGGATGGGTGGTTGGACGCCGCCTCGGGGGCTGCGATCCCAACGGCGATCGAGCCGAACACTAGCCCCGCACTTCGCGAGACTCGTGACTCCAAGGAGCTAGACTCCTCTCCGGACTCCAGACCCTCCGCGCACCTGCCGATCGAATCCGATTGGGCGCCGATCATGGAGTTTACTGCCACGGACATCTTTCAGCACTCGCCTTTCAGCGATATTCCGAAGACACTAAAGTCTTTCTCTTTATCAGGAGAGCCCTAGCCGGACTACGGTCAGCAAGGTTGGGATACGGACGATGAAGAAATTCAAAGCCCACCCACCATCCACTTTGTAGCCACTGTCGACGATTTAACCGACATGCTCGACTTCGACTCTGAAAACATCGACGGTATGGACGATGATGCGGGAGGCGAAGAAGAACCACCGCCCACAGGGCGCCGGACGCCCACCTCATCATATGACATATACATGGTGGACGCTCCAAAAGATGACGACGAGGAGCGAAAGGACGCACCGAAGGCTTGTTCCCTCGAAAAGCAGTCAAAGCGGCGACGCAAGCGCCACCCCAAATCCCGCCTCGACAGAAATAACGATCACACAGACCCAGCGCTGGAGCAGGGCGAACCGCTGCCGGACAACGGCAATCCGGATAATCAAACCGACCAAACAAATTCTATCAAGTATAATAGTCCGGAATACATAACGCTGGATAGGCACCCGGAGCAGCAGAATGCCCGTAAAAGGCTTGTTGCCACCGCGAGGAGTCTTAAAAAGCAGAAGCAAAGGCTCAAGGCTGTGCAAGACACACTCCAAATAAGATGGAGTAAAATACTCAACACAACAGCGAGGTACAGCGACAATCGCTCCTCCAAGAGCTACCCAAAGCGGAAGCTGCTACCTGAATTCGATGAGGAGGCCTCAGACCCCCCACAACCAAATATCAAAGCAGCCACCTGGCCGGATAGACGACCCCTCTACCAACACAGAGCGGCATACAACGCCGCTCACAATACAACACGCGACCCATGCGAGGGCTCGCACCCAAAGGACGGTGCGACAAGATCCATCTATGGACCACGCAAGCACGCCCCAGCATACAATGCAACACCACAAACATCCGAACAATGCGGTACACCCAGCTACAGGGGTGCCGCACACCCCCTATGTTTCACCGATGAGGTGCTGGACCATGAATTTCCAGAGGGATTCAAACCCGTAAACATAGAGGCATACGACGGAACAACAGACCCTTGGGTCTGGATTGAGGACTACATCCTTCATATCCATATGGCTCGAGGAGATGATCTCCACGCCATCAAGTACTTACCCCTCAAGCTCAAAGGGCCAGCTCGTCACTGGCTTAAAGGCCTCCCCGAAAGCTCCATTGGAAGTTGGCAAGAGTTTGAAGACGCCTTTCGGGCAAATTTTCAAGGGACTTATGTCCGACCTCTGGATGCAGACGATTTGAGTGATATAACTCAACAGCCCAGAGAGTCAGCCTGAAAGCTTTGGAATAGGTTTCTTACTAAAAAGAACCAAATTGTCGACTGTCCGGACGCCGAAGCCTTGGCAGCTTTTAAGCATAGCGTCCGTGACGAATGGCTCGCCAGACACCTCGGCCAAAATAAGCCGAGAACGATGGCCGCATTAACAAACCTCATGACCCACTTTTGCGCGGGTGAGGACAGCTGGCTAGCCAGATGCAGCACCAGCGACCCCAGTACATCTGAAGTTAGAGATGGAAACGGGAAATCACGGCGCAACATCAATAACAAACGCCGGAATAAAGAAGACAACACGAAGGGCACGGTAGTAAACGCCGGATTCAAAAGCTCTCGGCTAGGTCAAAAGCCGCCCTCTAAAGGCACCAGGGATGAACTGTCCAGCCTCAACAAAATTCTGGACCAAGTATGTCAGATCCATAGTACCCCTGGTAAACCTGCTAATCATACCCACAGAGAATGTTGGGTCTTCAAGCAGTCCGGCAAGCTCAACGCCGTACACAAGGGGGAGGATACACCAAGTGAAGACGAGGACGAGCCTCCCAAGCAAGACACTGGGGAACAAAAGAAATTTCCACCAGAAGTCAAAACAGTAAACGTGTTACACATGATCAAGGGAAAAAACAACGCGGCACTCCCAGGAAAATATACCCAAGTGCCTGTCACCACGAAGTCCTGCCACTGGTCGTCTCAACCGATCACTTTCGACCATCGCGATTACTCAACAAGTATCCGACGCGCAGGATGGGCTGCCCTGGTATTAGACCCAGTAATTGGCGGATATCACTTCACACGAGTCTTGATGGACGATGGCAGCAGTCTAAACCTAATATATCGGGATACAATCCGCGGGATGGGGTTAGACCCAACAAAAATTCGCCATAGCAACACTACCTTCAAAGGAGTAACGCCAGGCCCAGGGGCTCGTTGTACAGGCTCCCTCCTACTGCAAGTTATATTCGTCTCCCCCGATAACTTCCGTCGCGAGCATTTAACCTTCCACATCGCTCTGTTCCAAAGTGGCTATCAAGCACTGCTCGGACGCGAAGCTTTCGCTCGCTTTAATGCAATACCACACTACGCCTCCCTCACACTCAAGATGCCCGGTCCACGTGGCATCATTTCAGTGAACGGAAATATCAAGCGATCTCTGTGCGCCAAAGAGAGTGCGGCTGCCTTGGCAGCCGCACACTAAAGGCGCCCGGACCAGCAAAAACATCCAATAGGTCGTCAAGACCTCAGACACAACTAATCAAGTCCGGCGCCAATATTTATACCGAATAAATGGTCACACCCCTATTTGTCAATACAAGGGGCTCAACGCGCGCAGACAAGTGGCAATTTCTTCTCATATTGAATTATACATGGTTTCTTTAAAAACTATCTTTTTGCACGACAACTTTTTCACCTAAATTCCTCTCTTTTACAGACGATCATCATGCTACACCCGTCCAGGATACGGCACAACGGAGACACAGGCGCAGACGTGCAGCAGGGACCCGCTCCAGGGATTCTTTTTAGATTAAGACCCTGCGTCAACCTTTTTTACTGTCTCTTGTTGATACATATCCACCATGGAGAAGGATGCTGACATCTTGGCATGTGGCCACGCCAGAACAATGCACGTACCTGGACACAAGGGGCTTCTTACAAAGGCCATTATTTAGGCTCGGTTTATACCACAAAGACCGAATACCTTAGGGAGTGTTCGGCGTCGCGAGTTTGGCCCTATATGCATCAGCTCCGAATCATTGTCTTTGGTCAAATGTTGGGTTTGCTCGGCTCCTGTGTTTTGGTGCCTTACGTTCCGCTTTACCGGCTAAGGTAGCACCAGGAGAACTACTGCGATTGTGCCCTGGTTCATCCGGACGAGCACCTCAGTAGAGAAAGCCGAAAACTGACTGTCATGATATAGCGTGAGACTGGTCAACCACTCGATGACCTGTTGGAATGTTATAATTCCTCCGCCTTAACGAAGGGCCGTTTTTCGGCCAGGCATGTACGCACCCCGGCATCGGGAGAGTGCGGAGCCACCAGGGGCTATCTAGTAGCCCCACTGTCAAACTCCTATGGCTAAGTGAAAGTGCTAAAGCATTATAGTCCGGTTGCCTCGCTCGCTCCGCTATCACCTCCTTAATAGGAGCAATACGTTGGGTTAAGTGTGAACGCGTGTTTTTTGCGAGCACCTCCGCATTATATGCGTGGGGGTTGAAGCCGACGGCTGCAATCTTTCAGGTTATACACATGTATACATAAACGGCCGCCCAGGAGGCATCATATTACTTTCAGGCAAAAGTATAAAAATAGCCTTATAAAAAAAATTCAAAGCATTTCGCTTACAATGAGATTACATATCACTCAAACATAATATTCTTTGAGCACTGGGTCTCTATCAAACGAGCACCCTCAAGAACTTCTTCAAAGTAGTGCTCAGCAGCCATTCGACCTATGGCCGAATCCCGCGCTGCAACAGTGGTAGCATCCATCTCCGCCCAGTATGCTTTAACACGGGCAAAGGCCATCCGTGCGCCCTCTATGCACGCCGACCTTTTCATCACATTAACGCGCGGCACCACGTCAAGGAACTGCTGCACCAAGCCGAAATAGCTGTTCAATTTTGGCCTTTCCGGCCATAGCTGATCCACAACAGACCTCATGGCGAGTCCGGACAACCTATTCAGTTCGGCCCATTCGGCTAATTGGTCAGTCAATGAAAGCGGACGCTCGGGAGAATGGAATTGTGCCCAAAACAGCTGGTCCACTTCACGGTCCGTCTGACCCTGGAAGTACTTGGCCGCATCGGCAACGCTCGCCGCCAACTCCATATACACATCCTCCGAACTCCACAGCCGATCCAGAGGGGCATACCGTGGATCTCCAAACTTCTTCCGCAACATAAAGGATTTCCCAGCTACAATATCCCCAGCTTCCCGCAGCTCCTCCGTCTTCGCCCTCATAGCAGAGCGGAGGTATTTTCTCGTTGCAGCAGCCTTCTCAAGGTCCGATGCCTTCGCTAGGTTTTCCTTTTCAAGAACCCGGCAACGGTCGGCGGCTTTTAATTCTATGGCCATCTTGGCCATCTTATCCCGGCTCTCGCCATTCGCGGCCTTCTCGGCTTTCAACTCTTCGGCCGCCTTCAAAGCAGCCGCATTACCAAACCTTGCTTGTTCCTTGGCTCGGGCAAGTTCTGCCCGCAAGGCTTCAACAGTGTCAGCTTCATCTGTAGTCACAACATATTAAAGATACTGGCATCATGATGCTCTTACTATGTGGCGTTTACCAGATAATGACACTTACCCTGTGCCTCGTCAAGCCTTTTGTTAACAAGCTCGATGTCGGCGTCTGCCGCATCCAACTGCCGTTTTAAATGGGCAAACTCGCTAGTCCGGCTAGCCACCGGAGCTTCCATCACCTGCACATAGAGGCAGTATGGTTATTACCTGGGAATATGATCCTCTCTTCGTCGTCGTTTCCGACGACAACCAGAGTCTCAGGGGCTACTATCTACACAGGGCACACCTAGCATGTGCAGGACTATCATACATTATTTTATGTACCTCAAAGCCTGTCAGTAGACTCATAAAAGCTTCATGCAATCCGCTTTCGGAGGACACGATTCTCTCCACCACCGTATTCATTAGCATACGGTGTTCATCTGAGATGGCCGCTCGCCCCACCAACTCCCTCAGAACATCCGATCACACACTAGACGGTGCCGGACTCTTTTGTCTGCTCTCTTCGGGATCCGGACACTTGGAGCTTCGGGGGTCAATGGGATTATCTTCTGGCCTCACCGGACTCGGAGAGGCCCTCTACCACGACACTTTGGGGTCGCCCGCTTCCGGGGCGGAGGAGTCCGGAGGAGGCGTTTCGCTCTCCATCATCTCTGGAAGAAGATCCCCCGAAGACGAGCGCATTTGAGAGGGGCTAAGGCCCGAACTGCAAAAGATATATGCGGTGGTTATTTTCTCAGAAGAAAAAGATGGCATACTTGTGCTATTAAAGTATTTCGGGTCACTTACGACTCGCGGGAGAATTGATCCCCCCGCAGACTTCGTGAGGCAAAAGCACCCCCCAAGGTAGGACCCTCTGTGGGAGACTTCTTCTCCCGTTTGGAAGCTTCGGCTTCCGAATCCCCGGGCGCAGTCCTTTTCCTCCTCCGGTCGTCTTCCTTCATGGAGACGCTCGCTCCCCCGGTTAGAATGGGCAGCGTTGGGGGCCCACGTTCGCCCGTATAATCCTCCCCAGTATCTTCCTTCAAGGGCTCCGGGCAAGGTGCGACCTGGAGCATCTTTTCCAATACCGGATTGTCCAAACCCTCCGGGAGGGGGGCCGAACACCGAATCAACTTCGCCTTTGTTAGCCAGTCCTGGTCAAAAAGCGAACTCTCAGGAATAACTTTGTAACAAATGAGAGATAGTATGTTCGGCCGGAAGATTCCTTACCTCTTCGGTGGCACGGTTACTGCCCAGGCCCACGTCCTCAGTGATTTCTGGACACTCTACCTGAGGTCTGAAAAATGACTTGTACATCTCCTCGTGCATCAGGCCAAGGAAGTTTTGAATGACACGCAGTCCCTCGGGATTGAACTCCCACAAGCGGAGGGGCCGGCGTTTGCAAGGCTGGACTTGACGAACCAGCATAACTTGTATTACCGCAACCAAACTAAAATCTCCATCGAAGAGATCTCGAATGCGGCTTTGCAGTATAGGCACGTTCTTAGCTGGACCCCAGCTCAGACCTCTGCTGATCCATGACATCAGTCGTGGTGGAGGGCCCGAGTGGAAAACCGGGGCGGCCACCCACTTGGCACTTCTACGAGTCGTGATGTAGAACCACTCCTGTTGCCACAATTCAGACACCTCCGGAATGGAACGTTTGGGCCATGGAGCTCCCGTCATCTTGCATATTGAGGCACCTCCACACGCTGCATGTTGCTCCTCGATCATCTTCGGCTTTACTTCAAAGGTCTTGAGCCACAGGCTAAAGTGAGGGGTAACCCGGAGGAAGGCCTCACACACGACAATAAATGTCGTGATATGAAGAAAGGAGTCCGGAGCTAGATCGTGGAAATCTAGCCCATAATAAAACATCAAACCCCTGACGAAAGGACTTTCCTTGGCGTGGAAGGCAAGCTTGGTGATACGGATATGAAGATCTCCTACCATTGTATACGACTTTGTGTAACCCTAACCCTCTCCGGTGTCTATATAAACCGGAGGGTTTTAGTCCATAGGACAACATTCAGAACAACAATCATACCATAGGCTAGCTTCTAGGGTTTAGCCTCTCCGATCTCGTGGTAGATCTACTCTTGTACTACCCATATCATCAATATTAATCAAGCAGGACGTAGGGTTTTACCTCCATCAAGAGGGCCCGAACCTGGGTAAAACTTCGTGTCCCTTGCCTCCTGTTACCATCCGTCCTAGACGCACAGTTCGGGACCCCCTACCCGAGATCCGCCGGTTTTGACACCGACAAGCATCTACAGTCGGGCGCCCCAAACCCGCCACAAACGTCCGGGCGGCCTGGCCGGTCACAATTTTTCAACCCAGACGGACGCCTCAAATGGGTCTCAAACGCCCGGGCTGACCGGCACGCCTCATATCCAGCCCAAATATGGGGGCGTCCGGGCGCGCCCGCCATGTCGAACCCGGCCCATGTTGGCCCACCTGACCCCACATATATTAGTCTCCATCGGCTCATCGGAGCAAACCCTAGCCACTCCCCTCCGCCACCCAAGCTCACCATCGGCAATTTCTGGCCTTCTTCGGCATAGCAGGCAGTGGATCGGACTCTGACTAGTCCGGATCCGTCATTTGCGGTATCATCCCGTGTGGGTTGGAGGAGGCAATGGCAGTCCGCATTGCACTCTGCCGCTCCTAGGAGGACGACCCCCGACGGACGGACGGATTGGTCTGCCACGACTCCATAGCGTCGGCTCACCAGGCGCTCGGGTCCTCTGGGGTTGCATCCTTGTGGTCCCAATAGCCGGAACCCCTCTCCTTCCCCATCACCGGTCGGGCAGACAATGAGTCCCACCGGGAACGGGCGGCACGCAGTGGGAAGGAGAGGATAAGGGTCACCGATGCCTGATACGTCTCCAACGTATCTATAATTTTTGATTGTTCCATGCTATTATATTAGCAACTTTGGATGTTTATGGGCTTTATTATACACTTTTATATTATTTTTGGGACTAACCTATTAACCTAGAGCCCAGTGCCAGTTTCTGTTTTTTCCTTGTTTTAGAGTATCACAGAAAAGGAAAATCAAACGGAGTCCAATTGACCTGAAACTTCACGGAACTTATTTTTGGAAGGAAAGCAACCCGGGAGACTTGGAGTCCACGTAACGTAAGAGAAGCAACAAGGAGGCCACGAGGCAGGGGGGTGCGCCCACCCCCCTGGGCGTGCCCTCCACCCTCGTGGGCCCCTCGTGGCTCCCCTGACGTACTTCTTCCGCCTATATATCTCCATATATCCTAAAAACATCAGAGAGCACAATAGATCATGAGTTTCGCCGCTAGAAGCCTCTGTAGCCACCGAAAACCAATCTAGACCCATTCTGGCACCCTGTCGGACGGGGCAATCCCTCTCCGGTGGCCATCTTCATCATCCCGATGCTCTCCATGACGAGGAGGGAGTAGTTCTTCCTCGGGGCTGAGGGTATGTACCAGTAGCTATGTGTTTGATCTCTCTCTCTCTCGTGTTCTTGAGGTGATACGATCTTGATGTATCGCGAGCTTTGCTATTATAGTTGGATCTTATGATGTTTTCTCCCCCCTCTACTCTCTTGTAATGGATTGAGTTTCCCCTTTGAAGTTATCTTATCGGATTGAGTCTTTAAAGATTTGAGAACACTTGGTGTATGTCTTGCCGTGTGTATCTGTGGTGACAATGGGATACCACGCGATTCACTTGATGTATGTTTTGGTGATCAACTTGCGGGTTCCGCCCATGAACCTATGCATAGGGGTTGGCACACGTTTTCGTCGTGATTCTCCGGTAGAAACTTTGGGGCACTCTTTGAGGTTCTATGTGTTGGTTGAATAGATGAATCTGAGATTGTGCGATGCATATTGTATAATCATACCCACGGATACTTGAGGTGACATTGGAGTATCTAGGTGACATTACGGTTTTGGTTGATTTGTGTCTTAAGGTTTTATTATAGTACAAACTCTAGGGCTGTTTGTGACACTTATAGGAATAGCCCAACGGATTGATTGGAAAGAATAACTTTGAGGTGGTTTCGTACCCTACCATAATCTCTTCGTTCGTTCTCCGCTATTAGTGACTTTGGAGTGACTCTTTGTTGCATGTTGAGGGATAGTTATATGATCCAATTATGTTATTATTGTTGAGGGAATTTGCACTAGCGAAAGTATGAACCCTAGGCCTTGTTTCAACGCATTGCAATACCGTTTATGCTCACTTTTATCATTCGTTACCTTGCTGTTTTTATATTTTCATATTACAAAAACTATTATCTACCATCCATATACCACTTGTATCACCATCTCTTCGCCGAACTAGTGCACCTATACAATTTACCATTGTATTGGGTGTGTTGGGGACACAAGAGACTCTTTGTTATTTGGTTGCAGGGTTGCTTGAGAGAGACCATCTTCATCCTACGCCTCCTATGGGTTGATAAACCTTAGGTCATCCACTTGAGGGAAATTTGCTACTGTCCTAAAACCTCTGCACTTGGAGGCCCAACAACGTCTACAAGAAGAAGGTTGTGTAGTAGACATCAAGCTCTTTTCTGGCGCCGTTGCCGGGGAGGTTAGCGCTTGAAGGTATATCTTTAGATCTTGCAATCGAGTCTTTTAGTTTCTTGTTTTATCACTAGTTTAGTTTATAAAAGAAAATTACAAAAAAAATGGAATTAAGGTTACCTCATATGCTTCATCTTTTTAATATCTATCATGAAAATAAGGATTCCGATAATTGTGCTCAAGTGCTAGAAGAAGAATGCATTAGATGTTTGGCACTAAATATTTGAATGATGAGCATGATTGCAATGTTTTTAGTATGAATTACTTGAATATCCATGATGCTAATGATATGCAAAGCCACAAGCTTGGGGAAGCTATGTTTGATGAAGATGTTATTTTTTGTCCCCCAAGTTTTGATGAGCAAATTTATTATGATGAAAGCATGCCTCCTATCTATGATGATTATTGTGATGACACGTATGCTTTAAAGAATAACGATAACCATGAAACTTGTCATCTTGATCTTAATTTTCAATCACATGATAGTACCCACTACTATTCATGAGAAGAAATTTGCTTATGTGGAGAGTAATAAAATTCTATGCTTGTAGATCATGAAAAGAATGCTTTAGGTACTGGTTATATTGTTGAATTCATTCATGATGCTACTGAAAATTATTATGAGGGAGGAACATATGCTTGTAGGAATTGCAATAATATCAAGTTTCCTCTCTATGTGCTTAAAATCTTGAAGTTATGCTTGTTTTGCTTTGCTATGCAAGTTGATTCTTGTTCCCACAAGTTGTTTGCTCACAAAATCCCTATTCATAGGAAGTGGGTTAGACTTAAATGTTCTAGTAATATTCTTCAAGATGCTCTCCTTATGTTACAATTCTTATCTTTTATGTGAGCATCGTTGAAATCATCATGCCTAGCTAGGGGCGTTAAACGATAGCGCTCGTTGGGAGGCAACCCAACTTTATTTTTGTTCCTTGTTTTTGTTCCTGTTTAGTAATAAATAATTCATCTAGCCTTTGTTTATATGTGGTTTTATGCTTTTAATTAGTGTTTGTGCCAAGTAGAACCTTTGGGAAGACTTGGGGAAAGTCTTGTTGATCATGCTGTAAAAACAGAAACTTTAGCGCTCACGAGAATTGCTGCCATTTTTATTTGGAGAGATCTATTTAGTTAATTCTTTTTGAAGATGATTAATATATAAATTCCTCAGGTGCAGAAATTTATTTGATAATTTTATGAGTTCCAGGAGTATACGTTTGATACAGATTTCTACATACTGTTCTGTTTTTGACAGATTCTGTTTTCTATGTGTTGTTTACTTATTTTAATGAATCTATGGCCAGTAAAATAGTTTATAAACCATAGAGAAGTTGGAATACAGTAGGTATAACACCAATATAAATAAATAATGAGTTCATTAAAGTACCTTGAACTGGTGATTTACTTTCTTATAGACTTATACTAACGGAGCTTACGAGTTTTCTGTTAAGTTTTGTGTTGTGAAGTTTTCAAGTTTTGGGTAAAGATTTGATGGACTATGGAATAAGGAGTGGCAAGATCCTAAGCTTGGGGATTCCCAAGGCACCCCAAGGTAATATTCAAGGACAACCAAAAGCCTATGCTTGGGGATGCCCTGGAAGGCATCCCCTCTTTCGTCTTTGTTCATCGGTAACTTTACTTGGAGCTATATTTTTAGTCACCACATGATATGTGTTTTGCTTGGAGCGTCAATTTATTTTGTTAGGATTTGCTTTCTATTATTTAGAACCATATTTTGCATCTTTTATTTCAATAAAATTGGCATCGATAGCCTTTACTATGCCTATTTTAGAAGTCCAAATGTTGCTGTTTGAAAACAGAAAGTTTAACGCTGTTGCAATAATTCCCTAGAAAAGTCAGAATGTGATAAAATGTTGAAACCTTTTGCATATTAAGCTCTGATAAATTTACTACAGTGGGAATTTTCTTTCATAATTTTTGGAGCTAGGGAAGTATGGATGTTGCTGCATTCTTTACAGACCGTCCTGTTTAGGCAGATTGCTGTTATGTTTGCATTGTTTGCATATGATTGCTTCTTTAATGATTCTATAAGAGTATAGGACTATTAAATATGCAGAGGAATTTAGTATGCAATGTTGAATACTAATTTTAGTGATTTGCTACAGTAGAGTATGATAAGGTTTTTGCAATGGTTTATACTAACTTATCTCACGAGTCCTTGTTGAGTTTTGTGTGGATGAAGCTTTTGAGATTTAGGGAGACCGTGATATGAGAGGAATTAAGGAGACACAAAAGCTCAAGCTTGGGGATTCCCAAGGCATCCCAAGATAATATTTCAAGAAGTCTCAAGCATCTAAGCTTGGGGATGCCCCGGTTGGCATCCCACCTTTCTTCTTCAACAACTATCGGTTAGTATCGGTTGATCCTATGTTTTTGCTTCTTCACGTGATGTTTGCTATTCTTAGATGTCATTTTATTTAGTTTTGCTTGCTGTTTTAATAAAATACCAAGATCTTAAATTCTTAAATGTTAGAGAGTCTTCATATAGTTTCATAATTATTCGACTACTCATTGATCTTCACTTATATCTTTCGGAGTAGTTTGTCATTTGCTCTGGTGCTTCACTTATATCTTTTTAGAGCACGGTGGTGGTTTTATTTTGTAGAAATATATGAACTCTCATGCTTCACTTATATCATTTTGAGAGTCTTTAGAACAGCATGGTAATTTACTTTGGTTATGAATTTAGTCCTAATATGATGGGCATCCAAGAGGGGTATAATAAAAACTTTCATGCAGAGTGCATTGAATACTAAGAGAAGTTTGATACTTGATAATTGTTTTGAGATATGAGGATGGTAATATTAGAGTCATGCTAGTGAGTGGTTATGAATTTGATAAATACTTGTGTTGAAGTTTGTGATTCCCGTAGCATGCACGTATGGTGAACCGTTATGTGATGAAGTCGGAGCATGATTTATTTATTGATTGTCTTCCTTATGAGTGGCGGTCGGGGACGAGCGATAGTTTTTTCCTAACAATCTATCCCCCTAGGAGCATGCGTGTAATACTTTGCTTTGATAACTTGTAGATTTTTTCAATAAGTATATGAGTTCTTTATGACTAATGTTGAGTCCATGGATTATACGCACTCTCACCCTTCCACCTTTGCTAGCCTCTCTAATACCGCGCACTTTTCGCCAGCATCATAAACCCACCATATACCTTCCTCAAAACAGCCACCATACCTACCTATTATGGCATTTCCATAGCCATTCCGAGATATACTGCCATGCAACTTTCCACCGTTCCGTTATTATGACACGCTCCACCATTGTCATATTGCTTGCATGATCATGTAGTTGACATTGTATTTGTGGCAAAGCCACCATTCATAAAACTTCCATACTTGTCACTCATGCATCATTTTACATCCCGGTACACCGCCGGAGGCATTCACATAGAGTCATATCTTGTTCTAAGTATCGAGTTGTAATTCTTGAGTTGTAAGTAAATAAAAGTGTTATGATCATTATTATTAGAGCATTGTCCCAGTGAGGAAAGGATGATGGAGACTATGATTCCCCCACAAGTCGGGATGAGACTCCGGACAAAAAAAGAGAGGCCAAAGAATCCCAAATAAAAAAAGAGAAAAGAGGCCATAAAAAGAAGAAAAGGCCCAAATAAAAAAATAAAAAAATGAGAGAAAAAGAGAGAAGGGGCAATGCTGCTATCCTTTTACCACACTTGTGCTTCAAAGTAGCACCATGATCTTCATGATAAAGAGTCTCTTGTTTTGTCACTTTCATATACTAGTGGGAAATTTTCATTATAGAACTTGGCTTGTATATTCCAATGATGGGCTTCCTCAAAACGCCCTAGGTCTTCGTGAGCAAGCAAGTTGGATGCACACCCACTAGTTTCTTTTGTTGAGCTTTCATATACTTATAGCTCTAGTGCATCTGTTGCATGGCAATCCCTACTCACTCACATTGATATCTATCGATGGGCATCTCCATAGCCTGTTGATACGCCTAGTTGATGTGAGATTATCTTCTCCCTTTTTGTCTTCTCCACAACCACCATTCTATTCCACCTATAGTGCAATGTCCATGGCTCACGCTCATGTATTGCGTGAAGATTGAAAAAGTTTGAGAACATCAAAAGTATGAAACAATTGCTTGGCTTGTCATCGGGGTTGTGCATGATTTAAATATGTTGTGTGGTGAAGATGGAGCATAGCCAGACTATATGATTTTGTAGGGATAGCTTTCTTTGGCCATGATATTTTGAGAAGACATAATTGCTTAGTTAGTATTCTTGAAGTATTATTATTTTTATGTCAATATTAAACTTTTGTCTTGAATCTTATGGATCTGAATATTCTTGCCACAGTAAAGAAGAATTACTTAGAGAAATATGTTAGGTAGCATTCCACATCAAAAATTCTGTTTTTATCATTTACCTACTCGAGGACGAGCAGGAATTAAGCTTGGGGATGCTAATACGTCTCCAACGTATCTATAATTTTTTATTGTTCCACGCTATTATATTATCAACTTTGGATGTTTATGGGCTTTATTATACACTTTTATATTATTTTTGGGACTAACCTATTAACCTAGAGCCCAGTGCCAGTTTCTGTTTTTCCTTGTTTTAGAGTATCGCAGAAAAGGAAAATCAAACGGAGTCCAATTGACCTGAAACTTCACGGAACTTATTTTTGGAAGGAAAGCAACCCGGGAGACTTGGAGTCCACGCAAGGGAAGCAACGAGGAGGCCATGAGGCAGGGGGCGCGCCCACCCCCCTGGGCGCGCCCTCCACCCTCGTGGGCCCCTCGTGGCTCCCTTGACGTACTTCTTCTGCCTATATATCTCCATATACCCTAAAAACATCAGAGAGCACAATAGATCGGGAGTTCCGCCGCCAGAAGCCTCCGTAGCCACCGAAAACCAATCTAGACCCGTTCCGGCACCCTGTCGGAGGGGGTAATCCCTCTCCGGTGGCCATCTTCATCATCCCGATGTTCTGCATGATGAGGAGGGAGTAGTTCTTCCTCGGGGCTGAGGGTATGTACCAGTAGCTATGTGTTTGATCTCTCTCTCTCTCTCGTGTTCTTGAGGTGATACGATCTTGATGTATCACGAGCTTTGCTATTATAGTAGGATCTTATGATGTTTTCTCCCCCCTCTACTCTCTTGTAATGGATTGAGTTTCCCCTTTGAAGTTGTCTTATCGGATTGAGTCCTTAAATATTTGAGAACACTTGATGTATGTCTTGCCGTGCGTATCTGTGGTGACAATGGGATACCACGTGATTCACTTGATGTATGTTTTGGTGATCAACTTGCGGGTTCCGCCCATGAACTTATGCATAGGGGTTGGCACACGTTTTCGTCGTGATTCTCCGGTAGAAACTTTGGGGCACTCTTTGAGGTTCTATGTGTTGGTTGAATAGATGAATCTGAGATTTTGTGATGCATATCGTATAATCATACCCACGGATACTTGAGGTGACATTGGAGTATGTAGGTGACATTAGGGTTTTGGTTGATTTGTGTCTTATGGTGTTATTCTAGTACGAACTCTAGGGCTGTTTGTGACACTTATAGGAATAGCCCAACGGATTGATTGGAAAGAATAACTTTGAGGTGGTTTCATACCCTAGCATAATCTCTTCGTTCGTTCTCCACTATTAGTGACTTTGGAGTGACTCTTTGTTGCATGTTGAGGGATAGATATATGATCCAATTATGTTATTATTGTTGAGGGAACTTGCACTAGTGAAAGTATGAACCCTAGGGCTCGTTTCAACGCATTGCAATACCGTTTATGCTCACTTTTATCATTCGTTACCTTGCTGTCTTTATATTTTCATATTACAAAAACTATTATCTACCATCCATATACCACTTGTATCACCATCTCTTCGCCGAACTAGTGCACCTATACAATTTACCATTGTATTGGGTGTGTTGGGGACAAAAGAGACTCTTTGTTATTTGGATGCAGGGTTGCTTGAGAGAGACCATCTTCATCCTATGCCTCCTATGGATTGATAAACCTTAGGTCATCCACTTGAGGGAAATTTGCTACTGTCCTACAAACCTCTGCACTTGGAGGCCCAACAACGTCTACAAGAAGAAGGTTGTTTAGTAGACATCAATGCCCATATCTCGGAGGAAATGGCGGCGGCAGAGGAGGCGCGCGGGGGGGGGGGTAGAGGAGGAAGCCATCCGCGCCCGCATTGTGAAGAAACGACAGTGGGGAAACATGTGTGCCCTTGCCCAAGAGCATAATCGGACGGTCCGTGCCTGGCCGTACTACCACCGAAGGAGGAAAAGGCGGACAGTGATGGCGAGGACAACTACGGTGACGAGAAGATACGGCTCAACCCCTACTACATCTTTGACCGGCACTTCCGCGAGAAGGACGGCAAGGGCAGCTGTGGATGAACTCCACCATAGCTAAACATATCAAATTTTGGTAGTCCGGTGTCATGTTTAGTTAGTAGTGATGGAATAGCAGGATGATGTGTGTGCATCGACGTAGTGGGGCGGACCTAGAAAGAAAATGACCCGGTGTCCTAGCATATGATCACTCATATTTTTCAGAGGTAATAATACCAGCGGTGCCTAAACTTATCATCGATGTTCAGTTTGGTGCCTAAACTTGAAAAATACATCGAAACGGTTCTATAACTTGGCAATATAGTTAAAATATGGTTCAAATCACGTCCAGATACGTATGTATTGTTGACTAGACATGCCAGCGTGGCACGGAGCCCACTTGCAGTGCCCAGACAAGCTGACATGGAAAGAGTGCCTCTAAATGACCATCGAGTCCCACCTATCAGTGCACAACCAAAATAAATAAAAATGGAACTCGGCTAGGATTTGAACAAGCGACCTTTGAATTACAAAGGGCCTGCGCAAACCACTTCACCAGAGAAAGTTAGTTGACTATTATGCATCGCTAACCTCTATCTAGCTAATTAGACCGCAATCGGTGTGCCCAATTTTCCACATGCTAGTTATCTTTCGTTTTTCTGAGAAAAAATTCAAACTATAGTAACAATATTGAATAAATAGTTAAGGACCCATAATTTTTTTAATGAAATTGAAAATGTTCAAAAAGGAAAACAATACAAAATAATTAATAAAATGGTTTCATAATATTTGTAAGGATTCACAAAATATAATAAAATAATTTTGCAATTTCTAAAAGCTATACATTTTTGGAATGTTAATCTCATTTTCAAAATCTTCATGTTTAAGAAAATATCACATGGTCCTTATTTTAGAACTATTAGTTATTTTTCCTTTTGTACGTGACCCTTTGAGATGTGAATTTCTTTTTTGTTTTTAATAATTCTAAAACTTATGCAAATTATTGTGTTAGTAATAAAAATAAAGCTAGAATGCCTCTACTTAACTAGCTCATTGATCGAAGATGGTTATGTTTCCTAACCATAGACAAAGAGTTGTCATTTTATTAATGAGATCACATCATTAGGAGAATGATGTGATTGACTTGACCCATTCCGTTAGCTTAGCACTCAATCGTTTAATATATTGCTATTGCTTTCTTCATGACTTATACATGTTCCTATGACTATGAGATTATGCAACTCCCATTTACCGGAGGAACACTTTGTGTGATACCAAACATCACAAAGTAACTGGGTGATTATAAAGGTGCTCTACAGGTGTCTCCGAAGGTACTTGTTGGGTTGGCGTATTTCGAGATTAGGATTTGTCACTCCAATTATCGGAGAGGTATCTCTGGGCCCTCTCGGTAATGCACATCATTTAAGCCTTGCAAGCATTGCAACTAATGAATTAGTTGCGGGATGATGTATTACGGAACGAGTAAAGAGACTTGCCGGTAACGAGATTGAACTAGGTATTGAGATACCGACGATCGAATCTCGGGCAAGTAACATACCGATAACAAAGGGAACAACGTATGTTGTTATGCGATCTGACCGATAAAAATCTTCGTAGAATATGTGGGAGACAATATGAGCATCCAGGTTCCGCTATTGGTTATTGATCGGAGACGTGTCTCGGTCATGTCTACATAATTCTCGAACCCGTAGGGTTCGCACGCTTAACGTTTTGATGACAGTTATATTATGAGTTTATATGTTTTGATGTACCGAAGGTTGTCCGGAGTCTCAGATGTGATCACGGACATAATGAGGAGTCTCGAAATGGTCGAGACATGGAGATTGATATATTGGAAGCCTATGTTTGGATATCGAAAGTGTTCCGGGTGAAATCGGGATTTTACCGGAGTACCGGGAGGTTACCGGAACCCCCCAGGAGCTTAATGGGCCATAGTGGGCCTTGTGGAGAAGAGGAGAGGCGGCCAGGGCAGGGCCGCGCGCCCCTCCCCCTAGTCCGAATAGGACAAGGAGAGGGGGCGGCGTCCCCCTTTCCTTCCTCTCTCCCTCCTCTTTCCCCCTCCTCTCCTAGTCCAACAAGGAAAAGGGAGGGAGTCCTACTCCCGGTAGGAGTAGGACTCCTCCTGGCGCGCCCCCTCTAGGCCGGCCGCACCTCCCCGTTGCTCCTTTATATACGGGGGCAGGGGGCACCCTAGAGACACAACAATTTATCGTTTGATCTTTTAGCCGTGTGCGGTGCCACCCTCCACCATAGTCCACCTCGATAATACTGTAGCGGTGCTTAGGCTAAGCCCTGCGTCGGTAGAACATCATCATCGTCACCACGCCGTCGTGCTGACGAAACTCTCCCTTAACACTCGGCTGGATCGGAATTCGAGGGACGTCATCGGGCTGAATGTGTGCTGAACTCGGAGGTGCCATGCGTTCGGTACTTGATCGGTCGGATCGTGAAGACGTACGACTACATCAACCGCGTTGTGCTAACGCTTCTGCTTTCGGTCTACGAGGGTACGTGGACAACACTCTCCCCTCTCGTTGCTATGCATCACCATGATCTTGCATGTGCGTAGGAATTTTTTTGAAATTACTACGTTTCCTAACAGTGGCATCCGAGCCAGGTTTTATGTGTAGATGTCATATGCATGAGTAGAACACAAGTGAGTTGTGGGCGATATAAGTCATACTTCTTACTAGCATGTCATACTTTGGTTCGGAGGTATTGTTGGATGAAGCGGCCCGGACCGACATTACGCGTACGCTTACGCGAGACCGGTTCTACCGACGTGCTTTGCACACAGGTGGCAGGCGGGTGTCAGTTTCTCCAACTTTAGTTGAACCGAGTGTGGCTACGCCCGGTCCTTGCGAAGGTTAAAACAGCACCAACTTGACAAACTATCGTTGTGGTTTTGATGCGTAGGTAAGAACAGTTCTTGCTAAGCCCGTAGCAGCCACGTAAAATTTGCAACAACAAAGTAGAGGACGTCTAACTTGTTATTGCAGGGCATGTTGTGATGTGATATGGTCAAGACATGATGCTAAATTTTATTGTATGAGATGATCATGTTTTGTAACCGAGTTATCGACAACTGGTAGGAGCCATATGGTTGTTGTTTTATTGTATGCAATGAAATCGCCCTGTAATGCTTTACTTTATCACTACGCGGTAGCGATAGTCGTAGAAGTATAAGATTGGCGAGACGACAATGATGCTACGATGGAGATCAAGGTGTCACGCTGGTGACGATGGTGATCATAACGGTGCTTCAGAGATGGAGATCACAAGCACAAGATGATGATGGCCATATCATATCACTTATATTGATTGCATGTGATGTTTATCGTTTATGCATCTTATCTTTCTTTGATTGACGTTAGCATTATAAGATGATCCCTCACTAAATTATCAAAGTATAAGTGTTCTCCCTGAGTATGCACTGTTGTGAAAGTTCTTCGTGCTGAGACACCACGTGATGATCGGGTGTGATAGGCTCTACGTTCAAATACAACGGGTGCAAAACAGTTGCACACGTGGAGTACTCAGGTTAAACTTGACGAGTCTAGCATATAACATATATGGCCTCGGAACACGGAGACCGAAAGGTCGAGTGACGGTGTACTGGACTAGGGGGTACTCAACACGTCATCTCCCGATCTGATAGATTGGGCCGAGGACCCCCGTGGCCGTATACTCATGGGCCAGTTCGGACAGCTGCCGCATACAAGGAAGATTCCACAAGACTTGGCGATCAAGACAAGGACTTCTCCCCACAGGCGTATTCGGCTAGAACTCTTGTTAACCTAGGCCTCTGCTGCATTATATAAACCAGGGCTAGGCTAGTCGATAGAACATACAGAACAACAACCATACCATAGGCTAGCTTTTAGGGTTTAGCCTCCTTGATCTCGTGGTAGATCTACTCTTGTACTACCCATATCATCAATATTAATCAAGCAGGACGTAGGGTTTTACCTCCATCAAGAGGGCCTGAACCTGGGTAAAATATCGTGTTCCTTGCCTCCTGTTACCATCCGGCCTAGACGCACAGTTCGGGACCCCCTACCTGAGATCCGCCGGTTTTGACACCGACATTGGTGCTTTCATTGAGAGTTCCGCTGTGTGGTCGACAAAAGGATCGATGGCTCGCCTGCAGATCAACTGCGACTTCGGCGTCTTCGTCACCGGCTCGACCGGTCACCTTGGTTCGACCAAGAATTGCACCCCTTGTTCGGATCACCATGTTCGGACGTGGGCCTTCATCAAACATCAACTCCGATCTCTATCAAGATCACGGAGGAATCATCTATGGAGTTCGGGGGCTCAACGTCAACATTGCCCTCAAGCGACCGTGCTGTTTTTCCAAACAGCAAACTTGTATCCGCTGCCACCACCTCTTAGAGAATCTCTTTGACGATCCCTTTGGTGGAATTGTGCGGTATTGAGTCTTCAAAGACCATGCAAAATTTCGTCGAGTTCCGATGGAGGAATCTCCGGCAATCTATAATATACCGGAGCCCTGTCAAATCTGGATGGGAATTTGGATGAGTTTAGGGCGTGGTGTCCAGCTTCTAGCTTGGACGTCCTTTGGAAGATCCAACCGTTGATCGGCTGCATAATTCCTATATCTACCACCTCTCAACATTTCAGCTCGATCCGACCGTCCAAACTCCGGCAACCTTCCGATTAGTGCATCACTTTTCGGATCTGTTTTCTGCGTGAAAACGAATCCGACTCGAGTTCATCTTTTTTATGAACGGGATTTCGGACATCCCTTTTGAAGGAAGTTTTGTATGGGGTACTATGTTTTGTTCCCGAACACATCCCACTAACTTTAAGATCTTTTGAACATGATCTTCAACATCATGCTGGTGTCAAACCAGTCCGGCAATATTACTCCACGGCTGCCGACCTGCGCTAGACACGTCGTCACTTTAGCCGGGCTCAACATCTTCGGATCATCATCTCGACAAGCCGAACAAGAGTCCGGCATCGTGAAGGATAAATCGTCATCAACATCGCCGCCCCATGGATTACACGGAGCGGGCATATCGGCATCGCCGCACGGTCGCTTCATCAAGCCGGCATCGACCACGTCACGACCTGCATCGGCAGGGCCGCACTATTGCTTCTTCAAACTGGTGTCCGTCACGCCGACCTACTTCGACTCATCGGCTGACATCGAGGCTTCGACATCTCGGCTGGACCGGGGGCTTCGCCATCTCTTCATCAACCTACTCCGGAGACTTCGGCGTCACTAGCCGACCAGCTCCGTCATGTTAGCTGGACCGAGGGCTTTGCCTCGGCGAGCCAACCTTTGCCAGCATCGCCATACCGTCGCTTTATCGCCATTCAGGCAATGGGTGTGTGGATCGAGTCCCAATTTTGGGAATCACCTTTCTTCGGATTGCTACAACAAATAAACCAGGTGCTATCAATCCTAGTATTTTTTGTTTGTTTGGGTTTATTTTTCCCAAGAAATTATTACTCTGATTTGTCCATCATCTGTACACAGGTCTATCAAATGATGGCCGCATTAACGACGGTCGCCTGGTGGTTCGGTCAATTTCCGTACATAGTCCGGCGAACGCCGCATCTGGAACTCAGACTGACCTGTGAATTCAGGCTTTGCCACGCCTTTACCGCATCACGCCGATGCCCTGCATCGACATTGACTTCGACGCCAGGCCATATTTCTTTTATTACTCACTTTGCATAAATTATTTATTATGCAACGTTTTTTTAATTATTATTATTACTATTATCTCCGGTTTGCACTACTTTTTGTGCACAGGAAAATGATCCGGGGACTTCGGCATCACTCTGCCGGTCTGCATTGACCGTGCTATGTCACCACTTCGGCGTGTCGAGCTCTCCTCTCCGCTACCTCGGGACCAGCTTGGGGGATGGAACCTTGCCCCGCATCAAGCTCGAACCGCGTCATCAATACCGAACACATTAACCAGCTAAGTCGTTTTCATGCTCAAAGCTTTAATTTCTAACTTGTGTTCGGTTCGACCAAGCATTATACTTTTTTGGAAAAAAGTTGCTTGTAAAAAAATTTCCTTGTCCAAACTTTGTTACTGACGCATAAATTCAAATACCCAATTCATTTGGGGGCTTCCTTCATGAAGCTTTTCCACTTGCATATGATTATACTTGTACGGCTTCGTTCCTTGTTCGTGTATTACGCCACAATATGCATCATATTGACTTAAGCGGTTTGCAAGCTGGGTTGCCTCACTCCTGTGTTTACCCCTACGTTCCCGATTGTTTGGCTAGGGAGTAAAGGGAGCACCTCTGCGATTATCATGATCGGGTCGCCCGAGCCGGACCTCAGACTGGGTGAAGCCGAAAGCTAGCGCTCTTATAGTTTTCAATGATGGTCGGCACACAATGGAACTCATGAGTACAAAAAATCTATTGCACAAGTCTCATAATAACAATGAGCACCGAAGAAAGGTATCGGTTGGGGTACTATTTTCTTCAAAGATGCTTCTTACACTTCACGGTAATATAGCATAAGTTCCCTGAGCGCGCTTTGTCTGTTACAGCCTTATGGCCTGATTGCCTGGTTATTGGAAACACCGTCGATATTTTCGACCGATGGAGTACATAACACTTTTCGGTCCTTGACCAAAGAGGGAGAAGCTGACGGTCGGTTAAGACGCGTTTAAAGTTCGGTTGAATATAGATATGATATAAGTACTTCGGTACATGCAATCATTCTTCTACCCAAGTCACTTGGGGGCTCTTAAGTTTATTTGAGCCATTTTATAATAAGTGTTCTTATTCTTAGTCATTGCAAAGTTTTATTATTATTATTTACCACTCCTTTTTTCGACGCGAGTGTGCGGTCACTAGCCGGGGAGCCTAATTTCTCTCTCAAAGCCGCTAGAGTTTAGTTTGCTAAACTGGCCTAATGAGAAGTACTCCGCCCTCGGGATAGGAGGTGGAAGCCGTAGGCTGACCCGCTCGAAGTCTTGAGATAGGATGTATCATGTTAAAGCACGACAGAAGCACTTCTTTTTTCTAAGACCAATTTTCGGATTGGCACCGAACACTTGATCTTGTTCGGACGTCATGTTTTTACTGACGTTTCTTGGTTTTCCAAGCTTTTTGGCACTTTTAAACTATTTGTGCTTTTCCAGCATTAGTCTCGCAGTGCAACGCCGGACACCTTTAGGGATTCGGCAAAAACATTCTCAGATATTGCTATATATGCATCGGTTTCGAATTGTGTCTTCGGTCAATAGTTGGGTTGCCCGGCTCCTGCACTTGCTTCCTACGTTCCGTTTTGTTCAGCTAGGCGTGCAAAGGGAGAACCACTGCGATTGTGCTTCCAGCTCACATGGTTAAGCACCTCAGTGGAGAAAGCCGAAAACTGACTGTCACAATAAGCGTAAACTGGTCAGCAATCCGATGACTATGTTAAATGACGGGCCGTTCATAACATTGGCCGAAGTGTTTACGGCTTGACCCCGACTGTCGCCGAACACTACCGGGGGCTATTAACTGGCCTCCCAAACTAAATCCTCGATATTTTGCTCTTACATTAGAGCTGAGGTTTAATGATCATGCTTAGCATGACAACCCAAAGAAAGGAACCGATAGCGGGACTATTTTCTTTGGAAGACATTTCTTCTGTTAAACAGTAATATAACTCTCTACGTACCTTTGTTTATAAAACCGTATGGCTAGATTGCCTTGTTTGTTGTAAATCTTTGTCCTCATAAAGGTTTTATAAAGTAGGGCAAACACTCCTCGGCTACTGGCCGAGGAGGTGGAAGCCGATGGTCGGTCAACAAAGTTTTGTACAATGCGGATCTGAGCATTAATGACGTAAAGTACTTGGATACATAGAGTCATTACACATAATTTGTGATTTTACTATGGATATTGATCCTTAATTCAGCCACCCGTGCCCGCATTAAGGCTCGGGGGCTACTGGGCTTCGGGCTTATTATTTACAAATATTAAAGGGGCACATCGATCCCCTGATCTGGTGTTGCCACCCGACCAGTGTCTCAGGGCTACTGCATTGCTTGTCCAATGCAGAAAATTTTATGTGCAATATAGTTTCCGAGGAGATTTTGATCCTCAGGTTGGTCGACTGAGCACGCCGCTTTTAGTGTCCCGAAGTATTCTGCCGAGCTTGGACTTGATCCTCAGGCTGATTTTGCAAATCAACCTGAGTCTCAGCGGCTACTAGGATCAGCAGTCTTACATCATCCTTCAGGTGCATCTCGGGTTTTAGACCGATACACACCTTGAGGGATACTGGCTATATATCTCGACAGAGAATAAATTGCACCAATAAAAAATATTCACAAAAATCGGCCCACATTCGGGGTGGTGCACCACCTCGGAAGTAGTCCGGCATAAAGCTCGGGCGCTAGTGGCTGGCTCCATAGAGGGCATTTCCGGCATTAAGCTCGGCTAAACTCCTTCAAATGTTTTGAACCAAGGTGATATGACACCTCAGATATAGTCCGGCGTTGGAGCTTGGATACAGTCCGGCGTTGGAGCTCGGATACATAGTTCGGCATTGGAGCTCGGATACATTCCGGCGTTAGAGCTGGGAAGCGGTCCGGCATTGGTGCTCGGCTGCAAAAGATACCTCGAATACAGTCCGGCGTTAGAGCTCGGACGCAAGAGGACACTGCCTCCCAGGAACAACTTCAAACCCGAGGTGTGGCATAAAAATAATAAGGCATTGATAAAGGCCGGAAACTTAAAGGGGCTCCTCGGGTACCCGGCGTATAAACCCGTCGAATGCATTTCGGTGATCCTCAAGATCGAAGATGAGAAGATTTGTTGAACCAGTTTTCAAGACCGACGACCGAAGATGAAGAATAGTTCAGAAGAATCGAGGAGCGTCCCTAACTTGAAGACCGGTTCAGGGGGCTACTGACGGTGTACTGGACTAGGGGGTACTCAACACGTCATCTCCCGATCTGATAGATTGGGCCGAGGACCCCCGTGGCCGTATACTCATGGGCCAGTTCGGACAGCTGCCGGATACAAGGAAGATTCCACAAGACTTGGCGATCAAGACAACAACTTCTCCCCACAGGCGTATTCGGCTAGGACTCTTGTTAACCTAGGCCTCTGCTGCATTATATAAACCAGGGCCAGGCTAGTCGATAGAACATACAGAACAACAACCATACCATAGGCTAGCTTTTAGGGTTTAGCCTCCTTGATCTCGTGGTAGATCTACTCTTGTACTACCCATGTCATCAATATTAATCAAGCAGGACGTATGGTTTTACCTCCATCAAGAGGGCCCGAACCTGGGTAAAACATCGTGTTCCTTGCCTCCTGTTACCATCCGGCCTAGACGCACAGTTCGGGACCCCCTACCCGAGATCCGCCGGTTTTGACACCGACATCGAGCATGAATCATATAGTAGATATGATCAACATAGTGATGTTCACCATTGAAACTACTCCATCTCACGTGATGATCGGACATGGTTTAGTTGATCTGGATCACGTGATCACTTAGAGGATTAGAGGGATGTCTATCTAAGTGGGAGTTCTTAAGTAATATGATTAATTGAACTTAAATTTATCATGAACTTAGTACCTGATAGTATCTTCCTTGTCTATGTTGATTGTAGATAGATGGCCCGTGTTGTTGTTCCATTGAATTTTAATGTGTTCCTTGAGAAAGAAAAGTTGAAAGATGATGGTAGCAATTACACGGACTGGGTCCATAACTTGAGGATTATCCTCATTGCTGCATAGGAAAATTACGTCCTGGAAGCACCGCTGGGTGCCAGGCCTGCTGCAGATGCAACTAACGACGTTAAGAATGTCTGGCAGAGCAAAGAAGATGACTACTCGATAGTTCAATGTGCCATGCTTTACGGCTTAGAACGGGGACTTCAACGACGTTTTGAACGTCATGGAGCATATGAGATGTTCCAAGAGTTGAAGTTAATATTTCAAGCAAATGCCCGGATTGAGAGATATGAAGTCTCCAATAAGTTCTACAGCTGCAAGATGGAGGAGAATAGTTCTGTCAGTGAGCATATACTCAAGATGTCTGGGTACTGCAATCACTTGATTCAACTGGGAGTTAATCTTCCGGATGATAGCGTCATTGACAGAATTCTCCAATCACTGCCACCAAGCTACAAGAGCTTCGTGATGAACTATAATATGCAAGGGATGGAGAAGACAATTCCCGAGCTCTTCGCAATGCTAAAGGCAGCGGAGGCAGACATCAAGAAGGAGCATCAAGTGTTGATGGTCACTAAGACCACCAGTTTCAAGAAAAAGGGCAAAGGGAAGAAGAAGGGGAACTTCAAGAAGAATAGCAAGCAAGTTGCTGCTCAGGAGAAGAAACCCAAGTCTGGACCTAAGCCTGAGACTGAGTGCTTCTACTGCAAGCAGACTGGTCACTGGAAGCGGAACTGTCCCAAGTATTTAGCCGATAAGAAGGATGGCAAGGTGAACAAAGGTATATGTGATATACATGTTATTGATGTGTACCTTACTAATGCTCGCAGTAGCACCTGGGTATTTGATATTGGTTCTGTTGCTAATATTTGCAACTCGAAATAGGGGCTAAGGATTAAGCGAAGATTGGCTAAGGATGAGGTGACGATGCGCGTGGGAAATGGTTCCAAAGTCGATGTGATTGCGGTCGGCACGCTACCTCTACATCTACCTTCGGGATTTGTATTAGACCTAAATAATTGTTATTTGGTGCCAGCGTTGAGCATGAACATTATATTTGGATCTTGTTTGATGCAAGACGGTTATTCATTTAAATCAAAGAATAATGGTTGTTCTATTTATATGAGTAATATCTTTTATGGTCATGCACCCTTGAAGAGTGGTCTATTTTTGATGAATCTCGATAGTAGTGATACACATATTCATAATATAGAAATCAAAAGATGTAGAGTTGATAATGATAGTGCAACTTATTTGTGGCACTGCCGTTTAGGTCATATCGGTGTAAAGCGCATGAAGAAACTCCATACTGATGGACTTTTGGAACCACTTGATTATGAATCACTTGGTACTTGTGAACCGTGCCTCATGGGTAAGATGACTAAAACACTGTTCTCCGGAACTATGGAGAGAGCAACAAATTTGTTGGAAATTATACATACAGATGTATGTGGTGGGATGAATGTTGAGGCTCGTGGTGGATATCATTATTTTCTCACCTTCACAGATGATTTAAGCAGATATGGGTATATCTACTTAATGAAACATAAGTCTGGAACGTTTGAAAAGTTCAAAGAATTTCGGAGTGAAGTTGAAAATCATCGTAACAAGAAAATAAAGTTTCTATGATCTGATCGTGGAGGAGAAAATATTTGAGTTATGAGTTTGGTCTTCATTTGAAACAATGCGAAATAGTTTCGCAACTCACGCCACCCGGAACACCACAGTGTAATGGTGTGTCCGAACGTCATAATCGTACTCTACTAGATATGGTGCGATCTATGATGTCTCTTACTGATTTACCGCTATCATTTTGGGGTTATGCTTTAGAGACGGCCGCATTCACATTAAATAGGGCACCATCGAAATCCGTTGAGACGACGCCTTATGAACTGTGGTTTGGCAAGAAACCAAAGTTGTCGTTTCTGAAAGTTTGGGGTTGCGATGCTTATGTGAAAAAGCTTCAACCTGATAAGCTCGAACCCAAATCTGAGAAATGTGTCTTCATAGAATACCCAAAGGAGACTGTTGGGTACACCTTCTATCACAGATTCGAAGGAAAAACTTTTGTTGCTAAATTTGGAATCTTTCTAGAGAAGGAGTTTCTCTCGAAAGAAGTGAGTGGGAGGAAAGTAGAACTTGATGAGGTAACTATAGCTGCTCCCCTATTGGAAAGTTGTTCATCGCAGAAATCGGTTTCTGCGACACCTACACCAATTAGTGAGGAAGTTAATGATGATGATCATGGAACTTCAGATCAAGTTGTTACTGAACCTCGTAGGTCAACCAGAGTAAGATCCACACCAGAGTGGTACGGAAATCCTGTTCTGGAAGTTATGTTACTAGACCATGACGAACCTACGAACTATGAAGAAGCAATGGTGAGCCCAGATACCGTGAAATGGCTTGAGGCCATGAAATCTAAGATGGGATCCATGTATGAGAACAAAGTGTGGACTTTGGTTGACTTTCCCGTTGATCGGCAAGCAATTGAGAATAAATGGATCTTCAAGAAGAAGACTGACGTTGACGGTAATGTTACTGTCTATAAAGCTCGACTTGTTGCAAAAGGTTTTCGACAAGTTCAAGGGATTGACTACGATGAGACCTTCTCACCCGTAGCGATGCTTAAGTCTGTCCGAATCATGTTAGCAATTGCCACATTTTATGATTATGAAATTTGGCAAATGGATGTCAAAACCGCATTCCTGAATGGATTTCTGGAAGAAGAGTTGTATATGATGCAACCGGAAGGTTTTGTCGATCCAAAGGGAGCTAACAAAGTGTGCAAGCTCCAGCGATCCATTTATGGACTGGTGCAGGCTTCTCGGAGTTGGAATAAACACTTTGATAGTGTGATCAAAGCATTTGGTTTTGTACAGACTTTTGGTGAAGCCTGTATTTACAAGAAAGTGAGTGGGATCTCTGTAGCATTTCTGATATTATATGTGGATGACATATTGTTGATTGGAATTGGTATAGAATTTTCGGATAGCATAAAGGGATACTTGAATAAGAGTTTTTCAATGAAAGACCTCGGTGAAGCTGCTTATATATTGGGCATCAAGATCTATAGAGATAGATCAAGAAGCTTAATTGGACTTTCACAAAGCACATACCTTGACAAAGTTTTGAAGAAGTTCAAAATGGATCAAGCAAAGAAAGGGTTCTTACCTGTGTTACAAGGTGTGAAGTTGAGTAAGACTCAATGCCCGACCACTGCAGAAGATAGAGAGAAAATGAAAGATGTTCCCTATGCTTCAGCCATAGGCTCTATCATGTATGCAATGCTGTGTAACAGACCTGATGTGTGCCTTGCTATAAGTCTAGCAGGGAGGTACCAAAGTAATCCAGGAGTGGATCACTGGATAGCGGTCAAGAACATCCTGAAATACCTGAAAAAGGACTAAGGATATGTTTCTCGTTTATGGAGGTGACAAAGAGCTCATCTTAAACGGTTACATTGATGCAAGCTTTGACACTGATCCGGAAGATTCTAAATCACAAACCGGATACGTGTTTACATTGAACGGTGGAGCTGTCAGTTGGTGCAGTTCTAAACAAAGCGTTGTGGCGGGATCTATGTGTGAAGCGGAGTGCATAGATGCTTTAGAAGCACCAAATGAAGTAGTTTGGATGAAGGAGTTCATATCCGATCTAGGTGTCATACCTAGTGCATCGGGTCCAATGAAAATATTTTGTGACAATACTAGTGCAATTGCCTTAACGAAGGAATCCAGATTTCACAAGAGAACCAAGCACATCAAGAGACGCTTCAATTCCATCCGGGATTTAGTCCAGGTGGGAGACATAGAAATTTGCAAGATACATACGGATCTGAATGTTGCAGACCCATTGACTAAGCCTCTTCCACGAGCAAAACATGATCAGCACCAAGGCTCCATGGGTGTTAGAATCATTACTATGTAATCTAGATTATTGACTCTAGTGCAAGTGGGAGACCGAAGGAAATATGCCCTAGAGGCAATAATAAAGTTATTATTTATTTCCTTATATCATGATAAATGTTTATTCTTCATGCTAGAATTGTATTAACCGGAAACATGATACATGTGTGAATACATAGACAAACAGAGTGTCACTAGTATGCCTCTACTTGACTAGCTCATTGATCGAAGATGGTTATGTTTCCTAACCATAGATATAGAGTTGTCATTTTATTAATGAGATCACATCATTAGGAGAATGATGTGATTGACTTGACCCATTCCGTTAGCTTAGCACTCGATCGTTTAGTATATTGCTATTGCTTTCTTCATGACTTATACATGTTCCTATGACTATGAGATTATGCAACTCCCGTTTACCGAACGAACACTTTGTGTGCTACCAAATGTCACAATGTAACTAGGTGATTATAAAGGTGCTCTACAGGTGTCTCCGAAGGTACTTGTTGGGTTGGCGTATTTCAAGATTAGGATTTGTCACTCCGATTGTTGGAGAGGTATCTCTGGGCCCTCTCAGTAATGCACATCACTTAAGCCTTGCAAGCATTGCAACTAATGAATTAGTTGCGGGATGATGTATTACGGAACGAGTAAAGAGACTGGCCGGTAACGACATTGAACAAGGTATTGAGATACCGACGATCGAATCTCGGGCAAGTAACATACCGATGACAAAGGGAACAACGTATGTTGTTTGAAGGAAATATGCCCTAGAGGCAATAATAAAGTTATTATTTATTTCCTTATATCATGATAAATGTTTATTATTCATGCTAGAATTGTATTAACCGGAAACATCATACATGTGTGAATACATAGACAAACAGAGTGTCACTAGTATGCCTCTACTTGACTAGCTCGTTAATCAAAGATGGTTATGTTTCCTAACCATGAACAAAAGAGTTGTTATTTGATTAACGGGATCACATCATTAGAAGAATGATGTGATTGACATGACTCATTCCATTAGCTTAGCACCCGATCGTTTAGTATGTTGCTATTGCTTTCTTCATGACTTATACATGTTCCTATGACTATGAGATTATGCAACTCCCGTTTGCCGGAGCAACACTTTGTGTGCTACCAAACGTCACAACGTAACTGGGTGATTATAAAGGAGCTCTATAGGTGTCTCCAAAGGTACATGTTGGGTTGGCGTATTTCGAGATTAGGATTTGTCACTCCGATTGTCGGAGAGGTATCTCTGGGCCCTCTCGGTAATGCACATCACATAAGCCTTGCAAGCATTGCAACTAATGAGTTAGTTGCGAGATGATGTATTACGGAACGAGTAAAGAGACTTGCCGGTAACGAGATTGAACTAGGTGTTGAGATACCGACAATCGAATCTCGGGCAAGTAACATACCGATGACAAAGGGAACAACGTATGTTGTTATGCGGCCTGACCGATAAAGATCTTCGTAGAATATGTGGGAGCCAATATGAGCATCCAGGTTCTGCTATTGGTTATTGACCGGAGACGTGTCTCGGTCATGTCTACATTGTTCTCGAACCCGTAGGGTCCGCATGCTTAAGGTTTCGATGACAGTTTCATTATGAGTTTATATGTTTTGATGTACCGAAGGAGTTCGGAGTCCCGGATGAGATCGGGGACATGACGAGGAGTCTTGAAATGGTCGAGACGTAAAGATCGATATATTGGACGACTATATTCGAACATCGGAAAGGTTCCGAGTGATTCGGGTATTTTTGGAGGTACCGGGGAGTTACGGGAATACGAGGAAGAAGCAATGGGCCTTAATGGGCCTTAGTGGGAAGGACCAGGAAGTGGCGCGTGCCCCTCCCAAGCCCAGTCCGAATTGGACAAGGGGTTTGGGCGTGGCCCCTCTCTCCCTTCCTTCCCCTCTTCCCCCCTTTCCCCCCTTCTCCTAGTTGGACTAGGAAAGGAAGAAACCTACTCCAACTAGGAGTAGGAATCCTACTCCCCTAGCGCGCCCCTCCTAGGGCCGGCCTCCTCCCCCCTTGCTCCTTTATATACGGGTGACGGAGTCCTGGATTAGGGGGTGTTCGGATAGCCGTACTATACCTTCAGCCGGACTCCTGGACTATGAAGATACAAGATTGAAGAATTCGTCCCGTGTCCGGATGGGACTTTCCTTGGCGTGGAAGGCAAAGTTGGCGATGCGGATATTCAAGATCTCCTACCATTGTAACCGACTCTGTGTAACCCTAACCCTATCCGGTGTCTATATAAACCGGAGGGTTGTAGTCCGTAGAGAATCAACTCCATACACAACAATCATACCATAGGCTAGCTTCTAGGGTTTAGCCTCCTTGATCTCGCGGTAGATCTACTCTTGTATTACCCATATCATCAATATTAATCTAGCAGGAGTAGGGTATTACCTCCATCGAGAGGGCCCGAACCTGGGTAAAACAAAGTGTCCCCTGTCTCCTGTTACCATCCGGCCTAGACGCACAGTTTGGGACCCCCTACCCGAGATCCGCCGATTTTGACACCGACATTGGTGCTTTCATTGAGAGTTCCTCTGTGTCGTCACCTTTAGGCCCAATGGCTCCTTCGATCTTCAACAACGATGCGGTCCAGGGCGAGACTTTTCTCCCCGGACAGATCTTCGTCTTCGGCGGCTTCGCACTGTGGGCCAATTCGCTTGGCCACCTTGAGCAGATCGGAAGCTACGCCCCTGGCCATCAGGTCAGGTTTGGAAGCCTAAACTACACGGCTGACATCCGCGGGGACTTGATCTTCGACGGATTCGAGCCACGGCCAAGCGTGCCGCACTGTCTCGATGGGCATGATATAGCTCTGCTGCCGAACAGCGCCTTGGAGGCCGCACACGCATCAGTTTCGACCATTGATTCAGAACCTACTGCGCCGATCGAGGATCAGCGGTTGGACGCTGCCTCAGGGGCTGCGATCTCAGAGGCGATCGAGCCGAACTCTAGCCCCGCACTCCGCATGGCCCGTGACTCCGAGGAGCCGGATTCCTCTCCGAACTCCGAGCCCCCTGCGCCCCTGCCAATCGAATCCGATTGGGCGCCGGTAATGGAGTTCACTGCCGCGGATATCTTTCAGCATTCACCTTTTGGCGACATCCTGAATTCTCTTAAGTCTCTCTCCTTATCAGGAGAGCCCTGGCCGAACTACGGTCAGCAAGGGTGGGATACGGACGGTGAGGAAATTCAAAACCCACCCACCACCCACTTTGTAGCCACTGTGGACGATTTAACCGACATACTTGACTTCGGCTCCGAAGACATCGACGGCATGGACGACGATATAGGAGACGAACAGGAACCAGCACCTGTAGGGCGCTGGAAGGCCACCTCGTCATATGACATATACATGGTGGATACTCCAAAAGACGGAGATGGCGATGGAACAGTGGGGGATGACACCCCCAAGAAACAGCCAAAGCGCCGGCGTCAGCGGCGCCGCTCTAAATCCCGCCAAAGCAAAAACGGTGATTCCGACACGGGAGATAATACTACCCCGGATAGCGCCGAAGAACACCCACCTCAGCAAAAATTCGGCACAGGAAGATGGAGAAGCCAGCCCTCATGAGAGAGCGACAGACCAAGAGGTCGAGGATGATAACTATACGCCTCCCTCCGAAGATGAGGCAAGCCTCGATGACGACGAATTCTTCATACCATCAGACCCTGCCGAACAAGAGCGTTTTAAACGCAGGCTTTTAGCCACGGCAAGCAGCCTCAAGAAAAAGCAGCAACAGCTTAGAGCTACCCAAGATTTGCTAGCTGACAGATGGACTGAAGTCCTTGCGGCCGAAGAGTATGAACTCGAACGCCCCTCCAAGAGTTACCCGAAGTGCAGGCCGCTACCCCGATCAGAGGAGGAAGCACCTACATCACCAGCGCAGGACATGGCAGACCGGCCACCCCGTGGCCGCGACAGAGAGGCCTCTCAGCCCTCCACCCAAGCAATGCCCCGACGCCGCACAACTAAGGCACGGGAAAATGCGCCCGACCTGCGAGACATACTGGAGGATAAGGCAAGACAAACAAGATCGATCTACGGATCGCGCAGGCGCCCTACGGCATGTGACAATGATCTTTACTCCGGATACAACAAATTCGGCCGGGCCGAACACAACAGACATAGCTCTTCCAAGCTCCGTCGTGATATAGCCCAGTACAGAGGCGCCGCACACCCGCTATGCTTCACGAATGAAGTAATGGATCATAAAATCCCAGAGGGCTTCAAACCCGTAAACATCGAATCATACGATGGCACCACAGACCCGGCGGTATGGATTGAGGATTATCTCCTTCACATCCACATGGCACGCGGCGATGATCTACACGCCATCAAGTACCTCCCGCTCAAACTTAAAGGACCGGCCCGGCATTGGCTTAACAGCTTGCCAGCAGACTCAATAGGTTCTTGGGAGGACCTGGAAGCCGCATTCCTCGATAACTTCCAGGGTAGTTACGTACGACCGCCGAATGCCGACGACTTAAGCCACATAATTCAGCAGCCAGAAGAATCAGCCAGACAATTCTGGACACGGTTCCTAACAAAGAAAAACCAGATAGTCGACTGTCCGGACACAGAGGCCCTAGCAGCCTTCAAGCATAACATCCGCGACGAGTGGCTTTCCCGGCACCTGGGACAGGAAAAGCCGAAATCCATGGCAGCACTCATGACACTCATGACCCGCTTTTGCGTGGGAGAAGACAGCTGGCTAGCTCGCAGTAACAACTTATCAAAGAACCCTGGTAATTCGGATACCAAGGACAAAAGTGGCAGGACACGTCGGAATAAGCAAAAACGCCGCGTTAACAGCGACAGCAATGAAGACACGGCAGTCAACGCCGGATTCAAAGGTTATAAATCCGGTCAGCGGAAAAAGCCATTCAAAAAGAATACTCAGGGCCCGTCCAGTTTGGACCGAATACTCGATCGCTTGTGCCAGATACATGGCACCCCCGAAAAGCCAGCCAATCACACTAACAGGGATTGTTGGGTTTTCAAGCAGGCAGGCAAGTTAAGAGCCGAAAACAGAGACAAGGGGCTGCACAGCGATGACGAGGAGCCCAAGCCGCCGAACAACAATGGACAGAAGGGCTTTCCCCCACAAGTGCGGACAGTGAACATGATATACGCAACCCACATCCCCAAGCGGGAGCGGAAGCGTGCGCTGCGGGACATATACGCGATGGAGCCAGTCGCCCCAAAGTTCAACCCATGGTCCTCCTGCCCGATCACTTTTGACCGAAGGGACCATCCCACTAGCATCCGTCATGGCGGCTTCACCGCATTGGTTCTTGACCCAAGCATCGACAGATTTCACCTCACAAGAGTCCTCATGGACGGCGGCAGTAGCCTGAACCTGCTTTATCAGGATACAGTGCGGAAAATGGGCATAGATCCCTCAAGGATCAAACCCACAAGAACGACCTTTAAAGGCGTTATACCAGGTGTAGAAGCCAACTGAACAGGCTCAGTAACACTTGACGTGGTCTTCGGATCCCCGGATAATTTCCGAAGCGAAGAGTTAATCTTCGATATAGTCCCGTTTCGCTGTGGCTATCACGCCCTGCTCGGACGAACCGCATTCGCAAAATTCAATGTGGTGCCGCACTACGCATATCTCAAACTCAAGATGCCAGGCCCTCGAGGAGTAATCACGGTCAACGGAAACACCGAACGCTCCCTCCGTACGGAGGAGCATACGGCGGCTCTCGCAGCGGAGGTACAAAGTAGCCTTCTTAGGCAATTCCCCAGTCCGGCCATTAAAAAGCCAGACACTGCCAAGCGCGCCCGGAGTAACCTACAGCAGGACCGCCTGGCACACTCTGAGCAAGCGTAGCAATGCGGCCCCAACCCCAGCTTTCGCGACCTAGCGAAACCAGTACCTCGCGTACATAACTACGCCCTTGAAATACCATGGGCACAGGGGAAGGGGCACAATAACGGCACGCCCAAAATACGGCTTAAAACGTACCAGGGGCTGCCGGATTCTTTTTTTAATTTTTTCTTACTTTCAGGACTCCATACTTCGGACGACCTGTTCGGCAATTCGATTGCCGCACAAACGATGCAAGATCCAGGGAGGCAGACAAGCCATGCCGCATTATGGAACTCCCAGGTGGTCTCTGTTACGAGCGGTATACCTGTTTTAAATAAAATACCGCGGCCTTTCCCTGGTCAGGACATACTGAATAGTCCAATATCTTTTGCTTACCGCACTATTTGTATCGTTCGGCTTTGATAAACAGCCTCTCTATAAACAATGCTTAGCTTTTTGTCTATTTTTTGCATTACTCTTTTCATATATATGTTCATTAATGACATGTTGCACCCGTACACTGTGGTACGGCAAGTACGCCAGGGGCTTCAGTACCCTTTAATATGGTGTGAGAAGTCCGTACACTTTCACAAGTGCGGCACCCCGAACTTATAGCACTATATGCATCGGCTCCGAATCATGATTTGGGTCAATAGTTGGGTTTGCATGACTCCTATGTTTTGGTGCCTTACGTTCCGCTATATCGGCTAAGGTAGCACTAGGAGAACCACTGCGATTGTGCCCCGGTTGAGCTGGGTTAAGCACCTCAGTGGAGAAAGCTAAAACTGACTGTCATGATGAGGCGAGAGACCGGTCGCTGTTCGAGAGGTTTTTCGAGTCCCTAAAGGCTTATGCCGCTTCGAGCGAGGAGCTGGATAACCCCAGCCAAGGCGTGGATAGCGCCCCGAACTCGGTCTTCCGAACTAGGGGCTTCGCCGAAATTTAAAATTATAAAGTTCTATGGCTAAGTGAGAGTGTTCAAGCATTATAGTCCGGTTGCCTGGTTCGTTGTGCTGAGCGCCTCCCTCGAAGGACCCAACTATGGGAAAAAGAGTGCTCAGGTTTATCCCCGAACACCCCAGCACTAGTGGCATGGGGGCAGAAGCCGACGACTGGCCATCTCTCAATTTTTTGATAAACAGCCACACAAAAAATAATATTTTAAATTCAACAAGCATTGCTTAAGCGCCTATGAACAAGTTTTCAGCGCACAGGATAAAAACGAGCGAGTTTATTCAAAAATTACATCCTTGGTACATTCATCCGCCACAAGGCAGGCACCCGCAAGAACATCCTTGTAATAGTTCTCGAGCTTGCGATGCTCCTTCCCCGGCGGCGGCCCGTCCTTCACAAGCTTCTCACCGTCTAGCTTACCCCAGTGCACCTTTACACGGGCAAGGGCCCTACGGGCACCTTCGATGCAGACGGAGCGCTTGATGACCTCGAGCCTTGGACAGGCCTCCACCAGCCGCCGCACTAGCCCGAAGTAGCTCCCAGGCAGGGCCTCTCCGGGCCACAGCCGAACTATGAAGCCCTTCATGGCCTGTTCGGCCGCCTTGTGGAGTTCGACCAGCTGTTTCAGCTGGTCGCTCAAAGGCACAGGGTGTCCGGCCTCAGCATACTGAGACCAAAACACCTTCTCCGTCGAGCTGCCCTCTTCAGCTCGGTAGAATGCGGCGGCATCAGATACGCTGCGGGGAAGATCTGTGAATGCCCCTAGAGAACTCCGGATTCGGGTAAGTAACAAGTAGTTTACTTTTATATTTCTGCTTTGCATAAAGAATGCCTTACCCGCTACTATCTTCTTCATATCCTCCAACTCTCGGAGGGCCTTTTGGGCTTCGGCCTTGGCAGACTTGGCAGTCTCAAGGGCCGTCGCGAGCTCGGACGCTTGGGTCTTTGACTCAAGCTCCAAACTCTCATGTTTTTTCATGAGAGCCTGAAGCTCTTGCTGCACCTCGCCGATCTGAGTCGTAAGTTTCTCTCGCTCGGTGCGCTCCGCGGCCGTTTTCTTTTCGGCCTCGGACAGCGCCTGCTTGAGGGTCGCCACCTCAGTCGTGGCCCCTACAATAAGCAGTACAATCCTGTTATTTTTTGTAATCACGCCTCTCTATAGGCACCTTTTTATAAGGTATTTCTTACCTTCTTTCTCCTCGAGCTGCCGCTTGGCATGGCCGAGCTCTTGCTCGGACCGCTCGAGCCCCTGCTTCAGGGTACCCACCTCCGCAGTCAGTGCGGCGGTGGCTAGCAGCGAAGCCTGCATACGCATATTGACTCTTTATTGTTAGACTCTTGCGAAATTTAATAGATCCTCTATTCGGCTTTTCTTTCCGAACGCCAAACAGAGCATCAGGGGCTACTGTCTATGCGGTAATATTTTTACATATTTTTACTTACCTCGAAGCCTGTTAGGAGGCTAGCACAAGCTTCACTCAGCCCGCTCTTGGCGGACTGAACCTTCTGGATCACCGTACTCATAATAGTACGGTGCTCCTCGTCGATGGAGGCGCCTTCAAGCACCTCCAGCAGATTGTCCGGCGCCTCCGGTTGGACGGAGGCTGCCGGCTCAGAAGGCTTGCTCCTATTGGAAGGAGTTCGCCTGCCACGGTCCGGAATTGTTGAAGATTCCGGCACGGTGTCCGGCTTAAAGCCGGACTTGGAGCCCTGGGGGGTCTTGTCCCCTTCACTCCTGGGGTCCGGGAGGTCGCCTTGCGGCTCCTCCAGGACCACCTCCTCCTGCCCCGGAGCTCGTTGCGATGCCACTTTGGCGTCATCTGCGGTGCGGGGGGAGACAGCGGGCGGAACGGAGTTCACGTCCGATGAATCCAGGGAGCCACTCGACGACTGTTGAGTTCGTCCCGGGGCGGATTGCATGATTATATTCGACATTAGGGAAAATTGTGCAACAAAAGGAATATCATGAGTTACTCTGGTATCTGAACACTTACGATTTCGCCGGACGCCTGGCCCTGTCCGGCCACTCCTCTTCGCCCTCGTCGCCATCGGGGGCGTAGTCCGGCGGAGGGGTTTTCCTCTTCTTGGACCCTTCGCCCCCCCCTCTGGGGCGGCCTTCCTTTTCTTTCCTCCCCCCGCTGGAGGGGGAGAGGTTTCTTCTTCCTCCTCCTCGTTTTCACGGGAAGAGGGCATCTCGGACTCGTCGGATGACGAGTCCGACAGCACCACATTACGGGTACTCTTTCGAGTCCCCGTGGTCTTCTTCTTCTTGGCCTTCTTTTCCGGCACCACATAAGGCGCCGGAGCCAGCAGCTTCACTAGTAGAGTTGGGGCTGGGTCTTCGGGCAGCGGAGCCGGACAGTTAATTGGTTCGGCTATCGCCCGCCAAGCCTGTCAAAGGTAAGGGAGTTTAGATCCCGCATAGAGTCAAACTATGAAAAAAGCTTAACATCTTGTAAAAGGTGTAGATGGCATACCTTGCTAGCATGACGCTTCAAGCTGTATCCGCGGTCCTCGGAGGCGGATGCGGGAGCCTCGGCGCCCTTGAATAGCATCTTCCAGGCGTCCTCGTACGTTGTGTCGAAGAGCCTGCTGAGGGTTTGATGCTGCGCCGGGTCGAACTCCCACAGATTGAAATCCCGTTGTTGGCACGGGAGGATCCGGCGGACAAGCATAACCTGGATTATATTAACTAGCCGGATTGGCTTGTTCACCAGGGACCAGATGCATGTTTGCAATCCAGTCACCTCTTTTTCGTCACCCCACGACAGGCCCGTCTCTTTCCAGGACACAAGCCGCGTGGGGGGTCTGGATCGGAACTCGGGGGCCGCGGTCCATTCCAGATCGCGCGGCTCGGTGATATAAAACCACCCAGATTGCCATCCCTTTAGGGTCTCCACGAAAGAGCCCTCGAACCATAGGGCGTTGGCCATCTTGCCCGCCATGGCGCCTCCGCACTCCGCCTGGCTGCCACTCACCACCTTGGGCTTGACGTTGAAAGTCTTGAGCCAGAGGCCGAAATGGGGGCAGACGCGGAGAAAAGCCTCGCACACGACAATAAACGCCGAGATGTTGAGGATGAAGTTCGGAGCCAGATCGTGGAAATCCAGGCCGTAGTAGAACATGAGCCCCCGGACAAATGGGTGGAGTGGAAAACCCAGTCCGCGGAGGAAGTGGAGGAGAAATACCACCCTCTCATGGGGCCTTGGGGTGGGGATAAGTTGCCCCTCCTCGGGAAGCCGGTACGCGATGTCCTTTGACAGATACCCGGCCTTCCTTAGCTTCTTGATTTTACCCTCCGTAACAGTGGAGACCATCCATTTGCCTCCCGCTCCGGACATTGCTGGAGAAGGTTGAGGTGGGAAGTGCGGGCTTGGGCGCTGGAGCTCGGGTGCGCGAGAGATGGGTAGGCAAGGGAGGAAGAAGCCGTAGGTAAATAGGGTGGATCCTTATCCCCTTATATAGGCGGATGTGGTTATGCGTCCCCACCTGCCTAATAAAACTCGCTTGCCTCCCGAGCGCCATGATAAATGGTGCGGTTGGGTTACCCACGTCCGTATTGATGAGAATCCCATAAAAAGGGTACACGATCTCTGCTTTGACAAGACGTGCCAAGGAAATCGCCTCGCAAAACATGCTGAGGTGGAAAAATAAAAACGATTCGAGTAAAGGACTTGGATATAGTGTGATGGCGCACTGCAGAATACGTCAGCAGATTTGATTTGTGTTAATATTATTCTCTCTATGGCAATGTGTGGAAACTTATTTTACAGAGCCGGACACTACTCTTGGTGATTACAATCTTCTATGAAGGACTTGGAGGAGGAACCCGCCTTGCAATGCCGAAGACAATTTGCGTGCCGGACTCGTCGTCATTGAAGCCTGGTTCAGGGGCTACTGAGTGAGTCCTGGATTAGGGGGTGTTCGGATAGCCGGACTATACCTTCAGCCGAACTCCTGGACTATGAAGATACAAGATTGAAGACTTCGTCCCGTGTCCGGATGGGACTTTCCTTGGCGTGGAAGGCAAGGTTGGCGATGCGGATATTCAAGATCTCCTACCATTGTAACCGACTCTGTGTAACCCTAACCCTATCCGGTGTCTATATAAACCGGAGGGTTGTAGTCCGTAGAGAATCAACTCCATACACAACAATCATACCATAGGCTAGCTTCTAGGGTTTAGCCTCCTTGATCTCGCGGTAGATCTACTCTTGTACTACCCATATCATCAATATTAATCTAGCAGGAGTAGGGTATTACCTCCATCGAGAGGGCCCGAACTTGGGTAAAACAAAGTGTCCCCTGTCTCCTGTTACCATCCGGCCTAGACACATAGTTCGGGACCCCCTACCCGAGATCCGCCGGTTTTGACACCGACAACGGGGGCAAGGGGGCACCCCATGGACACAAGTTGATCTCCAAGATCGTTCTCTTAGCCGTGTGCGGTGCCCCCTTCCACCATAGTCCTCGATAATATTGTAGTGGTGCTTAGGCGAAGCCTTGCGACAGTAGAACATCAAGATCATCACCACACCGTCGTGCTGACGGAACTCTTCCCTGACACTTTGCTGGATCGGAGTCCGGGGATCGTCATCGAGCTGAACGTGTGCTAAAACTCGCAGGTGTCGTAGTTTCGGTGCTTGATCGGTCGGGCCGTGAAGACGTACGACTACATCAACCGCGTTGTCATAACGCTTCCGCTGTCGGTCTACGAGGGTATGTAGATCACACTCTCCCCTCTCGTTGCTATGCATCACCATGATCTTGCGTGTGCGTAGGAAATTTTTGAAATTACTACGTTCCCCAACAGTGGCATCCGAGCCTAGGTTTTATGCGTTGATGTTATGCACGAGTAGAACACAAGTGAGTTGTGGGCGATATAAGTCATACTGCTTACCAGCATGTCATACTTTGGTTCGGCGGTATTGTTGGATGAAGCGGCCCGGACCGACATTACGCGTACGCTTACGCGAGACTGGTTCTACCGATGTGCTTTGCACACAGGTGGCTGGCGGGTGTCAGTTTCTCCAACTTTAGTTGAACCGAGTGTGGCTACGCCCGGTCCTTGCGAAGGTTAAAACAGCACCAACTTGACAAACTATCGTTGTGGTTTTGATGCGTAGGTAAGAACGGTTCTTGCTAAGCCCGTAGCAGCCACGTAAAACTTGCAACAACAAAGTAGAGGACGTCTAACTTGTTTTTGCAGGGCATGTTGTGATGTGATATGGTCAAGACATGATGCTAAATTTTATTGTATGAGATGATCATGTTTTGTAACCGAGTTATCGGCGACTGGCAAGAGCCATATGGTTGTCGCTTTATTGTATGCAATGCAATTGCGTTGTAATGCTTTACTTTATCACTAAGCGGTAGCGATAGTCGTGGAAGCATAAGATTGGCGAGACGACAACGATGCTACGATGGTGATCAAGGTGTCGCGCCGGTGACGATGGTGATCATGACGGTGCTTCGAAGATGGAGATCACAAGCACAAGATGATGATGGCCATATCATATCACTTATATTGATTGCATGTGATGTTTATCTTTTATGCATCTTATCTTGCTTTGATTGACGGTAGCATTTTAAGATGATCTCTCACTAATTATCAAGAAGTGTTCTCCCTGAGTATGCACCGTTGCGAAAGTTCTTCGTGCTGAGACACCACGTGATGATCGGGTGTGATAGGCTCTATGTTCAAATACAACGGGTGCAAAACAGTTGCACACGTGGAATACTCAGGTTAAACTTGACGAGCCTAGCATATAATAGATATGGCCTCGGAACACGGAGACCAAAAGGTCGAGCGTGAATCATATAGTAGATATGATCAACATAGTGATGTTCACCATTGAAACTACTCCATCTCACGTGATGATCGGACATGGTTTAGTTGATTTGGATCACGTGATCACTTAGAGGATTAGAGGGATGTCTATCTAAGTGGGAGTTCTTAAGTAATATGATTAATTGAACTTTAATTTATCATGAACTTAGTCCTGGTAGTATTAGCATATCTATGTTGTAGATCAATAGCTCGCATTTAGCTCCCCTGTTTTATTTTTTATATGTTCCTAGAGAAAACTAAGTTGAAAGATGTTAGTAGCAATGATGCGGATTGGATCCGTGATCTGAGGTTTATCCTCATTGCTGCACAGAAGAATTATGTCCTTAATGCACCGCTAGGTGACAGACCTATTGCAGGAGCAGATGCAGACGTCGTGAACGTTTGGCTAGCTCAATATGATGACTACTTGATAGTTTAGTGCACCATGCTTAACAGCTTAGAATCGGGACTTCAAAAACGTTTTGAACGTCATGGATCATATGGATGTTCCAGGATTTGAAGTTAATATTTCAAGCAAATACCCGAGTTGAGAGATATGAAGTCTCTAACAAGTTCTATAGCTAAAAGATGGAGGAGAATAGCTCAAGCAGTGAGCATGTGTTCAGATTGTCTGGGTACTACAATCGCTTGAATCAAGTGGGAGTTAATCTTCCAGATAAAATAGTGATTGACAGAATTCTCTAGTCACCATCACCAAGTTAGTAGAACTTCGTGATGAACTATAGTATGCAAGGGATGATGAAAACGATTCCCGAGCTTTTCATGATGATGAAATCGATGAAGGTAGAAATCAAGAAAGAGCATCAAGTGTTGATGAGACCACTAGTTTCAAGAAAAGGGCAAAGGGAAAGAAAGGGAACTTCAAGAAGAACGGCAAGCAAGTTGCTGCTCAAATGAAGAAGCCCAAGTCTGGTCCTAAGCCTGAGACTAAGTGCTTCTACTGCAAAGGGACTGGTCACTGGAAGCGGAACTGCCCCAAGTATTTGGCGGATAAGAAGGATGGCAAAGTGAACAAAGGTATATTTGATATACAGATTATTGATGTATATTTTACTAGTGTTCGTAGCAACCCCTCGGAATTTTATACGGGTTCAGTTGCTAAGAGTAGTAACTCAAAACGGGAGTTGCAGAATGAACAGAGACTAGTTAAGGGTGAAGTGACGATGTGTGCTGGAAATGGTTCCAAGATTGATATGATCATCATCGCACACTCCCTATACTTTCGGGATTAGTGTTGAACCTAAATAAGTGTTATTTGGTGTTTGCGTTGAGCATAAATATGATTGGATCATGTTTATTGCAATACGGTTATTCATATAAGTTAGAGAATAATTGTTGCTCTATTTACATGAATAAAACCTTCTATGGTCATACACCCAACGAAAATGGTTTGTTGGATCTCGATCGTAGTGATACACATATTCATAATATTGAAGCCAAAAGATGCAAAGTTAATAATGATAGTGCAACTTATTTGTGGCACTGCCGTTTAGGTCATATTGGTGTAAAGCGCATGAAGAAACTCCATGATGATGGGATTTTGGAATCACTTGATTATGAATCACTTGATGCTTGCGAACCATGCCTTATGGGCAAGATGACTAATTTAAGACTCCGTTCTCCAGAACGATGGAGCGAACAACAGATTTGTTGGAAATCATACATACTGATGTATGTGGTCCGATGAATATTGAGGCTCGCGGCAGGTATCATTATTTTCTGATCTTCACAGATGATTTGAGCAGATATGAGTATATCTACTTGATGAAACACAAGTCTGAAATATTTGAAAAGTTCAAAGAATTTCAGAGTGAAGTAGAGAATCATCGTAACAAAAACAAAAGTTTCTACGATATGATCGCAGAAGTAAAATATTTGAGTTACGAGTTTGGCCTTCAGTTAAAACAATGTGAAATAGTTTCACTACTCACGCCACCTAGAACACCACAGTGTAATGGTGTGTCCGAACGTCATAACCGTACTTTATTAGATATAGTGCGATCTATGATGTCTCTTACCGATCTACCACTATCGTTTTGGGGTTATGCATTAGAGACAGCTACATTCACGTTAAAAAAGGCACCATCTAAATCCGTTGAGACGACATCGTATGAACTGTGGTTTGGCGAGAAACCTAGGCTGTCGTTTCTTAAAGTTTGGGACTACGATGCTTATGTGAAAAAGTTTCAACATGATAAGCTCGAACCCAAATCGGAGAAGTAAATCTTCATAGGATACCCAAAAGAAACTGTTGGGTACACCTTCTATCACCGATCCGAAGGCAAGACATTCGTTGCTGAGAATGGATCCTTTCTAGAGAAGGAGTTTTCTCTTGAAAGAAGTGAGTGGGAGGAAAGTAGAACTTGATGAGGTAACTGTACTTGCTCCCTTATTGGAAAGTAGTTCATCACAGAATCTGTTTCTATGACTACTACACCGATTAGTGAGGAAGCTAATGATGATGATCATGTAACTTCAGATCAAGTTACTACCGAACCTCGTAGGTAAACCAGAGTGAGATCCGCACCAGAGTAGTACGGTAATCCTATTCTGGAGGTCATGTTACTTGGCTATGACAAACCTACGAACTATGAGGAAGCGATGATGAGCCCAGATTCCGCAAAATGGCTTGAGGCCATGAAATCTGAGAAAGGATCCATGTATGAGAACAAAGTATGGACTTTGATTGACTTGCCCATTGATCGGCAAGCCATTGAGATTAAATGGATCTTCAAGAGGAAGACAAACGATGATACTAGTGTTACTATCTACAAAGCTAGAATTGTCACAAAAATGTTTTCGACAAGTTCAAGGTGTTGACTACGATGAGAGTTTCTCACTCGTATCTATGCTTAAGTCTGTCCGAATCATGTTAGCAATTGTCATCTGGCAAATGCATAAACAAAACTGCATTCCTTAATGGATTTATTAAAGAAGAGTTGTATATGATGCAACCAGAAGGTTTTGTCAATCCTAAAGGTGCTAACAAAATATGCAAGCTCCAGCGATCCATCTATGGACTGGTGCAAGCATCTCGGAGTTGGAATATATGCTTTGATAAGTTGATCAAAGCATATAGTTTTATACAGACTTGCAGTGAAGCCTGTATTTACAAAAAAGTGAGTGGGAGCACTACAACATTTCTGATAAGTATATGTGAATGACATATTGTTGATCGGAAATGATGTAGAATTTTCTGGAAAGCATAAAGGAGTATTTCAAAGGAGGTTTTTCAAAGAAAGACCTCGGTGAAGCTGCTTACATATTGAGCATCAAGATCTATAGAGATAGATCAAGACGCTTGATAAGTTTTTCAATGAGTACATACCTTGACAAGATTTTGAAGTAGTTCAAAATGGAACAGTCAAAGAAAGAAGTTCTTGGCTGTGTTACAAGGTGTGAAATTGAGTAAGACTCAAAGCCCAACCACGACAGAAGATAGAAAGAGAATGAAAGTCATTCCCTATGCCTCAGCCATAGGTTCTATAAAGTATGCCATGCTGTGTACCAGATCTATTGTATACCCTACACTGTGTTAAGCAAGGGAGTACAATAGTGATCTAAGAGTAGATCACTAGACAGCGGTCAAAATTATCCTTAGTGGAATAAGGAAATATTTCTCGATTATGGAGGTGACAAAAGGTACGTCGTAAAAAGTTACGTCGATGCATGTTTTGACACAGATCTGGATGACTCTAAGTCTCGATCTAGATACATATTGAAAGTGGGAGCAATTAGCTAGAGTAGCTCCGTGCAGAGCATTGTAGACATAGAATTCTCAAAATACTTACGGATCTGTATGTGACAGACCCGTTGACTAAAATTATCTCACATGCAAAACATGATCACACCTTAGTACTCATTGGGTGTTAATCACATAAGCGATGTGAACTAGATTACTAACTCTAGTCAACCCTTTGGGTGTAGGTCACATGACGATGTGAACTATGGGTGTTAATCACATGGTGATGTGAACTATTAGTGTTGAATCACATGGCAATGTGAACTAGATTATTGACTCTAGTGCAAGTGGGAGACTGAAGGAAATATGCCCTAGAGGCAATAATAAAGTTATTATTTATTTCCTTATATCATGATAAATGTTTATTATTCATGCTAGAATTGTATTAACCGGAAACATCATACATGTGTGAATACATAGACAAACAGAGTGTCACTAGTATGCCTCTACTTGACTAGCTCGTTAATCGAAGATGGTTATGTTTCCTAACCATGAACAAAAGAGTTGTTATTTGATTAACGGGATCACATCATTAGAAGAATGATGTGATTGACATGACCCATTCCATTAGCTTAGCACCCGATCGTTTAGTATGTTGCTATTGCTTTCTTCATGACGTATACATGTTCCTATGACTATGAGATTATGCAACTCCCGTTTGCCGGAGGAACACTTTGTGTGCTACCAAATGTCACAACGTAACTGGGTGATTATAAAGGAGCTCTACATGTGTCTCCAAAGGTACATGTTGGGTTGGCGTATTTTGAGATTAGGATTTGTCACTCCGATTGTCGGAGAGGTATCTTTGGGCCCTCTCGGTAATGCACATCACATAAGCCTTGCAAGCATTGCAACTAATGAGTTAGTTGTGAGATGATGTATTACGGAACGAGTAAAGAGACTTGCCGGTAATGAGATTGAACTAGGTATTGAGATACCGACGATCGAATCTCGGGCAAGTAACATACCGATGACAAAGGGAACAACGTATGTTGTTATGCGGTCTGACCGATAAAGATCTTCGTAGAATATGTGGGAGCCAATATGAGCATCCAGGTTCCGCTATTGGTTATTGACCGGAGACGTGTCTCGGTCATGTCTACATTGTTCTCGAACCCGTAGGGTCCGCACGCTTAAGGTTTCGATGACAGTTTCATTATGAGTTTATATGTTTTGATGTACCGAAGGAGTTCAGAGTCCCGGATGAGATCGGGGACATGACGAGGAGTCTCGAAATGGTCGAGACGTAAATATCGATATATTGGACAACTATATTCGGACATCGGAAAGGTTCCGAGTGATTCGGGTATTTTCGGAGGTACCGGGGAGTTACGGGAATACGAGGAAGAAGCAATGGGCCTTAATGGGCCTTAGTGGGAAGGACCAGGAGGTGGCGCGCGCCCCTCCCAAGCCCAGTCCGAATTGGACAAGGGGTTTGGGCGCGGCCCCTCTCTCCCTTCCTTCCCCTCTTCCCCCCCTTCTCCTAGTTGGACTAGGAAAGGAGGAAACCTACTCCAACTAGGAGTAGGAATCCTACTCCCCTGGCGCGCCCCTCCTAGGGCCGGCATCCTCCCCCCTTGCTCCTTTATATATGGGGGCAAGGGGGCACCCCATGGACACAAGTTGATCTCCAAGATCGTTCTCTTAGCCGTGTGCGGTGCCCCCTTCTACCATAGTCCTCGATAATATTGTAGTGGTGCTTAGGCGAAGCCCTGCGACAGTAGAACATCAAGATCGTCATCACGCCGTCGTGCTGACGGAACTCTTCCCGACACTTTGCTGGATCGGAGTCCAGGGATCGTCATCAAGCTGAACATGTGCTAAAACTCGGAGGTGCCGTAGTTTCGGTGCTTGATCGGTCGGGCCGTGAAGACGTACGACTACATCAACCGCGTTGTCATAACGCTTCCGCTATCGGTCTATGAGGGTACGTAGATCACACTCTCCCCTCTCGTTGCTATGCATCAACATGATCTTGCGTGTGCGTAGGAAATTTTTGAAATTACTACGTTCCCCAACAGTTATGCGGTCTGACCGATAAAGATCTTCGTAGAATATGTGGGAGCCAATATGAGCATCCAGGTTCCGCTATTGGTTATTGACCGGAGACGTGTCTCGGTCATGTCTACATAATTCTCGAACCCGTAGGGTCCGCATGTTTAACGTTTCGATGACAGTTATATTATGAGTTTATATGTTTTGATGTACCGAAGGTTGTTCGAAGTCCCGGATGTGATCACGGACATAACGAGGAGTCTCTAAATGGCCGAGACATGAAGATTGATATATTGGAAGCCTATGTTTGGATATCGGAAGTGTTCCGGGTGAAATCGGGATTTTACCGGAGTACCGGGAGGTTGCCGGAACCCCCCGGGAGCTTAATGGGCCATAGTGGGCCTTGTGGAGAAGAGGAGAGGCGGCGAGGGCAGGGCCGCGCACCCCTCCCCCCTAGTCCGAATAGGACAAGGAGAGGGGGTGGCGCCCCCCTTTCCTTCCTCTCTCCCTCCTCTTTCCCCCTCCTCTCCTAGTCCAACAAGGAAAAGGGAGGGAGTCCTACTCCCGGTAGGAGTAGGACTCCTCCTGGCGCGCCCCCTCTAGGCCAGCCGCACCTCCCCCTTGCTCCTTTATATACGGGGGCAGGGGGCACCCTAGAGACACAACAATTGATCGTTTGATCTTTTAGCCGTGTGCGGTGCCCCCATCCACCATAGTCCACCTCGATAATACTGTAGCGGTGCTTAGGCGAAGCCCTGCGTCGGTAGAACATCATCATCGTCACCACGCCGTCGTGCTGACAAAACTCTCCCTCAACACTCGGCTGGATCAGAGTTCGAGGGACGTCATCGGGCTGAACATGTGCTGAACTCGGAGGTGCCGTGCGTTCGGTACTTGATCGGTCGGATCGTGAAGACGTACGACTACATCAACCGCGTTGTGCTTACGCTTCCGCTTTTGGTCTACGAGGGTACGTGGACAACACTCTCCCCTCTCGTTGCTATGCATCACCATGATCTTGCGTGTGCGTAGGAATTTTTTGAAATTACTACGTTCCCCAACAAGGAGAGGATAAGGGTCGCCGATGCCCATATCTCGGTGGAAATGACGGCGGTGGAGACGGCTAATGCGGCGGCGCGGGGGGGGGGGGGCGCAGAGGAGGAAGCCATCTGCGCCCATATTGTGAAGAAACGACAGCGGGGAAACATGTGTGCCCTTGCCCGAGAGCATAATCGGACGGTCCGTTCCTGGCCGTACTGCCACCGAAGGAGGAAAAGGCGGACAGTGATGGCGAGGACAACTCCGGTGACGAGAAGATCCGGCTCAACCCCTACTACGTCTTCGACCGGCACTTCTGCGAGAAGGACGGCAAGGGCAGCTGTGGATGAACTCCACCATAGCTAAACATATCAAATTTTGGTAGTCCGATGTCATGTTTAGTTAGTAGTGATGGAATAGCAGGACAATGTGTGTGCATCGACGTAGTGGGGCGGACCTAGAAAGAAAATGACCCGATGTCCTAGCATATGATCACTCATATTTTTCAGAGGTAATAATACCAGCGGTGCCTAAACTTATCATTGATGTTCAGTTTGGTGCCTAAACTTGAAAAATACATCGAACCGGTTCTATAAATTGACGGTATAGTTCAAATATGGTTCAAATCACGTCCAGATACGTATGTATTGTTGACTAGACATGCCAGCGTGGCACGGAGCCCACTTGCAGTGCCGAGACAAGCTGACATGGAAAGAGTGCCTCTAAATGACCATCGAGTCCCACCTATCAGTGCACAACCGAAATAAATAAAAATTGAACAAGCGACTTGTGAATTACAAAGGGCCTGCGCAAACCACTTCACCAGAGAAAGTTAGTTGACTATTATGCATCGCTAACCTCTATCTAGCTAATTAGACCGCAATCGGTGTGCCCAATTTTCCACATGCTAGTTATCTTTCATTTTTCAGAGGAAAAAAAATTCAAACTATAGTAACAATATTGAATAAATAGTTAAGGACCCATATTTTTTAATGAAATTGAAAATGTTCAAAAAGTAAAACAATACAAAATAATTAATAAAATGGTTTCATAATATTTGTAAGGATTCACAAAATATAATAAAATAATTTTGCAATTTCTAAAAGTTATACATTTTTGGAATGTTAATTTCATTTTCAAAATCTTCATGTTTAAGAAAATATCACGTGGTACTTATTTTAGAACTATTAGTTATTTTTCCTTTTGCACGTGACCCTTCGAGATGTGAGTTTCTTTTTTGTTTTTAATAATTCTAAAACTTATGCAAATTATTGTGTTAGTAATAAAAATAAAGCTAGAATCTTCTTGTCTTAGAAATAATATGCATAAAATTTTTATTTTAAAACATGTTAATGTGATTTTATAAAATATTTACGTAATATTAAAAATTCATGTAATTAAAATATTTTTAAGTACACAAATGTATGTATAGTTTGAAAATTGTTAATTTAAATTTGAGAATGTATAAAATCCTGGGGGAATACTAGGCCATTGTTTATTTATCACACATATTTTAAAATTTATTTTTATTCAAAAATATATCATTTGAAAAATACATATACTTTATTAAAACACGTGAACACTTTTTACAACTAGAAATACATTTCCTAAAATAATAATCACTTCATATACTATCTGAATATTTTGTAATTTCTACAATAAGAAAAACAACTAGTAACACTCAGCCTTCCAACTTTTTTGTTTATTTCAGTTGTGCACTGACAGGTGAGACCCGATGGTCGTTGAGACGCACACTCTTCATGTCAGTCTTTCCCGACAATGCAAATGGACCCCGCGCCATGCTGCCATGTCTAGTTAGCAATACATACATATCTACACGTGATTTGAACTGTATTTGAACCAAACTACCAAGTTATAAAACCAATTTGAAGTATTTTTCAAGTTCAGACACTAAAATAAACATCGATGGCAAGTTTAGGCACCACTAGTGTTATTATCTCTATTTTTCATCTTAAGATGGGGTGTCACACAGTATATTTTGCATGAAACTTAAAAGAAAACATTTTGCACCCGGTGTCATGTGCACCCGGGTAGCTCAATTTAATTATGAACTGGAACCGAATTTGTCAAATTCGATTGTAGATGTTTTTAACACCCACTACCCAAGGAGACTCCATATCAAGCTAGCTCGCACGGCGAAGGCTCTCGGTAAACGGCATCGGGCAAGTTTTGGTATATTGACATGCACATGGCCGGATGGCGGCTAAATTTCGTGTTTTGATTTTTTTGAGTTGTTTGAGATCTGACCTTCGTTTGCAAAAATTTCAAGATCTGACCCTTTTTCTACAGCCAGGGAATATGGTGGTAGGGTATAGCAGCCTGCCGCCAAGGCCCCCTGGCGGTAAGAAACTTGACCACGTCAGTGCAACGCATCCCTACCGCCACAGGGGATGGCGGTAGCATGTGTAACCCTACCGCCAAGGTGCTTGACGGTAGGTGCGCACACACACTGTGTCTGAAATTTAGAATTTTTTTGTGATATGGCGTGCAACCCTACCGCCAGAGACCTTGGCGGTAGGCTGTTATACCCTACCGTCATGCTCCTTGACGGTAAAAAAAGAGTCAGATCTCAAAAATTTTGTAAACAAGAATTAGATCTCTAACAAACTACTTGAAAAGGGTCAAAACATGAAATTTTGCCCCCAATGGCCGTGGCCTCTGAGATCATTGGTCGACTTGACGTGGCCATGGGACTCTGTTATCCGTACAGAGGATACTTGACGCCTTGTCATACACCTAGATACAACTTGTTTGCTAAATGAAAATTACGACTAACGACTCTACTGGACTCTATAACTCGTTCGTACAAGTCGTACTATTCTGTTTGGATAGGAACAGGTCTCCTTTCAATAAGGCTAGGGTGTACGTATGTGTTTAAAAAGATGAGTGTATGCGCGTGTATACGAGCGCTTGTGTAATGACGTTTAAAAAAAACAAGGCTACAACTAGTCAACAATACAACTCCGAGTCCGGATCCAAACCAGCTCCGCGTGATCCTCATCTCCGAACACCAAACGTATCGCGTATCACGTAGCTGGATCGATCACGAAATCGCGTTCCGGCCGCGCTTTGCCATCTGCAGCTCCAGCTAGCCTCCATGGCCGCACCACCGTGCAAGACGTCGAGGAAGGCACAACAAACGCCGTGCCGCCGCGTGTGCGCCACATTGCCCGAGGAGATCATGGAGGAAATCTTTCTGAGGCTGCCACCCAAATCGGTGGGCCGGTGCCGCTGCCTCTCGCGCGCGTGGGCTGCCGCGCTCTCCCAGGACGCCTTCGTGGACCGCCATCGCCGTCTCGCCAACAGCCGCGGCGGTCTCAAGCTTTTCTTCCTCCACCGCAGGGAGGTACGATCATGGTCACTTGTAGACCGCTCCCTCGCCGCAGCACCCGTAGCCGTCTTCCCGGGTCGCATGCGCACCAGATGCACCTCGCGGTGTCACGGGCTCGTCATCATGTAGAACACCGCGACGGGGATCCACTACGTCTGCAACCCGTCCACAGGCGAGATGACCGCGCTTCCCAGGGTGCGGCCGCATAACAGGATGACAGACGATAGCCTGGGGATCGGCTACGACGCGCGCAGCAAGAAGCACAAGGTGGTGCGTATCTCCTACTCCCACCACAGGGGCTTGGACGGCGCCGATTTCCGCGCGCTTTGTGAGGTCTACGAGATCAACTCCAGGGGCGCCTGGCGACCACCGGCGAGCAGCTCCGCACTGGGCATGGTGAAATTGGACAATACGTCTGTCTTTGCGCAAGGCCACCTATACTGGAAGCGGATCGGGCGACAGAACCCGAGGATAACCTCTTTCTCGCTCTCCGATGAGGCTTTCAAGGCCTTGCCGCCGCCGCCGTCCTGCCATGGTATAGACCAGCTTTACGGGCTGGCGGAGCTCGGGGGACGCCTGTGCCTCTTCGGCACAGCTACCGAACCTGTACAACAACATGACATATGGTTGTTGCGCGACCACGAGGCCGGTGTGTGGGATCTACATTGCCGCGTAGACCTGAATGCGGCGTGGCCGCTGGAGGTCATGCAGTTCTCGATATGCCGGAGCAGTCCCAGCCCACTTGCCTTCATCGGGGATGACCGCCGCATCCTGTTCAGGGTGTACTGCAAGTTGTCAAAAGAGGAAAGATTCAAGAGCGCTTACAAACTGTATGCGTATAACCCTGCGACTGGCAATGCCGAGAGCCTTGGCTTTCTCCCCCACAAGAGCACGCCACCCGAGTTGTATGAGGAAAGTGTCGTCTCCACGGGTAGGCCATTCGAAGACATCGTATCCTCATCCGCGTCTCAAGAGGCCTAGCATCAGATTCTTCTATCACATGCACGAACCATGTTTTCTTTGTTAATTATAGAGCCTGAAACACATAAGGTTCGTCATTAGGACTATACCCTCTGTATTTTCAATTACTTTATATATTAGGTTTGTCCTAAGTCAAACTTTGTAAAGTTTGACCAAATTTATAGGAAACAATATATTTGCGATAGCAAACATATGTGATATGAAAATGTATTCAATAATAATGAAATCATAGATAGATGTTATAATAAATTTTTGTATATGCTGGAACAAAGTACACAAAGTATTAATTAAGACAAAGCTAAAAACAACTTCATGAGTTGGGAGTAATCTCCTGTTATAACAAACTGAGAGAGAAAAGGGAGTTAACAACTCCCACGTAAGGCCAACTTCACCGCGCGACCCTATCCTGCCCGCCCCCTCCGTTTGAGATAAAACGGACGAATAGCGCAGCCCAGCGCACGGCCTCAAACGGACAAATGTCCGGATTTCGTCTGTTTTCGACCCATCCCTGACCCAAACTTGCGCTCGGTTTGGGGTGAAACGGACGCGGGCAGATGGCTTGGACGCACGCCCTTGTCCCCCCCTGGCCCGCCTGTCGGGGACACTAACAGTCCCTCCGCTCCCAAACCCTTCCACCCTCTCTCTCTCTCTCGCCCCGCCCCGCCGCCGGCGCTGCCGCTATTCTCCGGCCGCCTCCTCACCGCGTAGCCTCCGGCCGTCCCTACCAAACCACTTCTCGACATGGCCGCCACCACGCCCGTGCTGTGGCCGTAGTTTTGGCCGCCGATCGGAGGTTTGGCCGTCGACGTCTTTGCCGGCCGCAGAGGGGACAGGACCGCCGGCGACGCAGCACGGCGTCCTCGGCAGCTCCCGACAAGAGCTCCACAGCGGCCAGTAGCCGGCCGGCAACCACCCCTGCTGCGTCGAGGTGATCTTCGCCACCACGCCCGCAAGGTGTTCGGCATTTTGCCCACAAAGGTATGGACAGTGGAGTCGAGTTTTTCTTCCATCACTTTCTTTGTTTATCGGACGATTCGTCGTCGGATGATGAAGATATTGTGGTGGCTGCACTGGTCGTTCACGACCACATTCAACGGCAGCTTCCTCGGTACAGGGGGTCACTCCCTGGCCGTGCTCCCAACCTGAACCGCAACAGGGAGAGAGGGCACGCTCTGCTCTATGCCGATTACTTTGCCAACACCCCGCTCTTCAAGCCGGATAAATTCCGTCGCCGTTTTCGAATGGCAAGGCATGTGTTCAATCGTATCCGAGAGGGAGTGGTTGCTCATGACCCATACTTCGAGTGCAAGACGGATGCCTTTGGCAAGCTTGGATTCTCCTCTTACCAGAAATGCACCGCGGCCATCCGTATGCTTGCATATGGAATTCCAGGCGATCTGGTGGATGAGTATGTGCGTATGAGTGAGACAACATGTCTGATGTCAATGTACAAGTTTTGCCAGGCTGTGATCGAGGTGTTTGGCCCAGAGTACTTGAGGCAGCCAACTGCCGCTGATACAGAGAGATTGTTGGCGACCAACGCAGCTAGAGGCTTTCCAGGCATGCTTGGCAGCATAGATTGTATGCACTGCGAGTGGAAGAACTGTCCATTTGCTTGGCAGGGCCAGTACAAAGGGCATGTCAAGGCGTGCACTGTCATATTAGAAGCGGTGGCATCACAGGATCTTTGGATATGGCATTCTTTCTTCGACATGGCAGGTTCTCACAATGATATCAACGTGCTGCAGCGTTCTCCAGTCTTCGCGAGGCTTGCAGAAGGCCACTCCCCACCTGTCAACTTTGAGATCAACGGCCACCATTACAACAAGGGATACTATCTAGCAGATGGTATATATCCTCAGTGGTCAACTTTTGTGAAGACAATCTCGAAACCCCAAGGTGAGAAGAGAAAGAGATTTACCCAAATGTAAGAGAGTGTTAGAAAGGATGTGGAACGTGCTTTTGGTGTGCTTCAATCCCGGTGGGGTATCGTTCGAAACCCTGCACTGTCATGGGATGAAAGGAAGCTTTGGGAGGTGATGACTGCTTGTGTGATCATGCACAATATGATCGTCGAGGACGAGCGTGATGAGAGTATCTTCGACCAAGGATTTGACTATCAAGGTGAAAATATTGAGCCCCTGCACCAAGACCCGGCCACATTTGAACAGTTTGCTCAATTCCATCGTGAGATGCGTGATTGGCGCTCTCATTTGAATTTTCAAAATGACTTGGTTGAGCACGTGTGGGATCACATTGGCAACCAATAGATGTATTGGTCCATTTTATGTTTAGTCAAGACAATTTCGATTCTTTAGTAAAAATATTTTATTAAAGACAATTTCAATTGGGTTGTAAAATTATTTTAACTTTCAGATAAATATTTGGGTTGTAAACTAGTTTTGATAAAAAAAAATTGGACATTTTTGGCCCTGACGGATAGGATAGGGCAAAAGGATGCGTCTGCGCGATGGGCGCACGGCCACCGCATCCCAGGACACGTCCGGACACGACCCCAAATCACTATCCAAACGGACAGAATCCGGACAAAACAGACGTCCGTTTGAGGTCGCGCGGTGAAGTTGGCCTAAGTGCCCTGATCCGAGGCACCAGACCAACAACTTGGCTTCGGTCTTGCTTCTAAGCATCTGAAAAATATAAAGAGGATTTGGGGTTGTCAGAACGATACAACAGCACACGGCTTACACCTCTAATCAGAACTACCAATCCTAAAGTGGCGCTAAAGACATCCGAAGAATGTCTATCACCACCGACCGTCGTGAAGGCAGTGTCGACGGCACATCCTGCTGCACCATTACGTTGCCCTACTCCTACCTCCTTTGGAGGAACTTTGCACTGCCGAAGGCTTGGTGTCATGCAGCCATGGGCAACCCCTAATGGATTCACCACGACTATGGCTAGTACCTAATCTTTGCAGATGTATTTTTGGTGTTCTAATGTCAAGTCTAAGATCATGTTTAACCTTAATCCTAGGGAGTTAAATCTAACATTATGCACTGCATGTTGTATCTCCCTTTTCATCCTAGACCGGGTTTAGTTTTTTATGTGCAATAAGTAGGGCACATCTAGATGTGCTCTAGACATTTCTTTTTTATATCTCATTGTTAATGTTGATGCACATATATGGTTTTGTTTTGTTACTGGGCGACGTCTACTAATGCTCATGTAAGAGCTGTAAAATTCAGGTTCCCTTGTTGGAGTAGTAGTAATAAGAACTCATTTAGCATATCTGCAGGCCGGAGAAGCATTACTCAGATTGCCAGGCCATTGTTGACAACTAGTCCCACTATATTTATGCTGCAAATAAAGAAGTCTGACCTAGTGCAAATTTTGAGAAGATAGAGAAATTTGATGAAATAGAATTTTCAGCGATTTTGGGGCATCTCCAACGCTATGCATCAAAGGGACGCCCCCAAGTGTCCGCGGACACGTCCGACACGGACATTCTGCCTGGCGCCGGGCATTAAACGCAATATCTTAAAATGTCCCTCAGTTCAAACACTTAAAACATGAAATTCGGATGAAATTTAACCAAGTTCAACATATTATATGCAAACTAACGAAACTTAACGAGTTTAGGAGAAATTAAGCTAAGCTAAACCAATGTGAAAAGAGGAAGTAAGAGGGGCCTTGTTAAAATTTGCCAAATAACAGACAACAAACTTCATAGGCATGGCCTCCGAAGCACCTTGGCCCACCACCGTCATCTAGGCCTAGACCCGGCCACGTAGAACGCGGCTCATTCTGGACCACTTTCTTTCTTTCTTTCTCCATTTTAGCGTGCTGCGAACCAACTCCACCAATCACATGTATGTGCCCGGACAATTTGAGACGTGCGGTTGCACGTGCGGACAAATGAGATTTCAGTGGGCATGTTCGCGCACACTGCTTTTCGGTGGGCATGTTTCCACACACTGCTCGGACACGTCCGCTATGAGGGGTCAAATTAGCCCAATCTGATTAAAGATGCTCTTAGTTGATCTTGTTCACAAATCACAGGTTCGTGTGGTCGGAATCACTGGGGGTGTAGTAGACCAGTGGATCATCGACGCTCAAGTTCCGGGCTTTTGGGCTTTCTACCGAGACGGCATGCATGAGCATGAATGGTTCAAGATGCTCTCTCTGCACGCGCAAAATTCTGCTCTCATGTACTCGTATTTCTGTCTGAGCACGCAGATGCAGTCCATGGCCAAGGCTGCTCGGCAGGCAGTCACAGTGGCCACAGAAAGCCGGAATCTCGTCGTGCACTGGCGACGGCGCATGCAGCACAACACTTGGCAAGCCAGCCACCCCGCCGTCCGGAGCCGCGTGCGCTCGCTCAGTTGCTTGCTTGCTGCCACACACGATTTACCATGCATGCCACTCTTCCCCTTTCCCTTTCCATCCCCCGTTCTTCTCTGTGTGCAAGATGGATGGATTGCTTCCTTCAGTTACGAATTCAGAACTACGGTTTACGTACAAAAAAGGTTGCAAAAGTAGATCGAGGACATGAAAGTATCTTTCCGTCGAGGCACGTTGGTTAAGGCAAGACGAGGCAACAAGTCAAGCGATCTTGTTGTGCCCGGCCGTGGAGCCAGCCAGCCAGGTCACCGCCGGGCGCCGGCCGTCACCTTTTGGCTGTTAGTCTGGGTTTGTTATGCATGAAACAAACCAAATTCTGCCTGTCATTTCCTTCCCCTCTCTCGCTCATGAAAAAGGGTCGTAATCTTCGATCCAAAGCGGCGGATGCTTGCGACGGTGCCCTCTTCCATCTGCTATCCAGCACGCCTCCATCGTTTGGAGTTGATCGAGTTTGGACGCACGCCGCCCAATCCCGCACCGCACCGCACCGCAGGCACGCTGTACGTGCCACCGGCTAAACGACTCGCGGCGCGGCTTTATATGCTCCGTATGCGCTCGCCTCACGATGCCAGCCAGCCAGGACGCGCCATGCATGCCATCGCGGCGCCTGCGTTGCGCTAGAAGTACAGCGCCCCGAGACGGCAGACGGCACCGGGCTGCTCTGGTTCGCATCACTGGCACTGGCACCGGCATGGTGCGCTCCCTGCTCGGCGACGCGCTCCTCTTCTCCGCCGGCGCCGCGGTGGGCGCCGTGCTGCTGCTCACGCTGGCATCGCCGTTCACTCCGCCCGCCGTCCTGCTGGCAAGACGGTCCTCGTCCGCTGGTGATCGTGGTGCCAGTGGGCGCACGTTCTACGACGACCCGGAGGTGACGTACACCGTGGACCGTCCCATCACGGGGTGGGACGAGAAGCGCGCCCAGTGGCTCCGCGCGCACCCGGAGCTGGCCGGCGGCGGCGGCGAGGGGCGCGTCCTGATGGTGTCCGGCTCGCAGCCGACGCCGTGCCGCTCCCCCACGGGCGACCACGTGCTGACGCGGCTCCTCAAGAACAAGGCGGACTACTGCCGCCTCAACGGCGTGCAGCTGCTGTACAACACGGCGCTGCTCCGCCCGTCCATGGACCGGTACTGGGCCAAGATCCCGCTGATCCGGGCCGCCATGGTGGCGCACCCGGAGGCGGAGTGGGTCTGGTGGGTGGACTCGGACGCCGTGCTCACCGACATGGACTTCCGCCTCCCGCTGCGCCGGTACCGGGGCCACAACTTCGTCGTCAACGGCTGGCCGAGCCTCGTGTACGACGAGGCGAGCCCGTCGTGGACGGGCCTCAACGCCGGCGTGTTCCTCGTGCGCAACTGCCAGTGGTCGCTCGACTTCATGGACGCCTGGGCCGCCATGGGGCCCGACTCGCCGGACTACCGCCGGTGGGGCGCCGTGCTCACGTCCACGTTCAGGGACAAGGTGTTCAACGAGTCGGACGACCAGTCGGCGCTGGTGTACATGCTGCAGCACAAGGGCAGCCCGTGGCGGGGCAAGGTGTTCCTGGAGAACGACTACTACTTCCAGGGCTACTGGGTGGAGATCGTGGGGCGGCTCGGCGACATCGCGGCGCGGTACGAGGCCATGGAGCGGCGGGCGCCGGCGGCGGCGCTGCTGCGGAGGCGGCACGCGGCGAGCTGGGACCACGCGGCGCACGCGGCGGCGAGGGAGGCGGCGCTGGCGGGCGCGGGGCTCGCGGAGAGCGGCGTGCGCGGGTGGAGGCGGCCGTTCGTGACGCACTTCACGGGGTGCCAGCCCTGCAGCGGCGACCGGAACCGGGACTACTCCGGGGACAGCTGCGGCGACGGAATGCGGCGCGCGCTCAACTTCGCCGACGACCAGGTGCTGAGGGGCTACGGGTTCCGGCACGCCGGCCCGCTCAGCGACGACGTGCGGCCGCTGCCGTTCGATTACCCCGCGGCGGCCGGGAGGCGCTGACAACCGAACGGGCGGGGCGGCGGCGAGTCGGTTGAGTTTTGTCTTGTGCGTGGCTGCTCGCTGTCGCTGGTGGGTTTAGCAACGAAAGTCATGTACTTCAGCCGTGGGGTTGAGTACATTTGATGTCTGCCGTTATCCATTTTCTTGTACCAATAAAAAGTTGCACAGTAACTGTCAAAAAAAGTTGGACAGTACACACCAGGCCGTTCGAGGGTTTATGCAGTGCTAGTACTAGCAAAGCAGTTTCCTTCCACAAGAAAGAAGAGAACTAAAAATTAGAACCAGGGATATTTGATAGTTTTGGACAGCAGATTCTCACAGAAAAAATATCAAAACCGAAATGAACTATTAGAAATCAGCTTTGCCAGTGAAGCTAAATCTAGTTCCAAGCCATTTTCAATGCAATTGGCTGAAGTATGTCCAGACGTACTTCAGTGGCAATCAAATTGGTTGTAAAACTCATAAGGATCCACTTTACGAAGATCCCATTGTGTTCCAAAAGCTCGTAATCTTCTTCTCTGCTAATAAAACCTACTCCTTCAACTCGCTCTAAAGAAATTGGATTATGTGTAATAAGTTGTTCATATTCAACAACCCTACATAAGAAATAAAAAGTTGCACAGTAACTGTCAAAAGAATAAGTTGCACGGTAAACACCACTCCGTTTTTGTAGTCTTCGAGGGTTTATGCAGTGCTAGTACTAGCAAAGCAGTTTCCTTCCAGAAGAAAGAAAAGAACTAAAAATTAGAACCAAGGATATTCGATAGTTTTAGACAGCAGATTCTGATAGAAAAAATATCAAAAAATGAAACAAACTATTAGAAATCAGCTTTGCCAGTGAAGCTAAATCTAGTTCCGAGTCATTTTCAATGCAATTGGCTGAAGCATGTCCAGACGTACTTCAGTGGCAATCGACGGGTGATTCAAAGCCAATTGAAACTGAAACAAACAGGTCAGAGAAAGGACTCAAATCAATGCAGAACTAAGAAAACAGGGATGTCCTCAAAGGAGAATTTTCTTAGCGGTTCAAATGGCCCTATGCGCGCCCAAGCAAACTTTGATCACCTACCAGTCTCTGCAAGCAGCAGATATATCTAAACGCACCCAAAAAAAACAAGTGAAGGGTGAAAAATAAAACAAATGTTAGTAAACAAAATAGGTTTTGTGTTGGATTCCTAAGAGCAAAATAGGTTGCTTTGATGTATAGGATTCTCAAAACACAGGAATAGAACAAACACATGATTTACAAAGCTACAGGAATAACAATGTATGGAACATTCCTAAGGATCTAAATCCTCAGTCCTATAAGATTCCTTTGAAAGGAGCCCTAAAACTGCAGAAACTACAAATTCAAATCAAATACTCCCTCTGTTCCAAAATAGGTGAGTAGGTTTTATGTAGGATTGCTAATCGTTCCAGCTAAAACCGATGAACCTACAAATTCATTCTGCCCTACCAGAGCTGCCGTCTACAGAAAACCCAAACTAGAAGTAAAAAGCTGCACCCAGAAGAGATACGATTCACAGAGAAGTAAACAGACAAGCAGAAATGCAGAAACACACAGGCCGCAACAACAATATTCATCGTTCAGGCGTGCCAGACCATCGGGCATAACTTGGCAATTCAGAGTACATCACCTCAACAACTAGCTAAACCGGCAGCTAGACACAAGCTAGTTTCCAAAAGTCAAAGTTCAACCAGCCAGACCTAGAGCTGGCACACTTGTGCACAGCACGGTTTACATACACACAACTTGATTTCGGCCCTCGAAAGAAAGAGCTCGATTTCGGTGAACAACCATACACCACAGAGACCCCAGTTACGGATCCTTCATTGCCTGATCAGCTGCATATATGGTTAAGTTTAAGACCCATTCAGAAATTTAGATCATAAAGAAAGGCGAGCGGTCAGGAAGAGGTGTGGTTCAAAGATTCGCCCCAGGATTACCTGTGTAGCTGAGGTTCACTTGGAGACTTTTATGTTAGCGAGGGCAGCAAGAGCCTCCACGATCTTGCCTTCATTGATGGACCTAGTAGCCTGTGCAAAGAAATTTGGATTTTGCAGGACTGAGTTCCTGGTAAAATATGAAATGGCATATATCCCAAATGTCAGCAAAAGACACTGACCTTGAGAGATGGTATCAGTGCATAAACCTCTTCGATGGTCTCAGGCCCAATGTTCGCTATCATGCATATCTGTTACAGGTACAACAAACCATTTTATGTTTGAGATGAGGGAAATGAGATACAAGAAGGTGAGAGGAAAAGAAGGCTTACGAACCTCGCCATCATTAACACCATAGTCTTTAAGAGGTCTGCAGCTACGAATCAAGGAAAATAACTACAAAGTGGTTGCTTGGCGAAACAATTTAACTGCGTAACCACAATGCAATCTCTAATATTAGTTCTTAACCAAAACAAAGGATACTCCAGAATTTCTTTCACCGACTTCGCAGAGGTGAAGTGATTTCCTTCTTTTGCATATTGAAAGGCCTTGTCAAACGACCTGCCGGTGCAAGAAGAAAAGATTAAACATGGAGTCACACAAGCTAACAGACTGGAACACCACATAAACAATTATTAGCGGAACATAACAGAATTAAAACAAGAGATATTCCTTACTCGGGAATTTTTATAGTCGGATCCTCTGATAAGATAGCCATATGTCCTTGAATTTTCTGCAACATTTCTGCTGCTTCACAGTTCGATAACAATATAGAATTTGGAGGCATATCTGCAACCAATTGTTATGCAGAAATCAGCTTGCCTTTTTTACGTTTAGACAGAAGGGACGTTTGAAAATCATAATATAAGATGTGTGCCCGTTTCAAATGATGTAAAACTAACAATCTCATTATACGGAACTTCTCAAGTAAAGAACCTACTGAAATTCCATAAACTACCGAACTTTAACTACTATTAAGGTTACTATGAAATAAGCTTCTAGAAAAATAGAGGATATTTCAATGGAAGAAACTGACCGAGCTGAAGCTTTAGTTCTGCATCAGACATTGCAGGCTTTGCATTTGATGCGGAGCCCTTCCCGCCTTTCCCAGCACAAAATGCCTCCCCTCCTTTGCTACCTTCTCCTATGAGAACATAATACATGAAAGACACAGAAAGACAATCTATTGTGTAACTAGAACTTTCAGTTTTATCGGCAACTCTTGAATGGATGAATGTATAGCAAAAGTACAAAACGATGCATCCATACCATTAGAAAAGGATGAAGCCTTTCCACCAGTTTTTAGGCTATCAGATGAAGCTTTCCCATTTGACTTGGAGTGTGTGGGGGGAGCCTCTTCTTCGAAAAAATCTAAATACAGGCAGTGATATATGAGGTTCTTGTATATTTTCAACTATATATCAATACAGTACTCACATTGACTTATTCGGTTTCATTCAACTATCCGGTAAATTTTAGTGCTTATTTATGTACTGTGATCAGATATTCTGCCCTATCTAATACTGCAATAGTTACAGTGTAAGCAGCTCAATGATTACCATTTGTTATGCACAGCCATAAATTGGGGAAACAAAACAAACAGTGTCTTGCCTTCAACTACAAACGATATGAAGTGCCCTTTCACACTCAATGTAATGGTAAATAACATCAACTATGAGCAAATAGTCAACGAATCATCTGCAAATAAAACCAAAGGGGAACCACAAACATGGTATATAATTCTCTTCCGACATTTTTTTTCTGTAGTATTTGATCAATCCTATGAAGGCTGCCAAGATATGGATTTGGGGAGCGTAGAAGGTTGCGGGAATCTTCTAGTTAAATCATTCTTTAATCTTTACTGGAACAAAAAGTATCATTTAAAGTTTTCAAACAGAAAAGTTTACTACCTTCTTGCTAAAGATGCCCTAAGCCCTAGGGTAGCAGGGTACAACCGTACAAATGGAATTTTCTTGACAGTGATAAATAAAACACAATGATCATATCAGACAGATAGCTCGTAACGTGCTAGCAGACACAAGTGATATTCTTTAATTCTTATAACAAAAGCAAATACCAAAGGATTTTCTCATGGAGCAGAGCTGTGATAAGTGTAGTAAAACTAGATTTAAGTAGAACAGCGGTGTGAACACATGTGACTTGGCATGCCCAGACCAAGTAGCCAGACATAAAACATATCATAAGAAGGATAATGTGAGTTGAAAATAAAAAGGATTTAGTCCAATAAATAAACTGTTGCCTGGAAAATGTTTAATGACAAGATTGGGCAATATTATTACCATCAGAATCAGAATCAGAATCAGAATCAGAAAGGTGAATAACATCATTAGAATTGTTCTGCCTTCCGTTCGGTGCTCCTGCAAGAATAAAACAGGTAAGAAATCTGTCAAACTCTAAACTTGCCTTCGAAAGCTCAACTTCTCAAAAAACACAGCATTCATTTTGATGAAGCTGTAAAATCATCAATCATCATATAGCAGGATCACACAACTGAACAAAAAAAACATACCATAAAAGCCTTAGATTAAAAACTTCCCTGTCAGACATAAATACCTTTATTCTGTTCAGGTTTGGCACCTGCAACGGTGCGGGGGTTGTCGCTCCGGTTTGGCATGGCAAAGGATATTACTGGGCGGGGCATGGAATGTCGAATATCCTGCGCGTTCTGATGGTAGCGGCCGTGCGAGACGGCGCTGGGGTTGGCGCTCAGGTTCAGGTTTGTGTTTGGGTTAAGTGTGTGGATGGAGTTGCCTGAGCTGGCCATGGGAGATTGGCGATCCTGCAGGCGGCCCAAGGCGGCTCTGAGGTTAACATTCAGGTTCAGGTCTCGCCTGTAGGAGTTGAGGTGTCGGAGATCCTGCGGGTAGTGAAGGTAGCTGCCGGGCAAGGCGGCGCTAGGGTTTGCATTTAGATCTGGAATGGAGAAGGAGCGGTACATGGGGAAGGAGATGGCTGGGCGGTGCATGGGGAAGGAGATCGCTGGGCGGTGCATGGGGAAGGAGATGGGTGGGCGGGGCATAGGGGGATGAAGATCCTGCGTGTGGTGGAGGTAGGGGCCGCCGTGAAAGGGAGAGGTGGCCGAGGGGTGGGAGTAAGGGCCGAACGGCGGCGGCGGGCCGCCGGCGGCAGGGAACGTGGGCGCAGCGGTAGGAGGCGAACCGAAGAGAATACCCATGTCGAAGGGAGGATCGGGGTTGTTAGTGTTCGGATTAGGGTTAAGGTTTCTGGCAGGAGGCGCCATGGGAGGCGGCGGCGGAGTAGATCTGGAGAAGAGGGGAAGAGGAGGAAAGTTGGAGGTGGGATGAACCGGAAATGGAGGTCAATAACTCAATATATAGGCGGTGGTTGTTTTGTTGCTGTCGTGCCCCGCAATTTCACTTTATTTGCGCCCCGCAATTTCACTTTATTTTGACTTAAGCCTCTCAGTTCCAAACAAGTTGCGGTAGGCTAGAGTTGAAACCGATAAGATCTCGAAACCAAGTCATGGTTCTGCCACATGGATAGCTAACTTCCACGCACCCATGCCCATGGCTAGTTCTTTGGTGATAGTGCTGCTAAATATTGCTATTTTAAATTAATTCCAAAAACACCCAGTACAATATGCAGACTTGATACATGTACATCACTCCATTCCACGCATTTCAACAAGACAACAAGGTTGTGGTGTGTGTCACTAAGATGCTGCGAAATAGATAACCTATTACTTCAAATAAGCAAGGGATAAATCATCATGTTCTCCAAAGTAGTATATTCTTGAGAGAAAATTTACGGCATGTCGTAAGCCGTTCTAACACAGGTACGAAAAAACGCTAACTATCACAGAACCACGAGCATATCACACATGTGATATTTCAGAATAGGCATATACCTCAGTTTCTAGTTTAGTTCTACATTTGATACAAGGATTTTCCTTCACCAAAATAGTGAAGGTTGGATTAACTAAGGGGTTGCTTGGTTCCCAGCCACACTTTGCCACATATCAAGTTAGGCAAGTTTGACCAGGTTAGGTGTGTGTTTGGTTCTAGCCACACCTAAGGCAAGATTCTTTTTATTCAATATAAGTCCACATGTCATACACACAAAAAGTGTGGCAAAATTCCCCTGGGCAATCCAAAGTGAGGCTAAGAATTTGAGCACCTAAGCTAAGGCAATTAGTTACCAACCAAACATGCCCTACATGCAGCCGGCCTTCCTCTGCAGAGCAGAAAAAAAAAAGACAACACACCAAGATGCTCAAGCATGGAATTTAAATATACAGACCAAGCTTATGTGCTTAACTGCGCCAAAATCAACAAAAATTCTTCCAAGGAACGCATGCAAGACATATCCACGGATATTCGCTCTCTTGTTGAAGGGAAGGACCATTCGTTAGACTAAAACCCTTAGGAATCGCTAAATTTAGCAATGCACTTGTGCATAAACACAAATAATCCATTTAGTGTTACCTTATTCACAGGCAAGCAGACCCAAAACCTATTAGGCTGCTAGTGATTCCACAATGCCCAGCAACGTTTAATGCTTTGTCATTTTGAGCAAGCTGTGTCACGATCAACTCAATTATCTACCTTTCCAGCTTTCCTTCAGACACCAAATTGTAAGAACCCACCCACATATGAGTGACACAACCAGTAGCAAAGTTGTTAAGATTTAATTTGGTAACAAATATTAGCCAGATGTATTTCTATAAGCACACATAACAGATAATCCAATCCAATTCTACGATCCAAAGGGCATTGTCAGGAAAAAAATCTTAAGGACTGGAACCCTTCTCAAAAGTCATACAGTCGAAAGAGGCCCTGAACAAACAGCTCTGTTTTGTCGTGGATATATCACACCCATAACAAAATCCAACCAAAACCACATGATAAACAACCAAATCATAATCCCTCGCACCGATCAAGTTGGATCTAAACCATCTCCAATAGCCAAAATTCATATCCTATCGATGCCCACCCGCCAGGGCACCAGTACCGTGACAACAAAACCCTCGGCGTTCTGTAAACCCTAATCCTTGGCCATTCGCATCGGATCCTACTCGATAGACGCGAAGATCCCCGCATCCACCGGGTTTTATCCGGTGAATGTCGCGTTGGTCGAGGATTGAGACGACATCGACGCAAAAAAAAAAAATACAGGGAAAGGGGGGATAAAACGAAGGGTAGGACCCTTTCCCTCCCCTGTTCGCCATTGCGGAGGAGAAGGCGGTGGTGATCAGGAGGCGCCTGCCGGAGTCGGTCGCGTCGCTCTCCGCACCGACGCCGCACGCGCCCCGCAGCTCACTGCTCGCTGTCGCTGGCGAGGAGACGGAGAGTGAGAGTACGGCCTGCCTCTGCCCGGATGTATTGACGGATTTATAAAGTTGGGCTGGGGAGTTTTGTTTTTTGGCAAAGTTGGGCTGGGGAATTTTATTTTTTTTTTGATAAAGTTGGCCTGGGGAGTGATATAGAGAGGCTCTGCAGTCGGGCCTGGGCTCAGGTGGACTATGGGCCCATGAGTCAATGTTCTGCAGTCCGGACGAGGGCCAATTTCAACAAAATACAATTGTCTCCAAAAAAAAATACAACCATGCTCGGATACATGATGATGCAAGCGCCACCGACTGGTGCCCAACCGGAGGATCCGCAGCGCCTCGTCAAGAGACCCATTCCCTCTCATAAGCTCACAGCCTCACAGGTGCGGTAATTTTCAACAAATTGCTCCGTCAAAACTACACAAAAAACACCACGACAACAAGGGAAGAAAAGGTGTGTGCATAGGGGCCATGGACTTGCCGGAAGCTGGGGGTGCACCGAAGTTAGGGCAGGAGTGCGACTTGGGGCTGCGTGATCGGTCGTCGGCTTAGGGGATCTCTCTTATTGAAGCATTCTATGGACAGAAGAGAGAGCATGAGAGTATCTACAATCACAAGTACCAAATTCTATCTGCGTCTGGGCGTGTCTGCGGACAATGATTGATCAGCATGCAAAAAATCGATTTCACAACTGTATATCTCATTTTCAAATTATCAAATCCATACAATTACATGGCATGTAAATTTAATCTAAATTTTCGTCGGTAATCGTTGACAATGACATGTACATAGGGTAGGGTCATATGTCTGTCCTAGACGCCCTACCCAAGGATGCTACCCTAGAGTCAAGAATATTCAAAGGACAACAGAAGATATCGACTGAAATCACCTTGGAATGCAATCCACTCGACCATTTATCTCACTCAGATACCCCAATTCCATTCGACCAAGATAGAGTCACTCGACCGTACGGAGAATCACTCGGAGTACAGAAGATCTAAAACCATCTCTAGATGGCAACGGTCAGACGTTCACTCCCTAGTCTTAAAGGTCATTAATAGTCATTATAGCGGGCGTTACCAGTAATGTCTCTCTCTTAACCTACATTAAACCTTGTGTAACTAAGGCCTGTGAAGGGGTGGCGCACTCTATATAAGCCACCCTCCCCTCTAGCACAAGGGTTCGCACCCCCTGTAACTTTCACACACAGTCCAGTCGACCAAGCCTCCGGACACCGAGACGTAGGGCTATTACTTCTTCTGAGAAGGGCCTGAACTCGTAAATTTTGCGTGCACAACCTTGCCGTAGCTAGGGCCTTGCCTCCTCCTACGTACCCCTATTCTTATTGCCAGACTTGCTCCCACGACAGTTGGCGCCCACCGTGGGGCCGGCGTCTTAGCGACTTCCGGTAAGATTGCAGTTTTTTCCGATTTTCATCAACATGGTTTCCGGTGATGGTTTGGCTTTGGGCCGCAAGATCCGTCTCGGCGCGCTCATTTTCGTCGCCGACGACTCCACCTGGATCCAAGACCCCTCGACGTTGAGGCCCTTCCCGTCCGCGGGGCGGCGCACTTCCGAGCGAGTGCTTGCGGCGTCCTATTGCGGCAGCCGTCGACCAAGTATCAATCGGCTCCCGTGTCATCCACTTTCCGCGATGTACGCCACCGCAAGCGATCCAGTCGGTCGCGGCTTCAGCGGTGGGTGAAGCATGCGGTGACTCGACAGACAGCCGCCCCTCAAGTTGCGGCAATCGAGCCCGACGAATCTCTCTACGGACCATTCGACTGGTTCCGCAGAGACTCTTTCCGAGTGCGGAAGCAGCGACCCTGCGGCGGAAGTCCTCATGGTCGACACGCCGCGCAGCCCACCTGGGTTCCGTCGCGGTGGTGGCGGCGATGGCGACGGCGGCCCGTCGCATGGTCACGACGAATATCATCCTGAAGCCCTCACTTTGGAGCAGAGGGACGAGCTGCATCGTCGCAACATGGAAGCGCTCCACACCCCCATCGTTGGGGAGACCTCCGAGGCTCGGGCCTTGGAGGTTGCGCGTCTGGCCACCTTGGCTGAGCGTGCACGACTGGAGAATCTCCAACATTCACTCGACGAGCGCACCCGTCGGCAGATCCCTGAATCCAGTCGACGGCCTCGACAATTGTTTCCGCCTGAACCTCGGGTATACCGTACTCCAGTCCAGAATCTTTCAGCCGCAGCATGAATAGTAGAGTCAATTCAGTCGTCTCATTTAGAAGCTGGTAGAGGGCTGCTGCAGATCCGCGCGCTGCTCCGAGCGGCGGGTGAACAAAACTCAGCTGTTTCTCAGTCGCGCAACAGGATCCATAGTAGATCTGTGGTCGTGGACACAGTTCAGTCGGCACACAGCCCAAGATCGCCCCCGTGGCGTGACAATCGTGGGCATCGCTAGGATCAGTACCTGGTTCGAGGCCACGGACAATATGATCACCGGTACGCCCGCGATGACCACCGTCGAGTGCCTACACCCCCTCTGAGGGGCGGGTCGTACGCACCCCGGCGATATGATGACAGGCGCCCGTATGGTGATGAGAGGATCCGCAGCGCCTCATCAAGAGACCCATTCCCTCCTCCACTCCCTCTTATAAGCACGCAGGTGCGGTAATTTTCAACAAATTGCTCCGTCAAAACCACACAAAAAAACACCACGGCAACGAGGAAAAAATGATGTGTGCATAGGGGCCAGGAAGAGTAGGGCATGGGAGCCAAAGTTAGGGCAGGAGTGCAACTTGGGGTTGCACGATCGGTCGCCGGCTTAGGGGATCTCTCTTATTGAAGCAATCTAGGGAGAGAAGAGAGAGCATGAGAGTATCTACGATCACAGGTATAAAAAACATATCCACGTCTGGGCGTGTCCGCGGACAATGACTGATCAACACGCAAAAATTCGATTTCACAACTGTATACCTCATTTTCAAATTATCAAATCCATACAATTACATGCCACGTAAAATTAATCTACATTTTCGTTGGTAAACATCCTTGTTGTTCCGACCGTGTCCATGTACAGCGGCCGGCTTAACCCCTCGAAGTGAAGGCGCAATTGCCGGCGAGGTAATGTAGGACATGTGACACGGACCGGCTCACGGGACTCGATGCGCCTTCATCTCCCATGCCCTATTCTTCCTCGTCGGAGTCCACAACTTGTTTGTTGCAACTGGGCATGAGGTCGATGATGGATGTGGCGAGCGGTCGGGCCGGACGGCATGCGGCTCCGCCTTCGCTGCCTGGGCAGCGAGAGCTTCTGTGGCCATCCGCTCTTGGTGCCTTGCACCTTGTGTCTGCAGTGTGCTTGCCATACACCATGCCGGCCTTGACCTCTGGCTCGGAGCCCACCCCCGCGGGGACGGCGCGCCACCGAATGGGTTGCACTGTCATCCCGGGGTTCAACTGCCAGACGGCCTGCATTGTGTTCGGCAAGGCAGGGGTACAACGCCTCCCACCATGAGCCTCGGGTAGATCCAGTCGCATTCATGTGAACACAATGGGTTCCTAGCGATACGAGTCCGTCCGCGATCGGGCGCACTCCTCCCGGGAGCGATGGAGAGCCACACGGACTGCCATCTCCTCCTCGGGACTGTAAGGGACAAGGTCCCAGTCGTCGGATCCAGACATCCCGGAGTTAGATTTGCTGCCTGCCACGCTAGAAACAAACGGATTTCGACGAAGGAGAGCTTGGGGGGGAGGGGAGTGAAGTGAAGTGTGGCTAGGGTTTCTTCTAGAGTGCGGATATGGTTGAATATATGTGGGTCGGGTGGGCCATTGTAGGCCAGATCCAACATGGCAGGCGCGCCCTGGCACATCCGGGCCTCCCTATCTCCGCCCCACATATGAATATGGCAGTTGTCGGTCAGTTTGGACGTTTTGATTGCTTTCAGGTGTCAGGTTGGATAGCAATTCCGCGCCCAAACAGTGATCGAGCAGGCCATCTCAGCGTCTAAGAAGGATGGGGAGCGTCTGGTTGTAGATGATAGGATAAGAAAATTAAATTGAAAAATATTAAAACTGGGTGACCTACGAGACTTCTCAGTGTTTAGACAACATCATCCGCCTGATCTACAAACTAACGGGTCTAGTCAACTAGCCGGGCAACTTACAATGCGCACATGCTAATTTCACCGCTCGATCGTGTGTCAACTGGGCCTACATAGCTAGGAAACTCCTCCACAACCCCACCTGGGCCAACTCTGGTTCAATTATGTTCCCATTCATCGGATTGAAAACATACGACCAGATTGACATTCTAGACATCAGGGTATCTTCAACGGCAACCCACAAAAATCCTTTCGCATCCGTCCACGGACACGGATGCGGGAGGACGCCATCCAACGCTAGCCGGATACGTTTTCACAGTAACTCAAACTAACCGGACGAAATTCGATCAAACATGGCCAGACTTTATATAAACATGACGGATTTCATTACATTTTACTTAAATTCGATCAAACACGGCTCACGGGACTCAAGGCGTCGCCATCTCTCATGCCCTACTCTTCCTTGTTGAAGTGTGCAGCCTGTCCGTTGTTAGTGGATGAGAGGTCTATGATGGACGTGATGCTCAGGATATCATGTGCGTTCGCTGCTGCGTGGGGATCTGGGCCAAGCCTTTATATGGAATACATATGTGTCAGGCCTTGTTTGTGGGCCAGGTTTGGGGCATAGGCATAGTGGTTTCTGGACGGCCATCTCGCACTGACGGGCTGAGTCGTGGCCTAGTTCACGTCTTTCGGTCTGATCCGTGGCTCGGATAAGTCGCTTTCTGTCAGAACGAGTCAGCCTCGAATGATGCAGGTCAAGAGTCTTCTTCCCCAATGCGATAACTCGCAAGGGAGAGGCCGAGGGAGTTTGAGAACAGGCGACGGATGCGCAATGGAGTTCCTCATGCAGAGGTATGTCGACCGAGAAATTTGTTTTTTTGTTCACCCTAGCTCACGATTTGAAGGCTGGAGCTCAGGTGGCTGAGGTCTATTCGCTTTATCTAACAGACCGACTCTGATTGAAGAGCTCGGGGAGAGACTGGTCCCGGGAGATACGCCGACGGATGGTACCAGGCGGACGTTGGTGGAGGTGGCACCGCCGGAGGGCACAGGTGTGAGCGACGAAGGGTTGATCTGAGGCGCATCTGGACACTGGCAAGGAGCAAAGATGGTCGAATCTGCAGCGCGGCTCAAGCGGCAGCAGGTTGATCACGGGTGCTGGTAGACAATTAGTACCGGTTGGTAACACCAACCGGTACTAAATGTTTGGGGGGGGTTTGGTTTTATTTTTTATTTTTCCATTAATTTTGTGTTTTCCATTTAATTCTTTTTTATTTGCTGGTATTTTATGATACTACGTATTGTACACGTTATGCATATATATAAATAGATTTTCTCGTAGAACCGATCATATATAATATATATCATCGAATGTCTCACAACCACCATTAATTATTCACACATACACACATGTGTGTGTGTATACACAATTTCTTCTACATGTTGCCTTGGTGTCTTCGAAGATGACAAGTGGTTCATGGGGCTGTAACGGGTAACAGTATTCTCCTTTGGGATCTATGGTCGAGCAAAAATCCCGCTATTTCATCTTGAAGTGCTAGTATGCGCTCCGTTTATAGGAGCTTCTCCCGCACCTCTTTGAACTATTAAGAAGGAGATCAATATGCATGTGTATTAGTTGTATGACTAGATATCGATAATGATGTAAATATTGTGAATAGTGTACTGGCAAACATACCCATTCCTGTCTATCAGATTTGCTCCTTTCGGACGCCATCATGCGAATGTTCTCGCAAACGTAGTATGCACACAGATCAGTCCCCGGAGCCTGCTTCAAGGCCTTTACGAGAATGGAATTTAATCAGATAATAATTAATCAAGCATGATAATTAATTAATGGTATTGAAACAAGAATTAAAGAGATGGTAAGCTAGCTAGTAATACTTAATTACTTACCTTGGGTCGAAACCAAAACAACTTTTGTCGCCATTTGCCTGGAGTCACCTTGATGAACTTTGCCCAAGTCCTGCCCGCCAACAAAGAAAATGAATAAAGGGGTTATTAAATAGTTCATATCAGGAAATGACGAACTAATTAAATAGGCCGAGATATAGTTAATAATGATTGAAATTACCTGCCGACTATCCCCTTCACGATGGCAAAGTCACTTTCTTCCTTAAGTAGTGAGTCCAGTACTTCAACTGTTCCTTTATCAACTTTAATGACTAACAAGATCCAGTGGTAACTGCATGCGCACATATTTGCATGTCTTAATTAAGCAGGCATGTGCACAACACTAATCAACTAGCCTAAACCCTATACACTTAATCACTACTAGGGAAAAGCCTAGCAGCAGCGCGGGTTTTGGGTGTATCGGTAGCGCGGGTGCTCGCACTACTGATACGGCGCCACAGCTAACTTGTAGCAGTAGCGCGTGTTGACACACACCACTGCTATACATGGTTAGTTGTAGCGTGCGTTGCAAACAGCGCTACTGCTAATTAGCTGTAGCGGGTCTTATATCCCGCGCTACTGCTATTATTTTCAAAAACAAAAAAATCTCGATCCCGTACGTGTTGTCAATGGTAGCAGTGGTTCGATCTAGCGATGATTGGCTTCGCCGGAGGCATGAACGGACAGCGGAAGACCATATCCAGTAGCGGTTGTTGGAGAGGGCCCGTTTCGATGGCAGAGCCAGGCCGCGGCGTGGGGCTCCTCTTCTCGACCATGCCAGATAGCTCTGGGTCTTCCATGGCGACGACCTACACGTGCATGGACATGGGAGGGTGAGTCAAACCAGAGAGAGAAAAGGAAAACCGAGGGAGAGAGGAAGGCGATGTAGGGAGCAGCGGAGCTAGTGACCGGTGGTGAGGTGCTCCGGTGTGGTGGCGCGGGCCGGAGGCCTCCTAGACGTCGGTGGAAGACCGGCGAGCTCCTAGACGTCGGTGGCGCGAGGCGGCGGCCTCTTTCGGCGCCACGGAGGAGGATGGGCGCATGGGCAAGAGGTCCATGTGAGAGCGTATGGAAAGTGAGAGGAGAGAGTGGTGGAAGAGAGGGGGGATTTGGGGGAGGAGATGGGGATTCGGCCGAGGATATGGCGACTTCACCTACCTCGTATTTAGTAGTAGCGAGGGGTATAAAACCGTGCTACTACTATCAACATAGTAGTAGCGCGGGTTTATACCCCTCGCTACTACTATGGCATGTGTCGGGGAGCACAGTAGAGACCGCTTAGTAGTAGCGAGGGTTAAAAACCCGCGCTACTACTATCAACTTAGTAGTAGCGAGGGGTAAAAACCCGTGCTACTGCTAATTAGCAGTAGCGCTTCTTTTTGTGCCGCGCTGCTACTAAGATTTTGTGTATAAGGTTTTCCCTAGTAGTGAATTATTAACATCTAGATAGCTAGTAAGCAAAAATAGAATTTGTACTACAAGACAGTGTGACTCACCTGAAGTTATACGGAAGTAGTATATCTTCATTGCTATTGAGGGGCTTGAAGAACTCTAGCATGCTTTCCCTAAACTTGCTCGACAACTTGGAATTTGCCATGTGTATTCATTAACTATATTTGGGTCAATGAACCCAATGCCATAGCATCCAGATTTTTTCATTTCATACATTTTCATCCTGCATAATACCACAGAAAAGAATATAGTGAGGATAATTACAGGTAATGATTGATCAAAATGATCACTACAGCTAGCTTGAGACTCAAATTACGGAAAGAAATCACTTACAGACAATAGCAACTGACAAGAGATTTGTCGAGTGCGTCTTGATTGTATAACTGAAATAGTTCTGAATACTCAACGGACAGAGCTTTCTCATGGAAGTAATGCTCCTCCTTGACATTCATCATGAGGGACCCTCGATTGGAAATCTTGGTAATGTTCATGTACCACTGATGCAATTCATACATTCTCGTTGGGAGGTTCTTGACCTCCTCGGGCTTGACCAAAGGTTGGCCCCGGACATATTTCTGTTTTATTTCCTCCTCTCTAAGAGGAGACATGGGCTCAAACTCGAGGAGTTGTCCAACACTGATATCGAGAATTTTAGCCTGCCTTATATGCTCCTCGGTTATTACCAGATTGTTCAGTTGGGGAACGATTTGCCCACAATAATATAGGACGCGCATACTCTCATGTGTTGTTGGCACAACAAGCGGGGGATTGATTACGCCGCATGTTATCCCAGCTGGGCAACGGTTTTCCCGCATTTTTTGCCAGCTGCTTGTTGGCTCGAGTTCGAGCTCGCTTCCTTCTGTAGTCATGCTCGATGTGTGCCTGATTTGGCACTCATAGTCTGAGTCGACAGGCTTGGGAGCTGGTGGTCTAGCCATACGAATGAAGTGGTCAATCTTTTCCTCAGGCACTTTCTCCCTTGGCAGCGGTGCCGGTTTCGGTCCAAAATAGGCGTCCACTTGAGCCTTAACTATGGCTTCTTTTTGCTCCTCGGTCATGTCGTAAGGCCTCTGAGGAAGAGGAGCGAGGCTTGGACCATATTTATATGCTTGCCTTCGCCTGTACCTCCTGTACTACCTCGACTTGTACCGCTACGCACCATAGCTGCGGTGTGTCTCTTCTGTGATTGCTGAGGCGTTGGAGACGGCTGACGTGGCTGAGTTGGAGCAGGAGTCTGCTCACGCATTGATGGACTTGGAGGAGCGGGAGTCTGCTGACACAGTGGCAGACTTCGAGGAGTAGTCAGCTCACACGTTCGTGGACTTGAAGGAGCGGGAGTCTGCTGACATGGTGGCAGACTTCGAGGAGGAGTCGGCTCACGCGTTCGTGGACTTGGAGGAGCGGGAGTTTGCTGATATCGGTGGCGGACTTCAAGGAGGAGTCGGCTGACGCGGTGTCGGTGGCCTTCGAAAGATGATGCAATCCTTTCTCCATAGGATGATACGATGGATGGCCTCTCCCAGTGTGTGCTCGTCGTCACCTCCAGGAATGTCAAGCTCTAGCCCCGAATATTGGTCCACCACCTCATCAACCAAGACACGAGCATAGCCCGCTGGAATCGGGGTGCAATGAAAGGTTGCTTCGGGGATATTTGTAAAAGCAACGGCGTGCGCCACCTTCATGGATATGTTCTTCATTTTGAAGTGTAGCTCACAGTTAGTGTTCTCTATGATGTCATCCACAGGGTATGTATCCAGCAGTGCATCGTCCGGGGCGGAACCAACGCTGCTTCTCAGCATGGATGGGACGGTGCTATCCAATGCTGGATCATCCGCTTGCTGATGCCGCTGCTGAGACCCCCTTTCCTGGCTAAGTGAGTCGATCTGCTGCTGCTGCCGCTGGAATTTGAGTGCCAAGTCCGCGTGCCTTGCTTCTAGGCCTTGAAGGCGTTCTGCTTCCTGCTTCCTCTGCTCCTCCTCCAGCTTCCTCTTCTTCTCCTCCTCCATCTTCTTTCTTGCACGACACCTGTAGTCGTCGTTCCATTCCGAAAAGCCCTCATACCAGGGAATAACGCCCTTGCCTCGTGTTCTTCCCGGGTGTTCAGGATTTCCCAGGGCGCGTGTAAGCTCGTCGTTCTCTCTATTGGGCGTGAACACCCCCTTTCAAGCATCTTCTATTGCGTCAAGTAACTTTTGTTCGGCTCCTTTTAGACTTGCCTTCTTCGAAACCATGCCTGTCTCTGGGTCCAACGCCCCCCCCATGCGCATAGAACCAAGTTCTGCACCTGTGGGGCCATCTCCTAATAACTAGAGTGACCCCTGCATCCTCCATCTCCTGCTCAGACTTATCCCACTTAGGCATTGCCATCGCGTAGCCACCTGGCCCCAGCCTATGGAACTGCATCTTTTTGCGGCATTGGCCTTTTTTTTTCTCGACCGTTCCTTAGATAATTCTGATTCCTTGAATTTCACGAAAGCGGGCCAGTGTTCTCTTTGCTTCTCCAGTGTTCTCGTGAATTCAGGAGTCTTCCTTTCTGCAGCTAAGTAGTTGGCCCATACAGTTTTCTTGTGGGTGTTGAATGCAATTGCCATCTTCTTAAGAGCAGCGTCCTTGACTTTCTGCACATCTGCATTAGTGAAATAATATGGTAGGGTGAAATGTTCCATCAGAGATTCCCAAATCTTTTCTTTTGCTCTGTCATCGACCCAAGTAACATCTGGACGTTTAGTTTTTGGCTCTTTCCATTCTTGAATGGAGATCGGGAGTTGGTCCTTCACAAGAACTCCGCACTAACGAACGAACTTGTTCGCAATATTCTTAGGCGTGAGGGGTTCGCCACTAGCTTTGATGGAATCGATGTTGTACTTTACACCCTCCTTCAACTTTTTGCCCGGGCCTCGCTTTGTCCTGTTGTCTGTAGAAGCAGATTTGCTTGATCTGGAGGGCTGAAAGAAGAAAGATCAATTCATTAATATATCTTCAAATCAAAAAAACATGTGATGATCACCAGATGCCTACTTATATAAATATACCTCGCCGGTAGTCTTTGTTATTTGAAGATCAACATTGTCTGCATCATCATAATCATAATCATAGTTCATGACTTCATCAGCTCGGTCGTCCTGATCGAATATCTTATCATCACCCTCCCCGGTATTGTTCAGATATTGGGAGCCGTCATCTGCTTCATTCAGATCATCTGGCTGCGTATGATCTCGTATGATCTCGAACAGGGCCTCTTCTCCCTATCTGCCGATATTGTCCGCCATAGCTTTTATTTAACTAATCCAGAAGAAATATAAAACAATTTAGTATTCAAATTACAATGCATGTATGCAATCAATAAGGAAAAATTGAATCATATAGTACATAATATGCACCGTCTCAAATAATATATAATCTCGAATACATCGTCTCGAATAATATATAATCTCGAATACATCATCTTGAATAATATATAATCTCGAATACATCGTCTCGAATAATATATAATCTTGAATATGTCGTCTCGAATAATCACTGGCTAGGTAGCTAACAAAGATCGAATACTACAGAAGAATCTAGGCCACTCGCGGTTCCCGGGGCGCAGGCGGTGGACACCCAAAGAGGAGGAACCATCACAGGATCATATCTCCGGTCATCTGCCCAAAGAACCTGCCAGGTGTTGGAGAACCTGACATCCATAGCAGCCATGTAGCGACGGACGTGCTCGTCCTCCTCCCTGACAGGGCGACGCACCACCTCCGGCGGGGACGGCTCCCTCTGCACCGAATGTGGCCCACGTGAACGCCACCAAAGGAGATCAGGGTCGACGACGGGACCCGAGGTCGGGTTCCTCACCAAGCGGCGCGCCCCTGCAGGTAGCACCTCCCAGTGCCAGCCCGGCGGAGCCCAGTCCCGGACATGGGTCAGCCGGACGTCGTCACGAATGGGTCGACGGCGAGGATGCGGGATGGGCATCGTCGAGAACAAATACTATATGCCCGCAAAAAGTAACATTTTTTAAATGATTGGATTGTGATAACTAAAATTCTATATGCAAATTCTAAATTTTTCTATAACTAAAATTATAAGAAACTAAAAAAACATCGATCATCGTCTGACAATTTGACATTAATCTAATTCATCTAGCTAAAACTAATTCTAAAATTTCTATATAACTAACATTTCTAATATTTCTATAACTAAAAAACAAAAAAAATTCTAACATTTCTATAGATATTTCTATAACTAAAAACAGAAAAAAATCTATAACTAAAATTTATAACTAAAAAACTAAAAAATAATGTGTATGTGTGTGTAGACATGCATGGCGGCCGGGGCAGGAGCTCACTGGCGAGGCGAGGCGACGGGGGGCGGTGCGGCGACGGGGACGGGGACGGGTGGGGCCGGGGCAGGGACGACGGCGGGACGACGGGCCTGGCGCGGCGACAGGGACGAGGACGGCCGGGGCAGCGGCGATGGCGACAGACGGCGACGGGGGCGGCGACGAGGGGCGGTGGCGACGGCGACGGGGACGGCAACGGACGGGGACGACGACGGACGGTGACGGGGGCAGCGACGAGGGGTGGCGGCGACGGGGCAGAGGAGAAGAAACAGAGGGAGAGATGAGAAACTGAATTTTTTTGAGTGTTTTCTTATATAGAACCCACATTTAGTACCGGTTCCAACCGGTACTAAAGGTCTGTTTTGGCCAGGCAAAGTGGCGGGAAGCGCACCCCCTTTAGTACCAGGTGGTAGCTACAACCGGTACTGAAGACCCCCCCTCCTTTAGTACCAGTTGGAGCCATGACCCGGTACTAAAGGGTGTGCGCTAGCGCAAGTGCGGTGCTGTAAGTTTAGTCCCACCTCGCTAGTCGAGGGGCGTCCGCACTGGTTTATAAGCCCCAATGCGGTAGCTCTCTCGAGCTCCTCTCCAAAGCAGGCCTACTGCTACCTCTTGAGATTGCGTTGGATTTCCCCGAAGAGGAAAGGATGATGCAGCAGAGTAGCGTAAGTATTTCCCTCAGTTTTTAAGAACCAAGGTATCAATCCAGTAGGAGGCCACGCTCAAGTCCCTCGTACCTGCACAACACGATAGCTACTCGCAACCAACGCTATTAGGGGTTGTCAATCCCTTCACGGTCACTTACGAGAGTGAGATCTGATAGATATAATATTTTTGGTATAGAGATGCAAAGTGAAAAGTAAAAGGCAAAGTAAAAAAGCAAAGCAAGATTAAAGTGATGGAGATTGATATGATGAGAATAGACCCGGGGGCCATAGGTTTCACTAGTGGCTTCTCTCAAGAGCATAAGTATTCTACGGTGGGTGAACAAATTACTGTTGAGCAATTGACATAATTGAGCATAGTTATGAGAATATCTAGGCATGATCATGTATATAGGCATCACGTCCGTGACAAGTAGACCGAAGCGATTCTGCATCTACTACTATTACTACACTCATCGACCGCTATCCAGCATGCATCTAGAGTATTAAGTTAAAAATAGAGTAACACTTTAAGCAAGATGACATGATGTAGAGAGATAAATTCATGCAATATGAAATAAACCCCATCTTGTTATCCTCGATGGCACGATGCAATACGTGCCTTGTTGCCCCTTCCGTCACTGGGAAAGGACACCGCAAGATCGAACCCAAAGCTAAGAATTTCTCCCATGGCAAGAACTACCAATCTAGTTGGCCAAAACAAACGGATAATTCAAAGAGACTTGCAAAGATAACCAATCATACATAAAAGAATTCAGAGAAGATTCAAATATTATTCATAGATAGACTTGATCATAAACCCACAATTCATCGGTCTCAACAAACACACCGCAAAAAGAAGAATATTACATCGAATAGATCTCCACGAGAGAGGGGGAGAACTTTGTATTGAGATCCAAAAAGAGAGAAGAAGCCATCTAGCTAATAACTATGGACCCGAAGGTCTGAGGTAAACTACTCACACTTCATGGGAGAGGCTATGATGATGTAGAAGCCCTCCGTGATGACGGCCCTCTCCGGTGGAGCTCCGGAACAGGCCCCAAGATGGGATCTCGTGGATACAGAAAGTTGCGGCGGTGGAACTAGGTTTTTGGCTCCGTATCTGTTCGTTTGGGGGTACGTAGGTATATATAGGAGGAAGAAGTACGTCGGTGGAGCTTCGGTGGGCCCACGAGGGTGGGGGCGCGCCTGGGGGTATAGGGCGCGCCCCCCTACCTCGTGCCCACCTCAAAGCTTACTTGGCGTAGGGTCCAAGTCTCCTGGGTCATATTCGGGAAGAAAATCACGTTCCAGAAAGGTTTATTCCGTTTGGACTCCGTTTGATATTCCGTTTCTTTGAAACACTGAAATAGGCAAAAAACAGCAATTCTGGGCTGAGCCTCCGGTTAATAGGTTAGTCTCAAAAATAATATAAAAGTGGAAAATAAAGCCCAATATAGTCCAAAACAGTAGATAATATAGCATGGAGCAATCAAAAATTATAGATACGTCCAACGTATCAGGCATCCCCAAGCTTAATTTCTGCTCATCCTCGAGTAGGTAAATGATAAAAGGAGAATTTTTGATGCGGGGTGCTACTTGGCATAATTTCAATGCAAATCTTCTTAATTGTGATATGAATATTCAGATTCGAAAGATTCAAGACAAAAGTTTATATTGACATAAAAATAATAATACTTCAAGCATACTAACAAAGCAATTCTGTCTTCTCAAAATAACATGGCCAAAGAAAGTTATCCCTACAAAATCATATAGTCTGGCTATGCTCTATCTTCACCACACAAAATATTTAAATCATGCACAACCCCGATGACAAGCCAAGCAATTGTTTCATACTTTTGACATTCAAAAACTTTTTCAATCTTCACGCAATACATGAGCGTGATCCATGGATATAGCACTATATGTGGAATAGAATGGTGGTTGTGGAGAAGACAAAAAGGAGAAGATAGTCTCACATCAACTAGGCGTATCAACGGGCTATGGAGATGCCCATCAATAGATATCAATGTGAGTGAGTAGGGATTGCCATGCAACGGATGCACTAGAGCTATAAGTATATGAAAGCTCATCAAAAGAAACTAAGTGGGTGTGCATCCAACTTGCTTGCTCACGAAGACCTAGGGCATTTTGAGGAAGCCCACCATTGGAATATACAAGCCAAGTTCTATAATGTAAAATTCCCACTAGTATATGAAAGTGACATAACGAGAGACTCTCTATCATGAAGATCATGGTGCTACTTTGAAGCACAAGTGTGGTAAAAGGATAGTAACATTGTCCCTTCTCTCTTTTTCTCTCATTTTTTTATTTTTTTATTTGGGCATTTTCTCTTTTTTATGGCCTCTTTTATTTCTCTTTTTTTTATTTGGGCTTCTTTGGCCTCTTTTATTTCGTCCGGAGTCTCATCCCGACTTATGGGGGAATCATAGTCTCCATCATTCTTTCCTAACTTGGGACAATGCTCTAAAAATGATGATCATCACACTTTTATTTTTCTTACAACTCAACAACTCGATACTTAGAACAAAATATGACTCTATATGAATGCCTCCCGCGGTGTACCGAGATATGCAATGAATCAAGAGTGACATGTATGAAAGAATTATGAACGGTGGATTTGCCACAAATACGATGTCAACTACATGATCATGCTAGCAATATGACAATGATGAATGTGTCATGATAAACTAGATGGTGGAAAGTTGCATGGCAATATATCTCGGAATGGCTATGGAAATGTCATAATAGGTAGGTATGGTGCCTGTTTTGAGGAAGGTATATGGTAGGTGTATGATACCGGCGAAAAGTGCGCGGTATTAGAGAGGCTAGCAATGGGGGAAGGATGGGAAAAAGTGCATATAATCCATGGACTCAACATTAGTCATAAAGAACTCATATACTTATTGCAAAAATCTAGAAGTTATCAAAGCAAAGTATTACGCGCATGCTCCTAGGGGGATAGATTGGTAGGAAAAGACCATCGCTCGTCCCCGACCGCCACTCATAAGGAAGACAATCAATAAATAAATCATGCTCCGACTTCATCACATAACGGTTCACCATACGTGCATGCTACGGGAATCACAAACTTTAACACAAGTATTCTTTAAATTCACAACTACTCAACTAGCATGACTCTAATATTATCACCTCCATATCTCAAAACAATTATCATGCTTCAATCTTTTCTTAGTATTCAATGCACTCAAAAGAAAGTTTCACAAATATTGAATACCAAGCATATTATTATTAAGCAAATCACCATGCTATTAAGAGACTCTCAAAATAATTTAAGTGAAGCATGAGAGATCAATAGTTTCTTTAAAACAAATCCACCACCGTGCTCTAAAAGATCTAAGTGAAGCACATAGAGCAAAATTATAACGCTCAAAAGATATAAGTGAAGCACATAGAGCAAAACTACTTAGCTCAAAAGATATAAGTGAAGCACATAGAGAAAAACTACATAGCTCAAAGGATATAAGTGAAGCACATAGAGCAAAACTACATATCTCAAAAGATATAAGTGAAGCACATAGAGAAAAATTATAATGCTCAAAAGATATAAGTGAAGCACATAGAGTATTCTATCAAATTCTAATTCATGTATGGCTCTCTCAAAAGGTGTGTACAGCAAGGATGATTGTGGCATACTAACAACCAAATACACAAATAATACAAGACGCTCCAAGCAAAACAAATATCATGTTGGTGAATAAAAATATAGCTCCAAGTAAATTACCGATGGAAGTGGACGAAAGAGGGGATGCCTTCCGGGGCATCCCCAAGCTTTGACTTTTTGGTGTCCTTGGATTATCTTGGGGGTGCCATGGGCATCCCCAAGCTTAGGCTCTTGCCACTCCTTGTTCCATAATCCATCAAAAGAATTCACCCAAAACTTGAAAACTTCACAACACAAAACTCAATAGAAATCTCGTGAGCTCCGTTAGAGAAAGAAAAAAAAAGACCACTTCAAGGTACTGTAATGAAATCATTCTTTATTTATATTGGTGTTAAACCTACTGTATTACAACTTCTCTATGGATTATAAACTATTTTACTAGCCATAGATTCATCAAAATAAGCAAACAACACACGAAAAACAGAATCTGTCAAAAACAGAACAGTCTGTAGTAATCTGTAGCTAGCGCAATATCTGGAACCCCAAAAATTCTAAAATAAATTGCTGGACGTGAGGAATTTATCTATTAATAATCTTCAAAAAGAATTAACTAAATAGCACTCTCCAAATAAAAATGATAGCAGTTCTCGTGAGCGCTAAAGTTTCTGTTTTTTACAGCAAGTTCAACAAGACTTTCCCCAAGTCTTCCCAACGGTTCTACTTGGCACAAACACTAATTAAACACAAAAAACACAACCAAAACAGAGGCTAAATAAATTATTTATTACTAAACAGGAGCAAAAAGCAAGGAATAAAAATAAAATTGGGTTGCCTCCTAACAAGCGCTATCGTTTAACGCCCCTAGCTAGGCATAAAAGCGAGGATAGATCTAGGTTGTGCCGTAGTAATAAGATAGATCGGTAAAACTCATTTCATATTCTCTATGTTCGGCAGCAAGTTTTCTTTGAGGCAGGCAAAAGTAATCAAAAGGGCTAAATTTAATAGGACAGAAGTCCCCAAGATCAATTTTCGGAGGTATAGGTTCCTCTTTCGGCCCTTCGTATTGTACAACCAATTCATCATTATAAGCATGTTTTGACAGAACCTTGTGAGCCTAAACTCAAGAGAGCATCCTAGCTCACTATTTCGAATAGCCAAATCATCATTAAGTTCAGAGATTCTATCAATTAAAATATTGATTGGCACCTTTTTTCTAAGGTTTTCATTAAAAGCAACATAGTCAAGAGATTGAAAACGCATAATTTCTTCTTGATCGAAGAGGATAGATTCTATGGGAGGACGACCAGCGTCCAACCTATAGTGCGCAAAGATTTCTTTGGCTTCTTTTATTATAAATCTGAATTCATGAGCTAAAAAGATAGTAGCGACACGCTTAACAGAAGAATGCTCGATATTAGAAAATTCTAGGAAAACTCTTTGTATAGATGGGTGCATATGCATAAATTGCCTTTCAAGTTCAACGATAAGCATGGCAATGGTGTCCGCAAGACTACTAGTTCTATGGAGAATAGAACCGCCCATAGAGGGCAAAGCACCGGCACAAGTAAAGAAATCTTGAATAACTCCTTTTCCAATAATATTACCACTACCGATTTGAAATCTTTTTGTATGGTAGGTAGGGGGTTCTTCAGCAGGAGCATCAGAATTTTCCATGATATTGTTATCACCCATATCGGCGATAACTTCCCCAATTTCAGACATAACGACAAGCAAGCAATCCAACACACGAGCAAACAAAAGGCAAGCGAGAAAAAGGCAAACGGAAAAAAGGGAAGGAGAAGGAGAAGGAGATTGGGAAAAAGAGGGCGAATAAAACGACAAAGGTGAAGTGGGGGAGAGGAAAACGAGAGGCAAATGCCAACTAATGTAATGCGAGAGATAGGGATTGTGATGGGTACTTGGTATGTTGACTTTTTGCGTAGACTCCCCGGCAACGGCGCCAAAAATTCTTCTTGCTACCTCTTGAGCTTGCGTTGGATTTCCCCGAAGAGGAAAGGATGATGCAGCAGAGTAGCGTAAGTATTTCCCTCAGTTTTTGAGAACCAAGGTATTAATCCAGTAGGAGGCCACGCTCAAGTCCTTTGTACCTGCACAACACGATAGCTACTCGCAACCAACGCGATTAGGGGTTGTCAATCCCTTCACGGTCACTTACGAGAGTGAGATCTGATAGATATAATATTTTTGGTATTTTTGTTATAGAGATGCAAAGTGAAAAGTAAAAGGCAAAGTAAAAAAAGCAAAGCAAGATTAAAGTGATGGAGATTGATATGATGAGAATAGACCCGGGGGCCATAGGTTTCACTAGTGGCTTCTCTCAAGAGCATAAGTATTCTACGGTGGGTGAACAAATTACTGTTGAGCAATTGACATAATTGAGCATAGTTATGAAAATATCTAGGCATGATCATGTATATAGGCATCACGTCCGTGACAAGTAGACCGAAACGATTCTGCATCTACTACTATTACTCCACTCATCGATCGCTATCCAACATCCATCTAGAGTATTAAGTTAAAAATAGAGTAACGCTTTAAGCAAGATGACATGATGTAGAGAGATAAATTCATGTAATATGAAATAAACCCCATCTTGTTATCCTCGATGGCAACGATGCAATACGTGCCTTGATGCCCCTTCTGTCACTGCGAAAGGACACCACAAGATCGAACCCAAAGCTAAGCACTTCTCCCATGGCAAGAACTACCAATCTAGTTGGCCAAACCAAACGGATAATTCGAAGAGACTTGCAAAGATAACCAATCATACATAAAAGAATTCAGAGAAGATTCAAATATTATTCATAGATAGACTTGATCATAAACCCACAATTCATCGGTCTCAACAAACACACCGCAAAAAGAAGAAGATTACATCGAATAGATCTCCACAAGAGAGGTGGAGAACTTTGCATTGAGATCCAAAAAGAGAGAAGAAGCCATCTAGCTAATAACTATGGACCCAAAGGTCTGAGGTAAACTACTCACACTTCATCGGAGAGGCTATGATGATGTAGAAGCCCTCCGTGATGACGGCCCTCTCCGGTGGAGCTCCGGAACAGGCCCCAAGATGGGATCTCGTGGATACAGAAAGTTGCGGCGGTGGAATTAGGTTTTTGGCTCTGTATCAGTTCGTTTGGGGGTACGTAGGTATATATAGGAGGAAGAAGTACGTCGGTGGAGCTTCGGTGGGCCCACGAGGGTGGGGGCGCGCCCCCCTACCTCATGCCCACCTCGAAGCTTCCTTGGCGTAGGGTCCAAGTCTCCTGGGTCATATTCGGGAAGAAAATCACATTCCAGAAAGGTTTATTCCGTTTGGACTCCGTTTGATATTCCGTTTCTTCGAAACACTGAAATAGGCAAAAAACAGCAATTCTGGGCTGGGCCTCCGGTTAATAGGTTTGTCCCAAAAATAATATAAGAGTGGAAAATAAAGCCCAATATAGTCCAAAACAGTAGATAATATAACATGGAGCAATCAAAAATTATAGATACGTTGGAGACGTATCACCTACCGGGCCTACCTGTTCTGTGCTGCCCTATGGGCCTACTGGGCCTTTGCGGGCCTGCATCCTGGCCCAACAACACGTTGGGTTTCTAGTCGTATGCAGGCCGCTGTGGCGCAGTAGGCAGGTTTTTTTTTCTTTTTTTGCTTTATTTATTTTTGTTTTATTTATTTTTTAGTTGTTTTTTGCTGTATTTAGAGTTTCTTTGTGAATGTTTTTGCTTTAGGTACAAAAAAATTACAAACTTTCTGTTAGTGCTGGTAATTTTCAAATTTGAATAGTTTAAATTTTGAATTATTTGAAATTTATGTGAATCACTAGTTTGTGAATAACTTAACTTTGAAAATAAATTTTCCAGTGATTCTTTTTTCTTATGTTTAATATTAGTGTGTTTTATCATCATATTCAATCTGGTAATGCTTAGGTTATTTAAAAAATGAAATGCCTTTGTAACAGATGAGTTTTCGTCCGAAACCCTGATACTTCGAAAGAGATTGTCCATTTTGTACACGAAGTGCATCCAGTTTTCGCGGTAACCCTCTCTACTTTTTTGCACATGCTATGTGAGTGAAATTATGATACCATGCCAACTTTCAACCTTTCCTGAGTTCATTTGAAGTGTTTTTCAATTTCAGGGTCATTTAGCTGAAAAAATTAGTAAATGCATGAAAAAATTTGTTTGCACATAAAATTTCTTCGCATTTCAAATGCCAAAACACATAACTACCCTAACTATTACAGAGATTCCCTCCTAGGTGTGAAACACAGAAGAAAAGTGATGATAGTGAAGCTGATCACATCCCAGATCTTTGGGTGTGAAACTTTTTCTTCGTGTGTGTCCCTTTGCGCCGTAGCCATGGAAAATCTTCATCATTTAACGGAATGCCCGGGTCAATATTCACTGTGAATGGAGCAATTTCATCAAACTTTTCATAATCTTCTGACATGTCTGTCTTGTCATCCACTCCCACGATGTTTGTGTTCCCAGAAAGAACTATGTGGCACTTTGGCTCATCATATGATGCATTCGCTTCCTTATCTTTTCTTTTTGTTGGCTTGGTAGACATGTCCTTCACATAGAAAACATGTGCCACATCATTGGCTAGGATGAATGATTCGTCTGCATACGCAAGATTGTTGAGATCCACTGTTGTCATTCCGTACTGCGGGTCTTCCGTTACCCTGCCTCATGTCATATTGACCCATTTGCACTGAAACAAAGGGACCTTCAAACCACGTCCATAGTCAAGTTCTCATATGTCCTCTATGTAACCATAATATGTTTCCTTTCCCGTCTTGGTTGTTGCATCAAAGCGGACACCACTGTTTTGGTTGGTGCTCTTCTTATCTTGGGCGATCGTGTAAAATGTATTACCATTTATCTCATACCCTTTTAAAGTCATTATATTCGAAGATGGTAACTGGGACAGGGAGTACAGGTCATCTTCAATAGAGGCGTCATGCATGGTACGTGTCTGCAACCAGCCGGCGAAACTCCTGGTTTGTTCACGTGTAATCCAGTCATCAGACCGCTCCGGGTGTTTGGAGCATAGAAAATTCTTGTGTTCGTCCATATACGGAGCCACCAAGGCGGAATTCTGTAGAGCTATGTAGTGTGCTTCAGTGAGAGAATGTTCGTCCATACATATTATTTGATTCCCTCCTAGCGTGCCTTTTCCATCCAGTCTGCACTTATGCCGCGATTCGGGAACACCAACCGGCTTATGGTCAGGAATAAAATCAATACAAAATTCAATGACCTCCTCATTTTCATGGCCCTTGGAGATGCTTCCTTCTGGCCTAGCATGGTTATGAACATATTTCTTTAAGACTCCCATGAACCTCTCAAAGGGGAACATATTGTGTAGAAATACAGGACCCAAAACATTAATCTCTTCGCATAGGTGAACTAGGACGTGCGTCATGATGTTGAAGAAGGATGGTGGGAACACCAACTCGAAACTGACAAGACATTTCACCAAATCATTCTCTAACCTTGGTATGATTTCTGGATCGATTACCTTCTGAGAGATTGCATTGAGGAATGCACATAGCTTCACAATCGCTAATCGAACGTTATCCGATAGAAGCCCCCTCAATGCAACCGGAAGTAGTTGCGTCATAATCATGTGGCATCCATGAGACTTTAGGTCCTGGAACTTTTTCTCTGCCATGTTTATTATTCCCTTTATATTCGACGAGAAGCCAGACGGTACCCTAATACTGAGCAGGCATTCAAAGAAGATTTCCTTCTCTTCTTTGGTAAGACCGTAGCTGGCATGACCCTGATGTATGTCATCTTTTCCGTGCATACGTTGTTGGTCCTCCCCTGCCTCAGGTGTATCTTTTGTCTTCCCATACACGCCCAAGAAGCCAAGCAGGGTCACACAAAGATTCTTCGTCACGTGCATCACGTTGATTGCGAAGCGGACCTCTAGGTCTTTCCAATAGGGTAGGTCCCAGAATATAGATTTCTTCTTCCACATGGGTGCGCGTCCGTCAGCGTCATTCAGAACAGGTTGTCCGCCAGGATCCTTTCCAAAGACTACCTTCAAATCCTTGACCATATCATGTACATCAGCACCAGTACGGTAGCGAGGCTTCGTCCGGTGATCCGCCTCACCTTTGAAATGCTTGCCTTTCTTTCTTACGGGATGCCTGCTCGGAAGAAATCGACGATGTCCCAGGTACACATTCTTCCTACAATTATCCAAATATATATTGTCGGTATCATCCAAACAGTGCGTGCATGCGTAGTATCCCTTGTTTGTATGTCCTGAAAGGTTACTGAGAGCAGGCCAATCATTGATGGTCACGAACAGCAACGCCTTTAGGTCAAATTCTTCCCCCATGTGCTCATCCCATGCACGTACACATGTTCCATTCCACAGCTGTAAGAGTTCTTCAACTAATGGCCTTAGGTACACATCAATGTCGTTGCCAGGTTGCTTAGGGCCTTGGATGAGCACTGGCATCATAATGAACTTCTGCTTCATGCACAACCAAGGAGGAAGGTTATACAAACATAGAGTTACAGGCCAGGTGCAATGGTTGTTGCTCTGCTCCCCAAAAGGATTAATGCCATCTGCGCTTAGACCAAACCATGCGTTCCTTGTGTCACCTGCAAACTCCTTCCTGTACTTTCTCTCGATTTTTCTCCACTACGACCCGTCAGCGGGTACTCTATTCTTTCCGTCTTTCTTACGGTCTTCTCTGTGCCATCGCATCGCCTTGGCATGCTCTTTGTTTTGGAACAGAAGTTTCAACCGTGGTATTATAGGAGCATACCACATCACCTTGGCAGGAATCTTCTTCCTGGGGCACTCGCCCTCGACATTACCAGGGTCATCGCGGCTGATCTTATAACGCAATGCACCGCATACCGGACAAGCGTTCAAATCCTCGTACTGATCACCGCGGTAGAGGATGCAGTCATTAGGACATGCATGTATCTTCTGCACCTCTAACCCTAGAGGGCAGACATCCTTCTTTGCTTCGTACGTACTCTCGGGCAATTCGTTGTCCTTTGGAAGCATATTCTTTATCATTACCGACAACTTTCCAAATCCCTTGTCAGATACACCATTCTCTGCCTTCCATTGCAGCAATTCCAGTGTAGTGCCCAACTTTTTCTTGTCATCTTCGCAATTCGGGTACAACAATTTCTTGTGATCCTCTAACATGCGCTGCAACTTCTTCTCCAAATCACTTGCGCAGTTTCTCTTTGCATCAGCAATGGCCCGACCTAGATCATCAGCGGGATCATCTGATGCCTCTTCTTCAGCTTCTTCCCGCATTGCCGCTTAGCTTCTTCCCCCATTGTTGTATCATCGTATTCAGGGAACCCATGGCCAGGATAGTTGTCGTCGTCCTCTTCTTCTTCATTGTCTTCCATCATAACCCCTCTTTCTCCGTGCTTGGTCCAAACATTATAGTGGGGCATGAAACCGGACTCAAACAAGTGGACGTGAATGGTTCTTGACGTAGAGTAATTGTGATCATTCTTACAGTCAGCACATGGACAAGGCATAAAACCATCCGCCCGCTTGTTTGCCTCTGCCGCAAGTAGAAAAGTATGCACGCCATTAATGAACTCGGGAGAGCATCGGTCATCATACATCCATTGTCGGCTCATCTTCATTACACAACACCGAAAAGAACAAATTAATACAAGATCATACATAAAGTTCATACAACACTTAAATGCAACAAACAAATAACTCTCTAGCTAAAGAATTTAAATGCAAAAACAAATGCGATCAAGATCGCAACTAAGGTAACAATTGATCCAACAGCATAATGATACCAAGCCTCACTATGAATGGCATATTTTCTAATCTTTCTAATCTTCAAGCGCATTTTCTCCATCTTGATCTTGTGATCATCGACGGCATCGGCAACATGCAACTCCAATTTCATCTTCTCCCCCTCAATTCTTTTCAATTTTCTTTCAAATCCTGGTTTTCTCTTTCAACTAAATTTAACCTCTCGACAATAGGGTCGGTTGGAATTTCCGGTTCACATACCTCCTACATACAAATATCTATGTCAACTTGATGGGCATAATTTGTCATAAACACGAAATGCAACAAATAGTTTTAAAAGAGAATATACCACATCTGAATCATAACAAGGACGAGGGCCGACGGGGACTGATATCAAAACCATGGCACTATGTATAACAAACAACGTACGGGTAAGATAATTATACGAGTAACTATATATCCAAATCACACAAACATCAATTTTTTTATATAAAACATTCATGAACAAGAGGCTCGCCGCAAGGTGGTGCCGGCGATGGGATGGTGCGGGCGATCGACGGTGGTTACGACGGAGATTTAGAAGGCACTAAGTAAACCACACCTACATATGCAAACTAAGTGTTATTTTTGACCTCAAATTGCATGTAAATCAAATACTAGCACATATAATTCCTCCCAAATTACTAAACTCACAAATTAATCACTATATAAAGCATTGCAAGAGCTAATCTAGCAATGAGAGATGAAAGGACAAAGTTGCTAACCTTTGTGATCATTTGAATGGATGGGGGCCTTCAAATCTTGACAAATTTTGGGGAAAATGTGTGATGAGCTCGAGAGGAAGAGGGGAAGAACAGAGAGGAGAGGGGAAATGGGAAGAACAAAGCGAGCTCGGGTGGACGAAGGGTTTATGTAGGACGACCTGGTACTAAAGGTGCTGGAGGGGCCCCAGACTGACAACATCCTGCCACCACTCACTTCAGTACCGGTTCGTGGCACGAACCAGTCCTAAAGGTTCACCATGAACCGGTACTAATGAGAGCGGCCAGCTAGCCGTTGGAACCGGCACTACACATTAGTGCTGGCTCAAAATCAAACCGGCACTAATGTGCTTCACATTTGACCCTTTTTCTACTAGTGTGAAGGGACAGTTCGCCTCTGATTTTTGAGTTATCAACGGGGAAGATGAATCCCCAGGCTCCTGGCTGGAATAAGAGGTGTGCGAGGAACTGAATTTAAACTGAGAAGATGTGCCATGAATAATTTCAGTAACTTATTTTTTTGGCTGTGTATAGTGATGCAATATTGATTGAAATTGTTGGTGTCTTTAATCCATGGTTTGATATGAATTAGTGTTAAAGCTTGATGTTTTGAATGATTAATATATTCTAGTAGATATGTAGTTAGAACTATAATTTGATGGACAGTGAATCAAATTGGTTGACAGAAACATTTGAAATCCCTTCCGCCGAGAATTTGTGTTGCTGCTCCTAGCAGGACCCCTTTCCCAAAATCGCGTTAGTGCATTTCAGAAGGCAGTAAAGGTGTTTGTAGAAAACCCAACTGAAAATGGTATCTCTCCAGTGCTAAGTACTACTTTTCACTCGCTGGGTGAAGCATATGATTTCTACAACTTGTATTTTTGGGAGAAGGGGTTTGGGATTAGGTATGGTACAAAAGCCAGCTCAATGTTGAGAGGAGGAAGTGTATGCAGAAAATCATCTGCGGATGCTCAGTAAGGAACAAATTCCGCTTGGTGATGCTAGTTTACTGGATGTTGTTCCGGAGATCAACGCAATGCATGTTCATACCTTTCAGGCATCATCAGCTTGCTCGGCAACTTGGGGCAGAGCTTGATGCGGAATGTGAGCATAACAAAAAATGTTTGATTTAAAAATATTTACTGATTACTACATGTAGAAGTAACTGGTAATTGTGTGTGTATGTTGTTGCATATGAGATGGAGAGAGCAACCCGCGCACCGACACTGAATGTGCAGACGGGTTTGGTTATGGGGTTATTGACATCTTTGACAATGAAATCAAAGATGAAGTTGATTTGGAAGAAAGCAATGATGAAGTTGATTCAGAAGAATGGTCTGATGATCCTAAGCATGGTAGTCTTATTGAGACAGACTGAAGGCTGAGGGAGCAAGAGTAGAAAGATGCAGAAGTCGTGAAGATGTATCAAGAAATGTATGATAAAAATGTTGATCTGCAAGAAGAACAAGGTCGTGAGGTTGCAATGGTGTGTTAAAAAATGTATGATCAAAATGGTAAATGTGGCTGGAAGGAAGATGAGATGATGCAAGACATTCTGGTAATGTCTTGGACACAAAGCAACTAAGCCATTTATGTTTTGCTACAGGTACTAAAGCTCAGATCGCCAATGCATCGGCAACATAAAACTTGCTTAGGAGGTTGAGCCTGCAGGTCAAGAAACAAGCCCCATGGTGGGTGGTCGTAGAGGTATGTTAGCAAACAAGTTAGATTAGATATTGAGTGTGTCATGTGAAAGATCGTGGATGTCGCCTAGAGGGGGGTGAATAGGCATTTTAAAATAATTACGGTTTAGGCTTGAACAAATGCGGAATAAACCTAGCGGTTAATTTGTCAAGCACAAAACCTAAAACAACTAGGCTCACCTATGTGCACCAACAACTTATGCTAAGCAAGATAAGCAACTATGTGATAGCAAGATATATGACAATAAACAATATGGCTATCACAAATTAAAGTGCATAAGTAAAGGGCTCGGGTAAGAGATAACCAAGGCACGCGGAGACGACGATGTATCCCGAAGTTCACACCCTTGCGGATGCTAATCTCCGTTTGGAGCGGTGTGGAGTCACAATGCTCCCCAAGAAGCCACTAGGGCCACCGTAATCTCCTCACGCCCTCGCACAATGCAAGATGCCGTGATTCCACTAAAGGGCCCTTGTGGGCAGTCACCGAACCCATACAAATGGCGACCCTTGGGGGCGGTCACCGAACTCATACACTTTGGAGACCCTTGGGGGCGGTCACCGGTACCCGTCAAATTGCTCGAGGCGATCTCCACAACCTAATTGGAGACCCCGACGCTTGCTCGGAGCTTTACACCACAATGATTGAGCTCCGAACACCACCAACCGTCTAGGGCGCCCAAGCACCCAAGAGGAACAAGCTCAAGGGTACCAAGCACCCAAGAGTAATAAGCTTCTCAACTTGTAACTTCCACGTATCACCGTGGAGAACTCAAACCGATGCACCAAATGCAATGACAAGGGAACACAGAGTGCCCAAGTCCTTCTCTCTCAAATCCCACCGAAGCAACTAATGCTAGGGAGGAAAATGAGAGGAAGAACAAGAAGGAGAACACCAAGAACTCCAAGATCCAAGGGGTTCCCCTCACATAGAGGAGAAAGTGATTCGTGGAAATGTGGATCTAGATCTCCTCTCTCTTTTCCCTCAAAAACTAGCAAGAATCCATGGAGGGATTGAGAGTTAGCACGCTCGAAGAAGGTCAACAATGGGGGAAGAACACGAGCTCAAAGGATAAGGTTCATTGGGGAAGAAGACCCCCTTTTATAGGAGGGAAAAAAAGTCAAACCGTTATGTGCTCAGCCCGCACACGAGCGGTACTACCACTCCACGAGTGGTACTACCGCTTGGGCGGAAGAAACAGGGAAAAGGAGCAACAAACATGAACCTTGGGGCGGTAGTACCGCATATAAGTGGTACTACCGCTCACCCCAGTGGTACTACCGCTGGAGGAGCAGAACACGAGACCAAAAGAGGCAGAGCAGAGTATGGCGGCAGTAATGCAGTAGCGGTACTACCGCCCGACCGGAGCGGTACTACCGCTTAGGCGGTACTACCGTGCCTTACTACCGTGCAACTACTGCTAAACCCGACATGAAAAGAGCAGGACCCAAATTCGAGGCGATAGAAGAGCGGCACTGCAGCGGTACTATGGCTGAGAGCTCCAAGCGGTACTACCGCTTGGGCTCGCGGTACTACCTCTGGGACCAGACAAAAGCCACTTCCAAGAAAACAAGAACTGCCATAACTTCTGCATATGAGCTCCGAATTGAGCAAACTCAAGCTTGTTGGAAACAAGACGAAAAGTAGTATCAAAACGGCGAAGAAGGAGGTAGGGGAGGTATGCCTAACAAATGGAGGAGTGAAACCTCCAACAGAGAAGAACGGGCATAACCTCCAACATCGAAAACATCATAGAAGATGCAAGTGAACTCCGTTTTCGATAAACTCGAGCTTGTCATCAAGATGACCATAAGCTCCAAAACTCTCAAAGAGAACCAAACAAGAACCAAGAAAGATGATGCAAGGATGCAATGGTTTGAGCTCTCTATGAACGATACGATCAAGCTACTCATCGAGAGCCCCCCTTGATAGTACGAAAATCGATCCTATAACCCGGACTCCCAACTACCACTATGAGACCGGTAAAATAGAAAACCTATCAGGGGCAAACCTTTGTCTTGCACATAGTCCACTTGAGCTAGATGATGACGATCTTGACTCCCTCAAGTTGGACCACCTTTCTTGATTGTGTCGGCTCGATGAAGACTAGTTGATTGCTCCCCCATAATCCATCATGGGTCAGCCACTCTTCGGCACATCTTCATAAATCCATTGTTACCATAATGGACGACAAGCTTCAAGCATTTGATCTCTTCATGATGGTCCACTTGAACTTGCACATCGCAACCTAACCCCACAAAGAACTCTCACGAAAACCATGGGTTAGCAAACAAAGCGTAATGGACAATGCTTACCATACCATGGGATTACTTGATCCCTCAGTACATATTGTATGCTTTGTGTGTTGATCAACTTGATTCATTCTTGACTTAATCTTGATCAACCTTGAATCTTTCCAATTCTCTTCATTTGGATGATATCTTGAAGGTAGACATGAATGATCACACAATCTTCTTCTTCAATACATGCTTGCAACTCACATGACCAATCTTTGGATAATTCCTTGAATAGCACCTTGGTTGACACAAACTCTCCTTGAAACCAACACATGTACTCCAAGAAAAGCCTATGGACAAAACCTTCAAATATAACTCAAGGCAACCATTAGTCCATAAAGATTGTCATCAATTACCAAAACCAAACATGGGGGCACCGCATGTTCTTTCATCATGCCATATGTTACAATTTTTTCAAGTAAACACTAGCACAGGTGTGAAATATGCTGACACTGATTTAACTGCTCTGTCAACTGCAGTTGTAGCTATTCCGGTTAAGGAAGAAGCCGAAGAGAGTTGCCATCGCTTGCAGGCAAATATCGGAGGTTAGGCGGACCGAAAAATTGTTGGAACATGCAACAAAACTTTTAAAATGTGTTTTTGGATTGCAGTTTGAATATTTACTACAAACAACTCTGCTTTGCAGGACAGGCGTACATTAGTGGTGCATCCCCGACAAGGAACACGAGTTCCATGAAGGGGCCTTGGAGACAGAAAGGGAAGAAGAAGTCGAACAGAGGATCAAAGAGGAAGCAGAAGGTGTGGTTCTCCAACATTGTGGAGACCATATGCCTATCAGATTCCTCTGAGAGCGAAGACAGTTCTAGCGATGATGGAACACATCAAGCGGGCATGTCGATGAGCTCATACATCTTCCTGGTAGCAACAATAGATGGTTTTGATACATCAGTGGCAAATGACATTATGTCGGCGAGTTCAATTAGGGTGGAAGAGCCACGGAAAGCCATGTCAAGAAGTCCAACAAGCACTGGTGATGGTACAGGCCTCCATGATGTCAGTAACAACCATGTTTCTATAAGGAATACTTTTCTATTAGATAGTACTCACTCCGTCCCATGTTAATGTTTTGCAATTGTAGTTGTTGCTCCACACACACGTGCAAGGAAGTTATGTGCGAGGAAGAAGCTAAGGAAGTCATGGCCGCCAATCTAGTTTCTTGCGGCGCGGTTGGAGAGGAGAAGAACATCAAGATGCAGGCAGACGCGGACGTCTGCAATCCCACTTCGTCCACGCTGCAAAAAATAGGTAAACAGCCTCGCGGATGAGAGCCACGGGATTTAAGTGGGTTTGACAAACTTATCCTGCCTGGTGTGCTAGGCCTGCCTAGCCTGCGAGGAGAGAGCACAATTAAGTGAATAAGTTGGCAGCTGATAGGGCAAGCCACCGCCGTTCATCACAGCCAGGTTAGCGTCTCGCTCATCCCTGCTGGCGCCACCCCTGTTTCTCGCTCGTCCCCGTGTGCACTGTCTGTCTCCGCTGGCGCCGCCCCTACTACCTACTCGCAGCCACCCGTGGATCAAGATGCCAAGTGTTGCGGTGGATGAGCACAAGAATGCAGCAGAGGAGGAGAAGAATCCTGCGTGGGAGGGTGAGGAGGACAAGAATCCGGCGAGAAAGGAGGTGCGGGTACAGGTTTGATCCTCTCTTCCACCTATGCTTAATGTGATCTATGTATTTAGCTGTGGGATTTACTACTAACTTTTTCCTGAGATTGCACATATCAGTGAATTAAATATGAAGTATCTTCATTTGTACTGCCTTCTGGTCCATTGTGATGTGCCTAGTTCATTCCAAGTAGTGATGACTGATGATTGCCTACGTACTGTTGGGTTAGTAGGTGGAATCAGTGAGAAATGATGGATGAACAGTGTGTATGTGCATAAATATGTGACTAAGATTGGGTTCCAGCTCCAAAGTTATTGTTGATAGATGAACTCGGACTGAATGGGGTGCTATTACTACCGATGAACAATGTTGTTAGTTAATCTTTTATTATATGCACTAGTAGGAGATACTACTGAACTTAAGCGAAAGATGTTCCTGTTGATGAGGGAATCTTTTCTGGTCCAAGTGTATTGCAAATACAAGAGGCATCTTAAGATTTGTTTGTGTTGTTTGCTGCCCTGATTCTTTCAAATGTGAATTATGTGTGTTTTGTTTCCTCTGTTTTCTTGATGGGGAGCATGTTCTCGAGTAGTATAATTTTTGCCCCGTGGTCTGAACAGTTCAGGGGAAGCAGCTGGCATTAGAAAGACTACTAATGTGGACACAACAAGTATGAAGTAACTGAAGAAGATAGAAGAACATTAACCAGACCTAGTCAAGATAGTGTGTTAGTGGGTTTCATTGGGTGTAAATAGTTAACTGTTGTGGTTGATGCTGTCAACTTTAAGGCTGCAATTTCTATTTTTGGGTTTGTGTGACAAACGAAACGATGTTGCTTGCTGAGAAAATTCATATCCATATCCCTTTGTCCTTGAGTTTTTTGTTGATGATGCGTGCATGTTATATATTACGTGGCAGCAGCATCAGCGTGTTAACAGTCAGCATTAGCATTGCAGGCATCCTGGACAGCTCAGTGGCAGACGAGGGCAGCCGCTAATCATGCAATTAATGATCACGGACTCTGGCCGACGCCCCGCAGACGGCAGAGAAGATCTGGAAGAGGGTGGATGTGGATGTCTACCGTTAGTGGGACCAGGTCTGAGCCGTGGCCCATAACTCGCACGGCCGGCTGAGCCGGTTAGCTTGGGACGTGACTGTGGCATTAAATGCAGTAGATAGATGGGACCTGACGCGGAGATAGGATGGGTATACTATTCGCAATACACAAGAATATACATGGGTGGTTGTGAATCTTGGGGCCAACGAAAGACTGAGATATGTAGTGCATCTGAGCTCAAGCTCAGAATAGCACTTTCGTCGGCTTACTCACAACATAGGTTACAAAGAAAACACTCATTTATTTTTCCTTCCGGCCCAATTGAAAGAAAAAAAAAAGATGCGGAGTAGGCCCCTTGGCTGACGCAAGGGACTGACTCCCTATGTCCCAATCGAGGGGTGGGGGGGTGGGGGCGGGGGATGAGGAGCAGGCCCTTAACTGGCCAGTTTGGAGGCCCAACCTAAAAATTTATTTATGCATGGATGAACAAAAATTTTAATACCACGTCAGATAGGTACGAAAGAAAATAATTTCATATGATGGACAGACCAAAAGTTTAGAGAAACGCATCTCCCTTTTATTATTATTATTATATAGGGAAAAGCCCATGAATTGCAAGGGTATAAAATAAATCTAAGAGTTTGTGTGGTATTTGAGAGTTACATATCATGGTGAAATACTAAGTTTTTTCAATCAAATTGGTTGTAAAATCCATAAGGATCCACTTTACGAAGATCCCATTGTGTTCCAAAAGCTCGTAATCTTCTTCTCTGCTAATAAAACCTACTCCTTCAACTCTCTCTAAAGAAATTGGATTATGTGTAATAAGTTGTTGATATTCAACAACCCTGTGTAAAATAAAATAAAAAGCTGCACAGTAACTGTCAAAAAAAAAAGTTGCACAGTATACACCACGCTGTTTTTGTAGTCTTCGAGGGTTTATGCAGTGCTAGTACTAGCAAAGCAGTTTCCTTCCAGAAGAAAGAAAAGAACTAAAAATTAGAACCAAGGATATTCAATAGTTTTAGACAGCAGATTCTCATAGAAAAAATATCAAAAACTGAAACAAACAACTATTTGAAATCAGCTTTGCTAGTGAAGCTAAATCTAGATCCGAGCCATTTTCAATGCAATTGGCTGAAGCATGTCCAGACATACTTCAATGGCAATCGACGGGCTATTCAAAGCCAGTTGAAACTGAAACAAACAGGTTAGAGAAAGGAATCAACTTAAAAATTTATTTATGCATGAATGGACAAAATTTTTAATACCACGTCAGATAGGTCCGAAAGAAAATAATTCCATATGATGGACGGACCAAAAGTTTAGAGAAACGCACCTCCCTTTTATTATTATTATTATATAGGGAAAAGCCCATGAATTGCAACGGGTATAAAATAAATCTAAGAGTTTGTGTGGTATTTGAGAGTTACATGTCATGGTGAAATACTAAGTTTTTTCAATCAAATTGGTTGTAAAATCCACAAGGATCCACTTTACGAAGATCCCATTGTGTTCCAAAAACTCGTAATCTTCTTCTCTGCTAATAAAACCTACTCCTTCAACTCTCTCTAAAGAAATTGGATTATGTGTAATAAGTTGTTGATATTCAACAACCCTGTGTAAAATAAAATAAAAAGCTGCACAGTAACTGTCAAAAAAAAAGTTGCACAGTATACACCACGCCGTTTTTGTAGTCTTCGAGGGTTTATGCAGTGCTAGTACTAGCAAAGCAGTTTCCTTCCAGAAGAAAGAAAAGAACTAAAAATTAGAACCAAGGATATTCAATAGTTTTAGACAGCAGATTCTCATAGAAAAAATATCAAAAACTGAAACAAACAACTATTTGAAATCAGCTTTGCTAGTGAAGCTAAATCTAGATCCGAGCCATTTTCAATGCAATTGGCTGAAGCATGTCCAGACATACTTCAATGGCAATCGACGGGCTATTCAAAGCCAGTTGAAACTGAAACAAACAGGTTAGAGAAAGGAATCAAACTCAATGCAAAACTAGGAAAACAGGGATGTCTTCAAAGGGGAATTTGCTTAGCGGTTCAAATGGCCCTGTGCACGCCCAAGCAAACTTTGATCACCTATCAGTCTCTGCAAGCAGCAGATATATCTAAAGGTACCAGGAAAAAAAAGCAAGTGAAGGGTAAAAAATAAAACCTATGTAGTAAACAAAATAGGTTTTATGTTGGATTCCTAAGAACAAACTGCTTAGCTAAGGGTTGCTTTGATGTATAGGATTCTCAAAACACAGGAATAGAATAAACAAATGATTAACAAAGCTACAGGAATAACAACGAATGGAAGGGATCTAAATCCTCAGTCCTATAAGATTCCTTTGAATCAAAGGAGCCCTAAAACCCCTGAAACTACAAATTTAAATCAAATAGGTTTTATGTAGGATTGCTAATCATTCTAGCTAAAACCGATAAACCTACAAATTCATTCTGCCCTACCAGAGCTGCCGTCTACAGAAAACCCAAACTAGAAGTAAAAAGCCGCACCCAGAAGAGATGCGATTCACAGAGAAGTAAACAGACAAGCAGAAATGCAGAAACACACAGGCCGCAACAACAATATTCATCGCTCAGGCGTGCCAGACCATCGGGCATAACTTGGCAATTCAGAGTACATCACCCCAACAACTAGCTAAACCGGCAGCTAGACACAAGCTAGTTTCCAAAAGTCAAAGTTCAACCAGCCAGACCTAGAACTGGCACACAGGTGCACAGCACGGTTTACATACACACAACTTGATTTCGGCCCTCGAAAGAAAGAGCTCGATTTCGGTGAACAACCATACACCACAGAGACCCCCGTTACGGATCCTTCATTGCCCGATCAGCTGCATATATGGTTAAGATTAAGACCCATTCAGAAATTTAGATCATAAAGAAAGGCGAGCGATCAGGAAGAGGTGTGGTTCAAAGATTTGCCCCAGGATTACCTGTGTAGCTGAGGTTCACTTGGAGACTTTTATGTTAGCGAGGGCAGCAAGAGCCTCCACGATCTTGCCTTCATTGATGGACCTAGTAGCCTGTGCAAAGAAATTTGGATTTTGCAGGACTGAGTTCCTGGTAAAATATGAAATGGCATATATCCCAAATGTCAGCAAAAGACACTGACCTTGAGAGACGGTATCAGTGCATAAACCTCTTCGATGGTCTCAGGCCCAATGTTCGCTATCATGCATATCTGTTACAGGTACAACAAACCATTTTATGTTTGAGATGAGGGAAATGAGATACAAGAAGGTGAGAGGAAAAGAAGGCTTACGAACCTCGCCATCATTAACACCATAGTCTTTAAGAGGTCTGCAGCTACGAGTCAAGGAAAATAACTACAAAGTGGTTGCTTGGCGAAACAATTTGACTGCGTAACCACAATGCAATCTCTAATATTAGTTCTTAACCAAAACAAAGGATACTCCAGAATTTCTTTCACCGACTTCGCAGAGGTGAAGTGATTTCCTTCTTTTGCATATTGAAAGGCCTTGTCAAACGACCTGCCGGTGCAAGAAGAAAAGATTAAACATGGAGTCACACAAGCTAACAGACTGGAACACCACATAAACAATCATTAGCGGAACATAATAACAGAATTAAAACAAGAGATATTCCTTACTCGGGAATTTTTATAGTCGGATCCTCTGATAAGATAGCCATATGTCCTTGAATTTTCTGCAACATTTCTGCTGCTTCACAGTTCGATAACAATATAGAATTTGGAGGCATATCTGCAACCAATTCTTATGCGGGAATCAGCTTGCCTTTTTTATGTTTAGACAGAAGGGGCGTTTGAAAATCATAATATAAGATGTGTGCCCGTTTCAAATGATGTAAAACTAACAATCTCATTAGACGGAACTTCTCAAGTAAAGAGTCTACTGAAATTCCATAAACTACCGAACTTTAACTACTATTAAGGTTACTATGAAATAAGCTTCTAGAAAAATAGAGGATATTTCAACGGAAGGAACTGACCAAGCTGAAGCTTTAGTTCTGCATCAGACATTGCAGGCTTTGCATTTGATGCGGAGCCCTTCCCGCCTTTCCCAGCACTAAATGCCTTCCCTCCTTTGCTACCTTCTCCTATGAGAACATAATACATGAAAGACACAGAAAGACAATCTATTATGTAACTAGAACTTTCAGTTTTATCGGCAACTCTTGAATGGATGAATGTATAGCAAAAGTACAAAATGATGCATCCATACCATTAGAAAAGGATGAAGCCTTTCCACCAGTTTTTAGGCTATCAGATGAAGCTTTCCCATTTGACTTGGAGTGTGTGGGGGGAGCCTCTTCTTCGAAAAAATCTAAATACAGGCAGTGATATATGAGTTTCTTGTATATTTTCAACTATATATCAATACAGTATTCACATTGACTTAATCGGTTTCATTCAACTATCCGGTAAATTTTAGTGCTTATTTATGTACTGTGATCAGATATTCTGCCCTATCTAATACTGCAACAGTTACAGTGTAAGCAGCTCAATGATTACCATTTGTTATGCACAGCCATAAATTGGGGAAACAAAACAAACAGTGTCTTGCCTTCAACTACAAACGATATGAAGTGTCCTTTCACACTCAATGTAATGGTAAATAACATCAACTATGAGTAAATAGTCAACGAATCATCTGCAAATAAAACCAAAGGGGAACCACAAACATGGTATATAATTTTCTTCCGACATTTTTTTCTGTAGTATTTGATCGATCCTATGAAGGCTGCCAAGATAAGTATTTGGGGAGCGTAGAAGGTTGCGGGAATCTTCTAGTTAAATCATTCTTTAATCTTTACTGGAACAAAAAGTATCATTTAAAGTTTTCAAACAGAAAAGTTTACTACCTTCTTGCTAAAGATGCCCTAAGCCCAATGGAATTTTCTTGACAGTGAATTTTCTTGACAGTGATAAATAAAACACAATGATCATATCAGACAGATAGCTCGTAACGTGCTAGCAGACACAAGTGATATTCTTTAATTCTTATAACAAAAGCAAATACCAAAGGATTTTCTCATGGAGCAGAGCTGTGATAAGTGTAGTAAAACTAGATTTAAGTAGAACAGCAGTATGAACACATGTGACTTGGCATGCCCAGACCAAGTAGCCAGACATAAAACATATCATAAGAAGGATAATGTGAGTTGAAAATAAAAAGGATTTAGTCCAATAAATAAACTGTTGCCTGGAAAATGTTTAATGACGAGATTGGGCAATATTATTACCATCAGAATCAGAATCAGAAAGGTGAATAACATCATTAGAATTGTTCTGCCTTCCGTTCGGTGCTCCTGCAAAAATAAAACAGGTAAGAAATATGTCAAACTCTAAACTTGCCTTCGAAAGCTCAACTTCTCAAAAAACACAGCATTCATTTTGATGAAGCTGTAAAATCATCAATCATCATATAGCAGGATCACACAACTGAACAACAAAAAAACATACCATAAAAGCCTTAGATTAAAAAACTTCCCTGTCAGACATAAATACCTTTATTCTGTTCAGGTTTGGCACCTGCAACGGTGCGGGGTTGTCGCTCCGGTTTGGCATGGTAAAGGATATTACTGGGCGGGGCATGGAATGTCGAATATCCTGCGCGTTCTGATGGTAGCGGCCGTGCGAGGCGGCGCTGGGGTTGGCGCTCAGGTTCAGGTTTGTGTTTGGGTTAAGTGTGTGGATGGAGTTGCCTGAGCTGGCCATGGGAGATTGGCGATCCTGCAGGCGGCCCAAGGCGGCTCTGAGGTTAACACTCAGGTTCAGGTCTTGCCTGTAGGAGTTGAGGTATCGGAGATCCTGCGGGTAGTGAAGGTAGCTGCCGGGCAAGGCGGCGCTAGGGTTTGCATTTAGATCTGGAATGGAGAAGGAGCGGTGCATGGGGAAGGAGATGGCTGGGCGGTGCATGGGGAAGGAGATCGCTGGGCGGTGCATGGGGAAGGAGATGGGTGGGCGGGGCATAGGGGGATGAAGATCCTGCGTGTGGTGGAGGTAGGGGCCGCCGTGAAAGGCAGAGGTGGCCGAGGGGTGGGAGTAAGGGCCGAACGGCGGCGGCGGGCCGACGGCGGCAGGGAACGTGGGTGCAGCGGTAGGCGCAGCGGTAGGAGGCGAACCGAAGAGAATACCCATGTCGGAGGGAGGATCGGGGTTGTTAGTGTTCGGATTAGGGTTAAGGTTTCTGGCTGGAGGCGCCATGGGAGGCGGCGGCGGAGTAGATCTGGAGAAGAGGGGAAGAGGAGGAAAGTTGGAGGTGGGATGAACCGGAAATGGAGGTCAATAACTCAATATATAGGCGGTGGTTGTTTTGTTGCTGTCGTGCCCCGCAATTTCACTTTATTTGCGCCCCGCAATTTCACTTTAATTGTGCCCCGCAATTTCACTTTATTTTGACTTAAGCCTCTCAGTTCCAAACAAGTTGCGGTAGGCTAGAGTTAAAACCGATAAGATCTCGAAACCAAGTCATGGTTCTGCCACATGGATAGCTAACTTCCACGCACCCATGCCCATGGCTAGTTCTTTGGTGATAGTGCTGCTAAATATTGCTATTTTAAATTAATTCCAAAAACACCCAGTACAATATGCAGACTTGATACATGTACATCACTCCATTCCACGCAGTTCAACAAGACAACAAGGTTGTGGTGTGTGTTACTAAGATGCTGCGAAATAGATAACCTATTACTTCAAATAAGCAAGGGATAAATCATCATGTTCTCCAAAGTAGTATATTCTTGAGAGAGAATTTACGGCATGTCGTAAGCCGTTCTAACAAAGGTACAAAAAAAAAACGCTAACTATCACAGAACCACGAGCATATCACACATGTGATATTTCAGAATAGGCATATACCTCAGTTTCTAGTTTAGTTCTACATTTGATACAAGGATTTTCCTTCACCAAAATAGTGAAGGTTGGATTAACTAAGGGGCTGCTTGGTTCCCAGCCACACTTTCCCACATATCAAGTTAGGCAAGTTTGACCAGGTTAGGTGTGTGTTTGGTTCTAGCCACACCTAAGGCAAGATTCTTTTTGTTCAATATAAGTCCACATGTCATACACACAAAAAGTGTGGCAAAATTCCCTTGGGCAATCCAAAGTGAGGCTAAGAATTTGAGCACCTAAGCTAAGGCAATTAGTTACCAACCAAACATGCCCTACATTAACAGCCAGCCTTCCTCTGCAGAGCAGAAAAAAAAAGAGAACACACCAAGATGCTCAAGCATGGAATTTAAATATACAGACCAAGCTTATGTGCTTAACTGCACCAAAATCAACAAAAATTCTTCCAAGGAACGCATGCAAGACATATCCACGGATATTCACTCTCTTGTTGAAGGGAAGGACCATTCGTTAGACTAAAACCCTTAGGAATCGCTAAATTTAGCAATGCACTTGTGCATAAACACAAATAATCCATTTAGTGTTACCTTATTCACAGGCAAGCAGACCCAAAACCTATTAGGCTGCTAGTGATTCGACAATGCCCAGCAGCGTTTAATGCATCGTCATTTTGAGCAAGCTGTGTCACGATCAACTCAATTATCTACTTTTCCAGCTTTCCTTGAGACACCAAATTATAAGAACCCACCCACACCACATATGAATGTGACACAACCAGTAGGAAAGTTGTTAAAGATTAATTTGGTAACAAATATTAGCCAGATGTATTTCTACAAGCGCACATAACAGATAACCCAATCCAATTCTACGATCCAAAGGGCATTGTCAGGAAAAAAAATCTTAAGGACTGGAACCCTTCTCAAAAGTCCTACAGTCGAAAGAGGCCCTGAACAAACAGCTCTGTTTTGTCGTGGATATATCACACCCATAACAAAATCCGATTAAAACAACATAATAAACAACCAAATCATAAGCCCTCGCACCGATCAAATTGGATCTAAACCTTCTCCGATAGCCAAAATTCATATCCTTCCGATGCCCACCCGCCAGGGCACCAGTACCGTGACAACAAAACCCTCGGCGTTCTGTAAACCCTAATCCTTGGCCATTCGCATCGGATCCTACTCGATAGACGCGAAGATCCCCGCATCCACCGGGTTTTATCCGGTGAATGTCGCGTTGGTCGAGGATTGAGACGACATCGACGCAAAAAAAAAAAAAAAACAGGGAAACAGGGGATAAAAAGAAAGGGGGGGGGGGGGGGGGGGGGTGAACGGGGATCACCTGACTTGGACGGGGGGTAGGACCCTTTCCCTCCCCTGTTCGCCATTGCGGAGGAGAAGGCGGTGGAGATCAGGAGGCGCCTGCCGGAGTCGGTCGCTTCGCTCTCCGCACCGGTGCCGCACGCGCCCCGCTGCTCACTTTTTTTTGAGAAATGCCCCGCTGCTCACTGCTCGCTGTCGCTGGCGAGGAGACGGAGAGTGAGAGTGCGACCGGCCTCTGCCCGGATGTATTGACGGGTTTATAAAGTTGGGCTGGGGTGTTTTTTTTTAGGCAAAGTTGGGCTGGGGAGTGAGAGAGAGAGGCTCTGCAGGCGGGCTCTGGGCTCGGGTGGACTATGGGCCCATGAGTCAATGTTCTGCAGTCCGGACGAGGGCCAATTTCAACAAAATACAATTGTCTCAAAAAAAATGCAACCATGCGGATACACGATGATGCAAGCGCCACCGACTGGTGCCCAACCGGAGGATCCGCAGTGCCTCGTTGGAGACCCATTCCCTCCTCCACTCCCTCTTATAAGCTCGCAGGTGTGGTAATTTTCAACAAATTGCTCCGTCAAAATCACACAAAAAAACACCACGGCAACGAGGAAAAAATGATGTGTGCATATGGGCCAGGAAGAGTAGGGCATGGGAGCCAAAGTTAGGGCAGGAGTACAACTTGGGGCTGCACGATCGGTCGCCGGCTTAGGGGATCTCTCTTATTGAAGCAATCTAGGGAGAGAAGAGAGAGCATGAGAGTATCTACGATCACAGGTATAAAAAACATATCTGCGTCTGGGCGTGTCTGCGGACAAATGACTGATCAACACGCAAGAATTCGATTTCACAACTGTATACCTCATTTTCAAATTATCAAATCCATACAAGTACATGCCACATAAAATTAATCTACATTTTCGGCGGTAAACATCCTTGTTGTTCCGACCGTGTCCATGTACAGCGGCCGACTTAACCCCTCGAGGTGAAGGCGCAGTTGCCGGCGAGGTAATGTAGGACATGTGACACGGACCGGCTCACGGGACTCGATGCGCCTTCATCTCCCATGCCCTATTCTTCCTCGTCGAAGTCCACAACTTGTTCGTTGCAACTGGGCATGAGGTCGATGATGGATGTGGCGAGCGGTCGGGCCGGACGGCATGCAGCTCCGCCTTCGCTGCCTGGGCGGCGAGAGCTTCCGTGGCCATCCGCTCTTGGTGCCTTGCACCTCGCGTCTGCAGCGTGCTTGCCATACACCATGCTGACATTGACCTCTGGCTCGGAGCCCACCCCCGCGGGGACGTCGCGCCACCGAATGGGTTGCGCTGTCATCCCAGGGTTCAGCTGCCAGACGGCCTGCATTGCGTTCGGCAAGGTAGGGGTACAACGCCTCCCACCACGAGCCCCGGGTAGATCCAGTCGCATTCACGCGAACACAATGGGTTCCTAGCGATACGAGTCCGTCCACGATCGGGCGCACTCCTCTCGGGAGCGATGGAGAGCCACACGGACTGCCATCTCCTCCTCGTGACTGTAAGGAACAAGGTCCCAGTCGTAGGATCCAGACATCCCGGAGTTAGATTCGTTGCCTGCCACGCTAGAAACAAACGGATTTCGACGAAGGAGAGCTTGGGGGAGAGGGGAGTGAAGTGGAGTGTGGCTAGGGTTTCTTCCAGAGTGCGATTATGGTTGAATATATGTGGGTCGGGTGGGCCATTTGTTGCAAATATGCCCTAGAGGCAATAATAAAATGGTTATTATTGTATTTCCTTGTTCATGATAATTGTCTATTGTTCATGCTATAATTGTATTAACCGGAATCCGTAATACATGTGTGAATACATAGACCACAACATGTCCCTAGAAAGCCTCTAGTTGACTAGCTCGTTGATCAATAGATGGTCATGGTTTCCTGACCATGGACATTGGATGTCATTGATCACTGGATCACATCATTAGGAGAATGATGTGATGGACAAGACCCAATCCTAAGCCTAGCACAAGATCGTATAGTTCGTATGCTAAAGCTTTTCTAGTGCCAAGTATCATTTCCTTAGACCATGAGATTGTGCAACTCCCGGATACCGTAGGAATGCTTTGGGTGTATCAAACGTCACAACGTAAGTGGGTGGCTATAAAGTTGCACTGCGGGTATCTCCGAAAGTGTCTGTTGGGTTGGCACGAATCGAGACTGAGATTTGTCACTCCGTGTAACGGAGAGGTATCTCTGGGCCCAGTCGGTAGGACATCATCATAATGTGCACAATGTGACCAAGAAGTTGATCACGGGATGATGTGTTACGGAACGAGTAAAGAGACTTGCAGGTAACGAGATTGAACGAGGTATCGGGATACCGACGATCGAATTTCGGACAAGTATCGTACTGATAGACAAAGGGAATTGTATACGGGGTTGATTGAATCCTTGACATCGTGGTTCATCCGATGAGATCATCGTGGAACATGTGGGAGCCAACATGGGTATCCAGATCCCGCTGTTGGTTATTGACCGGAGAGTCATCTCGGTCATGTCTGCGTGTCTCTCGAACCCGTAGGCTCTACACACTTAAGGTTCGGTGACGCTAGGGTTGTAGAGATATTAGTATGCGGTAACCCGAAAGTTGTTCGGAGTCCCGGATGAGATCCCGGACGTCACAAGGAGTTCCGGAATGGTCCGGAGGTGAAGATTTATATATAGGAAGTCCAGTTTCGGCCATCGGGAAAGTTTCGGGGGTAATCGGTATTGTACCGGGACCACCGGAAGGGTCCCGGGGGTCCACCGGGTGGGGCCACCTATCCCGGAGGGCCCCATGGGCTGAAGTGGGAGGGGAACCAGCCCCTGGTGGGCTGGTGCGCCCCTCATGGGCCTCCCCCTGCGCCTAGGGTTGGAAACCCTAGGGGTGGGGGGCGCCCCACCTGACTTGGGGGGCAAGTTCCCCCCTTGGCCGCCGCCCCCTCTTGGAGATTGGATCTCCTAGGGCCGGCGCCCCCCCTAGGGGTCCTATATATAGTGGGGGGAGGGAGGGCAGCCGCACCCAAGTCCCGGGCACCTCCCTCTCCCTCCGTGACACCTCTCCCTCTCGTTGGTGCTTGGCGAAGCCTTGCCGAGATCCCGCTGCTTCCACCACCATGTCGTCGTGCTGCTGGATCTCCATCAACTTCTCCTCCCCCCTTGCTGGATCAAGAAGGAGGAGACGTCTCTATTTCCATACGTGTGTTGAATGCGGAGGTGCCGTCCTTCCGGCGCTAGGATCATCGGTGATTTGGATCACGACAAGTACGACTCCATCAACCCCGTTCTCTTGAACGCTTCCGCTTAGCGATCTTCAAGGGTATGAACGTCGTAACCGCACTCTATTAGATATGGTGCGATCTATGATGTCTCTTGTCGATTTACCGCTATCCTTTTGGGGGTATGCTTTAGAGACTGCCGCATTCACTTTAAATAGGGCTCCGTCGAAATCCGTTGAGACGACACCGTATGAATTATGGTTTGGGAAGAAACCTAAGCTGTCGTTTCTAAAAGTTTGGGGATGCGATGCTTATGTCAAGAAACTTCAACCTGAAAAGCTCGAACCCAAGTCGGAAAAATGCGTCTTCATAGGATACCCTAAAGAAACTTATGGGTATACCTTCTACCTCAGATCCGAAGGCAAAATCTTTGTTGCCAGGAATGGATCCTTTCTAGAGAAAGAGTTTCTCTCGAAAGAAGTAAGTGGGAGGAAAGTAGAACTTGATGAAGTATTGCCTCTTGAACCGGTAAATGGCGCAACTCAAGAAAATGTTCCTGAGGTGCCTGCACCGACTAGAGAGGAAGTTATTCATGATGATCAAGATACTTCTGATCAAGCTCCTACTGAAATTCGAAGGTCCACAAGGACACGTTCCGCACCAGAGTGGTACGGCAACCCTGTCTTGGAAATCATGTTGTTAGACAACGGTGAACCTTCGAACTATGAAGAAGCGATAGCGGGACCGGATTCCAACAAATGGCTAGAAGCCATGAAATCCGAGATAGGATCCATGTATGAAAACGAAGTATGGACTTTGACTGACTTGCCCGTTGAACGGCGAGCCATAGAAAATAAATGGATCTTTAAGAAGAAGACAGACGCGGATGGTAATGTGACCATCTATAAAGCTCGGCTTGTCGCTAAGGGTTATCGACAAGTTCAAGGGGTTGACTACGATGAGACTTTCTCACCGGTAGCGAAGCTAAAGTCCGTCCGAATCATGTTAGCAATTGCCGCATTCTATGATTATGAAATATGGCAAATGGACGTCAAAACGGCATTCCTTAATGGTTTCCTTAAGGAAGAATTGTATATGATGCAGCCGGAAGGTTTTGTCGATCCTAAGAATGCTAACAAGGTGTGCAAGCTCCAACGCTCGATTTATGGGCTGGTGCAAGCATCTCGGAGTTGGAACATTCGCTTTGATAAGATGATCAAAGCGTTTGGGTTTACGCAGACTTATGGAGAAGCCTGCGTTTACAAGAAAGTGAGTGGGAGCTCTGTAGCATTTCTCATATTATATGTAGATGACATACTTTTGATGGGAAATGATATAGAACTCTTGGACAGCATCAAGGCCTACTTGAATAAGAGTTTTTCAATGAAGGACCTTGGAGAAGCTGCTTATATATTAGGCATCAAGATCTATAGAGATAGATCGAGACGCCTCATAGGTCTTTCACAAAGCACATACCTTGATAAGATATTGAAGAAGTTCAATATGGATCATTCTAAGAAGGGGTTCTTACCTGTGTTATAAGGTGTGAAATTGAGCTCAGCTCAATGTCCGACCACGGCAGAAGATATAGAAGAGATGAGTGTCATCCCCTATGCCTCAGCCATAGGTTCTATTATGTATGCCATGCTGTGTACCAGACCTGATGTAAACCTTGCCGTAAGTTTGGTAGGAAGGTACCAAAGTAATCCCGGCAAGGAACACTGGACAGCGGTCAAGAATATCCTGAAGTACCTGAAAAGGACTAAGGAAATGTTTCTCGTTTATGGAGGTGACGAAGAGCTCGTCGTAAAGGGTTACGTCGACGCTAGCTTTGACACAGATCTGGATGACTCTAAGTCACAAACCGGATACGTGTATATGTTGAATGGTGGAGCAGTGAGCTGGTGCAGCTGCAAACAGAGCGTCGTGGCGGGATCTACATGTGAAGCGGAGTACATGGCAGCCTCGGAGGCAGCACATGAAGCTATATGGGTGAAGGAGTTCATCACCGACCTAGGAGTCATACCCAATGCGTCGGGGCCAATCAAACTCTTTTGTGACAACACTGGAGCTATTGCACTTGCCAAGGAGCCCAGGTTTCACAAGAAGACAAGGCACATCAAGCGTCGCTTCAACTCCATTCGTGAAAATGTTCAAGATGGAGACATAGAGATTTTTAAAGTACATACGGACCTGAATATAGCAGATCCGTTGACTAAACCTCTCCCTAGGGCAAAACATGATCAACACCAGAATTCCATGGGTGTTCGATTCATCACAATGTAACTAGATTATTGACTCTAGTGCAAGTGGGAGACTGTTGGAAATATGCCCTAGAGGCAATAATAAAAGCATTATTATTATATTTCTTTGTTCATGATAATTGTCTTTATTCGTGCTATAACTGTATTATCCGGAAATCGTAATACATGTGTGAATACATAGACCATAATATGTCCCTAGTAAGCCTCTAGTTGACTAGCTCGTTGATCAACAGATAGTCATGATTTCCTGGCTATGGACATTGGATGTCATTGATAACGGGATCACATCATTAGGAGAATGATGTGATGGACAAGACCCAATCCTAAGCATAGCACAAAGATCGTGTAGTTCGTTTGCTAGAGCTTTTCCAATGTCAAGTATCTTTTCCTTTGACCATGAGATCGTGTAACTCCCGGATACCGTAAGAGTGCTTTGGGTGTATCAAACGTCACAACGTAACTGGATGACTATAAAGGTGCACTACGGGTATCTCCGAAAGTGTCTGTTGGGTTGACATGGATCGAGACTGGGATTTGTCACTCCATATAACGGAGAGGTATCACTGGGCCCACTCGGTAATGCATCATCATTATGAGCTCAAGGTGACCAAGTGGTTGATCACGGGATCATGCATTACGGCACGAGTAAAGTGACTTGCCGGTAACGAGATTGAACAAGGTATTGGGATACCGACGATCGAGTCTCAGGCAAGTAACATACCGATTGACAAAGGGAATTGTATACGGGGTTGATTAATCCTCGACATCGTGGTTCATCCGATGAGATCATCGTGGAGCATGTGGGAGCCATCATGGGTATCCAGATCCCGCTGTTGGTTATTGACCGGAGAGTCGTCTCGGTCATGTCTGCTTGTCTCCCGAACCCGTAGGGTCTACACACTTAAGGTTCGGTGACGCTAGGGTTATGAAGATATGTGTATGCAGTAACCCGAATGTTGTTCCGAGTCCCGGATGAGATCCCGGACGTCACGAGGAGTTCCGGAATGGTCCGGAGGTAAAGAATTATATATAGGAAGTGCTGTTTCGGCCATCGGGACAAGTTTCGGGGTTATCGGTATTGTACCGGGACCACCGGAGGGGTCCCGGGGGCCCACCGGGTGGGGCCACCTATCCCGGAGGGCCCCATGGGCTGAAATAGGAGGGAACCCAGCCCATAGTGGGCTGGGGCGCCACCCCCTATAGGCCCATGCGCCTAGGGTTTCCACCAAGGAAGAGTCCAAGTGGTGGAAGGCACCCCTAGGTGCCTTGGGGGGAGGGAAACCCTCCCTTGGGCCGCCGCACCTAGGAGATTGGATCTCCTAGGCTGCGCACCACCCCCCCTTGGCCCTCCTATATATAGTTGAGGAGAGGGAGGACTTCATATCTCAGCCTTTGGTGCTTCCTCTCTCCCCGTTACGTCTCCCTCTCGTAGTATAGGCGAAGCCCTGCTACTGTGACGCCCTGCATCCACCACCACGCCGTCGTGCTGCTGGATCTTCATCAACCTCTCTTCCCCCCTTGCTGGATCAAGAAAGGAGGAGACGTCATCCGTTCCGTACGTGTGTTGAACGCGGATGCATCGTCCGTTCGGTGCTAAGATCTTCGGTGATTTGGATCACGTCGTGTTCGACTACATCATCCCCGTTCTTTGAACGCTTCCGCTCGCCATCTACAAGGTACGTAGATGCATCTAATCACTCGTTGCTAGATGAACTCCTAGATGGATCTTGGTGAAACCGTAGGAAATTTTTTTGTTTTCTGCTACGTTTCCCAACAGCTGCCACATAATATATAACATGCACGCATCATCAACAAAAAACTAAAGGACAAAGGGATATGGATGTATGAATTTTCTCAGCAAGCAACATCATTTCGTTTGTCACACAAACCCAAAAATAGAAATTGCAGCCTTAAAGTTGACAGCATCAACCACAACAGTTAACTATTTACACCCACTGAAACACACTAACACACTATCTTGGCTAGGTCTGGTTAATGTTCTTCAATCTTCTTCAGTTACTTCATACTTGTTGTGTCCACATTAGTAGTCTTTCTAATGCCAGCTGCTTCCCCTGAACTGTTCAGACTACGGGGCAAAAAATATACTACTCGAGAACATGCTCCCCATCAAGAAAACAGAGGAAACAAAACACACATTGAAGGAAATATGCCCTAGAGGCAATAATAAAGTTATTGTTTATTTCCTTATATCATGATGAATGTTTATTATTCATGCTAGAATTGTATTAACCATAAACTTAGTACATGTGTGAATACATAGACAAACAGAGTGTCACTAGTATGCCTCTACTTGACTAGCTCGTTGAATCAAAGATGGTTATGTTTCCTAGCCATAGACATGAGTTGTCATTTGATTAACGGGATCACATCATTAGAGAATGATGTGATTGACTTGACCCATTCCATTAGCTTAGCACTTGATCGTTTTAGTTTGTTGCTATTGCTTTCTTCATGACTTATACATGTTCCTATGACTATGAGATTATGCAACTCCCGATTACCGGAGGAACACTTTGTTGAAGGAAATATGCCCTATAGGCAATAATAAAGTTATTATTTTTTCCTTATTTCTTGATAAATGTTTATTATTCATGCTAGAATTGTATTAACTGGAAACATAATACATGTGTGAATACATAGACAAACATAGTGTCACTAGTATGCCTCTACTTGACTAGCTCATTGATCAAATATGGTTGAGTTTCCTATCCATAGACATGAGTTGTCATTTGATCAACGGGATCACATTATTAGGAGAATGATGTAATTGACTTGACCCATTTCGTTAGCTTAGCACTTGATCGTTTTAGTTTACTGCGATTGCTTTCTTCATGACTTATACATGTTCCTATGACTATGAGATTGTGCAACTCCTGAATACCGGAGGAACACTTTATGTGCTACCAAACGTCACAACGTAACCGAGTGATTATAAAGGTGCTCTACAGGTGTCTCCGATGGTGTTCCTGGAGTTGGCATAGATCAAGATTAGGATTTTTCACTCCGATTGTCGGAGAGGTATCTTTGGGCCCTCTTGGTAATGCACATCACTATAAGCCTTGCAAGCAATGCAACTAATGAGTTAGTTGCGGGATGATGCATTGCGGAACGAGTAAAGAGACTTGCCGGTAACGAGATTGAACTAGGTATTGAGATACCGACGATCGAATCTCGGGCAAGTAACATACCGATGACAAAGGGAACAACGTATGTTGTTATGCGGTTTGACCGATAAAGATCTTCATAGAATATGTAGGAACCAATATGAGCATCCAGGTTCCGCTATTGGTTATTGATCGGAGACATGTCTCGGTCATGTCTACATAGTTCTCGAACCCGTAGGGTCCGCACGCTTAAAGTTCTGTGAGGACCGGTATCATGAGTTTTTGTGTTTTGATGTACCGAAGGTAGTTCGGAGTCCCGGATATGATCACGGACATGACGAGGAGTCTCGAAATGGTCGAGACGTAAAGCTCGATATATTGGAAGGTTATATTAGGACACCGGATGAGTTCCGGGGGTTATCAGATAAATACCGGAGAACCGGGAGGTTACCAGAACCTCCCGTGGGGTTATTGGGCCTTATGGGCCCAAGTGGAGGAAGAGGAGAGGCGGCCAGCTAGGCCCCCCCCCCCTAGCCCAAACCGAATTGGACTAGGGCCCCCCCTTTCCTTCTTCTTCTCCTCCCCTTCCTTCCCCTCTCCTACTAGGACTAGGAAAGAGGGGGAATCCTACTTGGAGTAGGATTGCCCCCCTTGGGCGCGCCTCCTCCTCCTTGGCCGCCCCCTCCTCCTCTCCCTCCTTTATATACAGGGAGGGGGCACCTCTTGGAGGCACAACAATTGATCTGTTGATCTCTTAGCCGTGTGCGGTGCCCCCCTCCACCATAATCCACCTTGGTTATATCGTAGCGGTGCTTAGGCGAAGTCCTGTGTCGGTAGCTTCATCAACATCGTCACCACGCTGTCGTGCTGACGAAACTCTTCCCGGAGCTCTACTAGATCATGAGTTTGCGGGACGTCACCGAGCTGAACGTGTGCTGAACGCGGAGGTGCCGTACGTTCGGTGCTGAGGATCGGTCGATCGTGAAGACGTACGACTACATCAACCGCGTTGTTCTAATGCTTCCGCTTAATGGTCTATGAGGGTACATGGACGACACTCTCCCCTCTCGTTGCTATGCATCACCATGATCTTGCGTGTGCGTAGGAAGTTTTTTTGAAATTACTACGTTCCCCAACAGTGGCATCCGAGCCAGGTTTATGCGTAGATATTATATGCACGAGTAGAACACAAGTGAGTTGTGGGGTGATACAAGTCATACTGCTTACCAGCATGTCATACTTTGGTTCGGCGGTATTGTTGGATGAAGCGGCCCGGACCGACATTACGCGTACGCTTACGCGAGACTGGTTTCTACTGACGTGCTTTGCACACAGGTGGCTGGCGGGTGTCACTTTCTCCAACTTTAGTTGAACCGAGTATGCCTACGCCCGGTCCTTGAGAAGGTTAAAACAACACTAACTTGACGAACTACCGTTGTGGTTTTGATGCGTAGGTAAGAACAGTTCTTGCTCAGCCCGTAGCAGCCACGTAAAATTTGCAACAACAAAGTAGAGGATGTCTAACTTGTTTTTGCAGGGCATGTTGTGACGTGATATGGTCAAGACATGATGCTATATTTATTGTATGAGATGATCATGTTTTGTAATAGAGTTATCGGCAACTGGCAGGAGCCATATGGTTGTCGCTTTATTGTATGCAATGCAATCGCCATGTAATTGCTTTACTTTATCACTAAGCGGTAGCGATAGTCATAGAAGCAATAGTTGGCGAGACGACAACGATGCTATGATGGAGATCAAGGTGTCGCGCTGGTGACGATGGTGATCATGATGATGCTTTGGAGATGGAGATCAAAGGCACAAGATGATGATGGCCATATCATATCACTTATATTGATTGCACGTGATGTTTATCCTTTATGCATCTTATTCTGCTTTGTTTGACGGTAGCATTATAAGATGATCTCTCACTAAATTTCAAGGTAAAAGTGTTCTCCCTGAGTATGCACCGTTGCCAAAGTTCGTCATGCCGAGACACCACGTGATGATCGGGTGTGATAAGCTCAACATTCATCTACAATGGGTGTAAGACAGTTTTGCACACGCAGAATACTCAGGTTAAACTTGACGAGCCTAGCATATGCAGATATGGCCTCGGAACACTAAGACCGAAAGGTCGAGCGTGAATCATATAGTTGATATGATCAACATAGTGATGTTCACCATTGAAAACTACTCCATTTCACGTGATGATCGGTTATGGTTTAGTTGATATGGATCACGTGATCACTTAGATGATTAGAGGGATGTCTATCTAAGTGGGAGTTCTTAAGTAATATGATTAATTGAACTTAAAATTTATCATGAACTTAGTACCTGATAGTATTTTGCTTGTCTATGTTATTGTAGATAGATGGCACGTGTTGTTGTTCCATTGAATTTTAATGCGTTCCTTGAGAAAGCAAAGTTGAAAGATGATGGTAGCAATTACACGGACTAGGTCCGTAAATTGAGGATTATCCTCATTGTTGCACAGAAGAATTACGTCCTGGAAGCACCGCTGGGTGCCAAACCCGCTGCAGGAGCAACGCCAGATGTTATGAACGTCTGGAAGAGCAAAGCTGATAACTACTCAATAGTTCAGTGTGTCATGCTTTACGGCTTAGAACCGGGACTTCAACGACGTTTTGAATGTCATGGAGCATATGAGATGTTCCAGGAGTTGAAGTTAATATTTCAAGCAAATGCCCGGATTGAGAGATATGAAGTCTCCAATAAGTTCTACAACTGGAAGATGGAGGAGAATAGTTCTATCAGTGAGCATATACTCAGAATGTCTGGGTACCATAATCACTTGACTCAGCTGGGAGTTAATCTTCCGGTTGATAGTGTCATTGACAGAGTTCTTCAATCACTGCCACCAAGCTACAAGAGCTTCGTGATGAACTATAATATGCAAGGGATGGATAAGACGATTCCTGAGCTCTTCGCAATGCTAAAGGATGCGGAAGTAGAAATCAAGAAGGAGCATCAAGTGTTGATGGTCAACAAGACCACCAGTTTCAAGAAAAGGGTAAAGGAAAGAAGAAAGGGAACTTCAAGAAGAACGGCAAACAAGTTGCTGCTCAAGAGAAGAAACCCAAGTCTGGACCTAAGCCCGAGACGGAGTGCTTCTACTACAAAGGGACTAGTCATTGGAAGCGAAACTGCCCAAGTATTTGGCGGATAAGGAGGATGGCAAGGTGAACAAAGGTATATGTGATATACATGTTATTGATGTGTACCTTACTAGAGCTCGCAGTAGCACCTGGGTATTTGATACTGGTTCTGTTGCTAATATTTGCAACTCGAAACAGGGACTACAGATTAAGCGAGGAGTGGCTAAGGACGAGGTGACGATGCGCGTGGGAAATGGTTCCAAAGTCGATGTGATCGTCGTCGGCACACTACCTCTACATCTACCTTCGGGATTAATTTTAGACCTGAATAATTGTTATTTGGTGCGAGCGTTAAGCATGAACATTATATCTGGATCTTGTTTGATGCGAGACGGGTATTCATTTAAATCTGAAAATAATTGTTGTTCTATTTATATGAGTAATATGTTCTATGGTCATGCACCCTTGAAGAGTGGTCTATTTCTGTTAAATCTTGATAGTAGTGATACACATATTCATAATGTTGAAGCCAAAAGATGCAGAGTTGATAATGATAGTGCAACTTATTTGTGGCACTGCCGTTTGGGTCATATTGGTGTAAAGCGCATGAAGAAACTCCACACTGATGGACTTCTGGAATCACTTGGTACTTGCGAACCATGCCTCATGGGCAAGATGACTAAAACGCCGTTCTTCGGAACAATGGAGCGAGCAATAGACTTGTTGGAAATACTTGCGAACCATGCCTCATGGGCAAGATGACTAAAACGCCGTTCTTCGGAACAATGGAGCGAGCAATAGACTTGTTGGAAATCATACATACTGATGTATGTGGTCCGATGAATATTGAGGCTCGCGGCGGGTATCGTTATTTTCTCACCTTCACAGATGATTTGAGCAGATATGGGTATACCTACTTGATGAAACATAAGTCTGAAACATTTGAAAAGTTCAAAGAATTTCAGAGTGAAGTGGAAAATCATCGTAACAAGACAATAAAGTTTCTATGATCTAATCGTGGAGGAGAATATTTGAGTTACGAGTTTGGTCTACATTTGAAACAATGTGGAATAGTTTCGCAACTCACGCCACCCGGAACACCACAGCGTAATGGTGTGTCCGAACATCGTAATCATACTTTACTAGATATGGTGCGATCTATGATGTCTCTTACTGATTTACCGCTACCATTTTGGGGTTATGCTTTAGAGACGGCTGCATTCACGTTAAATAGGGCACCATCGAAATCCGTTGAGACGACACCTTATGAACTGTGGTTTGGCAAGAAACCAAAGTTGTCGTTTATTAAAGTTTGGGGCTGCGATGCTTATGTGAAAAAGCTTCAACCTGATAAGCTCAAATCCAAATCGGAGAAATGTGTCTTCATAGGATACCCAAAGGAGATGATGTCTACTACACAACCTTCTTCTTGTAGACGTTGTTGGGCCTCCAAGTGCAGAGGTTTGTAGGACAGTAGCAAATTTCCCTCAAGTGGATGACCTAAGGTTTATAAATCCGTGGAAAGCGTAGGATGAAGATGGTCTCTCTCAAGCAACCCTGCAACCAAATAACAAAGAGTCTCTTGTGTCCCCAACACACCCAATACAATGGTAAATTGTATAGGTGCACTAGTTTGGCGAAGATATGGTGATACAAGTGCAATATGGATGGTAGATATAGGTTTTTGTAATCTGAAATATAAAAACAGCAAGGTAACTAATGATAAAAGTGAGCACAAACGGTATTGCAATGCTAGGAAACAAGGCCTAGGGTTCATACTTTCACTAGTGCAAGTTCTCTCAACAATAATAACATAATTGGATCATATAACTATCCCTCAACATGCAACAAAGAGTCACTCCAAAGTCACTAATAGCGGAGAACAAATGAAGAGATTATGGTAGGGTATGAAACCACCTCAAAGTCATCCTTTCTGATCGATCTATTCAAGAGTCCGTAGTAAAATAACATGAAGCTATTCTTTCCGTTCAATCTATCATAGAGTCCGTACTAGAATAACACCTTAAGACACAAATCAACCAAAACCCTAATGTCACCTAGATACTCCAATGTCACCTCAAGTATCCGTGGGTATGATTATACAATATGCATCACACAATCTCAGATTCATCTATTCAAACCAACACAAAGTACTTCAAAGAGTGCCCCAAAGTTTCTACCGGAGAATCAAGACGAAAACGTGTGCAAACCCCTATGCATAGGTTCATGGGCGGAACCCGCAAGTTGATCACCAAAACATACATCAAGTGGATCAATAGAATACCCCATTGTCACCACGGGTATCCCACGCAAGACATACATCAAGTGTTCTCAAATCCTTAAAGACTCAATCCGATAAGATAACTTCAAAGGGAAAACTCAATCCATTACAAGAGAGTAGAGGGGGAGAAACATCATAAGATCCAACTATAATAGCAAAGCTCGCGATACATTAAGATCGTACCACCTCAAGAACACGAGAGAGAGAGAGAGAGATCAAACACATAGCTACTGGTACATACCCTCAGCCTCGAGGGAGAACTACTCCCTCCTCATCATGGAGAGTGCCGGGATGATGAAGATAGCCACCGGAGAGGGATTCCCCCCTCCGACAGGGTGCCGGAACGGGTCTAGATTGGTTTTCGGTGGCTACGGAGGCTTCTGGCGGCGGAACTCCCGATCTATTATGATCCCCGAAGTTTTTAGGGTATATGGGTATATATAGGAGGAAGAAGTACGTCGGTGAATCTCCGGGCTGTCCACGAGGTAGGGGGCGCCCCACCACCCTTGTGGGCAGCCCGGGACTCTTCTGGTCCATCTCCGATACTCCGTGGGCTTCTTTTGGTCCAAAAATAAGTTCCGTGAAGTTTCAGGTCAATTGGACTCCGTTTGAATTTTCCTTTTCTGCGATACTCTAAAACAAGGGGAAAATAGAAACTAGCACTGGGCTCTAGGTTAATAGGTTAGTCCCAAAAATCATATAAAATAGCATATAAATGCATATAAAACATCCAAGGTTGATAATATAATAGCATGGAACAATCAAAAATTATAGATACGTTGGAGACGTATCAACATCCCCAAGCTTAATTCCTGCTCGTCGTCGAGAAGGTAAATGATAAAAACATAATTTTTGATGTGGAATGCTACTTGGCATAATTTTTTTTAATGTAGCCCTCTTAATTGTGGTATGAATATTCAGACCCGAAAGATTCAAGATAAAAGTTTAATATTGACATAAAAGCAATAATACTTCAAGCATACTAACTAAGCAATTATGTCTTCTCAAAATAACATGGCCAAAGAAAGTTCATCCCTACAAAATCATATAGTTTAGTCATGCTCCATTTTCGTCACACAAGAATTCTCTCATCATGCACAACCCCGATGATAAGCCAAGCAATTGTTTCATACTTTAGTAATCTCAAACTTTTTCAACCTTCACGCAATGCATGAGCGTGAGCCATGGATATAGCACTATGGGTGGAATAGAATATAATGTTGGGGATTATGTGGAGAAGACAAAAAAAGAGAAAGTCTCACATCAAGGCGGCTAATCAACGAGCTATGGAGATGCCCATCGATTGATGTTAATGCAAGGAGTAGGGATTGCCATGCAACGGATGCACTAGAGCTATAAATGCATGAAAGCTCAGCAAAAGAAACTAAGTGGGTGTGCATCCAACTTGCTTGCTCACGAAGACCTAGGGCATTTGAGGAATCCCATTATTGGAATATACAAGCCAAGTTCTATAATGAAAAATTCCCACTAGTATATGAAAGTGACAAAACAAGAGACTCTCTATCATGAAAATCATGGTGCTACTTTGAAGCACAAGTGTGGAAAAAAGGATAGTAGCATTGTCCCTTTTTATTTTATATTTTTTGGGGGCCTTCCTTTTTTTGGCCTTCCTCTTTTTTTGGGGACAATGCTCTATGAATGATGATCATCACACTTCTATTTATTTACAACTCAATGATTACAACTCGATACTAGAACAAGGTATGACTCTATATGAATGCTTCCGGCGGTATACCGGGATAGGCAATGAATCAAGAGTGACATGTATGAAAAATTATGAACGGTGGCTTTGCCACAAATACGATGTCAACTACATGATTATGCAAAGCAATATGACAATGATGAGCGTGTCATGATAAACGGAACGGTGGAAAGTTGCATGGCAATATATCTCGGAATGGCTATGGAAATGCCATAATAGGTAGATATGATGGTTGTTTTGAGGAAGATATAAGGAGGTTTATGTGTGAAAGAGCGTATCATATCACGGGGTTTGGATGCACCGGCGAAGTTTGCACCAACTCTCAATGTGAGAAAGGGCAATGCACGGTACCGAAGAGGCTAGCAATGATGGAAGGGTAAGAGTGCGTATAATCCATGGACTCAACATTAGTCATAAAGAACTCATATACTTATTGCAAAAATATACAAGTCATCAAAAACCAAGCACTACACTCATGCTCCTAGGGGGATAGATTGGTAGGAAAAGACCATCGCTCGTCCCCGACCGCCACTCATAAGGAAGACAATCAAAGAACACCTCATGTTTCAAATTTGTTACATAACGTTTACCATACGTGCATGCTACGGGACTTACAAACTTCAACACAAGTATTTATCAATTTCACAACTACTCAACTAGCACAACTTTAATATCACTACCTCCATATCTCAAAACAATCATCAATCATCAAACTTCTCTTAGTATTCGGCACACTCATAAGAAAGTTTTTTACTAGTCTCGAATACTTAGCATATTAGGATTAATTCCCAATTTAAGCAAATTACCATGTTGTTTAAGACTCTCAAAATAATATAAGTGAAGCATGAGAGTTCATCTATTTCTTCAAAATAAAACTACCGTCGTGCTCTAAAAGATATAAGTGAAGCACTAGAGCAAACAACAAACTACTCCAAAAGATATGAGTGAAGATCAATGAGTAGTTGTATAATTATGTAACTATGTGAAGACTCTCTAACATTTAAGAATTTCAGATCTTGGTATTTTATTCAAACGGCAAGCAAAACTAAATAAAATAAAATGACGCTCCAAGCAAAACACATATCATGTTGTAAATAAAAATATAGCTCCAAGTAGTTACTGATGAACAAAGACGAAAGAGGGGATGCCTTCCGGGGCATCCCCAAGCTTAGGCTTTTGGTTGTCCTTGAATATTACCTTGGGGTGCCTTGGGCATCTGTAAGTGCATCTAGTGCCACCCCTAGTTGGTTTTGGAGTATTGACGACAAACCTGGTTGAGGGACTAATGTGTTTGTGAGAATTGCAGGATAACACAGGTAGAAGTCCCTCATTGATTCGGTTTTCCTACCAGAGATGATCCCTAAAAATGTATGAAGACATTGAAGTCAAAGTTGGTATGTGAAGACATTCACATTGAAGACTATGACAAGAGAAGACATCGCATGAAGACTATGGAGCGCGAAGACTTAGTTGTTTCGTCATTCTTTTTCTTCTTTGTTGAGTCATAGGAACCACCGTACTGTTAAGTGGGGTCCAAGAGAACCAGTCAGAATGACTGAAGTGATGCTTAACCAAAATCCTATGTCTTCGAGTGAAGACTATGAGAGCAAATCTTGTCCAGAGTTGGATAAGTCAGCTTTGCTTGTAGCCCAAGTAAAGTTGCCGTGTGTGTTTCAAATCTGACCGTTGGAACACGTGTCAGTTCCTTAGTGACCGAGGGTCATTTCGGACAAATCAGGTCGGGTTGCCTATTGGCTATAAATAGCCCACCCCCTACAACCATAAATGGTTGGCTGCTTAGAGTTAGTGCACGGCTTTTGTCGTTTGAGAGCAACCCACCTCGAAGCCTTTGAGAGAGAATTCCTTGCGAGGATAAAGCCCTAAACACCCAGAGCCAAAGAGTGTTAGGCATCACTAAAGTCTTCCTGTCTGTGTGATCTGAAGACTTGTTACACTTGAGGACTGTGAATCCTCCAGCCGGTTAGGCATCACGTTCTGAGCATCCAAGAGTCATTGTGGATCGCCAATGAACGAAGTCTGTGAAGGTTTGGAAGTCTCCCTTAAAGACTTACTAGAGTGATTGGGCAAGGACTGGTGTCCTTAGCTCAAGGGGAATAAGGTGAAGACGCGGTCTTCTGAGTTGAATCTCAGCCTCCCTAACCAGACCTACAGTTTTCACAGCAACTGGAACTGGTCCAACAAATCATTGTCTTCAACGAGTCACTGGTTTCATCCTTCCCACTCCTTTACTTACTGTTGGCCCTGGTAAAGTCATTGCCTAATTGCATTATCTTTTGTCTTCATTGAGTGACTGCTTGTCCTGATTGGCTTCACAATATCTTCCTACCTGATCTTTACTGCCTAGCTGCTATTAGTCATTGTGCTTTCACTTCATTGAATACTTGACTATGGTTTGCCTAGTGAAGGCTACCTTCCGCTGCATAGTAATAGGTTTATTTCTATCGTTTGTCTTCGAAACTTCCATCTTTTGAAGACTTTCATAAAAATCGCCTATTCACCCCCCTCTAGTTGATCACTAGCACTTTCAATTGGTATCAGAGCAAGGTACTCCCTTTGTTCTGTGTGATTCGGTTTAACCACCTGGAGTTTTAGCTATGTCGACTGCATGGATAATCAAAGTCTCCGCCTTGTGCCCAGTCTTTGATGGAACTGAATATCCCTACTGGAAGAATAAGATGCGCATGCATCTTGAAGCCATTGATGTCGACCTATGGTATGTCGTCAAGAATGGCGTTCCCAAGGCTGGTGAAGGTGTCACCACTGCTGATGTCAAGAAGTTCGTTCAACTGGACTCCACTGCCAAGAACATCATCTGTGGTCATCTGACCAAAGGACGGTATGGTCGTGTGAGTGCTTTGGAAACATCTAAGCTAGTCTGGGACTGGATCTCCAAGGTCAACGAAGGCGTCTCAACCCAGAGAGATCAGAGAATCAGTGTCCTTCGCAACCTCTTCAACCGCTTAAAGAGAAATGACAATGAGAATGTTCAGCTCATGTTTGATCGACTCACTGACATCACAAATGAGCTTCAAGCCCTCGGCGCCACTGAGATCACCAAGCATGAAGTCGTCAAGACACTCCTGAGATCACTTGACAGCTCGTTTGACACCCTAGCCCTGATGATTCAAGAACGTCCTGACTTCAAAATACTTGATCCGTCTGACATACTTGAGAGGCTCAACACACACGAGTTTCATCTTTCTGAGAAAAGAGACATCTACGGTCCCAACTATGGGCGAACTCGTGCCTTGAAGGCAAAAGTTGTCTCCTCATCTGAAGAAGAGTCTGACAGCAGTTCTGATGATCCTGAAGACATTGGAAAGGAGCTTGCTATGCTTGTGAAGAAGATCCAAAAATTCACCAAGAAGAAAGTCTTCAGAAAGTCCTCACGATCAAGCTCAAGGAATGATGAAGCTTCTGCTCATGACTACAAGAAGAGAACATGCCACAAGTGCAAGAAACCTGGCCACTACATCTCTGAGTGTCCACAGTGGGACAATGAGAACAAGAAGAAAAAGAAGAGCAAGGAGTATGATTCTGACGACAAGAAGAAGAAGAAATACTCAAAGTCTTCTTCCAAGTCCTCCTCAAAGTCTTCATCACACAAGAAGAGCTCATCTGGCAAGGCACGTGCGTTTGTTGGCAAGGAAATGGATTCAGAGGAGGAGTCCGCTTCTGAGGAGGCGGAGGTGGAGTCTGAGGAGGAGTCCGATTCTGGCGTTGCGAGTCTGGCTACGACATACATTGCCAAGTCCATCTTCAACACTGAAGACAATGACTCCATCACTGACACCGATGCAAATGACAAGGACTACTCCGCTCCTACCTACTGCTTCATGGCACGCGGTGCCAAGGTAAACACATGCACTACTCACTATCAAACTTCCAGTGAAGATGACTCTGATTGTGGTTCCAAACCCAGCTACAAAACACTTGCTAAAATTGCAACTGAACAACAGAAAGCTATGGAACATATTCAAAAACTCTTAGACAAAAGCGACCACCTGTTAGACGCTGAAATGACTCGATCTCAGTCCTTAATTGAAGACATAAAAAAATCTTCATGTTAATTATGAGGAACTTGAAAGTCGTCATGAAACGCTCTCAACAACTCATGAAAAACTTTCCTATGATTATCTCCAAAGGAAGCAAGATCTTGAGAAATTGAGAGCGGCTCATGAAGATCTTCAAAAGGAAAACGGGTCACTTCACGCCAAACAGATCAGTTCTGCTCAGGAAGGATTTGAACCACCATGTCTTAAATGTATTGATCGTGACAACGCTACTTCTGTTGCTGGTTGTTCTAGTGCTGCTACTATTGCAATATCTTCAACTGCTGATGTGCCAACTAACCCCTCTGCTGAGGATGCCACTGCTATTGCTGATGAGAATGCTAGGTTGAAGACATTGCTTGAAACAGGAATGTTCAAAAGCCTCAAAGGGCATCAGACACTATGTGATGTCCTCAGAAGGCAGATCCTGAACCGAAACCCTAGGAAAGAGGGTGTTGGGTTCGAAAGAAAAATGAATGATGATGGCTCTTACTGGAAACCTGAGCAGTACCCCAAAACCACATGGGTTGCTGCAAAGGGACCTTCAGTGGATCCATCCACCCTATCTGGCTTCACTTGTGCTAATCCCATTGTTATTGATGAATCCTTTGATGCAAACTATAAACTATTTAAGAATCAGAAGGGTGAAGTGTTTGCCAGGTATATTGGTACTAACTGCAGGAATGGACCGCCTATGAAGAAGGTCTGGGTGCCGAAAAGGTGTTTCGAGAATCTTCCTGTGAATGTCATCATGACACCGCATGTGAAGAAGACAAACCCCAGACCACAGGCTTCATACGGTCCAAAGGCTTCATATAGACAGAGGACTCACCTGAGTCGCACTAACGCAAATGTCTTGCAGGGAAGCCATACTCAGGCCTATGAATATGAGCGCTTTTCATCAAACCGCCATGTTCATAAGACCAAGAACTATTCTGCTTATTCTTATGAGTACTATTGTCCACCTGCAAGATTTTTTGCTAGGGCTCCAAAGCCAAAGTTCTCAGATGCTGCACTTAGACTCATTGCTTCAAAGCCACCCTTGAAGATGTGAGTCGCTAAGAAAGCTTAACTCTCTTTTGCAGGGAAAGGTCTCCAGCCGAAGACCAAAATCGTCTGAAGCTATTGCTGGGGACCTTAAACATCTTGTAGGGCGCAATATCAAATGCCCAAATGGTCTTATTATGTATTTTGTTCCTGAGTCGCTTGCTACTTGCCCTATCAGTCCTAACCTCGATCTAAGCTTTCATAATCCACTTGCTCGTCAAATGTTTTTGCTTCACAACTCTCTTCGTGAAGCCTATCCCCCTAACTGCATTGTAGGGTACGACACCAGCTGCTTCAGAATGGATTATTGATAGTGGGTGTACTAATCACATGACTGGCAAGCGAAGTCTTCTTATGGACTCAACCTCACGTCCATCTGACAAAAGTCACATCACATTTGCTCACAATGGTAAAAGTAAGGTATTGGGTCTAGGTAGAGTTGCAATCTCAAAGGATCAACACATGGATAAAGTCATGCTTGTTGAATCCCTTGGTTTCAACTTAATGTCTGTCTCAATGCTTTGCGATTTAAACATGATTGTGATGTTTGGAAAATATCGTTGCCTTGTTCTAATGGAATCTGACAAGTCTCTAGTGTTTGAAGGGTGTCGGAAAGATGATTTGTACGTGGTAGATTTCTCAGCAGGACCACAACTTGCCGTATGCCTTCTAGCAAAAGCTTCAGAATGCTGGCTCTGGCATCGGAGGCTAGGGCATGTTGGCATGAGGAACTTGCACACTCTTGCAAGAAAGAAGCATGTCATAGGCATCGAGGGCATCAAGTTCAAGAAGGATCACTTATGCGGTGCCTGTGAAGCAGGAAAGGTGACGAGGGTCAAGCATCCCTCGAAGACAATCATGACAACGACTCAACCCTTCGAACTGCTCCACATGGACCTTTTCAGTCCCACTCATTACTCAAATATTACTACTACTGCTTGTCTCTATGGCTTTGTCATTGTTGATGATTATTCAAGATATACTTGGGTGCATATAATCCTCTACAAGACTGAAGTGCAGGATGTCTTTAGACGCTTCGCCAATCGAGCCATGAACAACTATGGTATCAAGATAAAGCATATCAGAAGTGACAATGGCACTGAATTCAAGAACACTGGGCTAGATACATATCTTGATACTTTGGGCATCACACATGAATTCTCAGCTCCGTACACGCCATAGCAGAATGGCGTCGTCGAACGCAAGAACAGAACACTTATTGAGATGGCTCGGACGATGCTTGATGAATACAAGACTCCAAGAAAATTCTGGCCTGAAGCCATTGATACTGCATGCCATATCATCAACCGTGTTTATCTTCACAAGCTTCTGAACAAGACATCCTATGAGCTCCGTACTGGCAAGAAGCCAAATGTCAGTTACTTCAGAGTATTTGGTGCCAGGTGCTGGATCAAGGATCCACATCACACTTCAAAATTTGCACCAAAAGCACATGAAGGTTTTATGCTTGGATATGGAAAGGATTCGCACTCCTACAGAGTCTTCAACCTCTTTCACTATAAAGTGGTTGAAACTGTGGATGTGCGGTTCGATGGGACTAACGGCTCGCAAAGAGAGCACCTGCCAAATGTGCTAGATGAAGTTCCATCCAGTGAATCAATCAAACTTATTGGAACTGGAGAAATCATACCATCTGAAGCTCAGCCTGAAGAGGAACTTATCATCTCCGCACCTGATCAACCTGAAGACAATGCTCAGCTTGAAGACAATCCTTCTAACGATGACAATGATCAGCAAGAGCAAAATCTTCGTCCTGTACATCCTCGTGTTGCAAATGAAGTACAGATTGAGAGAATAATTGATAGCATCAATGCACCAGGTCCACTCACTCGTTCAAGGGCAACACAGCTAGCTAATTTCTGTGGGCACTTCGCATTCGTATCAATATCTGAACCCAAGAAAGTTGATGAAGCCTTCATGGAGCCTGAATGGATTCAAGCTATGCAAGAAGAGCTTCAGCAATTTGAGCTGAATAATGTATGGGAACTAGTTAAGCGTCCTGATCCTCGCAAGCACAATATAATAGGCACCAAATGGATATATCACAACAAGCAAGATGAGCATGGTCAAGTTGTCAGAAACAAAGCTCGTCTCGTTGCTCAAGGATACACTCAAGTTGAAGGGATTGACTTTGATGAAACATTTGCTCCTGTGGCTAGACTTGAAGCCATACACATGCTGCTGGCCTATGCAAATCATCATAACATTCTTCTGCATCAAATGGATGTGAAAAGCGCTTTTCTCAATGGCAAGATTGACGAAGAAGTGTATGTTGCACAACCGCCTGGCTTTGAAGATCCAAAACATCCTGATATGGTGTACAAGCTCAACAAGGCACTGTATGGCCTCAAACAAGCCCCTAGGGCTTGGTATGACACACTCAAAGACTTCCTGAAGAGCAAAGGCTTCAAACCTGGTTCCCTCGACCCCACTCTCTTCACGAAGACATATGATGGTGAACTATTTGTGTGCCAAATATATGTGGATGACATTATCTTCGGCTGCACCAATCAAAAATACACTGATGAGTTTGGATATATGATGCAAGAGCAATATCAGATGTCCATGATGGGAGAGCTGAAGTTCTTCCTTGGTCTTCAAATACGTCAGCAACGCAACGGCATCTTTATATCTCAAGAGAAATACCTCAAAGATTGCCTGATGAAATTTGGAATGCAAGATTGCAAAGGCTACACGACGCCAATGCCAGCCAAACATCATCTGGGTCCCGACGACAATGGTAAAGAGTTCGATCAAAAGGTATATCGCTCCATGATTGGTTCCTTGCTTTATTTATGTGCATCTAGGCCAGATATCATGCTTAGTGTTTGCATGTGTGCCCGGTTCCAAGCGGCACCAAAGGAATCGCATCACTTAGCTGTGAAGCGAATTCTCAGATATTTGGCTCACACCCCAACACTAGGATTATGGTATCCAAAGGGCTCAGAGTTTGATCTAGTTGGATTCTCGGATGCTGATTATGCTGGTGACAAGGTGGATCGCAAGTCTACATCAGGCACATGTCATTTTCTGGGACGATCACTTGTATGTTGGTCTTCAAAGAAGCAGAACTGTGTATCTCTCTCCACTGCTGAATCTGAATACATTGCTACTAGATCTTGCTGCGCTCAGCTTCTATGGATGAAGCAAACACTCAAAGACTATGGCATTCACCTGAAGCAAGTGCCACTCTACTGCGACAACGAAAGCGCCATCAAGATTGCCAACAACCCAGTTCAGCACTCAAAGACAAAGCACATTGAAATTCGTCATCACTTTCTCAGAGATCATGTTGTGAAGGAAGATATTGATATCATACACGTCAACACTGAAGAGCAATTGGCAGATATCTTCACCAAGCCCTTGGATGAGAAGAGGTTTTGCAAGTTACGGTGTGAGCTAAATATCTTGGAATCCTCAAATGTCATGTGATCAGGCACACATCCTAACACTTATGCATGTTGATGACTTAGATGTGCAACACACAAAGTAAAGTATATCTTCAATAAATGAAGACTTACATTTTGAGTGTGAATACATTAACGTGGAATTTGACTTCAGAGTGATGAAGCTATGTACCTAGGGTAGGGGCACGGACCTGTCCAAAGGAGCCCTACCCTAGGACATCCCTAGGAGAAGTCGCCTCTCAATCGACTTGAAGGTATCCCACTCGACGGATTCAAGACACTCGACCTGCAGGCTATCACTCGACCATGAAGCCAACCACTCGACCGCCAGGAGACCTGTAGTCACTCCGCAGGCAAACGGTCAGCTGTTAAGTAGTCTTTATGGTCATTATAGCACTTTATTAGGAGCGTTACCAGTAACGCCCAACCTTAAATGTACCTTAAACCCTGCATTACTGAGGGCAGGAGGGGGCCGACGAACTCTATATAAGCCACCCCCCTCCTCAGTATGAAGGGTTGGCACCCCTGTTATTCACACGCCAGTAATCCAATCGACCGCCTCCGGGCACCGAGACGTAGGGCTGTTACTTCCTCCGCGAAGGGCCTGAACTCGTACATCTTGGTGTGTTTACAACCTCCCAATAGCCGAGACCTAGCCTCTCCATACATACCCCCCTACATCACTGTCAGAGTTAGAACCACGACAGTTGGCGCCCACCATGGGGCCGGAATCTTAGCGCCTAATTGGAGAAGTTGCGATTTTTTCGATCCCTTTGATCATGGTTTCGTGCGGAGTTTTGGTGGAGGGCCGCGAGATCCGTCTCGGCGCGCTCACGTTCATCGCCGACGACTCCGCCTGGCTCCAGGAGGCACCACTCGACATCGACGCGCTCCCCGTCCGCGGCGCGACGCATTTCCGCGCATGCGTTTGTGGCGTCCTCCTGCGGCAGCCGTCGACCCAGTATCGGTCGGCCCCCGTATCGTCCCCTCGCTCTGTCTCCCACCGGCGTAAGCACTCCGGTCGGTCGAGACTTCAGAGGTGGGTGAGCCATGCCGTGGCTCGCCAGTCGGCCACCCCGCAAGTCGCGACGATCGAGCCCGACGAATCCCTCTGCGGCCTGTTCGACCTGTCAACTGGCTCCGCGGAGACCGCATCCGAGTGCGACAGCAGCGACCCAGCGGCTGAGGTTCTGGCGGTCGATGGGACGCACAGTCCTCCTGGTTTCCCTCGCGCTGGTGGAGGCGCGGGTGGGGGCGACCCGTCGCATCCCCACGATGAGTATCTCCCCGAACCTCTCACATCATTGCAGCGAGAGGAGCTTCGCCGTCGGAACATGGACGCGCTCCACACTCCTATTGTCGGAGAAACCCCCGAGGCCCGGGCCTTAGAGGACGCGCGCTTGGCCAACCTGGCCAAGCGCACTCGACTGGAGAATCTCCAGCGGATACTCGACGAGCAAGCGCGTCGGCGGGTTCCCAAGTCCAGTCGACGTCAGCAAGCTCCCGAGTCCAGTTGGCGTCAGCTCTTCCCGCCGCCGCAGGTATACCGAACCCCAGTTCAGAATTTGGCCGCTGCGGCTCGTATAGCAGAATCAATTCAGCCCTCCCAGTCGGAGGCGGGCAGGGGCTTGTTGCAGATCAGAGCGCTGCTCCGGGCGGCGGGAAACCAGAATTCTGTTGTCTCTCAGTCACGGAACAGGATCCACAGTCGAACCGTCACAACGGATACAGTCGAGTCGGCTCGCAGCCCAAGATCGCCCCCGAGGCGTGAGGGACATGGTGACCGGCATGATCAGTACAGGAGGAATGAGCAGTATGATCACCGATTCGACCGTGATGATCGACGTCGAGTGCCAACCCCTCCCCCGAGGAGTGGGTCATATGCGCCTCGAGGGCAAGATGACAGACGCCCTCATAGTGTTGGGCAGAGGATTCCGGTCAACCCCAGATACCCAGGCTTTGATGCGAGATCCATCCTTGTTCAAGGTTTGGTTGACAGGAACAGAGCTCATCGAGAGGGCCACAATAGAGATGCGCCTGCTAGCAGCAGAGCACGTGCTTCAGGGCCAGAGTGTTTCAGTCGAGCCATCAGAGCCGCAGTGATTCCTCCCAACTTCAGGCTGGCGACTGGGGTCAGCAAGTTCATCGGCGAATCTAAGCCTGACACTTGGCTCGAAGATTACCGAGTGGCTGTACAGATCGGCGGTGGCAATGATGAGGTGGCCATGAAGCATTTGCCTCTCATGTTAGAGGGCTCAGCCAGAGCGTGGCTGAATCAGTTGGCACCCAGCAGCATCTACACTTGGGAGGACCTCTCCCGAGTGTTTGTCACAACCTTTGAAGGAACATGCAAGCGACCTGCAGGCCTTACAGAGTTGCGGTCTTGCGTGCAGAAGCCGAATGAAACTCTGAGGGAATACATCCAGAGGTGGATCACACTGCATCACTCGGTCAAGAATGTGCCAGACCATCAAGCAGTTTGTGCCTTCAAGGAAGGCGTTAAATACAGAGAGTTGAATCTGAAGTTCGGTCGAACTGGAGAAATGTCTTTGAATCGGATGATGGAGATTGCCACCAAGTACGCTAATGGTGAAGACGAGGACCGACTCCGGAGTGGCAAGCACAAGGCAGTCGCCCAAGAAACCGGAGGGAACTCCAGTCGGAAACAGAAGCGGAAGGCCGAGCCAGCCGCTCCTGGGAAGGCCCTGGCCGTAGCCCAGGGAAACTTCAAGGGAAAACCCAAGGGCACCTGGAAGCCCAAGAAAGTCAAGGATCAGGATGGAAACGATGTTTTGGATCTACCATGTCACATCCACACCAAGAAAGACGAAGAGGGTAATTTTATTTACCCAAAGCATACCACTCGACAGTGCCGGCTCCTGATCCAGCAGTTTTAGGGCAAACAGCCCAAAGATAAGGAAAAAGAGTCGGACAGAGTCGAAGACAAGGAAGATAGCGACGATGGATACCCCCAAATCAATTCCACCCTGATGATTTTTGCTGATGTCGAAAGCAAAAGTCGACTGAAAGTCATTAACCGTGAGGTGAACATGGTTGCTCCGGCGACACCCAGTTATCTGAAATGGTCGCAGACTACCATCACATTCGACCAGTCCGATCACCCTACGCACATTGCCACCCCTGGGAGGCAAGCTTTGGTGGTTGACCCAGTTGTCAAAGGCACTCGACTGACCAAAGTCCTGATGGATGGTGGCAGTGGCTTGAACATACTATATGCTGAAACATTGAAAGGGATGGGCATTCCGATGTCCAGACTCAGTACCAGTAACATGAGCTTCCACGGAGTCATTCCTGGGAAGAAGGCCGTGTCACTCGGACAGATTGCTCTCGATGTGGTTTTCGGTGATTCAAAGAATTACCGCAAGGAAAAGTTGACATTCGAGGTTGTTGACTTCCAAAGTGCCTATCATGCCATTCTGGGCAGGCCAGCTTAAGCACGCTTCATGGCTCGACCATGTTACGTGTACCTCAAACTGAAGATGCCTGGCCCCAAAGGCGTAATCACTGTTACAGGCAACCGAAAGAAAGCAGAAGAGTGTTTTCGGAAGGGCTCAAAGATCGCTGATGCTCAGATGGCAGTTGTTGAGCTGCAAGAGTACCAGAAGACTGCTGATCCGAGTGAATTGCTACGAGCCAAGAAGCCTGCTTCAGAATCTGCTTTTCAGTCGTCCGGTGAAACTAAGACAGCTCACATTCACCCGACCGACCCCGACGCTGCTCCGACTCACATCTCGACGACGCTTGACTCCAAATAGGAAGAAGCGCTCATCCAGTTCCTCCGTGAGAACTGGGACATCTTCGCATGGAAGCCTTCTGACATGCCTGGAGTTCCCAGGGGGCTGGCTGAGCACCGTCTACGAGTCGACCCGAAGTTCAAGCCCGTGAAAGAACATCTTCGACGGTCCGCCGTCCAGAAGAGGAAAGCTATTGGCGAGGAGGTGGCTCGGCTCTTAGCAGCGGAGTTCATCCGAGAGATTTACCATTCCGAGTGGCTCGCCAATGTTGTCATGGTCCCCAAGAAGGACAAGTCACTTCGCATGTGCATTGATTTCAAACATATCAATCGGGCCTGCCCGAAAGATCATTTTCCCCTCCCTCGCATCGACCAAATAGTCGACTCGACTGCGGGATGCGAGAGATTGTCTTTTCTAGATGCCTATTCCGGGTACCATCAGATCCGTCTGTATGGACCCGACGAGATCAAAACAGCTTTCATCACTCCATTCGGATGCTTCTGTTACGTCACCATGCCGTTCGGCCTCAAGAACGCCGGAGCCACGTTCATGAGAATGATTCAGAAGTGTCTACTCACTCAAATCAGTAGGAATGTGGAGGCATACATGGATGATATTGTGGTCAAGTCACGGAAAGGTTCCGACCTGCGGGCTGACCTTGCTGAAACCTTTGCCAACCTCAGGAGGTATGATATCAAGCTCAACCCATCAAAGTGCACGTTCGGAGTTCCAGGTGGAAAGTTACTCGGTTTTCTCATTTTCGAACGGGGGATCGATGCCAATCCTGAAAAGGTTGGCACCATACTCCGGATGAAGTGTCCTGTACGCGTGCACGATGTCCAAAAGCTTACAGGCTGCTTGGCCGCTCTAAGTCGATTCATTTCTCGTCTCGGTGAAAAGGCGTTGCCTCTTTACCGACTGATGAAGAAGTCTGACAAGTTTGAGTGGACTCCAGAAGCTGACGCAGCATTTGCAGAGCTCAAAGCTCTGCTCACCACCCAGCCGGTGCTCGCTGCCCCAATCAGCAAAGAGCCTCTGCTGCTTTACATTGCAGCCATAGGACAAGTTGTCAGTACAGTACTTACGGTCGAGCGGGAAGAAGAAGGAAAGGCCTTCAGAGTTCAGCGCCCAGTCTATTATCTGTCTGAAGTTTTGACCCCTTCAAAACAAAGATACCCTCACTACCAGAAGCTTGTATATGGGATTTACATGACCACGAAGAAGGTTGCACATTACTTCTCTGACCACTCCATTACAATCGTCAGCGACGCCCCATTGTCAGAGATTCTGCATAACAGAGATGCAACTGGTCGAGTGGCCAAGTGGGTGATTGAACTCCTTCCCTTAGATATCAAGTTTGAAGCAAAGAAGGCTATCAAGTCCCAAGCAATCGCAGATTTCATCGCCGAGTGGATTGAACAGCAACTTCCGACTCAAGTTCACTCGGAGCATTGGACCATGTTCTTCGATGGATCTAAGATGCTGAATGGTTCCGGTGCTGGAGTAGTTCTAGTCTCCCCCCGAGGAGATAAGCTCAGATATGTTCTCCAGATTCACTTCGATTCCTCCAATAATGAAGCAGAGTATGAAGCACTTTTGTATGGGTTGCGCATGGCCATTTCACTCGGCGTTCGTCGCCTCATGGTCTATGGCGACTCAGATTTTGTGGTTAATCAGGTGATGAAGGAGTGGGACGTCAGAAGTCCGGCTATGACTGGTTATTGCAACGCAGTGAGAAAGCTAGAAAAGAAATTCGAGGGGTTAGAGCTTCACCACATCCCCCGACTGAAAAATCAAGCAGCTGATGATCTGGCAAAGATAGGCTCCAAGAGAGAAGCCATTCCCAGCAATGTGTTTTTGGAGCACATTCGCTCGCCGTCAGTCCAGGAGGATCCTTTCACAGAAGAAGCCCCACAACCGAAAAGTGCCATAGATCCGACTGAAGTCGAAGTTCCTGCTGTGGTCGACCTAATCATGGAAGTCTTGGCAATCACTCCCGACTGGACGATACCATACATCGCGTATATCCTAAGGAAAGAGCTCCCAGAGGACGAGGAAGAGGCTCGACAGATCGTCCGCCGATCCAAGGCCTTCACAGTCATAAAGGGGCAGTTGTATAGAGAAAGCGCGACTGAAATCGGTCAGAAGTGCATAACACCAGAAGAAGGTCGGATAATCCTTGATGATATCCACTCGGGGACCTGTGGTCACCATGCGTCCTCTCGGACCATTGTGGCTAAAGCATACCGAGCGGGATTTTACTGGCCTAGAGCAAATGAGATGGCAAAAGAGATGGTCGACAAGTGTGGAGGGTGCCAGTTCTACTCCAACATGTCACACAAGCCTGCATCAGCCCTGAAGACCATTCCACTCGTCTGGCCCTTTGCTGTTTGGGGACTAGACATGGTTGGTTCACTGAGAACAGGCAGAAGTGGTTTCACTCATGTGCTTGTGGCAGTCGACAAGTTTACCAAATGGATTGAAGCTAAGCCTATCAAGAATCTTGATGCTTGCACTGCTATCAGTTTCGTCAGAGGGCTAACATTCAGATATGGAGTCCCGCATAGTATCATCACTGACAATGGGTCAAACTTCGATCCGGACAAGTTCAGAGCTTTTTGCGCCTCTCAAGGCACTCGAGTCGACTACGCATCGGTCGCCCATCCCCAGTCGAATGGACAAGCCGAAAGAGCAAATGGTCTGATTCTCAAAGGACTAAAGCCTCGACTGATGCGTGATCTCAAGCACGCGGCAGGTGCTTGGGTCGACGAGCTTCCGTCAGTTCTGTGGGGATTGAGGACCACCCCTAACCGGTCGACTGGAAGAACTCCATTCTTTCTGGTTTATGGAGCCGAAGCGGTTCTGCCAAGTGATCTTCTTCACAACGCGCCCCGAGTCGAGCTTTACACCGAAGATGAAGCAGAACAGGACCAGCAAGACGTAGTCGACCTCCTAGAAGAAGAGAGGGAGATGGCCATGATCAGATCGACCATTTATCAGCAAGACTTGCGTCGATTCCACGCCCGGAATGTGAAGAGTCGAGCCTTCCAAGAAGGAGATTTGGTCCTCCGAGTGGATCAACAGAAACCACACAAGCTTGCTCCTACTTGGGAAGGCCCCTTCATCATCACCAGAGTCCTCCACAATGGAGCGTATCACCTCTACAACGTTGATCGCCAGATCGACGAGCCACGAGCTTGGAATGCGGAACTACTCCGCCCCTTTTACACTTGAGCTCTCCCTTGGACGAGATGTAATAAGAAAAATTGCTGCAATTTATTTTTATCAAAGGCAAGAGTGTTTCAATAATTGCTGTCACTCCTGTTTGCTTACGAAATCCCCCAGTGGGTGACTTAGCTGCGAATCCGTTTCACCTAAGTTTGAAAAAATCCTACCGAGTGGAGAGCGATCCTCCCACTCGGGGGCTTAGCTGCAGTCCAGCACTCGCCTAAGTTCTCTCACCTAGAGACTTAGCTACAGTACGGCACTCACCTAAGTTTGAAAAAATCCTACCGAGTGGAGAGCGATCCTCCCACTCGGGGGCTTAGCTGCAGTCCAGCACTCGCCTAAGTTCTCTCACCTAGAGACTTAGCTGCAGTCCGGCACTCGCCTAAGTTTGAAAAAAATCCTACCGAGTGGAGAGCGATCCTCCCACTCGGGGGCTTAGCTGCAGTCCAGCACTCGCCTAAGTTCTCTCACCTAGAGACTTAGCTGCAGTCCGGCACTCGCCTAAGTTTGAAAAATCCTACCAAGTGGAGAGCGATCCTCCCACTCGGGGGCTTAGCTGCAGTCCAGCACTCGCCTAAGTTCTCTCACCTAGAGACTTAGCTGCAGTCCGACACTCGCCTAAGTTTGAAAAAATCCTACCGAGTGGAGAGCGATCGTCCCACTCGGGGGCTTAGCTGCAGTCCAACACTCGCCTAAGTTCTCCCATCTAGAGACTTAGCTGCAGTCCGGCACTCGCCTAAGTTTGAAAAAATCCTACCGAGTGGAGAGCGATCCTCCCACTCGGGGGCTTAGCTGCAGTCCAGCACTCGCCTAAGTTCTCCCACTTAGAGACTTAGCTGTAGTCCGGCACTCGCCTAAGTTTGAAAAAATCCTACCGAGTGGAGAGCGATCCTCCCACTCGGGGGCTTAGCTGCAGTCCAGCACTCGCCTAAGTTCTCTCACCTAGAGACTTAGCTGCAGTCCGGCACTCACCTAAGTGTGAAAAAATCCTACCGAGTGGAGAGCGATCCTCCCACTCGGGGGCTTAGCTGCAGTCCAGCACTCGCCTAAGTTCTCTCACCTAGAGACTTAGCTGCAGTCCGGCACTCGCCTAAGTTTGAAAAAATCCTACCGAGTGGAGAGCGACCCTCCCACTCGGGGGCTTAGCTGCAGTCCAGCACTCGCCTAAGTTCTCTCACCTGGAGACTTAGCTGCAGTCAGGCACTCGCCTAAGTTTGAAAAAATCCTACCGAGTGGAGAGCAAACCTCCCACTCGGGGGCTTAGCTGCAGCCCAGTGCTCGCCTAAGTGTTTAAAAACCCTACCGAGTGGAGAGCAAACCTCCCACTCAGAGGCTTAGCTACAGCCCAGTGCTCGCCTAAGTACAAGACTCAACCCAATCCGCGAGTCGACTGCTAACTCCCCCTTCGGAATTGCGCCGCAAATACAAGGTCATTCCGAGTGAAGATCAAGTTCCACTCGACGAATCAAACCATGAAGATGTCCAACGAGAAATCAATTTCAGATAAAGCCTAAAAGGTCCCAGACCTCAAAGTACTCGAGCCCTCGTCTCGGCAAAGTATAACTGTTACAAGTCCACTCGGCATCCCGAGGCAAATTTAAGGCAGAGTTTAAACGGTTACAAATCCACTCGGCATTCCGAGGTAAATTTAAAGTTTTCACTCCTCAGGAGGAGGACTGGAAGGGGCGATGAACTCATCCAAGTCGATCCCGTCGGCAATACGGGTGGCAGCAGCGATGAAGGTCTCCATGAAGTCTTGAAAGCTGTGCTTCCTGGTATTGGCAACTTGGATGGCCGCCAGCTTCTCTTCTCGCGCCTCCTTGCAATGGACGCGGACCAGGGACAGAGCGACATCAGCACCACATCTAGCAGAAGATTTCTTCCATTCCGCCACTCGACCTGGGACTTCATTAAGTCGAGCCATCAGAGACTCGAGGTTGTTTTGAAGCGTCGTCCCAGGCCAGAGTGATGCGTCGATCCGCGACATCGCAACTTTCAGCCGAGCCAGATAGTCAACGACGCTGGCAGTACGAGACTCCAGACGGAGCACGTTCATTACAGCCTCGTCCTTCACGAGAGAGTTAACAGGGTCCAAGCCTGGTTCCACTCGACTGGTCTCCTCTTCAAAGTTCTGGCAGAATTCTGCAAACACGATTCAAGGGTAAGACGGTGGCCATACGCAGGCTCGACAACTACAAGACAGCCGGGTCGTAATAATTACCTTCAAGCATGACAAACAGCTTCTTGGCGAGTCCACCGAGATAAGCCTCCAGATCTTTTACCTTCCCCAACAGCTCACCCGCCTTGTCGTGCAGCGCCATCTTCTCTTTCTTCAGTCGACTGGCGTCTCGATTAGCTGCCTCGAGAGCAGTCTTCAGTCTGGAGTTCTCCTGTTCAAGAGCTCCGACCGAAGCCAGTTTCTCTTCTGCGAGCTTAGTTTTGCTCGAGGCCTCCTTCTGTGCCTCTGCAAGATCTTGGTCCTTCTTCTTCAGAGCTTCCTCCAGTTTATCTGCGGCGCGTCAAGTGGAACCAACATCAAGAATGGACAAGAAAGAAAAGTCACCCGTTAAGAATGGAGAACCTCACCAGCCATACCTTTTGCTTCTTCTTGCGCCTTCTTCAAGTTCTCCTGAGCAAGCTTCAAGCTAAGGTTGAGCTGGATCTGCTGATTCTCCAACCCAGTATAGCGAGCTACAAGTTCGCAAGATTTCTGTAAAAGAAAAATCAGTCGACAGACGTCCAAGATAAGTTGCTTCCGAGTAACTAAGAGACAATGATGACGTTTCTAAGACCACAGCCGAATCAAAAACATTCGACAGTAGTCTCGGGGACTACACCCAGTGGGTGCACTCAGCGTGCCCCCACTGGTTTAAAAAAAAGAGAAAGAGAGAAAAAGTCGACTGCCCGCAGTCGACCGGATACAGTTCCACTTGACCTGGACCGACCAAACCTAGTGAAGAAATACAGCTACAGCAACACAATGTAAAGACTACAGTCGACTGCCAGCAGTCCACCGTAGTCTCGGGGACTACACCCAGTGGGTGCACTTAGCGTGCCCCCACTCGTCCAAAGATTGGCAGACACACCCAGTGGGTGTACAGATACAAAAGATCTTTGGAAAAGAGACTCTTCAAACAGCATATCATAACAGACCAAGTGTTGAGTCGACTGACCTGGACGTTGCTCTGAAGAGCCGAACTCGCGTCATAGGCTGCTTGGCTGGCCTCCCGAGCCATATTCACTTGCTCCATCGTTAGCCCCGCCTGGCGTATAGCCTCCTTTACAGCAGCCGCTTGGTCCTCAGGGACGGGGTATGCGGCAAAACATGAAGACGGATCCGCAGTCGACGACGAGGGCCGCGCACTCGCCAGAGGAACGGCGAAGGTCACAGAAGCCCGAGTGGTGTCACCACCATCACGAGCCACGGCCTCGGACGCCGGAGCGGATTGGGGGGTCTTGTCAGCCGACACCCTCTCGTGCCTCCTCACTCTCAACGGACCGTTGTCGTCGTCATCCGGGAGGTCGATAACATGAGGAGGGGCTACAAAGGAAAAGTTCAGTCGACCAGAGTTGCAGTAAATGACCAGTCGACTCAATACAGAACGTCAGTAATCATACCAGGGTTGGAGGTAACATCATCCTCCATCTCTTGGTCGTCACCCTCGATGGAGACCTCAGAAGTAGCAGCACTGCAAAACTCGAAAGTCAGTCAGTTGGCTCAATGAATCGACCAAGGATCTGTCCATGGTCGACGAAGAAAAACAAGTTTTATTATTACCCAGAAATGGTAGGGACAGCTATCTTCATCTTGGGTAGAGCCTTGGGCGGCTTGGACAGCGTCGTGCGTGGGAGCTTGGGGACCTTCCCAGTCGGCGTAGGAGAAGAGGTCCGAGGGCGTTTCGACGACTGCCCAACAGAAGCAGTCGCCTTGCCACGTTCCCGCGCTGGGTCATGTGTGTGCTTGGACCGCCCCTCTGGGCGAGGGGGTTCGACCTCCTCCTCCTCCTCTTCGCTGGAGTCGACATTGTCGTCTCCCTCTCCTTCACCGTCGGACTCCCACTCGCCTTGGTCATCCCCGCTCTCACCTCCGCTCGCCTCCCCTTCCTCAGTTGGCCCCTGAGCCCTGTTGGGCATCGAGTACATCTCGGTGGTCGCCTGGAAAACAATGGGCAAGACGGAAGTCAATCGACCAACTCAAAGAAGACCAATGCAGAAAACAAGATTTCAGTCGGGAACATGAGGACATACCTGGTCCACCTCATACGAATTGTCGAGTGGAACCACCCTCCTAGCTCCTCGGGGGTTGTCTTTGTTCCTCGTAATGCTCGACAGCCACCCCTCCAGCATCTCGTCGGTGACCTCCTCCGGGTGGACCCGAGTGGTGTCGTCAAGGCCCGCGTACAGCCACATCGGGTGGTCACGGGCCTGGAGCGGTTGGATACGCCTCCGGAGGAAGACCTCCAGCAGGTCCATACCAGTCACACCCTCACGGACGAGCTCAACCACTCGACCCGCCAACACTTTGACCTGGGCCCTTTCCTCCGGCGACACTTTCAGAGAAGCAGGCTTTTCAGCTCGGTCGAGAGAGAATGGAGGAAGTCTAGTCGACTGCCCTGGGGTCGCCTGGTCTTGACAGTAGAACCAGGTTGCCTGCCAACCGCGGACCGACTCCGGGAAAGTGATGGAAGGAAAACAACTCTTCCCCCTCGCCTGGATCGCCAGACCCCCGCACAGCTGGATCACCTGCGTCCTCTCGTCACTCGACTTGGCCTTCTTGACCGATTGAGAGCGACAGGTAAAGATGTGCTTGAAGAGTCCCCAGTGGGGGCGGCAACCCAAGAAGGCCTCGCACATAGAAATGTAAGCAGCGAGGTATACGATGGAGTTGGGAGTGAAGTGATGGAGCTGCGCTCCGAAGAAGTTCAGAAAACTCCGGAAAAAGGGATGGGGCGGCAGAGAAAACCCTCGGTCGATGTGGGTGGCTAGGAGCAGGCACTCACCGTCACGGGGTTGAGGTTCGATCTCTCCCCCCGGAAGACGCGCGGCTTGGTGGGGAATGACTCCCCCCTCGACCATGTCGTCGAGAGCCTCTTGACGGAGCACCGACGGCATCCAGTCGCCCTGAATCCAACCTTTGGGTAGAGCGGTCCTAGAGGAGGATCCGCCCCGAGCTGACCTCTTCCCTTTCCCCGCCGCCGCTGCCTTCTTCGCGCGCTCCAGAGCGGAGGTCTTGCTCTTCGTCATCGTCGCCGGCAAAGTCTCGCACGGGCCTGCTGCGCTGGGGCGGGAACGGAGGTGGCGGAAGGACTTGCGAAGTGACAGAGGCGGAAGAAAGGAGGAGAAGAGAGCGCACTGCTTGGAAACCCCGAGCCAGCGATTTATAAGGGACCGCTTCCGAGTGGCTGACTGGTAGGCCCAGGCTATCCAGTCAAATCTCGCAGCAGACGCGCGCGCGGTACGTGGCGAAAAAGGCGACGCGGGGATCAAGGAGCTTCCGCTTTATCGCTTCCGATTACTGCGACCGCTCCCGCCCCACGCGCTTCCCAAAATCCGAATCCTGCGACATCCGCGGGCCACAGAACAACTTGTCAAAACAGAAGACCCCGATCGCGCCGGCGCTCGGTACGTCACAAGCAAAGAAATTCACTCGACGAAAGGCCTGGAATGGATCAAGGCGACTGAAAAAGGTTGGCAATGTCATCCGTGACGATTGACCCAAAAACAAGGCGCTCACGTAGCCCGAAGAATCAGTCGGAAAGATCTCCAACTCTTTCCCCACTCTAACCTCGATCCATTCGGGGGCTAATGATGAAGCTATGTACCTAGGGTGGGGGCACGGACCTGTCCAAAGGAGCCCTACCCTAGGACATCCCTAGGAGAAGTCGCCTTTCAATCGACTTGAAGGTATCCCACTCGACGGATTCAAGACACTCGACCTGCAGGCTATCACTCGACCATGAAGCCAACCACTCGACCGCCAGGAGACCTGTAGTCACTCCGCAGGCAAACGGTCAGCTGTTAAGTAGTCTTTATGGTCATTATAGCACTTTATTAGGGGCGTTACCAGTAACGCCCAACCTTAAATGTACCTTAAACCCTGCATTACTGAGGGCAGGAGGGGGCCGGCGAACTCTATATAAGCCACCCCCCTCCTCAGTATGAAGGGTTGGCACCCCTGTTATTCACACGCCAGTAATCCAATCGACCGCCTCCGGGCACCGAGACGTAGGGCTGTTACTTCCTCCGCGAAGGGCCTGAACTCGTACATCTTGGTGTGTTTACAACTTCCCAATAGCTGAGACCTAGCCTCTCCATACATACCCCCCTACATCACTGTCAGAGTTAGAACCACGACACAGAGCGCCACGATAATTGAGTGCTGTGTCTGGGTCTAATACTTCCTATACGGTGGGTAACGCCACCACCAAATTCTCCTGTTGAAGTGTTTTACCCATGGCGTTACATTTTCTATGTCTTCACATTTGGTTTGTCTTCATTTTCAACTTGTCTTAATGATTATCTTCACTATGTTGATATGATTGTCTTCTGGTATATACTGATTTGGTTTGGTTTCTGTCCTCTATAACATTCACTTATAGCTATGGCTTCTTGATGAATCTTTTGAACTAAGTAAATGTGATCGGACCCTAACCCCTCTATGCTTCTTTCCTAAGTCTATCTATCCAAATCATATGCATTCTATTGACACTGTCAAATGTCTTCTCTGCATCCATGTCAGCAGAAGACACAGAGACAAACATTAATCTGTTTTCAATGCTAAATCCTTTCACCTGAAACCCGGAGAAGTGGGAACGACCACCCGACAATCCAGGCGTGCGTGGGATCATGGAACAACCTCCAATGGGTTGCATGATAGCCACGTGTCCTCCAGATGTGAATCACCAGGGGCACTTGTGTAATAACTCTGTGCCGTCCCTATCCCTATAAATACACGCCTCACCACAGTCATTATCCCTTCTTCCACTCTTGCAAAAACCCTAGTGCCACCGCTAGCCCTCGACGACGCCGGCGACGAAGCGCTTAGCTGCCGCGACCTCACCGACGCCGTCTTCACGCTGGCCGCGGACATCGTCTTCTCCACAGTCGCCGTAGGTATCCTCCGTCGCCAAGTTAGGGCACGGACGATCGAACTGCTCGGCCTTCTCTCCCACTCCGTCTAGTGGTTCTTCATGTGGTAAATAAAACTTCCTTTTTACGGCCCCCTTTGATCCTATAGATTCATCACTTTCTACCACAAGAAGTTTCTATTCACACAAGTTGGATCTATTTCATACTGCATCTCATAATATGCCTAGTATGTTCACTTATGCTTCACAAAGAAGTTAGATTCCTCACTTGTACTTATTCGTGGATTTGTACAAATCTGGAACCAACTCTCTATCTATGAGTGAATGTCTTCGCACTATGAGGTCAATGTCTTCTAAACTGATTTATCTTCAGAATCTTCTGAGAATGCATATGACCTCTGCCCCTTCCCTCGCACCTTAATGCTGTCACAGGTACATGTCCGTGGGAGAATCCCTTTGTTCTCATAGTCTGCATTCATTTACAGAATTCTTATAGCATCACATTAACTCTCCCGAAGCCAGTTGCTGTTTGACCAGAAAGCGGAAGCCTTTGAAGCCTTTGAACATGTTGAAGCCTTTCAGTTTAAACTTCATGGCACCAGAGAAACCTACAAGAAAGGGCGGCAGACAGCGCCGTCGGGGTACATCAATGGACCTGCCCCGAAGATCTTTATGAACTGTATAAAACTGACCCTGAAGAAAGCTATGGTCAGCGCAAGACACGAATCGAATGGATTCGAAGATACTGGGCAGAGCAATGGTTCAAGTACAGGTTTGTGACCCAGGAATATGCTGAGAAGAATGTCATCAAGTGACCGTGGGGAGACATCCTATACAGAAATCTTCAACCCAAGTCCAGAGCTGAAGCCATTGAACAAGGCTTCTATCCTTGCATGGTCCGTGGACCGCAGCCTGCGGATGTAGACCCATCTTCATTACTGTGGTGCCGCGATGATAATTTGTTCAAGCGCAACCTTCAGTTTGCCAGGAACTCGGCCAAAGAGAACAAGAAGTCACGAGGCTTAGACTTCAATCCAGGCCCCTCTGCTCCTCGTGCTGATGGCACACGCGAAGCCGAACCCAATCTTGTTGGGCCCTTCTACAACCTGGAAGGTCTCATCACTCATATCATGGTTCAAGGGACAGCCATGGATGAGCCTGCAGATGACGCTGAATCTGATGAAGCGCCTGCACCGCCGAAGCCAAAGAAACTGAAGAAGCCTAAGGCTTCAAAGCCTTCTCCTGCACCAAAGGTCTTACAGGCGAAGCCTCTAGCCACTGCACCTCCTAAACACAGTGTGCAGTCTGACGATTTGTCACGCATCTCCAAGCCCTTGAGAGTGAAGATGCCCTTGCAACCCACCAGCCAAGAACTGACTGCTGCTGCTATTCTGCGCAATGACGCCATTGATCTGTCCAGCAATGAAGATCTTGCAGATGATGCTCTTGAGCAACTGATTAAGAGCAAAGAAGAAGCAGAAATCTTCAATGATTTACCTCTCTTTGACGTGGCAATCCTCCACAACTTCATTTATGAGTGGTTTGAAACCCCCAATCTCAGCTTTGATGATCTGCAACTTCCAATTGGCCTCAGCGTCGCTTTCACTGGCGCCATTGCTTCTGAGCTAGCTCTAGCTCAGCGCATCGTTGAACTGAAGCAAAAGATCGACTATGAGAAAGCTCAGTTCAAGAAGCACATGGCAAAGCTCAGCATGCAAGATGTGAAAAACTTTAAGATTATGCTGCACGAGCTCAAGGAAGCCTTTCTCAAGAAACGTGAAGAAGCTAAAGGGTCTCGTGAGCGCATGAAGAGTCTGGATGACAAGTGCGTGCAAGCCTACAATGAAGCTGAGAAGCGCAAGGCTCTTGGGCGTCCTGGCATCAACCCCAGAATGGCGGCCAAGCCGAAGAAGAAGAAGCCAGTTGTGGCCGAACCCGAAGCAACAAGGCAGGAAGTACATCCCATTGTCTTCCCTGCCAGTATGACAGGCTCGAAGCCTAAGGTCCCCACAGTGGCTTCAGAACTAAAGAAGACAAGGGCTGCCGAGGCTGAAGCCAGAAAGAGGAAAAATCCTGAAGCTTCTGATGCCGCTCCCTCCAAGAAGAAGCGCAAAACCAAGAAAGATCGGGCCGCTCCCACAGAGCCCCTTGTTGTCGAGCCCATCTCGGTTGCTCGTCCTGCCTCTTCGCATCAAGAACGACGGATGATAGTTCATGAGCCTGCTTTCACAGAGGCTCCTGAAGCTGAAGACATTCCAGCAGTTGACCCCACCGCTACTGAAGACATTGGTCACCATGACAATGTTGAAGATGATGAAGTCCTTCCTCAGATCGAGCACCAATTGGTATCATCGCCTGTGCTCACGCACAGCGAACTCATCAGCATTGGTCGTCCTCTAACGCCAACTGCTCAGGATGCATCGTGGGCTAATCACCCACAGAGACAAGACACTCCAAGCTCTCCCCAACCGCAAGCTACCCCACCAGTGCAAGATGATGATGACTTTGAGGCCTCGCAAGCTCCATCTCCACAAGCGTCGCCCGCATTACGCAGGCTTCGCAAAGGACCCAGGCCCCAAGTCACTCCCACAATGCACATGTCTGAATCCGAAGCCAAAATGGCTGAAGATGTTCCAGCTGCATCAGCCGGTGAAGAAGAAGATGAAGAAGAAGCCCCAAGAGTTACTAGAGTTGCTACACCCCTGTCTCACCAAGATGTTGTTCTCGAGGAGAACGTGACCGACCCTCCAGCTTCTGAAGTGGAGGTTCACAACCCTGAGGCGGCCACCAACATCACTGCTGATGCCAATGATGTTGTCATGGTTGAAGCCAATACGGCACCAGAAGCCAATGAGGCACCAGAAGTCAATACTGCAACACCTGAAGTCAATGCTGCAGTGAGGTCCAAGCACCTGAAGCACATGTGGCCCCTGAAGCCCATGAAGACAATGCCAATGCCCCTGTTCCCCCTCCAAGACCTCACAAAATGGAGCTGGCATTTGATCGTGGTCAGCCGGTTATGGTTCGATGGCCCATTCTGACTCCTCCGCCTGCTGCTGGTCCACAATTTGAGTACCATGTCGAGCACAGGCCTCAAGTTCAAAAGCCCAAGCCAAGACTTCCACGATTCCCAGGCACTGCCACTTCACCTGGGGTCTTCAATGCAAATGGCTTCATGGCACATAATACCTTCTTAAACAGCTCCAAGAACCCCTATACAAGACCGCGCATTTCCTCAGATCGGTTCTGGAGCTATCAGCAGCGCAGCTACTATTCATGTGTCCTATACAATCAAGGGCGCATATTTCCACATATGCGCCTCGACTCTGAAGCTATAGCTGGTCTGCCCTGCCTCGAAGAAGCATTGGACTGTTTCAGAGATGCTGGTTTGTTCCAGTTCGTCACTGATAAGGAGCACTAGAATTGCTGCTTCAATTCTATGCCACTCTTCATATTCGAGGCTACAACAGGGATCCGAAGACTTGGGTCCTTGAGTGGATGACAGGCAATGTCCATCATGAAGCTAAAGCTCTTGATATCATTGAGCTCACAGGCCTGCCCACTCCTGGTGAATACTATGAACCAGGTTGTCAACAACATCAAAATGCCTTGGAAAGCATCTTTCAGAAGCCAGAACCCAACATGAGTCAAATGCTAAGCATGATGAAGCCTCTGCCTCATGACGCTGAATACCCATCTGAGTTCTTTGTTGAAGACCTAGAGTACCTGCCTCGCACCATTTACCACATCATTAGGAAGACTCTATGGCCTGTCAAAGGACACTCATCTGCAGCGAAGCTTGAAGGAGCAATGAAGACTTTGGTTTTATATATCTTCAATGGCATCAGCTTCAATGTTCAAGACTTCTTCATCAGGCAGTTGGCTGCGTCTGGCTCTGAAATCTTTGGGTTGAAATTCTATGCTCCATGGGTCATGCGTCTGATAAGGCGTCACACAGCTTTCAATTATCAGCCGTCTACGTGCAATCATCTTATATTCTTGCCCGAGGTTGATCTGTCAGTTGAAGCCATTTACCCAGAGGCTGCTAAGGATCCCATTTATCTTCACAATGCTGATCACCAAAGCTTCACCCAGCCCATTGAAGGGATTCCAGCAGTTTCTCGTGTTTATCCCCTTGCTGGAAACACACGTGTCCCTCGTGCTCAAATTGGCGTCACTGGTAGCACCATTGTGCAAAGGCCTCAAAGACGATCTCGTGTCCTCAATAACCGAGAGCTTCTCGTTGCGCTGCATCAGAAACAGGACAAACATCACGACTGGCTAAAGCGTCAGATGCAAAGCCTCTTGGTGGATGTCAACCGCATTCGCAATCTTGCCACCAAGAATGCCTTTGTCACTCATGAAACCTGTTGGAGGTCGTGGAAGAGTTTGACCCTACTTAGTGATGAAGCTGATCTGCATGACGATGGCTTCACCGAACGCTTCAAGTTTGACTCAACTCCTCCCAGAAATGCTCACTTGCGTTGGACTCCCTCACTTGAAGACTCTGAATACTCGTCCTCAGCTCCGACCGTAAATGCCAGATTCATCGATGACCAAGATGACGCAACTTCACCTCCTCCAACTTCAGCGCGTGTTGACACTGCACCAAGTTCCTCTGCACCACCGGATCTCAACAATGACCCTGCTGCCTCGCCTGCACCTCATGGGAACGAGTAGGCGCTCTGTGTCTTCAAACCTTTTTGGTCCTCACTGACAAAAGGGGGAGAAGCATATGAGTTGATAGTCTTCAAGCGGGTCTATATGGGTGGTTGATTTACTTTTTGCTACTTTTGCCAAGTGCTTACAACTCTCGTTTTCGATACATTTGGTTCTTTGAGTTGTAACACTTAAACTCGATGGTCGTCTGCTACTTATTTGCTATTCTGTGATGCGATGATAAATTCCGCATGTGCGACGATAAATTCCGCACATAGATCATTTTGCAGACATCCATTTTTCATTATGCATGTCATTATCTTCGTTACATCATATCTTCCATAATGACTTGTCATCATAGGTTGAAGAGGATCTCCACAAGTACAACCTGCCATGTGCATTTGCATTCCAAAAGCAAACTACTTATATGCACATCTTCAGGGGGAGCCCTTGCAACTTATGAAGACAATACCCTATTCTTTACAAATTCACATATTTTATTCCTCGTTGAAAACTTCAACCAGTTTGTCATCAATCACCAAAAAGGGGGAGATTGTAAGTGCATCTAGCGCCACCCCTAGTTGGTTTTGGAGTATTGACGACAAACCTGGTTGAGGGACTAATGTGTTTGTGAGAATTGCAGGATAACACAAGTAGAAGTCCCTCATTGATTCGGTTTTCCTACCAGAGATGACCCTTAAAAATGTATGAAGACATTGAAGTCAAAGGTGGTATGTGAAGACATTCACATTGAAGACTATGACAAGAGAAGACATCGCATGAAGACTATGGAGCGCGAAGACTTAGTTGTTTCATCATTCTTTTTCTTCTTTATTGAGTAATAGGAACCACCGTACTGTTAAGTGGGGTCCAAGAGAACCAGTCAGAATGACTGAAGTGATGCTTAACCAAAATCCTATGTCTTCGAGTGAAGACTATGAGAGCAAATCTTGCCTAGAGTTGCATAAGCCAGCTTTGCTTGTATCCCAAGTAAAGTTGCCGTGTGTGTTTGAAATCTGACTGTTGGAACACGTGTCAGTTCCTTAGTGACCGAGGGTCATTTCGGACAAATCAGGTCGGGTTGCCTAGTGGCTATAAATAGCCCACCCCCTACAACCATAAATGGTTGGCTGCTCAGAGTTAGTGCACGGCTTTTGTTGTTTGAAAGCAACCCACCTCGAAGCCTTTGAGAGAGAATTCCTTGCGAGGATAAAGCCCTAAACACCCAGAGCCAAAGAGTGTTAGGCATCACTAAAGTCTTCCTGTCTGTGTGATCTGAAGACTTGTTACACTTGAGGACTGTGAATCCTCCAGCCAGTTAGGCGTCGCGTTCTGAGCATCCAAGAGTCATTGTGGATCGCCAGTGAACGAAGTCTGTGAAGGTTTGGAAGTCTCCCTTGAAGACTTACCAGAGTGATTGGGCAAGGACTGGGTGTCCTTAGCTCAAGGGGAATAAGGTGAAGACGCGGTCTTCTGAGTTGAATCTCAGCCTCCCTAACCAGACGTACATTTGTCACAGCAACTGGAACTGGTCCAACAAATCATTGTCTTCAACGAGTCACTAGTTTCATCCTTCCCACTCCTTTACTTACTATTGGCCCTGGTGAAGTCATTGCCTGATTGCATTATCTTTTGTCTTCATTGAGTGACTGCTTGTTCTGATTGGCTTCACAATATCTTCCTACCTGATCTTTACTGCCTAGCTGCTATTAGTCACTGTGCTTTCACTTCATTGAATACTTGACTATGGTTTGCCTAGTGTAGTCTACCTTCCGCTGGATGGTAATAGGTTTATTTCTATCGTTTGTCTTCGAAACTTCCATGTTTTGAAGACTTCCATAAAAATCGCCTATTCACCCCCCTCTAGTCGATCACTAGCACTTTCAGCATCCCCAAGCTTAGGCTCTTGACACTCCTTATTCCATAGTCCATCGAATCTTTACCCAAAACTTGAAAACTTCACAACACAAAACTTAACAGAAAACTCGTAAGCTCCGTTATTATAAGAAAATAAATCACCACTTAGGTACTGTTGTGAACTCATTCTAAATTCATATTGGTGTAATATCTAATGTATTCCAACTTATCTATGGTTCATACTCTCCGATAATACTCATAGATTCATCAAAATAAGCAAACAACACATAGAAAACAGAATCTGTCAAAAACAGAACAGATTGTAGTAATCTGTAGGTTCCGAATACTTATGTAACTCCAAAAATCCCGAGAAATTAGGAAATCCTAGGAAATTTGTTTAATGATCTAATTCACTTGGAATTGGTATTTTATCGCTTTCTGGTAAGAAATGAAAATTAATCTCGTGAGCGCATACTTTCTGTTTTTTACAGCAAGATCAAATAACAATCACCCAAGAAGGTCCTAAAGGCTTTACTTGACACAAACACTAATTAAAACATAAAAAACACAATCATAACAGAGGATATATGATTAATTTATTACTAAACATGAAAAACAAGCAAGGATCTAAAATAAACTTGGGTTGCCTCCCAACAACGCTATCATTTAATGCCCCTAGCTAGGCATGATGATTTCAACGATGCTCACATAAAATATAAGAATTGTAACATAAAGAGAGCATCTTGAAGAATATTACTAGCACATTTAAGTCTAAACCACTTCCTATGCATAGGGATTTTGTGAGGAAACAACTTATGGGAGCAATAATCAACTAGCATAGGAAGGCAAAACAAGCATAACTTTAAAACTTTAAGCACATAGAGAGGGAACTTGATATTATTGCAATTCCTACAAGCATATTCCTCCCTCATAATAAATTTGAGTAGCATCATGAATGAATTCAACAATATAACCAGCACCTAAAGCTTTCTTTTCATGATCTACAAGCATAGAAAATTTACTACTCTCCACATAAGCAAAATTCTTCTCATTCATAATAGTGGGAGCAAACTCAACAAAATAACTATCATGTGAGGCATAATCCAATTGAAAGTTAAAATCATGATGACAAGTTTCATGTATATCATTATTCTTTATAGCATACATGTCATCACAATAATCATCGTAGATAGCAACTTTGTTCTCATAGTCAATTGGAACCTCTTCCGAAATAGTGGATTCATCACTAAATAAAGTCATGACCTCTCCAAATCCACTTTCATCAATATAATCATCATAAATAGGAGGCATGCTTTCATCATAATAAATTTTCTCATCAAAACTTGGGGGACAAAAAATACCATCTTCATCAAACATAGCTTCCCCAAGCTTGTGGCTTTGCATATCATTAGCATCATGGATATTCAAGGAATTCATACTAACAACATTGCAATAATGCTCATCATTCAAATATTTAGTGCCAAACATTCTAATGCATTCTTCTTCTAACACTTTGGCACAATTATCCTTTCCATCATACTCACGAAATATATTAAAAAGATGAAGCGTATGAGGCAAACTCAATTCCATTTTTTGTAATTTTCTTTTATAAACTAAACTAGTGCTAAAACAAGAAACAAAAAGATTCGATTGCAAGATCTAAAGATATATGATATGTCCATTTTGCATCATGCTTTTATATCGATATTTATTGCATTAGGGGCTGTTATTACACATTATGCCACAATACTTATGCCTATTCTCTCTTATTTTACAAGGTTTACATAAAGAGGGAGAATGCCGGCAGCTGGGATTCTGGGATGGAAAAGGAGCAAATATTAGAGACCTATTCTGCACAGCTCCAAAAGTCCTGAAACTTCACGAAAGTCATTTTCAGAATATAGAAAAAATACTGAGCGCAAGAAGTTTCGGAGGGGGGCACACCCTGCCCACGAGGGTGGGGGCGCGCCCTACCCCCCTAGGTGCCCCCCTACCTCGTGGGCCCCCTGGTGGCCCTCCAATGTCCATCTTCTGCTATATGGAGTCTTTCGACGAGGAAAAAATGATAAGCCAACTTTCGGGACGAGTCTCCGCCGCCACAGGCGGAACCAATCTAGGGATCCGGCGGAGCTGTTCTGCTAGGGACACTTCCCTCCGGGAGGGGGAAATCATCGCCATCGTCATCACCAACACTCCTCTCATCGGGAGAGGGCAATCTCCATCAACATCTTCACCAACACCATCTCCTCTCAAACCCTAGTTCATCTCTTGTATCCAATTCTTGGCTCTATAAGTCCGGGATTGGTACCTGTGGGTTGCTAGTAGTGTTGATTACTCCCTGTAGTTGATGCTAGTTGGTTTATTTGGTGGAAGATCATATGTTCAGATCCTATATGCATATTAATACCCCTCTGATTATGAACATGAATATGCTTTGTGATTAGTTATTTTTGTTCCTGAGGACATGGGAGAAGTCTTGCTATTAGTAGTCATGTGAATTTGGTATTCGTTCGATATTTTGATGAGATGTATGTTGTATCTCCTCTAATGGTGTTATGTGAACGTCGACTACATGACACTTCACCATTATTTGGGCCTAGAGGAAGGCATTGGGAAGTAATAAGTAGATGATGGGTTGCTAGAGTGACGGAAGCTTAAACCCTAGTTTATGCGTTGCTTCGTAAGGGGCTGATTTGGATCCATATGTTTCATGCTATGGTTAGGTTTACCTTAATACTTTTGTTGTAGTTGCGGATGCTTGCAATAGAGGTTAATCATAAGTGGGATGCTTGTCCAAGTAAGGACAGTACCCAAGCACCGGTCCACCCACATACCAAATTATCAAAGTACCGAACGCGAATCATATGAACGTGATGAAAACTAGCTTGACGATAATTCCCATGTGTCCTCGGGAGCGCTTTTCTCTATATAAGAATTTGTCCAGGCTTGTCCTTTGCTACAAAAAGGATTGGGCCACCTTGCTGCACTTTATTTACTTTTGTTACTTGTTGCTCGTTACAAATTATCTTATCACAAAACTATCTGTCACCTATAATTTCAGTGCTTGAAGAGAATACCTAGCTGAAAACCGCTTATCATTTCCTTCTACTCCTCGTTGGGTTTGACACTCTTACTTATCGAAAGGACTATGATAGATCCCCTATACTTGTGGGTCATCAAGACTCTTTTCTGGCGCGCCGTTGCTGGGGAGTGAAGCGCCTTTGGTAGGTGGATTTTGGTAAGGAAAAATTTATATAGTGTGCTGAAATTTGTTGTCACTTGTTACTATGGAAAGTAATCCTCTGAGGGGCTTGTTCGGGGTATCTTCACCCCGACCAGTAGAGCAAAGAGTTACTCCTCAACCTATTGAACCTACTGAAAATTAAAATGTCTACTTTGAGATTCCTTCGGGTATGATAGAAAAACTGCTAGCTAATCCTTTTGCAGGAGACGGAATAGTGCATCCTAATGATCACCTAATATATGTGGATGAAGTTTGTGGATTATTTAAGCTTGCAGGTGTGCCCAAGGATGTTATTAAGAATAAGGTCTTCCCTTTATCTTTGAAGGGAGATGCATTGACATGGTATAGGCTATGTGATGATATGGGATCATGGAATTACAAATGATTGAAATTGGAATTTCATCAGAAGTTTTATCCTATGCATCTTGTTCATCATGATCGCAATTATATATATAATTTTTGGCCTCGCGAAGGAGAAAGCATCACTCAAGCTTGGGGGAGGCTTAAATCAATGTTATATTCATGCCCCAATAATGAGCTCTCAAGAGAAATAATTATTCAAAATTTATATGCTCGGCTTTCTGATAACAATCGCACCATGCTCGATACTTCTTGTGCTAACTCTTTTATGATGAAGACTATTGAATTCAAATGGGATTTATTGGAAAGAATTAAACGCAACTCTGAAGATTGGGACCTCGACGAAGGTAAGGAGTCAGGTATGACACCTAAGCTTGATTGTGTTAAATCTTTTATGGATACCGATTTTTTCCGTAAATTTAGCACTAAATATGGACTTGACTCTGAAATAGTAGCTTCTTTCTGTGAATCTTTTGCTACTCATGTTGATCTCCCTAGGGAGAAGTGGTTTAAATATCATCCTCCCATAGAATTAAAATTAGTTGCACCTATTAAAGTTGAAGAAAAGACTGTCACTTATAATGATCCTATTGTTCCTACTGCTTATGTTGAGAAACCACCTTTTCCTGTTAGGATAAAAGATCATGCTAAAGCTTCAACTGTGGTTCGTAAAAGCAATATTAGAACCTATACACCTCCTGAGCAAATTAAAGTTGAACCTAATATTGCTATTGTTAAAGATCTCTTGTCTGATAATATTGATGGGCATGTTATTCATTTCCGTGATGAGACTGCTAGAATTGCTAAACCTTGTACTAAAGATAAACCTAGATCTGTGGTAGGCATGCCTGTTATTTCTGTTAAAATAGGAGATCATTGTTATCATGGCTTATGTGATATGGGTGCCAGTGCTAGTGCTATACCTCATGACTTATACAAACAAATTATGCATGATATTGCACCTGCTGAGATAGAAGATATTGATGTCACAATTAAACTTGCCAATAGAGATACTATTTCACCAATTGGAATTGTTAGAGATGTTGAAGTCTTGTGTGGGAAAACTAAATATCCTGCTGATTTTCTTGTTCTTGGTTCCCCACAAGATAGCTTTTGTCCCATTATATTTGGTAGACCCTTCTTGAACACAGTTAATGCTAAGATAGATTGCGAAAAGGATGTTGTTACTATTGGTTTAGGTGATATGTCTCATGAATTTAATTTCTATAAATTTCATAGACAACACCGTGAAGAGGAATTGCCTAGTAAAGATGAAATTATTGGTCTTGCTTCTATTTCCGTGCCTCCTAGTGATCCTTTAGAACAGTATTTGCTAGACCATGAAAATGATATGTTTATGAATGAAAGAAGGGAAATAGATGAAGTATTCTTTAAACAGGAACCCATCCTGAAACACAATTTGCCTGTTGAAATCCTAGGGGATCCTCCTCCACCCAAGGGTGACCCCGTGTTTGAGCTCAAACCATTACCTGATACTCTTAAATATGCTTATCTTGATGAGAAAAAGATATATCCTGTTATTATTAGTGCTAACCTTTCAGATCATGAAGAAGAGAGATTATTGAAAACTCTGAAGAAGCACCGTGCTGCTATTGGATATACTCTCGATGATCTTAAGGGCATTAGTCCCACATTATGTCGACACAAAATAAATTTGGAGAAAGATGCCAAACCAGTTCGTGATCACCAACGACGGCTGAATCCTAAGATGAAAGAAGTGGTAAGAAAGGAAATACTAAAGCTCCTGGAGGTAGGTATAATTTATCCTGTTGCTGATAGTCAATGGGTAAGTCCTGTCCATTGTGTCCCTAAAATGGGAGGTGTTACTGTCATTCCTAATGATAAAGATGAATTGATTCCGCAAAGAATTATTACAGGTTATAGGATGGTAATTGATTTCCGAAAATTAAATAAGGCTACTAAAAAAGATCATTACCCCTTGCCTTTTATTGATCAAATGCTAGGAAGATTATCCAAACATACACATTTTTGCTTTCTAGATGATTATTCTGGTTTCTCTCAAATACCTGTGTCAGCTGATGATCAATATAAGACCACTTTTACTTGCCCGTTCGATACTTTTGCTTATAGACATATGCCTTTTGGTTTATGTAATGCACCCGCTACCTTCCAAATATGCATGATGGCTATATTCTCCGACTTTTGTGAAAAGATATGTGAGGTATTCATGGATGATTTCTCCATTTATGGATCCTCTTTGGATGATTGCTTAAGCAACCTTGATCGAGTTTTGCAGAGATGTGAAGAAACTAACCTTGTTTTGAATTGGGAGAAGTGCCACTTTATGGTTAATGAACGTATTGTCTTGGGGCATAAAGTTTCTGAAAGAGGTATTGAAGTTGATAAAGCTAAGGTTGATGTTATTGAAAAGATGACATGTCCCAAGGACATCAAAGGTATAAGAAGTTTCCTTGGCCACGCCGGTTTTTATAGGAGGTTTATTAAGGACTTCTCAAAAATTTCTCGGCCTCTGACTAATTTATTACAAAAAGATATACCATTTGTTTTTTATGATGATTGCGTAGAAGCATTTGAAATACTTAAGAAAGCATTGATCTCTGCACCTATTGTTCAGCCACCTGATTGGAATTTACCCATTGAAATTATGTGTGATGCTAGTGATTATGCTGTAGGTGTTGTTCTAGGGCAAAGAGTTGATAAGAAATTAAATGCTAGTAAAACTCTAGACAATGCTCAGAGAAATTATGCTACTACTGAAAAACAATTCTTAGCAGTTGTATTTGCTTGTGATAAGTTCAGACCTTATATTGTTGATTCTAAAGTAACTATTCACACGGATCATGCTGCTATTAAATATCTTATGGAAAAGAAAGATGTTAAACCTAGACTTATTAGGTGGGTTCTCTTGCTACAAGAATTTGATTTGCATATTATTGATAGAAAGGGAGCTGAGAACCCCGTTGCAGACAACTTGTCTAGGTTAGAAAATGTTCTTGATGACCCACTACCTATTGATGATAGCTTTCCTAATGAACAATTAAATGTCATAAATGCTTCTCACACTGCTCCATGCTATACTGGTTATGCTAATTATATTGTTGCTAAATTTATACCACCTAGTTTCACATACCAGCAAAAGAAAAGGTTTTTCTATGATTTGGGACATTACTTTTGGGATGACCCACATCTTTATAAAGAAGGAGTAGATGGTGTTATTAGACGTTGTGTACCTGAGCATGAACAGGAACAGATCCTACGCAAGTGTCACTCCAAAGGTTATGGAGGACAGCACGCTGGAGATAGAACTGCACATAAGGTATTGCAATCCGGTTTTTATTGGCCTACTCTCTTCAAGGATGCCCGTAAGTTTGTTGTATCTTGTGATGAATGCTAAAGAATTGGTAATATTAGTAGACATCAAGAAATGCCTATGAATTATTCACTTGTTATTGAACCATTTGATGTTTGGGGCTTTGATTATATGGGACCTTTTCCTGCCTCTAATGGATACACACATATTTTAGTTGTTGATGATTACGTTACTAAGTGGGTAGAAGCTATTCCAACTAGTAGTGTTGATTGATACGTCTCCAGCGTATCTACTTTTCCAAACACTTTTGCCCTTGTTTTGGACTCTAACTTGCATGATTTGAATGGAACTAACCCGGACTGACGCTATTTTCAGCAGAATTACCATGGTGTTATTTATGTGCAGGAGCAAACGTTCTCGAAATGACCTGAAACTTCACGGAGATACTTTTCAGAAAATAAGAAAAATACCTGCCAAAGATGAAGGCCAGGGGACCCACCACCTTGCCACAAGGGTGGGGGGCGCGCCTGCCCCCCTAGGGCGCGCCCCTACCTCGTGGGCCCCCTGTTGCCTCTCCGACTCCAACTCCACCTCCATATATTGAGTTTCGGGGAGAAAAAAATCAGAGAGAAGAAATCATCGCATTTTACGATACGGAGCTGCCGCCAAGCCCTAAAACCTCTCGGGAGGGCTGATCTGGAGTCCGTTCAGGGCTCTGGAGAGGGGAATCCATCGCCATCGTCATCATCAACCATCCTCCATCACCAATTTCATGATGCTCACCGGCGTGCGTGAGTAATTCCATCGTAGGCTTGCTAGACGGTGATGGGTTGGATGGGATCTATCATGTAATCGAGTTAGTTTTGTTAGGGTTTGATCCCTAGTGTCCACTATGTTCTGAGATTGATGTTGCTATGACTTTGCTATGCTTAATGCTTGTCACTAGGGCCCGAGTGCCATGATTTCAGATCTGAACCTATTATGTTTTCATCAATATATGAGTGTTCTTGATCCTATGTAGCAAGTCTATAGTCACCTATTATGTGTTATGATCCGTTAACCCTGAAGTGACAATAATCAGGATACTTACCGGTGATGACCGTAGTTTGAGGAGTTCATGTATTCACTATGTGCTAATGCTTTGTTCCGGTTCTCTATTAAAAGGAGGCCTTAATATCCCTTAGTTTCCGTAAGGACCTCGCTGCCACGGGAGGGTAGGACAAAAGATGCCATGCAAGTTCTTTTCCATAAGCACGTATGACTATATTCAGAATACATGCCTACATTATATCAATGAACTGGAGCTAGTTCTGTGTCACCCTAGGTTAAGACTGTTACATGATGAACCGAATCCGGCATAATTCTCCATCACCGATCCATTGCCTACGTGCTTTCCATATATTGTGCTTCACTTATTTACTTTTCCGTTGCTATTGCTATCATCACTACAAAATACCAAAAACATTACTTTTACTACTGTTACCTTTTGCTACCGTTATCACTACTATCATATTACTTTGCTACTAAACACTTTGCTGCAGATATTAAGTTTCCAGGTGTGGTTGAATTGACAACTCAGCTGCTAATACTTGAGAATATTTTTTGGCTCCCGTTGTGTTGAATCAATAAATTTGGGTTGAATACTCTACCCTCAAAAACTGTTGCAATCCCCTATACTTGTGGGTTATCGCTGATCATAACACCTCTATTAAGATGCTTAAAGAAGTTATTTTTCCAAGGTTCAGAGTCCCTAGATATTTAATGACTGATGGTGGTTCACATTTTATTCATGGCGCTTTCCGTAAAATGCTTGCTAAGTATGATGTTAATCATAGAATTGATCTCCTTATCACCCACAGTCTAGTGGTCAAGTAGAATTGAGTAATAGAGAACTCAAATTAATTTTGCAAAAGACTGTTAATAGATCTAGAAAGAATTGATCCAAGAAACTTGATGATGCATTATGGGCCTATAGAACTGCATATAAATATCCTATGGGTATGTCTCTGTATAAAATGGTTTATGGAAAAGCATGTCACTTACCTCTCGAACTAGAACATAAGGCTTATTGGGCTATTAAAGAGCTCAATTATGATTTCAAACTTGCCAGTGAGAAGAGGTTATTTGACATTAGCTCACTTGATGAATGAAGAACCCAAGCCTATGAGAATGCCAAATTGTTCAAAGAAAAAGTTAAAAGATGGCATGACAAAAGGATACAAAAGCGTGAGTTTAATGTAGGTGATTATGTATCTCTATACAACTCTCGTTTAAGGTTTTTTGTAGGAAAACTTCTCTCTAAATGGGAAGGTCCTTACGTTATCGAGGAGGTCTATCATTCCGGTGCCATAAAAATCAACAACTTCGAAGGCACAAATTCGAAGGTGGTGAACGGTCAAAGAATTAAACATTATATCTCAGGTAATCCTATAAATGTTGAAACCAATGTTATTGAAACCGTAACCCCAGAGGAATACATAAGGGACACTTTCCAGAACGTTTCAGACTCTGAAAAGGAATAGGTATGTGGTACGGTAAGTAAACCGACTCCAAAACAGTTCTAATGGCAATTTTCTTCCGTTTTGGAATATTTAGAAAAATAGAAAAATAAGAAGCATGCCGGGAAGGACACGAGGGTGGAGGGCACACCCTACCCCCCTGGGCGCCCCCTACCTCGTGGGCACCTCGTGTGCTCTCCGGACTCCGTTTTCTTACACGTCACGTATTTTGGTCGGTAAAAATTCATTATATAACCTCCCGAAGGTTTTGACTCCCGTATCACGCAAAATTCTCATGTTCTTGTTTTGAGTTGTTTCTGGTGCAGATTAGAGCAATATGTCGTCCCAAGATTCAGAAGGAGAAAGCTATGTGGCTGATTATCTTGTAGATCCTAAGGTCTATGGGGACGTGGAGCATTGTGGTTGGACTACGGAAGAAGAAGAGGACTATGAACCCAAGGGAAAGGAAGAGACGAGTTCAGATGAAGATGAAGTCCCATTACCTCAACCTGGGGACATGCATGTGGAGTTCAAAAAGTCAAGCCTTCCTGATAGAGCAAAGAAACCTAAATCGAGTTTATCCCTTTTCGCCTTTTGCAAGAAAACAAACATGAATTATGCAAGAAGATATTAAGCCTTGAGCAGGAGATTGATGACTTAAGGGATCAAAATTCTGTCCTCAAGCGCAAATTAAGGAAGAAGCCTACGTCATCAACAACTCCACCCTCTCCACCAACAAAGAAGAATTGAGTATCTAGTATGGGCACTCCCCTTGGCAACTGCCAAGCTTGGGGGAGTGCCCCGGTATCGTATCACCATCACTTTTATTTTTACCGCTTTTCTTAGTTCAATCCTTTTGATAATATCTTGATCTATTAGAATAAAGTTTTAGTATGATCTAGTTGTGAGTTTTGCTTTATGATCCTTCTATATAATCGAGTCTGTGAGCTATATACAATAAAGATTAGTGTTGAGTCAAGGGCTTGATTATTTTGCCATGATCTTGAGTGAATAAAAGAAAAGAGAAAGAAATAAAAAGGAAATAAAAGAGATCATATAGATCTTATGGAGAGTAATGAGCTCACATATAAAAAGTATGATGAATAAAAGTTGTTGAGAGTTGACAAACATAGTTTTGGTCATCTTTGCAATTAATAGGAAGTAATAAAGAAAGAGAGGTCTTCACATATAAATATACTATCTTGGACATCTTTTATGATTGTGAGCACTCATTAAAATATGACATGCTAAAGAGTTGACGTTGGACAAGGAAGACAACGTAATGGGTTATGTTTTCTTACATCTGAGATAAATTATATTGTCATGGATCACCCAACATGATTGAGCTTACCTTTCCCCCTCATGCTAGCCAAATTCTTTGCACCAAGTAGAGATACTACTTGTGCTTCCAAACACCCTTAAACCAGTTTTTCCATGAGAGTCCACCATACCTACCTATGGGTTGAGTAAGATCCTCCAAGTAAGTTGTCATCGGTGCAAGCAATAAAAATTGCTCTCTATATATGTATGACTTATTAGTGTGGGAGAAAATAAGCTTTATACGATCGTGTGATATGGAATAAATAAAAGCGACAGACTCCATAATAAAGGTCCATATCACAAGTGGCAATATAAAGTGACGTTCTTTCGCATTAAGATTTTGTGCATCCAACCATAAAAGCGCATGACAACCTCTGCTTCCCTCTACGAAGGGCCTATCTTTTACTTTTATCTCTTACCTTACATAAGAGTCATGGTGATCTTGACCTTTCCTTTTACATTTTATCTTTTGGCAAGCACGACATGTTGGAAAGATCCTGATATATATAGCTAATTGGATGTGAGTCTTCATGAACTATTATTGTTGACATTACCCTTGAGGTAAAACGTTGGGAGGCAAAACTATAAGCCCGTATCTTTCTCTGTATCCGATTAAAACTCCATACCCATAAGTATTGCGTGAGTGTTAGCAATTGTGAAAGCCTATATGATAGTTGAGTATGTGGACTTGCTGAAAATCTCTTATATTGACTCTTTCCTATGTTATGATAAATTGCAATTGCTCCAATGACTGAGATTATAGTTTGTTAGTTTTCAATGAAGTTTATGATTCATACTTGAAATTGTGATTGAATTATTACTCTAGCATAAGAGATCATATGACAAGAATTATATAAGTTGTTGTTCAAGAATGATCATGATGCCCTCATGTCCGTATTTTATTTTTATCGACACCTCTATCTCTAAACATGTGGACATATTTTTCGATTTCGGCTTTTGCTTGAGGACAAGCGAGGTCTAAGCTTGGGGGAGTTGATACGTCCATTTTGCATCATGCTTTTATATCGATATTTATTGCATTAGGGGCTGCTATTACACATTATGTCACAATACTTATGCCTATTCTCTCTTATTTTACAAGGTTTACATAAAGAGGGAGAATGCCGGCAGTTGGGATTCTGGGCTGGAAAAGGAGCAAATATTAGAGACCTATTCTGCACAGCTCCAAAAGTCCTGAAACTTCACGGAAGTCATTTTCAGAATATATAAAAAATACTGAGCGCAAGAAGTTTCGGAGGGGGCCACACCCTGCCCACGTGGGTGGGGGCGCGCCCTACCCCCCTGGGCGCGCCCCCTACCTCGTGGGCCCCCTGCTGGCCCTCCAATGTCCATCTTCTGCTATATGGAGTCTTTCGACGAGGAAAAAATGATAAGCCAGTTTTCGGGACGAGACTCCGCCGCCACGAGGCGGAACCAATCTAGGGCTCCGGCGGAGCTGTTCTGCCAGGGACACTTCCCTCTGGGAGGGGGAAATCATCGCCATCGTCATCACCAACGCTCCTCTCACCGGGAGAGGGCAATCTCCATCAACATCTTCACCAGCACCATCTCCTCTCAAACCCTAGTTCATCTCTTGTATCCAATTCTTGTCTCTAAGTCTGGGATTGGTGCTAGTAGGTTGCTAGTAGTGTTAATTACTCCTTGTAGTTGATGCTAGTTGGTTTATTTGGTGGAAGATCATATGTTCAGATCCTATATGCATATTAATACCCCTCTGATTATGAACATGAATATGCTTTGTGATTAGTTATTTTTGTTCCTGAGGACATGGGAGAAGTCTTGCTATTAGTAGTCATGTGAATTTGGTATTCGTTCGATATTTTGATGAGATGTATGTTGTCTCTCCTCTAGTGGTGTTATGTGAACGTTGACTACATGACACTTCACCATTATTTGGGCCTATAGGAAGGCATTGGGAAGTAATAAGTAGATGATGGGTTGCTAGAGTGACAGAAGCTTAAACCCTAGTTTATGCGTTGCTTCGTAAGGGGCTGATTTGGATCCATATGTTTCATGCTATGGTTAGGTTTACCTTAATACTTTTGTTGTAGTTGCGGATGCTTGCAATAGAGGTTAATCATAAGTGGGATGCTTGTCCAAGTAAGGACAGTACCCAAGCACCGGTCCACCCACATACCAAATTATCAAAGTACCGAATGCAAATCATATGAACGTGATGAAAACTAGCTTGACGATAATTCCCGTGTGTCCTCGGGAGCGCTTTTCTCTATATAAGAATTTATCCAGGCTTGTCCTTTGCTACAAAAAGGATTGGGCCACCTTGCTGCACTTTATTTACTTTTGTTACTTGTTGCTCGTTACAAATTATCTTATCACAAAACTATCTGTCACCTATAATTTCAGTGCTTGCAGAGAATACCTTGCTGAAAACTGCTTATCATTTCCTTCTGCTCCTTGTTGGGTTCGACACTTTTACTTATCGAAAGGACTACGGTGGATCCCCTATACTTGTGGGTCATCAATATACCTTCAAGCGCTATCCTCCCCGGCAACGGCGCCAGAAAAGAGCTTGATGTCTACTACACAACCTTCTTCTTGTAGACGTTGTTGGGCCTCCAAGTGCAGAGGTTTGTAGGACAGTAGCAAATTTCCCTCAAGTGGATGACCTAAGGTTTATCAATCCGTGGGAGGCGTTGGATGAAGATGGTCTCTCTCAAGCAACCCTGCAACCAAATAACAAAGAGTCTCTTGTGTCCCCAACACACCCAATACAATGGTAAATTGTATAGGTGCACTAGTTCGGCGAAGAGATGGTGATACAAGTGCAATATGGATGGTAGATATAGGTTTTTGTAATCTGAAAATATAAAAAGAGCAAGGTAACTAAATAAAAGTGAGCACAAACGGTATTGCAATGCTAGGAAACAAGGCCTAGGGTTCATACTTTCAGTAATGCAAGTTCTCTCAACAATAATAACATAATTGGATCATATAACTATCCCTCAACATGCAACAAAGAGTCACTCCAAAGTCACTAATAGCGAAGAACAAACGAAGAGATTATGATAGGGTACAAAACCACCTCAAAGTCATCCTTTCTGATCGATCTATTCAAGAGTCCGTAGTAAAATAACATGAAGCTATTCTTTCCGTTCAATCTATCATAGAGTTCGTACTAGAATAACACATTAAGACACAAATCAACCAAAACCCTAATGTCACCTCAAGTATCTGTGGGTATGATTATACGATATGCATCACATAATCTCAGATTCATCTATTCAAACCAACACAAAGTACTTCAAAGAGTGCCCCAAAGTTTCTACCGGAGAGTCAAGACAAAAACGTGTGCCAACCCCTATGCATAGGTTCATGGGCGGAACCCGCAAGTTGATCACCAAAACATACATCAAGTGGATCAATAGAATACCCCATTGTCACCACGGGTATCCCACGCAAGACATACATCAAGTGTTCTCAAATCCTTAAAGACTCAATCCGATAAGATAACTTCAAAGGGAAAACTCAATCCATTACAAGAGAGTAGAGCGGGAGAAACATCATAAGATCCAACTATAATAGCAAAGCTCGCGATACATCAAGATCGTACCACCTCAAGAACATGAGAGAGAGAGAGAGAGATCAAACACATAGCTACAGGTATATACCCTCAGACCCGAGGGAGAACTACTCCCTCCTCGTCATGGAGAGCACCGGGATGATGAAGATAGCCACCGGAGAGGGATTCCCCCCTCCGACAGGGTGCCGGAACTGGTCTAGATTGGTTTTCGGTGGCTACGGAGGCTTCTGGCGGCGGAACTCCCGATCTATTATGCTCCCCGAAGTTTTTAGGGTATATTGGTGTATATAGGAGGAAGAAGTACGTCGGTGGATCTCCGGGCTGTCCACGAGGCAGGGGGGCGCCCCAGGGGGGTGGGTGCGCCCTCACCCTCGTGGGCAGCCCAGGACTCTTCTGGTCCATCTCCGATACTCCGTGGGCTTCTTTTGGTCCAAAAATAAGTTCCGTGAAGTTTCAGGTCAATTGGACTCCATTTGATTTTCCTTTTCTGTGATACTCTAAAACAAGGAAAAAACAAAAACTAGCACTGGGCTCTAGGTTAATAGGTTAGTCCCAAAAATCATATAAAATAGCATATAAATGCATATAAAACATCCAAGGTTGATAATATAATAGCATGGAACAATAAAAAATTATAGATACATTGGAGACGTATCAGGAGACTGTTGGGTACACCTTCTATGACAGATCCGAAGGCAAGACATTTGTTGCTAAGAATGGATCCTTTCTAGAGAAAGAGTTTCTCTCGAAAGAAGTGAGTGGGAGGAAAGTAGAACTTGATGAGGTAACTGTACCTGCTCCCTTATTGGAGAGTAGTTCATCACAGAAACCGGTTCCTGTGACACCTACACCAATTAGTGAGGAAGCTAATGATGATGATCATGAAACGTCAGATCAAGTTACTACTGAACCTCGTAGGTCAACCAGAGTAAGATCCGCACCAGAGTGGTACGGTAATCCTGTTTTGGAGGTCATGTTACTCGACCATGACGAACCTACGAACTATGAGGAAGCGATGATGAGCCCAGATTCCGCAAAATGGCTTGAAGCCATGAAATCTGAGATGGGATCCACGTATGAGAACAAAGTGTGGACTTTGGTTGACTTACCCGGTAATCGGCAAGCCATCGAGAATAAATGGATCTTCAAGAAGAAGACTGACGCTTGATACATCTCCAACATATCTATAGTTTTTGATTGTTCCATGCTATTATATTATCAACCTTGGATGTTTTATATGCATTAATATGCTATTTTATATGATTTTTGGGACTAACCTATTAACCTAGAGCCCAGTGCCAGTTTCTGTTTTTTCCTTGTTTTTAAGTATCGTAGAAAAGGAAAATCAAACGGAGTCCAATTGACCTGAAACTTCACGGAGATCATTTTTGGACCAGAAGAAGCCCATGGAGTACCGGAGGTGGGCCAGAAGAGTCCCGAGGCCACCACAAGGGTGGGGGCGCGCCCTACCCCCTGGGCGCGCCCCCTGCCTCGTGGCCGCCTTGTGGCCCCCCTGACCGACTTCTTTCGCCTATATATATATATATATATATATATATATCAATATACCCTAAAAACACCGGGGAACAGAATAGATCGGGAGTTCTGCCACCAGAAGCCTCACTAGCCACTGAAAACCAATCTAGACCCGTTCCGGCACCCTGACGGAGGGGGGAATCCCTCTCCTGTGGCCATCTTCATCATCCCGACGCTCTCCATGACGAGGAGGGAGTAGTTCACCCTCGGGGCTGAGGTTATGTACCAGTAGCTATGTGTTTGATCTCTCTCTCGTGTTCTTGAGGTGGTGCGATCTTGATGTATCGCGAGCTTTGCTATTATATTTGGATCTTATGATGTTTATCCCCCTCTACTCTCTTGTGATGAATTGAGTTTTCCCTTTGAAGTTATCTTATCGGATTGAGTCTTTAAGGATTTGAGAACACTTGATGTATGTCTTGCACATGCTTATCTGTGGTGACAATGGGATATCATGTGATCCACTTGATGTATGTTTTGGTGATCAACTTGCGAGTTCCGTGAACTTATGCATAGGGGTTGTCACACGTTTTTGTCTTGACTCTCCGGTAGAAACTTTGGGGCACTCTTTGAAGTTCTTTGTGTTGGTTGAATAGATGAATCTGAGATTGTGTGATGCATATCGTATAATCATACCCACAGATACTTGAGGTGACATTGGAGTATCTAGGTGACATTAGGGTTTTGGTTGATTTGTGTCTTAAGGTGTTATTCTAGTACGTACTCTATGATAGATCGAACGGAAAGAATAGCTTCATTTTATTTTACTACGGACTCTTGAATAGATCAATCAGAAATAATAACTTTGAGGTGGTTTCACACCCTACCATAATCTCTTCGTTTGTTCTCCGCTATTACTGACTTTGGAGTGACTCTTTGTTGCATGTTGACAGATAGCTATATGATCCAATTATGTTATTATTGTTGAGAGAACTTGCACTAGTGAAAGTATGAACCCGAGGCCTTGTTTCCTAGCATTGCAATACCATTTGTGCTCACTTTTATCATTAGTTACCTTGCTGTTTTTATTTTTTCAGATTACAAAAACTATTATTTACTATCCATTTTGCACTTGTATCACCATCTCTTCACCGAACTAGTGCACCTATACAATTTACCATTGTATTGGGTGTGTTGGGGACACAAGAGACTCTTTGTTATTTGGTTGCAGGGTTGCTTGAGAGAGACCATCTTCATCCTGCGCCTCCCACGGATTGATAAACCTTAGGTCATCCACTTGAGGGAAATTTGCTACTGTCCTACAAACCTCTGCACTTGGAGGCCCAACAACGTATACAAGAAGAAGGTTGTGTACTAGACATCAACGCTGATGGTAATGTTACTGTCTACAAAGCTTGACTTGTTGCAAAAGGTTTTCAACAAGTTCAAGGAGTTGACTATGATGAGACCTTCTCACCCGTAGCGATGCTTAAGTCCGTCCAAATCATGTTAGCAATTGCCGCATTTTATGATTATGAAATTTGGCAAATGGATGTAAAGACTGCATCCCTGAATAGATTTCTGAAAGAAGAGTTGTATATGATGCAACCTGAAGGTTTTATTGATCCAAAGGGTACTAACAAAGTGTGCAAGCTCTAGCGGTCCATTTATGGACCGGTGCAAGCCTCTCGGAGTTGGAATAAATGTTTTGATAGTGTGATCAAAGCATATGGTTTTATACAGACTTTTGGAGAAGCCTGTATTCATATGAAAGTGAGTGGGAGCTCTGTAGCATTTCTAATATTATATGTGGATGACATATTGTTGATTGGAAATGATATAGAATTTTTGGATAGCATAAAAGGATACTTGAATAAGAGTTTTTCAATGAAAGACATCGGTGAAGCTGCTTATATATTGGGCATCAAGATTTATAGAGATAGATCAAGACGCTTAATTGGACTTTCACAAAGCACATACCTTGATAAAGTTTTGAAGAAGTTCAAAATGGATCAAGCTAAGAAAGGGTTCTTGCCTGTGTTACAAGGTGTGAAGTTGAGTAAGACTCAATGCCCGACCACTGCAGAAGATAGAGAGAAAATGAAAAGTGTTCCCTATGCTTCAGCCATAGGCTCTATCATGTATGCAATGCTGTGTACCAGACTTGATGTGTGTCTTGCTATTAGTTTAGCAGGGAGGTACCAAAGTAATTCAGGAGTGGATCACTGGACAGCGGTCAAGAACATCCCGAAATACATGAAAAGGACTAAGGATATGTTTCTCGTTTATGGAGGTGACAAAGAGCTCGTCGTAAATGGTTACGTCGATGCAAGCTTTGACACTGATCCGAACGATTCTAAATCGAAAACCGGATATGTGTTTATATTGAATGGTGGAGCTGTCAGTTGGAGCAGTTCTAAACAAAGCATCGCGGCGGGATCTACATGTGAAGCGGAGTACATAGCTGCTTCGGAAGCAGCAAATGAAGGAGTCTGGATGAAGGAGTTCATATCCGATCTAGGTGTCATACCTAGTGCATCGGGTCCAATGAAAATCTTTTGTGACAAGACTGGTGCAATTGCCTTGGCAAAGGAATCCGGATTTCACAAGAGAACCAAGCACATCAAGAGACGCTTCAATTCCATCTGGGATCAAGTCCAGGTGGGAGACATAGAGATATGCAAGATACATACGGATCTGAATGTTGCAGACCCGCTGACTAAGCCTCTTCCACGAGCAAAACATGATCAGCACCAAGACTCCATAGGTGTTAGAATCATTACTGTGTAATCTAGATTATTGACTCTAGTGCAAGTGGGAGACTGAAGGAAATATGCCCTAGAGGCAATAATAAAGTTATTATTTATTTCCTTATTTCATGACAAATGTTTATTATTCATGCTAGAATTGTATTAACCGGAAACATAATACATGTGTGAATACATAGACAAACATAGTGTCACTAGTATGCCTCTACTTGACTAGCTCATTGATCAAAGATGGTTGAGTTTCCTAGCCATAGACATGAGTTGTCATTTGATCAAGGGGATCACATCATTAGGAGAATGATGTGATTGACTTGACCCATTTCGTTAGCTTAGCACTTGATTGTTTTAGTTTACTGTTATTGCTTTCTTCATGACTTATACATGTTCCTATGACTATGAGATTGTGCAACTCCCGAATACCGGAGGAACACTTTGTGTGCTACCAAACGTCACAACGTAACTGGGTGATTATAAAGGTGCTCTACAGGTGTCTCTGATGGTGTTCGTGGAGTTGGCATAGATCAAGAATAGGATTTTTCACTCCGATTGTCGGAGAGGTATCTCTGGGCCCTCTCGGTAATGCACATCACTATAAGCCTTGCAAGCAATGCAACTAATGAGTTAGTTGCGGGATGATGCATTGTGGAACGAGTAAAGAGACTTGCCGGTAACGAGATTGAACTAGGTATTGAGATACCGATGATCGAATCTCGGACAAGTAACATACCGATGACAAAGGGAACAATGTATGTTGTTATGCGGTTTGACCGAAAGATCTTCATAGAATATGTAGGAACCAATATGAGCATCCAGGTTCCGCTATTGGTTATTGACCTGAGACGTGTCTCGGTCATGTCTACATAGTTCTCAAACCCGTAGGGTCCGCATGCTTAAATTTCTGTGACGATCGGTATTATGAGTTTTTGTGTTTTGATGTACCGAAGGTATTTCGGAGTCCCGGATATGATCACGGACATGACGAGGAGTCTCAAAATGGTCGAGACGTAAAGATCGATATATTGGAAGGTTATATTCGGACACCGAATGAGTTTCGGGGGTTATCGGATAAATATCGGAGAACCGGGAGGTTACCGGAACCTCCCAAGGGGTTATTGGGCCTTATGGGCGCAAGTGGAGGAAGAGGAGAGGCGGCCGGCTAGGGGCGCGTGACCCCCCTAGCCCAAACCGAATTGGACTAGGGCGGCGGCCCCCCCTTTCCTTCTTCTTCTCCTCCCCTTCCTTCCCCTCTCCTACTAGGACTAGGAAAGAGGGGGGAATCCTACTTGGAGTAGGATTGCCCTCCTTGGGCGCGCCTCCTCCTTGGCCGCCCCCTCCTCCTCTCCCTCCTTTATATACGGGGAGGGGCATCCCTTGGAGACACAACAATTGATCTGTTGATCTCTTAGCCGTGTGCGGTGCCCCCCTCCACCATAATCCACCTCGGTTATATCGTAGCGGTGCTTAGGCGAAGCCCTGCATCGGCAGCTTCATCAACCGTCACCACGCCGTCATGCTGACGAAACTCTTCCCTGAGCTCTACTGGATCGTGAGTTCACGGGACGTCACCGAGCTGAACGTGTGCTGAACGCGGAGGTGCCGCACGTTCGGTGCTGAGGATCGATCGATAGTGAAGACGTACGACTACATCAACTGCGTTGTTATAACGCTTCCGCTTAACAGTCTACGAGGGTACGTGGACGACACTCTCCCCTCTCGTTGCTATGCATCACCATGATCTTGCGTGTGCGTAGGAATTTTTTTGAAATTACTACATTCCCCAACATTCTTCCCCAATGCGATAACTCGCAAGGGAGAGGCAGAGGGAGTTTAAGAACATGCGATGGACGCGTAATGGAGTTCCGCATGCAGAGGTACGACCGAGAAATTTGTTTTCTTGTTCACCCTAGCTTGCGATTTGAAGGCTGGAGCTCAGGTGGCTGAGGTCTATTCGCTTTATCTAACAGATCGACTCTGATTGAAGAGCTCGGGGAGAGTCTGGTCCCGGGAGATACGCCGGCGGATGGTACCAGGCGGACGTTGGTGGAGGTGGCGCCGCCGGAGGGCACGAGTGTGAGCGACGAAGGGTTGATTTGAGGCGCATCTGGACACTGGCAAGGAGCAAAGATGGTCGAATCTGCAGCGCGGCTCAAGCGGCAGCAGGTTGAAGGGACAGTTCGCCTCCGATTTATGAGTTGTCGACGGGGAAGATGAATCCCCAGGCTCCTGGCTGGAATAAGAGGTGTGCGAGGAACTATATTTAAACTGAGAAGATGTGCTATGAAGAATTTCAGTAACTTAATTTTTTGGCTGTGTATAGTGATGCAATATTGATTGAAATTGTTGGTGTCTTTAATCCATGGTTTGATATGAATTAGTGTTAAAGCTTGATATTTTGAACAATTAATATATTCTAGCAGATATGTAGTTAGAACTGTAATTTGATGGGCAGTGAATCAAATTGGTTGACAGAAACATTTGAAATCCCTTTCGCCGAGAATTTGTGTTGCTGCTCCTAGCAGGACCCCTTTCCCAAAATCGCGTTAGTGCATTTGAGAAGGCAGTAAAGGTGTTTGTAGAAAACCCGACTGAAAATGTTATCTCTCCAGTGCTAAGTACTACTTTTGACTCGCTGGGTGAAGTATATGATTTCTACAACTTGTATTTTTGGGAGAAGGGGTTTGGGATTAGGTATGGTATAAAATCCAGCTCAATGTTGAGAGGAGGAAGTGTATGCAGAAAATCGTCTGCGGATGCTCAGTAAGGAACAAATTCCGCTAGGCGATGCTAGTTTACTGGATGCTGTTCTGGAGATCAACGCAATGCATGTTCATACCTTTTAGGCATCATCAGCTTGCTCGGCAACTTGGAGCAGAGCTTTGATGCAGAATGTGAGCACAACAAAACATGTTTGATTTAAAAATATTTACTGATTACTACATGTAGAAGTAACTGGTAGTTGTGTGCGTATGTTGTTGTAGATGAGATGGAGAGAGCAACCCGCGCACCGACACTGAATGTGCATACGGGTTTGGTTATGGGGTTATTGATATCTCCGACAATGAAATCAAAGATGAAGTTGATTTGGAAGAAAGCAATGATGAAGTTGATTCGGAAGAACGGTCTGATGATCCTAAGCATGGTACTCTTATTGAGACAGACTGAAGGCTGAGGGAGAAAGAGTAGAAAGATGCAGAAGTCGTGAAGATGTATCAAGAAATGTATGATAAAAATGTTGATCTGCAAGAAGAACAAGACCGTGAGGTTGCAATGGTGTGTCAAAAAATGTATGATCAAAATGGTAAATGTGGCTGGAAGGCAAATAAGGTGATGCAAGACATTCTCGTCATGTCTTGGACACAAAGCAACTAAGCCATTTATGTTTTGCTACAGGTACTGAAGCTCAGGTCGCCAATGCATCAACAACATAAAACTTGCTCAGGAGGCTGAGCCTGCAGGTCAAGAAACAAGCCCCATGGTGGGTGGTTGTAGAGGTATGTTAGCAAACAAGTTAGATTAGAGATTGAGTGTGTCATGCCACAGGTTACAATTTTTTCAGGTAAACACTAGCATAGGTGTGAAATATGCTGACACTGATTTAGGTGCTCTGTCAACTGTAGTTGTAACTGTTCCAGTTAAGGAAGAATCCGACGAGAGTTGCCATCGCTGGCAGGCAAATATCGGAGGTTAGGCGGACCGAAAAATTGTTGGAACATGCAACAAAACTTTTAAAATGTGTTTTTGGATTGTATTTTGAATATTTACTACAAAACAAATCTGCTTTGCAGGACAGGCGTACATTAGCGGTGCATCCCCGACAAGGAACACGAGTTCCATGAAGGGGCCTTGGAGACGGAAAGGGAAGAAGAAGTCGAACAGAGGATCAAAGAGGAAGCAGAAGGTGCGATTCTCCAACATTGTGGAGACCATATGCCTATCAGATTCCTCTAAGAGCAAAGACAGTTCTAGCGATGATGGAACACATCAAGCGGGCATGACGATGAGCTCATACATCTTCCTGGTAGCAACAATAGATGGTTTTGATACATCGGTGGCAAATGACATTGCGTCGGCGAGTTCAATCAGGGTGGAAGAGCCACGGACAGCCATGTCAAGAAGTCCAACAAGCACTGGCGATGGTACGGGCCTCCATGATGTCGGTAACAATCATGTTTCTGTAGGAATACTTTTCTATTAGATAGTACTCACTCCATCCCATGTTAATGTTTTGCAATTGTAGTTGTTGCTCCGCACACACGTGCAAGGAAGTTCTGTGCGAGGAAGAAGCTGAGGAAGTCATGGCCGCCGATCTAGTTTCTTGCAACGCGGTTGGAGAGGAGAAGAGCATCAAGATGCAGGCAGACGCGGACGTCTGCAATCCCACTTCGTCCACGCTGCAAAAAACAGGTAAACAACCTCGCGGATGAGAGCCACGGGATTTAAGTGGGTTTGACAGACTTATCCTACCTGGTGTGCTAGGCCTGCCTAGCCTGCAAGGAGAGAGCACAATTAAGTGAATAAGTTGGCGGCTGATAGGGCAAGCCGCTGCCGTTCCCCACGGCCAGGTCGACGTCTCGCTCATCCCTGCTGGCACCACCCCTGTTTCCCGCTCGTCCCCGTGTGCACTGTCTGTCTCCGCTGGCGCCGCCCCTACTACCTACTCGTAGCCACCCGTGGATCAAGATGCCAAGTGTTGCGGTGGATGAGCACAAGAATGCAGCAGAGGAGGAGAAGAATCCTGCGTGGGAGGGTGAGGAGGACAAGAATCCGGCGAGAAAGGAGGTGCGGGTACAGGTTTGATCCTCTCTTCCACCTATGCTTAATGTGATCTATGTATTTAGCTGTGGGATTTACTACTCACTTTTTCCTAAGATTGCACATCTCAGTGAATTAAATATGAAGTATCCTCATTTGTACTGCCTTCTGATCCATTGTGATGTGCCCAGTTCATTCCAAGTAGTGATGACTGATGATTGCCTACGTACTGTTGGGTTAGTAGGTGGAATCAGTGAGAAATGATGGATGAACAGTGTGTATGTGCATAAATATGTGACTGAGATTGGGTTCCAGCTCCCAAGTTATTATTGATAGATGAACTTGGACTGAATGGGGTGCTGTTACTACCGATTAACAATGTTGTTAGTTAATCTTTTATTATATGCACTAGTAAAAGATACTGCAGAACTTAAGCGAAAGATGTTCCTGTTGATGAGGGAATCTTTTCTGGTCCAAGTGTATTGCAAATACAAGAGGCATCTTAAGATTTGTTTGTGTTGTTTGCTGCCCTGATTCTTTAAATGTGAATTATGTGTGTTTTGTTTCCTCTATTTTTTTTATGGGGAGCATGTTCTCGAGTAGTATAATTTTTGCCCCGTGGTCTGAACAGTTCAGGGGAAGCAGCTGTCATTAGAAAGACTACTAATGTGGACACACCAAGTATGAACTAACTAAAGAAGATAGAAGAACATTAACCAGACCTAGCCAAGATAGTGTGTTTTAGTGTGTTTCAGTGGGTGTAAATAGTTAACTGTTGTGGTTGATGCTGTCAACTTTAAGGCTGCAATTTCTATTTTTGGGTTTGTGTGACAAACGAAATGATGTTGCTTGCTGAGAAAATTCATATCCATATCTCTTTGTCCTTGAGTTTTTTGTTGATGTTGCGTGCATGTTATATATTACGTGGCAACATCATCAGCGTGTTAACAGTCAGCATTAGCATTGCAGGCATCCTGGACAGCTCAATGGCAGACGAGGGCAGCCGCTAATCATGCGATTAATGATCGCGGACTCTGGCCGACGCCCCGCAGACGGCAGAGAAGATCTGGAAGAGGATGGATGTGGACGTCTGCCGTTAGTGGGACCAGGCCTGAGCCGTGGCCCATAACTCGCACGGTCGGCTGAGCCGGTTAGCCTAGGACGCGACCATGGCATTAAATGCAGTAGATAGGTGGGACCTGACGCAGAGATAAGATGGGTATACTATTCGCAATACACAAGAATATACATGGGTCTTTGTGAATCTTGGGGCCAACGAAGGACTGAGATATGCAGTGCATCTGAGCTCGAGCTTAGAATAGCACTTTCGTCGGCTTACTCACAACACAGGTTACAAAGAAACCACTCATTTATTTTTCCTTGCGGCCCAATCGAAAGAAAAAAAAGATGCAAAGTAGGCCCCTTGGCCGACGTAGGGGACTGACTCCCTATGTCCCAATCGAGGGAGGGGGGGGGGATGCGGAGCACGCCCTTAACTAGACAGTTTGGAGGCCCAACCTAAAGTTTTATTTATGCATGGATGGACAAATTTTTTAATACCACGTCAGATAGGTACGAAAGAAAATAATTTCATATGATGAACGGACCAAAAGTTTAGAGAAACACACCTCCCTTTTATTATTATTATTATTATTATTATTATTATTATTATTATTATTATTATTATTATAATATAGGGAAAAGCCCATGAATTGCAACGGGTATAAAATAAATCTGAGAGTTTGTGTGGTATTTGAGAGTTACATGTCATGGTGAAATACTAAGTTTTATCAATCAAATTGGTTGTAAAATCCATAAGGATCCACTTTACGAAGATCCCATTGTGTTCCAAAAGCTCGTAATCTTCTTCTCTGCTAATAAAACCTCTCTGCTAATAAAACCTACTCCTTCAACTCTCTCTAAAGAAATTGGATTATGTGTAATAAGTTGTTGATATTCAACAACCCTGTGTAAAAAAAATAAAAAGTTGCACGGTATACACCATGCCGTTTTTGTAGTTTTTGTAGTCTTCGAGGGTTTATGCAGTGCTAGTACTAGCAAAGCAGTTTCCTTCCAGAAGAAAGAAAAGAACTAAAAATTAGAACCAAGGATATTCAATAGTTTTAGACAGCAGATTCTCATAGAAAAAATATCAAAAACTGAAACAAACAACTATTTGAAATCAGCTTTGCTAGTGAAGCTAAATCTAGATCCGAGCCATTTTCAATGCAATTGGCTGAAGCATGTCCAGACATACTTCAATGGCAATCGACGGGCTATTCAAAGCCAGTTGAAACTGAAACAAACAGGTTAGAGAAAGGAATCAACTTAAAAATTTATTTATGCATGAATGGACAAAATTTTTAATACCACGTCAGATAGGTACGAAAGAAAATAATTCCATATGATGGACGGACCAAAAGTTTAGAGAAACGCACCTCCCTTTTATTATTATTATTATATAGGAAAAAGCCCATGAATTGCAACAGGTATAAAATAAATCTAAGAGTTTGTGTGGTATTTGAGAGTTACGTGTCATGGTAAAATACTAAGTTTTTTCAATCAAATTGGTTGTAAAATCCACAAGGATCCACTTTACGAAGATCCCATTGTGTTCCAAAAGCTCGTAATCTTCTTCTCTGCTAATAAAACCTACTCCTTCAACTCTCTCTAAAGAAATTGGATTATGTGTAATAAGTTGTTGATATTCAACAACCCTGTGTAAAATAAAATAAAAAGCTGCACAGTAACTGTCAAAAAAAAAGTTGCACAGTATACACCACGCCGTTTTTGTAGTCTTCGAGGGTTTATGCAATGCTAGTACTAGCAAAGCAGTTTCCTTCCAGAAGAAAGAAAAGAACTAAAAATTAGAACCAAGGATATTCAATAGTTTTAGACAGCAGATTCTCATAGAAAAAATATCAAAAACTGAAACAAACAACTATTTGAAATCAGCTTTGCTAGTGAAGCTAAATCTAGATCCGAGCCATTTTCAATGCAATTGGCTGAAGCATGTCCAGACATACTTCAATGGCAATCGACGGGCTATTCAAAGCCAGTTGAAACTGAAACAAACAGGTTAGAGAAAGGAATCAAACTCAATGCAAAACTAGGAAAACAGGGATGTCTTCAAAGGGGAATTTGCTTAGCGGTTCAAATGGCCCTGTGCACGCCCAAGCAAACTTTGAACACCTATCAGTCTCTGCAAGCAGCAGATATATCTAAAGGTACCAGGAAAAAAAAGCAAGTGAAGGGTAAAAAATAAAACCTATGTAGTAAACAAAATAGGTTTTATGTTGGATTCCTAAGAACAAACTGCTTAGCTAAGGGTTGCTTTGATGTATAGGATTCTCAAAACACAGGAATAGAATAAACAAATGATTAACAAAGCTACAGGAATAACAACGAATGGAAGGGATCTAAATCCTCAGTCCTATAAGATTCCTTTGAATCAAAGGAGCCCTAAAACCCCTGAAACTACAAATTTAAATCAAATAGGTTTTATGTAGGATTGCTAATCATTCTAGCTAAAACCGATAAACCTACAAATTCATTCTGCCCTACCAGAGCTGCCTACAGAAAACCCAAACTAGAAGTAAAAAGCCGCACCCAGAAGAGATGCGATTCACAGAGAAGTAAACAGACAAGCAGAAATGCAGAAACACACAGGCCGCAACAACAATATTCATCGCTCAGGCGTGCCAGACCATCGGGCATAACTTGGCAATTCAGAGTACATCACCCCAACAACTAGCTAAACCGGCAGCTAGACACAAGCTAGTTTCCAAAAGTCAAAGTTCAACCAGCCAGACCTAGAACTGGCACACAGGTGCACAGCACGGTTTACATACACACAACTTGATTTCGGCCCTCGAAAGAAAGAGCTCGATTTCGGTGAACAGCCATACACCACAGAGACCCCCGTTATGGATCCTTCATTGCCCGATCAGCTGCATATATGGTTAAGATTAAGACCCATTCAGAAATTTAGATCATAAAGAAAGGCGAGCGATCAGGAAGAGGTGTGGTTCAAAGATTTGCCCCAGGATTACCTGTGTAGCTGAGGTTCACTTGGAGACTTTTATGTTAGCGAGGGCAGCAAGAGCCTCCACGATCTTGCCTTCATTGATGGACCTAGTAGCCTGTGCAAAGAAATTTGGATTTTGCAGGACTGAGTTCCTGGTAAAATATGAAATGGCATATATCCCAAATGTCAGCAAAAGACACTGACCTTGAGAGACGGTATCAGTGCATAAACCTCTTCGATGGTCTCAGGCCCAATGTTCGCTATCATGCATATCTGTTACAGGTACAACAAACCATTTTATGTTTGAGATGAGGGAAATGAGATACAAGAAGGTGAGAGGAAAAGAAGGCTTACGAACCTCGCCATCATTAACACCATAGTCTTTAAGAGGTCTGCAGCTACGAGTCAAGGAAAATAACTACAAAGTGGTTGCTTGGCGAAACAATTTGACTGCGTAACCACAATGCAATCTCTAATATTAGTTCTTAACCAAAACAAAGGATACTCCAGAATTTCTTTCACCGACTTCGCAGAGGTGAAGTGATTTCCTTCTTTTGCATATTGAAAGGCCTTGTCAAACGACCTGCCGGTGCAAGAAGAAAAGATTAAACATGGAGTCACACAAGCTAACAGACTGGAACACCACATAAACAATCATTAGCGGAACATAATAACAGAATTAAAACAAGAGATATTCCTTACTCGGGAATTTTTATAGTCGGATCCTCTGATAAGATAGCCATATGTCCTTGAATTTTCTGCAACATTTCTGCTGCTTCACAGTTCGATAACAATATAGAATTTGGAGGCATATCTGCAACCAATTCTTATGCGGGAATCAGCTTGCCTTTTTTATGTTTAGACAGAAGGGGCGTTTGAAAATCATAATATAAGATGTGTGCCCGTTTCAAATGATGTAAAACTAACAATCTCATTAGACGGAACTTCTCAAGTAAAGAGTCTACTGAAATTCCATAAACTACCGAACTTTAACTACTATTAAGGTTACTATGAAATAAGCTTCTAGAAAAATAGAGGATATTTCAACGGAAGGAACTGACCAAGCTGAAGCTTTAGTTCTGCATCAGACATTGCAGGCTTTGCATTTGATGCGGAGCCCTTCCCGCCTTTCCCAGCACTAAATGCCTTCCCTCCTTTGCTACCTTCTCCTATGAGAACATAATACATGAAAGACACAGAAAGACAATCTATTATGTAACTAGAACTTTCAGTTTTATCGGCAACTCTTGAATGGATGAATGTATAGCAAAAGTACAAAATGATGCATCCATACCATTAGAAAAGGATGAAGCCTTTCCACCAGTTTTTAGGCTATCAGATGAAGCTTTCCCATTTGACTTGGAGTGTGTGGGGGGAGCCTCTTCTTCGAAAAAATCTAAATACAGGCAGTGATATATGAGTTTCTTGTATATTTTCAACTATATATCAATACAGTATTCACATTGACTTAATCGGTTTCATTCAACTATCCGGTAAATTTTAGTGCTTATTTATGTACTGTGATCAGATATCCTGCCCTATCAAATACTGCAATAGTTACAACGTAAGCAGCTCAATGATTACCATTTGGTATGCACAGCCATAAATTGGTGAAACAAAACAACAGTGTCTTGCCTTCAACTACAAACGATATGAACTGTCCTTTCACACTCAATGTAATGGTAAATAACATCAACTATGAGCAAATATTCAACGAATCATCTGCAAATAAAACCAAAGGGGAACCACAAACATGGTATATAATTCTATTCCGACATTTTTTTCTGTAGTATTTGATCAATCCTATGAAGGCTGCCAAGACAAGTATTTGGAGAGTGTAGAAGGTTGTGGGACTCTTCTAGTTAAATCATTTTTTAATCTTTACTGGAACAAAAAGTATCATTTCAAGTTTTCAACAGTAAAGTTTTCAACAGCAAAAGTACAAAAAGTATCATTGCAACCATACAAATAGAATTTTCTTGACAGTGATAAATAAAACACAATGATCATATCAGACAGATAGCTCGTAACGTGCTAGCAGACACAAGTGATATTCTTTAATTCTTATAACAAAAGCAAATACCAAAGGATTTTCTCATGGAGCAGAGCTGTGATAAGTGTAGTAAAACTAGATTTAAGTAGAACAGCAGTGTGAACACATGGGACTTGGCATGCCCAGACCAAGTAGCCAGACATAAAACATATCATAAGAAGGATAATGTGAGTTGAAAATAAAAAGGATTTAGTCCAATAAATAAACTGTTGCCTGGAAAATGTTTAATGACAAGATTGGGCAATATTATTACCATCAGAATCAGAATCAGAATCAGAATCAGAAAGGTGAATAACATCATTAGAATTGTTCTGCCTTCCGTTCGGTGCTCCTGCAAAAATAAAACAGGTAAGAAATATGTCAAACTCTAAACTTGCCTTCGAAAGCTCAACTTCTCAAAAAACACAGCATTCATTTTGATGAAGCTGTAAAATCATCAATCATCATATAGCAGGATCACACAACTGAACAACAAAAAAACATACCATAAAAGCCTTAGATTAAAAAACTTCCCTGTCAGACATAAATACCTTTATTCCGTTCAGGTTTGGCACCTGCAACGGTGCGGGGGTTGTCGCTCCGGTTTGGCATGGTAAAGGATATTACTGGGCGGGGCATGGAATGTCGAATATCCTGCGCGTTCTGATGGTAGCGGCCGTGCGAGGCGGCGCTGGGGTTGGCGCTCAGGTTCAGGTTTGTGTTTGGGTTAAGTGTGTGGATGGAGTTGCCTGAGCTGGCCATGGGAGATTGGCGATCCTGCAGGCGGCCCAAGGCGGCTCTGAGGTTAACACTCAGGTTCAGGTCTTGCCTGTAGGAGTTGAGGTATCGGAGATCCTGCGGGTAGTGAAGGTAGCTGCCGGGCAAGGCAGCGCTAGGGTTTGCATTTAGATCTGGAGTGGAGAAGTAGCGGTGCATGGGGAAGGAGATGGCTGGGCGGTGCATGGGGAAGGAGATCGCTGGGCGGTGCATGGGGAAGGAGATGGGTGGGCGGGGCATAGGGGGATGAAGATCCTGCGTGTGGTGGAGGTAGGGGCCGCCGTGAAAGGGAGAGGTGGCCGAGGGGTGGGAGTAAGGGCTGAACGGCGGCGGCGGGCCGACGGCGGCAGGGAACGTGGGCGCAGCGGTAGGCGCAGCGGTAGGAGGCGAACCGAAGAGAATACCCATGTCGGAGGGAAGATCGGGGTTGTTAGTGTTCGGATTAGGGTTAAGGTTTCTGGCTGGAGGCGCCATAGGAGGCGGCGGCGGAGTAGATCTGAAGAAGAGGGGAAGAGGAGGAAAGTTGGAGGTGGGATGAACCGGAAATGGAGGTCAATAACTCAATATATAGGCGGTGGTTGTTTTGTTGCTGTCGTGCCCCGCAATTTCACTTTATTTGCGCCCCGCAATTTCACTTTAATTGTGCCCCGCAATTTCACTTTATTTTGACTTAAGCCTCTCAGTTCCAAACAAGTTGCGGTAGGCTAGAGTTGAAACCGATAAGATCTCGAAACCAAGTCATGGTTCTGCCACATGGATAGCTAACTTCCAGGCACCCATGCCCATGGCTAGTTCTTTGGTGATAGTGCTGCTAAATATTGCTATTTTAAATTAATTCCAAAAACACCCAGTACAATATGCAGACTTGATACATGTACATCACTCCATTCCACGCATTTCAACAAGACAACAAGGTTGTGGTGTGTGTTACTGAGATGCTGCGAAATAGATAACCTATTACTTCAAATAAGCAAGGGATAAATCATCATGTTCTCTAAAGTAGTATATTCTTGAGAGAGAATTTACGGCATGTCGTAAGCCGTTCTAACACAGGTACGAAAAAACGCTAACTATCACAGAACCACGAGCATATCACACATGTGATATTTCAGAATAGGCATATACCTCAGCTTCTAGTTTAGTTCTACATTTGATACAAGGATTTTCCTTCACCAAAATAGTGAAGGTTGGATTAACTAAGGGGCTGCTTGGTTCCCAGCCACACTTTGCCACATATCAAGTTAGGCAAGTTTGACCAGGTTAGGTGTGTGTTTGGTTCTAGCCACACCTAAGGCAAGATTCTTTTTGTTCAATATAAGTCCACATGTCATACACACAAAAAGTGTGGCAAAATTCCCTTGGGCAATCCAAAGTGAGGCTAAGAATTTGAGCACCTAAGCTAAGGCAATTAGTTACCAACCAAACATGCCCTACATTGACAGCTGGCCTTCCTCTGCAGAGCAGAAAAAAAAAAGAGAACACACCAAGTTGCTCAAGCATGGAATTTAAATATACAGACCAAGCTTATGTGCTTAACTGCACCAAAATCAACAAAAATTCTTCCAAGGAACGCATGCAAGACATATCCACGGATATTCACTCTCTTGTTGAAGGGAAGGACCATTAGTTAGACTAAAACCCTTAGGAATTGCTAAATTTAGCAATGCACTTGTGCATAAACACAAATAATCCATTTAGTGTTACCTTATTCACAGGCAAGCAGACCCAAAACCTATTAGGCTGCTAGTGATTCGACAATGCCCAGCAGCGTTTAATGCATCGTCATTTTGAGCAAGCTGTGTCACGATCAACTCAATTATCTACTTTTCCAGCTTTCCTTGAGACACCAAATTATAAGAACCCACCCACACCACATATGAGTGTGACACAACCAGTAGGAAAGTTGTTAAAGATTAATTTGGTAACAAATATTAGCCAGATGTATTTCTACAAACGCACATAACAGATAACCCAATCCAATTCTACGATCCAAAGGGCATTGTCAGGAAAAAAAATCTTAAGGACTGGAACCCTTCTCAAAAGTCCTACAGTCGAAAGAGGCCCTGAACAAACAGCTCTGTTTTGTCGTGGATATATCACACCCATAACAAAATCCGATTAAAACAACATAATAAACAACCAAATCATAAGCCCTCGCACCGATCAAATTGGATCTAAACCTTCTCCGATAGCCAAAATTCATATCCTTCCGATTCCCACCCGCCAGGGCACCAGTACCGTGACAACAAAACCCTCGGCGTTCTGTAAACCCTAATCCTTGGCCATTCGCATCGGATCCTACTCGATAGACGCGAAGATCCCCGCATCCACCGGGTTTTATCCGGTGAATGTCGCGTTGGTCGAGGATTGAGACGACATCGACGCAAAAAAAAAAAAAAAAAAAACAGGGAAACAGGGGATAAAAAGAAAGGGGGGGGGGGGGGGGGGGGGGGGGGGGTGAACGGGGATCACCTGACTTGGACGGGGGGTAGGACCCTTTCCCTCCCCTGTTCGCCATTGCGGAGGAGAAGGCGGTGGTGATCAGGAGGCGCCTGCCGGAGTCGGTCGCTTCGCTCTCCGCACCGGTGCCGCACGCGCCCCGCAGCTCACTGCTCGCGGTCGTTGGCGAGGAGACGGAGAGTGAGAGTGCGGCTGCCTCTGCCCGGATGTATTATTGACGGGTTTATAAAGTTGGGCTGGGGAGATGCTCTGCAGACGGGCTCTGGACTCGGATGGACTATGGGCCCATTGAGTCAATGTTATGCAGTCCGGCAGGAGGGAGTCTAAAAAAAATGCCTCAAAAAAATTCCCTAAAAAAGGTACAAAATACAACTTCTAAAATATAATACAAACTACAACCATGCTCGGATACATGATGATGCAAGCGCCACCGACCGGAGGATCCGTAGCGCCTCATCGAAGACCCATTCCCTCCACACCCCTCCCTCTCATCAAGCTCACCGGTACGGTAATTTCCAACAAATCGCCCCTTTAGAACCTCACAAAAAAATACCACGACAACGAGGAAAAAAAGTGTGTGCATAGGGGTCATGGACTTACTAGAAGCTGTAGAGGCAGGAGTGCGACTTGGGGTTGCACGATCAATCGATGGATTAGGGGATCTCTCTCATTGAAGCAAACAAAAAAGGGAAGAGAGAGTGTGAGAGCATCTACAACCTCAAGTACCGAAATATGTCCGCGTGCGCGTTCGCGACAGTGCCCGGTCAGCATGTAAAAATTTGATTCCATAATTGGATACCTCATTTTAAAATTATCAAATCCATACAATTACATGCAACGTCAAATTGATCTAAATTTTCGCTGTCAACTGTCCTTATTGTTCCGGTCGTGTCCATGCCCGGTGACCGGCTGGGCCCCTTGAAGTGAAGGTGCGATCGCCGATGAGGTAGAGTAGGACATGGGACGCTCACGGGACTCGAGCCGTCAGAGTCTGCGGCCTGTCTGTCGCCAGTGGACGAGAGGTCGATGATGGATTTGGCGGGCGGGCGGGCAGGCCCAGCAGTGTGCAACTCCACCTTCGCGGTCTGGGTCGTGAGAGCTTCTGCGGCCATCTGCGCTTGGTGCCTTGCACGGCGGGCACGCCTCGCGTCCGCATCCAGGAATGTCCACGGCGTGCTTGCCATACACCATACCGGCGTTGACCTCCGGCTCGGAGCCCGACCCCGCGGGGACGGCGCGCCATCAAATGGGTTGCGGAGGTCAGGCTAGCAATGGGGATTACCCAAGCAGGCATTAGACTCCCATCCCCTCCTCGCGACAACCCTCCCATGCCCGTCCCCATCCCCATAGCCACTTGCAGGGATAAAAAGTTTCTCATCCCCATCCCCGTTGTTTTCTTTATCCCCGTAGGAAACCCAAACACACAATCAGCAACAACCTTTGATAGAAATAGGGAAAATAGCATTTCAACACAATAAATAATATGTTGTGGCTAGGTTAGGAGTTTCTTAGGGCTTTTTGGACCAAAGGGGCGGGATGGGTGGAAGTTTGAGTGGAGCGGGAGTGGAATGCGGCTAGGTTTCTTCTAGAATGCATATATGGTTGAATATATGCGGGTCGGGTAGGCCATTGTGGGCCGGATCCGACATGGCGGGCACGTCCGGGCGTCCCCATATCGGTCGCAAATATGGATACGGGGGTTGTCAGCCAGGCCGGGCGTTTGCGTTTCGGGCGTCCGGTTGGGTGGCAATTTCGCGTCCAGGTAGTGATCGGGCAGGCCATCCGAGCTTTTAGGGTGGATATGGAGCGTGCGGTTGTAGATGATAGGATAAGAAAATGTACATGCTACAGAGGAGAGAGGCGAGTCATGACGTTTTGTGGGTCATGTGATATGTGCGTACGTGTCCTTATTAGAATTTCCCTTTGTAGTTTAATACAATTATTTGTGATGTACATAATGAGAATTTTGCTGAAAACTACACCCTGTGATGTACTTTCTCCGTTTATAAATATAAAATGTTCTACTTACTCCGATCCATATTATTTATCGTTGTTTTAGTAGTGTGGGAGTAGCTTTTCTTTGATTCAGATGTATATAAACACATTTTAATGCATTTGTTCTCGTTATGGTTAGTGTGTGGTTCATATTGAAATATTCAAAACTTTTATACTTGTGAACGGAGGGAGGAGTTAAGAAAGGGATGATGTATGAAGATCTTTTTTTTATAAAAGGAGGATGACCCCGGCCTCTGCATCTGGGAGATGCATACGGCCACTTTATTAATTATTCTCACAAGACCTTATAAAGCCATACAACAGTAAGACTAAGAGCATCTCCAGCCGTTGGCTCCCCAGGGGGCGCCTAAAATCGCCGCCTGGGGGGTGAGCCGACGCAAAAAAATCGGCCTGAGGACGAGTTGGTCCCCAGCCGCCCGCCTCAGGGCCGCCCCAGACGCGTTCAAAAATGGCAAAAATATAGCAAATTTCGGCAAATTTCTGCATATATTACATAATAGTCGCGGATTTTTATTACATAATATATCTAACTAAAAAAGAAACGGGCTGAACGCGGAGTAGTCGCCGTCGTCGCCGCCATCCTCGCCGCCGTCGTCGTCATCGGGCTTCTCCTCCTTGACGCGACCGTCCCTGGTGGACCCCTGACCGGCGTCGCCAACGCAGACTGGTGGCGGCGACGCGTCGTCGTCGTCGCTGTCCTCGGCGACAATGACGCCTCCTTCGTTGCGGCCCGGCGGCGCTGCGCTAATCGCTGCAGGGCGGCGCACTGGCGCTCCCTCGCCATCTTCAGGGAGTCCGCGCGCGCCCATTCCAGGGCCGCGTCATCGTCGAGCTCGACGTCGCCGCCGTGCTCCGTCTTCACCGCGGGGAGGAGGCCCGGCTCCATCTTCACCGGCGCGAGCCCCGACTCCGTCTTGGGCTTGACGAAGCGCGGAGGAGGAGCTGACGAGGAGGCACGCCGGCCGCCTTGTTTGATGACGATGCCGGCGCTGCGAGTGCGCCGGCCGAGCGGCGTCTCCGCCGCGGGCTCGGCCTTGACGCCGAGCAGCGCCGGTGAAAGGGCATGTAGCCCCTAAGTGTGGTTTTGGTAATTACATGACAATATCTATGGACTAATGTTTCTCAATGAGATATATTTGAAGGTTTTGTCCATAGATGGTGCCTCAAGGATATTGGATGGAATCAAGGATGAAGTCCATATATATGAAGATAGTGCCTCAAGGATATTGGATGGAATCAAGGATGAAGTCCAAATATATGAAGATATATTTGTTGTATGCTTTGGAGTTAAATGACAATTCCTATGGAGCATCAAGTGCATTGAATCTTATATGAAGATATGTTCCATAGTGATGCTTGAAGTGCATTGGGTTGTTTTGTGAAGTCTGCCATCAAAGCATCTGAACAAGTCATCATGGTATCCTTCTTTGGATACCCCTTGCACACGGGCTTATACCATGCGCATGGGGTCGAGTGTCAACTCTCTGGATACCCCGTGATCATGAGGCCTAGGTGTTGGCTCTCGAGATCCCATATCCAGTGAGGTTTCAAGTTGGTCTTCGAGTACTTCTATTGAATCCATCAAGATTGATTTCTATGCCTAATCTAATTATGTTCATGGTGGAGTTCATTGGAGGATGTCAAAGACTGACATATTTGTGCTTTTAAGGATCAAGGGCTTGAGAGAATAATCAAAGAGAAGAATTCAAGTTATGGTTTCAAGACAAGATCATGGTGAGCTCATGTGTTGGGTTTAGGTTGATCAAGTCTTGAAGCAACCAACTAGAGTGAAAAATTGATTGTGCCTCTCAAGATATTATGATGGTGGACTTTTAAGGATCAAGGGTTTGAGAGAATAATCAAGAGAAGAATTCAAGTTATGATTCAAGACCAGATCATGGTGAGCTCACTTGTTGGGTTTTAGTTGATCAAGTCTTAAAGCAAGCAAGTAGAGTGAAGAATTCATTATGCCTCTCAAGAGATTGTGATGGAGTTTTTAGAAGGGCAAGTGGTGATCAAGATGATATTCATAGTGGAACTTGATATGGTCATGAAAGAGTCTTTGGTTATATTGTCTTGAAGCAATGAAGGGAAATGAAGAGTTCATTGTGGCTTTCAAGAAACCAAGATGGAGCTTGGAGTAAAGATGTTGGTTGACCAAGATGAAGCTCGAAGATTATATCTAGATGGTCAACTCTCAAAGCGCAAACATTGTACCACGTGGGATCAAGTGATCTAGTGGTATGGTAAGTAATTGTGAATTGTGCTTTGTTACCTAACCCATACTATGTGTTTGTTATGTCTATGTGGGTTAGGTGTTTCTCATGGGCTTGCATCAAAAGGAAAGATCTCAAGTAGCCTATGTGTGGATGACATCAAGTGGTGATGGTCATCGGGTTCGAGGAGTCCAAGTGCAAGATGAGAAGCCAGAGGTTATATGCTTTGAAGCTTGCGGTCCACATCATGATAATGCTCATGTGAAGATGGGCTTAAGTTAAGGCTTCCCTCATTGCAATATGAGGAAGCAATTCAAGCATCTTCACCAAGTGGTTGTGGACAAGAAAGGGATTCCAACTTGAGACAAGCATTGGAGTCATCACCAAGCTCAAGTTGAATATGCAAGGCAAAGGTATACCTTAGCTAGGTTTTCCTAGTTTTGCCGGCCTCATGGTGCTTGGAGGGAGACCGGATTATAGGTTTGATAGCCGTACTATCAAGAGGGACTCTCGGGCAAGTAGCTTGATCATGTCGCATATAGAGAGATCAAACCTTTGCATTAATTGCATCATTATTTCTTGTTTATCTTGCGTGGTTCTCTATGTGAGGACCTTGATCTTTTCCATAGCTTCAAAACGAGTCCAAGATCATCGAATTCGAAGTCCGTATGCCAAAGTTATCACAGTTTTAGTGGGCTGCTGCAGGCTGTTCTGGGTACCCCGTGGACACGGGGTTTTTGACCCCCGTGGGCAAAGGGCCCCATGGACACGGGCTTGTACTGTGCGCACGGGACCCCGTGGGCACGGGGTGTCCAGGAAGTGTCCGTTGGAGCCCCAACGGCTAGTTTTGGAAGTTGGCTATAAAAGAGCCCTTCCTCCCCACCGGTTTGGGGGTTGTTCGTTCACATTATAAACATCATTTTGAGCCTCTTACCACCTCTCCCAAACCCCTATCTCCCCTCTAAGTGAAGAGGGGTTTGTGGATGGATCTTGGAGTCATTTGTTGATTTCCTCCATTGCATTCCCTCTCTTCAATCCCCTACTTTCTTGAGTTGCATCTTGTGAGATTGAGAGAGTGAGTTGAGCATTTGTTGCTTGACCTTGCATTGCATTTGTTGCTTTGGTTTGAGCCCCCCGCATCGATTTGTTCGAGTGAGAGCCCGTGAGTTTATTACTCTTGGAGGCTTCGCCTCCTAGATGGTTTGGTGATACATTGAGAAGATTGTGAAGAGGCCTATGTGGCCCAGGTTCCCCCGGAAGCTTCCTTTTGTGGTGTGCTCCGGGGAAGGGTGTTGAAGTGGCCTAGGTGGTCAAGTTCCTCCGGAAGCTTCCGTGGTTGTGGTGTGCTCCGGATAAGTTTGTAAAGGTGTGGTGGTCGCCTTCAAGACCAACCCCGAGTGAACCGAGGCTCATCCGTTGGGGGTGACTCGGAAGGGAGAATACGGTGAGTCACTTGGTGACGCCCCGGAGCTTTGGCTTTGGCACCGCTCTAACGGAGATTAGCACTCTCATGAGTGTGAACTTCGGGATAAATCCGCGTCTCCGACTCACTTGTGGTTATCTCATACCCACACCATTTACTTTCCGCAATTCATACTTGCTCATATTGATATATTTTGGAAAGTGTAATTATTTACTTCACGAAGAGCAAGAACAGAATGAAAAACTTGATTGTCACCTTCTTGATGCTCTAGAAACTCTTAGAGACTTAGAATCTTCTAAATAAGAGATTGAAGTTGCTCATGATTAACATAAAGCGGATTTTGAGCACCTTGACCTTGTCTACAAGAATGTCAAAGTAGAGCTCACCAAACTCTCTAAGTCTTATGAGGAACTTCAAGCTACTCATGTGAAGTCTCTAGTTTCTTCTAGCTCCTCTCATATTGTCAATGATGCTTGTGCTACTAACTCTACTCCTTGTGAAGCATCTATCTTGAAGGAGAATGTTGAGCTAAGGGCTCAACTTGTTTTGCTAACTAGCAATTATGGGAAATTAGAAGAAAGTCATGAAAAGCTCTCGGGCTCTCATGATGACCTTCTAATCTCCCATGAAAGGCTAAAGTTAGCTCATGAGGCTGTTGTGACTAAGGTAACATCTCGTGAGCCTCATGTGGACATTAGCACTATATCTACTCAAAATGATTTATTGACATATGCTAGTCCTAGTAATTCGTCTAGACATATTATAGTCAATTCTTGTGATGAATTGCTCCCCTTGCCTTGTTGCTCTAATAATGAAGTTTCTACTTCCTCTAGTACTTTTGTTGATACTAACCTTGTAGAGGAAAACAAAGAGCTCAAGGCTCAAGTCACTAATTTGAAGAAAGACTTGGAAATGTGTCATAAAGGAAATTCCACTCTCAACAATATTTTGAGTGATCAAAAATCCCCTCATGACATGGGTGGACTTGGTTTCATCTCCAACAACAAGAAGTCCAAGAAAAGGAATAAGGGACAAGACCAAGTCAAGAATACGGCCAACATCACATGCTTAAAGTGCAAGAATGTTGGACACCATGTGAGATCTTGTCCATTGAAGAAGAAGGCTTCAAATGTGAAGCAACAAGGGAAGCGGCCTCAATTTCAATCTCAAGGTCAACCTCAAGTTCAATCTCAAGGTCAACCTCAAGCTGAAGAAAGGCCACTATCAATAATGAACCAAGGAAATGCTCCCCAAGTTGTGAAAGTAAAGAATAAGAGAAGGGGGAGCACATGTTGCTATATTTGTCGTGAGAAGGGACACATCTCTTCATCTTGTCCCAACGGTAACATCCCTAAGCCTCCTCTAGTCAATGATCATTATTCGCTTAGGAAGGATGTTGTTGGCAATTTGTTTGCCAAGTTTGTTGGTGCCCAAAGTGGTTTGGAAATGGAAAAGGCCATTTGGGTTGCCAAGCCTATTGTGAATAACTTCTTAGGACCCAACTTGGTTGGGGACCATCAAGCTCAACCTTGATCAATAGGTGTGTGGAGGACATTGGAGATTTGGCTAGTTCATGAAGAAAATAATATTCACCATTTATTTGGTCGGGCCAAGTCATGTGGATTAACTTCATTTTATCTATCCAATGTTCCTCCTTGTGGTAACTTGTATTTTTATTGCTTACATTCAAAGTTACTCGTCCCTTGCATGCTCAGGTTTTGTATCTAGCATGTGCATTTATATGTTGTGCTTCCTAGTATGCTTGATTTGTGTTATCTAGCATGTGTAGGTTGCATTGCACATCATATAGTGCTGCTTGTTGTCTTGAGCCTTATTTGTATGTTGTTTGTCTCTTGCGAGATATTAATGGATCATCACATTATGGGGGAGTATTATGTTTTGTGCGCATCACAAACCCAAAATGTGAATATGAGAAATACTACATAGAATTGATACTCAATATTATCTAGTCACTATGTGGTATGTCAAGCTCATTTGAAATTCAGATTCTCAGAGTATCCATTAATTATCTCTTGTAGGTGGTTATTTGTCTCCGTTGTGTGCTTGCTGTGGTATCCAGAAATTTGCACCAGAAAAGTTCTGGATACCCCGTGCGCACGGGGTCTTTTGACCCCCGTGCGCACGGGGTGTTGCGTAACTCTCTGGGTACCCCGTGCGCACGGGGTACTATGTAACTCCCTGGATACCCCGTGTGCACGGGGTCTTTTGACCCCCGTGCGCACGGGGTGGTTGTTGATTATGATCTTGTGCTTCTTCGGATTCTACCACCGAGTGTTAATTCCAAATACCAATTGGTATTTCTGATTGTTGTAGAATTTTATTATAGCGACCCGACCTCAGATGGTTAAGTCTCTGTGCTTCAGTGTCATCCCTGGATAGGTAATGCTGACACACATAGTACTTGAAGCATTTATAACAGAGTAGCAATCACACACTATTACATCGAATGTCTCCAAAGAGAACTTATTACAATAATATGGCTTAAGGCCATCTAATGCGATAACAGCGAAAGGCTTGGAAGATAGGGTGAATCCATCAACTCCAACGGCATAGCTGAGCTGCACGGCAACGACCTAACGAACCTTACTCCTCGTCTAAAAAGTCTGCAACATAATACGTTGTAGCCCGAAAACGGGTCAGCACATGGAATATGCTGGCAATATAACACAGTAGAGCAGAAACAGAATAATGCTATCACTACATGCATATATGGCTGGTGGAAAGCTGTATGGTTGTAGTTTTGCGAAAAACCAATTTTTCCCTACAACAGCGGAATAGATTTTTATTTTTACTATCATGGTGGTTGAAACATCATTGAGAAGGTATCCCCAACTCAATCCCAATTAAAGTGATTAACAACCCAACAATATTAATTAAGCATGGTGAGATACATGTGATAACCCAAGTACTAGATACTCAAGAATTATCCATAGCCGGGGACACGGCTAACCATGATTAGATTGTACACTCTGCAGAGGTTTGCGCACTTTTCCCCACAAGACTCGATCGCCTCCGTTGGATTTCTCGCACTACATGATGTCTGAGAAATGGATGACCGAGACACAGTCTTTCAGAAACGTTAACTCTCTACTCCAGGTAGACCATACCAAACCTACAAAACCCACTACCTGCTGATCTACCTCTTCAAGAGCTTCACGTAACTTACTCAACTACGCTAGAGCCCATAATAGCTTGTGCCTGCACACAGAAGTTTCTATCATGAATCATCTCAGTTCCCTTTGAGCCTGGGTGGCGGTCCATAGGAAGATCACACGGGTACCCCGGGATTTCCAAAAAAACAGGCAACACTGGGTTCCCCAGGTGCCTCAATCCACCCATTTGTTTGATTAAGTTGCCACCTTAAGTTGAACCATTAATTAACAATCTCACATCTGACATGAATTTCACTCAAACCCAAACCACGTCTACGAGCATAGCATAGCAATAAGCAATACGTAGAAGTAACTCCCACGGGTTTGAATATAACAGGGCAATAGGTTCTACCTCAGCAACTACTTTCCAACCCACAAGTTAATGACATCCTAATCATGTAGTGTTTGAGGATTGGAACTAATGCATAAAAACTGGGTAATAATGGGATATGATCAAAGTGTTACTTGCCTTGCTGACGATCCGCGAATCCTAGAGACTCGTAGTAACACGCTTCGCACTCCGGGAATTCTATCGCAAGCAACCAATAACATACATAAGTAACAAGCAACGATGCACAAGCAAAACTCAAATAAAAGAGGTTGACCAGAAAGTTCAAATTAAGAACTCCGGTTCGCAAAAAGAATCAAAACAAACGGAGCAACGAAACTCAAACGGCGAAAGAAAGAAGCTTCGTTTACTAATTTGAAACTAGGTCAAATTTTACAGTAGCAAAACTTGTTTGAGTTGGTTAAACAGAAAGAGGGTTTCGAGACGAAACTCCAGGCGCCTGAATCGCCTGATTTCGTTAAACGAGCGAAAAGATAAACAGAAACTAAGATCGGATCAGAAATCACGATCAGAAAAATCTCGGAATAAATCCGATAAAAGAAAACTCACGAACAGACTAACGAACGAGCGTTCGTTAGCTGTAACTAACAGGCGAAAACCGTTCGTTAAAACGAACGTACGGACGAACGTCCGCTAACTGGAAGAACTGAGAAAAACCGACGAATCCGAAAAAAACGAATCTAGGGTTTCTGAAAAAAAACCAAACGGTTTTTATAAAAAAAACCGGCGGCGGGGCGCGGCGGCTACCTCCGGCGAGGTGGGGTGCGGGGCGGCGGCTCGTGGGGCGGCGGGGCTTGGCGGCGGCGGCGAGCACGGGCGGCGGCGGCAGGGTTGGCGGCGGTGGTGGTGGTGTTGGGGGCGGGGTGGCGACGTATATAAAGGGGACGGGGCGGCGACTTGGAGGAGGGGGCAAGGCGCGGCGGAGGCGGAGTCCAACTCGGACTCCGGTCCGAGTGGCGGCGGCGGCGGCACGCGCGCGCGCAGGAGGCGGCGGCGGCCTGGCGCGGCTGGGCCTTAGGCCTAGTCGGCGCGGGAACCCTTTTTTTAAAACTTCGCCGACCGAAATAAAATCCTAGAAAAAAACCTAAAAATGCCAAAACAAATTTTCACCGTCTAAATAAAATATTTAGAACAAGATAAACATTTTCTTGGCCCTAAAATGCAATTTTGAAAAACATGCAATTTTTCTAATGCAAATAAAATCCGAATAAAATCCAATAAAAATCAATTTAATGATTTTAATATTTTTCCTCTAATATTTCATTTATTTTGGAGAAGTCATATTATCTCCTCTCTTTATTTTTTAATGTGAAATATTTTTCGGAGAGAAATAATTAAAATCAAATCCTCTTTTCATTATTTGATAAAAGAATCAAATATGAAGACCGGGAAATTCCCAACTCTCTCCGAGGGTCCTTGAGCTGCTTAGGATTTCGAGGATTACGGAACGGAAAAGCAACAAAACATGATATGCATGGATGATTTATGTATAACATTCCAAATTAAAAATTTGGGATGTTACATTTACTAGCAAAAGGGCCCGTGCGTTGCAACGGCAAAAAAACTATAATCTTCAATGGCCATGACCACATTTTGCTGCATCACCAAGATACATTATCACTCTCAGTTTTATGAAATGATGAACATTTTTTCTAAACTCGTGAACATTTTTCAAATTTTTAGACAATTTTACAATTTTTTGTACTTTTTCTAAAATAAAGAACATTTTTTGAATTCTTGAAGACTTTATGCTATTTGCAAAATAATAATAATTTGTGAACATGTTTTAAAACAATTTTATTTAATCGACGAACATTTCTATAATCGAAGAACATTTTTAGGAAATTTGTGAAATATTTTTTGAAATTCATGGACATTTTTTTGATTTAACGAACATTTTTTGAAATTCATGATCATTTTTGAATCAGTGAACATTTTATGAATGAATAAATTGTTTTTGAAGTCATGAACGTTTTTTGTTCAATTTCATTAACATTTTCTAATACACGAACTTTTTAAGCAAACATTTTTTTACCAAATCACAAACATTTTTTAATCTACAAACAATTTATGATTTATTAAAAGATTATTGCTAAATTTTCGTTTTCTAAATTTTCCAGATTTTTTTTGCTGTTCCAAATTATTAAAAGTAGAAAAATTGAAAACAATAAAATAAATAAATAAATAAAAACAAACTTTAAAAAACAGGCCGCCTGGACATGGGCGGCCCATACAGGCGTGCGGCGTCTTCTTCCAGCGCACAGAGCGCAATATACGTGGTCCTTACTGCATGGGCCGGCATAGGCAGGGGATTTCTTTGTGTAAAACCTTCTTTTATCACTTATGCTCCATCTGTTTCTAAATATAAGTCTTTTTGGAGATTGCAATATAGACTACGTACGAAGTAAAATAATTTAATCTACACTTTAAAATATGTATATATACATCCGTATGTAGTTTGTGGTGGAATCTCTAAAAAGACTTATTATATTTAGGAACGGGGGAGTAGGTTGTATTGGTGGGTAATATTTTGTAACTTTTGGGGCAATTTCCGTGAGATATCGCCAGACATGTTAGGAGGGCATCGTTTTTTTTTACTGGTCGAACGTTACGCGGGCGAACGTGGTAGAGGCCAAGTGGCCCAAGACAGACGATTGGTAGAATAGCCTAGCTCAATATGAGGAAACACCATGGACATACGAAATGGGAGGACCAATAATATTATACCTCCATTTATATATTAAAAATAGTATATATGCCTGTGTGTTAGAACGGTAGAAAGAATTGACATAAATTTAGTGAGGATTGTATGTGCAAACATCATGTTCAATGTGCTACAAATTTGGCGCAAATTCAATAAAAATTATAAGAGCAAGGAAAACATAACGGAAGAAAAAAAATGACATGAATTTAATGAGGATTAAAAAATGCCACATCATTTTTACTCATAAGCATGACAACCTACCATTGATTCCCCTGCACCTCCTGTTAATTAGTTTTTCTTTTTCTTTCTTTTCTTATATCACGATGCCCACATAATTACCGTCCATTTCCTTCCTCTCTCTTTCTCCTTCCTTCTTTATTTCTCATGCAATTATTTTTTTCCTTTTTTGCTAGGCCTACTAATTACTCCTGCGATTAATATGGCGCCCAGATAATTACCATCAATTTTCTTCCTTCTTTGTCATGCATTTTTTTCCTTTTTTGCTAGGCCTGCTAATTACTCCTGCGATTAATATGGCACCCAGATAATTACCATCAATTTTCTTCCTTTTTTATTTCTTATTCAATACATATTACCTTTCTTGCTGGTTCTACATAATTACCATCTTCATTCTTTATTTCTCATGCAAAGAATGTCTATTTCCTTTCTTTATTTCTTTGCTTAATTTCCAAAGCAGCTTCTCGATGCCTGACAACCTAAAAACGTATATAAACTGGTAAAAATTAATGTTAAATAGCAAGGTGAGACTATTTGATAAGTAAAAAAATAAGAAAAAAACTTCCAGCCTGGTCCCTTGTCCGTCTAGTGGGCCGTAGCACTCGCACATGCCCATCAAGACCGTGCCCATTTATCTCGGCCCGAGTACGCCTGTCTCTATTCTTAAGGTTCGAGACACCCTAATTAGCAAGCTTAGGAGCCTAGCCTAAGTGGTCTGCTGCGCTGCAACCAACATGGGAGACCAGGGATCAAATCCCAACGCTGCCACCATTTTTTCCTCTAATTTCTTTTAATTCAAACACACACACATACAGCCAGATATAGAAAACGACGGTGAACCAGCCTACGACGGACACAATTCAGCATGCAGGCCCAGCCGAGGCCCAGTTTAGCGAATCAGCCGAGGCCCAGTACGGAAAACAAAAACCAGACGCATCTAAACAGATATAACGAAAATTTAGTACCATCTCGAATATGTTTTAAATTCAAACTGAAAGCGTAAAATCACGGAAAGAAGCGTATTGTGACGGTGAACCCACGGAGTCAATCCGTGCTTTATTATTAGGGATAGATGATCATCTTCTTCTCAGCTTGTGCTTCAACTTGCCTTATCTCACTGCTTGTACTATCTTTTATCTACTTGAGTGAGATAAGCCTTTGAGCATGTGTGTAATGTATATCCTATATGCTCTTTGGTTTTTGCTTAGTTCATATGTTGTACTTTTCTTGCAGTCCTGTGTGGATTCATCTCTTGATATAATTTGGACAACTTGAATGCTTTATGTTATTTTTGGAGTATTCTTCGTTTAAGTGTTCTTTTGTCCAAATTGTATCTCTTTGGATCTTGGTAGGCATGTGCATGCATATTTATTTATATACTTTTTCATGCCTTGATTGCTCTACTTGACCCTCTATATAGGGTAAACTCCATCAAATCATTAATGATTAAAAGTGTGCATGAACTTCAAGTTCATATCCTTTTGCACATATTTAATATGGAGTTTGCCCTATGTATTGTGGTTGGACTAACTACTTCGGGCCCAATAAGTTTGGGGACCAAAGTGTACCTTAATGTGTTTTAGGTACGTTGGAGAAGCATTGGATGCTTGGCTTATTCATGAGGAAGGTGGATACACCATGGAAAATTATTAGAGCCAAGCTTGGTTGATTCTTTGATTTGAGAGAGAAGAAAAATGAAAACCCGGTTCGGTGGTGTATAGAGGAAACGGTGAATGTGGAGTGTGATGAGAATAACGGCTTCCATGCGGAGCAATTTGTTTCAAGTGTTGCAGGTGATGAGGCTCCTTCCGAAGCTACAAGTACAATGGGGATTGGTCATATTCTTTCACAAGAAACACCCCTTGTCCATGTAGAAGAAGAAGGAATAAGAGACCCTCTTGTGGATCGACCACAAGGGAAGTCCTCACCCCCAACACAAGATCAAGATGCTATGGGACATCATGTACCTATCCAAGAACAAGATCAAGTCCATCATGTTCGCGTACTAGATCAAGAGCCCCTTGAACCAATGCTTTCTCTCCCGGTAACAAGTACTTACTTCATGCATTATTTAAGTTAGAGTCAACATTGTGTATGTTGCATCATGGCATGATTAGTACTTGTTGAGTGAGTGCTTGTATGTATTTCTTAAATCTTTGCACTCATGTTTTTTTTAATATATTTTGGACCCATGCTTAGCATGATTATCCTATTGGATATCTCCATTACCCCTTGTCCAAAATATGCTCTTTTGATCCTTTGGATGTTTGATTCTCATGACATATATTTTTGGTGCAGTCTATGGATCCTCAACATAGTGTGAATTTCTTCCTTTGTTCGTAACTGGATATGTGCACTTGATTCCACTCACAATATGAGAAATGCACAAATTAAGGAGGAACCCATACTATATTGGTTGTCTAGATTTTTCTTCCATTTTGGCACTTGTTGCCAATGGGGGAGAATTTTAGAGGGTTTAGGAGAAGTGGGTTGGTTCCTGTCATTGATGCATATATACATTTGTTGTGCTTGCTCGTAGCATCGATGTGTATATAGAGAAAACTCCACTGAGTTCTTTCACATGCATATATTGTGAGGGAGTTTGCTCTATATATTGTGATTCTACTAGCATCAAATTCTTGTGTAGTATTTCGATGCTAGTATAACCGGTTTTGATAACATCAACTATCTTTGTGATATTTGAGGCTATCAAAACCACCTCAAGTATACAATTTATTCTCGGATAGATTGCATACTTGTTTTAATTTCATTATATAAACCCTCTTGTTGAGATTGTCATCAATTACCAAAATGGGGGAGAATGAAAGGGCATGTATCCCCTAAGTGTGGTTTTGGTAATTAAATGACAATCTCTATGGACTAATGTTTCTCAATGAGATATATTTGAAGGTTTTGTCCATAGATGGTGCCTCAAGGATATTGGATGGAATCAAGGATGAAGTCCATATATATGAAGATAGTGCCTCAAGGATATTGGATGGAATCAAGGATGAAGTCCATATATATGAAGATATATTTGTTGTATGCTTTGGAGTTAAATGACAATTCCTATGGAGCATCAAGTGCATTGAATGTTATATGAAGATATGTTCCATAGTGATGCTTGAAGTGCATTGGGTTGTTTTGTGAAGTCTGCCATCAAAGCATTTGAAGAAGTCCTCATGGTATCCTTCTTTGGATACCCCTTGCACACGGGCTTGTACCATGCGCATGGGGTCGAGTGTCAACTCTCTGGATACCCCGTGATCACGAGGCCTAGCTGTTGGCTCTCGAGATCCCATATCTAGTGAGGTTTCAAGTTGGTATTTGAGTACTTCTATTGAATCCATCAAGATTGATTTCTATGCCTAATCTAATTATGTTCATGGTGGAGTTCATTGGAGGATGTCAAAGACTGACATATTTGGGCTTTTAAAGATCAAGGGCTTGAGAGAATAATCAAAGAGAAGAATTCAAGTTATGGTTTCAAGAAAAGATCATGGTGAGCTCATGTGTTGGGTTTAGGTTGATCATGTCTTGAAGCAACCAACTAGAGTGAAATATTCATTGTGCCTCTCAAGATATTATGATGGTGGACTTTTAAGGATCAAGGGTTTGACAGAATAATCAAAGAGAAGAATTCAAGTTATGATTCAAGACCAGATCATGGTGAGCTCACGTGTTGGGTTTCAGTTGATCAAGTCTTAAAGCAAGCAACTAGAGTGAAGAATTCATTATGCCTCTCAAGAGATTGTGATGGAGTTTTTAGAAGGGCAAGTGGTGATCAAGATGATATTCATAGTGGAACTTGATATGGTCATGAAAGAGTCTTTGGTGATATTGTCTTGAAGCAATGAAAGGAAATGAAGAGTTCATTGTGGCTTTCAAGAAACCAAGATGGAGCTTGGAGTAAAGATGTTGGTTGGCCAAGATGAAGCTCGAAGATTATCTCTAGATGGTCAACTCTCAAAGCGCAAACATTGTACCACGTGGGATCAAGTGATCTAGTGGTATGGTAAGTAATTGTGAATTGTGCTTTGTTACCTAACCCATACTATGTGTTTGTTATGTCTATGTGGGTTAGGTGTTTCTCATGGGCTTGCATCAAAAGGAAAGATCTCAAGTAGCCTATGTGTGGATGACATCAAGTGGTGATGGTCATCGGGTTTGAGTAGTCCAAGTGCAAGATGAGAAGCCAGAGGTTATATGCTTTGAAGCTTGCGGTCCACATCATGATAATGCTCATGTGAAGATGGGCTTAAGTTAAGGCTTCTGTCATTGCAATATGAGGAAGCAATTCAAGCATCTTCACCAAGTGGTTGTGGACAAGAAAGGGATTCCAACTTGAGACAAGCATTGGAGTCATCACCAAGCTCAAGTTGAATATGCAAGGCAAAGGTATACCTTAGCTAGGTTTTCTTAGTTTTTCCGGTCTCATGGTTCTTGGAGGGAGACCGGATTATAGGTTTGATAGCCATACTATCAAGAGGGACTCTCGGGCAAGTAGCTTGATCATGTCGCATGTAGAGAGCTGAAACCTTTGCATTAATTTCATAATTATTTCTTTTTGATCTTGGGTGGTTCTCTATGTGAGGACCTTGGGCTTTTCCATAGCTTCAAAACGAGTCCAAGATCATCGAATTCGGAGTCCGTATGCCAAAGTTATCACAGTTTTAGTGGGCTGCTGTAGGCTGTTCTGGGTACCCCGTGGACACGGGGTTTTTGACCCCCGTGGGCACGGGGCCCCATGGACACGGGCTTGTATCATGCGCACGGGACCCGGTGGGCACGGGGTGTCCAGGAAGTGTCCGTTGGAGCCTCAACGGCTAGTTTTGGAAGTTGGCTATAAAAGAGCCCTTCCTCCCCACCAGTTTGGGGGTTGTTCATTCACATTCTAAACATCATTTTGAGCCTCTTACCACCTCTCCCAAACCCCTATCTCCCCTCTAAGTGAAGGGGTATTTGTGGATGGATCTTGGAGTCATTTGTAGATTTCCTCCATTGCATTCCCTCTCTTCAATCCCGTACTTTCTTGAGTTGCATCTTGTGAGATTGAGAGAGTGATTTGAGCATTTGTTGCTTGACCTTGCATTGCATTTGTTGCTTTGGTTTGAGCCCCCCGCATCGATTTTTCGAGTGAGAGCCCGTGAGTTTATTACTCTTGGAGGCTTCGCCTCTTAGATGGTTTGGTGATACATTGAGAAGATTGTGAAGAGGCCTATGTGGCCCAGGTTCCCCCGGAAGCTTCCTTTTGTGGTGTGCTCCGGGGAAGGGTGTTGAAGTGGCCTAGGTGGTCAAGTTCCTCCGGAAGCTTCCGTGGTTGTGGTGTGCTCCGGATAAGTTTGTAAAGGTGTGGTGGTCGCCTTCAAGACCAACCCCGAGTGAACCGAGGCTCATCCGTTGGGGGTGACTCGGAAGGGAGAATACGGTGAGTCACTTGGTGACGCCCCGGAGCTTTGGCTTTGGCACCGCTCTAACGGATATTAGCACTCTCATGAGTGTGAACTTCGGGATAAATCCGCGTCTCTGACTCACTTGTGGTTATCTCATACCCACACCATTTACTTGCCGCAATTCATACTTGCTCATATTGATATATCTTGTGCTAGTTGAATTGCTTAGTACTTCCTACATTTCCTTATCTTGTGATATAGCTTGTGCTTGCTAGTTTCTTTTAGTGCATATCTTGTTTAGCATAGGTTGTTGGTGCACTTAGTTGAGCCTAGCATATTTAGGATTTGTGCAAGAAAAGTTTCCGTTAGTGTAATTCTGCATTAGGATAAAGCCAAATCCGTAAAAGTTTTAAAACGCCTATTCACCCCCCTCTAGTCGTCATCTAGATCATTTCAGCCGGAGAGCCGGAGGAGTGCGAAGAAGAGCGTGATGAGGAGGAAGTAGAGGAGGCGCCGAACCTCCTGGGCAACCATTGCCCGTCGCGTCGGCGGTGAGCCGTGGCTGTGGCGGCCGCCCTCGTCGGGGGGTATGCCAACGGCGGGTCGTTGTCGCCCTCGAGGTACGTCAGAATGCCCTCGAGGATTCGGCCGGCGACATCCTGAAGGAAATATGCCCTAGAGGCAATAATAAAGTTATTATTTATTTCCATATATCATGATAAATGTTTATTATTCATGCTAGAATTGTATTAACCGGAAACATAATACATGTGTGAATACATAGACAAACAGAGTGTCACTAGTATGCCTCTACTTGACTAGCTCATTAATCAAAGATGGTTATGTTTCCTAACCATGGACAAAGAGTTGTCATTTGATTAATGGGATCACACCATTAGTTGAATGATCTGATTGACATGACCCATTCCATTAGCTTAGCACCCGATCGTTTAGTATATTGCTATTGCTTTCTTCATGACTTATACATGTTCCTATGACTATGAGATTATGCAACTCCCGTTTGCCGGAGGAACACTTTGTGTGCTACCAAACGTCACAACGTAAATGGGTGATTATAAAGGTACTCTACAGGTGTCTCCAAAGGTACATGTTGGGTTGGCGTATTTTGAGATTAGGATTTGTCACTCCGATTGTCGGAGAGGTATCTCTGGGCCCTCTCGGTAATGCACATCACATAAGCCTTGCAAGCATTGCAACTAATGAGTTAGTTGCGAGATGATGTATTACGGAACGAGTAAAGAGACTTGCCGGTAACGAGATTGAACTAGGTATTGAGATACCGACGATCGAATCTCGGGCAAGTAACATACCGGTGACAAAGGGAACAACGTATGTTGTTATGCGGTCTGACCGATAAAGATCTTCGTAGAATATGTAGGAGCCAATATGAGCATCCAGGTTCCGCTATTGGTTATTGACCGGAGACGTGTCTCGGTCATGTCTACGTTGTTCTCAAACCCGTAGGGTCCGCACGCTTAAGGTTTCGATGACAGTTATATTATGAGTTTATGAGTTTTGATGTACCGAAGCTAGTTCGGATTCCCGGATGTGATCACGGACATGACGAGGAGTCTCGAAATGGTCGAGACATAAAGATTGATATATTGGACGGCTATATTCGGGCACCGGAAGTGTTCCGGGTGATTTCGGAGAAAACCGGAGAGCCGGAGGGTTACCGGAACCCCCCGGGAGAAGTAATGGGCCATATGGGCCTTAGTGGAGAGAGAGAGGGGCAGCCAAAGGTGGGCCGCGTGCCTCCTCCCCCTGGTCCGAATTGGACTAGGAGAGGGGGGGGGGGCGGCGCCCCCCTTTCCTTCTCCCTCCCCACTTCTTTCCCCCTCCTAGTAGGAGTCCTACTCCTACTAGGAGGAGGACTCCTCCTTGGCGCGCCATAGAGGCCGGCCGGCCTCCTCCCCTTGATCCTTTATATACGGGGGCAGGGGGCACCCCTTGACACACAAGTTGATCCACGTGATCATATTCTTAGCCGTGTGCGGTGCCCCCTTCCACCATAGTCCTCGATAATATTGTAGCGGTGCTTAGGCGAAGCCCTGCGACAGTAGAACATCAAGATCATCACCACGCCGTCGTGCTGACGGAACTCTTCCCCGACACTTTGCTGGATCGGAGTCCGGGGATCGTCATCGAGCTGAACGTGTGCTAGAACTCGGAGGTGCCGTAGTTTCGGTGCTTGATCGGTCGGGCCGTGGAGACGTACGACTACATCAACTAAGTTAACGCTTCCGTTGTCGATCTACAAGGGTACGTAGATCACACTCTCCCCCTCTCGTTGCTATGCATCACCATGATCTTGCGTGTGCGTAGGATTTTTTTTGAAATTACTACGAAACCCAACAGTGGCATCCGAGCCTAGGTTTTATATGTTGATGTTATATGCACGAGTAGAACACAAATGAGTTGTGGGCGATATAAGTCATACTGCTTACCAGCATGTCATACTTTGGTTCGGCGGTATTGTTGGACGAAGTGGCCCGGACCGACATTACGCGTACGCTTACGCGAGACCGGTTCTCCCGACGTGCTTTGCACATAGGTGGCTTGCGGGTGACAGTTTCTCCAACTTTAGTTGAACCGAGTGTGGCTACGCCCGGTCCTTGCGAAGGTTAAAACAACACCAACTTGACAAACTATTGTTGTGGTTTTGATGCGTAGGTAAGATTGGTTCTTGCTTAAGCCCGTAGCAGCCACGTAAAACTTGCAACAACAAAGTAGAGGACGTCTAACTTGTTTTTGCAGGGCATGTTGTGATGTGATATGGTCAAGACATGATGCTAAATTTTATTGTATGAGATGATCATGTTTTGTAACCGAGTTATCGGCAACTGGCAGGAGCCATATGGTTGTCACTTTATTGTATGCAATGCAATCGCGCTGTAATGCTTTACTTTATCACTAAGCGGTAGCGATAGTCGTGGAAGCATAAGATTGGCGAGACGACAACGATGCTACGATGGAGATCAAGGTGTCGCGCCGATGACGATGGTGATCACGACGGTGCTTCGAAGATGGAGATCACAAGCACAAGATGATGATGGCCATATCATATCACTTATATTGATTGCATGTGATGTTTATCTTTTATGCATCTTATCTTGCTTTGATTGACGGTAGCATTATAAGATGATCTCTCACTAATTATCAATAAGTGTTCTCCCTGAGTATGCACCGTTGCGAAAGTTCTTCGTGCTGAGACACCACGTGATGATCGGGTGTGATAGGCTCTACGTTCAAATACAACGGGTGCAAAACAGTTGCACACGCGGAATACTCAGGTTATACTTGACGAGCCAAGCATATACAGATATGGCCTCAGAACACGGAGACCGAAAGGTCGAGCGTGAATCATATAGTAGATATGATCAACATAGTGACGTTCACCAATGAAACTACTGTTGGAAATATGCCCTAGAGGCAATAATAAAAGCATTATTATTATATTTCCTTGTTCATGATAATTGTCTTTATTCATGCTATAATTGTGTTATCCGGAAATCGTAATACATGTGTGAATAACAGACACCAACATGTCCCTAGTAAGCCTCTAGTTGACTAGCTCGTTGATCAACAGATAGTCATGGTTTCCTGACTATGGACATTGGATGTCATTGATAATGAGATCACATCATTAGGAGAATGATGTGATGGACAAGACCCAATCCTAAACATAGCATAAGATCGTATAGTTCGTTTGCTAGAGTTTTCCAATGTCAAGTATCTTTTCCTTAGACCATGAGATCGTGTAACTCCCGGGTACCGTAGGAGTGCTTTGGGTATACCAAACGTCACAACGTAACTGGGTGACTATAAAGGTAGACTACGGGTATCTCCGAAAGTGTCTGTTGGGTTGACATGGATCAAGACTGGGATTTGTCACTCCGTATGACGGAGAGGTATCACTGGGCCCACTCGGTAATGCATCATCATTATGAGATCAAAGTGACCAAGTGTCTGGTCACGGGATCATGCATTACGGTACGAGTAAAGTGACTTGCCGGTAACGAGATTGAACGAGGTATGGGGATACCAACGATCGAATCTCGGGCAAGTAACATATCGATTGACAAAGGGAATTGCATACGGGGTTGCTTGAATCCTCGACATCGTGGTTCATCCGATGAGATCATCGTGGAGCATGTGGGAGCCGACATGGGTATCCAGATCCCGCTGTTGGTTATTGACCGGAGAGTCATCTCGGTCATGTCTGCATGTCTCCCGAACCCGTAGGGTCTACACACTTAAGGTTCGGTGACGCTAGGGTTGTAGGGATATGTATATGTAGTAACCCGAATGTTGTTCGGAGTCCCGGATGAGATCCCGGACGTTACGAGGAGTTCCGGAATGGTCTGGAGGTAAAGAATTATATATAGGAAGTCCTGTTTCGGCCATCGGGACAAGTTTCGGGGTTATCGGTATTGTACCGAGACCACCGGAAGGGTCCCGGGGGGTCCATCGGGTGGGTCCACCTACCCCGGGGGGGCACATGGGCTGTAGGGGGTGCGCCTTGGCCCACATGGGCTGTAGGGGGTGCGCCTTGGCCTACATGGGCCAAGGGCACCAGCCCCAAGAGGCCCATGCGCCCAGGGTTTCCAAAGGGGGAGAGTCCCACTAGTGGAAGGCACCTCCTAGGTGCCTTGGGGGGGGAGGGAAACCTCCCCTTGGCCGCCGCCCCCCTAGGAGATTGGATCTCCTAGGGCCGGCGCCCCCCCCTTGGCCCTCCTATATATAGTGGGGGAAGGAGGGCTTTTGAGCCACGCCTTTGGTTGCCTCCTTCTCCCTCTCCAATACCTCCTCCTCCTCCATAGCGCTTGGCGAAGCCCTGACGGAGTACTGCAGCTCCATCACCACCACGCCGTCATGCTGCTGCTGGAGCCATCTTTCTCAACCTCTCCTTCCCTCTTGCTGGATCAAGAAGAAGGAGACGTTACGCTGACCGTACGTGTGTTGAACACGGAGGTGCCGTCCGTTCGGCGCTAGGATCTTCGGTGATTTGGATCACGTCGTGTACGACTTCCTCATCCCCGTTCTTTGAACGCTTCCGCGCGTGATCTACAAAGGTATGTAGATGCAATCCAATCAATCGTTGCTAGATGAACACATAGATGGATCTTGGTGAAACCGTAGGAAAATTTTTGTTTTCTGCAACGTTCCCCAACAGTGGTATCAGAGCTAGGTCTATGCGTAGTTCTTCTTGCGCGAGTAGAACACAATTTGTTGTGGGCGTAGATGTTGTCAACTTTCTTGCCGCTACTAGTCTTATCTTGCTTCAACGGTATTGTGGGATGAAGCGGCCCGGACCAACCTTACACATATGCTTACGTGAGACCGGTTCCACCGACTAACATGCACTAGTTGCATAAGGTGGCTGGCGGGTGTCTGTCTCTCCTACTTTAGTTGGAGCGGATTCGATGAAAAGGGTCCTTATGAAGGGTAAATAGAAGTTGACAAATCACGTTGTGGCTTTCACGTAGGTAAGAAAACGTTCTTGCTAGAACCCTACTTCAGCCATGTAAAACTTGCAACAACAATTAGAGGACGTCTAACTTGTTTTTGCAGCAAGTGCTTTGTGATATGATATGGATAAAGTTGTGATGAATGATGAATGATATATATGTGATGTATGAGTTGTTCATGCTATTGTAGTAGGAATCACGACTTGCATGTCGATGAGTATGACAACCGGCACGAGCCATAGGAGTTGTCTATATTTTTGTATGACCTACGTGTCATTGAGAAACGCCATGTAAATTACTTTACTTTATTGCTAAATGCGTTAGCCATAGTAGTAGAAGTAATAGTTGGCGAGCAACTTCATGGAGACACAATGATGGAGATCATGATGATGGAGATCATGGTTGCATGCCGGTGACAAGATGATCATGGAGCCCCAAGATGGAGATCAAAGGAGCTATGTGATATTGGCCATATCATGTCACTATTATTATTTGATTGCATGTGATGTTTATCATGTTTTGCATCTTGTTTGCTTAGAACGACGGTAGTAAATAAGATTATCCCTCATAATAATTTCAAGAAAGTGTTCCCCCTAACTGTGCACCGTTGCGATAGTTCGTTGTTTCAATGCACCACGTGATGATCGGGTGTTTGATTCAAAACGTTCACATACAACGGGTGTAAGACAGATTTACACATGCAAACACTTAGGTTGACTTGACGAGCCTAGCATGTGTATAGACATGGCCTCGGAACACAGAAGACCGAAAGGTTGAGCATGAGTCGTATAGAAGATACGATCAACATGAAGATGTTCACCGACGTTGACTAGTCCGTCTAACGTGATGATCGGACACGGCCTAGTTGACTCGGATCATGTTATACTTAGATGACTAGAAGAGGGATGTCTATCTAAGTGGGATTTCATTGAATAATTTGATTAGATGAACTTAATTATCATGAACTTAGTCTAAAATCTTTACAATATGTCTTGTAGATCAAATGGACAACGTTGTCCTCAACTTCAACGCGTTCCTAGAGAAAACCAAGCTGAAAGACGATGGCAGCAACTATACGGACTGGGTCCGGAACCTGAGGATCATCCTCATAGCTGCCAAGAAAGATTATGTCCTACAAGCACCGCTAGGTGATCCACCCGTCCCACAGAACCAAGACGTTATGAACGCTTGGCAGACATGTGCTGATGACTACTCCCTCGTTCAGTGCGGCATGCTTTACAGCTTAGAGCTGGGGCTCCAAAAGCGTTTTGAGAGACATGGAGCATATGAGATGTTCGAAGAGCTGAAAATGGTTTTTCAAGCTCATGCCCGGGTCGAGAGATATGAAGTCTCCGACAAATTCTTCAGTTGTAAGATGGAGGAAAATAGTTCTGTTAGTGAGCACATACTCACTATGTCTGGGTTACATAACCGCTTGACTCAGCTCGGAGTTAATCTCCCGGATGATGCGGTCATTGACAGAATCCTCCAGTCGCTTCCACCAAGCTACAAGAGCTTTGTGATAAACTTCAATATGCAGGGGATGGAAAAGACCATTCCTGAGGTATTTTCAATGCTGAAATCAGCAGAGGTAGAAGTCAAGAAGGAACATCAAGTGTTGATGGTGAATAAAACCACTAAGTTCAAGAAGGGCAAGGGTAAAAAGAACTTCAAGAAGGACGGCAAAGGAGTTGCCGCGCCCGGCAAGCAAGCTGCTGGGAAGAAGCTAAAGAATGGACCCAAGCCCGAGACTGAGTGCTTTTATTGCAAGGGAAGTGGTCACTGGAAGCGGAACTGCCCCAAATACTTAGCGGACAAGAAGGCCGGCAAAACAAAAGGTATATATGATATACATGTAATTGATGTGTACCTTACTAGTACCCGTAGTAGCTCCTGGGTATTTGATACCGGTGCAGTTGCTCACATTTGTAACTCAAAGCAGGGGCTGCGGAATAAGTGGAGACTGGCAAAGGACGAGGTGACGATGCGCGTCGGGAATGGTTCCAAGGTCAATGTGATCGCCGTCGGCATGCTACCTCTATATTTACCTTCGGGATTAGTTTTAAACCTTAATAATTGTTATTTAGTTCCAGCTTTGAGCATGAACATTGTATCGGGATCTCGTTTAATTCGAGATGGCTACTCATTTAAATCCGAGAATAACGGTTGTTCTATTTATATGAGAGATATGTTTTATGGTCATGCTCCTATGGTGAAAGGTTTATTCTTAATGAATCTCGAGCGTAATGCTACACATATTCATAGTGTGAGTACCAAAAGATGTAAAGTTGATAATGATAGTCCCACATACTTGTGGCACTGCCGCCTTGGTCACATAGGTGTCAAACGCATGAAGAAGCTCCATGCAGATGGACTTTTAGAGTCTCTTGATTACGAATCATTTGACATGTGCGAACCATGCCTCATGGGTAAGATGACCAAGACTCCGTTCTCAGGAACAATGGAGCGAGCAACCGACTTATTGGAAATCATACATACTGATGTGTGCGGTCCAATGAGTGTTGAGGCTCGCGGTGGCTATCGTTATTTTCTCACCCTCACTGATGATTTGAGTAGATATGGGTATATCTACTTAATGAAACACAAGTCTGAAACCTTTGAAAAGTTCAAGGAATTTCAGAGTGAGGTTGAGAATCAACGTGACAGGAAAATCAAGTTTCTACGATCAGATCGTGGAGGAGAATACTTGAGTCACGAATTTGGTACACACTTAAGAAAATGTGGAATAGTTTCACAACTCACGCCGCCTGGAACACCTCAGCGTAATGGTGTGTCCGAACGTCGTGATCGCACTCTATTAGATATGGTACGATCTATGATGTCTCTTACCGATTTACCGCTATCTTTTTGGGGCTATGCTTTAGAGACTGCCGCATTCACTTTAAATAGGGCTCCGTCGAAATCCGTTGAGACGACACCGTTTGAATTATGGTTTGGGAAGAAACCTAAGCTGTCGTTTCTAAAAGTTTGGGGATGCGATGCTTATGTCAAGAAACTTCAACCTGAAAAGCTCGAACCCAAGTCGGAAAAATGCGTCTTCATAGGATACCCTAAAGAAACTGTAGGGTATACCTTCTACCTCAGATCCGAAGGCAAGATCTTTGTTGCCAAGAATGGATTCTTTCTAGAGAAAGAGTTTCTCTCGAAAGAAGTAAGTGGGAGGAAAGTAGAACTTGATGAAGTATTACCTCTTGAACCGGAAAATGGCACAACTCAAGAAAATGTTCCTGAGGTGCCTGCACCAACTAGAGAGGAAGTTATTGATGATGATCAAGATACTTCTGATCAAGCTCCTACTGAAATTCGAAGGTCCACAAGGACACGTTCCGCACCAGAGTGGTACGGCAACCCTGTCTTGGAAATCATGTTGTTAGACAACGGTGAACCTTCGAACTATGAAGAAGCGATGGCGGGCCCGGATTCCGACAAATGGCTAGAAGCCATGAAATCCGAGATAGGATCCATGTATGAAAACGAAGTATGGACTTTGACTGACTTGCCCGTTGAACAGCGAGCCATAGAAAATAAATGGATCTTTAAGAAGAAGACAGACGCGGATGGTAATGTGACCATCTATAAAGCTCGGCTTGTCGCTAAGGGTTATCGACAAGTTCAAGGGGTTGACTATGATGAGACTTTCTCACCGGTAGCGAAGCTGAAGTCCGTCCGAATCATGTTAGCAATTGCCGCATTCTACGATTATGAGATATGGCAAATGGACGTCAAAACGGCATTCCTTAATGGTTTCCTTAAGGAAGAATTGTATATGATGCAGCCGGAAGGTTTTGTCGATCCTAAGAATGCTAACAAGGTGTGCAAGCTCCAACGCTCGATTTATGGGCTGGTGCAAGCATCTCAGAGTTGGAACATTCGCTTTGATGAGATGATCAAAGCGTTTGGGTTTACGCAGACTTATGGAGAAGCCTGCGTTTACAAGAAAGTGAGTGGGAGCTCTGTAGCATTTCTCATACTATATGTAGATGACGTACTTTTGATGGGAAATGATATAGAACTCTTGGACAGCATCAAGGCCTACTTGAATAAGAGTTTTTCAATGAAGGACCTTGGAGAAGCTGCTTATATATTAGGCATCAAGATCTACAGAGATAGATCAAGACGCCTCATAGGTCTTTCACAAAGCACATACCTTGATAAGATATTGAAGAAGTTCAATATGGATCAGTCTAAGAAGGGGTTCTTGCCTGTGCTACAAGGTGTGAAATTGAGCTCAGCTCAATGTCCGACCACGGCAGAAGATATAGAAGAGATGAGTGTCATCCCCTATGCCTCAGCCATAGGTTCTATTATGTATGCCATGCTGTGTACCAGACCTGATGTAAACCTTGCCGTAAGTTTGGTAGGAAGGTACCAAAGTAATCCCGGCAAGGAACACTGGACAGCGGTCAAGAATATCCTGAAGTACCTGAAAAGGACTAAGGAAATGTTTCTCGTCTATGGAGGTGACGAAGAGCTCGTCGTAAAGGGTTACGTCGACACTAGCTTCGACACAGATCTGGATGACTCCAAGTCACAAACCGGATACGTGTATATTTTGAATGGTGGGGCAGTAAGCTGGTGCAGTTGCAAGCAGAGCATCGTGGCGGGATCTACATGTGAAGCGGAGTACATGGCAGCCTCGGAGGCAGCACATGAAGCAATTTGGGTGAAGGAGTTCATCACCGACCTAGGAGTCATACCCAATGTGTCGGGGCCGATCAAGCTCTTCTGTGACAACACTGGAGCTATTGCTCTTGCCAAGGAGCCCAGGTTTCACAAGAAGACAAGGCACATCAAGCGTCCCTTCAACTCCATTCGTGAAAATGTTCAAGATGGAGACATAGAGATTTGTAAAGTACATACAGACCTGAATGTAGCAGATCCGTTGACTAAACCTCTCCCTAGAGCAAAACATGATCAACACCAGAATTCCATGGGTGTTCGATTCATCACAATGTAACTAGATTATTGACTCTAGTGCAAGTGGGAGACTGTTGGAAATATGCCCTAGAGGCAATAATAAAAGCATTATTATTATATTTCCTTGTTCATGATAATTGTCTTTATTCATGCTATAATTGTGTTATTCAAAAATCGTAATACATGTGTGAATAACAGACACCAACATGTCCCTAGTAAGCCTCTAGTTGACTAGCTCGTTGATCAACAGATAGTCATGGTTTCCTGACTATGGACATTGGATGTCATTGATAACGAGATCACATCATTAGGAGAATGATGTGATGGACAAGACCCAATCCTAAACATAGCATAAGATCGTATAGTTCGTTTGCTAGAGTTTTCCAATGTCAAGTATCTTTTCCTTAGACCATGAGATCGTGTAACTCCCGGGTACCGTAGGAGTGCTTTGGGTATACCAAATGTCACAACGTAACTGGGTGACTATAAAGGTAGACTACGGGTATCTCCGAAAGTGTCTGTTGGGTTGACATGGATCAAGACTGGGATTTGTCACTCCGTATGACGGAGAGGTATCACTGGGCCCACTCGGTAATGCATCATCATTATGAGATCAAAGTGACCAAGTGTCTGGTCACGGGATCATGCATTACGGTACGAGTAAAGTGACTTGCCGGTAACGAGATTGAACGAGGTATGGGGATACCGATGATCGAATCTCGGGCAAGTAACATATCGATTGACAAAGGGAATTGCATACGGGGTTGCTTGAATCCTTGACATCGTGGTTCATCCGATGAGATCATCGTGGAGCATGTGTGAGCCGACATGGGTATCCAGATCCCGCTGTTGGTTATTGACCGGAGAGTCGTCTCGGTCATGTCTGCATGTCTCCCGAACCCGTAGGGTCTACACACTTAAGGTTCGGTGACGCTAGGGTTGTAGGGATATGTATATGCAGTAACCCGAATGTTGTTCGGAGTCCCGGATGAGATCCCGGACGTTACGAGGAGTTCCGGAATGGTCCGGAGGTAAAGAATTATATATAGGAAGTCCTGTTTCGGCCATCGGGACAAGTTTCGGGGTTATCAGTATTGTACCGGGACCACCGGAAGGGTCCCGGGGGTCCACCGGGTGGGTCCACCTGCCCCGGGGGGCCACATGGGCTGTAGGGGGTGCGCCTTGGCCCACATGGGCTGTAGGGGGTGCGCCTTGGCCTACATGGGCCAAGGGCACCAGCCCCAAGAGGCCCATGCGCCCAGGGTTTCCAAAGGGGGAGAGTCCCACTAGTGGAAGGCACCTCCTAGGTGCCTTGGGGGGGAGGGAAACCTCCCCTTGGCCGCCGCCCCCCTAGGAGATTGGATCTCCTAGGGCCGGCGCCCCCCTTGGCCCTCCTATATATAGTGGGGGAAGGAGGGCTTTTGAGCCACGCCTTTGGTTGCCTCCTTCTCCCTCTCCAATGCCTCCTCCTCCTCCATAGCACTTGGCGAAGCCCTGACGGAGTACTGCAGCTCCATCACCACCACGCCGTCGTGCTGCTGCTGGAGCCATCTTTCTCAACCTCTCCTTCCCTCTTGCTGGATCAAGAAGAAGGAGACGTTACGCTGACCGTACGTGTGTTGAACACGGAGGTGCCGTCCGTTCGGCGCTAGGATCTTCGGTGATTTGGATCACGTCGTGTACGACTTCCTCATCCCCGTTCTTTGAACGCTTCCGCGCGTGATCTACAAAGGTATGTAGATGCAATCCAATCAATCGTTGCTAGATGAACACATAGATGGATCTTGGTGAAACCGTAGGAAATTTTTTGTTTTCTGCAACGTTCCCCAACAACTACTCCATCTCACGTGATGATCGGACATGGTTTAGTTGATTTGGATCACGTAATCACTTAGAGGATTAGAGGGATGTCTATCTAAGTGGGAGTTCTTTAAGTAAATTATTTGAACCTAAATTTATCATGAAACTTAGTACCTGATAGTATCTTGCTTGTTTATGCTTGATTGTAGATAGATGGCCCGTGCTGTTGTTCCGTTGAATTTTAATGCGTTCCTTGAGAAAGCAAAGTTGAAAGATGATGGTAGCAATTACACGGACTGGGTCCGTAACTTGAGGATTATCCTCATTGCTGCACAAAAGAATTACATCCTGGAAGCACCGCTGGGTGCCAGGCCTGCTGCTGGAGCAACACCAGATGTTATGAACGTCTGGCAGAGCAAAGCTGATGACTACTCGATAGTTCAGTGTGCCATGCTTTACGGCTTAGAATCGGGACTTCAACGACGTTTTGAACGTCATGGAGCATATGAGATGTTCCAGGAGTTGAAGTTAATATTTCAAGCAAATGCCCGGATTGAGAGATATGAAGTCTCCAATAAGTTCTATAGCTGCAAGATGGAGGAGAACAGTTCTGTCAGTGAGCATATACTCAAAATGCCTGGGTATAATAATCACCTGATTCAATTGGGAGTTAATCTTCCAGATGATTGCGTCATTGACAGAATTCTCCAATCACTGCCACCAAGCTATAAGAGCTTCGTGATGAACTATAATATGCAAGGGATGAATAAGACTATTCCCGAGCTCTTCGCAATGCTGAAAGCTGCGGAGGTAGAAATCAAGAAGGAGCATCAAGTGTTGATGGTCAACAAGACCACTAGTTTCAAGAAAAAGGGCAAAGGGAAGAAGAAGGGGAACTTCAAAAAGAACAGCAAGCAAGTTGCTACTCAAGAGAAGAAACCCAAACCTGGACCTAAGCCTGAAACTGAGTGCTTCTACTGCAAGCAGACTAGTCACTGGAAGCGGAACTGCCCCAAGTATTTGGCGGATAAGAAGGATGGCAAGGTGAACAAAGGTATATGTGATATACATGTTATTGATGTGTACCTTACTAATGCTCGCAGTAGCACCTGGGTATTTGATACTGGTTCTGTTGCTAATATTTGCAACTCGAAACAGGGACTACGGATTAAGTGAAGATTGGCTAAGGACGAGGTGACGATGCGCGTGGGAAACGGTTCCAAAGTCGATGTGATCGCAGTCGGCACGCTACCTCTACATCTACCTTCGGGATTAATATTAGACCTAAATAATTGTTATTTGGTGCCAGCGTTAAGCATGAACATTATATCTGGATCTTGTTTGATGCGAGACGGTTATTCATTTAAATCTGAGAATAATGGTTGTTCCATTTATATGAGTAATATCTTTTATGGTCATGCACCCTTAAAGAGTGGTCTATTTTTATTGAATCTCCATAGTAGTGACACACATATTCATAGTGTTGAAGCCAAAAGATGCAGAGTTGATAATGATAGTGCAACTTATTTGTGGCACTGCCGTTTAGGTCATATCGGTGTAAAGCGCATGAAGAAACTCCATACTGATGGACTTTTGGAACCACTTGATTATGAATCACTTGGTACTTGCGAACCGTGCCTCATGGGCAAGATGACTAAAACACCGTTCTCCGGTACTATGGAGAGAGTAACAGATTTGTTGGAAATCATACATACAGATGTATGTGGTCCGATGAATATTGAGGCTCGTGGCGGATATCATTATTTTCTCACCTTCACAGATGACTTAAGCAGATATGGGTATATCTACTTAATGAAACATAAGTCTGAAACGTTTGAAAAGTTCAAAGAATTTCAGAGTGAGGTTGAAAATCATCGTAACAAGAAAATAAAGTTTCTACGATCTGATCGTGGAGGAGAATATTTGAGTTACGAGTTTGGTGTACATTTGAAACAATACGGAATAGTTCCGCAACTCACGCCACCCGGAACACCACAGCGTAATGGTGTGTCCGAACGTCGTAATCGTACTTTACTAGATATGGTGCGATCTATGATGTCTCTTACTGATTTACCGCTATCGTTTTGGGGTTATGCTTTGGAGACGGCTGCATTCACGTTAAATAGGGCACCATCAAAATCCGTTGAGACGACGCCTTATGAACTATGGTTTGGCAAGAAACCAAAGTTGTCGTTTCTGAAAGTTTGGGGCTGCGATGCGTATGTGAAAAAGCTTCAACCTGATAAGCTCGAACCCAAATCGAAGAAATGTATCTTCATAGGATATCCAAAGGAGACTATTGGATACACCTTCTATCACAGATCCGAAGGCAAGACTTTTGTTGCTAAGTTCGGAAACTTTCCGGAGAAGGAGTTTCTCTCGAAAGAAGTGAGTGGGAGGAAAGTAGAACTTGACGAGGTAACTGTACCTGCTCCCTTTTTGGAAAGTAGTGCATCACAGAAAACTGTTTCTGTGACACCTACACCAGTTAGTGAGGAAGCTAATGATGATGATCATGAAACTCCAGAACAAGATACTACTGAACCTCGTAGATCAACCAGAGTGAGATCCGCGCCAGAGTGGTACGGTAATCCTGTTCTAGAAGTCATGCTACTAGATCATGATGAACCTACGAACTATGAAGAAGCGATGGTGAGCCCAGATTCCGCAAAATGGCTTGAAGCCATGAAATCTGAGATGGGATCCATGTATGAGAACAAAGTATGGACTTTGGTTGACTTGCCCGATGATCGGAAAGCAATTGAGAATAAATGGATCTTCAAGAAGAAGACTGACGCTGACGGTAATATTACTGTCTACAAAGCTCGACTTGTCGCAAAAGGTTTTCGGCAAGTTCAAGGGATTGACTACGATGAGACCTTCTCACCCGTAGCGATGCTTAAGTCTGTTCGAATCATGTTAGCAATCGCCGCATTTTATGATTATGAAATTTGGCAGATGGATGTCAAAACTGCATTCCTGAATGGATTTCTGGAAGAAGAGTTGTATATGATGCAACCAGAAGGTTTTGTCGATCCAGAGGGAGCTAACAAAGTGTGCAAGCTCCAGCGATCCATTTATGGACTGGTGCAAGCCTCTCGGAGTTGGAATAAACGCTTTGATAGTGTGATCAAAGCATTTGGTTTTATACAAACTTTTGGAGAAGCCTGTATTTACAAGAAAGTGAGTGGGAGCTCTGTAGCATTTCTGATATTATATGTGGATGACATATTACTAATTGGAAATGATATAGAATTTCTGGATAGCATAAAGGGATACTTGAATAAGAGTTTTTCGATGAAAGACCTCGGTGAAGCTGCTTACATATTAGGCATTAAGATCTATAGAGATAGATCAAGACGCTTAATTGGACTTTCACAAAGCACATACCTTGACAAAGTTTTGAAGAAGTTCAAAATGGATCAAGCAAAGAAAGGGTTCTTACCTGTGTTACAAGGTGTGAAGTTGAGTAAGACTCAATGCCCGACCACTGCAGAAGATAGAGAGAAAATGAAAGATGTTCCCTATGCTTCAGCCATAGGCTCTATCATGTATGCAATGCTGTGTACCAGACCTGATGTGTGCCTTGCTATAAGTCTAGCAGGAAGGTACCAAAGTGATCCAGGGGTGGATCACTGGACAGCGGTCAAGAACATCCTGAAATACCTGAAAAGGACTAAGGATATGTTTCTCATATATGGAGGTGACAAAGAGCTCATCGTAAAAGGTTACGTTGATGCAAGCTTTGACACTGATCCGGACGATTCTAAATCGCAAACCGGATACGTGTTTACATTAAACGGTGGAGCTGTCAGTTGGTGCAGTTCTAAACAAAGCGTTGTGGCGGGATCTACATGTGAAGCGGAGTACATAGCTGCTTCGGAAGCAGCAAATGAAGGAGTCTGGATGAAGGAGTTCATATCCGATCTAGGTGTCATACCTAGTGCATCGGGTCCAATGAAAATCTTTTGTGACAATACTGGTGCAATTGCCTTGGCAAAGGAATCCAGATTTCACAAGAGAACCAAGCACATCAAGAGACGCTTCAATTCCATCCGGGATCTAGTCCAGGTGGGAGACATAGAGATTTGCAAGATACATACGGATCTGAATGTTGCAGACCCGTTGACTAAGCCTCTTCCACGAGCAAAACATGATCAGCACCAAGGCTCTATGGGTGTTAGAATCATTACTGTGTAATCTAGATTATTGACTCTAGTGCAAGTGGGAGACTAAAGGAAATATGCCCTAGAGGCAATAATAAAGTTATTATTTATTTCCTTATATCATGATAAATGTTTATTATTCATGCTAGAATTGTATTAACCAGAAACATAATACATGTGTGAATACATAGACAAACAGAGTGTCACTAGCATGCCTCTACTTGACTAGCTCATTAATCAAAGATGGTTATGTTTCCTAACCATGGACAAAGAGTTGTCATTTGATTAACGGGATCACATCATTAGTTGAATGATCTGATTGACATGACCCATTCCATTAGCTTAGCACCCGATCGTTTAGTATGTTGCTATTGCTTTCTTCATGACTTATACATGTTCCTATGACTATGAGATTATGCAACTCCCGTTTGCCGGAGGAACACTTTGTGTGCTACCAAATGTCACAACGTAAATGGGTGATTATAAAGGTACTCTACAGGTGTCTCCAAAGGTACATGTTGGGTTGGCGTATTTCGAGATTAGGATTTGTCACTCCGATTGTTGGAGAGGTATCTCTGGGCCCTCTCGGTAATGCACATCACATAAGCCTTGCAAGCATTGCAACTAATGAGTTAGTTGCAAGATGATGTATTACGGAACGAGTAAAGAGACTTGCCGGTAACGAGATTGAACTAGGTATTGAGATACCGACGATCGAATCTCGGGCAAGTAACATACCGATGACAAAGGGAACAACATATGTTGTTGTGCGGTCTGACCGATAAAGATCTTCGTAGAATATATAGGAGCCAATATGAGCATCCAGGTTCCGCTATTGGTTATTGACCGGAGATGTGTCTTGGTCATGTCTACATTGTTCTCGAACCCGTAGGGTCCGCACGCTTAAGGTTTCGATGACAGTTATATTATGAGTTTATGAGTTTTGATGTACCGAAGCTAGTTCGGAGTCCCGGATGTGATCACGGACATGACGAGGAGTCTCGAAATGGTCGAGACATAAAGATTGATATATTGGACGGCTATATTCGGACACCGGAAGTGTTCCGTATGATTTCGGAGAAAACCGGAGAGCCGGAGGGTTACCGGAACCCCCCCGGAGAAGTAATGGGCCATATGGGCCTTAGTGGAGAGAGAGATAGGGGCAGCCAAAGGTGGGCCGCGCGCCTCCTCCCCCCTGGTCCGAATTGGACTAGGAGAGGGGGGCGGCGCCCCCCTTTCCTTCTCCCTCCCCACTTCTTTCCCCCTCTCCTACTAGGAGGAGGACTCCTCCTTGGCGCGCCATAGAGGCCGGCCGGCCTCCTCCCCTTGATCCTTTATATACGGGGGCAGGGGGCACCCCTTGACACACAAGTTGATCCACGTGATCATATTCTTAGCCGTGTGCGGTGCCCCCTTTCACCATAGTCCTCGATAATATTGTAGCGGTGCTTAGGCGAAGCCCTGCGACAGTAGAACATCAAGATCGTCACCACGCCGTCGTGCTGACGGAACTCTTCCCCGACACTTTGCTGGATCGGAGTCCGGGGATCGTCATCGAGCTGAACGTGTGCTAGAACTCGGAGGTGCCGTAGTTCCGGTGCTTGATCGGTCGGGCCGTGGAGACGTACGACTACATCAACTAAGTTAACGCTTCCGTTGTCGATCTACAAGGGTACGTAGATCACACTCTCCCCGTCTCGTTGCTATGCATCACCATGATCTTGCGTGTGCGTAGGAATTTTTTTGAAATTACTACGAAACCCAACACACCCCACCACAGGTGGCGTCCCTCGCTGTTCTTCACGCCGGCCACCACCGGCGCGCCGTTGGTGGACGCCATCCTCTGCTGCTGCCGGCGCTGGAAGTATGCCGTCCACGCCGCTTGGTTGTCGGCGGCATACTCGGGAGGGCGAGCTGGGCGCCGGTGAGGGAGGCGCGCACGACCTCGACCTCGTCGGCGAAGTAGGAGGGTTTCGCCACGGCGTCGGGCACCGGGGGAATGGGCACTCCCCCGTTGCTGAGTCTCCACCCCGTCGGCCCGGCGCGCATGTCCGACGGCGCCGGGATGTTCGCCTGGAACAGGAGCCAAGACTCCTGTTCGCGGAGCGAGCGGCGGCCGAAGCCGTTGGCCGCCGCCTCATCTCCGGGGGAACACTCGGCCATCGGGAGAGGGAGGGAGAGGGAGGGCTCGACGGCGGCGCTCGGGAGAGGGAGGGCTCGGCGGTGGCTCTCGGGAGAGGCAGAGCTCGGCGACTAGGGCTAGGGCTGGTGTGGCCAGAGGCGAGGGAGGCCACCGGCTTTATATAGCCGCGCCGCGCCCGTGTGTACGCGTGCGAGGGAGGGGAGGCGTCGGCGCGCTGCCCCGTGACGTGTCGCCCGTGAGGAATCAATGGTAAGGCTGACCGGCGGTAGCCTTGCCATTGATTCCCCGCGGGAAACCGAGGCGTTGGGGGAAGACGACGCACGGTGTCGCTGGGCGGCGGGCCCGCGGCTCTTTCACGCCAAAACCGCTCGCCCCGGCGCCCCCCAGCGTGCCGGGTTCGGCCTGGATCCGCCGGCGCTAATTTCGGCCCAGGCCGGCGAAAATCGAGCTCCTGGGGACGCGACTGGGCGGATTTTTCTGCGCCGGCGCGAAAAAATCGCCTGGGGAGGCCTTTCTGGGGGCGCGGCTGGAGATACTCTAAAACTGCGGTCTAAGCAACAAACTGTCGCTACACCTATCCAGTTGATGAAAGGGGCGCAGATAGCCTGTGTCTAATACCAAACAGACATCGCAACCAAGCCTAACATCTAAGACCTGAAACCCAACCTAGCCACTTACCGAATCTGAGACACACACTGGTGATCTACGTGGTAGAAGATAAATTGTGGTGTAAATGTTAAGAAATAAAACATGTGATCAATGCACATGTCAGTTGTAGATGTTTCTTGACGAGAGATGTCTCCCTAATACAAACCACCCATTGCCATTCTTTTTAGCAACCAACATGAGTGTTGTCTTTTCGCTAAGAGAGGGGAATACAAAACAGGCGGTCATGTTTTTAGGTGAAACGTGCCACAACACACTCCTATATACCTTGCCAAAGGTCCGCACTCAGAGCAACTCTAATGGGACGACTCATTTCGTCCGTCTGTATCTGTTTAGATCGACGGAGACAAAAATAAAGATCCAACGTGTTGAGCCAAATTCAAATCGTGTCCGTCTGGCATCCATGTCGACCCATTTCCGGCCCAAAATTGCGCCTGGAATGCGTCGGCGCGGACACGAAGCGGACGCGCTGCACGTCTCCTCGCCGCCCGCCGCGTCCCCATCTGACGGCCACCCAACCGTCACCGGTCGTCTTATTTATGACGACCACCGACAGCAGGCCCACGCGTCAGCCAGTGGAAGCGTCCTTTTTTAACCACGCGTGCGGCGGGGTTGGCCTCATCCACTTCTCCCGTCCACATCTGCCCCCCCCCCCACCACCACCACTCACTTTGCTTCCTCGCCTCCACCCACTTGGCCGGAGGAGGCCTACTCGTGGACGGGCCAGTACCGCGAGTGGGTGAGCGCGCCTCCCGTCCACTTCGCCGCGACGCCGGAGGAGGAGGCGGCCCACCTCGAGCGATGGAAGGAACACTGGCTGCGTCAGGAGCAGGCCGGCAGCGAGGAGCAGATGCGCTACGACGCGATGCGGAGGCGCTCCGGCTCGAGGAGGAGGAGGAGGAGGAGGAGCGTGCGCGGCTTGCCGCAATGCCGCCGCCCCAACATACGCCGGAGGAGGCTGCCCTGGCAGCGTACCAGGCGGCGTTCGGGTGGGCTGGCCCTGCTCTGGTCTTCATCGACCTCACCGACGACGGCGGGGTCGACGGCAAGGGCAAGAGCAAGGCCGACGATGTCTAGGGCAGCGTGCCGGGCGGCAGCAGGCGGGCGTAGACTTTTTTTAATGTTTTATTTAATGTTTATTAGATTTAGGTGGACTTCGGCGGCGTTTGACCGGCCACTTTATGTTTATTTATATTTATTTCGTGCAACATTTTTTTTTCATGACGGCATATTTGGGTCGGCCTCCTCATTAGGCGGTCAAGTCGATCCATTTTAAAATGCGAACGTGCACGTCCGCCTGACCGATCTAAACGGATAAAAAGCGGACAAAGTGCGCATCCGTTTGGATCGCCCCGTTTCGTACGCAGTGAACAGGAGCGAGGGAGTAGCAGCTCATAGCGTGCTGCTTGTCAGCAGACCGCAGTTCGCATGGGTAGCACTTCGTTCATTCCCCACAACAACGTAGATCAACTCATCCATTCATACGACGAAAGTGCAACAGACGGCTGGATTCGCATGGATCAGCTATCGTCTGATTGTGCGTCGCCTGCACAGTAATTTCGTTCCCGATAGCCCACTGTGTCGGTGACCATGGTTATTGGTGAGGTCGAAGGGGCAACCCAGGTGCAGTAGGTTAATGTGCAAGGTCATAGAAGGTGCATTTCAGAGAGGTGTGTTAAGAGAAAAGTAAGACACAAATTCTGAGAACGTGTAACCTCGGAGATGGATTAGAAACTTGTTTCTTGGTGCACTTTTTTGTAATGATGATTGCACTGATCACATCTATTTTGGACAGCACACGTGTGCAATTTTCAGATCAAACTGGAGCGTTGAAACAGGCAGTCTTATGTGATTTCATATGTCCTTTTGTGTACGTGCTTGTTGTTCATCACTGCAAAGAATTGATGTTCACTTGATTTATACCGTTTATTTGAATTAGTAGTACATACGAAGAAGATAAGTACCCAACTTTATTCCTATCATTTGGGTTATAAATTATTGCTGACAACACAGTGAGTCATTTTTGCAGTGGAATGATTGCCGGACTATTCTTTTGTACAAGCGAGTCTGGATTAGAAGCTCAGTGATAATGGTTGAATCTTGGTTTTTTGGGAGCTTTTTCTAGATTCCCGATGAAGCTCAATGATAATGGTTGAATCCTGATTTATCATAGTTTTTCTGAATTCCTGATCGTAAAGAGGCGAAATGCTTCGACCTCTGTTTGGCCGCAGAGTGTTTGTAGTGTCTTCATGAATTATTCAGGTGTTGTTTGCCTGAGCGAGGGTACAAGTTTCCCGATGATCAGTTTTCACCACTTTCAAAGTTCCATCCTCATCATAGTTTTGGGCAAGACATACATGATTTTAGGATTTTCAATCAATATTTTGTAAGGACTAACCACCCTATAATAGCTCCTTGCACTTTGGTAATTGAGTGCCATGACAATGATCTTGGAACAAAGTCAACCGTCCCCCGCGCCGCCCCCCGCCTGGGTGACTCGGGCGGATCGGCAATCCTAGCCACCGGGCCGCCGCAGATCCCGTGCCTCCCTCCGTCGCCGCTGGAGGAAGCCATCGGGCAAAGCCGGGTGGCCGACGGCGGTGGCGGAGGCTCCCTCCCCTCCCATCCAGGTTTGGGTGATGCGGGGCATCCATGGACGTGGGACACCTGCCCAGATCTGGATCACTGGCGGCGCAGCGTCTCTCCGGCGGCGGCGCGTGGCGGCGGCATGGTGATGGGCAGCGGCGGCCGATACATCCATTTTGCATCATGCTTTTATATCGATATTTATTGCATTATGGGCTGTTATTACATATTATGTCACAATATGTATGCCTATTCTCTCTTATTTTACAAGGTTTACATGAAGAGGGAGAATGTCGGTAGCTGGGATTCTGGGCTGGAAAATGAGCAAATATTAGAGACCTATTCTGCACAGCTCCAAAAGTCCTAAAACTTCACGGAAGACGTTTTTAGAATATATAAAAAATACTCAGCGGAAGAGATTCACCAGGGGGCCACACCCTGCCCACGAGGGTGGGGGCGCGCCCTACCCCCCTGGGCGCACCCCCTACCTCGTGGGCCCCCTGGTGGCCCTCCGGTGACCATCTTCTGCTATATGAAGTCTTTCAATGGGAAAAAAATAGCAAGCCATCTTCTCGGACGAAACTCCGCCGCCACGAGGCGGAACCTTGGCGGAACCAATCTAGGGCTCTGGCGGAGCTGTTCTGCCGGGGAAACTTCCCTCCCGGAGGGGAAAATCATCGCCATCGTCATCATCAAAACACTCCTCTCATCGGGAGAGGGCAATCTCCATCAACATCTTCATCAGCACCATCTCCTCTCAAAACCCTAGTTCATCTCTTGTATCCAATTCTTGTCTCTAACTCCGGGATTGGTGCTAGTAGGTTGCTAGTAATGTTAATTACTCCTTGTAGTTGATGCTAGTTGGTTTATTTGGTGGAAGATCATATGTTCAGATCCTATATGCATATTAATACCCCTCTGATTATGAACATGTTTATGCTTTGTGGGTAGTTACGTTTGTTCCTGAGGACATGGGAGAAGTCTTGCTATTAGTAGTCATGTGAATTTGGTATTCGTTCGATATTTTGATGAGATGTATGTTGTCTCTCCTCTAGTGGTGTTATGTGAACGTCGACTACATGACACTTCACCATTATTTGGGCCTAGAGGAAGGCATTGGGAAGTAATAAGTAGATAATGGGTTGCTAGAGTGACAGAAGGTTAAACTCTATTTTATGTGTTGCTTCGTAAGGGGCTGATTTGGATCCATATGTTTCATGCTATGGTTAGGTTTACCTTAATACTTTTGTTGTAGTTGCGGATGCTTGCAATAGAGGTTAATCATAAGTGGGATGCTTGTCCAAGTAAGGATAGTACCCAAGCACCGGTCCACCCACATACCAAATTATCAAAGTACCGAACGCGAATCATATGAGCGTGATGAAAACTAGCTTGATGATATTCCCATGTGTCCTCGGGAGCGCTTTTCTCTATATAAGAGTTTGTCCAGGCTTGTCCTTTGCTACAAAAAGGATTGGGCCACCTTGCTGCACTTTATTTACTTTTGTTACTTGTTGCTTGTTACAAATTATCCTATCACAAAACTATCTGTTACCACTTATTTCAGTACTTGCAGAGAATACTTTGCTGGAAACCGCTTATCATTTCCTTCTGCTCCTCATTGGGTTCGACACTCTTACTTATCGAAAGGACTACAATAGATCCCCTATACTTGTGGGTCATCAAGACTCTTTTCTGGCGCCGTTTCCGGAGAGTGAAGCGCCTTTGGTAGGTGGAATTTGGTAAGGAAAAATTTATATAGTGTGCTGAAATTTACTGTCACTTGTTACTATGAAAAGTAATCCTCTGAGGGGCTTGTTCGGGGTATCTTCACCCCGACCAGTAGAGCAAAGAGTTGCTCCTCAACCTACTGAACCTATTGAAAATGAAAATGTCTGCTTTGAAATTCCTTCGGCTATGATGGAAAAACTGCTAGCTAATCCTTTTTTAGGAGATGGAACAAAGCATCCTGATGAGCATCTAATATATGTGGATGAAGTTTGTGGATTATTTAAGCTTGCAGGTGTACCCGGAGATGTTGTTAAGAAGAAGGTCTTCCCTTTATCTTTGAAGGGAGATGCATCGACATAGTATAGGCTATATGATGATATGGGGTCTTGGAATTACAAACGATTGAAATTGGAATTTCATCAGAAGTTTTATCTTATGCATCTTGTTCATCGTGATCGCAATTATATATATAATTTTTGTCCTCGCGAAGGAGAAAGCATCGCTCAAGCTTGGGGGAGGCTTAAATCAATGTTATATTCATGCCCCAATCATGAGCTCTCAAGAGATATGATTATTCAAAAAAATTATGCTTGGCTTTCTGATAGCAATCACGCCATGCTTGATACTTCTTGTGCTGGCTCTTTTATGATGAAGACTATTGAATTCAAATGGGATTTATTGGAAAGAATTAAACGCAACTCTGAAGATTGGGACCTCGACAAAGGTTAGGAGTCAGGTATGACACCTAGTTTTGATTGTGTTAAATCTTTTATGGATGCCAATGTTTTCCGTAAATTTAGCACTAAATATGGATTTGACTCTGAGATAGTAGCTTCTTTCTGTGAATCTTTTGCTACTTATGTTGATCTCCCCAAGGAGAAGTGATTTAAATATCATCCTCCCATAGAAGTAAAAGTAGTTGCTGTTGGGGAACGTAGCATAAATTCAAAATTTTCCTACGTGTCACCAAGATCTATCTATGGAGTCATCTAGCAACGAGGGAGGAGTGGATCTACATACCCTTGTAGATCGCGCGCGGAAGCGTTCAAGAGAACGGGGTTGATGGAGTCGTACTCGTCGTGATCCAAATCACCGATGATCCTAGCGCCGAACGGACGGCACCTCCGCGTTCAACACACGTACGGAGCTGCGACGTCTCCTACTTCTTGATCCAGCAAGGGGGGAGGAGAGGTTGATGGAGATCCAGCAGCACGACGGCATGGTGGTGGAAGTAGCGGGATTCCAACAGGGCTTCGCCAAGCGCTGCGGGAGGAGGGAGATGTGTCATGGGAGGGAGAGGGAGGCGCCAGGGCTTAGGTTGGTCTGCCCTCCCTTCCCCCCACTATATATAGGGCCAAGGGAGAGGGGGGAGGCGCAGCCTTGGCCCTTCCTCCAAGGAAGGGTGCGGCCAGGGAGGAGTCCCACCTCCCCAAGGCACCTCGGAGGTGCCTTCCCCCTTTAGGACTCTTCCTTTTCCTTGACTCTTGGCGCATGGACCTTTTGGGGCTGGTGCCCTTGGCCCATATAGGCTAAGGCGCACCCCCTAGAGCCCATGTGGCCCCCAGGGCAGGTGGCCCCACCCGGTGGACCCCCGGGACCCTTCCGGTGGTCCCGGTACAATACCGGTGACCCCGAAACTTGTCCCGATGGCCGAAATAGCACTTCCTATATATAATTCTTTACCTCCGGACCATTCCGGAACTCCTCGTGACGTCCGGGATCTCATCCGAGACTCCGAACAACTTTCGGGTTACCGCATACTAATATCTCTATAACCCTAGCGTCACCGAACCTTAAGTGTGTAGACCCTACAGGTTCGGGAGACATGCAGACATGACCGAGATGACTCTCCGGTCAATAACCAACAGCGGGATCTGGATACCCATGTTGGCTCCCACATGTTCCACGATGATCTCATCGGATGAACCACGATGTCAAGGACTTAATCAATCCCGTATACAATTCCCTTTGTCTAGCGGTACCATACTTGCCCGAGATTCGATCGTCGGTATCCCGATACCTTGTTCAATCTCGTCACCGGCAAGTCTCTTTACTCATTTCGTAACACATCATCCCGTGATCAACTCCTTTGATCACATTGTGCACATTATGATGATGTCCTACCGAGTGGGCCCAGAGATACCTCTCCGTTTACACGGAGTGACAAATCCCAGTCTCGATTCGTGCCAACCCAATAGACACTTTCGGAGATACCTGTAGTGTACCTTTATAGCCACCCAGTTACGTTGTGACGTTTGGCACACCCAAAGCACTCCTACGGTATCCGGGAGTTTCACAATCTCATGGTCTAAGGAAATGATACTTGACATTAGAAAAAGCTTTAGCATACGAACTACACGATCTTTGTGCTAGGCTTAGGATTGGGTCTTGTCCATCACATCATTCTCCCAATGATGTGATCCCGTTATCAATGACATCCAATGTCCATGGTCAGGAAACCATAACCATCTATTGATCAACGAGCTAGTCAACTAGAGGCTTACTAGGGACATGGTGTTGTCTATGTATCCACACATGTATCTGAGTTTCCTATCAATACAATTCTAGCATGGATAATAAACGATTATCATGAACTAGGAAATATAATAATAACTAATTTATTATTGCCTCTAGGGCATATTTCCAACAGTCTCCCACTTGCACTAGAGTCAATAATCTAGTTCACATCACCATGTGATTAACACTCACAGGTCACATCGCCATGTGACCAACATCCAAAGAGTTTACTAGTGTCACTAAACTAGTTCACATCATCATGTGATTAAGACTCAATGAGTTCTGGGTTTGATCATGTTTTGCTTGTGAGAGAGGTTTTAGTCAATGGGTCTGCAACATTCAGATCCGTATGTTCTTCGCAAATCTCTAGGTCATATAATAAATGTTGCTTCCACGCTCCACTTGGAGCTATTCCAAATGGTTGCTCCACTATACGTATCCGGTTTGCTACTCAAAGTCATTCAGATAGGTGTTAAAGCTTGCATCGATGTAACCCTTTACGCCGAACTCTTTATCACCTCCATAATCGAGAAACATGTCCTTATTACTCCAAGGACAATTTTGACCGCTATCTAGTGATCCACTCCTGGATCACCTTTGTACCCTCTTGCCAGACATGTGGCAAGGCACACATCAGGTGCGGTACTCAGCATGGCATACCGTATAGAGCCTATGACAAAAGCATAGGGAACGACATTCGTCCTTTCTCTTTCTTCTGCCGTGGTCGAGCTTTAAGTCTTAACTTCATACCTTACAACTCAGGCAAGAACTCCTTCTTTGACTGATCCATCTTGAACACCTTCAAGATCATGTCAAGGTATGTGCTCATTTGAAAGTACCATTAAGCGTTTTGATCTATCCTTATAGATCTTGATGCTCAATGTTCAAGTAGCTTAATCCAGGCTTTCCATTGAAAAACACTTTTCAAATAACTCTGCATGCTTTCTAGAAATTCTACATCATTTCTGATCCACAATATGTCAACAACATATACTCATCAGAAATTCTATAGTGCTCCCACTCACTTCTTTGGAAATACAAGTTTCTCATAAACTTTGTATAAACCCAAAATCTTTGATCATCTCATCAAAGCATACATTCCAACTCCGAGATGCTTACTCCAGTCCTTAGAAGGATTGCTGGAGCTTTGCATACTTATTAGCATCTTTCAGGATTAACAAAACCTTCCGGTTGTATCACATACAACCTTTCCTCAAAAATCGTCGAGGAAACAATGGTTTTTGGCATCCTATCTGCAAGATTTCACAAATAATGCAGTAATTGCTAATATAATTCCAACAGACTCTTAGCATCGCTACGAGTGAGAAAGTCTCATCGTAGTCAACTCCTTGAACTTGTCGGAAAACATCTTAACGACAAGTTGAGCTTTCTTAATGGTGACATTTACCATCATTGTCCGTCTTCCTTTTAAAATCCATCTGTACTCAACAGCCTCACGGCCATCGAGCTGTTCTGTCAAAGTCTACACTTTGTTTCCATACATGGATCCTCTCCCAGATTTTATGGCCTCGAGCCATTTATCGGAATCCGGGCCCACCATCGCTTCTCCATAGCTCGTAGGTTCATTGTTGTCTAGCAACATGACTTCCAAGACAGGATTACATACCACTCTGAAGTAGTACGCATCCTTGTCATCCCACGAGGTTTGGTAGTGACTTGATCTGAAGTTTCATGATCACTATCATAAGCTTCCACTTCAATTGGTGTAGGTGCCACAGGAACAACTCCTGTGCCCTGCCACACACTAGTTGAAGAGACGGTTCAATAACCTCATCAAGTCTCCACCATCCTCCCACTCAATTCTTTCGAGAGAAACTTTTCCTCGAGAAAGGACCCGATTCTAGAAACAATTCCTTATTGCTTTCGGATCTGAGACAGGAGGTATACCCAACTGTTTTGGGTGTCCTATGAAGATGCATTTATCCGCTTTGGGTTCGAGCTTATCAGCCTGAAACTTTTTCACATAAGCGTCGCAGCCCCAAACTTCTAAGAAATGACAGCTTAGGTTTCTCTAAACCATAGTTCATATGGTGTCATCTCATCGGAATTACGTGGTGCCCTATTTAAAGTGAATGTGGTTGTCTTTAATGCCTAACCCATAAACTATCGTGGTAATTCGATAAGAGACATCATGGTATTCATCATATCCAATAGGGTGCAGTTATGATGTTCGGACACACCATCACACTATGGTGCTCCAGGCTGTATTAGTTGTGAAACAATTTCCACAATGTCTTAATTCTGTGCCAAACTCGTAATTCAGATATTCATCTCTATGATCATATCATAGATATTTTATCCTCTTGTCACGACGATCTTTCAACTTCACCCTGAAATTACTTGAACCTTTCAATAATTCAGACTCGTGATTCATCAAGTAAATATACTCAACATCTACTCAAATCATCTGTGAAGTAAGAACATAACGATATCCACTACATGCCTCAGCACTCATTGGATTGCACACATCAAAATGTATTACTTCCAACAAGTTCCATTTTACTGAAAACGAGGCTTTCAGTCATCTTGCCCATGTGGTATGATTTGCATGTCTCAAGTGATTCAAAATCAAGTGAGTCCAAACGGTCCATTTGCATGGAGTTTCTTCATGCATATACACCAATAGACATGGTTCGCATGTCTCAAACTTTTCAAAAACGAGTGAGCCAAAAGATCCATCAACATGGAGCTTCTTCATGTGTTTTATACCGATATGACTTACGTGGCAGTGCCACAAGTAGGTGGTACTATCATTACTATCTTTTGGCATGAACATGTGTATCACTACGATCGAGATTCAATAAACCATTCATTTCAGGTGTAAGACCATTGAAGGTATTATTCAAATAAACAGAGTAACCATTATTCTCTTTAAATGAATAACCGTATTGTGATAGACATAATCCAATCATGTCTATGCTCAACGCGAACACCAATCTCGATGGTAGAGGGAGCGTGCGATGCTTGATCATATCAACATTGGAAACACTTCCAACACATATCGTCAGCTCACCTTTAGCTAGTCTCCGTTTATTCCGTAGCTTTTATTTCGAGTAACTAACACTTAGCAACCGAACCGGTATCTAATACCCTGGAGCTACTAGGAGTACTAGTAAAGTACACATTAACATAATACATCCAATATACTTCTATCGACCTTGCCAGCCTTCTTATCTACCAAGTATGTAGGGTAATTCTGCTCCAGTGGTTGTTCCCTTTATTACAGAAGCACTTAGTCTCGGGTTTGGGTTCAACCTTGGGTTTCTTCACTAGAGCAGCAGCTGATTTGCCGTTTCATGAAGCATCCCTTTTTGCCCTTGCCCTTCTTGAAACTAGTGGCTTCACCAACCATCAATAATTGATGCTCCTTCTTGATCTCTACTTTTGTGGTGTCAAACATCGCGAATAACTCAAGGATCATCATATATGTCCCTGATATATTATAGTTCATCACGAAGCTCAAGCAGCTTGGTGGTAATGACTTCGGAGAAACATCACTATCTCATCTGGAAGATCAACTCCCACTCGATTCAAGCGATTGTTGTACTCAAACAATCTGAGCACAAGCTCAACAATTGAGTTTTTCTCCCTTAGTTTGCAGGCTAAGAAAATCGTCGAAGGTCTCATACCTCTTGACGTGGGCACGAGCCTGAAATCCCAATTTCAGCCCTCGAAACATCTCATATGTTTCGCGACGTTTCAAAACGTCTTCGGTGCCTCAACTCTAAGCCTGTTTAACTGAACTATCACGTAGTTATCAAAATGTGTATGTCAGATGTTCGCAACATCCATAGGCAACGTTCGAGGTTCAGCTTGTAGGATCGAAAGTATGTCTAGAGGGGGGGTGATTAGACTACTTGACCAAATAAAAACTTAACCTTTTCCCAATTTTAGTTCTTGGCAGATTTTAGCTATTTTAGGACAAGTCAAGCAATCATCACACAATTCAAGCAAGCATGCAAAGATTTTATGGGCAGCGGAAAGTAAAGCATGCAACCTGCGAGAATGTAAAGGGAAGGGTTTGGAGAATTCAAACGCTATTGAAGACACGGATGTTTTTCCCGTGGTTCGGATAGGTGGTGCTATCCTACATCCACGTTGATGGAGACTTCAACCCATGAAGGGTAACGGTTGCGCGAGTCCACACAGGGCTCCACCCAAGGGCAACGATTGCGTGAGTCCACACAGGGCTCCACCCACGAAGGGTCCACGAAGAAGCAACCACCCACAAAGGGTCCACGAAGAAGCAACCTTGTCTATCCCACCATGGCCATCGCCCACGAAGGACTTGCCTCACTAGCGGTAGATCTTCACGAAGTAGGCGATCTCCTTGCCCTTACAAACTCCTTGGTTCAACTCCACAATCTTGCCGGAGGCTCCCAAGTGACACCTAGCCAATCTAGGAGACACCACTCTCCAAGAAGTAACAAATGGTGTGTAGGTAATGAACTCCTTGCTCTTGTGCTTCAAATGATAGTCTCCCCAACACTCAACTCTCTCTCATAGGATTTGGATTTGGTGGAAAGAAGATTTGAGTGGAAAGCAACTTGGGAAGGCTAGAGATCAAGATTCATATGGTAGGAATGGAATGTCTTGGTCTCAACACATGAGTAGGTGGTTCTCTCTCAAAACATATGAGTTGGAATGATGTGTGTGTTCTGATGGCTCTCTCACTGAATGAGAAAGAGGTGGAGGGGTATATATAGCCTCCACACAAAATCCAGCCGTTACACACAATTTACCAATCTCGGTGGGACCGAATCAGAAAACTTGGTCTGACCGAAATAGTAAACCTAGTGACCGTTAGGAATTTCGGTGGGACTGACATGCAACTCGGTAGGACCGATTCGGTTAGGGTTTGGGCATAACGTAATCTCGGTGAGACCGATTACACAAACTCGGTGAGACCGAATTTGGTAATTAGCTAACCAGAGAGTTGGTCAGGAAAACTCGGTGGGACCGATTTGCTCTTTCGGTGAGACCGAGTGGAACTCGGTGAGACCGAAAAGTTACAAAGGGGAAACACTGAGTTTACATTGCAATCTCGGTAGGACCGATTCGCTCTTTCGGTGGGACCGAAAAGTTACGAAAGGGAAACAGAGAGTTTGCAACCCCATCTCGGTGAGACCGGGATCCTTATCGGTAGAACCGAATTGCTAGGGTTTGGCAGTGGCTAATGACAAGTGAAACTCGGTGGCGCCGGATAGGAAAAATCGGTAGGACCGAGTTTGGCTTAGGGTTTAGGTCATATGTGGATATGGGAAGGTAGTTGAGGGTTTTGGAGCATATCACTAAGCACATGAAGCAAGAGGCTCATTAAGCAACACCTCATCCCTCCTTAATAGTATTGGCTTTTCCTAAAGACTCAATGTGATCTTGGATCACTAAAATATAAAATGAAGAGTCTTGAGCTTTTGAGCTTGAGCCAATCCTTTGTCCTTAGCATTTTGAGGGTTCCACTTTCACATCCATGCCATGCCAATCATTGAGCTTTCCTGAAATAATCATCTTGGAATAGCATTAGCTCAATGAGCTATATGTTGTTATGAATTACCAAAACCACCTAGGGATAGTTGCACTTTCATCAGCACACTGAGCGGTGCATTAAGGACATAAGACTTTTATGAAGCAATGAGGACAAACCTCAGTTTACGGACCTAGTCCGCATAATTACTACTATCAACTTTCAACTAAATTTTCTCTAGGAACATAACTAAACAGTAGAACTGAAGCGCGAGCTATGACATAATTTGCGAAGACCTTTTGACTATGTTCAGGATAATTAAGTTCATCTTATGAACTCCCACTCAGATAGACATCCCTCTAGTCATCTAAGTGATTACATGATCCGAGTCAACTAGGCCGTGTCCGATCATCACGTGTGACGGACTAGTCAACATCAGTGAACATCTTCATGTTGATCGTATCTACCATATGACTCATGCTCGACCTTTCGGTCTCTTGTGTTCCGAGGCCATGTCTGTACATGCTAGGCTCGTCAAGTTAACCTAAGTGTTTCGCATGTGTTCTGAGGCCATGTCTGTACATGCTAGGCTCGTCAACACCCGTTGTATTCGAACGTAAGAATCTATCACACCCGATCATCACGTGGTGCTTCGAAACGACGAACTTTCGCAACGGTGCATAGTTAGGGGGGAACACTTTCTTGAAATTATTATGAGGGATCATCTTATTTACTACCGTCGTTCTAAGTAAACAAGATGCATAAACATGATAAACATCACATGCAATCAAATAGTGACATGATATGGCCAATATCATATTGCTCCTTTTGATCTCCATCTTCGGGGCTCCATGATCATTATTGTCACCGGCATGACACCATGATCTCCATCATCATGATCTCCATCATCGTGTCTCCATGAAGTTGCCTCGCCAACTATTACTTCTACTACTACAACTAACGGTTAGCAATAAAGTAAAGTAATTACATGACGTTTATGTTGACACGCAGGTCATAAATAAATTAAGACAACTCCTATGGCTCCTGCCGGTTGTCATACTCATCGACATGCAAGTCGTGATTCCTATTACAAGAACATGATCAATCTCATACATCACATATATCATTCATCACATCCTTTTGGCCATATCACATCACATAGCATACCCTACAAAAACAAGTTAGACGTCCTCTAATTGTTGTTTGCATGTTTTACGTGGCTGCTATGGGTTTCTAGCAAGAACGTTTCTTACCTACGCAAAAACCACAACGTGATATGCCAATTGCTATTTACCCTTCATAAGGACCCTTTTCATCGAATCCGATCCGACTAAAGTGGGAGAGACAGACACCCGCTAGCCACCTTATGCAACTAGTGCATGTCAGTCGGTGGAACCAGTCTCACGTAAGAGTACGTGTAAGGTCGGTCTGGGCCGCCTCATCCCACAATGCCACCGAATCAAGATTGGACTAGTAACGGTAAGCATATTGAACAAAATCAACGCCCACAACTACTTTGTGTTCTACTCGTGCATAGAAACTACGCATAGACCTAGCTCATGATGCCACTGTTGGGGAACGTAGCATAAATTCAAAATTTTCCTACGTGTCACCAAGATCTATCTATGGAGTCATCTAGCAACGACGGAGGAGTAGATCTACATACCCTTGTAGATCGCGCGCGGAAGCGTTCAAGAGAACGGGGTTGATGGAGTCGTACTCGTCGTGATCCAAATCACCGATGATCCTAGCGCCGAACGGACGGCACCTCCGCGTTCAACACACGTACGGAACTGCGACGTCTCCTCCTTCTTGATCCAGCAAGGGGGGAGGAGAGGTTGATGGAGATCCAGCAGCACGACGGCGTGGTGGTGGAAGTAGCGGGATTCCAACAGGGCTTCGCCAAGCGCTGCGGGAGGAGGGAGATGTGTCATGGGAGGGAGAGGGAGGCGCCAGGGCTTAGGTTGGTCTGCCCTCCCTTCCCCCCACTATATATAGGGCCAAGGGAGAGGGGGGAGGCGCAGCCTTGGCCCTTCCTCCAAGGAAGGGTGTGGCCAGGGAGGAGTCCCACCTTCCCAAGGCACCTCGGAGGTGCCTTCCCCCTTTAGGACTCTTCATTTTCCTTGACTCTTGGCGCATGGGCCTTTTGGGGCTGGTGCCCTTGGCCCATATAGGCCAAGGCGCACCACCTACAGCCCATGTGGCCCCCAGGGCAGGTGGCCCCACCCGGTGGACCCCCGGGACCCTTCCGGTGGTCCCGGTACAATACCGGTGACCCCGAAACTTGTCCCGATGGCCGAAATAGCACTTCCTATATATAATTCTTTACCTCCGGACCATTCCGGAACTCCTCGTGACGTCCGGGATCTCATCTGGGACTCCGAACAACTTTCGGGTTACCGCATACTAATATCTCTATAACCCTAGCATCACCGAACCTTAAGTGTGTAGACCCTACGGGTTCGGGAGACATGCAGACATGACCGAGATGACTCTCCGGTCAATAACCAACAGCGGGATCTGGATACCCATGTTGGCTCCCACATGTTCCACGATGATCTCATCGGATGAACCACGATGTCAAGGACTTAATCAATCCCGTATACAATTCCCTTTGTCTAGCGGTACGATACTTGCCCGAGATTCGATCGTCGGTATCCCGATACCTTGTTCAATCTCGTTACCGGCAAGTCTCTTTACTCATTTCGTAACACATCATCCTGTGATCAACTCCTTTGATCACATTGTGCACATTATGATGATGTCCTACCGAGTGGGCCCAGAGATACCTCTCCGTTTACACGGAGTGACAAATCCCAGTCTCGATTCGTGCCAACCCAACAGACACTTTCGGAGATACCTGTAGTGTACCTTTATAGCCACCCAGTTACGTTGTGACGTTTGGCACACCCAAAGCACTCCTACGATATCCGGGAGTTGCACAATCTCATGGTCTAAGGAAATGATACTTGACATTAGAAAAAGCTTTAGCATACGAACTACACGATCTTTGTGCTAGGCTTAGGATTGGGTCTTGTCCATCACATCATTCTCCCAATGATGTGATCCCGTTATCAATGACATCCAATGTCCATGGTCAGGAAACCATAACCATCTATTGATCAACGAGCTAGTCAACTAGAGGCTTACTAGGGACATGGTGTTGTCTATGTATCCACACATGTATCTGAGTTTCCTATCAATACAATTCTAGCATGGATAATAAACGATTATCATGAACTAGGAAATATAATAATAACTAATTTATTATTGCCTCTAGGGCATATTTCCAACAGTTGCACCTATTAAAGTTGAAGAAAAGATTGTCACTTATAATGATCCTATTGTTCCTACTTCTTATGTTGAGAAACCACCTTTTCCTGTTAGGATAAAGGATCATGCTAAAGCTTCAACTGTGGTTCGTAAAAGCAATATTAAAACTTATACACCTCATGAGCAAATTAAAGTTGAACCTGATATTGCTATTATTAAAGATCTCTTGTCTGATAATATTGATGGGCATCTTATTTATTTTTGTGATGAAACTGCTAGAATTGCTAAACCTTGTGCTAAAGATAAACCTAAACCTGTGGTAGGCATGCCTGTTATTTCTGTTAAAATAGGATATCATTGTTATCATGGCTTGTGTGATATGGGTGCCAGTGCTAGTGCAATACCTATTAGCCTATATAGAGAAATCATGCATGATATTGCACCTGTTGAGTTAGAAGATATTGATGTCACAATTAAACTTGCCAATAGAGATACTGTTTCACCAATGGGAATTGTTAGAGATGTTGAAGTCTTGTGTGGGAAAACCAAATATCCTGCTGATTTTCTTGTTCTTGGTTCCCCACAAGATAGCTTTTGTCCCATTATATTTGGTAAACCCTTCTTAAACACTGTTAATGCTACCATAGATTGCAAAAGGGATGTTGTTACTATCGGTTTAGATGATATGACTCATGAATTTAATTTCTCTAAATTTAGTAGACAACACCATGAAGAAGAATTACCTAGTAAGGATGAAATTATTGGTCTTGCTTCTATTGCCGTACCTCCTAGTGATCCTTTAGAACAATATTTGCTAGACCATGAAAATGACGTGTTTATGAATGAAAGAAGGGAAATAGATGAAGTATTCTTTAAACAGAACCTATTCTGAAACACAATTTGCCTGTTGAAATCCTAGGGGATCCTCCTCCACCCTAGGGTGATCCCGTGTTTGAGCTTAAACCATTACCTGATACTCTTAAATATGCTTATCTTGATGAGAAAAAGATATATCCTGTTATTATTAGTGCTAACCTTTCAGAGCATGAGGAAGAGAGATTATTGAAAACTCTGAAGAAGCACCGTGCTGCTATTTGCTATACTCTTGATGATCTTCAGGGCATTAGTCCCACTCTATGTCAACATAAAATTAATTTGGAAGAAGATGCCAAACCAGTTAGTGATCATCAATGACGGTTGGATCCTAAAATGAAAGAAATGGTAAGAAAAGAAATACTAAAGCTCCTTGAGGCAGGTATAATTTATCTCGTTGCTGATAGTCAGTGGGTAAGTCCTGTCCATTGTGTCCCTAAGAAGGGAGGTATTACTGTCGTTCCTAATGATAAAGATGAATTGATTCCTCAAAGAATTATTATAGGTTATAGGATGGTAATTGATTTCCGTAAATTAAATAAGGCCACTAAAAAGGATCATTACCCCTTACCTTTTATCGATCAAATGCTAGAAAGACTATCCAAACATACACATTTTTGCTTTCTAGATGGTTATTCCGATTTCTCCCAAATACCTGTGTCAGCTAAAGATCAATTAAAGACTACTTTTACTTGCCCTTTTGGTACTTTTGCTTATAGACGTATGCCTTTTGGTTTATGTAATGCACCTGCTACCTTTCAAAGATGCATGATGGCTATATTCTCTGACTTTTGTGAAAAGATTTGTGAGGTTTTCATGGATGATTTTTCTGTCTATGGATCTTCTTTTGATGATTGCTTGAGCAACCTTGATCGAGTTTTGCAGAGATGTGAAGAAACTAATCTTGACTTGAATTGGGAAAAGTGCCACTTTATGGTTAATGAAGGTATTGTCTTGGGGCACAAAGTTTTTGAACGAGGTATTGAGGTTGATAAAGCCAAGGTTGATGCTATTGAGAAGATGCCATGTCCCAAGGACATCAAAGTTATAAGAAGTTTCCTTGGTCATGCCGGATTTTATAGGAGGTTCATTAAGGACTTCTCAAAAATTTCTCGGCCTCTGACTAATTTATTACAAAAATATATACCATTTGTTTTTGATGATGATTGTGTAGAAGCATTTGAAATACTTAAGAAAGCATTGATCTCTGCACCTATTGTTCAGCCACCTGATTGGAATTTACCCTTTTGAAATTATGTGTGATGCTAGTGATTATGCCGTAGGTGTTGTTCTAGGGCAAAGAGTTGATAATAAATTAAATGTTTTTCAATATGCTAGTAAAACCCTAGACAATGCTCAAAGAAATTATGCTACCACTGAAAAAGAATTTTTAGCAGTTGTATTTGCTTGTGATAAGTTCAGACCTTATATTGTTGATTCTAAGGTAACTATTCACACTGACCATGCTGCTATTAAATATTTTATGGAAAAGAAAGATGCTAAACCTAGACTTATTAGATGGGTTCTCTTGCTACAAGAATTTGACTTACATATTGTTGACAGAAAGGGAGCTGAGAACCCCGTTGCAGACAACTTGTCTAGGTTAGAAAATGTGCTTGATGACCCACTTCCTATTGATGATAGCTTTCCTGATAAGCAATTAATTGTCATAAATGCTTCTAATACTACTCCATGGTATGCTGATTATGCTAATTACATTGTTGCTAAGTTTATGCCACCTAGTTTCACATACCAGCAAAAGAAAAAGTTTTTCTATGATTTGAGGCATTACTTTTGGGATGACCCACATCTTTATAAAGGAGTAGATGGTGTTATTAGACGTTGTGTACCTGAGCATGAACAGGAGCAGGTCCTACGCAAGTGTCACTCCGAAGCTTATGGAGGACACCATGCTGGAGATAGAACTGCACATAAGGTATTGCAATCTGGTTTTTATTGGTCTACTCTCTTCAAGGATGCCCGTAAGTTTGTCTTATCTTGTGATGAATGTCAAAGAATTGGTAATATTAGTAGACGTCAAGAAATGCCTATGAACTATTCACTCGTTATTGAACCATTTGATGTCTAGGGCTTTGACTATATGGGACCTTTTCCTTTCTCTAATGGATATACATATATTTTAGTTGCTGTTGATTACGTTACTAAGTGGGTAGAAGCTATTCCAACTAGTAGTGCTGATCATAACACTTCTATTAAAATGCTTAAAGAAGTTATTTTTCCAAGATTTGGAGTCCCTAGATATTTAATGACTGATGGCGGTTCACATTTTATTCATGGCGCTTTCCGTAAAATGCTTGCTAAATATGATGTTAATCATAGAATTGCATCTCCTTATCACCCGTAGTCTAGTGGCCAAGTAGAATTGAGTAATAGAGAGCTCAAATTAATTTTGCAAAAGACTGTTAATAGATCTAGAAAGAATTGGTCCAAGAAACTTGATGATGCATTATGGGCCTATAGAACTGCATATAAACATCCTATGGGTATGTCTCCGTATAAAATGGTTTATGGAAAAGCATGTCACTTACCTCTCGAACTAGAACACAAGGCATATTGGGCTATTAAAGAACTCAATTATGATTTTAAACTTGCCGGTGAGAAGAGGTTATTTGATATTAGCTCACTCGATGAATGGAGAACCCAAGCCTACGAAAATGCCAAGTTGTTTAAAGAAAAGTTAAAAGATGGCATGACAAAAGAATACAAAAGCGTGAGTTTAATGTAGGTGATTATGTATTTCTATACAACTCTCATTTAAGATTTTTTGCAGGAAAACTTCTCTCTAAATGGGAAGGTCCTTACGTTATCGAGGAGGTCTATCGTTCCGGTGCCATAAAAATCAACAACTTCGAAGGCACAAATCCGAAGGTGGTGAACGGTCAAAGAATCAAACATTATATCTTAGGCAATCCCATAAATGTTGAAACCAATGTTATTAAAACCGTAACCCCGGAGGAATACATAAGGGACACTTTCCGGAACATTCCAGACTCCGAAAAGGAATAGGTATGTGGTACGGTAAGTAAACCAACTCCAAAACAGTTTTTAAGGCAATATTTCTCCATTTTGGAATATGTAGAAAAAATAGAAAAATAAGAAGCAGTCCGGGAAGGACACTGATACGTCTGTTGACACCTGATTTTGGCACAATGCAGAATGCAATGGAGATGGCCTCAAATGAAAAAATATTCTAAATGAGAAATTTCACATTGCCGAGTGGAACAACTTTGATGTTTGGACCATAATCATTCGGCATCATATCAAAGACCAAAACTACACTCAGTTTGTCATGTTTAGGTGTTCTGAGTGCTTTTTGGTCAAGTACGCCTCCAGGACAATCTCGGATGAAGGAATGCTCTACATGAATTGTCTTCGTCTCGTCGAATCGGTCGATTTTGATATAAAAATCATCTCAATCCGAGTTCGTATGCAAAAGTTAGAGCTATCTGGATGCAGCCCTGTCAAGAGGCGACATATGACGCGGAAGACCAGACATGTCTTGGCAAGTGTCTGATGTAATGCGTGAGTGTTTTGGCCCAGAAGATGGCCTTGAATCGGAAAACGTTCAACGCGAAAGTTTTTCGTCTCGTCAAAACGGTCAACTTTGCTTTTGGACACATTTTCATCCGAGGTCGTTTACTGCCTCAAAAACCTTGCCGGGGAAAGCTTGCCGCCGTGAACAGTAACCTTGCCGGGGAAAGCTTACCGCCGTGAACAGTAACCTTGCCGGGGAAAGCTTGCCGCCGTGAACAGTAACCTTGCCGGGAAAGCTTGCCGCCGTGAATAGTAACCTTGCCGGGGGAGAGCTTGCCGCCGTGAACAGTAACCTGCCGGGGAAAGCTTGCCGTCGTGAACAGTAACCTTGCCGGGAAAGCTTGCTGCCGTGAACAGTAGAAACTGTCGAGGCCAATCCGACCAGATGCTGAAGATGGGCTCAAATACTTATCTAGATGGCTTCGGATGAAGAAGTGTTCAACACAGGAGTTGTTCGTAACGTCGAAACGGTCAACTTTGCTTTTGGAGTCATCATCATCCGACGTAGTATACGACCTGCAGAGACGCTGCAAGAGTCGGACGGTCCAGTCAGCTACATGAACGAGTCCGACTCGAAATTAGAGATGACCCCGTGGAGTATTCAAGATGGCCTTATTTGGAAAAGTTATCAACATATGGATTGTTGGCCTCGTCGAAGCACACATAATTGATATTTGAACTGTCTCCATCAGAAGTCATATGCAGATTCCACAGCCCACGCAAGGAGCAAGACAGAATATTGGACCAGATTCGGGCTGAATCCGAGTGGGACCAGAACTAGGATTCTAGGACGTGAATTGATGTAATTTTCTTGTAAGAAAAGCCTAGATAAATCCTTTGCTTGTACAGGAAGTCCAGCCGCCTCTTATATATGTTGGGGGTGACGGCCGATTGAACAACACACAATCGAACAAATCAATATACTACTTTTTCATATACGTTTTATCTCTCCACCGTTTTTCTATCTCGTTCTTCGCTGTTCTTCGTGTTTGAGAGCTGCGAATCCCGAGGCTCTAGGGGCGAGCGAATCGACCTAGGGCAGCTCATAGCCGCCACACTCCCTGACGGGGTCCCTCCCGGGGGTGTGGGGTTTTCGGGTCTGCAAAAGCGCCCGTCGACTGTCTTGCGTATCGCGCTGTCGGTCGGGTCTCCTTCGACGTGAGCTGCGGTGCAGCACCCCCGGCGTCGAGGGTACACGTGACGTGTTCGTGTGTCAACACACTTTTTGGCAACTCCGCTGGGGACAAAGATCAATCATCATCATCCACCATGACCGATCTTCCCAAGCCATCTGAGGTAGATGCCGATAACATCATTAAGCCCAGTCTTGATGAGATATCGGCCGATCATCGCCAAGTCTATGAGGAGTACAAGAAGGCGCGCGAGGAGAAGGACCTGCAGGAGTTCCTTGCAAAATTCAAGAAAGATCGCCAAGGCAACGTCACTCCGATTGAAGAAATCAAGTTCCCTCCTCTTCAAACTGAACAGGTTAAACCCTCTGTAAGTACTGCCTTTTCTCCTGAGCAGTGGGCTGAGATTGAAAGTCGTATTGCTGATGGTAACAATCTAGTCTATCAAACTTTCATAGAAAATACTAATGCTCAGAAGAATACATCTCAATCATCTAGTGGTAATGATGGTGTAGCTGCTAGTGTGCAAAACCCTAATCTGGCTTTACCTATTGCATCGGCGCCTCCTGTGCCGATGGCTTATTATCCTACCCATACAAATCAGATTGTGACTGCACCCATCAACCCTATCATGAGCATGCCAGGTTCGGTGGCAACGCTGAACCAAACCCTACCTATACCTACAACCACTCGACCACTACCAAATTTTGGGTCGACATACATGCCACAATTCTTACCTACAGCTAGTAACCCTACTCCTCCTATGCCACTGCCACAAGCGTCATTGTCCACTATGGATGATGGTCTAGCTAATCTTAGAGAGGAGATGGCTAAGATGCTTCGAGAGAATTTTGGAGTTGAGTTACCTCGGAATCGGATTTACCAAAAGCCGTACCCCGAGTACTTTGATGCCATCCAGTGCCCTCCAGGATATAAAATTCCAGATTTTGTTAAATTTAATGGAGAAGGCACAAAAACCACATGGGAGCATGTTAGTCAATATTTAGCACAATTGGGTGAGGCGGGCTCATTGAACGAATTGAAAGTGCGTTTATTTCTTTTATCATTAACTGGTACCGCATTTTCATGGTTTTCTTCTTTACCCCATGGTTCCATTCGGGTTTGGTCGCAGCTAGAGCAGAAGTTTCATGATCACTTTTATAGCGGCGACAATGAACTCAAGTTGTCACATCTAACATCGTTAAGCAGAAGCATGATGAATCGGTCTCCGATTACGTCAAGAGATTTAGAGAAACAAAAAACCGGTGTTTTAGTTTGGTGATAACCGAGAGAGACTTGGCAGACCTAGTGCTGAGTGGTTTGAGAACTCCCCTCAGAGAAAAGCTAGAAGGCTATGAGTTCTTAAATATCAACCAAGTCTTACAAAGGGCTTTGGCTCAGGAAAGCCGAAGCAAAGACCTCAAAGAAGTGCATAGATACAAAGCCGATCGTCCAAAGATGAATATGATCGAATATGATAGTGATCACTCGGACGATGAGGGTGATGTTTTCTCTACTGAATTTGTTTGGCCATCTAAGGCCAAACCATTTACTTGCAATGATCTGAAACCGATTCATAAGAATCGTGATGAAGAGATGAAGTTTACTTTTAACATTGCCAAGTGTGATAAAATATTTGATGCTTTGCTGCAAGCTAAAATTATTAGAATAACTCATACTTTGCCGCCGTTTGAAGAGCTGAAACGGCGCGCTTATTGCAAGTATCATAATTCTTTTTCTCATGCTACTAACGATTGCAATGTTTTTCGACGACAGATACAATCGGCCATTAATGACGGACGATTGAACTTTTCTGAAATGCAAGTTGATAAACAGCCTTTTCCAATGAATACCATGGATTTGGAGGGGAAGAAGCTACTCATTCGGCCGGAGGTAGCCGAATCTGCTAATAAAGCTAATGTCATTGTCGGTGAGCCCAGGAAAGACAAGGAGGACAACAAGGTCTTGGGGAGACAGGTTGTGCTTGATAAGCAACCCGATGGCAAGGAAGTGATCAAAATCACCATCAAGAATCCTACACTCGGGGGGCAACCGCAAGTGCAAGAAAATATTCGTGTTAAATTTGTCAAGCCTAAGAGTCCAGAAGTTGGCAAGTGGAAGAAGAATGAAGCTAAAGTGCAGCGCAAGCGGATCAAGCCAACTTTTGATATGTTGCTGTCCAAGTATGCTAACCAGTCGGCCGGTTCTAGTTTCAATCGACCGACTCATCTGAAACGACCAAGGTCACCATTAGCTGATATGTTCAGTCGGTATACAAAACCGAGTGGACCAAAGGCACAGTTTTCAGAAGAGCAGAGGCAATCTGTGTGGGATCGACTTGATTACTCATATAATGGCCGACTCAACATCGGTGACTATCAGTCGGCTGGTCAAAATATGCGACCGAGTGGAAATTATCCGAGTGTAAGGATGCACCCAGGTGGAAGCTATCCGAGTGAAAAAATGTGGCCGAGTAGATTCCATCCGACTGGATTCCATCCGAGTGAATTCCATCAGAGTGACATCCATCCGAGTGGATTCCATCAGAGTAAAAAGCTGCGCCCGAGTGGAAATTTCATGCATCTGGAAAGTCGAAAAGAATGGCGTGTTAAGTCACCAAGTGTTGCAGCAGTTGAGTCGGAAAAAAGCAAGGAGAAAACGGATGCCGACTCACTTATCTTGGGCACCAAAACATTTGCCATACAGCAGCCAATTGTGCATAGCAAACCGGCTGAGCCGATACTTTCTATTGCGCCAAAGCACTCGGCTAATGACCATGAAGCAAGCGCCAGCCGAGTAAAAACGAGAGATCCTAAATACACTCAGCCAAAGTGGTGTCCTCCAGGGCTAACAAAGACACAGAAGAGGAAACTACAGAGGTTAAGGAGCCAAGAGATGGCAGAACAAGAGGCTGAGAAGTAAAGGGATAAGTTGTTCAATGACACTCGGCCTATGGTACCTACAAAACAAGTGTGGAGGCCCAAACAAATACGAGATACAGTGGCCTCTACGCCTATCACAGCAGCACCTACACTACCAAAAAAGGACGACGCAATCATTGCATCGTCTACGTTACCTATTGCTTCCTCTTCACTCGGACAAATTTCTGAATCGGTGGATGCACTTGAGGAGGAGGCTGATATGTTAGACTATGAGTCTACACCGGTTCATGAAGGTATGGATATCAATATGGTGTATTACTTGCCTGCTGAGTTTCGTGCTGTAGATGAGGAAGGGGAGGTGGCTCAGCTGGATTTTGGCCCTAAAAACGCGATATTCGAGAAGCCGAAAGAACCAGTAACGCATCTGAAACCATTATATCTCAGAGGTCATATCAATGGGTCGCCGCTCACTCAGATGCTTGTTGATGGTGGTGCTGTGGTAAACCTTATGCCCTATTCGGTCTTCAAGAAATTGGGTTTGCCTGATGAAGAATTGATCAAGACCAATATGGTGCTTAACGGGTTTGAAGGCAAAGAGAAAACTGAAGCCAAAGGTGTGATGTATGTGGAGCTTACAGTCGGAAGCAAAACTTTGGCTACTGCATTCTTTGTCGCTGAGGTGCAAGGTAACTACAACGTCATACTAGGCCGTGATTGGGTTCATGCAAACCAGTGCGTGCCATCCACTATGCACCAGTTTTTGATTCAGTGGGTTGATGATGAAGTGGAAGTCATTCATGCGGATAACTCGGCCTGTGTTGCTTTGGCCGATGCATCGGTGGATTGGCAACATCCCAATGCTACTTGCTTGACGGGACGTGACTTATCAGAGTTTGATTTTCTCAGCGCAACCAAGAATGGTTTTGTGCCCGTCTCTTTAAAGCCGACTGAATGCAATCGGCTCCAAGGTATGATATGTTTAAATGGATTCTAGCTCTGAGTGGTTACAAAAACGTCTTGTGAAATATCGGTCCAGCGAGAACGACATGTATGAGTCTATAGAGGAGTTGGATGACATGGATAAACTTGGACAAGGTTTTACGTCGGCCGATCCATTAGAAGAGGTAGGTATTGGAGATGGTTCAGTCACTCGACCGACATTTATAAACAAAAACTTAAAAGCCGATTGTAAAGCTAAGTTAATCGAGCTATTGAAAGAATATGTTTGTTGCTTTGCATGGGAATATCATGAGATGCCAGGGTTAAGCCGAGAGCTAGTGGAGCATCGGTTGCCTATAAAGGCCGGTTTTAGACCTTATAAACAGTCGGCCAGAAAATTTAATCCGAAAACATATGACCGGATCAAGGAAGAGATCAGTCGACTGCTTGAAGCTAATTTCATTCGACCTTGCAGGTACGCCGAGTGGATTTCTAACATTGTCCCAGTGGAGAAGAAAGGATCCGGCAAGTTGAGGGTGTGCATTGATTTCAGAGATTTGAATAGGGCTACACCCAAAGATGAGTATCCTATGCCAATAGCCGATATGCTTATTAATGATGCTTCTGGGCATAAGGTTATTAGCTTTCTAGATGGTAATGCCGGATACAATCAAATTTTTATGGCCGAAGAGGACATGTACAAGACTGCTTTTCGATGCCCTGGTTTCGTTGGTTTATTCGAGTGGACAGTGATGAAATTCGGATTAAAAAATGCTGGAGCCACATATCAAAGGGCTATGAATTTGATTTTCCATGATTTACTCGGTATCATACTTGAAGTTTATATTGATGATATTGTTGTCAAATCAGATGCTTTTGAATCTCACTTGGCCGATTTGCGTTTAGCTTTTGAAAGAATGAAAAAGTATGGACTGAAGATGAATCCTTTGAAGTGTGCTTTTGGCGTGTCAGCTGGCAAGTTTTTGGGTTTCATTATTCATGAAGATGGCATAGAGATTGATCCCAAAAAGATAGAGGCTATACAGAAAGTGGAGGCTCCAACATGCAAGAGAGATACGCAAAAGTTCCTTGGCAAGGTCAATTATTTGAGAAGGTTCATAGCTAATATGTCAGGGAAAGTTGATGCATTTACTCCTATCCTTCGGTTAAAGGATGATGTTGATTTCACTTGGGGGGCAAAACAGCAAGAAGCATTTGATATGATCAAGAATTATTTGTGCACTCCTCCGGTGATGAGAGCACCCAAGCATAGGGAACCCTTCAGACTTTACATTGCAGCAGAGGAAGAAGTTATTGGTGCTGTTCTAACTCAAGAGACCGAAGGAAAAGAGCATGCCATCACTTATTTGAGCCGCCGCTTATTGGACGCAGAGACAAGGTATACATTTGTTGAGAAATTATGTCTATGCTTATATTATGCTTGCACAAAACTGAGACATTAATTAGTGCCGAGTGCTTGTGTAGTAGCTTGTCAAACCGATGTCATTAAATACATGTTGCATAGGCCAATTCTTAGTGGTAGAATTGGCAAGTGGGCTTATGCTTTGATTGAATATGATTTGGCTTATGAATCTCTAAAGTCCATGAAAGGCCAAATTGTTGCTAATTTCATTGTTGAACATCGGATTAATGACAAGCATGATATTGATATGAACCTTATTTCATTAGTACCATGGGGATTATACTTTGATGGGTCAGTTTGTAGCAATGGCCAAGGTGTTGGTATTGTTTATATATCTCCTCATGGTGCTGTTTTTGAAGCCTCATGCCGCTTAGAATATTTTTGCACAAACAATCAAGCCGAATATGAAGCATTGTTATTCGGCCTAGAGATGCTACTTGATATAGGTGTTACACATATTGAGGCTTATGGTGATTCGTTACTAGTGGTACAGCAAATATCCAAAGTCTTTCAGTGTTTGGACGAATCACTTAATGTTTATCTTGATAAATGTCTAGATATAATCTCTACTTTGGATTGTTTTAGCATTGCACATATATCTAGACATGACAACTGGAAAGCAAATGAGTTGGCACAACAAGCATCTGGATACCATGTTGATCATGGCATGTTTCATATTTCTCAAAATCCGATGGCTTGTCTTACCAGTATAGAAGAGGCCGAACCAGAACCCACTGATTCGGTCATTAACAAAAAATCTAGTGCAGGTGACAATTCCGACTGGAGGAAGCCCATTGTTGCTTACTTGCGTAATCCGAGTGAAAGGGTGGACAGGGCTGTTCGGCGTATGGCTTTTAAATATACTATGAGGGATGATGATCTTTATCGCCGAACAGTTGATGATGTTCTTTTAAAGTGCTTGGATGAGGACGAAGCAAGAGTTGCTATGGGAGAAGTACATGAAGGCATTTGTGGTACTCACCAGTCGTCTCCCAAGATGAAATGGTTATTACGACGTGCTGGGTTTTATTGGCCGACCATGATTAATGATTGCTTCAGATATTATAAAGGGTGCGAAGCTTGTCAAAAATTTGGTGATATTCAATTGGCTCCCGCTGCTATGTTGCATCCTATTATCAAGCCGTGGCCTTTCGGAGGATGGGGTTTAGACTTTATTGGGCAAATCCATCCATCTTCTTCAAAGGGGCATCGGTTCGTATTGGTGGCAACTGATTATTTCACTAAGTGGTCTGAAGCAGTACCTCTCAAGAACATGACGCATACGGAGGTAATTAAATTCATAACCGAGCACATTATTCATAGATTCGGTATTCCTCAAACGTTAACTACAGATCAAGGTTCATCTTTTATGTCACACCAAGTCAGAGAGTTTGCCGAATCTTATAACATAAAGTTGCTCAATTCCTCCCCATATTATGCCCAAGCTAATGGACAAGCTGAGTCTAGCAATAAAATTTTAATCAAGCTCATCAAGAAGAAGATTGAGGATAATCCAAGGAGATGGCATGACTTGTTGTCTGAGGCATTATGGGCACATAGAATCTCAAGGCATGGTGCTACGAAAGTGACTCCATATGAGCTAGTATATGGTCAGGAGGCTGTTTTACCAGTGGAAGTAAATTTGAATGCTTTGAGAATAGCCAAACAAAATGATTTATCGGCAATAGACTTCTATAACTTGATGATGGACAACATTGATGAGGTTGCTGATAAACGTTTGGCTGCTTTGAATGCCATAGAGAGAGATAAGTTGAGGGTGGCAAGGGCTTACAATAAGAAAGTCAAGTTGAAGAATTTTCAAGTTGGTGATCTCGTCTGGAAAGTGATTCTACCGATTGGTTCAAGAGATAGAAAATTCGGGAAGTGGTCTCCAAGTTGGGAAGGTCCTTTTAGGATTACAAGAGTTGTTCCCGGAAATTCATATTTGGTGGAATCAATACAGGGGGCATTTTTACCTCGAGCTCTCAATGGCAAATATTTGAAGAAGTACCACCCGAGTGTGTGGCAGGAAGCCTAAGTAGGCAATGGCCGATATACGATTATCGCCCTTAGCACAAACATGGCCGATACATAATTATCGCCCTGAGAAGAATAGATGGCCGATGGAGTGTTGACATCGTCCTTAGAACAAACATGGTGCAAATTATTTTTTGGCATGCAAGCTTTGCCGAAAAACAGGGGGGCCTGTGTTGACACCTGATTTTGGCACAATGCAGAATGCAATGGAGATGGCCTCAAATGACAAAATATTCTAAATGAGAAATTTCACATTGCCGAGTGGAACAACTTTGATGTTTGGACCATAATCATTCGGCATCATATCAAAGACCAAAACTACACTCAAATTGTCATGTTTAGGTGTTCTGAGTGCTTTTTGGTCAAGTACGCCTCCAGGACAACCTCGGATGAAGGAATGCTCTACATGAATTGTCTTCGTCTCGTCGAATCGGTCGATTTTGATATAAAAATCATCTCAATCCGAGTTCGTATGCAAAAGTTAGAGCTATCTGGATGCAGCCCTGTCAAGAGGCGACATATGATGCGGAAGACCAGACATGTCTTGGCAAGTGTCTGATGTAATGCGTGAGTGTTTTGGCCCAGAAGATGGCCTCGAATCGGAAAACGTTCAACACGAAAGTTTTTCGTCTCGTCAAAACGGTCAACTTTGCTTTTGGACACATTTTCATCCGAGGTCGTTTACTGCCTCAAAAACCTTGCCGGGGAAAGCTTGCCGCCGTGAACAGTAACCTTGCCGGGGAAAGCTTGCCGCCGTGAACAGTAACCTTGCCGGGAAAGCTTGCCGCCGTGAATAGTAACCTTGCCGGGGGAGAGCTTGCCGCCGTGAACAGTAACCTGCCGGGGAAAGCTTGCCGCCGTGAACAGTAACCTTGCCGGGAAAGCTTGCTGTCGTGAACAGTAGAAACTGTCGAGGCCAATCCGACCAGATGCTGAAGATGGGCTCAAATACTTATCTAGATGGCTTCGGATGAAGAAGTGTTCAACACAGGAGTTGTTCGTAACGTCGAAACGGTCAACTTTGCTTTTGGAGTCATCATCATCCGACGTAGTATACGACCTGCAGAGACGCTGCAAGAGTCGGACGGTCCGGTCAGCTACATGAACGAGTCCGACTCGAAATTAGAGATGACCCCGTGGAGTATTCAAGATGGCCTTATTTGGAAAAGTGATCAACATATGGATTGTTGGCCTCGTCGAAGCACACATAATTGATATTTGAACCGTCTCCATCAGAAGTCATATGCAGATTCCACAGCCCACGCAAGGAGCAAGACAGAATATTGGACCAGATTCGGGCTGAATCCGAGTGGGACCAGAACTAGGATTCTAGGACGTGAATTGATGTAATTTTCTTGTAAGGAAAGCCTAGATAAATCCTTTGCTTGTACGGGAAGTCCAGCCGCCTCTTATATATGTTGGGGGTGACGGCCGATTGAACAACACACAATCGAACAAATCAATATACTACTTTTTCATATACGTTTTATCTCTCCACCGTTTTTCTATCTCATTCTTCGCTGTTCTTCGTGTTTGAGAGCTGCGAATCCCGAGGCTCTAGGGGCGAGCGAATCGACCTAGGGCAGCTCATAGCCGCCACACTCCCTGACGGGGTCCCTCCCGGGGGTGTGGGGTTTTCGGGTCTGCAAAAGCGCCCGTCGACTGTCTTGCGTATCGCGCTGTCGGTCGGGTCTCCTTCGACGTGAGCTGCGGTGCATCACCCCGGCATCGAGGGTACACGTGACGTGTTCGTGTGTCAACACACTTTTTGGCAACTCCGCTGGGGACGAAGATCAATCATCATCATCCACCATGACCGATCTTCCCAAGCCATCTGAGGTAGACGCCGATAACATCATTAAGCCCAGTCTTGATGAGATATCGGCCGATCATCGCCAAGTCTATGAGGAGTACAAGAAGGCGCGCGAGGAGAAGGACCTGCAGGAGTTCCTTGCAAAATTCAAGAAAGATCGCCAAGGCAATGTCACTCCGATTGAAGAAATCAAGTTCCCTCCTCTTCAAACTGAACAGGTTAAACCCTCTGTAAGTACTGCCTTTTCTCCTGAGCAGTGGGCTGAGATTGAAAGTCGTATTGCTGATGGTAACAATCTAGTCTATCAAACTTTCATAGAAAATACTAATGCTCAGAAGAATACATCTCAATCATCTAGTGGTAATGATGGTGTAGCTGCTAGTGTGCAAAACCCTAATCTGGCTTTACCTATTGCATCGGCGCCTCCTGTGCCGATGGATTATTATCCTACCCATACAAATCAGATTGTGACTGCACCCATCAACCCTATCATGAGCATGCCAGGTTCGGTGGCAGCGCTGAACCAAACCCTACCTACACCTACAACCACTCGACCACTACCAAATTTTGGGTCGACATACATGCCACAATTCTTACCTACATCTAGTAACCCTACTCCTCCTATGCCACTGCCACAAGCATCATCGTCCACTATGGATGATGGTCTAGCTAATCTTAGAGAGGAGATGGCTAAGTGTCTGTTGGGTTGGCACGAATCGAGACTGGGATTTGTCACTCCGTGTAAACGGAGAGGTATCTCTGGGCCCACTCGGTAGGACATCATCATAATGTGCACAATGTGATCAAGGAGTTGATCATGGGATGATGTGTTACAAAACGAGTAAAGAGACTTGCCGGTAACGAGATTGAACAAGGTATCGGGATACCGACGATCGAATCTCGGGCAAGTATCGTACCGCTAGACAAAGGGAATTGTATACGGGATTGATTAAGTCCTTGACATCGTGGTTCATCCGATGAGATCATCATGGAACATGTGGGAGCCAACATGGGTATCCATATCCCGCTGTTGGTTATTGACCGAAGAGTCATCTCGGTCATGTCTGCATGTCTCCCGAACCCGTAGGGTCTACACACTTAAGGTTCGGTGACGCTAGGGTTATAGAGATATTAGTATGCGGTAACCTGAAAGTTGTTCGGAGTCTCGGATGAGATCTCGGACGTCACAAGGAGTTCCGGAATGGTCCGGAGGTAAAGAATTATATATAGGAAGTGCTATTTTGGCCATCGGGACAAGTTTCGGGGTCACCGGTATTGTACCAGGACCACCGGAAGGGTCCCGGGGGTCCACCGGGTGGGGCCACCTGCCCCGGGGGGCCACATGGGCTGTAGGGTGTGCGCCTTGGCCTATATGGGCCAAGGGCACCAGCCCCAAGAGGCCCATGCGCCAAGAGAAGAGGGAAAGGAAGAGTCCTAAAGGGGGAAGGCACCTCCGAGGTGCCTTGGGAAGGAGGGACTCCTCCCTGGCCGCACCCTTCCTTGGAGGAAGGGCCAAAGGCTGCGCCCCCCCTCTCCCTTGGCCCTATATATAGTGGGGGGAAGGGAGGGCAACCATACCTAAGCCCTGGCGCCTCCCTCTCCCTCCCATGACACATCTCCCTCCTCCCGCAGCGCTTGGCGAAGCCCTGTTGGAATCCCGCTACTTCCACCACCACGCCGTCGTGCTGCTGGATCTCCATCAACCTCTCCTTCCCCCTTGCTGGATCAAGAAGGAGGAGACGTCGCTGCTCCGTACGTGTGTTGAACGCGGAGGTGCCGTCCGTTCGGCGCTAGGATCATCGGTGATTTGGATCACGACGAGTACGACTCCATCAACCCCGTTCTCTTGAACGCTTCCGCGCGCGATCTACAAGGGTATGTAGATCCACTCCTCCCTCGTTGCTAGATGACTCCATAGATTGATCTTGGTGACATGTAGGAAAATTTTGAATTATTGCTACGTTCCCCAACAGCTGCTACCACCACTATCATATTACTTTGCTACTAAACACTCTGCTGCAGATACTAAGTTTCCAGGTGTGGTTGAATTGACAACTCAGCTGCTAATACTTGAGAATATTATTTGGCTCCCCTTGTGTCGAATCAATAAATTTGGGTTGAATACTCTACCCTCGAAAGCTGTTGCGATCCCCTATACTTGTGGGTTATCAAGACTAATTTCTGGCGCCGTTGTCGGGGAGCATAGCTCTATTCTCTGAGTCACTTGGGATTTATATCTGCTGGACACTATGAAGAACTTGAGAGATCCAAAAACCAAGATCTATCCCTCAACTACGAGGGGAGGTAAGGAACTGCCATCTAGCTCTACACTTGATTCACCTTCTGTTATGAGTAAGTTTGTGACACCTACATCTGCTTCTGCTATTCGTTCTGATATGTCGCATGTTATTGATGATGCCATTTCTACTATGCATGATACTTATGATGAAACTGCTTCTATGCCTGATACTACTGTGCCCCTTAGTGAATTTCTTGATGAACAAATTGCTAGGGCTAGAGAAAAAGAAATTATTGAATCTAAATACGATGATGATAGTGATGATGCAAATGTGTCTGTTATTCCTGAGGGTTATCTTTTTGATATGGAATCTTCTGCCGCTATTTTTGCTTGAAAAGATAGATATGAGCTTAAGAGGTTATTAATTAAATGGAACAAAGAATCACTTAGAGATAGAATGAAACCCGACCCTGCTTTTGCTACTTCACCCATATGTGTTCCTGATAAAGATTATGAATTCTCTGTTGATCCTGATATAATTACTTTGGTTGAATCTGATCCATTTTATGGCTATGAATCTGAAAATGTTGTGGCACATCTTACTAAGTTAAATGATATAGCTGCCCTGTTTACTAATGATGAGAGATCGCGTTACTTCTATATACTCAAAATATTTCCGTTCTCATTAAAGGGGGATGCTAAGATATGGTTTAATTCTCTTGATCCTGGTTGTGTGTGTAGTCCCCAGGATATGATTTATTACTTCTCTGCTAAATATTTCCCTGCTCATAAGAAACAAGCTGCTTTGAGGGAAATATACAACTTCATGCAAATTAAAGAGGAGAGTCTCCCACAAGCTTGGGGGAGGCTTCTCAAGTTACTTAATGCTTTGCCTGATCATCCTCTTAAGAAACCTGAAATACTTGATATATTTTATAATGGACTAACCGATGCTTCCAAAGATTACCTGGATAGTTGTGCTGTTCTCTTTTCAGGGAAAGAACACCGGATGAAGCTGAAATTCTATTGAATAATATGTTGACAAATGAAAATAATTGGGCACCTCCTGAGCAAGCTCCTGAGCCATCTCCTGCTCCAATTACTGAGCCCATTCTTAAACCAACTCCGAAGAAGAGAGGTGTTCTATTTCTCAGTCCCGAAGATATGCAAGAGGCAAAGAAATCTATGAAAGAAAAAGGTATTAAAGCTGAAGACGTTAAGAATTTACCTCCTATTGAAGAAATACATGGTCTTAATATACCGCCTGTTGAAGAAACATATGATCTCAATTCTTTATTTACTGAAGAACCTCCTGATCCCGATATCCCGACACAGGTAGTAAAGGTAAATTCTCTCTATAGATATGATAAAGCTGAAGTCCCTCCTACTAAAATTGCTAGTCAGTGCTTGGATGAGTTTGATAACTTTATGTATAAGCAAGACGACTTCAATGCTTATTTTGGTAGACAATTAAAACAAAATGCTTATATGATTAGACGCTTGGGTGATTATATGGCTAATATTAAAGGTGAGCTTAAACTTGTTAGCAAACATGCTTCTATGGTTACCACTCAAGTAGAACAAGTATTTAAGGCTCAAAAAGAAGTGCTTGATGAAATGAATAGTAAGAAAAATGATTATGTTGTTAGAGTGGCTACTAGAACTGGTAGAATGACTCAGGAACCTTTGTATCCTGAAGGCCACCCTAAGAGAATCGAGCAAGATTCTCGAAGAAATAGCATTGATGTTCCTAGTTCTTCTAAAAAGAAGAAGAAGAAAAATGATAGAACTGTGCAAACTTCTAGTGAACCTATTGCTGAACCACCTGATAATCCAAATGATATTTCTATGTCTGATGCTGAAACACAATCTGGTAATGAACATGAACCTAGTAAAAATATTAATGATGATGTTCATGATGATGCTCAACCTAGTAATGATAATGATGTAGAAATTGAACCTGATGTTGATCTTGATAACCCACAATCAAAGAATCAACGTTATGATAAAAGAGACTTTATTGCTAGGAAACATGGTAAAGAAAGGGAACCTTGGGTTCAAAAACCCATGCCTTTTCCTCCGAAACCATCCAAGAAAAAGGATGATGAGGATTTTGAGCGCTTTGCTGAAATGATTAGGCCTATCTTTTTGCGTATGAGATTAACTGATGTGCTCAAAACAAATCCTTATGCCAAATATATGAAGGACATCATTACTAATAAAAGAAAGACACCGGAAGTTGAAATTTCCACCATGCTTGCTAATTACACTTTTAAGGGTGGAATACCAAAGAAACTTGGAGACCCCGGAGTACCTACTATACCTTGCTCCATTAAAAGAAATTATATTAAAACCGCTTTATGTGATCTTGGAGCCGGTGTTAGTGTTATGCCTCTCTCTTTATATCGTAGACTTGACTTGAATAAGCTGACACCTACTGAAATATCTTTGCAAATGGCTGATAAATCAACTGCTATACCTGTCGGTATTTGTGAGGATGTGCCTGTAGTGGTTGCGAACATTACTATTTTAACGGACTTTGTTATTCTTGATATTCCCGAGGATGATAGTATGTCTATTATTCTTGGAAGACCTTTTCTTAATACTGCAGGGGCTGTTATTGATTGCAACAAAGGCAATGTCACTTTTCATGTTAATGGTAATGAGCATACGGTACACTTTCCGAGGAAACAACCTCAAGTTCATAGTATCAATTCTATTGGGAAAATTCCATCGATTATATTTGGAGGTTTTGAATTTCCTCTCCCTACTGCCAAGAAGAAATATGATATTCTTATTATAGGGGATGTGCATATCCCCGTTGAGGTAACTTAGTGTTATTCGAAATTTCTCCGGTTTCATGATTATCGGAATGAGTTTGTTAACAAGACTTGATCAACCTTGTTAGTGGATTCTTTTTGATGAGCATGAGATGGATGAAACTAGAAGCACAAAATCTTATGTACCCTCTCTATACTTTCTGTTATTTATATTAAATAAAGTAAAAATAGTATTTTCTATCCGTTTCCTGACTTATCTGTGCAATATAAAAATATCCCAAAAATAAAAGTCCTCAGAATGCCATGCCAATTTAATATGATTTTTTCGGGAATATTTGAGGATTTACTGTGCAAAAATTACCGCGGGAGGAGATGCCACCTGGCCACGAGGATGGTGGACCCCCCCTATAGGGCGCGCCCCCCTGCCTCATGGGCCCATGGTGGCCCTCCTCCACTTATCCCAGCATCCATCTTCTTCCTCTATCTCACACAAACCCGAAAAACCAACTCAAGCACGAGTTCCAGCCACTTTTGCTGTGATTTTCGATCTCCTTGCTCAAAGCACCTCTCGCAAAACTGCTTGGGGAGATTGTTCCTTGGTATGTGACTCCTCCATTGGTCCAATTAGTTTTTGTTCTAGTGCTTTATTCTTTGCAAATTTATGCTGCATAGGTGACCATGTTCTTGAGCTTGCATGTCAAATTTATATGGTTCCAAGTAGTTCTAATGCTTGATATAGGCCCTAGGCACTTGTAGGAGTAGTTGCTATCAATATTATTGAGTTTGGTTTACTTTTATTTTGAAGTTACTAAAAATTTCAGAATTTTTCAGAGGAAAACAATATGCTTAGGAAGATGTTCCAAGGTGGTTCCTCTAAGAAGCAAGGACCCAGGATTGCTATGCGCGATGCTGACGAGGATCCACCAAGAGACGCTTCGGTACGGCCTTGCGAATGGCCGTCGGAAAATTTTATGGACCGTGCGGGAATTAAAGATGAATTCAAAGCATATTTGCGCAATGCCGGTCTTGAGGATTTTGAGGCCAACAAATGCCCCCAGTATCATGATCTCACAAGTTCATTTGTGAGGAGGTTTGAGTATTCATCTTCGCGTAATTCTCCTTCAGTCATGTTTGATCTTTATGACAAATCTTATACCATGGACTTAGAAGATTTTACTTCTGCTTGCAAACTTCCATCATGGGGTAGTGTTAGGGATCCCCCTAAATCTGAATTTAGAAACTTTCTTGCTAGTATAACTGTGGGGGAATCTAGAGATATAACGCAGGCTACCATAGGGAGCATTCGCTTTCCTGCTATACATTATTTTGCTCTTTTTATCGGTAGATGCATAAATGCTAAGGATGAAGCATGTCACATGTGTGTCCCTGATCTCAGCATTCTTAGGAGTGCTGTGTTAGGAGACCAATCTTATCATATGGGAGCCATTGTAGCTCGTAGGTTGCATCATAATAGACATAATGGAGATTTCTTTGGAGGAATTTATGCAACCCGCTTAGCTCATTTTCTTGAAATAGACATTCGTGGGGGTGATATGGAGTTGCCTCCTGCATATTTAGATTATGACTCTATGGCTTCGCACCAGTTTGTCGAGAGGGCTGAATCACCTCTCTTATATCGGTTAATTTTTGATAAACGACGTGTTTTCCGTATTACTCTCCCTGCTCCTACCTTCTTTGATTCACAGACAAAAGGAAGATATGTTATCACCAGAGAGGAGGCAGAAGAGTACGAGAGGAGAGCGAAGGCAGCCCGACTCCACGCTGCAGCTCAGCAGGCGATAACCGCTGCACATCAGTATGATCCCAACTATCCTTCCTCATCACAGTACGACCCCAAAAACTATTATTATGGATATCCGCCAGGCCAGCCGTGGCCATAGACCAACTTAGGTCAAAAGCCTAAGCTTGGGGGAGTACGTATTTCTCACCGACATTACATTTATGTTCACACACACTCATTGCTAGATGTCGGTGCTCATACTTTTTCACTGTAATATCCATGCTAGTTTATCTTCCTTTTCCTGCTTTCTTCTTGTGTGTTTGTTAAACCTTAAGAAAAAAAATTAGTAGTAGTTTGTTTTTCTGCTATAGTAGTAATAATAAAAAAACAAAACCCAAAAATATTTCCCGTTCATCTTTTGCTTGTTGGGAGCTTTCCCGTGTAAATAGTTTTATTTCTTTTCTTTTCTTTGGGGGTCAGTAGGAGAATACCATAATTAAATTGTTGAAGTGACTCTTATATGCATTATTGTTGATTTAACCCAGAGCCCATATTGCCTTGTATTCTCCTGTTTATTGAATGCTCGCAAATTCCAGCTTAGTCCAATGCACGTGCACTCTTATTATTATTCACACCGTTCGGTCGTGCAAGTGAAAGGCAATTATGATCATATATGATGGACTGACTGAGATGAGAAAAGCTGGTATGAACCCGACCTCTTTTGTTTTTGTAAATATGATGAGTCCCTCGTTCTTGAATCAGCTTATTATGAATAAACATGTTTGCAATGACAATTAGAGATCATAGTTGCTTGTGCCATGCTTGATTAGCTATGAATTATAATGATTTACCTTGTATGCCAACATGCTATTGAGATGATTATGATGTGGTATGATGGGGTGGTATCCTCTTTTGAATGATTTAAGTGACTTGACTTGGCACATGTTCACGCATGTAGTTGAAACAAAATCAACATAGCCTTCACGATATTTATGTTCATGGTGGATTATATCCTACTCATGCTTGCATCCAATGTTTATTAATTTTAATGCATGTACATGGCTGTTATCGCTCTCAACTTGGTCGCTTCCCAGTCTTTTGCTAGCCTTCACTTGTACTAAGCGGGAATACTGCTTGTGCATCCAATCCCTTAAACCCCAAAGTTATTCCAGATGAGTCCACCATACCTTCCTATATGCGGTATCTACCTGCCGTTCCAAGTAAATTTGTATGTGCCAAACTCTAAACCTTCAAATAAACATTCTGTTTTGTATGCTCGAATAGCTCATGTATCAACAAAGGCTGTCCTTATCTTCCGTGTTAGGCGGGTTATTCTCAAGAGGAGTGGACTCCGCTCCTCACTCACGAGAAAATGGCTGGTCACCGGGATGCCCAGTCTCATGCTTTATGCAAACTAAATCAAAATTAATTGCAAACAAAACTCCCCCTGGGACCTGATGTATGTTGGAGGCACTCATTATTTCGAGCAAGCCATGGATTGATGCTTGTTGGTGGAGGGGGAGTATAAACTTTACCATTCTGTTTGGAAACCGCCTATAATGTGTTTAGCATGGAAGATATCGCCATCTCTTAGTTGTTACGTTGACAATGAAAGTATACCGCTCAAAATACAAGTTATCTCTATTTCAAAATCGAGCTCTGGCACCCCTACAAATCCCTGCTTCCCTCTGTGAAGGGCCTATCCATTTACTTTTATGTTGAGTTATCACCCTCTTATTAAAAAGCACTAGCTGGAGAGCACATCCGTCATTTGCATTCATCACTGTTAATTTATACTGGGTATGACTATGATTGGATCTCTTTTACCATGAATTACAATGTCTAGTCAATCCTTGATCTTTAAAGGTGCTCTGCATTTATGTTTTGCGGTCTCAGAAAGGGCTAGCGAGATACCATCTTGTTATATCATATTATGATTGTTTTGAGAAAGTGTTGTCATCTGAGATTTATTATTATGGCTTGCTAGTTGATTATGCTATTGATATGAGTAATTGTGAGACCTGAGAATTATTGCAAATGTGGTTAGTTATGATCTATGCTGAAAACTTGAATGCTGGCTTGACATAGTTACAACAACAAGAGCAAACAGAGTTTGTAAAAGTTTTTCTTTCTTTCTTTCAGTTTGTCAACTGAATTGTTTGAGGACAAGCAAGGGTTTAAGCTTGGGGGAGTTGATACGTCTCCGTCGTATCTACTTTTCCAAACACTTTTGCCCTTGTTTTGGACTCTAATTTGTATGATTTGAATGGAACTAACCCGGACTGACGCTATTTTCAGCAGAATTACCATGGTGTTGTTTTATGTGCAGAAAACAAATATTCTCGGAATGACCTGAAACTCCACGGAACATCTTAGAAAAAACAATAAAAAATCCTCGCCAAAGATGAAGACCGGGGGGGCCACACCCTTCTCACGAGGATGGGGGGCGACCCCCCTAGGGCGCGCCCCCCTACCTCGTGGGCCCCCTGGAAACCCTCCGACGCCAACTCCAACTCTATATATTTGCTTTCGGAGAGAAAAAAATCAGAGAGAAGAAATCATCGCGTTTTACGATATGGAGCCGCCGCCAAGCCCTAAAACCTCTTGGGAGGGCTGATCTGGAGTCCGTTCGGGGCTCCAGAGAGGGGGATTCGTCGCCGTCGTCATCATCAACCATCCTCCATCACCATTTTCATGATGCTCACCACCATGCGTGAGTAATTCCATCGTAGGCTTACTGGATGGTGATGGGTTGGATGAGATTTATCATATAATTGAGTTAGTTTTGTTAGGGTTTGATCCCTAGTATCCATTATGTTCTGAGATTGATGTTGCTATGACTTTGCTATGCTTAATGCTTGTCACTAGGGCCCGAGTGCCATGATTTTAGATTGAACCTATTATGTTTTCATGAATATATGTGAGTTCTTGATCCTATCTTGCAAGTCTATAGTCACCTACTATGTGTTATGATCCGGCAACCCCGAAGTGACAATAATCGGGACCACTCCCGGTGATGACCATAGTTTGAGGAGTTCATGTATTCACTATGTGCTAATGCTTTGTTCCGGTTCTCTATTAAAAGGAGGCCTTAATATCCCTTAGTTTCCAATAGGACCCCGCTGCCACGGGAGGGTAGGACAAAAGATGTCATGCAAGTTCTTTTCCATAAGCACGTATGACTATATACGGAATACATGCCTACATTATATTGATGAATTGGAGCAAGTTCTGTGTCGCCCTATGTTATGACTGTTACATGATGAACCGCATCTGGCATAATTATCCATCACTGATCCATTGCCTACGAGTTTTCCATATACTGGTTTACGCTTATTTACTTTCCCGCTGCTACTGTTACAATCACTACAAAATACCAAAAACATTACTTTTGCTGTCTTTACTTTTGTTGCTGCTACCGCCACTATCATATTACTTTGCTACTAAACACTCTGCTGCAGATACTAAGTTTCCAGGTGTGGTTGAATTAACAACTCAGCTGCTAATACTTGAGAATATTCTTTGGCTCCCCTTGTGTCAAATCAATAAATTTGGGTTGAATACTCTACCCTCGAAAGCTGTTGTGATCCCCTATACTTGTGGGTTATCAGACACGAGGCCTCCACGAGAGTGGAGGGCGCGCCCTACCCCCCTAGGCGCGCCCCCTACCTCGTGGGCACCCCGTGCGCTCTCCGGACTCCGTTTTCTTACACGACACGTATTTTGGTTGGTAAAAATTCATTATATAATCCCCCGGGGGTTTTGACTCCCGTATCACGCAAATATCTCTTGTCTTTGTTTTGAGTTGTCCTGCTACAGACAGAGCAACATGTCGTCCCAGGATTCGTAAGGAGAAAGCTATGTGGCTGATTACCTTGCAAATCCTAAGGTCTATAGGGATGTGGAGCATTGTGGTTGGACTACGGAAGAAGAAGAGGACCATGAACCCAAGGGAAAGGAGGAGACGAGCTCAGATGAAGATGAAGTTCCCCTACCTCAACCTGGGGACATGCATGTGGAGTTCAAAAAGTCAAGCCTCCCGGATAGAGTAAACAAACCTAAGATAGAGTTTATCCCTTTTCACCTCTTGCAGGAAAACAAGCAGGAACTATGCAAAAAGATACTGAGCCTGGAATAGGAGATCAAGGACCTAAGGGACCAAAATTTTGTCCTCAAGCGCAAATTAAGGAAGAAGCCTACGCCATCAACAAAACCATCACCTTCTCCCCCAACAAAGAAGAATTGAGTATCTGGTATGGGCACTCCCCTTGGCAGCTGCCAAGCTTGGGGGAGTGCCCCGGTATCGTATCACCATCACTTTTATCTTTACCGTTTTTCTTAGTTCGATCCTTTTGATAATATCTTGATCTATTAGAATAAAAGTTCTTAGTATGATCTAGTCGTGAGTTTTGCTTTATAATTCTCCTATGTAATCGAGTCCGTGAGCTATATAATAAAGATTAGTGTTGAGTCAAGGGCTTGATTATTTTTCCATGATCCTAAGGGAATAAAATAAAAGAGAAAGAAATAAAAAGAAACAAAGAGATCATGTGAGTCTCATGGAGAGTAATGAGCTCACATAGAAAAAAGTATGATGAATAAAAGTTGTTGAGGGTTGACAAGCATAGTTTTTGGTCATCGTTGCAATTAATAGGAAGTAATAAAGAAAGAGAGGTCTTCACATATAAATATACTATCTTGGACATCTTTTATGATTATGAGCACTCATTAAAATATGACATGCTAAAGAGTTGATGTTGGACAGGGAAGACAACGTAATAGATTATGTTTTCTTACATCTGAGATAAATTATATTGTCATGGATCATCCAACATGGTTGAGCTTGCCTTTCTCCCTCATGCTAGCCAAATTCAACGCACCAAGTAGAGATACTACTTGTGCTTCCAAATACCCTTAAACCAGTTTTGCCATGAGAGTCCACCATACCTACCTATGGATTGAGTAAGATCCTCCAAGTAAGTTGTCATCGGTGCAAGCAATAAAAATTGCTCTCTAAATATGTATGACTTATTAGTGTGGGAGAAAATAAGCTTTATACGATCGTGTGATATGGAAGAAATAAAAGCGACAGACTGCATAATAAAGGTCCATATCACAAGTGGCAATATAAAGTGACGTTCTTTCGCATTAAGATTTTGTGCATCCAACTAGAAAAGCGCATGACAACCTCTGTTTCCCTCTGTGAAGGGCTTATCTTTTACTTTTATCCCCTACATTGCATAAGAGTCATGGTGATCTTCACCCTTCCTTTTTACATTTTATCCTTTGGCAAGCATAGTATATTGGAAAGATCCTGGTATATGTGGCTAATTGGATGTGAGTTTTCATGAACTATTATTGTTGATATTACCCTTGAGGTAAAACGTTGGGAGGCAAAACTATAAGCCCCTATCTTTCTCTGTGTTCGATTAAAACTCCATACCCATAAGTATTGCGTGAGTGTCAGCAATTGTGAAAGACTATATGATAGTTGAGTATGTGGACTTGCTGAAAAGCTCTTATACATTGACTCTTTCCTATGTTATGATAAATTGCAATTGCTCCAATGACTGAGATTATGGTTTGTTAGTTTTCAATGAAGTTTACGATTCATACTTGAAATTGTGATTGAATTATTATTTTAGCATAAGAAATCATATGACAATAATTATGTAAGTTGTTGTTCTAAGAATGATCATGATGCCCTCATGTCCGTATTTTATTTTTATCGACACCTCTATCTCTAAACATGTGGACATATTTTTCGATTTCGGCTTTTCGCTTGAGGACAAGCGAGGTCTAAGCTTGGGGGAGTTGATACGTCCATTTTGCATCATGCTTTTATATCGATATTTATTGCATTATGGGTTGTTATTACACATTATGTCACAATACGTATGACTATTCTCTCTTATTTTACAAGGTTTACATGAAGAGGGAGAATGCCGGCAGCTGGGATTCTGGGCTGGAAAATGAGCAAATATTAGAGACCTATTCTGCACAGCTCCAAAAGTCCGAAAACTTCACGGAAGACGTTTTCAGAATATATAAAAAATACTCAGCGGAAGAGATTCACCAGGGGGCCACACCCTGCCCACGAGGGTGGGGGCGCGCCCTACCCCCTGGGCGCATCCCCTACCTCGTGGGCCCCCTGGTGGCCCTCCGGTGGCCATCTTCTGCTATATGAAGTCTTTTGATGGGAAAAAATAGCAAGCCATCGTCTCGGACGAAACTCCGCCGCCACGAGGCGGAACCTTGGCGGAACCAATCTAGGGCTCTGGCGGAGCTGTTCTGCCGGGGAAACTTCCCTCCCGGAGGGGAAAATCATCGCCATCGTCATCATCAAAACACTCCTCTCATCGGGAGAGGGCAATCTCCATCAACATCTTCATCAGCACCATCTCCTCTCAAAACCCTAGTTCATCTCTTGTATCCAATTCTTGTCTCTAAGTCCGGGATTGGTGCTAGTAGGTTGCTAGTAGTGTTAATTACTCCTTGTAGTTGATGCTAGTTGGTTTATTTGGTGGAAGATCATATGTTCAGATCCTATATGCATATTAATACCCCTTTGATTATGAACATGTTTATGCTTTGTGAGTAGTTACGTTTGTTCATGAGGACATGGGAGAAGTCTTGCTATTAGTAGTCATGTGAATTTGGTATTCGTTCGATATTTTGATGAGATGTATGTTGTCTCTCCTCTAGTGGTGTTATGTGAACGTCGACTACATGACACTTCACCATTATTTGGGCCTAGAGGAAGGCATTGGGAAGTAATAAGTAGATGATGGGTTGCTAGAGTGACAGAAACTTAAACTCTATTTTATGTGTTGCTTCGTAAGGGGCTGATTAGGATCCATATGTTTCATGCTATGGTTAGCTTTACCTTAATACTTTTGTTGTAGTTGCGGATGCTTGCAATAGAGGTTAATCATAAGTGGGATGCTTGTCCAAGTAAGGACAGTACCCAAGCACCGGTCCACTCACATACCAAATTATCAAAGTACCGAACGCGAATCATATGAGCGTGATGAAAACTAGCTTGATGATATTCCCATGTGTCCTCGGGAGCGCTTTTCTCTATATAAGAGTTTGTCCAGACTTGTCCTTTGCTATAAAAAGGATTGGGCCACCTTACTGCACTTTATTTACTTTTGTTACTTGTTGCTCGTTACAAATTATCCTATCACAAAACTATCTGTTAGCACTTATTTCAGTACTTGCAGAGAATACCTTGCTGGAAACCGCTTATCATTTCCTTCTGCTCCTCGTTGGGTTCGACACTCTTACTTATCTAAAGGACTACGATAGATCCCCTATACTTGTGGGTCATCAGCGGCGGTGCTGCAGGGTTGACGGGGAGGACCGGTGGTGCGGCTATTGGCGGCGACGTGCGGGTTGGCTGATCCAGCCCGTACATGGCTGGCCGACGGCTGCGTGGAAGGGCCAGCGAGGGGCGCCGGAGGCCTCTGCTGGCGATCCGGCGGAGTTTCTGGATCGGATTTGGTCGTCACGTCCGACCCGTCCGGCCGTTTGGGATACTGCGGGTGCCCGGCGGTCTGCTGCCGTATCTCCGCCGGAGTACCGACGGCGACGTACGTCTTCATGGCGAGGTTCCGCTCGGTTCCAGCCAGCCGCGAGATCGGGACGGCGTGGCTTCCGGTGAAAATTGCGCCTGACTGCGGTCTTGGCGGACGATGGCGGCGTCTCGGACGTCGTTCCCTTCTCGAGGCATCGTCGTTGCAGGTCACGTCAAGCTAATCGGGAAGTTCCGGAGGAAACCCTAGATCTGGTCTACTAGATCGGAGGATGACGGCGCCTTCGGTGTCATTCTTCCTCCTGGAGGCATCGTTTTGGAGCAAGTGTTGGTTGGAGGGGACAAGAGAAGGAGCGGTGTTTCATCTTGCTCATTGATGATGACGGATCTCGGCGGCGTGGCGCAGTGGAGACTCGGCGCCCGATGCACGGAGATGGACACGCGCAGGAGGATGACGTTGTTTGGCGTCGTGGTGGCTTCGGCACCAGCTAGACCAGGCAAGGTGCATGCAGCAGTACAACTATGAAGATGGATTGGTGGGCAGGTGGCTGCGACGGCCTCATACCCGGCAGGCGTCCTGGTGCCGGACTGGTAGGTGCCCATACCCGGCAGACGTCCTGGTTGGGACCTCGGGTCTTAGATGTTAGGTTTGGCTTCGAGGTTTGTTTGGTACTAGGCCCAAACTATCAGCATCCTTTTATCAATTGGATATGAGTAGCGACAGTTTTGTTGCCTAGACGGTGGCTTCAGCCTTATTGTTGTATGACTTTGTAAAGTCTTGTGTGAATAATTAATAAAGTGGCTGCATGCATTGTCCAGATGCAGAGGCCGGGGTCCTCCTCCATTTCTAAAGAAAAAAATGACAATCTTTTGACACTTTTGTTTACTGACACACGGTTAATTAACCATTTTTTTAAATAATGTTGCATGTCGTGCACGTGGAACCTATAGCCGACACCATTGATATCAAGACACTTGAGCAATTATCTATTAGAAGAAAAATAAATAACAACTCATCTATCAAACAATTAGCGTCGAAAATGGATAGCACTGAGGCGCGCGACTTAAGCCTACGGTGTGAAATATGATGTTCAGTCGTAGTATCATTGGACGCTGGTTTGTCTTGATCGGGCAGCATCTTTCGGCGTCTCCTAGCTTGAAAAAATGTTTCGGGGAAAAAGGACCGAGGTGTCGATCCATGCAGCACGACAAGATGGACCATATAACGAGCGACGGTAATGATCCACTTGTTTCGGCTTGGACCCAGGAAAAAGGCGCCGCTTCCGCCTGTGTTGATTCCTCCTGGCACAGGGTACATGGACAAGATGATAAGGCCCTAGGGGGCATTATTGTAAGTAAACAATCAAGGTACTAGTAACGCAGTAGAATGGCACCTTCCATGTCATCTTCAACCTAATAATTCGACCCTGGACAGCTTAAACGACGGTAGTAGCAGGTTTTGGGCTTTTGGAGCTCCAAGATTTCGGATAAGGAGGAGACTGGAAACCGTCACTCCGCACTTCAGTTCGACAACAAGGCAGTCATCAGTAGCGGGACGCCAAGTTTTTCTCGCCTCTGAAAGCGTTGCGTGCTACTGGTAGTAAAAGCCAGTGACTTACTTTTTGCTGCTTGAAAGAGATCGCGTAGGGTCAAGTATTAGAAGACGCCTCCTGGATTTACTCTCTGAACCCCTAACAAAAAAGGATTTACTCTCTGAATTTCTCGCATTATTAAATCTCTGGTGCACCGGCTTAGCGACACACTGCTGCTATACCAGTGCGCAGTCATGTTATTTTTTTTCGAAAAAAAAAATCAGACCTACTATAAAAGTTCACAGGACGTATAAATCATCTCAAAAACAGTAAAATTACATACAATGAGCCGTCAAGGAGCCATTATCGAAGCTTCACTATAGAGTCGGCTTGACCTTGTCAATGACAACCAAAAAATCTCTGTTTATGTCCTTAAAAAGACGGCAAACACCGCCATCCATCAAAGCGCCGCACTTGCGATGACTAAAATACTCTAACATAAACTAATAATCGAGACGAAAGCACCGGGAATCATCTCCCCGCCACCGGTCGCCGGAGCAACAGGAAAAATGGAGACGGGTCCACGGGCTCGACAATGCAGTCTGGGTAAAGTTTGCCCGAACCATCTAAGGTCCGAGAGAGGAAAGCAAGAGAATGTCCCCTTACTTTATAATACTCGCTCTGTTCATAAATATAAGATGTTTTAAATATTTGAATGTAGACAGAAACTTTACACGGACGAAAATGAATGAGCAAACACATCGATATGCGTCCATATATATATACATCCAAATCATATAAAAATATTAAAACATTGACCGGAGGGAGTACTATACCTAAAAATGCTACTGTAGTAGTCAATCATGTTGGAAGAAAAACCATGCTGCCACACACACCAGTTCCGGCGCGTATGGGCGCCGCCGCTCCGCCATGCCGGTCCGTACCGCGCCGCGCCGGCAGAGAAAACAAAAGCGAGCACACACGGGCGAGGGGCAGAAGCGGAAACCGAGCCGGCTCGCCACTTGGCGAAAGGACGCGCACGTGGCACCGAGCCAAGCGCCCCCTTATCCAGCGCCCGGTGACGGTTCTGCCCCCAAAAGCGCAAAAGAGCGCCCGGAAAGGGCCCCGCCACCCTCATCCCCGTCGCCCTTTTCTCCCTTTACCTATTCTTCTCCTTTCTTCTCCCTCTGCCGCCGCTGCGCGCTCTCTCCACCTATTCCACCTCCTCCCTTCGCTTATCTCTCTCTCCACCCCCACCCTCCTCCTCCAGAAAAGTCATTTTTTAGTCCGGGTTCCCGTCGAAGCTTCGAGGATCCTCTCGCCCATCCGCGCCGTCGGGCGCGGCGCCTCCGCACGTCGAGGCGGCCGTCCGGTGAGCTCCCCTGCTAAGCCCTCCACCCGTCGTCGTCGATTGGTTTTGGTCGTTTCGTCGGTTTTTAGCTCCACTCCGTGGCAGCAGCCGTTCGTCCGCGCGATGGGTTCCGTGGGTCGAGCTGCTGCTGCTGCAGGCGATTGACCTGGCATCTGGGTGGGATTGCCAGACTGACCGGCGGCTGCCTGCTCGGTCTCGATGATCCGAGCGTTCGATCTCGGTGTCCTCCTCGTCTGTTCGAGCGGGTTCAAGTCTTTTTCATGTTTTATTTCGCGGGCTGCTCACGTTTTAACTCGTGTCGCGTGGAGCTGTGGTTAGATTCGGTTGCGTAAATTCTCATCTCAGTTGCTTACGGCATGGGATTTAGTATGATTTTTCACGCCTCACTTTTCATGCCGCCTGCCTACTGGCGGCGTAGTGGAAAAGCGCCCATCATCTATACTCCATAGGCCGCTACGGCTCTCTTTTTGCTCTTCTTGGCAGCGGCTATGGTTAGGCGCTGAAAGGATATCCCTGTCGCGGCTTAAATTCGAGCGTTTTCATTCTCAGGGAAAGTTCCTTGGCTTTATCCACACCCATGGTTTTCTCTAGGCTCAAGTTGGCATAAAAAGCGGGATTAGTGCCGCCCCGGGCTCGGATTAGTACCCTAAGGCAGCAACGATGTGTGAGTGTGACGCAGCAAACTGAATGGAAAGGTGTCCGTTTCATGTGCAGAAATAGGCGCCTTCTGATAAGACCGGCAACTAATCCGGCCATTTGCACCCGGGGTTGGGGTCGGTAGCCTTCCACAATTCCATCTGTGCGCCTCCATCCCTTTTGCTTCTCAGCTATGCTTGCCTAGGTCATGCTCCTGCTTCCTCAAAACAATGCTTTTGCTTGGTGCCTCCAGGTTGATACTTCTCTACCTTTTTGGTGTTATAAAATACTTGTCTGATTTTCGGAGCGAATGTAGTTTCATGTGTTGACTCCAATTTAAGTTGTTTTTCATTGTTTCTTCTTAGGCCCTGTTTGGATTAGCGTGTTTCTTTAGAATACACCGGTAAAAAATACAGGCCTCCGGCGGTCGGTTTCGTTTCCGGCCAGAAATCAGTCGTGACCGGTATAATACACCTGTAAATTTGACATCTTCATATTGCAATACACCGCATCGAAGCGCGGCCTTATGCATGCTTTACGGAGGTTATGTTGCTAAGGAGTAATAAATAAAATTGTAGTGTACATCAAGAAGTTCCCAAGACCAGTCAGCTGTACTTTTGCTTTTCAAACTCGAATTCTTTTTTTACCCTCGAATTCTTTATGCCCTGGCCGGCAATTCCAGGTGGACTCTGTCAAAACCAACTAAGTTTCTTTAAATGGAAATGCTCTATTAGCTAAATATATGGACGCAGTTGAATATTATCCTAGATCTCTGTTGTTACTAGTTGATGTCAAGATATGAATAAGATGGATCATTCTTGTTTCGTTATTAATATGGTGCCACTTTGCATGGTCTGTCTCAAAAGTACTATGGGCGGCATAAAACATGCCTTCTTTTCCTGTAAATTGTATACGTACACGTTGCTGCAAGTGGGTGGATTAGTTCCTAACTTGTTCCTTCTAGAATCATATTTGTATATATCTGCACAAAATTGGTCAAATAAGCTTCCTTCGGTGATAACAATCTCTTGTATCTGCATTCCAATGTCATGTAGGACCCTTCACTGGATTGAACTAAGAAAGCTCGCGACAGTGCCTGTTGTGGTGGCAGTGGCACTAAACAGCTGGAGGAAGAGCCCCCGTGATCATGGGTGCTCTTTGTGATTTTTGCGGGGAGCAAAGGCCAACAATTTATTGCCGATCGGATGCCGCATCCTTATGCTTATCGTGCGACCGTAATGTGCATTCGGCTAACACCCTTTCCCAGCGACATATGAGGACCCTTCTGTGTGATCGTTGTGCTTCACAGCCTGCAGCAGTCCGGTGTCTTGAAGAGAACACCTCACTTTGCCAAAACTGTGATTGGAGCGGGCATGCCGCAACATCCATGGCTGCCGGGCATCTAAGGCAGACCATAAACTGCTACTCGGGGTGCCCATCATCAGAAGAGCTGGCAAGAATCTGGTCCTTTGATTTTGATGCCCCTTCTGCAGCTGCTGAGCCGAACTGTGAGGAAGGAATAAGCATGATGAGCATTAATGACAGTGGTGTCAGTAACCATTGTGGCGTTCAACAGGATTGTAGCTTGCTGGATATAGCTAACTCATTACTCATGAGTGATCCGCCCACTAGCGAGAAGCTTAAATCTGAAGACGAAATGAATCTTCAACCACTTCCTACGCATCAGCCTGCTCAATCAGTTTCTATGGCACCTAAGGTACAACATTACTTACACGAATGTAGCCAAACAAACATTAGTCACGCAGTAGAGTTGCACTTGCAGTAAAATGTACCAATGCATACATATTCTGCAGGCGAATCATCGTCTCCATAACTTCACCTCGTAACCTGATTTTTTTTGGGGGGGGGGGGGGGGGGGGGGTGGTATGAAGTAGCAGATGGATTTGTATTGTTGGCAAAATGTTTTAAAAAAAATCTTAATCTGAACAGTCAAACAATTGCAATATTTTGGAATTCGGGGTCTTTTTGTGCATCGTCACATGATACTTAAAATGGCCTCCTCCGTCACTTTGTGTCATTGTATGCTTATGAAATGTTGGTTGCATCATTCAGGTACCCAGTGTAACAGATGACGATATGTTCAATGATGGCAGAATATATGAAAACTTCTGTGTGGATGATAATGACCTGACATTTGAGAATTATGAAGAACTGTTTGGTACTCCACACGTTCAGACAGAGCAACTATTTGATGATGCTGGAATTGACAGTTTCTTTGAATTGAAGGAAATGCCAGCTGCTGATTGTGACCAGGTTTGTATTTTTCTGCATTAAACTTGCTCTATCAATTATCTTTATCTGCGGAATTACTCCCGATCTTCAGTTTTTTCCCCTTCCCCCCAAAAATCAGTCTTATTTACCGCCCTCTGTACCTCCCGGTTAGAAGTTGCTATGTCAAGTTCAGTCGTCAAAATTCAGTTGTTGACCTTTTAGTTTCACAGCAAAGTAGTGAAGTTTCTTATCCATTCAAGGATTGTATTGCAGTATCCTATCAAAAGAGAAGGAATGCAGTCCATTTGATGGTTAATTGACTATTCTAAGACAATTTTTTGTGCTTTCAGCAGCTCAACCCCATGCGACCCGAATGTAGCAACGCGGTATCTGCTGATTCCAGTCTTTGTATTTCCCTCTCGTTCTCTGGTTTGACTGGTGAGAGCAATGCTGGAGATCACCAAGATTGTGAGGTATCACCACTGCTCCTTATGGGCGAGCAACCCTGGCTTCCTCCTGGTTCTGAAGGATCATCTGCCGGTGGTAGCAGAGGTAGCGCTCTCTCACGGTACATGGAGAAGAAGAAGAGAAGAAAGTAAGCACACCTCGTTGTGGCATTTCGTCTATTTTTTCTGATCATTTTTAGCAACACTAGAATTTCAGCGATCACCAATACATGCTTTAAGAACAATGTCTGCAATCATCATTTCCTGTTCAGAATTCTAAAAGCTTTACATTTACCAAGTAAATACTCGCACACGTGTCTGATGGCTGTGAAATCACAAATACTCTGTTAAGTTCAGCTAAGCTTTTCTTTATAGCTGTTTGTTAAAGGTGGCCTGTTACTTCTCTGACATGCCACCAGTTAGCTTCATCAGGCCGCATCCAGCTTTTAATTGTCTTTTTTTGTGTGCAAAAATTACTAAGCATCCTTTGGTGGCATTACTTTTTTTGACAGATTCGACAAGAAGATCAGGTACGCTTCTCGCAAGGCCAGGGCAGACGTGAGGAAGAGGGTCAAGGGCCGGTTCGTGAAAGCGGGCGAAGCATACGACTACGATCCGCTCAGCGACACACGAAGCTACTGAAGCCCAAACGCCATTGGCAATATCATCCAGTGTCAGACTAGCAACAATTATAAACTTGAGCAGCTCATGTGGTGTTGCTCGCACTAAGCAAGAGCGCATGCAGGGGAGCACTAGCACTTGTGCCGGACAGCGCAACCGGAAAAAGCGCTAAAAACACACCAGCTGGTGAGTTGGAAAATACTACAGATAGAGAAGCTGCAAATACGCAGGAAGTCCATGCTATGCCGCTGCTCCATTTTCTTTCTCCTTGGAAGTGGACGGAGCGTGCGTGCATATATCATTTCCTTCTTGGTGGGTGGTTTCGATCACTCTCCACCATCTGCGCATTAATCCAATACGATTACAGGGACTAGTCCTCCCAGCTCACCACCCACCGCATGCGTGGGCATATACCTGCCACTGCTTCCGTGTGCGGTGCGCTGGCTGCCAGGTCCTTGATTAATTATACTCGTGTACTTAGTTTCTTCCTGTGACATTATTTGTTTATGACGCAGGCGCTGGCAGCCTTGTTTTAAAACGAACTGCGGTGCTTGTTATAACTTGTAAAGTCTGTTCCTGTAATATAAAAGATGCTGGGTATGAAGTGGAAGCTTCCATGTATGTCAGCATGTCGACGCTGGGCCTCTGTTCTTTAATCTGTGCCAGAATAGCCATTCTTCAGGTCAGGCAATAGTGCACGTTTTCTTGACAGGCAAGCTGTGTTCATCCTGATCAGCGAGTGAAATGCATAAAACCACCACAATCGTGTCCTAACTTGCAACAATTCAAAACGTGGCAAAGTGCACCGAAAAGCTATCCTAGACAAGAGCAAAAAATACTGACAGAAAAAATTGCGCAGTATTTGACGTGTCTAAGCGTCCACGTGGCAGCAGAGCTGACCGCGAGCCGTAACGGCTGGGTCGGGACTGCGCTCGGTCGGAGCCAAGGGTTGACCCCGGTCGGTGTTCGGCGGTCATTCTCCCCCTCCCTCGCTCCCTTTGCTGTTGCGTTCCTCCGCTGCACCCTCGCGCTCCTGTGGTTGCCGCGCTGCTTGCCGTTGCTTGGTGATAGAGCTCAATCCAGGCCGCCATGGTCTCTTGGAGCGACGGTGAGAGCAGCGACGACTCCCTGGAAGAGTTCGACTCTCACGTAAGCTTTCTCTTCTCTGTCTCCTAGGTTAGGGTTACGATTGCTTGTGATTTGGGGATATACTGGATTTGAGTGTGTATTTAAAACGAATCCAGTCTACGTAATTCACTAGCTCTATCTGATTTAAGCTCAATCTAGCCGCCTCCGACCTTTAAAGACTTTGACTTTGAGGGCATTCAGGATTTCGAGTGCGACCACAAGAAAAATGCTAAAAAAATTGGAGCTTTCTAAGGCACTCTCACTGGAAGGAGGTTTTATGGTTGTGCGCATGATGTAAGTATCCATCTGTCTATGGATGTGATATTTAGTAGTTTAAAAGGCAGGATAATACAGTGAAATATGAATTGTGTCAATTGAAAAGCTAATTTATTTTCCCCGCAAAAAAGCTAATTTATTTAGTAGATTTAACCAAGTTAATGTACTAATGGAATCGATATCTTATGTAGTTGTAATCCTCTGCAAACATGAAACACTCTATGCATTGACATGTCACCATTTTGATTGGGTGTTGTTGATTTTGTTAGGTGTGCAAGTGTATTGTTGCTGATACACTGTATTGTTAAGTGTTGTAAATTTTAATCATCTATTCCAAAAATACTAATCAAGCATTTGAAAAATGTTAAATGTGTATAGAAAGAATGTTGACCATGTATTCAAAAAATATTAAATGCATGTAGAGAAAATTTTAAATGTGTGTAGAATAATGTTGACCACGTATTCAAAAAATGTTATTTAGGCATTTGAAAAATGTTAAACATGTACGGAAAAAACGTTGACCACGTATTAAAAATATTAATCAAACATTTGGAAAAACATTAAATATGTATAGAAAAAATATTGACCATGTATTAAAAAATGTTAAACTTATATTTGAAAAATGTTAACCAAGGATTTGAAAAAACATGTTAAATGTGTATAGGAAATATGTTGATCATGCACTTAAAAATGTTAAGAAACATTTGACAAAAAAATAAATGTGTATAAAAAATGTTGACCATGTATTCAATAAATTTACTTTTGTAGTGGAAAATTATATGTGTATTAGAAAAATGTACCGGATATACACCAAAAATGTGTGTAGAAAAACTATGAAACCCCGAGAGAAAACAAAATAAAAGCAATGAAAAACAAGAAAATAAACTAACAAAACGGAAGGAAATGAAGAAAAAAATAAAGAAATAAAGAAAAAGCTACTGAAAAACGAAAATGGGTCAAAGAAAACCAAATAAAAACAAAGAAAAAGGAAAGAAAAGAAAAGAACTCTTAAAAACAGAGAAATAAACTAAGGAAAAACAATGAGAAAATGAGAAAAAAAAAACAGTGGAAGACCGGCTCTATTTCTTCAACTAGGTCGCGACTCGCGACATACTAACTTAACATGAATCAGACGATGGCGCAGTGGCAAGCGTCAGTATGCTGCAAGTGAACGATCTGGGCATGTTACTGTAGATGTTCAGGCGAGTCTTCCATTGTACTCGCTATAAGCAAGATATGGCGTTACAGATAACTGGCGCCTTCGTTCAAGAAAAGAAAAACTTGTGCCTTCAGCGCCCGAACAGTACGCTGGCGGTCACGGGCACCATAGTGGGCCGTGGCCCAGGTATCTCATTCGCGATTACCTTTGTATCCCTCGACTTTTGAACTTTGAATAAATTGCATGCTGTTACTAAAAAAAAGATTTCCCTCAAACTGCTAAAAAATATAACTAGATTTCCCTCAAAAAAAAGGTATCGCACAAGATAAGGAAAAAGGTCCAAGTTTTTGAAGATTATTATTTTCTTATATTCCAAAGATAATAAAAGATGTTCGTGAAAATTTGAAAGTTCACAATTAATGAAACAAGTTGTGAATTAGATAAAATTTGAAAAAAAATTAAAACATGTTCACAAAATTCAAAAAAATATGTGCAAATTCAAAATAGTTTGCAAATACGAAAAAAATCACGAATTTGAAAAAGTTCATGGATTTAAAAAATGTTCACATATTTTTAAAGTTCATGAATTTTTGAAAAGTCTGCGGGTTTCATAAATGTTCACAAAGTTCAAAAAATTTCTCGGAATTTTTAGATTCAAATAAAGTTTACGTATTACCAAAAAGTTTAGAAATTTGAAGAAAACATCGATTTATTTTTTAAAATTTGGTAAAAGTTCATGGATTTGAACATCATTTTGCTAATTTGTAAAAATTTCATAGATTTTTCAAAATTAGAAATTCGTTGATTTCAAAAAGTTTGGTTGTTCGACAAAAGTTCACAAGATTAAATAAAGTTCATGGATTTCTAGGGAAAAAATCAAAAAATTGATAAGTTCATGGATTTGGAAAAGTTCAATAATTTGAAATAATGTTCCAAATTTGAAAGAAGTTCATGGATTTGAAAAATGTTGAGGAAATTCGAAAAAGTTCATGAATATGGAAATTGTTCATGAGTTATAAAAATTTCAAGACATTAAGTTCACAAAAATTAAAAAAGTTTATGAAGATTTAAGAAAGTAAAAACTAAAAGGAAAAAAGAAATAAAGTAAGATAAGAAGAAAAAAACACCAAAACCAGACAAGACCCGGTCCAGAAAAACCATAAATGGAAAAAATGTTGAAAGCTTCTAGAAACTGGTGTGGGAAGCTTCCCGAAACCAGAATGAAATCTTGCTACAATCCATATATGGGTCGGCCCATGTGCTAGCGAGGGGTGATCGGGCGTGGGCGTAGTTAATAGAATAGCATTTAACTAGCACTTGAAGCATGGAATAGGAAATGCGGGGAGCGTGTCCCATCCCTTCGGCCCATGACCTTGAGGATGTGAGCAACCCGCTCCAAGATGAAGGTGTATGTGTTTGTTCTCACTATATGGCCAGGCCCAGCTCTCTACCTCCGGCCCATGTTCGGACGTTTCAAGACTAGCGTGAAGGAGAGTGGCACTCTCCCTTATAGCGCCCAATGACCAGTAGCCTAACACCCCATCCCCTAGGAAGCTCCTCAAGTGGTAATGGCGGCCCTAGCTTTGATACCAATTGTTAGCGCCCCATCCCAACCCACGTTCAAGCATTTCCAGTGCGCATCAGACATGCTACCATAAGCGGAGAACCCACCACATCACAAAAAACTAGCTTGGAGGGAGTGTGACACTCTCCTTATAAAGTGGTCCCTACCCTTCTCCCGTAATTGAGGCGGGACTAAAATCACTGGTAAAGTCCAATCACCAGTAGCCTAACAGGCCAGTGCTTGCGTGTGGGCCTCGATCGCTCTTGGGGAAGCACCAACCTGACCTGGAACACCACTCCGCACTTCACTGTCCTGGCCAACGCCTTTGCCCCCCCGGTGCGCCTCCGTGATCGGCGACACTTCCAAGACGACCGTGATATCGACATGTTCTGCGCCCCACTCTCCCAGCTGCTCTCCGCGGAGCCAAACGGGAAAGTTCCGACCAAGTTCTACATGGGCCAGGTCCGGAACAGGCACTGGAAACCGGTGGGGTTCCTCAACTTCACCTACAAGCTCGGCAATGTCTACGTGGCTCCATCAATGGACCTATCAGCACCTCCCAAAACAAGTATGTGGGATGTTGTTCTCCAGAAAGTATGTGGGAGGCTGATTCTACCGAAAGTATGTGGGGGCTGATTCTCTAGAAAGATTTGAACTATATTTAGCGATATTTCATAAAACATTTTCTTTTGGTGGCTCAGCCCGCGATTTGTGCGACTCATGATGTTGTGTAGGTAGTAGAATCATAGTTTAAGCATTTTGAGAAGATAATGATTTGGGTAGTGGATGGAGACTGTGTCGGCATCAAGGTATTGCAACGCCCTCAGCCGCCCCAAGCTGCCTCCGTTCACTATAGCACTATAGTTATAGTGTTCGCTGTTGAACGAGTCTATAGCCTAACCATAGGTTGTTAGGATCAGCTCGTGTGCTGTATAGATAATGATCAAGTTAGGTTGTTGTAGATAAAATCCTAACTGAATTGTATCTATCTTGTACCCTGCTTGAGTATAAATGGAAGGCAAGGCCTGACGCATAAGTCACGGCAATTCATTCCTTCTGACTTGGTATTAGAGCAATAAGATCCTCTCCCATCGATCTCTCCCTCCCCGCCGCCGCCATGTCAGGCCCTGCCACCATCAACTCCACCTCCGATGCCCTCACCTCTCCCAACGCCGACGTCCTCGCCACCGCTGCTACCTCCTCCGCTCCTGTATCGGTCTCCTCGATCAGCAATCTCATCATGATCCGTCTCACAAGGGACAACTTTCTCCTCCGGAAGATGCAGGTTGTCCCAGCGCTCCACTCCCATGGCCTCTTCGGCTACGTCGATGGCTCGGTGCAGCTGCCGTCCTACACCATCACCAACGGCGCCGATGCCGATGCCAAGGAGGAGGCAACCCGCTCTTCCTTCAGTGGTACTAGCGAGACCAGTTGGTGCTCATTGCACTGCTGGGCTCCATGATGGAGGATGTGCTTGGTCAGATGACACTCATGAACACCTCTGCCGCTGTCTGGGCGGCCCTCCATGACATGTTCTCCTCGCAGAACAAGGCGCGTCTCATGCAGATGCGTTTTCAGCTGTCGAACCTGAAGAAGAAGGACCTCACCGCTACTGAATACTTCAACAAGATGAAGGGCTTTGCTGATGCTATTGCGTCCATTGGCACACCTCTTGGCGATGAAGAGATCCTCGGCTACATGCTGGCCGGTCTTGGGTCTGAATTTGAACCTCTAGTGGCCTCCATCACCGCTCGCGAGGAGCCGATCAGCCTTGGCAGCTTATACGCGTTCCTCGCTAACGCCGAGCTTCGCATGGAGCAGCAGGCATCCGTGGGCGAGCTCCACTCCTCCGCCAACTCTGCAGCACGCAACTCTGATGGCCGACGCAATGGCGGGCGCGGCGGCCATGGAGGTCAAGCTGGAGGCCAAGGCGGTCAAGGCCGTGGCCAGGGGCATGGCCGGGGCAAGTACATCAAGTGTCAGGTATGCTCCAAGTTTGGCCATGATGCTCTGCACTGCAAGAACCACTTGAACCATGCCTATCAGCCTGAAGACAACCGTGAGCGTTCTGGCAACGCCATGCACTCCGGCGGCGTCGAGTATCCGAGTTGGTACATGGACTCGGGTGCCACCGATCATCTGACAGGCGACCTCGACAGGCTCACCATCCAGGAGCGCTACAACGGCAAAGATCAAGTGTAAGTCGCCAATGGTGCAGGTTTGTCTATTTCGCATATTGGTCAATCTGCTATTTCTGGCTCATCACACCTACTCTATCTTCGCAACATATTGCATGTTCCACATGTTAGCAAAGATCTTTTATACGTGCACAAGTTAACCTCTGATAATGATGCTATTGCTGAATTTCACCTTGGTCGTTTCTATCTTAAGGACCGGGCTGAAAGAAATATGCCCTAGAGGCAATAATAAAGTTATTATATATTTCCTTATATCATGATAAATGTTTATTATTCATGCTAGAATTGTATTAACCGGAAACTTAGTACATGTGTGAATACATAGACAAACAGAGTGTCACTAGTATGCCTCTACTTGACTAGCTCGTTGAATCAAAGATGGTTAAGTTTCCTAGCCATAGACATGAGTTGTCATTTGATTAACGGGATCACATCATTAGAGAATGATTTGATTGACTTGACCCATTCCGTTAGCTTAGCACTTGATCGTTTTAGTTTACTGCTATTGCTTTCTTCATGACTTATACATGTTCCTATGACTATGAGATTATGCAATTCCCGATTACCGGAGGAACACTTTGTGTGCTACCAAACATCACAATGTAACTAGGTGATTATAAAGGTGCTCTACAGGTGTCTCTGATGGTACTTGTTGAGTTGGCATAGATCGAGACTAGCATTTGTCACTCCGATTGTCGGAGAGGTATCTCTGGGCCCTCTCGGTAATGCACATCACTATAAGCCTTGCAAGCAATGCAACTAATGAGTTAGTTGCGGGATAGTGCATTACGAAACGAGTAAAGAGACTTGCCGGTAATGATATTGAACTAGGTATTGAGATACCGACGATCGAATCTCGGGCAAGTAACATACCGATGATAAAGGGAACAACGTATGTTGTTATGCGGTTTAACCGATAAAGATCTTCGTAGAATATGTAGGAGCCGATATGAACATCCAGGTTCCGCCATTGGTTATTGACCGGAGACGTGTCTCGGTCATGTATACATAGTTCTCGAACCCATAGGGTCCGCACGCTTAAAGTTCGATGACGATCGGTATTATGAGTTTTTGTGTTTTGATGTACCGAAGGTAGTTCGGAGTCCCGGATATGATCACGGACATGACGAGGAGTCTCGAAATGGTCGAGACTCAAAGATCGATATATTGGATGACTATATTCGGACACCGGAAGTGTTCCGGGTGATTTCGGAGAAAACCGGAGTGCCGGAGGGTTACCGGACCCCCCCGGAGAAATAATGGGCCTTATGGGCCTTAGTGGAGAGAGAGGGCTGGCCTAGGGCAGGCCGCGCGCCCCTCTCCCTCTGGTCCGAATTGGACTAGGAGAGGGGGGCGCCCCCTTTTCCTTCTCCCTCTCCCCCTTCCTTTCCCCCCTCCTAGTAGGAGTAGGAAAGAGGGGAGTCCTACTCCTACTAGGGGGAGGACTCCTCCTAGCGCGCCATAGAGGGCCGGTGATACGTCTCCAACGTATCTATAATTTTTTATTGCTCCATGCTATATTATCTACTGTTTTGGACTATATTGGGCTTTATTTTCCACTTTTATATTATTTTTGGGACTAACCTATTAACCGGAGGCCCAGCCTAGAATTGTTGTTTTTTGCCTATTTCAGTGTTTCGAAGAAACGGAATATCAAACGGAGTCCAAACGGAATAAATCTTTCTGGAACATGATTTTCTTCCCGAATATGACCCAGGAGACTTGGACCCTACGCCAAGGAAGCTTCAAGGTGGGCACGAGGTAGGGGGCGCGCCCTATACCCCCAGGCGCGCCCCCCATCCTCGTGGGCCCACCAAAGCTCCACCGACGTACTTCTTCCTCCTATATATACCTATGTACCCCCAAACGAACAGATATAGAGCCAAAAACCTAATTCCACCGCCGCAACTTTCTGTATCCACGAGATCCCATCTTGGGGCCTGTTCCGGAGCTCCGCCGGAGAGGGCCGTCATCACGGAGGGCTTCTACATCATCATAGCCTCTCCGATGAAGTGTGAGTAGTTTACCTCAGACCTTCGGGTCCATAGTTATTAGCTAGATGGTTTCTTCTCTCTTTTTGGATCTCAATACAAAGTTCTCCCCCTCTCTCGTGGAGATCTATTCGATGTAATCTTCTTCTTTTTGCGGCGTGTTTGTTGAGACCGATGAATTGTGGGTTTATGATCAAGTCTATCTATGAATAATATTTGAATCTTCTCTGAATTCTTTTATGTATGATTGGTTATCTTTGCAAGTCTCTTCAAATTATCCGTTTGGTTTGGCCAACTAGATTGGTAGTTCTTGCCATGGGAGAAGTGCTTAGCTTTGGGTTTGATCTTGCGGTGTCCTTTCCCAGTGACAGAAGGGGCAGCAAGGCACGTATTGCATCGTTGCCATCGAGGATAACAAGATGGGGTTTATTTCATATTGCATGCATTTATCTCTCTACATCATGTCATCTTGCTTAAAGCGTTACTCTGTTTTTAACTTAATACTCTAGATGCATGCTGGATAGCGGTCGATGAGTGGAGTAATAGTAGTAGATGCAGAATTGTTTCGGTCTACTTGTCACGGACGTGATGCCTATATACATGATCATGCCTAGATATTCTCATAACTATGCTCAGTTCTGTCAATTGCTCAACAGTAATTTGTTCACCCACCGTAGAATACTTATGCTCTTGAGAGAAGCCACTAGTGAAACCTATGGCCCCCGGGTCTATTCTCATCATATCAATCTCCGTCACTTTAATCTTGCTTTGCTTTTTTACTTTGCCTTTTACTTTTCACTTTGCATCTCTATACCAAAAATACCAAAAATATTATATCTATCAGATCTCACTCTCGTAAGTGACCGTGAAGGGATTGACAACCCCTAATCGCGTTGGTTGCGAGTAGCTATTGTTTTGTGCAGGTACGAGGGACTTGAGCATGGCCTCCTACTGGATTGATACCTTGGTTCTCAAAAACTGAGGGAAATACTTATGCTACTCTGCTACATCATCCTTTGCTCTTCGGGGAAATCCAACGCAAGCTCAAGAGGTAGCAAGAAGAATTTCTGGCGCCGTTGCCGGGGAGTCTACGCAAAAAGTCAACATACCAAGTACCCATCACAATCCCTATCTCTCGCATTACATTATTTGCCATTTGCCTCTCGTTTTCCTCTCCCCCACTTCACCCTTGCCGTTTTATTCGCCCTCTCTTTCCCAATCTCCTTCTCCTTATCCGCCTCTCTTTCTCCGTTTGCCTTTTTCTCGCTTGCCTTGTCGTCATGGCTAATCTTATCTCTTCTCCGTTATCTCCCGAGAATGAAGTCCTAAATTTTAAACAAAGGGAGGGAGAAAATCTGAAAGACGCTTAGTATAGAATTTGCAATGATCAAAATAGATCTACCAGGAAGCAATCTACTTCAGTCCTTCTTTGCAATTTTTATGTAGGTGCTAGTCCTTGGTATAGATATATCCTTGATACCATTACCGGGGGGAATTTCTTGGGTAGCCACACTTTTGATTCTTATAATGCTATAATAGATTTATTTGGCTCACCACCTCTTTTGGTTAATGGAACTATGTTAACTTTGGAGCATGTTATGCAAAGGCTTGAAATTATTGAAAACAAAGTTGCTACCATTGAATCAATTGATAATATAGATAAAAAGATCCATAATCAAATTACCCAATATGGATCTAAGGTAGGAATGACTTTGAAAAATATTAAGGAAAAGGAACCCATGGTTAATGAGAAAATAAATCTAGATTCTACTAGAATCGATAAACTTGAGGGTATCATTACCAACTTAGGAACCGCTTTTTCTTTCGTAAAGAATACTTCTAGTCCTCCCACTAAAATTACCAAGCTTATGTTGTTGGGGAACGTTGCAGAAAACAAAAATTTTCCTACTCGTTTCACCAAGATCATCTAGGAGTTCATCTAGCAACGAGTCATCGGATGCATCTACATACCTTTGTAGATGGCGCACGGAAGCGTTCAAAAGAACGGTGATGATGTAGTCGTACTCGACGTGATCCAAATCACCGATGACCAGCGCCGAACGGACGGCACCTCCGCGTTCAACACACGTACGGGACGGGAGACGTCTCCTCCTTCTTGATCCAGCAAGGGGAAGGAGAGGTTGATGAAGATCCAGCAGCACGACGGCGTGGTGGTGGATGCAGGGCGTCACAGAAGCAGGGCTTCGCCAAGACTACAAGGGAGAGACGTAACAGGGAGAGATGGAGGCGCCAGGGGCTGGTATGAAATCCCTCCTCTCCCCCACTATATATAGGGGTGCCATGGGGGGGGCGCCGGCCCTAGTAGATGAGATCTACTAGGGGGGCGGCGGCCAAGGGGACGATTCCCTCCCCCCCAAGGCACCTAGGGGTGCCTTCCACCACATGGACTCTTCCATGGTGGAACCCTAGGCGCATGGGCCTATAGGGGCTGGCGCCCCAGCCCACTATGGGCTGGGTTCCATCCTATTTCAGCCCATGGGGCCCTCCGGGATAGGTGGCCCCACCCGGTGGACCCCCGGGACCCTTCCGGTGGTCCCGGTACAATACCGATAACCCCGAAACTTGTCCCGATGCCCGAAACAGCACTTCCTATATATAATTCTTTACCTCCGGACCATTCCGGAACTCCTCGTGACGTCCGGGATCTCATCCGGGACTCCGAACAACATTCGGGTTTCTGCATATACATATCTTCACAACCCTAGCGTCACCGAACCTTAAGTGTGTAGACCCTACGGGTTCGGGAGACAAGCAGACATGACCGAGACGACTCTCCGGTCAATAACCAACAGCGGGATCTGGATACCCATGTTGGCTCCCACATGCTCCACGATGATTTCATCGGATGAACCACGATGTCGAGGATTCAATCAACCCCGTATGCAATTCCCTTTGTCAATCGATATGTTACTTGCCCGAGATTCGATCGTCGGTATCCCAATACCTCGTTCAATCTCGTTACCGGCAAGTCACTTTACTCGTACCGTAATGCATGATCCCGTGACCAGACACTTGGTCACTTTGAGCTCATTATGATGATGCATTACCGAGTGGGCCCAGTGATACCTCTCCGTCATACGGAGTGACAAATCCCAGTCTTGATCCATGTCAACCCAATAGACACTTTTGGAGATACCCGTAGTCTACCTTTATAGTCACCCAGTTACGTTGTGACGTTTGGCATACCCAAAGCACTCCTACGGTATCCGGGAGTTACACGATCTCATGGTCTAAGGAAAAGATACTTTGACATTGGAAAACTCTAGCAAACGAACTATACGATCTTGTGCTATGTTTAGGATTGGGTCTTGTCCATCACATCATTCTCCTAATGATGTGATCTCGTTATCAATGACATCCAATGTCCATAGTCAGGAAACCATGACTATCTGTTGATCAACGAGCTAGTCAACTAGAGGCTTACTAGGGACATATTGGTGTCTATTATTCACACATGTATTACGATTTCCGGATAACACAATTATAGCATGAATAAAGACAATTATCATAAACAAGGAAATATAATAATAATGCTTTTATTATTGCCTCTAGGGCATATTTCCAACAGTCTCCCACTTGCACTAGAGTCAATAATCTAGTTACATTGTGATGAATCGAACACCCATGGAATTCTGGTGTTGATCATGTTTTGCTCTAGGGAGAGGTTTAGTCAACGGATCTGCTATATTCAGGTCCGTATGTACTTTACAAATCTCTATGTCTCCATCTTGAACATTTTCACGAATGGAGTTGAAGCGACGCTTGATGTGCCTTGTCTTCTTGTGAAACCTGGGCTCCTTGGCAAGAGCAATAGCTCCAGTGTTGTCACAGAAGAGCTTGATCGGTCCCGACGCATTGGGTATGACTCCTAGGTCGGTGATGAACTCCTTCACCCATATTGCTTCATGTGCTGCCTCCGAGGCTGCCATGTACTCCGCTTCACATGTAGATCCTGCCACGACGCTTTGCTTGCAACTGCACCAGCTTACTGCCCCACCATTCAAAATATACACGTATCCGGTTTGTGACTTAGAGTCATCCAGATCTGTGTCGAAGCTAGCGTCGACGTAACCCTTTACGACGAGCTCTTCGTCACCTCCATAAACGAGAACCATTTCCTTAGTCCGTTTCAGGTACTTCAGGATATTCTTGACCGCTGTCCAGTGTTCCTTGCCGGGATTACTTTGGTACCTTCCTACCAAACTTACGGCAAGGTTTACATCAGGTCTGGTACACAGCATGGCATACATAATAGAACCTATGGCTGAGGCATAGGGGATGACACTCATCTCTTCTATTTCTTCTGCCGTGGTCGGACATTGAGGTGAGCTCAATTTCACACCTTGTAACAAAGGTAAGAACCCCTTCTTAGAATGATCCATATTGAACTTCTTCAATATCTTATCAAGGTATGTGCTTTGCGAAAGACCTATGAGGCGTCTCGATCTATCCCTATAGATTTTGATGCCTAATATATAAGCAGCTTCTCCAAGGTCCTTCATTGAAAAACTCTTATTCAAGTAGGCCTTGATGCTGTCCAAGAGTTCTATATCATTTCCCATCAAAAGTATGTCATCTACATATAATATGAGAAATGCTACAGAGCTCCCACTCACTTTCTTGTAAACGCAGGCTTCTCCATAAGTCTGTGTAAACCCAAACGCTTTGATCATCTCATCAAAGCGAATGTTCCAACTCCGAGATGCTTGCACCAGCCCATAAATCGAGCGTTGGAGCTTGCATACCTTGTCAGCATTCTTAGGATCAACAAAACCTTCCGGCTGCATCATATACAATTCTTCCTTAAGGAAACCATTAAGGAATGCCGTTTTGACGTCCATTTGCCATATTTCATAATCATAGAATGCGGCAATCGCTAACATGATTCGGACGGACTTCAGCTTTGCTACTGGTGAGAAAGTCTCATCGTAGTCAACCCCTTGAACTTGTCGATAACCCTTAGCGACAAGCCGAGCTTTATAGATGGTCACATTACCATCCGCGTCTGTCTTCTTCTTAAAGATCCATTTATTTTCTATGGCTCGCCGTTCAACGGGCAAGTCAGTCAAAGTCCATACTTCGTTTTCATACATGGATCCTATCTCGGATTTCATGGCTTCTAGCCATTTGTCGGAATCCGGGCCCGCCATCGCTTCTTCATAGTTCAAAGGTTCACCGTTGTCTAACAACATGATTTCCAAGACAGGGTTGCCGTACCACTCTGGTGCGGAACGTGTCCTTGTGGACCTTCGAATTTCAGTAGGAGCTTGATCAGAAGTATCTTGATCATTATCTTTAACTTCCTCTCTAGTCGGTGCAGGCACCTCAAGAACATTTTCTTGAGTTGCGCCATTTTCCGGTTCAAGAGGTAATACTTCATCAAGCTCTACTTTCCTCCCACTTACTTCTTTCGAGAGAAACTCTTTCTCTAGAAAGGACCCATTCTTGGCAACAAAGATCTTGCCTTCGGATCTGAGGTAGAAGGTGTACCCAACAGTTTCTTTTGGGTATCCTATGAAGACGCATTTTTCCGATTTGGGTTCGAGCTTTTCAGGTTGAAGTTTCTTGACATAAGCATCGCATCCCCAAACTTTCAGAAACGACAACTTAGGTTTCTTACCAAACCATAATTCAAACGGTGTCGTCTCAACGGATTTCGACGGAGCCCTATTTAAAGTGAATGCGGCAGTCTCTAAAGCATAGCCCCAAAAAGATAGCGGTAAATCAGTAAGAGACATCATAGACCGCACCATATCCAATAGAGTGCGATTACGACGTTCGGACACACCGTTACGCTGAGGTGTTCCAGGCGGCGTGAGTTGTGAAACTATTCCACATTTTCTTAAGTGTGTGCCAAACTCGTGACTCAAGTATTCTCCTCCACGATCTGATCGTAGAAACTTGATTTTCCTGTCACGTTGATTTTCAACCTCACTCTGAAATTCCTTGAACTTTTCAAAGGTTTCAGACTTGTGTTTCATTAAGTAGATATACCCATATCTACTTAAATCATCAGTGAGCGTGAGAACATAACGATAGCCACCGCGAGCCTCAACACTCATTGGACCGCACACATCAGTATGTATGATTTCCAATAAGTCGGTTGCTCGCTCCATTGTTCCTGAGAACGGAGTCTTGGTCATCTTACCCATGAGGCATGGTTCGCATGTGTCAAATGATTCATAATCAAGAGACTCTAAAAGTCCATCTGCATGGAGCTTTTTCATGCGTTTGACACCTATGTGACCAAGGCGGCAGTGCCACAAGTATGTGGTACTATCATTATCAACTTTACTCCTTTTGGTACTCACACTATGAATATGTGTAGCAATACGCTCGAGATTCATTAAGAATAAATCATTCACCATAGGAGCATGACCATAAAACATATCTCTCATATAAATGGAACAACCATTATTCTCAGATTTAAATGAGTAGCCATCTCGAATTAAACGAGATCCCGATACAATGTTCATGCTCAAAGCTGGCACTAAATAACAGTTATTGAGGTTTAAAACTAATCCCGTAGGTAAATGTAGAGGCAGCGTGCCGACGGCGATCACATCAACCTTGGAACCATTCCCGACGCGCATCGTCACCTCGTCCTTCGCCAGTCTCCGTTTATTCCGCAGCTCCTGCTGTGAGTTACAAATATGAGCAACGACACCGGTATCAAATACCCAGGAGTCACTACGAGTACTGGTAAGGTACACATCAATTACATGTATATCAAATATACCTTTGGTGTTGCCGGCCTTCTTGTCCACTAAGTATTTAGGGCAGTTCCGCTTCCAGTGACCCTTCCCTTTGCAATAAAAGCACTCAGTCTCGGGCTTGGGTCCATTCTTTGGCTTCTTCCCGGCAGCTTTCTTGCCGGGCGCGGCAACCTCCTTGCCGTCCTTCTTGAAGTTCTTTTTACCCTTGCCTTTCTTGAACTTAGTGGTTTTATTGACCATCAACACTTGATGTTCCTTCTTGACTTCTACCTCCGCTGATTTCAGCATAGAGAACAACTCAGGAATGGTCTTTTGCATCCCCTGCATGTTGAAGTTCATCACAAAGATCTTGTAGCTTGGTGGAAGCGACTGGAGGATTCTGTCAATGACCGCATCATCCGGGAGATTAACTCTCAGCTGAGACAAGCGGTTATGTAACCCAGACATAGTGAGTATGTGCTCACTGACAGAACTATTTTCCTCCATCTTACAGCTGAAGAACTTATCGGAGACTTCATATCTCTCGATCCGGGCATGAGCTTGAAAAACCATTTTCAGCTCTTCGAACATCTCATATGCTCCATGTCTCTCAAAACGCTTTTGGAGCCCCGGCTCTAAGCTGTAAAGCATGCCGCACTGAACAAGGGAGTAGTCGTCAACACGTGTCTGCCAAGCGTTCATAACGTCTTGGTTTTGTGGGACGGGAGCTTCACCTAGCGGTGCTTGTAGGACATAGTCTTTCTTGGCAGCTATGAGGATGATCCTCAGGTTCCGGACCCAGTCCGTATAGTTGCTGCCATCGTCTTTCAGCTTGGTTTTCTCTAGGAACGCGTTGAAGTTGAGGACTACGTTGGCCATTTGATCTACAAGACATATTGCAAAGATTTTAGACTAAGTTCATGATAATTAAGTTCATCTAATCAAATTATTAATGAACTCCCACTTAGATTAGACATCCCTCTAGTCATCTAAGTATTACATGATCCGAGTCAACTAGGCCGTGTCCGATCATCACGTGAGACGGACTAGCCAACGTCGGTGAACATCTTCATGTTGATCGTATCTTCTATACGACTCATGCTCGACCTTTTGGTCTACTGTGTTCCGAGGCCATGTCTATACACATGCTAGGCTCGTCAAGTTAACCCTAAGTGTTTTGCATGTGTAAAACTGTCTTACACCCGTTGTATGTGAACGTAAGGATCCATCACACCCGATCATCACGGCGTGCTTAGAAACGACGAACTTTAGCAACGGTGCACAGTTAGGGGAGAACACTTCTTGATATTGTTATGAGGGATCATCTTATTTACTACCGTCGTTCTAAGTAAACAAGATGCAAAAACATGATAAACATCACATGCAATCAAATAATAAACGTGACATGATATGGCCAATATCACATAGCTCCTTTGATCTCCATCTTGGGGCTCCATGATCATCTTGTCACCGGCTTGACACCATGATCTCCATCATCATGATCTCCATCATCGTGTCTCCATGAAGTTGCTCGCCAACTATTACTTCTACTACTATGGCTAACGCGTTTAGCAATAAAGTAAAGTAATTTACATGGCGTCTCTCGATGACACGCAGGTCATATAAAAGAATAAAGACAACTCCTATGGCTCCTGCCGGTTGTCATACTCATCGACATGCAAGTCGTGATTCCTATTACAATAGCATGAACATTTCATACATCACATATAGATCATTCATCATTCATCACAACTTTGGCCATATCATATCACAAACCACTTGCTGCAAAAACAAGTTAGACGTCCTCTAATTGTTGTTGCAAGTTTTACGTGGCTGATTTAGGGTTCTAGCAAGAACGTCTTCTTACCTATGTTAAAGCCACAACGTGATTTGTCAACTTCTATTTACCCTTCATAAGGACCCTGTTCATCGAATCCGCTCCAACTAAAGTGGGAGAGACAGACACCCGCCAGCCACCTTATGCAACTAGTGCATGTTAGTCGGTGGAACCGGTCTCACGTAAGCGTACGTGTAAGGTTGGTCCGGGCCGCTTCATCTCACAATGCCGCTGAAGCAAGAAAAGACTAGTAACGGCAAGAAAGTTGACAAATCTACGCCCACAACTAATTGTGTTCTACTCGCGCAAGAAGAACTACGCATAGACCTAGCTCATGATGCCACTGTTGGGGAACGTTGCAGAAAACAAAAATTTTCCTACTCGTTTCACCAAGATCATCTAGGAGTTCATCTAGCAACGAGTCATCGGATGCATCTACATACCTTTGTAGATGGCGCACGGAAGCGTTCAAAAGAACGGTGATGATGTAGTCGTACTCGACGTGATCCAAATCACCGATGACCAGCGCCGAACGGACGGCACCTCCGCGTTCAACACACGTACGGGACAGGAGACGTCTCCTCCTTCTTGATCCAGCAAGGGGAAGGAGAGGTTGATGAAGATCCAGCAGCACGACGGCGTGGTGGTGGATGCAAGGCGTCATAGAAGCAGGGCTTCGCCAAGACTACAAGGGAGAGACGTAACGGGGAGAGATGGAGGCGCCAGGGGCTGGTATGAAATCCCTCCTCTCCCCCCACTATATATAGGGGTGCCATGGGGGGGCGCTAGCCCTAGTAGATGAGATCTACTAGGGGGGCGGCGGCCAAGGGGAGGATTCCCTCCCCCCCAAGGCACCTAGGGGTGCCTTCCACCACATGGACTCTTCCATGGTGGAACCCTAGGCGCATGGGCCTATAGGGGCTGGCGCCCCAGCCCACTATGGGCTGGGTTCCATCCTATTTCAGCCCATGGGGCCCTCCGGGATAGGTGGCCCCACCCGGTGGACCCCCGGGACCCTTCCGGTGGTCCCGGTACAATACCGATAACCCCGAAACTTGTCCCGATGCCCGAAACAGCACTTCCTATATATAATTCTTTACCTCCGGACCATTCCGGAACTCCTCGTGACGTCCGGGATCTCATCCGGGACTCCGAACAACATTCGGGTTTCTGCATATACATATCTTCACAACCCTAGCGTCACCGAACCTTAAGTGTGTAGACCCTACGGGTTCGGGAGACAAGCAGACATGACCGAGACGACTCTCCGGTCAATAACCAACAGCGGGATCTGGATACCCATGTTGGCTCCCACATGCTCCACGATGATTTCATCGGATGAACCACGATGTCGAGGATTCAATCAACCCCGTATGCAATTCCCTTTGTCAATCGATATGTTACTTGCCCGAGATTCGATCGTCGGTATCCCAATACCTCGTTCAATCTCGTTACCGGCAAGTCACTTTACTTGTACCGTAATGCATGATCCCGTGACCAGACACTTGGTCACTTTGAGCTCATTATGATGATGCATTACCGAGTGGGCCCAGTGATACCTCTCCGTCATACGGAGTGACAAATCCCAGTCTTGATCCATGTCAACCCAACAGACACTTTCGGAGATACCCGTAGTCTACCTTTATAGTCACCCAGTTACGTTGTGACGTTTGGCATACCCAAAGCACTCCTACGGTATCCGGGAGTTACACGATCTCATGGTCTAAGGAAAAGATACTTTGACATTGGAAAACTCTAGCAAACGAACTATACGATCTTGTGCTATGTTTAGGATTGGGTCTTGTCCATCACATCATTCTCCTAATGATGTGATCTCGTTATCAATGACATCCAATGTCCATAGTCAGGAAACCATGACTATCTGTTGATCAACGAGCTAGTCAACTAGAGGCTTACTAGGGACATATTGGTGTCTGTTATTCACACATGTATTACGATTTCCGGATAACACAATTATAGCATGAATAAAGACAATTATCATAAACAAGGAAATATAATAATAATGCTTTTATTATTGCCTCTAGGGCATATTTCCAACATATGTATGTTCCTAAGAATAAGGGTGAATCATCTAGTAAGGAAACTGCGGATCTTAAATCTATAAGCATTCATCCCGATATTTTTGCTATCATTAAGGAACCTTATGCTACGAATGAATTTTTTGATCTTGTGCCTAAAAGTTTGATAATTACTAGAAATGAAGAAATTTCTAAGAAAGATAGATGCCTCATTTATGGATTGCCTACCAAAGATGGCAATACCTAGATCTATCCTCGCTTTTATGCCTAGCTAGGGGCGTTAAACGATAGCGCTTGTTGGGAGGCAACCCAATTTTATTTTATTCCTTGCTTTTTGCTCCTGTTTAGTAATAAATAATTTATTTAACCTCTGTTTTGGTTGTATTTTTGTGTTTAATTAGTGTTTGTGCCAAGTAGAACCGTTGGGAAGACTTGGGGAAAGTCTTGTTGAACTTGCTGTAAAAAACAGAAACTTTAGCGCTCACGAGAACTGCTGTCATTTTTATTTGGAGAGTGCTATTTAGTTAATTATTTTTGCAGATGATCTATAGATAAACTCCTCGCGTCCAGAAATTTATTTTAGAATTTTTGGGGTCTCAGATCTTGCGCTAGCTACAGATTACTACAGACTGTTCTGTTTTTGACAGATTCTGTTTTTCATGTGTTGTTTGCTTATTTTGATGAATCTATGGCTCGTAAAATAGTTTATAATCCATAGAGAAGTTGGAATACATTAGGTTTAACAACAATATAAATAAATAATGAGTTCATTACAGTACCTTGAAGTGGTCTTTTGTTTTCTTTCTCTAACGGAGCTCACGAGATTTCTATTGAGTTTTGTGTTGTGAAGTTTTCAAGTTTCGGGTGAATTCTTAGGAGTGGCAAGAGCCTAAGCTTGGGGATGCCCATGGCACCCCCAAGATAATCCAAGGACACCAAAAAGTCAAAGCTTGGGGATGCCCCGGAAGGCATCCCCTCTTTCGTCCACTTCCATCGGTAATTTACTTGGAGCTATATTTTTATTCACCAACATGATATGTGTTTTGCTTGGAGCGTCTTGTATTATTTGTGTCTTTGTGTTTTAGTGTGCCACAATCATCCTTGCTGTACACACCTTTTGAGAGAGTCATACATGAATTAAAATTTGATAGAATACTCTATGTGCTTCACTTATATCTTTTTGAGCTAAGTAGTTTTGCTCTATGTGCTTCACTTATATCTTTTTGAGCTAAGTAGTTTTGCTCTATGTGCTTCACTTATATCTTTTTGAGCTAAGTAGTTTTTCTCTATGTGCTTAACTTATATCTTTTTGAGCTAAGTAGTTTTGCTCTATGTGCTTCACTTATATCTTTTTGATTTAAGTAGTTTTGCTCTATGTGCTTCACTTATATCTTTTTGAGCTAAGTAGTTTTGCTCTATGTACTTCACTTATATCTTTTGAGCACTATAATTTTGCTCTATGTGCTTCACTTAGATCTTTTAGAGCACGGTGGTGGATTTGTTTTAAAGAAACTATTGATCTCTCATGCTTCACTTAAATCATTTTGAGAGTCTCTTAATAGCATGATAATTTGCTTAATAATAATATGCTTGGTATTCAAGATTTGTGAGATTTTCTTTTGACTGCATTGAATACTAAGAAAAGATTGAAGCATGCTAATTGTTTTGAGATATGGAGGTGATAATATTAGAGTCATGCTAGTTGAGTAGTTGTGAATTTAAAGAATACTTGTGTTAAAGTTTGTGATTCCCATAGCATGCACGTATTGTGAACCGTTATGTGATGAAGTCGGAGCATGATTTATTTATTGATTGTCTTCCTTATGACTGGCGGTCGGGGACGAGCGATGGTATTTTCCTACCAATCTATCCCCCTAGGAGCATGCGCATAATACTTTGCTTTGATAACTTCTAGATTTTTGCAATAAGTATATGAGTTCTTTATGACAAATGTTGAGTCCATGGATTATATGCACTTTTTCCCATCCTTCCACCATCGCTAGCCTCTCTAATACCGCGCACTTTTTGCCGGTATCATACACCTACCATATACTTTCCTCAAAACAGCCACCATACCTACCTATTATGGCATTTCCATAGCCATTCCGAGATATATTGCCATGCAACTTTCCACCGTTCCATTTATTATGGCACGCTCCATCATTGTCATATTGCATATCCCGGTACACCGCCGGAGGCATTCATATAGAGTCATATTTCGATCTAAGTATCGAGTTGTAATTGTTGAGTTGTAAGAAAAATAAAAGTGTGATGATCATCATTTTTAGAGCATTGTCCCAAGTGAGGAAAGGATGATGGAGACTATGATTCCTCCACAAGTCGGGATGAGACTCCGGATGAAAAATAAATAAAAGAGGCCAAAGAAGCCCCAAAAAAAGAGAAAGAAAAGAGGCCATAAAAAAGGAGGCCCAAATAAATAAATAAAAATAAAAATGAGAGAAAAAGAGAGAAGGGACAATGTTACTATCCTTTTACCACACTTGTGCTTCTAAGTAGCACCATGATCTTCATAGTAGAGAGTCTCTCATGTTATCACTTTCATATACTAGTGGGAATCTTTCATTATAGAACTTGGCTTGTATATTCCAATGATAGGCTTCCTCAAATTGCCCTAGGTCTTCATGAGCAAGCAAGTTGGATGCACACCCACTTAGTTTCTTTTTGAGCTTTCATATACTTATAGCTCTAGTGCATCCGTTGCATGGCAATCCCTACTCACTCACATTGATATCTATTGATGGGCATCTCCATAGCCCGTTGATACGCCTAGTTGATGTGAGACTATCTTCCCCTCTTTTTGTCTTCTCCACAACCACCATTCTATTCCACATATAGTGCTATATCCATGGCTCACGCTCATGTATTGCGTGAAGATTGAAAAAGTTTTGAAAAAAGTTAGAGTATGAAACAATTGCTTGGCTTGTCATCGGGGTTGTGCATGATTTAAATACTTTGTGTGGTGAAGATAGAGCATAGCCAGACTATATGATTTTGTAGGGATAACTTTCTTTGGCCATGTTATTTTGAGAAGACATAATTGCTTTGTTAGTATGCTTGAAGTATTATTATTTTTATGTCAATATAAAATTTTGTCTTGAATCTTTCAAATCTGAATATTCATATCACAATTAAGAAGATTTGCATTGAAATTATGCCAAGTAGCACTCCGCATCAAAAATTCTCTTTTTATCATTTACCTACTCGAGGACGAGCAGGAATTAAGCTTGGGGATGCCTGATACGTCTCCAACGTATCTATAATTTTTGATTGCTCCATGATATATTATCTACTGTTTTGGACTATATTGGGCTTTATTTTACACTTTTATATTATTTTTGGGACTAACCTATTAACCGGAGGCCCAGCCCAGAATTGCTGTTTTTTTGCCTATTTCAGTGTCTCGAAGAAACGGAATATCAAACGGAGTCCAAACGGAATAAACCTTTCTGGAACGTGATTTTCTTCCCAAATATGACCCAGGAGACTTGGACCCTACGCGAAGGAAGCTTCCAGGTGGGCACGAGGTAGGGGGCGCGCCCTATACCCCCAGGCGCGCCCCCCATCCCCGTGGGCCCACCGAAGCTCCACCAACGTACTTATTCCTCCTATATATACCTATGTACCCCCAAACGAACAGATACGGAGCCAAAAACCTAATTCCACCGCCTCAACTTTCTGTATCCACGAGATCCCATCTTGGGGCCTGTTCCGGAGCTCCGCCGGAGAGGGCCGTCATCACGGAGGGCTTCTACATCATCATAGCCTCTCCGATGAAGTGTGAGTAGTTTACCTCAGACCTTCGGGTCCATAGTTATTAGCTAGATGGCTTCTTCTCTCTTTTTGGATCTCAATACAAAGTTCTCCCCCTCTCTCGTGGAGATCTATTCGATGTAATCTTCTTCTTTTTGCGCTGTGTTTGTTGAGACCGATGAATTGTGGGTTTATGATCAAGTCTATCTATGAATAATATTTGAATCTTCTCTGAATTCTTTTATGTATGATTGGTTATCTTTGCAAGTCTCTTCGAATTATCCGTTTGGTTTGGCCAACTAGATTGGTAGTTCTTGCCATGGGAGAAGTGCTTAGCTTTGGGTTTGATCTTGCGGTGTCCTTTCCCAGTGACAGAAGGGGCAACAAGGCACGTATTGCATCGTTGCCATCGAGGATAACAAGATGGGGTTTATTTCATATTGCATGAATTTATCTCTCTACATCATGTCATCTTGCTTAAAGCGTTACTCTGTTTTTAACTTAATACTCTAGATGCATGCTGGATAGCAGTTGATGAGTGGAGTAATAGTAGTAGATGCAGAATCGTTTCGGTCTACTTGTCATGGACGTGATGCCTATATACATGATCATGCCTAGATATTCTCATAACTATGCTCAGTTCTGTCAATTGCTCAACAGTAATTTGTTCACCCACCGTAGAATACTTATGCTCTTGAGAGAAGCCACTAGTGAAACCTATGGCCCCCGGGTCTATTCTCATCATATCAATCTCCGTCACTTTAATCTTTCTTTGCTTTTTACTTTGCCTTTTACTTTTCACTTTGCATCTCTATGCCAAAAATACCAAAAATATTATATCTATCAGATCTCACTCTCGTAAGTGACCGTGAAGGGATTGACAACCCCTAATCGCGTTGGTTGCGAGTAGCTATCGTTTTGTGCAGGTACGAGGGACTTGAGCGTGGCCTCCTACTGGATTGATACCTTGGTTCTCAAAAACTGAGGGAAATACTTATGCTACTCTGCTGCATTATCCTTTCCTCTTCGGGGAAATCCAACGCAAGCTCAAGAGGTAGCAGCCGGCCAGCCTCCCCCTTGCTCCTTTATATATGGGGGCAGGGGGCACCTCTAGACACACAAGTTGATCATTGATCCCTTAGCCGTGTGTGATGCCCCCCTCCACCATAATCCACCTCGATCATATCATAGCGGTGCTTAGGCGAAGCCCTGCATCGGTAGCAACATCATCACCGTCAACACGCCATCGTGCTGACGGAACTCTCCCGTGAAGCTCTGCTGGATCGGAGTTCGTGGGACGTCATCGAGCTGAACGTGTGCTGAAGTCGGAGGTGCCGTGCATTCGGTACTTGGATCGGTCGGACCGCGAAGACGTTCGACTACATCAACCGCGTTCTCATAACGCTTCCACTTACGGTCTAAGAGGGTACGAGGGTACGTGGACGATACTCTTCCCTCTCGTTGCTATGCATCACCATGATCTTGCGTGTGCGTAGGAATTTTTTTGGAATTACTACGTTCCCCAACAGTGGCATCCGAGCCAGGTTTATGCATAGATGTTATATGCACGAGTAGAACACAAGTGAGTTGTGGGCGATACAAGTCATACTGCTTACCAACATGTCATACTTTGGTTCGACGGTATTGTTGGATGAAGCGGCCCGGACCGACATTACGCGTACGCTTACGCGAGACTGGTTCTACCGACGTGCTTTGCACACAGGTGGCTGGCGGGTGTCAGTTTCTCCAACTTTAGTTGAACCGAGTGTGGCTACGCCTGGTCCTTGAGAAGGTTAAAACATCACTAACTTGACAAACTATCGTTGTGGTTTTGATGCGTAGGTAAGAACGGTTCTTGCTCAGCCCATAGCAGCCACGTAAAACTTGCAACAACAAAGTAGAGGACGTCTAACTTGTTTTTGTAGGGCATGTTGTGATGTGATATGGTCAAGACATGATGCTATATTTTGTTGTTTGAGATGATCATGTTTTGTAACCGAGTTATCGGCAACTGGCAGGAGCCATATGCAATCGCCCTGTAATTGCTTTACTTTATCACTAAGCGGTAGCGATAGTCGTAGAAGCAATAGTTGGCGAGACGACAACGATGCTACGATGGAGATCAAGGTGTCGCGCCCGTGACAATGGTGATCATGACGGTGCTTCGGAGATGGAGATCACAAGCACAAGATGATGATGGCCATATCATATCACTTATATTGATTGCATGTGATGTTTATCTTTTATGCATCTTATTTTGCTTAGATCGACGGTAGCATTATAAGATGATCTCTCACTAAATTTCAAGGTACAAGTGTTCTCCCTGAGTATGCACCGTTGCGAAATCTCGTCGCGCCGAGACACCACGTGATGATCGGGTGTGATAAGCTCTACGTTCACATACAACAGGTGCAAGCCGGTTTTGCACATGCATAATACTCGGGTTAAACTTGACGAGCCTAGCATATGCAGATATGGCCTCGGAACACTGGAGACCGAAAGGTCGAGCGTGAATCATATAGTAGATATGATCAACATAGTGATGTTCACCATTGAAAACTACTCCATCTCACGTGATGATCGGACATGGTTTAGTTGATTTGGATCACGTGATCATTTAAATGACTAGAGGGATGTCTATCTAAGTGGGAGTTCTTAAGTAATATGATTAATTGAACTTTAATTTATCATGAACTTAGTCCTGATAGTATTTGCATAACTATGTTGTAGATTAATAGCCTGCGATGTAGCTCCCCATTTATTTTTGATATGTTCCTAGAGAAAATAAAGTTGAAAGATGTTAGTATCAATGATGCGGATTGGATCCGTGATCTGAGGATTATCCTCATTGCTGCATAGAAGTATTATGTCCTTGATGCACCGCTAGGTGACAGACCTATTGCAGGAGCAGATGCACACGTTATGAACGTTTGACAAAGCTCGGTATGATGACTACTTAATAGTTTAGTGCACCATGCTTTACGGCTTAGAACCGGGACTTCAAAAACATTTTGAATGCCACGGAACATGTAAGATGTTCTAAGAGTTGAAATTTGTATTTCATACTCATGCCCGTGTCAAGAGGTATGAGACCTCTGACGGTACTTTGCCTACAAGATGGAGGAGAATAGCTCAGCTAGTGAGCATGTGCTCAAAATGTTTGAGTACTACAATCACTTGAATCAAGTGGGAGTTAATCTTACAGATAAGATAGTGATTGACAGAGTTCTCTAGTCACTATCACCAAGTTACTAGAAGTTCGTGATGAACTATAATATGCAAGGGATAACGAAAACGATTCCCAAGCTCTCCGTGATGCTGAAATCGACAAAGAGAAATCAAGAAAAGCATCAAGTGTTGATGGTTGACAAGACCACTAGTTTCAAGAAAAGTGCAGAGGGAAGAAAGGGAACTTCGAAAGGAACGGCAAGCAAGTTGCTGGTCAAGTGAAGAAGTCCAAGTCTAGACCTAAGCCTGAGACTAAGTGCTTCTACTGCAAAGGGACTGGTCACTGGAAGCAGAACTGCCCCAAGTATTTGGCGGATACGAAGGGAAGGTATATTTGATATACATCTTATTGATGTGTACTTTACTAGTGTTTATAGCAACCCCTCAGTATTTTATACTAGTTCAGTTGCTGAGATTAGTAACTCGAAACGGGAGTTGCAGAATGAACAAAGACTAGTTAAGGGTGAAGTGACGATGTGTGTTGGAAGTGGTTCCAAGATTGATATGATCATTATCGCACACTCCCTATACTTTCGGGATTAGTGTTGAACCTAAATAAATGTTATTTGGTGTTTGCGTTAAGCATGAATATGATTTGATCATGTTTATTGCAATACGGTTATTCATTTAAAGTCAGAGAATAATTGATGTTTTGTTTACATGAATAAAACCTTCAATGGTCATACACCCAAGGTGAATGGTTTATTGAATCTCGATTGTAGTGATACACATATTCATAATATTGAAGCCAAAAGATGCAAAGTTAATAATGATAGTGCAACTTATTTGTGGCACTGCCGTTTAGGTCATATTGGTGTAAAGCGCATGAAGAAAATCCATGTTGATGGGCTTTTGGAATCACTTGATTATGAATCAGTTGATGCATGCGAACCATGCCTCATAGGCAAGATGACTAAGACTCCGTTCTCCGGAACAATGGAGCGAGCAACACACTTGTTGGAAATAATACATATTGATGTATGCAGTCCGATGAGTGTTGAGGCTCGTGGCAGGTATCGTTATTTTCTGACCTTCACAGATGATTTGAGTAAGATATGGGTATATCTTCTTGATGAAACATAAATCTGAAACATTTGAAAAAGTTCAAATAATTTCAGAGTGAAGTGGAAAATCATCGTAACAAGAAAATAAAGTTTCTACGATCTGATCGTGGAGGAGAATATTTGAGTTACGAGTTTGGTCTTCATTTGAAACAATGCGGAATAGTTTTGCAACTCACGCCACTTGGAACACCACGGTGTAATGGTGTGTCCGAACATCGTAACCGTACTTTATTAGATATGGTGCAATCTATGATGTCTCTTACCGATTTACCACTATCATTTTGGGGTTATGCATTAGAGACAGCTGCATTCACGTTAAATAGGGCACCATCTAAATCCGTTGAGACGACACCATATGAACTGTGGTTTGTCAAGAAACCAAAGTTGTCGTTTCTTAAAGTTTAGGGTTGCGATGCTTATGTGAAAAAGTTCCATCCTGATAAGCTCAAACCCAAATCGGAGAAATGAGTCTTCGTAGGATACCCAAAGGAGACAGTTGGGTACACCTTCTATCACAGATCCGAGGTATCAATCCAGTAGGAGGCCACATGCAAGTCCCTCGTACCTACACAAACAAGTAAGAACCTCGCAACCAACGCGATAAAGGGTTGTCAATCCCTTCACGGTCACTTACGAGAGTGAGATCTGATAGAGATGATAAGATAATATTTTTTGGTATTTTTATGATAAAGATTAAAAGTAAAGATTGCAAAATAAAAGGTAATTGAAATAGCTTGTTAACGGAAGATTAATATAATGGAGAATAGACCCGGGGGCCATAGGTTTCACTAGTGGCTTCTCTCAAGATAGCATAAGTATTACGGTGGGTGAACAAATTACTGTCGAGCAATTGATAGAAAAGCGAATAATTATGAGAATATCTAGGCATGATCATGTATATAGGCATCAGGTCCATGACAAGTAGACTGACTCCTGCCTGCATGTACTACTATTACTCCACACATCGATCGCTATCCAGCATGCATCTAGAGTATTAAGTTCATAAGAACAGAGCAACGCATTAGGTAAGATGGCATGATGTAGAGGGATAAACTCAAGCAATATGATATAAACCCCATCTTTTTATCCTCGATGGCAACAATACAATACGTGTCATTTCCCTTTCTGTCACTGGGATCGAGCACCGCAAGATTGAACCCAAAGCTAAGCACTTCTCCCATTGCAAGAAAGATCAATCTAGTAGGCCAAACCAAACTGATAATTCATAGAGACTTGCAAAGATAACCAATCATACATAAAAGATTTCAGAGAAGAATCAAATATTGTTCATAGATAGACTTGATCATAAACCCACAAGTCATCAGATCTCGACAAACACACCGCAAAAAGAGTTACATCGAATAGATCTCCAAGAAGATCGAGGAGAACTTTGTATTGAGATCCAAAGAGAGAGAAGAAGCCATCTAGCTAATAACTATGGACCCGAAGTCTAAAGTAAACTACTCACACATCATCAGAGGGTTCATGGAGTTGATGTAGAGGCCCTCCATGATCGATTCCCCCTCCAGCGGAGCTCCGGAAAAGGCCTCAAGATGGGATCTCTTGGGTACAGAAGGTTGCAGCGGTGGAAATAGGGTTTCGTCGTGCTCCTGGATGTTTTCAGGGTATAAGAGTATATATAGGAGGAAGAAGTAGGTCGGTTGAGCCACGAGGGGCCCACGAGGGGGAGGGCGCGCCCCCTGCCTCGTGGCCTCCGGTTGTTTCTTGACGTCCACTCCAAGTCCTCTGGATCACGTTTGTTCCAAAAATCACGTTCCCGAAGGTTTCATTCCATTTGGACTCCATTTGATATTCCTTTTCTGCGGAACACTGAAATAGGCAAAAAAACAACAATTTGCACTAGGCCTTGGGTTAATAGGTTAGTCCCAAAAATAATATAAAAGTGTATAATAAAGCCCATTAAACATCCAAAACAAAATATATAATAGCATGGAACAATCAAAAATTATAGATACGTTGGAGGCGTATCAAGCATCCCCAAGCTTAATTCCTGCTTGTCCTCGAGTAGGTAAATGATAAAAACAGAATTTTTGATGTGGAATGCTTTCTAGCATATTCTTAAATGTAATTTTCTCTATTGTGGAATGAATGTTCAGATCTGAAAGATTCAAGATAAAAGTTTAATGTTGACATAAAAATAATAATACTCCAAGTATGCTAACCAAGCAATTATGTCTTATCAAAATAACATAGCCAAAGAAAGCTTATCCCTACAAAATCATATAGTTTGGCCATGCTTCATTTTCGTCACACAAAATGATCTCATCATGCACAACCCCGATGACAAGCCAAGCAATTGTTTCATACTTAGCCTTTTCAAACTCTTTCAACTTTTATGCAATATATGAGTGCGAGCCATGGACATAGCACTATGGGTGGAATAGAATATAATGATTGAGGTTGTGTGAGAAGACAAAAAGGGAGAAAGTCTCACATTGACGCGGCTAATCAATGGGTTATGGAGATGCCCACCGATTGATGTCAATGCAAGGAGTAGGGATTGCCATGCAATGGATGCACTAGAGCTATAAACATATGAAAGCTCATCAAAGAAACTAAGTGGGTGTGCATCCAACTTGCTTGCTCACGAAGACCTAGGGCATTTGAGGAAGCCCATCATTGGAATATACAAGCCAAGTTCTATAATGAAAAATTTTCATTAGTATATGAAAGTGACAAAATAAGAGACTCTCTATCATGAAGATCATGGTGCTACTTTGAAGCACAAGTGTGGAAAAAGGATAGTAACATTGTCCCTTCTCTCTTTTTCTCTCATTTTTTTATTTGGTCCTTTTTTATGGCATATTTATTTATTTATTTATTTTCCGTCCGGAGTCTCATCCCGACTTGTGGGGGAATCATAGTCTCCATCATCCTTTCCTCACATGGGACAATGCTCTAATGATGATCATCACACTTTTATTTATTTACAACTCAAGAATTACAACTCGATACTTAGAACAAAATATGACTATGTGAATGCCTCCTGCTATGTACCGGGATTGCGATGAATCAAGAGTGACATGTATGAAAAAGTAAGCATGGTGGCTTTGCCACAAATACGATGTCAACTACATGATCATGCAAGGCAATATGACAATGATGATGCGTGTCATAATAAATGGAACGGTGGAAAGTTGCATGGAAATATATCTCGAAATGCAAGTGGAAATGCCATAATAGGTAGGTATGGTGGCTGTTTTGAGGAAGATATAAGGAGGCTTATGTGTGATAGAGCGTATCATATCACGGGGTTTGGATGCACCGGCGAAGTTTGCACCAACTCTCAAGGTGAGAAAGGGCAATGCATGGTACCGAAGAGGCTAGCAATGATGGAAGGGTGAGAGTGCGTATAATCCATGGACTCAACATTAGTCATAAAGAACTCACATACTTATTGCAAAAATCTACAAGTCATCAAAACCAAGCACTACGCGCATGCTCCTAGGGGGATGGATTGGTAGGAAAAGACCATCGCTCGTCCCCGACAGCCACTCATAAGGAAAGCAATCAAAGAACACCTCATGCTTCAAATTTGTCACACAACGTTTACCATACGTGCATGCTATGGGACTTGCAAACCTCAACACAAGTATTTCTCAATTTCACAATTACTCAACTAGCACACCTCTAATATTACCACCTTTATATCTCAAAACAACTATCAAGCATCCAACTTCTCTTAGTATTTAAAATTTATAACCAAAGCAAATTACCATGATGTTCTAAAGGACTCTCAAAATAATATAAGTGAAGCATGAGAGATCAATTATTTCTATAAAATAGAACCACCGCCGTGCTCTAAAAGATATAAGCGAAGCACTAGAGCAAAATTATCTCGCTCAAAAGATATAAGTGAAGCACATAGAGTATTCTAATAAATTCCAATTCATGCGTGTCTCTCCGAAAAGGTGTGTACAGCAAGTATAATTGTGGTAAACTAAAAAGCAAAGACTCAAATTATACAAGACGCTCCAAACAAAACATATATCATGTGGTGAATAAAAATATAGCTCCAAGTAAAGTTACCGATGGACGAAGACGAAAGAGGGGATGCCTTCCAAGGCATCCTCAAGATTAGGATTTTGGTTGTCCTTTTATTTTACCTTAGGGTGCCTTGGGCATCCCCAAGCTTAGGCTCTTGCCTCTCCTTGTTCCATAATCCATCAAATCTTTACCGAAAACTTGAAAACTTCACAACACAAAACTTAAAAGAAAATCTCGTGAGCTCCGTTAGTAAAAGGAAACAAACCACCACTTCAAGGTACTATAATGAACTCATTCTTTATTTATATTGGTGTTAAACCTAATGTATTCCAACTTTTATATGGCTCATAAACTCTATTACTAGCCATAGATTCATCAAAATAAGCAAACAACACACGAAAAACAGAATCTGTCAAAAACAGAACAGTCTGTAGTAATTTGTAGGTTTCGAATACTTATGTAACCCCAAAAATTATAAAATAAATTGTTGAACGCGAGGAATTTATCTATTAATCATCTTAAAAAAGAATTAACTAAATAGAACTCTCCAGTAAAAAATGGTAGCAAATCTCGTGAGCGCTAAAGTTTCTGTTTTTTACAGCAAGATTGCAAAGACTTTCCCCAAGTCTTCCCAAAGGTTCTACTTGGCACAAACACTAATTAAAAGCATAAAACCACATCTAAACAGAGGCCAGATGAATTATTTATTGAATAACATCAAGGAATAAATTGGGTTGTCTCCCAACAAGCGCTTTTCTTTAAAGCCTTTTAGCTAGGCAAAAGATTTCAACGATGCTCACATGAAAGACAAGAATTGAAGCACAAAGAGAGCATCATAAAACACGTGACAAACACATCTAAGTCTAACATACTTCCTATGAATAGGCATCTTATAGGCAAACAAATTATCAAGGAAAGCAAAAACTAGCATATGCAAGGAAGCGGAAAGAAACAATAGCAATCTCAACATAACGAGAGGTAATTTAGTAACATGAAAATTTCTACAACCATATTTTCTTCTGTCATAATAATTACATGAAGGATCATAATCAAATTCAACAATATAGCTATCACATAAAATATTCTCAACATGATCCACATGCATGCAAAGATGACACTCTTCCGAAATAGTGGGATTAACATTAACTAAAGTCATGACCTCTCCAAACCCACTTTTATCAAAAACTTCATAAGATTGAACATTCTCCAAATATATGGGATCTAAAGTTGACACTATTCCAAACCCACTTTCAATATTATTGCAAACACTATTATCAATCTCATATTCATCATGGGGCTTAAATAAATTTTCAAGATCATAAGGAGAATCACCCCAATCATGATCATTGCAACAAATAATAGTCATAGTTAGAGAATTTACCTTCTCTATCCATAGTTAGCTCGCTTTGATTTTACCTTCTGTTTGTGTTAGGCTATTTACCTAACCCCCCCCCTCTATGTAACCTGTACAGTACTGGACACTCTAACCCCCCTAATTTTGTCTTATTAATATAAAAGGCAGTGAGAGAATCTCACTATCATCAGTTCTAAAAAAACAAATAGTAGTCATAGCAAAACTAGCATCCCCAAGCTTAGTGTTTGCATATTAAAAGCACAATTGACATTAATAGAATTTATATTATCATCATTGCAATCATGCTTTCTATTCAAAGATCCATCATGAATCACTCCATAAAGTACTTCATCACAATTTTTAGATTCGCGAATTTCAAGCAAAACTTCATAAAGATAATCTAGTGCACAAAACTCACTAGCAATTGGTTCATCATAATTGGATCTCTTAAAAAGATTAGCAAGCGGATGAGGATCCATAGATCTTAGGTTCTTTGTTTAGCAATAAATAAACAACTATTCCAACCAAACGAGCAAACGAGCCAAGTAAGACATCAAAGCAAATGGAAAAACGAACAGAAGAAGGGCGAATAAAATGGCAAGGGTGAAGTGGGGGAGAGGAAAACGAGAGGCAAATGGCAAATAATGTAATGCAAGGGATAAGAGTTTGTGATGGGTACTTGGTATGTCTTGACTTGTGCATAGACTCCCCGGTAGCGGCGCCAGAAATCCTTCTTGCTACCTCTTGAGCACTGCGTTGGTTTTCCCTTGAAGACGAAATGGTGATGCAGCAAAGTAGCGTAAGTATTTCCCTCAGTTTTTGAGAACCAAGGTATCAATCTAGTAGGAGGCCACATGCAAGTCCCTCGTACCTACACAAACAAATAAGAACCTCGCAACCAACGCGATAAAGGGGTTGTCAATCCCTTCACGGTCACTTACAAGAGTAAGATCTGATAGAGATGATAAGATAATATTTTTGGTATTTTTATGATAAATATTAAAAGTAAACATTGAAAAATAAAAGGTAATTAAAATAGCTTGTTAACGGAAGAGTAATATAATGGAGAATAGACCAGGGGCCATAGGTTTCACTAGTGGCTTCTCTCAAGATAGCATAAGTATTACGGTGGGTGAACAAATTACTATCGAGCAATTGATAGAAAAGAAAATAATTATGAGAATATCTAGGCATGATCATGTATATAGGCATCATGTCCGTGACAAGTAAACCGACTCCTGCCTGCATCTACTACTATTACTCCACACATCAACCGCTATCCAGCATGCATCTAGAGTATTAAGTTCATAAGAACAGAGTAACACATTAGGTAAGATGACATGATGTAGAGGGATAAACTCAAGCAATATGGTATAAACCCCATCTTTTTATCCTCGATGGAAACAATACAATACGTGTTGGTTCCCTTTCTGTCACTTGGATCGAGCACCGCAAGATTGAACCCAAAGCTAAGCACTTCTCCCATTGCAAGAAAGATCAATCTAGTAGGCCAAACCAAATTGACAATTCGAAGAGACTTGCAAAGATAACCAATCATACATAAAAGATTTCAGAGAAGAATCAAATATTGTTCATAGATAGACTTGATCATAAACCCACAATTCATCGGATCTCGACAAACACACCACAAAAAGAGTTACATCGAATAGATCTCCAAGAAGATCGAGGAGAACTTTGTATTGAGATCCAAAGAGAGAGAAGAAGCCATCTAGCTAATAACTATGGACCCGAAGGTCTGAAGTAAACTACTCACACATCATCGGAGGGGCCATGGAGTTGATGTAGAGGCCCTCCGTGATCGATGCCCCCTCCGGCGGAGCTCCGAAAAAGGCCCCAAGATGGGATCTCTTGGGTACAGAAGGTTGCGGCGGTGGAAATTGGGTTTCATCGTGCTCCTGGATATTTTCAGGGTATAAGAGTATATATAGGAGGAAGAAGTAGGTCGGTTGAGCCACGATGGGCCCACGAGGGGGAGGGCGCGCCCCCTGCCTTGTGGCCTCCGGTTATTTCTTGACGTCCACTCCAAGTCCTCTGGATCACGTTTGTTCCAAAAATCACATTCCCGAAGGTTTCATTCTGTTTGGGCTCCGTTTGATATTCCTTTTCTGCGAAACACTGAAATAGGCAAAAAAGAGCAATTTGCACTAGGCCTTGGGTTAATAGGTTAGTCCCAAAAATAATATAAAAGTGTATAATAAAGCCCATTAAACATCCAAAACAGAATATATAATAGCATGGAACAATAAAAAATTATAGATACGTTGGAGACGTATCACGTCCCACTGATGTACATTGGGAAGCAGTGAAAAGAATCCTTCGCTTTGTCAGAGGAACAGTATCCACTGGCTTATCCATTCGGCGCTCGCTATCAGTCCTCATGAGTGTGTTCACTGACGCGGATTGGGCCAGTTGCAGCGATGATCGTCGTTCCACGGCTGGCTTTGCGGTCTTCCTCGGGCCTAATCTTATATCCTGGAGCGCCAGAAAGCAACCAACAGTGTCTCGTTCCTTGACTGAATCTGATTACAAGGTGCTAGCGAATGGCACCACTGAAGCTACGTGGTTACAGTCTCTGCTGAAGGAGCTGTAGGTAGCTCAGCCTCGACCCCCTGTACTATGGTGTGACAATCTCGGGACGACGTATCTCACTGTGAACCCAGTTTTTCATGCATGCACAAAGCATATAGAGGTGGACTTTCATTTTGTGTGAGAAAAGGTTGCCATGGGTGCTTTGGACGTTCGGTTCGTCTCTTTAGCAGATCAAGTTGCCGACGCCTTCACTAAACCTCTCACCAAGCAGACACTCGAGCGACACCATTCCAATCTCAACCTCTGTACCGGCTGAGATTCCGGGGGAATGTTAAACGAGTCTATAGCCTAACCGTAGGTTGTTAGGATCAGCTCGTGTGCTGTATAGATAATGATCAAGTTAGGTTGTTGTAGATAAAATCCTAACTAAATTATATCTATCTTATACCCTGCCTGGGTATAAATGGAAGGCAAGGCCTGACGCATAAGTCACGGCAATTCATTCCTTCTAACTTGGTATTAGAGCGATAAGATCCTCTCCCAACGATCTCTCCCTCCCTGCCGCCGCCATGTTGCTACCTCTTGAGCACCGCGTTGGTTTTCCCTTGAAGAGGAAAGGGTGATGCAGCAAAGCAGCGTAAGTATTTCCCTCAGTTTTTGAGAACCAAGGTATCAACCCAGTAGGAGACCACGCGCGAGTCACCTGTACCTACACAAACAAATAAGAACCTTGCAACCAACACGATAAAGGGGTTGTCAATCCCTTCACGGCCACTTGCAAGAGTGAGATCTGATAGAGATAATAATAATAAGATAAATATTTTTGGTATTTTTATGATATAGATTGAAAGTAAAGATTGCAAAATAAAATAGATTGGAAACTTGTATGATGGAGAATAGACCCGGGGGCCATCACTACAAAAAAAAGACACATCCGTGACATTTTGGGCCGAACGATTTTTTTTTCTGTCATACATATGACACTTCTATGACGATAATTGTGACAAAACCCGGTATCATCATAGATGTGGTGGGCTCCTACTTCTATGACAAAAAATCATGACAGAAAATGGGCTTTTCGTCCTGGGCGGGCCGGAGACGCAGCTGCATGACATTCTTTGGGCCGTCCATGATGGAAAAAACCGTGGTAGAAGCGAGGGGGAGGAAAATTTCGGGGAGTTCCCGGTTACGGTGGGAGGTCGGGGGCCGAGCGATGCGCGCTTCTCTCGTACACGTACGCGCGTGTGTGCGAGGCGTTGGCTCTAACTGAACCCGAGCGAGGCGTTGGGCTCTCACTGAACCCGAGCGATTGCACTACAGGCTATGCGTTACTGAACCCGAGCGATCGATCGATGGCTGTTAACTGAACCCGATCGAGCGATTCCTTCGCTACTGCTGCTAACTAAAGCCGATCGATGCTGCCTCTGGATGAACAGTGAGCATTGCGGGGGGGGGGGGGGGTAGGGGGGTTTGGATGAACAGTTCCCGGTGAGGGTGGATGAACATGACCCCGTGGTGTTGCCTCTGGATGAACAGGACCCCGATCGATCGAGCCGGTTGGGGCTGGATGAACAGGACCCCATGGAGGGCTGGATGAACAGGACCACCCCGTGGAGGGCAGGATGAACAGTAGACGGTGGAGGGAAGGATGAATAGTAGCCCATGGAGGGGTGGTTGAACAGGAGCCCGTGGAGAGGGCTGGTTGAACAGTAGCCGGTGGAGTAGCGCGCGGTGGAGGCTGGATGAACAGGAGCCCGTGGATGAATAGTCGCAGGTGGAGGCTGGAGGAGGTCGATGGTGGATGAACAGTAGCTCGTGGAGGCTGGAGGGGGTCGACGGTGGAGATGAACAGTATCCCGTGGAGTCCCGTTTTTCAGTACGCCACACCCCTCCCGATGAACAGGACCCCCGTTTCGACCGTAGCGCTCCAACACAAGTCCGTTTCCTCCGTTTTGCGGTACGCCACACCCCTCCCGATCAACAGGACCCCCGTTCCGACCGTAGGAGGTCCGTTTCCTCCGTTTTGCGGTACGCCAGACCCCTCCCGATGAACAGGATCCCGTTTTGAACGTGGCCGGTCGAACACAAGGCCGTTTCCTCCGTTCTGCGGTACGCCAGGCCTTGTTTCCATCGCCTGTTCCGTCCAAGCCCTCCCGATGAACACGACACATTCTGTTGCCTCCCCATTAACACGACGCATTCTGTTGCCTTCCCATGAACACGACGCATTCCGTTGCCTCCCCATGAACACGACGACGACGCTGTTTCTCCGTTCCGACCCAGCCATGTACACGAGCCCTGGCCGTACGTATGCGCGAGTAGGCGTTCGAGACCCCGCCCGTATGTACACATACGTGGCTGTATTTTCTTTCTTGCACCCTGGCCGTTGTACATACGTGTACATGCTACGTGCGCGCCTCTACTACGACACGTGCGCGCCTCTACATCGACCAGCATATATGTACGTACACGTTCGCGACCAGAATGACAACGCTACGTACGCTTCGACCAGGTGGGTCCCAACTGTCAGGCACTTCCTTGCGTGCGAAGATGTAGCTGGTGGGTCCCAGCAGTCAGGGGGGCAAAATACGGTGGCCCGTCCGGTGGGTCCCCGATGTCAGGTGGAGGAATAATTATTTTGCACGTGATAAGGAGGCACTTCCTTGCTGCGGCCGTGGACCCAGCTGTCAGCTTCTTCACGTACAGTCCACGTCCGATGGAAGCCGTTCCTTGACCACGTTGACCACGCCGCGCCGAGAGCACCAGGGCGGTGGACGACGGTGAGGCCTAGGAAGGGGACGACACGGAGCCGGGGAAGACGCGGCAGTGGATGCCCACGCGTAGAGGAGTACGAGGGTTCACTGGTTCGCTGCGGTGTGAGGCTGTCGTCGCCGCAGAATAACAGGGGGTGTGGGTGAGTAGAGGGATGGCCTGGCCAGCGGTGGGAGTAGTAGGGGGCGGTGAGGCCTCCGCCTCATCGCAGCCGGCCACGGGAGGCAGGAGCACGAGGCATGACCGGCGCTGGTTTGGGCGGCTGGAGCAAGAAGACCAGAGGTTGAAGAAGCACTACGGCCGTTGGATGGACATCGTACGGTCACTAGAGCTAGAATCGTGCATATTGACTAAGTTGACAAAGCCCTCCATCCCCGTCAACTTAGTAGGCCCACAAGTCAGCCTCCCACCAAGGTGGGTCCCAGCTAGCAGGGGGTATTCATTTTTTTGAGCGTAATAAGGAGGCACTTCCTTGCGTGCAAAGATATAGCTGGTGGGTCCGAGCTGTCAGTGGCGGTAACATTTTTTTTGCGACATACAGAGGCCCTTTCGGTGGGTCCCTGATGTCAGGTGGAGGAATCATTATTTTTGCGCGTAATAAGGAGGCATTTCCTTGCGTGCGGCCGTGGACCCAGCTGTCGGCCTCTCCACGTACAGTCCACTTCAGATGCATGTCGGTCGTTGACCACATTGACTAGGCCGCGCCGAGAGCACCAGGGCGGTGGACGATGGCAAGGCCTAGGAAGGGAATGACACGGAGGTGGGGAAGACTCGGCAGTTGTTTCCCACGCGGAGGGGAGTACGACTGTATGAGGGTTTACTGGTTCATCTGCCGTCACCGGAGAATAACATCAGGTGTGGGTGAGTAGAGGGATGGCTAGGCCAGCGATGGGAGTACGGTGGGGCAGTGAGGCCTGCGCGACAGCACAGCCGGCCGCGGGGAGGAGGGAGCAGGCAGTCCCGCCGGCGCTTGTTTGAGCGGCTGGAGCAGGAAGAGCGGAGATTGAAGAAGCACGACGGCTGTTCGATGGACATCCAACAGTCACTGCTTGTGCGTCAACCTTTTTTTTTAGGAAAGCCTCAAATCTGTGGAAAACAGCATACAGCCCATCTGCCATTATTTCTAATAATTCACAGCGCATTTGCTAATTCTTAAGGTTTTTTTGGAGCCCATATTCTTTTTTAGCATTATAGACCATATTGTGGCCACGGTTAAAAAATTAACGAAATTTTGCATATTTCGGTGCGGTCCGAACTGTTTTTAATCCCGAAATTTCGACTCACATTCAAACTGATTTTAAAAATAAATGTATATCAATATAAAATCCAACAAATTCTCCACGCATAAAAATTAATGTAATTTAAAATCTCAAAATGAAAAAAAGATATTTTAAACTAATTGCCGGTTTGATGTGTTTTAAAAATGTACAGCCCATTTCTCATTACTGATGGGCCATTTTCTCGGCCAGCCGAATGAAGCTCTCCTCGTCTTGAAAGATTTGCAGCCCAACAGGCCTGACAAAGCGACTTACTTGGCAAATCACAAAAAAACCGGGCTGTGGCCGTGGACCCAGCTGTCAGCCTCTCCACGTACAGTACTCTTCCGATGGAAGTCGCTCGTTGACCACATTGACCACGCCGCGCCGAGAGCACCAAGGCGGTGGACGACGGTGAGGCCTAGGAAGGGGACGACGTGGAGCTGGGGAAGACACGGCAGTGGATGCCTACGCGGAGAGGAGTACGAGGGTTCACTGGTTCAGCTGCGGCGTGAGGCTGCCGTCGCCGCAAAATAACAGGGGTGTGGGTGAGTAGAGGGATAGCATGGGCCAGCGGTGGGAGTAGTAGGGGGCGGTGAGGCCTCCGCGGCATCATAGCCGACCACGAGAGGCAGGAGCACGCGGCATGACCGGCGCAGCTTTGGGCGGCTGGAGCAAGAAGACCAGAGGTTGAGGAAGCTCTACGGCCGTTGGATGGACATCGTACGGTCACTGGAGCTAGAATCGTTCATATTGACTAAGTTGACAAAGCCCTCCATTCTCGTCAACTTAGTAGTCCCAAAAGTCAGCCTCCCACCAGGTTGGGTCCCAGCTAGCAGGGGGAGTATTCATTTTTATGTGCGTAATAAGGAGGCACTTCCGGTGGGTCCGAGCTGACAGCGAGGGGGGGGACATTTTTTTCGCGAAATACGGTGGTCCGTCCGGTGGGTCCCAGTAGTCAAGGGCAAATTTTTTTTTCTCGAAATACGGTGGCCCGTCCGGTGGGTCCCAGCAGTCAGGGGGGAAATGTTTTTTCCACGAAATACTGGTGGCCCGTCCGGTGGGTCCCTGCTGTCAGGTGGAGGAATAATTATTTTGCGCGTAATAAGGAGACACTTCCTTGCGGCTGTCGTGGACCCAACTGTCAGCCTCTCCACGTACAGTACTCTTCCAATGGAAGTCGGTCATTGACCACATTGACCACGCCGTGCCGAGAGCACCACGGCGGTGGACGACGGCAAGGCCTAGGAAGGGGACGACACGGAGCCGGGGAAGACGCGGCAGTGGATGCCCACGCGAAGAGGAGTACGAGGGTTCACTGGTTCGGCTGCGGTGTGAGGCTGCCGTCGCCGCAGAATAACAGGGGGAGTGGGTGAGTGGAGGGATGGCCTAGCCAGCGGTGGGAGTAGTATGGGGACGGTGAGGCCTCTGTGGTAGCACAACCGGCCACGGGAGGTAGGAGCATGCGGCACGACCGGCGCTGCTTTGGGCGGCTGGGGCAAGAAGAACAGAGGTTGAAGAAGCACTACGGACGTTGGATGGACATCGTTGACCACGCCGTACCGAGAGCACCAGGGCGGTGGACGACGACGAGGCCTACGAAGGGAACGACACGGAGCCGGGGAAGACACGGCAGTGGCTGCCCACACGGTGGAGAGTACGAGGGTTGACTGGTTCGGCTGCCGTCGCCGGAAAATAACAGGAGGTGTGGGTGAGTAGAGGGATAGACAGGCCAGGGATGCGAGTATGATGGGGCCGTGAGGCCTTCCCGACAGCACTGCCGGCCACGGGAGGCGGAAGCAGGCGGTTTCGATGGCGCTGGTTTGGGCGGCTGGGGCAGGAAGATCAGAGACTGAAGAAGCACGATTGCCGTTAGATTGACATCTAACGGTCTGACGCTGGTAGAGTTGACTGTTGACTAAGTTTCTTTTTTGAGAAACCTTGTGTATGCATGAACTTAGTAGGCCCACAAGTCAGCCTCCAAATCTATGGCAGACAACATAAAGCCCATTTGCTATTTTTTATAATTTGCAGCCCATTTGCTAATTTTTAAGTAATTTATTACAGCTCATTTTCTGCCCAGGACCACGGTCAAAAAGTCCAACCTTATTTTGCATATTTCGGTGGAGTCCGAACTGTTGTAATCCCGAAATGATAAACATTTTTTAAGAACTTATTGATTTGCCAAAAAATCGTTTTGTTTTTGTAAGCAAATAAGACGTGGGACAATAAAATCAGCGCTGGGTGGAAAAACAACAAAAATAAGGATGTAAATATGAAAAGGGAATTTTATGTGTTTTCAATATAATGATATGTGTATATGAACTAGTAAAACTATAGGTAGAGATTAGAAAACGGATGTAGGACATGCGTTTCAAGAGGAAAATAGAACTGGGCTGTGTGTTTGATTCAGTAAAAAAACTGCATGCGGATGTTGTAAGACAAAATATAACTAACGTTGGCGGGCCAGAGGCCAGTAGATACCTGCTGGATCTTTGTGCCCCGTTGTCGTCATGGGCTGGGCCTGTTAAAAACAAAACAACCCTGGGCAATCTACAACCCAGTTGAAACTTGCTCGACCTGAAAAAACAATATACGTGCTCAATAAACGAGAGAATTCTGCAAGTATAGACTGATAACTGGGATGCAGCACGGATATTGTTTTTTATCGTGATAATAAGTGCATGCACTTGTTTCAAAAAAAATTGGAGAACTGGGAATTCGAACGGCGGGTGCTTATGCTACCCATCAAATAAAAATCAGGTGCCTGAAAATTCGTTTCGAAACAGATGATTCAGCTTTATATCCACGTCGACCCTCGGCATGATGGTTGGAAGCAAATGCAAGTTCATACCAAAAGATCGTTAACAACAATACCAACTTGCGGACGACAAGGTAGTACAACTACCAATACCAAACTAACTTATAATCATTTTACTCCTGGCCCAAGTGTTCGTCTGGTAGAAAATCTTGCAGAGGACCAGCTCCCGCTCCTTCTCTTGCTCCAGGTCCCCGAGGTGGTACTGGTGCATCACCCAGTTGGTCCTCTGCTAGTCAAAGTTCTTGTTGGTGTGCAGCACCAGAACCTTTTTTGCTGCCCGTCTGCCGGCCGTTGACCATTGCCGGCAAGGTATTGCCGGTCTTGTGCCACATCGCGTGCATGCTGCACTCCGACTGTATCTTGCGACGCGTCCACGTGCCCCTTTTGAACGCCCTGGAATTGCGCTGGAAGAAATGCTTCCTTAGGACACTCAGTGTGATACTTGTAGTATTGTGGAATACAGGTTTTAGTGTACCTAGTTGGCATTTTCATAACATCTTTGGCATGTTGCAGTCACTTGTTTCACTTTTTATTAACTGTCAAATTGTAATTGCTTCACCAGGTCTGCGTCTAAAAAGAAAAATAGAGCTATAAACAAAGGAATATGTTTGTGCAAGTAGACGGCCGATCGGTGTCTTACCTGGAAGTTTCTCAGGTTGGGTGTAACATATGCTGTGCTCGCTGTCGATGGTTGGTATGAACAAATCGATGAGAGACCGAAATCTCGTGCTGTCAGCACTCACTTTGGCCTCAAGGTGCTCGATCAGCTCCTGATCCGTGGGATCGAACTTGACGCCAGCCGGCAGCACGGGCCAATCCTTCTTTGACTTGCATCGGTAATTCCAGTTATATGGTACTCAATGTATGATCAATCGACTATTTTAAGTGAATGATGAAAGATTTCGACAGATAAGTGGTACTCCAAATCTGAAGTCCAGAATACCCAAACACGCCGCCGGGATTCTTGTGTCACCTCACGTGCAGCGTGTTGTCACGTCAATTCAATGTGTGGACATGATGAATAATTTGACCGATGTATACTAGTACTGCTACTGTACTACTTACTAGTCGTATTTAGTGTCACAATTTATACATAGGTTTAACTAACAAGTACGCACTTGAAGCCTAACTGATATATATATATATATATGGCTTCTGCACAGCATCTCCATCATCATTATCAGTACATCCTACGCAGGTGATTTAGGATGCACTTGATCCCAGGAAGGTATCTATCCTTCAAACCAGAGGAGTGCTTCAAACTAACAACAGTACATAATATCCAACAAAAGAGGGTCGTGCTACAGCAGCAGAATACATGGCTCAGTCTAGATATCAACATGAATCAAGTTGTGCATATTTGCTGTTGGCATGAACCACATCGCTGCATGTCGGGTTTGCAAAAGCCATCCATCGCATGGAAGCTTGATGCCTTTCACACACTGAAGATTATCTGGCAACAAGCTGTGTCGACGAATCTCTGGATATGGTGATTCATGAAACCCATGGTATGATGTGTAAACACAGCCCCCCCTCACAAATGGAAGTTGCATAGCACAGTAATCATCGCCGGTGATATGATCGACGATTGGTTGGATGATCGGATAATTGAGCCCGAGGAACAAGGAGTGGTTGCCGAGGCTGTAAACCCGCCTCCAGTTGAATACGCCTAGCCCAACGGAACTGGGATCTTTCTCGAACACGAAGCAGCCATAGCATCAATGTCACAAACGCCCACGCATTGTACTGCATGTGGTTTGATGTAATGGTTTGGTCAATTTGGTACGTGCGAATGAGCATCAAATGACCACCGTCAGCTGAACAAGCGATAAACCACCACCCATCGGCTGGTATGATTCCAGGTCCTGGAATCATGAAGGCCAGCACATTTGCATCTGCTGCAACAATTCAAATTGGAGACCAAAAGGACAAAAATAAACAATCATGTTCAGAGTATGTGTGGAATTAATATTATTATAAGAGTGACACATATCATAGACAGAGAATTGCAATGCCGTGGTCATAACCATACCCCAAGTTAAAAAATAAGCCAATGGCTTTCATATTCTAGCAATATGTCATGGTTCAAACATCATGTAACAATGAGAGGAAAACAGCTATGACAGCGCCTACTCATATTCTACCATAGCACTTACTACTACTGTTCTCATATCAACTCTAAGCAATAACATGCGTTGTTATAAAAATCTTGTAATAGAGAGTAACATATAGCAATCATGATGTTATGCTCATAATATGTATTCTAACAATCATTAGATGCCGGTTGTTCTCATATCAACTCTAACAATAACATGTGTGGTCATAAAAATCTAGGAAATGAGAGGAACATATAACAATGATGTGGTTATAGACATGCTATGCATTCTAAATTTGTAACAAATGAACAGACAGTCGTATTCATAAGGTAAAGATGAGATGAGATAGAACAATTACACGATGATAGATTCCACCAATATAGGTAGCCAATCTGTGCGTCGACCGCGTAAACGATGCCATCGTGGACTATAGCATCAGACAAAAATGTTTCTTCAACAGGATTGATGATGAGCCATAACCATGTATGGCGACCGGATTCCAGATAGACTAATCCCTTGTTGAACAAGGCAATGAGCTTGTAATCCATGTAGTATTCTGATGGTGTGGGCACTTCGCAGATTACAAATTTCTGCAAACAGAGGTCGAGCCAAAAGCTTGACGCGTCTCGTGCGTAGTAGGCAGGAGTGTTCGGCGGGCCGCGAGGCTCGATGGCGGCGGTATCCAACGATGGAAGGGTGATCTCTTGCTAGGTGTAGATATCCATGAGACAACACGATCTACCGGTGTGGTGGATGAGGACGATCCAGTTGGTCTTCTTGCCCGCCCAGTAGTGGCCGCGCATGAAGGACAGGTGGACGGGTAGTGGTAGCATGTCGAGGGGCACCACGGCAACCTCCGTAGGATCGTCAAGTCGGTGTTTGGGCCACCTATGAGGATCGGGCATCAGCAAGCAGGGTGTCTTGAAAAGAGCCGGCCGGTTGCAGACGAGTAGACGGTACAAAGACACCAAGCATGCGGCCAGACGGACGGTGCTAAGTAGGTCCATACGACTACAGATCTGCTCCAAGAGAACATCGGGAGGGAATTCCAATCGCGGCTCTGCGTGTCAGTCAGTTCTGCCATTGGGGTTTTCGGTGCCTGCGAGCCAGCGGGGAAGTGGATTCGGGCGGGCGAGCGAAGAAGCTTCTCCTCGTGTGGCCGAGCAGTGAGCGGGGGGATATGGTACGCGCGAGCTACCAAGGAAGATGGCGCGGGCAGGCGAGCAGTGAGCGGGGGTAAATGGTGTGCGGCCGACGATGGGGAAGAGAGGAGGAAGAAGAAGAGACTAGTTGAATAGTTCTCTCTGACCGAGATGGGGAATAAATGGATTGCGAGGACTTCCTTTCTACAGTATCCCTATGCCTCTACGCTCACTTCACTCATTTTGCTCCGTACATAGTCACTTGTTGAAATCTGTAGAAAGACAAATACTCCGTATTTGGGTACAGAGGGAGGCTTTTACTCCGTACTATTTGGGAACAGACGGAGTATCACCATATGGAGGGAACAGAGGAAGCTTGAAATATGAACATGTCAATGGGAGGGAGTAAGCCCCATGCGTGCATGCATGCAACATGCAACACTCACACGTACACATGGACACGCGCAACACTCACGCACCCATGCGGCACACAGCACACGACGCAACACACACGCTCACGCTCAAGTGCTCAACCTACTCCCTACGTCCGTGAAAGACTGTACATTTAGAGATTTACACATTGACCAGGGCATAATTAACGCCCAAAAGTAGCAGACTTATGTGTGCATGCGACCATTGAGATAAGAAGATTAAATGAAGGCCGTTGCATGCTGTAATTAAGGATAGACATGTAGCCTATACCTACAGCACAAGTTAGTGCATTAGTCAATCAATATCGATTTAGATTAAAGGCTAAACGCATTGGAAGTGTAGATGTACATCATGTAGTACACTCTTTGTTGGAAGACCGAGGGAGGACACGTGCATGCACTCACATACACAACCAGGGCGGTTCGCACGCAAGGGTTGGACTCGTGTCGCGCCTGCGTAAAGTTTTGTTTAACTGATTTCTTTGCTCTGCCAACTGACAGGTGGGACCCAGAAACCAGGTGACAATTTAACCAGTCAACAAAGTGCCACGTCGACTATGTGGCCGGTCAGTAGGGTGCAATACGGTGCTCTACGATGAGCTAGTGATCGCGTAATCGCCGCAAAACTATATATAGTGACCGTAAAGAGCGTACTGCTACATACGTTGACCACCAGTGTATTTTTCTCGTTTCAAATTAAGCCATATTAATCGGAAAGGACGCAGTATGGACTACTACTACTAGTACTAGTACTGCTTTGATGTTTCCCATCAACTCGCCGAACGAGGAGAAGCTTGCTTACTACGCCTCTCCCTCACCCACGCGCGCGGTGGTTCGTAGGACGAGGAGAGGGTTTTAACTACAACACCCTCTCCCTCTCCCTCGCCCTCGCCCTCGCGGTGGACGTGCAACAGTTCAATCGGTGTCAGATTGCCAGAAGCATATTGTACTGTAGTATCATCATTGTTGGACCTTTCGAAGAGGCGAAGAGCCAAGTGCAAGGTTCACACGAGTACGAACTGTTGAACCTCCCGAAGAGGCAAAGAGCCAAGCGCAAGGTTTTATAGGAGTTGTCGTCCTAGTAGGAGTGTACTAGTACAACTATGGCGAACGATGCTACTGTATGATGCCACCACGTCACGTATATCCAAAGTTGTGCCACCTTTTTTTCTCAAAGAGTGTGTTGGAGCCCATGCAACAACCACACAAGTTGCACGTACACATAACACATTTACTAGTAATAAATTCTAAAGGACAAATGCCAGTATGCCACACAAGTTCATCTCCAACTCATGTGATACATTTGTGCACGACTAGTCTACATATATTCACAGCGCTACCGTTCACAATTACCGTACTCCACTTACATGTTATAGATGGGCTACATGTCCTCCTCCAGGTTCCAGTCCCAGGTGTTCTTCATGGATGGCACAATCCATAGCGGTGGGCAACGGGAATCATTGTCGTAGCTTTCTAGTCCGGTTCCACACGATGGAGACTCATCCAAGCTGAAGCGGCATAAATCAGGGATAGCGTGTCCGGCGGTGCGCACTGAAGACACAACCATGCTTCATGAACGGCAGGCCTTCCGTGTCGTGCACGGAAGGTGGCATCCGCTTCACAATGGGGTAGCTGTCCCCAATGAAAAGCGAGTACTCTCCAAGAGTGTTCCTCGGCACCCACGTAGCATCACAGGGGTCGAACTCGGCGCCGTTCATCTAGTATACGCGGCATCCTAGATCTGGACACAAGGTGACGTACATAGTCAAGGTCCATGCATAATAATGTTGTGCTCAAATGTGGTGGTCAGTAATACTGTGCAGCAGATAGTACTACTCCGGTATATAGGAAGTAAAATAACCGGCTTATTATATATAGCCACTCTTGGCTACATGGATGAGATAGTAAGACATGGAAAAACAAAAATGGTGGCAGCTAGTGGGTTCAAGCCTTCAAGGGCCTAGCTAGCTATACGCGTCCTCCAAGGTAAAAAGTACTCCTACTAGTACTACAAAGTATACTACTAGTACAACAATGAAAGAGAAGGCGAGAGGGTTAAAAATGGAATACCTGGGTAGATGGTGACGGTCCGATCATGGTAGATTATGTGACCATGTTGCACATCAGTGGTACCATAGGTAACGACTGCTAAGATAGTTGATCCCAATATGCCAAAGTCATCTACAAGGTTCTAGGTTAGACCGAATCACGGATGCAAATGCACATCCAGGATCGGCGATCTTATTTTGATCGGGGGATGACTGGTCCCTGCAAAATAATGGAGTACCGTTAGGGATGCAATTGATGGTTTGTGCATTCCGTTTGTAATCTCCCGTACCGTAGGATGTCAACCAGATGAAACAAGTCCCTGGCTTGTCACCGCGAAGATGCGGCCTAGATGGCGCACGGCGTCTTCGAACGTGTAGGGGTACAAATCTGCCGCCACCAACGTGCGCCAGCCTCTGCCGTTCCTGCCTCCTGCATTGATGGCAATCCTTATGTCGAACACCATGATGAGATAGTAATCACGTAGCCGTGTCGCTTTGTCGGCGGGTCCGCAATTGCTATCTTCTTCAATCTCATGTAGGCATCATGATACGTATTCTTGCCCAGCCAGTCCGGAAGGCCGATCCCAATGGTGGAGAAGGGGTCTACCGGAACGGCCGCACTGCTGTGGATGTTGTGCAAAATGATGGTGGTATCCGGCCGGAGGTATGCAAGCCAATCTTCGTTGGCACCGACCCAGACCTATATATAAGATGGTGGGCAGCGGAGAAATTACGGGATGGAAATGGAATAACTAAGTACTACATGATCAAACTCCATTACTGACCTGCTCATCGGACAAAATCCGACTACCTCTCAACGTCGGCAACTCTAGCGGAGTCAACGTGCAACCATGGCCAGGGAGCGGTGGACTGTTTGAAGGATTGTCCCATAGAAGAACCTTCTCCTCGAGGATGCATGGAAGACCAACAAGCATGGCATGTTTAAGCAGCGTCTTGAAAAGGTTGGTGCAGGAAGCACCGAGTCTTGCAGCGGTGAGGACGTCGGAGCGGCATGCGATTTCTCCCACAGGATCGTCGTCCAAGGTCTCCCGGCCCCGACGAGGAGGAGAACCGCCTGGCGAATCCATGGGAGCAGCGACGAACTGTCTTCTCTTCGGGGGGAGGGGAACTGGCGAGGAGGAGATAAGAGCGTAGTAACCGCAGGGCCTCGTCCCTTCCAACTGTAGATCGTTCCTCAGCGAAGGGGTGAGGCTATTATTTACTACTAGTGCTCCCTCCGATTATTTTTACTCTACGCATAAGAGCAGACCCGGATACCAAGGCAGGGGCTCGCTGCATGCTTTCTGGACGAAAATACCCCTGGCGCATGGATGGGAGGAGTTAGCAGCTATAAATGCCCCATGCAGCCCATTGGCGGTCCGCCCGCATTCTCCACTCTCTGCATGCTGCATGGATGTCTCCCCCTCTCTCAGATGACTACATGCGGTGGCGCTGGCCTATGAGAAGCTCACGTGGAGATAGCAATCTTCTCTCCAGAAGAGATTTTTTTGAAAGAAAGGGATTATGGAACGTTATGGGATTGCATCATACTGTAAATAATAGCACTAGTAAGAAATTTTTGGCACTAGGTAGTAGTTTTTGGCGTGTATTAAGAAATTTTGGGTATGTTTTTGCCATTTTTTGTACACGCCAACTAGTGTCAAAAAACTTCTTACATTATGTGACGAAGGAGTACGTACTCATACTGTAGCAGTACTAGTACTACTTTTCTCAACTAGTAGTGCAATGTACTGTACTTCTAGTCTAGTATAGTATAGTGCACTAGTTTTGAACTCTTGAATCTCAGGGCCAAGGAGCTACAGTTGGAAGTGGAGGGTACTACTGTTCTCTAGAACCATCGCTGTACTATCAATGCAGGGGAAGTACACCTGCGTAGTGGCCTAGTGGGTACTCGGTGCTCTATTCAGACGCTCCTCTCATGTAGCTGGCCTACTCAACCGCTCCTCTCACGCACACACTAGCAGCCTGTCTATCAGCGACGGTTACTGCGGGGGCAGAACATTTGAGTTATTTGATACAACGAGACTAGGCTTTTCACTTCCATTTGTGGAGGTGTAATGGATCTCGTCGAACTTTGTTAGTAGTTCCTTCTTTATGAATGAGATGAAGCAAAGCTTTTGCCTCCGTTTAAAAAAAACACAGCAAGAGGAATTTCTTTTATAGTAGAGCCGATAATGGAGTGAAGTCCATGCATGCAACGCCACAAGCTACAGAGTAGTAGTAGAGCACTTTACGTACAGAGCCATATTGCACAGTTCCCAATGCCCCGCCAGGCTTTTCCGGCTCCTCGGGCTTAATTGGGAGGTGCTAGTTTAAATATGCTACTAGCTGAAGCTGCAAGCGAGGTGCAGCTAGGGCGAGCACGCGAGCCACGGGATGCCGGGAAGGAAAACCCGTTCACGTGGCTAGGCTGTCCAGTGCACCCAGATTGTGGGGCCGCACGTCCGTTTCACTTCAAAACTCAAACTACCCGTGTAAAATATTGGCTCACAGCGAAGTGTAGTAGTACTATTTTTGAAAAAAAGGCCACCGTGCGTTCGGCCGGGATCGAACCCACAAAATGAGGTATACACTCCCGCGCCCACTAGTAGTACTCGTTGGAGTACAACGCAACCTAGAATCGCCTTTTGTCGCTAGTAGTACGTACATTGTTCCTTACAAGAAACCCCTAAGAGCATGGTTAATAGTATAGCCAGCTGCTGGCTATAAGCCAGTGCCATGTCATCTACAACCCATCTTATAGCCAACATGTAGTAGTAGTTTATTTCTTATAGCCCGCTCACTCAGCTCTATTGTACTTGCCCTAATAATGCAAGAAACCACTAAAATGCCAAGAAACTACTACCACTTGCATACGTGGCAGACTTAAGATAAGACTACCTTATCAACCATTGTACATGCTCTTACCAACAAAAATCCTCGAGTGACCTCCTACCTCCGGCCCGTCCACCTAGTCATCCTCGGCCATGGGACGCAGCTATCGCCGCCGGCAGAAGGCGAGGTCAAAACCGCCGGCGGTGCGGAGCCCATGTTGCAGCAGCCCAGATGCCAGCTCCATCCGGCGCTCGCGGCCGCTAGCTAGCCAAGATAGCTCCGTCTAGCTGCTTGTCTGCAAGGTTTGCTAGCTAGATTGGCAAGGCAGCGCGGCGGCTTGCTCGCGCACCCCGCGCTAAGGCCAGCCATCTGGCTCGAGCGAAGGCCAGCGCGGCGGCTTGCTCGCTCGTGAGTCACGCTCGGGCCAGCCTGCCAACCCGTGCGGAGGCCAGCGCGGCGTCTGGCCCCTCCGGCGGAGCGGTGGCCAACTCACTCATCACCGGCGCCACCGACGAACACACATCAGTACTGTTTGAAGTAATGTTCAGGAAAAATAATGATTTGAGGGGGAATAACAGGATAGAAGGTCAGATGTGGGTCCCTCGTGTCAACGGTCAAACAAAATGTGTTGGTTTAAGCTGCCTCGTCAGCACGGACATGTGGGCCAACCCTGTCATAAATGGGTTTAAACGAACCTAATCGGTAGGAGTACTAGGTAGTTTTTGGCGTGGATTAAGAAATTTTGGGTATGTTTTTGCTATTTTTTGTACAATAGATTCCTCCTAGGGCTGGTTGAAAGTGGTAGTTTTTTGTTAAATACTCTACATATTGTAAGTAGGAGTGAAAGTTAAGCTTTGGAAGCCAATAAGCCAGGCTAGTTACATAGTGCATATGTGTACATGATTGAAAGTAAATATCAACCATGAGTGAGTAATATCTTGATGGAAAACTCGAAACTATGGAATACTAGGAAAAGAAATGCATGGTTGGAAATACTAGCAATGTTCATGTCCGTTGCAACGAATCATAATTAGAATAATACTTATTCACAAACTTGGTACAAAACACTCTAATTTTGATATACATATGTCACTAGAGATATATTATGTTTCAATTAGAATACATTCCTTGGGCTGTTTTGGTGAGGTCAGGGAGGGATGTGGTTGGTTTTAAGATACTAATTATGGGTTTTTTCTGCAAATTGGTAGACAAGTGGGATGTTGGTGAGAAAAGGCAACAACTTACCTCATAATCATTAGATGTAGATCTAATGGTCAGAAACGATGGATGGCAGACACACCAGCATCACCAACTTAGTCTTGTGTAGGAGTACTAGCAAGATCCGTGCATTGCACGGAACATCAAGATGCATTTTTTTATAAAACACTTGTTGTAATTGACCCTTGCGGGAGTAATCCCATGTGTAAAAACTAATGACATCTCGAGAAATATGAGATAAGGTGAAGAGGAGTGGGGTGTGGTGGTGGTTGGTGGTCGAACTGAGCGGAGGCATGGGGATTGACGACGCCGGCAGTGGCCACCAAGCCAGTTTGTTCCAGAGGCTTCCTTTCTTAATTGCTCAACAATGAGGTTTGTTGGAGATAAGGATGAACGAGGGAAGGCCTTGTCTGCAAATGTGGAGAGGGGTGCGGGTATCTTTTAGTATTTTCCATCCGTCAGATATAGATCGGATGATCTATATTGCAAGATGGCACACGTACCATCATCACCAACTCGGTTTTTTATAAGAGAAGAAATATAAGTATGGAGATACAAGCGTATTATCGATACTTGCTTCCGTAAACTAGCATCTACATTCTATTCAATGCCTCGGCATGTGGGGCCTTAGCACAATGACTTCTCGACTGTGTAAAACGAATCCTGTCACCGACAAGGAGGGGGTGACGGCGGCGCGCTTTTTGGCTTGCTCTAGTCCTAGTAGTCATACTAGGTGGTCTAAGCACGTGTAGATTTATTCTTTTCCACGTCTCATGTTCGCCGTACTGCCACGACTGTTCATGAATAGACGGTAAGTTATTCACAGGGAAACCCTTGTTGAGCGTGTTTGCGAGAGAGAGAGAGAGAGAGCGTGTGTGATATGTTAGAGAGTGAGGTAATGATAACAGATTCTTTGTGTCTATGTGTCTGGAGGATAGAGAGAGACATGTACATGGGGTTTTGTGTTGTGTAACGTGGAGACACATATACATAATTAGAGAGTGAGTGTGTGAGATACACATGCAGACATGAGGAGAGATGAGGATCCAGGTAAATGGGTGTTTGTGCGTGTCTGTGTGTGTTTGTGCACGCGTTTGTTTGTGAGAGGGAGAGAGTGTATGTGGAGTAGAGAGACCACTGATGATGTAAATCTAGTATAAGGGAAGGGGGAATGGTGTGACATGGGTAGTAGCGAGATAGCATGGGTGCGGGCGGGGGGAGCAGACTATTTGGAAGAGACATCGAGTGTGTGTGGGGGAGAGGGGTGTGAGAGTGAGAGAAAGAGAGAGCTAGCGACGGAGAGAGAGAGAAAGAGAGGAAGAGAGGGGGCGAGAGGGGTCGTTTTTGTCCATAAATGGCGTATAGATAGGGAGACAATGTTGATGTTGTCCGAAATTGGCCTATGAACGGAGACGCAAGGGAAGCGAGTCATCGTGTGTGTGATAGGGACTTCATGAGAGAGCTAGAATAGATGGTGTAGAGAACAATGTGCGAAATCGAGAACGATTATACATTAGGGAGCTATGCAAAGACTCACGACATATATGTATACAGGGAAGGAGCTAGGGTGGGTCCGCATGTGGGAGAGATAGAAAGAGGAGAGTGGTGCACAAGGAGACAAAGTGTGCTTGTTTGCAATGGGGGTGGTGTGTGAGGTGAGTGCGCGAGAACCACATAACTAGGGAGATAGACGTTTGGGGCGACGTTTTGTGTGTATGGGAAATATACACTCTACATAGTGCGTGTGCTTGGGTAAGAGAGATAGCGGGAGACCTAGAGAGTGAGGGAAGAGATGTGTGCATGCCCGAGAGACAAAGTGATAGAGACCTATGTTGGGGTCCGGACTTTACAAGAGAGAGAGGGGTGTTAATGTGCTCGTGTGTTGGTGTTTGGGGGAGAGAACGACTTCTGTGTGTGTGTGGTGGTGGGGGGGGGCGTTGACTTCAGATAAAGAGTGAGGTGTCTATATTTGAGGGACTTTAGCGTAATTGAGATATTGTGCACTCATGGTTGATCAATTTGTTTCACAGTTTGTACTATGAGATAACGATACTTTTGAACATGTGTGATATACCTTGATGTACCAGAATTACAAACCTAAGATTGGAATTCTGGAATTCGACTCCATCATTAGCTTTTGTAATTCATTTAAACGGAGGTACATTTTTTAAGCCGGGATTTCGTGATTTCAAATTCATATATCAAACCTAGAGATATACACATACGGGCATGTTCAAACTTTATAATCATCCACTTTATTCATACACATACACATTTTTGCTTTTGTCATCATATTTAGGATAAACACAGTTGGAATTTCATTTGAATTGGACCGTATGATGGTATTTGCTTGTAGTAGCTCAATGATCCATATTTGAATTGAATGAACAATCTAAGTTTCGAGTTGGAGACATTGATTTTCAAAACTTGCACATTTTTTTGCGTGCAAAACAAACAAATTGTCGGCCATGATATCATAGTCGGCTGTACAAGAGCAGAATACTTATAATTTTAGGCGCCAAAAGCTTTCAAACTTCCCGCTCACATCGAAATATCACGCGCCCGAAAGTTTAGCCCTGCGATATTCCTGTTTTACCCCTGCCACATGAACAGAAAAGGGCTGCTTTGGTAACTCCATTGTTTTCCCCTCTTTGCCCCCAACAATCTTCCCCAGAGCCCCTCCCCTTCCCCTCCCCGACCCCCCCAACCACGGCAAGCCGCCGAATCTAGTCCTCCGCCGCAGCGGTGGACCTCACACCCCGCCTGATCTACCTTCCGCACCTTGGAACCCCCAACTGCCAACTCACCACTTCACCGGAGCTGCTTCAGCGACTGGCTTGTCCACCTCTCCAGATCTCCTTGACCGCCATCATGATCCACCACACCAGATCTGCTTAACCGGCGCCCTCGTCCACCACAGCGTAGGCCCTTCACTGACTCCCTCGTCTGCCCCTTCGCTGGCCCTTCATACAAACCCTCGTCTGCCGCAACAGATCTGCCTCACCAAAAGCACTGTACAATGCGCCCGCCGAAGCCTTCGTCCACTGCACCGGACCCGCTCCACAGACGCCATATTCAACTCCACCGGCCCTGCTTTACCGACGCCACAGCCTCATTAGGTTATTTCGATTTGTACTCCTTCATTTTTTCTCTTTATCGTGCAACTGTTCACTTACCACAGATGAGCTTTCTTGTATGTCGACAGGCGCCGCAACCGTAGCACCGGAGCCGCTTCAGCGACGGCGACAGCCGGCCCAAACTCAACCGCAACACGAGCACCATCGACGATCCTTAGCTATCAAGTATGACAATGATACCCATACGCCACCGAGAATCAGGTACTATTATCCAACGGCCGGCGCCTATGTTCACTTCCCTAGCATAAGCACCGCACCTTTGAATTTCTTCAGGGCATCATTCAGTTTTTCATGAGACGCGTTATTCTGCTTGCACCTGTAGGGCCATACTTTTGGCAGTGAACATGTTACATGTGCTAAATTACATACCAGTGCACATATAGTTAATATGCTTTAGTTTTGTTCTGATGCCACCTGTTGGTTCCATCAGACTGCTTAATGTTCTCTATGCTTAATTACACATCAGCAAACTAGCATGTGGTTCCGCTGCTTTTTGTTTGTTTTACCCTACATTTTCTGATGCTAGCTATTACATCACTGCTCCGAGCCTCTGTTCATTACTTGTTTGTGTGTTCTTGATCTTCCCAAGTTGCATGACTAATTTGATGCTTCTATTAATTATGGAGCTGCCAACCCCATCAAGCAAAATATTTGTTCTTTTGGGGCTGGCACCTCGAACAAGCATAAAAATAGAGGGAATCAGATATACTCCCTCTGATTCTATTTACTCCGCGCATAACTCTTGACTCGCATACCAAGGAGGGCACTGGTTTAATTTGCCAATTAAGTAGGGCAGAGGCGGATGGGGCGGGGCACAAAAGGAAATCAGCGCTAGGAATCGGCAACGCGCAGACTAATATGAGAAAACTGAGAAAAAGTTATACACAAAGTAAAAAGAATCGGAGGGAGTATTGTCGTGTATGCACACACCCTTCTTTCATTAGTTTAGATGAACCATTGATGATCAATTCGTACCAGTGCATGCGATTAAAATTAATTTTACCTAAATAGATGGTGCAGAATAAACTACAACAACTAGATTTGCAACCACGGGATGTTGACGATATCTTCAAAGAACATTGCAACAGCAGCTAGGCTTCACATCAACATATGGTAAGCCAGTGTGTTTTAGTACATGTGAAATGTAATGCGAGTGGGCTGCTTTCTTGGCTTGTGCCCTCAACGTGTAATCCTACCGAATTACAAATAGTTCAGTTGTCTGCTTTGATGTATTGCTTGATTCGAATGCTTATTTATTGTTATGCTATACCTGAGTTGGCCAATATGTCAGCAGTGCCTGCTATACTACCGTAAAGAAATGCATGCCTATTTCATTTGAGTCCTTAACTTTTCCTCTCAACTTCATCACAAGACTGTCTTCGTAGTTTATATGAGGCCACACTGTTAAGTGCTTTCTCAGATTATTTCAACTGCTTAGATGCCTTGGCAACTTAAATATAGTGGTTGTACACTCCCTTTCAACTAGGGATGTCAACTGGGTCCGGTTTAATCCCGATTAAAATCCACTAGTGGTATGATAGTTCAAAAGAGTTTTTGTTTTTTTGAGGAAAATGAACTAGGGAGGTAGCAAAAACTAACTAGATGGGACTGGCGGATTTCGTTTATTTGCCACTTACATCCCTAGTTTCATCTTACCATTTTAATTTCTTTTCGGTTGATGCTGCTTCGAACCATTTAAATATAGTTTGCCATGCTCGGCAATAATTCGTCCGTCGTTTACCATGTAAGCTTACTGCCTGGATCATAGATAACTATCTCTTACTGATGTCCAGCGGAAACCTTTCAGGATGCCGTTCACACTAGGACACAATGTACAACCCCAGAATCTATTTGTGGAAGCAGTGCGCCATCCATGTTACCAGATGGTAGCAGTTCAGAGGCAACACCGCCGGAGAGCAATCTGAGCACAGATATTATAGTGCTTGAGGCTCTACTAGAGGCAGAAAGAGATGGTGTGGCTGCCATGAATGAGGTAATATTTATCTTGAGGCTGGAAATTACGGAATTAGCGGCACGCATTATGCAAGCAACCCAAGAATTGGAGGAAGTAAGAATGTTGCATTTGAAGACGGAGGAGGTCCTGCTGTTTCTGCTATCTGAAGCCCAAGATAATCCCGGTTCTTCTTTAGATACCAGTTGAAATTTTCATTAGATTATTGTACTTGCATGTTGTGTCATGTCTCTGAATGGATTATGTTGCAAGACCCCCTATGTTGTCCATGTGTTGTAATGATCCAAATTTTTTAGGCGAGGTAATCCTCAGAACTTGTATGATTGACATAAGGTGAACTATTTGTCGTGTGAGCATATTGTATTGGATGAAATAACAGTTTGACTAAGAGTGTATCCAACCTACTGAATTCGAAGATCACGACATTTCTAAATCATAATCATATATAAAGGTGGAATAAATCTTTGTTGTGGTTTTGAAGAAATAAATAACAAACCGTATAATTATCTGTGGATATTCATAATCGAATACAAATTGGATTTGAATTTAGTTTGCCAGGTCGCAGGGCAAACGTGAATGCTAATTCTCCCAAGTTTTGAACGAAGCGGCTAAACACCCACTATAATTTGTGGGCTGCTCGAAGCAAGTGTTCACGAGATGGAAATTACTGTCTACCCCTGACACTTGACATCGTTATCGACAGGATTTACACTGCTGTCGATAGGGGTAGACTAGTAACTTCAATCAGACGTGACACGACGGCCTCTGAGCCCATTCAGACACGGTGGGCGCCAAACGTGGGCGGCAAAACACATTTGATTCAAGCTCGTCTGAAAGACATGTGTCTCTTCCTCCATTTCCCCATTCATACACGGTGGGCGGCAAAACAAACTCTCCTCGTCCGAAATCGATGTAGGCTTATATTTTAAATAGGGGTAGATGTGTAACTTCCATCAAACGTGACACAACCGCCCTACCTGTCAGCCCCGTTCATACACCGTGGGCGCCAACCGTGGGTGGCAAAACACCCTCTCCTCGCCTAAAATCGATGTAGGCTAATATTTTAAATAGGGGCAGATGTGTAACTTCCATCAGACGTGACACAACCGCCCTACCTGTCATCCCCGTTCATACATCATGGGCGCCAACCGTGGGCGGAAAAACACCCTCTCCTCGCCCGAAATAGTTACCGGTAAATATTTGGGAGATGCGAGATTACCGTCCTATCCCCAACCGACGCGATGTCCGAAATTTTAAACGGGGGATAAGTTCGTAACTTTCCCCCATTTCAGAGAAGCGCGTCCCAAAGTTTGAGATCACCCCTTCCCTCCATTTCCCCATTCATACACCGTCGGCGGCACGACAACCTCCGCACTGCGGCCAGCCTCCTCCGTCCGCCACCCCATCCTCCACCTTGCCGGAGCCGCTACCCCTACCCCGTCGTCCACTGCAAGAGATGGACATCTCTCATCCACGGTGCTGGACCAGGATCCTTTCATCGCCTCCTCTCGCTTCATCGGCACTATCGTCCACCTTGCCGTTGCCGCTCCTATGACCGCCTCGTCCACGGCAACAGGATATATCCCCCGACCTGGCCGTCTGCCGTCTAAAGTCTTCTTCCCCGCCGCCGACAGCCATCGCACCCGCAGCACCCTCAACGTATCAGCATAGGCCTACACGGCGTCGCAAGAGAGGTGGTACTCTTCCATATGTGCTTAAGTTATTGATCTCACCCGGAAAATAGATCATAATTTGTTTACTGTACTTTTCTTGTCCGTACCAAATCGTAGTGGCTAGTTGAAAGCAAACATTGGTTGCGAAGTAGCTTTGTCCGGTTTGCACCTTCAGATCCGCCATGGCACGGGCACTATACTCGTAAAGCTTATGGTTTCCCCCCTTTATATTCACTACCATCATCGTAGGTGCTTCGTGTCATGCTAGCACTGCTCCTCAAGACCTCAACCCAAAGCTTACGTGTTGAAATACGAATCTGATATGATGCTCATATCACTAAAACAGAGAATGTTTAATTGGTCACCTAATGTTCCTATATTCGTTTCGAAAAGCATGTGCGCCACCCACTGGTCCAGCTAGTTCCACTTTCCTGTTTTTTCTCTTGATGCTTAGGGTTTTCCCCTTTTATCTACTCTACTATGATCTGCGTAGGTGCTTTCTGTCGTACTAGCATTACTCCACCCTTCAAGCTAAACAACACAACACTCAGAATTCAAAAGCTTAGTTGTTCAAATATGATTGTGATATGATACTGATATTAGTTAACCGACACATTTAATTGGTTAGCTAAAGGTCCCACTTGAGTTTCCAAATGCATGTCGCAACATATAGAGAGACAGCATAATTGCATTTCTTTGTCACTTGTTGACCGTACTTTCTTGTCCATACCAAATCTTAGTTGTTATTTCAAAGCAAACATCGGTTGCTAACTACCCTTTGCGCGGTTTGCAGCTTCAGATCTGCCATCCCACTGCCATAGTCAACGCTGTACTCATCATGCTTATGTTTTCCCCATTTTATGATGACCACAATCAGCCTACGTGGTTCATGTCGTAATAGCACTGCTCCACCCATCGAGCTAAACAAGCTTAGTTGTACAAATTCATATTTGATATTATTGTTGATATTAGTAAAACTGAGAGATGTTTAATTGGTTAGCTAAATGTTCCTACTTTAGTTTCGAAATGCATGTGAGCCACATATGGAGAGACCGGAAAGAATAGTATTTCTCTGTGCGCTCTGGTTCATCATGGGTGGCCAACCGGCATTGTATTAAAAGACTTGTAATATCTTCAATCTGCTTGCTCTTCTGCTCTTCTTTAAGATGATACTCTTCTCTTGCGGTCGACTGGTCAGGTCGAGTTGTTCTCCCTTAGTATATTTTGAATCTGTCAGGTCAGGTCGACTTGTTCTTCTTTACTATATGTTGAAGCTATCATCTGCGAAGTGTCATCACTTCTGGAGCTCTCATATTTTGAGTAGTAGGCCACATTATATTAATGCACAAAACAAATTACAGCATGCATGGCATCTTTTAAAAGAATTGCAGATATAGCACAAAGGGGTTTATAGGGAGGAAGTATTGGATTAGAATCAAAGAAAATCTCACTTGTTTTTATGTTTTCATGCATGTCAAATATTGAACATTATCAAAATGAATATGAGAATGGGCACACGAGAGGAATATTGTGGAATGATCCACTACCTAACAAACATGGCATGGTGGAGGATGGCCTATCTTATTCACCCATCAAGGTGCTTGCTCTAACTTTGCAAAGTTGTATTGGTCGCACATATTTTGCTTCTGACCTCTTGCATTACTTCTACTTTGTTACACCATCTGCTTAGTTTAAGCATCATATATGAGTATATGCCATACCTATCCATTTTCTGTACCTATTCCATGTGTCGTCACACTATGTTTTTCCAGTCAAATGTTGTTCTTTCGTAATAGGTGTCCAAAAGGAAGAGGGTGAGTGCAGGTCGTCAAGGAGTACAAACTAGGTATTTGGAAAAGGTAGTGATACCTGTTGTCGGTGTCAAAACCAGCGGATCTCGGGTAGGGGGTCCCGAACTGTGCGTCTAGGCCGGATGGTAACAGGAGGCAAGGGACATGAAATTTTACCCAGGTTCGGGCCCTCTCGATGGAGGTAAAACCCTACGTCCTACTTGATTAATATTGATGATATGGGTAGTACAAGAGTAGATCTACCACGAGATCGAAGAGGCTAAACCCTAGAAGCTAGCCTATGGTATGACTGTTGTGTATCTTGTCCTACGGACTAAAACCCTCCGGTTTATATAGACACCGGAGAGGGTTAGGGTTACACAAAGTCGGTTACAATGGTAGGAGATCTGCATATCTGTATCGCCAAGCTTGCCTTCCACGCCAAGGAAAGTCCCTTCCGGACACGGGACGAAGTCTTCAATCTTGTATCTTCATAGTCCAGGAGTCCGGCTAAAGGTATAGTCCGGCCATCCGGACACCCCCTAATCCAGGACTCCCTCAGTAGCCCCTGAACTAGGCTTCAATGACGACGAGTCCGGCGCGCAGATTGTCTTCGGCATTGCAAGGCGGGTTCCTCCTCCAAGTACTTCATAGAAGATTTTGAACACAAAGATAGTGTCCGGCTCTACAAAATAAGTTTCCACATATTGCCGTAGAGAGAATAATATTTTCACAAATCTAATCTACTGACGTATTCTATAATGTGACACACCACGGCCAAGCCTTTATCCGAGTCGTTTCATTATCCCACCTCAGCGCGTCATGCGAGGCGGTTTCCTTGGCACGTCCTGTTAAAGCAGAGATCGTGTCCCCTTATTCCGGGATTCTCATCAATACGGGCATGGGTAACCCAACCGCGCCATTGATTACGGCGCTTGGAGATAAGCGAGTTTTACCAGGCTGGTGGGGACACGTAGTTGCGTCCACCATATAAGGGGATAAGGATCCACCTTTTCACCTACGCCTTCTTCCTCCTTCGCCTATCCATTCTTGCGCACTCGAGCTCCAGCGCCCAAGTCCGCACTCCCCATCTCAACCTTCTCCAGCCATGTCCGGAGCGGGAGGCAAGTGGATGGTCTCCTCCGTCACGGAGGGACACATCAAAAAGCTGAGGAAGGCCGGATACCTGTCTAACGACATCGCATACCGGCTTCCCGAAAAGGGGCAGCTCATCCCCACCCCTAGGCCCCATGAGAGGGTGGTGTTCCTCCCCCATTTCCTCCGCGGACTGGGCTTCCCTCTCCACCCATTTGTCCGGGGGCTCATGTTCTACTACGGCCTGGATTTCCACGATCTGGCCCTGAACTTTGTCCTCAACATCTCGGCGTTTATCATCGTGTGCGAGGCTTTCCTCCGCATCCGCCCCCATTTCGGCCTATGGCTCAAGACTTTCAATGTCAAGCCGAAGGTGGTGCGCGGCAACCAGGCGGAATGCGGAGGCGCCATGGTGGGCAAGATGGCCAATGTCCTATGGCTCGAGGGCTCCTTTGTGGAGACCCTAAAGGGGTGGCAATCGGGGTGGTTTTACATCACCGAGCCGCGCGACGCCGAATGGGTCGCACCCCCCAAGTTTCGATCCGGACCCCCTACGCGGCTCACCTCCTGGAAGGAGACGGGCCTGTCGTGGGGTAAAAAAGGAGAGCTGACCGGACTCCAAACATGCGTCCAAACCCTGGTGGACAAGAAGCTCAAACTTGTCAACGTAGTCCAGGTTATGCTCATCCGCTTGATCCTCCCGTGTCAACAACGGGCTTTCAACATGTGGGAGTTCGACCCGGCGCGGCACCAAACACTGAGCAGGCTGTTCGACACAACATACGAAGATGCCTGGAAGGTGCTTTTCAAGGGCACCGAGGCTCCCGCATCCGCTACCGAGGATCGCGGATTCACTGCGCAGCGTCACGCTCTTGCGGTAAGCTGTTTTTTCCTTTTACAGGGTATCAGTTTTTCATAGTTTGACTCCATGCGGGATCTAAGCTCCCTTACCTTTGACAGGATTGGCGGGTGACGTCCGGACAGATCAACTGTCCGGCTCCTTTGCCCGAAGGCCCAGCGGACGCTCGCTTGGCGAAGCTGCTGGTTCCGGCACCCTATGTGGTGCCGGAGAAGAAGGCCACAAAAAAGGCCACGGGGACTCGAAAGAGTGACCGGCGCCAGGAGGTGTCGGATCCATCATCCGACGGTTCCGAGGCGCATTCCTCCCGTGAAGACGAGGAGGAAGAAGAAGAAACCTCTCCCCCTCCAGCGGGAGGAGAGAAGAAAAGGAAGGCCGCCCTCTCTGGGGAGGCTGGAGGGTCCAAGAAGGGGAAAACCCTTCCTCCGGACTACTCCACCGACGCTGACGACGGCGGAGAGGAGTGGCTGCCCAGGGCCAAGCCCCTGGCAAAATCGTAAGTATCCGGATACCAGAGTAATTCATAGTATTCGTTTATTGCATAGCTTTCCCTTATGTCGAATATGTTTATGCAGCCCACCCAAAGACCGACTCGACGCGTTGTCGAGCGGCTCACTGGACTCGTCAGATGTGAACTCGCTTCTGACAGCTTCCTCTCCCCGCCCTACGAACGACACCGAAGTGTTGTCCCAATAGGTTCCAAGCCGGGAGGAGGTGGTCCTGGAGGCGCCGCAAGGCGACCTCCCGGACTCCAGGAGTAAAGGGGATGAAACCCCCCAGGGCTCCAAGTCCGGCTCTAGGCCGGACACCGCTCCGGAACCTTCAAAGATTCCAGAGTTCGGCGGGGAACCTCCTTCCAAGGGGAGCGAGCCCACCGTGCCGGTGACCCCTGTCCAACCGGAGGCGCCAGACAATCTGTTGGAGGCACTCCAAGGCGCCTCCATCGACGAGGGGCACCGCACCATTATGAGTGCGGTGGTCCAGAAGGTTCAGTCCGCCAAGAGCGGACTGACTGAAGCTTGTACTAGCCTTTTAACAGGCTTTGAGGTAAGTAAAGAATGTGTAAATAATATTACCGCATAGACAGTAGCCCCTGATGCTCTGTTTGGCGTTCGGGAAGAAAAGCCGAATAGAGAATCAAATAAAATTCGCAGGAGTCTAACAAAAATGAGTCCATATGCGTATGCAGGCTTCGCTGCTTGCGTCCGTCGCACTGACTGCAGAAGTGGACACGCTAAAGCAGAACCTCGAGCGGTCCGAGCAAGAGCTCGGGCGTGCCAAGAAGCAGCTCAAGGACAATGAAGGTAAGAAAGACCTTGTTTTTAAATATATATAAAAAGGTGAAATTGCAAAGAATGACAGGATTATCGTGGCTATTGTAGGGGCCACGTCTGAGGTGGCGACCCTTAAGCAAGCGCTGGTCGAGGCCGAGAAGAGGGTGGCCTCAGAGCGCACCGAGCGGGAGAAGCATGAGGCCGAGGTTGGCAAGGTACGGCAAGAGCTCCAGGCTCTCATGGAAAAACATGAGAGTTTGGAGCTTGACTCAAAGACGCGAGCGTCCGAGCTCGCGGTGGCTATTGAAAATGCCAAGTCTACCAAGGCCGAATCCCAGAAGACCCTCCAGGAATTGGATGAGGTGAAGAAGATAGCAGCGGGTAAGGCATTCTTTATGCAAAGCAAACACATAAACGTGAGTTACTTGTTACTTACCCGAATCCAGAGCTCTCCAGGAGCGTTCGCAGATCTTCCCCGGAGTGTGTCTGATGCCGCCGCATTCTATCGAGCCGAGGAGGGCAGCTCGACAGAGAAGGTGTTCTGGTCTCAGTATGCTGAGGCCAGACACCCCGTGCCCCTGAGTGACCAGCTGAAGCAACTGGTCGAGCTCCACAAGGCGGCCGAACAGGCCATGAAGGGCCTCATAGTTTGGCTGTGGCCTGGAGGGGCTCTGCCTGGGAGCTATTTCGGGCTGGTGCGGCGGCTGGTGGAGGCCTGTCCAAGGCTCGAAGTCATCAAGCGCTCTGTCTGCATTGAAGGTGCCCGTAGGGCCCTTGCCCGTGCTAAGGTGCACTGGGGCTAGCTGGATGCTGAGAAGCTTGTGAAGGACGGGCCACCGCCGGGGAAAGAGCATCACAAGCCCGGGAATTATTATAAGGATGTTCTGAAGGGTGCCTGCCTTGTGGCGGATAAATGTTATAGGGATGTAATTTTTGAGTGAAACATGCTCGTTTTGTCATGTGCGCTGAAAACTTGTTCATATGCACTAAGCAATGTTATTTGAATTTAAAATATTACCTTCTGTGCGGCTATTTACCAATTCTGAGAGATGGCAAGTCGTCGGCTTCTGCCCCCGTGCCGCTAGTGCTGGGGTGTTCGGGGATAAACCTGAGTGCTCTTTTTCCCATGTTTGGGTCCTTCGAGGGAGGCGCTCAGCCCAACGAACAAGGCAATCGCACTATAATGCGTGAACACTCTCACTTAGCCATAGAATTCTATAATTTTAAATTTCGGCGAAGCCCCTGGTATTCGGAAGACCGAGTTCGGGGCGCTATCCACGCCTTGGCGGACAGAGCCGGCTCCTCGCCCTAAGCGGCATAAGTCTTTAGGGACTCGAAAAACCTCTCGAACAGCGACCAGCTCTTGCTTCATCATGACAGTCAGTTTTAGCTTTCTCCACTGAGGTGCTCGACCCAGCTCAACTGGGGCACAATCGCAGTGGTTCTCCTAGTGCTACCTTAGCCGATATAGCGGAACGTAAGGCACCAAAACATAGGAGCCGGGCAAACCCAACTATTGACCCAAGACATGATTCGGAGCCGATGCATATAATGCTATAAGTTCGGGGTGCCGCACTTGTTAAAGTGTTCGGACTTCTCACACCATATTGAGGGGTACTAAAGCCCCTGGCGTATTTTGGTCGTACCAACGTGTACGGGTGCAACATGTTGTTAAGGAACATATATAAAGAAAAAAGGTAATGCAAAAATAGACGAAAGCTATGCATTGTTTATTAAAAAGGGCTGCGATCAAAGCAGAACAATACAAATAATGTGATAAGTGAAAGGTTGGACTAGTTAACATGTCCGTTCCAGGGGCAAGCTGCGGAATAGTATGCGGAACAGGTATACTGCTCGTGATAGAGACCACCTGGGAGTTCCGTAATGCGGCGTGGCTTGTCTACTTCCCTGGTTCTTGCATCGTTTGTGCGGCAATTAAACTGCCGAACAGGCCTTCCGAAGGATGGAGTCCTGAAAGTAAGAGAAAATTAAAAAATCGGCGGCCCCTGGTACGGTTTAGGCCATGTTTCGGGCGTGCCGTGATGGTGCCCCTCCCCCTGTACCCATGGTATCTCTAGAGCGTAGTTATGTACGTGAAGTACTGGCGTCGCCTTTTTGCGAGGGTTGGGGTTGGGGCTGCATTGCTACGCCTGCTCGGATCGTTCCAGGCGATCTTGTTGTAGGTTACTCCGGGTGAGCTTGACGGTGTCCGGTCGTTTAGTGGCCAGACTGGAGAACTGCCTTGAGAGGCTGCTTTGTACTTCCACTGCAAGGGCCGCCGTGTGCTCCTCCGTTCGGAGGGAGCGTTCGGTGTTTCCATTGACCGTAATTACTCCTCGAGGGCCTGGCATCTTGAGCTTAAGGTATGCGTAGTGCGGTACCGCATTGAACTTGGCGAATGCGGTTCGCCCGAGCAGTGTGTGATAACCACTGCGGAACGGGACTATGTCGAAGATTAACTCCTTGCTTCAAAAATTATCCGGAGATTCGAAGACCACTTCAAGTGTGACTGAGCCTGTACAGTTGGCCTCTACACCTGGTATTACGCCTTTAAAGGTCGTTTTGGTGGGCTTAATCCTCGAGGGATCTATGCCCATTTTCCGCACTGTATCCTGGTAAAGCAGGTTCAGGCTGCTGCCGCCGTCCATAAGGACTCTAGTGAGATGAAATCCGTCAATAATTGGGTCTAGAACCAATGCGGCGAATCCGCCATGACGGATGCTAGTGGGATGGTCCCTTCGATCAAAGGTGATCGGGCAGGAGGACCATGGGTTGAACTTTGGGGCGACTGGCTCTACCGCGTATACGTCCCTTAACGCGCACTTCCGCTCCCTTTTGGGGACGTGGGTTGCGTATATCATGTTCACCGTCCGCACTTGTGGGGAAAAACCCTTTTGTCCACTGTTGTTCGGCGGCCGGGGCTCCTCGTCGTCATCGCTATGCAGCCCCTTGTCTTCATTTTCGGTGTTTAACTTGCCTGCCTGCTTGAACACCCAACAATCCCTGTTGGTGTGATTGGCCGGCTTTTCGGGGGTGCCATGTATCTGGCACAAGCGGTCGAGTATTTGGTCCAAACTGGACGGGCCCCTAGGATTCCTTTTGAATGGCTTTTTCCACTGACTGGATTTAGAGCCTCTGAATCTGGCATTAACTGCCGTGTCCTCAGCATTGTCGCTGTTAATGCGGCGCTTCTGCTTGTTGCGACGCGACCTGCCACTACTGTCCCTGGTGTCCGAATTACCAGGGTTCTTGGTCATATTGTTGCTACGAGCAAGCCAGCTGTCTTCTCCCGCGCAAAAGTGGGTCATGAGTGTCGTGAGTGCTGCCATAGATTTCGGCTTTTCCTGTCCAAGGTGCCGGGCCAGCCACTCGTCACGGATATTGTGCTTGAAGGCTGCTAGGGCCCCAGCGTCCGGACAGTCGACTATTTGATTTTTCTTTGTTAGGAACCGTGTCTAGAATTGCCTGGCTGATTCCTCTGGCTGCTGAATTACGTGACTTAGGTCATCGGCGTCTGGGGGTCGCACATAAGTGCCCTGGAAATTGTCGAGGAATGCGGCTTCCGGGTCCTCCCAACAACTGATTGATCCTATTGGCAAGCTGTTAAGCCAATGCCGAGCTGGTCCTTTAAGCTTGAGTGGGAGGTATTTGATGGTGTGGAAATCATCGCCACGGGCCATGTGGATATGAAGGAGATAATCCTCGATCCATACCGCAGGATCTGTTGTGCCATCATATGATTCGATGTTTACGGGTTTGAAACCCTCGGGGATTTGATGATCCATTATTTCGTCTGTGAAGCATAGTGGGTGTGTGGCGCCTCTGTACTGGGCTATATCATGATGTAGCTCCAATGAGCTTTGTCTACTGTGTTCGGCCCTGCCGAATTTGTGGCCGGCGTGACGGTTACCGTCTCGCACCGTGGGGCGCCCCCGCGATCCGTAGATCGATCTTGTTTGCCTTGCCTTGTCCTCCAACATATCTCGTAAGTCCGGCGCATATTCCCGTGCCTTGGTACGGGGTGCGGCTTGAGTGGAGGGCCGAGAGGCCTCTCTGTCGCGGCCACGAGGTGGCCGGTCAGCCGCATCAAGTGCTTCCTCCTCTAATCGGGGTAGCAACCTGCGCTTTGGGTAGCTCTTGGAGGGGCGTTCGAGTTTATGCTCTTCGGCCGCAACGACTTCAGTCCATCTGTCGACTAGCAAATCTTGATCAGCTCTAAGTTGTTGCTGTTTTTTCTTGAGGCTTCTTGCTGTGGCCATAAGCCTGCGTTGAGAACGCTCTTGCTCGACGGGATCCTCTGGCACGACGAATTCGTCGTCGTCGAGGCTTGCCTCGTCTTTGGAGGGAGGCATATAATTATCGTCCTCGACCTCTCTGTCTGCCGCTCTCTCATGAGGGCTGGTTTCTCCATCCTCCTCTGCCAAATCTTGCTAGAGGGGATTTTCTTCGGCACTTTCCGGAGTGTTATTATCTCCCGTGCTGGAATCGCCGTATTTTTTTGGCGGGATTTTGAGCGGCGCCGCTGACGCCGGCGCTTAGGCTGTTTCTTGGAGGGGTCATCCTCCGCTGTTCCATCGCCATCTCCTTCTTTTGGGGTGTCCACCATGTATATGTCATATGACGAGGTGGCTTTCCAGGGCCTAGTAGACGCTGGTTCTTCATCATCTCCTTCATCGGCGTCCATACCATCGATGTCTTGGGAGTCGAAGTCGAGCATGTCGGTTAAGTCGTCGACAGTGGCTACAAAGTGGGTGGTGGGTGGGCTTTGAATTTCTTCATCGTCCGTACCCCAACCTTGCTGACCGTAGTCCAGCCAGGGCTTTCCTGATAAAGAGAGAGACTTCAGTGTCTTCAGAATATCACCGAAAGGCGAGTGCTGAAAGATGTCCGCGGCAGTAAACTCCATGATCGGCGCCCAATCGGATTCGATCGGCAGGGGCGTGGAGGGTTCGGAGTCCAGAGAGGAGTCCGGCTCCTTGGAGTCACGAGTTTCGCAGAGTGCGGGGCTGGTGTTCGGCTCAATCTCCATTGGGATCGCAGCCCCCGAGGTGGCGTCCAACCGCCCATCCTCGATCGGCGCAGTTGGCTCCGAATTAAGGGTCGAAGCTGATGTGGGTGCGGCCTCCAGGGCACTGTTCGGTGGCAGAGCTAGATCATTCTCGTCAGGACAGTGCGGCGCGCTCGGCAGTGGCTCGAATCCGTCAAAGATCAAGTCCCCGCAGATGTCAGCCATGTAGTTTAAACTTCTAAATCTGACCTGACGGCCAGGGGCGTAGCTTTCGATCTGCTCCAGACGGCCAAGTGAATTGGCCTGCAGTGCGAAGCCACCGAAAACGAAGATCTGTCCGGGGAGGAAGGTCTCACCCTGGACTGCATCGCTATTGATGATCGTAGGAGCCACCGAGCTTGACGGCGATGACACAGAGGAACTCTCAATGAAAGCACCAATGTCGGTGTCAAAACCGGCGGATCTCGGGTAGGGGGTCCCGAACTGTGCGTCTAGGCCAGATGGTAACAGGAGGCAAGGGACACGAAGTTTTACCCAGGTTCGGGCCCTCTCGATGGAGGTAAAACCCTACATCCTGCTTGATTAATATTGATGATATGGGTAGTACAAGAGTAGATCTACCACGAGATCGAAGAGGCTAAACCCTAGAAGCTAGCCTATGGTATGATTGTTGTGTATCTTGTCCTACGGACTAAAACCCTCTGGTTTATATAGACACCGGAGAGGGTTAGGGTTACACAAAGTCGGTTACAATGGTAGGAGATCTGCATATCCGTATCGCCAAGCTTGCCTTCCACGCCAAGGAAAGTCCCTTCCGGACACGGGACGAAGTCTTCAATCTTGTATCTTCATAGTCCAGGAGTCCGGCTGAAGGTATAGTCCGGCTATCCGGAGACCCCCTAATCCAGGACTCCCTCACCTGTTAAATCAGATAGATCAGCAGCCACAGAAAACACAGGCCCAACTATACCACACTTTACCCCTACTCCAGTGGCCAAACCCCTATTAGAACTGCTGGGAGCCCAGCGTCAGGTACTGTCTATGATATCAATTCAAAATTTGAACTCCTAAATTTCTGCTTGTGCCTTACCTTCTCTCTTGTATGAAAACTAATTTCAGATGAATCTCCTTGCTCAAAGGATCATACGATCTCAAAACAATAATGGGCTCTGCATTGCTCTTGTTAGTACCTCTCTCCCTTTTGCCTTGTAACGCTGTACTTAATTAAGTGCTATTTGATTATGTATCATCAGTCTGCACCTGAGCTTCATTATCCTCTGTTTCTTCCAATACTATTTGATCTATATTTACTCTTTGCAAAATGTAGAATAATGGCAATGCTTATAAAGAATTTTCTTTGGGGAATTTATTGAATTATCCTTCCATCAACATGGAGAAGGGCTTTGTCTAGCCCGTGTTAACATGTAATGTAAGTTCATCCTTCTCAAGCCTTCAAACTTTGTTCTAGTATAGATTTGGATAGGCATCATTTCCTCCACTGTTGTTTGCTTTGCTGTTTACATTTGATTGGATGTTTGCAACAACTACCAGTTTCTTGTAGTTGTAAAAACATGTTCCTTATGTAGAACAGATCCATTTATTTGCTTATATAATTGTGAAACCTGTTACGTGTCTCCTTGTTTCTCTTTCAGACTCGTATCTCTTACGACAGGCAGAACTTTAGGGAAGATAGTGAGCCAAATCATCTTGAGGACAGCGAGATGACCCCAAGGTCCTGTCTTGATGAAGACAGTGAGTTGAAGCTACTCACCAGCAGGTGTGAGACAACCTCTATGCAGTCGCTGCCTCAATCAGTTCAACTTCTTCAGTCTCAACTTAAAGCGGAAAGGCTTGCTTCAGCTCAGCTCTTACTTGAAGTCAAAGATGCAATGAAGATGTCAGAGGACTGCCGTGCGCACCATCATGCCTTAAATCTAGTGTTGATGCATCTATCATTGACACAACTGAGGTCTACTCAGATTCTTCAGCTATTTGGGGGGGCGACCTGGCCAGGCCTAGTGCCTTTTGAAGTGCTCTCAGTTTTGTATATTCTTTTGTCGGCGCGTTTATTTGCACTGTGGCGAACTTTGATGCCAAGTGGATGTAATATGTGTGATAGCCGTGATAGCCTAGCGTAAGTTGCTTACTTATTTATTTCCTTGTTGTCTTGTTTATTTGTTTGCTTCTAGTCATTGCAATTCTTTTTCCGCGGTTTGCTAGTGGCTGCAATAACCTATTTTTTTAAAACTAGGCCACAATAACCATGGGCTAATATTTACTGTAGTGACACTGGGCCTCCTACGGGCCGTAGAAACAGTGAGCCTTCTACGGGCCGTAGAAACAATGGGCCTTCTACGGGCCGTAGAAACAATGGGCCTTCTACGGGCCGTATCATCAATGGGCCTTATACGGGCAGTATGATCGATGGCCAAACATGGGCCAATAACAGACCGCATTATGGCCGTAAACGGGCTAGAGTTGGAATCGTCCGTTCATGGGCCGACCATAACGGGCCGTTAATAGGCTGTATTTGATGACGCTATGAAAACGGCCCAACATATTAATGGACCACAAACGGGTCGACTGTAACCACGGGCTGAATTTGGCCCACAAGCAGAAAATGACAGTAACAGGCCGTAAGTAAATGAATGCTGGAAATGAGCCCAAGAATAAATGGGCTCTGAGAAGGCCGAAAGATAACATGGGCTGGAAACGGCCCAATGGAATAACGAGCCGTTAATGGGTATAAAGTGATACACTATTCATTACGGGCCAGTTTCACCACGGGCCGTTAATAGGCCAAGAGTTACATAGGGCCTCATATGGGTCGAAAGACGTCATGGGCCATACATGGGCCAGAAGTGAAAACGGGCTGGAATCATATTGGGTGGCCCAGATGACGCTACTGGGCCTAATTCAGATAGGGCGTAACGGGCCTTGGGTTAGCGGGCTGTAAATGGGCTATATGCGAACAGGCCGTTAACATGCTTTACATGGGTCGGCCCGCCACCTTTTGACCAAGTCAAACAGGCCGGCCTTTTCACAGGAATGGGCCTCTGTTGGGCCGTGCCACGTGTCGACGTATCATAGGCGCCTATCTGACCCACTGACGAGCTGACACGTGTTTCGTCCATCCAATAAGAATTTTACACGTGGAAATTTCCCATTGGTCGGGGCTGTTAACAGGTTATCGGATCCAAAACCCGACCCGATAGCTTAACGGCGTTCCATTATGGTGGATGCCATGTGTCGGTCACCCTTGACAAAAGCACTTCTGTGACACGCGATTTATCGTCATGGAAGTGGACACTTCCGTGATGATAATTTTGGTAATGTCATGGAACACTTCTATGACAGCACATGTATGACTATCTTGATTCTGTCATAAATTTGTCATGGGTGTACATGCATGACAAAAAACGCGACCTACTGTGACAAACACGTATCATCACGGAAGTGTATTTTTTTGTAGTGCATAGGTTTCACTAGTGGCTTCTCTCAAGATAGCATAAGTATTACGGTGGGTGAACAAATTACTATCGAGCAATTATAGAAAAGCGAATACTTATGAGAATATCTAGGTATGATCATGTATATAGGCATCACGTCCGTGACAAGTAGACCGACTCCTGCCTGCATCTACTACTATTACTCCACACATCGACCGCTATCCAGCATGCATCTAGAGTATTAAGTTCATAAGAACAGAGTAACGCCTTAAGCAAGATGACATGATGTAGAGGGATAAACTCATGCAATATGATATAAACCCCATCTTATTATCCTCGATGGCAACAATACAATACGTGTCATTTCCCTTTCTGTCACTGGGATCGAGCACCAGAAGATTGAACCCAAAGCTAAGCACTTCTCCCATTGCAAGAAAGATCAATCTAGTAGGCCAAACCAAACTGCTAATTCGAAGAGACTTACAAAGATAACCAATCATACATAAAAGAATTCAGAGAAGATTCAGATATTGTTCATAGATAAACTTGATCATAAACCCACAATTCATCGGATCTCGACAAACACACCGCAAAAAGAGTTACATCAAATAGATCTCCAAGAGAATCGAGGAGAACTTTGTATTGAGATCCAAAGAGAGAGAAGAAGCCATCTAGCTACTAGCTATGGACCCGAAGGTCTGAAGTAAACTACTCACACATCATCGAAGAGGCCATGGAATTGATGTACAGGCCCTCTGTTATCAATGCCCCCTCCGGCGGAGCTCCGAAAAAGGCCCCAAGATGGGATCTCTTGGGTACAGAAGGTTGCGGCGGTGGAATTAGGTTTTCGTGGTGCCCCTGGATGTTTGCGGGGTACGTAGATATATATAGGAGGAAGAAGTAGGTCAATGGATCAACGAGGGGCCCACGAGGGTGGAGGGCGTGCCCAGGGGGGTAGGCGCGCCCCCTGCCTCGTGGCCTCCTCGATTGTTTCTTGACGTCTGACACGTCTCCAACGTATCTATAATTTTTGATTGCTCCATGCTATATTACCTACTGTTTTGGACTATATTGGGCTTTATTTTCCACTTTTATATTATTTTTGGGACTAACCTATTAACCGGAGGCCCAGCCCAGAATTGTTGTTTTTTGCCTATTTCAGTGTTTCGGAGAAACATAATATCAAACGGAGTCCAAACGGAATGAAACCTTTGGGAACACGATTTTCTCATCAGATAAGACCCAGGAGACTTGGACCCTCCGTCAAGAAAGCCAGGAGGCGGTCACGAGGGTGGAGGGCGCCCCCCTAGGGCGCGCCCCCTACCTCGTGGGCCCCTCGAACCTCCACCGACGTACTCCTTCCTCCTATATATACCTACGTACCCCCAAACAATCATATACAGAGCCAAAAACCTAATTCCACCGCCGCAACTTTCTATATCCACGAGAACCCATCTTGGGGCCTGTTTCGGAGCTCCGCCGGAGGGGGCATCGATTACGGAGGGCTTCTACATCATCATCCAAGCCCCTCCGATGAAGTGTGAGTAGTTTACTTCAGACCTACGGGTCCATAGTTAGTATCTAGATGGCTTCTTCTCTCTTTTTGGATCTCAATACAATGTTCTCCCCCTCTCTCGTGGAGATCTATTCGATGTAATCTTCTTTTTGCGGTGTGTTTGTTGAGACCAATGAATTGTGGGTTTATGATCCAGTCTATCTATGAATAATATTTGAATCTTCTCTGAATTCTTTTATGTATGATTGGTTATCTTTGCAAGTCTCTTCGAATTATCAGTTTGGTTTGGCCTACTAGATTGGTTTTTCTTGCCATGGGAGAAGTGCTTAGCTTTGGGTTCGATCTTGCGGTGTCCTTTCCCAGTGACAGAAGGGGCAGCAAGGCATGTATTGTATTGTTGCCATCGAGGATAACAAGATGGGGTTTTTATCATATTGCATGAAACTATCCCTCTACATCATGTCATCTTGCTTAAGGCGTTACTCTGTTTTTAACTTAATACTCTAGATGCATGCTGGATAGCGGTCGATGAGTGGAGTAATAGTAGTAGATACGGGCAGGAGTCGGTATACTTGTCTCGGACGTGATGCCTATATACATGATCATACCTAGATATTCTCATAACTATGCTCAATTTTGTCAATTGCTCAACAATAATTTGTTCACCCACCGTAGAATACTTATGCTCTTGAGAGAAGCCACTAGTGAAACCTATGGCCCCCGGGTCTCTTTCTCATCATATCAATCTCCATCACTTTATTATTGCTTTGTTTTTTTACTTTGCCTTTTACTTTTCACTTTGCATCTCTATACCAAAAATACCAAAAATATTATTTATCATCTCTATCAGATCTCACTTTTGTAAGTGACCGTGAAGGGATTGACAACCCCTAACCGCGTTGGTTGCGTTGAGCTATTTTTTTGTGTAGGTTCGAGGGACTCGCGCATAGCCTCCTACTGGATTGATACCTTGGTTCTCAAAAACTGAGGGAAATACTTACGCTACTTTGCTGCATCATCCTCTCCTCTTCGGGGAAATCCAATGCAGTGCTCAAGAGGTAGCAAGAAGAATTTCTGGCGCCGTTGCCGGGGAGTCTGCGCAAAAGTCAACATACCAAGTACCCATCACAATCCCTATCTCCCGCATTACATTATTTGCCATTTGCCTCTCGTTTTCCTCTCCCCCACTTCACCCTTGCCGTTTTATTCGCCCTCTCTCTCTATCCTCCCTCTCTATTTGCCTCTTTTGCACGTTTGCTTTTTGTTTGCTCGTGTGTTGGATTGCTTGTTTGTCGCGATGGCTCAAGATAATACCAAATTGTGTGACTTCACCAATACCAACAATAATGATTTCCTTAGCACTCCGATTGCTCCTCTTACCGATGCTGAATCTTGTGAAATTAATGTTGCTTTGCTGAATCTTGTCATGAAATCCATTCTCCGGCCTTCCTAGTGAAGATGTCGCTACCCATCTTATAGCTTCGTTGATTTGTGTGGCATGCAAAAGAAGAAATATGTCGATAATGATATTGTTAAATTGAAGCTATTTCCTTTTTCGCTTAGAGATCGTGCTAAAGCTTGGTTTTCATCTTTGCCTTAAAATAGTATTGATTCATGGAACAAGTGCAAAGATGCTTTTATCTCTAAGTATTTTCCTCCCAATAAGATCATCTCTCTTAGAAACAATATTATGAATTTTAAGCAACTTGATCATGAACATGTTTCACAAGCTTGGGAGAGAATGAAATTAATGATACGTAATCGCCCTACTCATGGTTTGAATTTGTGGATGATTATACAAAAAATTTATGCCGGATTGAATTTTGCTTCTAGAAATCTTTTAGATTCGGCCGCGGGAGGCACTTTTATGGAAATCACTTTAGGAGATGCTACTAAACTCCTAGATAATATTATGGTTAATTATTCTCAATGGCACACTGAAAGATCCACTAATAAAAAAGTGCATGCGATAGAAGAAATTAATGTTTTGAGTGGAAAGATGGATGAACTTATGAAATTATTTGCTACTAAGAGTGTTTCATCTGATCCTAATGATATGCCTTGATTGAGAATAATAATGAATCTATGGATGTGAATTTTTTTGGTAGGAATAATTTTGGTAACAACGCGTATAGAGGAAATTTCAACTCTAGGACTTATCCTAGTAATCCCTCTAATAATTATGGTAATTCCTATAACAATTCTTATGGAAATTATAATAAGATTCCCTCTGATTTTGAATCTAACATTAAAGAATTTATTTCTTTGCAAAAGAATTTTAATGCTATGATTGAAGAAAAATTGCTTAAGATTGATGATTTGGCTAGGAACGTTGATAGAATTTCTCTTGATGTTGATTCTTTAAAGCTTAGATCTATTCCTCCTAAGCATGATATCAATGAGTCTCTCAAATCCATGAGAATTTCCATTGATGAGTGCAAGGAAAGAACCGCTAGGACGCGTGCTATGAAAGATGCCTTTATTAAAGTGTGTTCTTCCAATTCCTATGAAAATAAAGATGAAGATCTAAAAGTTATTGATGTGTCCCCTATTAAATCTTTGTTTTGAAATATTAATCTTGATAATGATGGGACTGAATATGATCCACCTTTACCTAGAAGGCGTTCTAAAAATTCGGAGTATTTAGATCTTGATTGTGAAATTGATAAAAGTGGGATTAAAAGAAATAAAACCCTAGATGATGCTAAACCCACTATATTGGATTTCAAGGAATTTTATTATGAAAATTGCTCTTTAATTGATTGTATTTCCTTGTTGCAATCTGTGCTAAATTCTCCTCATGCTTATAGTCAAAATAAAGCCTTTACCGAACATATCGTTGATGCCTTGATGAAATCTTATGAAGAAAAACTTGAGTTGAAAGTTTCTATCCCTAGAAAACTTTATGATGAGTGGGAACATACTACTAAAATTAAAATTAAAGATTATGAGTTTTATGCTTTGTGTGATTTGGGTGCTAGTGTCTCTACTATTCCCAAAACTTTGTGTGATTTGCTAGATTTCCATGATTTTGATGATTGCTCTCTAAACTTGCATCTTGCGGATTCCACTATTAAGAAACCTATGGGAAGAATTAATGATGTTCTTATTGTTGCAAATAGTAATTATGTGCCCGTAGATTTTATCGTTCTTGATATAGATTGCAATCCTTCTTGCCCTATTATTCTCGGTAGACCTTTCCTTAGAACGGTTGGTGCAATTATTGATATGAAGGAAGGGAATATTAGATTTCAATTTCCATTAAAAAAGGGCATGGAACACTTCCATAGAAAGAAAATAAAATTACCATATGAATCTATCATGAGAGCCACTTATGGATTGCCTACCAAAGATGGCAATACCTAGATCTATTCTTGCTTGTTATGCCTAGCTAGGGGCGTTAAACGATAGCGCTTGTTGGGAGGCAACCCAATTTTATTTTTATTCCTTGCTTTATGCTCCTGTTTATTAATAAATAAATTATTTATCCTCTGTTTTGGTTGTGTTTTTTTGTGTTCAATTAGTGTTTGTGCCAAGTAGAACTGTTGGGAAGACTTGGGAAAAGTCTTGTTGAACTTGCTGTAAAAAACAGAAACTATAGCGCTCACGAGAAATGCTGTCATTTTTATTTGGAGAGTTCTATTTAGTTAATTATTTTTGCAGATGATTAATAGATAAATTAATCACGTCCAGAAATTTATTTTAGAATTTTTGGGGTTCCATATCTTGCGCTAGCTACAGATTACTACAGACTGTTCTGTTTTTGACAGATTCTGTTTTTCGTGTGTTGTTTGCTTATTTTGATGAATATATGGATAGTAAAATAGTTTATAAACCATAGAGAAGTTGGAATAAAGTAGGTTTAACACAAATATAAATAAATAATGAGTTCATTATAGTACCTTGAAGTGGTCTTTTGTTTGCTTTCGCTAACGGAGCTCACGAGATTTTCTACTTTAAGTTTTGTGTTGTGAAGTTTTCAAGTTTTGGGTAAAGATTTGATGGATTATGGAACAAGGAGTGGAAAGAGCCTAAGCTTGGGGATTCCCATGGCACCCCCAAGATAATACAAGGACACCAAAAAGTCAAAGCTTGGGGATGCCCCGGAAGGCATCCCCTCTTTCGTCTACTTCTATCGGTAACTTTACTTGGAGCTATATTTTTATTCACCACATGATATGTGTTTTGCTTGGAGCGTCTTTTATGATTTGAGTCTTTGCTTGTTAGTCTACCACAATCATCCTTGCTGTACACACCTTTTTAGAGAGCCATACATAATTTGGAATTTGATAGAATACTCTATGTGCTTCACTTATATCTTTTGAGCTCTATAGTTTTACTCTAGTGCTTCACTTATATCTTTTGAGTTTATAGTTTTGCTCTAGTGCTTCACTTATATCTTTTAGAGCACGGTGGTGGATTTGTTTTATAGAAACTATTGATCTCTCATGCTTCACTTAGATTATTTTGAGAGTCTTAATAGCATGGTAATTTGCTTAATAATAATATGCTTGGTATTCAAGATTTGTAAAACTTTCTTTTGAGTGTGTTGAATACTATGGAAAAAAATTGATGCTTGATAATTGTTTTGAGATATGAGGATGGTGATATTAGAGTCATGCTAGTTGAGTAGTTGTGAATTTGAGAAATGCTTGTGTTAAAGTTTGTGATTCCCGTAGCATGCACGTATGATGAACCGTTATGTGATGAAGTCGGGGCATGATTTATTTATTGATTGTCTTCCTTATGAGTGGCGGTCGGGGACGAGCGATGGCCTTTTCCTACCAATCTATCCCCTAGGAGCATGCGCGTAATACTTTGCTTTGATAACTTCTAGATTTTTGCAATAAGTATATGAGTTCTTTTTGACTAATGTTGAGTCCATGGATTATACGCACTTTCCTTCCTTCCACCATTGCTAGCCTCTCTAATACCGCGCACTTTTCGCCAGTATCATACACCCACCAAATACCTTCCTCAAAACAGCCACCATACCTACCTATCATGGCATTTGCATAGCCATTTAGAGATATATTGCCATGCAACTTTCCACCGTTCCGTTCATTATGACACGCTCCATCATTGTCATATTGCTAGCATGATCATGTAGTTGACATCGTATTTGTGGCAAAGCCACCATTCATAATTCTTTCATACATGTCACTCTTGATTCATTGCATATCCCGGTACACCGCCGGAGGCATTCATATAGAGTCATATTTTGTTCTAAGTATTGAGTTGTAATTGTTGAGTTGTAGGAAAAATAATAAGTGTGGTGATCATCATTTTTAGAGCATTGTCCCAAGTGAGGAAAGGATGATGGAGACTATGATTCCCCCACAAGTCGGGATGAGACTCCGGATGAAAAATAAATAAATAAATAAAAGAGGCCAAAAAAAAGATAAGGCCCAAACAAAAAAATGAGAGAAAAAGAGAGAAGGGACAATGTTACTATCCTTTTACCACACTTGTGCTTCAAAGTAGCACCATGATCTTCATGATAGAGAGTCTCTCATTCCGTCACTTTCATATACTAGTGGAATTTTTCATTATAGAACTTGGCTTGTATATTCCAATGATGGGCTTCCTCAAAATGCCCTAGGCCTTCGTGAGCAAGCGAGTTGGATGCACACCCACTTAGTTTCTTTTGTTGAGCTTTCATATACTTATAGCTCTAGTGCATCCGTTACATGGCAATCCCTACTCACTCACATTGATATCTATTGATGGGCATACCCATAGCTCGTTGATACGCCTAGTTGATGTGAGACTATCTTCCCCTCTTTTTGTCTTCTCCACAACCACCAATCTATTCCACATATAGTGCTATATCCATGGCTCACGCTCATGTATTGCATGAAGATCAAAAAAGTTTTGAAAATGTCAAAAGTATGAAACAATTGCTTGGCTTGTCATCGGGGTTGTGCATGATTTAAATACTTTGTGTGGTGAAGATAGAGAATAACCAGACTATATGATTTTGTAGGGATAGCTTTCTTTGGCCATGTTATTTTGAGAAGACATAATTGCTTTGTTAGTATGCTTGAACTATTATTATTTTTATGTCAACATGAACTTTTGTCTTGAATCTTTTGAATCTGAATATTCATACCACATTTAAGAAGATTTACATTGAAATTATGCCAAGTAGCACTCCGCATCAAAAATTCTGTTTTTATCATTTACCTACTCGAGGACGAGTAGGAATTAAGCTTGGGGATGCTTGATACGTCTCCAACTATCTATAATTTTTGATTGCTCCATGCTATATTACCTACTGTTTTGGACTATATTGGGCTTTATTTTCCACTTTTATATTATTTTTGGGACTAACCTATTAACCGGAGGCCCAGCCCAGAATTGCTAATTTTTTGCCTATTTCAGTGTTTCAGAGAAACAGAATATCAAACGGAGTCCAAGCGGAATGAAACCTTCGGGGACGCGATTTTCTTATTAGATAAGACCTAGGAGACTTGGACCCTCCATCAAGAAGCCACGAGGCGGTCAAGAGGGTGGAGGGCGCCCCCCCTAGGGCACGCCCCCTGCCTCGTGGGCCCCTCGAACCTCCACCGACGTACTCCTTCCTCCTATATATACCTACGTACCCCCAAACGATCAGATACGGAGCCAAAAACCTAATTCCACCGCCACAACTTTCTGTATCCACGAGATCCCATCTTGGGGCCTGTTCCGAAGCTCCGCCGGAGGGGGCATCGATCACGGAGGGCTTCTACATCATCATCCAAGCCCCTCCGATGAAGTGTGAGTAGTTTACTTCAGACCTACGGGTCCATAGTTAGTAGCTAGATGGCTTCTTCTCTCTTTTTGGATCTCAATACAATGTTCTCCCCCTCTCTCGTGGAGATGTATTCGATGTAATCTTCTTTTTGCGGTGTGTTTGTTGAGACCGATGAATTGTGGGTTTATGATCCAGTCTATCTATGAATAATATTTGAATCTTCTCTGAATTCTTTTATGTATGATTGGTTATCTTTGCAAGTCTCTTCGAATTATCAGTTTGGTTTGGCCTACTAGATTGGTTTTTCTTGCAATGGGAGAAGTGCTTAGCTTTGGGTTCGATCTTGCGGTGTCCTTTCCCAGTGATAGAAGGGGCAATAAGGCACGTATTGTATTGTTGCCATCGAGGATAACAAGATGGGGTTTTTATCATATTGCATGAAACTATCCCTCTACATCATGTCATCTTGCTTAAGGCGTTACTCTGTTTTTAACTTAATACTCTAGATGCATGCTGGATAGCGGTCGATGAGTGGAGTAATAGTAGTAGATACAGGCAGGATTCGGTATACTTGTCTCGGACGTGATGCCTATATACATGATCATACCTAGATATTCTCATAACTATGCTCAATTCTGTCAATTGCTCAACAGTAATTTGTTCACCCACCGTAGAATACTTATGCTCTTGAGAGAAGCCACTAGTGAAACCTATGGCCCCCGGGTCTCTTTCTCATCATATCAATCTCCATCACTTTATTATTGCTTTGCTTTTTTACTTTTCCTTTTACTTTTCACTTTGCATCTCTATACCAAAAATACCAAAAATATTATTTATCATCTCTATCAGATCTCACTTTCGTAAGTGACCGTGAAGGGATTGACAACCCCTAAGCGCGTTGGTTGCGTTGAGCTATTGTTTTTGTGTATGTACGAGGGACTCGCGCGTAGCCTCCTACTGGATTGATACCTTGGTTCTCAAAAACTGAGGGAAATACTTACGCTACTTTGCTGCATCATCATCTCCTCTTCGGGGAAATCCAACGCAGTGCTCAAGAGGTAGCAACGTCCACTCCAAGTCCCCTGGATCACGTTTGTTCCAAAAATAACGCTCCCGAAGGTTTCATTCCGTTTGGACTCCGTTTGATATTCCTTTTCTACGAAACACTAAAATAGGCAAAAAAAACAACAATTTGGGCTGGGCCTCCGGTTAATAGGTTAGTCCCAAAAATAATATAAAAGAGTAAAATAAAGCCCATTAACATCCAAAACAGATAATATAATATCATGGAGCAATCAAAAATTATAGATACGTTGGAGACGTATCAAGCATCCCCAAGCTTAATTCCCGCTCGTCCTCGAGTAGGTAAATGATAAAAATAGATTTTTTGATGTGGAATGCTTCCTAACATATTTCTCAATGTAATTTTCTTTATTGTGGCATGAATGTTCAGATCCAAAAGATTCAAGATAAAAGTTTAATATTGACATAAAAATAATAATACTTCAAGCATACTAACTAAGCAATCATGTCTTCTCAAAATAACATGGCCAAAGAAAGTTATCCCTACAAAATCATATAGTCTGGCTATGCTCTATCTTCATCACACAAGATATTAAATCATGCACAACCCCGATGACAAGCCAAGCAATTGTTTCATACTTTTGATGTTCTCAAACTTTTTCAACTTTCATGCAATATATGAGTGTGAGCCATGGACATAGCACTATGGGTGGAATAGAAGGTGGTTGTGGAGAAGACAAAAAGGAGAAGATAGTCTCACATCAACTAGGCGTATCAACGGGCTATGGAGATGCCCGTCAATAGATATCAATGTGAGTGAGTAGGGATTGCCATGCAACGGATGCACTAGAGCTATAAGTGTATGAAAGCTCAACAAAAGAAACTAAGTGGGTGTGCATCCAACTTGCTTGCTCACGAAGACCTAGGGCAATTTGAGGAAGCCCATCATTGGAATATACAAGCCAAGTTCTTTAATGTAAAATTCCCACTAGTTTATGAAAGTGACAACATAGGAGATTCTCTATCATGAAGATCATGGTGCTATTTTGAAGCACAAGTGTGGAAAAAGGATAGTAACATTGTCCCTTCTCTCTTTTTCTCTCATTTTTTTATTTGGGCCTTCTTTTTTTGGCCTCTTTTCTCTTTTTTCGTCCGGAGTCTCATCCCGAATTGTGGGGGAATCATAGTATCCATCATCCTTTCCTCACTGGGACAATGCTCTAATAATGATGATCATCACACTTCTTTTTACTTACAACTCAAGAATTACAACTCAATACTTAGAACAAAATATGACTCTATGTGAATGCCTCCGGCGGTGTACCGGGATGTGCAATGAATCAAGAGTGACATGTATGAAAAATTATGAAAGGTGGCTTTGCCACAAATACGATGTCAACTACATGATCATGCATGGCAATATGACAATGATGAAGCGTTGCATAACAAACAGGGCGGTGGAAAGTTGCATGGCAATATATCTCGGAATGGCTATGGAAATGCCATACTAGGTAGGTATGGTGGAAGTTTTGAGGAAGGTATATGGTGGGTGTATAATACCGGCGAAAAGTGCACGGTAATAGAGAGGCTAGCAAATGTGGAAGGGTGATGGTGCGTATAATCCATGGACTCAACATTAGTCATAAAGAACTCACATACTTATTGCAAAAATCTATTAGTTATCGAAACAAAGTACTACGCGCATGCTCCTAGGGGGATAGATTGGTAGGAAAAGACCATCGCTCGTCCCCGACCGCCACTCATAAGGAAGGCAATCAATAAATAAATCATGCTCTGACTTCATCACATAACGGTTCACCATACATCCATGCTACGGGAATCACAAACTTCAACACAAGTATTTCTCAAATTCACAACTACTCAACTAGCATGACTGAAATATCACCATCTCCATATCTCAAAACAATTATCAAGTATCAAACTTCTCATAGTATTCAATGCACTTATATGAAAGTTTTTATTATTCCTAAAAGCAAATTACCATGTTGTTCTAGAGGACTCTCAAAATAATATAAGTGAAGCACGAGAGATCAATTATTTCTGTAAAATAAAACCACCACCGTGCTCTAAAGATATAAGTGAAGCACTAGAGCAAAAACTATATAGCTCAAAAGATATTAGTGAAGCACATAGAGTATTCTAATAAATTCCAATTCATGTGTGTTTCTCTAAAAAGGTGTGTAAATCAAGGATGATTGTGGTAAAATAAAAAGCAAAGACTCAAATCATATAAGACTCTCCAAGCAAAACACATATCATGTGGTGAATAAAAATATAGCTCCAAGTAAAGTTACCGATGAACGAAGACAAAAGAGGGGATGCCTTCCGGGGCATCCCCAAGCTTAGGCTTTTTGGTGTCCTTGGATTTACCTTGGGGTGCCTTGGGCACCCCCAATATTAGGCTCTTGCCACTCCTTGTTCCATAATCCATCAAATCTTACCCAAAACTTGAAAACTTCACAACACAAAACTTAAAAGAAAATCTTCGTGAGCTCCGTTAGTAAAACAAAACAAACCATCAGTTCAAGGTACTGTAATGAACTCATTATTTATTTATATTGGTGTTAAACCTACTGTATTCCAAATTTTATATGGTTCATAAACTCTATTACTAGCCATAGATTTGTCAAAATAAGCAAACAACACACGAAAAACAGAATCTGTCAAAAACAGAACAGTCTGTAGTAATCTGTAGGTTTAGAACACTTCTGGAACCCCAAAAATTCTAAAATAAATTTCTGGACGTGAGGAATTTATCTATTAATCATCTTCAAAAAGAATTAACTAAATATCACTCTCCAATAAAAAAATGGAAGCAATTCTCGTGAGCGCTAAAGTTTCTGTTTTTTACAGCAAGATCAAAAAGACTTTCCCCAAGTCTTCCCAACGGTTCTACTTGGCACAAACACTAATTAAACACAAAAAACACAACCAAAACAGAGGTGCCGGGGTACTAATCCACGAGCACCTATGGGACCGGCGGACCGAGTCCCTTTCGGTTCGGCGGGGGCGAGGGTCGCACGAAGAGCGGATCGAGGCGAAGCACACGAGCAGTTTACCCAGGTTCGGGCCGCACGGATGCGTAAAACCCTACTCCTGCTTTGTGGTTTGTATTGAGTTCTTGCTCGGGAGCGCGGAGTGCTACAGTACACCCCAGCAGCTAACGAAACCGAGCGTGAGTGTTCTCTTTTTTTCCCTTCGTTGCGCATGGGCCTCCTTTTATATGCTCAAGGGGTCACCGACAGGTGGCAACGTAGACAAGGGTAAAAATGGAAAGGTGTTGCAGTTGGTACAGCTACCTGCTATAGTGTATCATACCTAACCCTGACGGTAGGGGACTAGGGCATTAAATGCCTGTCTGCGTCGCCTAAATAGTGCAAAAGGGACCATCAGGGACGCCACCGCTCGCCACGATGGCAATCTTGTCAGCGCCGCTTGCCACCGCGCACCGCTGGCTGCACAGCCTCCCGCCACGTACGCCTGGAAGGGTCCCAGAGCGACACGTTGGTGGATGTGCTGGAGCGCGGGCACAGAGTGGTGGCTTGCCGCGGCAAGCGCCTTGCCGCGGTCGTTGTCTTGTCACGTCCGGGAGCTTGTCTCTCACCGGGCCTTGCCGGGACGCGTGGCGCGTCGCGGCAAGTTCCTTGAGATGCCTTGGTTGGCCTTCCCGGCAAGCTCCTCTTGCCGGGGTCTTGAGATGCCTTGGTTGGCCTTCCCGGCAAGCTCCTCTTGCCGGGGTCTTGAGATGCCTTGGTTGGCCTTCCCGGCAAGCTCCTCTTGCCGGGGTCTTGTCTCCTTGGCTTGGATAGTTTGTCCTTGAATGGCTCCAAAGGAACCACGGAGGACCTTGGCGGTCACCCGGCAAGCCTTGCCGCGGGATGCTGCTACCGCCCGTGCACAAGTTCGGGATACTAGGGTACCCCTACTCTAGTACACCGACAGGAGCCCCCGGGCCTGGGCCATACACGGTACCGAGCGCTGTTGGGCCAGGCCCAAAACAGGGCACGGGCACGCGCGGCCTGGGTTACGCCGTATCTCTCCCCGTATCCACCGCGCCCTCCCCGAACGGCACGCGTTGAATGCAGCGTCGTGGGAGAGATCGTGGGTGGTTTCTTTATTCGGAAAGGCGGAACGTCCGCCCCTTCCCTCTTTATAAGCATGGGAAACAGGAGCAGTTCACCCATTCGCCGGTTGCTACTCCAATCTCGGAAATCTCTGCCGCTCCCTCGTCTTCCCAAAGCTGAAAGAGAGCAGCGCCCCGCCCCCCATCGCCACCAACACCACCAACACCGTCGACCTCCTCCACCACTTCCGCCATGGCTCCGAGAGCCGACAAAGGGATGGTTGTGAAGTCGACCGAGGCGCAGCGGCTTGCGGCGCTGCGAAAGGAGCGGGCAATCTTCCCCCCCAAGCTCGCCGCGAGGGAGCTGAGGGAGAATTACTACCTCTTCTGGTCGACGGAGACGCGAGCGCATCCGCGCACGAAGGTACTTCCAGCCGCCGCTTGGAAAATGGCTCCAAACGGATATCCTTTCTTCGCCTTGTTCTTCTACTGCGGGCTCTGCCCGCCCTTTTCTGAGTTTTTCTGCGATATTATGAACACCTACGGGTTCCACCTCCTTGACTTCACCCCCAATGCTGTTCTGACCATGGCAGTTTTCGCACATCTTTGCGAAAACTTTGTCGGAGTCTATCCCAATGTAGCCCTTTTTCGCCACTTCTTTATGCCCCGAGTAGAGAGAGGAGAGCCTTTATCCGGCGGAATCGCCTGGATCTCGAGGGCCGGCAAGAAGGACACTTATCTGGAGGGAGAGTTCCGCGGCAAGTGGGAGGAATGGAGAGCAGACTGGTGCTGGATTGCCGAGGAGAACCCGCAGCCGTTTACCGCCCAGCGCCAAGCCCCAGTAGCACGCGGCAGCGATTGGAGTGACGTGGCCCCGGAAGATGATAGGCTGAAGATTGCCGTCACCCAGATCCAACGCCTCAGGCATGCCGGGCTCACTGTAGGCGCTGTTGTCGCAGATTTTCTTTGCCGCCGCATCGCCCCCTTGCAGGAACGGGGGAGACCCGCCTGGGAATTCAAGAATGCGGCGGATATCATGAGGCTGCGTCCAGGCCTCAACTTCAACTTCACTGTTCTGGAGCTTAACATGATGCTCCAGGAGCTGTTCAAGTACGACCCTCAACATCCTGAAGTGTTCAGGTTGCCGAAGGGTGTCGTTCCGCTGTGCAACAACTCCGCGCTCGACCGCATCCGTGCAATGATGCCGCTGCGCGATTCGCATGGAATTGTCCCAACTTGGCAAGAGCCTGCAGACAACGTCGTGCAGGAGTTCTTTGACGGCTTTGTAGAAGTGCCGGTCCGCTCCGACAAAAAGAAGAGCCTCACCCGCGACACCACCGATGCGGAGATGACACGCATCGCCACTAGGCTGGAAGAGGCGGCGGCAGCCGCAGCCGCGGGCGAATTTGGATTCACCGTGGAGGAGGCAGAGGCAGCAGAGGCGGCAAGCCGTGCCGATCGAGAGGAGCTTGTTGGCGAGAAAGAGCTTGCCGGGCATGACGTCGAGTCGAGCGAGCCCGCCGAGGATACGAGCGGCTCGCTGGAGATCAACTCCTCTTCCTCCTCATCTTCAGACAGCTCGCCACAAGCAGAGCCTCCATCCCCACCAAGAAGGCGTCTCCGCAAGGCCGGGGACGCAGCGGGGCGGCAGGCGAGTGAACAGTCGCCGCGCCGCATGACACGCTCCACCGCGGCAAGCACTGTTGCCGCGGGAGCACCTCACGCTGCTGCGGCAACTAGAGCGGGGTCCACCCGGACCATCGCTTCTGCTCCTGCCGCTTCTCACGCCGCGGCGGCAGCCGGAGCGGGGTCGTCTCAGACTACCGCCACTGTTCCCGCCAAGCGGCCAAGGGAAACTACTCCTCCGCCTCCTCGCGCCGGACGTGAGCCGGACTTCGACTTCTCCGCGTTCAGCTCCGACGAGGAAGAAGAAGAGTAAGATTCTCTTGTTGTACTTGTAGTTCTTCAATTCTTGCTGTTTTGTCTTGTATCTCATTTGCTTTACTCTGAACTTATTCCTTTTTAGGACTCTGGCCCAGAGAGCAACGAAGAGGGCCAAGGTCCCGGTGATAATCATCGAGGACGAACCCACCGCGACAGCAGGGGGTGCGTCCGAGACAACCTTGCCGGACCCGGCAACTGTTCTCCAGAGCAGCCCCCAGCGTAAGTATATGGTTCACTTTCCGCTGTTAGGCGCGCATGGATACTCTTTCTTTGCTGACATCTGACTGTTGGTTTGTGTAGGAGCAGAGCAGCCCCACCAGGAGCGCCCAGAGGCCGCCCCCGAAATGCCAAGGGAGAGTCCTCCGGCAAGGGAGAGTTCTCCGGCAAGGGACAGCACCGGCGTCCCCCGGTGGCGGAGACTACGACTGCCGAACCCAGTACAGGTAATCTTCCCTTCAAAGCTTCCCTTGGGTTCTTCTTCTTTTGGGGTATTTGCTTGACTTTTCTCCCTTTCCCGGCCGTCAGACCCATCTGCTGCGGAGCCGATGGAGACCGAGGTTGCCGCCGACGACGCCGCTGCCACCGAAGAAGCAGCCGGTGCTGACGATCCCGCCGGCGCAGGGGCCGCCAAAGCTGCCGCCGCAGAAGCAGGCGGGGGGTCTGGCGATCGCACTGACGGCCCTGAGGCCGCAGGAGCGCCAGGCGCTACGCCGACCGCCGATCCCTCCGTCGCTGTCGCAGCGTCAGGCTCTGAAGAGCCCCAGCCAGGCGTCTACTTGAAGGCCGGCGATGGCGTCTTCATCAACCTCCCCTGGGCGTCGAGCTCCAGGGAGCCGGTCGAAGGAGAGAGCTTCAACGGAGAGGTGCTCGCCTCCACTGGGCTGACGCTGGTTGACGCGCCGAGTAGTAGCAGCAGCAAGCCTGAGGAGGAGCGGCTGCTGCGGAAGCTGGTGTCGCTCTATCGTGCCCGGCAAGCCAAGCTGGAATCCCGCGAGGCACTTGTTGCGAAGGCGGGAGTGGACATCGAAAAGCGCGCGGAGGAGCTCCGGGGTCTCAACCAAGAAGCTCTCCGGTCCCTGGCAGAGGAGCGGGAGCAACTCGCCGAGGAGCAGAAGGCCTTCCTTCTCGAGAAGGCTGAAGTCGAAGAGCAACAGCGGCATGCCGCTGAAAAGCTGTCTGCGCAGGAGGGCGAGCTGGTGCAGCGGAAGGTCAACCTTGACGCCCACGAGGAGGAGCTTGCCGCGCGTGAGCGGACATTCGGCGGAGCCCTCAAGCAAGCGGAGGATGCTGTCGCAGCCGCCGAGGCTGCCAAGAAGGAGCTGGAGACGAAGGTGGCGCAGCTGGAGGCCGATCTCAAGGCGAGTGGTGAAGAGCTTGCCGCCGCCAAGGACTCCAACGCAGATCTTGAGTTGAAGCTGACCACTTTGACCAAGACGCTGGACGGCGCCAGGGAGCAGGAGGTGGCCTTGAAGGAGGAGATCAAGGCCGACAAGGCGCTGCTGGCGAGTGCTGCCGCCGCCCAGAATGCTTTTAGGGAGAATGTGGAGCACTGGACGGAGGGCCTCGTGAATGTTGCCGCAGACATTGACAGGGAGCTGGCGCAGCTGGGGATGGAGGATCTCGGGTATCCCTCCGACGAGAACCTCCAACCCAGTGCCAAGCTCATCTTGTTCTTCAAAGGCGTGGCGACGGCCCTCCAGCGACTCCGGGAGAGGATCCCAAAGCAGCTGGCCGACGAGTCGCGCAAGATCTGTGCGGGAGCTCTTCAAAAGGTGTTGGTGAAGGTGGCCTTCCGCAACCCGGGCCTCAACCTCACCAACGTCCTCAAGACCCTGCCGCCGGATGCTGATCTGGAGGCGCTCAAGACCCTTGTCGCACCCATTGTGGACAAGGTGAGCGGGATCAAGAGGATTGAGGGCGATCGCGTAGACTAGGCCGCCCGTTTTCTTCTTTTCTTGTCGTTGCTGGTCATGTTATGAGAACAATCTGTTAGAGCCGCGACAAGGTACCTTGTAATATAACTCTATTCCGGGTAATGATTGCAATGTTATTCCCTTTACTTGATTCCTCCCTTTGTATGTTTTTGCCCTACGCTTTTAGGGAACTTGCCGGTGCAGGCACCTTAGCCGCGAGCGCTGAGTGCGGGACGTCAGCAGCCTGCTGGCGGTGCCGCTACGACAAGAAACCTTGTCGCAACTAGTCGCAGCTCACTTAAGTTGTTGAGCGGACTCGAAACAAAGTAAGGGCGCAACTAGCTACGAGTTGGTTCCTCCGCGCACAGGTTTTCCATACAAAGTGCGGTCGTTCAAGGGAGATAACTTAAAAATTTTAAAAATCTGATTGCTCAAACTTTGGCAACTTAGCTTTTCTGTTGTTTGCTTCCCGGTAAGGCGAAACTTTCTTGAACGACGCCTGGTCCATACCGTTATCTTCTCCTTTCCCCCCGGCAAACTTGTGGGCGAGGGAAACTTCCTTTCCTTGAGAAAAATGAAAGAGGGAAAAATAAAGATATGGAGCCTTACGGCTCGTTATTGCTTACCGGGGAGTAGGTGCTGCACAAAGTGTCAGATCACATATGCAAAAAATAGAAAGCATGAAATTGACAAGATGTGCGGAGCATATGAGCTTTACTTATGCACGGGGTCTACGCCCGGCTTTGTACAAAGGATTACATGCAACAGCGGCAAGACTTGTACAAAAGGTGGTTGCCGGAACAGGTTCCGGCAACCGCGCCTTACGGGTAAAACTTACGAAGATGCTCAATGTTCCAGGAATTGCTCACCGGAATGCTGTCTTCGGTCTCAAGGCGGACAGCGCCAGGCCTAGTGACTCATTTCACCCGGTAAGGGCCTTCCCACTTCGGCGTCAACTTGTTGGAATTCTTGGCGGACTGAACACGCCGAAGAACAAGGTCGCCTTCCTCGAGACTTCTGGCGTTAACTTTGCGGCTATGGTAGCGGCGCAAAGCTTGCTGGTAGCGAGCAGCTCGTACAGCAGCCTGAAGACAGTCTTCCTCAAGGAGTAGCGCGTCATCTTGTCGCAGCTGCTCTTGCTCAAGCTCATCATAAGCGAGCACTCGAGGTGACCCGTATACGAGTTCCGTGGGGAGAACTGCCTCTGCTCCATAGACTAGAGCGAAAGGTGTCTGGCCAGTGGCTCGATTTGGCGTCGTCCTGATCGACCAAAGAACCACCGGCAGCTCCTCGATCCAGTTTCTTCCGCACTTGTGCAGCCTGTCGAAAGTCCTGGTCTTGAGCCCACGCAGCACTTCAGCATTTGCCCTCTCCGCTTGACCGTTGCTTCTCGGGTGAGCAACAGAAGCGAAGCAGACCTTGGCGCCAAGATCTTGGACGTACTGCATGAAGGTGCGGCTCGTGAATTGCGTACCGTTGTTGGTGATTATCCTGTTAGGGATCCCGAAGCGGCAAACAATCGACCTGAAGAACTTGACTGCTGACTGTGCTGTCACCTTCCTCGCTGCTTCCACTTCTGGCCACTTTGTGAACTTGTCGATTGCAACGTACAAGTACTCAAAGCCCCCGACTGCTCGGGGAAAGGGGCCGAGGATGTCGAGCCCCCAGACCGAAAATGGCCAGGATAAAGGGATCGTCTGGAGAGCTTGAGCTGGTTGGTGTATCTGCTTGGAATGGAACTGGCACGCTTCACACTTGGTTACTTGTGCAGTTGCATCCTGGAGGGCTGTCGGCCAAAAGAAACCTTGCCGGAATGCTTTGCCAGCAAGTGCTCTTGCGCCAATGTGGTGACCACATATGCCTCCATGTATCTCTGCCAACAGCTTTTGTCCGTCTTCCCGGTGAATACACTTCAATTTCACACCATTGAGTCTTCTTCTGTACAGTGTGTTGTCGACAAACTGGTACATACTTGACTGTCGGGCTACTCTTTCCGCTTCTTCTTGCTCTTCGGGAAGTTCTCCTGTCTAAAGGAAACGGACAATCTGCTGTGTCCATGCTGGAGCTTGTGGCTCGACAGCAAGGACTAAAGGCAAATCTGCTGTTGCGGGAACATCCGCTTCTACGGCGAGAACCTGCGGCTCTGCCGGAGCTTGACGTTCCCCGGCAAGCTTGCCGGAGCAAAACTTGTCGGGATTTTCTGCTTCAACGGAACAAACCCTAGGGCTTGCCGGAGCAGACTGCTCCTCAGTGCTCTTGGCGTTGATCTTGGGGACCTTCTTGGCGGTAGCTTCGGGAAGCTCTGCCGGAAAATAGTCACCAGAAATCAACTTCCTCTTCTTGCTCTGTCCAGTTGATGGCGTTACGGACGGTTGAGTCAGCTTGAGCACAAAGATCCCTGGTTCCACAGGTAACTTAAGTGCGGCGCACTTTGATAGGCCATCGGCAATGGCGTTCTGAGCTCTTGGAACATGCTCCATCTGTAGGCCATCAAAGTGCTCTTCTAGCTTTCTCACTTCGTCGACGTAGGCTTCCATCAACGGACTCTGATAGCTCTTGTTCACTTGGCGGACGACAAGCTGCGAGTCACCCCTGACAATGAGCTTCTTGATCCCAAGGTCTGCCGCGATCCTGAGACCGGCAAGCAAGCCTTCATACTCTGCAGTATTGTTTGTTGCTTGCTCCTTGGGAAAGTGCATTTGGACTACGTACTTGAGGTGCTCTCCGGTGGGTGCGACAAGCAGCACGCCAGCGCCGGCGCCTTGCAGCGAAAAGGCACCATCAAAGTACATCAGCCATTCTTTGCTTGCTTCCTCGACGGGGATGCTCGTTTCTAGAATTTCTTCATCTGGTGTTGGCGTCCATTCTGCTATGAATTCTGCCAATGCTCTGCTTTGGATAGTTGAAGTACTCTCAAACTTGAGGCCAAAGCTTGACAGTTCCAGTGCCCACTCAACAATCCTGCCTGTCGCTTCTGGATTCTGTAGTATCCTCTTCAGCGGAAAACGAGTGACAACTGTGATATCATGTGCTTGGAAGTAATGGCGCAGCTTTCTCGAGGCCATGAGAAGGCCGAAAAGCAATTTCTGCACGCCAGAGTACCTTGACCTAGCCCCCTGCAGAAGGGAACTGACAAAGTAAACTGGGCGCTGTACCATTCTCTTCTGTATCTCCTCGCGCGTCTGCGTAGATCCATCCTTGTCGGGACCAGAGCTTGTCGGGGAAGCCCCCTGCTTGTCGTTGGATGCGCCTGCCGTGGTTGCTGGCTCATCATCTGCCTCCCTCTCTGCTACTAACGCAGCACTAACCACTTGATTGGCTGCCGCTATATACAGCAGCAACTTCTCTTGTGGCTTAGGTGTGACAAGTGTTGGAGTGGAGGACAGGTATCTCTTCAAGTCTTGCAGTGCAGCCTCCGCTTCCGGAGTCCATTTCATTGGACCTGCCTTTTTCAATATTTTGAAAAATGGCAGGGTGCGCTTAGCAGACCTAGAGATAAACCTGCTGAGAGCAGCCACGCAACCGGCAAGTCTTTGTACATCCTTGACGCGCTTTGGTGCTTCAATCTGCTCAATGGCCTTGATCTTGTCGGGATTGGCTTCGATTCCCCGCTGAGACACGAAGAACCCGAGAAGCTTGCCGGAGGGGACTCCAAACACACACTTCTCGGGGTTGAGCTTGAGGCTGATCTTGCGCAGATTTGCAAAGGTCTCGTCTAAATCTTGAATCAGAGTTGCCTTGTCCTTACTCTTGACCACTATGTCATCCATGTAGGCTTCCACATTTCTGTGTATTTGTGGCTCAAGAGCGACATGGACTACCCTTGCAAATGTTGAACCAGCATTTTTTAAACCGAAAGGCATCCGTACGAAACAGTACGTGCCACATGGAGTGATGAATGCGGTCTTCTCCTCATCCTCTTCTGCCATGAAGATCTGATGGTATCCTGAGTATGCGTCAAGAAATGAAAGCAAGTCACATCCGGCCGTGGAGTCAACAATATGGTCAATGCGCGGCAAAGGAAATGGGTCTTTGGGACAAGCTTTGTTAACATCGGTAAAGTCGATACAAAGTCTCCATTTCCCGCTCGCCTTGCGCACGACTACAGGATTGGCCAACCACGTAGGATGGAGCACTCCTCTGACAAGGCCTGCTGCTTCCAACTTCTTGATCTCTTCTGCGATGAATTCTTGGCGCTCCACTGCTTGCTTCCTGACCTTCTGCTTGACGGGCCGCGCATGAGGACAAACGGCAAGATGGTGCTCAATTACTTTCCTGGGTACACCGGGGATGTCAGACGGTTGCCACGCAAACACGTCGACGTTCGCCCGCATGAAAGCAATGAGCGCGCTTTCCTATTTAGGGTCGAGAGTGGCACTGATGGTGAAGGTACCACCAGTGCCGTCCTCCTTGGCGGACACCTTCTTGGTCTCTGGCGGAGCTGCCATTGTCTTCTTACACTTGTCGGTGGAGCTTGATGGTGCGTCCTCGACGGCAGCGCAGCACTCCGAAGAGGTGCGCTTGCCGGAGTGGGTATCAGAACTCTTGCCGGACTTGGTCTTCTTCTTCCCCCCGGGAGCTTCAACGGCAGGTGACTTGCGATCTGTTGCGGCTGCCGCTTCCCGGTAGATCTTGTCGGCGCAGATAAGAGCATCCTTCTTGTCGCCAGGGACAGAGATGACGCTTATCGGGCCTGGCATCTTCAGCATGTTGTATGCGTAGTGAGAGGCTGCCATGAACTTGGCAAGTGCTGGACGGCCAAGTATCCCATTGTAAGGCAATGGGATATCGGCAACGTCAAAAGTGACCCTCTCAGTCCTGAAGTTCAACTCGCTGCCAAATGTTACTGGCAACATGACCTTCCCCTTCGGCTTGCTCCTTCCCGGGTTGATTCCTTGGAATGTGCCGGTCTCTTCAAGCTCGCTGTCAGGGATCTGGAGTTTCTGGAGTACAGCGGAGGAGATCAGGTTCAAGCCGGCCCCGCCGTCAACTAACATCTTAGTGACCTTGAGGTTGCAGATAGTTGGTGAAACCAACATCGGCAAGCACCCGACCGCAGTTGTGCGATCAGGGTGGTCCTCAATGTCAAAGATGATAGGCGTGCTGGACCATTTCAGAAGCTTGCGTGACTCGACAGGTGGTTCCGCCGCATTGACTTCCCGCACCCACTGCTTGAGTTGGCGGTGCGAAGTATGCAGAGAAGCACCGCCGTCAACGCACAAGACCTCTGTGGCTTTCTGGAACTCCTGCTCACTGGTCTCGACACCATCCATGTCTTCGTCGTCGTCGTCTTCATCCTTGTCGCGGTCGCGGGGAGGTCTGTCTCCTTGCCGCTGCTTGGCCTTGCCGTGGCGTCCTCCCCGGCCGGCGCGCTTCTTGCCGGATTCTCCAGCACCTCCTTGGGCCCTCTCCTTGTCGCGTCGCTCATATTCAGCCTTTTGCTGCTGGACAAGCTGTTCGACCTTCTTGCAGCTCTGGAGGTCATGGCCCTTGGTGCGGTGGATCTTGCAGTACTGCTTGTCGGTGCTGTCCTGCTTGTTGGCGACCGCCACAGCCTGGCAGTTGGTGCATGCGGCAATCTCCTTGCCGGAGCTACCAGCTTTGGCTTTCTTGGCGCCACCTTCGTTGCCGGACTGCTCAATGACTAGCACATCTTTGCCTTTCTTCTTCCTGTTGTTCCGCCGCCGGTTTTTTTTTGCCGGGGCAGCATCCTCGCTGTCAGATCCTCCTGCTCCTGTATTCTCTCCGGGGAGTTTCCTCCCTTCCTCAGCACGTGCACACTTGTCGGCCAGGGCATACAGCTCACTGACGTCTCTGATCTTGCACATCGCCAACTCCTCCCGCATCCTGCGGTTACGCACGTTCTGATGGAACGCGCTGATGACCGCGGCAGGGTGGACATCTGGGATGTTGTGTTGTACACGGCTGAATCTCTGAATGTACTTGCGCAGGGGTTCTCCTTCCTTCTGGGCGAGCAGATGAAGGTCACTCTCTTGGCCATGAGGTTTGTGGCCGCCTGTAAAGGCACCGACAAACTGATGGCATAGGTCTGCCCAGGAGGATATGGAGTTGTCCGGCAAGTGCATGAGCCAGGACCTGACGTTGGGCTTGAGCACCAGCGGGAAGTAGTTGGCAAGGATCTTGTCGTCCCGCCCCCCGGCAGCCTGCACCGCGATGGTGTAGATGCTGAGGAACTCCGACGGATGCGACTTGCCGTCGTAATTCTCTGGTACGTCTGGCTTGAAATTCTTCGTGCTGGGCCACTGGACTTGCCGCAGCTCACGAGTAAACACAGGGCAACCTCCCGCGTACGGCAAGTCGCCTGGTTCCCCTGGCGCATGCATGTCGACAGAGGGCCCAGCGCACTGGTCCGATTGACGTCGCGCTTCTCTTTGGCGCTCGATGCGAGTACGAGCGTCTTCTTGCTGCCATTCGTGAAGAACTTGGCGCTGATCGCGACGAGCTCGTGGATCCGATGACGCGGTGGAGTCGCTGTTGAGGTGGATCCGGCGAGTCGGCGATCTTGGCCTTCGGGGCGGAGAGTGCACAGTGGTTGCACCCCCACCGGTCTTGTCGCCACCGGCTCGTGCCTGGCTGACTTGCCGCGGCTGCGACGTGCTCGGCTGCCGTTGAGTGTCGCCGTTGGCGAAGCCGATGAGACTCTGAATGGTGGCCCTCCAGTCGTCGATCTTGTCTGCCGTTGGAGGGTAGTCCAGGAGCAGTTGAGCTCGCGCCAAAGCTTCTGCTGTAGTGGCGGGTGGCGGTGGCGAACGGTGCGAGGAGCGGGATATGCTCGGACTTCTAACTATGTTAGAAGGAGCAGTATCCCGTCCAGGCGACCGTGCCTCGCTCATGCCAGCATGTTGGCGTGCATGCTGGTCTTGAGCACTCCGAGATCCACCAGCTCGATCTTGGTCCAGCAAACGCATGGTACCGTGAGTACCATGACGCTGCCGGTCCCGCGCCTCCTGAGATGGGCGCGGTGCATGTACGGATGCCGAGGTCTTGGAGTGCGCCCGGTCGTTGTGGGAGCCGGCTACGCCGCCGATGGGCAGCGCAGCCTTGTCCTTGGACCTGGCAGCACCGTGAGCTCCCTCGTCGACGCCCGTTCTTCCGCCGGCGTCTGCCCCATCAGCCGTTTGCTCCGGCGGTGGTGGGTTCGGCGCGGACGGAGCAGCCGCCTCCGAAGCCTTCTTCTTCGGCGGCATGTCGATGAAGATGATGAAGATCTAGCTCGCGTGAACGCCGGATCTGGTTCACACAACCTCGACGCCCCCTACCTGGCGCGCCAAAGATGCCGGGGGACTAATCCACGAGCACCTATGGGACCGGCGGACCGAGTCCCTTTCGGTTCGGTGGGGGCGAGGGTCGCACGAAGAGCGGATCGAGGCGAAGCACACGAGCAGTTTACCCAGGTTCGGGCCGCACGGATGCGTAAAACCCTACTCCTGCTTTATGGTTTGTATTGAGTTCTTGCTCGGGAGCGCGGAGTGCTATAGTACACCCCAGCAGCTAACGAGACTGAGCGTGAGTGTTCTCTTTTTTTCCCTTCGTTGCGCATGGGCCTCCTTTTATATGCTCAAGGGGTCACCGACAGGTGGCAACGTAGACAAGGGTAAAAATGGAAAGGTGTTGCGGTTGGTACAGCTACCTGCTACAGTGTATCATACCTAACCCTGACGGCAGGGGACAAGGGCATTAAATGCCTGTCTGCGTCGCCTAAATAGTGCAAAAGGGACCGTCAGGGACGCCACCGCTCGCCATGATGGCAATCTTGTCAGCGCCGCTTGCCACCGCGCACTGCTGGCTGCACAGCCTCCCGCCACGTACGCCTGGAAGGGTCCCAGAGCGACACGTTGGTGGATGTGCTGGAGCGCGGGCACAGAGTGGTGGCTTGCCGCGGCAAGCGCCTTGCCGCGATCGTTGTCTTGTCGCGTCCGGGAGCTTGTCGCTCACCGGGCCTTGCCGTGACGCGTGGCGCGTCGCGGCAAGTTCCTTGAGATGCCTTGGTTGGCCTTCCCGGCAAGCTCCTCTTGTCGGGGTCTTGAGATGCCTTGGTTGGCCTTCCCGACAAGCTCCTCTTGCCGGGGTCTTGAGATGCCTTGGTTGGCCTTCCCGGCAAGCTCCTCTTGCCGGGGTCTTGTCTCCTTGGCTTGGATACTTTGTCCTTGAATGGCTCCAAAGGAACCACGGAGGACCTTGGCGGTCACCCGACAAGCCTTGCCGCGGGATGCTGCAACCGCCCGTGCACAAGTTCGGGATACTAGGGTACCCCTACTCTAGTACACCGACAAGAGGATAGATAAATTATTTATTACTAAACAGGAACAAAAAGCAAGGAATAAAAATAAAATTGGGTTGCCTCCCAACAAGCGCTATCGTTTAACGCCCCTAGCTAGGCATAAAAGCGAGGATAGATCTAGGTATTGCCATCTTTGGTAGGCAATCCATAAGTGGCTCTCATAATAGATTCATATGGTAATTTAATTTTATTTATAGGGAAGTGTTCCATGCCTTTCCTTAACGGAAATTGGAATTTAATATTCCCTTCCTTCATATCAATAATTGCACCAATCTTTCTAAGGAAGGGTCTACCAAGAATAATAGGACATGAAGGATTGCAATCTATATCAAGAACAATGAAATCTATGGGCACATAATTCCTATTTGCAACAATAAGAACATCATTATTTTTTCCCATAGGTTTCTTAATAGTGGAATCCGCAAGGTGCAAGTTTAAAGAACAATCATCAAATTCACGGAAACCTAGCAAATCACACAAAGTTTTTGGGATCGTGGAAACACTAGCACCCAAATCACACAAAGCATAGCATTCATGATCTTTAATTTTAATGTTAATTGTAGGTTCCCACTCATCATAAAGTTTTCTAGGGATAGAAACTTCCAACTCAAGTTTTTCTTCATAAGATTGCATCAAAGCATCAACGATATGTTTAGTAAAAGCTTTATTTTGACTATAAGCATGAGGAGAATTTAGCACGGATTGCATCAAGGAAATAAAAACTATCAAAGAGCAATTATCATAATTAAATTCCTTGAAATCCAAGATAGTGGGTTCATTGCTATTTAAAGTTTTGACCTCTTTTTTTTGAAAGCTCACTGACAGTAGGAGAGGCTCCTACTGACTTTTAAATTAACACAACACCTGGATCAGGGGAGGTGTGGCCCCATAAATACAAGATAAGCTCTGGGGTACAAAAGGCAAGTTACAACTACAACAAGAGGTAACAAAACAGACTAGAAGAAAAGATTAGGGAGGGGTAGAGGTCAGATGGCCGCCACCAATGACCTCTTCAATCCCATTTTTATCAATTTTTGCATCAAGATCTAAAAACTCTGAATCATTGGGACGCCTTCTAACTAAAGTTGACTCATCTACAGTCCCATCATTATCAAGATTCATATTGAAAAACAAGGATTTAATAGGGGACACATCAATCACTTTTAGATCTTCATCTTTATTATCATGAAAACTAGAAGAACACGCTTTCACAAAGCAATCTTTTTTAGCACGCATCCTAGCGGTTCTTTCCTTGCACTCATCAATGGAAATTCTCATGGCTTTGAGAGACTCATTGATATCATGCTTAGTTGGAATAGATCTAAGTTTCAAAGAATCAACATCAAGAGAAATTCTATCCACGTTCCTAGCCAATTCAACAATCTTAGACAATTTTTCTTCAATCAAAGCATTGAAACTCTTTTGCGAACTAATAAATTCTTTAATATTAGATTCAAAATCAGAGGGCATATTATTATAATTTCCATAGGAATTATTGTAGGAATTACCATAATTATTAGAGGAATTACTAGGAAACGGCCTAGGATTAAAATTACCTCTATACGCGGTGTTACCAAAATTGTTCCTACCAACAAAATTCACATCCATAGATTCATTATTATTCTCAATCAAAGTAGACAAAGGCATATCATTAGGATCAGTAGGAGCACTCTTATTAGCAAACAATTTCATAAGTTCATCCATCTTTCCACTTAAAACATTAATCTCTTCAATTGCATGCACCTTTTTACTAGTAGATCTTTCCGTGTGCCATTGAGAATAATTAACCATAATATTATCTAGGAGTTTGGTAGCTTCTCCTAAAGTGATTTCCATAGAAGTACCTCCCGCGGCCGAATCTAAAAGATTTCTAGAAGCAAAATTCAATCCGGCATAAATTTTTTGTATAATCATCCATAAATTCAAACCATGTGTAGGGCAATTACGTATCATTAATTTCATCTTCTCCCAAGATTGTGCAACTTGTTCATGATCAAGTTGCTTAAAATTCATAATATCGTTTCTAAGAGAGATTATCTTAGCGGGAGGAAAATACTTAGAGATAAAAACATCTTTGCACTTATTCCATGAATCAATACTATTTTTAGGCAAAGACAAAAACCAAGCTTTAGCACGATCTCTAAGCGAAAATGAAAATAGCTTAAGTTTAACAATATCATTATCCACATCTTTCTTATTTTGCATGTCACACAAATCAACAAAGTTGTTTAGATGGATAGCGACGTCTTCACTAGGAAGGCCAGAGAACGGATCTTTAATGACAAGATTGAGCAAAGCAGTATTAATCTCGAAGATTCAACATCGGTAAGAGGAGCAATCGGAGTGCTAATAAAATTATTATTGTTGGTATTGGCAAAGTCACACCATTTAGTATTATCTTGAGCCATCATGACATGAAAGTAATCCAACACACAAGCAAACAAGCGAAGAAAAGGCGAACGGAAAGAGATGGCGAAAGGAAAAGAGGGCGAATAAAACGGCAAGGGTGAAGTGGGGGAGAGGAAAACGAGAGGCAAATGGAAAATAATGTAATGCGAAGGATAAGAGTTGTGATGGGTACTTGGTATGTCTTGACTTGGCGTAGATCTCCCCGGCAACGGCGCCAGAAATCCTTCTTGCTACCTCTTGAGCACTGCGTTGGTTTTCCCTTGAAAAGGAAAGGGTGATGTAGCAAAGCAGCATAAGTATTTCCCTCAGTTTTTGAGAACTAAGGTATCAATCCAGTAGGAGACCACGCATGAGTCACCTCGTACCTACACAAACAAATAAGAACCTCGCAACCAACGCGATAAAGGGGTTGTCAATCCCTTCACGGCCACTTGCAAGAGTGAGATCTGATAGAGATAATAATACTAAGATAAATATTTTGGTATTTTTATGATATAGACTGAAAGTAAAGATTGCAAAATAAAAACTTGTATGATGGAGAATAGACCTGGGGGCCATAGGTTTCACTAGTGGCTTCTCTCAAGATAGCATAAGTATTACGGTGGGTGAACAAATTACTATCGAGCAATTGATAGAGAAGCGAATAATTATGAGAATATCTAGGCATGATCATGTATATAGGCATCACGTCTGTGACAAGTAGACCGACTCCTGCCTGCATCTACTACTATTACTCCACACATCAACCGCTATCCAGCATGCATCTAGAGTATTAAGTTCATAAGAATAGAGTAACGCCTTAAGCAAGATGACATGATGTAGAGGGATAAACTCATGCAATATGATATAAACCCCATCTTTTTATCCTCGATGGCAACAATACAATATGTGTTGTTTCCCTTTCTGTCACTGGGATCGAGCACCGCAAGATTGAACCCAAAGCTAAGCACTTCTCCCATTTCAAGAAAGATCAATCTAGTAGGCCAAACCAAACTGATAATTCGAAGAGACTTGCAAAGAAAACCAATCATACATAAAAGAATTCAGAGAAGATTCAAATATTGTTCATAGATAAATTTGATCATAAACCCACAATTCATTGGATCTCGACAAACACATGGCAAAAAGAGTTACATCGAATAGATCTCCAAGAGAATCGAGGAGAACTTTGTATTGAGATCCAAAGAGAGAGAAGAAGCCATCTAGCTACTAGCTATGGACCCGAAGGTCTGAAGTAAACTACTCACACATCATCGGAGAGGCCATGGAGTTGATGCAGAGGCCCTCCGTGATCAATGCCCCCTCCGTCGGAGCTCCGGAAAAGGCCCCAAGATGGGATCTCTTGGGTACATAAGGTTGCGGCGGTGGAATTAGGTTTTCGTGGTGCTCCTGGATGTTTGCGGGGTATGTAGATATATATAGGAGGAAGAAGTAGGTCGGTGGAGCAACGAGGGGCCCACGAGGGTGGAGGGCGCGCCCAGGGGGTAGGCGTGCCCCCTGCCTCGTGGCCTCCTCGATTGTTTCTTGACGTCCACTCCAAGTCCCCTGGATCACGTTTGTTCCAAAAAAACACTTTCGAAGGTTTCATTCTTTTTGGACTCCGTTTGATATTCCTTTCCGCTGAAATAGGCAAAAAACAACAATTTGGGCTGGGCCTCCGGTTAATAGGTTAGTCCCAAAAATAATATAAAAGTGTAAAATAAAGCCCATTAACATCCAAAACAGATAATATAATAGCATGGAGCAATCAAAAATTATAGATACGTTGGAGACGTATCACATGTCAGGCCCTGCCGCCATCAACTCCACCTCCGGTGCCCTCACCTCTCCCAACGTCGGCGTCCTCGCCACCGCTGCTACCTCCTCCGCTCCTGTCTTGGTCTCCTCGATCAGCAATCTCATCACAGTCCATCTCACAAGGGACAACTTTCTCCTCTGGAAGACGCAGGTTGTCCCGGCGCTCCACTCCCATGAACTCTTTGGCTACGTCGATGGCTCGGTGCAGCCGCCGTCCTACACCATCACCACCGGCACCGGCGCCGATGCCAAGGAGGAGGCAAACCCGCTCTTCCTTCAGTGGTACCAGCAAGACCAGTTGGTGCTCATTGCACTGCTGGGCTCCATGATGGAGGATGTGCTCGGTCAGATGACACTCGTGACCACCTCCGCCGCCGTCTGGGCGGCCCTCCATGACATGTTCTCCTCGCAGAACAAGGCACGTCTCATGCAGATGCGTTTTCAGCTGTCGAACCTGAAGAAGAAGGACCTCACCGCTACTGAATACTTCAACAAGATGAAGGGCTTTGTTGATGCTATGGCGTCCATTGGCAAGCCTCTTAGCGATGACGAGATCCTCGGCTATAAGCTGGCCGGTCTTGGGTCTGAATTTGAACCTCTAGTGGCCTCCATCACCGCTCGCGAGGAGCCGATCAGCCTTGGCAGCTTTTACGCGTTCCTCACCAGCGCCGAGCTCTGCATGGAGCAGCAGGCATCCGTGGGCGAGCTCCACTCCTCCGCAAACTCTGCAGCACGCAACTCTGATGGCCAGTGCAATGGCGGGCGCGGTGGCCACGGAGGTCAAGTTGCAGGCCAAGGTGGTCAAGGCCGTGGCCGTGGCCAGGGGCGTGGTCGCGGCAAGTACATCAAGAGTCAGGTGTGTTCCAAGTTTGGCCATGATGCTCTGCACTGCAAGAACCGCTTCAACCATGCCTATCAGCCTGAAGACAACCGTGAGCGTTCCGACAACGCCGTGCACTCCGGCGGCGGCGAGTATCTGATGTCTACTACACAACCTTCTTCTTGTAGACGTTTTTGGGCCTCCAAGTGCAGAGGTTTGTAAGACAGTAGCAAATTTCCCTCAAGTAGATGACCTAAGGTTTATCAATCCGTGGGAGGCGTAGGATGAAGATGGTCTCTCTTAAGCGTGCAGCCAAATAACAAAGAGTCTCTTGTGTCCCCAACACACCCAATACAATGGTAAATTGTATAGGTGCACTAGTTCGGCGAAGAGATGGTGATACAAGTGCAATATGGATAGTAGATAATGGTTTTTCTAATTTGAAGATATAAAAACAGCAAGGTAGCAAGTGGTAAAAGTGAGCACAAACGGTATTGCAATGCTAGGAAACAAGGCCTAGGGTTCATACTTTCACTAGTCCAAGTTCTCTCAACAATAATAACATAATTGGATCATATAACTATCCCTCAACATGCAACAAAGAGTCACTCCAAAGTCACTAATAGCGGAGAACAAACGAAGAGATTATTGTAGGGTACGAAACCACATCAAAGTTATTCTTTCCGATTAATCCGTTGGGCTATTCCTATAAGTGTCACAAACAACCCTAGAGTTCGTAGTAAAATAACATCTTAAGACGCAAATCAACTAGAACCCTAATGTCACCTAGATACTCCAATGTCACCTCAAGTATCCGTGGGTATGATTATACGATATGCATCACACAATCTCAGATTCATCTATTCAACCAACACAAAGAACTTCAAAGAGTGCCACAAAGTTTCTACCGGAGAGTCAAGACGAAAACGTGTGCCAACCCCTATGCATAAGTTCACGAGGTCACGGAACTCGCAAGTTGATCACCAAAACATACATCAAGTGGATCACGTGATATCCCATTGTCACCACAGATAAGCACATGCAAGACATATATCAAGTGTTCTCAAATCCTTAAAGACTCAATCTGATAAGATAACTTCAAAGGGAAAACTCAATTCATCACAAGAGAGTAGAGGGGGAGAAACATCATAAGATCCAACTATAATAGCAAAGCTCGCGATACATCAAGATCGTACCACCTCAAGAACACGAGAGAGAGAGAGATCAAACACATAGCTACTGGTACATACCCTCAGCCCCGAGGGTGAACTACTCCCTCCTCGTCATGGAGAGCACCGGGATGATGAAGATGGCCACCGGAGAGGGATTCCCCCCTCCGGCAGGGTGCCGGAACGGGTCTAGATTGGTTTTCGGTGGCTATTGAGGCTTCTGGCGGCGAAACTCTCGATCTAGGTTTCTTTCTGGAAGTTTTGGGTTATATAAGAGGTGTTGGAGTCGGGAACAAGGCAGGGGGTTTCCGGGCTGTCCACGAGGCAGGGAGGCGTGCCCAGGAGGGTGGGCGCGCCCCCGCCCTCGTGGGCAGCCCGGGACTCTTCTAGTCCATCTCCGATGCTCTGTGGGCTTCTTCTGGTCCAAAAATAAGATCCGTCAAGTTTCAGGTCAATTGGACTCCATTTGGTTTTCCTTTTCTGCGATACTCAAAAACAAGGAAAAAAAGAAAATGACACTAGGCTCTAGGTTAATGGGTTAGCCCCAAAAATCATATAAAATAGCATATAAATGCATATAAAACATCCAAGGTTGATAATATAATAGCATGGAACAATCAAAAATTATAGATACATTGGAGACGTATCAAGCATCCCCAAACTTAATTCCTGCTCGTAGGGGGATAGATTGGTAGGCAAAGACCATCGCTTGTCCCCGACCGCCACTCATAAGGAAGACAATAAAAAAATCATGCTCCGACTTCATCACATAATGGTTCACCATACGTGCATGCTACGGGAATCACAAACTTTAACACAAGTATCTCTCAAATTCACAACTACTCAACTAGCAAGACTCTAATATTACCATGTTCATATCTCAAAACAATCATCAAGTATCAAACTTCTTGATACGTCCATTTTGCATCATGCTTTTATATCGATATTTATTGCATTATGGGATGTTATTACACATTATGTCACAATACTTATGCCCATTCTCTCTTATTTTACAAGGTTTACATAAAGAGGGAGAATGCCGGCAGTTGGAATTCTGGGCAGGAAAAGGAGCAAATATTAGAAACCTATTCTACACAGCTACAAAAGTCCTAAAACTGCACGGGGGCTATTTCTAGAATATGTAAAAAATACTGAGCACAAGAAGTTCCAGAGGGGGGCACAACATGGCCATGAGGGTGGGGGCGCACCCTACCCCTGGGCGCGCCGCCTCCCTCATGGGCCCCCCTGGTGGCCCTCCGATGCCCATCTTCTGCTGTATGGAGTCTTTCGTCGAGAAAAAGTTCAGAAGCAAGCTTTCGAGATGAGACTCCGCCGCCACGAGGCGGAACCTTGGCAAAACCAATCTAGGGCTCTGGCGGAGCTGTTCTGCCGGGGAAACTTCCCTCCGAGAGGGGGAAATCATCACCATCATCATCACCAACGATCCTCTCATCGGGAGGGGGTCAATCTCCATCAACATCTTCACCAGCACCATCTCATCTCAAACCCTAATTCATCTCTTGTATCCAATCTTTGTATCCAAACCTCAGATTGGTACCTGTGGGTTGCTAGTAGTGTTGATTACTCCTTGTAGTTGATGCTAGTTGGTTTACTTGGTGGAAGATCATATGTTTAGATCCATTATGCATATTAGTACCCCTCTGATTATGAACATGAATATGCTTTGTGAGTAGTTACGTTTGTTCCTGAGGACATGGGAGAAGTCTTGCTACTAGTAGTCATGTGAATTTGGTATTCATTCGATATTTTGATGAGATGTATGTTGTCATCCCTCTAGTGGTGTCATGTGAACGTCGACTACAGACACTTCACCATTGTTTGGGCCTAGAGGGAGGCATTGGGAAGTAATAAGTAGATGATGGGTTGCTAGAGTGACAGAAGCTTAAACCCTAGTTTATGCGTTGCTTCGTAAGGGGTTGATTTGGATCCATATGTTTCATGCTATGGCTAGGTTTACCTTAATACTTCTGTTGTAGTTGTGGATGCTTGCAATAGGGGTTAACCATAAGTGGGATGCTTGTCCAAGTAAGGGCAGTACCCAAGCACCGGTCCACCCACATATTAGATTATCAAAGTACCTAACGCGAATCATATGATCGTGATGAAAACTAGCTAGACGATAATTCCCATGTGTCCTCGGGAGCGCTTTACAACATATAAGAGTTTGTCCAGGCTTGTCCTTTGCTACAAAAAGGACTGAGCCATCTTGCTGCACCTTATTTACTTTTATTACTTGCTACTCGTTACCAATTACCTTATCACAAAACTATCTGTTACCGATAATTTCAGTGCTTGCAGAGAATACCTTGCTGAAAACCGCTTATCATTTCCTTCTGCTCCTCGTTGGGTTCGACACTCTTACTTATCGAAAGGACTACGATAGATCCTCTATACTTATGGGTCATCACTTCTCGTAGTATTCAATGCACTTTTTATGAAAGTTTTTATTATACCCATCTTGGATGCCCATCATATTAGGACTAGATTCATAACCAAAGCAAACTACCATGCTGTTCTAAAGACTCTCAAAATAATATAAGTTAAGCACGAGAGTTCATCTATTTCTTCAAAATAAAACCACCGCCATGCTCTAAAAGATATAAGTGAAGCACTAGAGCAAATGACAAACTACTCCGAAAAATATAAGTGAAGCTCAATGAGTAGTCGAATAATTATGCAACTATGTGAAGACTCCCTAACATCTAAGAATTTCAGATATTGGTATTTTATTCAAACAGCAAGAAAAACAAAACAAAATAAAACAATGCTCCAAGCAAAACACATATCATGTGGTGAATACAAATATAGCTCCAAGTAAAGTTACCGATGAACGAAGACGAAAGAGGGGATGCCTTCCGGGGCATCCCCAAGCTTAGGCTCTTGGTTATCCTTGAATATTACCTTGGGGTGCCTTGGGTATCCCCAAGCTTAGGCTCTTGCCACTCCTTATTCCATATTCCATCAAATCTTTACCCAAAACTTGAAAACTTCACAACACAAAACTTAACAGAAAACTCGTAAGCTCTGTTAGTATAAGAAAATAAATCACCACTTAGGTACTATTGTGAACTCATCCTAAATTCATATTGGTGTAATATCTAATGTATTCCAACTCATCTATGGTTCATACCCTCCGATACTACTCATAGATTCATCAAAATAAGCAAACAACACATAGAAAACAGAATCTGTCAAAAACAGAACAATCTGTAGTAATTTGGATCAAACATATACTTCTGGAACGCCAAAAATTCTAAAATAAATTTCTGAACTTGAGTAATTTGTCTATTAATCATCTTAAAAAAGAATAAACCTAATCACACTCTCTAGTAAAAAATGGCAGCTAATCTCGTGAGCGCAAAAGTTTCTGTTTTTTACAGCAAGATCGCAAAGACTTCACCCAAGTCTTCCCAAAGGTTCTACTTGGCACAAACACTAATTAAAACATAAAACCACATATAAATAGAGGCTAGATGAATTATTATTACTAAAGAGGAGCAAAAAGCAAGGAACATAAATAAAATTGGGTTGCCTCCCAACAAGCGCTATCGTTTAACTCCCCTAGCTAGGCATGATGATTTCAATTATGCTCACATAAAAGATAAGAATTGTACCATAAAGAGAACATCATGAAGAATATGACTAGCACATTTAAGTCTAACCCACTTCCTATGCATAGGGATTTTGTGAGCAAACAACTTGTGGGAACCATAATCAACCAGCATAGGAGGGCAAAACAAGCATAACTTCAAAACTTTAAGCACATAGGGAGGAAACTCGATATTATTGCAATTCCTACAAGCATATGTTCCTCCCTCATAGTAATTTTTGGTATCATCATGAATGAATTCAACAATATAACCAGCACCTAAAGTATTCTTTTCATGATCTACAAGCATAGAAATTTTATTACTCTCCACATGAGCAAAATTCTTCTCATTCGGAATAGTGGGAGTATCATAAGAAACTCGAATACTACAAATTGTTTCCACATTAAAAGATTAATGTTCAGAAAAAGGGTAATCATAATCATGACAAGTTTTATAAATATAATCATCACTACTTTTTATAGCATAAGTATCATCACAATAATTATCATAAGTAGCAACTTTGTTCTCATCATAATCGATTGAAACCTCTTCCAAGATAGTGGAATCATTACTAAATAAAGTCATGACCTCTCCAAATCCACTTTCATAATTGTCAAAATAAGATTCAACATCCTCCAAAATAGTGGGATCATTACTTCCTAAAGTTGACACTCTTCCAAACCCACTTTCATCAATATAATCATCATAAGTAGGAGGCATGCTATCATCATAATAAATTTGCATATCAAAACTTGGGAGACTAAAAATATCATCTTCATTAAACATAGCATCCCCAAGCTTGGTACAAACATTAATTGCAGCAAATACATTCTCAAACATGTCATCTTCATTAAACATAGCATCCTCAAGCTTGGCCCTTTTCATATCATAAGCATAATCACTCTCATCATTGATAGTATGGGTAGCACCAATAGTATAACAATTACCATCATCATAATGAGTAATAGGAGCAACATCATTTGGGAGGGATACCTCTTTACCTTTACTTCTCCGTCTTTTCTTTTTCTTCTTCACATTAAGTATGGGTTTATCCCTCCTTTTGGAGCTCCTTATTAATGAGGTTGGTTGAATAGAAGGCTCCTCATTGTTCCCTGATTCATCATAAGAAATAATAGGAGAATATTGGGAAGTCTCTTCCCTTTCATTAGTATTCTCTTCATCTTCTATTTGTTTTCTTGACTTTATGTAATTGGCAGTATAAGGATTTTCAATGCAATTCACCGCACAATACATAAAAATTTCTTCTAGATCAAAATCAAGAAATCTATCAACATTAAATTTTGGAATACCCTCAGTTATACATTTCATTTCTTCATACCCCAAAAGAATACTAAGCTCTTTATGATGCTCAAGGGTAATCAAGTTATCACAATTTTTGGACACGATTTGATCATGAAACAAATAGCATTGGAGCTTTAAATGACCATGTTCATTGCAAAGTTCACAAGGATGGTGATAAATATTAAATCTTTCAGCACAATCATCTAGCCTTTCTTGCAACCATTTAGTTTCCAAATACTTATGCCTCTTGCAAAATCTATCTTCCCTATTTGGTGTGTGCTTGCAAGCTCTATGTATTCCACAAAAGTTGACATGCTTATAAGAGACATTTTCATCATGACTAGTGCAATCATCATTAGTACTATGGATATTCAAAGAGTTCCTACTAATAACATTGCAATCATGCTCATCATTCAAAGATTTAGTGCCAAACATGCTAATGCATTCTTCTTATAACACTTTGGAACAATTATAGGAATCCTTATTTTCATGAAAGATATTAAAAAGATGAAGCATATGAGGCAACCTTAATTCCATTTTTTTGTAGTTTTCTTTTATAGACTAAACTAGTGATAAAACAAGAAACAAAAAGATTCGATTGCAAGATCTAAAGATATACCTTCAAGCGCTAACCTCCCCGGCAATGGCGCCAGAAAAGAGCTTGATGTCTACTACACAACCTTCTTCTTGTAGACGTTGTTGAGCCTCCAAGTGCAGAGGTTTGTAGGACAGTAGAAAATTTCCCTCAAGTGGATGACCTAAGGTTTATCAATCTGTGGGAGGCGTAGGATGAAGATGGTCTCTCTTAAGCGTGCAGCCAAATAACAAAGAGTCTCTTGTGTCCCCAACACACCTAATACAATGGTAAATTGTATAGGCGCACTAGTTCGGCGAAGAGATGGTGATACAAGTGCAATATGGATAGTAGATAATGGTTTTTGTAATCTGAAAATATAAAAACAGCAAGGTAGCAAGTGGTAAAAGTGAGCACAAACGGTATTGCAATGCTAGGAAACAAGGCCTAGGGTTCATACTTTCACTAGTGCAAGTTCTCTCAACAATAATAACATAATTGGATCATATAACTATCCCTCAACATGCAACAAAGAGTCACTCCAAAGTCACTAATAGCGGAGAACAAACGAAGAGATTATTGTAGGGTACGAAACCACCTCAAAGTTATTCTTTCCGATCAATCCGTTGGGCTATGCCTATAAGTGTCACAAACAACCCTAGAGTTCGTGGTAAAATAACACTTAAGATGCAAATCAACCAGAACCCTAATGTCACCTAGATACTCCAATGTCACCTCAATTATCCGTGGGTATGATTTACGATATGCATCACACAATCTCAGATTCATCTATTCAACCAACACAAAGAACTTCAAAGAGTGCCCCAAAGTTTCTACCGGAGAGTCAAGATGAAAATGTGTGCCAACCCCTATGCATAAGTTTACGAGGTCACGGAACTCGCATGTTGATCACCAAAACATACATCAAGTGGATCACATGATATCCCATTGTCACCACAGATAAGCACATGCAAGACATACATCAAGTGTTCTCAAATCCTTAAAGACTCGGTCTGATAAGATAACTTCAAAGGGAAAACTCAATTCATCACAAGAGAGTAGAGGGGAAGAAACATCATAAGATCCAACTATAATAGCAAAGCTCGCAATACATCAAGATCGTACCACCTCAAGAACACGAGAGAGAGAGAGAGAGAGATCAAACACATAGCTACTGGTACATACCCTCAGCCCCGAGGGTGAACTACTCCCTCATCATCATGGAGAGCGCCGGGATGATGAAGATGGCCACCGGAGAGGGATTCCCCCCTCCGGCAGGGTGCTGGAACGGGTATAGATTGGTTTTCGGTGGCTACGGAGGCTTCTGGCGACGGAACTCCCGATCTAGGTTTCTTTCTGGAAGTTTTGGGTTATATAAGAGGTGTTGGAGTCGGGAACAAGGCAGGGGGGTCTCCGGGCTGTCCACGGGGCAGGGAGGCGCGCCCAGGGGGTGGGCGTGCCCCCCGCCCTCGTGGGGAGCCCGGGACTCTTCTGGTCCAGCTCTGATGCTCCGTGGGCTTTTTCTGGTCCAAAAATAAGCTCCATCAAGTTTCAGGTCTATTGGACTCCGCTTGGTTTTCCTTTTCTGCGATACTCAAAAACAAGGAAAAAAACAGAAACTGACACTAGACTCTAGGTTAATAGGTTAGCCCCAAAAATCATATAAAATAGCATATAAATGCATATAAAACATCCAAGGTTGATAATATAATAGCATGGAACAATCAAAAATTATAGATACGTTGGAGACGTATCAGTATCCGAGCTGGTACATGGACTCGGGTGCCACCGATCATCTGATACGCGACCTCGACAGGCTCACCATCCAGGAGCGCTACAACGCCAAAGATCAAGTGCAAGTCGACAATCGTGCAGGTTTGTCTATTTCGCATATTGGTCAATCTGTTATTTCTGGCTCGTCACGCCCACTCTATCTTCGCAACATATTGCATGTTCCACATGTTAGCAAAGATCTTTTTATCCGTGCACAAGTTAACCTCTGATAATGATGCTATTGCTGAATTTCACCCTGATCGTTTCTATCTTAAGGACTGGGCAACGAGTGCAGTTCTTCTTCAAGGTAGATGTCGTGGCGGTCTCTACCCGGTGCCAAGCCTCAGGTTGTCCGTGTCCAGTCGTCGAGCGCTCTCCAGCATGAAGCTTTCTCATGATCTTTGGCATCGATGCTTAGGTCATCCCAGCAAAAGTGTCGTCGAGTCTGTTCTTAGGTTAAATGAATTTGCTTGTGCACCGTTTGTTGAATCTAGTGTCTGTGGTGCGTGTCAACGTGCTAAAGTCCATCAGTTGCCTTTTAGGGATTCTACTCATGTAACCCATGCACCTCTCAAACTTATTCATTCTGATGTATGGGGGCCAGCAACCACTTCGGTTGGGGTTTTTAAATATTATGTGAGTTTTCTTGATGATTATAGTCGCTTCACCTGGATATATCTTCTTAAACGCAAATCTGAAGTAGAGCAAATTTTCTACACTTTTCAGAAGCACGTTGAACGCATGTTAAACACCAAGATTAAAATAGTCCAGACCGATTGGGGTGGCGAGTACCGTCGTCTCTCTAAATATTTCCATCGTGAGGGAATCATCCATCGAGTAACTTGTCCACATACTTCCCAACAAAATGGCATCGCTGAACGGAAGCACCGCCACATCGTGGAAACCGGCATTGCTCTCCTTGCACACTCTTTTCTCCCTGTAAAATTCTGGGACGAAGCATTTGTGACTGCCTGTTATCTTATAAATCGCATGCCCACTCGTACACTGAAAAATTCTTCACCAGTCAAACGTCTCCTAAATGAACAGCCTGATTACACTTTCCTCCGTGCCTTCGGCCGTGGATGCTGGCCAAACTTGCGTCCATACAACAATAACAAGCTTGCATTCCGTTCTCGCCAATGTGTATTTCTTGGGTATAACTTCATGCACAAAGGCTATAAATGCTTAGATCGCTCGACGGGTCGTATCTACATTTATCGTGACGTTGTTTTCGACGAGCAAGTTTTTCCTTTTGCATGCACAACACCCACGCCACCACTCCTCCGCACGCCACCATCTATTTTTCCTCGTTCCGAGCCAGTTATTGCTAATGACCACATGCGGAATTATGACTTAACCTTTGCCTCCTGATGGTTCGTCTAGCCTTGATTCTTGTGCAGGTTCAGATCCCTTTGTCTCGTCTTCACCCTCGCGTGCAACGCCTGCAGCCAGCCGAGGGAAGAAAATCATGTACGACCAGGTTGCACATGCACAAACGGGAGACCCACCTCTCCATGCGACACGTGGCAAACCGAATCTCAAAGCAGCCATTAGTTCCTTTGCCAAATCCCAATTTGTAAAGATCAGACTCGATGTCCATCTCCAGCCGCCGCCGGTGTGATCCACCTCGGCTGCTCACCGCATCGTCGCCGGTGCGCTCCTCGAAGACAGGTGCAACTTCCTACCTCGGCGCGCTCCATCACCGCCGGCAACGTCCATGCTCGGCGACGGCGCAACTCGCGGCTTCGCCCCTGATGCTTTTCCCCGTCGGCGAGTTGTGCGCAGAGGACATCCGATGGGCAGGTTGTCATTTGTGTTCCTTGCTCCGGCGAATCGTTGCCGTTGTTGGGTTGTGCCAAATTCTGTGCCGTCGCCGGCAAGATGGGTAGAGATGACGATGGTTTGTCTGGTCGTGGAAGGTGGGCTGAAACTTGGAAACGATGAACGATGCTTTGTCTGCTCGTGGAAGGTGGGCTGAAACTTGGAAACGATGAACGATGCTTTGAGATTCGGTATGCCACGTGTCGCATGGAGAGGTGGATCTCCCGTTTGTGCATGTGCGACCTGGTCGTACATGATTTTCTTCCCCAGCCGAGGGACGTCCGCCACTGGATCAGCCTCGCCATGCACTCCACTTCAGTCACCTGCAGGCGGGTCGAGTCAGGACGATACGTCGCCAACCGAGCCCTCTGGTCGCTCCCTCGATTTTGGTCCGGCCTCCCTTGCATCTCCGGATGCGGCTGACGAGCCGACACAGGACTCAACTCCCATGGCGTCTCCTGAGCTACAGGCTGTTCAACGCCTGTGGCTGGTGCTCCTGCAGCTCCACATCGCATGCAGATGCGGCTTCGCGACAACATCGTCAAGAAGCTGGTGCCGACGGACAGCACTGTGCGCTACGATCCTCGGCGGCGCGCTTTTCATGTTGAACCACGGTCCTATCGACACGCGCTTGCCGACCACCAGTGGCGCGCCGCCATGGGAGCCCAATACTTTGCTCTCCAGCACAACCACACATGGACATTGGTTCCGCGTCCGCCTGGCAAGAATATCAATGGGTGCAAATGGGTGTTCAAAGTCAAGCATAAATCTGATGGATCGTTTGACAAGTTCAAGGCTCGCCTTGTCGCTCGTGGGTTTACTCAACAGTACATCATCGATTATTCAGATACTTTCTCTCCTGTTGTGAAGCCTGCTACAGTGCATTTGGTGCTCTTCCTGGCTGTTTCCCGTGGCTAGCAGCTTCGTCAAGTGGACATCAGCAACACATTTTTGTATGGAATTCTTGAGGAGGAGGCATACATGCAACAGCCACCGGGGTTCCAAGATCCGAGCCATCCGAACTATGTTTGCAAGCTTCAGAAGGCGTTGTATGGGTTGAAGCAGTCACCGCATGCTTGGTATGCTCGGCTTCATGATCGTCTTCAACAACTTGGTTTTGTGCCATCTGCAGCAGACACCTCGTTGTTCATCTTTCATGAAAATGGTGTCACTCTTTACATGCTGGTGTATGTTGACGACATGGTCATCGTTGGCTCTTCCACGAGGGCGGTTGAATGCCTGCTTCGCCAGCTCTCTGCTACCTTCCCTGTTAAGGATCTTGGTCCATTGAATTATTTCTTGGGCATTGAAGTGATCCGCAATTCCGGGGGAATCAACCTTGTTCAGAGAAGTATGCACTCGATCTACTGGAACGCTCAAACATGGCGAATTGCAGACCAGTTCCAACGCCGATGTGTACACATGAGAAGCTCACACATGAGTCTGGGCAAGCACTGAATGAGAATGATGCCTTCAAGTACAAGAGCACGGTAGGCGCGTTGCAATACTTGACACTGACAAGGCCAGACCTGTCGTTTGCAGTGAACAAAGTGTGCCAGTATTTGTCACGTCCCACTGATGTACATTGGGAAGCAGTGAAAAGAATCCTTCGCTTTGTTAGAGGAATAGTATTCATCGGCTTATCCATTCGGTGCTCACCATCAGTCCTCATGAGTGTGTTCACTGACGCGGATTGGGCCGGTTGCAGCGACGATCGTCGTTCCACGGGTGGCTTTGCGGTCTTCCTCAGGCAAAATCTTATATCTTGGAGCGCCAGAAAGCAACCAACGGTGTCTCGTTCCTCGACTGAAGCTGAATACAAGGCGCTGGCGAATGGCACCGCTGAAACTACATGGTTACAGTCTCTGCTGAAGGAGCTGCAGGTAGCTCAGCCTCGACCTCCTGTACTATGATGTGACAATCTCGGGGAGACGTATCTCACTGCGAACCCAGTTTTTTATGCACGCACAAAGCATATAGAGGTGGACTTTCATTTTGTGCGAGAAAAGGTTGCCATGGGTGCTTTGGACGTTCGGTTCGTCTCTTCAGCAGATCAAGTTGCCGACGCCTTCACTAAACCTCTCACCAAGCAGACACTCGAGCGACTTCGTTCCAATCTCAACCTCTGTACCGGCTGAGATTGCGGGGGAATGTTAAACGAGTCTATAGCCTAACCATAGGTTGTTAGGACCAGCTCGTGTGCTGTATCGATAATGATCAAGTTAGGTTGTTGTAGATAAAATCCTAACAGAATTGTATCTATCTTGTACCCTGCCTGAGTATAAATGGAAGGCAAGGCCTGACGCATAAGTCACGGCAATTCATTCCTTTTGACTTTCGCTATAGTGAACAAAGGGATATTGGGCTCACACCCCAAGTAGCCGGCCGGGCTGTCTGGGCCTGCCTCCACCGCTGAATGACGGTAGTGGTTCGTTCGGTGGTCCAAGGACCTTAGTGTGATTTTTATATTAAAGATGCTACTACTGATGAACTTTTCAAAATAGACCCGGATCCTTTTACGCAAAAGGAAAAACGCTTCCTACGGCTCCTAGGGTAGAGAGGTTGGCTTCTCCATCCATCACTTGTCGCGGACGGACGACAGATGAATGTGGCGCAGTACGTGCAAGCATCGGGTGCAGTTACCTCACCGTCGTGCATACTACACCGAAAAGGTCTTTTTCCACAGGGTCTCTCCCTGCAAAAGGTTAATCTCCGGTACAAAATTAAAAGCCAACCTAACAGAACAACCCAACAGCTCCGGCGATCTTCCAAGTCAATCTCACTCCAAAACAAGACCAAAAACCTGCTCTCGGAAAGCGGCAGCACGAGCAGGCCAAGAAACCAACCACCTCACGTACGTAGGTACTGCCCACGACGACGCCACCACTAACTCGCCCCGTCCGTCCTCTCCCCCTACTCGCGGCTCGCGCCAGCTTCAATTCATCGCCACTCACCACCAGCCACCGGCCACCACCACCACCACCACCACCACATTCGCCCAGGCCGCTGCCTGCCCCGCAGTGGTACCCTCCCCCCCGCCCGTGTCCGCCCTCCTAAAACGAGCGTCGGCCCCGAAATAGCCCGGCACCACGAGCACCGCCCACCGGCCACTCATTGAATCCATGCTGCCCTTGTCGTCGTTAACTCCTCTGCCTCCTCGCCTTGCCCGGGAGTGAGCGAGCGAGCGAGCGAGAGCGGCATGATGAAGCTGCGGTGGTGGCGGGTCGACGCGTCGGAGGTGGCCGCCGTCACGGCCATGGGCGTCTGGGAGGCCGTCCTGGCTGGCGGCGGCCGGCGCTTCATCAAGCGCAAGGACAGCGACGCCGGCGAGACCGGTCGGTACCGTCGCCCTCTTCCTCCTCCCCCCTTTATCTGCATGCGCGGTTGCTCTTCTGTTCCGTTCGTGCCAGTTTTTTTGGTCCAGAACCAGAAGTCAGGTCAGGGAGATTCTCCAGGCCGAGGAGAACTGCTCCCGTTTTGTTGCGAAATTTCGGCAGATTTTGGTGCGGGGGAACGGCACGATAGCTGCGCCCTTTCGCGGTTTGTTGGGCGCCATTTCCCTGGGAACGGCAAGGCCGTTGCTGGCTGCTTGTTGCTCGGCATGCCCGCTCCGTTTGGATCCTTTTCCGGTGCGGGGCTCCAGGGCATCATCGCCAAAGTGTGACGCTTTCTTATCCCTTTCTTCACGTACCTCTGAAATCTTTACTTAGCAATTTCTGCATCAGTGAGATTAGCAAGTTAATTTCATCCGTGGTGCCATTACTCTGCGTAGCTAGTTTAGTGTATTATTGTGTTCTTTAGCCCTAGCATTCCTCCCCAATGGATTCCACAAAATAGATATGATCTCACCATGGTTGGTGTCCACCATGGTGCCCCAGTATCTGCACATGCTCCTGCTGCACTCAATCTCTCACGAAATCCTGTGGAGTTGCTCTGGAAATCAACGTGTGAAAAACCTGATCCAGTTTACATCCACTGACTTAATGTCGCCCCGTCGTCCTGCATACAGGTCGGGCGCTGGAGGAGCTGCGGAGCTCCCTGTACAACGAGATGCACAGCTCGGAGGGGGCCAAGCGCCAGCAGCAGCGGTTCTGCGGCCCGTCCGTCGCGCTCACCTTCAACTTCGCCGTCGCCGTTGGGATCATCGTGGCCAACAAAATGGTACGTACAATCCCCACATCATCCACCTACATATGCCGCCTTCGTTAGTCCACGTACGAGTTCGTAGCAAGATTTCATTTACTCACGGATGAATCGTCTTGTAGGTGATGGGGAGTGTCGGGTTCAAGTACCCGATCGCGCTGTCGCTGATCCACTACGCGGTCGCGCTGGTTCTCATGGCGATCCTCAAGGCGCTGTCCCTGCTGCCGGTTGCGCCGCCTTCCAAGTCGACGCCCTTCTCCTCTCTGTTCGCTCTGGGCGCCGTGATGTCTCTCTCCACCGGGCTCGCGAACGTGAGCTTGAAACACAATAGGTAAACCGGATTCTGTCTAGACTTACATATGTTCAGTGATGTTGCTCCATGTGTTTCTCAGTATCTTTGCCATTCAGTGTAGGTTTCTACCAAATGGCTAAGATTGCCGTGACTCCGACGATCGTCGCGGCGGAGTTCATGCTTTTTAAGAAGAAGGTTTCCTGTCAGAAGGTAGGTTTACCTCCATAGTTACTGATGAGCTGCACATGTCTTTCCTGTACGTTGAACACAACTGTTGTCATATTTCTTCAGAGGAAGAAAGCCCAACAAATTGTGCTCTAAATACATGTCTTGTCGTCTCTCCACCGGACTACCACTCATGCCATATGTGTGCATGTGTTTGTTTGTTGTTGATAGTGCAAACCTGTTACGCTGTCAAATTTATTCAGTTGGTTTTAACTGGAAATCCTGTTCAACATTTACAGGTTATCACACTGGCAACGGTGTCAATCGGAGTGGCTGTGGCCACAGTCACGGACCTAGAGTTCAACTTCTTCGGCGCCTGCGTAGCACTGGCATGGATCGTCCCTAGCGCGGTAAACAAGATCCTGTGGTCGAATCTGCAGCAGACCGGAAACTGGACCGCCCTCGCGTAAGTTCCAAGCTCTGCATTTCGATCCGCGCATTGTTTTTCGGTTAAGTGACACGGATTGTTCGATCAACCAGGCTGATGTGGAAGACGACCCCCGTCACCATATTCTTCTTGCTGGCGCTGATGCCTCTGCTGGATCCGCCGGGCCTGCTGCTGTTCAACTGGAATTTCAGAAACAGCTGCGCCATTGTCATCTCTGCTCTGTTCGGCTTCCTCCTCCAGTGGTCCGGCGCTTTGGCACTTGGGTGAGACCATGGTTCCTCTCTTCACAAGAACATTCTTCCTTCTGAAATTTCATGCTGCTAATTGACTCCGTGTTGATTTGTTTGTGGCGTGCATTGCAGCGCGACCTCGGCACTGTCGCACGTGGTGCTGGGGCAGTTCAAGACCATCGTCATCATGCTCTCCGGCTACCTCATCTTCCGCTCCGACCCCGGGGTCACCAGCATCTGCGGCGCCGTCGTGGCCCTCGGCGGCATGTCCTTCTACACCTACCTGGGCCTCAAGAAGGAGACGGCGGCGCCCGGCGGCAAGAAGCCGCCGTCCAGATCGAACTCCTTCCTGGGCAAGCCCGCCGGCGATGGGGGCAGCTCGGACTACGAGGACTCCGTGTGAGTTGGGAGTTTTGCTTGGGGTGACTTTGGTGGCCGGTTGTGTTGTAAACCTCGTGGTAGACTCTCACTTCATCTGTTGTACATAGAAGAACTTTCCTTTTCCCTTTTGCTAGGTGACTTCTCAATGATTTTACACTTGAAGCTTTCTTAGTGCAGCTCTAGCTGATCCAAAAATGGTTAGAGGAGTAAATTTTTGAGTTTACTCCTCTAACTGGCACCTAGCCAGACTTGTATAATGGCTAGAGGAGAAAAAAAAATCATACTCCTCAACGCCACGGAATCCTATATTTTCTCGTCCGACCACCTTCCCGAGTAAAAATTGCCCCTTCTCCCCTCGGTCGGACCCACCCCACCCTGCGCCGCATCTACTCCGGCGCCTCACTTCTTGCTTTCGCCGCCCACCATGCGCCACCGATGTCGCTTAAATCGACAGATATACGACCCTTGCCGCCGACGCCGGATTCAACGCAGCCAGACCTCCAACGTTGTCGCGTTTTGGATGGATTTGATAGGGACCGAACCGCGCAACCGCCTCAACCACTCTGTGCCGCATCTCGGTTTGTCATCCTCCTTTCGACGCTCGAATCTCACCCGACAAACTGATCAATGACACAACCACGTCCATCTGTCGGCTGGGCTCAGCACTAGCCCAGCGGTTTGTCTGCTCATCACTGTCGGTCCTCAAGTGTGACCACTGCCCGTGTTTGGTGCTGCGTCGAGTTTTGAGCACGCCAAAACATCTCGAATGGGTGTTCTTCAAGTGTGAAAAGGACGAGATGAGTGGCTATTTTTATGTCTTTCTTCGAATTCCTCGCAGTTGGAACTTATTGTTTGCTCTAAGTTGTGTGTAGGAAGGATGCAAATTTTTGTATTGGAAAGAAGGGTACATTGATCAATTGTTAGGGAGAAAATTGCTAGATATTCGTGCACTATGTGTTAGAGTTGAGACGAGAGATGACACAATGTCCAATTATGTGGAGGCGGAGAAGAACGAAATGTGCAAGCTCAAGAAGCCAACAGAGAAAAGGCAACAATGTTGACAATAAAGACATAGAGAATGTATTACTTGAACTAATGGGAGCAGTTAGGACACTTGTGTTTCTATTAATAAAGTATCTAATTGTTCTTGTAGTTTTCTCTGGATCAATTCTCTTAGCGAAGAATCGGTGAAGTATTTAACCATGATGTCGTTTAATAAAGTAATACAAGAGAGAAGTTTATTTCGGTGGCCCAAAATAAAATGAAATTTGATAATATTTTTTTACTCCGCTAAGTTTAGGGGGTTGGCTAGAAATGACCAAAATTTAAAAGTGTAAAAATACATGAATTTTTTTCTTGAATTGTGCAAAATTTCTTTTACATTTTATAAAAATAATTTTTAAATATCACGAACTGTTTTTTGAAACACGTGAGCATTTTTAAATGCATTTTTTAAATTACATTAACATTTTTCTAAAAGTTGCGTTAACATTTTTTTACACTGTATGTACATTTTTTTAACTGCATGATTTTTTAATAAATTTCACTAACGCATTTTATATTTCACGAACATTTCTTTTAAAACATGCGCGTTTTTTACACTAGAGATATATGTATAGAGAAAAAGAAAATAAAGTGTCGCCATCCAGAAGGAGACGCGCGGCTCTCTGGTCGTGTCCATCGCGCCGTAGAAAGATGGGCCCTTTGAAAAGCCTGTCTGACCGGCCTGTTATCTCAAGCCTGCCTAACCGGGGCAGCGCCCACGACCAGGCCCGTGTTAAAACCAGCGTGTCTTCTCTCGCTTAGGGTTTTAGGTTTTCGCCAGCCACCCCCTACCGTCCCTCCCGTTCCCCCCACCCCATGGCCCGGAAGGTCGCGCAGCGCAGGCCGGCGGCGCCTCCCGCGCCGCCCGCGGCCAAGAAGGTGGTCAAGGTTCCCTCGAGGGCGGCCAAGAGCGCGGCGCCGAAGAAGCAGAAGCTTCCCGAGCCCTCCTCCGACGACGACTCCGAGGCGGAGCAGCAGCCGCTCCACGAGGAGGAGGAGGAGGATTCAGACGTCGACGCCCCCTCCGACTCCGACGCCGATGAGCTCTCTGGCTCGGAAGCCGGTAGCAGCGAGGAAGAGGAGGACGACGACGAGGAGGAGGAGGAGGACGACGACGACGAAGAAGAAGAGGACGACGACCCCCTCGCCGGCGACTTCCTTGCCGGCAGTGACGACGACAGTGGTAACTCTTCGATTGCTTGACGAGTAGAAGCGTACTAGTATTGAGTGGAATTAGCTTCAGCAGCTTCAGTTTTCTCCATCAAGCCATCCCATTGTAGAGTTCATGGCCGCTAGTTCAGTGCACGGCTATGCAAATCAGTGCTATGTTTTCTATCCAGGGAATCGAAATTGATGGGCTTTGTTGTGTTTCTTAGACGAGGGGGCCGACTCTGGAGAGGAATCAGATGGGTCTGATGACCTCGAGGCAAAGTCAGCAGCTCTTGATCGACAGAAGGAGCAGATTGAAGAAGATGCAGCTGCGGACCTTGCACTCAACATAAGATCAGAATCTGATGAATTCCGGTTGCCCACCAAGGAGGTTGCTTTTCCTTCTTCTGTTCACATTTTTTCTTTCTCAGTATTGTTTATGTGCTGCACATTGTAGGCTGCATGGACTTACCATGGTTTATAATTTAAAATCTGCAGGAGTTGGAAGAAGAGGCACTTGGACCACCTAACCTTCCAAATCTTAAAAGGAGGATCTCGGAAAGTAAGTTTATCCAATATCTTGTACTCCCTCCGTAAAGAAATACAAGTACAGAGGGAGTATTTATTAAAGTTCAGAAACCTTCAAAGATAGGTAGATAGATAAAGCTGAAATGGTGTTGGCGCAAAATTGATTCATGCTTTTGTAATTGAGGTGCATTTCTTAGCTCGTATAAAATTGCAAAGTCAGATTGTAACAAGAGGAGTGCATAGAGACCATATGCAATCTACTGATTTTCTATTTTTTTCCCTTAGCAGATTGCTATGATCAGGAATACCATTCAGTATACATTGAATTGATTTTCTGTGTTTGATCCACTTCAATCTATAGACCTTTCTGAGCTTGGTTTCTCTGTCTATTTGTTGGTTTCCTGTCTAGTTGTACGGGTACTCTCAAACTTTAGCAAGCTGAGGCAAGAAAATGTTGCCAGAAAAGATTATGTTGATCAGTTCAAGATGGACGTGATGGCGTACTATGGATACAATGAATTTCTCATTGAAGCATTTGTTGAGGTAAGCTGCCTATCCCAGCCAGTGATTGTCTGATATATCCGCTACCAGTATTTCTTTCAGTTTGAGTTGTGGTGATCCAGCTGTCTGATATTAGTAGTTGCAAATTGTCTGTCTGGCACGATTATTAATTTTTATAATGATTTAGCTGCTGTTGTTGTGAACATTCTGTGTGCCACATTGCAGATGTTCCCAGCTGTTGAGGTTGTTGAGCTACTTGAATCATTTGAAAAAAGACCCCCTGAGTGCTTGCGTACAAATACACTAAAGGTAATAACATATTAGCTCAATTTCTTGATGTATGTGTATGTCACCAAAGATTCTATAGCTGTTAGTCTCTAACTGTAGATTTATCACTGCTTCATTAAGTATGTCTCTCTTATCTTTGTGGGTTTGCAGACCCGTAGGAGGGATCTTGCTGCTGCTCTTATTCCTAGAGGGTTTAATCTGGATCCGATTGGAAAATGGTCAAAGGTTTGCTTTCTTTCAACTTATTTTCTTTTACTACTAAATAATATGGAATATTAAAGCAAGCCTTGTGGTTTGGACAATTTCAGGTAGGATTAGTTGTGTACGACTCCACTGTTTCGTCTGGCGCCACTGTTGAATATATGGCAGGACATTACATGGTATCTTCCTCTCCCTATTATTTGTTAGATTGTTTTCCTCACTATCCATCTACCAGCAATTCATCTTATCTTTTAATACTGTGATTACAGAAACAAGGCGCGAGTTCCTTTTTGCCAGTGATGGCTCTTGCTCCACAGGAGAAGGAGCGAATAGTTGATATGGCGTAAGATTTCCCCCCACTCTCATAATCCTTTTGCAATAATTCATTTGAACTAGTTTATAACTGTGTTTGCATGTATGTAAGCCTTCATATGCTATCCTATTGTGTCACATGCTTGCTTCTGCATTTGATATTAACCTTTAACGAATTATTCATGTCAGTACTTCCAAAGATAGAAACTGATTTTCTTCTTGGTTCCAGAGCTGCCCCAGGTGGCAAGACCACATACATTGGAGCTCTGATGAAAAATACTGGTTAGTTCATTATGCCTGTTTTGCCTTTTGACTATGTGGTCCTTCCTTCAAAGTGCCTGTTCTTTCTTTTTAGTAGCTGTTGAATGATATAATTATCCTGTATTTTTCTTCCTGCCTTACAGGAATAATCTATGCAAATGAGCTTAACGAGAAAAGGTTGCATGGACTGTTGGGGAACATACATCGCCTGGGTGTGACAAATACCATAGTTTGTAATTATGACGGTAAAGAGGTAAGCAGAAAATACGACCATTGTATGTTCTCAGGGGCACAGAGCATTCTTTAGGCCAAAGAACCAAAGGATAGTCAACTAATTGTATGCAACAAGTTAGCATAATAAATCATTACCAATATAACATAATGCTTTGTAGAGAACTTTTAGTATGAAGGCATTTCAATGCCAAGCTAATATTATCTGGTCCATTTCAATCATAAGAAAATGAATTTGGAATCCTAGTAATTGTCAGACACTTCAGTTTATTGCATCGTGTGCTCAATTGACATCAATTATTTTATGATCCAATTTATTTCAGCTCCCCAAAGTACTTGGAATGAACTCAGTTGACAGAGTACTGTTGGATGCGCCCTGCACAGGCACCGGAGTTAGTATAATCCAATTCATATTATTCTTCTGTACTCATTATACATCGTCTTGGCTATTTCATCTGATATGTACTCATTATACATTGTCTTGCCTATTTCATCTGATAGTCAATCTCACTCTGTTTCTGCAGACCGTTTGGAAGGATGCACAAATAAAAACATCTAAGGACATCGATGACATCAGGAATTGTGCTTTCGTACAAAAGGTGCATTTTATTCACAATTCAAAAATAAATACACGTTCTCCAATTCAAACCCATTCCCACTTTAAAATTAACGACAGTTATTAACCCAGTAATTCTCCAAATTAAATCTACTCACCTCCACATGAATTTATTTTTTTAGTTGGTTTTGAAGCAATTAGTATCGCTGTGTCTCTTATCTCTTGTAAAGTTGTCGTGTAAGTAAGTATCATATATTGTTATGTTCTACTTATCTGCTTAGCTATTACTCCCTCCGTAAAGAAATATAAGAGTGTTTAGATCTAAACGCTCTTATGTTTCTTTACGGAGGGAGTATTTTCAAAGTTATGTCTTATTATAATTTAAACCTTTCAACTTTACGGTTTCCATTAGAAGTTCTTAGGCTCATGATATAGTATGGTTAAACTATATTCGCAGTATGAGCCTCAATTACCTTATTTTTTAGCATACCAACTCCGAGAAGCTGATAAACTTGTTTTGCAGCAATTGCTTCTGGCTGCTATTGATTTGGTTGACGCCAACTCCAAAACTGGTGGTTACATTGTTTACTCTACTTGTTCGATGATGATTCCAGAAGTAAGTACATTTTTCTTGTTTGCTGGATAATGATTGAACTTCAGTAACTGAACCCTCCAACTTTGTGTAGAATGAAGCAGTCATCGACTATGCCCTTAAAAAGAGAGATGTAAAGGTTGTTCCTTGTGGATTAGATTTTGGACGCCCAGGGTATGTTAATCTTACTACCGCCTTCTCCTCTTTTAAGATCTGGTACTTTACTTATGTTTCCCTGTTTATTATCGTACAGATTCATCCGGTTCCGGGAGCATCGCTTCCATACGTCTTTAGACAAAACAAGGAGGTTTTATCCTCATGTCAACAACATGGATGGCTTTTTCGTAGCCAAGGTACATTTTATGATGTTTGGATTATTTACCAGGAGTGACGATAACTGAACCATATGATCACATGTTAGCTTCTTGAGGTGTCTTATCTTTCATAGCATGAATTTTCATCCAGGAACTTTATGTGAAAATCTAACTTCTGTTGGCAAATAGTTTGATGATCTCATTTACACATTGGACTGTTTAGAATGTATTTAAGTTATCACGTATAGTTGATTCTATAAAAGTAAAACTGCAAAATATAAAATAAAATCTGATAGGGTATTTCATTTCATACAGCTGAAGAAGATGAGCAACACAATTCCAGCCTCGTCCGAGTCATCTAAAGAGCCCGAAGAAGCAGCGGAGGGCGTTGTTGATCCAAACCAGGATGAGGAAGATGAGAAAGATGTTCCTGATGGGCAATCCACCAAGTCGAAGAATCATAAACAGGGAAAGAAGAAAAATGAACAAGCAAGTATCCCTGAAGGGGAGGGGGACCAGAGCCAGGCACCTGAAAGACCAGCAAAGCACCCCAAGAGCAACAAAGGAGTGAAGAAAAGTAGTGGCCCTAAAAGTGCTGAAATGAACGGAGATAAGAAAGGAACACGCGATGAACAAACAGAGCATGTCAAGAGTCAGAAGGGTTCCAAGAAAAGTAAAGGCCCTAAAAATGCTGGAATGGATGTAGATGAGAAAGAAACACCCAGTGAGCAAACAGAGGAGGTCAAGAGCCACAAGGGTGCGAAGAGAAGTAGTGGACCTAAAAGTGCTGGAATAAATGGAGAGAAGAAAGATGTGCCCGAGGAACAAACAGAGCAGACCAGCCACAAAAAGAAGCATGTGTCTGATAAAATTAAGAAGTCTGGTTCCAAGAGCACCTCAGGGACCAAAGAGAAGAAACTGGTGTCCAATGAAGGAAGCAAGAAGAGGAAAAGGAAATGGCAATTCAAGCTGAGGCGGGACTGGTGAGAAGCTTATCTTTGGCCTATTGCCCGTTTTTTCTCTTGCTTTGTGTGATTATTCTTGATCAACAATTTTACTATTGACAGGGAGGCAAAACAGAAGTCGGAGAAGAGGACGAAGGTATAAGAATTGATGGTTCAAGAGAGAGCCACATTAGCCTTAGAAGAGGAGATTTAAAGTGAAACATTGATGTGCTATGTATGAAGAAATGTAAAAGGAACGACTGTACACTCAATTTTGGTCTACGGTACAAGTTTGTGGTGAAGCAAAATTTTGTTGTACGCTGGAAGTGATTGTGTAATCTAATCACTGATATTTTATTTTCTGTGTTTAGAGAGTGTGACCAGTCTATTCTAGTTTTTCTCAGTGAAGTCGTCATGGACACCGAGGCTCCTATTACTAAATGTTGTTCTGGGCAACCTACCGTGTTTGATCGGATCATTGTGTGTGGCTGTAGCTGAAGTTCTATTGATGCATTGGCAACCTAAGGCTTTCACCGTGTTTGACCGAATTGTTCTTTGTGGGCTGTAGCTTAAGTTCTATTGATATACATGAGCAATGCTCTTGTTTTTTTTTTTGCTTAGATAGATGAGGCGCCTACAACGCTCTTCACGTGTTCTAACATTTGGAAACGTCTGTGTTTGTCTCTTTTGCACGTACCAAACATGAATTTAACTGTGATACATGCGTAAGCTACAACTTTGTAATCATATACTTTGGGACAACAACGTCTGGTCTGAAGGTAAGAAGAGATTGCTCATTTCTCACTATGCCCTTGTCTAAGAGGCATAGATCAGGATTTGTGCTGCACACACGATCCAGAAGAGTCCTAACGCTTCTGTGGACCAAGGCGGACGCAAATTTGGTCCTCTAGACGCAACATAATCAAACAGCTTCCAAAACTGGATGAACTCGAGTTCTTTAGGATTAGACCCAATCTGTGATGACCATTGGTGGGTCTTGAACCAATGCCATAGCTAGTCATGTTAGTGTTTGCCAAGGGATCTACAATGCAATGTTTTTTAACAGCCACCAGGTATCTCGAAAGCACATCAAATAAAATAACATCGAGCTGCTAAATGCAACAATTAGCAGAGGAAGTTTATCGGGCAGTTGATTCCGCAAGTAGCAGATACAGCTTGAGAGAGATTTTGTGCTTCCAAAATGCAAATAGCAGAAATGCACAATTTTTCAAATGCACATCTTTAAAACCCACATGCTCCAGAACATCCCAAATTCCAACCAACCGAGCATAACATCGTCATGTAGAACACCAGGGCCATAGCCTTGCTACAACACATATAGCCAAGGCGTCAAAAACTTTAAAACCTAGGAGTTTCACATGAGGACATTACGCATAACAGATTTTCGTCGCCATCTCCAGATCAGCTACTTTTTAAGTTCTAGCATTACCACTATGGACAAGTAGTATATTACTTGAGGTAGACTCTCCTTGGTGCACAAAACCTGGCATTGTTTTGAGGATTTGCTTCGCAGGCTTCAGTTCATGGTCTTGTAGGCCCTGAAAGCGACGAACACCGTTGCAGCAGCTCCAACAACAGCAAGAGTGGTGTAGGTGTCGGACCTATCCCAGGTCTCGAACCAGGTGGGCATCCGGCAAATCTTCATGCGACCCTTGCTGGCGGCAACACTTTCTTTGACACTCTCTGTCTTGGAGATCCTGCGGTTCTGCTCAGCTGGAATGCTCTCATCCTGTTTTCCTTCTGGCAGATCACTTTGGCAGCAGCTAAGGCCTCCTCCATTGCCCTGGCAGCATCCACCTGCAGGTGCACTGTCAGTTCCATTTGCTTCAGGGGATTCTTTGGCGCTTGATTCTTCCCCAGCCACGCCATTCGTCATGTGCCTAAGCTCCAGAGCTTGCTTCTGCTGCTCTTCAGACATACCCAACTGACCCCTGTATAACAGGATAGCATGTGTAAGAATCACACTTGGAAGAGGGGTATTTGGCTGTGGAGCAAACATAGGGCAAAGGTTCAATGAAACATGAACAAGACATATCAGGGCTTAAACAACATTTGCAAAACAAGATTGCATATCCTTTATTATTGGTTTCCTTGCAATGAGATTGACCACAGAAAGGTCATTTTTCAATTTCTGAAGTCACCGCAAATAAACAAATCAAGGTTATTTGAAAGTACAACACAGTATCCTCACATGGCATCACACGAACAGAATAAGTCGTACAAATGAGTGCTTAAACATAATTGACGAAAACTACACAGGCAGTACAAACAACCTACAACATGCTGTCTAGATGCTTATAGTCACAGTAGTCTTACTTTGCTATAATGCTCAAGTAAAGAAGCATCAGTGACAGACTTCCATCCCAGTATCTTCCCTCAAATCAAGATTAGACTACTTGAAGTAATCAAATCATTTCGAAATAGATTAACCAGTGCTATAGGCATACAAGTACTAGAGCACACACCAGGCAGTTTTTATAATATTATCAGATTATTGATTTAGGCTCAGAATCTATGATGTATAAGCACGGCCAAGTCCAGATAGAACAGCAAGAGAAAAGGACACAGATCTGAAAATGCTAATAGTACTCAATGACATGACACTACAACACTGATACAAATGATTGGTGAAACACTAACTAGATATCCTCTTTAGTCAAAATCAACACATGGAATGGATTAATTAAAAGAGGAAGCATACCTCCATAGACGGTCCACAATCGCTCCTCTTTGTCCAATTTGTTTGTGCAGTAACTCAGGCACATCATCAGGGGCAACATAACCATACCTAGAATTACAAATACAGTAAGCAATGACTGGGTTTTGACAAAGTAAAATTAAAACAGATAGCGCTACAGGAAGGTATTGAGATTCCTAGGGCACAAGAAGGTAGATTTATGATAGTTCCTGGTACATACCAATTACCAGTCACTTCTCCCTTAGCATCTGGACTGAATATGATGACATTTCCTGCATACTTATGACCTCCCACATGTGAGCATGCACTAACAGCCACGTGACCATCAAGACCTTCTGCTTCAATCTCTTCCTTGAACCTTGTAATCAAAGCAGGACCGCAAACACCACACCTTTTATCCCTGCTTCCATGGCAGCAGACAAAAACATAGGAACCTCTTATAGCCTCAGGAGATCCAGGAAGCCATTCAGTATCTTTCACGAGTACTTCTTCAACAAAGTTGTCAACATCAAAGTGGGTCAGCCCTCTGCAAAGATTACACCACGTATTGAAGAAAACAATCAGTTGACTTATGTATTCCTACCTAATAAATACTAGTAGTAGAAATGGGAAGACTGAATGTTTATTTCTTTGCAGCTTTCAGCTACCTGTATCGGATCATATCAGGAAAGATCAACACGTCTCCAAGAGATGACTCAGTGCCATCTTCTCCTTCACAAATGGTCAGTTTGGTCTGAGAAAGTAGAACAGACCACTCATTACCAATAAAAAATAACACATGGGAAAGTCTTGTCTATTCATCTATCTAGACAGTAGACAATATAAGGTGGATTGTCTGTAAGCACAAATCACATTGCTATCAGGTCAGACACACATGCACATCACAAAACTAATAAAAAAAGGCAGGAAAGCGACATGAACTAACAAAAATAATATGACAAATTCCAACAATAGACTAATAATAATGACACCAATCAAAGAATACTTGCTTGAATTTAGATGTGAATATGAAGAAAAGAACATAAGGCATAACTTAGGAAGATTAATATCACTGAGCAGTAACACTAGATTGCCAGAAGCTGCAAAATGCTCAACAGTGACAGTACCCTCAGAGGAATTGTAACTGCCATGTACCAATATAATTACTCCCTCCGCTCCAAAATATAAGATGTTTTGGATATTTCAATATGGTCCACATACATACTTAAATGAGTGAACAAACACATTAGAACATGTCTATATACATCCGATTCACAAAAAGTTAGAACATCTTATAATTGTGAACATAGGGAACATATGGGGTAACTACATTTTTTTCTGTTGCTTAGATCCTCTTTTACCAAGGAGCAAGACGGCCAAAACCCACACAGAGAAACAAGGCAGAGGATCTTCTGCCCTCAAATGCACCAAACAAATCATGCAAGGACATCTATACAAAAACAGAAGGAACCCACAGTACTTTTCTGGTTCTATTAATAACAACTCTATATATCACACAATCAATGTCCCCTAGCATATACTCTGTAGATCACGTGCTCAATGTTTCATAATATCAACCCCATGTACTGCACTATGTGGATGAAGACAAAAGGAGCAAGCTCCTAGTCCTAAAGGGTGAATAGAGACATTAATGCACATACCACCATATGATTTCAAAGGTTCAAAGGTGCATTATAAATGCTAACCAATACAGACGGCAAGCAAAGGACGCAATAATCAAATAATGAGAAAAACATCTAAACATGAACAAACAGAGCCTGGATTTGAACCAAACTACATCCCCCACCCCTTCAAAGATAGAATAACAGGATGTGAGCAAACCCCCCAAAAAGTATAGTGTGTGGATTTAAACAAAACCATATTATCAGAGCCAGATGGACCAGAAAACCATATGAAACAGTTACAAGGAGTCAAGGAACTGTACATCATAAATAAACTGAGAACCCACCGACTATATTAGCACTGGAAATGGAGCAAAATCCATTGAATGGAGCGAGAATCCAGCAATTGGACGGTGTGAGCCAAATAATTGGTAGAGTAATCCAATTATACCCAAACAATACCAGACACGTCCAAAACATATAAACACCAAATAACCACCAGAATTCGACACGCATGGCCAATATACACACGCTAGAATGTGGGGATTCGACACCAGTTCAAACCCCAAGAGCACTATTTACATGTCCCGTTGAAAGTTGAAACAACAATAACCTTAAAGGAGAGCACCAAGCGACCAGATCTTGCGTGAAGAAGCACCAAAACAAAGTGCGAACAAAATTAAGTACAGAGACACCGACCAATCTACAGACATAATTGGCACCAAATAGCAAGCATATCAACACCACTGACCACCATAATTAAGCGAGATTCTACTGCCCAATCAGAAACAATAAACTGAAGCAAAAGCAATTGGAACTACATCGTCCCCCAACACTGATCGGATCGACTGATTATAATATTTAAGGGTCGCGATCTCCTGCAGGAACCCAGCACCACCATATGCAGACAACCAAATCGAACTACATAACATAGTACAGTAACTCGAGCAAGTCGAAAACTAGTCGTCAGCTAAATCGTAAGCTCGGAGCAACCAGCAAACAGTTTCCACTGCGAACAACCACATACTAAAACAACACTAGCATACCAGAAGCATACGGATACCACATCACAGCACCAAATCAGCCACTCACAAAGCGAACCGAGAGGGGGACGGAGAAGAGATGCTCACGCTCTTCTTCAGGTCGGGCTTGCGGGCCTTGATGGCGGCGGCGAGGAGGCGGGGGAGGCGGTCGGACTCGGTGGCCTCGAGGTGGGACGGCCACTCCTCGGGGCCCTTGTAGCAGAGGAACACGTGGCGCTCGTGGAAGCCCACCGTCCCGGCGAGCTTCTCCGTGTGGAGCTCCTCGCGCTGGAACCCGAACTCCTTGTCCAGATCGGCGGCCGCGTCGGGGAGGGGCGCCTCCGGCGCGTCCGAGGCCGGCGGCGGGAGGAGGGCGTCCCCGGCGGCGGGGGAGGAGTGGGAGGGGTCGGCCATGGGGAGGAGGAGGGGGAGGAGGCGGTGCTGCAGCAGTCGCCGACGGCCTGCGGCGTGCTGGGGAGGGAGGAGCGGCTGAAATGGAAATTGCTTGGAGAGTTTGGGGGAAATGGAAAGCGCCTCGGGTTTTATGGTTGGGGGCGGGCTGTTCTTGCGGGAGGGGGAAAGGAAGGCCCCACTGACGAGCGTTTTGCGTGGGCCCGGCTGTCAGTGAGGTTTGGGTTTCGTTGCTTGATGCCGTGGGACCCACGCTAGAGGGAGGTAGCGGTCAGCTAGACAGCTGGAGTTCCGTCTTCACCCTTGCAAGTGCTGTTTCGCCACTAGTGTTTGCGAGTGGGGCACACCCGTCAGCGAGCGAGGCTAGTTTCCTTTCGAGGATGACAGTTTTAATTGTTTTTTCTTGGCGAATACGCTGTAGATCTGGCCATTTTGGGGGAGGGGGGTTGTAGGTTATTTTAATGAGTAGACACCGATCAGGAGAAAGTGAGCACGAAGTGATTGCAGTTACCAATATTTTTCTATGCTCGTTTCAACAAGCTAGGATGCGTAGCGTTGAGAGATCTACACCCACCCACAGTACGCAAATCCAATCCAAAGGGACGACGTTTTTGTCCGCCTGTTGTTCGTTTTGGTCGACCGGCAGACACAAACATCTGCTATCGTGTTTGGGTCGACGAAAGTGCCAAACGTTAACCCGATCCATTTTTATTGACGTGGAAAATAAAAAATGTTTGAGCATTTTAAAAATAAAACAAGCATTTAATTAAACATAAAAGCCGGTCAAGAAGGCCGGTGATAGTCCACATTACATTAATTAAATATATAAAACTAAAAACTAGAAGACGGCGCGCTGCCCTAGGCGTCCTTGTCCTCGTCGGCAGCGGCGTCTGCGTCGGGGCCGGTGAGGTCGATCAGCGTCGGCGCAGGGCCGACCCAGGGGAACGTCGTGTTCTAGAGGGCGGCGATGTCGGGCTATGCCACCGCGGGCTGCACGGCCGCTGCCTGGGCCTGGCGCGCCTCCTCCTCGACCTCGCGCTCGAGCAGCTGGAGGCGCTCGCCCTCCCGGCACTCCTCGGCCAGCCAAACGTTGCGCCAGTGGTTGAGGTAGGCCGACTCCCGTTCCTCCGTCGCCCCGAGCCAGATTGGCGGAGCGCTGACCCACTCGCGCACTACTCCGGTCCACGAGTAGCGCTCGAGGGGGGCGGCTCATCCGGCTCGGCTTTGGGCGGGAACGGCTGGGTCATTGGCAGCACGACACAGTCGCCCGCCGCGGAGAGGGCCATGGCCTCCGCCATAGCAGCTTGGAATGCCGCCTCCCTCCACCGCTCCTCCTCCTCGCTCTTAATGGCCGCCTGGTAGGCGCCTCGGCCTCATGATCCTCGTCGCAGACGACAAGCTGGGGCGGCGGCAGGTTGTGGTCGACGCCGCGTCGCCTTGCCTCCTCATGCTCGAAGGCAAACCAACAAGCCCAGTTCGGCGAGTTGAAGGCGTAGTCCGGGTCGGCGCGCTGCTTCGGTGTAAGCAACGCCCGTCGGCGCCGCACCTCCTTCGTATGGGCCCTCGCCGACCGCGGTGTGACCGGCACTAGGATCCTCTCCGGATCCAAATGCCAGTCATGCGATAGCATGGTGTTGGGGGGCAGAGGCGCGCGGTGCTGCCCCCCAACCCACACCCACTTGCCCCCCATCTCCAGCTACAGAAGCAGGGGTGGGCGTGGCGCTCATCCACCGGCACCATTGCCGGCGATGCACACGCCCGGCCATCTGCCGTCTCCCCCGGGGCTATAAGGCAGCCCCGACGCCCTCCTCTCTCCCTTGACGAACCCTAGATCGAGCCTGACCCACCTGGACATCACATTTCTCTCCCTCTCTCTCCTCGTCTTCTCTGCTTGCTCCCGAGTGGGGAGGTCGACGCGCCCCTGAAAGTGCGTTATATCGACTAGGGGGGGGGGTGAATAGGCGATTTTTATGAAAGTCTTCAGAACATAGAAGTTTTGAAGACAAACGATAGAATTAAACCTATTACCATGCAGCGGAAGGTAGACTACACTAGGCAAACCATAGTCAAGTATTCAATGAAGTGAAAGCACAAAGACTAATAGCAGCTAGGTAGTAAGGATCAGGTAGGAAGTTATTGTGAAGCCAAACAGAACACGCAGTCACTCAGTGAAGACAAATGATAGTGCAAACATACAATGACTTCACAATGAGTAACAGTAAGTAAAGTGAAGTGAAGATGAAACCAGTGACTCGTTGAAGACAATGATTTGTTGGACCAGTTCCAGTTGCTGTGACAACTGTACGTCTGGTTGGAGCGGCTAGGTATTTAAACCTTAGGACACACAGTCCCGGACACCCAGTCCTGAACACGCAGCTCAGGACACCCAGTCCTCACCGTATTCTCCTTGAGCTAAGGTCACATAGACCTCGCCCAATCACTCTGGTAAGTTTTCAAGGTAGACTCCCAAACCTTCACAAACTTCGTTCACTGGCAATCCACAATGTCTCTTGGATGCTCAGAACGCGACGCCTAACCGGCTGGAGGATGCACAGTCCTCAAGTGTAATAAGTCTTCAGATCACACAGACAAGAAGACTTAAGTGATGCCCAATTCTCTCTGGCTCTGGTGGTTAGGGCTTTTATCCTTGCAAGGAATTCTCTCTCAAAGGCTTCGAGGTGAGTTGCTCTCAAACGACAAAAGCCGTACTATCAATCTGAGCAGCCAACCGTTTATGGTTGAAGGGGGTGGGCTATTTATAGCCACTTGGCAACCTGACCTGATTTATCCGAAATGACCCTGGGTCACTAAGGAACTGACACGTGTTCCAACGGTCAGATTTCAGATTCACACGGCAACTTTACTTGGGCTACAAGCAAAGCTGACTTGTCCGACTCTGGACAAGATTCGCTCTCATAGTCTTCACTCGAAGACATAGGTTTTTGGTTTAGGCATCACTTCAGTCATTCTGACTGGTTCTCTTGGACCCCACTTAACAGTACGGTGGTTCCTATGACTCAACACAAAAAAGAAAAAGAACTACGAAAGATCTAAGTCTTCGAGCTCCATAGGCTTAATATAGTGTCTTCTCTTGTCATAGTCTTCAATGTGAATATCTTCATATACCACCTTTGACTTCAATGTCTTCATACATTTTTAGGGGTCATCTCTGGTAGTAAAAACGAATCAATGAGGGACTTCTACCTGTGTTATCCTGCAATTCTCACAAACACATTAGTCCCTCAACTAGGTTTGTTGTCAATACTCCAAAACCAACTAGGGGTGGCACTAGATGCACTTACAATCTCCCCCTTTTTGGTGATTGATGACAAACTAGTTGAAGTTTTCAATGGGGAATATAATCTGTGAAATTGTAAAGGATAAGGAATTGTCTTCATAAGTTGCAAGAGCTCCCCCTGAAGATGTGCATATAAGTTAATTTTCTTTTGGAATGCAAATGCACATGGCAGGTTGTACTTGTGGAGATCCACTTCAACTTATGATGACAATCCACTATGCATGTGAAAGTATATGAAGATAATGACATGCATAATGGAAAATGGACGTCTGCAGAATGAGCTAAGTGCGGAATTTATCGTCGCACATGCGGAATTTATCTTCTCAAAACAAGGTGGCAAATAAGTAGCAGACGACCATCTAGTTTAAGTGTTACAACTCATAAGAACCAAATGTAGCAAAAACGAGAGTTGTAAGCACGAAGCAAAATATAAAGCACCCGCCCATATGGACCCGCTTGAAGACTATCAATCTCATATGCTTCTCCCCCTTTTGTCAGTAATGACCAAAAAGGTTTGAAGACATAGAGCCTCTACTCGTTCCCATGAGGAGTAGGTGAAGTAGCAGGGTTGTTGGTGTTGTTTGGCGGTGCAGAAGAGCTTGGAGGTACTGAAGGAGGTGGCGGTGAAGTAGCATCGTCTTCTTCCTCAATAATCCTGGCAGTCACTGTGGCAGCAGATGAAGAGAACTCAGAGTCTTCAAGGGATGGAGTTCCTAGCAGCACAGCCCTTCGAGGAGGTGTGGAGTCAAACTTGAATCTCTCAGAGAAGCCATCCTCTTGAAGATCAGCTTCAGAACACATCATCGTGAGCCCTTTCCATGTGCGGCGACAGGTTTCATGGGCAACGAAAGCATTCTTGGTGGCAAGATTTCGAGTGCGATTAACATCCACCAAGAGGCTTTTCATCTGACGCTTCAGCCAGTCATGATGCCTATCCTGTTTCTGATGTAGAGCCACATGAAGCTCTCGGTCATTGAGAACATGAGTGCGCTTCTTGGGTCTTGGAGCAGTGGCACTGTCAGTGGCTTCAGTGGAAGTAGGGTGTGGTGCACGTGTAGTGCCAGCCAAAGGATACACCCGAGAAACTGCTTCAATGCCTTCAACATTCTGAGTAAAACTCTGATGGTCTGCATTCTGAAGACTTAGAGGTTGCTTGGCAGGCTCAGAATATATGGCTTCAGTAGACATGTCCACGTCAGGCAAGAAGATCCGATGGTTGCGGGCAGAGGGCTGATATGAGATGGCAGAGTGTAGCTTGATCAGCCGCATGACCCAAGGGGCGTAGAACTTCAAACCAAACAGATCAATGCCTGATGCAGCAAGTTGGCGTATGAAGAAGTCCTATGCATTGAAGCATTTGCCATGAAGTATATAGAAGACCAAAGTCTTCATTGCATCCTGAAGCTTGGCATTTGGAGAGTGCCCTTTGATAGGCCAGAGAGTTCGCCTGATGATGTGATAGATGGTTCTGGGCAGGTACTCAAGGTCTTCAACGAAGAACTCTGTGGGATACGCAACATCTTGGGGCAATGGCTTCATCATGCTGAGCATTTGACTCATATCAGGTTCTGGCCGCTGAAAGATGCTCTCAATAGCTTCAGCATGCAGCTGACAGCCTTGCTCGAAGAGATCACCAGGAGTGGGCAAGCCAGTGAGCTCAATGATGTCAAATGCATTGGCTTCGTGATGAACGTTGCCAGTCATCCACTCCAGGACCCAAGTCTTCGGATCTCTGCTGTACCCTTTGATGTGAAGTGTGGTATAGAATTGTAGTAGCAGCTCTTCATTCCAATGCTCTTCAGCAGTAACAAACTGCAGCAGACCCACTTTCTTGAAGCAATCTAACGCTTCCTCTAGACAGGGCAGACCAGCTATAGCTTCAACGTCAAGGCGCTTGTGTGGGAAGATGCGACCTTGGTTGTAAAGAATGCAAGAGTAATAGCTTTGCTGAGGATAGCTCCAGAACCGATCAGATGATATCCTTTCCCTTGAGTAGGGGTTCCCGGAGCTATTGAAGAACATGTTGTCTGCCCTGAAGCCATTGATGTTGAAGGAGCCAGGTGCTGATGCGGGACCTGGAAACCTTGGCAGTCTTGGGATTGGCTTCTGGACCAGAGGCCTGTGCTCAACATGATAGTTGAATTAGGGACCGGCAGCAGACTCAGGAACAGAAGTGGCGGGATCAGTGGCTTCGCTGTCTTCTGAAGCTTTTGCTGGGGAGGGCTCCACATTAGCTTCATTGTTGGTTGTGGCAGCCTCAAGATTTTCATCCTCCACTTGACTAGCTGGAGGGTCGGTCACAGGCACGTTCTCCTGGAGAACTGCTTCTTGGTGGAACAGGGGAGTGGGATCTTGTGGTACTTCTTCTTCTGCGGCTGATGCAGCCGGAATGTCTTCAGCAGAGACTTGAGGCCTTGGACCTTTGTGAAGCCTGCGTAACGCAGACGATGCTTGTGGAGTTGGAGTGGGCTGGGCCTCATAGTATTCTTCCTCTTGTGGGCGATCCGCCCATGAAGCATCCTGTGCAATTGGCGTCAGTGGACGACCAATGCTGATGAGTTTGCTGTTTTCAAACTGAGGAAGGACTGCATCATCTTCTACATTGTCATGATGACCAATGTCTTTAGCAGCGATGGGATCAGCTGTTGGAATGTCTTCAGCTTTAGGAGCCTCTGTGGAAGCAGGCTCATGAACTGTCAGTTGACGTTCTGCGTCAGGATGAACCATAGAAATGGGTTCAACTATCAAGGGCTCTGTGGGAGCAGCCCGAGCTTTCTTGGTCTTTCTCTTTTTCTTAGTGGGGCAGTAGGAGAGGCTTCAGAGTGTTTCCTCTTCCTGGCTTCAGCCTCAGCAGTCCTTGTCTTCTTGAGCTCTGAAGCTGTTGACCGACTTTTTGGCTTCGAGCCAGTCAGTCTAGTTGGGAAGACAATCGGAACTGCTTCTTGCCTTGGTGCATCAGGTTCAGCCGTAGCAGGCTTCTTCTTCTTCTTTGCGGCCATCCTGGGGTCGATGCCAGGACGCTTTCTGGAGGTCTCACCAGGACGCTTTGCGGCCATCCTGGGGTCCACAGATCAGAACCGAAAGAACCGAAGGATTCCTCTTCTGGCAGATCTCTGGAGGTCTCACCACGACGCTTTCTGCCACCCTTCCTTGCTGCTTTCTCTGAAGCCATAAACTTTAACCTGAAAGGCTTCAAGACGTTCAAAGGCTTCAAAGGTTTTCGTTTGCTGGACCAACAGGAACTGGCTTCGGGAGAATTTATGTGATGCTGTAAGAATTCTGCAAATGAATGCAGACTATGAGAACCGAAGGATTCTCCCACGGACATGTACCTGTGACAGCATTAAGGTGCGAGGGAAGGGGAAGAGGTCATATGCATTCTCAGAAGATTTTGAAGATAAATCAGTTTAGAAGACATTGACCTCATCGTGCGAAGACATTCACTCACAGATAAGAAGTTGGTTCCAGATTTGTACGAATCCACAGATCAGTACAAGTGAGGAATCTAACTACTTTGTGAAGCACAAGTGAATATACTAGGCATGTTATGAGATGCAGTATGAGAGAGATCTAGCTTGTGTGAACAGAAACTGCTTGTGGTAGTAAGTGACAAATCCATAGGATCAATGGTGCTGTAAAAGAGGAAGTTTTATTTACCACACTAAGAACTGCTAGACGGAGTGTAAGATGAGGCCGAGCAGTTCGATCTTCCGTGCCCTAACTTGGCGACGGAGGACACCTACGGCGACGACGGAGAGGACGATGTCCGCGGTCGGCGTGAAGACGGCGTCGGAGAGGTTGCGGCAGCGAAGCGCTTCGTCGTCGGTGTCGTCGAGGGCTAGCGGTGGTGCTAGGGTTCGTGCGAGGGTGGAAGAAGAGATAATGACCGTTGTGAGTGTGTATTTATAGGCACAGGGGCGACACTGTGCTATTACACAGGTGCCCCTGGCGATTCGCATCTGAGGAACACGTGGCCATTATGCGGAATTTTGGGGTTTGTTCCACGTCCCACGCACGCCTGGATTGTCGGGTGGTCGTTCCTACTTCTCCGGATTTTATGTGGAGGAATGAGCATTGAAAACGGACTTAATGGTTGTCTCTGTATCTTCTGCTGACAAGGACGCAGAGAAGACATTCGACAGTTTCAATAGAATGCATATGACTTGGGGAGATAGAGTTTGAGATAGAAAGCATAGAGAGGTTAGGGTCCGATCACATTCACTTAGTTCAAAAGATTCAACACGAAGACATAGCTATAAGTGAATGTTGTAGAGGACAGAACACTAGTATATATATATATATATCTATAATCAACATAGTGAAGATAATCATGAATATATGTTGAGATCGAAGCCAAACCAAATGTGAAGACATTGCAAGGTAACGCCATGAGTGAAACACTTCAAAATAGAACGTTTGGTGGTGGCGTTACCCACCGTATAGGAAGTATTAGACCCAGACACGGCGCACAATTATCGTGACGCTCCGAAGTCAAATTCCACATTAGTGTATTCACACTTAGAATGTATGTCTTCATTGATTGAAGATATACTCTACTTCGTGTGTTGCACATCTAAGTCATCAATATGCATAAGGGTTAGGATGTGTGCCTGATCACAGGACATTTGAGGATTCCAGGATATTTAGCTCACACCGTAACTTGCAAAATCTCTTCTCATCCAAGGGCCTGCAAGGTTGTAGAAAGGACCGATGACATTTGGTTCTGCATCTCGTGTGCCATCTGCCCTTGGTGCTGAGGGACCAGGGTTCTTGTTCTGCTTCGCTGAGTTCTGGGCAAACTAGAAGTTACGCTTGAACAGATTTTCGTCACGACACCATAGTAGTGACGATGGGTGTGCATCATCAGGCTGTGGTCCACAGACCATGCATGGATAGAAGCCTTGTTCAATGGCTTCATCTCTGGACCTGGGTAGAAGATTCTTGTATAGGATGTCTCCCCATGGTCTCTTGATGGCGTTTTTCTCAGCATATTCCTGGGTTACAAATCGGTATTTGAACCATTGTTCTGCCCAATATCTTCGAATCCATTGGATTCGGGTCTTGCGCTGACCGTAATCCTCTTCAGGATCTGTCTTGTACAGTTCTGAGAGTTCATCTGGCACATCTCTGGATGTTTCTCCACGACGCTTTCTGCCACCCTTCCTTGCTGCTTTCTCTGAAGCCATAAACTTTAACTTGAAAGGCTTCAACACGTTCAACGGCTTCAAAGGTTTTCGCTTGCTGGACCAACAGGAACTGGCTTCGGGAGAATTAATGTGATGTTGTAAGAATTTTGCAAATGAATGCAGACTATGAGAACCAAAGGATTCTCCCACGGACATGTACCTGTGACAGCATTAAGGTGCGAGGGAAGGGGAAGAGGTCATATGCATTCTCAGAAGATTTTGAAGATAAATCAGTTTAGAAGACATTGACCTCATCGTGCAAAGACATTCACTCATAGATAAGGAGTTGGTTCCAGATTTGTACGAATCCACAGATCAGTACAAGTGAGGAATCTAACTACTTTGTGAAGCACAAGTGAATATACTAGGCATGTTATGAGATGCAGTATGAGAAAGATCTAGCTTGTGTGAACAGAAACTGCTTGTGGTAGAAAGTGACAAATCCATAGGATCAACAGTGCTGTAAAAAGGAAGTTTTATTTACCACACTAAGAACTGCAAGATGGAGTGGAAGATGAGGCCGAGCAGTTCGATCTTCCGTGCCCTAACTTGACGACGGAGGACACCTACGGCAACGGCGGAAAGGACGATGTCCGCGGTCGGCGTGAAGACGGCGTCGGACAAGTTGCGGCAGCGAAGCGCTTCGTCGCTGGCGTCATCGAGGGCTACCGGTGGCGCTAGGGTTCGTGCGAGAGTGGAAGAAGATATAATGACCGCTATGAAGTGTGTATTTATAGGTACATGGGCGGCACTGTGCTATTACACAGGTGCCCCTGGCGATTCGCATCTGAGGAACACGTGGCCATTATGCGGAATTTTGGGGTTTGTTCCACGTCCCACGCACGCCTGGATTGTCGGGTGGTCGTTCCTACTTCTCCGGATTTTATGTGGAGGAATGAGCATTGAAAACGGACTTAATGGTTGTCTCTGTATCTTCTGCTGACAAGGACGCAGAGAAGACATTCGACAGTTTCAATAGAATGCATATGACTTGGAGAGATAGAATTTGAGATAGAAAGCATAAAGAGGTTAGGGTCCGATCACATTCACTTAGTTCAAAAGATTCAACAAGAAGACATAGCTATAAGTGAATGCTGTAGAGGACAGAACACTAGTAGATATATATATCTGTATAATCAACATAGTGAATATAATCATGAAGACATGTTGAGATTGAAGCCAAACCAAATGTGAAGACATAGCAAATGTAACGCCATGAGAGAAACACTTCAAAATAAAACATTTGGTGGTGGCATTACCCACCGTATAGGAAGTATTAGACCCAGACACGGCGCACAATTATCGTGGCGCTCCGAAGTCAAATTCCATATTAATGTATTCACACATAGAATGTATGTCTTCATTGATTGAAGAGATACTCTACTTCGTGTGTTGCACATCTAAGTCATCAATATGCATAAGGGTTAGGATGTGTGCCTGATCACAGGACATTTGAGGATTCCAGGATATTTAGCTCACACCGTAACTTGCAAAATCTCTTCTCATCCAAGGGCTTGGTGAAGATATCTGCCAATTGCTCTTCAGTGTTGACGTGTATGATATCAATATATTCCTTCACAACATGATCTCTGAGAAAGTGATGACGAATTTCAATGTGCTTTGTCTTTGAGTGCTGAACTGGGTTGTTGGCAATCTTGATGGCGCTTTCGTTGTCGCAGTAAAGTGGCACTTGCTTCAGATGAATGCCATAGTCCTTGAGTGTTTGCTTCATCCACAGAAGCTGAGCGCAGCAAGATCCAGCAGCAATGTATTCAGATTCAGCAGTGGAGAGAGATATACAGTTCTGCTTCTTTGAAGACCAACATACAAGTGATCGTCCCAGAAAGTGACATGTGCCTGATGTAGACTTGCGATCAACTTTGTCACCAGCATAATCAGCATCAGAGAATCCAACCAGATCAAACTCTGAGCCCTTTGGATACCATAATCCTAGAGTTGGGGTGTGAGCCAAATATCGAAGAATTCGCTTCACAGCCAAGTGATGCGACTCCTTTGGTGCCGCTTGAAATCGAGCACACATGCAAACACTAAGCATAATATCTGGCCTAGATGCACATAGATAAAGTAAAGAACCAATCATGGAGCGGTATACCTTTTGATCGAACTCTTTACCATTGTCGTCAGGACCCAGATGATGTTTGGCTGGCATTGGTGTTGTGAAGCCTTTGCAGTCTTGCATACCGAACTTCTTCAGGCAATCTTTGAGATACTTCTCTTGAGATATGGAGATGCCATTGCGTTGTTGTCGTATTTGAAGACCGAGGAAGAACTTCAGCTCCCCCATCATGGACATCTGATATTGCTCTTGCATCATATATCCAAACTCTTCACTGTACTTCTGATTGGTGCAGCCGAACATAATGTCATCCACATATATTTGGCACACAAACAGTTCACCATCATATGTCTTCGCGAAAAGAGTGGGATCTAGGGAACCAGGTATGAAGCCTTTGCTCTTCAGGAAGTATTTGAGTGTGTCATACCAGGCCCGAGGGGCTTGTTTGAGGCCATACAGTGCCTTGTTGAGCTTGTATACCATGTCAGGATGTTTTGGATCTTCAAAGCCAAGCGGTTGTGCAACATACACTTCTTCTTCAATCTTGCCATTGAGAAAGGCACTCTTCACATCCATTTGATATAGAAGTATGTTATGATGATTTGCATAGGCCAGCAGTATGCGTATGGCTTCAAGTCTAGCCACAGGAGCAAATGTTTCATCGAAGTCAATGCCTTCCACTTGAGTATATCCTTGAGCAACGAGACGAGCCTTGTTTCTGACAACTTGACCATGCTCATCTTGCTTTTTGCGGTATATCCATTTGGTGCCTATTATATTGTGCTTCCGTGGATCAGGACGCTTAACCAGTTCCCATACATTATTCAGCTCAAACTGTTGAAGCTCTTCTTGCATAGCTTGAATCCATTCAGGTTCCATGAAGGCTTCTTCAACTTTCTTGGATCCTGCTATTGAGATGAATGCGAAGTGCCCACAGAAATTTGCTAGCTGAGTTTCCCTTGAACGAGTGAGTGGACCAGGTGCATTGATGCTATCAATTATTCTTTCAATCTGCACTTCATTGGCAACGCGAGGATGTACAGGGTGAAGACTTTGCTCTTGCTGTTCATTGTCGTTGTTGGAAGGAATGTCTTCAGGCTGAGCATTGTCTTCATGTTGATCAGGTGCTGAAATGATAAGTTCCTCTTCAGGATGAGCTTCAGAAGGTATAATTTCTCCAGTTCCCATTAGCTTGATTGATTCACTGGATGGAACTTCATCTAGCACATTTGGCAGCTGCTCTCTTTGTGAACTGTTGGTCTCATCGAACCGCACAATCCACTGTTTCAACCACTTTGTAATGAAAGAGATTGAAGACTCTGTAGGAGTGCGAATCCTTTCCATATCCAAGTATAAAACCCTCATGTGCTTTTGGTGCAAATTTTGAGGTGTGATGTGGGTCCTTGATCCAACACCTTGCGCCAAATAGTCTGAAGTAACTGACATTTGGCTTCTTGACAGTAAGGAGATCATAAGATGTCTTGTTCAGTAGCTTGTGAAGATAAACACGATTGATTGTATGGCATGCAGTATCAATGGCTACGGGCCAGAATTTTCTTGGGGTCTTGTATTCATCTAACATCGTTCTGGCCATCTCAATTAGTGTTCTGTTCTTGCGTTCGACGATGCCATTCTGCTGTGGCGTGTACGGGGCTGAGAATTCATGTGTGATGCCCAAGGTATCAAGATATGTATCAAGGCCAGTGTTCTTGAATTCAGTGCCATTGTCACTTCTGATGTGCTTTATCTTGGCGCCAAAATTGTTCATAGCTCGATTGGCGAAGCGTCTGAAGACATCCTGCACTTCAGTCTTGTAAAGGATTATGTGCACCCAAGTATATCTAGAATAATCATCAACAATAACGAAGCCATAGAGGCAAGCAGTAGTAGTTAGAGTTGAGTAATGAGTGGGACCGAAAAGATCCATGTGAAGCAGTTCGAAGGGTCGAGTAGTGGTCATGATTGTCTTCGAGGGATGTTTGGCCCTCGTCATCTTCCCTGCTTCACAGGCACCGCATAAGTGGTATTTCTTGAACTTGATGCCCTCGATGCCTATGACATGCTTCTTCTTCGCAAGGGTGTGGAGGTTCCTCATGCCAGCATGTCCAGGCCTCCGATGCCAGAGCCAGCATTCTGAAGCCTTTGCTAGAAGACATACTGCAAGCTGTGGCCCTGCTGAGAAATCTACCACGTACAAATCATCTTTTCGATACCCTTCAAACACTAGAGACTTGTCAGATTCCATTAGTACAAGGCAACGATATTTTCAAACATTACGATCATGTTCAAATCGCAAAGCATTGAGACAGACATTAAGTTGAAGCCACGGGATTCAACAAGCATGACTTTATCCATGTGTTGATCCCTTGAGATTGCAACTCTACCTAGACCCAATACCTTACTTTTACCAGTGTCAGCAAATGTGATGTGGCTCTTGTCGGATGGACGTAAGGTTCAGTCCATAAGAAGACTTCTTTTGCCAGTCATGTGATTTGTACACCCACTGTCAATAATCCATTCTGAAGACGCTGGTGTCGTACCATACAGTGCAGTTAGGGGGATAGGCTTCACCAAGAGCATTGTGAAGCAAAAACATTTGACGAACCAGTGGGTTATGAAAGCTTAGATCCAGGTTAGGACTAATAGGGAGAGTAGCAAGCGATTCAAGTACGAAGTACATAGTAAGACCATTTGGGCATTTGATCTTGCGCCCTACAAGATGTTTAAGGTCCCCAGCAATAGCGTCAGACGATTTTGGTTTTCTGCTGGAGACCTTTCCCTGCAAAAGAGAGTTAAGCTTTCTTAGCCACCCACATCTTCAAGGATGGCTTAGAAGCAATAAGTCTAAGTGCAGCATCTGAGAATTTTGGCTTTAAAGCCTTAGCAAACTGTCTTGCAGGCGGACAATAGTACTCATAAGAATAATCAGAATAGTTCTTGGTCTTATGAACATGGCGGTTTGATGAACCGCTCTCATATTCATATGCCTTAGTATGGTTTCCCTGCAAAACATTTGCGTTAGTGCGACTCAGGTGAGTCCTCTGTCTGTATGAAGCCTTTGGACCGTATGATGCCTTTGGTCTGAGGTTTGTCTTCTTCACGTGAGGTGTCATGAAGACAATCACAGGAAGTTTTTACAGACACCTTTTTGGAACCCATATCTTCTTCATAGGCGGTCCATTCCTGCAGTTAGTACCAATGTACCTGGCAAACACTTCACCATTCTGATTCTTAAACAGTATATAGTTTGCATCAAAGGATTCATCAATGATAATGGGGTTAGCACAAGTGAAGCCAGTTAGATTGGATGGATCTGCTGAAGGTTCCTTTGCAGCAACCCACATGGTTTTGGGGTACTGCTCAGGTTTCCAGTAAGAGCCATCTGCATTCATTTTCCTTACTAACCCAACACCCTCTTTCCTAGGGTTTCGGTTCAGAATCTGCTTTTTGAGGACATCACATAGTGTCTGATGCCCTTGAAGACTTTTGTACATCCCTGTTTCAAGCAATGTCTTCAACCTAGCATTCTCATCAGCAATAGCGGTGGTATCCTCAGTAGAGGGGTTAGTTACCACATCAACAGTTGAAGATATTGCAACAGCAGTAGCAGTAGAACATTCAGCAACAGAAGTAGCATTATCACGCTCAATGCATTTAAGACATGGTGGTTCAAATCCTTCCTGAGCGGGACTGATCTGTTTGGCGCGAAGTGACTCGTTTTCCGTTTGAAGATCTTCATGAACCGCTCTCAATTTCTCAAGATCTTGCTTCCTTTGAAGATAATCATAGGAAAGCTTTTCATGAGTTGTTGAGAGAGTTTCATGACGACTTTCAAGTTCCTGATACTTAACGTGAAGATTTTTTATGTCTTCAATTAAGGATTCCGATCGAGTCATTTCAGCACCTAACAGATCATCGCTTCTGTCTAACAGTTTTTGAATATGTTCCATAGCTTTCTGTTGTTCAGTTGCAATTTTAGCAAGTGTTTTGTAGCTAGGTTTTGAACCACAATCAGAGTCATCGTCACTAGATGTTTGATAGTGAGTAGTGCGTGTGTTTACCTTGGCACCGCGTGCCATGAAGCAGTAGGTAGAAGCGGAGCAGTCCTTGTCATTTGCATCGGTGTCGGTGATGAAGTCATTGTCTTCAGTGTTGAAGATGGGCTTGGCAACGTATGCTGTAGCCAGACTTGCGACGCCTGAGTCGGATTCCTCCTCAGACTCCACCTCCGCCTCCTCAGACGCAGACTCCTCCTCTGAATCCATTTCCTTACCAACAAACGCACATGCCTTGCCAGATGAGCTCTTCTTGTGTGATGAAGACTTTGAGGAAGACTTGGAAGAAGACTTTGAGTATTTCTTCTTCTTCTTGTCGTCAGAGTCATATTCCTTGCTCTTCTTCTTCTTTTTGTTCTCATTGTCCCACTGTGGACACTCAGAGATGAAGTGGCCAAGTTTCTTGCACCTGTGACATGTTTTCCTCTTGTAGTCATGAGCAGGAGCTTCATCATTCCTTGAACTTGATCGGGAAGACTTTCTGAAGACTTTCTTCTTGGTGAATTTTTGGAACTTCTTGACAAGCATAGCAAGTTCCCTTCCAATGTCTTCAGGATCATCAGAACTGCTGTCAGATTCTTCTTCAGATGAGGAGACAGCTTTTGCCTTCAAGGCACGAGTTCGCTCATAGTTTGGACCGTAGATATCTCTTTTCTCCGAAAGCTGAAACTCATGTGTGTTGAGCCTCTCAAGTATGTCAGACGGATCGAGTGTCTTGAAATCAGGACGTTCTTGAATCATCAGGGCCAGGATGTCAAACGAACTATCAAGTGATCTCAGCAGCGTCTTGACGGCTTCATGTTTGGTAATCTCAGTGGCGCCGAGGGCTTGAAGCTCATTTGTGATATCAGTGAGTCGGTCAAATGTGTGCTGGACATTCTCATTGTCATTTCGCTTGAAGCGGTTGAAGAGGTTGCGAAGGACACTAATTCTCTGATCTCTGGGTTGAGATGCCTTCATTGACCTTGGAGAGCCAGTCCCAGACCAGCTTGGATGTCTTCAAAGCACTCACACGGCCATACTGTCCTTTGGTCAGATGACCACAGATGATATTCTTGGCAGTAGAGTCCAGTTGAACGAATTTCTTGACATCAGCAGCAGTGACACCTTCTCCAGCCTTGGGAACGCCGTTCTCGACGACATACCATAGGTCGACGTCAATGGCTTCAAGATGCATGCACATCTTATTCTTCTAGTAGGGATATTCAGTTCCATCGAAGACGGGGCACGCAGCGGAGACTTTAATTATCCCTGCAGTCGACATAGCTAAAACTCCAGGTGGTTAAACCGAATCACACAGAACAAGGGAGCACCTTGCTCTGATACCAATCGAAAGTGCATTATATCGACTAGAGGGGGGGGGGTGAATAGGCGATTTTTATGAAAGTCTTCAGAACATAGAAGTTTTGAAGACAAACGATAGAATTAAACCTATTACCATGCAGCGGAAGGTAGACTACACTAGGCAAACCATAGTCAAGTATTCAATGAAGTGAAAGCACAAAGACTAATATCAGCTAGGTAGTAAGGATCAGGTAGGAAGTTATTGTGAAGCCAAACAGAACACGCAGTCACTCAGTGAAGACAAATGATAGTGCAAACATACAATGACTTCACAATGAGTAACAATAAGTAAAGTGAAGTGAAGATGAAACCAGTGACTCGTTGAAGACAATGATTTGTTGGACCAGTTCCAGTTGCTGTGACAACTGTACGTCTGGTTGGAGCGGCTAGGTATTTAAACCTTAGGACACACAGTCCCGGACACCCAGTCCTGAACACGCAGCTCAAGACAACCAGTCCTCACCGTATTCTCCTTGAGCTAAGGTCACATAGACCTCGCCCAATCACTCTGGTAAGTCTTCAAGGTAGACTCCCAAACCTTCACAGACTTCGTTCACTGGCAATCCACAATGTCTCTTGGATGCTCAGAACGCAACGCCTAACCGGCTGGAGGATGCACAATCCTCAAGTGTAATAAGTCTTCAGATCACACAGACAAGAAGACTTAAGTGATGCCCAATTCTCTCTGGCTCTGGTGGTTAGGGCTTTTATCCTCGCAAGGAATTCTCTCTCAAAGGCTTCGAGGTGGGTTGCTCTCAAACGACAAAAGCCGTACTATCAATCTGAGCAGCCAACCGTTTATGGTTGAAGGGGGTGGGCTATTTATAGCCACTTGGCAACCCGACCTGATTTGTCCGAAATGACCCTGGGTCACTAAGGAACTGACACGTGTTCCAACGGTCAGATTTCAAACTCACACGGCAACTTTACTTGGGCTACAAGCAAAGCTGACTTGTCCGACTCTGGACAAGATTCGCTCTCATAGTCTTCACTTGAAGACATAGGTTTTTGGTTTAGGCATCACTTCAGTCATTCTGACTGGTTCTCTTGGACCCCACTTAACAGTACGGTGGTTCCTATGACTCAACACAAAAAAGAAAAAGAACTACGAAAGATCTAAGTCTTCGAGCTCCATAGGCTTCATATAGTGTCTTCTCTTGTCATAGTCTTCAATGTGAATATCTTCATATACCACCTTTGACTTCAATGTCTTCATACATTTTTAGGGGTCATCTCTGGTAGTAAAACCGAATCAATGAGGGACTTCTACCTGTGTTATCCTGCAATTCTCACAAACACATTAGTCCCTCAACTAGGTTTGTCGTCAATACTCCAAAACCAACTAGGGGTGGCACTAGATGCACTTACAGCCCCGCCGTCGGCGCACTCCAGCGCCACCCCGAACTGCGCCACGACGTCCGGCTGCTCCACCGCTGTCGTACACGTCTCCTCGTCCCGTTGGATGGAGTCGAGCCGCCTCATCGACGACGCCCACCTTCGTCTTCTTCCCCTACAGCCGTCGTCGAACGTCGCCTCGATTCGCCATCGTCGAGCCTCCCCAAGCACACTCTAGCACACCTACAGGACCGCGGTGAGCCCCCTCACGTCGATCCCCTCCTCTCCCTGCCCTTTGCCGCGCCTAAAACGCCATCATCATTGATGGCCGAGCTATGTTCTGCCGTGTCCGATGTCGATGTTTTAGCCAACCCCGAGACGCGCCCGTGCCACCGTTGAGTTTGTAGGGCCTCTAGGGCGTCGCTTGGCTTGTCAAACATCTCAATCCGTCCTTGCATCACCTGGCCGCGCTCGTCGCGAGCTCCTAGCCGCCACGGCCGCGCTCCCCTGCCACTCCCGCTGCTACTGTTGCTGCTACGTGCTACTGCTTTGTAACACCCCGGATGTAACTTTCCCAATTTGTACTCCAACTCTTGCCGTTTCTGGCGTTAAGTTATTTTATTTTCTCGGGTTCGGGTCTTTGTCTCCATGTGTTGTTGTCGTTGTCATGCATCTCATATCATGGCATCATGTGCATTGCATTTGCATACGTGTTCGTCTCATGCATTCGAGCATTTTCCCCGTTGTCCGTTTTGCATTCCGGCGCTTCGTCCTCCTCCGGTGGTCATTTCTAGCTTTCTTTCATGTGTGGGGATTAAACATTTCTGGATTGGACCGAGACTTGCCAAGCGGCCTTGGTTTACTACCGGTAGACCGCCTGTCAAGTTTCGTATCATTTGGACTTCGTTTGATACTCCAACGGTTAACCGAGGGACCGGAAATGCCTCGTGTGTGTTGCAGCCCAACACCCTTCCAATTTGGCCCAAAACCCACCTAAACCTTCTCCATCATCTAGATCGTTCGATCACGATTGCGTGGCCAAAAACCGCACCTCTTTTGGACTCTCCTAGCTTCCCCTATGCCTATATATAGATCTCCTTCCAAAAATCCTGGGTCTCCCCTTCCCCTAACCCTAGATCCACCCCTCGCGCGCGCCGAACATTGTCCGCCGGCGCCGGACACGCCGCCGCCAGCCACCCACGCGCCGCCACGTGTCCACGCCGCCGCCACTCCCACCGCGGCCCGCGGGAGCCCAGGGCAGGCCCCCAGGCCCGCGCGCGCCGCCCGCCTCGTCCGTCTGCCCCGCCGCCCGATCCACCGTGTCGCCGCCACCGCGCCGCCTCCGCCGCCGTCGCCGACTTCGCCGGCCGCCGCGCTACCGTACCGGCCCGACCACCAACTGCGCCGCCCCGACGCGCCCGGCCGCTTGCCGCCTCCTCAACGCCGCGCCCGCCGCCCCCGTCGCTCCGGCGACCCGCGCCGGCCGGAAGCCGCTCTGGAAGCCGCCTCCCCGCCGCCGCCTCGTTTCACGTGCCACCGAAACCCTAGATCCGGAGGTTGAAATTTCATCTAAGTCCCAAAATTCCAAGTCCAAATGCTCCTGTTCATAGCCTCGTAACTTTGCATCCGTAGTTCCGATTCATGCATATAGCATATCAAAATGTTCATCTCGGAGAGTACATCATTTCATTCCATTGCATCATTTTCATTTGAGTTCATCTTGATGCCCGAAATGCTGTTAGAAGAGGGCTACTTGAGATAATTGTCAGATCTGCTACTCCGATTAGCTTTTTGTCATTTTTGCCATGATTAATGTGTGCATGATATGCCCATGAGTTCTACATATGTTTTGTTAAGGGTTTTGCCATCTTTCCAGAGGTGCAACCCATGTATTTTTGTGATGTGTGTGGTGACTAGTACAAGCATGCAAAATGGTGCACTTGTTAATTCTGTTTTCAGGGACTTAACAATTCCACTAAGTCCTTGGGCTGTTTATCTCATATTGCCATATGTTCATGTTGTTTCCTAGTGATCCGTGCCTATTTTGAGGATGATCAGTAAGGATGTTTTGTTAATCTTGTAGTGATCTATCCATCCATGTCTTGTTTGCAATTATGGAGCACCCTAGCTCGAGTCAATCGAGCTCTACTTTTGCTACTTTGTGAATCTGGGCAGATTGTCAACTTGTTTGCAATTTTGCCGATGATGTTGTAGTTGATCCGTGCATGCTATGCTATTGTTCTTGCCATGTCTAGCTTGAATTTTGTGTGTTCTTGATGGATGTATGCTTAGATTTTCATGACTTGCCCCATAGTGAGTGCATGGAGCTCGTAAACATGCCTACTTGAGTTATGTTTCAGCGTGTGCCAGTTTTCACTGTCTGAAAACTGATTATGTTTTTGCTATGTTCACATGCTTGCAATTGTATTTTCTGATCCCTTTTGGCTCAAGGTCACTAAGGGACTTTTGTTAAGCTCTTTGAGTAGCTCCATGCCATGCTTTACTTTGCCATGTTCAGGTCCTGTAACATGTAGTTTTGTTGCTCCGAAGAGGGCTTCCTGATCTGAAATTCCAAACAAGTGTTAATTTCACTAAGTCTGAGATCTGTTTGTCATATGCATTTTTGCCATGCTTGTTTGAACCTGTTAATGGATGAATTGGCCGTAGCTCAGTGCTAGACTTTTGTTAAGCATCTTGTATGCATCCCTGCCATGTATTTTGTTGTCATGTTTGGGTGCTGTAGCATGTTCATCTCATTGCATTTAGAAGGCTACTTGCTGCAAATCGCAGAACGTGGTCATATTTGAATCGCTTGCCATTTCCAAACTGTAACTCCGATTCCGGCGTTCTTTATATCATTTTCGAGCGATTTCATCTCATCTTTCCAGTTGCTCCCTTGGATTTCCAAGTTGAGGCCAGGTTCATGCTTTCCCTGTCATATCTTGCATATGCATCCTGCATCGCATCCCGGATAGCATACCATCTTAGCATCATCTTTTTTGATCCTTGCACGTGGTTGATTGTGTCCTTGTTGCTTGTTTTTCTTGTTTAGGTAGAGCCGGGAGATGAGTTTGCTAACGAGGAGCCCGTTGAGTTTGCTTTCGAGGATCCAGTCAACTCTGACAACTGTGCAGGCAAGATGATCATACCCTCGAAATCACTACTATCTTTGCTATGCTAGTTTGCTCGCTCTTTTGCTATGCCAATGCTACGATGCCTACCACTTGCTTTCAAGCCTCCCAAATTGCCATGTCAAACCTCTAACCCACCATGTCCTAGCAAACCATTGATTGGCTATGTTACCGCTTTGCTCAGCCCCTCTTATAGCGTTGCTAGTTGCAGGTGAAGATTGGAGGCCGTTCCTTGTTGGAACATTTATTTACTTGTTGGGATATCATTATATTGCCATGTTATCTTAATGCATCTATATACTTGGTAAAGGGTGGAAGGCTCGGCCTCTCGCCTAGTGTTTTGTTCCACTCTTGCTGCCCTAGTTTCCGTCATATCGGTGTTATGTTCCCGGATTTTGCGTTCCTTACGCGGTTGGGTTATAATGGGAACCCCTTGATATTTCGCCTTGATTAAAGCTTTTCCAGCAATGCCCAACCTTGGTTTTACCTTTTGCCACCTAGCCTCTTTTTCCCTTGGGTTTCCGGAGCCCGAGGGTCATCTTATTTAAACCCCCCCGGGCCAGTGCTCCTCTGAGTGTTGGTCCACCTGTCAGCTGCCGGTGGCCACCAGGGGCAACTCTGGGCTGGCCTACCCGTACCTAAGACAATCTGAGTGTGCCCTGAGAAAGAGATATGTGCAGCTCCTATCGGGATTTGTCGGCACATTAGGGCGGTGTTGCTGGTCTTGTTTTAACCTGTCGAAGTGTCTTGAAGAACCGAGATACCGAGTCTGATCGGAACGTCTTGGGAGGAGGTCTATTCCTTCGTTGACCATGAGAGCTTGTCATGGGCTAAGTTGGGACTCCCCTGCAGGGATTTGAACTTTCGAAAGCCGTGCCCGCGGTTATGGGCAGATGGGAATTTTTTAATGTCCGGTTGTAGATAACATGAACCTTAATTAATTAAAATGAATCAACTAAGTGTGTAACCGTGATGGCCTCTTCTCGGCGGAGTCCGGGAAGTGGACACGGTGTTGGAGTAATGTTTGCGTAGGTTGTTCTCTAGTTTCTCGCTCGCGCTTTGCCTCCTCTTCTCGCTCTCTTTTGCGAACAGGATAGCCACCATATTTTGCTAGTCGCTTGCTGCAGCTCCACATATGTTTACCTTGCCTCACCTTTAAGCTTAAATAGTCTTGATCGCGAGGGTGCGAGATTGCTGAGTCCCTGTGGCTCACAGATTACTATTACACCAGATGCAGGGCCTGATGATTCCGCTCCAGCAGACGCGTATGAGCTCAAGTGGGAGTTCGACGAAGACTCTCAACGTTACTATGTTTCCTTTCCTGATGATCAGTAGTGGTGCCCAGTTGGGGGTGATCGGGACCGTGTCGCTTGTTGGGTTCTCTTTTATTTTGGCGCCGTAGTCGGGCCATGAGTGTTTGGATGATGTAATGTTATTTATGTACTTGATTGACGTGGCGAGTGTATGCCAACTATGTTATCTCCCCTTTATTATTATATTACATGGGATGTTGTGAAGATTGCCTACCTTGCGACATATGCCTTCAATGCGATTATGCCTCTAAGTCGTGCCTCGACACGTGGGAGATATAGTCGCATCGAGGGTGTTACATGCTTCTACTGCTACGTGCTACTGCTTCTACTGCTACGTGCTACTTCTTCTACTGTTAGCCTTTGTCATAAGCTCACGTCTACAGGCTAGATAGTTTTCCGTTTAAAATAATCGGTGCAGCTGGGTCGGATGTGACCCAGGCATGCACATTGGTTGTGGAGGCGCATGTACCGAGCCCTCCTCGTTTCCTTTCTGTTTTCTGTTACTCCCTCCTGGTCGCCCGGCTCTCGCTATGGACGTGATCGCGGGGCAGCGCGATCTACGCGGATCATGGCGGCCGGACCGGGAGGGCAGACTAGCGATTGTAATGAGATAATAAGGAAAGAGAAAAAACAGAAAAGCTACGCAGTTATGGCAGCACAAAATACCCTTCCAAGTTCGCCCGTGTTCATCTCGCCCTCAAGCTAGTTCCTCTCTCTCTCGTTCGATCGTTCAGCGACGACATTTGGCATCAGAGCCTGGTGTTTGATCCTGCTCCGGTGGCCGGCGGTGTTTGATCCGTGGTGGCGCACATGTCGGGCGACGAGTCAGATGGGAAGAACAAGAGCGGGACAAAGTCGCCGTCGAAGACGCCTTCATCCAAGGCGCCACTCGCGCGCCTCACCGGCAGCGGCAGCGGCGAGTACCGGGTGGTGGAGCGCGTCGTGCGAGAGGAGTTGGGGGCGTCCATGATGCTCACACGCACGAACTATCAGGAGTGGGCACTCGTGATGCAAGTCAAGCTGCAAGTCGCCCGCGTCTGGTCCGCGGTGACCGACGACACCGCTGACGAGAACGACGATCGGCACGCACTGCAGATCATTCTCACTGGCGTTCCGCCGGAGATGTTGCATGTGCTGGCTGCAAAGGACACGGCGAAGACGGCGTGGGAGACCATCAAGATGATGCGGATGGGCAGTGAGCGCGCCCGTGAAGCCAAGGCGCAGGTGCACCGGCGGGAGTTCGAGGATCTCCGTTTCAGAGATGGGGAGTCCGTCGAGGACTTCGGGCTGCGGCTCGCTGCCCTTGTCGCCAATCTGGAGCTGTACGATGACCCCGTCACCGAGCACAAGGCAGTCCAAATTTTTTTCCGAGTGGTGCCACGTCGGTACCGCCCAATGGCCATGGCAATCGAGTCCTTGCTTGATTTGAAAACCATATCCATCGAGGAGCTTGTCGGCCGCTTCTCTGCATGTGAGGATCACTACGACCTTGACGACGGCGCACATACCACCGGGCGCCTCCTGCTCACTCATGAGGAGTGGCTGGCCCGGGAGAAGCTGGGCGGCGGCGGCGGTTCATAGTCCAGTAGCGGCGGCGGCAAGAACAAGTCGCCGGGCAAGCCCAAACCTCATGGCAGCGGCGGTGGCAGACCTGTGCCGGGCAGCGGCGGCGTGGGAGGATCCGGCGGCTCAGGCGGCAAGAATAAAGGCAAATGCCATTATTGCGGCAAGGTCGGACACTGGAAAAAGGACTATTGGTCATGGCTGGAGAAGCAAAAGGAACAAGGGAAGAAGGAACAGGCTAACCTCGTCCGCGAAGATCGCGACGAACACGATCAGGGCCTGCTCATGGCCGTGGTCACCAACGTCTCTACACCTGAGCTAGTGGTGCCCCAAGCTGTGTTCTTGAATGAGGAGAAAGTAATTCCCGTGCCTTCACCCGATGGCCTTTGGTACTATGATACAGGGGCGTCCAGCCATATGACTGGGGAGAGGAACATGTTTTCCTCACTTGATGAAGGTGTACACGGCACAGTGAAATTCGGAGACGGCTCTCTGGTGGCTATCAAGGGCAGGGGCGCTGTTGTGTTTCGCTGCCAGAATGGTGATCAACGTGCTCTCTCTGAAGTCTATTTCATTCCCAGCTTACGCAGCAATATCATCTCAGTAGGGCAGTTGGATGAGGGTGGATGCAGGATAGGGATTGAAGATGGGATCATGACCATCCAAGATCCGGGCCGACGCATCCTGGCTCGCGTCAAACTGACGGCGAGCAGATTGTACACGGGCGTACTGAGCATTGACTCCCTGGCCTGTCTCCTCACCAAGACTGAAGATGTCACCTGGCGCTGGCATGCTAGGATGGGACACCTGCACTTCAGAGCTTTGCGAGCCATGTCTTCGAAGGAAATGGTACGTGGGATGCCGGTCATTGACCGCGTCGAGGAGTATTTGATGGTTGTGCATTGGGTAAACAACACCGTGCCCCTTTTCCTCAAGTGGCCGGATACAGAGCAGAGAAAGGCCTTGAGCTTGTTCATACAGACTTGTGTGGGCCAATCACACCAACCACACCGGGGGCAGTAAGTATTTCTTGCTGATAGTTGACGATTACAGTCGATACATGTGGTTGGAGTTACTGAAATCCAAGGATGAAGCTCATCAGAAGTTCAAGAAAGTGCAGGCAATGGCTGAGAACGAGGGAAAATGCAGGCTTCACGCATTCCGGTCTGACCGAGGCGGTGAGTTCAACTCCATTGAGTTCAGAGGATACTGCGAGCAGCTAGGCATCAAACACTACACGACCACCCCGTACTCCCCTCAGCAAAACAGAGTGGTTGAACGCCGGAATCAGACCATCATCGAGATGGCGCGTTGCCTGCTCAAAAGCATGGCCGTGCCGTCGTATTTCTGGGCTGAAGCAGTAAAGACTGCGGTGTACCTGCTCAACAGAGCTCCCACACGTAGCTTGGACGGGGTAACGCCGTATGAGGCTTGGCACGGCCACAAGCCAAGTGTGCTGCACCTACGTGTGTTTGGGTGTGTGGCGCATGTCAAGAAGCTTGGCCCTGGAGTGACTAAGCTCTCAAATCGATCGACCCCAATGATCTTCATTGGCTACGAGGAAGGAACCAAAGGCTATCGTGTGTACAATCCGGCTACACAAAAGGTACAAGTCACACGTGATGTTTTATTTGAGGAGAGCAGGCCATGGACCTGGAATGCACAGGGCGCGGTCACGGCGCCCGCGCTGACGACGTTCACTGTGGTCTATGCAAATGACCATGGTGTGCACGAGCTGGACACGGGCTGCTCGCCTACGCCTGCATCGAGGAGCGCAGCACCACCACCCTCTACGCCACCATTGGGGTCGCCGCTGAACTCCATCGACACGCCGGCTGCATCGGCGCCCGGCATGTCGCGGACTGAGCCTTGCACGCCGGCTGTGGCGAGGGAGATGCGTTGGGCCACGCCGCCCACGCATGATGATGGGCGCGACGTTGACTCCGGACCTATACGGTACCGACGCCTCTCCGATGTTCTCGACGAGACAGAACATGAGGCTGTATGGGAGGAGCCCGACCAGTGCTTGCTCACGGCAGAGGAGCCACGCGACATCACTGAGGCGCTGAGCGACGAGGCCTGGAAGGCGGCAATGGATGCGGAGATGGACTCCATAGGCGAGAACAAGACCTGGGAGCTCGCCCACTTGCCGGCCGGCCACAAAGCCATTAGCTTGAAGTGGGTGTACCGCGTCCAGCGCGATCCTGACGGCAACATCGTCAAGTACAAGGCCCGCTTGGTGGCGAAAGGCTATGTTCAGCATGAAGGCGTGGACTTCGAGGAAGTTTTTGCGCCAGTGGCACGGATGAAGACCGTGCGGCTGCTTCTCGCGCTCGCCGCACACTCCGGCTGGGAGGTGCACCATATGGATGTAAAATCCGCCTTTCTCAATGGTGACCTCGCCGAGGAAGTGTACGTGGCGCAACCGCCGGGGTACGTCACCGTTGGCAAGGAGCAACAGGTTTTGCGGCTTCGGAAGGCGCTCTACGGGCTACGGCAAGCTCCGAGGGCCTGGTACGCGAAGCTGGCCGAGACCATGAGCACGCTGGGGTTCACGCGTAGCCCACTGGAGCATGCTGTGTATCGCCGCGGTGATGCACACTCATTTCTGCTAGTGGGTGTGTATGTAGACGACCTCATCATCACCCGCACCAGCAAGACTTCCATTGGCGAGTTCAAGAATCAAATGCAAGAGCTATTCAAAATGAGTGATCTCGGTCTCTTGAGCTACTATCTGGGCATCGAGGTAACTCAATCCAATGATTCTATAACCCTGTGTCAGAGGAGCTATGTAGAGAAAATTCTTGAAGCTGCTGGAATGGAAGGGTGCCATGGATGTCAGACACCAATGGAATGTCGGCTCAAACTGAGGAAGAATGACGATGTAAAACTTGTCGACCCTTCTCTGTACCGCAGCATAATTGGTAGCCTAAGGTACCTGGTGCACTCAAGGCCGGACATCACTCATGCAGTTGGAATAGTGAGCAGATACATGGAAAGGCCTACAGTCACTCACTGGACAGCCGTGAAGGAGATACTTAGGTACGTGCGCAGTACTTTGAGCTATGTGTGCTGCTATGGGCGTGGTTCAGGGAAAAGTGAGCTGCTGGGCTATAGTGACAGTGACCACGCCGGCGACGTTGAGGATCGTAAGAGCACATCTGGTCAGATTTTCTTCCTTGGCAGTGTTGGAAATATGCCCTAGAGGCAATAATAAATTAGTTATTATTATATTTCCTTGTTCATGATAATCGTTTATTATCCATGCTAGAATTGTATTGATAGGAAACTCAGATACATGTGTGGATACATGGACAACACCATGTCCCTAGTAAGCCTCTAGTTGACTAGCTCGTTGATCAATAGATGGTTACGGTTTCCTGACCATGGACATTGGATGTCATTGATAACGGGATCACGTCATTAGGAGAATGATGTGATGGACAAAGACCCAATCCTAAGCCTAGCACAAGATCATGTAGTTCGTATGCTAAAGCTTTTCTAATGTCAAGTATCATTTCCTTAGACCATGAGATTGTGCAACTCCCAGATATCGTAGGAGTACTTTGGGTGTGCCAAACGTCACAACGTAACTGGGTGGCTATAAAGGTACACTACAGGTATCTCCGAAAGTGTCTGTTGGGTTGGCACGAATCGAGACTGGGATTTGTCACTCCGCGTAAACGGAGAGGTATCTCTGGGCCCACTCGGTAGGACATCATCATAATGTGCACAATGTAATCAAGGAGTTGATCACGGGATGATGTGTTACGAAACGAGTAAAGAGACTTGCCGGTAACGAGATTGAACAAGGTATCGGGATACCGACGATCGAATCTCGGGCAAGTATCGTACCGCTAGACAAAGGGAATTGTATACGGGATTGATTAAGTCCTTGACATCATGGTTCATCTGATGAGATCATCGTGGAACATGTGGGAGCCAACATGGGTATCCAGATCCCGCTGATGGTTATTGACCGGAGAGTCATCTCGGTCATGTCTGCATGTCTCCCGAACCCGTAGGGTCTACACACTTAAGGTTCGGTGACGCTAGGGTTATAGAGATATTAGTATGCGGTAACCCGAAAGTTGTTCAGAGTCCCGGATGAGATCCCGGACGTCACGAGGAGTTCCGAAATGGTCCGGAGGTAAAGATTTATATATGGGAAGTCTTGTTTTGGTCGCCGGAAAAGTTTCGCGCATTATCGGTATTTTACCGGGAGTGCCGAAAGGGGTCCGGGGGTCCACCAAGGGGGTCCACCTGCCACGGGGGGCCACATGGGCTGTAGGGGTGTGCGCCTTGGCCTATATGGGCCAAGGGCACCAGCCCCAAGAGGCCCATGCGCCAAGAGATAAGGGAAAGAAAGAGTCCTAAAAGGGGAAGGCACCTCCTAGGTGCCTTGGGGAGGATGGACTCCTCCCTGGCCGCACCCTTCCTTGGAGGAAGGGCCAAGGCTGCGCCCCCCTCTCCCTTGGCCCTATATATAGTGGGGGGAAGGGAGGGCAGCCGCACCTAAGCCCTGGCGCCTCCCTCTCCTTCCATGACACATCTCCCTCCTCCCGCAGCGCTTGGCGAAGCCCTGTTGGAATCCCGCTACTTCCACCACCACGCCGTCGTGCTGCTGGATCTCCATCAACCTCTCCTCCCCCCTTGCTGGATCAATAAGGAGGAGACGTCACTGCTCCGTACGTGTGTTGAACGCGGAGGTGCCGTCCGTTCGGCGCTAGGATCATCGGTGATTTGGATCACGACGAGTACGACTCCATCAACCCCGTTCTCTTGAACGCTTCCGCGCGCGATCTACAAGGGTATGTAGATCCACTCCTCCCTCGTTGCTAGATGACTCCATAGATAGATCTTGGTGACACGTAGGAAAATTTCGAATTTATGCTACGTTCCCCAACAGTAGCATCATGAGCTAGGTCTATGCGTAGTTTCTATGCACGAGTAGAACACAAAGTAGTTGTGGGCGTTGATATTGTTCAATATGCTTACCGTTACTAGTCCAATATTGATTCGGTGGCATTGTGGGATGAAGCGGCCCGGACCGACCTTACACGTACTCTTACGTGAGACTGGTTCCACCGACTGACATGCACTAGTTGCATAAGGTGGCTAGCGGGTGTCTGTCTCTCCCACTTTAGTCGGATCGGATTCAATGAAAAGGGTCCTTATGAAGGGTAAATAGCAATTGGCATATCACGTTGTGGTTTTTGCGTAGGTAAGAGACGTTCTTGATAGAAACCCATAGCATCCACGTAAAACATGCAAACAACAATTAGAGGACGTCTAACTTGTTTTTGCAGGGTATGCTATGTGATGTGATATGGCCAAGAAGTATGTGATGAATGATATGTGATGTATGAGATTGATCATGTTCTTGTAATAGGAATCACGACTTGCATGTCGATGAGTATGACAACCGGCAGGAGCCATAGGAGTTGTCTTTATTTATTTATGACCTGCGTGTCAACATAAACGTCATGTAATTACTTTACTTTATTGCTAACCGTTAGCTGTAGTAGTAGTAGAAGTAATAGTTGGCGAGACAACTTCATGAAGACACGATGATGGAGATCATGATGATGGAGATCATGGTGTCATGCCGGTGACGATAATTATCATGGAGCCCCGAAGATGGAGATCAAAAGGAGCAATATGATATTGGCCATATCATGTCACTATTTGATTGCATGTGATGTTTATCATGTTTTTGCATCTTGTTTACTTAGAACAACGGTAGTAAATAAGATGATCCCTCATAATAATTTCAAGAAAGTGTTCCCCCTAACCGTGCACCGTTGCGACAGTTCGTTGTTTTGAAGCACCACATGATGATCGGGTGTGATAGATTCTAATGTTCACATACAACGGGTGTAAGACAGATTTACACACGCGAAACACTTAGGTTGACTTGACGAGCCTAGCATGTACATACATGGCCTCGGAACACAAGAGACCGAAAGGTCGAGCATGAGTCGTATGGTAGATACGATCAACATGAAGATGTTCACCGATGATGACTAGTCCGTCTCACGTGATGATCGGACACGGCCTAGTTGACTCGGATCATGTAATCACTTAGATGACTAGAGGGATGTCTATCTGAGTGGGAGTTCATAAGATGAACTTAATTATCCTGAACATAGTCAAAAGGTCTTCGCAAATTATGTCGTAGCTCGCGCTTCAGTTCTACTGTTTAGATATGTTCCTAGAGAAAATTTAGTTGAAAGTTGATAGTAGTAATTATGCGGACTAGGTCCGTAAACTGAGGTTTGTCCTCATTGCTTCATAGAAGGCTTATGTCCTTAATGCACCGCTCAGTGTGATGAACCTCGAACGTTGTCTATGGATGTTGCGAACATCTGACATACACATTTTGATAACTACGTGATAGTTCAGTTAAACGGCTTAGAGTTGAGGCACCGAAGATGTTTTGAAACGTCGCGAAACATATGAGATGTTTCGAGGGCTGAAATTGGGATTTCAGGCTCGTGCCCACGTCAAGAGGTATAAGACCTCCGATGATTTTCTTAGCCTGCAAACTAAGGGAGAAAAGCTCAATTGTTGAGCTTGTGCTCAGATTGTCTGAGTACAACAATCATTTGAATCGAGTGGGAGTTGATCTTCCAGATGAGAAAGTGATGTTTCTCCGAAGTCATTACCACCAAGCTGCTAGAGCTTCATGATGAACTATAATATATCAGGGACATATATGATGATCCTTGAGATATTCGCGATGTTTGACACCACAAAAGTAGAAATCAAGGAGCATCAATTGTTGATGGTTGGTGAAACCACTAGTTTCAAGAAGGGCAAGGGCACGAAGGGATACTTCATGAAACGGCAATTCAGCTGCTGCTCTAGTGAAGAAACCCAAGGTTGAACCCAAACCCGAGACTAAGTGCTTCTGTAATAAGGGGAACAACCACTGGAGCAGAATTACCCTAGATACTTGGTAGATGAGAAGGCTGGTAAGGTCGATAGAAGTATATTGGATATGCATTGTGTTGATGTGTACTTTACTAGTACTCCTAGTAGCACCAGGGTATTAGATACCGGTTCGGTTGCTAAGTGTTAGTAACTCGAAATAAAAGCTACGGAATAAACGGAGACTAGCTAAAGGTGAGCTGACGATATGTGTTGGAAGTGTTTCCAATGTTGATATGATCAAGCATCGCACGCTCCCTCTACCATCGAGATTGGTGTTTGCATTGAGAATAGACATGATTGGATTATGTCTATCGCAATACAGTTATTCATTTAAGGAGAATAACGGTTACTCTGTTTATTTGAATAATACCTTCAATGGTCTTGCACCTAAAATGAATGGTTCGTTGAATCTCGATCATAGTGATACACATGTTCATGCCAAAAGATATAAGATAGTAATGATAGTACCACCTACTTGTGGCACTGCCACTTAAGTCTTATCGGTATAAAACGCATGAAGAGGCTCCATGTTGATGGATCTTTGGACTCACTCATTTTTGAAAAGTTTGAGACATGCGAACCATGTCTATTGGTGTATATGCATGAAGAAACTCCATGCAAATGGACCGTTTGGACTCACTTGATTTTGAATCACTTGAGACATGCAAATCATACCACATGGGCAAGATGACTGAAAGCCTCGTTTTCAGTAAAATGGAACTAGAAAGCAACTTGTTGGAAGAAATACATTTTGATGTGTGCAGTCCAATGAGTGCTGAGGCGTGTAGTGGATATCGTTATGTTCTTACTTCACAAATGATTTGAGTAGATGTTGAGTACATTTACTTGATAAATCACGAGTCTGAATTATTGAAAGGTTCAAGTAATTTCAGGGTGAAGTTGAAAGATCGTCGTGACAAGAGGATAAAATATCTATGATATGATCATAGAGATGAATATCTGAATTACGAGTTTGGCACAGAATTAAGACATTGTGGAAATTGTTTCACAACTAATACAGCCTGGAACACTATAGTGTGATGGTGTGTCCGAACATCATAACTGTACCCTATTGGATATGATGCATACCATGATGTCTCTTATCGAATTACCACGATAGTTTATGGGTTAGGCATTAGAGACAACCACATTCACTTTAAATAGGGCACCACGTAATTCCGATGAGATGACACCGTATGAACTATGGTTTAGAGAAACCTAAGCTGTCATTTCTTAAAAGTTTGGGGCTGCGGCGCTTATGTGAAAAAAGTTTCAGGGTGATAAGCTCGAACCCAAAGCGGATAAATGCATCTTCATAGGACACCCAAAACAGTTGGGTATACCTCCTGTCTCAGATCCGAAAGCAATAAGGGATTGTTTCTAGAATCGGGTCCTTTCTCGAGGAAAAGTTTCTCTCGAAAGAATTGAGTGGGAGGATGGTGGAGACTTGATGAGGTTATTGAACCGTCTCTTCAACTAGTGTGTGGCAGGGCACAGGAGTTATTCCTGTGGCACCTACACCAATTGAAGTGGAAGCTTATGATAGTGATCATGAAACTTCAGATCAAGTCACTACCAAACCTCGTGGGATGACAAGGATGCGTACTACTTCAGAGTGGTACGTAATCCTGTCTTGGAAGTCATGTTGCTAGACAACAATGAACCTACGAGCTATGGAGAAGCGATGGTGGGCCTGGATTCCAAAATGGCTCGAGGCCATATAATCCGAGAGAGGATCCATATATGAAAACAAAGTGTAGACTTTGGGAGAACTACTTGATGGTCGTAAGGCTGTTAGGTACATATGGATTTTAAAAGGAAGACGGACAATGATGGTAGGTATCACCATTAAGAAAGCTCGACTTGTCGTTAAGATGTTTTCCGACAAGTTCAAGGAGTTGACTGCGATGAGACTTTCTCACTCGTAGCGATGCTAAGAGTCTGTTGGAATTACATTAGCAATTACTGCATTATTTGTGAAATCTTGCAGATAGGATGCCAAAAACCATTGTTTCCTCGACGATTTTTGAGGAAAGGTTGTATGTGATACAACCGAAAGGTTTTGTTAATCCTGAAAGATGCTAATAAGTATGCAAAGCTCCGGCAATCCTTCTAGGGACTGGAGTAAGCATCTCGGAGTTGGAATGTATGCTTTGATAATGATCAAAGATTTTGGGTTTATACAAAGTTTATGAGAAACTTGTATTTCCAAAGAAGTGAGTGGGAGCACTATAGAATTTCTGATAAATATATGTTGACATATTGTTGATCAGAAATGACATAGAATTTCTGGAAAGCATATAGGGTTATTTGGAAAGTATTTTTCAATGGAAAGCCTGGATTAAGCTACTTGAACATTGAGCATCAAGATCTATAAGGATAGATCAAAACGCTTAATGGTACTTTCAAACGAGCACATACCTTGACATGATCTTGAAGGTGTTCAAGATGGATCAGTCAAAGAAGGAGTTCTTTCCTGAGTTGTAAGGTATGAAGTTAAGACTTAAAGCTCGACCACGACAGAATAGAGAGAAAGGACGAAGGTCGTCCCCTATGCTTAAGACATAGGCCCTACAGTATGCTATGCTGTGTACTGCACCTGAAATGTGCCTTGCCATGAGTCAGTCAAGGGGTACAAGAGTGATCCAAGAATGGACCACAAGACAGCGGTCAAAGTTATCCTTAGTAACTAGTGGACTAAGGAATTTTCTCGATTATGGAGGTGGTAAAAGAGTTCGTCGTGAAGGGTTACGCGATGCAAACTTTGACACTAATCCAGATTATTCTGAGTAGTAAACTGGATTCGTATAGTAGAACAGTTATTTGGAATAGCTCCAAATATAGCGTAGTAGCTGCATCTACAAGATGACATTGAGATTTGCGAAGTACATACGGATCTGAAAGATTCAGACCCGTTGACTATAACATCTCTCACAAGCATAACATGTTCAAACCCAGAACTCATCGAGTGTTAATCACATGGTAATGTGAACTAGATTATTGACTCTAGTAAACTCTTTGGGTGTTAGTCACATGAGGATGTGACCTTGAGTGTTAATCACATATCGATGTGAACTGGATTATTAACTCTAGTGCAAGTGGGAGACTGTTGGAAATATGCCCTAGAGGCAATAATAAATTAGTTATTATTATATTTCCTTGTTCATGATAATCGTTTATTATCCATGCTAGAATTGTATTGATAGGAAACTCAGATACATGTGTGGATACATGGACAACACCATGTCCCTAGTAAGCCTCTAGTTGACTAGCTCGTTGATCAATAGATGGTTACGGTTTCCTGACCATGGACATTGGATGTCATTGATAACGGGATCACGTCATTAGGAGAATGATGTGATGGACAAAGACCCAATCCTAAGCCTAGCACAAGATCATGTAGTTCGTATGCTAAAGCTTTTCTAATGTCAAGTATCATTTCCTTAGACCATGAGATTGTGCAACTCCCGGATACCGTAGGAGTACTTTGGGTGTGCCAAACGTCACAACGTAACTGGGTGGCTATAAAGGTACACTACAGGTATCTCCGAAAGTGTCTGTTGGGTTGGCACGAATCGAGACTGGGATTTGTCACTCCGCGTAAACGGAGAGGTATCTCTGGGCCCACTCGGTAGGACATCATCATAATGTGCGCAATGTAATCAAGGAGTTGATCACGGGATGATGTGTTACGAAACGAGTAAAGAGACTTGCCGGTAACGAGATTGAACAAGGTATCGGGATACCGACGATCGAATCTCGGGCAAGTATCGTACCGCTAGACAAAGGGAATTGTATACGGGATTGATTAAGTCCTTGACATCATGGTTCATCCGATGAGATCATCGTGGAACATGTGGGAGCCAACATGGGTATCCAGATCCCGCTGATGGTTATTGACCGGAGAGTCATCTCGGTCATGTCTGCATGTCTCCCGAACCCGTAGGGTCTACACACTTAAGGTTCGGTGACGCTAGGGTTATAGAGATATTAGTATGCGATAACCCGAAAGTTGTTCGGAGTCCCGGATGAGATCCCGGACGTCAGGAGGAGTTCCGGAATGGTCCGGAGGTAAAGATTTATATATGGGAAGTCTTGTTTTGGTCGCCGGAAATGTTTCGCGCATTATCGATATTGTACCGGGAGTGCCGAAAGGGGTCCGGGGGTCCACCTGCCCCGGGGGGCCACATGGGCTGTAGGGGTGTGCGCCTTGGCCTATATGGGCCAAGGGCACCAGCCCCAAGAGGCCCATGCGCCAAGAGATAAGGGAAAGAAAGAGTCCTAAAAGGGGAAGGCACCTCCTAGGTGCCTTGGGGAGGATGGACTCCTCCCTGGCCGCACCCTTCCTTGGAGGAAGGGCCAAGGCTGCGCCCCCGTCTACCTTGGCCCTATATATAGTGGGGGGAAGGGAGGGCAGCCGCACCTAAGCCCTGGCGCCTCCCTCTCCCTTCCATGACACATCTCCCTCCTCCCGCAGCGCTTGGCGAAGCCCTGTTGGAATCCCGCTACTTCCACCACCACGCCGTCGTGCTGCTGGATCTCCATCAACCTCTCCTCCCCCCTTGCTGGATCAAGAAGGAGGAGACGTCGCTGCTCCGTACGTGTGTTGAACGCGGAGGTGCCGTCCGTTCGGCGCTAGGATCATCGGTGATTTGGATCAGGACGAGTACGACTCCATCAACCCCGTTCTCTTGAACGCTTCCGCGCGCGATCTACAAGGGTATGTAGATCCACTCCTCCCTCGTTGCTAGATGACTCCATAGATAGATCTTGGTGACACGTAGGAAAATTTTCAATTTATGCTACGTTCCCCAACAGGCAGCAATCCTGTTACATGGGCTTCCCAAAAGCAAAAGATTGTGGCAATCAGCTCCTGTGAGGCAGAGTACGTGGCTGCGGCATCTGCTACTTGCCAGGGCCTATGGCTGAATCGTCTGCTTGCTGAAATGAAGGGAGAAAAAGCTGGTGCGTTCAGGCTCTTGATTGACAATAAGTCTGCAATAGCGCTGGCGAAGAATCCCGTTCATCATGATCGAAGCAAACATATCGATGTCAAGTTCCATTTCATCCGAGACTGTGTTGAACATGGAGAGGTGCAGCTTGATCATGTGGGATCTGATGACCAGGTGGCCGATGCATTGACAAAAGCACTTGGGCGTGTGAAGTTCAGTGAGCTGCGTCAGAAGCTTGGTGTCAAGGAAATCAGCAAAGGACGTTGAGCTTAGAGGGGAGAATGTTAGCCTTTGTCATAAGCTCACGTCTACAGGCTAGATAGTTTTCCGTTTAAAATAATCGGTGCAGCTGGGTCGGATGTGACCCAGGCATGCACGTTGGTTGTGGAGGCGCATGTACCGAGCCCTCCTCGTTTCCTTTCTGTTTTCTGTTACTCCCTCCTAGTCGCCCGGCTCTCGCTATGGACGTGATTGCGGGGCAGCGCGATCTACGCGGATCATGGCGGCCGGACCGGGAGGGCAGACTAGCGGTTGTAATCAGATAATAAGGAAAGAGAAAAAATGGAAAAGCTGCGCAGTTACGGCAGCACAAAATACCCTTCCAAGTTTGTCCGTGTTCATCTCGCCCTCAAGCTAGTTCCTCTCTCTCTCTCTCGTTCGCTCGTTCAGCGACGGCATTTGGCATCAGAGCCTGGTGTTTGATCCTGCTCCGGTGGCCGACGGTGTTTGATCCGTGGCGGCGCACATGTCGGGCGACGAGTCGGATGGGAAGAACAAGAGCGGGACAAAGTCGCCATCGAAGACGTCTTCATCCAAGGCACCGCTCGCATGCCTCACCGGCAGCGGCAGCGGCGAGTATCGGGTGGTGGAGCGCGTCGTGCGAGAGGAGTCAGGGGCGTCCATGATGCTCACACGCACGAACTATCAGGAGTGGGCACTCGTGATGCAAGTCAAGCTGCAAGTCGCCCGCGTCTGGTCCGCGGTGACCGACGACACCACTGACGAGAACGACGACTGGTGGCGCTGCAGATCATTCCCACTGGCGTTCCGCCGGAGATGTTGCGTGTGCTAGCTGCGAAGGACACGACGAAGACGGTGTGGGAGACCATCAAGATGATGCGGATGGGCAGTGAGCGCGCCCGTGAAGCCATGGTGCAGGTGCGCCGACGGGAGTTCGAGGATCTCCGTTTCAGAGATGGGGAGTCCGTCAAGGACTTCGGGCTGCGGCTCGCTGCCCTTGTCGCCGATCTGGAGCTGTACGGCGACCCCGTCACCGAGCACAAGGCAGTCCAAAAATTTCTCCGAGTGGTGCCGCGTCGGTACCGCCCAATGGCCATGGCGATTGAGTCCTTGCTTGATCTGAAAACCATATCCATCGAGGAGCTTGTCGGCCGCTTCTCTGCATGTGAGGATCACTACGACCTTGACGACGGCGCGCATACTGCCGGGCGCCTCCTGCTCACTCATGAGGAGTGGTTGGCCCGGGAGAAGCTGGGCGGCAGCGGTGGTTCATCGTCCGGTAGCGGCGGCGGCAAGAACAAGTCGCCAGGCAAGCCCAAACCTCACGGCGGCGGCAGTGGCAGACCTGTGCCGGGTAGCGGAGGCGTGGGTGTAAGTGCATCTAGTGCCACCCCTAGCTGGTTTTGGAGTATTGACGACAAACCTAGTTGAGGGACTAATGTGTTTGTGAGAATTGCAGGATAACACAGGTAGAAGTCCCTCGTTGATTCGGTTTTCTTACCAGAGATGACCCCTAAAAATGTATGAAGACATTGAAGTCAAAGGTTGTATATGAAGATATTCACATTGAAGACTATGACAAGAGAAGACACCACATGAAGCCTATGGAGCTCGAAGACTTAGATCTTTCGTAGTTCTTTTTTTCTTTTGTGTTGAGTCATAGGAACCACCGTACTGTTAAGTGGGGTCCAAGAGAACCAGTCAGATTGACTGAAGTGATGCCTAACCAAAACCTATGTCTTCGAGTGAAGACTATGAGAGCGAATCTTGTCCAGAGTCGGACAAGTCAGCTTTGCTTATAGCCCAAGTAAAGTTGCCGTGCGAGTTTGAAATCTGACCATTGGAACACGTGTCAGTTCCTTAGTGACCCAGGGTCATTTCGGACAAATCAGGTCGGGTTGCCAAGTGGCTATAAATAGCCCACCCCCTACAACCATAAACGGTTGGCTGCTCAGATTGAGAGTACGACTTTTGTCATTTGAGAGCAACCCACCTCGAAGCCTTTGAGAGAGAATTCCTTGCGAGGATAAAGCCCTAACCACCCAGAGCCAAGGAGAATTGGGCCTCACTTAAGTCTTTTTGTCTGTGTGATCTGAAGACTTATTACACTTGGGGACTGTGCATCCTCCAGCCGGTTAGGCGTCGCGTTCTGAGCATCCAAGAGACATTGCGGATTGCCGGTGAACGAAGTCTGTGAAGGTTTGGAAATCTACCTTGAAGACTTACCAGAGTGATTGGGCGAGGTCTGTGTGACCTTAGCTCAAAGAGAATACGGTGAGGACTGGGTGTCCTGAGCTGCGTGTTCAGGACTGTGTGTCCTAAGGTTTAAATACCTAGCCGCTCCAACCAGACGTACAGTTGTCACAGCAACTGGAACTGGTCCAAAAAATCATTGTCTTCAACGAGTCACTGGTTTCATCTTCACTTCCTTTACTTACTGTTACTCCTTGTGAAGTCATTGTATGTTTGCACTATCTTTTGTCTTCACTGAGTGACTGCATGTTCTGTATGGCTTCATAATATCTTCCTACCTGATCCATACTACATTGCTGCTATTAAGTCATTGTGCTTTCACTCTATTGAATACTTGACTATGGCCTGTCTAGTGTAGTCTACCTTCCGCTGCAAGGTAATAGGTTTATTTCCATCGTTTGTCTTCATAACCTCCACGTTTTGAAGACTTTGATAAAAATCGCCTATTCACCCCCCCTCTAGTCGATATAACGCACTTTCAATTCGTATCAGAGCAAGGTGCTCCCTTGTTCTGTGTGATTCGGTTTAACCACCTGGAGTTTTAGCTATGTCGACTGCAGGGATAATTAAAGTCTCCGCTGCGTGCCCCGTCTTCAATGGAACTGAATATCCCTACTGGAAGAATAAGATGCGCATGCATCTTGAAGCCATTGACGTCGACCTACGGTATGTCATCGAACACGGCGTTCCCAAGGCTGGAGAAGGTGTCACTGCTGCTGATGTCAAGAAATTCATTCAACTGGACACTACTGCCAAGAATATCATCTGTGGTCATCTGACCAAAGGACAGTATGGCCGTGTGAGTGCTTTGAAGACATCTAAGCTGGTCTGGGACTGGCTCTCCAAGGTCAATGAAGGCGTCTCAACACAGAGAGATCAGAGAATCAGTGTCCTTCACAACCTCTTCAACCGCTTCAAGCGAAATGACAATGAGAATGTCCAGCACACATTTGACCGACTCACTGACATCACAAATGAGCTTCAAGCCCTCAGCGCTACTGAGATCACCAAACATGAAGTCGTCAAGACACTACTGAGATCACTTGATAGTTCGTTTGACATCCTAGCCCTGATGATTCAAGAACGTCCTGATTTCAAGACACTCGATCCGTCTGACATACTTGAGAGGCTCAACACACATGAGTTTCAGCTTTCTGAGAAAAGAGATATCTACGGTCCAAACTATGGGCGAACTCGTGCCTTGAAGGCAAAAGCTATCTCCTCATCTGAAGAAGAATCTGACAGCAGTTCTGATGATCCTAAAGACATTGGAAGGGAACTTGCTATGCTTGTCAAGAAGTTCCAAAAATTCACCAAGAAGAAAGGCTTCAGAAAGTCTTCCCGATCAAGCTCAAGGAATGATGAAGCTTCTGCTCATTACTACAAGAAGAAAACATGTCACAAGTGCAAGAAACTTGGCCACTTCATCTCTGAGTGTCCACAGTGGAACAATGAGAACAAAAAGAAGAAGAAGAGCAAGGAACATGACTCTGACGACAAGAAGAAGAAGAAATACTCAAAGTCTTCTTCCAAGTCTTCCTCAAAGTCTTCATCACACAAGAAGAGCTCATCTGGCAAGGCACGTGCGTTTGTTGGCAAGGAAATGGATTCAGAGGAGGAGTCTGCTTCTGAGGAGGCGGAGGTGGAGTCTGAGGAGGAGTCCGACTCAGGCGTCGCAAGTCTGGCTACAGCATACGTTGCCAAGTCCATCTTCAACACTGAAGACAATGACTTCATCACCGACACCGATGCAAATGACAAGGACTACTCCGCTTCTACCTACTGCTTCATGGCACGCGGTGCCAAGGTAAACACACGCACTACTCACTATCAAACATCTAGTGACGATGACTCTGATTGTGGTTCAAAACCTAGCTACAAAACACTTTCTAAAATTGCAACTGAACAACAGAAAGCTATGGAACATATTCAAAAACTGTTAGACAGAAGCGATGATTTGTTAGGTGCTGAAATGACTCGATCTGAATCCTTAATTGAAGACATAAAAAATCTTCACGTTAAGTATCAGGAACTTGAAAGTCGTCATGAAACTCTCTCAACAACTCATGAAAAGCTTTCCTATGATTATCTTCAAAGGAAGCAAGATCTTGAGAAATTGAGAGCGGTTCATGAAGATCTTCAAAAGGAAAACGAGTCACTTCGCGCCAAACAGACCAGTCCCGCTCAGGAAGGATTTGAACCACCATGTCTTAAATGCATTGAGCGTGACAATGCTACTTATGTTGCTGAATGTTCTACTGGTACTACTGTTGCAATATCTTCAACTGTTGATGTGGTAACTAACCCCTCTGCTGAGGATACCACTGCTATTGCTAATGAGAATGCTAGGTTGAAGACATTGCTGGAAACAAGGATGTACAAAAGTCTTAAAGGGCATCAGACACTATGTGATGTCCTCAAAAAGCAGATTCTGAACCGAAACCCTAGAAAAGAGGGTGTTGGGTTCGTAAGGAAAATGAATGCAGATGGCTCTTACTGGAAACCTGAGTAGTACCCCAAAACCATGTGGGTTGCTGCATAGGAACCTTCACCAGATCCATCCAATCTATCTGGCTTCACTTGTGCTAATCCCATTATCATTGATGAATCCTTTGATGCAAACTATATACTGTTTAAGAATCAGAATGGTGAAGCATTTTCCAGGTACATTGGTACTAACTGCAGGAATGGACCAACTATGAAGAAGATCTGGGTTCCGAAAAGGTGTTTGGAGAATCTTCCTGTGAATGTCATCATGACACCTCACGTGAAGAAGACAAACCTCAGACCAAAGGCTTCATACGGTCCAAAGGCTTCATACAGACAAAGGACTCACCTGAGTCGCACTAACGCAAATGTTTTGCAGGGAAACCATACTCAGGCATATGAATATGAGAGCGGTTCATCAAACCGCCATGTTCATAAGACCAAGAACTATTCTGCTTATTCTTATGAGTACTATTGTTCGCCTGCAAGACTGTTTGCTAGGGCTTCAAAGCCAAAATTCTCAGATGCTGCACTTAGACTTATTGCTTCTAAGCCACCCTTGAAGATGTGGGTGGCTAAGAAAGCTTAACTCTCTTTTGCAGGGAAAGGTCTCCAACAGAAAACCAAAATCGTCTGATGCTATTGCTGGGGACCTTAAACATCTTGTAGGGCGCAAGATCAAATGCCCGAATGGTCTTACTATGTACTTCGTTCCTGAATCGCTTGCTACTCTCCCTATTAGTCCTAATCTGGATCTAAGCTTTTGATAACCCATTGGTTCGTCAAATGTTTTTGCTTCACAATGCTCTTGGTGAAGCCTATCCCCCTAACTGCACTGTACGGTACGACACCAGCGTCTTCAGAATGGATTATTGATAGTGGGTGTACAAATCACATGACTGGCAAAAGAAGTCTTCTTATGGACTCAACCTTACGTCCATCCGACAAGAGCCACATCACATTTGCGGACACTGGTAAAAGTAAGGTATTGGGTCTAGGTAGAGTTGCAATCTCAAGGGATCAACACATGGATAAAGTCATGCTTGTTGAATCCCCTGGCTTCAACTTAATGTCTGTCTCAATGCTTTGCAATTTGAACATGATCGTAATATTTGGAAAATATCGTTGCCTTGTACTAATGGAATCTGACAAGTCTCTAGTGTTTGAAGGGTATCAAAAAGATGATTTATACGTGGTAGATTTCTCAGCAGGGCCACAGCTTGCAGTGTGTCTTCTAGCAAAGGCTTCAGAATGCTGGCTCTGGCATCGGAGGCTTGGGCATGCTGGCATGAGGAACCTCCACACCCTTGCGAAGAAGAAGCATGTCATAGGCATCGAGGGTGTCAAGTTCAAGAAAGACCACTTATGCGGTGCCTGTGAAGCAGGGAAGATGACGAGGGCCAAACATCCCTCGAAGACAATCATGACCACTACTCGACCCTTCGAACTGCTTCACATGGATCTTTTCGGTCCCACTCATTACTCAACTCTTACCACTACTGCTTGCCTCTATGGCTTCGTTATTGTTGTTGATTATTCTAGATATACTTGGGTGCACATAATCCTTTACAAGACTGAAGTGCAGGATGTCTTCAGACGCTTCGCCAATCGAGCTATGAACAATTTTGGCGCCAAGATAAAGCACATTAGAAGTGACAATGGCACTGAATTCAAGAACACTGGCCTTGATACATATCTTGATACCTTGGGCATCACACATGAATTCTCAGCCCCGTACACGCCACAGCAGAATGGCGTCGTCGAACGCAAGAACAGAACACTAATTGAGATGGCCGGAACGATGTTAGATGAATACAAGACCCCAAGAAAATTCTGGCCCGAAGCCATTGATACTGCATGCCATACAATCAATCGTGTTTATCTTCACAAGCTACTGAACAAGACATCTTATGAGCTCCTTACCGGCAAGAAGCCAAATGTCAGTTACTTCAGACTATTTGGCACAAGGTGCTGGATCAAGGACCCACATCACACCTCAAAATTTGCACCAAAAGCACATGAGGGTTTTATACTTGGATATGGAAAGGATTCGCACTCCTACAGAGTCTTCAATCTCTTTCATTACAAAGTGGTTGAAACAGTGGATTGTGCGGTTCGATGAGACCAATAGTTCACAAAGAGAGCAGCTGCCAAATGTGCTAGATGAAGTTCCATCCAGTGAATCAATGAAGCTAATGGGAACTGGAGAAATTATACCTTCTGAAGATCATTCTGAAGAAGAACTTATCATCTCAGCACCTGATCAACATGAAGACAATGCTCAGCCTGAAGACATTCCTTCTAACAACGACAATGATCAGCAAGAGCAAAGTCTTCGCCCTATACATCCTCGCGTTGCCAATGAAGTGCAGATTGAAAGAATAATTGATAGCATCAATGCACCTGGTCCACTCACTCGTTCAAGGGCAACTCAGCTAGCAAATTTCTGTGGGCACTTCGCATTCGTCTCAATAACAGAACCCAAGAAAGTTGAAGAAGCCTTCATGGAACCTAATGGATTCAAGCTATGCAAGAAGAGCTTCAACAGTTTGAGCTGAATAATGTATGGGAACTGGTTAAACGTCCTGATCCACGGAAGGACAATATAATAGGCACCAAATGGATATACCGCAACAAGCAAGATGAGCATGGTCAAGTTGTCAGAAACAAGGCTCGTCTCGTTGCTCAAGGATATACTCAAGTGGAAGGCATTGACTTCGATGAAACATTTGCTCCTGTGGCTAGACTTGAAGCCATACGCATACTGCTGGCCTATGCAAATCATCATAACATACTTCTATATCAAATGGATGTGAAGAGTGCCTTTCTCAATGGCAAGATTGAAGAAGAAGTGTATGTTGCACAACCGCCTAGCTTTGAAGATCCAAAACATCCTGACATGGTATACAAGCTCAACAAGGCACTGTATGGCCTCAAACAAGCCCCTCGGGCCTGGTATGACACACTCAAATACTTCCTGAAGAGCAAAGGCTTCATACCTGGTTCCCTAGATCCCACTCTTTTCACGAAGACATATGATGGTGAACTGTTTGTGTGCCAAATATATGTGGATGACATTATCTTCGGCTGCACCAATCAGAAGTACAGTGAAGAGTTTGGATATATGATGCAAGAGCAATATCAGATGTCCATGATGGGGGAGCTGAAGTTCTTCCTCGGTCTTCAAATACGAAAACAACGCAATGGCATCTCCATATCTCAAGAGAAGTATCTCAAAAATTGCCTGAAGAAGTTCGGTATGCAAGACTGCAAAGGCTTCACAACACCAATGGCAGCCAAACATCATCTGGGTCCTGACGACAATGGTAAAGAGTTTGATCAAAAGGTATACCACTCCATGATTGGTTCTTTACTTTATCTATGTGCATCTAGGCCAGATATTATGCTTAGTGTTTGCATGTGTGCTCGATTTCAAGCGGCACCAAAGGAGTCGCATCACTTAGCTGTGAAGCGAATTCTTTGATATTTGGCTCACACCCCAACTCTAGGATTATGGTATCCAAAGGGCTCAGAGTTTGATCTAGTTGGATTCTCGAATGCTGATTATGCTGGTGACAAAGTTGATCGCAAGTCTACATCAGGCACATGTCACTTTCTGGGACGATCACTTGTATGTTGGTCTTCAAAGAAGCAGAACTGTGTATCTCTCTCCACTGCTGAATCTGAATACATTGCTGCTGGATCTTGCTGCGCTCAGCTTCTGTGGATGAAGCAAACACTCAAGGACTATGGCATTCATCTGAAGCAAGTGCCACTTTACTGTGACAACGAAAGCGCCATCAAGATTGCCAACAACCCAGTTCAGCACTCGAAGACAAAGCACATTGAAATTCGTCATCACTTTCTCAGAGATCATGTTGTGAAGGAATATATTGATATCATACACGTCAACACTGAAGAGCAATTTGCAGATATCTTCACCAAGCCCTTGGATGAGAAGAGATTTTGCAAGTTACGATGTGAGCTAAATATCCTGGAATCCTCAAATGTCCTGTGATCAGGCACACATCCTAACCCTTATGCATATTGATGACTTAGATGTGCAACACACGAAGTAGAGTATCTCTTCAATCAATGAATACATACATTCTATGTGTGAATACATTAATATGGAATTTGACTTCGGAGCGCCACGATAATTGTGCGCCGTGTCTGGGTCTAATACTTCCTATACGGTGGGTAACGCCACCACCAAATGTTTTATTTTGAAGTGTTTCTCTCATGGCGTTACATTTGCTATGTCTTCACATTTGGTTTGGCTTCAATCTCAACATGTCTTCATGATTATCTTCACTATGTTGATTATACAGATATATATATCTACTAGTGTTCTGTCCTCTACAGCATTCACTTATAGCTATGTCTTCTTGTTGAATCTTTTGAACTAAGTGAATGTGATCGGACCCTAACCTCTCTATGCTTTCTATCTCAAATTCTATCTCTCCAAGTCATATGCATTCTATTAAAACTGTCAAATGTCTTCTCTGCGTCCTTGTCAGCAGAAGATACAGAGACAACCATTAAGTCCGTTTTCAATGCTCATTCCTCCACATAAAATCCGGAGAAGTAGGAACGACCACCCGACAATCCAGGCGTGCGTGGGACGTGGAACAAACCCCAAAATTCCGCATAATGGCCACGTGTTCCTCAGATGCGAATCGCCAGGGGCACCTGAGTAATAGCACAGTGCCGCCCATGTACCTATAAATACACACTTCACAGCGGTCATTATATCTTCTTCCACTCTCGCACGAACCCTAGCGCCACCGCTAGCCCTCAATGACGCCAGCGACGAAGCGCTTCGCTGCTGCAACCTCTCCAACGCCGTCTTCACGCCGACCGCGGACATCGTCCTTTCCGCCGTCGCCGTAGGTGTCCTCCGTCGCCAAGTTAGGGCACGGAAGATCGAACTGCTCGGCCTCATCTTACACTCCATCTTGCAGTTCTTAGTGTGGTAAATAAAACTTCCTTTTTACAGCACCGTTGATCCTATGGATTTGTCACTTTCTACCACAAGCAGTTTCTGTTCACACAAGTTAGATCTTTCTCATACTGCATCTCATAACATGCCTAGTATATTCACTTGTGCTTCACAAAGTAGTTAGATTCCTCACTTGTACTGATCTGTGGATTCGTACAAATCTAGAACCAACTCCTTATCTATGAGTGAATGTCTTCGCACGATGAGGTCAATGTCTTCTAAACTGATTTATTTTCAAAATCTTCTGAGAATGCATATGACCTCTTCCCCTTCCCTCGCACCTTAATGCTGTCACAGGTACATGTCCGTGGGAGAATCCTTTGGTTCTCATAGTCTGCATTCATTTGCAGAATTCTTACAACATCACATTAATTCTCCCGAAGCCAGTTCCTGTTGGTCCAGCAAGCGAAAACCTTTGAAGCCATTGAACGTGTTGAAGCCTTTCAAGTTAAAGTTTATGGCTTCAGAGAAAGCAGCAAGGAAGGGTGGCAGAAAGCGTCGTGGAGAAACATCCAGAGATGTGCCAGATGAACTCTCAGAACTGTACAAGACAGATCCTGAGGAGGATTACGGTCAGCGCAAGACCCGAATCCAATGGATTCGAAGATATTGGGCAGAACAATGGTTCAAATACCGATTTGTAACCCAGGAATATGCTGAGAAAAACGCCATCAAGAGACCGTGGGGAGACATCCTATACAAGAATCTTCTACCCAGGTCCAGAGATGAAGCCATTGAACAAGGCTTCTATCCATGCATGGTCTGTGGACCACAGCCTGATGATGCACACCCATCGTCACTACTATGGTGTCGTGATGAAAATCTGTTCAAGCGCAACTTCCAGTTTGCCCAGAACTCAGCGAAGCAGAACAAGAACCCTGGTCCCTCAGCACCAAGGGCAGATGGCACACGAGATGCAGAACCAAATGTCATCGGTCCTTTCTACAACCTTGCAGGCCTCATCACCCACATCTTGGTTCAAGGGACTGTAGTGAATGAGCCTGCCGCTGTCGCTGAATCAGATGAAGCGCCTGCAGTACCGAAGCCAAAGCAGTTGAAGAAGCCTAAGGCTTCAAAGCCGGCCCCTTCACCAAAAATCTCATGGGCGAAGCCACTGGCAACTGCACCTCCTGAAGACAGCGTGCAGTCCGAAGACTTATCTCGTATCTCTAAGCCCCAGAAGGCCAAGATGGCTTTGCCTCACACTGGCCAAGAGCTAACTGCTGCTGCCATTCTGCGCAATGACGCCATAGATCTGTCAAGTGATGAAGATCTTGCTGATGACGCTCTTGAGCAACTCATCAAGAGCAAAGAAGAAGCAGAAATCTTCAATGATCTACCTCTCTTTGATGTAACCATCATCCACAACTTCATTGATGAGTGGTTTGACACACCAAATATCAGCTTTGAAGATCCGCAACTACCCATTGGCCTCAGTGTCGCCTTCCAAGGCGCCATTGCTTCAGAGCTAGCTGTCGCCCAGCGCATTGTTGAACTGAAGCAAAAGATTGACTATGAAAAGGCTCAGTTCAAGAAGCATATGGCCAAGCTCAGTGTGCAAGAAGTGAAGAACTTCAAGATCATGATGCACGAGCTCAAAGAAGCCTTTCTGAAGAAACGTGCAGAAGCTCAGGGTTCACGTGAGCGCATGAAGGCTCTGGCTGACAAATGTGTGCAAGCCTATAATGAGGCTGAGAAGCGCAAGGCCCTTGGGCGTCCTGGCATCGACCCCAGGATGGCTGCAAAGAAGAAGAAGAAGCCTGCTACGGCTGAACCCGACGCACCAAGGCAGGAAGCAGTTCCGATTGTCTTCCCAACAAGAATGACTGGCTCGAAGCCAAAGAGCCGGTCAACCGCTTCAGAGCTCAAGAAGATGAGGACTGCTGAGGCTGAAGCCAGGAAGAGGAAATACCCTGAAGCCTCTCCTACTGCCCCCCAAGAAAAAGAGAAAGACCAAGAAAGATCAGGCTGCTCCCACAGAGCCTTTGATAGTTGAACCTATTTCCATGGTTCGTCCTGACACAGAATGTCAATTGACTATTCATGAGCCTGCTTCCACAGAGGCTCATGGAGCTGAAGACTTTCCAGCAGTTGATCCCATCGCTGCTGAAGACATTGGTCAGCATGACCATGTAGTAGATGGTGCAGTCCTTCCTCAGCTTGAAAATAGCAAACTCATCAGCATTGGTCGTCCACTGACGCCAATCGCACAGGATGCTTCATGGGCGGATCGCCCACAAGAGGAAGAAGACTATGAGGCCCAGCCCACTCCAACTCCACAGGCATCGTCTGCGTTCCGCAGGCTTCGCAAAGGTCCAAGGCCTCAAGTCTCTGCTGAAGACATTCCGGCTGCATCAGCCACGGAAGAAGAAGTACCACAAGTTGCCACTTCCCCGTCCCACCAAGAAGCAGTTCTCTAGGAGAACGTGCATGTGACTGACCCTCCAGCTCGTCAAGTGGAGGATGAAAATCTTGAGGCTGCCACAACCACCAATGAAGCTGATGTGGAGCTCTCCCCAACAAAAGCTTCAGAAGACAGCGAAGCCACTGATCCCGCCACTTCTGTTCCTGAGTCTGCTGCAGGTCCCCAGTTCGACTATCATGTTGAGCACAGGCCTCAGGTACAGAAGCCAATCCCAAGATTGCCAAGGTTCCCAGGTCCTGCATCAGCACCTGGCTCCTTCAACATCAATGGCTTCAGGGCAGACAACACATTCTTCAATAGCTCCAGGAACCCCTACTCAAGGGAAAGGATATCCTCTGATCGGTTCTGGAGCTATCCTCAGCGAAGCTATTACTCATGCATTCTTTACAACCAAGGTCGCATCTTCCCGCACAAGCGCCTTGACATTGAAGCTATAGCTGGTCTGCCTTGTCTGGAAGAAGCTTTGGATTGCTTCAAGCAAGTTGGACTGCTGCAGTTCATTACCGACCAAGAGCATTGGAATGAAGAGCTGCTGCTCCAATTCTATGCCACACTTCACATCCACAGGTACAACAGAGATCCGAAGACTTGGGTCCTGGAGTGGATGACTGGAAACGTCCATCACGAAGCTAATGCATTTGACATCATTGAGCTCACTGGCTTGCCCACTCCTGGCGATCTCTATGAGCATGGCTGTCAGCTGCACAGTGAAGCTATTGAGAGCATCTTTCAGAGGCCAGAACCTGATATGAGTCAGATGCTCAGCATGATGAAGCCATTGCCCCAAGATGCTGCTTATCCCATGGAGTTCTTCGTTGAAGACCTTGAGTATCTGCCAAGAACCATTTATCACATCATCAGGAGAACTCTCTGGCCCATCAAAGGGCACTCTCCAAATGCCAAGCTTGAGGGCGCAATGAAGACTTTGATATTCTATATTCTTCATGGAAAATGCTTTAATGCACAGGACTTCTTCATACGCCAACTTGCTGCATCAAGCACTGATCTGTTTGGTTTGAAATTCTACGCCCCTTGGGTCATGCGGCTGATCAAGCTACACTCCGCTATCTCATATCAGCCCCCAGCCCGCAACCACCGGATCTTCTTGCCTGATGTGGACATGTCTACTAAAGCCATATATTCTGAGCCTGCCAAGGAACCTCTAAGTCTTCAGAATGCAGAACATTAGAGCTTCACTCAGAACATTGAAGGAGTTGAAGTAGTCTCTCGGGTGTATCCTTTGGCTGGCACTACACGTGCACCACACCCTGCTTCCACTGAAGCCACTGATAGTACAACTGCTCCAAGACCCAAGAAGCGCACTCGTGTTCTCAATGACCGAGAGCTTCTTGTGGCTCTTCATCAGAAACAGGATAGGCATCATGACTGGCTGAAGCGTCAGATGAAAAGCCTCTTGGTGGATGTTAATCGCATTCGCAATCTTGCCACCAAGAATGCTTTCGTTGCCCATGAAACCTGTCGCCGCACATGGAAAGGGCTAAAGATGATGTGTTCTGAAGCTGATCTTCAAGAGGATGGCTTCACTGAGCGATTCAAGTTTGACTCCACACCTCCTCGAAGGGCTGTGCTGCTAGGAACTCTATCCCTTGAAGACTCTGAGTTCTCTTCCTCTGCTGCAACAGTGACTGCCAGAATTATCGAAGACGAAGACGATGCTACTTCACCGCCACCTCCTTCAGCACCGCCAAGCTCTTCAGCACCGCCAAACACCACCAACGACCCTGCTACTTCACCTACTCCTCATGGGAACGAGTAGAGACTCTATGTCTTCAAACCTTTTTGGTCCTTACTGACAAAAGGGGGAGAAGCATATGAGGTTGATAGTCTTCAAGCGGGTCCATATGGGGGGGTGCTTTATATTTTTGCTTTGTGATTACAACTTTCGTTTTGCTACATTTGGTTCTTTGAGATAGTCGTCTGCTACTTATTTGCCACCTTGTTTTTGCGATGATAAATTCTGCATGTGCTATGATAAATTCCGCACTTAGATCATTCTGCAGACGTCCATTTTCCATTATGCATATCATTATCTTCATATACTTTCACATGCATAGTGGATTGTCATCATAAGTTGAAGTGGATCTCCACAAGTACAACCTGCCATGTGCATTCGCATTCCAAAAGCAAATTACTTATATGCACATCTTCAGGGGGAGCCCTTGCAACTTATGAAGACAATTACTTATCCTTTACAATTCCATAGATTATATTCCTGTTGAAAACTTCAACTAGTTTGTCATCAATCACCAAAAAGGGGGAGATTGTAAGTGCATCTAGTGCCACCCCTAGCTGGTATTGGAGTATTGACGACAAACCTAGTTGAGGGACTAATGTGTTTGTGAGAATTGTAGGATAACACAGGTAGAAGTCCCTCGTTGATTCGGTTTTCTTACCAGAGATGACCCCTAAAAATGTATGAAGACATTGAAGTCAAAGGTTGTATATGAAGATATTCACATTGAAGACTATGACAAGAGAAGACACCACATGAAGCCTATGGAGCTCGAAGACTTAGATCTTTCGTAGTTCTTTTTCTTTTGTGTTGAGTCATAGGAACCACCGTACTGTTAAGTGGGGTCCAAGAGAACCAGTCAGATTGACTGAAGTGATGCCTAACCAAAACCTATGTCTTCGAGTGAAGACTATGAGAGCGAATCTTGTCCAGAGTCGGACAAGTCAGCTTTGCTTGTAGCCCAAGTAAAGTTGCCGTGTGAGTTTGAAATCTGACCGTTGGAACACGTGTCAGTTCCTTAGTGACCCAGGGTCATTTCGGACAAATCAGGTCGGGTTGCCAAGTGGCTATAAATAGCCCACCCCCTACAACCATAAATGGTTGGCTGCTCAGATTGAGAGTACGACTTTTGTCGTTTGAGAGCAACCCACCTCGAAGCCTTTGAGAGAGAATTCCTTGCGAGGATAAAGCCCTAACCACCCAGAGCCAAAGAGAATTGGGCATCACTTAATTCTTTTTGTCTGTGTGATCTGAAGACTTATTACACTTGGGGACTGTGCATCCTCCAGCCAGTTAGGCGTCGCGTTCTGAGCATCCAAGAGACATTGTGGATTGCCGGTGAATGAAGTTTGTGAAGGTTTGGAAGTCTACCTTGAAGACTTACTAGAGTGATTGGGCGAGGTCTATGTGACCTTAGCTCAAGGAGAATACGGTGAGGACTGGGTGTCCTGGGCTGCGTGTTCAGGACTGGGTGTCCGGGACTGTGTGTCCTAAGGTTTAAATACCTAGCCGCTCCAACCAGACATACAGTTGTCACAGCAACTGGAACTGGTCCAACAAATCATTGTCTTCAACGAGTCACTGGTTTCATCTTCACTTCCTTTACTTACTGTTACTCCTTGTGAAGTCATTGTATGTTTGCACTATATTTTGTCTTCACTGAGTGACTGCATGTTCCGTATGGCTTCATAATATCTTCCTACCTGATCCTTACTACATTGCTGCTATTAAGTCATTGTGCTTTCACTCTATTGAATACTTGACTATGGCTTGTCTAGTGTAGTCTACCTTCCACTGCATGGTAATAGGTTTATTTCTATCGTTTGTCTTCATAACCTCCACGTTTTGAAGACTTTCATAAAAATCGCCTATTCACCCCCCCTCTAGTCGATATAACGCACTTTCAGTGGGAGGATCCGGCGGCTCAGGCGGCAAGAAGAAAGGCAAATGCCATTATTGCGGCAAGGTCGGACACTGGAAAAAGGACTGTTGGTCATGGCTGGAGAAGCAAAAGGAACAAGGGAAGAAGGAACAGGCTAACCTCGTCCGCGAAGATCGCGACGAACAAGATCAGGGCCTGCTCATGGCCGTGGTCACCAACGTCTCTACACTTGAGCTAGTGGTGCCCCAAGCTGTGTTCTTGAATGAGGAGAAAGTAATTCCCGTGCCTTCACCCGATGGCCTTTGGTACTATGATACAGGGGCGTCCAGCCATATGACTGGGGAGAGGAACATGTTTTCCACACTAGATGAAGGTGTACACGGCACAGTGAAATTCGGAGACGGCTCTCTGGTGGCTATCAAGGGCAGGGGCGCTGTTGTGTTTCGCTGCCAGAATGGTGATCAACGTGCTCTCTCTGAAGTCTATTTCATTCCCAGCTTACGCACCAATATCATCTTAGTAGGGCAGTTGGATGAGGGTGGATGCAGGATAGGGATTGAAGATGGGATCATGACCATCCAAGATCCGGGCCGATGCATTCTGGCTCGCGTCAAACGGACGGCGAGCAGATTGTACACGGGCGTACTGAGCATTGACTCCCTGGCCTGTCTCATCACCAAGACTGAAGATGTCACCTGGCGCTGGCATGCTATGATGGGACACCTGCACTTCAGAGCTTTGCGAGCCATGTCTTCGAAGGAAATGGTACGTGGGATGCCGGTCATTGACCGCGTCGAGGAGTATTGTGATGGTTGTGCATTGGGCAAACAACACCGTGCCCCTTTTCCTCAAGTGGCCGGATACAGAGCAGAGAAAGGCCTTGAGCTTGTTCATACAGACTTGTGTGGGCCAATCACACCAACCACACCGGGGGGCAGTAAGTATTTCTTGCTGATAGTTGACGATTACAGTCGATACATGTGGTTGGAGTTACTGAAATCCAGGGATGAAGCTCATCAGAAGTTCAAGAAAGTGCAGGCAATGGCTGAGAACGAGGGAAAATGTAGGCTTCGCGCATTCCGGTCTGACCGAGGCGGTGAGTTCAACTCCATTGAGTTCAGAGGATACTGCGAGCAGCTAGGCATCAAACACTACACGACCACCCTGTACTCCCCTCAGCAAGATGGAGTGGTTGAACGTCGGAATCAGACCGTCATCGAGATGGCGCGTTGCCTGCTCAAAAGCATGGCCGTGCCGTCGTATTTCTGGGCTGAAGCAGTAAAGACTGCGGTGTACCTGCTCAACAGAGCTCCCACACGCAGCTTGGACGGGGTAACGCCGTATGAGGCTTGGCATGGCCACAAGCCAAGTGTGCTGCACCTACATGTGTTTGGGTGTGTGGCGCATGTCAAGAAGCTTGGCCCTGGAGTGACTAAGCTCTCAGATCGATCAACCCCAATGATCTTCGTTGGCTACAGGAAGGAACCAAAGGCTATCGTGTGTACAATCCGGCTACACAAAAGGTACAAGTCACACGTGATGTTTTATTTGAGGAGAGCAGGCCATGGACTTGGAATGCACAGGGCGCGGTCACGGCGCCCGCGCCGACGACGTTCACTGTGGTCTATGCAAATGACCATGGTGTGCACGAGCTGGACACGGGATGCTCACCTACGCCTGCACCGAGGAGCGCAGCACCACCACCCTCTACGCCACCATTGGGGTCGTCGCTGAACTCCGTCGACACGCCGGCCGCATCGGCGCCCGGCATGTCGCGGACTGAGCCTTGCACGCCGGCTGCAGCGAGGGAGATGCGTTGGGCCACGCCGCCCACGCATGATGATGGGCGCGATGTTGACTCCGGACCTATACGGTACCGGCGCCTCTCCGATGTTCTCGACGAGACAGAACATGAGGCTGTATGGGAGGAGCCTGACTAGTGCTTTCTCACGGCAGAGGAGCCGCGCGACATCACTGAGGCGCTGAGCGACGGGGCCTATAAGGCGGCAATGGATGCGGAGATGGACTCCATAGGCGAGAACAACACCTGGGAGCTCGCCCACTTGCCGGCCGGCCACAAAGCCATTGGCTTGAAGTGGGTGTACCGCGTCAAGCGCGATCCCGAGGGCAACATCGTCAAGTACAAGGCCCGCTTGGTGGCGAAAGGCTATGTTCAGCGTGAAGGCGTGGACTTCAAGGAAGTTTTTGCGCCAGTGGCACGGATGGAGACCGTGCGGCTGCTTCTCGCGCTCGCCGCGCACTCCGGCTGGGAGGTGCACCATATGGATGTAAAATCCGCCTTTCTCAATGGTGACCTCGCCGAGGAAGTGTACGTGGTGCAGCCGCCGGGGTACGTCACCGTCGGCAAGGAGCAACAGGTTTTGCGGCTTCGGAAGGCGCTCTACGGGCTACGGCAAGCTCCAAGGGCCTGGTACGCGAAGCTGGATGAGACCATGAGCACGCTGGGGTTCACGCGCAGCCCACTGGAGCATGCTGTGTATCGCCGCGGTGATGCACACTCATTTCTGCTAGTGGGTGTGTATGTAGACGACCTCATCATCACCGGCACCAGCAAGACTTCCATCGGCGATTTCAAGAATCAAATGCAAGAGCTATTCAAAATGAGTGATCTCGGTCTCTTGAGCTACTATCTGGGCATCGAGGTAACTCAATCCAATGATTCTATAACCCTGTGTCAGAGGAGCTATGTAGAGAAAATTCTTGAAGCTGCTGGAATGGAAGGGTGCCATGAATGTCAGACACCCATGGAGTGTCGGCTCAAACTGAGGAAGAATGACGATGCAAAACTTGTCGACCCTTCTCTGTACCGCATCATAATTGGTAGCCTAAGGTACCTGGTGCACTCAAGACCGGACATCACTCATGCAGTTGGAATGGTGAGCAGATACATGGAAAGGCCTACAGTCACTCACTGGACAGCCGTGAAGCAGATACTTAGGTACGTGCGCAGTACTTTGAGCTATGGGTGCTGCTATGGGCGTGGTTCAGGGAAAAGTGAGCTGCTGGGCTATAGTGACAGTGACCACGCGGGCGACGTTGAGGATCGTAAGAGCACATCTGGTCAGATTTTCTTCCTTGGCAGCAATCCTGTTACATGGGCTTCCCAAAAGCAAAAGATTGTGGCAATCAGCTCCTGTGAGGCAGAGTACGTGGCTGCGGTGTCTGCTACTTGCCAGGGCCTATGGCTGAATCGTCTGCTTGCTGAAATGAAGGGAGAAAAAGCTGGTGTGTTCAGGCTCTTGATTGACAATAAGTCTGCAATAGCGCTAGCGAAGAATCCCGTTCATCATGATCGAAGCAAACATATCGATGTCAAGTTCCATTTCATCCGAGACTATGTTGAACATGGAGAGGTGCAGCTTGATCATGTGGGATCTGATGACCAGGTGGCCGATGCATTGACAAAAGCACTTGGGCGTGTGAAGTTCATTGAGCTGCGTCAGAAGCTTGGTGTCAAGGAAATCAGCAAAGGACGTTGAGCTTAGAGGGGAGAATGTTAGCCTTTGTCATAAGCTCACGTCTACAGGCTAGATAGTTTTCCGTTTAAAATAATTGGTGCAGCTGGGTCGGATGTGACCCAGGCATGCACGTTGGTTGTGGAGGCGCATGTACCGAGCCCTCCTCGTTTCCTTTCTATTTTCTGTTACTCCCTCCTGGTTGCCCGGCTCTCGCTATGGACGTGATCGCGGGGCAGCGCGATCTACGCGGATCATGGCGGCCGGACCGGGAGGGCAGACTAGCGATTGTAATCAGATAATAAGGAAAGAGAAAAAACGGAAAAGCTGCGCAGTTACGACAACACAAAATACCCTTCCAAGTTCGTCCGTGTTCATCTCGCCCTCAAGCTAGTTCCTCTCTCTCTCGTTCGATCGTTGGGCAATGACATCTACTGCTACGTGCTGCTTGCTGCTCGTCCCTTCCCGTGTCGTGCCTCTGCGACCTGGTGCCCACTCGCGCGCCGTGCTGCTGCAACTCACTGCCCCGCGATCTGCCATTGACGCTGCTACCGTCGCCGTGCGCCGCGCCCGCGCTGCCCATTCGCCGGTGTAGCCCTCACCCAGCCACCATGTAGACTGTTGCTGCGCCGCTCCCTTTGCTGCTGTTGCTCTGCTGCTGCACTTCTACTGCTACTAGCCGCTGCCGTCCGCGCGCGTTGCCGCTTGCTACTGCATTCCGCCGCTACTACCCTGCTACAGTAACTGAATGTTACTGTAGCAGTAGCTAGCTTTGCTACGATTACACTGACTACCCCTCTGTACTGTAGCAAAACAACATCAAAATGACTTCTAATGTGGGTAAAGATAATACGCGTAGAAAGTACACTTCATAAACTCCGTTTTATCCCTTTGGTACAAATTCAAAATATGTAAGGATTAAATCCTATGAAAATCACAAAATCCCATGTTCATATATTTTAACAGCTTCTGGAATTAACTTCAAGTGGCACTTTTCAAATACAGTTTCGATCAAGCAATTGAACTCTAACATGGAAATCAATGATACTGTCATGTAGATCACAGAAAGATGATAAAAATTGGTAAAAGGCACTAATTCATAGGATGTACAAAACACTAGCTTTAGCCTCTGAAAAACAGCTAAGTGATGTTCAAAAACTGAACAATTCTCGGACTTAGTCAATTTTCAGGAAGTTCCATAATATTGAATAAAACTTTGATAAATCATATAAAATAAACCGTAGCTCGGATCGAAAAACTTTGTACATGAAAGTTGATCAGAAAGACGAGACGAAACCGGATACGCTAACCACATGCTTGTCGGGTGCCCCTAACTACCTGGACATGGAACCGTCCCCCTCCGGTTCATCTGTCTGACAGACGTCCGGAACCGGGAAAACTTTCCCGTTAAATTCCCGCTCCGTCTGTAGCACTTAGCATTGCACTAGGGCACCCTTGCAGTGCGTATTACCATGCCTTGCTATGTGATTTCTTTTATTGTCGTGTATTTATTTGTTTCCTCCCCTCTTCTCTATCGGTAGATCCCGGTACCAACTTAGTCCCCGAGACCGATGCACCTCCGGAGTACGACTACACAGTTGACGACCAGGCCTTTGCCGCAGAGCTTCCAGGCAAGCCCCCCCTTTGATCATCCTGATATCGCCCATTCCATTCTCTCATGCTTGCATTAGATTTTGCTACTGTTATTATTGGCTCCTATTCTGATGCATAGCCTGCTTTTGTAACCTGCTTATTGTTACCTACCTACTTATCCTAAACTGTTTAGTATAGGTTGGGTAGAGACCCATCAGAGACCCCCCACTTTGTCCCGACTGCCCCGTTGGATTATCAGAAGACCCGATCAACGGGATCAAAGACCAGGCCCCGACACCACACATCACTTTCCCCTTAGTTGCTCGACACTACTGGGCTACTATCGAGTGCCGAGGGTGAGACCTCTACAACACTTTTGATGTTAACCCTGTAGTGTAGCTATTCGGTCATGGTCATCGAGGGTGATTTCGCCTTAACCACTTCCGATACGACGCTGTCGTGCAACTCCTCAAGTGTGAACCTCGGGGGTGGTTCCTCTTATTACGTTCACATTAATGATTACATCGAGTGGAATTCACCAGGGGTGATTCCTCGGGTTTTCCCCTTGATGTTTGGACACACGGATACTTGGACTTTACCAGTGTTACTTGAAAAGGCGGGTCGACCCTGAGGGGTACCCGCGAGTGATGTGGAGACGGGTTGACCTGGAGGGTGCCCGCGAGATAATTACGAGGCGTGGTCGGGCATTCCTAGCCCTTGTCGCAAGTCCTCGAGACGGGGCAACGGGGTCACATCTTTCGTGAGTCTCTGCTTGTTACCGCACATTCCTAATCCACTACGATTTGGATATTTGATCCGAGGGGCCTCTGGCCTGATAGCACTAACCCTCACGTGGGCATAGTATGGGCGTTCTGCGTCGTATGCATCGGCCGAAGCTTAATAGACGTCAGCGACTGAGCGGCGCACGCTGGGTTGGACTGCGTAAGCACCTGCCTTTTTGAAGGAGGTAGCTAGGTCTGCTCACCGGCCGCCCACACAACGTGAAGGAGTTCCCGGGGCGATGGCCCATGACCCCTGGGGGCATAGGTTTAGTCCGGCGTGCTGACCTCTCTATTAAGCCTAGGTCGGGTTGCGGCGTATTGTTTTGCCGAGGCCGGGCATGACCTAGGAAAGTGTGTCCGGCCGGAGTTAATCGAGCGTGGTGGGTAAGTTGGTGCACCCCTGCAGGGAAGAAAACATCTATCGATAGCCTATCCTACGGTAACGGACACTTGGAGTTGTATCCCGATCGATACAACTAAAACTGGATACTTATGATGAGAATTGGATTGTGATGACAATTGGATAGTATGGCTCTGGGATTGCTTTCTCGCAGGGGGTCGAGAAAGGATCTCTGGCCGAGGTTGATAACACTATTACTACTTTACTTTATGCTACTCTACTCCCTCCTGTTTGCTGCAAGATGGTGGTTTCCAGAAGATGCTAGTCTTCGATAGGACTAGGCCTTCTCTCTATTCTGGCATTTCTGCACCCCAGTCCACATATACAGCCTTCCTTTGATATTGTTGCATATGTAGTGTAGATCCTTGCTTGCGAGTACTTCGGATGAGTACTCACGGTTGCTTTGCTTCCCCCTTTCCCCTTTCTCCTTCTTTCCGGTTGATGCAACCAGATGTCGAAGCCCAGGAGCCAGTTGCCACCGCCGATGCCTACTACTACGTGGAGACCGCCGACGACCAGGAGTAGTTAGGAGGAGGCATGAGGCCTTGCCTTTTCGATTGTTGTTGATTTTGATCTAGACTTCTTAAGGCAAACTTGTCTAACTTATGTATGTACTCAGATATTGTTGCTTCTGCTGACTCTTGTGTATTCGAGCTTATGTATTCGAGCCCTCGAGGCCCCTGGCTTGTAATATAAAGCTTGTATTATTTTAAATTGTGTCTAGAGTTGTGTTGTGATATCTTCCCGTGAGTCCTTGATCTTGATCGTACACATTTGCGTGTATGATTAGTGTACGATTGAATCGAGGGCGTCACAGCATGGGCCCGTGGTCATAAATTAAGCTGACCGTGTGGGCAGCGGGTAGTTGGGCGGCTGCTAGGTGGGGATGCGACGGACAGCGATAAGTGAGAAGGCGCACGTGGCGTCCGCGCCGACGCATTTGGGGCACAAATTTGGGCCACAAATGCATCGGCGTGGACGTGAAACGGACGTGATTTGGGTTTGGGTCGGCGCGTTGGGCCGCCACTTTTGTCCGCGCCGACCCAAACGGACGCAGACGGACAAAACGGGTCGGCCCTTTGGAGTTGCTCTAACTCCACAGACGCGTATTGAACAACCTGTGAACCTTAGAGCATCTCCAACCGAGTCCCCAACAGGTCTTCTTAGGTCATTTTTTAGCGCCAACGTCTAAAAAAGGCCCACTCGCGTTTCAGGAGGCCGTTTTTCGTCGGTTTGGGTTGAAACTGGCGCCTGCGGACCCAGGACGAACCCGACGTGCTGGGGGCGCCAGGGAAACCGATTTTGGCACGAAGGGGAATGGGTCCACCGAGTCAGCGACACACCGCTTTGTCGTTCTCATCACCTTGGTTCCTGTTGGAATCAATGCCAAGGCTGCTGCGCTACCGCGCTGGTCAGCCTCCATTGATGCCTCAAGGGTGGAACAGTGAAGGCACCGCGACGCGCGTCCCGCCCGCTCCCGCCACGCGTCGCCCGACATGTAGGTTCTCACCGCCCCGCTTCGGCTATAAAAGCCGACCTCGCCGCCTGTGAATGCCACAACTCGCCTCAGTCGCCACAACTTGCCTTCTTTCGCCTCGTCTCGCCACAGAAGCAACTCTCCCCCCTCTTCCCCTGCCGACGAGCAATGGTTGGGCGATACCCCAGCGACTCCACGACGGCTAACGGCTTCGGCCGACGCCATCTCCACGAGGACGAGGTGCACCTTCTCTACGAGGCCGACTATCCGGCACCCCTAGACATGCCGGTGTCGGGCTCGTGGAAGTTGAGCGCCGGCGGCGTCCCGGTATCCCCGATGCCCTGATGTCTACTACACAACCTTCTTCTTGTAGACGTTGTTGGGCCTCCAAGTGTAGAAGTTTGCAGGACAGTAGCAAATTTCCCTCAAGTGGATGACCTAAGGTTTATCAATCCGTGGGAGGCGTGGGATGAAGATGGTCTCTCTCAAACAACCCTGCAACCAAATAACAAAGAGTCTCTTGTGTCCCCAACACACCCAATACAATGGTAAATTGTATAGGTGCACTAGTTCGGCGAAGAGATGGTGATACAAGTGCAATATGGATGGTAGATATAGGTTTTTGTAATCTGAAAATATAAAAACAGCAAGGTAACTAATGATAAAAGTGAGCGAAAACAGTATTACAATGCGTTGAAACAAGGCCTAGGGTTCATACTCTCACTAGTGCAAGTTCTGTCAACAATAATAACATAATTGGATCATATAACTATCCCTCAACATGCAACAAAGAGTCACTCCAAAGTCACTAATAGCAGAGAACAAACGAAGAGATTATTGTAGGGTATAAAACCACCGCAAAGTTATCCTTTCTGATCGATCTATTCAAGAGTCCGTAGTAAAATAACACGAAGCTATTCTTTCCGTTCGATCTATCCTAGAGTTCGTACTAGAATAACACCTTAAGACGCAAATCAACCAAAACCCTAATGTCACCTACATACTCCAATGTCACCTCAAGTTTCCGTGGGTATGATTATACAATATGCATCACACAATCTCAGATTCATCTATTCAACCAACACAAAGAACTTCAAAGAGAGCCCCAAAGTTTCTACCGGAGAGTCAAGACGAAAACGTGTGCCAACTGATAACCCACAAGTATAGGGATCGCAACAGCTTTCGAGGGTAGAGTATTCAACCCAAATTTATTGATTCGACACAAGGGGAGCCAAAGAATATTCTCAAGTATTAGTAGCTGAGTTGTCAATTCAACCACACCTGTAAACTTAGTATCTACAGCAAAGTGTTTAGTAGCAAAGTAATATGATAGTGATGGTAACGGTAACAAAAGAGTAACGAAATCAAAGTAATATTTTTGGTATTTTGTAGTGATTGTAACAAAAGTAACGGGAAAGTAAATAAGCGTAAACCAGTATATGGAAAGCTCGTAGGCATCAGATCAGTGATGGATAATTATGCCGGATGCGGTTCATCATGTAACAGTCATAACATAGGGTGACACAGAACTAGCTCCAATTCTTCAATGTAATGTAGGCATATATTCTGAATATCGTCATACGTGCTTATGGAAAAGAACTTGCATGACATCTTTTGTCCTACCCTCCCGTGGCAGCGGGGTCCTAATGGAAACTAAGGGATATTAAGGCCTCCTTTTAATAGAGAACCGGAGCAAAGCATTAGCACATAGTGAATACATGAACTCCTCAAACTACGGTCATCACCGGTAAGTATCCAGATTATTGTCACTTCGGGGTTAACGGATCATGACACATAATAGGTGACTATAGACTTGCAAGATAGGATCAAGAACTCTCATATATTGATGAAAACATAATAGGTTCAGATCTGAAATCATGGCACTCGGGCCCTAGTGACAAGCATTAAGCATAGCAAAGTCATAGCAACATCAATCTCAGAACATAGTGGATACTAGGGATCAAACCCTAACAAAACTAACTCGATTACATGATAAATCTCATCCAACCTATCACCGTCCAGCAAGCCTACGATGGAATTACTCATGCACGACGGTGAACATCATGAAATTGGTGATGGAGGATGGTTGATGATGACGACGGCGACGAATCCCCCTCTCCGGAGCCCCGAACGGACTCCAGATCAGCCCTCCCGAGAGGTTTTAGGGCTTGGCGGCGGCTCCGTATCATAAAACGCGATGAAATCTTTTCTCCTATTTTTTCTCCCCGAAAGCAGTTATGTAGAGTTGGAGTTGGAGTTGGGAGGTCTCCAGGGGGCCCACGAGGTAGGGGGGCGCGCCCTAGGGGGGGGCGCCCCCCACCCTCGTGGCAAGGGTGTGGCCCCCCTGGTCTTCATCTTTGGCGGGGATTTTTTATTATTTATTGTAAGATATTCCATGGAGTTTCAGGTCATTCCGAGAACTTTTGTTTTCTGCACATAAAACAACATCATGGCAATTCTGCTGAAAACAACGTCAGTCCGGGTTAGTTCCATTCAAATCATACAAGTTAGAGTCCAAAACAAGGGCAAAAGTGTTTGGAAAAGTAGATACGACGGAGACGTATCAACTCCCCCAAGCTTAAACCCTTGCTTGTCCTCAAGCAATTCAGTTGACAAACTAAAAGAAATAAAGAAAAACTTTTACAAACTCTGTTTGCTCTTGTTGTTGTAAATATGTCAAGCTAGCATTCAAGTTTTCAGCAAAGATTATAACTAACCATATTTGCAATAATTCTCAGGTCTCATGATTACCCATATCAATAGCATAATCAACTAGCAAGCCATAATAATAAATCTCGGATGACAACACTTTCTCAAAACACTCATAATATGATATACCAAGATGGTATCTCGCTAGCCCTTTCTGAGACCGCAAAACATAAATGCAGAGCACCTTTAAAGATCAAGGACTGACTAGACATTGTAATTCATGGTAAAAGAGATCCAATCATAGTCACACCCAATGTAAACTAACAATAATGAATGCAAATGACAGCGGTGCTCTCTAACTGGTGCTTTTAATAAGAGGATGATGACTCAGCGTAAAAGTAAATAGATAGGCCCTTCGCAGAGGGAAGCAAGGATTTGTAGAGGTGCCAGAGCTTAGTTTTGAAATAGAGGTGAATAATATTTTGAGCGGTATACTTTCATTGTCAACATAACAACCGAAAGATGGCGATATCCTCCATGCTACACACATTATAGGCGGTTCCCAAACAGAATGGTCAAGTTTATACTCCCCCTCCACCAACAAACATCAATCCATGGCTTGCTCGAAACAACGAGTGCCTCCAACATACATCAGGTCCCAGGGGGAGTTTTGTTTTGCAATTATTTTGATTTAGTTTGCATAAAGCATGAGACTAGGCATCCCGGCGACCAGCCATTTTCTCATGAGTGAGGAGCAGAGTCCACTCCTCTTGAGAATAACCTGCCTAACATGGAAGATACAGACAACCCTAGTTGATACATGAGCTATTCGAGCATACAAAACAGGATGATTATTTGAAGGTTTAGAGTTTGGCACATACAAATTTACTTGGAACGGCAGGTAGATACCGCCTATAGGAAGGTATAGTGGACTCATCTGGAATAACTTTGGGGTTTAAGGGATTGGATGCACATGCAGTATTCCCGCTTAGTACAGGTGAAGGCTAGCAAAAGACTGGGAAGCGACCAACTAGAGAGCGACAACAGCCATGTACATGCATTAAAATTAATAAACATTGGATGCAAGCATGAGTAGGATATAATTCACCATGAACATAAATATCGTGAAGGCTATGTTGATTTGTTTCAACTACATGCGTGAACATGTGCCAAGTCAAGTCACTTAAATCATTCAGAGGAGGATACCACCCTATCATACCACATCATAACCATTTTAATAGCATGTTGGCACACAAGGTAAACCATTATAACTCATAGCTAATCAAGCATGTCACAAGCAACTATGATCTCTAGTTGTCATTGCGAACATGTTTATTCATAACAAGCTGAATCAAGAACGATGAACTCATCATATTTACAAAAACAAAAGAGGTCGATTTTGTACCAGCTTTTCTCATCTCAATCAGTCCATCATATATCATCATAATTGCCTTTCACTTGCACGACCGAACGATGTGAATAATAATAAGAGTGCACGTGCATTGGACTAAGCTGGAATCTGCGAGCATTCAATAAACAGAAGACAAAGCAATATGGGCTCTTGGTTAAATCAACAATAAAGCATATAGGAGCCACTTCAAAAATTTAATCATGGTCTTCTCCTACTGACCCCAAAGAAAGAAAAGAAGTAAAACTATTTATACGGGAAAGCTCCCAACAAGCAAAAGAAGAACAGGAAATATTTTTGGGTTTTCTTAGTAACTACTACAAGCATGGAAATTAAACTGATTAAAAGTTACAACTAATTTTTTTGGTTTTTCTTAAGGTTTATTAAACACACAAGAAGAAAGCATAGAAGGAAATAAACTAGCATGGATGATACAATGAAAAAGTATGAACACCGACATCTAGCAATGAGTGTGTGTGAACATAAATGTAATGTCGGTGAGAAATACTTACTCCCACAAGCTTAGGCTTTTGGCCTAAGTTGGTCTATGGCCACGGCTGGCCTGGCTGATATCCATAATAATGTTGGGGTCGTACTGTGATGAGGAAGAAGAAGGCTCCGATTGCCACTGGCTGGCAATCATCTCCGGATCCCACTGATAGTTAGACTGTCGTGAAGGATCAAATTGTGGTTCCGGTTCTGGCTCCTCAGCTGGTGCAGGGTTCCGGTAGGCGTGGATAGCCGTCAACGGAACAAGGTACGTGCCTACAGTCAAATCAAACAAAGAAGGAGCAGGCAAGGTAATAGTCTCAGGATGATGTTTATTAAAGAACAATTGATATTTAAGCTCTCCTGCCCTATCCTTAATAATAAAATCATGTGCCACCATACTTTTATAATCTAGATAAACACGAGGCATCACTTTTTCTTCCTTCTCAGCATGCCTAATAGGTATGTTAAAATGTGCAGCTAGGCGTGTAGCATAGATGCCTTCAAAGATGGGGCCCTTTGTACGGTTCAGACTTAACCGTTTAGCAATAATACCGCCCATACTAAAAGTGTTATCACTGTATAAACTGTGGAGCAGAATAATTATATCAGGGATACTAAGGTTTCCACAGTTCCTGCATCCAATTAAGCAACGACTAGCAAATAATGCAAAGTAACGTAAAACAGGAAAATGTATGCTAGTGATTCGTGCATCAGAAACCTTCCTAGTTTCTCCTACAGTGATAGTATCAATAAACCCCTCCACATCATCATGATGTGGTTCTTCTGTCTTGCCCCCAAAAGGGACTAAACAAATCCGATAGAAATCATAAAGTGACATCTCCTTATGCTCATCATATAAATGAAACTCCACCGTAGGTGGTGAGTTTCTAGAATGAAAATGAAAGTTTGGCACAAAGGTATTTGTGAGTAAGAGATACTGATTGCATTGGTCGTGGAGGAAAGCGGCGAGGCCTACATTATGATCCAATTCATGAAAATCTTCATAAATCCCGGCTGCTCTCAAGAAATCCTCGGAAGGCCATTCACACGCCCGAACCTCCGCGGTGCGCGGCAAATTATACTTAGGCTTCGGTGCCTTTTTCCTTCGAGCTTTGGCTCGATGAGCCCCTCAATAATCTCCTCATCATTTTCTGAAAAATTCTGAATTTTTTAGCAACTTCAAAATAAAAGTAAACCAAACTCAATAATATTGATAGCAACCACTCCTACAAGTGCCTAGGGCCTATATCATGCATCAAAACTACTTTTGACCATATAAATTTGACATGCAAGCTCAAGAACATGGTCACCTAAGCAGCAAAAATTTGCAATGAATAAAGCACTAGAACAAAAACTAATTGGACCAATGGAGGAGTCACATACCAAGGAACAATCTCCCCAAGCAGTTTTGTGAGAGGTGCTTTGAGCAAGGAGATCAAAAATGGTAGCAAAGAGGGCTAGAACTCGTGCTTGAGTTGGTTTTTCGTGTTGGTGGGAGGAAGCAGAGGAGGATGGGTGCAGGAATAAGTGGAGGAGGGCCACCGTGGGCCCACGAGGCAGGGGGGCGCGCCCTAGGGGGGTGGGCGCGCCCTCCACCCTCGTGGCAAGGTGGTTGGCCCCCCTGGTGTGTTCTTTGTTCCATAAATCCTCAAATATTCTAGAAAAAAATCATATTTAATTTTCAGGGCATTTCGAGAACTTTTATTTTCGAGGTATTTTTATATTGCACGGATAATCAGATAACAGACAGAAAATTATTTATTTTTACTTTATTTCAACTAAATAACAGAAAGTATAGAGAGGGTACAGAAGGTTGTGCTTCTAGTTTCATCCATCTCATGCTCGTCAAAAGGAATCCACTAACAAGGTTGATCAAGTCTTGTTAACAAACTCATTCCGATTAACATGAAACCAGAGAAATTTCGAATAACACTAGGTTACCTCAACGGGGATATGCACATCCCCAATAATAAGTATATCATATTTCTTCTTGACAGTAGGAAGAGGAAATTCAAAACCTCCAAATATAATCGATGGAATTTTTCCGATAGAATTGATACTGTGAACTTGAGGTTGTTTCCTCGGAAAGTGTACCGTATGCTCATTACCATTAACATAAAAAGTGACATTGCCTTTAGTGCAATCAATAACAGCCCCTGCATTATTCAAAAAGGGTCTTCCAAGAATAATAGACACACTATTGTCCTCGGGAATATCAAGAATAACAAAGTCCGTTAAAATAGTAACGTTTGCAACTACAACAGGAACATCCTCACAAATACCGACAGGTATAGCAGTTGATTTATCAGCCATTTGCAAGGATATTTCAGTAGGTGTCAACTTATTCAAGTCAAGTCTACGATATAAAGAGAGAGGCATAACACTAACACCGGCTCCAAGATCACATAAAGCAGTTTTAACATAGTTTCTTTTAGTTGAGTATGGTATAGTGGGTACACCGGGATCTCCAAGTTTCTTTGGTATTCCACCCTTAAAAGTATAATTAGCAAGGATGGTGGAAATTTCAGCTTCCGGTATCTTTCTTTTATTTGTAACAATATATTTCATATACTTAGCATAAGGATTCATTTTGAGCATATCAGTTAATCGCATACGCAAAAAGATAGGTCTAATCATTTCAGCAAAGCGCTCAAAATCCTCATCATCCTTTTTATTGAATGGTTTGGGAGGAAAAGGCATGGGTTTCTGAACCCAAGGCTCTCTTTCTTTACCATGTTTCCTAGCAACAAAATCTTTCTTATCATAACGTTGATTCTTTGATTGTGGCTTATCAAGATCAACAGCAGGTTCAATTTCTACATCATTATCATGACTAGGTTGAGCATTATTATGAACATCATCATTAACATTTTCATTAGGTTCATGTTCATTGCCAGATTGTGTTTCAGCATCAGACATAGAGATATCATTTGGATTATCAGGTGGTTCAGCAATAGGCTCACTAGAAGTTTGCACAGTTCTATCATTTTTCTTTTTCTTCTTTTTAGAAGAACTAGGTGCATCAATATTATTTCTCTGAGAATCTTGCTCAATTCTCTTAGGGTGGCCTTTAGGATACAAAGGTTCCTAAGTCATTCTACCAGTTCTAGTAGCCACTTTAACAGCATAATCATTTTTCTTACTATTCATCTCATTGGGCAATTCCTTTTGAGCTTTAAGTACTTGTTCTACTTGAGTGGTAACCATAGAAGCATGTTTGCTAACAAGTTTAAGTTCATCTCTAATATTAGCCATATAATCATCCAAGTATTTAATCATATCAGCATCTTGTTTTAATTTTCTACCAAAATAAGCATTGAAGTCTTCTTGCTTAAACATAAAATTATCAAACTCATCCAAGAATTGACTAGCATTTTTAGTAGGAGGGATTTCAGCTTTATCATATCTATAGAGAGAATTTACCTTTACTACCTGTGTTGGGTTATCGGGGTCTGGAGGTTCTTCAATAAATAAAGGATCAAGATCATATGTTTCTTCGACAGGCGGTAAATTAAGACCATGTATTTCTTCAATAGGAGGTAAATTCTTAACATCTTCAGCTTTAATACCTTTTTCTTTCATAGATTTCTTTGCCTCTTGCATATCTTCGGGACTGAGAAATAGAACACCTCTCTTCTTCGGAGTTGGTTTAGGAATAGGATCATTAATTGGAGCAGGAGCTGGCTCAGGAGGTGCCCAATTATTTTCATTTGTCAACATATTATTCAATAAGATTTCAGCTTCATCCGGTGTTCTTTCCCTGAAAAGAGAACCAGCACAACTATCCAGATAATCTATGGAAGCATCGGTTAGTCCATTATAAAAGATATCAAGTATTTCATTTTTCTTAAGAGGATGATCAGGCAAAGCATTAAGTAACTTGAGAAGCCTCCCCCAAGCTTGTGGGAGACTCTCTTCTTTAATTTGCACAAAGTTGTATATTTCCTTTAAAGCAGCTTGTTTCTTATGAGCAGGGAAATATTTAGCAGAGAAGTAGTAAATCATATCCTGGGGACTACGCACACAACCAGGATCAAGAGAATTAAACCATATCTTAGCATCACCCTTTAATGAGAACGGAAATATTTTAAGGATATAAAAGTAGCGAGATCTCTCATCATTAGTGAACAGGGTAGCTATATAATTTAATTTAGTAAGATGTGCCACAACAGTTTCAGATTCATAGCCATGAAAAGGATCAGATTCAACCAAAGTAATTATAACAGGATCAACAGAGAATTCATAATCCTTATCAGTAACACAGATAGGCGAAGTAGCAAAAGCAGGGTCAGGTCTCATCCTAGCATTTAGAAATTGCTTATTCCATTTAGCTAATAACCTTTTGAGTTCATATCTATCTTTGCAAGCTAAAATAGCTAAAGAAGCTTCTTGATCAAATAAATAACCCTCAGGAATAACAAGTGATTCTTCATCATCACTTTCATCTTCATAATCAGATTCAATATTTTCAATCTCTCTAGCCCCAGCAAGTTATTCCTCGAGAAAATCACCAAGTGGCACAGTAGTATCAAGCATAGAAGTAGTTTCATCATAAGTATCATGTATAGCAGAAGTAGCATCATCAATAACATGCGACATATCAGAACGAATAGCAGAAGCAGGTTTAGGTGTCGCAAGCTTACTCATAACAGAAGGTGAATCAAGTGCAGAGCTAGATGGCAGTTCCTTACCTCCCCTCGTAGTTGAGGGATAAATCTTGGTTCTTGGATCTTTCAAGTTCTTCATAATGATAAGCAGATATAAATCCCAAGTGACTCAAAGAATAGAGCTATGCTCCCCAGCAATGGCGGCAGAAATTAGTCTTGATAACCCACAAGCATAGGGGATCGCAACAGCTTTCGAGGGTAGAGTATTCAACCCAAATTTATTGATTCGACACAAGGGGAGCCAAAGAATATTCTCAAGTATTAGCAGCCGAGTTGTCAATTCAACCACACCTGGAAACTTAGTATCTATAGCGAAGTGTTTAGTAGCAAAGTAATATGATAGTGATGGTAACGGTAACAAAAGAGTAACGAAAGCAAAGTAATATTTTTGGTATTTTGTAGTGATTGTAACAATAGCAACGGGAAAGTAAATAAGCGTAAACCAGTATATGGAAAGCTCGTAGGCATCGGATCAGTGATGGATAATTATGCCGGATGCGGTTCATCATGTAACAGTCATAACATAGGGTGACACAGAACTAGCTCCAATTCGTTAATGTAATGTAGGCATGTATTCCGAATATAGTCATACGTGCTTATGGAAAAGAACTTGCATGACATCTTTTGTCCTACCCTCCCGTGGCAGCGGGGTCCTAATGGAAACTAAGGGATATTAAGGCCTCCTTTTAATAGAGAACCGGAGCAAAGCATTAGCACATAGTGAATACATGAACTCCTCAAACTACGGTCATCACCGGTAAGTATCCCGATTATAGTCACTTCGGGGTTAACGGATCATAACACATAATAGGTGACTATATACTTGCAAGATAGGATCAAGAACTCTCATATATAGATGAAAACATAATACGTTCAGATCTGAAATCATGGCAGTCAGGCCCTAGTGACAAGCATTAAGCATAGCAAAGTCATAGCAACATCAATCTCAGTACATAGTGGATACTAGGGATCAAACCCTAACAAAACTAACTCGATTACATGATAAATCTCATCCAACCCATCACCGTCCAGCAAGCCTACGATGGAATTACTCACGCACGACGGTGAGCATCATGAAATTGGTGATGGAGTGAAAGTGCTAGTGATCGACTAGAAGGGGGGGGTGAATAGGCGATTTTTATGAAAGTCTTCAAAACATGTAAGTTTCGAAGACAAACGATAGAAATAAACCTATTACCATGCAGCGGAAGGTAGACTACACTAGGCAAACCATAGTCACGTATTCAATGAAGTGAAAGCACAATGGCTAATAGCAGCTAGGCAGTAAGGATCAGGTAGGAAGATATTGAGAAGCCAATCAGTACACGTAATCACTTAGTGAAGTCGAATGGTGATGCTATCATACAATGACTTCACAAGAACCAACAGTAAGTAAAGGGAAGGGAAGGATGAAACCAGTGACTCGTTGAAGACAATGATTTGTTGGACCAGTTCCAGTTGCTGTGACAACTGTACGTCTAGTTAGGGAGGCTGAGATTCAACTCAGAAGACCTCGTCTTCACCTTATTCCCCTTGAGCTAAGGACACCCAGTCCTCGCCCAATCACGCTGGTAAGTCTTCAAGGTAGACTTCCAAACCTTCACAGACTTCATTCACCGGCGATCCACAATGACTCTTGGATGCTCAGAATGCGACGCCTAACCAGCTGGAGGATTCACAGTCCTCAAGTGTAATAAGTCTTCAAATCACACAGACAATAAGACTTTAGTGATGCCTAACACTCTTTGGCTCTGGGTGGTTAGGGCTTTATCCTCTCAAGGAATTCTCTCTCAAAGGCTTCGAGGTGGGTTGCTCTCAAACGACAAAAGTCGTACTTTAACTCTAAGCAGCCAACCGTTTATGGTTGTAGGGGGTGGGCTATTTATAGCCACTAGGCAACCCGACCTGATTTGTCCGAAATGACCATGGGTCACTGAGGGAGTCCTGGATTAGGGGGTGTTCGGGTAGCCAGACTATACCTTCAGCCGGACTCCTAGACTATGAAGATACAAGATTGAAGACTTCGTCCCGTGTCCGGATGGGACTTTCCTTGGCGTGGAAGGCAAGCTTGGCGATGTGGATATTCAAGATCTCCTACCATTGTAACCGACTCTGTGTAACCCTAACCCTATCCGGTGTCTATATAAACCGGAGGGTTGTAGTCCGTAGGCAATCAACTCCATATACAACAATCATACCATAGGCTAGCTTCTAGGGTTTAGCCTCCTTGATCTCGTGGTAGATCTACTCTTGTACTACCCATATCATCAATATTAATCAAGCAGGAGTAGGGTATTACCTCCATCGAGAGGGCCCGAACCTAGGTAAAAAACACCGTGTCCCTTGTCTCCTGTTACCATCCGGCCTTGACGCACAGTTCGGGACCCCCTACCCGAGATCCGCCGGTTTTGACACCGACATTGGTGCTTTCATTGAGAGTTCCTCTGTGTCGTCGGCTTTAGGCCCGATGGCTCCTTTGATCATCAACAATGATACGGTCCAGGGTGAGACTTTTCTCCCCGGACAGATCTTCGTCTTCGGCGGCTTCGCTCTACGGGCCAATTCGCTCGGCCACCTGGAGCAGATCGAAAGCTACGCTCCTGGCCATCAAGTTAGGTTTGGAAGCTTAAACTACACGGCTGACATCCGTGGAGACTTGATCTTCGACGGGTTCGAGCCACGGCCAAGTGCGCCGCACTATCTCGAGGGGCATGATCTAGCTCTGCCTCCGGACAGTGTCCTGGATGCCGCACACGCATCGGTTCCGACCCCTAACTCGGAGCCTATTGCGGCAATCGAGGATGAGCGGTTGGACGTCACCTCGGGGGCTTCGATCTCAAAGGCGATCGAGCCGAACGCTAGCCCCACACTTTGCATGATCCGTGACTCTGAGGATCCGGACTCCTTCCCGGACTCCGAACCCCCCCGCGCCCCTGCCAATCGAATCCGATTGGGCGCCGATAATGGAGTTCACTGCCGCAGACATCTTTCAGCATTCGCCTTTTGGCGACATCCTGAATTCTCTTAAGTCTCTCTCTTTCTCAGGAGAGCCCTGGCCGGACTACGGTCAGCGAGGATGGGATACAGACGATGAAGAAATTCAAAGCCCACCCACCACCCACTTGGTAGCCACTGTCGACAATTTAAACGATGTGCTCAACTTCGACTCCGGAGACATCGACAGCATGGATGACGATGCAGGAGATACCGACGAACCAACGCCATAGGGCATTGGATAGCCACCTCATCTCACGATGTGTACATGGTGGATACCCCTAAAGGAAGCGACAACGAGGAAAAAGGGGACGGGACGGGAGATCGACCCCCCGAAAAGCAATCAAAGCGTCAGCGTAAACGCCGACCCAAGCCCCGCCTCGACAAAAACCCAGCCATAGAGCAGGACAAGCCGGTAGACGACGAGCAAGCCTTAGAGCAACCGTCCGAACAGGGCAACACGGATAGAGAAACTGAACATCCCTCCTCCGGCGAAAACGGCATTCCGGATGACCTCATGCCGAATAAACCTATGGAGCAGAAGAATCTCCACGAGAGGCTCGTTGCAACTGCACGCAGCCTAAAAAAGCAGAAGCGGAAGCTAAAAACAGTGGAAGAAGCACTCCAGATTAGATGGAGCAAAGTAATCAATAACACAGATAAGTACGGCGACAGTCGCCGCACTAAAAGCTATCCGAAAAGAAAGCTACTGCCTGAATTCAACGAAGAGGCCCTAGAGCCCTCGCATTCAAAAAATGAAAAAGCCACACGGTCGGATAGACGACCCCATAAAGCGGCAAGCGGCGCCGCACCTAAATCGGCATGCGACCCACTTAAGGATTCACATCATGGCCCAGTCAGGTCCATTTATGGGCCAAGAAAGCAAGCTCTCGCAAGCAACGCTATGAAGCCATCGTCAGAATCCGGCACACCCAAATACAGGGGCGCCGCACACCCCCTATGTTTCACCGATGAGGTCCTGTACTATGAATTTCCAGAGGGATTCAAACCCGTAAACATAGAGGCATATGATGGAACAACAGACCCTGGAGTTTGGATCGAGGATTATATCCTCCACATACACATGGCTAGAGGAGATGATCTCCACGCCATAAAATATCTACCCCTTAAGCTTAAAGGGCCAGCCCGGCATTGGCTTAAAAGCCTTCCCGAAATACAATTGGAAGCTGGGAAGAGCTCGAGGATGCTTTCCGAGCAAACTTTCAAGGGACCTATGTCCGCCCTCCGGATGCAGACGATCTTAGTCACATAACTCAACAACCCGGAGAATCAGCTCGGCAGTTCTGGAATAGATTCCTCACTAAAAAGAATCAGATAGTCGACTATCTGGACGCCGAAGCCTTAGCAGCTTTCAGGCATAACGTCCGAGACGAATGGCTCGCTAGACACCTCGGCCAAGAAAAGCCAAGAACAATGGCCGCACTAACAAGCCTCATGACCCGCTTTTGTGCAGGGGAGGACAGGTGGTTGGCAAGGTGCAGCCCCAGCAACCCAAGTACATCCGAAACTAGGGATGGAAACGGAAAACCGCGACGCAACAAGGACCGTCGCTGGACTAAGGACAAAAGTTCGAAGAGCACGGCAGTCAATGCCGGATTCAAAGGCTCATGACAAAATCAGGACAAATCTCCCCCAGGATAACAGGGACGATCCATCCAACCTAAATAAAATCCTGGACAGGATATGTCAGATACACAGTACTCCCAGGAAGCCTGCTAACCATACCCATAGAGACTGTTGGGTTTTCAAACAATCCGGCAGACTCAATGCCGAACACAAGGGGCTCGACACACCAAGCGAAGACGAGGACGAACCCCAAAAGTAGAGCACCAGGAAACAAAAGAACTTCCCACAAGAAGTAAAAACAGTGAACTCACTTCACATAACAAAACATGCGGCGCCCGTAAAGGTACGCACCACACGGCCCATCCCCAAAGGGTCCTGCCACTGGTTGTCAAAACCGATCATCTTCGATCAACTAGATTATTCTAGGAATATCAAGAATGTAGGCTGGACTGCCTTGATACTCGATCCAATAATTGGCGGACTCCAGTTTTCAAATGTCCTTATGGACGGCGGTAGTGGACTAAACCTGATATATCAGGATACAATCCAGCACATGGGGATAAACCCAGCAAGAATCCGCCGCAGCAAAACCTCCTTTCAAGGAGTAATACCTGGTCCGGACACCCATTATATGGGTTTTCTCCGGCTCGAAGTCATATTCGGTTCTGCCGATAACCTCCGCCGCAAAAAACTTACCTTCCATATCGTCCTGTTCTCAAGTCGCTATCAAGCACTACTGGGACGCGAAGCTTTCGCTCGCTTTAACGCAATACCGCATTATGCATCTCTTACACTCAAGATGCCCGGTCCACGAGGCATCATCTCTTTGAAGGGGAAGCACTAAAGTGTGCCTCCCCAAGCGGAGGATTGTGCGGCCACTTTGACAGCCCCACAGCAAAACGGCCTCACCGGCCAAAAAACTTCGAAATAGGTCATTCAAGACCATGAACGCGGATAGACGAGTTCGGTGCAAAATCATCATTGATGTAGGCCTAGAAGCCATATACCCCCGCACTAGGGGCTCCACGCATATACAATAAGAGACAATAAAGCTCAATCTTATATATCTTACTTTATACTTTGCTTATTTTAAACTTTTTCGGCACGACCCGTTTTCAACTCAGTTCCTCTCTTTTACAGATGAACGTCGTGCGGCGCCCGTCCAGGATACGGCACAACAGAGACACAGGCGCAGACGTGCAGTAGGGACCCGTCCTAAAGGATTCTTTTTAGATTAAGACCCTGCGTAAACCTTTTTTACTATCTCTTGTTGCTACACATCCCCTGGTTTTTTCTTTCTGATATAACCAAGGAGGAGGCTGGCGTCTTGGCATGTGGCCACATCAGAATTTTTGCACGTACCTGGACACTAGGGGCTTTTTTAATAAAGAGTGTTGTTTCGCCCGCACTCATAAAGACCGAACACCTTAGGGAGTGTTCGGCTTCGCGAGTTTTGGCATTATATGCATCAGCTCCGAATCATGTCTTTGGTCAAATGTTGGGTTGCCCGGCTCCTGAGTTCGGCTACCTTACGTTCCGCTCTATCGGCTAAGGTAGCACCAGGAGAACTACTGCGATTGTGCCCCGGTTCGGCCGGGCGAGCACCTCAGTAGAGAAAGCCGAAAACTGACTGTCATGATGTAGCGTGAGACTGGTCAGCCACTCGATGACCTATCGGAATCTATCGGATTCCTTTGCTTTAACGAAGGGCCGCTTCCCGGTCAGGCACATACTCGCCCCGAACTCGGACGAGCGCAGTTGCCACCAAGGAGCTACCTAAATAGTCTCACTGTCAAACTCCTATGGCTAAATGAAAGTGTTAAAGCATTATAGTCCGGTTGCCTGGCCCGCTGCGCTATCACCTCCTTTGTAGGACCAAGACGTTGGGTTAAGTGTGAAAATGCGTCTTCTGCGAGCACCCCCGCACTATGTGCGTGGGGGCTGAAGCCAACGACTGTCATCTTTCAGATTCTATATATATATATATATACATATCTTAAAACGGCCGCACAGGAGGTGTTCCCAATACTTGGAGGCTCAAGTATAAAAAAGGCCGCTACAGTTTATCAAAATATTACTTTATAATTACATATGCTATCATAACATAGCATCTTTCGGGCACTGCGTCTCTATTACACGAGCGCCTTCAAGAACTTCCTGAAAATAGTGCTTGGAGGGTACTCGGCTTTTGTCCGAATCTCGGGACGCAACAACGGTGGTCTCCATCTCTGCCCAGTATGTCTTAACACGGGCAAGAGCCATCCTAGCGCCCTCTATGCATGCTGACCTCTTCATTGCATTTATACGCGGCACCGCATCAAGGAATTGCTGCACCAAGTTGAAATAACTATTCGGCTCCGATCTCCCCGGCCACAGGTGACCCATGGCGTACTTCATGGCGAGTCCAGACAACCTATTCAGTTCGGCCCATTGAGCCAAACGATCATCCACTGCCAGTGGACGCTCTGGATTATGAAACTGCGACCAGAAAAGCTTTTCCACTTCGCGATCTTTCTGATCTCGAAAGTGTTCGGTCGCATCAGCAGCACTCGCTGCCAAGTCTAGATAGGTGTCCTCCGCACTCCACATCCAGTCCAACGGAGCAAACTTTGGATCACAAAACTTCCTCCGCAGCATAAAGGGCTTTCCAGCCGCAATCTGTTCGGCCTGATGCAACTCCTCCTTCGCAGCTCTCATCGCAGAGCGAGCGTCCTTGGCATCGGCAACGGCCTTCTCTAAGTCCGTCTGTCTCGCCCGGTCTTCTTTGTCAAGAAGTTTGCAATGGTCTACAGCGCTCTTTAACTTCTCGGCCATCTCGGCCATCTCTTCTTTGCTTCGGCAGTGAGCAGCCTGTTCGGCTCTCAGCTCTTCAAGGGCCTTCTCGGCAGCCGCATCGCTTTTTCTGGCTTGCTCCTTAGCTCGGGCAAGTTCAGCCCTAAGATTCTCCACGGCGGCCGTACCATCTGCGTCAAACACACACATTGTAAGACACTGGCATGAAGCTCCTTTTACCTGATGCCGTCCGAAGAATTACATACCTTGAGCCTCATCAAGCCGCTTGTTGACAAGCACGATGTCGGCATCTGCCACGTCCAGTTGCCGCTTTAGTTCGGCCACATCATCAGTTCGGCTTGATACCGGACACCTCGCCACCTACATTCAAAGGCGACATCTTAGACCTGGGATTATGATCCTCTGCGTGCCGTCATTTCTTGACAACGCGCAGAGTCTCAGGGGCTACTATCTACACAGGGCGCATCTTACTTATGCGCAACTGACAAAAGTGTACATTATCTAACGTACCTCAAAACCCGTCAGTAAACTTTTGACGGCCTCATGCTATCCGCTTTCTGCGGATGAAATCCTTTCAATCACCATGCCCATCAATGCATGGTGCTCCTCTGAGATAGAAGCTCGCCCCAGCAGAATCTTTAGCTCCTCCGACCGAGCACCAGACGGTGCCGGACTTGTCCTATGGCCTCTTTCGAAGGCCGGACGCGGAGAGCCTTGGGGGGCCACATAGCTATCTTCCGCCCTTGCCGGGTTCAGAGAAACCCTCCGCGACGACACCTCAGGGTCGCCTGCCTCGCTAGGCGGTACGGCAGGGGGAGGCGTCCCACTCTCCATCATCTCCGGAAGAAGATCCGCCGAAGACGAGCTCTGCTGAGAAGGGCTAAGGTCCGAGCTACAAGGTAAAATTTCGGTTAATCTTCTCAGATATAAATCAAGGAGTTCTCTCATCCCTCAAAAGGGCGTAGTTCGGCCGAGGAACTCCCCGGTGTCGGACCCTCTGACGAGGATTTTCTCCCCCGCTTCGGGGCCATGGTCTCCGGGTTGTCAGAGGCGGCCCCCTTCTTCCCCTTGGGAGAGGAATTGTCGGTTCCTCCCTTCGGAGCAGCCTCCTTCGGGGAGGCCATAGTTCCCTTGTCCTTCCCCTTACTTCCCTCCAAAGGCATTATCTGCAACATCCTGACAAGCACGGGATCTGGCCTGGTTTTAGGAAGGGGAGCTGGACACCTGATCAACTTTGCCTTCGCTATCCACTCCTGTTTAAAAGGACAGCTCTTTTAGGGGCAAGTTTATGACGATTATATGGATAGTAGGTACGGGCAGAAGGTTACTTACTTGGGTATCCGGGCGATTGCAGCTTAGGCCTGCGTCCTCGGTCAAATCCGGACACATTATTTGTGATCCGAAGAGCAGTTTATACATCTCCACGGGCGTTGCGCCCATAAAATGATGGAGAGCTCATGGTACCTCCGGATTAAACTCCCACAGACGAAGGGAGTGACGTTTGCCGGGCAGTGTTCGGCGAATCAGCATGACCTGCGTCACCTTGACCAGGTTGAGGTCTCTTTCTAAGAGATCCCTGATGCGGCCTTGCAACAAGGGCACGTCTTTGGATAACCCCCAATCTAATCCTTTGTTGATCCATGATGCTAGCCGTGATGGGGGACCCGAGCGAAAGGCAGGAGGCGCCGCCCACTTGGCGCTCCTAGGAGTGGTGATATAGAACCATTCTCGTTGCCACAAGCCGAGCTCCTCTTGAAAGGAGCCCTCGGGCCATGGAGCATCAGCATTCTTACTTATGACAGCGCCTCCGCACTCTGCGTGCCGTCCCTCGATCATCTTCGGCTCCACTCCAAAAGTCTTGAGCCATAATCCGAAGTGAGGAGTAACACGGAGGAACGCTTCGCACACAACGATGAATGAGGAAATGTGGAGGATGGACTCCGGAGCTAAGTCATGAAGTTCTAGCCCGTAATAAAATAGCAGCCCCCTCACGAAGGGATCCATCAGGAAGCCTAACCCCCGAAGGAAGTGAGACATGAACACTACGCTCTCACCGGGCTGGGGACTGGGAATAGCCTGCCTTTGAGCAGGCAACCTATGCGAAATTTCGGCGGTCAAGAACTTAGCCTCTCTCAACTTTAGCACGTCCTCCTCCGTGACGGAGGAGGGCATCCATCGGCCTTGAAGGTCGGAACCGGACATTGTCGAAGGTCCGAAGCGCCTGGAATCTGGAGCCTAGGGTGTTGGAACTCGAGGCGACGGGCGAACTCATTTGAGATTGGAAAAAGGAGTAAGGCCTTGGTCTCTTTATAATAGGTTGAATACCAGGAGCCCTCCCCGTAACCGTTTGGGACTCGCCTTTAATCGAGAAAACATGCTAACGGGCACGATTGGGTTACCCACGTCCGTATTGATGAGAATCCCGTAAAAGGGGGGCACACGATCTCTGCTTTGACAAGACGTGCCAAGGAAACCGCCTCGCAAAACATGCTGAGGTGGAAAAGTGAAAACGATTCGAGTAAAGGACTTGGCTGTAGTGTGATGACGCACTGCGGAATACGTCAGCAGATTTGATTTGTGTTAATATTATTCTCTCTATGGAAATATGTGGAAGCTTATTTTGCAGAGCCGGACACTACTCTTGGTGTTTACAATCTTCTATGAAGGACTTGGAGGAGGAACCCTCCTTGCAATGCCGAAGACAATTTGCGCGCCGGACTCGTCGTCATTGAAGCCTGGTTCAGGGGCTACTGAGGGAGTCCTGGATTAGGGGGTGTTCGGGTAGCCGGACTATACCTTCAGCCGGACTCCTGGACTATGAAGATACTAGATTGAAGACTTTGTCCCGTGTCCGGATGGGACTTTCCTTGGCATGGAAGGCAAGCTTGGCGATGCGGATATTCAAGATCTCCTACCATTGTAACCGACTCTGTGTAACCCTAACCCTATCCGGTGTATATATAAACCAGAGGGTTGTAGTCCGTAGGCAATCAACTCCATATACAACAATCATACCATAGGCTAGCTTCTAGGGTTTAGCCTCCTTGATCTCGTGGTGGATCTACTCTTGTACTACCCATATCATCAATATTAATCAAGCAGGAGTAGGGTATTACCTCCATCAAGAGGGCCCGAACCTGGGTAAAAAACATCGTGTCCCTTGTCTCCTGTTACCATCCGGCCTTGACGCACAGTTTGGGACCCCCTACCCGAGATCCTCCGGTTTTGACACCGACAGTCACTAAGGAACTGACACGTGTTCCAACAGTCAGATTTCAAACACACACGGCAACTTTACTTGGGCTACAAGCAAAGCTGACTTGTTCAACTCTGAACAAGATTCGCTCTCATAGTCTTCACTCGAAGACATAGGATTTTGGTTAAGCATCACTTCAGTCATTCTGACTGGTTCTCTTGGACCCCACTTAACAGTACGGTGGTTCCTATGACTCAACAAAGAAGAACTACGAAAGATCTAAGTCTTCGCGCTCCATAGTCTTCATGCGATGTCTTCTCTTGTCATAGTCTTCAATGTGAATGTCTTCACATACCACCTTTGACTTCAATGTCTTCATACATTTTTAGGGGTCATCTCTCGTAGGAAAACCGAATCAATGAGGGACTTCTACCTGTGTTATCCTGCAATTCTCACAAACAGATTAGTCCCTCAACTAGGTTTGTCGTCAATACTCCAAAACCAACTAGGGGTGGCACTAGATGCACTTACAATCTCCCCCTTTTTGGTGATTGATGACAAACTAGTTGAAGTTTTCAACGGGGAATATAATATGTGAAATTGTAAAGGATAAGGAATTGTCTTCATAAGTTGCAAGGGCTCCCCCTGAAGATGTGCATATAAGTAATTTGCTTTTGGAATGCAAATGCACATGGCAGGTTGTACTTGTGGAGATCCTCTTCAACTTATGATGACAATTCATCATGCATGAAAAGTATGTGAAGATAATGACATGCATAATGAAAAATGGACGTCTGCAAAATGATCTAAGTGCGGAATTTATCGTCGCACATGCGGAATTTATCATCGCATCACAGAATAGCAAATAAGTAGCAGACGACCATCGAGTTTAAGTGTTACAACTCAAAGAACCAAATGTATCAAAACGAGAGTTGTAAACACTAGGCAAAACATAAAATAACCGCCCATATGGACCCGCTTGAAGACTATCAAACTCATATGCTTCTCCCCCTTTTGTCAGTAAGGACCAAAAATGTTTGAAGACATAGAGCATCTACTCGTTCCCATGAGGAGTAGACGAAGCAGCAAGGTCGTCGGTGGTGTTCGGCGGTGCAGAAGAACTCGGAGTAGTGTCGATGCGTGCAGAAGTAGGGGGCGGTGAAGTGGCATCATCTTCATCCTCGATCACTCTGGCATTCACAGTTGCCGCAGAGGAAGAGAACTCAGAGTCTTCAAGAGATGGAGTTCGTCGCAGCACAGTCCTTCTTGGAGGTGTGGAGTCAAACTTGAAACGTTCAGAGAAGCCATCCTCTTGAAGATCATCCTCAGAACACATAAGCGTCAGCCCTTTCCAGGTACGCCGACAGGTTTCATGGGCAACAAAGGCATTCTTGGTGGCAAGATTGCGAATGTGGTTGACATCCACCAAGAGGCTTTGCATTTGGCGCTTCAGCCAGTCATGATGCCTATCCTGTTTCTGATGAAGAGCAACTAGAAGCTCTCAGTCATTGAGAACACGAGATCGCTTCTTGGGCCGTTGGGTAATGGTGATTTCAGTGGCTTCAGTGAGGGCACGATGAGGTGCACGTGTAGTACCAGCCAGAGGATAAACACGAGTGACTGCTTCAACTCCTTCAATGTTCTGAGAGAAACTTTGATGCTCAGCATTTTGAAGACTAAGAGGCTCCTTGGCAGGCTCTGGATAAATGGCTTCAACAGACATATCCACGTCAGGCAGAAAGATCCGATGATTGCGAGCAGATGGCTGATATGAGATAGCTAAGTGGAGTTTGATCAGCCGCATTATCCATTGAGCATAGAACTTCAAGCCAAAAAGATCAAATCCTGATACAACAAGTTGGCGGATGAAGAAGTCTTGTGTGTTGAAGCATTTGCCGTCAAGAATATAGAAGACCAAAGTCTTCATTGCACCTTCCAGCTTTGCATGTGGAGAATGTCCTTTGATGGGCCAGAGAGTTTGCCTTATAATGTGATAGATAGTCCGTGGCAGATACTCAAGGTCTTCAACAAAGAACTCCTTAGGATATGCAGCATCTGGAGGCAAAGGCTTCATCATACTGAGCATCTGACTCATGTTCGGTTCAGGCTTCTGAAAGATGCTCTCCATAGCTTCACTGTGAAGCTGACAGCCAGGTTTATAGAGATCTCCAGGAGTGGGCAGACCAGTGAGCTCAATGATATCAAAGGCTTTGGCTTCATGATGAACATTTCCAGTCATCCACTCAAGGACCCAAGTCTTTGGATCTCTGTTGTAGCCTCGTATGTGAAGAGTGGCATAAAATTGGAGCAGCAACTCTTCATTCCAGTGCTCTTGGTCGGTGACGAAGGGCAACAATCCAGCCTCTTTGAAGCAATCCAGAGCTTCTTCCAAGCAGGACAGACCAGTTATTGCTTCGGTGTCAAGACGCATATGAGGGAAGATGCGACCTTGATTGTACAGAATGCATGAGTAATAACTTTGCTGTGGATAGCTCCAGAACCGATCAGAAGATATTCTTTCCCTTGAGTAGGGGTTCTTGGAGCTATTGAAGAAGGTGTTGTCTCCTTTGAAGCCGTTGACATTAAAGGATCCAGGTGCTGATGCAGGACCTGGAAACCTGGGCAATCTTGGCATTGGCTTCTGTACCTGAGGCCCGTGCTCAACATGATAATCAAACTGAGGACCAGCAGCAGGTGCAGGAAAAGGAGCAGTTGCATCAATGGCTTCATGGACTTCTGGCATTGGTGCAGGCTCTACATTTTCTTCAGCCATGACAACGTCATTGGCTTTAGTTGTGTTGGTGGTGGCAGCCTCAAGATTTTCTACCTCCACTTGATGAGCTGGAGGGTCGGGCACAGACACGTTCTCCTCGAGAACAACTTCTTCAGTAGTTGGGGGAGTAGGGACACGTTTTTCTTCTAGGGTGTCGTCGGCTGATGCAGCCGAAATGTCTTCAGCAGCTTTAGCCTCAGACTCGGAGACATTCACAGTAGAGTGGCATCTGGAAACACTTGACGTGCAACAGATTGGTGGGGCACTTCTCCTTCTGGAACGCTCGAAAGAGGGACTTGAGACCCTGGTCCTTTGCGAAGCCTGCGTAACACTGGCGACGCCTCTGGAGACGGAGTTGGCTGGGCCTCAAAGTCATCTTCTTCTTCTTGCCGGGGTGGTGTGACTTGTTGTTGTGGGTGATCAGCCCATGATGCATCCTGAGCAATTGGTGTCAGAGGACGACCAATGCTGATGAGTTCGTTGTGCGTAAGCACAGGCGATGATACCTGTTGGTGCTCGATCTGAGGAAGAACTACATCATCTTCAACATTGTCATGGTGACCAATGTCTTCAGCAGCGGTGGGATCAACTGCTGGAATGTCGTCAGCTATATGAGCCTCTGTGGAAGAAAGCTCATGGACAATCAGTTGGCGCTCTTGGTGTGTAGATGCAGGGCGAACCATTGAGATAGGTTCAACAACTAAGGGCTTTGTGGGAGCAGCCCGTTCCTTCTTGATCTTCCGCTTCTTCTTGGAGGGAGCAGCATCCGAGGCTTCAGGATGTTTCCTCTTTCTAGCTTCAGCCTCAACAGTCCTCGCCTTCTTCATTTCTGAAGTGGTTGACCTGGCCTTTGGCTTCGAGCCAGTCATGCTGGCTAGGAAGACAATGGGATGTGCTTCCTACCTTGGTGCATCGGGTTCGGCCACAGCTGGCTTCTTCTTTTTCTTGGCAGCCATCCTGGGATCGATGCCAGGACGACCAAGGGCCTTGCGCTTCTCAGCTTCATTGTAGGCTTGCACACACTTGTTAGCCAGGCTCTTCATGCGCTCACGAGAGCCTTGAGCTTCTTCACGCTTCTTGAGAAAGGCTTCTTTGAGCTCGTGCATCATGATCTAGAAGTTCCTGACCTCTTGCACGCTGAGCTTGGCCATATGCTTCTTAAACTGAGCTTTCTCAAAGTTGATCTTTTGCTTCAGTTCAACGATGCGCTGGGCTATAGCTAGCTCTGAAGCAATGGCGCCATGGAAGGCAACACTGAGGCCAATCGGAAGTTGCAGATCTTCAAAGCTGAGGTTGGGCGTGTCAAACCACTCATCAATGAAGTTATGGATGATTGCCACATCAAAGAGAGGCAAATCATTGAAGATTTCTGCTTCTTCTTTGCTCTTGATGAGTTGCTCAAGAGCGTCATCTGCTAGATCTTCATCGCTGGACAGATCAATGGCATCGTTGCGCAGAATAGCAGCAACAGTCAGTTCTTGGCTGGTGTGTTGCAGAGGCATCTTGACTTTCAAGGGCTTGGAGATGCGTGACAAATCTTCAGACTACACACTGTCTTTAGGAGGCGCAGTAGCCAGTGGCTTCGCCCGTGATATTTTTGGTGCTGAGGCAGGCTTTGAAGCTTTAGGCTGCTTCAGTTTCTTTGGCTTCGGCGGTGCAGGCGCTTCATCAGATTCAGCGTCATCTGCAGGCTCATCCACGGCTGTCCCTTGAACCATGATACGAGTGATAAGACTATCCAGGTTGTAGAAGGGCCCAACAATATTGGGTTCAGCTTCGCGGGTGCCATCGGCACGGGGAGCAGAGGGACCAGGGTTGAAGTCTAGTCCCAATGACTTCTTGTTCTGCTTCGCCGAATTCTGGGCAAACTGGAAGTTGTGCTTGAACAGATTGTCATCACGACACCATAGCAATGACGATGGGTCAGCATCCGCAGGCTGTGGTCCACGGACCATGCAGGGATAGAAGCCTTGTTCAATGGCTTCATCTCTGGACCTGGGTTGAAGATTTCTGTATAGGATGTCTCCCCATGGTCGCTTGATGGCATTCTTCTCAGCATATTCCTTGGTCACAAACCTGTACTTGAACCACTGTTTTGCCCAATATCGTCGAATCCATTGGATTCGTGTCTTGCGCTGATTATAATCCTCTTCAGGATCTGTCTTGTACAGCTCTGAGAGGTCATCGGGCAGATCTCTTGATGTTTCTCCTCGATGCTTTCTGCCACCCTTCCTTGCTGATTTCTCTGAAGCCATGAACTTTAAACTGAATGGCTTCAATACGTTCAAAGGCTTTCGCTTGCTGGACAAACAGGAACTGGCTTCGGGAGAATTTATGTGATCCTGTAAGAACTCTACAAATGAATGCAGACTATGAGAACCAAGGGATTCTCCTACGGACATGTACCTGTGACAGCATTAAGGTGCGACGGAAGGGGAAGGGGTCATATGCATTCTCAGAAGATTTTGAAGATAAATCAGTTTAGAAGACATTGACCTCATCGTGCGAAGACATTCACTCATAGATAAGGAGTTGGTTCCAGATTTGTACGAATCCACGGATCAGTACAAGTGAGGAATCTAACTACTTTGTGAAGCATAAGTGAACATAATAGGCATATTATGAGATGCAGTGTGAAATAGATCCAACTTGTGTGAACAGAAACTACTTGTGGTAGAAAGTGACGAATCTATAGGATCAAAGGGGCCGTAAAAAGGAAGTTTTATTTACCACACGAAGAACTGCTAGACGGAGTGGTAGAGGAGGCCGAGCAGTTCGATCGTCCGTGCCCTAACTTGGCGACGGAGGACACCTACGGCGATGGCGGAGAAGACGATGTCCGCGGTCGGCGTGAAGACGGCGTCGGAGAGGTCGCGGCAGCTAAGTGCTTCGTCGCCGGCGTCATCGAGGGCTAGCTGTGGCGCTAGGGTTTGAGCGAGAGTGGAAGAAAGGATAATGACTGTGGTGAGGCGTGTATTTATAGGGACAGGGACGACACAGTGTTATTACACAGGTGCCCCTGGCGCTTCACATCTGAAGGACACGTGGCCATCATGCAACATATCGGAGGTTGTTCCACATTCCCACGCACGCCTAGATTGTCGGGTGGTCGTTCCTACTTCTCCGGGTTTCATGTGAAGGAATTAGCATTGAGAACAGACTTAATGTTTGTCTCTGTATGTTCTGCTGACAAGGACGTAGAGAAGACATTCGACAGTTTCAAGAGAATGCATATGATTTGGAGAGATAGAGTTTGAGATAGAAAGCATAGAGAGGTTAGGGTCCGATCACATTCACTTAGTTCAAAAGATTCAACAAGAAGACATAGCTATAAGTGAATGCTGTAGAGGACAAAACACTAGTATATATATATGTATATATATATATGTGAAAAAGACAATCAAACCAACATAGTGAAGATAATCATGAGGACAAGTTGAGAATGAAGACAAACAAAATGTGAAGACATAGCAAATGTAACGCCATGGGTAAAACACTTCAAACAGAAGAATTTGGTGGTGGCGTTACCCACCGTATAGGAAGTATTAGACCCAGACACGGCGCACAATTATCGTGGCGCTCCGAAGTCAAATTCCACATTAATGTATTCACACTTAGAATGTATGTCTTCATTGATTGAAGATATACTTTACTTCGTGTGTTGCACATCTAAGTCATCAATATGCATAAGTGTTAGGATGTGTGCCTGATCACAGGACATTTGAGGATTCCAAGATATTTAGCTCACACCGTAACTTGCAAAATCTCATCTCATCCAAGGGCTTGGTGAAGATATCTGCCAATTGCTCTTCAGTGTTGATGTGTATGATATAAATATCTTCCTTCACAACATGATCTCTAAGAAACTGATGACGAATTTCAATGTGCTTTGTCTTCGAGTGTTGAACTGGGTTGTTAGCAATCTTGATGGCGCTTTCGTTGTCGCAGTAGAGTGGCACTTGCTTCAGATGAATGCCATAGTCTTTGAGTGTTTGCTTCATCCACAGAAGCTGAGCGCAGCAAGATCTAGCAGCAATGTATTCAGATTCAGCAGTGGAGAAAGATACACAGTTCTGCTTCTTTGAAGACCAACATACAAGTGATCGTCCCAGAAAATGACATGTGCCTGATGTAGACTTGTGATCCACCTTGTCACCAGCATAATCAGCATCCGAGAATCCAACCAGATCAAACTCTGAGCCCTTTGGATACCATAATCCTAGAGTTGGGGTGTAAGCCAAATATCGAAGAATTCGCTTCACAGCTAAGTGATGCGATTCCTTTGGTGCCGCTTGGAATCGAGCACACATGCAAACACTAAGCATAATATCTGGCCTAGATGCACATAGATAAAGTAAAGAACCAATCATGGAGCGGCATACCTTTTGATCGAACTCTTTACCATTATCGTCGGGACCCAGATGAAGTTTGGCTGGCATTGGCGTCGTGAAGCCTTTGCAGTCTTGCATACCAAATTTCTTCAGGCAATCTTTGAGATACTTCTCTTGAGATATAAAGATGCCGTTGCGTTGCTGACGTATTTGAAGACCAAGGAAGAACTTCAGCTCACCCATCATGGACATCTGCTATTTCTCTTGCATCATATATCCAAACTCTTCACTGTATTTCTGATTGGTGCAGCCGAAGATAATGTCATCCACATATATTTGGCACACAAACAGTTCACCATCATATGTCTTCGTGAAGAGAGTGGGGTCGAGGGAACCAGATTTGAAGCCTTTGCTCTTCAGGAAGTCTTTGAGTGTGTCATACCAAGCCCGAGGGGCTTGTTTGAGGCCATACAGTGCCTTGTTGAGCTTGTACACCATGTCAGGATGTTTTGGATCTTCAAAGCTAGGCGGTTGTGCAACATACACTTCTTCTTCAATCTTGCCATTGAGAAAAGCGCTCTTCACATCCATTTGATATAGAAGTATGTTATGATGATTTGCATAGGCCAGCAATATGCGTATGGCTTCAAGTCTAGCCACAGGAGCAAATGTTTCATCGAAGTCAATCCCTTCAACTTGAGTGTATCCTTGAGTAATGAGACGAGCTCTGTTTTTGACAACTTGACCATGCTCATCTTGCTTGTTGCGATATATCCATTTGGTGCCAATTATATTGTGCTTCCGAGGATCAGGACGCTTAACCAGTTCCGATACATTATTCAGCTCAAACTGTTGAAGCTCTTCTTGCATAGCTTGAATCCATTCAGTTTCCATGAAGGCTTCTTCAACTTTCTTGGGTTCAGTTGTTGAGATGAATGCGAAGTGCCCACAGAAATTTGCTAGCTGTGTTGCCCTTGAACGAGTGAGTGGACCTGGTGCATTGATGCTATCAATCATTCTCTCAATCTGCACTTCATTTGCAACACGAGGATGTACAGGACGAAGATTTTGCTCTTGCTGATCATTGTCATTGTTAGAGGGATTGTCTTCAGGCTGAGCATTGTATTCAGGTTGATCAGGTGCGGAATGATAAGTTCTTCTTCAGTTTGAGCTTCAGAAGGTATGATTTCTCCAGTTCCCATAAGTTTGATTGATTCACTGGATGGAACTTCATCTAGCACATTTGGCAGGTGCTCTCTTTGTGAGCCTTTAGTCTCATCGAACCGCACATCCACTGTTTCAACCACTTTATAATGAAAGAGATTGAAGACTCTGTAGGAGTGCGAATCCTTTTCATATCCAAGCATAAAACCCTCATGTGCTTTTGGTGCAAATTTTGAAGTGTGATGTGGATCCTTGATCCAGCACCTGGCGCCAAATACTCTGAAGTAACTGACATTTGGCTTCTTGCCAGTAAGGAGCTCATAGGATGTCTTGTTCAAAAGCTTGTGAAGATAAACACGGTTGATGATATGGCATGCAGTGTCAATGGCTTCAGGCCAGAATTTTCTTGGAGTCTTGTATTCATCAAGCATCGTCCGAGCCATCTCAATAAGTGTTCTGTTCTTGCGTTCGACGACGCCATTCTGTTGTGGCGTGTACGGAGCTGAGAATTCATGTGTGATGCCCAAAGTATCAAGATATGTATCTAGGCCAGTGTTCTTGAATTCAGTGCCATTGTCACTTCTGATGTGCTTTATCTTGGCGCCATAGTTGTTCATTGCTCGATTGGCGAAGCGTCTGAAGACATCCTGCACTTCAGTCTTGTAAAGGATTATATGCACCCAAGTATATCTTGAATAATCATCAACAATGACAAAGCCATAGAGACAAGCAGTAGTAGTAAGAGTTGAGTAATGAGTGGGACCGAAGAGATCCATGTGTAGCAGTTTGAAGGGTTGAGTCGTTGTCATGATTGTCTTCGAGGGATGCTTGGCCCTCGTCATCTTTCCTGCTTCACAGGCACCGCATAAGTGATCCTTCTTGAACTTGACGCCCTCGATGCCTATGACATGCTTCTTCCATGCAAGGGTGTGGAGGTTCCTCATGCCAGCATGCCCTAGCCTTCGATGCCAGAGCCAGCATTCAGAAGCTTTTGCTAGAAGACATACTGCAAGTTGTGGTCCTGCTGAGAAATCTACCACGTACAAATCATCTTTCCGATACCCTTCAAACACTAGAGACTTGTCAGATTCCATTAGTACAAGGCAACGATATTTTCCAAACATCACAATCATGTTTAAATCGCAAAGCATTGAGATAGACATTAAGTTGAAACCAAGGGATTCAACAAGCATGACTTTATCCATGTGTTGATCCTTTGAGATTGCAACTCTACCTAGACCCAATACCTTGCTTTTACCAGTGTCAGCAAATGTGATGTGACTTTTGTCAGATGGACGTAAAGTGGAGTCCATGAGAAGGCTTCGCTTGCCAGTCATGTGATTTGTACACCCACTATCAATAATCCATTCTGAAGCAGCTGGTGTCGTACCCTACAGTGCAGTTAGGGGGATAGGCTTCACGAAGAGAATTGTGAAGCAAAAACATTTGACGAACCAGTGGATTATTAAAGCTTAGATCGAGATTAGGACTGATAGGGCAAGTTGCAAGCGATTCAGAAACAAAGTACATAGTAAGACCATTTGGGCATTTGATCTTGTGCCCTACAAGATGTTTAAGGTCCCCAACAATAGTGTCAGACGATTTTGGTTTTCGGCTGGAGACATTTCCCTGCAAAAGAGAGTTAAGCTTTCTTAGCCACCCACATCTTCAGGGGTGGCTTCGAAGCAATAAGTCTAAGTGCAGCATCTGAGAACTTTGGCTTTGGAGCCCTAGCAAAATGTCTTGCAGGTGGACAATAGTACTCATAAGAATAATCAGAATAGTTCTTGGTCTTATGAACATGGCGGTTTGATGGACCGCGCTCATATTCATAGGCCTGAGTATGGCTTCCCTGCAAGACATTTGCGTTAGTGTGACTCGGGTGAGTCCTCTGTCTGTATGAAGCCTTTGGACCGTATGAAGCCTGTGGTCTGGGGTTTGTCTTCTTCACCTGTGGTGTCATGATGACATTCACAGGAAGATTCTCCAAACACCTTTTCAGCACCCAGATCTTCTTCATAGGTGGTCCATTCTTGTAGTTAGTATCAATGTACCTGGCAAACACTTCACCATCCTGATTCTTAAACAGTTTATAGTTTGCATCAAAGGATTCATCAATAACAATGGTATTAGCACAAGTGAAGCCAAATAGGGTGGATGGATCCGCTGAAGGTTACTGTGCAGCAACCCATGTGGTTTTGGGGTACTGCTCAGGTTTCCAGTAAGAGCCATCAACATTCATTTTCCTTTCGAACCCGACACCCTCTTTCCTAGGGTTTCGTTTCAGGATCTGCCTTTTGAGGACATCACATAGTGTCTGATGCCCTTTGAGACTTTTGTACATCCCTGTTTCAAGCAGTGTCTTCAACCTAGCATTCTCATCAGCAATAGCAGTGGTATCCTCAGCAGAGGGGTTAGTTACCACATCAACAGTTGAAGATATTGCAACAGTAGCAGCAGTAGAACATTTAGCAACAGAAGTAGCGTTATCACGCTCAATGCATTTAAGACACGGTGGTTCAGATCCTTCCTGAGCTGAACTGATCTGTTCGGCGCGAAGTGACTCGTTTTCCTTTTTAAGATCTTCATGAGTCGCTCTCAATTTCTCAAGGTCTTGCTTCCTTTGAAGATACTCATAGGAAAGCCTTTCATGAGTTGTTGAGAGCGTTTCATGATGACTTTCAAGTTCCTCATACTTAACATGAAGATTTTTTATGTCTTCAATTAAGGACTGAGATTGAGTCATTTCAGCGTCTAACAGATCATCGCTTTTGTCTAATAGTTTTTGAATGTGTTCCATAGCTTTCTGTTGTTCAGTTGCAATTTTAGCAAGTGTTTTGTAGCTGGGTTTGGAACCACAATCAGAGTCATCGTCACTAGATGTTTGATAGTGAGTAGTGCATGTGTTTACCTTGGCACCGCGTACCATGAAGCAGTAGGAAGGAGCGGAGTAGTCCTTGTCATTTGCATCGGTGTCGGTGATGAAGTCATTGTCTTCAGTGTTGAAGATGGACTTGGCAACGTATGATGTAGCCAGACTTGCAACGTCAGAATCGGACTCCTCCTCAGACTCCACCTCAGACTCCTCAGAAGCAGACTCCTCCTCAGAGTCCATTTCCTTGCCAACAAACGCACGTGCCTTGCCGGATGAGCTCTTCTTGTGTGATGAAGACTTGGAGGAAGACTTGGAAGAAGATTTTGAGTATTTCTTCTTCTTCTTGTCGTCAGAGTCATACTCCTTGCTCTTCTTCTTCTTCTTCTTGTTCTCATTGTCCCACTGTGGACACTCAGAGATGTAATGGCCAGGTTTCTTGCACTTGTGACATGTTCTCTTCTTGTAGTCATGAGTAGAAGCTTCATCATTCCTTGAGCTTGATCGTGAAGACTTTCTAAGGCCTTTCTTCTTGGTGAATTTTTGGAACTTCTTCACAAGCATAGCAAGCTCCCTTCCAATGTCTCTAGGATCATCAGAACTGCTGTCAGATTCTTCTTCAGATGAGGAGACAACCTTTGCCTTCAAGGCACGAGTTCGCCCATAGTTGGGACCGTAGATGTCTCTTTTCTCAAAAAGCTGAAATTCGTGTGTGTTGAGCCTCTCAAGTATGTCAGACGGATCGAGTGTCTTGAAATCAGGACGTTCTTGAATCATCAGGGCTAGGGTGTCAAACGAACTGTCAAGTGATCTCAGGAGTGTCTTGACGACTTCATGCTTGGTGATCTCAGTAGCATCGAGGGCTTGAAGCTCGTTTGTGATGTCAGTGAGTCGATCAAATGTGAGCTGGACATTCTCATTGTCATTTCTCTTGAAGCGGTTGAAGAGGTTGCGAAGGACACTGATTCTCTGATCTCGCTGGGTTGAGACGCCTTCGTTGACCTTGGAGAGCCAGTCCCAGACTAGCTTAGATGTTTCTAAAGCACTCACGCGGCCATACTGTCCTTTGGTCAGATGACCATAGATGATATTCTTAGCAGTAGAGTCTAGTTGAACGAACTTCTTGACATCAGCGGCAGTGACACCTTCTCCAGCCTTGGGAACGTCGTTCTTGATGACATACCATAGGTCGACATCAATGGCTTCAAGATGCATGCACATCTTATTCTTCCAGTAGGGATATTCAGTTCCATCGAAGACGGGGCACGCAACGGAGACTTTAATTATCCCTGCAGTCGACATAGCTGAAACTCCAGGTAGTTAAACCGAATCACACAGAACAAGGGAGTACCTTGCTCTGATACCAATTGAAAGTGCTAGTGATTGACTAGAAGGGGGGGTGAATAGGCGATTTTTATGAAAGTCTTCAAAACATGTAAGTTTCGAAGACAAACGATAGAAATAAACCTATTACCATGCAGCGGAAGGTAGACTACACTAGGAAAACCATAGTCACGTATTCAATGAAGTGAAAGCACAATGACTAATAGCAGCTAGGCAGTAAGTCTTAGGTAGGAAGATATTGAGAAGCCAATCAGTACACGTAATCACTTAGTGAAGTCGAATGGTGATGCTATCGTACAATGACTTCACAAGAACCAACAGTAAGTAAATGGAAGGGAAGGATGAAACCAGTGACTTGTTGAAGACAATGATTTGTTGGACCAGTTCAGTTGCTATGACAACTGTACGTCTAGTTAGGGAGGCTGAGATTCAACTCAGAAGACCTCGTCTTCACCTTATTCCCCTTGAGCTAAGGACACCCAGTCCTCGCCCAATCACTCTGGTAAGTCTTCAAGGTAGACTTCCAAACCTTCACAGACTTCGTTCACGGGCGATCCACAATGACTCTTGGATGCTCAGAACGCGGCGCCTAAGCGGATGGAGGATTCACAGTCCTCAAGTGTAATAAGTCTTCAGATCACACAGACAAGAAGACTTAAGTGATGCCTAACACTCTTTGGCTCTGGGTGGTTAGGGCTTTATCCTCTCAAGGAATTCTCTCTCAAAGGCTTCGAGGTGGGTTGCTCTCAAACGACAAAAGCCGTACTTTATCTCTGAGCAGCCAACCGTTTATGGTTGTAGGGGTGGGCTGTTTATAGCCACTAGGCAACCCGACCTGATTTGTCCGAAATGACCCTGGGTCACTAAGGAACTGACACGTGTTCCAACGGTCAGATTTCAAACACACACGACAACTTTACTTGGGCTACAAGCAAAGCTGACTTGTTCAACTCTGAACAAGATTCGCTCTCATAGTCTTCACTCGAAGACATAGGATTTTGGTTAAGCATCACTTCAGTCATTCTGACTGGTTCTCTTGGACCCCACTTAACAGTACGGTGGTTCCTATGACTCAACAAAGAAGAAAAAGAACTACGAAAGATCTAAGTCTTCGCGCTCCATAGTCTTCATGCGATGTCTTCTCTTGTCATAGTCTTCAATGTGAATGTCTTCACATACCACCTTTGACTTCAATGTCTTCATACATTTTTAGGGGTCATCTCTGGTAGGAAAACCGAATCAATGAGGGACTTCTACCTGTGTTATCCTGCAATTCTCACAAACACATTAGTCCCTCAACTAGGTTTGTCGTCAATACTCCAAAACCAACTAGGGGTGGCACTAGATGCACTTACATGGAGGATGATTGATGATGACGACGGCGACGAATCCCCCTCTCTGGAGCCCTGAATGGACTCCAGATCAGCCCTCCCGAGAGGTTTTAGGGCTTGGCGGCGGCTTCGTATCGTAAAACGCAATGAAATCTTCTCCTATTTTTTCTCCCCGAAAGCAGTTATATAGAGTTGGAGTTGGAGTCGGGAGGTCTCCAGGGGGCCCACGAGGTAGGGGGCGCACCCTGGGGGGGGGGCGCCCCCCACCCTCGTGGCAAGGGTGTGGGCCCCTGGTCTTCATCTTTGGCGAGGATTTTTTATTATTTATTGTAAGATATTCCGTTGAGTTTCAGGTCATTCTGAGAACTTCTGTTTTCTGCACATAAAACAACATCATGGCAATTCTGCTGAAAATAGCATCAGACCGGGTTAGTTCCTGAAAGTGCGTTATATCGACTAGAGGGGGGTGAATAGGCGATTTTTATGGAAGTCTTCAAAACGTGGAAGTTTCGAAGACAAACGATAGAAATAAACCTATTACCATGCAGCGGAAGGTAGACTACACTAGGCAAACCATAGTCAAGTATTCAATGAAGTGAAAGCACAATGACTAATAGCAGCTAGGTAGTGAGGATAAGGTAGGAAGATATTAAGAAGCCAATCAGAACAAGCAGTCACTCAGTGAAGACAAAAGATAGTGCAATCATACGATGACTTCACAAGGACCAACAGTAAGTAAAGGGAAGGGAAGGATGAAACCAGTGACTCGTTGAAGACAATGATTTGTTGGAACAGTTCCCGTTGCTGTGACAACTGTATGTCTGGTTAGGGCGGCTAGGTATTTAAACCTGAGGACACACAGTCCCGGACACCCAGTCCTGAACACGCAGCTCAGGACACCCAGTGCTCACCGTATTCCCCTTGAGCTAAGGTCACACAGACCTCGCCCAATCACTCTGGTAAGTCTTAAAGGTAGACTCCCAAACCTTCATAGAATTCGTTCACCGGCGATCCACAATGACTCTTGGATGCTCAGAACATGACGCCTAACTGGCTGGAGGATTCACAGTCCTCAAGTGTAATAAGTCTTCAGATCACACAGACAAGAAGACTTAAGTGATGCCTAACACTCTTTGGCTCTGGGTGGTTAGGGCTTTATCCTCGCAAGGAATTCTCTCTCAAAGGCTTCGAGGTGGGTTGCTCTCAAACGACAAAAGCCGTACTCTAACTCTGAGCAGCCAACCGTTTATGGTTGTAGGGGGTGGGCTATTTATAGCCACTAGGCAACCCGACCTGATTTGTTTGAAATGACCCTGGGTCACTAAGGAACTGACACGTGTTCCAACGGTCAGATTTCAAACACACACGGCAACTTTATGTGGGCTACAAGCAAAGCTGACTTGTCCGACTCTGAACAAGATTCGCTCTCATAGTCTTCACCCGAAGACATAGGTTTTGGTTAAGCATCACTTCAGTCATTCTGACTGGTTCTCTTGGACCCCACTTAACAGTACGGTGGTTCCTATGACTCAACAAAGAAGAAGAACTACAAAAGATCTAAGTCTTCGAGCTCCATAGGCTTCATGCGATGTCTTCTCTTGTCATAGTCTTCAATGTGAATATCTTCACATACCACCTTTGACTTCAGTGTCTTCATATATTTTTAGGGGTCATCTCTGGTAGGAAAACCGAATCAATGAGGGACTTCTACCTGTGTTATCCTGCAATTCTCACAAACACATTAGTCCCTCAACTAGGTTTGTCGTCAATACTCCAAAACCAACTAGGGGTGGCACTAGATGCACTTACAATCTCCCCCTTTTTGGTGATTGATGACAAACTAGTTGAAGTTTTCAACGGGGAATATAATATGTGAAATTGTAAAGGATAAGGAATTGTCTTCATAAGTTACAAGGGCTCCCCCTGAAGAAGTGCATATAAGTAATTTGCTTTTGGAATGCAAATGCACATGGCAGGTTGTACTCGTGGAGATCCTCTTCAACTTATGATGACAATTCATTATGCATGTGAAGGTATGTGAAGATAATGAGATGCATAATGGAAAATGGACGTCTGCAAAATGATCTAAGTGCGGAATTTATCGTCGCACATGCGGAATTTATCATCGCATCACAAAGTGGCAAATAAGTAGCAGACGACCATCGAGTTTAAGTGTTACAACTCAAAGAACCAAATGAATCAAAACGAGAGTTGTAAACACTAGGCAAAATATAAAGCAACCGCCCATGTGGACCCGCTTGAATACTATCGAACTCATATGCTTCTCCCCCTTTTGTCAGTAAGGACCAAAAAGGTTTGAAGACATAGAGCATCTACTCGTTCCCATGAAGAGTAGGTGACGCAGCAGGGTCGTCGGTGGTGTTTGGCGGTGCAGAAGAACTTGGAGCAGTGTCGAAGCATGCTGAAGGAGGGGGCGGTGAAGTAGCATCGTCTTCGTCCTCGATCACTCTGGCATTCACAGTTGCCGCAGAGGAAGAGAACTCAGAGTCTTCAAGAGATGGAGTTCGTCGCAGCACTGCCCTTCGAGGAGGTGTGGAGTCAAACTTGAAGCGTTCAAAGAAGCCATCCTCGTGAAGATCATCTTCAGAGCACATAAGCGTCAGCCCTTTCCATGTGCGTCGAGAGGTTTCATGGGCAACAAAGGCATTCTTGGTGGCAAGATTGCGAATGCGGTTAACATCCACCAAGAGGCTTTGCATTTGGCGCTTCAGCCAGTCATGATGCCTATCCTGTTTCTGATGAAGAGCCACCAGAAGCTCTCGGTCATTGAGAACACGAGATCGCTTCTTGGGTCGTTGGGCAATAGTGCTTTCGGTGGCTTCAGTAAGGGCACGATGAGGTGCACGTGTAGTTTCGGCCAGAGGATAAACACGAGTGACTGCTTCAGCTCCTTCAATGTTCTGAGAGAAACTTTGATGCTCCGCATTCTAAAGACTAAGAGGCTCCTTGGCAGGCTCGGGATAAATGGCTTCAACGGACATATCCACATCAGGCAGAAAGATCCGATGATTGCGAGCAGATGGCTGATATGAGATAGCGGAGTGGAGTTTAATCAGTCGCATTATCCATGAAGCGTAGAACTTCAAGCCAAAAAGATCAGAGCCTGATGCAGCAAGTTGGCGGATGAAAAAGTCCTGTGCATTGAAGCATTTGCCATGAAGAATATAGAAGACCAAAGTCTTCATTGCACCTTCCAGCTTGGCATGTGGAGAATGTCCTTTGATGGGCCAGAGAGTTCGCCTTATGATGTGATAAATAGTCCTTGGCAGATACTCAAGGTCTTCAACAAAGAACTCCTTAGGATATGCCGCATCTTGTGGCAAGGGCTTCATCATACTGAGCATCTGACTCATGTTTGGTTCAGGCTTCTAAAAGATGCTCTCCATAGCTTCACTGTGAAGCTGACAGCCAGGTTCGTAGAGATCGCCAGGAGTGGGCAGACCAGTGAGCTCAATGATATCAAAGGCTTTGGCTTCGTGATGAACATTTCCTGTCATCCACTCCAGGACCCAAGTCTTCGGATCTTTGTTGTACCCACGGATGTGAAGTGTGGCATAGAATTGGAGCAGCAACTCTTCATTCCAGTGCTCTTGGTCGGTGACAAACGGCAACAATCCAACCTCTTTGAAGCAATCCAGAGCTTCTTCTAGACAGGGCAGACCAGCTATTGCTTCGGTGTCAAGACGCTTATGTGGAAAGATGCGACCTTGATTGTACAGAATGCACAAGTAATAGCTTCGCTGCGGATAGCTCCAGAACCGATTAGAAGATATTCTTTCCCTTGAGTAGGGGTTCTTGGAGCTATTGAAGAAAGTGTTGTCTGCTTTGAAGCCATGGACATTGAAGGATCCAGGTGCTGATGTAGGACCTGGAAACCTGGGCAACCTTGGAATTGGCTTCTGTACCTGAGGCTTATGCTCAACATGATAGTCAAACTGAGGACTAGCAGCAGGCGCAGGAACAGAAGTAGTAGCATCATTGGCTTCGCTGACTTCTGGTTCTTGCGTTGGTGGAGGCTCCACATTTGCTTCAGCCATGACAGCGTCAGTGGCTTCATTGGTGTTGGTGGTGGCAGCCTCAAGATTCTCAACCTCCACTTGATGAGCTGGAGGGTCGATCACAGTCACGTTCTCCTCGAGAACAACTTCTTGGTGAGACGGGGGTGTAGCAACTCTTGGGGTTTCTTCTTCATCGGCTGATGCAGCCGAAATTTCTTCAGCAACTTTAGCTTCAGACTCAGAGACTGGAGGCCTTGGTCCTTTGCGAAGCCTGCGTAACGCTGGCGACGCCTGTGGAGTTGTTGTTGGCTGGGCCTCAAAGTCATCTTCCTCTTGTGCTTGTGGGTGATCAGCCCATGATGCATCCTGAGCAATTGGCGTCAGAGGACGACCAATGCTGATGAGTTCGCTGTGCGTAAGCACAGGCGATGATACCTGTTTGTGCTCGATCTAAGAAGAAGTGCATCATCTTCAACATGGTCATGGTGACCAATGTCTTCAGCAGCGGTGGGATCAGCTGCTGGAAAGTCTTCAGCTTCATGAGCCTCTATGGAAGCAGGCTCATGGACAGTCAGTAGGCGCTCTTGACGTTCAGCGTCAGGACAAACCATGGAGATGGGTTCAACAATTAAGGGCTCTGTGGGAGCAGCCCGTTCCTTCTTGGTCTTCCGCTTCTTCTTGGAGGGAGCAACATCAGAGGCTTCGGAATGTTTCCTCTTTCTGGCTTCAGCCTCAGCAGTCCTCGTCTTCTTCAGTTCTGAAGCGGTTGACCTGGCCTTTGGCTTCGAGCCAGTCATGCTAGTTGGGAAGACAATGGGATCTGCTTCCTGCCTTGGTGCGTTGGGTTCAGCCACAGTGGGCTTCTTCTTCTGCTTAGCAGCCATCCTGGGATCAATGCCCGGACGCCCAAGGGCCTTGCGCTTCTCAGCCTCGTTGTAACCTTGCACACACTTGTCAGCCAGGCTCTTCATGCGCTCACGAGAACCCTGAGCTTCTGCATGTTTCTTGAGAAAGGCTTCTTTGAGCTCGTGCAGCATAATCTTGAAGTTTTTCACCTCTTGCACGTTGAGCTTGGCCATATGCTTCTTGAACTGAGCTTTCTCAAAGTCAATCTTTTCCTTCAGTTCAACGATGCGCTGAGCTAGAGTTAGCTCTGAAGCAATGGCGCCATGGAAGGCGACACTGAGGCCAATTGGAAGTTGCAGGTCTTCGAAGCTGAGGTTGGGCGTGTCAAACCACTCATCAATGAAGTTGTGAATGATTGCCACGTCAAAGAGAGGCGGATCATTGAAGATTTCTGCTTCTTCTTTGCTCTTGATCAGTTGTTCAAGAGCGTCATCTGCAAGATCTTCATCACTGGACAGATCGATGGCATCGTTGCGCAGAATAGCAGCAGCTGTCAGTTCTTGGCCGGTGTGTGGCAGAGGCATCTTGACTTTCTGGGGCTTGGAGATGCGTGTCAAATCTTCAGACTGCACACTGTCTTCAGGAGGTGCAGTAGCCAGTGGCTTCGCCCGTGAGATCTTTGGTGCAGAGGCAGGCTTTGAAGCTTTAGGTTGCTTCAGTTTCATTGGCTTCGGCATTGCAGGCGCTTCATCTGATTCAACATCATCTGCAGGCTCATTCACGGCTGTCCCTTGAACCACGATATGAGTGATGAGACCTTCCAAGTTGTAGAAGGGCCCAAGAAGATTGGGTTCAGCTTCGCGAGTTCCATCGGCACGGGGAGCAGAGGGACCAGGGTTGAAGTCTAATCCCAAAGACTTCTTGTTCTGCTTCGCTGAGTTCTGGGAAAACTGGAAGTTGCGCTTGAACAGATTGTCGTCACGACACCATAGCAGTGACGATGGGTCAACATCCGCAGGCTGTGGTCCACAGACCATGCAGGGATAGAAGCCTTGTTCAATGGCTTCATCTCTGGACCTGGGTTGAAGATTTTTGTAGAGGATGTCTCCCCATGGTCGCTTGATGGCATTCTTTTCAGCATATTCCTTTGTCACCAATCTGTACTTGAACCACTGTTCTGCCCAATATCATCGAATCCATTGGATTCGTGTCTTGCGCTGATTATAATCCTCTTCAGGATCTGTCTTGTACAACTCTGAGAGGTCATCGGGCAGATCTCTTGATGTTTCTCCTCGACGCTTTCTGCCACCCTTCCTTGCTGATTTCTCTGAAGCCATGAACTTTAAACTGAATGGCTTCAATACGTTCAAAGGCTTCAAAGGCTTTCGCTTGCTGGACAAATAGGAACTGGCTTCGGGAGAATTTATGTGATCCTGTAAGAATTCTGCAAATGAATGCAGACTATGAGAACCAAGGGATTCTCCTACGGACATGTACCTGTGACAGCATTAAGGTGCGAGGGAAGGGGAAGGGGTCATATGCATTCTCAGAAGATTTTGAAGATAAATCAGCTTAGAAGACATTGACCTCATCGTGCGAAGACATTCACTCATAGATAAGGAGTTGGTTCCAGATTTGTACGAATCCATGGATTAGTACAAGTGAGGAATCTAACTACTTTGTGAAGCATAAGTGAATATACTAGGCATATTATGAGATGCAGTATGAAATAGATCCAACTTGTGTGAACAGAAACTGCTTGTGGGAGAAAGTGACGAATCTATAGGATCAAAGGGGCCGTAAAAAGGAAGTTTTACTTACCACACGAAGAACTGCTAGACGGAGTGGAAGAGGAGGCCGAGCAGTCCGATCGTCTGTGCCCTAACTTGGCAACGGAAGACACCTACGGCGATGGCGGAGAAGACGATGTCCGCGGTCGGCGTGAAGACGGCATCGGAGAGGTTGCGGCAGCTAAGCGCGTCGTCGCCGGCGTCGTTGAGGGCTAGCAGTGGCGCTAGGGTTCGTGCGAGAGTGGAAGAAGAGATAATGACTGTGGTGAGGCGTGTATTTATAGGGACAGGGGCGGCTCAGTGTTATTACACACGTGCCCCTGGTGATTCACATCTGAGGAACACGTGGCCATCATGCAGCATATCGGAGGTTGTTCCACGTCCCACGCACGCCTGGATTGTCGGGTGGTCGTTCCCACTTCTCCGGGTTTCAGGTGAAGGAATTAGCATTGAAAGTGGACTTAATGTTTGTCACTGTATCTTCTGCTGATAAGGACGCAGAGAAGACATTTGACAGTTTCAATAGAATGCATATGATTTGGAGAGATAGAGTTTGAGATAGAAAGCATAGAGAGGTTAGGGTCCGATCACATTCACTTAGTTCAAAAGATTCAACAAGAAGACATAGCTAAGTGAATGCTGTAGAGGACAGAACACTAGTATATATATAATCAACATAGTGAAGATAATCATGAAGACATGTTGAGATTGAAGCCAAACCAAATGTGAAGACATAGCAAATGTAACGCCATGAGTGAAACACTTCAAACATAAGAATTTGGTGGTGGCATTACCCACCGTATAGGAAGTATTAGACCCAGACACGGCGCACAATTATCGTGGCGCTCCAAAGTCAAATTCCACATTAATGTATTCACACTTAGAATGTATGTCTTCATTGATTGAAGATATACTTTACTTCGTGTGTTGCACATCTAAGTCATCAATATGCATAAGTGTTAGGATGTGTGCCTGATCACAGGACATTTGAGGATTCCAAGATATTTAGCTCACACCGTAACTTGCAAAATCTCTTCTCATCCAAGGGCTTGGTGAAGATATCAGCCAATTTCTCTTCAGTGTTGATATGTATGATATCAATGTCTTCCTTCACAACATGATCTCTGAGAAAGTGATGACGAATCTCAATGTGCTTTGTCTTCGAGTGCTGAACTGGGTTGTTGGCAATCTTGATGGCGCTTTCGTTGTCGCAGTAGAGTGGCACTTGCTTCAGATGAATGCCATAGTCTTTGAGTGTTTGCTTCATCCACAGAAGCTGAGCGCAGCAAGATCCAACAGCAATGTATTCAGATTCAGCAGTGGAGAGAGATACATAGTTCTGCTTCTTTGAAGACCAACATACAAGTGATCGTCCCAGAAAATGACATGTGCCTGATGTAGACTTGCGATCAACCTTGTCACCAGCATAATCAGCATCCGAGAATCCAACCAGATCAAACTCTGAGCCCTTTGGATACCATAATCCTAGAGTTGGGGTGTGAGCCAAATATCGAAGAATTCGCTTCACAGCTAAGTGATGCGATTCCTTTGGTGCCGCTTGGAATTGAGCACACATGCAAACACTAAGCATAATATCTGCCCTAGATGCACATAGATAAAGTAAAGAACCAATCATGGAGCAGTATACCTTTTGATCGAACTCTTTACCATTGTTGTCGGGACCCAGATGATGTTTGGCTAGCATTGGCGTCGTGAAGCCTTTGCAGTCTTGCATACCGAACTTCTTCAGGCAATCTTTGAGATACTTCTCTTGAGATATAAAGATGCCGTTGCGTTGCTGTCATATTTGAAGACCGAGGAAGAACTTCAGCTCTCCCATCATGGACATCTGATATTGCTCTTGCATCATATATCCAAACTCTTCACTGTATTTCTGATTGGTGCAGCCGAAGATAATGTCATCCACATATATTTGGAAAATAAACAGTTCACCATCATATGTCTTCTTGAAGAGAGTGGGGTCGAGGGAGCCAGGTGTGAAGCCTTTGCTCTTCAGGAAGTATTTGAGTGTGTCATACCAAGCCCGAGGGGCTTGTTTGAGGCCATGCAATGCCTTGTTGAGTTTGTATACCATGTCAGGATGCTTTGGATCTTCAAAGCCATGCGGTTGTGCAACATACACTTCTTCTTCAATCTTGCCATTGAGAAAAGCGCTCTTCACATCCATTTGATATAGAAGTATGTTATGATGATTTGCATAGGCCAGCAATATGCGTATGGCTTCAAGTCTAGCCACAGGAGCAAATGTTTCATCGAAGTCAATCCCTTCAACTTGAGTGTATCCTTGAGTAATGAGACGAGCTCTGTTTTTGACAACTTGACCATGCTCATCTTGCTTGTTGCGATATATCCATTTGGTGCCAATTATATTGTGCTTCCGAGGATCAGGACGCTTAACCAGTTCCGATACATTATTCAGCTCAAACTGTTGAAGCTCTTCTTGCATAGCTTGAATCCATTCAGTTTCCATGAAGGCTTCTTCAACTTTCTTGGGTTCAGTTGTTGAGATGAATGCGAAGTGCCCACAGAAATTTGCTAGCTGTGTTGCCCTTGAACGAGTGAGCGGGCCGGGTGCATTGATGCTATCAATTATTCTCTCAATCTGCACTTCATTGGTAACACGAGGATGCACAGGGCAAAGATTTTGCTCTTGCTGATCATTGTCGTTGTTAGAAGGATTGTCTTCAGGCTGAGCATTATCTTCAGGTTGATCAGGTGCGGAGATGATAAGTTCCTCTTCAGGTTGAGCTTCAGAGGATATGATTTATCCAGTTCCCATAAGTTTGATTGATTCACTGGATGGAACTTCATCTAGCACATTTGGCAGGTGCTCTCTTTGTGAACTGTTAGTCTCATCGAACCGCACATCCACTGTTTCAACCACTTTATAATGAAAGAGATTGAAGACTCTGTAGGAGTGCGAATCCTTTCCATATCCAAGCATAAAACCCTCATGTGCTTTTGGTGCAAAATTTGAAGTGTGATGTGGATCCTTGATCCAGCACCTGGCGCCAAATACTCTGAAGTAACTGACATTTGGCTTCTTGCCAGTAAGGAGCTCATAAGATGTCTTGTTCAGAAGCTTGTGAAGATAAACACGGTTGATTGTATGGCATGCAGTATCAATGGCTTCAGGCCAGAATTTTCTTGGAGTCTTGTATTCATATAGCATCGTTCGGGCCATCTCAATGAGTGTTCTGTTCTTGCGTTCGACGACGCCATTCTGCTGTGGTGTGTACGGAGCTGAGAATTCATGTGTGATGCCCAAAGTATCAAGATATGTATCAAGGCCAGTGTTCTTGAATTCAGTGCCATTGTCATTTCTGATATGCTTTATCTTAGTGCCATAGTTGTTCATTGCTCGATTGGCGAAGCGTCTGAAGACATCCTGCACTCCAGTCTTGTAGAGGATTATGTGCACCCAAGTATATCTAGAATAATCATCAACAATGACAAAGCCATAGAGACAAGCGGTAGTAGTAAGAGTTGAGTAATGAGTGGGACCGAAGAGATCCATGTGGAGCAGTTCGAAGGGTCAAGTTGTTGTCATGATTGTCTTCGAGGGATGCTTGGCCCTCGTCATCTTTCCTGTTGGAAATATGCCCTAGAGGCAATAATAAATTGATTATTATTATATTTCCTTGTTCATGATAATTGTTTGTTATCCATGCTAGAATTGTATTGAAAGGAAACTCAGATACATGTGTGGATACATAGACAACACCATGTCCCTAGTAAGCCTCTAGTTGACTAGCTCGTTGATCAATAGATGGTCACGGTTTCCTGACCATGGACATTGGATGTCGTTGATAACGGGATCACATCATTAGGAGAATGATGTGATGGACAAGACCCAATCCTAAGCCTAGCACAAGATCATATAGTTCGTATGCTAAAGCTTTTCTAATGTCAAGTCTCATTTCCTTAGACCATGAGATTGTGCAACTCCCGGATACCGTAGGAATGCTTTGGGTGTACCAAACGTCACAACGTAACTGGGTGGCTATAAAGGTACACTACGGGTATCTCCGAAAGTGTCTGTTGGGTTGGCACGAATCGAGACTGGGATTTGTCACTCCGTGTGACGGAGAGGTATCTCTGGGCCCACTCGGTAGGACATCATCATAATGTGCACAATGTGATCAAGGAGTTGATCACGGGATGATGTGTTACGGAACGAGTAAAAGAGACTTGCCGGTAACGAGATTGAACAAGGTATCGGGATACCGACGATCGAATCTCGGGCAAGTATCGTACCGCTAGACAAAGGGAATTGTATACGGGATTGATTAAGTCCTTGACATCGTGGTTCATCCGATGAGATCATTGTGGAACATGTGGGAGCCAACATGGGTATCCAGATCCCGCTGTTGGTTATTAACCGGAGAGTCGTCTCGGTCATGTCTGCATGTCTCCCGAACCCGTAGGGTCTACACACTTAAGGTTCGGTGACGCTAGGGTTATAGAGATATTAGTATGCGGTAACCCGAAAGTTGTTTGGAGTCCCGGATGAGATCCTGGACGTCACGAGGAGTTCCGGAATGGTCCGGAGGTAAAGAATTATATATAGGAAGTGCTATTTCGGCCATCGGGACAAGTTTCGGGGTCACCGGTATTGTACCGGGACCACCGGAAGGGTCCCGGGGGTCCACCGGGTGGGGCCACCTGCCCCGGGGGGCCACATGGGCTGTAGGGGGTGTGCCTTGGCCTATATAGGCCAAGGGCACCAGCCCCAAGAGGCCCATGCGCCAAGAGAGGAAAAAAAGGGGAGAGTCCTATAAGGGGAAGGCACCTCCAAGGTGCCTTGGGGAGGATGGACTCCTCCCCACCCTTGGCCGCACCCTTCCTTGGAGGAAGGGGCAAGGGCTGCGCCTCCCCCTCTCTCTTGGCCCTATATATAGTGGGGAATAGGAGGAGCAAACCAATCTAAGGCCTGGCGCCTCCCTCTCCCTCCCGTGACACATCTCCCTCCTCCCGCAGCGCTTAGCGAAGCCCTGTTGGAATCCCGCTACTTCCACCACGCCGTCGTGCTGCTGGATCTCCATCAACCTCTCCCTCCTCCGTGCTGGATCAAGGCGTGGGAGACGTCTCCGTTCCGTACGTGTGTTGAACGCGGAGGTGCCGTCCGTTCGGCGCTAGGATCATCGGTGATTTGAATCACGATGAGTACGACTCCATCAACCCCGTTCTCTTGAACGCTTCCGCGCGCGATCTACAAGGGTATGTAGATCCACTCCTCCCTCGTTGCTAGATGACACCATAGATTGATCTTGGTGACACATAGGAAAATTTTGAATTTATGCTACGTTCCCCAACAGTGGCATCATGAGCTAGGTCTATTGCGTAGATTCTATGCACGAGTAGAACACAAAGTAGTTGTGGGCGTTGATTTTGTTCAATATGCTTGCCGTTACTAGTCTTATCTTGATTCGGCGGCATCGTGGGATGAAGAGGCCCGGACCAACCTTACACGTACACTTACGTGAGACCGGTTCCACCGTCAAACATGCACTAGTTGCATAAGGTGGCTGGCGGGTGTCTGTCTCTCCCACTTTAGTCGGATCGGATTCGATGAACAGGGTCCTTATGAAGGGTAAATAGCAATTGGCATATCACGTTGTGGTCTTTGCGTAGGTAAGAAACGTTCTTGCTAGAAACCCATAGCAGCCACGTAAAACATGCAACAACAATTAGAGGACGTCTAACTTGTTTTTGCAGGGGTATGCTATGTGATGTGATATGGCCAAAGGATGTGATGAATGATATATGTGATGTATGAGATTGATCATGTTCTTGAAATAGGAATCACGACTTGCATGTCGATGAGTATGACAACCGGCAGGAGCCATAGGAGTTGTCTTTATTTATTCATGACCTGCGTGTCAACATAAACGTCATGTAATTACTTTACTTTATTGCTAACCGTTAGCTGTAGTAGTAGAAGTAATAGATGACGTGACAACTTCAAGAAGACACGATGATGGAGATCATGATGATGGAGATCATGGTGTCATGCCGGTGACGATGATGATCATGGAGCCCCGAAGATGGAGATCAAAAGGAGCAATATGATATTGGCCATATCATGTCACTATTTGATTGCATGTGATGTTTATCATGTTTATACATCTTATTTGCTTAGAACGACGGTAGTAAATAAGATGATCCCTCATAACAATTTCAAGAAGTGTTCTCCCCTAACTGTGCACCGTTCCTAAAGTTCGTCGTTTCTAAGCACGCCGTGATGATCGGGTGTGATGGATCCTTACGTTCACATACAACGGGTGTTGACGAGCCTAGCATGTACAGACATGGCCTCGGAACACATGCAAAACACTTAGGGTTAACTTGACGAGCCTAGCATGTACAGACATGGCTTCGGAACATAGAAGACCGAAAGGTCGAGCATGAGTCGTATAGAAGATACGATCAACATGAAGATGTTCACCGTCGTTGACTAGTCCGTCTCACTTGATGATCGGACACGGCCTAGTTGACTCGGATCATGTAATCACTTAGATGACTAGAGGGATGTCTATCTGAGTGGGAGTTCATAAGATGAACTTAATTATCCTGAACATAGTCAAAAGGATTTTGCAAATTATGTCGTAGCTCACGCTATAGTTCTAAAGTTTAGATATGTTCCTAGAGAAAAATTAGTTGAAAGTTGATAGTAGCAATTATGCGGACTAGGTCCGTAAACCGAGGATTGTCCTCATTGCTTCATAGAAGGCTTATGTCCTTAATGCACCGCTCAGTGTGCTGAACCTCGAATGTCGTCTGTGGATGTTGCGAACATCTGACATACACGTTTTGATGACTACATGATAGTTCAGTTAAATGGTTTAGAATTGAAGCACCAAAGATGTTTTGAAACGTCGCGAAACATATGAGATGTTTTGAGGGCTGAAATTGGGATTTCAAGCTCGTGCCCACGTCAAGAGGTATAAGACCTCCGACGATTTTCTTAGCCTACAAAACTAAGGAGAAGAGCTTAATTGTTGAGCTTGTGCTCAGATTGTCTGAGTACAACAATCGCTTGAATCAAGTGGGAGTTGATCTTCCAGTTGAGATAATGATGTTTCTCCGAAGTCATTACCACCAAGCTGCTAGAGTTTCATGTTGAACTATAATATATCAGGGATATATATGATGATCCTTGAGATATTCGCGATGTTTGACACCGCGAAAGTAGAAATCAAGAAGGAGCATCAATTGTTGATGGTTGGTGAAACCACTAGTTTCAAGAAGGGCAAGGGCAAAAAGGGATGCTTCATGAAACGGCAATTCAGCTGCTGCTCTAGTGAAGAAACCCAAGGTCGAACCCAAACTCGAGACTGAGTGCTTCTGTAATAAGGGAACAGCCACTGGAGCAGAATTACCCTAGATACTTGGTAGATGAGAAGGCTGGCAAGGTCGATAGAAGTATATTGGATATACATTGTGTTGATGTGTACTTTACTAGTACTCCTAGTAGCACCAGGGTATTAGATACCGGTTCGCTTGCTAAGTGTTAGTAACTCGAAATAAAAGCTACGGAATAAACGAAGACTAGCTAAAGGTGAGCTGACGATATGTGTTGGAAGTGTTTCCAATGTTGATATGATCAAGCATCGCACGCTCCCTCTACCATCGAGTTTGGTGTTTGCGTTGAGCATAGACATGATTGGATTATGTCTATCGCAATGCGGTTATTCATTTAAGGAGAATAATGGTTACTCTGTTTATTTGAATAATACCTTCAATGGTCTTACACCTAAAATGAATGGTTTATTGAATCTCGATCGTAGTGATATACATGTTCATGCCAAAAGATAGTAATGATAGTACCACCTACTTGTGGCACTGCCACGTAAGTCATATCGGTATAAAATGCATGAAGAAACTCCATGCAAATGGACCGTTTTGACTCACTTGATCTTGAATCACTTGAGACATGCAAATCATGCCACATGGGCAAGATGACTGAAAGCCTCGGTTTCAGTAAAATGGAACTAGAAAGCAAATTGTTGGAAGTAATACATTTTGATGTGTGCAGTCCAATGAGTGCTGAGGCATGTAGTGGATATCGTTATGTTCTTTCTTCACAAATGATTTGAGTAGATGTTGAGTATATTTACTTGATGAATCACGAGTCTGAATTATTGAAAGGTTCAAGTGATTTCAGGGTGAAGTTGAAAGATCGTCGTAGCAAGAGGATAAAAGATCTATGATATGATCATAGAGATGAATATTTGAGTTACGAGTTTGGCACAAAATTAAGACATTGTGGAAATCGTTTCACAACTAATACAGCCTGGAACACCATAGTGTGATGGTGTGTCCGAACATCATAACTGCACCCTATTGGATATGATGCATACCATGATGTCTCTTATCAAATTACCACAATAGTTTATGGGTTAAGCATTAGAGACAACCACATTCACTTTAAATAGGGCACCACGTAATTCCGATGAGATGACACCGTATGAACTATGGTTTAGAGAAACCTAAGCTGTCATTTCTTAAAAGTTTGGGGCTGCGACGCTTATGCGAAAAAGTTTCAGGCTGATAAGCTCGAACCCAAAGCGGATAAATGCATCTTCGTAGGACACCCAAAACAGTTGGGTATACCTCCTGTCTCAGATTCAAAAGCAATAAGGGATTGTTTCTAGAATCAGGTCCTTTCTCGAGGAAAAGTTTCTCTCGAAAGAATTGAGTGGGAGGATGGTGGAGACTTGATGAGGTTATTGAACCGTCACTTCAACTAGTGTGTGGCAGGGCACATGAAGTTGTTCCTGTGGCACCTACACCAATTGAAGTGGAAGCTTATGATAGTGATCATGAAACTTCAGATCAAGTCACTAACAAACCTCGTGGGATGACAAGGATGCGTACTACTTCAGAGTGGTGCGTAATCCTGTCTTCGAAGTCATGTTACTAGACAACAATGAACCTACGAGCTATGGAGAAGCGATGGTGGGCCCGGATTCCGATAAATGGGTTGAGGCCATATAATCCGAGAGAGGATCCATGTATGAAAACAAAGTGTAGACTTTGGAAGAATTACTTGATGGTCGTAAGGCTGTTGAGTGTAGATGGATTTTAAAAGGAAGACGGACAATGATGGTAAATGTCACCATTAAGAAAGCTCGACTTGTCATTAAGAAGTTTCTCGACAAGTTCAAGGAGTTGACTACGGTGAGACTTTCTCACTCGTAGCGATGCTAAGAGTCTGTTGGAATTATATTAGCGATTACTGCATTATTTATGAAATCTTGCAGATAGGATATCAAAACATTGTTTCCTCGACGTTTTTTTTGAGGAAAGGTTGTATGTGATACAACCGAAAGGTTTTGTCAATCCTGAAAAGATGCTAATAAGTATGCAAAGCTCCAGCAATCCTTCTGAGGACTGGAGTAAGCATCTCGGAGTTGGAATGTATGCTTTGATGAGATGATCAAAGATTTTGGGTTTATACAAAGTTTATGAGAAACTTGTATTTCCAAAGAAGTGAGTGGGAGCACTATAGAATTTCTGATGAGTATATGTTGTTGACATACTAATGGATCAGAAATGATGTATGATTTCTGTAAAGCATATAGGGTTATTTGGAAAGTGTTTTTCAATGGAAAGCCTGGATTAAGCTACTTGAGCATTGAGCATCAAGATCTATAAGGATAGATCAAAACGCTTAATGGTACTTTCAAATGAGCACATACCTTGACATGATCTTGAAGTTGTTCAAGATGGATCAGTCAAAGAAGGAGTTCTTGCCTGAGTTGTAAGGTATGAAGTTAAGACTTAAAGCTCAACCACGGCAGAATAGAGAGAAAGGACGAAGGTCGTCCCCTATGCTTAAGACATAGGCTCTACAGTATGCTATGCTGTGTGCCGCACCTGAAGTGTGCCTTGCCAAGAACGGATCACAGGACAGTGGTCAAAGTTATCCTTAGCAACTAGTGGACTAAGGAATTTTCTCGATTATGGAGGTGGTAAAAGAGTTCGTCGTAAAGGGTTACGCCGATGCAAACTTTGACACTAATCCAGATAATTCTGAGTAGTAAACTGGATTCGTATAGTAGAACAGTTATTTGGAATAGCTCCAAATAGAACATGGTAGCTGCATCTAGGAGATGACATAGAAATTTGTGAAGCGCACATGGATCTGAAAGGTTCAGACCCGTTGACTAAAACCTCTCTCACAAGCAACATGATCAAACCCAGAACTATTTGGGTGTTAGTCACATGATGATGTGACCTGTGAGTGTTAATCACATGGCGATGTGAACTAGATTATTGACTCTAGTGCAAGTGGGAGACTGTTGGAAATATGCCCTAGAGGCAATAATAAATTGATTATTATTATATTTCCTTGTTCATGATAATTGTTTGTTATCCATGCTAGAATTGTATTGAAAGGAAACTCAGATACATGTGTGGATACATAGACAACACCATGTCCCTAGTAAGCCTCTAGTTGACTAGCTCGTTGATCAATAGATGGTCACGGTTTCCTGACCATGGACATTGGATGTCGTTGATAACGGGATCACATCATTAGGAGAATGATGTGATGGACAAGACCCAATCCTAAGCCTAGCACAAGATCATATAGTTCGTATGCTAAAGCTTTTCTAATGTCAAGTATCATTTCCTTAGACCATGAGATTGTGCAATTCCCGGATACCGTAGGAATGCTTTGGGTGTACCAAACGTCACAACGTAACTGGGTGGCTATAAAGGTACACTACGGGTATCTCCGAAAGTGTCTGTTGGGTTGGCACGAATCGAGACTGGGATTTGTCACTCCGTGTGACGGAGAGGTATCTCTGGGCCCACTCGGTAGGACATCATCATAATGTGCACAATGTGATCAAGGAGTTGATCACGGGATGACGTGTTACGGAACGAGTAAAAGATACTTGCCGGTAACGAGATTGAACAAGGTATCGGGATACCGACGATCGAATCTCGGGCAAGTATCGTACCGCTAGACAAAGGGAATTGTATACGGGATTGATTAAGTCCTTGACATCGTGGTTCATCCAATGAGATCATCGTGGAACATGTGGGAGCCAACATGGGTATCCAGATCCCGCTGTTGGTTATTGACCGGAGAGTCGTCTCGGTCATGTCTGCATGTCTCCCGAACCCGTAGGGTCTACACACTTAAGGTTCGGTGACGCTAGGGTTATAGAGATATTAGTATGCGGTAACCCGAAAGTTGTTCGGAGTCCCGGATGAGATCCCGGACGTCACGAGGAGTTCCGGAATGGTCCGGAGGTAAAGAATTATATATAGGAAGTGCTATTTCGGCCATCGGGACAAGTTTCGGGGTCACCGGTATTGTACCGGGACCACCGGAAGGGTCCCGGGGGTCCACCGGGTGGGGCCACCTGCCCCGGGGGGCCACATGGGCTGTAGGGGGTGTGCCTTGGCCTATATAGGCCAAGGGCACCAGCCCCAAGAGGCCCATGCGCCAAGAGAGGAAAAAAAGGGGAGAGTCCTATAAGGGGAAGGCACCTCCGAGGTGCCTTGGGGAGGATGGACTCCTCCCCACCCTTGGCCGCACCCTTCCTTGGAGGAAGGGGCAAGGGCTGCGCCTCCCCCTCTCTCTTGGCCCTATATATAGTGGGGAAAAGGAGGAGCAAACCAATCTAAGGCCTGGCGCCTCCCTCTCCCTCCCGTGACACATCTCCCTCCTCCCGCAGCGCTTAGCGAAGCCCTGTTGGAATCCCGCTACTTCCACCACGCCGTCGTGCTGCTGGATCTCCATCAACCTCTCCCTCCTCCTTGCTGGATCAAGGCGTGGGAGACGTCTCCGTTCCGTACATGTGTTGAACGCGGAGGTGCCATCCGTTCGGCGCTAGGATCATCGGTGATTTGAATCACGACGAGTACGACTCCATCAACCCCGTCCTCTTGAATGCTTCCGCGCGCGATCTACAAGGGTATGTAGATCCACTCCTCCCTCGTTGCTAGATGACACCATAGATTGATCTTGGTGACACGTAGGAAAATTTTGAATTTATGCTACGTTCCCCAACATTTCCTGCTTCACATGCACCGCATAAGTGATCTTTCTTGAACTTGACGCCCTCGATGCCTATGACATGCTTCTTCTTTGCAAGGGTGTGGAGGTTCCTCATGCCAGCATGCCCTAGCCTCTGATGCCAGAGCCAGCATTCTGAAACTTTTGCTAGAAGACATACGGCAAGCTGTGGTCCTGCTGAGAAATCTAGCACGTACAAATCATCTTTCCGATACCCTTCAAACACTAGAGACTTGTCAGATTCCATTAGAACAAGGCAACGATATTTTCCAAACATCACGATCATGTTTAAATCACAAAGCATTGAGACAGACATTAAGTTGAAACCAAGGGATTCAACAAGCATGACTTTATCCATGTGTTGATCCTTTGAGATTGCAACTCTACCTAGACCCAATACCTTACTTTTACCAGTGTCAGCAAATGTGATGTGACTCTTGTCGGATGGACGTAAGGTTGAGTCCATAAGAAGGCTTCTTTTGCCAGTCATGTGATTGGTACACCCACTATCAATAATCCATTCTGAAGCAGTTGGTGTCGTACCCTACAGTGCAGTTAGGGGGATAGGCTTCACGAAGAGAATTGTGAAGCAAAAACATTTGACGAACCAGTGGGTTATGAAAGCTTAGATCGAGATTAGGACTGATAGGGCGAGTAGCAAGCGATTCAGGAACGAAGTACATAATAATACCATTTGGGCATTTGATCTTGCGCCCTACAAGATGTTTAAGGTCCCCAGCAATAGCGTCAGACGATTTTGGTTTTCTGCTGGAGACCCTTCCCTGCAAAAGAGAGTTAAGCTTTCTTAGCCACCCACATCTTCAAGGGTGGCTTAGAAGCAATAAGTCTAAGTGCAGCATCTGGGAACTTTGGCTTTGGAGCCCTAGCAAAAAGTCTTGCAGGAGGACAATAGTACTCATAAGAATAAGCAGAATAGTTCTTGGTCTTATGAACATGGCGGTTTGATGAACCGCGCTCATATTCATAGGCCTGAGTATGGCTTCCCTGCAAAACATTTGCGTTAGTGTGACTCAGGTGAGTCCTCTGTCTGTATGAAGCCTTTGGACCGTATGAAGACTGTGGTCTGGGGTTTGTCTTCTTCACCTGTGGTGTCATGATGACATTCACAGGAAGATTCTCCAAACACCTTTTCGGCACCCAGATCTTCTTCATAGGCGGTCCACTCCTGCAGTTAGTAACAATATACCTGGCAAACACTTCACCATTATGATTCTTAAACAGTTTGTAGTTTGCATCAAAGGATTCATCAATAACAATGGGGTTAGCACAAGTGAAGCCAGATAGAGTGGATGGATCTGCTGAAGGTTTCTTTGCAGCAACCCATGTGGTTTTGGGGTACTGCTCAGGTTTCCAGTAAGAGCCATCAGCATTCATTTTCCTCTCGAACCCAACACCCTCTTTCCTAGGGTTTCGGTTCAGGATCTGCCTTTTGAGGACATGACATAGTGTCTGATGCCCTTTGAGACTTTTGTACATCCCTGTTTCAAGCAATGTCTTCAACCTAGCATTCTCATCAGCAATAGCAATGGTATCCTCAGCAGAGGGGTTAGTTCCCACATCAACAGTTGAAGATATTGCAACAGTAACAGTAGTAGAACATTCAGCAACAGAAGTAGCATTATCACGCTCAATGCATTTAAGACATGGTGGTTCAAATCCTTCTTGAGCTGAACTGATCTGTTTGGCGCGAAGCGACTCGTTTTCTTTTTGAAGATCTTCATGAGCCGCTCTCAATTTCTCAAGATCTTGCTTCCTTTGAAGATAATCATAGGAAAGCCTTTCATGAGCTGTTGAGAGCATTTCATGACGACTTTCAAGTTCCTCATACTTAACGTGAAGATTTTTTATGTCTTCAATTAAGGACTGAGATCGAGTCATTTCAGCGTCTAACAGATCGTCGCTTTTGTCTAACAGTTTTTGAATGTGTTCCATGGTTTTCTGTTGTTCAGTTGCAATTTTAGCAAGTGTTTTGTAGCTGGGTTTGGAACCACAATCAGAGTCATCGTCACTAGATGTTTGATAGTGAGTAGTGCGTGTGTTTACCTTGGCACCGCGTGCCATGAAGCTGTAGGTAGGAGCGGAGTAGTCCTTGTCATTTGCATCGGTGTCGGTGATGGAGTCATTGTCTTCAGTGTTGAAGATGGACTTGGCAACGTATGCTGTAGCCAAACTCACAATGCTAGAATCGGACTCCTCCTCAGACTCCACCTCCGCCTCCTCAGAAGCGGACTCCTCCTCTGAATCCATTTCCTTGCCAACAAACGCACGTGCCTTGCCAGACGAGCTCTTCTTGTGTGATGAAGACTTGGAGGAAGACTTGGAAGAAGACTTTGAGTATTTCTTCTTCTTCTTGTCGTCGGAGTCATACTCCTTGCTCTTCTTCTTCTTCTTCTTGTTCTCATTGTCCCACTGTGGACACTCAGAGATGTAGTGGCCAGGTTTCTTGCACTTGTGACATGTTCTCTTCTTGTAGTCATGAGCAGAAGCTTCATCATTCCTTGAGCTTGATCGTGAAGACTTTCTGAGGCCTTTCTTCTTGGTGAATTTTTGGAACTTCTTCACAAGCATAGCAAGCTCCCTTCCAATGTCTCCAGGATCATCAGAACTGCTGTCAGATTCTTCTTCAGATGTGGAGACAGCTTTTGCCTTCAAGGCACGAGTTCGCCCATAGTTGGGACCGTAGATGTCTCTTTTCTCAGAAAGCTGAAACTCGTGTGTGTTGATCCTCTCAAGTATGTCAGACGGATCAAGTGTCTTGAAGTCCGGACGTTCTTGAATCATCAGGGCTAGGGTGTCAAACGAGCTGTCAAGTGATCTCAGGAGTGTCTTGACGACTTCATGCTTGGTGATCTCAGTGGCGCCGAGAGCTTGAAGCTCATTTGTGATGTCAGTGAGTCGATCAAACATGAGCTGGACATTCTTATTGTCATTTCTCTTGAAGTGGTTGAAGAGGTTGCGAAGGACACTGATTCTCTGATCTCTCTGGGTTGAGACACCTTCGTTGACCTTGGAGAGCCAGTCCCAGACTAGCTTAGATGTTTCCAAAGCACTCACGCGGCCATATTGTCCTTTGGTAAGATGACCACAGATGATATTCTTGGCAGTAGAGTCCATTTGAACAAACTTCTTGACGTCAGCAGCAGTGCACCTTCTCCCGCCTTGGGAATGCCGTTCTTGACGACATACCATAGGTCGACGTCAATGGCTTCAAGATGCATGCGCATCTTATTCTTCCAGTAGGGATATTCAGTTCCATCGAAGACGGGGCACGCAGCGGAGACTTTAATTATCCCTGCAGTTGACATAGCTAAAACTCCAGGTGGTTAAACCGAATCACATAGAACAAGGGATTACCTTGCTCTGATACCAATTGAAAGTGCGTTATATCAACTAGAGGGGGGGTGAATAGGCGATTTTTATGAAAGTCTTCAAAACATGGAAGTTTCAAAGACAAACGATAGAAATAAACCTATTATCATGCAGCGGAAGGTAGACTACACTAGGCAAACCATAGTCAAGTATTCAATGAAGTGAAAGCACAATGACTAATAGCAGCTAGGTAGTGAGGATAAGGTAGGAAGATATTAAGAAGCCAATCAGAAGAAGCAGTCACTCAGTGAAGACAAAAGATAGTGCAATCATACGATGACTTCACAAGGACCAACAGTAAGTAAAGGGAAGGGAAGGATGAAACCAGTGACTCGTTGAAGACAATGATTTGTTGGACCAGTTCCAGTTGCTGTGACAACTGTACGTCTGGTTAGGGCGGCTAGGTATTTAAACCTGAGGACACACAGTCCCGGACACCCAGTCCTGAACATGCAGCTCAGGACACCCAATCCTCGCCGTATTCCCCTTGAGCTAAGGTCACACAGACCTCGCCCAATCACTCTGGTAAGTCTTCAAGGTAGACTCCCAAACCTTCACAGACTTCGTTCACCGGCGATCCACAATGACTCTTGGATGCTTAGAACGTGACGCCTAACCGGCTGGAGGATTCACAGTCCTCAAGTGTAATCAGTCTTCATATCACACATATAAGAAGACTTAAGTGATGCCTAGCACTCTTTGGCTCTGGGTGGTTAGGGCTTTATCCTCGCAAGGAATTCTCTCTCAAAGGCTTCGAGGTGGGTTGCTCTCAAACGACAAAAGCCGTACTCTAACTCTGAGCAGCCAACTGTTTATGGTTGTAGGGGGTGGGCTATTTATAGCCACTAGGCAACCCGACCTGATTTGTCCGAAATGACCCTGGGTCACTAAGGAACTGACACGTGTTCCAACGGTCAGATTTCAAACACACACGGCAACTTTACTTGGGCTACAAGCAAAGCTGACTTGTCTGACTCTGGACAAGATTCACTCTCATAGTCTTCACTCGAAGACATAGGTTTTGGTTAAGCATCACTTCAGTCATTCTGACTGGTTCTCTTGGACCCCACTTAACAGTACGGTGGTTCCTATGACTCAACAAAGAAGAAGAAGAACTATGAAAGATCTAAGTCTTCGAGCTCCATAGGCTTCATGCGATGTCTTCTCTTGTCATAGTCTTCAATGTGAATATCTTCACATACCACCTTTGACTTCAATGTCTTCATATATTTTTAGGGGTCATCTCTGGTAGGAAAACCGAATCAATGAGGGACTTCTACCTGTGTTATCCTGCAATTCTCACAAACACATTAGTCCCTCAACTAGGTTTGTCGTCAATACTCCAAAACCAACTAGGGGTGGCACTAGATGCACTTACAGTTCCATTCAAATCATACAAGTTAGAGTCCAAAACAAGGGCAAAAGTGTTTGGAAAAGTAGATACGACGGAGACGTATCACCAACCCCTATGCTTAAGTTCACGAGGTCACAGAACTCGCAAGTTGATCACCAAAACATACATCAAGTGGATCACGTGAATATCCCATTGTCACCACAAATAAGCACATGCAAGACATACATCAAGTGTTCTCAAATCCTTAAAGACTCAATCTGATAAGATAACTTCAAAGGGAAAACTCATTCCATTACAAGAGTAGAGGGGGAGAAACATCATAAGATCCAATTGTAATAGCAAAGCTCGCGATACATCAAGATCATGCCGAATCGAGAACACAAGAGAGAGAGAGAGATCGATCAAACACATAGCTACTGGTACATACCCTCAGCCTCGAGGGTGAACTACTCCCTGATGACCCACAAATGTAGGGGATCTATCATAGCTTTTCGATAAGTAAGAGTGTCCAACCCAACAAGGAGCAGAAGGAAATTATAAGCAGTTTTCAGTAAGGTATTCTCTGCAAGCACTGAAATTATCAGTAACAGATAGTTTTGTGATAAGATAATTTGTAACGAGTAGAAAGTAATAAAAGTAAATAAGGTGCAACAAGATGTCCCAATCCTTTTTGTAGCAAAGGACAAGCCTGGACAAACTCTTATATGAAGGAAAGCACTCCCGAGGACACATGGGAATTATCGTCAAGCTAGTTTTCATCATGTTCATATGATTCACGTTCGGTACTTTGATAATTTGATATGTGGGTGGACCGGTGCTTGGGAACTGTCCTTACTTGGACAAGCATCCCACTTATGATTAATCCCCATTGCAAGCATCTGCAACTACAACAGAACTATTAAGGTAAACCTAACCATAGCATGAAACATATGGATCCAAATCAGCCCCTTACGAAGCAACGCATAAACTAGGGTTTAAGCTTCTGTCACTCTAGCAACCCATCATCTACTTGTTACTTCCCAATGCCTTCCCTAGGCCCAAAAAATGGTGAAGTGTCATGTAGTCGACATTCACATGACACCACTAGAGGGAAGACAACATACATCTCATCAAAATATCAAACGAATACCAAATTCACATGACTACTTATAGCAAGACTTCTCCCATGTCCTTAGGAACAAACGTAACTACTCACAAAGAATATTCATGCTCATAATTAGAGGGGTATTAATATGCATAATGGATCTGAACATATGATCTTCCACCAAATAAACCAACTAGCATCAAGTACAAGGAGTAATCAACACTACTAACAACCCATAGGTACCAATCTGAGGTTTGGATACAAAGATTGGATACAAGAGATGATCTAGGGTTTGAGATGAGATGGTGCTGGTGAAGATGTTGATGGAGACTGACCCCCTCCCGATGAGAGGATCATTGGTGATGACGACGGTGATGATTTCCCCCTCCCAGAGGGAAGTTTCCCCGGCAGAACAGCTCTACCGGAGCCCTAGATTGGTTCCGCCAAGGTTCCGCCTCGTGGTGGTGGAGTTTCTTCCCCAAAGCTTGCTTATAATTTTTCCTCCACGAAAAACCTCATATAGCAGAAGATGGGCATCGGAGGGCTGCCAGGGAGCCCACGAGGCAGGGGCGCGCCCAGGGGGTAGGGCGCGCCCCCACCCTTGTGGCCAGGGTGTGGGCCCCCTCAGGTACTTCTTTCACCCAATGTTTTTTATATATTCTGAAACGTGCTCCCGTGAAGTTTCAGGACTTTTGGAGCTGTGCAGAATAGGTCTCTAATATTTTCTCCTTTTCTAGCCCAAAATCCCAGCTGCCGGCATTCTCTCTCTTCATGTAAACCTTGTAAAATAAGAGAGAGTAGGCATAAGTATTGTGACATAATGTGTAATAACAGCCCATAATGCAATAAATATCGATATAAAAGCATGATGCAAAATGGATGTATCTACTCCCCAAAGCTTAGAACTCGCTTGTCCTCAAGCGAAAGCCGAAATTGAAAAATATGTCCACATGTTTAGAGATAGAGGTGTCGATAAAATAAAATACGGACATGAGGGCATCATGATCATTCTTAGAGCAGCAACACACACACACATATATATATATATTGTCATATGATCTCTTATGCTAAAGTAACAATTCAATCACAGTTTCAAATATGAATCATAAACTTCATTGAGAACCAACAAACTCTAATCTCAGTCATTGAGGCAATTGCAATTTATCATAACATAGGAAAGAGTCAATATAAGAGCTTTTTAGCAAGTCCACATACTCAACTATCTTTTAGTCTTTCACAATTGCTAACACTCACACAATATTTATGGTTATGAAGTTTTAACCGGACACATAGAAAGATAGGGGCTTATAGTTTTGCCTCCCAACGTTTTACCTCAAGGGTAATGTCAACAATAATAGTTCATGAAAAGTCACATCCAATTATCTATATATATTAGGATCTTTCCAACACATTGTGCTTGCCAAAGGATAAAATGTAAAAAGGAAAGGTGAATATCACCATGACTCTTTGCATGAAGTATAAGACAAGAATAAAATATAGGCCCTTTGCAGAGGGAAGGAGAGGTTGTCATGCGCTTTTATGGTTGTATGCACGAAATATTAATGCAAAAGAACGTCACTTTATATTGCCACTTGTGATATGGACCTTTATTATGCAGTCCGTCCCTTTTATTTCTTCCATATCACAAGATCGTATGAAGCTTATTTTCTCCACATTAATAATTCATACATATTTAGAGAGCAATTTTTATTGCTTGCACCGATGACAACTTACTTGATGGATCTTACTCAATCCATTGGTAGATATGGTGGACTCTCATGTGAAAAACGGGCTTAGGGTTATTTGGAAGCACAAGTAGTATCTCTACTTGGTGCAAAGAAATTGGCTAGCAAGAGAGGAAAGGCAAGCTCAACATGTTGGATGATCCATGACCATATAATTTATCTCAGATGTAAGAAAACATAACCCATTACATTGTCTTCCTTGTCCAACATCAACTCTTTAGCATGTCATACTTTAATGAGTGCTCACAATTACAAGAGATGTCCAAGATAGTATATTTATATGTGAAAACCTCTCTTTCTTTATTACTTCCTATTAATTGCAACGATGACCAAAACTATGTTTGTCAACTCTCAATAACTTTTATTCATCATACTCTTATATGTGAGCTCATTACTCTCCATAATATCCATATGATCTCTTTATTTCTTTTTATTTCTTCTCTTTTATTTTATTCCCTCAAGATCATAGCAAAATAATCAAGCCCTTGACTCAACACTAATCTTTATTATATATAGCTCACAGACTCGATTACACAACAAGATCATAAAGAAAAACTCACAACTAGATCATACTAAAACTTTATTCTACTAGATCAAGATATTATCAAAAGGATCGAACTAAGAAAAACGGTGAAGATAAAAGTGATGGTGATACGATACCGGGGCACTCCCCCAAGCTTGGCAGTTGCCAAGGGGAGTGCCCATACCAGATGCTCAGTTCTTCTTTGTTGGTGAAGAATGTGTTGGTTTTCTTGATGGCGTAGGCTTCTTCCTTAATTTGCGCTTGAGGACAGAATTTTGATCCCTTAAGTCATCGATCTCCTGCTCAAGGCTTAATATCTTCTTGCATGATTCATGTTTGTTTTCCTGCACGAGGCGAAAAGGGATAAACTCGATCTTAGGTTTCTTTGCTCTATCAGGGAGGCTTGACTTTTTGAACTCAATGGGACATCATCTTCATCTGAGCTCGTCTCCTCCTTTCCCTTGGGTTCATAGTCCTCTTCTTCTTCCGTAGTCCAACCACAATGCTCCACGTCCCCGTAGACCTTAGGATCTGCAAGGTAATCAGCCACATAGCATTCTCCTTCCGAATCCTGGGACGACATATTGCTCAAATCTGCAGCAGGAACAACTCGAAACAAAGTCAGAGGATATTTGCGTGATACGGTGGACAAAACCTTGGGGAGATTATATAATGAATTTTACTGACTAAAAGAAGTATTGTGCAAGAAAACGGAGTGCGGAGAACGCACGAGGTGCCCACGAGGCAGGGGGTGCGCCCTCCACCCTCGTGGAGGCATCGTGTCCTTACCGGTCTGCTTCTTATTTTCTTATTTTCTTAAATATTCCAAAACAGAGAAAAATTGCCATTAGAACTGTTTTGGAGTCGGTTTACTTACCGTACCACGTACCTATTCCTTTTCGGAGTCTGAAATGTTCTGGAAAGTGTCCCTTATGTATTCCTCCGGGGTTACGGTTTCAATAACATTAGTTTCAACATTTATAGGATTACCTGAGATATAATGTTTGATTCTTTGGTCGTTCACCACCCTCGGATTTCGTGCCTTCGAAGTTGTTGATTTTTATGGCACCAGAACGATAGACCTCCTCGATAACATAAGGACCTTCCCATTTAGAGAGAAGTTTACCTGCAAAAAATCTTAAACGAGAGTTGTATAACAATACATAATCGCCTACATTGAACTCATGTTTTTGTATCCTTTTATCATGCCATCTTTTAACTTTTTCTTTAAATAGCTTGGCATTTTCATAAGCTTGGGTTCTCCATTCATCAAGTGAGCTAATGTCAAAAAGCCTCTTCTCACCGGAAAGTTTGAAGTCATAGTTGAGCTCTTTAATAGCTCAATATGCCTTATGTTCTAATTCAAGAGGTAAGTGACATGCTTTACCATAAACCATTTTATATGGAGACATACCCATAGGATTTTAATATGCAGTTCTATAAGCCCATAATGCATCATCAAGTTTCTTGGACCAATTCTTTCTAGATCTATTAACAGTCTTTTGCAAAATTAATTTAAGCTCTCTATTGCTAAGTTCTACTTGACCACCAGACTGTGGATGATAAGAAGATGCAATTCTATGATTAACATCATACTTAGCAAGCATTTTACGAAAGGCACCATGAATAAAATGTGAACCACCATCAGCCATTAAATATCTAGGGACTCCAAATCTCGGAAAAATAACTTCTTTAAGCATCTTAATAGAGGTTTTATGATCAGCGCTACTAGTAGGAATAGCTTCTACCCACTTAGTAACGTAATCAACAGCAACTAAAATATGTGTATACCCATTAGAGGAAGGAAAAGGTCCCATATAATCAAAGCCTCAAACATCAAATGGTTCAATAACAAGTGAATAATTCATAGGCATTTGTTGACGTCTACTAATATTACCAATTCTTTGACATTCATCACAAGATAAGACAAACTTACGGGCATCCTTGAAGAGAGTAGGCCAATAAAACCGGATTGCAATACCTTGTGTGCAGTTCTATTTCCAGCATGGTGTCCTCCATAAGCTTCGAAGTGACACTTACGTAGGATCTGTTCATGTTCATGCTCAGGTACACAACGCCTAATAACACCATCTACTACTTCTTTATAAAGGTGTGGGTCATCCCAGAAGTAATGTCTTAAATCATAGAAGAACTTTTTCTTTTGTTGGTATGTGAAACTAGGCGGTATAAATTTAGCAACAATATAATTAGCATAATCAGCATACCAATGAGCAGTACGAGAAGCATTTATGACAACTAGTTGTTCATCAGGAAAGCTATCATCAATAGGTAGTGGGTCATCAAGAACATTCTCTAACCTAGATAAGTTATCTGCAACGGGATTCTCAGCTCCCTTCCTATCAATAATATGCAAATCAAATTCTTGTAGCAGGAGAACCCATCTAATAAGTCTAGGTTTAGCATCTTTCTTTTCCATAAGATGTTTAATAGCAGCATGATCAGTGTGAATAGTTACTTTAGAATCAACAATATAAGGTCTGAACTTATCACAAGCAAATACAACTGCTAAGAATTCCTTTTCAGTAGTAGCATAATTTCTTTGAGCATTGTCTAGAGTTTTACTAGCATATTGAATAACATTTAAATTTTTTCAACTCTTTGTCCTAGAACAACCCCTACAGCATAATCACTAGCATCACACATAATTTCAAAGGGTAAATTCCAATCAGGAGGTTGAACAATAGGTGCAGAAATCAAGGCTTTCTTAAGTATTTCAAATGCTTCTGCACAATCATCATCAAAGACAAAATGAATATCTTTTTGTAATAGATTAGTCAGAGGCCGAGAAATTTTTGAGAAGTCCTTAATGAACCTCCTATAAAAACCAGCATGACCAAGAAAACTTCTTATACCTTTGATGTCCTTGGGACACGACATCTTTTCAATAGCATCAACTTTAGCTTTGTCAACTTCAATACCTTTTTCAGAAATTTTATGCCCCAAGATAATACCTTCATTAACCATCAAGTGGCACTTCTCCCAATTCAAGACAAGGTTAGTTCTTCACATCTCTGCAAAACTCGATCAAGGTTGCTCAAGTAATCATCAAAAGAGGATCCATAAACAGAGAAATCATCCATGAAAACTCCACGGATCTTTTCACAAAAGTCAGAGAATATAGCCATCATGCATCTTTGAAAGGTAGCAGGTGCATTACATAAACCAAAAGGCATACATCTATAAGCAAAGGTACCGAAAGGGCAAGTAAAAGTAGTATTTTCTTGATCATCAGCTGTCATAGGTATTTGAGAGAAACCAGAGTAACCATCTAGAAAGCAAAAATGTGTATGTTTGGATAATCTTTCTAGCATTTGATCAATGAAAGGCAAAGGGTAATGATTTTTTAGTAGCTTTATTTAATTTGCGGAAATCAATTACCATCCTATAGCTTGTAATAATTCTTTGCGGAATCAATTCATCTTTATCATTAGGAGCGACAGTAATACCTCCCTTCTTAGGGACACAATGGACAGGGCTTACCCACTGACTATCAGCAACGGGATTAATTATACCTGCTTCAAGGAGCTTTAATATTTCCTTTCTTACCACTTCTTTCATCTTAGGATTTAGCCGTCGTTGGTGATCAATAACTGGTTTGGCGTCTTTCTCCAAATTTATTTTGTGTTGACATAGAGTGGGACTAATGCCCTTAAGATCATCAACAGTATATCCAATAGCAGCACGGTGCTTCTTTAGAGTTTTCAATAATCTCTCTTCTTCGTGCTCTAAAAGGTTAGCACTAATAATAACATGATATATCTTCTTTTCATCAATATAAGCATATTTAAGAGTATCAGGTAATGGTTTAAGCTCAAACAAGGGATCACCCTTGGGTGGAGGAGGATCCCCTAGAATTTCAACAGGCAAATTGTGTTTCAAAATAGGTCCCTGTTTAAAGAATACTTCATCTATTTCCCTTCTTTCATTCATAAACATATCATTTTCATGGTCTAGCAAATATTGTTCTAAAGGATCAGTAGGAGGCACGGCAATAGAAGCAAGACCAATAATTTCATTTTTACTAGGCAATTCTTTATCATGGGGTTGTCTACGAAATTTAGCAAAATTAAACTCATGAGATGTAGCGACCCGACCCGAATGGATCAAGTCTCTGTGCTTAAGTGTCATCCCTGGATCGGTATGCTGACACACAGAGTACTCGAGGATTTATAACAGAGGTAAATCACCTGTATAAGTAACGTAAAATACTATTACCTCAATCCAAAATAGTGGAAGTAACAAGGTTGTGGATTCCCATCAACACCAACGGCAAAGTTGAGTGTAGAAATCATAACCCTAACGTATCACTTACTCGTCGTAAGAAATCCTGCAACATGAGACGTTGCAGCCACAGAGGGTCAGTACATTGAATGTACTGGCAAATTCACACCATAGAGAATGATGAATAAAGGCTATCACTACATGCATATTTGGCTGGTGGAAAAGCTCTGTGGTTATAGTTTTTGCGTAAAGCTGATTTTTCCCTACTGCAAAGGAATAAATTTTATTTAACTATCAAGGTGGTTGTTGAACATTGAGAATGGTTGACAGCATTCTCAATCCCAATTAAGTAACATCATTAAACCCAACAAACTTAATTTAAAGTAACATGATGGATTCACATGATAATCCAAGTACTAGATACTCAAGATGTCCATAACCGGGGACACGGCTAACCATGATTAGTTTATACACTCTACAGAGGTTTGCACACTTTTCCCCACAAGACTCGATCGCCTCCGTTTGGTTTCTCGCACTACATGGTGTTTGAGAAGACGGATGACTGAGACATAGTCTTTCTGAAGCGCTAGCACCTTACGATGGATAGACCGTTACACCTACTTTCCCCTACATCTGCTAGTCTACCCTGTAAGAGTTCGCACGACTTAATCAACTATGCTAGAGCCCATAATAGCTTGTGGCTGCACACGGAAGTTTCTAGTATGAAAAATCTCATGATCCCTTTGAGCCTGGGTGGCGGTCCATAAAAAAAGGCAATCCTGGTCTACCCAGGTGCCTAGACAGGCAATCCTGGAATACCCAGGTACCTCAATCCACCCAGATGTGTGTTTAAGTTGCCACCTTAAGTAAACCATTAATTAACAATCTGACATCTGTCATGAATACTCTCAAAACCCAATCCACGTCTACGAGCATAGCATGGCACTATAAGCATAACGTAATAGTAACTCCCAAGGTTTGAATGCAGGGCAATAGGTTCCTACCTCATCAACTACTTCCCAATACCCACATGTTATCAATCCTACTCATGCAATGTTTGAGGGTGAAACTAATGCATAAAAACTGGGTATGAAAGGGGATATGATCAAAGTGTGAACTTGCCAGTACATTCAATGTACTGACCCTCTGTGGCTGCAACGTCTCATGTTGCAGGATTTCTTACGACGAGTAAGTGATACGTTAGGGTTATGATTTCTACACTCAACTTTGCCGTTGGTGTTGATGGGAATCCACAACCTTGTTACTTCCGCTATTTTGGAATGAGGTAATAGTATTTACTTTAGTTATACATGTGATTTACCTCTGTTATAAATCCTCGAGTAGTGTGTGTGTCAGAGTACCGATCCAGGGATGACACTTAAGCACAGAGACTTGATCCATTCGGGTCGGGTCGCTACAAGATGGTATCAGAGCACATGTTGACTGTAGGACGTGACCCTAGAAACTGGCAAGCCCATAGCAAAGATTTTTATCTACAACCTTCCCTTTCAAAAAGATCTTTTACCTCTCTTCTCTTCTGAGCTTATTCAAAAATCCCCTTTTAGTGAGACCATATCCCTTTTCCCTTTGGATCACTCGAAGATTCGACGGATGATACCACTCCAAGAAGTACAAGATATTTGACGACTAAGACCGCTTCGGAATGAAGAGGATTTTACCGTGCATCTGAATAATGGAAACTACAATGGTTGAAGACCGAAGACAAGTAGAATTTGAAGGCTCTGAAGAATTCCCAGATTTGTATGACCTAGGAAGGCTACCCTGATGGAACTTGGCAGACTATGGAAGTTGTAAATACCCGAGATCAAGGTGTATCGGAGAAAGACTGAAACGAGGAGCATGAGAACTCGAAGTGTTGTCAAATAAAACCCTAAGGCAGGAGATATCAACTATGGAATAATAGCTCATGGGAATGACAAGAGCAGAAACACGGTTATCCGTGATGTCATCGCCCGCTGATGCTATTGTCACCGTGCTGAGTTAAGGATGCATTTCTTCAGAATGGATTTGATGGAAGAAGGCTGATGGAGCACCTATTAGTAAGATGAAGTTTTAACCTTAGCCGGTGTATCACCAGGATCTGGAGTAGTACATCAAGAAGTTTAAGGTGGAGCTCCATGAAGCCGTATTAGACAAGGAAGCATTCCTGAAGAACTCATGAACCAAAAGCTGAAAGTAGCCAAGCAGGAGGAGCAAAACCTCGAGATACCGGAGATTCATTAAGAACTGAAGGACAGCAGGATCATGGTTCATGTCAAGGATGTTGAAACCCGAAGTTTGGAATGCAACTCCAGAAATATTAAAGGATGTCACGAGAGACTTTGCTACAACAGAGATGAGCTGGCAAAAGAACTTGAGAAAGACAAGCATGATCGGAAGAAGCCATTGGAGACATGAACAAGGCTTGAAGAGATTGGAGGCGTTGAAGATTTATTGACCTTTAGAAGACCAAACCCCTGTTATATACCTACGTTAGATGCGATGTTTGTGAGCTGTCATTTGTTTGATGTTTTTCCCGACAGCCACAAATAAAATCTGTCTTTTCAAAACTTTTGTTTGTATTGTGTGTATCCCTCTCTATCTCTCTTATCTCACCCCAAACCCATGGACCCAATAGAGGATGAATGGAGATGAGCTTGTATTTTCTAGACCGATGAGTCAATTGGAGACAGACCGATGGATTCAGAACATGGAGGATCACATGGAGAATAACCCTATAGTTGGAAATGATATGACCCAGTATGCTCTTCAGTGCTTTGAAAGAGGTGCTGCTACTTGGTGGAGGATGCACCAAACCATCAATGGATGGCAAGGAGTAACCACTTGGAAAGAATTTAAGTTGACTCTGCCAAAGTCTCGGCTTGTGTCCCAGAAATTGAAGCCTTATGGAAAGGATATGAAGAAAAATTGTGCATGCAAGATTTGTGGAGAAATAGGACACACCCGTAAAGAACAAAAGGATGAATGCCCTAATTGTGAAGGAAGTCACCCAGTTGAAGAATGCCCAACTAGGCAGATTACTTGTTTCTTGTGTGAAGGGACTACCCACTATCGTACTCAGTGTCACATTTACCCCATGGTACGAAGAACCATACATCAGAAGAAAGAAGTAAAGAAAGGAGCCCTCATGGAAATTTTAGAAGAAGCTGTGATGAAGGAAGAGATGCAGGACACACCTAAAGAAGACCCGAGTAAACCCTTCACTAAGTCTTGCTATTCATGTGGAGAAGAAGGACACATCTCCCAAAATTGTTTGAAAGGGGATCTAGTAGAATTCCCGACAGAGGAAGTAGAATATGACCCACAGGAAATAGAAGCCATGATTGGCATGGAAAGGTCCAGGAAGAGAAGCAGATTGGATTCCAGGAAGGACCTGAGTCATATCACCTGTTATAGGTGCAAGGAGTCAGGGCACTACCTCAACAATTGCCCAAAAAGGAAACCTCGAGACTTGCCAGAAGTAATATGTTTTAGTTGTAATGGAGCAGGGCACTTTGCCAGAGAATGCCCCAAGGAGAAGAAAACTTGTGCTAGATAGTTGAGTTTGCAGCAAAAGAAATGGAGTAGTAGAAGTGAGAACATTTTCTTTTATATTGAGGTGTTGAGTTGAGACATGTAATGGAAAAGCGAGAGATTGTAATCAATTGAGAATGAATAAAGTTAGCATCGTTGGTGCTGATATGGATTTTATGAGTTGTTACTCTATGAAGAAGAATTTTGGCCATTCTGAGGATATGAGAAATATGGTCTATGGAAGAATTATGCATTTTAAGGGTGGTAGTACCCTATAAGAACCCTTGACCCCTGGAAAAGATAAGGATACTCCACTGAGTGGATTTCGGACAAAATGAATACGAGTTTTGTCTCGATATGTGTGATGCCCCAAGAGTACGTGGGATGAAGTGGAGACCGTCAGTTGCTTGGACCAAATGTGATCAAGGAGTCAGAAGAGAATGTTAAGTTGATTCGAGATAGACTGAAGGTAGCACAGTCCAGGCAGAAGAGTTATGCAGACTAAAAAACGCAAGGAGGTAGTCTATGAAATTGGATACAGAGCATGTCTTCGTGTGCCCCCTCCGTGAGGAGTTAAACGAATTGGAGTTAAGGGAAAGTTAGCCCCGAGAGTTGTAGGACCATACCAAGTTTTGGAGCGTATGGGAGAAGTGGCCAACAAGTTGGAGTCACCCGAAGGACTGTCAGGAGTTCATGATGTGTTTCACGTTTCCCAGTTGAAGAAGTGCCATGCAGAGATGGCCAATATTCCCCTGTAAGGATGCTTGACCCTGGAAAGGATAATGATGTTCCACAAAGTGGAATATGGACTTCATAAGTATAAGCTTTTATCTCGGTATGAGGGATATCCCACGAGGATGAAGAGATGAATTACTATTGGATATAAAGGAGGTATGATGTTGGTATTATGGAACGATTATAACTCCGTGATGAGTTTGAATAATCACGTCCTAGTTTGGTGCCAATAGAAGGAAGGAAGACAATACAATTGGATGGATTTAAGAATACTAGAAAGTTGGAAGTTGGAATAATGATCAGTTGCCCGATGATAAGTTCAAAGACTAAAAGTGATGAGATGGGCCATAACCCACAGGCCCCAGGACCTGCCAAGAAGCAAGCACAGTCTTGCTGAAGGAACAACCCTGGAAGAGGATATACCTTTGTCGACAGACGATTTTATAGGAGTAATGCAAAACCTGAGAGTTGTGAAGGAACGATAGATGTTTGTTTGGCTTGCAGAATCAATGGATTTATCCGAACCTTGGTTCAGGGACAAGAGAATATCTGCAATGCTTGTGAGGATGACTGAGTGTTACAATGCGAGATTCGCTAAACTATATACATGGTAATGATTTGGGTGCATGATGGATTGATCACCATACCGACTTACTCTTATTATTCGCCTTGCTATATGGGATGGTAAATCTGGGTGACTTACCTATAGTAGAGAGACGACAATCAAAACCTTGTTTAAGCCTTAGAATGGTATAGGTATTTTTCCCTTGTACAAGGCAGTTTTTGCCAATCGTAGGTTATACGGTGAGGATCAACCCAGACCCATTTCCTGCAGGAGAAACCCTAAATTGTTAACCACCATGAGATATCGATAGTTAGTTAGTATTGGCGCCAGACCCGTCAGCTAAGAAGACCCAATCTCGGAATAACCTTACCAAGAGGAAATGAGAGAAGAATTGCGGAAAAGGTTATGCCACTACCGAAGAGCCTAGAGAAGGAATCATCCTTACGATCTAAGAAGACCGACACTGTCAAGAATAAGTATGGAGTATATGAGTTTTGATGGAACAGTAACCATGCTTCTAAGGGTGGTAGCACCCCAGACCCCTCTGATGATCTATGGGTTTTGAGAAGACCCCAACCCTAACCTATTTCTTTCTAGCCTCTCCGAATCTCGAGGACGAGATTCATTTTAAGGGTGGTAGGTTTGTAACATCCCAAAATTCTAAATTTTGGAATGTTAAAATAAATAGATAGATTGATTTATTGTTTGATTGTTGTGTGATTGATTGAGTGAAATTCGAAACTTTTTGAAAGTTAAATGAGAGGGAATAAAAGGACTTTTCCAAACTTTCATATTTGTTTTCTGATCTCCATGAATTCAAATTCTTTTCAAATACAAAACCCTTGAGCGAAGATGATATGACTTCTTCCATTTAAATTAAATGAAAGGGTATTTGAAAATAATTGAATTTCATTTGGAAATATTTCAATTCATAAACTTCATATAGCTCAATGATTTTCTTGAGAGAAGATAAAATGACTTCTTCAAATTATGTGAAATATGAGTTGGGAGTTTCAAAGAATTAAATTCAAAGTTCTTTTGAATTTATTTTCAATTTGGAGTTATTTGAGTTTTATTCAAATTATTTTTCTCCAAAAATAAAATATATGGAAATTAGGGTAACATGATTCCCTACACCGGAAAATTGGAGAGAAATAAATTTGAAATCATTTTGATATTTTAAAATGATTTTTATTGGATTTTATTAGACCAGTAGCACTCTTTGAATTATCTGAATTTATGCGAATTTTATTTAATGCTAGTAAAATGTTCATCCTGTAGAAAATCTTTTTCTGAAAATTTTGATATATAATATGCCTATATAAAGTTTTATTTTTATTTTCGTTTTTCAGTTTATCGCATTCTGTTTAAAAACAACTGCGCGCCTGAAACTAACTGTCACCCACGTGCGCAATATAGTAGCTTCTGGCGCCCCATTGTTTTTTTCTCTCTTAAATGGGCCAGGCCCAGTCAGCCTTCTTATTTTTTTATTATTTATTTAAGGCCGAATTTTGTAAAAAAAAAAGTAGCCGCAACGTGCGCGTGCGGCCGGCCCAAGGCCTTTAGGCCCATGCGATGCGAGCGTCTCTTTTCATCTGTGTTTTGTATATTTTCGTCTATGTTTAGTTCCACATTGCCTAGCCTTTAACCCCTAAGCCTCTTTTCTACCAATAAATATAGACCCATAGAGCCTCCAAAAATCATCCGATTCAGATTAAATCAATATTTTGGTTTGACTAGATTTATTTAAGAAAAATATATTTCTTCTCTCCGGCGCGACTTCTGGAAGTTGTCTCCTTTCTTCAAAGTTGTCTTTTCTCTGCCTTATAAAGGTATCTCTCTTTGTTTTTCTTCTTCTTATAATTTCATAGTTTACTATTTTTTAGATTAATACGATAAAATAATTAGATTATCAATTAGTCTACGTATTTATACATTAGACCCTAGCCCGTATCAATTTTTTCTTCCGTAAAACAGCTTGGCCCTGATTTTTCAAATAGCCATAACTTTTTACTCGTTTGTCCAAATCCAACGAAACCAACGCCCACTTCTTCGATATGATCCCCTCTATCCAGTAATCCAACCCAAACATGTTTTTGAAATTTTGAAATTTCGAATTTTGTTCAGATTTATATTCAAACTTCTTTTGAACATAACTTGAGTTTCATAACTCCGATTTAGTTGATTCGTTTTGCAAATCGAAGTTCTTGACCTAAACTTTCTGATAAGGCCAAATTCATATAATTTTGGTACTGTTAGAAATTGTTTTATGTTGCAAGAGTTATTTGCTTGGTTTTGACGTTTTCTGAATTGTCTTCTTCGTTCTTCCCGATCTTTTGAGTGATTGCTTATGTATGGTTACTATTGCTTGCTTACGATAGATTGACCGGAGTGTGACGAGTAGAACTATCAAGAGTTATGAGTGCGAATCATCTTCATCAACATTGCATGAGTAGGATTGATAACATGTGGGTATTGGGAAGTAGTTGATGAGGTAGGAACTATTACCCTGCATTCAAACCTTGGGAGTTACTATTACATTATGCTTATAGTGCCATGCTATGCTCGTAGACTTGGATTGGGTTTTGAGAGTATTCATGACTGATGTGAGATTGTTAATTAATGGTTTACTTAAGGTGGCAACTTAAACACACATCTGGGTGGATTGAGGTACCTGGGTATTCTAGGATTGCCTGTCTAGGCACCTGGGTAAACCAGGATTGCCTGTTTTTTTATGGACCGCCACCCAGGCTCAAAGGGATCATGAGATTTTTCATACTAGAAACTTCTGTGTGCAGCCACAAGCTATTATGAGCTCTAGCATAGTTGATTAAGTCATGCGAACTCTTACAGGGTAGACTAGCAGATGTAGGGGAAAGTAGGTGTAACGGTCTATCCATCGTAAGGTGCTAGCGCTTCTGAAAGACTATGTCTCGGTCATCCGTATTCTCAAACACCATGTAGTGCGAGAAACCAAACGGAGGCGATCGAGTCTTGTGGGGAAAAGTGCGCAAACCTCTGCAGAGTGTATAAACTAATCATGATTAGCCGTGTCCCCGGTTATGGACATCTTGAGTATCTAGTACCTGGATTATCATGTGAATCTCATCATGTTACTTTAAATTAAGTTTGTTGGGTTTAATGATGTTACTTAATTGGGATTGAGGATGCTGTCAACCATTCTCAATGTTCAACAACCACCTTGATAGTTAAATAAAATTTATTCCTTTGCAGTAGGGAAAAATTGGCTTTTCGCAAAAACCTTATAACCATAGAGCTTTTCCACCAGCCAAATATGCATGTAGTGATAGCCTTTATTTCATCATTCTCTATGGTGTGAATTTGCTAGTACATTCAATGTACTGACCCTCTATGGCTGCAACGTCTCATGTTGCAGGATTTCTTACGACGAGTAAGTGATACGTTAGGGTTACGATTTCTACACTCAACTTTGCCGTTGGTGTTGATGGGAATCCACAACCTTGTTACTTCCACTATTTTGGATTGAGGTAATAGTATTTACATTACTTATACATGTGATTTACCTCTGTTGTAAATCCTCGAGTACTGTGTGTGTCAGCATACCGATCCAAGGATGACACTTAAGCACATAGACTTGATCCATTCGGGTCGGGTCGCTACATGAGACATATCCCCTAAACCAACAGAAACAATATCCTTATTGCAGTCTATCTTAGCATTAATAGTATTCAAGAATGGTCTATCAAATATAATGGGACAAAAGTCATCTTGTGGGGAACCGAGAACAGGAAAATCAGCAGGGTATTTAACTTTCCCACACAAGACTTCAACATCTCTTACAATCCCAACTAGTGAAATAGCATCTCTATTGGCAAGCTTAATTGTAACATCAATCTCTTCTATCTCAGCAGGTGCAATATCATGCATAATTTCTTTGTATAAGGAAATAGGTATTGCACTAGCACCCATATCACACAAGCCATGATAACAATGATCTCCTATTTTAACAGAAATAATAGGCATGCCTACGGCAGGTCTATGTTTATCTTTAGCACCAGGTTTAGCAATTCTAGCAGTCTCATCACAGAAGTAAATAACCTGCCCATCAATATTATCGGCCAAGAGATCTTTAACCATAGCAATCTTAGGTTCAACTTTAATTTGCCCAGGGGGTTTAGGTGTCTTAATATTACTTTTGTTAACCATAGTTGAAACTTTAGCATGATCCTTTATTCTAACAGGGAAAGGTGGTTTCTCAATATAAGCAGCAGGAACAACAGGATCATCATAAGTGATAGTCTTTTCTTCAACTTTAATAGGTGAAACTACTTTTACTTGAATGGGAGGATTATATTTAAACCACTCCTCCTTAGGAAGATCAACATGAGTAGAAAAGGATTCACAGAAAGAAGCTACTATCTCAGAGTCAAGTCCATATTTAGTGCTAAATTGACGAAAAGCATCGGTATCCATAAAAGATTTAACACAATCAAACTTAGGTGTTATACCTAACTCCTTACCTTCCTCGAGGTCCCAATCTTCAGAGTTGCGTTTAATTCTTTCCAATAAATCCCATTTGAATTCAATAGTCTTCATCATAAAAGATCCAGTACAAGAAGTATCGAGCATGGAGCGATTACTGAGAGAAAGCCGAGCATAAATTTTTTGAATAATCATTTCTCTTGAGAGCTCATGATTGGGGCATGAATATAACATTGACTTAAGCCTCCCCCAAGCTTGAGCTATGCTTTCTCCTTCGCGAGGCCAAAAATTATATATAATTACGATCACGATGAACAAGATGCATAGGATAAAACTTCTGATGAAATTCCAATTTCAATCGCTTGTAGTCCCATGATCCCATATCATCACATAGCCTATACCATGTCAATGCCTCTCCCTTCAAAGATAAAGGGAATACCTTCTTCTTGATAACATCATCGGGCATACCTGCAAGCTTAAATAATCCACAAACTTCATCCACATAGATTAAGAGTAAATCGGGATGCAATGTTCCATCTCCTGCAAAAGGATTAGCTAGCAGTTTCTCTATCATACCCGAAGGAATTTCAAAGTAAACATTTTCAGTAGGTTCAGTAGGTTGAGGAGCAACTCTTTGCTCTACTGGTCGGGGTGAAGATACCCTGAACAAGCCCCTCAAAGGATTATGTTCCATAGTAACAAGTGACAGTAAATTTCAGCACACTATATAAATTTTTCCTTACCAAATTCCACCTACCAAAGGCGCTTCACTCCCCGGCAATGACGCCAGAAAAAAGTCTTGATGACCCACAAGTGTAGGGGATCTATCTTAGCTTTTTGATAAGTAAGAGTGTCGAACCCAACGAGGAGTAGAAGGAAATGATAAGCAGTTTTCAGTAAGGTATTCTCTGCAAGCACTGAAATTATCGGTAACAGATAGATTTGTGATAAGATAATTTGTAACGAGTAGCAAGTAATAAAAGTAAATAAGGTGCAACAAGATGGCCCAATCCTTTTTGTAGCAAAGGACAAGCCTGGAAAAACTCTTATATGAAGGAAAGCGCTCCCGAGGACACATGGGAATTATCGTCAAGCTAGTTTTCATCACGTTCATATGATTCACGTTCGGTACTTTGATAATTTGATATGTGGGTGGACCGGTGCTTGGGAACTGTCCTTACTTGGACAAGCATCCCACTTATGATTAACCCCCATTGCAAGCATCTGCAACTACAACAAAAGTATTAAGGTAAACCTAACCATAGCATGAAACATATGGATCCAAATCAGCCCCTTACGAAGCAACGCATAAACTAGGGTTTAAGCTTCTGTCACTCTAGCAACCCATCATCTACTTATTACTTCCCAATGCCTTCCCTAGGCCCAAACAATGGTGAAGTGTCATGTAGTCGACGTTCACATGACACCACTAGAGGGAAGACAACATACATCTCATCAAAATATCAAACGAATACCAAATTCACACGACTACTTATAGCAAGACTTCTCCCATGTCCTCAGGAACAAACGTAACTACTCACAAAGCATATTCATGTTCATAATTAGAGGGGTATTAATATGCATAATGGATCTGAACATATGATCTTCCACCAAATAAACCAACTAGCATCAACTACAAGGAGTAATCAACACTACTAACAACCCATAGGTACCAATCTGAGGTTTGGATACAAAGATTGGATACAAGAGATGATCTAGGGTTTGAGATGAGATGTTGCTGGTGAAGATGTTGATGGAGACTGACCCCCTTCCGATGAGAGGATCATTGGTGATGACGACGGTGATGATTTCCCCCTCCCGGAGGGAAGTTTCCCCGGTAGAACAGCTCTACCGGAGCCCTAGATTGGTTCCGCCAAGGTTCCGCCTCGTGGTGATGAAGTTTCTTCCCCAAAGCTTGCTTATAATTTTTCCTCCACGAAAAACCTCATATAGCAGAAGATGGGCATCGGAGGGCTGCCAGGGAGCCCACGAGGTAGGGGGCGCGCCCAGGGGGTAGGGCGCGCCCCCACCCTTGTGGCCAGGGTGTGGGCCCCCTCAGGTACTTCTTTCACCCAATGTTTTTTATATATTCTGAAACGTGCTCCCGTGAAGTTTTAGGACTTTTGGAGCTGTGCAGAATAGGTCTCTAATATTTTCTCCTTTTCTAGCCCCAAATCCCAGCTGCCGGCATTCTCTCTCTTCATGTAAACCTTGTAAAATAAGAGAGAGTAGGCATAAGTATTGTGACATAATGTGTAATAACAGCCCATAATGCAATAAATATCGATATAAAAGCATGATGCAAAATGGACGTATCTACTCCCCCAAGCTTAGAACTCGCTTGTCCTCAAGCGAAAGCCGAAATTGAAAAATATGTCCACATGTTTAGAGATAGAGGTGTCGATAAAATAAAATACGGACATGAGGGCATCATGATCATTCTTAGAGCAGCAACACACACACACACACACATATATATATATATTGTCATATGATTTCTTATGCTAAAGTAACAATTCAATCACATTATAAGTAGAAGGAAATTAGTGCAGCAAGTGTAGGGGATCTATCTTAGCTTTTCGATAAGTAAGAGTGTCGAACCCAACGAGGAGCAGAAGGAAATGATAAGCAGTTTTTAGTAAGGTATTCTCTGCAAGCACTGAAATTATCGGTAACAGATAGTTTTGTGATAAGATAATTTGTGACAAGTAGCAAGTAATAAAAGTAAATAAGGTGCAGCAATATGGCCCAATCCTTTTTGTATCAAAGGACAAGCCTGGACAAACTCTTATATGAAGGAAAGCGCTCCCGAGGACACATGGGAATTATCGTCAAGCTAGTTTTCATAACGTTCATGTGATTCACGTTCAGTACTTTGATAATTTGATATGTGGGTGGACCGGCGCTTGGGTACTGTCCTTACTTGGACAAGAATCCCACTTATGATTAACCCCCATTGCAAGCATCGTCAACTACAACAGAAGTATTAAGGTAAACCTAACAATAGCATGAAACATATGGATCCAAATTAGCTCCTTACGAAGCAACACATAGACTAGGGTTTAAGCTTCTATCACTCTAGCAACCCATCATCTACTTATTACTTCCCAATGCCTCTCCCTAGGCCCAAACAAAGCCGTTCACATGACACCACTAGAGGGATGACAACATACATCTCATCAAAATATCGAACGAATACCAAATTCACATGACTACTTATAGCAAGACTTCTCCCATGTCCTAAGGAATAAACATAACTACTCACAAAGCATATTCATGTTCATAATCAGAGGGGTATTAATATGCATAATGGATCTTAACATATGATCTTCCACCAAATAAACCAACTAGCATCAACTACAAGCAGTAATCAACACTACTAGCAACCCACAGGTGCCAATTTGAGGTTTGAATACAAAGATTGGATACAAGAGATGAACTAGGGTTTGAGATGAGATGGTGTTGGTGAAGATGTTGATGGAGATTGACCCCCTCCCGATGAGAGGATCGTTGGTGCTGATTTCCCCCTCCCGGAGGGAAGTTTCCCCGGCAGAACAGCTCGGCCGGAGCCCTAGATTGGTTCCGCCAAGGTTCCGCCTCGTGGTGGTGGAATTTCTTCCCCAAAGCTTGCTTATTATTTTTCCTCCACGAAAGACCTCATATAGCAGAAGATGGGCATCAGAGGGCCACCAGGGAGCCCACGAGGCAGGGGGCGCCCCCCACTGAAAGGATCGATATGGCTGACTAGAGGGGGGGGTGAATAGGCAACTAACAATTTTTATCTTTTCTTTACCAAATTAAAGTTTGCATCAAAGTAGGTTGTCTAGATGTGCAACTAGGTGAGCAACCTATATGATGCAACAACAACGAGCACACAAGCAAGCAAGAGAAGTAACACTAAAAGGCTTGCACAAGTAAAGGTAAGAGATAACCAAGAGTGGACCCGGTGAAGACGAGGATGTGTTACCGAAGTTCCTTCCTTTTGAAGGGAAGTACGTCTCCGTTAGAGCGGTGTGGAGGCACAATGCTCCCCAAGAACCCACTAGGGCCACCGTATTCTCATCACGCCCTCACACAATGCGAGATGCCATGATTACACTATTGGTGCCCTTGGAGGCGGCGACCGGACCTTTACAAACAAGGTTGGGGCAATCTCCACAACTTAATCGGAGGCTCCCAACAACACCATGAAGCTTCACCACAATGGAATATGGCTCCGCGGTGACCTCAACCGTCTAGGGTGCTCAAACACCCAAGAGTAACAAGATCCGCAAGGGTTAGTGGGGGGAATCAAATTTCTCTTGGTGGAAGTGTAGATCGAGGCCTTCTCAACCAATCCCTAGAAAATCAACAAGTTTGATTGGCTAGGGAGAGAGATCAGGCGAAAATGGAGCTTGGACCAACAATGGAGCTTAGGGTTGGAAGAGGTGGTCAACTCAGAGAATAAGATACCCCTTATATAGTAGAGAGAGAAAACCTATCGTTATCCACTTAACCAGCCCGCGATAAGCGGTACTACCACACCTGCCAAGCGGTACTACCGCACAACCTTGCGGTACTACCGCAGGGCAGGGTTGGGCCAGTCTGGGAAGGCCGTGGACAGATAAACGTCCATGCCTAGTACCTCTTATAACAAAACAATGCAAAAAGTCCGACACGGTACTACCGCTGAGGATACGCGGTACTACCGCATAGGGAGCGGGTGTAAAAAATTACATCCGCTCCTACTTCCGCTACTCCTGTTGTACCGGACTAGGGCTCACGGTACTACGGCTCCCAAGGAGAGGTACTACCGTGACCACCTGTGGTACTACCGCAAAGGCATGCGGTAGTACCACAAGGGCCTGCGGTACTACCGCTCCGAAGAGCAGTACTACCGCAAGCCTCAGAACAACAACAGAAAGGAAGACATCTTTTTGCATAGACAAGAAGAAACGAAAGATGCTCCAAGGTGCTAAAAGAAAGGCGGTGCAAAGAGGAGTAAACGTGTACGTGACGATTCCACCCAAACCTTTCCAAAGCGGACCCCTTCTTAATAGTATGGCTTTCCTACGACTCAAATCCACCGAAAAAGGAACGTTGAAAACCGCCATCTTCAATAATCTTCGAGGGGCTCCTAACCGTCTCGTGCCTAGTCATGAATTATCTGAAATACTCGAGACACATGATTAGTCCGCAAATGCATTGTCATCAATCACCAAAACACCTTAGGGATAAATATGCCCTTACAATCTCCCCCTTTTTGGTGGATTGATGACAATACGGGATTTGCACAAGGGAGAAAGAATATAACATGAGCAAACCATACATCTCTAAAATATAAACGGGCTCCCCTAGATGTGTGCTAGTTAGATGAGTGCTTTGGACTACATGGCACACATACTAGGATCAACACCCCCCCTATATTTTATAGACATGGCATAACTTGCAATAAAAATGCTAACACTAAGCATGATAGTAGACAAGAGCATGAACTAAGTAGCACAATATCACAAGCTCGCGATAGATAGAGTGCATATGTCTTACACCATATGTTAGATAAGTCTCACACGCTCAAATAAACTCAAACCAAACCAAAGCAAACACGGTTCAACAAACCAAACACAAGCGAAGCAAACACGACACGACAAATCCCTACACTCTCTCCCCCTTTGGCATCGAGACACCAAAAAGGCAGAGAGGACACCTACAACACAAGTGGTGGCTCAAGAGGAGTAGTCGCTCGCACGCTCCTTGTTAGACTCGGCTGCGGGAATGTGCTCCTCCTCAGAATCAGTCCACCTGTAGCCTTGTTTTGCCATCCACTCAGCCTCTGGAGTGATGTGCTCCTCAGAGCTGCCAGAAACATCCTCTCCAAACACCCTCATGATCTTCTTGTCGCGGTCACGACTCTCCTTGGAGGCCACATGAGTCCGATACTGCCCCTTGGCCTGCATGCAGAACAAGGCCTTCATCTTGGCCTTCAGATTCTTCGCCCATGAGGGCTTAGTGGAGGGAGGTGCATAGCCCGCAGAGCTGTCCTCAGCCACACTCTCCTCCTCAATCTCCTCCTCATCAGCTGCCTTCTTAGCAGCCTCAGCCTCGGCACGAGTAGTAGTGTTAGCCCACTGGGGCTTGATGCGGAGTCTGATGGAGTCATGACGGATCCAGTCAGGGGCCAGAAACTCCTTCGTGGGATAGATCTTCTCCCAAGTCTTCGATATCATGAGGAACAGATAAGAACCATAGATGGGTACCTTGCAGGTGAATACCGCGAACCGAAGCTCACACCACATGATATGTGAGACATCAAGTGGTTGAGTCTGAGAAACTCGGGCCTCCTCACAAATGAGCAACATGTCCACAAGATAGGCATGCACCTTGTCCTTGTCCCCAATGCGAGGAAAGAGGGAGTGGCGGAAGACCCGGTGCATGATGTCAAGGAACGGTTTGAGCACCCACGTCAACTTGCCACTGGCTAGTTTCTTCTCAACATAGAACGGCATAAGTTTGTCCTTGTTAGCTGACTCGGCGTTGGCATGAGGGTGAACACCAACCGGTGTGTTGAGCCCCTCATCTGGCACTCTGAGCAACTCCATGAACTCCTTCCAAGCAGCAGTCAACTGGCGTCCATTGGTCATCCAGGTCATCCTCCGATCCTCCCTAGAGTGGAGTGGACCGAGGCAAAGAACTAGGCCACCAGCTCGAGGTCATAGTCCAGATGAAAAGAGATCACATCCTCAATGGAAAACTGCTCAATAAGGTCCAAGGCCTCACCAAAGTAGTGACGATGCTTCTCCTACCTCATGTGATGCATGTCAATCCAGAGCACATCCACATACAGATTCTTCTTGGCCTTGATCACATCCAAGTAAATGAGATTCTGCTGCTTGGTCCAAAACAGTTCATTCCCTCTGAAGTTTGCGCGCGGATGCGCATAGGGGTTGATCTTCCTGAGAGGGACAAACTCAGCAAGAGGAATCTCATCCATGTCCCTTGTTGGTTCCTTGACCTTGCTAGCAGTGGTCTTTACGTTGCACTTGGGAGCATTGGAGCCCTCGGGAACATCCTCTTGGTTGCGCAGATGCTTGGAACCCGTGTCTCGGTTTGGATTGGAACGATGAGCAGGGACACCGGAGCCACCACCCGAGACACACACAAAGCACAAAAACACACGAGAAGCAAGACGGGTCAAACAAAGACCACGGCAAAACACAACAAACCAGTAGAAAATGCATATGATAAGTGCCATGAGGAAGATTTGACAACATCGGTAATACGGCCTGGTCACGCGGTACTAAAAAATTAGTGCCGCTCCTAGTCACGGTAGTACCGCGCGGTGGCACAGTAGTACCGGGGCTCGGAGCGGCAGTAGAGCATTAGTGGTGCGGCCCGAGCGGTAGTACTGCGCCTGAGGAGCGGTAGTACCGTACGAGCGGTAGTACCGCACCTGCTAGGCGGTAGTACCGCACGGAATCAGATCCGAACAGATGAATCTGAGAACAACCGTGACAATGAGGCAGTACTACGGTTGATCAAATCTACCACATTACTACATATCAAGTACACTTTCTACGCATCACTACTCTCCTACATCCTACTCTTGCAAAGATTTGGCCTAAAATCTCAAGAATCAACATGCATCTCCCCACAACCTAGAAGCAAAAGCACGAACAAAAAGAGAGGGATTTGGGGAGAGACCTTGATCCATGGCAAGAGGAAGTGGTGGGGAACGATCCCACCGGTTGGAATCCGAGGAGAGCAGCCGGGGACGGAGATCCGGCGAGGCTCTCCGGCGCCGTTCTTGAGCAGGAGAGAGAGAGAGGCAGTGGGGAGAGAGATGGATGAATGGGTATGGGGGAGTTGGAACTCCCCCGGCCCGAGTCTTATCCCCATGCGCCCTCGGTAGCGCGGTAGTACCGCATATCATCGCGGTAGTACCGCTCGGGCGGAAGTGCCACACCAAAGTAGTAGTACCGCTCCCCCCAGGCGGCAGTAAACAATTACTGCCACGCTGGGTGCGGAACTACCGCGCACTCCACAAGCGGTAGTACCGTGTAAGGCCGCGGTAGTACCGTGAGCTCAAAACGATGCACGAACAAAGAAAAGAAAAAGGGGGCTATGCGAGAAAAAGAACGACAAGCGAACGAGACAACAAGGACCAACCACGAGAACCTCTCCAAGGAGAGGGCGGTGGCCGGAGCCACCTATGTTTGAGTCAATTGGTATGGCACCGCGAAGAATTATCCTTGGGCCCATGACCAAAACTCGTCTTTGAAGCACAAGTGCCATCAAAATGGCTAATGTGAAAGAGTTGATCAATTTATGCATAATGGGGGGAGGGGGAGTTCATTGAGAGAACAACACTCCCCCTATGTCCATGCCTGCACCTAAACAAGATAACAAGTTGAGTATGGTGGGGTGTGCACGGTTCAAGTAACATTGCTCAAATCAATGATATTTAGCTCATGCCTTAACTCGCGAAATCTTGCTTCATCCAACGGCTTCGTGAAGATGTCTGCAAGGTTACCAAGAGAGTTGACATAGTTGAGCTTGATCTCTCCTCGCCTAATATGATCCTGGATGAAGTGATACCGGATCTCAGTATGCTTTGTCTTGAAGTGTTGCACCGGGTTGAGAGAAATCTTGATTGCACTTTCATTGTCACACCAAAGAGGCACTTTGTCACAAATTACACCGTAATCCTTTAAAGTTTGCCTCATCCATAATAGTTGTGCACAACAACTACCTGCCGCCACATACTCTGCTTCGGTGGACGAGAGAGACACACAACTTTGTTTCTTGGAAGACCAACTCACCAAAGAGCAACCGAGAAATTGGCACCATCCGGAAGTGGACTTCCTATCCACTTTGTCTCCCGCCCAATCCGAGTCCGAATAACCTACAAGCTTGAAGTTTGCTCCTCTTGGGTACCACAAGCCAAAGTTTGGGGTATGAGCCAAATATCGAAAGATTCGCTTGACCGCCACAAAGTGACTTTCCTTAGGTGCGGCTTGAAACCATGCACAAATTCCCACACTCAACATAATATCCGGTCTAGATGCACAAAGGTAAAGTAAGGAGCCAATCATGGAGCGATATACCTTTTGATCCACTGCTTTACCATTGGGATCAATGTCAAGTTGGCACTTGGTGGGCATGGGAGTGGAAGCCGGCTTGACATCACTTAGCTTGAATCTCCTGAGCATGTCTTGAGTGTATTTGGCTTGATTGATGAAGGTTCCTTCTCTCCTTTGCTTCACTTCGAACCCGAGAAAGAACTTCAACTCTCCCATGGAAGACATCTCAAACTTTGAGGTCATGAGAGTGGCAAATTCCTCATTGAAAGCTTTGTTAGGGGAACCAAAGATGATATCATCAACATATAATTGGCACACAAACAACTCCCCTTTGACCTTCTTAGTAAAAAGAGTGGGGTCGATTAGCCCAACTTCAAAACCACGGTCTTGTAACAACTCGGTAAGGTGGTCATACCATGCATGTGGGGCTTGTTTAAGGCCATAGAGTGCCTTATCGAGTTGATACACATGATCGGGAAAGTAGGGATCCTCGAACCCGGGGGGTTGCTTGACATAAACCAATTCATTAATAGGACCATTAAGAAAAGCACTCTTCATATCCATTTGTTGTAACTTAAAGTTATGATGAGAAGCATATGCAATTAACATGCGAATGGATTCAAGACGAGCAATGGGAGCAAAGGTTTCACCGTAGTCGATACCCTCGACTTGGGAGTAGCCTTGTGCTACCAAGCGAGCCTTGTTGCAAATGATAATTCCATGAGCATCTTGCTTGTTCTTGAATATCCACTTGGTTCTAATGCCATTGTGCTTCCCTGTAGGCCTTGGCACCAATCTCCACACTTTGTTGCGCTCGAAGTTATTGAGTTCTCCATGCATGGCATTGAGCCAATCCGGATCTTCGAGCGCCTCATAGACCTTTTGGGGTTCAACACACGAGACAAACGTGTGATGTTCACAATAATTGGCTAATTGTCTGTGAGTGCTTACCCCCTTCCTTAAGCTTCCAAGCACATTTGTCATGAGATGATCCTTGGTGGAGAGCTTGGAAGCAACCTTGGTGGCACGACGCTCCAATTCCTCCTCGAGGGTGAGACGAGGAGTGGTCACTTGATCATCTTGAGCGTCGTCTTAAGCTTGTTCTTGATCTCATGGAAGCTCTTGATCTTGAACTTGCTCGGAGGAGGGAACTTGACCTTGGGCATCACTTGATGTTACAACACCATCTTGAGATTGACCTTGCCCTTGGTCTTGTTCTTGAGGTTGAGGGCCCTCACTTTGTTCTTCGGAAGCGTGTGGGTCTTGGGTTGATGAAGGTTCCACTTGAGTGGAACATTGTCCTTCTCCTTCGGCCACAAGGGGTTCCTCAATGGGTAGGATATGACCAACACCCATTCTTTTTATGGCTTGGGGAGGAATTTCATCACCTACATCACAAGTACCACTTTGCTCCACTTGGGAGCCATTATTCTCATCAAACTCCACATTACATGTTTCCTCAATAAGTCCTGTGGACTTATTGAGAACACTGTAAGCATGAGAGTTTGTAGCATAACCAACAAATATTCCCTCATAAGCTCTAGCCTCAAATTTAGACAAACAAACACCTTTCTTGAGAATGAAACACTTAGACCCGAACACCCGGAAGTACTTGAGATTGGGCTTGTTACTGATGAGTATCTCATATGGAGTCTTGTTCAAGCCTTTGCGGAGGTAGAGCCGATTAGATGCATGACACACGGTGTTGATGGCTTCAGCCCAAAAGTTGTAGGGAGACTTGAACTCCGCCATCATGGTTCTTGCCGCATCCATCAACGTTCGGTTCTTCCTCTCTGCTACACCATTTTTTGAGGGGTATAAGGTGCAGAATTTTTGCTTGACTCCCTCATCACTCAAAAACTCATCCAAGGTGTAGTTCTTGAACTCAGAGCCGTTGTCACTTCTTATAGTCAAGATCTTTGCATTGTGTTGTCGTTGGGCTTCATTTGCAAAGTCGATGACGGTTTGTTGGGTCTCGCTCTTCCTCTTGAAGAAATATACCCAAGTGTATCTTGAATAGTCATCCACAATCACCAAACAATACTTTCTGCCCCCAAGACTATCAAAGGATGGAGGTCCAAAGAGATTCAAATGAAGGAGCTCCAAAGGCCTCTTCGAGTAGATGATAGTCGTGGGAGGGTGAGCCTTCTCATGTAGCTTTCCTTCGATGCAAGCACTGCAAGCACGATCTTTGGCAAAACTAACATTTGTTAGTCCACGGACATGGTCCCCCTTGAGAAGACTTTGCAAAGGTCTCATATTGACGTGGGCTAGACGGCGATGCCAAAGCCATCCCACGTCAACTTTAGCCATTAGGCATGTCGCGGTCTTAGTGGGTCGCTCCGAAAAGTTAATCACATAGAGACCATTCTCGACATGCCCAACAAAGGCTACTTTAAGAGTCTCTCTCCACAAGAGGTCCACGGTATCAATATCAAAGAAAGTGGCAAAGCCCATGAGTGCTAGTTGACGAACAGAAAGTAAATTGTATGCAAGGGACTCAACATGCATGACCTTCTCGATCGTAAGATCATGAGAAATGACAACTTTGCCGAGTCCCAATACCTTAGAAGATGAGACATCACCCACTCGACATTGGTGGGCATGGATGGAATCTTTTGCATGTCCACCACCAAGTCCTTGCTTCCGGTCATATGATTAGTAGCTCCACTACCGAGCAACCATGATCCCCCACCGGAAGCAAACACCTACAAGAGATCAATGCTTGGTTTTAGGTACCCATTTTGTAATGGGTCCTTTGATGTTAGTAACAAGGGTCTTAGGAACCCAAATAGACCATTCAATATACTCATAAGGAGAACCAACAAATTTGGCATAAACATGCCCATCTCTAGCACGACACAATACATAAGAAGGGTTAAAGTTGCCGGCTTTGTTGGGAATGAAAGTGTTGCCCTTCTAGGCATCACTACCCCTCACGGAGTTCTTCTCCTTCTCCTTAGTAGCATCCTCTCCCTCCTTCACAAAGGTTTTCTTGAGAGGAGGAGGTCATTTGGCCTTGTCATTCTTCATCTTGTTCTTGGACTTGGGCACGTACCCAATCCCTTCCTTGGCCACAACTCCCTTTTGGTTGGTCAAAAGGTCGTTGAGGTTCTTCTCGCCTTGTATGCAAGATACAAGACCTTTCTCAAGTTGAAACTTTAGCTTATCGTTCTCCTCAACAAGATGCACCTGCTCACAACATGGGTTAGTAGCATTTGCATTATCAATTAACATCATACGAGGAAAAGTGGCTTTCTCCTTGGTTAGCTTTACTTGAAGTTGATCATGGGACTCTTTGAGGCTAGCATGAGAACCCTTCAAGACCTTGTGAGCCTTGTCAATTAGATCAAACTCCTCTTTGAGTCTAGCAAGATCAACCCCAAGTCTGGCCTTCTCAGAGTTTAGCACACGAGAGATAACGAGAGCATGATCAAAATCTTTCTTTAACTTAGCGTGATCAACGTTGAGTGACTCCTCAAGAGCCAAACGAAGACCACACTCTTCCTCAAGAGCATTGGAAAGATCTGAAATCTCATCGGCATAGTCATGACTATGCCCCTCCATCTTGGAGATAGTATCTTCGTGAGCCTCGATCATGTCATTGGCTTCACCAAGTTGTTCCAAGAGAACAACAAAATGCTTCTTGGACTTACCCTTGAGTTTACCCATAAAGGACTCAAACTCATTTTCCTCCACATTAGATCCCTCATATTCATCAATGCAATCCGTCAAGGAAGGATTATTAATGATGGTAGTTTCGATGTTGGGGGTTACCTTGTTGGTGGCTTTAGCCATAAGGCACTTGGTGGTGATGTTCTCATTGGGTGAGTTGAAGAGAGACACTCATGGTACTCTTCTTGAACCACCAACGCCTTGTGAGGTGTCTTCTTGGTGAAGTTGCTCTTGTTGGGGAAAGACTTGGCTTTGTCCTTTCGGATGAGCTTGCCACCATTGTCTTCCCTCTTCTCATACAGGCACTCTGCAACAAAATGGCTCACATTGCCACAATTGTAGCAAGTCCTCACACGTTGCTTGCTCTTCGTGCCACTTGAGTTGTTCTTGTTGAAGTTAGGCCTTGAGCTCTTCTTGCTCCAAAATTGCCTTGAAGCAAGTGCCATGTGTTCATGATAGGCATACTTTGTATCTTCGGGGTTGCTTTCCTCTTCTTCCTCTTCTTCTTCTTCAACACAAACCTTGGCCTTCAATGTAAGGTTGGGCTTCTTTGCCCTTTGAGAGCGAAGCACCGCATTGTCGGTGCTCTTGTCCAAGATGTTCATAGCCACAAACTCATCCAACACTTCACTTGAGGTCGAAGTGTGGAAGTTCGGCCTTTGACGAATGACGGAGGACATGGCCTTGTGGTAAGGCATCATTGCCTTGAGGAATTTGCGCTTGATCCAATTGTCATCCGCATCCTTGCTCCCATGATCTCGGAGTGAGACCGCGATTTTGGTTACTCTCCGATAAAGCTCACGAGGTTCTTCATCTTCTTTCATTGCAAACTCATCGGCTTCATCTTGCACTACTTCATAGTTGGAGCGTTGAATTCTTGCGCTTCCCCGGTAGAGAGAGACAACACAAATCCATGCATCTTTGGCCAAGGTGAAGGGCCGAAGGTGTGGTAAATCTTCGGGTGGAATTGCATCTTGGATGATGAAGAGAGCATTCTCATTGAATCGATTATCCGCGGATTCTCGAGGAGTAAAGTTGCTTGGGTCATGCGGATAGAAACCTTCTTCAATGATTCTCCAAATATTAGTATTCACATGATTTAAATGCCGCTTAAAGCGATAAACCCAAGAATCAAAGTCCTCATTTTTCACAATCTTAGGGGGAGGACCGGCATGATTCAAATGAGTGGAAGGAATCGGTCCACCATAAACAAGTGGTGGTTCCACATGGGCAAAGATGCCGGTGCCATTTTTACCACTAGAAGAAGGAGCCTTTTCACTACTAGCTTCCCCCTTGTCGGAGTTAGCATCCGTCACCTTGTCAGTGGGATCACCCACTTTCAATGGTGCGGTGGATAGTTTAAGCCCTTCAATGAATTTAGTAAACATGCTTTCAACCTTGGTCATCATTGAGGTTTTCAATGTCTCCAAGGCTACATTGAATTCCTCACGGGAGACCGAGGTTCCCCCATCACCCATAGACGAGATCGGATTCACACCGGAGTGCTCCTCCACACCGTCTACGGTGTCAACCATACTCTTTGGACAACAAAGTCCTTAGTAAAGAGACGAGGCTCTGATACCAATTGAAAGGATCGATATGGTTGACTAGAGGGGGGGGGGTGAATAGGCAACTAACAATTTTTATCTTTTCTTTATCAAATTAAAGTTTGCATCAAAGTAGGTTGTCTAGATGTGCAACCAGGTGAGCAACCTATATGATGCAACAACAACGAACACACAAGCAAGCAAGAGAAGTAACACTAAAAGGCTTGCACAAGTAAAGGTAAGAGATAACCAAGAGTGGACCCGGTGAAGACGAGGATGTGTTACCGAAGTTCCTTCCTTTTGAAGGGAAGTACGTCTCCGTTAGAGCGGTGTGGAGGCACAATGCTCCCCAAGAACCCACTAGGGCCACCGTATTCTCATCACGCCCTCACACAATGCGAGATGCCATGATTACACTATTGGTGCCCTTGGAGGCGGCGACCTGACCTTTACAAACAAGGTTGGGGCAATCTCCACAACTTAGTCGGAGGCTCCCAACAACACCACGAAGCTTCACCACAATGGAATATGGCTCCACGGTGACCTCAAACGTCTAGGGTGCTCAAACACCCAAGAGTAACAAGATCCGCAAGGGATTAGTGGGGGGAATCAAATTTCTCTTGGTGGAAGTGTAGATCGAGGCCTTCTCAACCAATCCCTAGAAAATCAACAAGTTTGATTGGCCAGGGAGAGAGATCGGGCGAAAATGGAGCTTAGGGTTGGAAGAGGTGGTCAACTCGGAGAAGAAGATACCCCTTATATAGTAGAGAGAGAAAACCAACCGTTATCCACTTAACCAACCCACGATAAGCGATACTACCACGCCTGGGAAGCGGTACTACCGCAAGGCCTTACGGTACTACCTCAAGGCAGGGTTGGGCCAGCCTGGGAAGGCCGTGGACATATAAACGTCCGTGGCTAGTACCGCTTATAACAAAACAATGCAAAAAGTCCGACACGGTACTACCGCTGAGGATACGCGGTACTACCACGCGGGGAGCGGATGTAAAAAATTACATCCGCTCCTACTTCCGCTACTCCTGCTGTGCCGGACTAGGGCTCACGGTACTACGGCTCCGAAGGAGTGGTACGACCGTGACCACCTGCGGTACTACCGCAAAGGCATGCGGTACTACCGCAGGGGCCTGCGGTACTACCGCTCCGAAGAGCAGTACTACCGCAAGCCTCAGAACAACAACAAAAAGGAAGGCATCTTTTTGCACAGACAAGAAGAAATGAAAGATGCTCCAAGGTGCTAAAAGAAAGGCGGTGCAAAGAGGAGTAAACGTGTACGCGACGATTCCACCCAAACCTTTCCAAAGCGGACCCCCTCTTAATAGTACGGCTTTCCTACGACTCAAATCCACTGAAAAAGGAACGTAGAAAACCGCCGTCTTCAATAATCTTCGAGGGGCTCCTAACCGTCTCGTGCCTAGTCATGAATTATCTAAAATACTCGACACACACGATTAGTCCGCAAATGCATTGTCAACAATCACCAAAACACCTTAGGGATAAATATGCCCTTACACCCACCCTCGTGGCCAGGGTGTGGGCCCCCTCAGGTACTTCTTTCACCCAATATTTTTTATATATTCTGAAACGTGCTCCCGTGAAGTTTCAGGACTTTTGGAGTTGTGCAGAATATGTCTCTAATATTTGCTCCTCTTCCAGCCCAGAATCCCAGCTGCCGGCATTCTCCCTCTTCATGTAAACCTTGTAAAATAAGAGAGAATAGGCATAAGTATTTTGACATAATGTGTAATAACAACCCATAATGCAATAAATATCGATATAAAAGCATGATGCAAAATGGACGTATCACCCCCTCCTCATCATGGAGAGCGTCGGGATGATGAAGATGGCCACCGGAGAGGGATTCCCCCCCTTCGGTAGGGTGCCGGAACAGGTCTAGATTGGTTTTCGGTGGCTACGGAGGCTTGCGGCAGTGGAACTCCCGATCTAGGTTATTTTCTGGAGGTTTCTGTATTTATAGGAATTTTTGGTGTAGGGAACAAGTCAGGGGTTCCTCAAGCCATCCACGAGATAGGGCGGCGCGCCCGGGGGGCGGGGGGGGGGGGGGGGGTAGGGCTCGCCCCCCACTCTCGTGGACGGCCCGGGACTCTTCTGACCCAACTCTTTTACTCCCGGGGCTTCTTTTGGTCCATAAAAAATCATCAAAAATTGGCACATCAATTGGACTCCGTTTGGTATTCCTTTTCTTTAAAACTCAAAAACAAGGAAAAAACAGAAACTGGCACTGGGCTTTAGGTTAATAGGTTAGTCCCAAAATCATATAAAATACCATATAAATGCATATAAAGCATCCTAGATGGATAATATAATAGCATGGAACAATCAAAAATTATAGATACGTTGGAGACGTATCAAGCATCCCCAAGTTTAACTCTTGCTCGTCCTCAAGTAGGTAAATGATAAAAACCGAATTTTTGATGTGGAATGCTACCTAACATATTCATCAATGTAATCTTATTTATTGTGGCAAGAATATTTAGATCCAAAATATTCAAGACAAAAGTTTAATATTGACATAAAAAATAATAATACTTCAAGCGTACTAACCAAGCAATTATGTCTTCTCAAAATAACATAGCCAAAGAAAGCTCATCCCTACAAAATCATATAGTTTGGCCATGCTTCATTTTCGCCACACAAAATGCTCCCATCATGCACAACCCCGATGACAAGCCAAGCAATTGTTTCATACTTTAGTATTCTTAAACTTTTTCAACTTTCACGCAATACATGAGCGCGAGCCATGGACATAGCACTATAGGTGGAACAGAATATGATGATGGAGGTTGTGTGGAGAAGACAAAAAGGAGAAAGTCTCACATTGACGTGACTAATAAACGGGCTATGGAGATGCCCATCAATTGATGTCAATGCGAGGAGTAGGGATTGCCATGCAACAAATGCACTAGAGCTACAAATGTATGAAAGCTCAACAAAAGAAACTAAGTGGGTGTGCATCCAACTTGCTTGCTCATGAAGACCTAGGGCATTTGAGGAAGCCCATCGTTGGAATATACAAGGCAAGTTCTATAATGAAAATTTCCCACTAGTATATGAAAGTGACAAAATAAGAGACTCTCTATCATGAAGATCATGGTGCTAGTTTGAAGCACAAGTGTGGAAAAAGGATAGTAGCATTGCCCCTTCTCTCTTTTTCTCTCTTTTTATGTTTTTTTGGGGGGGCTTCTCTCTCTTTTTTTCTTCTCTTTTTTTATTTCCTCACACGGGACAATTCTCTAATAATGATGATCATCACACTTCTATTTATTTACAACTCAAGTATTACAACTCGATACTTAGAACCAAATATGACTCTATATGAATGCCTCCGGCTGTATACCGGGAAGTGCAATGAATCAAGAGTGACATGTATGAATGGTGGCTTTTCCACAAATACGATGTCAACTACATGATCATGCAAGGCAATATGAAAATGATGAAGCATGTCATAATAAACGGAACGGTGGAAAGTTGCATGGCAATATATCTCGGAATGGCTATGGAAATGCCATAATAGGTAGGTATGGTGGCTGTTTTGAGGAAGATATAAGGACGCTTATGTGTGATAGAGCGTATCATATCACGGGGTTTGGATGCACCGGCGAAGTTTGCACCAACTCTCGAGGTGAGAAAGGGCAATGCACGCTACCGAAGAGGTTAGCAATGACGGAAGGGTGAGAGCGCGTATAATCCATGGACTCAACATTAGTCATAAAGAACTCACATAATTATTGCAAAAATATACAAGTCATCAAAACCAAGAACTACCCGCATGCTCCCAGGGGGATAGATTGGTAGGAAAAGACCATCGCTCGTCCCCAACCGCCACTCATAATGAAGGCAATCAAAGAACACCTCATGTTTCAAATTTGTCACACAACGATTACCATACGTGCATGCTATGGGACTTGCAAACCTCAACACAAGTATTTCTCAATTTCACAATTACTCAACTAGCATGACGCTAATATCACCATCTTTATATCTCAATACAATTATCAAGTATCAAACTTCTCATAGTATTCAAAGCACTCTATATGAAAGTTTTTACTATACCCATCTTGGATGCCCATCATATTAGGACTAGTTTCATAACCAAAGCAAATTACCATGTTGTTTAGGACTCTCAAAATAATATAATTGAAGCATGAGAGTTCATCTATTTCTTCAAAATAAAACCACTGCCATGCTCTAAAAGGATATAAGTGAAGCACTAGAGCAAATGACAAACTACTCCGAAAGATATAAGTGAAGATCAATGAGTAGTCGAATAATTACGCAACTATGTGAAGACTCTCTAATATTTCAGAATTTCATATCTTTGTATATTATTCAAACAGCAAGCAAAACAAAAGAAAATAAAATGACGCCCCAAGCAAAACACATATCATGTGGTGAATAAAAATATAGCTCCAAGTAAAGTTACCGATGAACGAAGACGAAAGAGGGGATGCCATCCGGGCATCCCCAAGATTAGGCTCTTGGTTGTCCTTGAATATTACCTTGGGGTGCCATGGGAATCCCCAATCTTAGGCTCTTTCCACTTCTTATTCCATAGTCCATCGAATCTTTACCCAAAACTTGAAAACTTCACAACACAAAACTCAACAGAAAACTCGTAAGCTCCGTTAGTATAAGAAAATAAATCACCACTTTTGGTACTGTTGTGAACTCATTCTTTATTTATATTGGTGTAATATATACTGGATTCCAACTTCTCTATGGTTCATACCCTCCGACACTACTCATAGATTCATCAAAATAAGCAAACAACACAAGAAAAGAGAATCTGTCAAAAACAAAACAGTCTGTAGTAATCTGTAACTCTCGAATACTTATGTAACCTCAAAAACTCTGAAAAATTAGGATGACCTGAGAAATTTGTATATTGGTCTACTACAAGTGGAATTGGTATTTTATCGCTCTCTGGTAAAAAAAATGATAATTATTCTCGTGAGCGCATACTTTCTGTTTTTATCAGCAAGATCAAACAACAATCACCCAAGAAGATCCTAGAGGATTTACTTGGCACAAACACTAATTGAAACATAAAAACACAATCATAATATAAGCTAGATGAATTATTTATTACTAAACAGGAACAAAAAATCAAAGAACAAAAATAAAATTGGGTTGCCTCCCAACAAGCGCTATCGTTCAACGCCCCTAGCTAGGCATGATGATTTCAATGATGCTCTCATAAAAGATAAGAATTGAAACATAAAGAGAGCATCGTGAAGAATATGACTAGCACATTTAAGTCTAACCCACTTCCTATGCATAGGGATTTTGTGAGCAAACAATTTATGGGAACAAGAATCAACTAGTATAGGAAAGCAAAACAAGCAGAACTTCAAAACATTAAGCACATAGAGAGGAAACTTGATATTATTGCAATTCCTACGAGCATATATTCCTCCCTCATAATAATTTTCAGTAGCATCATGGATGAATTCAAGAATATAACCATCACATAAATCATTCTTTTCATGATCTACAAGCATAGAATTTTTATTACTCTCCACATAAGCAAATTTCTTCTCATGAATAGTAGTGGGAGCAAACTCAAAAAAATAACTATCATGTGAGGCATAATCCAATTGAAAATTAAAATAACGATGACAAGTTTCATGGATATCATTATTCTTTATAGCATACATGTTGATGTCTACTACGCAACCTTCTTCTTGTAGACGTTGTTGGGCCTGCAAGTGCACAGGTTTGTAGGACAGTAGCAAATTTCCCTCAAGTGGATGACCTAAGGTTTATCAATCCGTAGGAGGCGTAGGATGAAGATGGTCTCTCTCAAGCAACCCTGCAACCAAATAACAAAGAGTCTCTTGTGTCCCCAACACACCCAATACAATGGTAAATTGTATAGGTGCACTAGTTCGGCGAAGAGATGGTGATACAAGTGCAAAATAGATAGTAGATATAGGTTTTTGTAAACTGAAAATATAAAAACAGCAAGGTAGCGAGTGGTAAAAGTGAGCGTAAACGGTATTGCAATGATATGAAACAAGGCCTAGGGTTCATACTTTGACTAGTGCAAGTTCTCTCAACAATAATAACATAGATAGATCATATAACGAGCCCTCAACATGCAACAAAGAGTCACTCCGAAGCCACTAATAGCGGAGAACAAACGTAGAGATTATGGTAGGGTACGAAACCACCTCAAAGTTATTCTTTCAAATCAATCCGTTGGGCTATTCCTATAAGTGTCACAAACAACCCTGGAGTTTTTACTAGAATAACACCTTAAGATACAAATCAACCAAAACCCTAATGTCACCTAGATACTCCATTGTCACCTCAAGTATCCGTGGGCATGATTATACGATATGCATCACACAATCTCAGACTTATCCAACCAACATAAAAGTACTTCAAATAGTGCCCCAAAGTTTCTATCAGAGAATCAAGAACGTGTGCCAACCCCTATGCATAGGTTCATGGGCGGAACCCGCAAGTTGGTCACCAAAACATACATCAAGTGGCACGTGATATCCCATTGTCACCACAGATAAGCACGGCAAGACATACATCAAGTGTTCATAAAAGACTCAATCTGATAAGATAACTTCAAAGGGGAAACTCAATTCATCACAAGAGAGTAGAGGGGGAGAAGAAACATAAGATCCAACTACAATAGAAAAGCTCGGGATACATCAAGATCGTGCCATAGATGGAATAGGAGAGAGAACACGAGAGAGAGAGAGAGATCAAACACATAGCTACTGGTACATACCCTCAGCCCCGAGGGTGAACTACTCCCTCCTCGTCATGGATAGCGCCGGGATGATGAAGATGGCCACCGGAGATGGATCCCCCCTCCGGCAGGGTACCGGAAAGGGGTTCCGATTGGTTTTTCGTGGTTCTGGAGGCTTGCGGCGGCGGAACTCCCGATCTATCTTCTGTTCTGGAAGTTTTAGGGTACGACGGTATATATGGGTGAAAGGAGTATGTCGGTGGAGCTACAGGGGCCCCACGAGGTAGGGGGCGCGCCCAGGGGGGAGGGCGCGCCCCCCACCCTCGTGAGCACCTCCCGTATCTTCTGACGTGGGGACCAAGTCCATCAGGTGGGTTTCCTTCCAAAAATAACTTCTCTAGTTGATTTCGTTCCGTTTTGACTCCGTCTGATATTCCTTTTCCTCGAAACACTGAAATAGGCATAAAACAACAAATCTGGGCTGGGTCTCTGGTTAATAGGTTAGTCCCAAAAATAATATAAAAGTGGAAAATAAAGCCCAATATTGCCTAAAACAGTAGATAATATAGCATGGGGCAATCAAAAATTATAGATACGTTGGAGACGTATCAAGCATCCCCAAGCTTAATTCCTGCTCGTCCTCGAGTAGGTAAATGATAAAAAAGAAATTTTTTGATGTGGAATGCTAGTTGGCATAATTTCATTGCAATTCTTCTTACTTGTGATATGAATATTTAGATCCGTAAGATTCAAGACAAAAGTTCATATTGACATAAAAATAATAATACTTCAAGCATACTAACAAAGCAATCATGTCTTCTCAAAATAACATGGCCAAAGAAAGTTATCCCTACAAAATCATATAGTCTGGCTATGCTCCATCTTCCCCACACAAAATATTTAAATCATGCACAACCCTGATGACAAGCCAAGCAATTGTTTCATACTTTAACATTTTCAAAACTTTTTCAATCTTCACGCAATACATGAGCGTGAGCCATGGATATAACACTATATGTGGAATAGAATGGTGGTTGTGGAGAAGACAAAAAGAGGGAAGATAGTCTCACATCAACTAGGCGTATCAACGGGCTATGAAGATGCCCATCAATAGATATCAATGTGAGTGAGTAGGGATTGCCATGCAACGGATGCACTAGAGCTATAAGTATGTGAAAGCTCAACAAAAGAAACTAAGTGGGTGTGCATCCAACTCGCTTGCTCAAGAAGACCTAGGGCATTTTGAGGAAGCCCATCATTGGAATATACAAGCCAAGTTCTATAATAAAAAATTCCCACTAGTATATGAAAGTGACAAAATGAGAGACTCTCTATCATGAAGATCATGGTGCTACTTTGAAGCACAAGTGTGGTAAAAGGATAGTAGCATTGTCCCTTCTCTCTTTTTCTCTCATTTTTTTTATTTTTTTATTTTTTTGTTTGGGCCTTTTCTCTCTTTTTATGGCCTCTTTTTTTATATGGGCTTCTTTGGCCTCTTTTATTTTTTTATTTTCGTCCGGAGTCTCATCCTGACTTGTGGGGGAATCATAGTCTCCATCATCCTTTCCTCACTTGGGACAATGCTCTAATAATGATGATCATCACACTTTTATTTTTCTTACAACTCAACAATTACAACTCGATACTTAGAACAAAATATGACTCTATATGAATGCCTCCGACGGTGTACCGGGATATGTAATGACTCATGAGTGACATGTATGAAAGAATTATGAACGGTGGCTTTGCCACAAATACGATGTCAACTACATGATCATGCTAGCAATATGACAATGATGGAACGTGTCATAATAAACGGAACGGTGGAAAATTGCATGGCAATATATCTCGGAATGGCTATGGAAATGCCATAATAGGTAGGTATGGTGGCTGTTTTGAGGAAGGTATATGGTGGGTGTATGATACCGGCGAAAGGTGCGCGGTATTAGAGAGGCTAGCAATAGTGGAAGGATGGGAAAAAGTGCGTATAATCCATGGACTCAACATTAGTCATAAAGAACTCATATACTTATTGCAAAAATCTACAAGTTATCAAAGCAAAGTATTACGCGCATGCTCCTAGGGGGATAGATTGGTAGGAAAATACCATCGCTCGTCCCCGACCGCCACTCATAAGTAAGACAATCAATAAATAAATCATGCTCCGAGTTCATCACATAACGGTTCACCATACGTTCATGCTACGGGAATCACAAACTTCAACACAAGTATTCTTTAAATTCACAACTACTCAACTAGCATGACTCTAATATTATCACCTCCATATCTCAAAACAATTATCAAGCATCAAACTTATCTTAGTATTCAACGCACTCAAAAGAAAGTTTCACATATCTTGAATACCAAGTATATTAACATTAAGCGAATTACCATGCTATTAATGACTCTCAAAATAATCTATGTGAAACATGAGAGTTCATCTATTTCTTAAAAATAAAACTACCACCATGCTCTAAAAGGTATAAGTGAAGCACTAGAGCAAACAACAAACTACTCCAAAAGATATAAGTGAAGATCAATGAGTAGTCAACTAATTATGTAACTATGTGAAGACTCTCCAATTTAATAATTTCAGATCTTGGTATTGTATCCAAACAGCAAGCAAAACAAAATAAAATGACATGACGCTCCAAGCAAAACACATATCATGTGGTGAATAAAAATATAGCTCCAAGTAAAGTTACCGATGAACGAAGACGAAAGAGGGGATGCCTTCCGGGGCATCCCCAAGCTTAGGCTCTTGGTTGTCCTTGAATATTACCTGGGGGTGCCTTGGGCATCCCCAAGCTTAGGCTCTTGCCACTCCTTATTCCATAGTCCATCGAATCCTTACCCAAAACTTGAAAACTTCACAACACAAAACTTAACAGAAAACTCGTAAGCTCCGTTAGTATAAGAAAATAAATCACCACTTCAAGGTACTATAATGAACTCATTCTTAATTTATATTGGTGTTAAACCTACTGTATTACAACTTCTCTATGGTTTATGAACTATTTTACTAGCCATAGATTCATTAAAAATAAGCAAACAACACACGAAAAACAGATTCTGTCAAAAACAGAACAGTATGTAGTAATCTGGATCAAACGTATACTTCTGGAACTCATAAAATTCTCAAATAAACTGCTGGACCTTAGGAATTTATCTATTAATCATCTTAAAAAAGAATTAACTAAATAGCACTCTCCAAATAAAAATGGCAGCAGTTCTCGTGAGCGCTAAAGTTTCTGTTTTTTACAGCATGATCAACAAGACTTTACCCAAGTCTTCCCAAAGGTTCTACTTGGCACAAACACTAATTAAAACATAAAAATACATCTAAACAGAGTATAGATGAATTATTTATTACTAAACAGGAGCAAAAGGCAAGGAACAAAAATAAAGTTGGGTTGCCTCCCAACAAGCGCTGTCGTTTAACGCCCCTAGCTAGGCATGATGATTCCAATGATGCTCACATAAAAGATAAGGATTGTAATATAAAGAGAGCATAATAAAGAATATGAATAGCACATTTAAGTCTAACATACTTCCTATGCATAGGGATTTTGTGAGCAAACAACTTGTGGGAACAATAATCAACTTGCATAGGAAGGTAAAACAAGCATAACTTCAAAATTTTAAGCACATAGAGAGGAAACTTGATATTATTGCAATTCCGACAAGCATATGTTCCTCCCTCATAATAATTTCCAGTAGCATCATGAATGAATTCAACAATATAACCAGCACCTAAAGCATTCTTTTCATGATCTACAAGCATATAAAATTTACTACTCTCCACATAAGAAAAATTCTTTTCATTCGGAATAGTGGGAGTATCATAGGAGACTTGAATACTATAAATTGTTTCCACATTAAAAGAGTAATGTTCAGAGAAAGGGTACTCATAATCATGACAAGTTTTATAAATATAATCACTACTTTTTATAGCATAAGTTTTATCACAATAATCATCATAAGTAGCAACTTTGTTCTCATCATAATCGATTGAAACCTCTTCCAATATAGTGGATACATCACTAAATAAAGTCATGACCTCTCCAAATCCACTTTCATAAATATTATAAGATTCAACATACTCCAAAATAGTGGGATCATTACTTCCTAAAGTTAACACTCTTCCAAACCCACTTTCATCAATATAATCATCGTAAGTAGAAGGCATGCTATCATCATAACAACTTTGCATATCAAAACTTGAGAGGCTAAAAATATCATCATTATTAAACATAGCATCCCCAAGCCTGGGACAAACATTAATTGCAGCAAATATATTCTCAAATATGTCATCCTCATCAAACATAGCTTCCCCAAGCTTGGGCCTTTTCATATCATAAGCACAATCACTCTCATCATTAATAGTATAGATAGCACCAATAGTATAGCAATTATAATATTCTTCCAAGCAAGTGCCAAAAATATTTTCAAGTTCATAATAAGTGTCATTATCTCCCCAACCATAATCACAACAAACAATAGGCATAATGAGGTCATCATCAAGTGTATCATTTTCATGAGGCACAACAATAATAGGAGCAACTTTATTTGGGAGAGATACCTTTTTACCTCTCTTCCTATTTCTTTTCTTCTTCTTCACCACATCATGTGTGGGTTCAATCCTCTTTTCGGAGCTCCTTATTAATGAGATTGGTTGAATAGAGGGCTCCTCTTCGTTACCTGATTCATCATAAGAAATAATAGGAGAATATTGGGAAGTCTCTTCCCTTTTGTTAGCATTATCTTCATCTTCTATTTGTTTTCTTTTATAAATTAAACTAGTGATAAAACAAGAAGCTAAAAGACTCGATTGCAAGATCTAAAGATATACCTTCAAGCACTCACCTCCCCGGCAACGGCGCCAGAAAAGAGCTTGATGTCTACTACGCAGCCTTCTTCTTGTAGACGTTGTTGGGCCTGCAAGTGCACATGTTTGTAGGACAGTAGCAAATTTCCCTCAAGTGGATGACCTAAGGTTTATCAATCCGTAGGAGGCGTAGGATGAAGATGGTCTCTCTCAAGCAACCCTGCAACCAAATAACAAAGAGTCTCTTGTGTCCCCAACACACCCAATACAATGGTAAATTGTATAGGTGCACTAGTTCGGCGAAGAGATGGTGATACAAGTGCAAAATAGATAGTAGATATAGGTTTTTGTAAACTGAAAATATAAAAACAGCAAGGTAGCGAGTGGTAAAAGTGAGCGTAAACGGTATTGCAATGATAGGAAACAAGGCCTAGGGTTCATACTTTGACTAGTGCAAGTTCTCTCAACAATAATAACATAGATAGATCATATAACGAGCCCTCAACATGCAACAAAGAGTCACTCCGAAGCCACTAATAGCGGAGAACAAACGTAGAGATTATGGTAGGGTACGAAACCACCTCAAAGTTATTCTTTCAAATCAATCCGTTGGGCTATTCCTATAAGTGTCACAAACAACCCTGGAGTTTTTACTAGAATAACACCTTAAGATACAAATCAACCAAAACCCTAATGTCACCTAGATACTCCATTGTCACCTCAAGTATCCGTGGGCATGATTATACGATATGCATCACACAATCTCAGACTTATCCAACCAACATAAAAGTACTTCAAATAGTGCCCCAAAGTTTCTATCAGAGAATCAAGAACGTGTGCCAACCCCTATGCATAGGTTCATGGGCGGAACCCGCAAGTTGGTCACCAAAACATACATCAAGTGGCACGTGATATCCCATTGTCACCACAGATAAGCACGGCAAGACGTACATCAAGTGTTCATAAAAGACTCAATCCGATAAGATAACTTCAAAGGGGAAACTCAATTCATCACAAGAGAGTAGAGGGGGAGAAGAAACATAAGATCCAACTACAATAGCAAAGCTCGGGATACATCAAGATCGTGCCATAGATGGAATAGGAGAGAGAACACGAGAGAGAGAGAGAGATCAAACACATAGCTACTGGTACATACCCTCAGCCCCGAGGGTGAACTACTCCCTCCTCGTCATGGATAGCGCCAGGATGATGAAGATGGCCACCGAAGATGGATCCCCCCTCCGACAGGGTACCGAAAAGGGGTTCCGATTGGTTTTTCGTGGTTCTGGAGGCTTGTGGCGGCGGAACTCCCGATCTATCTTCTGTTCTGGAAGTTTTAGGGTACGACGGTATATATGGATGAAAGGAGTACGTCGGTGGAGCTACGGGGGCCCCACGAGGCAGGGGGGCGCGCCCAGGGGGGAGGGCGCGCCCCCACCCTCGTGAGCACCTCCCGTATCTTCTGATGTGGGGTCCAAGTCCATCAGGTGGGTTTCCTTCCAAAAATAACTTCTCTAGTTGATTTCGTTCCGTTTTGACTCCGTCTGATATTCCTTTTCCTCGAAACACTGAAATAGGCATAAAACAGCAAATCTGGGCTGGGTCTCTGGTTAATAGGTTAGTCCCAAAAATAATATAAAAGTGGAAAATAAAGCCCAATATTGCCTAAAACAGTAGATAATATAGCATGGAGCAATCAAAAATTATAGATACGTTGGAGACGTATCACATGTCATCACAATAATCATCATAGATAGCAACTTTGTTCTCATAATCAATTGGAACCTCTTCCAAAATAGTGGATTCATCACTAAATAAAGTCATGACCTCTCCAAATCCACTTTCATAATTATCAAAATAAGATTCAACACCCTCCAAAATAGTGGGATCATTACTTCTTAAAGCTGACACTCTTCAAAACCCACTTTCATCAACATAATTATCATAAATAGGAGGCATACTATCATCATAATAAATATTCTCATCAAAACTTGGGGACAAAAAATATCATCTTCATCAAACATAGCATCCCCAAGCTTGTGGCTTTGCATATCATTAGCATCATGGATATTCAAATAATTCATACTAACAACATTGCAATCATGCTCATCATCCAAAGATTTAGTGCCAAACATTTTAATACATTCTTCTTCTAACACTTTGGCACAATTATCGGAATCCTTATTTTCACGAAAGACATTAAAAAGATGAAGCATATGAGGAAACCTTAATTCCATTTTTTGTAGTTTTCTTTTATAGACTAAACTAGTGATAAAACAAGAAACAAAAAGATTCGATTGCAAGATCTAAAGATATACCTTCAAGTGCTAACCTCCCCGGCAACGGCGCTAGAAAAGACCTTGATGTCTACTACACAACCTTCTTCTTGTAGACGTTGTTGGGCCTCCAAGTGCAGAGGTTTGTAGGACAGTAGCAAATTTCCCTCAAGTGGATGACCTAAGGTTTATCAATCCGTGGGAGGCGTATGATGAAGTTGGTCTCTCTCAAACAACCCTGCAACCAAATAACAGAGTCTCTTGTGTCCCCAACACACCCAATACAATGGTAAATTGTACAGGTGCACTAGTTTGGCGAAGAGATGGTGATGCAAGTGCAATATGGATGGTAGATATAGGTTTTTGTAATCTGAAAAATATAAAAACAGCAAGGTAACTAATGATAAAATTGAGCGAAAATGGTATTGCAATGCGTTGAAACAAGGCCTAGGGTTCATACTTTCACTAGTGCAAGTTCTCTCAACAATAATAACGTAATTGGATCATATAACTATCCCTCAACATGCAACAAAGAGTCACTCCAAAGTCACTAATAGCGGAGAAGAAACAAGGAGATTACTGTAGGGTACGAAACCACCTCAAAGTTATCCTTTCTGATCGATCTATTAAAGAGTCCGTAGTAAAATAACATGAAGCTATTATTTCCGTTCGATCTATCCTAGAGTTCGTACTAGAATAACACCTTAAGACGGAAATCAACCAAAACCGTAATGTCACCTAGATACTCCAATGTCACCTCAACTATCCGCGGGTATGATTGTATGATATGCATCACACAATCTCAGATTCATCTATTCAACCAACACAAAGAACTTCAAAGAGTGCCCCAAAGTTTCTACCGGAGAGTCAAGACGAAAACGTGTGCCAACCCCTATGCATAAGTTCACGAGGTCACGGAACTCGCAAGTTGATCACCAAAACATACATCAAGTGGATCACGTGAATATCCCATTGTCACCACAGATAAGCACATGCAAGACATACATCAAGTGTTCTCAAATCCTTAAAGACTCAATCCGATAAGATAACTTCAAAGGGAAAACTCAATCCATTACAAGAGAGTAGAGGGGGAGAAACATCATAAGATCCAACTATAATAGCAAAGCTCGCGATACATCAAGATCATGCCGAATCAAGAACATGAGAGAGAGAGGGAGAGATCAAACACATAGCTACTGGTACATACCCTCAGCCCCGAGGGTGAACTACTCCCTCCTCGTCATGGAGAGCGCCAGGATGATGAAGATGGCCACCGGAGAGGGATTCCCCCTCTGACAGGGTGCCGGAACGGGTCTAGATTGGTTTTCGGTGGCTACGGAGGTTTGAGGCAGCGGAACTCCCGATCTAGGTTATTTTCTGGAGGTTTCTGTATTTATAGGAATTTTTGGCGCTGGGAACAAGTCAGGGGGCTCCTCAAGTCGTCCATGAGATAGGGCAACGCGCCCGGGGGGTAGGGCTCGCCTCCCACCCTCGTGGACGCCCCGGGACTCTTCTGACTCAACTCTTTTACTCCCGGGGCTTCTTTTGGTCCATAAAAAAATCATCAAAAATTTGCATGTCAATTAGACTCCGTTTGGTGTTCCTTTTCTGTAGAACTCAAAAACAAGGAAAAAACAGAAACTGGCACTGGGCTCTAGGTTAATAGGTTAGTCCCAAAAATCATATAAAATACCATATAAATGCATATAAAGCATCCTAGATGGATAATATAATAGCATGGAGGAATCAAAAATTATAGATACGTTGGAGACGTGTCATGCCCACCGGGGCTGAACGGCAGGCCGAGATCTCGCGCATCCGCCCGTCACTGTCGGAGGTGCAGCGGAGTGAGCCGAGGTACGCCGCCGACAGCCATACAATGTGGACGAGGTACTTCAAGCGCCGCCACGAAGACCAGATCGCCTCCGCCAACGGCATCATCCCCCGCGGCCACTTCAACGCCGACGGGCGGCGCGAGTGGTGGGGCGTTCCCGGCCGCACCCTCATGGCCGTCCTCGAGCACATCGAGACTGGCAACATGCCGCGCTCAAGTACCTGGCGCGCCCGTCCTTCTCTCACCGCTGTGGCAGCTCCTGGACACCGCGGCGAATTGATGCGGTGACCTCCTCATCGTCGGGCTACGATTCGCTCTCCTCCAGGTCGTTGGCGCTCCGCCCCGTCAAGTCGGAGCCGCAGGAGACGCCGCTTGGGCGCCGCACCCGCAGCGGCGCCCTCGTCATCAACGAGGGCGGCACGCGGAGATGGCTGCCGACGACGAGACCGCCCTCAAGTGGGCGAAGGCGGACTACTGTTGGGGAACGTAGCACGCAATTTCAAAAAAAAAATCCTACGATCACGCAAGATCTATCTAGGATAAGCATAGCAACGAGACGGGAGAGTATGTCCACGTACCCTACTAGACCGAAAGCGGAAGCGTTATGTAACGCGGTTAATGTAGTCGAACGTCTTCACGATCCAACCGATCCAAGTACCGAACGTACGACACCTCCGTCTTCAGCACACGTTCAGCACGATGACGTCCCTCGAGCTCATTATCCAGTAGAGGGTCGAGGGAGAGTGCCGTCAACACGACAATATGGCGATGGTGTTGGTGATGTGATCCGCGCAGGGCTTCGCCTAAGCACTACGACAATATAACCGAGGTGGTAAACTGTGGAGAGGGGCACCGCACACGGCTGAGGAACAATTGATGTGCTTTGGGGTACCCCCTGCCCCATATATAAAGGAGGAGGGGAGGAGGCGGCCGGCCTAGGGGGCGCACCAAAGGGGGGAGTCCAACTAGGACTCCCAACCCTAGTTGTACTCCCTTTCCTTTTCCGAAGAGGGGAAGAGGGAAGGGAGAGGAAGAGGAGAGGGAAAGGGGGGGCGCGCCCCCTCCCTAGTCCAATTTGGACTCCCTATAGGAGGGGGCGCGGCTACCCCTTGTGGGCTGCCTCCCCTCAACCCTATGGCCCATGTAGGCCCAATATTCCTCCGGGAGGGTTCCGGTAACCCCTCGGTACTTCGCAAAAATACCCGAATCACTCGGAACCATTCCGATGTCCAAATACAACCTACTAATATATGAATCTCTACCTCTCTACCATTCCGAGACTCCTCGTCATGTCTATGATCTCATCCGGGACTCCGAACAAACTTCAGTCACCAAAACACATAACTCATAATACAAATCGTCAACGAACATGAAGCGTGCGGACCCTACGGGTTCGAGAACTATGTAGACATGGCCGAGACATATCTCCGGTCAATAACCAATAGCAGAATGTGGATTCTCATATTGGCTCCTACATATTCTACGAAGATCTTTATTGGTCAAACCGCATAACAACATACGTCATTCCCCTTTGAAAGATCGTGGATGTCGCCTAGAGGGGGGGGGTGAATAGGCGTTTTAAAATAATTATGGTTTAGGCTTGAACAAATGCGGAATAAACCTAGCGGTTTGTCAAGCACAAAACCTAAAACAACTAGGCTCACCTATGTGCACCAACAACTTATGCTAAGCAAGATAAACTACTAGGTGATAGCAAGATATATGACAAGAAACAATATGGCTATCACAAAGTAAAGTGCATAAGTAAAGAGCTCGGGTAAGAGATAACCGAGGCACGCAGAGACGACGATGTATTCCGAAGTTTGCACCCACCCGGATGCTAATCTCCGTTTGGAGTGGTGTGGAGGCACAATGCTCCCCAAGAAGCCACTAGGGCCACCGTAATCTCCTCACGCCCTTGCACAATGCAAGATGCCGTGATTCCACTAAGGGACCCTTGAGGACGGTCACCGAACCCATACAAATGGCAACCCTTGGGGCGGTCACCGAACCCATACACTTTGGCAACCCTTGGGGGCGGTCACCGAAGGCCGTCAAATTGCTCGGGGCGAGCTCCACAACCTAATTGGAGACCCCGACGCTTGCCCGGAGCTCTACACCACAATGATTGAGCTCTGAACAACACCAACCGTCTAGGGCGCCCAAGCACCCAAGAGGAACAAGCTCAAGGGTACCAAGCACCCAAGAGTAATAAGCTTCTCAACTTGTAACTTCCACGTATCACCATGGAGAACTCAAACTGATGCACCAAATGCAATGGCAAGGGCACACGGAGTGCCCAAGTCCTTCTCTCACAAATACCACCAAAGCAACTAATGCTAGGGAGGAAAATGAGAGGAAGAACAAGAAGGAGAACACCAAGAACTCCAAGATCTAGATCCAAGGGGTTCCCCTCTCATAGAGGAGAAAGTGATTGGAGGAAATATGGATCTAGATCTCCTCTCTCTTTTCCCTCAAAAACTAGCAAGAATCCATGGAGGGATTGAGAGTTAGCAAGCTCGAAGAAGGTCAACAATGGGGGAAGAACACGAGTTTAAAGGATAAGGTTCAATGGGGAAGAAGACCCCCTTTTATAGGAGCTCCTGAATCCAACCGTTATGTGCTCAGTCCGCGCACGAGTGGTACTACCGCCCGGGCGGTAGAACACAGAGAGCGGAGCAAAGCAAAGGGCGAGGCAGAGCCGTATGAGCGGCACTACCGCTGGGGCCAGTGGTACCGCCGCTTGGCCCAGCAGTACTCCCACACACGAGCGGCACAACTGCTCCTACTGCCGCTACCACTGCCGCTGAACCCGACACGAGAAAACCACATCTTGAGTCGAGGCGGTACCAGCGCGGAACCAGAGCCGTACTACCGCTTATGGCCATGGGCGGTTCTTCCGTTGTGAGATAGCGGTACTACCGCTTGTGGCGATACGCGGTACTGCCGCTCTGGCCCCGCGGACTACTGCTGGCACCAAACATATGCCACTTCCATGAAAACAAGTATACTCCAAGGAAAACTAGAACTGCCATAACTTCTGCAAATGAGCTCTGAATCGAGCAAGCTCAAGCTTGTTGGAAACAAGACGACGAGTAGCATCAAAACAGCGACAGAGAAGAACCGACATAACCTCCAACAAATAGAGGAGTGAAACCTCCAACAGAGAAGAACCGACATAACCTCCAACGCGGAAAACATCATAGAAGATGTGAGTGAACTCCGTTTTCGATGAACTCGAGCTTGTCATCAAGATGACCATAAGCTCCAAAACTCTCAAAGAGAACCAAACAAGAATCAAGAAAGATGATTCAAGGATGCAATGGTTTGCGCTCTCTACGAACGATACGATCAAGCTACTCATCGAGAGCCCCCCTTGATAGTACGACAATCGATCCTATAACCCGATCTCCCAACTACCACTATCAGACCGGTAAAATAGAAAACCTATCAAGGGCGAACCTTTGTCTTGCACATAGTCCACTTGAGCTAGATGATGATCTTGACTTCCTCAAGTTGGACCACCTTTCTTGATTGTGTTGGCTCGATGAAGACTAGTTGATTGCTTCCACATACTCCACTATGGGTGAGCCACTCTTCAGCACATCTTCATAAATCCATTATTACCATAATGGACGGCAAGCTTCAAGCATTTTATCTCTTCATGATGCTCCACTTGAACTTTCACATCGCAACCTAACCCCACAAAGAACTCTCACGAAAACTATGGGTTAGAAAACAAAGCGTAATGGACAATGCTTACCATACCATGGGATCACTTGATCCCTCAGTACATCTTGTATGCTTTGTGTGTTGATCAACTTGATTCATTCTTGACTTAATCTTGATCAACCTTGAATCTTTCCAATTCTCTTCATTTGGATGATGTCTTGAAGGTAGACATGAATGATCACACAATCTTCTTCTTCAAGACATGCTTGCAATAAGCTCAACACTCACATGACCAATCTTTGGATAATTCCTTGAATAGCACATAGGTCGACACAAACTCTCCTTGAAACCAACAGATGTACTCCAAGAAAAGCCTTTGGACAAAACCTTCAAATATAACTCAAGGCAACCATTAGTCCATAGAGATTGTCATCAATTACCAAAACCAAACATGGGGGCACCACATGTTCTTTCACCTTTGTCATCGGTATGTTACTTGCCCGAGATTCGATCGTCGGTATCATCATACCTAGTTCAATCACGTTACCGACAAGTCCCTTTACTCGTTCCGCAATGCATCATCCTGTAACTAACTCATTAGTCACATTGCTTGCAAGGCTTATAGTCATGTGCATTACCGAGAGGGCCCGAATATACCTCTATGATACTCGGAGTGACAAATCCTAATCTCGATCTATGCCAACTCAACAAACACCTTCGGAGACACCTGTAGAGCAACTTTATAATCACCAAGTTATGTTGTGACGTTTAATAGTACATAAGGTGTTCCTCTGGTATTCCGGAGTTGCATAATCTCATAGCCAGAGGAATATGTATAAGTCATGAAGAAAGCAATAGCAATAAAACTTAACGATCATTATGCTAAGCTAACGGATGGGTCTTGTTGATAACCCACAAGTATAGGGGATCGCAACAGTTTTTGAGGGTAGAGTATTCAACCCAAATTTATTGATTCGACACAAGGGGAGCCAAAGAATATTCTCAAGTATTAACAGTTGAGTTGTCAATTCAACCGCACCTGAAAGACTTAATATCTGCAGCAAAGTATTTAGTAGCAAAGTAATATGGAAGTAATGGTAATGGTGGCAAAGATAATAGTAATAGTTTTTGTAGTGATTGTAACAGTGGCAATGGAAAAGTAACTAAGCAAAGATCAATATGTGAAAATCATGTAAGCATTGGATCAGTGATGGATAATTATGTCGGATGCGATTCCTCATGCAACAATTATAACATAGGGTGACATGGAACTAGCTCTAGTTCATCAATGTAATGTAGGCATGTATTCCGGATATAGTCATACGTGCTTATGGAAAAGAACTTGCATGACATCTTTTTTCCTACCCTCCGGTGGCAGCGGGGTCCTATTGGAAACTAAGGGATATTAAGGCCTTCTTTTAATAGAGCACTGGACCAAAGCATTAACACTTAGTGAATACATGAACTCCTCAAACTACGGTCATCACCAGGAGTGTTTCCGATTATTGTCACTTCGGGGTTACCGGATCATAACACATAGTAGGTGACTATTGACTTGCAAAATAGGATCAAGAACTCACATATATTCATGGAAACATAATAGGTTTGGATCTGAAATCATGGCACTCGGGCCCTAGTGACAAGCATTAAGCATAGCAAAGTCATAGCAACATCAATCTCAGAACATGATGGATACTAGGGATCAAACCCAAACAAAACTAACTCGATTACATGATAAATCTCATCCAACCCATCACCATCCAGCAAGCCTATGATGGAATTACTCATGCACGGCGGTCAGCATCATGAAATTGGTGATGGAGGAAGGTTGTTGATGATGATGGCGATAGATTCCCCTCTCTGGAGCCCCGAACGGACTCCAGATCATCCCTCTCAAGAGAGATTAGCGCATGGCAGTGGCTCCATATCATAAAACACGATGAATCCTTCTCCCTAATTTTTTTCTCCCGGAACGTGAATATATAGAGTTGGCGTTGAGGTCGGTGGAGCCTCAGGGGGCCCATGAGACAAGGGGCGCGCCCCCACCCTTGTGGACAGGGTGTGGGCCCCCTAACATTGATTCATTCGCCAGTATTTTTTAGATATTCCAAAAATATTCTCCGTGAAGTTTCGGGTCATTCCGAGAACTTTTATTTATGCACAAAAATAACACCATGGCAATTCTGCTGAAAACAGCGTCAGTCCGGGTTAGTTCCATTCAAATCACGCAAGTTAGAGTCCAAAGAAAGGTCAAAAGTGTTTGGAAAAGTAGATACGATGGAGACGTATCAACTCCCCCAAGCTTAAACCTTTGCTTGTCCTCAAGCAATTAAGTAGACAAACTGAAAGTGATAAAGAAAAACTTTTACAAATTCTGTTTGATCTTGTTGTTGTAAATATGTAGAGCCAGGATTCAAGTTTTCAACAAAGATTATGAACTAACCATATTCACAATAACACTTAGGTCTCATGTTTACTCACATCAATAGCATAATCAACAAGCGAGCAATAATAATAAATTTAGGATGACAACACTTTCTCAAAACAATTGTTATATGATATAACAAGATGGTATCTCGCTAGCCCTTTCTAAGACCGCAAAACATAAATGCAGAGCACCTTTGAAGATCAAGGACTGACTAAACATTGTAATTCATGGTAAAAGAGATCCAGTCATAGTCATACTCAATGTAAACTAATAGTAATACATGCAAATGACAACGATGCTCTCCAACTGGTGCTTTTTAATAAGAGGATAATGACTCAACATAAAAGTAAATAGATAGGCCCTTCTCAGAGGGAAGCAATGATTTGTAGAGGTGCCGGAGCTCGATTTTGAAATAGAGATGAACCATATTTTGAGTGGTATACTTTCATTGTCAACATAACAACCGACATATCTCGATATCTTCCATGCTACACACATTATAGGCGGTTCCCAAGAAGAATGTTAAAGTTTATACTCCCCCTACCACCAACAAACATCAATCCATGGCTTGTCCGAAACAAAGGGTGCCTCCAACTAACAACAATCTTGGGGGAGTTTTGTTTGCAATTATTTTAATTTAAGCATGGGAGTGGGCATCCCGGTTACCAACCATTTTCTCGTGAATGAGGAGCGGAGTCCACTCCTCTTGAGAATAACCCACCTAGCATGGAAGATATAGACAGCCCTAGTTGATACATGAGCTATTCGAGCATACAAAACAGAATTTCATTTGAAGGTTTAGAGTTTGGCACATACAAATTTACTTGGAATGACATGTAGATACTGCATATAGGAAGGTATGGTGGACTCATATGGAATAACTTTTGGGGTTTATGGAGGTGGATGCACAAGCAGTATTCCCGCTTAGTACAAGTGAAGGGTAGAAAGAGAATGGGAAGCGACCAGCTAGAGAACGATAACAGTCATGAACATGCATTAAAATTAATCAACACTGAGTGCAAGCATGAGTAGAATATAATTCACCATGAACATAAATATCGTGGAGGCTGTGTTGATTTTGTTTCAACTACATGCGTGAAAATGTGCCAAGTCAAGCCACTTGAATCGTTCAAAGGAGGATACCACCCTATCATACCACATCACAACCATTTTAATAGCATGTTGGCACGCAAGGTAAACCATTATAAACTCATAGCTAATTAAGCATGGCATGAGCAACTATAAACTCTAATTGTCATTGCAAACATGTTTCATTCATAATAGGCTGAATCAGGAATGATGAACTAATCATATTTACAAAACAAGATAGGTCGAGTTCATACCAGCTTCTCTCATCTCAATAAGTCCATCATATTTAAGGAAATATGCCTTAGAGGCAATAATAAAGTTATTATTTATTTCCTTATATCATGATAAATGTTTATTATTCATGCTAGAATTGTATTAACCGGAAACATGATACATGTATGAATACATAGACAAACAGAGTGTCACTAGTATGCCTCTACTTGACTAGATCGTTAATCAAAGATGGTTATGTTTCCTAGCCATAGACAAAGAGTTGTCATTTGATTAACAGGATCACATCATTAGGTGTCGGAGTAAATAGCCATGGGTAGCCTAGCCGGCTTCCCCTGGCCCTTCTGAAAAAGTTACGAGCCCGCCCGGCTCTCAAGAACCAAAGACATGGGGCCGCCTTCCCCTTGCTGGCTGCCGCCCAGGCCGGCTTTCGGAAGGCGGTCCGACTTTAGCCCTCATGAGAAGGCCGACTCCAAGAAGCCGGCCATGAGGAGGCCGACTCCAAGAAGCCGGCTCCCATAAATCGGTCAAGACCATACCCACAAAGTTTGCACCCACCTAACGGCGGTGCGACGGGGCGTGGCTACAGTGAAGCCTGCCACCCCCAATCCCAGAGCACGCCTGGCGCAGTGCGCCGTACGGGGTAGGCATGACCCGTCCGGCGCGGCACTGTTGCCATGTTGGCCCTGGCGTCACCCACGACGGGCCGCCAGCGTGGCCCATAGACGGTGGGCCCCTTTGAGCAGAGAGACGTCCAAAGGCGGCCACGCCTCCAACCAGTCGGCCCAAGACAGAGCCGGCTCCCTGCAGCCGGCTTGCCGCCTCCCTCGAAGAAGACACCCCATTAAGGAGATAAGACGCGGTGAGGCTACAGCGATCGCCTGACAGGCGGCGGTACTGTAGCCGTGCTTACCACGACGAAGCCCACGTCAACAAGATGGAGCCACAGTAACCAGCCGCCGACCAGGCCCTGGACAGTGGGGCCTGCCTGTCGACCAAGGGGCCGGCAGCCGGCGGGACCCACCAGTCGGCGGGCCCCAGCAGCCAGCGCAGAAGCCGGCGAGCGCAGTCACAGACGGCTGGGCCCCATGCCCAGTCGGATTACCATTGTACCCCCGGGGGGTAGGCCTATATAAACCCCCCGGAGCACCCATGCAAAGGGTTCGACCCCTTGCTAGTCCTAGACACCACACAAGGAGAAGAAGCAGGCTAGCCGAGCCCTTCTTCCTCCTCCCACCAAACAGCTCAAGGAGCGTTGTGTAGCTACTTGATTCATCTAGTGAACATGCGGAGACCCCGCAGAGCAGCAGTAGGGGTGTTATCTCCACGGAGAGCCCCGAAGCTGGGTAAGATCCGCCGGTGTGCATGTCTTCGCCTTATCCCGCTTCCAGGCACCGGCGATGTCTTACTGGCTCCCACAATGATAAGCCACCCGTTGGCATATGTCGCACCTACCGCCCGACATTTGGCGCCCACCGTGGGGCCAGGTGCACCGTCGTCCGGAGACCTGTTCTGGACGGGAACCTTATTCCTCCCCCGCGAGCGTAGCCAGCCCGGCACGCCCGATGGCGCTTGCCACGACGCGCTGCAAGGCGTCACCAGCATCTGCGCGGCGAGCAGCCTCGCCGATCTCCTTGATGAAACTCTCATCTCCGGCGAGCTCGCCTTCGACGCCAGCAGCATCTCCGATGGGCTGCACGACCTCGTCATAGCCCAAGGTACGCCTTCCTCCTCCTCCTTCCGCCCACTTCTCTTCTCCATCTCCTCTCATGCGGGGCAGCTTCGTGCTGCAGATCCAACCTCTTCTACCTTCGACCGACCACGGCTATGGCAACCAGAAGGCTATGTACGACGTGCTGGATGAGGAGGTGGACAACCTTGACGCCACCGCACAAGACGACCATGTTCATGTCGCCGCCGGAGGATGCCTGCCGGGACGGCCAGTTCCAGGTCGTGCCGAGGGCCCAGGCGCTACTGGACGCGGTGCCGCAGCCGCCACAGGCGATGGGGGAGAGGGGCATCCCTGAAGCTCTGAAGTTCTCCATTGCTCATGGTGAGTCTGCTTTGTCCTTGAGATGGGTATTTGTTTTGTGGCGTGAGATGAGCTTGTTTAATCTGTGCATGCTACACTTGCTAGTAGAAAAGAGTAGATAGTGGTGTGACACATGGCTGGGTTCGGCTCTCAGTAATTTAAGTTCCAGCATTCACACACAGAAAAATGTTTCAGTACAAATTTGGCAATGTTTATAGCATATGTAGACATAGAGAATGCAATTCTAGGAGAGCTTAGGTAATGTCAAGTGCACATAGTATGATCTTAGGTGTTTATCTCAGATAATAGGGTTATTACAAGAAAACCGTGTAATGCACCGTGAGAAGAGTATGATGTGCCATGCCCAATGAATTAGTTAAATATGTGCATGTTAGTAGAAAAGAGTAGAGAATGATGTGATACATGTGAATGACATAGGGTTTGGTTCAGCTCTCGGTAATTTAAGTTTCTGTATAAAATTTGGCGCTATCTGTACCTATTTCTCGACAAAGGTAGACAAATTTGGTATTGTTCAAAGAAAGGTAGTGTAACACCCTCGATGCGACTATAGCTCCCACGTGTCGAGGCACGACTTAGAGACATAATCGCATTGAAGGCATATGTCGCAAGTTAGGCAATCTTCACAACATCCCATGTAATATAAATAATAAAGGGGAGATAACATAGTTGGCTTACACTCGCCACGTCAATTAAGTAAATAAATAACATTACATCATCCAAACACTCATGGTCCGAGTACGGCGCCAAAATAAAAGATAACCCAACATGCGACACGGTCCCAATCACCCCCAACTGGGCACCACTACTGATCATCAGGAAAGGAAACATAGTAGCATTGAGAGTCTTCGTCGAACTCCCACTTGAGCTCATACGTGTCTGCTGGAGCGGAATCATCAGGCCCTGCATCTAGTGTAATAGTGATCTGTGAGCCACAGGGACTCAGCAATCTCGCACCCTCGCGATCAAGACTATTTAAGCTTATAGGTATGGCAAGGTAAATATATGTGGAGCTGCAGCAAGCGACTAGCAAGTATGGTGGCTAACTTATTCGCAAAAGAGAGCGAGAAGAGGAGGCAAAGCACGAGCGAGAAACTAGAGAGCAACCTGCGCAAGCATTACTCCAACACCGAGTCCACTTCCAGGACTTCACCGAGAAGAGGCCATCACGGTAACACACTCAGCTGATTCATTTTAATTAAGTTAAGGTTCAAGTTATCTACAACCGGACATTAACAAATTCCCATCTGCCCATAACCGCGGGCACGGCTTTCGAAAGTTCAAATCCCTGCAGGGGAGTCCCAACTTAGCCCATGACAAGCTCTCACGGTCAACGAAGGAATAGACCTCCTCCCAAGACGTTCCGATCAGACTTGGTATCTCGGTTACTCAAGACACTTCGATAGGTTAAAACATGACCAGCAACACCGCCCGAATGTGCCGACAAATCCCGATAGGAGCTGCACATATCTCTTTCTCAGGGCACACTCAGATGCGACATCCTACGAGTAAAACCAACCCTCAAGTTGCCCCGAGGTGGCCCCGCAGTCTACTCGGTCGGACCAACACTCAGAGGGGCACTGGCCCGGGGGGGTTAAATAAGATGACCCTCGGGCTCTGGAAACCCAAGGGAAAAAGAGGCTAGGTGGCAAATGGTAAAACCAAGATTGGGCATTGCTGGAAAAGCTTTAATCAAGGCGAACTATCAAGGGGTTCCCATTATAACCCAACCGCGTAAGGAACGCAAAATCCGGGAACATAACACCGATATGACAGAAACTAGGGCGGCAAGAGTGGAACAAAACACCAGGCGAGAGGCCGAGCCTTCCACCCTATACCAAGTATATATATGTATTAAGATAACAAGATAATATAATGATATCCCAACAAGTAAATAAATATTCCAACAAGGAATGGCCTCCAATCTTCACCTGCAACTAGCAACGCTATAAGAGGGGCTGAGCAAAGCGGTAACATAGCCAATCAACGGTTTGCTAGGACATGGTGGGTTAGAGGTTTGACATGGCAATTTGGGAGGCTTTAAAGCAAGTGGTAGGCATCGTAGCATTGGCTTAGCAAAAGAGCGAGCAAACTAGCATAGCAAAGATAGTAGTGATTTCGAGGGTATGATCATCTTGCCTGCACAGTTGTCAGAGTTGACTGGATCCTCGAAAGCAAACTCAACGGGCTCCTCGTTAGCGAACTCGTCTCCCTTCTCTACCCAAACAAGACAAACAAGCAACAAGGATACAATCAACCACGTGCAAGGATCAAACAAGATGATGCAAAGATGATATGCTATGCGGGATGCGATGCGGGATGCAAAATGCAAGATATGACAGGAAATGCAAGAACCTGGCCTCAACATGGGAATCCAAGTGTGCCACTGGAAAGATGAGATGACATCGCTTGAAAACGATATAAAGAACACCGGAATCGGAGTTACGGTTTGGAAATGGCAAGCGATTCAAATATGACACCGGTCTGCGATTTACAGCAAGTAGCCATCTAAATGCAATGGAATGAACATGTTAGAGCACCCAAACATGACAACAAAATACATGGCAGGGATGCATACAAGATGCTTAACAAAAGTCTAGCACTAAGCTATGGCCAATTCATCCATTAAAAGGTTCAAACAAGCATGGCAAAAATGCATATGACAAACAGATCTCAGACTTAGTGAAATTAACACTTGTCTGGAATTTCAGATCAGGTAGCACTCTTCGAAGTACGAAAACTACATGCTACAGGACCTTAAAATGGCAAAGTAAAGCATGGAATGGAGCTACTCAAAGAGCTTAACAAAAGTCCCTTAGTGACCTTCAGCCAAAAGGGATCAGAAAATACAATTGCAAGCATGTGAACATAGCAAAAACATAATCAGTTTTCAGACTTAGTGAAAACTGGCACTTGCTAAAATATAACTCGAGTAGGCATGTTTACGAGCTCGATGCACTCAATACGGAGAAAGTCATGATAAGCTAAGCCTACATCCATCAAGAAGGCACAAAATGCAAGCTGGACATGGCAAGAACAATAGCATAGCATGCACGGATCAACTACAACATCATCGGCAAAATTGCAAACAAGTTGACAATCTGCCCAGATTCACAAAGTAGCAAAAGTAGAGCTCGATTGACTCAATCTAGGGTGCTCCATAATTGCAAACAAAGACATGGATGGATAGAGCACTACAATATTAACAAAACATCCTTACTGATCATCCTCAAAAGAGGCACGGATCACTGGGAAACAACACGAACATATGGCATCATGAGATAAACAGATCAAGGACTGTGGAAATGCTAAGTCCCTGAAAACAGAATTATCGAGTGCACCCCTTTCCAAGCTCGTGCTAGTCACCACACACATCACAAAAATACATGGGTTGCACCTCTGGAAAGATGAAGAAACCCTTAACAAAACATATGTAGAGCATCAGGGCATATCATGCACACATTAATCATGGCAAAAATGACAAAATCCTAAATGGAGCAGCAGATCTGACAATTAACTCAAATAGCCCTCTTCTAACAGCATTTCGGGCATCAAGATGAACTAAAATGAAAATGATGCAATGTAATGAAATGATGTACTCTCTGAGATGAACATTTTGATATGCTATATGCATGAATCAGAGCTACGGATGCAAAGTTACGGAGCTACGAACATGAGCACTTGGATCTGGAAAAACCGGGGACTTAGTGAAAAAACCACCTCTCTCAGATCTAGGGTTTACTGTTCATGGCACACAAACCGAGGCGCGGTCGGGGCACTGTTCACCGGCGGCTGATCCGTCGGGGAGGCGGCCACCGGAGCGGATTCCGGCCGGCGCGGCGGCTTGGCGAGGCGGGGAGGATTGGCGGCGAGGCGGCGCGGCCGGGCAGCGAGGCGGCGCGGTGGCGGCGGAGCGGCACGGTGGCGGCGGAGCGGCGCGGTGGTGGCGGCGCGGTGCGGTGGTGACGGTGGAGCGACGCGGTGGCGCGGGAGGAAGGAGACGGCGGCGGGGCGACCGGGCGGGCGGCGCGCGCGGATGGCCCCGCGGGGGCCCGACCTGGGGTCGGCGGGCCGGAGGGGATGTGGTCCGGGTGGCGCCACGTGGAGCCTTCGGAGTGGCTGCGGGCGGTGGAGCGGACGCGTCCGGTCCATCCGGACGTGTCCGGCGGCGGCGGAGGAGATATTTTACGGTCTCGGGGAGGGGAATCCGAGATTTTCGAGGAGGACCTATTTATAGGCATAGAGGGAGCTAGGAGAGTCCAAATGAGGTGTGGTTTTCGGCCACGCGATCGTGATCGAACGCTCTAGATGATGGAGAAGACTTAGGGGTTTTGGGCCAAATTGGAGGGGTGTTGGGCTGCAACACACACGAGGCCTTTTCGGTCCCTCGGTTAACCGTTGGAGTATCAAACGTAGTCCAAATGATACGAAACTTGACAGGCGGTCTACCGGTAGTAAACCAAGGCCGCTAGGCAAGTCTCGGTCCAATATGGAAATGTTTAATCCCCACACACGAAAGAAAGCTAGAAATGACCACCGGAGGAGAACGAAGCGCCGGAATGCAAAACGGACAACGGGGAAAATGCTCGAATGCATGAGACGAACACGTATGCAAATGCAATGCACATGATGACATGATATGAGATGCATGACAACGACAACAACACACGGAGACAAAGACCCGAACCCGAGAAAATAAAATAACTTAACGCCGGAAACGGCAAGAGTTGGAGTACAAATTGGGAAAGTTACATCCGGGGTGTTACAACACTCCACTACTACGAAAGGATCTCGTCCCGAGATCTAGGACTGAAAGAACGCCGGGTACTCAGAACGGAGGTGGTCCTCGCATTCCCAGGTAGCTTCACGGTCGGAATGGTGTGACCACTTGACTTTGAGAAATTTGATTGACTTGTTGCGAGTCTTGCGTTCAGTCTCTTCAAGAATAGCAACTGGGTGCTCACGATAAGAGAGATCTTCTTGGAGCTCAATTTCCTCGAAGTTGACGGTGCGGTCAGGCATCTTAAAGCACTTTCGAAGCTGAGAGACATGGAACACGTCATGAACATTTGCAAAGTTTGAAGGAAGGTTGAGTTGATAGGCGAGGTCGCCTCTCTTGCCGACAATCTTGAAAGGTCCCACGTATCTAGGGGAAAGCTTCCCTTTGATACCGAAGCGACGAGTACCTTTCATAGGAGAGACGCGGAGGTAAACATGATCTCCGATCTCGAAAGCCAAATCACGGTGCTTACTATCATAGTAGCTGTTCTGACGGGATTGGGCTGCTTTGAGGTTATCATGAATAACTTTGCACATTTCTTCTGCCTCTGTGATTAAGTCATTACCCAAAAGTTGACGTTCACCGGTTTCAGACCAGTTGAGAGGGGTATGGCACTTCCTGCCATACAGAATTTCAAAAGGGGCCTTACCCGAACTTGCTTGAAAACTGTTGTTGTAGGAGAATTCAGCATAAGGAAGACAATCCTCCCACTTCATGCCGAAGGAGATCACACAAGCCCTGAGCATATCTTCAAGAATCTAGTTGACACGCTCGACTTGACCGCTAGTTTGAGGATGGAAAGCTGTGCTGAAGCGGATGTTGGTGCCCATGGCCTTCTGAAAAGAATCCCAAAACTTCGAGGTAAAGATGCTGCCACGGTCTGAAGAGATCACTTGAGGAATACCGTGCAGAGAGATAATACGAGAGGTATAGAGTTCCGCTAATTGAGCTGCAGTGATCGACTCTTTGATAGGCAGAAAGTGAGCCACTTTAGTGAGTTTGTCGATGACAACGAATATAGCATCATTGCCATGCTTGGACTTTGGAAACCCAGTCACGAAGTCCATTTCAATGTGGTCAAACTTCCATTCTGGAATGGCAAGAGGTTGGAGGAGACCAGCTGGCTTTTGGTGTTCTACCTTCACTCTTCTGCAGACATCACACTCATTCACGAATTGAGCAATCTCGCGCTTCATTCGAGTCCACCAATAAGCCTGCTTAAGGTCCTGATACATCTTCGTGCTCCCAGGGTGGATGGAGAGGAGAGAATTGTGAGCCTCGTTCATGATCACTTTACGAAGGTCACCTTTGGGTACAACAATACAATCCTCGAAGAAGAGAGTGTCCTTGTCATCAAGGCGGTAGCACTTGTACTTGGGTTGACTCTTGGCAATCCCAATCTTCACCTTTTTCACCATAGCATCAAGAAGCTGGGCTTGGCGAATCTGATCTTCCAAGGTAGGAGAGACTTGAAGGTTGGCGAGGAAACCTTGAGGAACAACTTGCAGATTAAGTTTGTGGAAAGCTTCACAAAGCTCGGGTTGATAAGGCTTAAGAATTAGACTGTTCTAGTAAGCTTTTCTGCTCAATGCATCAGCAATCACATTGGCCTTGCCTGGAGTATACTCGATACTCGGATTATACTCTTGAATCAATTCGACCCAACGAGTTTGCCTGAGGTTGAGATTAGGCTGAGTGAAGATGTACTTGAGACTCTTGTGATCAGTGAAAATGTCCACTTTTCTTCCCAATAGAAGATGTCTCCAAGTCAAAAGAGCATGCACAACTGTCGCCAACTCGAGATCATGAGTGGAGTAGTTCTTCTCATTTGGCTTCAACTGGCGAGAAGTATAAGAAACAACTTTCTTCTCTTGCATCAATACTGCGCCAAGACCTTGGAGAGAGGCATCACAAAAGACCTCGTACAGCTTGGATTCATCAGGCGGAGTCAGAACTGGAGCAGTGATCAATTTCTCTTTCAAAGTCTTGAAAGCAATATCACACTCCGGAGACCAAACGTACTTGACGTGCTTCTGGAGAAGATTAGAGAGAGGCTTCGTGATCTTAGAAAAGTTTTCAACGAATCTTCGGCAATAGCTTGCGAGACCGAGGAAGCTGCGGAGTTGCTTCACGTTCTGAGGAGGTTCCCAATTCACAATTGCAGACACCTTCTCAAGATTCACGGCAATGCCCTTGGCAGAGATGATACGACCAAGATAAAGAACCTCATCGAGCCAAAATTCACACTTGGAGAACTTGGCGTAGAACTTGTGTTCTCTGAGCTTATCAAGAACCAAATGCAAGTGCTTGGCATGATCTTCCTTGTTCTTCGAGAAAACCAGAATGTCTTCGAGATAGACCAAAACGAAGTCATTGGTGTAGGTGTTGAAGATGAAGTTCATCATGCGAGAGAAAGTCGGAGGAGCGTTGACGAGGCCAAAAGACATGACAGTGTATTCATATGAACCAAAGCTTGTCCTGAAAGCCGTCTTGGGAATATATTGCTCACGGATACGAATCTGATGATAACACATACGGAGATCAATCTTGGAGAATACTTGGGCACCTTTGAGTTGTTCGAATAGCTCATTGATGTTGGGAGGTGGGTATTTGTTCTTGATGGTCTTCTTGTTCAATGGACGGTAATCAACATAAAGTCGGTCCGTTCCATCCTTCTTCTTCACAAAAAGAACACCACAACCCCACAGAGAAGAACTAGGCCGGATGAGAACCATTTTCTCTTGAATATCGAGTTGCTTCTTCAGCCCCTTCAACTCTTCAGGTCCGAGCTTGTAAGGACGTTTGCACACAGGTTCCGTGCCAGGCTCAAGATCAATAACGAATTCAACTGGCCGGTGCGGAGGCATTCCTGGAAGCTCTTCTGGAAAGACGTCTTGATATTCGCAAACGACTGGAATTTGTGAGATGGCATCGAGTTCACCCTTCTCATTGAGAGAAAACAGACGGATGGTATCGTCACGAGCGGCAAAGACAATTATATCCTCAGACGAATGAGTCAATTGAATCTGCCTTGCTGCACAATCAAGCTGAGCCTTGTGCTTCGAAAGCCAATCCATCCCGAGAATAAGATCAATATCCGAATTACCAAGAACCACCGGAGAAGAGAGAAACTTGTAATCACCCAACGTGATAGAGATATCGGGAGCAACCAAACTAGAAGTCAAAAGCTTGCCGGGAAAACAACTTGCATGACTTTGGGCATGATCTCAGTATCAACATTGTGCTTCGATGCAAAAGGGCATGACAAAAAGGAATGCGATGCACCAGTGTCAAAAAAGAACTTTTGCAGGAATGTCATTAACAGGAAGGTTACCCATGTTCACATCTGACGAGTCCTCTGCGTGAGCTGCATTCATCAAGTTGACCTTGGCGTGCTTGGGGTTATGCTTGACCATAGCTGTACTTGCTGATCTAACAGGAGGAGGAGGAGGAAGACGCCTCTGGTTGAAACACTTGTTGGCATAGTGACCCTTCTGTTGGCACTTGTTGCACGTGACCTCTGAAAGCGGACGGTGATACGGAGCACTTGATCTTGGAGCTTGAGACGAAGTCTTGTTCTGAAAGCCAGGGTTGGGTGGGTGGGAAGATCCACCGCCACCTTTGCTCTTCTGCTGATACGGCTGACGGAACGGAGGAGGAGGAAGCCAATACTTCTGCTGCTTGGCCACTTGAGTAGAGGAAGAAGGAGTAACATCTCTGACTCGCTTCTTGGAAGCATCACACCTCAACTGAGCAGCCTCTTGCTTCAGTGCCATGTTGTAGAACTCATCGTACCTCAAGGGCTCAAAGAGAACAAGATCTAGCTGAATTTCTTCTCTGAGACCACCCCTGAATTGATATATCATGCTCTTCTCATCAGGAACGTCCTGCTTGGCAAAGATGGCGAGCTTCTGGAACAACTTGTTGTAGTCATAGACAGACAAAGAGCCTTGCTTCAGGTTGCGGAATTCCTCACGCTTGCTTTCAACCACGCTCTGAGGAATATGATGAGCTCGGAAATCTCGACGGAAATCATCCCAAGTGATAACACGTCCACCCCTGGAATCCTTGTACTGTTGCAACCATTCTGCAGCTTGTTCTTTAAGTTGGAAGGAAGCGAACTTAACAAAGTCCTCAGGCCTGACGTTACTGCACTCGAAATGCTTGCACAGATCCACAACCCAATCGTCAGCATCGGTTGCCTCAACACAATTGCTGAAAGTCTTTGGCCCGTTAGCAAGGAACTGGTTGAGTGTAGCAAAGTGATTCTGATTGCTGCCTTGATTCCCTTGGTTGCCTTGATTACGCTCTTGAAGAATTTGCATGATCAACTGTGTGTTTGCATTGGTTGCGGCCATCACAGCTTGCCATGCCTCCGGAGGAGGGGGAGGTGGTGGCGGATTAGGATTCGGAGTTGTGCACATTGGAGGAGCCATCCTGAAGAGGTTGACCACCATTAGCACATTGATATTCAAATATTGAAGTTGAATCCAACGGAATGAAAATTGCAACATATAGTCTTCACATCCGAACAAAATGAACGAATGCATTCCTCTTGAAATGGTCACATATCCATAAATTGAGAAGCCACTTAGAATTTAGGTAGAAAAATAAATCAACAAGGTACGGATCAAGAACGAATAATCGGTAAGAAATCCCAATCTCAAACCAATATCCGTGGAAGAAGAACTAGAGCTACAAGAATTCCCACCTATGAAACTCCCGAACCTTTCCGGTTAGGCAATCAGGTGTTGGGGATACAGGGGAAGCATAATATCTCACCCAAACTAGCAAATCCTACATCCAGCTGTATCCATCCTTCAACACATAACCAAGAAAACTTCGGAAACCATCTACCTCAACCTTCAAAAAGCATCCGTTATACAAGTTATGGCGATACTCCCAAACTCCCACCCCAGTACTGGGTCGCGTCGAGGTTATCTCACCAACGAACTGCATAAAAGAGATTTTTGATGTCGGCATACTAAACTCAGGTATTCCAGAATTGCAACGATAAAATTATGATGACAACACCTCAGAGCTCAACTCCCCGGGACACTTCCACTAAACCCCTGACAGGAGGCACCAAGACAATGTTCTCATCATAAAAACATCAGAACGATTCCAAGATACCCGCGTGATCCTAAATTTTTTTTTGTGAAATTTGAGAAGAGAAGAGTCAAAACTCTACGTCAGGATGCCTTACCAGAGCGATGAGGAGACTGGGAAGTAAAAATAATTCCTAAACTCTTCGATATATAATTCCTAATGACTCAAAACATTTTTCTAGACACAACTCGGCCGCTAAAAACAATCAGGCAATGGGGCTCCTAAGGTCGGGGAAGGCTCTGATTACCAACTTGTAACACCCTCGATGCGACTATAGCTCCCACGTGTCGAGGCACGACTTAGAGACATAATCGCATTGAAGGCATATGTCGCAAGTTAGGCAATCTTCACAACATCCCATGTAATATAAATAATAAAGGGGAGATAACATAGTTGGCTTACACTCGCCACGTCAATCAAGTAAATAAATAACATTACATCATCCAAACACTCATGGTCCGAGTACGGCGCCAAAATAAAAGATAACCCAACATGCGACACGGTCCCAATCACCCCCAACTGGGCACCACTACTGATCATCAGGAAAGGAAACATAGTAGCATTGAGAGTCTTCGTCGAACTCCCACTTGAGCTCATACGTGTCTGCTGGAGCGGAATCATCAGGCCTTGCATCTGGTGTAATAGTGATCTGTGAGCCACAGGGACTCAGCAATCTCGCACCCTCGCGATCAAGACTATTTAAGCTTATAGGTATGGCAAGGTAAATATATGTGGAGCTGCAGCAAGCGACTAGCAAGTATGGTGGCTAACTTATTCGCAAAAGAGAGCGAGAAGAGGAGGCAAAGCACGAGCGAGAAACTAGAGAGCAACCTGCGCAAGCATTACTCCAACACCGAGTCCACTTCCAGGACTCCGCCGAGAAGAGGCCATCACGGTAACACACTCAGCTGATTCATTTTAATTAAGTTAAGGTTCAAGTTATCTACAACCGGACATTAACAAATTCCCATCTGCCCATAACCGCAGGCACGGCTTTTGAAAGTTCAAATCCCTGCAGGGGAGTCCCAACTTAGCCCATGACAAGCTCTCACGGTCAACGAAGGAATAGACCTCCTCCCAAGACGTTCCGATCAGACTCGGTATCTCGGTTACTCAAGACACTTCGACAGGTTAAAACAAGACCAGCAACGCCGCCCGAATGTGCCGACAAATCCCGATAGGAGCTGCACATATCTCAGATGAGACATCCTACGAGTAAAACCAACCCTCAAGTTCCGCCGAGGTGGCCCCGCAGTCTACTCGGTCGGACCAACACTCAGAGGAGCACTCGCCCCGGGGGGGGGGGGGGGGGGGGTTAAATAAGATGACCCTCGGGCTTCGGAAACCTAAGGGAAAAAGAGGCTAGGTGGAAAATGGTAAAACCAAGATTGGGCATTGCTGGAAAAGCTCTAATCAAGGCGAACTATCAAGGGGTTCCCATTATAACCCAACCGCGTAAGGAACGCAAAATCCGGGAACATAACACCGATATGACGGAAACTAGGGCGGCAAGAGTGGAACAAAACACCAGGCGAGAGGCCGAGCCTTCCACCCTTTACCAAGTATATAGATGCATTAAGATAAAAAGATAATATAATGATATCCCAACAAGTAAATAAATGTTCCAACAAGGAACGGCCTCCAATCTTCACCTGCAACTAGCAACGCTATAAGAGGGGCTGAGCAAAGCGGTAACATAGCCAATCAACGGTTTGCTAGGACAAGGTGGGTTAGAGGTTTGACATGGCAATTTGGGAGGCTTGAAAGCAAGTGGTAGGCATCGTAGCATTGGCATAGCAAAAGAGCGAGCAAACTAGCATAGCAAAGATAGTAGTGATTTCGAGGGTATGATCATCTTGCCTGCACAGTTGTCAGAGTTGACTGGATCCTCGAATGCAAACTCAACGGGCTCCTCGTTAGAGAACTCGTCTCCCAGCTCTACCCAAACAAGACAAACAAGCAACAAGGATACAATCAACCACGTGCAAGGATCAAACAAGATGATGCAAAGATGATATGCTATGCGGGATGCGATGCGGGATGCAAAATGCAAGATATGACAAGAAATGCAAGAACCTGGCCTCAACTTGGGAATCCAAGTGTGCCACTGGAAAGATGAGATGAAATCGCTTGAAAACGGTATAAAGAACACCGGAATCGGACTTACGGCTTGGAAATGGCAAGCGATTCAAATATGACATCGGTCTGCGATTTACAGCAAGTAGCCATCTAAATGCAATGGAATGAACATGTTACAGCACCCAAACAAGACAACAAAATACATGGCAGGGATTCATACGAGATTCTTAACAAAAGTCTAGCACTGAGCTGTGGCCAATTCATCCACTAACAGGTTCAAACAAGCATGGCAAAAATGCATATGACAAACACATCTCAGACTTAGTGAAATTAACACTTGTCTGGAATTTTAGATCAGGTAGCACTCTTCGAAGCACGAAAACTATTTGCTACAGGACCTGAACATGGAAAAGTAAAGCATAGCATGGAGCTACTCAAAGAGATTAACAAAAGTACCTTAGTGACCTTGAGCCAAAAGGGATCAGAAAATACAATTGCAAGCATGTAAACATAGCAAAAACATAATCAGTTTTCAGACTTGGTGAAAACTGGCACTTGCTGAAATATAACTCGAGTAGGCATGTTTACGAGCTCGATTCACTCAATACGGAGCAAGTCATGATAAGCTAAGACTACATCCATCAAGAAGGCACAAAATGCAAGCTATACATGGCAAGAACAATAGCATAGTATGCATGGATCAACTACAACATCATCGGCAAAATTGCAAACAAGTTGACAATCTGCCCAGATTCACAAAGTAGCAAAAGTAGAGCTTGATTGACTCAAGCTAGTGTGCTCCATAATTGCAAACAAAGACATGGATGGATAGAGCACTACAATATTAACAAAACATCCTTACTGATCATCCTCAAAAGAGGCACGGATCACTGGGAAACAACACGAACATATGGCATCATGAGATAAACAGATCAAGGACTGGGGAAATGCTAAGTCCCTGAAAACAGAATTATCGAGTGCACCACTTTGCAAGCTCGTGCTAGTCACCACACACATCACAAAAATACATGGGTTGCACCTCTGGAAAGATGACAAAACCCTTAACAAAAAATATGTAGAGCATCAGGGCATATCATGCACACATTAATCATGGCAAAAATGACAAAATCCTAAATGGAGCAGCAGATCTGACAATTAACTCAAGTAGTCCTCTTCTAACAGCATTTCGGGCATCAAGATGAACTCAAATGAAAATTATGCAATGGAATGAAATGATGTACTCTCCGAGATGAACATTTTGATATGCTATATGCATGAATCGGAGCTACGGATGCAAAGTTACGGAGCTACGAACATGAGCACTTGGATCTGGAAAAACCGGGGACTTAGTGAAAAAAACCACCTCTCTCAGATCTAGGGTTTACTGTTCACGGCATGCGAACCGAGGCGCGGTCGGGGCACTGTTCACCGGCGGCTGATCCGTCGGGGAGGCGGCCACTGGAGCGGATTCCGGCCGGCGCGGCAGCTTGGCGAGGCGGGGAGGATCGGCGGCGAGGCGGCGCGGTGGCGGCGGAGCGGCGTGGTGGTGGCGGCGCGGTGGTGATGGCGGAGCGGCGTGGTGGCGCGGGAGGAAGGAGACGGCGGCGGGGCGACCGGGCGGGCGGCGCGCGCGGATGGGCCCGCGGGGGCCCGACCTGGGCTCGGCGGGCCGGCGGGGATGTGGTCCGGGTGGCGCCACGTGGCGCCTTCGGAGTGGCTGCGGGCGGCGGAGCGGACGCGTCCGGTCCGTCCGAACATGTCCGGCGGCGGCGGAGGAGATATTTTAGGGTCTCGGGGAGGGGAATCCGAGATTTTTGAGGAGGACCTATTTATAGGCATAGAGGGAGCTAGGAGAGTCCAAATGAGGTGCGGTTTTCGGCCACGTGATCGTGATTGAACACTCTAGATGATGGAGAAGACTTAGGTGTGTTTTGGGCCAAATTGGAGGGGTGTTGAGCTGCAACACACACGAGGCCTTTTCGGTCCCTCGGTTAACCGTTGGAGTATCAAACGAAGTCCAAATGATACGAAACTTGACAGGCGGTCTACCGGTAGTAAACCAAGGCCGCTAGGCAAGTCTCGGTCCAATCCGGAAATTTTTAATACCCACACACGAAAGAAAGCTAGAAATGACCACCGGAGGAGAATGAAGCGCCAGAATGCAGAACGGACAACGGGGAAAATGCTCGAATGCATGAGACGAACACGTATGCAAATGCAATGCACTTGATGACATGATATGAGATGCATGACAACGACAACAACACACGGAGACAAAGACCCCAACCCGAGAAAATAAAATAACTTAACACCGGAAATGGCAAGAGTCGGAGTACAAATTGGGAAAGTTACATCCGGGGTGTTACAGGTAGATAATTTTTAGTATGAAGTGTAAACCCAGATACTAGAATGCTTACCGCAGTGTGAATATGTGAGTTAATTAGCTTAAATTAGATAAAAAATTAGTACTCCCTCCATAAAGAAATATAAGAGCGTTTAGATCACTAAAGTAGTGATCTAAATGCTCTTATATTTCTTTACAGAGGGAGTACTTTCCAATCTGCAAAAAAAGTAGTGATCTTAATGCTCTTAAATTTACTGGTTTCTTCTAGCAAAAGTATTGCCAATTTGTGTATGCCTTGATTCAGAGATCAATCACATCTTGATTCAGAAAAACCGTACTGCACAATTATGCTATTTCCTGACATGAGAAGAACACCCCAGCACATAACTAGTCTATAGACGCGTGCCATGGAAATTCTGACAATTTCTTGGGTTAAAGAAACATTTTCTTTTATTCAGTCATGGCATGACACCAAAAGAGCCTAGTATGTAACTAATGCTATATAGATTCCATTCTTCTGAAACTTATGCTTTTTTTTTGTTCGAAGACTGAACTTATCCATTTGATATGGAAAATTGAACATCATAAGTTAGATTGCTATGGATTCATAAGTCAGACCTACTTCTGTTTTTATGGATCTTGGAAATATGATTGATGGTGCATTTGGGTTCAGGTAAAGGAGGGAACAGTTCTGAGCACTCTGCAGGTGATCCAGAGGTTGATCCCAGTTCTATTTCGTATTTGGTCGCTGGTCTGATGGATTGCTACTGCTGCTAGATGGTGGTTATGGCAGGGACAGAGACGGCCACCGAGCGAGCGAGGGAGGGCCCATGACGCTCTCCTGCATGAGCTGCCCGTCTGTTGCCAGCGGCCCCTCTGTGCGCCGGCACGCAGAGAGTCCGCCCTGGTCGGAACAAGATAAATGAAGTGGGTTTACGAATTTGAGATCATTCTCACTAGCTTTGGTAACTTAGAGATATTTAGCATTCTTAACGAACCCCTAGCATCTTCTTTGAGTTAGTAATGTTATTACATACATCTGTACTGTTGATGGTTACTACTGTTAGTTATGCACTTGAGTGATGGGTCTGTAGGATAATAAGATCATCAACTCTGCTACACAGGGTCTGTAGGATAATGCTGATCAAAATATTGATATGTTAGGACTAGTTTCCTAGTGCAAATGCACTAAGAAAAAACATGCGCCAATTGACATTTATGCTAGCTAGCTATATTCAGTTGGTAGGTGCTCGTACTTAAACTGCACATTTAAAATTTAAGCTTTGGTAGTGTTATCTATTTAGTCTAATTTATACACTGCATTCCCAAGATGAAATATTTTTTGTAACTGAAATATATAGTCTGAGTTTCATTCAGTTATTTGTCACTTTTTAACTGAATATCTTTTTGTAACTGAAATATATGTGTACTTACAGTGCATATTCGCATTGTATCAGAATCTTAGTCCTTTTCTCCTGTATCGTCTGAGATTATGCTTCCTCTCCATTTATTCATTATATCTATATGCCTTGCTGATGCTCATTTCTACCGCTGCAGGATAATGAGATGTTGAAGCGGCGGAGTGAATCCATGAGACTGTAGTGCAATTGCACCGTTCCATTGAATATTACTCAGGAATAAGGACATTTCAATGGCAGATTAGCTCTATTTTTCCTTTTCATTTTTCTTACTATTGGAGTGAGGACATGTAGAAAGAGAAACTGTGTGGTAGCAAATATGGCAACTGTGTGATAGTAGAATCAGGAATAAAGAATATTGCAACTGTGTGATAGTGACATTTTCCATCACTATTGTTTCTCAGAATTGTATGCATAAAATGGAATTGGTTGATTTTATTTTTTTAAATCCTAAATAGTTAGTAGTAGCGTGGGAACAAATTGAGCGCTACTAGTATTTAGGATACTAGTAGCGCTGGTATTATAAGCACGCTACTACTACTTCGTTAGTAGTAGCATGGTTCTGTAATAGCAGTAGCGTGGGTGTCACACACGCTACTACTAACAAAGTTAGTAGTAGCGATGGTCTACCCGCGCTACTACTATCTATTAGCTGTAGCGCGATACTAGTAGCGCGGGTACCCGCGCTGCTAGTAGCCATTTTACCCGCGCTGCTAGTAGCCTTTTCCTAGTAGTGTCTTTTAATGGAGCATGGTATAGTTGGTACTCCTAGATCTCCTAGTTTCTTAGGTATTCCACCCTTAAAGTATAATTAGCAAGCATGGTGGAAATTTCAGCTTCCGGTATCTTTCTTTTGTTTCTAACAGTATCTTTCATGTACTTAGCATAAGGATTCATTTTAAGCATATCAGTCAAACGCATACACAAAAAGATAGGTCTAATCATTTCAGCAAAGCGCTCAAAATCCTCATCATCCTTTTTCTTGGATGGTTTAGGAGGAAAAGGCATGGGTTTCTAAACCCATGGTTCTCTTTATTTACCGTGATTCCTAGCAACGAAGTCTCTCTTATCATAACGTTGATTCTTTGATTGTGGGTTATCAAGATCAACAGCAGGTTCAATCTCTACATCTTGTCATTGCTAGGTTGTGCATCAACATGAACATCATCATTAATATTATCACTAGGTTCATGTTCATTACCAGATTGTATTCAGCATCATAAATAGAAATATCATTGGGATTCTCAGGTGTGTCAACAACAGGTTCACTAGAAGCATGCAAAGTCCTATCATTTTTCTTCTTCTTCTTCTTAGAAGAACTAGGTGCATCGACATTAGTTCTCTGATAATCTTGCTCAATTCTCTTAGGGTGGCCCTCAGGATACAAAGGTTCCTGAGTCATTTTACCCCCTCTAGTCACAACTCTAATATCATTATCATTTTTATTATTATTTAATTCATTGAGCAAATCATTCTGAGCTTTAAGCAATTGTTCTACTTGAGTGGTAACCATAGAAGCATGTTTACTAATAAGTTTAAGTTCACCTTTAACTCTAGACATATAATCACTCAAGTGTTCAATCATATAAGCATTACGTTTCAATTGTCTACCAACATAAGCATTGAAATTTTCTTGTTTAACAATAAAATTATCAAACTCATCTAAGCATTGCCTGGCAGACTTATAACGAGGAATATCACCTTCATCAAATCTATAGAGAGAATTTACCTTTACTACATGTGTCGGGTTATCAAGACCATGTATTTCTTCAATAGGTGGTAAATTCTTAACATCTTCAGCTTTAATACCTTTTTCTTTCATAGATTTCTTTGCCTCTTGCATATCTTCAGGATTGAGAAATAGAATACCCCTTTTCTTTGGAGTTGTCTTAGGAGTTGGTTCAGGAAGTATCCAATCATTTTCATTACTCAAAATATTATTCAATAGCAATTCAGCTTGATCAATAGTTCTTTCCCTGAAAACACAACCAGCACAACTATCCAGGTGGTCTCTGGAAGCATCAGTTAGTCCATTATAAAAGATATCAAGTATTTCATTTTTCTTGAGAGGATGATCAGACAAAGCATTAAGTAATCGAAGAAGCCCCCCAAGCTTGTGGGAGACTCTCTTCTTCAGTTTGCACAAAATTATATATTTCCCTTAAGGCAGCTTGTTTCTTATGAGCGGGGAAATATTTAGCAGAGAAGTAATAAATCATATCCTGGGGACTACGCACACAACCAGGATCAAGACAATTAAACCATGTTTTAGCATCACCCTTTAATGATAACAGAAACAACTTAAGGATAAAGAAATAGCGAGTTTTCTCATCATTAGTGAACAGGGTGGCTATATCATTTAATTTAGTAAGATATGCCACAACAGTTTCAGATTCGTAGACATAAAAAGGATCAGATTCAACCAAAGTAATTAACTTAGGATCGACAGAGAAATTATAATCCTTATCAGAAATACAGATAGGTGAAGTAGAAAAAGCAGGGTCATGTTTCATTCTAGCATTCAAAGACTTTTCTTTCAGCTTAGCTAACAGTTTCTTAAGATCATATCTATCATTGCAAGCTAAAAAGTCTCTATCAGTTTCTTCATCCATAACATAACTGAGGGAGTCTTGGATTAGGGGGTCTTCGGACAGCCGGACTATCTCTATTGGCCGGACTGTTAGACTATGAAGATACAAGATTGAAGACTTCGTCTCGTGTCCGGATGGGACTCTACTTGGCGTGGAAGGAAAGCTAGGCAATATGGATATGGATATATCCTCCTTTGTAACCAACCTTGTGTAACCCTAACCCTCTCCGGTGTCTATATAAACCGAAGGGTTTTAGTCCGTAGGACAACAACCATAACATACAATCATACCATAGGCTAGCTTCTAGGGTTTAGCCTCTCCGATCTCGTGGTACATCTACTCTTGTACTACCCATATCATCAATATTAATCAAGCAGGACGTAGGGTTTTACCTCCATCAAGAGGGCCCGAACCTGGGTAAAACATTGTGTCCCCTGCCTCCTGTTACCATCCGGCCTAGATGCACAGTTCGGGACCCCCTACCCGAGATCCGCCGGTTTTGACACCGACAATAACCCTCAGGCACAACAGGCAATTCATATCTAGGGGGAGAATCTTCATCATCTCTTTCATCAATATTATCAGTTTCAATAATTTCATTCTCTCTAACTCTAGCAAGTTGTTCATCAAGAAATTCACCTAATGGCACAGTATTATCAAGCATAGAAGTAGTTTTATCATAAGCATCATGCATAGAAGAAGTGGTATCATCAATAACATGCGACATATCAGAATAAATAGCAGGTGTAGGTGTCGCAAGTTTACTCAAAACAGAAGGTGAATCAAGTGCAGAGCTAGATGGCAGTTCCCTACCTCCCCTCGTAGTTGAGGGAAAAATCTTGGTTCTTTCATCTTTCAAGTTCCTCATAGTGATCAACAGATATAAATCCCAAGTGACTCAAAGAATAGAGCTATGCTCCCCGGCAATGGCGCCATAAAATAGTCTTGATAACCCACAAGTATAGGGGATCGCAACAGTTTTCGAGGGTAGAGTATTCAACCCAAATTTATTGATTCGACACAAGGGGAGCCAAAGAATATTCTCAAGTATTAACAGTTGAGTTGTCAATTCAACCGCACCTGAAAGACTTAATATCTGCAGCAAAGTATTTAGTAGCAAAGTAATATGGAAGTAACGGTAACAGTGGCAAAGATAATAGTAATAGTTTTTGTAGTGATTGTAACAGTGGCAACGGAAAAGTAACTAAGCAAAGATCAATTTGTTAAAAGCTCGTAGGCATTGGATCAGTGATGGATAATTATGTCGGATGCGATTCCTCATGCAACAATTATAACATAGGGTAACATAGAACTAGCTCTAGTTCATCAATGTAATGTAGGAATGTATTCCGAATATAGTCATACGTGCTTATGGAAAAGAACTTGCATGACATCTTTTGTCCTACCCTCCCGTGGTAGCAGGGTCCTATTGGAAACTAAGGTGTATTAAGGCCTCCTTTTAATAGAGTACCGGACCAAAGCATTAACACTTAGTGAATACATGAACTCCTCAAACTATGGTCATCACCGGGAGTGGTCCCGATTATTGTCACTTCGGGGTTGCCGGATCATAACACATAGTAGGTGACTATTGAGTTGCAAAATAGGATCAAGAACTCACATATATTCATGGAAACATAATAGGTTCAGATATGAAATCATGGCACTCAGGCCCTAGTGACAAGCATTAAGCATAGAAAAGTCATAGCAACATCAATCTCAGAACATAATAGATATTAGGGATCAAACCCTAACAAAACTAACAAGATTACATGATAAATCTCATCCAACCCATCACCGTCCAGCAAGCCTATGATGGAATTACTCACGCACGGTGGTGAGCATCATGAAATTGGTGATGGAGGAAGGTTGATGATGATGATGATGATGGCGACGGATTCCCCTCTTCGGAGCCTCGAACGGACTCCAGACTGGCCCTCCCGAGAGAGATTAGGGCTTGGCGGCGGCCCGTATAGTAAAACACGATGAATCCTTCTCCCTGATTTTTTTCTCCCGGAACGTGAATATATAGAGTTGGAGTTGAGGTCGGTGGAGCCTCAGGGGGGCCACGAGACAGGGGGTGCGCCCCCACCCTCGTGGACAGGGTGTGGGCCCCCTGGCGTTGATTCTTTCGCCAGTATTTTTATATATTCCAAAAACATTCTCCGTGAAGTTTCAGGTCATTTCGAGAACTTTTATTTCTGCACAAAAATAACACCATGGCAATTCTGCTGAAAACAATGCTAGTCCGGGTTAGTTTCATTCAAATCATGCAAGTTAGAGTCCAAAACAAGGGCAAAAGTGTTTGGAAAAGTAGATACGATGGAGACGTATCACTTGTCCATCACATCATCCTCCTAATGATGTGATCCCATTCATCAAATGATAATAAACATTTATCACGATATAAGGAAATATAAATAACAACTTTATTATTGCCTCTAGGGCATATTTCCTTCAGTCTCCCACTTGCACTAGAGTCAATTATCTAGTTTACATCGTCATGTCATTTAACACCAATAGTTCACATCGCCATGTGACCAACACCCAAAGTTTTCACTAGAGTCAATAATCCAGTTCACATCGCCCTGTGATTAACACCCAAAGAGTACTAAGGTGTGATCATGTTTTGCTTGTGAGAGAGGCTTAGTCAACGGGCCTGCCACATTCAGATCTGTATGTATTTCACAAATTTTTATGTCTACAATGCTCTGCATTGAGCTACTCTAGCTAATTGCTCCCACTTTCGATATGTATCCAGATTGAGATTCTGAGTCATCTGGCTTAATGTTAAAGCTTGCATCGACGTAACTCTTTTACGACAAACTCTTTATCAACTCCATAACCGAGAAACATTTCCTTAGTCCTCTTAGGTAACGAGGGATAATTTTGACCGCTGTGTAGTGATTCACTCCTGGATCACTATTGTACCCTCTTGCCAAACTCATGGCGAGGTACACAATAGGTCTGGTACATAGCATAGCATACTTTATAGAACCTATGACTGATGCGTAGGGAATGACTTTCATTCTCTTTGTATTTTCTGCCATGGTCGGGTTTTGAGTCTTACTCAACTTCATACCTTGCAACACAGGCAAGAACTCCTTCTTTGACTGTTCCATTTTGAACCACTTCAAAATCTTGTCAAGGTATGTTCTCATTGAAAAATCTTATCAAGCGTCTTAATCTATCTGTATAGATGCTCAATATGTAAGCACTTTCACCGAGGTCTTTCTTTTAAAAAACTCTTTCAAACACTCCTTTATGCTTTCCAGAAAATTCTACATCATTTCTGATAAACAATATGTCATTCACATATACTTATCAGAAAGGCTATAGTGCTCCCACTCACTTTCTTGTAAATAAAGGCTTCTCCAAAAGTCTGTATAAAACCATATGCTTTGATCACACTATCAAAGCGTATATTCCAACTCCGAGAGGCTTGCACCAATCCATAAATGGATCGCTGGAGCTTGGACACTTTGTTAGCACCTTTAGGATCGACAAAACCTTCTGGTTGCATCATATACAACTCTTCTTTAAGAAATCCATTAAGGAATGGAGTTTTGACATCCATTTGCCAAATTTCATTATCATAAAATGCGGCAATTGCTAACATGATTCGGACAAACTTAAGCCATCAGCATCCATCTTCTTCTTGAAGATCCATTTATTCTCTATGGCTCGCCGATCACCGGGCAAGTCAACCAAAGCCCACACTTTGTTCTCATACATGGATCCCATCTCAAATTTCATGGTCTCAAGCCATTTCGCGGAATCTGGGCTAATCATCGCTTCCTCATAGTTCGTAGGTTCGTCATGGTCTAGTAACATGACTTCCAGAACAGGATTACTATACCACTCTGGTGCGGAACGTACTCTGATTGACCTACGAGGTTCGGTAGTAACTTGATCTAAAGTTTCATGATCATCATCATTAACTTCGTCACTAATTGGTGTAGGCATCACTGGAACTGATTTCTGTGATGAACTACTTTCTAATTCGGGAGAAGGTACAATTACCTCATCAAGTTCTACTTTCCTCCCACTCACTTCTTGATACGTCCATTTTGCATCATGTTTTCTTACTGTTATTTATAACGTTTTTATCCATAATAATGCTTTTTGGAGTAATTCTAATGCCTTTTCTCTCGTAATTTGCAAGGAACACACCAAGAGGGAGAATTCCGGCAGCTGAAAATCTAGACCTGGAAAAGCTACATCAGGCTACATATTCTGCACAACTCCAAACAAGCTGAAACTTCGCGAGGATTTTTTATGGAATATATAAGAATTATTGGAGCCAATAAGTACCAGAGGGGCCCCACCAGGTGGGCACAACCCACCTAGGCACGCTAGGGAGCCCAGGCGCGCCCTAGTGGGTTGTGCTCCCCTCGGCCCACCTTCGGCGCCCATGTTTTGGTATATAAGTCATTTTGACCTAGAAAAAAAATAAGGAGAGGACTTTCGGGATGAAGCGCCGCTGTCTTGAGGCGGAACTTGGGCAGGAGCACTTTTTCCCTCCGGCGGAGCAATTCCGCCGGGGGAACTTCCCTCCCGGAGGGGGGAAAGATCGTCATCATCATCACCAACAACTCTCCCATCTTGGGGAGGGCAATCTCCATCAACATCTTCAACAACACCATCTCCTCTCTAACCCTAGTTCATCTCTTGTGTTCAATCTTTTTACCGGAACTACAGATTGGTACTTGCGGGTGACTAGTAGTGTTGATTACATCTTGTAGTTGATTACTATATGATTTATTTGGTGGAAGATTATACGTTCAGATCCAATATGCTATTTAATACTCCTCTGATCATGAGCATGTTTATCATTTGTGAGTAGTTACGTTTGTTCTTGAGGTCACGGGAGAAATCATGTTGCAAGTAATCATGTGAATTTGATATGTGTTCGATATTTTGATAGTATGTATGTTGTGATTCCCTTAGTGGTGTCATGTGAACGTCGACTACATCACACTTCACCATATTTTGGTACAAAGGGAATGCATTGTGGAGTATCAATTAGATGATGGGTTGCGAGAGTGATGGAAACTTAAACCCCAGCTTATGCGCTATTCCACAAGGGACCGATTGGATCCAAAAGTTTAATGCTATGGTTAGAATTTATTCTTAATACTTTTCTCGCAGTTGCGGATGCTTGTGGGAGGGTTAATAATAAGTAGGAGGTTTGTTCAAGTAAGAACAACACCTAAGCACCGGTCCACCCACATATCAAATTATCGAAGTACCGAACACGAATTAAACCAACATGATGAAAGTGACTAGATGAAATTCCCGTGTACCCTCAAGAACGCTTTGCTTATCGTAAGAGACCGTTTTGGCATGTCCTTTGCCTCAAAAGGATTGGGCTACCTTGCTGTACTTTTGTTACTGCTATCGTTACTTGCTCATTACAAATTATCTTGCTATCAAGCTACTCTGCTACTTACAATTTCAGCACTTGCAGACATTACCTTACTGAAAACCACTTGTCATTTCCTTCTGCTCCTTGTTGGGTTCGACACTCTTACTTATCAAAAAGAGCTACAATTGATCCCCTATACTTGTGGGTCAACAAGGCTATTTTCTGGCGCCCTTGCCGGGGAGTGAAGCTCCTTTGGTAAGTGGAATTTGGTAAGGAAACATTTATATAGTGTGCTGAAATTTATTATCACTTGTTACTATGGAAAACAATCCTTTAAGGGGTTTGTTTGGGGTATCTTCACCTCGTCTGAAACCACAATTAGCTACCCCTCAACCTACTGCACCTACCGAAAATATTGAATATGAAATTCCTTCGGGTATGATAGAACAACTACTAGCTAATCCTTATGCAGGAGATGGAACCAAACATCTTGATATGCACTTGATATATGTGGAACAAATTTGTGGATTGTTCAAGCTTGCAGGTTTACCCAAAGATGAAGTTATGAGAAAGGTTTTCCCTTTATCTTTGAAGGGAAAAGCATTGGCATGGTATAGGCTATGCGATGATATTGGATCTTGGAATTGGAATCGTTTGAAATCGGAGTTCCACCAAAAAAATTATCCTATGCATCTAGTTCATTGTGATCGGAATTATATATATAATTCTTGTCCTCATGAAGGGGAAAGTATCACTCTAGATTGGGGGAGGCTTAAGTTAATGTTATATTCATGCCCCAACCATGAGCTCTCAAGAGAAATTATTATCCAGAACTTTTATGCTCGGCTTTCTCATAATGATCAAACCATGCTTGATACTTGTTATGCTGGTTCTTTTATGAAGAAGACTATTGAATTCTGGTTGGATCTTTTGGAAAGAATTAAATGCAACTCTTAAGATTGGGAACTCGATGAAGGTAAAGAGTCATGTATTAAACTTAAGTATGATTGTGATAAATCTTTTATGGACACCTATGCTTTTCAAAAGTTTATCACTAAATATGGACTTGACTCTGAGATAGTAGCCTCCTTTTGTGAATCATTTTCTACTCATGCTGAACTCCCTAAAGAGAAGTGGTTTAAATATCACTCTTGATAACCCACAAGTATAGGGGATCGCAACAGTTTTCGATAAGTAAGAGTGTCGAACCCAACGAGGATCTAAAGGCAGAACAAATATTCCCTCAAGTTCTATCGACCACCGATACAACTCTACGCACGCTTGATGTTCGCTTTACCTAGAACAAGTATGAAAATAGAAGTACTTTATAGGTGTTGTTGGATAGGTTTGCAAGATAATAAAGAGCACGTAAATAAAAAGTAGGGGCTGTTTAGATAAAGACACAACTAAGTTAGTTTTAGTAAAGAGCATTTTGTTACGAGAAAGTTATTTGTCCCTAGGCAATCGATAACTAGACCGGTAATCATTATTACAATTTTATTTGAGGGAGAGATATAAGCTAACATACTTTCTCTACTTGGATCATATGCACTTATGATTGGAACTCTAGAAAGCATCCGCAACTACTAAAGATCATTAAGGTAAAACCCAACCATAGCATTAAAGCATCAAGCCCTCTTTATCCCATACGCAAACAACCTACTTACTCGGGTCTGTGCTTCTGTTCACTCATGCCACCCACCATAAGCAAATCATAAACATATTGCAACACCCTACAGCGGGGATCCCTCACGCTTGCACGACACGGAGAGCACCATAGGACATCACCAATAATAAAACATGCAACTCAAACCAATCTTGATCATCAAATAGCCATTAGGACAAAACAGATCTACTCAAACATCATAGGATAGCCATACATCATAGGGAAATAATATATAGCGCTGAGCACCATGTTTAAGTAGAGATTACAACGGGTAAGAGAGAGGTTACACCGTTGCATAGAGGGGGGAAGAGTTGGTGATGATGGTGGTGAAGTTGTTGGTGAAGATTGCGGTGATGATGATGGCCCCCGGTGGCACTCCGGCGCCACCGGAAGCAAGGGGGAGAGGGCCCCTTTCTTATTCTTCTTCCTTGACCTCCTCCCTAGATGGGAGAAGGGTTTCCCCTTGTAACGCCCTCGATGCGGCTATATCTCCTACGTGTCGAAGCATGACTTAGAGGCATAACCGCATTGAAAGCAATGTCGCAAGTAAGGTAATCTTCACAACAACCCATGTAAATAGATAAAAGGGGAAAAGGTACATAGTTGGCTTACACTCGCCACATCACACAAATACATGAATAACATTACAATCATCCAATACACTCATGGTCCGACTACGGTACCAAAATAAAGATCAACCCCACATGCGACACGGTCCCCGATCGCCCCAACTGGGCACCACTACTGATCATCTGGGAAAGACACATAGTAACGGCGAGAGTCTTCATCGAACTCCCACTTGAGCTCAAGCGCATCGTCTGGAACGGTATCATCGGTCCCTGCATCTGGTTTGGAAGTAATCTGTGAGTCACGGGGACTCAGCAATCTCAAAGCCTCGCGATCATGACTATTTAAGCTTATAGGTAAGGCAAGGTATGAAGTGGAGTTGCAGCAAGCGACTAGCATATATGGTGGCTAACCTGTTCGCAAAAGAGAGCAAGAAGAGAAGGCAAAGCACGGTCAGACAACTATGATCAAGAAGTGATCCTAGAACAACCTATGTCAATTATTACTCCAACACCGTGTTCACTTCCCGGACTCCGCCGAGAAGAGACCATCACGGTTACACACACGGTTGATTCATTTTAATTAAGTTAAGTTTCATGTTATCTACAACCGGACATTAACAAATTCCCATCTGCCCATAATCGCGGGCACGGCTTTCGAAAGTTCAAATCCCTGCAGGGGAGTCCCAACTTAGCCCATCACAAGCTCTCACGGTCAACGAAGGATATTCCTTCTCCCGAGACATTCCGATCAGACTCGGTATCCCAGTTACAAGACATCCTCGACAATGGTAAAACAAGTCCAGCAAGACCACCCGCTGTGCCGACAAATCCCGATAAGAGCTGCACATATCTCGTTCTCAGGGCACACCGGATAAGCTAAGCGTACGGGAGCCAACGTAACCCAAGTTTCCAAGGGACGGCCCCACACGGTGCTCTGGGTTGGACCAACACTTAGAGAAGCACTAGCCCGGGGGTTTAAAATAAAGATGACCCTTGAGTCCGCGAAACACAAGGGAAAAAGGCTAGGTGGCGAATGGTAAAACCAAGGCCGGGCCTTGCTGGAGGAGTTTTATTCAAGGCGAACTGTCAAGGGGTTCCCATTATAACCCAACCGCGTAAGGAACGCAAAATCCGGGAACATAACACCGATATGACGGAAACTAGGGCGGTAAGAGTGGAACAAAACACTAGGCAAAAGGCCGAGCCTTCCACCCTTTACCAAGTATATAGATGCATTAAGATAAACAAGATAATATGGTGATATCCCAACAATAAACAATGTTCCAACAAGGAACGATCTCCAATCTTCACCTGCAACTAGCAACGCTATAAGAGGGGCTGAGCAAAGCGGTAACATAGCCAATCAACGGTTTGCTAGGACAAGGTGGGTTAGAGGTTTGACATGGAAATTTGGGAGGCATGATAAGCAAGTGGTAGGTATCGTAGCATAGGCATAGAAAAAGAGCGAGAATCTAGCAAGCAAATATAGAAGTGATTTCGAGGGTATGGTCATCTTGCCTGCAAAGTTGTCAGAGTTGACTTGATCCTCGTAAGCGAACTCAACGGGCTCCTCGTTCGCGAACTCGTCTCCCGGCTCTACCCAAACAAGAACAACAATCAAACCGAACACAATCAACCACGTGCAATGCTCAAACAACATGATGCAAACATGGTATGATATGCGGGATGCGGTATGTGATGCATATGCAAAATTTGACAAGGAATGATTGAACCTGGCCTCAACACGGAAATCCAAGAGTGCCACTGGAAATGTGAGGTGATTTCGGTTGAAATCGATATAAAGATCATCGGAATCGGATGCACGGTTTGGAAATGGCAAGCAAAACAAATATGGCACCCGTCTGCCATAATCAGCAAGTGACCAAATAAATGCATCAAGATAAGTATTCTACAGCACTCAAACATGGCAACAAAATACATGGCAGGGATCCACTCATGATGCTTGACAAAAGATGAACACTGAGCTACGGCTAATTCATCCATTAATAGGTTTAAACAAGCATGACAAAAGTGCAAATGATAACAGGTTTCAGACTTTGTGAAATTAACACAAGTCTGGAATTTATCATCAGGAAGCACACTTTAGAGCATGAAAACTACATGCTACAGGAAATTAACATGGCAAAGCAAGGCATGGCATGAAGCTACTCAAAGCACTTAACAAAAGTCCCTTAGTGACCTTGAGCCAAAAGGGACCAGAAAATACAATTGCAAGCATGTTAAAACATGGCAAAAACATAAACAGATCTCAGACTTAGTGAAAAACTGGAGCATGCAAATCAGTTAACGAGTAGGCATGTTTACGAGCTCTAAGCACTCACTACAGAGCATTTCATGACAAACTAAGAATACACCCACCAAGAATATATGGCATAGAAGTTAGACATGGCAAGAACAACATCATAGCATGGACGGATCAATAGCAACATCCTCGGCAAAATCGCTAAACATGTCAACAATCTGCCAGGATTCACTTTATAGCAAAAGTAGAGCTCGATCGACTCAAGCTAGGTTGCTCCATAAATGAAAACAAAGAAATGGATGGATAGAGCACCACAATTTTAACAAAACATCCTTACTGATCATCCACAAAACAGGCACGGATCACTAGGAAACAACATGAACATATGGCATAACGACAAAATTAGGACAAGGACTTGGTGAAATTCTAAGTCCCTGAAATCAGCATTACCGATTACGCTACTTTGCAAGATTGTGCTAGTCACCACAAATATCACAAAAATACATGGTAAGCACCACTGTGAAGATGGCATGGCATTTAAAAAAACACGTGTAGGTCTCAGGATCATATCATGCACACATTAAACATGGCAAAAATGACAAATAGCTATTTGATGAAACAGATCTGACAAATTCACCACATAGCCCTCTTCCAACATCATTTTGGGCATCAAGATGAGCTCAAATGAAAATGATGAAATGCGATGAAATGATGTACTCGTCGAGGCGAACATTTTGATATGCTACACGCACAAATCGGAGCTACGTATGCAGAGTTACGACATGATGAAAATTGCAAAAAATTAGGGTTTCGGGGATAAAAAGTCAACCGGGCCAAATCTCCAGATCCAGATCTGGAGGCATGCGGAACGAGGTTGGCCGGAACAGTGCCGCATGGGGGTCACCGGAGTGAAGGTCGAGGCGGCCGGAGCGGGGCAGATCCGGCGAGGTCGACGCGGTGGCGAGGCGATGCGGGCGGCGGAGGCGCTTCGGCGACGAGCGGCGGCCTCCAGCGGAGCAGGCGCGGCAGGGCGGCAACCGGTGACGAGGTGGCGAGGTCGGCGGCGGCGAGCTGGCGGGCGGTGGAGGCGCGCTGGCGGCCGGCAAGGGAGGCGACGAAGGCGGCGCGGGTGGCGTCTCTGGCCCATGCGCGGGCGGCGTCTCTGGCCCATGCGCGGGCGCGGGCGGGCCGGCCACGAGCCCGGCGGGCTTCGGCGCGGGGACGCCCGATGATGACACGTGGCGTGAGCTGAGAGGGCGCGGGCGGCGGCGGACGTTGTCCGGCTCCGGCGGACATGTCCGGCGCGCGGAGAGGAGCGGGGAGCTAGGGTTAGGGTAGACTTGATCCGAAATTTTCGGGGAGGAGGCCTTTTTATAGATAGGAGGAGCTAGGAAGCTCAGAAAGAGGAGAGGTTTGCGGCCACGCGATCGTGATCGAACGCTCTAGACGATGGGAGAGGTTTTGGTGGGTTTTGGGCCAAGTTGGAAGGGTGTTGGGCTGCAACACAAACGAGGCTTTCTCGGTCCCTAGGTTAACCGTTGGAGTACCAAACGAAGTCCAAATGGTACGAAACTTGACAGGCGGTCTACCGGTGGTAAACCAAGGCCGCATGACAAGTCTCGGTCCAATCCGGAAATGTTTAACCCCCACACATGAAAAAAGGTAGAAAGGGGCACCGGAGCAGATAGGAGCGCCGAAATGCAAAACGGACAACGGGGAAAATGCTCGCATGCATGAGACGAACACGTATGCAAATGCAATGCACATGATGACATGATATGAGATGCATGAAAAAGGCAACAACACACGGAGACAAAGACCCGACATCGAGGAAAATAAAAATAACTTAGGCCGGAAACGGCAAGAGTTGGGATACATATAAGGTAAATTACATCCGGGGTGTTACAACACTCCACCACTACGAAAGGATCTCGTCCCGAGATCTAGGACTGGAAAAACGTCGGGTACTCAGAACGGAGGTGATCCTCGCGTTCCCAGGTGGCTTCACGGTCGGAATGGTGTGACCACTTGACTTTGAGGAATTTGATTGACTTATTGCGAGTCTTGCGCTCAGTCTCTTCAAGAATAGCAACTGGGTTCTCACGATAAGAAAGGTCTTCTTGGAGATCAATGTCTTCGAAGTTGACAGTGCGTTCAGGAGTCTTGAAGCACTTGCGGAGCTGAGAGACATCGAACACGTCATGCACATTTGCAAAGTTGGAGGGAAGCTCGAGTTGATAGGCGAGATCGCCTCTCTTGCTGACGATCTTGAAAGGGCCCACGTATCTAGGGGCAAGCTTCCCTTTGATACCGAAGCGACGAGTACCTTTCATTGGAGAGACACAGAGGTAAACATGGTCTCCGATCTCGAAAGCCAAATCACGATGCTTACTATCATAGTAGCTCTTCTGGTGCGATTGCGCTGCTTTGAGGTTATGACGATTGACTTTGCACATTTCCTCTGCCTCTGTGATCAAGTCATTTCCAAGAAGTTGACGTTCACCGGTCTCTGACCAGTTAAGAGGAGTACGGCACTTCCTGCCATAAAGAATTTCAAAAGGGGCCTTGCCCGAACTCACTTGGAAGCTATTGTTGTAGGAGAACTCGGCATATGGAAGACAATCTTCCCACTTCATACCGAAAGAGATCACGCAAGCCCTGAGCATATCTTCAATAATCTAATTGACACGCTCGACTTGGCCGCTAGTTTGAGGATGAAAGCTGTGCTTAAACGGATGTTGGTGCCCATGGCCTTCTGAAAAGAATCCCAAAACTTCGAAGTGAAGATGCTGCCACGGTCTGAAGAGATCAACTGCGGAATACTGTGCAGAGAGACAATCCGAGAGGTATAAAGCTCTGCCAATTGAGCTGCTATGATAGACTCTTTGATAGGCTGGAAATGAGCCACTTTAGTGAGTTTGTCGATGACAACGAATATAGCATCATTGCCACGCTTAGACTTTGGAAACCCTGTCACGAAGTCCATCTCAATGTGGTCAAACTTCCATTCTGGAATGGCAAGAGGTTGGAGGAGACCAGCTGGTCGTTGGTGTTCTGCCTTAACTCTTCTGCTGACATCACATTCATTCATGAACTGAGCAATCTCGCGCTTCATTCGAGTCCACTAATATGCCTGCTTGAGGTCCGGGTACATCTTTGTACTTCCAGGGTGGATAGAGAGGAGTGAATTGTGAGCCTCGTTCATAATGACTTTACGAAGGTCACCTTTAGGCACAACAATGCGATCCTCGAAGAAGAGAGTATCCTTGTCATCAAGGCGATAGCACTTGTACTTGGGTTGACTCTTGGCAATCCCAATCTTCACCTTCTTCACCATAGCATCAAGAAGTTGAGCCTCATGAATCTGATCTTCCAAAGTAGGAGACACTTGAAGGTTGGCGAGGAAACCTTGAGGAACAACTTGCAGATTGAGTTTGCGGAAAGCTTCACAAAGCTTAGGTTGGTAAGGCTTGAGAATCAAACTGTTGCAGTAGGCCTTTCTGCTCAATGCGTCAGCAATTACATTGGCCTTGCCTGGAGTATATTCGATGCTCGGATTATACTCTTGAATCATCTCGACCCAACGAGTCTGCCTGAGGTTGAGATTAGGCTGAGTGAAGATGTACTTGAGACTCTTGTGGTCAGTGAAGATGTCCACTTTTCTTCCCAATAAGAGATGTCTCCAAGTCAAAAGAGCATGCACAACTGCCGCCAACTCGAGGTCATGAGTGGGGTAGTTTTTCTCGTTGGGCTTCAACTAGCGAGAGGTATAAGCCACAACTTTCTTCTCTTGCATCAACACTGCACCAAGACCTTGAAGAGAGGCATCACAGAAGACCTCGAACGGTTTGGATTCATCAGGAGGAGTCAGAACTGGAGCAGTGACTAATTTCTCTTCCAGGGTGTTGAAAGCGATGTCACATTTAGGAGACCAAACATACTTCACGTGCTTCTGGAGGAGGTTGGAAAGAGGCTTCGCGATCTTTGAGAAATTCTCAACGAACCTTCGACAATAGCTTGCGGTCCCAAGGAAGCTGCGGAGTTGCTTCACGTTCTGAGGTGGTTCCCAATTCACAATTGCAGACACCTTCGCATGATTCACCGCTATGCCCTTGGCAGAGATGATATGCCCAAGATAGAGAACCTCATCGAGCCAAAACTCGCACTTTGAAAACTTGGCATAGAACTGATGTTCTCTTAGCTTATCCATCACTAAACGCATGTGCTTGGCATGATCTTCCTTGTTCTTGGAAAAGACCAAAATGTCATCGAGGTAGACCAAGACGAAGTCATTTGTGTAGGGCTTGAAGATGAAGTTCATCATGCGAGAGAATGTTGGAGGAGTGTTGACGAGGCCAAAAGACATGACAGTGTATTCATATGAACCTTAGCTTGTTCTGAAAGCCGTCTTGGGGATATCTTGCTCAGGAATTCGAATCTGGTGATAGCCCATACGGAGATCAAGCTTGGAGAACACTTGAGCACCTTTGAGTTGTTCAAACAGCTCGTTGATGTTGGGAAGTGGGTACTTGTTCTTTATATTCTTCTTGTTCAATGGACGGTAGTCAACACAAAGTCGGCCCGTTCCATCCTTCTTCTTCACAAAAAGAATTCCACAACGCCACGGAGAAGAACTAGGTCGGATGAGACCCATACGCTCTTGTTCATCGAGTTGTTTCTTCAGCTCCTTCAACTCTTCAGGTCCCAGCTTGTAAGGACGTTTGCAAACAGGTTCCGTGCCAGGCTCAAGATCGATGAAAAATTCAACTTGCCGGTGTGGCGGCATTCCTGGATGCTCTTCTGGAAAGACGTCTTGATATTCGCAAACGACTGGAATTTGCGAGATGGCCTCCATCTCATCCTTCTCATTGAGAGAAAACAGACGGATGGTATCGTCATTAGCGGCAAAGACAATTACATCCTCAGATGAATGAGTCAATTGAATCTGCCTGGCTACACAATCAAGCTGAGCCTTGTGCTTAGAAAGCCAGTCCATTCCAACAATAAGATCAATATCCGAGTTACCAAGGACCATTGGAGAAGCCAGAAACTTGAAGTCGCCCATCATGATAGAAACATCCGGGACTATTGAAGTAGCCCTCATAGACTTAGCCGAAGAAACCACTCCCATAGGTTTACCCAACATTTGTGAAACGAAGTCATGCTTGGAAACAAATGATCTTGACATGAAACAATGTGATGCACCAGTGTCAAAAAGAACATTTGCAGGAGTAGAGTTAACTGGAAAGTTACCCATGATGACATCTGACGAGTCCTCTGCCTGAGTTGCGTTCAACAAGTTGACCTTGGCGTGCTTGGGGTTATGCTTGACCATAGCTGTACTTGATGATCTCACAGGAGGAGGAGGAGGGAGGCGCCTCTGATTGAAGCATTTGTTGGCATAGTGACCCTTCTGTTGGCACTTGTTGCACATGACCTCCGAGAGCGGACGGTGATACGGAGCACTTGATCTTGGAGCTTGAGACGCAGTCTTGTTCTGAAAGCCAGGGTTGGGGGGTGGGAAGATCCATTGCCACCTTTGCTCTTCTGCTGATAAGGCTGACGAAACGGAGGAGGAGGAAGCCAATACTTCTGCTGCTTAGCCACTTGAGTTGAGGAAGAAGGAGTTGCATCTCTGACACGCTTCTTCGAAGCATCACACTTCAGTTGAGCAGTCTCTTGCTTCATTGCCATGTTGTAAAACTCATCGTACCTCTTGGGCTCAAAGATAACAAGAGCTAGCTGGATTTCTTCTCCGAGACCACCCCTGAACTGGTAAATCATGCTCTTCTCGTCAGGGACGTCTTGCTTAGCAAAACGGACGAGCTTCTGAAACATTTTGTTGTACTCGTAAACAGACATAGAGCCTTGCTTCAGGTTGCGGAATTCCTCACGCTTGCTCTCAACCACACTCTGAGGAATATGATGAGCTTTGAAGTCTTGACGGAATTCATCCCAGGTAATCACACGGCCTCCTCTAGAATCTTTGTACTGCTGAAATCATTCTGCAGCTTGGTCTTTGAGTTGGAAGGAGGCGAACTTGACAAAGTCCTCAGGCCTGACGTTAATGCACTCGAAATGCTTGCATATGTCCACGAGCCAATCATCAGCGTCTGTTGCCTCAACACAATTGCTGAAGGTCTTTGGCTGGTTAGCAAGGAACTGGTTGAGTGTAGCAAACTGATTCTGATTGTTGCCTTGGCCCTGGTTCCCTTGGTTGCGCTCTTGAAGAAGTTGCATGATCAGCTGCGTGTTTGCATTGGTAGCGGCCATCACAGCTTGCCATGCCTCCTGAGGTGGAGGTGGTGGTGGCGGGTCAGGATTCGGAGTCATGCGCATTGGAGGAGCCATCCTGAAGAGGTTGACATCCGTTAGCACATTGACAGACAAATATTGAAGCTGAATCAAACGGGTTGAAATTGCAACATATAGTCTTCACATCCGCACAAAATGAACGAATGCATTCCAATTGAAATGGTCACATATCCATAAATTGAGAAGCCACTTAGAATTGAGGTAGAAGAAAAACAACAAGGTACGGAACAAGAACAAATACTTGGTGAGGATTACCCAATCCCAAACCAAATATCTGTGGAAGAAGAACTAGAGCTACAAGAATTCCCACCTATGAAACTCCCGAACCTTTCCGGTTATGCAATCAGGTGTTGGAGATACAGGGGAAGCATAATATCTCACCCAAATCTAGCAAATCCTACATCCAGCTGTATCCATCCTTCAACACATAATCGAGAAAACTTCGGAAATCATTTACCTCAACCTTCGAAAAGCATCCGTTATACAAGTTATGGCAATACTCCCGAACTCCTGCCCCAGTACTGGGTGGCGTCGAGGTTATCTTACCAACAACTACATAAAAGAGATTTTCAATGTCGGCGAAACTCAGGTATTCCAGAATCTCAACGATAAAATTGTGACGACAACACCTCGGAGCTCAACTCCCCGGGACACTGCCACAACCCCTAAATGACAGGAGGCACCAAGAACAATGTTCTCGTCACAAATCGATTGGAACGATTCCAAGATACCCGCGTGATCCTAAATTTTTTTAGTGAAATTTGAGAAGAGAAAGAGTCAAAACTCTACGTCCGGATGCCTCACCAGAGCGATGAAGGGACTAGGGAGTAAAAAGAATTCCTAAACTCTCTGATATATATAATCCTAATTGACTCAAAACATTTTCTAGACTCAACAACGCCAACGATTCGATCAAGCATGGGGCTCCTAAGGTCGGGGAAGGCTCTGATTACCAACTTGTAACGCCCTCGATGCGGCTATTTCTCCTACGTGTCGAAGCACGACTTAGAGGCATAACCACATTAAAAGCAATGTCGCAAGTAAGGTAATCTTCACAACAACTCATGTAAATAGATAAAAGGGGAAAAGGTACATAGTTGGCTTACACTCGCCACATCACACAAATACATGAATAACATTACAATCATCCAATACACTCATGGTCCGACTATGGTACCAAAATAAAGATCAACCCCACATGCGACATGGTCCCCGATCGCCCCAACTGGGCACCACTACTGATCATCTAGGAAAGACACATAGTAACGACGAGAGTCTTCATCGAACTCCCACTTGAGCTCAAGCGTATCGTCTGGAACGGTATCATCGGTCCCTGCATCTGGTTTGGAAGTAATCTATGAGTCACGGGGACTCAGCAATCTCACACCCTCGCGATCAAGACTATTTAAGCTTATAGGTAAGGCATGGTATGAAGTGGAGCTGCAGCAAGCGACTAGCATATATGGTGGCTAACCTGTTCGCAAAAGAGAGCGAGAAGAGAAGGCAAAGCACGATCGAACTGTTGGGGAACGTAGTAATTTCAAAAAAATCCTACGCACACGCAAGATCATGGTGATGCATAGGAACAAGAGGGGAGAGTCTGATCTACGTACCCTTGTAGACCGACAGCGGAAGCGTTAGCACAACGTGGTTGATGTAGTCGTACGTCTTCACGGCCCGACCGATCAAGCACCGAAACTACGGCACCTCCGAGTTCTTGCACACGTTCAGCTCGATGACGATCCCCGGACTCCGATCCAGCAAAGTGTCGGGGAAGAGTTCCATCAGCACGACGGCGTGGTGACGATCTTGATGTACTACCGTCACAGGGCTTCGCCTAAGCACCGCTACAATATTATCGTGGATTATGGTGGAAGGGGGCACCGCACACGGCTAAGAATATGATCACGTGGATCAACTTGTGTCTAGGGGTGCCCCCTGCCCCCGTATATAAAGGAGCAGGGGAAGGTGCGGCCGGCCAGGAGGAGGGCGCGCCAGGAGGAGTCCTACTCCCACCGGGAGTAGGATTCCCCCCTTTCCTAGTTGGAATGGAATTCGGGAGGGGGAAAGAGGAGAGAGAGAAGGAAGGGGGGGCGCCGCCCCCCTCTCCTTGTACTATTTGGACTAGGGGGGAGGGGCGCGCGGCCCAGCCCTGGCCACCTCTCCTCTCTTCGACTAAAGCCCACTAAGGCCCATATACCTCCCGGGGGGTTCCGGTAACCTCCCGGTACTCTGGTAAAATCCCGATTTCACCCGGAACACTTCCGATATCCAAATATAGGCTTCCAATATATCAATCTTTATGTCTCGACCATTTCAAGACTCCTCGTCATGTCCGTGATCACATCCGGGACTCCGAACAAACTTCGGTACATCAAAATGCATAAACTCATAATATAACTGCCATCAAAACCTTAAGCGTGCGGACCCTACGGGTTCAAGAACAATGTAGACATGACCGAGACACGTCTCCGGTCAATAACCAATAGTGGAACCTGGATGCTCATATTGGCTCCCACATATTCTACGAAGATCTTTATCGGTCAGACCGCATAACAACATACGTTGTTCCCTTTGTCATCGGTATGTTACTTGCCCGAGATTCGATCGTCGGTATCTCAATACCTAGTTCAATCTCGTTACCGGCAAGTCTCTTTACTCGTTTCGTAATACATCATCTTGCAACTAACTCATTAGTTGTAATGCTTGCAAGGCTTACGTGATGTGCATTACCGAGAGGGCCCAGAGATACCTCTCCGACAATCGGAGTGACAAATCCTAATCTCGAAATACGCCAACCCAACATGTACCTTTGGAGACACCTGTAGAGCTCCTTTATAATCACCCAGTTACGTTGTGACGTTTGGTAGCACACAAAGTGTTCCTCCGGCAAATGGGAGTTGCATAATCTCATAGTCATAGGAACATGTATAAGTCATGAAGAAAGCAATAGCAACATATTAAACGATCAGGTGCTAAGCTAATGGAATGGGTCATGTCAATCACATCATTCTCCTAATGATGTGATCCCATTAATCAAATGACAACACATGTCTATGGTTAGGAAACATAACCATCTTCGATTAACGAGCTAGTCAAGTAGAGGCATACTAGTGACGTTTGGTTTGTCTATGTATTCACACAAGTATTATGTTTCCGGATAATACAATTCTAGCATGAATAATAAACATTTATCATGATATAAGGAAATAAAATAATAACATTATTATTGCCTCTAGGGCATATTTCCTTCAGTCTCCCACTTGCACTAGAGTCAATAATCTAGATTACACAGTAATGATTCTAACACCCATGGAGCTTTGGTGCTGATCATGTTTTGCTCGTGGAAGAGGCTTAGTCAACGGGTCTGCTATATTCAGATCCATATGTATCTTGCAAATCTCTATGTCTCCCACCTGGACTAGATCCCGGATGGAATTGAAGCGTCTCTTGATGTGCTTGGTTCTCTTGTGAAATCTGCATTCCTTTGCCAAGGCAATTGCACCAGTATTGTCACAAAAGATTTTCATTGGACCCGATGCACTAGGTATGACACCTAGATCGGATATGAATTCCTTCATCCAGACTACTTCGTTTGCTACTTCCGAAGCAGCTATGTACTTCGCTTCACATTTAGATCCCGCCACAACGCTTTGTTTAGAACTGCACCAACTGACAGCTCCATCGTTTAATGTAAACACGTATCCGGTTTGCGATTTAGAATCGTCTGGATCAGTGTCAAAGCTTGCATCAACGTAACCATTTACGATGATCTCTTTGTCACCTCCATATATGAGAAACATATCCTTAGTCCTTTTCAGGTATTTCAGGATGTTCTTGACCGCTGTCCAGTGATCCACTCCTGGATTACTTTGGTACCTCCCTGCTAGACTTATAGCAAGACACACATCAGGTCTGGTACACAACATTGCATACATGATAGAGCCTATGGCTGAAGCATAGGGAACATCTTTCATTTTCTCTCTATCTTCTGCATTGGTCGGGGATTGAGTCTTACTCAATTTCACACCTTGTAACACAGGCAAGAATCCTTTCTTTGCTTGATCCATTTTGAACTTCTTCAAAACTTTGTCAAGGTATGTGCTTTGTGAAAGTCCAATTAAGCGTCTTGATCTATCTCTATAGATCTTAATGCCCAATATGTAAGTAGCTTCACCGAGGTCTTTCATTGAAAAACTCTTATTCAAGTATCCTTTTATGCTATCCAGAAATTCTATATCATTTCCGATTAGCAATATGTCATCTACATATAATATCAGAAATGCTACAGAGCTCCCACTCACTTTCTTGTAAATACAGGCTTCTCCAAAAGTCTGTACAAAACCAAATGCTTTGACCGCACTATCAAAGCGTTTATTCCAACTCCGAGAGGTTTGCACCAGTCCATAAATGGATCGCTGGAGCTTGCACACTTTGTTAGCTCCCTTTGGATCGACAAAACCTTCCGGCTGCATCATATACAACTCTTCTTGCAGAAATCCATTCAGGAATGCAGTTTTGACATCCAGTTGCCAAATTTCATAATCATAAAATGAGGCAATTGCTAACATGATTCGGACAGACTTAAGCATCGCTACAGGTGAGAAGGTCTCATCGTAGTCCATCCCTTGAACTTGCCGAAAACCTTTTGCGACAAGTCGAGCTTTGTAGACAGTAATATTACCGTCAGCGTCAGTCTTCTTCTTGAAGATCCATTTATTCTCAATTGCTTGCCGATCATTGGGCAAGTCAACCAAAGTCCATACTTTGTTCTCATACATGGATCCCATCTCAGATTTCATGGCTTCAAGCCATTTTGCGGAATCTGGGCTCACCATCGCTTCTTCATAGTTCGTAGGTTCATCATGATCTAGTAGCATGACTTCCAGAACAGGATTACCGTACCACTCTGGCGTGGATCTTACTCTGGTTGATCTACGAGGTTCAGTAGTATCTTGTTCTAAAGTTTCATGATCATTATCATTAGCTTCCTCACTAATTGGTGTAGGTGTCACAGAAACTGGTTTCTATGATGTACTACTTTCCAATAAGGGAGCAGGTACAGTTACCTCGTCAAGTTCTACTTTCCTCCCACTCACTTCTTTCGAGGGAAACTCCTTCTCTAGAAAGTTTCCGAATTTAGCAACAAAAGTCTTGCCTTCGGATCTGTGATAGAAGGTGTATCCAATAGTTTCCTTTGGATATCCTATGAATACACATTTCTCCGATTTGGGTTCGAGCTTATCAGGTTGAAGTTTTTTCACATAAGCATTGCAGCCCCAATCTTTCAAAAACGACAACTTTGGTTTCTTGCCAAACCACAGTTCATATGGTGTCGTCTCAACGGATTTTGATGGTGCCCTATTTAACGTGAATGCGGCCGTCTCTAGAGCATATCCCCAAAACGATAGCGGTAAATCAGTAAGAGACATCATAGATCGCACCATATCTAGTAAAGTACGATTACGACGTTTGGACACACCATTACGCTGTGGTGTTCCGGGTGGCGTGAATTGCGAAACTATTCCACATTGTTTTAAATGTACACCAAACTCGTAACTCAAATATTCTCCTCCACGATCAGATCGTAGGAATTTTATTTTCTTGTTACGATGATTTTCAACTTCACTCTGAAATTCTTTGAACTTTTCAAATGTTTCAGACTTATGTTTCATTAAGTAGATATACCCATATCTGCTTAAGTCATCTATGAAGGTGAGAAAATAACGATATCCGCCACGAGCCTCAACATTCATCGGACCACATACATCTGTATGTATGATTTCCAATAAATCTGTTGCTCTCTCCATAGTACCGGAGAACGGTGTTTTTGTCATCTTACCCATAAGGCACGGTTCGCAAGTACCAAGTGATTCGTGGTTCCAAAAGCCCATCAGTATGGAGTTTCTTCATGCGCTTTATACCGATATGACCCAAACGGAAGTGCCACAAATAAGTTGCACTATCATTATCAACTCTGCATATTTTGGTTTCAACACTATGAATATGTGTGTCACTACTATCGAGATTTAATAAGAATAGACCACTCTTTAAGGGTGCATGACCATAAAAGATATTACTCATGTAAATAGAACAACCATTATTCTCTGATTTAAATGAATAACCGTCTCGCATCAAACAAGATCCAGATATAATGTTCATGCTTAACGCTGGCACCAAATAACAATTATTTAGGTCTAATACTAATCCTGAAGGTAGATGTAGAGGTAGCGTGCCGACCGCGATCACATCGACTTTGGAACCATTTCCCACGCGCATCGTTACCTCGTCCTTAGCCAATCTTCGCTTAATCCGTAGTCCCTGTTTCGAGTTGCAAATATTAGCAACAGAACCAGTATCAAATACCCAGGTGCTACTGCGAGCATTAGTAAGGTACACATCAATAACATGTATATCACATATACCTTTGTTCACCTTTCCATCCTTCTTATCCGCCAAATACTTGGGGCAGTTCCGCTTCCAGTGACCAGTCTGCTTGCAGTAGAAGCACTCAGTTTCAGGCTTAGGTCCAGGTTTGGGTTTCTTCTCTTGAGTAGCAACTTGCTTGCTGTTCTTTTTGAAGTTCCCCTTCTTCTTCCCTTTGCCCTTTTTCTTGAAACTAGTGGTCTTGTTGACCATCAACACTTGATGCTCCTTCTTGATTTCTACCTCCGCAGCTTTCAGCATTGCGAAGAGCTCGGGAATAGTCTTATTCATCCCTTGCATATTATAGTTCATCACGAAGCTCTTGTAGCTTGGTGGCAGTGATTGGAGAATTCTGTCAATGACGCAATCATCTGGAAGATTAACTCCCAATTGAATCAAGTGATTATTATACCCAGACATTTTGAGTATATGCTCACTGACAGAACTATTCTCCTCCATCTTGCAGCTATAGAACTTATTGGAGACTTCATATCTCTCAGTCCGGGCATTTGCTTGAAATATTAACTTCAACTCCTGGAACATCTCATATGCTCCATGACGTTCAAAACGTCGTTGAAGTCCCGATTCTAAGCCGTAAAGCATGGCACACTGAACTATCGAGTAGTCATCAGCTTTGCTCTACCAGACGTTCATAACATATGGTGTTGCTCCAGCAGCAGGCCGGACACCCAGCGGTGCTTCCATGACGTAATTCTTCTGTGCAGCAATGAGGATAATCCTCAAGTTACAGACCCAGTCCGTGTAATTGCTACCATCATCTTTCAACTTTGCTTTCTCAAGGAACGCATTAAAATTCAACGGAACAACAGCACAGGCCATCTATCTACAATCAAACATAAACAAGCAAGATACTATCAGGTACTAAGTTTCATGATAAATTTAGGTTCAATTAATCATATTACTTAAAGAACTCCCACTTAGATAGACATCCCTCTAATCCTCTAAGTGATAACGTGATCCAAATCAACTAAACCATGTCCGATCATCACGTGAGATGGAGTAGTTTCATTGGTGAACATCACTATGTTGATCATATCTACTATATGATTCATGCTCGACCTTGCGGTCTCCGTGTTCCGAGGCCATATCTGTATATGCTTGGCTCGTCAAGTATAACCTGAGTATTCCACGTGTGCAACTGTTTTGCACCCATTGTATTTGAACGTAGAGCCTATCACACCCGATCATCACGTGGTGTCTCAGCACGAAGAACTTTCGCAACAGTGCATACTCAGGGAGAACACTTCTTGATAATTAGTGAGAGATCATCTTATAATGCTACCGTCAATCAAAGCAAGATAAGATGCATTAAAAATAAACATCACATGCAATCAATATAAGTGATATGATATGGCCATCATCATCTTGTGCTTGTGATCTCCATCTTCGAAGCACCATCATGATCACCATCGTCACCGGCACGACACCTTGATCTCCATCGTAGCATCATTGTCGTCTTGCCAATCTTATGCTTCCACGACTATCGCTACCGCTTAGTGATAAAGTAAAGCATTACAGTGCGATTGCATTGCATACAATAAAGCGACAACCATATGGCTCCTGCCAGTTGCCGATAACTCGGTTACAAATCATGATCATCTCATACAATAAAATTTAGCATCATGTCTTGACGATATCACATCACAACATGCCCTGCAAAAACAAGTTAGACGTCCTCTACTTTGTTGTTGCAAGTTTTACGTGGCTGCTATGGGCTTAAGCAAGAACCAATCTTACCTACGCATCAAAACCACAACGATAGTTTGTCAAGTTGGTGCTGTTTTAACCTTCGCAAGGACCGGGCGTAGCCACACTCGGTTCAACTAAAGTTGGAGAAACTGTCACCCGCTAGCCACCTTTGTGCAAAACACGTCGGGAGAACTGGTCTCGCGTAAGCGTACGCGTAATGTCGGTCCGGGCCGCTTCGTCCAACAATACCGCCGAACCAAAGTATGACATGCTGGTAAGCAGTATGACTTATATCGCCCACAACTCACTTGTGTTCTACTCGTGCATATAACATCAACACATAAAACCTAGGCTCTGATACCACTATTGGGGAACGTAGTAATTTCAAAAAAATTCCTACGCACATGCAAGATCATTGTGATGCATAGGAACGAGAGGGGAGAGTGTGATGTCAACGGTAACCCTTTGATTAAAGTTGCGGAATTGCTCTTCAACGGTGTATTCGGGATACCAACGGTAACCCGTCTCGATCATTACCCGGACTAACATAGCAGTATGACCGGGCACGTCGAGGCACCGGGTCAGGCGAACCACTTAGTTTTGAACATGGTTGGACATCTGAAATCACAACCACAATGCAAAGACATCAGAATATCTAGGGAAAATTGGACAGCATAACAACTATAAATGCTCAGAAAAAGATTTGAGACATCCACAACAGTTCGCAATACCACTCAACAACATCATATCAAGGTTCTGATCCAATTAGCAACATACTAAGAATAGTAGAAACTGAACTGGGACTTGTAACAACAATCCTATTAGCTACTACGGATAGTAACACGTGACCCTGATAGAAGAAGAGAGCCTAGTCCTTAACCCACGTTGAATGAGAAGAGAATGACTCAGATCAGAGGCATAGGGTAAAGGAGTAAAAGAGCCTTACGTTCCCTCCCACAATCAATTCCCCTACATATAACTAAAGCATTTCTAGACTCGACATCGACCAGCTTGGCTCAACGAACCTACAGGCAGTCCGACTCTGATGCCAACGCTGTCAGGACCCCGATTCCAAGCCACATCGATCTAGCCGGTAACACCTCATATCACTTTGCGGCCTCATGCATGGTATCCCACGGGTGTCGCCTTACCATGGCCCGGGACCGTTTGCGCCTTTTGGCTCACCTATATGGTAGTGTCGCTAGCATCCATATGACAGAGAACCCGGGCCGACATGGCTAGTCGTGAACCCAAAGCGACACAGACCTATGGAGACAGGCATACATGAATCACATCGAGCATGTCGGTCATCAGCGAGTGATTCCGGGCTGTAGCACTGGGCTAACAAGACTCTGGGGAACGCGGGCTGTAGCAGGCTAGGCAGGACTTCGGAAGTCACGCATGACATTTCCCCGAAGGGACAGACATAGGAACAAAGTGAAACACATGCCGGCCAGTCAAGTGTCCTGAACAATAGTGCTGGGCTAGCAGGACTCCGGTGTATCGGGCTATAGCGGACTACTATGGCTCGAGGAACACTAGACTACATTTCCCCATAAGAAAGGCTGCCAAGGATAAACAACTAGATTATCGGATCCCACTCATACCAAGCATTTCAATCATACACACAATATGCCCGATATGAGTACATACAACATGGCATCACAACAAAACTCTACAACTCAAGTACTTTATTTAAAGGCTCCAGGGAGCCATACATAACATGTTCATACAGATAGGGGTCACATGACCCGACACTCAAGTCATACAAACATACAAGCACATGCGGAAGCAACTAGTATGAGTACAGACTCTAGAAGAAAGAAGGCTTCTCGAAGCCTGTCTATCTACATAGGGCCCTCCATGGCCAGGATCACCACCTGGGTGGCTAGTCACTCGTCGACGTCAAGGTCTACGTAGAACCCATCGGAGGGGGCGGTGTTGTCGTCTGAAAACAGTAATTAAGCAAACATGAGTACAAAGGTACTCAGCAAGTCTTACATCAGAACCTACTATACATGCTTATTCTCAAGAGGGTGGTGGGGTTAATGTAGCAAGCCAGCTTTGACTCTTGGCTAAGATATCCTACGGAACTCCACCAGTAAAATAGTTTTCGCACATGAGTCCACTACTCACCAACACAATACTCCACCGGGGATCCTCCCTCGTCATCCTACGAGAGGGCCATCCTCGGTACTCACACTTATCTTGAGTCTTTTAGTAGTATCCATTAACTTGTCTATGAACTGTATAGGCAACCAAGTAGTCCTTTACCGCGGACGCGGCTATTCGAATAGTTTTATACCCTGCAGGGGTGTACTTCTTCATACACGCTTTCACCACTTACCGCCGTTTACACAACATGTACTCGGCAACCTTCAAGCGGAAGCCCAGCGAGGGTGTCGGCCATGGCCTACCTAAACACTTAAGTCTCTAGTCCAGGTTTATCGCCTATCCAGGTTCCATCCGCAGGGAGTCCGGCCGAGGTTTCCACATACGGCCCCGAACGATGTGTACAGGGTTCCCGAGACACCAAACGGGTGACTCGGTACACCGTGCCACGGTGTATCTACCGCAACATAGCCCACCCCTAGGGTCAGCGCTACGCACGGCCGCCAACACATAACCTACAAACACCAGAAACTATTTGCAACTCCTGGACAGAGTACTAGGGTGATTAAGATGCCGAGAGGGTCCATTGGTTTCGGGCCCAGTGTACGGTAGTAACTGCATCTTAAATCACACATACAGATCTCAGTTCTTATGGACGGCCTCAATGAAACAACCCACCATGTACTCCTACATGGCCTCTCATCGATACCTTTACCAAAACATGTTCAACACATCCCTCATATTACCGACACAAGCATTTCACTCTAGCCCATCACCCAGATGAACCAGACCTGACACAACTCTAAGCATAGAAGGCATAGCAAGGTAGGAATCACATACATGGCTCAATCAACTCCTACACATGCTAGTGGGTTTCATCTAGTTACTGTGGCAATGACAGGTCATGCAGAGGATAAGGGTTCAACTACCGTAACACACAGCAGTTTGAATCGCGTTGTCTTAATGTAGTAAACCAGAGCAGAAGCGAGAACATGGGTTTGTATCAAAATGATCAATGGGTTGCTTGCCTGATGGAGTGGTAGTGGGATACTGCCCTTCAGTTGGATACTCGTGAATATCCTCGGAGGCAGAGCCTACCACGAAGAACACATCGGAACACAATCAACACAGGACGATATGCAACAATATGATGCATGCTATGACATGGCAATATGAATGTGTCTTGGCCTAATGCAAGTTATAACAGAAAGTAATGAACTCATTTGAATCAAAGATTCAAATATTAGCTCATTAAACATGGCCTTAATAGTGCATTTCCTTATTCTGCTTAAACAGCAAGATAAACTTGTTTTGTCATGCATGAAACCATTACAGATGGATAGGTTGAATTTTTCTGATCATTTTTCATATATAAATCTTTGCATTTGGAGCTATGGTTGATTTTCTATGATTTTTAGAAGTTTTGACTATTTTCTGGAATTTCCTATTAAAGAATAAATCCAGTAATTTAATTACTGCGTCAGCATTACGTCAGGGTGACGTCAGTGGTCAACGGGGACGCCCAGGTCAAACCTGACTGGTGGGTCCCGCGTGTCAGTAGTTAGTTAAGCTAATTATTTTTAATTAAAACTAATCTGATTTAGTTAACAGAGGGGGCCCACTTGTCATTGACTCACGAGAGTCAAACTGGGGTCAAACCCCAGGTCAGCGGGGCTAATCCCGCCGGCGACTCGACGCCCGCGAGGCCCGAGACGGTGGCGCGGCTCAGAAAACGCCCACAGGGCATGGGCGAGGCCGTTCTTGGGCTCGTTGGAGAGCTCTTGCAGGCGTGCATCTAGTGGTGGTGGAGGCCGGGCCTATGATGGCCGGAGACAACAAAGGCGAGCTCCAAGGCGGCGGCCGGAGTTCGGCCATGTGCGGGGTTTGGGCTGCGGCGTGCAAACACGGAAACTGAGGCGCTAGCGAGGCACTATGCGATGCGACAAGCACGTTGCATAGCACAGAATGACCAAATGGTCGCTGGAGCAACGCCGGCGACAAGCTCGAGCGGAGACGAGCTTCGGCCATGGTGGAACTATAGCCTAGAGGGTGCAAACGTGTGGGAAAGAAGAGGGGAAAAACGGCGGAGCTCACAGGGAGGTCAATGAGTAGATCAGTGGGATCGGGGGCGACCGGAGCGAGGCGAATCGATGAACGGCGTCCGGCGGGCACCAAGGTTGAAGACGGCGCGATAGCGGCGATGCAGGGCCTCCAGCGAAGCGTGGCTCGGTTGGGAGGGCGAGGGCATCATGGCGGAGCGATTTGGCTTGTCGGAGGGGCGAGGGGGTGGCTCTAGCGTCGTCTATGGCGAACGGCGGCGAGGAACGCGCTCGGGCATCGCGGGAGAGAGTGAGGGAGACAAGGGGGGGAGTGAGCGAGGATGAGAGGGGGACGTGGGGGTCGTGTGGCATCCCTGGACGTCTCCAGGACGTCGGCAGAAGCAGGAGGTGGCCGGCGTGTGACCGCGGGCGCCGGCCACGCGCTCCGCGTCCTTCTGGCGGGAGGAGGAGGACGACTGGCAGCCAGTCGGCTGGGCCGAGCCAGGTGGGCTGGGCCAGCACAGGTAAGGCCCAGGTAGCTTCCCTCTCTCTCTTTTATTTTTATTTGTTTCTGTTTTTCTATTTAACTGCAAATGTTGGGCTTTAATTAAAATACTAAAACGTTTCCAAAAATCCTGAAAATAATTTTGGGCTCTGTTTAGAATATTTCCAACAACAAACATTTATTTCCAGAATTATTTGAGCATTTAAATTATTTTATAGCATTTAAATGCCCAAATTCAAATACTTATGATTTAATTCAATGACCTTCTATTGACCTCAAAAACTGTGCACCAATTTTGCCTTTGATACCGAAACGATGGGTTCCCTTTAACGGAGTAACCCGAAGGTAAGCCTTCGCGTCGACTTCGTAAATCATAGGCTTATGTTTACGATCATATTGACTCTTTTGACGAGATTGGGCTGTTTTCAATTTCTCACGAATAACGCGAACCTGCTCTTCTGCTTCCTGAATCATATCCGGGCCAAAGAGTTGTCTTTCCCTGGTTTCTGACCAGTTAAGAGGCGTTCGACATTTTCATCCATAAAGAACTTCGAAAGGAGCCTTGCCTAAGCTAGCTTGATAACTATTGTTATAAGAAAACTCCGCGAAGGGAAGGCATTTCTCCCAACTCATTCCGAACAAGATGACAGAAGCTCGGAGCATATCTTCCAGAATTTGATTGACTCGCTCTACTTGAACACTTGATTGAGGATGGAAGGCGGTACTAAAAGAGAGACGAGTTCCCATAGCATTTTGGAAACTTTCCCAAAATCAAGAGGTGAAGAGACTCCCACGGTCTGAGTTAATTTCCAATGGAACACCATGAAGAGACACTATTCGGGAGATGTATAAATCGGCTAGCTGGCTAGCGGTGATACTCTCACGAACAGGTAGGAAATGGGCTACTTTGGAAAGTTGGTCGATCACGACGAAGATGGCATTATTCCCTCTCTTGGTTCTAGGAAACCCAGTGATGAAATCCATACTGATTTTATCCCATTTCCATTCAGGGATAGCCAAAGGTTGAAGGGTGCCAGCAGGCCGTCGATGCTCTGCTTTAACACGATGACAAACGTCGCAATTAGCAATGTATTGAGCGATTTCCGTCTTCATCCTAGTCCACCAAAACCTCTGGCGTAGATCTTGATACATTTTGGTACTACCGGGATGAATGGTGAGAGGGGATTTATGAGCTTCCTTAAGGATCAGTCGCCTCAGGTTTCGTGCCTTTGGAACCACTAGGCGATTCCCAAAGTATACAACACCTTGATCATCCATGGAGAAACAATTCGCGACTCCTTTCTTAATGTTTCTCTTAATATGGGAGATTCCCGGATCTACCTTCTGTGCCTTGATGATCTGATCCGTAAGGGTAGGTTTCGCCACCAGGGTGGATAGGAATCCTCGAGGAACAATGTGAAGATTTAGCTTACGAAATTCCTCATGGAGAAATGGTTGACTTTGTTGTAACATCAGGTTGTTACAATAGGACTTACGGCTTAGCGCATCAGCCATGACATTGGCTTTGCCCGGGGTGTAAGTTATTCCTAAGTCGTAATCCGAGATCAACTCAACCCAACATCTTTGCCTGAGTTTCAAATCTGGTTGGGTGAAGATATATTTCAAACTTTGGTGATCGGTGAAGATCTCGCAACGATTACCGAGAAGGTAATGTCGCCAAGTATTAAGTGCATGGACTACAGCTGCAAGCTCTAGATCATTTGTGGGATAATTTTCCTCATGTGGGTGTAATTGCCGTGAAGCATAGGCAATTACCTGACGATCTTGCATGAGTATGCAACCTAGTCCTTGTCGCGAGGCGTCGCAATAGATAATAAAGTCCTTGGAGAAATCTGGTGGTACCAGTACGGGAGCAGATGGCAGGCGTCTTTTCAGTTCCTGAAAGCTGAACTCGCACTGTGGAGTTCACTCGAACTTTTTATCTTTCTTGAGGAGTTCAGTTAGAGGTTTAGCAACCTTGGAGAAATTCTCGATGAAGCGGCGGCAATAGGTCGCTAAGCCAAGGAAGCTCCGAACTTGCTTGACCGTCTCAGGTGGAGTCCAATCAAGGACGGCTTGAACTCGCTCGGGATTGACAGCAATACCCTTACCAGAAATGACATGGCCTAGATAGGTCACTTCTGGCAACCAAAATTCACACTTGGAGAATTTGGCATAAAGGCGATGCTCTCGAAGTTTCATCAATACCAGCCTTAGATGTTCGGCATGTTCCTCTTCATTCTTGGAGTAGATGAGTATGTCATCGAGGTATACAACGACGAATTTATCGAAGTACTCCATGAAAACCGAGTTCATTAACCGGGAGAAGGTGGCTGGGGCATTGGTTAAACCGAAGGACATAACGGTGTACTCGTATTGGCCATAACGAGTAACAAAGGCCGTTTTGGGAATGTCCACGTTTCTGATTTTGATTTGATGGTAGCCCAACCTCAGATCCATCTTGGAAAATACTGAGGATCCAGCGAGCTGATCATACAGATCGTTGATCCTGGGAAGCAGATATTTGTTCTTGATGGTGACCAAATTGACAGGTCGGTAATCCACAACCATTCGATCCGTTCCATCCTTCTTCTTAACGAAGAGGACGGGGCAAGCCCAAGGAGAGGAACTAGGATGGATGAAACCCTTTTTCAAGGACTCATCGAGTTGGTTCTTAAGCTCGGCTAGTTCTAAGGGTGCCATCTTGTAGGGTCTTCTAGAAATTGGAACGGTTCCTGGAACAAGGTCTATCACAAACTCAACATCCCTGTCAGGTGGAACACCTAGCAGTTCTTCTGGAAAGACATCCGAAAGTCTCGGACTACCGGAACATCCTCAAGGTCTGGAAGAGGGTTGACATTTAGGGAGTAAAGCTGGCGCTTGGCCACTCGAGTTAAGACATTGACTGTCTCGCCCGATGGGTGAGTAAGTTGAACGGTTCTAGTGGCATAATCGATCTTAGCATAATGAGCTGACATCCAGTCCATACCCAAGATGATGTTTATGTCCGTGGACTTGAGAGCTATTAATGATGCAAGGAAGACAAGTCTATCGACAAGAATTTCGTTCCCATGGCTTACTCTAGAAGTTTTCCATTTGGAACCCGGAGTTTGAATTACCATGGAAGTGGGCATGTCAAAGAATGTCGTGTTGTGCAATCGAGCATAGTTCTCGGATATAAATGAATGAGATGCTCCAGTATCGAAAAGAACAGATGCCGGATGGCAGTTAACAAGGAGTGTACCAAGGACGATGTTGGGATCCTCATGAGCCTCCTCGGCTGAAACATAGTTGACATGGCCACGGGCAGTAGTGACCGGCTTGGCGTAGAATGTCTTTCCTGCGGGCTTACCATGGCCAACAGACTTTCCAGTTTGAATGGGGTTGTTGTTCTGGGGACACTCTCGAATATAGTGACCCGGCTCTCCACACTTAAAGCATGTCACCACAGTGGGGCGTGGAGCAGCATTAGCAGCGGGGCCACCATAGGGCTTGGGTGGTGCAAATTGCTGGTTGGGACGAGGCGGCTCAAAGGATGGCCTCGGGAAGAACCTGGGTGGCAGTGCCGTGCTTGGAATCCACACCCGGCGCTTCTGAGTTGCAGAGACGGATGAAGAGCCAAAATCATGGGAGTGCTTGTGTGAAGCGTCATAATCAGTCTGGCCTGTCTCAGCACTGATGGCTTTATTGACCAACTTCTGAAAGGATGTGCACTCGTGCAGACGGAGATCGCGGTGAAGCTCAGGGCTAAGTCCCTTGCGGAACCTTGCCTGCTTCTTAGCGTCAGTAGATACCTCTTCAGGGGCATAGTGTGCCAGATTCCCAAATTCACGACTATATGCATCCACAGTCAGTCTTCCTTGGGTGAAGTTGCAGAACTCCTCCCTCTTGCAATCCATGAGACCTTCCGGGATGTGATGCTCACGGAAAGCCTCACTGAATTCAGCCCAAGTAGTGATTTGGCCGACCGGGCGCATAGCTTCGAAGTTTTCCCACCAAAGGCTAGCAGGGCCTTCGAGGTGATAGGCAGCATAAGTAACCTTGTCGGCTTCGGCAACGTTGGCAGAACGTAGCTTGTGAGTGATGCTGCGAAGCTAGTCATCCGCGTCGAGGGGTTCGACGGAATGGTTAAACTTTGGTGGGTACAGCTTGATGAAGTCATTGATTGACACCAAGTCATTTCGCAGATGGAGTGCAGTGTTCTGTTCAATCCGCTCTAGCATGCGGTTAGTCTCACGCTTGTTTCTTTCCGCCTCCAGCATCACTTCGGCAAGAGAAGGCGGGTGAGGAAGATTTTCACCCCTAGCTGCACTGGCTTCCCCCTGCTCCGAGGCAGCAGGGTTGCTGTGGGTGTTGACCATCCTAGGAGAAAACAAAACAATGGTTTAGACAATGATGGCTCAAGCTTAGCAAGGAAGTGCAGAATGTAATGGATAACACGGAATGCAGAGATGTTCATCCGTATGTCATGATAATATAAAACTGCCATATATATACCATCGGTCATACACATCATACATAGTTTAGTACAAGCCCAGGCTACAGTACAACTATGATGAAAGACGTTACATCTCATCGGAGGCATTCCAAGCTCCTATACATTATTTTTCTACACCTACGGAATTGATTACACACTAAGTCGTAGTCCACCAGTCACGCAAGACAGTGAAGATACAACTATTACAATACTAGTGATACTACTACTAACTCAGACAGCTCCGTAGTAGTCCTCATAGAAGTCACCTCCATAGCCTGGAAGTTCAACGTGACCATCCGGGCATAGACGGTCCTAAGGAACCTGTGGACCATAGGGACTAGGATGAGGTCTTGGACCAACAAACGGTGGCCTGCGGGGACCACAGGGTGGGGTGATGCCTCCCACATCACGCCAATCCACCATGTCTGGCAGAGCTAATCTCATAGGATATAGATCCCTTGTATCCATACATCCAGCTTGCACCGCAGGTGCAAACTAAGTCAATGTGGCCCAATGATCAGCACGGGTATTGAAAAGCTCCAGCCTCAAGGCCCGATTCTCTCGGTCCTTATCTTCGAGCATCTCAGCAGTGGGACGAGTTAATGAGTCCTCCTGAGTGGAGTCTCAGATACCCTTGCACTCCCGGAAGTGAAGCTGGCATGTAGCGGAAGTTGGTGTTCCGAAGCAGGCCAGTCCAGACTCGCATAATGGTCATCATGGAATAGGTAGCATCCTGCACAGCCATCTCAACAGTAACCCCGAGTCCATAGGAACAGTGAAGGGGCTCGATAGATCCAGGATAAGAAGGAAATATCCTGACGGTGCAGAAATATTGGCTTTGATTAAAGTCGCGGAATTGCTCTTCAACGGTGTATTCGGGATACCAACGGTAACCCGTCTCGATCATTACCCGGACTAACATAGCAGTATGACCGGGCACGTCGAGGCACCGGGTCAGGCAAACCACTTGGTTTTGAACACGGTTGGCCATCTGAAAGCACAACCACAACGCAAAGACATCAGAATTTCTAGGGAAAATTGGACAGCATAACAACTGTAAATGCTCAGAAAAAAATTTGAGACATCCACAACAGTTCGCAATACCACTCAACAACATCATATCAAGGTTCTGATCCAATTAGCAACATACTAAGAATAGTAGAAACTGAACTGGGACTTGTAACAACAATCCTATTAGCTACTACGGATTAGTAACATGTGACCCTGATAGAAGAAGAGAGCCTAGTCCTTAACCCACCTTGAATGAGAAGAGAATGACTCAGAACAGAGGCATAGGGTAAAGGAGTAAAAAAGCCTTACGTTCCCTCCCACAATCAATTCCCCTATATATAACTAAAGCATTTCTAGACTCAACATCGACCAGCTTGGCTCAAAGAACCTACAGGCAGTCCGGCTCTGATGCAAACGCTGTCAGGACCCCGATTCCAAGCCACATCTATCTAGCCGGTAACACCTCATATCACTTTGCGGCCTCACGCACGGTATCCCACGGGTGACGCCTTACCATGGCCCGGGACCATTTGCGCCTTTTGGCTCACGTATATGGTAGTGTCACTAGCATCCATATGACAGAGAACTCGGGCCGACATGGCTAGTCGTGAACCCAAAGCGACACAGACCTATGGAGACAGGCATACATGAATCACATCGAGCATGTCGGTCATCAGCGAGTGATTCCAGGCTATAGCACTGGGCTAACAGGACTCCGGGGAACCCGGGCTATAGTAGGCTAGCAGGACTCCGGAAGTCACCGCGTGACATTTCCCCGAAGGGACAGACATAGGAACGAAGTGAAACACATGCCGGCCAGTCAAGTGTCCTAAACAGTAGTGCTGAGCTAGCAGGACTCCGGTGTACCAGGCTGTAGCGGACTACTATGGCTCGAGGAACACTAGACTACATTTCCCCATAAGAAAGGCTGCCAAGGATAAACAACTAGATTGTCGGATCCCACTCATACCAAGCATTTCAATCATACACACAATATGCCCGATATGAGTACATACAACATGGCATCACAACAAAACTCTACAACTCAAGTACTTTTTTTAAAGGCTCCGGGGAGCCATACATAACATGTTCATACAGATAGGGGTCACATGACCCGACACTCAAGTCATACAAACATACAAGCACATGCGGAAGCAACTAGTCTGAGTACAGACTCTAGAAGAAAGAAGGCTTCTCGAAGCCTGTCTATCTACATAGGGCCCTCCATGGCCAGGATCACCACCTGGGTGGCTAGTCACTCGTCGACGTCAAGGTCTACGTAGAACCCATCGGAGGGGGCGGTGTTGTCGTCTGAAAACAGTAATTAAGCAAACATGAGTACAAAGGTACTCAGCAAGTCTTACATCAGAACCTACTATACATGCTTATTCTCAAGAAGGTGGTGGGGTTAATGCAGCAAGCCAGCTTTGACTCTTGGCTAAGCTATCCTACGGAACTCCACCAGTATAATAGTTTTCGCACACGAGTCCACTACTCACCAACACAATACTCCACCGGGGATCCTCCCTCGTCATCCTACGAGAGGGCCATCCTCGGTACTCACACTTATCTTGAGTCTTTTAGTAGTATCCATTAACTTGTCTATGAACTGTATAGGCAACCAAGTAGTCCTTTACCGAGGACGCGGCTATTCGAATAGTTTTATACCCTGCAGGGGTGTACTTCTTCATACATGCTTTCACCACTTACCGCCGTTTACACGACATGTACTCGGCAACCTTCAAGCGGAAGCCTAGCGAGGGTGTCGGCCACGAGCTAGTCATGTAGAGGCATACTAGTGACATTTGGTTTGTCTATGTATTCACACAAGTATTATGTTTCCGGATAATACAATTCTAGCATGAATAATAAACATTTATCATTATATAAGGAAATAAAATAATAACATTATTATTGCCTCTAGGGCATATTTCCTTCATGAACAACTATGATCAAGAAGTCATCCTAGAACAACCTACGTCAAGCATTACTCCAACATCGTGTTCACTTCCCGGACTCCGCCGAGAAGAGACCATCACGGTTACACACGCGGTTGATTCATTTTAATTAAGTTAAGTTTCATGTTATCTACAACCAGACATTAACAAATTCCCATCTTCCCATAACTGTGGGCACGACTTTCGAAAGTTCAAATCCCTGCAGGGGAGTCCCAACTTAACCCATCACAAGCTCTCACGGTCAACGAAGGATATTCCTTCTCCCGAGACATTTCGATCAGACTCGGTATCCCGGTTACAAGGCATCCTCGACAACGGTAAAAACAAGTCCATCAAGACCACCCACTGTGCCGACAAATCCCGATAGGAGCTGCACATATCTCGTTCTCAGGGCACACCGGATAAGCTAAGTGTACAAGAGCCAACGTAACCCAAGTTGCCAAGGGACGGCCCTGCACGGTGCTCTGGGTTGGACCAACACTTAGAGAAGCACTGGCCCGGGGGTTTAAAATAAAGATGACCCTTGAGTCCGCGAAACCCAAGGGAAAAAGTCTAGGTGGCGAATGGTAAAACCAAGGTCGGGCCTTGCTGGAGGAGTTTTATTCAAGACGAACTATCAAGGGGTTCCCATTATAACCCAACCGCGTAAGGAACACAAAATCCGGGAACATAACACCGATATGACGGAAACTAGGGCGGCAAGAGTGGAACAAAACACTAGGCAAAAGGCAGAGCCTTCCACCCTTTACCAAGTATATAGATGCATTAATATAAACAAGATAATATGGTGATATCCCAACAATAAACAATGTTCCAACAAGGAACGATCTCCAATCTTCACCTGCAACTAGCAACGCTATAAGAGGGGCTGAGCAAAGCGGTAACATAGCCAATCAACGGTTTGCTAGGACAAGGTGGGTTAGAGGTTTGACATGGAAATTTGGGAGGCATGATAAGCAAGTGGTAGGTATCGTAGCATAGGCATAGAAAAAGAGCGAGCATCTAGCAAGCAAATATAGAAGTGATTTCGAGGGTATGGTCATCTTGCCTGCAAAGTTGTCAGAGTTGACTTGATCCTCGTAAGCGAACTCAACGGGCTCCTCGTTCGCGAACTCGTCTCCCGGCTCTACCCAAACAAGAACAACAATCAAACGGAACACAATCAACCACGTGCAATGCTCAAACAACATGATGCAAACATGGTATGATATGCGGGATGCGGTATGTGATGCATTTGCAAAATTTGACAAGGAATGATTGAACCTGGCCTCAACCTGGAAATCCAATAGTTCCACTGGAAAGGTGAGGTGATTTCAGTTGAAATCGATATAAAGATCATCGGAATCGGATGCACGGTTTGGAAATGGCAAGCAAAACAAATATGGCACCCGTCTGCAATAATCAGCAAGTGACCAAATAAATGCATCAAGATAAGTATTCTACATCACTCAAACATGGCAACAAAATACATGGCATGGATCCACTCATGATGCTTGACAAAATATGAACACTGAGCTACGGCTAATTCATCCATTAACAGGTTCAAACAAGCATGGTAAAAGTGCAAATGATAACAGGTTTCAGACTTAGTGAAATTAACACAAGTCTGGAATTTATCATCAGGAAGCACACTTTAGAGCATGAAAACTACATGCTACAGGAAATTAACATGGCAAATCAAGGCATGGCATGAAGCTACTCAAAGCACTTAACAAAAGTCCCTTAGTGACCTTGAGCCAAAAGGGATCAGAAAATACAATTGCAAGCATGTTAACATGGCAAAAACATAAATAGATCTCAGACTTGGTGAAAAACTGGAGCATGCAAATCAGTTAACGAGTAGGCATGTTTACGAGCTCTAAGCACTCACTACAGAGCATTTCATGACAAACTAAGAATACACCCACCAAGAATACAAGGCATAGAAGCTAGACATGGCAAGAACAACATCATAGCATGGACGGATCAATAGCAACATCCTCGGCAAAATCGCTAAACATGTCAACAATCTGCCAGGATTCACTTTATAGCAAAAGTAGAGCTCGATTGACTCAAGCTAGGTTGCTCCATAAATGCAAACAAAGACATGGATGGATAGAGCACCACAATGTTAACAAAACATCCTTACTGATCATCCACAAAACAGACACGGATCACTAGGAAACAACATGAACATATGGCATAACGACAAAATCAGGACAAGGACTTAGTGAAATTCTAAGTCCCTGAAATTAGCATTACCGATTACGCTACTTTGCAAGATTGTGCTAGTCACCACAAATATCACAAAAATACATGGTAAGCACCTCTGTGAAGATGGCATGGCATTTAACAAAACACATGTAGGTCTCAGGATCATATCATGCACACATTAAACATGGCAAAAATGACAAATAGCTATTTGATGAAACAGATCTGACAAATTCACCACATAGCCCTCTTCCAACAGCATTTTGGCATCAAGATGAGCTCAAATGAAAATGATGCAATGAGATGAAATGATGTACTTGTCGAGGCGAACATTTTGATATGCTACATGCACAAATCGGAGCTACGGATGCAGAGTTACGACATGATGAAAATTGCAAAAAATTAGGGTTTCGGGGATAAAAAGTCAACCGGGCCAAATCTCCAGATCCAGATCCGGCGGCACGCGGAACGAGGTTGGCCGGAACAGTGCCGCATGGGGGTCGCCGGAGTGAAGGTCGAGGCGGCCGGAGCGGGGCGGATCCGGCGAGGTCGACGCGGTGGCGAGGCGATGCGGGCGGCGGAGGCGCTTCGGCGACGAGCGGCGGCCTCCGGCGGAGCAGGCGCGGCGGGGCGGCACCCGGCGACGAGGTGGTGAGGTCGGCGGCCGGCGAGCTGGCGGGCGGCAGAGGCGCGCGGGCGGCCGGCAAGGGAGGAGACGAAGGCGGCGCGGGAGGCGTCTCTGGCCCGTGCGCGAGCGCGGGCGGGCCGACCACGGGCCCGGCGGGCTTCGGCGCGGGGACGCCCGGCGACGACACGTGGCGTGAGCTGAGAGGGCGTGGGCGGCGGCGGACGTTGTCCGGCGCCGGCGGACACGTCCGGCGCGCGGAGAGGAGCGGGGAGCTAGGGTTAGGGTAGACTTGATCCGAAATTTTCGGGGAGGAGGCCTTTTTATAGATAGGAGGAGCTAGGAAGCTCAGAAAGAGGAGAGGTTTGTGGCCACGCGATCGTGATCGAACGCTCTAGATGATGGGAGAGGTTTTGGTGGGTTTTGGGCCAAGTTGGAAGGGTGTTGGGCTGCAACACAAACGAGGCTTTCTTGGTCCCTCGGTTAACCGTTGGAGTATCAAACGAAGTCCAAATGGTACGAAACTTGAGAGACGGTCTACCGATGGTAAACCAAGGCCGCATGACAAGTCTCGGTCCAATCCGGAAATATTTAACCCCCACACACGAAAAAAGGTAGAAAGGGGCTCCGGAGGAGATAGGAGCGCCGGAATGCAAAATGGACAACGGGGAAAATGCTCGCATGCATGAGATGAACACGTATGCAAATGCAATGCACATGATGACATGATATGAGATGCATGTCAAAGGCAACAACACACGGAGACAAAAACCCGACATCGAGGAAAATAAAAATAACTTAGGCCGGAAACGGCAAGAGTTGGGATACATATAAGGTAAATTACATCCGGGGTGTTACAACACTCCACCACTACGAAAGGATCTCGTCCCGAGATCTAGGACTGGAAAAACGTCGGGTACTCAGAACGGAGGTGATCCTCGCGTTCCCAGGTGGCTTCACGGTCGGAATGGTGTGACCACTTGACTTTGAGGAATTTGATTGACTTATTGCGAGTCTTGCGCTCAGTCTCTTCAAGAATAGCAACTGGGTTCTCACGATAAGAAAGGTGTTCTTGGAGATCAATGTCTTCAAAATTGATGGTGCGTTCAGTAGTCTTGAAGCACTTGCGGAGCTGAGAGACATCGAACACGTCATGCACATTTGCAAAGTTGGAGGGAAGCTCGAGTTGATAGGCGAGATCGCCTCTCTTGCTGACGATCTTGAAAGGGCCCACGTATCTAGGGGCAAGCTTCCCTTTGATACCGAAGCGACGAGTACCTTTCATTGGAGAGACACGGAGGTAAACATGGTCTCCGATCTCGAAAGCCAAATCACGATGCTTACTATCATAGTAGCTCTTCTGGCGCGATTGCGCTGCTTTGAGGTTATCACGATTGACTTTGCACATTTCCTCTGCCTTTGTGATCAAGTCATTTCCAAGAAGTTGACGTTCACCGGTCTCTGACCAGTTAAGAGGAGTACGACACTTCCTGCCATAGAGAATTTCAAATGGGGCCTTGCCCGAACTCATTTGGAAGCTATTGTTGTAGGAGAACTTGGCATATGGAAGACAATCTTCCCACTTCATACCGAAAGAGATCACGCAAGCTGTCGGTGTCAAAACCGGCGGATCTCGGGTAGGGGGTCCCGAACTGTGCGTTTAGGCCGGATGGTAACAGGAGACAAGGGACACGATGTTTTTTATCCAGGTTCGGGCCCTCTCGATGTAGGTAATACCCCACTCCTACTTGATTAATATTGATGATATGGGTAGTACAAGAGTAGATCTACCACGAGATCAAGGAGGCTAAACCCTAGAAGCTAGCCTATGGTATGATTGTTGTGTATGGAGTTGATTGCCTACGGACTACAACCCTCCGGTTTATATAGACACCGGATAGGGTTAGGGTTACATAGAGTCGGTTACAATGGTAGGAGATCTTGAATATCCGCATCGCCAAGCTTGCCTTCCACGCCAAGGAAAGTCCCATCTGGCTCGGGACGAAGTCTTCAATCTTGTATCTTCATAGTCCAGGAGTCCGGCTGAAGGTATAGCCCGGCTACCCGAACACCCCCTAATCCAAGACTCCCTCAGTAGCCCCTGAACCAGGCTTCAATGACGACGAGTCCGGCACGCAAATTGTCTTCGGCATTGCAAGGCGGGTTCCTCCTCCAAGTCCTTCATAGTAGATTGTAAACACCAAGAGTAGTGTCCAGTTCTGCAAAATAAGCTTACACATATTGCCATAGAGAGAATAATATTAACACAAATCAAATCTGCTGACGTATTCCGCAGTGCGTCATCACACTACAGCCAAGTCCTTTACTCGAATCGTTTTTACTTTTCCACCTCAGCATGTTTTGCGAGGCGGTTTCCTTGGCACGTCTTGTCAAAGCAGAGATCGTGTGCCCCCCTTTTACGGGATTCTCATCAATACGGACGTGGATAACCCAATCGTGCCTGTTAGCATATTTTCTCGATTAAAGGCGAGTCCCAAACGGTTACGGGGAGGGCTCCTGGTATTCAACCCCTTATAAAGAGACCAAGGCCTTACTCCTTTTTCCAATCTCAAACGAGTTCGCCCGTCGCCTCGAGTTCCAACACCCTAGGCTCCAGATTCCAGGTGCTTCGGACCTTCGACAATGTCCGGTTCCGACCTTCAAGGCCGATGGATGCCCTCCTCCGTCACGGAGGAGGACGTGCTAAAGTTGAGAGAGGCTAAGTTCTTGACCGCCGAAATTTCTCATAGGTTGCCTGCTCAAAGGCAGGCTATTCCTAGTCCCCAGCCCGGTGAGAGCGTAGTGTTCATGTCTCACTTCCTTCAGTGGTTAGGCTTCCCGATGGATCCCTTCATGAGGGGGCTGCTGTTTTATTACGGGCTGGAATTTCATGACTTAGCTCCGGAGTCCATCCTCCACATTTCCTCATTCATCATTGTGTGCGAAGCGTTCCTCCGTGTTACTCCTCACTTCGGATTATGGCTCAAGACTTTTGGAGTGGAGCCGAAGATGGTCGAGGGACGGCACGCAGAGTGCGGAGGCGCTGTCATAAGTAAGAATGCTGATGCTCCATGGCCCGAGGGCTCCTTTCAAGAGGAGCTCGGCTTGTGGCAACGAGAATGGTTCTATATCACTGTTCCAAGGAGCGCCAAGTGGGCGGCGCCTCCTGCCTTTCGCTTGGGTCCCCTATCACGGCTAGCGTCATGGGTCAACAAAGGATTAGATTGGGGGTTATCCAAAGACGTGCCCCTATTACAGGGCCGAATTAAGGATCTCTTGGAAGGAGACCTCAGTTTGGTCAAGGTGACGCAGGTCATGCTGATTCGCCGAATATTGCCCGGCAAACGTCGCCCCCTTCGCCTGTGGGAGTTTAATCCAGAGGGACCGCGAGCTCCCCAGAATTTTATGGGCGCAACGCCCGCGGAGATGTATAGACTGTTCTTCGGATCACAAGAGATGTGCCCGGATTTAACCGAGGACGCAGGCCTAAGCTGCAATCGCCCGGATACTCAAGTAAGCAACCTTGTGCCCGGACCTTCTATCCGTATAATTGTCATAAACTTGCCCCTAAAAGAGCTGTCCTTTTAAACAGGAGTGGATAGCGAAGGCAAAGCTGATCAGGTGTCCGTCTCCCCTTCCTGAAACCAGGCCGGATCCCGTGCTGGTCAGGATGCTGGAGATAATGCCTTTGGAGGGGGAGGACAAGGAAGCTATGGCCTCCTCGAAGGAGGCTGCCCCGAAGGGAGGAACCGACAATTCCTCTCCTAAGGGGAAGAAGAGAGCCGCCTCTGACGACCCGGAAACCATGGTCTCGAAACGGGGGAGAAAATCCTCGTCGGAGGGTCTGAAGCCGGGGAGTTCCTCGGCCGGACTACGCCCTCAAGGGGATCAGCCCTCCAGCGATCCGTAAGTGGAGAAAAGATTTTCCTTTTGAGGGATGAGGGAAGTCCTTGATTTATATCTGACAAGATTAACCAAACCTTTATCTTGTAGCTCGGACCTCAGCCCTTCTCAGCAGAGCTCGTCTTCGGGGGATCTCCTTCCGGAGAAGATGGAGAGCGGGACGCCTTCCCCTGCCGTGCCGCCTAGCGAGGCGAGCGACCCTGAGGTGTCGCCGCGGAGGGTTTCTCCAAATCCGGCAGGGGCGGAAGGTGGCTATGCGCCCCCCCGAGGTTCTCCGCGTTCGGCCTTCGAAAGAGGCCATAGGACAAGTCCGGCACCGTCTGGTTCTCAGCCGGAGGAGCTAAAGATTCTGCTGGGGCGAGCTTCTATCTCAGAGGAGCACCGTGCATTGATGGGCACGGTGATTGAAAGGATTTCATCCGCAGAAAGAGGATTGCATGAGGCCGTCAAAAGTTTACTGACGGGTTTTGAGGTACGTTAGATAATGTACACTTTTGTCAGTTGCGCATAAGTAAGATGCGCCCTGTGTAGATAGTAGCCCCTAAGACTCTGCGCGTTGTCAAGAAATGACGGCACACAGAGGATCATAATCCCAGGTCTAAGATGTCGCCTTTGAATGTAGGTGGCGAGGTGTCCGGAATCAAGCCGAACTGATGATGCGGCCGAACTAAAGCGGCAACTAGACGTGGCAGATGCCGACATCGCGCTTGTCAACAAGCGGCTTGATGAGGCTCAAGGTATGTAATTATTCGGGAAGCATCAGGTAAGAGGAGCTTCATCCCAGTGTCTTACAATGTGTGTGCTCGACGCAGATGGTACGGCCGCCGTGGAGAATCTTAGGGCAGAACTTGCCAGAGCTAAGGAGCAAGCCAGAAAAAGCGATGCGGCTGCCGAGAAGGCCCTTGAAGAGCTGAGAGCCGAACAGGCTGCTCACTACCGAAGCAAAGAAGAGATGGCCGAGAAGTTAAAGAGCGCTGCAGACCGTTGCAAACTTCTTGAGAAAGAAGACCGGGCGAGACAGACGGACTTAGACAAGGCCGTTGCCGATGCCAAGGACGCTCGCTCTGCAATGAGAGCTGCGAAGGAGGAGCTGCATCAGGCCGAACAGATTGCGGCTAGAAAGCCCTTTATGCTGCGGAGGAAGTTTTGTGATCCAAAGTTTGCTCCGTTGGACCGGATGTGGAGTGTGGAGGACACCTATCTGGATTTGGCAGCAAGTGCTGCTGATGCGACCGAACACTTTCGAGATCTAAAAGATCGCGAAGTGGAAAAACTTTTCTGGTCACAGTTCCACAATCCAGAGTGTCCACTGGCAGTGGACGATCGCCTGGCTCAATGGGCCAAACTGAATAGATTGTCCGGACTCGCCATGAAGTACGTCATGGGTCATCTGTGGCCTGGGAGATCGGAGCAGAAGAGTTATTTTAGCTTGGTGCAACAATTCCTTGACGCGGTGCCGTGTATAAATGCAATGAAGAGGTCAGCATGCATAGAGGGCGCTAGGATGGCTCTTGCCCGTGTTAAGACATACTGGGCAGAGATGGAGACCACCGTTGTTGCGTCCCGAAATTCGGACAAAAGCCGAGTACCCTCCGAGCACTATTTTCAGGAAGTTCTTGAAGGCGCTCATGTAATAGAGACGCAGTGCCCGAAAGATGTTATGTTATGATAGCATATGTAATTATAAAGTAATATTTTGATGAACTACAGTGGCCTTTTTTATACTTGTGCCTCCAAGTATTGGGAACACCTCATGTGCGGCCGTTTTAAGATATATGTATATATATATATATATAATCTGAAAGATGGCAGTCGTTGGCTTCAGCCCCCTTGCACATAATGCGGGGGTGCTTGCAGAAGATGCATTTTCACACTTAACCCAACGTCTTGGTCCTACAAAGGAGGTGATAGCGCAGCGGGCCAGGCAACCGGACTATAATGCTTTAACACTTTCACTTAGCCATAGGAGTTTGACAGTGAGACTATTTAGGTAGCTCCTTGGTGGTAACTGCGCTCGTTCGAGTTCGGGGCGCGTATGTGCCTGACCGGGAAGCGGCCCTTCGTTAAAGCGGAGGAAGCCGATAGATTCCGATGGGTCATCGAGTGGCTGACCAGTCTCACGCTACATCATGACAGTCAGTTTTCGGCTTTCTCTACTGAGGTGCTCGCCCTGGCCGAACCGGGGGCACAATCGCAGTAGTTCTCCTGGTGCTACCTTAGTCGATAGAGCAGAACGTAAGGTAGCCGAACTCAGGAGCCGGGCAACCCAACATTTGACCAAAATCATGATTCGGAGCTGATGCATATAATGCCAAAACTCGCGACGCCGAACACTCCCTAAGGTGTTCAGTCTTTATGAGTGCGGGCGAAACAACACTCTTTATTAAAAAAAAGCCCCTAGTGTCCAGGTACGTGCAAAAATTCTGACGTGGCCACATGCCAAGACGCCAGCCTCCTCCTTGGTTATATCAGAAAGAAAAAACCAGGGGATGTGTAGCAACAAGAGACAGTTAAAAAGGTTTACGCAGGGTCTTAATCTAAAAAGAATCCTTTAGGACGGGTCCCTACTGCACGTCTGCGCCTGTGTCTCCGTTGTGCCGTATCCTGGACGGGCGCCGCACGACGTTCATCTGTAAAAGAGAGGAACTGAGTTGAAAACGGGTCGTGCCAAAAAAGTTTAAAATAAGCAAAGTATAAAGTAAGATATATAAGTTTGAGCTTTATTGTCTCTTATTGTATATGCGTGGAGCCCCTAGTGCGGGGGTATATGGCTTCTAGGCCTGCATCAATGATGATTTTGCACCGAACTCGTCTATCTGCGTTCATGGTCTTGAATGACCTATTTTGAAGTTTTTTGGCCGGTGAGGCCATTTTGCTGTGGGGCTGTCATAGCAGCCGCACAGTCCTCCGCTTGGGGAGGCGCACTTTAGTGCTTCCCCTTCAAAGAGATGATGCCTCGTGGACCGGGCATCTTAAGCGTAAGAGATGCATAATGCGGTATTGCGTTAAAGCGAGCGAAAGCTTCGCGTCCCAGTAGTGCTTGATAGCGACTTGAGAACGGGACGATATGGAAGGTCAGCTTTTCGCGGTGGAGGCTATTGGCAGAGCCGAATATCACTTCGAGCCAGAGAAAACCCATACAATGGGTGTCCGGACCAGGTATTACCCCTTGAAAGGAGGTTTTGCTGCGGCGGATTCTTGCTGGGTTTATCCCCATGTGCTGGATTGTATCCTGATATATCAGGTTTAGTCCACTGCCGCCGTCCATAAGGACATTTGAAAACTGGAGTCCGCCAATTATTGGATCGAGTATCAAGGCAGTCCAGCCTACATTCTTGATATTCCTAGAATAATCTAGCTGATCGAAGATGATCGGTTTTGACAACCAGTGGCAGGACCTTTTGGGGATGGGCCATGTGGTGCGTACCTTTACGGGTGCCGCACGTTTTGTTATGTGAAGTGAGTTCACTATTTTTACTTCTTGTGGGAAGTTCTTTTGTTTCCTGGTGCTCTGCTTTTGGGGTTCGTCCTCGTCTTCGCTTGGTGTGTCGAGCCCCTTGTGTTCGGCATTGAGTCTGCCGGATTGTTTGAAAACCCAACAGTCTCTGTGGGTATGGTTAGCAAGCTTCCCGAGAGTACTGTGTATCTGACATATCCTGTCCAGGATTTTATTTAGGTTGGATGGATCGTCCCTGTTATCCTGGGGGGCGATTTTTCCTAATTTTGTCATGAGCCTTTGAATCCGGCATTGACTGCCGTGCTCTTCAGACTTTTGTCCTTAGTCCAGCGACGGTCCTTGTTGCGTCGTGGTTTTCCGTTTCCATCCCTAGTTTCAGATGTACTTGGGTCGCTGGGGCTGCACCTTGCCAACCAGCTGTCCTCCCCTGCACAAAAGCGGGTCATGAGGCTTGTTAGTGCGGCCATTGTTCTTGGCTTTTCTTGGCCGAGGTGTCTGGCGAGCCATTCGTCTCGGACGTTATGCCTGAAAGCTGCTAAGGCTTCGGCGTCCGGACAGTCGACTATCTGATTCTTTTTAGTGAGGAATCTATTCCAGAACTGCCGAGCTGATTCTCCGGGTTGTTGAGTTATGTGACTAAGATCGTCTGCATCCGGAGGGCAGACATAGGTCCCTTGAAAGTTTGCTCGGAAAGCATCCTCGAGCTCTTCCCAGCTTCCTATTGTGTTTTCGGGAAGGCTTTTAAGCCAATGCCGGGCTGGCCCTTTAAGCTTAAGGGGTAGATATTTTATGGCGTGGAGATCATCTCCTCTAGCCATGTGTATGTGGAGGATATAATCCTCGATCCAAACTCCAGGGTCTGTTGTTCCATCATATGCCTCTATGTTTACGGGTTTGAATCCCTCTGGGAATTCATAGTCCAGGACCTCATCGGTGAAACATAGGGGGTGTGCGGCGCCCCTGTATTTGGGTGTGCCGGATTCTGATGATGGCTTCATAGCGTTGCTTACGAGAGCTTGCTTTCTTGGCCCATAAATGGACATGACTGGGCCATGATGCGAATCCTTAAGTGGGTCGCATGCCGATTTAGGTGCGGCGCCGCTTGCCGCTTTATGGGGTCGTCTATCCGACCGTGTGGCTTTTTCATTTTTTGAATGCGAGGGCTCTAGGGCCTCTTCGTCGAATTCAGGCAGTAGCTTTCTTTTCGGATAGCTTTTAGTGCAGCGACTGTCGCCGTACTGATCTGTGGTATTGATTACTTTGCTCCATCTAATCCGGAGTGCATCTTCCACTGTTTTTAGCTTCCGCTTCTGCTTTTTTAGGCTGCGTGCAGTTGCAACGAGCCTCTCGTGGAGATTCTTCTGCTCCATAGGTTTATTCGGCGTGAGGTCGTCCGGAATGCCATTTTCGCCGGAGGAGGGATGTTCGGTTTCTCTATCCGTGTTGCCCTGTTCGGACGATTGATCTAAGGCCTGCTCGTCGTCTACCGGCTCATCTTGCTCTATGGCTGGGTTTTTGTCGAGGCGGGGCTTGGGTCGGCGTTTACGCTGACGCTTTGATTGCTTTTCGGGGGGTCGATCTCCCGTCCCATCCCCTTTTTCCTCGTTGTCGCTTCCTTTAGGGGTAGCCACCATGTACACATCTTGAGATGAGGTGGCTGTCCAATGCCCTATGGGCGTTGGTTCGTCGGTATCTCCTACATCTTCATCCATGCTGTCGATGTCTCCGGAGTCGAAGTTGAGCACGTCGTTTAAATTGTCGACAGTGGCTACCAAGTGGGTGGTGGGTGGGCTTTGAATTTCTTCATCGTCCGTATCCCATCCTCGCTGACCGTAGTTCGGCCAGGGCTCTCCTGATAAGGAGAGAGACTTTAGAGAATTCAGGATGTCGCCGAAGGGCGAGTGCTGAAAGATGTCCGCGGCGGTGAACTCCATTATCAGTGCCCAATCGGATTCGATTGGCAGGGGCGCGGAGGTCTTGGAGTTCGGAGAGGAATCCGGCTCCTCGGAGTCACGGGCCATGCGGAGTGTGGGGCTGGAGTTCGGCTCGATCGCCTCTGAGATCGCAGCCCCTGAGGCAGTGTCCAACCGCTGATCCTCGATCGGCGCAGTAGGCTCCGAATCAATGGTCGAAACCGATGAGTGTGCGGCCTCCAAGGCGCTGTTCGGCGGCAGAGCTATATCATGCCCATCGAGACAGTGCGGCGCGCTTGGCTGTGGCTCGAATCCGTCGAAGATCAAGTCCCCGTGGATGTCAGCCGTGTAGTTTAGGCTACCAAACCTGACCTGATGGCCAGGGGCATAGCTTTCGATCTGCTCCAGGTGGCCGACCGAATTGGCCCGCAGAGCGAAGCCGCCGAAGACGAAGATCTATCCGGGGAGAAAGGTCTCACCCCGGACCGTATCGTTGTTGATGATCAAAGGAGCCATCGGGCCTAAAGGCGACGACACAGAGGAACCCTCAATGAAAGCACCAATGTCGGTGTCAAAACCAGCGGATCTCGGGTAGGGGGTCCCGAACTATGCGTCTAGGCCGGATGGTAACAGGAGACAAGGGACACGATGTTTTTTACCCAGGTTCGGGCCCTCTCGATGGAGGTAATACCCTACTCCTGCTTGATTAATATTGATGATATGGGTAGTACAAGAGTAGATCTACCACAAGATCAAGGAGGCTAAACCCTAGAAGCTAGCCTATGGTATGATTGTTGTGTATGGAGTTGATTGCCTACGGACTACAACCCTCCGGTTTATATAGACACCGGATAGGGTTAGGGTTACATAGAGTCAGTTACAATGGTAGGAGATCTTGAATATCCGCATCGCCAAGCTTGCCTTCCACGCCAAGGAAAGTCCCATCCGGACACGGGACGAAGTCTTCAATCTTTTATCTTCATAGTCCAGGAGTCCGGCTGAAGGTATAGTCCGGCTACCCGAACACCCCCTAATCCAGGACTCCCTCACAAGCCCTGAGCATATCTTCAAGAATCTGATTGACACGCTCGATTTGGCCGCTAGTTTGAGGATGAAAAGCTGTGCTGAAACGGATGTTGGTGCCCATGGCCTTCTGAAAAGAATCCCAAAACTTCAAGGTGAAGATGCCGCCATGGTCTGAAGAGATCAACTGCGGAATACCATGCAGAGAGACAATCCGCGAGGTATAAAGCTCTGCCAATTGAGCTGCTGTGATAGACTCTTTGATAGGCAGGAAATGAGCCACTTTAGTGAGTTTGTCGATGACAATGAATATAGCACCATTGCCACGCTTTGACTTTGGAAACCCTGTCACGAAGTCCATCTCAATGTGGTCAAACTTCCATTCTGGAATGGCAAGAGATTGGAGGAGACCAGCTGGTCGTTGGTGTTCTGCCTTCACTCTTCTGCAGACATCACATTCATTCACGAACTGAGCAATCTTGCACTTCATTCGAGTCCACTAATACGCCTGCTTGAGGTCCTGGTACATCTTTGTACTTCCAGGGTGGATAGAGTGGAGTGAATTGTGAGCCTGGTTCATAATGACTTTACGAAGGTCACCTTTAGGCACAACAATGCGATCCTCGAAGAAGAGAGTATCCTTGTCATCAAGGCGATAACACTTGTACTTGGGTTGACTCTTGGCAATCCCAATCTTCACCTTCTTCACCATAGCATCAAGAAGTTGAGCCTCGCGAATCTGATCTTCCAAAGTAGGAGAGACTTGAAGGTTGGCGAGGAAACCTTGAGGAACAACTTGTAGATTGAGTTTGCGGAAAGCTTCACAAAGCTCGGGTTGGTAAGGCTTGAGAATCAAACTGTTGCAGTAAGCCTTTCTGCTCAATGCGTCAGCAATTACATTGGCCTTGCCTGGAGTATATTCGATGCTCGGATTATACTCTTGAATCGTCTCGACCCAACGAGTCTGCCTGAGGTTGAGATTAGGCTGAGTGAAGATGTACTTGAGACTCTTGTGGTCAGTGAAGATGTCCACTTTTCTTCCCAATAAGAGATGTCTCCAAGTCAAAAGAGCATGCACAACTGCCGCCAACTCGAGGTCATGAGTGGGGTAGTTTTTCTCGTTGGGCTTCAACTAGTGAGAGGTATAAGCCACAACTTTCTTCTCTTGCATCAACACTGCACCAAGACCTTGAAGAGAGGCATCACAGAAGACCTCGAACGGTTTGGATTCATCAGGAGGAGTCAGAACTGGAGCAGTGACTAATTTCTCTTCCAGGGTGTTGAAAGCGATGTCACATTTAGGAGACCAAACATACTTCACGTGCTTCTGGAGGAGGTTGGAAAGAGGCTTCGCGATCTTTGAGAAATTCTCAACAAACCTTCGACAATAGCTTGCGGTCCCAAGGAAGCTGCGGAGTTGCTTCACGTTCTGAGGTGGTTCCCAATTCACAATTGCAGACACCTTCTCAGGATTCACCGCTATGCCCTTGGCAGAGATGATATGCCCAAGATAGAGAACCTCATCGAGCCAAAACTCGCACTTTGAAAACTTGGCATAGAACTGATGTTCTCTTAGCTTATCCATCACTAAACGCATGTGCTTGGCATGATCTTCCTTGTTCTTGGAAAAGACCAAAATGTCATCGAGGTAGACCAAGACGAAGTCATTTGTGTAGGGCTTGAAGATGAAGTTCATCATGCGAGAGAGTGTTGGAGGAGTGTTGACGAGGCCAAAAGACATGACAGTGTATTCATATGAACCTTAGCTTGTTCTGAAAGCCGTCTTGGGGATATCTTGCTCACGAATTCGAATCTGGTGATAGCCCATACGGAGATCAAGCTTGGAGAACACTTGAGCACCTTTGAGTTGTTCAAACAGCTCGTTGATGTTGGGAAGTGGGTACTTGTTCTTTATAGTCTTCTTGTTCAATGGACGGTAGTCAACACAAAGTCGGCCCGTTCCATCCTTCTTCTTCACAAAAAGAATTCCACAACCCCACGGAGAAGAACTAGGTCGGATGAGACCCATACGCTCTTGTTCATCGAGTTGTTTCTTCAGCTCCTTCAACTCTTCAGGTCCCAGCTTGTAAGGACGTTTGCAAACAGGTTCCGTGCCAGGCTCAAGATCGATGAAAAATTCAACTTGCCGGTGCGGCGGCATTCCTGGATGCTCTTCTGGAAAGACGTCTTGATATTCGCAAACGACTGGAATTTGCGAGATGGCCTCCATCTCATCCTTCTCATTGAGAGAAAACAGACGGATGGTATCGTCATTAGCGGCAAAGACAATTACATCCTCAGATGAATGAGTCAATTGAATCTGCCTGGCTGCACAATCAAGCTGAGCCTTGTGCTTAGAAAGCCAGTCCATTCCAAGAATAAGATCAATATCCGAGTTACCAAGGACCATTGGAGAAGCCAGAAACTTGAAGTCGCCCATCATGATAGAAACATCCGGGACTATTGAAGTAGCCCTCATAGACTTAGCCGGAGAAACCACTCCCATAGGTTTACCCAACATTTGTGAAACGAAGTCACGCTTGGAAACAAATGATCTTGACATGAAACAATGCGATGCACCAGTGTCAAAAAGAACTTTTGTAGGAGTAGAGTTAACTGGAAAGTTACCCATGATGACATCTAACGAGTCCTCTGCCTGAGCTGCGTTCAACAAGTTGACCTTGGCATGCTTGGGGTTATGCTTGACCACAACTGTACTTGACGATATCACAGGAGGAGGAGGAGGGAGGCGCCTCTGATTGAAGCATTTGTTGGCATAGTGACCCTTCTGTTGGCACTTGTTGCACGTGACCTCCGAGAGCGGACGATGATACGGAGCACTTGATCTTGGAGCTTGAGACGCAGTCTTGTTCTGAAAGCCAGGGTTGGGTGGGTGGGAAGATCCACTGCCACCTTTGCTCTTTTGTTGATAAGGCTGACAGAACGGAGGAGGAGGAAGCCAATACTTCTGCTACTTAGCCACTTGAGTTGAGGTAGAAGGAGTTGCATCTTTGACTCGCTTCTTGGAAGCATCGCACTTCAGTTGAGCAGTCTCTTGCTTCATTGCCATGTTGTAAAACTCATCGTACCTCTTGAGCTCAAAGAGAACAAGAGCTAGCTGGATTTCTTCTCTGAGACCACCCCTGAACTGGTAAATCATGCTCTTCTTGTCAGGGACGTCTTGCTTAGCAAAACGGGCGAGCTTCTGAAACATTTTGTTGTACTCGTAAACAGACATAGAGCCTTGCTTTAGGTTGCGGAATTCCTCACGCTTGCTCTCAACCACACTCTGAGGAATATGATGAGCTTTGAAGTCTTGACAGAATTCATCCCAAGTAATCACACGGCCTCCTCTAGAATCTTTGTACTGCTGAAATCATTCTGCAGCTTGATCTTTGAGTTGGAAGGAGGCGAACTTGACAAAGTCCTCAGGCCTGACGTTACTGCACTCGAAATGCTTGCATATGTCCATGAGCCAATCATCAGCGTCTGTTGCCTCAACACAATTGCTGAAGGTCTTTGGCTGGTTAGCAAGGAACCAGTTGAGTGTAGCAAACTGATTCTGATTGTTGCCTTGGCCCTGGTTCCCTTGGTTGCGCTCTTGAAGAAGTTGCATGATCAGCTACGTGTTTGCATTGGTAGCGGCCATCACAGCTTGCCATGCCTCCGAAGGTGGAGGTGGTGGCGGCGGGTCAGGATTCGGAGTCGTGCGTGTTGGAGGAGCCATCCTGAAGAGGTTGACATCCGTTAGCACATTGACACACAAATATTGAAGCTGAATCAAACGAGTTGAAATTGCAACATATAGTATTCACATCCGAACAAAATGAACGAATGCATTCCAATTGAAATGGTCACATATCCATAAATTGAGAAGCCACTTAGAATTGAGGTAGAAGAAAAACAACAAGGTACGGAACAAGAACAAATATTTGGTGAGGATTACCCAATCCCAAACCAAATATTCGTGGAAGAAGAACTAGAGCTACAACAATTCCCACCTATGAAACTCCCGAACCTTTCCGGTTATGCAATCAGGTGTTGGGGATACAGGGGAAGCATAATATCTCACCCAAATCTAGCAAATCCTACATCCAGCTGTATCCATCCTTCAACACATAACCGAGAAAACTTCGGAAATCATTTACCTCAACCTTCAAAAAGCATCCATTATACGAGTTATGGCAATACTCCCAAACTCCCGCCCCAGTACTGTCGGGACCCCGATCCTAAGTCACACCGACCTAGCATGTAACACTTCATATCACTTTGAGGCCTCACACACGGTATTCCCATGGGTGCCACCTTACCTGGCCCGGGACCGTTTGCGCCTTTTGGCTCACGTATATGATAGTGTCGCTAGCATCCATATGACAGAGAACCCAGGCCGACATGACTAGTCGTGAACCCAAAGTAGCACTAACTTACGGGGACATGCTTACATGAATCAACCTCGAGCATGTCGGTCAATAGCGTATGAATCCGGACTGTAGCACTGGGCTAACAGGACTCTGGGAACCCGGGCTGTAGCAGGCTAGGAAGGACTCCGGATGTTACCGCGTGACATTTCCCCGAAGGGACAGACACAGGAACGAAGTGAATCACATGCCGGCCAGTCAAGTGTTCCAGAGCAGTAGTGCTGGGCTAGCAGGACTCCGGTGAACCGGGCTGTAGCGGACTACTAGGCACATGGAAGCACAAGACTACATTTCCCCATAAGAGAGGCTACCAGAGGTAAACAACTAGGTTGACGGATCCCACACATAGCAATACAGGTTACACGTACGCATAACATGCAGGTATGTGCTGTACAACATGGCATCACAATATAACTCAAACTCATTTAGATAAAGGCCCAGAAGAGCCACATAGTATCAATACAAACAGGGGTCTCATGACCCATCATTCAGAGCATACAAGCAACGGAAGCATTACATGTCTGAGTACAGACAACTACAAAAGGCAAAGACTAAGAAGCCTAACTAAACACGACCCTCCCAAGGGTACAAGATCGTAGCTGGGATACAAGCTACTCGTCGAAGTCACTAGCGTAACCAACTGCAAAACATAAATAAGCAAATGTGAGTACAAAGGTACTCAACAAGTCTTACATCAGAACTATCTACATATGCAACATTATCAACAAAGGGGGTGGTGGAGTTTTAACAGCAGCAAGCCAGCTTTGACTCAGTGGCTAATCTATACTATGAGTATGAGTAACTTCTTTGAGGTGAGAAGACGCACACGAGTCCACATGTTCACCATATCAATACTCCACTATGGATCCATTCCTGTCTTCCTACGAGAAGGCCATCCATAGCACTCACGCTTATCTTGCGGATTTTAGAGTATCCACTTCAAGTTGTCTATGTACTACATAAGTTCTCCAAGTTTCCATATCCGAGGAAAACGGCTATTCGAATAGATAATGTTGACCCTGCAGGGGTGTACTTCGTCACACACGCTCTCGCCACTTATAGCCCTGTACACGCCATGTACCTCAGCAACCATCAAGCGGAAGCCGGGCGAGGGTGTCGGCCACGACCTGACTAACCACACAAGTCTCTCGTCCAGGTTTATCGCCTATTCGGGTTCCATCCGCAAGGAGATCCGGCCGGGGTGTCGCTCACGGCCCCAAACGATGTGTGCAGGGTTCCCAAGCCCACCATCCGGGTGCCACTTGGTACACCGTGCCACGGTGCCTACTCTATCCCAAGCCCGTCCCGTCGGACACCACATGGTAGACAAGTAGCACTACCTACAAACGCCAGAAACTAGTTGCAACTCCTGGACAGAGATCAAGTGGATTAATTAGCCGAGAGGGGCCGGATAACCGGAACCCAATGTGTGGTAGTAACTAGACTTGGTTAACATACACAGAACTCAGTGCTTAAGGACGGTTCCAATGAGACAACCCACCATGTACTCCTACATGGCCTCTCATCGCTACCTTTAGCAAAACGTGTTCACACACTTAGCCTTTACCGGTAGGCCATGTTCACCACTCCGATTCATTCCCGATGAATCAGACCTGACACAACTCTAAGCATAGCTGGCATAAAGAAGAACAAGCATGGATGAGCAGGCACATCAAGGCTCAAGCAACTCCTGCTCATGCTAGTGGGTTTCAACTATTTACTGTGGCAATGACAGGTCATCCAGAGGAATGGGTTCAGCTACCGCAGCAGAAAGTAGCAGTTTGAATCGTTGTTGTCCTAATGCATTAAAAGGAGCAGGAGCGAGAGAGTGGGATTTATCGAGATTCTCAAGGGGGTTTGCTTGCCTGATAGATCCACGAAGAAGCACTGCTCCTCAGACAGGTACTCCGGACACCTTCCGGAGTAGAACCTATCAAGAGGGGACGGTGCCGGCAATCAATAAACAACCATATGCAACAATATGATGCATGAAGATGACATTTCAAAGATGCTATGATTTGCCCTAATGCATCTAGCATCAATTTGGTTGAAGTCCATATGAACCAAGGGTTCATATGCAAACCCCAATTTAAGTATATAACATGCCATTATTATATTTTCACTTATACAGCAAGTATAAGTTGGTTTTTCATGCATGAAACTAGCATCAATGGATTCCTTGCATTTTTCTGATGATTTTTCATATATAATTTATTTCATTCTGAGCCACGGTTTAATTTCTATGATTTTTAGAAGTTTTAACTATTTTCTGAAATTCTCTGAATTATTTAAAATCCAGAAAAACAATTACTGCGTCAGCGTGACATCACAGAGGCGTCAGCAGGGCTGACCAGGTCAAACCTGACGTGTGGGGGCCACACGTCAGTGACACTGGGGTTAACCCCGGGTCAAACCCGCACTGACCAGGGTTTGACTTGGCTCTGGGGACCACTGTCAGCGGCTGGTGGGGTGGCTAATGGTGGGGATTAGCGCTAATTAAGCCGCCACATTAGCCTCGCCGGCGTTCGGCCGGCGACGACCAAACCGTGCGGCGGTGCTTCGCCGGAATGGGCTACAAGCAGTGGAAAAGCGCGCGGAGACCAACGGGGCATAGCCCGTCGTCGTTCGCATCCAGTGGAGCATGTGGGATGAGTTGGGGAGGCCGGAGCTCAGCGGAGCGGAGCTCAGGGCGGCGGCCGGAGTTCGGCCTCGAGTGGGCGTAGTGCTGTGGTGCACGGGAAGGCAGGGGAGAAGGGGGGACCGACGCAAGGCTCACAGTGGACCGGAAGAGCAGCTCAGCGGGCTCGGGGACGCGCTGACGGCGGCGAGCGGCGACGGAGATCCACGACGGCCGAGAGGTTGAAGACGACAGAATTGATGGCGAAGCAGAGCTCCTGGCGATGTGTGGCTCGACGATGAGGACGAAGGCGACGAGGCGAATCCCTAGGGCACGTAGGGGAGGCGAGAGGGAGGCGGTGGCTGCGACTATGGCGAACGGCTGTGACGGGCTCTGTTCGGAAGCGAGCAGAGAAGGGGGGAGGAATCCAGAGCGAGAGGGGAGGGACGCAGGGGTCGAAGGAGGTGCGTGGCGATGTGAGGGAAGGTCCAGGCGACGGGAGGACAGCCAGGCAGGGTGGAGGTGGCGCACGGTGGCAGCGCGCGTGCGTCGTGCCCGGCTTCTCCTCTGCCTACTGGCAAGAGGTAGAAGACGGGGCTGCCCCTGGTGGGCTGGGCCGCCAGGTGGGCTGGCCAGCTGGGCTGTAACAGTGCCAGGCCTCAGGTAAGCTTTTCTTTTTTTGTTTTCTTTTCTATTTCTGACATTTGTTTTTTTGGTTTAAAATAAATACTAGCACAAAAATAAAAATGTTGAGATTCCTTGTGACCACTAGTTATAATATACCAGAGGCCCTTAGCAAATTCCAACATTTTTGGAGCCATTAAAATATTTATATAATTTAAACAACTCCAAATCAAATATTTATGCATTGATTCAAAAATCCAAAATGTGTAGCAAAAATGTGCATCACCTCTGGTTGTTGTTTGCAACATTTTCCAAAGACCATGAACATTTTTGAAGAGCATTTTGGGTTTACTGAAAATCCATTTTAAAGTTGAACCTATTTGAATTTGCTTTGGTGCTAGGGTTTGAAACATCCCCATTTCAATTTCATTTGAAATTTAAACATGATGCACAAACCAAGCCTAGGACCGTACCAGAACTAGGGATGTGACAACTCGCCACCACTCGAAAAAATCTCGTCCCGAGATTCAGGAGTTCGCGGAAAGAAAGCGGGGTACTCAAGTCAAAGACGATCTTCTCGCTCCCAATTAGCTTCTCTCTCGGCATGATGAGACCACTGAACCTTGATAAACTTGATGTTATGACGTCAAGTGACACGCTTTGCTTGATCCAGAATGCGAACGGGGTACTCTCGATAAGTAAGGTTATCTTGGAGATCAAGCGTTTCGTGGTCCAGTCCGTGGATGGGATCCGAGAAGCAACGCCTGAGTTGAGAGACGTGGAAGACATCATGAACTCGAGAAAGATGTGGGGGTAGTTCCAACTGGTAGGCAACCTCTCCTCGTTTAGCGAGAATGCGAAAAGGACCGATGTAACGAGGAGCCAACTTGCCCTTGATACCGAAATGATGGGTACCCTTCAAAGGAGTAACCCGAAGGTAAGCCTTGTCGCCAACTTCATAAGCCACTTCCTTATGACAGCGGTCATACTGGCTCTTTTGACGAGATTGGGCTGTTTTCAAATTCTCACGAATGATGCGAACTTGATCTTCTGCCTCCTAGATCATATCCAGTCCAAAGAATTGTCTTTCACCAGTTTCTGACCAGTTCAAAGGTGTTCGACATCTTCGTCCATACAGAATTTCGAAGGGTGCTTTCTTAAGACTGGATTGATAGCTATTGTTATAAGCAAACTCGGCGAAAGGAAGACATTTCTCCCAATCCATACCGAATGAGATAACGCAAGCTCTAAGCATGTATTCGAGAATTTGGTTGACCCTTTCCACCTGACCACTTGACTGAGGGTGGAAAGCGGTACTGAAAGAAAGATGGGTGCCCATGGCATTCTGGAAGCTTTCCCAGAAATGAGAGGTGAAAAGACTGCCACGGTCTGAATTGATCTCTAGTGGAACACCATGGAGTGACACTATTCGGGAGATATATAAGTCAGCAGGCTGACTAGCAGTGATACTCTCTCGAACAGGTAGGAAGTGAGCCAGTTTGGAGAGACGATCAATGACTACGAAGATAGCATTATTTCCTTTCTTGGTCCTAGGAAAGCCGGTGATGAAGTCCATACCAACTTTGTCCCATTTCCACTCAGGAATAGCTAAAGGTTGAAGGGTGCCAGCAGGTCTTTGATGCTCTGCCTTAACGCGACGACAAACGTCACAGTTGGCAATATACTGAGCGATTTCTCTCTTCATCCTAGTCCACCAGAACCTCTGGCGTAGGTCCTGATACATCTTTGTACTACCGAGATGAATGGTGAGAGGGGATTCATGGGCCTCCTTAAGGATTAGTTGCTGCATCTGTTGACATTTGGGAACCACCAAACGGTTACCAAAGTACACAACACCTCGTTCATCCATAGAGAAACAGCCAGCAACTCCCTTGGAAAAATTCTTCTTGATTCGGCAGATTCCCGTATCATGCTTCTGAGCCTCTATGATCTGATCCGTAAGGGTAGGTTTCGCCACCAAGGTAGAAAGGGAACCATGAGGAGCTATGTGAAGGTTAAGCTTACAGAATTCCTCATGGAGGGGTGGTTGACATTGTTGCAACATGAGGTTGTTGCAATAGGATTTACGACTTAAAGCATCAGCCATGACATTAGCTTTGCCTGGGGTGTAGGTGATTCCTAAGTCGTAATCCGAGATCAACTCCAACCAACGTCTCTGTCTGAGATTCAGATCCGGTTGGGTGAAGATATACTTGAGACTCTGATGGTCAGTGTAGATTTCGCAACGGTTACCAAGAAGGTAATGTCGCCAAGTCTTAAGTGCATAGACTACGGCTGCAAGCTCTAGATCATGTGTAGGATAATTCTCCTCATGTGGATGCAACTCTCGAGATGCATAGGCAATCACATGACGGGCCTGCATAAGAATGCAACCTAGTCCTTGACATGAAGCGTCGCAATAGATAACAAAGTCCTTAGTGAAATCTGGTGGCACGAGTATGGGTGCAGAAGTCAGGCATCTTTTCAGTTCCTGAAAACTGTGCTCACACTGTGGGGTCCACTCAAGCCTTTTATCTTTCTTGAGAAGCTCCGTGAGGGGTTTGTCCACTTTGGAGAAGTTTTCAACGAAGCGGCGACCATAACTGGCTAGACCAAGGAAACTCCTAACTTGTTTGACCATTTTGGGTGGAGTCCAATTGAGAATGGCTTTGACTCTCTCGGGATTGACAGCAATGCCCTTACCAGAGATCACGTGGCCCAGATAGGTCACTTTTGGCAACCAAAATTCACACTTGGAGAACTTGGCATAAAGGCGATGCTCTCTGAGTTTTTCTAACACAAGCCTAAGATGTTCGGCATGCTCTTCCTCGTTCTTCGAGTAAATAAGAATATCATCGAGGTAAACCACGACGAACTTATCTAAGTACTCCATAAAGATCGAGTTCATCAAGCGGGAGAAAGTAGCTGGAGCATTGGTTAGGCCGAAAGACATCACGGTGTACTCGTATTGACCATAACGAGTGACAAAGGCCGTTTTGGGGATGTCCCCATTTCTGATGTTGATTTGGTGGTAGCCTAACCTCAAATCCATCTTGGAAAAGACTGAGGATCCAGCGAGCTGATCATACAGGTCGTTGATCCTGGGGAGCGGATACTTGTTCTTTATCGTGACCAAATTAACGGGACGATAATCTACAACCATCCGATCCATACCATCCTTCTTCTTGACGAAGAGGACAGGACAAGCCCAAGGAGAAGAACTGGGACAGATGAAACCCTTTTGCAAGGACTCATCAAGTTGTTTCTTAAGCTCGGCTAACTCCAAAGGTGCCTTCTTGTATGGTCTCCTAGAGATTGGAACAGTTCCTGGGATAAGTTCTATGACAAACTCTACATCTCTGTCAGGTGGGACACCTGGCAGTTCTTCTGGAAAAACATCCGAGAAGTCATTGACGATCGGAATATCTTCAAGGTCTGGAAGAGGGCTGGCATTAAGAGAATAGAGTTGACGCCTTGCAACTCTAGTGGAGACAGTGACTATTTTCCCAGATGGATGTGTAAGTTGAACAGATCTGGTGTAACAATCGATCTTGGCATGATGAGCTGTCATCCAGTCCATACCCAAGATGATGTTAATATCTGAGGACTTTAGAGATATCAAAGAAGCAAGGAATACCAGTCTGTCAACAAGGATTTCATTACCATGGCTTACCTTGGAGGTTTGCCATTTGGAACCAGGAGTCTGGATTATTAGTGGAGTCGGCATATCACAAAATGACATGTCGTGCAACCGAGCGTATCCTTCGGATATGAAGGAGTGGGATGCTCCAGTATCGAACAGAACTGAAGCTGGGTGACAATTGACAAGAAGCATACCCAGTACGACGTCGGGATCATCTTGAGCTTCTGTAGCTGAGACATGGTGCACACATGCTCGTTCAATGGAGGCTGGCTTGGTACTGATCATCTTGCCTGATGGCTTTTCACGGCCAACAGACCTCATAGACTGGGGTGGAGTATAACTGGACTGAGGGCAGTCACGTGCATAGTGTCCTGGTTCTCTGCAGATGAAGCAAGTTCCTGAGGTAGGACGTGGACCTACATTGGCAAGTGGTCCACTAATAGGCCTGGGTGGAGCACGTTGCTGAGTTGGGTGAGGCGCCACATAGGATGGCCTCGGTGCATATCGAGGTGGAAGAGCTGAGTTCAGAATCCAAATCCGTCGCTTCTGAGAGCCAGAGCGGGAGGAAGAACCCAGATCATGGTTGTGCTTTCGAGACTCCTTGTAAGTGAGTTGAGCTGTCTCTGCATTAATGGCCTTGTTCACAAGAGCCTGGAAAGTATCACAATGATGCAGGTGGAGATCACGATGCAACTTAGGGTTGAGACCCTTTCAGAACCTAGCCTGCTTCTTAGTGTCCGTGGACACTTCTTCTGTAGCATAGCGGGCGAGGCTTCCAAACTCCCTACTGTAAGCATCAACAGGCAGCTTACCCTGGGTAAAACTACAGAACTCTTCCCTCTTGCGGTCAATGAGAGCCTGAGGAATGTGGTGATCACAAAAAGCCTCGGTGAAATCCCTCTAGGTAGGAATCTGACCAGCTGGAAGCATAGCCTCATAGCTCTGCCACCAAATACTAGCAGGACCTTCCAGGTGATAGGTAGCATAGGTGACCTTGTCACCTTCAGCCACGTTCGCAGAAAGCAACTTGTGAGTGATGCTCCGGAGCCAGTCATCCGCATCGAGTGGCTCAATGGAATGATGGAAGGTGGGTGGTTTCAGACCAATGAAGTCGGTGATAGAAACCAACTTCTTACGCTGATATGCGGTGTTCTGCTCAATCTGTGCCAGCAAGCGGTTGGTCTCATGCTTGTTCCTCTCGGACGCTAACAAGAACTCTGCCATCAAAGGCTGGTCAGGAGGATCCTCGTCCCTACCATCTCCGTGATTCTTGCTATGAGCAACTGAACCTCGGTTAGCAGACGACATCCTGGCACAGAAACCAAGGAAACAAGGATGGAATTAGCATCGACATAGGGATGCGGAATGTAATGCAAAAGCATTGGAAATTCTTGAAATCCTAGGACAATTTCGGCAGCATAACGGCTGTAAATGCTCAAAAGGATTTTTGAGACATTCATCAAAGGAATAGCATAATCAATCAGCATCATAACATCAAGGTTTTGGGTCAAACTGAGGACACACGGAAGTAGTAAAACTGTAAGGAGACACAACCCAACAATCCTAAGACTTTACGGTTTAGTAACACGTCATCCTGAGAGATAGAGGAGAAGCCTAGGCCTTAACCCTCGTAGAAAAGAAGAGGCTAACTCAGAAAGAATGACATGAGGTAAAGGAGTAAAAAGAGCCTTACGTTACCTTCCACAATCAATTCCCTTATATAACTAAAGCATTTCTAGACTCAACTTCGACCAGTTTGGCTTGGTAATCCTACAGTCAGTCAGGCTCTGATACCAACGCTGTCGGGACCCCGATCCTAAGTCACATCGATCTAGCATGTAACACTTCATATCACTTTGCGGCCTCACGCACGGTATTCCCACGGGTGCCACCTTATCTGGCCCGGGACCATTTGCGCCTTTTGGCTCACGTATATGATAGTGTCGCTAGCATCCATATGACAGAGAACCCAGGCTGACATGACTAGTCGTGAACCCAAAGTAGCACTAACTTACGGGGACAGGCATACATGAATCAACCTCGAGCATGTCGGTCAACAGCGTATGAATCCGGGCTGTAGCACTGGGCTAACAGGACTCCGGGAACCCGGGCTGTAGCAGGCTAGGCAGGACTCCGGATGTTACCGCGTGACATTTCCACGAAGGGACAGACACAGGAACGAAGTGAATCACATGCCGGCCAGTCAAGTGTTCCGGAGCAGTAGTGCTGGGCTAGCAGGACTCCGGTGAACCGGGCTGTAGCGGACTACTAGGCACATGGAAGCACAAGACTACATTTCCCCATAAGAGAGGCTACCAGAGGTAAAAAACTAGGTTGACGGATCCCACACATAGCAATACACGTTACACGTACGCATAACATGCAGGTATGTACTGTACAACATGGCATCACAACATAACTCAAACTCATATAGATAAAGGCCCAGAAGAGCCACATAGTATCAATACAAACAGGGGTCTCATGACCCATCATTCAGAGCATACAAGCAACGGAAGCATTACATGTCTGAGTACAGACAACTACAAAAGGCAAAGACTAAGAAGCCTAACTAAACACGACCCTCCCAAGGGTACAAGATCGTAGCTGGGATACAAGCTACTCGTCGAAGTCACTAGCGTAACCAACTGCAAAACATAAATAAGCAAACGTGAGTACAAAGGTACTCAGCAAGTCTTACATCAGAACTATCTACATATGCAACATTATCAACAAAGGGGGTGGTGGAGTTTTAACAGCAGCAAGCTAGCTTTGACTCAGTGGCTAATCTATACTATGAGTATCAGAAACTTCTTTGAGGTGAGAAGACGCACACGAGTCCACATGTTCACCATATCAATACTCCACTATGGATCCGTTCCCGTCTTCCTATGAGAAGGCCATCCATAGCACTCACGCTTATCTTGCGGATTTTAGAGTATCCACTTCAAGTTGTCTATGTACTACATAAGTTCTCCAAGTTTCCATATCCGAGGAAAACGTCTATTCGAATAGATAATGTTGACCCTGCAGGGGTGTACTTTGTCACACACGCTCTCGCCACTTATAGCCCTGTACACGCCATGTACCTCGGCAACCTTCAAGCGGAAGCCGGGCGAGGGTGTCGGCCACGACCTGACTAACCACACAAGTCTCTCGTCCAAGTTTATCGCCTATTCGGGTTCCATCCGCAAGGAGATCCGGCCGGGGTGTCGCTCATGGCCCCAAACGATGTGTGCAGGGTTCCCAAGCCCACCATCCGGGTGCCACTTGGTACACCGTGCCACGGTGCCTACTCTGTCCCAAGCCCGTCCCGTCGGACACCACTTGGTAGACAAGTAGCACTACCTACAAACGCCAGAAACTAGTTGCAATTCCTGGACAGAGATCAAGTGGATTAATTAGCCGAGAGGGGCCGGATAACCGGAACCCAATGTGTGGTAGTAACTGGACTTGGATAACATACACAGAACTCGGTGCTTAAGGACGGTTCCAATGAGACAACCCACCATGTACTCCTACATGGCCTCTCATCGCTACCTTTACCAAAACGTGTTCACACACTTAGCCTTTACCGGTAGGACATGTTCACCACTCCGATTCATTCCCGATGAATCAGACCTGACACAACTCTAAGCATAGCTGGCATAAAGAAGAACAAGCATGGATGAGCAGGCACATCAAGGCTCAAGCAACTCCTGCTCATGCTAGTGGGTTTCAACTATTTACTGTGGCAATGACAGGTCATGCAGAGGAATGGGTTCAGCTACCGCAGCAGAAAGTAGCAGTTTGAATCGTTGTTGTCCTAATGCAGTAAAAGGAGCAGGAGCGAGAGAGTGGGATTTATCGAGAGCTCAAGGGGGTTTGCTTGCCTGATAGATCCACGAAGAAGCACTGCTCCTCAAACAGGTACTCGGGACACCTTCCGGAGTAGAACCTATCAAGAGGGGACGGTGCCGGCAATCAATAAACAACCATATGCAACAATATGATGCATGAAGATGACATTTCAAAGATGCTATGATTTGACCTAATGCATCTAGCATCATTTTGGTTGAAGTCCATATGAACCAAGGGTTCATATGCAAACCCCAATTTAAGTATATAACATGCCATTATTACACTTTCACTTATACAGCAAGTATAAGTTGGTTTTTCATGCATGAAACTAGCATCAATGGATTCCTTGCATTTTTCTGATGATTTTTCATATATAATTTATTTCATTCTGAGCCACGGTTTAATTTCTATGATTTTTAGAAGTTTTAACTATTTTCTGAAATTCTCTGAATTATTTAAAATCCAGAAAAACAATTACTGCGTCAGCGTGACATCACAGAGGCGTCAGCAGGGCTGACCAGGTCAAACCTGACGTGTGGGGGCCACACGTCAGTGACACTGGGGTTAACCCCGGGTCAAACCCACACTGACCAGGGTTTGACTTGGCTCTGGGGCCCACTGTCAGCGGCTGGTGGGGTGGCTAATGGTGGGGATTAGCGCTAATTAAGCCACCACATCAGCCTCGCCGGAGTTCGGTCGGCGACGACCAAACCGCGCGGCGGTGGCCAGAATGGTCTACAGGCGGCGGAAAAGCGCGTGGAGACCACCGGGGCGTAGCCCGTCGTCGTCCACATCCAGTGGAGCATGTGGGATGAGCTGGGGAGGCCAGAGCTCGCCGGAGCGGAGCTCAGGGCGGCGGCCGGAGTTCGGCCTCGAGCGGGCGTAGTGCTGTGGTGCACGGGAAGGCAGGGGAGAAGGGGAGACCGACGCAAGGCTCACAGTGGACCGGAAGAGGAGCTCAGCGGGCTCGGGGACGCGCTGACGGCGGCGAGCGGCGACGGAGATCCACGACGGCCGAGAGGTTGAAGACGACAGAATTGATGGCGAAGCAGAGCTCCTGGCGATGTGTGGCTCGACGATGAGGACGAAGGCGACGAGGCGAATCCCTAGGGCACGTAGGGGAGGCGAGAGGGAGGCGGTGGCTGCGACTATGGCGAACGGCTGTGACGGGCTCTGTTCGGAAGCGAGCAGAGAAGGGGGGAGGAATCCAGAGCGAGAGGGGAGGGACGCAGGGGTCGAAGGAGGTGCGTGGCGATGTGAGGGAAGGTCCAGGCGACGGGAGGACAGCCAGGCAGGGTGGAGGTGGCGCACGGTGGCAGCGCGCGTGCGTCGTGCCCGGCTTCTCCTCTGCCTACTGGCAAGAGGTAGAAGACGGGGCTGCCTCTGGTGGGCTGGGCCGCCAGGTGGGCTGGTTAGCTGGGCTGTAACAGTGCCAGGCCTCAGGTAAGCTTTTCTTTTTTGTTTTCTTTTCTATTTCTGACATTTGTTTTTTTGGTTTAAAATAAATACTAGCACAAAAATAAAAATGTTGAGATTCCTTGTGACCACTAGTTATAATATACCAGAGGCCCTCACCAAATTCCAACATTTTTGGAGCCATTAAAATATTTATATAATTTAAACAGCTCCAAATCAAATATTTATGCATTGATTCAAAAATCCAAAATGTGTAGCAAAAATGTGCATCACCTCTGGTTGTTGTTTGCAACATTTTCCAAAGACCATGAACATTTTTGAAGAGCATTTCGGGTTTACTGAAAATCCATTTTAAAGTTGAACCTATTTGAATTTGCTTTGGTGCTAGGGTTTTAAACATCCCCATTTCAATTTCATTTGAAATTTAAACCTGATGCACAAAGCAAGCCTAGGACCATACCAGAACTAGGGATGTGACAAGTACTGGGTGGCGTCGAGGTTATCTCACCAACAACTGCATAAAAGAGATTTTCGATGTCGGCGAAACTCAGGTATTCCAGAATCTGAACGATAAAATTGTGACGACAACACCTCAGAGCTCAACTCCCCGGGACACTGCCACAACCCCTAAATGATAGGAGGCACCAAGAACAATGTTCTCGTCACAAATCGATCGGAACGATTCCAAGATACCCGCGTGATCCTAAATTTTTTTTAGTGAAATTTGAGAAGAGAAAGAGTCAAAACTCTACGTCAGGATGCCTCACCAGAGCGATGAAGGGACTGGGGAGTAAAAAGAATTCCTAAACTCTCTGATATATATATAATCCTAATTGACTCAAAACATTTTTCTAGACTCAACAACGCCAACAATTCGATCAAGCACGGGGCTCCTACGGTCGGGGAAGGCTCTGATTACCAACTTGTAACACCCTCGATGCGGCTATATCTCCTACGTGTCGAAGCACTACTTAGAGGCATAACCGCATTGAAAGCAATGTCGCAAGTAAGGTAATCTTCACAACAACCCATGTAAATAGATAAAAGGGGAAAAGGTACATAGTTGGCTTACACTCGCCACATCACACAAATACATGAATAACATTACAATCATCCAATACACTCATGGTCCGACTACGGTACCAAAATAAAGATCAATCCCACATGCGACACGGTCCCCGATCGCCCCAACTGGGCACCACTACTGATCATCTGGGAAAGACACATAGTAACAGCGAGAGTCTTCATCGAACTCCCACTTGAGCTCAAGCGCATCATCTGGAATGGTATCATCGGTCCCTGCATCTGGTTTGGAAGTAATCTGTGAGTCACGGGGACTCAGCAATCTCACACCCTCGCGATCAAGACTATTTAAGCTTATAGGTAAGGCAAGGTATGAAGTGCAGCTGCAGCAAGCGACTAGCATATATGGTGTCTAACCTGTTCGCAAAAGAGAGCGAGAAGAGAAGGCAAAGCACGGTCGAACAACTATGATCAAGAAGTGATCCTAGAACAACCTACGTCAAGCATTACTCCAACACCGTGTTCACTTCCCGGACTCTGCCGAGAAGAGACCATCACGGTTACACATGCGGTTGATTCATTTTAATTAAGTTAAGTTTCATGTTATCTACAACCGGACATTAACAAATTCCCATCTGCCCATAACCGCAGGCACGGCTTTCGAAAGTTCAAATCCCTGCAGGGGAGTCCCAACTTAGCCCATCACAAGCTCTCACGGTCAACGAAGGATATTCCTTCTCCCGAGACATTCCATTAGTTGCTTACCGCTGCACATTTTATCAAGATCAACCTGTGGGAATAGCCGTCCATTCCTTACCAAAGAAAGAAAAAAGGAATGACGCGGTCTGGTTTACAAGTAAGAAAGAAATAGGATAAGGGTAAAGGTGATGTTTTAGCTCTTCGTTCCGCTCTTGGTTTACAGGCTTTGTTAACCAGACCAGAAAAGGGGGCATTTTTTGGGTAGGTTTCCCTATTAAGTCAGCACCGGATCAAGATTGGAGACCCACCACAAGCAGAGAACAAAAAGCCTAAGAGTGGTGACCAACCATCTGCAAAAGGAGTAACAGAGCAAAGCGGAGAAGAAAAGGGGGAAGAAAAAAGGTTCCTAACTCATTGGATAGCTTAATCTATTGGTCAGGGATCCCATCTTTACTTTATTTAGGTGCCTAGACTTTTCGGGGCATAGGGTAGATTTAACAGTCCTTTAAGTGAATACGCCTTCTCTTTATCAGACTCGGTATCCCGGTTACAAGACATCCTCGACAATGGTAAAACAAGTCCAGCAAGACCACCCGCTGTGCCAACAAATCCTGATAGGAGCTGCACATATCTCGTTCTCAGGGCACACCGGATAAGCTAAGCGTACGGGAGCCAACGTAACCCAAGTTTCCAAGGGACGGCCCCGCACAGTGCTCTGGGTTGGACCAACACTTAGAGAAGCACTGGCCCGGGGGTTTAAAATAAAGATGACCCTTGAGTCCGCGAAACCCAAGGGAAAAAGGCTAGGTGGCGAATGGTAAAACCAAGGTCAGGCCTTGCTGGAGGATTTTTATTCAAGGCGAACTGTCAAGGGGTTCCCATTATAACCCAACCGCGTAAGGAACGCAAAATCCGGGAACATAACACCGATATGACGGAAACTAGGGCGGCAAGAGTGGAACAAAAAACTAGGCAAAAGGCCGAGCCTTCCACCCTTTACCAAGTATATAGATGCATTAAGATAAACAAGATAATATGGTGATATCCCAACAATAAACAATGTTCCAACAAGGAACGATCTCCAATCTTCACCTGCAACTTGCAACGCTATAAGAGGGGCTGAGCAAAGCGGTAACATAGCCAATCAACGGTTTGCTAGGACAAGGTGGGTTAGAGGTTTGACATGGAAATTTGGGAGGCATGATAAGCAAGTGGTAGGTATCGTAGCATAGGCATAGAAAAAGAGCGAGCATCTAGCAAGCAAATATAGAAGTGATTTCGAGGGTATGATCATCTTGCCTGCAAAGTTGTCAGAGTTGACTTGATCCTCGTAAGCGAACTCAACGGGCTCCTCGTTCACAAACTCATCTCCCGGCTCTACCCAAACAAGAACAACAAGCAAACGGAACACAATCAACCACGTGGAATGCTCAAACAACATGATGCAAACATGGTATGATATGCGGGATGCGGTATGTGATGCATATGCAAAATTTGACAAGGAATGATTGAACCTAGCCTCAACATGGAAATCCAAGAGAGCCACTAGAAAGGTGAGGTGATTTTGGTTGAAATCGATATAAAGATCACCGGAATCGGATGCACGGTTTGGAAATGGCAAGCAAAACAAATATGGCACCAGTCTGTGATAATCGGCAAGTGACCAACTAAATGCATCAAGACAAATATTGTACAGCACTCAAACATGGCAACAAAATACATGGCAGGGAACCACTCGTGATGCTTGACAAAAGATTAACACTGAGCTACGGCTAATTCATCCATTAACAGGTTCAAACAAGCATGGAAAAAGTGCAAATGATAACAGGTTTCAGACTTAGTGAAATTAACACAAGTCTGGAATTTATCATCAGGAAGCACACTTTAGAGCATGAAAACTACATGCTACAGGAAATTAACATGGCAAAGCAAGGCATGGCATGAAGCTACTCAAAGCACTTAACAAAAGTCCCTTAGTGACCTTGAGCCAAAAGGGACCAGAAAATACAATTGCAAGCATGTTAACATGGCAAAAACATAAACAGATCTCAGACTTAGTGAAAAACTGGAGCATGCAAATCAGTTAACGAGTAGGCATGTTTACGAGCTCTAAGAACTCACTACAGAGCATGTCATGACAAACTAAGCATACACCCACCAAGAATACATGGCATAGAAGCTATACATGGCAAGAACAACATCATAGCATGCACGGATCAATAGCAACATCCTCGGCAAAATCGCTAAACATGTCAACAATCTGCCAGGATTCACTTTATAGCAAAGTAGAGCTCGATTGACCCAAGATAGGTTGCTCCATAAATGCAAACAAAGACAAGGATGGATATAGCGCCAGAATGTTAAGAAAACATTCTTACTGATCATCCTCAAAAGACTTAGTGAAATTCAGGACAAGGACTTAGTGAAATTCTAAGTCCCTGAAATCAGCATTACCGATTACGCTACTTTGCAAAATTGTGCTAGTCACCACAAATATCACAAAAATACATGGTAAGCACCTCTGTGAAGATGGCATGGCATTTAACAAAACACATGTAGATCTCAGGATCATATCATGCACACATTAAACATGGCAAAAATGACAAATAGCTATTTGATGAAACAGATCTGACAAATTCACCACATAGCCCTCTTACAACAACATTTTGGGCATCAAGATGAGCTCAAATGAACATTATGCAATGAGATGAAATGATGTACTCGTCAAGACGAACATTGTGATATGCTACATGCACAAATCAGAGCTACGGATGCAGAGTTACGACATGATGAAAATTGCCAAAAATTAGGGTTTCGGGGATAAAAAGTCAACCGGGCCAAATCTCCAGATCTAGATCTGGCGGCATGCGGAACGAGGTTGGCCGGAACAGTGCCGCACGGGGGTCGCCGGAGTGAATGTCGAGGCGGCCGGAGCGGGGCAGATCCGGCGAGGTCAACGCGGTGGCGAGGCAATGCGGGCGGCGGAGGCGCTTCGGCGGTGAGCGGCGGCCTCCGGCGGAGCAGGCGCGGCGGGGCGGCTCCCGGCGACGAGGTGGAGAGGTCGGCGGCCGGCGAGCTGGCGGGCGGCGGAGGCGCGCTGGCGGCCGGCGAGGGAGGGGACGAAGGCGACGCGGGCGGCGTCTCTGGCCCATGCGCGGGCGCGGGCGGGCCGGCCACGGGCCCGGCGGGCTTCAGCGCGGGGACGCCCGGCGACGACACGTGGCGTGAGCTGAGAGGGCGCGGGCAGCGGCGGACGTTGTCCGGCGCCGGCGGACACGTCCGGCGCACGGAGATGAGCGGGGAGCTAGGGTTAGGGTAGACTTGATCCGAAATTTTCGGGGAGGAGGCCTTTTTATAGATAGGAGGATCTAGGAAGCTCAGAAAGAGGAGTGGTTTGCGGCCATGCGATCGTGATCGAACACTCTAGACGATGGGAGAGGTTTTGGTGGGTTTTGGGCCAAATTGGAAGGGTGTTGGGCTGCAACACAAACGAGGCTTTCTCGGTGTAACGCCCTCGATGCGGCTATATCTCCCACGTGTCGAAGCACGACTTAGAGGCAGAACCGCATTGAAAGCAATGTCGCAAGTGAGGTAATCTTCACACAACCCATGTAATACATAAGGGAAAGAGATACATAGTTGGCTTACAATCGCCACTTCACACAAATACATGAATAAAGCATTACATCATCCAAATACAATCAGGGCCCGACTATGGAGCCAAAATAAAAGAAGACTACCCCAAATGCTACACAGATCCCTGATTGACCCCAACTGGGCTCCACTACTAATCAACTAGAACGAAACAACACAAAGGACAAGATCTTCATCGAGCTCCTCTTTGAGCTTGGTTGCGTCATCTGCACGGTTCAACGGCACCTGCAAGCTGGTTTTGGAAGTATCTGTGAGTCACGGGGACTCAGCAATGTCACACCCTCGCGATCAAGACTATTTAAGCTTATGGGTAAGGAAAAAGGTATGAGGTGGAGCTGCAACAAGCGACTAGCATATATGGTGGCTAACATACGCAAATGAGAGCGAGAAGAGAAGGCAAAGCACGATCGAGAAACTATGATCAAGAAGTGATCCTAGAACAACCTATGTCAAGAATAACTCCAACAACCGTGTTCACTTCCCGGACTCCACCGGAAAGAGACCATCACGGTTACACACGCGGTTGATGTATTTTAATTAAGGTCAACTTCAGGTTTTCTACAACCAGACATTAACAAATTCCCATCTGCCCATAACTGCGGACACGGCTTTTGAAAGTTCAAATCCCTGCAGGGGAGTCCCAACTTAGCCCATGACAAGCTCTCATGGTCAACGAAGGAATAGAACTCCTCCCGAGACATTCCGATCAGACTCGATATCCCGGTTCTACAAGACACTTCGACAAGTTAAAACAAATCCAGCAACACCGCCCGAATGTGCCGACAAATCCCGATAGGAGCTGCACATATCTCGTTCTCAGGGCACACTCAGATTGTCTAAACTTCCGGTAGGCCAGCCCAGAGTTGCCCCTGGGGGCCACCGGCGGCTGACAGGTTGGACCAACACTCAGAGGAGCACTGGCCCGGGGTTTAAATAAAGATGACCCTTGAGTCCACGGAACCCAAGGGAAAAAGAGGCTAGGTGGCGAATGGTAAAACCAAAGTTGGGCATTGCTGGAAGAGTTTTATTCAAGGCAAACTGTCAAGGGGTTCCCATTATTACCCAACCGCGTAAGGAACGCAAAATCCGGGAACATAACACCGATATGATGGAAAGTAGGGCAGCAAGAGTGGAACAAAACACCAGGCATAAGGCCGAGCCTTCCACCCTTTACCAATTATATAGATGCATTAATTAAATAAGATATATCGTGATATCCCAACAAGTAACCATGTTCCAACAAGGAACAACATCTCCATGTTCCAACAAGGAACGAACTTCAATCTTCACCTGCAACTAACAATGCTATAAGAGGGACTGAGCAAAGCGGTAACATAGCCAAACAACGGTTTGCTAGGACAAAGTGGGTTAGAGGCTTGGTTCAACAATATGGGAGGCATGATAAGCAAGTGGTAGGTATCGCAACATAGGCATAGCAAAAGAGCGAGGAACTAGCAAGCAAAGATAGACGTGATTTCGAGGGTACGGTCATCTTGCCTGAAATCCCGCAAGGAAGAAGAACGAGTCCATGAAGAAGACAAACGGACGTAGTCGAACGGATCCTCGCAAACACGACATTATCGGAACCAACCCAAAGAAACAATCACCGGAAAGAAGCACACAACATAGTAAACAACTATCACTTGACATGGCATGATGCACAATCAAGTATGATGCATGTCCGGTATAATGAAGCATGGCATGGCAAAGTGCACAAACAACACTACAAATTAAGTGGAGCTCAATATGCAACAGAGTGGCATATTGAAGGAAAACACCACATGACTTATTTAGTTCTCTCTCGTAATGTACCCAACAATATTAAATGTTGTTAAACATGGCTAGAGGGTGAAGCAAAGAAAACTACCTATCTAGGCAAGTTTAAACGAGGCCGGAAACAACGAACAACAATTCCGGTAAATCCCCATATGCATATATTAGGTTTGGTCCTGTTCTGCCCTAAACCATATTTTAGAGTTGTTAAACATGCAAGATGATGCCACCATGTTAAACTAGGCAAAATTCTACCCCATTTACATGTAAATTTTATTAGATTTGGAGCTACGGTTAATTAGTTATAATTAAATCATTTTAGCAAGTTATTTAAGGAAATTTAAACAAACAACATATTAAACATTTTAAACATGGATGAAAAAGACATATTATGAAACTATATGAAATTCTAAGCATTTTACATATTTAAACCATTTTAATCCGAAGCACGGTTCAAGAGTTATTAATGCATGAACATGGAGGGGTAATCTGTAAATATGCAGTTCTCTAGATAATAGGAAAAATTGTCCTGGCAGGAAAAAAACAACACGGGCCGAATCTGGCAGGGCCAATAGTGCACAGGAGAGGATCTGTTGGGGCTGCTCACCCATGGGCTTGGCCCGTTCTGTGGTGCGATTTGGTTCTAGCAGCGGCTGGGCTAGGCCTTGCTCACGCGGCCCACGATGGCGCTGGAGGTGGGCCTTGCTGCCGATACGCTGGAGGTGCGGTCAACGCTCGGGGCGAACGCTCATTCGTCCCTGGCGAGAGGAAGCAGGCGGCAGCGGGACTCACGGCATCGGCGGACCTCAGGGAAGAAGATGGCGGCGGCTGGGTTCATGGCCGGCGGAGAACGATGTGGTGGAGGCGTCGGGGATGGACAGCTCCGGCCGGAGACAAGACCATGACGGGGCGACCTGTGATGAGGTAGAGGAGCGGTCGCACGGGTCAAGCGAAGGAGGCGCCGTGGTGACGAGCGGCGCTGGGACGATGCAAAACGGGCACGGGAAAATGGATGGATCCGGCGTGTGGAGGACCAGATCCAGGCTCCACGGGTAACTTTGAACATCGGCGTAGGCAGAACCACGCGGCGGCGAGCTCCTGTCCATGGAAATAGAAGAGAGAGAGGATTGAGAGAAAGAAACCAGAGGAAGGAGAAGAAGGGATATAGGGGCGCGAGGGATGAGGTCGGCCTGGATCAGTGGCGGCTCACGGGGAGGTCATGTTGGCGCTGCTGCTCTTCGCCGGCGGGGACTGCTGGCTTGATCTGCTCGGGGATCGAAGCAGGAGGAGCGGGATTGGTTAGACACAGAAACAGAGGAGGTGGGTGGCGATGGATCTGGGTGATGGGATGGAGTGTAGTGGTGGCGGCTAGGGAGGATCCCTAGGAAATAGGGTTAGGTCCAAAATAGACTAGGGGTAGACTATATATACGGGAAAAGAGGGAAGTTGGATCATTCGATTAGAATCGGACGGTTGAGAATCTATAGGTTAGAAAGTCCAAACAAGGAAAAGGTGATGTTTTGTAGATGTTTGGGGATGATCCGGACCCAACGGTGACGATTGCTCGGGTCGGGTCCGGGACAATTTCGGACACGCGCGAGGGGTTGATGCACTGTGCAAAGAGGGGTTAGGTGAACGAGGTCAAGTGTGTGGTTGGACTGAGAAGAGAGAGGAGGAAAGCAACCCGGCAATAGTTTCCGGAGATCAAAAACGTCCGACGTTAGACTGGCTATACTTCCGCTATAGTTAAACGGTTGGGCTATCAAACGAACTCCGAATGCGATGAAACTTGACAGGCGGTCTATCTACACTATAATAGGACCACACTTCAACTCTCATCCCATTCCGAGAACATTTTCCGGCCACTTATAAAATAATATTTCGGACATGCCGCGGGCGTGTGCAAGTGTGTCTGGGCTCAGAACGGATAACGGACGGAACTGGGAGAACCCGGGCGAATGCAAGTTTCGAAAACGTGATGATGCAATGCGGATGATGACATAATGAAATGCAACACGCAAGCAAAAGACATGGCAACAGCCGCGAATAACTCGAAGACACCTGGCACATCGGTCTCGGGGCATTACAACACTCCACCACTACGAGAGGATCTCGTCCCGAGATCTAGAATGGCACCGGAGGGAAAACGAAAGAGATAAAGAAGAGGTAAAACTAAGTTGCTCCTTTGACAAATGAGTGAAACCAAAGAACCTTGAAAAGGTTACGCCATTTTGAGAAAAGAATACAACGGAGCTGAACGAAGTTGAAAACACTCCGGTAGAAAAGAGGAACAAGGAAGAACAACTTCGGGCAGCACTCCGATTGAAAAGAAAAAGGAGTTGAATAAGAACTTGGTAAGATGAGAAGATACTTGATGAAATCACAACATACTGCCTCCGGAACTATTGAATGAATGGAACAAGGGGTAAGAAAGATCTCAAACAGCACTCCGATTGAAAAGAGATGCAAGGCTTGATAAGGCGAAAAGAGCTTGAGCAGAGGACACAATGCTCCGGTTAAATGGATAGGCATGAAAAGAACATGATCTTTGACAAAATGAGATGATGGGTTGAAAAGAGCAACATGACAATGCCTCCGGAACAAAAGAATAGAAGATAGATAATTTAAATAGGAGAATGGAGAATAAAATGCCAACTTCTGCCACAAAAGAGCTTGAAAAGGCATCTTTAGGAGAAGGGTCGAACGGAGTTATTGGAAACCCAACAACGAAAAGAATAAGCTAGATATGGTCTTATGGAATACATCTCAAATTATGAGGTGACATTCTGCCACTACTGGAAACGATAGATTGGATTGATATGAACAAGAAGATGAGAAACTTATTTCACCCGGAGGATAAATGAAGAAATTGGGTCACTTATAAGCACCATAAATAGCAACAATCCTTAGGGAAAGCTTTAGGTGAAATATGATCCAAGATAACTCCAATGACGAGATTGATGGATTTAAAATACCTCATTCTTGATAACATGTGAATCATGAAACATGAACTCAAATTATCAAGAATGACATAATACCACCTTTGATGATATGGAAGAAAGAATTGCACTCCGGATAGCAAGATGAAGAAAACTTGAGCTCCTCTGAAAAAGGATCTTGATGAACGCTTCGAGAAGGAATTAAATCATTGGTGAGCCATCATGTAGACCTCCATGAAGAACTCCGGTAATAAAAGGATGATCAAAACGGAAAGAGAAGTTGAAAACACAAGCGAAGCCTTGCGACGATTTAGATGAATCTCCGTGGTGATATAATTGAAATAACTTGGAGCTCCAGAAAAGAAAGATGAACAAAAGAAATCAAGAATTTTGATGAACCTCCAGAATAAGGAATTAAATCGCTTGGATGAAACAAGAATAAGAATTACATTATGCTTATCCTTCACCAATTTAAATTGATGACAATCAACAGATTTGGCATATTACTTATTCGCGTAGAAAAGATTAAAAGAGATATAACATAGACTTGAGAATGTCTTCAACGAACCGCCGGTAGGATTGTAACATCGAATAAATTGATATGATAAACGAAGGAAGAGGAACTCTTGAACGAACCACCGTAAGAATTGAAAATGAACGAAGTGAAGATAAAGAAACACCGGGCAAAATTAGCAAATGAACGAAGATGCTTGCTAGGATTTAGATACATGAGAGCGAAGAGATCATGAATTGATTAGAGAATATTTGAATGATGCACCGATGCGATTTGGAGAACGAGAGCTGAAAGCTGAGAAATGAATAATATTTGAAAAGATGGCCTTCGGGGAAAATTGGAAACAACTCATGAAATGCTCCGGATGGGTGAAAAGAATTCTCACAAACGAATACAATTATGAGAGGATGGGCTCGAACTAGAATCACGAATCTCTGAGAGAACAGATAAGATGTGGAGGTAAAACTCTTCTTTGGTCTTCAAAATCTGAAAATAATGATGAGAAACACCACCAATTGTTGAGACATTCCGGAATAAAGAAGAATAGAAAAGTTGAACCAACGATGTAAAGAATTTGAAAGATCTTGGAGAAATACATATGACTAATGATGAATCATTCTTACGTCAAACTTGGAAATGAATTTGAGAATAGCTCCAGAAAAAATAAGAAGAGTCAGGTAAGATCCTGGGAAAAGACCTGTGGGTTAGGGCCCACTCAAAAGAAAACACCGTTGAACGATTTACAAGAGAGAAAGCACCAGTTGAATTAAATGGCTTGAATAAGATAGCATTCCCGAAAGATCTTGAAAGAATGAGAATAAACTCCAACATCTTCTGAGGTATCTTCAGCACTCTGGAACAATAGAATAGCGAGCGGTGAAAGATTATGAGATGCACCGGCATGAGAAGGTATTTGAAATGATGAAAAAGGATATGATCAACACCAAAGCTTGATTTGAATCCACCGGAGAAGAAAATGAGTGAAGAGTGACAAACTTGAAGCTTCGTTAGTATCTTCTTGAGAATCACCGGGTAAGAACATGAAGGAAAAGAATAGAGAGACTTCACATGAATAAAAGGATACTTGATTCAGAAATCCGAATCCTTGAAGAAAAAGGGTGGGAGGGCGGGAAAAACAAAGACAACTTGGGGACGGATGAAACAGACAACGTTGGGAAAAACCGAGAGGTGATCTTGCGATGCTAAAATGATCGGATCCACTTAAAGAGAAGCACACCGGTTGGAAAGGATTAACATGACAATCTCGATTATCATGAAGGGTTAGTATTCACATAGAAATATGAGAACACCATTTAGGAAAGGTATGGAATGCACATTTGACTTCGAAGCAACTCGAATACCACAACTCAAAACAAAAACAAAGGATTGGCTTGCAGAATAAGCCGGAACAAACATATGATAGAGATTTCGTCCAAAGTTTTCGTGGTGGGGCCTACACGGGCTCGATCGTACAGCACCATCATGTACAAGGCAGTGCACATGACATACGAAGCATCCCCGAGTCAGCATAGCCAATGACTCTTTAAGACGCAACGAGACCACTGTAAAACCAACCGTGGATAGGCGGACCACTAGACGTCGAACCCCAATTTCATATCATACATATGTTGGAAAGAAATCCTAGGAGCTACTTGAATTCCCACCTATGAAACTCCCGAACCTTTCTGGTTATGCAATCAGGTGTTGGGGATATAGGGGAAGCATAATATCTCACCCAAACTAGCAAATCCTACATCCAGCTGTATCCATCCTTTAACACATAACCAAGAAACCTTCGGAAATCATCTACCTCAACCTTTGAAAAGCATCCGTTATACGAGTTATGGCAATACTCTCGAACTCCCGCCCCAGTACTGGGTGGCATCGAGGTTATCTCACCAAAAAACTGCATAAAAGAGATTTTCGATGTCGGCGTACTAAACTCAGTTATTCCAGAACTGCAACGATAAAATTATGACGACAACACCTCGAAGCTCAACTCCCCGGGACACTGCCACAACCCCTAAATGACAGGAGGCACCAAGAACAATGTTCTCGTCACAAATCGATCGGAACGATTCCAAGATACCCGCATGATCCTAAAAAAAATTTAGTGAAATTTGAGAAGAGAAGAGTCAAAACTCTACGTCAGGATGCCTTACCAGAGCGATGAAGGGACTGGGGAGTAAAAGGAATTCCTAAACTCTCCGATATATAATTCCTAAAAGACTCAAAACATTTTTCTAGACTCAACAACGACAGCTAATTCGATCAAGCAGTGGGGGCTCCTAAGGTCGGGGAAGGCTCTGATTACCAACTTGTAACGCCCTCGATGCGGCTATATCTCCCACGTGTCGAAGCACGACTTAGAGGCATAACCGCATTGAAAGCAATGTCGCAAGTGAGGTAATCTTCACACAACCCATGTAATACATAAGGGAAAGAGATACATAGTTGGCTTACAATCGCCACTTCACACAAATACATGAATAAAGCATTACATCATCCAAATACAATCAGGGCCCGACTACGGAGCCAAAATAAAACAAGACTACCCCAAATGCTACACAGATCCCCGATCGACCCCAACTGGGCTCCACTACTGATCAACTAGAACAAAACAACACAAAGGACAAGATCTTCATCGAGCTCCTCCTTGAGCTTGGTTGCGTCATCTGCACGGTTCAACGACACCTGCAAGCTGGTTTTGGAAGTATCTGTGAGTCACGGGGACTCAGCAATCTCACACCCTCGCGATCAAGACTATTTAAGCTTATGGGTAAGGTAAAAGGTATGAGGTGGAGCTGCAACAAGCGACTAGCATATATGGTGGCTAACATATGCAAATGAGAGCGAGAAGAGAAGGCAAAGCACGATTGAGAAACTATGATCAAGAAGTGATCCTAGAACAACCTACGTCAAGCATAAGTACAACAACCGTGTTCACTTCCCGGACTCCACCGGAAAGAGACCATCACGGTTACACACGCGGTTGATGTATTTTAATTAAGGTCAACTTCAGGTTTTCTACAACCGGACATTAACAAATTCCCATCTGCCCATAACTGCGGACACGGCTTTTGAAAGTTCAAATCCCTGCAGGGGAGTCCCAACTTAGCCCATGACAAGCTCTCACGGTCAACGAAGGAATAGACCTCCTCCCGAGACATTCCGATCAGACTCGGTATCCCGGTTCTACAAGACACTTCGACAAGTTAAAACAAATCCAGCAACACCGCCCGAATGTGCCGACAAATCCCGATAGGAGCTGCACATATCTCGTTCTCAGGGCACACTCAGATTGTCTAAACTTCCGGTAGGCCAGCCCAGAGTTGCCCCTGGTGGCCACCGGCGGCTGACAGGTTGGACCAACACTCAGAGGAGCACTGGCCCGGGGGTTTAAATAAAGATGACCCTTGAGTCCGCGGAACCCAAGGGAAAAAGAGGCTAGGTGGCGAATGGTAAAACCAAAGTTGGGCATTGCTGGAAGAGTTTTATTCAAGGCGAACTGTCAAGGGGTTCCCATTATTACCCAACCGTGTAAGGAACGCAAAATCCAGGAACATAACACCGATATGACGGAAACTAGGGTGGCAAGAGTGGAACAAAACACCAGGCATAAGGCCGAGCCTTCCACCCTTTACCAAGTATATAGATGCATTAATTAAATAAGATATATCATGATATCCCAACAAGTAACCATGTTCCAACTAGGAACAACATCTCCATGTTCCAACAAGGAACGAACTTCAATCTTCACCTGCAACTAACAACGCTATAAGAGGGGCTGAGCAAAGCGGTAACATAGCCAAACAACGGTTTGCTAGGACAAGGTGGGTTAGAGGCTTGGTTCAACAATATGGGAGGCATGATAAGCAAGTGGTAGGTATCGCAACATAGGCATAGCAAAAGAGAGAGCAACTAGCAAGCAAAGATAGACGTGATTTCGAGGGTATGGTCATCTTGCCTGAAATCCCGCAAGGAAGAGAAATGAGTCCATGAAGAAGACAAACGGACGTAGTCGAACGGATCCTCACAAACACGACATTATCGGAACCAACCCGAAGAAGCAATCACCGGAAAGAAGCACACAACATAGTAAACAACCATCACTTGGACATGGCATGATGCACAATCAAGTATGATGCATGTCTGGTATAATGAAGCATGGCATGGCAAAGTGCACAAACAACACTACAAATTAAGTGGAGCTCAATATGCAACGGAGTGGCATATTGAAGGAAAACACCACATCAATTATTTAGTTCTCTCTCGTTATGTACCCAACAATATTAAATGTTGTTAAACATGGCAAGAGGGTGAAGCAAAGAAAACTACCTATCTAGGCAAGTTTAAACGAGGCCGGAAACAACGAACAACAATTCCGGTAAATCCCCATATGCATATAATAGGTTTGGTCCTGTTCTGCCATAAACCATATTTTAGATTTGTTAAACATGCAAGATGATACCACCATGTTAAACTAGGCAAAATTCTACCCCATTTACATATAAATTTCATTAGATTTGGAGCTACGGTTAATTAGTTATGAATTAAATCATTTTAGCAAGTTATTTAAGCAAATTTAAACAAACAACATATTAAACATTTTAAACATGGATGAAAAAGACATATTATGAAACTATATGAAATTCTAAGCATTTTACATATTTAAACCATTTTAATCCGAAGCACGGTTCAAGAGTTATTAATGCATGAACATGGAGGGGTAATCTGTAAATATGCAGTTCTCTAGATAATAGGAAAAATCGTCCTGGCAGGAAAAAAACAACACGGGCCGAATCTGGCAGGGCCAATAGTGCACAGGAGAGGATCTGTTGGGGCTGCTCACCCATGGGCTTGGCCCGTTCTATGGTACGGTTTGGTTCTAGCAGCGGCTGGGCTAGGCCTTGCTCACGCGGCCCACAATGGCGCTGGAGGTGGGCCTTGCTGCCGATACGCTGGAGGCACGGTCAACGCTCGGGGCGAACGCTCATTCATCCCTGGCGAGAGGAAGCAGGCGGCAGCGGGACTCACGGCATCGGCGGACCTTAGGGAAGAAGATGGCAGCGGCTGGGTTCATGGCCGGCGGAGAACGATGTGGAGGAGGCGTCGGGGATGGACAGCTCCGGCCGGAGACAAGACCATGACGGGGCGACCTGTGATGAGGTAGAGGAGCGGTCGCACGGGTCAAGCGAAGGAGGCGCCGTGGTGACGAGCGGCGCTGGGACGATGCAAAACGGGCACGGGAAAACGGACGGATCCGGCGTGTGGAGGACCAGATCCAGGCTCCACGGGTAACTTTGAACATCGGCATAGGCAGAACCACGCGGCTGCGAGCTCCTGTCCATGGAAATAGAACAGAGAGAGGATTGGGAGAAAGAAGCCAGAGGAAGGAGAAGAAGGGAGAGAGGGGCGCGAGGGATGAGGTCGGCCTGGATCAGTGGCGGCTCACGGGGAGGTCATGTTGGCGCTGCTGCTCTTCGCCGGCGGGGACTGCTGGCTCGATCTGCTCGGGGATCGAAGCAGGAGGAGCGGGATTGGTCAGACACAGAAACAGAGGAGGTGGGTGGCGATGGATCTGGGTGATGGGATGGAGTGTAGTGGTGGCGGCTAGGGAGGATCCCTAGGAAATAGGGTTAGGTCCAAAATAGACTAGGGGTAGACTATATATACGGGAAAAGAGGGAAGTTGGATCATTCGATTAGAATCAGACGATTGAGAATCTATAGGTTAGAAAGTCCAAACAAGGAAACGGTGATGTTTTGTAGATGTTTGGGGATGATCCGGACCCAACGGTGACGATTGCTCGGGTCGGGTCCGGGACAATTTCGGACACGCGCGAGGGGTTGATGCATTGTGCAAAGAGGGGTTAGGTGAAAGAGGTCAAGTGTGTGGTTGGACTGAGAAGAGAGAGGAGGAAAGCAACCCGGCAACAGTTTCCGGAGATCGAAAACGTCCGACGTTAGACCGGCTATACTGCCGCTATAGTTAAATGGTTGGGCTATCAAACAAACTCCGAATGTGATGAAACTTGACAGGCGGTCTATCTACACTATAATGGGACCACACATCAACTCTCATCCCATTCCGAGGACATTTTCCGGCCACTTATAAAATAATATTTCGGACATGCCGCGGGGGCGTGCAAGTGTGTCTGGGCTCAAAACGGATAACGGACGGAACTGGGAGAACCCGGGCGAATGCAAGTTTCGAAAACGTGATGATGCAATGCGGATGATGACATAATGAAATGCAACACGCAAGCAAAAGACATGGCAACAGCAGCGAATAACTCGAAGACACCTGGCACATCGCTCTCGGGGCGTTACACTCGGTCCCTCAGTTAACCGTTGGAGTATCAAATGAAGTCCAAATGGTACGAAACTTGACAGGCGGTCTACCGGTAGTAAACCAAGGCCGCATGACAAGTCTTGGTCCAATCCGGATAGGTTTAACCTCCACACATGAAGAAAAGGTAGAAAGGGGCACCGGAGGAGATAGGAGCGCCGGAATGCAAAACGGACAACGGGGAAAATGCTCGGATGCATGAGACAAACACGTATGCAAATGCAATGCACATGATGACATGATATGAGATGCATGACAAAGGCAACAACACACGGAGACAAAAACCCAACATCGAGGAAAATAAAAATAACTTAGGCCGGAAACGGCAAGAGTTGGGATACATATAAGGTAAATTACATCTGGGGTGTTACACCCCTCTGGTCCTTGGCCTCCATGGCAAGGGAGGGGCGAGAGCCCCTCTGAGATTGGATCTGTCTCTCTGTATCTCTCTGTTTCTGCGTTCTCCCCCGGCTCTGTTTCACCGTTTCGTGTATATATGGAGATCCATAACTCCGATTGGCCTGAAACCTTCGCCGTGATTTTTTTGTTCTGAAAATTAGCTTTCTTGCAGCAAAAGAAGAGCGCCAACCGCCTTACGGATGGCTCAGGAGGGTAGGGGCGCGCCCAAGGGGGCAGGCGCGCCCCCCTGCCTCATGACCACCTCGGGCATCGTCTCGCGTGGATTTTTCTTCCGGAATTTTCCAAATATTCCAAAAAGTATCTCCATCCGTTTTTATCCTATTTGGACTCCATTTGATATGGATATTCTGCGAAACCAAAAACATGCAACAGACATGAACTGGCACTGGGCACTAGATCAATATGTTAGTCCCAAAAATAGTATAAAAAGTTGCCAAAAGTATATGAAAGTTATAGAATATTGGCATGGAACAATCAAAAATTATAGATACGACGGAGACGTATCAGCATCCCCAAGCTTAATTCCTTCTCGTCCTCGAGTAGGTAAATGATAAAAAAGATAATTTTTGATGTGGAATGCTACCTGGCATAATCTTGATCACATATCTAATCATGGCATGAATATTAAGACACGAGTGATTCAAAGCAATAGTCTATCATTTGACATAAAAACAATAATACTTCAAGCCTACTAATAAAGCAATCATGTCTTTTCAAAATAACATGGCCAAAGAAAGTTATCCCTACAAAATCATATAGTCTATCTATGCTCCATCTTCACCACACAAAATATTCACATCATGCACAACCCCGATGACAAGCCAAGCAATTGTTTCATACTTTTGACGTTCTCAAACCTTTTCAACCTTCGCGCAATACATGAGCGTGAGCCATGGACATAGCACTATAGGTGGAATAGAATATGATGGTGGAGAAGACAAAAAGGAGAAGATAGTCTCACATCAACTAGGCATATCAACGGGCTATGGAGATGCCCATCAATAGATATCTATGTGAGTGAGTAGGGATTACCTTGCAATGGATGCACTAGAGCTATAAGTGTATGAAAGCTCTAACTGAAACTAAGTGGGTGTGCATCCAACTTGCTTGCTCATGAAGACCTCAGGCATTTGAGGAAGCCCATCATCGAAATATACAAGCCTAACTCAAGAGACTATCTATATGAAGAACATGGTGCTACTTTGAAGCACAAGTGTGGAAAATAGATAGTAGCACTGCCCCTTCTCTCTTTTTCTCTCATTTTTTTGTTTTTTGTTTTTTATTTTTTGGTGGGCTTCTTTGGCCTATTTTTTTATTTGGGCTTCTTTGGCCTCTTTTATTTTTTTGTAAAGTCCGGAGTCTCATCCCGACTTACGGGGGAATCATAGTCTCCATCATCCTTTCCTCACTGGGGCAATGCTCTAATAATGATGATCATCACACTTTTATTTACTTACAACTCGATATTACAACTCGATACTAGAACAAAGATATGACTCTATATGAATGCCTCCGGCGGTGTACCGGGATGTGCAATGATCTAGTGTAGCAATGACATCAAAAAACGGACAAGCCATGAAAACATCATGTTAGCTATATTACGATCATGCAAAGCAATATGACAATGATTCTCAAGTCATGTATATGATGATGATGGAAGTTGCATGGCAATGTATCTCGGAATGGCTATGGAAATGGCATGATAGGTAGGTATGGTGGCTGTTTTGAGGAAGGTATATGGTGGGTTTATGGTACCGACGAAAGTTGCGCGATACTAGAGAGGCTAGCAATGATGGAAGGGTGAGAGTGCGTATAATCCATGGACTCAACATTAGTCATAAAGAACTCACATACTTATTGCAAGAGTTTATTAGCCCTCGAAGCAAAGTACTACTACGCATGCCCCTAGGGGATAGATTGGTAGGAAAAGACCATCGCTCGTCCCCGACCGCCATTCATAAGGAAGACAATCAATAAATACCTCATGCTCCGACTTTGTTACATAACGATTCACCATACGTGCATGCTACGGGAATCACAAACCTCAACACAAGTATTTCTACTAATCCACAACTACCCACTAGCATGACTCTAATATCACCATCTTTATATCGCAAAACTATTGCAAGGAATCAAACATATCATATTCAGTGATCTACAAGTTTTATGTAGGATTTTATGACTAACCATGTGAATGACCAATTCCTGTCATCTCTCTAAATAGATATAAGTGAAGCAAGAGAGTTTAATTCTTTCTAAAAAATATATGCCCATTCTCTAACAAATATAAGTGAAGCAAAAGAGCATTCTATAAATGGCGGTTTTCTATGTAAAGAGAAACAGGCAATCCAAACATCAAATGATATAAGTGAAGCACATGAAGCATTCTATAAAGCCATACTCAAAATATATAAGTGAAGTGCAAAGAGCATTCTATAACTCAACCAAGGACTATCTCATACCAGCATTGTGCATAAAAGAACAGTGAAAACTAAATGCAAAAGATGCTCCAAGATTGCACATATCGCATGAACGAAACGAATCCGAAAACATAACGATACTTGTTGAAGAAAGAGGGGATGCCTTCCCAGTATCCCCAAGCTTAGACGCTTGAGTCTCCTTGAATATTTACTTGGGGTGCCTCGGGCATCCCCAAGCTTGAGCTCTTGCCTCTCTTCCTTCTTCTCACATCGAAACCTTCTCAATCATCGAACACTTCATCCACACAAAACTTCAACGGAAAACTCGGTAAGATCCGTTAGTATAATAAAGCAAATCACTACCCTAGGTACTGTCGCAAACCAATTCATATTTTGTTTTTGCATTGTGTCTACTGTAATATAACTTTTTCGTGGCTTAATCCACTAATATAAATTGATAGTTTCATCAAAACAAGCAAACTATGCATCAAAAACAGAATCTGTCTAAAACAGAATAGTCTGTAATAATATGAACATTCACCATAATTCTGATACTTGAAAAATTCTACCAAAATTAGGAAAAATAAACAATTTGTATAGGAAGACATTGCAAACAGAATCAGAACCATTTGACGTTCCAGCTAAAAATGTAAAATCGCGCACTACAGCTAAAGTTTCTGTCCTGCACCGTACAAACCATCAAGCAAATGTAAACATCCTAAAGGCAAACCTTGGCACATTATTTTTATAATACACTGGAATTGTACAAGGGGATAATTATTTTTGTTGAAAGGTTTCTGTAATTAAGATTCACAAAGTTCCCATGGGCATGAACAAAGTTCAAGGACGTCCCCCACTTTCACAATGCTCGTCTCTCTCACTTTCACTTTTCTTTTAGAAAAAGTTTTGGGTTCCCCTCTTTATTTTTCTTGTTTTTAAACTATATGAAAGCACTCAACAGAAATAAATGACTATCTAAAACTTCCGGGTTGTCTCCCTGGCAGCGCTTTCTTTAAAGCCATTAAGCTAGGCATATAGTGCTCAAGTAGGGAATCCACCCGGATCCCAAGGTATATCAAAGCCAATTTGAATCAACAATGATTTGTAATTTAGTAGTGAGCACAAAGTAACATATATCAAGCAATGACAAAGTCTAACTCTCTTCCTATGCATCGACATGTCATAAAATAACAATTCATGCACACAAAGTAAAGGCTAATGCATAGTATAAACAGTTTCTTGCAATTTTATCATATTGGAAACATAGAGAGGTGGAGATATAGTTCCTCTCTCATAATAATTGCAAGTAGGAGCAGCAAGCACATGCATATTATATTCATCAAAATCATTATGTGCAATCGTAAAAGGCAACCCATCAATATAATCCTTAATAGTGTAGTTTGGAGAATTCAAAAAGATAATAGGACTATCATGCGTGGGTGCAATAGCAACAATTTTATGTTTAACATAAGGAACTATAGCAAGTTCATCTCCATAAGCATAATTCATACTGGCATCTTGGCCACAAGCATCATCAAAAAGGGATATTTCAAAAGAATCCAAGGGATCATAACAGTCATCATAGCAATCATCCTTCGGTAAGCACGAAGGGGAATTAAACAATGTATGAGTTGAAGAGTTACTCTCATTAGAAGGTGGGCACGGGTGATCAATCCGCTCTTCCTCCTTTTGTTCTTCGCTCTCCTCATCATCTTTTTCATCCAATGAGCTCAAAGTTTCATCAACTTCTTCTTCCATAGATTCCTGCAAAATATTAGTCTCTTCTTGGACAGGGAGACTTTCTCAATAAGCGCATTAATATAGGAATTATATTCATAATTATAATAGCAATATTTTAAGATAGCTAAATTTTCAGGCCTATAAACATCATCATCATAAGCTTCATTCTTTTCAAACAAAGATTCAATTTCATACGCACCCTTAAAAGCAACAAATTCTTCTATTTGTTCCACATCATAGTAATCATATATACCTCTAGCACAAGAAGCCAAGGTTTCATTATCATTAAATTCACATGAAAAGGGAAAGTGTGGAGCCTTCATCCTAGAGCAACAAGTAATATCATAACTCAAGCATACTTGCCGAGCATACCACTTCAATATATAAATTTGATCCCATAATAGTTTCCCTTTTTGTGTCAAGCGATAATCCCTAAAGTATTCACGTTGATCCAACATTACTCCCATTACCAGATTGAATGAGGTTTTCTCAGGATTATCAAAGTGGTACATAATATTTTTCACATATTGAGCATCGAGGGTTTTAGGAGGTTCCTCATCTCCATGAGTAGCAAGTACACCTAATTTTTTTGGTATTTCGTGTTCCATATCCATAACTAAAGATAGAGAACAACTAAGAACAGCAAATAAAAATTACTTAGTGATAAAGCAAACAAGCACACACGAGAATATTCACCCCACGCTATTGCTCCCCGGCAACGGTGCCAGAATAAGGTCTTGATAACCCACAAGTATAGGGGATCGCAACAGTTTTCAATAAGTAAGAGTGTCGAACCCAACGAGGAGCTAAAGGCAGAACAAATATTCCCTCAAGTTCTATCGACCACCGATACAACTCTATCCATGCTTGATGTTCGCTTTACCTAGAACAAGTATGAAACTAGAAGTACTTTATAGGTGTTGTTGGATAGGTTTGCAAGATAATAAAGAGCACATAAATATAAAGTAGGGGCTGTTTAGATAAAGACACAACTAAGTTAGTTTTAGTAAAGAGCTTTTTGTTACGAGAAAGTTATTTGTCCCTAGGCAATCGATAACTAGACCGGTAATCATTATTACAATTTTATTTGAGGGAGAGGCATAAGCTAACATACTTTCTCTACTTGGATCATATGCACTTATGATTGGAACTCTAGCAAGCATCCGCAACTACTAAAGATCATTAAGGTAACACCCAACCATAGCATTAAAGCATCAAGTCCTCTTTATCCCATACGCAAACAACCTACTTACTCAGGTATGTGCTTCTGTTCACTCACGCCACCCACCATAAGCAAATCATAAACATATTGCAACACCCTACAACGGGGATCCCTCACTCTTGCACGACACGGAGAGCACCATAGGACAGCACCAATAATAAAACATGCAACTCAAACCAATCTTGATCATCAAATAGCCATTAGGACAAAATAGATCTACTCAAACATCATAGGATAGCCATACATCATAGGGAAATAATATATAGCCTTGAGCACCATGTTTAAGTAGATATTACAGCGGGTAAGAGAGAGGTTACACCGCTGCATAGAGGGGGGAAGAGGTGGTGATGATGGTGGTGAAGTTGTTGGTGAAGATTGCGGTGATGATGATGGCCCCCGGTGGCACTCCGGCGCCACCGGAAGCAAGGGGGAGAGGGCCCCCCTTCTTCTTCTTCCTTGACCTCCTCCCTAGATAGGAGAAGGGTTTCCCCTCTGGTCCTTGGCCTCCATGGTGTGGGAGGGGCGAGAGCCCCTCCGAGATTGGATCTGTCTCTTTGTCTCTCTCTGTTTCTGCGTTCTCCCCCGGCTCTGTTTCACCGTTTCGTGTTTATATGGAGATCCGTAACTCCGATTGGCCTGAAACCTTAGCCGTGATTTTTTTATGAAAATTAGCTTTCTTGCGGCAAAAGAAGAGCGTCAACCACATTACGGGTGGCTCACGAGGGTAGGGGGCGCGCCCAGGGGGGCAGGCGCGCCCCCTGCCTCATGACCACCTCGGGCACCCTCTCACGTGGATTTTTCTTCCGGAATTTGCCAAATATTCCAAAAAGTATCTCCGTCTGTTTTTATCCCGTTTGGACTCCGTTTGATATGGATATTCTGCGAAACCAAAAACATGCAACAGACAGGAACTGGCACTGGGCACTGGATCAATATGTTAGTCCCAAAAATAGTATAAAAAGTTGCCAAAAGTATATGAAAGTTGTAGAATATTGGCATGGAAAAATCAAAAATTATAGATATGACGGAGACATATCAATCACCCACCTACTAAGGAAGAAATTAAAGAACCGGTGCCAATTAACGAAGAAACTATACTTTATAATGTTGAAACAGTTGTTCCTTCTGCTTATATTGAGAAACCACCTTCCCCTATTAGGATAAAGGAACATGCTAAAGTTTTAGCTATGGTTAACAAAAGCTATACTAGAACACCTAAACCTGATGAACAAATTAAACTAGAACCTAGTATTGCTATGGTTAAAGATCTCTTGGAAGAAGATATGGATGGGCATGTTATTTACTTCTGTGAAGAAGCTGCTAGAATTGCCAAACCTGATAAAAAAGATAAACATAGAGCTATTGTTGGCATGCCCGTCATCTCAGTTAAAATAGGAGATCACTGTTATCATGGTTTATGTGACATAGGTGCTAGTGTGAGTGCTATTCCTTATACCTTATATCAAGAAATTATGAATGACATAGCACCCGCAGTGTAAGGAAGATGTTACTATTAAACTTGCTAATAGAGACACTATATCACCAATTGGGATTGTTAGAGATGTTGAAGTCTTGTGTGGAAAAATAAAATACCCTACTGATTTTCTTGTTCTTGGTTCCCCACAAGATGACTTTTGTCCCATTATCTTTGGTAGACCTTTCTTGAATACTGTTAATGCTAAGATAAATTGTAAGAAACAAATTGTCGGTGTTAGTTTTGGTGATGAGTCTCATGAGTTTAATTTTTCCAAGTTTAGTAGAAATATTCATGAAAAAGAATTGCCTAGTAAGGATGAATTAATTGGTCCTGCTTCTATTGTTGTACCACCTACTGATCCTTTAGAACAATATTTGCTAGACCATGAAAATGATTTACATATGCATGAAAGAAATGAAATAGATAATTTTTTCTTTGAACAACGTCCTCTACTTAAACACAATTTGCCTATTGAAACTCTAGGAGGTCCTCCTCCACCTAAAGGTGATCCTGTGTTTGAATTAAAACAATTTCCAGACACTTTGAAATATGCTTATCTTGCTGAAAAGAAGATATATCCTGTTATTATTAGTGCTGACCTTTCAAAACATGAAGAAGAAAGATTGTTGAAAGTTCTAAGGAAGCACTGAGCTGCTATTGTATATACTCTTGATGATTTAAAGGGAATTAGTCCCACTCTATGTCAGCACAAAATTAATATGGAACCTGATGCTAAACCCGTTGTTGATCACCAACGTCGGTTAAATCCGAAGATGAAAGAAGTGGAAAGAACGGAAATATTAAAACTTCTGGAAGCAGGTATAATCTATCCTATAGCTGATAGTAGATGGGTAAGTCTTGTTCATTGTGTTCCTAAGAAAGGAGGTATAACAGTTGTTCCTAATGATAAGAATGAACTTATTCCACAAAGAATTGTTATAGGCTATAGAATGGTAATAGATTTTAGAAAATTAAGCAAAGCAACTAGAAAAGATCATTACCCTTTGCCTTTTATTGATCAAATGCTTGAAAGATTATCTAAGCACACACACTTTTGCTTCTTTGATGGATATTCTGTTTTTTCACAAATACCTGTTTCTCAACCTGATCAAGAAAAGACCACTTTTACTTGTCCCTTTGGAACCTATGCTTATAGACGTATGCCTTTCGGTTTATGTAATGCACCTGCTACCTTTCAAAGATGTATGACTGCTATATTCTCTAACTTTTGTGAAAATATTGTTGAGGTTTTCATGGATGACTTCTTTGTTTATGGGAAGTCTTTTGATGATTGGTTAAGAAATCTTGATCGAGTTTTGCAGAGATGTGAACCAACAAATCTTATCTTGAATTGGGAGAAGTGCCACTTTATGGTTAATGAAGGCATTGTATTAGGTAATAAAATTTCTGAAAGAGGTATTTAAGTGGACAAAGCTAAGGTTGATGCAATTGAGAAAATGCCATGTCCTAAAGATATAAAAGGTATTCATAGTTTCTTAGGTCATGCTGGTTTCTATAGGAGATTTACCAAAGACTTTTCAAAAAAATCTAGGTCTCTTACTAGTCTCTTGCAAAAGGGTATTCCTTTTGTTTTTGATGATGATTGTTTAGAAGCCTTTGAAACACTTAAGAAAGCTTTAATTTCTACACCTATTGTTCAACCACCTTATTGGAACTTGCCTTTTGAAATTATGTGTGATGCTAGTGATTGTGCCGTTGGAGCTGTTCTAGGACAAAGAGTTGATAAGAAATTGAATGTTATTCATTATGCTGGTAAAACTCTAGACAGTGTTCAAAGAAATTATGCTACTATTGAAAAATAATTCTTAGCAGTGGTGTTTGCTTGTGATAAGTTTAGACCTTATATTGTTGATTCCAAAGTAACTGTCCACACAGACCATGCTCCTGTTAAAGATCTTATGGAAAAGAAACATGCTAAACCTAGACTTATTTGATGGGTTCTCTTGTTACAAGAATTTGAATTACATATCATTGATAGAAAAGGAGCTGAGAACCCAGTAGCTGATAATTTGTCCAGGCTTGAAAATGTGCTTGGTGACCCACTACCTATTGATGATAGTTTCCCTGATGAGCAGTTAGCTGCAATAAATGTTTCTCATAGTACTCCTTGGTATGCTGATTATGCTAATTGCATTGTTGTAAGTATTTACCACCTAGCCTTACATACCAACAAAAGAAAAATTCTTCTATGATTTGAGACATTACTTTTGGGATGACCCACACCTTTATAAAGAAGTAGTAGATGGTATTATTAGATGTTGTGTACCTGAGCATGAATAGGGACAAATCCTACGGAAATGTCACTACGAAGCTTATGGAGGGCATCATGCTGGAGATAGAATTTCTCACAAGGTATTGCAATCCGGATTTCATTGGTCTACTCTCTTCAAGGATGCCCATAAGTTCGTCTTACCTTGTGATGAATGCCAAAGAATAGGTAATATTGGTAAGTGTCAAGAAATGCAAATGAATTATTCACTTGCTGTTGAACCATTTGATGTTTGGGGATTTCGTTATATGGGACCTTTTCCTTACTCTAGTGGGTATACACATATTTTGGTTGCTGTTGATTATGTTACTAAATGGGTAGAAGCTATTCCAACTAGTAGTGCTGATCACAACACCTCTATTAAAATGCTTAAGGAAGTTATTTTCCCAAGGTTTGGGGTCCCTAGATATTTAATGACTAATGGTGGTTCACACTTTGTTCACGGTGCTTTCCGTAAAATTCTTGCCAAGTATGATGTTAACAATAGAATTGCATCACCCTATCATCCTTAGTCTAGTGGTCAAGTTGAGCTTAGAAATAGAGAAATAAAATTAATTTTGCAAAAGACTGTCAATAGGTCCAGGAAGAATTGGTCTAAGAAATTAGATGATGCGCTTTGGGCTTATAAAAAAACATATAAAATCCTATGGGTATGTCTCCTTATAAAATGGTTTATGGAAAAGCTTGTCATTTGCCTACTGAGTTAGAACATAAAGAATTTTGGGCAATCAAAGAACTCAATTATGATTTCAAACTTGCCGGTGAAAAGAGGTTATTTGATATTAGCTCTCTAGATGAATGGAGAACCCAAGCTTATGAAAATGCAAAATTATTCAAAGAAAAAGTTAAAAGGTGTCATGACAAAAGAATGCAAAAGCATGAGTTTAAAGTCGGAGAATATGTTCTTTTGTACAACTCTTGTTTCAGATTCTTTGCAGGAAAACTCCTCTCAAAATGGGAAGGCCCATATGTCATCGAGGAGGTTTATCGGTCTGGAGCCATCAAAATAAATAATTCCGAAGGTACTAACCTGAAGGTTGTCAATGGGCAACAAATAAAGTATTATATCTCTGGTACGCCTATTAATGTTGAAAGTAATATTATCCAAACTTTGACACCGGAAGAACACATAAAACAGTCCTTCCGAAACACTCCGTAATTGTGAGAATAAGGAGGTACGTGATACGGTAAGTAAACGGACTCCGCAAAATCCGCAAAAATATTTTTTATCAGTTTTGTAATATTTAAGAATTTTGGAAATAAAGAAACTTTCAGGAAGCATCCCCTGGTGGGCACAAGACACGAGGGCGCACTAGGCTTGCCTGGCGTCCAGGTGGGTTGTGCCCACCTAGGGCACCTTCCGTACTCCGTTTTTCTACCTTATGCTTGTCCTCCAAGATAAAAAAAATCTATATATACTTCCCGAACCTGTTGATCACCGCATCGCGAAGAAATCCTTTGTTCTCTTTTCTTGCTGTTTCTGGTCAGATTCATCAAGCCAGGCATCATGTCTTCTTGCTCCTCCAATAACATGGAAGGAGATGCTTGGTTGATGAATATCGAGACGAAGCAGGAGGAGCCTACGGATGCCGTCGAGGGAGACAAGGGCAAGAAAGCTACCTTAGATCCATCCCCACTGGCAGCACAAGCACTGCTAGCCGAGGAGGAGGAAGAAGGTATCCTTAAGCTCTACCTTACTCACCTTACTCCTGCTGAGATTGAAGCTTTTCGCATCATTGAAATACTTCGCATACATAATACGTATCACACTCGCAAAAATATTCTGCATCAAGAGCATATCATCCATCTCCGGAGCGTCATCCATCGATTGGAGAATCTCTTGATCCTTAAGGACAGGATCGCTTCATCACCACCATCACCTTCTTCACCACCAAAGGAGAACTAAGTATCGGGTATGGGCACTCCCCTTGGCTTCCGCTAAGCTTGGGGGAGGTGCCCCAGTATCGTTTCATCCCACTATCTTTTTGCTTTTACTTATTTTAGTTCGATATTTTGCTTTAGATGAATAAAAGTTTAGTTTGATGGGGAATGTAGTATTTCAAAAAAAATCCTACGATCACGCAAGATCTATCTAGGAGATGCATAGCAACGAGAGGGGATAGTGTGCCGGGACCCCGATTCTAAGTCACATCGATCTAGCACGTAACACCTCATATCACTTTGCGGCCTCACACACGGTATTCCCACAGGTGTCGCCTTACCATGGCCCGGGACCATTTGCGCCTTTTGGCTCACGTATATGATAGTGTCGCTAGCATCCATATGACAGAGAACCCAGGCCGACATGACTAGTCGTGAACCCAAAGTGGCACTAACTTACAGGGACAGGCATACATGAAAGAACGTCGAGCATGTCAGTCAGCAGCGTGTGAATTCGGGCTGTAGCAACTGGGCTAACAAGACTCCGGGAACACGGGCTGTAGCAGGCTAAGCAGGACTCCATATGTCACCACGTGACATTTCCCCGAAGGGACAGTGTCGGTGTCAAAACCAGCGGATCTCAGGTAGGGGGTCCCGAACTGTGCGTCTAGGCCGGATGGTAACAGGAGACCGGACATGGTGATCCGAACACGGGGCGCAATTCTTGGTCGAACCAAGGTGACCAGTCGAGCTGGTGACGAAGATGCCGAAGTCGCAGTTGATCTGCAGGCGACCCATCGATCCTTTTGTCGATCACACAGCGGAACTCTCAACGAAAGCACCAATGTCGGTGTCAAAACCGGAAGATCTCGGGTAGGGGGTCCCGAACTGTGTGTCTAGGCCGGATGGTAACAGGAGACAAGGGACACGATGTTTTTACCCAGGTTCGGGCCCTCTCGATGGAGGTAAAGCCCTACTCCTGCTTGATTAATATTGATGATATGGGTAGTACAAGAGTAGATCTACCACGAGATCAAGGAGGCTAAACCCTAGAAGCTAGCCTATGGTATGATTGTTGTATATATTGTATCTTCTATCGACTAGCCTGGCCTCGGTTTATATAATGCACCAGAGGCCTAGGATAACAAGAGTCGTAGCCGAATACGCCGGTGGGGAGAAGTCCTTGTCTTGATCGCCAAGTCTTTGTGGAATCTTCCTTGTATGCAGCAGCTGTCCGAACTGGCCCATGAGTATATGGCCATGGGGGGCCTCGGCCCAATCTAATAGATCGGGAGACGACGTGGTGAGTACCCCCTAGTCCAGGACACCGTCAGTAGCCCCCTGAACCAGTCTTCAAGTTAGGGACGCTCCTTGATTCTTTCGAACTGTTCTTCATCTTCGGTCGTCGGCCTTGAAAACTGGTTCAACAAATCTTCTCATCTTCGATCTTGAGGATCGCCGAAATGCATTCGACAAGTTTATACGCCAGGTATCCGAGGAGCCCCCTTAAGTTTCCGGCCTTTATCAATGCCTTATTATTTTTATGCCACACCTCGGGTTTGAAGTTGTTCCCGGGAGGCAGTGTCCTCTTGCGTCCGAGCTCTAACGCCGGACTGTATTCGAGGTATCTTTTGCAGCCGAGCACCAATGCCGGACCGCTTCCCAGCTCTAACGCCGGAATGTATCCGAGCTCCAAGGCCGGACTATGTATCCGAGCTCCAACGCCGGACTATATCCGAGATGTCATATCACCTTGGTTCAAAAAAGTTTGAAGGAGTTTAGCCGAGCTTAATGCCGGAAATGCCCTCTACGGAGCTAGCCACTAGCGCCCGAGCTTTATGCCGGACTGCTTTAGAGGTGGTGCACCACCCCGGATGTGGGCCGATTTTTGTGAATATTTTTTGTTGGTGCAATTTATGCTCTGCCGAGATATATAGCCAGTAGCCCTCAAGGTGTGTATCGGTCTAAAACCCGAGATGCACCTGAAGGATGACGTAAGACCGCTGATCCTAGTAGCCGCTGAGACTCAGGTTGATTTGCAAAATCGGCCTGAGGATCAAGTCCAAGCTCGGCAGAATACTTTGGGACACAAAAAGCGGCGTGCTCAGTCCTTGAGACTCAGGTTGGGTGCGGCCGACCAACCTGAGGATCAAAATCTCCTCGGAAACTATATTGCACATAAAATTTTCTGCATTGGACAAGCAATGCAGTAGCCCCCGAGACACTGGTCGGGTGGCAACACCAGATCAGGGGATCGATGTGCCCCTTTAATATTTGTAAATAATAAGCCCGAAGCCCAGTAGCCCCCGAGCCTTAATGCGGGCACGGGTGGCCGAATTAAGGATCAATATCCATAGTAAAATCACAAATTATGTGTAATGACTCTACGTATCCAAGTACTTTACGTCATTAATGCTCAGATCCGCATTGTACAAAACTTTGTTGACCGACCATCGGCTTCCACCTCCTCGACCAGTAGCCGAGGAGTGTTTCTCCTACTTTATAAAGCCTTTATGAGGGCAAAGATTTACGACAAACAAGGCAATCTGGCCATACGGTTTTATAAACAAAGGTACATAGAGAGTTATATTACTGTTTAACAGAAGAAATGTCTTCCAAATAAAATAGTCCCGCTATCGGTTCCTTTCTTTGGGTTGTCATGCTAAGCATGATCATAAAACCTCAGCTCCAATGTAAGAGCAAAATATCGAGGATTTAGTTTGGGAGGCTAGTTAATAGCCCCCGGTAGTGTTCGGCGACAGTCGAGGTCAAGCCGTAAACACTTCGGCCAATGTTATGAACGGCCTGTTATTTAACATAGTCATCGGATCGCTGACCAGTTTATGCTTATTGTGACAGTCAGTTTTCGGCTTTCTCCACTAAGGTGCTTAACCAGGTGAGCTGGAAGCACAATTGCAGTGGTTTTCCGTTTGCACGCCTAGCCGAACAAAACGGAACGTAGGAAGCAAGTGCAGGAGCCGGGCAACCCAACTATTGACCGAAGACACAATTCGAAACCGATGCATATATAGCAATATCTGAGAATGTTTTTGCCGAATCCCTAAAGGTGTCCGGCGTTGCACTGCAAGACTAATGCTGGAAAAGCACAAATAGTTTAGAAGTGCCAAAAGGCTTGGAAAACCAAGAAACGTCAGTAAAAACATGACGTCCGAACAAGATCAAGTCTTCGGTGCCAATCCGAAAATTGGTCTTAGAAAAAAGAAGTGCTTCTGTCGTCCTTTAACATGACACATCCTATCTCAAGACTTCGAGCGGGTCAGCCTACGGCTTCAACCTCCTATCCCGAGGGCGGAGTACTTCTCATTAGGCCAGTTTAGCAAACTAAACTCTAGCGGCTTTGAGAAAGAAATTAGGCTCCCCGGCTAGTGACCGCACACTCATGTCGAAAAAAGGAGTGATAAATAATAATAATAGTACTTTGCAAGGACTGAGAAGAAGAACACTTATTATAAAACGGCTCAAATAAAATTAAGAGCCCCCAAGTGACTTGGGTAGAAGAATGATTGCATGTACCGAAGTACTTATATCATATCTATGTTCAACCGAACTTTAAACGCGTCTTAACCGACCGTCGGCTTCTCCCTCTTCGGTTAAGGACCGAAAAGTGTTATGTACTCCATCGGTCGAGAATATCGACGGTGTTTCCAATAACCAGGCAATCAGGCCATAAGGCTGTAACAGACAAAGCGTGCTTAGGGAACTTATGCTATATTACTGCGAAGAGTAAGAAGCATCTTCGAAGAAAATAGTACCCCCACCGATACCTTTCTTCGGTGCTCATTGTTATTATGAGACTTGTGCAATAGATTTTTTGTACTCATGAGTTCCGTTGTGTGCCGACCATCATTGAATAACTATAAGAGCGCTAGCTTTCGGCTTCACCCAGTCTGAGGTCCGGCTCGGGTGACCCGATCATGACAACCGCAGAGGTGCTCCCTTTACTCCCTAGCCGAACAATCGGGAACGTAGAGGTAAACACAGGAGCGAGGCAACCCAGCTTGCAAATCGCTTAAGTCAATGTGGTGCATATTGTGGCGTAATACACGAACAAGGAACGAAGCCGTACAAGTATAATCATATGCAACAGGAAAAGCTTCATAAAGGAAGCCGCCAAGTAAACGGGGTATTTGAATTTATGCGTCACAAACAAAGTTTGGACAAGGAAATTTTTTAGAAGCAACTTTTTTCCAAAAAAGTATAATGCTTGGTCGAACCGAACGCAAGTTAGAAATTAAAGCTTTGAGCATGAAAGCGACTTAGCTGGTTAATGTGTTCGGTATTGATGACGCGGTCCGAGCTTGATGCGGGGCAAGGTTCCATCCCTCAAGCCGGTCCCGAGGTGGCGGAGCGGAGAGCTTGACACGCCGAAGTGGTGACATAGCATGATCAATGCAGACCGGCAGAGTGACGCCGAAGTCCCCGGATCATTTTCCTGTGCACAAAAAATAGTGCAAACCGGAGATAATAGTAATAATGATAGTTAAAAAAATCGTTGCATAATAAATAATTTATGCAAAGTGAGTAATAAAAGAAATATGGCCTGGCGCCGAAGTCAAGTCGATGCAGGGCGTCGGCATGATGCGGTAAAGGCGTGGCAAAGCCTGAATTCGCAGGTCGGTCCGAGCTCCGAGTGCGGCGTTCCCTGGACTATGTACGGAAACTGACCAAACCACCATGCAACTGTCGTTAATGCAGCCACCATTTGATAGACCTGTGTACATATGACGGACAAACTAGAGTAATAATTCCTTGGGAAAAATGAACCCAAACAAGCAAAAAATACTGGGATTAATAGCACCTGGTTTATTTGTTGTAGCAATCCGAAGGAAGGTGATTCCTAAAATTGGGACCCGCTCCGCACACCCATTGCCTATGGGCGATAAAACGACGGCATGGCAATGCTGGTAAAGGTTGACTCGCCGAGGCAAAGCCCTCGGCCCAGCTAACGTGACGGAGCTGGTCGGCTAGTGACGCTGAAGTGTCCGGAGTAGGTTGATGAAGAGATGGCGAAGCCCCCGGTCCAGCCAAGATGTCGAAGCCTCGATGTCAGCCGATGAGTCGAAGTAGGTCGGTGTGATGGACACCAGCTTGAAGAAGCAATAGTGCGGCCCTGTCGATGCAGGTCGTGACGTAGTCGATGCCGGCTTGATGAAGCGACCGTGCGGCGATGCCGGTATGCCTGCTCCGTGTAATCCATGGGGCGGCAATGTTGGTGAAGATTTATCCTTCGCGATGCCGGGCTATCTTGTTCGGCTTGCCAAGATGATGATCCGAAGAAGTTGAGCTCGGCTCAACAAAGTGACGCCGTGTCTAGCGCAGGTCGGCAGCCGTGGAGTAATATTGCCGGACTGGTTTGACACCAGCATGATGTTGAAGATCATGTTCAAAAGATCTTACAGTTAGTGGGATGTGTTCGGGAACAAAACACAATACCCCATACAAAACTTCCTTCAAAAGGGATGTCCGAAATCCTGTTCATAAAAAAGATGAACTCGGGTCGGATTCGTTTTCGCGCAGAAAACAGATCCAAAAAATGATGCACTAATCGGAAGGTTCCCGGATTTTGGACGGTCGGATCGAGCCGAAATTTTGAGAGGTGGTAGATATAGGAATTACGCAACCGATCAACGGTTGGATCTTCGAAAGGACGTCCGAGCTAGAAGCTGGACACCACGCCCTAAACTCATCCAAATTCTCGTCCAGATTTGACAGGGCTCCGGTATATCGTGGATTGCCAGAGATTCCTCCATCGGAACTCGACAAAATTTTCCATGGTTGTTGTAGACTCAATTCCGCACAATTCCACCAAAGCGATCGTCAAAGCGATACTTGAGGAGGTGGTGGTGGCAGATACGAGTTCGCTGTCCAGATAAACAGCACGGTCGCTTGAGGGCAATGTTGACGTTGAGCCCCCGAGCTCCATAGATGATTCCTTCGTGATCTTGATAGAGATCAGAGTTGATGTTTGATGAAGGCCCTCGACCGGACATGGTGATCCGAACACGGGGCGCAATTCTTGGTCGAACCAAGGTGACCAGTCGAGCTGGTGACGAAGATGCCGAAGTCGCAGTTGATCTGCAGGCGACCCATCGATCCTTTTGTCGATCACACAGCGGAACTCTCAACGAAAGCACCAATGTCGGTGTCAAAACCGGAAGATCTCGGGTAGGGGGTCCCGAACTGTGTGTCTAGGCCGGATGGTAACAGGAGACAAGGGACACGATGTTTTTACCCAGGTTCGGGCCCTCTCGATGGAGGTAAAACCCTACTCCTGCTTGATTAATATTGATGATATGGGTAGTACAAGAGTAGATCTACCACGAGATCAAGGAGGCTAAACCCTAGAAGCTAGCCTATGGTATGATTGTTGTATATATTGTATCTTCTATCGACTAGCCTGGCCTCGGTTTATATAATGCACCAGAGGCCTAGGATAACAAGAGTCGTAGCCGAATACGCCGGTGGGGAGAAGTCCTTGTCTTGATCGCCAAGTCTTTGTGGAATCTTCCTTGTATGCAGCAGCTGTCCGAACTGGCCCATGAGTATACGGCCATGGGGGGCCTCGGCCCAATCTAATAGATCGGGAGACGACGTGGTGAGTACCCCCTAGTCCAGGACACCGTCAGACAGACATAGGAACGAAGTGAATCACATGCCGGCCAGTCTAAGTGTTCCGGAGCAGTAGTGCTGGGCTAGCAGGACTCCGGTAAATGGGGCTGTAGCAGACTACCATGACTCAGTGGAAGCCCTAGACTACATTTCCCCATCAGAGAGGCTACCAAGGATAAACAACTAGGTTGTCCGATCCCACACATAGCAATACACGTCACACGTACGCATAACATGCAAGTATGTGTTGTACAACATGGCATCACAACATAACTCAAACTCATATAGATAAAGGCTCAGAAGAGCCACATAGCATTAATACAAATAGAGGTCTCATGAACCATCATTCAGAGCATACAAGCAACGAAAGCATTACATGTCTGAGTACAGACAACTACAAAAGAAAAGGGCTAAGAAGCCTGACTATCTACAAGACCCTCCAAAGGGTACAAGATCGTAGCTAAGGTAACAAGCTACTCGTCGAAGTCCAAGCGGAACTACTAGTGAGACAGCTGTCTCACCTGCAAAACATAGATAAAGCAAACGTGAGTACAAAGGTACCCAGCAAGACTTACATCAGATCCTATCATACATGCATTTGTATCAAGAAGGTAATGTGGGGTTTAGTTGCAGCAAGCCAGCTTTGACTCAGTGGCTATCCTGTTCTACGACTATGGGAAACTTCTTTGAGGTGAGGCATCGCACACGAGTCCACTAATCACCACATCAATACACTACTATGGATTCATTCCCGTCTCCCTGCGAGAAGGCCATCCATAGCACTCACACTTGTCTTGAGCATTTTAGAGTATCCACTTCAAGTTGTCTATGTACCACGTAAGCATCCAAGAAGTCCATAACCGAGGACAAAGCTATTCGAATAGATCATGATAACCCTGCATGGGTGTACTTCTTCACGCACGCTCTCGCCACTTACCGCCATGTACATGTCATGTACCTCGGCAACCTTCAAGCGGAAGCCTGGCGAGGGTGTCGGCCACGACCTGACTAACCACACAAGTCTCTCATCCAGGTTTATCGCCTATTCGGGTTCCATCCGCAAGGAGATCCGGCTGGGGTGTCGCTCACGGCCCCAAACGATGTGAGCAGGGTTCCCAAGCCCATCATCCAGGTGCCACTTGGTACACCGTGCCACTATGCCTAGTCTGTCCCGAGCCCACCTGGCCGGGTGCCACTTGGTAGACTACTAACACTACCTACAAACACCAGAAACTAATTGCATCTCCTGGACACAGAACAAGTTGGTTAATAAGTCGAGAGGGGCACTTAAGCATTCCAATGTGTGGTAGTAACTAGTCATTGGACGACATACACGGAACTCAGTGCTTAAGGACGGTTCCAGTGAGACAACCCACCATGTACTCCTACATGGCCTCTCACCGCTACCTTTACCAAATCGTGTTCACACGCTTAACTCTCAGCACTAGAACATATTGTAGCACTCCAATTCATTCCCGATGAATCAGACCTGACACAACTCTAAGCAATAGTAGGCATGGCATGGTAGGAACACAACATGGCTCAATCAACTCCTACACATGCTAGTGGGTTTTAACTATTTACTGCGGCAATGACAGGTCATGCAGAGGAATGGGTTCAACTACCGCAGCATAAAGTAGCAGTTGAATCGTTGTTGTCCTAATGCAATAAATGAGAGCAGGAGAGAGAGAGAGTAGGATTGTATCGGAATTTACAAGAGGGTTTGCTTGCCTGGTAGATCAACAGGGGGGCACTGCTTCCTCTGACAGGTACTCTCGATCGGTCTCCGGAGCAGGACCTATCGAGAAGGAACGGTGTCGGCAATCAATACACAAGCATATGCAACAATATGATGCATGAACATGGCATGAAGATGTGATGTTGTTTGAGTTAATGCAACTAGCATTCATTTGGTTGAAGTCCATTTGAACCAAAGGTTCAAATGCATCTCCAAAATAAACTCTTATAAATGCCATTCATGTGTTTTCACCTATACAGTAGGTATAAGTTGGTTTTTCATGCATGAAAATGGTACAGATGGATAGATTGCATTTTTCTAATAATTTTTCATATATAAATTATTTCAATCTGAGCTACGGTTGAATTTCTATGAATTTTTGAAGTTTATATCATTTTCCGGAATTTCCTGATTTATTTTTAAACCAGAAAATGATATATTGCGTCAGCATGACAGTGGCATGACGTCAGCGAGTCAACCGTGGCTGACCAGGTCAAACCTGACGTGTGGGGTCCACATGTCAGTGGCACATAGCTGGCTAGTGTCACTAACAGGTGGGCCTAGTCAACAGCCACATCAGCGCGGTCAACTCTGGCGTGTGGGTCCCATCGGAGGCTCGCCGGACTTGAGCTACAGGCGGCGGATGGACTCGTGGAGACCACCGGGGCGTAGCCCATGCTCTCCCGCATCCAGAGGAGCAGGTGGTTGGCCGTGGGGGCGCCAGATATCGCCGGAACGAAGCTCGCGGCGGTGGCCAGAGTTCGGCGTTAGTGGGTTAGGCGCTACAGTGCATCTCAGGACGAGCTGGTGAGGTCCACGGCTTCCTGGGGGTTCCCTGAGTGCGGGGCAACGCTCAGGCGCAAGCTTCAGTGGCTGCAGCGGCAGCGGCGACATGGCCGGCGTCGAGGAGCTCTCAGGGATGACGGCTAGAGGACGCGAGGGACGACGGGGCAAGGGGGAATCGGGTCAACGGCTCACCGCGGAGCTGCAGGGATGGTAAGCGGGCTCGGGGACGTGCCGGAGTGGCCGGATTGATGGAGAAGGGCGCCAGAGCCGAAGCTTGAATACGATGATGATGGCGGCTGCTCGGGGCCTCCGTGCTTCCTTCCTTTGGTGCAGAGGTGAAGCGAGAGGTGGCGGAGCTTCTAGGCACGAAGCGAGGGCGAGGCCGTGACGATGGGCGCGGCAACGGCGAGCGGTGGCAAAGGCGGCGCTCGGGCGTGTGAGGGGGGGAGAGCGAGGGAGAGAGACAGAGGAAAGAGGAGGGCATGGGGGGAGAGTGAGAGAGGGTCGGGGTGGTACGTGGCGGCTCCAGGAGCCTCTCCCGCGTCGGCGGAAGCAGGAGGTGGCCACGGCGTGTGGCCGCAGGCGCCGGGCACGTGCCTCTCGTCCTCCTGGCGAGAGGAGGGGGATGACTGGCAGAGGGCCTGGTGGGCTGGGCCGGCCTGCTGGGCCACATAGTGCCAGGCCGCAGGTAAGTATTTCCCTTTCTTTTGTTTTTCTTTTCTATTTCTGTAGTTTGTTTTCTGATTTAGTAAAATACTAAATCAATTTATTTTCTTCTGAAATTTATTGTGGAAGCTAGTTGAAATATTCCAGAGCCCCTCATATAAAAATCAGAATTATTGGACATATATAAAATATATAACATATATATATCCCATGCAAATAAGTATTGCATTAATTCCAAAAGGCCAAAATAAATATCTATGAGCTCCTAATAATATTGGTTTGAATTTTACCTCTGACCAATATTTTCAGAGAGCAACATGAACATTTTCTTGGACCTTTTTGGAGCAATTTTTATATGGGTCATTTCCAGAAATGATTTCTGAGGCTTTCACAAATCCCCATTTCGAATTTAAATGAAATTTAAACATGATGCTCACAAGAAGGCTACCCTAGGTCATACCAGAACTAGGGATGTGACAACTCGCCCCCACTAGAAAGAATCTCGTCCCGAGATTCTGGAGTTGGCGGAAAGAAGGTGGGGTACTCAAGTCGAAGACGATCTTCTCGCTCCCAGGTAGCTTCTCTCTCGGAATGATGAGACCACTGAACCTTGAGAAACCTGATGTTATGACGTCGAGTGACATACTCTGCTTGATCAAGGATGCAAACAGGGTACTCTTGATATGCGAGGTTATCTTGGAGATCAAGCGTTTCGTGGTCCACTCCGCGGATGGGATCCGAGAAGCAACACCTGAGTTGAGAGACGTGGAAGACATCATGTACTCGGGAAAAATGTGGGGGTAGTTCCAACTGGTAGGCAACCTCTCCTCGTTTAGCGAGAATGCGAAAAGGACCAATGTAACGAGGAGCCAACTTGCCCTTGATACCGAAACGGTGGGTACCCTTCAAAGGAGTAACCCGAAGGTAAGCCTTGTCGCCAATTTGATAGGCCACTTCCTTATGACGGCGGTCATACTGGCTCTTTTGACGAGATTGGGCTGTTTTCAAATTCTCACGAATAACGCGAACTTGCTCTTTTCCTTCCTGAATCATGTCCGGTCCAAAGAATTGTCTTTCATCGGTTTCTGACCAGTTCAAAGGTGTTCGACATCTTCGTCCATACAGAACCTCAAAAGGAGCTTTCTTGAGGCTGGATTAGTAGCTATTGTTATAAGCAAACTCGGCGAAGGGAAGACACTTCTCCCAATCCATACTGAAAGAGATAACACAATCTCTAAGCATTTCTTCGAGAATTTGGTTGACCCGTGCCACCTGACCACTTGATTGAGGGTGGAAAGCAGTATTGAAGGAAAGATGGGTGCCAATGGCAGTTTGGAAACTCTCCCAGAAATGAGAAGTGAAAAGACTACTACGGTCTGAATTGATCTCTAGTGGAACACCATGAAGTGACACTATTCGAGAAATGTATAAGTCAGCGAGCTGACTAGCGGTGATATTCTCTCGAACAGGTAGGAAGTGAGCCACTTTGGAAAGACGATCAATGACTACAAAGATAGCATTATTCCCTCTCTTGGTCCTGGGAAAGCCGGTGATGAAGTCCATACCAACTTTATCCCATTTCCACTCAGGAATAGCTAAAGGCTGAAGGGTGCCAGCAGGTCTTTGATGTTCTGCCTTAACGCGACGACAAACGTCACAGTTAGCAATGAACTGAGCAATTTCTCTCTTCATCCTAGTCCACCAGAACCTCTGGCGTAGGTCCTGATACATCTTAGTACTATCGGGATGAATCATGAGAGGAGATTCATGCGCCTCCTTAAGGATTAATTGTGGAAGATGTTGATTCTTGGGAACCACCAAGCGATTCTCAAAGAAAACAACACCTCGATCATCTATAGAGAAACATCCACCAACCCCCTTCTTAATGTTTCTCTTGATGCGGATAACACCCCTATCAAACTTCTGGTCAGTAATGATCTGATCCTCAAGGGTAGGTTTCGCCACCAAGGTAGAAAGGAATCTGTGAGGAGCAATGTGAAGGTTAAGCTTACATAATTCCTCATGGAGGAGTGGTTGGCCCTGCTGCAACATGAGATTGTTGCAATAGGACTTATGACTTAGCGCATCAGCCATGACATTCCCCTTGCCTGGGGTGTAGGTAATCCCTAAGTCGTAATCTGGGATCAACTCCAACCAACGTCGTTGCCTAAGGTTCAAATCTGGTTGGGTGAAGATATACTTGAGACTCTGGTGGTCGGTGTAAATCTCGCAACATTTACTGAGAAGGTAATGCCGCCATGTCTTAAGTGCATAGACTATAGCTGCAAGCTCTAGATCATGTGTAGGATAATTCTCCTCATGTGGATGCAACTGTCGAGATGCATAGGCAAACACATGGCGATCTCGCATAAGAATGCAACCTAGTCCCTGTCATGAGGCGTCGCAGTAGATAACAAAGTCTTTAGTGAAATCCGGTGGCACAAGTATGGGAGCAGAAGTCAGGCATCTTTTCAGTTCCTAGAAACTGTACTCACACTATGGGGACCACTCAAACTTTTTATCTTTCTTGAGAAGTTCCGTGAGAGGTTTGGCCACTTTGGAGAAGTTCTCAACGAAGCGGCGACAATAACTGGCTAGACCAAGGAAACTCCTAACTTATCTAACTGTTACAGGTGGAGTCCAATCAAGAACATCATGAACTCTCTCGGGATTGACAGCAATTCCCTTTCCAGAGATCACGTGGCCGAGATAGGTCACTTCTGGCAACCAAAATTCACACTTGGAGAACTTGGCATAAAGGCGGCTCTCTTTGAGTTTTTCTAGCACAAGTCTAAGATGTTCGGCATGCTCTTCCTCGTTTTTCAAGTAAATAAGGATATCATCAAGGTAAACCACGATGAACTTATCTAAGTACTCCATGAAGATCGAGTTCATCAAGCGGGAGAAAGTAGCTGGAGCATTGGTTAGACCAAAGGACATGACGGTGTACTCATACTGGCCATAACGAGTGACAAAAGCCGTCTTAGGAATGTCCCCATTTCTGATCTTAATTTGGTGGTAGCCTAACCACAAATCCATCTTTGAAAAGACTGAGGATCCAGCGAGCTGATCATACAGGTCGTTGATCCCGGGGAGCGGATACTTGTTCCTTATTGTGACCAAATTAACGGGATGATAATCTACAACCATCCGGTCCATACCATCCTTCTTATTAATGAACAGAACGGGGCAAGCCTAGGGAGAAGAACTAGGACAGATGAAACCCTTTTGCAAGGACTCATCAAGCTGTTTCTTAAGCTCAGCTAGCTCTAAATGTGCCATCTTGTAAGGTCTCCTAGAAATTGGGGCGGTTCCGGTGATAAGATCTATGACAAACTCTACATCACTGTCAGGTGGAATACCTGGCAGTTCCTCTGGAAAGACATCCAAAAAGTCACGGACTACCGAGATATCCTCAAGGTCTGGAAGAGGGCTGGCATTAAGAGAATAGAGTTGACGCTTTGCAACTCTGGTGGAGGCAGTGACTATCTTGCCAGATGGGTGTGTAAGCTGAACAGACCTAGTGTAACAATCAATCTTGGCATAATGAGCTTTCATCCAGTCCATACCCAAGATGATGTTAATATCTGTAGACTTGAGGGCTATAAGTGATGCAAGGAATACAAGTCTGTTAACAAGGATTTCATTACCATGGCTTACACTAGAAGTTTGCCATTTGGATCCAGGAGTTTGAATGACTAGTGGAGAGGGCATATCACAAAATGAAATGTTGTGCAAGTTAGCAGAGCTTTCAGAAATGAAGGAGTGAGATGCTCCAGTGTCGAACAGAACCGATGCTGGATGGCAGTTGACAAGGAGTGTACCAAGAACGACATCCGGGTCATCATGAGCGTCTTTAGCTGAGACGTGATGCACATGTCCACGTTTAGTGGAAGCTGACTTGACACTGATCGTCTTGCGTGATGGCTTACCATGAAGAATAGACTCCTCGGGCTGGGGTGGAGCATAGTTGGCTTGAGAGCAGTCATGTGCGTAGTGTCCTGGCTCTTCACGTGTGAAGCAAGTCCCTGAAGTAGGACGTGGACCCGCATTGACAAGCGGTCTACCAATAGGCCTGGGTAGATCATACAATTTAACTAGGGGAGGTACCACATAAGATGGCCTCGGCGAATAACCGGGTGGAAGAGCGGAGTTTAGAACCCAAATTCGTCGCTTCTGAGAACTAGAACCGGAGGAAGAACCCAAATCACGGGTGTGCTTTCGAGACTCCTCGTAAGTGAGCTGAGCTGTCTCTGCGATAATGGCCTTGTTTACAAGAGCCTGTAATGTATTGCAATGATGCAAGTGGAGATCACGACGCAACTTGGGGTTGAGACCCTTCCGGAACCTAGCCTGCTTCTTGGCGTCCGTGGACACCTCTTCTGTAGCTATCACACCCTAGCAAGTTCATGCATTAGAGTGTTTGCATCATGTTTAATTCTCCCAGAAAGATGAAATGGGGATAACAGAACCCCCAGCACCCCCTTAAACCAACTAGGGTTTACTAAAATTGGTTTCAATGAACCCAAAATTCCCTTCACAAAATGTTCATCATTTCTGGATTGGGCTAAAACCCTGGCAAAAATGGTGCACTCTTTTCTAGGACATTCTGGATTTTTTGAATTAAATCATAAGTATTTGAATTTGGACATTTAAATGCTATAAAATATTTTAAATGCTCAAATAATTCTGGAAATAAGTGTGGGCTGTTGAAAATAATCTAAACAGAGCCTATGATTATTTTCAGGATTTTTGTAAGTGCCTAACTATTTTTAATAAAGCCCAACAGTTGCAAAAAAATAGAAAAGGAAAAAACAAAGCAGAGCAGAGAGAGAGAGAGAAACCACCTGGGCCTTCTTACCTGGCAGCCCACCTGGCTGGCCTAGCCGGTGGCCCAACCCACCAGGGCCCATGCCAGTCATCCTCTACCTCTGCCAGTAGGCAGAGGAGGGAGACAGCGCACGTGCGCGCCGTGGCGACACGCCACCTCCCTGCCTGCCTGTGTCCCTCGCCACCGCGACGCCTGAACCGCCTCCCCGGCCTCCCCTCGACCCCCTGGACACCTCACTCCTCCCCCCCCCCCCGCTCTCTCCCTCGCTCCCCCGAAGCCATGGCCGACGCAGCCGCCGCCGTCTCACCGCCGTAGCCGTAGCCACTGTCGTCTCTGCGCCGCCCCACCGTGTCTACGAGCTCCGCCGCATCTCCCTCGACCACCTCGACGAGCCATGAGGCCTCGGACACGCTGCAACGCCACCACCGCTGCCGTTCCCCTCGTCAGCCACCGGAGATCATCGCCGACGATTCGCCGCCTCTTGAGCTTCCCCGAGCTCGCTTCAACGCCTGCTGCAACCGTTGTGAGCTGCTGCTCCTCCTCCCCCTCTCTGTTTTCTCATTTGCACACCGTAGCTGCCACTTCGCCGGTGATCGAAACCCACCGCCGCCCGGCTTTGTCGCTGCCGTGACCCAAGCTCGAACCACTCGCGCCCTTGCACCGCATCGCACTCCTGGTGCCTCCAGGAGACCGTCTTGCCCCTCTACGCGCTCGCCTACTTGCTCTAGCGCCACGATCGCACGAAGCCGAGCTCCGGCCGCTGCCAAACTCGTCATCGGCGCCTTTTCCGACCACCCCAGCTCCTCCCGCTTGGCCTACCAGATGCGCGCGAGCCCCAGCTACGCGTAGGACCAAACCACAGTCGATTTGGTCGACTGTGGGCAAAACCCAACGCTCTCCGCCGCGTCTGTCGTCACCGGCGGGTTTGACCCGGTGACTTTGACTGGGTGGGCCCAGGTTGACTCCCCCTGAGTCTATCACAAGTGGGCCCCCTCTGCTAATTAACCTAGGGTAAGCACTAACTAATTTTAGTTAGTTTAGGTCACTGACATGCGGGCCCAGGCCCCACTGACAGTTAGTTAGTATTAACTTAACCCTGTTAATTAGCTGTTTCACTGACGTGTGGGTCCCAGCCGTCAGGTTTGACCTGGGCTGGCGCCTTTGACTCGCTGACGTCATAGTGACACAGCGCCGGCGCAGTTATTTAATTTCTGGATTTATTCTTATATAGGAAATTCCAGAAAATAGCCAAAACTTCTAAAAATCATAGAAAATCAACCATAGCTCCAAATCAAACAAATTATATATGAAAAATGATCAGAAAAATTCAATCTTTCCATCTGTAATGGTTTCATGCATGAAAAAACACTTTAAACTTGATGTTTAGGTGAAAAAAGCTAATACACTTATTATGCATAAGAACTTAAGCTTCCATTTGAATCTTTGATTCAAATGGACCCATTTCAACTTGTTTCACATTGCATTAGGCAGGACACCTCATTTTGCCATGTCATAGCATGAATCATATTGTTACATATTGCCATGTGTTGATTATATTCTGTGTGTCTTTCATGGTAGGTTCTGCCTCCGAGGATATCTCCGAGTATCCAACTGAAGGACAGTACCCTACTACCACTCCATCAGGCAAGTAGCCCCATTGATCATATCTATACAATCCCATGTTGCCTCTGCTCTCATTTACTGCATTAAGACAACAACGTTTCAAACTGCTGTGTGCTACGGTAGTTGAACCCTTATCCTCTGCATGACCTGTCATTGCCACAGTAACTAGATGAAACCCACTAGCATGTGTAGGAGTTGATTGAGCCATGTATGTGTTTCCTACCTTGCTATGCCTACTATGCTTAGAGTTGTGTCAGGTCTGGTTCATTTGGCGATGTGCTAGAGTGAAATGATTATGTCGGTAATGTGAGTGATGTGTTGAACATGATTTGGTAAAGGTATCGATGAGAGGCCATGTAGGAGTACATGGTGGGTTGTTTCATTGAGGCCGTCCCTCAAAACTGAGATCTGTATGTGTGATTTAAGAATCAGCTACTACCATGCATTGGGATCCTTAATTGACCCTCTCGGCTTCTTAATCACCCTAGTACTCTGTCTAGGAGTTGCAATTAGTTTCTGGTGTTTGTAGGTTATGTGTTGGCGGCCGTGCGTAGCACTGACCCTAGGGGTGGGCTATGATGCAGTATATGCACCATGGCACGGTGTACCAAGTCACCCGTTTGGTGTCTCGGGAACCCTGTTCAGATCATTCGGGGCCGTATGTGGAAACCTCGACCGGACTCCCTGTGGATGGAACCTGGATAGGCGATAAACCTGGACTAGAGACTTGAGTGTTTAGGTAGGCCGTGGCCGACACCCTTGTTGGGCTTCCGCTTGAAGGTTGCCAGGTACATGTCGTGTAAACAACGGTAAGTGGTGAGAGCGTGTATGAAGAAGTACACCCCTGCAGGGTTAACATCATCTATTCGAATAGCCGCGTCCGCGGTAAAGGACTACTTGGTTGCCTATACAGTTCATAGACAAGTTAATGGTTACTACTAAAAGACTCAAGATAAGTGTGAGTACCGAGGATGGCCCTCTCATAGGATGACAAGGGAGGATCCCCGGTGGAGTATTGTGTTGGTGATTAGTGGACTCGTGTGTGAAAACTATTTTACTAGTGGTGTCCCGTAGGATAGCTTAGCCAGGAGTCAAAGCTGGCTTGCTGCAATAACTCCACCACCTTCTTGAGAATGAGCATGTATAGTAGGTTCTGTTGTAAGACTTGCTGAGTACCTTTGTACTCATGTTTGCTTTAATTACTATTTTCAGACGACAACACCGCCCCCTCCGATGGGTTTTATGTAGACCTCAACGTCGATGAGTAACTTGCCACCGAGGTGGTGATCCTGGCCATGGAGGGGCCTATGTAGATAGATAGGCTTCGACATGCCTTCTTTCTTTCTAGTGTCTGTACTCAGACTATTTGCTTCCGCATGTGCTTGTATGCTTGTATGACTTGAGTGTCGGGTCATGTGACCCCTACCTGTATGAACATGTTATGTATGCCTCTCTGGAGCCTTTAAATAAAGTACTTGAGTTGTAGAGTTTTGTTGTGATGCCATGTTATATTTGCACATATCGAGCATATTGTGTGTATGATTGAAATGCTTGGTATGTGTGGGATCCGACAATCTGGTTGTTTATCCTTGGCAGCCTCTCTTATGGGGAAATGTAGTCTAGTGCTCCTTGAGCCATAGTAGTCCGCTACAGCCCGGTTCACCGGAGTCCTGCTAGCCCAACACTACTGCTCAGGACACTTGACTGGCCGGCATGTGTTTCACTTCGTTCCTATGTCTTTCCCTTCGGGGAAATGCCATGCGGTGACTTCCGGAGTCCTGCCTAGCCTGCTACAGCCCGGGTTCCCCAGAGTCCTGTTAGCCCAGTGCTACAGCCCGGATTCACTCGCTGATGACCGACATGCTTGATGTGATTCATGTATGTCTGTCTCCATAGGTCTGTGCCGCTTTGGGTTCACGACTAGCCATGTCGGCCCGGGTTCTCTGTCATATGGATGCTAGCGACACTATCATATACGTGAGCCAAAAGGCGCAAACGGTCCCGGGCCATGGTAAGGCGACACCCGTGGGGATACCGTGCGTGAGGCCGCAATGTGATATGAGGTGTTACCGACTAGATCGATGTGACTTGGAATCAGGGTCCTGACAGCGTTGGCATCAGAGCCGGACTGCCTGTAGGTTTATTCAGCCAAACTGGTCGATGTCAAGTCTAGAATTGCTTTAGTTATATGTAGGGGAATTGATTGTGGGAGGGAACGTAAGGCTCTTTTACTCCTTTACCTTATGCCCTCTGATCTAAGTCATTCTCTTCTCATTCTACGTGGGTTAAGGACTAGGCTCTCTTCTTTCTATCAGGCTCACGTGTTACTAATCCGTAGTAGCTTATAGGATTGTTGTTACAAGCCTCAGTATAGTTTCTACTACTTTTAGTATGTTGTCAGTTGAATCAGAACCTTGATATGATGTTGTTGAGTGGTATTGCAAACTGTTGTGGATGTCTCAAATCTTTTTCTGAGCATTTATAGCCGTTATGCTGTCCGATTTCCCCTAGAAAATTCTAATGCCTTTGCATTATTCTTTGCTTTCAGATGGCCACCCGTTCGCAGAACCAAGTGGTTCGCCTGACCCGGTGCCTCGATGTGCCCGGCCACACGGCCATGTTGGTTCGAGTGATGGTCGAGTCAGGCTATCGGTGGTATCCGGAATATACCATCGAGGAGCAGTTTAGAGACTTCAACTAGAGCCAGTTCCTTTGTACCGTCAGGATATATCCCTCTTATCCTGGAGCCACTGAACCCCTTCACTGTTCCTATGGACTTGGGGTCACTATTGAGATGTCTATGCAGGATGCAGCCTATTCAATGATGACTATCATTCGAGCCAGGACTGCCTTGCTTCAGAACACCGACTTCCGTTACATGCCAGCCTCACTTCCTGGAGCACAGGGGTACTATCAGGCTTTGTACTATGACTCTACACATGAGGAGTCACTACTTCGCACCACTGCCGAGATGCTCGAGGATAAGGACCGCGAAAATGGGCCTTGTGTATGGAGCTTTTCAACTCTCGTGCTGATCACTGGGCCACTTTGACTCGGTTTGCACCTGCGGTACAGGCAAGATACATGGACCTGAGGGACCTGTACCCTGTACGGTCTGGATTGCCAGATTGTATGGAGTGGCACGATGTAGGAGGCATCACCCCTCCTCATGGTCCCCGTCTGCCACCACCTGTGGGACCAAGGCCACATCCGAGCCCCTATGGTCCGCAGGCTCCGCAGGACCATCTGCTCCCAGATGATCATGTTCCACTTCCAGGATTTGGTGGTGACTTTTATGAGGATTACTACGGAGCCGTCTGAGCTAGTAGTAGTTTCACTAGTACTGTAATAGTTGTATTCTCCACAGTCCTGCGTGACCCGTGGGATACGACTTGGTGTGTATCACGCTCCGGAGGTGTAGAAAAATAATGTATAGGAGCTTGGAATGCCTCCGATGAGATGTAATGCATTTCACCGTAGTTGTACTCTAGCCTGGGCTTGTACTAAACTATGTACGGTGTGTATAACCAATGGTATATATATGGCAGTTTCTATATTACCATGTCGTGCAATGAACATCTTACCATTCCATGTTATCCATTACATTCTGCACTTCCTTGGTAAATTTGTGCCATCCTTGTCTAAACCGTTGTCTTGTTTTTCCTAGGATGGTCAACACCCGCAGCAACCCTGCTGCGCCGGAGCAGGGAGAAGCCAGTGCAGCTAGGGGTGAAAATCTGCCTCACTCGCCTTCTCTGGCCGACGTTATGCTTGAGGCGGAAACAAACAAGCGTGAGACTAACCGCTTGCTGGAGCGGATTGAGCAGAACACTGCACGCCATCAGCGAAATGACTTGGTGTCAATCAATGACTTTATCAAGTTGTACCCACCAAATTTTAATCATTCCGTCGAGCCCCTCGACGCGGATGACTGGCTCCGCAGCATCACACACAAGCTACGTTCTGCCAACGTAGCCGAAGCTGATAAGGTTACCTATGCTGCCTATCACCTCGAAGGCCCTGCTAGCCTTTCGTGGGAAAACTTTGAGGCTATGCGCCTGGTCGGCCAAATTACTACTTGGGCTGAATTCAGTGAGGCTTTCCATGAGCATGACATCCCGGAAGGTCTCATAGATCACAAGAGGGAAGAGTTCTGCAATTTCACCCAAGGAAGACTGATTGTGGATGCATATAGTCGTGAATTTGGGAATCTGGCAAGATATGCTCCTGAAGAGGTATCCACCAATGCTAAGAAGCAGGCAAGGTTCCGCAAGGGACTTAGCCCTGAGCTTCGCCGTGATCTTCGTCTACACGAGTGCACCTCCTTTCAGAAGTTGGTCAATAAAGCCATCAGCGCTGAGACAGGCCAGTCTGACTATGATGCTTCACGCAAGCACTCTCGTGATTTTGGCTCTTCATCCGGCTCTGGATCTCAGAAGCGCCGGGTGTGGATCCCAAGCACGACACTGCCACCCAGGTTCATCCCGAGGCCATCCTTTGAGGTGCCTCGCCCCAACCAGCAGTTTGTACCGTCTAAGCCCTATGGTGGCCCCGCTGCTAATGCTGCTCCACGCCCCAATGTTGTGACATGTTTCAAGTGTGGAGAGTCGGGTCACTATAGTTGAGAGTGTCCCTAGAACAACAACCCCAATCAGTCTGGAAAGTCCGTTGGCCGTGGTAAGCCAGCGGGAAAGACATTCTACGCCAAGCCAGCCACCACTGCACGTGGCCATGTCAACTATGTCTCAGCTGAGGAGGCTCATGAGGATCCTAACGTCGTCCTTGGTACGCTCCTTGTTAATTGCCATCCGGCATCTGTTCTTTTCGATACTGGAGCATCTCATTCATTCATATCTGAGAAGTATGCTCGATTGCATAACACGACATTCTGTGACATGCCCACTTCCATGGTAATTCAAACTCCGGGTTCCAAATGGCAAACTTCTAGAGTAAGCCATGGGAACGAAATTCTTGTCGATAGACTTGTCTTCCTTGCATCTTTAATAGCTCTCAAGTCCTCGGACATAAACATCATCTTGGGTATGGACTGGATGTCAGCTCATTATGCTAAGATTGATTGTGCCACTAGAACCGTTCAACTTACTCACCCATCGGGCAAGACAGTCAATGTCTTAACTCGAGTGGCCAAGTGCCAGCTTTACTCCCTAAATGCCAACCCCCTTCCAGACCTTGAGGATATTCTGGTAGTCCGAGACTTCCCGGATGTCTTTCCAGAAGAACCGCCAGGTGTTCCACCTGACAGGGATGTCGAGTTTGTGATAGACCTTGTTCCAGGAACCGTTCCAATTTCTAGAAGACCCTTTAAGATGGCACCCTTAGAACTAGCCGAGCTTAAGAACCAACTCGATGAGTCCTTGCAAAAGGGTTTCATCCGTCATAGCTCCTCTCCTTGGGCTTGCCCCGTCCTCTTCGTCAAGAAGAAGGATGGAACGGATCAGATGATTGTAGATTACCGACCTGTCAACTTGGTCACTATCAAGAACAAGTATCCGCTTCCCAGGATCAACGATCTGTATGATCAGCTCGCTGGATCCTTAGTTTTTTCCAAGATGGATTTGAGGTTGGGCTACCATAAAATCAAAATCAGAAATGGGGACATTCCCAAAACGGCCTTTGTTACTCGTTATGGCCAATACGAGTACACCGTCATGTCCTTCGGTTTAACCAATGCCCCAGCCACCTTCTCCCGGTTAATGAACTCGGTCTTCATGGAGTATTTGGATAAATTCTTCATAGTATACCTCGATGACATACTCATCTACCCCAAGAATGAAGAAGAACATGCCGAACATCTAAGGCTGGTATTGACGAAACTTTGAGAGCATCACCTTTATGCCAAATTCTCCAAGTGTGAATTTTGGTTGCCAGAAGTGACCTATCTAGGCCATGTAATCTCTGGTAACGGTATTGCTGTCAATCCCGAGCGAGTTCAAGCCGTCCTTGATTGGACTCCACCTGAGACGGTCAAGCAAGTTCGGAGCTTCCTTGGCTTAGCGAGTTATTGCCGTCGCTTCGTCGAGAATTTCTCCAAGGTTGCTAAACCTCTAACTGAACTCCTCAAGAAAGATAAAAAGTTTGAGTGGACCCCACAGTGCGAGTTCAGCTTTCAGGAACTAAAAAGACGCCTGACATCTGCTCCCGTACTGGTACCACCAGATTTCTCCAAGGACTTTATTATCTATTACGACGCCTCGCGACAAGGACTAGGTTGCATACTCATGCAAGATCATTAGGTAATTGCCTGTGCTTCACGGCAATTACACCCCCATGAGGAAAACTATCCCACACATGATCTAGAGCTTGCAGCTGTAGTCCATGCACTCAAAACTTGGCGACATTACCTTCTCGGTAATCGTTGGGAGATATTCACCGATCACCAAAGTTTGAAATATATCTTCACCCAACCAGATTTGAATCTCAGGCAAAGATGTTGGGTCGAGTTGATCTCGGATTACGACTTAGGAATAACTTACACCCCGGGCAAAGCCAATGTCATGGCTGATGCGCTAAGTCATAAATCCTATTGTAACAACCTGATGTTACAACAAAGTCAACCACTTCTCCACGAGGAATTTCGTAAGCTTAACCTTCACATAGTTCCTCGAGGATTCCTATCCACCCTGGTGGCGAAGCCTAACCTTATGGATCAGATCATAACCGCCCAGCGGTATGATAAGGGCATATCCCGGATTAAGGAAAACATCGCTAGCAGAGTTGCTAAATGTTTTTCCATGGATGAGCGAGGTGTTGTCTTCTTCGAGAATCGCTTGGTGGTTCCCAAGAAACAACATCTACGCCAGTTGATTCTAAAGGAAGCTCATGAATCCCCTCTCACCATTCATCCCGGTAGTACTAAAATGTATCAAGACCTACGCCAGAGGTTTTGGTGGACTAGGATGAAGAGAGAAATTGCTCAATACATTGCTAGTTGCGACATCTGTCGTCGTGTTAAAGCAGAGCATCAACAGCCTGCTGGCACCCTTCAACCTTTGGCTATTCCTGAGTGGAAATGGGATAAAATCAGTATGGATTTCATTACTGGGTTTCCCAGGACCAAGAGAGGGAATAATGCCATCTTCGTCATAATGGATCGTCTTTCCAAGGTGGCCCATTTTCTACCTATTCGTGAGAGTATCACCGCTAGCCAGCTAGCTGATTTATACATCTCCCAAATAGTGTCTCTTCATGGTGTTCCATTGGAAATTAACTCAGACCGTGGGAGTCTCTTCACCTCTCAATTTTGGGAAAGTTTCCAAAATGCTATGGGAACTCGTCTCTGTTTTAGCACCGCCTTCCACCCTCAATCAAGTGGTCAAGTAGAGTGAGTCAATCAAATTCTGGAAGATATGCTCCGAGCTTCTGTCATCTCATTCGGAATGGGTTGGGAGAAATGCCTTCCATTCGCGGAGTTTGCTTATAACAATAGTTATCAAGCTAGCTTGGGCAAAGCTCCTTTCGAAGTTCTTTATGGACGAAAATGTCGAACACCTCTCAACTGGTCAGAAATCGGGGAAAGACAACTCTTTGGCCCGGATATGATTCAAGAAGCAGAAGAGCAGGTTCGCGTTATTCGTGAGAAATTGAAAACAGCCCAATCTCGTCAAAAGAGCCAATATGATCATAAACATAAGCTCATGACCTATGAAGTCGGCGAGAAGGCTTACCTTTGGGTTACTCCATTAAAGGGAACCCATCGTTTCGGTATCAAAGGCAAATTGGCTCCTCGTTACATTGGACCCTTCCGCATTCTTGCCAAACGAGGAGAAGTTGCCTACCAATTGGAACTACCTCCGCATCTTTCCAGAGTCCACGATGTCTTCCACGTTTCTCAACTCAGGCGTTGCTTCGCAGATCCTATCCGTGGAGTGGACCACGAAATGCTTGATCTACAAGATAACCTCTCGTATCGGGAATATCCCGTTCGTATCCTTGATCAAGCTGAGCGTACCACTCGACGCCATAACTTCAAGTTTCTCAAGGTTCAATGGTCACACCATTCCGAGAAGGAAACCACTTGGGAAAGGGAGGATCGTCTTCGACTCGAGTACCCCACCTTCTTCCCAACAGATCCTAAATCTCGGGACGAGATTCTTTTTAGTGGGGGTGAGTTGTCACACCCTAGCAAGTTCATGCATTAGAGTGTTTGCATCATGTTTAATTCTCCTAGAAAGATGAAATGGGGATAACAAAACCCCCAGCACCCCCTTAAACCATCTAGGGTTTACTAAAATTGGTTTCAATGAACCCAAAATGCCCTTCACAAAATGTTCATCATTTCTGGATTGGGCTAAAACCCTGGCAAAAATGGTGCACTCTTTTCTAGGACATTCTGGATTTTTTGAATTAAATCATAAGTATTTGAATTTGGACATTTAAATGCTATAAAATATTTTAAATGCTCAAATAATTCTGGAAATAAGTGTGGGCTGTTGAAAATAATCTAAACAGAGCCTATGATTATTTTCAGGATTTTTGTAAGTGCCTAACTATTTTTAATAAAGCCCAACAGTTGCAAAAAAATAGAAAAAGAAAAAACAAAGCAGAGCAGAGAGAGAGAGAGAAACCACCTGGGCCTTCTTACCTGGCAGCCCACCTGGCTGGCCTAGCCGGTGGCCCAACCCACCAGGGCCCATGCCAGTCATCCTCTACCTCTGCCAGTAGGCAGAGGAGGGAGACAGCGCACGTGCGCGCCGTGGCGACACGCCACCTCCCTGCCTGCCTGTGTCCCTCGCCACTGCGACGCCTGAACCGCCTCCTCGGCCTCCCCTCGACCCCCTGGATACCTCACTCCTCCCCCTGCTCTCTCTCTCGCTCCCCCGAAGCCATGGCCGACGCAGCCGCCGCCGTCTCACCGCCGTAGCCGTAGCCACCGTCGTCTCTGCGCCGCCCCACCGTGTACACGAGCTCCGCCGCATCTCCCTCGACCTCCTCGACGAGCCACGAGGCCTCGGTCGCGCTGCAACGCCGCCACCGCTGCCGTTCCCCTCGTCAGCCACCGGAGATCGTCGCCGACGATTCGCCGCCTCCCGAGCTTCCCTGAGCTTGCTTCGATGCCTGCTGCAACCACTGTGAGCTGCTGCTCCTCCTCCCCCTCTCCGTTTTCTTGTTTGCACGCCGTAGCTGCCACTTCGCCGGTGACCGAAACCCACTGCCGCCCGGCTTCGTCACCGCCATGACCCGAGCTCGAACCACCCGCGCCCTTGCACCGCATCGCACTCCTGGAGCCTCCAGGAGGCCGCCTAGCCCCTCTACGTGCTCTCCTGCTTGCTCTAGCGCCACGCTCGCACGAACCCGAGCTCCGGCCGCCGCCAAACTCGTCGCCGACGCCTTTTCTGACCACCCCAGCTCCTCCCGCTTGGCCTACCAGATGCGCGCGAGCCCCAGCTACGCGTAGGACCAAACCACAGTCGATTTGGTCGACTGTGGGCAAAACCCGACGCTCTCCGTCACGTCTGTCGTCGTCGGCGTCGAGCCGTGGACCAAAGTTGGCGGGTTTGACCCGTTGACTTTGACTGGGTGGGCCCAGGTTGACTCCCCCTGAGTCTATGACAAGTGGGCCCCCTCTGCTAATTAACCTAGGGTTATCACTAACTAATTTTAGTTAGTTTAGGTCACTGACATGCGGGCCCAGGCCCACTGACACTTAGTTAGTATTAACTTAACCCTGTTAATTAGCTGTTTCACTGACGTGTGGTCCCAGCCGTCAGGTTTGACCTGGGTTGGCGCCTTTGACTCGCTCACGTCACAGTGACGCAGTGCTGACGCAGTTATTTAACGTCTGGATTTATTCTTATATAGGAAATTCCAGAAAATAGCCAAAACTTCTAAAAATCATAGAAAATCAACCATAGCTCCAAATCAAACAAATTATATATGAAAAATGATCAAAAAAATTCAATCTTTCCATCTGTAATGGTTTCATGCATGACAAAACACTTTAACCTTGCTGTTTAGGTGAAACAAGCTAATACACTTATTATGCATAAGAACTTAAGCTTCCATTTGAATCTTTGATTCAAATGGACCCATTTAAACTTGTTTCACATTGCATTAGGCAGGACACCTCATTTTTCCATGTCATAGCATGCATCATATTGTTGCATATTGCCATGTGTTGATTATATTCTGTGTGTCTTTCGTGGTAGGTTCTGCCTCCGAGGATATCTCCGAGTATCCAACTGAAGGGCGGTACCCTACTACCACTCCATTAGGCAAGCAGCCCCATTGATCATATCGATACAATCCCATGTGCTCGCCTCTGCTCTCATTTACTGCATTAAGACAACAATGTTTCAAACTGCTATGTGCTACGGTAGTTGAACCCTTATCCTCTACATGACCTGTCATTGCCACAGTAACTAGATGAAACCCACTAGCATGTGTAGGAGTTGATTGAGTCATGTATGTGTTTCCTACCTTGCTATGCCTGCTATTCTTAGAGTTGTGTCAGGTCTGGTTCATCTGGGCGATGGGCTAGAGTGAAATGATTATGTCGGTAATGTGAGTGATGTGTTGAACATGATTTGGTAAATGTATCGATGAGAGGCCATGTAGGAGTACATGGTGGGTTGTTTCATTGAGGCCGTCCCTAAGAACTAAGATCTGTATGTGTGATTTAAGAATCAGCTACTACCATGCATTGGGATCCTTAATTGACCCTCTCGGCTTCTTAATCACCATAGTACTCTGTCCAGGAGTTGCAGTTAGTTTCTGGTGTTTGTAGGTTATGTGTTGGCGGCCGTGCGTAGCATTGACCCTAGGGGTGGGCTATGATGCGGTAGATACACTGTGGCACGGTGTACCGAGTCACCCGTTTGGTGTCTCGAGAACCCTGTTCACATTGTTCAGGGCCGTATGTGGAAACCTCGGCCAGACTCCCTGCGGATGGAACCTGGATAGGCGATAAACCTGGACTAGAGACTTGAGTGTTTAGGTAGGCCGTGGCCGACACCCTTGTTGGGCTTCCGCTTGAAGGTTGCCGAGTACATGTCGTGTAAACGACGGTAAGTGGTGAGAGCGTGTATGAAGAAGTACACCCCTGCAGGGTTAACATCATCTATTCGAATAGCCACGTCCGCGGTAAAGGACTACTTGGTTGCCTATACAGTTCATAGACAAGGAAATGGTTACTACTAAAAGACTCAAGATAAGTGTGAGTACCGAGGATGGCCCTCTCGTAGGATGACGAGGGAGGATCCCTGGTGGAGTATTGTGTTGGTGATTAGTGGACTCGTGTGCGAAAACTATTTTACTAGTGGTGTCCCGTGGGATAGCTTAGCCAAGAGTCAAAGCTGGCTTGCTGCAATAACTCCACCACCTTCTTGAGAATGAGCATGTATAGTAGGTTCTGTTGTAAGACTTGTTGAGTACCTTTGTTCTCATGTTTGCTTTAATTACTGTTTTCAGATGACAACACCGCCCCCTCTGATGGGTTTTATGTAGACCTCAACGTCGATGAGTAACTTGCCACCCAGGTGGTGATCCTGGCCATGGAGGGCCCTATGTAGATAGACAGGCTTCGACATGCCTTCTTTCTTTCTAGTGTATGTACTCAGACTATTTGCTTCCGCATGTGCTTGTATGCTTGTATGACTTGAGTGTCGAGTCATGTGACCCCTACTTGTATGAACATGTTATGTATGGCTCTCTGGAGCCTTTAAATAAAGTACTTGAGTTGTAGAGTTTTGTTGTGATGCCATGTTGTATTTGCACATATCGAGCATATTGTGTGTATGATTGAAATGCTTGGTATGTGTGGGATCCGACAATCTGGTTGTTTATCCTTGGCAGCCTCTCTTATGGGGAAATGTAGTCTAGTGCTCCTTGAGCCATAGTAGTTCGCTACAGCCCGGTTCACCGAAGTCCTGCTAGCCCAGCACTACTGCTCATGACACTTGACTAGCCGGCATGTGTTTCACTTCGTTCCTATGTCTGTCCCTTCGGGGAAATGCCACGCGGTGACTTCCGGAGTCCTGCCTGGCCTTCTACAGCCCGGGTTCCCCGGAGTCCTGTTAGCCTAGTGCTATAGCCCGGATTCACTCGCTGATGACCGACATGCTCGATGTGATTCATGTATGCCTGTCTCCATAGGTCTGTGCCGCTTTGGGTTCACGACTAGCCATGTCGGCCCGGGTTCTCTGTCATGTGGATGCTAGCGACACTATCATATACGTGAGCCAAAAGGCGCAAATGGTCCCGGGCCATGGTAAGGCGACACCCGTGGGGATACCGTGCGTGAGGCCGCAATGTGATATGAGGTGTTACCGGCTAGATCGATGTGTCTTGGAATCGGGGTCCTGACAGTAGCATAGCGGGTGAGGTTCTCAAACTCTCTACTATAAGCATCAACAGCCATCTTATCCTGTGTGAAACTACAGAACTCTTCTCTCTTGCGGTCAATGAGAGCCTGAGGTATGTGATGCTCGTGAAAAGCCTTAGTGAAATCTCTCCATGTGGGTATCTGGCCAACTGGAAGCATAGCCTCATAGTTCTGCCACCAAAGACTAGCAGGACCTTCCAGATGATAAGCAGCATAGGTGACCTTGTCACCTTTAGCTACGTTCGCAGAACGCAGCTTGATAGTGACACTATGGAGCCAGTCATCTGCATCGAGTGGCTCAATGGAATGATGGAAGGTGGGTGGGTTCAGACCAATGAAATCATAGATGGTCGCTGACTCTTTGCACTGGGGTGCGATGTTCTCCTTGATACGTGCTAACAAGCGGTTAGACTCACGCTTCTTCCTCTCCATCTCTAACATGAACTCTGCCAACGAAGACTAGTCGGGATGATCCTCATCCCTACCATCTCCGTGGTTCCGACTACGAGCAACAGAACTTCGGTGCTGACGACATCCTGAGAAATGAAACCAAGGACGGAGTCAACATCAAATATAGGATGCAGAAGGTAGCACAAGAAATTAGTATCTCTCGAACTCCTAGGACAATTCCGGCAGCATAATGGCAGTAAAATGCTCAAAATGAGACATTCTGCAAAAGATGGGGTAGCACCATACACAACATCATCACTCAAGGTTCTGTGATAGTACTAAACAGACTACACCGGAAGTACTCGAACTGGGATATGACTCTGATCAACCAATTCTAAGAGACTACGGAGTAGTAACACATGATCCTGATAGACGGAAGAGAAAGCCTAGTTCCTTAACCCCGCAGGAAAAATAGGATGACTCAGATCAGAAGGCATGAGGTATAAGGAGTAAAAGAGCCTTATGTTCCCTTCCACAATCAATTCCCCTACATAGCTAAAGAATTTCTAGACTCAACTTCGACCAGGTTGCCTTGGTAATCCTACAGGCAGTTAGGCTCTGATACCAAAGCTGTCGGGACCCCGATTCTAAGTCACATCGATCTAGCACGTAACACCTCATATCACTTTGCGGCCTCACGCACGGTATTCCCACTGGTGTTGCCTTACCATGGCCAGGGACCGTTTGTGCCTTTTGGCTCACGTATATGATAGTGTCGCTAGCATCCATATGACAGAGAACCCGGGCTGACATAACTAGTCGTGAACCCAAAGTGGCACTAACTGACAGGGACATGCATACATGAAACAACATCGAGCATGTCGGTCAGCAGTGTGTGAATCCGGGCTGTAGCAACTGGGCTAACAGGACTCCGGGAACCCGGGCTGTAGCAGGCTAAGCAGGACTCCGGATGTCACCGCGTGACATTTCCCTGAAGGGACAGACACATGAACGAAGTGAATCACATGCCGGCCAGTCTAAGTGTTCCAGAGCAGTAGTGTTGGGCTAGAAGGACTCCGGTAAACCAGGCTATAGCAAACTACCATGGCTCAGTGGAAGCACTAGACTACATTTCCCCATAAGAGAGGCTACCAAGGATAAACAACTAGGTTGTGGGATCCCACACATAGCAATACACGTCACACGTATGCATAACATGCAAGTATGTGTTGTACAACATGGCATCACAACATAACTCAAACTCATATAGATAAAGGCTCAGAAGAGCCACATAGCATTAATACAAACAGAGGTCTCATGACCCATCATTCAGAGCATACAAGCAACGGAAGCATTACATGTCTGAGTTAGACAACTACAAAAGAAAAGGGCTGAGCAGCCTGACTATCTACAAGACCCTCCAAAGGGTACAAGATCGTAGCTGAGGTAACAAGCTACTCGTCGAAGTCCAAGCGGAACTACTAGTGAGACAGCTATCTCACCAGCAAAACATAAATAAAGCAAACATGAGTACAAAGGTACTCAGCAAGACTTACATTAGATCCTATCATACATGCATTTGTATCAAGAAGGTAATGTGGGGTTTAGTTGCAGCAAGCCAGCTTTGACTCAGTGGCTATCCTGTTCTACGACTATGAGAAACTTCTTTGAGGTGAGGCATCGCACACGAGTCCACTAATCACCACATCAATACACTACTATGGATTCATTCCCGTCTCCCTGTGAGAAGGCCATCCATAGCACTCGCACTTGTCTTGAGCATTTTAGAGTATCCACTTCAAGTTGTCTATGTACCACGTAAGCATCCAAGAAGTCCATAACCGAGGACACGGCTATTCGAATAGATCATGATAACCCTGCAGGGGTGTACTTCTTCACACACGCTCTCGCCACTTACCACCATGTACATGTCATGAACCTCGGCAACCTTCAAGCAGAAGCCTGGCGAGGGTGTCGGCCATGACCTGACTAACCACACAAGTCTCTCATCCAGGTTTATCGCCTATTCGGGTTCCATCCGCAAGGAGATCCGGCCGGGGTGTCGCTCACGGCCCCAAACGATGTGAGCAGGGTTCCCAAGCCCATCATCCAGGTGCCACTTGGTACACCGTGCCACTATGCCTAGTCTGTCCCGAGCCCACCTGGCCGGGTGCCACTTGGTAGACTACTAACACTACCTACAAACACCAGAAACTAATTGCAACTCCTGGACACAGAACAAGTTGGTTAATAAGTCGAGAGGGGCACTTAAGCATTCCAATGTGTGGTAGTAACTAGTCATTGGACGACATACACGGAACTCAGTGCTTAAGGACGGTTCCAGTGAGACAACCCACCATGTACTCCTACATGGCCCCTCACCACTACCTTTACCAAATCGTGTTCACACGCTTAACTCTCAGCACCAGAACATATCGTAACACTCCAATTCATTCCCGATGAATCAGACCTGACACAACTCTAAGCAATAGTAGGCATGGCATGGTAGGAACACAACATGGCTCAATCAACGCCTACACATGCTAGTGGGTTTTAACTATTTACTGTGGCTGTCGGTGTCAACACCGGCGGATCTCGGGTAGGGGGTCCTGAACTGTGCGTCTAGGCGGATGGTAACAGGAGGCAGGGGACATGATGTTTTACCCAGGTTCGGGCCCTCTTGATGGAGGTAAAACCCTACGTCCTGCTTGATTTATTCTTGATGATATGGGTATTACAAGAGTTGATCTACCATGATATCAGAGAGGCTAAACTCTAGAAGCTAGCCTATGGTATGATTGTATGTTGTCCTACGGACTAAAACCCTCGGGTTATATAGACACCGGAGGGGGCTAGGGTTACACAAGTTCGGTTACAAAGGAGGAGATATACATATTCGCATTGCCTAGCTTGCCTTCCACGCCAAGTAGAGTCCCATCCGGACACGAGACGAAGTCTTCAATCTTGTATCTTCATAGTCCAACAGTCCGGCCAAAGGATATAATCCGGCTGTCCGGATACCCCCTAATCCAGGACTCCCTCAGTATCCCCCGAACCAAGCTTCAATGATGACGAGTCTGGCACACAGTATTGTCTTCGGCATTGCAAGGCGGGTTCTTCTCCAATTTCAAGTGTTTGTAAGCAGTGTCTAGCCCCATAAATGTTGAACCTCTTGGCTTCTGTGCCCAATAAGGGCTATCTCCCATGCGTCGAATGAATACGAAGCGCCATGGAATTTTTACATTTGCCCCCCTAGCCAGATAAATAAATTGTCTATTAAAGGGATGGGGATCCTTAGATCCAATCCATACCATCCTCCCCCAGCAAGAATCCATCAGAGTGCGTTTCGGGAAGATCCATTCCAGCATGGCCGTCCTCCGCAGTTCCTCCTCCCGCCCCCGTAGCCCTAAGCCCGGTGATTGGGAGAGGTGTTCAGTCCCGCACAGTCGACTAGTCGAACTGCAGACTAAGGGATTTCTCCCTCCAGCGTATATGGTGCCCGTTCGAGCCGGGCTTGCCACCTACAATGGCGGGGAGCAAGCGGAGAGCTTTCCCTGTCCCTCTATGGGGGAACGGGTCTGCCTTGTTCCTTATTTACTAAGGGGACTCAGATTTCCAATGCATCCATTCCTCCGCGGGTTCCTGGAGTTCTACGGCCTCCAATTACAAAATTTCACCCCTGCCTCCCTTATACACATTGTCGGCTATGTTTCTCTCTGCGAGTTGCTCCTGCGCTGCGAGGCTCACTTCGAGTTGTGGAAGAGGCTATTTTGCCTTGTCCCTCGCACACAGAGGGGGTCACTTTATCAAGTGGGCGGAGCCGAAATATGGCGCATCGCCGATACCGGATACCTGTCCGGTACCCCGAACAAGTCGTCTGAAGACTGGCCTTAAGAATGGTTTTATATGGAGGACTGTCGGTGTCAAAACTGGCGGATCTCGGGTAGGGGGTCCCGAACTGTGCGTCTAGGCCGGATGGTAACAGGAGACAGGGGACACTTTGTTTTATCCAGGTTCGGGCCCTCTCGATGGAGGTAATACCCTACTCCTGCTTGATTAATATTGATGATATGGGTAGTACAAGAGTAGATCTACCACGAGATCAAGGAGGCTAAACCCTAAAAGCTAGCCTATGGTATGATTGTTGTGTATGGAGTTGATTGCCTACAGACTACAACCCTCCGGTTTATATAGACACCGGATAGGGTTAGGGTTACACAGAGTTGGTTACAATGGTAGGAGATCTTGAATATCCGCATCGCCAAGCTTGCCTTCCATGCCAAGGAAAGTCCCATCCAGACACGGGACGAAGTCTTCAATCTTGTATCTTCATAGTCCAGGAGTCCGGCTGAAGGTATAGTCCGGCTATCCGAACACCCCCTAATCCAGGACTCCCTCAGTAGCCCCCGAACCAGGCTTCAATGACGACGAGTCCGGCGCGCAGATTGTTCTGCATTGCAAGGCGGGTTCTTCTCCAAATCTTGTGTACCTGTAGGAATAATGTCCGATTTTTGTAATGTAGTGCTCCTCGGCTTCCATGCCCAATAATGGCCGTCTTCTACATGTTCAAAGAAATGCGAAAAGCCGAGGCGTTTTTACATCCACACCCCTAGCCGTATAAACGAGCCGCCTATTTAACAGGATGGGGATTTAGGTCCAAACCACATCTTCTCCTTTCCGCGAGTTATCATCAGAGCGCTTCCAGCAAAGGTCCATTCCGTCATGACCAGCCATCGCAGCTCCTCCCCTCGCCCCTCCGGTCCCAAACCCGGGGACTGGGAGAGTTGCACCATCCCGCATAGCAAGTTAGCGTCACTTCAGGCCAAGGGATTCCTCCCTCAGGCATACATGGTCCCGGTCCGAGCCAGTCTCGCACCTATAATGGCAGAAAACAAGCGGAGAGCACCCCCAATCCTTCTAAAGGAGAGCGGGTGTGCCTCGTCCCCTATCTAATAAGGGGACTGGGATTTCCAAGTCACCCATTTCTCCGCGGGCTTCTGGAGTTCTACGGCCTCCAGCTGCACAATCTCACGCCCGCCTCCGTATTACACATCGCGGGTTTCGTCGCCCTTTGCGAGCTATTTTTAGGCATTTAGGATCATTTCGCGTTGTGGAAGAGGTTATTCTGCCTGGTGCCCCGTTCTGAAAAGGGGTCTATATATCAAGTGGGCCGAGCCGAAGTATGGCGCATCGCCGGGACCGGATACCTATCCGGAACCCCAAAGAAGGCGTCCGAGGACTGGCCTTCGGAATGGTTTTACATAGATGTCGTCCCGCTACCGGACCCTATCCGGGTCAGTCTCCCTGAGTTCAACAGTGCTCCATTGAAGAAACGCTTGAGCTGGCGTCCGTGGAGCTCTCAGAGAGAAAGTGAAAGAGACGTCCTTTACCTGATGGGCCGGATAAGACTGTTGGCTCATTCCGGACTAACCATGATTGGAGTCATGGCCACATGCATTATGCGGGGGGTGCAGCCGCTTCAATATAGAGGCCACCCCATGTGGGATTTCAACGGGGAGGATGACGCCACACGTTACGGTCGTAAGGGGCCGGACTCAGCCGCCGCCTTAGTAAAGATCTTATCCTCTTTGTATAAGGGAGAAAAGGAGGAATTCCTTTGCGTCAATCCACAGGCCGGATTTACTATGTACGATCCTCCAAGTTGGGTAAGTGAATAATTGCGCTTGCTCGTTTGTTCTATACTCCCACGGTTAGATATGTAGTCTAACGACTTTAGTGCAGGAACTGCGACAGGAGGTAAAGGATATAAACAGCCGCCCTCCACAGCCCGAGGACCCAGAACAGTCCCTCGATCCGGACTCCGAAGAGGATCCAGACATATCGGTGGAGCTTATCGACGGGGTGTTCCATCAGCTAAGCAAGGACAATACCTTGGTAGCCATCACGGCTGATTACCCAGGGTTAATCCCGGCCTCCCAGGTGACAGAAGCCGGAGTCTCATTCCCTTGGGAGAGATTGCACTCTCGCGTATTCCGGTGTTTCTGACGACAATCGTGTTTTGCAGGGGAGTTTTCCGAGGCAGGAGGCCGAACCTGCGGCGGCTAGCCAACGAGGGGCCGCAGGGCCCCGTGGGGAAAAAGGAATGAAGTCCGGACTGAGATGTCGGCGTAAAGGTATAGCGCACCCTCTGTTTCCCTGGTGTTATTCTGTCAGGGCATATTAACGTTCGTGCTATCTTCAGAACGAAGAGACCTCGCCGGACTACATCCGGAGAGGTTGCCAATCGCGCCTCCACCAGCCAGGCTCCAACGGCTGGCCAGGAAGCGGAGGCGAGCACAAGGCGCGTACCGGACGCTCCTCCGATAGAGGATGAGGACAGGCTATCTGCCACAAATTCTGAAGTGGAGAGTGCCATGAACCACAGGCGTCGCCGGACAGTTCTACGCGACGCTTGTTTCTCCCAAGAGGCTTTAGATGCCTTTAATTCGGGAGATGCGTACCTCCGTGCCGCTCAAAATGGTTTAGCCAGAGCCACGGAGCAGTATGTAAAAGACATACGGGTAAGAAAATTTTGGTCAAATATATATATACCAGTAGCCCCCGAGACTTGAAACAGTTAGAGCAACTGATTTAAGGATCATTTAATATGCAAGTTCTTACAGAGAAGAATATTGTACTGTCCCAGGAGCTGGAAAAGTGCAAGGCCCAACTAGAGGCCGCATTAGCCGCAGCAGGGGAGTCCAAAGAGACCCCCTCAGGTAAGATACACTTTGAAATATTAGTATTGTGCGGTGTGGGTGCAAATATGATAGATCATATTGCAGATGGCGCCGGACTCGATCCGGACAAGCAACAACTCTTACGCCAGCTAAAGGCCGGTGAGAGTATGTTGACAAGGGTGAGGCGAGAGAAGAATGATCTTCAGGATGCCAAAACCAAGCTGGACGTCGAACTTAAAGATGTTCTTGGCCAGCTGTCGGACTCCACGAAGGAGAATCAGCGGCTTCGACGCGGCATTTTTAGTAAGTGCTTGAACGAACTTTGAAAAAAGAGTTCGGCGAGGAAGTCGACTAACAGAGTAATGTCTGTAGGTATGCTCACAGGTCGTCCTGAAGAGGAGATGCCCGGTTCTACGGGTGACCTTCTTCCTGAACTCACGCAACTGTACGAGCAAATTCGGCAGGCGATGCGAGGTGTTGCCCAAGCCTTATGGCCTGCCCACTCCGTGCCCGAGGGCCTTGGAGAGCTTGCGGAGAAGCTGAAGGGAGCTCGGCGGCGCTTCTGGTTGTGGAAGATATCGGCCTGCCGACAAGGCGCTAGGGAAGCCTGGGCCATGGTGAAGACCCGTTTTACGAAGTCTGACCCGAACCACATGGCCGAGGTCGGACCAGTGGGGCCTGACGGGAAGGAGATCCCTGTGAGCTTAGTATACGGCCAAGTAGAGTTGGCCGCGAAGTATTCCTAGCAGGACTGTAAATTAGACAGCCTGTTAGATGGTATAGAAGAGGAATACAATCAGTCAGAATGACTATGTAATTTTGAATTGACATGTGTAATGCCTTCTAGCCAGATTGTAGCTCGTTTGTCGTTGCCGACCTTTTCGCTTCAACCTCGGGGCCTGACGGTCCGGAGTGTGTCCGAATACCATAGCGGTTATATAAGAACCGTGGTATGCGTGGAGAGCAGGCGTAGGGTTATTAGTGCTTTATCACACAAGTGCCCAACTAGTTATGTTATATTACATGGTGAGTAAGAAACATCTTCCAGAGAGAATAGTTCCGTTAGGGGTTCCTTTCACTGGGTGGCATGCCCTAAAGTGCATGTCCGGACTGCGTAAAAAGACGCAGAAAAAGGCATCTGGGGCGCATAAAATGAGTAAAAAGATCATCTTTTATCTCACCGACCGAATATTCCCTTAAGAACGCTAGCTTTCGGCTTCACCCAGTCTGAGGTACACATCCGGCTGACCCGGCAGTAACAATCGCAGAGGTGCTCCCTTTACCGCCTAGCCGAACAATCGGGGACGTAGGGGTAAGCACAGGAGCCAGGCAACCCAGCTTGGCCAAAACTTAAGTCATATTGATGCATATAATGGTGAAGAAAAAGGTACATGCGGAAGTTTGACGCATGTGTTGGGCATGAAGCCCGTATAAATAAGCTTCTGTTAAAGAAGCCCCCAGGTTTAATGAGCGCCAGTGGCGCGTCACTAGATAACCCTTTAAGGGCTATAAAAGAAAAGAAGGGAAGGAGAGAAATGTAAGACAGAAAAATGCAAAAAATGGACAGAGGAAGGAGACGAACATAGAGTCCGGCGCTAGGCATAGAATCTTCGGAGCGGGTGGCGTTCCACGGGTTCAGCTCGAGTCGGTTATCCGACGCATCTCGCAGGCGGTACGCCCCGCCAGTCAGGACTTGGTCGATTATGAATGGACCTTCCCACTTGGGCTTGAGTTTGTCCTTTTTCTTATCCACAGGCGTAGAACTAGTTTGCCAACATTGTAATTTTTGGCCCGTACTTCTCTGCTTTGATATCTTCGGGGCTGCTGTTGATAAAATGCGGAATGGGCTTTTGCCACGTCACGCTCCTCCTCCAGGGCGTCCAAGTTGTCCTGCCGATCGAGCTCGGCTTCTCTTTCTTCGTACATGCGCACTCTAGGTGAGTCATGAATTATGTCGCAGGGCAGAACTACCTCTGCGCCGTACACCATAAAAAATGGTTTGTATCCGGTGGTGCGATTTGGCGTGGTCCGCAGCCCCCATAGCACGGAGTCGAGCTCCTCTACCCAGTGCGTGTGAGATTCCTTGAGGGACCGCACCAGTCTGGGTTTAATGCCGCTCATGATAAGACCATTTGCACGTTTGACCTGACCGTTGGTTTGTGGGTGATAGACGGAAGCATAATCGAGCTTGATGCCCATGTTTTTGCACCAGAGTTTTACCTCGTCGGCGGTAAAGTTTGTACCGTTATCGGTTATGATGCTGTGGGGGACGCCATAACGGTGTACAACCCCGGATATGAGGTCTATCACAGGTCCGGATTCGGCCGTTTTAACAGGCTTGGCTTCTATCCATTTGGTGAATTTATCCACCATGACCAGTAAGTATTTTTTTCTATCGGTCCCACCTTTAAGGGGTCCGACCATGTCAAGCCCCCAGACCGCAAAAGGCCAGGTGATGGGTATAGTTTGGAGTGCGGTGGGTGGCATATGGCTTTGGTTGGCAAAAAGTTGGCAACCAGTGCATCGTTGGACTAAGTCCTGAGCGTCTGCCTGGGCCGTCGGCCAATAAAAGCCTGTACGGATAGCCTTGCTAACAAGGGACCGAGCAGCGGCGTGGTGACCACCGAGTCCGGCATGAATTTCAGCCAGAAGGTTCCACCCTTCCTCTTCGGAGATGCACCTTTGAAGGACTCCGGTAGTGCTTTTCTTATAAAGCTCTCCCTCATGGACTCTATAGGCTTTAGATCGCCGCACTATGCGGCGGGCCTCGTTTTGGTCCTCCGGGAGTTCCTGCCTAGTAAGGTAGGCTAGGAATGGTTCTGTCCACGGGGCGATGACCGCCATTATTACGTGGGCTGAAGGTGTAATTTCATTGGCAGAGCCTCCAATTGTGTCAGGTTGTTCGGCGTCAAGTGGTGCGGCTGGGTCCGGGCTGTTATTTGTGGGTTCCCCCTCCCATGCTACGAATGGCTTGAACAATCTTTCCAAAAAGATGTTGGGGGGGACTGCATCGCGTTTTGCTCCGATGCGTGCCAGGACATCCGCTGCTTGATTGTTTTCTCGGGCTATATGGTGAAACTCCAGCCCTTCGAACCGAGCTGACATTTTTAGGACGGCGTTGCGGTAAGCTGCCATTTTGGGGTCCTTGGCGTCGAAGTCCCCATTTATTTGGGATATCGCGAGGTTTGAATCCCCGCGTACCTCTAGGCGCTGGATACCCATGGATACTGCTATCCGAAGACCATGTAGGAGGGCCTCATATTCGGCTGCATTGTTGGAATCCATGTACATGATCTGGAGCACATATTGGACTGTGTCTCCTGTGGGGGACGTCAGGACGACGCCAGCCCCCAGTCCGGCGAACATTTTGGAGCCGTCGAAATGCATAATCCAGTTTGAATATGTGTCGTACTCTTTAGGGAGCTCGGCCTCCGTCCATTCTGCGACGAAGTCGGCCAAAACTTGCGATTTAATAGCTCGTCGTGGCTTATAGGTTATATCGAACGGGAGGAGCTCGATGGCCCATTTTGCAATCCGGCCCGTTGCGTCGCGGTTGTTGATAATATCGTTGAGTGGTACTTCCGAGGCTACTGTTATGGAACACTCTTGAAAGTAGTGTCGTAGCTTCCAGGATGCCATGAATACCGCGTATGCAATCTTTTGATAATGCGGGTACCGTGATTTGCATGGAGTGAGGACAGTGGATACGTCGTATACCGGCCTTTGAAGGTGGAATTTGTGTCCATCCGTTTCCCGCTCGACAACGAGCACTGCACTGACAACTTGATGTGTTGCTGCAATGTACAATAACATTGGTTCGCCGGTGTTTGGCGCTGCCAGGACTGGGTTTGTTGCCAATATGGCTTTTATTTCATCAAGTCCGGCCGTGGCGGCCTCCGTCCACTCAAAGTGTTCAGTGCGCCGAAGGAGGCGATAGAGGGGTAGTGCCTTTTCTCCTAAGCGGGAGATGAAGCGGCTTAAAGCCGCCACGCATCCGGTTAATTTTTGTATTTATTTAAGGTCCTTTGGGACATCCAATTGTGACAAAGCTCGGATCTTGGCTGGGTTTGCTTCCATTCCATTACCGGATACAATGAAGCCCAAGAGCTTTCCGGCTGGAACGCCGAAGACGCATTTTTCCGGGTTGAGCTTGATGTCATATTTTCGGAGGTTATCGAATGTAAGCCTCAAGTTGTCTATTAGAGATTCGACATGTCTTGATTTGACGACCACATCATCCACATACGCCTCCACTGTTTTGCCGATCTAATTTGCCAGACATGTCTGGATCATGCGCTGATATGTTGCGCCGGCGTTTTTCAGCCCGAAGGGCATTCTGTTGAAGCAGAATGGGCCGTATCATGTGATGAATGCTGTTGCAGCTTGGTCTGATTCTGCCATCTTGATTTGATGGTAACCGGAGTATGCGTCAAGGAAACACAATGAGTCGTGTCCTGCGGTGGCATCGATAATTTGATCGATACGGGGGAGGGGGAAGGGATCCTTTGGGCAAGCCTTGTTAAGGTCTTTAAAATCGACACACAGGCGCCAGGATTTGTCCTTCTTTGGTACCATCACCAAGTTTGCTAGCCAATCTGGATGTTTTATGTCTCTAATGAATCCGGCCTCCAATAGCTTGGCTAGTTCTTCTCCCATAGCCTGTCTCTTGGGTTCGGAAAAACGCCGAAGGGCTTGTTTGACAGGTTTGAATCCTTTTAGGATATTTAAGCTGTGTTCGGCCAGCCTGCGTGGGATCCCTGGCATGTCTGAAGGGCGCCAGGCGAAAATGTCCCAGTTCTCTCGTAGGAACTCTCGTAGTGCGGCGTCTACATCAGGGTTCAGTCGTGCCCCGATGGAAGCTGTTTTATTGGGGTCCGTTGGATGGACCTGGAATTTGACTATTTCGTCAGCTGGCTTGAAGGATGTGGATTTGGATCTCTTATCGAGTATTACATCATCCCTGTTAACCGTGGAGCGCAGCACAGTCAGTTCTTCGGCCGCTAAGGTTTCGAATAGTGCTTCAAGGGCTAATGCAGCCGTCTTGTTTTCGGCGTGGAGTGCTATGTCCGGATCACTAGCTAGAGTGATAATTCCGTTCGGCCCGGGCATCTTAAGCTTCATGTACCCGTAATGGGGTATTGCTTGGAAGATTGTGAATGCTTCCCGTCCCAGTAAAGCATGATGTCCGCTTTTAAACGAGGCCACCTGAAACGTGACTTCTTCGGACCTGTAATTATCCGGCGTGCCGAACACCACATCTAGTGTGATTTTTCCTGTGCAGCGCGCTTCCCGACTGGGGATTATTCCTCTAAAGGTTGTGCTGCTTCGCTCGACGCGGTTCCAGTCTATTTCCATTTTTTGAAGGGTTTCCTCACAAATGAGGTTCAGTCCGCTGCCTCCATCCATGAGCACCTTGGTGAGGCGAAAGCCGTGCACTATGGGATTGAGGACCAATGCGGCTGGTGCTCGGGCTGTTCGGAATTTAGGTTCATCACTTGCGTTGAAGGTAATAGCAGTGTCGCTCCATGGATTTATTGTTGCAACTTGATAGACTTCGGCGAGGCTGCGGAGTGTTCTTTTTCGCACATTGTTTGATGCGAAAGTCTCGAAGACTGTGAGAACAGTACTGGTGTCCTCGGGCTGGTTTTCTACGGCCTCCAGAATTAAGAGGTCCTCGCCAATTTTGGCCACCTGCCGGAGTATCCAACATGCTCTAAGGCTGTGAGTTGGTGTGGCGTCCTCTGTACTGTGAATTCTACAGGGTCCATCAAGCCACCTTTCTAGTACGATTCCATGCCCTGTAGAGGGTTTTGGCTTTTTGGTGTTTATCCCGGGTGTCCTATGATGGTGCACCCTCTTAGTTCGGACGGGATTACTATTCAAGGCCGGATTATCCCAAAATTTTATTTCGGTTTTCCAGGCGCTTTCCATCGCACAGTATTTTCGTACTATGGACGCCAAGTCAGCGAAGCGTGTAATATCACGACGACTTACGGCGTTAAGGATTCCCTCGTCCGTGCAATTACTGCAGAAAATTGAGATTGCATCTCCCTCGCGGCAATTCTTTATCCTGTTCATAACCAGGAGGAATGTGGCCCAGTAATGATGTACTATTTCCTCGGGCCTCTGCCTGATTTGGGAGAGATCGCTTATGTTCGGGTGGGCGGGTGTCGTTGAATCTGAAACCTCACCCAATCCAAGATTCGGAGGCCGAAGAGTTTTCAAACTCTGAAGTTCGGATTCTTGGATGTTGTCCAATGAATCTATCCCGTTGCCTGATCCTAAGCTCATGTCTTGAGTTACATCCTCCTCTCCGCGGGTATCCGGCTTGGAGGGGTCGGGAATTCGGACGTAGCTAGTCCTTAAAATAGATGAAGGGTCGCCGCACTGCGCCTCTACCACGGCAACATCGTGGGTGACTTGGGGAGAGTTAATTTCTCTTAGATCGGGTTTAAGCCCAACCTGGTCGTAATCCATAGCGACCCCCAGGGGGGCAATGCGATCCAAGAGCTCGTTTACGGAAGAGAGCTCCATCGGATCTAGTTGCTCGACGAGCTCCGAGCTGACGTGTAGGTTGCTTTTGATGACCCGAGAGGTCACCGTCGGTGCAACAGCCGAACAGGCGGTCATGAGGAAACCACCTAACCAGAGGGTTTGGCCGACAGCCAAGGCTCCCTTAGCAACGGCGCCGTCTTTAAAGACGGGAGAAGGCATCCTTCCTGATTGTGACGGCACAGAGGAACTCTCAATGAAAGCACCAATGTCGGTGTCAAAACCGGCGGATCTCGGGTAGGGGGTCCCGAACTATGCGTCTAGGCCGGATGGTAACAGGAGACAGGGGACACTTTGTTTTACCCAGGTTCGGGCCCTCTCGATGGAGGTAATACCCTACTCCTGCTTGATTAATATTGATGATATGGGTAGTACAAGAGTAGATCTACCACGAGATCAAGGAGGCTAAACCCTAGAAGCTAGCCTATTGTATGATTGTTGTGTATGGAGTTGATTGCCTACGGACTACAACCCTCCGGTTTATATAGACACCGGATAGGGTTAGGGTTACACAGAGTCGGTTACAATGGTAGGAGATCTTGAATATCCGCATCGCCAAGCTTGCCTTCCACGCCAAGGAAAGTCCCATCCGGACACGGGACGAAGTCTTCAATCTTGTATCTTCATAGTCCAGGAGTCCGGCTGAAGGTATAGTCCGGCTATCCGAACACCCCCTAATCCAGGACTCCCTCAAGGACGTTCCCCTTCCGGACTCTATTCGGCGGGGTCTTCCTGAGTTCAATAATGCTCCTCTGAAGAAGCGCCGAAGTTGGCGTCCACGGAGCCCCCAGGCGGAAGACAACAGAGAAGTCCTCTATCTGATGAACCGGATCAAAGCACTGGCTCAATCAGGATTGACAATAATCGAAGTTATGTCGATTTGCATAATGCGGGGATTGCAGCCACTTCAATATCGTGGGCACCCCTTGTGGTGTTATAACGGGGCGGATGACGCCGCCCGCCGCGGGCGTAAGGGTCCGGACAATGCTGCCGCTCTAGCGAAAATTCTGTCCGAACTATTCAAGGGTGAGGAGGAGGAGTTCACCCGCATCAAGCCACGGGATGGATTCTCCATGTACAATCCTCCAAGCTGGGTAAGTTATATCTCCCTGCTCCCATTTTTCCCGGATTCTTTGTCGTAAGTATTCACCTTGCCATTTTTGCAGCAGGAACTGCGAAAAGCCATAAAGGAGGTTAGCAGCCCTTCTCCACAACCATAGGACCCCGACCGGGCCCTCGACTCAGGACTTGAAGAAGATTCGGTTATATTTGTCGAGCTGATAGACCGGCAGTTCTATCAGTTAAGCTGTGACGATGCCATGGTGGCCATTATGGCCGACTATCCCGGACTGCTCCCTGCATCGCAAGTAAGAAAAACCAAAAATCCCAACTCCAAAACTAGGATCCCCTTTGAGGCACTTCACCCACCATATACACATGGCATTTTTATAGGGAAGGCATTCAGGACGCCCTGCCGAACCCGCAGCAACGCGCCAACAGGAGGCACCGAGGCTGGGTAGGCCAAAAAGGAAGGCGGTCAGGACGGAGACGCCGGCGCAAAGGTATAACAAACCCCGCTCCGTGGTTGTCTTCTTTCTCGAAATGTAATGACGCCCGTGTTTCTTTAACAGAAAAAACACTCGCCGGAATATGACCGACGATATTGCCAATCACGCTTCCACCAGTCGGGCGCCAGGACCGGACATGGAGGTAGAAGCCGATATGGGGCAGGCGCCGGATAATCCCCCTACAGAGGATGCGGATAGATTATCCTCTACAAACTCAGAAGTAGAAAGCGCCATGAATCATAGGCGCCGTCGGGCCATACTCCGTGAAGCTTGTTTCTCACCAGAGGCGTTTGATCCCTTCAATTCTGGAGAGGCGTACCTCCGTGCCGCTCAAGATGGTCTAGCCAGAGCCATGGATCAGTATGTAAAGGATGTACGGGTGAGTAAATCTGGTGATTTATATGTATCAGTAGCCCCTGAGACTTGAAGCAGTTAGCAGAACTGATTTAAGGATCATCTTTATTGTGCAAGTTCTTACAGATAAGAATACTAGGCTGTCACAAGAGCTGGAGGAATGCAAGACCCAACTGCGGGCTGCTATGGCCGCATTGCAGGAACCGAAAAAGTCACCTGCTGGTAACATTTACTTTAAAGAATGATGGTTACCATATAACGTGCGGCATGGCTGCAGATCTAACAACAGATGTTGCAGATGAATCCGGAGAGATTCCGGAGGACCAGCATGTTATGCGACAGCTAGAGGCTGGCAAACGCGTGCTGACTGAGGTTAGGCGGGAGAAAAACAATCTCCAAGATGCCAATATTAAGCTGAGCGTGGAACTAAAAGACATTTGGGGCCAGCTTGCAGACTCCGAGAAGGAGAATAAGCGGCTCCGGCGCGGCATTTTCAGTAAGTGCTTGAACGAATCCTTTTAAAGGAGTTCGGCGAAGAAGCTGACTAACAGCGTTATGTCTGTAGGTATGCTGACGGGTCGTCCCACGAAGGAGATGCCAGGGTGTGCGGGTGATCTTTCGTTCGAGCTGTCACATCTGCACGAACAAGTTCGGTTGGTGATGCAGGGTGTTGCCCAGGCCTTGTGGCCGTTCGTCTCCCTGCCAGAGGGCGTTGCAGAGCTTGCGGAGAAGCTCAAGGGAGCACGGAGGCACTTCCGATTATGGAAGATATCAGCCTGCTGACAGGGTGCCAGAGAAGCCTGGGCCATGGTGAAGACACGGTATACCAAGGCAGACCCGAATCACATGGCCGAGGTCGGACCTGTGGGGCCCGACGGAAAAGAGATCCCCGTTAGCTTAGTTTATGGGAAAGTATAATTAGCCGCAAAGTATTCCCAACAGGATTGTAAGCTAGACCGCCTGTTGGATGGTATAGAAGAGGAATTTAGTCAGTCTGCATGACTATGTAATTAAAGACACATGTATAATGCCTTCTAGCTGGATTGTAGATCATCTATCGTTGCGGACCTTTTCGCTTCAACCTCCGGGTCCAATAGTCCGGAGTGTATCCGAATACCCGCTCAGTTATATAAGAACCGGGGTATGCGTGGAGACCAGGCGTAGGGGTCATTAGTGCTTTATCAGACAAGTGACCAACTAGTTATGTTATATTACATGGCTAGTAAGAAACATCTTCCAGGGAGAATAGTTCCGTTAAGGGTTCCTTCCCCTGGGTAAGCATGCCCTAAAATGCATGTCCGGACTGCGATAGGAAACGCAGGAAAAACATCTAGGGGCAGATATGGACAATAAAAATCATCTTTTGTTCACCGACCGAATATTCCCTTAAGAATGCTAGCTTTCGGCTTCACCCAGTCTGAGGTACACATCTGGCTGACCCGGCAGTAACAATCGCAGAGGTGCTCCCCTTATGCCCTAGCTGAATTAACGGGAACGTAGGGCATAAATACAAGAGCCAGGCAACCCAGCTTGGCCAAAACTTAAGTCGTATAGATGCATATAATGGTGAAAAAGGTACATGCAGAAGTATAACACATGTGTTGGGCATGAGGCCCAGATAAATAATTTAAGCTTCTGTGAAAGAAGCCCCCAAGTATGAAGAGTGTGGCTAGCGCATCTGTAATGTGCAAGCGAGGCACAAGGTGACCCTTGAAGGCCTAGAGAAATAATAAGAGGAAGAAAGAAAGAGAAACAAGACAGATAATGTTTATGCAAAAAATGGACAAAGGGAGGGGACTAACATAGAGTCCGGTGCTAGTCGTAGAATCTTCGGAGCCTGGCCGCGTTCCATGGGTTAGGCTCGAGTCGACTAGTCGATGCATCCCGCAGTCGGTACGCTCCACCGGTCAGAACTTGGTTAATAATGAAGGGACCTTCCCATTTGGGCTCGAGCTTGTTCTTTTTCTTATCCGGCAGGCGTAGAACTAGTTCGCTAACGTTATAAGTTTTGGCCCGTACTTCTCTGCTTTGGTATCTGCGAGCCTGTTGCTGATAAAATGCGGAACGGGCTTTGGCTACGTTGTGCTCCTCCTCCAGGGTGTCCAGACTATCCTGCCGATCGAGCTCGGCTTCTCTTTCTTCGTACATGCGCACTCGAGGTGAGTCATGAATTATGTCACAGGGCAAGACTGCCTCTGCGCCGTACACCATAAAGAAGGGTGTATATCTGGTACTACGATTCGGCGTGGTCCGCAGCCCCCAGAGTACAGAGTCGAGCTCCTCTACCCAGTGCGTGTTAGACTCCGTTAAGGAACACACTAATCTGGGTTTAATGCCGCTCATTATAAGACCGTCACTACAAAAAAAATACACTTCCGTGATGATACGTGTTTGTCACAGTAGGTCGCTTTTTTTGTCATGCATGTACATCCATGACAAATTTATGACAGAATCAAGATAGTCATACCTGTGTTGTCGTAGAAGTGTTCCATGACATTACCAAAATTATCATCACGGAAGTGTCCACTTCCATGACGATAAATCGCGCGTCACAGAAGTGCTTTCGTCAAGGGTGAACGACACGTGGCATCCATCGTAACGGAACGCTGTTAAGCTATCGGGTCGGGTTTTGGATCCGATAACCCGTTAATAGCCCCGACCAATGGAAAATTTCCACGTGTAAAATTCTTATTGGCCGGACGAAACACGTGTCAGCCCATCAGTGGGTCAGATAGGCGCCTATGATATGTCGACACGTGGCACGGCCCAACAAGTTTAAATGGGCCGGCCCAACTGAAGGCCCACAAGATTTTGCGGACCATAATGGGCTGGCCCAGCTAAAGGCCCACGAGATTTTGCGGGCCATGATGGGCTGGCCCAGCTAAAGGCCCACAAGATTTTGCGGGCCATAAAGGGCCATCCCGGGTAAAGGCCCACAAGATTTTGTGTGCCATAATGGGCCGGCCCAGGTAAAGCCCACAAGATTCTTGCGGGTCATAATGGGTCGGCCCAGCTAAAGGCCCACGAGATTTCGCCGACATTAATGGGCCGGCCCAGCTGTAGGCCCACAAGATTTTGAGGACCCTAGTAGGCCGGCCCATTAACTGGCTGCCATGTTTTGGGCCAAATAACGGCCCATATTTGATCCAGTCCATTAATGGCCTGCCACGCTCCGGGCCTAATAGTGGCCCATATGACATCCGGCCCGTTAAAAGCCTACCACGTTCTGGGCCAAATTACGGCCCAGATCAGGTCCGGCCCTTTAAGAGGCTTTGGGCTCAATTATGGCCCATATCAGATTCGGCCCGTCAACTGGACACAATGCTTTTGGGCCCACTTACTAAAGGCCCACTTAGTTATTCGGCCTGATATTAGTTTTGGCCTGTTAAGGGCCCGTTTAACATTTCGGCCCTATATTAATTTCGGCCTGTTAAAAGCCAGTCATATAGTTGGGCCTAACTACAGCCCTGTATGCATCCGACCTTCTCGCAGCCGATATCTGATTGGGCCTAACAAGGGCCGAGACAATTTTGGACTGTTAAAAGCCCGTGATTTGATTCGCACAATCATGGGCCGGGGTTCATTTCATGATGCTGCGTAACTAGTATGAATTAAGAACAAAGCTACTCTATATAATAAAGAAATTACGGCATAGTAACTTAGAATAAACCTACACTATACAATAAAGAGTTTAAGGTATATTACATCCACTGGGCATCGAAGTTCGCCACCAGTGATCGTAAAGCGCAACGTAGAAGCAGATTACAAAAAATGGGCACCATTGCAGCATAACAAAATAATACTGAACCGAGACCACTACCAAGACAGTTCAAGAAAGGTTAGCCTTGCGGGGGAACTGCTGCGCAAGCTGCTGAGCAAGGCTGTGAGACCGGCCTAGCATGTCGGTCATAGCTTCCAGGTGTAGTTGTTTAGCGATGAGGTTCTCATTGGTGTTCTCCGCAATCTTTCTTAGAGATAGGACTTCAAGTCAAAGTTGAGTTGCAGAATGCCTTTCTGCTAGAACTTGGGACTGAAGAAGTCGAACTGATTCAGACAACGAATTTTGTGAGCTTGTCTGACTGTTAGTGTCAAGTAACTTGAACACTGCATCAAGACAAGACTTTGGGGTTGTCTCGCTATCTTCAAGATGTTTTGCCTTCTTTGATGCAACATATGTTGGGTTTGTCTCACAGCCTTCAGCAGACTTGTGCATGCCATCAGGCATATCACCCTGAAACAAAGTAGAGAGATGACAGGTTTTCCACGTGTATAAACAAAGATGATAACTGTTCTGTCAATTCTATCCAATTTCAAATTAGAAAATAAAGAGTATGTTCAAAATATCAATAGCATAATTTGGCATTGTTCATAATGCGGGGAGCTTCACCACACTACTGGATTACCATGTCACATAACAAGCATAGATGAAGGGCAAAGAAAATCATTGTATCTATTTTGGATAATGTGCATGGCATGTTGTTCATATCATCAGCCACATCAGTAAGCTAAAACAGAAGATGACAAGGTGCAAACGTGGGCTGCTTCACCACACACTGGATTATAGATCCACAAAAACAAGCATACATATAGGGAGTATTAAGTAATGTGCATGGTATGAATAAGTAATTTGGTTTTACAAGTAAAACTTAGAACTTACGGTTCTTACGAACATGCATTTTGGTAGAAACAGCAAACTAAACAGCAGTAAACGATAGGGAGTATGAGAAAATTAAACAACAGTTGAGGATAAAGGCTTTAGAAGGACTGACTTACATTAACAGTTAACACCGGCTTTATAATGCCCTTCTCCATGTCAAGGGAAGGATAACTCAAGAATTTCAGCACATAATCTTCTTCATAAGAATTGCCTGTACTCTACATTTTGTAGAGAGTAATTATAGATATGATAATACTGGAAGGGGTAGAGGATAATGAAGATAAGATGCAGATTGATGGTACATAATCAACTACCAATCCCTGGAAGTACAAGCGTTACAGGACAAAATGTACTGATAAGAGCAATGGGCTACACTTCTGCACCGACATTGTCTGTGTATTCTACTTGTTGGTAAGATTAAATATAGATCTGATCTTTTTTACTAAATGGTGGGCGAGGGAGATAAGATGCAGAATGCTACAAAATGAACCAATCCCTCTTCCCATAATACAAGAGTGTTTTGAACACTGGTGTACTGTAAAAAACGTTCTTATATTATGGGACGGAGGGAGTAGCTGTTAATGTAAGTACAGTGATAGACCACGTTCAGTCCTTACAAGAGGACTGCAGAGCTAAACCTCTTCAAAAGCATTGGGTTGATTCTAAATTTATGTAAGAGTCCATACGGATCTTATAATGTCCACCAAATGGACGATTACGAGGCTAACATGTGCAGTGATGCTACATAATCAAACAGCTATGAAAGTAAATATGGTCATGCAGGGCAAGAGGTACTCACAAGAGCAATGCAGTGTGCAGTATAGTTGCGAGATTCTGTGGTCCCTTGATAACGAATGTTCTTCTGCTAACAGTTTTCGTACAAGTGAGACATTAAGGCAAATGCAGAAATGTAGTTCAAATTGTGATGTGATATCATAGACAGTACCTTACGCTGCAGCCGAGACCAATGTGTAACAAGATTATTCCAGTCACCGTCAGATAAATGTAGCACCAGAGACTTTACAGAAATTTCGTTCAGAGGCTTGCCATCGAAGTGTGCTTGCCTCAGGTAGGAATGATACTTCATCAATGAGTGCTTGAAAAGCGCAACCAACCCTTGCTCGTCATCACAATCCAGTTTGTGCCTCGCCTATTTAAAATAATGAAATCTTGTGTCTTCTGTCAGCAGAAACATATGCAGTAATGACCATGAATAACATTAGTACATTAATTACGTGTAAGTTGCGGAGGAAGACTGGAAACTGTTCTGTGTCTGCGGTATAATCTTTCCATGAAGGAAAGATGCGCACAAAGTTCCTGACAACAACATAAGCTTCGTCTTCTAAACTGGGAAGAAATGGACCAGGGGTCCTATTTTTTGCAATTGGGGCTCTCTCTGGTTCGAAAAGGGATTTGGCAAGTGGATTTGGTGTACTCTTTGCTGGAATGGGGGTTTTGCGTCGTACAACTGGTGCTATGTCAACTGGCATAATCATACTGTTTGCTGTAGTTGGGGTCTGCAGAGTTGGGGCATCAGAAATGACCAGTGTAGTAGGGCTAGAGTTTGCTAGAGTTGGGGTATTTTGTGGGTCAGGTGATGTTGCAACTACACCTAATGGGCTATTTGGTTTATCAGGCGCCACTACCTTTTCCAAATACTTTGCTTGTGCTCCTCCACGATCAGCAATCGCCCTCTTCCTTTTGAACGTCTGATACACAAGAACAACATTTGAATGGATAAATACGGTATGATGATAGATGGAATATGTACTGAAAATGGATAGGCAGGGCGTATTCACATACACGATGTGTAAACTAAGCTAATGGCAGTTCAACAAAGTAGAAGCAATGCAAAGCATCAGTTACAAGATATGTGCGAGCAATGTAACCTTGGAAAGTTAGAGCAACACTACTAGGGAAAAGCCTATACACAGAATTTTACCAGTAGCGCTGTACAAAATCAAGTAGCAGCAGCGCGCGTAAATAAACCGCGCTACTGCTATGACTTTAGCAGTAGCGCGTACTAGCAAAAAGCGCTGCTGCTACGTTTAAACTGGGCGCACATGGCTAGCCCAACCTAGCAGTAGCGCGTATAATGGCCCAGCGCTACTGCTAATCTCCTTAGCTACAGCGTGTATTCCAGAACGCGCTGTAGCTAAGTAGCAGTAGCGCCCTTTCTGGAACGCGCTACTGGTACTTCTGACTTAACCACACGGTTCGTCCTTCCCCACGGCCACTTCATCCCCCAAATCAACTCCACTCTCGCCGCCGTCTTCGCCCCTCGGCCGCCGCGCGCTCTCCCCACGCCGCCCCCGACCCCAGATTCAACGCCGGCCCCGCCCCGACCTCAACGCCGCCCGGGACGCCGCCCCGACCCCAACCTCAATGCCGCCGCGGACGCCGCCCCCGCCCCCCCCCCCCGACCTCAACGCCGCCCCGGAGCCCCGACCACGACCTCGACGCCACCTGCCCCCCCCCCCCTCGTCGCAGGCACCCGAGGTGAGCACGCCTGCTCCTCCCTCTCCCCTACCTCTGCCTAGGGTTTCTACCTCCATCAAATTAGTTAGGGTTTCTACCACTTTCCACCCCTATAGGTTCATCAAATTAGATGGTAATTAGGGCAGTAGTTCTTAGGTACTAATTAGTTAGTAAGAACTAGGTACTAATTAGGTGCTAGAATATTTTTATTTATAGTAAGTTTATTTTTAGTAAGAACTAGTTGAATTGATAGAATTAGTTAATAAGAACTTGTTGCTATTTTTTTAGTTAAAGCAATTTTCCCGCATCGACATGGATGATGCCTATGTCGCATCCTCGTCGTCGAGTCGGCAGAGGACGACACCTGCTTGACCAGATGGGCCATGTCCGGGACTGGGCTCCGCCGGGGTGGTACTGGGACGCGCTACCTATCGGGGGGCACAGGTTGGTGAGGAGCCAGCCTGTCGTTGACCCGAACCTTCTTTGGTGGCGGTCGCGTGGGCCAGTGACGGTCCAGAGGCTCGAGGACTCCGCAGAGGTGGTGCGTCACCGTGTCAGTGAGGAGGACGCACACGTCCGTCGCTACTTGTTTGCGTTGGAGCACAGGTTCTCCAATACCTGGCAGGTTCTCCAGGGATCTCACTGGAGCTATGATCCCGTGATGGTTCCTTCTCTGTGGGTGTCCACCGCCTGCGCCGATACCCGTCATGTGCTAGGGTTTTAGTTGTACTAGTGATGTTATATGTATGACACTATTTGGGATGTATTAGTGATAATATTCGACGATGTATGGACGCATGAGATGATTTACTTTTGCTTATTGAATGCATGCTAATTTGAGTCTTATAAGATATTTTGAAATGTATATCTTGTGTTTCTCAATATCCAAGTGGCCGGTCATGTTTGCAGGTTACACCTCCGAGTGGCCTATGTTTTGCCGGAGTGTTGATTCATTTCTGTTCCGGCAAATTTCAGGCACTCGATATATCCTATTTCAGCAAAGGTCATGCCGGATTTTTCCGTGAATTTTGGCATGACTTTTGCCAGAATATGTAGGAAATATCGAGTGCCCCGGATTTGTGTGTTGAGTATCCTGGTAGTTGTCTTTTATCGATTTTCAATTAATGTTTTAACTATGAACATAGGAAATGCCTGACGACAAAAAGGATTTCGGTATTTGCAAATACTGCGAAGACGAGCGCCGCCTGTGCGACGGAATCTTCCTAGATGATGATAGGCGCTTCAGCATCAAGCTGGACGAGAACTTCAAAGTGGATACAGTAAGTCACAATGATAAGTCTTTTTTCATAATTAAGCATGACATCTGCTTCATTTGCTTCAACTTATATTTTTTTACTATTCTACTAGCGTATCCCCTGCCATGCAAGAGTTTTTGTATTGGATAAGATAGGTTTCAGTCATACTATGGAGGTAAAGAAAGTTTATTTGAAGACCGAGCATGGTTATATTTTCCACGCAAAATTATACAATTCAGACGACTACACCTATTTTGGATGCAAAACATGGCGAGCACTATGCAAGACTTATGCATTTGAGCCTGATATGGTTATCACCTTTGATATTCGTCCGGAAGATGATATTGAAGGTAATATCGACATCTGGGTCGATGTGCAGACGCCTCCAGTTACACCAAAATGTAAGTATCTCAACCATATTTATGTCTTTGATATTGTTTATTCAAAAATAGTTGGCAACTAATTTGTATTGTCAGCTTATTTCGATGCAAGCAAACATGTCCAGCGCTTGGTAGACAGGACCTACTACTGTCCCGGGGCTGAACTAAACTACGAGGAGCTAAGTCATTATGTTTCATGGCTTGAGGATCTTGATACCGTCAAGACAAATTTTCTTCCTGGACTTAGAAATCTTAGTACTGAAAACGTGCGACCAATAGTGTTCGTCATGAACTACGGTCACATCTATTTAGGAAGGATGGTAAGATTTTTACTATTTGTCCTCAGTGCATCTTTTCCATACATTATTTGTGAAGCTAAACTTCATTGCTAAGTATGTGACCATACGATGTTCTTCAACAGGGACTCCCGATGAATGTTGTGCCTTATGGGATCGAGACTAAAGGTACCATGAGTATTATTAGCTTACGGCCAAGATATCCTACATGTTACTTTAGTGCATTCAAGATCAGCAATGAATGCTTAATAGTGCAAGACTGGACCAGATATGTGATGGGGGAGCGCAGACAAGTACTAGGGGGCAGCAAACAGATGTGCTACCCAAAATTAGGAGATAGGTTCATCTGCATGCTCCAACTTGATCAAGGAGGAGAGCTACACATGTTTTATGTTGTTTTACCTAAGAGAGAGCAGCAGGAGTGATTAGCTAGAAATGAGTTTGAGGATGATGATGTGCTACACTATTACTATGATGATAAAATAGCTAGTGTTGGTGGTAATGACTGATGATTATTATTAGCTAGTGTTAGTGGTGATTAAATAAATATTGTTGGTGCTAATGATTATGATGATGATTAAATAGCTTGTGCTGGCGGATTAGATTCAAGTGGAGGCAACATGTGGTGCACATCAAAAGTACTACTAGTCCAAACTAGATCAAGTTTGGATTAGTAGTATACTTTTGACATGCACCACATATTTCCTCCACTTGAACCTAATCCACCTTCATTTGACACACTGTTATGGACATAATGATGTAAACCTCATAACTGGTATTGTACCAATATTTGTACGATGGCGCATAAATACACTAAAAATAAAAAATAAAAAAATAGAAAAATAATACTAGTAGCGATGGAAAGAAAACACGCTGCCAGTAGTTACATTAGCAGTAGCGTGGGAGTGAACAAGCGCTACAGCTATTTGTCCTAGTAGTAGCGCGTGCGGCACGCGTTACTGCTAAGCAATAGCTGTAGCGCCTTATTAGTAGCGCGCCTACCCGCGCTACTAGTGAGCACAAAACCAGCGCTACTGCTAGGGTTTTCCCTAGTAGTGCAAGTACCTTGATGGGTGAATAAGATAGGGCATCTTCCTCTGACTCCTCCACTAGGGAGCTACATTGACTTAGGTCTCCCTCTAGCTCAGAATCACTGTTAGGATCATATTCTGAGCATGAATCTGTAGGTGGAGAGTGTTTGCATTGCATTGCATCCAGACTTGATTTCAGTCCCTTAATGCCAAGTTTGACAGCCATGGCATTGTTCTGCTTTATTCTTTTCATGCGCGCAAGCTCATAATCATTATGATGCTGTTTAGAATTTGAGATTCATGAAAACATAAAAAGTAGTCAGATTATCTATGGAATGCATTGCAGTTTCAACTCGGAGAGTGTCTCCCTATAAACCCCTGCATATGCAAAGTTCACCTCCCCAACCGTGCTGACCAGACCACACACAGAGATACACACCCGAGCGGCGAACATGCATTTTTGAAACTAATGTAGGAACATTTAGCTGACCAATTAAACAACTCTGTTTTAATAATATCAGATTCGTATTTGAACAACTAAGCTTGTTTAGCTTGATGGGTGGAGCAGTGTTATTATGAAACAAAGCACGTATTCTGATCGTATAGTGATCATAAAAGGGGGAAACTCTAAGCATATATTTTTTAGAAAAAGAGGGTTTCCCCTCTGATTTCTATTAAAGAAACCACCACGGAACCAACATGATCAATTAAACCCTAAGCATGATCAATTAAACCGTATTATGGCTGTGCCATGGCAGATTTGAAGCTGCAAACCGGAGAAATGATATTTAGCATCCATTGTTTGCTTCGAACTAAGAACTAAATTCTAAGAGCTGAAAAGAAAGTAGAGTAACCAAGTTAAGATCTATTTTCTGGTTGAGATCAAAAAGTTGAGGAGATATGAAGTACCACCTCTCTTGCGGCGCCATGTAGGCATCGGGGGTGCGATGGCTGTCGGTGACGTTGAAGCAGATCTGCGACGGTAGACGGGTGCATCGGGGGATAAGTCCCGTTGCGGTGGAAGAGAAGGTCATGTGAGCGGCCCCGACAAAGAGGACGACGGCGCCGATGAAGCGAGAGGACGCGATGCAAGGCTATTGGTCCGTCGCCGTGGATGAGAAACGTCCATCTCTAGCAGTGGACGACGCGATCTTGGTAGGTGCTCCGGCATGGTGGAGGACGGTGGCGATGGATGTGGTGGAGGACGGCAGCGATGGATGGGGTGGCGAACGGAGGCTGGTGTGGGAATGGGGTGTTCTAGCGCGGACGGTGTATGCATGGGAAAATGGAGGGAGAGGTACGGGGAACCATGTTTTTGGGACGCGCCTGTCTGAAATATGGGAAAGTTACGAACTTATCCCCCATTTCAAATTTGGACGTCCTGTCGGTTGGGGATAGGATGGTAATCTCGCATCTCCCAAATATTTGCCGGCAACTATTTCGGGCGAGGAGAGGGTGTTTTGCCGCCCACGGTTGGCGCCCATCGTGTATGAACGGGGCTGACAGATAGGGCAGTTGTGTCACGTCTGATGGAAGTTACACATCTGCCCCTATTTAAAATATTAGCCTACATCTATTTCGGACGAGGAGAGTTTGTTTTGCCGCCGACCATGTATGAATGGGGAATGGAGGGAGAAACACAGATCTTTCGGAAGAGCTTGAATCAAATGAGTTTTGCCGCCCATGTTTGACGCCCACCGTGTCGGAATGGGCTTGGAGGCAGTCGTGTCATGTCTAATTGAAGTTACTAACCTACCCCTATTTAGAGCAGTGGAAATCGGGCCGATGGATTGTTCGTGTAATGGGTAGACAGTAATTTCCATCTCCCAAACACTTGGCTTCGGGCAGCCGATGTGGGAGTGGACATTTTGCTATTTCTTTCGAATTTTGGGACAATAAGCATCCACGTTTACCCTGGCAACTAAATTCGAATACATTTTGTATTCCTATATGAATCTTTATAAATCATTCTATGTGTTTTTATATATCTTCAAAAGGACGACAAAGATGTATTCCACTGTCATATATGAATATGGTTTACAAATGCTGATACTCAAATTCAGAAACTAGAATCCAGTTTAAGGTGAATTTGAATATTTGGAACACTTCATGTCCAACTCAAATGTCACACGCAGCATAATGTGTACTCCCATTTAGATATGTACACAAGCGATGTATCAAGATTCAAATTCTGAGTCAATCAACCAAGAATGTACGGAACTAACAGACATATAAACACTTATAGAGTATATGGATCAATAATATCAACTAACATACATAAGCCAGGCCGCTGTACTTTTTTTGGCTACAACAGCATCCTTTTTTAGCCAGCACCTTGGCCCTTTCCGATGCGTGCCACTTATGGTCCATCTATACTAGTATTGCTGAATGCACATTCAGCCCGATTGGCATATTTGTAGGTCTGGCACAGCAATCAAAATGAAATGTCTCCGAGTCTTATCAATTAATACAGACTTGTGCTCAAATAAAATTACAAACAAAAAAAACAAAAAAACAATTATTACATGATCTCTAAAACAAATGGTTTGATTGATTACATGAACAGACAACACAAAGGTTATTCAACTATGGAAAGAACATTTCACCTATGATTTACCAAGTAGGAATTTAATTTCCTTTTTTTCCTTCAGGACCTTAACAATCTGGTCAGTCTCAGCTTGCTTCGTTTTGAAATCCACCAAATATTTAATGGTTGTCTTGAGTACTGCTTGTGATTGTGTTGTTTGCTTCCTCAACATGTCAACTTCATCTCTAAGTGCAGAAGCAGAATCTCTTTCTACCACTAGTTTAGCCCCTAGGGCATCAGCAGTTGGCAATACATAATGCACGATTGGGCCGGTGCCACTGCTGTGGGATGATGCAACGTCCATGGGGACCTCGCTCTTTGATCTTGGGCTAACCTGTTTTGCCATTAAAGTTCCGATTGGATTCAGAAAAGTTGAAGTTAGCAAAACATCTCAACTGAGAGTTATAACAGCAAACCAGTTAAACAAACAAGGAATTAAAGAGTTTCAATTGGATGCTGAAAAGTAGTTATTAACATCATTGTAACCCGCTGTTGCAGCAGCAAAGCAGTTAAACAAAGAAATGATATTTAAGTTAAGGCAAACAGGTAATTCTTAACAGTAAGTATCAAACACATAGATAGGCGCAGTCTACAATATTATTAACAGGCTCTGCCATTATGTAATCAGTAGCAATCTAAATTAAGACAAGCAACGTAATTGAACAATTTTGCAATAAGTGGCTAACTAAAATTCCGAGAAGCAGGTAACTGAACTTACGCTAGTTCTTTGTACATGCACACTGCAACTTCTTTTTCGCTTACATGGTTGTACGAAGGAGTCCATGGCATCAATTGCTTGGATACGCAGTCCCAATACTTCTTTCTTCCCACACTGCATGAGTAAGTCGAATGGTTAATCTGGTAAGATGGTGCGTCCTTGATATGTTATATGAGGACGTGTATTCAGACTAGTTATAGCCAAACACATCACACTGGCTTTTATTGTATATTTCATGCGATTACTTTTGGCATATCGAAATCTAAGCAATCTACAATAGGATGAAAAGACTGGCATCCTTCACATTATTGGCGAACTCAGTTCATAGAAACAAGCAATTCAACCATTCTGTGGGTAAATCAAAAGCGCCACTGGAATATTTTTCACTATCCAATCATACACGCAAAAAGGGGCGACGCCACCATAGGGGCTGGTATGGGAGGCCGCCTCAGGTGGCTGGAAAGTGTGCACCTAGTTTGAGTCATCCAGGTTGGCCCATGCTAGTTTTGTTCGTCCCAACGCACGAGCAGGCAATGTAAAAAATGAAGAAAAATGTTTCAATTTGGATGGGCCAATAACATAAGTGCAAGGCAGGCCCTATAGCAGGCTCGCGGCCCAAACGAGCGCCTCCCATATCGATCGACAGCAGGAAAAATCCCAATTCATTCGCTCCAGCCTCCAGTCTGGTTCGCTCCTAACCTAGCCACCGCTGGACAGACCGACACAGCACTTCCTCACGCCCTCATTGGAGGGCGGTCATCGGGCTTCAAGCGAACGAAAGGACAAGAAGATGAAGATCCAACCCTGGGTGTAGCCTACGTGGGAGGCAGCGGCGGCAGCACGGGCATGGCATCGAGCTTGCGCAAACGGACAGTCGCTAATTGCAAGAGTAGCATGTGCAACGAGCAGGTACATCACATCACTGATTATATCTAATTCAACTCTTCAATTTCTAGCCAATAGTTAAACCTGACGGTGTTGTAAAACTGCTTGTATGTAGGGAATCTATGAGAAAATGAAACCAATTTCTACTTATTTTATAACTCCCACAATCCATACTAAACTGACTGAATCTGATGTATCTAATCAAGTTTCCAGTGCAAACATACAAGCTCATGTTGTTCTTGAGCCTGAAGTGTCTAATGAACAGACTGCTAATGAAGGATTTGATGCAAACATTTTACATGCTCCTGGTGATGAACATATAGTGTCTAATGAGGGATCTAATGCAAGCATTTTGCAAGCTCATTGAAGGATTTAGTGTCTAATGATGATCTACTATGTTGAGAGAGACAGAGATTTGTAGGCATTGATGAGAAGCAAATCATCGTGCATTTTCATAGCTTGAGGAAACATTGAGGCCATCTACCAGAAAGTCCCCGTATCATGACAACATAGCATAAATACTTTTCTAATCTGTTGTTTGAAACTATTGGCATACTTGTGCAGGATAGATATATTGATATGCAGTTTGCGCACTGGTTATACGTGCAATTACACTTTGATATTTTCAGCCAGAGAACGAATAATTCAAGCAGGTATAGACCATGTTTGTAGTCCTTGTACACCATGTTGCATTTTGTGTTTTTTGGTGCTTGCATCATTTAGTGTTTATAATCTGAACTACTTTGGATCATTAGCTGGTTTTCAAAGTGCATGTAGCTTCACATTTCTCAAGTTATGTTGATTTCCAGAGTGCAAGTGCCTTCATATTTTTTAAGTTAAATGTTCGCCCCTGGTAACTTGAATTCGTGGATCAGCCACTGCACACAAATCATACACGAATGCCAGTACGAATTAAATGAAATGCAGGGACTTACGCTAGCTCGTTGTACATGCTCACTGCAGCTCTGCTTGCGCTTGGGATGTTACATGTACAAGTCCATGTTACCACTTTCTTGGATGTGCACGCCTCGTGCTCCTTACATCCCCCTCTGCATTTTTGACACGGCGAATGGTTGATCAAATAAGAGGAATCGACCTTGATGTTGTACCGGAGGACAGATACTTACAAGGTTATACGGGTGTGCAAGATGTGTACCAGATCCCGTAGCGCCGTCATGCTTCGCTAAAATATGGATTTGCTTGTTTCAGATGATATCTCCAGAAGAAATAAGAGTTAAGGTCAGAGTTGCATAGGCGTGTAAGCTAAGAGAGCAGTGAAAGGATATCCAAACATCGTCGGAACAGTGCACAAGGGAGTGATGTGTGGATACCTAGTTCGGGCCGGTGTTTGGGCATTCTCGCCTAGCTAGAGTGCGGGTCACTTCAGAGCCGTTGAGGGTGATGCGCTGGCGTTGGCTGGCCGTGCACGGATGCAGATCTTGAGTGGCAGCGGAGCGCTACAATGCGGTGGACGAGACCGTTTGTGAAGCCCCAACGGCCTCGGGGGGCGGAGGTGCGACGATGTGCTCGGTGAAGTAGCCCCGGTGAGCTAGGAGATGGCGTCGGTGAAGCGCACCTGATGCGGTGGAACTCGGTGTCTGTGAGGCACATCGGTTGCGGCGGCCGATGTTGTTGGTGGACCACCCGGTGCGGTGGACGACGGCGTAGATGAGGTAGCTCCGGTGCGTTGGTGAAGCGCGGCCGTCGTCTTCGTCGTCGTCATCTGGCACAGAGGTGGGGAATGGTGGGGAAAGAGATGAGACGAGGGGCGATTCGAGGGTTGGCGGCGAATTAGGGATTTGAGCAATCTGGGTGCGGAAGGGGACGGTGGAGAAGAGAGATTTTGCAGGGCTGGAATTGGGGCTGCCAGATATTTCAATCCGAAATGTGGAAGCGCGAACATATATTGTCGTCATCCTTTTTTTGGGGGGCGAGGGGGGTGGGTGGCTGGGTGCTACGCGTCCGTCCGACACACGCAACCACCCCGACAGGACTATGCTTCGGTGCCTTAAGGCACCTGCCCTTGTGTCCATGACATATGTGCCCAATAGGTGGCTGGCCCACATGTTAGTGACGCAAAGGAAGTTGCCTTTAAGGCACCGAAGCAGCGTCCACAACGACACGACCCTGGTTTGCCTGGTGCGCCTACATTTGAGAATGCAAACTAATCTTCTTTCATTTGCAAACGAATCTGTATGTATTACCATGCCCGTGTTTTCCTTGCAATAATTAGTCATTCGAAACGAGATACTCCATCCGTTCACTTTTGTAAGTCGTTTCAAACAACTTAAAATGAACTGTTTTGCACATTGTCTGAAATGTCTTCAAGGTCTTATAAAAGTGAATAGAGGGAGTACTATAAATTAATTAATGAGGAGTTATTTGAAAAAAATCAAAATGGTACCCACGCTAACGTGGATTAGAGTGTGTCTCACATAATTATTTATTTGAATTAGAGTGTGTGTCACGTAGTTAGTTATTTGAATTAGAGTGTGTGTCACGTAGCGATCTCCAATTCTAACGTGGATTTCGCATTGCACTGTATCCACGCTACTTTTTTAATACAAATGCATATGTATATGATGAACACCATGGTAGTGAGAAAACTTTTGGATGGATTCAAACATATGACCTACAAAATAGCACAACAAACTGAGTCAATGTCAACTTTTCGAAACTTAGTATGGCACGAATTCGAAATAATTACCCGTATGCCTGCTCCTCGGTTCAAATATTACAATGTACACCGAATTGAAACATCGATATTAAGTCTCGTACTATGTACATTCAAATGTTGTTTTTAGCCCCCCCCCCCCCCGCACAAACACTACATACTTCCTGTATCGGTCAATCTTCCTCTCCTAACCACCTTAGGAAGCTATCGGTTCCAACACATGTTCATTCTTTCTCTCCATGTTTCGATCTCTAAGTCTCTCAACTACACAACCCCTTTTTCCACTCTGTTACCAAATGTATTTACCTCACACACCCGCCATTGCACCCCATGCCGAGCTCTCTCCCCCCCTCTCCCTCTCACCCTCTCGCGCTAAATACATGCATTGACTATCTATCCCCCCAACCTCTCGTGCATGCGCACGCACGCACGTTGTATATCTAGGTCACTCCCTCGAGACTGTCTCACTCTTTCTTCCGCACGGCGGGCCACACTCGCTCAATCTTGCTCTCTTTATCTGAGTCTCATTTAACCTCGTTTTCTTTCACACACAAATGATATATCTCCCTGTTCGGGCCTCGATCGACACACTCTATACTCTCTCACGCAGATTGTCTATCTAGGTCAGTCCATCCAAGCCGCCACCACTCTTTTGACCTCATGGTGGGCCACGCTCACTCAATCTCTCTCTCTCTCTCTCCGTATGTCTCGATTGACCTCGCTCTTTCTCGGACAAAAATGATATATCACCATGTTTGAGCCCAATTCGACATATTCACATTGTATACTCTCTCACGCACATCGTCTATCTAGGTCACTCTCTCCAACCCGTCTCATTCTTTCGATCGCACGGCGACCCTATGTGATCGGTTGCCCTTGCTTCCTCCCATGCACAAAATATATCTACACGTCTTCACTTACTGGTGGGTTCCATGTGTGCTCTCTCTCTCCTCCCCTTCTACGTTTAGACGCATGGGCAAACAGGAAGAACTCGCGGGCGATGTTGCCGTTGACCATATCTGGACGCGTTCACAAGTCACGGCATGAGTTTCACGTACTAGCAGCACTAGTCAGTGTGTACGTGCAATGCACGTTAATTTGGATGTATATTAAGTGCATGTGGATATTAACTACTAGGATATTATTTGCGTGTTGTCATGTGATTAGCACTATTTTTGGCATGAAATTAACTACACGCTAAACGTGTTGAGCGCTCGACATTGAAGCAGTCTAGGTCGTTGGATGACAAGGAATACATGTGGCTTGATGACGTTTTATATTTAATTTGATACGGCTCTAGCAGAACATTCAATTGATCAAACCATACATTTCGTTCAGTCTGACTCCGACTTTAAATTATACGACGATCGATATAAAATAAACGGAAATGATAAACGTTTGGATTTTAAGCATGGCAATCTGAACATTTTTCATGGCAAATTTAGATTAGGCGGCGGCGGGGGCGTCTCGCGGTGGGAAGCGGCTCCTCTGTCGTGCTCTGTATGTCGTCGGGCCACTGACCGACGGCGACGGCGGCGTCTTGCGCCGTTGTTGGCGTACTCATGGACGTTGGCCTAGCTTCAAGGAAGGCCAAAATGCTCTGGACTTCGGAGCGAGTCGACTGGCGGGAGGAGGCAACTAGCGTTGGTGCAAGAAAGCGGTCGACGGCGGCCATCCATGCCGCTGAGGGGGGCACTGGCATCCGCGCAGGGACACGCGATGTCAACGGCGCAACGGAGACATTTGTGTGCACGGGCACCGGCACGGGCGCGCACGTCAGTGCACGCGCAGGCGCAGGCGCTGGCAGGTGCACGGGCACCGGCACGGGCGTGCGCGTCAGTGCACGCACAGGCGCATGCGCTGGCAGGTGCACGGGCGCGTGAAAGTCGGCGGGCACCTCGTGGAACCCCGTGGGATCAAGCTCGGCGACAATGTGTGGCCCCCAGCCCATCAATGCCACGGGGATGGGCGCTGGCGCAGTCGGGGCGACGGGAGCCGGAACGGGAGCGGGGACAGGCGCGGCGTCTTCCCGCAAGGCCAGTTCAAGCTCGTCCCAAAGCGCCTTATGTTCTTGAGACTCCGGCTGGGTGTCTTCCTCAGGAAACTGGAAACACTAAGGGTAGACCATCGTGATGCGGCATGGCGTATGTTTAGGTTAGGCTAGTTGGAGGTAGACGACAGGAGAATCAGAGAGGAAGAGAGAGGATTGTAGCGATACTCCCTCCTTTCCGGTTTATAAGGCTCAATTCAAAAATCTCACCAACCAAGGTAGATGGTGAGTGGTGGAATACTTTTTGTAGTTTGCAAAAGCACCCAATTAATGCTCTTGTTTTTCTCAAAAAAATATGGTTACCAATGCATTAACTGCAATGCATGCATGCATAAATTACATGCATTGGTCAATTTTCTCTTAATACTTGCATGCAATGATTTAATTTACCTTGGAATCTGAACATGTGATGGGAAACAACAAAATTGAGCCTTATAAAATGGAAAAACTAATATTTTGAGATAAGCCCTATAAACCAGAAAGGAGGGAGTACCGGGTAGTGTGGGGTTGATTTTAAACTGCGGCGCTGGCGACATTAAAAGTGGGAGCAGTTGGGACGACGGTGGGCGGCGGAGCCTGGTCAAAGGGCTCGCCTCCCGGTGAGCCTACACAGCGGTCTGCTCACACGCCTCCCTGACAGCCGGCGCAGCGGTCTGCTCGCACGCCTCCCGTCGACTCACACGCTTGCTTGGACGGCACCTGTCGATTGCCGATGAGAAGCGGAGACTCGTGGCGGCACGTAAACGCCCACGGTTTCAATAGTGAAAGCGTTCGCCTTAATGTGACAGGTCTTTGTTCCAAAATACCTTGGCTCTTCATTTGTGCAAATTTTCATAAGCAGCTTGTCTCAAATTGAAGAAAAAACTTACGAAGTAATATTTGTGCCATATCACGTGACTATGCTTAGTTTCAAGAATTTATGCTCACTTTTGGATTTTCAGAAATTTAAGATCCAGGATTCGAAACAATATCATAACATGCATCATGCAATAAATTTTCAAGCCGTACATCTGTCCTGTTGTATTTCTTAAGAAAGGATTTGGTCAAACATTTTGCTTAGTTAGACTTCAGACAAGTTATATATACAGAGTAAAAGGATAATCCCTCCATACCAGTGCATTGCCTGATATATTAACTCAAGTACTAGGCATGAACAAACGGGCTCAATTCTGTGCTCATCCTGGTGTAGTAGTAGTAGTAGTAGTAGTAGTAGTAGTAGTAGTAGTAGTAGTAGTAGTAGTAGTAGTAGTAGTAGTAGTAGTAGTAGTAGTAGTAGTAGTAGTAGTAGTAGTAGGCAATGCAGTTGACGGGTGACCTTGACGAGCGGCGACCGAGGGAATTGAACCGTGCTTGACACGGTAGGTAACATTGTCTAGTTACTAAAGCATCCCTCCATTGTGCATCGGTAGTCATTATGGACCGGGGACATGAGGGGATTTTCCTAGGGCTAGAATTCTGGCTGCCAGATATTTCGACTTGAAATGTTGAGGCTCGAATGGTTGGGGTAATGGGGTTGCCTAATGTGCGTACCACGCACGCCACCGAAGGACACGAGCCCGCTTTTTTTAGGATCAACACGAGCCAAGGTCTGGCTGGTACGCCGTTGGGTCCTACCATTCGAGAATACGAAAGGAACCTTTTAAATTACCGAACGAATCTATGTGTATTACAATACCCGTATTTTCCTTGCAAATACTAATCTCAACGTGGTAATTGATTTATGACGAGTTGTTGAATTAGAGTGAGTTTGTGATATAGTGATCTCAACGTGGATTTCACATTTCATGGTATCCCTAGTAAGTTTTCCAATGCAAATTCAAATTTAAAAGATGAACAACATGGACGTGAGAAAACTTTGTATGTATCAAGCATATGACCACAGAGACACACACAGAGACACACACGCACGAACACAACAACAATCCAATAAGTATAGTGCATCTATTTTTCCAAACCATGCATGTATGACACGAATTAAAAAATACTCCTTCTATTCCTAAATATTAGTCTTTTTGAGAGTTGAACAAGTGACTACATATGGAGCAAAATGAGTGAATCTAGACTCTAAAATATGTCTATATACATCTGTATGTGCCAGTCCATTTGAAGCCTCTAAAAAGACTAATATTTGGGAACGAAGGGAGTAAAATGTAAGACATCCATGGTCCTCAGTTCAATATTTAAAATGAACATGAAACTGAAACATGAATATTAAGTCTATTACTATAGTACATGCAAATGTTCTGTTTAGGCGAAGCTATGATAGTCGGGGGTCAACCCCTCGACCTTAGATAAAATTGTGGAGCTCTGTTTAGGGTTGTTTAGATTATATTTGTCCCCACCCTCCCAGCCACCGATTGGTTGTGCACCCCCCACCCTTCCTCCCCGGGAGAATATCATGTGCCCCCATACCTTAGATGCTATATGCCGATACGAGTTGCTTGGAGCTTGTAGATCTGAGATATAGCAGCTCACATGATGTGTCTTAATATTTCTGCAGGAAACCTTGATGAGTTTGAGAATTGCACACAATTTGTACAAAAACTACTTAGATGCCCTTTGATCCCATATCCAACGACCTCGAAGCTCGTATCACCGTAGCATCTAAGATGAAGGAGGACATCATATTCTCCTGTATGTAAGAATATCATGTGCTACCACACCTTAGATGCTTTGGTGACACAAGATCTTCGGAGGTGTTGGATTTGTGACCCAACACCTCCTCGGTGGTTCGAATGGTTTTTTGTAGAAAAGCCCCAAAAGAGTTCGGCCACTGCTTACAAGCACAAAGACTGCTCAGATGCCATTGGATCTCAGATCAAACGACCTCCAAGCTCGTATCACCGTAGCATCCAAGCTGCGATAGCACCTTATGTTTGCTCGCACGGGAGAGTATGAGGTGCTCCCGCACCGTAGATTCTATGGTGATACGAGTTCACTGAGATCTAACGGCCCACAATAGGAGGTTTGAATGTTTTTGCAATATACGGCTGATAGAGTTTGGGAAATGCGCAGAAAGTACAAGTACTACGCATGTGCCATCTGATCACTGATCATACGACCTAGATGCTCATATCACCGTAGCGGGTAATTAAGCTACGGGGAGCACCTAATATGAGCACCGGGGAGCCGTTGGATCGAAGATGCAGCGGCACACACGAGGCCTGAATGTTTTATTTGCAAAAAAACTTTTGGAGAGTTTGGAAATTGCGCATAATTACAAAGACTACTCCCAAGCCATTGGATCTCACTTCCAACGGTGTAAAAACTCGTATCACCATAGTATCTAAGCTGCGGGGTGGATGTGATATTCTATGCCACTGTCATTTTTGTTCGTAAACTTGCAAAATACGTGTAACTCATGCCGTTACTTGTCTAACCGCGCAAAGTGTTTGTTCAAAAAAACCATCCTACACTAAAATATCGGAACAACACATGGGGGTCCCACTTGTCATTAATCAAATTTGGACCTAAAACTAACAAATCTGAAAGACGAGATTCGAACTGGCAACCTGGACTACAAAGCGTAAGTCGATAGCCTGAAAAACGAATGGTTGTTGGCTTTGTCCCATAACTTGATTTTTTTTATATAGTACCTTCGTTGAGTAGAGTAGAGGGAGTGCCTCGTCAACACGTGTATGACCGTTGTCTCACTTACTGGTGGGTCCCAAGTCTGCGATCTCAATCTCTCTTCTCTCCGTCATCTAACCTTTGCACGGGCACACACGAAGAGCGGTGCTAGCTTGCCGTGGTGTTATTACAACTAAAAAAAGCTTGGAAAATAGAAGAATCGCCTAGAACAAGAGACGTTGTGGCTGGTCGAGACGGAGCTAACCACATCTATCCTCCGTGCCACGTTTGCATGATGAAGCTGTGTGGCTAGTGGGGTGTTTTCGACCGACTGGCTGGGTCCCGAGGTCGAACCATAGGTACTACGTCTGATACAGTATATTTTTACACGCACATTTTTCCTTCGTGCCGAGACGTGGCACACCCTACCGCACGGTTTCGGGGTCCTCCTGGGTGGTGCATGCATATATTCTTCCCGACGTGGGACACCCTACCGCGCGTTTTCTGGGTCCTCCTCGGTCGTAGCGCCGAAGCAAGTAAATGAGTCGTCAAATCACGAAAGACCACCTTTCCCGCTGAGTACATCAATGAAGCAGGGTGGTTAGCTAGTTGGGCTAGTTCGACCGATTAGCTAGGCCGCTGCCACATTTGATTTTTCACCCCTTTTTTATCTACTTGCCGGCAGGTAAATATAAATATCCACCACGGCGTTGCTCTGGTGTTTGGGTGCGGCAGGATTTTTATTTTTTTGATTGACGGGAGCAGGCGCGGCAGGATTTTTAATTTTTTTGATTGACGGGAGCAGGCGCGGCAGCAATTAGTCACAATGAATCCGCCTGTAAAAACCCACCGCTCCCTGATGTGAGAAGTCGTCGACTAGTGTTTTACCGTGCTGAAAACCAAAAGATTCCCCGCTCCCTCCGCCTTCCTGTAGATTGCATTGCCTTTCAGCCGTTTCGCCCCCTTTGCTTCCTCTCCCCATTGCTTCTACCTGGTGCCATGGCGGCGCAATAGATCACGGAGTCCGAGGTGAGGCTCCTGAAACAGGAGATCCATGCCAAGGATGCGGAGCTCAGGGCAAAGGACGTGGAGCTCTGTGAGCTCAAGGAGGAGAGGAGTGCCATGCTCCTCCGTTATGTGCGGGAGTTCACGGAGCTTCAAAAGCGGCAGGCATCCACCACAAAGATGCTTGAGGCATCGGCGGCGTTGCTGTAGAAAGCGGGAGATACGATAGGCCATCAAGGGAGCCGACTGGAGAGCGACCGGGCCGATCGTGACGAGGTCCAGGATCGCCTCAGCCACTTGGTGAACCAAGTTGCCACGCACGTGTTGTGGCTGCGCGATGCCTACCGTCGTGCCAGCGCGACAATGCCGGCCGTCGGGCTAAACCCGTTCGACCACCCGGTCGACTTCAACGAGCTGCGGCTTCCTGACCTGGTCTCCTTCTTCACCTATATCTCCGAGGAGCTGAGCCGTCTCCGCGCGATGGTGGGGGCTGAGCTGGACAAGGAGGGGTTGCAGGCTGCCGTTGCCGGGCGAATCCTTTCAGGGCTCCATCACCGGAATCCATTCGTGCCATTGGACGCCGTCTTTGACGAGCTAGCTCCCGTCGACCGGGAGCAGGCTCTGCAGGCGGTTGCACCCTGCATCACCAACGTCATGCGCCTCGAGAAGCAGAGGGACTTCGGTGGTGTTTAGGCGCCCTCTGCATGGGCATGTCCATGTCTCGGCGCAACATGACCGTTGGATCAAACTCAGATGGTGCAGATCAGTCACTGTAGCACAAAGCGTGTGGGTGTGTTTGGTTGCATTCTCATCTCAATATAGTTGTTTCCTCTTTGTGTATTTGTTACATATAGGAGTAGTTGACATGCACACAACATCATTTATTATCGTCATATCTTACTACACTAGCAACAAGATTGTGTAGTACTGATGTATGAACCACTGCACATGCCTAGTAGTAGGAGCACTGTGTATGTTCAAGTGGCTGCCGTGTTTCGCACTCCTCCGTCATAAGAGTGGAAATGCTTGCTGTAATCACTTTTTCTTTTGAAAAATAGTGGACACGCTCTACCGTGAAGATCCTCCTCTAGCCATGCACTAAATTACTCACTTTCGCCGACGTGTGGGACAGCCAGCATCGGGGTCCACCAGCCATGCACTAAATTACTCCGTAGTAGAGTGATGGTAGACTACCCCGATCGAAGCGCCGCAGTAATGCCCAATGAGCTGTCAAATCACAAAACCCCCTCCTTTCCAGCAGTAAGTTGGACGGACGAAGAACCCATCATTTCACTCTTCTCTCTCAGCTTCCTCTCTACCCAACCCTCGCTTCTGCCTCATCTTGTTCCTCATTTCTTCAAGAAAACCCCGACCTGCTTCTGCCATTGTTCTTCTCTCCCAAAGAAGGAAAGGTGAGCGCATCAATGGTGTTGATTCTGGCCAAGGCCCGGTCTTGCAACCCCGAGACTGATCCTATAACTCCCTCTCTTTTCTTCTTTTGGGTTTTTGATTATGGTTTCTTTTCTTTTATTTCTATTTGACAGTTTCTTGATGGACGCTGGAGCACCGGCCGAAGTGATGTCTATGGCTCTGGCCAAAACCGTCGAGGCTCATGGTACGAAGAAGTGCAAGCACCCAGCCGAGACTACCACAGACAAGCTCAAAGCCATCGCCCTGTCCAAGCCCCCCTCTCCGGGATCCCTCATTAAGCAAGTCCAGGTAATATCTCTTCTTGACGATCTTTTTCTCGATCTTGATCGTGTTTTTTCATCTAACACGCAGTACTAGTACTAGTAGTACAACTTTCTGGGTGATCTTGCATGTGATTTTTGTGTGCCAAATAACGGTTCTAAATTCCTCTTTTGACCAAAACATGCGAGAGGTTGACACTGATTTCTTATAGATTACTTTCAACTGCTCCCTCTGTCCCAAATTTCTTGTCTTAGATTTGTCTAGATACGGATGTATCTAATACTAAAATGTGACTTGATACATCCGTATCTAGACAAATCTAAGACAAGAATTTTGGGACGGAGGGAGTACTTTATGAACATCAATGCTACCTTTTAAGAGGGTATATTTGCCTCAGTAACTTGTGTTATGGATTTTGCATGTAATCCCTCTGCTCTCATGCCTTTGAAGACATGTTCTAGTGTCTTTGTTCACTCATTTATGTGCGTATATGTAGTCATATATGGAGTATAATATCGAAAATCATCTTATATTTCTGAATGGAGGTAGTAATAAAATATGGTTTCTGTTTGAATTAGAACCAGGTCCGCGGTGGAGATGAAGTTGTCAAAGTCATGCCGTGTGAACTGGAAGACCTGATGATGAGTTCTAGTGCTGAACTATCCAGCTGCTGTGTCCTTGTCGCCACGTGTCCTGAACTAGTGTTTTCCTGTAGCATTGTTGTCAGGCGTGTTCTCGAGGCTGTACTTGACCACAACAATTTCCTGGCTGTGCCTTCGATTACGAAGGGTGTGGTTCTTGTAAAGCTTCCCAACAAATCTGATGTGGCCTGTCTTCATCATCATGTTTATGAGTGGAAAGACCACTCTGTTAGGTTCTCCAAGGTTGACAAGATGGTGATGGTGCGTGTAGACATTTCACACGAAGTCCATGGCCTAGTCAGTTATGCTGGGTTCATCCCGTTGGTCGGTGGCAAGAAATAGTCTACAGAGTTTAGTTAGTGCAACTTTGCTTGTCTGTAGTAAGTACTATTGTTCAGTACTTGATTTGTGTTTGTGAACCCTGTATTGTTTATTAGTACTGCCGCTTTTGGTGTGTGGTCAGTCCTGAGAACGGTCTATGTTAATGTCTGTCCACTCAATTCAGTCTGTATATTTTGAAGTATCCAGATCATATTTTTTGTGAGGACGGTTTATCAATTATGGTTACACTCCAATATCTGTATGCATTGCAGGGTTTATCGCACCCACCAGGATTTCCAGTCCCATGGATGTTCGGTCCATACGATTTGTCACGACCTTTGGACTGTCCTGCTTATGGGAGTAGGCAGGGCCCCTGCATGCCACACGTAGTTGGACAATCAATCTTCTGTTTAGTACTTCAACATAGTGATTTCCTGGTAAGGATTCACTCGTGTCACATCAAGTAAATCTTATTGATTTACTGTCTAAATCTTATTGATTTAATGTCATGTTTTCTTTCTTTTCCTGCAATTTTACGATGCAGGTTTTGCCATGTGACATTCATCACAGAATAAACCATTTGGTTTGCTCTACGATGGCTATTTTTGCAGGTTTCACTTCTTATGTCGTGTCAGTAATGAAGGCACTGTCCATCACTTATATTACTAGAAAAAATTGGATCAGTCTGTTGTCTGAGTACAAGCTGAATCCCTATGATGAACTGCAGCTTGGTTTAACAAAAATGCCACAATTAGTCCTTCTCGTGTTTAAAAGAAATGAAGAAAAAAACTGGATCACGGTCGCGGATCCTAGTCAAGTTAGAAAGCTGATCATAGCAGACCAGACACGATAGCCGTTGTCTCGCACAGATCGAGCACCGGCAGTTGCTCTAGCACTGACAGCGGCAGCAGCTCAGTCTGATCCAGCTGAGGATTGGGCACCGACCGCGTCAGCGAATCAGTCTGATCTACCGGAGGATCGGGCATCGACACTGGCACCTGCTCCGACACCGGCACCAGCTCTACAAGGAGCACCATCTCCGGCAGCAGCGGCGGCTTCGGCACCTGCACCAACACTTGCACTTGCATCTGCTCCGGCCCATGCAGTTGCACCGGCAACAGACTGGGCTGCAGTTCGCACTTCATATACCAGTCCTTACAAAAACCAACATGTCCACCTTCTTGGTAAGCATTGGCCGCCCAAGTGCTTCGTTCTTTTTTCTTTACATGTTGTTTCACATGATTCACTGTGTTGATCTAACTGTTTGGGTATGTCTTCTTGTTTGCAAACAGAGAATTCCTAGAGCAACGAGGGAGTCGTTTAACAATCCGGGCGACCGCGGCCAAGTTTCTCTTACCATGCGCAGCCTTGGTGTGAATGAACCTGCTCAATATACCGTAAGTACAAAGGATGGTCGCATGATGATTGATGCTAAAGGATGTTCAAGGTTCAAATCTAAATCATATCTTGCGGTAGGGGATGATGTCAAAATCGAACTTTCTCGGCAAGGAGAGCTGGTCCAAATCAACTTTGAAATTAGCAGCACGCAACTGCCGAACTGATCTATCCTCCGAGAGATTTTGATGTAATAATCTGGCATGGTGAAACAAGTGTCCTGTGTGTATAAGTAGTACGACAGTATTATTTATCACATGGTATATCGTTGATAGAATTGCAACTCTGATTGCTAGTTAGGAACTGTTGTTCGATTTCATTCCAACAGCTGCCGTGCTTTATTCAATTTTGTGTATTCGCCTTGCGACAGCATCTAAAACCAGTGCCGTACCGATCGCTTGCAATATGAAAAGCACTGAGGTAGAACACATGGGCCCCCAAACATGCAGGGTCGGCCTGCAGCCCAAAGTCTAGAACCGTGAGCCTATCTGAGTATTATATTCTCAGCTGAACCCCCATAAAAAAGCTGAACCCCCATAATGCCCGTGCGTTGCAGAGGGAGTATATTTCTCGGCAAGGTGAGCCTATGATATAAAAGATTTGTATATTTCTTTACAAAGGGAGTATCTCTCTGTCAAAAAATATATTTATGTGTAACTAGTTACTCCTGTCTTTCTACTTCCTTTCGCTGATATGTGGGGCAACCGGCAATGGGGTCCACGTGCCATATGCACAAATTAGAGTGCACAACTTCACGGTAGACACACCCCGGTCGTAGCGCCGCAGTAATGCCCAATGAGCCGTCAAATCACAACCCCCCTTTCCAGCTTTAGCAGTAAGCTGGACGGACGAAGCGGCAATATTTCACTAGGCCTGAATCCCCTTCTCCCTCGTCTGCTTGTTCAGAGAAAACCCCCTCTCAGCGATTGCATAGGGTTTTCTCATGGAGAACCAGGTATGAATTCTTCATCCATCCCTGATAAACCCAAGTCCCTTGGTCGCAGGTAATCCTAGGATGGCAGCCACCGCCGTTGATGCATTTTTCTTCCTACTGAATCTAGTGTGTTTCATTTACAGAGCCAAAAGTGCGAGTACCCTACAGGTTTCTGCACCCTTGGCGAGACGCCACACTTGTTCCTACTCATCCTAACACAACATTTTGAAACGCGCACAGTATGTTCCTAGAATCCTCTTTTCTATCCGAGAGGGTGGGGGTTTTTTGAACATGCTGTGTTCTCATATTATTTTTCCTGCAATGTATTATTGGCTCTGCCAGAACACATGTACTCAAGATGCTCGGCCTTGCCATAACTGAATACACTAGTTTAATGGTCATAGTGAAGACAAGCCATGGATATAAGTTCCGAGTTGGGTTCATGAACCAAGAAGATCGGTGCTTTTTTATGGCCGGACTTGGATAAACTTTCTCAAGTGTTACAGACTGAAAGTTGGCGCACGAATGTTGATGGAAATAGCAGAACCTGATCTCATCTTCACTACGATCTTCCACCCCGACGTCGTTCCAATTGTTCATCCATGTTAGTTTTGTATCTGGTTCTTACTTGTTGCCTCGATTACTTCTTAATCCACCTATTTTGTCTAACTAATCACAATTTAACTTTAGAAGTAGCAACGAATCTCTCACGAAGATGCTACTTCTAACTAATATTTTCTTATAATTGGTGGCACGTGTAGGTTTTTCCAGAGTTAAGCAGACTGCTCGTTTGTTACTCTGTAATAACTCGGCTGTTACTAATGGCACTGAAGTTGACTGGATCGACATCCACAAGTTCCTACACTTTATTGGTCGTCTTGAGGTCCTTGTGGGGCGTTTCAATGGTAGAAGGCCACGTGGGATATGTGTGCCACTGCTGCACTCGTTGAACAGGTCCAACTGTGTCGAGAAACTTATGGTACGAGCTATTTTCTGTTATATATGTTGTTCATAAACTATTGCTTATACACAGTTTTACAGCTGTGATCTTCTTGAAACAGGAACTACCGAGTTCTATTGTTCCTATACAGATGCCTGACCATGGTCCGGTCAGACTTGCGCTTGGTCACAACATGATGTATATGTCGACCTACTCAATTCCCCTTGGAGGTGAAAAGATACTTATTCATGGGTGGTCTCAAATAATGAAGGCCCGTCCATCTTGGAGAATAGGACAGAAGATTATGTTCATGCTTTTCCATGGCTCTAAAGCGAATATCCTATTTATTGACCACGTTGCGAGATGAAGCCGCTTTCAGAAGGTTGTGGATGCGCGGGGTGGCACCTGGGCCTTGTCCTGGGGCTTGGCGGCCTCACCCTTGGTTAACTATAGGCAAAGTAGCACAATTTGAGGCGTGCTTTGTACGGTTGAACCTGTATAAGTACTCATACTACTTTCAGCTTTGGTTGTTAAGTGCCCCTGCTGGTTTCAGTTAAGGTTGTTAAGTACTCCTGCTGCTTTTACAGTCTGTCGTGTTTCTTCAGTCCTGTCTTCATCCAGCCGCCAAAACCAAACCAGCGCCGGCGAGGCCGCCTGCTTCCGCCTCCCACGGCTGGCTGCGCCTCAGTGCACGCATCGCCGCCCCACCGTCTCCTAAATCGTTAACGCTGACGTCCTCCGCGCGCTTTGGTGCGCTCGTCGTGGCGCCGCCCTCGTGCGTTGTCAACATGGTCAACAAACAACAGGAATCGGCAGAAGTACGTGGAGAGGATGACAGTAGGGGCCCACCACGTCAGCGTATGGAAAAATAAAATGCTTCCTCCTAGTGTTTTCCTGACATCTGGGACCCACGACATTGTGAGCATATATAGTCAATAGACAAGAAAACAGCACAAGATCGGCTGACACCTGGGACGTAGCTACTCGAGCAGTTTTTTTTGTTTGGTATTGTTGAGACGGAGCAGGGTTTGAACTGGGTTGTGGCCCGTCTAGCCCAGGCTTATATTTTATGTTCACCATGTGACCAGCCCAGCTATTTTTTCTTTGTGAAAATGAGCCCAGTTTATTTTTTCTAAAGAATACCCAATCCAGGCCTACTTATTTTTCTATGCCCTGATGGGCTGCAACTCTTTCAAGACGCCTGCAAATCTTGAAAGTAATATGAAATGGGTTGTAAATATAAAAACAGATGACAAATTGGCAATTACTTTATAATTTCTGAATTTTATCACATTTTCAGATTCCTATTTCACTGGGCATTAACCTAATTTAAATATATCTTCAAAGTACTTTAAATCTGGCTGGACATTTCGGTATTAAAAATAGTTTGCAACCCACAGAAATATGCGAAATTGGCCCTGGCCAACCAAAAAAAACGACTGCAATAAATTGCATAAGAAGTTTCCATGAGCTATATATAAATTATTATATATAGCCCTGGTGCGCTCGGTGCGGCGTGGTCAACGTGGTCAAGGAACAGCTTCCATCAGACATGGACTGTACGTGGAGAGGCTGACAGCTGGGTCCACGGCCGCAGCAAGGAAGTGCCTCCTTATTACGTGCAAAATAATTATTCCTCCACCTAACAGCAGGGACCCACCGAACAGGCCACCAGTATTTTGCGAAAAAAATCGTTTCCCCCTGACTGCTGGGACCCACCGGACGGGCCACCGTATTTCGTGAAAAAAACGTTCCCCCCACTGTCAGCTCGGACCCACCGGAAGTGCCTCCTTATTACGCACAAAAAAATGAATACTCCCCCGGCTAGCTGGGAGCCACCTTGGTGGGAGGATGGCTTATGGGTCTACTAAGTTGACGGGGATGAAGGGCTTTGTCAACTTACTCAATATGAACGATTCTAGCTCCATTAACCGTAAGATGTCCATCCAACGGCCGTAGTGCTTATTCAACCTCTGATCTTCTTGCTCCAGCCGCCCAAAGCAGCGCCGGTCGTGCCGCATGCTCCTGCCTCGCGTGGCCGGCTGTGCTGCCGCGGAGGCCTCACCACCCCTACTATTCCCACCGCTGGCCAGGCCCTGCGGCTACGGCAGCCTCACACCGCAGCCAAACCAGTGAACCCTCGTACTCATCTCCGCGCGTGCGGGGGCTTCCACTTTCGTGTCTTCCCCGGCTCCCCGTCGTCCCCTTCCTAGGCGTCGCCATCGTCCACCGCCCTGGTGCTCTCGGCGCGGCATGGTCAACGTGGTCAAGGAACAACTTTCATCGGACGTGGAATGTACGTGGAGAGGCTGACAGCTGGGTCCACGGCGGCTGCAAGGAAGTGCCTCCTTATTACTCGGAAAATAATGATTCCTCCACCTGACAGCAGGGACCCACCGGATGGGCCACCGTATTTTGCGAAAAAAACGTTTCCCCCTGACTGCTAGGAACCACCAGCTACACCTTCGCACGCAAGGAAGTGCGTCCGGGCAAAAAAACGATTCGCCCCCCTGACTGCTGGGACCCACCAACTACATCTTCGCACGCAAGGAAGTGCGTCCGGGCAAAAAAATGATTCGCCCCCTGACTGCTGGGACCCACCAGCTACATCTTCGCACGCAAGGAAGTGCGTCCGGGCAAAAAAATGATTCGCCCCCTGACTGCTGGGACCCACCAGCTACATCTTCGCAGGCAAGGAAGTGCCTGACAGTCGGGACCCACCTGGTCGAAGCGTACGTAGCGTTGACATTCTGGTCACGAACGTGTACGTACATACTGGTCGATGTAGAGGCGCGCACATGTCATAGTAGAGGCGCGCACGTGTCGTAGTAGAGGCGCGCACGTAGCATGTACATGTACGTACAGCGGCCAGGGTGCAAGAAAGAAAATACGGCCACGTATGTGTACATACGGGTGGGGTCTCGAACGCCTACTCGCGCATACGTACGGCGAGGGCTCGTATACATGGCTAGGTCGGAACGGAGAAACAGCGTCGTCATCGTGTTCATGGGTCGGAACGGAATGCGTGGTCGTGTTCATTGGGAGGGCTTGGACGGAAGAGGCGATGGAAACGAGGCCTGGCGTACCGCACAACGGAGGAAACAGACCTCCTACGGTCGAAACGGGGGTCCTGTTGATCGAGAGGGGTGTGGCGTACCGCAAAACGGAGGAAACGGACCTCCTACGGTCGAAACAGGGGTCCTGTTGATCGGGAGGGGTGTGGCGTACCGCAAAACGGAGGAAACGGACTTGTGTTGGAGCGCTATGGTCGAAATGGGGGTCCTGTTCATCGGGAGGGGTGTGGCGTACGGCAAAACGGGACTCCACGGGATACTGTTCATCTCCACCGTCGACCCCCTCCAGCCTCCACGAGCTACTGTTCATCCACCGTCGACCTCCTCCAGCCTCCACGGGCTCCTGTTCATCCAGCCTCCACCGCGCACTACTCCACCAGCTACTGTTCAACCACCCCTCCACCGTCTACTGTTCATCCAACCCTCCACACCACGGGGTCCTGTTCAACCACCCCTCCACGGGCACCCCTCCACCATCTACTGTTCATCCTGCCCTCCACACCACGGGGTCCTATTCATCCATCCCTCCACGGGCACCCCTCCACCGTCTACTGTTCATCCAGCCCTCCACCACACCACGGGGTCATGTTCATCCAAAGGAAACGCCACCGCTCACTGTTCATCCACCCCCCCCCCCCCCCCGCCCCCCGCAACGCTCACTGTTCATCCCATCGATCGGCTTCAGTTAACAGCAGTAGCCAAGGAGTCGCTCGATCAGGTTCAGTTAATAGCCATTGATTGATCGCTCGGGTTCAGTAACGCGTAGCTTGTAGTGCAATCGCTTGGGTTCAGTTAGAGCCCAACGCCTCGCTCGTGTTCAGTTAGAGCCAATGCCTCGCACACACGCGTGTACGTGTACGAGAGAAACGCGCATCACTCAGCCCCTGACCTCCCACCGTAACCGGGAACTCCCCGAAATTTTCCTCTCCCTCACTTCTACCACGGTTTTTTCCGTCATGGACGGCCCAAAGAATGTCATGCAGCTGCGTCTCCGGCCCGCCCAGGACGAAAAGCCCATTTTCTGTCATGATTTTTGTCATAGAAGTAGGAGCCCACCACATCTATGATGATACCGGGTTTTTTCACAATTATCGTCATAGAAGTGTCATATGTATGACAGAAAAAAATTTCGTTCGGCCCAAAATGTCATGGTGTGTCTCTTTTTTGTAGTGTGTTTGCTCGCTCGACTTGACCGTTGGTTTGTGGGTGATAGACTGAAGCATAATCGAGCTTGATGCCCATTTTGCTGCACTAGAGTTTTACCTCGTCGGCCGTGAAGTTCGTGCCATTATCAGTGATGATGCTGTGGGGGACGCCATAATGGTGTACAACCCCGGATATGAAGTCTATCACCGGTCCGGATTCGGCTGTTTTAACAGGTTTGGCCTCTATCCATTTGGTGAATTTATCCAACATGACCAATAAGTATTTTTCTTGTGGGTTCCCCCTTTAAGGGGTCCAACCATGTCAAGCCCCCAGACCACAAAGGGCCATGTAATGGGGATTGTTTGGAGGGTGGTGGGTGGCATGTGGCTTTGATTTTCAAAGAGCTGGCAACCGGCGCAACGTTGGACCAAGTTCTGTGCATCTGCCCGGGCCGTTGGCCAATAGAATCCTGTACGGAAGGCCTTGCTTACAAGAGCCCGGGCTGCGGTGTGATGACCGCCGAGTCCGGCATGAATTTCTGCCAAAAGATTCCGCCCTTCCTCTTCGGAGATGCACCTTAGAAGGACTCCGGTAGTGCTTTTTTGTACAATTCTCCCTCATGGACCCTGTAGGCCTTGGATCGCCGCACTATGCAGCGTGCCTCATTTTGGTCCTCCGGAAGTTCCTATCTAGTTAGGTAGGCCAGGAATGGTTCTGTCCACGGGGCAATGATGGCCATTATTTCGTGGGCTGAAGGTGTTATTTCGGTGGCGGAGCCTCCGATTGTGTCAGAGAGTTCGGTATCGGGTACTTTGGCCGGGTCCGGACTGTTGTTACCGGTGTCCCCTTCCCATACTACGGATGGTTTGAACAGCCTTTCCAAAAATATGTTGGGGGGGGACCGCATCGCGTTTTGCGCCGATGCGGGCAAGGATATCCGCCGCCTGATTGTTTTCCCAAGCCACATGGTGAAATTTGAGCCCCTCGAACCGAGCTGACATTTTTAGGACAGCGTTTCGATAGGCCGCCATTTTCGGATCCTTGGCGTCAAAGTCTCCATTTATTTGGGATATTGCGAGGTTTGAATCCCCACGCACCTCCAGGCGTTGAATGCCCATGGAGACTGCCATCCGAAGACCATGCAACAGAGCTTCGTATTCGGCTGCATTGTTGGAGTCTGTATACAATATTTGCAGTATGTACCGAACGGTATCTCTGGTTGGGGACGTCAGGACGATGCCAGCCCATAGACCAGCCAGCATTTTAGAACCGTTGAAGTGCATGATCCAATTGGAGTATGCGTCGTACTCTTTAGGGAGTTCGGTGATACGTCTCCAATGTATCTATAATTTTTGATTGCTCCATGCTATATTATCTACTGTTTTGGACTATACTAGGCTTTATTTTCCACTTTTATATTATTTTTGGGACTAACCTATTAACCGGAGGCCCAGCCCAGAATTGCTGTTTTTTGCCTATTTCAGTGTTTCGAAGAAACGGAATATCAAACGGAGTCCAAACGGAATAAACCTTTCTGGAACGTGATTTTCTTCTCGACCCAGGAGACTTGGACCCTACGCCAAGGAAGCTTCGAGGTGGGCACGAGGTAGGGGGGCGCGCCCCCCACCCTCGTGGGCCCACCGAAGCTCCACCGACGTACTTCTTCCTCCTATATATACCTACGTACCCCCAAACGAACAGAGACGGAGCCAAAAACCTAATTCCACCGCCGCAACTTTCCGTATCCACGAGATCCCATCTTGGGGCCTATTCCGGAGCTTCGCCGGAGAGGGCGCCGTCATCACGGAGGGCTTCTACATCATCATAGGCTCTCCGATGAAGTGTGAGTAGTTTACCTCAGACCTTCGGGTCCATAGTTATTAGCTATATGGCTTCTTCTCTCTTTTTGGATCTCAATACAAAGTTCTCCCCCTCTCTTGTGGTGATCTATTAAATGTAATCTTCTTCTTTTTTGCGGTGTGTTTGTTGAGACCGATGAATTGTGGGTTTATGATCAAGTCTATCTATGAATAATATTTGAATCTTCTCTGAATTCTTTTATGTATGATTGGTTATCTTTGCAAGTCTCTTCGAATTATCAGTTTGATTTGGCCTACTAGATTGGTTTTTCTTGCCATGGGAGAAGTGCCTAGCTTTGGGTTTGATCTTGTGGTGTCCTTTCCCAGTGACAGAAGGGGTAGCACGGCACGTATTGCATTGTTGCCATCGAGGATAACAAGATGGGGTTTATTTCATATTGCATGAATTTATCTCTCTACATCATGTCATCTTGCTTAAAGCGTTACTCTGTTTTTAACTTAATACTCTAGATGCATGCTGGATAGTGGTCGATGAGTGGAGTAATAGTAGTAGATGCAGAATCGTTTCGGTCTACTTGTCACGGACGTGATGCCTATATACATGATCATGCCTAGATATTCTCATAACTATGCTCAATTCTGCCAATTGCTCAACAGTAATTTGTTCACCCACCATAGAATACTTATGCTCTTGGGAGAAGCCACTAGTGAAACCTATGGCCCCCGGGTCTATTTTCATCATATCAATCTCCATCACTTTAATCTTGCTTTGCTTTTTTACTTTGCCTTTTACTTTTCACTTTGCATCTCTATACCAAAAATACCAAAAATATTATATCTATCAGATCTCACTCTCGTAAGTGACCGTGAAGGGATTGTCAACCCCTAACCGCGTTGGTTGCGAGTAGCTATCATTTTGTGCAGGTACGAGGGACTTGAGCATGGCCTCCTACTGGATTGATACCTTGGTTCTCAAAAACTGAGGGAAATACTTACGCTACTCTGCTGCATCATCCTTTCCTCTTCGGGGAAATCCAATGCAAGCTCAAAAGGTAGCAAGAAGAATTTCTGGTGCCGTTGTCAGGGAGGTTCGTGCAAGTCAAGATTTGACTCCCGACAACGAGCCATTTCTGGCGCCATTGCGGGGGAGTCTACACAAAAAGTCAACATACCAAGTACCCATCACAATCCCTATCTCTCGCATTACATTAGTTGCCATTTGCCTCTCGTTTTCCTCTCACCCACTTCACCCTTGCCGTTTTATTCGCCCTCTCTTTCCCAATCTCCTTCTCCTTCTCCGCCTCTCTTTTCCGTTTGCCTTTTTCTCGCTTGCCTTTTGTTTGCTTGTGTGTTGGATTGCTTGCTTGTCGCTATGTCTGAAGTTGGGGAAGTTATCCCCGATATGGGCGATAACAATGTCATAGAAAATTTTGATGCTCCGGCTGAAGAACCCCCTACCTATCATACAAAAAGATTTCAAATCAGTAGTGGTAATATTATTGGAAAAGGAGTCATCCAAGATTTTTTTACTTGTGTCGGTGCTTTGCCCTCTATGGGCGGTTCTATTCTTCATAGAACTAGTAGTCTTGCGGACGCTATTGCCATGCTTATCGTTGAACTTGAAAGGCAATTTATGCATATGCACCCATCTATACAAAGAATTTTCCTAGAATTTTCTAATATCGAACATTCTTCTGTTAAGCGTGCCGCTACTATCTTTTTGGCTCATGAATTCAGATTTATAATAAAAGAAGCCAAAGAAATCTTTGCGCACTATAGGGTGGACGCTGGTCATCCTCCCATAGAATCTATCCTCTTTGATCAAGAAGAAATTATGCGCTTTCAATCTCTTGACTATGTTGCTTTCAATGAAAACCTTAGAAAAAAAGGTGCCAATCAATATTTTAATTGATAGAATATCTGAACTTAATGATGATTTGGCTATTCGAAACAATGAGCTAGGATGCTCTCTTGAGTTTAGGCTCACAAGGTTCTGTCAAAAGAATGCTTATAATGATGAATTGGTTGTGCAATACGAAGGGCCGAAAGAGGAACCTATACCTCCTAAAATTGATCTTGGGGACCTCTGTCCTATTAAATTTAGCCCTTTTGATTACTTTTGCTTGCCTCAAAGAAAACTTGCTGCCAAACATAGAGATTATGAAATGAGTTTCACCAATCTATCTTATTACTACGGCACAACCTAGATCTATCCTCGCTTTTATGCCTAGCTAGGGGCGTTAAACGATAGCGCTTGTTGGGAGGCAACCCAATTTTATTTTTAGTTTTTTGTGTTTTTCTTCTGTTAGGGAATAAATAACCCATCTACCATCTGTTTGGATGTGGCTTTGTGTTTTAATTAGTGTTCGTGTCAAGTTAGACCTATTGGATCTTCTTGGATGATAGTTATTTGATCTTGCTGTAATTTCCAGAAACTTTGCGTTCAGTGCCCGAATTGTTAAAAATCAAAAGAACGTGATAAAATCCTGATTCAAATTGCTTCTGATCAATAAAAAAATTGTCTAGCTCGTACAATTTTGGTAGATTTTTTGGAGTTCCATAAGTTTTCGTTAGTTACAGATTACTATAGACTGTTCTGTTTTTGACAGATTCTGTTTTTCGTGTGTTGTTTGCTTATTTTGATGAATCTATGGTTAAGAAAATAGTTTATAATCCATAGAGAAGTTGGAATACAGTAGGTTTAACACCAATATAAATAAAGAATGAGTTCATTACAGTACCTTGAAGTGGTCTTTTGTTTTCTTTCTCTAACGGAGCTCACGAGATTTCTACTGAGTTTTGTGTTGTGAAGTTTTCAAGTTTTGGGTGAATTCTTGTGATGGATTATGGAACAAGGAGTGGCAAGAGCCTAAGCTTAGGGATTCCCATGGCACCCCCAAGATAATCCAAGGACACCAAAAAGTCAAAGCTTGGGGATGCCCCAGAAGGCATCCCCTCTTTCGTCCACTTCCATCGGTAATTTACTTGGAGCTATATTTTTATTCACCAACATGATATGTGTTTTGCTTGGAGCGTCTTGTATTATTTGTGTCTTTGGTTGTTAGTGTGCCACAATCATCCTTTCTATACACACCTTTTGAGAGAGCCATACATGAATTAGAATTTGATAGAATACTCTATGTGCTTCACTTATATCTTTTTGAGCTAAGTAGTTTTGCTCTATGTGCTTCACTTAGATCTTTTAGAGCACGGTGGTGGATTTGTTTTATAGAAACTATTGATCTCTCATGCTTCACTTAGATTATTTTGAGAGGCTTAATAGCATGGTAATTTGCTTAATAATAACATGCTTGGTATTCAAGATTTGTGAAACTTTCTTTTGAGTGTGTTGAATACTAAGAAAAGTTGGATGCTTGATAATTGTTTTGAGATATGGAGGTAGTAATATCAAAGTCATGCTAGTAGAGTAACTGTGAATTTGATAAGTGCTTGAGTTAAAGCTTGCAAGTCCCGTAGCATGCACGTATGGTAAACGTTATGCAACAAATTTGAAACATGAGGTGTTATTTGATTGTCCTCCTTATGAGTGGCGGTCGGGGACGAGCGATGGTCTTTTCCTACCAATCTATCCCCCTAGGAGCATGCACGTAATACTTTGGTTTTTGATGGCTTGTAGATTTTTGCAATAAGTATATGAGTTCTTTATGACTAATGTTGAGTCCATGGATTATACGCACTCTCACCCTTCCATCATTGCTAGCCTCTACGGTACCGTGCATTGACCTTTCTCACATCGAGAGTTGGTGCAAACTTCGCCGGTGCATCCAAACCCCGTGATATGATACGCTCTTTCACACATAAACCTCCTTATATCTTCCTCAAAACAGCCACCATACCTACCTATTATGGCATTTCCATAGCCATTCCGAGATATATTGCCATGCAACTTTCCACCATCTAGTTTATCATGACACATTCATCATTGTCATATTGCTTAGCATGATCATGTAGTTGACATAAGTATTTGAGGCCAAGCCACCGTTCATAATTTTTTCATACTTGTCACTCTTGATTCATTACATATCCCGGTACACCACCGGAGGCATCCATATAGAGTCATACTTTGTTCTAGTATCGAGTTGTAATCATTGAGTTGTAAATAAATAGAAGTGTGATGATCATCATTCAATAGAGCATTGTCCCAAAAAAAGAGAAAGGCCAAAGAAAAAAAAGAAGGCCCAAAAAAAGAGAAAATAAATAAAAAGGGGCAATGCTACTATCCTTTTTTCCACACGTGTGCTTCAAAGTAGCACCATGTTCTTCATATAGAGAGTCTCTTGAGTTATCACTTTCATATACTAGTGGGAATTTTCATTATAGAACTTTGCTTGTATATTCCAACAATGGGCCTCCTCAAGTGCCCTAGGTCTTCGTGAGCAAGCAAGTTGGATGCACACCCACTTAGTTTCTTTTGTTGAGCTTTCATACATTTATAGCTCTAGTGCATCCGTTGCATGGCAATCCCTACTCCTTGCATTAACATCAATCGATGGGCATCTCCATAGCCCATTGATTAGCCTCGTTGATTTGAGACTTTATTTGTCTTCTCCACATAACCCCCATCATTATATTCTATTCCATCCATGGTGCTATATCCATGGTTCACGCTCATGTATTGCGTGAAAGTTTATGAGTTTGAAATTATTAAGGTATGAAACAATTGCTTGGCTTGTCATCGGGGTTGTGCATGATGAGAGCATTCTTGTGTGACGAAAATGGAGCATGACTAAACTATATGATTTTGTAGGGATGAACTTTCTTTGCCCATGTTACTTTAAGAAAACATAATTGCTTTGTTGGTTTGCTTGAAGTATTATTATTCTCTATGTCAATATGAACTTTTGTCTTGAATCTTCCTAATCTGAATATTCATACCACAATTAAGAAGATTTGCATTGAAATTATGCCAAGTAGCACTCTGCATCAAAAATTCTCTTTTTATCATTTACCTACTCGAGGACGAGCAGGAATTAAGCTTCGGGATGCCTGATACGTCTCCAATGTATCTATAATTTTTGATTGCTCCATGCTATATTATCTACTGTTTTGGACTATATTGGGCTTTATTTTCCACTTTTATATTATTTTTGGGACTAACCTATTAACCAGAGGCCCAGCCCAGAATTGTTGTTTTTTGCCTATTTCAGTGTTTCGAAGAAACGGAATATCAAATGGAGTCCAAAAGGAATAAATCTTTCTGGAACATGATTTTCTTCCCGAATATGACCAAGGAGACTTGGACCCTACGCCAAGGAAGCTTCGAGGTGGGCACGAGGTAGGGGGGTGTGCCCTATGCCCCCAGGCGCGCCCCCCACCCTCGTGGGCCCACCGAAGCTCCACCGACGTACTTATTCCTCCTATATATACCTACATACCCCCAAACGAACAGAGACGGAGCCAAAAACCTAATTCCACCGCCGCAACTTTCTGTATCCACGAGATCCCATCTTGGGGCCTGTTCCGGAGCTCCGCCGGAGAGGGCCGTCATCACGGAGGGCTTCTACATCATCATAGCCTCTCCGATGAAGTGTGAGTAGTTTACCTCAGACCTTCGGGTCCATAGTTATTAGCTAGATGGCTTCTTCTCTCATTTTGGATCTCAATACAAAGTTCTCCCCCTCTCTTGTGGAGATCTATTCAATGTAATCTTCTTCTTTTTTGCGGTGTGTTTGTTGAGACCGATGAATTGTGGGTTTATGATCAAGTCTATCTATGAATAATATTTGAATCTTCTCTGAATTCTTTTATGTATAATTGGTTATCTTTGCAAGTCTCTTCGAATTATCAGTTTGGTTTGGCCTACTAGATTGGTTTTTCTTGCCATGGGAGAAGTGCTTAGCTTTGGGTTCGATCTTGCACTGTCCTTTCCCAGTGATAGAATGGGCAGCAAGGCACGTATTGCATCGTTGCCATCGAGGATAACAAGATGGGGTTTATTTCATATTGCATGAATTTATCTCTCTACATCATGTCATCTTGCTTAAAGCGTTACTCTGTTTTTAACTTAATACTCTAGATGCATGCTGGATAGCGGTCGATGAGTGGAGTAATAGTAGTAGATGCAGAATCGTTTCGGTCTACTTGTCACGGACGTGATGCCTATATACATGATCATGCCTAGATATTCTCATAACTATGCTCAATTCTGCCAATTGCTCAACAGTAATTTGTTCACCCACCGTAGAATACTTATGCTCTTGAGAGAAGCCACTAGTGAAACCTATGGCCCTCGAGTCTATTCTCATCATATCAATCTCCATCACTTTAATCTTGCTTTGCTTTTTACTTTCCCTTTTACTTTTCACTTTGCATCTCTATACAAAAAATACCAAAAATATTATATCTATCAGATCTCACTGTCGTAAGTGACTGTGAAGGGATTGACAACCCCTAATCGCGTTGGTTGCGAGTAGCTATCGTTTTGTGCAGGTACGAGGGACTTGAGTGTGGCCTCCTACTGGATTGATACCTTGGTTCTCAAAAACTGAGGGAAATACTTACGCTACTCTGCTGCATCATCCTTTCCTATTCGGGGAAATCCAACGCAAGCTCAAGAGGTAGCATTTGGCCTCCGTCCATTTGGCGACAAAGTCGGCCAATACTTGCAACTTGATGGCTCGTCAAGGTTTGTATGTTATGTCGAACAGGAGGAGCTCAATGGCCCATTTGACAATCCGGCCCGTAGCGTCGCGGTTGTTTATAATATCATTAAGTGGCACTTCCGAGGCTACTATAATCGAACACTCTTGAAAGTAGTGTCGCAGTTTCCGTGATTCCATGAGTACCGCATATGCTATCTTTTGATAATGTGGGTACCGTGATTTGCATGGAGTGAGGACAGTGGATACATAGTATACCAACTTTTGAAGAGGGAATTTATGTCCGTCTGCTTCCCGTTCGACAACGAGCACCGCGCTTACAACTTGATGAGTTGCCGCAATGTATAACAACATTGGTTCGCCGAGGTTTGGCGTGGCCAGGATTGGGTTGGTTGCCAAAATGGCCTTTATTTCTTGCAATCTGGCTGTGGCCGCGTCCGCCCACTCGAAGTGTTTGGTGCGCTGAAGGAAGCGATAAAGGGGTAAAGCCTTTTCTCCTAAGCGGGAAATAAAGCGGCTTAGAGCCGCCATGCATCCAGTTAACTTCTGGATTTGTTTGAGGTCTGTTGGGGTAGCCAACTATGACAAAGCTCGGATTTTGGCCGGATTAGCTTCAATACCTCTACTGGAGACAATGAAACCCAGGAGCTTTCCGGCTGGTACGCCGAAAACGCATTTTTCCGGATTGAGCTTGATGTCTTATGTTCGGAGGTTGTCGAATGTGAGCCTCAAGTCATCTATCAAAGAGTTGACGTGTTTGGTTTTGACGACCACATCGTCTATGTATGCCTCTACTGTTTTGCCTATTTGTTTCTCCAGACATGTCTGGATCATGCGCTGATATGTTGCGCCGGCATTTTTGAGCCCAAAAGGCATTGTGTTAAAATAGAAGGGACCGTATGGTGTGATGAATGCCATTGCGGCTTGGTCGGACTCCGCCATCTTGATTTGGTGGTAACCGGAGTATGCGTCGAGGAAACACAATGACTCGTGTCCTGCGGTAGCATCAATTATTTGATCGATGCGTGGGAGGGGGAAGGGATCCTTTGGGCAAGCTTTATTGAGGTCTTTGAAATCGACACAAAGGCGCCATGATTTGTCCTTCTTTGGTACCATCACCAGGTTTGCTAGCCAGTTCGGGTGTTTTATTTCTCTGATGAATCCGGCCTCCAATAACTTGGCTAGTTCCTCTCCCATGGCCTGTCTCTTAGGTTCGGAGAAACGCCGAAGAGCTTGCTTGACCGGCTTAAATCCCTTTAGGATATTGAGGCTATGCTCGGCCAGCCTGCGTGGGATTCCTGGCATGTCTGAGGGATGCCAGGCTAATATGTCCCAGTTCTCGTGCAGGAACTCTCGCAGTGCGGCGTCCACAGCGGGGTTTAAGTGTGCCCCGATGGAGGCTGTTTTTGTAGGGTCCGTTGGGTGGACTTGGAATTTGACTATTTCATCCGCTGGTTTAAAAGAGGTGGACTTGGATCTCTTGTCGAGTATCATGTCGTCCCTGTCCACTGTGGAGCGTAGCGTGGTTAATTCCTCGGCCGAGAGGGCTTCGGATAATGCCTCGAGGGCTAGTGCGGCTGTTTTGTTTTCGGCGTGGAGTGCTGTGTCCGGATCACTAGCGAGAGTGATGATTCCGTTGGGCCCGGGCATTTTGAGCTTCATGTACCCGTAATGGGGTACGACTTGAAAGATTGTGAACGCCTCCCGTCCTAAAAGAGCATGATAACCACTGCTGAACGGGGCCACTTGGAATGTAATTTCTTCGGACCTGTAATTATCCGGCGTGTCGAATACCACATCTAGTGTGATTTTCCCAGCACAGCGTGCTTCCCGACTGGGGATGATTCCTCTAAAGGTTGTGCTACTTTGCTCAATGCGGTTCTAGTCTATTTCCATCTTTTGAAGAGTTTCCTCACATATGAGGTTTAATCCGTTGCCGCCGTCCATGAGTACTTTGGTGAGTCAAAAGTCATCCACGATTGGACTGAGGACCAGTGCGGCTAGTGCTCGGGCTGTTCGGAATTTAGGTTCGTCAATGGCATTGAAGGTAAGGCCGTGTCACTCCATGGATTTATTGCTGCTACGTGGCAGATTTCGGCCATGCTGCGGAGTGTTCGCTTGCGCCTATTATTTGACGCGAGGGTCTCAAAGACTGTTAACACCGTATTGTTATCCACAGGATGGTGCTCTGTGGTATTTGGGATAAGAAGATCCTCACCACTTTTGGCCACCTGCCGGAGTATCCAACATGCTCTAAGGCTGTGCCTTGGTATTGTATCCGCTATACTATGAATTTTGCAGGGTCCGTTGAGCCATCCCTCCAGTACAGTTCCATGCCCTGTAGAGGGTTTTTATTTCTTTACAACTAGCTCGGGTGTCTTATGATAGTGCACCCTTTTACTTCGGACTGGGTGTATATTCAGAGCCGAATTATCCCAAAAGTTCGTTTTGGTTTTCCAGGCGCTTTCCATTGCACAGTACTTTCGTACTATGGACGCCAAGTCAATGAAGCGTGATATGTCACGGCGACTTAAGGCGTTAAGTATTCCCTTGTCCGTGCAATTATTGCCAAAAAATAGGATTGCGTCTTCCTCGCGACAGTCCTTAACCTTGTTCATCGCAAGGAGGAATCTGGCCCAATAGTGATGTACTATTTCCTGGGGCACTTGCCTGATGTGGGAAAGATCGCTTATGTTTGGGTGGGTGGGTGGAATTGAATCCGAACCCTTACCCGATCTGGGATCCAGGGGCCGAGGAGTTTCCAATTTTGGAAGTTCCGGTTACGGGTGTTACCCGATAATCCTGGCCCGCTGCCTGACTCTAAGTTCTGGGATTGGATGTTGTCCTCCCGCGAACGGGCGTCTGGCTCAGAGAGCTCGGTAATCCGTACATAGTTGGTCCTCAAAATAGAGGAAAGGTCGCCGCATTGTTCCTTCACCACTGCAATATGATGGGTGACCGGTGGAGAGTTAATCTCCCTTTGATCGGGTTTAAGCCCAATCCGATCATAGTCCGTAGTGACTCCCAAGGCGGCGATGCAATCCAAGAGCTCGTTTAAGGAGGCGAGCTCCATTGGATCCATTTGTTCGGCGAGTGCCCATTTGACGTGGAGGCTGTTTTCGATGACCCGAGAAGTCATCGTCCGCGCAGCGGCCGAACAGGCGGTCATGACGAAACCGCCTAGCCAGGAGAGTTTGGCTGTAGAGAGGAACTCTCAATGAAAGCACCAATGTCGGTGTCAAAACCGGCGGATCTCGGGTAGGGGGTCCCGAACTGTGCGCCTAGGCGGATGGTAATAGGAGGTAGGGGACACGATGTTTTACCCAGGTTCGGGCCCTCTTGATGGAGGTAAAACCCTACGTCCTGCTTGATTTATTCTTGATGATATGGGTATTACAAGAGTTGATCTACCATGAGATCGGAGAGCTAAACCCTAGAAGCTAGCATATGGTATGATTGTTGTTGTCCTACGGACTAAACCCTCCGGTTTATATAGACACCGGAGGGGGCTAGGGTTACATAGAGTCGGTTACAAGGGAGGAGATCTACATATCCGTATTGCCAAGCCTGCCTTCCACGCCAAGAAGAGACCCATCCGGACATGGGACGAAGTCTTCAATCTTGTATCTTCATAGTCCAACAGTCCGGCCAAAGGATATAATCCGGCTGTCTGGATACCCCCTAATCCAGGACTCCCTCAATGGCAATGACAGGTCATGCAGAGGAATGGGTTCAAGTACCGCAGCATAAAGTAGCAGTTGAATCATTGTTGTCCTAATGCAATAAATGAGAGCAGGAGCGAGAGAGTAGGATTGTATCGGAATGAACAAGAGGGTTTGCTTTCCTGGTAGATCAACAGGGGGCACTGCTTCCTCTGACAGGTACTCTGGATCGGTCTCCGGAGTAGGACCTATCAAGAAGGAACGGTGTCGGCAATCAATACACAAGCATATGCAACAATATGATGCATGAACATGGCATGAAGATGTGATGTTGTTTGAGTGAATGCAACTAGTATTCATTTGGTTGAAGTCCATTTGAACCAAAGGTTCAAATGCATCTCCAAAATCAACTCTTATAAATGCCATTCATGTGTTTTCACCTTTACAGTAGGTATAAGTTGGTTTGTCATGCATGAAAATGGTACAGATGGATAGATTACATTTTTCTGATAATTTTTCATATATAAATTATTTCAATCTGAGCTACGGTTGAATTTCTATGAATTTTTGAAGTTTATATCATTTTCTGGAATTTCGTGATTTATTTTTAAACCAAAAAATGATATATTGCGTCAGCATGACAGTGGCATGACGTCAGCGAGTCAACCGTGGCTGACCAGGTCAAACCTGACGTATGGGGTCCACACGTAAGTGGCATAAAGCTGGCTAGTGTCACTGACAGGTGGGCCTAGTCAACAGTCACGTCAGCGCGGTCAACTCTGGCGTGTGGGTCCCATCGGATTTTAAACTAATCTAAACAGAAACAAAACAGGGGTTAATTAGGATGTGGGCCCATGTGTCAGTGAGCCTGTGGGTTAGTTAGTGGCCTCATTAGCCGCTAATGACGACGCCACTTCGGCATGGCCGGGGTTAGGCCACCCGCGACCTCAACCGACGGCGGAGGCTCGCTGGACTTGAGCAACAGGCGGCGGATGGACTCGCGAAGACCACCGGGGCATAGCCCATGCTCTCACGCATCCAGGGGAGCAGGTGGGTGGCCGCGGGGGCGCCGGAGATCGCCGGAATGAAGCTCGCGGGGGTGGCTGGAGTTCAGCGTTAGCGGATTAGGCGCTACGGCGCATCTTAGGACGAGCTGGTGAGGTCCACGGCTTCCTGGGGGTGCCCTGAGTGCGGGGCAATGCTCAGGTGCAAGCTTCATGGCTGCAGCGGAAGCGGCGACATGGCCGGCGTCGAGGAGCTCTCGGGGATGACGGCTAGAGGACGCGAAGGACGACGGGGCAAGGGGGAATCGGGTCAACGGCTCACCGCGGAGCTGCAGGGATGGTAAGCGGGCTCGGGGACGCGCCGGAGTGGCCGGATTGATGGAGAAGGGCAACGGAGCCGAAGCTTGAAGACGATGATGATGGCGGCTGCTTGAGGCCTCCGTGATTCCTTCCTTTGGTGCAGAGGTGAAGCGAGAGGTGGCGGAGCTTCTGGGCACGAAGCGAGGGCGAGGCCGTGATGGTGGGCGCGGCAACGGCGAGCGGTGGCGACGGCGGCGCTCGGGCGCATGAGGGGGGAGAGCGAGGGAGAGAGACAGAGGAAAGGGGAGGGCACGGGGGGAGAGTGAGAGAGGGTCGGGGTGGTACGTGGCGGCTCCAGGAGCCTCTCCTGCTTCGGCGGAAGCAGGAGGTGGTCATGGCGTGTGGCCGCAGGCGCCGGGCACGCGCCTCTCGTCCTCCTGGCGAGAGGAGGGGGATGACTGGCAGAGGGCCTGGTGGGCTGGGCCGGCCTGCTGGGCCGCACAGTGCCAGGCCGCAGGTAAGTATTTCCCTTTCTTTTGTTTTTCTTTTCTATTTGTGTAGTTTGTTTTCTGATTTAGTAAAATACTAAATTAATTTATTTTCTTCTAAAATTTATTGTGGAAGCTAGTTGAAATATTCCAAAGCCCCTCACATAAAAATCAGAATTATTGGACATATATATAAAATATATAACGTATATATATCCCATGCAAATAAGTATTGCATTAATTCCAAAAGGCCAAAATAAATATCTATGAGCTCCTAATAATATTGGTTTGAATTTTACCTCAGACCAATATTTTCAGAGAGCAACATGAACATTTTCTTGGACCCTTTTGGAGCAATTTTTATCTGGGTCATTTCCAGAAATGATTTCTGAGGCTTTCACAAATCCCCATTTCAAATTTAAATGAAATTTAAACATGATGCTCACAAGAAGGCTAGCCTAGGTCATACCAGAACTAGGGATGTGACATAGTATGTCTACATACCCTCGTAGACCGAAAGTGGAAGCGTTTAGTAACGCGGTTGATGTAGTTGAACGTCTTCGCGATCCAACCGATCCAAGTACCGAACGCACGGCACCTCCGCGATCAACACACGTTCAGCTCGATGACGTCCCTCGAACTCTTGATCCAGTTGAGGCCGAGGGAGAGTTCCGTCACAACGATGGTCTGGTGACGGTGATGATGAAGTTACCGACGTAGGGCTTCACCTAAGCACTGCAACGATATGACCGAGGTGTCACTGTGGAGGGGGGCACCGCACACGACTAAAAGATCAACTTGTGTGTCTATGGGGTGCCCCCTGTCCACATATATAAAGGAGGGAGAGGGAGAGGCAGCCATCCCTAAGGGGGTGCGCCAAGGTGTGGAGTCCTACTAGGACTAGACTCCCTAGTCCTAGTAGGATTCCACCTCCCACACGGAGTAGGAAAGGGGGAAGGGAGAAGGAGAAGGAAAGGGGGGCGGCCCCCTTCTCCTAGTCCTAATCGGCCTCCTGCCCTAGGGGGTGCACCAGCCCCTCGTGGGATGGTGTGCTTCCCTCTTATGGCCCATAAGGCCCATAACTTCTCCCGGGGGGTTCCGGTAACCTCCCAGTACTCCGGAAAAATGCCCGAACCTCTCGGAACCATTCCGATGTTCAAATGCAACCTTCCAATATATGAATCTTTACCTCTCGACCATTTCGAGACTCCTCGTCATGTCCGTGATCTCATCCGGGACTCCGAACAAAGTTCGGTTCATCAAATCACATAACTCATAATACAAATCGTCATCGAACGTTAAGCGTGCTGACCCTACGGGTTCAAGAACTATGTAGACATGACCGAGACACATCTTAGGTCAATAACCAATAGCGGAACCTGGATGCTCATATTGGCTCCTACATATTCTACGAAGATCTTTATCGGTCAAACCGCATAACAACATACGTTGTTCCCTTTGTCATCGATATGTTACTTGCCTAAGATTCGATCGTCGGTATCATCATACCTAGTTGAATCTCATTACCGGTAAATCTATTTACTCATTCCGTAATGCATCATCTCGTAACTAACTCATTAGTCACATTGCTTGCAAGGCTTATAGTGATGTGCATTACCGAGAGGGCCCAGAGATACCTCTCCAAAACACGGAGTGACAAATCCTAATTCAATCTATGCCAACTCAACAAACACCATCGAAGACACCTAAAGAGCATCTTTATAATCACCCAGTTACGTTGTGACGTTTGACAGCACACAAGGTGTTCCTCCAGTATTCGGGAGTTGCATAATCTCATAGTCAGAGGAACATGTATAAGTCATGAAGAAAGCAATAGCAATAAAACTAAACAATCATAATGCTAATCTAACGGATGGTCTTGTCCATCACATCATTCTATAATGATGTGATCGCGTTCATCAAATGATAACACATGTTTATGGCTAGGAAACTTAACCATCTTTGATTAGCAAGCTAGTCAAGTAGAGGCATACTAGGGACACTATGTTTGTCTATGCACTCACACATGTACTAAGTTTCCGGTTAATACAATTCTAGCATGAATAATAAACATTTATCATGATATAAGGAAATATAAATAACAACTTTATTATTGCCTCTAGGGCATATTTCCTTCAGTCTCCACTTGCACTAGAGTCAATTATCTTGTTCACACCGTCATGTGATTTAACACCAATAGTTCACATATTTATGTGATTAGTTCACATCTCCATGTGACTAATACCCAAAGGGTTACTAGAGTCAATAATCTAGTTCACATCGCTATGTGATTAAAACCCAAAGAGTGATCATGTTTTGATTGTGAGAGAAGTTTAGTCAACGAGTCTGCCACATTCAGAGCCGTATTTGCAAATTTTCTATGTCTACAATGCTCTTCTTGGAGCTACTCTAACTAATTGCTCCCACTTTCAATATGTATCCAGACTGAGAGTCAGAATCATCTAGATTGGTGTAAAAGCTTGCATCGACGTAACTCTTTACGATGAACTCTTTATCACCTCCATAACTGAGAAACATATCATTATTCCACTAAGGATAATTTTGACCGCTGTCCAGTGATCCACTCCTGGATCACTATTGTACCCTCTTGCCAAACTTTATGGTGAGGTACACAATAGGTCTGGTACACAACATAGCATAATTTATAGAACCTATGACTGAGGCATAGGGAATGACTTTTCATTCTCTTTCTATTTTCTGCCGTGTTCGGGTTTTGAGTCTTTACTCAACTTCACACCTTGCAACACAGGCAAGAACTCCTTCTTTGACTGATCCATTTTGAACTACTTCAAAAACTTGTCAAGGTATGTACTCATTGAAAAAAACTTATCAAGTGTCTTGATCTATCTCTATAGATCTTGATGCTCAATATGTAAGCAACTTCACCGAGGTCTTTCTTTGAAAAAACTCGTTTCAAACACTCCTTTATGCTTTCCAGAAAATTCTACATCATTTCCGATCAACAATATGTCATTCACATATACTTATCAGAAAGGTTGTAGTGCTCCTACTCACTTTCTTGTAAATACAGGCTTCACCGCAAGTCTGTATAAAACTATATGCTTTGATCAACTCATCAAAGCGTATATTCCAACTCCGAGATGCTTGCACCAGTCCATAGATGGATTGCTGGAGCTTGCACACTTTGTTAGCACCTTTAAGATTGAGAAACCTTCTAGTTGCATCATATACAACTCTTATTTAATAAATCTATTCAGGAATACAGTGTTGACATCCATTTGCCAGATTTCATAAAATGCGGCAATTTCTAACATGATTCGGATAGACTTTAAGCATCGATAAGAGTGAGAAATCTCATCGTAGTCAACACCTTGAACTTGTCAAAAACCTTTTGCGACAATTCGAGCTTTGTAGATAGTGACACTACTATCAGCGTCCGTCTTCCTCTTGAAGATCCATTTATTATCAATGGCTCACCGATCACCGGGCAAGTCAATCAAAGTCCACACTTTGTTCTCATACATGGATCCCATCTCAGATTTCATGGCTTCAAGCCATTTCGCAGAATCTAGGCTCATCATCGCTTCCACATAGTTCGTAGGTTCGTCATGGTTAAGTAACATGATCTCCAGAACAGGATTACCGTACCACTCTAGTGCAGATCGTACTATGGTTTACCTACGAGGTTCGGTAGTAACTTCATCCGAAGTTTCATGATCATCATCATTAGCTTCCTCACTAATTGGTCTAGGAATCACTGGAATGATTTCTGTGATGACCTACTTTCCAATTCGGGAGAAGGTACAATTACCTCATCAAGTTCTACTTTCCTCCCACTCACTTATGTTGAGAGAAACTCCTTCTCTAGAAAGGATCCATTCTTAAAAACGAATATCTTGCCTTCGGATCTGTGATAGAAGGTGTACCCAACAGTTTCTTTTGGGTATCCTATGAAGACAACTTCTCCAATTTGGGTTCGAGCTTATTAGTTTGAAACTTTTTCACATAAGCATCGCAACCCCAAACTTTAAGAAACGACAACTTTGGTTTCTTGCCAAACCATAGTTCATACGGTGTTGTCTCAATGGATTTAGATGGTGCCCTATTTAACGTGAATGCAGCTGTCTCTAATGCATAACCCCCAAAACGATAGTGGTAAATCAGTAAGGGACATCATAGATCGCACCATATCTAATAAAGTGCGGTTACGACGTTCGGACACACCATTACGCTATGGTGTTCTAGGTGGTGTGAGTTGCGAAACTATTCTGCATTGTTTCAAATGAAGACCAAACTCATAACTCAAATATTCACCTCCACGATCACATCGTAGAAACTTAATTTTCTTGTTACGATCATTTTCCACTTCACTCTAAAATTCTTTGAACTTTTCAAATGTTTCAGACTTATGTTTCATCAAGTAGATACCCATATCTGCTCAAATCATTTGTGAAGGTTAGAAAATAACGATACCCACCGCGAGCATCAACACTCATCGGACCACATACATCAGTATGTATTATTTCCAATAAGTCTGTTGCTCGCTCCATTGTTTCGAAGAATGGAGTCTTAGTCATCTTGCCCATGAGGCATGGTTTGCAAGTATCAAGTGATTCATAATCAAGTGATTCCAAAAGCCCATCATCATGGAGTTTCTTCATGCGCTTTACACCAATATGACCTAAACGGTAGTGCCACAAATAAGTTGCACTATCATTATTAAACATATATCTTTTGGCTTCAATACTATGAATATGTGTATCACCACAATCGAGATTCAATAAACCATTCACCTTGGGTGTATGACCAAGGAAGGTTTTATTCATGTAAACGGAATAACAATTATTCTTTGACTTAAATGAATAATCGTATTGCAATAAACATGATCCAATCATATTATGCTCAACGCAAACACCAAATAACATTTATTTTAGGTTCAACACTAATCCCGAAGGTAAAGGGAGTGTGCGATGGTGATCTTATCAACCTTGGAATCACTTCCAACACACATCGTCACCTTGCCCTCAACTAGTCTCTATTCATTTTATAACTCATGTTTCAAGTTACTAATCATAGCAACTGAACCAGTATCGGGGCTAATATGAATACTAGTAAATTACACATCAATAACATGTATATCATATATACTTTTGTTCACTTTGCCATCCTTCTTATCCGCCAAGTATTTTGGGAAGTTCCACATCCAGTGACCAGTCCATTTGCAGTAGAAGCACTCAGTTTCAGGCTTAGGTCCAGACTTGGGCTTCTTCCCAGGAGTAGCAACTTGCTTGCTATTCTTCTTGAAGTTCCCCTTCTTCCCTTGCCCTTTTACTTGAAACTAGTGGTTTTTTCAACCATCAACACTTGATGCTTTTCTCGATTTCTACCTTCGCCGATTTTCAGCATCGCGAAGAGCTCGGGAATCCTTTCCATTGTCCCTCGCATATTATAGTTCATCACAAAGTTCTAGTAACTTGGTGATAGTTGATACATCTCCAACGTATCTATAATTTTTGATTGTTCCATGCTATTATATTATATGTTTTGGATGTTAATGGGCTTTATTTTACACTTTTATATTATTTTTGGGACTAACCTACTAACCCAAGGCCCAGTGCAAATTGTTGTTTTTTGCCTATTTCAGTGTTTCGCAGAGAAGGAATATCAAACGGAGTCCAAACGGAATGAAACCTTCGGGAGCGTGATTTTTGGAACAAACGTGATCTAGAGGACTTGGAGTGGATGTCAAGAAACGAACGAGGTGTCCACAAGGCAGGGGGCGCGCCTACCCCCCTGGGCGCGCCTTCCCCCTCGTGGGCCTCTCGTGGCTCAACCGACCTACTTCTTCCTCCTATATATGTTCACATACCCCGAAAACATCCAGGAGCACCACGAAACCCTATTTCCACTGCCGCAACCTTCTGTACCTAAGAGATCCAATCTTGGGGCCTTTATCGGAGCTCCGCCGGAGGGGGCATCGATCACGGAGGGCCTCTACATCAACTCCATGGCCCCTCCGATGATGTGTGAGTAGTTTACTTCAGACCTTCGGGTCCATAGTTATTAGCTAGATGGCTTGTTCTCTCTCTTTGGATCTCAATACAAAGTTCTCCTCGATCTTCTTGGAGATCTATTTGATGTAACTCTTTTTGTGGTGTGTTTGTCGAGATCCGATGAATTGTGGGTTTATGATCAAGTCTATCTATGAACAATATTTGATTCTTCTTTGAAATATTGTATGCATGATTGGTTATCTTTGCAAGTCTCTTCGAATTATCAGTTTGGTTTGGCCTACTAGATTGATCTTTCTTGCAATGGGAGAAATGCTTAGATTTGGGTTCAATCTTGCGATGCTCGATCCTAGTGACAGAAAGGGAAACGACACGTATTGTATTGTTGCCATCGAGGATAAAAAGATGGGGTTTATATCATATTGCTTGAGTTTATCCCTCTACATCATGTCACCTTACCTAATGCATTACTTTGTTCTTATGAACTTAGTACTCTAGATGCATGCTGGATAGCGGTCGATGTATGGAGTAATAGTACTAGATGCAGGCAGGAGCGGTCTACTTTTCACGGACCTGATGCCTATATACATGATCAAGCCTAGATATTCTCATAATTATTTGCTTCTCTATCAATTACTCGACAATAATTCGTTCACCCACCGTAATACTTATGCTATCTTGGGAGAAGCCACTAGTGAAACCTATGGCCCCCGGGTCTATTTTCCATCATATAAGTTTCCAATCTATTTTACTTTTCAATCTTTACTTTCAATCTATATCATAAAAATACCAAAAAACTTTATCTTATCATTATTATCTCTATCAGATCTCACTCTTGTAAGTGACCGTGAAGGGATTGACAACCCCTTTATCGCGTTGGTTGCGAGGTTCTTATTTGTTTGTGTAGGTATGAGGGACTTGCGTGTGGCCTCCTACTGGATTGATACCTTGGTTCTCAAAACTGAGGGAAATACTTACGCTACTTTGCTGCATCACCCTTTCCTCTTCAAGGGCATGAGTCTGAAATACCAATTTCAGCTCTTGGAACATCTTATATGCTCCGCTGCGTTCAAAATGTTTTTGAAGTCCCGGTTCTAAGCCGTAAAGCATGGCGCACTAAACTATCAAGTAGTCATCATACCGAGCTTGCCAAACGTTCATAACGTCTGCATCTGCAATAGGTCCATCACCTAGCGGTGCATCAAGGACATAATTCTTCTGTGCAGCAATCAGGATAATCCTCAGATCACGGACCAAGTCCGCATCATTGCTACTATCATCTTTCAAATTAGTTTTCTCTAGCAACATATCAAAAACATAGGGGAGCTACAACGCGAGCTATTGATCTACAACATAGATATGCAAAAACTATCAGGACTAAGTTCATGATAAATTAAGTTACCATGAAGGGATTGACAACCCCTTTATCATGTTGGTTGCGATGTTCTTATTTGTTTGTGTAGGTACGAGGGACTTGCGCGTGGCCTCCTACTGGATTGATACCTTGGTTCTCAAAAACTGAGGGAAATGCTTATGCTACTTTGCTACATCACCCTTTCCTCTTCAAGGGAAAACCAACGCAGTGCTCAAGAGGTAGCAAGAAGGATTTCTGGCGCCGTTGTCGGGGAGTCTACGCACAAGTCAAGACATACCAAGTACCCATCACAAACTCTTATCCCTCGCATTACATTATTTCCCATTTGCCTCTCGTTTTCCTCTCCCCCACTTCACCCTTGCTGTTTTATTCGCCCTCTTTTTCCGTTTCTCTTCTCTTTTCTAGTTCGTCTCTTTTTGCTTGTTCCTTGTTTGCTTGTGTGTTGGATTGCTTGCTCGTCATGATGGTTCAAGATAATACTAAATTGTGTGACTTTTCCAATACCAACAATAATGAATTTATTAGCACTCCGATTGCTCCTCTTACCGATGCTGAATCTTGTGAAATTAATGATGCCTTGCTGAATCTTGTCATGAAAGATCCGTTTTCCGGCCTTCCTAGTGAAGATGCCGCTACCCATCTAAACAACTTTGTTGATTTGTGTGATATGCAAAATAAGAAAGATGTGGATAATAATATTGTTAAACTGAAGCTATTCCCGTTTTCTCTTAGAGATCGTGCTAAAACTTGGTTTTCGTCTTTGCCTAAAAATAGTATCGATTCATGGAATAAGTGCGAAGATACTTTTATCTCTAAGTATTTTCCTCCCGCTAAGATCATCACTCTTAGAAATGATATTATGAGTTTTAAACAACTTGATCATCAACATGTTGCACAAGCTTGGGAGAGGATGAAATTAATGATACGTAATTGGCCTACACATGGTTTGAATCTTTGGATGATTATACAAAAAAATTATGCTGGATTGAACTTTGCTTCTAGAAATATTTTAGATTCGGCCGCGGGAGGCACTTTTATGGAAATCACTTTAGGAGAAGCTACTAAACTCCTAGATAATATTATGGTTAATTATTCTCAATGGCATACTGAAAGATCTACTAATAAAAAGGTGCATGCTATAGAAGAAATCAATGTTATGAGTGGAAAGATGGATGAACTTATGAAATTGTTTGCTAATAAAAGTGTTTCTTCTGATCCTAATGATATGCCTTTTTCTACTTTGATTGAGAATAATAATGAATCTATGGATGTGAATTTTGTTGGTAGGAACAATTTTGGTAATAACGCATATAGAGGTAATTTTAATCCTAGGCCGTTTCCTAGTAATTCCTCTAATAATTATGGTAATTCCTACAACAATTCTTATGGAAATTATAATAAGATTCCCTCTGATTTTGAATCTAATATTAAAGAATTTATTAGTTCTCAGAAGAGTTGCAATGCTTTGATTGAAGAAAAATTGTCTAAGATTGATGAGTTGGCTAGGAACATGGATAGAATTTCTCTTGATGTTGATTCTTTGAAACTTATATCTATTCCACCTAAGCATGATATCAACGAGTCTCTCAAAGCTATGAGAATTTCCATTGATGAGTGCAAAGAAAGAACCACTAGGATGCGTGCTAAAAAAGATTACTTTGTGAAAGCGTGTTCTTCTAGTTTCCATGATAATAAAGATGAAGATCTAAAAGTTATTGATGTGTCCCCTATTAAATCTTTGTTTTGCAATATGAATCTTGATAATGATGGGACTAGAGATGACTCAACTTTAGTTAGAAGGCGTCCCAATGATTCGGAGTTTTTAGATCTTGATGCAAGAATTGATAAAAGTGGGATTGGAGAGGTCAAAACTTTAAATAGCAATGAACCCACTATCTTGGATTTCAAGGAATTTAATTATGATAATTGTTCTTTAATAGATTGTATTTCCTTGTTGCAATCCGTTCTAAATTCTCTGCATGCTTATAGTCAAAATAAAGCTTTTACTAAACATATCGTTGATGCTTTAATGCAATATTATGAAGAAAAGCTTGAATTGGAAGTTTCTATCCCTAGAAAACTTCATCATGAGTGGGAACCTACTATTAAAATTAAGATGAAAGATCATGAATTCTTTGCTTTATGTGATTTGTGTGCTAGTGTTTCCACGATTCCTAAAACTTTGTGTGATTTGCTAGGTTTCCGTGAATTTGATGATCGTTCTTTAAACTTGCATCTTGCGGATTCCACCATTAAGAAACCTATGGGAAGAATTAATGATGTTCTTATTGTTGCAAATAGGAATTATGTGCCCGTAGATTTCATTGTCCTTGATATAGATTGCAAACCTACATGTACTATTATTCTTGGTAGACCTTTCCTTAGAACGACTGGTGCAATTATTGATATGAAGGAAGGGAATATTAGATTCCAATTTCCGCTAAGGAAGGGCATGGAACACTTTACTAGAAAGAAAATTAAATTAACTTATGAATCTATTATGAGAGCCACTTATGGATTGCATACCAAAGATGATAATACCTAGATCTATCCTTGCTTTTATGCCTAGCTAGGGGCGTTAAACGATAGCTTGTTGGGAGGCAACCTAATTTTATTTTTGTTTCTTGCTTTTTGATTCTGTTTTGTAATAAATAATTAATCTAGCCTCTGTTTAGATGTTGTTTTTTGTATTTAATTAGTGTTCGTGCCAGGTAGAACCTTTGGGAAGACTTGGGGAAAGTCTTTGCGATCTTGTTTGTAAAAAACTGAAACTTTGGCGCTCACGAGATTTGCTGCCATTTTTTACTGGAGAGTGCTATTTAGATAATTCTTTTCGCAGATGATTAATAGATAAATTCCTCACGTCAAGAAACTGATTTTAGAATTTTTGGGGTTCCAGAAGTATTCAAAACCTACAGATTACTACAGACTGTTCTGTTTTTGACATATTATGTTTTTCATGTGTTGTTTGCTTATTTTGATGAATCTATGTCTAGCAATAGAGTTTATGAACCATATAAAAGTTGGAATACAGTATGTTTAACACCAATATAAATAAATAATGAGTTAATTACAGTACCTTGAAGTGGTGGCTTGTTTTCTTTTACTAACGAAGCTCACGAGATTTTCTTTTAAGTTTTGTGTTGTGAAGTTTTCAAGTTTTGGGTAAAGACTTGATGGATTATGGAACAAGGAGTGGCAAGAGCCTAAGCTTGGGGATGCCTAAGGCACCCCAAGGTAAAATCCAAGGACAACCAAAAGCCTAAGCTTGGGGGTGCCCCGGAAGGCATCCCCTCTTTCGTCTTCGTCCATTGGTAACTTTACTTGGAGCTATATTTTATTCACCACATGATATGTGTTTTGCTTGGAGCGTCTTGTATGATTTTAGTCTTTTATTTTTATTTTACCACAATCATCCTTGCTGTACACACCTTTTGTGAGAGACACACATGAATTGGAATTTATTAGAATACTCTATGTGCTTCACTTATATCTTTTGAGTTGGATAATTTTTGCTCTAGTACTTCGCTTATATATTTTAGAGCACGGCGGTGGTTCTATTTTATAGAAATAATTGATCTCTCATGCTTCACTTATATCATTTTGAGAGTCTTTTAGAACAGCATGGTAATTCTCTTTGGTTATAAATTTTAAATGTTAAGAGAAGTTGGATGCTTGATAGTTGTTTTGAGATATAAAGGTAGTAATATTAGAGGTGTGCTAGTTGAGTAATTGTGAAATTGACGAATACTTGTGTTGAAGTTGGCAAGTCCCTTAGCATGCACGTATGGTAAACATTGTGTGACAAATTTGAAGCATGGGGTGTTCTTTGATTGCTTTCCTTATGAGTGGCGGTCGGGGACGAGCGATGGTCTTTTCCTACCAATCTATCCCCCTAGGAGCATGCGCGTAGTGCTTGGTTTTGATGACTTGTAGATTTCTGCAATAAGTATGTGAGTTCTTTATGACTAACGTTGAGTCCATGGATTATACGCACTCTCACCCTTCCATCATTTCTAGCCTCTTTGGTACCGTGAATTGCCCTTTCTCACCTTGAGAGTTGGTGCAAACTTCACTGGTGCATCCAAACCCTGTGATATGATACGCTCTATCACACATAAGCCTCCTTATATCTTACTCAAAAAAGCCACCATACCTACCTATTATGGCGTTTCCATAGCCATTCTGAGATATATTGCCATGCAACTTTCCATTGTTCCATTTATTATGACATGCATCATCATTGTCATATTGCTTTGCATGATCATGTAGTTGACAACGTATTTGTGGCAAAGCCACCATGCTTAATTTTTCATACATGTCACTCTTGATTCATCCCAATCCCGGTACACCGCCGGAGGCATTCACATAGAGTCATATTTTGTTCTAAGTATCGAGTTGTAATTTTTGAGTTGTAAGTAAATAAAGTGTGATGATCATCATTAGAGCATTGTCCAATGTGCAGAAAGAATGATGGAGACTATGACTCCCCCACAAGTCGGGATGAGACTCCGGACGAAAAAAAAGAGGCCATAAAAAAGAGAGGGCCCAAACAAAAAAATGAGAGAAAAAGAGAGAAGGGACAATGTTACTATCCTTTTTCCACACTTGTGCTTCAAAGTAGCACCATGATCTTCATGATAGAGAGTCTCTTATTTTGTCACTTTCATATACTAGTGGGAATTTTTCATTATACAACTTGGCTTGTATATTCCAATGATGGGCTTCCTCAAATGCCCTAGGTCTTCGTGAGCAAGCAAGTTGGATGCACACCCACTTAGTTTCTTCGATGACTGTCGGTGTCAAAACCGGCAGATCTCGGGTAGGGGGTCCCGAACTGTGCGTCTAAGGCGGATGGTAACAGGAGGCGGGGGACACGATGTTTAACCAGGTTCGGGCCCTCTTGATGGAGGTAATACCCTACGTCTTGCTTGATTGATCTTGATGATATGAGTATTACAAGAGTTGATCTACCACAAGATCGTAGAGGCTAAACCCTAGAAGCTAGCCTATGGTATGATTGTTGTTGTCCTACGGACTAAACCCTCCAGTTTATATAGACACCGGAGGGGGCTAGGGTTACACAGAGTCGGTTACAAGGGAGGCGATCTACATATCCGTATTGCCAAGCTTGCCTTCCACGCCAAGGAGAGTCCCATCCAGACACGGGATAAAGTCTTCAATCTTGTATCTTCATAGTCCAACAGTCCAGCCAAAGAATATAGTCCGGCTGTCCGGACACCCCCTAATCCAGGACTCCCTCAGTAGCCCCTGAACCAGGCTTCAATGATGATGAGTCCGGCGCACAGATTTGTCTTTGGCATTGCAAGGCGGGTTCTTCCTCCGAATACTCCATAGAAGATTTTGAACACAAGGATAATGTCCGGCTCTGCAAAACAAGTTCCATATACCACCGTAGAGACAATAATATTTCCACAAATCTAATCTGCTGACACGTTTGACAGCATGACATCATACCACGGCTCGGTCATTATTCGAACTGTTTTTCTCAACCAGCACTGCACATATCGCGAGGCGTTTTCTTGACACGTCTTGTCGAAGAAGAGATCGTGTCCCCTTATCACGGGATTCTCATCAATACGGGTATGGGTAACCCAACCGCGCCATCAATTACGGCATTCGGGGAATAAGAGATTTTACCAGGTAAGCGGGGAGGCGCATCGCCTCCTCCGCCCTTATAAAGGGACAAAGATTCACCCTTTTTACCCACGCCTTCTTCCTCCTTGCTTATCCATTCTCGCACACTTGAGCTCCCGCGCCCAAGTTCGTGTCTTTCTCCTCAAACCACTCCAAGCATGTCCAGAGCGGGAGGCAAGTGGATGGTCTCCTCCGTCACGGAGGAGAATATCACAAAGCTACGGGAAGCCGGATATCTGGCAGCGGACATCGCGCACCGGCTGCCAGATGCGGGGCAGATCATCCCTACGCCCGCACCCCATGAGAGGGTAGTTTTCCTTACCCACTTTGTCTGCGGACTGGGATTTCCCCTTCACCCATTTGTCCGTGGGCTCATGTTCTACTACGGGCTGGATTTTCATGATCTGGCCCCCAATTTCATCCTCAACATCTCGGCGTTTATCGTCGTGTGCGAGGCCTTCCTCCGCATCAGGCCCCACTTCGGCCTGTGGCTGAAGACCTTCAATGTTAAACCGAAGGTGGTGGTCAGCTAGCAAGCAGAGTGCGGAGGCGCCATGGTGGGCAAAATGCCTAACATCACCTGGCTCAAAGGCTCCTATGTGGAGACCATAAAGGGGTGGCAATTGGGGTGGTTCTACATCACCGAGCCAGGCGACACCAACTGGGTGGCGGCCCCCGAATTTCAATCCGGAATCCCCACGCGGCTCACTTCCTGGAAAGAGAAGGGCCTATCCTGGGGTTTCCCAGTAGAGCAGACCGGACTCCAGACCTGCATCAAGAACATGATGAGCAAGAAAATCAAGCTCGTCAACGTGGTCCAGGTCATGCTCTTCCGCCGGATCCTCCCGTGTCAACGACGGGCATTCAATTTGTGGGAGTTCGACCCGGCCAAGCACCAGACGCTGCGAGAGCTCTTTGACACGACGCACAAGGACGTTTGGAAGGTGTTGTTCAAGGGCGCCGAGGTACCTCCTCCCCTTACCGAGGACCGCGGACTCAGCGCAAAGCGCCATGCCAATCCGGTAAGTTTTTATATCTCACAGGATATTTATTTGTCCCAGTTTAATCATGTGCGGGATCTAAGCTTCCATGCCCTTAACAAGACTGGGTAGAGACAGCGGAGCATATCGATTGCCCAGCCCCCCTACCTAAAGATCCTGCAGATGCTCTCCTAGTGGAGATGCTGGTTCCGGCGCCTTATGAGGTGCCAGTGAAGAAGGCCAAGAAGAAGGCCACGGGGACCCGAAAGGGTCTCCGGCGCAAGGTTATATCGGACTCAACGTCCGATAACTCCAAGGCGCCCTCCTCCCACGAAAACGAGGAGGAGGAAGAGGAAAGTTCTCCCCCCAGCCGGGGGAGACAAGAAAAGGAAGGCTGCCCCAACCAGGGAGGCCGAAGGGTCCAAGAAGGGAAGGACCCTCCTTCCGGACTGCTCGACGATGGCCGCCTATAGCGGCGACGAGTGGTTACCCAGGGACAAGCCCCTGGCGAAGTCGTAAGTATCCGGATACCATAGTAATTCATGGTATGTTTTATTGCACTGCTTCTCCTTACGCCGAATATGATTATGCAGTACGTCCCGAGCCCGTCTCGACGTATCTTCGTCAGACGGTTCTTTGGACACGTCGGATATGAATAGCGATTCACTTCCGACCGCCTCCACCCCTTGCCCTACGGACAACGTTGAGGTGTTGTCTCAAAAGGCACCGAGCCGAGGGGAGGTAGTCCTGGGGGCGCCTCGAGGCGACCTTCCGGACCCTGGGCGCAAAGGGAGCAAGACTCCCATGGGCTCCAAGTTTGGCCCCCAGCCGAACACTGCGCTGGAACCTTCGGTGGTTCCGGACTCCGGTAGGTGATCCCCCGTTAAGAGGGGCAAGCCACCCGTGCCGGTGGCCTCTCTCCATCCAGAGGTACCGGACAACTTGCTCGAAGTGCTTCGCCGCGCTTCCATCGACGAAGAGCACCGCACTATCATGAGTGCGGTGATCTAGAAAGTTCAGTCTGCCAAAAAAGGACTAACCGAAGCTTGTGCTAGCCTCCTAACAGGCTTTGAGGTAAGCAATCAAAATATAGGAAAATATCACCGCATAGACAGTAGCCCCTGATGCTCTATTTGGCGTTCACGAAGAAAGGCCGAATAGAGGATCAAATAATGCCTCAGGAGTCTAATCATAATATGTCTATGTGCATATGCAGGCTTCACTGCTGGCCGCTGCTGCACGTACTGCGGAGGTCGCTGCACTGAAGCAGGACCTTGAGCGGTCCGAGAAAGAGCTCAGCCTTACCAAGAGGCAGCTCGAGGAGAGCAAAGGTAAGCAACACATTGTCTATGTATTAAAAAGAAATTCGGTTGTAAAGTAATAGGATCATCATGAATTTGCCAGGGGCCACAACCGAGGTGGCGACCCTGAAGAAGGCGCTGTCCGAGGCCGAAGACAAAGCGGCCAAGGAGCGCATTGAGTGGGAAAAGCAAGAAGCCTGGGTAGGCGAGGTGCAGCAAGAGCTCGAGGCTCTTGCCAAAAACACGAGTCCTTGGAGCCTGACTCTAAGACGCGAGAGTCCGAGCTTGCGAAGGCGCTCGAAAGCGCACGGGGCGCCAAGGTTGAAGCCCACAAGGCCCTCCAGGAGATTGATGCGGTGAAGAAGATAGCAGCGGGTAAGGCATTCATTATGCAAAGCAAGCATGTGAAGGAAACTTTCCTTTTACTTACCCAAGTTCGGAGCTCTCTAGGAGCATTCGCAGATCTTCCCCGCAGTGTACTGGATGTCGTGGAGTTTTACCGAGCTGAGGAGGGGAGCTTGACGGAAAAGTTGTTTTGGTCTCAGTATACTGGGACCGAACACCCAATGCCCTTGAGCGACCAGCTGAAGCAACTAGTCGAGCTTCACAAGGCGGCCGAACAGGCCATGAAGGGTCTTATAGTCCGGATGTGGCATGGCGATCCCCTGCCTAGCAGCTACTTCAGTCTGGTGAGGTGGCTCGTGGATGCCTTCCCGCGGCTTGAAGTCATAAAGCGGTCCGTCTGCATCGAGGGTGTAACATCCCAAATTTCCAAATTTGGAATGTTATACATAGATCATTCTTGCATATCATATTTTATTGCTTTTCGTCTCGAGATCCTCAAAATCCTAAGCAACTCAAGGACCCTCGGAGAGAGTTGGGGACTTCCCCGGTTTTCAAATTTGATTTTGTCAAATTTTGAAACGAGGATTTTGGTTTTAATTATTTTTCTCTCCAAAAATATTGCATATTAAAATATATGAGAGGACATAATATGACTTCTCCAAAATAAATGAAATATTGGAGGAAAAATATTAAAATCAATATTTGTTTTTATTTGCAATTTTGTTTTCATTAGAAAAATTGCACGTTTTCAAAATTGCATTTTAGGGCCAATAAAATGTTAATCTAGTTCTAAATATTTAATTTAGACGGTGAAAATTTGTTTTGGAATTTTTAGATTTTTATTTTATTTTCTAGAATTTTTTTTAGTTTTGGCGGAATTATTTAAAAAAAGGTGCGAAGGCCAACTGGGCCGAAGCCCAGCCGCCGGCCCGTCCCCTCCCGCGCGCCATCTCCAACCAGGAGACCGGCCACGCCGCCGCCGCCCGATGCGAGGAGTCCGGCTCGGACTCCCCCGCCGCCCTTGCCCCCTCCCCAAGGCACACACCCCCTCCTTAAATACTCCCCCCCCTTCGCCGCCACCACCACCCACCACCGCCGCTTGGCCTCGCCCCACAGCCCAAACCGCCACACTGCCGCCGCTTGCCCGCGCCACCGCCACCTGCCACTACCACGCCGTGCCGCTGCCGCCGCCTCGCCCGCTGTCGCGCCTCGCCGTCGCCACCGTGCCTCGCCGGACCGATGAGGTAGTCACCGGTTTTTTAAAAGAAAACTGATCCAGTTTTTTTAAGAAAACCCTAGCTTGTTTTTTCGGTTCGCCGGTTTTTCTTTTTAGCGGACGTTCGTTTTAATGAATGGTTTTTTCCCGTTAGTTACAGATAACAAACGCTCGTTCATTAGCCTGTTCGTCAGTTTTCTTTTATCATATTATTCCGCGATTATTCCTGATCGCGATTTCTGATCCGATTTTCGTTCTAGTTTATCTTTTCACTCGTTAGTCGAAATTAGGCGATTCAAGCGCCTAGATCTTCGTCTCGAGACCATCTTTCCGCTTAACCAACTTGAACAAGCTTTTACTACTGTAAAATTTGACCTAGGTCCAGATTAGTAAACGGATCTTGTTTCTTTCGCCATTTGAGTTTCGTTGCTCCGTTTGATTTGATTCTTTTTGCAAACCGGAGTTCTTAAGTTGAACTTTCTGGTTAGTTCTTATTATTTGATATTTACCCGTGCTTCTTTGCTTGATTGCTTATGTACGTTATTGTTTGTTTGCGATAGAATTCCCGGAGTGCGAAGCGTGTTATTTGGAGTCTCTAGGTTTCGCGGATCGTCAGCAAGGCAAGTAACACTTTGATCATACCCCTTTATCACCCAGTTTTTATGCATTAGTTCCAATCCTCAAACATTGCATGGTTAGGATGTGATTAACATGTGGGTTGGGAAGTAGTTGATGAGGTAGAACCTATTGCCCTATTACATTCAAACCCTTGGGAGTTACTTCTGCACGTTGCTTATACTGCTATGCTATGCTCGTAGACGTGGTTTGGGAGAGCGAAATCCATGATAGATGTGAGATTGTTAATTAATGGTTCAACTTAAGGTGGCAACTTAAATACACATCTGGGTGGATTGAGGCACCTGGAGTACCCAATGTTGCCTGTATTTTTTTTGGAAATCCCGGAGTACCCGTGTGATCTTCCTATGGACCGCCACCCAGGCTCAAAGGGAACTGAGATTATTCATGCTAAATACTTCCGTGTGCAGCCACAAGCTATTATGGGCTCTATCATAGTTGAGTAAGTTACGTGAAGCTCTTGAAGAGGTGGATCAGCAGGTAGTGGGTTGTAGGTTTGGTATGGTCTGCCCGGAGTAGAGAGTTAATGTTTCTGAAAGACTATGTCTCGGTCATCCGTTTCTCAAACATCATGTAGTGCGAGAAATTCAACGGAGGCGATCGAGTCTTCTGGGGAAAAGTGCGCAAACCTCTGCAGAGTGTACAAACTAATCATGGTTAGCCGTGTCCCCGGTTATGGACATCTTGAGTATCTAGTACTTGGAGTATCTTAAGTATCTCATCACTCTAAATTAATATTGTTGGGTTGTTAATTACCTTAATTGGGATTGAGTTGGAGGAACCTTCTCAATGATGTTTCAACTACCATGATAGTTAATTTAAAATCTATTCCTTTGTTGTAGGGAAAAATTTGCTTTTCGCAAAACTATAACCATAGAGCTTTCCACCAGCCAAATATGCATGTAGTGATAGCATTATTTTGTTCTTGCTCTACTGTATTACTTTGCCAGCATATTCCATGTGCTGACCCGTTTTCGAGCTGCAACGTATTATGTTGCAGACTTTTCAGACGAGGAGTAAGGTTCGTTAGGTCGTTGTCGTGCAGCTCAGCTATGCCATTGGAGTTGATGGACTCACTTTATCTTCCAAGCCTTCCGCTGTTATTGTATTAGATGGCCTCAAGCCATATTTATGGTAATAAGTTCTCTTTGGAGACATTCGATGTAATAAGTGTGTGATTGCTACTATGTTATAAATCCTCGAGTACTGTGCGTGTCAGCATTACCGATCCAGGGATGACACTGAAGCACAGAGACTTGACTGTTTGAGGTCGGGTCGCTACAGAGGGTGCGCGCAGGCTTTTGCCCGGGTGAAGGTGCACTGGGCGAAGCTGGACGCCGTAAAGCTGGTGAAGCAGGGGCCACCGGAGGGCAAGGAGCATCACTGCCCCGAAATGTATTATGACAGTGTCCTGAAGGGTTCCCGCCTTGTGGCGGAGGAATGTGCTAGAGATGTAATTTTTGAATGAACATGCTCATGTGATCCTGTAATGTGAAATGAGTTCATTTGCGCTATGCAATGCTTTTTGAATTTAAAATATTACCTTCTGTGCGGCCGTTTATAAAATCTGAGAGTTGGCCAGTCGTCGGCTTCTGCCCCCATGTAACTAGTACTTCGGTGTTCGGGATAAACCTGAGCACTTTTTATCCCAATTTTGGGTCCTTCAAGGGAGGTGTTCAGCACAACGAACTAGGCAATCGGACTATAAGGCTTTATCACTCTCACTTAGCCATAGAAGTCTACAATTTTAAATTTTGGCAAAGCCCATAGTATTTGGAAGGACGAATTTGGGGCGCTATATACGCCTAAGTCGGGCAAGGTCGACTCCTCGCCTGAAGCGGAAAAATTCTTTAAGGACTTGAGACCTCTCGAACAGCGACCAGCTCTCGCCTTATCATGATAGTCAATTTTTGGCTTTCTCTACTAAGGTGCTCGTCCGGAAGAACCGGGACACAATCGCTGTAGTTCTCCCAGCGCTACCTTAGCCGATATAGCGGAACATAAGGTACCAAAACATGGGAGCCGGGCAAACCCAACTATTGACCCAAGACATGATTCAGAGCTGATACATATAATGCTATAAGTTCGGGGTGCCGCACTGTCGAAAGTGTTCGGACTTCTCACGCCGTATTATGGGGTAAACGAAAGCCCCTGGTGTACTGACCGTACCGGAATGTATGGGTGCAAGTTGTCGTAAATGAACATATAAGAAAAAAGGGATGGATAATGCAATAATAGGCTAGTGCTATGTATTGTTATTTAAATAATACGTCGAAGCGTACTGATACAAGTAGTGCAATAAGCAAAAAATAGGACTATTTGACATGTCCTATCCAAGGGCAAGATGCGTATGGGTAGTAAAAAGCGGGTATATCGATTGTTATTAGAGACCACCTGGGGGTTCCCTTGTACGTCTTAGCTTCTTGCCTCCTTGGTTGTTCCTTCCCGTAATATGTCCGGCAATCATACTGTTGGAAAGGGCTTCCAGATAGTAAGGTCCTGAAAGAGAAAAATGATAAAGGTATGCAGCCCCTAGGGCGGTTAAGCCGCATTGCGGGACGTGCCCTGATCGTGCCCCCCTATGCCCATGGTATTTTCAGTGCGTAATTGTGTACGCACAGCACGGATTTCGTCGCTTGACTGAGACTGGGACGGGGGCCGAATTGCTAGGCGAGCTCTGAACGTGCCAGGCGATCCTGTTGCAGGTTACTCCGGACTCGCTTAACGGTGTCTGTGGGCTGTATCGCCGAATTGGCGATTTGCCTTAAAAGGCTGCTTTGTGCTTCTGCTGCGAGGGCCGCAGTGTGCTCTTCCGTGCGGAGCGAGCGTTATGTGTTTCCATTGACTGTTATGACCTCCTAGGTCCTGGCATCTTGAGCTTGAGGTAAGCGTAATGCGGTACTGCATTGAATTTGGCAAATGCGGTTCGCCCGAGCAGTGCATGATAGCCACTGCGGAACGGGACGATATCGAAGATTAACTCCTCGCTTCGAAAGTTGTCCGGAGATCCGAAGACCACTTCCAGTGTGATTGAGCCCATGCAATGGGCCTCTACACCTGGGATGACGCCCTTAAAGGTGGTTTTGGTGGGTTTGATCCTCGAGGGATCTATACCCATTTTGCGCACTGTATCCTGATAGAGCAGGTTCAGACTGCTGTCGCCGTCCATAAGGACTCGAGTGAGGTGAAATCCGTCGATGATGGGGTCTAGGACCAATGCGGCGGATCCGCCATGATGGATACTAGTGGGGTGGTCCCTGCGATCGAAGGTGATCGGACAAGAGGACCATGGGTTGAACTTTGGGGCAACGGGCTCTATCGCATAGATGTCCCTTAGTGCATGCTTCTGTTCCCTCTTGGGAATGTGGGTTGCGTATATCATGTTGACCGTCTTCACTTGTGGGGGGAACCTCTTCTGTCCTCCTGTGTTCAGCGGCTGAGGCTCCTCCTCGTCATCACTGTGCAACCCCTTGTCCTTGTTTTCGGCATTTAACTTGCCGGCCTGCTTGAACACCCAGCATTCTCTGTTGGTGTGATTGGCTGGCTTATCGGGGGTGCCGTGGATTTTACACGAGCGATCAAGTATGCGATCCAAACTGGATGGGGCCGGAGTACTTCTTTTGAATGGCTTTTTTCGCTGACCGGATCTAGAGCCTCTGAATCCGGCATTGACTGCCGTATCATCGGCGTTATCGCCGTTGTTTCGGCGCTTGTGTCTGTTACGACGTGGTCTGCCGTTGGCATCTTTAGTATTCGAAGTGCTCGGATCCCTTGATGTGTTGTTGCTGCGAGCCAGCCAGCTAATCCTCGCCCATGCAAAAGCGGGTCATGAGTGTCGTGAGGGCTGCCATAGACTTCGGCTTCTCCTGGCCGAGGTGCCGGGCGAGCCACTCGTTACGGATGTTGTGCTTGAATGCCTCTAAGGCCTCTGCATCCGGACAGTCAACAATTTGGTTTTTCTTAGTTAGGAGCCGTGTCCAGAATTGCCTGGCCGATTCCCCTAGCTGCTAAGTTATATGGCTCAAGTCATCAGCATCCGGTGGTCGCACATAAGTGCCCTGGAAGTTGTCAAGGAATGCGTCTTCCAAATCCTCCCAACTGCCGACGGAGTCTGCTGGCAAGCTATTCAGCCAATGCCGAGCTGGTACTTTGATTTTTAGTGGGAGGTACTTGATGCCATGCAGATGATCACCACGAGCCATGTGGATGTGGAGGAGGGAATCCTCAATCCATACAGCGGGATCTGTTGTACCATCGTACGATTCGATATTTATGGGTTTAAACCCCTCCGGGAATTCGTGATCCATAACTTCATCAGTGAAGCATAGGGGGTGTGTGGCGCCTCTGTGCCGGGCTATATCACGACGTAGTTCATATGAGTCTTGTCTGCTGTATTCGGCCTGGCTGGATTTACTTTTAGTGTATCCGGTGTGACGGTCATCATCCCGCATTGGTGCGCGCCCCCGTGACCCGTATATCGACCTTGCATGTTTTGCACTGCTTTCCAATACGTATCACAGGTCCCGCGTGTTGCCCCAGGCCTTGATATTTTTCTTTGAGTGGCGGCGGGGTGCAGGCTGAACTTCAGGCTGAAACGCCTCTCTGGCTCAGCCACGAGGTGGCCGGTCAGCCGCATCGTACACTTGTGATGTATGTTTTAGTGCTTCCTCCTTGAGTCGGGGTAGCGACCTGCGCTTTGGGTAACTCTTGGAGGGGCGCTCAAGTTCGTATTCCTCGGCCGCAAGGACTTCGGTCCATCTGTCTGCTAGCAAATCTTGATCAGCCTGAAGCTGTTGTTGTTTCTTCAAGCTATTTGTTGTGGCAATAAGCCGGCGCTTGAAGCGCTCCTGCTCGACGGGATCCCCAGGCACGATAAATTCTTCGTCGCCGAGGCTCACCTCGTCTTCGGAGAGAGGCATGTAATTGTCCTCCTCCGATTCTCTATCTGCTGCCCGCTCTGGAGGGCAAGCTTGTTCACCCTCCCGCTCTAAATCATGCTTGAGGGGATTTTTGTTGTCTTCGGCACTATCCGGAGTGTTATTGTCTCTTGTGCCGGTATCACTACTTTTGCTATGGTGGGACTTAGAGCGGCGCCGCTGACATCGACGCTTGGGTTGCTTCTTGGAGGGGTCATCCCCCGCTGTCTCGTCGCCATTGCCTTCCTTGGGGGTGTCCACCATGTATATATCATATGATGAGGTGGCGGTCCAGCTCCCTGTGGGCGGTGGTTCCTGTTCGTCTCCTACATCGTCGTCCATACCGTCGATGTCTTCGGAGTCAAAGTCGAGCATGTCGGTTAAATCGTCGACAGTGGCTACTAAGTGGGTGGTGGGTGGGGAGCGAATTTCTTCGTCGTCCGCATCCCATTCTAGCCGGACATAGTTCGGCCAAGGTTCTCCTGACAAGGAGAGAGACCTTAATGAATTTAGCACGTCGCCGAAAGGTGAGTGCTGAAATATATCCGCGGAGGTGAACTCCATGAACGGCGCCCAATCGGATTCGATAGGCATGGACGCAGGTGGCTCGGAGTCCGTGGCCGGAGATGAATCCAATGGTTCGGCGACACGGCTCTCGTAAGGGGTGAAGTCAGTATCCGGCCCTATCGCCACTGAGAACGCGGCCTCCATGGAGGGGTCTATCCACCCGTCCTTGGATGGCGCAATTTGCTCCGAATTGAAGGCCAGAATAGTTACAAGAGTTGATCTACCACGAGATCATAGAGGCTAAACCCTAGAAGCTAGCCTATGGTATGATTGTTGTTGTCCTACGGACTAAACCCTCTGGTTTATATAGACACCGGAGGGGGCTAGGGTTACATAGAGTCGGTTACAAGGGAGGAGATCTACATATCCGTATTGCCAAGCCTGCCTTCCACGCCAAGAAGAGTCCCATCCGGACATGGGACGAAGTCTTCAATCTTGTATCTTCATAGTCCAATAGTCCGGCCAAAGGATATAGTCCGGCTGTCCGAAGACCCCCTAATCCAGGACTCCCTCAATGAGCTTTCATATATTTATAGCTCTAGTGCATCTGTTGCATGGCAATCCCTACTCCTTGCATTGACATCAATCGGTGGGCATCTCCATAGCCCATTGATTAGTCACGTCAATGTGAGACTTTCTCCCTTTTTGTATTCTCACACAACCTCAATCATCATATTCTATTCCACCCATAGTGATATGTCCATGGCTCGCGCTCATATATTGCGTAAAAGTTGAAAGAGTTTGAAAAGGCTAAGTATGAAACAATTGCTTGGCTTGTCATCGGGGTTGTGCATGATGAGAGCATTTTGTGTGACGAAAATGAAGCATGGCCAAACTATATGATTTTTGGGGGATAAGTTTTCTTTGGCTATGTTATTTTGATAAGACATACTTTGTTGATTAGCATACTTGGAGTATTACTATTTTTATGTCAACAATAAACTTTTATCTTGAATCTTTCGGATCTGAACATTCATGCCACAATAGAGAAAAATACATTGAAGAACATGCTAGAAAGCATTCCACATCAAAAATTCTGTTTTTATCATTTACCTACTCGAGGACGAGCATGAATTAAGCTTGGGGATGCTTGATACGTCTCCAATGTATCTATAATTATTGATTGTTCCATGCTATTATATTATCTATTTTGGATGTTAATGGGCCTTATTTTACACTTTTATATTATTTTTGGGACTAACCTATTAACCCAAGGCCTAGTGCAAATTGCTGTTTTTTTGCCTATTTCAGTGTTACACAGAAAAGGAATATCAAACGGAGTCCAAACGGAATGAAACCTTTGGGAGCGTGATTTTTGGAACAAACGTGATCCAGAGGACTTGGAGTGGACGTCAAGAAACGAATGAGGTGTCCACGAGGCAGGGGGCGCCTACCCCCCTGGGCGCGCCCTCCCCCTCGTGGCTCAACCGACCTACTTCTTCCTCCAATATATGTTCACATACCCCGAAAACATCCAGGAGCACCACGAAACCCTATTTCCACCGCCGCAACCCTCTGTACCCAAGAGATCCCATCTTGGGGCCTTTTCCGGAGCTCCGCCGGAGGGAGCATCGATCACGGAGGGCCTATACATCAACTCCATGGCCCCTCCGATGATGTGTGAGTAGTTTACTTCAGACCTTCGGGTCCATAGTTATTAGCTAGATGGCTTCTTCTCTCTCTTTGGATCTCAATACAAAGTTCTCCTCGATCTTCTTGGAGATCTATTCGATGTAACTCTTTGTGGGTTTATGATCAAGTCTATCTATGAACAATATTTGATTCTTCTCTGAAATCTTTTATGCATGATTGGTTATCTTTTCAAGTCTCTTCGAATTATCAGTTTGGTTTGGCCTACTAGATTGATCTTTCTTGCAATGGGAGAAGTGCTTAGCTTTGGGTTCAATCTTGCGGTGCTCGATCCCAGTGACAGAAAGGGAAACGACACGTATTGTATTTTTTCCATCGAGGATAAAAAGATGGGGTTTATATCATATTGCTTGAGTTTATCCCTCTACATCATGTCATCTTACCTAATGTGTTACTCTGTTCTTATGAACTTAATACTCTAGATGCATGTTGGATGGCGGTCGATGTGTGGAGTAATAGTAGTAGATGCAGGAAGGAGTCAGTCTACTTGTCATGGACATGATTCCTATATACATGATCATGCCTAGATATTCTCATAATTATTTGATTCTCTATCAATTGCTCGACAGTAATTCGTTCACCCACCGTAATACTTATGTTATCTTGAGAGCAGCCACTAGTGAAACCAATGGCTCCCGGGTCTATTTTCCATCATATAAGTTTCCAATCTATTTACTTTCCAATCTTTACTTTCAATATATATCATAAAAATACCAAAAATATTTATCTTATCATTATTATCTCTATCAGATGTCACTCTCGTAAGTGACCGTGAAGGGATTGATGATACGTCTCCAATGTATCTATAATTTTTGATTGCTCCATGCTATTATATTATCTATTTTGGATGTTAATGGGATTTATTTTACACTTTTATATCATTTTTGGGACTAACCTATTAACCGGAGGCCCAACCCAAATTGCTATTTTTTGCCTATTTCAGTGTTTCGCAGAAAAGGAATATCAAACGAAGTCCAAACGAAATGAAACCTTCGGGAACGTGATTTTCTCAACAAACGTGATCCAGGAGACTTGGAGTGGGCGTCAAGAAACAATCGAGGAGGCCAAGAGGCAGGGGGCGTGCCTACCCCCCTGGGCGCGCCCTCCACCCTCGTGGGCCCCTCATTGCTCCATCGACCTACTTCTTCCTCCTATATAAGTCCACGTACACCGCAAACATCCAGGAGCACCACGAAAACCTAATTCCACCACCGCAACCTTCTGTACCCAAGAGATCCCATCTTGGGGCCTTTCCGGAGCTCTGCCGGAGGGGGCATTGATCACAGAGGGCCTCTACATCAACTCCATGGCCTCCCCGGTGATGTGTGAGTAGTTTACTTCAGACCTTTAGGTCCATAGCTAGTAGCTAGATGGCTTCTTCTCTCTCTTTGGATCTCAATACAAAGTTCTCCTCAATTCTCTTGGAGATCTATTCGATGTAATCTTCTTTTGCGGTGTGTTTGTCGAGATCCGATGAATTGTGGGTTTATGATCCAGATTATCTATGAACAACATTTCATTCTTCTCTGAATTCTTTTATATATGATTGGTTTATCTTTGCAAGTCTCTTTGAATTATCAGTTTGGTTTGGCCTACTAGATTGATCTTTCTTGCAATGGGAGAAGTTCTTAGCTTTGGGTTCAATCTTGCGGTGCTCGATCCCAGTGGAAGTAGGGGAAACGACACGTATTGTATTGTTGCCATCGAGGATAAAAAGATAAGGTTTATATCATATTGCATGAGTTTATCCCTCTACATCATGTCATCTTGCTTAAGGCGTTACTCTGTTCTTATGAACTTAATACTCTAGATGCATGCTGGATAGCGGTCGATGTGTGGAGTAATAGTAGTAGATGCAGGCAGGAGTCGGTCTACTTGTCGCGGACGTGATGCATATATACATGATCATGCCTATATATTCTAACAATTATTCGCTTTTCTATCAATTGCTCGACAGTAATTGTTTACCCACCGTAATACTTATGCTATCTTGAGACAAGCCACTAGTGAAACCTATGGCCCCGGGTCTATTTTCCATCATACAAGTTTCCAATCTATTTTACTTTGCAATCTTTACTTTCAATCTATATCATAAAAATACCAAAAATATTTATCTTATTATTATTATCTCTATCAGATCTCACTCTTTCAAGTGGTCGTGAAGGGATTGACAACCCCTTTATCATGTTGGTTGCGAGGTTCTTATTTGTTTTTGTAGGTACGATGTGACTCGCGCATGGTCTTCTACTGGATTGATACCTTGGTTCTCAAAAACCGAGGGAAATACTTACGCTGCTTTACTGCACCACCCTTTCCTCTTCAAGGGAAAACCAACGCATTGCTCAAGAGGTAGCAAGAAGGATTTCTGGCGCCGTTGTCGGGGAGGCTTACGCAAAGTCAAGTCAAGATTTGATCTCCCGACAACTAGCCATTTCTGGCGCCGTTGCCGGGGAGATCTACGCCAAGTCAAGACATACCAAGTACCCATCACAACTATTATCCTTCGCATTACATTATTTGCCATTTGCCTCTCGTTTTCCTCTCCCCCACTTCACCCTTGCCGTTTTATTCGCCCTCTTTTCCTCTCGCCCTCTCTTTCCATTTTCCTATTTTTCCTTCCTGCCTTCTGTGTGCTCGTTCTTTTTGCAATATGTTGCCATCATGTCTGAAACTGGGGAGGTTATCGTTGGTAAGGATAGTAATATGGAAAATTTTGATGCTATCGATGATCCTCTTGAAAATCCTACTATTTTGCACACTAAAAAGTTTCGCATTGGTAGCGGTAATATTATTGGGAAGGGAGTCATCCAAGATTTATTTACTTCTGGTGGTGATTTGCCCACCATGAGTGGATCTATCCTTCATAAAACTAATAGTCTCGCAGATGCTATATCTTTGCTCATAGTTGAACTTGAAAGACAATTTTTACATATGCATCCTTCCATACAAAGGATTTTCCTAGAATTTTCTAATATTGAGCATTCTTCTGTTAAGCGAGCTGCTACCATATTTTTAGCTCATGAGTTCAGATTTATAATAAAAGAAGCCAATGAAATTTTTGCGCATTATAGGGTGGATGCTAGCCATCCTCCCATAGAAGCGATCCTTTTCTATCAAGAAGACATTTTGCGTTTACGATCGTTAGATCATGTTGCTTTTAATGAAAACCTTAGAAAAAAGGTTCCTACCAATGCTCTTGTTAATAGGATCTCTGAACTTAATGATAATTTTGCCATCCAGAACAATGGGCTAGGTTTTTCCCTTGAACAAAGGCTCATGTCTTTTTGCCAAAAGAATGCTTATAATGATGAATTGATTGTGCAATATGAGGGGCCAAAGGCGGAACCAATACCTCCCGAGCTTGATCTTGGGGACTTTTGTCCCATTAAATTTAGCCCTTTTGATTACTTTTTATTGCCACAAAGAAAACTTGCTGCTGAACGTAGGGAGTATGAGATGAGTTTTCGCGATTTACCTTATCATTATCATGGCAGTACCTAGATCTATCCTTGCTTTTATGCTTAGCTAGGGGCATTAAACGATAGCGCTTGTTGGGAGGCAACCCAATTTTATTTTCATTCCTTGCTTTTTGCTCCTGTTTAGTAATAAATAATTTATCTAGCCTCTATTTTGGTTGTGTTTTTTGTGTTTAATTAGTGTTTGTGTCAAGTAGAACCGTTGGGAAGACTTGGGGAAAGTCTTTTTGATCTTGCTGTAAAAAACAGAAACTTTAGCGCTCACGAGAATTTCTGCCATTTTTATTTGGAAAGTTCTATTTAGTTAATTCTTTTTGCAGATGATTAATATATAAATTCCTCACGTCCAGGAATTTATTTTATAATTTTTGGGGTTCCATAAGTTTGCGCTAGCTACAGATTACTACAGACTGTTCTGTTTTTCATAGATTCTGTTTTCCGTGTGTTGTTTGCTTATTTTGACGAATCTATGGCTAGTAAAAGAGTTTATAAACCATGGAGAAGTTGTAATACAGTAGTTTTAACACCAATATAAATCAAGAATGAGTTCATTACAGTACCTTGAAGTGGTGTTTTGTTTTCTTTCGCTAACGGAGCTCACAAGATTTTCTATTTTGAGTTTTGTGTTGTGAAGTTTTCAAGTTTTGGGTACAGATTTGATGGATTATGGAACAAGGAGTGGCAAGAGCCTAAGCTTGGGGATGCCCATGCCACCCCAAGTTAAAATTCAAGGACACCAAAAAGCCTAAGCTTGGGGATGCCCCGGAAGGCATCCCCTCTTTTGTCTTCGTCTATCGGTAACTTTACTTGGAGCTATATTTTTATTCACCACATGATATGTGTTTTGCTTGGAGCGTCTTGTATGATTTGAGTCTTTGATTTTTAGTTTACCACAGTCATCCTTGCTGTACACACCTTTTGAGAGAGACTCACATGATTTGAAATTTATTAGAATACTCTATGTGCTTCACTTATATCTTTTGAGCCATATAGTTTCTGCTCTAGTGCTTCACTTATATCTTTTAGAGCACGGCGGTGGTTTTATTTTATAGAAATAATTGGTCTCTCATGCTTCACTTATATTATTTTGAGAGTCCTTTAGAACAACATGGAAATTTGCTTTTAGGAATAATACAAAAACTTTCATAGAAGTGCATTGAATACTATGAGAAGTTTGATACTTGATAATTGTTTTGAGATATGGGGATGGTGATATTAGAGTCATGCTAGTTGAGTAGTTGTGAATTTGACTAATACTCCCTCTGTCCCATAATATAAGAATGTTTTTATACTATGCTAATGTTAAAAACGTTCTTATATTTTGGGACGGAGGGAGTACTTGTGTTGAAGTTTGTGATTCCCGTAGCATGCACGTATGGTGAACCGTTATGTGATGAAGTCGGAGCATGATTTATTTATTGATTGCCTTCCTTATGAGTGGCGGTCGGGGATGTGCGATGGTCTTTTCCTACCAATCTATCCCCTAGGAGCATGTGCGTAATACTTTGTTTCGATAACTAATAGATTTTTGCAATAAGTATGTGAGTTCTTTATGACTAATGTTGAGTCCATGGATTATACGCACTTCCACCCTTACACCATTGCTAGCCTCTCTAGTATCGCGCAACTTTCGCCGGTACCATAAACCCACCATATACCTTCCTCAAAACAGCCACCATACCTACCTATTATGGCATTTCCATAGCCATTCCGAGATATATTGCCATGCAACTTTCCACTGTTCCGTTATTATGACATGCTTCATCATTGTCATATTGCTTGCATGATCATGTAGTTGACATCGTATTTGTGGCAAAGCCACCGTTCATAATTCTTCATACATGTCACTCATGCATCATTGCACACCCCGGTACACCGCCGGAGGCATTCACATAGAGTCATATTTTGTTCTAAGTATTAAGTTGTAATTCTTGAGTTGTAAGTAAATTAAAGTGTGATGATCATCATTATTAGAGCATTGTCCCAGTGAGGAAAGGATGATGGAGACTATGATTCCGCAACAAGTCGGGATGAGACTCTGGATGAAAAAAAAGAAACAAAGAAAGAAAAGAGGCCAAAAAAAGAGAAGGCCCAAATAAAAAAATGAGAGAAAAGAGAGAGAAGGGACAATGTTACTATCCTTTTTCCACACTTGTGCTTCAAAGTAGCACCATGATCTTCATGATAGAGAGTCTCCTATGTTATCACTTTTATATACTAGTGGGAATTTTACATTATAGAACTTGGCTTGTATATTCCAATGATGGGCTTCCTCAAAATTGCCCTAGGTCTTCATGAGCAAGCAAGTTGGATGCACATCCACTTAGTTCTGTTGTTGAGCTTTCATACACTTATAGCTCTAGTGCATCCGTTGCATGGCAATCCCTACTCACTCACATTGATATCTATTGATGGGCATCTCCATAGCCCGTTGATACGCCTAGTTGATGTAAGACTATCTTCTCCTTTTTGTCTTCTCCACAACCACCATTCTATTCCACATATGGTGCTATATCCATGGCTCATGCTCATATATTGCGTGAAGATTGTAAAAGTTTGAGAACATCAAAAGTATGAAACAATTGCTTGGCTTGTCATCGGGGTTGTGCATGATTTAAATATTTTGTGTTGTGAAGATAGAGCATAGCCAGACTGTATGATTTTGTAGGGATAACTTTCTTTGGCCATGTTATTTTGAGAACACATGATTGCTTAGTTAGTATACTTGAAGTATTATTATTTTTATGTCAATATTAAACTTTTATCTTGAATCTTTAGGATCTGAACATTCATGCCACAATAAAGAAAATTTACATTGAGAAATATGTTAGAAAGCATTCCACATCAAAAATTCTTTTTTTATCATTTACCTACTCGAGGACGAGCAGGAATTAAGCTTGGGGATGCTTGATACGCCTCCAATGTATCTATAATTTTTTATTGCTCCATGCTATTATATTTCTGTTTTGGATGTTAATGGGCTTTATTTTACACTTTTATATCATTTTTGGGACTAACCTATTAACCGGAGGCCCATCCCAAATTGTTATTTTTTTGCCTATTTTAGTGTTTCGCAGAAAAGGAATATCAAACGAAGTCCAAATGGAATGAAACCTTTGGGAACGTGATTTTCTCAACAAACGTGATCCAGGAGACTTGGAGTGGGTATCAAGAAACAATCAAGGAGGCCACGAGGCAGGGGGCGCGCCTACCCCCCTGGGCGCGCCTTCCACCCTCGTGGACCCCTCGTTGCTCCACCGACCTACTTCTTCCTCCTATATAAGTCCACGTACCCCGCAAACATCCAGGAGCACCACAAAAACCTAATTCCACCACCGCAACCTTATGTACCCAAGAGATCCCATCTTGGGGCCTTTTCCGGAGCTCCGCCGGAGGGGGCATTGATCACGGAGGGCCTCTACATCAACTCCATGGCCTCTCCGGTGATGTGTGAGCAGTTTACTTCAGACCTTCGGGTCCATAGCTAGTAGCTAGATGGCTTCTTCTCTCTCTTTGGATCTCAATACAAAGTTCTCCTCGATTCTCTTGGAGATCTATTCGATGCAATCTTCTTTTGCGATGTGTTTGTCGAGATCCGATGAATTGTGGGTTTATGATCCAGATTATCTATGAAAAATATTTGATTCTTCTCTGAATTATTTTATGTATGATTGGTTTATCTTTGCAAGTCTCTTCGAATTATCAGTTTGGTTTGGCCTACTAGATTGATCTTTCTTGCAATGGGAGAAGTGCTTAGCTTTGAGTTCAATCTTGCGGTGCTCGATCCTAGTGATAGTAGGGGAAACGACATGTATTGTATTGTTGCCATCGAGGATAAAAGATGGGGTTTATATCATATTGCATGAGTTTATCCCTCTACATCATGTTGGTCTACTTGTCGCGGACGTGATGCCTATATACATGATCATGCCTAGATATTCTCATAATTATTCGCTTTTCTATCAATTTCTCGACAGTAATTTGTTTACCCACCGTAATACTTATGCTATCTTGAGAGAAGCCACTAGTTAAACCTATGGCCCCGGGTCTATTTTCCATCATACAAGTTTCAATCTATTTTATTTTGCAATCTTTACTTTCAATCTATATCATAAAAATACCAAAAATATTTATCTTATTATTATTATCTCTATCAGATCTCACTCTTGCAAGTGGCCGTGAAGGGATTGACAACCCCTTTATCGCGTTGGATGCGAGGTTCTTATTTGTTTGTGCAGGTACGAGGTGACTCGCACGTGTTCTCCTACTGGATTGATACCTTGGTTCTCAAAAACTGAGGGAAATACTTACGCTGCTTTACTGCACCACCCTTTCCTCTTCAAGGGAAAACCAACGCAGTGCTCAAGAGGTAGCAATTGACAACCCCTTTATCGTGTTGGTTGCGAGGTTCTTATTTGTTTGTGTAGGTATGAGGGACTTGCGTGTGGCCTCCTACTGGATTGATACCTTGGTTCTCAAAAACTGAGGGAAATACTTACGCTACTTTGTTGCATCACCCTTTCTATTGGGGATATGACTACCAGGTATGACCCGCCCAGGAGGGGCCGGGTCAACCACCATGGCGGGTTACTTAAATGAAGCCTGAAGAGTATGCAAGGTGAAATTTTACAATAAGGCTCATAATAGGCCCAATCCCAGAGGCGGCTCAAGGCCCGTAAGTATAAACCGCCATGTATGAATAAGACTTGTAAAGTAAGGCATGTAAGATACGTCACCGAGCCGGACACATTGTATGAGACGGTAGGGACTCTGTAAGCCGCAGGGCGTCAGCCCGTGTATATAAGGGGACGACCCGGCGGCGGCTTAGGGCAAGGAACAACAGATCGAGAGCCAAGCAAGCGTATTCGCTCATTGGTCATCGAAACCTAGCAATACCACATCAACTGTACTAGGCTTTACCTTCACCGCAAGGGGTCGAACCAATATAAACCTCTCGTGTCCATTGTCCCGATTAACCCCTTTAAGCTTCCTAGTTGTGATGGCTCCACGACTAAGTCCTTTCACTAGGACATCTGCCGTGACAATTCCACAACAGTTGGCGCCCACCGTGGGGCCAGTGCATGGTGGATTTGAGTTCTTTAAGGGCAGCTTCGAAGGGCTCAAGGGATACGCTGTGGGCCGGATGACTAAGAGTCATCGTGGCAAGCTCTACATCGACCACACAAGCTGGGGCCCCGACGCCGGCACAATTGAGTACGGGTATCGGGTCCCCTTCGGCGGAATCCACGTCTTCATCGGCCGGATCGGCGAGCCGGGCCCTGAGCCGGACATCTGCACCGACCTCATCAAGACGGCTCAGCGTGCTAGACCTGCCCGGACTCAGCCCGCCGTGAGGCGTGCCTTCATGGGTTGCATCCGTGGAGGGGAGCTTTCTGAAGGATCTGTGGATGGCGGTGAGACGGCCATCTACTCTAACGGTGAGTCGTCCACAGGTGAGACGGATTCATTGTATCAACTACAAGATGGCGGGCTTGGGGGGCTGTTCCGATGGCAGCAGTATTCCGAACCCCTTTGAGCCGCCGAACAGAGCGAGGATCTTCATGACTGGTATGAAGCCCGCTCAAAACTCTATGGCTGCGGCAGCAATAACCACTGGGTCGGCAGCAGCCGGGTCAGGAGACCCCATGCGCCCACTGGCTCAGGTGCTAATGGATCTCATGGATAGGATGGCAGCCATGTTGACTGCCGTGGTTGAACCGGCGGATCAGGCTCAGCATGATGCGGAGGTGGCACGGTTACGTGAGGAGGTAGCACAAGCCAAGGAAAACTTGGCGGCGGAGGACATCAGGATGGCTGCAGAGCGGGTGGCTTTAGATGCTCGGGCTCAGCAGCTTCAATCAGAGGCTTTTTGGCTCACGATGGATCTAAACGCATCAAACGAGGTCATGAGGAGAAGGCACCAGAAGACTCAATCACGTCTGCCTCTGACTTATGATCCTAGGAACCTCTTCCACACACCCGGTGCAGGTCCCAGTAACCCGCCAGAGGTGAATCGGATTCCAACACCCGGGGCTGGGGCGCCGGTTCAGCCACGGACTATGGAACCCCCTCGTGTGAATACTGCTCCGCCTCATCGTACATAGACACCACCAGGTCATTTTTCTAACCCTTTGGAGAATCTGATCGCTGCATCGGCGCGTTTGGCGACTCTCCAACGGTGATCAAAATGCGAAGGGTCGGAGAACTCCTTCAGATAGCTCTGGCACAGCAGGAGGCATACTCTTATAGTCGAGACAGGATCCGTTCAACTCCTCGCCCAAGCCAGAGTCCGAGCTATAGCAGGCATATGGATTCAGCAACCATGTCAAGCGATGCCCAGCGCCGTAACCAGCCGCGCAGACATGACCCGGCGCGTGATGGAGCTCTTAACTTGGTTGACAAGGATAGGATCCGCCAAGAGGCTGAGTGGGCGGTTCAACTGGCAGCTGAGCAGGCGGCTCACCAAGCTTTTCTGGTTTATCCGACGACCTCTGTTGAAGCAGGTGTGGCCACAAGGATAGGAGGTGTCTGTCGGCGTTCTGGGAACGGGGGTCCCTAGACTTGCCTGCCTGCGGCCTGCGGCGTGGCTCAAAGGGGGGGGCAGCATGGCCCATCTTCACCAACACAGACCCAAGACCCTCGCGAGGGGCCAAGCCTCGCGGGGCGGGTCACGCGGAGCTTCCTCGGGTACGGCCTCATCAGGCTGGCTCGCGAGGAGGCGGAGAGATCAAGGCGGGGTACCTCACGAGGTGCCCGTGACGCAAGCCATGACGACCAAGGGCGCCAGGCGGGTGCCAGCCCGCGCAGTGTCCTCCTTTCCTCTTTGGTGCAAAGGGGGCAAGCGCAGCCGCAGAGTACCGAGGCATCAGGCAAAGGTTGCCATTTCGGTGCAACAAGACCAGGACCAGGAGGACTGCAAGACGGAGGTCATTGTGGAGCCCAAGACGGCGTCACCACCAGAGCTTTGTGCAGGCGAAGACTGCTTTTGTCAGGATAGCTCGTACTAGCTGTCCCCCTTCAAATTAGCCCGCCATTGTTGGGTCCCTTCCCGATCGATATTTGAGAAGAGGACCAGGGACTCTATAAATAGGACTAGCCACCCCCAGGGGAGAGGGGCATCAACAATCGGAGAGAGAGAGAGAGAGAGAAGGGTGATTGAACTCCTCCCAGCAGTTCATCGCCCCAGCCAAGAGCAGACCCTCGCGAGGCTGTTCTTCCTTGTATTGTTCATCATCATCAGCCCAAGAGGCAATCCACCACACCACACACTGGAGTAGGGTATTACACCACAACGGTGGCCCGAACCAGTATAAACCTTGTGTCTCTTGTGTTGTTCTTTCCATAGCTTAGATCTTAGCGAGGCGGAGGGGTGCAGGTAGGTAGGAGGCGAAATCTCCACGCGCACCCCAGTGTTCGAACCTCAAGGGTCTGTCGGAACCCGAAATCCGACATTTGGCGTGCCAGGTAGGGGTGCACCGGAGTTTTCTCTTCCGCCACCGCCACGGCCTGCCTCGCGATGAGTAGCGCGTCGCCTGCTCCGGCCGCCGGCGCCAGCACGGGGGCCAGGGGGCTCCGAGCCCTGGCCCCAGCCCTGCAATGGGTATGGTGGCCGGACAAGTTCAAGCCAACGACGCCGCCGCGCTACGGCGGCGCGACAGATCCGTTGGCCTTCTTGCTGGCGAGCGAGGAGGCCCTTCTCGAAGTTGGAGGTGACGATAGGGTCATGGCCAACTGGATCCCCATGGCCCTCACCGGCGCTCCGCGCACATGGCTGCTCCACCTGCCGGCAGCCTCCATGGCCTCTTGGGAAGAGCCCCGCAGCCTCTTCCCCGCCCATCGCGCTACACCAACACCCCCGGTCGTCGCGGCCCTCCTGGGCGGCTCGCGGGCGCCGCCTACAAGTCACCACGTCAAGACGTTCATCCACCGGGTCAGCGCCGCTTCCACGCGGCAGGGGGCTCTCCCGGACCGGGCGGCACCCAAGGCCGGCCTGACCTTCAGCTCAGAGGACCACCCCTCCAACTCGGCCTGCTCGGGTGCGCTCCCCATGCTGTGCACCCCCACCATCTGCCAGGTGGCCATCACCAGAACTCTCATCGATGGCGGTGCGGGCCTCAGCGTGCTCTCGGTCGAGGCCTTCAACCTCCTCTGCATACCCCTGGAACGGCTACAACCCAGCCGGCCCTTCTCAGGCATTGGGGGCGGATCATCCAGCTCCTTGGGACAGATCCAGCTCCCAGTAACCTTCGGCACCTACAACAACTTCCGCACAGAGCTGGTCGACTTCGACATCGCCCCCATCGGCCTCTCCTACAACGCCATGCTCGGCTACCCAGCGCTGGCCCAGTTCATGGCCGCGACGCACCCGGCGTACAACCTCATGAAGATGCCCGGGAGCAGCGGTGTCCTCACCGTGCACGGGGACATCGGAGACGCGCTGCGGGTGCTCAAGCTTGCCTTCAAGACAGCGGCATCAGCGCAGCCCGCCGACTTGGAGACCCTCGAGCCCAAGGGGGCTGCACCCGCCAAGAAGAAACAGTTGTTCACCCAAGACAAGGCAGAAACCAAGCAGATACCCGTCGATGAGGACGGGTCCACCAACGCCACTTTCACCATAGGCGCCAACCTCGAACCCAAGCAGGAGGAGGCCCTGGTCGGGTTCTTGCGCACAAACAAGAAGGTATTCGCTTGGGAGCCTGACCAGTTGGCAGGGATCCCTAGGAGAATAATCAAGCATCACCTCAACGTGTGCCCCAACGTGCGCCCTGTGAAGCAGAAGGCCAGGCGGCAGTCCACAGAAAAGCAGGCCTTCATCGTCCAAGAGACCCGCAAATTAGAAGCCGCTGGGGTCATTCGCGAGGTCTGATACCCGGATTGGTTGGCCAACCCTGTCATTGTGCCAAAGAAGGGAGGGAAGGAGCGCATGTGTGTCGACTTCACCAACCTCAACAAAGCATGCCCGCAAGATCCGTTCCCGCTCCCATGCATCGACCAGATCATCGATTCCATCGCGGAATGCGACCTGCTATGCTTCTTGGATGCCTTCTCTGGGTATCACCATATCAAGATGGCGGTAGAAGACGTCGAAAAGACAGCCTTCCTAACCCCGTGTGGGGTGTACTGCTACACATGCATGCCATTCGGGCTGTGTAACGCAGGGGCGACCTTTCAGTGGCTGATGCACATCACCTTGGGCCCGCAGCTCGGGAAGAATGTTGAAGCTTACGTCGATGACATTGTGGTAAAGTCTCGGGAGGCCAGGACCCTGATACAAGACCTGGAAGAAACCTTCGCGAGCCTCAACGCAGTGAACCTACGGCTCAACCCAGAGAAGTGTGTGTTCAGAGTCCCCTTGGGCAAGCTCTTGGGTTTCCTCGTGTCCCATCGAGGCATCGAGGCTAACCCGGAAAAGGTCAAGGCGGTGGAAGACATGAGCCCGCCAAAGACCCTCAGAGAAATGCAGAAGCTCACTGGGCGCGTGACCAAGCTAGGGCGCTTCATCTCCAAGTTGGGGGAACAAGCGCTGCCCTTCTTCCAGCTAATGAAGAAAAAGGGGCCCTTTGAGTGGACTGAAGAGGCCGACAAGGCGTTCCAGGATCTCAAGAGATACCTGACCAGCCCACTGATCATGGTGGCTCCGTGCCCTCAAGAGCCCCTGGTGCTTTACCTCGCCGCCACTCCGTACTCTGCCAGCGCAGCCCTAGTGGCGGTTAGAGAGGAGCGTCGAATCAAAACCGCAACAGCAGCCCGGGACAAGGCAAAACAGGAACAAGGAAGGCCCACAGAAACCGCCACCGCGGCTGAGGAGGATTAGCCGCCGCAGAGGAGTGCACCGGAGGCGGAAGAGGCCCCTCCCCCAGATGGCCAGCCTCAGGAGGCCTCATCGCCTCAAGAGGCGCCATGGTCTCCGAAGGGAGCTGCCAGCACTGATGCACCCAACCTCGTCGAGCACCCGGTGTACTTCGTCGGCACGGTGTTGCGGGATGCGAGGGCACGGTACCCCATGCCTCAGAAACTCCTCCTCACGCTACTGGTGGCCTCGCGCAAGCTGTGGCACTATTTTCAGGGTCACCCCATCAAGGTCGTCTCGTCATACCCCCTGGAGAGAGTGCTCAGGAGCCCTAACTCAGCTGGAAGGGTCGCTGAGTGGAACATAGAACTGCAAGCGTTTCAGCTCGAATTCAGCACGACCAAAGTCATCAAGGGAGCAGCGTTGGCGGATTTTGTGGCAGAATGGACGGAGGCACCAGGCCTCAAGGCCGACGAGGATCGGTCCCTCTCCCCGGGAAGCGAGGCGCCAGAAGGCTGGGTCATGTACTTCGATGGGGCGTTCTCCAGGCATGGCGCTGGGGCTGGGGCGGTGCTTATATCGCCCACTCAGGACAAGCTCTACTACGTTGTGCAACTTTGTTTCCAGCAAGGTGAAAAGGTCTCCAACAACATAGCGGAGTATGAAGGTTTAATAGCGGGCTTGAAGGCCGCAGCTGCCCTGGGTGTGAAACGCCTCACCATCAAGGGCGATTCGCAGCTCCTTGTCAATTTCTCCAACAAGGTGTACGAGCCGAAAGATGAGCACATGGAAGCCTACCTTGCGGAGGTCCGCAGGATGGAGAAGCAGTTCTGGGGGTTGGAGTTGCAGCATGTGCCCCGTGGCACCAATCAGGAGGCCGACGACATCGCCAAACGGGCGTCCAGGCGGTTACCTCAGGAGCCTGGCATTTTCGAGGAGCGGCTCTTCAAGCCCTCAGCCCTTCCATCATTGTCAAACACGGCTCAACCTCGGGAGAAGCTCACCCAGCCACCTGCCTCAGGAGCTCCGGCCTGTGGCCCGGCCTCAGGAGCACGCCTGCTCCTAAAGATGGAACCTCAGGAGGGATGCTGGATCACGGAGCTCCGGAGTTACTTAACACAAGGGACCCTGCCGGAGAAGGAAGAGGAAGCGGAGCGAGTGGCACGCCAGGCCATGGCATACTGCATCAAGGATGGAGAGCTCTACCTGAAGCGACCAAATGATGTATCCCTGCGCTGCATCCTCAGGGAGCAAGGGAAGGAACTGCTGGAAGATATACATGGCGGAGACTGTGGACATCATTCATCATCACGGACCCTCGTCGGCAAGGTGTTCCGCAGTGGGTTTTATTGGCCCACCGCGCTCAATGACGCTGTCGAACTAGTGAAAGCTTGTGACGCCTGCCAGTTCCACGCCAAGCAGATCCATCAGCCAGCAGGAGGCCTGTAGACTATACCCCTTTCGTGGCCATTCGCAGTCTGGGGGCTGGACATCTTGGGCCCGTTTCCTCGGGCGCCAGGGGGCTACCGCTACCTCTACGTCGCCGTGGACAAGTTCACCAAGTGGGCTGAAGTAGAGGCTGTCCGCACCATTCCCGCAGGTTCCGCGGTCAAGTTCATCAAGGGCATCGTGAGCCGGTTCGGGGTGCCGAACCGCATCATCATGGACAACGGTTCACAGTTCACCAGTAACCTCTTCAAAACATACTGTGCTAACCTTGGAACGCAAATATGCTATGCTTCGGTGGCGCACCCCCGAAGCAACGGCCAGGCCGAGCGAGCCAACGCAGAGGTCTTGAGGGGCCTCAAGACCAGGACGTTCAAGAAGAAGCTGGAGGCCTGCGGCAAAGGTTTGTACGACGAGCTTCAGTCTGTGTTGTGGTCCATCCGCACAACCGCAACCAAGCCGACTGGAGAGACCCCGTTCTTCCTGGTCTATGGAGCCGAAGCGGTCCTCCCTCACGAGGTCAGACGTCGCTCCACGCGGGTCCTGGCGTTTGACGAGGCGCAGCAGGACGCCATGCGGGGGATGGACCTCGTGCTGGGGAAGGAACGTCGCCGAGAAGCCAGCTGCGAGCGGCGAGGTACCAACAAGCACTACGGCGATATCACTGCCGCAACATCCGCCCCAGGACTCTCGAGGTAGGAGACCTCGTGCTCAGGCGGGTTCTCTCCAGGGAGGGGCTGCACAAGCTCTCTCCCATGTGGGAGGGCCCGTTCAAAGTTGTTCATGTTTCCAGGCCCGGCTCCGCGCGCTTGGAGACTCAGGAGGGGGTGCCGGTCCAGAACACATGGAACATCCAGCACCTCCGGAGGTTCTACCCCTAAAAAGGCCCAGAGCCTGTGAAGAAGGCAAATGCCTGTGAAGCTGTCGCGTTTTGGAAAATGCCCAGAGCCTGTGAAGAAGGCGAATGCCTGTGAAGCTGTCGCGTTTTGGAAAAGGCCCAGAGCCTGTGAAGAAGGCGAATGCCTGTGAAGCTGTCGCATTTTGGAAAAGGCCCAGAGCCTGTGAAGAAGGCGGATGCCTGTGAAGCTGTCGTGTTTTGGAAAAGGTTCGGAGCCTGTGAAGAAGGTGAATGCCTATGAAGCTGTCGCGTTTTGGAAAAGGCCCAGAGCCTGTGAAGAAGGCGAATGCCTGTGAAGCTGTCGCATTTTGGAAAAGGCCCGGAGCCTGTGAAGAAGGCCAACGCCTGTGAAGCTCGCCGCCCGTGACACTCTCACATAATAATGAGTTGGGGCTGTACACGCCCCGGAGTCTCAGGAGCACCGGCCTCAGGCCCTGGGGCTCCCTCCCACGCCCAGTGGCAGCACTTAGCTTCGCGCTGGTGAGAAGACGTCGAAGACTAGATTAGGTGCCGGACGCGGCTTTTCATTTGCTTTCCGCAGTTGGCTTGTTCCTTCTCATTCGAAGTTTTATTGAAGTTGTTACCGTCTTTGGCTTGTGGTTCTTCAAATTTTCACTCTCCGGCCTCGATTTCTCTTATGCAAGGCCTCGCGAGGGGTGGCAGCCGAGCGCCCTCGTGAGTGTTCCTGTCCTAGTCGTTCAAAGGGTTCGCGACCTGGGTCCATTACAGGAGCACCCCTCCAGTCCGTGCCCCACGGGCATCGCGACACGAACACAGGGCCTGGGTCGGTTGCCCCCCCCCCCCCACGGCTGGGGCCGGGAACTATCCACACGCGGGCACGTAGCCAGAAGGCACAATAACGGAAGCAAAACAATGATTAACAGCAATAACCCAAACATGCCCCCGCGGGGCTCCACACTACTGTCTTTTTTACGCAGGAAAAAGGAAAAGAAAGAACAGATCAGGCGCAGCTCACCTCACACCGGCCTGCAGGGAAGACTCGAGCTGCCTCCGGGGCTCAGGCAGACTCCCTCTCGCGCTTCACCGGGGCGCGACGGCGGGCGGACACACTACCACCTCCCAAGCAGATGCGACGGCGAGGAGGCTGACCGCGGCCACCGCTGGAAGAGTTGCCGCCTGAAGAAGAACCGGAGAAGCTTGGGGAACCCTGAGCGCCGCCAGTCATGCGAGCGCTGTCTTCTCCATCATCGCTGGAGCTGGGTTCCCGGCCGCGGTCGTCGTCCTCGGGGCAGCACCCTGCACGGCGACCATCTTCTCCAAACACCCTCACGTAGAGGGTGGCATCGCCGTCAAACTTGAAGTGCAGGGTGCAGCGACGGCTCAGGCCACGCGCGGGGGCAAACGTCTGCCAACCGCGGGCCAGGGCCAGGCTCCTGGCTGCGGAGACCTCTAGTGAAGCCCATGAGGCCCGGCTGCAGCAGCCGTCGGCCTGAAGCCAGAGGCCGCCTGGGGCGCCGGTCGGGAGCTCGCCGAGGAGGAAGCAAGGAAGCGGAAGCCGGGTGCTAGTCGGCTCCGCCGACCACACGACGAACTCCGACAGCACCTCTGCAGCACGAAAGCGTGGCCTAGGGGGACGCGCGACCGGAGCGCGCCCCCCGGCCGCAGCAATCCGCCCGTCGCCATGCTGAAAATTGCCTCCACGGCCGCAGGGAGCTGCCATGGTGGCCACTGGATGTTTGCGAGGGCGCCCTCGGCCGCGCTTGGGCGGGGGAGAGGCAGGCTCAACCTGGCGAGCCTTCCCCTTCTCTACGGCCGAGAACCTCCTCGATGGGGCCATGAAGAAGAAGGAGAAGCAAAGGGGGGATGAACTAGAAGGGCGCGCGCCGATTCGTACTTATAGCTGGCGAGGGCCAACCGACGGCCCCCACGATCGCAGGTAATTAAGACCCGCTTTGCATGCAGGGACTTGTCCAATCCGTGCAGTTGCTGAGGCGCCATGGGGAAGTGGAGACGCCCACGTCCAATCAACCGCCACGCGGCGCCCAAGACCGCAGGCTGTTAGGGCCCGCGGCGCTTCGCTCTTGCCCTTTCGCCTCCCTGCATGGCAAGCCCGGGCGCGCCTTAGGCCCGGGGGCTACTGTCAGCGTTCTGGGAACGAGGGTCCCCAGACTTGCCTGCCTGCGGCATGCGGCGTGGCTCAAAGGGGGGGCAGCATGGCCCATCTTCACCAACACAGACCCAAGACCCTCGTGAGGGGCCAAGCCTCGCGGGGCGGGTCACGCGGAGCTTCCTCGGGTACGGCCTCATCAGGCTGGCTCGCGAGGAGGCGGAGAGATCAAGGCGGGGTACCTCACGAGGTGCCCGTGACGCAAGCCATGACGACCAAGGGCGCCAGGCGGGTGCCAGCCCGCGCAGTGTCCTCCTTTCCTCTTTGGTGCAAAGGGGGCAAGCGCAGCCGCGGAGTACCGAGGCATCAGGCAAAGGTTGCCATTTCGGTGCAACAAGACCAGGACCAGGAGGACTGCAAGACGGAGGTCATTGTGGAGCCCAAGACGGCGTCACCACCAGAGCTTTGTGCAGGCGAAGACTGCTTTTGTCAGGATAGCTCGTACTAGCTGTCCCCCTTCAAATTAGCCCGCCATTGTTGGCTCCCTTCCCGATCGATATTTGAGAAGAGGACCAGGGACTCTATAAATAGGACTAGCCACCCCCAGGGGAGAGGGGCATCAACAATCGGAGAGAGAGAGAGAGAAGGGTGATTGAACTCCTCCCAGTAGTTCATCGCCCCAGCCAAGAGCAGACCCTCGCGAGGCTGTTCTTCCTTGTATTGTTCATCATCATCAGCCCAAGAGGCAATCCACCACACCACACACTGGAGTAGGGTATTACACCACAACGGTGGCCCGAACCAGTATAAACCCTGTGTCTCTTGTGTTGTTCTTTCCATAGCTTAGATCTTAGCGAGGCGGAGGGGTGCAGGTAGGTAGGAGGCGAAATCTCCGTGCGCACCCCAGTGTTCGAACCTTAAGGGTCTGCCAGAACCCGAAATCCGACAGTGTCCCTTGCTTGGTGCCGGCTCTGCGTAATGAGCGTTTACCAAAGGATTTCAAGGGGCCTCAGAAGGTGCCTAATTACACAGCCGACTTACATCCTAGGGCATGGATTGAAAGTTATGAGATGGCCATGGAATTGCTGGAGGTCAGTGATGCAACAATGGCTAAGTACTTCACTATGATGCTGGATGGAACGGCCCGCACTTGGTTAAAGGGACTACCCCCTAATTCCATTGGATCATGGGCCGAGTTAAAAGCCCAGTTTATTTAGAACTTCAAAGATACATGCAAGCAACCCATGTCGATTGTGGACTTGACTAATTGCAAGCAAGAAGAAGGTGAGTCTACGACCCATTGGGTGTGTCGGGTAAAGGAAATAATACATTCATCTGATAAAATGGATGCCGGCTCCGCGGTCTTAATGTTGGAGAAAAATTGCTGTTTTGAACCTCTGAAACAAAAGCTAGGGCGGCTTTGTAATCACATGGGCCAGCTGATGGCGGCTCTAGTCAAATATGCCGATTCAGATAATACCAAGGACCATGCGTCTGATGAAGAAAAGACAGGGAAGGGAAAGAAGAACGGCAACGCTAAGGGTCTTCAACATAACCCGTCAAGTCAAGGAGGTAATAACAAACGTAAGGCTGATGGCAGCTCAGAGTTTGTGGCGAATGCGCAAGGCAACAATCAATGACATAAGGGGAGGCCACCTCATTGGTTAGGCGGGTCAGGTCCCACCCTCGAGCAGTTGCTAAATGAACCCTGTCCAAGACACGGCACCCGGGAGAAGCCGGCCACCCATCCATGGAAAGACTGTACGACCATGAAGGCTTTCAAGAATTCTAACATGTTCGACGGTAATCATGGACCTGGCAGCAGCTCAGGCGGTGGCAGTTTTCATGGCTCGGGAGGCAATTCAGGCGATGGCGGTTTTCATGGCCAGGGCCCTCAAGGTAATCAAGGTGGTTATAATCAGCAATCTAGCCAAGGAGGTCAGCAGCAGCAGCAATCCGGGTTTCAGAGTAACCCAAAGCAGCTAAGCAGTGGGCAGTATCATGTGTTCACCACCAGTTTATGCAAAAGGGACCGGAAACTTCATAAGAGAGCGGTCAATGCTGTTGAGCCAGTGGTTCCTCGTTATCTAAGATGGTCTGAGCAGCCTATTCTGTGGAGTAGGGAGGATCACCCTCCCTAGGTTGATAATTCGGGTCATCTGGCTTTGGTGGTGGCGCCTCAGGTTGGTGGATATAAATTCACTAAAGTACTCATGGACAGAGGCAGTAGCATCAACATCCGCTATTATGAGACGTTCCGTCGCATGGGGTTGACTGACAAAAGTCTTAAAACGTCCAACACTGTTTTTCATGGAGTGGTGCCTGGTAAGTCGGCATACCCAGTGGGTAAGATTGAGCTAGAGGTAGCTTTTGGAGATGAGCATGATTCCAGGGCTGAGAAATTAACCTTTGAGGTGGTCAAAATCAAGAGCTCGTATCACGCCCTGTTTGGACGACCGGCTTATGCAAAATTCATGGCACGGCCGTGTTATGTTTATCTGCAGCTCAAGATGCCGGGTTATAAAGGTACTATCACAGTGCATGGAAGTCGGAAGATGGCCTTAGAGTGTGAGGAAGGTGATGCTGCCTACGCGGAATCTGTTTGCGCGACAGAGGAGTTAAAGTTCTACAAAGACAACATTGACCCGGCAGACATGACATCTTTGAAGAAGCCAACTACTAAACATGAGCCAGCGCTGAAGTTTAAGTCAGCTGACGATACCAAGATGATTGATTTTGTGCCTGGCGACTCATCCAAACAATTTATTATAAGTGCTAATTTGGATCCCAAACAGGAAGGCGCGCTCATCGAGTTCATCCGTGAGAACCAGGACATCTTTGCATGGAAGCCTTCTGACATGCCAGGTGTACCGAGAGAACTCAATGAGCACACTCTCAATATTGATCCAAATTTTAAGCCGGTCAGGCAGTTTCTTCGGCGGTTCAACGAGGAAAGGCGCAAGGCTATTGGAGAAGAGGTCACCCAGCTTTTGGCAGTCGGGTTCATTATTGAAGTCTTTCATCCAGAGTGGTTGGCTAACCCGGTGCTCGTGCTTAAAAAGAACGGCACCTGGCGTATGTGTGTGGATTACACGGACTTAAACGAAGCTTGTCCGGGTGATCCTTTTGCTCTCCCTCGTATTGATCAAATCATTGATGCTACGACATGTTGTGAGCGTTTGAGATTTTTGGATGCTTATTCTGGTTATCATCATATCAAGATGGCAATTAAGGACCAGGAGAAGACGGCTTTTATTACTCCGTTTGGAGCCTTCTGCTATGTGTCTATGCCTTTTGGGCTTAAGAGTGCCCAGGAAACTTATCAGCGCTGTGTACAGAACTATCTTCACGATCAGATTGGGCGCAACGTTCATGCTTATGTGGACGATATAGTGGTGAAATCCAGAGAGAAGGAAACCTTGGTAGATGATCTGAAGGAAACTTTTGATAACCTCCGGGTCTACAAGATGATGCTTAACCCGACCAAGTGCGTTTTGGAGTATCGGCGGGCAAGCTTTTGGGGTTTTTGGTGTCTAACAGAGGCATTGAGGCTAACCTAGAGAAAATAAAGGTGATTACGTCTTTGGCTAAGTCGGCGTGCATCAATGACGTTCAGCGGCTGGCGGGTCGTGTTGCAGCTTTAAGCTGTTTCATAAGCCGGTTAGGTGAGAAGGCTATGCCATTATATCAAATGATGAAGAAGACGGATGATTTTGTCTGGAGTGATGATGCTAACTCTGCCTTTGAAGATCTGAAAAGACAGCTCGCTGAGCCGCCGATTCTTGCTGCTCCTGTTGATAAGGAGCCACTGTTGTTATATGTGGCTGCTAACACACGTGCTGTCAGTGTGGCCATTGTTGTAGAGCGCAAAGAGGCTAGCAAGGAATATCCGGTTCAACGGCCAGTTTACTATGTCAGTGAGGTGCTCATTGAGTCCAAACAAAGATATCCACATTGGCAGAAACTTGTTTATGGGGTGTTCATGGCGAGCCGGAAGCTTAAGCATTACTTTCAGGGTCATCCTATCACTGTGGTTAGCTCTGCTCCTTTGGGAGATATTATTGAAAATAGAGAAGCCACAGGACGAGTCGCCAAGTGGGCCATTGAACTTGGGTCTCATGGTTTAAAGTATGTGCCACGTACTTCCATCAAATCTCAAGCACTGGTGTATTTCATTAACGATTGGACGGAGTTACAGATACCCGAAGAAAACTAGACAACACATATTGGACGATTCATTTTGATGGGTCCAGGCAATTGGAAGGCTCGGGGGCTGGAGTTGTTTTAACTTCCCCTCGAGGTGACAAATTTTGTTATGTCTTGCGGTTGATGTTTCCTTGTACTAACAACGCAGCTGAGTATGAGGCCTTTCTACATGGTCTTCGAATGGCTAAAGAAATGAGCTTAAGCCGGGTAAGGTGCCTTGGCGACTCAGATTTGGTGGCTCAGCAAGTATCAGTCAAGTGGGACTCCAAGGATCCTCTCATGGCGGCTTATCGCCGTGAGGTTGACGTTGTTGCTGGACATTTCAAGGGTTATCAAATGGAGCACATTGACCACAGAAAGAACGAAGCAGCTGATGCTTTAAGCCGGTTGGGATCTCAGCGTAAGCCGGTGCCGCCTAACACTTTTTTAGATGTTCTGCATAACCCTTCTGTCCAGTTGCCTACAGAGGAAGACTTGGCTATTCCAGACCCGGAAGCACAATTGGTGGCGGATCTTCATGTCATTCCAGATTGGACAGTGTCGTATTTGGCTTATATGACCCGGGGCGAGTTGCCAGAGGATGAGACCTTGGCTAGACATATAACCCGGTGGTCTAAGTCAATGAAAATTTCCGATGGTGAGTTGTATCATCGCAATGTCACCGAAGCATTTCAACGTTGTATCTCTCCTGAAGAAGGTCAAGAAATTCTCCATGAGATCCATGAAGGAGATTGTGGCCATCATGCTAGTTCAAAGTCTCTTGTGGCCAAAGCTTTCCGTCATGGTTTTTACTGGCTAATGGCTCACGCCGATGCGGCGGATCTAGTCAGTAGATGCGATGGGTGTCAAAAATTCACACGACGAGCGCACGTGTCGACTCAGGAATTACGGATGATTCCAATTACTTGGCTGTTTGCAGTCTGGGGGCATGATATGGTTGGACCTTTCAAAAGATCCAAAGATAAAAAGACGCACCTTTTGGTGGCAGTGGACAAATTCACAAAGTGGGTTGAGGTAGAGCCGGTTAGTAAGTGTGACGCGGCCACGGTGGTTCAATTCATGAAGAAAGTGATCTTTCGTTTTGGCTTTCCACACAGCATTATCACTGACAATGGCACTAACCTATCCCAAGGATCTATGGAAGAGTTATGTCAACGGGAACATATCCGGCTTGATGTTTCATCAGTAGCTCACCCCCAATCCAATGGTCAAGCTGAAAGAGCCAATCAGGAAATCTTGAAAGGTCTAAAACCCGCCTTATGGTCCCTTTACAACGGACGCCGGGTAGTTGGGTGGAAGAGTTATCCTCTGTGATATGGAGCATAAATACCACCCCTAACAGGTCTACGGGTTATACACCTTTCTTCATGGTTTATGGAGCAGAGGCAGTCCTGCCCAGTGACATCCGTCATGACTCGCCCCGAGTGGCGGCTTACATTGAAGCTGATAACGATCAAGCCCGTCGGGATGCGCTTGACTTATTGGATGAAGAGTGTGACTTAGCGGCAGCCCGCTAAGCAATTTACCAATAGGACCTGCGTCGTTATCACAGTCGCCGGGTTAAGTCAAGAACCTTCCAAGAAGGTGATCTGGTGCTCCACCTTGGGAAGGACCCTTTGTGGTCAGCAAAAACTTGAATAGCGGGTCATACTACCTTATCGATGTTCGAGAGCACAAAGACTCACGTAAGTCGGAGGAGGAGACCCGCCGGCCGTGGAATATTGCTCATCTTCGGCCTTACTGCACTTGAGCTACCGGCTCTCATAATGTACATACTTTGATGTTGTATATATTATGATAAGCAATAAAGCAGGACCTCTGTCCTTTTCATCCTTAATGATCACGTATCTTTGTTATTTTAAGTATAAAAACGACCAATTGGGGGCTGGTCGTATTTGAATCTAGCTTAACCCTCTTGGTCCAGCTCATGATCGTATTCGAATCTAGCCATTAAAACTCATGATCACTAGGGGGCTTCCTGTTCACACATAGGTCGTATTCGAACCAAAGAGAACATAGTTGTCATTACCCTCTTGACCGGCGCAAAGCCAAACTCACTAGGGGGCTTCTTGATCGTATCCGAATCATATCTTAACCCCTTTTGGGTCCGACTTGGATCGTATTCGAATGAGGGTTGTTAAAAACCTCTCAAGGTCATTTGGGGGCTTCCTGTTCAAACATAGGTCGTATTCAAACCAAAGAGAACATAGCTGTCGGTACCCTCTTGATCGGCGCAACACCACAACCACTGGGGGATACATGATCGTATTCGAATCCTAGCTTAACCCCTTTGGTCCAGTTTACTGATCGTATTCGAATCAGAAGCCTCCAAATTTTTCTTGATATTTAATTTACATTGTTTGAAAGACAATCTTTTGTTTTTTTTGGTCTTTTTGCTGTCTAAATCTAACTGTAAGTATGGTTTCAATTTAAATCAGCTTGGCTTTTGACAATGAATTGCCAAGTGTATAATACTCATCATACATACGGAAGTATTGGCTTTTAAATATTGGGTTATCACCCTTACTGTTCGGGTTACATAAGCCGACAGTCCAGATTCAAGATCACAACAACAAACCGCCAGGACAGTTTTTTATCTTTTACATACAGGAACGGATTCAAACGCTACAGATATGATAAAGCATGTAAAGCATATATTGACACGACGGATAAAAGTGTCGTACGCAGTATGATATGCACGATGGCATAGGCAGATCATGAAGTTTTAAGCTAGCATATTACAAGGCGTTTGGAGCCCAAAAGGATAAAGCTGTTTTTCTCCTGAACAGATGCTAAACTAAAGTCAGCTCATTAAATCTTGGCTGGGTTATTTGGATGGTTACGACTCCTCCCTCGCCGGTTCATCTTCCTCCACTGTTTAGAAGCTGGGCTTGGACCAATCAAAGCCATGAAGAGCAATGAACTCAACTTCATCATCAATTAGACCAGACGGGTCAATTTCTAGGGCAAAGGTGTGTTGGCGAACCCGTGGGATTAGATCTGTCACTTTATATGAAGGAGTCGCCATCTTTTTATTCTCAGTGTCAAAACCCAGCTGATACTTATCAACATTGGTCTCGTCGCCAAGGATGGTAGCATGAGGATGAATTCCCCTCACACAAGCAGCAAAATCTTCTTGATCAAACAGAGTCCCGTCTTCCTTAAAGCTAGGATACCCCTTGGCTACATCCGCCGGGTCTAGCTCCGGCACCCAGGCTTTGGAGTGGCTTAAAGCAGTTAGGGCTCCGGCTCTTGCACAAGACCGCTTGACTTCTTGGAATCTGGCGGGTAAGATAGATAACTTCTTCAAGACATCACTCAAGAGGTTTGGTCCTTGGTTGGCTGGGGAAATAACGGCAAGCGCCCGTTGAGCTCCAGTGTACAGTTGCTCCACCAGGGTGTAAACCGCCTTGAGTTTTATCAAGTTGTTTTGGCTCAGATTGCTGCTCCGTGGACCTATGAGTATTTTAAAAAGGTTAAGCAAGCGGCTTCTATTTATGGCACAAATAGAGTTTAAGTAAATAATACAATGACTCATCGAAGATTGCAGAAACCATCTGAGACACACGGTTCTTTAAACCGATGAGTTCCGTGGTAACCTCCTTGAGAGCGGCCTCGGCTGTCTCAGCACGCTGTATCAGCAAGGTTTTTTCATTGACCCAGGATTTTTTCTCTACATCAAAGATGGTCTTCAGTTTCTCTGCTTCAGATAGGCTCAACTGGAGTTTGGAGTCAGCATTCTTTATTTCAGTCTCTTGAGCCGCCAACCGGGTTTTCGCATCAGTTAGTTGAGAATCCAAGTCAGTTATGGCGGTCTAAAGACATGCACATGTGTGTCAAAATTTATTTCAATAAAGGTCATAATGATTAAAGTCCCAAGTGCTTTGCAACGCAACACCACTCGACACTTGGTGGCTAATGTCTGCCAAAGCAATTTTTAACTGCAAAAATGACTCTTCTATGATTAAAGTCCCAACTGTTTTACAAGTAACAACGCTTGGCACTTGGGGGCTAATGCATGATATTCAGCAAGTTTTTTCCTCTTGAGCCGGATAACAATATTAGTATGGACTGATTCAAGACAGCTATGAAGTTAAGTACTGGCTCATTCATGACAAATTAAGCCGGCCCTTGGGGACTACAGGTGAAATTATGCTAATCAGATAAATCCGGTTAAACATTTTAAACCGGACTTGGAAAATCTAGGTCAGAACATCAACATATATCACAAGTCTACAGATTATTCAAGTTTATCATAATCAGGAGACTTGGGGGTTGGCAGAGCATATAAGTTAATGAAAGCTAGAGATCATACCTCATATTTTAATTGCAGCTATTTGACCATCTCAATTTCAGAGTCACGGCTAGAATGCATGTGACTAAGGTAGCCAGATAGCACATCACTAATGCTCAGGTGAGCATAGTGAGAGATGTCAAAGCAAACTTTCTGCTTTTCCAAAGCCTCTTGCTTGGCGGAGTGTCTGGCCAGTACCGTTGGATTGCCTGGTTCAACAAATCTAATACCAGTGATTAAAACGTCACTGTCATAAGTCGCCGGTGGGTTAGCTGAGCTTGACGGTTCAACAGTAGATGGGTTGAGAACAGTTTCGTCAACAGACGGCTTAGGAGGATCTATTCGAATGTTGACAGCAGGGTCTTCTGGTGCTTCAGGTTGTCCTGGGGCAGGAGTTGGCAGTGCCGGTTCAGCGGCGTCCGGGTTTTCAGTCGGCTTAACCACTCTGGACTTCTTAGGGTTTGCTTGACAACTAAGAGGAATTTGATGAGTCAGTATAATGATACGGACATAAATATGCAGAAGAAGGATGATTATCTTTACCCAAGGGCAGTCTTGAAAGCCGGAAGTTGGGTTTGTGAAGAATCACCAGAGGAACGAGAGACCTCCTGCAAAAGTGAAATCACAATTAAAAAGATCAAGGAAGTAGATTCATTAATAAAGGCAAAAGTCAAAGGTGACAAAAACCTCATTCTGGCGTTTCCGAGGAGTTTTTGGTAAGCCGGAGGGCAGTTCATTGTCGTCACTGGTCCGGGTCTGACGGTGTTGGGGATACACATAACAGGTAGGCCCACGAAGGGTCGAAATATCATGAAGCATGGGGTCCACACAACATGTGGGTCCAGGTAAATTTCATAGAACAACAAGTAGCATACTATCCATTCGACCAAGCAGCATACCATCCACTCGGATGACAGTTCACCACTCGACCGTACGACTCACTCGGATATGCGAAGACCAGCAGGCAGCAAAGCAATCGGCATCATTCTCATAGTGAGGGCTTGATAGGGCTGGCATTATGGCATTCATGCCCCACTTTGTAACATAGGAGGTGAGGGGGTGGCGCACTCTATATAAGCCACCCCCACCACTAGACTAGGGGGGTTCTTTTCTTCTACTTCTCTCTCTTTTTCACCATTAGTCACAGGACTACGGGGATCCGTTCTCCTCTCATTGTAATCTCCGGATACATACTAAGATAAAACAAAGCCTCTCCGGAGCACGAGACGTAGGGTTGTTATCTCCACCATGAGAGGCCCGAACTCGCTAAAATCACCGTGTCACCCATATGCATCTCGATAGATCATGCTCCTTTATCCTACCCCTCTCTTATTGTCGGAATAATTACCACGATAGTTGGCGCCCACCTTGGGGCATGGTGTCTATCGAGCCATGATGCAAATGGTTTTTTCTTCAGTCTTCAACAGGGAATCAACTACCATCGCCAAAGAAATTGGCCGCTAGAGCTTTGGTCATCGCGCCATTCGTACAAACAAAAGGATCAGGGAAGTATCCATTTGATCTAGTCTTTTTATAGTACATTGTCTAACAATGAGTTTGTCTTTTCCTCCTATAGGATCAGACACACCCATGCATGAATACATCAGACAAGAGACGAGAAAGGGAAAAGAGCATCAACACGGTGCGTGAGTTGTGGCCATCCGTCCTCACGCACGGCCGCCAGCTTGCCGGACTACACCTCCTGCTTCCTATTCTCAATCGACTTCAGCCTGCCAGTCAGCCGGCTGCAACGAGCGCAGGCGCTCGACAGTCCATCTGGCAGCACGGCGCTCGGCTGTGGTCATTGTGATGTGCGCGCAGGCCTAGTACTGCAGCGGCCTCTCCACGATGTTCTGACACGGCACGTTGCGGCGGCGTCCCTCGTGAACCACCGCACAGCGACCCCCGCGGTGGATGCACGGGCGGGATGCGGCACCAACGCCGGGGCTGTCCACATCTCCGATCACAACAAGACGGGAGCCGCCGGATCGACTCAGCGCCGCCCATGCGCGGCCTCGCAGGAACACGCCGCCCAGCACTCGGATTCGTCGCGGCCGCCTTTCACGGTGGATCCGTGCCAAAAACCGCCGCTGCCGTGGCCGTCCAGGGAACTCTGCGCCTCGCCTTCCACTTTCCTTCTAATCTTTAATTCCTTCCAATTTATCTCGTGCATGCAGGACATGAATGGCCGTGGGAAAGGAAAACGTCCACTACATGCATGGGCGGTTTTAATTCTTCCTTAATTACTGACTAATTAACTCCTCTTGCATGCACGTACAGATTTTGGACGTGGGCACTTTCCTCGTTAGTGACTGCGTGGGGCCTCCTTCTAAAGGTATAATTGCTTTTTAAGCGCCTCATCAGGTGAGGATTTTCAGCGTCAGTTTCTTAATTACCGCGGTCAAAACTTCTAAAGGTATAATTGTGCATGCATGCATAACCATCCACGGCCTTTAACCCCTGCAAGATGCATCCGTGCAGGGACCCTTTGTCCATCAAAATATATCCGTAGCTATGTTTCCCACTAACTTGCAGGTCACACGTCCGTCATCGTCTCCGGACGGTGGTTCACTCGGATAGACATTCCGTTTGAGCTATGTACAGACGACTAACATGTAGTCACCCGACCGGCTCATCTTTTATTCCACTCGACTAATGGCGCGGCGACCGGATCGCAGCCCAGATGTGGTTCACTCGGACACGCGGGTGCACTCGGATGAGGCGTTCACTTGGACGGCGCTCGTCTGACTGTCAAGTCCCTGGATCCAGTTGGTCGATTCACCTTTTTACTCGGCTTGCTAACGTACAGATTTATCGGGGGCTGGCTGCGCCCCTGCGAGCGGCCACGCCATCCTCCAACATCAACTGCCCAACGCAGCACAGACCCAAAGCGGCTCCTTCCTCGAGCCAGTCACGCCCACGTGCGCGCGCGAGCTTCCTCTTCCGGCGTCGACATTCTGTCACGTCCAGATTCACCGAGACATATAGTTTACTCGGACGGTTAACAAACTACTGCGACAGTCGGACAAGCACTCGACACTGGACATGTCTTCGTTACCGCTCGGTCACCCTACACGCCGACATCTGTTGGACACGTCCTCGCCATTCGGCCACCCCTTGCGGTCATTCGAAGGACACGTCTTCATCGGCTTGCCTGACAAGCTAAGTATTTCTTTCATATTTCAACCTCGTACATTTTATAGATGGACAACTAAACTTCTGACAATGTGCAGGTTTTATCAGACAATTAAAATGTCTGGATATTCGGCCGCCCCACGCGTCGCCACTCGGTTGGTCACCTCATCACCACTCGGCAGCCCCGCGCGTCGCCATCGGTTGGTCACCTCATCACCACTCGGCCGCCCCACGTGTCGCCATCGTCTGGTCACCTCATAACCACTCGGCCGCCCCGTGGGTCGCCATCGGTTGGTCACCTCATAACCATTCGGCCGCCCCGCGCGTCACCACTCGGTTGGTCACCTCATCACCACTCGGCCGCCCCGCGCGTCGTCATCGGTTGGTCACCTGATCACCACTCGGCCGCCCCGCACGTCGCCATCGGTTGGTCACCTCATCACCACTCGGCCGCCCCGCGTGTCGCCATCGGCTAGTCACCTCATAACCACTCGGCCGCCTCGTGCGTCGCCATCAGTTGGTCACCTCATAACCATTCGGCCGCCCCGCGCGTCGCCACTCGGTTGGTCATCTCATCACCACTCGGTCGCCCCGTGCGTCGCCATCGGTTGGTCACCTCATCACCACTCGGTCGCCCCGCGCGTCGTCATCGGTTGATCACCTCATCACCACCCGACCGCCCCGCGCGTCGCCTTCGGTTGGTCACCTTATCACCACTCGGCCGCCCCGTGCGTCGCCATCGGTGGGTCACCTCATAACCACTGGGCTGCCCGGCGCGTCGCCACTCGGTTGGTCACCTCATCACCACTCGGCCGCCCCGCGCGTCGTCATCGGTTGGTCACCTGATCACCACTCGGCCGCCCCGCGCATCGCCATCGGTTGGTCACCTGATCACCACTCGGCCGCCCCGCGCGTCGCCATCGGTTGGTCACCTCATCACCACTCGGCCGCCCCGCGCGTGGCCATCGGCTGGTCACCTCATGACCACTTGGCCACCCCATGCGTCGCCATCGGTTGGTCACCTCATAACCATTCGGCCTCCCCGCGCGTCGCCACTCGATTGGTCACCTCATCACCACTCGGCCGCCCCGCACGTCGCCATCGGTTGGTCACCTCATCACCACTCGGCCGCCCCGCGCATCGCCATCGATTGGTCACCTCATCACCACCCGACCGCCCCGCGCGTCGCCATCGGTTGGTCACCTTATCACCACTCGGCCGCCCCGCGCGTCGCCACTCGGTTGGTCACCTCATAACCACTCGGCCGCCCCGTGTGTCGCCATCGATGGGTCACCTCATAACCACTAGGCCGCCCCGCGCGTCGCCACTCGGTTGGTCACCTCATCATCACTCGGCCGCCCCGCGCGTCGCCACTCGGTTGGTCACCTCATAACCACTCGGCCGCCCCGTGCGTCGCCACTCAGTTAGGCACCTCATCACCACTCAGCCGCCCCGCACGTCGCCATCGGTTGGTCACCTCATCACCACTCGGCCGCCCCACGCGTCGCCACTCGGTTAGGCACCTCATCACCACTCGGCCGCCCCGCGCGTCGCCATCGGTTGGTCACCTCATCACCACTTGGCCGCCCCGCGCGTCGCCACTCGGTTGGTCGCCTCATCACCACTCGGCCACTCACGCGCCTTTAGACAGCTAAGTCATTTTACATTCTGTTATTTTCGTCTTCCCGAGTATCCCGTAATTCACACATCACGTTCACTCGGAGGCCACGCCACCGAGTGTACCTCTACGCTCGGCCGCTTATTTTCACATACTTGCTTAGTACTAGCTATGTGACTCCCGAGTCCAACTTCCATTTTTTCACATACATCATTGACGAACACCATGTGTCGTTCTTCATTTTGAGTTTGCATCGGTCCTCCGGGGCTGCAACTCAGTCGAAACACTACACTTCCATTTTATTTGAGCCAGTATTCCAATGAGTTCAGTCAGACCCATCGCTTCGACAAGTTCGAACGAATCCTTCGCTCTTTCATACTCTTGCTGGTTAACCAGCAAGCCCCTTGCACTCCCAGCGGGTGTCTATGGGTGTTATTCACACAAATCATTTCAGCACGCATCAAATTTCCTCGAGAAATTATTTTGTTGGCTTGTGCCACTTTTTTTACACAAGTTACGTGATCACTCGACGGCCCTATGTGCCAACTTCATCGCTGCTCGGACTCGGTCACCGTACCGGTCCTAGCGCACCACAACACCAACCTTGTCGCTCTGTTGACTTCAAACACATCCAGCCAACCCCTCTGTGGGATCCACTTCATCGTATCAGTGATATAGACCTTGTCAGGCATGAGACAGATAAGTCCCTTTTATAATTAAACTTCACACTTCACTCTTTTGCGAGTTTGCCTCTTTCGAGCATCACTCGGAAGATTCTCCTCATCTTTACCCGAGTCCGACTCGATGAATTGCAAATCATCCATTCAAAACTATATTTCTCGTATTCCGACATGTCCGTTGTCGAAGCCTGTAGTACGCTCGGGGGCTACGCCGCACTCGGGGGCTGCATCTCATTTGGAATGACACTCTCCTGAGTAGTCGAGTACTTCATGACCAGTCAGATCCTTCACTTCAACAAGTGCATTCGATCCGCCACTTTGACATGTTTTATAATCACCCAGACGCTCTGCACGCCATCTTCATTCTTACTCAGACTCAGATGTCGCGTCGGTCTTGTTGTGTCGCAACCACACTACACCGACCTTGTCGCTACATTAGATTCGAAAGCATCTGGCTAACTCCTTCGAAGACCATTTCAGTCACTTGGCTGGACACGTAGTCCTTCACTCGGCCACCTCGCTGTAACGCCCTCGATGCGGCTATATCTCCCACGTGTCGAGGCACGACTTAGAGGCATAACCGCATTGAAAGCAATGTCGCAAGTCGGGAAATCATTACACATCCCATGTACATAAATAATATAAAGGGGAGAAACGTAGTTGGCTTACACTCGCCACGTCACATCAAAGTACATAAATAACATCCATCATACAAATCACTCATGGCCCGACTACGGTGCCAAAATAGAAAAGACCCCCAACATGCGACAAGGCCCTGAATCGATAACCCCAACTAGGCACCATTACTGATCATCCGGAAAAGACACGTAGTATCGCTGAGAGTCCTCGTCGAACTCCCACTTGAGCTCGTAATCGTCAACTGGAGTAGAAACACCTAAACCTGCATTTGGAGTTGTAGTATCTGTGAGCCACAGGGACTCAGCAATCTCACACCCACGCGATCAAGACTATTTAAGCTTATAGGACAGGTACGGCAATATAAGTGGAGCTGCAGCAAGCGACTAGCATATACGGTGGCTAACTTATACGCAAATGAGAACGAGAAGAGAAGGCGAAGCACGAGCGAGAAGCTAAAGGAACATCCTGCGCAAGCATAACTCCAACACCGTGTCCACTTCCCGGACTCCGCCGAGAAGGGGCCATCACAGTAACACACACGGTTGATTCATTTTAATTAAGTTTAGTTCAAGTTATCTATGGTATCAGAGCCTTCCCCGACCTTAGGAGCCCCATTGCTTGATCGTTTTAGCAGCCGAGTTGTGTCTAGAAAAATGTTTTGAGTCCTTAGGAATTATATATCGGAGAGCTTAGGAATTCTTTTTACTTCCCAGTCTCCTCATCGCTCTGGTAAGGCATCCTGACGTAGAGTTTTGACTCTTCTCTTCTCAAATTTCACAAAAAAAAATTAGGATCACGCGAGTATCTTGGTTTTGTTCCGATGGTTTTGTGACGAGAACATTGTTCTTGGTGCCTCCTGTCTTTAGGGGTTGTGGCAGTGTCCCGGGGAGTTGAGCTCCGAGGTGTTGTCGTCACAATTTTATCGTTGCAATTCTGGTATACTTGAGATTTGTGCGCGACATCGAAAATCTCCTTTATGCAGTTCGTTGGTGAGATAACCTCGACGCCACCCAGTACTGGGGCGAGAGTTCGGGAGTATCGCCATAACTTGTATAACGGATGCTTTTCGAAGGTTGAGATAGATGGTTTCCGAAGGTTTCTTGGTTATGTGTTGAAGGATGGATACAGCTGGATGTAGGATTGCTAGCTTGAGTGAGATATTATGCTCCCCTGTATCCCCAACACCTGATTGCATAATCAGGAAAATTTCGGGAATTTCATAGGTGGGAATTCAAGTAGCCTTAGGATATCTTTCCGACAGATGTATGATATGAAATTGGGGTTCGACGTCTAGTGGTTCGCCTATTCACGGTCGATTTTACAGTGGTCTCGTTGTGTCTTAAAGAGTCCTTGGCTATGCTGACTCGGGGACGCTTCGTATGTCATGTGCACTGCCTTGTACATGATGGTGTTGTACGATCGAGCCCGTGTAGGTCCCACCACGAAAACTTCGGACGAAATTTCTATCATGTATTTGTTCCGGCTTATTCCGCAAGCCAACCCTCGGTTTTATTTCGAGTTGTGGCATTCGTTTTGCTTGGACGTCATATGTTGATTCCATCCCTCGTTGTTGTACCCCTTCTACCTGATTCTTCGTGGCTTCGCAATTTAGGAATATGTGACCACTTCAAGAGAAGTGCATTCGTTCATTTTGTTCGGATGTGAAGACTCTATGTTGGAATTTTCATTCCGTTGGATTCAGCTTCAATATTTGTCTATTTGTGTGCTAATGGTGGTCAACCTGTTCAGGATGGCTCCTCCAACGCGCACGACTCCGAATCCTGATCTGCCTCCACCTCCGCCTCCTCCGGAAGCATGGCAAGCTGTGATGGCCGCTACTAATGCAAACACACAGTTGATCATGCAAATCCTCCAAGAGCGCAATCAAGGCAGTCAAGGGAATCAAGACAGCAATCAGTACCACTTTGCTACTCTGAACCAGTTCCTCGCAAATAGTCCAAAGACGTTCAGCAATTGTGTTGAGGCTACCGATGCTGACGATTGGCTAGTGGATCTGGGCAAGCATTTTGAATGCAGCAACGTCAGGCCTAAAGATTTCGTCAAGTTCGCTTCTTTCCAGCTCAAAGATCAGGCTGCAGAGTGGTTCCGGCAGTACAAGGATTCCAGAGGTGGACGTTTGATCACTTGGGATGATTTCCGTCGTGATTTCCGAGCTCATCACATCCCTCAAAGTGTGGTTGAAAGTAAGCGTGAGGAATTCCGCAATCTGAAGCAAGGCTCTTTGTCTGTCTATGACTACAACAAGTTGTTCCAGAAGCTCGCCCGTTTTGCCAAGCAGGATGTTCCTGATGAGAAGAGCATGATCTATCAGTTCAGAGGTGGTCTTCGTGAGGAAATTCAGCTCGCTCTTGTCCTCTTCGAGCCGTTGAGATATGATGAGTTCTAAAACATGGCACTGAAGCAAGAGGCTGCTCAGTTGAGGTGTGATGCTTCCAGGAAGCGTGCCAGAGATGTTACTCCGTCTTCCTCTACTCAAGTGGCCAAGCAGCAGAAGTTTTGGCTTCCTCCTCCTCCGTTCCGTCAGCCATACCAGCAGAAGAGCAAAGGTGACAAGTCTTCCCACCCACCAGTGGTTCTTCCCACCCACCCAACCCAGGCTTTCAGAACAAGTCTTCGTCTCAAGCTCCAAGACCGAGTGCTCCGTATCACCGTCCGCTTTCAGAGGTCACGTGCAACAAGTGCCAACAGAAGGGTCACTATGCCAACAAGTGTACCAACCAGAGGCGTCTTCCTCCTCCTCCTCCTGTCAGATCGGCAAGTACAGCTATGGTCAAGCACAATCCCAAGCATGCCAAGGTCAATATGGTGAATGCAGCTCAGGCAGAGGATTCTTCAGATGTGATCATGGGTAACCTTCCTGTTAATGATACTCCTGCAAAAGTTCTTTTTGACACTGGTGCATCGCATTGTTTCATCTCGAGACCTTTTGCTTCCAAGCATGATTTTGTTACTCAAATGTTGCCGAGACCGTTGTCTATTGACTCTCCGGCCAGCCTCTTGACATCTCGAGTGTGTGTTCCGGATGTTACTATCACTTTGGGCGACTGCAAGTTTCTCTCTTCTCCGGTGGTTCTTGGTAATTCTGACATTGATCTTATTCTTGGGATGGACTGGCTCTCTAAACACAAGGCTCACCTCGATTGTGCAGCCAGGTAGATTCAACTGACTCATTCGTCTGAGGATGTAATTGTCTTTGCTGCTCGGGATAATACCATCCGTCTGTTTTCTCTCAATGAGAAGGGTGAATTGGATGCCATCTCTCAAATTCCAGTCGTTTGTGAGTATCAAGACGTTTTTCCAGAAGAACTCCCAGGGATGCCTCCAAACCGGCCGGTTGAATTTGTTATTGAACTTGAGCCCGGTACGGAACCTGTGTGCAAACATCCCTACAAGCTCGGCCCCGAAGAGTTGAAGGAGTTGAAGAAACAACTCGATGAGCAAGAAAGATTGGGTCTCATCCGGCCTAGTACTTCTCCGTGGGGTTGTGGTGTTCTTTTTGTGAAGAAGAAGGATGGATCGAGTCGACTTTGTGTTGATTACCGTCCAGTGAACAAGAAGACCATCAAGAACAAATACCCACTTCCCAACATCAATGAGCTGTTCGAACAACTCAAGGGTGCCCAAGTATTCTCCAAGCTTGATCTCCGTATGGGTTATCACCAGATTCGTATTCGTGAGCAAGATATTCCCAAGACGGCGTTCAGAACAAGCTTTGGTTCATATGAATACACCGTCATGTCTTTTGGCCTCGCCAACGCTCCTCCGATGTTCTCTCGCATGATGAACTTCATCTTCAGCCCCTACACCAATGACTTCATTTTGGTCTATCTCGATGACATTCTGGTTTTCTTGAAGAACAAGGAAGATCATGCCAAGCACTTGCGTTTGGTTCTTGACAAGCTCAGGGAACATCAGTTCTATGCCAAGTTCTCCAAGTGTGAATTTTGGCTCGATGAGGTTCTTTATCTTGGTCATATCATCTCTGCCAAGGGCATTTCCGTGAATCCTGAGAAGGTGTCTGCAATTGTGAATTGGGAACCTCCTCAGAACGTGACGCAACTCCGCAGTTTCCTCGGTCTCGCAAGCTATTGCAGAAGATTCGTTGAAAACTTTTCTAAGATCGCCAAGCCTCTCTCAAATCTTCTTCAGAAGCACGTCAAGTACGTTTGGTCTCCGGAGTGTGATATTGCTTTCAACACTTTGAAAGAGAAGTTGATCACTACTCCAGTTCTGACTCCGCCTGATGAAACCAAGCCGTACGAGGTCTTTTGTGATGCCTCTCTCCAAGGTCTCGGTGCTGTACTGATGCAAGAGAAGAAAGTTGTTGCTTATACCTCTCGCCAGTTGAAGCCTAATGAGAAGAACTACCCCACTCATGATCTCGAGTTGGCGGCAGTTGTGCACGCTTTGTTGACTTGGAGACATCTTCTATTGGGAAGAAAAGTGGACATTTTCACTGATCATAAGAGTCTCAAGTACATCTTCACCCAGCCTAATCTCAACCTCAGGCAGACTCGATGGGTCGAAATGATTCAAGAGTACAATCCGAGTATTGAGTATACTCCAGGCAAGGCTAATGTGATTGCTGACGCTTTGAGCAGAAAAGCATATTGCAACAGTCTGATTCTCAAGCCCTATCAACCCGAGCTTTGTGAAGCTTTCCGCAAGCTGAATCTTCAAATTGTTCCTCAAGGTTTCCTCGCCAACCTTCAAGTTTCTCCTACCTTGGAAGACCAGATTCGCCAAGCCCAGCTTCTTGATGCTATGGTGAAAAAGGTGAAGATTGGTATTGTAAAGAGTCAGTCCAAGTACAAGTGTTACCGACTTGATGACAAGGACACTCTCTTCTTCGAGGATCGAATTGTTGTGCCCAAAGGTGAACTTCGTAAAGTGATCATGAACGAGGCTCACAACTCTCTCCTCTCCATCCACCCTGGTAGTACGAAGATGTATCAGGATCTCAAGCAAGCTTATTGGTGGACTCGAATGAAGTGCGAGATCGCTCAATTCATGAACGAGTGTGATGTCTGCAGAAGAGTGAAGGCAGAACACCAAAGGCCAGCAGGCCTCCTCCAACCTCTTGCCATTCCAGAATGGAAGTTTGACCACATCGAAATGGACTTCGTGACTGGGTTTCCAAAGTCCAAGCGTGGCAATGATGCTATATTCGTCGTCATCGACAAGCTCACCAAAGTGGCTCACTTTCTGCCTATCAAAGAGTCGATCACTGCAGCTCAATTGGCGGAACTCTATACCTCTCGCATTGTCTCTCTGCACGGTATTCCTCAAGTGATATCTTCAGACCGTGGCAGCATCTTTACCTCCAAGTTTTGGGATTCTTTTCAGAAGGCCATGGGCACCAGCATCCGCTTCAGCACTGCTTTCCATCCTCAAACGAGCGGTCAAGTCGAGCGTGTCAACCAGATTCTCGAAGACATGCTCAGGGCTTGTGTGATTTCTTTCGGCATGAAGTGGGAGGACTGTCTTCCTTATGCTGAATTCTCATACTACAACAGCTTTCAAGCAAGTTCAGGCAAGGCCCCCTTTGAAATTCTATATGGCAGGAAGTGCCGTACCCCTCTCAACTGGTCTGAAACTGGTGAACGTCAGCGCTGGGTAATGACCTGATCACAGAGGCAGAAGAAATGTGCAAGGTCATTCGTGATAACCTCAAAGCAGCCCAATCCCGCCAGAAGAGCTACTATGATAGTAAGCACCGTGATCTGGCTTTCGAGATCGGAGATCACGTTTACCTCCGCGTCTCTCCTATGAAAGGTACTCGTCGCTTCGGTATCAAAGGGAAGCTTGCCCCCAGATATGTCGGGCCTTTCAAGATTGCTAGCAAGAGAGGCGACCTCGCCTATCAGCTCGAGCTTCCTTCAAACTTTGCCAATGTTCATGATGTGTTCCATGTCTCCCAACTCCGAAACTGCTTCAAGACGCCTGAACGCACCGTCAACTTCGAGGACATTGAGCTCCAAGAAGATCTCTCTTACCGTGAGCACCCAGTTTCCATTCTTGAAGAGACTGAACGCAGAACTCGCAACAAGTCAATCAAATTTCTCAAAGTCAAGTGGTCACACCACTCCGATCGTGAAGCTACCTGGGAACGCGAGGATCACCTCCGTTCTGAGTACCCGGAGTTCTTTCAGTCCTAGATCTCGGGACGAGATCTTTTCGTAGTGGTGGAGTGTTGTAACGCCCCAGATATACTTTCCATATTTGTATCCAACCCTTGCCGTCTCCGGCGCTAAGTTATATTTATTTCTCGGGTTCGGGTCTTTGTATCCGTGTGTTGTTTTTCTTTTTCGTGCATCTCTTATCATGTCATCTCGTGCATTGCATTTGCATACATGTTCATCTCATGCATTCGAGCATTTTCCCCGTTGTCCGTTTTGCATTCCGGCGCTTCGTTCTCCTCCGGTGGCCATTTCTAGCTTTCTTTTGTGTGTGGGGTTCAAACATTTCCAGATTGGACCGATACTTGTCATGCGGCCTTGGTTTACTACCGGTAGAACGCCCGTCAAGTTTCGGGTCATTTGGACTTCGTTTGATACTCCAACGGTCAACCGAGGGACTGAAAAGGCCTCGTGTGTGTTGCAGCCCAACACCCCCCAAATTTGTCCCAAAACCCACCAAACTCTGCTCCATGTCCTAGAGCGTTCGATCACGATCGCGTGGGCGAAAACCGCACCTCATTTGGACTCTCCTAGCTCCACTTATGCCTATTTAAACACCCCCCATTTCGGATCTCGTCTTCCTCCCCGTCCTCCTCCTAAAAAAACAGATCTCCCCACGCCGACGGACGTGTCCGGCCCGCACCGGACAGCGTCCGCCGCCGCCCGCCTCCGCCACGTGGCGCCGCCCCGTCGCGCCCACATCGCCGGCGCCAGGCCCGGGAGGCCCGAGGCTGGCCCCCGAGGCCCAGCCGGCTCGCCCCGCCGCCCGCCTCCTCTCGCCGCCGTCGCCTTCGGCCCCGGCGACCGGCGCCGCCGCGGGCCGCCTCTCCGGCCGCCGCACCTCACCGGCGCGCGAGCCACCGCCGGCCGACCCCGCCGCCGCAACGCGCCCCTCCGCTGCCTCCTCGCCGGCGCCGCCCCCCGGCGACCTCCTCCACCGCCGGCGCACCCCGCAGCTCCGGCGAGCTCGAGCTCCGCCGCCGGCGCCGCCTCGGCTTCCGCGCCGCGATCCCGATCTGGATCCGGTCGCGTGAACAGTAAACCCTAACCCCCGATTTTTTTTCTAAGTCCTGAAAATTTTGATCCAAGTTGCTCTGTTCAAGGTCCCGTAACTTTGCAACCGTAGCCCCGTTTTGGGCGTATGATATATCAAAATCTTCGCCTCGACATGTACATAATTTCATTCCATTGCATCATTTGCATTTGAGGTCATCTTGTTTCCCAAAATGCTGTTAGAAGGAGGCTTCGTGAGTTAAATTGCAGATCCGTTAGTTCATCATGCACTTTTGTCATTTTTGCCATGTTTAATTCGTGCATGATATGCCTGTGCCCCTTTGGGATGAATTTTTAAGCATTTTGTCTTCTTTCCAGAGGTGCCACCCATTCATTTTTAGGATGTGTGTGTTGTCTTGTGCAAGCTTGCGAAGAGAGGTACCTGAGATTGCTGATTTCAGGGACTTAGTGATTTTCACTAAGTCTAGGATATTTTAGTTCATGATGCTATATGTCCAGCTTGTTTCCTAGTGATACGTGCCTCTTTTGAGGATGATCAGTAAGGGAGTTTTGATATTTATGTTATGCTCTATCCATCCATGTCTTTGTTTGCATATGTGGAGTGCTCTAGGTTGACTCAATCGAGCTCAACTTTTGCTTCGTTGTTAATCTGGGCAGATCGTCAACTTGTTTGCGATTTTGCCGATGCTACCGTTAGTGTTCCATGCATGCTATGCCTTTGTTCTTGCCATGTGTAGCTAGAATATTGTGCCTTCTTGCTGGTTATATGCTTTCCTTGCCATTACTTGCACCGTAGTGAGTGCATCGAGCTCGTTTACATGCCTTCATGAGTTAAATTTCTGCATGTCTCAGTTTTCACTAAGTCTGAAAACTGATTGTGTTCGAGCTATGTTCGTGAGCTCGGTAGAGTATTTTGTGAACCCTTTTGGCCCCAGGTCACTTTGGGTGTTTTGTTAAGCTTGTTGAGTAGCTCCATGCCATGTTCTTACTTGTCATGTTCAGGTCATCTATCATGTTGTTTTGCTGCTCCGAAGAGGGCTTCGTGATCTGAAATTTCAGGCTAGTGTTAATTTCACTAAGTCTGGAATCTGTTTTGCGTTTGCGTTTTTGCCATGCTTGTTTGAACCTCTTAATGGATGAATTTTCCTATGGCTCAGTGCTAGTGTTTTGTTAACCATCTTGTGTACATCACTGCCATGTATTTTGTTTTCATGTTTGGTGGCTGTAGCATGTTCATTTCGTTGCATTTAGGAGCCTACTTGCTGTATATTGCAGATCGGTTCGTTTCGTAAAACGCTCGCCATTTCCAAACCGTAGCTCCGATTCCTATGATCTTTATATATTTTTCAGGTGATTTCTTCCCCTCTATCCAGTGGCCCACTTGGTCATCCAAGTTGAGGCCAGGTTCATGCATTTTCTGTAACGTCTTGCATTTTGCATCCCGCATCGCATATCATCTTTGCATCTTATTGCTTGTCCTTGCACGTGGTTGAATGTATTCTTGTTGCTTGTTTGTGTTGTTGGGTAGATCCGGGAGACGAGTTTGCTAACGAGGAGCCCGTTGAGTGTGCTTTTGAGGATCCAGTCAACTCTGACAGCTTTGCAGGCAAGATGATCATACCCTCGAAATCACTACTATCTTTGCTATGCTAGTTTGCTCGCTCTTTTGCTTTGCCACTGCTACGATGCCTACCACTTGCTTGTCAGCCTCCCAATTGCATGATTGAACCTCTAACCTACCATTGTCCTAGCAAACCGTTGATTGGCTATGTTACCGCTTTGCTCAGCCCTTCTTATAGCGTTGTTAGTTGCAGGTGAAGATTGGAGCCGTTCCTTGTTGGAACATTTATTTACTTGTTGGGATATCATTATATTGCTATGTTATCTTAATGCATCTATATACTTGGTAAAGGGTGGAAGGCTCAGCCTCTCGCCTAGTGTTTTGTTCCACTCTTGCCGCCCTAGTTTCCGTCATATCGGTGTTATGTTCCCGGATTGTTGCGTCCCTTACGCGGTTGGGCTATAATGGGAACCCCTTGATAGTTCGCCTTGATTAAAGCTTTTCCAGCAATGCCCAACATTGGTTTTATCATTTGCCGCCTACCCCCTTTTCCCTTGGGTTTCCGGAGCCCGAGGGTCATCTTTATTTTAGCCCCCCACGGGCCAGTGCTCCTCTGAGTGTTGGTCCGAACTAGAGCCCTGTGCAACGCCACCTCGGGGAAACTCAAGGGCTGGTTTTAGTTGTACGGATTGCTCATCTGAGTGTGCCCTGAGAAAGAGATATGTACAGCTCCTATCGGGATTTGTCGGCACATTCGGGCGGTGTTGCTGGACTTGTTTTAACCTGTCGAATCATCTTGTTGTACCGAGATACCGAGTCTGATCGGTGTGTCTTGGGTGGAGGTCTATTCCTTCGTTGACCGTGAGAGCTTGTTATGGGCTAAGTTGGGACTCCCCTGCAGGGATTGATCTTTCGAAAGCCGTGCCCGCGGTTATGGGCAGATGGGAATTTGTTAATGTCCGGTTGTAGATAACTTGAACTAAACTTAATTAAAATGAATCAACCGTGTGTGTTACCGTGATGGCCCCTTCTCGGCGGAGTCCGGGAAGTGGACACGGTGTTGGAGTTATGCTTGCGCAGGATGTTCCTTTAGCTTCTCGCTCGTGCTTCGCCTTCTCTTCTCGCTCTCATTTGCGTATAAGTTAGCCACCGTATATGCTAGTCGCTTGCTGCAGCTCCACTTATATTGCCGTACCTGTCCTATAAGCTTAAATAGTCTTGATCGCGTGGGTGTGAGATTGCTGAGTCCCTGTGGCTCACAGATACTACAACTCTAGATGCAGGTTCAGGTGTTTCTTCTCCAGTTGACGATTACGAGCTCAAGTGGGAGTTCGACGAGGACTCTCAGCGATACTACGTGTCTTTTCCGGATGATCAGTAGTGGTGCCTAGTTGGGGTTATCGATTCAGGGCCTTGTCGCATGTTGGGTTCTTTTCCATTTTGGCGCCGTAGTCGGGCCATGAGTGTTTGTCTGATGGATGTTATTTATGTACTTTGATGTGACGTGGCGAGTGTAAGCCAACTATGTTCTTCCCCCTTTTATTATATATCACATGGGTTGTTGTAATGATTGCCTGACTTGCGACATTGCTTTCAATGCGGTTATGTCTCTAAGTCGTGCCTCGACACGTGGGAGCTATAGCCGCATCGAGGGCGTTACACTCGCGCATCCTCACTCGGCCACCTCGCACATCCTCACTCGGCCATCCCGCACTTCACCACTCGGTTGTGCACGTCTTCATCATTCAGCCACCTCGCGCATCCTCACTCGTCCGTCCTGCACCGCGCCAATCGGTTGTGCACGTCTTCACCACTCGGCTGCTCCGTGCGTTGCCTCTCGGTTGTGCACGTATTCACCACTCGGCAGCCCCACGCATTGCCACTTAGTTGTGCACGTCTTCATCATTCGGCCACCTCGCGTATCCTCACTCGGCCGTCCCACACCGCGCCACTCGGTTGTCCACGTCTTCACCACTCGGCCGCGCCGTGCGTCGCCTCTCGGTTGTGCACGTCTTCACCACTCGGCCGCCCCGCGCATTTCCACTCAGTTGTGCACGTCTTCATCATTCGGCCACCTCACACATCATCACTCGGTCGCCCTGCGCGTCACCACTCGGTTGGGCACGTCTTCATCACTCGGCCACTCCGCACATCGCCACTCGGTTGTCCACGTCTTCACCATTCGGCCGCCCCCCGCGCGTCGTCACTCAGTTGTACACATCATCGCCCCTCGGCCGCCTCGCGTGTCACCATCAGTTGGGCATGTGGGTCCAGATCAGATCATCAGATCCTCAAGTACTACTCGACCTCCGAGTCAGAGAGGAACAAGTCCAATCAATACCAGCTAAAAAGATTTTCTCTCTCAGACCCCCGCCGACTGCCCGCAGTCGACGGCGGTCTCGGGGACTACACCCAGTGGGTGCACTCAGCGTGCCCCCACTGGAGTAATCTCCACTCGGTCTGGCCTAGCCAGTCCGAGTGACGAACAACAAACAAACAAGTTCTAAAGAATCTCGTCGACTACCAAAAAATTTCCTATAAGGTGAGTTTAACACTCCTCCGTGGACCTATTTTGAGCCTTCTTCTAGGACTCAAAGTGTGAAACTCACAAGTGTGGATCTAAAACCGACTCGTATTGACGTTCCTCTGGGATAAGAATGGCATCTCTCTGAGAGAGCGGCCCATGTGTCAATCTTGTTGCACAGATTTAATGACACATGCATACTCTGATCACAAGTTAACCTCTTCTGAGAGATGATCGAATGTCACCAAGTTGCTCCTCGCGGGCACTTACCCAGATCAGTCAGGAAGCATAGTACCAGAATCCATTGAGATTTTGTTCAAACCTTGGTTGTCTGAAAGCACGATGACAGGTACCAAGTATTTCCGTAATCACTCAGGCCAAATTGTGTCTTCCACAAACTCGTTCTGCAAAATTGCAATCGATTCAGGGGCTAATGTTGGGGATACACATAACAGGTAGGCCCAGGAAGGGTCGAAATATCATGAAGCATGGGGTCCACACAACATGTTGGTCCAGGTAAATTTCATAGAACAACAAGCAGCATACTATCCATTCGACCAAGCAGCATACCATCCACTCGGATGACAGTTCACCACTCGACCGTACGACTCACTCAGATATGCGAAGACCAGCAGGCAGCAAAGCAGTTGGCATCATTCTCATAGTGAGGGCTTGATAGTGGGCTGGCATTATGGCATTCATGCCCCACTTTGTAACATAGGAGGTAAGGGGGTGGCGCACTCTATATAAGCCACCCCCACCACTAGACTAGGGGGGTTCTTTTCTTCTACTTCTCTCTCTTTTTCACCATTAGTCACAGGACTACGTGGATCCGTTCTCCTCTCATTGTAATCTCCGGATACATACTAAGATAAAACAAAGCCTCTCCGGAGCACGAGACGTAGGGTTGTTATCTCCACCGTGAGAGGCCCGAACTCGCTAAAATCACCGTGTCACCCATATGCATCTCGATAGATCATGCTCCTTTATCCTACCCCTCTCTTATTATCGGAATCATTACCACGACAGACGACGGCTCTCATGTTGCTGCTTTTTCAAAAGAAAATGAGGATCCAAATAAGCCAAAGGGTGTGAAAACCTTACTTTTCGGGTTACCAGTCGAGGTTTCTGTCTTGGCAAAGGTTCTGAGTCGGAGGAAATAATTACCTCTTCTTCCAGTGTCAATAAGGTTGTTAAAAAGAAGGCCAAGAGAATCAAGGGCTACCTCTGACTCAGAGGCATCATCCAGCTTGAGGAGATCAGAAGCGGTTGTTTTCTTTTTGGATTTTCTGGTGGTCTTCTTGGCGGCTATGGTGGCGGCTCTAGCTTTCTTGGCAGCTTCATGATCATATTTGGCCTTCCAAAAGTCAGATTTGGCCTGTAGGCAAATAACAGGTTAAAAATCATGCAATTACTTAACTACTGAAAGAAAGAAAAAAGAGGGGAGTCAAAGGGATTTACCTTTGGTGCCAGGTTAAGTTTGCAGAAAGGATTCAATCTTACTTTGATGCAGTCTTCATATTTACTGTTGACAACAGTGGTTGACATTTCAACAATGGCCTCTTTAGTCAGTTGTAGAGAACTATGACGTAGAGGGTCATCTGGGCCTCCAGCATAGTTATACATCAAGTCAGATCGGCGGCTCAGAGGGATGACCTGCCATGCAATCCAACAGCGGATCAAGTCAACTCCAGTTAAGTCGTTTCCCAACAAGGCTTGAACCCTTTTGATGATTGGGATGAGCTTCTTACGTTCAGTGGCAGAAAGCTTGTCAGGGAGTGAAAACTTAGCGTCAAGACGCTCCGCGCGATAACCCGGCATTGGTTTCTCATTAGCCGGCGACGTGTATTTGCAATAAAATCAAGTTTGGTTACAATCCTTGGGATGGCTTGGTAAGACTACTAAGGGAAAGACAGCATCCCGTCTGCACTGAATCAAAATTCCACCAAGTTCCAAGCTGGGGTCGTTGGTGTATTCATTCTGGCAGTTCAAATAGAAATACTCTCTGAAGAGTTCAATAGTAGGTTCTTCTTGAAGATAAATCTCGCAGAGAACTTGAAAATTGCAGATGTTTGACATGGAGTTGGGTCCAAGATCTTGTGGATGAAGCTTGAAAAAATGCAGAACATCTCTGAAGAATTTTGAGCCGGGTGGTGAAAAACCCTGGTTCATATGATCAGTAAAGATGATGACTTCACCATCCTTAGGCTGAGGTTTTTCTTCGGCCGGTTCAGGGGTGAGATAAGACATAATGCTCTTCTCTGGTAAATACCCAATGGTAACAAAATCCTTCAGAGTGGCGTCAGTGACTGTGGAAGGAACCCAGTTGCAAACTGTCGTCGTCTTTGGCGACATGGTGAGAGGACAAGCTAAAAAGGAAGTAATTTGCCAGTTTAAGTTAAATGGTGGAATCACAGGTTAATGTCTGCAATACAGATGGTGTGATGGCAGCTTAAGTAAGGGCTAATGATATATGAAGGAAAAATGAGCCGGCATGATAAGCCGCCATGACTAAAGGTATCCAGAAGTTGCCAGCGACAAAAAATTGGCAAAGTACTGAGATAAACAAGTTTCACAAGTTGTTGCTACTATTTTGGATCAATATTGTTCAAAAAGGAAAATAAATATAGACCTGAAAAACCAGTATAGAGGAGTTCATCAGTTCTAAGGAGGCCTTTGTACAATAAAGGGGGATCTACTAGCATCTAAAATGGATGCAAAACAGCTACCGCATGAGTTCCATACTTCTTTTAGATCAAAAGAGGATGCAGTGGAGAAACTACGAAGAATCTGTGATGAACAGCGAAGAACACAGAAGAACTTGCAAACCATAATGCGGATTTAAGGTGTGGAAAAGCAAAAACTTACGGACGCAGTTCTACTATGGAGGATCGCCGCCGTTCTCGGGACAAGCTCGGGTTGACGCAGCGGCCAAGGTTGAGGACGATGGTGAGCGTTGCGGCGGCAACGGCGTTCGAGCAATAGAGGGGTTGCGAGAGAAGCAAGAAGAAGAATGAGGGAGACCAACCATGCCTATTTATAAGGAGATAGGTGAACAGGCAAGCGCGAAGAACGAGGAAGGCCAAAATAATGATTATCCAGCTAATTAGACGCCTCGTTTTTCGGAAGGCATTTAAGATAAGGATCCGTTAAGATGACGTCGTGGCGGGTTTCCAAATTTTCTGAAGGTGACGTCATAGCGGGTTACAGAGCTTTTACAAGCAGTGGAAGATGGATTTCTTCTAAGTTTTGAAGATTGACATGAACAAAGTTCAAATCAACCTGGGGCCTAATGTTGGGGATATGACTACCAGGTATGACCCGCCCAGGAGGGGCCGGGTCAACCACCATGGCGGGTTACTTAAATGAAGCCCGAAGTGTATGCAAGGTGACGGTTTACAATAAGGCTTATAATAGGCCCAAGCCCAGAGGCGGCTCAAGGCCCATAAGTATAAACCACCATGTATGAATAAGACTTGTAAAGTAAGGCATGTAAGATACGTCACCGAGCCGGACACATTGTATGAGCCGGCCGAGACTCTGTAAGCCGTAGGGCGTCAACTCGTGTATATAAGGGGACGACCCGACGGTGGCTTGGGGAAAGGAACAACAGATCGTGAGCCAAGCAAGTGTATTCGCTCCTTGGTCATCGAAACCTAGCAATACCACATCAACTGGACTAGGCTTTACCTTCACCGCAAGGGGCCGAACCAGTATAAACCTCTCTGTACTTTGTCCCGATTAACCCCTTTAATCTTCCTAGTTGCGATGGCTCCATGACTAAGTCCTTTCACTAGGACATCTGCCGTGACAATTCCACGACACTTTCCTCTTCAAGGGCATGAGTCTGAAATACCAATTTTAGCTCTTGGAACATCTTACATGCTCTGTGGCGTTCAAAATGTTTTTGAACTCCCGGTTCTAAGCCGTAAAGCATGGCGCACTAAACTATCAAGTAGTCATCATACCGAGCTTGCCAAACGTTCATAACATCTGCATCTGCTCCTGCAATAGGTCCGTCACCTAGGGGTGCATCAAGGACATAATTCTTCTGTGCAGCAATGAGGATAATCCTCATATCATGGACCAAGTTCGCATCATTGCTACTATCACCTTTCAACTTAGTTTTTTCTAGGAACATATCAAAAACATAGGGGAGCTACAATGCGAGCTATTGATTTACAACATAGATATGCAAAAACTATCAGGACTTAGTTCATGATAAATTAAGTTCAGTTAATCATATTAATTAAGAACTCCCACTTAGATAGACATCCCTCGAGTAATCTAAGTGATTGAGTGGTCCATATCAACTAAACCATGTCCGATCATCACGTGAGATGGAGTAGTCTTCAATGGTGAACATCTCTATGTTGATCATATCTACTATATGATTCACGTTTGATCTTTCGATCTCAGTGTTCTGAGGCCATATCTGCATATGCTAGGCTCGTCAAGTTTAACCCGAGTATTCTGCATGTGCAAAACTGGCTTGCACCCATTGTATGTGAACGTAGAGCTTATCACACCCGATCATCACGTGGTGTCTTGGCACGACGAACTGTCACAATGGTGCATACTCAGGGAGAACACTTATACCTTGAAATTTTAGTAAGGGATCATCTCATAATGCTACCGTCGTACTAAGCAAAATAAGATGCATAAAAGATAAACATCACATGCAATCAAAATATGTGACATGATATGGCCATTATCATCTTGTGCCTTTGATCTCCATCTCCAAAGTACCGTCATGATCTCCATCGTCACCGGCATGACACCATGATCTCTATCATCTTGATCTCTATCAACGTGTCATCATATGGTCGTCTCGCCAACTATTGCTTTTGCAACTATTGCTATCGCATAGCGATAAAGTAAAGCAATTATATGGCGCTTGCATCTTATGCAATAAAGAGACAACCATAAGGGTTCTGCCAGCTGCCGATAACTTCAACAAAACATGATCATCTCATACAACAATTTATATCTCATCACGTCTTGACCATATCACATCACAACATGCCCTGCAAAAACAAGTTAGACGTCCTCTACTTTGTTGTTGCAAGTTTTACGTGGCTGCTACGGGCTTCTAGCAAGAAGCGTTCTTACCTACGCATCAAAACCACAAAGATTTTTTGTCAAGTGTGTTGTTTTAACCTTCAACAAGGACCGGGCGTAGTCAAACTTGATTCAACTAAAGCTGGATAAACAGACACCCACTAGCCACCTGTGTACGAAGCACGTCGGTAGAACCAGTCTCATGAATGCGGTCATGTAATGTCGGTCTGGGCCGCTTCATCCAACAATACTGCCGAATCAAAGTAAGACATTGTTGGTAAGCAGTATGACTATTATCGCCCACAACTCTTTGTGTTCTACTCGTGCATATAACATCTACGCATAGATCTGGCTCGGATGCCACTGTTGGGGAACGTAGTATTTCAAAAAAAATCCTACGATCACGCAAGATCTATCTAGGAGAGGCATAGAAACGAGAGGGAAGAGTGTGTCTACATACCCTCGTAGACCGAAAGCAGAAGCATTTAGTAACGTGGTTGATGTAGTCGAACGTGTTCGCGATCCAACTGATCCAAGTACCGAACGGACGGCACCTCCGCGATTTGCACACGTTCAGCTCGATGACGTCCATTGAACTCTTGATCGGTTGAGGCCGAGGGAGAGTTCCGTCAGCACGATGGCGTAGTGACGGTGATGATGAAGTTACCGACGCAGGGCTTCGCCTAAGCACTACAACGATATGACCGAGGTGTGTCATCGTGGAGGGGGGCACCGCACACGGCTAAAAGATCAACTTGTGTGTCTATGGGGTGCCCCCTGGACATGTATATAAAGGAGGGAGAGGGAGAGGCAACCGGCCCTAAGGGGGCGCGCCAAGGTGTGGAGTCCTACTAGGACTCTCTAGTCCTAGTAGGATTCTACCTCCCACACGGAGTAGTAAAGGAGCAAGGGAGAAGGAGAAGGAAAGGGGGGCGGCCCCCTTCTCCTTGTCCTAATCGTCCTCCTGCCCTATGGGGGCGCACCAGCCCCTTGTGGGCTGGTGTGCTTCCCTCTTATGGCCCATAAGGCCCATAACTTCTCCCGGGGGGTTCCGGTAACCTCCCAGTACTCCGGAAAAATGCCCGAACATCTCGGAACCATTCCGATGTCCAAATGCAACATTACAATATATGAATCTTTACCTCTTGACCATTTCGAGACTCCTCGTCATGTCCGTGATCTCACCCGGGACTCCGAACAAACTTCGGTTCATCAAATCACATAACTCATCATACAAATCGTCATCGAACATTAAGCGTGCAGACCCTATGAGTTCGAGAACTATGTAGACATGATCGAGACACATCTTCGGTCAATAACCAATATCGGAACCTGGATGCTCATATTGGCTCCTACATATTCTACGAAGATCTTTATGGTCAAACCGCATAACAACATATGTTGTTCCCTTTGTCATCGGTATGTTACTTGCCTGAGATTCGATCGTCGGTATCATCATACCTAGTTCAATCGTTACCGGCAAGTCTCTTTACTCGTTCCGTAATGCATCATCCCGTAACTAACTCATTTGTCACATTGCTTGCAAGGCTTATAGTGATGTGCATTACCGAGAGGGCCCAGAGATACCTCTCCGAAACACGGAGTGACAAATCCTAATCTCGATCGATGCCAACTCAACAAACACCATCAGAGACACCTGTAGAGCATCTTTATAATCACCCAGTTACGTTGTGACGTTTGATAGCACACAAGGTGTTCCTCTGGTATTCGGGAGTTGCATAATCTCATAGTCAGAGGAACATGTATAAGTCATGAAGAAAGCAATATCAATAAAACTAAACGATCATAATGCTAAGCTAACAGATGGGTCTTGTCCATCACATCAGTCTATAATGATGTGATCCCATTCATCAAATGACAACACATGTTTATGGCTAGGAAACTTAACCATCTTTGATTAACGATCTAGTCAAGTAGAGGCATACTAGGGACACTCTATTTGTCTATGTATTCACACATGTACTAAGTTTCCGGTTAATACAATTCTAGCATGAATAATAAACATCTATCATGATATAAGGAAATATAAATAACAACTTTATTATTGCCTCTAGGGCATATTTTCTTCATAGTTCGATCATTTCTTCTTTGAGAGTTTGCTTAGTGATCTATCCTTGTAATCGTGTGCAAATTATATAATAAAGTTTAGTTTGAGTTTTTTCTTTCTTTACTTTCATGTTGCGGAAATAAGAAAGAATAAAAGAAAGGAAATAAATAAAAGAAAGGAAAGAAATAATGAAAAGATTATATACTAATTCTATGGTAGGTGATGGCACCACATAAGGAAAAGTATAAGTAGAAAATTTTATTAGAGATTGACAAACATAGCATTAGTCAATGATGCAACTCATGAAAGAATTAATAAGGGAAGAGAAGATTCACATATAAATATACTATCCTAGAAATCTTTTGTGATTGTGAGCTCTCATCAAAATATTATATGCCAAAATTGTTGACGTTGGACAAGGAAGACAACTTAATGATTTTTGTTTGTTCATATTCACATAGATGTCATATTGTCATGGATCCTTTAACATGTGGTGCTTGCCCCCTATCTTTGCTAGCCAAAAATTCCGCACTAAGTAGAGATACTACTTGTGCATCCAAAAACCCTTAAACCCAAATCTCATTTTCAAGTGTCCACCATACCTACCTAGGGATTGAGAAAGATCCCTCAAGTAAGTTGTCATCGGTGCAAAAAGGCAATAAAAATTGCTTCTAAAAGTGTGAGATCATTTAGTGTAAGAGAAAATTGAGCGTTGCACGAACTTGTGATGGTGAAGAATAAAAGCGACAGACTGCATAATAAAGGTCGCCATCACATGGGGCAATGTAACGTGACGTTCTTTTGCACTAAGGGATTGAGCATACAAACAAATAAGCGCATGGCAACCTCTGCTTCGCTCTGCGAAGGGCCTATCTTTTACTTTTATGCAAGAGTCATAGTTTTTCTCTCTATTCCTTTTATTTTTCTCCTTTGGCAAGCATCATGTGGTGAGAAAAGATCTAGGCACATATGTCCAGTTGAATATGGGTGGCATGAGTTATTATTGTTGAAATCACCCTTGAGGTGAGTACATTGGGAGGCGATACCATAAGCCCCTATATTTCTATGTGTCCGTTTGAAACGTTTTGCTCATGTGTACGCGGTGAGTGTTAGCAATCATAGAAGACTATATGATGGTTGAGTATGTGGACTTTCCTTAAGGCTCCGACACGTGACCCTTCCTGAAAAGATAATGAATTGTAGTTGCAAAGTTGACTGAGAACATAGTTTGTTGGTTTCTAATAGAGTTTTTGCTTTATACTTCGATTGTGTGATGAACTATTACTTATTCATGAGAAGTATATGATAAAAGTCCTATTTTAATTTTGTTGTTGTTATAATAATCAACATAATGCTTCTATGTCCGTATTTTGTTTTTATCGACATCTCTCTCAAAGCATGTGACATGTTTTTCGATTTTGGTTTTCGCTTGAGGACAAGCGAGGTCTAAGCTTGGGGGAGTTTATACGTCCATTTTGCATCATGTTTTCTTACTGTTATTTATAACGTTTTTATCCATAATAATGCTTTTTGGAGTAATTCTAATGCCTTTTTCTCTCGTAATTTGCAAGGAACACACCAAGAGGGAGAATTTCGACAGCTGGAAATCTGGACCTGGAAAAGCTACGTCAGGCTACCTATTCTGCACAACTCCAAACAAGCTGAAACTTCGCGAGGATTGTTTATGGAATATATAAGAATTATTGGAGCCAATAAGTACCAAAGGGGGCCCACCAGGTGGGCAGAACCCACCTGGGCGCGCCAGGGAGCCCAGGCGCGCCCTGGTGGTTTGTGCTCCCCTCGGCCCACCTCCGGTGCCCATCTTTTGGTATATAAGTCATTTTTACCTAGAAAAAATAAGGAGAGGACTTTCGGGACAAAGCGCCGCCGCCTCAAGGCAGAACTTGGGCAGGAGCACCTTTGCCCTCCGCCGGAGCGATTCCGCCGGGGGAACTTCCCTCCCGGAGGGGGAAATCATCGTCATCATCATCACCAACAACTCTCCCATCTTGGGGAGGGCAATTTCCATCAACATCTTCAACAGCACCATCTCCTCTCAAACCCTAGTTCATCTCTTGTGTTCAATCTTGTTACCGGAACGATAGATTGGTACTTGTGGGTGACTAGTAGTGTTGATTACATATTGTAGTTCATTACTATATGGTTTATTTGGTGGAATATTATATCTTCAGATCCAATATGCTATTTAATACTCCTTTGATCATGAGCATGTTTATCATTTGTGAGTATTTACCTTTGTTCTTGAGGTCACGGGAGAAATCATGTTGCTAGTAATCATGTGAATTTGATATGTGTTTGATATTTTGATAGTATGTATGTTGTGATTCCCTTAGTGGTGTCATGTGAACGTCGACTACATGACACTTCACCATATTTTGGGCCTAAGGGAATGCATTGTGTAGTAGCAATTAGATGATGGGTTGCGAGAGTGATAGAAACTTAATCCCCAGTTTATGCGCTACTCCGTAAGGGACCGATTGGATCCAAAAGTTTAATGCTATCGTTAGAATTTATTCTTAATACTTTTCTCGTAGTTGCGGATGCTTGCGGGAGGGTTAATCATAAGTAGGAGGTTTGTTCAAGTAAGAACAACACCTAAGCACCGTTCCACCCACATATCAAATTATGAAAGTACCGGACACGAATTAAACCAACATGATGAAAGTGACTAGATGAAATTCCCGTGTACCCTCAAGAACGCTTTGCCTGTCCTTTGCCTCAAAAGGATTGGGCTACCTTGCTGCACTATTGTTACTACTATCGTTACTTGCTCGTTACAAATTATATTGCTATCAAACTACTCTACTACTTACAATTTTAGCACTTGGAGACATTACCTTACTGAAAACAACTTGTCATTTCCTTCTGCTCCTCGTTGGGTTCGACACTCTTACTTATCGAAAAGAGCTACAATTGATCCCCTATACTTGTGGGTCATCACTTCTTTCAAGAGAAACTCCTTCTCTAGAAAGGATCCATTCTTAGCAACAAAGATCTTACCTTAAGATCTGTGATAGAAGGTATACCCAACAGTTTCTTTTGGGTATCCTATGAAGACACGCTTCTCCCATTTGGGTTCGAGCTTATCAGGCTGAAACTTTTTCACATAAGCATCGCAATCCCAAAATTTAAGAAACGACAACTTTGGTTTCTTGCCAAACCATAGTTCATACGGTGTCATCTCAACGGATTTAGATGGCGCCCTATTAAATGTGAATGAAGCTGTCTCTAATGCATAACCCCACAATGATAGTGGTAAATCGGTAAGAGACATCATAGATCGCACTATATCTAATAAAGTACAGTTACGACGTTCGGACACACCATTACACCCGTGGTGTTCCAGGTGGCGTGAGTTGCGAAACTATTCCATATTGTTTCAAATAAAGACCAAACTCGTAACTCAAATATTCGCCTCCGCGATCAGATTGTAGAAACTTTTTTTTCTTGTTACGATGATTTTCCACTCTGAAATTCTTTGAACTTTTCAAATGTTTCAGACTTATGTTTCATTAAGTAGATATACCCATATCTTCCCAAATCATCTGTGAAGGTCAGAAAATAATGATACCCGCCGCGAGCCTCAACACTCATCGGACCGCATACATCAGTATGTATTATTTACAATAAGTCAGTGGTTCGCTCCATTGTTCCGACGAACGGAGTTTTAGTCATCTTGCCCATGAGGCATGGTTTGCAAGTATCAAGTGATTCATAATCAAATGATTCCAAAATCCCATCGGCATGGAGTTTCTTCAGTGCTTTACACCAATATGACCTAAACGATAGTGCCACAAATAAGTTGCACTATCATTATTAACTTTCCATCTTTTGGCTTCAATATTATGAATATGTGTATCACTATGATCGAGATTCAATAAACCATTTATATCGAGTGTATGACCATAGAAGGTTTTATTCATGTAAACAGAATAACAATTATTCTTTGACTTAAATGAATATCCATACTGCAACAAACATGATCCAATCATATTCATGCTCAACGCAAGCACCAAATAACTTCTATTTTAGGTTTAACACTAATCCCAAAGGTAAAGGGAGTGTGCGATGGTGATCTTATCAATCTTGGAATCACTTCCAACACACATCATCACCTCGCCCTTAACTAGTATATGTTCATTTTGCAACTCATGTTTTGAGTTACAAATCTTAGCAACTGAACCGGTATCAAATACCCCGGCGTTACTATGAACACTAGTAAAGTACACATCAATAACATGAATATCAAATATACATTTGTTCACTTTGCCATCCTTCTTATCCGTCAAGTATTTGGGGTAGTTCCGCTTCAAGTGACTGTTTTCCTTTGCAGTAGAAGCACTCGGTTTCAGGCTTAGGTCTAGCTTTGGGTTTCTTCACGGGAGTGGCAACTTGCTTGCCATTCTTTCTTGAAGTTCCCTTTCTTTCCCTTGCCCTTTTACTTGAAACTAGTGGTCTTGTCAACCATCAACACTTGATGCTTTTTCTTGATTTCTACCTTCGCCGATTTCAGCATTGCGAAGAGCTTGGGAATCATTTCCATTATCCCTTGCATAATATAGTTCATCACGAAGTTCTGGTAACTTGGTGATAGTGACTAGAGAACTCTGTCAATCACTATCTTATCTGGAAAATTAACTCCCACTTCATTCAAGTGATTGTAGTACTCAGACATTCTGAGCACATGCTCACTAGCTGAGCTATTCTCCTCCATCTTGCAGCTATAGAACTTGTTGGAGACTTCATATCTCTCAACTCGGGCATTTTCTTGAAATATGAACTTCAACTCTTGGAACATATCATATGCTCCATGACGTTCAAAACGTCTTTGGAGTCCCGATTCTAAGCCGTAAAGTATGGTGCACTAAACTATCAAGTAGTCATCATACCGAGCTTGTCAAACGTTCATGACGTCTACATCAGCTCCAGCAACAGGTCTGTCACCTAGAGGTGCATCAAGGACATAATTCTTCTGTGCAGTAATGAGGATAATCCTCAGATCACGGACCCAATCTGCATCATTGCTACTATCATCTTTCAATTTAGTTTTCTCTAGGAACATATCAAAAACATAGGGGAGCTACAACGCGATCTATTGATCTACAACATAGATATGCAAATACTATTAGGACTAAGTTCATGATAAATTAAGTTCAATTAATCAAATTACTTAAGAACTCCCACTTAGATAGGCATCCCTCGAGTCATCTAAATGATCACATGATCCAAATCAACTAAACCATGTCCGATCATCACGTTAGATGGAGTAGTCTTCAATGGTGAACATCTCTATGTTGATCATATCTACTATATGATTCACGTTCGACCTTTCGGTCTCAGTGTTCTGAGGCCATATCTGCATATGCTAGGCTCATCAAGTTTAAGCCGAGTATTCTGCACGTGCAAAATTGTCTTACACCCATTGTATGTGGACGTAGAGCTTATCACACCCGATCATCACGTGGTGTCTCGGCACGACAAACTGTAGCAACAGTGCATACTCAGGGAGAACACTTATACCTTGAAAATTAGTGAGGGATCATCTTATAATGCTACCGCCGTACTAAGAAAAATAAGATGCATAAAGGATAAACATCACATGCAATCAAAATATGTGACTTGATATGGCCATCATCATCTTGTGCCTTTGATCTCCATCTCCAAAGCACCGTCATGATCTCCATCGTCACCAGCTTGACACCTTGATCTCCATCGTAGTATCATTGTCGTCTCGCCAACTATTGCTTCTACGACTATCGCTACCGCTTAATGATAAAGTAAAGCAATTACATGGCGATTGCATTTCATACAATAAAGTGACAACCATAAGGCTCCTGCCAGTTGCCGATAACTTCTACAAAACATGATCATCTCATACAACAATTTATATCTCATCACATCTTGACCATATCACATCACAACATGCCCTACAAAAACAAGTTAGATGTCCTCTACTTTGTTGCTGCAAGTTTTACGTGGCTACTATGGGCTTCTAGAAAGAACCGTTCTTACCTACGCATCAAAACCACAACGTTTTTTCGTCAAGTGTGATGTTTTAACCTTCAACAAGGACCAGCTGTAGTCAAACTCGATTCAACTTAAGTTGGAGAAACAGACAACCGCCAGCCACCTGTGTGCAGAGCACGTCGGTAGAACCAGTCTCATGAACGCGGTCATGTAATGTTGGTCCGGGCCGCTTCATCCAAAAATACCATTGAATCAAAGTAAGACGTTGGTGGTAAGCAGTATGACTATTATCTCCCACAACTCATTGTGTTCTACTCGTGCATATATCATCTACGTATAGACCTGGCTCGGATGTCACTATTGGGGAATGTAGCATGCAATTTCAAAAAAAAAATCCTACGATCATGCAAAATCTATCTAGGAGAAGCATAGCAACGAGACGGGAGAGTGTGTCCACGTACCCTCGTAGACCAAAAGTGGAAGCATTATGTAACGCGGTTGATGTAGTCGAACGTCTTCACGATCCAATCGATCCAAGTACCGAACGTACGGCACCTCCGTGTTCAGCACACATTCAGCACGATGACGTCTCTCGAGCTCTTGATACAGTAGAGGGTCGATGGAGAGTTCCATCAACATGATGGCGTGGCGACGGTGTTGGTGATGTGATCCACGCAAGGCTTCGCCTAAGCACTACAACAATATAATCGAGGTGGTAAACTATGGAGGGGGGGCACCGCACACGGCTGAGGAACAATTGATGTGTCTTTGGGGTACCCCCTGCCCCCGTATATAAAGGAGGAGGGGAGGAGGCGACCGGCCTAGGGGCGCGCCAAAGGGGGAGTCCAACTAGGACTCCCAATCCTAGTTGGACTCCCTTTCCTTTTCCGGAGAGGGGAAAGAGGGAAGGGAGAGGAAGAGGAGAAGGAAAGGGGGGCGCGCCCCCCTCCCTAGCCCAATTCGGACTCCCTATAGGGAGGGGCGCAGCTACCCCTTGTGGGCTGCCTCCCCTCTCCCCTATGGCCCATGTAGGCCCAATATTCCTCCGGGGGGTTCCGGTAACCCCTCGGTACTCCGGAAAAAATACCTGAATCACTCAGAACCATTCCGATGTCCGAATACAACCTTCCAATATATGAATCTTTACCTCTCGACCATTCCGAGACTCCTCGTCATGTCCGTGATCTCATCCGGGACTCCGAAAAAACTTTGGTCACCAAAACACATAACTCATAATAGAAATCATGATCGAACGTTAAGCGTGCGGACCCTATGGGTTCGAGAACTATGTAGACATGACCGAGACATATCTCTGGTCAATAACCAATAGCGGAACCTGGATGCTCATATTGGCTCCTACATATTCTATGAAGATGTTTATTGGGCAAACCGCATAACAACATACGGCATTCCCTTTGTCATCGGTATGTTACTTGCCCGAGATTCGATCGTCGGTATCATCATACCTAGTTCAATCTTGTTACCGGCAAGTCTCTTTACTCGTTCTGTAATGCATCATCTCATAACTAACTCATTAGTCACATTGCTTGCAAGGCTTATAGTGATGTGCATTACCGAGAGGGCCCAGAGATACTTCTCCGATACTCAGAGTGAAAAATCCTAATCTTGATCTATGCCAACTAAACAAACACCTTCGGAGACACCTGTAGAGCATCTTTATAATCACCCAGTTATGTTGTGACGTTTGATAGCACACAAGGTGCTCCTCCGGTATTCGGGAGTTGCATAATCTCATAGTCAGAGGAATATGTATAAGTCATGAAGAAAGCAATAGCAATAAAACTTAACGATCATTATGCTAAGCTAACGGATGGGTCTTGTCCATCACATCATTCTCCTAATGATGTCATCTCGTTCATCAAATGACAACACATGTCTATGGTGAGGAAACTTAACCATCTTGGATTAACGAGCTAGTCAAGTAGAGGCATACTAGGGACACTTTGTTTTGTCTATGTGTTCACACATGTATCAAGTTTCCGGTTAATACAATTCTAGCATGAATAATAAACATTTATCATGATATAAGGAAATATAAATAACAACTTCATTATTGCCTCTAGGGAATATTTCCTTCAACTACTTCCGTGAGCAGGTGGCGTGCCAGCGCCGGGCCTACACGAAGATCAAGGTCCGGCGCTGCGGACGCGAGGAGGGCGGCGGCGTCGTCCTCGACAGCGATGAGGAGGACGAGCCCTGGACATCCAACCCCCCGCGCGTCGGTGACCCTGGTCAGGGGTGCAGTAGGGACGGCGGCTGCTCCGACGGGACACAGGGTGGTGACGGCGGCAGCGACTACACCCGGTTCTACAGGCTCCTCGGCATGTAGAAGGCGGGCGGCGGCCGTGGAGTAGTAGGGCTAGGCGTAGTTCTAGGCGTAGTTTGTATGTTTCTCTATTTTTTATAAGAATTTCAATGAAAACCCACCAAGTTTGTGCCAGATTCGTATCAGATTGTCGAGTTTGCGTGATTTTGGGGGCGACTTGGGGGCGACGACTCGGAAAGCAATCGCCCCCACGACGAAAGCAAACGCCGGTTCAGCCCCAGACATCGCTTTTTCGGTGTACGGGGGGGCCGAACGACTGGAGATGCTCTTATACTCCCTCTGTGCCATAATATAATAGCGTTTTTCAAGCTAACATTGTTGGGGATCGTAGCAGAAATTTAAAATTTTCTACGCATCACCAAGATCAATCTATGGACTAATCTAGCAACGAGAGGAAGGGGAGTGCATCTACATACCCTTATAGATCGCTAAGCGGAAGTGTTGCAAGAACGTGGATGAAGGAGTCGTACTCGCAGCGATTCAGATCGCGGTTGATTCCGATCTAAGCGCCGAACAACGGCGCCTCCGCGTTCAACACATGTGCAGCCCAGTGACGTCTCCCACGCCTTGATCCAGCAAGGGGAGAAGGAGAGGTTGGGGAAGACTCCATCCAGCAGCAGCACGATGGCGTGGTGGTGAAGGAGGAGCGTGGCAATCCTGCAGGGCTTCGCCAAGAACCGCGGGAGAAGAGGAGGACTTGGGAGAGGGGGAGGGATGCACCAGAAATTTTGTTGCGGCTGCCCTCCCACCCCCCACATATATATAGGGGCAAGGGAGAGGGGGGCCGGCCCCCTCAGATCCAATCTGAGGAGGGGGCGGCGGCCAGGGGGGTTGCCTTGCCCCCCAAGGCAAGGGGGCGCCCCCCCCCTTTAGGGTTCCCCTTAAACCCTAGGCGCATGGGCCCTAAGGGGGGAGGCGCCCAGCCCACTAAGGGGCTGGTCCCTCTCCACACACAGCCCATAGGGCCCTCCGGGGCAGGTGTACCCTCCCGGTGGACCCCCGGAACCCCTTCGGTGGTCCCGGTACAATACTGGTAACCCCCCGAATTATTTCGGTGACCGTATGATGACTTCTCATATATAAATCTTTACCTCCGGACCATTCCGGAACTCCTCGTGACGTCCGGGATCTCATCCGGGACTCCGAATAACATTCGGTAACCACGTACATCTATTCCCTATAACCCTAGCGTCATCGAACCTTAAGTGTGTAGACCCTACGGGCTCGGGAGTCATGCAGACATGGCCGAGACAACTCTCCGGTCAATAACCAACAGCGGGATCTGGATACCCATGTTGGTTCCCACATTCTCCACGATGATCTCATCGGATGAACCACGATGTCAAGGATTCAATCAATCCCGTATACAATTCCCTTTGTCTATCGGTACGATACTTGCCCGAGATTCGATCGTCGGTATCCCGATACCTTGTTCAATCTCGTTACCGGCAAGTCTCTTTACTCATTCCATAACATATCATCCCGTGATCAACTCCTTGGTCACATTGTGCACATTATGATGATGTCCTACCGAGTGGGCCCAGAGATACCTCTCCGTTACACGGAGTGACAAATCCCAGTCTCATTTCGTGCCAACCCAACAGACACTTTCGGAGATACCCGTAGTGCACCTTTATAGCCACCCAGTTACGTTGTGACGTTTGGCACACCCAAAGCATTCCTACGGTATCCGGGAGTTGCACAATCTCATGGTATAAGGAAATGATACTTGACATTAGAAAAGCTTTAGCATACGAACTACACGATCTTGTGCTAGGCTTAGGATTGGGTCTTGTCCATCACATCATTATCCTAATGATGTGATCCCGTTATCAACGACATCCAATGTCCATGGTCAGGAAACCGTAACCATCTATTGATCAACGAGCTAGTCAACTAGAGGCTTACTAGGGACATGGTGTTCTCTATGTATCCACACATGTATCTGAGTTTCCTATCAATACAATTCTAGCATGGATAATAAACGATTATCATGAACAAGGAAATATAATAATAACCAATTTATTATTGCCTCTAGGGCATATTTCCAACAGTCTCCCACTTGCACTAGAGTCAATAATCTAGTTCACATCACCATGTGATTAACACTCACAGGTCACATCGCCATGTGACCAACATCCAAAGAGTTTACTAGACTCAATAATCTAGTTCACATTACTATGTGATTAACACTCAATGAGTTCTGGGTTTGATCATGTTATGCTTGTGAGAGAGGTTGTAGTCAACGGGTCTGCAATATTCAGATCCCTATGTATTTCGCAAAACTTTATGTCATATCGTAGATGCTGCTACCATGTTCCACTTGGAGCTATTCCAAATTGTTGCTCCATTATACGTATCCAGTATCTCTACTCAGAGCTATCCGGATAGGTGTTAAGCTTGCATCGACGTAACTCTTTACGTCGAACTCTTTATCACCTCCATAACCGAGAAACATTTCCTTATTCCTCTAAGGATAATTTTGACCGCTATCTGGTGATCCACTCCTAGATCACCTTTGTACCCTCTTGCCAGACATGTGGCAAGGCACACATCTGGTGCGGTACTCAGCATGGCATACCGTATAGACCCTATGACAAAAGCATAGGGGACGACCTTCGTCCTTCCTCTTTCTTCTGCCGTGGTCAATCTTTGAGTCTTACTCAACTTCACACCTTACAACTCAGGTAAGAATCCCTTCTTTGACTGATCTATTTTGAACTCCTTCAAAAACATGTCCAGGTCTTCCTTTGAAAATCACTCTTCAAACAACCGTTTATGCTTTCCAGAAATTCTACATTATTTCGAATCAACAATATGTCATCCACATATACTTATCAGAAATGTTGTAGTGCTCCCACTCACTTTCTTGTAAATACAAGTTTCTAGCAAACATTGTATAAACCTAAAAGCTTTGATCACTCCATCAAAGCATATATTCCGACTCCGAGATGCTTGCTCTAGTCCATAGAAGGATTGCTGGAGCCAGCATACCTTTTAGCATCCTTAGGATCGACAAAACCTTTTATTGTATCACATACAACTTTTTCTTACGAAAACTGGTAAGAAAACTTGTTTTTAACATCCATCTATCAGATTTCACAATCGAAAAATACAGCTAATGCTAACATGATTCCGACGGACTTAAGCATCGCTATAGGTGAGAAATTCTCATCGTAGTCAACTCCTTGAACTTGTGAAAAGACTCTTTCCCACAAGTCGAGCTTCATAGACGGTAACATTACCGCCCACGTCCGTCTTCTTCTTAAAGATCCATTTATCTCAATGGCTTGCCGATCATCGGGCAAGTCCACCAAAGTCCATACTTTGTTCTGATACATGGATCCTATCTCGGATTTCATGGCTTCTAACCATTTGTCGGAATACGGGCCCACCATCGCTTCTCCATAGCTCGTAGGTTCATTGTTGTCTAACAACATGATATCTAAGACAGGATTACCGTACCACTCAGGAGTAGTACATATCCTTGTCGACCTACGAGGTTCGATAGCAACTTGATCCGAAGCTTCATGATCACTATCATTAACTTCCTATTCAACAAATGTAGGCACCACAGAAAACATCTTTCTGTGTTGCATCACTCTCTGGTTGAAGTAAAGGTTCGACAACCTCATCAAGTTCTATCTTCCTCCCACTCAATTCTTTCAAGAGAAACTCCTTCTCGAGAAAGGACCCGTTCTTAGCGACAAACAATTTGCCCTTGGATCTGAGATAGAAGGTATACCCAACTGTCACCTTTGGGTATCCTATGAAGATGTGTTTGTCCGCTTTTGGGTTCGAGCTTCTCCAGCTGAAGCCTTAAGCATCGCAGCCCCAAACATTAAGAAACGACAACTTTGGTTTCTTGCCAAACCATATTCATACAACGTCGTCTCAACGGACTTAGATGGTGTCCTATCTAAAGTGAATGCAGCTGTCTCTAACGCATATCCTCAAAATGAAAACGGTAGATCGGTAAGAGACATCATAGATCGCACCATATCTCATAAGGTTCAATTACGACGTCCGGATACACCATTACCCTGTGGTGTTCCAGGTGGCTTCAACTATGAAACAATTCCACAATGTCTTAAGTGATTGCTAAACTCATAACTCAGAAATTCTCATCGATCAGATCGTAGGAATTTGATCTTCTTGTTATGATGGTTCTTAACTTCACTCTGAAATAGCTTGAACTTTTCAAATGTTTCAGACTTGTGCTTCATTAAGTAAATATACCTATATCTACTCAAATCGTCAGTGAAGATGAGAAAATAGCGATATCCACCACACGCTTCAATTCTCATTGGATCACACGCATCAGCATGTATGATTTCCAACAAGTCACTTGCCCGTTTCATTGTACCTGAAAACGGGGTCTTAGTCATCCTGCCCATGAGGCATGGCTCGCATGTGTCAAGCGATTCAAAATCAAGTGACTCCAAACATCCATCGACACGGAGTTTCTTCATGCATCTTACGCCAATATGACCTAAGCGGCAGTGCCACAAGAAAGTGGTACTATCTACATCTTTTGGCGTGAACATGTGTATTACCACGACCGAGATTCACTGAACCATTCACATAGGGTGCATGAACATGAAAGGTATTATTCATGTAAACAGAATAACCATTATTCTCTAACTTAAATGAATAACCATATTGCAATGAACATGATCTAATCATATTCATGCTCAACGTAGACACCTGATAACATTTATCTAGGTTCAATACTAATCCCGAAGGCAGATGGAGCGTGCGATGGTGATCTCATCAACTTTGGAAACACTTCCAACACACATTGTCACCTCGCCCTTAGCCAGTCTCCGTTTAGTCCGTAGCTTTTGCTTCAAGTCACCAATAATAGCAACTGAACCGGTATCCAATACCCAGGTGCTACCAGGAGTACTAGTGAGGTACACATTAATAACACGTATATACTTTGTTGAAGTTGCCAGCCTTCTTATCTACCATGCATTTGGGGTAATTCCGCTACCAGTGACCGTTCCCCTTACAATAGAAGCACTTAGTCTCGAGTTTGGGTTCAACCTTGGGTTCCTTCACTGGAGCGGCAACTGGTTTGCCATCCATGAAGTTTCCCTTCTAGCCCTTGCCCTTCTTGAAACCAATGGTCTTGTTAAACCATCAACACTTGATGCTCCTTCTTGATTTCTACATTTTGCGGTCTTAAGCACCGCGAACAGCTCCGGGATCAACTCCATCCCTTGCATGTCATAGTTCATCACGAAGATCTAGTAGCTTAGTTATAGTGGCTAGAGAACTCTATCAATCACTATCTTATCTGGAAGTTTAACTCCCACTTGATTTAAGTGATTGTAGCACCCAGACATTCTGAGCACATGCTCACTAGCTGAGCTATTCTCTTCCATTTTGTTGGCAAAAGAACTTGTCAGAGGTCTCATACCTCTCAACACGGGCATGAGCCTGAAATCCGAATTTCAGCTCTTGGAACATCTCATATGTCTTATGGCGTTCAAAACGTCATTGGAATCCCGATTCTAAGCCGTAAAGTATGGTGCACTAAACTATCAAGTAGTCATCAGGATGTGTCTATCAGGTGTTCACAACATCCACAGACGACGTTGTAGGGGTTTGCACATCGAGCGGTGCATCAAAGACGTAAGCCTTCTGTGTAGCAGTGAGGACACTCCTCGGACTACGGACCCAGTCCGCATCATCGCTTACAATATCTTTCAACTTAGTCTTTCTCTAGGAACGTATTGAAACAGGGAGCTACAACGTGAGCTATTTATCTACAACATATTTGCAAAGACAATTTAGACTATGTTCATGATAATTAAGTTCATCTAATCAAATTATTTAATAAACTCCCACTCAAATAGACATCCCTCTAGTCATCTAAGTGATACATGATCCGAGTCAACTAGGTCGTGTCCGATCATCACGTGAGACAGACTAGTCATCACCGGTGAACATCTTCATGCTGATCATATCTTCTATACGACTCATGTTCGACCTTTCGGTCTTCCATGTCCCGAGGCCATGTCTGTACTTGCTAGGCTCGTCAAGTCAACCTAAGTGTATTGCGTGTGTAAATCTGGCTTACACCCGTTGTATTCGAACGTTAGAATCTATCACACCTGATCATCACGTGGTGCTTCGAAACAACGAACCTTCGCAACGGTGCACAGTTAGGGGGAACACTTTCTTGAACTTATTGCAAGGGATCATCTTATTTAAGCTACCGTCGTTCTAAGCAAATAAGATGTAAAACATGATAAACATCACATGCAATCAAATAGTGACATGATATGGCCAATATCATTTTGCTCCTTTTGATCTCCATCTTCGGGGCGCCATGATCATCATCGTCACCGGCATGACACCATGATCTCCATCATCATGATCTCCATCATCGTGTCTTCATGAAGTCGTCTCGTCAACTATTACTTCTACTACTATGGCTAACGGTTTAGCAATAAAGTAAAGTAATTACATGACGTTTAAGTTGACACGCAGGTCATAAATAAATTAAGACAACTCCTATGGCTCCCGCCGGTTTTCATACTCATCGACATGCAAGTCATGATTCCTATTACAAGAATATGATCAATCTCATACATCACATATATCATTCATCACATCCTTTTGGCCATATCACATCACAAGGCATATGCAGCAAAAACAAGTTAGACGTCCTCTAATTGTTGTTGCAATTTTTTTTACGTGGCTGCTATAGGTTTCTAGCAAGAACGTTTCTTACCTACGCCAAAACCACAACGTGATATGCCAATTTCTATTTACCCTTCATAAGGACCCTTTTCATCGAATCCGATCCGACTAAAGTGGGAGAGACAGACACCCGCTAGCCACCTTATGCAACTAGTGCATGTCAGTCGGTGGAACTTGTCTCACATAAGAGTACGTGTAAGGTCGGTCCGGGCCGCTTCATCCCACGATGCCGCCGAATCAAGATAAGACTAGTAACGGCAAGTAAATTGACAAAATCGACGCCCACAACAACTTGTGTTCTACTCGTGCATAGAAACTACGCATAGACCTAGCTCATGATGCCACTGTTGGGGATCGTAGCAGAAATTTAAAATTTTCTACGCATCACCAAGATCAATCTATGGAGTAATCTAGCAACGAGGGGAAGGGGAGTGCATCTACATACCCTTGTAGATCGCTAAGCGGAAGCGTTGCAAGAACGCGGATGAAGGAGTCGTACTCGCAGCGATTCAGATCGCGGTTGATTCTGATCTAAGCGTCGAACAACGGCGCCTCCGTGTTCAACACACGTGCAGCCCGGTGACGTCTCCCACGCCTTGATCCAGCAAGGGGAGAAGGAGAGGTTGGGGAAGACTCCACCCAGCAGCAGCACAACGGCGTGGTGGTGAAGGAGGAGCATGGCAATCCTGCAGGGCTTCGCCAAGCACCGCAGGAGAAGAGGAGGACTTGGGAGAGGGGAGGGCTGCGCCAGAACTTTTGTTGCGGCTGCCCTCCCACCCCCCACATATATATAGGGGCAAGGGAGAGGGGGCCGGCCCCCTCATATCCAATCTGAGGAGGGGGCGGCGGCCAGGGGGGTTGCCTTCCCCCCCCCCCAAGGCAAGGGGGCGCCCCCCCCCCCTTTAGGGTTCCCCTTAAACCCTAGGCGCATGGGCCCTAAGGGGGGAGGCGCCCAGCCCACTAAGGGGCTGGTCCCTCTCCACACACAGCCCATAGGGCCCTCCGGGGCAGGTGGACCCTCCCAGTGGACCCCCGGAACCCCTTCGGTGGTCCCGGTACAATACCGGTAACCCCCCGAATTATTTCGGTGACCGTATGATGACTTCTCATATATAAATCTTTACCTCCGGACCATTCCGGAACTCCTCGTGACGTCCGGGATCTCATCCGGGACTCCGAATAACATTCGGTAACCACGTACATCTATTCCCTATAACCCTAGCGTCATCGAACCTTAAGTGTGTAGACCCTACGGGCTCGGGAGTCATGCAGACATGGCCGAGACAACTCTCCGGTCAATAACCAACAGCGGGATCTGGATACCCATGTTGGTTCCCACATTCTCCACGATGATCTCATCGGATGAACCACGATGTCAAGGATTCAATCAATCCCGTATACAATTCCCTTTGTCTATCGGTACGATACTTGCCCGAGATTCGATCGTCGGTATCCCGATACCTTGTTCAATCTCGTTACCGGCAAGTCTCTTTACTCATTCCATAACATATCATCCCGTGATCAACTCCTTGGTCACATTGTGCACATTATGATGATGTCCTACCGAGTGGGCCCAGAGATACCTCTCCGTTACACGGAGTGACAAATCCCAGTCTCATTTCGTGCCAACCCAACAGACACTTTCGGAGATACCCGTAGTGCACCTTTATAGCCACCCAGTTACGTTGTGACGTTTGGCACACCCAAAGCATTCCTACGGTATCCGGGAGTTGCACAATCTCATGGTCTAAGGAAATGATACTTGACATTAGAAAAGCTTTAGCATACGAACTACACGATCTTGTGCTAGGCTTAGGATTGGGTCTTGTCCATCACATCATTCTCCTAATGATGTGATCCCGTTATCAACAACATCCAATGTCCATGGTCAGGAAACCGTAACCATCTATTGATCAACGAGCTAGTCAACTAGAGTCTTACTAGGGACATGGTGTTGTCTATGTATCCACACATGTATCTGAGTTTCCTATCAATACAATTCTAGCATGGATAATAAACGATTATCATGAACAAGGAAATATAATAATAACCAATTTATTATTGCCTCTAGGGCATATTTCCAACAAACATAGCTTGAAAAACGCTCTTATATTGTGGGACAGAGGGAGTATATTTTAAATATCAAATACATGTACGTCAATCATTTTGATTAAATTGTTCGGCACGTGTAAAATACAAATAGTTTAGTGCATACAGAAACAAATTATTTTGTACTTAAGATTTTCAGTGTGGATGTAACATCTATGTTGTACCAACCTGGTTGGGGGTTTAGTCCAACCTTGTCGTGCAAGGAGTGACGCGACCGGCTTAAATAGTTATGTCGTACAAAAGCAATAAGCTTCTCTTTCAGTATGGCCTTCAAGTATTGCTTTGTGAAGGGTATGAGTTCATAACTCAACGAGGAGCTGAAGGAAATGATAAGTGGTTTTAGCAAAGTATTCTCAGCAAATATTGAACCTAGTGGTAACGTGCAGTTTGATAGCAAGATAACTCATAACAATTAACAAGTAACAATAGTAACAAAGTGCAACAAGGTGGCTCAATCCTTTTTATAGCAATGGACAAGCTGGAGTTCTCTCTTATATTAAGCAAAGCTTGTCTTCTCAAGGACACATGAGAATTCTCGTCTAGTCATGTTCATTATGTTTAGTTGATCCGTGTTCACTAGTTTGAGAATTTGATATGTGGGTGGAACGGCGCTAGGGTGCTGTTCTTACTTGAGTAAACAACCCACTTATGATTACTCCCTCCCGGAAGCATCCACAATTATGAAAGAAGAATTAACATAAATCTAACCATAGCGTGAAACGTATGGATCCAAATCAGTCCCTTACAGAATAACTCATAAACCAGGATTTAATCTCTGTCACTCTCGCAACCCAATATCTACTTATTACTCCCTAATGCCTTCCCTTGGGCCCAAGCATGGTAAATTGTCATGTAGTCGATGTTCACATGACACCACTTGTCGTGGAATTGTCACGACAGATGTCCTAGGGTGAGGACTTAGTCGTGAGGCCAACGCATCTATGTGGTAGCTTGAGAGGGGTTGAGCGGAATCGAGAGACGCAACGCAAGACAAGGATTTAGACAGCTTCGGGCCCCAGGAAACATCATCCGATAACAACCCTACGTGTTGTTTGTGGCTAGCTCTTATTATCATCACAAAGGAGTCGCCATAAACCGGCTCTCCCAGTTATCCCTAACCCTTAAGATTACCCTCTCTCTTGGGGTGCCTCGCCCGTCCTTATATATGTTGAAGGGGAGGGTTACATGTAGAGTCCAACTCGGATTAAGACTAAACTGACTTCTCTTCATGGGATTTTTAACGTCTTGGGCTTCATAACATCTCGGGCTTCATAACCCCTGGCAACCGAGTTATCACTGTCTGTCGGGTTATGACTAGAGCCGGTTTATGATGGTCTGCCGGTTTATGATGGTCTACCGGTTTATGATTGTCTGCCGGATTATGATCGGACTTAACTCCTGTCGGGTTATCATCTGACTTAACTCCTGCCGGATTATCATCTGACTTAACTCCTGCCGGGTTATCATCTGACTTAACTCCTGGCGGTTTATCATCTGACTTAACTCCTGCCGGATTATCATCTGACTTAACTCCTCTCGGGCTATCATCTGACTTAACTCCTGCCGGCTTATCATCTGACTTAACTCCTGCTGGGTTATCATCTGACTTAACTCCTGCCAGGTTATCATCTTCGGCTGGGTCATACCGCGGGGTATATCCCCGACACCACTAGAGGAAGAACAATATACATATCATCAAAACACTAAACGGATACCAACTTCACATAATTACTTATAACAAGACTTCTCCCATGTTCTCAAGAACGAACGAAACTACTCATAAATCATATTCATATTCATGTTAAGATCAGAAGGGTGATGTATATGGTTAAGGATTTGAACATATAATCTTCCACCAAATAAGCCAACTAGCATCGACTACAAAACCTAATCAACACTATTAGCAACCCACAAGTACCAATCTGAGGTTTTGAGACAAAGATCGAATACAAGAGATGAACTAGGATTTTTAGATGAAATGGTGCTGGTGAAGATCTTGATTAAGATTGGTATCCCTGTCGATGGCTTCAATTTCCCCCTCCCAGAGGGAAGTATCCCTGGCGAAATCGCTCTGCCGGAGAGTAAGTGCTCCTGCCCAGTTCTCGCCTCGAGATGGCGGCTCTTCGTTCCAAAAGTCTTCTCTTGATTTTTTCTAGGGAAAATGGCATCATATATGAGGAGGGCCACGGAGGCCTACTGGTGTGTCACACCCACGATGCGGCTATATCTCCCACGTGTCGGAGCACGACTTAGAGGCATAACCGCATAGTAGGCATGTCGCAAGAGGGGTAATCTTTACACATCCCATGTACTGAATAAGAAAGGGGATAAAGAGTTGGCTTACAATCGCCACTTCACACAATACATAAATATAGCATTACATCATCCAGAATACAATCAAGGTCCGACTACGGAACCAAATAAAGAAAGACCACCCCAAATGCATAGATCCCCAATCTCCCCAACTGGGCTCCTCTACTGATCGTCCGGAAAAGGAACATAGTAACGTCCCGAATCCTCGTCGAACTCCCACTTGAGTTCGGTCGCGTCCCCTGCACTGGCATCAACGGCACTTGCATCTGGTTTTGGAAGTAATCTGTGAGTCACGGGGACTCAGCAATCCCACACCCTCGCGATCAAGACTATTTAAGCTTATGGGTAGGAAAGGTCGTGAGGTGGAGCTGCAACAAGCACTAGCATATATGGTAGCTAACTTACGCAAATGAGAGCAAGAAGAGAAGCAAAGCATGGCCGAGAAGCTATAAAGATCAAGAAGTGATCCTGAAACTACATACGTTCAAGCATAACATGAGACCGTGTTCTCTTCCCGGACTCCGCCGAAAAGAGACCATCATGGCTACCAATGTTGTTGATTCATTTTAATTAATTTAAGTGTCAAGTTCTCTACAACTGGACATTAACAAATTCCCATCTGCCCATAACCGCGTGCACGGCTTTCGGAAGTTCAAAACCCTGCAGGGGTGTCCCAACTTAGCCCATCACAAGCTCTCACGGTCAAAGAAGGATATTCCTTTTCCCAGGACGACCCGATCAGACTCGGAATCCCGGTTACAAGACATTTCAACAATGGTAAAACAAGACCAGCAAAGCCACCTGATGTGCCGACAAATCCCGATAGGAGTCGCACGTATCTCATTCTCAGGGCACACCGGATGGGCAAGACGTCGGGTTGGCATAAACCCCGGTTGCCCAGGGGGCGCCGGACATCGCCCAGGTTGGACCAACACTTAGAGAAGCACTGGCCCGGGGGGGTTAAAATAAAGATGACCCTTGAGTCCGCGAAACCCAAGGGAAAAAGGCTTAGGTGGCAAATGGTAAAACCAAGGTTGGGCCTTGCTGGAGGAGTTTTATTCAAGGCGAACTGTCAAGGGGTTCCCATTATAACCCAACCGTGTAAGGAACGCAAAATCAAGGAACATAACATTGGTATGACGGAAACTAGGGCGGCAAGAGTGGAACAAAACACCAGGCATAAGGCCGAGCCTTCCACCCTTTACCAAGTATATAGATGCATTAAAGTAAACAAGATATAATAATGATATCCCAACAATAAACATGTTTCAACAAGGAACAAACTCCATCTTCACCTGCAACTAGCAACACTATAAGAGGGGCTGAGCAAAGCGGTAACATAGCCAAACAACTGTTTGCTAGGACGAGGTGGGTTAGAGGCTTGACATGGCAATATGGGAGGCATGATATAGCAAGTGGTAGGTATCGCGGCATAGCAAAAGAGCGAGCAACTAGCAAGCAAAGATAGAAGTGATTTCGAGGGTATGGTCATCTTGCCTGCAAAGTTCTCCGAGTTGACATAAGCTTGATCCTCGTAAGCGTACTCAATGGGTTCCTCGATCACGTACCTGTCTCCCGGCTCTACCCAAGGCAAGAACACAAGCAAAGGAAACAACAATCAACCACGGTGCAATGCACAAGCAACATGATGCAAAACATGGCATGATATGCGGGATGTGATATGCAATGCATATGCATGCTCCGAAAGGAAAAGATTGAACAAGGCCTCAATTTGGCAAACCAAGAGTGCCGCTGGAAAGATGAGTTGATTTCGGTCGAAATCGATATAAAGATCACCGGAAACGGATGCACGGTTTGCAAATGGCAAGCAAAACAATAATGGCACAAATCTGCGATTAACAACACGATGCCATCTAAAATGCAACAAGAAACTAAGCTACTGCACTCTAACATAACAACAAAGCACATGGCAGTGATCTACTCAAGATGCTTGACAAAAGATGAACACTGAGATACGCTAAATCACACAAGAGCAGGTTCAAACCAGCATGGCAAAAGTGCAAAAGATATCAGCATCACAGACTTAGTGAAAAAACTAACATGTCAGGAATTAACATCAGGAATCAATGTTTAGAGCAAGATAACAACATTCTACAGGAACAAAACATAGCAAAAAAAGGCATGGCATGAATCTACTCAAAGCATATAACAAAAGTCCCTTACTGACCATAAGCCAAAAAGGATCAAAAGATATGATGGCACCCATGTAAACATAGCAAGTTTCTTTAACAGATTCATACTTAGCAGAAAACTGGACATGGCAAAAACAGAATTATGAAGGCCTCTTTGCGAGCTCGATTCACTCACCACAAGGCATTGAATGATAAACTAAGCATACTACCAGCAAGAATACACCAAGAAGCTAACCATGGCAAGAACAATCTCATAGAATGCATGGATCAACTACAACAACCTTGGCAAAATTGATTAACACGTAAACAATCTGCCAGGAACATTTTATAGCAAAAGTAGAGCAAGATTGAGTCATGCTAGGGCACTCCATAAATGCAAACAGGGACATAGATGGATAGAGCATAACCATATGTCAAAATCATCCTTACTGAACATACTCAAAAGAAGCATGGATCTCTCTGTAGCAACAAGAACACATGGCATAAAAATAACTGCAGAGCAATGACTTAGTGAAATTCTAAGTCTCTGAAATCAGCAATATGACGAGAGCTACTTTGCATGCATGTGCTAGTAACCACATTGATCACACAAATACATTGCATACACCCCTGTAAATATGGCATGGCATAGCCCAAAACACATGTAGAGCTCATGCTCATATGCAGCACACAATAAATGTGGCAAAAATGACAAATGCTCATAATCTGCTAAGAACCAGCACCTAACATTTTATAGCACTCTTGCATCAACAATCTGGGCATCAAGATGGACTCAAACAAGCATGTCACAATTGAACCAAATAAAGAGCACAACATGATGAACATTTCGATATATGGCATGCACAAAACGGAGCTACGGATGAGGAGTTATGGCATGATGAATAGTGCATGAAAATGCAAAATAAAATGACTTAGTGGCAAAAACGAGGTCAACCTCCTCGCGAAACGGATCTAGGATCGGGCGGCGCCGGGCTCGAGGTTCACCGGAGATCTGGCCGGGGTTGGAGGAGTTGGAAGCCGGAGTTGGAGGAGGGAGACGCCCGGAGCAGGACGGGGCGGCGCCGGAGCTGGGCGGCGCCGGCGATGGACTTCGGTGGAGGCCCGGCCTCCGCGACGGCGAGCGGCGAGGCTCGGTAGGAGGCGGCGAGGCGGAGGGCCGGCGAGCATCGACGCGGTCCGGCGAGGAGGCGGGAGGCGGCGGCCGGACGGGTGGCGGAGCCGAGCGCGGCTCGGGCGTGGGCAACCGCGGGCGGGCGGCAGCGGAACGGGCCGGGCGGGTCCCGCTTGGGCCTGGCGGGCCGCGGCGGCGGGGAGGCGACAGGTGGCGCGCCTTGATTGGCCGCGGGCGACGGCGGATCCTGTCCGGCGAGGCCGGACGTGTCCGGTGGCGGCGAGGGGAGGATTTTTAGGGTTTGGACTACGAATTTCGGAGGGGGGGTGTTTATATAGGTAGAGGGGGCTAGGAAAGTCCAAATGGGGTGCGGTTTTCGGCCATGCGATCGTGATTGAACGACCGAGATGATGGAGGGGGTTTGGATGGGTTATTGGGCCACTTTGGAGGGGTGTTGGGCTGCAACACACATGAGGCCTTTACGGTTCCCCGGTTAACCGATGGAGTACCCAAACGGACTCCAAATGGCACAAAACTTGACAGGCGGTCTACCGGTGGTGTACCAAGGCCGCTTGGCAAATCTTGGTCCATTCCGAGAATGTTTAGCACCCTCTCTCGAAAAGAGGCAAAAGGGGGCGCCGGACGACATATGAGTGTCGGATTGCAAAACGGACAACGGGGAAAAGCTCGGATGCATGAGACGAACACGTATGCAAATGCGATGCGCATGATGACATGATATGATATGCATGACATGAGGAAGATGCAAATGAAGACAAAAACCCAACCACGAATCTCATAACTTAGTGCCAAAAATGGCAAGAGTTGGAGTACAAATATGGTAAGTTACATCCGGGGCGTTACAACACTCCACCACTACGAAAGGATCTCGTCCCGAGATCTAGGACTGAAAGAACTCCGGATATTCGGAACGGAGGTGGTCCTCGCGTTCCCAGGTGGCTTCTCGGTCGGAATGATGTGACCACTTCACTTTCAGGAATTTTATAGACTTGTTCCGAGTCTTGCGCTCGGTTTCTTCAAGAATAGCAACGGGATGCTCATGATAAGACAGGTCTTCTTGGAGATCAATCTCTTTAAAGTTGATGGTGTGGTCAGGAGTCTTGAAACACTTGCGAAGCTGTGACACGTGAAACACGTCGTGCACGTTTGCAAAGTTGGACGGAAGCTCAAGTTGATAGGTGAGGTCGCCTCTTTTGCCAATGATCTTGAAAGGACCCACGTATCTAGGGGCAAGCTTCCCTTTGATACCGAAGAGACAAGTACCTTTCATTGGAGAGACGCGGAGGTAGACATGGTCTTCGATCTCGAAAGCTAAGTCACGATGCTTGCTATCATAGTAACTCTTCTGGCGCGATTGCACGGCTTTGAGATTTTCACGGATGACTTTGCATATTTCTTCAGCTTCCGTGATTAAGTCATTGCCAAGAAGTTGGCGTTCACCAGTCTCTGACCAATTAAGAGGAGTACGGCACTTTCTGCCATAGAGAATCTCGAATGGGGCCTTGCCCGAACTTGCTTGGAAGCTATTGTTGTAGGAGAACTCGGCATATGGAAGACAATGTTCCCACTTCATACCGAAAGAAATGACACAAACCCCGAGCATATCTTCAAGAATTTGATTAACTCGCTCGACTTGTCCACTAGTTTGAGGATGAAAGGTTGTGCTGAAGCGAATGTTGGTGCCCATGGCCTTCTGGAAGGAGTCCTAGAACTTATAAGTAAAGATGCTTCCACGATCTAAAGATATCAACTGCGGAATGCCGTGCAAGGAGACAATCCTAGAGGTATATAGCTCTGCCAACTGAGCTGTTGTGATAGATTCTTTGATAGGAAGAAAATGATCCACTTTTGTAAGCTTGTCGATGACAACAAAGATAGCATCATTTCCACGTTTGGACTTGGGAAATCCAGTCATGAAATCCATCTCAATGTGTTCAAACTTCCATTCTGGAATGGTACGAGGTTGGAGGAGACCAGCTGGCCGTTGGTGTTCTGCTTTCACTATTCTGCAGACATCACATTCATTCACGAACTGAGCAATTTTTCGCTTCATTCGAGTCCACCAATACGACTGCTTGAGGTCATGGTACATCTTTGTACTTCCAGGATGAATGGATAGGAGTGAATTGTGAGCCTCTTTCATAATGATTTTACGAAGGTCACCTTTAGGAACAACAATTCGATCCCCGAAGAATAGAGTATCTTTGTCATCAAGGCGATAGCACTTGTACTTGGGTTGGCTCTTGGCAATCCCAATCTTCACCTTCTTCACTATTGCATCAAGAAGTTGTGCCTCACGAATTTGATCTTCCAAAGTAGGACAGACTTGGAGGTTGGCAAGAAATCCTTAAGGAACAACTTGGAGATTAAGTTTGCGGAAAGCTTCACAAAGATCCGGTTGGAAGGGCTTGAGAATTAAACTATTGCAGTAAGCCTTCCTGCTCAAAGCGTCAGCAATGACATTGGCCTTGCCTGGAGTATATTCAATACTCGGATTATACTCTTGAATCATTTCGACCCAACGAGTCTGCCTAAGGTTGAGGTTGGGTTGAGTGAAGATGTACTTGAGATTCTTATGATCAGTGAAGATGTCCACTTTCCTTCCCAACAAGAGATGTCTCCATGTTAAAAGAGCATGGACAACTGCCGCCAACTCAAGGTCATGAGTGGGGTAGTTCTTTTTGTTAGGCTTCAACTGGTGAGAGGTATAGGCCATAACTTTCTTCTCTTGCATTAACACAGCACCGAGACCTTGCAGGGAAGCATCATAGAAAACCTTGAATGGTTTGGATTCATCAGGAGGAGTCAAAACTGGAGCTGTGACTAGCTTCTCTTTGAGGGTGTTGAAAGCGATGTCACATTCAGGCGTCCAGACATACTTCACATGCTTCTGGAGGAGGTTGGAAAGAGGCTTTGCAATCTTAGAGAAATTCTCAACGAATCTTCGACAATAGCTTGCAAGCCCAAGGAAACTGCGGAGCTGCTTCACATTATGAGGCGGTTCCCAATTCACAATTGTAGACACCTTCTCAGGATTAACAGCTATGCCCTTGGCGGAGATGATATGGCCAAGGTAGAGAACCTCATCGAGCCAAAACTCACACTTTGAAAACTTCGCATAGAACTGATGTTCTCTGAGTTTGTCCAGCACCAATCTCAAATGGTTGGCATGATCCTCCTTGTTCTTGGAAAAGACCAAAATGTCATCGAGATACACCAAGACGAAATCATTTGTGTAGGGGTTGAAGATGAAGTTCATCATGCGAGAGAACGTTGGAGGAGCATTGACAAGGCCGAAAGACATGACAGTGTATTCATAAGAACCATAGCTTGTTCTGAATGTTGTCTTGGGGATGTCTTGTTCAGGAATGCGAATCTAATGATAGCCCATACGGAGGTCAAGCTTGGAGAATACTTGGGCACCCTTGAGTTGCTCGAAAAGCTCATTGATGTTGGGAAGTGGGTACTTGTTCTTTATGGTCTTCTTGTTCAATGGACAGTAGTCGACGCAGAGTCGGTCCGTGCCATCCTTCTTCTTGACAACAAGAACACCACAACCCCATGGAGAAGAACTCGGTTGGATCAGACCCATACGCTCTTGTACATCGAGTTGTTTCTTCAGCTCCTTCAACTCTTCTGGTCCAAGCTTGTAAGGACGTTTGCAAACAGGTTCCGTGCCAGGCTCAAGATCGATGATGAATTCAACTGGCCGGTGAGGAGGCATTCCTGGAAGCTCTTCTGGAAAGACATCTTGATATTCACAAACGACTGGAATCTAAGAGATGGCATTCAACTCGCCCTTCTCATTGAGAGAAAACAGTCGAATGGTATCGTCATGAGTGGCATAGATGATCACATCCTCAGACGAGTGTGTCAATTGAATCTGCCTGGCAGCACAATCAAGCTGAGCCTTGTGCTTAGAAAGCCAGTCCATGCCGAGAATTAGATCAATATCCGAGTTACCAAGGACCATTGGAGAAGACAGAAATTTATAATCTCCCATCTTGATAGAAACATCCGGAGCCATCATTTTGGTGTTCATGAACAAACCCGGAGAGGAAACCACTATCGGTTTAGGCAAATCGACAGTATGCAAATCATGCATGGATGCAAAAGGCTTCGATATGAATGACAAAGATGCGCCAGTATAAAAAAGAACTCTTGCAGGAATATCATTAACAGGAAGATTACCCATGATCACTTCTGAAGAGTCCTCTGCCTAAGCTGCGTTCATCGTGTTGACCTTTGCAGACTTGGAATTATGCTTGACCACTGCATTGCTGGCAGATTTCACAGGAGGAGGAGGCGGAAGACACCTCTGGTTGAAGCATTTGTTTGCATAGTGCCCCTTCTGCTGACACTTGTTGCAAGTAACCTCTGAGAGCGGACGGTGATAAGGAGAACTTGACCTTGGAGCATGAGACGGAGCTTTGTTCTGATAGCCTGGGTTGGGTGGCTGGGAAGATCCATTGCCACCTTTACTCTTCTACTGATAAGGCTAACGGAACAGAGGAGGAGGAGGAGGCAACCAGAACTTTTGCTGCTTAGCTGCCACTTGAGTTGAAGAAGACGATGGAGTTGCATCCCTGACTCTCTTCTTAGAAGCATCGCACTTGAGCTAAGCAGCTTCTTGCTTTAGTGCCATGTTGTAGAATTCATCATACTCGGTTGGCTCAAAAAGCATGAGAGCTAGTTGCAGATCTTCTCTAAGGCCACCTCTGAATTGATAAATCATGCTCTTCTCATCAGGGATGCCTTGTTTGGCGAAGCGAGCAAGCCTCTGAAACATGATGTTGTATTGGTAAACAGACATGTTGCCTTGCTTGAGATTGCGGAACTCCTCGCGCTTACTCTTAGCAACACTTTGAGGAATGTGGTGAGCTTTGAAGTCTCAGCGGAAATCATCCCAGGTAATCACACGACCTCCTCTGAAATATTTGTATTGTTGATACCACTCAGCAGCTTGATCTTTGAGTTGGAACGAAGCAAACTTGACAAAGTCCTCAGGCCTAACATTGCTACACTCAAAATGTTTGCATATATCCACGAGCCAATCGTCAGCGTCTGTGGCCTTGACACGGTTACTGAAGGACTTCGGCTGGTTTGCGAGGAACTGATTGAGGGTAGAAAACTGAGCTTGATTGTTGCCTTGGCCTTGATTTCCTCGGTTACGCTCTTGCAAGAGTTGCAAAAGCATCTGCGTGTTGGCGTTGGTGGCGGCCATGACAGCTTGCCATGCCTCCGAAGGTGGAGGTGGTGGCGGAGGTTCCGGATTCTGACGCGTTGGAGGAGCCACCCTGAAGAGGGTGACATCGGTTAGCATCTTGAAAGACATATATTCAAGCTGAATCAATGGATCAAAATTGCAGCATATAGCCTTAACATTCGAACAAGGATGAACGAATGAATTCCAAAGTAAATGATCACACTTCCATAAAGTTGAGAAGCCACTTAGATAAATGTAGATGAATAAAACAACAAGGTACGGACATGAACAAATAATTGGTAAGGATTACCCAATCACAAACCAAATATCTGCCGGAAGAAATACTAGAGCTACATGAATTCCCACCTATGAAACTCCCGAAACTTTCTGGTTATGCAATCAGGTGTTGGGGATACAGGGGAAGCATAATATCTCACCCAAAACTAGCAAATCCTACATCCAGCTGTATACATCCTTCAACACATAACCAAGAAACCTTCGGAAATCATTTACCTCAACCTTCGAAAAGCATCTGTTATACGAGTTATGGCAATACTCCCGAACTCCCGCCCCAGTACTGGGTGGCGTCGAGGTTATCTCACCAGCAATTGCATAAAAGAGATTTTCGATGTCGGCGAACTCAGGTATTCCAGAACTGCAACGATAAAATTGTGACAACAACACCTTGGAGCTCAACTCCCCGGGACACTACCACAACCCCTAAATGTCAGGAGGCACCAAGAACAATGTTCTCGTCACAAAACCATCGGAACGATTCCAAGATACCCACGTGATCCTAAAAAAATATTTCATGAAATTTGAGGAGAGAATAGTCAAAACTCTACGTCAGGAGGCCTCACCAGAGCGGCGAAGGGACTGAGGAGTAAAAAGAATCCTACTCTCCGGTATATATAATCCTAGAAGACTCAAAACATTTTTCTAGACTCAACAACATCAGCGATTCAATCAAGCAGGGGGCTCCTAAGTCGAGGAAGGCTCTGATTACCAACTTGTCACACCCACGATGCGGCTATATCTCCCACGTGTCGGAGCACGACTTAGAGGCATAACCGCATAGTAGGCATGTCGCAAGAGAGGTAATCTTTACACATCCCATGTACTGAATAAGAAAAGGGATAAAGGGTTGGCTTACAATCGCCACTTCACACAATACATAAATATAGCATTACATCATCTAGAATACAATCAAGGTCCGACTACGGAACCAAATAAAGAAAGACCACCCCAAATGCATAGATCCCCGATCGCCCCAACTTGGATCCTCTACCGATCGTCTGGAAAGGAAACATAGTAACGTCCCGAATCCTCGTCGAACTCCCACTTGAGTTCGGTCGCGTCCCCTGCAATAGCATCATCGGCACCTGCATCTGGTTTTGGAAGTAATCTGTGAGTCACGGGGACTCAGCAATCTCACACCCTCACGATCAAGACTATTTAAGCTTATGGGTAGGAAAGGTAGTAAGGTGGAGCTGCAGCAAGCACTAGCATATATGGTGGCTAACTTACGCAAATGAGAGCGATAAGAGAAGCAAAGCACGGTCGAGAAGCTATAAAGATCACGAAGTGATCATGAAACTACTTACGTTCAAGCATAACACGAGACCGTGTTCTCTTCCCGGACTCCGCCGAAAAGATACCATCACGGCTACACACGCTGTTGATTCATTTTAATTAAGTTAAGTGTCAAGTTCTCTACAATCGGACATTAACAAATTCCCATATGCCCATAACCGTGGGCATGGCTTTCGAAAGTTCAAAACCCTGCAGGGGTGTCCCAACTTAGCCCATCACAAGCTCTCACGGTCAACAAAGGATATTCCTTCTCCTAGGACGACCCGATCAGACTCGGAATCCCGGTTACAAGACATTTTGACAATGGTAAAACAAGATCAACAAAGCCACCCGATGTGCCGAAAAATCCCGATAGGAGTCGCACGTATCTCGTTCTCAGGGCACACCGGATGGGCAAGACGTCGGGTTGGCATAAACCCTGGTTGCCCAGGGGGCGCCGGACATCGCCCAGGTTGGACCAACACTTAGAGAAGCACTGGCCCGGGGGGGTTAAAATAAAGATGACCCTTGAGTCCGCGAAACCCAAGGGAAAAAGGTTTAGGTGGCAAATGGTAAAACCAAGGTTGGGCCTTGCTGGAGGAGTTTTATTCAAGGCGAACTATCAAGGGGTTCCCATTATAACCCAACCGCGTAAGGAACGCAAAATCAAGGAACATAACACCGGTATGACGGAAACTAGGGCGGCAAGAGTGGAACAAAACACTAGGCATAAGGCCGAGCCTTCCACCCTTTACCAAGTATATAGATGCATTAAAGTAAACAAGATATAATAATGATATCCCAACAATAAACATGTTCCAACAAGGAACAAACTCCATCTTCACCTGCAACTAGCAACGCTATAAGATGGGCTGAGCAAAGCGGTAACATAGCCAAACAACGGTTTGCTAGGACGAGGTGGGTTAGAGGCTTGACATGGCAATATGGGAGGCATTCTATAGAAAGTGGTAGGTATCGTGGCATAGCAAAAGAGCGAGCAACTAGCAAGCAAAGATAGAAGTGATTTCGAGGGTATGGTCATCTTGCCTGCAAAGTTCTCCGAGTTGACGTAAGCTTGATCCTCGTAAGCGTACTCAACGGGTTCCTCGATCACATACTCGTCTCCCGGCTCTACCCAAGTCAAGAACACAAGCAAAGGAAACAACAATCAACCACGGTGCAATGCGCAAGCAACATGATGCAAAACATGGCATGATATGCGGGATGTGATATGCAATGCATATGCATGCTCCCGAAGGAAAAGATTGAACCAGGCCTCAAATTGGCAAACCAAGAGTGCCGCTGGAAAGATGAGTTGATTTCCGTCGAAATTGATATAAAGATCACCGGAAACGGATGCATGGTTTGCAAATGGCAAGCAAAACAATAATGGCACAAATCTGCGATTAACAGCACGATGCCATCTAAAATGCAACAAGAAACTAAGCTACTGCTCTCTAACATAGCAACAAAGCACATGGCAGTGATCTACTCAAGATGCTTGATAAAAGATGAACGCTGAGCTACGGCTAAATCACACAAGTGCAGGTTCAAACTAGCATGGCAAAAGTGCAAAAGATATCAGCATCACAGACTTAGTGAAAAAACTAACATGTCAGGAATTAACATCAGGAAGCAATGTTTAGAGCAAGATAACAACATTCTACAGGAACAAAACATAACAAAAAAAAGGGCATGGCATGAATCTACTCAAAGTATATAACAAAAGTCCCTTACTGACCATAAGCCAAAAAGGATCAGAATATATGATGGCACCCATGTAAACATAGCAAGTTTCGTTAACAGATTCAGACTTAGCAGAAAACTGGACATGGCAAAAACAGAATTATGAAGGCCTCTTTGCGAGCTCGATGCACTCACCACAAGGCATTGCATGATAAAATGAGCATACTAACAGCAAGAATACATGATCAAGAAGCTAACCATGGCAAGAACAATCTCATAGCATGCATGGATCAACTACAACAACCTTGGCAAATTTGATTAACACGTAAACAATCTGCCAGGAACATTTTATAGCAAAAGTAGAGCAAGATTGAGTCATGCTAGGGCACTCCATAAATGCAAACAGTGACATGGATGGATAGAGCATAACCATATGTCAAAATCATCCTTACTGAACATACTCAAAAGAAGCATGGATCTCTCTGTAGCAACAAGAACACATAGCATAAAAATAACAGTAGAGCAATGACTTAGTGAAATTCTAAGTCTCTGAAATCAACAATATGACGAGAGCTACTTTGCATGCATTTGCTAGCACCACATTGATCACAAAAATACATGGAATACACCCCTGTAAAGATGGCATGGCATAGCCCAAAACACATGTAGAGCTCATGCTCATATGCAGCACACAATAAATGTGGCAAAATGACATATGCTCATAATCTGCTAAGAATCAGCACCTAACATTTTATAGCACTCTTGCATCAACAATTTGAGCATCAAGATGGACTCAAACAAGCATGGCACAATGGAACAAAATGAAGAGCACAACATGATGAACATTTCGATATATGGCATGCACAAAACGGAGCTACGGATGAGGAGTTATGGCATGATGAATAGTGCATGAAAATGCAAAATAAAATGACTTAATGGCAAAAACGAGGTCAACCTCCTCGCGAAACGGATCTGGATCTGGGATCGGGCGGCGCCGGGCTCGAGGTTCACCGGAGATCTGGCCGGGGTTGGAGGAGTTGGACGCCGGAGTTGGAGGAGGGAGACGCCTGGAGGAGGATGGGGCGGCGCCGGAGCTGGGTGGCACCGGCGATGGACTTCGGTGGAGGCCCGGCCTCCGCGACGGCGAGCGGCGAGGCTCGGCAGGAGGCAGCGAGGCGGAGGGCCGGCGAGCAGCGGCGCGGTCCGGCAAGGAGGCGGGAGGCGGCGGCCGGACGGGCGGCGGAGCCGAGCGCGGCTCGGGCGCGGGCAACCGCGGGCGGGCGGCAGCGGAACGGGCCGGGCGGGTCCCGCATGGGCCCGGCGGGCCGCGACGGCGGGGAGGCGACAAGTGGCGCGCCTTGATTGGCCGCGGGCGGCGGCGGATCCTGTCCGGCGAGGCCGGACGTGTCCGGTGGCGGCGAGGGGAGGATTTTTAGGGTTTGGACTGCGAATTTTGGAGGGGGTGTTTATATAGGTAGAGGGAGCTAGGAAAGTCCAAATGGGGTGCGGTTTTCGGCCACGAGATCGTGATCGAACGGCCGAGAGGATGGAGGGGGTTTGGATGGGTTATTGGGCCACTTTGGAGGGGTGTTGGGCTGCAACACACACGAGGCCTTTACGGTTCCCCGGTTAACCGACGGAGTACCCAAACGGACTCCAAATGGCACGAAACTTGACAGGCGGTCTACCGGTGGTGTACCAAGGACGCTTGGCAAATCTCGATCCATTCTGAGAAAGTTTAGCACCCGCTCACGAAAAGAGGCAAAAGGGGGCACCGGAGGACATAGGAGTGTCGGGTTGCAAAACGGACAACGAGGAAAAAGTTCGGATGCATGAGACGAACACGTGTGCAAATGCAATGCACATGATGACATGATATGATATGCATGACATGATCAAGATGCAAACGAAGACAAAAACCCAACCACGAATCTCATAACTTAGTGCCGAAAATGGCAAGAGTTGGAGTACAAATATGGTAAGTTACATCCGGGGCATTACATGGTGGGCCCACAAGCTCACATGGCGCGCCCTAGGGGGCGCCACCTGAGCTTATGGCTCACTAGCAGGGCCCCTCGTGGTGATTCATCTTCTAGTATTTTTTATTAATTTCAAAATAAATCTCCATAAATTTTCAGGTCATTTAGAACTCCGGAGAATAGCCATCTCTGGTGTAGCTCCTTTTAGGTCCAGAATTTCGGTTGCCGACAATTTCCCTCTTCATATAGAACTTGCAAAATAAGAGAGATAAAATCATTAGAATTGCCTGATGAAGTGAAATATTAACGCAATACATCATAAATAACAAAAGAAAAACATGATGCAAAATGGATGTGTCAACCCACAAGGGCCCCACAAGCCAGGGGAGCACGCCCTAAGGGGTAGGGTGTGCCACTCTGATTTGTGGGTGCCTCGTAGCTCTTTTTGCCCTAATTCTTCGCCTATAAAATCCATATATTCAGAAACCCTCGAAGCGAGACCTGAAACAATTTTATCACCACCGCAAGCCTCTATTTTAAAGCGATCTCATTTGGAGGCATGTTCTGTCACACTGTCGGAGGGGGAATCATTGGGGATGCCATTTTCATCAACCTTGCCGCCTCCGTGATGATGTGTGAGTAGTTCCTTTAGGACCCACAGAGCCATAGTAGTACCTAGATCTCTTTCCATCCCTCTCACTCTCTCCCTCCCTCCCTCCATCTATCTATCTATCTTCTATACAATGATCTTCTCTAGGATCTATCTGATGTAATCTTTTACGGTGTGTTTGTTGGGATCCAATGAATTATGGGTTTATGATCAGATTATTCATTGAATTTATTCGAGTCTTTGAGATCTCTTTGCTACGTAATTTTATAGCTTTGTATTTCTCTCTGATCTATCCGTCTACTTTGCCTAGGTTAAATTGATTTATCTTAAGCGGGTGAGGTTCTTTGTGGTAGGTTCAATCTTGTGATATTGCCCTGTGTTAGAAGGGGCAAAGGCATGTATTGTATTGTTTCTACTAAGGATAAACTATGGGGTTTGTTCATATTGATTGATCTTATTTTGGCTACATTATGTCATCTTAATTAAAGCGTTACTCTGTTTGTCATGAACTTAATACTTTAAGATACATACTGGATATCAGTCTTGGGGTGGAGTAATAGTAGTAGATGTAGTTGGATTAGCGGTCTACTTGTCACAGACTTAATGCCCATGTAATGATTATGCCATGGTTGATAATCAAAAGTATGCTCAATTTTATCAACTTCCCAACAATAATTTGTTTACCCACCATCGCGATGCTTTCGACAGAGATGCCATAAGTGAACCTATGGACGCCGGATCCATTCTCCATCAATACTAAGATTCCTACAATTGTTTTGTTTGCTTTCTTTCATTTTCTTTTTTACTTTTTATTGCTTTGCATGTCACATCAATTTTAATCTTGTAACTGGCAAGAACAAGGGGAGTGACGGCACCACTGGCGGAGCTATGTGGTGTGCTGCAGGTGCCATGGCCCCCCAGCTCATGATTTTTTGTGAAGAAATACTGTTTAGAATGACACAAATTAAGATAAGTACATTATTTGGCCCCTCCACACAATTATATTTAGCTATTTGCCCCCTCAGTAATATATCGCTAGCTCCGCCACTGGACGACACCCTTGCCTTCGTTGGGTGCAAGCAATTGTTGTGTCTGTGTGCAGATACTATCACATTGCTGGTGTGGTGGCTCCTACTGGTTCGATAAACCTTAATTCTTAACTGAAGGAAATACTATCTGCTATTATATTACTTCACCCTTACTATTCGGAAAAATCCAACAACTCCATCATGAGTAGCAATACTCTTATTTTAAAAAAGTCACGACTAAATTTTGTGCACTTGCAGAACATCAGGTGAGCGCTCCGGTTCAGGTTTGCGTTTGTGTTTGGCATGGGAAATGAGTGCAGGATTGGAGATCCTACATGTACTCGAGGTAGAGGCCGCCCAAGGCGTCACTGAGGAGTCTGAGGTTAGTGATCGGTTATACGGTTATGTTTATGACATCTTAAAAAAATGATCATCGTTTATCATGTATTAAAAATGTCCAACATGTATAAAAAAATGTCCACATGTATACCAAAAATGTATAATGTGTATTTGAAAAAAATCATTGTGTATTTTAAAAAATCCACCATGCATTTTTTAAAATGTTCAAGGTGTACCTAAAAACGTTTCACATGTCTTATTCTTTTAATTTGTATTCCAAGAAGTCTCAATGTATATTTGGATTTTTAACATATAGTACCTCTGTACCGAAATACTTGTAGCTGGGGGAAACTAGTACAAGTTTCTCCCAACTACAAGTATTTTGGTACAGAGGGAGTATTCAACAAAAAAAATGCTCAAACATGTATTTATAAAAATATTCATCTTGTATTTAAAAAATGTTGAATGAGTACAAAAGAATGTTCAGTGCGTATACGGAAAATGTACAACGTGTATTAAAAAAGTCGACATGTATTTGAAATAATAAACAAAGGAAGAAGAAAATTAAAACCAATGCACATCATGAATAAAAACACAGAAAAAAACGCGTGAAATCTTTTCAAAACCGATGAAAGGTTTCATCTTTGCAAAACCGTTCGTCACAACAAGCCCTGTCAAGCCCACGAAAACGGAGATTTCAAGCCTGCCCGTAAGAGAAACGGATAAAACCCCCGGCCCGCCACGAACGAGCGGATAAGCCCCCGCACCCGCACACAACCGTCCCTCCACTTTCGCGGCTTCGCAATGGCCACCACCACCACCACCGCTCTCCACCCCCAGTTCCGGCCGCCGTCGCACCCGCGCGCAACCCGTCGGCTCCGACCATGCCCCTCCTCCTCCAGCGTCCGCCCCCGCTTCTCCGTCCGCGCCGCAGCGGCGTCGGCGTCCGCGTCCGCGTCCGCTCCGGCGCAGCGCGAGGTCGTCGCGGGTGTCCCATGGGGCTGCGAGATCGAGTCCCTGGAGAGCGCGGCGTCGCTGGAGCGGTGGCTCACCGCGTCGGGGCTCCCCGAGCAGCGGCTGGCCCTAGAGAAGGTGGACATCGGAGAGCGCGGCCTCGTCGCGCTCAAGAACGTCCGGAATGGAGAGAAGCTGCTCTTCGTGCCCCCGACCCTCGTCATCACCGCCGATTCGGTAGAAATGATCATACAATCTGTCTCATCAGTCACAACCCCATTAACGGCATTCAGTTTTCACAATCACTGTCTTTCTTGTGCTCGTGTCGTGTGTAGGAATGGAGCAACCGTGAGGTGGGGGATGTGATGAAGAGGTACTCTGTGCCGGACTGGCCGCTTCTCGCCACCTACCTCATAAGCGAAGCCAGCTTGGAGGGTTCGTCGAAGTGGAGCAGCTATATCGACGCATTGCCTAGGCAGCCTTACTCGCTTTTGTACTGGTATAGCCCCACGGTTACTGTTGGTTTGACACCCGAGTGATAAGACGAGTGGTTTTTGAGATAACATTCTCAATCTTGTACAGCCTTTCTTTGTCATTGTAGGACTCGCACTGAGATAGATGCATACTTGGTGGCTTCTCCGATCAGGGAACGGGCAATTTCAAGGATCGGTGATGTGATTGGGACGTAAGTGTCTATCTGTTTTTTGTCCTAGTCATTTACCATACTAAGTTTTCTCCTCTGTTTGGTGCCCTCACTGGAATGACGCCTTATGGTTTTGGCAGATACAATGACCTTCGAGATCGAATATTTTCTAAATATCCAGATTTGTTCCCCGAGAAGGTATGCTTCGCAACCGCTGCTATATTACTCCCTCCGTTCCAAAATACTTGTCGTGGTTTTAGTTCAAAAGTAATTTGGAACTGAGAGAGTAGTTTAAACTGATGAACATAAGAGGGGGGTTTGGAGAACTATTCTTGTGACATGGGGCATTCACGGGGATTCCATTTTATTTCAATTTAAACACAAAAAAACTGCCATCAATCGATTATGTCCGGAATTCGTCGCAGCCAGTGCCACCCAATTTCTATACACAGAAGCATAAATTCGATTAAGTAAATGTTCCGAATACAGCATGACTAAACAATGCTGATGATATTTAACTGTTTGACTATCACTATGAAAACAAAGGAGAGGAAGTCGCTACTATAACAAATAATATGGTCTGATGACACCAAATGTACCAATTATTATCATTAATTGATTTTTGAGTTTGGTGCTGCTACTTTCTTATTTTAGGTGTACAACATGGAGAACTTTAGATGGTCCTTCGGCATTCTCTTCTCACGTCTGGTAAGACAAAGTGTCGTGAAGCTAAAATATGATGCAAACCTTGTTTTACTTCATTTTGCTTATCTGATAGCCCTTTCCATTACATATACATATGCTTTTGCTGCCCTTTTCTGCTATAAGAACACGCACACTGCATCGGACTATTTTGCAGGTTCGTTTAGAATCAATGGATGGAAAGGTTGCACTAGTTCCTTGGGCAGATATGCTTAACCATAGCCCTGAGGTATTACATTTTCTATATTTTACAAAGAATCATTTCAGTTCTAAAAAATGTTGTATGGAATTATGAAGCACAGCAAGTCCCACATTTCTCCTGTTTACAAAGAATTTTTAGCAATATTGTGCTGAATTCCTTAAGCACCGCATATCGGACAATTTTCCACCTTTTTCCATCATTTCCCAAGTCTTCCTGAAGTGCACAATGTCATGCATTTTTTCTTAGCAAAATCAACTTTCCAGGTAGATGCATTCCTGGATTATGACAAGTCATCGCAAGGAATAGTCTTCACCACTGATCGTTCGTATCAACCAGGTGAGCAGGTAACTTTTTTCATTTGTGCTTTGACTCTACTATATATTTTCTCCATACCAAGTTAGTTATCAAAAAGTCCATCACTCCTCATCCATTGGTAATTGCCATGTCCACGACATTAATGATGATCATAATCTTCACTATTGCTTGTTTTCGGAAGGCCATGTGGCATCTTCTTTTGGTTTTACAGAACTGGGAATTAGTTGAAATCCAATATAATTTCATCTAGTATATTGTGCACCCTTTTCTGTACCAATAGACTGGCATTTAAAGTACGAAATCATCTTGAGTCTTGTACAGGCTGTGTCTCTGCATCTATCCATTTTATATTTTACAGATAGAGTATACTTGATTTCAGATGGGCCACCACTGTACTTATTTTATTGTGGCCTTATCATTTTCTGCATGTGTTACGCTTGGGGCCAATTAGTCTTATTCCATGCATATATTATTTTAAATGTGTTTCTTATGAGAAATTATTACTAGCTAACTTGTCTATTTCTTGTTTGACCTCCTCAGGTGTTCATATCCTATGGGAAGAAATCCAGTGGTGAGCTATTGCTTTCCTATGGTTTTGTACCAAAAGAGGGAACAAATCCAAATGATTCAGTTGAATTCTTGGTGTCTCTTAACAAGTCTGATGAGTGCTACAAAGAGAAATTACAAGCACTAAAGAAACACGGTTTGTCAGAGTAAGTGCTCTCATCCTTTTTCCATGCGGAACTTCATATGCTTCTGTTACTTGGTTTAGGTTAGAGAAGTTCATTAAATTGGGGTATTTGTTGGCATATTCTTGTTTTTACTTCATGATAGTATCAAGAATAAAATACGAAAATAGCATTTTGTTTGTGCAATGAGTTTGTAACACATTTCATTTAGAAGAGAATTTTTAATCACATTTTGCCCTCAAGAAGTAAATTTAAGATGCTATATCTTGTGTCGATGGTGTTGATCCATTTGAATGTCTTGGTGCTGACATCCTCGTTGATTCGATGTTCTCTCTCCCAATAAAATGGTAAAGTTCCTGCTCACGTTTTGGAAAAAATGAATTTGCAGTTGTGCATCTAGTCATAGATTTTGACTTGGTTCATTGTTTTGGGTAATGGAAGAGAAAACTCTCCCAGCGTCTGGATCTTGAGATGCATATAGTCATAGTATTTATTACAAGATTTGTCCAAAAGGGCAACGAAAATGACTAGCCACATAAAACTGGAGAAATGCTCAACACCACCTAAACCGGGACATAAAGATCGTGGCAATCAACTCCAACTTCTTGGCACCATCCACCATAGGCTCTTGTTTCTTGTCAGTGTCACCTTATTTTCGAGAGGACCTTTAGGTTGCATGTTCTCTGGGGAAAATGGCACCAGTTCAGTAGTATGTGCAACATTGTTTTCATTTTTATTGCCTTGTTTTGTACATTTTTTATACTATCAAAGTTATATGGTTAGTATTGACAAGGGTGGATCTGGTCACCATTATCAGGTCTGAAAGTTTCCCCTTGAGGGTCACAGGGTGGCCAGTTGAGCTGATGGCTTATGCCTTTCTTGTAGTCAGTCCTCCTGAGATGATTCAACGCTTTGAGGAGGTTAGTGCTGTTATTTGGCACCAATTATTTTCAGAACTGTCTCCATACAGCTATAACAAGGGTGGTCAACACAGCTTGCCTATATAACTTATTTGTGCAGATGGCTGTTGCTGCATCCAATAAAGGTTCATCCAAGCCTGCACTTAATTATCCCGAGCTGGACGAGCAGGCTCTTCAGTTTATCTTGGACTGCTGTGAATCTAGTATAAAAAAATATACCAAGTACCTAGAGGTGAGATCTTGTCTGTGGCTATCTTGCAGATTTCACAATTCCCCATGTGATTTCAGACCGCGCCATTCCTGTTATAAGTTACACAAATCATAATCATTCGGCACCAATATTATTTCCTTCAAATGTCAGTTTTTAAGTCAAACAATAATGTTTCAGGGCGCCAAGGGTTCTGCGGAAGTCTCAATCAATACAAAGCAGGCCAACAGGACCTTGCTACTAAAGCAGCTAGCAAGAGATCTGTGCATCAGCGAACGGAGGATCCTATATCGTTCACAATACGTAAGCCAGCATAGATCTTGCAGCCTAGCTGGTTCCTTCGCTCTGCACGTCATGCGGTTATTCCTTGGCGCCTCACATTTCCTCCCGTTGATATGGTGCAGATATTGCGTAGGAGATTGAGGGACATGAGGGCCGGCGGTGAGCTTAAAGCTCTGTCACTATTCAATGGTCTCAGAAAGCTCTTCAAATAAACAGATGGGCTATATCTTCTGCCCCCTGAAGATTTCGGGGAGCAATGCTCGTGTGTCTCCGTCGACTTGGTAAATTCTCAATCTGTCCTCATTTTTTACCACCTTCGTCGTCGAATGCCGTATTTTTTCACTGAACACCACATGATGCAGTTTCAGTTCCACCACCCTGTTGCTGGTGAGCTCAGGTGTTTGCTTGCCAAAGGCATATTGCAGTATCAGGCCAAGATCTTCGGAGCTGCAACTGAATAGTACGTAGGGAAAACTTAGAAAAGGTTGATGTGAAACCAAGAATAGCTGCGAGTTGTGATTGAACAGCCCTGAGCTTGGCATACGTGTATATGTGATCTAGGGTGCTGCAGCGCATCTGTTTATCTTTTCCTACACAGAGCTCTTTTTGGGGTCGCCTGTACTCCCAAAGACGCGCCAGAGCATTCGTGCTTCGTGTCCAGTTCTACCGGTGCAGCTCGGTGGCGGTATTGTGTGACTGTTTAGAGCATCTCCAGCCGTTGGCCCGAGGCGACGTCTAAAATCGCCATCTGGGGGTGAGCCAGCGCAAAAAATCGGCCTGGGGCGAGTTGGTCCCCGGCTGCCGGCCCCAGGGCCGCTCCTAGGCGCGTTCAAGAAAGAAAAATATATAGCAAATTTCGGCAAAGTTCGGCGAAGTTCGGCTAAACACGACTAAATTTCGGCAAACTTGGGCATATATTAGACATGTTTGCGGATTTTCATTACATAACAAAATACATAACTAATCTACAAAAGAAATTGGTTGAACGCTGAGTAGTCGCCGTCGTCGCCGCCATCCTCACCATCGTCGTCCTTCTCCTTCTTGACACAGGCGTCCCTGCTGGACCCCTGCCCGGCGTTGCCATGGCGGACTGGTGGCGGCGGCGGCGGTGGCGCGTCGTCGTCGCTGTCGACGATGACAACGACTCCTCCTTCGTCGCGGCCGCCCCGGTGGCGCTACGCGAAGCGTTGCAGGGCGGCGCACTGGCGCTCCCTCGCCATCTTCAAGGAGTCATGGCGTGCCCATTCCAGGACCGCGTCGTCGTCTAGCTTCACGTCGCCGTGCTCCGTCTTCATGGCAGGGAGGCCCGGCTCCATCTTTGGCTTGACGGAGCGCGGAGGAGGAGCCGACAAGGAGGTGCGCCGCCCGCCCCCGTGACGCGCCGCCCGTGAGGAATCAATGGCAAGGCTGACTGACGGCAGCCTTGCCATTGATTCCCCGCGGGAAACCGAGGCGTTAGGGAAGACGAGGGCGGTGTCGCTGACGCGGCTCTTTCGCGCCAAAACCGCTCGCCCCGGCGCCCCCGGGCGCCCCCAGTGCGTCGGGTTTGGTCTGGGTCCGCCGGCACTGATTTCGGCCCAGACCGGCGAAAATCGGGCTCCTGGAGGCACAACTGGGCCGTTTTTCCGGCACCGGCGCGAAAAAATCGCGTGGGGAGGCCTTTCTGAGGGCGCGGCTGGAGATGCTCTTAGTTGAGAATATCAGAACACGCAACCACTACTTTCTTTAGCACACGCACAACGCTATATTTCATAATAATAATAATATTTCTAGTATATTTTTCTTATATCCAAGTCTACTCACTTGGTACACTCAAAATACACCTTTGGTACTCAAAATACACCTATGGTAATTCCTTAACTTGCAAAAACATCTTATATTGTGGGATGAAGGAAGTACAAAATTGACAATCTGAAATGGATGAAATATCAGTAATTTTCTATTTACCAATTGAAATATCAGTAATTTTCTGTTTACCAATCAAAATATCAGCAATTCCCTATTTTATCAATCGACCTCATCATTTAGAGAATCAATTCCTTATAACATTTTCCACTAAACTGGAGATCTACTTTTCAAAAACTTTAGATGTATATTTTTTTTGCGACGAAACAGGGAGTTTTGTTCCAAAGTAATAGAGTCAAGGTACAGCGCAAAAAAAATAGAGAGTTGAGGTCTAGAGGTGTGCTAAGGTTCCACACATTGCCTCCTCCCCATGAAAAGCCTAGGGTTTCTTTGCCTCCCGCCGCCGGTCCGCATCGTCTCAGGTGGCCTTAGGGCCATGGTGGTGCGGTAGATCCCGACCCTTGCTAGATGTTTTTTCGAGTTTTGTTAGGGTTTGTATCTTGATCAGAAAGACAAGACGATAACGACTCCCTGAAGATGGAATAATGTTTTCCCAGCCTAGCCCATGTCTTAATGGTGTGTGTAGCATCGCCAGTGGGCGTGCAGAGGTGTGTCTCTGGCGAATCTTTCCTTTGTGGATTTGCTCGGATCTAGCCGTAGTTCGTCTATGTTTGTGCGTCTTCAAGTAGGATCCTTCCGATCTATGCTATTCTTCAACAGCGACGACTGCTATTCTGGTGCGCTGGTCCTATGAGGTCTTAACATGATGACTTCTCGACTGTCTACTAGATACTACAAATGTTTTGACCGGCTCCAGCAAGGGATGGACGATGACGGCGGTGCGCCTTCGGCTCGCTTCAGTGTTTGTAGTCGTCGCTAGATGGTCTACGGATTTAAATGTAATTTTTATTATTTCTGGTGTTTAATGTACTACCATGATTAAAGATGAATAGATCAAGTTTTCCTGAAAAAAAAAGTGTAGAGGTAAGATTTCCTCGATACATGGGGCCTTCTATGTAACCACATAACCGTGATACTCTTAGAACGGCTATACCGAACTTAAAGAAAAGAATTGCTATACCTTACCAAACAATCTGCTATTCCATTTTGATCACAATGTAAGTCTATGGAACAAACTCCCTATCGATCATCAGGGCTTTAATCTCCAAAGCCGAATGATATAAAAAATCTCAATAGCAAACTGAAATATATTTGCTTTTTAAGAAAAAAAATAGGGTTTCACTGCCTCCCGCCGGTGTCGCCGCCGGTCTGCCTCGTGTTTGGTGGCCTTAGGGCTATGGAAACGCGGTTGATCCCGGTCCTTCTCAGTGGGAGGGTTTCGTTTTTTATGTTTCTTCTAGTTTTGTTAGGTTTTGTGTCCTATTCAAGAAGACGAGACGACGGTTCCTTGAAAATTGAATAAGATTCTGTTTCACCTAGCCCTTGTTCCGATGGTGCGTCTACCATCGTCGGTGGGCATGTGGAGGTGTGTCTTCGGCCGATCCGTCTTTGATGGATTTGCTTGGATCTGGTCGTCGTTCGTCTACATTCATCTGCCTTCGGGTTGGATCCTTGTCATCTACGTTACTCTTCATCAGTGACAATTGCTGTTTTCGGTGCACTGGTCCTATGAGGTTTTAGCACTATAACTTTTTGACTGTCTGCTATAATTTTTGCCCAGATCGAATGAGGGAGAGACGATGACAGCGGCACGCCATCGACTCGCTTCAATGCTTGCAGTCGTCGCTAGGTGGTGTACAAATTTGGATGTAATTTTTATTATTTTTGATGTTTGTTGTATTATCATAATTTAAGATGAATAGATTGAAATGAGCATGGTGGCGGCTAAGCTACAGCGATGTGTCTACTAGAAGACTGACAAGAGGTCAAAGTTCTCCAACACAGAGGCGGCTCCAACGGGGAGGCTCCGTTGACCATCCGCTACATACCCGGCCCCTGCACCTCTGACCCAGGGACCCAGGCCTACCCGTCACGCTCCACACCTGCGTTCTCGCTCGCTCGCACTAGCAGGCAGGGAGGATGGCCGGGAGCAGCGTCTCCGGCGGCGGCGGCCGCCCGCCGCTGTTCGCGACGGAGAAGCCGAAGCGGGTGCTGGCGTACCGGGTGTACGCGGGCACCATCTTCGCGGGGATCCTCCTCATATGGTTCTACAGAGCCACCCACATCCCGGCGAGGGGCAGCAGCAGCCTGGGGTGGCGGGCGGGGCTGGGGCTGCTCGTGGCCGAGATATTGTTCGGCCTCTACTGGGTCCTCACCCTCTCCGTGCGCTGGAACCCGGTCCGCCGCACCACATTCAAGGACCGCCTCTCGGAGAGGTTAGTGCCTGATCTGCGCCGCGCTTTTTTCCTTCTCTCTCGTAGAGCAGAGAGTGTTCGACGGAATGGCTAGCTGGACAAGTAGAGCTCCGACGAGAGCATTAGTTCAGGGGCTCGCCTTTAGAGGCGGCTTCCCTTCCGATTCTGAATCACACCAAGTCCAGCAACTTACATCTGTGATCCGCGAAGGCTTATTGCTGAAATAATGTGACATCGAGACTCGAGAACAAACCTTGCATTGTATTGTATGTCTGCAGCAGTGTAGTTAGCACATTCCCCGTTTTCTTTTTCAGCTGGGCTCAAGCCTGAAGTAGATACGCTTTGTCATAACTACCCAGAGTTATGGATACAGTTGAAAGATCGCACCCATGCTAGAATATGGTTCCAGAGTTGTGGATACAATTGAAACATCGCACCCATGCTAGAATATGATTCATTTACATAGATATATTTCAGCTAGGAGTCACGGCTACTGCCAAATCAGGTACTGTTATGCTCCATCAAGGACCTCAATGGCCATGGGTATTGTGATGATGCACATTCATGCCTAGTTACATGGTTCAGATAGCGCGGTATCTGCATAGCATCGTATGAACAAAAATTAGTTTGACTGTACTATCTATGTCTGTGGTGAATGACTTGTTAAAATACTGGCCACAAACAGATATGATGATGACCAGCTCCCTGGTGTGGACATATTTGTGTGTACAGCGGACCCAGCTCTTGAACCACCCATGCTTGTCATCTCCACGGTTCTGTCTGTTATGGCTTATGACTACCCGCCAGAGAAGCTAAACATCTATTTGTCTGATGATGCTGGTTCTGCTGTAACATTCTACGCTCTTCATGAGGCATCTGAGTTTGCAAAGCACTGGATTTCATTTTGCAAAAATTACAAGGTGGAGCCCAGGTCACCAGCTGCCTACTTTGCCGAAGGGGCTACCCCTCATGATGCTTGTAGCCCTCAAGAATTGCTCCGCATGAAGGTAGATCACAAACTTGTTCTGCACCTATGCAATTTAGCTTATCTCGAAAGAAATGATGTTGTGATGCAGTCTGATACAATATTTACTGGTGTAAGGGCCTGCTGGCCTTCCATTTTTGCCGTGTAAGGCTGTGAAACCAACACATTGTTTTCTTATCTGTTTTCCCCTCTTTTGTGAATTGCAGGAGTTGTACAAGGATCTGACAGATCGCGTGAACTCAGTAGTACATTCAGGCAAGATTCCCGAGGTTCCAGAATGCAACCACAGAGGCTTCTCTGAATGGAATGAGATGATAACTTCTGGAGATCACCCTTCAATAGTCCAGGTAAAAATGGTAGTTTGGTCAGAGTCTGACTACTAGATGAAGTGCATGGTAATTGATTTTGAAATTCAAAATAATATGATAACTATGAGAAGTGTGAAAACCAACTCGTGTAGCTAATACAAAGCTGGTGAATTGGTTATAAAAGCTAACATATAAGAGTGTTGGTGAATTGAAGTGTTGTGGAAAAAATAAATATGTTTTTATGTTTATCAAGTAGTACCTATGGAGAATAATTCTAGGCAATCTGTCCACTGTTAAAACTATTCCAAAAGGAGCTTCCATGTTCGCTCTGAGAAGCTAGAAATCCCACAGTAGTGTTTGCTCTGAGAAGCTAGAAAACCCACAGTAGTCAGAGGAAAAAGAAAAAGATGTACACCGCTTATTTTAGTGGCTCTGCAGTATAGCAGTGCAAATTAATCAGTGTGCAATAGAGCAGTTATTACAATTATAAAAGTTTAACGCATCATGTTGGTGTAAAAAATACAATTGTTGTTTAGTTTTTTACTATCCAACCATGCAATTGATAGTTAATTCAGGTAGTTAAAATAAAAGGCATAGGTGCTTGTTTGGCTGAATGTAATTCAACCTGATGTAAGACGAGCCTGACATGGTTGATATTCATCCAGTGAAGAATCTACCTTCACAGAAAACTGTAATAGCAGAGTAGAATTTATATTTCTTATCTGCATAATTTTGGTGATCCCGTCTAATCAAATGGTTCTCCATTGCTAGATTCTAATTGATAGAAACAAACGGAAGGCAGTTGATGTAGATGGAAATGCATTGCCAAAACTTGTGTATATGTCACGCGAGAAGAGACCTCAGGAACAACATCACTTCAAAGCTGGATCATTAAATGCTTTGGTAGGTGTCCTCTCTTGGTATAGTCAATGATTTTCTAGAATTACCATTTAGAATCAACCTTCATTGTGTTTATATACCTTAATAAGGTCAATTGTGCAGATAAGGGTATCTTCAGTGATAAGCAACAGCCCAGTCATTCTGAATGTTGATTGTGATATGTACTCCAACAACTCTGAGTCCATTAGAGATGCATTGTGCTTCTTCCTAGATGAAGAGCAAGGTCAAGATATCGGTTTTGTGCAGTACCCTCAGAACTTTGACAATGTGGTGCACAATGACATCTATGGCAATCCCATCAACGTTGTCAATGAGGTCAATTGAAAGATAATATAGCACCTCCTAAAATTTCGACAAAGGACACACCTATGTCTGAAGCTGTAATTAAGACTAATCTGGTTTGTTGTTTCATTGACTTGATGTTCAGTTGGATAACCCTTGCTTGGATGGATGGGGTGGAATGTGTTACTATGGCACTGGATGCTTCCATCGCAGGGAGACCCTCTCTGGACAAATATATAGTAAAGATTACAAGGAAGACTGGGATAGAGGAGTGGGGATAGCAGAAAATGCAGATGAGCTGGAAGAAACGTCCAAGTCACTTGTGACATGCACGTATGAGCATAACACCCCGTGGGGCATTGAGGTATCTCTATCTCTTTCTACAAACCTGAATATGAACATTTCCATTGATCCCCTTCTCTTTGATGAGTATATACAGAAAATCCTTCAGTGATGCCCGAAGGATGTCCTTCCTTGCATGTGTGTACTGTTATGCAGATCATTTTTGATGAGTTTGTGTTTCTGAATTGCAGAAAGGAGTTAGATATGGGTGCCCACTGGAGGATGTGATTACAGGATTGCAAATCCAATGCCGCGGGTGGAGATCGGTGTACTACAACCCCGCTAGAAAGGGCTTCTTAGGCATGGCCCCTACCTCACTAGGCCAGATCCTGGTTCAGCACAAGAGATGGTCAGAAGGGTTCCTCCAAATATCCCTCTCCAATTACAGTCCCTTTTTATTAGGCCATGGTAAGATCAAGCTGGGTCTTCAAATGGGTTACTCGGTCTGTGGCTTCTGGGCCCTGAACAGCTTCCCCACCTTTTACTATGTCATCATTCCTTCACTTTGCTTCCTCAGTGGCGTCTCTGTTTTCCCTGAGGTAATGACTAACATTCTACACTATGTTCCCTAGCTCATTTTTACGCACCGCGGTTCAGTTCTGACACGATACTTGCATGTGCAACTCATTCAGATAACCAGCCCTTGGTGCATTCCATTCATATACGTCGTGGTAGCTTCATACTCCTGGAGCCTAATGGAGTCGCTGCAATGTGGTGACACTGCAGTGGAGTGGTGGAACGCACAAAGGATGTGGCTCATGAGAAGGACCACCTCCTACCTCCTGGCGGCCATCGACACGATCGGGGGAATGCTGGGCGTCTCCGAGTCCGGATTCGAGCTGACGGTGAAGGTGGACGAGTCGCAGGCTCTGGAGAGGTACAAGAAGGGGAAGATGGAGTTCGGGCCCATCTCGGGTATGTTTGTGATCATCACCACGATCGCGCTGTTCAACCTGGTGTGCCTGGTGGTCGGGCTGGGCAGAGCTCTGTTGCGCGAAGGAACGGCAGGGTTGGGACCTTTGTTTCTGCAGGCTGTCCTCTGTGTGGCCATAGTGGTCATCAATGCTCCGGTCTACGAGGCCCTCTTCATCCGCAGGGACAGCGGAAGCCTGCCTTATTTCGTCACCCTAGTTTCCCTTTGCTTTGTGTCGTCGCTCTGCCTACAGGCTATCTAGAAATGAATTCGGCGTGATAACGATAGACGGACATGCCCTTACTATGAGTAACATTTTGAAACAATCTGTTTACACGGCTCTGAACTTCCATGTTATTGGACAGCTGCGACAACGATGTGGTATTCAGTTCCCTAGACTCTATCTACTAACCTTTAATTCAGATTTCACTGTCGCCAAAAGTTCTGTCTGATAATATGAGTTTGATTAGATTTAGAAGAGTTTTATGGGGAGACACGGCTGATATGTGGTATGAGCTCAAAAATCTATGCAGTAAAGTAGTTTTAAACGATCAAGAGGATAGATGTAGTTGGCTGCTAACTAAATCTGGTAGATTCACGGTTAGATCTTTGTATCTTGCTTTAAAAACGGATCAGGCTGACTGGCCTCATAGGAAATTGTGGCAGGCGAGGATACCGCTGAAAGTTAAGTTTTCTTGTGGTTGATGTTTAAGAATAGTGTCCTAACTAGAGACAATTTGGTGAAAAGAAACTGGAAAGGAAAGGATAAAAACTGTAGTTTCTGTGATTACTCAGAAACGGTTGATCATCTTTTCTGTACATGTGTGGTGGCTAAGTTTGTGTGGGGTGTGGTTAGGAATGTAACTGGAATTCATGACATTCCATGCAAGATAGAAGAGTTTACTGCCTGGGTAAAAAAAATTCCTAAGAATAGTAGGCAAACAATAGCAGTGGGTGTTTCTGCGGTGTTTTGGACTTTGTGGAAAGCCAGAAATGCTGCTACATTTCATCATGTTTACCCTCATGATCCTAGTGTGTTGTTCTTTCAAATATCTTATTGGATGTCTTACTGGGCTGGTCTACAGAGAAAAGAAGGGCAACAGATGTTGCGGGCCGTCGCAACACTGTTGGTTGATGTTGCGAATGGTTTCTTCAACAAGAGTAGAGGATGGGCGCCCATGGTGAAACGTCTTGACATCGGGGAGTAATTTTGTCTGTAATGTTAGCTGAATTTCTGTCCTCCCTGGAGAGTATGTGGCGATGAGTGGGGGAGAGGAGCCCTGTGTGGTTACCTCTCACCTGGGTATGCATTTCTGATAAGTATGAAGTTTTTTCTTAGTTGCAAGCTTTATTCTTTTGGTTGTCTAGTTGTTGATGCCTGGATGTCATGGTAGGACATCTGAGGGCTGGATGGAATCTGAAGAATACTTGATCTGTTTTATTAGTTTCCTTTCATGCAATGAAATGAAATCGGGGGCATGCCCCTCAATTCAAAAAAAAAACGCTGTGGTATTCTCTACACCCACGCGATTAACAGCTACTAATGCATCATCATTTTTGCATATAGTTTTGCCCTAACGATCATCTGGTAGTTCTGCAGGGCAGGTTCCACATCGAACGGGGCATCTCAGCTTGAAGCTGCCGGTGGCAGGCAGGATGGGGAGTTTACGCACGCACCTGAGGCTGAGAACATCTGAAAGGAAAGCAGATGTATCCGCATGGTATGAGCAAGTTTCTTTCTCTTATGCGAAAGCCATACATCGCGCCTGGCGACAGGGTCACGTGCGACCGTCGCATAATTACATCAACATCGTCTCATCTCATCCCCGAAGTGGCAAGTGTTTGTGTATGTACGATAGTAGTACGTTTGTTTATAAACGAAGCAGCGGCATTGACACTCCCCTCTCCTCCATCCCATCGCATTCGCATTCGCGCGACACTCCGCCCGATCCCCCTCCTCCTCTTCCTCAGTGTCCTGGCTCAGGGCTGCGTGGGGCTCGGCGACACGCAGCAGAACCATTTCTTCTGCAATATCAGATGGAAATGAATGAATGAATCTCTTGAATCTCTTAAGATAGGTGAGGAAGAAGAAGAGGAAGAAGAAAAGGTACCGAGGTGTTGGGCCTGGAGTTGCTGTAGGACTGGTTCATCTTGGAGTCGGGCCTGGCGTCCTTGCCGTCGGCGGACCTGCTGGCCTTGTGCACGTTGACGGGGGCCTTCTTGTCATCCCTGGCCTTGCTGAAGATGACCGTGAACCCGTCGGCGGAGGCCGGGTTGTTCACGTCCCAGGCGCCGAACTTGGGGATTGTGCGGCCAGCCTCCATCTGAGCCATTTTCTTGTTTCAATGCACCATCATCACATTATTTGTTTGCGACATTAAAACAAGATCCATGTAGTATGATCAATCAAGGCAGTGCAAACAAGATGAACCAGAGATCGATGAATCCATAGGCGTAAATTCACGCAGGATCTTGATCAACTCACCGACATGTTTATGCCTTGACGGGGTGGCGCGGTGCCCTTGAGCGGTAGACGCGAGAGAAAATTTTGCCCCCTTGAATGGATATGAAGCGCAAGTGCTTCGGGGCAAAATTTCCCCCGGGATGAGAGGGAAGGCGGTCAAATATAGCAGGAGGAGAAGATTGGGGGGATCGCAACGGCACCCGCCCACTTATACCCGCTAATCTCATGCATGCTCTGCGTGGGACGTTGCCTGGCTAAAATTAAGCACATTTCCCAGCGGATTTTGTTTACTCCCACTACCTTTTTTTTTAACACGGCGGCTCTGGTTTCGGAGGCAGCAAAACGGCCTAGGGAGCCAGAAAAACTGGATTAGGGGGGGCAAGTGCTGTCAAAAGAGGCTGGGAGGGCCAAACTATAGGAAAAAAAGATTTTTGGCAACAAATAGTGGACTATTTTCTTCCTGTTCATAAGTAATATTAGCAGCAATCCTTGAGGGGGCTTGCTGGCACTCCCTATCTCCGTCACTGCTTCTGCCGGGCCCGCCTGGTAGCCGTGTCCTGTTTGCGGCTAGGTGGTGGAGTCACCGGATCACATGTCTTTTTTTTGACATCCCCGGGGTAGTGCGTGGAATAGCGATCAAACATGCACCTTCCGTGCACACCGTGCCTTGTCCTAGGCTCGGGCCAAGAAGTTGGGGCAACGGCAGCGAGGCGTAGGAGATGGTGGACGGATGACGAAGCACTGAGCCTGAGCTGGTGACGACGTGGCGGCTGTGAGGCGTAGGTGGTGGTGGACGGAGGGCGAAACACTGAACCCGAGCCGCTGACAACGCCCGATACAGGTGAAGGCAAGGACGAAATCTGAAGAGGTTGGGTGTGGATCAGCAGCGCCAGAGAGGGGGGATTAGAGGGAAGACCAGGGCGGTAAGGGTAGGGAGAGACACCAGGTGGTGCAGCATCGACACCAGCCATGGGTGGTGGGAGCCAGCGGTTCAGCTGATGCCGACTTGCAGGTCGTTGAGGTGACGCGCAGATATGTCGCTGAAAAGGGAGAACGCCGGTGGCAAGAAACGAAGAAGGTGGCAAGGAGACATGACATCCCACAGACTCACGAGGCGCACGTTACCTCCTCTATTCCACGCATTGAGCACTGAATAGGAGGACTCATATGCGAGTAGCGGAGCGAGATCCAAAAGTTCCTTCTAGTTTCATTTTCACGGAGTGCGAGAGAGATGGCACTGGACAAGACATGTCTTTGTGTCAACTAAAGTTTATAGTAGCAAGGGATTTTTACGGAATCATGTACAAAAAAATACTATATAAATTTAGGTGATGAATGTGCTTAAAAAGACCAAATAGCTGAGAATATATTTTTGAGGAATGCTGCAAAGTCGCGTCGCGAGAAAGGCAGGGATACATGGGAGGGATGTAACACCCCGACCAAACCCACTGGTTACTACCCGTTGTGTCCGGGATCTAGACCAGCACTAGTTTTTACTGCACATTTTCATCCTCACTCGTGCGCATCCGGAATCAACTTATCGGTTGACCACCCGTTTTTAAATTGCTCCAAGACAAACACGCTTAATTTTGAATTTTTTTTCGAATGGGCTCCTAAAAAAAGTTGAGTAGTCTATCTTCCTTCGTGCCCGATGAAGAAGACATTGTGTCATTCGGCCAAAAGTTCACATAAATTCAAAATTTTACAAAGTGAGTAGTTTGTTAACTGGTATATATGTTGGCTCTATGTTGGTATGTTGATTGTTAGTTATGTCGTTTCGGGAGGGACATGGCATTTGCTATAGCTTCTGAATGAACAAGTTCATGGCCTTGTTTGGATACTCTAATTTAGTTAGGGATTAGAGTTAGATTCTAACCTTGAACTAACCTTGAACTAACTCTAGCTAGAGAGGTGTTTGGATGGTAGGGTTAGATGAAGCGCGGATACGGCGAGACGTCTTCACGGGCAGTGCGAGAGGCAGGGAGGGAGAGGACAAGAAGCTGTGAGGAAGTGGGGAGGGATCTGCTGCAGGAAGAGTAAGAGAAAAAGATGTTTTTTAATGGTCTCAAAAAGAACTAACCCCAGACTTTATTTTGCAGATTGTTTCGGACGAGATCCCTTCGGGGGATGGTCAAATAAATAGACGTGGTTGAGTTTTAAAAAAAAGAACTAACCCAAATGAGTACATCTTGGGTGGATTAGATTTTTTGAATGGGTTAGATGCATCTAACCCAAACTAACCCTCCTATTTGAATATTTTTAAGTTAGTTGAGTCCAAACTTACAAACTAATTCTAACCCATGGATCCATACGGGGCCCATGTCGATGGCTCATGAAACAAAATAACAACACAAAACATTCTAAGAGCAACTACCACCCCTACAAGATGGTGGCTGAAACATCACGAGAATAGTGGAAATGCTGGAATACTCTGACTTCTTGGAAGCAGTCTGACCACACCGAATTTATGGGTGACTAGCTCGACAGAGACCATTTCGATTGCAAAATGCACCGTGAGAAGACCTCCTACCGATTGCTGCTGGTCGACAGGAAAACGGCGACAGTAAACCAAATCAATAAGGCGAAATTTATTTCCATTTTATTTGACTGGATCGAATGGATTACATGACACCAAGGTCTCGCCTGAGTAATTCACCTAAGACTCGATAACAGATGTTCCTCCCTTTTTTTTTGACTTGAACAGATGTTCCTCCCTACCATTACCTATAGATCTCGAGACTAACATTAATCCCTACACCGATGACACAGACCTAACGATCGATAGCCTACATTAACCTCTTCCAAGTAAGATCACGCCAACGCGATCATGGCGACGACACTGGCGACAAGCCCTGTGACAGTGGAGAGCGCCCGCCTGGACGCGCCACTGGGCTCGGTCGACGGGCTGGGTCCGAAACCGGTCGTCGAGGTGGATCCGCCAGAACTGGACCCGTACGACGGGGACTCCGGGGCCGAGACCGCCTGGTTGGGGCTGGGGCTGGGGCCGGGCGCGTGGCCGCCGACGACGCCGACGGCGGGCGGTTTGGCCGGAGCGGCGGCCAGCGTGGAGTGCCCGACGACGCTGGCGATCATCCGCTGGCCCGCCTCGCAGTGCCCCGGCACGCCGCTGACGAAGAAGAAGAAGCCCGTCCGGTCGAACTTGAACTTGGTGTCGCCGTCCGCGAACCGGGTCAGGGGGGTCACCGTGCTGCACATCTTGTAGTCGTCGTGGTTCACCAGCAGCACCGAGTCCTTGGCCGCGTACTTGAAATCTGCGCGCCGGCCGGCCGCCATGAATCAAGAACGCAAAGTGAGTTACTATTATGTAGGACAGGAGTACCAAATAAATCAAGCAATAAGGCTTTGCGGTAATCAAGAAGAGCGCTATGGGGTTCGATCTGGATGCGACGGTAACTGCTGCTTACCCAGGACGTCGCCGACTTGGAAGCGGTTCTTCTTGGCCCAGTGGTTGTACGTCTCGGTGCCGTTGCCGGCCGGCACCGCCCACCCCCTCTCGTCGCCGACGCTGTACACCACGGGCGCCGGCGACGCCGGCGACACCGAGGCCGCGAGGAGAATGCAGCAGCAAGCAGCAGCAGCAGCGAGGACGATGACGCTGGCCATTGGAGAAGGATCAGAAAGGGCACTAGTGTGTAGTGTAGTGGTGTTGGTGTGAGATCTAGCGATGGTGGCAGTGGCCTTTTATACCGAGGATCCGGAAGCGAGTGGCGCCGGCGAAACGGAGGTCAGTTGCCAACGTGCAGGAGGAGAGAGCGGGGGTCGTTGCTGCACAACGGGAGGAGCCGTTGGGCTGTCCGGTCTCCGCTGCATGGCGATAGGAGGCGTTAGCTTCTGCGACGAGTCGTGGGTTGAATACGTAAACCCCCTTGAGAGGCGTATTTCCTCGAAGTACGTCAAAGAGGGTCGGTTTACGGTAAATATCATGTTTGCGTAGACTCCCCAGATTCTGCGGAGAACCCCAAACCCCTCTCCGAACCCAGGACTACTCCCTCGGCGGCGGCGGCGCGTTGAGATGGCTGACGGCGCGGAGAGCGGGCAGGCCGCGGTCGTGGGGGACGGGAACCCTCCGCAGCTCTCCAAGAGCGCGAAGAAGAAGCTGCTGAAGCAGGAGCGGCAGGCGGCGCGGAAGGCCGAGCGGAAGGCGGGGGAGAAGGAGCGCCGGCGCGCCGACATAGAGCGGCGGAGGCGCGAGTGGGAGGAGTCTCTGACCGCGGCGCCGTCGCAGGAGGCGCGCGAAGCGATGCTGGCGGCGCGCAGGGAGACGCGGCTCGAGCGGGTGGGAAAGCGCGTGGAGGAGCGGGGGGCGCGCGCCGAGAGGCTCCGGCGCGCCGCCGAGGGTGGGCAGAAGGTGGTGCTCGACCTCGAGTTCGCCGACCTCATGCGGCCCAACGAGATTCACAGCCTCACCCAGCAGGTGAATTCCCCTTGTCCTTGTTGCCTTTCTCGCTATGTTTTGTGCTCACACTAAGTAACATTGATGATCAGAGATTTATAGTAAGGTAATTGAAAGGGGATTATGCGATTCTTGATGATTTACACTGGCTCGTATGCACGGGGAGAGTCTCCGGCCTTGTTGCTGTAATTGGCGAACTGGAAGTGCTAGTTGGATTAACATTAGACGCTAATGTTGTAGTTGTTCAATATTCAGATAAGCTCCTTCGTTGTTGTAGTGAAAGCTTGAGTAGTCCCTTTCATTATAATTAATAATTGGCTTAATTGTGAATGCATATGAAATATAATTTGTGACATGGCATATTTTTCAGTTTGCATCTCAAGAACTTACCAGTTTGTGTGCTGTTGCTATCTATCAATTGTTAATCATGGGTGTGATATACCCAATTCTTTCTCGTCTATCTGAAACATTCAGAGCAATGTAAAATGCACTGGTATTAGAGCATCTCCAACAGAAGCCCAAAAAAACGGCGCGCTAAAATAATTTTACAGCGCCATTTTAGTAATTTTAGCGCGCTGTGGCCGATTCAGTCCAGCAGAGGCACAAAAATATAGCGCGCAGCAGTCCAGCAGACGCACTAAAAAATAAAGCGCCACAAATATATCTACAGCAAACAGGTCCCTAAACATTTACAAATAAGTCCATCTGTTCAAAACAAAAACGCAATTGGGTCCCCAATGGTTGGAGCAAGCTAGCTTGCTGACCTTGCAAATCATCTTCCGCCGGCCACCACACGCGAGCTAAGCTTGCTGTGAATCGCAAACGCGAGCTAGCTAGCTTTAGCTTCCCTTCTAAATCGTTGGAGCAAGCTAGAGAAGGGCAACGGCGGCTCCCGGCCGGCACGCGCTCCCGGCCAGCGAACTCGAGGCGGCGAGCTGCAGCCGGCGAGCAGAAGGGCAGCGTCGGCTCCGCCCCGTGCTAGGACGAGCAGAGACGAGCACGCAGAGGAGTGGCGGCGGCCGGCGGCGGCGCGCTGCAGGGAAGGGCTGTAGCGGCGAGCTCGAGGCGGGACGAGCAGAGGAAGCAGAGCAGCTGGTCTTCGCGCTTCAAATTGTCCAGCGCGCTGTACGCCGCGCACCAAATATCCCGCGTGCGATGCAGAAATTCCCAGCGCGCTGGATGGATTTTACAGCGTGCTGGCTTTTGCAGCGTCTGTTGGAGATGCTCCGCGCGCTAAATTGACGTTTTTTCCAGCGCGGGCTACTTTTAGCGCCTCTATTGGAGATGCTCTTAGCATCTGCAAAGCTAATAAAAATGAGAGTACCATTTCTGATACTGCGTACTTAGGTAATATCTAAATGCCTATGTCTACCAAGATACTTTACACCTTCATGAATATTTGTCTGAGTAAACATCTGAACTGTGAACTAATGCAAGTTACAGATTATGTACTGCTATGCAGTGAATGGAAGATCAGCAACCCCGGCTCATCTATGGTTGACAGGTTGCAGCGGAGAAATGGGGACCCAGGTTCAAAGGATACCTGGCTTTGATAAGTGGATCATAGAAAAAGAGGCCAAGTCTTACCTTGAAGCATTTGCAGACTGTAAAGAAAATCTTGTGTATCTTACAGCGGATGCTGAGACTGTCCTTGATGAACTAGACATGTCGAAAATATACATCATTGGTGGTCTAGTGGATCGGAACAGATGGAAAGGCATAACACAGAAAAAGGCAGTTGATCAGGGCATTCAGTCTGCGAAGCTCCCCATTGGAAGTTATTTAAAGATGTCAAGTTCTCAGGTGCGCATATGCATGCTCCTCTATTTTTTTCCTTACAAGTTAGCTTCCGCAGTTAATATTATATATTTTGTTGCCTCTATGGCATCAAATTTGTTATTGTGTTTGCATTTCAAAATATACCTTGGGATCATATTGTTATGATGTCTTCTTTCAAATAATATGGACAGCTTTGGGATCATATCATCATTTCTAACATGTTAGAAGAACCTAGAGAGCATTTTATGAATGGGAAATATACCACACATGTTTTTGCTGATTTTCTAGAGAGTACTGTTTTCACATTTTAATGCAGAAACCGGAGAGCATTTATAATTATGTTGCTGCTTATTTTAAACTACTACTCCCTCCTTTCCATAATTCTTGTCGTGGTTTTAGTTCAAAGTACAAAACAAGTTGTCAACTGTTGTTGATCGTTCTTACAGTCAACCAAGTGTTTGAGAATGTATTAGTCTTGGCTTCGGAGGACTTTGGAGAGCTATACTAAGAATCTAAAATTATTGACTCTCCTTGCATATTGATCATGTAGGTTCTTACAGTCAACCAAGTGTTTGAGATAATGCAAAAGTTTGTGGAAACAAAGGACTGGAAGACGGCATTCTTTCATGTGATCCCACCGAGGAAACGAGGAGAAGCTGGAGCAGCAAATGATGATGATGCACCTGAAGGGGCTGCAAACGGAGATATTGACAAGTGTTTAGAAGAGGAGGTTGATGATGATGAGGATGATGGTGATGGGGATGAAGAAGCCGATGTTGCTAACAAAAGACATTGTGTTAGAAGTGAAAATGGAAAATCTTAGAATCACTCTTTTGGTGCAGTGGTGGAAGTGACTCCTGGATAGGTTATTATCTCCGGGAAGAGCAGAGGGAAAGAGCAACCTACTGTGCCGACGACTGAAATACGAGTCATCTCCAAGTGTATCATTACTATTAACGTTGCTGAACTGCTTTGTTTACCTAGGTTTATTTGTTTGGAGTACTCTGAGGTGTCGTAGTATTTTTGTTTTTGTTATCTGAACTACACCCTGTACTTTTGTACGGCGCGAGGAAGGAACGTGCTATATAACAGCACAGATAAATAGAGTGCTTCTGTTCTCATCTTTGATGGTTTTCTCTTGGAGTTTAGAAAACACATGTATTTTTATAGACAACACAGGCATCTATCTGCTTTAGAAACACATATCACCCAAACTCAAGCGTGCCTACAGACACGCTGCTGCGTTCGTTTGGGTCCACATGGACAGAAACCATGGTTTTGCGTCACACGGACAGGAGACGGACAAGCCGTTTGTCCGTTCGGGTCCACACATCAGCCACCCAACGCGATATCCGGGTCCTTCTAAATGCCACGAGTGTGTTGGGGTGGAGGCATCCGTGACCACTCTGCTCCCCGTCGCCAACAGGCAAAACCCGAGTCCACCGGCGGCGCAATGTTGTGGAAGTGGACCTCGGGCAGCACAACGACGAGGCCGACTCCTCCTCGGGGCGGCGCCGTGCGGCACCCTTCACCGTGACGTTGACGGGGGCTGCGCCGCCCGTGCACGACCGTATGTACGCATGTACGTTCCAGTCGCAACGTGTCAGAGGTACTAGGAGGCGGTCATCCCAATGCCCTAGGCCGGATGTGCAACTGCCCAACGGCTGGCATTTGAGCCCATAAATGGTTTCAGTGCCGGTCGTTCTGGCCTCCAGTCGCGGGTGCGGTGGAGATCCACCGCCATCACGATCTACTGCCCGATGATCTCCGCCACGACTCGACGTTTGCCGAGGACTCCCCCCTCCCTTCCACTAGGATACGTGGTTCGACGACGAGCACGACCAGCGCCGTCGGCCGTGCTTCGTCGCTCATGCGCACGCGTGTGCTCCAACGCCACCGCATGACCCGCCTGTGGTGAAGGAGAAGGAGCCCGAGGACGACCAGGCCCTCAAGGCCTCCGAGCTGGTCGAGCTCACGCACTGGTCTGACCTGCCACTGTCGCTCCACTCATCGGCGGTCGTGGCCACTGCACTGGCGGGGCCATACCCATAATCGCCTCAGTCTTCAATCGACCTCGTCAGCGACGAGAATGAGGACAAGGCGATGAGCATTTGATCTAGGTTTTTAAACTTATGTTTTTAGCTCAATTAATGTAACGAACGGACTTTTGGCGGCAAATTATCTTTTTTATTTTGAAAAAAAAATGTTGGTCCACACATTAGGCCTCGGATGGACTTTTGTTGTCCACATGACCACCCAAATAGACAAAAAAGGACACATTTTATGTCCGTTTGGGTCAGCCCATTGGTGTTGACCTAAGGAAGAGTCTCCCCCACCCCCATGGCATTTTCTGTTTAGCGCTTCAGGTGCCTGTTACTGTGCAATTTGCAAACGGACGCACATCCCCTCCGTGGTGGGTTGGTCGATCTACCATTTTTTCTTCTGTTTTTTACAACACAAAAGAGTGTGAACAAGTGACTCCATGCATCAAGTTTGTTGAAATAACCACCCCGCCACCCTGCCCGCACGGACTACTTACATCTTTTCTGTTTTTTCATTCTTCCTCCTTTGCTTTTTCTTTTTCCCCTTTTCTCTTTTTCTTTTTTCCTCCTCTTTTTTCCTTTTATTTCTTCTCTCTCATTCAATGAAATTTTATTTAAATTCATTTACAAAAAATGATGATTTTGTATTCAAATGTATGAACTTTTTTCCAATATCATGCTCTTTTTTCAAATTGGACAAACATTTTTTTAATTGATGAAATTTTTAAAAATTTGATTAATTACTTTCAAATTCAATGAACTTTTTTTCAAATTCGATGAACATTTCCCAAACCCACGAAGTTTTTTCAATTTTACTTTTTTTTCAAATTCATAAACTATTTTCATATTTGCAATTTGTTTTTCAAATTCTGGAACTGTTTTTGAATTGTGCGCCAGCAGAGCTAAGTGTTTCAAACACACAACAACGTTGAGATTTGGAAAACATTTCTTGAAAATTACAAGCAGTTTTGAAATGCTGCAATTTTTTATATTCCAGTTTTTTTTGGAGAAGTGAACATTTTTGGTAATTCTGATTTTAAAAAGGAACACGAACAAATTTTGCAAATCCCGAACTGTTTTTAAAAACTTGTTTTTTTTTCAAAAATTAGCATTTTCTAAAAAATTAACAAATTACAAAAAGCGCGAACATTCTTTGAAATTTCCGCATATTTTCTGAGATCATGAACAGTTCTCAAACTTTTGACAAAATGAAAACAAGAACATTTTTAAAATTCATAAAAGAATGTTAAAATAGAACATTTTTTGCAATGTAGACATGTTTGCTCTGTATACTTTTTTGGAAATGCGAACAAAATTTCAAACATGGAAAGATTTTTTGAAATTGCGAACAAAATGTTGAATCCGCAAACATTTTTTGGAACATGAATGTTTTTTTTGAAATGGTGAACAAATTTTGAAAACAGGAACATTTTCTTGAAATACCTGCACATATTTTGAAACACGAAAGTCTTTCTGAAATTATGAATAATAAAATGAGAATAAGTTTTAAAATTGTGGAACTTTTTGAAACATGAACATTTTTTGAAAATGTGAACAAAATTTAGAAACAGGGACATATTTTTAAAATTGTGAAGAAATTTTGAAAAGGAGAATTGTTTTTTAAATTCTTGAAGATATTTTCAGGCACAATCAGTTTCTAAAATTGTGAACAAAATTTTAATATGAGAACATTTTAGAAAATTTCGAACAATATTTGAAATCTCCAAACAAAAAGAGATAGGAAAAATAAAAAACCAAAACAAGAACAAAAAACGAAAAGGAAACATAAACAGAAAAAGGAAAAAATAAAAGAAAAAGGTTCAAAATAAGATGCCCAGTTCAGGAACCTTCTAGAATGTTCCCAAAACCGATAGAAAGTGGCTGGTAATTTGTGGAAGGTTTCTAAAACCGAAAACGCTGGAACATGTTAACGGGCTGGCCCAGCTCATCACTTTGATCGCCAGCTTGTGCGAAAGCTCGACAATTTGACGAACATGTTAACGAGCTGGCCCAACTCACCGCTTCGATCGCCAGCCTATGTGAAAGCTTGAGAATTTGACGCCAAATGCGTCAGATAGGATCTTCAGGGACCAACTAACTAAAAAGCGCTCGTTCCCAGTCAGGTCACTTGGCGATGGGCTGGGAGCGCGCCACTGATACGTCTGTTTTGCATCATATTTTTATATTGATATTTTGCATTATGAGACGTTCTTACATATTATGGTACAATATGTATGCCTTTTTTTCCTTAAGCTGAAATTTTGGACCGAAAATGAACAAATCTGAGTGACCTATTTTGCACAACTCCAAAAGTCCTAAAACTTTACCGAGAATTATTTTGGAATATATAAAAATATTAGGAGAAGAAAATACCAGAGGGGACCCACCAGGTGGGCACAAGCCTGGAGGGGGGGGGCTATCCCCTAGGTGCGCCCCTAGGGCTTGTGGGTCCCCTGGCAGGCCTCTGGTGCCCATCTTCTGCTATATGATGTCTTTTGACCTGGAAAGAATCAGAAGAAAATTTTTGGGACGAAGCGCCGCCGTCTCAAGGCGAAACCTGGGCAGAAGCAATCTAGGGCTCCGGCAGATCTGTTCTGCCATGGAAACTTCCCTCTCGAAGGGGGAAATCGAAGCCATCGTCATCACCAATGATCCTCTCATTGAGAGAGGGTCAATCTCCATCAATATCTTCGCCAGCACCATCTTCTCTCAAACCCTAGTTCATCTATTGTATCCGATATTTGTCTCAAAACCTCAGATTGGTACACGTGGGTTGCTAGTAGTGTTTATTACTCCTTGTAGTTGATGCTAGTTGGTTTATTCGGTGGAAGATCATATGTTCAGATCCTTAATGATATTTATTACTTCTCTGATTATGAACATGAATATGCTTTGTGAGTAGTTATGTTTGTTCATGAGGACATGGGAGAAATCTTGTTATAAGTAATCATGTGAATTTGGTTTTCGTTTGATATTTTGATGAGATGTATGTTGTCTTTCCTCTAGTGGTGTTATGTAAACGTCGACTACATGATACTTCACCATGATTTGAGCCTAGGAGAAGACATTGAGAAGTACTCCCTCCGTCCGAGTTTATTATACCCCTGGACCAAAACGCATGTACGAAGACACCACAATTAATTCCCCAAAATAAGCACCGCTCCTTCGGTTTTCTTGCGCGATTAACTGCAAACGCAATGCTGCTCCGGCACAGCTTCCTGCATGCAGCCCCATGGTCAAATAATCTAGCCAATCCCTGATACTTGGGAACCCTTTTGACAACCCCACACTCAATTAAGCTGCATGCAGCCCCGTCAGATAAAGAAAGGTATGAAGCGTTTGCAGCACAAATCGATGCAGGGGCCTTTTAAAACCGGACGCGCTTCCTCCGTCCACGAACCTAATAAACCTGAACGGAAGTAGTAATAAGTAGATGATGGGTTGCTAAAGTGATAGAAACTTAAACCTTAATTTATGCGTTGCTTCGTAAGGGGTTGATTTGAATCAACATGTTTCATGCTATGATTAGATTTATCTTAATTCTTCTTTCGTAGTTGTGGATACTGCGAGAGGGGTTAATCATAAGTGAGAGGCTTGTCCAAGTAAGGACAACACCCAAGCACCGGTCCACCCACATATTAAATTATCAAAGTAACGAACGAGAATCATATGAGCATGATGAAAACTAACTTGATAGTAATTCTCATGTGTCCTCGGGAGCGCTTTGCTTTATATAAGAATTTGTCCAGACTTGTCATTTGCTACAAAAAGCATTGTGCCATCTTGCTGCACTTTAGCTACACTTTTACTTGTTACCCGTTACGAATTATCTTATGACAAAACTATTTGTTACCGATAATTTATGTGCTTACAGAGAATACCTTGCTGAAAAACCGCATGTCATTTCCTTCTGCTCCTCATTGGGTTCGACACCCTTACTTATCGAAATGACTACAATAGATCTCCTATACTTGTGGGTCATCACGCTCTCAGCTGCCGCCACGTCTCAGGCTCTGGGTGCTTTCTTCAGATTTATTTTAATTTTTCCGCACGCGATTTTGGTTTTTAGATGGGTTTTTTGGGTTTTTCAGCTTTTCGGTATTTCACCGGTCTTCCTTAGCTTTTAGACCAAAAACATTTTTGAATTTTTTTACACGAAAAAACATATATTTTTTTCCTTTTTGCGAGAGGCATGGTTTTACTTTCGCGAGAGGCATGGTTTTGCTTCCGTGAGAGGCACAATCATGCCTCTCGAAAACGAAAAAACATATTTTATCTTTTTTTCGCGAGAGGCAAGGTTTTCCTTTGAGAGGCACAGTTTTGCCTCTCGGAAAGGAAAAAAACACGTTTTCTCTTCTTTTTTCTGCGAGAGGCACGATTTTGCTTCCGGTGTGGTATTGCTTTCACGAAATGAAAAAAACACATTCTTTTCTTCCGCGAGAGGCACGACCATGCATCTAGTAAACGAAAAAACGCATTTTGTTCTTTCGCGAGAGGCACGATTTTGCTTCCGCGAAAGGCACGGTCGTGCCTCTCGGAAACGGCTTTCGGAAAGAAAAAAAACATGTGATTGGTTTGGTTTTTCGTCCAGCTTTTTGTCTATATTTTGTGAAGAGAAGTTCTTTAAAACCTATCAACACGGGATCTAGTTTTGAAGATCTTGACGTAAGGAATTCAATGGTGAAAATGGTTCAAGATTTGGCCGCACGGTTTAAGAGATAAATCGTTTTGAATAAATGGATCTATATAAAGGGGAAAACTCATAGGTTGTGACAAATGACGCACATGCAGCACGCCACTTGTCGCAGTCTGAGGAGGTGGAAGTGGTCTTTGGAAGGAGATCTCCTCAATTAGTGATTTCCGGATCTCCACCACCCCCCGCCGACCCCCATTGAGTTCTGAAACGAAACCATTTGCAGACTATGGGCCAATCCTATACGTCACCTGCGCCCCCCGGAACGAGGTGCCATGGGCCGACCCAGTTCCTCGTTTTCTCATACGGTTGTTTCATTCGCTATTATTATGTTTTTTCTGATCATTTTTCTATTATTTTTGGGGGTTTTGTTTCTGGTTTTTATTGTTTCTATCTTTTCTATTTTTCTAGGTATGGGTTTTCTTTCAAATTTTTTATTTTCATTTTTGTGTATTATATGAAAAAGTTCATCGTGTATTACAAAAATATTCATCGCATATTAATAAATTGCACATCGTATATTGAAAAAATTCACCATGCATTACAAAAATGTTCATCATATATTAAAAAAGTGCATCATATGTTTAAAAAATGTTCATCATATATTAAAAAATATTCAATGTGTATTTGAAAATTGTTTGAGGGTATTTTTATGAAAATGTACACTATATTTTAAAAATATTCACCGTATATTACAAAAAGTCCACGATGCATTATAAAAATGTTCAACGCATATTACAAAAATGTTTAAAGTGTATTTAAAAATTCTTCAACGTATATTACATAAAGTTAATTGTATTAAAAAAAGAAATTCCAAAATTTGTTCATGTTTTACAAAAAATGATATTTCAAAAAAATCGAAATAAAAACCAACCAAAAATTGGGTTCGCTATAGTAAACGAGATTCTATAGTGTTGGGTCGCCACAGTACCTTCAATCGCAACAGTGTTGGGCCGACCCAATTTTTTGTGCCTGTGCGAACACTTGTCCATTGGACGCCCGCATGCGTCCTATAGGAGCTTCTCCAGACTATGGGTGATTGGGTATGTCTGTTATCCTCCATAACATCAAGCCAGCCCTGGGGGATGCAACTTTAGGCCGTCTGGTTACCTGAGCGTGCGATTGGGCGTGAATATCAGGATACTCAAAGCAACTCAAAGACTGACTGTGAAGGAATGGCCGAATTGACCATTTCCAACGAGCCAGGCCCGAGCAGGCACGCGGATGCACACGTGGAGACTCACATGAGACATCGTGTTGTTTTCCAAAGCGACGCCATAAATCTCCTCACCCCTTACTCTCCCTCCTTCGCGTTGTCACCCTCTCTCACCGGCAGCGCGGCAAGCATCAGTGGCAAAAAGATCTCGATGACGAACACCGACGGCGGGAAATATAGACAACGATCACTGGCTTCAACACCCCTTCGCCAGCCCTACGTCAATGGCGGTAAGCTCTTCTCTGGTCGATTTAGGGATCGATATAGGCATCGATTTATTGTTTGATAGGGCTCGATATATATGGCTATCAATTTGGGTGTGCATTTAGGCTTTAATGTAGGTTTTGATTTAGGGAAGATCAGATCGATTCGGCGGTACGACCATTTGATTTCATGGTAGATCAGTTAGATTTCCTGGTAGACCAGTTTGATTTCGTGGTAGATCAGTTAGATTTCATGGTAGATTAGTTAGCTTTCGTGGTAGACTGGTTCTGGTAGTACAACAGTTCAATTCCATTCTAGATGAGTTCCATTTCATGAAACATCAGTTTGATTTCGTTGTAGATTAGTGTCATCTTCATTGTTGTGCAGTTTGTGTATGCGGGTGATGGTAGGTACGGGGTTGATTCTACACATTGTAGTTCCGATCCTAGTACCAGTTGTCCCCTTCTATATGATAGCATGCAGTGAAGATTGTCACCATTGTGTAATATGCAAAGTTCTTTACTGATGGTAGGTACGGGGTTGATTTCTATTATTGTAGCCATTTGGTTCATGCCTAATACAAACCGTTAGCAAGCATGTAGCTTACAAAGAGCTCAAGATCATGATGGATCTCCAGCAGACATAAGCCAAAAGCAAAGTTAACCTACAACAAGGAATGTTGTCCACGATCATAACCACATCACCAGCCAACCGTAGACTCCAGACTAAGTTTAAACTCCGAATTACATCAAATATGAACAATAACTAGCATAACTAGTAAAGCAAGGAGAAGAAAAATAAAGGTAGATGAAGGTGGTCCAGAAACTTTCGTAGAAACCAACACTAGCAGAGCGTCAGCCCTGAAGATTTTAGCCACCAGTCCGCAAAACGTCGTGCCTGCACCCCTGCGATGGGCGATAAACTTCACTTGCTATCGGCTCAACAGTCTTAAACCAGCATCAGCAGCCTTCGATTTTCTCCTTTATCTGTAGAATTGACCAGCTAGAAACCCAATAGGCAATCAGTTTAATCATTCATAAGTTTTCTCTCAAAAATCCAATGATTTTTCTCTCAGAAATCCAAAAAAAAATCTCTCAAAAATCACATATGCTCGTTTCGTTGGAAGCTTGTACCAGTACCAGGGTACTACTGCTGGAGTAGACGGGTGAATGGAAGCGTCGGAGCGAGGTGGTACGCAGTACGCACGGAGGGCCGTCGCCGCACAGTGCGGTGCATGGCTACAGGGGTTTTGCAGGTCCGGGTGTTTCGTCACGTACGTACGCAGGGCGCGGCAGCAAAAAAACAAGAAAATAACTGAGGCGTGAGCTCACGCGGCCATGCGTACAGTGGAGGGACAGGGAGGGAGGGGATGGTCACTGGTCAGCGAGGCTAGCCCGTAGCTGGTGCATAGGGAAGGACGTCGCGAGAGCAGAGAGAGCTCACAGAACTAGGCGGGCTGCGGGCCTGCGGTTCCCGAAGCGGCAGCAAGGCGGGCATGCACTGGGGCAGCAACACCAGCGCTAGCGCCAGCGAGAACCGATATATTAACCTGGTGGAACCTGCGCGTGCCCCGCACTTGTCGCGCGCCCGCCAGCGGATTGCTACACGTGAAAGATGTACGCCCATACCGTACGCATGTTCGTAGGAGTAAGTAGTACCGTACCTCGGTCATGGGTGTGTACGTACATCAGCACTCTCTACGTAGTACGGCTCTTCACTGCTCAGTTGTTTCCTCTGCCAGGTCCGTCCAAATTTAGGGCCGGTTCAGTAACAGTGTTCATCGGAGTAGGATGTATGTGCGTGTTTATATGGAATCAAAATGAACGAAACTGACCCTTCTCCGAAACTTCAACACAATGACCCTAATCTGAAAATATTTCAGAAACAGGCCCTTTTGGATGACGTCCGGGGTTAGGGCGTGACGCCCCAGCCCCGGACTAGGGCGCCATGCATTTGGCATGATGCCCTAGCTCCCTTCCTCCCAGCACCCAAACTAGGCAATCTCCTTTCTAGCTTCCCCCGCTGACCCAACAGGGAGCTAAGGCCCTGTTTGGTTCCAAATAAGTCACCAATTTATAAGTTGAAAAATGCAAAAAGTGACTTATTTTGCCAAACGGACCCAACTTATAAGTCACCCCAACTTATAAGTCATAAGTTGCTCCACCCCAATTTAAAACTTATAAGTCACCCTTTTACGTGGGTCCCATCACCTTTACATTAAAAAACAAGATGGAAGAGTGTGCTCAGATGACTTATAAGTCAGATGACAACCAAACAAGCGTGACTTATAAGTCAGGTGTCTTATTGGAACCAAACAGGCCCTAAAACATCCCCATGTCTGGCTAGGTCCTGGCTCATGCTCATCGATGATGCTACGGACGTTTGCAACATCCCCTTCTCACACTCAAGAGCTATGTTGATTTGTCCTATGGCTGATCCAGACGACTGAAGAATAGCAAACACGTCCAAATTGTCATGTGTCCTACTTGATTTTTATTGTTGAAAACAATAAACACAACTGTGTCCCTCACGAACTAGCAACTTGGCAACACTTTGCCCGTGTATGGCAGCGCATGCCACTTTTGCTTTTCAAGAAACAAGTTGTCGCCATGCTTTATACATAAAATACACATCAAAATACACGGCCAAATGATACGAAAGTATTTAGAAAACCATTTTACAAAGCAGATCCCAGAATGACCAGACAACATAAAACCCACCACGACTACACTGTCGAGAAAGAACACACGCCACGCCCTAAGACATCTAAGCTTCACAACAACGCCCAAGAAAGAAACCGATGCTAAGTGTTGCGGCTGCCTAGTCCGAAACGGACAAGGGGCTTCACCCAGACCCTAGAACTGAGAGTAGAACCGCAACGACATCCACAAGAGGAGAGCGACAGCTATGAGTGTCCCCGCCAAGACGCAAAGATTTTGCTCGCTGCCCACCTGTGCCACCGCTGACAAGCGCGACAAGCACAAACCTCCAGACCCGGATCTGAGGGTCACCACGACCACTCTTGTTTTTGGGTTAGCGGAAGTTAGTCCAATTTACTTGATTTCGAGCATCAAATCTTGAGTAGGCATGCATTCAGAATAACCCCAGCTGCGAGGCTGCACACGACGTACGTGGTTAAAATGCATAACACACAGGTCTTTGAATTTGCATGACGGTTTGATCCCTTCGATTACATAACTAAGATGAGGAGATAGATCGATGGTGCTCCATCGCGATGACTGCAGCACAGCTAAATTTAGAAGACGCGTACTACACACTAATGTGCACTGCACTAAGCTTAGGAAGAAACTACACGAACAGTGAAACTGGATGCTCGCCACGCGAACGTGGCAAGTGCAAACTGGATAAAAGTGGCTAGCTAGATGCGCCTAAGGTAGTTTCAACAGGCTGCATCAGCCGCTAGATGCTAGCTACGGCACGCGTTCCTTCGGTGCATGCAGATACGCAGGGTTAGGTCGCCGCTACTTGTACCCGAACGTCTGATGGTGCTCGAAGTTGCCCCCCGGCGGCGTGCTTTCACCGCCATGGCCATTGCCGCTGCTGCCACTCCCGTCGCCATTATTACCGCCGTTACCGGGAGCGTAGGGCCCTCCATAGTACGCGGCCATCCCATGCTCGCCGCCGTACATCTCGTACTGCGGGTACTGGCCGTGGTGCGGCGGCATGTGGAACGGATGGTGCGGATGCGGGGGCATGGCTCCTCCGCCGTACATGCCGGCGGCATGCATCTGCATGTCGCCGTGTGGCACCATGGGCCCCGGCGCCCCGCGGGGCTTGAGCATCATGGGCGGCATCCCGTGGTGATGGTGGCCGGCGCCGGCGCCGCGCGCCTCGCCCTCGAACTCGCGGAAGCGGTGGAGGTAGATGCTGAGGGGCTCGACGTAGTCGTCGAAGCCGAGGCGGCTCATGGCCCAGAGCACGTCCTCGGCGGTGATGGTCTTGCGCTGCTCGCGCTGGCACCGCTCGTTGGCCTCCCCCGTGATGAAGCTGATGTACTCGGACACGCACTCCTGGATCGTCTCCTTGGCGTCGTCCGAGATCTTGGCGTGCGGCGGCAGCACGCGGCGCATGATGCGGATCACGTTCGCGATCGGCATCAACCTGTCCTGCTCGCGCACCGCCGGCGCCTGCCCGCCGCCGCCGCCGTTCCCCGCGGCCGCCGCCGCAGCGCCGTTCGCCGCGCCGGGGAAGCCCATGTCCATTTTGGCTGGCTAAACCTGATCGGTCGAGCTAGGGTTCTTCGTGCACGTAGTACCTAGCTAGTGGGAACACGAACTGCTGCTTGCTGGCTTTGGTGTGTGCTCTTTGCGATGTGCGAGGGAGGGAGGGAGGGAGGATACGTTAAATAGGAAGCTACGAGCGAGGTGTTGACTGGAGGAGCTAGAGCTCGAGGGGCCGGGGCATGCATGCACCGCGAGGTTTCGCCGCGCCTGTGCGTGACAAGTGGCGGCGGCTTCCCTGTGAATTACTGCTCCATCTGTGAACTGGTGATGCCGCGATATGGCATGCATGCTCTGCAAATCTGCATTGAGCCATGCAATCGCTATTATTCAAATGTAAAGCCGGAGTGACCAACCAAGTAGTTTTGCTATTTCCCAACACACGCCCAGTACTTAATGCACGCTTCAGATTAATTTACTGCTCCCGCCACCTTTGGTAAAACTGGGTTTTATCGCCGTTGGATGCATGCGCTTATTTTCAAACGGTTGACATTTAGGGTGCAGCTAGCTCTCATACTAGCACTCCACGTAACTTATACTAGCACTCCGCGGAGATACATGGATTTTTGTTTTCTTTCTTTTTGTTTGATTAATCAAGGTGTAGAGGTTAGATGTCACTTTGTTAATTCCTCTAGACGAGGATTAGCAAATCCGTGACATTTATATGAGTCGCCTGAAAATAGGGTTGGGATAACAGCAAGGTAGCCCCAAGGCACCGGCAGAGGCGTGGATGAGGGTTAATCGGTGTGGGTAGGAAGGCCTTTTCGATTTGACAACCAATAGATTGGACCGAGATTGAACTAGAGACGGGGACGCCATGGCCTACCAGCGAGGACTCGAACAAAACCTCCGCCGGAGGCGAGGTAGGGCGAGAGGAGGGTATGGCGGGGTGAAGAAGAGCATGTGTTTGAAGGAAGAAGACGAACATTGCCGGTGTGTGTCTGGAGGATGAAGAAGAGAGACAACTGCGCTGGGTTTCAATTCAATTGTTCGGATGAAATCATGAAATCGACTAAAACATAACATTTAGGCGGTCTCATTTTCAGAACTTTGAACATAATAGCTTAGCCCCAGTTAGATGGAGGCTGAAGGCTGTCATAAGTGATGTACACATAAGAAGAGTAACAATGAGACCAGGCTAAAAGGAGATGGATATTTCAGAAAGACCAAAAATGTTATTCCTTAGTTAAACAAACAGATTGTTTTTTCTGTATGGATGCATCTAGATGTTGTTTCACATGTATGTAAAATTTCATAGAAAATACAATAATTTGTAGCCCACGTAAAAGGACAAATTCTGGCCCAAAAATAGTAAAAGAACGGCCCGTTTTTATGCACTTATTTTTTTTTCATGTGCACCACATATGAAAAATTATATGCACATCTATATGTGTATGTACTTTTTTCAGAAATTTTTGAGGTGTTTAAAATCAAGTTTCTGGCTAAAAATTAAAGAGTTGTGTGGAACACTCAATACTCCTACTCCCTGAACACCTCCCAACACCGAATCGAGGAATTGTGAACCAAACTGTGGTTGAACGGTTATGAGGACAGTGATATTCCCAGTCCATCAATGCTCAAATCCTGATGCCCATATTTATTCTAAATTTATTTCAAAATTTCCGGCAGTGCATGTGTTTCTACTGTTTAAAAAAAACATCGAATCGAGGAATCGTCGCAGGTAGTGTGGCTAATATGCTTCCAACCATGCATGCGTCTGCAGTGTGCTCACCCTGGCAGAGCCGCAGCACTAGTGGAATACTACGTCCTGATGAAATTGTCAGGTCGTGCATAAATTGGGCTTGCGTACACAGAGATGACATGATCGTAAGTACATGGACACGCAAACACTATTGACTTTTTCTTAAAGTACATGAGGGCGCAAACATAGGTTACGTACAAAACAGGCATATACACGGAGTGCAAAGGAATATGTAATACTATAGAAAAATGTAATGTGTCACAACATCTACAGCCGAGTCTCTCATATCCGTCTCAAACGCTTCGGTCAGTGACCGGTCAAAAAAAAAAGGACCCAACCGGACTTCTCAAATTGCGGACAAATGCCCGGACCGACCGACATCTCTCATATCCAGCCTAAATATAGGACGGATATGGGGCGGCCTGGGCACGTCCAGGTGCGTCCGCCTGACAGGCCCGACCCACCACGGACCCCACAAAAAACCTCAATTCGGGAGGCGAGCTTAAACCCTAGCTCACTCTCTCCCTTTCTCGCTTTGTCCGTCCACTCCTCTCCCTATCCGGTTCCGATCTCATCCACCACCATGAGCAGCTCCGGCAGCGACTCTGGCTCAGAGCTCGACTACGAGGAGGAGATGGCCCTCCACATTGCGGTGGAGCGGTCTAAGGTGAAGACTGAAGGAAATATGCCCTAGAGGCAATAATAAAGTTGTTATTTATATTTCCTTATATCATGATAAATGTTATTATTCATGCTATAATTGTATTAACCGGAGAATTGATACATGTGTGAATACATAGACAAAACAAAGTGTCCCTAGTAAGCCTCGACTAGACTAGCTCGTTAATCAAAGATGGTTAAGTTTCCTAACCATAGACATGTGTTGTCATTTGATGAACGGGATCACATCATTAGAAGAATGATGTGATGGATAAGACCCATCTGTTAGCTTAGCATAATGATTGTTAAGTTTTATTGCTATTGCTCTCTTCATGACTTATACATATTCCTTTGACTATGAGATTATGCAACTCCCGGATACCGGAGGAATACCTTATGTGCTATCAAACGTCACAACGTAACTGGGTGATTATAAAGATGTTCTACAGGTATCTCCGAATGTGTTTGTTGGGTTGGCATAGATCGAGATTAGGATTTGTCACTCCGAGTATCGGAGAGGTATCTCCGGGCCCTCTCGGTAATGCACATCATGATAAACCTTGCAAGCAATGTGACTAATGAGTTAGTTACGGGATGATGCATTACGGAACGAGTAAAGAGACTTGCCGGTAACGAGATTGAACTAGGTATGAAGATAGCGATGATCGAATCTCGGGCAACTAACATACCGATGACAAAGGGAATGACGTATCTTGTCATTGCGGTTTGGCCGATAATGATCTTCATAGAATATGTAGGAACCAATATGAGCATCCAGGTTCCGCTGTTGGTTATTGACCGGAGATGTGTCTCAGTCATGTCTACATAGTTCTCGAACTTGTAGGGTCCGCATGCTTAACGTTCGAAGACGATTTGTATTATCAGTTATGTGTTTTGGTGATCGAAGATTGTTCGGAGTCCCGGATGACATCACGGACATGACGAGGAGTCTTGAAATGGTCGAGAGTTAAAGATTGATATATTGGACGATAGTATTCAGACATTGGAATGGTTCCGGAGTGTTTCGGGTATTTATCAGAGTACCGGGGGCTTACCGGAACCCACTCGGGGGAAGTAACAGGCCACATGGGCCATAGGGGAGAGGCAAGGCACCCCACAAGGGGGTGGCGCCCCCCATGGGGAGTCCGAATTGGACAAGGGGAGGGGGTGCGGCCTCCCTTTCCTTCTCTCTCTCCCTCTCCTCCTCCCTTGCCCCCTCCGAAAGAAGGAAGGGGGGGGGGGGGCGAATAGGACTAGGAGTCCAAGTGGGTTTCCCCCACTTGGCACGCCCCCTAGGCCGGCCTCCTCCCCTCTCCCTCCTTTATATACGGGGGCAGGGGGCACCTCTAAGACACATTAATTGTTCTTAGCCATGTGCGGTGCCCCCTCCACCGTTTACTCCTCCGGTCATATTGTTGTAGTTCTTAGGCGAAGTCCTGCGCAGATCACTTCACCATCATCACGCCATCGTGCTGACAAAACTCTCCCTCGACACTTTGCTGGATCAAGAGTTCGAGAGACGTTATCAAGCTGAACGTGTGCAGAACTCGGAGGTGCCGTACGTTCGGTACTTGATCAGTTGAATCGATAAGACGTTCGACTACATCAACCGCGTTAAACTAACGCTTCCGCTTTCGGTCTACGAGGGTACATGGACACACTCTCCCCCTCTCATTGCTATGCATCTCTTAGATAGATCTTGTGTGATCGTAGGAATTTTTTTGAAATTGCATGCTACGTTCCCAACAGTGGCATCCGAGCCAGGTCTATGGTAGATGATATCCACGAGTAGAACACAAAGAGTTGTGGGCAATCATAGTCATAATGCTTACCACCAACATCTTATTCTGATTCGGAGGTATTGTTGGATGAAGCGGCCCAGACCAACCTTACATGACCACGTTCATGAGACCGGTTCCACCGACAGACATGCAACTTTTTTTTTGCATAAAGGTGGCTCGTGGGTATTTGTTTCTCTAACTTTAGTTGAATCGAATTTGACTGCGGCCGGTCCTTATTGAAGGTTAAAACAACAAACTTGACGAAACATCGTTGTGGTTTTGATGCGTAGGTAAGAACGGTTCTTACTAGAAGCCCGTAGCAGCCACGTAAAACTTGCAACAACAAAGTAGAGGACGTCTAACTTGTTTTTGCAGGGCATGTTGTGATGTGATATGGTCAAGACATGATGTGATATACGTTGTTGTATGAGATGATCATGTTTGTAAAAGTTATCGGCAACTGGCAGGAGCCTTTTGGTTGTCGCTTTATTGTATGAAATGCAATCGCCATGTAATTGCTTTACTTTATCACTATGCGTTAGCGATAGTTGTAGAAGCAATAGTTGGCGAGATGACCATGATGCTACGATGGAGATCAAGGTGTCAAGCCGGTTACGATGGAGATCATGACGATGCTTTGGCGATGGAGATCAAAGTCACAAGATGATGATGGCCATATCATGTCACATATTTTGATTGCATGTGATGTTTGTCTTTTATGCATCTTATTTTGCTTACTACGGCGGTAGCATTATAAGATGATTCCTCACAAAATTTCAAGGTATAAGTGTTCTCCTTGAGTATGCACCGTTGCGACAGTTCATCGTGCCGAGACACCACGTGATGATCGGGTGTGATAAGCTCTACGTTCACATACAACGGGTGCAAGACAATTTTGCATGTGCGGAATACTCGGGTTAAACTTGACGAGCCTAGCATGTATAGACATGGCCTTGGAACACTGAGACCGAAAGGTCGAACGTGAATCATATAGTAGATATGATCAACATAGAGATGTTCACCATTGAAAACTACTCCATCTCACATGATGATCGGACATGGTTTCGTCAATATGGATCACATGATCATTTAGATGACTCGAGGGATGTCTATCTAAGTGGGACTTCTTAAGTAATATGATTAATTGAACTTAAATTTATCATGCACTTAGTCCTGATAGTTTTTGCATATCTATGTTGTAGATCAATGGCCCGTGCTACCGTTCCCTTGAATTTTAATGCATTCCTAGAGAAAGCTAAGTTGAAAGATGATGGTAGCAACTACACGGACTGGGTCCGTAACTTGAGGATTATCCTCATTGCCGCACAGAAGAATTATGTCCTTGATGCACCGCTAGGTGAAAGGCCTGTTGCAGGAGCAACTGCTGATGTTATGAACGTCTGGCAAGCTCGATCTGATGACTACTCGATAGTTCAGTGTGCCATGCTTTACAGCTTAGAATCGGGACTTCAAAGACGTTTTGAACGTCATGGACCATATGAGATGTTCCAGGAGTTGAAGTTAATATTTCAAGCAAATGCCCGAGTTGAGAGATATGAAGTCTCCAAGAAGTTTTATAGCTACATGATGGAGGAGAACAGTTCGGTCAGTGAAAACATACTCAGAATGTCTGGGTACCATAACCACTTAACTCAGCTGGGAGTTAATCTTCCGGATGATAGTGTTATTGACGGAGTTCTTCAATCACTGCCACCAAGCTACAAAGGCTTCATGATGAACTATAATATGCAAGGGATGGAAAAGACTATCCCCGAGCTCTTCGCAATGCTCAAAGCTGCGGATGTAGAAATCAAGAAGGAGCATCAAGTGTTGATGGTTAACAAGACCACTAGTTTCAACAAAAAGGGCAAAGGAAAGAAGGGGAACTTCAAGAAGAATGGCAAGCAAGTTGCTACTCCCGGGAAGAAGCTCAAGTCTGGACCTAAGCCTGAAACTGAGTGCTTCTATTGCAAAGGGACTGGACACTGGAAGCAGAACTGCCCCAAGTATTTGGTGGATAAGAAGGATGGCAAAATGAACAAAGGTATATTTTATATACATGTTATTGATGTGACCTTACTAATGCTCATAGTAGCATCTGTGTATTTGATACTGGTTCTGTTGCTCATATTTGCAACTTGAAACAGGGGCTACGGATTAAACGAAGATTGGCTAAGGACGAGGTAACGATGCGGGTCGGAAATGGTTCCAAGGTCGATGTGATCGCCGTCGGCACGCTACCTCTACATCTACCTTTGAGATTAGTTTTAAACCTGAATAATTCTTATTTGGTGCCAGCGTTGAGCATGAACATTATATCTGGATCTTGTTTGATGCGAGACGGTTATTCATTTAAATCAAAGAATAATGGTTCCTCTATTTATATGAGTAATATCTTTTATGGTCATGCACCCTTGATGAGTGGTCTATTTTTGTTGAATCTCGATCGTGGTGATACACATATTCATAATATTGATGCCAAAAGATGCAAAGTTGATAATGATAGTGCAACATATTTGTGGCACCATCGTTTAGGTCATATTGGTGTAAAGCGCATGAAGAAACTCCATGCAGATGGACTTTTGGAATCACTTGATGCTTGCGAACCATGCCTCATGGGCAAGATGACTAAGACTCCGTTCTACGGAACAATGGAGCGAGCCACTGACTTATTGAAAATAATACATACCGATGTATGTGGTCCGATGAGTGTTGAGGCTCGCGGCGGGTATCGTTATTTTTTGACCTTCACAGATGATTTGAGCAGATATGGGTATATCTGCTTAAACATTATTCAGAGAATTTGAAAAGTTCAAAGAATTTCAGAGTGAAGTTGAAGATCATCGTAACAAGAAAATAAAGTTTATATGATCTGATCGCGGAGGTGAATATTTGAGTTACGAGTTTGGTCTTCATTTAAAACAATGTGGAATAGTTTCGCAACTCACGCCACCTGGAACACCACATCGTAATGGTGTGTCCGAACGTCGTAACCGTACTTTATTAGATATGGTGCGATCTATGATGTCTCTTACCGATTTACCACTATCGTTTTGGGGTTATGCATTAGAGACAGCTGCATTCATGTTAAATAGGGCACCATCTAAATCTGTTGAGACGACACCATATGAATTGTGGTTTGGCAAGAAACCTAAGTTGTCGTTTCTTAAAGTTTGGGGTTGCGATGCTTATGTGAAAAAGCTTCAGCCTGATAAGCTCGAACACAAATCGGAGAAGTGCTTCTTCATAGGATACCCAAAAGACACTACTGCAGGATGCTGGTAACGCGACACTACGATCAGAGACCCTTCGACGAAATTGTGTGCGATGCCATAATCGCAAACGGTGGTGTAAAAACCCATCAAAAAGGTGCAAAATGTTTGCGATGGAGGATGCATCAAACACGGTTCAGATTTGAGTTGCGTGTGCGACTGAGGGCATACGGTTTAGTTCCGTTAACCGTTTGCGATGAGGAGGAACAAAAGAAACGAGCAGCCAGATGAAGTGTGTGCGATGTACAACATACGGTTCACTCGGATGAACTGTTTGTGATTAGGCAACACAAAAAAAACGATCAACCAGATCAAAGGTGTGTGTGATATACGGCATGCGGTTCACTCGGATGAACTGTTTGCGTTGATACATGAGAACAGAAATGGTTCAAATGAACAAGATGTATGTGATACGAGGCAAACAGGTCTGTAATCAGAAACGTGTGCGAAGACCAATAACAACACAGACGATTACTGCTAACAAGCCGTGTGTGTTGTGAGCAAACGGTTGCTGGTATACAATTGTGAGTGATTGATGAAAACATCACCGACGGGTTCCATTGTTTAGTCCGTGTGCGATTTGATTTTCTTTGTCCGCACAACATCTACGCTCTGTCTACAGAGCATCAACACATATACTTAAAATGACAGCATTGCATAACCAAATTAAGCATACAATTACACAAGTGACTACACACATAACATTTCCACACACCAAAGAAAGCAATTACATGTATATTAAAGTAGGAGAAACGGGGATCTAATCATCTACTTATTGTTGCGACGAAGCTTGCCATTGCTCCTCTTCCGGCTGGATCCTTGGCCGTTTTAGGGAAGGAGGCACTTCCTCATGTCAACGATCCACCTGTACATGTCGTAGCTCATGTACGCCTCCTTGGCCGCGTACACGACGTGAGCTTTGTTGAGTTTCTCCATCTAGTCTGAGTACCAGGCACGCTTGTCCTTGTTGCACGAATCCTTCATGTCTTTGTAGTAGGGGTCGATGATGGCCTCGGTGAGGTGAACCAGTGAGTCCTTCTCATGCTCCTTGCTGCCCAGATCTTGTATTGGCTCTGAATGTCGACAAGATTCTGGCAGGCGATGCCCGAATTCTCGAGCGCCTTTACATCGTTGGTGATGTCCACCGTAGAGAACATGTAGTGGGGGCTGTTGACAAACCCGGCGAAACGCTCGCAAGGCCTTGTGGCCAGGCAGTAGTGGTAGACGAGGACGTGGTGGCACACGCACATCTAGGCGACGGCGACCTTGGGATGAGACCCAGCACGAGCGCGGGTGTACTTGAGGTCAAACCCGACCACCTTGTACTTCTCCGCGACAAGCAACAACTCCATGATGTGGATGGAGTGCTCCACCCAGACCGGGTCGTTGGTGTACACCATCGAGAGGTGAATGAACCTTCCGTGGGTGTCCACCACGGCACGCATGGTGAACTGCTGCTCGTTGTTGACACCCGCTCGGAGCGCCATTGGAGCCGCACATGATACCCTCTAAGAATTTCTCATGGTGGGTGTGCTTCTTGCAATGGTGGGGCGTGATCGAAAGGTTGAAGAGACACAAGGGTAGGTTAAATGGCCGCTGTAATAAATGGGGGCCGACCGGCCTGTAATCGTCACGTCTTATCACAACGTTCATAGCGGAGGATTCCAGTGCATGCTTGACAACACCGTACCGCATGTGTGGGCTCGAAGAGGCGCCAAATTTATCGTCGGTGAGCCTGTTCTAGCGCTATCGTGCTGTTTACCGCGCAAGCTTCCCGCCTGGCTAGTTTGGCCACGCGTCGGCTAGAAGAGGGACAAATCGTGGGCGTTTATTGGCAAAAAGCTTTGTAAAAACAAAGTGTGTGGAATGACTTCGGTCATAAGTTTACCCTTGGGTGATGTGATCAAAGTTACATAGAAGGGTGATGATGGACACTTGAGTGCGATAATTAATTCTGCGCTCTATAGTGCACACGGTGGAAGAAACCAACTGTGTGCAATAATGTTGAAGATCGCAATCGAGTTAGCTATACAGATCGTGTGTTGTGAGATCGACAAGGTAAACTAATTCGAGAATGGTTAATAAAATCTAAGACCATTGCATATTAAGGTCAAAATAGTGCTAGCAATATACGAGTCTCATACGATGCCATTTCAATGATTGTACCACAAAAGCTCGAAATGTTACAAGGTTCAAATTCCAGAGTTATATGGCTCAAATTCGAAGATTACAAGGTTCAGACTGATATTAGAAATGAAATTCAGCTCATTAGCTGCAAACGCTCGCGCTGATCCACTGAACATGGATATCAGAGAGGTTCAAACTAATATCACCGCTTCTAAGTCTGGCTTCGAAACCTCACAATTTTTGCAAAGGGGCCAGCCACTAAGAAGTCATGTATGGGATTGACACGATGACTTCCGATTACTCTGTCATCTGAAGTTCCAAAATGAAATTCATCATTTTTGGAGCCTACTCCGTTATGCCGCAGGCGTCGGCGCTGATCAACAAACCATTCATTTTTGCGAAATAAATGTAGGGCAAACCTCATTTTCTTCAGCACCCTTGCTCCGAGAACAAAGAACCTGGTGAATATAATCTCCAGTAAGGTCCCTCGGTAGGAGTTCAAAGTAATTTCTGAGAGATGCAGATCTAGGCATTCGACGTGATTGTTATATTGTATCACATTATCCACCACTGGACCTAATCTTATGTGCAAAAGAAGAAAACGTGTTAGTGCCTACATGCAGTTTTGAACATTACTACAGGCCTAGCTATTTGGTTTGTAGGATTTGTAAAATGCACTAACATGCCATCTTCGATCTGACATGATTAACATGGGCATTTGATTACATTCTAGAAAAATGTAGCCTTCTTCACAAGAGGTTGGAGTGGATGAAAAGTTCCCTAAGAAAACTAGTACAGATGAATCCAAAGGAGAAATGCTTATTGATTGTAACCATATGGATCAAGCAACCAATATGGGGGGGCATGTATGTACTGAAATCGTCCAAAAGAACCTTCAGAAATCGTAGTACATCATCATTGTAAACTTGGAAAAAGGTGTCACAAATTGAACTCCCTTATGGTTAACATTTAATAGGAAAGGAACGTCACCTCGATATATAGCTTCTCCAGGCACGTAAAGCATCTCAGGAAACTGACAACTTGCTTCAGGTCGGGCCCAATAGATTCTAGTGCCAAGACCTTCACTATGCGCAGTTTCGGGGTCAAGCTTGTCGGAATCATTTTCTGAATGACAGACGAACAAACATCTTCAAAATTAGAAATAATGTTAATTTGTAGAAGGAGAGGTAGAAGGCGGCTGTTGTACCTGAACGGGTGTGGATCCAATAACAAGTTCGGAGCATTTGTCAGACAAGTAGCCCACCACTGTCAATTTCGACGCAGAAGTGACATTGATTCTTGTTGGTCCTTCTTGATCAACTACAAGTAATCTCTCAAGTACAAGTGTGTCCTGGATGAGCATACTATGGTAGACATCTTGTGGTGTCTTCCTGCCGCACCAACAACACACATAAATAGTCCGGAGAGTCATGGAGGTGATGTGGAAGGTACTCAACCCATTGATCGCCTGAAGACGAAGGTACTGGAGTGCAGTACAGCCACAGAGCAGGCGCTCCATCTCACCCTTTGAGAGGCAGACGACAATGATCTTGAGGTGCTTCAGTCGTGGTAGAACAAGAGCGGGCGCGTCATTAAGGGACGGGAAATGGCAGTTCCCGAACTTGGCGACACGCAGCGTGGGCGCGAGGTGGAGTGCAGACGTTGGCAGCGACCGCTTATGCCCATCATCAAAAGTGAGCTCCTCGAGCTGATCTAGGGCGGGGGTCGGAACCAGTCGTTAATCTTGGCTCGGTCCTTGCCGTTGAAACGGAACTTTCCCGTTCTAAGGCCTTTGGTTGGGCCAAGGTGACTGCCGAGGATCTTGGAGAACGCATCCAAGCTTTTGTGATAGCCATGGCAGAGCTCATGGGCGTCGATGAGGTCGAGAGAGCTGGAGTTCCATAGGGGGCGCCACCGCCGGGAAAGGAGGGTTGTCCGCGCCCCATATTTGATTGGGAGGAGGGAGATGATGACTCTCAACATATCATCAGGGAGGCTGCTGATTAAGTCTAGGCCTGCTGGAGTCGCTTGCGGTTCTAGCTCGCCCCGCCTCTGCTTGTTGGTAGCCCCATTGTCCACCTCCGGAGTCTCCTTGTCAGCGGTGCTTTCTGATAGAAATGGGAGTACAGGGAATATTTAGTTAAAACATGGCAATAGAAAAGTGTATTGGTAACTAGAAGTTATTAGGTAGGAATATAGTAAGAAAAGGGAATAACAATTGGTTGCTTAAATACTACACAATTCATTTGACATTGCGGGGTAAGTGAACATATGCAGATAGTTGGAAAAAAACTTACTTCGAACAAAGTCTGGACAGATGATTTTGTCGGGGAAGTTAGCATATATCTCATGACCAGGCCCTTTTATGTGCAGTGCAATTTTAGTGCCAGCTTTCAGTACATAAAACTTTGCAATTTCATTCCAAAAGCCAGTGCCAAAATAGGAGTCACCATGTTCATCAAGTCTTACAGTAGCAATGATTGTAAATCCATGGTTTGTGTGCAGTATGACATCCGTGGAGCCTTGATGTATGTAAAGGAAAAAATGTGCACTACATAATCTGTTTCATAGTGAGGGATGTTCTGTGGTAGGATTGTTAAAGAAAATATGGTAACATGCAAATATGGGCCCAAATTGAAAGAACTGTACATCAGTTGAAATCGAAGGACAAAAATCTATAATTAAACAGATAGGGTAAACATGATGTCATGGAAAAATGAGAGTAATCGAAAGAACAATACATCATGAATTTGCCTAATATAGAAAGAAGAGGGGGGAAATCCCCTTTGACGTATATGGTGCATGTGGCACATTTTATCCAAATGTAGCAATATAGAATATGTTCAGGAAAGTAGGCCATGCCAACCGATTTAGGGTGAGATTGAACATACCGTGCGCGTGCTCAAGTTATCTGGTATGGAGAGATGGAAACTCTGGCGGCGGTCGCAAAGTCCTGAAGTGTCGGCACACTGTACATTCTATGAATGAAAGAAAACCCTCAAATCAACTCGAATAAAAATAAATTCACGGCGATTTCCGCCAGGTGATTAAAGGAGGTAGATGAACTGGGATAAGAGATGAGATAATATCTCGTTAAACTAGTTACCTTGTCGTCCATGAGAAAGAACCCTCAGTACGGCAGATTTCCCAACCGAGCAGAGCTGGGTCGACCACGAGCAGCGTCGACAAAGTCGATGGCGATAGGTGGCGGAAAGCGTAAGTGGCGAAATGCGGTGGGCTTTGCCGGCAGCCTAGCGGCGGCGGCAGGCGGCGAGCTAAGTGTTTACCGCCGCGATAGGCGGTGCCATGGCATAGACGCGGAGGAGCTTGTGCAGGTGTGAATGGGGAACATACCGGAGGGGCCGAGGGGGTGGCGGGCGGGGTGAGGGTTTTTGTGACATGGGGATGGTGAGGGTTTTCTTTTTTCTTTTTTGAATTGGATGGTGAGGGTTTTTTGTCCCACAAAGAATTTTGGGAGCGACGGTTTGCTAGAGCGAACCATGTGTGATTGACGCAGGAGGCAAAATGAAAGTCATTGCACACGGTTCCAATTTTGGGAACCGTGTGTGATTGACGTACTACCTCCGTCCTGATTTATTGGTCCCCCATTGTAATTTTTACCAAAATTTGGTGAAATATTTAACATACTCAAACATAGATAATAAGCGTACACGTAGATAAGTATAGTTCAACCATAGGTAGTACATAGTTCAACAGTATTAAGCATACTCAAGCGTACATATATAGTTCCATCCATCCCACATCTCATCTCACAAGCCGGCACGATCCTGAAGCTTCTCTAGGTATTCGGCGTACGCGCCATGCGCCACCCTCCGAGAATACTTTTGCTTGAAGGAGCCAACGACCCATCCTCTTGCATACGCCAGAACACTTAGATACGCATCATGAAGCTTCTGGTTGCAAAATGGGCATCCATAGCCGCCGTTCCAGGTCCTAATACGCCTGTTATGCATTCCCGCATAAAGCTCCCTTAGGATTTTCCTGTTGTACCTCCTATGGACATTTTCATCCTCACTGTCCACATCGTCAGACAACACCTATACAAATAGTAAAACAAATTTGGCATCAAATTAATGATTACATGCCGTGAAGTAGGATTAGGAATTTATGGCTATTTATTTATACATATCCAGATATTATGGTTTGATTTTTAAGCGCAGTCGTCTATGTACAGACCAATCTTGAAGAAAATAATGGCACAAACATATGTAGGTCATTGAAAATCAATTGTCAAGCCCTGGCTAGGAATTATTAGCATGAACACTAACCCTAGTCGGATTACTAGCAGAAATAATTTGCACAGATGAAACAACTAATCACTTATCACCTATACCATTCAAACAATCAATACACTACACGGATCTAACGAAACTTACGCAGATTTCATGGATTGGGAGAACATAACCATATGATTTCTATTCCAAAAAGGGGGAGGCAAGAGTAACCAGAGAAACCCTATGATCTATTTGACACATAAACGGGTATAGATGACTAACCAGCTGTCCGTCGTTGTCGGAGACGTCGCCGGAGTGGTTGTCGGAGTCGTCGCCGGAGTGGTCGTTGGAGTCGGTGTGGAACTCCGCCTTCGGCCGTGGAAGCTCGACGCCGTCGACGATGTCAGGATGCAGCGATAACTCGCTGGCGGTGATGGCAACCTCTATCTCCATCGCCACTCCGTGCTCCGGTGCTTTAGCAGCCCCGGCGTCGCCACTCCCTCCGATGAGGCGCTTCAGCGGCATCCTCATACACTGACGACTTTGAGGACTGAGAGCGGCGTCGAGAATGCAAGTGGAGAGAGAGGATTGTGTGTGCGTAGCGAGGATGGGGAGTGCGGCCGCTCGGGCGCACCATTAATATGGAGTAGTGGGAGTTGTGGGAGAGATGCAGGCGACGGTCAAACGATGGCTCGCCTCCCCGTGAGCCTGCACACCGGACTGCTGGCATGCCTACCAAAGTTTCACACAGCTACTCGCACGCCTCCCGATGACACTGCGCTGCGAGCACGCCTCCGTCAATTCACACACCTGCACGCACGCCTCCCCGTATGTCTGCGCGGCGGACGCGTCCCATCAACTCATGCCTGCTCGCATGCCACACGAGTCGCGCAGCGGCACATATATTGTTTTTCTATTTGGATGATTAATGCTGCCGCTTTATTGCTTAACCGAAGCATGGCACGTATCCATTGTTAGTCTAACGCTCACGGTTCGAATAAATAATATGTTTGGGATATTGATTCCCAATTATTAATAATCTCCCATCTGTAATTAGATAAAGATTACATCAAAACTGGTCTCAAATTTGACAAAAAAGTACAATGCCACTTTGTATTGGTGTCCGTGTGACAACACGGTAAGTTTCATGAACTTCAAATAAGTTTTGGATGTACCAGAATTTAAAAATCAAGATTCTCAATATTTGAAATTTGTTGCACGGGGAGTAAACATGCACCCACTGAGACACATGTGTTTTTGCAATCCATTTAGGTGCACTGTCACATGTGCATGTAGCTCAAATTTGATTTTTGCACATTATACCCGTAGAAAATCAATCAATCAATGTACTAAAACGTCTTAATGATCTCTGTGATTTTTTTGAAATTAGAACGTCCCTCCTTTGGTAACATGTATGTTCACAGCGGGATAATTAATTTAACATGCATCGTAGTTGCGGTAGATTTGCAGTGTGTGTGTGGTTGTGTGCGTCTGGGGGTGATGGGTGGCTCGCAGTACACTACGAGTTGTGACCCACCGTGTGGGTTAGCTGTTTTGTTAGGCAGGATGGTGCCACATCAGAGTCGTGAAATCATTATTTAAAATATTACACAACCCTGTCATACATAATTTTTTTGGCCACATGCAGTCGATGGTTGTCCTACACGACACTCGATACTCGCATGTGACGCTTTCTGTGGGCCCGTGAGGTCGTCGTCCATCACTTTGACAAATAGCCGGCAGTAAGGTTAATTTGACCAGCAAGGTAGAATATTTTTTGTTTGTGTTATGGTGGTATATAGTACGCGTCGAAGAGGTGGGAGGGGACTAGCATATATACTATATGTACGCGTCCGTGAACAAGTACACCTCACTTAGTGTCAGGACTTTTTGGTTTCCGAGGCACGTGCCACATCAAAATTATGAAATTGGTTATTCAAACATCACACAACACCTTTTTGGGCCACATGCATATCCTAGCTAGGACACCCACGTGTGACGCTTCCATCCGTGGGCCCACGAGGCCATCGTCGATGCATGCATGCATCACCTTGACCTACATCGGGAGAGGTTAATTAATTTCACCATCGATGAGGATTCTTTTGGGTTACATATATTACGGCAGGGGCATATAGTATGCGGTGAAGAGGGGGGAAGGGGACCATCATATGTAGTACGCTTGATATGAACCTCGCTCTGTGTGGGTGCATGGTTTATGGTTTTTGAGGCATGTGGCACATCAAAGTTGTGCATTTTGGGTATTCAACATATATATGTTTGGCCCACATGCAAAGAGGCGGTGGTTGTCCTCTCGCACCCACTTAAGCGGTTATCAGCGATATCGATGCTTTCCATTTGTGGGCCCACTTGGTCCATCACTACTTTTTGCCTGACAACAAGAGAAGTTAATTTGACTTAGGAGGGGATTATTATTTTTGCTCTCGGATGACAAGCATGATACAGCTTGAGCACGCACACATGCATGTGTACGCATGAATCCCTCCCATTGAGTCGAAGAGGCTAGTACAATGACACATCATGAACCGATCTCGCTTTGTGTGGGGAGCTAGTGTACGATTTTTGACACACGCGCCACATCAATGTTGTGTATTCAAACATGCATGCACGCATCACCTCCATACATATGCATGTAGTGGTTGCCTTCGAACGGTACACTCCCTCGCGTGGTTATCGGCGACAAGCCTATATATTCGTGGCCCACGTGGGCATCCATGATCACCTGACCAACAACAAGATAGGTTACCATGGCGGATTCTTCATTTGGTTCATGTTATTGTAGTATAGGTTATAGTGAGATTCAGACGTAATTAAGTTTGAGCGCATATACTATGCACGCATGGATGCATGAATCCCCGTCGTTGGCTTCAAGTGTGGTGTAACATACATATGCATCGTCAACCTAACTCTCACTCAGTCTGGGGATTTATAGTTCGAAATCACGGTGCCACATCAAAGTTGTTCCATTGTTACTCAAAAACACACCTCTCCATACATATGTTTGGGCCACACGCATGCAGTGGTTGTCTTCGGGGACTAGCTACTTGCATGATTATTGGCGAGCCAGCCCATCTCCGGAGTCGCATGGACGGCCATCACTTTGACCAACAACAAGAGAGAGGTTGTACGACCAAGGTGGATTATTCTTGGTCCATTTTACGATCCATCTTGGTGAGATATATGCCTATCTGGCCCGTCGACTAAAAGTGTGTGTGTGTGTGTGTTGATTGCTCCATGCTATATTATCTACTGTTTTGGACATTATTGGGCTTTATTATCCACTTTTATATTATTTTTGGGACTAACCTATTAACCAGAGGCCTAGCCCAGAATTGCTTTTTTTTGCCTATTGGTTTCGAAGAAAAGGAATATCAAACGGAGTCCAAACGGAATGAAACCTTCGGGAACATGATTTTCTCACCGAACAAGACCCAGGAGACTTGGACCCTACATCAAGCAACCAACAGGGAGGCCACGAGGTAGGGGGCGCGCCCTCCACCCTCGTGGGCCCCCTGTTGCTTCCTCTTATATATATCTACGTACCCCCAAACGATCAGAAACGGAGCCAAAACCCTAATTCCACCGCCGTAACTTTCTATATCCGCGAGATCCCATCTTGGGGCCTATTCCGGAGCTCCGCCGGAGGGGGCATCGATCACGGAGGGCTTCTACATCAACACCATAGCCTCTCCGATGAAGTGTGAGTAGTGTACCTCAGACCTACGGGTCCATAGTTATTAGCTAGATGGCTTCTTCTCTCTTTTTGGATCTCAATACAAAGTTCTCCCCCTCTCTTGTGGAGATCTATTCCATGTAATCTTCTTTTTGCGGTGTGTTTGTTGAGACCGATGAATTGTGGGTTTATGATCAAGTTTATCTATGAACAATATTTGAATCTCCTCTGAATTCTTTTATTTATGATTGGTTATCTTTGCAAGTCTCTTCGAATTATCAGTTTGGTTTGGCCTACTAGATTGATCTTTCTTGCAATGGGAGAAATGCTTAGCTTTGGGTTCAATTTTTCGGTGTCCTTTCCCAGTGACAGTAGGGGAAGCAAGGCACGTATTGTATTGTTGCCATCGAGGATAACAAGATGGGGTTTTCATCATATTGTATGAGTTTATCCCTCTACATCATGTCATCTTGCTTAAGGTATTACTCTGCTCTTATGAACTTAATACTCTAGATGCATGCTGGATAGCGGTCGATGTGTGGAGTAATAGTAGTAGATGCTGGCAGGAGTCGGTCTACTTGCTTCGGACGTGATGCCTATATACATGATCATACCTAGATATTCTCATAACTTTGCTCAATTCTGTCAATTGCTCAACAGTAATTCGTTCACCCACCGTAAAATACTTATGATCTCGAGAGAAGCCACTAGTGAAACCTATGGCCCTCGGGTCTATCTTCATCATATTAATCTTCCAATACTTAGTTATTTTCCTTTGCTTTTATTTTACTTTGCATCTTTATCATAAAAATACCAAAAATATTATCTTATCATATCTATCAGATCTCACTCTCGTAAGTGACCGTGTAGGGATTGACAACCCCTTATCGCATTGGTTGTGAGGATTTATTTGTTTTGTGTAGGTGCGAGGGACTCGCGCGTAGCCTCCTACTAGATTGATACCTTGGTTCTCAAAAACCGAGGGAAATACTTACGCTACTCTGCTGCATCACCCTTTCCTCTTCAAGGGAAAACCAACGCAAGTGCTCAAGAGGTAGCAAGAAAGATTTCTGGCACCGTTGCCGGGGAGGTTTACGCAAAAGTCAAACATACCAAGTACCCATCACAAACCCTTATCTCCCGTATTACATTTTTTCCATTTGCCTCTCGTTTTCCTCTCCCCCACTTCACCCTTGCCGTTTTATTCGCCCCCCTCTCTCTATCCTCCCTCTCTTTCTCTATTTGCCTCTCTTTGCCCGTTGCACTTTCTACCGTTATGTCTGAAATTGGGGAAATTATTGTCGATATGGACAATAATAATATCATGAAAAATTCTGATGCTCCTGCTGAAGAACGCCCTATCTTACATACAAAAAAAATTCCATATTGGTAGCGGTAATATTATTGGAAAAGGAGTTATCCAAGATTTCTTTACTTTTGTCGGTGCTTTACCTTCTATGGGTAGTTCTATCCTTCATAGAACTAGTAGTCTTGCGGACGCTATTGCCATGCTTGTAGTTGAACTTGAAAGGCAATTTATGCACATGCACCCTTGCATACAAAGGATTTCCCTAGAATTTTCTAATATTGAGCATTCTTCTGTCAAGCGTGCCGCTACTATCTTTTTGGCTCATGAATTCAGATTTATAATAAGAGAGGCCAAAGAAATCTTTGTGCATTATAGGGTGGACGCTGGCCGTCCTCCCATAGAAACTCTCCTATTTGATCAAGAGGAAATAATGCGTTTTCAATCTCTAGATTATGTTGCTTTTAATGAAAACCTTAGAAAAAAGGTTCCCACCAATGTTCTAATTGATAGACTTTCTAAACTTAATAATGATTTTGCTATTCGAAATAATGAGCTAGGATACTCTCTTGAGTATAGGCTCACAAAGTTCTATCAAAAGAATGCTTATAATGATGAATTGGTTGTGTAATACGAAGGGCCGAAGGAGGAACCTATACCTCATAAAGTTGATCTTGGGGACTTTTGTCCCATTAAATTTAGACCTTTTGATTATTCTTGCTTGCCTCAAAGAAAACTTTCTGTCAAACGTACAGAATATGAAATGATTTTTTATGATCTATCTTACTATTATGGCAATACCTAGATCTATCCTTGCTTTTTATGCCTAGCTAGGGGCGTTAAACAATAGCGCTTGTTGGGAGGCAACCCAATTTTATTTTTATTACTTGATTTTTCTCATGTTTAGTAATAAATAATTTATCTATCCTCTGTTTTGGTTGTGTTCTTGTGTTTAATTAGTGTTTGTGCCAAGTAGAACCGTTGGGAAGACTTGGGAAAAGTCTTGTTAATCTTGCTGTAAAAAACAGAAACTTTAGCGCTCACGAGAAATGCTGTCATTTTTATTTGGAAAGTGATATTTAGTTAATTCTTTTTGAAGATGATTAATAGATAAATTCCTCACGTCCAGAAATTTATTTTAGAATTTTTGGAGTTCCAGATCTTGCGCTAGCTACAGATTACTACAGACTGTTCTGTTTTTGACAGATTCTGTTTTTCGTGTGTTGTTTGCTTATTTTGATGAATCTATGGCTAGTAAAATAGTTTATAAACCATAGATAAGTTGGAATACAGTAGGTTTAACACCAATATAAATAAATAATGAGTTCATTACAGTACCTTGAAGTGGTCGTTTGTTTTATTTCGCTAACGGAGCTCACGAGATTTTCTACTTTAAGTTTTGTGTTGTGAAGTTTTCAAGTTTTGGGTAAAGATTTGATGGATTATGGAACAAGGAGTGGCAAGAGCCTAAGCTTGGGTATGCCCATGGCACCCCCAAGATAATCTAAGGACACCTAAAATCCAAAGCTTGGGGATGCCCCGGAAGGCATCCCCTCTTTCGTCTACTTCTATCGGTATCTTTACTTGGAGCTATATTTTTATTCACCACATGATATGTGTTTTGCTTGCAGCGTCTTGTATTATTTGAGTCTTTATTTGTTAGTTTACCACAATCATCCTTGCTGTACACACCTTTTGATAGAGACATACATGATTTGGAAATTGTTAGAATACTCTATGTGCTTCACTTATATCTTTTGAGTTATATAGTTTTGCTCTAGTACTTCACTTATATCTTTTAGAGCACGATGGTGGATTTGTTTTATAGAAACTATTGATCTCTCATGCTTCACTTAGATTATTTTGAGAGTCTTAAATATCATGGTAATTTGCTTAAATAATCCTAATACACTAGGTATACAAGATTAATAATAAAATTCTCTTATGAGTGTGTTGAATACTATGAGAAGTTTGATGCTTGATAATTGTTTTGAGATATGGAGATGGTGATATTAATGATGTGCTAGTTGAGTAGTTGTGAATTTGAGAAATACTTGTGTTAAAGTTTGTGATTCCCGTAGCATGCACGTATGGTGAACCGTTATGTGATGAAGTCGGAGCATGATTTATTTATTGATTGTCTTCCTCATGAGTGGCGGTCGGGGACGAGCGATTGTCTTTTCCTACCAATCTATCCCCCTAGGAGCATGCGCGTAGTACTTCGTTTCGATAACTAATAGATTTTTGCAATAAGTATGTGAGTTCTTTATGACTAATGTTGAGTCCATGGACTATACGCACTCTCACCCTTCCACCATTGCTAGCCTCTCTAGTACCGCGCAACTTTCGCCGGTACCATAAACCCACCATATATCTTCCTCAAAACAGCCACCATACCTACCTATTATGGCATTTCCATAGCCATTCCGAGGTATATTGCCATGCAACTTTCCACCGTTCCGTTATTATGACACACTTCATCATTGTCATATTGCTTTGCATGATCATGTAGTTGACATCGCATTTGTGACAAAGCCACCGTTCATAATTCTTTCATACATGTCACTCTTGATTCATTGCATATCCCGGTACACCGTCGGAGGCATTCACATAGAGTCATATTTTGTTCTAAGTATCGAGTTGTAATTCTTGAGTTGTAAGAAAATAAAAGTGTCATGATCATCATTATTAGAGCATTGTCCCAGTGAGGAAAGGATGATGGAGACTATGATTCCCCCACAAGTCGGGATGAGACTCCGGGCAAAAATAATATATATATATATATATATATATATATATATATATATAAAGAGGCCATAAAAAAGAGAAAAGGCCCAAATAAAAAAATGAGAGAAAAAGAGAGAAGGGACAATGCTACTATCCTTTTACCACACTTGTGCTTCAAAGTAGCATCATGATCTTCATGATAGAGAGTCTCCTATGTTGTCACTTTCATATACTAGCGGGAATTTTTCATTATAGAACTTGGCTTGTATATTCCAATGATGGGATTCCTCAAATTGCCCTAGGTATTCGTGAGCAAGCGAGTTGGATGCACACCCACTTAGTTTCTTTTTGAGCTTTCATATACTTATAGCTCTAGTGCATTCGTTGCATGGCAATCCCTACTCACTCACATTGATATATATTAATGGGCATCTCCATAGCCCGTTGATACGCCTAGTTGATGTGAGACTATCTTCTCCCTTTTTGTCTTCTCCACAACTACCATTCTATTCCACCTATAGTGCTATGTCCATGGCTCACGCTCATGTATTGCGTGAAGATTGAAAAAGTTTGAGAATGTCAAAAGTGTGAAACAATTGCTTGGCTTGTCATCGGGGTTGTGCATGATTTAAATATTTTGTGTGGTGAAGATAGAGCATAGCCAGACTATATGATTTTGTAGGGATAACTTTCTTTGGCCATGTTATTTTGAGAAGACATAATTCCTTAGTTAGTATGCTTGAAGTATTATTATTTCTATGTCAATACTAAACTTTTATCTTGAATCTTTCGGATATGAATATTCATGCCACAATTAAGAAGAATTACATTGAAATTATGCCTAGTAGCATTCCACATCAAAAATTCTGTTTTTATCATTTACCTACCCGATGACGAGCAGGAATTAAGCTTGGGGATGCTTGATACGTCTCCAACGTATCTATAATTTTTGATTGCTCCATGCTATATTATCTACTGTTTTGGACATTATTGGGCTTTATTATCCACTTTTATATTATTTTTGGGACTAACCTATTAACCGGAGGCCCAGCCAGAATTGCTGTTTTTTTTGCCTATTTTAGGGTTTCGAAGAAAAGGAATGTCAAACGGAGTCCAAATGGAATGAAACCTTCGGGAACGTGATTTTCTCACCGAACAAGACCCAGGAGACTTGGACCCTACGTCAAGCAACCAACATGGAGGCCACGAGGTAGGGGGGCGCGCCTACCCCCCAGGCGCGCCCTCCACCCTCGTGGGCCCCCTGTTGCTCCACCGACGTACTTCTTCCTCCTATATATATACCTATGTACCCCCAAACGATCAGAAACGGAGCCAAAACCCTAATTCCACCGCCGTAACTTTCTGTATCCATGAGATCCCATCTCGGGGCCTGTTCTGGAGCTCCACCGGAGGGGGCATCAATCACGCAGGGCTTCTACATCAACACCATAGCCTCTCTGATGAAGTGTGAGTAGTTTACCTCAGACCTACGAGTCCATAGTTATTAGCTAGATGGCTTCTTCTCTCTTTTTGGATCTCAATACAAAGTTCTCCCCCTCTCTTGTGGAGATCTATTCGATGTAATCTTATTTTTGCGGTGTGTTTGTTGAGACCCATGAATTGTGGGTTTATGATCAAGTTTATATATGAACAATATTTGAATCTCCTCGGGATTCTTTTATGTATGATTGGTTATCTTTGCAAGTATCTTCGAATTATAAGTTTGGTTTGGCCTACTAGATTGATCTTTCTTGCAATGGGAGAAGTGCTTAGCTTTGGGTTCAATCTTTCGTTTCCTTTCCCAGTGATAGTAGGGGCAGGAAGGCACGTATTGTATTGTTGCCATCGAGGATAAAAAGATGGGGTTTATATCATATTGCATGAGTTTATCCCTCTACATCATGTCATCTTGCCTAATGCGTTACTCTGTTCTTATGAACTTAATACTCTAGATGCATGCTGGATAGCGGTCGATGTGTGGAGTAATAGTAGTAGATGCAGGCAGGAGTCGGTCTACTTGTCTCGGACGTGATGCCTTTATACATGATCATACCTAGATATTCACATAACTATGCTCAATTCTGTCAATTGCTCAACAGTAATTCGTTCACCCACCATAAAATACTTATGCTCTCGAGAGAAGCCACTAGTGAAACCTATGGCCCCCGGGTCTATCTTCATCATATTAATCTTCCAATACTTAGTTATTTTCCTTTGCTTTTATTTTACTTTGCATCTTTATCATAAAAATACAAAAAATATTATCTTATCATATCTATCAGATCTCACTCTCGTAAGTGACCGTGTAGGGATTGACAACCCCTTATCGCGTTGGTTGCGAGGATTTATTTGTTTTGTGTAGGTGCGAGGGACTCGCTCGTAGCCTCCTACTTGATTGATACCTTGGTTCTCAAAAACTGAGGGAAATTGTCGGTGTCAAAACTGGCGGATCTCGGGTAGGGGGTCCCGAACTGTGCATCTAGGCCGGATGGTAACAGGAGACAGGGGACACTTTGTTTTACCCAGGTTCGGGCCCTCTCGATGGAGGTACAACCCTACTCCTGCTTGATTAATATTGATGATATGGGTAGTACAAGAGTAGATCTACCACGAGATCAAGGAGGCTAAACCCTAGAAGCTAGCCTATGGTATGATTGTGTATGGAATTGATCCTCTACGGACTACAACCCTCCGGTTTATATAGACACCAGATAGGGTTAGGGTTACACAGAGTCGGTTACAATGGTAGGAGATCTTGAATATCGCATCGCCAAGCTTGCCTTCCACGCCAAGGAAAGTCCCATCCGGACATGGGACGTAGTCTTCAATCTTATATCTTCATAGTCCAGGAGTCCGGCTATCCGAACACCCCCTAATCCAGGACTCCCTCAGTAGCCCCTGAACCAGGCTTCAATGACGACGAGTCCGGCGCGCAAATTGTCTTCGGCATTGCAAGGCGGGTTCCTCCTCCAAGTCCTTCATAGAAGATTGTAATCACCAAGAGTAGTGTCCGGCTCTGTAAAATAAGTTTCCACATATTGCTATAGAGAGAATAATATTAACACAAATCAAATCTGCTGACGTATTCTGCAGTGCGCCATCACACTATAGCCAAGTCCTTTACTCGAATCGTTTTTACTTTTCCACGTCAGCATGTTTTGCGAGGTGGTTTCCTTGGCACGTCTTGTCAAAGCAGAGATCGTGTACCCTTTTTACGGGATTCTCATTAATACGGATGTGGGTAACCCAATCGTGCCATTTATCACGGCGCTCGGGAGGCAAGCGAGTTTTATTAGGCAGGTGGGGACGCATAACCGCATCCGCCTATATAAGGGGATAAGGATCCACCCTATTTACCTACGCCTTCTTCCTCCCTTGCCTACCCATCTCTCGCGCACCCGAGCTCCAGCGCCCAAGCCCGCACTTCCCACCTCAACCTTCTCCAGCAATGTCCGGAGCGGGAGGCAAATGGATGGTCTCCACCGTTATGGAGGACAAAATCAAGAAGCTAAGGAAGGCCGGGTATCTGTCCAAGGACATCGCGCACCGGCTTCCCGAAAAGGGACAGCTTATCCCCACCCCAAGGCCCCATGAGAGGGTGGTATTTCTCCTCCACTTCCTCCGCGGACTGGGTTTTCCACTCCACCCATTTGTCCGGGGGCTCATGTTCTACTACGGCCTGGATTTCCACGATCTGGCTCCGAACTTCATTCTCAACATCTCGGCGTTTATCGTCGTGTGCGAGGCCTTTCTCCGCGTCCGCCCCCATTTCGGCCTCTGGCTCAAGACTTTCAACGTCAAGCCCAAGGTGGTGAGCGGCAGCCAGGCGGAGTGCGGAGGCGCCATGGCGGGCAAGAAGGCCAACGCCCTATGGTTCGAGGGCTCTTTCGTGGAGACCCTGAAGGGATGGCAATCCTGGTGGTTTTATATCACCGAGCCACGCGATCCGGAATGGACCGCGGTCCCTAAGTTCCGATCCGGACCCCCCACGCGGCTTGTGTCCTGGAAAGAGACGGGCCTGTCGTGGGGTGACGAGAAAGAGGTGGCCGGATTGCAAACATGCATCCGGTCCCTGGTGAACAAGCCAATCCGGCTTGTTAATATCATCCAGGTTATGCTCGTCCGCCGGATCCTTCCGTGCCAACAACGGGATTTCAATCTGTGGGAGTTCGACCCGGCGCAGCATCAAACCCTCAGCAGGCTCTTTGACACAACATACGAGGACGCCTGGAAGATGCTATTCAAGGGCGCCGAGGCTCCCGCATCCGCTTCCGAGGACCGCGGATACAGCTTGCAGCATCATGCTAACAAGGTATGCCACCTACACCTTTTACAGGATGTTAGGCTTTTTTCATAGATTGACTCTATGCGGGATCTAAACTCCCTTACCTTTGATAGGCTTGGCGGGCAATAGCTGAACCCATTAACTGTCCGGCTCCGCTGCCCGAAGACCAAGCCCCAGCTCTGCTAGTGAAGCTGCTGGCTCCAGCGCCTTATGTGGTGCCGGAAAAGAAGGTCAAGAAGAAGAAGACCACGGGGACTCGAAAGAGTACCCGTAATGTGGTGCTGTCAGACTCGTCATCCGATGAGTCCGAGACGCCCTCCTCCCATGAAAACGAGGAGGAGGAAGAAGAAACCTCTCCCCCTCCAATGGGGGGAGGAAAGAAAAGAAAGGCCGCCCCAGTGGGAGAGGCCGAAGGGTCCAAGAAGAGGAAGACCCCTCCGCCGGACTACGCTCCCGACGCCGATGAGGACGAAGAGGAGTGGCCGGACAGGGCCAAGCGTCCGGCAAAATCGTAAGTTCGGATATCAGAGTAACTCATGATATTCCCTTTGTTGCACAGCTTTACCTAATGTCGATGATACTTATGCAGTCCGCCCCGGGCCGAACTCAACGAGTCGTCGAGCGGCTCCCTGGATTCATCGAACGTGAACTCCGTTCCGCCCGCTGTCTCCCCCCGCACCGCGGACGACGCCGAAGTGGCGTCACGACAAGCTCCGGGGCAGGAGGAGGTGGTCCTGGAGGAGCCGCAAGGCAACCTCACGGACTCCAGGAGTAGAGGGGATAAGGCCCCCCAGGGCTCCAAGTCCGGCCTTAAGCCGGACACCGTGCCGGAATCTTCAACGATTCCGGACCGCGGCAGGCGAACTCCTTCCAAGAGGAGCAAGCCTTCTGAGCCGGCCGCCTCCATCCAACCAGAGGTGCCAGACAATCTGCTGGAGGTGCTTGAAGGCGCCTCCATCGACGAGGAGCACCATACTATTATGAGTACGGTGATCCAGAAGGTCCAGTCCGCCAAGAGCGGGCTGAGTGAAGCTTGCGCTAGCCTCCTAACAGGCTTCGAGGTAAGTAAAAATATGTAAAAATATTACCGCATAGACAGTAGCCCCTGATGCTCTGTTCGGCGTTCGGAAAGACAAGCCGAATAGAGGATCTATTAAATTTCGCAGGAGTCTAACAATAAAGAGTCAATATGCGTATGCAGGCTTCGCTGCTGTCCACCGCCGTACTGACTGCGGAGGTGGGTGCCCTGAAACAGGGACTCGAGCGGACCGAGCAAGAGCTCGGCCTTGCCAAACGGCAGCTCGAGGAGAAAGAAGGTAAGAAATACCTTACAGAAATAAGTGCCTATAGAGAGGCGTGATTGCAAAAAATAACAGGATTGTACTGCTTATTGTAGGGGCCACGACTGAGGTGGCGACCTCAAGCAGGCGCTGTCTGAGGCCGAAAAGAACCCGGCCGCGGAGCACACCGAGCGAGAAAAACTTGGGGCTTAGGTCGGCGAGGTGCAGCAAGAGCTTCAGGCTCTTATGAGAAAACATGAGAGTTTGGAGCTTGAGTCAGAGACCCGAGCATCCGAGCTCGCGGCGGCCCTCGAGACTGCCAAGTCTGCCAAGGCCGAAGCCCAAAAGGCCCTCCAAGAGTTGGGGGATATGAAGAAGATAGCAGCGGGTAAGGCATTCTTTATGCAAAGCATAAATATAAAAGTAAACTACTTGTTACTTACCCGAATCCGGAGTTCTCCAGGGGCATTCACAGATCTTCCCCGCAGCGTATCTGATGCCGCCGCATTCTACCGGGCTGAAGAAGGCAGCTCGACGGAGAAGGTGTTCTGGTCTCAGTATGCTGAGGCCGGACACCCTGTGCCCTTGAGCGACCAGCTGAAACAGCTGGTCGAACTCCACAAGGCGGCCGAACAGGCCATGAAGGGCTTCATAGTTCGGCTGTGGCCCGGAGAGGCCCTGCCTGGGAGCTACTTCGGGCTGATGCGGCGGTTGGTGGAGGCTTGTCCAAGACTCGAGGTCATCAAGCGCTCCGTCTGCATCGAGGGTGCCCGTAGGGCCCTTGCCCGTGTAAAGGTGCACTGGGGTAAGCTAGACGGTGAGAAGCTTGTGCGGGACGGGCCGCCACCGGGGAAGGAGCATCGCAAGCCCGAGAACTATTACAAGGATGTTCTTGCGGGTGCCTGCCTTGTGGCAGATGAATGTACCAAGGATGTAATCTTTGAATAAACTCGCTTGTTTTTATCCTGTGCGCTAAAAACTTGTTCATAGGCGCTTAAGCAATGCTTGTTGAATTTAAAATATTATTTTCTGTGCGGCCGTTTATCAAAAAATTGAGAGATGGCCAGTCGTCGGCTTCTGCCCCCATGCCACTAGTGCTGGGGTGTTCGGTGATAAACCTGGGCGCTCTTTTTCCCATGGTTGGGTCCTTCGAGGGAGGCACTCAGCACGGCGAACCAGGCAATCGGACTATAATGCTTGAACACTCTCACTTAGCCATAGAACGTTATAATTTTAAATTTCGGCGAAGCCCCTAGTTCGGAAGACCGAGTTCGGGGCGCTATCCACGCCTTGGCTGGGGTTATCCAGCTCCTCGCTCGAAGCGGCATAGGCCTTTAGGGACCCGAAAAACCTCTCGAACAACGACCGGTCTCGCGCCTCATCATGACAGTTAGTTTTAGCTTTCTCCACTGAGGTGCTTAACCCAGCTCAACCGGGGCACAATCGCAGTGGTTCTCCTAGTGCTACCTTAGCCGATATAGCGGAACGTAAGGCACCAAAACATGGGAGCCGGGCAAACCCAACTATTGACCCAAATCATGATTCGGAGCCGATGCATATAGTGCTATAAGTTCGGGGTGCCGCACTTGTGAAAGTGTACGGACTTCTCACACCATATTAAAGGGTACTGAAGCCCCTGACGTACTTTCCGTACCACAGTGTACGGGTGCAACATGTCATTAATGAACATATATGAAATAAAGTAATGCAAAAAATAGACAAAAAGCTAAGCATTATTTATAGAGAGGCTGTTTATCAAAGCCGAACGATACAAATAGTGCGGTAAGCAAAAGATATTGGACTATTCAGTATATCCTGCCCAGGGGTAGGCCGCGGAATTTTATTTAAAATAGGTATACCGCTCGTAACAGAGACCACCTGGGGATTCCATGGTGCGGCATGGCTTGTCTACCTCCCTGGATCTTGCATCGTTTGTGCGGCAGTCGAATTGCCGAACAGGTCGTCCGAAGTATGGAGTCCTGAAAGTAAGAAAAGAAAAAAAAGAATCCGGCAGCCCCTGGTATGTTTTAAGCCGTATTTTGGGCGTGCCGTTATTGCGCCCCTTCCCCTGTGCCTATGGTATTTCAAGGGCGTAGTTATGTACGCGAAGTACTGGTTTCGCTATGTCGCGAGAGCTGGGGTAGGGCCCGCATTGCTATGCTTGCTCAGAGTGTGCCAGGCGGTCCTGCTGTAGGTTACTCCGGGCGTGCTTGGCAGTGTCTGGATTTTTAATGGCCGGACTGGAGAATTGCCTAAGAAGGCTACTTTGTACCTCCGCTGCGAGAGCCGCCGTATGCTCCTCCGTACGGAGGGAGCGTTCGGTGTTTCCATTGACCGTAATTACTCCTCGAGGGCCTGGCATCTTGAGATTGAGATATGCGTAGTGCGGTACCGCATTGAATTTTGCAAACGCGGTTCGTCCGAGCAGGGCGTGATAGCCACTGCGAAACGGGACTATATCGAAGATTAAATCTTCGCTTCGGAAATTATCCGGAGATTCGAAGACCACGTCAAGTGTTACTGAGCCTGTACAGTTGGCTTCTACACCTGGTATGACGCCTTTAAAGGTCGTTCTTGTGGGCTTAATCCTTGAGGGATCTATGCCCATTTTCTGTACTGTGTCCTGATAAAGCAGGTTCAGGCTACTGCCGCCGTCCATGAGGACTCTTGTGAGGTGAAATCCGTCGATTATTGGGTCGAGAACCAATGCGGCGAAGCCGCCATGACGGATGCTAGTGGGATGGTCCCTTCGATCAAAGGTGATCGGGCAGGAAGACCATGGGTTGAACTTTGGGGCGACTGGCTCCATCGCGTATACGTCCCGCAGCGCACGCTCTCGCTCCCGCTTGGGAATGTGGGTTGCGTATATCATGTTCACCGTCCGCACTTGTGGGGGAAAGCCCTTCTGTCCATTGTTGTTCGGCGGCTTGGGCTCCTCGTCGTTGCTGTGCAACCCCTTGTCTCTGTTTTCGGCTCTTAATTTGCCTGCCTGTTTGAACAGCCAACAATCCCTGTTAGTGTGATTGGCTGGCTTTTCGGGGGTGCCATGTATCTGGCACAAGCGATCGAGTATTCGGTCCAAACTGGACGGGCCCTGAGTATTCTTTTTGAATGCCTTTTTTCGCTGACCGGATTTATAGCCTCTGAATCCGGCATTGACTGCCGTCTCTTCATTGCTGTCGCTGTTACCGCGGCGTTTTTGTTTGTTCCGACGTGTCCTGCCACTTTGGTCCTTGGTATCCGAATTACCAGGGTTCTTTGATAAGTTGTTACTGCGAGCTAGCCAGCTGTCTTCTCCCGCGCAAAAGCGGGTCATGAGTGTCGTGAGGGCTGCCATGGATTTCGGCTTTTCCTGTCCTAGGTGCCGGGCAAGCCACTCGTCCCGGATGTTATGCTTGAAGGCTGCTAAGGCCTCTGCGTCCGGACAGTCGACTATCCGGTTTTTCTTTGTTAGGAACCATGTCCAGAATTGTCTGGCTGATTCTTCTGGCTGCTGAATTATGTGGCTTAAGTCGTCGGCATCCGGCGGTCGCACGTAAGTGCCCTGGAAGTTATCAAGGAATGCGGCTTCCAGGTCCTCCCAAGAACCGATTGAGTCTGCTGGCAAGCTGTTAAGCCAATGCCGGGCTGGTCCTTTAAGTTTGAGCGGGAGGTACTTGATGGCGTGTAGATCATCGCCGCGTGCCATGTGTATGTGAAGGAGATAGTCCTCGATCCATACCGCCGGGTCTGTGGTGCCATCGTATGATTCGATGTTTACGGGTTTGAATCCCTCTGGGATTTTATGATCCATTACTTCATTCGTGAAGCATAGCGGGTGTGCGGCGCCTCTGTACTGGGCTATATCACGACGCAACTCGGAAGAGCTATGTCTGTTGTGTTCGGCCCGGCCGGATTTGTTGTATCCGGAGTGAAGATCATTGTCACGTGCCGTAGGGCGCCTGCGCGATCTGTAGATCGATCTTGTCTGTTTTGCCTTATCCTCCAGTATGTCTCGCAGGTCGGGTGCAGTTTCCCGTGCCGTAGTTGTGCGGCGTCGGGGCATGGCTTGGGTGGGGGGCTGGGAGGCCTCTCTGTCACGGCAACGGGGTGGCCGGTCTGTCATGTCATGCGCTGGTGATGTAGGTGCTTCCTCCTCTGATTGGGGTAGCGGCCTGCGCTTTGGGTAACTCTTGGAGGGGCGTTCGAGTTCATACTCTTCGGCCGCAAGGACTTCAGTCCATCTGTCAGCTAGCAAATCTTGGGCATCTCTAAGTTGTTGCTGCTTTTTCTTGAGGCTGCTTGCCGTGGCTAAAATCCTGCGTTTAAAACGCTCTTGTTCGGCAGGGTCTGATGGTATGACGAATTCATCGTCATCGAGGCTTGCCTCGTCTTCGGAGGGAGGCGTATAGTTATCGTCCTCGACCTCTTGTTCTGCCGCTCTCTCATGAGGGATGGCTTCTCCATCTTCCTATGCCGAATCTTGCTGAGGTGGGTGTTCTTCGGCGCTGTCCGGGGTAGTATTATCTCCCGTGCCGGAATCACCGTTTTTGCTTTGGCGGGATTTAGAGCGGCGCCGCTGACGCTGGCGCTTTGGCTGTTTCTTGGGGGCGTCATCCCCCACTGTTCCATCGCCATCTCCATCTTTTGGAGTATCCACCATGTATATGTCGTATGACGAGGTGGCTTTCCAGCGCCCTACAGGTGCTGGTTCCTGTTCGTCTCCTATATCGTCGTCCATGCCGTCGATGTCTTCGGAGCCGAAGTCAAGTATGTCGGTTAAATCGTCGACAGTGGCTACAAAATGGGTGGTGGGTGGGTTTTGAATTTCCTCACTGTCCGTACCCCACCCTTGCTGACCGTAGTCTGGCCCGGGCTCTCCTGATGAAGAGAGAGACTTAAGAGAATTCAGGATGTCGCAAAGAGGCAAATGCTGAAAGATGTCCGCTGCGGTGAACTCCATTACCGGCGCCCAATCGGATTCGATTGGCAGGGGCGCAGGGGGCTCGGAGTTCGGAGAGGAATCTGGCTCCTTGGAGTCACGGGCCATGCGGAGTGCGGGGCTGGAGTTCGGCTCGACCGCCTCTGAGATCGCAGCCCCTGAGGCAGCGTCCAACCGCTGATCCTCGATCGACGCAGTAGGTTCCGAATCAATGGTCGAAACCGATGCGTGTGCGGCCTCCACGGTGTTGTTCGGCGGCAGAGCTATATCATGCCCATCGAGACAGTGCGGCACGCTTGGCTGTGGCTCGAATCCGTCGAAGATCAAGTCTCCGCGGATGTCAGCCGTATAGTTTAGGCTTCCAAACCTGACCTGATGGCCAGGGGCGTAGCTTCCGATCTGCTCAAGGTGGCCAAGCGAATTGGCCCGCAGTGCGAAGCCGCCGAAGATGAAGATCTGTCGGGGGAGGAAAGTCTCACCCTGGACCGCATTGTTGTTGAAGATCGAAGGAGCCATCGGGCCCGAAGGCGACGACACAGAGGAACTCTCAATGAAAGCACCAATGTCGGTGTCAAAATCGGCGGATCTCGGGTAGGGGGTCCCGAACTGTGCGTCTAGGCCGGATGGTAACAGGAGACAGGGGACACTTTGTTTTACCCAGGTTCGGGCCCTCTCGATGGAGGTACAACCCTACTCCTGCTTGATTAATATTGATGATATGGGTAGTACAAGAGTAGATCTACCACGAGATCAAGGAGGCTAAACCCTAGAAGCTAGCCTATGGTATGATTGTGTATGGAATTGATCCTCTACAGACTACAACCCTCCGGTTTATATAGACACCGGATAGGGTTAGGGTTACACAGAGTCGGTTACAATGGTAGGAGATCTTGAATATCGCATCGCCAAGCTTGCCTTCCACGCCAAGGAAAGTCCCATCCGGACACGGGACGTAGTCTTCAATCTTATATCTTCATAGTCCAGAAGTCCGGCTGAAGGTATAGTCCGGCTATCCGAACACCCCCTAATCCAGGACTCCCTCAGAAATACTTACGCTACTCTGTTGCATCACCCTTTCCTCTTCAAGGGAAAACCAACGCAAGTGCTCAAGAGGTAGCAGTTGCTACTTTGCACTTTGCTAGGTGAACCCCGGTTGGGGGGGGCATGCATTCATAGCATAGGATTCCCTTCGTGGCGACACGAGGGGGGTGGGGGGCTGCTAGCTACTTCGCACTTTGCTAGGTGGACCTCGGTTGGGGGGAGGGGGCATGCATTCATAGCTTAGGATTCCCTTCATGCCGACATGAGAGGGGGGCTGCTAGCTACTTCGCACATTGCTAGGTGAACCTCGATCGGGGGGGGGGGCATGCATTCATAGCTTAGGATTCCCTTCGTGCCGACACGAGGGAGGGGTGACTGCAAGCTACTTCGCACTTTGCTAGGGTGAACCTCGGTTGGGGGGGGCATGCATTCATATCTTAGGATTCCCTTCGCACCGACATGAGGGAGGGGGCTGCTAGCTACTTCGCACTTTGCTAGGTGAACCTCGGTTGGGGGGGGGCATGCATTCATAGCTTAGGAATCCCTTCGTGCTGACACGAGGGGGGGGGGCTGCTAGCTACTTCGCACTTTGCTAGGTTAACCTCGGTTGGGGGGGCATTCATTCATTCCTTAGGATTCCCTTCGTGCTGACACGAGGGAGGGGGGGGCTTCTAGCTACTTCGCACTTTGCTAGGGTGAACCTCGGTTGGGGGGCATGCATTCATAGCTTAGGATTCCCTTCGTGAAGACACGAGGGAGGGGGGCTGCTAGCTACTTTGCACTTTGCTAGGGTGAACCTCGGTTGGGGGGCCATGCATTCATAGCTTAGGATTCCCTTCGTGCCGACACGAGGGAGGGGGGAGGGGGGCTGCTAGCTACTTCACACTTTGCTAGGTTAATGAACCTCGGTTGGGGGGGATGCATTCATAGCTTAGGATTCCCTTCGTGCCGACACGAGGGAGGAGGGGGGCTGCTAGCTACTTCGCACTTTGCTAGGGTGAACCTCGGTTGGGGGGAGGGGCATGCATTCATAGCTTAGGATTCCCGTCGTGCCAACATGAGGGGTGGGGGTGGGGGCAAGCAATACAATGCGCTTTGCGAGAGAGGTGCCACATCAAAGTTGCATTTGGTATTTGAAAATCAAACCACCCTTTTGATACATAATTTGGTCCACATGCAAGTGTGTTCGTGTTCTGACCCTCTCTCACGTCATTTTTCGCCAAATTTATGAACATTAGATAAGTCGGATGACGCAACAGACACGGTTCACTCAAACTAACCATGTGCCACGTCGGTACACCTATCACGCACACATCCACACAGTACATTGGGCTCCACGAGGCTCCCCCTCTCAAAAATATCTACCCGCCTCAAGGGTTTTTCTGTTTCATAACACACGGTTGTTATCTCCGCACCGTGTGCGATGTTTCTTGTTCCCAATCCCGCGTGCATCCCTAGAAAATATCTGCCCGCCTCAAGGGTTTTTCTGTTTCATAACACACAGTTGTTATCTTTGGACAGTGTGCGATGCACTATCATCAAAATTTTCAATAGCCCGGCATTTCAATCCCGCGTTTGAATCCCGCGTAGTAAAATTTTTAGTACCCACGTCATTTCCTCAAACACCCCACGCCCCCTTCACACACACACCAAAACCTCCTCGGGCGTGCGCGCGCACACACACACCCTCCCTCGCTCGAAACCCTAGCAAGGTCCCCCCCCCGCCGCCACTGCCGCAAGGCCTCCATTGTCAACATCTGCCGGTTTGCCCGTGCAGTTTACCCACCGATCTCCATAGCCAGGCCGCCCTGAGTTTCTTAGATGACGCTTGCCAAACGCCCCCTTTCCACAGATCCCCATCCCCATCCCCATCCCCCACTCTAGATCGTCGCAGCCTAAGCCCGGCTACGCTTCCCATGGAGCTCGAGGAGCAACTGGCCCAAAAGAGGTGTATAGCGGTCTCTTTGCCCGATGTCGCCGAGGAAGATGATGACCATTACTGGCGGCAGGCACTCAAGCAACGGGCTAGAGTATGCGGACATGTCTCGTCCGCCGGCCACGACATTGAGGTCATCGACAGCGATGGCCTGAGGCAGGCTATGTCACTTGTGAAGTGGCCCACCCCCAACCCCTCGGGTTCAACCACCGTCGATCTCATCCATGGCCCTGCCGCTGATCTCCTCTCGCACGCTGTCAACAATTTGCCATTCTACATCGCCATCGAGCCCCTTTTTTCATTTCTGAAGGACACGTCCTGCGACGCTGGCTTGGGATCCACAGCTTCCAAGTCAGACCTCATCGACGGCGACCACGAGGAGGGCACCCTCTCCGGCTCTTCCAAGGGGAAAGAGCCCATCTGCTCTTCCAAGGGGAAAGCGCTCATCTGTGACATCAGGGAGGGCACCCTACAGCCGTGCTCTTCCAAGGGGAAGGAGCCCATCTGCGACAACATGGAGCGCATCCAGGGTCCGTGCTCTTCCAATAGGAATGCATATATTTGCTTGCTGTTAAGCCTGTTATAGCTAGCATGTGCCTCTTTTAAAGTTTTTTGATTGTTCGGTTGTTTGTAGTTAGCATATGTCCAGTTTCAAATGCTATCTTTGGTTGTTCGTAGTATGCCTTGTTTATTCCAGTTATTCACAACATGATGTTCTATATGTGCAAGTATGAACTGTTGTGCTTAACATGCTTCTCAATGTACCTACACAGGACAATTTTGGGAACGACTGTTGTTTTCCATCGAGGTTAGTTTCATCCCATGGCTTATATCTACTCACTATTCAGGATATCAGTAGCTGGTACCATATAGGCCGGCGCCTGATTGATGTCTACTACACAACCTTCTTCTTGTAGACGTTGTTGGGCCTCCAAGTGCATAGGTTTGTAGGACAGTAGCAAATTTCCCTCAAGTGGATGACCTAAGGTTTATCAATCCGTAGGAGGCGTAGGATGAAGATGGTCTCTCTCAAGCAACCCTGCAACCAAATAACAAAGAGTCTCTTGTGTCCCCAACACACCCGATACAATGGTAAATTGTATAGGTGCACTAGTTCAGCGAAGAGATGGTAATACAGGTGGTATATGGATGGTAGATAAAGGTTTTTGTAATCTGAAAATATAAAAACAGCAAGGTAGCTAATGATAAAAGTGAGCACAAACGGTATTGCAATGCGTTGAAACAAGGCCTAGGGTTCATACTTTCGCTAGTGCAAGTTCCCTCAACAATACTAACATAATTGGATCACATAACTATCCCTCAACATGCAACAAAGAGTCACTCCAAAGTCACTAATAGCAGAGAACGAAGGAAGAGATTATGGTAGGGTACGAAACCACCTCAAAGTTATTCTTTCCAATCAATCCGTTGGGATATTCCTATAAGTGTCACAAACAACCCTAGAGTTCGTACTAGAATAACACCTTAAGACACAAATCAACCAAAACCCTAATGTCACCTAGATACTCCAATGTCACCTCAAGTATCCGTGGGGTATGATTATACGATATGCATCACACAATCTCAGATTCATCTATTCAACCAACACATAGAACCTCAAAGAGTGCCCCAAAGTTTCTACCGGAGAATCACGACAAAAACGTGTGCCAACCCCTATGCATAGGTTCATGGGCGGAACCCGCAAGTTGATCACCAAAACATACATCAAGTGAATCACGTGATATCCCATTGTCACCACAGATATGCACGGCAAGACATACATCAAGTGTTCTCAAATGTTTAAAGACTCAATCCGATAAGATAACTTCGAAGGGGAAACTCAATCCTTTACAAGAGAGTAGAGGGGGAGAAGAAACATAAGATCCAACTATAATAGCAAATCTCGCGATACATCAAGATTGTGCCAAATCAAGAACACGAGAGAGAGAGAGATCAAACACATAGCTACTGGTACATACCCTCAGCCCTGAGGGAGAACTACTCCCTCCTCGTCATGGAGAGCACCGGGATGATGAAGATGTCCACCGGAGAGGAATTGCCCCCTCCGGCTGGGTGTCGGAACGGGTCTAGATTGGCTTTCGGTGGCTACGGAGGCTTCTGGCGGCAGAACTCCCGATCTATTATGCTCTCCGATGTTTTTAGGGTATATGTCGATATATAGGCGGAAGAAGTACATTAGGGGGGCCATGAGGGGCCCACGAGGGTGGAGGGCGCGCCCAGAGGGGGTGGGCGCGCCCCCCTACCTCGTGGCCTCCTCGAAGCTTCCTTGACGTGGACTCCAAGTCTCCCGGGTTGCTTTCCTTCCAAAAATAAGTTCCGTGAAGTTTCAGGTCAATTGGACTCCGTTTGATTTTCCTTTTCTGCGATACTCTAAAACAAGGAAAAAACAGAAACTGGCACTGGGCTCTGGGTTAATAGGTTAGTCCCAAAATTAATATAAAAGTGTATAATAAAGCCCATAAACATCCAAAACAGTAGATAATATAGCATGGAGCGATCAAAAATTATAGATACGTTGGAGACGCATCAGCATCCCCAAGCTTAATTCCTGCTCGTCCTCGAGTAGGTAAATGATAAAAACAGAATTTTTGATGCGGAGTGCTACTTGGCATAATTTCAATGTAATTCTTCTTAATTGTGGCATGAATATTCAGATCCGAAATATTCAAGATAAAAGTTCATATTGACATAAAAATAATAATACTTCAAGCATGCTAGCTAAGCAATTATGTCTTCTCAAAATAACATGGCCAAAGAAAGTTCATCCTACAAAATCATATAGTTTAGTCATGCTCCATTTTCATCACACAAGAATGCTCTCGTCATGCACAACCCCGATGACAAGCCAAGCAATTGTTTCATACTTTAGTAATCTCAAACATATAAACTTTCACACAATATATGAGCGCGAGCCATGGACATAACACTATGGGTGGAATAGAATATGATAATGGGGGTTATGTGGAGAAGACAAAAAAGGAGAAGGTCTCACATCAACAAGGCTAATCAATGGGCTATGGAGATGCCCATCGATTGATGTTAATGCAAGGAGTAGGGATTGCCATGCAACGGATGCACTAGAGCTATAAATGTATGAAAGCTCAACAAAAGAAACTAAGTGGGTGTGCATCCAACTTGCTTGCTCACGAAGACCTAGGGCACTTGAGGAAGCCCATTGTTGGAATATACAAGCCAAGTTCTATAATGAAAAATTCCCACTAGTATATGAAAGTGACAAAACAAGAGACTCTCTATCATGAAGATTATGGTGCTACTTTGAAGCACAAGTGTGGCAAAGGATAGTAGCATTGTCCCTTCTCTCTTTTTCTCTCATTTTTTGGGCCTTCTCTTTTTTATGGCCTTTCTCTTCTTTTTTTCCTTTTTTGGGATTTTTCTTTTTTATGGCCTTTCTCTTTTTTATTCCTCACTTGGGACAATGCTCTAGAAAATGATGATCATCACACTTCTATTTATTTACAACTCAATGATTACAACTCGATACTAGAACAAAGATGACTCTATATGAATGCCTCCGGCGGTGTACCGGGATATGCAATGAACCAAGAGTGACATGTATGAAAGAATTATGAATGGTGGCTTTGCCACAAATACTATGTCAACTACATGATCATGCTAAGCAATATGACAATGATGAATGTGTCATGATAAACGGAATGGTGGAAAGTTGCATGGCAATATATCTCAGAATGGCTATGGAAATGCCATAATAGGTAGGTATGGTGGCTGTTTTGATTAAGATATAAGGAGGTTTATGTGTGAAAGAGCGTATCATATCACGGGGTTTGGATGCACCGGCGAAGTTTGCACCAACTCTCAATGTGAGAAAGGGCAATGCACGGTACCGAAGAGGCTAGCAAGGATGGAAGGGTGAGAGTGCGTATAATCCATGGACTCAACATTAGTCATAAAGAACTCACATACTTATTGCAAAAATCTACAAGTCATCAAAAACCTCGGCACTACGCGCATGCTCCTAGGGGGATAGATTGGTAGGAAAAGACCATCGCTCGTCCCCGATCGCCACTCATAAGGAAGACAATCAAATAACACCTCATGTTTCAAATTTGTTACAGAATGTTTACCATACGTGCATGCTACGGGACTTGCAAACTTCAACTCAAGCATTTCTCAATTTCACAACTACTCAACTAGAACGACTTTGATATTATTACCTCCATATCTCAAAACAATCATCAAGCATCAAACTTCTCTTAGTATTCAGAACAGTCATAAGAAAATTTTACTAATCTTGGATAGCTAGCATATTAGGATTTTAAGCAAATTACCATGCTATTTAAGACTCTCAAAATAATATAAGTTAAATATGAGATTTCATCTATTTCTACAAAATAAAACCACCACCGTGCTCTAAAAGGATATAAGTGAAGCTATAGAGCAACGACAAACTACTCCGAAAGATATAAGTGAAGATCAATGAGTAGTCAAATAATTATGCACCTATGTGAAGACTCTCTAACATTTAATAATTTCAGATCTTGGTATTTTATTCAAACATAAAGCAAAACTAAATAAAATGACATCTAAGAATAGCAAACATCATGTGAAGAAGCAAAAACTTAGGATCAACTGATACTAACCGATAGTTGTTGAAGAAGAAAGGTGGAATGCCAACCGGGGCATCCCCAAGCTTAGACACTTGAGACTTCTTGAAATATTATCTTGGGATGCCTTGGGCATCCCCAAGCTTGAGCTTTTGTGTCTCCTTAATTCCTCTCATATCACGGTCTCCCTAAATCTCAAAAGCTTCATCCACACAAAACTCAACAAGGACTCATGAGATAAGTTAGTATAACACATTGCAAAAACCTTATCATACTCTACTGTAGCAAATCACTAAAATTATTATTCAACATTGCATACTAAATGCCTCTGCATATTTAATAGTCCTATCCTCAAATAGGATCATTAAAGAAGCAAACATATGTAAACAATGCAAACATAACAGCAATCTGCCTAAACAGGACAGTCTGTAAAGAATGCAGCAACATCCATACTTCCCTAGATCCAAAAATTATGAAAGAAAATTCCCACTGTAGTAAATTTATCAGAGCTTAATATGCAAAATGTTTCAACATTTTATCGCATTCTGACTTTTCTAGGGAATTATTGCAACAGCGGTAAACTTTCTGTTTTCAAACAGCAACATGTGGACTTCTATAATAGGCATAGTAAAGGCTATCAATGCCACTTTTATTGAAATAAAAGATGCAAAACATTGTTATAAATAACAGCAAGCAAATCCTAACAAAATAAATTGACGCTCCAAGCAAAACACATATCATGTGGTAAATAAAAATATAGCTCCAAGTAAAGTTACCGATGAACGAAGACGAAAGAGGGGATGCCTTCCGGGGCATCCCCAAGCTTAGGCTCTTGGCTATCCTTGAATATTACCTTGGGGTGCCTCGGGCATCTCCAAGCTTAGGTTCTTGCCACTCCTTATTCCATAGTCCATTGAATCCTTACCCAAAACTTGAAAACTTCACAACACAAAACTTAACAGAAAACTCGTAAGCTCCGTTAGTATAAGAAAATAAATCACCACTTTTAGGTACTGTAATGAACTCATTCTTTATTTATATTGGTGTTAAACCTACTGTATTCCAACTTCTCTATGGTTTATAAACTATTTTACTAGCCATAGATTCATCAAAATAAGTAAACAACACATGAAAAACAGAATTTGTCAAAAACAGAACAGCCTGTAGTAATCTGGATCAAACGTATACTTCTGGAACTCATAAAATTCTCAAATAAATTTCTGGACCTGAGGAATTTATCTATTAATCATCTTAAACAATAATTAACTAAATAGCGCTCTCCAAATAAAAATGGCAGCAATTCTCGTGAGTGCTAAAGTTTCTGTTTTTACTGCATGATCAACAAGACTTTCCCCAAGTCTTCCCAAAGGTTCTACTTGGCGCAAACACTAATTAAAAGCATAAAACCACATCTAAACGAGGCTAGATGAATTATTTATTACTAAACAGAAGCAAAAAGCAAGGAATAAAAATAAAGTTGGGGTGCCTCCCAACAAGCGCTATCGTTTAACGCCCCTAGCTAGGCATGATGATTTCAATGATGCTCACATAAAAGATAAGAATTGAAACATAAAGAGGGCATCGTGAAGAATATGACTAGCACATTTATGCCTAACCCACTTCCTATGCATAGGGATTTTGTGAGCAAACAACTTGTGGGAACAAGAATCAACTTGCATAGGAAGGTAAAACAAGCATAACTTCAAAACTTTAAGCACATAGAGAGGAAACTTGATATTATTGCAATTCCTACAAGCATATGTTCCTCCCTCATAATAATTTTCATTAGCATCATGAATGAATTGAACAATATAACCAACACCTAAAGCATTCTTTTCGTGATCTACAAGCATAGAAAATTTACTACTCTCCACACAAGCAAAATTCTTCTCATGAATAATAGTGGGAGCAAACTCAACAAAATAACTATCATGTGATTGAAAATTAAGATCAAGATGACAAGTTTCATGGTTATCATTATTCTTTAAAGCATACGTGTCATCACAATAATCATCATAGATAGGAGGCATGCTTTCATCATAATAAATTTGCTCATCAAAACTTGGGGGACAAAAAATATCTTCATCAAACATAGCTTCCCCAAGCTTGTGGCTTTGCATATCATTGGCATCATGGATATTCAAAGAATTCGTACTAACAACATTGCAATCATGCTCATCATTCAAATATTTAGTGCCAAACATTTTATAGATTTCTTCTTCTAGCACTTGAGCACAATTATCCTTTCCATCATACTCACAAAAGATATTAAAAAGATGAAGCGTATGAGACAAACTCAATTCCATTTTTTAATTTTCTTTTATAAACTAAACTATTGATAAAACAAGAAACTAAAAGACTCGGTTGCAAGATCTAAATATATACCTTCAAGCACTCACCTCCTCGGCAACGGCGCCAGAAAAGAGCTTGATGTCTACTACACAACCTTCTTCTTGTAGACGTTGTTGGGCCTCCAAGTGCAGAGGTTTGTAGGACAGTAGCAAATTTCCCTCAAGTGGATGACCTAAGGTTTATCAATCCGTAGGAGGCGTAGGATGAAGATGGTCTCTCTCAAGCAACCCTACAACCAAATAACAAAGAGTCTCTTGTGTCCCCAACACACCCGATACAATGGTAAATTGTATAGGTGCACTAGTTCGGCAAAGAGATGGTAATACAAGTGGTATATGGATGGTAGATCAAGGTTTTTGTAATCCGAAAATATAAAAACAGCAAGGTAACTAATGGTAAAAGTGAGCACAAACGGTATTACAATGCGTTGAAACAAGGCCTAGGGTTCATACTTTCGCTAGTGCAAGTTCCCTCAACAATACTAACATAATTGGATCACATAACTATCCCTCAACATGCAATAAAGAGTCACTCCAAAGTCACTAATAGCGGAGAACGAACGAAGAGATTATGGTAGGGTACGAAACCACCTCAAAGTTATTCTTTCCAATCAATCCATTGGGCTGTTCCTATAAGTGTCACAAACAGCCCTAGAGTTTGTACTAGAATAACACCTTAAGACACAAATAAACCAAAACCCTAATGTCACCTAGATACTCCAATGTCACCTCAGGTATCTGTGGGTATGATTATATGATATGCATCACACAATCTCAGATTCATCTATTCAACCAACACATAGAACCTCAAAGAGTGCCCCAAAGTTCTACCGAAGAATCACGACGAAAACATGTGCCAACCCCTATGCATAGGTTCATGGGCGGAACCCGCAAGTTGATCACCAAAACATACATCAAGTGAATCATGTGATATCCCATTGTCACCACAGATACGCACGGCAAGACATACATCAAGTGTTCTCAAATCTTTAAAGACTCAATCCGATAAGATAACTTCGAAGGGGAAACTCAATCCATTACAAGAGAGTAGAGGGGGAGAAGAAACATAAGATCCAACTATAATAGCAAAGCTCGCGATACATCAAGATTGTGCCAAATCAAGAACACGAGAGAGAGAGAGATCAAACACATAGCTACTGGTACATACCCTCAGCCCCGAGGGAGAACTACTCCCTCCTCGTCATGGAGTGCACCGGGATGATGAAGATGTCGACCGGAGAGGGATTGCCCCCTCCGGCAGGGTACCGGAACGGGTCTAGATTGGCTTTTGGTGGCTACGGAGGCTTCTGGCGGCGGAACTCCCGATCTATTGTACTCTCCGATGTTTTTAGGGTATATGGAGATATATAGGCGGAAGAAGTATGTCAGGGGGGCCACGAGGGGCCCACGAGTGTGGAGGGCGCGCCTAGAGGAGGTGGGCGCGCCTCCTACCTCGTGGCCTCCTCGAAGATTCCTTGACATGGACTCCAAGTCTCCCGGGTTGCTTTCCTTCCTAAAATAAGTTCCGTGAAGTTTCAGGTCAATTGGACTCCGTTTGATTTTCCTTTTCTGCGATACTCTAAAACATGGAAAAAACAAAAACTGGCACTGGGCTCTGGGTTAATAGGTTAGTCCCAAAAATGATATAAAAGTGTATAATAAAGCCCATAAACATCCAAAACAGTAGATAGTATAGCATGGAGCAATCAAAAATTATAGATACGTTGGAGACGTTTCACTGATAAGGGACTAATCGGTGAATCGGACTTTTAACTGAATATATCTACATCCCATTTATCGTTAGGTTAACTAGGGCCATATGTAATATATCTGAGGCTACATAGCAACATGCACTGTACTTAATTTCTAAATATACAATCCTAGGCTACATAGCAACAAGTAAGAGTGTTACATTAATGTTCTAATGATGTCTAGATATACGTAGAAGAGCAGCAGCGGCAACAACAACAACACAACCCTGTTTGGATACTCAACTTAGCTAGAGGTTAGAGTTAGTTTCTAGCTCATTACTAACCCTGAACTAACTCCATCCAAAGAGTTGTTTGGATGGCAGGGTTAGATTGACAATAAATACACTAGGAGAACTAGCTCCAATTAGCACCTCTTGGGTTCGATAGTTTTTTTGGGTGGGTTATAGATGCAACTAGCTCAAACTAGCCCTCATGTTTAGATATACTTTAGGGATATTTGAGCCCGAACTAGCTCAAACTAACTGTAACCCCTGGATACAGCAGCACTTAATCAACCAATAATTTGTAAGAATGCACTAAACTCCTTCCGGCCCATAATATAAGATGTTAATTCATCTAATATGTGAGTATATTGGATGTTATAAGATACTCCCTCCGTTCCTAAATATTTGTCTTTTTAGAGATTTCAAATGGACTACCACATACAGATGTATATAGACATATTATAAAAGAGTGTTGTGCTACATCATTGTGCAATTGCTGTTTAGCTTCTAATATTAACTTGGTGCTTTAGGTACATATGTCATTGGTAAAGATCCGCGCTTCGAACCTTTCTGCGTATGGGGCAATGAGATATCGATGAACCAACATCAAGTGAGGAAGTTGGTAAAGATTGTTAGTAAAATGGGTCCAAAGATGGCAATTAAACTATTTGTTTACACTTTATCCAAGACAACATCGAACTGTAGGATGGTAAGTAAGAACTCTGCAACCTTCTTTTTACTACCCATAATGAGTTGTGTTAGATGACAATGTCTAAATCTTTTTCCTTTGAAGTGGTTGCCAAAGCGGTTTACTCAAGATTACCTCTCAAACTACATGATTGGTGGGCATGCAAAGGTTAAAGTATTTCTACCAAAACACGATGATTATATAGATGTTTTCATGAAGACCGTGAAGGATGGGCGATCGGCCATCACTAGGGGTTGGACTAGAGTCGTGCGTGCCTTCTGCATGGAGGAGGGCACAATATAGGCATTTCGCTTCACCTTGTTCAACAACCAAAATATATTTCGCCTCCTTCTTTACCATCTTTAATAGTACAAGTATACAACTGTGGTTCATCATTCTTTATTTGGTTCTTATGTAATTCTTGAACATATGTACCTATGAATCAAATAATGCATTGGTTGTTTGAACCTGATGGATATGAATAAAGCTGTAGCATACATTCAAATTCAAATTCAAATCCAAATCTGGTACAATTTGGAAAAGCAACAATTAAATTAGGGTGAAATTATGCTCTCCAGGTTGTTACGGCACACACGGTTGGTAAAACACAAACGTTTGTGATATGCACCATAATCCGAGACGGCTCATAGAGAGGAAACGTGTGCAAGCATGCACACAGCTGCCGTTTGCAAACCGTGTGCGATGTCAGAAAATATCACAAATGGTGCAGGCAAACTAAACGTTTGTGTTAGTTGCCTTATCGTACACGATTCGCAACCATGAACTGTTTCTGATGAAGTATGCATCGTAAACGTTGCACCACAGGATAGCCTGTGTGATAGTTGTCATGTACGACGATGTTACGACGGTCTGACGTTTCGTAATCCTGTCCGACACTCGTACGACAATTAGCTAATCTTCTTAAAGGTGAACCATTTGTGATGGGCCGCGCATCATACACGTTCTATAATAGTGAACCGTTTGTGATGGGCCGCGCATCATAAACGTAGCACCACGGAATACCGACTACGATGACAATGTGAGCAGAAATGAGTAGGAGTACTGTAGGGGCCCTATCCCCGACGGTTTCTGGGTCATGTGGGAAGGACCCCCCTATCGCCCACACTCACTTGGCGATGGTTCGAAATGTCATCGCGGAAAGGGGTTAAAAACCATTTGTTTAGGACTGACGCGCACCAGTGAGAAACTGTTGGGTACACCTATCACAGATCCGAAGGCAAGATATTTGTTGCTAAGAATGGATCCTTTTTAGAGAAGGAGTTTCTCTCGAAAGAAGTGAGTGGGAGGAAAATAGAACTTGATGAGGTAATTGTACCTTGTCTTGAATTGGAAAGTAGTTCATCACAGAAAACTATTCCTGTGATGCCTACACCAATTAGTGAGGAAGCTAATTATGATGATCATGAAACTTCAGATCAAGTTACTACCAAACCTCGTAGGTTAACCAGAGTACATTCCGCACCTAAGTGGTGCAGTAATCCCATTCTGGAAGTCATGTTACTAGACCATGACGAACCTACGAACTATGAGGAAGCGATGATGAGCCCAGATTCCACGAAATGGCTTGAGGCCATGAAATCTGAGGTGGGATCCATGTATGAGAACAAAGTGTGGACTTTGGTTGACTTGCCTGATGATCGGCAAGCCATAGTGAATAAATGGATCTTCAAGAAGAAGACAGACGCCGATGGTAATGTTACTATCTACAAAGCTTGACTTGTTACTAAAGGTTTTCAACAAGTTCAAGGAGTTGACTATGATGAGACCTCACCCGTAGCGATGCTTAAGTCTGTCCAAATCATGTTAGCAATTGCCGCATTTTATGATTATGAAATCTGGCAAATGGACGTCAAAACTGCATTCCTTAATGGATTTCTTGAAGAAGAGTTGTATATGATGCAACCAGAAGGTTTTGTCTATCCTAAAGGTGCTAACAAAGTGTGCAAACTCCAGCAATCTATTTATGGACTGGTGTAAGCATCTCGGAGTTGGAATACACACTTTGATAGTGTGATCAAAGCATATGGTTTTATACAGACTTTCGGAGAAACCTGTATTTACAAGAAAGTGAGTGGGAGCTCTGTAGCACTTCTATTATTATATGTGGATGAGATATTGTTGATTGGAAATGATATAGAATTTCTGGATAGCATAAAAGGATACTTGAATAATAATTTTTCAATGAAAGACCTCGGTGAAGCTGCATATATATTGGGCATCAAGATCTATAGAGATAGGTCAAGTTGCTTAATTGGACTTCACAAAGCACATACCTTGATAAAGTTTTGAAGAAGTTCAAAATGGATTAGTCAAAGAAAGGGTTCTTGCCTGTGTTACAAGGTGTGAAGTTGAGTCACACTCAATGCCCGACCAATACAGAAGCTAGAGAGAAAATGAAAGTCATTCCCTATGCCTCAGCCATAGGTTCTATCATGTATGCAATGTTGTGTACCAGATCTGATGTGTGCCTTGCTATAAGTTTAGCAGGGAGGTGCTACCTCTTGAGCATTGCGTTGGTTTTCCCCGAAGAGGAACGGATGATGCAGCAAAGTAGCGTAAGTATTTCCCTCAGTTTTTGAGAACCAAGGTATCAATCCAGTAGGAGGCTACGCGCCAGTCCCTCGTACCTGCACAAAACAAAAAAAATCCTCTCAACCAACGCAATAAGGGGTTGTCAATCCCTACACGGCCACTTACGAGAGTGAGATCTGATAGATATGATAAGATAATATTTTTGGTATTTTTATGATAAAGATGCAAAGTAAAATAAAAGCAAAGTAAAAAAGCAAAGGAAATAACTAAGTATTGGAAGATTAATATGATGAAGTTAGACCCGGGGCCATAGGTTTCACTAGTGGCTTCTCTCAAGAGAATAAGTATTCTACGGTGGGTGAACGTATTACTGTTGAGCAATTGACAGAATTGAGCATAGTTATGAGAATATCTAGGTATGATCATGTATATAGGCATCACGTCCGAGACAAGTAGACCGACTCCTGCCTGCATCTACTACTACTACTCCACTCATCAACCGCTATCCAGCATGCATCTAGAGTATTAAGTTAATGAAAACAGAGTAACGCCTTAAGCAAGATGACATGATGTAGATGGATAAACTCATGCAATATGATGAAAACCCCATCTTGTTATATTCGATGGCAACAATACAATACGTGCCTTGCTGCCCCTACTGTCACTGGGAAAGGACACCGCAAGAGTGAACCCAAAGCTAAGCACTACTCCCATTGCAAGAAAGATCAATCTAGTAGGCCAAACCAAACTGATAATTCGAAGATACTTGCAAAGATAAACAATCATACATAAAAGAATTCAGAGAAGATTCAAATATTGTTCATAGATAGACTTGATCATAAACCCACAATTCATCAGTCTCAACAAACACACTGCAAAAAGAAGATTACATCGAATAGATCTCAACAAGAGAGGGGGAAAACACTGTATTGAGATCCAAAATGAGAGAAGAAGCCATCTAGCTAATAACTATGGACCCGTAGGTCTGAGGTGAACTACTCACACTTCATCAGAGTGGCTATGGTGATGATGTAGAAGCCCTCCGTGATCGATGCCCCCTCCGGTGGAGCTCCGGAACAGGCCCCAAGATGGGATCCCGTGGATACAGAAAGTTGCGGCGGTGGAATTAGGGTTTTGGCTCCATATCTGATCGTTTGGGGGTACGTAGGTATATATAGGAGGAAGGAATACGTCGGTGGAGAAACAGGGGGCCCACGAGGGTGGAGGGCGCGCCTGGGGGGGGGGGTAGGCGCCCCCTACCTCGTGGCCTCCTATTTTGTGTCTTGACGTAGGGTCCAAGTCTCCTGGGTCTTGTTCGTTGAGAAAATCACGTTCCCAAAGGTTTCATTCCGTTTGGACTCCGTTTGATATTCATTTTCTTCGAAGCCCTAAAACAGGCAAAAAACAGCAATTCTGGGCTGGGCCTCTGGTTAATAGGTTAGTCCCAAAAATAATATAAAAGTGGATAATAAAGCCCAATAATGTCCAAAACAGTAGATAATATAGCATGGAGAAATCAAAAATTATAGATACCTTGGAGACGTATCAGGAGGTATCAAAGTAATCCAAGAGTGGATCACTGGACAGCGGTCAAGAACATCCTAAAATACCTGAAAAGGACTAAGGATATGTTTCTCATTTATGGAGGTGACAAAGAGCTCATCATAAATGGTTACGTTGATGCTAGCTTTGACACTGATCTAGATGACTCTAAGTCGCAAACCAGATACGTATTTATATTGAATGGTGGGGTTGTCAGTTGGTGTAGTTCCAAGCAAAGCGTCATGGCAGGATCTACGTGTGAAGCGGAGTACATAGCTGCTTCGGAAGCTGCAAATGAAGGAGTCTAGATGAAGGAGTGCATATCCGATGTAGGTGTAATACCTAGTGCATCGGGTCTAACGAAAATCTTTTGTGACAATACTAGAGCAATTGCCTTGGCGAAGGAATCCAAATTTCACAAGAGAACCAAACACATCAAGAGACGCTTCCACTCCATCCGTGATCAAGTCAAGGAGGGAGACATAGAGATTTGCAAATACATACAGATATGAATGTTGCAGACCCTTTGACTATGCCTCTTCCACGAGCAAAACATGATCAACACTAAGACTCCATGGGTGTTAGAATCATTACAATGTAATCTAGATTATTGACTCTAGTGCAAGTGGGAGACTAAAGGAAATATGCCCTAGAGGCAATAATAAAGTTGTTATTTATATTTCCTTATACATGATAAATGTTTATTATTCATGCTAGAATTGTATTAACTGGAAACTTGATACATGTGTGAATACATAGACAAAACAAAGTGTCCCTAGTAAGACTCTACTAGACTAGCTCGTTAATCAGAGATGGTTAAGTTTCCTAACCATAGACATGTGTTTTCATTTGATGAACGGGATCACATCATTAGGAGAATGATGTGATGGACAAGACCCATCCGTTAGCTGAGCATAATGATTGTTAAGTTTTATTGCTATTGCTTTCTTCATGACTTATACATATTCCTTTGACTATGAGATTATGCAACTCCTGGATACCGGAGGAATACCTCGTGTGCTATCAAACGTCATAACATAACTGGGTGATTATAAAGATGCTCTACAGGTATCTCCGAAGGTGTTTGTTCTATTGGCATAGATCGAGATTAGGATTTGTCACTCCGAGTATCGGAGAGGTATCTCTGGGCCCTCTCGGTAATGCACATCATGATAATCCTTGCAAGCAATGTGACTAATGAGTTAGTTACGGGATGATGCATTACAGAATGAGTAAAGAGACTTGCCACTAACGAGATTGAACTAGGTATGAAGATACCTACAATCGAATCTCGGGCAAGTAACATATCGATGCCAAAGGGAATGACGTATGTTGTCATTGCGGTTTGACCGATAAAGATCTTCGTAGAATATGTAGGAACCAATATGAGCATCCAGGTTCTACTGTTGGTTATTGACTAGAGATGTGTCTCGGTCATGTCTACATAGTTCTCGAACCCGTAGGGTCCGCACGCTTAACGTCCGGTGACGATTTGTATTATCAGTTATGTGTTTCGATGAACGAGAATTGTTTAGAGTCCCGGATGAGATCACAAACATGACGAGGTGTCTCGAAATGGTCGAGAGGTAAAGATTGATATATTGGATGATAGTATTCGGACATTGGAATGGTTCCAGAGTGTTTCGGGTATTTATCGGAGTATGGGGGGGTTACCGGAACCCCCGGGGAAGTAGTGGGCCACATGGGCCATAGGGGAGAGGCAATGCAGCCCACAAGGGGGTGTCGCGCGCCCCCCGTAGGGAGTCCAAATTGGACAAGGGGAGGGGGCATGACCCCCCTTTCCTTCTCCCTCTCCCTCTCCTTCCCCCTTTCCCCCTTCGAAAGAAGGAAGGGGGGGCGAATAGGACTAGGAGTCTGAGTGGGTTTCCCCCACTTGGCATGCCCCCTAGGCTGGCCTCCTCCCCTCTCCCTCCTTTATATACGGGGGCAGGGGGCACCTCTAAGACACATCAATTGTTCTTAGCCATGTGCGGTGCCCCCTCCACCGTTTACTCCTCCGGTCATATTGTCGTAGTGCTTAGGCAAAGCCCTGCGCGGATCACTTCACCATCACCATCATCACGCTGTCGTGATGACGAAACTCTCCCTCGGCACTTTGCTGGATCAAGAGTTCGAGGGACGTCATCGAGTTGAACGTGTGCAGAACTTGGAGGTGCAGTACGTTCAATACTTGATCGGTTGAATCAAGAAGACATCCGACTACATCAACCGCGTTAAACTAACGCTTCCGCTTTCGGTCTACGAGGGTACGTGGACACACTCTCCCCTCTTGTTGCTATGCATCTCCTTGATATATCTTGTGTGATAGTAGGATTTTTTTTGAAATTGCATGCTACGTTCCCAACAGAGACCGACGACAACTCCGGATCTGGAGCGCCGCCGCACCTCCTGCACCGGCGTAGCGCGGACGCTGGAGCTGGACCCTCTCGGCTCGCATGCAGCGATGCCCAGTCATCATAGTCTGCGCTGGCACCACATCATCTCCTTCCCCCGATGGCCACTCCCGCATGTGGCCAGCACTGGGTGCTTGTGCCCGCGCCTCTAGCCTGCACGCGTACTCCGGAGTCGGTGGCGCGCGTCGCGAGAGGCAGCGTGCACGGGAGAGGGAGGCGGCGGAGTAGTCCGCGTGTCACCACCGCAGGACGGAGCCGGACGCTGACGAGGATGCGTGTCTCCTCGCTTGGGTGTACCACCACTCATCACGATGGCAGAGACAAACGCTCGCCGCCTTCGACGAAAGAAGGCGAAGGCGCTCCGGCTAGCCATTGAGCAGTTGGAGCACTAGGCGAAGGAGGCAGCGGCGGAGAAGGCCCGGGTGGCAAGGCTGAAGCGGGAGCAGGACAGGGGGGTCTGTCGGATGAAGGGGTGCATCGTCCTCTCCGATCAACTCCGACGGCGGCGACAGCTGCACCTCGTCGTCCGACGACCAAGACCCTCCACCAGCCGCGGACGCCTACAGCTACGCCGGTGACCGGAAGGGCAAAGGGCCGACGAGGAAGTGGTGATTCCGGCCACATCCTCCTCAATGTTTATATCGTTTTTAGTTGTAGAAGTTTATGAACTTGTCCATGGACGAACTTCGATCTTTTGGATGTGGTGAAGTTTGTTTATGTCCATTTGTAGCCGATCTTATGTTCCTTTACATCTCAATTTTGTTGTTCGTCATTTGATCACGTAAGATAGATCAATGTGTGCATGAGTACTATGGATATAAGGCACCGGATATGAGATATGCGAATGTAGAATGACAAATATGAGGTGTGCCCGGTCAGTGCCCGCGGACGTGCCAGGGCGCATCCGCGAGCATTTGAGGGACCGGATTTGCCAAGTCCGGTTGTAGATGCTCTCATGCTCTACACATTTTAGAGATGTACTTTATCCCATTTCTTTTGAGGTGTAGATTTGCACTTTATCCAAATGATGAATATTCGAACAAGTTTATGACATCGCCAACACTGATCCTCAAAACATCGTACCGCACATTCCAGATGTGTTTTGTCATCCAATATGGTCTGCATTGGTCTGTTCGACGGTCCGTACACAATTTTTTGCGGGAATCTGGACTGCTGCCATGTCCGGGTCTGGCAAACATGGCCAATCTAAAATCCTCTCTAGCCCACACGCTTTCCCACCCGATGCTGGTCAGTGCCGCTTCAGAACGCCAGCTCTGCATTCATGTAACACAATCTCTCACTAGAGCCGACATTGAAGCGGTGCGGCAGCCGAGAGCACCGTCATGCCGCTTCCCGGTGCACGCGACATCTCTCCAGATTCAAACGGCACCAGTCCGTCCACCTCCTCCATTAAACATACACATTTGCCGAGGAACCTACTGTGACGCCACCCGTTCGTCTGTCTACCGCCCAACATTAAGGACCTCGCCGGCTGGCCTACCCTCCGCCTGCTATTTAAACCACAGGATGACAACACAACCGCATTTGCTCGCCCTCCTTCGTTCTCTATCTCTTCTCCGCACCACACACTCCATGGCCTTCTCGAGCTACAAAGCCTTGTGGGACAGCCTCTCGTCCGAACAGAAGGAAGAGATCACTGCAATTGCGGCCAACTGATAGGACGCGAGACGAACAATCTCACCGGAGGCCGACAATGTGGACGCATTGTTGGAAAACATAGTAGAAAACAAAAAAATCATACAAGGACGGTACTCGAACTTTGTGAAGATGCATATGGAGGTTTAGATCAGATCGGTACTAACTTCGAGTTGTAGTGGAAGAAGAGTTGGTGTACATCATACTTGAAGTCCCTCGAACTGTCCACAAATGATCCCTTGAACCAAAGAGCGAAATAATGACCTCTCTATTGTTTGCAAGTGTACATGATTCATGATCCGACAACGCTTCGCCTTACATAGCTAATCGTCGCCGGAGAATTAGAAAAAGAAGAAAGTTTTGGGGAATGTAGTAATTTCAAAAGTTTCCTACGCACACATAGGATCATGGTGATGCATAGCAACAAGAGGGGAGAGTGTGTCCACGTACCCTCGTAGACCGAAAGCGGAAGTGTTAGCACAACGCGGTTGATGTAGTCATACATCTTCATGATACGACCGATCCAAGTACCGAACGTACGACACCTCCGAGTTCAGCACACGTTCAGCTCGATGACGTCCCACGAACTCCGATCCAGCAGAACTTCACGGGAGAGTTTCGTCAGCACGATGGTGTGATGACGGTGATGATGATGCTACCGACGCAGGGCTTCGCCTAAGTACCGCTACGATATGATCGAGGCAGATTATGGTGGAGGGGGGCACCGCACACGGCTGGGAGAGATCAACAGATCAACTTGTGTGTCTAGAGGTGCCCCTGCCCCCGTATATAAAGGAGCAAGGGGGGAGGCTGGCCGGCCCCTGTAGGCACTCCAGGAGGAGGAGTCCTCCTCCCAGTAGGAGTAGGACTCCCCTCTTTCCTACTCCTACTAGGAGGGGGAAAGGAAGGGGGAGAGGGAGAAGGAAAGGGGGGCGCCGCCCCCCTCTCCTAGTCCAATTCGGACCATAGGGGGAGGGGCGCGCGGCCTGCCCTAGGCCAGCCCTCTCTCTCTCCACTAAGGCCCATAAGGCCCACTATTTCTCCTGGGGGGGGGGGGGTTCCGGTAACCCTCCGGCACTCTGGTTTTCTCCGAAACCACCCGGAACACTTCCGGTGTCCGAATATAGTCGTCCAATATATCGATCTTTACGTCTCGACCATTTCGAGTCACCTCGTCATTTCCGTGATCATATCCGGGACTCCGAACTAGCTTCGGTACATCAAAACACAAAAAACTTATAATATCGATCGTCACCGAACGTTAAGCGTGCGGACCCTACGGGATCAAGAACTATGTAGACATGACCGAGACATGTCTCCGGTCAATAACCAATAGCGGAACCTAGATGCTCATATTGGCTCCTATATATTCTACGAAGATCTTTATCGGTCAAACCGCATAACAACATACGTTGTTCCCTTTGTCATCGGTATGTTACTTGCCCGAGATTCGATCGCCGGTATCTCAATACCTAGTTCAATCTCGTTACCGGCAAGTCTCTTTACTCGTTCCATAATACATCATCCTGCAACTAACTCATTAGTTACAATGCTTGCAAGGCTTATAGTGACGTGCATTACCGAGTGGGCCCAGAGATACCTCTCCAACAATCGGAGTGACAAATCCTAAACTTGATCTATGCCAACTCAACAAGTACCATCGGAGACACCTGTAGAGCACCTTTGTAATCACACAGTTACGTTGTGACATTTGTAGCATACAAAGTGTTCCTCGGTAATTGGGAGTTTCATGATCTCATAGTTATAGGAACATGTATAAGTCATGAAGAAAGCAATAGCAGAAAACTAAATGATCAAGTGCTAAGCTAACGGAATGGGTCAAGTCAATCACATCATTCTCCTAATGATGTGATCCCGTTAATCAAATGACAACTCATGTCTATGGTTAGGAAACCTAACCATCTTTGATTTATGAGCTAGTCAAGTAGAGGCATACTAGTGACACTCTGTTTGTCTATGTATTCACACATATACTAAGTTTTCGGTTAATACAATTCTAGCATGAATAATAAACATTTATCATGATACGAGGAAATAAATAATAACTTTACTATTGCCTCTAGGGCATATTTCCTTCAGTCTCCCACTTGCACTAGAGTCAATAATCTAGATTACACACTAATGATTCTAACACCCATGGAGCCTTGGTGCTGATCATGTTTTGCTCGTGAGAGAGGCTTAGTCAACGGGTCTGCAACATTCAGATCCATATGTATCTTGCAAATCTCTATGTCTCCCACCTGGACTTGATCATGGATGGAATTGAAGCGTCTCTTGATGTGCTTGGTTCTCTTGTGAAATCTGGATTCCTTTGCCAAGGCAATTGCACTAGTATTGTCACAAAAGATTTTCATTGGACCTGATGCACTAGGTATGACACCTAGATCGGATATGAACTCCTTCATCCAGACTCCTTCATTTGCTGCTTCCGAAGCATCAATGTACTCCGCTTCACACGTAGATCCCGCCACGATGCTTTGTTTAGAACTGCTCCAACTGACAGCTCCACCGTTCAATATAAACACGTATCTGGTTTGCTATTTAGAATCGTCCGGATCAGTGTCAAAGCTTGCGTCAACGTAACCATTTACAAGGAGCTCTTTGTCACCTCTATAAACGAGAAACATATCCTTAGTCCTTTTCAGGTATTTCAGGATGTTCTTGACCGCTGTCCAGTGATCCACTCCTAGAGTACTTTGGTACCTCCCTGCTAAACTAATAGCAAGGCACACATCAGGTCTGGTACACAACATTGCATACATGATAGAGCCTATGGCTGAAGCATAGGGAACATCTTTCATTTTCTCTCTATCTTCTGAAGTGGTCGGCCATTGAGTCTTACTCAACTTCACACCTTGTAACACATAGCAAGGCACACATCAGGTCAAGGTATGTGCTTTGTGAAAGTCCAATTAAGCGTTTTGATCTATCTCTATAGATCTTGATGCCCAATATGTAAGCAGCTTCACCGAGGTCTTTCATTGAAAAACTCTTATTCAAATATCCTTTTATGCTATCAGAAATTCTATATCATTTCCAATCAACAATATGTCATCCACATATAATATTAGAAATGATATAGAGCTCCCACTCACTTTCTTGTAAATGCATGCTTCTCCAAAAGTCTGTATAAAACCATATTCTTTGATCACACTATCAAAACGTTTATTCCAACTCCGAGAGGCTTGCACCAGTCCATAAATGGATCGCTGGAGCTTGCACACTTTATTAGCACCCTTTGGATAGATAAAACCTTCTGGTTGCATCATATACAACTCTTCTTCCAGAAATCCATTCAGGAATGCAGTCTTTACATCCATTTGCCAAATTTCATAATCACAAAATGCGGGAATAGCTAACATGATTCGGACAGACTTAAGCATCGCTACGGGTGAGAAGGTCTCATCATAGTCAACTCCTTGAACTTGTCGAAAACCTTTCGCAACAAGTCGAGCTTTGTAGACAGTAACATTACCACCAGCGTCTGTCTTCTTCTTGAAGATCCATTTATTCTCGATGGCTTGCGGATCATTGGGCAAGTCAACCAAAGTCCACACTTTGTTCTCATACATGGATCCCATCTCAGATTTAATGGCCTCAAGCCATTTTGCGGAATCTGGGCTCATCATCGCTTCCTCATAGTTCATAGGTTCATCATGGTCTAGTAACATGACCTCCAGAACAGGATTACCGTACCACTCTGGTGCGGATCTTACTCTGGTTGACCTACGATGTTTGGTAGTAACTTGATCCTAAGTTTCATGATCATCATCATTAGCTTCCTCACTAATTGGTGTAGGTGTCACAGGAACCAGTTTCTGTGATGAACTACTTTCCAATAAGGGAGAAGGTACAGTTACCTCATCAAGTTCTACTTTCGTCCCACTCACTTCTTTCGAGAGAAACTCCTTCTATAGAAAGGATCCATTCTTAGCAACAAAAGTCTTGCCTTCGGATCTGTGATAGAAGGTGTACCCAATTGTTTCTTTTGGGTATCCTATGAAGACACATTTCCCCGATTTGGGTTCAAGCTTATCGGGTTGAAGCTTTTTCACATAAGCGTCGCAGCCCCAAACTTTAAGAAACAACAACTTTGGTTTCTTAAGGAACGCATTAAAATTCAATGGAACAACAACATGGGCCATATATCTACAACAACATAGACATGCAAAATACTATCAGGTACTAAGTTCATGATAAATTAAAGTTCAGTTAATCAAATTATTAAAGAACTCCCACTTAGATAGACATCCCTCTAATCATCTAAGTGATCATGTGATCCATATCAACTAAACCATGTCCGATCATCACGTAAGATGGAGTAGTTTTCAATGGTGAACATCACTATGTTGATTATATCTTCTATATGATTCACGCTCGACCTTTCGGTCTCCAGTGTTCCGAGGCCATATCTGCATATGCTAGGCTCATCAAGTTTAACCCGAGTATTCTGCATGTGCAAAACTGGCTTGCACCCATTGTATGTGAGCGTAGAGCTTATCACACCCGATCATCACGTGGTGTCTCGGCATGACGAACTTTCACAATGGTGCATACTCAGGGAGAACACTTGTACCTTGAAATTTAGTGAGAGATCATCTTATAATGCTACCGTCGATCTAAGCAAAATAAGATGCATAAAAGATAAACATCACATGCAATCAATATATGTGATATGATATGGCCATCATCATCTTGTGCTTGTGATCTCCATCTCCGAAGCACTGTCATGATCACCATCGTCACCGGCACGACACCTTGATCTCCATCGTAGCATCGTTGTTGTTGAGGGAGTCCTGGACTAAGGGGTCCTCGGTCATCCGGCCTGTTATCCATGGGCCGGACTGATGGGCTGTGAAGACATGAAGGTCGAAGACTGTACCTATGTTCGGATTGGACTCTCCTTGGCGTGGAAGGCAAGCTTGGCGACCGACTATGAAGATTCCTTCTTATGTAACCGACTCTATGTAAACCCTAGATCCTCTCGGTGTCTATATAAACTACATGGGTTAATCCGGAAAACATATACTCATTACCATAGTCATATAGGTTAGACTCCTAGCATTTAGCCATTACGATCTCGTGGTAGATCAACTCTTGTAACACTCATATTCATCAATATCAATCAAGCACGGCGTAGGGTATTACCTCCATAGAGAGGGCCCGAACCTGGGTAAACACCGTGTCCCCTGTCTCCTGTTACCATCGATCCTAGACGAACAGTTCGGGACCCCCTACCCGAGATCCGCCGGTTTTGTCACCGACAGTCGTCTCGCCAAATATTGCTTCTACGACTATCGCTACCGCTTAGTGATAAAGTGAAGCCATTACTGGGCGATTGCATTGCATACAATAAAGTGACAACCATATGGCTCCTGCCAGTTGCCGATAACTCGATTACAAAACATGATCATCTCATACAATAAAATATAGCATTACGTCTTGACCATATCACATCACAACATGCGCTGCAAAAACAAGTTAGACGTCCTGTACTTTGTTGTTGCAAGTTTTACGTGGCCGCTACGGGCTGAGCAAGAACCGTTCTTACCTACGCATCAAAACCAGAATGATAGTTTGTCAAGTTGGTGCTGTTTTAACCTTCTCAAGGACCGGGCGTAGCCACACTCGATTCAACTAAAGTTGGAGAAACTGACACCCGCCAGCCACCTGTGTGCAAAGCACTTCGGTAGAACCAGTCTCGTGTAAGCATATGCGTAATGTCGGTCCAGGCCGTTTCATCCAACAATACCGCCGAACCAAAGTGTGACATGCTCGTAAGCAGTATGACTTGTATTGTCCACAACTCACTTGTGTTCTACTCGTGCATATAACATCTGCGCACAAACCAGGCTCGGATGCCACTTTTGGGGAACGTAGTAATTTCAAAAGTTTCCTACCCACACACAGAATCATGGTGATGCATAGCAACGAGATGGGAGAGTGTGTCCACGTAACCTCGTAGACCGAAAGCGGAAGCGTTAGCACAACGCGGTTGATGTAGTCGTACGTCTTTACGATCCGACCGATCCAAGTACCGAATGTACGGCACCTCCGAGTTCAGCACACGTTCAGCTCGATGACGTCCCACGAACTCTGATCCAGCAGAGCTTCACGGGAGAGTTTCGTCAGCACGACGGTGTGATGACGGTGATGATGATGCTACCGATGCAGGGCTTCTCCTAAGCACCGCTACGATATGATCGAGGTGGATTATGGTGGAGGGTGGCACCGCACACAGCTGGGAGAGATCAACAGATCAACTTGTGTGTCTACAGGTGCCCTTGCCCCCGTATATAATGGAGCAGGGGGGGAGGCCGGCCGGCCCCTGTAGGCACGCCAAGAGGAGGAGTCCTCCTTCTAGTAGGAGTAGGACTCCCCTCTTTCCTACTCCTACTAGGAGGGGGAAAGGAAGGGGGAGAGGGAGAAGGAAAGGGGGGGGGGCGCCGCCCCCTCTCCTAGTCCAATTCGGACCAGAGGGGGGGGGCACGCGGACTGCCCTAGGCCAGCCCTCTCTCTCCACTAAGGCCCATAAGGCCCACTTTTTCTCCCGGGGGGTTCCGGTAACCCTCCGGCACTCCAGTTTTCTCCAAAACCACCCGAAACACTTCCGGTGTCCGAATATAGTCGTCCAATATATCGATCTTTACGTCTCCACCATTTCGAGACTCCTCATGTCCGTGATCATATCCGGGACTCCGAACTACCTTCGGTACATCAAAACACAAAAAAATCATAATATCGATCGTCACCGAACGTTAAGCGTGCGGACCCTACGGGTTCGAGAACTATTTAGACATGACCGAGACATGTCTCCAGTCAATAACCAATAGCGGAACCTGGATGCTTATATTGGCTCCTACATATTCTACGAAGATGTTTATCGGTCAAACCGCATAATAACATACGTTGTTCCCTTTGTCATCGGTATGTTACTTGCCCGAGATTCGATCGTTGGTATCTCAATACCTAGTTCAATCTCGTTACCGGCAAGTCTCTTTACTCGTTCCGTAATACATCATCCCGCAACTAACTCATTAGTTACAATGCTTGCAAGGCTTATAGTGATGTGCATTACCGAATGGGCCCAGAGATACCTCTCCGACAATCGGAGTGACAAATCCTAATCTTGATCTATGCCAACTCAACAAGTACCATCGGAGACACTTGTAGAGCACCTTTATAATCACCCAGTTACGTTGTGATGTTTGGTAGCACACAAAGTGTTCCTCCGGTAATCGGGAGTTGCATAATATCATAGTTATAGGAACATGTATAAGTCATGAATAAAGCAATAGCAGTAAACTGAAACATCAAGTGCTAAGCTAACGGAATGGGTCAAGTCAATCACATCATTCTCCTAATGATGTGATCCCATTAATCAAATGACAACTCATGTCTATGGTTAGGAAACTTAACCATCTTTGATTAATGAGCTAGTCAAGTAGAGGCATACTAGTGACACTCTGTTTGTCTATGTATTCACACATGTACTAAGTTTTCGGTTAATACAATTCTAGCATGAATAATAAACATTTATCATGATATGAGGAAATAAATAATAACTTTATTATTGCCTCTAGGGCATATTTCCTTCAGAAAGAACAACACAAGGCTTCTCTATTATGAGGATTAGAGAGATCTAGATCTAGCTCTAATTAGATCAACTCCGATTTAGAACTAGAACTGGTGAATTAAAGGAGGCTCCAAAACTTGTATCCCCCAAGGGCAAAATCCTCTAGTATAATATAGGTTAGAGGGGAGAGGGAGGTGCGCCTAACGGAGGAGGAGGACTGCTCCCCCTTGTGCCAGCCCTAGGGGTTAGAGGAGTCCTCCTCCACCTCCAAATCAGCCCCTCTAGCTTGCGATACAAGCTAGGGGGTGCCTCACTTTGTTACTGGGCCCTAGGGCCAAATAACTCCACCACTTGGACCTTTTATATTTTCTTTGGCGCGTTGATTTTAAATTAATTCTAAAAACCTCCTAATCAATATTATAACCTTTTATTATCAATTTAACATATCTGAAAACATTTTACCTATATATTAATTCTCAGTATTACCCGGTAAACCCCGAAACTCTTCCAGTAACCATGAAATGCTTCTGGTTTCTCTCGAATATTTCTAATATTTGTGAAACTATTCTTGAACATTTTCTCGTAACTCTTACGCCAGTAATACTCAACAGATCGGTTTCCATTAAGCTTGTGACTCTGTAGGTTCGGTAAAACATAGACATGCATAAAACCCCTTTTGTTCAGTGACCAATAGCAGAACCATGGACATCCATATTGATCCCTATGAATACACAAATGATATTCGAGTTTGTTTTTCATGAGATATTCCCTTTGCTTGACGGTACTACACGAAACCCAAGGTGAGATATATCGATATCCTCTTAAGTCATTCTCATGCTCACTATACTAGTCTTCTCGTTGCTGGTTTTGTTCTTCTTTCTTGTTGACATGTTTCGACATCCATGTGACCTAGTCATCTGTGTCTGGCCAGAAGATGATGGATGCCGTCACAGCGAGAGGGCCCTAAGCATATCCCTCCATCGTCGGAGGAGCAAATCCCGCTCTTGAGCTATCTTGCCCCTTGTCAAACTTTCCGATGAACCTCACTACTGGAATCGGCAGATTTGCCGTCTGTCCACTCTTTTCCGTCCGCTAGCGGACGGCAAAGGTAGGCTTTTCCATAAGCCAACAGAAAGAAGATGGAAAAGAAGCAGCGGATGACAAAGGTTGGCTTTGCCGTGAGCCAACTCTTCGCTGTCTGCTAGCAGACGGCAAAGAAGCTTTGTCGTCAGCTAGCAGACGACAAAGAGGTGGTTTGGCCCACTGGCTGTCAAACCCTAATGGGCCCCCTCTTTGCCGTCCGCTAGTAGACGGCAAAGCTTTCTTTGCCGTCCGCTAGCAGACAGCAAAGGTGGGGCGGACGACAAAGCTCCAAAATTGACTTAACGGACGCGCCCCCGCCGTCGCCCTCTCTCTCTGTCTCCTCTCCTCTTTCTTCCTCCCTCGAGCCACCCCGCGCCGTCGTCGCCGCACCCTCCCCGCACCGTCACCGCCCCTCCCCGCCCTGTCGCCGCCCCTCCCCACCCCGTTGCCGCCCCCTCCCTGCCTCCCCACTCCCCTCCTGAGACTCCCTGCCGCCGCCTCCCTGCTGCAGCCGCGGGTCGACAGCCCCCGAGGAGCGCCGCCCATCACCGCCCCTCCCCACCCCATCGCCACCCTGCCTCGCCGCCGCCCCGTCACCGCGACCTCCCCGACCCGTCGCCGCCCCCCACGTGAGCCCGTGCCACCCCTCTCCTGTTTTCTTTTCTATTTTTTCTGTTTTTCTTTTCTGTTTAGTTTAAGTTTTTTCAGTTTAGTTAGTTTAGGTTATTTATTTTTATTAGTTTAGGTTATTTAGTTCAAATAGTTTAGGTTTAATTAGTTTAGGTTATTTAGTTTAATTGGTTTATATTTAATTAGTTTATGTTATATAGTTAGCTAGATTAGATTAGATTATACTCCCTCCGTTCCTTTATATAAGGTGTATAGGTTTTTTTAGAAAAAAACTCAAAATATAAGGTGTATTGCGTTGCACCACTCATTTGGATATTTTTTAGGGATTTGACTACATTTCCTTATATTAGTCAAGCTCCTCTATTTTCTCATGTCAATTAGTCAGGTGTAATCTTGCCCAAAACTTGTGAAATTTTCCCTCCACATGCGTTCTTTAATTTTCGTGCCAAAAACTATACACCCTATATTTATGAATAGAGGGAGTATTAGATTAGTGTTATGTTTTAGTTAAATAGTCATAATTAAAGGAAGTAAAAAAGATGAAAAAAAGAAGAAAAGTAGAATAAGTAGAAAGGGGAAGAAGAAGAAGAAGAGGAGGAGGAGGAGGAGGAGGAGGAGGAGAAGAAGAAGAAGAAGAAGAGGAGGAGAATAAAAGAGGAAAAAGAAAAAGAAGGAAGAAGAAAAATAAGAAGAAGAGTTTTCTTTTTTCTTTTCTGTTTTAGATAATAGATATATTAGATATATAGTTAGCTTGATTAGATTAGATTATATTAGATTAGTGTTAGGTTTTAGTTAAATAGTCATAATGAAAGGAGGTGAAAAAAGATGAAAAAAGAAGAAGAAAAGTAGAATAAGTAGAAGTGGGAGGAAGAAGAAGAAGAAGAAGAATAAGAGGAGGAGGAGGAGAAGAATAAGAAGAATAATAAGAAGAAGAAGAATAGGAAGAGGAAGAAGAAGAAGAGGAGATGATGAGAAGAAAAGAGAAAAAAGGAAAAAAAAGAAAGAAGAAAAATAAGAAGAAGAAGAAGAAGAAGAAGAAGAGGAGGAGGAGGAGGATAAGGAAAGAAGAAGTTTAGGTGAGTGCTAGCTAGGTCGAGGGGTCGAGGATTGAGGGGAATATATATTATTAATTAGTTCATGTTATTAATTTTTTATTATGTTTATGTTGTACTAATTTCGTTTACTATTTATCATTGCAGGTGTTGACAGATGGTGGGCGCTGGTCGAGAGCGCTCCGAGCCTCCTTCCTTGGCGCGTGCTAGGAGGGGTGCTGTTATTCCACCCCAGCACCTTCGGAGAGCGCTAGTAGATAGCATGCACACACCGGCGGGCGCTTCTTCTTCGGCCGGGAAAGGTCGGGGGAAGATGAAGAGCGGTGCAGCTAAAGGTGGACGTGGCGGCGGGAGAGGTACGAAGGCTGCTGCGCCTTCGTTGCCGCCACCCCCAGCTGATTCTCCAGACCACCGGAGTGCTCCGTCTCAAGTGGACCCGTCAGACTTGGACCCGTCTCTAACTCCGATCCATGAGCCTTGGCTCGCCGAGCCTTCATCCCACGAGACTCGGGCCCCAGAGTCTTCGTCCCACGAGACTCCGGTCCCGAAGTCTTCGTCCCACGTGACTCCAGAGACTAGTGGCCATGCTGATGGCGAGGAGACCTGGTCTGACGATAGTTTTAGCGAGGGCGAGCCGGTCGAGCAGGGTAAGAAGGTCTACCAGCATGGTGGTACGAAGCTCTCGGCCATGCCGGCGACCCGCGATCAGAGGTGGTTGATTGAGCCTAACGGGAGGAAGTAAGTGCATTTACTATCTTTTAACCTTTGTCCGTCATGTTTCTTCAAATTAATATCTAATGTGTTGGCCTTGTCATACTACAGGGGTTGGATACACGCAAATGGTGTCCGCAGGCCCAACCAGGTCCTTGGTGTGCTTTGCCAGCACCACTTCCCGGGGTGGGTCACGTTGCCCGTTCTTCTTCTTCTTCTTCTTCTTCTTCCTTGACTACCCCCCTCGATGGGAGAAGGGTTTCCCCTCTGGTCCTTGGCTTCCATGGTGGCGGTTTCCTTCTCTTTCTACACTCCCAGATTCTGGCCTTTCACCGTTTCTTAAATTCCCGGAGATTCATAACTCTGATTGGGCTGAAATTTTAAAACAATTTTTTTCGAATATTAGCTTTCTTGCGCCAGAAGAAGGGCACCAACCGCCTTACAAAGTGTCCACAAGGACCAGGGGCGCGCCCTACCCCCTAGGGCACGCCCTCCATCCTTGTGGGCCCCTTGTGCATCGTCTCGCGTTGATTCTTTTTCCAAAAAATCACATATATTCCAAAAAATCTTCGTAAGTATTTATCCTGTTTGGGCTCCATTTGTCATGGATTTTCTGTGAAACAAAAAACAAGCAATAGATCGGAACTGGCACTGGGCACTAGATCAATATGCTAGTCCCAAAAAATAGTATAAAAATTGCCAAAAGTATGTAAAAGTTGTAGAATATTGGCATGGAACAATAAAAAATTATAGATACGACAGAGACGTATCAGCATCCCCAAGATTAATTCCTGCTCGTTCTCGAGTAGGTAAATGATAAAAAAGATAATTTTTGATGTGGAATGCTACCTAGCATAATCTTGATCATATAATCTAATCATGGCATGAATATTAAGACATGAGTGATTCAAAGCAATAGTCTATCATTTTACATTAAGACAATAATATTTCAAGCATACTAATAAAGCAATCATGTCTTTCCAAAATAACATGGCCAAAGAAAGTTATCCCTACAAAATCATATAGTCTGGCTATGCTCCATCTTGATCACACAAAGTATTTCATCATGCACAACACCGATGACAAGCCAAGCAATTGTTTCATACTTTTAATGTTCTGAAGCCTTTTCAACTTTCATGCAATACATGAGCGTGAGCCATGGATATAGCACTATAGGTGGAATAGAATATGGTGGTTGTGGAGAAGACAAAAAGAAGGAGATAATCTCACATCAACTAGGCGTATCAACGGGCTATGGAGGTGCCCATTAATAGATATCAATGTGAGTGAGTAGGGATTGCCATGCAATGAATGCACTAGAGCTATAAGTTTATGAAAGCTCAAAAAGAAACTAAGTGGCTGTGCATCCAACTTGCTTGCTCATGAAGACCTAGGGCATTTTGAGGCAACCCATCATTGGAATATACAAGCCAAGTTCCATAATGAAAAATTCCCACTAGTATATGAAAGTGACAGCATAGGAGACTCTCTGTATGAAGAACATGGTGCTACTTTGAAGCACAAGTGTGGTAAAAGGATAGTAGCATTGCCCCTTCTATCTTTTTTCTCTCATTTTTTTGTTTTTTGGGTCCTCTCTTTTTTGGCCTCTTATTTTATTTTATTTTTATTTTTTTCGTCCGGAGTCTCATCCCGACTTGTGGGGGAATCATAGTCTCCATCATCCTTTCCTCACTGGGACAATGCTCTAGTAATGATGATCATCACACTTTTATTTACTTACAACTCAATATTACAACTCGATATCTAGAACAAAGTATGACTCTATATGAATGCGTCTGGCACTACAAAAAAATACACTTCCGTGATGATACGTGTTTGTCACAATAGGTCACTTTTTTTGTCATGCATGTACATCCATGACAAATTTATGACAGAATCAAGATAGTCATACATGTGCTATCGTAGAAGTGTTCCATGACATTACCAAAATTATCATCACGGAAGTGTCCACTTCCATGACGATAAATCACGTGTCACAGAAGTGCTTTCGTCAAGGGTGACCGACACGTGGCATCCACCATAACGGAACGCCGTTAAGCTATCGGGTTGGGTTTTGGATCCGATAACCCGTTAACAGCCCCGACCAATGGGGATTTTCCATGTGTAAAATCATCATTGGCTGGAGGAAACACGTGTCGGCTCATCGTTGGGACAGATGTCAACCACTCATTGGACGGAAGGTGCCTATGATACGTCGACATGTGGCACAGCCCAACAGAGGCCCATTCCTGTGAAAAGGCCGGCCCGTTTGACTTGGTCAAAAGCTGGCGGGCCGGCCCATGGAAAGCCTGTTAACGGCCTGTTCGGATATAGCTTATTTACAGCCCGCTAACCCAAGGCCCGTTACGCCCTATCCGAATTAGGCCCAGTAGCGTCATCTGGGCCATCCAATATGATTCCAGCCTGTTTTCACTTCTGGCCCATGTATGGCCCATGACGTCTTTCGGCCCATATGAGGCCCTATGTAACTCTTGGCCTACTAACGGCCCGTGGTGAAACTGGCCCGTAATGAACAGTGTATCACTTTACACCCATTAACGGCCCGTGGTGAAACTAGCTCGTAATGAACAGTGTATCACTTTGTACCCATTAACGGCCCGTTATTCCGTTGGGCCGTTTGCAGCCCATGTTATCTTTCGGCCTTCTCAGAGCCCATTTGTTCTTGGCCTCATTTCCAGCATTCGTTTACTTACGGCCCGTTACTGTCATTTTCTACTTTTGGGCCAAATTCAGCCCGTGGTTACAGTCGGCCCATTTGTGGTCCGTTCATACGTTGGGCCGATTTCATAGCGTCATCAAATACGGCCTATTAACGATGGCCCGTTATGGTTGGCCCATGAACGGACGATTCCAAGTCTAGCCCGTTTACGGCCATAATGCGGTCTGTTTTGCCCATGTTTGGTCAATCGATTATACGGACCGTATAAGGCCCATTGATAATACGGCCCGTAGAAGGTCCATTGTTTCTACGGCTCATAGAAGGCCCATTGTTTCTACGGCCCGTAGAAGGCCCACTGTTTTTACGGCCAGTAGGAGGCCCAGTGTCACTACAGTAAATATTAGCCCATGGTTATTGTGGCCTAGTTTTAAAAAATAGGTTATTGCAGCCACTAGCTAACCGCGGAAAAAGAACTGCAATGACTACAAGCAAACAAATAAACAAGACAACAAGGAAATAAATAAGCAAGCAACTAACGCTAGGCTATCACGGCTATTAGACATATTACATCCACTGGGCATCAAAGTTTGCCACCAGTGCAAATATAGGGAACAAAGCAGCATATCATATACACTGGTTGTCAAAGTTGGCGACCAGCGCAAATAAATGCCGCAGCAAAACAAATCCAGAACTGAAACCACTTTAGAAGATCTCAAGAAACAATATCCTGGGTACCCATAATGCTGGCAAGATGCTTAGCAAGCTTATTAACTTTCTCTTGTTTGGCGCTTAAATCCTCCAGCGCTTGCTGTTGCACCAGAAAATATGCATCTGAATTATGCAGGGACTTCCTCAGTCCTTCAACTTCCTGTCGCAGCACATTTGATCGATGTCTTTCAACTTGAAGTTGAGACTCAAGAAGACGAACTGATTCAGGTAGCGAGTTCGAAGAGCTTGTGCCAGCAGTAGTGGCCAGTAACTCGAACACTACATCAAGACAGGACTTTTGGGTTCCCTCACTGTCGTCAAGATAGTTTTTATCAGCTTTCTTGGAGACCAACAGGGATGTCTCACTATCTTGAACCTTATCTGCATTACTTCCTTTACCATTGGATAACGCGGTACTGTTCTCCAATATTTTGTCTGCATTCTAAAAGAGAAACAAGCAGACACATCACATGTTTACCATGTTGTATATGAAACTCATTTTGGTAAATGAGTTCAGTAGTAAAGTGGACATGATAACAGCATGAAACAAACATATATCTATGTACCATGGTCACTTTATGGTCTATATCATTCTAGTTTTTGTTGCCAAATCAAGATAGAGACACAGTTCAAATAATATTTGTTCAAGACAAAGCAGAATAGACATAATATAAGTGTGGGTAACTATAGAGCAATAACAACACTTGTAATGTGCATGACATGAGAACATAACTGTTTATTCAATTGAAACTGAAATCAACATAGAGCAGGTTACAATAGCAAACCAGTTAAAGAAATAGGTTTAAAACATACCTGTTGCGCCATTGGAGTTTCAATTCCATCCTTCAAATTTGAAAATAGTTGGTATGAGTAAATACAGTCATGCAAGAGCAAAGGAGTATGAACCATAGCTACAGAACCTGACCTGAGAACAAATCTTCTTCTCCTTTAAGCGTTGAGTTGGGATTCGGAGTGGTGGTCCTCGTGCTTTGGGCACTGCAGTTCCCTTACTAACTGCTCGTGTTTGGGTGCTCTGTGGTGGAGACGGTGCTGTGTCAACTGGAACTGGGTTACTATCTGCCGGGGTTGGGGCTAGAACGGGTGTAGCTGGTTCTCTGTCCAACTGGGTAGGGGTACAATCTGCGAGAGTCTGGGCTATGTGTGGTGGATCTGGTAATTGGGCAAGTACAACCGTGGTTCTACCTGCATCAACTGGTAGCACTATCTTTTCTAAAGACCGTGTTGTTACTTCCTTAGATACCGCCATCACGCTCTCCAATTCAAATGGCTGATAAACAAGAAAAGTAATTGAAAGTATAGACATTGTATGATAGACATGTTCAATGGATAGTGGGGAATAAAAGAGGGCATGAAATAATTCATATTTATGTTGTCTAACCAAACAGGATAGCATGACACAATTTCACATATATGATGGCTAACTAAACAGGATAGCATGACACAATTTCACATTATGATGGCTAACTAAAAAAGATGGAAAGACATAGTTCAAAATATGAGACTATGTAAACAGGATGACATGACATAACTATATAATGTGTTTATTAAATAGGTTGGCATGCCATAATTCACATACATTCACGGATAGAATGCCATAATTCAAAATATGATGACTGTAAACACTAAACAGGATGAGATGATATAACTATATGATGTCTTTATTAAATGGGTTGCTATGCCATAATTCAGGTAGATGATGTGTATGTACTATGTAAACATGATGGCATGATATAATTCAAATATATGATTTATATAGTAAGCAAGTAAGCAAATGGCAATCCATATATGATGTAAAAACTAAGCAATGCAAGACAACATGCATGACATGGGTAATATAACCCTGCCAAGTTTGAGCATAGACCTCAGGGGGAAAATAGGACTGGTCATCAGTCTCTGAATCCTCCTCCGAGGAGCTCTCTGTAACTAGCAAGATGTATGCTTCAGCAGGTAGCATTGTCTGCTCTGAATACCTTGTTTTCACTCCAGATACTTCCATCACCGCTTCAAATGGCTGATGCACAGGAAGAGTAGTTGAATATACAAACATTGTCGACAAATGGAACACGTAATACAAAAAATGATAGCATGATATAATTCACATACATGATGATTGGCTAAACAGCATGGCATTGCATAATTCACATATATAATGCCTTTGCAACAAGATAGCATTGTATAATTCACATATATAATGTCTTGCAACAAGATGGCAATGCATAATTCACATATATGGTAATTAGACACTAAACAGGTGGCATTCACACAAAGCATGTCTAAACTAATCAAATGACATAGCAATGCGAGACACCATACGCACGATATGAGCAACATAACCCTGCCAAGTTAGAGCATACACCTTGGGGGGGATACGACTGGTCATCTGTCTCTGAATCCTCCTCTGAGGAGCTATCCGTAACCAGCGAGATATACGCTTCGTCAGATAGCATAGTCTGCTCTGAAGACCTTGTTTTCACTCCAGAATTTGCCATCACTGTGTCAAATGGCTGATGCACACGAAGAGCAGTTGAATGTAATAACATTGTTGACAAATGTAATATGTAACGAAAAAAAGGATGGCCTGATATAATTTACATATAAGATGACTGGCTAAGCAGGATGGCATTGCAAAATTCACATATATGATGCCTGGCTAAACAAGATGGCATTGCATAATTCACATAAACGATGAATAAACTAAACAAATGGCATTCGCACAAAGGATGTCTAAACTAAGCAGATGACATATTTGATGTATAAAGTAAGCAATGCAAGACACCATATGCATGATATAACCAACATCAGCATGCCAAGTTAGAGCGAAGACCTCAGGGGGTAAATAGGAGTTGTCTTCTCCTTCTGAATCGCCCTCAGAACAGATATCTTCCTCTCGATTACAATCCGAAATGCGTGGAGGGGGGCTACCTTTGCGCCTACCATGGAGCAACGTCTGCATGAAATTTTATTGCCACGCAAGGCTCATCTCTTTTGCTCTGCATGTTCAGTTCCATTGTTTACAATAACTATCATGCATAGGAATAAAACATAGTGAGATTTTGTAAGGAGTGCATGCAGAAATCCAGAGTGATGGTAGCAACCTGTGGATAGACCCAAAACTAATAATAGCAGGCAGATAATGGCTCCAGTTAAAAAATACAGATAATGGATTCTTTACTATTTGTTTCCCACCCAACATGAAACTCATAGTAGACACCGGAGATTAACCAGATAGTAGATAGATACTATTGATAGCGGCCCCGATATGTATCCCACAACCATTTAAAAACTCAAGTTTGACCATTAGTTTAGAGCTGACTCAGAGTCTAATCGGTGAACAGGACGATAAAGTAGCATGCAATATTAAGTGATGCATAACGTAAGCAGACACGAAAGAGTGCGACCTCTCTTGCGGACCCGTGTAGTCCTCGAGGTCATCTGCTCGGTTGATGATGGTAGTGCAGTTTTCATGGATGCCAGCGGCGGGGAAGAAGATCTGAGGCGGCGAAAGACAGTCTGGAGGCCGGATCCCTGCTGTGCTGGACCCTTCTGTCGTTGGAGCAGCTGAGCTGGGGTGGACGATGGCGCAGTAGGAGCGGGACAAACCACGCAAGTTTTTCTTGACAACTATCTGTAAGAGAAGTAATTCTGTAAGGGCTCATTTGAATTGGAGGATTCCAACAATGCAGGGATAGGAAATAGACAGGAGTAGGATAGGAATGCACGTGCAAAACAGAGAATTTAAAAACACAGGATTTCTGCCAATCTGGGTGTTTGATTCACAACAATTGGAAGATCACAGGATGCAAAGAAGCATGGTGAGATTAAGTCAAACCACAAGAAAATGTACGGTTATAATGCTATTATGCTACTATCTCTTAGTCTTGTTCTTCATGAATAGGAATTTGAAAAGGAGTACAAGTGAAAATTAAAATTCCTACGTTTTTTCTTTCAAGGAGACACTAAAGGAACAAATCTGTGAGCTCAGTGGACAATATATATAACATGTAGAGTAAAAAAGAGATGCAACAAGTGTACAACCTCTTTGGCGAAGCCATGTCGATCTCAGCGTGATTGGGTTGGCCGGTGAGGATGCTCCGGCTGACTTGGCTATCGGAGGAGGGGAAGAAGATCTTAGGCGTCTGGAGATGGATCCCGAGGTACTGCTCTGCTGTGATGGAGGGTTTCGTCATTGGAGTAGCTCCGGTGAGTTGTACGACGCCGAGGCTGAAGCAGGACAAGAGAGACAACGAACAACGTTAACCTGAGTGGAATTCTAATAGCATCTCCAATACATGATGTAAAATACATAAATACAAAGTGCTAGATGTAAAATACATCAGCCGCTCATCTCTGAACTTAACTCTCGAAACTGAACTTAACTGTCGAAACTGAACTTAACTGTCGAAACTGAATTTTGCTGTCGAAACTGAGTTTTGCTGTCGAAACTGAACGCACTAGCAAGGTGAGGCTACACGTTGGTCGACTGACTTTTTCATCTCTAGTCAGTCGATTTTGCAGCCGTTGGATACGAAATCAAGGGCCTGCAGTTCATATTCAACCTCCACCCCCTGAGCCGGCCAAATAGCAGCTCCCCGTCGCCCGCGGCCGGCGGTGCCCCGCCCCGCCCGCCCCGAAAACACTCCCCACCACCGGTCCACCGCCGCCCCGGTTGTCCCTCTAGCCCCCCCCGTGCCGAGCTTTTTCTCCGGTGATCCCCACACCACCGCCCCGCCAACGCCCCGCCACCGCCGGCGACCACCGCCCCCATCCTGAACCCTAATATAGATAGTGGGGTACCTCTCCGGCGAGCCCCCCTCCCCGCTACGGCTGGTTCTTCCTTCACCCCGGCGGCATCAGAGTGAAGTGTAGCTAAATCGGAGCAGCATCGCAAGCAAGAGCAAGAGCGAGAGCAGCAGCGCGAGCGAGAGCTAAAGCAGCAGTAGGTCCTACTGATGTGGACGTCGCCGCCGAGGGAGCGATGCCGTGGAGGAAGTGGCCGGCGACGCCGCCGTGGCTGGAGCCGCGCTGTGTCGGCTCGGGACCGAGCGCTGACATCACCGTGAGATCAAATCAAGAAGAAAATGCGTCGATTAGTGTACAACCTCTTTGGTGGCGCCGATTAGGTCGCAGCTTCATCCGAGGAAACGGTGATGATGCTCTTCCGGTGGTGCAGGTGAAGACGGTGGTGTGGGAATGGAGGTAGTGCGAAAGACGAGGGGAATGTCGGGGCAGCTCCTTGGAGGTGGAGGATGGGGTGGTTGAACCGGCGGGACGATGAGATCGACGACGGATCCTCATCCGGTATGGTGGATGAGGGACGTCGAGGTGTTGCTGTGGACGACGTCGTCGGGGAAGAGGCTCCGGCTGGGTGGCGGACGGAGCAGGGTGTGGGGTTTTGTCGCGGGTTTTCGCGGCCTCGGTGTACGAATGGGTGGGCAGATGGGATGGCAGTGGGGAACCATGGCTTAGAGACGCGCTTGTCCGAAATGTGGGGTAAGTTACGAAAGTACCCCCACCGATTGAGGCGGTTCTTTCGGTTCGGGGGTACCACGGGCATTTCGCGTGTCGGGATTTCACAGGAGGTGGGAGTTTTCGCGCGCGTTGTAATTTCGGAATAGCAAGGAGTGGGTTGAGATGGAGGAAGTTGTCGGAGCACAACGAGACAAAGATATATCTTAAATATTTCGGGCTAACAAGGCGCGGGTTGAAATTTCTGGACAAGCCTAACGTGTACTGTACCAAATCAATGCGCCCTAAAAATGTCATTCGAAACTTTGAATTCATGTTATGTTCAATTAAAATATTTTGCTACATGTATAATGCATGCAACCTACTACTCAAATGAACGTTTTAGTGCATTCCAAACGTATATACTACTGCTTCAATATGAACTAAATTTGAATTCGTTTCTCTATTAGAATAAGATCTACAGTAATGATTGCTGTGAAGTCAAAGCATTTGAATTCGTTTCTTTGTTTTAATAAGATCTACAATCATCATTATTGTCAAGTTAAACCATCGTTTGTGTATTATCTTCACAGCACACCACATGATTAGTCTTGAGTTACATATGAACTATGTGTACTATATGAACTTGAACTAGATTTTTTGAATCCACTTTATTTTGATTTCAAATCACATTACATTTCTAGATCTAGCTAGATCTTCATAATCTAAACCATGTCTCATATGTATAATGTGTTTATCACATTATGTATGGTGCCTCGCCCCCCTACGCCTACAAGTATTTAGATGTGAGTTGCAAACACCACACATTACCACAAATTCAAATAAAATGTGAGAATGTTCGATATATAGTATTGTTTAGATTGTTCGATATTTAGTTGTAAGCTGAAAATGCCACACATTATCACAAATTCAAATAAAATGTGAGATTGTTTGATGTATAGTATGGTTTAGATTGTTCAGCATTTAGCTGTGAGTTGCAAACGCCATGCATTATCACATTATGGTATAGCATGTGCACAACACGTGTATCACCGCTATATTCATGCATGCAATGTTTAAAACACTATGATCTCCTATTCAAATATATGAATCCACTTTCATATCAAATTATGATCTTTGTTAGTCTCTTACACCCACACAATCCTCTAACCTTTGTAGCTAACACTAACTTTCTCTCGTGCATGCACACGCCCTCCTCGCCCTCCCCCTCCCTCGGCATTCTATCCACCGGGCACATTCATTTTTTTCTTTAGGTCATTCTCCCAGAGTATCCACAACTCCTTTCCGACACACACCGATCGATAAACCTCTCCAGCGATGCCTGCCTACAACATACAAACACACCTTCAATCTCCTCCTTTATGTGTCCTTGCCTCGTGTCTCTCACACGGTCAGACACACGTGTAAACTCTCGCCCCTCTTTTCATTGCTCTCACAACCGCATACTCCTCCCCCTATCTAGCTAGTAGTTGGGCCTCTCGCACCACCTCCTAGCTCCATTCCCTCTGTCTATCCGTCTCGCTGGGCCTTATTTGCCTCTAACAAACGGACGTACACCGACCGATCTCTTGCTATACATATAGCTAGCTAGGTCCTTATAACTCGTTTTTACCCACACGTCAATCGATCTACCTCATTAGTTGTGTCTCTCCCTTCCTCTGACAAACAACAATTGATCTACCGATCTAGTTAGGTTTGCTTACCAAACACATGGTTCCCCTTCATCATCCATGGATGCGTCCCGACAGATCTATCATGCACAGGAACACACAGAAACACATCCCCACTCTTATTGATAACATTGCAGTTCCACCCTTAGTTTGTCTAGTAGGCCTCTCCCACCATCTTCGAGAAGCAACTCCATCACCCATCCAACACTCTACCCCTCTCCCTCCCTATCCCTCCATCTCTCTCTCTCCTCTCTCTCTCCCATCATATTTCCCGTCCTTCAGTTATGTATGGATGTTGACCGATCTCCCTCAAGACATAGCTGGGTCTCTCCTTCTCAACACATATACGAGTCGTTCTACCTCTATAGTTAGGCCTCTGCCTACCCCTCCCACCACCCCCTCCCCCCCCACACACCGATACATCGAGCGCTGTAGTCATGTCTCCCTGCCACACACAAACTTGACGTGTGCCCTCTAACGTTCCGGTAGGCCAGTCGCCCTATATCTTTGACTTGTACACACACACAATTTCGATGGCTCTCTTCATCGATCTCGCACCCACCCAGTTGATCCCCTCTTCGACTCTATCGATAGCTATGACCCCTCCCTCTCTTCTCGTGGATTTCCCGACCCTCTATGTATGATATGGATAGGCCTCCATTTCACACACATTGCATGCAAAATTTTGTTTGAGATGTCATCGACACATATTCCCACAAATAATTCACGAAATCAGCCCCCACCCCACCCCCACCCCAAAACAAAAAACACTCATGAATGCGGTTTGTATCTCACACACACACCCACGTAGGTGGGGGACGTGCACGAAGAGAAGAGGTGCATGCACGGCGCACGTACTCCCGTCTCTTTCCCAACCACACCCGCGCGGGTACATGATGGAGCTCATTTCTGTATGAAAAAGGCAGCCCACGTGGTAATTTGGCACGTGTACTGGTTGTCCACTTGGTGGAGGGAGGATCGTCTACCATGGGTGAACAAACAAATTGCGACTTGACGTGTTATGTTAAAAAAAGAGGCAAGCCATGTGGGGCCTACCTTAAAGGCAAGGCTCTATACATTGGAGTACTTTTGATGTGTCCTGTCAACTTGCAGAACGAGGAGAAGCTTTCTTAGTATGCCATCTCCCCCGCCCACGGGCGCGGTGGCTCGCAGGATGAGGTGAAGCTTGCTTACTACGCCTTACGGCCGCTCCCTCGCCCATGCGCGCGGTGGCTCGTAGGACGAGGAGAAAAATTTACTACTCCCTTCGTTTACTCCTCGTCCCTACTACCTTGGTTATAGAGATTATATCATATTGTTTGGAATATATATATGTCCTTTAGTAGATTTCAATATGAACTACTAGTACATACTCCAAACACTAATGTATATAGACGTATTTTAGAGTATAGATTCACTCATTTTTCTCCGTATGTAGCACTCTCCGTCGCCCCTCGACCCTCGCCCACGTGGTGGATGTGCAGCAATTCATTCAGTCTCATATAGCCAGAACGATATATACTGCACTACCGTTATTGCTCGACTTCCCGAAGAGGCGAAGAGCCAATCGCAAGGTTAATATTTTGGAGATGCCAAGCGCAAGGTTATAGGAGAACGAGTAGTAGGTGCCGCGTCATTTATAAATAAAGTTTTTTTTCTTCAGTGGCACGTACGCAATATGATAGGTTCATATGGAGGGAAAATGAAACCGCTCCACTATATACATAGTCAGGACGGGCCAGCCTACACGGTTGCTTGCTGGGGTTGCTCTCTTCACACTCTCTCGCACAAAATGACTGTGGCCACATCTCTAACATCCCGGCGGATCACACCCGCTTGGGGAAGGGGTGGATGCTTAGTGTAGATGTGGTGGTCGTCGCCGACGGTGAAAACCCACTGTCGGCACGTCCCGATCAGGGGTCCCCGCCGTTCTCTCTCACAAAGCCGGTGAGGTTGCCTTCGTCCCTTGCTCACTGCCGCGATGTGGGCAGTTGCCGCCTCCCGGCGCCCTCCTCAAGGTTGAGCTACGTCCCTCAGGTACAACTCCCTTTATAGCCGGCTTGCACCACTGCTCCAGCTGCCCACATCACTCCCTATGGATATTTCTCTACTTCTTTGGCCCGCACATACCTCTACTAGCTTCTACGTACTGTATTTGTGATGAGTTTATGTCTCATCAACTAGTCCCAGTAATCTTATTCTAATCACGCTTGTTCAATTTCTTTGCCACAGGGATGCTCATCTCGATTTTGGTGAAACTGCACAAAATGATCCGATGGTCAAAAGGTTGCAAACTTCATTTATTAGGAAGCTCGAACGTTGCCAGCAAATTGAAGCCTGGTCAGGGTTCACGGTTCAAGGGCTAGGGACTGCATGGATCATTTTTTCTTTAGCTGCCTCTGTTCCAAAATAAGTGTCAACTTTAGTAGTAGTACAACTTTGTACTAAAGTTTTCACAAAGTTGAGAAACTTATTTTGGAATGGAGGGAGTACATATTTGCTATGATCTGTCAATCATTGAGATGCAATAGCATGCATGTTAGTCTCCTTTGTATTTGATGAAATGTTGCAACGGGCAACCTTGGACGCAAGATACATGTAACAGAAGCTGGAAGCTTCATAGCATTGTACAAATTTATCTCGCTGATAAATTACAGTACGTACTATACTAGTACTTCCTCTATTTCTAAATATAAGTATTTGTAGAGATTTCACCATGAACCACATGCGGATGTATATAGATGCATTTTAAATGCAGATTCATTCATTTTGTTCCGTACGTAGTGGAATCTCTACAAAGACTTATATCTACTAGTAATAGCTAGCCCCCACTACTAGGAATTCTCTATCCTCTCCTTGAGCCACGTCATCAAAATTGATGTAGCCGTTAGATGAAGTAAATCAGTCCATAATAGCCGTCTGATCTTGACGTTGAGAGGCTCTGCACTAAGCCACATGCAAGCATGCAGAAATACCATGCCACGTGCATGTGAGTGGGTTTTAAATCACATCAACATGTCTGCATGCAAGCATGCACCGGTAGCATGCATGTAAGTGAGCTTTTAAGTCCCATTAACATGTCAAAAAGAAAAATATAATCCCATTATGCAGTAGGAGTTGGCTGATCTTTTTTCCTTGCGTGGGATGATCTAAATAATGATGGGAGTTTATTTAGTTTGGCTACCACATTTGTCATGCGGTTATAGAGTTTTTTTTGTTCTATGAAATCGATAATTTTGTGCAGAGAGATATACCGCTGTTCCGCGCCAACGCGCGGGGACTCATCTAGTAATATTTAGGAACGGAGGGAGTACTATGTAAAGAGTTAGGTGTCGCATGGTGATAGTGTGAGGTGGGCCATGTAATCACTGAGCCTGCGTGTTTTCACTGCTCTTGCACGCCTCCGTTGTGAGAATGGAGAAAATTGTAATCTAGTAGTAGTATACCTCCTTTCGCCGAAAGCATGGGACATCCAGCACTCCTACCACCTCAGTAATAAAGACCAATGAGCCGTCAAATCACATAGACCCAGCAGTAAGTTGGACGGATGAAGCAACCATCACTCTTGCACTAGTGAGAGGTCGCGTCCGCTCTGCCCGGGCATGAATGCGGCACCGATTCTTTGGAGTGGCGCTGACCGTTTCGGGCAGGAAGCGCGCGTGGACGATGGAGGGGCTTTGGGTGGGCCAGGCTGGTCAGGAGCGGGCGTGGCAGCTGTCCGCATGTCCCTATCGGACACGCCCAGAAACGAGAGGATGCACCGATTCTCGCGGCTAAAATCGTACACTATAGAACATCTCTCTGTAGGAGTAGGTCGATCTGTCGCTCTCTCTAACACACACATGGTGTTAAACACACACACACACACGGACCTTGGTCCTGTTGCACCTTCTAACGAGACGTATTACACCTAGACGGAGGGAGTAGTAAGTATACGAGATACGGTGGCACACTGACTTAAGTCGAATACAAGTGCCCAAAATTTGTGTGCATGTTATAATAAGTATTCACTTAAAATAGTATGTGAGCGAACAGAGGGATCAATTGGACAGTGTTCCCGAGCAGTAGTGAGATGTGTGAGGTAAGATACACCACTGACGCTTTTAATTTTTCTTATTAATTTGTTTGTTTCACCCTCTGACTGGTGGGACCCAACGTACTATGTGGAGAGAGGTAAGGTGACTAAGGCTGCATTATTTCTGCACCACTGTGGATAGTCTTACCACCAAAGCCACATGACACGATTATGATTGAAATCCCAATGACTCCCACACACACACACAAAAAAACACGGCATGCTTGTCACACGAATGCAGGAATGTATAAAAGGTTATTTCCCTCTCGTTGAACATAACGGAAGGGTTGTGTAGCTGGTTAGCCTGTTCGCTCATCAAACTTGAGGTCTCGGGTTCGATAACTACACTTGAGCATAATTTGTGCCAGGAGGATTCTTTGACTGGTCGAAATGTTTTCTAGGGTTTGCACGCTTCACACTCTCTCTCCAATATATATATATACACGCTGGAGCCTCAGCGCTTGTAGTTTCTCTCTTCACACTCTCTCGCCCTCTCCCGTTGGAGCCTCAGCGCTTGTAGTTGCTCTCTTCACACTCTCTCGCCATCTCCAGATCTAAACAAGACTTCGTTGGCCTCTCTCTCCCCTCACTGCTTCTCAAAGAGCCGGAAGGATCCGTCCGCCGGGAAGGGAAGGAGGCTTAACGATGTCACCGTCGGCGAGGGACTACCGGTGCAACTGTTTACTTTCCACCCAGCGGTGGCGCGGGAGGGCCTCCGACCCCTTCTTCTTCGCCGCCGTCCCGTCACCCACCGAACCACGCCCCATGAACCTTAAGGTATAATTTACTTACTCCACATGCATTGCTCTAGCTGCATGTATACCATGAATCTAGGACGTGGTTCAAAGAGGAAAGGAGTGGGGGAAAGTAGTGGGAAAAGTTGTATATAGGATGAATCTAGGACATGGTTCAAAGAGGAAATGAAGGGGGAAAGTTGTATAGAATTAATCTAGGACGTGGTTCAAAGAGGAAAGGAATGGGGGAAAGTACTGGGGAAAGTTGTATCGCATAAATCTAGGACGTGGTTCAAAGAGGAAAGGAAGGGACGAAAGTACTAGTTCAAAAAGGAAAGGAAGGGACAAGGCTGTAGAGTTTGAGCAGGACTAGATTTGCTGCGCTCACATAGGGAAAAGCGTCTAAAGATAACAAAACTGGGACCAACACAAATATGCTCCTTGATTGTTTGTTCTTTGTTGCAACAGACTGTGCATGACCACAGTACATTGGTGGATGCACATGGTGCTGGTGCGTCCACTGTCCCGTGCAACTCATTAGCTGTTGTTAATCTAAGGCCCTGTTTGGTTAAAAACTCCCTAGTCCCTACCTGCTGGGTTCCAGGGACTAAACATGGACTAGAGGTTATTAAATGACATGCTAAAAGACCATGTTACCCCTAGTAATGAACTAATAGAGACAAGGTGCGATGCGTGGCAGGGGCAACTATTGGAAAAAGTCCCAAAAAGACTCCCCTGGGGTCTTCTTTCTTTAGTCCCAAATGCCCACTTTTAGTCCCTAAAAGTCCCTCCTCCTTGGTTTAGATGGGACTGACATGGAGTTTTTTTAGTCCCTACACCAAAATGTCCCTGTAAACAAACGCCCTCTAATAATGCCGCTGGAAAATTGATGCAATGCCACAGTTGAAAGCAAATTACATGTTTAACGAATTTTATTGTTAATATAATCTCTATGTTAATATTAATCAATGCCACCCTTTGAGAAATGCTACTGTCTTGCTTTCTTTCCCATTTAGATAAGGTAGATGCTTCTTTTTGTTGGCTTCTGTGTCATCCACCGTTATTGACCACTAATTGTTTCCTTTGCACCTCTGTGTAAACAGGGTTATCTGCTTCACCTCATTGCCATTGTGACCTTTTGTTGCACTGCACAAAACACTTTTGTTTTAAGAGTGTTTTGTGCAGTTCAACCAAAATGTCACACCGACAACGTTGCTTGATTGCTTGATCTTAGTGGAACTGCACAAGAGGAGATCTTACTTCCTATCCGTTAAGGCGAATTTGGCTCAGATCTTCTTCTTGTGAGTTGTTTGAATTCCGCATCATGAGAGGTCAGTACTAGCCTTCTATCACATGATTCTGCAGTGTGCATTCATATGTTGTGCTACTTGTACGATAATGTTGCTTGATTTTAGTGAACTGCACAAATGGAGACAAGACTTCCAATCTGTATGTGCACCGTAATATCCCATTGAGGTAAGATAAGGATATTTCACAACTGCTGGCTTGTATTTTGCCACTTCCATCAGAAAATTAAGTTTAGTACTATACTTGTGCTCCTAATTGACATGCCAAATCTTACATTGAAGGCGAAGCTTGTTTGTTATTGAACCAAGTGATGAAGGGGAAGAACAAGGGGAAGAAAAACAAAAATCAACTCCTGGTGCTGTAATGAAGCACTGGAACTGTGATGACACAAGTAATGATATAGTTTTGCATCTTAGTTTATTGCTATGGCTGGAACGAGCAATTGTTTTGCCACTGATTTGATGCCACTCTTAATGTAATATGTAATTATCTCTACTTGTGCAAATAGGGATCTTCTTTGAAGATACCATATATTTTAGTGGAACTGCACAAGAAGATGTTGGAAACATAAAACTAATCGAGGAGTATATAGTAAGCATGGCCACCAACGTAGATAGCAACAGATGGTTCTGGAGAATTGCTTCATCTGTATGCTCTACACAATAAGCCTCCTGACAAAGGTTGGTACTCGCCCACTGATTTCATCCATATGATTGAGCTTTGTCATCTCTATTGGTGTTGTGCTACTGTTTAGATACTGTCATGAAAAAGTGCTATTGTCCTTGAGAAGTGCTTCATCTGTGCTGTTTTAAATATTTCCTTTCCTTTTTTCGAGCAACAGTGATGCTAGCATTTAGTAGTCCTCTTGTCTTTGCACAACAGGATCATCTTCCTCTGAAGAAGAATATGGAGTACGTGAAGTGACTAGTTCCGATTATGCCAGGATGAAGAAGCCCTGTCTATCTTATCATCAGAAGGAGCAGTTGAAGGATGGTTACATTACTCCCCACAAGACCAAACTAACTTCAGCTCAGAAGGACTGACAAAATCTCCATTTTTTTGTTGTGATGCGCGAGTACAATGTTGTTCTAGGATTCTTTCTGGTGAGTTCCATTTTTCTAAAAGTGTGCTCTACATGAACCATGTATGTGCCTGTTGAAACTGTCAATTCATAGTACAGTTTGCTCTATACTAATCACTTTTTTGTATTTGTGCAAACAGGGGTGCTCAGCTTGATTTCAATGGGAGCTGCACAAAATGTTCATGAATACATCAAATCATTCATTTCCACCACAAGAAAGGAGGTGCTGATAAGTTCAAGGCGTTGCAACATATAAGGGCGAAATCATACAAGCTACGCGCGAATTTGGTTGATTTTGGTGGAACTGCAAAAAAAGAACAACTAGTTTATTTAGCACGAGGTGCCATGTCAATGTCCGAACTGATGGCAAACCCTGCCCATTCCACAATCGTAGGCATTTGATATTTTGGAATGGTACAACCTTGTCAAATTTTGCTCATTGATTTTAGCAAGACATGGGTTTGATATTTTCGAATGGGACGCCCTTTGCTGTCAGCAGCGTCGATCAATTTTTTCTTTATTCTTTAGTTGTGAAGTAAATATTGCCTCTGACATTTGAGTCGCTGAGATGCATAATCATCGATTGTTTTGAATGTTCTATATGAATTGCCAATCCTGTGTGTTTGATTGCAATGTACAGAAACGCTAAAAAGCTGCTCAAACTCTTTGTACTCCTTCTGTTCCTTTTTACTTCGCACATTGTGAAAGTGCATACTTTTTTGTATAAGATTGGTCAAAGTAGAGATACTTTGACTGCAGACAAAACTTGCATGCTAACTTGAAAGGACCAGAGGGAGTACATGTGAAACTACTGCAAACGAGGTGATCACCCTGGGAATAATGCTAGTACATATTGTTTTGCATGTTCATCCAATGCCAGTGATACAGGAATTCAAACTAATCGAAATAAATTCATTCATACACGGTCGGATTTCATATAAACATGCCAGATTTCATTACATTTCATACATTCTTCAACTAAAAGGGGGTGCGCTGGAGGTATAATTAATTAACCGAAGCTACCCACCTGTGTCCCGCTGAGCCGAACAGAAGCTTCAGTGACTTAACTGCAGGTGCAGTTGCGTAACTGACATGTGGCATGTTGGGCCCACGTGTTAGTTAGCCAAATGCACCAGCAGTTAAGTAGAAGCAGCGTTATTCTCCAGCAGAACTCCCGGACTCCACGTCGCCGCCAAGAAGCTAACCGGCCGTCAATGGTCAACCCGCCTAGCTTGGTTTCAATAGGAGGGTAGCAGCGGTGGCCTTACTTGGACCCGAGCGGCGACGACCTACCGTGTTCTACTCTTCATCGTTTTCTGTGTGGCGCGGCCTCGTTGGCAGCGGGGCGGGGCCTCGGCGGAGCCGGCGATGTCCTCTGCCTCATCCTCGAGGCCTCGTTGGCAGCGGGGCGGCGCCTCAGCGGAGCGGTGGAAATCCTCCCCCGCGTTGCCGGCAGGGTGGGGCCTCGGCTGAGCCGGCGATGTCCTCTGCCTCGTTGTTGGCGGGGCGGGGCCTCAGCAGAGCCGCCGGTGTCCTCTGCCTCGTTGTTGGCGCCGCAGGGCCTCGGCGGAGCAGGGCCTCATCGACGCCAACGGAGCGGGGACTCGTCGGAGCTGGCATTGTCCTCTGCCTCGTCCTCGGTCTCGCCAAATAGCGCCTCGCCCGCTTCATCACCCTCTTTTCTAGCCTCTTTGTAGGCGGCCGCAGCCTCCGCCACCTGCATGCGGTACCGCCAGTGCTCGAGGCGGCTCTTGCGGGCGGAGCGGTACGAGTCGAGCAGCGCCTCCTGCTCCGCCTGCTCCGTGGCGATCTGCTCCTCCGCTTGCAGGTGCTCCTGGAGGAGATGGTGGTTGTAGGCGGTGTTGGCCTGCGCCTCCCGGAACTGCTCCCGACGCATCTGCCTCACACTGTCCATATATTGGGCACGGGCCTCGCCGATGGTCATGCTGCAAAGCAACCGGCGAGGATGGCGCGGAGGAGGGGGTTGGCGCCGGATCGTCGACTACCATGTTCTCCATTGGGACGTCGTCGTCCTCCGGTTGCCTGCCGGCCAGCCGGTCGGCAGCAATGGCTGCCATCTCCTTGTGGTCCGTTGTCTGCTCGTCCCGAAGAGCGCTGGAGCGTGAGGAAGCCATGGTGGCAGTAGTGGTGTGGACAGGAGAAAGGGAACAGATGCGGATGACTGCAGCTATGGCCGGCGCAGCAGTTTATATAGCAATGGTGGGCGGGCGGAGGGACGGACGTGTGGCGCCGGAGTAGCCGCCTCGGCAACCGCGTATCATTAATGTGGGCGGCAGATGGACGGACGGACGACACTTGTGTCGTTTAAAGGCGGAGCAATTGCCTGCACCGAGAAGCGGGGCGGGCGGCGCTGACTGTTTCGGGCAGAAAGCGCACGCGGGGAGGAGATGACTTTACTTGGAGAGGATGATAATGGGGACCCATCAGGTCCATAGCCTCATGTACGCAAGTGCCTCCTTATTATATATATATGTATAAAACTATACTCCCTCCGTCTAGGTGAATAAGTCGTATTAGAAGGTGCATCACGACCTAGGTGCAAGCAGATTGGTGGAAAAGAAGAATATTTCTCTCTTCTAAACACAACATTTAATCACAGCAGTTAAGACGATGCCTTATTAGCTACCCATGCAGGCCATCGTAATTCATAGCATGCAAAGCGCTTTTATTTCTTGCCTAATAACCGCATGGACGTGCTGCATGCATTGGTCCTTGCCCGAGCAAAAAAAAGGGAGGAAAGGGGTTTCCATGGGAGACAACGAGGCAATGGTGGAAGCGCTCGCTAGAGTAATTTATTTTGCTTCCCCCTGGTTTCCTGACATCACGGTCCCACACCATTGTCAACCTATGTAGTAGTCAATAAAAGAGAGAATTGCACAAGAAGCGGCCGACAGCTGGGACCAAGCAGCTCGAGCAGTATTTGTGTTTTTGAGGTGTGAGCACTGCAGAGTTTTTCGATGTTTAGCCCAGATATTAATTTTTCTCCTTTGAACAACAACGAAAACATCGCTGCAGGTATTAACTAGGTGGGCTGTGGCCCGTCTAGCCCAGGCCAGATATCCAGCCCAGATATTAATTTTTTTCAAGCTTAAAATGGCTAGCCCAGCTATACTTTTTTTAGGAATACCCAGGCAAGGTCAAGTTGTTATTCTCCGCCCCGCTGGGCTGCAAATCTTTCCTAGGAGGGATGCATTAGGCTTAACAAGAAAATGGGCTTTAAGAAATAATAAATGGGATGTAATTATAAAAACTGGGCAGTAACTATAAAAAATGCACCAAACACGTGATTACTGTATAAAATATTATTTTTGGATATTGAAAATTTTAATTTCATTAATTGTTGCGAGCGCAATGTTTCGTTGGATTTTTACGTAATATAAATTTATATTGAAATTATATTTAACCTGACTAGAAATTTCGAGATAAAAATATTTCGGATCCCATCAAAATGTGGGAAATTTTATTGAATTCTATTTTGAACGGTTGGTTGAAATGGGCTGTACTTTTAACAAACTATAAATGGGATGTAGTAAATTCCATTAGAATTCAAAAATTGGCTACACATTCTTACAAATCTCAAATGGGCTATAAGTTCTCTGCCACACACTTCTGGCCTTACTAAGTTGGTGTGTCCCCTAAAAAAACAGAGTTGACGCATATGCAAGGCTTTGTCAACTTATAGTCAACACATGGTTCTAGCAACAGTGGCCGTTGGATGTCCATCCAACGGATGCCGTGCTTCTTCTTCAATCTCGGATATTCTAGCTTCACCCGCCCAAAAAATGATTCCTCCCCCTGACATCTGGGGCGCACCATTTTGGAAGCTGACCTATGGGCCTACTAAGTTGACATACCAAGGGCTTTGTCAACTTAGTCAATATAAATGATTCTAGCTATAGTGACCGTACGATGTCCATCCAACGGCCGTAGTGCTTCTTCAACCTCTGGTCTTCTTGCTCCAGCCTCCCAAAGCAGCGTCGGTCGTGCCGCCTGCTCCTGCCTCCCGTGGCCGGCTGTGCTGCCGCGGAGGCCTCACCGCCCCCTACCATTCCCACCGCTGGCCAAGCCCTGCGGCGGCAGCAGCCTCACACCACAGCCGAACGAGTGAACCCTCATACTCCTCTCCGCGTGGGCATCCACTGCCGCGTCTTCACCGGCTCCGCGTCGTCCCCTTCCTAGGCCTCGCCGTCGTCCACCGCCCTGGTGCTCTCGGCGCGGCGTGGTCAACATGGTCAAGGAACGACTTCCATCGGATGTGGACTGTACGTGGAGAGGCTGACAGCTGGGTCCACGGCAGCAGCAAGGAAGTGCCTCCTTATTACGCGGAAAATAATGATTCCTCCACCTGACAGCAGGGACCCACCGGACGGGCCACCAGTATTTTGCAAAAAAATCGTTTCCCCATGACTGCTGGGACCCACCGGACGAGCCATCGTATTTCGCGAAAAAAACGTTCCCCCCGCTGTCAGCTCGGACCCACCGGAAGTGCCTCCTTATTACGCAGAAAAAAATGAATACTCCTCCGGCTAGCTGGGACCCACCTTGCTGGGAGGCTGACTTGTGGGCCTACTAAGTTGACGGGGACGAAGGGCTGTGTCAACTAAGTCAATATGATCAATTCTAGCTCCAGTGACCGTACGATGTCCATCCAACGGCCGTAGTGCTTCTTCAACCTCTGGTCTTCTTGCTCCAGCCGCCCAAAGCAGCGCCGGTCGTGCCGCATGCTCCTGCCTCCCGTGGCCGGCTGTGCTGCCGCAGAGGCCTCACCGCCCCTACTATTCCCATCGCTGGCCAGGCCCTGCAGCGACGGCAGCCTCACACCACAGCCGAACCAGTGAACCCTCGTAGTCCTCTCCGCGCGGGCTTCCACTGCCGTTTCGTCCCCTTCCTAGGCCTCACCGTCGTCCACCGCCGTGGTGCTCTCCGTGCGGCGTGGTCAACGTGGTCAAGGAACGACTTCCATCGGAAGAGTACTGTACGTGGAGAGGCTGACAGCTGGGTCCACGGCCACAGCCCAGTTTTTTTGTCATTTGCCAAGTAAGTCGCTTTGTCAGGCCTGTTGGGCTGCAAATCTTTCAAGACGAGGAGAGCTTTCATTCGGCTGGCCGAGAAAATGGCCCATCAGTAATGAGAAATGGGCTGTACATTTTTAAAACACATCAAACCGACAATTAGTTTCAAATATCTTTTTTACCATTTCAAGATTTTAAATTACATTAATTTTTATGAGTGGAGAATTTGTTGGATTTTATATTGATATACATTTATTTCTAAAATCAGTTTGAATGTGAGTCAAAATTTCAGGATTATAAACAGTTCGGACCCCACCGAAATATGCAAAATTTCGTATAATTTTTTCACCATTGCCACAATATGGGCTGTAATGCTAACAAAAAGAATATGGGCTCCAAAAAAAACCTTAAGAATTAGCAAATGGGCTGTAAATTATTAGAAATAATGGAAGATGGGTTTTATGCTGTTTTCCACAGATTTGAGGTTTTCCTAAAAAAAGGTTGACGCACAAGCACTGACTGTTGGATGTCCATCCAACGGCCGTCGTGCTTCTTCAATCTCTGCTCTTCCTGCTCCAGCCGCTCAAACAAGCGCCGGCGGGACTATCTGCTCCCTCCTCCTCGCGGCCGGCTGTGCTGCCGCGCAGGCCTCACCGCCCGACCGTACTCCCATCGCTGGCCTAGCCATCCCTCTACTCACCCACACCTGCTGGTATTCTCCAGCGACGGCAGACGAACCAGTAAAGCCTCATACAGTCGTACTCCCCTCCGCGTGGGAAACAACTGCCGAGTCTTCCCTGCCTCCGTGTCGTCCCCTCCCTAGGCCTCGCTGTCGTCCACCGCCCTGGTGCTCTCGGCGTGGCGTGGTCAACGTGGTCAAGGAATGACTTCCATCGGACGTGGACTGCACGTGGAGAGGCTGACAGCTGGGTCCACGGCCGCAGCAAGGAAGTGCCTCCTTATTACGCGGAAAATAATGATTCCTCCACCTGACAGCTGGGACCCACCGGACGGGCCACTGTATTTCACGAAAAAACATTCCCCCCGACTGCTGGGACCCACCACCTACATCTTCGCATGCAAGGAAGTGCATCTGGGCAAAAAAATGATTCGCCCCTGACTATTGGGACCCACCAGCTACATCTTCGCAGGCAAGGAAGTGCCTGACAGTCGGGACCCACCTGGTCAAAGCGTACGTAGCGTTGTCATTCTGGTCGCGAACGTGTGCATACATACTGGTCGATGTAGAGGCGCGCACATAGCATGTACACGTACGTACAACGACCAGGGTGCAAGAAAGAAAATACGGCCATGTATGTGTACATACGGGCGGGGTCTCGAACGCCTACTCGCGCATACGTACGGCCAGGGCTCGTGTACATGGCTGGGTCGGAACGGAGAAACAGCGCCGTCGTCGTGTTCATGGGGAGGCAACGGAATGTGTTGTGTTCATGGGGAGGCAACGGAATGCGTCGTGTTCATGGGCAGGCAACGAAACGCGTGGGAGCCAACCGGCTGGGTCGGAACGGAATGCGTGGTCGTGTTCATCGGGAGGGCTTGGACGGAACAGGCGATGGAAATGAGGCCTGGCGTACCGCAAAACGGAGGAAACAACCTTATGTTCGACCGGCCACGTTCGAAACGGGATCCTGTTCATCGGGAGGGGTCTGGCGTACCGCAAAACGGAGGAAACGGACCTCCTACGGTCAAAACAGGGGTCCTGTTGATCAGGAGGGGTGTGGCGTACCGCAAAACGGAGGAAACAGACTTGTGTTGGAGCGCCATGGTCGAAATGGGGGTCCTGTTCATCGGGAGGGGTGTGGCGTACCGCAAACCGGGACTCCACGAGATACTGTTCATCTCCACCATCGACCCCCTCCAGCCTCCACGAGCTACTGTTCATCCAGCATCGACCTCCTCCAGCCTCCACCTGCGACTGTTCATCCACGAGCTCCTGTTCATCCAGCCTCCACCGCGTGCTACTCCACCGGCTACTGTTCAACCAGCCCTCTCCACGGGCTCCTGTTCAACCACCCCTCCATGGGCTACTGTTCATCCTACCCTCCACTGTCTACTGTTCATCCAGCCCTCCACGGGGTGGTCCTGTTCATCCAGCCCTCCACGGGGTCCTGTTCATCCAGCCCCAACTGGCTCGATCGATCGGGGTCCTGCTCATCCAGAGGCAACACCACGGGGTCCTGTTCATCCACCCCCACCGGGAACTGTTCATCCAACCCCCCCGCAACACCCACTGTTCATCTAGAGGCAGCATCGATCGGCTTCAGTTAGCAGCAGTAGCGAAGGAATCGCTCGATCGGGTTCAGTTAACAGCCATCGATCGATCGCTCGGGTTCGGTAACGCGTAGCCTGCAGTGCAATCACTCGGGTTCAGTTAGAGCCCAACGCCTCGCTCGGGTTCAGTTAGAGCCAACGCCTCGCACACACGCGCGTACGTGTACGAGAGAAGCGCGCATCCCTCGGCCCCCGACCTCCCACCGTAACCTGGAACTCCCCGAAATTTTCCTCCCCCTCGCTTCTACCATGGTTTTTTCCGTCATGGACGGCCCAAAGAATGTCATGCAGCTGCGTCTCCGGCCCACCTAGAACGAAAAGCCCATATTTTGTCATAGAAGTAGGAGCCCACCACATCTATGATGATACCGAGTTTTGTCACAATTATCGTCATAGAAGTGTCATATGTATGACAGAAAAAAAATTCGTTCGGCCCAAAATGTCATGGATGTGTCTTTTTTTGTAGTGTGGCAGTGTACCAGGATGTGCAATGATCTAGCATAGCAAAGATATCAAAAGGGACAAGCCATGGAAATATCAAGCTAGCTATCTTACAATCATGCAAAGCAATATGCCAATGAACGCTCAAGTCATGTATATGATGATGTTTGCATGGCAATATATCTAGGAATGGCTATGGAAATGCCATGATAGGTAGGTATGGTGGCTGTTTTGAGGAAGATATAAGGAGGCTTATGTGTGATAGAGCGTATCATATCACGGGGTTTGGATGCACTGGAGAAGTTTGCACCAACTCTCGAGGTGAGAAAGGGCAATGCATGGCACCAAAGAGGCTAGCAATGATGGAAGGGTGAGAGTGCGTATACTCCATGGACTCAACATTATTCATAAAGAATTCACATACTTATTGCAAACGTCTATTAGATATTGAAACAAAGTACTATGTGCGTGCTCCTAGGGGGGTAGATTGGTAGGAAAAGACCATCGCTCGTCCCCGACCACCACTCATAAGGAAGACAATCAAAAAATAAATCATGCTCCAACTTCATCACATAACGGTTCACCATACGTGCATGCTACGGGAATCACAAACCTTAACACAAGTATTTCTACGAATCCACAATTACTTACTAGCATGACTCTGATATCACCATCTTTATATCGCAAAACTATTGCAAGGAATCACACATATCATATTTAGTGATCTACAAGTTTTATGTAGGATTTTATGGCTAACCATGTGAATGACCAATTCCTGATGACTCTCTAAATAGATATAAGTGAAGCAAGAGAGCATAATTATTTCTACAAAAATATGCCCATGCTCTAACAAATATAAGTGAAGAAAAAGAGCATTCTACAAATGGCGGTTTTCTATGTGTAGAGAAACAGGCAATCCAAACTTCAAATGATATAAGTGAAGCACATGAAGCATTCTATAAAAGCCATACTCAAAAGATATAAGTGAAGTGCAATGAGCATTCTATAAATCAACCAAGGACTATCTCATACCATCATGGTGCATTATTAAAATAAAAATAAAAATCACATGACGCTCCAAGATTTACGCATATCATGTTACGAATAAAAATATAGCTCCAAGTAAAATTACCGATGATCGTTAGAAGAAAGAGGGGATGCCTTCCGGGGCATCCCCAAGATTAGTTGCTTGGGAGTCCTTGAATATTACCTTGGGGTGAATCGGGCATCCCCAAGCTTAGGCTCTTGCCACTCCTTATTCCTTCATCCATCGTGATCTCACCCAAAACTTGAAAACTTCAATCACACAAAACCTAACAAAACCCTCGTGAGATCCGTTAGTATAATAAAAAAAATCGCCACTTCAAGTACTGTTGCAAAATCATTCATATTTTAGATTTGCATTGTATCTACTGTATTATAACTTCTTTATGGCTTATACCACAAATAAAATTGATAGTTTCAGCAAAACTAGCAAAACAATGCATCAAAAACAGAATCTGTCTTAAATAGGACAGTCTGTAGTAATCTAAACATCAACCATACTTATGTAACTCCAAAAATTCTGCAAATTAGGAAAACAATAAAATTTTTGTATATAAGTACTGTGCAAAAAGTTTCAGAAGTATTTGACTTTCCAGTAAAAAATGTAAAATCACTCACTATAGCCAAAGTTTCTGTTTTTGCACCGGACAAACCAAACAAGCAATCTAATCATCCTAAAGGAAAATCTTGGCACATTATTTTCATAATACGATGGAATTGTACAAGGGGATAATTATTTTTTTGAGAATCTTCATGAAAAATTCTACATTGTTTCCATGAGCATGAACACAAGTGTTCAAGGTCGACCCTCACTTCTCCAATGCATAACTTCCAATCGCTTCTCTTTTGTGAACTTTTTTTTAAAGTTCCTCTCTATATTTTTTTGTTTTTGAACTTTATAAAAGCACTCAATAGAAAGAAGTGACTCTCCAAACTTCCGGGTTTTCTCCCTGGCAGCGCTTTCTTTAAAGCCATTAAGCTAGGCATAAAGTGCTAAAGTAATGAATCCACCCGAATCCCAAGGTATATCAAAGCCAATTTTAATTAACAATGATTTGGCATTTAGTAATGAGCACAAAGCAACATATATCATGCAATGACGAAGTCTAACTATCTTCATATGCATCGGCATGTCGTACAAGAACAATTCATGCACATCAAGTAAAGGCCAATGCATAGTATAAGCAATTTCTTGCAATTTTATCATGTTGGAAATATAGAGAGGTGGAGAGGTACTTCCTCTCTCATAATAATTGCAAGTAGGAGCAGCAAGCACATGCATATAACATTCATCAAAATTATCATGTGCAACGATAAAAGGCAACCCATCAATATAATCCTTAATAAGAACAAACTTCTCCGATATAGTGTAGTTTGGAGAATTCAAAAAGATAATAGGACTATCATGTGTGGGTGCAATAGCAACAATTTCATTCTTAACATAAGGAACTATACCAAGTTCATCTCCATAAGCATAATTCATATTGGCATCTTGGCCACAAGCATAGCAACTATCAAGTTCATCAGAAAGGGACTATTTCAAATGAATCAACGAGATCATAGCAATTGTCATAGCATTCATCCTCCGGTACGAACGAAGGGACATTAAACAATGTATGAGTTGGAGGGTTACTCTCATTAGAAGGTGGGCACGGGTAGCTAATCCGCTCTTCCTCCTTTTGTTCTTCGCTCTCCTCGTCATCTCTTCCATCCAATGAGCGCATAATTTCATAAATTTCTTCTTCCATAGACTCCTGAAAAATGTTAGTCTCTTCTTGGATAGCGAAGGAGTCCTTAATATATGGTTTAACATAGACATTAGAAGCATAATTATCATAACAATATTTAAGTATGGAAAAAATTTCAAATTTGTAAAGAGTACCTTCATACTTTTCAATCAAAGAAGCAATTTCATAAGCACCCTTAAAAGCAACAAATTCTTCAATTTGTTGAACATCATAGTAATTATAAACACCCTTAGCATACGAAGATACGATTCCATTATCACTAAACTCACATTGGCAGGGAAGGTGTTTCTTAGGGTCTTCAGAAAAACAATTAACATCATATATTTCACATAAATTCCAAGCATAACATTGCAAACGATGAATTTGATCTAGTAAAAGTTTCCCTTTTTGAGATAAGCGGTGTTGCACATAACAAGCATGCTCATCTAAAGATTTGCCCTCGACTAAGCTAGTTGGGGTTTCAGCACGAGCATATAGGGATTGAAGATGATCCAAGTAGAAAGCTTTAGTTGTATGATAGGTTTTGGGTGGTTCTTCAACCATCGGTTTAGTAGGCACAACTATTTTTTTTTGGTATTTTGCGTTTTCTACGCATAACTAAAGATAGGAAACAACTTAGAACATAAAAATAAAACTAATTAGTGAGAAAGCAAACAAGCACGCACGATAATATTCACCCCACATTATTGCTCCCCGACAACGGCGCCAGCAAAAGGTCTTGATAACCCACAAGTATAGGGGATCAGTTGTAGCCTCTTTCGATAAGTAAGAGTGTCAAACCCAACGAGGAGCTAAAGGTAGAACAAATATTCCCTCAAGTTCTATCGACCACCGATACAACTCTACGAACGCTTAACGTTCGCTTTACCTAGAACAAATATGAAACTAGAAGTACTTTGAAGGTGTTGTAGGATAGGTTTGCAAGATAATAAAGAGCACATAAATAAAAACTAGGGTATGTTTAGATAAAGACACAACTAAGTTAGTTTTAGTAGAGTGCTTTTATCACAAGAAAGTTATTTGTCCCTAGACAATCGATAACTAGACCGGTAATCATTATTGCAATTTTAGAGAGGCATAAGATAACATACTTTCTCTTCTAGGATCATATGCACTTATGATTGGAACTCTAGCAAGCATCCGCAAGTACTAAAGATCATTAAGGTAAAACCCAACCTTAGCATTAAAGTATCAAGTCCTCTTTATTCCCATACGCCATAACGCACTTATCTGTGTTTGTGTTTCTATCACTCACGCTACACAAACAATAAGCAAATCATGAACATATTGCAAAACCTACAGCGGGGATCGCTCACGCTTGCGTGACACGGAAAGCACCATAGGACAATGATACGTCTCCGTCATATCTATAATTTTTGATTGTTCCATGCCAATATTCAACAACTTTTACATACTTTTAGCAACTTTTTATACTATTTTTGGGACTAACATATTGATCCAGTGCCCAGTGCCAGTTCTTGTTTGTTCCATTTTTTGTTTCGCAGAAAATCCGTTCAAAACGGAGTCCAAACAGGGTAAAAACCGACGGAGATTTTTTTGGAATATATGTGATTTTTGGGAAGAAGAATCAATGCGAGATGATGCCCGAGGGGGCCACGAGGCAGGGGGTGCGCCCCGGGCCCTCGTGGCCACCCCGTTTGGTAGTTGGTGTGCTTATTTCTCTGCAATAAAGCCAATATACGGATAGAAATCGTGTTAAAATTTCAGCCCAATCGGTGTTACGGATCTCCGGCAATATAAGAAATGGTGAAAGGCCAGAATCTGGAACGCAGAAACAAAGAGAGACACAGAGACATATCCAATCTTGGAGGGGCTCTCGCCCCTCCGCCGCCATGGAGGCCATGGACCAGAGGGAAACCCTTCTCCCATCTAGGGAGAAGGTCAAGGAAGAAGAAGCAGAAGGGGGGCTCTCTCCTCCTCTCTCCCGGTGGCGCTGGAACGCCGCCGGGGCCATCATCATCACCGTAATGTACACCAACACCTCCGTCATATTCACCAACATCTTCATCACCTTTCCCCATCTATCTACAGTGGTCCACTCTCCCGCAACCCGCTGTACCCTCTACTTGAACATGGTGCCTTATGCTTCATATTATTATCCAATGATGTGTTGCCATCCTATGATGTCTGAGTAGATTTTCGTTGTCCTATCGGTAATTGGTGAATTGCTATGATTGGTTTAATTTGCTTGTGTTTATGTTTCTGTCCTTTGGTTCCCATCATATGAGTGTGCGCGTGGATCACACCATATGGTTAGTTGTATGTTGATAGGACTATGTATTGGAGGGCAAGAGTGACAGAAGCTTCAACCTAGCATAGAAATTGATGCATACGGGATTGAAGGGGGACCAATATATCTTAATGCTATGGTTGGGTTTTACCTTAATGAATGTTAGTAGTTGCGGATGCTTGCTAATAGTTCCAATCATAAGTGCATAGATTTCCAAGTCAGGGATGACATGCTAGCAGTGGCCTCTCCCACATAAAACTTGCTATCGGTCTAGTAATGTAGTCAATTACTTAGGTACAATTTCGCAACTCCTACCATCACTTTTACACATTCGCTATACTTACTTTATTCCTTCTTTACCTAAAACAGCCCCTAGTTTTTATTTACGTGCTCTTTATATTCTTGCAAACCTATCTCGTTACACCTACAAAGTACTTCTAGTTTCATACTTGTTCTAGGTAAAGCAAACGTTAAGCGTGCATAGAGTTGTATCGGTGGTCGATAGAACTTGAGGGAATATTTGTTCTACCTTTAGCTCCTCATTGGGTTCGACACTCTTACTTATCGAAAGAGACTACAATTGATCCCCTATACTTGTGGGTTATCAAGACCTTTTTCTGGCGCCGTCGCCGGGGAGTTATAGCGTGGGGAGAATATTCTCGTGTGTGCTTGTTTGCTTTATCACTAAGTAGTTTTTATTTTGTGCTATTGTTTTCTATCTTTAGTTATGGATATGGAACACGAAATACCAAAAAATAGGTTTACTTACTACTCATGGAGATGGATGCTGGTGTCAAAACCGGTGGATCTCGGGTAGGGGGTCTCGAACTGTGCATCTAGGATCGATGGTAATAGGAGATGGGGGACACGATGTTTACCCAGGATCGGGCCCTCTCTATGGAGGTAATACCCTGCGTCCTGCTTGATTGATATTCATGAATATTAATGTTACAAGAGTTGATCTACCATGAGATCGTAATGACTAAACCCTAGAAGCCTAGCCTGTATGACTAGGGTAATTTGTATATCCTTTCTGGACTAACCCCTCCGGTTTGTATAGACACCGAGGGGATTGCTACGTCTTGAGCTTGCGTTGGTTTTCCCCGAAGAGGAAGGGATGATGCAGCAGAGTAGCGTAAGTATTTCCCTCAGTTTTTGAGAACCAAGGTATCAATCCAGTAGGAGGCCACGCTCAAGTCCCTCGTACCTGCACAAAATGATAGCTACTCGCAACCAACGCGATTAGGGGTTGTCAATCCCTTCATGGTCACTTACGAGAGTGAGATCTGATAGATATAATATTTTTGGTATTTTTGGTATAAAGATGCAAATTAAAAAGTAAAATCAAAGTAAAAAGCAAAGCAAGATTAAAGTGATGGAGATTGATATGATGAGAATAGACCCGGGGGCCACAGGTTTCACTAGTGGCTTCTCTCAAGAGCATAAGTATTCTACGGTGGGTGAACAAATTACTGTTGAGCAATTGACAGAATTGAGCATATTATGAGAATATCTAGGCATGATCATGTATATAGGCATCACATTCGTGACAAGTAGACCGAAACGATTCTGCATCTACTACTATTACTCCACTCATCGACCGCTATCCAGCATGCATCTAGAGTATTAAGTTAAAAACAGAGTAACACCTTAAGCAAGATGACATGATGTAGAGAGATAAATTCATGCAATATGAAATAAACCCCATCTTGTTATCCTCGATGGCAACGATGCAATACGTGCCTTGCTGCCCCTTCTGTCACTGGGAAAGGACACCGCAAGATCGATCTCAAAGCTAAGCACTTCTCCCATGGCAAGAACTACCAATCTAGTTGGCCAAACCAAACGGATAATTCGAAGAGACTTGCAAAGATAACCAATCATACATAAAACAATTCAGAGAAGATTCAAATATTATTCATAGATAGACTTGATCATAAACCCACAATTCATCGGTCTCAACAAACACACCGCAAAAAGAAGATTACATCGAATAGATCTCCACAAGAGAGGGGGAGAACTTTGTATTGAGATCCAAAAAGAGAGAAGAAGACATCTAGCTACTAACTATGGACCCGAAGGTCTGAGGTAAACTACTCACACTTCATCGGAGGGGCTAGGATGATGTTGAAGCCCTCCGTGATGACGGCCCTCTCCGGCGGAGCTCCGGAACAGGCCCCAAGATGGGATCTCGTGGACACAGAAAGTTGTGGCAGTGGAATTAGGTTTTTGGCTCCTGTTCTGATTGTTTGGGGGTACGTATGTATGTATAGGAGGAAGGAGTACGTCGGTGGAGCACTGAGGGGCCCACGAGGCAGGGGGTGCGCCCTAGGGGGGGCGCCCCCCACCCTTGTGACCTCCTCTTTGACTCCTTGGAGTAGGGTCCAAGTCTGCTGGATCACGTTCGGTGAGAAAATCACGTTCCTGAAGGTTTTATTCCGTTTGGACTCTGTTTGATATTCTGTTTCTCCAAAACACTGAAATAGGCAAAAAATAGCAATTCTGGGTTGGGCCTCCGGTTAATAGGTTAGTCCCAAAAATAATATAAAAGTGGAAAATAAAGCCCAATATAGTCCAAAACAGTAGATAATATAGCATGGAGCAATCAAAAATTATAGATATGTTGGAGATGTATCGGGGATCTAGGGTTTACATAGAGTCGGTTACATAAGAAGGAATCTTCATATTCGGTCGCCAAGCTTGCCTTCCACGCCAAGGAGAGTCCAATCCGGACACAGGTACAGTCTTCGGCCTTCATGTCTTCATAGCCCATCAGTACGGCCCAATAGATAACAGGCCGGACGCCCGAGGACCCCTTAGTCCAGGACTCCCTCAGTAGCCCCCGAACCAGTCTTCAATAGCGAGGTGTTCGGCACACAAATTGTCTTCGGCATTGCAAGGCGGGTTCCTCCTTTAATGATCTCCAAGTGATGTATTCGGCCATCGGTTCCATGTCGCTTCCCTCGGCTTCTGCGTGTTAAATAACTTCACCTCTCACATGTCAAGCGAAGGCGGAAGGTCAGGGTATTTTTGCAGATAACACCCCGTCCATGCAAGGAAGAGCGCCTATTAAAGAGATTGGATCCCCGATCCATTCGGCACCACACAGAGGAAATCCCTGAAAACTGCTTAGGAGAATCCATTCCATCATGGCTAGCGCTCCCAGCTCCTCCACCCGTTCCGGCCCAGAGAAAGGCCAGTGGGAGAGGTGTTCAATGTCCCACGGTCAATTGATGAAGCTACAGATGTAGGGATTCCGCCCCCCCCCCCCCCCCGCAGATCTAGTTCCTGTTCGAGCGGGGCTAGATTCCTTCAACGGTGAGATTCAGGCAGAGGACTTCCCCAATCCATCCGGGGGAGAGCGAATATGTTTCGTCCCCTACCTGCTAAGGGGCATTGGATTTCCCATTCATTCGTTACTCCGAGGGCTTCTGGAATACTATGGCCTCCAGCTGCACAACTTCACCCCTGCCTCCATTCTGCACATTGCAGGTTACGTCGCTTTATGTGAACTATTACTGGGTATCGATGCTCATTTCAAGCTATGGAGGAAGTTGTTCTGTCTTGTCCTGCGTAATCATGAGTGGTCAATATTTGAAGTGTGCAGAGCCGAAGTGTGGCATATCGCTGATACCGGATATCTGTCCGGCACACCAAGGAAGGCATCCAAAGAATGGCCTTCCGAATGGTTCTATATTGCGGATGTCGCACTTCCCGACCCAGTTCGAAAGGGTCTTCCTGAATTTGTGAGCGTTCTGCTGAAGAAACGCCACAGTTGGCGTCCTCAGAGTCTTGAAGAGAATGACAACGCAGAAGTTTGCCAGCTTATGAGCAAGATAAAGACGCTCGCTCAGTCCGGACTCACAATAATCAAGGTAATGCCGATCTCCGTAGTGCGTGGGGTTCAGCCGCTACAATACAGAGGGCAGCCCATGTGGCACTATAATGGAGAGGATGACGCCTCCCGCTATGGCCAGAAGGGTCCGGATACCCCTGCCGCTCTGGACAAAATATTGGCCGAGCTGTTAAAAGGGGAGGAAGAGGAATTTCTTCGCATTAAGAGCAGAGATGGGTATTCTATGTATAATCCTCCCAGTTGGGTAAGCTTCAATCCCTCTATTCCACTCTTTCCCCTTCCGGATTACTTTTGATAAATTTCAAGTCTGTTTATGACAGCACTGGCGGAAGGTCACTGAAGGACTTCATAGTCCTACCCCACAGCCGGAGATCCAAAACCGGGAGCTAGATCCTGGGTTTGAAGAGGATCCGGATATATTCGTGGTGCTTGCGAGGGGAGTGTTTTACCAGACAAGCTATGACGGGACAGAAGTGGCCATCACCTCCGACTACCCTGGCCTCCTTCCTGCTTCACATGTAAATAATTAAGAAACACCTTCTCTAAAAGAGTGCTCTTATTATGCCTCACCCACCGCACTGTATCGTGCTTCAGAAGGGAGACATTCGGCGATTTTGAAGAGATCGGCTCCCGCGCCGGGCAAGCCTTCCAAGAGGAATGCAAACGAAGACATGCCTATGCCTTCATCGAAGAGGTATGAATTCGCACTCCGCACCTGAGTAGTCACGTCCAACCGTGACCTTCCCGTTTTCCATGTGTCAGGAGGAAGGTGCGCCGGACTATATCCAGAGGTTCGAGCGGCCACACTTCCCACAGTCAGGATTCAAATCCTGCCGTGTACACGAGGGCTGATGCAGGGGCGACGCCGGACTGTCTCCAGCCGAGGACTCGGATGATGTATCCATCACCAACTCAGAAGTGGAGAGTGCCATGAATCATCGGCGTCGCCGGGTTATTTTACAAGACCAGGACTTTTCAGAAGAGTCGTTTAACGCCTTCACCTCAGCAGATGCATACATCCGGGCTGCTCGAGATGGGATTAATAGGGCCACAAAGCAACATTTGAAAGATGTGCATGTAAATTAGCTTTGACTGACTATGATAACCATATGCTAGTAGCCCCTAAGACTTAAAGGAGTTGAAACAACTGATTTAAGGATCAATGTACAACCAGGTGCTTATGGAGAAGAATACCCAGCTAGCTCAGGAACTAGAAAAGTGTCAGCGCCAGCTGCTTCCCGCCAATGCCGAACTGGAGAAATAGAAGGCATCTCCAGGTAACATTTTCCTCTATCAAAAATTCATAATGATACACCAATAGTGTGAATCTGGGTTCTAATCTTTGTGTTGGGTCGTTAGACCAAGTACGACAGCAGCTGGACGCCGCTCGAAGCGAAGAACATGGAGCCAAAAAGCTACTAGCAGCGGGCAAGCGTGTATTGACAAAAGTCGTTGAAGAGAAAAAGAAACTCCAGGATTCGAACAGCAAACTGGGCGAAGAGCTGAAAGATGTGCGAGCGCAGCTAGCCGACTCTGTGAAGGAGAACAAGAATCTTGGAGGCGGCATATTTAGTACGTGGCCGCTTTTATCTTATAGAACTTTGGAGGTAACAGTAGCTGATATAGCTATAATTGTAGGTGTGTTGACGAACCGCCCCAAAGAGGAAGTGTCCGGATCATCAAATGATCTTCTGCAAGGGCTGTCGCAATTGTACGAGCAAGCTCGGCAGGCTATGCGGAGTGTAGCCAAGGCTTTATGGCCATCCGACTCCCCTCCAGGAAGCATGGAGAAGTTGGTAGAGCTGTTCAAGGGAGCGCGGCGGCGTATCCGGCTGTGGAAGATATCTGCCTGCCGAGAGGGTGCGCGAGAGGCCTGGGCCATGGTGAAGACGCGATATACCAAGCTAGATCCTAATCACATGGCTCGTGTCAGGCCGGTAGGGCCGAATGGGGAAGAAATTCCCGTTAGTATAGTATATGACCAAGTAGAGGTGGCCGCCAAATATTCCCAACAAGATTGTAAGTTAGACTGCCTGTTGGGAGGTGTAGAGGAAGAGGTGTTCGAGTCCAAGTGACTGTGTACTTTCCTCATCTAGCTGAATTGAATATCATTTGTCATGGCGGACCTTTTCGCTTCAGCCTCCGGACCCGAAGGTGCGGAGTGTTTCCGAATACCGTCGTGGCCGAATAGGCCGGGGTATGCCTGGAAAACTAGGCGTAGGGGTCATAGTTGCTTGAACAGACAAGTTGTATTCGGCTAGCTATTTTATATTACATTGATATCGTAAGAAACATCTTCCAGAGATAATAGTTCCGTTAAGGGTTCCTTTCCCTGGGTGTGCATGCATTTATTGTACATGTCCGAATTGTGATGCAAGCACCACAGTTTGTATAACTTCTGGGGGTGCACAATGGAGTGAGTTTAGAAAACATCTTTAATTCACCGACCTAATATTCCCTTAAGAATGCTAGCTTTCGGCTTCACCCAATCTGAGGAACACATACGGATGACCCGGCAGTAACAATCGCAGAGGTGCTCCCTTTATGCCCTAGCCGTACTAACGGGAACGTAGGGCATAAGCACAGGAGCCAGGCAACCCAGCTTGGCCAAAACTTAAGTCATATCGATCATATAGTGGCAAATAAAATGTACATATGGAAAAACTCATATGTGAGGAGGTTAATGCTCAAGGAATGACAAGAACTTCTGTCCGATATGCCCCCAGGTACTAGTGACATACATATTTAGAGATGTATGTGTCGATGGGGTGTGGTCCAGCCGTACCAAAGCGTTAAAGCAAGAGAGAAGAAAATAATCGGAAAAGAGAGAAAAAATAATGGAAACTACAGGGGAGGAGGAGAGGAACAAGGGGTTTGGCGCTAGGCATAGAATCTCCAGAGTCTGGCCGCGTTCTAGGGGTTCGGCTCGAGGCGATTGTCTGATGCATCGCGAAAATGGTACGCTCCTCCGGTGTGAACTTCGTCAATTATGAAGGGACCTTCCCATTTGGGCTTGAGTTTGTCCTTTTTCTTCTCCATCAGGCGTAGAACGAGTTCGCCAACGATGTAAGTCTTGGCCCGTACTTCTCTGCTTTGATATCTTCGAGCCTGCTGTTGGTAAAATGCTGAACGGGCATTTGCGTCATCGCGTTCCTCCTCCAGGGCATCCAGGCCATCCTGCCGATCAAGCTCGACTTCTCTCTCTTCGTACATACGCACTCAAGGCGAGTCGTGAATAATATCGCAGGGCAATACGGCCTCCGCGCCATACACCATGAAGAAAGGTGTGTATCCGGTAGAGCGGTTGGGCGTGGTCCGCAGCCCCCATAGTACAGAGTCGAGCTCCTCGACCCAGTGCTTGTTTGATTCTTTCAAAGACCCCACTAGTCTGGGCTTGATGCCGCTCATAATAAGACCGTTGGCTCGTTCGACTTGACCGTTGGTTTGTGGGTGGTAGACGGAGGCGTAATCGAGTTTAATACCCAGATTAGTACACCAGGTTTTTACCTCGTCGGCTGTGAAATTTGAGCCGTTGTCAGTGATGATGCTATGTGGGACACCATAACGGTGCACAACACCGGATATGAAGTCTATCACCGGGCCGGACTTAGCCATTTTGACCGGCTTAGGCTATCCACTAAGTGAATTTGTCCACCATAACCAGCAGATATTTTTTCTTATGGCTTCCCCCTTTAAGGGGTTGATACGTCTCCAATGTATCTATAACTTTTGATTGCTCCATGCTATATTATCTACTGTTTTGGACTATATTGGGCTTCATTTTCCACTTTTATATTATTTTTGGGACTAACCTATTAACCGGAGGCCCAGCCCAGAATTGCTGTTTTTTGCCTATTTTAGTGTTTCGAAGAAACGGAATATCAAACGGAGTCCAAATGGAATAAAACCTTCGGGAACGTGATTTTCTCACCGAACGTGATCCAGGAGACTTGGACCCTACTCCAAGGAATCAAAAAGGCGGTCACGAGGGTGGGGGGCGCCCCCCTAGGGCACGCCCCCTGCCTCGTGGGCCCCTCGATGCTCCACCGACGTACTCCTTCCTCCTATATATACCTACGTACCCCCAAACGAACATAGGAGGAGCCAAAACCTAATTCCACCGCCGCAACTTTCTGTATCCATGAGATCCTATCTTAGGGCCTGTTCCGGAGCTCCATCGGAGAGGGCCGTCATCACGGAGGGCTTCTACATCATCATAGCCTCTCCGATGAAGTGTGAGTAGTTTACCTCAGACCTTCGGGTCCATAGTTAGTAGCTAGATGGCTTCTTCTCTCTTTTTGGTTCTCAATACAAAGTTCTCCCCCTCTCTTGTGGAGATCTATTCGATGTAATCTTCTTTTTGTGGTGTGTTTGTTGAGACCGATGAATTGTGGGTTTATGATCAAGTCTATCTATGCATAATATTTTAATCTTCTCTGAATTCTTTTATGTATGATTGGTTATCTTTGCAAGTCTCTTCAAATTATCCGTTTGGTTTGGCCAACTAGATTGGTAGTTCTTGCCATGGGAGAAATGCTTAGCTTTGGGTTCGATCTTGCGGTGTCCTTTCCCAGTGACAGAAGGGGCAGCAAGGCATGTATTGCATCATTGCCATCGAGGATAACAAGATGGGGTTTATTTCATATTGCATGAATTTATCTCTCTACATCATGTCATCTTGCTTAAGGCATTACTTTGTTTTTAGCTTAATACTCTAGATGCATGCTGGATAGCGGTCAATGAGTGGAGTAATAGTAGTAGATGCAGAATCGTTTCGGTCTACTTGTCACGGACATGATGCCTATATACATGATCATGCCTAGATATTCTCATAACTATGCTCAATTCTGTCAATTACTCAACAGAAATTTGTTCACCCACCGTAGAATACTTATGCTCTTGAGAGAAGCCACTAGTGAAACCTATGGCCCCCGAGTCTATTCTCATCATATCAATCTCCATCACTTTAATCTTGTTTTGCTTTTTACTTTGCCTTTACCTTTTACTTTGCATCTTTATACCAAAAATACCAAAAATATTATATCTACCAGATCTCACTCTCGTAAGTGACCGTGAAGGGATTGACAACCCCTAATCGCGTTGGTTGCGAGTAGCTATCATTTTGTGCAGGTACAAGGGACTTGAGCGTGGCCTCCTTCTGGATTGATACCTTGGTTCTCAAAAACTGAGGGAAATACTTACGCTACTTTGCTGCATCATCCCTTCCTCTTCGGGGAAAACCAACGCAAGCCCAAGAGGTAGCAGGGGTCCAACCATATCGAGTCCCCAGACCGCAAAAGGCCAAGTGATGGGGATTGTTTGTAAGGCGATGGGGGGCATATGGCTTTGATTGGCGAAGAGTTGGCATCTGACGCAATGTTGGACAAGGTCTTGTGCATTTGCTCAGGCCGTCGTCCAATAAAACCCTGTATGGATGGCGTTGCTAACAAGGGCCCGAGCTGCGGCGTGGTGACCGCCGAGTCCGGCATGAATTTCAGCCAAGAGCTGCCGCCCCTCTTCCTCGGATATACATCGTTGAAGGACTCCGGTGGCGATTTTCTTGTAGAGCTCTCCATCAGGAACCTTGTAGGCCTTTGAACGCCGGACTATGCAGCGGGCCTCATTCTGGTCCTCAGGAAGCTCTTTCCTGTTGAGGTAGGCCAGGAAGGGTTCGGTCCATGGGGCAATGACTGCCATGATGAGATGCGCCGACGGTGTTATTTCGATGGCTGAGCCCCCGATGACGTCGGTGTTTCTGGGATCTTGGACTATGTTTGGTTCCAGACTAGTATTGCCGTTTCCCCCCTGCCACACCACGGATGGCTTAAAGAGCCTTTCTAGGAAAATATTAGGTGGGACAGGGTCGCGCTTAGCGCCGATATGAGTAAGGACATCTGCCGCTTGATTACTTTCTCGAGCCACATGATGGAACTCGAGCCCCTCGAACCGGGCCGACATTTTTATGACTGTGCTACGATACGCTGCCATCTTCGGATCTTTAGCATCGAAATCTCCGTTTATTTGAGATATTGCAACACTACTAGGAAAAGGGCTATAGCTGATATGGACATTAATGGCGCACCATGTATGTGGTGCACCACTACTATATAGCAGTGGCGCACCAGATACGGGTGTGCCATTAGTGTCCTCATTACTAATGGCACACCAGACACACCGTGCGCCATTACTAGCAATTTTTTAAAACTATTAATGGCGCACCAGGGCACAGTGCGCACTAGTTTTAACTAGTAATGGCGCACCACACGCTCGGTGCGCCACTACTGACAATTTTTTTACTCTTTTTTCAAAAGTAGTAATGGCGCACCTGGGCGAAGTGCGCCATTACTAGCTCAAACTAGTAATGGCGCACCACACCCATGGTGCGCCACTACTGAGAATTATATTTTTTTGCAAAACTAGTAATGGCGCACCCCTGGCAGGTGGGTTACTAATGGCGCATTTGTAGGTGGTGCGCCATTAGTAACCTGAGACCAGCTAGATATTTTGGACAGCCACCTACCACACTCACTTTCCCGACTTCATTCTCTCCTACTCCTCCTCCTCCAAGCTTGTCTCGACTGCCTCCTCCTCCTCACCTCATTTGCACCATAGATTCACCCAAATTAAGTGGGTAAATTACCTTTTTTATTGGTAAGTAAGGGGAAAGCTTTCTTTATGTTGTAGATCTACTTTTTTCTCCCTCCAACAACGTGCACATGCACTTTTTATGGCCTAGCTAGATCTACGTATGTTTGTGGTGTTGCATATGTTTGTGGTGTTGCCTATATGTTTCTGTTTGCAGGTACCGGTATTTGAAATGTGATAGTTGCCATTATTTTGCCGGAATGTTGATTCATTTCTGTTTCGGCGAGAATTTGGCACTATGCATTCTTTTTGGTCCTATTTTTAGGCAAAGTCATGCCAAATTTTTTCTTGGTTCTAAAATATTGTTTTGCTCTACCCCGCAGGCGACCATGGTCCGCACGATGACCGAAGGCATCGTGAATAGGTTTTTGAGCTCCGTGAAGGCCGAGATGCTTTAAAAGAACAAGACGGAGATAAGATGTCTGTGTCGAAGATGCAAGCTGAAGAGCCTTATTGCGGACCCGAATTCCGGGCAGGTGCGGGACCACCTGCTCTTGCGTGGTTTCATGGATGGCTATCGGTGGCAAGGTGATGAAGATGACTATGAAGTCGTCCATGGGGGCCGGGCAAGAAATGAGGAAGGGCAGCAAGACAACCACCGCGGCGAGGGCGGGCGAGAAGATGAAGAATCTCCAGGACATGATCACAATGGTGATGCCGGACATGATGATGAGTGTCGGTGTCAAAATCGGCGGATCTCGGGTAGGGGGTCCCGAACTGTGCATCGAGGCCGGATGGTAATAGGAGGCAGGGAACATGATGTTTTACCCAGGTTCGGGCCCTCTTGATGGAGGTAAAACCCTACGTCCTGCTTGATTAATATTGATGATATGGGTAGTACAAGATTAGATCTACCACGAGATCAAGGAGGCTAAACCCTAGAAGCTAGCCTACGGTATGATTGTTGCATATGGAGTTAATCGCCTACGGACTACAACCCTCCGGTTTATATAGACACCGGATAGGGTTAGGGTTACATAGAGTCGGTTACAATGGTAGGAGATCTTGAATATCCGCATCGCCAAGCTTGCCTTCCACGCCAAGGAAAGTCCCATCCGGACACGGGACGAAGTCTTCAATCTTGTATCTTCATAGTCCAGGAGTGCGGCTGAAGGTATAGTCCGGCTACCCGAACACCCCCTAATCCAGGACTCCCTCAGTAGCCCCTGAACCAGGCTTCAATGACGACGAGTCCGGCGCGCAAATTGTCTTCGGCATTGCAAGGCGGGTTCCTCCTCCAAGTCCTTCATAGAAGATTGTAAACACCAAGAGTAGTGTCCGGCTCTGCAAAATAAGCTTCCACATATTGCCAAAGAGAGAATAATATTAACACAAATCAAATCTGCTGACGTATTCCGCAGTGCGTCATCACACTACAGCCAAGTCCTTCACTTGAATCGTTTTCACTTTTCCACCTCAGCGTGTTTTGCGAGGCGGTTTCCTTGGCACGTCTTGTCAAAGCAGAGATCGTGTACCCCCCTTTTACGGGATTCTCATCAATACGGACGTGGGTAACCCAACCGCGCCACTTATCACGGCGCTTGGGAGGCAAGCGAGTTTTACTAGGCAGGTGGGGACGCACAACCGCATCCGCCCATATAAGGGGACAAGGATCCACCTTTTTACCTACGCCTTCTTCCTCCTTTGCCTATCCATCTCCTGCGCACCCGAGCTCCAGCGCCCAAGCCCGCACTTCCCACCTCAACCTTCTCCAGCAATGTCCGGAGCGGGAGGCAAGTGGATGGTCTCCTCCGCCACGGAGGGCAAAGTCAAGAAGCTAAGGAAGGCCGGATACCTGTCCAAGGACATCGCGCACCGGCTTCCCGAAGAGGGGCAGCTTCTCCCCACCCCAAGGCCCCATGAGAGGGTAGTATTTCTCCCCCACTTCCTCCGCGGACTGGGTTTTCCACTCCACCCATTTGTCCGGGGGCTCATGTTCTACTACGGCCTGGATTTCCACGATCTGGCTCCGAACTTCATCCTCAACATCTCGGTGTTTATCGTCGTGTGCGAGGCTTTTCTCCGCGTCCGCCCTCATTTCGGCCTCTCGCTCAAGACCTTCAACGTCAAGCCCAAGGTGGTGCGCGACAGCCAGGCGGAGTGCGGAGGCGCCATGGCGGGCAAGATGGCCAACGTCCTATGGTTCGAGGGCTCTTTCGTGGAGACCCTAAAGGGATGGCAATCCGGGTGGTTTTATATCACCGAGCCGCGCGATCCGAAATGGACCGCAGCCCCCGAGTTCTGATCCGGACCCCCTACGCGGCTTATGTCCTGGAAAGAGACGGGCCTGTCATGGGGTGACGAAAAAGAGGTGACTGGATTGCAAACATGCATCCAGTCCTTGGTGAACAAGCCAGTCCGGCTTGTTAATGTAATCTAGGTTATGCTCGTCCGCCGGATCCTCCCGTGCCAACAACGGGATTTTAATCTGTGGGAGTTCGACCCGGCGCAGTATCAAACCCTCAGTAGGCTCTTCGACACAACGCACGAAGACGCCTGGAAGATGCTATTCAAGGGTGCCGAGGCTCCCGCATCCGCTTCCGAGGACCGCGGATACAGCTCGCAGCGTCACGCTAGCGAGGTATGCCATCAACACCTTTTACAGGATGTTAAGCTTTTTTCATAGTTTGAATCTATGCGGGATCTAAACTCCCTTACCTTTGACAGGCTTGGCGGGCGATATCCGGACCGATTAACTGTCCGGCTCCGCTGCCCGAAGACCCAGCGCCAGCTCTACTAGCGAAGCTGCTGGTTCCAGCGCCTTATGTGGTGCCGGAGAAGAAGGCCAAGAAGAAGAAGACCACGGGGACTCGAAAGAGTGCCCGCAACATGGTGGTGTCGGCCTCGTCATCTGACGAGTCCGAGACGCCCTCCTCCCGCGAAAACGAGGAGGAGGAAGAAGAAAACTCTCCCCCCCCAGCGGAGGGAGGAGAGAAGAGGAAGGCCACCCCAATGGGGGAGGCCGAGGGGTCTAGGAAAAGGAAGACCCCTCCGCCGGACTACACCCCCAACGTCGAAGAGGGCAAGGAGGAGTGGCCAAACAGGGCCAAGCGTCTGGCGAAATCGTAAGTTTGGATATCAGAATAACTCATGATGTTCCTTTGTTGCACAGCTTTCCCTAATGTCGAATGTAATTATGCAGTCCGCCCCGGGCCAAATTCGACGAATCATCGGGCGGCTCCCTGGACTCATCGGACGTGAACTCAGTTCCGCCCGCTGTCTCCCCCCGCACTGCAGACGACGCCGAAGTGGCGTCGCGACAAGCTCTGGGGCAGGAGGAGGTGGTCCTGGAGGAGTCGCAAGGCAACCTACCGGACTCTAGGGGTGAAGGAGATAAGGTTCCCTAGGGCTCTCAGTCCGGCTTTGTGCCGGACACCGCGCCGGAATCTTCCACAGTTCCGGACCGCGGTAGGCGAACTCCTTCCAAGAGGAGCAAGCCTTCTGAGCCGGCGGCCTCCGTCCAACCGGAGGTGCCGGACAATCTGCTGGAGGTGCTTGACGATGCCTCCATCAATGAGGGGCACCGTACTATTATGAGTACGGTGATCCAGAAGGTTCAGTCCGCCAAGAGCGGACTGACTGAAGCTTGCGCTAGCCTTCTAACAGGCTTCGAGGTAAGTAAAAATATGTAAAAATATTACCGCATAGATAGTAGCCCCTGATGCTCTGTTTGGCGTTGGGAAAGAAAAGCCGAATAGAGGATCTATTAAATATCGCAGGAGTCTAACAAAAAAGAGTCAATATGCGTATGCAGGCTTCGCTGCTATCCACCGCCGCACTGACTGCGGAGGTGGGTGTCCTGAAGCAGGACCTCGAGCGGACCGAGCAAGAGCTCGGCCTTGCCAAGCGGCGGCTCGAGGAGGAAGAAGGTAAGAAATACCTTACAGAAAAAGTGCCTATAAAAAGGCTTGATTGCAAAAAGAGTAACATGATTGTACTGCTTATTGTAGGGGCCACGACTGAGGTGGTGACCCTTAAGCAGGCGTTGTCTGAGGCCGAAAATAAAACAGCCGCGGAGCGCACCGAGCGAGACAGACTTGGGGCTCAGGTCGGCGAGGTGCAACAAGAGCTTCAGGCTCTCATGAAAAAACATGAGAGTTTGGAGCTAGAGTCAAAGGCGCAAGCATCCGAGCTTGCAACGGCCCTATAGGCTGCCAAGTCTGCCAAGGCCGAAGCCCAAAAGGCCCTCCAAGAGTTGGAGGAGATGAGGAAGATAGCAGCGGGTAAGGCATTCTTTATGCAAAGCAGAAATATAAAAGTGAACTACCTGTTACTTACCCGAATCCGGAGCTCTCCAGGGGCATTCGCAGATCTTCCCCGGAGCGTATCCGACACCGCCGCATTCTACCGAGCTGAAGAGGGTAGCTCGACGGAGAAGGTGTTCTGGTCTCAGTATTCTGAGGCCGGACACCCTGTGCCCTTGAGTGACCAGCTGAAACAGCTGGTCGAGCTCCACAAGGCGGCTGAGCAGGCCATGAAGGGCTTCATAGTTCGGCTGTGGTCCGGAGAGGCCCTGCATGGGAGCTATTTCGGGCTGGTGCGGCGGCTGGTGGAGGCCTGTCCGAGGCTTGAGGTCATCAAGCGCTCCGTCTGCATCGAAGGTGCCCGTCGGGCTCTTGCCCATGCAAAGGTGCACTGGGGTAAGCTGGACGGTGAGAAGCTTGTGAAGAACGGGCCGCCGCCGGGGAAGGAGCATCGCAAGCCCGAGAACTACTACAAGGATGTTCTTGCAGGTGCCCGCCTTGTGGCGGATGAATGTACCAAGGATGTGTTATTTGAATGAACTCGCTCGTGTTTATCCTGTGCACTAAAAACTTGTTCATATGCTCTAAGCAATGCTTATTGAATTTAAAAATTACTTTCTGTGCGGCCGTTTATCAAAAATTGAGAGATGGCCAGTCGTCGGCTTCTGCCCCCGTGCCACTAGTGCTGGGGTGTTCGGGATAAACCTGAGCGCTCTTTTTCCCATAGTTGGGTCCTTCGAGGGAGGCGCTCAGCACAACGAACCAGGCAATCGAACTATAATGCTTGAACACTCTCACTTAGCCATAGAACTCTATAATTTTAAATTTCGGCGAAGCTCCTAGTTCGGAAGACCGAGTTCGGGGCTCTATCCACGCCTTGGTCGGACAAAGCCAGCTCCTTGCTCGAAGCGGCATAAGCCTTTAGGGACTCGAAAAACCTCTCGAACAGCGACCGGTCTCTCGCCACATCATGAAGTCAGTTTTAGCTTTCTCCACTGAGGTGCTTAACCCATCTGAACCGGGGCACAATCGCAGTGGTTCTCCTAGTGCTACCTTAGCCGATAGAGCGGAACGTAAGGCACCAAAACATAGGAGCCGGGAAAACCCAACTATTGACCCAAATCATGATTCGGAGCCAATGCATATAGTGCTATAAGTTCGGGGTGCCGCACTTGTGAAAGTGTACGGACTTCTCACACGATTATGGGGGGTACTGAAGCCCCTGGCGTGTTTTCCGTACCATGGTGTACGGGTGCAATCATGCCATTTAATAAACATAAATGTGAAAAGAAGATAATGCAAAAAATAGACAAGAAGCTAAGCATTGTTTATAGAGAGGCTATTTATCAAAGCCGAACGATACAAATAGTGCGGTAAGCAAAAGATATTGGACTATTCAGTATGTCCTGACCAGGGGCAGGCCGCGGAATTGTATTTAAAACAGGTATACCGCTCGTAACAGAGACCACCTGGGAGTTCCATAATGCGGCATGGCTTGTCTGCCTCCCTGGATCTTGCATCGTTTGTGCGGCAGTCGAATTGCCGAACAGGTCGTCCGAAGTATGGAGTCCTGAAAGTAAGAAAAAATTAAAAAAAGAATTCGGCAGCCCCTAGTACGTTTTAAGCCGTATTTTGGGCTTGCCATTATTGTGCCCCTTCCCCTGTGCCCGTGGTATTTCAAGGGCGTAGTTATGTACGTGAGGTACTGGTTTCGCTATGTCGCGAGAGCTAGGGTTGGGGCCGCATTGCTATGCTTGCTCAGAGTGTGCCAGGCGGTCCTGCTGTGGGTTACTCCGAGCGCGCTTGGCAGTGTCTGGCTTTTTAATGGCCGGACTGGAGAATTGCCTGAGAAGGCTACTTTGTACCTCCGCTGCGAGAGCCGCCGTATGCTCCTCTGTACGGAGGGAGCGTTTGGTGTTTCCGTTGACCGTAATTACTCCTCGAGGGCCTGACATCTTGAGCTTGAGATATGCGTAGTGCGGCACCGCATTGAACTTTGCGAATGCGGTTCGTCCGAGCAGGGCGTGATAGCCACTGCGAAACGGGACTATATCGAAGATTAACTCTTCGCTTCGGAAATTGTCCGGGGATCCGAAGACCACGTCAAGTGTTACTGAGCCTGTACAGTTGCCTTCTACACCTGGTATAACACCTTTAAAGGTCGTTCTTGTGGGCTTAATCCTTGAGGGATCTATGCCCATTTTCTGCACTGTATCCTGATAAAGCAGGTTCAGGCTACTGCCGCCGTTCATGAGGACTCTTGTGAGATGAAATCCGTCGATGATTGGGTCGAGAACCAATGCGGCGAAGCCGCCATGACGGATGCTAGTGGGATGGTCCCTTTGATCAAAAGTGATCGGGCAGGAGGACCATGGGTTGAACTTTGGGGCGACTGGCTCCATCGCGTATACGTCCCGTAGCGCACGCTTCCGCTCCCGCTTGGGAATGTGGGTTGCGTATATCATGTTCACCGTCCGCACTTGTGGGGGAAAGCCCATCTATCCATTGTTGTTCGGCAGCTTGGGCTCCTCGTCGTCGCTGTGTAGCCCCTTGTCTCTGTTTTTGGCCCTTAACTTGCCTGCCTGCTTGAACACCCAACAATCCCTGTTAGTGTGATTGGCTGGCCTTTCGGGGGTGCCATGTATCTGGCACAAGCGATCGAGTATTCAGTCCAAACTGGAATGGGCCGTGAGTATTCTTTTTGAATGGCTTTTTCCACTGACCGGATTTATAGCCTTTGAATCCGGCATTGACTGCCATGTCTTCATTGCTGTCGCTGTTAACGTGGCGTTTTTGCTTATTCCGACGTGTCCTGCCACTTTTGACCTTGGTATCCGAATTACCAGGGTTCTCTGATAAGTTGTTACTGCAAGCTAGCCAGCTGTCTTCTCCCGCGCAAAAGCGGGTCATGAGTGTCATGAGGGCTGCCATGGATTTCGGCTTTTCCTGTCCCAGGTGCCGGGCAAGCCACTCATCGCGGATGTTATGCTTGAAGGCTGCTAGGGCCTCTGCGTCCGGACAGTCGACTATCTGGTTTTTCTTTGTTAGGAACCGTGTCCAGAATTGTCTGGCCGATTCCTCTGGCTGCTGAATTATGTGGCTTAAGTCGTCGGCATCCGGCGGTCGCACGTAAGTGCCCCGGAAGTTGTCCAGGAATGCGGCTTCCAGGTCCTCCCAAGAACCGATTGAGTCTGCTGGCAAGCTGTTAAGCCAATGTCGGGCCGGTCCTTTAAGTTTGAGTGGGAGGTATTTGATGGCGTGTAGATCATCGCCGTGTGCCATGTGGATGTGAAGGAGATAATCCTCGATCCATACCGCCGGATCTGTTGTGCCATCGTATGATTCGATGTTTACGGGTTTGAAACCCTCTAGGATTTTATGATCCATTACTTCATTCCTGAAGCATAGCGGGTGTGCGGTGCCTCTGTACTGGGCTATATCACGACGCAGCTCGGAAGAGCTATGTCTGTTGTGTTCAGCCCGGCCGGATTTATTGTATCCGGAGTGAAGATCATTGTCACATGCCGTAGGGCGCCTGCGCGATCCGTAGATCGATCTTGTTTGTCTTGCCTTATCCTCTAGTATGTCTCGCAGGTCGGGCGCATTTTCCCGTGCCTTAGTTGAGCGGCGTCGGGGCATGGCTTGGGTGGAGGGCCGAGAGGCCTCTCTGTCGCGGCCGCGAGGTGGCCGGTCTGCCATGTCATGCGCTGGTGATGTAGGTGCTTCCTCCTCTGATCGGGGTAGCGGCCTGCGCTTCGGGTAACTCTTGGAGGGGCGTTCGACTTCATACTCTTCGGCCGCAAGGACTTCAGTCCATCTGTCAGCTAGCAAATCTTGAGCAGCTCTAAGCTGTTGCTACTTTTTCTTGAGGCTGCTTGCCATGGCTAAAAGCCTGCGTTTAAAACGCTCTTGTTCGGCGGGGTCTGATGGTATGACGAATTCATCGTCATCGAGGCTTGCCTCGTCTTCGGAGGGAGGCATATAGTTATCATCCTCGACCTCTTGGTCTGCCGCTCTCTCATGAGGGCTGGCTTCTCCATCTTCCTGTGCCGAATCTTGCTGAGGTAGGTGTTCTTCGGCGCTATCCGGGGTAGTATTATCTCCCGTGCCGGAATAACCGTTTTTGCTTTGGCGGGATTTAGAGCGGCGTCGCTGACGCCGGCGCTTTGGCTGTTTCTTGGGAGCGTCATCCCCCACTGTTCCATCGCCATCTCCATCTTTTGGAGTATCCACCATATATATGTCATATGACGAGGTGGCCTTCCAGCGCCCTACAGGTGCTGGTTCCTGTTCATCTCCTACATCGTCGTCCATGCCGTCGATGTCTTCGGAGCTGAAGTCAAGCATGTCGGTTAGATCGTCGACAGTGGCTACAAAGTGGGTGGTGGGTGGGCTTTGAATTTCCTCATCGTCCGTATCCCACCCTCGCTGACCGTAGTCCGGCCAGGGCTCTCCTGATAAAGAGAGAGACTTAAGAGAGTTCAGGATGTCGCCAAAAGGCAAATGCTGAAAGATGTCTGCGGCGGTGAACTCCATTATCGGCGCCCAATCGGATTCGATTGGTAGGGGCGCGGGGGGTTCGGAGTCCGGGGAGGAGTCCGGATCCTTGGAGTCACGGGTCGTGTAGAGTGCGGGGCTAGCGTTCGGCTCGATCGCTTTCGGGATCGCAGCCCCCGAGGTGACGTCCAACCACTCATCCTCGATTGGCGCAATAGGCTCTGAGTTAGGGGTCGGAACCGATGCGTGTGCGGCCACCAGGACACTGTCCGGGGGCAGAGCTAGATCATGCCCCTCGAGATAGTGTGGCGCGCTTGCCGTGGCTCGAGCCCGTCGAAGATCAAGTCTCCGCGGATGTCAGCCGTGCAGTTTAAGCTTCCAAACCTGACTTGATGGCCAAGGGCGTAGCTTTCGATCTGCTCCAGGTGGCCGAGCGAATTGGCCCGCAGAGCGAAGCTGCCGAAGACGAAGATCTGTCCGGGGAGCAAAGTCTCACCCTGGACCGCATCGTTGTTGATGATCAAAGGAGCCATCGGGCCTAAAGGCGACGACACAGAGGAACTCTCAATGAAAGCACCACTGTCGGTGTCAAAACCGGCGGATCTCGGGTAGGGGGTCCCGAACTGTGCGTCTAGGCCGGATGGTAACAGGAGGCAGGGAACATGATGTTTTACCCAGGTTTGGGCCCTCTTGATGGAGGTAAAACCCTACGTCCTGCTTGATTAATATTGATGATATGGGTAGTACAAGAGTAGATCTACCACGAGATCAAGGAGGCTAAACCCTAGAAGCTAGCCTACGGTATGATTGTTGTATATGGAGTTAATCGCCTACGGACAACAACCCTCGGTTTATATAGACACCGGATAGGGTTAGGGTTACATAGAGTCGGTTACAATGGTAGGAGATCTTGAATATCCGCATCGCCAAGCTTGCCTTCCACGCCAAGGAAAGTCCCATCCGGACACGGGACAAAGTCTTCAATCTTGTATCTTCATAGTCCAGGAGTCCGGCTGAAGGTATAGTCCGGCTACCCGAACACCCCCTAATCCAGGACTCCCTCAATGAGGAAGATCAAGATGAATTCATGATCATGAAGATGAAGATGCCGGAGCAGACTACAATGGACCATCAATGGGCTAGGTGCAGGACAATCATATTCAAGAGCTGCTTCTCAAGCAGACGGATAACGCAAGAGTTGCCGCCCGAGAGAAAGCCAAGCTGGATCAACTGGAGATAGACGCGGTTACTCCATTGTATGAAGGATGCAAGCCCGAGGATACCCGCCTGAAAGTAATGCTCATGGCTCTGGAGATGAAGGTAAAACACAAAATGACCGACGCATGCTTCGACGAGAACATGTCATTCTGGCACGAACGTCTTCCCAAGGGGAACAAGTGCCCGACCAGTTTCGAGGAGGCGAAGAAAACCGTGTATCCTCTGGATTTACCGCACATGAAATACCATGTGTGCATGAACAATTGCATCATTTATCGGGACGAGCACGCGGAGTCTACCATATGTACGGTGTGCGGCGTCACTCGATATACGAAGAGGAAGAAAGCTCCTCGAAAAGTGGTGTGGTACTTGTTGGGGAACGTTGCAGAAAACAAAAAAATTTCTACGGTTTCACCAAGATCCATCTATGAGTTCATCTAGCAACGAGTGATCGGATTGCATCTACATACCTTTGTAGATCACGCGCGGAAGCGTTCAAAGAACGGGGATGAGGAAGTCGTACTCGACGTGATCCAAATCACCGGAGATCCTAGCACCGAACGGATGGCACCTCCGTGTTCAACACACGTACGGTCAGCGTGACGTCTCCTCCTTCTTGATCCAGCAAGGGGGGAGGAGAGGTTGATGAAGATCCAGCGGCACGACGGCGTGGTGGTGGATGCAGCAGTCACCGCAGCAGGGCTTCGCCGTTCTCTACGGAAGAGGAGGAGGTGTTGGAAGGGAGAGGGAGGCGCCAGGGGCAAGGGTGCGGCTGCCCTCCCTCCCCCCTCTATATATAGGGTCCCCAGGGGGGGCGCCGGCCCTGGAGATCCAATCTCCCAAGGGGGCGGCGGCCAAGGGGGGTGGAGTGCCCCCCAAGGCAAGTGGGGCGCCCCCACCCTAGGGTTTCCAACCCTAGGCGTAGGGGGAAGGCCCAAGGGGGGCGCACCAGCCCACTAGGGGCTGGTTCCCCTCCCACTTCAGCCCATGGGGCCCTCCGGGATAGGTGGCCCCACCCGGTGGACCCCCGGGACCCTTCCGGTGGTCCCAGTACAATACCGGTGACCCCGAAACTTGTCCCGATGGCCGAAATAGCACTTCCTATATATAATTCTTTACCTCCGGACCATTCCGGAACTCCTCTGATGTCTGGGATCTCATCCGGGACTCCGAAGAACTTTCGGGTTACTGCATATTCATATCCCTACAACCCTAGCGTCACCGAACCTTAAGTGTGTAGACCCTACGGGTTCGGGAGACATGTAGACATGACCGAGATGGCTCTCCGGTCAATAACCAACAGCGGGATCTGGATACCCATGTTGGCTCCCACATGCTCCTCGATGATCTCATCGGATGAACCACGATGTCGAGGATTCAAGCAACCCCGTATACAATTCCCTTTGTCAATCGGTACGTTACTTGCCCGAGATTCGATCGTCGGTATCCCAACACCTCGTTCAATCTCGTTACCGGCAAGTCACTTTACTCGTACCGTAATGCATGATCCCGTGACCAGACACTTGGTCACTTTGAGCTCATTATGATGATGCATTACCGAGTGGGCCCAGAGATACCTCTCCGTCATACGGAGTGACAAATCCCAGTCTTGATCCGTGTCAACCCAACAGACACTTTCGGAGATACCCATAGTATACCTTTATAGTCACCCAGTTACGTTGTGACGTTTGGTACACCCAAAGCACTCCTACGGCATCCGGGAGTTACACGATCTCATGGTCTAAGGAAAAGATACTTGACATTGGAAAAACTCTAGCAAACGAACTATACGATCTTGTGCTATGTTTAGGATTGGGTCTTGTCCATCACATCATTCTCCTAATGATGTGATCTCGTTATCAATGACATCCAATGTCCATAGTCAGGAAATCATGACTATCTTTTGATCAACGATCTAGTCAACTAGAGGCTCACTAGGGACATGCTGGTGTCTATGTATTCACACATGTATTACGATTTCCGGATAACACAATTATATCATGAATAAAAGACAATTATCATTGACAAGGAAATATAATAATAATCCTTTTATTATTGCCTCTAGGACATATTTCCAATAGTCTCCCACTTGCACTAGAGTCAATAATCTAGTTACATTGTGATGAATCAAACACCCATGGAATTCTAGTGTTGATCATGTTTTGCTCTAGGGAGAGGTTTAGTCAACGGATCTGCTACATTCAGGTCCGTATGTACTTTACAAATATCTATGTCTCCACCTTGAACATTTTCACGAATGGAGTTGAAGCGACGCTTGATGTGCCTGGTCTTCTTGTGAAACTTGGGCTCCTTGGCAAGTGCAATAGCTCCAGTGTTGTCACAGAAGAGTTTGATCGGCCCCGGCGCATTGGGTATGACTCCTAGGTCGGTGATGAACTCCTTCACCCAAATTGCTTCATGCGCTGCCTCCGAGGCTGCCATGTACTCCGCTTCACATGTAGATCCCGCCATGACGCTCTGCTTGCAACTGCACCAGCTTACTGCCCCACCATTCAAAATATACACATATCCGGTTTGTGACTTAGAGTCATCCAGATCTGTGTCGAAGCTAGCGTCGATGTAACCCTTTACGACGAGCTGTTCGTCACCTCCATAAACGAGAAACATTTCCTTAGTCCTTTTCAGGTACTTCAGGATATTCTTGACCGCTGTCCAGTGTTCCTTGCCGGGATTACTTTGGTACCTACCTACCAAACTTACGGCAAGGTTTACATCAGGTCTGGTACACAGCATGGCATACATAATATAGCCTATGGCCGAGGCATAGGGGATGACACTCATCTCTTCTATATCTTCTACCGTGGTCGGACATTGAGCTGAGCTCAATTTAACACCTTGCAACACAGGCAAGAACCCCTTCTTAGACTGATCCATATTGAACTTCTTCAATATCTTATCAAGGTATGTGCTTTGTGAAAGACCTATGAGGCGTCTTGATCTATCTCTATAGATCTTTATGCCTAATATATAAGCAGCTTCTCCAAGGTCCTTCATTGAAAAACTCTTATTCAAGTAGGCCTTAATGCTGTCCAAAAGCTCTATATCATTTCCCATCAAAAGTATGTCATCTACATATAATATGAGAAATGCTACAGAGCTCCCACTCACTTTCTTGTAAACGCAGGCTTCTCCATAAGTCTGCATAAACCCAAACGCTTTGATCATCTCATCAAAGAGAATGTTCCAACTCCAGATGCTTGCACCAGCCCATAAATCGAGCGTTGGAGCTTGCACACCTTGTCAGCATTCTTAGGATCGACAAAACCTTCCGGATGCATCATATACAATTCTTCCTTAAGGAAACCATTAAGGAATGCCGTTTTGACGTCCATTTGCCATATCTCATAATCATAGAATGCGGCAATTGCTAACATGATTCGGACCGACTTCAGCTTCGCTACCGGTGAGAAAGTCTCATCGTAGTCAACCCCTTGAACTTGTGATAACCCTTAGCGACAAGCCGAGCTTTATAGATGGTCACATTACCATCCGCGTCTGTCTTCTTCTTAAAGATCCATTTATTTTCTTTGGCTCACCGCTCAACGGGCAAGTTAGTCAAAGTCCACACTTCGTTTTCATACATGGATCCTATCTCGGATTTCATGGCTCGTTCTATCTCGTTACCGGCAAGTCACTTTACTCGTACCGTAATGCATGATCTCGTGACCAGACACTTGGTCACTTTGAGCTCATTATGATGATGCATTACCGAGTGGGCCCAGAGATACCTCTCCGTCATACGGAGTGACAAATCCCAGTCTTGATCCGTGTCAACCCAACAGACACTTTCGGATATACCCGTAGTATACCTTTATATTCACCCAGTTACGTTGTGACGTTTGGTACACCCAAAGCACTCCTACGGCATCCGGGAGTTACACGATCTCATGGTCCAAGGAAAAGATACTTGACATTGGAAAAAATCTAGCAAACGAACTATACGATCTTGTGCTATGTTTAGGATTGGGTCTTGTCCATCACATCATTCTCCTAATGATGTGATCTCGTTATCAATGACATCCAATGTCCATAGTCAGGAAATCATGACTATCTTCTGATCAACGAGCTAGTCAACTAGAGGCTCACTAGGGACATGCTGGTGTCTATGTATTCACACATGTACTACGATTTCCGGATAACACAATTATAGCATGAATAAAAGACAATTATCATGAACAAGGAAATATAATAATAATCCTTTTATTATTGCCTCTATGGCATATTTCCAACAGTACTTTCCGATCACTCCTCATCTGCAGCAGTATTTCGCGGACCCTAAGCTAGCAAAGCTCCTGCATTGGCACGCGGATAGGGAGGAGAATAAGCGAGAAGATGACGGAAATGATCAGGAGATAAATAAAAAAGACAAGATGCTGAGTCACCCTAAGGATGCGAGCCAGTGGCAAGCGTTAAACTTCGGACACCCAGAATTTGGGGATGATCCAAGGAACATCATGCTTGGCGAGAGCACCAATGGAGTCAATCCGTTTGGCAGCCAGAGAAGCACACATAGCACCTGGCCTGTGTTTGTGTGGATGTACAACCTTCCCCCTGGTTGTGCATGAAGAGGAAGTACATTCACATGAGTATGCTAATTGAAGGGCCGAAACAACCAGGGAACGACATCAATCTGTATCTGGGGCTGCTGAAAGAGGAGCTAGACACGCTGTGGAAAACGCCAGCCAATACATGGGATGCCGTAGAGAAAGAATATTTCCCTATGAGAGCCACACTGCTCACGAAGGTGCACGACTATCTCGGTTACGGATATCTCGCGGGGCAGGTGGTCCATGGATTTTCTGGATGCGTCAGGTGCATGGATGACACAACGTATCGCCGGCTAGATAGAGATCCCGGGTCTTTGAAAACCGTGTTCATGGGACATCGAAGGTGGCTTCACAACGATGACCCATGGAGAAAACGCAAGGATCTGTTCGATGGTGAAACCGAACCCCGAAGATGCCTGCGTACGAGGAGCGGTGAGGAAATAGATGAGCTATTGAAAAATTGAAAAGATTGCCCACTGCCGGGAAAGAAGCAAAAGGCGCCAGAGCCGGGAAAGAAGCGAAAGGCGCCAGAGCCGCTGCTGAAGGTATGTAAAACAATGTCTGTTTTCTGGGACTTGCCGTACTGGAAGATCCATCATGTGCCTCACAGCCTTGATGTCATGCATATCACGAAGAACATGTGTGAGAGTCTGCTTGGTACCCTGCTCAACATGCCAAAGAAGGATACATGATGACACACCCACCCACCCGCCCGCCGCCACCCTAAAACCCTCGTCCACTCACCGCCGGCGATCTCTACGTCTAACTGTGAGATCGCTCATTGGATCCGGCCATCGTGTTCGGCGTCGTCTGCCCCCTCTTTTGGTTGTCATCTTAATGGCGGTACATGCTTCCATCTCCCTAGGTTTGGATTTCTCTGCGGGGATGGACATGGCGCATGAGATCGGTCGCTTGTTCCACCGCACGGTCCATCCCACAGACCAATCTGGTCATTTCGTTATGGTGGCCTCTTTTGCACGGCATTCTTTCCGTTTGGACAAAGACAATGTGGGCTTGGCACTTGAATCAGCCATTGGTGGATATTGTTCTGCTCTCAAGGTATCTCAACTGCATGATCGTGTCTTCTCTTTCAATGTTTCGTGCAAAGAAGTTGGGTTTTTTATCTTGCATCAAAGGAGTTTTGTCTTCCTGCAATTCAAATGTTTCTTTCATCTTTGGGGTCATGGTGGCCCTGATTGGGTAAAGGAATTTTGGCTATGGCAATCTGAATGTGATCAGGAGTGGACTTTGATCAGTCCATCTAAGAGGAGAGCTAGGTTAGGCTTGGAAGCCATGCAACATGTCCCGGGGAAATCTTCTCTCCATTCTCAATCAACTAGATCTAAGCATTCCAAGCATATTCAATTTGCCACGTTCATGCAATACCCGGCTAAAAAGGTTATAATTATGGGCCTACGTCTGATGAGGTCACAACTGTCCGGGAGGCAGGTTACGTGGTCTCTGTGCATGAAGCTCTTCCTTCCACGTCATCGGCATCTTCGCCGGTGACAGTATCTTCTCCGTCGTCGGCATCTTCGCCGCCGGCGTGCCCAATCATTCAGTTTGGACCATTACCGCCTTCCCCGCAGGGTTTATCCCATGCATGCGGTACGTCTGGATGCTCGGGCGGTCTGTTGTTACCTGCCACGGCAAGTGTAGATCCACCCGTATTGCCTTCAGTTGCATCTTTGGGCCTTATCACGGCTTTGGGCTCTAGTGCCCAGCCCATATGCCTATCGGATGATGAAGTTGATAGCCCATCTTCGCCGACGAATCAGTTTCCCTCTCCGAAAGAAATTGTTGATGATCTGTAGAGTTTTGATGAGATGATTGAGGATTTAGCCGCAAGTTATTGGGACTGCCAAAATTGTTTGGGCATGCGCCACACGCCAGAGACCTGCACGAACCTGATATGGTGTAGAAATTGTTTTCGTTCTGGTCATATTTAAAAAGATTGCACCGGCCGTGCTCCTGACTTATCCCTTTGGGTGCCCAAAGTCCCATCACCTAGCTTTGGAAATCGTGAGAGGAAGAAAATTTACTCTGCCTCTTTGGCCTCTTCGGTTTCCTAAGAACAAATGCCTCAGCAGCAAAAAAACAACACCTCCTGCTACTCCGATGGCGTTGCCATCGACACACCCGCCGCCCCAAACCACATATCACCAAGCAGCACCAAGCTCTTATCCTAGCCCGCCCCCTCCAATGGCGGTGTATGAGATCGATCCCTTTCGCTTCATCCCGGCTGGCTTCGACATTGTGGATGGTGGTGCTGATCGTCTGCCGTGCACCCACTACACTCCCGCGATCCCTCCCCCCGAGCGCACGAGCAGTACATGGTGGGAATCGTGGAGCCTGCACCCCCGGCTCATCTGGTTGGTGCTCGTCGACAGCAGGTGCTCAACTTCTTAATCCAGACCATGCATGTTCCTGTCCGCTCTGCTCAAACTTGGTATCAAGGAGTTGGTTTATTCGAGATGGAAGATCCTGTGGTCTGTGCCTCCTTCACTTCGCATCCACCTTTTCCTTTGGGTTTAGATGAGGATGGTTAGGAGTTCTTTGTCAGGTTTATTTTGCATAACTAAGGAGACGGTTTTAGAGCTCTACATGGACACATGCAGGGTTGGTTGATGTTTATTGGCATACCTCTGGATTATCGTAATACACAGTGCATTGCAGATATGGTTAGCACCTTTGGTCAGTTCCACTACTAGAATAGTACATATCGTCGGAAGGTCAGGTCTTTGGTTCGCGCTTCGTTCCCTCACAACGTGTTGGTTCCACGCTCTGTTACTTTTAGGGAATTTGCCACTTGGGGCGGTACTCTAGTTTCTTGGACGGCTGGCTACTATATCCTGGATGGTGACTTTGTGGATGCTTTGATTACCGCCGATGAGGACCCAATGCCCCTGGATGGCAACCCATATCCTATGCCAGGGGCTAATGCTCCCCCTTAGCCCTTCTGGGCCATGCCACCTTACCCTGCTTTGGGTTGGAATGCGGTGCCCCCTGGCCATGAGCAAGGACACAATGATGTGCCAAGCTGGGACATAACTTGAACAATGACGATGGTTGGGGCCCTTGGGAGGATGCTATCCAGCCTGACCAAGATCCTGTACACGACCCAATCGTACAAGACCACAACTCCATGATCCTCAATCCTTCAATGAATTCTAACGATGATGCTGACATGGAAGAAGATCAACAGCCTTTGGTCCATGTTCATCCAGCAGGCCCTCTAGATCCTATTAATTTGGGCATTGTCAGGGTATTTTATGGGCCAGTGCTACCGCCAGCAATGATTTGGGAAAGATCCTTCAAGTCTTTGATGCCAGAGTTCTTCATAAAAAATGTTCCAAGCTGCCTGCCAGGTCTTTGCTTCCCACCCGTGCCTGTTAAGATGAGCTCCCCCCTTTTGGAGCAACACTGGCAATCCCTGGCCTATGATAAGTCTGATTTCTGCACACAGCCACGCTCCTCTGTTGTTCTTCAAGAGATACCAGATGATTTGCAGGACCCTGTCTCTCAAGCAATACATCATTCCCAGGATGACTTTCAGTTCACAACTATCACTCCCTCGCCCTTGGGAAAGAGACCAAGACAAGCTCGTCGCTCCAAGCGAGATGTTCATATTGTTGAGGAGTTGACTGATTTTTCTGTCGGAAGGATGACACGTAGCTGTGCAAAAAGGACTGGCATGAAGCCCACCTTTGCAATTCCTGTGAAGCCTACTCCTCTCCGTCGCCCCAAGGCCAAGAAGCTCAAGCTTGACAAGGATGCAGGCCAAGACACTCCGCTGCCACCTCCGACGCCCATCGCTACAATGCAGGCAATCGGTGCTTCACTTGGGATCGCTCCGGAGGAGTTATTAGTGGAGAAGCATATGGCTTCTCCTAAACAAGCTCCACAAGACGACAGTTCTCATGATGAGTGATCTACAGAGTTATTTGCTGGGACCATGGAAACACCTGGCCGTTTGTTCTTTTGGTTTACTTTTGTCTTATGTTGCTCTGAACTTGTCTATTGTGGCTGTGTGTTACTCTGCGGCACTTATAGCTGAGCTGTTAAGCAGCGCAGTTCGACTCTATTGTCTTTTGTTAGTTATCTATGGAGACTACATCGTTTCGTAATTGGAATGTGTTGTGCTGGAATGTGCGTGGCCTGAACTCTGATGCTCGACAGCGTGACATTAGAGCTAAGATAGAGGAGAGCCACTGCTCCATAATTTGTTTGCAGGAAACTAAGTGTGAGCAGTTCGACATTAGGAAGATTCGGTCCTTCTGCCCTAGGCGTTTTGATCAATTTGCTTTCTCTCCTTCTGTGGGTGCTTCTAGTGGAATCTTGGTGATTTGGAATTCTTCAGTATTTGAGGGGGAGCTAGTGGAAAGCTAGCGCTTCAGTATTGTTGTTTCTTTTAAGTCTGTTCATAACTTAGAATGATGGACTCTGGTTTCTATGTATGGGCCATGTGATGGTCAACCTAGAGACGATTTTGTGAGTTGGTTATATCACCTAACTATCCCCTTGGATGAGAATTGGTTGCTCCTTGGTGATTTTAACTTCATCCGCTCTCTAGATAATAGAAATCTGCCAAGAGGAGATATAAATGACATCTTTCTCTTTAATGAAATCATTGGCCGTCTTGGACTTGTCGAATTGCCAATAAAGGGTAGAAGCTTTACTTGGTCCAATATGCAGCAAATCCCTCTCTTGGAACAGCTTGATTGGTTCTTCACATCCTCTGATTGGATCTCTCACTACCCTAATACAGTTGTCTTTCCTTTGGCAAAAACCTCATCGGATCATGTGACATGTGTGGTTTCAATCGACACTAAAATTCCCAAGTCCAAGATTTTTAGGTTTGAAAATTACTAGGTTGAAATGCCAGGGTTTATGGAGTGTGTCAAGAAATCTTGGGAGGCCCCTGTTTTTTCTGATCTCTATGCATCCGCAGTTTTAACTAGGAAATTTAAACAGCTCAGGTATGACTTAAGAGTTTGGATTAAAAACCTCTCTTACCTTAAGAAGTTAACTATGGAATGCAGTAAAGTTATTATCTATTTTGATAAGTTGGAGGAGTTACGGCCACTAGTTAGATCTGAGTTCAATTTCAGGAAAATAGTCAAGCTGCATTATGAGCATTTGTTGAAGCTCCACTATATCTATTGGAAGCAGAGGTGTACGATTAGGTACATCAAGGTGGGTGAGGAAAACCAAAAAATTCCCATGCCATGGCATCTGAGCGCATGAGGAAAAACTCTATAGCTAGTCTAAAAACGCAGGGGATGGATGATCCTGTTTCTGATCATGATCAAATGGCGGGAATCCTCTGGGCTTCCTTCAAAAACCGAATGGGCCAGGCCCAGGACATTTCAATGGGCTATGATCTGGGCACACTCATCCAGCCTATCCCTGGTTTGGAGGAATTGTCGCTTCCCTTCTGTGATGCTGAGATTAAAAAGGTCTTGCAGGAGCTGCCAACTGACAGGGCGCCAGGGCCTGATGGTTTTAATGGCATGTTTGTCAAGCGTTGTTGGCCGATCATTGAGAAATATTTCTTAAGTTTGATCAAAGACTTTTATGAAGGGAAAGTTTCTCTGGAAAACATTAATGGGTCTCTCATTACCCTTATCCCTAAGATGTTATCTCCTGAGGGACCGGATGATTTTAGGCCCATTTCTCTTACAAACACCTGCTTGAAGTTTCTCACCAAGTTGCTGGCTAATAGGTTGCAAAGGGTGATTCTAAACTGCATCCATAAGAATCAGTATGGTTTTCTTAAGGGTAGAGCAATCCAGGACTGTCTGGCTTGGAGTTTTGAGTATATACATCAATGCAAACAGTCCAAGAGGCCTATTGTTATTCTGAAATTAGATTTTGCCAAGGCTTTTGATACTGTTAATCATGAGGTTATTTTGTTGATGCTCAAACACAAAGGTTTCGATGATAAATGGATTGGATGGATCAAAGAGATCCTTTCTACAGGGTCTTCTTCTGTGTTGCTAAATGGCATCCCTGGCAAGCAGTTCAAGTGCAAATGTGGGGTCAGACAAGGGGATCCTTTATCACCTCTTCTATTTGTAATTGCAGCTGACCTTTTACAATCTGTGATTAATCAAATGCTGACACATGGTGTCTTATCACTCCCAATCCCCACCCATGACCAGGAGTTTCCCATTATACAGTATGCTGATGATACTGTTACCTTTCTATCAGCTAGAGATGAGGAGCTGGTGGCTCTCAAGAACATGTTACTCACCTTTCAAGAATCTACTGGTCTCAAGGTCAATTTTGCAAAGTCCTCAATGATCCCACTCAACATTGATGAAGGTGAAGCAATTCGGTTAGCTGCTCTGTTTGGCTGCAGGATTGGCCAACTCCCTTTTACATATCTAGGGCTGCCCCTTGGAACCACTAGACCCAGGATTGTTGATCTGATGCCTTTAGTGGATACTTTCGAGAGACATTTGACTGCTAGCTCATGCATGCTCAATCAAGGATCACGCTTACAGCTCCTAACTTCGGTCCTGACTTCCATGCCAATTTACTTTCTTTGTAGCTTGCAAATCCCTCATGGGATTATCAAACAGTTGGACAGAATCTTCAGACAATGCCTCTGGAGGGGGAGTTCTGATGCTCCAAAGCAATCTTTGGCTGCTTGGGATCTAGTTTGTCGGCCAAAAGATAAAGGAGGTCTTGGTGTGATTAACTTAAACATCCAAAACAAAGGGCTCGTACTCAAGCATTTGCATAAGTTCTATAATAAGGTTGACATACCATGGGTGTCCCTCATCTGGAACAGTTATTATGCTGATGGTGTCCCACATGCTACAACCCCGGTGGGGTCCTTTTGGTGGAGAGATATCCTCAATCTCCATGATGCGTACACACCTATTGCCTCAGTGCACATCAACATGGGTGACTCTGCTCTGTTCTGGACTGATGCTTGGCATATTGGTGGATCTTCTAGACCTTTATGTTGGAGATTGCCAAGGTTATTTTCCTTTGTTAACAATGACAAGGTTTTAGTGCATGAATTCCTCATATCACAGGATATTTTTTCAATGTTCTTCTTTCCATTGTCTCATGAGGCTGCTCAAGAGTTGCATGTGCTAGAGAATTGGATAATGGCCTTGGACAGGGACACTAACATACCGGATGTTTGGGTCTGGCCGGGCAAATCTGGTGCATTCTCAGCCAAGAGTTTCGACACCTTAACGCACTCACATTTGCCCACAATTCAACCATGTAAATGGTTGTGGAAAAGCATATGCACATTGAAGATCAAAGTCTTTGGCTGGTTACTTTTCTTTGACAGGCTTAACACCAAGGACCTCCTGATCCGCAGGCACTGGAGATCCACTTTGGATGATAATCTTTGTGTTATCTGTTAGGAACTCTCATATGAGGATAGGCTGCATTTGTTCTTCAACTGCAATTTCAGTCGGAGGGTTTGGAACTGTCTTTCTATTGATTGGCCAAGAGGGCCGGACATTTTGCAATGTATCCAACATGCTAGATCAAGTTTCAGGCATACTTTCGTCTTTGAAGTAATGCTGACAGCTGCCTGGAACATTTGGATCCTCAGCAATGGAAGAACTTTTAGAGGGGAGAGAGCTACTTTTGCTGCTTGGAGGTCTAACTTTGTACATGATCTCACACTTCTATCTCATAGGCTCAAGGAGGATAGCAGCATCAAGCTTAAAGCTTGGATAAATGCTTTAGTCTAATTAGTCTAGGTAGGTTAATGTACTCTGGTTCTTTAGCTTTCTAGACTAGTTTGTTAGCTCTTGTATATATTCCTTTTGTACTTTTGTACAGTTATTTCATTTTAATAAAGGGCTGTGGGGCTTTGCCTCACAGTAAATATTCAAAAAAAACATGCCAAAGAGGACCAAAGATGGGCCGAAAGCAAGGGCAGACTTGAAATCAATGGGCATCAGGGAGGAGCTTCACGCTAATGACGATGATGATGATGATAACGAGGCGAAGCAGGACACGGAAAGTCATCGCAAAGGCAAAAAGGCCAAGAAGACCGGAAATGACTACCCTCCCATGTGCTTCACTCTAAGTCAGGAGGAGATCGAGCAGTTTTTCACCTGCCTCGTAGGAGTTAAACTTCCTTACAGTTACGCGGGGAAGATAAGAAGATACCTAGACTCAGCGAAGCAGAAGTTCAGCGGGATGAAGTCTCACGATTGTCACGTGCTGATGACGCAGATACTTCCAATCCATGGGATCATGGATGCGCACGTCCGTGAAACGCTATTTGGCCTATGCAATTTTTCGACGTCATCTCTCGGAAGTCGGTTGGCGTGAGGCAACTCAGAAGGCTATAGGAAGAGATCGTGGTGATACTATGCGAGCTTGAGATGTACTGCCCACCTGCATTCTTCGATGTTATGGTGCATCTGCTTGTCCATATCATGGAGGATATCATCCAACTCGGGCCGACGTTCCTACACAGCATGATGCCGTTCGAAATGATGAATGGTGTCATCAAAGGATACATTCGCAACATGTCACGTCCAGAGGGAAGCATAGCCAGGGGCTTTCTGACCGAAGAGTGCATCTCCTACTGCACGAATTATCTAGTCATCGAGAAACCCGTTGGTCTGCCCGTCAACAGGCACCTCGGCAGGCTCGCTGGATGGGGTCATGACGAGGGTCGCCGCGAAATGCATGTCGACTTCGAGGGTTGACTCACCAACTTTGAAAGAGCAAACCTAGTTGCGCTACAACACATAGACGTGGTCGATCCTTGGGTGGTAGAGCACAAAACCTTTATTGAGAAGACGTACAATGACCAAGGCCAACAGAGGACGGACGGAGATATAATCAAAGAGCACAACTCATGTTTCACGCGTTGGTTCAAGGAGAAGCTTCTGTCATACCCTTTACATGAGGATTCTTTCGCGGAAGAAAAACTCATTTTCGCCTTGTCACAGGGCGCCGAGCACAACCTGATGACCTATGAGGCGTACGATATCAACGGCTACACATTCTACACTGAGGACAAGGACATGAAGAGCGATGGTTATCAGAACTCTGAGGTAACGATGGAATCCTACGCCGGTAACAACAAGGACAGATACTACGGAAGGATCAAGGAGATCTGGAAGCTGAGCTATGCTGGAGAGAAGGTCCCGATGTTCCGTGTCAGATGGGACAAGAGCGTCATAAAAGAAGGCCGGTATTTCACCACCATGGTTATACCCGAAGCCAAATCCAAGACCGCGGGCGCAAACGTCCCCTGAAAAATGAGCCATGGGTACTGGCTTCCCGAGTGGACCAATGCTTCTTCATTACCGACCCGTCAAAGCCCAGTCGTGTTGTCGTGATGAGAGGCAAAAGTAAGATCATCGGAATGGACGGAGTCGCCAATGAGCAAGACTTCGACAAGTGCGGTGACCCGAAGATGGAACATGACGATGACGATGAAGTGCCATACACCACAAGAAGAAGCAGGACCACCCTACCTAAAGGACGTCCATTCAACAGAAGAACTCCATTTGCGAAAAAGATGGGAAAGAAGATTGTGAAAAGATAGCTAGCTAAGATCGATTGTATTTAAATCATAGTCTTCATTTCTCGATTGTATTTCGACATTTTGAAATGATACTTCTTCTATGCTAGTCCTCATGAATATTGAATTTGTTAATGTTTTTTGAACTCATGAATATTTTTAAATTTCATGGGCACTTTTTGAATTCATGAATATTCTTCAAATTTGATGATATTTTTTCATATTCATAAATGTTTTACCAATTCACAAATGAATGTAACTAAAAATCCAAAAAAATATTGATGATATTTTTAAGTAACAAATTTGATGAATTTTCAAATAACAAATTTGATGATATTTTCAATTAAAAATAAAAAAACAAATTTGATGATATTTGATGATATCTTCTGTTCTAGTCCTCATGAAAATAACAAATTTGATAAAAAACAAATTATTAGATGCAGTAAAAAATAATGAAAAAAGTTACTAATGGTGCACCAGAGGAGGGTGCGCCATTGCTATCAGTGTTTTTATGGCACACCCCTAGATGGTGCACCATTACTAACATTCCCCCCTCTAGCTGGATACCCCTTCGCCCGATCCCCCTTCCCTCTCCCTCGCCAGATCCCCCTTCCCTCCTTCGCCACACCCGCTCCGATGACCCCCGCGCCCGCTCCGACGACCCTCGCGCCCGCTCCACACCCGCTCCGGCTCCCCTGTTGGATAAGGCCGAGCCAGACCCCCTGTGCAAACCCTAGCACCTCCCCACTTCCCCTCCCCTCGCGCTGCTTCACCCGACTAGGTCGTCGCCGTCACCGCATCGTCCCCGCGACCACCGTCGTCCCCGCACCCCACCAAGGAGTCCAGGAGCTCTACAGTATTCTTCTACGTCATCTATGGCCACCTGTTCGAGCTCGACAACTCTGCATCGTGCGGATCGAGGTCTTCTTCCACCTTCGGCCACCGCGGCCTCACCGTCGATCCGCGTCACCTCGTCAACCCCGGGCCCGCATGAGCTCGCCATCGTCTTCCTCTCGGTGAGCTGCACCAGTTCCCCTTCCCCTTCGATTTCGTCGTCGTAGATTGTCGCACCATCGCGCCCCGGCTCCTGGTTGCCGCCCCCCATGGCCGTACTCCTCTCGGCCCCTGGCCGCGCCCTGGCCCCGCCCAGGCGCGCTCACCGCACCGCGATCGCGCCTCCACTACGCTCGGGCCGCGCCCAGCCGTATCGCCCAATCTGATGGTGTATACTTCTTATGTTCTTTCCAATTTGTTTCTTTTTACCATGCTTTGCTTGTGTGTTCCTGCTGCTTGACTAATTGAACACCTGTTGTTGCTACTGTGGGACAATGTTCCTTATTTTCTTCCTGATGTTGCTATTTCCATTGAAGTACTCACATGTGTTCTAGATGAGCTGCTGCTAGTTAGTTCCCCTTAGACTATATTCTAGATTGCATAGCATAACTCCAGAATTTTGTCATTGCACACCTGCGCATATATTTCTATTGTGAGCATAACTCCAGAATTTATTTATCTGTGATTCGTATTGGGTTAAAAACTGGGGTGACTCTGGCTGTAAACTGAACTTGGTTCGGTTAAAAACTGCACTGTCAAATCTGGACAGCAAGCTTATATCTGAAAAATGAGTTAGCTAGGCTCAGAATTTTGAGTTGGCCCCTTTACATAAGTTTTAGATAAAGTTTCAAGTTTCTTTAGAGTATTTATTTGTGTCGTTTGGATGTACAGTTTGAGAGCAGCTATCAGTTTAGTTTGCTGTACCAAAATATATGTTCCTGGGTACAGTATTTTGAGGTGGTATTAAAATAAAGTTACAACATGAAAATTTTGGAGGTTGTTCTGTAGATACTTAAAACACATATCACTTGTCAGGTATCGTTCAATATATTAAATCCTATGAAATTATCAAAGTGGGTTGTACTATGTTGGACAGAATTTTATGTTTGGACTTGGATGAATGTAACCAGACTTATACTCTCAGATTTTGTCATAGTTGATGGCGTGAGGACTTATAATGTGATAAAGTATATACGTTGTTGCAACACCTCCATATGAAAGTAGAGGCACATTGTGGTGTTAGTTTGCTGGGTTTTGTCTCCGACCATCGTGTCGTGATGATTTTGCAGGTACCCCGAGAGGCCCTTGAGTTTGCCGGAATGTCGATTAACTTTCGTTCCGGCTAATTTGGGTACTCCATATGTCATATTTTCAGCAAAGGTCATGCTGAAATTTTCCGTGAATTTAAGCATGACTTTGCTAAAAATAGGACATATAGGGTACTTCGACTAATGCATGGGTCGGGGTATCCTAGTACTTAATTAAGTAGGATCAACTGCCTCTTGTGTTATGCATGGGCCTCAGCGTCGACAAACCCTAAATGATAAAACCTTGGCTTTTAGGGTGCCTCGGTGTCGATAAAAACCTAAATGATGAAAGCTTAGGCTTTTAGGGTGCCTCGGCATCGACAAACCCTAAATGATAAAAGCTTAGCTTTTAGGATGCCTCGGTGTCGACAAACCCTAAATGCTGAACCATGATCTTGTTCCTTGACAATAACCAACTTTTTGACCATTTTTTCCTATTTAGAGTGAAACATGGCCCACAACGATGAGGCCAGCGGTTCAGGCAAGGCATTCTGGGAGCTGTCCCAGGAGATGGAGGAAGAACCTCACCGCTATGAGGACGCCGCGGAAGACACCGATCCCGACTACACAACCCCTAGTGGCGTCGGGGATGACACCACTGATGGTGCCGCCGAGGATGCCACCACTGATGATGGCGGCGCATGCACAGATGGCAGCCAACCGAAGAGGCAACGGAAGGACCGGCGCCCGAACGTGCTCGGCGCCGTCAAGGAGGAATTTACTGAAGTGTCCTCCGAGGGGCATCCAACGGCGCCCAAAGAAATAGTCAAGGGGTATACGGGACAGCTCGGGTGCATTCTCCGGAGCACCATCTCGATCAACACCGAGAACCTAAGGCATCGTGACCGAGGGAATTTGCGCAACCTCCTCTTCACGAAGCTGCACGAACGATACAAGTTCCCCGGTGACTTCGCAAGCACACGCCTCTCAGGGAATAAAGTGAACAGTGCCGCCGTCACGAAGATGAGCACAACCCTGGCTACTTGGAGAGCCTTAGTGAAGAGCATGATTGAAAAAGGTGATAGTTATGAGAAGATCAAGGAGAAAAATCCTTCGATTAGCAAAGACGACTATCGGGAGTTCAAGATCAAGTGCGAGAGCAACGCATCTGCAGAATCAAGTCAGTGGGGGAAAGAGATGCGGGAGTTGAACTTCAGGGTCCACAAACTCGGTCTCGGCGGTTAGAGAGTGGCGGAACCTATATGGGACAAGGAGGATGCGGAGCGTGCCGAGCAAGGCCTACCGCCCCTCTTCGAGAAATACCGTGACAAGCAGACCAGGAACTATGTCAGGGCCCGGTACAAGATTGACCCGGTAACCAAGGAGCTTACCACGGATTCGAAGACCAAGGCGCTTGAGCGTGTTCTGGTAAGGAATACACCCCCGCGTAATTAGCTCCATATGGTTGCATTCTAATTAATGAAGCCAAATTTCTAAATGGTTCACGTTCCTTCCGCAGGACACTGAAAGCAGTAGCGCGGGGTCGTCTCAGAGCTCCCCTTTCGACACCCCTTTAAATAGAGCGTTGAACGTAATGAAAAACAAGGATAAGCTCAGTAAGCCGACGTCAGCTGGTCGTGTGGCCGGCAAAGGCTTGTCCACGAAATGGCCGGAGTACTATACCGCTAGGCGAAAGGAGAGAAAGACCAGCTCAGAAAGCCAGGAGCGCGAGGTTCAACAACTCAAGGCACAAGTGGCGTGGATTCCGGAGATCGTCGAAGAGCAAGTGCGAGACCAACTGGGAGCGACGATCACCGCCATTATGCCTACCTTGGTTTCTGGGCTGCATGCGTGGATTGCGGGAGGCTGTTGGGGATCGTAGCAGAAATTTATAATTTTCTACGCGTCACCAAGATCAATCTATGGAGTAATCTAGCAACAAGGGGAAGGAGAGTGCATCTACATACCCTTGTAGATCGCTAAGCAAAAGCGTTGCAAGAACGCGGATGAAGGAGTCGTACTCGCAGCGATTCAGATCGCGGTTGATTCCGATCTAAGCGCCGAACAACGGCGCTTCCGCGTTTAACACACGTGTAGACCGGTGACGTCTCCTGCGCCTTGATCCAGCAAAGGGAGAAGGAGAGGTTGGGGAAGACTCCGTCCAGTAGCAGCACGACGGCGTGGTGGTGGAGGAGCGCGGAACTCCAGCAGGGCTTCGCCAAGCACTACGAGAGACGAGTAGGGAGAGAGGTAGGGCTGCGCCAACAGGGAAAGAACTTCATGTGTTGGGGTGCCCCTTTGCCTCCACTATATATGGGGAGAGGGAGGGCTGCACCCCCACCTAGGGTTCCCTCCCCAAGGGGTGCGGCAGCCCTAGATCCTATCTAGGGTGGAGGCCACAAGGGGGAGAGGGGGAGGCGCACCTGGGGTGGGCCTTAGGGCCCATCTGCCCTAGGGTTTGCCCCCCTCCCCTCTAGGAGGCGCCTTGGGCCTTGGTGGGAGGCGCCCCAGCCCACCTAGGGGCTGGTCCCTTCCCACTTTTGGCCCATGTAGGCCTCCAGGGCCCGTGGCCCCTCTCGGTGGACCCCCGGACCGCTTCGGTGGTCCCGGTACACTACCGGTGATGCCCGGAACACTTCTGGTGGCCAAAACCATACTTCCTATATATCAATCTTTACCTCCGGACCATTCCGGAACTCCTCGTGACATTCGGGATCTCATCCGGGACTCCGAACAACATTCGGTAACCGTGTACATACTTTCTCTATAACCCTAGCGTCATCGAACCTTAAGTGTGTAGACCCTACGGGCTCGGGAGTCATGCAGACATGGCCGAGACAACTCTCCGGTCAATAACCAACAGCGGGATTTGGATACCCATGTTGGTTCCCACATGCTCCACGATGATCTCATCAGATGAACTACGATGTCAAGGATTCAATCAATCCCGTATACAATTCCCTTTGTCTATCGGTACGATACTTGCCCGAGATTCGATCGCCGGTATCCCGATACCTTGTTCAATCTCGGTACCGGCAAGTCTCTTTACTCGTTCCGTAACACATCATCCCGTGATCAACTCCTTGGTCACATTGTGCACATTATAATGATGTCCTACCGAGTGGGCCCAGAGATACCTCTCCGTTTACACGGAGTGACAAATCCCATTCTCGATTCGTGCCAACCCAACAGACACTTTCGGAGATACACGTAGTGCACCTTTATAGCCACCCAGTTATGTTGTGACGTTTGGCACACCCAAAGCACTCCTACGGTATCCGGGAGTTGCACAATCTCATGGTCTAAGGAAATGATACTTGACATTAGAAAAGCTTTAGCATACGAACTACACGATCTTTGTGCTAGGCTTAGGATTGGGTCTTGTCCATCACATCATTCTCCTAATGATGTGATCCCGTTATCAACGACATCCAATGTCCATGGTTAGGAAACCGTAACCATCTATTGATCAACGAGCTAGTCAACTAGAGGCTTACTAGGGACATGGTGTTGTCTATGTATCCACAATGTATCTGAGTTTCCTATCAATACAATTCTAGCATGGATAATAAACGATTATCATGAACAATTAAATATGATATAATAATAACTAATTTATTATTGCCTCTAGGGCATATTTCCAATAGTCTCCCACTTGCACTAGATTCAATAATCTAGTTCACATCGCCATGTGATTAACACTCACAGGTCACATCACCATGTGACCAACATCCAAGAGTCTACTAGACTCAATGATCTAGTTCACATCATTATGTGATTAACACTCAAAGAGTTCTGGGTTTGATCATGTTATGCTTGTGAGAGAGGTTGTAGTCAACAGGTCTTGCCATATTCAGATCCCTATGTGTTTCGCAAAACTTTATGTCATATCATAGATGCTGCTACCACGTTCCACTTGGAGCTATTCCAAATTGTTGCTCCATTATACGTATCCGGTATCTCTACTTAGAGCTATCCAGATAGGTGTTAATCTTGCATCGACGTAACTCTTTACGTTGAACTCTTTATCATCTCCATAACCGAGAAACATTTCCTTATTCCTCTAAGGATAATTTCGACCGCTATCTGGTGATCCACTCCTAGATCACCTTTGTACCCTCTTGCCAGACATGTGGCAAGGCACACATCAGGTGCGGTACTTCAGCATGGCATACCGTATAGAGCCTATGACAAAAGCATAGGGGACGACCTTCGTCCTTCCTCTTTCTTCTGCCGTGGTCAAGCTTTGAGTCTTACTCAACTTCACACCTTAGAACTCAGGTAAGAACCCCTTCTTTGACTGATCTATTTTGAACTCCTTAAAAAACATGTCATGGTGTGCGTTCTTTGAAAGTATCATCAGGCGTCTTGATCTATCTATATAGATCTTGATGCCCAATATGTAAGCAGCTTTATCCAGGTCTTCCTTTGAAAAACACTCTTCAAACAACCGTTTATGCTTCCAGAAATTCTACATTATTTCGGATCAACAATATGTCATCCACATATACTTATCAGGAATGTTGTATTGCTCCCACTCACTTTCTTGTAAATACAAGTTTCTAGCAAACATTGTATAAACCTAAAAGCTTTGATCACTCCATCAAATCATATATTTCGACTCCGAGATGCTTGCTCTAGTCCATAGAAGTATTCCTGGAGCCAGCATACCTTTTAGCATCCTTAGGATCGACAAAACCTTTTATTGTATCACATACAACTTTTTCTTACGAAAACTGGTAAGAAAACTTGTTTTGACATCCATCTGTCAGATTTCATAATCGAAAAATACAGCTAATGCTAACATGATTCTGACGGACTTAAGCATCGCTACGGGTGAGAAATTCTCATCGTAGTCAACTCCTTGAACTTGTGAAAAGACTCTTTCCCACAAGTCAAACTTCATAGACGGTAACATTACCGCCCACGTCCGTCTTCTTCTTAAAGATCCATTTATTCTCAATAGCTTGTCGATCATCGGGCAAGTCCACCAAAGTCCATACTTTGTTCTGATACATGGATCCTATCTCGAATTTCATGGCTTCTAACCATTTGTCGGAATACGGGCCCACCATCGCTTCTCCATAGCTCGTAGGTTCATTGTTGTCTAACAACATGATATCTAAGACAAGATTACCGTACCACTCAGGAGTAGTACATATCCTTGTCGACCTATGAGGTTCGATAGCAACTTGATCTGAAGCTTCATGATCACTATCATTAACTTCCTATTCTACAGACATAGGTGCCACGGAAAACATCTTTCTGTGTTGCATCACTCTCTGGTTGAAATAAAGGTTCGACAACCTCATCAAGTTCTATCTTCCTCCCACTCAATTCTTTCGAGAGAAACTCCTTCTCGAGAAAGGACCCGTTCTTAGCGACAAACAATTTGCCCTCGGATCTGAGATAGAAGGTATACCCAACTATCACCTTTGGGTATCCTATGAAGATGTGTTTGTCCGCTTTTGGGTTCGAGTCTCTCCAGCCAAAGCCTTAAGCATCGCAACCCCAAACATTAAGAAACGACAACTTTGGTTTCTTGCCAAACCAATGTTCATACGACATCGTCTCAACGGACTTAGATGGTGTCCTATCTAAAGTGAATGTAGCTGTCTCTAACGCCTAACCTCAAAATGAAAACGGTAGGTCGGTAAGAGACATCATAGATCGCACCATATCTCATAAGGTTCGATTACGACGTCCGGACACACCATTACCCTGTGGTGTTCCAGGTGGCTTCAATTGTGAAACAATTCCACAATGTCTTAAGTGATTGCCAAACTCATAACTCATAAATTCTCTTCGATAAGATCGTAGGAATTTGATCTTCTTGTTATGATGGTTCTTAACTTCACTCTGAAACCGCTTGAACTTTTCAAACGTTTCACACTTGTGCTTCATTAAGTAAATATACCTATATCTGCTCAAATAGTCAGTAAAGATGAGAAAATAGTGATATCCACCGCACGCTTCAATTCTCATTGGATCACACGCATCAGCATGTATGATTTCCAATAAGTCATTTGCCCGTTTCATTGTACCTGAAGACAGGGTCTCTGTCATCCTGCCATGAGGCATGGCTAGCATGTGTCAAGCGATTCAAAATCAAGTGACTCCAAACATCCATCGATATGGAGTTTCTTCATGCAACTTACGCCAATATGACCTAAGCGGAAGTCCCACAAGAAAGTGGTACTATCATTATTAACTCTACATCTTTTGGCGTGAACATGTGTATTACCACGACCGAGATTCAATGAACCATTCACATAGGGTGCATGACCATGAAAGGTATTATTCATGTAAATAGAATAACCATTATTCTCTAACTTAAATGAATAACCGTATTGCAATGAACATGATCTAATCATATTCATGCTCAACGTAGACACCTGATACCATTTATCTAGGTTCAATACTAATCCCGAAGGCAGTTGGAGCATGCGATGGTGATCTCATCAACTTTGGTGACACTTCCAACACACATCGCCACCTCGCCCTTAGCCAGTCTCTGTTTAGTCCGTAGCTTTTGCTTCAAGTCACCAATAATAGCAACTGAACCGGTATCCAATACCCAGGTGCTATCAGGAGTACTAGTGAGGTACACATTAATAACACGTATATACTTTGTTGAAGTTTCCAGCCTTCTTATCTACCATGAATTTGGGGTAATTCCGCTACCAGTGATTGTTCCCTTTACAATAGAAGCACTTAGTCTCGGGTTTAGGTTCAACCTTGGGTTCCTTCACTGGAGCGACAACTGGTTTGCCATCCATGAAGTTTCCCTTCTAGCACTTGCCCTTCTTGAGACTAGTGGTCTTGTTAAACCATCAACACTTGATGCTCCTTCTTGATTTCTACCTTTTGCGGTCTTAAGCACCGTGAACAGCTTCGGGATCAACTCCATCCCTTGCATGTCATAGTTCATCACGAAGATCTAGTAGCTTAGTGATAGTGGCTAGAGAACTCTATCAATCACTATCTTATCTAGAAGTTTAACTCCCACTTGATTTAAGTGATTGTAGCACCCAGACATTTTGAGCACATGCCCACTAGCTGAGCTATTCTCCTCCATCTTGTTGGCAAAAGAACTTGTCAGAGGTCTCATACCTCTCAACACGGGCATGAGCCTGAAATCCCAATTTCAGCTCTTGGAACATCTTATATGTCTTATGACGTTCAAAACATCATTGGAATCCCGATTCTAAGCCGTAAAGTATGGTGCACTAAACTATCAAGTAGTCACCAGGATGTGTCTGTCAGGTGTTCACAACATCCACAGACGATGTTGTAGGGGTTTGCACATCGAGCGGTGCATCAAAGATGTAAGCCTTCTGTGTAGCAATGAGGACACTCCTCGGACTATGGACCCAGTCCGCATTATTGCTTACAATACCTTTCAACTTGGTCTTCCTCTAGGAACGTATTGAAACAGGGAGCTACAACATGAGCTATTTATCTACAACATATTTGCAAAGACAATTTAGACTATGTTCATGATAATTAATTTCATCTAATCAAATTATTTAATGAACTCCCACTCAGATAGACATCCCTCTAGTCATCTAAGTGAAACATGATCCGAGTTAACTAGGCCGTGTCCGATCATCATGTGAGACAGACTAGTCAACATCAGTGAACATCTTCATGTTGATCGTATCTTCTATATGACTCATGCTCGACCTTTCGGTCTTCCGTGTTCCGAGGCCATGTCTGTACATGCTAGGATCGTCAAGTCAACCTAAGTGTTTCGCATGTGTTCTGAGGCCATGTCTGTACATGCTAGGCTCGTCAACACCCGTTGTATTCGAACGTTAGAATGTATCACACCCGATCATCACGTGGTGCTTCGAAACAACGAACCTTCGCAACGATGCACAGTTAGGGGGAACACTTTTCTTGAAATTTTAGTGAGGGATCATCTTATTTAAGCTACCATCGTTCTAAGCAAATAAGATGTAAAACATGATAAACATCACATGCAATCAAATAGTGACATGATATGGCCAATATAATTTTGCTCCTTTTGATCTCCATCTTCGGGGCTCCATGATCATCGTTGTCACCGGCATGACACCATGATCTCCATCAACATGATCTCCATCATCGTGTCTTCTTGAAGTTGTCTCGTCATCTATTACTTCTACTACTATGGCTAACGCTTTAGCAATAAAGTAGAGTAATTACATGACATTTATGTTCACACGCAGGTCATAAATAAATTAAGACAACTCCTATGGCTCCTGCCGGTTGTCATACTCATCGACATACAAGTCGTGATTCCTATTACAAGAACATGATCAATCTCATACATCACATATATCATTCATCACATCCTTTTGGCCATCTCACATCACAAGGCATATGCTGCAAAAACAAGTTAGACGTCCTCTAATTGTTGTTGCAAGTTTTTACGTGGCTGCTATAGGTTTCTAGCAAGAACGTTTCTTCCCTACGCCAAACCACAACGTGATATGCCAATTTCTATTTACCCTTCATAAGGGCCCTTTTCATCGAATCCAATCCGACTAAAGTGGGAGAGATAGACACCTGCTAGCCACCTTATGCAACTAGTGCATGTCAGTCGGTGGAACCTGTCTCATGTAAGAGTACGTGTAAGGTCGGTCCAGGCTGCTTCATCCCACGATGCCGCCGAATCAAGATAAGACTAGTAACGGCAAGTAAATTGACAAAATTGACGCCCACAACTGCTTTGTGTTCTACTCGTGCATAGAAACTACGCATAGACCTAGCTCATGATGCCACTGTTGGGGATCGTAGCAGAAATTTAAAATTTTCTACGCATCACCAAGATCAATCTATGGAGTAATCTAGCAACAGGGGGAAGGAGAGTGCATCTACATACCCTTGTGGATCGCTAAGCGGAAGCGTTGCAAGAACGCGGATGAAGGAGTCGTACTCGCAGCGATTCAGATCGCGGTTGATTCCGATCTAAGCGCCGAACAACGGCGCCTCCGCGTTCAACACACGTGCAGCCCGGTGACGTCTCCTGCGCCTTGATCCAGCAAAGGGAGAAGGAGAGGTTGGGGAAGACTCCGTCCAGCAGCAGCACGATGGCGTGGTGGTGGTGGAGGAGCGCGAAACTCCAGCAGGGCTTCGCCAAGCACTATAAGAGACGAGGAGGGAGAGAGGTAGGGCTGCGCCAACAGGGAAAGAACTTCATGTGTTGGGCTGCCCCTTTGCCTCCACTATATATAGGGGGAGAGGGAGGGCTGCGCCCCCACCTAGGGTTCCCACACCAAGGGGTGCGGCATCCCTAGATCCTATCTAGGGTGGCGGCCACAAGGGGGAGAGGGGGAGGCGCACCTGGGGTGGGCCTTAGGGCCCATCTGCCCTAGGGTTTGCCCCCCTCCCCTCTAGGAGGCGCCTTGGGCCTTGGTGGGAGGCGCCCCAGCCCACCTAGGGGCTGGTCCCTTCCCACTATTGGCCCATGTAGGCCTTCGGGGCCCATGGCCCCTCCCGGTGGACCCCCGGACCCCTCCGGTGCTCCCGGTACACTACCGGTGATGCCCGGAACACTTCCGGTGGCCAAAACCATACTTCCTATATATCAATCTTTACCTCCGGACCATTCCGGAACTCCTCGTGACGTCCGAGATCTCATCCGGGACTCCGAACAACATTCGGTAACCACGTACATACTTTCCCTATAACCCTAGCGTCATCGAACCTTAAGTGTGTAGACCCTACGGGCTCGGGAGTCATGCAGACATGGCCGAGACAACTCTCCGGTTAATAACCAACAACGGGATCTGGATACCCATGTTGGTTCCCACATGCTCCACGATGATCTCATCGGATGAACCACGATGTCAAGGATTCAATCAATCCTGTGTACAATTCCCTTTGTCTATCGGTATGATACTTGCCCGAGATTCGATCATCGGTATCCCGATACCTTGTTCAATCTCGTTACCGGCAAGTCTCTTTACTCGTTCCGTAACACATCATCCCGTGATCAACTCCTTGGTCACATTGTGCACATTATGATGATGTCCTACCGAGTGGGCCCAGAGATACCTCTTCGTTTACATGGAGTGACAAATCCCAGTCTCGATTCATGCCAACCCAACAGACACTTTCGGAGATACCCGTAGTGCACCTTTATAGCCACCCAGTTACGTTGTGACGTTTGGCACACCCAAAGCACTCCTACGGTATCCGGGAGTTGCACAATCTCATGGTCTAAGGAAATGATACTTGACATTAGAAAAGCTTTAGCATACGAACTACACGATCTTTGTGCTAGGCTTAGGATTGGGTCTTGTCCATCACATCATTCTCCTAATGATGTGATCCCGTTATCAACGACATCCAATGTCCATGGTTAGGAAACCGTAACCATCTATTGATCAACGAGCTAGTTAACTAGAGGCTTACTAGGGACATGGTGTTGTCTATGTATCCACAATGTATCTGAGTTTCCTATCAATACAATTCTAGCATGGATAATAAACGATTATCATGAACAATGAAATATGATATAATAATAACTAATTTATTATTGCCTCTAGGGCATATTTCCAACAGAGGCGGCATTGGTGTCTCCTGTGGCGGCGCCGGCATTGCGGATTAATACACCCGGGTGTGGGAAGAATATGCCGGCCGGCACCTTGGCAGCAAGCGGCCCCTCCGTCACTTGCACGCCCGCCGTTGGTGGTGCCTCAACATTAGCCGAGCTCGACGCCATCACGGTAACTAATTAAGCCTCTCGGCCGATGACTTCATCTCCTTGCCTTTGACTGGGCATCCCTGATGCCCTACATGTTTTCGCAGGGCGCCGCCGATGTTCCGTGCACTCTCCTGCACTTCGTGAATGACGAGTTGGTCGATTTCACCAAGGGCAGAATCATTCAACCGGGCAGCCGCGTGTTCCACGGTAATCCGATGCCACCCACCGTTTATAGGGTTCAACTGGTTCGGGTGTTGTCGGGCTTCGACAACATGTTACCTCCGTATCGACCCCATGGGGCCGACGAAGATGATGTGATGACCCTCAGTTCCTGCATAAGCTGGCCCATGCTTTGGCTGAAGAGTCAGATTCATTTGGGGGCGGGTGACACCACCCCACAGACAACACCGCCAGTCGTGTCGGCGCCAAGCCATGGCAAGACCCCCGCAACACTACCGGACATGTCGGACATGGATATGGCACAGGATCCGGACATGCATATGGCACAGGATCCGGACGACAACGACGGTACATTTACCAACATTGATAAGTACTTCAACGAACATGGGTACGGTGATGAATTCTTGGGGCCTCCTTCTCAAGAACCCAACCCTGCAAAAGACGATCTAGCTGGTACCGCGGAGAAACCCAGTTGCAACAAGCATCATCTGGCGTTCAGTTCTCAGGAGATGCCTCCACCTGGCGCCTTCACCGAGCCTCAGATAGCCAAGGTGCGAAATATTATCAGCCCCAACATACTCAAGAAGGTTGTCTGTGAGTAGAACTCGATCCCATTACAGCAGAAGAAGAAGGGACGGAAAATAAAGAGTAACAAGGGTGCGAGCCAGCCAGCACCGAGTATGATCCGTGCTCAGGACGGGCCACCTTCACCTAAGGATATCTCGAGGAGGGTGCATGTGGCGGGTAGGCCGATGCTACCGACTAATCTGCTCAATGCTGCAACCGGTGCTATGCGGAGTCTGCATGACAGTGTTCTTTCTTTGGAGAAGCGGCGTCTCCGAGAGAATGATGTGGCATACCCGGTTTTCGTGGCCAAGGTGCTAGAGGGCAAGGGCTTTGTGGATTGCGCCACCGGGGGTATGATCGTCCTGCGGTTTGATGACATCTTCGCTATGTTTAACCTTTATCCGCTGCACTAAACCTTCGTTTGGTTATTTTCGTATGGAGATGCAGATCATTAGAGATAAGACCCCGGACATCGTGATAGTCGACCCCTTCTACATGCGTGCCAAGATCTTGGGCAGCGCTGGGGACCGGCAAGTCACGAGTTCATACCTCGAAGGTGTCATTCTGGCAAACCCAGATAAGGATAACTTCCTCATGCCTTGCGTTCCCGAGTAAGTCACCCCCTCACCACCCCGTAACATATGATTTCTTAGATTTTGATTGTTCTTTTTTTTCTAACATTCCGTGTTTTGTGCAGTGACACACATTACACACTCATCCTCTTAAGCCCGAAATATTCCATGGCCACGTATTTCGACTCGGACCGTCAGTCGAAGAAAGACTACACAAATATCAAGAAAGTTCTTGATGATGTTCTCCTCGGCTACGCCAGATCTGGAGGCACCTTTAGCAGACCAATTCGTAGGTACGGCAAGCACGTGTTCGCCCACAAAACGACGTTCCCTGCATCAAGCAGCCGCCTGGCGGTCAGAAGGATGCCTACTACGCCCTCCATCACATGTGGGCAATCGTATAGGACCATAATCACCTTCTGCTACCAAATAATCTCAAAGATTGGGCCGCAAGCTTGTCGGCAATCCAGGACGCAGACATCAGACAAGAATTCTTTCGCATCCAGTCGGAGTTTGCGGAAATCATCCATCAAGATGTACTTCATACCTCCGGGAAGTTCTACCTCAGATACCAACCGTCCAACAGTGAGATAGAAACAACGCTACAAATGCAGGCTGACAACGCCCGCGATTTCGTGACCATCACGACAGACGGCAGCTTCATCCACGCTCCGGTCCCTGAGTCGAGTCGAAAGTAGTGATGCTATGTGTAGTTCTGAAATATCGATTAGCTCATGTTGTAACTAAACTTTAATGAACTTGTATGTCTCTTTGGTTTGGACTGTCGCTCAACTTATATGTAATCGATGCTATTTATTAGTAGGACCATGAATCGTGCTATTAATGTCTTGATTTTCTCTTCCAATCCTTTTGTTGCATACTTATATATTGCTTATGTATTGTCTGTGAATTGCTAATAACGTTTTTTTCGCTAGTGCATAGAGATGCTGTCGTATGTCGTGTACAAGGGTAAGGTTCCCGGAGTCTTCGACGACTGGGAGGAGTGTCGGAGACAGGTTCACCATTTAAGTGGTAACAGTTACAAAGGGTACACCACTAGGGCGGAGGCGGAAGCTAGATACGCGCAGTATCTAGCGGGAGAGAGGAGGGAGCGGAGGAGGAACCGGATGAAGACCAGTTTCATCACGATGATGCTAATCATGATGACCACGGCTCTCTTTTATGTGATGGTAGTTTAGATGATCGATATCGACTTGTAATGTGAAGACAAACTCGCTACTAGTGGTCTCGAGACTTGTAATGTTCTAACTTTGTTCAGTATTTTGAATTCGGAGACTAGCTAATATGATGAATTGTATTTGGAGACTAATCTTCTATTGTATTCGATAAATCTGCTGTTGATGTGTGGTGCTGTCTATATTCTGTGCAGTAATATATTTTGTAACCTGCGCAAATATCAGAAAAAAAATAATTTCTAATATTCATACTAGTGGCACACCATACATCACATTAGTGGCGCACTGCTGTAAAAATACTACTGGCACATTTTCTGTTAGTGCGCCATTAGTAACCCAGAGCAGAAGGTAAATAAGGCCCCCTGTGTGATATACCAGGGGTGCACCATTAGTATTAGTTACTAATGGCGTGATGATAGTGGCGCACCTGTAGTGAGCCATTAATGGCCAAAACAGGTGCGCCACTAACATGCCTTTTCCTAGTAGTGCAAGGTTGGAGTCCCCCGTACTTCTAGGCATTGTATGCCCATGGAGACAACCATCCGGAGACCATGTAATAAGGCCTCGTATTTGACTGCGTTATTGGAGTCTGTGTATTGTATTTGGAGAATGTACTAGACGATGTCTCCAGTAGGGGACGTTAAAACGACGCCCGCTCCTAACCCTACCAGCATTTTGGAGCCGTCGAAGTACATGACCCAATTGGAGTATGTGTCGTACTCTTTAGGGAGTTCGGCCTCTGTCCATTTGGCGACGAAGTCGGCCAGTACTTGGGATTTGATAGCTCGGCGTGGTTTATATGTAATGTCAAATGTGAGGAGTTCGATGGCCCATTTGGCAATCCGGCCCGTAGCATTGTGGTTGTTTATAATGTCATTGAGTGGTACTTCGGAGGCCACCATGATCGAACACTCCTGGAAGTAGTGACGGAGCTTTTGCGATGCCATGAAGACCGCATATGCTATTTTTTTTGATAATGATGGTACCGGGATTTGCATGGTGTAAGGACAGTAGATACGTAGTATACTGGCTTCTGAAGCGGCAATTTATGTCCGTCCTGTTCTCGTTCAACGACGAGTACAACACTCACCACCTGGTGTGTTGCCGATATGTATAATAACATCGGTTTGCCGGTGTTTGGTGCGGCCAGAATTCAATTGCCCACAAGAAGGGTTTTTATTTCCTCCAGTCCGGCTGTTGCCGCGGTCGTCCACTCGAAGTGGTCGGTTCGCCGTAGAAGGCGATAGAGTGGCAGTGCCTTTTCTTCCAATCTAGAGATAAAGTGGCTTAGAGCTGCTACGCAACCCGCAAGCTTTTGAACTTGTTTAAGGTCTGTTGGCTTAGCCAATTGTGACAAAGCTTGGATTTTGGCTGGGTTTGCTTCGATTCCTCTATATGAAATGATGAAGCCCAACAGTTTTCCAGCGGGGACGCCGAAGACACACTTTTTCGGGTTGAGCTTAATGTCATACGCCCGGAGGTTGTCAAATGTAAGACGTAAGTCGTCTATTAGTGTTTCGACGTGCCTATTTTTGATGATGACATCATCGACGTAAGCTTCTACTGTTTTGCCGATCTGTTTCTCCAGGCATGTTTGAATCATGCATTGGTATGTGGTGCCAGCATTCTTGAGCCCGAAGGGCATGGTGTTGAAGCAGAATGGCCCATATGGCGTGATAAATGTTGTTGCCGCTTGATCGGACTCCTTCATTTTGATTTGATGGTATCCGGAATATGCATCGAGGAAACACAATGAGTCGTGTCCTGCGGTGGCGTCGATGATTTGATCAATGCGGGGGAGGGGGAAGGGATCCTTAGGGCAAGCCTTGTTGAGGTCTTTGAAATCGACGCACAAGCGCTAGGATTTGTCCTTCTTTGGTACCATCACCAGGTTTGCCAGCCAGTCCGGGTGTTTGATTTATCTAATGAATCTGGCCTCGATGAGTTTGGCCAGCTCCTCCCCCATGGCTTGTCGCTTGGGTTCGAAAAAGCACCGAAGTGATTGCTTGACCTGTTTAAACCCCTTTAATATATTGAGGCTATGTTCGGCCAGCTCGCGTGGGATCCCTGGCATTATGAAGGGTGTCAGGCGAATATGTCCCAGTTTTCGCGCAGGAATTCTCATAGTGCGGTGTCAACTGTTGGGTTCAGTTGAGCTTCGATTGATGCTGTCTTCTTGGGGTCCATTGGGTGGACCTGGAATTTGACTATTTCTTCTGCTGGTTTAAAGGATGTGGATTTAGGGCATTTGTCGAGGATCACGTCGTCCCTGTCCATCGTGGAGCATAGTGTGGTTAATTCATCGGCCGCGAGAGCTTCGGATAGCTCCTCCAGGGCCAACGATGCGGTTTTGTTTTTAGCGCGGAGTGCTATGTCCGGATCACTGACGAGAGTGATTATACCGTTTGGTCTGGGCATTTTGAGCTCCATATACCCATAATGGGGTATGGTCTGAAAGCGTGTAAAAGCATCCCGCCCCAACAGGGCATGATATCAGCTCCTGAAAGGGGCCACTTGGAAAGTTATTTCTTCGGATCGATAGTTCTCCAGCGTGCCGAATACTATGTCAAGTGTGATTTTGCCCGCGCACCGTGCCTCCCGACTAGGAATAATTCCTCGGAAGGTTGTGTTACTTTGCATGCTATGGCTCCTGTCTATTTCCATTTTATGGAGTGTGTCCTCATAAATGAGGTTTAGTCCGCTGCCGCCGTCCATGAGGACCTTGGTAAGTCGAAACCCGTCCACGATGGGACTGAGGACCAACGCGGCTGGCGCTCGTACTGTTTTGTACTTTGGTTCATCACTGGCGTTGAATGTTATAGTCGTGTCGTTCCAGCGGTTATCGCAGCAATTTGGTAGACTTCGGCGAGCTCGCGAAGCGCCCTTTTGCGCTTGTTGTTTGAAGCGAATGTCTCAAAGACCATCAATACTCTTGAGTTATCGTCCCCTGGGGGATGCCGTTCTGGGCCGTCCTTGATAAGGATGTCCTCGCCGCTCTTGGCTACCTGTCGTAGTATCCAACATGCTCTAAGGCTGTGGGTTGCCATGATATCTGGTGTTGTACGTATTTTGCATGGGCCATCGAGCCACCCCACCAGAACGGTGCCATGCCGCATAGCGGCTTTGTGTTTCTTTACTTTTGGACTGGGCATGCCGCGAGGGTGCGCCCTTTTCGCCTGGAGGAGGAGTTGAGTTAGGACTGATGGTTCCCAGCGAGCTTCCTGAGTTTTCCAGGTGCTCTCCATCGCGCTGTACTTTTGTATGATGGTTGCTAAGTCAGCGAATTTTAGTATGTGGCGGCGATTGATGGCATTGAGGATTCCTTCGTCCGCGCAATTGTTGCAGAACGCTGATATTGCGTCCTCATCACGGCAATCTTTTACCTTGTCCTTGACAAGGAGGAACCTGGCCCAGAAGTGGTGGACCGTTTCTTGATATTGCTATTTTATGCTCATGAGAGCGTCTATATCCGGGTGGGTAGGTGGAATTAAATCGGAACCCCGACCTGACCAAGTATCCAGAGTCTGACGACCTTCCGGGCTTAAAAGTCCGGGTTCCGGAATATCTTCTGATTGTTTAGGACCACCGTCCGATGCTATGTTCAGAGCGCTGGTCGCATCCTTTCGCGAGTGAGTATCCGGCTCTTCCTGATCGGCGATCCGAACATCCCGTCTTCGGTATAGAAGAAGACTCGACATCCTGCTCCATGACTACCGCGATCTAGTGGGTGACCGGTAGGGTCTCGATTTCTCCTTGATTGGTTTTAGGCCCGATCCGATCGTAATCTGTGGCTATTCCCAAAGAGGTGATGCGATCTAGGACTTTGTTCAAAGACGAAAACTCTGTCGGATCCATCTGCTTGGAGTGCTCGGAGTTGATGCGAAGGGGGTTTTCGATGGACCGAGAGGTCATCGTCGGCTCAACGGCCGAACGGGCGATCATAGTAAAGCCGCCCAATCGGAGGGTTTGGACCGGAGCCAGAGCTCCCCTAGAGGTGATGTTGTCTTTAAGGACAAGGTGAGCCATCGAGCCTTTAGTCGACGGCACAGTGGAAATCTCAATCAAAGCACCAATGTCGGTGTCAAAACCGGTAGATCTCGGGTAGGGGGTCCCGAACTGTGCGTCTAGGATCGATGGTAACAGGAGATGGGGGACACGATGTTTACCCAGGTTCGGGCCCTCTCTATGGAGGTAATACCCTACATCCTGCTTGATTGATATTGATGAATATGAGTGTTACAAGAGTTGATCTACCACGAGATCGTAAAGGCTAAACCCTAGAAGTCTGGCCTGTATGACTATGGTAATGAGTATATCCTTTCCGGACTAACCCCTCCGGTTTATATAGACACCGAGGGGGTCTAGGGTTTACATAGAGTCGGTTACATAAGAAGGAATCTTCATAGTCGGTCGCCAAGCTTGCCTTCCACACCAAGGAGAGTCCAATCCGGACACAGGTACAGTCTTCGGCCTTCATGTCTTCACAGCCCATCAGTCCGGCCCAATAGATAACAGGCCGGACGCCCGAGGACCCCTTAGTCCAGGACTCCCTCAATGGGGAACCTCCTAAAACCCTCGATGCTCATTATGTGAAAGATATTATGCACTACTTTAATAATCCTGAGAAAACCCCATTCAATTATACAATGGGAGACACGTTGGATCAACATGAATACTTTAGGGATTATCACTTGAATCAAAAAGGGAAACTATTATGGGATCAAATTTATATGTTGCATTGGTATGCTCGGCAAGTATGCTTGAGATATGATTATACTTGTTGCTCTAGGATGAAGGCTCCACACCTTCCCTTTTCATGCGAATTTAATGATAATGAAACCTTAGCTTCTTATGCTAATGGTATATATGATTACTATGATGTGGAACGAATAGAAGAATTTGTTGCTTTTAAGGGTGCTTGTGAAATTGAATCTTTGTTTAAAGAGTCTGAAGATTTTGATGATTCAGTTTATAGACCTGAAAATTTAGCTATCCTTATGAGAATTATTAATACAATTATGATATTGATGAATTTATTGAGAAAGTCTCCGCTGTCCGAGAAGAGATTAATATTTTGCAGGGGTCTATGGAAGAAGAAATTGATGAAACTATGAGCTCATTGGATGAAAAAGATGATGAGGAGAGCGAAGAACAAAAGGAGGAAGATCGAATTAGCTACCTGTGCCCACCTTCTAATGATAGTAACTCTCCAACTCATACATTATTTAATGTTCCTTCATTCTTACCAAAGGATGAATTCTATGATGATTGTTATGATCCCGTTGATTCTTTTGTAATATCCCTTTTTGATGAACTTGATGCTTGCTATGCTTGTGGCCAAGATGCCAATATGAATTATGCTTATGGAGATGAACTTGCTATAGTTCCTTATGTTAAACATGAAATTGTTGCTATTGCACTCACGCATGATAGTCCTATTATCTTTTTGAATTCTCCCGACTACACTATATTGAAGAAGTTTGCCCTTATTAAGTATTATATTGATGGGTTGCATTTTACCATTGCACATGATGATTTTTATAGATATAATATGCATGTGCTTGCTTCTCCTACTTGCAATTATTATGAGAGAGGAACTACATCTCCGCCTCTCCATGTTTCCAATATGATAAACTTGCAGGAAACTAATTATACTATGCATTGGCCTTTACTATGTGTGCTTGAATTGTTCTTTCATGACATGCCGATGCATAGGAAGAGAGTTCGACTTCGTTGTTGGATGAGATATGTTACTTTTTGCTCACTACTAAATCACAAATCATTGTTAATTAAAATTGGCTTTGATATACCTTGGGATCCGGGTGGGTCCATTACTTAAGCACTATATGCCTAGCTTAATGGCTTTAAAGAAAGTGCTGCCAGGGAGACAACCTGGAAGGTTTAGAGAGTCATTTATTTCTGTTGTGTTCTTTTATAAAGTTTAAAAACAAAAATAATGTGCCAAGATTTGCCTTTAGGATGTTTACATTGCTTGTTGGTTTGTGCGGTGCAGAACAGAAACTTTGGCTGTAGTGCGCGATTTTACATTTTTTTACTAGAATGTCAAACGGTTCTGAAACTCTTTGCACTGTATTTCTATACAAATTGTTTATTTTTCGTAATTTTTCAGAATTTCTGGAGTACCAAAAGTATGGTGAATGTTCATATTACTACAGACTGTCCTGTTTAAGACAGATTCTATTTTTGATGCATAGTTTGCTTGTTTTGATGAAACTATCGATATGTATCAGTGGATTAAGCCATGGAAAAGTTAAATTACAGTAGCTACAATGAAAAAACAAAATATCAATTGGTTTGCAAGTACTTAGAGTAGTGATTTGCTTTATTATACTAACGGATCTTACCGAGCTTTCTGTTGAGTTTTGTGTGGATGAAGTGTTCGAAGATCGAGGAAGTCTCGATGTGATGAGAAGGAGGAGAGGCAAGAGCTCAAGCTTGGGGATGCCCAAGGCACCTGATACGTCTCCAACATATCTATAATTTTGGATTGCTCCATGCTATATTATCTACTGTTTTGGACTATATTGGGCTTTATTTTCCACTTTTATATTATTTTTGGGACTAACCTATTAACCGGAGGCCCAGCCCAGAATTGCTGTTTTTTGCCTATTTTAGTGTTTCGAAGAAACGGAATATCAAATGGAGTCCAAACGGAATAAAATCTTCGGGAACGTGATTTTCTCACCGAACGTAATCCAGGAGACTTGGACCCTGCTCCAAGGAACAAAAGAGGCGGTCACGAGGGTGGGGGGCGCCCCCCCAGGGCGCGCCCCCCTGCCTCGTGGGCCCCTCGTTGCTCCTCCGGCATACTTCTTCCTCCTATATATACACACGTACCCCCAAACGATCAGAAGAGGAGCCAAAAACCTAATTCCACCGCCGCAACTTTCTGTATCCACGAGATCCCATCTTGGGGCCTGTTACAGAGCTCCGCCGGAAGAGGGCCGTCATCACGGAGGGCTTCTACATCATCCTAGCCCCTCCGATGAAGTGTGAGTAGTTTACCTCAGACCTTCGGGTCTATAGTTAGTAGCTAGATGGCTTCTTCTCTCTCTTTGAATCTCAATACAAAGTTCTCCCCCTCTCTTGTGGAGATCTATTCGATGTAATCTTCTTTTTGCGGTGTGTTTGTTGAGACCGATGAATTGTGGGTTTATGATCAAGTCTATCTGTGAATAATATTTGAATCTTCTCTGAATTCTTTTATGTATGATTGGTTATCTTTGCAAGTCTCTTCGAATTATCCGTTTGGTTTGGCCAACTAGATTGATAGTTCTTGCCATGGGAGAAGTGCTTAGCTTTGGGTTCGATCTTGCGGTGTCCTTACCCAGTGACAGAAGGGGCAGCAAGGCACGTATTGTATCGTTGCCATCGAGGATAAAAAGATGGGGTTTATTTCATATTGCATGAATTTATCTCTCTACATCATGTCATCTTGCTTAAGGTGTTACTCTGTTTTTAACTTAATACTCTAGATGCATGCTGGATAGCGGTCGATGAGTGGAGTAATAGTAGTAGATGCAGAATCGTTTCGATCTACTTGTCACGGACGTGATGCCTATATACATGATCATGCCTAGATATTCTCACAACTATGCTCAATTCTGTCAATTGCTCAACAGTAATTCGTTCACCCACCGAAGAATACTTATGCTCTTGAGAGAAGCCACTAGTGAAACCTTTGGCCCCCGGGTCTATTCTCATCATATCAATCTCCATCACTTTAATATTGCTTTGCTTTTTACTTTGCTTTTACTTTTTACTTTGCATCTTTATACCAAAAATATTATATCTATCAGATCTCATTCTCGTAAGTGACCGTGAAGGGATTAACAACCCCTAATCGTGTTGGTTGCGAGTAGCTATCGTTTTGTGCAGGTACGAGTGTACGATCTAGAAGTAGATGTGTCTAGAGGGGGGGTGATTAGACACTTAGTACTAAAGTTGCAATTTTTAGGCCTTTTTGGTTTGAGTGGAGTTTTAGGCACAATTTCAACATACACAATACATATCAAGCAAGCATGCAAAGAGTATATGAGCAGCGGATTGTAAAGCATGCAACTTGCAAGAATGTAAGGGGAAGGGTTTGGAGAATTCAAACGCAATTGGAGACACGGATGTTTTTCCCGTGGTTCGGATAGGTGGTGCTATCCTACATCCACGTTGATGGAGACTTCAACCCACGAAGGGTAACGGTTGCGCGAGTCCACGGAGGGCTCCACCCACAAAGGGTAATGGTTGCGCGAGTCCACGGAGGGCTCCACCCACGAAGGGTCCACGAAGAAGCAACCACCCACAAAGGGTCCACGAAGTAGCAACCTTGTCTATCCCACCATGGCCATCGCCCACGAAGGACTTGCCTCACTAGCGGTAGATCTTCACGAAGTAGGCGATCTCCTTGCCCTTACAAACTCCTTGGTTCAACTCCACAATTTTGTCGGAGGCTCCCAAGTGACACCTAGCCAATCTAGGAGACACCACTCTCCAAGAAGTAACAAATGGTGTGTTGATGATGAACTCCTTGCTCTTGTGCTTCAAATGATAGTCTCCCCAACACTCAACTCTCTCTCATAGGATTTGGATCTGGTGGAAAGAAGGTTTGAGTGGAAAGCAACTTGGGGAAGGCTAGAGATCAAGATTCATATGGTAGGAATGGAATATCTTGGTCTCAACACATGAGTAGGTAGTTCTCTCTCAGAAATAGGATGCTGGAAGTGTAGGCTTAGTCTGATGGCTCTCTATCGCATGAAGAGGAGGTGGAGGGGTATATATAGCCTCCACACAAAATCCAACCGTTACACACAGTTTTCCAATCTCGGTGGGACCGAATCAACAAACTCGGTCGGACCGAAAAGGTAAACCTAGTGACCGTTAGAGATTTTCGGTGGGACTGACATGCAACTCGGTAGGACCGATATGGTTAGGGTTTGGGCATAACGTAATCTCGATGAGACCGATTACACAAACTCGGTGAGACCGAATTTGGTAATTAGCTAACCAGAGAGTTGGTCAGGCAAACTCAGTGGGACCGATTTGCTCTTTCGGTGAGACCGAAAAGTTACAAAAAGGAAACACTGAATTTACATTGCAATCTCGGTGGGACCGATTCGCTTTTTCGGTGAGACCGAAAAGTTACGAAAGGGAAACAGAGAGTTGCAATCCCATCTCGGTGAGACCGAGATCCCTATCGGTAGAACCGAATTGCTAGGGTTTGGCAGTGGCTTATGACAAGTGAAACTCGGTGGCGCCGGATAGAAAGAATCGGTATGACCGAGTTTGGCTTAGGGTTTAGGTCATATGTGGATATGGGAAAGTAGTTGAGGGTTTTGGAGCATATCACTAAGCACATGAAGCAAGAGGCTCATTAAGCAACACCTCATCCCTCCTTGATAGTATTGGCTTTTCCTATGGACTCAATGTGATCTTGGATCACTAAAATGTAAAATGAAGAGTCTTGAGCTTGAAGCTTTAGCCAATCCTTTGTCCTTAGCATCTTGAAGGAGTTCCCACAACCTTTAGTCCATGCCACTCCATTGTTGAACTTATCTGAAACATGCTAGATAGAAATGCTAGTCCAACAAGAGATATGTTGTCATCAATTATCAAAACCACCTAGGGAGCACTTGTGCTTTCAACGAGGGACTTGAGCGTGGCCTCCTAGTAGATTGATACCTTGGTTCTCAAAAATTGAGGGAAATACTTACGCTGCTCTGCTGCATCATCCCTTCCTCTTCGGGGAAAACCAACGCAAGCTCAAGACGTAGCAAGAAGGATTTCTGGCGCCATTGCCGGGGAGTCTACGCAAAAAGTCAACATACCAAGTACCCATCACAATCCCTATCTCTCGCATTACATTATTTGCCATTTGCCTCTCGTTTTCCTCTCCCCCCGATTCACCCTTTCCGTTTTATTCGCCCTCTCTCTCTATCCTCCCTCTCTATTTGCCTCTTTTTGCCCATTTGCTTTCTGTTTGCTTGTGTGTTAGATTGCTTGTTTGTCGCGATGTCTCAAGATACTACTAAATTGTGTGACTTCACCAATACCAACATAATTATTTCCTTAGCACTCCGATTGCTCCTCTTACCGATGTTGAATCTTGTGAAATTAATACTGCTTTGTTGAATCTTGTTATGAAAGATCAATTCGCCGGCCTTCTTAGTGAAGATGCCGCTACTCATCTGAATAGCTTCGTTGATTTATGTGATATGCAAAATAAAAAAGATGTCAATAATGATGTCGTTAAATTGAAGCTATTTCCTTTTTCGCTTAGAGATCGTGCTAAAGCTTGGTTTTCGTCTTTGCCTAAGAATAGTATTGATTCATGGAACAAGTGCAAAGATGCTTTTATCTCTAAGTATTTTCCTCCCGCTAAGATCATCTCTCTTAGAAACGATATTATGAACTTTAAACAACTTGATCATGAACATGTTGCACAAGCATGGGAGAGAATGAAATTAATTAATGATACGTAATTGCCCTACTCATGGTTTGAATTTGTGGATGATTATACAAAAAATTTATGCCGGATTGAATTTTGCTTCTAGAAATCTTTTAGATTTGGCCGCGAGAGGCACTTTTATGGAAATCACTTTAGGAGATGCTACTAAACTCCTAGATAATATTATGCTTAATTATTCTCAATGGCATACTGACAGAACTTCTAATAAAAAAGTGCATGCGATAGAAGAAATCAATGTGTTGAGTGGAAAGATGGATGAACTTATGAAATTATTTGCTACTAAGAGTGTTTCTTCTGATCCTAATGATATGCCTTTTTCTACTTTGATTGAGAATAACAATGAATCTATCGATGTGAATTTTTTTGGTAGGAATAATTTTGGTAACAACGCTTATAGAGGGAATTTTAATCCTAGGCCATATCCTAGTAATCCTTATAATAATTATGGGAATTCCTACAACAACTCTTACGGAAATTATAATAAGATGCCCTCTGAATTTGAGAATAGTGTTAAAGAGTTTATGAATTCACAAAAGAATTTTAATGCTTTGCTTGAGGAGAAATTGCTTAAAGTTGATGATTTGGCTAGAAACGTTGATTGAATTTCTCTTGAGGTTGATTCTTTAAAGCTTAGATCTATTCCTCCTAAACATGATATCAATGAGTCTCTCAAAGCCATGAGAATTTCCATTGATGAATGCAAAGAAAGAACCGCTAGGATGCGTGCTTCCAAAGATGTCTTTATTAAAGCGTGTTCTTCCAATTCCTATGAAAATCAAGATGAAGATCTAAAAGTTATTGATGTGTCCCCTATTAAATCTTTATTTTGCAATATTAATCTTGATGAAACTGAATATGATCTTCCTTTACCTAGAAGGCGTTCTAAAAATTCGGAGTATTTATATCTTAATGATGAAATTGATGAAAGTGGGATTGAAAGAAATAAAAATCTAGATGTTGCTAAACCCACTATATTGGATTTCAAGGAATTTAATTATGAAAGTTTCTCTTTAATTGATTGTATTTCCTTGCTGCAATCCGTGCTAAATTCTCCACATGCTTATAGTCGAAATAAAGCCTTCACCGAACATATTGTTGTTGAAAGTTTATATCCCTAGAAAACTCTATGATGAGTGGGAACCAACTATTATAATTAAAATTAAAGATCATGAGTTTTATGCTTTGTGTGATTTGGGTGCTAGTGTCTCTACTATTCCCAAGACTTTGTGTGATTTGCTAGATTTCCGTAATTTTGATGATTGCTCTCTAAACTTGCATCTTGCAGATTCCACTATTAAGAAACCTATGGGAAGGATTAATGATGTTCTTATTGTTGCAAATAGGAATTATGTGCCCGTAGATTTCATTGTTCTTGATATAGATTGCAATCCTTCTTGCCCTATTATTCTTGGTAGACCTTTCCTTAGAACGGTTGGTGCGATTATTGATATGAAGGAAGGGAATATTAGATTTCCATTAAAAAGGGCATGGAACACTTTCCAAGAAATAAAATAAAGTTACCATATGAAATTATCATGAGAGCCACTTATGGATTTCCTACCAAAGATGGCAATACCTAGATCTATCCTCGCTTTTATGCCTAGCTAGGGGCGTTAAACGATAGCGCTTGTTGGGAGGCAAACCAATTTTATTTTTTATTCCTTGATTTTTGCTCCTGCTTAGTAATAAATAAATTATTTATCCTCTGTTTTGGTTGTGTTTTTTTTGTTTAATTAGTGTTTGTGCCAAGTAGAACCGTTGGGAAGACTTGGGGAAAGTCTTGTTGAACTTGCTGTAAAAAACAGAAAATTTAGCGCTCACGAGAACTGCTGTAATTTTTATTTGAAGAGTGCTATGTAGTTAATTATTTTTGCAGATGATTAATAGATAAATTCCTCACGTCCAGAAATTTATTTTAGAATTTTTGGGGTTCCAGATCTTGCGCTAGCTACAGATTACTATAGACTGTTATGTTTTTGACAGATTCTGTTTTTCGTGTGTTGTTTGCTTATTTTGATGAATCTATGGCTAGTAAAATAGTTTATAATCCATAGATAAGTTGGAATACAGTAGGTTTAACACCAATATAAATAAATAATGAGTTCATTACAGTACCTTCAAGTGGTCTTTTGTTTTCTTTCGCAAACGGAGCTCACGAGTTTTCTATTTTGAGTTTTGTGTTGTGAAGTTTTCAAGTTTTGGGTGAATTCTTTTGATGGATCATGGAACAAGGAGTGGCAAGAGCCTAAGCTTGGGGATGCCCATGGCACCCCCAAGATAATCCAAGGACACCAAAGAGTCAAAGCTTGGGCATGCCCCGGAAGGCATCCCCTCTTTCGTCCACTTCCATCAGTAATTTACTTGGAGCTATATTTTTATTCACCAACATGATATGTGTTTTGCTTGGAGCGTCTTGTATTATTTGTGTATTTGTGTCTTAGTATGCCACAATCATCCTTGCTGTACACACCTTTTGAGAGAGCCATACATGAATTAAAATTTGATAGAATTCTCTATGTGCTTCACTTATATCTTTTGAGCTAAGTAGTTTTGCTCTATGTGCTTCACTTATATCTTTTCAGCTAGATAATTTTGCTCTATGTGCTTCACTTATATCTTTTGAGTGTTATAATTTTGCTCTATGTGCTTCACTTAGATCTTTTAGAGCACGGTGGTGGATTTGTTTTAAAGAAACTATTGATCTCTCATGCTTCACTTAAATTATTTTGAGAGTCTTAAATAGCATCGTAATTTGCTTAATAATAATATGCTTGGTATTCAAGATTTGTGAAACTTTCTTTTGAGTGTGTTGAATACTAAGAAAAGATTGAAGCATGATAATTGTTTTGAGATATGGAGGTGATAATATTAAAGTCATGCCAGTTGAGTAGTTGTGAATTTAAAGAATACTTGTGTTAAAGTTTGTGATTCCCTTAGCATGCACGTATGGTGAACCGTTATGTGACGAAGTCAGAGCATTATTTATTTATTGATTGTCTTCCTTATGAGTGGCGGTCGGGGACGAGCGATGGTCTTTTCCTACCAATCTATCCCCCTAGGAGCATGCGCGTAATACTTTGCTTTGATAACTTCTAGATTTTTGCAATAAGTATATGAGTTCTTTATGACTAATGTTGAGTCCATGGATTATACGCACTCTCACCCTTCCACCTTTGCTAGCCTCTCTAATATCGCGCACCTTTCGCCGGTATCATACACCTACCATATACCTTCCTCAAAACAGCCACCATACCTACCTATCATGGCATTTCCATAGCCATTCCGAGATATATTGCCATGCAACTTTCCACCATCTAGTTCATCATGACACATTCATCATTGTCATATTGCTTAGCATGATCATGTAGTTGACATAGTATTTGTGGCAAAGCCACCGTTCATAATTTCTTCATACTTGTCACTCTTGATTCATTGCATATCCCGGTACACCGTCGGAGGCATCCATATAGAGTCATACTTTGTTTTAGAATCGAGTTGTAATCATTGAGTTGTAAATAAATAAAAGTGTGATGATCATCATTCAATAGAACATTGTCCCAATAAAATAAAATAAAAAGGGGCAATGCTACTATCCTTTTTCCACACTTGTGCTTCAAAGTAGCACCATGTTCTTCATATAGAGAGTCTCATATGTTGTCACTTTCATATACTAGTGGGAATTTTACATTATAGAACTTGGCTTGTATATTCCAATGATGGGCTTCCTCAAAATTTCCCTAGGTCTTCGTGAGCAAGCAAGTTGGATGCACACCCACTAGTTTATTTTGTTGAGCTTTCATACATTTATAGCTCTAGTGCATCCATTGCATGGCAATCCCTACTCACTCACATTGATATCTATTGATGGGCATCTCCATAGCCCGTTGATACGCCTAGTTGATGTAAGACTATCTTCCCCTCCTTTTTGTCTTCTCCACAACCACCATTCTATTCCACCTATAGTGCTATATCCATGGCTCACGCTCATGTATTGCGTGAAGATTGAAAAAGTTTTGAAAAAGTTAGAGTATGAAACAATTGCTTGGCTTGTCATCGGGGTTGTGCATGATTTAAATACTTTGTGTGGTGAAGATGGAGTGTAACGCCCTCGATGCGGCTATAGCTCCCACGTGTCGAGGCACGACTTAGAGGCATAACCGCATTGAAAGCAATGTCGCAAGTTAGGCAATCTTCACAACATCCCATGTAATATAGATAATAAAAGGGGAGAAACATAGTTGGCTTACACTCGTCACGTCAAACAAAGTACATAAATAGCATTACATCATACAAACACTCATGGCCCGACTATGGCGCCAAAATGAAAGATAACCCAACATGCGACACGGTCCCGATCACCCCCAACTGGGCACCACTACTGATCATCAGGGAAAGACACATAGTAACAGCGTGAGTCGTCGTCGAACTCCCACTTGAGCTCAAGCGTGTCATCTGGAACGGAATCATCAGGCCCTGCATCTGGTTTGGAAGTAATCTGTGAGCCACAGGGACTCAGCAATCTCGCACCCTCGCGATCAAGACTATTTAAGCTTATAGGTAAGGCAAGGTAAATATGTGGAGCTGAAGCAAGCGACTAGCATATATGGTGGCTATCCTATTCGCAAAAGAGGGCGAGAAGAGGAGGCAAAGCGCGAACGAGTAACTAGAGAACATCCTGCAGCCAGCATTACTCCAACACCGTGTTCACTTCCCGGACTCCGCCGAGAAGAGACCATCACGGTAACTCACACTGTTGATTCATTTTAATTAAGTTAAGGTTCAAGTTATCTACAACCGGACATTAACAAATTCCCATCTGCCCATAACCGCGGGCACGGCTTTCGAAAGTTCAAATCCCTGCAGGGGAGTCCCAACTTAGCCCATGACAAGCTCTCACGGTCAACGAAGGAATAGACCTCCTCCCGAGACATTCCGATCAGAGTCGGTATCCCGGTTCTACAAGACACTTCGACAAGTTAAAACAAATCCAGCAACACTGCCCGAATGTGCCGACAAATCCCGATAGGAGCTGCACATATCTCGTTCTCAGGGCACACTCAGATTGTCTTAACTTCCGGTAGGCCAGCCCAGAGTTGCCCCTGGTGGCCACCGGCGGCTGACGAGTTGGACCAACACTCAGAGGATCACTGGCCCGGGTGGGTTTAAAATAAGATGACCCTCGGGCTCCGGAAACCCAAGGGAAAAAAGAGGCTAGGTGGCAAATGGTAAAACCAAGGTTGGGCATTGCCGGAAAAGCTTTAATCAAGGCGAACTATCAAGGGGTTCCCATTATCACCCAACCGCGTAAGGAACGTAAAATCCGGGAACATAACACCGATATGACGGAAACTAGGGCGGCAAGAGTGGAAAAAAACACTAGGCGAGAGGCCGAGCCTTCCACCCTTTACCAAGTATATAGATGCATTAAGATAACAAGGCAATATAATGATATCCCAATAAGTAAATAATGTTCCAACAAGGAACGGTCTCCAATCTTCACCTGCAACTAGCAACGCTATAAGAGGGGCTGAGCAAAGCGGTAACATAGCCAATCAACAGTTTGCTAGGACATGGTGGGTTAGAGGTTGAACATGGCAATTTGGGAGGCATGATAAGTGTGACGCCCCGAGACCGATGTGCCAGGTGTCCTCCAGTTATTCGTTGTGTTGCTTTGTCATCCGCTTGCGTGTTGCATCTTGTCATGTCATCATTACATCATCTCTTAAATATTTTGCAACTCAACTAAATAAATTGCATGGATCTTTGGTCCATTTAAATCGAGGGAATTCACATGGTGATTCTCGTTATAACATATCCTCCCAATAGTAGGGAGCTATATTAAACATTTCTTTAATTTGGAATTATCTTGACACACTTGCAAAATGTTTCCCCATGCCTTTGTCCCATGCATCATCTCCTTCTCCTTTCCTTCTAGTTCTTTCTTCTGTAAGTGCCACTTTCCCCTTATCAATTAATGTTCATTCTTTTCCTATAAATTCTCGACCATGCCTTCAACCTCTCTGTCAGATTTCAGATCCTTTGAAGTTGTTTTGGTTAGGTTCAAAAATGCCTCAAGTTTGAATCATATTTAAACTTGTTTTATTTTTCTACCTCTAAATATATTCAAGGCAATTCTATCAAATAGAGTATAGTTCCAGGAGATTGAGGATATTTTTATATCTGAAAAACTCCTCTTCTAGTCCCTGGCCTTTTCCTTTCATTGAAACTGTTTATTTATATAAACAGAGAGTGTAGAGAGGAGAGAACGCAGCCCACCAATTTGGCCTAAGGCCCAGCCGCCGGCCTCCCTAGGCACGGCCTCCCTCTCCTCTAGGCCATTTTCCTCGCTACCCACCTAGGCCTCCCATCTCCAGCGCCGGCCCTTTTGACCCTTAGGCCCAGCCGGCCCTTGCCTACCTAACCCTAGCTGATAGGGAGCCCGATTCCCATCTCCTCGCGATCTCCTCTCCCCTCGCGCCGCCAGAGAGAGACCCGCACGCCCGAACCACCATCTCCCTCGATCCCATCTTCCTCCCGCAGCCTCTCCCTCTTGATCCCTCTTCACCTCCTCGCCTCCGCGCCGCATGGCTCGGCGCCAGCGCCGCTGCTGCTTCGTCGCCCGTGTCGCCATGGTCCTCCTTGTGCCTCTGCTTCTTCACCTGCAGCTCCGCCGCCCCATGTCCACGTCACCGGCCACCAGCAGGACGCCGCCGCAGCGCCGACCAGCGCCGGCCTCGACCGCCTCCTCTGCTCCGCCTCCATCGCCGGCGACCACGACCAGCGCCCACCTCTGGGAGCTCGACGCCCCTGCCTCGTCCTCTTCTGTGGCTGCAGAAGCGTGCCGCTGTGCTGCTTCGCCGTCCATGGCCCTGGCCTCCTGCCATGGAGCTGCCGCTGCCGGCGTCCACCTCCTCGCCCATGCCTCCCCGTCGCTCTTCCTTCACGTTAACTGCTGTAGGAGCGCTAATGCCACCAGGCCGCCGTCCCGCGCTCAAGCTCCTCCGCCCTTGGGCTCCGTTCGCGCCGCCGTTTGCCCGGATCCGACGCCGGCCGACCAGGATCCGCTCGTCTTCGCCATTACCAGCGTTGCAGGAACCATGCTTCAAGTCCCCGTCGCCAATCTAGCCTTGCACATCTTGTTTGACCCAAGGAGACCCACACCGCCGGCAAGACCAAGGATGCCCGAACGAGTGCTGACCGAAACGCCTAAGTACCACTACTTCCACGATGACCGTTGTTCGCCAAGTACACCTTCGGACGCCAAGTTCCTCTTCAAAATGTACGACTACTCGGTGTTGCGTCAAGTACCCCGATGGCCGGAGCCCTCGGATCCGCCAAGTTCGTCTATGAACTGAGAACAACTACCATCTCCGAAGAACCGTGTAACGGAACCGTCAAGTTTGATTATGACTCGTGTACGACTACGCGGGATTCTTTGGATGCCAAGTTCAACGATGCATCAAGTTCCTCACCATGACCCTGAACATCTACAGGAAAACATGTACCACTACCTCCATCGAGATTGCGAGAAACTCTACCGTCGATCCTAGAGCATGCGAGAACGACTACTTCCACTACGAACGTCCCGAGAACGTCTATTTCCCCTACACCGCATCGAACTTGATCCGTTCCGAAAAGGCACGCTTCGAAGGTATAACCTCGAGACGACCACTCGTGGACCGTATGCATGAGTTGTATGAGATGCATGTTGGTTGTTGTAATCCGCCCGTGAACGTTAGTTGTTCCCTCGTTTGACACCGTCGTCGACTCTTGGGACACCGGTATCCGGGAGCGCCCCACCATCTTTTGCATGATCCCGCCACATTTTCTTTTGCACCGACGTCTCAATGAGTTGCCGGAACTGGAACGTTGCGTGGCACCATTTCATTATCGTTGCCGTGGCACCCCTTTTCCTTTCCACCACGGTGACAAATGCTTCATATTGCTATTGTCAACTTTAATAAAAATTGCATAAACTTGTCCATGTCATCTGCATCATGATAACAACAATTAAAATGTTTAAATTGTTGTTGCATTAAATTGCTAAATGCACATGAGGATTTACCGGAATTGTTGTTTGATGTTTCCGGCCTCAATTAAAATGACTAACTGTGTATTTTCCTCATGTTTCACCTCTTGCCATGTTTAACAACATTTAATATTGTTGGGTACATAAACGAGAGAGAACTAAATAATTGATGTGGTGTTTTCTTCAATATGTAACTCCGTTGCATAATGAGCTCCACTTAATTTGTAGTATTGTTTGTGCACTTTGCCATGCCATGCTTCATTAAACCGGACATGCATCATACTCGATTGTGCATCATGCCATGTTGATGTGTTGGTTGTTTACTATGTTGTTTGCTTCTTTTCCGGTGTTGCTTCTTCGGGTTGGTTCCGATAACGTCGTGTGTGTGAGGATCCGTTCGACTACGTCTGTTTATCTTCTTCATGGACTCGTTCTTCTTGCTTGCGGGATCTCAGGCAAGATGACCATACCCTCGAAATCACTTCTATCTTTGCTTGCTTAGTTGCTCGCTCTTTTGCTATGCCTATGCTGCGATACCTACCACTTGCTTATCATGCCTCCCATATTGTTAAACCAAGCCTCTAACCCACCTTGTCCTAGCAAACCGTTGTTTGGCTATGTTACCGCTTTGCTCAGCCCCTCTTATAGCGTTGTTAGTTGCAGGTGAAGATTGAAGTTTGTTCCTTGTTGGAACATGGAGATGTTGTTCCTTGTTGGAACATGTTTACTTGTTGGGATATCACAATATATCTTATTTAATTAATGCATCTATATACTTGGTAAAGGGTGGAAGGCTCGTCCTTATGCCTGGTGTTTTGTTCCACTCTTGCCGCCCTAGTTTCCGTCTTATCGGCATTATGTTCCCGGATTTTGCGTTCCTTACACGGTTGGGTTATAATGGGAACCCCTTGACAGTTCGCTTTGAATAAAACTCCTCCAGCAAGGCCCAACCTTGGTTTTACCATTTGCCACCTAGCCTTTTTTCCTTGGGAGTCGCGCATCCCGAGGGTCATCTTTATTTTAACCCCCCGGGCCAGTGCTTGTCTAAGTGTTGGTCCAAACTAGAGCCACTTGCGGTGCCACCTCGGGGAAACTTGAGGGCTGGTTTTAGCTGTACGTAGTGTTCATCCGGTGTTGCCCTGAGAACGAGATATGTGCAGCTCCTATTAGGATGTCGGCGCATCGGGTGGTCTTGCTGGACTTGTTTTACCTTTGTCGAGGATGGCTTGTAACCGGGATTCCGAGCCTGATCGGGTCTTCCCGCTAGAAGGAATATCCTTCGTTGACCGTGAGAGCTTGTGATGGGCTAAGTTGGGACACCCCTGCAAGGATTTGAACTTTCGAAAGCCGTGCCCGCGGTTATGAGCAGATGGGAATTTGTTAATGTCCGATTGTAGAAAACCTGAAGTTGATCTTAATTAAAATGCACCAACCGCGTGTGTAACCGTGATGGTCTCTTTCCGGCGGAGTCCGTGAAGTGAACACGATGTTGGAGTTATGCTTGACGTAGGTTGTTCTAGGATCACTTCTTGATCATAGTTGTTCGAACGTGCCTTTGCCTTCTCTTCTCGCTCTCATTTGCGTATGTTAGCCACCATATATGCTAGTCGCTTGCTGCAGCTCCACATCATACCTTTACCTTACCCATAAGCTTAAATAGTCTTGATCGCGAGGTTTGAGATTGCTGAGTCCCCGTGACTCACAGATACTTCCAAAACCAGCTTGCAGGTGCCGATGAGTCCGTGAAGATGACGCAACCAAGCTCAAGGAGGAGCTCGATGAAGATCTTGTCCTTTGTGTTGATCCGTTTCCAGTTGATCAGTAGTGGAGCCCAGTTGGGGTCGATCGGGGATCTGTGTAGCATTTGGGGTAGTCTTCTTTTATTTTGGCTCCGTAGTCGGGCCCTGATTGTATCTGGCTGATGTAATGCTTTATTCATGTAATTGTGTGAAGTGGCGATTGTAAGCCAACTATGTATCTCTTTCCCTTATGTATTACATGGGTTGTGTGAACATTACCTCACTTGCGACATTGCTTTCAATGCGGTTATGCGTCTAAGTCGTGCCTCGACACGTGGGAGATATAGCCGCATCGAGGGCGTTACAAGTTGGTAATCAGAGCCTTCCCCGACCTTAGGAGCCCCATTGCTTGATCGAATTAGCTGACGAGTTGAGTCTAGAAAAATGTTTTGAGTCATTTAGGAATTATATATCGGAGAGTTTAGGAATTATTTTTACTCCCCAGTCCCTTCATCGCTCTGGTAAGGCATCCTGACGCAGAGTTTTGACTCTTCTCTTCTCAAATTTCACTAAATTTTTTTTAGGATCACGTGGGTATCTTGGAATCATTCCGATGGTTTTGTGATGAGAACATTGTTCTTGGTGCCTCCCGTCATTTAGGGGTTGTGGCAGTGTCCCGGGGAGTTGAGCTCCGAGGTGTTGTCGTCACAATTTTATCGTTGCAGTTCTGGAATACCTGAGATTAGTTTCGCCGACATCGAAAATCTCTTTTATGCAGTTGTTGGTGAGATAACCTCGACACCACCCAGTACTGGGGCGGGAGTTCGGGAGTATTGCCATAACTTGTATAACAGATGCTTTTCGAAGGTTGAGGTAGACGATTTCCGAAGGTTTCTTGGTTGTGTGTTGAAGGATGGATACAGATGGATGTAGGATTTGCTAGTTTTGGGTGAGATATTATGCTTCCCCTGTATCCCCAACACCTGATTGCATAACTGGAAAATTTCGGGAGTTTATAATTGGGAATTCAAGTAGCTCTTAGGATATCTTTCCGATAGATGTATGATATGAAATTGGGGTTCGACGTCTAGTGGTCCGCCTATTCACGGTCGGTTTTACAGTGGTCTCATTGTGTCTTAAAGAGTCCTTGGCTATGCCAACTCGGGGACGCTTCGTATGTCATGTGCACTGCCTTGGACATGATGGTGTTGTACGATCGAGCCCATGTAGGCCCCACCACGAATACTTCAGACGAAATCTCTATCATATGTTTGTTCTGGCTTATTCTGCAAGTCAATCCTTTGTTTTTTTTGTTTTTGAGTTGTGGTATTCGAGTTGCTTCGAAATCAAATGTTCATTCCATACCTTCTCTAATGTTGTTTTCATACTCCGATGCGAATACTAATCCTTCAGGATAATCGAGATTGTCCTGACAACCTTTCTCAACCGGTGTGCTTCTCTTCAAGTGGATCCGATCACTTCAACATCCGCAAGATCAATTCTAAGTTTCTCAACGTTGTTCATTTCATCCATTCCAAATTGTCTTTGTTTTTCCCACCCTCCCTCCCTTTATTTTTCTTCAAGGACCCAGATTTCTTATTCAAGTATCCTTTTATTGTTGTGAAGTCTTTCCATTCTTTTTCGTCAATGTTCTTATCCGGTGATTCTCATGAAGATGCTCCACAAGTTCACCATTCTTTATTCTTTTCTTCTCCGGTGGATTCAATTCAAGCTTTTGGTGCTGACCATATCCCTTTTCCTCGTTTCAAATGTTTTCTCATGCCGTTGCACCTCATAATCATCCACCTCTCGCTATTCATTTGTTCCGGAGTGCTGAAGATATTTCGAAGATTTGTGTTTTCACTTTGCATCCGTTCAAGCTATTTCGAGGTCCTATCTTATTCAAGCCATTTAATTCAACCGGTGCAATCTCTCCTTCAAATCGTTCTGCGGTGTATCTCTTGAGTGGGCCCTAACCCACAGGTCTTTTCCTAGGATCTTACCTGACTCTTACAATTTTCACCGGAGCTATTCTCAAATCCTTTAAAGTTTGACGTAAGAATGAATTTTCATTAGTCATATGTCTTCCTCCAAGATCTTTCAAATTCTTTTCATCGTTGGTTCAACCTTGCTAATTTTCATCCCGGAGTATCTCAACAATTTGGTGGTGTTTCTCGTCGTCATTCTCGGATTTTGAAGACCGAAGAGGAGTTTTTCCTCCATATCTTATCCCTTCTCTCAGAGACTTGTGGTTCTAGTTTAATGCCATCCTCTCATAATTGTTTTGATTGCGAGTATTTTTTTCACCTATCCGGAGCTTTTCATGAGTTTTTTTCCATTTCTTTACTCCGGAGGCCATCTTCTCAGAATTGTTCATTCTCGGCTGTCAGTTATCATTCTCCTATCTTACCGGTGCATCTTTCAAGTATTCTCTAATCAGCTCGTAATCTCTTCATTCTCATGGATCTAATTTCTCTCAGGCATCTTCGTTTATTTGCTAATTCTTCCCGGTGTTTCTCTATCTTTTCTTTGTTCATTTCCAATTAATCCGGTGGTTCGTTTAAGATCTTTTCCTTGGTTATCACATCAATTCATTCGTTCTTCCAAACCCTTCCGGTGGTTCGTTCAATATCTTTCCAAGTTGGCACGATATCTATCTTAATCCCTTCTACGAGAATGAGTAGTATGCCAAATCCATTGTTTGTCATCAATTTAATTGGTGAAGGATGAGCATAAGGTAATTCTTATTCTTGATTTATCCAAGTGATTAATTCCTTACTCCGGAGGTTCATAAAAATTCTTGAATTTTCTTTTGATCATCTTTTCTTTCTCGGAGACCCAAGCTCTAATTATCACGGAGATCCATCTAAATCATTACAAGGTTTCACCTTGTGTTTTCAACTTCGCTTTCTTTTCATTATCCTTTTGTTACCGGAGTTCTTCATGGAGGCTCTACATGACGGTTCAACAAGGAGTTAATTCCCTCTCGAAGTATTCATCGAGATTCTTTTCAAAGGAGCTCAAGTATTCTTCATCTTGCATAATGAAGTGTAATTCTTTCTACATTATCTTTTGAGGTGGTGTTATGTCATTCTTGATAATTTGAGTTCATGTTTCATGATTCACAAGTTATCAAGAATGGGGTATTTTAAATCCATCAACCTCTTCGTTGGAACTATCTTGGGTTATATTTCACCTAAAGCTTTCCCTAAGGATTGTTGTTATTAATGGTGATAATATATGATCCAAGTTCTTCATCTATCCTTCCGGTGAAATAAGTTCTCGTCTCCTTGTTGATATCAATCCAATTTATCGTTTCCATCAGTGGCAGAATTTCACCTCGTAGTTTTGAGATGTTCTTCATAAGCCCACTACAAGCTTACTCTTTTCGTTGTTGGTTTCCAACAACTCCGTTCGACCCTTCTCCTAAAGAGGCTTTTTCAAGCTCATTTGAGGTAGAAGATGTTGTTTTCTCCTCCGTTCTTTTGATTCCATTCCTACATTTGTTCCGGAGGCATTGTGATGTTGCTCTCTTCGACCCATCATCTTGTTTTGTCAAGTTCAGATTCTATGCCTTCCATTTCCAACCGGAGTGTTGTCATAATTGATCCTTATCGTTCTTTGTACATCTCGTTTCAACCGGAGTGCTTGTATGTACTTCTTGTCCTTTGCAACCGTTTTTATGTCATTCAACCTACAAGTTTCTCGTAATGTTCCTTGTTACTCTTTCTAGCAGAGTGTTTTCTACGTCGACCACCTCCGTTATTTTCTTTCTCAAATGGTTTAACCTCTCAAGGTTCTTTGGTTTCACTCATTGGTCAAAGAAGCAACTTAGTTTTACCTCTTCTCTTTTCTCTTCTGTTTTTCCCCGGTGCCATTCTAGATCTCGGGACGAGATCCTCTCGTAGTGGTGGAGTGTTGTGACGCCCCGAGACCGATGTGCCAGGTGTCCTCCAGTTATTCGTTGTGTTGCTTTGTCATTCGCTTGCGTGTTGCATCTTGTCATGTCATCATTACATCATCTCTTAAATATTTTGCAACTCAACTAAATAAATTGCATGGATCTTCGGTCCATTTAAATCGAGGGAATTCACGTGGTGATTCTATTTATAACATATCCTCCCAATAATAGGGAGCTATATTAAACATTTCTTTAATTTGGAATTATCTTGGCACACTTGCAAAATGTTTCCCCATGCCTTTGTCCCATGCATCATCTCCTTCTCCTTTCCTTCTAGTTCTTTCTTCTGTAAGTGCCACTTTCCCCTTATCTATTAATGTTCATTCTTTTCCTATAAATTCTCGACCATGCCTTCAACCTCTCTGTCAGATTTCAGATCCTTTGGAGTTGTTTTGGTTAGGTTCAAAAATGCCTCAAGTTTGAATCATATTTAAACTTGTTTTATTTTTCTACCTCTAAATATATCCAAGGCAATTCTATCAAATAGAGTATAGTTCCAGGAGATTGAGGATATTTTTATATCTGAAAAACTCCTCTTCTAGTCCCTGGCCTTTTCCTTTCATTGAAACTGTTTATTTATATAAACAGAGAGTGTAGAGAGGAGAGAATGCAGCCCACCAATTTGGCCTAAGGCCCAGCCGCCGGCCTCCCTAGGCGCGGCCTCCCTCTCCTCTAGGCCATTTTCCCCGCTACCCACCTGGGCCTCCCATCTCCAGCGCCGGCCCTTTTGACCCTTAGGCCCTGCCGGCCCTTGCCTACCTAACCCTAGCCGATAGGGATCCCGATCCCCATCTCCTCACGATCTCCTCTCCCCTCACGCCGCCAGAGAGAGACCCGCATGCCCGAACCACCATCTCCCTCGATCCCATCTTCCTCCCGCAGCCTCTCCCTCTTGATCCCTCTTCACCTCCTCGCTTCCGCGCCGCATGGCTCGGCGCCAGCGCCGCTGCTGCTTCGTCGCCCGTGTCGCCATGGTCCTCCTTGTGCCTCTGCTTCTTCACCTGCAGCTCCGCCGCCCCATGTCCACGTCACCGGCCACCAGCAGGACGCCGCCGCAGTGCCGACCAGCGCCGGCCTCGACCGCCTCCTCTGCTCCGCCTCCATCGCCGGCGACCACGACCAGCGCCCACCTCTGGGAGCTGGACGCCCCTGCCTCGTCCTCTTCTGTGGCTGCAGAAGCGTGCCGCCGTGCTTCTTCGCCGTCCATGGCCCTGGCCTCCTGCCATGGAGCTGCCGCTGCCGGCGTCCACCTCCTCGCCCATGCCTCCCCGTCGCTCTTCCTTCACGTTAACTGCTGCAGGAGCGCCAACGCCACCAGGCCGCCGTCCCGCGCTCAAGCTCCTCTGCCCCTGGGCTCCGTTCACGCCGCCGTTTGCCCGGATCTAACGCCGGCCGACCAGGATCCGCTCGTCATCGCCATTACCAGCGTTGCAGGAACCATGCTTCAAGTCCCCGTCGCCAATCTGGCCTTGCACATCTTGTTTGACCCAAGGAGACCCACACCGCCGGCAAGACCAAGGATGCCCAAACGAGTGCTGACCGAAACGCCTAAGTACCACTACTTCCACGATGACCGTTGTTCGCCAAGTACACCTTCGGACGCCAAGTTCCTCTTCAAAACGTACGACTACTCGGTGTTGCGTCAAGTACCCCGATGGCCGGAGCCCTCGGATCCGTCAAGTTCGTCTACGAACCGAGAACAACTACCATCTCCGAAGAACCGTGTAACGGAACCGTCAAGTTCGATTATGTCTCGTGTATGACTACGCGGGATTCCTTGGACGCCAAGTTCAACGATGCATCAAGTTCCTCACCGTCACCCTGAACATCTACAGGAAAACATGTACCACTACCGCCGTCGAGATTGCGAGAACCTCTACCGTCGATCCTAGAGCATGCGAGAACGACTACTTCCACTACGAACGTCCCGAGAACGTCTACTTCCCCTACACCACATCGAACTTGATCCGTTCCGAAAAGGCACGCTTCGAAGGTATAACCTCGAGACGACCACTCGTGGACCGTATGCATGAGTTGTATGAGATGCATGTTGGTTGTTGTAATCCGCCCGTGAACGTTAGTTGTTCCCTCATTTGACACCGTCGTCGACTCTTGGGACACCGGTATCCGGGAGCGCCCCACCATCTTTTGCACGCTCCCGCCACATTTTCTTTTGCACCGATGTCTCAATGAGTTGCCGGAACCGGAACGTTGCGTGGCACCATTTCGTTATCGTTGCCGTGGCACCCCTTTTCCTTTCCACCACGGTGACAAATGCTTCATATTGCTCTTGTCAACTTTAATAAAAATTGCATAAACTTGTCCATGTCATCTGCATCATGATAACAACAATTAAAATGTTTAAATTGTTGTTGCATTAAATTGCTAAATGCACATGAGGATTTACCGGAATTGTTGTTTGATGTTTCCGGCCTCATTTAAAATGCCTAACTGTGTATTTTGCTCATGTTTCACCTCTTGCCATGTTTAACAACATTTAATATTGTTGGGTACATAAACGAGAGAGAACTAAATAATTGATGTGGTGTTTTCTTCAATATGTAACTCCGTTGCATAATGAGCTCCACTTAATTTGTAGTATTGTTTGTGCACTTTGCCATGCCATGCTTCATTAAACCGGACATGCATCATACTCGATTGTGCATCATGCCATGTTGATGTGTTGGTTGTTTACTATGTTGTTTGCTTCTTTTCCAGTGTTGCTTCTTCGGGTTGGTTCCGATAACGTCGTGTGTGTGAGGATCCGTTCGACTACGTCTGTTTATCTTCTTCATGGACTCGTTCTTCTTCCTTGCGGGATCTCAGGCAAGACGACCATACCCTTGAAATCACTTCTATCTTTGCTTGCTTAGTTGCTCGCTCTTTTGCTATGCCTATGCTGCGATACCTACCACTTGCTTATCATGCCTCCCATATTGTTAAACCAAGCCTCTAACCCACCTTGTCCTAGCAAACCGTTGTTTGGCTATGTTACCGCTTTGCTCATCCCCTCTTATAGCGTTGTTAGTTGCAGGTGAAGATTGAAGTTTGTTCCTTGTGGGAACATGGAGATGTTGTTCCTTGTTGGAACATGTTTACTTGTTGGGATATCACAATATATCTTATTTAATTAATGCATCTATATACTTGGTAAAGGGGGGAAGGCTCGGCCTGATGCCTGGTGTTTTGTTCCACTCTTGCCGCCCTAGTTTCCGTCATATCGGCGTTATGTTCCCGGATTTTGTGTTCCTTACGCGGTTGGGTTATAATGGGAACCCCTTGACAGTTCGCTTTGAATAAAACTCCTCCAGCAAGGCCCAACCTTGGTTTCACCATTTGCCACCTAGCCTTTTTTCCTTGGGAGTCGCGCATCCCAAGGGTCATCTTTATTTTAACCCTCGGGACAGTGCTTGTCTAAGTGTTGGTCCAAACTAGAGCCACTTGCGGCGCCACCTCGAGGAAATTGAGGGCTGGTTTTAGCTGTACGTAGTGTTCATCCGGTGTTGCCCTGAGAACGAGATATGTGCAGCTCCTATCAGGATGTCGGCGCATCGGGTGGTCTTGCTGGACTTGTTTTACCTTTGTCGAGGATGTCTTGTAACCGGGATTCCGAGCCTGATCGGGTCTTCCCGCTAGAAGGAATATCCTTCGTTGACCGTGAGAGCTTGTGATGGGCTAAGTTGGGACACCCCTACAGGGATTTGAACTTTCGAAAGCCGTGCCCGCGGTTATGGGCAGATGGGAATTTGTTAATGTCCGGTTGTAGAAAACCTGAAGTTGATCTTAATTAAAATGCACCAACCGTGTGTGTAACCGTGATGGTCTCTTTCCGGCGGAGTCCGTGAAGTGAACACGGTGTTGGAGTTATGCTTGACGTAGGTTGTTCTAGGATCACTTCTTGATCATAGTTGTTCGACCGTGCCTTTGCCTTCTCTTCTCGCTCTCATTTGCATATGTTAGCCACCATATATGCTAGTCGCTTGCTGCAGCTCCACATCATACCTTTACCTTACCCATAAGCTTAAATAGTCTTGATCGCGAGGTTTGAGATTGCTGAGTCCCCGTGACTCACAGATACTTCCAAAACCAGCTTGCAGGTGCCGATGAGTCCGTGCAGATGACGCAACCAAGCTCAAGGAGGAGCTCGATGAAGATCTTGTCCTTTGTGTTGATCCGTTTCCAGTTGATCAGTAGTGGAGCCCAGTTGGGGTCGATCGGGGATCTGTGTAGCATTTGGGGTAGTCTTCTTTTATTTTGGCTCCGTAGTCGGGCCCTGATTGTATCTGGCTGATGTAATGCTTTATTCATGTAATTGTGTGAAGTGGCGATTGTAAGCCAACTATGTATCTATTTCCCTTATGTATTACATGGGTTGTGTGAAGATTACCTCACTTACGACATTGCTTTCAATGCGGTTATGCCTCTAAGTCGTGCCTCAACATGTGGGAGATATAGCCGCATCGAGGGCGTTAAAATATGCAAGTGGTATGCGTTGTAGCATAGGCATAGCAAAAGAGCAAGCATCTAGCAAAGCAAAGATAGTAGTGATTTCGAGGGTATGATCATCTTGCCTGCAAAGTTGTCAGAGTTGACTGGATCCTTGAAAGCAAACTCAACGGGCTCCTCGTTAGCAAACTCGTCTCCCGGCTCTACCCAAACAAGACAAACAAGCAACAAGGACACAATCAACCACGTGCAAACTCAAACAACATGATGCAAAGATGGTATGCTATGCGGGATGCAATATATGATGCATATGCAAGATTTGACAAGGAATGAAAGAACCTGGCCTCAACTTGGAAATCCAAGTGTGCCACTGGAAAGATGAGATGAAATCACTTGAAAACGATATAAATAATGCCAGAATCGGAGTTACGGTTTGGAAATGGCAAGCAATTCAAATATGACGACGTTCTGCGATTTACAGCAAGTAGCCAAATAAATGCAACAAGATGAACATGCTACAGCACCCAAACATGACAACAAATTACATATAAGGGATCCATTCATGATGCTTAACAAAAGACTAGCACTGAGCTACGGCCAAATCATCCAATAACAGGTTCAAACAAGCATGGCAAAAATGCATTTGGTAAACAGATTTCAGACTTAGTGAAATTAACACTTGTCTGGAATTTCAGATCAGGTAGCCCACTTTGGAGCATGAAAACTATATGCTACAGGACCTTAACATGGCAAAGTAAAGCATGGCATGGAGCTACTCAAGGAGCTTAACAAAAGTCCCTTAGTGACCTTGAGCCAAAAGGGATCAGAAAATACATTTGCAAGCATGTGAACATGGCAAAAACATAATCAGTTCTCAGACTTAGTGAAAACTGGAGCATGCTGAAACAAATATCAAGTAGGCATGTTTACCAGCTCGATGCACTCACTACAGAGCAAGTCATGACAATCTAAGCATACATCCATCAAGAATACACAAAATACAAGCTAGACATGGCAAGAACAATAACATAGCATGCACGGATCAACTACAACATCCTCGGCAAAATTGCTAACAAGTAGACAATCTGCCTAGATTCACGAAATAGCAAAACTAGAGCTCGATTGACTCAAGCTAGGGTGCCCCATAATTGCAAACAAGGACATGGATGGATAGAGCACTACAAGATTAACAATACATCCTTACTGATCATCCTCAAAAGAGGCACGGATCACTAGGAAACAACATGAACATATGGCATATTGAGATAAACAGCTCAAGGACTTTGTGGAAATGCCAAGTCCCTGAAATCAGCATTAACGAATGCTCCACTTTGCAAGCTTGTGCTAGTCACCACACACATCACAAAAATACATGGGTTGCACCTCTGGATAGATGGCAAAACATATAACAAAACTCATGTAGAGCTCAGGGGCATATCATGCACACAATAATCATGGCAAAAATGACAAATATCTAATTGGACCAGCAGATCTGACAATTATCTCAAATAGCACTCTTCGAACAGCATTTCGGGCCTCAAGATGAACTCAAATGAAAATTCTGCAATGAGATGAAATGATATGCTCTGTGAGACGAACATTTTGATATGCTATATGCCCAAAACGGAGCTACGGATGAGGAGTTACGATGCGATGAACATTGCCAAAAATTAAGGGGAGTGGAGAGAAAGTCAACCCTCGGATCTAGGGTTTACTGTAGCAGCCTGGGTGCACGCGAACCGAGGCGACGGATCTCGCCGGAAACATTGCCGGAGAGGAAGGGGACAATCGGATCCGGCCGGCCCGTGGCCGGATCTGGCCGTCGGCGAGGGGCACGGCCCGCGGCGGCGATTGGGTGGCGAAACGCGGCTCCGGCGCGGGGTGGCCGGCGTGTGGCGATGCGGCGACAAGGTCGGCCGGACTTGCAACTGCGGCGGGCGGCGGAGACCTGCGGCGACGCGGCGGCCGGCGCGAAGCGAGCGGGCGGCGCGGTGAGGGCGGCAGGCGGGCGGCGCGCTGTGCCGGGGAGGGCCTCGCGGGCCCGCGGGGTCGGCGGCGAACTGGGGACCGACCCAGGGACACGTGGCATGGCGCGATTCGTCCGGCGGAGCCGGGCGGACACGTCCGACATGCGGATTTTTGTCCGGCGGCGGCGGGAGGAGTAGGGCTAGGGTTTCATCCATGAATTGAAATGGGGGGTTCTTTATATAGACGTAGGAGGAGCTAGGAGAGTCCAAATGAGGTGCGGTTTTCGGCCACGCGATCGTGATCGAACGCTCTAGATGATGGAGAGGGTTTTGGTGGGTTTTGGGCCAACTTGGAGGGGTGTTGGGCTGCAACACACACGAGGCCTTTTCGGTCCCTCGGTTAACCGTTGGAGCATCAAGCGAAGTCCAAATGGTACGAAACTTGACAGGCGGTCTACCGGTAGTAAGCCAAGGCCGCCTGGCAAGTATCGGTCCAATCCGGAAATGTTTAATCCCCACACACAAAAGAAAGGTAGAAAAGACCACCGGAGGAGAACGGAGCACCGGAATGCAAAACGGACAACGGGGAAAATGCTCGAATGCATAAGATGAACACGTATGCAAATGCAATGCACATGATGACATGATATGACATGCATGACAACGATAACAACACACGGAGACAAAAACCCGAACCCGAGAAAATAAATTAACTTAAGGCCGGAAATGTCAAGAGTTGGAGTACATATTGGGAAAATCATATCCGGGGTGTTACATGGAGCATAGCCAGACTATATGATTTTGTAGGGATAACTTTCTTTGAACATGTTATTTTGAGAAGACATAATTGCTTTGTTAGTATGCTTGAAGTATTATTATTTTTATGTCAATATAAACTTTTGTCTTGAATCTTTCCGATCTGAATATTCATACCACAATTAAGAAGATTTGCATTGAAATTATGCCAAGTAGCACTCCGCATCAAAAATTCTCTTTTTATCATTTACCTACTCGAGGACGAGCAGGAATTAAGCTTGGGGATTCCTGATACGTCTCCAACGTATCTATAATTTTTTATTGCTCCATGCTATATTATCTATTATTTTGGACTATATTGGGCTTTATTTTCCACTTTTATATTATTTTTGGGACTAACCTATTAACCGGAGGCCCAGCCCAGAATTGCTGTTTTTTCCCTATTTCAGTGTTTCGAAGAAACAGAATATCAAACGGAGTCCAAACGGAATAAAATCTTCGGGAACGTGATTTTCTCACCGAACGTGATCCAGGAGACTTGGACCCTGCTCCAAGGAACAAAATAGGCGGTCACGAGGGTGGGGGGCGCCCCCCCTAGGACGCACCCCCTGCCTCGTGGGCCCCTTGTTGCTCCTCCAGTGTACTTCTTCCTCCTATATATACACACGTACCCCCAAACGATCAGAAGAGGAGCCAAAAACGTAATTCCACCGCTGCAACTTTCTGTATCCACGAGATCCCATCTTGGGGCCTGTTCCGGAGCTCTGACGGAAGAGGGCCGTCATCACGGAGGGCTTCTACATCATCCCAGCCCCTCCGATGAAGTGTGAGTAGTTTACCTCAGACCTTCGGGTCCATAGTTAGTAGCTAGATGGCTTCTTCTCTCTCTTTGAATCTCAATACAAAGTTCTCCCCCTCTCTTGTGGAGATCTATTCGATGTAATCTTGTTTTTGCGGTGTGTTTGTTGAGACCGATGAATTGTGGGTTTATGATCAAGTCTATCTATGAATAATATTTGAATCTTCTCTTAATTCTTTTATGTATGATTGGTTATATTTGCAAGTCTCTTCGAATTATCCGTTTGGTTTGGCCAACTAGATTGATAGTTCTTGCCATGGGAGAAGTGCTTAGCTTTGGGTTCGATCTTGCGATGTCCTTACCCAGTGACAGAAGGGGCAGCAAGGCACGTATTGTATCATTGCCATCGAGGATAACAAGATGGAGTTTATTTCATATTGCATGAATTTATCTCTCTACATCATGTCATCTTGCTTAAGGCGTTACTTTGTTTTTAACTTAATACTCTAGATGCATGTTGGATAGCAGTCGATGAGTGGAGTAATAGTAGTAGATGCAGAACCGTTTCGATCTACTTGTCACGGACGTGATGCCTATATACATGATCATGCCTAGATATTCTCATAATTATGCTCAATTCTGTCAATTGCTCAACAGTAATTTGTTCACCCACCATAGAATACTTATGCTCTTGAGACAAGCCACTAGTGAAACCTATGGCCCCGGGTCTATTCTCATCATATCAATCTCCATCACTTTAATCTTGCTTTGCTTTTTTACTTTGTTTTTACTTTTTACTTTGCATCTTTATACCAAAAATATTATATCTATCAGATCTCATTCTCGTAAGTGACCGTGAAGGGATTGACAACCCCTAATCGCGTTGGTTGCGAGTAGCTATCGTTTTGTGCAGGTACGAGGGACTTGAGCGTGGCCTCCTACTGGATTGATACCTTGGTTCTCAAAAACTGAGGGAAATACTTACGCTGCTCTGCTGCATCATCCCTTCCTCTTCGGGGAAAACCAACACAAGCTCAAGACATAGCAGCACCCCAAGTAAATATTCAAGGAGACTCAAGCTTCTAAGCTTGGGGATGCCCCGGAAGGCATCCCATCTTTCTTCAACAAGTATCGGTATGTTTTCGGATTTTTTTCGTTCATGTGATATGTGCAAATCTTGGAGCGTCTTTTGCATTTAGTTTTCACTTTTCTTTGATGCACCATGATGGTATGAGATAGTCCATGGTTTATTTATAGTCTTCTCTTTGCACTTCACTTATATCTTGTGAGTATGGCTTTATAGAACGCTTCATGTGCTTCACTTATATCATTTGAAGTTTGGATTGCCTGTTTCTCTTCACATAGAAAACCGCCATTTGTAGAATGCTCTTTTGCTTCATTTATATTTGTTAGAGTGTGGGCATATCTTTTGTAGAAAGAATTAAACTCTCTTGCTTCACTTATATCTATTTAGAGAGTTGACAGGAATTGGTCATTCACATGGTTAGTCGTTAAATCCTACATAAAACTTGTAGATCACTGAATATGATATGTTTGATTCCTTGCAATAGTTTTGCGATATAAAAGATGGTGATATTAGAGTCATGCTAGTGGGTAGTTGTGGATTGTAGAAATACTTGTTTTGAAGTTTGTGATTCCTGTAGCATGCACGTATGGTGAACCGTTATGTAATGAAGTTGGAGCATGAGGTATTTATTGATTGTCTTCCTTATGAGTGGCGGTCGCGGATGAGCGATGGTCCTTTCCTACCAATCTACCCCCCTAGGAGCATGCATGTAATAATTTGTTTCGTTGAATAATAGATTTTTGCAATAAGTATGTCAGTTCTTTATGACTAATGTTGAGTCCATGGATTATACGCACTCTCACCCTTCCATCATTGCTAGCCTCTTCGGTACCGTGCATTGCCCTTTCTCACCTCGAGAGTTGGTGCAAACTTCGCCGGTGCATCCAAACCCTGTGATACGATACGCTCTATCACACAAAAGCCTCCTTATATCTTCCTAAAAACAGCCACCATACCTACCTATCATGTCATTTCCATAGCCATTCCGAGATATATTGCCATGCAACTTCCATCATCATCATATACATGACTTGAGCATTTATTGTCATATTGATTTGCATGATCGTAAGATAGCTAGCATGATGTTTTCATGTCTTGTCCGTTTTTTGATGTCATTGCTACGCTAGATCATTGCACATCCCGGTACACTGCCGGAGGCATTCATATAGAGTCATATCTTTGTTCTAGTATCGAGTTGTAAGTAAATAAAAGTGTGATGATCATCATTATTAGAACATTTTTCCATGTGAGGTTATCAAAATAAAAGTGGCCAAAGAAGCCCCCCCCCCAAAAAAAGAGAGAGGCCAAAGAAGCCTAAAAAAGAGAAAATAAAAAATGAGAGAAAAGAGAGAAGGGACAATGTTACTATCCTTTTACCACACGTGTGCTTCAGAGTAGCACCATGTTCTTCATATAGAGAGTCTCTTGAGTTATCACTTTCATATACTAGTGGGAATTTTCATTATAGAACTTGGCTTGTATATTCCAACGATGGGCTTCTTCGAATGCCCTAGGTCTTCATGAGCAAGCAAGTTGGATGCGGACCCACTTAGTTTCAGTTTGAGCTTTCATACACTTATAGCTCTTAGTGCATCCGTTGCATGGCAATCCCTACTCCCCGCATTGACATCAATTGATGGGCATCTCCATAGCCCATTGATTAGTCGCGTCGATGTGAGACATTCTCCTTTTTGTCTTCTCCACACAACCTCCACGATCATATTCTATTCCACCTATAGTGCTATGTCCATGGCTCATGCTCATGTATTGCGTGGAAGTTGAAAAGGTTTGAGAACGTCAAAAGTATGAAACAATTGCTTGGCTTGTCATCGGGGTTGTGCATGATTTGAATATTTTGTGTGGTGAAGATGGAGCATAGCCAGACCATATGATTTTGTAGGGATAACTTTCCTTGGCCATGTTATTTTGAAAAGACATGATTGCTTTATAAGTATGCTTGAAGTATTATTGTCTTAATGTCAAATGATAGACTATTTCTTTGAATCACTCATGTCTTAATATTCATGCCATGATTAGATTACATGATCAAGATTATGCAAGGTAGCATTCCACATCAAAAATTATATTTTTTTTATCATTTACCTACTCGAGGACGAGCAGGAATTAAGCTTGGGATGCTGATACGTCTCCGTCGTATCTATAATTTTTTATTGTTCCATGCCAATATTCTAGAACTTTTACATACTTTTGGCAACTTTTTATACTATTTTTGGGACTAACATATTCATCCAGTGCCCAGTGCCAGTTCATGTTTGTTGCATGTTTTTTGTTTCACAGAAAACCCATATCAAACAGAGTCCAAACGGGGTAAAAACTGATGAAGATTTTTTTGGAATATATGTGATTTTTGGGAAGAAGAATCAACGCGAGACGATGCCCGAGGGGGCCACGAGGCAGGGGGCGCGCCCCAGGGGGTCAGGCGTGCCCTGGGCCCTCGTGGCCACACCGTAAGGCGATTGGTGCCCTTCTTTCGCTGCAATAAAGCCAATATCCGGATAAAAATCGTGTTAAGATTTCAGCCCAATCGGATTTACGGATCTCCGGGAATATAAGAAATGGTGAAAGGCCAAAATCTGGAACGTAGAAATAGAGAGAGACAGAGAGACATATCCAATCTCGGAGGGGGATCTCACCCCTCCGCCACCATGGAAGCCATGGACCAGAGGGGAAACCCTTCTCCCATCTAGGGAGAAGGTCAAGGAAGAAGAAGAAGAAGGGGGGCTCTCTCCCTGGCGCCGGAACGTCGCCTGGCCATCATCATCACCGCAATCTACACCAACACCTCCGTCATCTTCACCAACATCTTCATCACCATTCCCCGTCTATCTACAGCGGTCCACTCTCCCGCAACCCACTGTACCCTCTACTTGAACATGGTGCTTTATGCATCATATTATTATCCAATGATGTGTTGCCATCCTATGATGTCTGAGTAGATTTTCGTTGTCCTATCGGTAATTGGTGAATTGCTATGATTGGTTTAATTTGCTTGTGGTTATGTTGCTGTCCTTTGGTGCCCATCATATGAGCGGGTGCGTGGAACACACCACAGGGTTAGTTGTATGTTGATAGGACTATGTGTTGGAGGGCAAGAGTGACAGAAGCTTCAACCTAGCATCGAAATTGATGCATACGGGATTGAAGGGGGACCAATATATCTTAATGCTATGGTTGGGTTTTACCTTAATGAACATTAGTAGTTGTGGATGCCTGCTAATAGTTCCAATCATAAGTGCATAGATTTCCAAGTCAGGGATGACATGCTAGAAGTGGCCTCTCCCACATAAAACTTGCTATCGGTCTAGTAACGTAGTCAATTGCTTAGGGACAATTTCGCAACTCCTACCACCACTTTTCGACACTTGGTATACTAACTTTATTGCTTCTTTACCTAAAACAGCCCCTAGTTTTTATTTACATGCTCTTTATATTCTTGCAAACCTATCCCGTTACACCTAAGAAGTACTTCTACTTTCATACTTGTTCTAGGTAAAGCGAACATTAAGCGTGCGTAGAGTTGTATCGGTGGTCGATAGAACTTGAGGGAATATTTGTTCTACCTTTAGCTCCTCGTTGGGTTCGACACTCTTACTTATCGAAAGAGGCTACAATTGATCCCCTATACTTGTGGGTTATCAGACAACACCAATAATAAAACGTGCAACTCAAACCAATCACGATCATCAATAAACCCATAGGACAAAACGGATCTACTCAAACATCATAGGATAGCCATACATCATTGGGAAATAATATATAGCGTGGAGCACCATGTTCAAGTAGAGATTACTACGGGGAGAAGAGGTGTTACACCTCTGCATAGAGGGGGAGAGAATTGCTGATGACGGCGGCGAAGTTCTTGGTGTAGATTGTCGTTGCGATGATGGCCTTGGTGGCGCTCCGGCGCCACCGGGAGAGAGGGGGAGAGAGCCCCCCTTCTTCATATTCCTTAACCTTCGCCCTGGATGGGAGAAGGGTTTCCCCTCTGGTCCTTGGCTTCCATGGCGGCGGAGGGGTGGGAGCCCCTTCGAGATTGGATCTCTGTATCTGTTTCCTTCTCTTTCTGCGCTTCCAGACTTTGGCCTTTCACCGTTTCTTAAATTCCCGGAAATCTGTAACTCCGATTGGGCCGAAATTTTAACCCGTTTTTAGTCAGATATTAGCTTTCTTGCGCTAGAAGAAGGGCACCAACCGCCTTATGGAGTGGCCGCAAGGACCAGGGGCGCGCCCTACCCCCTGGTGCGCGCCCTCCGCCCTTGTGGGCCCCTCGGGCAACGTCTCGCATTGATTCTTTTTCGCAAAAATCACATATATTCCAAAAAAAAATCTTCTTAAGTTTTTATCCCGTTTGGACTCCGTTTGATATGGATTTTCTACGAAACAAAAAACATGTAACAAACAGGAACTGGCACTGGGTACTGGATGAATATGTTAGTCCCAAAAAATAGTATAAAAAGTTGCCAAAAGTAAGTAAATGTTGTAGAATATTGGCGTGGGATAATAAAAAATTATAGATACAATAGAGACGTATCACTTTCGTGGCTACTTCTGCTCCAGACCAAAATCTTGTATTAAGTCCAGCGGTGGTAGGCATGGATGTATTTTTTAGTACCGCTACCCTTAGCCATAGTACCGCTACCCCTAGCGGTAGTACCGTGAGGACAAGTGGTAGTACCACTCCGACGGTTCTACTGACCTTTTGCCTCCTTGCTGTTGTTTTTCAAAGGGCCTCCACCGCCCTAGTGATAGTACCGCTCCCATGAGCAGTAGTACCGCTCTATGCGGGCTGTGAGCATAACAGTTGGATTTTTTCCCACCTATAAAAGGGGGTCTTCTTCCCCAATGAACCTTATCCTTTAATCTCGTGTTCTTCCCCCATTGTTGAACTTCTTTGAGCTTGCTATCTCTCAATCCTTCTATGGATTCTTGCTAGTTTTGGGGGGGGGGAAGAGAGAGGAGATCTAGATCCACATTTCCACCAATCACTTTCTCCTCCATGTGAGGGGTGTTGGGGAACGCAGTAATTTCAAAAAAATTCCTACGCACGCAAGATCATGGTGATGCATCGCAACGATAGGGGAGAGTATCATCTACGTACCCTCGTAGACTGTAAGCAGAAGCGTTAAGACAACGCGATTGATGTAGTCGTACGTCTTCACGATCGACTGATCTAGTACCAAAGATACGGCACCTCTGCGATCTGCACACGTTCGGCTCGGTGACGTCCCGCGAACTCATGATCTAGTAGAGCTTTCAGGGAGAGCTTCGTCGGCACGGCGGTGCGATGACAGTGATGATGTTGCTACCGGAACAGGGCTTCGCCTAAGCACTGCTACGATATTACCGAGGTGGATTATGGTGGAGGGGGGCACCGCACATGGCTAAAGATCAATCATCAACTTGTGTGTACATGGGGTGCCCCGCTCCCCCGTATATAAAGGAGTGGAGGAGAGGGAGGGCCGGCCCTCTATTATGGCATGCCCTGGGGAGTCCTACTCCCACTGGGAGTAGGATTCCCCTCTTCCCTAGTTGGAGTAGGAGAGGAAGGGAAGGAGGAGTAGGAGAGAAGGAAAGCCCCCCCCCAACCTATTCCAATTCGGCCTCCTGCCCAAGGGGGGCGCACCAGCCCCTTGTAGGCTGCTGTGCATCCTTCTTATGGCCCATAAGGCCCATAACTTCTCCCGGGGGGTTCCGGTAACCTCCCGGTACTCCGAAAAAATGCCCGAACCACTCGGAACCATTCCGATGTCGAAACATAGGCTTCCAATATATCAATATTTATGTCTCGACCATTTCGAGACTCCTCACATATGGTACTCCGAACAACCTTCGGTTCATGAAAACACATAAACTTATAATACCGATCATCATCGAACGTTAAGCGTGCGGACCCTACGGGTTCGAGAACTACGTAGACATGACCGAGACTCACTTCTGGTCAACAACCAATACCGGAACCTGGATGCTCATATTGGTTCCTACATATTCTACGAAGATCTTTATCGGTCAAACCGCATAACAACATACGGTTCCCTTTGTCATCGGTATGTTACTTGCCCGAGATCCGATCATCAGTATCTCAATACCTAGTTCAATCTCGTTAGCGGCAAGTCTCTTTACTCGTTCTGTAATGCATCATCCCACAACTAAATCATTAGTCACAATGCTTGCAAGGCTTATAGTGATGTGCATTACCGAGAGGGCCCAGAGATACCTCTCCGATACTCGGAGTGACAAATCCTAATCTCGATCTATGCCAACTCAACAAACACCATTGGAGACACCTGTAGAGAACCTTTATAATCACCCAGTTACGTTGTGACGTTTGGTAGCACACAAAGTGTTCCTCCGGTATTCGGGAGTTGCATGATCTCGTAGTCATAGGAACATGTATAAGTTATGGAGAAAGCAATAGCAACAAATTAAACGATCATCGTGCTAAGCTAACAGATGGGTCAAGTCAATCACATCATTCTCTAATGATGTGATCCCGTTAATCAAATGACAACTCATGTCTATGGTTAGGAAACATAACCATCATTGATTCAACGAGCTAGTCAAGTAGAGGCAAACTAGTGACACTCTGTTTGTCTATGTATTCACACATGTACTAAGTTTCCGGTTAATACAATTCTAGCATGAATAATAAACATTTATCATGATATAAGGAAATAAATAATAACTTTATTATTGCCTCTAGGGCATATTTCCTTCAGTCTCCCACTTGCACTAGAGTCAATAATCTAGTTCATATCGTCATGTAATTTAACACCAATAGTTCACATCTTTATGTGTTTAGTTCACATCTCCATGTGACTAACACCGAAAGGGTTTACTAGAGTCAATAATCTAGTTCACATTGCTATGTGATTAAACATCAATAGTTCACATCTTTATGTGATTAGTTCACATATCCATGTGACTAACACCCAAAGGGTTTTCTAGAGTCAATAATCTAGTTCACATTGCTATGTGATTAACACCCAAAGAGTGATCATGTTTTGCTTGTGAGAGAAATTTAGTCAACGGGTCTGCCGCATTCAGAGCCGTATGTATTTTTGCAAATTTTCTATGTCTACAATGCTTTGCACAGAGCTACTCTAGCTAATTGCTCCCACTTTGGATATGTATCTAGATCGAGACTTAGAGTCATGCAGATCGGTGTCAAAGCTTGCATCGACGTAACTCTTTACGACGAACTCTTTGTCACCTCCATAACCGAGAAACATTTCCTTATTCAACTAAGGATATTTTTGACCGATGTCCAGTGATCCACTCCTGGATCACTATTGTACCCTCTTGCCAAACTTATGGTGAGGTACACAATAGGTCTGGTACATAGTATAGCATACTTTATAGAACCTATGACTGAGGCATAGGGAATGACTTTTCATTCTCTTTCTATTTTCTGCTGTGGTCGGTTTTGAGTCTTTACTCAACTTCACACCTTGCAACACCGGCAAGAACTCCTTCTTTGACTTTTCCATTTTGAACTACTTCAAAATCTTGTCAAGGTATGTACTCATTGAAAATATATCAAGCGTCTTGATCTATCTGTATAGATCTTGATGCTCAATATGTAAGTACCTTCATCGAGGTATTTCTTTGAAAAACTCTTTTCAAACACTCCATTATGCTTTTCAAAAAATTCTACATTATTTCCGATCAACAATATGTCATTCACATATACTTATCAGAAATGTTGTAGTGCTCCCACTCACTTTCTTGTAAATACAGGCTTCACCACAAGTCTGTATAATACCATATGCTTTGATCACTTTATCAAAATATATATTCCAACTCCGACATGCTTGCACCAGTCCATAGATGGATCGCTGGAGCTTCCACACTTTGTTAGCACCTTTAGGATTGACAAAACCTTCTTGTTTCATCATATACAACTCTTCTTTAAGAAATCCATGAAGGAATAGATTTTGACATCCATTTCCAGATTTCATAAAATGTGGCAATTGCTAACATGATTCGGACAGACTTAAGCCTTGTTATGAGTGAGAAAATCTCATCGTAGTCAACATATTGAACTTGTTGAAAACCTTTTGCGACAATTCAAGCTTTGTAGATAGTAACACTACTATCAGTGTCTGTCTTCCTCTTGAAAATCCATTTATTCTTAATGGCTCACCGATCAACGGGCAAGTCAATCAAAGTCCATACTTTGTTCTAATACATGATCTCATCTCAGATTTCATGGCTTCAAGCCATTTCGTGGAATCTGGGCTCATCATCGCTTCCTCGTAGTTCATAGGTTCGTCATGGTCAAGTAACATGACCTCCAGAATCGGATTACCGTACCACTCTGGTGCGGAACGTATTCTGGTTGACCTACGAGGTTCGGTAGTAACTTGATCTGAAGTTTCATGATCATCATCATTAACTTCCTCACTAATTGGTGTAGGAATCACTAGAATTGATTTTTGTGATGAACTACTTTCCAATTCGGGAAAAGTTACAATTACCTCATCAAGTTTTACATTCCTCCCAATCACTTCTTCCGAGAGAAACTTCTTCTCTAGAAAGGATCCATTCTTAGAACGAATATCTTGCCTTCGGATCTGTGATAGAAGGTGTACCCAACAGTTTCCTTTGGGTATCCTATGAAGACGCATTTCTCCGATTTGGGTTCGAGCTTATCAGGTTGAAACTTTTTCACATAAGCATCATGGCCCCAAACTTTAAGAAACGACATCTTAGGTTTCTTGCTAAACCATAGTTCATATGGTGTCATCTCAACGGATTTAGATGGTGCCCTATTTAACATGAATGCAACTATCTCTAATGCATAACCCAAAAACGATAGTGGTAAATCGGTAAGAGACATCATAGATCGCACCATATCTAATAAAGTACGATTATGACATTCGGACACACCATTACGCAGGTGGAGTGAGTTGTGAAACTCTTCCGCATTGTTTCAAATGAAGACCAAACTCGTAACTCAAATATTCTCCTCCACCATCAGATCGCAGAAACTTTATTTTCTTGTTACGATGATTTTCCACTTCACTCTGAAATTCTTTGAACTTTTCAAATGTTTCAGACTTATGTTTCATCAAGTATATATACCCATATCCGCTCAAATCATCTATGAAGATCAGAAAATAACGATACCAGCCGCGAGCCTCAACACTCATCGGATTTAATACATCAGTATGTATTATTTCCAATAAGTCAGTTGCTTGCTCCATTGTTCCGGAGAACGGAGTTTTAGTCATCTTTCCCACGAGTCATGGTTCGCAAGCATCAAATGATTCATAATCAAGTGATTCCAAAATCCCATCAGCATGGAGTTTCTTCATGCGCTTTACACCAATATGACCTAAACGACACTGCCACATATAAGTTGCACTATCATTATTAACTTTGCATCGTTTGGCTTCAATATTATGAATATGTGTATTACTATGATCGAGATTCAATAAACCATTCGCCTTGGGTGTATGACCTCAGAAGGTTTTATTCATGTAAACAGAATAACAATTATCCTTGACTTAAATGAATAACTGTATTGCAATAAACATGATCCAATCATATTATGCTTTACGCAAACACCAAATAACATTTATTTTAGGTTCAATACTAATCCCGAAGGTAAAGGGAGTGTGCGATGGTGATCTTATCAATCTTGGAATCACTTCCAACTCACATCATCACCTCGCCCTTAACTAGTCTATGTTTATTTTGCAACTCCCGTTTCGAGTTACTACTCTCAGTAACTGAACGAGTATCAAATACTGAGGTGTTTTTATAAACACTAGTAAAGTACACATGAATAACATGTATATCAAATATATACTTTTGTTCACTTTACCATCCTTCTTATCCGCCAAGTATCTTAGGGCAGTTCCACTTCCAGTGACCATTTCACTCAGTTCCAGGCTTGGGTCTAGCTTTGAGCTTCTTCATGGGAGTGGCAACTTGCTTGCCTTTCTTCTTTGAAGTTCCTCTTTCTTTCCCTTTGCCCTTTTCTTGAAACTAGTGGTCTTGTTAACCATCAACACTTGATGCTATTTCTTGATTTCTACCTTCACTGATTTCAACATCGCGAAGAGCTTGGGAATTACTTTCGTCATCCCTTGCATATTATAGTTCATCACTAAGTTCTAGTAACTTGGTGATAGTGACTAGAGAACTTCATCAATTACTATCTTATCTGGAAGATTAACTCCCACTTGATTCAAGCAATTGTAGTACCCAGACAATCTGAGCACATGCTCACTGGTTGAGCTATTCTCCTCCACCTTGTAGGAAAAGTACTGTCAGAGGTCTCATACCTCTCGACACGGGCATGAGTATGAAATACCAATTTCAACTCTTAGAACATCTTATATGTTCCGTGGCGTTCAAAACGTTTTTGAAGTCCCGGATCTAAGACGCAAAGCATGGTGCACTAAACTATTAAGTAGTCATCATACCGAGCTTTGCCAAATGTTCATAACGTCTGCATTTGCTCCTGCAATAATTATGTCACCTAGCGGTGCATCAAGGACATAATTCTTCTATGTAGCAACGAGGATAATCCTCAGATCACGGATCCAATCCGCATCATTGTTACTATCATCTTTCAACATAGTTTTGTCTAGGAACATATCATAAATAAAACGGGGAAGCTATATGCGAGCAATTGATCTACAACATAGATATGCAAATACTATCAGGACTAAGTTCATGATAAATTTAAGTTCAATTAATCATATTACTTAAGAACTCCCACTTAGATAGACATCCCTCTAATCATCTAAGTGATCACGTGATCCATATCAACTAAACCATGTCCGATCATCACATGAGATGGAGTAGTTTTCAATGGTGAACATCACTATGTTGATCATATCTACTATATGATTCACGCTCGGCCTTTCGGTCTCAGTGTTCTGAGGCTATTTCTGCATATGCTAGGCTCGTCAAGTTTAACCCGAGTATTTTGCATGTGCAAAACTGGCTTGCACGCGTTGTATGTGAACATAGAGCTTATCGCACCCGATCATCACGTGGTGTATCAGCACGAAGAACTGTCGCAACGGTGCATACTCAGGGAGAACACTTGTACCTTGAAATTTAGTGAGAGATCATCTTATAATGCTACCGCCAAGCTAAGCAAAATAAGATGCATAAAGGATAAACATCACATGTAATCAAATATAAGTGATATGATATGGCCATCATCATCTTGTGCCTTTGATCTCCATCTCTAAAGCATCGTCATGATCACCATCGTCACCGTCTTGACACCATGATCTCCATCATCTTGATCTTTATCAACGTGTCGTCACATGGTCATCTTGCCAACTATTGCTATCGCATAGCGATAAAGTAAAGCAATTGTATGGCGCTTGCATCTTATGTAATAAAGAGACAACCATAAGGCTTCTGCCAGTAGCCGATAAGTTTAACAAAACATGATCATCTCATACAACAATTTATATCTCATCACGTCTTGACCATATAACATCACATGCCCTGCAAAAACAAGTTAGACATCATCTACTTTGTTGTTGGAAGTTTTACGTGGCTGCTACGGGCTGAGCAAGAACCGTTCTTACCTACCGCATCAAAAACCACAACGGGGTATAGTGATTGCTTTTTGATCTTCAGAAAGAATCCTGTTCATTGAATCTGATCCAACTAAAGTTGGAGAAACTGACACCCACCAACCACTTGTGTGCGAAGCACGTCGGTAGAACCAGTCTCGCGTAAGCGTACGCGTAATGTCGGTCTGGGCCGCTTCATCCAACAATACCGCCGAATCAAGAAACAACTAGTGATGACAAGCAATATGTATATACCCACGCCCAGAACTCCTTTGTGTTCTACTCATGCATATAACATCTACGCATAGACCTGGCTCTGATACCACTGTTGGGGAACGCAGTAATTTCAAAAAAAATTCCTACGCACATGCAAGATCATGGTGATGCATAGCAACGAGAGGGGAGAGTATCGTCTATGTACCCTCGTAGAAGCATAAGCATTATGACAATGCGGTTGATGTAGTCGTACGTCTTCACGATCGACCGATCTAGTACCGAAGATACGACACCTCCGCGATCTACACACGTTCATCTCGGTGACGTCCCGTGAACTCCCAATCCAGTAGAGCTTTGAGGGAGAGCTTCATCAGCACGACGGCATGATGACGGTGATGATATTGCTACCAGAACAGGGCTTCGCCTAAGCACCGCCACGATATTACCGAGGTGGATTATGGTGGAGGGGGGCACCGCACATGGCTAAAGATCAATGATCAACTTGTGTGTCCATGGGGTGCCCCCTCCCCTGTATATAAAGGAGTGGAGGAGGGGGAGGGCCGGCCCTCTACTATGGCGCACCCTGGGGAGTCCTACTCCCACCGGGAGTAGGACTTCCCCCCTTCCCTAGTTGGAGTAGGAGAGGAAGGGAAGGAGGAGTAGGAGAGAAGGAAAGCCCCCCCCCCCAAACCTATTCCAATTCGGCCTCCTGCCCAAGGGGGGCGCACCAGCCCCTTGTGGGCTGCTGTGCTTCCTTCTTATGGCCCATAAGGCCCATAACTTCTCCTGGGGGGTTCCAGTAACCTCCTGGTACTCCGGAAAAATGTCTGAACCACTCGGAACCATTTCGATGTCCAAACATAGGCTTCTAATATATCGAACTTTATGTCTCGACCATTTCGATACTCCTCGTCATGCCCGTGATCACATCTGGGACTCTGAACAACCTTCAGTTCATCAAAACACATAAACTCATAATACCGATCGTCACCGAATGTTAAGCGTGCGGACCCTACAGGTTCGAGAACTATGTAGACATCACCGAGACTCACTTCCGGTCAATAACCGATAGCGGAACCTGGATGCTCATATTGGTTCCTACGTATTCTACGAAGATCTTTATCGGTCAAACCGCATAACAACATACGTTGTTCCCTTTGTCATCGGTATGTTACTTGCCCGAGATTCGATCGTCGGTATCTCAACACCTACTTCAATCTCGTTACCGGCAAGTCTCTTTACTCATTCCATAATGCATCATCCCGCAACTAACTCATTAGTCACAATGCTTGCAAGGCTTATAGTGATGTGCATTACCGAGAGGGCCTAGAGATACCTCTCCAATACTCGGAGTGACAAATCCTAATCTCGATCTATGCCAACTCAACAAACACCATTGGAGACACCTGTAGAGCACCTTTATAATCACCCAGTTACATTGTGACGTTTGGTAGCACACAAAGTGTTCCTCCGGTATTCAGGAGTTGCATGATCTCATAATCATAGGAACATGTATAAGTTATGGAGAAAGCAATAGCAACAAATTAAATGATCATCGTGCTAAGCTAACGGATGGGTCAAGTCAATCACATCATTCTCTAATGATGTCATCCTGTTAATCAAATGACAACTCATGTCTATGGTTAGGAAACACAACCATCATTGATTCAACAAGCTAGTCAAGTAGAGGCAAACTAGTGACACTCTGTTTGTCTATGTATTCACACATGTACTAAGTTTCCGGTTAATACAATTCTAGCATGAATAATAAACATTTATCATGATATAAGGAAATAAATAATAACTTTATTATTGCCTCTAGGGAATATTTCCTTCAAGGGGAACCCCTTGGATCTAGATCTTTGGGTTCTTGGTGTTCGCCTTCTTGTTCTTCCTCTCATTTTCCTTCCTAGCATTAGTTGCTTTGGTGGGATATGGGAGAGAAGGACTTGGGCACTCCGTGTGCCCTTGCCATTGCATTTGGTGCATTGGTTTGAGTTCTCCATGGTGATACGTGGAAGTTACAAGTTGAGAAGCTTATTACTCTTGGGTGCTTGGTACCCTTGAGCTTGTTCCTCTTGGGTGCTTGGGCACCCTAGACGGTTGGTGGTGTTCGGAGCTCAATCATTGTGGTGTAAAGCTTCGGGCAAGCGTCAGGGTCTCCAATTAGGTTGTCGAGATCACCCCGAGCAATTTGACGAGTTCCGGTGACCGCCCCCAAGGGTTGCCCAAGTGTACGGGTTCGGTGACCGCCCCAAGGGTTGCCATTTGTATGGGTTCAGGGACCTCCCTCAAGGGTCCCTTAGTGGAATCACGACATCTTGCATTGTGCGAGGGCGTGAGGAGATTATGTTGGCCCTAGTGGCTTCCTGGGGAGCATTGTGCCTCCACACCGCTCCAAACAAAGATTAGCATTCGCAAGGGTGTGAACTTCGGGATACATCATCGTCTCCGCGTGCCTCGGTTATCTCTTACCCGAGCCCTTTACTTATGCACTTTACTTTGTGATAGCTATATTGTTTGTTGTCATATATCTTGCTATCACTTAGTTGTTTTTCTTGCTTAGCATAAGTTGTTGGTGCACATAGGTGAGCCTAGTTGTTGTAGGTTTTGTGCTTGACAAATTAACCGCTAGGTTTATTCCGCATTTATTCAAGCCTAAAGCATAATTATTTAAAGCGCCTATTCACCCCACTCTAGGCGACATCCTTGATCTTTCAATTGGTATCAGAGCATCGTCTCTCGTGTTTAGGCTTAACCGCCTAGAGAGTAAAGATGTCGACTAGGGGATTAGGATTCTCCGACACTCTTAATTTCGATGGCATACATTTTGATGTTTGGGTTATTCACATACACATCCACACCCGTGCCGCCAATGCCTTCCCTGCCCGAGTCCGGCACGACTCCGTCACCGGAGCCGTGGGAGCTCGGGACTCCCCCCAAGGTTCGCCGCCCCCTCCCCCTATACATATAGCGACCCCCGGGGCCCCTTGGACCCCGAGTCAGCCGCGCCGCTGCCGCCTTTAGTCGCCGCCCTGCCTCATAGTCGCGCCGCCGCTGAGTCGCCGCCGCCGAGCCACCCGCGCCGCCGCTTTGCGCCGCTGTTGCCGCACCACGCCGCATGTCGTAGCCCTGCGCCGCCCCCGTCTCACCGGAGCCGCCGCCCCGCTCGCCATTGACTGCCGCCGCCTGAACCCTGTTTAACCAGTAAAAACCGTCCCGGTTCGCCGGTTACTTCTCGGTTTTTTTAAGTTTCGGTTTAGTTAGGATAGATTGGTTTTTATTTTTTCGGTTAAGTAGCGAATGTTCGTCCGTTTCGATCTATTAACAAACGAATTCGTTAGTTAGTTTCTATTAGCGGACGTTCATTCGATAGATTTTTCTTTTTTCTGTTTATTTTCGGCCAGGGACCGATCCGTGAATAGTTTCTTTACAAATTAGTCCCTGATCTCCAAACCTTCACTACTTTTTGCTCGGTTATCCAAATCCAGTGAAACCAATGCCAAAATCTTCGTCTTGTTCCCCTCTATCCAGATAATCCACTTGAACATGATTTTGGAAATTTAAAATTTGGTTTAAAGAAGATTTGAATTTGATTTTTTTATCATAGTGTGTGTTTCGTAACTCCAATTCGATTGATTCTTTTTGCAAATCGAGGCTCTTCACTTGAACTTCAGTTGGATCTTTTATTTTGAGTTTTACCTGTGCATCTTATGCTTGAGTGCTTATGTATGCTATTGTTTGTTCCTGATAGAGTTCCCAGGGTGCGAGGCTTGCTACTACGAATCTCTAGGGTTTTCCGATCATCAGCAAGGCAAGTAACACTTTGATCATATCCCTTTATTACCCTATTTTTATGCATTAGTCTCAACCCTCAAACATTGCATGAGTAGGACTTGATAACATGTGGGTATTGGGAAGTAGTTGATGAGGTAGGAACCTATTGTCTTATATTTCAAACCCTTGGTGTTACTACGTTATGCTTATACTGCTATGCTATGCTCGTAGACGTGGATTGGTTTGAGAGAATTCATGAAAGCTATGAGAGTTATTAATACCTAAGGGAAACTTAAGGTGGCTACTTTAATACACATCTGGGTGGATTGGTTGTGGGCACTTGGGGATATACCAGTGTTGTCCGAGGAGATCTCGGGGAACCCGTGTGATCATCCTATGGTTTGCCACCCAGGCTCAAAGGGATCATAAGATTATTCATGATAGAAACTTCCATGTGCAGCCACAAGCCATTACGGGCTCTGGCATAGTTGAGTAAGTTGTGGGAATCCTTTCCATGATGGGCTAGTAGATGTAGGGGATTGTAGGTGTACCGGCCTATCTATCGTTCAAGGGGACCTCTTCGGAAAGACTGTGTCTCGATCACCCGTTTCTCGAACAATATGAAGTGTGAGAATATCCAACGAAGGAGATCGAGTCTTGTGGGGAAAAGTGTGCAAACCTCTGCATAGTGTACAAACTAATCATGGTTAGCCATGTCCCCGGTTATGGACATCCTGAGTATCTGGTACATGACTTATTATGTTGATTTCATCACTTTACTTAATTAATTTGTTGGGTTGTAAATTTTAATTTTGGGATTGAGTTGGGGTTACCTTCTAAATTATTTCAACAAACTATGTAGTTAAATAAAATATATTCCTTTGTTGTAGGGAAAAACTAGCTTTATGCAAATGATAACCATAGAGCCTCCACCAGCCATATATGCATGTAGTGATAGCTGTTATTTTGTTCATTGCTCTATAGTGTTATCTTGCCAGCATATTCCATGTGCTGACCTACACAGTTGCAACATATCATGTTGGAGAATTTTCAGACGAAGAGTAAGGTGCGATAGGTTGTTGTCATGCACTCAGTATTGCCGTGGAGTTGGATGGACTCATTTATCTTCGATGATTCTGCAGTTATCTTATTTTAAATGGCCTTCAGCCATATTATTGTAATAAGTTCTCTTTTTGAGACTCTCGATGTAATAAGTGTGTGATTGAACTTTGTTGTAAATCCTCGAGTACTGTGTGTGACTGCAATACCGATCCAGGGATGACACTTAAACACAAAGACTTGACCGTCTGAGGTCTGGTTGCTACAAGATGGTATCAGAGCACACACTGACTGTAGGATGCGACCACTAGGACAAGCCACATGATACTCTTCTCTACTCATTTCTGACTCTTCTGCATTTCTACTCTATAGATGGCGGACCCAAGGAACAAGTTCACTCAACGGATGACGACACCCCTTTCGGATGACACTTGAAGGAAGTCACTAGGTACCCGAACATTGGAATACCAAACTTCACCGGGACCTACACTGTCACTCTACCAGAAGAGGAGCGCTGGATGATACGAGTTCATGTTCCAGGAAGGACTTTTGCACCAGTCACCAAGCCCATCGAATTTTCCTTTGATGCACCAACCTGGAGTCTAGGAAGTGGCATGGCCGCCCACATCGCCATTGGACGCATCGGCGAGGTGTACAATAAGGATCTTAAGGACACCATCTACCAGATATGTGGATGCAGAGATGAGCAATGGGAGATGATTTGCACCAGGAAGGATAAATCCATTGCAGCCTACAAACAGGAGTTAAATCTGCACATTCGATGTTAGGAGAACCAAATGTGCGCCAACATGATAGACATGAAGAAGGTGATGACCAGGAACATGGAGCTAGAAGAGGAACTCAAGTCTACAGGTGATGGTTATGAAGAAGAAATTGTTGTTCTACTGGAGAAGAATGAAGACCTGAAGAAGAAGCTAGGAATATTCATGGGTGATCCCAAACCTAAAAAGGACATCCGTTCTAAAGACTACATCGTACTAGACGACACAGACTCCATCCCCGACAGTGATGATGATTATGAAGACGAAGCTGGAGCAGATATCATGGAGTCTTCCACTGAGCAAAATTTCTAGTTGACCACCATATTATCAGTAGTATTCTTCCATGTATATAGTAATAGTCTGCGAGATTTTGTAACAGTAGTTTAGTTCGATTGTATGATCTTGTTTGAATTGAGTGGTGTGAAATAAATGTATTTGCCTCATGTGCATATGGGTAGTGATTTCTCTTCAGACCTCGCTCTATTCTGTTCTCACCCCTCTAACCTCTCAGATGCCTCTAAGATGTGACCCCGGATTTGTCTTCCCACCGGAGCTCACTCAGTTGATCCAACAACAGAATGCCTTGATGCAGTTCCTAGTCCAGAACCAAGGCAACAACAACAACCCACCGCCACCACCACCAGTTGAAAACTTAGCCCATTTTTTGAGGTTGAATCCACCAGTGTTCTCTAGTAGCATCGAGCCAATTGTTGCTGATGACTGGATCCTTAGGATTGTAAGGGAGCTGACCACCGCAGGTTGCATAGATGCTAAGAAGATGCACTTTGCCGCACATCAACTGGATGGACCCACAACCTCATGGTGGGAGAATTACACAACCAATTTCCCCGTGGCCAATGTCACTTGGGATCAGTTTCAGCAAGCATTTTGCACTGCACATGTCTCAGCTGGATCCATGAGTATGAAGAAGCGTGAGTTTCGCAACTTACGCCAGGGAAATCATACTGTGGGGCAGTACGTGGATGAGTTCAGCAAGTTAGCTCGCTACACCCCAGATGATGTGGCCACAGATGTCGCGAAGCAGGAGAAGTTTATGGAGGGCCTGAATGATGAGCTGAGTATGCAGTTGATGGTGGCAACATTCGCCAACTACCAGGAGTTGGTATATAGGGCTCTCATGATTGAAGGCAAGCAACAGCAGATTGAGAACCACAAACGAAAGTATGAACAGGGGAAGTACAACTCTGGAGCTCAGCAGAAGCCTCGTTTTACCCCGAACTCAGGAGGACATACTCATCATAACCATGGAGGCCACACTCACAATGGAGGAAGTTCACACAACCACGGTGGCTCTAAGAATGGGAATGGGAATGGAGGAAACAACGATCAGAGCATTTCCAACCTAGCAACACCAGCCAAGAAGGATATGAGTCACGTTACTTGTTTCAAGTGCGGGAAGACTGGACACTATGCCAATGAATGTCCTAAGATAAAGAATGGGAACGGAAATGGAAGCTCAAGGAAGAAGCCCAACCCTTTAACCAGAGGGCGGGTGAACCACGTCAACGTGGAGGAAGTTGAGGAGTAGCGTGATGTAGTTATTGGTAAGTTTTTGGTTAAGTCATTTACTACTATTGTCCTTCTTGACACTGGTGCATCGCATTCAAACATATCAAGGGGATTCTTGGATAAGTTTAAGTTGCCCACCGTAGCCCTTAAGACACCTATGTTAGTAAGATCACCTGGAGCAGAGTATATGGCTAGCATAGGATGTTTTCAATTGCCATTAACCATAGGTAGGCATGTTTTCCCCTCAGACCTGATAATTTTGGAGTCACAAGGATTGGATGTGATACTAGGCCTGGATTGGCTATCGATGTATGGAAGAAATATCGATTGTGCTAGTAAGTCAATTCTTCTCACTGCCCCAGAGGGTAAACGGATCAAGTATGTGTCCAGGCATGCACCAAGGAGGACTCAAGTAAATTCACTCTCGGGAGTTGTTCAGGAGGAAGTGCCAGTGGTGAAGGATTATCCTGATGTATTCCTAGATGAACTACCAGGCATGCCACCAGATCAAGATATAGAATTTTTGATAGAGTTGTTACCAGTCACCGGACCAATATCAAAGAGACCGTATCGGATGACCGCAAATGATTTGGAGGAAATTAAGAAGAAGATTAAGGAGTTATTGGAGAAAGGTTATATTCGACCAAGTTCATCACCATGGGGAGCCCCAGTGCTCTTAGTTGAGAAGAAGGATGGATCTTTGAGGATGGTTGTATATTATGTGCACTAAATGAGGTGATGATCAAGAACAAGTACCCACTACCGATGATCAATGATCTGTTTGACCAGCTACAGGGAGCTAAAGTATTCTCCAAGATCGATCTTCATCAGGATACCACCAGCTGAAGATCCGAGAATAGGATATACCTAAGACTGCTTTTACCACAAGGTACGGGCTATATGAGTACACTGTCATGTCCTTCAGTTTGACTAATGGCCCTGCCTACTTTTTGAGTATGATGAATAAGGTGTTCACAGAGTTCTTGGATAAGTTTGTTGTGGTGTTCATTGATGATATATTGGTATACTCGAAGAATTAAGAAGAACATAAGGAACATTTGCGCTTAGTTCTCGAGAAGCTCAGGGAACATCAACTATACGCCAAGTTTAGCAAATGCGAGTTTTGGTTGAAGGAAGTTGGATTTCTCAGACATGTTATATCTGGAGAAGGTATAGCAGTAGACCCTTCCAAGATTCAGTCTGTCATAGAATGGTTGGCACCCACCTCAGTTGGAGAGATACGCAGTTTTCTTGGACTCGCTCGATATTACCGGAGATTCATTGAAATTTTTTCCAAGATTGCGAAGCACATGACGGAGTTATTGAAGGACACCAAGTTCAAATGGACCGAAGAATGTGAGGCTAGTTTTCAGGAGTTGAAGAAACGTTTAGTTACAGCCCAGTGTTAATTCTTCCAGATATACGCAATGATTTCCATGTTTATTGCGACGCTTCTCGCCTGGGACTTGGAGGTGTACTTATGCAAGACGGAAGAGTTGTTTCATATGCCTCGCATCAGCTTCGACCTCATGAGTTGAATTATGCCACGCATGATTTGGAGTTAGCAGCCGTAGTGCATGCGCTCATGTGACGCCCCGAGACCGATGCGCCAGGTGTCTTCCAGTAATTCGCTGTTGTTGTCTTGTCATTCGCTTGCCTGTTGCATCTTGTCATGTCATCATGTGCATTGCATCATCATGTTTTCAAAACTTGCATTAGTCCGGGTCTCCCAGTTCCGTCCGTTTTCCGTTCTGAACCTAGACACACTTGCACGCGCGGCATGTCCGAAATAGTATTTTATAAGTGGCCGGAAAATGTTCTCGGAATGGGTTGAAAGTTGGCGTGCGGTCTTATTTTAGTGTAGATAGACCGCCTGTCAAATTTCATCGCGTTCGGAGTTTGTTTGATGCCCCAACGTATAACTATAGCGGCATTATAGCCGGTCAAACGTCGGACGTTTTCGGTCTCCGGAAACACTCGCCGGGCCTTTCTCTCTTCTCTTTTCTCATGCCCGAGGCCTTCTGCACAGTCCACTACCTACCGCCAGGCCAACCTAACCTCTCTCGTCAGACCACGGCCCTCCTCGCGCGTGCGTCCGAAAGCTGTCCCGGACCTGACCCAGACAGTCATTTTCAATGGGTCCGGATCAACACCTAACATCCTGCAAGTATCTGTGTTTTCTTTGTTGGACTTCTTTAACCCATTTTTTCTCTTTCTTTCTTTTCCAATTGCCAGTTTGCGATCGGATGATTCTGAAGCCCCCTCAGACATCAAAACCTAGTCCTTCATTCTATAAAAGGAAGGCCTAGGCCTCTAGTTTTGGAAACCCTACCCTCCTCCTCGAAACCCGTGCCGCCGCCAGCCTCTTTCCATGCTCGGTCGCCAGGTCCATCCTCTCCAAGCGCGGACCCTCTCAGCCCAGATCCAGGCCCGGTTCAGTCGCCGCCGCCAGGGGGTTCTCGCAGCCTCCCAAGCTATGGAGGCAAGCAACCGTGCGCTGCTCGACCCCGTCGCCTCACCGCCGCCTCCTCCGGCTAGCGGTTCGCGCCGAAGCACCGTCGACTCAGGCCGACCTAGCCACTAACCTTTCTTCCTCGTGGCTCTCTCTCTCTCGTCTCTCACATCTTCCTCTCCCTCTCTCTATTTTGCTCATAGGAGACCTCCATGGCCGCTCCAGCTAGCTCCGTCGCTATCGTTTCGTGCCGGGAATGGGTCGATCCAGGCTCCCCGCACCCAGATCGGACACTACTGCGTCATTCCGGAGTGCCGCCGCATCTTCGCCCTCTGGGACGGCATCAAACAGCAAGCAGCCGCTTCCCCGCTCGCCGTTGAACACCCCCCCCCGAACCGGTCTTCCCCGCTCGCCGTTGACCGCGTCCTGCTGCGTGGGCCGCCTCCAGCGCCCTCCTGGCCGCGTCTCGCTTCGTGGCCCAGCACCTACGGAGCCGGCCTGCTCGACCGCACCCCCTGGGCCGCCTCCACCGACTAGCGCCAAGGCCCAGTCGCCCGTGCCCTGCTGCAGCCTTAGCCTACCAGATCCGCTGGCCCAAGGCCCGCGAGGTGAGCACAAGCCAGCCCATCCCTGCTTGCTTATGTGACGCCCTGGGCGCTAAATAATATCCTGTGCTCAGCCAGATTCGGCCCATGTCATGTTTTTTTCCCGTCCTATGAATTTTCTATTTAATCAGAGAACTGCAGTTTTTCAAAAAAAACCCTAGAGTTCTTGCATATCATAACTCACCAACCGTGCATCGGATCTAAATAAATTATATATGAAAGTTGCTTGGAATTTTGTCTAGTTTAACAATATCCAACTTTCATGCATGTTTGAGATATTTAAAATTCTGTTTGGTTAAATTTTCTCAAATAACTTGTTAAAATGTTTTAATTCATAACTAAGTAACCGTAACTCGGATTTTAATAAACTTTATATGTAAATGGGGTGGAAAAATGCCTAGTTTAACATGGTGCACTTTTATTGCATGTTTAATAACTCTAAAATATGGTTTAGGGCAGAACAGTACCAAACCTTAAAAATATGCATATGGGGTTTTACCGGAATTGTTGTTCGTTGTTTCCGGCCTCATTTAAACTTGCCTAGATAGGTAATTTTGTTATGCTTCACCTCTTGCCATGTTAACCAACATTTAAATTTCTTGAGTACCTAACCGGGAGAGAACTAAATAATTAATGTGGTGTTCCGTCAATATGCAACTCGTTGCATATTGAGCTCCACTTAATTTGTAGGATTGTTTGTGCTCTTTGCCATGCCATGCATCATTAAACCGGACATGCATCATACTTGGTTGCGCATCATGCCATGTTCATGTCGTGGTTGTTTACTATGTTGTTTGCTTCTTTCCTGTGTTGCATCTTTGGGTTGGTTCCGATAACGTCGCGTTTGTGAGGATCCGTTCGACTACATCTGTTTGACTTCTTCATGGACTCGTTCTTCTTCCTTGCGGATCTCAGGCAAGATGACCATACCCTCGAAATCACTTCTATCTTTGCTTGCTAGATGCTCGCTCTTTTGCTATGCCTATGCTGCGATACCTACCACTTGCTATATCATGCCTCCCATATTGTTGAACCAAGCCTCTAACCCACCTTGTCCTAGCAAACCGTTGTTTGGCTATGTTACCGCTTTGCTCAGCCCCTCTTATAGCATTGTTAGTTGCAGGTGAAGATTGAAGTTTGTTCCCTGTTGGAACATGGAGATGTTGTTCCTTATTGGAACATGTTTACTTGTTGGGATATCACAATATCTCTTATTTAATTAATGCATCTATATACTTGGTAAAGGGTGGAAAGCCTGGTGTTTTGTTCCACTCTTGCCGCCCTAGTTTTCGCCATATCGGTGTTATGTTCCCAGATTTTGTGTTCCTCACGCGGTTGGGTTATAATGGGAACCCCTTGACAGTTCGCCTTGAATAAAACTCCTCCAGCAAGGCCCAACATTGGTTTTACCATTTGCCACCTAGCCTTTTCTTTCCCTTGAGTCGGCCGGCTCAAGGGTCATATTTATTTAAACCCCCGGGCCAGTGCTCCTTTGAGTGTTGGTCCAACCTGTCAGCTGCCGATGGCCACCAGGGACAACTCTGGGCTAGCCTACTGGAACCTTGGACAATCCGGTGTGCCCTGAGAAAGAGATATGTGCAGCTCCTATTGGGATTTGTCGGCACATTCGGGTGGCTTTGCTGGTCTTGTTTTACCATTGTCGAAATGTCTTGTAACCGGGATTCCGAGCCTGATCGGGTCTTCCCGCTAGAAGGAATATCCTTCGTTGATCGTGAGAGCTTGTGATGGGCTAAGTTGGGACACCCCTGCAGGGTTTTGAACTTTCGAAAGCCGTGCCCGCGGTTATGGGCAGATGGGAATTTGTTAATGTCCGGTTGTAGAAAACCTGAAGTTGACCTTAATTAAAATACATCAACCGTGTGTGTTACCATGATGGTCTCTTTCCGGCGGTGTCCGGGAAGTGAACACGGTGTTGGAGTTATGTTTGACGTAGGTTGCTCTAGGATCACTTCTTGATCATAGTTTCTCGATCGTGCTTTGCCTTCTCTTCTCGCGCGCAATTGCGTATGTTAGCCACCATATATGCTAGTCGCTTGCTGCAGCTCCACCTCGTACTTTTACCTTACCCATAAGCTTAAATAGTCTTGATCGCGAGGGTGTGAGATTGCTGAGTCCCCGTGACTCACAGATACTTCCAAAACCAGTTTGCAGGTGCCGATGTTACCGAGCAGGTGACGCAACCAAGCTCAAGGAGGATCTCGATGAAGATCTTGTCCTTTGTGTTGATTGTCCTAGTTGATCAGTAGTGGAGCCCAGTTGGGGTCGATCGGGGATCTGTGTAGCATTTGGGGTAGTCTTCTTTTATTTTGGGTTCCGTAGTCGGACCTTGTGTGTATCTGGTTGATGTAATGTTATATTCATGTAATTGTGTGAAGTGGTGATTGTAAGCCAACTATGTATCTTCTCCCTTACGTATTACATGGGTTGTGCAAAGATTACCTCACTTGCGACATTGCTTTCAATGCGGTTATGCCTCTAAGTCGTGCTTCGACACGTGGGAGATATAGCCGCATCGAGGGCATTACAAGTTGGTCTTAGAGCCATCCCCGACCTTAGGAGCCCCCTGCTTGATCGAATCACTAGCGTTATTGAGTCTAGAAATGTTTTGAGTCATTTAGGAATTATATATATTGGAGAGTTAGGACTTTTTTTTACTCCTCAGTCCCTTCGTCGCTCTGGTGAGGCATCCTGACGTAGAGTTTTGACTCTTCTCTTCTAAAATTTCACTAAAAAATTATGGATCACGCGGGTATCTTGGAATCGTTCCGATCGATTTGTGACGAGAACATTATTCTTGGTGCCTCCTGAAATTTAGGGGTTGTGGCAGTGTCCCGGGGAGTTGAGCTCCGAGGTGTTGTCATCACAATTTTGTCGTTGCAGTTCTGGAATACCTGAGTTTAGTTTCGCCGACATCGAAAATCTCTTTTATGCAGTTGTTGGTGAGATAACCTTGACGCCACCCAGTACTGGGGCGGGAGTTCGGGAGTATTGCCATAACTCGTATAACGGATGCTTTTCAAAGGTTGAGGTAGATGATTTCCGAAGGTTTCTTGGTTATGTGTTGAAGGATGGATACAGCTGGATGTAGGATTTGCTAGTTTGGGTGAGATATTATGCTTCCCCTGTATCCCCAACACCTGATTGCATAACCGGAAAATTTCGGGAGTTTATAAGTGGGAATTCAAGTAGCTCTTAGGATATCTTTCCGACAGATGTACGATATGAAATTGGGGTTCGACGTCTAGTGGTCCGCCTATCCACGGTTGGTTTTACAGTGGTCTCGTTGTGTCTTAAAGAGTCCTTGGCTATGCCGACTCGGGGATGCTTCGTATGTCATGTGCACTGCCTTGTACATGATGGTGCTGTACGATCGAGCCCGTGTAGGCCCTACCACGAAAACTTCGGACGAAATCTCTATCATATGTTTGTTCCGGCTTATTTTGCAAGCCAATCCTTTGTTTTGTTTTGGTTTGTGGTATTCGAGTTGCTTCGAAGTCAAATGTTGATTCCATACCTTCCCCAAATGGTGTTCTCATACTCTGATGTGAATACTAATCCTTCATGATCATCGAGATTGTCATGTCAGTCCTTTTCAACCGGTGTTTGCTTCATCCGTTCCAAGTTGTCTTTGCTTTCCCGCCCACCCACCCTTTTTCTTCAAGGAATCCGATGTCTTAATCAAGTATCCATCTTATTGATGTGAAGTCTCTCCATTCTTTCAATCAATGTTCTTACCCGGTGGTTTTCATGAAGATGCTCTACTAGTTCATCATTCTTCGCTCTTTTTCTTCTTCGGTGGAACCAATTCAAGCTTTGTTGATCGTATTCTTTTCTCGTTTCAAATGCCTTCTCTTACCGGTGCACCTCTTATTCTTTCACCTCTCGCTATTCTTTTGTTCCGGAGTGCTCAAGATATCTCGAAGATTCGTGTTTCCACTCTGCATTCGTTCAAGATCTTTCGAGGATGTTCTCTCGTTCAAGCCTTTTAATTCAACCGGTGGAATCTATATTTTCAAGCAATCGTTCAACGGTGTATCTTTTGAGTGGGCCCATAACCCACAGGTTTTTCCCCCGGGATCTTACCTGATTCTTCTATTTTCCCAGAGCTATTCGCAAACCTTTCGAAGTTTGACGTAAGAATGAATTATCATCAGTCAAATGCCTTCTCTTAGATCTTTCATAATTCTTCCATCGTTGGTTCAACCTTTCCATTTTTCATCCCGGAGTATCTCAACAATTTGGTGGTGTTTCTCATCGTCATTCTCAGATATTGAAGACCGAAGAAGAGTTTCTCTTTAATCTTGCTCCATTCTCTTCAAGATTCATGGTGCTAGCTTGTTGCCATCCTCTCATAATTATTTTCAATTGTGAGAATCCTTTTCACCCATCAGGAGATATTCAAGGGTATTTTCAGTTCGATTATCCGGAGCCCGTCATTTCAGAAGACTTGTTCATTCTCAGTTTTCAGCTCTCCTTCCCTAAATCTCACCGGTGCATCATTCAATATTCTTTAATCAACACGTGATCTCTTCGTTTCAGTTGTATCTAAATTCTCTCAAGTATCTTCGTTCATTTCATATTTCTTCCCGGTGTTCCTTTATCTTTTCTTCGTTCATTTTCATTTCTTACGGTGGTTCTTCCAGATTTCTCTTCCTTATCAATTTATTCGTTGTCAATCCTACCGGTGGCTCATAGAAGACCTTCCCAAGTTGGCGCTATATCTCTCTTAATCCTTGCTACGAGAATAAGTAGTGTGCCAAATCCGTTGATTGTCATCAATTTAATTGGTGAAGGATAAGCATAATGTAATTCTTATTCTTGTTTCATCGAGTATATTCAATTACTTATTACAGAGGCTCATCAAATTCTCGGTTTCACTTGGTTCATATCCCTTTTCCCGGAGTTCCAAGTTCTCTCAATTATATCATCACGGAGATCCATCTAAATCATTACAAGGTTTCACCTCGTGTTTTCAACTTCTCTTTCTTTTCGTTATCCTTTTGTTACCGGAATTCTTCATGGAGGCTCTACATGATGGCCCATCAAGCATTTAATTCCTTTTCGAAGTTTTCATCGAGATTCTTCTCTAAGGAGCTCAAGTATTCTTCATCTTGCATTCCGAAGTGCTATTCGTTCTATCTTATCTTTTGGAGGTGGTGTTATGTCATTTTTGATAATTTTCCTTCGTGTTTCATGATTCACAAGTTATCAATAATGAGATACTTGAAATCCATCAATCTCGTCATTGGAGTTATCTTGGGTTATATTTCACCTAAAGCCTTACCTAAGGATTGTTGCTATCTATGGTGCTCATAAATGACCCAAGTTCTTCATTTATCCTCCCGGTGAGATAGTTTCTCGTATCCTTGTAATATCAATCCAATCAAATCTTTTCCGTGAGTGGAAGTTGTCACCTCCTAATTTTGAGATGTCTTCTATAAGTACATATCAAGCTTATCCTTTTCGTTGTTGGTTTTCCAACAATTCCGTTCGACACATCTCCTAAAGATGCTTTCAAGCTCATTTGAGGTAGAAGATGTTGTTTTCTTCTCCGTTCTTTTGATTCCATTCTTTTATCTCTTACGGAGGCATTGAGGTGTTGCTTTTTTCACTCATCATCTCAGATTGTCAGGACCATGTTCTTTTCATGCCTATCCATTTAACCGTAGTGTTGTGCCCTTTTGCTCAAGTTCTTTTCGCCTTATCAAGCCTTGCATCTCTGTCAACCGGAGTGCTATCTGAGATCTTTTTACCCCTTTTTCCATTCATTCAGTAGTTCCGGAGGCAGTATGTTGTGATTTCATCAAGTATCTTCTCATCTTACCAAGTTCTTATTCAATTCCTTTTCTTTTTAGTCGGAATGCTGCCCAAATTATATCATTCTTAATCCTTTTCTATCTTGTTTTAACCGGAGTGGTTTCAATATTTATCTTGCCCTTCAACCTCAAGGTTTTTCGCAATGTTCTTTGTTCCTCTTTTCTAAAGGAGTGTTTTCGACCTTATTCACCTTCGTTGTGTTCTTTCTCGAATTTTTTCAACCTCGCAAGGTTCCTTGGTTTCACTCGTTTTGTCAAAGAAGCAACTTAGATTTTACCGCTTATCTTCCTTTTCCGTTGTCCCTCCGGTGCCATTCTAGATCTCGGGACGAGATCCTCTCGTAGTGGTGGAGTGTTGTGACGCCCCGAGACCGATGCGCCAGGTGTCTTCCAGTTATTCGCTGTTGTTGTCTTGTCATTCGCTTGCCTGTTGCATCTTGTCATGTCATCATGTGCATTGCATCATCATGTTTTCAAAACTTGCATTAGTCCGGGTCTCCCAGTTCCGTCCGTTTTCTGTTCTGAACCTAGACACACTTGAACGCACCCGTGGCATGTCCGAAATAGTATTTTATAAGTGGCCAGAAAATGTTCTCGGAATGGGTTGAAAGTTGGCGTGCGGTCTTATTTTAGTGTAGATAGACCGCCTGTCAAATTTCATCGCGTTCGGAGTTCGTTTGATGCCCCAACGTATAACTATAGCGGCATTATAGCCGGTCAAACGTCGGACGTTTTCGGTCTCCGGAAACACTCGCCGGGCCTTTCTCTCTTCTCTTTTCTCATGCCCGAGGCCTTCTGCACAGTCCACTACCTACCGCCAGGCCAACCTAACCTCTCTCGTCAGCCCGCGGCCCTCCTCACGCGCGCGTCCGAAAGCTGTCCCGGACCTGACCCGGACAGTCATTTTCAATGGGTCCGGATCAACACCTAACATCCTGCAAGTATCTGTGTTTTCTTTGTTGGACTTCTTTAACCCATTTTTTTCTCTTTCTTTGTTTTCCAATTGCCAGTTTGCGATCGGATGATTCTGAAGCCCCCTCAGACATCAAAACCTAGCCCTCCATTCTATAAAAGGAAGGCCTAGGCCTCTAGTTTTGGAAACCCTACCCTCCTCCTCGAAACCCGCGCCGCCGCCAGCCTCTTTCCATGCTCGGTCGCCAGGTCCCTCCTCTCCACGCGCGGGCCCTCTCAGCCTAGATCCAGGCCCGCTCAGGCCTGGTTCAGTCGCCGCCGCGAGGGGGTTCTCACAGCCTCCCGAGCTATGGAGGCAAGCAACCGTGCGCTCCTCAACCCTGTCGCCTCACCGCCGCCTCCTCCGGCTAGCGGTTCGCGCCGAAGCACCGTCGACTCAGGCCAACCTAGCCTCTAACCTTTGTTCCTCGTGGCTCTCTCTCTCGTCTCTCACATCTTCCTCTCCCTCTCTCTATTTTGCTCATAGGAGACCTCCATGGCCGCTCCAGCTAGCTCCGTCGCTGTCGTTTCGTGCCGGGAATGGGTGGATCCAGGCTCCCCGCACCCAGATCGGACACTGCTGCGTCATTCCGGCGCACTGCCGCATCTTCGCCCTCTGGGACGACATCGAACAGCAAGCAGCCGCTTCCCCGCTCGCCGTTGAACGCCCCCCCCCCCCCCCCGAACCGGTCTTCCCCGCTCGCCGTTGACCGCGTCCTGCTGCGTGGCCGCCTCCAGCGCCCTCCTGGCCGCGTCTCGCTTCGTGGCCCAGCGCCTGCGGAGCCGGCCTGCTCGACCGCACCCCCTGGGCCGCCTCCACCGACTAGCGCCAAGGCCCAGTCGCCCGTGCCCTGCTGCAGCCTTAGCCTACCAGATCCACTGGCCCAAGGCCCGCGAGGTGAGCACAAGCCAGCCCATCCCTGCTTGCTTATGTGACGCCCTGGGCGCTGAATAATATCCTGTGCTCAGCCAGATTCGGCACATGTCATGTTTTTTTCCCGTCCTATGAATTTTCTATTTAATCAGAGAACTGCAGTTTTTCAGAAAAACCCCTAGAGTTCTTGCATATCATAACTCACCAACCGTGCATCGGATCTAAATAAATTATATATGAAAGTTGCATAGAATTTTGTCTAGTTTAACAATATTCAACTTTCATGCATGTTTGAAATATTTAAAATGCTGTTTGGTTAAATTTTCTCAAATAACTTGTTAAAATGTTTTAATTCATAACTAAATAACCGTAACTCGGATTTTGATAAACTTTATATGTAAATGCGGTGAAAAAATGCCTAGTTTAACATGGTGCACTTTTCTTGCATGTTTAATAACTCTAAAATATGGTTTAGGGCAGAACAGTACCAAACCTGAAAAATATGCATGTGGGGTTTTACCGGAATTGTTGTTCGTTGTCTCCGGCCTCATTTAAACTTGCCTAGATAGGTAGTTTTGTTATGCTTCACCTCTTGCCATGTTAACCAACATTTAAATTTGTTGACTACCTAACCGGGAGAGAACTAAATAATTAATGTGGTGTTCCGTCAATATGCAACTCGTTGCATATTGAGCTCCACTGAATTTGTAGGATTGTTTGTGCTCTTTGCCATGCCATGCTTCATTAAACCGGGCATGCATCATACTTGGTTGCGCATCATGCCATGTTCATGTCGTGGTTGTTTACTATGTTGTTTGCTTCTTTCCGGTGTTGCTTCTTCGGGTTGGTTCCGATAACGTCGCGTTTGTGAGGATTCGTTCGACTACGTCCGTTTGATTTCTTCATGGACTCGTTCTTCTTCCTTGCGGATCTCAGGCAAGATGACCATACCCTCGAAATCACTTCTATCTTTGCTTGCTAGATGCTCGCTCTTTTGCTATGCCTATGCTGCGATACCTACCACTTGCTATATCATGCCTCCCATATTGTTGAACCAAGCCTCTAACCCACCTTGTCCTAGCAAACCGTTGTTTGGCTATGTTACCGCTTTGCTCAGCCCCTCTTATAGCGTTGTTAGTTGCAGGTGAAGATTGAAGTTTGTTCCTTGTTGGAACATGGAGATGTTGTTCCTTGTTGGAACATGTTTACTTGTTGGGATATCACAATATCTCTTATTTAATTAATGCATCTATATACTTGGTAAAGGGTGGAAGGCTCGGCCTTATGCCTGGTGTTTTGTTCCACTCTTGCCTCCCTAGTTTCCGCCATATCAGTGTTATGTTCCCGGATTTTGCGTACCTCATGCAGTTGGGTTATAATGGGAACCCCTTGACAGTTCGCCTTGAATAAAACTCCTCCAGCAAGGGCCAACATTGGTTTTACCATTTGCCACCTAGTCTTTTCTTTCCCTTGAGTCGGCCGGCTCAAGGGTCATCTTTATTTAAACCCCCAGGCCAGTGCTCCTCTGAGTGTTGGTCCAACCTGTCAGCTGCCGGTGGCCACCAGGGGCAACTCTGGGTTGGCCTACCGGAACCTTGGACAATCCGGTGTGCCCTGAGAAAGAGATATGTGCAGCTCCTATCGGGATTTGTCGGCACATTCGGGTGGCTTTGTTGGTCTTGTTTTACCATTGTCAAAATGTCTTGTAACCGGGATTCCGAGCCTGACGGGTCTTCCCGCTAGAAGGAATATCCTTTGTTGACCATGAGAGCTTGTGATGGGCTAAGTTGGGACACCCCTGCAGGGTTTTGAACTTTCGAAAGCCGTGCCTGCGGTTATGGGCAGATGGGAATTTGTTAATGTCTGGTTGTAGAAAACCTGAAGTTGTCCTTAATTAAAATACATCAACCGTGTGTGTTATCATGATGGTCTCTTTCCGGCGATGTCCGGGAAGTGAACAAGGTGTTGGAGTTATGTTTGACGTAGGTTGTTCTAGGATCACCTCTTGATCATAGTTTCTCGATCGTGCTTTGCCTTCTCTTCTCGCTCTCAATTGCGTATGTTAGCCACCATATATGCTAGTCGCTTGCTGCAGCTCCACCTCATACTTTTACCTTACCCATAAGCTTAAATAGTCTTGATCGCGAGGGTGTGAGATTGCTGAGTCCCTGTGACTCACAGATACTTCCAAAACCAGTTTGCAGGTGCCGATGTTACCGAGCAGGTGACGCAACCAAGCTCAAGGAGGAGCTCGATGAAGATCTTGTCCTTTGTGTTGATTGTCCTAGTTGATCAGTAGTGGAGCCCAGTTGGGGTCGATCGGGGATCTGTGTAGCATTTGGGGTAGTCTTCTTTTATTTTGGGTTCTGTAGTCGGACCTTGTGTGTATCTGGTTGATGTAATGTTATATTCATGTAATTGTGTGAAGTGGCGATTGTAAGCCAACTATGTATCTTCTCCCTTACGTATTACATGGGTTGTGTGAAGATTACCTCACTTGCGACATTGCTTTCAATGCGGTTATGCCTCTAAGTCGTGCTTCGACATGTGGGAGATATAGCCGCATTGAGGGCGTTACAGCTCAAGACCCTGAGACATTTTCTTATTGGAAACCGTTGTGATGTATACACGGATCATAAGAGTTTGAAGTACATCTTCACGTAGAAGGAGTTGAATCTCAGGCAAAGGAGATGGTTAGAGCTCACAAAGGATTATGATATGAAGTTGCATTATCATCCAGGAAAGGCCAATGTTGTAGCAGACGCGTTGAGCCGCAAGAGTTATGTAAATACTCTAATCACCGGAGGATTACCGCAAGAGTTAGCCGACGATCTCAAGGAACTTTGTTTGGAGATCGTTCCAAGAGCTTTTGTAGTAGCATTGGAGGTTCAGTCCACATTGTTGGGAAAGATTCGAGAAGCCCAGAGGACTGATAAGGAGATTGCGGAGATAAAGGAAAAGATGAGTAAAGGAAAAGCCGAAGTTTTTCATGAGGATGAGCATGAAACTTTATGGTTTGAGGATCGTACTTATGTGCCTAATGACCCAGAGATCAGGAAGTTAATACTACAGGAGGCTCATGATTCACCATACTCGATTCACCCTAGAAACACCAAGATGTATTTGGATTTGAAGGAACGTTTCTGGTGGACATGTATGAAGAAGGATATTGCCGAGTATGTAGTAGTATGTGACGTATGTCAGAGAGTGAAGGCAGAGCATCAGAAGCCAGCATGATTACTATAGCCTATGTCAATACTCGAACGGAAGTGGGGTAAGCTTGGCATGGATTTCATCAATGGACTACCCAGGACACGATCAGGTTATGATTCCATCTGGGTAGTAGTTGATCGCTTGACCAAAGTGGATCACTTTATCCCCGTGAAAACCACTTTACAAGCACGAAGTTGGCCAAGATATATATGACCAGGATCATATGTTTGCATGGAGTTCCGAGGACCATCGTATCTGATAGAGGAACATAGTTTACTTAGAAGTTTTGGAATCAGTTACACCAGACTTTGGGTACCCTGCTAGAGTTCAGTATAGCCTTTCATCCGCAGACAGATGGACACACCGAGAGAGTCAATCAAATTCTGGAGGACATGTTGAGAGCTTGTGCACTAGATTATGGGTCTAGTTGGGACGATAATTTGCCTTACGCGGAGTTCTCATACAACAACAACTACCAGGCTAGTTTGAAGATGGACCCTTTCAAAGCTTTGTATGGAAGGAGGTGTAGGACACCATTGATGTGGGATGAAGTTGGAGACTGTCAGATGTTCGAACCAGATTTAATCAAGGAGTCTGAATAGAAGGTTAAGTTGATTCGTGATCGACTGAAGGTAGCTCAGTCTAGGCAGAAGAGCTATGCTGATACTAAACGCAAGGAGGTAGCCTATGAAATTGGAGACAGAGCATATCTCCGTGTTTCACCGCTGCAAGGAGTTAAACGATTTGGATTCAAAGGAAAGTTAGCCCCAAGATTTTTAGGGCCATACCGGGTTTTGGAGCGTATGGGAGAAGTGGCCTACAAGTTGGAGTTACCCGAAGATTTGTCAGGAGTTCATGATGTGTTTCAAGTTTCCCATTTGAAGAAGTGCCATGCAGAGATGGTCGATATTCCTCTGAGAGATACAGTGCCCTGGAAGCTATTCAGTTGGAGAGTGATCTAACCTATGAGGAGAAACCCGTAAAGATTCTCGAGTTTGCTAGCCGAGTTACACACAACAAGGTCATCAAGTTTTGCAAAGTATAGTGGAGCCACCATATCGAGGAAGAAGCCACCTGGGAGCAAGAAGAAGATCTACGGATAGACCACCTGAATCTTGAGGGAGAGATTCATCTTAAGGGGGGTAGGTTTGTAACATCCCAATTTTCAATTTGGATGTTAATCATTAGGTCATCATATGCATCCATGATTCTTGCATTTTGAATTTGTTTTATTTGGACATTTTGATCCTAGAGGCCTTAAACAACTCAAGGACCAGCTGAGAGAGTTGGAGGTTTTCATAAAAATCCATTTTTGAATTTTCAAATTTGGTAAGTTGGGTCAAAGTGATTTTTTATTTGAAATTATTTCAAAATAAATAAAACAACGAGAGAAGATAATATGACTTCTTAAAAACAGAGGAAATAATGGAAATCTAATTTTAAATAAAAATATATTTTTTAGTTTGATTTTATTTGAGATTTTATTTGGTTAAATTAGGAAAAATTGCATCTTATCCCAAAAAAAAGTCCATGTTGTCCTAAATATAAGTAAAGGACCGTGAAAATTATTTTTGGGATTTTAGTATTTTTATTTAATTTATTTTGGATTTTTTCTGTTCGGCAAAATTATTTAAAAAAAACTCCCGAACTGGGTCGGCCTAGCCGAGCCAGCCCAGCCCGCGCTGCCACCGCCTTCCCTGCCCGAGTCCGGCAGGACTCCGTCGCCAGAGCCGTGGGAGCTCGGGACTCCCCCCGAGGTTCGCCGCCCCCCTATATATATAGCGACCCCCGGGGCCCCTTGGACCCCGAGTTAGCCACGCCGCTGCCGCCTTTAGTTGCCGTCGCCACCCCGCCTCATAGCCGCACCGCCGCTGCCGCGAAGCTCGCCACCGCCGCCGAGCCACTGTCTCTTTGCGCTGCCGCTGCCGCACCGCGCTACCCGTCGCAGCCCTGCGCCTCCCCCCCCCCCGGTCTCGCTGAAGCCTCCGCCCCGCTCGCCATTGACTGCTGCCGGCCGAACCCCGTTTAACCGGTAAAAGCCGTTCCGGTTCGTTGGTTACTTCTCGGTTTTTTTAAGTTTCGGTTTAGTTAGGATAGATTAGTTTTTTATTTTTTCGGTTAAGTAGCGAACGTTCATCCATTTCGATCTCTTAACGAACGAATTTGTTAGTTAGTTTCTGTTAGCGGGCGTTCGTCCGATAGAGTTTTATTTTTCTGTTTATTTTCGGCCAGGGACCTATCCGCAAATAGTTTCTTTACAGATTAGTCCCTCTTCTTAAATCCTTCGCTACTTTTTGCTCGTTTATCCAAATCCAGTGAAACCAACACCAAAATCTTCTTCTTGTTCTCCTCTATCCAGATAATCCACTTGAACATGATTTTGGAAATTTAAAATTTGGTTTCAAGCAGATTTTAATTCGAATTTCTTTTGATCGTAGTGTGAGTTTTGTAACTCCGATTCGATTGATTCTTTTTGCAAATCGAAGCTCTTCACTTGAAGTTTCAATTGGATCTTTTCTTTTGAGTTTTACCTATGCAACTTATGCTTGAGTGCTTATGTATGCTATTGTTTGTTCACGATAGAGTTTCCGGAGTGCGAGGCTTGCTACTATGAATCTCTAGGGTTTTCCTATCGTCAGCAAGGAAAGTAACACTTTGATCATATCCCTTTATTACCCAGTTTTTATGCATTAGTCTCAACCCTCAAACATTGCATGAGTAGGACTTGATAACATGTGGATTGGGAAGTAGTTGATGAGGTAGGAACCTATTGTCTTATATTTCAAACCCTGGGTCTTACTACGTTATGCTTATACTGTTATGCTATGCTATGCCCATAGACGTGGGTTGGTTTGAGAGAATTCATGAAAGCTATGAGAGTTATTAATACCTAAGGGAAACTTAAGGTGGCTACTTTAATACACATCTGGGTGGATTGGTTGTGGGCACCTGGGGATATACCAGTGTTGTTCGAGGAGATCCCGGGGAACCCGTGTGATCATCCTATGGTTCGCCACCCAAGCTCAAAGGGATCATAAGATTATTCATGCTAAAAACTTCTGTGTGCAGCCACAAGCCATTATGGGCTCTGGCATAGTTGAGTAAGTTGTGGGAATCCTTTCCATGATGGGCTAGTAGATGTAGGGGATTGTAGGTGTACCGGCCTATCTATCGGTTAAGGGGACCTCTTCGGAAAGACTGTGTCTCGATCATCCATTTCTCAAACATCATGTAGTGTGAGAATATACAATGGAGGAGATCGAGTCTTGTGGGGAAAAGTGCGCAAACCTCTGCAGAGTGTACAAACTAATCATGGTTAGTCGTGTCCCCGGTTATGGACATCTTGAGTATCTGGTACATGAGTTATTATGTTGATCTCATCACTTCACTTAATTAATTTGTCGGGTTGTAAATTTTAATTTTGGGATTGAGTTGGGGTTACCTCCTCAATTATTTCAACAAACTATGTAGTTAAATAAAATATATTCCTTTGTTGTAGGGAAAAACTAGCTTTATGCAAATGATAACCATAGAGCCTCCACTAGCCATATATGCATGTAGTGATAGCTGTTATTTTGTTCATTGTTCTATAGTGTTATCTTGCCAGCATATTCCATGGGCTAACCTACACGATTGCAACATATCATGTTGCAGAATTTTCAGACGAAGAGTAAGGTGCGATAGGTTGTTGTCATGCACTCAGTATTGTCGTGGAGTTGGATGGACTCATTTATCTTCAATGCTTCCGCGGTTATCTTATTTTAGATGGCCTTCAGCCACATTATTGTAATAAGTTTTTTTAAGACACTCGATGTAATAAGTGTGTGAATGAACTCTGTTATAAATCCTCGAGTACTATGTGTGTCAACAATACCGATCCAGGGATGACACTTAAACACAGAGACTTGACCGTCTGAGGTCTGGTCGCTACATTTTAGAGGATGAGAAAAACTCTTATCTCAATGCTCAAGCTTCTAATGTGCTTTTCGATGCTTTGAGCAATGTAGTGATATTTCAACTCATGCCATTTCAGCATGCTCATGAGTTGTGGACAAAGCTTCAAGATAAATATGGTGTGTCCAAGATTGGTGGGGATGATTGTTCTCCCTCCACCTTCGGCTGTGTTGCCTTCTCAACTTCTACTTCACCTACATGTGTTTGGCCACAAGGTAATGATATGGTGAGTAGTGGTGTTCATTGCAATGATGATAGTGGGCTTATTGTTGATGATCCTTCATCACTTCCTTATTGCAATGTTTCTTATTTATACTTGAACACTTCGAGCACTTCAAATGTTTCACATGCTTGTGTTAATAGTTCTTGCATATCATGTAGAAATTGCTCGACTAAATCTCATGATGATATGCTTGCTATATCTTGTTGCCGTGATAAAAATGCATATAGTTCCTCGAGTTGTTGTGCTAACAATGTAGAGGAAACCCAACACTCCATGGAAGAAGATGTGGTCTTGAATGGTGCCTCAAGGGATCCTACATCATCATCCATTGCTTTTTGCCTTATGTCTAAGGCTTCAATGGTATCTCCTCCCTTGAATCCCAATATGTCTCTTGATGCTGATGTTAATGCTAATGATGACGAGGATAATGATGAAGAGAAGGATAATGTTGCTTCCTTAAAAATTAAGGGGAAATTATTTTTAAAGCTCTTCACAAGAATAAAATTGCTCGTTTCAACTTCATGGATATCATGTCCATTGCCATTGAGGGCAAGAAATATATTGAGGAGTTGGAATCTCATCTCAAGGAGCATGAGGTTACCATTGAGAAAATGGAAGGTCGTGAGCGTGATTACGCTAATGAGATTGCGGACCTTTCCCATGCTCTTGAACTTGAACAAACCACCAAGGAATCTCTTGAGGATACTTTTGCTCTAGAATTGTCTAGAGTGAAGGAATCTCATGATAGAGCTCTTGAGGTGGTCAATGATTTTGAAACTAAAAATGAGAAGCTTGAAGTTGCGCATGATAAACTCCTTGAGGACTTTGGGCACCTCGAAAATGGTTCAAGGGTCATTACGAGTGAGCTCATCAAACTCACCGAGTCTCATGCTCAAGTTAAAGCTTCATATTCAAAAGAGCTTGCAAAATTGCCTTCTCCTCTGGTTGTTAATGATGATGCTAGTGCTACTAACTTTATTTCTTATGAAGCATCATTTTGAAGGATATTGTTGAGCTAAGGGCTCAACTTGCATTGCTATCTAGCAATCATTGGAAATTGGAAGAAAGTCATGAAAAGCTCTCAAGCTCTCATGATGGTCTTCTAGTATCCCATATTTTGCTAAAGATAGCTCATGAGGCTATGATGACTAAGGTAACATCTAGTGAGCCTCATGTGGATACTAGCACTATTTCAAGTCTAAATGCTATATTGCCATGTGCTAGTCGTCGTAATTCATCCACTCATAATGTTGCTACATCTTGTGATGAATTGCTTTCCTTGCCTTGTTGCTCTAACGATGAATCTTATATTTCCTCTAGTACTTGTGTTGATACTAACCATGTAGAGGAAATCAAAGAGCTCAAGGCCGAAGTCACTTCCTTGGAGAAAGACTTGGAAAAGAGTCATGAAGGGAAGTCCACACTCCACAATATCTTAAGTGTGCAAAAATCCCCCAATGACAAAAGTGGACTTGGATTCAACTCCAATAAGAAGAAGAAGTCCAAGATGAATGAGAAAAAGGGCCAAAAACAAGTCAAGAATTCGGCCAAGATTATTTGCTTCATGTGCAAAGTTGAAGGGCATCATGTTAGATCTTGCCCATTGAAGAAGAAGGCCATAAGTGACAAGTAACAAGGGAAGTGGCCACAAGTTCATTCCCATGCTCAACCTCATGTTGAAGAAAGGCCTCTTCCCAAGATGACTCAAGCTAATGCTTCTCAAGTTGAGAAATCAAGTGAGAAGAAAGTGAAGAGTAGACGTTGCTACCTATGTCGTAAGAAAGGTCATGTTGCTTCTTCATGCACGAGTGGTACCTTATACAACCCTATTCTAATAGATGATGTATATTCCCTTGGGAAGGATAAGGTTGGAAATATGTTTGCCAAGTTTGTTGGTACTCAAAGTGGTGTCAAGAAAAGAACAATTTGGGTTGCCAAGCCTATTGTGACTAACCTCTTAGGACCCAACTTAGTCGGGGACCAACTATCTCAAACTTGATCAATAGGTGTTTTTGGAGGGCATTGGAGACGTGGCTACATCATGAAGAATTATGGGTACGTCATCATTCTTATTGTCTCAAGCCAAGTCAATTGGGTTATCAAGTTTCTATCTTATATCCAATGTGCCTCCTTGCGGTAACTTGTACTTAAATTGTTTACATTGAAAGTTACTTGCCCCTTTGCATGTTTTGGTTTTGTTCCTTGCATGTGTTTGTATATGTTGTGTCTCTAAGTTTCTTATATTGAGTAATCAAGTATGTGTATGTTGGTTTGCACATCATGTACATGTGTGTCGTACGTTGAGCCCTTGTGCATATGGTTTGTATATTAGTTGGCTCTTGTGAGAGATTAATGGAATGTCCCATTGTGGGGGAGTGATGTGCCTTGTGCACCTCACAATCCTATAAATGCGTATACATGAGGAATACCATCTAGTATTGATACTACAAGTTTATCTGGTCGCTATGTGGTATGTCTTCTCATGAGAAATTCAAATTCTAAATAGTCCATTAATTATCTCTTGTTGGTTTCTTATTGCCTCTTGTACGGTTATCTTTGGTATCACATTATGGGGAAGTAATGTGCTATGTGCAAATTACAAGCCTAGAAAATGTGTACATTTGAGATATTGTCACCTAGAATTGATATTGTAAATTATCTTGTCCCTAGGTGGCATGTTAGCTCTACAAGTTGCAATTTTCTTTTGTGTTTGGTGTGAAGATGATGATGGATATCTTTGAAATCTACCACCGGGAATTATTTCCAAATACTTCTTGTCTCTTGACAATTGGTAATCATTTATGTGGTAGAAATTGTTGATCATCTTTACATTGGCCTTTGGTTTTATTTGCCTCATCTCTTACCAAGGATTGTTTCAACTCCTGTTGTCTTCCGTGCCACTTGTGGATCATGTTTATTTCTTGATCTCGTCTAGTGTGCATATGGATATAGTGAAAGCGGTGATCCCATCTTGTCCATTTTTCATTCAAATGCAAATTCTCTATAATGCACAACTCTTAGGGGAGCTATCTTGTTTTCTTTAGAACACTCATCTTGTGATCCTTATCAAGTGTGTGTTGGTGGAAGACAAGTCGTTTCGTTTTGGTATTGTGTGCCATCATGAAACTTTGTAGAGGTATTGGTTCGTTAGGAACCTTCCTCTCTTTTGGGAGTTTGGTATCTTCCTTTTAGTGTGTATCAATGGATATCTCATTCCTTGATGTATCTTGTATTTGGTATCCTTCAAGTGATAAGTTCTTCTTTGAGTATCTTATTTTCACTTGGTATCTTTTCTTTTAGGATCGTATCAACCATGTGTTGATTTGGTCCTTGAATTCTAGAGCATGCATATTTACCTTATGTACATTCTTCGACATGCTTTCTTTCTTTGACCCAATATATAAGGGAAACTCCACCAAGTCTCTAGTTGGCTAAGATGTGCATGAAATTCTATTTCGTATCTATATGCACATATTTATGTGGAGTTTGTCATATGTATTGTTGGTTTGCTAACTCTTTGGTCCCAATGAGTTTGGGTACCATTTTGTTTGTGGTGTTGTTCTAGGAACGACTAGAGATGCATTGGATGCTCGGATCATTCGAAAGGAAGGTGGTGTCACTATGTTCTTATTGGATTCAAGCTAGGACGTTCAATGAACTACTATCGTTTACATTCAATTGGTATCTACTGCATCCTTCCAATGCTATCTCGGTAACAAGTATCTACTCATGCATACATTTCTTACATACAACCTTGTGCAGGTTGCATCATGGCATGAATTTCTTGATTAGTTCTTGTGATACTTGTTTCCCTTCTCAAAGCATCTCAAAAATGATCTCTTGTTGATAGTTGTGATGTCTTTGATGTTCTTTTGGTTGAAGCTCATCTATATACTATAAGATAATATTAAGCCATGCGCTATATGCTTTTCAAGCAAAGATCTTATCAGTATATTTTATGACTTTTGTCTGGGTATCCTATTCTTTCCTTGAGTAACCATTTCTTGTGTGCATCCTTCTTTGTGGATTGATATCATCATGATTTTCATCTACCTAGAATCTTATACACTTGAGGGAAGTTACATATTTAGTGGGTATCCTTATTATTTCGCGTCCACCTTTCTTTCCTTTGTATTTCCTAGGTGCCTCTGTGAAAGGATTTGTCTTGAGTGCGGATCTTATATCTTTGCATCTTGTTGCACTCTTTTGTGGTGAGGATTTTTTTCCCTCTTGCTTGTCATTATGAGGTTTTTGCCAATTCAATTGGTATCCCTCCTCTTAACGAAGCTTCCTTTTATATCTTCACCATGGGTTGTCACAAGCATAGGTTATTTATATGCTTATTTAGTGAGCTTGTGAACCCATTTGCTAGTTGTATGTGGTAATGACAGGCCTTGCACCATGTATCTCATTCATTCAAGACTATATTGATGCTTAATGCTCATTTGTACATTAGTCTTCTCAAGTGCATTGCCTTGACTCACACACATCGGTTTTGGTTGAGCCTATTCCTAAGTTGCCTCTTTTACATGTTGCTCAACCATGTGTATGTTTCAAGTGCTAGGCTTAGTTTCCTATATGCTCACTTGCACTTGTTGTGTGTTTCTATTGATTTTTGAGGGGTGATGATCCTACTTTGTGCATGTTGCACCCAAATACAAAACTATATATTGGACAAATCATGGCAAGCTTCTCTATGTTCTTTAGAACACTCCTTCGCTCATATCATAATATCTTGTATCCATGTGGCTTGTAGGATCCATTGTCGGATTGTTTCAGTTGGTATATTTTGATTTCTTGATTGCTTTGTGTCTCTCTTTGTTATGTCTTTGTGGCATATCATTCTTTAGCAATCTTTGTGCCTCAATATAGTTTGTCTTCCTCCAAGTATTTACCTTTGGATATGTGTATTGCATTCCACTCTCTTGTTGCGAAATACACAATTTATGGAGGACCACAATTTATATTAACCTTCTAAGCTTTTCGCCCATTTTGGCAAGATGCCAATGGGGGAGAAGTTTCAGAGAGTTTGTGGAGAAGTTTAGAGAGTTATTTCTTCTTGCTTTGGTTTTGTTCCTAAGCAATTGCATGTCATACGCATGCATTATTACTTGTTGCATTGCATGGTGATGCATAATTCCTTATATAAACTCTCTTGAAAGTGATTGTCACCAATTACCAAAATGGGGGAGAATGAAAGGACGTGCGGTGCCCCCATGTGTGGTTTTGGTAATTGATGACATTCTCTATGGACTAATGGTTGCATTGAGTTATATTTGAAGGATTTTTCCATAGGCATTTCTTGAAGTCCATGTGTTGGTTTCAAGGAGTTTATGAGTTAACCAAGGTGCTATTAAGGAATTATAATAAAGATTGGTCATGTGAGTATTGAGCTTATTGCAAGCATGTCTTGAAGGAGAAGATTGTGTGATCATTCATGTTTACCTTCAAGACATCATCCAAATGAAGAGAGTTGGAAAGAATCAAGGTTGATCAAGACTAAGTATAGAGAGTGATTCAAGTTGATCATCACACAAAGCGTAGAAGATACACCGAGTGGGATCAAGTGATCTCAAGTTTTGGTAAGCACTGTCCATTGCGCTTTGTGTACTAACCCATGGTCTTTGTGAGAGTTCTATGTGGGGTTAGGTTTGCCTCCATGGGCTTGCGTCAAGAGGAAGATCACATACAACCCATGGAGGATGACATCAAATCAAGGTTGTGTTGTGCAAGTTCAGGAGCATCACGAAGAAATCATGCTTGTAGCTTGCCTTCCATTGTGGTGACAATGGACTTGTGAAGGTGTGCCGAAGAGTGACTCACCCATAGTGGAGTATGGGGGAGCAATCAACTAGCCTTCATCAGGCCAACGCAATCACGAAAGGTGGTCCAACTTGAGGGAGTCAATATCGTCATCATCTAGCTCAAGTGGACTTCATGCAAGGCAAAGGTTTGCCCTTGATAGGTTTTATATTTTGCCGGTCTCATGGTGATAGTTTGGAGACCGGGTTATAGGATCGATAGCCGTACTATCAAGGGGAGCTCTCAAGTGAGTAGCTTGATCGTATCGTTCGTCGAGAGCTCAAACCATTGCATCCTTGCATCATATTTCTTGATTATTATTTGTACTTTCTCTTTTTGAGGTTTTAGAGATTGAGGTTTTCTTCGTGACAAGCTCTAGTACATCGAAAACGGATTTCATATGCTTCTTCTATTATGTTTCCGATGTTGGAGGTTTTACCAGTCTTATTCGAGGAATGGTTCTCGCCATTTTCTTATGGGCCTTTTCTAATTTTCTTCTTTTTGTTATTTATATCAATATTGTGTTATCCCATGTCGTTAGCTTTCCAACAAACTTGGTTTCATTGAATTCGGAGTCCGTTTGCAGAAGTTGTGACAGTTTTGGTGCCCTTAAAAGGCTGCGGCGGTACTACCGCGGCTACTACCGCTTGGAGGGGATCTAATTTTTTACTACCGCTCCAGAGCGTTACTACCGTGGCTACTTCCGCTCCGGACCAAAATCTCGTATTAAGTCCAGCGGTGGTAGTCATGGATGTATTTTTTTAGTATCGCTCGCAAGCAGTAGTACCGCTACCCTTAGCGGTAGTACCGCTACCCCAAGCGGTAGTACCGTGAGGACGAGCGGTAGGACCACTCCGGCGGTTCTACTGGCCTTTTGCCACCTCGCTGTTGTTTTTCAAAGGGATTCCACCACCCTAGCAGTCGTACCGCTCCCATGAGCGGTAGTACCGTTCGGTGCGGGCTGTGAGCATAATGGTTGGATTTTTTTCCCACCTATAAAAGGGAGTCTTCTTCCCCAATGAACCTTACCCTTTGAGCTCGTGTTCGTCCCCCATTGTTGACCTTCTTCGAGCTTGCTATATCTCAATCCCTCCATGCATTCTTGCTAGTTTTGGGGGGGGAGATCTAGATCCACATTTCCACCAATCACTTTCTCCTCTATTTGAGGGGAACCCCTTGGATCTTGATCTTGGAGTTCTTGGTGTTCTCCTTCTTGTTCTTCCTCTCATTTTCTGCCCTAGCATTAGTTGCTTTGGTGGGATTTGGGAGATAATGACTTGGGCACTCAGTGTGCCCTTGCCATTGCATTTGGTGCATCAGTTTGAGTTCTCCACTATGATACGTGGAAGTTATAAGTTGAGAAGCTTATTACTCTTGGGTGCTTGGTACCCTTGAGCTTGTTCCTCTTGGGTGCTTGGGCGCCCTAGATAGTTCGTGGTGTTCGGAGCTCAATCATTGTGGTGTAAAGCTCCGGGCAAGCGTCGGGGTCTCCAATTAGGTTCTGGAGATCACCCCGAGCAATTTGACGGGTTCTGGTGACCACCCCAAGGGTTGCTAAAGTGTACGGGGTCGGTGACCGCCCCCAAGGGTTGCCATTTGTATGGGTTTGGTGACCGCCCTCAAGGGTCCCTCAGTGGAATCATGACATCTTGCATTGTGCGAGGGTGTGAGGAGATTACGGTGGCCCTAGTGGATTCTTGGGGAGCATTGTGCCTCCACACCGCTCCAAACGGATATTAGCATCCGCAAGGGTGTGAACTTCGGGATACATCATCGTCTCCGCGTGCCTCGGTTATCTCTTACCCGAGCCCTTTACTTATGCACTTTACTTTGTGATAGCCATATTGTTTCTTTTCATATATCTTGCTATCACTTAGTTGTTTTTTCTTGCTTAGCATAAGTTGGTGCACATAGGTGAGCCTAGTTGTTGTAGGTTTTGTGCTTGAGAAATTAACCGCTAGGTTTATTACGCATTTCTTCAAGCCTAAACCATAATTATTTTAAAGCGCATATTCACCCCCCCCCTCTAGGCAACATCCTCGATCTTTTGAGGGCATTAGTCTCACTCTCTGTTAGCACAAAATTGATATGGAACCTGATGCTAAACCCGTTGTTGATCACCAACGACCTTTGAATCCTAAAATGAAATAAGTGGTAAGAACTAAAATATTGAAGCTTCTGGAAGCAGATATAATCTATCCTATAGCTGATAGTAGATGGGCAAGTCTTGTTCATTATGTCCCTAGGAAAGGAGGTATTACTGTTGTTCCTAATGATAAGAATGAACTTATTCCACAAAGAATTGTCACTGGTTATAGAATGGTAAATGATTTTAGAAAATTAAATAAAGCTACTAGAAAAGATCATTACCCACTACCTTTTATTGAGCAAATGCTAGAAAGACTATCTAAGCACACACACTTTTGTTTCCTTAATGGATATTCTGGTTTTTCTCAAATACCCGTTTCACAACCTCATCAAGAGAAAAAAAAACCACCTTCACTTGTCCTTTTGGAACTTATGCTTATAGACGTATGCCTTTTGGTTTATGTAATGCACCTGCTACCTTTCAAAGATGTACGACTGCTATATTCTCTGATTTTTGTGAAAAGATTGTTGAGTTTTTCATGGATGATTTTCCGTTTACGGAACTTCTTTTGATGATTGCTTAAGCAACTCTGATCGAGGAAAGAAGTTTATATCAGATAGAACTCCAATAACATCGAGGAGAACATGGTATGGAAGAACATAGAGAGAGAGAGGAAGCCATCTAGCTACTAGCTATGGACCCGTAGGTCTGAGTTAAACTACTCACACTTCATCGAAAGGGCAATAGGGTTGATGTATATGCCCTCCATGATCGAATGCCCCTCCGGTAGATCGCCGAAAAAGGCCCCAAGATGGGATCTCGCGGGAAGAGAAGGTTGCGGCGGCGGAAAAGTATTTTCGTGGATGCCTCTGAGGGTTTGGGAATATTTGAGGATTTATAGAGCTGAGAGGGAGGTCGGTGGACTTCCGAAGGGCCCACAAGCCAGGGGCGTCCCCCTAGGGCACACGCCCCTACGGCTTGTCGTCGCCTCGTGGGTCTTCTGACTTCATCTCCAAGTCTCGTAGGTGTCTTCTGGTCCAAGAAAAATCATCGTAAAGTTTTATTCCGTTTGATATTCCTTTTCTGCGAAACTCAAAAACAAGGAAAAACATAAACTGGCACTGGGCTCTGGGTTAATAAGTTAGTCCCAAAAATAATATAAAATAGCATATTAATGCATATAAAACATCCAAAACAGATAATATAATAGCATGGAATAATAAAAAATTATAGATATGTTGGAGACGTATCAGTTTTCTCTAGGAACATATCAAAAATAGGGAGTTATATCGCGAGCTATTGATCTACAACATAGATATGCAAAAACTATTAAGACTAAGTTCATGATAAATTTAAGTTCAATTAATCAAATTACTAATGAACTCCCACTTAAATTAACATCCCTCAAGTTATCTAAGTGATACATGATCCAAATCAACTAACCCATGTCTGATCATCATGTGAGATGGGGTAGTCATCAATGGTGAACATCTCTATGTTGATCATATCTACTATATGACTCATGTTCGACCTTTCGGTCTCTAGCGTTCCGAGACCATGTTTGTACATGCTAGGCTCGTCAAGTTCAACCCAAGTATTCTGCATGTGTGAAACTGTCTTACACCCGTTGTATGTGAACGTAGAGTCCATCACACCCGATCATCACGTGGTGTCTCGAAACGACAAACTGTAGCAACGTTGCATACTCAGGGAGAACAATTTTATCTTGAAATTAAGTGAAGGGATCATCTTATAATGCTAACGCCGTTCTAAGCATAATAAGATGCATAAACGATAAACATCACATGCAATCAAAATATGTGACATGATATGGCCATCATTATCTTGTGCTTTTGATCTCCATCTCCAAAGCATCGTCATGATCTCCATCATCACCGGCTCGACACCTTGATCTCCATCGTTGCGTCGGGGTCGTCTCGCCAACTATTGCCTCTACAACTATTGCTAACGCATAGCGATAAAGTAAAGCAATTACATGGCGCTTGCATTTCATACAATAAAGAGACAACACTAAGGCTCATGCCGGTTGTCGATATTACAAAACATAATCATCTCATACATCAACATATATCACCTCATATCTTGACCATATGACATCACAACATGCCCTGCAAAAACAAGTTAGACTTCCTCTTGATACGTCTCCAATGTATCTATAATTTATGAAGTATTCATGATGTTATATTATCATTCTTGGGTGTTTTACAATCATTTTATAACAACTTTATATCATTTTTTGGGACTAACCTATTGACCCAGTGTCAGTTGCTGTTTTTTTGCTTGTTTTTTACATCGTAGAAAATCAATATCAAACGGAGTCCAAACACCGTGAAACTTTTTGGAGATTTTTTATGGACCAGAACACCCAGGATGGGCCAGAGCAGCACCTGGGGGGTGCCCCGAGGGGGCACAACCCACCAGGGCACGCCTGGGGGCCCAGGCGCGCCCAAGTGAGTTGTGCCCACCTCGGTGGCCTCCCGCACCGCCTCTTTACCCTATAAAATCCCAAAAATTCTGAAAACCCTCGGGGTTAACCTAGATCAGAAGTTCCACTGCTGCAAGGCTCTGTAGCCACCGAAAACCAATCTAGACCTCGTTCCAGCACCCTGCCGGAGGGGGAAATCATCTCCGGTGGCCATCTTCATCATCCCGGTGGCCACCACGATGAGGAGGGAGTAGTCCACCCTCGGGGCAGAGGGCTTGTACCAGTAGCTATGTGTTTAATCTCTCTCTCTCTCGTGTTCTTGAGATGTCATGATCTAGATGTATCACAGGCTTTGTTAATATAGTCAGATCATATGGTGTTTTCCCCTCTCTATCTTATTGTGATGAATAGAGTTTTCCCCTTTGAGATTTCATTGTTATCGGATTGAATACTTATATGGATTTGAGAACACTTGATATATGTCTTGCAATTGAATACTCGTGGTGACAATGAGGTATCATATTGATTCACTTGATATATGTTTTGGCACTCAACTCGCGGATTCCCGAGGTGACATTGGGGTAATCTATGCATAGGGGTTGATGCACATTCTTGTCTTTGACCGGTAGAAATCTTGGGGCACTCTTTGAAGTTCTTTGTGTTGGATTGAGTATTATGAATATGAATTTGCTTTAGTGTTAATCTATTACGAACTCTAGGATATATCGAATTGAAAGAATAGCTTTGTGTTATTTTAGTACGAACTCTTGGATAGATCAAATGGAAAGAATAGCTCTGAGGTGGTTTCGTACCCTACAAACAATTTATTCTTATGTTCTCCACTAGATAGGAACTCTGGAGTGATTCTTCATCGCACTTTGAGGGGTGGTTATATGATCCAATTATATTAGCATTGTTGAGAGGTTGCACTAGTGAAAGTACGGACCCTAGGCCTCATTCTCAAGCATTGCAATACCATTTTTGTGCCCATTTACTATTTGCTACCTTGCTGTTTTTATTTATTCAGATTATAAAAAATATATTTCACCATCCATATTACACTTTTATCATCATCTCTTCGCCGAACTAGTGCACCTATATAATTTGCCATTGTATTGGGTGTGTTGGGGACACGAGAGATTTCTTGTATTTGGTTGCAGGGTCATTTGAGAGAGACCATCTTCATCCTACACCTCTCACGGATTGATAAACCTTAGGTCATCCACTTGAGGGAAAATTGCTACTGTCCTACAAAACTCTGCGCTTGGAGGCCGAACAAGTGTCTACAAGAATAAAGTTGCATAGTAGACATCAAGCTCTTTTCTGGCGCAATTGAATCTTTTAGTTTCTTGTTTTATCACTAGTTTGGTTTATAAAAGAAAACTAGAAAAAATGGAATTAACGTTGCATCATATTATTGATCAGCTTTATAATATCTTTCTTGAAAATGATGGTTCGGAAAATTGTGCTCGATTATTAGAAGAAGAAGTCAATAAAATGCTTGGCACAAAATATTTGAATGGTGAGCATGATTGCAATGTTGTTAGTATGAATTCTTTGAATATCCATGATGCTAATGATATGCAAAGCCATAAGCTTGGGGATGCTATGTTTGATGAAGATGATATTTTTAGTCCCCAAAGATTTGATGCGCAAATTTGTTATAATGATTGTGTGCCTCCTATTTATGATGATTATAATGATGAAAGTGGATTTGGAGAGGTCATGACTTTATTTAGTGATGAATCCACCATTTTGGATGAGGCTTCAATTGACTATGAGGACAAGGTTGCTATCTATGATGATTATGGTGATGACATGTATGCTATATTGAATAATGATAACCGTGAAACTTTTCATCATGATTTTAATTTTCAATCACATGAGACTTATTTTGTTGAGTTTGCTCCCACAATTATTGATGAGAATAAATCTGCTTATGTGGAGAGTAATAAAATTTCTATGCTTGTGAATCATGAAAAGAATGCTTTATGTGATAGCTATATTGTTAAGTTCATTCATGATGCTACTGAAAATTATTATGAGAGAGGAACATATGCTTGTAGGTATTGCAATAATATCAAGTTTCCGCTCTATGTGTTGAAAATGTTGAAGTTATGCTTGTTTTGCCTTCCTATGCTAGTTGATTCTTGTTCCCATAAGTTGTTCACTCACAAAATCCCTATGCATAGGAAGTGGGTTAGGCTTAAATGCGCTTGTCATGTGATTCATGATGCTCTTTTTCATGTTTCAATTCTTATCTTTTATGTGAGCATCATTGAAATCATCATGCCTAGCTAAAAGGCATTAAAGAAAAGCGCTTGTTGGGAGACAACCCAGCACTTTTACCTACCGTTTTTGTGTGTTCACATGATTAGGCTACTGTAATAATCATGTTTCATTGCTTTTCTTTCAATAAAGTTCCAAGTAAGACCTTTGGGATGGTCTATGGTGATAGTTGATTTGATCTTGCTGAAAATAGAAACTTCTGCACTCAGGAAAACAATTCTCGTTTTTAACAGAAGCATGATAAAATGCTGATTCTTTTTGCAGAAGATCAATAGAAAAATTTCCGAGGTTTTCTTATTTTTCCATAATTTTTGTAGTAGCATAAGTATGGTTGGAGTACAGATTACTAGAGACTATTCTGTTTTTGACATATTCTGTTTTCAGTGCATAGTTTGCTTGTTTTCTAGTTTCCATGGCTTATATTGCTCAATATAAATTGTGGAAATGATATGCTACAGTAGGAATTGTGTGGAAACAATTATGAATCTTGTCTTTGACAGTACCAAAAGTGAAATGGTCTGCTCTTTATCATACTAACCTATCTCACAAAGTTCCGTTAAGTTTTGTGTGATTGTAGTTTTCTAGTTTTGGGTGAGATGTCCATATGAGGAGAATAAGGAGTGACAAGGCCATAATATTGGGGATTTACAAGGCACCCCAATGTAATATTGAAGGAATATCTAAGCAATTAAGCTTGGGGATGCCCCGGAAGGCATCCCCTCTTTTGTCTCCAACATTATTGGTAACCTCACTTGGAGCTATGTTTTCATTCGTCACATGGTATGTATTTTTCTTGGAGCATCATTTTATTTTGTTAGGATTTGCTTGATGTTATTTATAATAATGTTTTGCATCTTTTATTTCAATAAAAGTGGCAATGATAGCCTTTGCCATGCTTATTTTGCAAGTATACATGTTGTTGTTTGAAAACAGAAAGTTTACCGCTGTTGCAAAAATTCCCTAGAAAAGTCAGAATGTGATAAAATGTTTAAACTTTTTGAAAAATGAGCTCTGATAAATTTTATACAGTGTGGTAAAATTTTCATAATTTTTGGAGTTGAATAAGTATTGATACTCTTGCATTCTTTATAGACTGTACTATTTTGGCAGATTGGTGTTATGTTTGCATTGTTTGCATATGTTTGCTTGTTTAATGATTCTATTTGAGTATAGGAGCATTAAATATGCAGAGGCATTTAGTATGCAATGTTGAATAATAATTTTAGTGATTTTCTACAGTAGAGAATGATAAGGTTTTTGCATTGGTTTATACTAACTTATCTCACAAGTTGTTGTTGAGTTTTGTGTGGATGAAGCTTTTGAGATTTAGGAAAACCGTGATATGAGAAGAATTAAGGAGACACAAAAGCTCAAGATTGGGGATGCCCAAGGCACACCAAGATAATATTTCAATAAGTCTCAAGCATCTAAGCTTGGGGATGCCCCGATAGGCATCCCACCTTTCCTCTTCAACAATTATCGGTTAGTATCGGTTGAGCCTAAGTTTTTGCTTCTTCATATGAGTTGTGCTATTCTTAGAATGTCATTTTATATTCATTTTGCTTGATGTTTTAATAAAATACTTATATCTGAAAGTTCTTAAATAAAATAGAGTCCTCAAATAGTTACCAAGGAGGCTAGGTAAGCGGCATTCATGTCCCGTCAACGAAGCTCTTTTCTATGTCATTTACTCTTGTGCTTCACTTATATCCTATGAGTAATTTGTTGAATAAGTTGAATATCATGAATTTGAAATTATATCATGCCTAGTGGTAACTTCACGTTGGGTTTTGAAAGTGAAATCTTTTGAGGCTTGACAATCACAATATTGGTCATATAAGCAATTCACGAATAATCAGTATAAGGAAGAGAACTTTCATATGCAAATACACTATCTTGGAAATCTTTTGCGATTGTGAGCACCCATAAAAAAATTATATGCCAAAATTGTTGACGTTGGACAAGGAAGACAATGTAATGGTTTATGTTTGTTTATATTCACATATAAGTTATATTGTCATAGATCCTTCATCATGTGATGCTTGCCCCCCATCTTTGCTAGCCAGAAAATCCGCACCAAGTAGAGATACTACTTGTGCATCCAAAAACCCCTTAAACCCAAATCTTATTTTCAAGAGTCCACCATACCTACCTAAGGATTTAGCAAGATCCTTCAAGTAAGTTGTTGTCGGTGCAATAAGGCAATAAAAATTGCTTCTAAAGGTGTTAGATCATTTAGTGTAAGAGAAAATTGAGCATTGTACAAACTTGTGATGGCAAAGAATAAAAGCGGTAGGCTGCATAATAAAGGTTTCTATCATCATAAGGGGCAATATAATGTGACGTTCTTTTGCACTAAGGGGTTGAGCATACAAACAAATAAGAGCATAGCAACCTCTGCTTCCCTCTGCGAAGGGCATATCTTTTACTTTTCAGTATTTACTTTTATGCAAAGAGTCAAAGTTTTTCTCTCTATTCCTTTTTGTTTTTCTCTTTTGGAAAGCATCATGTGGTGAGAAAAGATCTAGGCACATATATCCAGTTGGATATGGGTAGCATGAGTTATTATTGTTGACATCACCCTTGAGGTGAATACGTTGCGAGGCAAAACAATAAGCCCCTATCTTTCTATGTGCTCTGTTGAAACGTTTTGCTCATGTGTATGCGGTGAGTGTTAGCAATCATAGAAGACTATATGATGGTTGAGTATGTGGAGCTCTTACTTAGACTTTGTGAATAAGTTGAATTGCAATTTCTTGGTGACTGAGAACATAGGTTGTTGAGTTTCAAGAGAATTCATTGTTTGAACCTTAACATGTGAATTGGTTGCTACTTTAACATGAGAAAAATTTATGAGAGAAGAATTGTTGTCATGATGCTAGGAAAAATGGTTGAAATTGTCATTGATCAAACTTGTGCACTTTGCTAGCATTCACACTTCATGAATTATTTCTTTTATCATTTACCTACTCGAGGACGAGTAGGAATTAAGCTTGGGGATGCTGATACATCTCCAACGTATCTATAATTTATGAAGTATTCATGCTGTTATATTATCATTCTTGGTGTTTTACAATCATTTTATAGCAACTTTATATCATTTTTGTGGACTAACCTATTGACCCAGTGCCCAGTGCCAGTTGCTGTTTTTTGCTTCTTTTTTACGTCGCAGAAAATCAATATCAAATGGAGTCCAAACACCATGAAACTTTTTGGAGATTTTTTTATGGACCAGAACACCCAGGATGGGCCAGAGCAGCACCTGGGGGTGCCCCGAGGGGGCACAACCCACCAGGGCGCGCCTGGGGCCCAGGCGCGCCCAAGTGGACTGTGCCCACCTCGGTGGCCTCCTGCACCCCCTCTTTACCATATAAAATCCCAAAAATTCTAGAAACCCTCGGGGTTAACCTAGATCAGAAGTTCCACCGCCACAAGGCTCTGTAGCCACCGAAAACCAATCTAGACCCTGTTACGGCACCCTGCCGGAGGGGGAAATCATCTTCGGTGGCCATCTTCATCATCCCGGCGGCCACCACGATGAGGAGGGAGTAGTCCACCCTCGAGGCTGAGGGTTTGTACCAGTAGCTATCTGTTTAATCTCTCTCTCTCTCGTGTTCTTGAGATGTCATGATCTTGATGTATCGCGGGCTTTGTTAATATAGTCGGACCATATGGGGTTTTCCCTCTCTATCTTGTTGTGATGAATTGAGTTTTTCCCTTTGAGATTTCGTTGTTATCAGATTGAATACTTTTATGGATTCGAGAATACTTGATATATGTCTTGCAATTGAATACTCGTGGTGACAATGGGGTATCGTATTAATTCACTTGATATATGTTTTGGCACTCAACTCGCAGATTCCCAAGGTGACATTATGGTAATCTATGCATAGGGGTTGATGCACGTTCTTGTCTTTGTTTCTCCGGTAGAAATCTTGGGGCACTCTTTGAAGTTCTTTGTGTTGGATTGAGTATTATGAATATGAATTTGCTTTGGTGTTATTTTAGTACGAACTCTAGGATAGATCGAACAGAAAGAATAGCTTTGTGTTATTTTAGTACTAGCTCTTGAATAGATCGAACGGAAAGAATAGCTTTGAGGTGGTTTCGTACCCTACAAACAATTTATTCTTATGTTCTCCGCTAGATAGGAACTCTGGAGTGATTCTTCATCGCACTTTGAGGGGTGGTTATATGATCCAATTATATTAGCATTGTTGAGAGGTTGCACTAGTGAAAGTACGGAACCTAGACCTCATTTTCAAGCATTGCAATACCGTTTTTGTGCCCATTTACTATTTGCTACCTTGTTGTTTTTATTTATTTAGATTATAAAAAATATATTTATACCATCCATATTACACTTTTATCATCATCTCTTCGCCGAACTAGTGCACCTATACAATTTGCCATTGTATTGGGTGTGTTGGGGACACAAGAGATATCTTGTATTTGGTTGCAGGGTCATTTGAGAGAGACCATCTTCATCCTACACCTCTCACGGATTGATAAACCTTAGGTCATCCAGTTGAGGGAAAATTTCTACTGTCCTACAAAACTCTGCGCTTTATGGGCCAACACGTGTCTACAAGAATAAAGTTGCGTAGTAGACATCACCTCTACTTTATTGTTGCAAGTTTTACGTGGCTGCTATGGGCTTCTAGAAAGAACCATTCTTAACTACGCAAAAAACACAACAGTGATTCATCAAGTTTGTTGTTTTAACCTTCTTCAAGGACCGACCGTAGTCAAATTCGATTCAACTAAAAATGGAGAAACAGACACCCGCCAGCCACCTTTATGCAAAACTAGTTGCATGTCTGTCGGTCGAACCGGTCTCATGTGCGTGGACATGTAAGGTTGGTCCAGGCCGCTTCATCCCACAATATCGCCGAATCAAAATAAGACGTTGGTGGTAAGCAGTATGACTATCACCGCCCACGACTCTTTGTGTTCTACTTGTGCATATCATCTATGCATAGACCAGTCTCGGATGCCACTGTTGGGAAACGTAACATGGAAAACAAAAAAAATTCTATGCACACACAATGATCTATCCATGAGATGCATAGCAACGAGGGCGAGAGTGAGTCTATGTACCCTCGTAGACCATGAGCGGAAGCGTTTAACAACGTGGTTGATAGAGTCAAACTTCTTTGTGCTCCAATCGATCAAGTATCGAACGCACGGCACCTCCACGTTCTACACACGTTCAGCTCAGTGATGTCCTCTGCCTTCTTGATCCAGCAAGACGACGAGGTAGTAGATTGTAACGCCCAGATAATTAGGCTACAGTAAAAGTCTCTTAATGATGTCATGTCATCTTTGATTACTATTGCTAAACTTTCGTTAGTTCAAACCAATTCAGAAATCAATTCAAAAAATGGCAAACAACAAAAGTTTTCAAAAATTAAAACAAAAATGTTCCAGTGGTGCCATAAATAGTATATTTACTTATGGTGTAATAAACATATTTTTATAAAGTGCCTAAGAATTTTAAAATGGATTAAAACAGAAAAGAAAAATAAATAAAAAGAAAAGGAAAACACAAAAACAGAACTAACAAAAGCTAAAAAAAGAAAAAAAATCTGCCGGGCCTTGGCCCAGTTGGCCAACCAGACCAACCAGGCCGGCCCAGCCGCGAACCTCCCCAACTCCCTTATCCCCCCACACCCCCGCAACCCCGAACCGCCACCGATACACCCCCACACCCCCCGCAAAATATCTCCTCCCCCTCTCCCCCGATTTGGATCAGGATCGAGGAGGAGGCGCCCAACGCCGTGCCCGCGTCGCTGCTCGCTTCCTCCTGCGCCAGCTCGTCCTCGCCGTTCTTGCCGCACTCGACGCCGCTGGTCCCCGCCGTCGCCGGAGCACCACCAACGCTTGTACCTCGTCGCCTCCTCCCCTGCGTCGTCGTCGTCCTCGACATCCACCGCGTGCACCACTGCCCCCGAACCCTACGACTCCCCAGTGAGCAACCGCCCCCTCCCTTTCTCCTCTGCACCTCTCGCCGCGTCTCTCAGCCCATCGCCTCTCCCCGTCCGGTCTCGTCGTCGACCGCGGTCACCTCGCGCTGGCCGCGCCCAGCGTGCCCGGCCCTGTCCTGTGCGCCCGCTACCTTCACTCGCGCCGCCCGGTGCCACTACTCGTCGGCGCCCACTACCGCTTGCGCGCATCCACCTCGCTTGCCGCCCCTGCTTCACTTCCCGTTCGCCCCTGTGCCGCCGCCTAGCTCCACCGCTCCCCGCTACCCCGCGCCGCAGCGCCCGCGCCCCCACCTGTTGCGCCTGCGCTCGCCGTCGTCCTGCCACCTCCGCTCGCCCCTGTGGTCGCGCCCCACCGTGGCCTCGCTACGGTCGCCTCCGGCGGCCGGCCTCGCCGTCGTTCCCCCCACCCACCGCTCCGTCTGGCGGCTCCCTCATAGCCGGCGACCTCGCCCCGCGCCCGGCGCCGCTCTGGCCGACGCCCCGCCGCGCCTGGCTGTGGCCTCGGGCACGAGCGCCCGCACCCGTGTGCCCGTAGCCCACACCCGCTATGGCCCCCTTGCCTATGACATGTGGGGCCCTAACCCCCACAGAACGTTTGAAAAAAATAAGAATAAAATAATTAATTAATTAATCTTAAATAATTAATTAACTTAATTAATCTTATTTATTAATTAAATAGTTAATTAAACTAATTAACCTAAACCCTAATTAACTAAAATAGTCAATGACAGGGGGTCCCACCCCTGTTGACCAGTCAAACATTGACTGGTCAACTGGGTCCCTCTGGCCCACCTGTCAGCCACTGGGTACACTTTTGTGTACACCGTGCTGGGTGCGTCTAGCAATTTAGCATTTATTTTCGAATTAAAAATAATTTCAGAATAATAATAAAATCTTTAGATAATCATATCTTTTAATCCGTAACTTGGATTAAATTATTTTCAACATGAAAGTTGCCCAAAACGACGAGACGAATCTGGATACACAACCCGTTCGTCCGCCACGCATCCCTAGCATAGCGAACATGCAACTTTCCCCCTCCGGTTCATCTGTCCGAAAACACGAAACACCGGGAATACTTTCCCGCATGTTTTCCCCCTTCGCCGGTATCACCTCATACCGCATTAGGGCAGCCCTAGCACCGTTACTTGCCATGTCATGCATCGCCATGCATTTGTTTGCATTATATTTATTGTTTATTCCTCCTCTTCTCTCGCTAGACACGGAGACCGATGCCGCTGCTACCCAGTACGACTACGGTGTTGACGACCCCTCTCTCTTGCCAGAGCAACCAGGCAAGCCCCGCCTGATCACCAGATATCGCCTACTCTACTCTCTATACTGCTTGCATTAGAGTAGTGTAGCATGTTACTGCTTTCCGTTAATCCTATCCTGATGCATAGCCTGTCCTTGCTACTAATGTTGTTACCTTTACCTGCAATCCTAATGCTTAGTATAGGATGCTAGTTTATCATCAGTGGCCCTACATTCTTGTCCGTCTGCCATGCTATACTATCGGGCCGTGATCACTAAGGAGGTGATCGCGGGTATATACAATATACTTTATACATGATACATGTGATGACTAAAAGATGGGTCGGCTCGTAGGAGTACCCGCGAGTGGATCTTTGTGGTGAAGCGACAGGGCAGGTTGAGACCACCTAGGAGAGAGGTGGGCCTGGCCCTGGTTGGCGTTCGCGGTTATTTCAAGATAACACATTTAACGAGATCTTGGTATTTGATCTGAGTCTGGCCACTGGCCTATACACACTAACCATCTACGTGGGGACAGTTATGGGCACTCGATGTCGTGGTATCAGCCGAAGCCTTCGTGACGTCAGCGACTGAGCGGCGCGCGCCGGATTGGAACGTAAGCCTGCTCTTGTATTAAGGGGGCTACTTCTGCTTCCGGCCGCCCATGCAACATGCAGGTGTGCAATGGGCGATGGGCCCAGACCCCTGCGCCATAGGATTTAGACCGGCGTGCTGACCTCTCTGTTGTGCCTAGGTAGGGCTGTGATGTGTTGATCTTCCGAGGCCGGGCATGACCTAGAAAAGTGTGTCCGGCCAAATGGGATCGAGCGTGTTGGGTTATGTGGTGCACCCCTGCAGGGAAGTTAATCTATTCGAATAGATGTGATCTTCGGTAACAGGACGACTTGGAGTTGTACTTTGACCTTATGACAACTAGAACCGGATACTTAATAAAACACATCCTTCCAAGTGCCAGATACAACCGGTGATTGCTCTCTAACAGGGCGACGAGGAGAGGATCATCGGTTAGGATGATGCTATGCGATGTTACTTGGTGAACTTACCATCTACTCTCTTCTCCTGCTGCAAGATGGAGGTGGCCAGAAGCGTAGTCTTCGATAGGACTAGCTATCCCCCCCTTATTCCGGCTTTCTGCAGTTCGGTCCACATATGATACCCTTATTCCATTTGATACCAATGCATACATATGTAGTGTAGCTCCTTGCTTGCGAGTATTTTGGATGAGTACTCACGGTTGCTTTGCTCCCTCTTTTCCCCCTTTCTATACTCGATTGTTGCGACCAGACGTTGGAGCCCAGGAGCCAGATGCCACTGTCGATGACGACTACTACTACTCGGGAGGTTCCTACTACTACGTGCAACCCGCTGACGACGACCAGGAGTAGTTTAGGAGGATCCCAGGCAGGAGGCCTGCGCCTCTTTCGATCTGTATCCCAGTTTGTGCTAGCCTTCTTAAGGAAAACTTGTTTAACCTATGTCTGTACTCAGATATTGTTGCTTCCGCTGACTCGTCTATGATCGAGCTCTTGTATTCGAGCCCTCGATGCCCCTGGCTTGTAATATGATGCTTGTATGACTTATTTTATTTGTAGAGTTGTGCTATGATACCTTCCCGTGAGTCCCTGATCATGATCGTACATGTTTGCGTGTATGATTAGTGTACGATTGAATCGGGGGCGTCACAAGTTGGTATCAGAGCCGACTGCATGTAGGAATCCCCCTTCCACACTCCTTGGCCGAAGTCGAGTCTAGACATTACAAAAACTTTTACTAACATGGCTGTGTGCCTTACGGGCCCACGTCACCATCTGAGTGGTATTAGGATCTTTTACTCCTCGATCCTTACTCTGGGACTCCGAACTCTCTCCTACTCGGGTTAAACGATTTTACTAACTCTAACATTAGGACCCCGTGACCACGATCACCCCAAAGTTGGATAAGCCCTAGCTATTCATTAGAGTAGTATATTGAACATTATCCACACTATCAGTTGACTCCTTTGAAACATCTTTGTTTTCAGATGGAACCCACGAGACAGATCGTGTGCCACACGACGGCCATTGGTGCCTCAGGATCACCTGCTGTGTTGGTTGAGATGATGACCTATCTGGGTTATCGCTGGCACCCTGAGTACACCGTCTATGAGGAGTACCAGGACTTCAACCAGGAGTAGTACCGTGCCATTGTCCACCTCTACTCTCGGGAGTATGACTCCACTACCGTGCTGCACACTGATCATGGTGTTGGAGTGACTATCGACATGGCGGTCCACGATGCTGCTTATGCTGCTCTGACACGTCTTCGTGGAGAGTATCAGGAGTTGGACACCTCCCCCTTCAGACACATTGCTATCGCATCCGATGTTGGTGCGGAGGGATACTACACTGCTGCCTACTCCACTGTCACCCTAGAGCCCTTCTACCATCAGAACCTGGTTCTGCATGCTGATGGGCTGGATAGAGCTAACCGAGCCCTTCGCCACGAGCTGTACACCACCCATCAGCACTTGTATCGTGCTCTGACGCTGTTGCACCCCTCTGTCCGATCTGGTGATCTGTCGCGTTCTGTGATCTACCCTGCCAGGACCGTGATGCCCAGGGCGTCGGCTGGCCAGATGTGGGAGGCTACTCTCCCGCACTTGGTCCTCTCCTGCCACCTGCGCATCGGGTTCCGCACCAGAGTATCCGCGGACCCCAGGCTACTCGCGTGGAGGTCTTCCCTTCGCGTCACTACCAGCTGTCAGGCTACACCTACCTCCACAGTTCCTCCTGGGACTGATTGTAGGCTTGCTTGTTAGTGTTAGATGCCTTCGCCGCGAGCCTGCGTGCCGCCTATGATGTTCTTAGTCTGTGTACCGAACTCTATGCATGATCACTTTTGTAAGATGTGCCAAATACTATGTAGTATCTATCGTGTTCCTTTCATTATGCATGTTTCATCATGAATGATTCTTGTCCTCGCAATTTCTCAATGCTGAACTACTCCTGTTATATATTAGCAGGATGGTTAGACCAGGTGGTTGTGGTCGTGGTGGCAACACCCCACCACCGCCTGAGTACATGGCTGGTATGATCCAACAGCTTGAGATGAATCGCTAGTTCATGGAGAATATGATGGCTCAGTTTCCTCGCCCCAATATGAACCAGCAGCCAACCCCAGTAACTCTACAGGATTTCATGCGCCTGAACCCAACTGTGTACCGCAGCTCAACTCAGCCTCTGGATGCTGATGACTGGCTCCGTGACATCACCTATGAGATGGAGTCTGCTGATGTAGCCCCTGCCAGCTATGTCACCTTTGCTTCCTTCTTCCTGAAAGGACCCGCTGCTCAATGGTGGGACAGCCACAGGCGTACTCTGCCAATTGGAACAATCATCACCTGGCTAGACTTCCAAGCTACTTTCCGTGCCTGCTTCATCCTTCAGGGAGTCATGGACCGGAAGAAGCGTGAGTTCCGCAACCTCATCCAAGGCAATAAAACTGTTGAAGCTTATCAGTGGGAGTTTCTGGACTTATCTCGCTATGCCAAAGAGGACATTGCAACTGATGCACGCAGACAGGAGAAGTTCCGTGATGGCCTTCAAGCTGATATCAAGCTCGCACTTCTAGTGCATGACTTTGTTGATTTCGCCACCTTGGTGAACAAGGCCATCAATGCTGAAACTGGTCTGCAGGAACACCAGAGCTCTCACAGGCGCAACCGTGACACGGGCTCATCTTCGGGCCCATCTTCGCAGAAGCGTAGGATATGGATTCCCAACAGCATGTATCAGCCAACTGCACCTGCTCCAAGGCAGTCCTATGCTGCACCGCGTCTGCCTCCCCACCAACTAGGCAGCCAAGACTTCCAGCTCCACCACCCCAAGCTCATGTTCCCACTCCCAATAATGGTCTCTCTACAAGTGTGGTCAGCTAGGTCACTGTGCCAGAGACTGCAATCAGAATCAGAATCAACTGGCCCTTCCCGCAACTGGCCGTGGAAGTAACCAGCCCCGCAACAACAATGCCAAGTCTTATGGTCGTGTTCATGCCAACCACATTGATCTCAATGAAGTTCTAGACCAGCCTGCTACCATGATGGGTACACTTCTCGTAAATTCAGTACCAGCATCTGTTTTATTTGATACAGGTGCATCGCATTCATTCATGTCAGAAGATTTTGCATGCTTGCACGACATTAAATGTGAGGACATGAACACTTCGCTATTAGTGCACACTCCCGCGGGCCAATGTCGGACCTCCATGATTTGCAACGACGTCCCCGTTGAAATTGAAGGTCTGGAATTCCTTGCCTCTCCCATCGTACCGAAGTCCTGTAGCATCGACCTCATTCTAGGAATGGATTGGTTGAAAGCGCATACTGCTTCTATAGTTTGCACCACTAAGGTCTTCCATCTGCTACACCCTTCTGATGAAATAATTGCTTACCAAGCTCATCTAGTTCAGAATGCCGAGGCACGGCTTTATGCCTTGAATGCGTTGAACGCTGCACCACTAGAGGGCATTGAAAAAATTCCCGTCATTCGTGAATTCCAAGACGTCTTCACAGAAGAACTTCCAGGGATTCCCCTTGCTAGGGCTGTCGAATTCATCATCGACTTGAAACCCGGCACCACCCCTATAGCCAAACGACCCTACAAGATGCCGCCACATGAACTCATTGAGCTTAAGGAGGAAATCAACAAATATCTTGTCAAAGGTTTCATTCGCCCAAGTTGCTCTCCTTAGGGAGCACCTTCTCTCTTTGTTAAGAAGAAGGATGGGACAAACCGATTAGTCCAAGACTACCGTCCTATAAACCAAGCTACCATTCAGAATAAATACCCTCTTCCTCGGATCAATGATCTTTATGATCAACTGGCTGGCTCATCAGTGTTCTCCAAACTTGACTTGAGGTTGGGTTACCACCAGATCCGTGTTCGTGAAGAGGATATCCCAAAAACCGCCTTCGTGACTCGGTATGGATCATACGAGTACATCGTCATGTCATTCGGCTTATCGAATGCTCCAGCCACCTTCTCTCGTCTGATGAACTATATATTCATGGATTACCTCGACAAGTTCGTCGTGGTTTATTTGGACGATATCCTTGTATTTTCCAAGAACAAGGAAGAACATGCTGAACATCTTCATCTTGTGCTGGAAAAGCTTCGAGAGCATCAACTGTATGCTAAGTATTCCAGGTGTGAATTCAGGCTCCCCGAAGTAACCTATCTTGGGCATGTCATCTCCAAGGATGGTATTGCCGTCAACCCTGAACGAGTTCAGGCTATTCTCGATTGGACTCCTCCGAAGAATGTCAAGCAAGTCCGAAGTTTTCTCGGTCTCGCCAGCTATTGTCGTCGATTCGTCGAGAACTTCTCCAAGATTGCCAGGCCTCTGACTAATCTGTTGCATAAGGGTGTCAAGTTCGAATGGACAGACAAGTGTCAGGAAAGTTTCCAGGCACTCAAAGACAAAGTTGACTTCTGCCCCAGTGCTTGCTCCACCTGATATTGAGAAGGACTTCGTCATTTACTGCGACGCTTCCCGTCAAGGATTAGGCTGTGTCCTAATGCAAGAGCGCAGAGTGATTGCTTATGCCTCTTGTCAACTGCGCCCTCACGAAGAAAACTACCCAGTTCACGACCTCGAGCTTGCTGCTGCCATTCATGCACTGAAGCAGTGGCGACATTACCTTCTCGGTAATCGTTGCGAGATCTTCACCGACCACCAAAGTCTGAAGTATCTGTTTACTCAGCCAGATCTGAACCTCCGTCAGCGGAGATGGATGGAGCCTGTTGCAGACTTTGACGTGGGTATATCCTATACCCCCGGCAAGGCTAATGTAATGGCTGATGCCTTGAGCCACAAGTCTTACTGCAACCACCTCCAGGTTCACAAAGTTGAGCCCTCGCTTGTCGAAGAATTTAGAAAGCTGAACCTTCATATTGTTCCTCCTGGAGCACTCGCCCCCCTCCCCCAGAGTTTCAGAAGATGAATCTTCGTGTTGTTACTAAGGGTTCTCTAAATACCCTGGCTGTCGTACCAGATCTCGTAGCTGGTATAAAGATTATTCAAGGTTATGACTCTGAAGTCCATAAGATTAAACGTCATCTAGCAGAAGGAAAGCCCTCCTTCTTCTCTATCGCCGATGATGGCGCCTTGTACTTCAAAGGCCTCCTAGTGGTACCACGTTCGAGGAAAAACCTGGATCAGACTAAAAAGGTTATGAAAGAAGCTCATGATATGCCTTTGTCTATTTATCCTGGTAGTACAAAGATGTACCAAGACATCAGTCAAAGATTCTGGTGGTCTAATATGAAGCAAGACATTGCTCGATATGTTGCTGAGTGTGACGTTTGCCGCCGTATCAAAGCAGAGCATCAAAGGCCTGCTGGAACTCTGCAACCTATCTCTATTCCTGAATGGAAATGGGACCATGTTGAAATGGACTTCGTCACTGGATTTCCCAAATCGTAGAAAGGTAATGATGCTATTCTTGTTGTCATTGGACGGCTTTCTAAAGTTGCACATTTTCTGGCGGTCAAAGAGACAATCACTGCTAGTCAGCTTGCTACTCTCTACATGTCCAGAATTGTTTCGCTTCACGGTATTCCACTGGTTATCAGTTCAGACCGTGGCAGCTTATTCACTTCATGATTTTGGGCAAGTTTCCAAGAAGCTATGGGAACTCATCTGTCGTTCAGTACGGCGTTTCATCCTCAGTCGCAAGGACAGGTTGAACGTGTCAACCAAGTTCTCGAAGACATGCTTCGAGCTTGTGTAATTTCCTTCAGCAAGAAATGGGAGGAATCTCTTCCATATGCCGAGTTCTCTTATAATAATAGCTATCAAGCTAGTCTCAAGATGTCCCCCTTCGAAGTGTTATATGGACGAAAGTGTCGAACCCCTCTGAACTGGCCAGAAACTAGGGAACGTCCACTCTTCGGTCCGGATATTATCCAACAAGCCAAAGAACAAGTTCGCATTATACGTGAGAATCTCAAGACTGCTCAGTCACGTCAGAAAAGTCAGTATGACCGTCATCACAAAGACATGGTCTATCAACCTGGCGAAAAGGCTTATCTTCGAGTTACACCAATGAAGGGTGCTCACCGCTTCGGGATCAAGGGCAAGCTAGCTCCTCGCTATATCGATCCCTTCACTATTCTCGAAAGGCGTGGAAAAGTGGCATATCAACTTGAACTTCTGCCGAACCTTTCCCAGGTTCACGATGTGTTCCACGTGTCACAACTCCGCCGTTGCTTCAAGGATCCAATCCAAGCAGTGGATCATGAAGTGCTCGAATTGCAATAGGACCTCTCCTATAAAGAGCATCCGGTCTGCATTCTCGACCAAGCTGAACGCCGCACATGTCAGAAGGCGATCAAGTTCCTCAAAGTCCAGTGGTCGAATCACTCTGAAGACGAAGCCACTTGGGAACGCGAGGACCGCCTGCGTGATGAATACCCCGCACTATTTCCTTCTACCCCCTAAATCTCGAGACGAGATTTCTTGTAGTGGAGGAGATTTGTAACGCCCGGATAATTAGGCTACAGTAAAACTCTCTTAATGATGCCATGTCATCTTTGATTACTGTTGCTAAACTTTCGTTAGTTCAAACCGATTCAGAAATCAATTCAAAAAATGGCAAACAACAAAAGTTTTCAAAAATTAAAACAAAAATGTTTCGGCGGTGCCATAAATCGTATATTTAATTATGGTGTAATAAACACATTTTTATAAAGTGCCTAAGAATTTTAAAATGGATTAAAACAGAAAAGAAAAATAAATAAAAAGAAAAGGAAAACACAAAAACAAAACTAACAAAAGCTAAAAAAGGAAAAACCCCTGCCAGGCCTTGGCCCAGTTGGCCAACCAGACCAACCAGGCCGGCCCAGCCGCGCACCTCCCCCACTCCCTTATCCCCACACCCCCGCAACCCCGAACCGCCACCGACACACCCCCACACCCCCCGCAAAATATCTCCTCCCCCCTCTCCCTCGATTTGTATCGGGATCGAGGAGAAGGTGCCCGACGCCGCGCCCGCATCGCTGCTCGCTTCCTCCTGCGCCAGCTTGTCCTCGCCGTTCTCGCCGCAATTGACGCCGCTGGTCCCCGCCGTCGCCGGAGCACCACCAACACTTGGACCTCGTCGCCTCCTCCACTGCGTCGTCGTCGTCCTCGACATCCACCGCGCGCACCACTGCCCCCGAACCCTACGGCTCCCCGGTGAGCAACCGCCCCCTCCATTTCTCCTCTGCGCCTCTCGCCGCGTCTCTCCCCCCATCGCCTCTCCCCGTCCGGTCTCGTCGCCGACCGCGGTCACCTCGCGCTGGGCGCGCCCAGCGTGCATGCCCGCTACCTTCGCTCGCGTCGTCCGGTGCCGCTACTCGCCGGCGCCCGCTGCCGCTTGCGCGCATCCGCCTCGCTCGCCGCCCCTGCTTCACTTCCCGTCTGCCCCTGCGCCGCCGCCTAGCTCCGCCGCTCCCCGCTACCCCGCGCCGCAGCGCCCGCGCCCCCACCTGTTGCGCCTGCGCTCGCCGTCGCCCTGCCACCTCCGCTCGCCCCTGTGGCCGCGCCCCGCTGTGGCCTCGCCACGGCCGCCTCCAGCGGCCGGCCTCGCCGTCGTTCCCCCCACCGCTCTGTCTGGTGGCTCCCTCATAGCCGGTGACCTCGCCCCACGCCCGGCGCCGCTCTGGCCGACGCCCCGCCGCGCCTGGCTGTGGCCTCGGGCACGAGCGCCCGCACCCGTGTGCCCGTAGCCCACACCCGCTAAGGCCCCCTTGCCTATGACATGTGGGGCCCCAACCCCCACAGAACGTTTGAAAAAAATAAGAATAAAATAAATAAATAAATAATTAACTTAAATAATCTTAAATAATTAATTAACATAATTAATCTTAATTAATTAATTAAAGAGTTAATTAAACTAATTAACCTAAACCCTAATTAACTAAAATAGTCAATGACAGGGGGGTCCCACTGGGTCCCTCTGGCCCACCTGTCAGCCACTGGGTACACTTTTGTGTACACTGTGCTGGGTGCGTCTAGCAATTTAGCATTTATTTTCGAATTAAAAATAATTTCAGGATAATAATAAAATCTTTAGATAATCATATCTTTTAATCCATAACTCGGATTAAATTATTTTCAACATGAAAGTTGCCCAGAACGACGAGACGAATCCGGATATGCAACCCGTTCGTCCGCACGCATCCCTAGCATAGCGAACATGCAACTTTCCCCCTCCGGTTCATTTGTCCAAAAACGCGAAACACCGGGAATACTTTCCCGGATGTTTTCCCCCTTCGTCGGTATCACCTCATACCGCGTTAGGGCACCCCTAGCACCGCTACTTGCCATGTCATGCATCGCCATGCATTTGTGTGCATTATATTTATTGTTTCTTCCCCCTCTTCTCTCGCTAGACACCGAGACCGACGCCGCTGCTACCCAGTACGACTACGGTGTTGATGACCCCTCTCTCTTGCCAGAGCAACCAGGCAAGCCCCCCCCCTTGATCACCAGATATCGCCTACTCTACTCTCTATACTGCTTGCATTAGAGTAGTGTAGCATGTTACTGCTTTCCGTTAATCCTATCCTGATGCATAGCCTGTCCTTGCTACTAATGTTGTTACCTTTACCTGCAATCCTAATGCTTAGTATAGGATGCTAGTTTATCATCAGTGGCCCTACATTCTTGTCCGTCTGCCATGCTATACTATCGGGCCATGATCACTCGGGAGGTGATCGCGGGTATATACAATATACTTTATACATGATACATGTGATGACTAAAAGATGGGTCGGCTCGTAGGAGTACCCGTGAGTGGATCTTCGTGGCGAAGCGACAGGTCAGGTTGAGACCACCTAGGAGAGAGGTGGGCCTGGCCCTGGTCAGCGTTCGTGGTTATTTCAAGATAACACGTTTAACGAGATCTTGGAATTTGATCTGAGTCTGGCCACTGGCCTATACGCACTAACCATCTACGCGGGGACAGTTATGGGCACTCGACGTCGTGGTATCAGCCGAAGCCTTCGTGACGTCGGCGACTGAGCGGCGCGCGCCGGATTGGAACGTAAGCCTGCTCTTGTATTAAGGGGGCTAGTTCTGCTTCCGGCCGCCCACGCAACATGAAGGTGTGCAATGGGCGATGGGCCCAGACCCCTGCACCATAGGATTTAGACCGGCGTGCTGACCTCTCTGTTGTGCCTAGGTAGGGCTGCGACCTGTTGATCTTCCGAGGCCGGGCATGACCCAGAAAAGTGTGTCCGGCCAAATGGGATCGAGCGTGTTGGGCTATGTGGTGCACCCCTGCAGGGAAGTTAATCTATTCGAATAGCCGTGATCTTCGGTAACAGGACGACTTGGAGTTGTACTTTGACCTTATGACAACTAGAACCGGATACTTAATAAAACACACCCTTCCAAGTGCCAGATACAACCGGTGATCGCTCTCTAACAGGGCGACGAGGAGAGGATCATCGGTTAGGATGATGCTATGCGATGTTACTTGGTGAACTTACCATCTACTCTCTTCTGCTGCAAGATGGAGGTGGCCAGAAGCGTAGTCTTCGATAGGACTAGCTATCCCCCTCTTATTCCGGCTTTCTACAGTTCAGTCCACATAAGATACCCTTATTCCATTTGATACCAATGCATATATATGTAGTGTAGCTCCTTGCTTGCGAGTACTTCGGATGAGTACTCACGGTTGCTTTGCTCCCTCTTTTCCCCCTTTCTATACTTGATTGCTGCGACCAAACGTTGGAGCCCAGGAGCCAGACGCCACTGTCGATGACGACTACTACTACTCGGGAGGTGCCTACTACTACGTGCAGCCCGCTGACGACGACCAGGAGTAGTTTAGGAGGATCCCAGGCAGGAGGCCTGCGCCTCTTTCGATCTGTATCCCAGTTTGTGCTAGCCTTCTTCAGGCAAACTTGTTTAACCTATGTCTGTACTCAGATATTGTTGCTTCCGTTGACTCGTCTATGATCGAGCTCTTGTATTCGAGCCCTCGAGGCCCCTGGCTTGTAATATGATGCTTGTATGACTTATTTTATTTGTAGAGTTGTGTTGTGATATCTTCCCGTGAGTCCCTGATCTTGATCGTACACGTTTGCGTGTATGATTAGTGTACGATTGAATCGGGGGCGTCACATAGATGAGTTCCGGCAGCACAATGGCGTGGTGATGGTGATGGTGATGCGATCTCCGCAGGTCTTCGCCTAAGCACCATGAAAATATAACCGAGCGAGTAAACGGTGGACGGGGCGCCGCACACGGCTAAGACAATGTTGTGTCCTTGTGTGTCACCCCTCCCCATGTATATATAGGTGGGAGGGGAGAGGGAGGCAGCCAGGGCGCCCCCTAGGGGCTAGCAGCCGGCCCTAGGGCTCGTACCCTCCTGCGCCCCCTTTCCTTGTATGGACAAGAGGGAAAGGAAAGAGGGGGAGAGGGAAGGAAGTGGGAGTCCAACTCCACACTTTCATTTCCTCCTCCCTTTCCTTTCCCTCCTCATAGGGCCGTCCCCTATAGAGGGTGCACCAGCCCTTTGTGCGCTGGTGTGTTCTCTCACTTGGCCCATAAGGCCCATAACTTTGACGGGGATGCCCGAAACTCCTTCAGTGACCCGATAAGTACCCAGTATCCTCCGAAACACTTTCGGTGTCTGAATACTATCACCCTATATATCAATATTTTCCTCACGACCATCTCGAGACTCGTCGTCATGCCCGTGATCTCATCTGGGACTCCGAACAACATTCGGTCACCAAACCATATAACTCATATAACACTATATCGTCAACGAACGTTAAGCATGCGGACCCTATGGGTTCTATAACTATGTAGACACGACCGAGACACCTCTCCGGTCAATAACCAATAGCGGAATCTGGATGCCCATATTGACTCATACATATTCTACGAAGATCTTTATCAGTCGAACCGTTATGACAACATATGTAATTCCTTTTGTCTATCGGTATGTTACTTGCCCGAGATTCGATCGTCGGTATCTTCATACCTAGTTCAATCTCATTACCGGAAAGTCTCTTTACTCATTCCATAATACATCATCTCGTAACTAACTCAGTAGTCACTTTGCTTGCAAGGCTTCTTATGATGTGTATTACCGAGAGGGCCCAGAGATACCTCTCCGATACTCGGAGTGACAAATCCTAATCTCGATCTATGCCAACCCAACAAACACCTTTGGAGATACCTATAGAGCATCTTTATGATCACCCAGTTACGTTGTGACGTTTGATAGCACACATGGTATTCCTCCGGTATCCGGGAGTTGTGTAATCTCATAGTCGAAGGAATATGTATTTGACATGAAGAAAGCAACAACAATAAACTGGACGATCAATATGCTAAGCTAACAGATGGGTCTTGACCATTACATCATTCTCCTAATGATGTGATCCCGTTATCAAATGACAACACATGTCTACGGTTAGGAAACCTTAACCATCTTTGATCAACGAGTTAGTCTAGTAGAGGCTTACTAGGGACACGGTATTTGTTTATGTATTCAAACATGTATTTAAGTTTCTGATCAATACAATTCTAGCATGAATAATAAACCTTTATCATGAATAAGGAAATATAAAATAACAACTTTATTATTGCCTCTAGGGCATATTTCCTTCAGACAAAACCATGAACATGCTAGGGGGTCGACGACGAAGAACACGTCATGACCTAGCTTCTCCAGTCACCATCATCGTTGCCACCTGGGTCTAAACGCCAACCACTCGCATCAACGATTGGTCACCTACCAACTACGATGTCGTGCATGTCTAGTAAGACAATGCTCAAGGAGGGAAGAAAGTAAGCAATGTGGGGACAACATCATTGACAAACCTTGCAATAAGGTCGTTAGGCTTTCACCCAAAGACAATGGTTAAAAGGCTGAAAAACTCCATAATGAACCCCCCCCCCCAAGAAGGAAATAAGACTTTCCGGGCGCCACTTTGTCGTTGCTGGCAAGAGAGAGGAACACATTCACATGAGTAAATAGCCTCGAAACTGTCACGGGATTGGCGAAGGTAGAAGCACCATCAGGACACCCACCCATAAACCCGCTGGCCCGCACACCTCCAACGCCCGGCCGAGGCCACCACAACCACTAGAGTTATCATTGTTACATCGCTATCGCGAGTCATCTCGCCGAATAAGGGTTTGTTTTCCCAGGGCCTTCAAATTCACAAACTTTTTTTAGTTCATGAAAAACCCCAATATGTGAAAATTTAGTAAAACTCTTGAACATTTTTCATGGTTATTTTTAAATTGGCTAACGTTGTGTTTGGATGTCTGCCCTATTCAAGAATTCATCTGATTAACCAGTTAACTTGCCGATTAATCCCTACTCATAGGGTCACCGAGTAGCCGATAAACCAAAAAATTATCCGATTAATTGATTAAATGGCCGATTAACTTGCCGATTAGCCGATTAATCCCCTACTCGCTAGCTAACCGAGCAGCTACCAGTTAACGATTTCCTCAACAATGGATGTCTGTATTCTAGGCCTCCATATTTAATTAGTTTCAATTCCAATTCAACCAGGAAACTGTATTGGACATGAATATGAATTTGGTTGTTTGGATGTTAATTGAATTGGCTCACGGAATCCAACTCGGGTTTCCATACGGAATCATGTTTGGGTGTCAAACTATGGAATTGCGTAGCAACATTAGTATATGAATCAAAGCAGAAGTTGTACAATGTGTGACTATAATTTACTGATTATATTGCAATTTGTTTATCAAATACTCTAAATTTAACAACACAATTGTTCAAAAAAGTTGAACTTGAATATGACTTAGTTCCAAATATAAAAAAACAAATAGTTCAGATAGGTTCAAGTTCATCCAATTTTTAGCAAGACATGCAACAACAAATAACTTTGTTCAGATAGCTTGTGCACGAACAAGAAAGAGGAGTAGAGGGAGGGGAAGAAGAGGGGCGACTTGGATCTGGTGGCTATTGAGTAGAGGAGATGAGGAACCTGCTGGTAGAGGAGGAGGGACATGGGAGCATGGGAGGGAAGTCAGAGCAAGAGAGGGATGCCCAAGCACGGGAGGGAGAGCTGGAGCGACAGCGGATGGCCCGAGCAAGGCCATGGCGGCCACGAGCAAAGGAAAGGGCCACCAAGGGAGGAGGAGGAGGGCCGACTAGGGGATCTACCACTGGGGAGGCGGAGGAGGGTCGGCCGGGCGGACGACTCGCCGGAGTATGGGAGGAGGAGGACGACCGGCGAGGGGACTAACGTGGGCGCCGCCGTCGCTTCCCTGGATGCCTTCGCGTGGTTCCCCTGCTCGAGCGAGCCTAGGGGCGGGGATTCCTGCTTGTTAGCGAGCAGATAAGGGAGAGAATCGTCTTCTTTTGCGGTGGTGGGTGTTTCCAGTGAAATCGGAGGGATATGGCTCGGTATCATGGGAGGACATTTTCCATGCGTAAGATTCAGTGGCTGTATCATTTGCATTTTAGTCCGCTGTTTCCATTTACAACTCAAACACGTGAATTTGTATTATTTTCAAATACCAAATTCAATATAGCGCCCCAATAGACATCCAAACGTGGTGTAACATGTTTAAATTTGCACACATGTTTTAAATTTATAAACATTTTTTTTGGAATCTTTTTTAGCAAACCATGAACATTTTTCCATACTCATGGGCAATATTTAAATCCATGCACATTTTTAAATTCATAAGTTTTCATATTTTTGAACATTTTTAATTTCACAAAGTTCCTTCGAATATTGTTATTTTCTAATTCATGAGCATTCCATTTTTAAACAAGCTTTAAAATCTTTGAACAATTATATATATATATATGTATATGTATATATATATATATATATTGAAAATGTACAGATTAATTGAGCTTTTCAGAAGGGGAGCAAATTTTCACCCTAATCCGGTTTTCTGAGGAAGCAACACAAGTGAGCGAATTTCTTGGTGAGCTTAGTAGCAATTTCTATTTGTCTTTCTTTAACGCTTTCTTTTGGTTTTTATTTTGTTTTTTTAATATATTTTTTCTTTATTTTAACATTTTTCAAATACTCAACTCTTTTTATATACACGTTTAAAATTTGAAGTATATAGGTTGAATATTTTTTAGATACACAACAACAACAACAACAACAACAACAAAGCCTTTAGTCCCAAACAAGTTGGGGTAGACTAGAGGTGAAACCCATAAGATCTTGCAACCAACTCATGGCTCTGGTACATGGATAGCAAGCTTCCACGCACCCCTGTCCATAGCTAGCTCTTTGGTGATACTCCAATCCTTCAGGTCTCTCTTAACGTACTCCTCAAATGTCAAATTAAGTCTACCCCGCCCTTTCTTGATATTCTCTGCATGCTTTAGCCGTCCGCTATGCACTGGAGCTTCTGGAGACCTGCGCTGAATATGCCCAAACCATCTCAGATGATGTTGGACAAGCTTCTCTTCAATTGGTGCTACCCCAACTCTATCTCGTATATCATCATTCCGGACTCGATCGTTCCTCGTGTGGTCACACATCCATCTCAATATACGCATCTCCGCCACACCTAACTGTTGAACATGTCGCCTTTTAGTTGGCCAACACTCAGCGCCATACAACATTGCGGGTCGAACCACTGTCCTGTAGAACTTGCCTTTAGCTTTTGTGGCACTCTCTTGTCACAGAGAATGCCAGAAGCTTGGCGCCACTTCATCCATCCGGCTTTGATTCGATAGTTCACATCTTCATCAATACCCCCATCCTCCTGTAGCATTGACCCCAAATACCGAAAGGTGTCCTTCTAAGGTACCACCTGGCCATCAAGGCTAACCTCCTCCTCCTCACACCTAGTAGCACTGAAACCGCACATCATGTACTCGGTTTAGTTCTACTAAGCCTAAACCCTTTCGATTCCAAGGTTTGTCTCCATAACTCTAACTTCCTATTTACCCCCGTCCGACTATCGTCAACTAGCACCACATCATCCGCAAAGAGCATACACCATGGGATATCTCCTTGTATATCCCTTGTGACCTCATCCATCACCAATGCAAAAAAGATAAGGGCTCAAAGCTGACCCCCTGATGCAGTCCTATCTTAATCGGGAAGTCATCAGTGTCGACATCACTTGTTCGAACACTTGTCACAATATTATCGTACATGTCCTTGATGAGGGTAATGTACTTTGCTGGGACCTTGTCTTTCTCCAAGGCCCACCACATGACATTCCGCGATATCTTATCATAGGCCTTCTCCAAGTCAATGAACACCATATGCAAGTCCTTCTTTTGCTCCCTATATCTCTCTCCATAAGTTTTCGTACCAAGAAAATGGCTTCCATGGTCGACCTCCCAGGCATGAAACCAAACTGATTTTTGGTCACACTTGTCATTCTTCTTAAGCGGTGCTCAATGACTCTCTCCCATAGCTTCATTGTATGGCTCATCAGCTTAATTTCATGGTAATTAGTACAACTCTGAACACCCCCCTTGTTCTTGAAGATTGGTACTAATATAATCCGTCTCTATTCTTCTGGCATCTTGTTTGCTCGAAAAATGAGGTTGAAAAGCTTGGTTAGCCATACTATCGCTATGTCTCCGAGACCTTTCCACACCTCAATGGGGATACAATAAGGGCCTGCTCCGTCCTTGATGCATTTGACTTGGCCAATATCCCTCGCCTTCCTCTCTCGGATCTTGGCCATCTTATAGATGTCCCTTTCACCTTCTTTCGTGCCTAACCGTTGGTAGAGGACCTCATATGCCCGACACCTTGCTTCACCAACAGCTCGCTTTGCGGTCTTCTTCGCCATCTTGTACTTCTCTATGTTGTCTGCACTCCTATCCAGGTATAGGCGTCTGAAGCAATCTTTCTTCTCCTTAATCTCCTTCTGGACATTATCATTCCACCACCAGGTATCCTTATCTTCGCTTCTCCTTTCCCTGGACACTCCAAACTCCTCCGAGGCCACCTTACGAATGCAAGTCGCCATCTTCATCCACACATTGTCCACATCCCCTCCTTCCTCCTAAGGGCCCTCCTTAATAACCCACTCCTTGAACGCCTGAGCTACCTCCCCCTTGAGCTTCCACCACTTCGTTCTAGCTACTTTGGCATGCTTATCCCACTGGACACGAATCCGAAAGCGGAAGTCAGCAACCACCAGCTTATGCTGGGGTACAACACTCTCTCCAGGTATCACCTTACAGTCTAGGCACACACGCCTATCTTCTCTTCCCGAGAGAATGAAATCAATCTGGCTAGAGTGTTGGCCACTATTAAAAGTCACAAGATGTGATTCTCTCTTTCCATAGAGGGTGTTAGCTACAATCATGTTGTAGGCTAGAGCAAAGCTTAAGACATCTTCTCTTTCTTGATTCCTGATGCCATAGCCAAAGCCTCCATGCGCCCCTTCAAAACCTGTGTTAGATGTACCCACATGTCCATTGAGGTCTCCTCCTATGAAGAGCTTCTCACCAATCGGGACACTCCTAACCATGTCTTCCAGGCCTTCCCAGAACTCACTCTTGGTGTTCTCACTGTGGCCTACTTGTGGGGCATACGCACTGATAACATTGAGAACCACGTCTTCAACTACCAGCTTGACCATGATAATCCGGTCCCCACGTCTCTTGACGTCTACCACTCCATACTTGAGGCTCTTGTTGATCAAGATGCCTACCCCATTTCTGTTTGCAGCTGTCCCCGTGTACCAGAGCTTGAAGCCGGTATCCTCCATCTCCTTCGCCTTCTGTCCTCTCCATTTGGTTTCTTGGACGTAAAGGATATCAACACTCTCATTGCCGCTACATGAACTAGCTCCCGAAGCTTCCCTGTCAGAGACCCTGCATTCCAGCTACCTAAGCGAATCCTCCTAGGCTCGGCTAGCTTCCTTACCCTTCGCACTCGTCGAGTCAAATGCGAAGACCCTTGCTCATTTTCCACTACATCCGGGCGCTGATGTAGCACGCCACTAAGGATGCGACGACCTGATCCTCGCTCACTTGCCACCGTATACGGATCAAGATACGACGCGCCACCTGGGGGCTGACGGCCCGGCCCTTGCCCATTTTCCACTACACCCGGGTTCTGATGTGGCGCGTCGCTGAGAGGGTTACGCCCCAACGAAAATCTTTTGGGTTTCATCTCCATAAGAGTGGCTGAGTTTTTACGTTGGCTCTCCAAGCCTATCACAACCCTCCTCCTTTACCCATGCTTGGGACCGGCTATGTTGAGACAACATAGGCGGAGTTATTTTTTAGATACACGTTGAATATTTTTCAAATACATGTTAAACCAGTACCCTCATGCATGCTGAAAATTTTGTAACATGCACGTTAAACATGTTTTTAATACACATTGAACATTTTTTAACACAATTTGAACATTTCCAAAAAAATGTCGGAACATTTGTGAAAAACAGGCAACCATTTTGTTATGTGTTAGAACTTCGCGTTAGCATTTTTATATGTTATGACTATTTTTCTAAAATTGTGCAAGCAATTTTGGAAATTCATGAAACATATTTTTGAACTTCTATTATTTTGTTGAAATGCCATGGTTTTTTTTGAATGGGTATGGTTATTTTACAAGTTACGCGAAGAAAAATTTAAGATATAAAAAACATCTTTGAAATAAATATTAAATATATCTTTAAATGTGTGAAGATTTTTCAGAATGTGACATGCATATTTTTGAATGATATCATTTAAAAAAATTTGCGCTGATAAAAGTTTACAATTCATGAAACTTAATTAACCTATGTTTCACAAAAATATTTACAATATTATGAAATATAAACAAAATTCAAAAAGAGAATAAGAGAAACAAATGAACCTGAAACTACTAGGATAGGAGACCCCATAAACAGTCAAATATTTTTAAATAGAATTGGCAAATCCCATTTGCCGTGTTTTTTTAACACAGTACATCAAAATTGTTCACATACTTTTTTTTGAGCCGGGCTAATCCCCTTTCCATTATAGAAATAACGGAAATACAACCAAGTTCAAGAGAAGTCCAACAGGGAAAGGGAAAGAGCGAGCTCAAGCACTCTAGGGAAACCCGTTGTAGCCGCTCGCAACCGAAACGACCACTACGAGGCGAAAACCCTGGAGCACTATCATCTCACCGCAAAAGTATCAAAAGTTTCACTACTACACCACAGCCTACGCAGAGGCATAACAACACGAGCATTAGGATAACAAGACGACAGGTAGACATAACAGGAGCCTAAAGACAAGCACGACTAGCTTCAAAAGGAAGAGCTTCAAGGAACCCGGCGCCATGATCATCCCTAGGTGGTTCCCGCGTGCGCAGACGCACAAAGGCTCATCATCTCCTTAGCATTCCTCTTCAGAAGTGTCGCGCCATGCTCCAGCTCCGTTCGTTCTTCGCCCTTCAACAGACCTGCCCAGTAGGATAAATGTGCACAAGCATTGAATACAATCTCAAAAGGAGATGACAGTTTCTTGAATTCAAAAGTAGCCTGATTCCTACGGTTCCAAATGGCCCAACAAATGGCCGCAAGACCCACAGTAAAGTGCTTCTCTCCATGAGGAAGAAAAGCATAGCACCAAGAGTAAAACTGACAGATTGTTGGGGCATAAATCAGTACCAAACATCGCACCAACTGTGCGCCAAGCAACCTTTGCAACAGGGCACCAAGAGTAAAACTGGCATAGATTGTTCACATACTATTTGGCGCGTGGGACCTCCTATACCTCGCCCGACGCACTGGGAGGGGACACAGCTCGCACATGTTGTCCCCCAGCGTGCCATTTTGGGCCGGCCCTTATGCGGCGCCTTGTTTATTTTTAAATTCATTTTTCTCTTATATGTTTCCTTTTCCTTTTTACTTTAAATAATTTGGGATTCTCAAGTTTTTTTATTTTTCTCTAAAAATGAGAATTTTTTGAATAAATATTCAAGAAATCATATAATGTTAATAGATTTAAAAATTGTTTGTGGTTTCAAAAAATGTCCGCGTATTCCAAAAAATTTCATCAATTTGTATAAAAGCCTTTTATTGAAATAATGTTCATGAAAATGCCAAAAACACGTTAAAAATGTAAAGTGTTTGCGAATTTCAAGAAATTGCACCCAATTGTTTTTTTAATCTTTGCTCCAAAAAATGTTTGCAGATTTAAAAAATGTTCTCGAATTCAAAAAATGTTCATGTATTTTAGAAAAATCACCAAACAGCTGCTTTTTCGGATTTTTAAAAAATTCCGTATATTTCAAAAAATGACCGCTGATTCAAAAAATGTTCAGGAATTTTAAAACATGTTTGCGATATCAAAAATGTTCGTGAATGTGTAAAAAAGTTCATGAACATATCAAAATGTTCTTAAATTTTTAAAGAATGTTCACAAATTTGATAAAAATACTGATTATTTCATGAAACATGTTGATGAATTTGAAAAATATTTCATGGTCTCGAATTAAATGTTCACAATGTCAAACAAATGTTAAAAAATTTCAATGATGTCAATAATAATTAAAATAAAATAGAAACTAAAAAATAGAATAAAAAATAAAAATAGAAACATAGAAGAAAAAAGGTAAAAGAAAGAAACATAGAAGAAAAAAGGAAAAAGAAAGAAAAAATGATAAGAAAAAACAAGAAAACCGGTTCACACAAGGTTCTAGAACCTCCCACAACCGGTGAGGAATACACCTAGACTGGGCGGGCCCAAACGCCGATTGAGCGTGCTGGTTGGTGCGCGTTGGTCCTCTGTTTGCGGCCGATTCCGGGTTTGCGCGTAGGTTGCTGAATAGCCATCTAGTGCCATAATAAGAGAAGGCTAGCCGCTTAATTCGCTGAATAGTCTTTTTTAGGGGTAAACGACCGGCTTTTAGTTATTAAATAACAATGGTTCTTGGTAGAAGGGAAGAATCTAAAGGCTTCATGAGCCATACATGCCGACCGTTTTGTAGGCTAACCGAAGATCTAGCTAACAAGTGAGCTTCACCATTTGATTCCCGCCTTTCCTGAACAAAAGTCACCTGCTGAAACATGCTTCTTCGGCATGTTATTTCACGCAGAAGTATGCTGTAATGGCTGAGGCTTCCTCCATTAATATCCTTCACTACATTAGCTGCATCAAACTCACACTCTCTAGAAATTTAGGTCTGATGCCAAACAAAGGGCCTCACAGCACGCCATCGCTTCTAATGTTCCAGGTCTGTCACACCCATGACCACTTGGGCTGATGAGCCTAGATAATTTCCTACCGAACTCGTGCAGTAGCCGCCGCTGCACCTTGGCCCGCATTTTCTTTGAAACCGCACCATCACCGTTAATTTTGGTCACACCTTGAGGCGAAGGGACCCACCTTGCTGCACTAGGTGCATCACGCCATGTTCCCTGCTAATGGTCCTTCTTAAGCACAGAGATGTTCGAGATGTGTTGGGAATGTAGCATGCAATTTTAAAACATTTCCTATGATCACGCAAGATCTATCTAGGAGATGCATAGCAACGAGAGGGGTAGAGTGTGTCCACGACCCTCGTAGACCGAAAACGAAAGTGTTAGGTTAACGCGGTTGATGTAGTCGAACGTCTTCACGATCCAACCAATCCAAGTACCGAACGTACGACACCTCCGTGTTCAGCACACGTTCAGCTCAATGACGTCTCTCGAGCTCTTGATTCAGTAGAGGGTTCCGTCAGCACGACGGCGTGGTGACGGTGATGGTGATGTGATCCACGCAGGGCTTCACCTAAGCACAACAACGCTATGACCAGAGGAGTAAACTGTGGAGGGGGGCACCGCACACGGCTAAGAGATTTCATGGTGTGCCCCCCGACCCCGTATATAAAGGGGGGGAGGAGGCCGGCGGCCAGAGGGGCGCGCCATGGGGGGAGTCCTACTTGGATTCGCCCCCTTTTCCTTTCTCCACCGGAGGGAATAGGAAGGAGAGGGGGAGGGAAAGGGAAGGGGGGCGCTGCCCCCTCCTCCTTGTCCTATTCGGACTCCCAAGGAGGGTGGCACACGGCCATCCCCCGCGGGCGTCCCTCTCTCTCCCTTAGGCCCATATTGGCCAAAAACTTCCCCCGAGGGTTCCGGTAACCCCTCGGTACTCCGGAAAAATACCTGAATCACTCGAAACCATTCTGATGTCCGAATATAACCTTTCAATATATGAATCTTCACCTCTCGACCATTTTGAGACTCCTCGTCATGTCCCTGATCTCATCCGGGACTCCGAACAAACTTCGGTCACCAAAACACATAACTCATAATACAAATCGTCACCGAACGTTAAGCGCGCGGACCCTACGGGTTCGAGAACTATGTAGACATGACCGAGACACATCTACGGTCAATAACCAATAGCGGAACATGGATGCTCATATTGACTCCTACATATTCTATGAAGATCTTTATCGATCAAACCGCATAACAACATACCTTATTCCCTTTGTCATTGGTATGTTACTTGCCCGCGATTTGATTGTCGGTATCATCATACCTAGTTCAATCTCGTTACCGGCAAGTCTCTTTACTCGTTCCATAATGCATCATCCCGCAACTAACTCATTAGTTACATTGATCGCAAGGCTTATAGTGATGTGCATTACCGAGATGGCCCAGAGATACCTCTCCGATACTCAGAGTGACAAATCCTAATCTCGATCTATGCCAACTCAACAAACACCTTCGGAGACACCTGTAGAGCATCTTTATAATCACCCAGTTATGTTGTGATGTTTGATAGCACATAAGGTGTTTCTCCAATATTTGGGAGTTGCATAATCTCATAGTTAGAGGAATATGTATAAGTCATGAAGAAAGTAATAGCAATAAAACTAAACGATCATTATGCTAAGCTAATGGATGGGTCATCACATCATTCTCTAATGATGTGATACCATTCGTCAAATGACAACACATGTCTATGGTCAGGAAACTTAACCATCTTTGATTAACAAGCTAGTCAAGTAGAGGCATACTAGGGACACTCTGTTTGTCTATGTATTCACACATGTACTAACTTTCCGGTTAATACAATTCTAGCATGAATAACAAACATTTATCATGATATAAGGAAATATGAATAACAGCTTTATTATTGCCTCTAGGGCATATTTCCTTCAAGATGTAACTCTATAAACACCATGACCGAGACCGAGCTTTGAAATATCTTTTCATGCAGTGCCTTGCGTGCTGCAGCCCAGATTGCCCATAAGGTGACCAACACTCTGATAAAATTCTCCGGGCTGAGCGTATCCCAGAGATAAAAAATCCACTCTTTTGCATCAGGACAGATGTACATGCACATATATTTAGTCAACTCCTCATCTACCGATGCCCATATGCATGGAAACATTGTACAGTCAAGGACGGTGTGCCTCCACGAGTCTTCGGCTGCATGAAAAATGTCATACACTGCCGTAGTAGCCATATTACGATGCTCCATTACTTCTCTTGTTGGTACATAATTTTTTGCGAGTCGCCATGCAAACACTCGGATTTTTTACAGTGCCTTAACTTTCCATAGTTTCTTCCAGACGGTTTTAGATTTTCTACTGCTTGAGCTCGTTTTGCCTTCTAGCCAGTCCTCTCTTTCCTTCTTTGTTCTGACAAGCATTCTATAGGCAAATCGCACGGAAAACACACCAGACCTCTCATGGTGCAAATCCCAAAAGTCGTCATGTGATCCCATGCTCAAAGGAATTTGCTTTGGGCAGCGATCTGCGCCGGCGCACCGGCGCAACGGTTCGGCCGGTCGAGCCCGAGCCGTCCGATGCGGTTAGCGCGAACCGTTAGATCTGCGCGCGAGTGTGTACCGAGCCAACCGTTGCAGCAAAAAAAACACGTTTTGTTGCAACCGTTGTACAAACAGCCACAACGAGAAAAACAGGGGAGCTGGATCCCCCGCGTCTGCCCGCCCCCGATCCGCGGCGGCGGCGGCCGGATCCGCCCGTTTTAAGTTCCCCACGGCTGAATCACGTCGAGGAGGGGCTTCCCCATCTATCAAGCGGCCTTGGAATTGCTTCAACCATGTCTTACATCCGTAATGACCTCCTTGCCTCCATCGATTTGGGCTCGAGCTCCGCTGCCGTTCATGGCCGAAGTCCCCCGAGGCGGCAAGGCCCTGGTGGTAGTGGACCGGTGCTGCAACGGTACTACAATCCTGGTGTGGTCTTCCAAGATGCAGCACGACATGGACGGGATGAAATTGATCTAGTATGATTTCCAATTGCAACCCTAGATCCTTTTGTTCACAACAAAATGTTGCAACCTTTGATTTCAATTGATGAGCATGAGATTAAAAAGAGATGTTCTCAACATACTTGTGTTTGATTTTTGTGTAATATTTCTGATATGTTGTCAATTAATGCTAGCATCTTCCTGCTGTCTGCTAGTAAAATATTACAAGTATGTGTTGCATTTGCTACGTGCTACTTGCTGGATGTTACATGCTACATCCTAAAATGCTGCATGCAGGAGTTGTTTTGGAATTGTGATTGACATGCTGCATTCACTTTTTTGTTCACGTTTTTTGCATGTTTTTTCATGCAGCAAAAAAAACTGACTTGGGTGCTTATTTTGTTGCAGAATGTTGCTGTGGAGCCATCGATTTTCCTTGATGATGATATGCAAAATGTTGCGCACGAAGAAGAAGATGATGGCATTGATCTGAATGATACTCCGGGGCATGATAGTGACGATTCCTTGCGGCTGAACACGGATGGTGCAGCTCCAAACCATTGCAATGCCCGTGTGACCGGTGATAATGCCAATCGAAATGCTGCAACACTTGTTGATGAACCAGACGAAGATATATCATCACAGCCAGTTGTCCCTTTTGTTGGAATGATTTTTGACAATGTTGAAGAAGCTCAGCGTGTTTACAATGAATATGCTTCGAAGATGGGCTTTGGAACTCGCATTGTGACGTCAAAGCATAGTAGGAAAAATAGCTTGGAACAGAAGTGCATCCTAATCTATAGAGTTTTTGAGTCATACACTCACGGAAAGATCCTTCGAAGAATGTTGGTGGAAGCATTTCTGACGGGGCTGCAACAAATCAAAGTGATGATGTTGATATGAGCTATGCTAGTAATAAAAAATCTCCAAGCAAACAAGCTGGCATCTATATGGATGTGAGCGACAAGAGGCGAAGAAACCGGTTGGAGCGATATGATTGCAAGGCTCATATGGGTGTTAGCCTCAAAGACGGTAGCTGGGTTGTGATAGTTTTTGAGGCCGATCACACACACCAGCTGATGTTGCAAAGGGGGCGTCGGAGATTTTGCCGCTCTCACAGAAAGATCCCCGATGCAGACATGCAATACATCACTTCGCTGCACTATCGCAACATATCAACGGCTAATATGATGGGCTTGCTTGGAGATGCACGATGTTGCGATCCTAGGAGTTTGCCGTATGTGAAGACTGATGTGACAAATGCAAGAGCAAAGCTGCGAAGGGGCCTGTCAGAGCGTGATTTGGAGCTGACAATCGAGTACTTTGAGAGAAGACAAGTGGAGAATCCCAACTTCTTTTTCTCGAAGCTAGGAGAAGATGGAGCTGTTAGGGCACTTTTCTGGGTTGATGGGAGAACAAGGGCCTTGTATCCAAAGTACAAAGATTTTGTGTTTTTCGACACCACATTCTGCACCAATCGCTACAACTTGCCCTTTGCTCCGATTGTTGGCATTAACAACCACACACATACTGTTTGCTTGGGGTGCGCTTTGTTACCTGATGAGACCATCGAAACTTTCAAGTGGGTCTTCCAGCAATGGATGTTGGCAATGAATAACGAGCATCCGTTGAACATTATGACCGATCAAGACCAGGCAATGGCTAAAGCCACCTCAATGGTATTTCCACATTCAACACACAGATGTTGCAAGTGGCACGTCTTCCGGGTTGCAAGGACGAAACTAGGGAAGATGTTGGGCAAGGATGAGCCTTTTGCTAAAGCATTCTATGGTTGCATCAATGATTCCGATACCGTTGAGGAGTTTGAAGAACGGTGGAAGCAGATGGTCGAGTCATTTGGTGTGGCTGATAAGAAACACCTGAAGAACATGTGGGACAGCAGGGAGATGTGGGCTCCTGTGTACTTTAGGAATAAGTTCTTCCCATTCACAGGAACAACCGGGCGGTCCGAGGGCCTGAATTCCTACTTCAAAACTTTAAATCATCATGGAGACTCGGTTTGGACATTTGTCCAGCAGTTTGAGCTTTGCCAGAAACTAATGCTTGATCGTGAAGACAATGCTGGCTTCATCAATGAAGCGACGAGGCCTCCGCTCTGGGGCAAGTAAGTCCAAAGTCATGTAGCATTTTTTTAGTTTTCCAGCACAGTGTGGTTGCAGCATTTCTTTGAAACATATGTAGCAATTATTATTGATGTTGGAAGCTTTTTTTGTTTGCAGCTACAACATTGAAAAGCAAGCTGCAGATTTCTATACCAGAGAGGTATTTTCCAAGTTTCAGAAACTATTGGCTAAATCAACAGCCTATGGTCTGCAATATCAGCTGCAAGGGGATGTCATCTGGTTTCGCCTTGTTGCAAACTATGGCGTCAACCCAAAAGTGTACACGGTGCGTGTTGCTCCTAAAGATCAGGCATATGTGTGCACCTGCAACATGTTTGAGATGTGTGGGCTAATCTGCCCACATATCATCCGTGTCATGGTGCACCTGAATGTGCAAACGATACCTGCGACTTACATGCTTCCAAGATGGTCTAAGAGAGCAACCGACCTTGCGCCTGAACCAGGCGATGGGCATAGAGCTATGCATTTCGGCGTCTCCACGACAAACACCCTAAAGTTTAACTCTCTATGCCGGAAGTTTGGGAAACTCGCTTCTGATGCTTGCTTCAATGATGAAGCTTATAGTTTTGTCTCTGGGATAATTGATCAGGGCAGTGTTGGGGTTGCTGCAATAAAAGCTAGAGCAACTGATGGGTTTGCAGGAGACGAAGAAGGCCAAGGTCATGCAGGACATGAACAAGTCTCAGGAGGTCCAAGTACAGGTCAGCGGGATCCACCCCCCGTAGGACTGCGGAACCCACCAAAGTCTGCAAAGAAGGGGAGGCCAAAGGAGAAAGAGAAGCGCAGGAAACCACTAATTGAGATTCGAGAAGATGAAATGAAGAAGAAAGCAAAGAAGGACACGGCGAAAACGAAGAAAGCTCCAAAGCCAAGGGAAAAGAAGACTCCATGCAAATATTGTGAAGATGAAGATCACAACGTGAAGGATTGCCAACTCCTTGCAGCTTTTCTTGCTGCGTGTGCGAGCGCGAAAGCTCCGGGTGTCGAAACAATCCTTACACTTTAGGATATTTTCGTGAGGGAAAAAATGATGAATTGCCTTGTAACACCCCATGACTTATGATAATAAGTTGTGTTGACTAGCTGTGAATGTTTGTTTTGTGGGATTGCAACATATTACTACATGCGTGGTTTGAAAAAAGCAGAATGTTGCTTTTTACAAGAGTTGTTTTTAAATAAATTCTTATTGTTATATGTTTGTGAGAGCTTACTTTTTGTAGCATGATGGTGCCAAAAGTAGAATTTAAAAAAAGCATAATGTGGGTTTTTTCTTATTTTTTTTAAAAAGTACTCAATGGTTGTTGTAACCACAGCTTGATCCATGCTTAAAAAGAACATGTTTTAAGCTTTTGAAAAGCATGGTTGAAGCTTTTGAAAAACATGGTTGAATCTTTTTGAAAATATGGTTGAAGCTTTTAGGAAACATGTTTGAAGCTTCAAGAAAACATGTTTATAAGATTTCTGGAAAGCATGGTTGCAGCTTTTTAACAACATGGTTGAAGCTTCTGTAAACAAGGTTGCAACTTTTAGGAAACATGGTTGAAGCTTTTGAAAACTTGGTTGTAACTTTTTCAAAGTATGGTTGAAACTTTTGCAAAATATGGTTGCAGCTTTTAGGAAACATGGTTGAAGCTTTTTGCAAACATGGTTGAAGCTTTTTAAAACATGGTTGAAGCAAAATAATAAGTTTGAAAAGGAAAAAGCCTTGAATGATTTAAAGTGTTGATTTAGCTGTACAGCAAAAGTTGGGAAAGGAAGCATATTTACATTATGCTTCCAGCAAAAATATTGTAGGGATGTAGCTAATTTGCAGGTAAAAAAATATATTTTGGCTCTGCAACAAATCTAACAGAAGGTTGTAGCTATTTCCTATGAGCTTCCAGCAATATAAGTGTGTGACAAAAAGTAGCATTCACATATTATTTTTCAGAAAATATGTTTTGAGGGGGAAAATGCACAGAGATTCCCTTGAAACTTCAATGGATGAAGTTTGAAATATTTTCATATTTCAGAACCAGTGAAACAAAAAACAATTGTCACCGCATGTTCATGTTGGCAAACAGAAGAACGCATCCATTAAAAACATAAGTGCATCATCCAAATATCAAGTTATCATCGGTTTACATACCAAAAGGACACATGTTTACTGGAGGTATCAACAGTTTACATACGAACGCGCACTACTCTAATCCTATCAGAACGCTACCACCTCGGCCATGATCTAGACCTAACGAAGAAACAAGCTTGTTCGTCTTGAACCTTCCAGAAAATCAAGCCGCCAACTCATCGTTGAACGCCCGCTCCTTTGGGGCGTTGTTCATTGGGTGGCTGAAAAGGTTGTATGCCACATCGATGCGGTATCGCGCCATGTCTTCCTGTAAAAAATGAATACAAAAAGTAAGCAAGTATGATACTAGTTATTCTTGTGTTGCATGAGTGATGAATGCAAAAAGTTCACATCCATCCACCGCAAAAAATTGATGTGGATGTAGCAAAATTATGATATGGATGAAGCAAAAGCAGAATGTAGTTGTAGCAAACTAGACATATGGATGTAGCTAAAAAAGCCTAGTAGGTACAAACTTGAACCACATATGAAGCAACAACAAAACATGGTATTCTTCTGTTGCATGAGTATTGAAAACAAAGAAAGTAGATTGTAACAAAATGACAAGACAAAAAAAATTAAAAATGTGTACCTGCTTGAACTCTCTCATTGACTTCCCATCATAGTTCTCCACATACTTGAGCCCAAAAAAACCACAATCACATCTGTGAGATAATAAAAAGTTCTCCATCATACTTCCCATGCGTAGTTGAAAAAACAAAATGATGAAATGGAACACATGATTGAAGCAAAATTCAAAAAGAAAACTCACAGGGTATCTTGCTTTGGGTAATCCTCTAGGTCAACACGGGCGAATGATCCAACATTGACATTGAATTCGCTGCACTCTTGTGCGAGGGTTGCAAAGTTTGTGATCTAGCACCAAAAACACACACAAAAGTTTCAAAAATAAAATGAGGTGTGTAAATATGACAACAGGGCATTTATGTAGATGAATCAGAAGGCTAAACAGAAAAAATTAGAGAGCATGAACATACCAGGTTATTGGCTTGCTTCTTCAAAGGAGATTGTTTTCCTTTTGAATGGATTGAGTCAAATACATTCCACTGCTTGTGAAGCAAGTTTGCGCAAACAACTATCCAATGGCGATCATGAACAATTGTGAAAAAGAGCTGCAAAAAACAAAAGAAAGGCGAAAAGGTACTCAGAACATGTAAAAAATGTTACAGCCGCGTCACATCATTGGATCATATTTGGAAGTTATTTGTGGTGTGGAACAAAAGAAAGCTTCGTGAAACTTACGAGGTCAAACTTTTGAACCTTGAACACTTTCTTTAGCCCTTTCAAGCTCAGCCATGAGTTTTGCTGGTTGGAAAGTTGATGGGTCTTGTTTTAGTAGGATCTACTTGAAAGATACAACAAAATGGTTAGTGTGTGTTGCAACGAAAATGTGAAAAGAAAGAAAAGAATGAAGCATTGCTTGTTTTTACAAAAACTTACCCCCGCGTGGACTGAGAAAATGTATTTCTTCAGCTCTGGTTCTTTTGCTGCACGGGATGCAATGTTGTTCATCTCGATACATAGTGACATGACCTCATCATTCATATCCCCGCGAGGCTTGAAGCATACAAGGAATTTCTTGTATCCAATGTAAAATCCACCTAGCTTGATGAAAGGTGTCCTGTTACCATAGATGCAACCGAATGAATCATTTGTTTCGAGCAGAAAAAATAAAAAATAGAAAGCAAAAACAGATAAGGCTTAGGTAGCTCACACTTGTTCATTGGGTTGTGATTTCCTCAATGGTTTCCCGTGTTTTACAAACCTCTCATACATTTCTGCAGCCTTGTCGACCTTTTGCTTCTTTGCCTTGGTATTTTTTATGGCTGGAACTTTGGCCATCCTCTTCTTCCTAGTGTTCTTGTCATGTGTGCTAGGGCCACTGCTTGCATCGGCAAAATGCTCTTCTGTAGCGACCATCTTAGCAGCTGTAGCAAAAAAATACAAATGGATGAGTTTGCAAGAGAGTGTACAAAAAGAATTTGCTGGAATCACACAATTGTGAAAAATTGATATGGAGAAAAACAAAAAGAAATGATGCAAGATGAAGAAAGCATACTTGGGCTGTCATCATCGTCTGAAACAGGAAACACGGGGATGTTTGCATAGATGGGACTGACTGTGCTCTTCTTAATTATAGGCTCATCTGTGGAATGCATCATCTCATAGTCTTCGGAGCCCTTTGGGAACAACTCACAGGATGGCTCGTCGTCCCAAATGCCGGCTGTCGCACTCCTGTGTGCATCATAGAAGAGTGGGGGGCTGTGAGGTGAGGCGTTGTCTTCCATCTCAAAACTCACTCTTTGTTGCTCATGAGTTTCCGCAGCCTCTGTTGCAACTTCTAGGTTCAATCCGGTGACTTCATCCTTGTTGATGCTAGGTGTTGTACCTTGAGCTTGAGCTTGAGCACCAATGTCGGCATTTGCAGCTTTAGCATCATTCTCTTTTCCGCGACATTCGTCCATGATAGGTGCTTCAAAGGAAAAGTTGGGCTCATTGGTAGCTGTGATGGCGTCTCCAACATCATGAAGGAGAGCGGCCATCCGGTTGCACTGCAATTCCTTTAAACACTGTCCAAACTTGCCTACTACACCATCCACCTCTGCTGCAAAAATACCCTTGTGCTTGTCGTATAGCATTTGAAACTGAGTTGGTACCTACAAGAAGGCAAGTGGCCAACATTTTTAGTGACAAGTAAATCCAGATTTTGAGAAGTAGGTGTGCTGCTGTGTCACTATGTATCAAATAAACAGTGTGATTGCAGCAATTTACTGTCATGGATGAAGCATAAAAAACAAATGGTCTATACCTCTAGGTAGCAAATTATGGATATGGATGTAGCAAAATTATGACATGTTTGAAACAAAAACATAATGTAGTTGTAGCACACTAGACATATGGATGCAGTAAAAAAAGCCTAGTAGGTATGAACTTAAACCACATATGAAGCAAAAACAGAACATGGTTGTAGCACATCAGAATGAGGGATGCAGCAAACAAAATATACACTTGCAACTGGGTATAGTAAATAATGCAAAGCCAAAGGCAAAACAGGGAATGAATACAAAGAAAAAGATAGTGTAGATGGGGGAAAAGTACCCTTAGATCTTGCATGCTAGGGAATGATTGCTGCAGCCAATCATTGAGCGAGGATGATAGGTGTGGTTCAGCTTCAACATTTTGTTGAGCCTCGTTTGATTGAGAGTCCTTTGCTGGAATTTCAGCACCTTGAATTTGGCTTCCTTGGCCACTAGTTCCTTGGCCACTAGGTGCTTCAGCACCAACTCCCTGCCCACTGGCTGCTTCAGCACCAACTTCCTGTCCCGCGAGTTGTGCTGCATAGGGGTGTTGCACAAACTCCGTATCTAGGAAAACAAAACATGAGTGGCGGAAATAAGAAGGCTGCCATAACCTAAATGGAAAAGCAAAGATTGCTACATGAAAATTCAGTGAGCAAAAAACAGGGGGGTCTTAATACTCCATTGGCAAAGGAAAGTACATAGGCGGGATGTAGCAAAATTACTTGGGTGTGTTTCCCGTAGAAAGGTTGGACAAGAGTGAGCTTGTTCTTGTCAACTTTATCCAACCAATCAAAATCCTTTTGACAAACAAAATGTATCCTTGGCACGGAATAATCAATGGCATGCTCATTTGGGAGGCCGGCCGGAATATCAATATGATCCATGTATATGATCTGCATAGAATGGAAAAGGACATTAGCCAACAAAAACATAAATGCGAGCTATAGAAATGTATAAAAGGTTTCATGCAGCAAAGAAAAAAATGCATGTATTTCATTTTGTTGCGTTGCATACCGCTAACATGGGAAGGCATGAAGCGATCTGAAACTCCGCTGCTTTTTCTGTATTTGCTTGCATCCTCTTCTTCTCTTGAAAGACTCCAACCTCCTCCATCGCTCGTGCCAACAAGTGCTCATCCCAAGTGAATTCATGCACCAAAGACATATCTTCCAAGGAATCTAGATACTCGAGATTCACCATATTGCCAGTGCCTGGGCACAAAACTGTTGCCAACGCAAGGAGTGTCCAAGTCCTATTTATCATAACCACGTCCTCATTGCTGCAACTAGTGAGCAACTTGACAACATGGGCGATTGGAGACCTGCTCCCCTCCTTGTAGATGCTGCGAAGATCATGTTCATCACTCTTCTTAAGAAGCTTCACGGGTCTATCACCGGATGGCACGTTGAAAATCCTTTTCACCATGAGCTTGCTGAAGGTGATGGACTTGTTCTTGTGTTTGAACTCAGAGAGTATGTGATTCATGTTCATCACAACAAACTCAATGAGCTCATGGGGCACCTTGAAAGACTGGATGTCCAACAAGTCTCCAAACGGTCCCTCCCTTATGATTCTCTGTTTTTCTGGTGATACTTGCTTCCCAATCTCAGCCAGCCTTTTTGAGTTAAACCTTGACTTAAAGCCACATAGATTGCCTTTCTTCTTGGTCTTCTTCTTAACCTTCTTACTCCCTTCATTCTCACCAGAGGTGCCTGCAACATCTACAAAAAGGAAAAAAAAACAAGTCAATAAAACCCCTAAAACTACATCATCAGTAACTAGGAAAAAACATACAAGAACACCTAAAAAATCTGTAAAACATAGGAAACATACAAGCACACATAAAAAATGTACAGAATAAAACATGTCCTTCAGTTAGCACAGCATTAGGGCCATGTTTGTTTCGCTTCAGCATTAGGGTCATGTTTGTTTCACTTCAGCCTTAACTAAGAATTTTGTGAAAAATAATATTTAACAAAATTACTACATGTGATGATCAGGTATTTTGACCATAACTTCAACAACCTGTCACTTGTCACCAGAAATCTCCCACCGAACGCGGGGAGCTTGACACTCTGTCCTACTGAATGATTCAAAGGGACTTTCCTCTAGATTTTAAGAAGGGAAAGAAACGAAAGCACCAAACGCGTGCGCGCAAAGCCAACACGCAGCCTGGTTCCGGCCGCTTCCAGCTCACTCCGTCCCCTTGGCGCCGTCATGGAACACAGCTCAGGACAGGAAACATCGAATTTCCCTGAACAAGATGAGATCCAACCCTAATCCCAATCCCATCCCAAATCCCTCTTGAACACAAGATTCAAATCCTTAAAATCCACCACCCCGCCCCCTCCATCTACTCGCGGGAACACCACCCGCCCCCTCCCTCTGCCCACGGGAACACCACCCCGCCCCTCCCTCGACCCACGGGAACACCACCCCGTCCCTGTCCGCGCCGGCGCCGGCGCCGGCCCGCGGGAACACAAATGACTTGCTCGCATCATAACCCGCCCTAACCCTAAAGCCAACGGGGGAGGGGGAGACAACAACGAAAAGGGAGAGCAGGAGGGGAGAGTTACCATCCGGGGAAGCCATAGATCGCCGGAGAATCGATATCCGCCCTGGGCCGCCGCTGCCGGGCACCGAAATGACGACCCCGTGCGGTTGCAGCAAAAACTAGGGAAGGGATAACCTGTGCGAGTTAAAAAAACATGGGTCTGTGGTGACACGTGGCGCAGACAACGTCCCTTGGATCAAAAGAGATCCAACACACGGAGCGCGACCGGCGCAATGGTTCGGCCGGCGCCCCGGCCACAAACACTTCCCATCTGCTTTATCACATCAATATCCATTGGTAGAAAGTGTTGTTGCAGCAAAATAGTATCCCATTAATTGCCTACTCTCATTAACTCTGAAACCCGAACGGGCGGGGCTTATGAAATAGCAGCATAAGCCACAACCTCTTAGTCCTAGGTAGCCAGTTATCCCGCCATACAAAAGTGTTATTGCCGTTACCAATCCTCTTAATCCACCCTATTTTGAGTACATCTCTCCCTTCAAGCACAACCCTCCAAATCTGTGAAGGCCTGTAACATCCCAAATTTTCAATTGGAATGTTATACATAGGTCACCATATGCACGCAATATTTTATTTGCATCTCGTTTGCGATCCTAGAAATCCTAAGCAACTCAAGGACCCACGAAGAGAGTTGGGGATTTCACTATTTTCATATTTGATTTTTTCTCAAATTTTGAAAAGAGGATCATTTTGGTTTTAATATTTTTCTCTCCGAAATATTTCCAATATCAAAATAAATGAGAGGAGATAAAATGACTTCTCCAAAATAAAATAAATATTGGAGGAAAATGTTAAAATCAAATAAATATTTTATTTGGTATTTTATTGCTATTTTATTTGAATTAGAAAAATATGCATTTTTCAAAATTGCATTTTAGGCCAGAAAAATGTTCACTTTGTTCTAAATATTTTATTTAGACAGATAAAATTGTTTTTGGCATTTTTAGAATTTTTTTATATTTATTTAGGATTTTTCCTTTGGCGGAATTTGTATAAAAAAACTCTTCTGGACCGACCTGGGCCGCAGCCCAGCCGGCCCGCTCGGGCACCGCCTCCGCGCACCGTGTCCGTGTCGGACTCCGGCAGGAGTCTGGGTCGCCGCCGCCGCGCTGCCCCCTCTGCCAAGTCGGAGACCAAGAGGGGGTGAGGGAGTCCTGGATTAGGGGGTGTCCGGCTGGCCGGACTATACCTTCAGCCGGACTCCTGGACTATGAAGATACAAGATTGAAGACTTCGTCCCGTGTCCGGAAGGGACTTTCCTTGGCGTGGAAGGCAAGCTTGGCGATACAGATATATAGATCTCCTACCATTGTAACCGACTCTATGTAACCCTAACCCTATCCGGTGTCTATATAAACTGGAGGGTTTTAGTCCGTAGGACAACACAATCATACCATAGGCTAGCTTCTAGGGTTTAGCCTCTCTGATCTCGTGGTAGATCTACTCTTGTACTACCCATATCATCAATATTAATCAAGCAGGACGTAGGGTTTTACCTCCATCGAGAGGGACCGAACCTGGGTAAACTTCGCGTCCCTTGCCTCCTGTTACCATCCGGCCTAGACGCACAGTTCGGGACCCCCTACCCGAGATCCGCCGGTTTTGACACCGACAGGGGGGGAGGGCCTTTAAAAGCCGCCGCCCCGGGTCCCCTCTCGCCACCCACCGCCCCGCCGTCCGCAGCCGCCACCTGCCGTCGCGACCGTCGCCGCCTACTGCAGCCCCGCCGCCGCAGTGCCGCCACCCTGCGTCGCCGCCTCGCGCCTTGCCACCCGCCGCCTGCACCGCCGCCGAGGAGCCCCGCCGCAGCCCCGCCTCGCTGGAATCGGGCCGCCTCCGTTTTTTGGTTATAAACCGCTCGGATTTTCTTTAAAACTCTAGATCAGTTTTTTTATTAAGATCGGTTTTCCTCGGTTTTCTTCAGTTAGGTTATTTTAGGAACGTTCATTCGTTTGGTTCTGTTAACGAACGATTTCGTTTGTTAGCCTCTGTTAGCGGACGTTCGTGTGATAGATTTTCTTTTTCTGTTTATTTTTCACCAGGGACCTATCCGCGATTACTTTTATCATAGATTAGCCCCTGATCTTCAAACCCTCGCAACTTTTTAACCGTTCGTCCAAATCCAATGAAACCAACGCCAAAATCTTCATCTCGAGTCCATCTTTCCAGTTAATGAACTTGAACATGGTTTTGGCAATTTGAAAATTTGGTTTCAAGGAGATTTGTATTCGAAGTTCTTTTGATCGTAGTTTCAATTCCGTAGCTCCGATTCAATTTATTCTTTTTGCAAATCGAAGCTCTTCAGTTGAACTTTCATATTGGATCTTCTTATTTGAGTTTTACCCTTGCATCTATGCTTGAGTGCTTATGTATGCTATTGTTTGTTTGGGATAGAATTTTCGGAGTGCGAAGCGTGCTACTACGAGTCTCTAGGGTTAGCGGATTGTCAGCAAGGCAAGTAACACTTTGATCATACTTCTTCATTGCCCATTTTTTATGCATTAGCTACAATCCTCAAACATTGCATGAGTAGGATCTTTTAACTTGTGGGTTTGGGAAGTAGATGATGAGGTAGAACCTATTGCCCTTTTATTATCAAACCATTGAGAGTTACTTCTACGTTATTCTTAGGTTGCCGTGCAATGCTCGTAGACGTGGTTTGGTCATGAGTGATCCATGACAGATGTGAGATTGTTAATTAATGGTTAACTTAAGGTGGCTACTTAAATACACATCTGGGTGGATTGGTTGCGGGCACATGGGGATATACCAGTGTCGTCCTTTGGTTCGCCACCCAGGCTCAAAGGGATCATAAGATTATCCATGCTAGAAACTTCCATGTGTAGCCACAAGCTATTATGGGCTCTAGCATACTTGAGTATGTTGCATGACCTCTTTCAGTGGTAGGCTAGCAGATGTAGGGGAAAGTAGGTGTAACTGTCTACCCACAGTAAAGAGTTAATGCTTCTGAAAGACTGTGTCTCGGTCATCCGTTTCTCAAACACCATGTAGTGCGAGAAATCCAACGGAGGAGATCGAGTCTTGCAGGGAAAAGTGTGCAAACCTCTGCAGAGTGTACAAACTAATCATGGTTAGCTGTGTCCCCGGTTATGGACATCTTGAGTATCTGGTTCTTGAATTATCATGTTGATCTCATCACTCTAAATTAATTTGTTGGGTTGTTAACTACTGTTTAATTGGGATTGAGATGGGGTTACCATTCTCAATGTTTATCAACTACCATGATAGTTAAACAAAATATATTCCTTTGTTGTAGGAAAAAAATGGCTTTTCACAAAAACATGATAACCATAGAGCCTCCAATAGCCATATATGCATGTAGTGATAGCATTTACTTGTTCATTGCTCTATTGTGTTATCTTGCCAGCATATTCCATGTGCTGACCCATTTCGGGCTGTAACATATCATGTTGCAGACTTTTCAGATGAAGAGTAAGGTGCGCTAGGTCATTTGTCGTGCACTCAGCTATGCCGTTGGAGTTGATGGACTCACTTTACCTTCCAAGCCTTCCGGTGTTATCTTATTTAGATGGCCTTAAACCATATTATTGTAATAAGTTCTCTTGTGAGACATTCGATGTAATAAGTGTGTGATTTCTACTCTATTATAAATCCTTCGAAGTATTGTGTGTGTCAGCATTACCGATCTAGGGATGACACTTATGCACAGAGATTTGACCATCTGAGGTCGGATTGCTACAATATGGTATCAGAGCACACGCTAATTGTAGGACACAACCACTAAGATAAGCCATAGGTCACTCTTCTCTACTCATTTCTAATTCCTCTCCCTTTTTCCATTCTATAGGATGGCAGACCTAAGGAACAAGTTTGCACAACCGGATGAAGACACACCTTCTGGATGACACTTGAAGGAAGTCACTAGGTACCTGAACATCGGAATACCAAGCTTCACCGGGACCTACACCACCACTTTACCAGAAGAGGAGCGTTGGATGATTCGATTTCAAGTTCCAGGAAGGACATTCACGATAGTTACTGAACCCATAGAGTTTTCCTTTGATGCACCAACCTAGAGTCTAGGGAAGAGTATGGCAGCCCACATCGCCATGGGACGCATCTGCCAAGTTTATCAGAAGGATCTTAAGGACACCATCTACCAGATATGTCGGCGCCGAGATGAGCAATGGGAGATGATCAGCACCAGGAGGGACAGGTCCATTGTAGCTTTCATCCAGGAGTTAAACCAGCACATTCGTCGCCAAGAGAACCAAATGTGCGCAAGCATGATAGACCTGAAGAAGTTGGTGACTAGGAACATGGAGGTGGAAGAGGAACTCAAGTCTACAGGCGACGGATACGAGGAGGAAATCACGATACTAGTAGAGAAGAATGACGACCTGACAAGGAAGCTAGGAGTATTCATGGGAGACCCCGCGCCAGGAGGAGATGACGACCATCCCAAGGACTACATCATCATCGACGACACCGACTCTGACCCCGACAGTAGTGATGATGACTACGAAGACGAAGCTAGAGCGAATATCATGGAGTCTTCCACCGGTCAAAATTTCTAGATGACCACCATATTCTCAGTAGTATTCCCCCATGTATATAGTAGTAGTATGAGCACTTTTGTAACGGTAGTTAGATCGTTTGTATGCCCTTGTTTGAATTGAGTGGTGTGATATGAATGTGTTTGTCTCATGTGCATATGGGTAGTGCCTTCTCACTAGACCTCACTCTATTCTAATCTCTCCCCTCTAAACCCATCAGATGCCTCCAAGACGTGACCCTGGATTTGTCTTCCCACCGGAGCTCACTCAATTGATCCAACAATAGAATACCCTGATGCTGTTGCTAGTCCAGAACCAAGGCAACAAAAACAACAACAACAACCCACCGCCACCACCTCCAGTTGACAACTTAGCTCGTTTTCTGAGGTTGCAACCGCCTGTGTTTTCGAGTAGCACCGAGCCAATAGTTGCTGATGACTGGCTCCGTAGGATTGGAAGGGAGTTGACCACCGCAGGTTGCACAGATGCTGAGAAGGTGCATTTTGCCGCACACCAATTGGATGGACCCGCAGCCTCATGGTGGGAGAATTACATAGCCACTTTCCCCATAGCCAATGTCACTTGGGAGAAGTTTCAGCAAGCATTCCGCATTGCACATGTCTCAACTGGAGCTATGAGCATGAAGAAGCATGAGTTTCGCAACTTACGCCAGGGAAACCGTACTATGGGGCAGTACGTGGATGAGTTCAGTAAGTTAGCCCGCTATGCCCCAGATGATATGGCCATAGATGCCGCGAAGCAGGAGAAGTTTATGGAAGGGCTGAATGATGAGATTAGTATGCAGTTAATGGTGGCAACATTTAACAACTACCAGGAGTTGGTAGACAAGGCTCTTATGATTGAAGGGAAGCAGCAGCAGATTGAGAGCCGCAAAAGGAAGTATGGACAAAGGAAGTACAATTCATGAGCTCAGCAGAAGCCTCGTTTTACCCCGAACTCGCGAGGATATACCCATAACCATGGAGGCCACATGCACAATGGAGGAAGTTCACATAACCATAGTGGCTCCAAGAATGGAAATGGGAATGGAGCAGATAGCAATTAGAACCGCTCTAACCCAGCCACACCCGCCAAGAAGGACCAAAGTCACATTACTTGTTTCAAGTGCGGGAAGACTGGACACTATGCCAATGATTGTTCTGAAGCAAAGAATGGAAATGGCAATGGAAGCTCTGGGAAGAAGCCCAACCCTTTCAACAGGGGACAAGTGAACCACATGAACGTGGAGGAGGTTGAAGAGCAGCCATATGCAGTTATAGGTAATTTTTTGGTTAAGTCATTTACTGCAATCGTTCTTTTTGATACTGGTGCATCGCATTCATACATATCAAGGGGATTTGTGGATAAATATAAGTTGCCCACCAAAGTTCTTAGGACACCTATGTTAGTAAGCTCGCCAGGAGCGGAGTATATGGCAAGCCAAGCATGTTTTCAGGTGCCATTGACCATAGATAGGCATGTTTTCCCCTCAGACTTAATAATTCTGGAGTCACAAGGATTGGATGTGATACTAGGAATGGATTGGCTATCAATGTATGGAGGAAACATCGATTGCGCCAGCAAGTCAATTCTGCTCACCTCCCCGGAGGGAAAAGGATTAAGTATGTATCTAGGCATGCGCCTAGGAGGACCCAAGTAAATTTCCTCTCAGGAATTGTTTAGGAGGAAGTGCCTGTAGTGAAGGATTACCCAGATGTATTTCTAGAGGAACTACCAGGAATTCCGCCAGATCGAGACATTGAGTTTTTGATAGAGCTGTTGCCAGGCACCGGACCAATATCGAAGAGACCATACCGGATGCCCGCAAATGATCTGGAGTAGATTAAGAAGCAGATTAAGGAGTTATTGGAGAAACGATACATTCGACGAAGTTCATCACTATGGGGAGCCCCAGTGCTCTTGGTTGAGAAGAAGGATGGATCTTTAAGAATGGTTGTTGATTATCATGCATTGAATGAAGTAACGATCAAGAACAAGTACCCACTGCAGATGATCAATGATTTGTTTGACCAGCTGCAAGGAGCTAAAGTATTCTCCAAGATCGATTTGCGATCAAGATACCGCCAGCTGAAGATCCGAGAACAGGATATACCTAAGACAGCCTTCACCACAAGGTACAGGCTATATGAGTATACTGTTATGTCATTTTGGTTGACTAATGCCCCAGCCTATTTCATAAGTATGATGAATAAGGTGTTCATGGAGTTTTTGGATAAGTTTGTAGTGGTGTTCATTGATGATATTTTGGTATACTCGAAGAATGAAGAGGAACACAGGGAGCATTTGCGTTTAGTTCTCGAGAAGCTCAGGGAACATCAACTATATGCCAAGTTCAGCAAATTGAGTTTTAGTTGAAGGAAGCTGGATTCCTTGGACATGTTATATCAGGAGAAGGTATAGAGGTAGACCCTACCAAGGTTCAGTCAGTCACTGATTGGTTAGCACCCACCTCAGTAGGAGAGATCCGCAGCTTTCTGAGACTTGCGGGATACTATCAGAGATTCATTGAGAATTTTTCCAAGATTGCGAAGCCTATGACGGAGTTCTTGAAGAAGGACACCAAATTCAAATGGACAGGTGAATGTGAGGCAAGTTTTCAGGAGTTGAAGAAACGTTTGGTTATAGTCCCAGTGCTGATTCTGCCGGATATACGCAAGGATTTCCACGTGTATTGCGATGCTTCTCGCTTAGGACTTGGAGGTGTACTTATGCAAGACAGTAAAGTTGTTTCATACGCCTCACATCAGCTTCGACCGCATGAGTTGAATTATGGCATGGATGATTTGGAGTTAGCAGCTGTAGTTCATGCACTCAAGACTTGGAGACACTTTCTTATTGGAAATCGATGTGATGTGTACACGGATCATAAGAGTTTGAAGTACATTTTCACACAGAAGGAGCTGAATCTCAGGCAAAGGAGATGGTTGGATCTTATAAAGGATTATGATATGAAGTTTCACTATCATCCAGGCAAGGCCAATGTTGTAGCAGACGCTCTAAGCCGAAAGAGTTATGACAATACCCTCGTAAGCGGAGGATTACCAAAGGAGTTAGCCGAAGATCTCAGGGAGCTTCGTTTGGAGATAGTCCCTAGAGGTTTTGTCGCAGCATTTGAGGTTCAGTCAACATTATTGGGAAAGATTCGAGAAGCTTAGAAGGATGACAAGGAAATTGTTGAGATAAAGGAGAAGATGAGCAAAGGAAAAGCCAAGGGTTTTCGTGAGGACGAGCACAACACCTTATGGTTTGAGTGTTGGGGATCATAGCAGAAATTTAAAATTTTCTACGCATCACCAAGATCAATCTATGGAATCATCTAGCAATGAGAGGGAGAGGAGTGCATCTACATACCCTTGTAGATCGCGAGTGGAAGCATTCAAGAGAACGGGGTTGATGGAGTCGTACTTGTCGTGATCCAAATCACCAAAGATCCTAGCGCCGAATGGATGGCACCTCCGCGTTCAACACACGTACGGAGTGTGGACGTCTCCCGCGCCTTGATCTAGCAAGGAGGAGGGAGAGGTTGAGGAAGAGGGCTCCAACAGCAGCACAACGGCGTGGTGGTGGTGGAGCAGCAGTACTCCGGCAGGGCTTCGCCAAGCTCTTGCGGAGGAGGAGAGGTGTTGGGGAGGGGAGGGGCTGCGCCTTGGATGTGGTATGCAGCCCTCCCCTTGCCCCTCTATTTATAGGGGAATGAGGAAGGGGGCCGGCCCCCTCTAAATGATATCTAGAGGGGGGCGGCGGCCAAGGGGAGGGGCTTGCCCCCTAAGCAAGGGGGCGCCCCCCTTAGGGTTTCCCCCCAACCCTAGGCACATGGGCCCAAGGGGGGGATGCGCCCAGCCCATGTAGGGCTGGTTCCCCTTCCTCTACAGCCCATTAGGCCCTCCGAGAGAGGTGGCCCCTCCTGGTGGACCCCCGGAACCCCTCCGGTGCCCCCGGTACAATACCGATATGCCCCCGAACCTTTCCGGTGACCGTATGACAATTTCCTACATATAAATCTTCACCTCCAGACCATTACGGAACTCCTCGTGACGTCCGGGATCTCATTCGGGACTCCGAACAACATTCCGTAATCACATACAAGTCTTCCTAATAACCCTAGTGTCATCGAACCTTAAGTGTGTAGACCCTATGGGTTCGGGAACCATGCAGACATGACCGAGAAAACTCTCCGGCCAATAACCAACAGCAGGATCTGGATACCCATGTTGGCTCCCACATGTTCCACGATGATCTCATCGGATGAACCACGATGTCGAGGATTCAAGCAATCCTGTATACAATTCCCTTTGCCAATCGATACATTACTTGCCCGAGATTCGATCGTCGGTATCCCAATACCTCGTTCAATCTCATAACCGGCAAGTCACTTTACTCGTTCCGTAATGCATGATCCCGTGACCAACTACTTAGTCACACTAAGCTCATTATGATGATGCATTACCGAGTGGGCCCAAAGATACCTCTCCGTCATACGGAGTGACAAATCCCAGTCTTGATTCATGCCAACCCAACAGACACTTTCGGAGATACCTGTAGTGCACCTTTATAGCCACCTAGTTACGTTGTGAAGTTTGGTACACCCAAAGCACTCCTATGGTATCCGGGAGTTGCACAATTTCATGGTCTAAGGAAATGATACCTGACATTCAGAAAAGCTCTAGCAGACGAACTACATGATCTTGTGCAATGCTTAGGATTGGGTCTTGTCCATCACATCATTCTCCTAATGATGTGATCCCATTATCAATGACATCCAATGTCCATGGTCAGGAAACCTTAACCATCTATTGATCAACGAGCTAGTCAACTAGAGGATCACTAGGGACATGTTGTGGTCTATGTATTCACACATGTATTACGATTTCCGGATAACACAATTATAGCATGAACAATAGACAAATATCATGAACAAGGAAATATAATAATAACCATTTTATTATTGCCTCTAGGGCATATTTCCAACAGTCTCCCACTTGCACTAGAGTCAATAATCTAGTTACACTGTGATGAATCGAACACCCATAGAGTTCTGGTGTTGATCATGTTTTGCTCGAGGATGAGGTTTAGTCAACGGATCTGCGACATTCACGTCAGTATGTACTTTACAAATATCTATGTCTCCATTTTGAACATTTTCACGAATGGAGTTGAAGCGACGCTTGATATGCCTGTTCTTCCTATGAAACCTGGGCTCCTTGGCAAGGGCAATAGCTCCAGTGTTGTCACAAAAGAGAGTCATCGGGCCCGACGCATTGGGAATAACTCCTACGTCGGTAATGAGCTCCTTCACCCAGATTGCTTCTTGTGCTGCCTCCGAGGCTGCCATGTACTCCGCTTCACATGTAGATCCCGCCATGACGCTTTGCTTGCAACTGCACCAGCTGACTGCCCCACCATTCAAAATATACACGTATCTGGTTTGTGACTTAGAGTCATCCAGATCTGTGTCGAAGCTAGCATCGACGTAACCCTTTACGACGAGATATTCGTCACCTCCATAAACGAAAAACATATCCTTAGTCCTTTTTAGGTACTTCAGGATATTCTTGACCGCTGTCCAGTGTTCCATGCCGGGATTACTTTGGTACCTTCCTACCAAACTTACAACAAGGTTTACATCAGGTCTGGTACACAGCATGTCATACATAATAGACCCTATGGCCGAGGCATAGGGGACAACACTCATCTTTTCTCTATCTTCTGCCGTGGTCGGGCATTGAGCCGTGCTCAATCTCGTGCCTTGCAACACAGGCAAGAACCCCTTCTTGGACTGATCCATATTGAACTTCTTCAATATCTTGTCAAGGTACGCACTCTGTGAAAGACCAATGAGGCGTCTCGATCTATCTCTATAGATCTTGGTGCCTAATATATAAGCAACTTCTCCAAGATCCTTCATTGAAAAACACTTGTTCAAGTAGGCCTTTATGCTTTCCAAGAATTCTATATCATTTCCCATCAATAGTATGTCATCCACATATAATATGAGAAATGCTACAGAGCTCCCACTCACTTTCTTGTAAACACAGGCTTCTCCATAAGTCTGCGTAAACCCAAACGCTTTGATCATCTCATCAAATCGAATGTTCCAACTCCGAGATGCTTGCACCAGCCCATAGATTGAGCGTTGGAGCTTGCACACCTTGTCAACATTCTTAGGATCGACAAAACCTTCCGGCTGCATCATATACAATTCTTCCTCAAGGAAACCATAAAGGAATGCCGTTTTGACGTCCATTTGCCATATCTCATAATCATAGAATGCGGCAATTGCTAACATGATTCGGACGGACTTCAGCTTCGCCACGGGTGAGAAAGTCTCATCGTAGTCAACCCCTTGAACTTGTCGATAACCCTTAGCGACAAGCCAAGCCTTATAGATGGTCACATTACCATCCGTGTTTGTCTTCTTCTTAAAGATCCATTTATTTTCTATGGCTCTCCGATCAACGGGCAAGTCGGTCAAAGTCCATACTTCGTTTTCATACATGGATCCTATCCCGAATTTCATGGCTTCGAGCCATTTGTCAGAATCTGGGCCCGCCATCGCTTCTTCATAGTTCGAAGGTTCACCATTGTCCAACAACATGATTTCCAGGACAGGGTTGCCGTACCACTCTGGTGCGGAACGTGTCCTTGTGGACCTACGAAGTTTAGTAGCAAATTGATCTGAAGTTTCATGATCATCATCATTAACTTCCTCTCTAGTCGGTGCAGGCACCTCAGGAACATTTTCCTGAGCTGCGCCACTCTCCGGTTTAAGAGGCAATACTTCATCAAGTTCTACTTTCCTCCCACTTACTTCTTTCGAGAGAAACTCTTTCTCTAGAAAGGATCCATTCTTGGCAACAAAGATCTTGCCTTCGGATCTGAGGTAGAAGTTATACCCAATAGTTTCTTTAGGGTATCATATGAAGACGCATTTTTCCGATTTGGGTTCGAGCTTTTCGGGTTGAAGTTTCTTCACATAAGCATCGCATCCCCAAACTTTTAGAAACGACAGCTTAGGTTTCTTCCCAAACCATAATTCATACGGTGTCGTCTCAACAGATTTCGACAGAGCCCTATTTAAAGTGAATGCGGCAGTCTCTAAAGCATAGCCCCAAAATGACAGCGGTAGATCGGTGAGAGACATCATAGATCGCACCATATCCAATAGAGTGCGATTACGACGTTCGGACACACCATTACGCTGAGGTGTTCCAGGCGGCGTGAGTTGTGAAACTATTCCACATTTCCTTAAGTGCGTGCCAAATTCGTGACTCAAATAATCTCCCCCATGATCTGATCGTAAGAACTTGATTTTCCTGTCACGTTGATTTTCAACCTCACTCTGAAATTCCTTGAACTTTTCAAAGGTCTCAGACTTGTGTTTCAATAAGTAGACATACCCATATCTACTCAAGACATCAGTGAGGGTGAGAACATAACGATAGCCACTGCGAGCCTCAACACTCATTGGACCGCACACATCAATATGTATGATTTCCAATAAGTTGGATGCTCGCTCCATTGTTCCGGAGAAAGGAGTCTTGGTCATTTTGCCCATGAGGCATGGTTCGCACGTGTCAAATGATTCATAATCAAGAGACTCCAAAAGTCCATCTGCATGGAGTTTCTTCATGCGTTTGACGCCAATGTGACCAAGGCGGCAGTGCCACAAGTATGTGGGACTATCATTATCAACCTTACATCTTTTGGTATTCGCACTATGAATATGTGTGACATCACATTCGAGATTAAATAAGAATAAACCATTGACCAGCAGGGCATGACCATAAAACATATCTCTCATATAAATAGAACTACCATTTTTCTCGGATTTAAATGAGTAGCCATCTCGTATTAAACGAGATCCTGATACAATGTTCGTGCTCAAAGCTGGCACTAAATAACAATTATTGAGGTTTAAAACTAATCCCGTAGGTAAATATAGAGGTAGCGTGCCGACGGCGATCACATCGACCTTGGAACCATTCCCGACGCGCATCGTCACCTCGTCCTTCGCCAGTCTCCGCTTATTCCGCAGCTCCTGTTTTGAGTTACAAATATGAGCAACCGCACCGGTATCAAATACCCAGGAGCTACTATGAGTACTGGTAAGGTACACATCAATAACATGTATATCACATATACCTTTGGTGTTGCCGGCCTTCTTGTCCGCTAAGTACTTGGGGCAGTTCCGCTTCCAGTGACCACTTCCCTTGCAATAAAAACACTCGGTCTCAGGCTTGGGTCCATTCTTTGGCCTCTTCCCGGTAGCTTGCTTACCAGGCGCGGCAACTCCCTTGCCGTCCTTCTTGAAGTTCTTTTTACCCTTGCCTTTCTTGAACTTAGTGGTTTTATTCACCATCAACACTTGATGTTCCTTTTTGATTTCCACCTCCGCTGATTTCAGCATTGAATATACCTCAGGAATGGTCTTTTCCATCCCCTGCATATTGAAGTTCATCACAAAGCTCTTGTAGCTAGGTGGGAGCGACTGAAGGATTCTGTCAACGACCGCATCATCCGGGAGATTAACTCCCAGCTGAGACAAGCGGTTGTGCAACCCAGACATTTTGAGTATGTGCTCGCTGACGGAACTATTCTCCTCCATCTTACAACTGTAGAACTTGTCAGAGACTTCATATCTCTCGACCCGGGCATGAGCTTGGAAAACCATTTTCAGCTCTTGGAACATCTCATATGCTCCGTGTTGCTCAAAACGCTTCTGGAGCCCTGGTTCTAAGCTGTAAAGCATGCCGCACTGAACCAGGGAGTAATCATCAACACGGGACTGCCAAGCGTTCATAACGCCTTGGTTTGCTGGGGGTGGTGCTTCACCTAGCGGTGCTTCAAGGACATATGCTTTCTTGGCAGCTATGAGGATGATCCTCAAGTTCCGGACCCAGTCCGTATAGTTGCTACTATCGTCTTCAGCTTGGTTTTCTCTAGGAACGCGTTGAAGTTGAGGACAACATTAGCGTGGGCTATTTGATCTACAAGATATATTGTAAAGATTTTAGACTAAGTTCATGATAATTAAGTTCATCTAGTCAAATTATTTAATGAACTCCCACTCAGATAGACATCCCTCTAGTCATCTAAGTGATACATGATCCGATTCAACTAGGCCGTGTCCGATCATCACGTGAGACGGACTAGTCATCATCGGTGAACATCTCCATGCTGATCGTATCTTCTATACGACTCATGTTCGACCTTTCGGTCTTCCGTGTTCCGAGGCCATGTCTGTACATGCTAGGCTCATCAAGTCAACCTAAGTGTTTTGCATGTGTAAATCTGGCTTACACCCGTTGTATGCGAACGTTAGAACCTATCACACCCGATCATCACGTGGTGCTTCGGAACAACGGACCTTAGCAACGGTGCACAGTTAGGGAGAACACTTTCTTGAAATTATTGTGAGGGATCATCTTATTTATGCTACCGTCATTCTAAGCAAATAAGATGTAAAACATGATAAACATCACATGCAATCAAATAGTGACATGATATGGCCAATATCATTTTGCTCCTTTTGATCTCCATCTTCGGGGCGCCATGATCATCGTCGTCACCGGCATGACACCATGATCTCCATCATCATGATCTCCATCATCGTGTCTTCATGAAGTTATCTCGTCAACTATTACTTCTACTACTATGGCTAATGGTTAGTGATAAAGTAAAGTAATTACATGACGTATAAGTTGACACGCAGGTCATAAATAAATTAAGACAACTCCTATGGCTCCTGCCAGTTGTCATACTCATCGACATGCAAGTCGTGATTCCTATTACAAGAACATGATCAATCTCATACATAACATATATCATTCATCACATCCTTTTGGCCATATCACATCACACGACATATGCTGCAAAAACAAGTTAGACATCCTCTAATTGTTGTTGCAAGTTTTTTACGTGGCTGCTATAGGTTTCTAGCAAGAACGTTTCTTACCTATGCCAAAACCACAACGTGATATGCCAATTTCTATTTACCCTTCATAAGGACCCTTTTCATCGAATCCGATCCGACTAAAGTGGGAGAGACAGACACCCGCTAGCCACCTTATGCAACTAGTGCATGTCAGTCGGTGGAACCAGTCTCACGTAAGCGTACGTGTAAGGTCGGTCCGGGCCGCTTCATCCCACGATGCCGCCGAATCAAGATAAGACTAGTAACGGCAAGTAAATTGACAAAATCGACGCCCACAACAACTTGTGTTCTACTCGTGCATAGAAACTACGCATAGACCTAGCTCATGATGCCACTGTTGGGGATCGTAGCAAAAATTTAAAATTTTCTACGCATCACCAAGATCAATATATGGAGTCATCTAGCAACGAGAGGGAGAGGAGTGCATCTACATACCCTTGTAGATCACGACGGAAGCATTCAAGAGAACGGGGTTGATGGAGTCATACTCGTAGTGATCCAAATCACCGAAGATCCTAGCGCCAAACGGACGACACCTCCGCATTCAACACACGTACGGAGCGAGGATGTCTCCCGTGCCTTGATCCAGCAAGAAGGAGGGAGAGGTTGAGGAAGAGGGCTCCAACAGCAGCACGACGGCGTGGTGGTGGTGGAGCAGCAGTACTCCGGCAGGGCTTCGCCAAGCTCTTGCGGAGGAGGAGAGGTGTTGGGGAGGGGAGGGGCCGCGCCTTGGATGTGGTATGTAGCCCTCCCCTTGCCCCTCTATTTATAGGGGAAGGAGGAAGGGGGCCGGCCCCCTCTAGATGAGATCTAGAGGGGGGCGGTGGCCAAGGGGAGGGGCTTGCCCCGTAAGCATGGGCCCCCCCTTAGGGTTTTCCCCCAACCCTAGGTGCATGGGCCCAAGGGGGATGCGCCCAGCCCATGTAGGGCTGGTTCCCTTTCCTCTACGGCCCATTAGGCCCTCCGAGAGAGGTGGCCCCTCACGGTGGACCCCCGGAACCCCTCCGGTGGCCCCGGTACAATACCGATATGCCCCTGAACCTTTCCGGTGACCGTATGACAATTTCCTACATATAAATCTTCACCTCCGGACCATTCCGGAACTCCTTTTGACACCCGGGATCTCATCCGGGACTCCGAACAACATTCGGTAATCACATACAAGTCTTCGTAATAACCCTAACATCATCGAACCTTAAGTGTGTAGACCCTATGGGTTCGGGAACCATGTAGACATGACCGAGACAACTCTCCGGCCAATAACCAACAGCGGGATCTGGATACCCATATTGGCTCCCACATGTTCCACGATGATCTCATTGGATGAACCACGATGTCGAGGATTCAAGCAATCTCGTATACAATTCCCTTTGTCAATCAGTATGTTACTTGCCCGAGATTCGATCGTCGGTATCCCAATACCTCGTTCAATCTCGCTATCGGCAAGTCACTTTACTCGTTCCGTAATGCATGATCCCGTGACCAACTACTTAGTCACACTGAGCTCATTATGATGATGCATTACTGAGTGGGCCCAGAGATACCTCTCCGTGATACGGAGTGACAAATCCCAGTCTTGATTCATGCCAACCCAAAAGACAACTTGATTCATGCCACCTAGTTACATTGTGACGTTTGGTACACCCAAAGCACTCCTACGGTATCCAGGAGTTGCACAATCTCATGGTCTAAGGAAATGATACTTGACATTCATAAAAGCTCTAGCGGACGAACTACATGATCTTGTGCTATGCTTAGGATTGGGTCTTGTCCATCACATCATTCTCCTAATGATGTGATCCCGTTATCAATGACATCCAATGTCCATGGTCAGGAAACCGTAACCATCTATTGATCAATGAGCTAGTCAACTAGAGGCTCACTAGGGACATGTTGTGGTCTATGTATTCACACATGTATTACGATTTCCGGATAACACAATTATAGCATGAACAATAGACAATTATCATGAACAAGGAAATATAATAATAACCATTTTATTATTGCCTCTAGGGCATATTTCCAACATTGAGTACCATGTTTATGTACCCAATAATGCAGAGATCAGGAAGTTAATACTTCTGGAAGCTCATGACTCGCCATACTCGATACACCCAGAAACACCAAGATGTATTTGGATTTTAAGGAGCGTTTCTGGTGGACTGGTATGAAGAAGGATATTGCCGAGTATGTAGCTGTATGTGATGTATGTGAGAGAGTGAAGGCAAAACATCAGAAGCCAGCAGGATTACTGCAGCCTATGCTGATACCCGAATGGAAGTGGGATAAGCTTGGCATGGATTTCATCACCAGATTACCCAGGACCCAATCGGGATATGATTCTATCTGGGTAGTAGTGGATCGTTTGACCAAAGTGGCTCACTTTATCCTAGTGAAAACCACCTATACAAGTGCAAAGTTGGCCAAGATATATATGACCAGGATCGTATGTCTGCATGGAGTTCCGAGGACCATCGTATCATATGGAGGGACACAGTTTACTTCAAAGTTTTGGCATCAGCTGCACCAGACTTTGGGTACTAGGCTAGAGTTTAGTACAGCCTTTCACCCACATACAGATGGGCAGACCGAGAGAGTCAATCAGATTTTGGAGGACATGTTGAGAGCTTGTGCGCTAGATTATGGATCTAGTTGGGAGGATAATTTTCCTTACGCAGAGTTCTCATACAACAACATCTACCTGGCCTGTTTGAAGATGGCACCTTTCAAAGCCTTGTATGGAAGGAGGTGCAAGACACCATTGATGTGGGATGAAGTTGGAGACCGTCAGTTGTTTGGACCGGATTTGATCAAAGAATCCGAAGAGAAGGTTAAGTTGATTCGCGATAGACTGAAGCTAGCTCAGTCCAGGCAAAAGAGTTACGCAGATTTAAAACGCAAGGAGGTAGCCTATGAGATTAGAGACAGAGCGTATCTTCGTGTGTCACCTCTCTGAGGAGTTAAACATTTTGGAGTTAAGGGAAAGTTAGCCCCGAGATTTGTAGGACCATACCGAGTTTTGGAACGTATGGGAGAAGTTGCTTACAAGTTGGAGTTACCTAAAGGACTGTCAGGAGTTCATGATGCGTTTTACGTTTCCCAGTTGAAGAAGTGCCATGCAAAGATGGCCGATATTTCTCTGAGAGATACAGTGCCCCTGGAAGCAATTCAGTTGGATAGTGATTTGACCTACGAGGAGAAACCTGTTAAGATTCTCGAGTTTGCCAGCCGAGTTACGCGCAGCAAGGTTATCAAGTTTTGCAAAGCTTAGTGGAGCCACCATACTGAGGATGAAGCCACCTGGGAACGAGAGGATGATCTACGGAAAGACCACCCACACCTATTTTCTAGCCAACCCGAATCTTGAGGGCGAGATTCATCTTAAGGGGGTAGGTTTGTAACATCCAAAATTTTCAATTTGGAATGTTATACATAGGTCATCATATGCATATTATATTTTTTTGCATCTCGTTTGTGATCCTATAAATCCTAAGCAACTCAAGGACCCACACAGAGAGTTGGGGATTTCACTATTTTCATATTTGAATTTTTCTCAAATTTTGAAAAGAGGATCATTTTGGTTTTAATTTTTTTTCTCCCTGAGATCTTTCCAATATCAAAATAAATGAAAGGAGATAAAATGACTTCTCCAAAATAAAATAAATATTGGAGGAAAAATGTTAAAATCAAATAAATATTTTATTTGGGATTTTATTGCTATTTTATTTGAATTAGGAAAATATGCATTTTTTAAAATTGCATTTTTAGGCCAAAAAATGTTCACTTTGTTCTAAATATTTTATTTAGACGGTGAAATTTTTTTTTGGCATTTTAAGAATTTTTTTATATTTCTTTAAGATTTTTCCATCAGCAGAATTTATATAAAAAAACTTATCCGGACCAAACTGGGCCACAGCCCAGCCGGCCCGCTCGGGCGCCGCCTCCGCAACGGACTAAGGCAGGAGTCCGGGTCGCCGCCGCCGCGCTGCCCCCTCTCCCAAGTCGGAGACCACGGGGGGGGGGGGGGGGTTAAAGCCGCCGCCCCGGGCCCCCTCTCGCCTCCCACCGCCCCGCCGCCCGCAGCAGCAAGCCACAGCCGCTGCCTGCCGCCGCCGTCCCGCACCGCGCCTCGCCACCCGCCGCCCACGAGGAGCCCCGCCGCAGCCCTGCGGCCTGCCTCGCCGGAATCCGGCCGCCGCCGTTGACTTCGTCGCTGCCGTTTTTTCGGTTTTAGGTTTAAAGCGCTCAGTTTTTCTTTAAAACCCTAGATCGGTTTTTTATTAAGATCGGTTTCCTCAGTTAGGTTATTTTACGAACGTTCGTTCGTTTGGTTCTGTTAACGAATGATTTCATTCGTTAGCCTCTATTAGCGGACATTCGTCCACTAGATTTTTCTTTTTCTGTTTATTTTTCGCCAGGGACCAATCCACGATTACTTTTATCGCAGATTAGCCCCTGATCTTCAAACCCTCGCATCTTTTTAACCGTTCGTCCAAATCCAGTGAAACCAATGCCAAAATCTTTGTCTGGAAGCCCTCTTTCTAGTTAATCAACTTGAACATGGTTTTGACAATTTAAAATTTTGGTTTCAAGCAGATTTTTATTCGAAGTTCTTTTGACCGTAGTTTTAGTTCCGTAGCTTCGATTCGATTGATTCTTTTTGCAAATCGAAGCTCTTCAGTTGAACTTTCAGATTGGGTCTTCTTATTTGAGTTTTACCCTTGCATATATGCTTGAGTACTTATGTATGCTATTGTTTGTTTGTGATAGATTTTCTGGAGTGCGAAGCGTGCTACTACGAGTCTCTAGGGTTTGCGGATCGTCAGCAAGGCAGGTAACACTTTGTTCATACTTCTTCATTACCTAGTTTTTATGCATTAGCTACAATCCTCAAACATTTCATAAGTAGGATCTTTTAACTTGTGGATTTGGGAAGTAGATGATGAGGTAGAACCTATAGCCCTTTTATTATCAAACCACTTGGAGTTACTTCTACGTTATGGTTAGGTTGCCATGTGTAAGGGCATATTTATCCCTAAGTGTTTTGGTGATTGATGACAACGCATTTGCGGACTAATCGTGTGCCTTGAGTATTCCAGACACTTCATTGCTAGGCACAAGACGATTGGGTGCCCCTCGAAGACTGATAAAGACGGCGTCTTTTCTACGTTTCTTTTTGGTGGATTTGAGTCGTAGGAAAGCCGTACTATTAACAGGGGGTCCGTGTTGGAAAAGTTTGGGTGGAATCATCACGTACACGTCTCCTTCTTGTCCCCTCCTTTTTCCTTGGAGCTTCCTCCGTTTTCTTGCCCCCCTTGTCTGGCTGCTGTGGTTGATTGCGGTAGTACTGCTCCCAGGAAAACGGTAGTACCGTAGGCATCCACGGTAGTACCGCGCGGTGGCGCGGTAGTATCGCAGGTGCCCACGGTAGTACCGCTCCCTGGGAGCCGCACTACCGCTGCCCACCAGGCTAGTGCCGCCCTGTTGCGGTAGTAGGGGCAGATGCAATTTTTTACGTCCGCACCGACCACGGTAGTACCGCGCTATGTAGTACCGCATGGGGGGCCCGGTAGTACCGCGCGTGCAGAAGTACCGCCCCCAGCTCCTGCGCATCTATTTATCTTTACTGTCGCTGGGGTTGCGGCAGCACTGTGGGTCGGTACGGTAGTACCGCACAACCGTGCAGTAGTAGCACTTGGTTGCAAGCAGTAGTACCGCGCGGCCTTGCGGTAGTACCGCTGGCCAGGCGCAGTAGTACCGCTGGCCGCGGGCTGGTTGGTGGGTAACAGTTGGATCCTTTTCCCACACTATATAAGGGGTCCCCTTCTTCCCCGTTGACTTACCTCTTCCACCCCCAACCTCCATTATTGCTCTAAGCTCCATTTTCACCCGATCTCACTCCCTAGCCGACCAAACTTGTTGATTTGCTCGGGAGTGGTTGAGAAGGCCTCGATCTACACTTCCACCAAGAGATATTTGATTGCCCCCACTAATCCCTTGCGGATCTTGTTACTCTTGGGTGTTTGAGCATCCTAGACGGTTGAGGTCACCGCAAAGCCATAGTCCATTGTGGTGAAGCTTCGTGGTGTCGTTGAGTACCTCCAATTGAGTTGTGGAGATTGCCACAACCTAGTTTGTAAAGGTTCGGTCGCCGCCTCCAAGGGCACCAATAGTGGAATCACGACATCTCGCATTGTGTGAGGGTGTGAGGAGAATACGGTGGCCCTAGTGGCTTCTTGGGGAGCATTGTGCCTCCACACCGCTCCAACGGAGACGTACTTCCTCTCAAAGGGAAGGAACTTCGGCAACACATCCTCGTCTCCACCGTCTCCACTCTTGGTTATCTCATGCCTTTACTTGTGCAAGCTTATTTGTTTCATATATCTTGCTTGCTTGTGTTCCTATCCTTGTTGCATCATATAGGTTGCTCACCTAGTTGCATATCTAGACAACCTACTTTGATGCAAAGTTTAAATTGTTAAAGAAAAGCTAAAAATTGTTAGTTTCCTATTCACTCCCCCCCTCTAGTCAACCATATCGATCCTTTCAATTGGTATCAGAGCCTCATCTCTTTATTAAGGGCTTTACCATCCAAAGAGTATGGTTGATACCGTAGACGGTGTGGAGGAACACTCCGGTGTGAATCCGACCTCGTCTACAGGCTATGGGGGAACCTCGGTCTCTCGTAGGAGTTCAATGTGGCCTTGGAGACATTGAAAACCTCCATGACGACCGAAGTTGAAAGCATGTTTACTAAATTTCTTGAGGGGCTTAAACTATCCACCGCACAGTTGAAAGTGGGTGACCCCGCCGACAAGGTGACGGATGCTATCCCCGACAAGGGGGAAGCTAGTAGTGAAAAGGCTCCTTCTTCTAGTGGTAATAATGGCACCGACATCTTTGCCCATGTGGAACCACCACTTGTTTATGGTGGACCGGTTCCTTCCACTCATTTGAATCATGCCGGTCCTCCCCCTAAGATTATTAAAAATGAGGACTTTGATTCTTGGGTTTACCGCTTTAAACGTCATTTAAATCATGTGAACACTAACCTTTGGAGAATCATTGAAGAAGGTTTCTATCCACATGATCCAAGCAACTTCACTCCTTGAGAAGCCGCGGACAATCAATTCAATGAGAATGCTCTCTTCATCATTCAAGATGCAATTCCACCCGAAGACCTACCTCATCTTCGTCCCTTCGCTTTGGCCAAAGATGCATGGCATTGTGTTGTCTCTCTCTACCGGGGAAGCGCAAGCATTCAACGCTCCAACTATGAAGTGGTACAAGATGAGGCCGATGAGTTTGCAATGAAAGAAGATGAAGAACCTCGTGAGCTTTATCGGAGAGTAACCAAACTCGCGGTCTCACTATGAGATCACGGGAGCAAGGACACGGATGACAATTGGATCAAGCGCAAATTACTAAAGGCAATGATGCCCTATCACAAGGCCATGTCCTCCGTCATTCGTCAAAGACCGGACTTCCACACTTTGACCTCAAGCTGAAAGTGCGTTATATCGACTAGAGGGGGGGTGAATAGGCGATATTTATGAAAGTCTTCAAAACATGGAAGTTTCGAAGACAAACGATAGAAATAAACCTATTACCATGCAGCGGAAGGTAGACTACACTAGGCAAACCATAGTCAAGTATTCAATGAAGTGAAAGCACAATGACCAATAGCAGCTAGGTAGTAAGGATCAGGTAGGAAGATATTATGAAGCGAAACGGAACACACAGTCACTCAGTGAAGACAAAAGATAGTGCAATCATAAGTGACTTCACAAGGACCAACAGTAAGTAAAGGGAAGGGAAGGATGAAACCAGTGACTCGTTGAAGACAATGATTTGTTGGACCAGTTCCAGTTGTTGTGACAACTGTACGTCTGGTTGGGCGGCTAGGTATTTAAACCTGAGGACAGACAGTCCCGGACACCCAGTCCTGAACACGAAGCTCAGGACACCCAGTCCTCACCGTATTCCCCTTGAGCTAAGGTCACACAGACCTCACCCAATCACTCTGGTAAGTCTTCAAGGTAGACTCCCAAACCTTCACAGACTTCGTTCACCGGCGATCCACAATGTCTCTTGGATGCTCAGAACGCGACGCCTAACCGGCTGGAGGATTCACAGTCCTCAAGTGTAATAAGTCTTCAGATCACACAGACAAGAAGACTTAAGTGATGCCTAACACTCTTTGGCTCTGGGTGGTTAGGGCTTTATCCTCGCAAGGAATTCTCTCTCAAAGGCTTCGAGGTGGGTTGCTCTCAAACGACAAAAGCCGTACTCTAACTCTGAGAAGCCAACCATCTATGGTTGTAGGGGGTGGGCTATTTATAGCCACTAGGCAACCCGACCTGATTTGTCCAAAATGACCCTGGGTCACTAAGGAACTGACACGTGTTCCAACGGTCAGATTTCAAACTCACACGACAACTTTACTTGGGCTACAAGCAAAGCTGACTTGTCCGACTCTGGACAAGATTCGCTCTCATAGTCTTCACTCGAAGACATAGGTTTTGGTTAAGCATCACTTCAGTCATTCTGACTGGTTCTCTTGGACCCCACTTAACAGTACGGTGGTTCCTATGACTCAACAAAGAAGAAACAGAACTACGAAAGATCTAAGTCTTCGAGCTCCATAGGCTTCATGCGATGTCTTCTCTTGTCATAGTCTTCAATGAGAATATCTTCATAAACCACCTTTGACATCAATGTCTTCATACATTTTTAGGGGTCATCTATGGTAGGAAAACTGAATCAATGAGGGACTTTTACCTGTGTTATCCTGCAATTCTCACAAAAACATTAGTCCCTCAACTAGGTTTGTCGTCAATACTCCAAAACCAACTAGGGGTGGCACTAGATGCACTTACAATCTCCCCCTTTTTGGTGATTGATGACAAACTAGTTGAAGTTTTCAACGGGGAATATAATATGTGAAATTGTAAGAGGATAGGGAATTGTCTTCATAAGCTGGGAGGGCTCCTCCTGAAGATGTGCATATAAGTAATTTGCTTTTGGAATGCAAATGCACATGGCAGGTTGTGCTTGTGGAGATCCTCTTCAACTTATGATGACAATCCACTATGCATGTGAAGGTATGTGAAGATAATGACATGCATAATGGAAAATGGACGTCTGCAAAATGATCTAAGTGCGGAATTTATCGTCGCACATGCGGAATTTATCATCGCATCACAAAATGGCAAATAAGTAGCAGACGACCATCGAGTTTAAGTGTTACAACTCAAAGAACCAAATGTATCAAAACGAGAGTTGTAAACACGAAGCAAAATTTAAAGCAACCGCCCATATGGACCCGCTTGAAGACTATCAACCTCATATGCTTCTCCCCCTTTTGTTAGTAAGGACCAAAAAGGTTTGAAGACATAGAGCATCTACTCGTTCCCATGAAGAGTAGGTGAAGCAGCAGGGTCATCGGTGGTGTTCGGCGGTGCAGAAGAACTTGGAGCAGTGTCGAAGTGTGCTGAAGGAGGTGGCGGTGAAGTAGCATCGTCTTCGTCCTCGATCACTCTGGCATTCACAGTTGCAGCAGAGGAAGAGAACTCAGAGTCTTCAAGAGATGGAGTTCGACGCAGCACTGCCCTTCGAGGAGGCGTGGAGTCAAACTTGAAGCGTTCAGAGAAGCCATCCTCTTGAAGATCATCTTCAGAGCACATAAGTGTCAGCCCTTTCCATGTGCGTCGAGAGGTTTCATGTGCAACAAAGGCATTCTTGGTGGCAAGATTGCGAATGCGGTTGACATCCACCAAGAGGCTTTGCATTTGGCGCTTCAGCCAGTCATGATGCCTATCCTGTTTCTGATGAAGAGCCACCAGAAGCTCTCGGTCATTGAGAACACGAGTGCGCTTCTTGGGTCGTTGGGCAATTGTGCTATCGGTGGCTTCAGTAAGGGCAGGATGTGGGGCACGTGTAGTTCCAGCCAAAGGATACACACGAGTCACTGCTTCAACTCCTTCAATGTTCTGAGAAAAACTTTGATGCTCCACATTCTGAAGACTTATAGGTTCCTTGACAGGCTCAGGATAAATGGCTTCAACAGACATATCCACATCAGGCAGAAAGATCCGATGATTGCGAGCAGATGGCTGATATGAGATAGCGGAGTGGAGTTTAATCAGTCGCATTATTCATGGAGTGTAGAACTTCAAGCCAAAAAGATCAGAGCCTGATGCAGCAAGTTGGCGGATGAAGAAGTCCTATGCATTGAAGCATTTTCCATGAAGAATATAGAAGACCAAAGTCTTCATTGCACCTTCCATCTTGGCATGTGGAGAATGTCCTTTGATGGGCCAGAGAGTTCGCCTTATGATGTGATAAATAGTCCTTGGCAGATACTCAAGGTCTTCAACAAGGAACTCCTTAGGATATGCAGCTTCTTGTGGCAATGGCTTCATCATACTAAGCATCTGACTCATGTTTGGTTCAGGTTTCTGAAAGATGCTCTCCATAGCTTCACTGTGAAGCTGACAGCCAGGTTCGTAGAGATCGCCAGGAGTGGGTAGACCAGTGAGCTCAATGATATCAAAGGCTTTGGCTCCGTGATGAACGTTTCCTGTCATCCACTCTAGGACCCAAGTTTTCGGATCTCTGTTGTACCCGCGGATGTGAAGTGTGGCATAGAATTGGAGCAGCAACTCTTCATTCCAATGCTCTTGGTCGGTGACAAACGGCAGCAATCCAACCTCTTTGAAGCAATCCAGAGCTTCTTCCAGACAGGGCAGACCAGCTATTGCTTCGATGTCAAGACGCTTATGTGGGAAGATGCGACCTTGATTGTATAGAATGCAGGAGTAATAGCTTCGCTGCGGATAGCTCCAGAACCGATCAGATGATATTCTTTCCCTTGAGTAGGGGTTCCTGGAGCTATTGAAGAAGGTGTTGTCTGCTTTGAAGCCATTGACATTGAAGGATCCAGGTGCTGATGCAGGACCTGGAAACCTGGGCAATCTGGGGATTGGCTTCTGTACCTGAGGCCTGTGCTCAACATGGTAGTCAAACCGAGGACTAGCAGCAGGCGCGGGAACAGAAGCAGTAGCATCATTGGCTTCACTGACTTCTGGTGCTTGGGTTGGTGAAGGCTCCACATTGGCTTCAGCCATGACAGCGTCAGTGGCGTCAGTGGCAGCCTCAAAATTCTCAACCTCCACTTGATGAGCTGGAGGGTTGATCACACTCACGTTCTCCTCGAGAATAGCTTCTTGGTGAGACAGGGGTGTAGCAGTGCTTGGGGTTTCTTCTTCATCGGCTGATGCAGCCGGAATGTCTTCAGCAGCTTTAGCTTCAGACTTAGAGACTAGAGGCCTTGGTCCTTTGCGAAGCCTGCGTAACGCTGGCGATGCCTGTGGAGTTGGAGTTGGCTGGGCCTCAAAGTCTTCTTCTTCTTGTGCTTGTGGGTGATCAGCCCATGATGCATCCTGAGCAATTGGCGTCAGTGGACGACCAATGCTGATGAGCTTGCTGTGCGTTAGCACAGGCGATGATACCCATTGGTGCTCGAGCTGAGGAAGAACTGCACCATCTTCAACATGGTCATGGTGACCAATGTCTTCAGCAGCGATGGGATCAGCTGCTGGAAAGTCTTCAGCTTCATGAGCCTTTGTGAAAGCAGGCTCATGGAAAGTCAGTTGACGCTCTTGAGGTTCAGCGTCAGGGTGAACCATGGAGATGGGTTCAACAATCAAGGGCTCTGTGGGAGCAGCCCGTTCCTTCTTGGTCTTCCGCTTCTTCTTGGAGGGAGCAGTAGTAGAGGCTTCAGGATGTTTCCTCTTTCTGGCTTCAGCCTCAGCAGTCCTCGTCTTCTTCAATTCTGAAGCGGTTGACCTGGCCTTTGGCTTCGAGCCAGTCATGCTAGTTGGGAAGACAATTGGATCTGCTTCCTGTCTTGGTGCGTCGGGTTCGGCCATAGCGGGCTTCTTCTTCTTCTTTGCAGCCATCCTGGGGTCGATGCCAGGACGCCCAAGGGCCTTGCGCTTCTCAGCCTCATTGTAGGCTTGCACACACTTGTCGGTCAGGCTCTTCATGCGCTCACGAGAACCTTGAGCTTCTTCACGCTTCTTGAGAAAGGCTTCTTTAAGCTCGTGCAGCATGAGCTTGAAGTTCTTGACCTCTTGTACGCTGAGCTTGGCCATATGCTTCTTGAACTGAGCTTTCTCAAAGTCAATCTTCTACTTCAGTTCAACGATGTGCTGAGCTAGAGCTAGCTCTGAAGCAATGGCGCCATGGAAGGCAACACTGAGACCAATGGGAAGTTGCAGGTCTTCGAAGCTAAGGTTGGGCGTTTCAAACCACTCATCAATGAAGTCGTGGATGATTGCCACGTCAAAGAGAGGCAAATTGTTGAAGATTTCTGCTTATTCTTTGCTCTTGATCAGCTGCTCAAGAGCGTCATCTGCAAGATCTTCATCACTGGACAGATCAATGGCATCGTTGCGCAGAATAGCAGCAACTGTCAGTTCTTGGCCGGTGTGTGGCAGAGGCATCTTGACCTTCTGGGGCTTGGAGATGCGTGACAAATCTTCAAACTGCACACTGTCTTCAGGAGGTGCAGTGGCCAGTGGCTTCGCCCGTGAGATTTTTGGTGCAGAGGCAGGCTTTGAAGCTTTTGGCTGCTTCAGTTTCTTTGGCTTCGGCGCTGCAGGCGCTTCATCTGATTCAGCGTCATCTGCAGGCTCATTCACGGCTGTCCCTTGAACCATGATATGAGTGATGAGACCTTCCAAGTTGTAGAAGGGCCCAAGAAGATTGGGTTCAGCTTCGCGAGTTCCATCGGCACGGGGAGCAGAGGGACCAGGGTTGAAGTCTAATCCCAAAGACTTATTGTTCTGCTTCGCTGAGTTCTTGGCAAACTGGAAGTTGCGCTTGAACAGATTGTCATCACGACACCATAGTAGAGATGATGGGTGTGCATCTACAGTCTGTGGCCCACGGACCATGCAGGGATAGAAGCCTTGTTCAATGGCTTCTTCTCTGGACCTGGGTTGAAGATTCTTGTATAGGATGTCACCCCATGGTTGCTTGATGGCATTTTTCTCAGCATATTCTTGGGTCACAAACCGGTATTTGAACCATTGTTCTGCCCAATATCTTCGAATCCATTGGATTCGGGTCTTGCGCTGATTGTAATCCTCTTCAGGATCTGTCTTGTAAAGCTCTGAGAGGTCATCAGGCAAATCTCTTGATGTTCCCCCACGACGCTGTCTGCCTCCCTTCCTTGCAAATTTCTCTGAAGCCATGAACTTTAAACTGAAAGGCTTCAATACGTTCAAAGGCTTCAAAGGCTTTCGCTTGCTGGACAAACATGAACTAGCTTCGGGAGAATTTATATGATGCTGTAAGAATTCTGCAAATGAATGCAGACTATGAGAACCAAGGGATTCTCCCACGGACATGTACCTGTGACAGGATTAAGGTGCGAGGGAAGGGGAAGAGGTCATATGCATTCTCAGAAGATTTTGAAGATAAATCAGTTTAGAAGACATTGACCTCATCGTGCGAAGACATTCACTCATAGATAAGGAGTTGGTTCCAGATTTGTACGAATCCATGGATCAGTACAAGTGAGGAATCTAACTACTTTGTGAAGCATAAGTGAATATACTAGGAATATTATGAGATGCAGTATGAAAGAGATCCAACTTGTGTGAATAGAAACTGCTTGTGGTAGAAAGTGACGAAGCTATAGGATCAAAGGGGCCGTAAAAAGGAAGTTTTATTTACCACACGAAGAACTGCTAGACGGAGTGGAAGAGGAGGCCAAGCAGTTCGATTGTCCGTGCCCTAAATTGGCGACGGAGGACACCTACAGCGACGGCGGAGAAGACGATGTCCGCAGTCGGTGTGAAGACGGCGTCGGAGAGGTTGCGGCAGCGAAGCGCTTCGTCGCCGGCGTCGTCGAGAGCTAGTGGTGGCGCTAGGGTTCGTGCGAGAGTGGAAGAAGAGATAATGACTGTGGTGAGGCGTGTATTTATAGGGACAGGGGTGGCTCAGTGTTGTTACACAGGTGCCCCTGGCGAATCACATCTGAGGAACACGTGGCCATCATGCAGCATATCGGGGGTTGTTCCACGTCCCACGCACGCCTGGATTGTCGGGTGGTCGTTCCCACTTCTCCGGGTTTCAGGTGAAGGAATGAGCATTGAAAACAGACTTAATGTTTGTCTCTGTATCTTCTGCTGACAAGGACGCAAAGAAGACATTTGACAGTTTCAAAAGAATGCATATGATTTGGAGAGATAGAGTTTGAGATAGAAAGCATAGAGAGGTTAGGGTCCGATCACATTCACTTAGTTCAAAGGATTCAACACGAAGACATAGCTATAAGTGAATGCTGTAGAGGACAGAACACTAGTATATATATATATATAATCAACATAGTGAAGATAATCATGAAGACATGTTGAGATTGAAGTCAAACCAAATGTTAAGACATAGCAAATGTAACGCCATGAGTGAAACACTTCAAACAGAACCTTTGGTGGTGGCGTTACCCACCGTATAGGAAGTATTAGACCCAGACACGGCGCACAATTATCGTGGCGCTCCGAAGTCAAATTCCACATTGATGTATTCACATTTAGAATGTATGTCTTCATTGATTGAAGATATACTTTACTTCGTGTGTTGCACATCTAAGTCATCAATATGCATAAGTGTTAGGATGTGTGCCTGATCACAGGACATTTGAGGATTCCAAGATATTTAGCTCACACCGTAACTTGCAAAATCTCTTCTCATCCAAGGGCTTGGTGAAGATATCTGCCAATTTCTCTTCAGTGTTGACGTGTATGATATCAATATCTTCCTTCACAACATGATCTCTGAGAAAGTGATGACGAATTTCAATGTGCTTTGTCTTCGAGTGCTGAACTAGGTTGTTGGCAATCTTGATGGCGCTTTCGTTGTCGCAGTAGAGTGGCACTTGCTTCAGATGAATGCCATAGTCTTTGAGTGTTTGCTTCATCCACAGAAGCTGAGCGCAGCAAGATCCAACAGCAATGTATTCAGATTCAGCAGTGGAGAGAGATACACAGTTCTGCTTCTTTGAAGACCAACATACAAGTGATCGTCTCAGAAAATGACATGTGCCTGATGTAGACTTGCGATCCACCTTGTCACCAACATAATCAGCATCCGAGAATCCAACCAGATCAAACTCTGAGCCCTTTGGATACCATAATCCTAGAGTTGGGGTGTGAGCCAAATATCGAAGAATTCGCTTCACAGCTAAGTATTGCGACTCCTTTGGTGCCGCTTGGAATCGAGCACACATGCAAACACTAAGCATAATATCTGGCCTAGATGCACATAGATAAAGTAAAGAACCAACCATGGAGTGGTATACCTTTTGATCGAACTCTTTACTATTGTCGTCGGGACCCAGATGATGTTTGGCTGGCATTGGCGTCGTGAAGCCTTTGCAGTCTTGCATATTGAACTTCTTCAGGCAATCTTTGAGATGTTCTCTTGAGATATGAAGATGCCGTTGCGTTGCTGTCGTATTTGAAGACCGAGGAAGAACTTCAGCTCTCCCATCATGGACATCTGATATTGCTCTTGCATCATATATCCAAACTCTTCACTGTACTTCTGATTGGTGCAGCCGAAGATAATGTCATCCACATATATTTGGCACACAAACAGTTCACCATCATATGTCTTCGTGAAGAGAGTGGGTCGAGGGAACTAGGTATGAAGCCTTTGCTCTTCAGGAAATATTTGAGTGTGTCATACCAAGCCCGAGGGGCTTGTTTGAGGCCATACAATGCCTTGTTGAGCTTGTATACCATGTCAGGATGTTTTGGATCTTCAAAGCCAGGCGGTTGTGCAACATACACTTCTTCTTCAATCTTGCCATTGAGAAAGGCGCTCTTCACATACATTTGATATAGAAGTATGTTATGATGATTTGCATAGGCCAGTAGTATGCGTATGGCTTCAAGTCGAGCCACAGGAGCAAATGTTTCATCGAAGTCAATTCCTTCCACTTGAGTATATCCTTGAGCAACGAGACGAGCTTTGTTTCTGACAACTTGACCATGCTCATCTTGCTTGTTGCGGTATATCCATTTGGTGCCTATTATATTGTGCTTTCGAGGGTCAGGACGCTTAACCAGTTCCCATACATTATTTAGCTCAAACTGTTGAAGCTCTTCTTGCATAGCTTGAATCCATTCAGGTTCCATGAAGGCTTCTTCAACTTTCTTGGGTTCTGTTATTGAGACGAATGCGAAGTGCCCACAGAAATTTGCTAGCTGAGTTGCCCTTGAACGAGTGAGCGGACTAGGTGCATTGATGCTATCAATTATTCTCTCAATCTGCACTTCATTGGCAACACGAGGATGTACAGGGCGAAGATTTTGCTCTTGCTGATCATTGTCATTGTTAGAGGGATTGTCTTCAGGCTGAGCATTGTCTTCAGGTTGATCAGGTGCGGAGATGATAAGTTCCTCTTCAGGTTGAGCTTCAGAGGGTATGATTTCTCCAGTTCCCATTAGTTTGATTGATTCACTGGATGGAACTTCATCTAGCACGTTTGGCAGGTGCTCTCTTTGTGAACCGTTAGTCTCATCGAACCGCACAACCACTATTTCAACCACTTTATAATGAAAGAGATTGAAGACTCTGTAGGAGTGCGAATCCTTTCCATATCCAAGCATAAAACCCTCATGTGCTTTTGGTGCAAATTTTGAAGTGTGATGTGGATCCTTGATCCAGCACCTGGCTCCAAATACTCTGAAGTAACTGACATTTGGCTTCTTGCCAGTAAGGAGCTCATAAGATGTCTTGTTCAGAAGCTTGTGAAGATAAACACAATTGATTGTATGGCATGCAGTATCAATAGCTTCAGCCCAGAATTTTCTTGGAGTCTTGTATTCATCTAGCATCGTTCGGGCCATCTCAATGAGTGTTCTGTTCTTGCGTTCGACGACACCATTCTGCTGTGGCATGTATGGAGCTGAGAATTCATGTGTGATGCCCAAAGTATCAAGATATGTATCAAGGCCAGTGTTCTTGAATTTAGTGCCATTGTCACTTCTGATGTGCTTTATCTTGGCACCATAATTGTTCATTGCTCGATTGGCGAAGCGTCTGAACACATCCTGCACTTCAGTCTTGTAGAGGATTATGTGCACCCAAGTATATCTAGAATAATCATCAACAATGAAAAAGCCATAGAGACAAGCAATAGTAGTAAGAGTTGAGTAATGAGCGGGACCGAAAAGATCCATGTGGAGCAGTTCGAAGGGTCGAGTAGTTGTCATGATTGTCTTTGAGGGATGTTTGGCCCTCGTCATCTTTCCTGCTTCACAGGCACCGCATAAGTGATCTTTCTTGAACTTGACGCCCTTGATGCCTATGACATGCTTCTTCTTTGCAAGGGTGTGGAGGTTCCTCATGCCAGCATGCCCTAGCCTCCGATGCCAGAGCCAGCATTCTGAAGCTTTTGCTAGAAGACATATGGCAAGCTGTGGTCCTGCTGAGAAATCTACCACGTACAAAACATCTTTCCGATACCCTTCAAACACTAGAGAGTTGTCAGATTCCATTAGAACAAGGAAGCGATATTTTCCAAACATTATGATCATGTTCAAATCGCAAAGCATTGAGACAGACATTAAGTTGAAGCCAAGGGATTCAACAAGCATGACTTTATCCATGTGTTGATCCTTTGAGATTGCAACTCTACCTAGACCCAATACCTTACTTTTACCAGTGTCAGCAAATGTGATGTGACTCTTGTCGGATGGACGTAAGGTTGAGTCCATAAGAAGGCTTCTTTTGCCAGGCATGTGATTGGTACATCCACTATCAATAATCCATTCTGAAGACGCTGGTGCCATACCCTACAGTGCAGTTTGGGGGATAGGCTTCACGAAGAGAATTCTGAAGCAAAAACATTTGACGAACCAGTGGGTTATGAAAGCTTAGATCCAGATTAGGACTGATAGGGAGAGTAGCAAGCGATTCAGGAGCGAAGTACATAGTAAGACCATTCGGGCATTTGATCTTGCGCCCTACAAGATGTTTAAGGTCCCCAGCAATAGCGTCAGACGATTTTGGTTTTCTGCTGGAGACCCTTCCCTGCAAAAGAGAGTTAAGCTTTCTTAGCCACCCACATCTTCAAGGGTGGCTTAGAAGCAATAAGTCTAAGTGCAGCATCTGAGAACTTTGGCTTTGGAGCCCTAGCAAACAGTCTTGCAGGCGGACAATAGTACTCATAAGAATAAGCAGAATGGTTCTTGGTCTTATGAACATGGCGGTTTGATGAACCGCGCTCATATTCATAGGCCTGAGTATGGTTTCCCTGCAAAACATTTGCGTTAGTGCGACTCAGGTGAGTCCTCTATCTGTATGAAGCCTTTGGACCGTACGAAGCCTGTGGTCTGGGGTTTGTCTTCTTCACTTGTGGTGTCATGATGACATTCATAGGAAGATTCTCCAAACACTTTTTCGGCACCCAGATCTTCTTCATAGGCGGCCCATTCCTGCAGTTAGTACCAATATACCTGGCAAACACTTCACCATTCTGATTCTTAAACAGTTTATAGTTTGCATCAAAGGATTCATCAATGACAATGGGATTAGCACACGTGAAGCCAGATAGAGTGGATGGATCTGCTGAAAGTTCCTTTGCAGCAACCCACGTGGTTTTGGGGTACTGCTCAGGTTTCCAGTAAGAGCCATCAGCATTCATTTTCCTTACGAACCCAACACCCTCTTTCCTTGGGTTTCGGTTCAGGATCTGCTTTTTGAGGACATCACATAGTGTCTGATGCCCTTTAAGACTTTTGTACATCCCTGTTTCAAGAAATGTCTTCAACCTAGCATTCTCATCAGCAATAGCAGTGGTATCCTCAGCAGAGGGGTTAGTTCCCACATCAACAGTTGAAGATATTGCAACAGTAGCAGCAGTAGAACATTCAGCAACAGAAGTAGCATTATCACGCTCAATGCATTTAAGACATGGTGGTTCAAATCCTTCCTGAGCGGAACTGATCTGTTCGACGCAAAGTGACTCGTTCTCCTTTTGAAGATCTTCATGAGCCGCTCTCAATTTCTCAAGATCTTGCTTCCTTTGAAGATAATCATAGGAAAGCTTTTCATGAGTTGTTGAGAGCGTTTCATGACGACTTTCAAGTTCCTCATACTTAACATGAAGATTTTTTATGTCTTCAATTAAGGACTCAGATCGAGTCATTTCAGCGCCTAACAGATCATCGCTTTTGTCTAATAGTTTTTGAATATGTTCCATAGCTTTCTGTTGTTCAGTTGCAATTTTAGCAAGTGTTTTGTAGCTGGGTCTTGAACCACAATCAGAGTCATCTTCACTAGATGTTTGATAGTGAGTAGTGTGTGTGTTTACCTTGGCACCGCATGCCATGAAGCAGTAGGTAGGAGCGGAGTAGTCCTTGTCATTTGCATCGGTGTCGGTGATGAAGTCATTGTCTTCAGTGTTGAAGATGGACTTGGCAACGTATGCTGTAGCCAGACTTGCAACGCCAGAATCGGACTCCTCCTCAGACTCCACCTCCGCCTCCTCAGAAGGGGACTCCTCCTCTGAATCCATTTCCTTGCCAACAAACGCACGTGCCTTGCCAGATGAGCTCTTCTTGTGTGATGAAGACTTTGAGGAAGACTTGGAAGAAGACTTTGAGTATTTCTTCTTCTTCTTGTCGTCAGAGTCATATTCCTTGCTCTTCTTCTTCTTTTTGTTCTCATTGTCCCACTGCGGACACTCAGAGATGAAGTGGCTAGGTTTCTTGCACTTGTGGCATGTTTTCTTCTTGTAGTCATGAGCAGAAGCTTCATCATTCCTTGAGCTTGATCGTGAAGACTTTCTGAAGCCTTTCTTCTTGGTGAATTTTTGGAACTTCTTCACAAGCATAGCAAGTTCCTTTCCAATGTCTTCAGGATCATCAGAACTGCTGTCAGATTCTTCTTCAGATGAGGAGACAGCTTTTGCCTTCAAGGCACGAGTTCGCCCATAGTTGGGACCATAGATATCTCTTTTCTCAGAAAGCTGAAACTCATGTGTGTTGAGCCTCTCAAGTATGTCAGATGGATCGAGTGTCTTGAAATCAGGACGTTCTTGAATCATCAGGGCTAGGGTGTCAAACGAACTGTCAAGTGATCTCAGTAGTGTCTTGACAACTTCATGCTTGGTGATCTCAGTAGCGCCAAGGGCTTGAAGCTCATTTGTGATGTCAGTGAGTCGATCAAACGTGAGCTGGACATTCTCATTGTCATTTCGCTTGAAGCGGTTGAAGAGGTTGCGAAGGACACTAATTCTCTCATCTCTCTGGGTTGAGACGCCTTCGTTGACCTTGGAGAGCCAGTCCCAGACTAGCTTAGATGTTTCCAAAGCACTCACGCGGCCATACTGTCCTTTGGTCAGATGACCACAGATGATATTCTTGGCAGTAGAGTCCAGTTGAACGAACTTCTTGATGTCAGCAGCAGTGACACCTTCTCCAGCCTTGGGAATGCCGTTCTTGACGACATACCATAGGTCGACGTCAATGGCTTCAAGATGCATGCGCATCTTATTCTTCCAGTAGGGATATTCAGTTCCATCAAAGACGGGGCACGCAGTGGAGACTTTGATTATCCCTGCAGTCGACATAGCTAAAACTCCAGGTGGTTAAACCGAATCACACAGAACAAGGGAGTACCTTGCTCTGATACCAATTGAAAGTGCGTTATATCAACTAGAGGGGGGGTGAATAGGCGATATTTATGAAAGTCTTCAAAACGTGGAAGTTTCAAAGACAAACGATAGAAATAAACCTATTACCATGCAGAAGAAGGTAGACTACACTAGGCAAACCATAGTCAAGTATTCAATGAAGTGAAAGCACAATGACCAATAGCAGCTAGGTAGTAAGGATCAGGTAGGAAGATATTATGAAGCCAAATGGAACACGCAGTCACTCAGTGAAGACAAAAGATAGTGCAATCATACAGTGACTTCACAAGGACCAACAGTAAGTAAAGGGAAGGGAATGATGAAACCAGTGACTTGTTGAAGACAATGATTTGTTGGACTAGTTCCAGTTGCTGTGACAACTGTACGTCTGGTTAGGGCGGCTAGGTATTTAAACCTGAGGACACACAGTCCCGGACACCCAGTCCTGAACACGCAGCTCAGGACACCCAGTCCTCACCGTATTCCCCTTGAGCTAAGGTCACACAGACCTCGCCCAATCACTCTGGTAAGTCTTCAAGGTAGAATCCCAAACCTTCACAGACTTCGTTCACCGGCGATCCACAATGTCTCTTGGATGCTCAAAACGCGACGCCTAACCGGCTGGAGGAGTCATAGTCCTCAAGTGTAACAAGTCTTCAGATCACACAGACAAGAAGACTTAAGTGATGCCTAACACTCTTTGGATCTGGCTGGTTAGGGCTTTATCCTCGCAAGGAATTCTCTCTCAAAGGCTTCGAGGTGGGTTGCTCTCAAACGACAAAAGCCGTACTCTAACTCTGAGCAGCCAACCGTTTATGGTTGTAGGGGGTGGGGTATTTATAGCCACTAGGCAACCCGACCTGATTTGTCCAAAATGACCCTGGGTCACTAAGGAACTGACATGTGTTCCAATGGTCAGATTTCAAACTCACACGGCAACTTTACTTGGGCTACAAGCAAAGCTGGCTTGTCCGACTCTGGACAAGATTCGCTCTCATAGTCTTCACTCGAAGACATAGGTTTTGGTTAAGCATCACTTCAGTCATTCTGACTGGTTCTCTTGGACCCCACTTAACAGTACGGTGGTTCCTATGACTCAACAAAGAAGAAACAGAACTACGAAAGATCTAAGTCTTCGAGCTCCATAGGCTTCATGCGATGTCTTCTCTTTTCATAGTCTTCAATGAGAATATCTTCATAAACCACCTTTGACATCAATGTCTTCATACATTTTTAGGGGTCATCTCTGGTAGGAAAATCGAATCAATGAGGGACTTCTACCTGTGTTATCCTGCAATTCTCACAAACACATTAGTCCCTCAACTAGGTTTGTCGTCAATACTCCAAAACCAACTAGGGGTGGCACTAGATGCACTTACACAAGCGAAGTGTTGGATGAGTTTGTGGCCATGAACATTTTGGACAAGACCGCCGATAATGCGGTGCTTCTTTCTCAAAGGGCAAAGAAGCCTAACCTTGCATTGAAGGCCAAGCTCACCGTTGAAGAAGAAGAAGAGGAGGAAGAGGAGAGCAACCCCAAAGATACGAAGTATGCGTATCATGAACACATGGCACTTGCTTCAAGGCAATTTTGGAGAAAGAAAAACTCGAGGCCAAACTTTAGCAAAAACAACTCAAGTGGCACGAAGAGCAAGCAACGTGTAAGGACTTGCTACAATTGCGGCAACGTGAGTCATTTTGTTGTGGAATGCCCGTATGAGAAGAGGGAAGACAATGGTGGCAAGCTCATTCGAAAGGACAAGGCCAAGTCGTTCCCCAACAAGAGCAACTTCACCAAGAAGACTCCTCCCAAGGCATTGGTGGTACAAGAAGAGTACAATGAGGATGATGACGATGATGAAAGTGATGAGTCGGTTGCCATGGCCTCCGTTGCCATTGCTACGACTCCACGGGTGTCTCTCTTCGACTCACCCAATGAGAGCATCACCGCCAAGTGCCTCATGGCTAAAGCCACCAACAAGGTAACCTCCAACATCAAAACTACCATCATTAATCATCCTTCTCCGACGGATAGCATTAATGAACTTGAGGAAGATAATGTGGAGGCTAATGAGTTTGAGGCCTTTATGGGCAAACTCAAGGGAAAATCCAAGAAGCACTTTGTTGCTCTCTTGGAACAACTTGGTGAAGCCAATGACATGATCGAGGCTCACGGAAACACCATCACTAAGATGGAAGGGCATAGTCATGACTATGCCGATGAGATTTCAGATCTTTCCAATGCTCTTGAGGAAGAGCGTGGTCTTCGGTTGGCTCTTGAGGAGTCACACAACGTTGATCGTGCTAAGTTAAAGAAAGATTATGATCATGTCCTCATTGTTTCTCATGTGCTAAATTCCGAGAAGGCCGAACTTGAGGCTGATTTTGCTAGACTCAAAGAGGAGTTTGATCTACTTGACAAGGCTCACAAGGTCTTGAAGGGTGCTTATGCTATTCTCAAAGAGTCTCATGATCAACTTCAAGTAAAGCTAACCAAGGGAAAAGCCACTTTCCCTCATATGATGTTAATTGATAATGCAAATGCTACTAACCCGTGTTGTGAGCATGTGCATCTCGTTGAGGAGAATGCTAAGCTAAAGGGGCAACTTGAGAGAGGTCTTGCGACTTGCATACATGGCAAGAAGAACCTCAACGATCTCTTGATCAACCAAAAGGGAGTTGTGGCCAAGGAAGGGGTTGGGTACGTGCCCGACTCCAAGAAGAAGAAGAAGAATGACAAGACCAAACGACCTCCTCCTCTCATGCAAACCTTTGTGAAGGAGGGAGAGAGTGCCTCCGAGGAGAAGAAGAAGAACATCGCAAAGGGCGGCAATGTCAAGAAGGGCAATGCCACCCCTCCCAACAAAGCCGGCGATTTTAATCCTTCTTATGTGTTATGCTGTGCTAGTGATGGGCATGTTTATGCTAAATTTGTTGGTTCTCTTCATGAATACATTGAATGGTCTATTTGGGTTCCAAAGACCCTTGTTACGAACATCAAAGGACCCATTACAAAATGGGTACCTAAAACCAAGCATTGATCTCTTGTAGGTGTTTGCTTCCGGTGGGGGATCATGGTTGCTCGATAGCGGAGCTACAAATCATATGACCGGAAGCAAGGACTTGGTGGTGGACGTGCACAAGGTTCTATCTATGCCCACCAATGTCGAGTGGGGTGACACCTCATCTTCTAAGGTATTGGGACTTGGCAAGGTGGTCATCTCTCATGATCCCACGATCGAGAAGGTCATGCTTGTTGAGTCCCTTGCATACAATTTACTTTCCGTTCGTCAACTTGCAATCATGGGCTTTGCCACTTTCTTTGATATCGATACCGTGGCCCTCTTGTGGAGCAAGACTCTTAAAGTAGCCTTTGTTGGGCATGTCGAGAACGGTCTATATGTGATTAACTTTTCGGAGTGACCCACTAAGACCGCGACGTGCCTAATGGCTAAAGTTGATGTGGGATGGCTTTGGCATCGCCGTTTAGCCCACGTCAATATGAGATCTTTGCAAAGTCTCCTCAAGGGGGACCATGTCCGTGGACTAACGAATGTTAGTTTTGCTAAAGATCGTGTTTGCAGTGCTTGTATCGAAGGAAAGCTACATGAGAAGGCTCACCCTCCCATGACTATCATTTATTCAAAGAGGCCTTTGGAGCTCCTTCACATGGATCTTTTTGGGCCTCCATCCTTCGATAGTCTTGGAGGTAGGAAGTATTGCTTGGTGATTGTGGATGACTACTCAAGGTACACGTGGGTGTATTTCTTCAAGAGGAAGAGCGAGACCCAACAAACCGTCATTGACTTTGCAAATGAAGCACACCGTCAATACAATGCAAAGATCTTGACAATAAGAAGTGACAACGGCACCGAGTTCAAGAACTACACCTTGGATGAGTTTCTTAGTGATGAGGGGATCAAGCATCAATATTCCGCACCTTACACCCCTCAACAAAACGGTGTTGCAGAGAGGAAGAATCGGATGTTGATGGATGCGGCAAGGACCATGATGGCGGAGTTCAAGTCTCCGTACCACCTTTGGGCCGAAGCCATCAACACCGCGTGTCATGCATCCAATCGGCTCTACCTCTGCAAGGGCTTGAACAAGACTCCATATGAGATACTCACCGATAACAAGCCCAACCTCAAGTACTTCCGGGTGTTCGGGTGTAAGTGTTTCATTCTCAAGAAAGGTGTTCGGTTGTCTAAATTTGAGGCTAGATCTTATGAGGGCATATTTGTTGGTTATGCTACAAACTCTCATGCTTATCGTGTCCTCAATAAATCCACGGGACTTATTGAGGAGACGTGTAACGTGGAGTTTGATGAGAATAACGGCTCCCAAGTGGAGCAAAGTGGCACTTGTGATGTAGGTGATGAAATGCCTCCCCAAGCCATAAGAAGAATGGGTGTTGGCTTTATCCTACCCATTGAGGAACCCCTTGTGGCCGAAGGAGAAGGACAAAGCTCCACTCAAGCGAAGCCATCACCAACCCAAGGCCCACACGCTTCCGAAGAACAACATGAAGGCCCTCATCCTTAAGAACATGACCAAGGGCAAGATCACGCTCAAGACGGTGTTGACACATCTAGTGATGCCCAAGGTCAAGTTCTCTCCTCCGAGCAAGTTCAAGAACAAGAACAAGCTCAAGACGATGCTCAAGATGATCAAGTGACCACTCCTCGTCTCACCCCCGAGGAGGAATTAGAGCGTCGTGCCGCCAAGGTTGCTTCCAAGCTCTCCACCAAGGATCATCTCATGACGAATGTGCTTGGAAGCTTACGAAAGGGGGTAAGCACTCGTAGACAATTAGCAAATTATTGTGAGCATCACGCGTTTGTCTCTTGTGTGGAACCCCACAAGGTCTATGAGGCATTAGAAGCTCCGGATTGGCTCAATGCCATGCATGAAGAACTCAACAACTTCGAGTGCAACAAAGTGTGGAGATTGGTGCCAAGACCGACAGGGAACCACAATGTCATCGGAACCAAGTGGATATTTAAGAACAAGCAAGATGCCCATGGGATTATCATTCACAACAAGGCTCGTTTGGTAGCACAAGGCTACTCCCAAGTCGAGGGTATCGACTACAGTGAAACCTTTGCTCCCGTTGCTCGTCTTGAATCTATCCGCATGTTGATTGCCTATGCTTCTCATCATAACTTTAAGTTACAACAAATGGATGTGAAGAGTGCTTTTCTTAATGGTCCCATTAATGAATTGGTTTATGTCAAGCAACCCCCTGGGTTCGAGGATCCCTAATTTCCTGATCATGTGTATCAACTCGATAAGGCACTCTATGGCCTTAAACAAGCCCCACGTGCATGGTATGACCACCTTACCGAGTTGTTACAAGACCGTGGTTTCGAAGTTGGGCTAATCGACCCCACTCTTTTTACTAAGAAGGTCAAAGGGGAGTTGTTTGTGTGCCAATTATATGTTGATGATATTATCTTTGGTTCCCCTAACAAAGCTTTCAATGAGGAATTTGCCGCTCTCATGACCTCAAAGTTCGAGATGTCTTCCATGGGAGAGTTGAAGTTCTTTCTAGGGTTCGAAGTGAAGCAAAGAAGAGAAGGAACCTTCATCAATCAAGCCAAATATACTCAAGACATTCTCAAAAGATTCAAGCTAAGTGATGTCAAGCCGGCTTCCACTCCCATGCCCACCAAGTGCCAACTTGATATAGATCCCAATGGTAAAGCGGTGGATCAAAAGGTATATCGCTCCATGATAGGTTCCTTGCTTTACCTTTGTGCATCTAGACCGGATATCATGTTGAGTGTGGGAATTTGTGCACGTTTTCAAGTCGCACCTAAGGAAAGTCACTATGTGGCGGTCAAACGAATCTTTCGATATTTGGCTCATACCCCAAACTTTGGCCTATGGTACCCAAGAGGAGCAAACTTCAAGCTTGTAGGGTATTCGGATTCCGATTGGGCGGGAGACAAAGTGGATAGGAAGTCCACTTCCGGAGGGTTCCAATTTCTTGGTTGCTCTTTGGTAAGTTGGTCTTCCAAAAAGAAAAGTTGTGTGTCTCTCTCGTCCACCGAAGTGGAGTATGTGGCGGCCGGTAGTTGTTGTGCACAACTATTATGGATGAGGCAAACTTTAAAGCATTACGGTGTCATTTATGACAAAGTGCCTCTTTGGTGTGATAATGAAAGTGCCATCAAGATCTCTCTCAACCCGGTGCAACACTTCAAGACGAAGCATATTGAGATTCAGTATCACTTCATCCGGGATCACATTAGGCGAGGAGAGATCGAGCTCAACTATGCCAACACTCATGATAACCTTGCAGATATCTTCACGAAGCCCTTGGATGAAGCAAGATTTCGCGAGTTAAGGCATGAGCTAAATATCATTGATTCGAGTAATGTTGCTTGAACCCTTGCACACCCCACCATACTCAACGTGTTGTCCTGTTTAGATGTAGGCATGGACATAGGGGGAGTGATGTTCTCTCAATGAACTCTCCCTCCCCCCATTATCCATAAATCGATCAAGTCTTTCACATTATCCATGTTTGATGGTACTTGTGCTTCAAAGATGAGTTGTGGTCATGGACCCAATGATAATTCTTCGCGGTGCCATACCAATTGACTCAAACATAGGTGGCTACGGCCACCGCCCTCTCTTTGGAGAGGTGGTGTCTCATGGTTGTTTCGTTGGTCGTGTGCCTTTCTGGCTTTGTGTGTTGCGTGGTCCTGTGGTGTCGTGTTGGCTCGGAGTGTTTGTGCAAAGACCCAGTTTTTTGTGTGCTCAAAACGTGCATCTTCTTGAGCTCACGGTACTACCGCGGCTGGCCGCGATACTACTCTTTGGGAGGTACGGTACTACCGCGCCACAGCATGGTACTACCGCTCAGGTGCGGTACTTCGGAAGTACCGCGCCGGATGGTACTACCGCGTTGGGGCACGGTGCTATCGCACCGTCGAGGGAGCGTGGGGGTTATGACTCGGGCAGGGGAGTTCCAACTCCCAATACCCATTCATTTGTCTCTCTCCCCACGTCTCTCTCTCTCTCTCGCTCAAGAACGGCGCCGGAGGCCCTCGTTGGATCTCCGCCTCCGGCCACTCTCCTCGGATTCTGACCGGTGGGATCGTTCCCCACCACTTCCTCTTGCCATGGACCAAGGTTTTTCCCCAAATCCCTCTTTTTCTTGGCTGTTCTCTTGCTTCTAGGTTTTTGGGGAGAAACTTGGTGTTCTTGAGATTTTAGGACAAATCTATGCAAGAGTAAGATGTAGGATAGTCGTGATGCGTAGGAATCATACTTGATATGCTGTCTTGTGGTAGCTTTGTCCAACCGTAGTACCACCGTGGTTTCGCGGGCTTTTCTCAGATTTGAACTTGTTCAGATCTGACGCGGTGCGGTACTACCGTGTCTGATGTGCGGTACTACTGCTCTTGCGGTACTACCGCCCGTCAGGTGCGGTACTACCGTGCTAGCTCGTGCGGTACTACCGCTTAGCAGACGCGGTACTACCGCGCTAGCCGAGGCGCTAAGGTCTTACTACCTCTCCTAGACCCGGTACTACCATGACCTTGCACGGTACTACCGCGTCTAAGAGCAGTACTACTATCTTAGCTTCGCAGCACTTGGCAGTACTACCGTAGGGATCAAATCTCTCTCTAGGCATTTATCATGTGTGCTTTCTGCTTGTTTCTCTTGCTTTGTTGTGGTCTTTGCATTAATCCCTCTTGGCTGTTGTGGGTGTTTTGCGTTTTTGTGTCTCAGGTGGTGGCTCTCGCCGTTCCAATCCCAGTCGTGACACTGGCTCCAAGCGTCTGCGCAACCCCCAAGATGAAGCCCCAGAGGGCTCCAATGCCCCCAAGCGCAATGTCAAGACCATTGCCAGCAAGCAAAAAGAACCTGCTAAGGGCATGGATGAGATTTCTGTCTCTGAGTATGTCGAACGCCGGAGGATCAATCCCTATGTGACTCCTCGGGCTGTGCTCAGAGGCACCGAGATGTTCTGGAACAAGCAACAGGTTCTCATCTATCTGGATGTGATCAAGAGCAAGAAGAATACCTTCGTGGATGTCAAGTGCATAGACATGCATCACATGCAGAAGGACAAGTTTCGTAACTATTTTGGAGAGGCTCTGGACTTGGTGGAGCAGTTTGCTATTGAGCCGGTGATCTCTTTTCACCATGACTATGACCCTGAGCTCATCTGTCAGTTCTTTGCCTCAGTGTACTTTCATCCCGGGGAGGAGTGGAGGATGACCTGGATGACCAACGGCTGTCAGCTGTCTGCTACATGGAAAGAGTTCATGGATCTGCTGCACATTCCTGATGACGGGCTTCACACCCCCGTTGGTGTTCGCCCCCATGCCAACTCTGAGTCTGCCAACAAGAACCTGCTTCAGCCTTTCCTTGTTGAGAAGGTGCTCCCCAATGGCAAGTCAACTTGGGTGTTAAACTCGTTTCTGGATATCATGCATCGCATCTTCCGCAACACTCTGTTCCCATGCATTGGCGACAAGGACAAGGTCCATGCATATCTAGTGGACATGTTGCTCCTGTGTGCAGAGGCACATTCTTCTCAGACTCAGCCACTTGATGTCTCACACATCATGTGGTGTGAGCTTCGGTTTGCGGTGTTCACTCGTAAGGTACCTATCTATGGACCGTACCTGTTTCTGCTGCTCTCCACCATTGGGAGAAGATGTACCGGGTGATGAGTTCCTTGCTCCAGACTGGATTCGCCATGAGTCCATCAGCCTCCGCGTCAAGCCCAACTGGGCCAACACCACTACCCGTGCTGAGGCCTCTTCTGCTAGGAGGGCTGCTGGTGAGGAGGAGGCTGCTGCTGAGAATGTTGCTGAGGATCGTGCTGCTAGGTCCACCACTCCTTCCTCTGAGCCATCATGGGCCAAGAAGCTAAAGGACAAGATGAAGACTCTCTTCTGCATGCAGGCAAAGGGACAGTACAGGGCTCACGTGGCAGACAAGGAGAGTCGCCGCCGTGACAAGAAGATTATGAGGCTCTTTGGAGAGGATGTGTCCGGCGGGTCTGAGGATGTCATCACACCTGAGGCTGCTTGGATGTCAAAGCAGGGATACAAGTGGACCAGTTCAGAGGATAACTTCGAGGAGACTATCCTCGCCGCTGAGTCTGACGAGGAGCACGAGGAGCAGTGGGACGACTTCTCTGCCTGAGCCACCCCGTGTGTGTAGGTGTCCTCTCTGCCTTTTTGGCGTCTCGATGCCAAAGGGGGAGAGAGTGTAGGTATTTGCGTTGTGTCGTGCTTGGTGCGTTTATTTGCATTGTCTTTTGGACCTCGTTTGTGCTTGTTTGCTTTGTGTGCTCTTGTTTGGTTTGTGCTTTCGAGACCTTTCCTCATATGGTGTAAGGCATATGCACTTTATCTATCATAGTTAACTTATGTGTGCGCTATCTTGTCTAGTGATAGATATGCCTTGTCTCTATAATATAGGGGGAGCTTTGATCCTAGTATTCGTGTGCCGTGCAATCCAAAGCACTCATCTAGGTGGCACACATCTAGGAGGAGCCCGTCTATATTCTAGAGAGGAGGGGTTTGCATTTACTTAATTTTATTTTCCTTGTGCAAATCCTGTATTGTCATCAATCCACCAAAAGGGGGAGATTGTAAGGGCATATTTATCCCTAAGTGTTTTGGTGATTGATGACAACGCATTTGCGGACTAATCGTGTGCCTTGAGTATTTCAGACACTTCATTGCTAGGCACAAGACGATTGGGTGCCCCTCGAAGACTGATGAAGACGGCGTCTTTTCTACGTTTCTTTTTGGTGGATTTGAGTCGTAGGAAAGCCGTACTATTAAGAGGGGGTCCGTGTTGGAAAGGTTTGAGTGGAATCATCACGTACACGTCTCCTTCTTGTCCCCTCCTTTTTCCTTGGAGCTTCCTCCGTTTTCTTGCCTCCCTTGTCTGGCTGCTGTGGTTGGTTGCGGTAGTACTGCTCCCAGGAAAACGGTAGTACCGTAGGCATCCGCGGTAGTACCGCGCAGTGGCGCGGTAGTACTGCAGGTGCCCACGGTAGTACCGCTCTCTGGGAGCCGCATTACCGCTGCCCACCAGGCTAGTGCCGCCCCTTTGCGGTAGTAGGGGCGGATGTAATTTTTTACGTCCGCACCTACCGCGGTAGCACCGTTTTCCCCGAGCGGTAGTACCGCGCTATGCAGTCAGGCAGTAGTACCACCCCTCGGCGGTACTACTGTGTCGGGTTTTTGCTACTTCCGTTTCTTTGCGGAAGTAGGCACGGAAGTTCCCTTCCCCCTGGCTGGGGTTTTTTGCCTTGCGGTAGTACCGCATGGGGGGCACGGTAGTACCGCGCGTGCGGAAGTACCGCCCCCAGCTCCTGCGCGTCTGTTTATCTTTACTGTCGCTGGGGTTGCGGCAGTACAGTGTGTCGGTACGGTAGTACCGCACAGCCGTGCGGTAGTACCGCTTGGTTGCAAGAAGTAGTACTGCGCGGCCTTGCGGTAGTACCGCTGGCCAGGCGCGGTAGTACCGCTGGCCGCAGGCTGGTTGGTGGGTAACGGTTGGATCCTTTTCCCACACTATATAAGGGGTCCCCTTCTTCCCGGTTGACTTACCTCTTCCACCCCAAGCTCCATTATTGCTCTAAGCTCCATTTTCGCCCGATCTCACTCCCTAGCCGACCAAACTTGTTGATTTGCTCAGGAGTGGTTGAGAAGGCCTCGATCTACACTTCCACCAAGAGATATTTGATCCCCCCACTAATCCCTTGCGGATCTTGTTAGTCTTGGGTGTTTGAGCATCCTAGACGGTTGAGGTCACCGCAAAGCCATAGTCCATTGTGGTGAAGCTTCGTGGTGTCGTTGGGAGCCGCCAATTGAGTTGTGGAGATTGCCCCAACCTAGTTTGTAAAGGTTCGCTCGCCGCCTCCAAGGGCACCAATAGTGGAATCACGGAATCTCGCATTGTGTGAGGGCGTGAGGAGAATACGGTGGCCCTAGTGGCTTCTTGGGGAGCATTGTGCCTCCACACCGCTCCAACGGAGACGTACTTCCTCTCAAAGGGAAGGAACTTTGGCAACACATCCTCGTCTCCACCATCTCCACTCTTGGTTATCTCGTGCCTTTACTTGTGCAAGCTTATTTGTTTCATATATCTTGCTTGCTTGTGTTCCTATCCTTGTTGCATCATATAGGTTGCTCACCTAGTTGCATATCTAGACAACCTACTTTGATGCAAAGTTTAAATTGTTAAAGAAAAGCTAAAAATTGTTAGTTGCCTATTCACCCCCCCTCTAGTCAACCATATCGATCCTTTCACCATGCTATGCTCGTAGACGTGGTTTGGTTTGGGTGATCCATGACAGATGTGAGATTGTTAATTAATGGTTAACTTAAGGTGGCTACTTAAATACACATCTGGGTGGATTGGTTGCGGGCACCTGGGGATATACCAGTGTCGTCCTTTGGTTCGCCACCTAGGCTCAAAGGGATCATAAGATTATTCATGCTAGAAACTTCCGTGTGCAGCCACAAGCTATTATGGGTTCTAGCATAGTTGAGTATGTTGTATGACCTCTTTCAGTGAGAGGCTAGCAGATGTAGGGGAAAGTAGGTGTAACTGTCTACCCAGAGTAAAGAGTTAATGCTTCTGAAAGACTGTGTCTCGGTCATCCGTTTCTCAAACACCATGTAGTGCGAGAAATCCAACGGAGGAGATCAAGTCTTGTGGGGAAAAGTGCGCAAACCTCTGTAGAGTGTACAAACTAATCATGGTTAGCCGTGTCCCCGGTTATGGACATCTTGTGTATCTGGTTATTGAATTATCATGTTGATCTCATCACTCTAAATTAATTTGTTGGGTTGTTAACTACTGTTTAATTGGGATTGAGATGGGGTTACCATTCTCAATGTTTATCAACTACCATGATAGTTAAACAAAATATATTCCTTTGTTGTAGGAAAAAATTGGCTTTTTGCAAAAACATGATAACCATAGAGCCTCCACCAACCATATATGCATGTAGTGATAGAATTTACTTGTTCATTGCTCTATTGTGTTATCTTGCCAGCATATTCCATGTGCTGACCTGTTTCGGGCTGCAACATATCACGTTGCAGACTTTTCAGACGAAGAGTAAGGTGCGCTAGGTCATTTGTCGTGCACTCAGCTATGCCGTTGGAGTTGATGGACTCACTTTATCTTCCAAGCCTTCCGCTGTTATCTTATTTAGATGGCCTAAAGACATATTATTGTAATAAGTTCTCTTGTGAGACATTCGATGTAATAAGTGTGTGATTGCTACTCTATTATAAATCCTTCGAAGTACTGTGTGTGTCAGCATTACTGATCCAGGGATGACACTTATGCACAGAGATTTGACCATCTGAGGTCGGATCGCTACAAGCCTCATGCCAAGTTCTGCTGATATGATATCTCCTTCTGGGTAGTAGACAACCCTCATAATTCTTGCACTCAATGAATTAGGTTCCTCGAACAATCGCCACGCCTACTTAGCAAGCAGAGAAAGATTTAAAAACTCCATATCTTTAAAGCCCAAACCGCCCATATGCTTCAGCATAGTTAATGTATCCCAAGAAACCCAGTGTGGCTTTCGTTTTCCTTCCTTGCTTCCTCACTAGAACCTCCTTATAGGTAAATTCAAATGCTCACATAAACCCCTTGGCAGTTTAAAACAAGACATGGATTCAGTAGGTACAACCTGTATGAATGACTTAATCAAGATCTCTTTGCCCCCCGCTGATAACAGGAGCTCCATACATCCCTGGATCTTACCCCAAACACTATCCTTCAAATATTTGAAAGCACCATTCTTGGGCTTCCCCACATCAGTTGGCATTCCCAAGTATTTCTCTAAGAGATATTCATCTTATACACGCAACACACTTTTCATAGAAGCTCGCATATTGTTAGGGCAACCTTTGCTAAAATGATTTGAACACTTGTCATAGTTCACCCGCTGTCCAGATGCATTTCAATAAGCATTAAGTACTTGAACCATCTTAGTCGCTCCCTCCACATTTACTCTAGCAAATAGCAAGTTGTCGTCTGCAAATAAAAGATGATTGACTAGGGGTGTTGTAGGCGCCACAAGGATGGCTGACAAATTTTCTGATGTCCCCCTGCTCCTCTTCAAGAGGCATGATGTAACGCCCCGGACACACCCGCCGGTGGTCGTTACTCCTGGCGGGATCTAGACTGGCCCCACAGATCAATACTAGTCTTTTCTGCGCACTTTGTCCTCACTCGTGCGCACCCGGGAGCAACTTCTCGGTCGGTCACCCATTCTGACACTACTCCAAGCTGAGCACGCTTAACTTTGGAGTTCTGTCCGAATGGGCTCCCAGAAAAGAAGGAATTCCTTATTGATATGAGTAGTCTATCATCCCTAATAAGCCAGGCCATCACATACACCCCCACTCAGAGGAACCGACGTCCTCGTCGGGTCACAAGAACGTTCCCTCTTGGCACATACGTCTGTGCATCCAGTCCGGTACATGTGCCATGCCGGGTGCCACGACGGGTCACAAACGTCATGAACAACATGACCGCGCACCTGTCCGCAAACATCCGTGTAACCGCGAGGGTCGGCTCTGATACCAACTTGTAAAGCCCTCGATGCGGTTATAGCTCCCACGTCTCGAGGCACGACTTAGAGACATAACCGCATGGAAAGCAATGTCGCAAGTCAGGCAATCATTACAACAAACCATGTAATATATAATAAAAAAGGGGAGATACATAGTTGGCTTACACTCGCCACGTCACATCAAAGTACATAAATAACATCCATCATACCAACACTCATGGCCCGACTACGGTGCCAAAATAGAAGAAAACCCAACATGCGACAAGGCCCTGAATCAAACCCCAACTAGGCACCACTACTGATCATCGGGAAAGGAAACATAATAACGCTGAGAGTCCTCGTCGAACTCCCACTTGAGCTCGTACTCGTCACCTGGAGCGGAATCACCTGGACCTGCATCTGGAGTTATAGAATCTGTGAGCCGCGGGGACTCAGCAATCTCGCACCCTCGCGATCAAGACTATTTAAGCTTATAGGAAGGGTAAGGCAAATATATATGTGGAGCTGCGGCAAGCGACTAGCATATATGGTGGCTACCTTATACGCAAAAGAGAGCGAGAAGAGGAGGCAAAGCGCGAGCGAGAAGCTAGAAGAACAACCTGCGCAAGCATAACTCCAACACCGTGTCCACTTCCCGGACCCCGCCGAGAAGAGGCCATCACGGCAACACACTCAGTTGATTCATTTTAATTAATTAAGGTTCAAGTTATCTACAACCGGACATTAACAAATTCCCATCTGCCCATAACCGCGGGCACGGCTTTCGAAAGTTCAATCCCTGCAGGGGAGTCCCAACTTAGCCCATGACAAGCTCTCACGGTCAACGAAGGAATAGACCTCCTCCCAAGACGTTCCGATCAGACTCGGTATCTCGGTAACTCAAGACACTTCGACAGGTTAAAACAAGACCAGCAACACCGCTCGAATGTGCCGACAAATCCCGATAGGGGCTGCACATATCTCTTTCTCAGGGAACACTCAGATTGTCTTAGGTACGGGTAGGCCAGCACAGAGTTGCCCCTGGTGGCCACCGGCAGCTGACAGGTGGACCAACACTCAGAGGAGCACTGGCCCGGGGAGGGGGGGGGGTAAAATAAGATGACCCTTGAGTCTGCAGAACCCAAGGGAGAGAAAAGGCTAGGTGGCAAATGGTAAAACTAAGGTTGGGCATTGCTGGACAAGCTTTAATCAAGGCGAAATATCAAGGGGTTCCCATTATAACCCAACCGCGTAAGGAACACAAATCCGGGAACATAACACCGATATGACGGAAACTAGGGCGGCAAGAGTGGAACAAAACACTAGGCGAGAGGCCGAGCCTTCCACCCTTTACCAAGTATATAGATGCATTAAGATAACATAGCAATATAATGATATCCCAACAAGTAAATAAATGATGTTCCAACAAGGAACGGTCTCCAATCTTCACCTGCAACTAGCAACGCTATAAGAGGGGCTGAGCAAAGCGGTAACATAGCCAATCAACGGTTTGCTAGGACAAGGTGGGTTAGAGGTTTGACATGGAAATTGGGAGGCTGACAAGCAAAAGGTAGGCATCGTAGCATTGGCATAGCAAGAGCGAGCAAACTAGCATAGCAAAGATAGTAGTGATTTCGAGGGTACGATCATCTTGCCTGCACAGTTGTCAGAGTTGACTGGATCCTCACAAGCAAACTCAACGCGCTCCTCGGTAGCGAACTCTTCTCCCGGCTCTACCCAAACAAGACCAAACAAACAACAAGGATACAATCAACCACGTGCAGGACCAAGCAATATGATGAAATGAAGATATGCTATGCGGGATGCGATGCGGGATGCAAAATGCAAGATATGACAGGAAATGCATGAACCTGGCCTCAACTTGGAATTCCAAGGGTGCCACTGGAAAGATGAGATGAAATCGCTTGAAAACGATATAAAGAACGCCGGAATCGGAGTTACGGTTTGGAAATGGCAAGCGTTTCAAAATTGACACCGGTCTGCGATTTACAGCAAGAAGGCATCTAAATGCAATAAGATGAACATGTTACAGCCACCAAACATGACAACAAAATACATGGCAGGGATGTACACAAGATGCTTAACAAAAGACTAGCACTGAGCCACGGCCAATTCATCCATTATGAGGTTCAAACAAGCATGGCAAAAACGCAAATGCAAAACAGATTCCAGACTTAGTGAAATTAACACTTGTCTGAAATTCAGATCACGAAGCCCTCTTCGGAGCAGCAAAACAACATGATACATGACCTGATTATGATAAATAAAAACATGGCATGGAGCTACTCAACAAGCTTAACAAAATACCCAAAGTGACCTGGGGCCAAAGGGGTTCACAAAATATACTAACGGGCACACGAACATAGCTAAAATACAATCAGTTTTCAGACTTAGTGAAAACTGAGTCATGCTGAAATATAACTCACGAAGGCATGTAAACGAGCTCGATGCACTCACTACGGTGAAAGTCATGGCAAGGCAAGCATACATCCATTAAGAAGGCATAAAATTCTAGCTAGACATGGCAAGAACAATGGCATAGCATGCACGGATCAACTACAATAGCATCGGCAAAAATGACAAAAGTCTACGATGAACTAGCAGATCTGACAATTAACTCACGAAGCCTCCTTCTAAAAGCATTTTGGGCATCAAGATGCACTCAAATTAAAATGATGCAATGGAATTAAATGATTTACTCATCGAGACGAACATTTTGATATACTATATGTCCAAATCGGAGCTACGGATGCGGAGATATCACTGGTCAAAGTTAGCACAAAAATTAGGGTTCGGGAGCGAAAAGTCAACCGTCCAATTTCCAGATCCAGATCCAGATCGGGCACGGGAATCGAGGCCGCCGGAGTACTGTTCACCGGAGAGAGAGGGTTCGCCGGAGGAGGACCGCAGGGGCGTGGGGAGGCTCGCCGGAGCCCGATCCGGCCGTCGGAGGAGCCGGACGAGGGTGGCGGGGCCCGGTGGTGGCCACGGCGAGGTTGGGCGGCGGCGGGCGCGCCGGCGGACGGCGGGGCCGCGGCTCGAGGTGAGGGCCGGCGACGATGGCGAGCGGCGGCGCCGGTGCCCCAGGTGGCCGGCCGCGAGGAGGGTGGCGGCGGCTGCGGGCGTTAGGCGGCGGGGCGATGACGCGGGCCGGGAGGGCCCGCGGCGGGTCTCGGCGGGCCGGCGGGGCGGCGAAGTGGGCGCGGTGGCGGCAGCGAATGGGAAGGCGCCACGTGGCGGTGGCGGACGTAGTGGACACGTCCGGCGCCGGCGGACGTTGTCTGGCGCGCGGAGGAAGAGGAGGGCTAGGGTTTCGGGGGAGAGATTCGAATTTTTCGGGAAGGAGCTATATATAGGCATAAGTGGAGCTAGGAGAGTCCAAATGAGGTGCGGTTTTCGGCCACGCGATCGTGATCGAATGCTCTAGATGATGGAGCTGAGTTTGGTGGGTTTTGGGCCAAATTGGAGGGGTATTGGGCTGCAACACACACGAGGCCTTTTCGGTCCCTCGGTTAACCGTTGGAGTATCAAACGAAGTCCAATTGATACGAAACTTGACAGGCGGTCTACCGGTAGTAAACCAAGGCTTCTTGGCAAGTCTCGGTCTAATCCGGAAATGTTTAATCCCCACACACGAAAGAAAGCTAGAAATGACCACCGGAGGAGAACGAAGCGCCGGAATGCAAAACGGACAACGGGGAAAAAGCTCGGATGCATGAGACGAACACGTATGCAAATGCAATGCACATGATGACATGATATGAGATGCATGACAACGAAAACAACACACGGAGACAAAGACCCGAACCCGAGAAATAAATATAACTTAACGCCGGAAACGGCAGGAGTTGGAGTACAAATAGGGAAAGTTACATCCGGGGTGTTACACATGACAAACCTTCAGCTGCTAACAAGAACAAATAAGGTGAGATAGGGTCTATGAATTGTTGAAATCCTGAATTATTTGAAAAAAAAAGAAATGGGAAAAAAACAAAATGAGAAAAACAAGGGTGTCTCGCCCGCACACGGGCCGACCCAAAAGAGCACGCTGGGCAAGCGGGGGATGAGACTCCTCTTCTCAGCATTGGGCAAGCAGTGTTTGGCTGGTGTCATGGAAGAGGCCAAACATTGAACATGTATTTTGATGTCTTTAAAGATCTCGTCACTCCTCACACATAGTGGCAATACCATTTATATGTTTCTTGAAATGCATCGCTAGCTCCCACATCGGCAATCTCATGTGCCACTACATGAAGACGTCATCGAGCATGAGTGACAACTTGTTGGGGAATAACTCTTTCTTCAATTGTCATCCAGGGCATTTTTTTGTTTAGACTATTTGATTCATTCAGACCATTTGTTGTGTTTGAATTTGTATTTGAATAACTTAAAAACAATAAGCTAGAAATGTTATCAAAATGCTATTAAAATGTAACCAAAACGAAGATCAAGTTTGTAAAGAAAGTGAGAAGTAGCAAAAGAAATAGTTTACAGATTTAAGTTTGTGGACCGGTTAGATTGCAACCTAAGAGTTATAAATAGGAATACTCAAGACAGGCTGCCTTTCCAAGCTATAAGTCGGAGTGGCCGGCCAAAGCAAGACTCTCAAGAATATACCGAAGCCACTAATCTCTTGCTTCTTCACGGTGATCAGATTGGATTACTCTTGACATGTTTATACCTGGAAACTTTGTGTGCACCATAGACATATTGAATTAATGTCATAAAGCAAGCCCTACGGTACCTACCAAACTAGACTTCAGAAGAACACAATATGTGACACATCTCTTGTTTCGTCAATAAGGTTTGAACCCTCAAAAGCAGGTGGTCTAGGCGTAAAGACATCAATGTTCAAAATATTTACCTTGTCCTCGAATACTTTAAAGGTTTTGCGTTAAACATTCCTACCATGGAGATACTGGCTATTGCACCACTCACCTTTTTCTGTCTCCCAACCATCAAACACATCTTGATTAGGTGGCCTCATCCACAAAAAACACATACACCATTAGACAAATTGCCCAATGCAAGGTAAGAGACAATATGTCCACCTATTCTTCTTTAGGCACGTGGGTACCACCTGGGCCGCATACCCGTTGCTTCAGTTCCGTCACGTCCACCAAAATGCGTTCATCCAAATATGTGATCCATCATATGTCGTCACACCCTCCCCGCCTTGCCCTCGAATGTTTTGACCTACCCCAATCGGCAGCGAATCGCAACAACACATGTTGTCATTGATGTGTACTTTACCTAAAATTTAACCATTTTGAAAATAGAATAATTTGATTTCATTTTATAAGATGCTAAAAAAATCTACTCACAACTAAGCGGAAAAGACGAAAGAAAACAATAAAAATAGAAAACCATAAATAAACGAATAAACGCTCACTGCATCACGTGTGACACATGTCGCCATGGGAGGATCCTCTAATCGAAGAAAGTATTTGATGAAAACTAAGTTGCAATGAAAATTTCATAGAAACCATAGTTTAGTGCTTTCCAAAGAATTCTCTCGAAAAAATACGATATGGCAGAAAGGTCATGTGCTATAAAATTTTGAATTTGAGGTTCAAACTACAATATCTTTGAGAGCTAAGATTTTTTTACATTAATAGTGATGCACCGCCTGTCACTATTCATTGCTTGGATTTTCTTTCTTAAACCTCCCAAAGGATTTTGATTGTGCACTTTAGTTTTTGCACATGTCTGTAGAATATCACCTCCCAAATATACTTCAAGAACTTTTTAGAAACTTTTAAATACAATGTATATTTAGTTTTGCCTTGTTTCTAGTTCTTATCAGGCATATATTTCTATGGATATACCGTGGGTGATCGATTATATCTTTTTGAAGACATTCGCACACTGAAGGGACAGCTCTAAAGATATTATTATTGCCTTATGGATACATCGGGATTTTCTTCAAGCAAAGCAACGCTACATATTGGCGTACACCTTATGTGTACATTTATAGCAGCGCCTGCGCCTGCGCCCGACGAGTTTGCCAGCCGCACCGGCACCGCTAATATCCTTCCGGCGGCGGAGGGACCACCGACCGCAGGAACTCCAGCTCCTCTTCGGTGACCGTCACTGGCTGTCCAGGCGGCAGGAACGATGCTATCGCCGGCGGCGCAGGAGGGCGCGCCCCGCGGCTGCTCCTGCCACGGGCGATGTCGTACTCGCGGTAGCCTTGGAGGTAGGTCTGCATGGGCTGGACGTAGCTGTCGAGCCCGAGGCTCTGGCAGGACCAGGTGAAGTCCTCCGGCGCGACGGTGCGGCGGTGCTCCGACCTGGCCCGCTCGGACGCCTCGCCGCCGACGAAGCCGACGAACTCGACCGCGCAGTCGTGGGTGAGCTGCTTCGCGGTCTCGGCGATCTTGACGTTCGACGGCAGCACCCGCCTCATCAGGCGCACGACGTTGGCCATCGGCAGCGCGCTGCCCCCCTCCGCCGCCGGGTTCTCCGCGTCGCCCTCGCCGCGCTGCCCACCTGAAACGCAAACCAGTGACAAAACTACCATGAACAGCTAGTAACTCTGGTTTTGAACGTGACGTAATCTCCCGGAGCAGTTCCATACCACGTTTCTTGCTGCTTCCTCCCATCGTGCAACCTGTTACTCACTTTACTTACTCACTTACTCAGTGTGTGTGCGTCGTGATGGGATGGAAGCGGCTTGTGGCCTGGGCACCTGCATTTATAGGCGTCCGCGGGCTGGGCTGCGCCAGCCTGGACGCACGTGCCATGCCAAGGTGCATGGTGCCGCCGTGGCGCGAGGAGAACGAGTTGAGGCCGCCACATTGCAGCTCCGGCGAGCCATGCAGGCGTTACCGGCGGGCTTTAGACTCGACACCCCCGCGCCGGTGTGCTCCTTTGTTCGCTTCTCACCTGCGGGCAGGGTCGCCGGCGAGGAAGCACATCAATGCGCTGCACAGGCGTTCGCAGTCAAATCTCTTTTTATCTTTAGCAAGCGGTTACTGTCTGGGTGGTAACTGAAGAGAGGAGGACGACGTAGTACGTCAACGAGGCGGGGGTGGTTGGGGGTACGCGCCGATGTGGGTACGTAGGCGTTGGGCGTCGGCGCGTCCCGTTGCTCGCGTCCTCCGTCCGCTGCCGCCTGGAAATTAAGAGGTCCGACCGCGTGCGTAGTTGACTAGTGCGTCCTCCTACGCAAGTTTTGAACATGAACCGCACTATCGGCCCCCCTCGCCTCAATTTCAATTTATATTCCGTTTTTTCAGATTACTATACTATGAGCATGAACTTGCGTATTAGGAAATCAATGAATCAATTCATATACTGTGAGCATGTATGATTAGTGGTTCAGCGAGCCAATGCACTAAGGCTAAATCAATAGGCTAAACAACCCCTCTTTAGTCCACTTTATTATATATGAACAGATTTTCTAATTAACAAATAAAACTAAACAGTGAGGTATTATTGTTCTAATCTGGTTTTTATTCATAATCTGCTCATTATTGTGCTATAAACAATGAGTATGACGTTTTATGGACATTTAGTGAAGTCTCCATAATTTCACTAGTACTATTGTAAGAAAGATTCCACCACTGGTTGAATCGGATTATATCAGTATACATTTATCATGGCAATATTTTATGATTGTTTATTTTAAAACTACTACATCCTTTCTGGTTTAAAGGTCTAAAATGCCCACATGTATCCCTAGATCGTCAATCTGAATAATGTATTACACCTTATATATCACGAATATCCACCATTAGAAACTTCAAAAGTTATATTTCCTAATAGTAGTATAACTGTTGTGAGATAAAATTTGTATTACATTGGTCAAATTGTTGATCTAGGGATACACGTCAGCCTTTTAAACTAAAAGGAGGGAGTAGTAGCGTATTTGATGAGGGTCAAAGTGGCATCTTGGAGACCGTGTTCATGTTATTGGGGGTTTTGGTGGAGCATCCATTATACTTGCTTTTTAAATGTATAGCCAGTGAAATATTTATCACATACGACAATGCTTGGCGGATACTAGTAAACAATTTATATTAATTTCACATATGCAAAGAATATATCCTATTTAATGTACACATTAAACAGTTTCAAACTTATAATATGGTGCATATTAATTTACCTATCCTATATTATAAGGCACATGTTTTGCGTGATTATCTTTTTCCAACTTTGGGTCTTGAAATCCTTGAAAAGAATATCTAACTGCCACATGTATGAAACCTTTTATGAGCATAACATAACATCTGGATGTTCTTCATCTTCATCATGACTCTAGATGCATTTTTGCTTCCCTTTGATGCCATTAATGCTGTGACTCTTTCCTTGCCACTCCCTCTTCACTTTATATACCTCAAACTAAAATGTTCACTCAACTTCTAAAAACTGTTCAGCAAGCCAAAAAGTCTTGTCTGCATAAACCTTTCTTAGGTGTGTTTCCCTGTCTTTGAAGTATGTTCTTGTATCTAAGAAATGCCTTCAAGTAATTCGCTACAAATGTTCATATTCATGGATCAATTCCTTTTTGTTGGGTTTTAAATATTTCATCCACATAAAAATCATTCTTATCACACAATTACAAGAACAAGATGCAATAAATCATTGAAGTAAGTTGCCAGACTCAGTTATGTAAGCAATAAAGTACTATGCAGTGGGGGCACACATGAAAACTAAAAGAAAATAAGAAGTAATATAAGGAACTAAAATTCTTTTTGAGGAAAAGGGCTCCAACCCCGATTCCATTTTCATTAAAATGAAACCATCACTAGGTCTTATACATCACAAAATAACCAAATCAGGGAATGAAGCCCAAATTCAAACCAACTACAAAAAGTAGCTATTACAGGGAAACACTAGTAGAAAATGGGCCATTTGTCCCGGTTCAAGAGGGACTTTAGTCTCGGTTCTGGAACCGAGACTAAAGGGTCGGTACTAAAGCCCCCCCCCCTTGAGTCCCGGTTCTTACACGAACCGAGACTAAAGGCCCTCCACGTGGCCGCTGGCTAGAGCTCCACCTTGATTTTTTCTCCTTGATTTTTTTTATTTTTTCCTGATTTTTTAATTTCTGAATTATTTTACAATTTAATCTCTAATCACCCACCCTCATCACTGCTCAATTTAACCTCTAATATCTAATCACCCCTCATCATTCCAAATCATCTAACTTCCTGGCCGGTCACCCATCCTCTCACTACTCCAGCCTGAGCACACTTAACTTTCGGGTTCTATTCCCCCTCGTTTCCAAGTCTGCACTTGTTGTTTTCCTGACAATAATAAGATGTCAATCCTATTAACCCTCAGGAGTTTAGCTTGAGCATTAAGTCACACATTTCACCCTTTGAGTTTGAAACTATTATTCTAAAAATCAGTAATTATTTAGTAACACTAATATTTCTTGAATAAGTAGTTTGACCATAGTTTGACCAGATTTGACCAAAATTTAAAAAAACTGAAATAATTATTTAGTAACACTAATATTCTTGAATAATTATTTAGTAACACTAATACTTCTTGAATAATTATTTAGTAACACTAATACTTCTTGAATAAGTAGTTTGACCAGATTTAACTAAAATTAAAAAAACTGAAATTTGAGCATAATTTTTTTCCTTTTAGAATTTGAGGATTCTAAAAAATTGCAAACAGGCCATAGGCGGTCAAAATCAGATGCGGATTTTCATGCTGAACATTTTGACATATTATACGTTTTTTCCTACATCGTATGCAAAAGTTATAGCCGTTTTACTTTTTCATAACACTTTTTTGCAGAACATGTCCAAATTTAAGTTTTTTAATTTTCCTAACTAGTAGATGTAGTAATATAACTACATCTCGAAGGATTTTATTTTTTGAAGTTTTTTTCATTTTCTTTTATTTTTTTCAAAACTGAAATGGCGATACACGGGGGGGGGGGGGGGGTAGAGTTTGAGAAATGGGCCCTTTAGTCCCGGTTTGAGATATGAACTGGGACTAAATGGTGCGATGCCCTTTAGTCCCGGTTCATGTCTCAAACCGGGACTAAAGGTCCCATTTGAACCGGGACTAATGCCTTTAGCCGCTCGAACCGGGACTAATGCTCACATTAGTCCCGGTTCGTAATGCAACCGAGACTAATGTGTATATTGAGCTGTGACCAAAGCCCTGTTTTCTACTAGTGAAGGGACATCCACCAATAGGTCCAACACACCAGGGAGACCTACATGGTCGCTACATCTGTAGACAACGTCACAAGCCCACTTCTTCCTAACAGAATCAATCACTAGAAGGCATTTTAAGAATGGGCGGATCACTGGGGCTTAGCAAGCATGAAAGACTCGCATGTGTTGTGCGTTCACTCAGGATGTGGCCACACCAATAAGGGAGGACTTTGAGCTATATGATCCATCCTTGTAGCCACCCATGTTAGGACTTCTCTGGCGCTTCTAGGGAGTAAAACCATCCACTAGAATAGAAAATAAAGCAACATCACTACCCCAAATTACCTACATGCCAGACCAACGCACATGATTGAAAATGATGTCATTATGAATCTTCCACAAAGCCAACGTAGTAGCAGCATGTGAAACACTCGCAACTCTATGGTTGTTGTTACTAATCCACTAGATAGCAATATTTTCAAAGTTAGCATCATGTCTAAAGCCGGTGAGATTAGCAACTACCCTCCAAGGTTAAAGAACAACAAAACAATTGAAGAACAAGGGACAATATGATTCATCCTCTGAACAAAACACACAGGAAAAGTCGGGCACATTGTGCCATTTGTTCAAATTATATCTTGTAACTACTTATTATTAGCCAATAACCAGAGAAATATGTGAATCTTGGGGGGGGTAGAAATTTTCCGAACAAAAGAAACATGAACAAGGATCACTCCCCTAAAATTCACAACAACATAGGAGATACGAAATGAACCCCTTTGGAATCAAATGTCCAGACCAGGGAACCCCCATCATCATAGGTCGGATGGAACAAGCTATATGAACAAGATCATATCACTAGTTCAATAGCTTTTGACCGAAGCATCTCCTAAAAGTAAGTTTGAGATTTTAACCATCCCAAACCTTCAGAACAGTAACATTATGTCATTAGAAATGGTATAGAGATCCCAAAACTGGGAAGCAAGACTAGAAGAACCAAACAAGCGGTTTTCCAAAAATTAACCTTACAACCATTACCTATCTTCAATTGGTACCCAATCTTGGTAGCTTTAGCTGCCCAGAGAACCCCTTTCCAGAAGGGGGAGGCACTAGTGGAAGGACATGCAAAGAGGCTGGGTTGTAAAGTTCTATGTTTAATATCAATAATTTGTTTCTAAATCTTATAGGTATCTACGTGTTGACCCAAAATCTAAAAGGAAAATATTCATATCAGAAAGATTAGGTACGCCTAAACCTCAAAATTCTTTATTTTGCGACACAAGATCCCAAGAGGCAATGTGGTATTTGTTGTGGACCTCATAATTATCCCAAACGATTTGGGAAATTTAATCAGATACATAAGATATGTAGGGATACTGATGACCTGCAAGTGCACAAGGTTTACTTGCAGCCTTTTCGAAGTAAGAGTACCGATCCCACAGGGAGCATAGAAATCAGACTTTTGCCTCTTGTAGAGAATTATGTATTTTTGTTCCTGTAGATAATTGTAGACTCAAAGCAGAGTGAGGGCAAATATGAATGATTACTGAGTAGTGTTGTGATTTGTACCTAATTAACATAAAAGCAAATAAAGTCCAGGAATTGCAATGACGAGTGAAACGACAGAATAAAAAGGCATTCTCAGGGAGTCTAGAGTCCCCATTGGTATGTTTCTAGCGCACATATGCATAAGCATAGTATAGACTAGATACTTGAGGCACTGTTGGCGATTATGCTGGGCGGAGCCGAGTACAATACATGTTCTACTCATGGTAGACTTTTTGCCACGCACGCCACCATCATAGTCTCCCCCAGAGAGTTACAACTCATGATAATTAAGGGTTTCCCTATGGACGCGACCTTTCTAAGGGTTCTCCGTAATTCCCAGTCAATTGCAAAGACTAGGAGTAGTAGGCTTTTACTGTCACCTCGAATTACCTCTGCGTCCTAAACCTTTACAACGACAGGATGTACTTTGTGGCCATAAGGCAGTTGAGTGGGACTGATGACCCACAAGTATAGGGGATCAATTATACTCCTTTCGATAAGTAAGAGTGTTGAACCCAACGAGGAGAAGAAGGAAATGACAAGCGGTTTTTAGCAAGGTATTTTATGCAAGCACTGAAATTATCGATAACAGATAGTTTGGTAGTAAGATAATTCGTAATGGGTAACAAGTAACAAATGTAGCAAAGGTGCGGCAAGGTGGCCCAATCCTTTTTATAGCAAAGGATAAGCCTAGATGAACTCTTATATAAAACAAGGCACTCCCGAGGACACATGGGAATTATCGTCAAGTTAGTTTTCATCACGCTCATATGATTCACGTTCGTTACTTTGATAATTTGATATGTTGGTGGACCTGTTCTTGGGTGTTGTCCTTACTTGGACAAGCCTCCCACTTATGATTAATCCCTCTCGCAAGCATCCGCAACTATGAAAGAAGAATTAAGATAAATCTAACCATAGCATAAAACATGTGGATCCAAATCAGCCCCTTACGAAGCAACGCATAAACTAGGGTTTAAGCTTCTGTCACTCCAGCAACCCATCATCTACTTATTACTTCCCAATGCCTCCCCCTAGGCCCAAATCATGATGAAGTTTCAAGTAGTCGACGTTCACATAACACCACCAGAGGAAGACAACATACATATCATCAAAATATCAAACGAATACCAAATTCACATGATTACTTATAACAAGACTTCTCCCATGTCTTCAGGAACAAACGTAACTACTCATAAAGCATGTTCATGTTCAAGATCAGAGGGGTAATAAATATCATTAAGGATCTGAACATATGATCTTCCATCAAATAGACCAACTAGCATCAACTACAAGGAGTAATCAACACTACTAGCAACCCACATGTACCAATCTGAGGTTTTGAGACAAAGATTGAATACAAGAGATGAACTAGGGTTTGAGAGGAGATGGTGCTGATGGAGATGTCGATGAAGATTAGTCCTCCCATGATGAAAGGGTCGTTGGTGATGACGATGGCTTCAATTTCCCCCTCCCGGGGGAAGTTTCCCTGGCAGAATAGCTCCGTCGGGGCCCTAGATTGCTTCTTCCCAGGTTCCGCCTCAAGACGACGGCGCTTCGTCCTGAATGCTTCCTTCTAATTTTTTCTAGGTCAAAACCTTTCATATAGCAGAAGATGGACACAGGGGGCTGGCCAAGGGGCCCATAAGCTCAGGGGCGCGCCCTGGGGGGGTAGGGCACGCCCCCAGGCTCGTGGCCACATGGTGGGTCCCCTTCTGTTGTTTCATCGCCCAATATTTTTTATATAATCCAAAAGAATTATCCATAAAGTTTCAGGGCATTTGGAGTTGTGCAGAATAGGTATATCAGATTTTCTACTTTCCAGTGCACAATTCCAGCTGCCGGCATTCTCCCTCTTCATGTAAACCTTGTAAAATAAGAGAGAAAGGCATAAAAATTGTATCTTAAGGTGTAATAACATCCCATAATGCAATAAATATGATCACAAAAACATGATGCAAAATGGATGTATCAACTCCCCCAAGCTTAGACCTCGCTTGTCCTCAAGCGAAAACCGAAATCGATAATCATGTCCACATGTTTAGAGATAGAGGTGTCGATAAAATAAAATACGTACATGAGGGCATCATGATCATCATTAGAACAACAACATATTTTCATATAACTTCTTATGCCAAAGTGATAATTCATTCACAAAGTAAAGTATAGACCAAAGAACTTTATTGAAAACTAACAAACTATGATCTCAGTTATTGAAGCAATTGCAATTTATCATAACATCGGAAAGAGTCAATGTAAGAGCTTTTATGTAGCAGGTCCACATACTCAACCATCCTTTTGTCTTTCATAATTGCTAACACTCACGCGATACTTATGAGATCAAAGCTTCAACCAGACACATAGAAATATAGGGGCTTATAGTTTCGCCTCCAACCATTTACCTCAAGGGTAATGTCAACAGTAATACTTTATGATCACCTACATCTGAGTGGATATGTATATCTGGATCTTTCCCCAACACATAGTGCTTGCCAAAAATAGAAAATATAAAAGGAAGGGTGAAGATCACCATGACTCTTTTATAATGGTAGAAGGTAAAATAAAATATAGGCCCTTCGCAGAGGGAAGCAGAGGTTATCATACGCTTTTTGGTTGGATGGAAGAAATCTTAATGCAATGGAACGTCACTTTATATTGCTGCTTGTGATAGAGAACTTTATTATGAAGTCTGTCGCTTTTATTTCTACCCAATCACAAGTTCGTATAAAGCTTATTTTCCTCACACTAAAAGATCATACATATTTAGAGAGCAATTTTTATTGCTTGCACCGATGACAACTTACTTGAAGGATCTTACTCAATCCATAGGTAGATATAGTGGACTCTTATGGCAAAATTGGGTTAAAAATTTTTGGACGCACAAGTAGTATCTCTACTTAGTGCGGAATTTTTGTCTAGCATAGGATGAGAAACAAGCACAACATGTTGGAGGATCCATGACAATATAACTTCTATTCGGATATAAGGGAACATAACACATTATGTTGTCTTCCTTGTCCAACATCAACTTGTTAGCATATAATATTTTAATGAGTGCTCACAATCACAAAACATGTCTAAGATAGTGTATTTATATGTGAAACTTCTCTTTCTTTATTACTTCCTATTAATTGCAACAATGACCAATACTACGTTTGTCAACCCTCAACAAATTTCATGCATCATACTTCTTATATGTGAAGTCATCACTCTCCATAATATTATATATACTCTTTTATTTCTTTTATTCTTATTATTTTACAAGATCAAAGCAAGAAAGCAAAACCCTCAACTCAAAACTAATCTTTATTATACAACTCTCACACTCGATTACATAGACAGAACACAAAGCAAAACTCAAAAATTAGATCATACCAAAACTCTTATTCTACTAGATCAAGATTTAACCAAAAGCATCGAACTAAGATAAACGATAATGACAAAGATAAAGATGTGATGGTGATATGATATCGGGACACCTCCCCCAAGCTTGGCACATACCCATGTACTCAAGTCTCCTTCGGGGGTGGTGGTGCAATATTCTTGGCAATAATTCCTTTCCGAATGTGATTCTCCTCTTCGAGCTTATAATTTTGCTGCCTGAGATCCATAATTTCCTTGAGGAGTTTGTCTGTGAAAGTTAGAGCGCTGTCCACCGATGGATGCATCCTGGCTGCGGGGGAAAAAGCAACACTCTTTTTCAAGTTATTGTAAGAGATAAATTTAGCACCGAGAGGTTTAACCGAATCCGGCAGGACAAAGCTCGTGAATTCCTCATGCTGGCCATTAGGTTGAGGTAGAGAAGTGACTTATTGATGTTCTTCCATGGCACACACTCTTTTCAGGCCAGCTACCATCTCCTCCCCCGCTGACCACCCAAAGGGATTAGCTTCACTGTATGCTCTTGGATCTGGTGTCGGGTGAGAGACACGACTCTCCTCGACCGACTCTTGCGAAGACATCTTGCTCTAGATCTGCTGCAGGAATAGCTCGAAACAAGAACAGAGGATATTGCCGTGATACGGTGGTCAAAACCTTCAGGAGATTATATAATGAATGTTTACCGTGCAAAACAAGTATTCTGGGACAAAACTGAGTCCAAAGGGCACACAAGGTGGCCACGAGCTTGGGAGGCGCGCCTCCCAGGCTTGTCGCCTGCTCGTGCACTTTTCGAACTACTTTTTATTTTTCCTATATTTTTTAAATATTCCCAAACGGATTAAAATTTCTTTGGAGAAACTTTTGGAGTCGTTTACTTACTGTATCACATATCTATTCATTTTCAGGGTTCTGGAGCATGCTGAAAGGTTTTCCTTATGCACTCCTCCGGTGTTATGGTATGAATAATATTAGTTTCAACATTATGGGCGTACCTGAGATATAATGTTTGATTCTTTGCCCATTCACCACCTTCGGGTTATTGCCCTCAGCATTGTTGATCTTGATGGCACCGGAACGATAAACTTCTTCGATAATGTAGGGACCTTCCCATTTGGAGAGAAGTTTTCCTGCAAAAAATCTTAAACAAGAGTTGTATAGCAAGACTTGGTCACCTACATTAAATTCACGCTTTTTTATCCTTTTGTCATGCCATCTTTTAACCTTTTCTTTGAATAGTTTGGCATTTTCGTAGGCTTGGGTCCTCCATTCATCAAGTGAGCTAATGCCAAATAACCTGTTTTCACCGGCAAGTTTGAAATCATAGTTGAGCTCTTTAATTGCCCAATAAGCTTTATGTTCTAATTCAAGAGGTAAGTGGCATGCTTTTCCTTATACCATTTTATATGGAGGCATACCCATAGGATTTTTATAACCAGTTCTATAAGCCCATAATGCATCATCAAGTTTCTTAGACCAGTTCTTCCTATATCTATTAGCAGTCTGCGGCTGAGTTGACGTTGATAGACTTGTGCGTGCTCTGCCGCTCGTACCTTTTTTTTCTCCCATCGATCGAATCGAGGAGGTCAAGTTTCGAGCAGCCTTCCTTCGGGCTTTGCCTTCCGACGTTCTAATAAAGAATTCCGGCTCAGCCCGAGAAAGCGCTGGCAACAACATAAAGAAAGGGGTCCATGTAGCTGCTGCGCCCGCCCACTGAGCAGCTGGCGTAGATTGGTGTGATGGGACGGATGCCGTGAAAAAGCTTTTTTCTTTGACCGGAATCAACAGGTGTGAACCCATCTAGGATGAGTCAAACATAGGGGGAAGGGCCTCCTGGCAATATCCGGCATACTAGTAATCGAAGAAATTATGGGAGTTACGAAAGAAGCTTCGGACTCATATTGTTCATGGGTTGAGAGCGGGAGTTGAACTCTAGGAGGTCGAATCCCCCCTTGTTCCTCCCAAAATCCCGATTTCAAAGAAAGTATCTCTCGAGTTGCTTCGGTGCCTCTCTTGCTCTGGTTTCATCAGCTCATTACCTTTAAGCTAGAGCGGGTAATCCCTTACTGAGCCTACTCAAGCAATCTCCCATTAGCCGCTCTTTACTTTATAGTCAAGCGATTGTAAACGCAGCGCTTGGTACTCGGACCTCGGCTCAAGGCATTTTCTCTACCCCTTCTTACCCTGAAAAAGCAGGGTCACCTTGTGTCCTTAAACCTATAACCATCTTTTTGTAAGATCAATTTTATTTCTCTATTATTGAATTCTACTTGACCGCTATACTGAGGATGATATGGTGATGCAATTCTATGGTTAACATCATGCTTAGCATGTTGGGGAACGTAGTAATTTCAAAAAATTTCCTACGCACACACAAGATCATGGTGATGCATAGCAATGAGAGGGGAGAGTGTGATCTACGTACCCTTGTAGACCGACAGCGGAAGTGTTATCACAACGCGGTTGATGTAGTCGTACGTCTTCACGGCCCGACCGATCAAGCACCGAAACTACGACACCTCCGAGTTTTAGCACACGTTCAGCTCACTGACGATCCCCGGACTCCGATCTAGCAAAGTGTCGGGGAAGAGTTCCGCCAGCACGACGGCGTGGTGATGATCTTGATGTTCTACCATCGCAGGGCTTCGCCTAAGCACTGCTATAATATTATCGAGGATTATGGTGGAAGGGGGCACCGCACACGGCTAAGAATATGATCACGTGGATCAACTTGTGTGTCTAGGGGTGCCCCCTGCCCCTGTATATAAAGGATCAAGGAGGGGGTGCGGCCGGCCAGGAGGAGGGCGCGCCAGGAGTCCTACTCCCACCGGGAGTAGGATTCCCCCCCTTTCCTAGTTGGAATAGGATTCGGGAGGGGGAAAGAGGAGAGAGAGAAGGAAGGGGGGCGCCGCCCCCCTCTCCTTGTCCTATTCAGACTAGGGGGGGGAGGGGCGCGCGGCCCAGCCCTGGCCACCTCTCCTCTCTTCCACTAAAGCCCACTAAGGCCCATATACCTCCCGGGGGGTTCCGGTAACCTCCCGGTACTCCGGTAAAATCCCGATTTCACCCGGAACACTTCCGATATCCAAATATAGGCTTCCAATATATCAATCTTTATGTCTCGACCATTTCGAGACTCCTCGTCATGTCCGTGATCACATCCGGGACTCCGAACAAACTTCGGTATATCAAAATGCATAAACTCATAATATAACTGTCATCGAAACCTTAAGCGTGCGGACCCTACGGGTTCGAGAACAATGTAGACATGACCGAGACACGTCTCCGGTCAATAACCAATAGCGGAACCTGGATGCTCATATTGGCTCCTACATATTCTACGAAGATCTTTTATCAGTCAGACCGCATAACAACATACGTTGTTCCCTTTGTCATCGGTATGTTACTTGCCCGAGATTCGATCGTCGGTATCTCAATACCTAGTTCAATCTCGTTACCGGCAAGTCTCTTTACTCGTTCCGTAATACATCATCTCACAACTAACTCATTAGTTGCAATGCTTGCAAGGCTTATGTGATGTGCATTACCGAGAGGGCCCAGAGATACCTCTCCGACAATCGGAGTGACAAATCCTAATCTCGAAATATGCCAACCCAACATGTACCTTTGGAGACACCTGTAGAGCACCTTTATAATCACCCAGTTACGTTGTGACGTTTGGTAGCACATAAAGTGTTCCTCCGGCAAACGGGAGTTGCATAATCTCATAGTCATAGGAACATGTATAAGTCATGAAGAAAGCAATAGCAACATACTAAACGATCAGGTGCTAAGCTAATGGAATGGGTCATGTCAATCGCATCATTCTCCTAATGATGTGATCCCATTAATCAAATAACAACTCTTTTGTTTATGGTTAGGAAACATAACCATCTTCGATTAACGAGCTAGTCAAGTAGAGGCATACTAGTGACACTCTGTTTGTCTATGTATTCACACATGTATTATGTTTCCGGTTAATACAATTCTAGCATGAATAATAAACATTTATCATGATATAAGGAAATAAATAATAACTTTATTATTGCCTCTAGGGCATATTTCCTTCAGTCTCCCACTTGCACTAGAGTCAATAATCTAGTTCACATCGCCATGTGATTCAACACTAAGAGTTCACATCACCATGTGATTAACACCCATAGTTCACATCGTCATGTGACCTATACCCAAAGGGTTTACTAGAGTCAATAATCTAGTTCACATCATTTATGTGATTAACACCCAAAGAGTACTAAGGTGTGATCATGTTTTGCTTGTGAGATAATTTTAGTCAACGGGTCTGTCACATACAGATCCGTAATTATTTCGCGAATTCTATGTCTACAATGCTCTGCACGGAGCTACTCTAGCTAATTTCTCCCACTTCCAATATGTATCTAGATCGAGACTTAGAGTCATCCAGATCTGTGTCAAAACTTGCATCGACGTAACTTTTTACGACGAACCTTTTGTCACCTCCATAATCGAGAAATATTTCCTTATTCCACTAAGGATAATTTTGACCAATGTCAAGTGATCTACTCTTAGATCACTATTGTACTCCCTTGCTTAACACAGTGTAGGGTATACAATAGATCTGGTACACATCATGGCATACTTTATAGAACCTATGGCTGAGGCATAGGGAATGACTTTCATTCTCTTTCTATCTTCTGCCGTGGTCGGGCTTTGAGTCTTACTCAATTTCACACCTTGTAACACAGCCAAGAACTCTTTCTTTGACTGTTCCATTTTTGAACTACTTCAAAATATTGTCAAGGTATGTACTCATTGAAAAAACATATCAAGCGTCTTGATCTATCTCTATAGATTTTGATGCTTAATATGTAAGCAGCTTCACCGAGGTCTTTCTTTGAAAAACTTCTTTAAAAACACTCCTTTATGCTTTGCAGAATAATTCTACATTATTTCCGATCAACAATATGTCATTCACATATACTTATCAGAAATGCTGTAGTGCTCCCACTCACTTTCTTGTAAATACAGGCTTCACCGCAAGTCTGTATAAAACTATATGCTTTGATCATACTATCAAAGCGTTTATTCCAACTCCGAGAGGCTTGCACCAGTCCATAAATGGATCGCCGGAGCTTGCACACTTTGTTAGCTCCTTTTGGATCGACAAAACCTTTCGGCTACATCATATACAACTCTTCTTCCAGAAATCCATTCAGGAATGCAGTTTTGACATCCATTTGCTGGATTTCATAAAATGCGGCAATTGCTAACATGATTCGGACAGACTTAAGCATAGATACGAGTGAGAAACTCTCATCATAGTCAACACCTTGAACTTCTCGAAAACCTTTTTGCGACAATTCTAGCTTTGTAGATAGTAACACCACTATCAGCGTCCGTCTTCCTCTTGAAGATCCATTTAATCTCAATGGCTCGCCGATCATTGGGCAAGTCAATCAAAGTCCATACTTTGTTCTCATACATGGATCTCATCTCAGATTTCATGGCCTCAAGCCATTTTGCGGAATCTAGGCTCATCATCGCTTCCTCATAGTTCGCAAGTTCGTCATGGTCTGGTAACATGACTTCCAGAACAGGATTACCGTACCAATTTGGTGCGGATCTCACTCTGGTTTATCTACGAGATTCGGTATTAACTTGATCTGAAGTTACATGATCATCATCATTAGTCTTCCTCACTAATTGGTGCAGTAGTCACAGGAACAGATTTCTTGTGATGAACTACTTTTCAATAAGGGAGAAGGTACAATTACCTTATCAAGTTCTACTTTCCTCCCACTCACTTCTTTCAAGAGAAACTCCTTCTCTAGAAAGGATCCATTCTTAGCAACGAATGTCTTGCCTTCGGATCTGTGATAGAAGGTGTACCCAATAGTCTCCTTTGGGTATCCTATGAAGACATATTTCTCCGATTTGGGTTTGAGCTTATCAGGATGAAATTTTTTCATATAAGCATCACAATCCCAAACTTTAAGAAACGACAACTTTGGTTTCTTGCCAAACCACAGTTCAGATTGTGTCGTCTCAACGGACTTAGATGGTGCCCTTTTAAACGTGAATGCAGATGTCTTTAATGCATAACCCCAAAACGATAGTGGTGAATCGGTAAGAGACATCATAGATCGCACCATATCTAATAAAGTACGGTTATGATGTTTGGACACACCATTATGCTGTGGTGTTCCAGGTGGCGTGAGTAGTGAATCTATTTCACATTGTTTTAACTGAAGGCCAGACTCGTAACTCGAATATTTTACCTCTGCGATCATATCGTAGAAACTTTTATTTTCTTGTTACGATGATTCTCCACTTCACTCTGAAATTCTTTTAACTTTTGAAATATTTCAGACTTGTGTTTCATTAAGTAGATATACCCATATCTGCTCAAATCATCTGTGAAGGTCAGAAAATAATGATACCCGCCACGAGCCTTAACACTCATCGGATCTCATACATTAGTATGTATTATTTCCAATAAGTCAGTTGCTCGCTCCATAGTTCCGGAGAATGGCATATTAGTCATCTTGCCCATGAGGCATGGTTCGCAAGCATCAACTGATTCATAATCAAGTGATTCCAAAAACCCATTAGCATGGCGTTTCTTCATGCGCTTTACACCAATATGACCTAAACGGCAGTGCCACAAATAAGTTGCACTATCATTATTAACTTTGCATCTTTTGGTTTCAATATTATTATTATGTGTATCACTATGATCGAGATCCAATGAACTATTTTCATTGGGTGTGTAACCATATAAGGTTTTATTCATGTAAAAAGAACAACAATTTATTCTCTTACTTAAATGAATAACCGTATTACAATAAACATGATCAAATCATATTCATGCTCAACGCAAACACCAAATAACACTTATTCAGGTTCAACACTAATCCCGAAAGTATAGGGAGTGTGCGATGATGATCATATCAATCTTGGAACCACTTCCAACACACATCGTCACTTCACCTTTAACTAGTTTCTGTTTATTCTGCAACTCCCGTTTCGAGTTACTAATCTTAGCAACTGAACTAGTATCAAATACTGAGGGGTTGCTATAAACACTAGTAAAGTACACATCAATAACATGTATATCAAATATACTTATGTTCACTTTGCCATCCTTCTTATCTGCCAATCACTTGGGGTAGTTCCGCTTCCAGTGACCAGTCCCTTTGCAGTAGAAACACTTAGTCTCAGGCTTAGGACCAGACTTGGGCTTCTTCACTTGAGCAGCAACTTGCTTGCTGTTCTTCTTGAAGTTCCCCTTCTTCCCTCTGCCCTTTTCTTGAAACTAGTGGTCTTGTCTACCATCAACACTTGATGTTTTTCTCGATTTCTACCTTCGTCAATTTCCGCATTACGAAGAGCTTGGGAATCGTTTCCGTTATCCCTTGCATATCATAGTTCATCACGAAGTTCTACTAACTTGGTGATGGTGACTAGAGAATTCTGTCAATCACTATCTTATCTGGAAGATTAACTCCCACTTGATTCAAGCGATTGTAGTACTCAGACAATCTGAGCACATGCTCACTAGTTGAGCGATTCTCCTCCATCTTTTAGCTATAGAACTTGTTGGAGACTTCATATCTCTCAACTCGGGTATTTGCTTGAAATATTAACTTCAACTCCTGGAACATCTCATATGCTCCATGACGTTCAAAACGTCTTTGAAGTCCCGATTCTAAGCCATTAAGCATGGTGCACTAAACTATCAAGTAGTCATCATATTGAGCTAGCCAAACGTTCATAACGTCTGCATCTGCTCCTGCAATAGGTCTGTCACCTAGCGGTGCATCAAGGACATAATTCTTCTGTGCAGCAATGAGGATAAACCTAAGATCATGGATCCAATCTGCATCATTGCTACTAACATCTTTCAACACAATTTTCTCTAGGAACATATCAAAATAAACACAGGGAAGCAACAACGCGAGCTATTGATCTACAACATAATTTGCAAAATACTACTAGGACTAAGTTCATGATAAATTTAAGTTCAATTAATCATATTACTTAAGAACTTCCCACTTAGATAGACATCCCTCTAATCCTCTAAGTGATTACGTGATCCAAATCAACTAAACCATGTCCGATCATCACGTGAGATGGAGTAGTTTCATTGGTGAACATCACTATGTTGATCATATCTACTATATGATTCACGCTCGACCTTTCGGTCTCCGTATTCCGAGGCCATATCTGTATATGCTGGGCTCGTCAAGTATAACCTGAGTATTCCGCGTGTGTAACTGTTTTGCACCCGTTGTATTTGAACGTAGAGCCTATCACACCCGATCATCACGTGGTGTCTCAGCACGAAGAACTTTCGCAACGGTGCATACTCAGGGAGAACACTTCTTGATAATTAGTGAGAGATCATCTTATAATGCTACCGTCAATCAAAGCAAGATAAGATGCATAAAAGATAAACATCACATGCAATCAATATAAGTGATATGATATGGCCATCATCATCTTGTGCTTTTGATCTCCATCTTCGAAGCACCGTCGTGATCTCCATCGTCACTCGCGCGACACCTTGATCTCCATCGTAGCATCGTTGTCGTCTCGCCAATCTTATGCTTCCACGACTATCGCTACCGCTTAGTGATAAAGTAAAGCATTACAGCGCGATTGCATTGCATACAATAAAGCGACAACCATATGGCTCCTGCCAGTTGCCGATAACTCGGTTACAAAACATGATCATCTCATACAATAAAATTTAGCATCATGTCTTGACCATATCACATCACAACATGCCCTGCAAAAACAAGTTAGACGTCCTCTACTTTGTTGTTGCAAGTTTTACGTGGCTGCTACGGGCTTAAGCAAGAACCAATCTTACCTACGCATCAAAACCACAACGATAGTTTGTCAAGTTGGTGCTGTTTTAACCTTCGCAAGGACCGGGCGTAGCCACACTCGGTTCAACTAAAGTTGGAGAAACTGTCACCCGCTAGCCACCTTTGTGCAAAGCAGGTTGGGAGAACCGGTCTCGCGTAAGCGTATGCGTAATGTTGGTCCGGGCCGCTTCGTCCAACAATACCGCCGAACCAAAGTATGGCATGCTGGTAAGCAGTATGACTTATATCGCCCACAACTCACTTGTGTTCTACTCGTGCATATAACATCAACACATAAAACCTAGGCTCGGATGCCACTGTTGGGGAACGTAGTAATTTCAAAAAATTTCCTACGCACACACAAGATCATGGTGATGCATAGCAACGAGAGGGGAGAGTGTGATCTACGTACCCTTGTAGACCGACAGCGGAAGTGTTAGCACAACGCGGTTGATGTAGTCGTATGTCTTCACGGCCCGACTGATCAAGCACCGAAACTACGGCACCTCCGAGTTTTAGCACACGTTCAGCTCGATGACGATCCCCGGACTCCGGTCTAGCAAAGTGTCGGGGAAGAGTTCCGTCAGCATGACGGCCTGGTGATGATCTTGATGTTCTACCGTCGTAGGGCTTCGCCTAAGCACTGCTACAATATTATCGAGGATTATGGTGGAAGGGGGCACCGCACACGGCTAAGAATATGATCACGTGGATCAACTTGTGTGTCTAGGGGTGCCCCCTGCCCCCGGATATAAAGGATCAAGGAGGGGGTGCGGCCGGCCAGGAGGAGGGCGCGCTAGGAGGAGTCCTACTCCCACCGGGAGTAGGATTCCCCCCTTTCCTAGTTGGAATAGGATTCGGGAGGGGGAAAGAGGAGAGAGAGAAGGAAGGGGGGGGGCGCCGCCCCCCTCTCCTTGTCCTATTCAGACTAGGGGGGGGGGAGGGGCGTGCGGCCCAGCCCTGGCCACCTCTCCTCTCTTCCACTAAAGCCCACTAAGGCCCATATACCTCCCGGGGGGTTCCGGTAACCTCCCGGTACTCCGGTAAAATCCCGATTTCACCCGGAACACTTCCGATATCCAAATATAGGCTTCCAATATATCAATCTTTATGTCTCGACCATTTCAAGACTCCTCGTCATGTTCGTGATCACATCCGGGACTCTGAACAAACTTCGGTATATCAAAATGCATAAACTCATAATATAACTGTCATCGAAACCTTAAGCGTGCGGACCCTACGGGTTCGAGAACAATGTAGACATGACCGAGACACGTCTCCGGTCAATAACCAATAGCGGAACCTGGATGCTCATATTGGCTCCTACATATTCTATGAAGATCTTTTATCGGTCAGACCGCATAACAACATACGTTGTTCCCTTTGTCATCGGTATGTTACTTCCCCGAGATTCGATCGTTGTTATCTCAATACCTAGTTCAATCTCGTTACCGGCAAGTCTCTTTACTCGTTTTGTAATACATCATATCACAACTAACTCATTAGTTCCAATGCTTGCAAGGCTTATGTGATGTGCATTACCGAGAGGGCCCAGAGATACCTCTCCGACAATCGGAGTGACAAATCCTAATCTCGAAATATGCCAACCCAACATGTACCTTTGGAGACACCTGTAGAGCACCTTTATAATCACCCAGTTACGTTGTGACGTTTGGTAGCACACAAAGTGTTCCTCCAGCAAATGGGAGTTGCATAATCTCATAGTCATAGGAACATGTATAAGTCATGAAGAAAGCAATAGCAACATACTAAATGATCGGGTGCTAAGCTAATGGAATGGGTCATGTCAATCACATCATTCTCCTAATGATGTGATCCCGTTAATCCAATAACAACTCTTTTGTTTATGGTTAGGAAACATAACCATCTTCGATTAACGAGCTAGTCAAGTAGAGGCATACTAGTGACACTCTGTTTGTCTATGTATTCACACATGTATTATGTTTCCGGTTAATACAATTCTAGCATCAATAATAAACATTTATCATGATATAAGGAAATAAATAATAACTTTATTATTGCCTCTAGGGCATATTTCCTTCATAGCAAGCAATTTACGGAAAGCACCATGAATAAAGTATGAACCACCACCAGCCATTAAATATCTAGGGACTCCAAACCTCGGGAAAATGACTTCTTTAAGCATTTTAATAGAAGTGTTGTGATCAACACTACTAGTTGGAATTGTTGGGTTTCGTAGTAATTTCAAAAAATTTCCTACGCACACGCAAGATCATGTGATGCATAGCAACGAGAGGGGAGAGTGTTATCTACGTACCCACGAAGACCGACTGCGGAAGCGTTGACACAACGTAGAGGAAGTAGTCGTACGTCTTCACGATCCAACCGATCAAGCACCGAAACTACGGCACCTCCGAGTTCGAGCACACGTTCAGCTCGATGAAGATCCCCGGACTCCGATCTAGCAAAGTGTCAGGGAAGAGTTCCGTCAGCACGACGGCATGGTGACGATCTTGATGTACTACAGCAGCAGGGTTCACCTAAACTCCGCTACAGTATTATCGAGGACTATGGTGGCTGGGGGCACCGCACACGGCTAAGGAATAGATCACGTGGATCAACTTGTGTGTTTCTGGGGTGCCTCTGCCTCATTATATAAAGGAGCCAAGGGGGAGGGGGCCGCCGGCCAGGAGGAGGGCGCAGGAGGAGTCCTACTCCTTCCGGGAGTAGGACTCCCCCCCCAATCCTAGTTGGACTAGGATTCCCCGAGGGGGAAAGAGAGAGAGGGGGGCCGGCCACCTCTCCTAGTCCTAATAGGACTAGGGGAGGGGGGGAGGCACGCGACCACCTTGGGCTGCCCCTTTCTCCTTTCCACTAAAGCCCATTAAGGCCCATATGGCTCCCGGGGGGTTCTGGTAACCTCCCGGTACTCCAGTAAAATCCCAATTTCACCCGGAACACTTCCGATGTCCAAATATAGGCTTCCAATATATCAATCTTTATGTCTCGACCATTTCGAGACTCCTCGTCATGTCCGTGATCACATCCGGGACTCCGAACTAACTTCGGTACATCAAAATGCATAAACTCATAATAACTGTCATCGTAACGTTAAGCGTGCGGACCCTACGGGTTCGAGAACAATGTAGACAAGACCGAGACACGTCTCCGGTCAATAACCAATAGCGGGACCTGGATGCCCATATTGGCTCCTACATATTCTACGAAGATCTTTATCGGTCAGACCGCATAACAACATACGTTGTTCCCTCTGTCATCGGTATGTTACTTGCCCGAGATTCGATCGTCGGTATCCAATACCTAGTTCAATCTCGTTACCGGCAAGTCTCTTTACTCGTTCCGTAATACATCATCTCGCAACTAACTCATTAGTTGCAATGCTTGCAAGGCTTATGTGATGTGCATTACCGAGAGGGCCCAGAGATACCTCTCCGACAATCGGAGTGACAAATCCTAATCTTGAAATACGCCAACCCAACATCTACCTTTGGAGACACCTGTAATGCTCCTTTATAATCACCCAGTTACGTTGTGACGTTTGGTAGCACCCAAAGTGTTCCTCCGGCAAACGGGAGTTGCATAATCTCATAGTCATAGGAACATGTATAAGTCATGAAGAAAGCAATAGCAACATACTAAACTATCGGGTGCTAAGCTAATGGAATGGGTCATGTCAATCAGATCATTCACTTAATGATGTGATCCCGTTAATCAAATAACAACTCATTGTTCATGGTTTGGAAACATAACCATCTTTGATTAACGAGCTAGTCAAGTAGAGGCATACTAGTGACACTTTGTTTGTCTATGTATTCACACATGTATTATGTTTCTGGTTAATACAATTCTAGCATGAATAATAAACATTTATCATGATATAAGGAAATAAATAAATAACTTTATTATTGCCTCTAGGGCATATTTCCTTCAGTCTCCCACTTGCACTAGAGTCAATAATCTAGATCACATCACCATGTGATTAACATCGATAGTTCACATCATTATGTGATTAACACCCATAGTTCACATCGCCATGTGACCAACACCCAAAGGGTTTACTAGATTCAGTAATCTAGTTCACATCGCTATGTGATTAACACCCAAGGAGTACTAAGGTGTGATCATGTTTTGCTTGTGAGAGAATCTTAGCCAACGGGTCTGCCACATTCAGATCCGCATGTATTTTGCAAATTTCTATGTCAACAATGCTCTGCATGGAGCTACTCTAGCTAATTTCTCCCACTTTCAATATGTATCTAGACCGAGACTTAGAGTCATCTAGATTAGTGTCAAAACTTGCATCGGCGTAACCCTTTACGATGAACCCTTTTCTTTCACTTCCATAATCGAGAAACATATCCTTATTCCACTAAGGATAATTTTGACCGCTGTCCAGTGATCTGCTCCTAGATCACTATCGTACTCCCTTGCCAAACTCAGTGGTAGGGCATACAATAGATCTGGTATACAGCATGGCATACTTTATAGAACCTATGACTGAGGCATAGGGAATGACTTTCATTCTCTTTCTATCTTCTGCCGTGGTCGGGCTTTGAGTCTTACTCAACTTCACACCTTGTAACACAGGCAAGAAACCTTTTCTTTGACTGTTCCATTTTGAACTACTTCAAAATCTTGTCAAGGTATGTACTCATTGAAAAAAAACTTATCAAGTGTCTTGATCTATCTCTATAGATCTTGATACTCAATATGTAAGCAGCTTCACCGAGGTCTTTCTTTTGAAAAACTCCTTTCAAACACTCCTTTATGCTTTGCAGAATAATTCTACATTATTTCTGATCAACAATATGTCATTCACATATACTTATCAGAAATGTTGTAGTGCTCCCACTCACTTTCTTGTAAATACAGGCTTCACCGCAATTCTGTATAAAACTATATGCTTTGATCAACTTATCAAAGCGTATATTCCAACTCCGAGATTCTTGCACCAGTCCATAGATGGATCGCTGGAGTTTGCACATTTTGTTAGCACCTTTCAGATTGACAAAACCTTCTGGTTGCATCATATACAACTCTTCTTTAATAAATCCATTAAGGAATTCAGTTTTGTTTATCCATTTGCCAGATTTCATAAAATGCGGCAATTGCTAACATGATTCGGACAGACTTAAGCATAGATACGAGTGAGAATCTCTCATCATAGTCAACACCTTGAACTTGTCGAAAAACCTTTTGCGACAATTCTAGCTTTGTAGATAATAACACTACTATCAGCGTCCGTCTTCCTCTTGAAGATCCATTTATTTTTATGGCTTGCCGATCATCGGGCAAATCCATCAAAGTCCATACTTTGTTCTCATACATGGATCATATCTCAGATTTCATGGCCTCAAACCATTTCGCGGAATCTGGGCTCATCATCGCTTCCTCATAGTTCGCTAGTTCGTCATGGTCTAGTAACATGACTTCCAGAACAGGATTACCGTACCACTCTGGTGCGGATCTTACTCTGGTTTACCTACGAGATTCGGTAGTAACTTGATCCGAAGTTACATGATCATCATCATTAGCTTCCTCACTAATTGGTGTAGTAGTCACAGGAACAGATTTCTGTGATGAACTACTTTCCAATAAGGGAGCAGGTACAGTTACCTCATCAAGTTCTACTTTCCTCCCACTCACTTCTTTCGAGATAAACTCCTTCTCTAGAAAAACTCCGAATTTAGCAACAAAAGTCTTGCATTCGGATCTGTGATAGAAGGTGTATCCAATAGTTTCCTTTGGATATCCTATGAAGATTTAGTTCTCCGATTTGGGTTTGAGCTTATTAGGTTGAAACATTTTCACATAAGCATTACAACCTCAAACTTTAAGAAACAACAGCTTAGGTTTTTTGCCAAACCATAGTTCATACGGTGTCGTCTCAACGGATTTAGATGGTGCCCTTTTAAACGTGAATGCAGCTGATTTTAATGCATAACCCCAAAACCATAGTGGTAGATCGAAAAGAGACATCATATATCGCACCATATCTAATAAAGTACGGTCATGACGTTCGGACACACCATTACATTGTGGTGTTCCAGGTGGCGTGAGTAGTGAAACTATTTCACATTGTTTTTAACTGAAGGCCAAACTCGTAACTCAAATACTCTTCTCTATGATCAGATCATAGAAACTTTATTTTCTTGTTACGATGATTTTTCACTTCACTCTGAAATTCTTTGAACTTTTCAAATATTTCAAACTTATGTTTCATCAAGTAGATATACTCATATCTGCTCAAATCATCTGTGAAGATCAAAAAATAATGATACTTGTCGCGAGCCTCAATATTTATCGGACCACATACATCAGTATGTATGATTTCCAACAAATCTATTGCTCGCTCCATTGTTCTGAAGAACAGAGTCTTAGTCATATTGCCCATGAGGCATGGTTCGCAAGCATCAACTGATTCATAATCAAGTGATTCCAAAAGCCCATCAGCATGGAGTTTCTTCATGCGCTTCACACCAATATGACCTAAATGGTAGTGTCACAAATAAGTTGCACCATCATTATTAACTTTGCATCTTTTGGTTTCAATATTATGATTATGTGTATCACTACGATCGAGATCCAACGAACTATTTTCATTGGGTGTGTAACCATATAAGGTTTTATTCATGTAAACAGAACAACAATTTTCTCTTACTTAAATGAATAACCGTATTACAATAAACATGATCAAATCATATTCATGCTTAACGCAAACACCAAATAACACTTATTCAGGTTCAACACTAATCCCGAAAGTATAGGGAGTGTGCGATGATGATCATATCAATCTTGGAACCACTTCCAACACACGTCGTCACTTCACCCTTAACTAGTCTCTGTTTATTCTGCAACTCCCGTTTCGAGTTACTAATCTTAGCAACTGAACTAGTATCAAATACTGAGGGTTGCTATAAACACTAGTAAAGTACACATCAATAACATGTATATCAAATATACTTATGTTCACTTTGCCATCCTTCTTATCTGCCAATCACTTGGGGTAGTTCCGCTTCCAGTGACCAGTCCCTTTGCAGTAGAAACACTTAGTCTCAGGCTTAGGACCAGACTTGGGCTTCTTCACTTGAGCAGCAACTTGCTTGCTGTTCTTCTTGAAGTTCCCCTTCTTCCCTCTGCCCTTTTCTTGAAACTAGTGGTCTTGTCTACCATCAACACTTGATGTTTTTCTCGATTTCTACCTTCGTCAATTTCCGCATTACGAAGAGCTTGGGAATCGTTTCTGTTATCCCTTGCATATCATAGTTCATCACGAAGTTCTACCAACTTGGTGATGGTGACTAGAGAATTCTGTCAATCACTATCTTATCTGGAAGATTAACTCCCACTTGATTCAAGCGATTGTAGTATTCGGACAATCTGAGCATATGCTCACTAGTTGAGCGATTCTCCTCCATCTTTTAGCTATAGAACTTGTTGGAGACTTCATATCTCCCAACTCGGGTATTTGCTTGAAATATTAACTTCAACTCCTGGAACATCTCATATGCTCCATGACGTTCAAAACATCTTTGAAGTCCCGATTCTAAGCCATTAAGCATGGTGCACTAAACTATAAAGTAGTCATCATATTGAGCTAGCCAAACGTTCATAACGTCTGCATCTGCTCCTGCAATAGGTCCGTCACCTAGCGGTGCATCAAGGACATAATTCTTCTGTGCAGCAATGAGGATAAACCTCATATCACGGATCCAATCCGCATCATTGCTACTAACATCTTTCAACGCAATTTTCTCTAGGAACATATCAAAACAAACACAGGGAAGCAACAACACGAGCTATTGATCTACAACATAATTTGCAAAATACTACCAGGACTAAGTTCATGATAAACTTAAGTTCAATTAATCATATTACTTAAGAACTCCCACTTAGATAGACATCCCTCTAATCCTCTAAGTGATTACGTGATCCAAATCAACTAAACCATGTCCGATCATCACGTGAGATGGAGTAGTTTCATTGGTGAACATCACTATGTTGATCATATCTACTATATGATTCATGCTCGACCTTTCGGTCTCCGTGTTCCGAGGCCATATCTGTATATGCTTGGCTTGTCAAGTATAACCTGAGTATTCCGCGTGTGCAACTGTTTTGCACCCGTTGTATTTGAACGTAGAACCTATCACACCCGATCATCACATGGTGTCTCAGCACGAAGAACTTTCGCAACGGTGCATACTCAGGGAGAACACTTCTTGATAATTTAGTGAGAGATCATCTTATAATGCTACCGTCAATCAAAGCAAGATAAGATGCATAAAAGGATAAACATCACATGCAATCAATATAAGTGATATGATATGGCCATCATCATCTTGTGCTTGTGATCTCCATCTCCGAAGCACCGTCGTGATCACCATCGTCACCGGCGTGACACCTTGATCTCCATCATAGCATCGTTGTCGTCTCGCCAAGCTTGTGCTTCTACGACTATCGCTACCGCTTAGTGATAAAAGTAAAGCATTACATCGCGATTGCATTGCATACAATAAAAGGACAACCATAAGGCTCCTGCCAGTTGCCGATAACTTGGTTACAAAACATGATCATCTCATACAATAAAATTCAGCATCATGTCTTGACCATATCACATCACAACATGCCCTGCAAAAACAAGTTAGACGTCCTCTACTTTGTTGTTGCAAGTTTTACGTGGCTACTACGGGCTTAAGCAAGAACCAATCTCACCTATGCATCAAAACCACAACGATAGTTTGTCAATTTGACTCTGTTTTAACCTTCGCAAGGACCGGGCGTAGCCATACTCGGTTCAACTAAAGTTGGAGAGACAGTCGCCCGCAAGCCACCTATGTGCAAAGCACGTCGGGGGAACCGGTCTCGCGTAAGCGTACGCGTAATGTTGGTCTGGGTCGTCTCGTCCAACAATGCCGCCGAACCAAAGTATGACATGCTGGTAGGCAGCATGACTTATATCGCCCACAACTCACTTGTGTTCTACTCGTGCATATAACATCAACATAAATAACCTAGGCTCGGATGCCACTGTTGGGTTTCGTAGTAATTCCAAAAAAATTCCTACGCACACGCAAGATCATGTGATGCATAGCAACGAGAGGGGAGAGTGTTGTCTACGTACCCACGCAGACCGACTGCGGAAGCGTTGACACAACGTAGAGGAAGTAGTCGTACGTCTTCACGATCCAACCGATCAAGCACCGAAACTACGGCACCTCCGAGTTTGAGCACACGTTCAGCTCGATGAAGATCCCCGGACTCCGATCCAGCAAAGTGTCGGGGAAGAGTTCCTTCAGCACGATGGCGTGGTGACGATCTTGATGTACTACAGCAGCAGGGCTTCGCCTAAACTCCGCTACAGTATTATCGAGGACTATGGTGGCTGGGGGCACCGCACACGGCTAAGGAATAGATCACGTGGATCAACTTGTGTGTTTCTGGGGTGCCTCTGCCTCAGTATATAAAGGAGCCAAGGGGGAGGGGGCCGCCGGCCAGGAGGAGGGCGCAGGAGGAGTCCTACTCCTTCCGGGAGTAGGACTCCCCCCCAATCCTAGTTGGACTAGGATTCCCCGAGGGGGAAAGAGAGAGAGGGGGGCCGAACACCTCTCCTAGTCCTAATAGGACTAGGGGAGGGGGGGAGGCGCGCGGCCACCTTGGGCTGCCCCTTTCTCCTTTCCACTAAAGCCCATTAAGGCCCATATGGCTCCCGGGGGGTTCCGGTAACCTCCCGGTACTCCGGTAAAATCCCGATTTCACCCGGAACACTTCCGATGTCCAAATATAGGCTTCCAATATATCAATCTTTATGTCTCGACCATTTCGAGACTCCTCGTCATGTCCGTGATCACATACGGGACTCCGAACTAACTTCGGTACATCAAAATGCATAAACTCATAATAACTGTCATCGTAACGTTAAGCGTGCGGACCCTACGGGTTCGAGAACAATGTAGACATGACCGAGACACGTCTTCGGTCAATAACCAATAGCGGGACCTGGATGCCCATATTGGCTCCTACATATTCTACGAAGATCTTTATCGGTCAGACCGCATAACAACATACGTTGTTCCCTTTGTCATCGGTATGTTACTTGCCCGAGATTTGATCGTCGGTATCTAATACCTAGTTCAATCTCGTTACCGGCAAGTCTCTTTACTCGTTCCGTAATACATCATCTCGCAACTAACTCATTAGTTGCAATGCTTGCAAGGCTTATGTGATGTGCATTACCGAGAGGGCCCAGAGATACCTCTCCGACAATCGGAGTGACAAATCCTAATCTCGAAATACGCCAACCCAACATCTACCTTTGGAGACACCTGTAATGCTCCTTTATAATCACCCAGTTACGTTGTGACGTTTGGTAGCACCCAAAGTGTTCCTCCGGCAAACGGGAGTTGCATAATCTCATAGTCATAGGAACATGTATAAGTCATGAAGAAAGCAATAGCAACATACTAAACTATCGGGTGCTAAGCTAATGGAATGGGTCATGTCAATCAGATCATTCACTTAATGATGTGATCCCGTTAATCAAATAACAACTCATTGTTCATGGTTTGGAAACATAACCATCTTTGATTAACGAGCTAGTCAAGTAGAGGCATACTAGTGACACTTTGTTTGTCTATGTATTCACACATGTATTATGTTTCCGGTTAATACAATTCTAGCATGAATAATAAACATTTATCATGATATAAGGAAATAAATAATAACTTTATTATTGCCTCTAGGGCATATTTCCTTCAGGAATAGCTTCTACCCACTTAGTAACATAATCAACAGCAACCAAAATATGTGTATACCGATTAGAGGAAGGAAAAAGGTCCCATATAATCAAATTCCCAAAATTAAATGGTTGAGTAACAAGTGAATAATTCATAGGAATTTCTTGACGTCTACTAATATTACAAATTCTTTGACATTAATCACAAGAAAAGACAAACTTACGGGCATCTTTGAAAATAGTAGGCCAATAAAAACTAGATTGTAATACCTTGTGTGCAGTTCTGTCTCCAACATGGTGTCCTCCATAAGCCTCGGAGTGATACTTGTGAAGGATTTGTTGTTGTTCATGCTAAGGTACACAACATCTAGTAACAACATCTACTCCTTCTTTATAAAGGTGTGGGTCATCCAAAAGTAATGTCTTAAATCATAGAAAAACTTTTTCTTTTGTTGGCATGTGAAACTAGGTGGTATAAATTTAGCAACAATGTAATTAGCGTAATCAGCATACCAAGGAGTACTACAAGAAGCATTTATGATAGCTCATTGTTCATCAGGAAAGCTATCATCAATAGGTAGTGGGTCATTGATAACCCACAAGTATAGGGGATCACAACAGTTTTCGAGGGTAGAGTATTCAACCCAAATTTATTGATTCGACACAAGGGGAGCCAAAGAATATTCTCAAGTATTAGCAGCTGAGTTGTCAAGTCAACCACACCTGGAAACTTAATATCTGCAGCAATGTATTTAGTAGCAAAGTAATATAATAGTAGTGGTAACGGTAGCAAAAGTAATATTTTTGGTTTTATAGTGATTGTAACAGTAGCAATGGAAAAGTAAATAAGCGAAGAACAATGTATGAAAAACTCGTAGGCATTGGATCGGTGTTGGGGAATATGTCAGATGCGATCGATCATGCAACAGTTATAACATAGGGTGAGACAGAACTAGCTCCAGTTCATCAATGTAATCTAGGCATGTATTCCAAATATAGTCATACGTGCTTATGGAAAATAACTTGCATGACATCTGTTGTCCTACCCTCCCGTGGCAGCGGGGTCCTATTGGAAACTAAGGGATATTAAGGCCTCCTTTTAATAGAGTACCAGACCAAAGCATTAACACATAGTGAATACATGAACTCCTCAAACTACGATCATCACGGTAAGTATCCCGATTATTGTCACTTCGGGGTTAACGGATCATAACACATAATAGGTGAATATAGACTTGCAAGATAGGATCAAGAACTCACATATATTCATGAAAACATAATAGGTTCAGATCTGAAATCATGGCACTCGGGCCCCAGTGACAAGCATTAAGCATAGCAAAGATATAGCAACATTAATCTCAGAACATAGTGGATACTAGGGATCAAACCCTAACAAAACTAACTCGATTACATGATAAATCTCATCCAACCCATCACCGTCCAACAAGCCTATGATGGAATTACTCACGCACGGCGGTGAGCATCATGAAATTGATGATGGAGGAAGGTTGATGATGACGATGGCGACGGATTCCCCTCTCTGGAGCCCCGAACGGACTCCAGATCAGCCCTCCCGAGAGAGTTTAGGGCTTGGCAGCGGCTTCGTATCGTAAAACGCGACGAATCCTTCTCTCTGATTTTTTTCTTCCCGAACACGAATATATGGAGTTGAGGTCGGTGGAGCGTCAGGGGGCCCATGAGGCAGGGGGGCGTGCCCATGGGGGGTAGGCGCGCCCCCACCCTCGTGGACAGGGTGTGGGGCCCCTGACATGGATTCTTCTTCCAGTATTTTTTATATATTCCAAAAATAATCTCCATTGATTTTTAGGTCATTCCGAGAACTTTTATTTCTGCACAAAAATAACACCATGGCAATTCTGCTGAAAACAGCGTCAGTCCGGGTTAGTTCCATTCAAATCATGCAAGTTAGAGTCCAAAACAAGGGCAAAAGTGTTTGGAAAAGTAGATACGACGGAGACGTATCAACTCCCCCAAGCTTAAACCTTTGCTTGTCCTCAAGCAATTCAGTTGATAAACTGAAAGTGATAAAGAAAAACTTTTACAAACTTTGTTTTCTCTTGTTGTTGTAAATATGTAAAGCCAACATTCAGGTTTTCAGCAAAGATTATGAACTAACCATATTCACAATAACACTTAGGTGTCATGTTTACTCATATGAATGTCATAATCAACTAGCGATCAATAATAGCAAATCTCGGATGACAACACTTTCACAGAACAATCATGATATGATATAACAAGATGGTATCTCGCTAGCCCTTTCTGAGACCGAAAAACATAAATACAGAGCACCTTTAAAGATCAAGGACTGACTAGACATTGCAATTCATGGTGAGGGAGTCCTGGATTAGGGGGTGTTCGGGTAGCCGGACTATACCTTCAGCCGGACTCCTGGACTATGAAGATACAAGATTGAAGACTTCGTCCCGTGTCCGGATGGGACTTTCCTTGGCGTGGAAGGCAAGCTTGGCGATGCGGATATTCAAGATCTCCTACCATTGTAACCGACTTTGTGTAACCCTAACCCTATCCGGTGTCTATATAAACCGGAGGGTCGTAGTCCGTAGGACAGAATCAATTCCATACACAACAATCATACCATAGGCTAGCTTCTAGGGTTTAGCCTCCTCGATCTCATGGTAGATCTACTCTTGTACTACCCATATCATCAGTATTAATCAAGCAGGAGTAGGGTTTTACCTCCATCGAGAGGGCCCGAACCTGGGTAAAACAAAGTGTCCCCTGTCTCCTATTACCATCTGGCCTAGACGCACAGTTCGGGACCCCCTACCCGAGATCCACCGGTTTTGACACCGACATTGGTGCTTTCATTGAGAGTTCCTCTGTGCCGTCACAATCAGGAAGGATGCCTTCTCCCGTCTTCAAAGACGGCGCCGTTGCTAAGGGAGCCTTGGCTGTCGGCCAAACCCTCCGGCTAGGTGGTTTCCTCATGACCGCCTGTTCGGCTGTTGCGCCGGCGGTGACCTCTCAGTTCATCAAAAGCAACCTACACGTCAACTCGAAGCTCGTCGAGCAGCTAGATCCAATGGAGCACTCCTCCATGAACGAGCTCTTGGATCGCATCGCCGCCCTGGGGGTCGCTACGGATTACGACCAGGTTGGGCTTAAACCCGATCTAAGAGAAATCAACTCTCCCCAAGTCACCCACCACGTTGCCGTGGTAGAGGCGTAGTGCGATGACCCTTCATCTATTTTAAGGACTAGTTACGTCCGAATTCCCGATCCCTCCAAGCTGGATACCCGCGGAGGGGGGGATATAACTCAAGACCTGAGCTTAAGATGAGGCAACAGGCCGGATTCGTTGGGTAACGTCCAAGAATCCGAACTTCAGAGCTCGGAAAATCTTCGGCCTCCGAATCTTGGATTGGGTGAGGTCTCAGATTCAACGACACCCGCCCACCCGAATATAAGCGATCTCTCCCAAGTCAGGCAGAGGCCCGACGAAACAGTACATCATTACTGGGCCAGATTCCTCCTGGTTATGAACAGGATAAAGGATTGCCGCGAGGGAGACGCAATATCAATCTTCTGCAGTAATTGCGCGGATGAGGGAATCCTTAATGCCATAAGTCGCCGTGATATTACACGCTTCGCTGACTTGGCATTCATAGTACAAAAGTATTGTGCGATGGAAAGTGCCTGGAAAACCAAAGTAAAATTTTGGGATAATCCGGCCTTGAATAATAATCCTGTCCGAACTAAGAGGGTGCATCATCTAAGACACCCGGAGTAAATAGCAAAAAGCCAAAACCCTCTACAGGGCATGGAACCGTACTGGAAAGGTGGCTTGATGGACCCTGTAGAATTCACAGTACAGAGGACGCCACACCAACTCACAGCCTTAGAGCGTGTTGGATACTCCGGCAGGTAGCCAAAATTGGCGAGGACCTCTTAAATCGGGAGGCCGTAGAAAGCCAGCCCGAGGACACCAGTACCGTTCTCACAGTCTTCGAGACTTTCGCATTAAACAATATGCGAAAAAGAACACTCCACAACCTCGCCGAAGTCTATCAAGTTGCAACAATAAATCCATGGAGCGACACTGCTATCACCTTCAACGCAAGTGATGAACCTAGATTCCGAACAGCCCGAGCACCAGCCGCATTGGTCCTCAGTCCCATAGTGGACGGCTTTCGCCTCACCAAGGTGCTCATGGATGGAGGCAGCGGACTGAACCTCATTTATGAGGAAACCCTTCAAAAAATGGAAATAGACTGGAACCGCGTCGAGCGAAGCAGCACAACCTTTAGAGGAATAATCCCCAGTCGGGAAGCGCGCTGCACAGGAAAAATCACACTAGATGTGGTGTTCGGCACGCCGGATAATTATAGGTCCGAAGAAGTCACGTTTCAGGTGGCCTCGTTTAAAAGCGAACATCACGCCTTACTAGGGCAGGAAGCATTCACAATCTTCCAAGCGATACCCCATTACGGGTACATGAAGCTTAAGATGCCCGGCCCGAATGGAATTATCACTCTAGCTAGTGATCCAGACATAGCACTCTGCGCCAAAAACAAGACGGCCGCATTAGACCTTGAGGCACTATCCGAAGCCTTAGCGGCCGAGGAACTGACTGCACTGCGCTCCACGGTTAACAGGGATGATGTGATACTTGACAAAAGATCCAAATCCACATCCTTCAAGCCAGCTGACGAAATAGTCAAATTCCAGGTCCATCCAACGGACCCCAATAAAACAGCTTCCATCGGGGCACAACTGAACACCGATGTAGACGCCGCACTGCGAGAGTTCCTACGAGAGAATTGGGACATTTTCGCCTGGCACCCTTCAGACATGCCAGGGATCCCGCGCAGGCTGTCCGAACACAGCTTAAATATCCTAAAAGGATTCAAACCTGTCAAACAAGCCCTTTGGCGTTTTTTCGAACCCAAGAGATAGGCTATAGGAGAAGAGCTAGCCAAGCTATTGGAGGCCGGATTCATTAGAGACATAAAACATCCGGACTGGCTAGCAAACCTGGTGATGGTACCAAAGAAGGACAAATCATGGCGCCTGTGTGTCGACTTCAAAGACCTTAGCAAAGCTTGCCCAAAGGATCCCTTCCCCCTCCCCCGTATCGATCAAATTATCGATGCCACCGCAGGACACGATTCGTTGTGTTTCCTCGACGCATACTGCGGTTACCATCAAATCAAGATGGCAGAATCAGGCCAAGCTACAACAGCATTCATCACACCATACGGCCCATTCTGCTTCAACACAATGCCCTTCGGGCTAAAAAACGCCGGCGCAACATATCAGCGCATGATCCAGACATGTCTGGCAAATCAGATCGGCAAAACAGTGGAGGCATATGTGGATGATGTGGTCATCAAATCAAGACATGTCGAATCTCTAGTAGACGACTTGAGGCTCACATTCGATAACCTCCGAAAATACGACATCAAGCTCAACCCGGAAAAATGCGTCTTCGGCGTTCCAGCCGGAAAGCTCTTGGGCTTCATTGTATCCGGTAGAGGAATTGAAGCAAATCCAGCCAAGATCCGAGCTTTGTCACAATTGGATATCCCAAAGGACCTCAAACAAATACAAAAATTAACCGGATGCATGGCGGCTTTAAGCCGCTTCATCTCCCGCTTGGGAGAAAAGGCACTGCCCCTTTATCGCCTCCTTCGGCGCACCGAACACTTCGAGTGGACGGATGCCGCCACGGCCGGACTCGATGAAATAAAAGCCAGTTTGGCAACAAACCCAGTCCTGGCCGTGCCAAACACCGGCGAACCAATGCTATTGTACATCGCAACAACACATCAAGTCGTCAGCGCAGTGCTCGTTGTTGAGCGGGAAACGGACGGACACAAATTCCCCCTTCAAAGGCCGGTCTACTACGTGTCCACTATCCTCACTCCATGCAAATCACGGTACCCGCATTATCAAAAAATTGCATACGCGGTATTCATGGCACCCCGAAAGCTACGACACTACTTTCAAGAGTGTTCCATAACAGTAGCCTCGGAAGTACCACTTAACGATATTATCAACAACCGCGATGCAACGGGCCGGATCGCAAAATGGGCCATCGAGCTCCTCCCGTTTGATATAACCTATAAGCCACGGCGAGCTATCAAATCGCAAGTTTTGGCCGACTTCGTCGCAGAATGGACGGAGGCCGAACTCCCTAAAGAATACGGCACATACTCAAACTGGATCATGCATTTCGACGGCTCCAAAATGTTGGCCGGACTGGGGGCTGGCGTCGTGCTGACGTCCCCCACAGGAGACACAGTCCAATATGTACTACAAATTATGTACACGGACTCCAACAACGCAGCCGAATACGAGGCCCTTCTACATGGCCTCCGGATGGCAGTATCCATGGGCATTCAACGCCTAGAGGTACGCGGGGATTCGAACCTCGCGATATCCCAAATAAATGGCGACTTCGACGCCAAGGACCCAAAAATGGCAGCTTACCGCAACGCCGTCCTGAAAATGTCAGCTCGGTTCGAAGGGCTGGAGTTTCACCATATAGCCCGAGAAAACAATCAAGCAGCGGATGTCCTGGCACGCATCGGAGCAAAACGCGATGCAGTCCCCCCCAACATATTTTTGGAAAGATTATTCAAGCCATCTATAGCATGGGAGGGGGAACCCACAAATAACAGCCCGGACCCAGCCGCACCACTCGACGCCGAACAATCTGACACAATTGGAGGCTCTGCCAATAAAATTACACCTTCAGCCCACGTAATAATGGCGGTCATCGCCCCGTGGACGGAACCATTCCTAGCCTACCTTGCTAGGCAGGAACTCCCGGAGGACCAAAACGAGGCCCGCTGCATAGTGCAGCGATCTAAAGCCTACAGAGTCCATGAGGGAGAGCTTTATAAGAAAAGCACTACCGGAGTCCTTCAAAGGTGCATCTCCGAAGAGGAAGGGCGTAACCTTCTGGCTGAAATTCATGCCGGACTCGGTGGTCACCACGCCGCTGCTCGGTCCCTTGTTAGCAAGGCTTTCCGTACAGGCTTTTATTGGCCGACGGCCCGGGCAGACGCTCAGGACTTAGTACAACCAAAGCCATATGCCACCGACCGCACTCCAAACTATACCAATCACCTGGCCTTTTGCGGTCTGGGGGCTTGACATGGTCGGACCCCTTAAAGGCGGGACCGATAGAAAGAAATATTTATTGGTCATGGTGGACAAATTCACCAAATGGATCGAAGCCAAGCCTGTTAAAACGGCCAAATCCGGACCTGTGATAGACTTCATATCCGGGGTTGTACACCGTTATGGCGTCCCCCACAGCATCATAACCGATAACGGTACAAACTTTATCGCCGACGAGGTAAAACTCTAGTGCAAAAACATGGGCATCAAGCTCGATTATGCTTCCGTCTATCGCCCACAAACCAACAGCCAGGTCGAACGTGAAAATGGTCTTATCATGAGCGGCATTAAACCCAGACTAGTGCGGTCCCTTAAGGAATCTAATACGCACTGGGTAGAGGAGCTCGACTCCGTACTCTAGGGGCTGCGGACCACGCTGAATCGCACCACCGGATACACACCATTCTTCATGGTGTACGGCGCAGAGGCAGTTCTGCCCTGTGACATAATTCATGACTCACCTCGAGTGCGCATGTACGAAGCAAGAGAAGCCGAGCTCGATCGGCAGGACAGTTTGGACGCTTTGAAGGAGGAGCGCGACGTGGCAAAAGCCCGTTCCACATTCTATCAACAGCAGGCTCGAAGATATCAAAGCAGAGAAGTACGGGCCAAAAATTACAATGTCGGTGAACTAGTTCTACGCCTGTCGGACAAGAAAAAGGACAAACTCAAGCCCCAGTGGGAAGGTCCATTCATAATCGACCAAGTCCTGACTGGCGGGGCGTACCGCCTGCGAGATGCGTCGGATAACCGACTCGAGCCGAACCCATGGAATGCCACCCGTCTCCGAAGATTCTACGCCTAGTGCCGGACTCTGTGTTCGTCTCCTTCCTCTGTCCATTTTTTGCATTTTTCTGTCTTACATTTCTCTCCTTCCCCTCTTTTCTTTTATCGCCCTTAAAGGCTCATCTAAGTGATGCGCCACTCACGCTCATTAAACCTGGGGGCTTCTTTAACAGAAGCTTATTTATATGGGCTTCATGCCCAACACATGCGTGAAACTTCCGCATGTACCTTTTTATTCACCATTATATGCATCGATATGACTTAAGTTTTGGCCAAGCTGGGTTGCCTGGCTCCTGTGCTTACCCCTACGTTCCCGATTGTTCGGCTAGGTGGTAAAGGGAGCACCTCTGCGATTGTTACTGCCGGGTCAGCCGGATGTGTACCTCAGACTGGGTGAAGCCGAAAGCTAGCATTCTTAAGGGAATATTCGGTCGGTGAGATAAAAGATGATCTTTTTACCCATTTTATACGCCCCAGATGCTTTTTCTGCGTCTTTTTTCGCAGTCCGGACATGCACTTTAGGGCATGCCTCCCAGCGGAAGGAACCCCTAACAGAACTATTCTCTCTGGAAGATGTTTCTTACTAACCATGTAATATCACATAACTAGTTGGGCACTTGTCTGATAAAGCACTAATGACCCCTACGCCTGGTCTCCACGCATACCACGGTTCTTATATAACCGCTATGGTATTCGGACACACTCCAGACCGTCAGGTCTCGAGGTTGAAGCGAAAAGGTCGGCAACGACGAACGATCTACAATCCGGCTAGAAGGCATTACACATGTCAATTCAAAATTACATAGTCATTATGACTGATTGTATTCCTCTTCTATACCATCTAACAGGCTGTCTAATTTACAGTCCTGCTGGGAATACTTTGCGGCCAACTCTATTTGGCTGTACACTAAGCTCACAGGGATCTCCTTCCCGTCAGGCCCCACTGGTCCGACCTCGGCCATGTGGTTCGGGTCAGACTTCGTAAAACGGGTCTTCACCATGGCCTAGGCTTCCTGAGTGCCTTGTCGGCAGGCCGATATCTTCCACAACCGGAAGCGCCACCGAGCTCCCTTCAGCTTCTCCACAAGCTCTCCAAGGCTCTCGGGCATGGAGTGGGCAGGCCATAAGGCTTGGGAAACACCTCGCATCGCTTGTCGAATTCGCTCGTGCAGTTGCATGAGTTCGGGAAGAAGGTCACCCGTAGAACCGGGCATCTCCTCTGCAGGACGACCTGTGAGCATACCTACAGACATTACTCTGTTAATCGACTTCCTTGGCGAACTCTTTTTTCAAAGTTCGCTCAAGCACTTACAAAAAATGCCGCGTCCAAGCCATTGATTCTCCTTCGTGGAGTCCGACAGCTGGCCACAAACGTCTTTAAGTTCGACATCCAGCTTGGTGTTGGCATCCTGAAGATCATTCTTCTCTCGCCTCACCCTTGTCAACATACTCTCACCAGCCTTTAGCTGGCGTAAGAGTTGTTGCTTGTCCGGATCGAGTCCGGCGCCATCTGCAATTTAACTTGTCAGATTTGCATCCACGCCGCACAATACTAATCTTTCAAAGTGTATTTTACCTGAGGGGGTCTCTCGGGGCTCCCCTACTGCGGCTAGTGCAGCCTCTAGTTGGGCCTTGCACTTCTCCAGCTCCTGGGACAGTACAGTATTCCTCTCTGTAAGAACTTGCATATTAAATGATCCTTAAATCAGTTGCTCTAACTGTTTCAAGTCTCGGGGGCTACTGGCATATGTATATATTTAACCAAAATTTTCTTACCCGTATGTCTTTCACATACTGCTCCGTAGCTCTGGCTAAACCATTTTGAGCGGCACGGAGGTACGCATCTCCCGAATTAAAGGCATCTAAAGCCTCTTGGGAGAAACAACCGTCGCGTAGAGTTGCCCGGCGACGCCTGTGGTTCATGGCACTCTCCACTTCTGAATTTGTGGCGGACAGCCTGTCCGCGTCTCTGTCGGAGGAGCGTCCGGTGCGCGCCTTGTATTCGCCTCCGCTTCCTGGCTAGACATTGGAGCCTGGCTGGTGGAGGCGCGATTGGCAACCTCTCCGGATGTAGTCCGGCGAGGTCTCTTCGTCCTGAAGATAGCATGAACGTTAATATAACCCTGTCAGAATAACTCCAGGGAAGCAGAGGGTGCACTATACCTTTGCGCCGGCATTTCAGTCCGGACTTCATTCCTTTTTGCCCTACGGGGCTCTGCGGCCCCTCGTTGGCTAGCCGCCGCAGGTTCGGCCTCTTGCCGTGGAAATCTCCCCTTCAAAACGCGGTTGTCGTCAGAAACACCGAAATACATGAGAGTGTAATCCCTCTCAAGTAAATGAGACTCCGGTTTCCGTCACCTGGGAGGCCGGGATTAACCCTGGGTAATCAACCGTGATGGCTACCAAGGTATTGTCCTTGCTTAGCTGATAGAACACCCCGTCGATAAGCTCCACCGATATGTCCGGATCCTCTTCGGAGTCCGGATCAAGGGACCGTTCTGGGTCCTCGGGCTGTGGAGGGCGGCTGCTTATATTCTTTACCTCCTGTCGCAGTTCCTGCATTGAAGTCGTTAGACTACCTATCTAACCACGGGGGTATAAAACAAACGGGCAAGCGCAATTGTTCACTTACCCAACTTGGAGGATCGTTCATGCTAAATCCGGCCCACGGATTGATGCAGAGGAATTCCTCCTTTTCTCCCTTGTACAAGGAGGATAAGATCTTTTCTAGAGCGGCGGGCGAGTCCGCCCTTTACGACCGTAACGGGTGGCGTCATCCTCCCCGTTGAATTCCCACATTGGGTGGCCTCTGTATTGAAGCGGCTGCACCCCTCGCATAATGCATGCGGCCATGACTCCAATCATGGTTAGTCCGAATGAGCCAACAGTCTTATTCGGCCCATTAGGTAAAGGACGTCTCTGTCGCTTTCTCTCTGAGAGATCCGCGCACGCCAGCTCAAGCGTTTCTTCAATGGAGCACTGTTGAACTCAGGGAGACCGACCCGGATAGGGTCCGGTAGCGGGACGTCATCTATGTAAAACCATTCCGAAGGCCAGTCCTCGGACGCTTCCTTTGGGGTTCCGGATAGGTATCCGGTCCCGGTGATGCGCCATACTTCGGCTCTGCCCACTTGGTATATGGACCCCTTTCGAGAACGGGGAACCAAGCAGAATAACCTCTTTCACAATGCGAAATGAGCCTCAACGCCTAAAAATAGCTCGCAAAGGGCGACGAAACCCGCAATATGCAACACGGAGGCGGGCGTGAGATTGTGCAGTTGGAGGCCGTAAAACTCCAGAAGCCCGTGAAGAAATGGGTGAATTGGAAATCCTGGTCCCCTTAATAGATAGGGGACGAGGCATACCCGCTCTCCCCTAGAAGGATTGGGGGTGCTCTCCGCTTGTTTTCTTCCATTATAGGTGGCGAGACCGGCTCGGATCGGGACCATGCATGCCTGGGGGAGGAATCCCTGGGCTTGAAGTGACGCTAACTTGCTATGCGGGATGGTACAACTCTCCCAGTCCCCGGGTTTGGGACCGGAGGGGCGAGGGGAGGAGCTAAGACGGCTGGTCATGTTGGAATAGACCTTTGCTAGAAGCGCTCTGATGATCACTCGTGGAAAGGAGGAGATGTGGTTTGGATCTAAATCCCCATCCTATTAAATAGGCGGCTCGTTTATACGGCCAGGGGTGTAAATGTAAAATCACCCCGGTTTTTCGCATCTGCTTTACACGTAGAAGACGACCATTATTGGGCATGGAAGCCGAGGAGCACTACATTACAAGAATAGGACATTATTCCTACAGGTACACAAGATTTGGAGAAGAACCCGCCTTGCAATGCTAGACAATTTGCGCGCCGGACTCGTCGTCATTGAAGCCTGGTTCGGGGGCTACTGAGGGAGTCCTGTATTAGGGGGTGTTCGGGTAGCCGGACTATACCTTCAGCCAGACTCCTGGACTATGAAGATACAAGATTGAAGACTTCGTCCCGTGTCCGGATGGGACTTTCCTTGGCGTGGAAGGCAAGCTTGGCGATGCGGATATTCAAGATCTCCTACCATTGTAACCGACTTTGTGTAACCCTAACCCTATCCGGTGTCTATATAAACCGGAGGGTCGTAGTCCGTAGGACAGAATCAGTTCCATACACAACAATCATAACATAGGCTAGCTTCTAGGGTTTAGCCTCCTCGATCTCGTGGTAGATCTACTCTTGTACTACCCGTATCATCAGTATTAATCAAACAGGAGTAGGGTTTTACCTCCATCGAGAGGGCCCGAACCTGGGTAAAACAAAGTGCCCCCTGTCTCCTATTACCATCTGTCCTAGACGCACAGTTCGGGACCCCCTACCCGAGATCCGCCGGTTTTGACACCGACACATGGTAAAAGAGATCCAGTCAAGTTATACTCAATGTAAACTAACAGCAATGGATGCAAATGACAGAGGTGCTCTCCAACTAGTGCTTTTTAATAAGAGGATGATGACTCAACATAAAAGTAAATGGATAAGCCCTTCATAGAGGGAAGCAGGGATTTGTAGAGGTGCCAGAGCTCGGTTTTGAAATAGATATGAATAATATTTTGAGCGGTACACTTTCATTGTCAACATAACAACCGAGAGATCTCGATATCTTCCATGCTACACACATTATAGGCGGTTCCCAAGCAGAATGGTAAAGTTTATACTCCCCCATGACCAACAAGCATCAATACATGGCTTGCCCGAAACAACGGGTGCCTCCAACTAACAACAATCCTGGGGGATTTTTGTTTGCAATTATTTTGATTTGATTTGCGCATGGGACTGGGCATCCCGGTGACCAGCCATTTTCTCGTGAATGAGGAGCGGAGTCCACTCCTCTTGAGAATAACCCGCCTAGCATGGAAGATACAAAAAACCCTAGTTGATATATGAGCTATTCGAGCATACAAAACAGAATGTTTATTTGAAGGTTTAGAGTTTGGCACATACAAATTAACTTGGAACGGCAGGTAGATACCGCATATAGGAAGATATGGTGGACTCATATGGAATAACTTTGGGGTTTATGGAATTGGATGCACAAGCAGTATTCCCGCTTAGTACAAGTGAAGGCTAGAAAAAGACTGGGAAATGACCAATTAGAGAGCGTCAATAGTCATGAACATGCATTAAAATTAATCAACACTGAATGCAAGCATGAGTAGGATATAATGCACCATGGACATAAATATCATGGAGGCTATGTTGATTTTGTTTCAACTACATGCGTGAACATGTGCCAAGTCAAGCCACTCAAATCGTTCAAAGGAGGATACCACCCTATCATACCACATCACAACCATTTCAATAGCATGTTGGCACGCAAGGTAAACCATTATAAACTCCTAGTTAATTAAGCATGGCATAAGAAACTATAATCTTTAATTGTCATTGCAAACATGTTTCTTTCATAATAGGCTGAATCGGGAAAACTAATCATATTTACAAAAACAAGAGAGGTCGAGTTCATACCAGCTTTTCTTATCTCAATCAGTTCATCATATATCGTCATTATTGCCTTTCACTTGCACGACCAAATAGTGTGGATAATAATAATAGTGCACGTGCATTGGACTAAGCTGGAATCTGCAAGCATTCAATTCATGGGAGAAGACAAGGTAATATGGGCTCTTTGTTAGATTAACAATAATGCATATAAGAGCCACTCAACATTTTCATTATGGTCTTCTCTTCTCGACTCCCAAAGAAAAGAAATAAAACTATTTACACGGGAAAGCTCCCAACAAGCAAAAGAAGAACGAGAAATATTTTTGGGTTTTCTTTTTAATTATTACTACTACATGCATGGAAAATAAACTAGCTAAAAGCTACAACTATTTTTTTGGTTTTTCTTAAGGTTTTTCAAACATACAAGAAGAAAGCTTAAAAAGAAAATAAACTAGCATGGATAATACAATGAAAAAGTATGAGCACCGACAACTGGCATGAGTGTGTGAACATGAATGTAATGTCCGTGAGAAATACGTACTCCCCCAAGCTTAGGCTTTTGGCCTAAGTTGGTCTATGCCCATGGATGGCCTGGTGGATATCCGAAGTTGAAGCTGGGGTCGTATAGAGATGCGTTAGCTACTGCCTGAAGAGCTGCAGCTTGGAGGCGGGCTGCCTCCGTGCTCCTCTCGTACTCGTCCGCCTTCTCCCTGGTTATAACATATCTCCCTTTTGCCTGAAAGTCTAAGAAAGCAGGAGCAGGGAGGGCGACATGATATGTGCGTCGTCTGTCAAAGATTAGTTGGTACTGGAGGGACTGATTGTTCCTCTCAACAAACTGATGATGAACCATAGCATTATAATCTAAATAAGCAAGAGGCAACTCAATATCATATCCATGTATGGGTACCTCAAGAAAATCAGCTAAATGGGTTGCATAAATTCCACCAAAGAAATCTCCATTAATTTTGTTATTATGCACCCTACGAGCAACAATGGCCCACCAAGTTATATTGTCAATCTCCTAATACAAAACTCTTGAGAACACTAAGATCTGGAACACACATGTGACATGCCTCATCCTTACCATTTATGCATTTACCTATAAAGAGAGCAAAATAATGTATAGTAGGAAAATGAATGCTCCCTGTGGTGGCTTGCGTGATTTCCCTAGATTCCCCCATAGTGATACAAGCAAGAAAATCCTTATATTCAGATTTACGAGGTTCACTAACATTACCCCACTGTGGGAGTTTACAAGCAGTATTCAAACCTTCTAAGTCCATGCTATAAGATTTATCATAAAGATCAAACAGGACAGTTTGAGAATTGCGTGATGATGTAAATTCAAACCTTCTCACAAAGGAATCAGTGAGGTAGTAGTACTGACGGCACTTATCTGCCTCGAAGCTCTCAAGATCAGCGTTACGCACGTATGTGTCAAATTCCTCCTTAATTCCTGCTCGAACCATGAAGTCCTCCGACGGCCATTCACAAGGCCGCACTTGAGAGTCCCTTGGTAGTTCATTATCCGGCTCGCGTATTGCGGGCCTGGGTCCTTGTTTCCTTGAGAAACCACCTTGGTACATTTTCTTAAACATATTTCTTCCTCTGAAAAATTTCTGAATTTTTTAGTAACTCAAAAATAAAAGTGAACCAAACTCAACAAGTTGATGGTAACTACTCCTACAAGTGCCTAGAGGCTATATCATGCATTAAAACTACTTTTGACCACATAAATTTGACATGCAAACTCAAGAACAAGGTCACCTAAGCAGCAAAAAATTGCAATGAATAAAGCACTAGAACAAAAACTAATTGGACCATTGGAGGAGTCACATACCAAAGAACAATCCCCCAAAGCAGTTTTGTGAATGGAGCTTTGAACAAGGAGAATGAAAATGGCAGCAAGATGAGCTAGAACTCGGGTTTGAGCTGGTGGATGATTTTTTTGGAGCAAGACAAAGTGTGTGGGTGCAAGGATAAGTGGAGGGGACCCACGTGGGGTCCACGAGGCAGGGGGGCGCGCCCAGGGGGTAGGGCGCGCCCTCCACCCTCGTGGGCATGTGGTGGGTCCCCCTGGTGTGTTCTCAGTGCCAGAAATTCTCAAATATTCTAGAAAAAATCATATTTAATTTTCAGGGCATTTGGAGAACTTTTATTTTCGGGGTATTTTTTATTGCATGAATAATTCAGAAAACAAACAGAAAATACTATTTTTGCTTTATTTAATATAAATAACAGAAAGTAAAAAGAGGGTACAAAGAGTTGTGCTTTCTAAATTCATCCATCTCATTCTCATCAAAAGGAATACAAACAAGGTTGATCAGGTCTTGTTAACAAACTCATTTCGAATAACATGAAACCGTAAAAATTTCGAATAACACTAGGTTACCTCAACAGGGATATGCACATCCCCAACAATAAGAATATCATATTTCTTCTTGATAGTAGGAAGAGGAAATTCAAAACCTCCAATAGTGATTTTTTAAAATTTTCCAATTGAATTGATACTATGGACTTGAGGTTGTTTCCTTGGAAAGTGTACCATATGCTCATTACCATTAACATGAAAAGTGACATTGCCTTTGTTGCAATCAATAACAGCCCCTGCAGTATTCAAAAAGGGTCTTCCAAGAATAATAAACATACTATCGTCCTCGAGAATATCAAGAATAACAAAGTCCGTTAAAATAGTAACATTTGCAACCACAACAGGCACATCCTCACAAATACCGACAGGTATAGCTGTTGATTTATCAGCCATTTGCAAAGATATTTCAGTAGGTGTCAACTTATTCAAATGAAGTCTACGATATAAAGAGAGAGGCATAACACTAACACCGGCTCCAAGATCACATAAATCAGTTTTAACATAGTTTCTTTTAATGGAGCATGGTACAGTTGGTACTCCTGGATCTCCAAGTTTCTTTGATATTCCACCCTTAAAAGTATAATTAGCAAGCATGGTGGAAATTTCAGCTTCCGGTATCTTTCTTTTATTTGTAACAATATCTTTCATGTACTTAGCATAAGGATTCATTTTAAGCATATCAGTCAAACGCATACGCAAAAAGATAGGTCTAATCATTTCAGCAAAACGCTCAAAATCCTCATCATCCTTTTTCTTGGATGGTTTAGGAGGAAAAGGCATGGTTTTCTGAACCCATGTCTCTCTTTCTTTACCGTGTTTCCTAGCAACGAAGTCTCTCTTATCATAACGTTGATTCTTTGATTGTGGGTTATCAAGATCAACAACAGGTTCAATCTCTACGTCATTATCATTGCTAGCTTGAGCATCAACATGAACATCATCATTAACATTATCACTAGGTTCATGTTCATTACCAGATTGTGTTTCAGCATCAGAAATAGAAATATCATTGGGATTCTTAGGTGTGTCAACAACAGGTTCACTAGAAGCATGCAAAGTCCTATCATTTTTCTTTTTCATCTTCTTAGAACAACTAGGTGCATCAACATTAGCTCTCTGAGAATCTTGCTCAATTCTCTTGGGGTGGCCCTCAGGATACAAAGGTTCCTGAGTCATTTCACCTCCTCTAGTCATAACTCTAACATCATTATCACTACTCTTATTATTTAATTCATTGAGCAAATCATTCTGAGCCTTAAGTACTAGTTCTACTTGAGTGGTAACCATAGAAGCATGTTTACTAATAAGTTTAAGTTCATCTTTAACTCTAGACATACAATCACTCAAGTGTTCAAGCATATCAACATTGCATTTCAATTGTCTACCAACATAAGCATTGAAGTTTTCTTGTTTGACAATAAAATTATCAAACTCATCTAAGCATTGGCTAGCAGACTTATAACGAGGAATATCACCTTCATCAAATCTATAGAGAGAATTTACCTTTACTACCTGTGTCGGGTTATCAAGACCATGTATTTCTTCAATAGGTGGTAAATTGTTAACATCTTCAGCTTTAATACCCTTTTCTTTCATAGATTTCTTTGCCTCTTGCATATCTTCAGGACTGAGAAATATAATACCCCTTTTCTTCGGAGTCGGCTTAGGAGTTGGTTCAGGAAGTGTCCAATTATTTTCATTAGTCAACATATTATTCAATAGCAATTCAGCTTGATCAACAGTTCTTTCCCTGAAAACACAACCAACACAACTATCCAGGTAATCTCTGAAAGCATCGGTTAGTCCATTATAAAAGATATCAAGTATTTCTTTTTTCTTGAGAGGATGATCAGGCAAAGCTTTAAGTAATCGGAGAAGCCTCCCCCAAGCTTGTGGGAGACTCTCTTCTTCAACTTGCACAAAATTATATATTTCCCTTAAGGCATCTTGTTTCTTATGAGCGGGGAAATATTTAGCAGAGAAGTAATAAATCATATCCCGGGGACTACGCACACAACCAGGATCAAGAGAATTAAACCATGTTTTAGCATCACCCTTTAATGAGAACGGAAACAACTTAAGGACAAAGTAATAGCGAGTTCTCTCATCATGAGTAAACAGGGTGGCTATATCATTTAATTTAGTGAGATGTGCCACAACAGTTTCAGATTCATAGCCATAAAAGGGATCAGATTCAACCAAAGTAATTAACTCAGGATCGACCAAGAAACATTAATCCTTATCAATAATAAAGATAGGTGAAGTAGCAGAAGCAGGGTCATATTTTATTCTAGCATTCAAAGACTTTTCTTTAATCTTAACTAATAATTTCTTTAGATCAGATCTATCATTGCAAGCTAATAAGTCTCTAGCAGTTTCTTCATCCATAACATAACCCTCAGGAACAACAGGCAATTCATATCTAGGGGGAGAATCTTCATCATCACTTTCATCATTATTATCAGATTCAATAATTTCATTCTCTCTAGCCCTAACAAGTTGTTCATCAAGAAATTTCCCTAATGGCACAGTAGTATCAAGCATAGAAGTAGTTTCATCGTAAGTATCATGCAAAGCAGAAGTGGCATCATCAATAACATGCGACCTATCAGAATCAATAGCATGTGTAGGTGTCGCAAGTTTACTCAAAACAGAAGGTGAATCAAGTGCAGAGCTAGATGGCAGTTCCTTACCTCCCCTCGTAGTTGAGGGAAAAATGTTGGTTCTTTGATCTTTCAAGTTCTTCATAGTGATAAGCAGATATAAATCCCAAGTGACGCAAAGAATAGAGCTATGCTCCCCGGCAACGGCGCCAGAAAATAGTCTTGATAACCCACAAGTATAGGGGATCGCAACAGTTTTCGAGGGTAGAGTATTCAACCCAAATTTATTGATTCGACACAAGGGGAGCCAAAGAATATTCTCAAGTATTAGCAGCTGAGTTGTCAATTCAACCACACCTGGAAACTTAATATCTCCAGCAAGGTATTTAGTAGCAAAGTAATATGATAGTAGTGGTAACGGTAGCAAAAGTAATATTTTTGGTTTTATAGTGATTGTAACAGTAGCAACGGAAAAATAAATAAGCGAAGAACAATGTATGAAAAACTCGTAGGCATTGGATCGGTGATGGAGAATATGTCGGATGCGATCGATCAAGCAACAGTTATAACATAGGGTGACACAGAACTAGCTCCAGTTCATCAATGTAATGTAGGAATGTATTCTGAATATAGTCATACGTGCTTATGGAAAAGAACTTGCATGACATCTTTTGTCCTACCCTCCTGCAGCAGCGGGGTCCTATTGGAAACTAAGGGATATTAAGGCCTCCTTTAATAGAGTACCGGACCAAAGCATTAACACATAGTGAATACATGAACTCCTCAAACCACGGTCATCACCGGTAAGTATCCCGATTATTGTCACTTCGGGGTTAATGGATCATAACACATAATAGGTGACTATAGACTTGCAAGATAGGATCAAGAACTCACATATATTCATGAAAACATAATAGGTTCAGATCTGAAATCATGGCACTCGGGCCCTAGTGACAAGCATTAAGCATAGCAAAGTCATAGCAAAATCAATCTCAGAACATAGTGGATACTAGGGATCAAAACCTAACAAAACTAACTCGATTACATGATAAATCTCATCCAACCCATCACCGTCCAGCAAGCCTTCGATGGAATTACTCATGCACGGTGGTGAGCATCATGAAATTGGTGATGGAGGAAGGTTGATGATGACGATGGCGACGGATTCCCCTCTCCGGAGCCCCGAACGGGACCCAGATCAGCGCTCCCGAGAGTGTTTAGGGCTTGGCGGCGGCTCCGTATCGCAAATCCTTCTCTCTGATTTTTTTCTCCCCGAACATGAATATATGGAGTTGCAGTTGTGGTCGGTGGAGCGTCAGGGGGCCCACGAGGCAGGGGGCGCGCCCCCACCCTCGTGGACAGGGTGTGGGCCCCCTGACGTGGATTCTTCTTCCAGTATTTTTTATATATTCCAAAAATAATCTCCGTTGATTTTCAGGTCATTCTGAGAACTTTTATTTCTGCACAAAAATAATACCATGGCAATTCTGCTGAAAACAACGCCAGTCCGAGTTAGTTCCATTCAAATCATGCAAGTTAGAGTCCGAAACAAGGGCAAAAGTGTTTGGAAAAGTAGATACGATGGAGACGTATCAGTCATCAAGAATATTTTCTAACCTAGACAAATTATCTGCTATGGGGTTCTTAGCCCCTTTCCTATGAGTAATATGTAAATCAAATTTTTGCAGCAAAAGAACCCACCTAATGAGTCCAGGTTTAGCATCTTTCTTTTCCATAAGGTATTTGATAGCAGCATGATCAGTGTGAACAATTTCCTTGGAATTAACAATGTAAGATCTGAATTTATCACAAGCAAACACAACTGCTAAAAAATCTTTTTGAGTAGCAGCAAAAGTTTTGAGCACTGTCTAGAGTTTTGCTAGCATAATGGATAACATTTAATTTCTTAACAACCCTTTGTCCTAGAAACACCAACAACATAATCACTGGCATCACACATAATTTCAAAGGGTAGGTTCCAATCAGGTGGTTGACCAATAGGTGTAGAAATTAAGGCTTTCTTAAGTATTTCAAAGGCTTCTACACAATCATTGTAAAAAACAAATGGAACATCTTTTTACAAAAGATTAGTGAGAGTCCTAGAAATTTTAGAGAAATCTTTAATAAATCTCCTATAGAAACCAACATGACCAAGGAAACTTCTTATACCTTTGATATCCTTAGGACACGCCATTTTTTCAATTGCATCAACTTTATCTTTATCAAATTCAATACCTCGTTCGGAGATTTTTTGCCCCAAGGCAATACCTTCATTAACCATAAAGTGATACTTCTCCCAATTCAAGACAATATTAGTTTCTTTACATATCTGCAAAACTCGATCAAGGTTGCTTAAGCAATCATCAAAAGAAGTTCCGTAAACGAAAAAAATCACCCATGAAAACCTCAACAATCTTTTCACAAAAGTCAGAGAATATAACAGTCATACATATTTGAAAGGTAGTAGGTGCATTACATAAACCAAAAGGCATACGCCTATAAGCAAAAGTACCAAATGGGCATGTAAAATAGTTTTTTCTTGATTCTCTTGTGACACAGATATTTGGGAAAAACCAGAGTATCCATCTAGAAAACAGAAATGTGTATGTTTTGATAGTCTTTCTAGCATTTGATCAATGAAAGGTAGGGGATACTAATCTTTCCAAGTAGCTTTGTTTAGTTTTCTAAAATCAATTACCATTCTATAACCTGTGATAACTCTTTGTGGGATCAATTCATTTTTATCATTAGGTACTACAGTAATACCTACCTTCTTAGGGACACAATGAACAGAACTTACCCATATACTATGAGCTATAGGATAAATTATACCTGCTTCCAGAAGCTTTAATATTTCATTTCTTACCACTTCCTTCATCTATGGATTTAACGTCGTTGGTGATCAACAACTGGTTTAGCATCAGGCTCCATATTAATTTTATGCTGACATAGAGTGGGACTAATGCCCTTAAGATCATCAAGAGTATATCCAATAGCAGCACGATGCTTCCTAAGAGTTTTCAATAATCTCTTTTCTTCATGCTCTGAAAGGTTAGCACTAATAATAACAGGATATATCTTCTTTTCATCAAGATAAGCATATTTCAAAGTATCAGGTAATTGTTTAAGTTCAAACATGGGATCACTCTTGGGAGGAAGAGGGTCTCCAAGAGTCTCAATAGGCGAATTGTGTTTCAAAACAGGCATTTGTTTAAAGAATATCTCATCTATTTCGTTTCTTTCATTCATATGCATATCATTTTCATGGTCTAGCAAATATTGTTCTAAAGGATTAGTAGGAGGCACGACAATAGAAGCAAGACCAATAATTTCATCCTCACTAGGTAATTCTTTATCACGGGGTTTTCTATGGAATTTGGAGAAATTAAACTCATGAGACACATCCCTGAAACTTACACTAACAGTTTCTTTCTCACAATCTATATTAGCATTAACGGTGTTCAAGAAAGGTCTACCAAATATAATGGGGCAAAAATCATCTTGTGGAGAACCAAGAACTAGAAAATCACCAGGGTATTTTATTTTCCCACACACGACTTCAACATCCCTAACCATCCCAAGTGGTGTAATAGTGTCTCTATTGGCAAGGTTAATGGTAACATCAATATCTTCTATCTCAGCAGGTGCAATATCATTCATAATTTCTTAATACAAAGTAAATGGGATAGCACTCACACTAGCACCCAAATCACATAAGCCATGATAACAATGATCTCCTATTTTAATAGAGATAACAGGCATGCCAACAACATGTCTATGTTTATCTTTTTCACCAGGTTTAGCAATTCTAGTGGCTTCATCACAGGAATAAATAACATGTCCATCAATATTTTCCACCAAGATATCTTTAACCATAGCAACATTAGGTTCAACTTTAATTTGTTCAGGGGGTGTAGGTGTTCTTTTATAATTCTTGCGAACCACAGTTGAAGCTTTAGCATGTTCTTTTATCCTAACAGGAAAAGGTGGTTTCTCAATATAAGCAGCAGGAATAACAAGACCAACATTATAAGTGGTCGTTTCATCTCTAGCTTCAATGGGTTCTATGATTTTTACTTCAATGGGAGGATGATATTTAAACCACTTCTCCTTAGGGAGATCAACATGAGTAGCAAATGATTCACAGAAAGAAGCTACTATCTCAGAGTCAAGTCCATATTCGTCGAGCTCTGAATCTTCGGAGTTGTGTTTAATTCTTTCCAAAAGACCCATCCGAATTCAATAGTCTTCTTCATGAAAGAACGAGTACAAGTAGTATCGAGCATGGATTGATCATTACGAGAAATCCGAGCATAGAAATTCTGAATAATAATTTATCTTGAGAGCTCATGATTGGGGCATGAATATAACATTGACTTAATCCTCCCCAAGCTTGTGCGATACTTTCGCCTTCACGAGGCCTATATATACATACATATGTATATATATATATGACTCCTTTTTTGTACTCCCATCCTCAATATACCTCTCGTACGCATTGATTATACCCATCTATCATTGTTAATATACTTTATTAAATATTCTAAGATACCCCAATACGAGTTTGATTGAAAAAAATATCATTTGTGATGTACTTTTTATAATATACCTTTTTTTATGTACGAACAATTCAGTATATACGTACCCTTAAAAAATATGTACAGTCACATGATTTTTTTTACGAAACTCATTTTGGGGTATCTAGTAATTATTAGTGAATTATATTAAAAATAATAAAAAGGTATGAAAGATTCATCTATGGGGTATATGAGGTGCAGGAGTACGTACTCCCAGGAGTACACAACCATTTTCCTATATATATATATATATATATATATAATTCCGATCACGATGAACCAGATGCATAGGATAAAACTTCTGATGAAATTCCAATTTCAATTGGTTGTAATTCCAAGCTCCAATATCATCATATAGCATATACCATATCAAGGCCTTTCCCTTCAAAGATAAAGGGAATACCTTCTTCTTGACTTCATCTCCGGGCAAACATGCAAGCTTAAATAATCCACAAATTTCATTCACATTGATTAGATGCATATCAGGGTGTAGTGTTCCATCTCCTGCATAAGGATTAGCTAGCAGTTTCTCTATCGTACCTGAAGGAATTTCATAATAAATATTTTTAGTAGGTGCAGTAGGTTGAGGAGCAACTCTTTGTTCTTCCGGTCGAGGTGAAGATACTCCGAACAAACCCCTCAAAGGATGATTTTCCATAGTGACAAGTGACAATAAATTTTAGCACGTAATATAAATTTTACCTTACCAAATTCCACTCACCAAAGGCGCTTCACTCCCCGACAAAAATGCCAGAAAAGAGTCTTGATGACGCAAAAGTATAGGGGATCAATTGTAGTCCTTTCGATATGTAAGAGTGTCGAACCCAACGAGGAGCAGAAGGAAATGACAAGCGGTTTTCAGCAAGGTATTTTCTGCAAGCACTGAAATTATCGGTAACAGATAGTTTGGTAGTAAGATAATTTGTAACGGGTAACAAGTAACAAATGTAGCAAAGGTGCAGCAAGGTGGCCCAATCCTTTTTATAGCAAAGGATGTTTGAAAATATGGCCTAGAGGCAATAATAAAGTAGTTATTATTATATTTCCTTAATCATGATAAATGTTTATTATTCATGCTAGAATTGTGTTGAACAGAAACTTAAATACATGTGTGGATACATAAACAAATACCGTGTCCCTTGTATGCCTCTACTATACTAGCTAGTTGATCAAAAGATGGTTAAGGTTTCCTAACCATAGACATGTGTTGTCACTTGATAACGGGATCACATCATCAGGAGAATGATGTGATGGACAAGACCCATCCGTTCGCATAGCATATGATCGCTCAGTTTATTGCTACTACTTTCCTAATGTCAAATACATATTCCTTCGACCATGAGATCGTGCAACTCCTGGATACCGGAGGAATACCTTGTGTGCTATCAAATGTCACAACATAACTGGGTGATCATAAAGATGCTCTACAGGTATCTCCAAAGGTGTCTGTTGAGTTGGCGTGAATCGAGATTGGGATTTGTCACTCCACATGACAGAGAGGTATCTCTGGGCCCTCTTGGTAATACAACATCACAAGAAGCTTGCAAGCAAAGTGACTAAGGAGTTAGTTACAAGATGATGTATTATGGAATGAGTAAAGAGACTTCCCGGTAACAAGATTGAACTAGGTTTGCAGATATCGACAATCGAATCTCAAGCAAGTAACATACCGACAGACAAAGGGAACTACGTATGTTGTCATAAAGATCTTTGTAGAATATGTAGGAACCAATATGGGAATCTAGGTCCCGCTATTGGTTATTGACCGGAGAAGCGTCTCGGTCATGTCTACATCAATCTCGAACCGGTAGGGTCAGCACGCTTAACGTTCCGTTGACGATATAGTATTATATGAGTTATGTGAGTTGGTGACCGAATGTTGTCAGGAGTCCTGGATAAGAACACGGACAAGACGAGCAATTCCGGAATTGTCTGGAGGTAAAGATTGACATGTAGGACGATACTATTTGGTCTCCGGAAAGGTTTCAGAATGCACCGGGTATTTATCGGATCACCGGAAGGGGTTCCGGGAAGGCCACGGGGAGTTACCCTACCACATGAGAGAAAGGCAAAGGGGGGCTCCCCTCCTGCCTTCTTGCCAGTGCCAAGAAAGGAAGGGGGCGGCAAGGGCAGGAGCCCAGGGCGGCCGCCGGCCCTCTTGGGGCGCCCTAGGCTGCCCCCTCCTCCCCCACCTATATATATGAGAGGATGGAGATGGGCAACACACACCACGATCCCCAAGCCGTGTGCAGCGCCCCCTCTCCCTCTAGTTCTAGTTCCTCCTCCGTCCAGTCCGTTGTGCTTGGTGAAGCCTTGCAGATAGTTTCACCACCACCGTCACCACGCCGTCGTGCTGCTGGAACTCATCTACTACTTTGCCTCTCTTGCTAGATCATGAAGAAGAGGACGTCATCGAGTTGAACGTGTGCTGAACGCGGAGGTGCCGTACATTCGGTACTTGATTGGGACGGATCGTGAAGGTGTACGACTACATCAACCGCTTTCCGCATAGCAATCTACAAGGGTATGTAGATGCTCTCCCCCTCTCACAGCTATGCATCTCCATGGATAGATCTTGTGTGTGCATAGATTTTTTTTGTTTTCCATGCAACGTTCCCCAATAGTGGCATCATGAGCCAGGTCTATGCGTAGATGATATGCACGAGTAGAACAGAAAGGAGTTGTGGGCCGTGATGGTCATACTGCTTACCACCAATATCTGATTTTGATTCGGCGGCATTGTGGGGTGAAGCGGCCCAGATCAACCTTACATGTCCACGCACATGAGACCATTTCCGCGGGCTGGCATGCAACTTTTTTCTGCATAAAGGTGGCCGGTGGGTGTCTGTTTCTCCTACTTTAGTTGAATCGAATTTGACTACGGCCGGTCCTTACTTAAGGTTAAAACAACATACTTGATAATCACCATTGTGGTTTTGCATCGGTAAGAACGGTTCTTGCTAGCTGCCCATAGCAGCCACGTAAAACTTGCAACAACAAAGTAGAGGACGTCTAACTTGTTTTTGCAGGGCATGTTGAGATGTGATATGGTCAAGATATGATGTGATATATTTTGATGTATGAGATGATCATGTTATGTAATAAGTTCACGACTTGCATGTCGATGAGTACGACAACCGGCAGGAGCCTTAGGGTTTTCTTTAATTATTGTATGACTTGTGTGTCAATCACTAAGCGCCATGTAATTGCTTTCACTACAAAAAAGACATATCCGTGACATTTTGGGCCGAACGAAATTTTTTTCTGTCATACATATGACACTTCTATGCCGATAATTGTGACAAAACCCAGCATCATCATAGATGTGGTGGGCTCCTACTTCTATGACAAAAAATCATGACAGAAAATGGGCTTTTCATCCTGGGCGGGCCGGAGACGCAGCTGCATGACATTCTTTGGGCCGTCCATGACGGAAAAAACCGTGGTAGAAGTGAGGAGGAGGAAAATTTCAGGGAGTTCCCGGTTACGGTGGGAGGTCGGGGGCCGAGCGATGCGCATTTCTCTCATACACATATGCGTGTGTGTGCGAGGTGTTGGCCCTAACTGAACCCGAGCGAGGCGTTGGGCTCTAACTGAACCCGAGCGATTGCACAGCAGGCTACGCATTACTGAACCCGATCGAGCAATTCCTTCGCTAGTGCTGCTAACTGAAGCCGATCGATTGGATGAACAGTGAGTGTTGCGGGGGGGGGGGGGTTGGATGAACAGTGAGCGGTGGCGTTGCCTCTGGATGAACAGGACCCCGTGGTGTGGAGGGCTGGATGAACAGTAGACGGTGGAGGGGTGCCCATGGAGGGGTGGTTGAACAGGACCCCGTGGTGTGGAGGGCTGGATGAACATTAGACGGTGGAGGGTTGGTGGAGGCTGGAGGAGGTCGACGGTAGCCCGTGGAGGCTGGAGGAGGTCCACGGTGGAGATGAACAGTATCCCGTGGAGTCCCGTTTTGCGGTACGCCACACCCCTCCCGATGAACAGGACCCCCGTTTCGACCGTAGGAGGTCCGTTTCGTCCGTTTTGCGGTACGCCACACCCCTCCCGATCAACATGACTCCCGTTTCGACCGTAGGAGGTCCGTTTCGTCCGTTTTGCGGTACGCCACACCCCTCCCGATCAACAGGACCCCCGTTTCGGCCGTAGGAGGTCTGTTTCGTCCGTTTTGCGGTACGCCAGACCCCTCCCGATCAACAGGGCCCTGTTCCGAAACATAGGAGGTCTGTTTCCTCCGTTATGTGGTACGCCAGGCCTCGTTTCCATCGCCTGTTCCATCCAAGCCCTCCCGATGAACACGACCACGCATTCCGTTCCGACCCAGCCGGTTGGCCCACGCGTTCTGTTGCCTCGCGATGAACATGACGCATTCCATTGCCTCCCCATGAACACAAAGCATTCCGGTGCCTCCCCATGAACACGACGACGACGCTGTTTCTCTGTTCTGACCCAGCCATGTACACGAGCCCTGGCCGTATGTATGCGCAAGTAGGCGTTCGAGACCCCGCCCGTATGTACACATACGTGGCCGTATTTTCTTTCTTGCACCCTGGCCGTTGTACGTATGTGTACATGCTACGTGCGCGCCTCTACTATGACATGTACGCGCCTCTACTACGACACGTGCGCGCCTCTACATCCACCAGTATATATGTACATACACGTTCGCGACCAGAATGACAACGCTACGTACGCTTCGACCAGGTGGGTCCCGACTGTCAGGCACTTCCTTGCCTGCGAAGATGTAGGCGGTGGGTCCCAGCAGTCAGGGGGGCGAATCGTTTTTTTTGCCCGGACGCACTTCCTTGCGTGCGAAGATGTAGCTGGTGGGTCACAGCAGTCAGGGGCAAACGTTTTTTCGCGAATTACGGTGGCCCGTCCGGTGGGTCCCCGCTGTCAGGTGGAGGAATAATTATTTTGCACGTAATAAGGAGGCACTTCCTTGCTGTGGTAGTGGACCCAACTGTCAGCCTCTCCACGTACAGTCCACATCCGATGGAAGCCGTTCCTTGACCATGTTGACCACGCCGCACCGAGAGCACCAGGGCGGTGGACGACGGTGAGGCCTAGGAACGGGACGACACGGAGCCAGGGAAGACGCGACAGTGGATGCCCGCGCGTAGAGGAGTACGAGGGTTCACTGATTCGCTGTGGTGTGAGGCTGCCGTCGCCGCAGAATAACAGGGGGTGTGGGTGAGTAGAGGGATGGCCTGGCCAGCGGTGGGTGTAGTAGGGGGCAGTGAGGCCTCCGCCGCATCGCAGCTGGCCACGTGAGGCAGGAGCACGAGGCACGACCCGCGCTGGTTTTGGCAGCTGGAGCAAGAAGACCAGAGGTTGAAGAAGCACTACGGCCGTTGGATGGACATCGTACGATCACTAGAGCTAGAATCATGCATATTGACTAAGTTGACAAAGCCATCTGTCCCCGTCAAATTAGTAGGCCCACAAGTCAGCCTGCCACTATACTGGGTCCCAGCTAACAGGGGGAGTATTCATTTTTTGTGCGTAATAAGGAGGCACTTCCTTGCATGCAAAGATATAGCTGGTGGGTCCGAGCGGTCAGCGGCGGTAACATTTTTTTCGTGAAATAGAGAGGCCCTTTCGGTGGGTCCCTGATGTCAGGTGGAGGAATCATTATTTTGCGCATAATAAGGAGGCATTTCCTTGCGTGCGGCCATGGGCCCAGATGTCGGCCTCTCCACGTACAGTCCACTTCAGATGCATGTCGGTCGTTGACCATGTTGACCAGGCTACGCCGAGAGCACCAGGGTGGTGGATGACGGCGAGGCCTAGGAAGGGAACGACACAGAGGCAGGGAAGACTCGGCAGTTGTTTCCCACGTGGAGGGGAGTACGACTGTACGAGGGTTTACTGGTTCGTCTGCCGTCGCCGGAGAATAACAGCAGGTGTGGGTGAGTAGAGGGATGGCTAGGCCAGCGATGGGAGTACGGTGGGGCGGTGAGGCTTGCGCGGCAGCACAGCTGGCCACGGGGAGGAGGGAGCAGGCAGTCCCGCCGGCACTTGTTTGAGCGGCTGGAGCAGGAAGAGCAGAGATTGAAGAAGCATGACGGCCATTGGATGGACATCTAACAGTCAGTGCTTGTGCGTCAACCTTATTTTAGGAAAGCCTCAAATCTGTGGAAAACTGCATACAACCCATCTGCCATTATTTCTAATAATTTACAACCCATTTGCTAATTCTTAATGTTTTTTTGGAGCCCATATTCTTTTTGTTAGCATTACAGCCCATATTGTGGCCACAGTTAAAAATTTATACGAAATTTTGCATATTTCGGTGCGGTCCGAACTGTTTTTAATCTCAAAATTTCGGCTCACATTCAAACTGATTTTAAAAATAAGTGTATATCAATATAAAATCCAAAAAATTCTCCACGCATAAAAATTAATGTAATTTAAAATCTTGAAATGAAAAAAAGATATTTGAAACTAATTGCCGGTTTGATGTGTTTTAAAAATGTACAACCCATTTCTCATTACTGATGGGCCATTTTCTCGGCCAGCCGAATGAAAGCTCTCCTCGTCTTGAAAGATTTGCAGCCCAACAGGCCTGACAAAGCGACTTACTTGACAAATCACAAAAAAACTGGGCTGTGGCCGTGGACCCAGCTGTCAGCCTCTCCACGTACAGTACTCTTCCGATGGAAGTCGTTCCTTGACCACGTTGACCACGCCGCGCGGAGAGCACCACGGCGGTGGACGACGGTGAGGCCTAGGAAGGGGACGACGCAGAGTCGGGGAAGACGCGGCAGTGGAAGCCCGTGCGGAGAGGAGTACGAGGGTTCACTAGTTCGGCTGCAGTGTGAGGCTGCCGTCGCCGTAGGGCCTGGCCAGTGGTGGGAATAGTAGGGTGTGGTGAGGCCTCCGCGGTAGCACAGCTGGCCACGGGAGGCAGGAGCATGTGGCACGATTGGCGCTGCTTTGGGCGGCTGGAGCAAGAAGACCAGAGGTTGAAGAAGCACTAAGGCCGTTGGATGGACATCGTATGGTCACTGGAGTTAGAATCGTTCATATTGACTAAGTTGACAAAGCCCTCCGTCCCTGTCAACTTAGTTGGCCCACAAGTCATCCTCCCACTATGGTGGGTCCCAGCTAGTAGGGGGTATTCATTTTTTTGTGCATGATAAGGAGGCACTTCCTTGCGTGCGAAGATATAGCTGGTGGGTCCGACATGTCAGCGGAGGGAACATTTTTTCGCAAAATACAGAGGCCCTTCCGGTGGGTCCCAGCTGTCAGGTGGAGGAATCATTATTTTGCGCGTACAGTCTGCGGCCGATGGATGTCGTTCGTTGACCACGTTGACTAGGCCGCGCCGAGAGCACCATGGCAGTGGACGAAAGCGAGGCCTAGGAAGGGAACAACACGGAGCCAGGGAAGACTCGACAATGGTTCCCCACGCGGTGGGGAGTACGAGGGTTTACTGGTCCGGCTGCCGTCGCCGGAAAATAATAGGAGGTGTGGGTGAGTAGATGAATGGCATGGCCGGCAATGAAGTAGGGTGGGGCGGTGCGGCCTGTGCGGCAGCACAGCCGGCCACGAGAGGCGGGAGCAGGCAGTCCCACCGGAGCTGGTTTGGGCGGCTAGAGCAAGAAGATCAGATATTGAAGAAGCAGCACGGCCGTTGGATTAACATCCAACGGTCACTGCTGCTAGAATCATTTGTGGACTAAGTTGACAAAGCCAAAGTACACGTCAACCTAGTAGACCCACAAGTCAGCCTCCAAATCTGTCCCAAACAGCATACAGCCCGAAATTTCTAGCCAGATTCAAATTAATTTTAAATCTAAATATACCTTAATTTAAATTCAATGAAATTTTACACACACAAAAACAATGAAATTTAAAATATCGAAATCCGAAAGAAAACAGTATTTTGGAACTAATTGCCTGTTTGGTGTATTTTTTCATTTTACAGCCCATTTATTATTACTTATAGCCCATTTCTTATTACTTATAGCCCATTTTCTGGGCAAAATGCATCCCTCCTCGTCTTGAAAGATTTCCAGCCTAGCAGGGTGTAGAAAAGCAAGTAGGCCTACGTTGGTTATTCTACAAAAAACAAAATAGCTGGCTAGCCATTTTCAAAAAGGAAAAAAACAAACTGGGCTGGTCATGTGCTAAAGATATGAAATAAAAGCGTGGGCTAGACGAGCCACGGGTCCTGCACAACCCAGTTTATACCCTTCTCCGTCCTGAAAAAACAAAATTACTGCGCGCGCTGCTGGGTCCCTACTGTCATCCTCACCATGTACAGTCATCTCCTTATTCCTCTCGGTTGTTGACCATGTTGACAACATCGGAGGGTGGCGCCGCAGCGAGCGAACCAAGGCGGAGGACGATGGTGAGGCCTCAGACGGGAACGAACAGGAGCTGGGGAAGATCACATCCAGCCGTGGGAGGCGGGAGCAGGCGGTCCCGTCGGCGCTGGTTTGGCTTTGGCCGCTCGAGGAACAAGAGACTGAAGAAACACGACAGACGTTGAATGTCAATCCAATGGTCAAGGTTGGCATAATCGTTTGTTTACTAAGCGGACACCAAGTAGCATACTTTTTTTATATAGGAGGGAAACTGCGAGGAAAATGCGTTCGTCTACCGTCCTCCTCACAGGGAACGTTCACCACAAAAGTGACTAGCACCCTTGGTTTTCAACCGAGAGGTCTTGGGTTCGAGTCCCAAGAACTCTCAATTTTGTCCTCCTTCCTTCCTCGCAAAAAAGGAAAGAAAATCAAAGACTTGGGAAGGCATACAGAACTAGCTAGTGTACCAGTAAAGAGACATTGCCAAGTTTTAGAAAAAAGAAAGACGTGCTCCTGTAGCTGGTTCGAATCCAAACCTAGACTATGACTATGTATGGTGCTATGCTACTCTGCAAGTAATGAAACTGACATATCCAATGTCCGCTTCTCCTCTTCTCTACTTACTCTGCCTAGCATCAGAAGCTCTGGCCGCAACAACCATGTCCGCTGGCTGCTCGTCCACCTGCTCTTCAGCAGGCAACAACCAGATATGCGCCAAGTCCCCACCCGTACCATCGCCTCTGGGTCTCATCACACCCCCGCCGGCACGCGCACTGTAGCCGATTGCTCATCGCAACCTGCTGCCGTTGGTGTGGTGCCACTGCTGCAAATCACGCAGAGTCATCCATTGCGTCTCAACCACAATCCGCAACCCTGGCCAAGTCTTCTACAAATGCCCGAATCATGGGGTAATAATATGTTTAAATGTTGTTCTGCTGCTTTCAGTTGCTGATTTTTTTAATAGTTTGGTTGATGATCTTCCAATTTGATTTGTGCAGAAAAGGGAAGATTCATGTGATTTGTATTTCTCGGAAGTTGCTGATGTGGGGGAATGCAACTACGCTGATTATTTGGTTAGCCGAGGAATCCCAATACCAGAAGGTTGGGGTGTTGGACAAGTAACTGAAGGAACGGCAGAAGAGGAAGATGCAGAGCAGAAGGTGAAAGATGCAGTTCCTCTGATCATGGCCAAGCAACAGCTGCTGAACGGCCTTGACAACAATGAGGAGATGAAAGAGCTTGTGAAGATAATGGACAAAATCGATGTGTCCTGTAGGATGATTGTCTCTTTATTTGCAGTGTATGTAGCACTCATGATGTATTCAGTGGCTACGACATGAGCACTTTGCTGAAACTAGTAATGAATGAAACCTGTGTAGCAGGCTTGGCGTAGTGTTGTGAACATCTAATGATTTCTATTGACAGAAATCAGGGGTATCCCCTTTTGCTCATATAAATAAATAAATAGCAGAGGCCCTGTCGGGTCAGCTTTGTTCTCATTCGAAGACGTCGAGCAAATTGCAGTCCAAGAGCAAACTATGTCATCAAATTCAAGTTTCACAGCCAAATATGAGTACAACTAAACAACAATGTCATCATGTTTTAGTTGTCATACAATCACCAAACACAAATCAGTATACATAACAAGTGATGTTCTCACAGCAAAATACTAAACAACATGTTCATCAGGTTTTAGTTGTCATAGCAAACACAATTTCACATAGTAGATAAAAAAACGTCTTCTGACAGGAAAATACGACAAAAGCAATGTAATCATCATCCGCAGTAGCAGCGTCAACATCTTCGCCATGTGTATCAGTCTGAATCGTAATTCCCCATGGTGTCATCTTCTTCTTCATCCTCAACGTCCTCGAACATTGGCTTCTTCTTGATCAACTCTTGTATGTCCACAGCACGACAGGCAATCTTTTCGCCGGCGTCATTGACGTGATGGTTCTCAAAGATATTAGGAACATCTATGTTATCTTGTACATCAGGAGCAGTGTAAGCATCATCTTGTTGTGCAACTTCATTAAACGAATTCCTCTGCTCAAACCTTTGCAATACTCTCCAGTCATCGCTACGTGCAAATGTGTCTTCCAAGAAAAATATCTGTGTTGCTTGATTTGCCAAAATAAAAGGCTCGTTGGTCTGGTACGCCGCCTTGACAATGATGGATTTGAAATAATCATCAGCTCTGGGTTTTGCGATCCTGGAAAACAGGTTATACTAACGACAACACAACAGAACCACACATCGATGATCCTCGAAACTGGAGATATACTGCAACTAAACAATGTCTGTTATGTTAGCATACATTTCAGTTGTCTCTTTGTCATACGTATCCGTGCTCATGATGGCACTGTTTTGTGTCTTCCTGTCTTCGTCTTGTGCAAGGGTGTTGTAGCACACATCTCCAACAACGCAAGATTCATAATGTCTTACCCGAGTATCAAGACCCATTGCTAGTGAGTAAAGGGCATCATCAACTGCATGCCCATCCTCCCGCATCTTCTTAACCTATGATTAGAAAATAGACAAGCTTATCATCTTATGTACTCAATATATTAAAAAAACTGACAATGCACTTCAAAAGCTTACATGGTTCTTGAACCATTTCGCAAATCCTGCCATAAATAGTTTGTCAATGTTTCTTGGATTTTGTGGCAGTAACTCCTCTTTGTAGATGCTGCACAACATAGTGATCGCATCAAAGAACTAAATATATAAGAATGTGCTGCAAGTTTAGTAGATTATGATGTATAAGCTGCAGTACTGCACTTACTTGATATAAGGTAGTATCTCAGGACAGTTATTCAACACATACCAAACCATTTTGTCCAAATCTTTAGGTTTGTCCTCTTGTCGACTCTTCCCTATAACTCGAATAGAATAATCGAAAACATTGAGCCCGGGATTGTCTTCACCCACCTCTTTGCTAAGCTGATCAGCTATTTCAATGTATTTTGAGCAGAATGTCAACGCTTCTATAGCAATGTAGGCCTCTGCAATGGAACCCTCAGGTCTAGCTATGTTCCTAACATAGCCCTTGAAAGTGCCTAGCCGCCTTTCAATAGGGTACATCCATCCATACTGTACTGGACCTCTAAGTAGTGCCTCATCAGGTAGATGAACAGCCAAATGCACCATCACATCAAAGAAGGCTGGAGGATATATCTTCTCAAGGTTGCATAGGATAGTTGGTATCTTGTCTCTAAGACGCTCCAAAGCATCTATCCTGATATTCCTACTGCAGAGTTCCCTGAAGAATTGTCCCAACTCTGCAACTGCTCTGTATAAGTCAGGGCGGCCCAATCCTCTAAGAATAACAGGTAAAACCCTTTGAAGTAGGACGTGGCAGTCATGAGTTTTCAACCCTTGTATCTTGTTTCCATCTGCACTGACTCTCCTTTCAGGGTTGGAAGCAAATCCATGTGGGAATCTCACACGTGACAGGACCTCGCAGAATTCTTTTCTTTTTACCTTGTCCAAGACGTACACAGCTGGTGCCATATCCCGTGGTTTACCTTCATCTTGCACCTGCAAATCCTTTCTGATACCCAGGTGTGTCAAATCAATCCTAGATTTTAAGGTATCTTTCGTCTTGCCTTCAATATTAAGAAGTGTGCCGATAATGTTGTCACATATATTTTTCTTGATGTGCATCACATCAAGATTATGCCGCAGATCCAAATCTTTCCAATACTGTAAGTCCCACAAAATGGACCTGCGGGTAAACAATAATCTCTCTTCTACCCTGCCACGCTTCCTTTTCTCGCTACCATTACCAGGATGGTTTCCTGGTGTAATATGCATGACCTTCTCTAATTCCACTTGCAACTCATCGGTGGTGAGCCTCTTTGGCGCATCACGGTTTTCATGCTTTGCATTGAACACATGTCTTTGGTATTTTCTAGGATGCGGCTTGTCCTTGGCAAGGAAACAACGGTGTCCAATGTAACAGATCTTGCTAAGTATTGCGTATGACAGCGGATTCCTATCACAGCGAACACATGCATTGTAACCATGTGTCGTTCGCCCTGACATAGTGCCCAAAGCTAGATAATGGATGCACCAAATTATAACAGCACACAGAAAGAAATCAGCTGGTGGGCTGCTATATAGCTCTCGAGTGTGAACACCCTTCCATAGCTGTTGAAGTTCCTCCACAAGAGGCTCCATGAACAAATCAAAATCCTTTCCAGGAATTTTTGGACCTGGGATGAGCAAGGCCATCATGTAGTTTGATTCTTTGGTGCAGACATTTGGAGGCATGTTGTAAGGGATGATAAGCACTGGCCACATGCTATATGTGGCTCTCTGGTGGCCAAATGGGTTAAATCCATCTGAAGCTAAGCCAAGTCTAATGTTTCTCGGGTCAACAACAAACTCTTTGTGTTTATCATTGAAGCTTTTCCACTCACTACCATGAGATGGATGGCTCATTACATTCTGATCTCTGTACTCCTGGTTCCTAGAATGCCACAATACATCCGCTCTTGTTTCAGCATCATGAAACAACCTCTGCAATCTTGGTGTAATTGGAAAATGTCTCAGAACATTATGAGGAATCCTCTTCACAGCATCGCCATCTTTCCATCTTGATGATTTGCATTTCGGGCATTCACTTAAGTTGGCATAATCCTTCCAGAACAGAACACAATTATTCCTACAAACATGGATCATATCATATCCAATTCCAACTGCACGAAGGAAATTCTTCATTTTACTGTAGGTGTGTGGCAGCTCAGATGCATCTGGGAAAGATTTGCGGAGAGCAGTCAATATCGCATCGAATGATTTGTTGGTCATCCGATCACATGTCTTCACTTGAAGAAAGGTGACCATAGCTGAGAATACTGACTGCTTATTTCCTGGGGTGACATCAACGTTGCATTGTTCCAACCTGTGGGCCCACCATTTTTCTTCTGCAGGTGAAAGTTCACGGAATGCATGAGCATTTCGTAGCATTGTTTCAATGTTGGTCAAACTCACTGGCTCCGCCACCACCACCTCCTCTACCTCTTCCACCTGAGCATCAGGCATATCAAGATGGTGATCTGCTGCTTCCACGTAGTCAATAACATTGATGTTCACAGCTTCACCATGATGAACCCACCTAGTACATGTGACCGACATCCCATACAAGTGTAGATGATTTTGCACAGTTGACTGGGGTCTTGTAACTGAATTCATACAACTGCTACACGGGCGGAGCACATCTGATTTCGGACCACCGTACTCAGCTCTGATAAAGTTCATGAAGTTTTCAACCCCCTCGACATATGCATCGGAGAATCTTCGAGCAAAAGTTATCCAAGTCCTGTCCATCTGTTAGACATACAAATTAGTTCTTCTACTAGATATTACAGGAAAAACATATATGCTTTTTTATGAAGTCCAGAAAAAATACCTAGGTCGATGTCTAAAGCTATGGCAAGATATTTGGACGAGCATATCTAAGTAACAAAATATATGTAAAGCTAATTCAGCAAACATATTTGAGTGCCAAATTATGGAAGGCTGTTTCAGCAGTCAATGAGGCCGAGCACACAGCCATCGAACTATCGAAGGCCATCGAAGCAACAAAGATCGAGTATAAAACGGTGTAGAGCTATTTCAGCTAACAGATTGGCTACTAGACCATGGAAATCTAGGTCACAATAAATATATGGCAGGATATTTTAGCAACTAATCGGCCTTGGCATGCCATCTCAGCTAAGCAGATTGAGTGCAGAACAGGGCAAGGAAGCTTCTTAAGCAGAGCATATCGACAGTAAACTACTTCGGCAAACAGTGAGATTAACAACGTCTATCAGCTAGCATTCAGCGCTACACTGACATGAACGGGGCCTCAGTCTAGAATGTGCGTATCGTGGGAGAAGCTGACCGCCCTGCGTCTCCACACGAACGTCGCCAGCAGTGGCAGCGCTGACCGCCGTGCGCCTCCACAAGAACGTAGCCAGAGGTGGCGGCACGGCTAGAGGACGACGGTCTACGAGAGCGTACTATGGGAGCGAGAGGATCGCCGAACCGTGGCGCCGACGTATCGGCACGACGGGGAGGGCGGCTTTGGCGGAGCAAATGGAGTGGAGGGGAATAGGGGGGAGGGGGGTTTGGGGAATATTATTGGCTAGTTGGCCGAAGGGCGGTTGAATCAGATTTGGGGGGAATTTTTGGGTGGGGGAGGATTTTCGCGCGGTGGGCGGGGGGAGTTTGGCGCATGGTCGGTTTCTCCAAGTGCAGTCCCACCTGTCAGTGAAGAGGCAAGCCGAAGCGTGTTCCGTTTGCGTGAGCCATGTGCAGGACCGAACATGTGTGGGGTGCAACGCGACCGCGACAGGAGTGCTGTGAGTGTACCGCCTTTTTTCCTTTTAAACTAGGTGCTTCGCCCCCTCAAAAAAAATTTGTTGCTTCGCGCGATCCATCGATACTACTACTAGTAATCCGGTAATCCCGACTAAAACGGCGCGGCCGGGTCTTTTCCCGCAAGATATGCTGGGAGGTTGGCTTAGTTGGGTTTTTTAAGACGAGTAATGCCACACCTACGTAACCCCAGTTACGTAATTAACGTAATGTGAAACGTGTGAGTTGTTGATTGTAGATTGGGGGGAGGGAGGGGCCGACCACCATGAAAATTAGGGGAAGAGAGAGAGAGACAATTTACGTTAACCCTTTCGTAGGTTCCCGTAGATGTAGAAAGATGTGAAATGCGTGAATGTGTAGTGGACGTACTATTGGAGTGCCTAAGATAATTTGTGTATGTATAGACCCTATGTGTTTATTTTACTTCGCATGTTAGATTTGTCTCGGTTCAATAAAAAGCAGAGTTGGAGATGATGGTGTGCCTGTCATCCTGCAATATAGGCCGTCGGATCTATATCTAACGGATAGGAAGGAAACTATGACAATTTACCCGCACTCCTCTCCACATTTGCAGATAAGGCTTTCCCTCGTTCATCCTTTTCTCCCACAAGATCTTGATCTTCCGTGCAATGCACGGGCATCTTGCTTGTACTCCTACAATATGTATATTATTGTGAAAGTTCATATACACCGGCCGAGATTAATGCAAACACGACAGATTTTCATTACATTTCGAACTTTTATAGGACAAAAAAAGAAACCCGACCCTAAACCTATTCTATGGCGGCGACCGACCTCCTCCATCTGCGATCTCTATCTACGGGGGCGGGGTTCAAAACCCGTGAAGTGAAGGTGCGGTCTCCGGCGAGGAAGAGTAGAACACGGGATACGGACCGGCCAGTTGGCACACCATGCCCTGCCGCCTCCCATGCCCTACTCATCCTTGGAGGAGTCCCCGACCTCAGCGGTGCCAGACGTTGGACGGCGGCAAGTAGGACGCGTGGCTGACGGTGCTCCCGTCGTCGGCCGCCAGCGTGGCCACCGCTTGTGTGGTCGTGTCCGCGTCCGGCTACGCTGCTATTGCGTCGTGAGGGCGGCGACCTCGAGCTTCATCCCCAAAAACAAGCTCTCCCACAGAGCGTTCGCACTTGCAGTCATGGCGGATGTGGTGCCAGGTAGGAGGACGATGCGCTATAGTGTGGAGGTTAGCTGGGCGTTGCCGCTTTAAGTAGCGCATTCCGGTGAGGCCAAGCGTCCGGGTGCGTCATTAAGTCGCCGGAGATGATTCCTCGGGCACCGAGCCTCTTAACGACGACATACGAACGGACGACATGAATGCGGGCAGCTGGCGCCGGCTGGGAACGCACTACGCGACGACGCGAGGGACGAGGGTTTTGGTGTGCCAGGGTAGTCAGCTGCGATCGTGGCAACGTTGGAGATGCCCTTTGCTCACATGCGATCCCCGCATGTCATTGAAAAAGCAAGACGACCCAGCATGGTCTCAGGTCTAGAGGATGCAGTTGGCCGCGCTACACCACTCCGCGGACGCGTCGCGGCGCCCCGTGCATCCTCGACGAGCCGGGTGTTGGGGTGTGTTCGGATTGTGGCCAAAGTGCACCTTACCAAAATTTTGGTCATGACCCAAAGATTGGTCTTTGTTTGTATGGTTGCCACTTTTTTGGCATGCCAATGAACTCTAGCCAACTCTAGTTCATTTTTCTTGCCAATGTCGGCCAAATCATGGGCAACCAATACCTCAACCAAAATTTTGGTCATGACCCAAAGATTGGTCTTTGTTTGGATGGTTGCCATTTCTTTGGCATGCCAATGAACTCTAGCCAACTCTAGTTCATTTTTCTTGCCAATGTCAGCCAAATCATGGGCAACCAATACCTCAACCAAAATTTTGGCTACCAATGCTTTGATGGGGCAACCTTGGGCACAAACAAAACATACCGTTGGTCGTGCCACAGCACTAACGCCACCCCTGGCACACTAAAACCGACCGTGTCTAGCGACGATATGAGCGTGTCGCTCACCGCGGTCGCCGTGTCCAGAGGCGGTGCTGGAGCTGTGCCCCGTTGTTGGCCCCAACGACCCACATGGACGGTAGTCGGTGGCGAGGAGGTCGTGGGCCAGCTCCTCCATTGGACTAGTCTGCGCTACGTCGTCCCGACGGGTGTGCACCACATGTCGGTTTCCCTGTTTTCCTGGCCGTATTCGAGCGTCAGTGCTCCGCATTGCGCATTAGGCCTTTCACTATGTAGGCCAAGCGAGACAACTTATTGTTTATTTGAGCAATTCAAGTATAATCATGTGGCGTTTGCTTATTTCTTATTCCTCTCCAACCCTCTTCTCCATCGATCAGGTCGCCCTCCAGTCGAGTCCATCCTCCCGCATGCCTCATTTGAACATTCCACCGAAGTTTCATTCGCATGTACCCACCCTAGTCCTCCTTCAATAGATCTCCGAACCCCGAGATGAAATCGAGAGGGAACGAGTGGGGGCACGTGATACCTAAGGCGGATTCAAAATTTTGAACCGGTGATCATAGCATCCGCAAATCATATATAAAGGGTATTCAATGTTCGTTTCGTTTTTGAATGTACAATATACTCCCTCCTATCCTTTCTAGTTTACATATAAGTTTTATGTGTAGTCAAAGTATCTCTACTTTGATAAAAAAGGTATCAACATTCAACAACGCCAATCAATGTTGTTAGATTCGTACGTACTCCTAGATTTGTACTCGAGATGGTCTCCAATTTGACTATTGACAAGATTAATAGTACATGAGATGTATAATGTGAAAATTATATCATTGGAAACTCCTCTCACATACGAATTTGACCGTATGCTTCGTGTAAGTTGCATGTCATATATTATTACTCTAACATTTGGTCAAAGTTAGCCTCAAAAAACGCATTAGACCCTGTATGCTTTGTGTAAGTTGCATGTCATATATTATTACTCTAACATTTGTGTAAGTTGCATGTCATATATTATTACTCTAACATTTGTGTAAGTTGCATGTCATATATTATTACTCTAATGTTTGGTCAAAGTAGTATAGTGGAAGTGGATCCTCTGACGTAGGTATACCTGCCTTACCCTCCCTTTCGGCCACTTACTGGCGGACCCCATGCTTGCTAGGCCCCGCATGTCAGTTACTCAATGGGTTCGGCCACGTCAGGGGATCCTCATCCGTAGTATACTCCCTCTGTTTTTATTTACTCCGCATAAAACGGAGGGAGTGGTGGTATAATAAATGACGCGGGCGGGGGAGGGGGAGGGACGTCGGTTTGCTCTCAACTTTGGTCCCACAAGCGAGCGAAAACGCAAGACGAAGCGCCTTCCATTCGGTGAGTGACGTGGAGGGTCCAGCATGCCGGGCTGCAATGCGAACGCGACAAGAGCGGTGTACAGTCAAAACCGATTGACCGGTCGTCACCAGAACCACTATTCACACCAGAACCTTCGCTGCTCGGCCTACGCCAGCCACTTCCCTAAAACCACACCAAATCTCTAGCCCATTCCCCCACCTTTCGATCCCCTAGCCGCATCAAGCGTCCCCTAGTTCGCTGGAAAGCCATGGTGCGCCGCAAGATCACTTACTACAAGATGCTGACGCTGGAGCACCGCGTAGAAATCGCAGCGGCGGTCGGCGCCACAGACCTCCTTTCCCAAGGTTGCTTTCCGGCGGGCCAATCCCCGAGTTCTCTGGAGCCAAGCTACGAGGAGGAGGAAGCCGATCCAATGTTCATGGCGGAGGTCGCGGCGCAGAAGGCCCCCAATGGGTATGAGACGATGGACGTTGACTTCGTGCTGGCGTCCGAGTCCCCCATGGTGCAGGCGGACCAGCGGTTCAACATGGCGATACTCAAGGAGGACCAGGAGGCAGAGGCTCAACTCGACGCGGAGCGCGCGCATGCCGCTGCCATCGAGGCTCTCCTGCAGGCGGAACTGGATGTCGTGGATGTGACCCGGGCGGCGGAGGCTCAACTTGAGGCGGAGCACGCGGATGCCGCTGCCATCGAGGCCCTCCTGCAGGCGGAACCGGACATCCTGGACTAGAACCGAGTGGCACAGGCTCGACTCGACGCAGAGCGCGCGGATGCCGCTCTCATCGACGCCCTCCTGCAGGCAGAACCGGCCTTCTTGGACTTCAAGCGGGCGGTGGAGGCTCGACTCGACGCGGAGCGCGCGGATGCCGCTGCCATCAAGGCCCTCCTGCAGGCGGAACCGGACATCCTCGACTTGAACCGGGCTGTGCTCTCGTCCATGAAGAGCGCCCGCATGCTCCACTTGAACGAGTAGCTGGAGGCCGAAGACAACCACGGTGTGGAGACACACGTCGACAGCGATGGCTGGTTCGCGCCGGCAGCCAAAGACGACGAGGTCGTCTCTTTCCGCAAGCAGTGCTAGTTTTTCTTTATGTTGTTGTTTTTATGGATCTTTTGCTATGTAAAAACATATATTTGTTATGCAAGTCATCTAACTTGGGTTAGTCTACCATTTCAGGCGGTTGGATGAATATCCTACGTCTCCTAACCCTTCTTTCCTTCTTCCTCACCTCTTCTTTTCCCCAACAGACCACCGCACGGGCCGTACGGATACTCCCCAACATGCGGTTGGATAAACATACTCTATGAACGAAAATTATGTGTCAGCAATAGGATGGCTGAGTTTGGTTTGTTCACATGCGACAACACGTGTCAGTGAGGGTGCGTTCCCTTGGTTGGGTTTGCGGCGTGCAGGAGCGACTGTGTGAGGGTGCGGTGCGACCGCGGCGTGCAGGAGCGACCGTGTGAGGGTGCGGTGCGACCGTGACAGCCGTGCGCAAGTGTACCTCCTTCTCATTTTGAAAACTTTAGGCAAGCTTGGCAAAAATGTGTGGCGAAGTATGGCAATGCAAGGCCTAGACCCAAACAGGATAAGTACGTACGTACTAGGAGTAATAGTGTTAAAAAAGAAAGACGGGGTTTTCCTTCGCGGGATTTAATCGATACAAATCCTCATTTCACGTGTCAATTAATGCGTATTTTTTTCTCCAAAGACCAAAGAGCTAATCAGCTCACTCCTCGTCGCTTGATTAATGCAGCGCCATGCAAACCAACCTTCTCACTTCCGCATGCATGCAGGGGATATTAACGTCCTTGGTTGCTAACCCCATCAATTTTGCCACGATTAGTGTTAGTGGCCCTTTGCAAATTATAATTTTGATATACTGGCCTTGTGTACAAAAAATGGAGGTAGTAACTATATTTGAATTCCTTCCCCATTGCGGTAACGTCGACGATATCTTTTTTTTGGTGGTTTGGCAAAGTGCGTTCGACGGAGAACACCATTGAGGGAGACCATGGTAAGTCGTTCGCAAGTGCCGCCTGCAAGCCGAGACAACCACCTGCAAGCCGAGACAACATTATTTGCATCCAGAAAGTCCTTTACTAGTACTACTAGGAGTACTAGTGCGGTGAGATGGTTTCTCGAAGAAGACGATGGAGAAGAGAAGTCAGCGAAGAGTGAAATGATGGTTGCTTCGTCTGTGCTTTTGTGATTTGATGCCTCATTGCTTTGTGATTTGTGATAGAAGGGACAGGGGAGTAGACTCTGTGCTCTATACTGTACTACATGCGTCCAAGCATGGGAGAAAGAGGAGAGACGTTGCATTTTTCTATTCCTTCAATCAATCAACCAGGGAGCTTCGGTTCCATCTTTTTGGCTTTGGCAACACCGTCCACAATGGTTCCAACGATGCCAAAAGCTATTTTCACATTTGGCTACACATTGTGGATGCCCTTAACCGTACCACTTGGTTTTGCTCCTGTGTGCTATCTATACAAATCTGATGTGATGTGGGACTATTTGATTGTATTAAAGGAGAGGATTAGGCCCACCGCACCTGAAAATCAGGGGGGCATATATAGATTAGATGGAAAGTATACGCAGCAGCTACGTAGCCCTTTGTAAGTCTAGGATTAGGCTTCTTATTTTCAGAGGACGTTGTCCTGGCGGTTTTCTAACATGCGGTCCCACGTGTCAATGCTTTACCAAGCCGATCCGCGTCCCACATGAGGCAGAACAATGGCAGAAGCAACACGTGTTAAGTTGAAGAAGATGAGGGAGAAGCGGATTCAGCAACGAGTGAAATGATGGATGCTTTGTCCCTCCAACTTAACGGCGGGAAAGGTGCAGCTTTGTGATTTGACGCCTCATTGCTCATTACTACGCCGGCGCCATGACTGGGGTGCTTCACCCCGGCTGCACTCACTGTATTCCGGTATGGCATGTGGACCCGGTAGCTTGATGTCCCACATGTCGGCGAAAGGGACTAGAAGATTTATGAAAGAGAGCGCTCCACTCTTACGACGGAGGAGTAGACGACACGACGACCAAGTGAACTGTCACTTGTACTGTATAGTACTATAGTTTTTCTGTTTCGCACGATCCATCGATACAAACCCGATTAAATAGGAAAGGGAGGATTTTTCCCGCGCGGTAGATGATACTGGCCATACATTTCAAAGGCAATTTTAATGTATGCAAACTGAATAATTATAAGTAACAATATGATATCTAGTAAAACTAAAAACACATATGATATATTGTGTTAGAGTGTAGTAGTAGTGCTTTATTGCATAGTTGTTAGATGTAACATGCGAGAACGTGTAGAGATGTAGTTTTGGAGGGCCTACAGATATAAAAGCGTAATACGGTCACCGAACTTCAGAATAAGCTGATTATGGTCACTATATACGTTTTGCAGTGATTATACGGTCACTTTCTCACAGTTCAGCATCGGATTGCACTCTGTTGACTGGCCAAATAGTCTGCGTGGCGCCATGTTGACTAGTTAAATTGACCACATTCCTTGTGGGTCCCATCTGTTAGTTTGCATAGGCAAAAGGTCAAATAAACACAAATTTACATAGGCGCGACAAGGCTCCAACCCGTGCGCGGGAATCACCTGGTTGTGTATGTGTCTGTCAGGGCCTGATGTGTGCGCATGCACGTGTAGGTTGAGCACTTGAGCGTGAGAGTGTGTGTTGGTCGTGTGGTGTACTGGTGTGTGCATGCATGCGTGCGTGTGTGTGTGAGTGTTGCATGCGTGCGTGGCTACGTGTGTATGTGTGAGTGTTGCGTGCGTGCGTGGGTGCATGTGTTTGTGTGAGTGTTGCGTGGATCTAGTTCATGTGCATGTGTGCATGTGTGTATAATCACCACACCAGCTCCTGTGTGTTAAAACAGATGGCTCAGCATACCAATACAAGGCCACCTTGTCCGCTGTGCCTGCGGTCATGACTTCGAACCACCGTCAAAATATTTTTTTTGTCGTTTGTTTTCATTCTTACTAGCAAGATGCCCGTGCGTTGCAGGTAACATCAAGATGCATTTGTATGACTTGTTTATCTTGTGAGAGAAAAGGATGAACTAGGGAAGGCCTTATTTGCAAATGTGGAGAGGTGTGTGGGTACCTTTCTGCAAAATTGCCATAGTTTCTTTCCTATCCGTCAGATATAAATCGGACGGCCTATATTGTAGGATGGCAGGCACACCATCATCACCAACTCTGTTTTTTATAAGAGTGTATTTTATGTATTTTATAAGAGTGTAGATGTAGAGTAGATACAAGTTGACAGGTGGGCACAATGGTAGTGAGATAATGTGATGCAACACTAGAGGTGCACGTGGAGCGTTTAACTGGTCAACTAGTCATGTCATGAGGAAATACAGAGTTGTACGGTGAGCCCGTGACTGTATAATAACCACTAAACGTAAATGGTGACCGTAATGAGTGGATTCTGAAGTCCAATGTACGTATCATGCTTTCGCTTCAAATACAATGATCGTCATTGCATATATCGCGAGAGAAAGATGAAACATGCGTGAATTTTCTGGGGGCTTACTTTTAGAGGACCTGGAGATAGTTTTGTGTGCATACGTGAAAGGGGCGTACATGGGGGTATGCGATGGAGAGAGAGATGCTCTTCGTTTCTCTTTATTATGACTAACTTTGTATATAGTATAAAAATATACAAATTAACAGTGCGGAATAAATATCATTGTGGGCACCATGCAATGCAAATTAGCGTTCGTACTCCTCCATATAACTTTGTAATGTTGTATATATGTAGAAACTCTAAAATAATTTTTTGGCCACACTTTATTCAAAAGGAATGTTGTATGCGAAATAAACGTGAAGAGAGGGCTTTTTAGATCAATGGGGTACGTGATGTAACATGTGTGAATGTATAGTTGATGCATTTGGTGGGGCCTAGAGAGGTATGTGTGTATTACGTATTCGAGAGAGGCATGGATAGAGGGGCCGGCAGGGGGGGCGTGGGAGAGATAGAACGAGAAATGAGAGTGGTCTAGAGAGAGAGAGATACGAATATGACGTAAGAGATTCCATTCCCTTGAGTGTGTATATGCAAGGGGGGAGGGAATAGAGGCACCATGAGAAATTTTCTGTGTGTGTGGTGTTTGTGTTGGTATGTGTGGGTGTGAGAAGATAATGAGACGTGGGGGCAGAGGGTGTGTCACCGCGTGAGGTCCGGTGGGTCGAGGTGAGGCCCTTCGTTCGGTTCCGTCCTGCGCCACATTGGTCGGCCCGTGACGCATTTAGGAAGACCCATGGATGACTAGTCATACAAGATGAAGATAGCAGAATTGTGAAGGACTCCGTGTCCACTGACAAAGCCGGCTAGGATTTGTAACCCTAGGCTCTCGAACTAAGGTAACCCCTTTATCACTGATATTACTATTCATCCAACCTAACTTTAAGGGGCATCCTACAGAATGCTCTGCTAGAATCATACTCGTCGATTAGGAAGAGAGGTGTGAGACAATGCGTGAGAGACAGGCATAAAGATAATGTGCGTACATGAGACACGTAGGCAGGTCCATGTATATAGAAAGGGTCGATGAGGATTGTGCGTGTGTATGTTTGCGAGAGGAAGAGTCCTTGTGATAAAGGTTAGTGAAAACAGTTGTAAATGGTTACGAGAGGGAGGGAGGGTTATATCTAGAGCATGTGTGCGAGAAAGACACCTCGGGGGAGAGTGTGTGAGCATGTGTGAGAGACCACCGATGGAGAGTGAAACTACACGTAAAAGATTGCTCTACACATTGATTAAAGATATAAATTGTATCCAAATATTAGGATGGGTTCATGATATTTGCAATTCGCGTAAGGAGCGGTCATTGATCCATCAGACATCTAGATTCTATCGAATTTGAGCATGTCTATGTTATTATTCAACACAATTGATCCACATAGTTAGTATTTTGAACTCTAGACAATGCATCACTTTAGCAATCGAATATAAACGTGAGTATAGTTCATGTTGTGTGTGTAAAGCACATTATACATACGAAAGTTACATGATGTACATTATAAATAGCTACCTATGAACTAGCATACATTTGAATTCAACTTAAGGTGGTTTAAAAAAATCGAATTCAACATGAAGTCCATTCAATTATTTGAATTTGATATCATGGCATTTGTAAACCATACCTAAATTATGGGGGCACCAATCTTTGCTTTGATTTTGTACATAATAGCATATGTAGTCGTGTACAAAATAGGTTCAAATTTAGCTCCTCCATTCCAAAATAATCGTAGTCATACGATTTTCAAGTGTCAAAATTTCAAAAAGAAGCGGATAATTTAACGAGGTTTTGAAACATACAAGGTCAAATATAACATTGTCTATTTAGGTCAATCCTCATAGTTCAAGAGTACTCTGAACGGCAATGCTTGTGTTTCAAAATTTCGAACGAAGTGCCAAAAGAGCCTCAACTCGCCCGAAACCGCGTGAGACCAATATTTGGTAGTACAAGGAAATTAATTTTCTAATAACTCCGACCCGTGAAACCTACCGGCCCGACATCCAAAGGTCTAAACCGGGGTAGGTTTGTAGCTTCATCTAGACGCCACACAACCGCATCCGAAAAACATTCATACACAATGGCCGCCTAAGCACACATGCGCGCGGCCGAAATCGCGCCCGCCCACTATTTGGGACACCTAGGATTACCATCCTACCCCCGACCCGCAGTAGGTCCGAAATTTAAGAGGGGGGCAAAGTTTGTACTTTCCCCAAATTTCAAACAAGCGCGTCCCATCTTCTGTTCAAAAAAGCCAAAAACAAGCGCATCCCAGACCGAAACATGGTTCCCCCACCCTTCTGATAACCCATTCGTACTCCGTGGGCGCCAAAACTACCTCTCCACCAGCCGCGAAACCCCGGCGTCCTCCGTCCGCCACCCCATCCCACCCATCAACCGCCGCCCTCCTCCATCACGCCGGAGCCGATACCCCGACATCGTCGTCCACCGCAACCTCAACCACAACGCCCTCCACAGCTACTAGTTGAAGCCGAGGCCGAGCCGTCCGTACCCGAGCCAGTTCAACCACGCCGTCCTGCGCCTCACCCCTGCCGCTCCAACTTCGCCACCCTCCACAGCACCGGAGCTATTCCTGCTACGCCGTCCTTCGCCGCCTCAGATCTGCTTCCCCTCCGCCGACATACGGCCACGACAACACAGTCAACAATTTGGCCATGGGTTCATCCAAGCCTGCACCCTCTAGAACATCGATTTCCTGGTAATAAGAAGAAGGTCGGCGCGACATCTGGAGGTGACCACACCGGCAACCGAAAAAGGTACTCCTCTTCCCTTATTCGTGCAAATCTTATGTCTTTGCTTGCATGGTATTCATCCCACAGAAGACACTAGTTGACCGCTTCTTCTTGATACTAGATGTTCCTAGTAACTCGCGATGCACAAGGTTTCTCCTCATATACTATTTCACCTTAGCTAGAGGTCCGTCGCCCCCCTGAATTTCAATTTCTGGCCAGTTGATTCCCAATTAACGGAAGCATTCCCCGGCGTAACAGGCGCTAGTATGCCTATTACAACGGGGAAGCAGCGCCTTGGTGTTTATCTTAGGGGCGTGTGTGGCCTAGAGCTACTGGCGCCCGATCTGGAGGTCGGCCGGGATTAAAGGGATGGTCTGGGGGCGCTGCCAAGCACGGCGGTGGTGTGAGGTCGATGGGAGGGCGGGGCGGCGGAGGCAGGGGTCTGGGCCGGTGGTCGCTGGCGGTTCGAGAAAGATCGTCAACAATGACTAGCGGGAGGTAGATGAAGGCCATCTGCCCGTTCCTTATAGATCGGACGGTTCATTAAAAAAATCGACCGGCCTATTTATTTTCAGTCGACTATTATCTTAGATATGACTACATGTGGTGGTGTGCTGGAGGAGTACCTGCATTTCCTGTGCTAATATATTACAAAATCATACGGAGTAGAATCTAATTTTGTTTGCCATGCAATGTTGTAGAGCTATCATATGTCTCCTGTCATTTATTTTTCAGCCACCTGCTATCTGCTACTTTTACAGTGCACTAGTTCTGCACACACTTCACCCTTACTCTCACTATTGTGTTTTTATGCAAGGGTATTTCAGACTCTACTGCCATGAGAGAAGCCAAAAAGAAAAGAGAGCAGTCGCTCCAGCTTCGTATGCGGGTAGGCAAGACACGTTATATCGCTATAAAGGGTGCAGTACCAGCAGATGGAGACGGTAAACGTAGCTCTAGAGTTGATGACCTCGCTCGCAATGAACCACTATCCCAGGTGCTTGCTTTAACTTCGCGGTGTCATATGTGGTTGCATGTTCCATATGGTGTCTAGCTTGTATTCGAAAGGCCGAAGTCGGTAAGATAAGGAAAGATATTTTTTTACATGAACCACCATCCCGTGAGCACCAGAAGATAAATATCTAGTCAGGGCACTGGCCGAGCCAATGACAAGCCCAACAAAGATAGGTATCACCTGGAAGCCAACTAAAAAGCTACGATGGTGGCGAAGCAGCCCGCCTCTCACCAAGCTCTCAGGTCCTAGATGATCATCCTCACCACTCCAGCCAGATGTCTAGCTTGTATTGCTTCCAATTTGGTTAAATTGCATCTGCTTAGCTTACACATTATACCTTTGAATATGACATGTCTTTCTGTTTTTGGTACATACTAGTACATCTGTGTATTAACCATGTTCTTACATCAAACTAATGTTCTTGTGTATCCCTCATCAATCACTTATGACGACGCAGGCAAGTGACACTACAAAAAAATACACTTCCGTGATCATATGTGTTTGTCACAGCAGGTCGCGTTTTTTGTCATGCATGTACATCCATGAGAAATTTATGACAGAATCAAGATAGTCATACCTGTGCTGTCGTAGAAGTGTTCCATGACATTACCAAAATTATCATCATGGCAGTGTCCACTTCCATGACGATAAATCACGCGTCACAGAAGTGCTTTCGTCAAGGGTGACCGACACGTGGCATCCACCGTAATGGAACGCCGTTAAGCTATCGGGTCGGGTTTTGTATCCGATAACCCGTTAACAGCCCCGACCAATGGGGATTTTCCACGTGTAAAATCATCATTGGATAGAGGAAACATGTGTCGGCTCATCGTTGGGACAGATGTCATCCACTCACTGGACAGAAGGCGCCTATGATACGTCGACACGTGGCACGTCCCAACAGTGGCCCATTACTGTGAAAAGGCCGGCCCGTTTGACTTGGTCAAAAGCTGGCGGGCCGGCCCATGGAAAGCCTGTTAATGGACTATTCGCATATAGCCCATTTATAGCCTGCTAACCCAAGGCCCATTACGCCCTATCCGAATTAGGCCCAGTAGCGTCATCTGGGCCATCCAATATGATTCCAGCCCGTTTTCAGTTCTGGCCCATGTATAGCCCATGACGTCTTTCGGCCCATATGAGGCCCTTTGTAACTCTTGGCCCATTAGCGGCCCGTGCTGAAACTGGCCCGTAATGAATAGTGTATTACTTTACACCCATTAACGGCCCGTGGTGAAACTGTCCCGTAATGAACAGTGTATCACTTTATACCCATTAACGGCCAGTTATTCCGTTGGGCCATTTCCAGCCCAAGTTAACTTTCGGCCTTCTGAGGGCCCATTTATTCTTGGGCTCATTTGCAGCATTCGGTTACTTACGACCCGTTACTGTCATTTTCTACTTGTGGGCCAAATTCAGCCCGTCGTTACAGTCGGCCCGTTTGTGGACCGTTAGTCTGTTGGGCCATTTTCCTAGCATCACCAAATACGGCCTATTAAAGGCCCGTTATGGTCAGCCCATAAAACATACGATTTCCATTAAAGGCCCGTCTACGGCCCATTAAAGGCCCGTACAAGACCCATAAATGAGTCGGCGGCCCATGGATCCTACGAGACATAGAAGACCCATGGATCCTACGAGACATAGAAGGCCCATGGATCCTACGAGACGTAGAAGCCCATGGATCCTACGAGACGTAGAAGGCCCATGGATCCGACAACCCATGAAGGGCCATGGTCTGGTGAGTTGGCCCCCGTTTGAACGATATAGCATATTCAAAGAATTATCCTACTCAATACTATCACCTCTAAAAAGCATACACTATAGAACAAAGAGATCAAGGCATAGAAAGGTAGAATAATCCTACACTATACAATAAAGAAATTACAGCCGATTATACCCACTGGGCATTATGGTTCGGCACAGGTGATAATAAAGCATACACAAACAACAAATTACATACACTGGGCAAATACAGCTCATACATCACGGACGCGCATCAACTTAACTCCATTTGAACTATAATCTCTTGAGAAAGTAGGATTGGCCGGATTCAGATAGCACAAATTTCAATCTGCAAAATCTCCAATTCCTTCATGGTTACCTCAGTGTCTTGTTTCATTTTTTTGACTCCTACATCTAATACCTGCATGTCCAGTCTCAACATTACGTACACGTTGTCTTGCCACCTCTAGTTGATGCTCGAGGACATCAGCACATTCCAATTCCAATTCATAATCATTCGGTAACGGCCATGCCGCACTGCTCGCAGATCTTTGTGTTGATGTCACTTTATCCTGAAATGTTTCTGTAAGTACACATGACTAGGGCAAAAATATAGTTACAACAGTGATGCGAACAAGACACTATTTTGTACTACATGGCAAAATAGGACTAACAATAATGTTACACGTCACTTTCAAAAAAATGTTACACGTCATGAAGCATAAGCAGGTGATATTTTAAAAATTATAAAAAAGATAGTCTGTGCAGCCTGCATACAGAAATCCCTCTTAGCTCACCAGAGGAGCATGATGTTGGGGCCCAATCGAAAGCACAGACAAGTTACAAATTTAGACAACACGTTGCGTATAAGTAAGCAAGCAGTTGGACATTCTGTGCCTCAATTAAAGTCTTAGGGAGCATAATGAACAACAGAGGGTTTCATACAAACATACTACAGTAGGCAAAACTATGCAATCATTAGCGTAGTATAAACTAGATTGTGAGCCTCATGCAATAATAGTTGGTTAATAGACTTCAAAGCTTTAGGCACACTTCGGCAGAGTAATTAAATAGTAAGGCCTTTAATTATGTCAACTAATAGTGATACAAGTACCGAACACCAGGCATGATTATTTGGGCATCTCATTAACTGAGGACAAATAAAGAAATTGAAAAGAGAAAATTAACTATGCCTGAAACAAGCAAGGAATTGAACTGTTGAGTTGCATACAGTGACTTACCTTAGCAGGTTGAAGAGGCTCAGCGCAGCTCCTACTTCTCTTACAAGGCTCCTTCCTAACATCTTGTACTTGGAAATCCTCAATCTTATCTTCATTGCATCCCCTCTGCAAGGTGACACAAACTAGTTACTCATCTCCTTGGAAGATAAATATGCATACTTTCTAGTCTGTGAACACAAAAGAATGAGATTATAACAAAACAACACCACATAATGAAACATGCCACATCTCTTTCACTTGCACACAATGAAATGAGCATTTACTATGTCTGCACTATGTAAAAACTAGGCATACCTTCGAACTGGATCTCCAGGTACTCTTGGAGAGCCTACTGTAGTGTACAACCAAACCTTTATGTCACCTATGAGTTAGACAAGGCCCCACTACAGCAGCCCTTAGTGTTTAGATCGTTGACAAGCTCTGTTAGAGTGTTAGGTCAAGAACAGCAAGTAATCAAAGCAAACCGTCCTAGTATGGCTGGCTGATGCAAATGTAACGCCCTTGATGCGGCTATATCTCCTACGTGTCGAAGCACGACTTAGAGGCATAACCGCATTGAAAGCAATGTCGCAAGTGAGGTAATCATCACAACAACCCATGTGAATAAATAAAGGGGAAAGGTACATAGTTGGCTTACACTCGCCACATCACACAAATACATAAATAAGTCATTACATACATCTAATACACTCAGGGTCCGACTACGGAGCCAAAATAAAGATCAACCGCCAAATGCGACAAAAGTCCCCGATCGCCCCAACTGGGCACCTCTACCGATCATCTGGGAAAGACACGTAGTAACGGCAAGAGTCTTCATCGAACTCCCACTTGAGCTCGGTCATATCGTCTGGAGCAGTATCATCAGTCCCTGCATATGGTTTTGGAAGTAATCTGTGAGTCACGGGGACTCAGCAATCTCACACCCTAGACAAAGGTAAAACAAGTCCAGCAAGATCACCCACTGTGCCGACAAATCCTGATAGGAGCTGCACATATCTCGTTCTCAGGGCACACCGGATAAGCTAAGCATACGGGAGGCAATGTAACCCAAGTTGCCAAGGGACAGCCTTGCACGGTGCTCTAGGTTGGACCAACACTTAGAGAAGCACTGAGCGGGGGGGTTAAAATAAAGATGACCCTTGAGTCCGCGAAACCCAAGGGAAAAAGAGGCTCGGTGGCAAATGGTAAAACCAAGGTTGGGCCTTGCTGGAGGAGTTTTATTCAAGGCGAACTGTCAAGGGGTTCCCATTATAACCCAACCGTGTAAGGAACGCAAAATCTGGGAACATAACACCGATATGACGGAAACTAGGGCGGCAAGAGTGGAACAAAACACTAGGCATAAGGCCGAGCCTTCCACCCTTTACCAAGTATATAGGTACATTAAGATAAACAAGATAATATGGTGATATCCCAACAATAAACATGCTCCAACAAGGAACTATCTCCAATCTTCACCTACAACTAGCAACGCTATAAGAGGGGCTGAGCAAAGCGGTAACATAGCCAAATAACGGTTTGCTAGGACATGGTGGGTTAGAGGTTTGACATGGCAATTTATGAGGCATGATAAGCAAGTGGTAGGTATCGTAGCATAGGCATAGCAAAAGAGCGAGCATCTAGCAAGCAAAGATAGAAGTGATTTCGAGGGTATGGTCATCTTGCTTGCAAAGTTCTCAGAGTTGCCTTGATCCTCGTAAGAGAACTCAACGGGCTCCTCGTTCACGAACTCGTCTCCCGGCTCTACCCAAGCAAGAACAACAAGCAAAAGGAACACAATCAACCACGTGCAATGCTCAAACAACATGATGCAAACATGGTATGATATGCGGGATGCGATATGTGATGCATATGCAAGATTTGGAAAGGAATGATTGAACCTGGCCTCAACTTGGAAATCCAAGAGTGCCACTTGAAAGGGGAGTTGATTTCGGTTGAAATCGATATAAAGATCACTGGAATCGGATCCATGGTTTGGAAATGGCAAGCAAAACAAATATGGCACCGGTCTGCGATAAACAGCAAGTAGCCATCTAAATGCATCAAGATAAATATGCTACAGCACTCAAAATGACAAAAAAATACATGGCAAGATTCCACTCATGATGCTTGACAAAAGATGAACACTGAGCTACGGCTAATTCACTCATTAACAGGTTCAAACAAGCATGGCAAAAGTGCAAAAGATAACAGGTTTCAGACTTTGTGAAATATCAGCATATCAGGAATTTTATCATCAGGAAGCAAACTTTAGAGCATGAAAACTACATGCTATAGGAACATATCACGGCAAAGCAAGGCATGGCATGAAGCTACTCTAAGCATATAACAAAAGCCCCTTAGTGACCATGAGCCAAAATGGATCAGAAAATACAATTGCAAGCATGTGAACATAGCAAAAACATAAACAGATTCAGGCTTAGTGAAAAACTGGAGCATGCAAAACAGATTAACAAGTTGGCATGTTTACGAGCTCGATGCACTCAATACGAAGCATTGCATGACAAACTAAGCATACACCCATCAAGAAGACATGGCATAGAAGCTAGACATGGCAAGAACAACAACATAGCATGCACGGATCAATAGCAACAACCTCGGCCAAATCGCTAAAACATGTTAATAATCTTCGAGGAACATTTTATAGCAAAAGTAGAGCTTGATTGACTCAAGCTAGGGTGCTCCCTAAGTTCAAAAAAAGACATGGATGGATAGAGCAACACAATATTAACAAAACATCCTTACTGATCATCCTCCAAAGAGGCACGGATCACTAGGAAACAACATGAACATATGTCATAAAAACAATATCTGGACAAGGACTTAGTGAAATTCTAAGTCCCTGAAATCAGCATCATTGGGTAAGCTACTTTGCATGCATGTGCTAGTCAACACAAAGATCACAAAAATAAATGGCATACACCCCTGTAAAGATGGCATGGCATTCTACAAAACACATGTAGAGCTCAGGATCATAGCATGCACACATTAATCATGTAAAAAATGACAAAAGGCCATTTGCTGAAACAGATCTGAAATAATCATCACATAGCCCTCTTCCAACAGAATTTCGAGCATCAAGATGAGCTCAAATGAAAATGATGCAATGAGATGAAATGATGTACTCGTCGAGACGAACATTTTGATGTGCTACACGCACGAATTGGAGCTACAGATGCAGAGTTATGGCATGACGAAGTATGCAAAATATCTAGGGAGAGAGGGAAAAAGTCACCCCCTAGGGTTGGATATGGATCCAGATCTGGCCCAAAGAACTGTAGCTGCACACGTCGCCCGAAGATGGCCGGCCGGAGGTCTCGCCAGAACAGGCTGCCGGAGTCGAGGAGGAGGGAGGAGAGGTCGCCGGATTTGCCTCCGGTGGCCGGAGACGGAGGAGGGCGGCGCATGCGACGAGGGGGCGACGAGGGACGCGACTGCCGTGTCGGGCGGCGAGGTTGCCGCGGCGGAGCGGCGAGGTCCGGCGATGGCACGGGGTGGTCGGCGTGGGGCTCCTCGCCGGAGCTGGAGGCGATGGGCGGCGCGGGTGTGAGGAGGCGGCGACCCGGATTGACGGCGGGGAGGGCCGGCCTCGGCGGTGGGAGGAGCCGGCCTGCCACGTGGCAGCCCCTCCGTGGTGCGGGCAGCGGCTGGGGTGTCCGGCGCGGCGGACATTGTCTGGCGCGGCGCGAGGAGATGGACTAGGGTTAGGGGTGGTAGAGACCCGTGATTTTCGGAGGAGGGGCTATTTATAGAGGTGGAGGAGTTAGGAAGCTCCAAATGAGGTGCAATGAGATGAAATGAGTACTCGTCAAGATGAACATTTTGATATGCTACACGCACGAATCGGAGCTACGGATGCAGAGTTATGGCATGACGAAGTATGCAGAATATCTAGGGAGAGGGAAAAAGTCAACCGCTAGGGTTGGATATGGATCTAGATCTGGCCCGAAGCATTGTAGCTGCGCACGTCGCCCGAGGATGGATGGCCGGAGGTCTCGCCGGAATAGGTTGCCGGAGTCGAGGAGGAGGGAGGAGAGGTCGCCAGACTTGCCTCCGGTGGCCGGAGACGGAGGAGGGCGGCGCGCGTGACGAGGGGGCGACGAGGGTCACGACTGCCGGCGGCGCGGCGGCAAGGTTGCTGCGGCGGAGTGGCGAGGTCCAGCGATGGCGCGCGGTGGTCGGCGCGGGGCTCCTCGCCGGAGCTGGAGGCGATGGGCGGCGCGGGTGTGAGGAGGCGGTGGCCCGAATCGGCGGCGGGGAGGGCCGACATCGGCGGTGGAAGGAGCCGTCCTGCCACGTGGCAGCCCCTCAGTGGCTGCGGGCGGCGGCGGCTGGGGTGTCCGGCACGACGGACATTGTCCGGCGCGGCGCGAGGAGATGGACTAGGGTTAGAGGTGGTAGAGACCCGTGATTTTCGGAGGAGGGGTTATTTATAGAGGTGGAGGAGCTAGGAAGCTCCAAATGAGGTGCGGTTTGCGGCCATGCGATCGTGATTGAACGCTCTAGATGATGGAGGAGGTTTAGGTGGGTTTCGGGCCAGTTTGGAAGGGTGTTGGGCTGCAACACACACGAGGCCTTTTCGGTCCCTCGGTTAACCGTTGGAGCATCAAACGAAGTCCAAATGGTACGAAACTTGACAGGTGGTCTACCGGTAGTAAACCAAAGCCGCATGACAAGTCTCGGTCCAATTCGAAAATGTTTAGTACCCGCACATGAAAAGAGGTAGAAAGGGACACCAGAGGACATAGGAGTGCCAGAATGCAAAACGGACAATGGGGAAAATGCTTGGATGCATGAGACAAACACGTATGCAAATGCAATGCACATGATGGCATGATATGAGATTCATGACAAAGAGCAAAACACATGGAGACAAAACCCAACAACGAGGAAATATCATAACTTAGTGCCGGAAATGGCAAGAGTTGGAATATAGATAAGGTAAATTACATCCGGGGTGTTACAACACTCGACCACTATGAAAGGATCTCGTCCCGAGATCTAGGACTGGAAAAACTCCGGGTACTCAGAACGGAGGTTATCCTCGCGTTCCCAGGTGGCTTCACGGGCAGAATGATGTGACCACTTGACTTTTAGGAATTTAATTGACTTGTTGCGAGTCTTGCGCTCAGTTTCTTCAAGAATAGCAATGGGGTGCTCACGATAGGACATGTCTTCTTAGAGATCAATGTCTTCGAAGTTGACAGTGCGGTCAGGGGTCTTGAAGCACTTGCGGAGTTGTGACACGTGTAACACGTCGTGCATGTTTGCAAAGTTGGAGGGAATCTCAAGTTGATAGGCGAGATCGCTTCTTTTGCTTAAGATCTTGAAAGGACCCACGTATCTAGGGGCCAGCTTCCCTTTGATACCGAAGCGACGAGTACCTTTCATTGGAGAGACGTGGAGGTAGACATGGCCTCCGATCTCGAAATCCAAGTCACGATGCTTACTATCATAGTAACTCTACTGGCGCGATTGCACGGCTTTGAGATTATCACGAATGACTTTGCACATCTCTTCTACCTCTGTGATTAAGTCATTTCCAAGAAGTTGACGTTCACCAGTCTCTGACCAGTTAAGAGGAGTACGACACTTCCTGCCATAGAGAATTTCAAATGGGGCCTTGCCCGAACTCGCTTGGAAGCTGTTGTTGTAGGAGAACTCGGCATATGGAAGACAATCTTCCCACTTCATACCGAAGGAGATAACGCAAGCCCTGAGCATATCTTCGAGAATTTGATTGACACGCTCGACTTGGCCACTAGTTTGAGGATGAAAAGCTGTGCTGAAACGGATGTTGGTGCCCATGGCCTTTTGAAAAGAATCCCAAAACTTCGAGGTGAAGATGCTGCCACGATATGAAGAAATCAACTGCGGAATGTCGTGCAGAGAGACAATCCGGGAGGTATATAGCTCTGCCAATTGAGCTGCAGTGATGGATTCTTTGATAGGAAGGAAATGAGCCACTTTAGTGAGTTTGTCGATGACAACGAAGATAACATCATTGCCACGCTTGGACTTTGGAAATCCAGTCACGAAGTCCATCTCAATATGGTCAAACTTCCATTCTGGAATGGCAAGAGGTTGGAGGAGACCAGCTGGTCGTTGGTGTTCTGCCTTCACTCTTCTGCAGACATCACATTCATTCACGAACTGAGCAATCTCGCGCTTCATTCGAGTCCACCAATACGACTGCTTGAGGTCATGGTACATCTTTGTACTTCCAGGGTGGATAGAGAGGAGTGAATTGTGAGCTTCGTTCATAATGACTTTACGAAGGTCACCTTTAGGCACAACAATGCGATCCTCGAAGAATAGAGTATCCTTGTCATCAAAGCAATAGCACTTGTACTTGGGTTGAATCTTGGCAATCCCAATATTCACCTTCTTCACCATAGCATCAAGAAGTCGAGCCTCGCGAATATTATCTTCCAAAGTAGGAGATACTTGAAGGTTGGCGAGGAAACCTTGCAGAACAACTTGCAGATTGAGTTTGCAGAAAGCTTCACAAAGCTCGGGCTGGTAAGGCTTGAGAATCAAACTGTTGCAGTAAGCCTTCCTGCTCAATGCGTCAGCAATTACATTGGCCTTGCCTGGAGTATATTCGACACTCGGATTATACTCTTAAATCATTTCGACCCAACGAGTCTGTATGAGGTTGAGATTAGGCTGAGTGAAGATGTACTTGAGACTCTTGTGGTCGGTGAAGATGTCCACTTTTCTTAACAATAAGAGATGTCTCCAAGATAAAAGAGCATGCAGAACTGCCGCCAACTCGAGGTCATGAGTGGGGTAGTTCTTTTCATTGGGCTTCAACTAGCGAGAGGTATAGGCCACAACTCTCTTCTCTTGCATCAACACTGCACCAAGACCTTGAAGAGAGGCATCACAAAAGACCTCGAACGGTTTGGATTCATCAGGAGGAGTCAGAACTGGAGCAGTGACTAATTTCTCTTTCAGGGTGTTGAAATCGATGTCACATTCAGGAGACCATACGCACTTCACATGCTTCTGGAGAAGGTTGGAAAGAGGCTTCGCGATCTTTGAAAAGTTTTCAACGAACCTTCGACAATAGCTTGCGAGACCAAGGAAGCTGCGGAGTTGCTTCACGTTCTGAGGTGGTTCCCAATTCACAATTGCAGACACCTTCTCATGATTCACAGCAATGCCCTTGGCAGGGATGATATGTCCAAGGTAGAGAACCTCATCGAGCCAAAACTCACACTTTGAAAACTTGGCATAGAACTGATGTTCTCTGAGCTTATCCAGCACCAAACGCAAGTGCTTGGCATGATCTTCCTTGTTCTTGGAAAAGACCAAAATGTCATCGAGGTAGACCAAGATGAAGTCATTTGTGTAGGCATTGAAGATGAAATTCATCATGCGAGAGAATGTTGGCGGAGCGTTGACGAGGCCAAAAGACATGACAGTGTATTCATATGAACCATAGCTTGTTCTGAATGCTGTCTTGGTTATATCTTGCTCACGAATGCGAATCTGATGATAGCCCATACGGAGATCAAGCTTGGAGAATACTTGAGCACCTTTGAGTTGTTCAAACAGCTCGTTGATGTTGGGAAGTGGGTACTTGTTCTTTATAGTCTTCTTGTTCAATGGACGGTAGTCGACACAAAGTCGGTCCGTTCCATCCTTCTTCTTCACAAAAAGATCTCCAGAACCCCACGGAGAAGAACTAGGTCGGATGATACCCATTCGCTCTTGAATATCGAGTTGTTTCTTCAGCTCCTTCAACTCTTCAGGTCCAAGCTTGTAAGGACGTTTGCAAACAGGTTCCGTGCCAGGCTCAAGATCGATGACAAATTTAACTGGCCGGTGCGAAGGCATTCCTGAAAGCTCTTCTGGAAAGATGTCTTGATATTTGCAAACGACTGGAATTTGAGAGATGGCATCTAGCTTGCCCTTCTCATTGAGAGAAAACAGATGGATGGTATCGTCATTAGCGGCAAAGACAATTACATCCTCAGACGAATGAGTCAATTGAATCTGCCTGGCAGCACAATCAAGCTGAGCCTTGTGCTTAGAAAGCCAGTCCATTCCGAGAATAAGATCAATATCCGAGTTACCAAGGACCATTGGAGAAGCCAGAAACTTGAAGTCGCCCATCATGATAGAAACATCCGGGACTGTTGAGGTAGCCCTCATAGACTTGGTCGGAGAAACCACTCCCGATAGGTTTACCCAACATTTGCAAAATGAAGTCATGCTTGGAAACAAATGATCTTGACATGAAACAATGTGATGCACCAGTATCAAAAAGGACTTTTGCAGGAGTAGAGTTAACTGGAAAGTTACCCATAATCACATCTGACGAGTCCTCTGCCTAAGCTGCGTTCAACAAGTTGACCTTGGCGTGCTTGGGGTTATGCTTGACCACTGCGGTGCTGGCAGATCTCACAGGAGGAGGAGGAGGGAGACGCCTCTAATTGAAGCATTTGTTGGCATAGTGACCCTTCTGTTGGCACTTGTTGCACGTGACCTCCGAGAGCGGACGGTGATACGGAGCACTTGATCTTGGAGCTTGAGACGAAGTCTTGTTCTGAAAGCCTGGGTTGGGTGGGTGGGAAGATCCATTGCCACCTTTGCTCTTCTGCTGATAAGGCTGACGGGATGGAGGAGGAGGCAGCCAATACTTTTGCTGCTTAGCCACTTGAGTTGAGGAAGAAGGAGTTGCATCTCTGACTCGCTTCTTGGAAGCATCGCACTTCAGTTGGGCAGCCTCTTGTTTCAGTGCCATGTTGTAAAACTCATCGTACTTCTGAGGCTTGAAAAGCGCGAGAGCAAGTTGAAGATCTTCTCTGAGGCCACCCCTGAACTGATAAATCATGCTCTTATCGTCAGGGACGTCTTGCTTAGCAAAACGGGCGAGCTTCTGGAACAGAATGTTATACTGGTAAACAGACAAGCTGCCTTGCTTCAGGTTGCGGAATTCCTCACGCTTGCTTTCAACAACACTCTGAGGAATGTGATGAGCTTTGAAGTCTTGACGGATTTCATCCCAGGTAATCACACGGCCTCCTCTGGAATCTTTGTATTGCTGAAACCATTCTGCAGCTTGGTCTTTGAGTTGGAAGGAGGCAAACTTGACAAGGTCCTCAGGCCCGACGTTGCTGCACTCGAAATGCTTGCATATATCCATGAGCCAATCATCAGCGTCTGAGGCCTCGACACAGTTGCTGAAGGTCTTTGGCTGGTTAGCAAGGAACTGGTTGAGTGTAGCAAACTGATTCTGATTGTTTCCATGCCCATGATTCCCTTGGTTGCGCTCTTGAAGAATTTGCATGATCAGCTGCGTGTTTGCATTGGTAGTGGCCATCACAGCTTGCCATGCCTCCGGAGGTGGAGGTGGTGGTGGCGGATCCTAATTCTGATTCTGACCCTTAGCAAGAGCCATCCTGAAGAGGGTGACATCCGTTAGCATATTGACAAACATATATTGAAGCTGAATCCAATGGATAGAAATTGCAACATATAGTCTTCATATCCGAACAACATGAACGAATGCATTCCAATCGAAATGGTCACATTTCCATAAATTGAGAAGCCACTTAGATAGAGGTAGAAGAATAAAACAACAAGGTACGAACAAGAACAAATACTTGGTAAGGATTACCCAATCACAAACCAAATATCCACGGAAGAAGAGCTAGAGCTACAAGAATTCCTACCTATGAAACTCCCGAACCTTTCCGGTTATGCAATCAGGTGTTGGGGATACAGGGGAAGCATAATATCTCACCCAAAGCTAACAAATCCTACATCCAGCTGTATCCATCCTTCAACACATAACCAAGAAACCTTCGGAAATCATTTACCTCAACCTTCGAAAAGCATCCGTTATACAAGTTATGGCAATACTCCCAAACTCCCGCCCCAGTACTGGGTGACGTCGAGGTTATCTCACCAACAACTGCATAAAAGAGATTTTTGATGTCGGCGAAACTCAGGTATTCCAGAATCTCAATGATAAAATTGTGACGACAACACCTCGGAGCTCAACTCCCCAGCACACTTCCACAACCCCTAAATGTCAGGAGGCACCAAGAACAATGTTCTCGTCACAAAACCATCGGAACGATTCCAAGATACCCGCGTGATCCTAAATTTTTTTTAGTGAAATTCAAGAAGAGAAGAGTCAAAATTCTATGTTAGGATGCCTCACCAGAGCGACGAAGGGACTGAGGAGTAAAAAGAATTCCTAACTCTCCGATATATATAATCCTAAATGGCTCAAAACTTTTTTTCTAGACTCAACAACGCCAACGATTCGATCAAGCAGGGGGCTCCTAAGGTTGGGGAAGGCTCTGATTACCAACTTGTAACTCCCTCGATGCGGCTATATCTCCTACGTGTCGAAGCATGACTTAGAGGCATAACCGCATCGAAAGCAATGTCACAAGTGAGGTAATCATCACAACAACCCATGTAAATAAATAAAGGGGAAAGGTACATAGTTGGCTTACACTCGCCATGTCACACAAATACATAAATAAGTCGTTACATTCATTCAATACACTCAGGGTCCAACTACGGAACCAAAATAAAGATCAACCCCCAGATGCGACAAAAGTTCCCGATCGCTCCAACTGGGCACCTCTAATGATCATCTGGGAAAGACACGTAGTAACGACGAGAGTCTTCATCGAACTCCCACTTGAGCTCAGTAATATCGTCTAGAGCGGTATCATCGGTCCCTGCATCTGGTTTTCGAAGTAATCTATGAGTCACGGGGACTCAGCAATCACACACCCTCGCGATCAAGACTATTTAAGCTTATAGGTAAGGCAAAGGTATGAGGTGGAGCTGCAGCAAGCGACTAGCATGTATGGTGGCTAACATATTCGCAAAAGGGAGCGAGAAGAGAAGGCGAAAGCACGGTCGAACAACTATGGTCAAGAAGTGATCCTAGAACAACCTACGTCAAGCATTACTCCAACACCGTGTTCACTTCCCGGACTCCGCCGAGAAGAGACCATCACGGTTACACACGCGGTTGGTGCATTTTAATTAAGTTAAGTTTCAGGTTATCTACAACCGGACATTAACAAATTCCCATCTGCCCATAACCGCGGGCACGGCTTTTGAAAGTTCAAATCCCTATAGGGGAGTCCCAACTTAGCCCATCACAAGCTCTCACGGTCAACAAAGGATATTCCTTCTCCCAAGACAATCCGATCAGACCCAGCATCCCGGTTCCAAGACATTCTCGACAAAGGTAAAACAAGTCCAGGAAGACCACCCGTTGTGCTGACAAATCCCGATAGGAGCTGCACATATCTCGATCTCAGGGCACACCGGATAAGCTAAGAGTACGGGAGCCAATGTAACCCAAGTTGCCAAGGGACGGCCCCGCGCGGTGCTCTGGGTTGGACCAACACTTAGAGAAGCACTGGCCCAGGGGGGGGGGGTTAAAATAAAGATGACCCTTGAGTCTGTGAAACCCAAGGGAAAAAGAGGCTAGGTGGAAAATGGTAAAACCAAGGTTGGGCCTTGCTGGAGGAGTTTTATTCAAGGTGAACTGTCAAGGGGTTCCCATTATAACCCAACCGTGTAATGAACGCAAAATCCGGGAACATAACACCGATATGACGGAAACTAGGGCGGCAAGAGTGGAACAAAACACTAGGCATAAGGCCGAGCGTTCCACCCTTTACCAAGTATATAGGTGATATCCCAACAATAAACATGTTCCAACAAGGAACGATCTCCAATCTTCACTTGCAACTAGCAACGCTATAAGAGGGGCTGAGCAAAGCGGTAACATAGCCAAACAACGGTTTGCTAGGACATGGTGGGTTAGAGGTTTGACATGGCAATTTGGGAGGCATGATAAGCAAGTGGTAGGTATCTTAGCATAGGCATAGCAAAAGAGCGAGCATCTAGCAAGCAAAGATAGAAGTGATTTCGAGGGTATGGCCATCTTGCCTGCAAAGTTCTCAGAGTTGCCTTGATCCTCGTAAGCGAACTCAATAGGATCCTCGTTCACGAACTCGTCTCCCGGCTCTACCCAAGCAATAACAACAAGCAAAAGGAACACAATCAACCATGTGCAATGCTCAAACAAGATGATGCAAACATGGTATGATATGCGGGATGCGATATGTGATGCATATGCAAGATTTGGAAAGGAATGATTGAACCTGGCCCCAACTTGGAATTCCAAGAGTGCCACTGGAAAGGGGAGTTGATTTCGGTTGAAATCGATATAAAGATCACCGGAATCGGATGCACGGTTTGGAAATGGCAAGCAAAACAAATATGGCACCGGTCTGCGATAAACAGCAAGTAGCCATCTAAATGCATCAAGATAAATATATTACAGCACTCAAACATGACAACAAAATAGATGGTAGGGATCCACTCATGATTCTTTACAAAAGATGGCACTGAGCTACGGCTAATTCAATCATTAACAGGTTCAAACAAGCATGGCAAAAGTGCAAAAGATAACAGGTTTCAGACTTGGTGAAATATCAGCATATCAGGAATTTTATCATCAGGAAGCAACTTTAGAGCATGAAAACTACATGCTACAGGAACATATCATGGAAAATCAAGGCATGGCATGAAGCTACTCTAAGCATATAACAAAAGTCCCTTAGTGACCATGAGCCAAAAGGGATCAAAAAATACAATTTCAAGAATGTGAACATAGCAAAAACATAAACAGATTCAGACTTTGTGAAAAACTGGAGCATGCAAAACAGATTAACAAGTAGGCATGTTTACGAGCTCGATGCGCTCACTACAAGGCATTGCATGACAAACTAAGCATACACCCATCAAGAAGACATGGCATAGAAGCTAGACATGGCAAGAACAACAACATAGCATGCACGGATCAATAGCAACAACCTCGGCCAAATCGCTAAAACATGTTAATAATCTGCCAGGAACATTTTATAGCAAAAGTAGAGCTCGATTGACTCAAGCTAGGGTGCTCCCTAATTTCAAAAAAAGACATGGATGGATAGAGCAACACAATATTAACAAAACATCCTTACTGATCATCCTCCAAAGAGGTACGGATCACTAGGAAACAACATGAACATATGTCATAAAAACAATATCTGGACAAGGACTTAGTGAAATTCTAAGTCCCTGAAATCAGCATCATTGGGTAAGCTACTTTGCATGCATGTGCTAGTCAACACAAAGATCACAAAAATAAATGGCATACGCCCCTGTAAAGATGGCATGGCATTCTACAAAACACATGTAGAGCTCAGGATCATAGCATGCACACATTAATCATGTAAAAAATGACAAAAGGCCATTTGCTGAAACAGATCTGAAATAATCATCACATAGCCCTCTTCCGACAGCATTTCGGGCATCAAGATGAGCTCAAATGAAAATGATGCAATGAGATGAAATGATGTACTCGTCGAGACGAACATTTTGATGTGCTACACGCACGAATTGGAGCTACAGATGCAGAGTTATGGCATGACGAAGTATGCAAAATATCTAGGGAGAGAGGGAAAAAGTCACCCCCTAGGGTTGGATATGGATCCAGATCTGGCCCGAAGAACTGTAGCTGCACATGTCGCCCGAAGATGGTCGGCCAGAGGTCTCGCCAGAACAGGCTGCCGGAGTCGAGGAGGAGGGAGGAGAGGTCGCCGGATTTGCCTCCGGTGGCCGGAGACGGAGGAGGGCGGCGCACACGACGAGGGGGCGAAGAGGGACGCGATTGCCGGCGTCGGGTGGCGAGGTTGCCGCGGCAGAGCGGGGAGGTCCGGCGATGGCACGCGGTGGTCGGCGTGGGGCTCCTCGCCCGAGCTGGAGGCGATGGGCGGCGCGGGTGTGAGGAGGCGGCGACCCGGATTGACGGCGGGGAGGGCCGGCCTCGGCGGTGGGAGGAGCCGGCCTGCCACGTGGCAGCCCCTCAGTGGTGCAGGCGGCGGCTGGGGTGTCCGGCGCGGCGGACATTGTCTGGCGCGGCGCGAGGAGATGGACTAGGGTTAGGGGTGGTAGAGACCCGTGATTTTCGGAGGAGGGGCTATTTATAGAGGTGGAGGAGTTAGGAAGCTCCAAATGAGGTGTGGTTTGCGGCCACACGATCGTGATCGAACGCTCTAGATGATGGAGGAGGTTTAGGTGGGTTTTGGGCCAGTTTGGAAGGGTGTTGGGCTGCAACACACACGAGGCCTTTTCGGTCCCTCGGTTAACCGTTGGAGTATCAAACGAAGTCCAAATGGTACGAAACTTGACAGGAGGTCTACCGGTAGTAAACCAAGGCCGCATGACAAGTCTCGGTCCAATACGAAAACATTTAGTACCCGCACATGAAAAGAGGTAGAAAGGGACACCGGAGGACATAGGAGTGCCGGAATGCGAAACGGACAACGGGAAAAATGCTCGGATGCATGAGACGAACACGTATGCAAATGCAATGCACATGATATGAGATGCATGACAAAGAACAAAACACACGGAGAAAAAACCCAACAACGAGGAAATATCATAACTTAGTGCCGGAAATGGCAAGAGTTGGAATATAGATAAGGTAAATTACATCCGGGGTGTTACAGCAAACAAGCAATTGAACAGATATGTGAGAAAATCTTACATATCAAGAAAAGAAGCAAAGAAGGAGGCTTAAAGACCATCACTTGACTGACCAGATTTAAGGGGCATTTAAACATCATGTGCAACATATGAACTAACACAAACATTGCATATTTCATATTCTACAATGGAATGCACATGTATTAGGTTATGCCATTTATGGTGATGCCTAAATGTACAGATAGCAGGCAGGAGTGATTCATCATTGCACGCACACTTGAATTGCCAGTTAAGGGCTAGTTTGATTCCGCCTTTTCAGGGCATATTGTCAAAATAAGCCATAAAAGATGTAAAGAAGTCATTTTTGAGTTATGGGCTTGGGCTTAACAAATTTCGCTTTGGAGGGGGGTGTTTCGGGTAGAACCTCACTAAAAATTGAAGGGAAGGGGAATAGTGAAATGACTCTATTGTCTGTCTATATTACGCTCAAAATGCAACTGCTGACGCCCGTGTCACACCTGACCCTCAAGTAAAAAAAACATGCAAGCATTCATTGCCCTGCCTGCTTGCATCTCCTCTCCCCTTTCCCTCTACCTCGATCCCCTTCCTGCAGCACTAGGGTTCCTCCAGCGAGCCGTCGCCACTGGTCCCATCTAGCCTGGTCCTCGATGATGCTATGTCCAGCTAGGCTACATGGCCGGCGGGTAGGGGCAAATCTCCCTGGCTGCTCCTCCCTCTGGCGCCGCCCCTCATTCTCATGGTCTCCAGCAGCTGCTCCACTGTGGTTCGTCCAACGCACTACTCCGGCGAGCGCTGCACAACTACGGCTGATGCCACACTGCGGCAGAAGGCACCTTATTCCCCCTCCCCTCCTCCCAGGCCATGGCCTTGAGGTGCTGTTGAAGGATGAGCTCGTCCAACAAGGTGAGGATCTCCTCTAATTTTTTGCCAAATTTTCATTCTGATCCACTATACGATGAATTGCTATGAGCTGCTTCTGCTGCTGCTATATGATGCATTGCTATGAGCTGCTCCTGCTGCTGCTATATGATGAATTGCTATGAGCTTCTGTTGATGTATGATGAGTTTCTGTGAGCTACTGCTGCTATATGATGAATTGCTATGAGTTGCTGCTGCTATATGATGAGTTGCTACAAGCTGCTCCAGCTGCTGCTATATGATGAATTGCTATGAGCTGCTTTTGCTGCTGCTATATGATGAATTGCTACAAGCTGCTCCTGCTGCTGCTATATGATGAATTGCTATGAGCTGCTGGTGGTATATGATGAATTGCAGACTGCTGCTGCTGTATGATGAGTTGCTATGAGCTGCTGCTGCTGCTATATGATGCTTTCAGGTGGTGCTGCTATACGATAATAACCAGCCACTTGGACCATCGAATTTCAATAAATAATTGTTCTTCATTTAAATGTGGGTCATGCGTTCTTCGTTTAAATTAGGCAATGTGATCTCTATGGAAAACATTGACCAAAGTAGATTGTGCCAAGTAGATGGTATCTTTGTATTTGCATTTTGAGCAAATAGTGATGGTTTGTTTTCCTATCATATTAATTACTGCACTGGGTTCAATTTGTGATGTTTGCAAGTCAAATTAATTTCCATATGGGCAGCAAAATGAAAAAAATATAATGCAATCTAGACTTTCCACTGATCATACCAAAGATAAGCTGAAAACGCAATGAAAAGAACCGGTTGGCTTATTACATGGAGCTTATATTCACAGGTGCTTATTTTCTTAGGATAACTCGTAATAACTGTCCCTAAGAAACTTGGCTAATAGAACTGGCATACAAATAACATGTCACGATGATTGCAATGGAGGAGTGACGTACCATAGCACACTATATAGGCTCACTGCTGCCTCTCCTTTTTTTGCGATGTTCCATGAAATGGCCACATACATCTTGTACTTTTTCACTGTGTAACCCTATCTGCAAGTTGACACGGCTAATTTCAGACATCTCTACATGATACAACATTGCATATCGCTTGCGCATATTTAAACCACCAATTAACGATTGTGTGCGTACCATAAACTAGCCATGACTCTGTATGGTGGACTAGCAGGCACTCTAAGGGAGGCTAATGTAGTGCACCGGAATTCCTACATGCCATCTACGATTTTGTGTAATGTACTGCCCCTGTTCCTAAATATATGTCTTTGTAGAGATTCTAGTATGGACCACATACAGATGTATATAGATGCATTTTCGAGTGTAGATTCACTCATTTTGCTCTGTATGTAGCCTATAGTGGAATCTCTAGAAAGACTTATATTTAGGAATGGAGGTACGAGGTAGTATCATGTATGACATCTACATATCTTATTTAGCAGCCAGTAGTAGAAATCATTGTCTGCACATAGGGATTACTGGTCGAAAATCCTAGCAAAGCACGCTGGCAGGCACAGAACAATGCAAGAGAGAGAGACGCGCTTACAAGATCATAGCAATGCCTCAGTCCATGATCTTGGTTGGCCAAGCTATTAGATCTAGAAGAAACATCGTCCTTGCAGTTTTCGCCAGCTGCATAACAAGTAACAGTGACCGGTTAGTATATTTGAAGTACATCGGGCAGGTGATGCTGGATGGGTTTAAAGGTGACAAGTACCTAGGCTGTGGTGGGTGCTTGGCATCGCTCCAGACGGTGGGAATCAGGTTAGAAACGTCGAGGGTGATGATGCTGCACTGGCTGTCGGGGTCCGGTAAGGAGATCTAGAACCGTCGAGTAAGGTGTTTGTCGAGCGGCTACGGTAGGGTGGACTACGGTGTGGGCGAAGCGGATCTGTGGCCGTGGACGAGGGCGTAGGTGAAGCTGCTCCGGTGGTTGAGTTAAGGATGGTGTCGACGACGCGGCTCTGCGGCCATGGATGGGGCGTCAGAAGTTGCTCCGGTGGTTGGGTTCAGGATGGTGTCGACAATGCGGATCTGCGGCCGTGGACGGGGCGTCAGAAGCTGCTCCGGTGGTTGGGTTAAGGGTGGTGTCGACGATGCGGATCTGCGGCCATGGACGGGGCGTCAAAAGCTGCTCCGGTAGGTTGGATGAGGGTGCGAGGAAGCGGATCTGAGGCCATGGACTTGTGAGTTGTCAAAGCGGCCCCGGTAGGGTTGAGAATGGTATAGGAGAAGCTACTCCAGTAGGGTTGATGATGGTGTCGGCGAAGCGGCTCCGGTAGGGTTGAGGAAGGTGTCGGCGAAGAGGATCAGAGGCCGTCGACGGGGGCGTCGGTGGGGCGGCTCCGGGAGGTGTGGACGAAGCGTCTCCGGTGGGGAGTACGAATGTGCCGCGCATCTGATGAGAGTACCGCCGAAGCAGATCCGGCGCCGTGGACAAGGTCGGCACTGAATGGGCTGTGGTACAGTGGTGGATGAGCGGTCTACTTGTTTCTAGGGGAGGTGGGAGGGGTAGATGCGGCCGGAGAAGCAGATCCGGCGAGGTGGACGCTGCTGGCAGTGAATGGGCTATGGTACGCCGGTGGATGAGCAGTCTAGGGTTTCGAGAGGGGAGGGGAGAAAGGGGGATGAAGTACGGACGGCGTGATGTAAGATGCTCTAGTGCTGTGGAGTTAGTCGTTTTTGCGGGAGGGGGAGAGGAAATGGGGGTGCCGTGTAGTGGGGCAACCGGAAGTTGCCAAAGCAGCCCCGACCTATCATGTAGATGAGGGCGGTATTTTAACTGTTGGTCTCCGTGCACCAAGGACAAAAGGGGGATTTCGCATGCTAAAGACTAAGGTGGCGGAAATTTTAGAAGGATGCGGGATATTTTGCAGCCCGTGGGATCGTTCGTATCCAGTTTCAACTAATTTTGGACCGTGCTAGCGGGAAGGTCATGCTAGACTGTGTACATGGGGCACGCGTCAGCAGTTAATAACTGGTGTGAAGTCCACCCCAGAAAAAAAGACAATAACTCGGGATGATGCGCCGATAACTTGGACGTTCACACGGGCGCGACCAATCGTACGGGTGTAGTGGCGCGTTCACAAAAAAGGGATCAAACGCTCAGCCTATGTATTTCTCGTGTAAATCGATAATTTAGTGCCATTGGTTATTTACTTTAAACATAATGCATTGATGTGTTAGTGTACAGGCGCACAAAAAGAAATGGATATTGTAGTCAGCTACTTAAAAGTGTTACCTCATATGATTACATAGCTCCATTTCATAAATTGCATACCCATTTGAATTCATATATGAATATTACATATATTACTTCAAAATAGAAACTTAAATCATCCAAGACTAATGAATTTGAATGCAAGAGTAACAATGGTGCATGTACATGATAGCTACATTGGTTCTTTGAAGAAACATCACTGTAACTTTGGCATGCACAACTGAGAAGGTTTATTTAAATAGAAAAATGTGATATGTGAGTGTCCAATCTTTATAGCGTTGAATCAATATTGTACCTTTGGACACGATATGAAGTAGATATTGACTTATGTTCAAGCGATGCACGTCCACGATCGCTAGATAGTGATACGTGAATGAATTGTGCAATCTCTCTCACACGCATACATATCTCATTTCCCTGTGGGCATCAAAATCACACACGCGCACTTCGTGTATTTCTCTTCCTCCGTCAGGGTTAAATTCATCTTTCTACCCCGTCCTACAAGTCTCTCACACAGAAACACACACGCTCTCTATGTCTAACACGCCCACCCCTTTAATTCCGCCCACCCACAGCCACTAATGTCCCAAAGTATAATAATATCTCTCACACATATGCTATCTACCTATCCCTTAATATAGCTAGATATGTGTCGGTGTACTAGAGTAGGGGTACCCTAGTATCCCGAACTTGTGCACGGGCAGTCGCAGCATCCCGCAGCAAGGCTTGCCGGGTGACCGCCAAGATCCTCCGTGGTTCCTTTGGAGCCATTTAAGAACAAAGTGTCCAAGTCAAGAAGACAAGACCCCGGCAAGAGGAGCTTGCCGGGAAGGCCACTCAAGGCATTTCAAGGAACTTGCCGCGGCGCACCACGCGTTCCGGCAAGACCCGGTGAGCGACAAGCTCCCGGACGCGACAAGACAACGACCGCGGCAAGGCGCTTGCCGCGGCAAGCCACCTCTCCGCGCCCGCGCTCCAGCACATCCACCAACGTGTCGCTCTGGGGCCCTTCCAGGCGTACGTGGCGGAAGGCTGTGCAACTAGGGACGTGCGGTGGCAAGCGGCGCTGACAAGATCGCCATCATGGCGAATGGTGGCGTCCCTGGAGGTCCCTTTTCGCACTGTTTAGGTGACACAGATGGGCATTTAAGACCCTTGTCCCCTGCCGTCAGGGTTAGGTATGATACACTGTAGCAGGTAGCTTTGCCTACCACAGCATCTTTCCATTTTTGCCCTTTACCTCCGTTGCCACCTGTCGGTAGCCCCTTGAGCATATAAAAGGAGGCCCGTGTGCAACGTAGGGAGGGGTTAGCCAGTTCGAACACTCACGCTCGGTCTTGCTAGCCGCTGGTGTGTACTGTAGCACTCCGCGCTCCCGAGCTAGAAATCAATACAAAACCATAAAGCAGGAGTAGGGTTTTACGCATCCGTGCGGCCCGAACCTGGGTAAATCGCTTGCGTGCTTCGCCTCGATTTGCTCTTTGCACGATCTCCGCTCCCGCCGAACCGAAAGGGACCCGGCCCGCCGGTCCCATAGGTGCCCGTGGATCAGCACCCCGGCATCTTTGGCGCGCCAGGTAGGGGGCGTCGAAGTTGTGTGAACCAGATCCGGCGTTCTCGCGAGCTAGATCTTCATCATCTTCATGAACATGCCGCCGAAGAAGAAAGTTTCGGAGGCAGCTGCTCCGTCCGCGCCGAGCCAGCCACCGCCAAAGCAAACGGTTGGTGGGGCAGGCACCGGCAGAAGGACACACGTCGACGAGGGAACTCACGGTGCTGCCAGGTCTCAGGACAAGGCTGCGCTGCCCATCGGCGGCGTAGCCAGCTCCCACAATGACCGGGCGCACTCCAAGACCTCGGCGTCCGTGCATGCACCGCGCCCATCTCAGGAGGCGCGGGACCGGCAGCGTCATGGTACTCACGGTACCATGCGTTCGCTAGATCAAGATCGAGCTGGTGGATCTCGGAGCGCTCAGGACCACCATGCACGTCAACCTGCTGGCGCGAGCGAGACACGGTCGCCTCGACTAGATACTGCTCCTTCTAACGTAGTTAGAAGTCCAAGCATATCCCGCTCCTCGCACCGTTCGCCACCGCCACCCGCCACCGCAGCAGAAGCTTTGGCGCGAGCTCAGCTGCTCCTAGACTACCCTCCAGCGGCGGACAAGATCGACGACTGGAGGGCCACTATCCAGAGTGGCCAACGGCGACACTCCACGGCAGCCGAGCACGTCTCAGCCGCGGCAAGCCAGCCAGGCACGAGCCAGAGACGACAAGACTGGTGGGGGTGCAACTACTGTGCACTCTCCACCCCGAAGGCCAAGATCGCCGACTCGCCGGGTCCACCTCGACAGCGACTCCACCGCGTCATCAGATCCGCGAGCTCGTCGCGATCAGCGCCAAGTTCTTCAAGAATGACAACAAGAAGACGCTCGTACTCGCATCGAGCGCCGGAGAGAAGCGCGGCGTCAATCAGACCAGCGCGCTGGGCCCTCTGTTGACATGCATGCGCCAGGGGAACCAGGCGACTTGCCGTACGCGGTAGGTTTCCCTGCGTTCACTCGTGAGCTGCGGCAAGTCCAGTGGCCCAGTACGAAGAATTTCAAACCAGATGTACCAGAGAAGTACGACGGCAAGTCGTATCCGTCGGAGTTCCTCAGCATCTACACCATCGCGGTGCAGGCTGCTGGGGGGGCGGGATGACAAGATCCTTGCCAACTACTTCCCGTTGGTGCTCAAGCCCAACGTCAGGTCCTGGCTCATGCACTTGCCGGACAACTCCATATCCTCCTGGGCTGATCTATGCCATCAGTTTGTCGGCGCCTTTACAGGCGGCCACAAACCTCATGGCCAAGAGAGTGATCTTCATCTGCTTGTCCAGAAGGAAGGAGAGCCCCTGCGCAAGTATATTCAGAGGTTCAGCCGTGTACAGTACAACATCCCAGACGTCCACCCCGCCGCGGTCATTAGCGCGTTTCATCAGAACGTGCATAACCGCAGGATGCGGGAGGAGATGGCGATGTGCAGGATCAGAGACGTCAGTGAGCTATATGCCCTGGCCGACAAGTGTGCACGCGCTGAGGAAGGGAGGAGACTCCCCGGAGAGAAGACGGGAGCAGAAGGATCTGACAGTGAGGATATTGCCCCGGCAAAGAAAAACCGGCAGCGGAACAGGAAGAAGAAAGGCAAAGAGGTGCTAGTCGTTGAGCAGCCCGGCAACGAAGGTGGCGCCAAGAAGGCCAAAGTTGGTAGCTCCGGCAAGGAGATTGCCGCGTGCGCCAACTGCCAGGCTGTGGCAGCCGCCGACAAGCAGGACGGCTCCGACAAGCAATACTGCAAGATTCACCGCAGCGAGGGCCATGACCTCCAGAGCTGCAAAAAGGTCGAGCAGCTTGTCCTGTAGCAAAAGGCTGAGTACGAGCAGCGAGACAAGGAGAGGGCCCAAGGTGGCGCTGCAGAATCTGGCAAGAAGCGCGCCGGCCGAGGAGGACGCCGCAGTAAGGCCAAGCAGCGGCAAGCAGACAGACCTCCCCGCGGCCGCGACAACGATGAAGACGACGACGACGAAGACATGGATGATGTTGAGACCAGTGAGCAGGAGTTTCAGAAAGCCACAGAGGTCTTGTGCGTTGACGGTGGTGCTTCTCTGCATACCTCGCACCGCCAACTCAAACAGTGGGTGCGGGAAGTTAATGCAGCAGAACCACCTATCGAATCACGCAAGCTTCTGAAGTGGTCCAGCACGCCTATCATCTTCGACATTGAGGATCACCCTGATCGCACAACTGTGGTCGGGTGTTTGCCGATGTTGGTATCACCAACTATCCGCAACCTCAAAGTCACCAAGATGCTAGTTGACGGCGGGGCCGGCTTAAACCTGATCTCCTCCGCTGTACTCCAAAAACTCCAAATCCTGACAGCGAGCTCGAAGAGACCGGCACATTCCAAGGAATCAATCCGGGAAGGAGCAAGCCGAAGGGGAAGGTCACGCTGCCAGTAACATTTGGCAGCGAGCTGAACTTCAGGACTGAGAGGGTCACATTTGACGTTGCCGATATTCCATTGCCTTACAATGGGATACTTGGCCGTCCAGCACTCGCCAAGTTCATGGCAGCCTCTCACTACACATATAACATGCGGAAGATGCCAGGCCCAATAAGCGTCATTTCTGTCCCCCGCGATAAGAAGGATGCTCTTATCTGTGCCGACAAGATCTACCGGGAAGCAGCAGCCACGGCAGATCGCAATCCACTTGCCGCTGAAGCTCCCGGGGGGAAGAAGACCAAGTCCGGCAAGAGTTCTGATGCCCACTCCGGCAAGCGCACCTCTTCGGAGTGCTGCGCTGCCGTCGAGGATGCACCATCGAGCTCCACCGGCAAGTGCAAGAAGACGATGGCAGCTCCGCCAGAGACGAAGAAGGTATCCGCCAAGGAGGACGGCACTGGTGGTACCTTCACCATCAGTGCCACGCTCGACCCTAAATAGGAAAGTGCGCTCGTTGCTTTCCTGCGGGCGAATGTCGACGTGTTTGCATGGCAGCCGTCTGACATCCCCGGTGTTCCCAGGAAGGTGATTGAGCACCACCTTGCCGTTTGTCCCCATGCGCGGCCCGTCAAGCAGAAAGTCAGGAAGCAGGCAGTGGAGCGCCAAGAATTCATTGCAGAAGAGATCAAGAAACTGGAAGCAGCAGGCCTTGTCAGAGGAGTGCTCCATCCCACGTGGTTGGCCAATCCTGTAGTCGTGCGCAAGGCAAACGGGAAATGGAGACTTTGTATCGATTTTACCGATGTTAACAAAGCTTGTCCCAAAGACCCATTTCCTTTGCCGCGCATTGACCAGATTGTTGACTCCACAGCCGGATGTGATTTGCTTTCATTTCTTGACGCATACTCAGGATATCATCAGATCTTCATGGCCGAAGAGGATGAGGAGAAGACCGCATTTATTACTCGATGTGGCACGTACTGTTTCGTACGGATGCCTTTTGGATTAAAAAATGCTGGTTCGACATTTGCAAGAGTAGTCCATGTTGCTCTTGAGCCAAAAATACACAGAAATGTGGAAGCCTACATGGATGATATAGTGGTCAAGACCAAGGACAGAGCAACCCTGATTCAAGATTTAGACGAGACCTTTGCAAATCTGCACAAGATCAGCCTCAAGCTCAACCCAGAGAAGTGTGTGTTTGGAGTCCCCTCCGGCAAGCTTTTCGGGTTCTTCGTGTCTCAGTGGGGAATTGAAGCCAATCCCGACAAGATCAAGGCCATTGAGCAGATTGAAGCACCAAAGCGCGTCAAGGATGTACAGAAACTTGCCGGTTGCGTGGCTGCTCTCAGCAGGTTTATCTCTCGGTCTGCTGAGCGCGCCCTGCCGTTTTTCAAATTATTGAAAAAGGTAGGTCCAATGAAATGGAATCCGGAAGCGGAGGCTGCGCTGCAAGACCTGAAGAGATACCTGTCCTCCCCTCCAATACTTGTCACTCCTAAGCCACAAGAGAAGTTGCTGTTGTACATAGCGGCAACCAATCAAGTGCTTAGTGCTGCGTTCATAGCAGAGAGGGAGGCAGATGATGAGCCAGCAACCGCGGCAAGCGCATCCAACGACAAGCAGGGAGCTTCCCCGACAAGCTCTGGTCCCGACAAAGATGGATCTGCGCAGATACACGATGAGATACACAAGAAGATGGTGCAGCGCCCAGTTTACTTTGTCAGTTTGCTTCTGCAGGGGGCAAGGTCAAGGTACTCTGGTGTGCAGAAATTGCTTTTCGTCCTTCTCATGGCCTCGAGAAAGATGCGCCATTACTTCCAAGCACATGAGATCACAGTTGTCACTCGCTTTCCGCTGAAGAGGATACTGCAGAATCCAGAAGCGACAGGCAGGATTGTTGAGTGGGCACTGGAACTGTCAAGCTTTGGCCTCAAGTTTGAAAGCACTTCAACTATCCAGAGCAGAGCATTGGCAGAATTCATAGCAGAATGGACGCCAACACCAGATGAAGAAATTCCAGAAACGAGCATTCCCGATAAGGAAGCAAGCAAAGAGTGGCTGATGTACTTTGATGGTGCCTTTTCGCTGCAAGGCGCAGGCGCTGGCGTGCTGCTTGTCGCACCCACCGGTGAGCACCTCAAGTACGTAGTCCGGATGCACTTCCCCAAGGAGCAAGCAACGAAGAATACTGCAGAATATGAGGGCTTGCTTGCCGGTCTCCGGATCGCGGCAGACCTTGGGATCAAGAAGCTCATTGTCAGGGGTGACTCACAGCTTGTCGTCTGCCAAGTAAACAAGAGTTATCAGAGTCCGTTGATGGAAGCTTACATCGACGAAGTGAGAAAGCTAGAAGAACACTTTGACGGCCTACAAATGGAGCATGTTCCAAGAGCTCAGAACGCCATTGCAGATGGCCTGTCAAAGTGTGCCGCACTTAAGTTACCTGTGGAACCAGGGATCTTTGTGCTCAAGCTGACTCAGCCGTCCGTAACGCCTTCAACTGGACAGAGCAATAAGAGGAAGTTGGTTTCTGGTGACTATTTGCCGGCAGAGCTTCCCGAAGCCGCCGCCAAGAAGGTCCCCAAGATCAACGCCAAGAGTGCTGAGGAGCAGTCTGCTCCGGCAGACCCTAGGGTTTGTTCCATTGAAGCAGGAGCTCCCGACAAGTTTTGCTCCGGCAAGCTTGCCGGGGAACGTCACGCTCCGGCAGAGCCGCAGGTTCTTGCCGTAGAAGCGGATATTCCCGCAGCAGTCTCCAGGATCAACACCAAGAGCGCTGAGGAGCAAGATGCTCCAGCAAGCCCTAGGGTTTGTTCTGTTGAAGCAGAAGCTCCCAACAAGTTTTGCTCCGGCAAGCTTGTCGGGGAACGTCAAGCTCCGGCAGAGCCGCAGGTTCTTGCCGTGGAAGCGGATGTTCCCGCAGCAGCAGATTTGCCTTTAGTCCTTGTTGTCGAGCCACAGGCTCAAGCATGGGCACAGCAGATTGTCCATTTCCTTCAGACAGGAGGACTTCCCGAAGAGCAAGAAGAAGCGGAGAGAGTAGCCCGGCAGTCAAGTATGTACCAGTTTGTCGACAAGACACTGTACAGAAGAAGACTCATTGGTGTGAAATTGAAGTGTATTCCCCGGGAAGATGGACAAAAGCTGTTGGCAGAAATACATGGAGGCATATGTGGTCACCACATTGGCGCAAGAGCACTTGTCGGTAAAGCTTTCCGGCAAGGTTTCTTCTGGCCAACAGCCCTCCAGGATGCAACTGCACAAGTAACCAAGTGTGAAGCGTGTCAGTTTCATTCCAAGCAGATACACCAACCAGCTCAAGCTCTCCAGACGATCCCTTTATCCTGGCCATTTTCGGTCTGGGGGCTCGACATCCTTGGCCCCTTTCCCCGAGCTGTCGGGGGCTTTGAGTACTTGTACGTTGCAATTGACAAGTTCACAAAGTGGCCGGAAGTGGAACCAGTGAGGAAGGTGACAGCACAGTCAGCAGTCAAGTTCTTCAGGTCGATTGTTTGCCGCTTCGGGATCCCTAACAGGATAATCACCGACAACGGCACGCAATTTACGAGCTGCACCTTCACGCAGTACGTCCAAGATCTTGGCGCCAAGGTCTGCTTCGCTTCTGTTGCTCACCCGAGAAGCAACGGTCAAGCGGAGAGGGCAAATGCTGAAGTGCTGTGCGGGCTCAAGACCTGAACTTTCGACAGGCTGCACAAGTGTGGAAGAAACTGGATCGAGGAGCTGCCGGTGGTTCTTTGGTCGATCAGAACGACGCCAAATCGAGCCACTGGACAGACACCTTTTGCTCTAGTCTATGGAGCAGAGGTAGTTATCCCCACGGAACTCGTATACGGGTCACCTCGAGTGCTCGCTTATGATGAGCTCGAGCAAGAGCGGCTGTGACAAGATGACGCGCTGCTCCTTGAGGAAGACCGTCTTCAGGCTGCTGTGCGAGCTGCTCGCTACCAGCAAGCTTTGCGCCGCTACCATAGCCGCAAAGTTAACGCTAGAAGTCTCGAGGAAGGCGACCTTGTTCTTCGGCGCGTTCACTCCGCCAAGAATTCCAACAAGTTGACGCCGAAGTGGGAAGGCCCTTACCGAGTGAAACGAGTCACTAGGCCTGGCGCTGTCCGCCTTGAGACCGAAGATGGCATTCCGGTGAGCAACTCCTGGAACATTGAGCATCTTCGTAAGTTTTACCCGTAAGGCGCGGTTGTCGGAACCTATTCCGGCGACCACCTTTTGTACAAGTCTTGCCACTGTTGCATGTAATCCTTTATACAAAGCCGGGCGCAGATCCCATGCATAAGTAAAGCTCATGTGCTCCGCACATTTTGTCAATTTTATGCTTTCTATTTTCTGGCATATATGATCTGACACTTTGTGCAGCACCTACTCCACGGTAAGCAATAACGAGCCGTAAAGCTCCATATCTGTATTGTCTCTTCTTCCTTTTGAAAGCAAGTTTCCCCTCGCCCACAAGTTTGCCGGGGGGGGGGGGGGAAGGAGAAGACGATGGATGGTATGGGCCAGGCGTCGTTCAAGAAAGTTTCGCCTTGCCGGGAAGCAAACAGCAGAAAAGCTAAGTTGCCAAAGTTTGAGCAATCAATTTTTTTAAATTTTAAGTTATCTCCCTTGAACGACCACACTTTGTATGGGAAACCTATGCGCGGAGGAACCAACTCACAGCTAGTTGTGCCCCTACTTTGTTTCGAGTCCGCTCAACAACTTAAGTGAGCTGCTAGTGCCCTTACTTTGCTTCGAGTCCGCTCAGCAACTTAAGTGAGCCGCTAGCGCCCTTACTTTGTTTTGAGTTCGCTCAGCAACTTAAGTGAGCTGCAACTAGTTGCGACAAGGTTTCTTGCCGGTAGCGGCACCGCCAGCAGGCTGCTGACGTTCCGCACTCAGCGCTCGTGGCTTAGGTGCCTGCACCGGCAAGTTCCCTAAAAGCGTAGGGCAAAAACATACAAAGGGAGGAATCAAGTAAAGGGAGTAACGTTGCAATCATTGCCCACAATCAAGTTACATTACAAAGATAGCTTGTCGCAGCTCTAACAGATTGCTTTCATGACATGATGGGCAGCGACAAGAAAAGAGGAAATGAGCGGCCTAATCTACGCGATTGCCTTCGACCCGCTTGATCCCGCTCACCTTGTCCACAATGGGTGCGACAAGGGCCTTGAGCTCCTCCAGGTTAGCTTCTGGCGGCAAGGACCTGAGGATGTTGGTGAGGCGGAGGCCCGGATTGTGGAAGGCCACCTTCATCAACACTTTCTCGAGGGCTCCTGCGCAGATCTCGCGCGACTCGTCGGCTAGTTGCTTGGGGATCCTCTCTCGGAGTCGCTGAAGGGCCGTCGCCACGCCCTTGAAGAATAGGACGAGCTTGGCGCTGGGCTGGAGGTTGTCGTCAGAGGGATACCCAAGATCTTCCATCCCCAGCTGCGCCAGCTCCTTGTCGATATCTGTGGCGGCGTTCACCAGACTCTCCGTCCAGTGCGTCACAGTCTCCCTGAAGGTGTTCTGGGCGGTGGCAGCGCTCTCCAGCAGCGCCTTGTCGGCCTTGATTTCCTCCTTCAAGGCCGCCTCCCGCTTCTTGGCGCTGTCCAGAGCCTTGGTCAAAGTGGTTAGCTTCAACTCAAGATCCACGTTGGAGGCCTTGGCGACGCTGAGCTCCTTGCCCTTCTCGAAGAGATCGGCCTCCAGCCGCGCCTCCTTCGTCTTCAACTCCTCCTTGGCGGCCTCGGCGGCGGCGGCAGCATCCTCCGCTTGCTTGAGGGCTCCGCCAAGCTTCTCCTCGCGCGAGGCAAGCTCCTCCTCATGGGCATCGAGATTGACCTTCCGCTGCGCCAGCTCGCCCTCTTCCGTGGCTAGCTTCACAGCGGCAAGTCGCTGGCGCTCTTCGGCTTCAGCCTTCTCGAGGAGAAAGGCCTTCCGCGCTTCAGCGAGCTGCTCCCGCTCCTCCGCCAGGGATCGGAGGGCTTCCCGGTGGAAACCCCTGAGCTCGTCCGCGCGCTTTTCAATGTCTGCTCCCACCTTCGCGACAAGCGCCTCGCGGGACTCCAGCTTGGCTTGTCGCGCGCGGTAGAGCGACATCAACCTGCGCAGCAGCCGCTCTTCTTCGGGCTCGTTGCTGCTGCTGCTTGGCGCGTCGACCAGCTTCAGCCCCGCGGAGGCGAGCACTTCTCCGTCGAAGACCTCCCCCTCGACCGGCGCTCTGGAGCATGATGCCCAGGGAAGATTGATGAAGACGTCGTCGACGGCCTTCAAATAAACGCCCGGCTGGGGCTCCTTGGAACTTGGCGCTGCGGCTTCGGCGGATGGGTCGGCGGTCGGCGTAGCGCCTGGCGCTCCTGCGGCCTCTGGGCCGTCAGTACGATCACCAGATTCCTCGCTAGTTGCTGCGGCGTCAGCCTTGGCGGCCTCTGCGCCGGTGGCGTCTCCAGCACCAGCTGCTTCGTCGGCGGCGACCTCTGTCTCCATCTGCTCCGCAGCGGATGGATCTGACGGCCGGAAAAGGGGAGAAGAGTCAAACAGAATCCAGCAGAAACCCATAAAGATCAAGAAAAGAAGGATCCAAGAGAAGTTTTTGAAGCAAGGGGAGTACCTGCACCAGGCTCTGCGGTCGTGGTCTCCGTCGTCGGGGGGCCGCTGGCGCCGTCCCTCGCCGGAGAACCCTCCCTTGCCGGAGACTTCTCCCTCACCGGGAAGCCTTCCCTTGCCGGAGAATTCTCCCTTGTCGGGGGATTCTCCCTTGGCTCCTGGTGGGGCTGCTCGGCTCCTACACAAGTCAACAAGCAGATATCAGCAAAGACAAGTACCCATGCGCGCCTCGCCGCGGAAAATAATTCACACACTTACGCTGGGGGCTGCCATGGAGGAAAGTCGCCGGCTCCGGCAAGGTTGTCTCGGGCGCGCCACCTGTTGTCGCAGTGGGCTCGTCCTCGATGATGATCACCGGGGCCTTAGCTCTCTTTGCCGCTCTCTGGGCCAGAGTCCTAAAGAGGAACAGATTCAGGGAAAAGCAAGTGAGAAACAAGACCAACAGCAAGAGTTGAAGAAATGCAAGTACAACAAGAGAAGCTTACTCTTCTTCTTCTTCCTCGTCGGAGCTTAACGCGGAGAAGTCGAAGCCTGGCGCGCGCCCGGCGTGAGGAGGCGGAGGAGAAGCTTCCCTTGGCCGCTTGGCGGGAGCAGTGGCGGCGGCCTGAGACGACCCCGCTCCGGCTGTCGGCGCGGCATGAGTAGCGGCTGGGACTGAAGCGCTGGTCCGGCTAGACTCCGCTCCAGTTGCCGTCATAGCATGAGGCGCTCCCGCGGCAACGGTGTTTGCCGTGGTCGAGCGTGTCACGCGGCGTGGCGACTGTTGGCCCGCTTGCCGCTCCGCCACATCACCAACCTTGCGGAGACGCCTTCTTGGTGGGGATGGAGGCTCTGCTTCTGGTGGGCTGCCTGAAGACGAGGTGGAAGAAGAGTCGATTTGCAACGAGCCGCTCGCGTCCTTGGCGGGCTCGCTCGGCTCGGTGTCTTACCCGGCAAGCCCCTTCTTGCCGGCAGGCTCCCCTCGCTCGGCACGGCTTGCCGCTTCTGCTGCATCGGCCTCCTCCACAGTGAACCCGAACTCGCCCGCGGCTGCGGCTGCCGCTGCCTCCTCCAGCCTAGTGGCGATGAGCGCCATCTCCGCATCCGTGGTGTCGCGGGTGAGGCCGTCCTTGTCATCGAGGCGGATTGGCACTTCCACCAAGTCGTCTAAGAATTGCTGCATGACCTCGTCTGCAGGCTCCTGCCAAGTTGGCACAATCCCGTGCGAGTCGCACTCCGGCATCATCGCACGGATGCGGTCGAGCGCGGAATTGTTGCACAAAGGCACGACGCCCCCCGGCAACCTGAACACCTCGGGATGCTGGGGGTCATATTTGAACAGCTCCTGCAGCATCGCGTTGAGCTCCAGGACTGTGAAGCTATAATTGAGGCCTGGCCGCAGCCTCATGATGTCTGCCGCGTTCTTGAACTCCCAAGTGGGCCTCCCCCATTCCTGCAGGGGGGCGATGCGGCGGCAAAGGAAGTTTGCGCTAACAGCGCCAACAGTAAGCCCGGCAAGCCTCAGGCGCAGGATCCTGGTGACGGCAATCTTCAGCCTGGTGTCCTCCGGAGCCATGTCACTCCAATCGCTGCCGCGTGCTACTGGGGTTCGGCGTTGGACGGTGAATGGCTGCGGGCTCTCCTCGTCAATCCAGCACCAATCAGCTCTCCACTCCTTCCACTTGCCGCGGAATTCTCCCTCCAGATAGGTCTCTTTCTTACCGGGCCTTGAGATCCAGGCAATCCCGCCGGATAGAGGCTCTCCTCTCTCTACTCGGGGTATGAAAAAGTGGCGGAAGAGGGCTACGTTGGGAAGGACTCCGACAAAGTTTTCACAGAGGTGTGCGAAAACTGCCATTGTCAGGACGGCGTTGGGGGTGAAGTCAAGGAGATGGAATCCATAGGTGTTCATGATGTCGCAGAAGAAATCAGAGAAGGGCGGGCAGAGCCCGCAATAGAAGAACAATGCGAAGAAGGGGTACCCATTCGGAGCCTTCTTCCAAGCGGCGGCGGGGAGAACCTTTGTGCACGGATGCGATCGCGTCTCCGCCGACCAGAACAGATAGTAGTTCTCCCTCAGCTCCTTCGCGCCGAGCTTGGGAGGGAAAACGGACCGCTCCTTCCGCAGCGCCGCGAGCCGCTGCGCCTCGGTCGTCTTCACGGTCTTCCCCTTGTCGGCTTTTGGAGCCATGGCGGAAGTAGTGGAGGAGGTCGACGGCGTTGGTGGTGCTAGTGGCGATGGGGGGCGGAGCGCTGCTCTCTCTCTCTCTGAGCTTTGGGGAGGCAAGGGAGCGGCGGAGATTTCTGAGATTGGGAACGGCAACGGGCGAGTGGGCCAACTGCCCCTGTTTCCCCTGCTTATAAAGGGGGAGGGGGCGGACGTTCCGCATTTCTGAATAAAGAAACCCCCATGACCTCTCCCACGACACCGCATTCAACGCGTGCCATTCGGGGAAGGCGCGGTGGATACAGAGTGAGATACGACGTAACCTAGGCTGCGCGTGCCCGTGCCCTGTTTTGGGCCTGGCCCAACAGCGCTCGGCACCGTGTATGGCCCAGGCCCGGGGGCTCCTGTCGGTGTACTAGAGTAGGGGTACCCTAGTATCCCGAACTTGTGCACGGGCAGTCGCAGCATCCCGCGGCAAGGCTTGCCGGGTGACCGCCAAGATCCTCCGTGGTTCCTTTGGAGCCATTTAAGAACAAAGTGTCCAAGTCAAGAAGACAAGACCCCGGCAAGAGGAGCTTGCCGGGAAGGCCACTCAAGGCATTTCAAGGAACTTGACGCGGCGCACCACACGTTCCGGCAAGACCCGGTGAGCGACAAGCTCCCGGACGCGACAAGACAATGACCGCGGCAAGGCGCTTGCTGCGGCAAGCCACCTCTCCACGCCCGCGCTCCAGCACATCCACCAACGTGTCGCTCTGGGGCCCTTCCAGGCATACGTGGCGGAAGGCTGTGCAACTAGGGACGTGCGGTGGCAAGCGGCGCTGACAAGATCACCATCGTGGCGAACGGTGGCGTCCCTGGCGGTCCCTTTTCGCACTGTTTAGGCGACACAGACGGGCATTTAAGACCCTTGTCCCCTGCCGTCAGGGTTAGGTATGATACACTGTAGCAGGTAGCTGTGCCTACCACAGCATCTTTCCATTTTTTCCCTTTACCTCCATTGCCACCTGTCGGTAGCCCCTTGAGCATATAAAAGGAGGCCCGTGTGCAACGTAGGGAGGGGTTAGCCAGTTCGAACACTCACACTCGGTCTTGCTAGCCGCTGGTGTGTACTGTAGCACTCCGCGCTCCCGAGCTAGAAATCAATACAAAACCATAAAGCAGGAGTAGGGTTTTACGCATCCGTGCGGCCCGAACCTGGGTAAATCGCTCGCGTGCTTCGCCTCGATTTGCTCTTTGCACGATCTCCGCCCCCGCCGAACCGAAAGGGACCCGGCCCGCCGGTCCCATAGGTGCCCGTGGATCAGCACCCCGGCAATATGTGTCACACAAACTCCTTCTCCCTACTAGCAAGATGCCCATGCGTTGCACAGAACATCAAGATGCATTTGTATGAGAAGTTTATCTTGTGGGAGAAAAGGATGAACGACGGAATGCCTTATTTGCAAATGTGGAGAGGGATGTGGGTATCTTTTTGCAAAATTGCCATAGTTTCCTTCCTGTCCGTCGGATATAAATCGGATGGCTATATTGCAGGATGGCAGGAACACCATCATCACCAACTCTGTTTTTTATAAGAGTAGAGATATGTGAGTGTCGCTGCCCCCCCTACACACACCCACACTTCCCAACACCGAAGGAGTAGGGTGACACCTCGATCTTGATACTAATCTATCGACTGGCTTCTCTCTCAAACATACACACACACTCTACCCGGCACTGAAGGAGTAGGGTGGCACACCGATCTTGATAATAATCTATCTACTCCTCTTTCAAACACACACACACACACACACACACTCGCTAGTTGTGCCTATGTGCCTACCGCGCACACTCTTGATACGTCTTTCTCTCCCTCCCCCTCCCCCCAACAATGACAGCAGAAGGGTGACAACTCGATCTGATCATGATCTGTCAATCTCTCTCAAACATTGTGTCTTGGTGCCTCGCTCGGTAGCCCCCTCGATATGTAGACTTCTCGCGCGCGCACAGTTGTAGTGACGATGACGCTGAACCCAGTGTGCCTTATTTTTAGCGGCCTCATGTGATAGTTTTCACCCTGTTTTCTGTTAATTAACAAGGAAAACTTTTCTTTGTTACTACTAGTGAATCTGAAATCATTCGGGGCAGACATAAAATATATCACTTCAACCCAATTATCGCAGCAACTATTTTAAAAGAAATAAGCTAGCTCCCCGTGCGTTGCACGGAACATCAAGATGCATTTGTATGAGTAGTTTATCTTGTGAGAGAAAAGGTTGAACGAGGGAAGGCCTTATTTGTGAACGTGGAGAGACGTGTGGGTATATTATTGCAAAATTGCCATAGTTTCTTTCCTATCCGTTAGATATAAATACAACAGCCTATATTGCAGGATGGCACGCACACCATCATCACCAACTCTGTTTTCTACTCCCTCCGTCCAAAAATACTTGTCATCAAAATGGATAAAAAGAGATGTATCTAAAACTAAAATACGTCTAGATACATTTCCTTTTATCCATTTTGATGACAAGTATTTCCAGACGGAGGGAGTATTTGTCTTTTTAGAGATTCCAACAAGTGACTATGACCGGACCTTACCAACATACTCAAAAAAGTAGTCCATAATTTTGATGTTGCCCTCTTTTCTTGGCGGTGCAGTGCCATCTGGATACCTCATAAATAAATAAAGTACTACATGATACTAATATATGATACATGGCGCAGGAGTACTAAGTATTATTAATACAGTTTTGCTAGAAGTCATCTAGATGAGATATAATTTGGTCTCATTCATCTTTTATAGCCATTGGATGTGATGCTATATAAGATGCGTGTGTGCTGACGTGGGTTGTATTTGTTCTTGTGCAACGAACTGACCACTGCATGTCATGTTTGATAGTCTCAAGTCATTAAAAGCATACAAGCCCCACATCTCTTCTTGGTTGATTCCTCTATTTATGTCAAAAAATAAGAAACAACGTGAGAGTTAATGCACCACGCCTATGTGTTTACTATTTGGTTTTCGTAAGATGACTTAATACTCACCTAGACGGAGGGAGTATTCGATTTGACAGCGGGCGACGCAGTTCCCAATACGGCTTTAATGCAGACGAGGGAGGAAGTAGCGGTTCCTGATATGTTGAATGGCCAATGCATCCACCTTCAATTAATGCATGAGGGAAGTAATGGGAGGAGGTCCGGGAAAAGGGGCTGCACGATGTGAATGCAACACAGTTTGCCCTCATTGCCCTCATATAAAGGCGCCCCTCCATTCCAATGCATCTACCACATCGTACGCACCTAAGCATTTGCCTAAGCACCTACACTAAGCGCAAAAGAGGTCACTCCAGACCCATGGCGGCGATGCTCGTGAGCGGCCAGCGGCTGCGCCAGATGGTCCACGACGCCGGCCTGCGGCATGGCGCCGAGGATCGTCTCCAGACGGTGTTGGAGCCTGGCTGGTGGATGGCCGCCTTCGCACCAACTACGACTCTCAGTTGGACCAGATGATCGTTGCCACCAGCAACAATTTCACCGTCCTCAAGAAGCTCGTGGACGACATCGCCGTACTCCTCTAGCCCGCGCACCCGGGCTCCTCATTGCCTGCCACCCTAATCGGCCTCCATGGCCGGAACCTCTTTCAAGCACTGGTGGCCCTGCGACTACCTGCCGACGCCATGAAGAATGTCCACCTGGAGGTCGCGCTCTCCGCGAGGCACCTCGCCCTGCAAGAATTCGTCGACCTACACATCCACATGTATGAGGAAATCGTGTACATAGGTATCTACAAGGCCAGTGAGGACGCTACGACGTTGTCCTTCCTCAACCGGCTGGAAGCCTTGGATGCCTTTGCTGAGAAGCACCTCAACCTCGCCACAAAAGCCGCCGCTCCTTAGCCGCCGGTCGGTGGCCCGGCGCACTAAGTTGAGGCGTTCCTAAGGATCCACTAAGTTGCGCTCTCCGGTGGATCCATCTTTCTTCTTGCCTTCTGTAACCACCACTGTGATCGCATGTTAGAATTCTTGTGAAATGTAGTACAAATGAATCCTTAGGAAAATATTCTACATGATTCAATCCTATGAAACAAACGACCAACGTAGGAAAATTTCCTAAGGATTCTAATCCTTCAAAGATCCTATGAAAATCCTTTAAATCAAACATACCCTAACTTTGCCACAACTAAGCTTAGGCAAAGTTATTAGTTCTTCAAAACGAGAGAAACAAGTTGGCAAGCCTAAGGGAATCTTGCCACATTTTGTGTGTGTATGTCATGTGGGGCCTTGGTGTGGCTTGCTTAAGGTGTGGCTTGAACCAAACACTCACCCAAGTTAATAAAACTTGCCTAACCTTACATTCCACAGATTTTGCCACATGTTAGAATCTAGAAAGCTCCACATGTAGAAGCATAATGCACAAACCACCAGAATCTCATGGGTGCAATGCACGTGTACCTTACTAGTACTAGTAGTTGGTAGTAGTAAGAAACAAATTCCAGTTTTGGCACGAGCTCATACTGCGGGAGCACCACAAGGCCTGCCACAGGAGTTACATTTCCCTCTCGGGGCCCACGGGACCGAACTTCAGTGGCTTAGTGCCCAGCCTATGAGTCAATGACATGCGAACCTTAAATGCGGCTGGCCGACATGTCATTCTCATGGTGGTGGCGTGGTTCGCGACTCACTCGTTCGAGATGAACCGACCGGTGGTGGCGTGGCCGTGGCGAGGGTGCCACAGCTGGGCGTCGAGGTGTTACGAGGTGTAGATGGCCACACCGGCAGGTACTACCTGTAGTACTCCCTCCGGTCCTTTTTACTCTGCATATTAGATTTGTCCGAAGTCAATCTCATCCAACTTTGACCAAGTTTATATAAAAAATTATAGACATTCACATAACAACACCAATATCATTAGATTCATCGTGGAATATATTTTCATATTATATTTATTTGATATTATAGATGATAATAATTTCTAATATAAATTTGGTCAAACTTAGCAAAGTTTGACTTTCGGCAAATCCAATGTGCAGAGTAAAAAGGACCGGAGGGAGTACATAAGTACTCTAGCTGAGGATTGATGCCCGGGATGAAATGTGTCATAGCCACTGGATAAAAATTCGATGGTGCGGGAGTATGGATCGGAGCACAACAGCGGAGCAGGCAAACCGCGTCCAATAGGGTGTGTCTGTGGTAGAAAGTTGATGGTCGCTGCAGTTCAGCTGGCCCGCATGTCATGCACACAAAGGCAGAGGAGCGGTGGGGCCAAGAGGGATGAGGGGCATGTTAGGGGGGATGAGGATCCCCTGACGCGAACAATCCTACCATTCAGTCACTGACATGTGGGACCCATAGGCGTGGGTCCCACCTGTCAGCGAAGTAAAGGCAGGGCAAGGCAGTGATAGCCACATCACAGGATCCATGTCCACGTCGGGGGACGACATGCCGTGGGTTGGAGCGGCGTCGTGGGAATTGTGTGTGGGTGTGGCAGTGGTAGAAACAAGAAACACGATGGTCTCCGTGGGTCAACTTCCATGGACAAGCTGTCATGTGTGCTGACACATGTATATCAAAACTAGAGTGTTTATATTTCAAGCACGTGAACAAGTATTATTCTACTACTTTGGATCCATTGTAATCCACGGGCCAGCACATTGGTAGTAGTAGTGTCCATCTCTATATCTAGAGGCCTTCCCTCGTTCATCCTTTTCTCTGACAAGATAAACTACTCATACAAATGCATCTTGATGTTTCATGGAACACACGGGGATGTTTCCTTGGGGGTCTCTCCAGCGCGACGTGGCAGTAGTTGCAAGTTGACGCCCCTTGAGATGCCGACGTTGAGGGGCACTCGGATTTCGTCCGATGAGCAGGTAAGATGAGTTTGATCACGTAGTAAATGCATTCTAAAGACTACTTCCGTGTCCATTTCCTAATTCTCCCCCTGCCCACTGTTTCACAGGTTAGGCTCAGTGCGAGTGGAGATTGGCTTGCATATGTACGGGGTTTGGATGCAAATGAAGACGAAGGGGAGGTGAAGAAGCAGAGGAGAATCAGTTCCCGATGGAGAAGTAAATGGGAGAAGTGGCGTGAAGGCAGTTGATTAGACGGCTAGGTAGACTAAACGAAAAGGCTATGCGGGTAGACTGATGAGTCGTACCTGTTCGTGTATGTGCCCATCCTTCCTGATAGGTGGGACCTATGCATGCAAACAGATAAAAAATGTGTCGTAGTTATTTTTTGAGCGCGTGAGTGGGAGACACAACATTCTATGGTTAAGGAATACTCCCTCCGTTTAGGTGAGTATAAGTCGCCTTATGAAAATCAGGTTTTCCCAAAACCTTTAGGCATGGAGCATTAACTTCTTGCTCGATCCCCTCCCAGCCTCGTTAGCCAGCGTTCTCTTCCTGTGCTGCCGCGTTCTACCTTTCCATTTTTCCTCTTCTCAAGTGCAGAACGATCTGCATGCCGTCCTTGATGCACCAGAATGACCACTGCATGCATCGCGGCAGGGTGTTGATTGGGCATGCACGAGAATTTGGTTCTGCTCGCAATATGGATGATACCTGAAAGGTGAAGTGAACATGCATGCTAGCACAGGAGACCTATTTCCTCTATACAATACTGGATTACTCATGTTCCTACTACTAGTAGTAGTACAACTGTGGTACACTTGATGGTCAAAATACTATTCATCCGGTCCTCACAGTGAAGTGACAACACCCTGCGCCTGGCACTAGTCCAGGCGGCGTGTTCGGGTTACCAAAGTCAGCCTCACCCTATGCACTGTGCAGTCTGTCACTGCCGCTGTACAGCACATTGGCGCCTCGCCTCGTCTCCCTCTCCGCTCCCATAGCACCACTCCATCTCCATCACCTTCTCCGTCTCCGTCTCCGTCTCCATCTCACTGTGCCCCCGTGTACCGTCGCCTCACTCGCCTCCCCCGGTACCACTATTCCCTTGCTAGCCGCTCCAGCACCGACATCCTTCTCCCCCGTAAATCAAGCCCCCTTCCAAACTCCACCATGGCCGAACACGAACCGCGCAGCATCCATATGAGCCGTGATTGGAGCAATCTCCCCAGTGACATCCTCGATCTCTGTTGTTCGTGTATGGATATGTTGAGCGCCCTGCGGCTGGCTGCATGCTCGAGGGACATGCACACGGCCATTGTCGAATCGAGGCCTAAGATTTTCAAGACACCCTGCTTGCTGCTATCTGGTCTTGCAAGATTGGCTCACCATGATACGGAGGCGTGCATGATGCCCCTCGACTTCAATCCGATCTCCATTAGCCGAAACTTCTTTGCAGGTATGTAGTGGGTTGCCGTACATCATTTCCCTCGACATCGGTCCGATCACCATCGCCCGAAACTTCTTGGCAGGTATGTACTGGGTCGGCATGAACTCCCACTGGATGGCTGCCTTCAGAGAAGACGGTAAAAAGTTGGTGCTCGTGAACTTCCAGACCTCCCATGAGATTATCCTTCCTCTGTTGGATTATATAGAGTATTACCATCGCGGTCCAAGTCATCTAGATTACTACGCCAGTTGGACGGACCTTGTTTTGCAGAAGATTGTAATCTTCCAAGTGCCCACACAACATGCGAATTACGCAGACTTCCAGCTAATCGCCTTGTTCGACCGCAGACTCGCCTATCTTTACGCCGGTGCCTTCTTTAGCTGGAGTCAACTCAGCTCGCAGTGGATCATCGTCAAAGCTGATACACACTTCTGTGATGCTATTGAACACAATGGCATCATCTACGCGATCGACAAAGTAGATGGCACCACGTATTGCTGGGACGGCGCGTGTAAGTTGTTTCCATCTCATGTTAATGATGGCGCCATGACATTGTTTGAAATTTTTGTGATGAGTGGCATATCCCTGTTTGAGCAGAATTTGAGTAGAACTATGGCAAAGTATTAGAGACATCGTAAATCAACTATATTTGGAATGAGTTAATTCATGCGATTGTGACCATGTCATTACAACCAATTTGTACCTTGAATAATCAAACGGTTAGGAATATATGGATATTATCCTTATTTTACAGTAATCTATATACTACTACTAAATATGAGTGTGTATGAATGGCCATGTTAGTTTCCTCATTTTCATGATGTAGAAACATGCACCACACTGTTGGTTTCATCTAACCATACATTAGGGAAGTAAATGTGCATATGGAGAACTCTATATTTGGATGTAGTGAAATCCTGCAATGCTTACCATGTGTACATACCTATATTCGCCCTTCAGCAATCAATGGCTAGAATAATATCCTCACAAAAATTTTGCCCACAGAACACGAGTATATAACAATGCATGGTCTGTTAGTTACCTTGAAGAATTTGTTTGTGAGGACAGAACATGATTACATAACATGCATGACATGGTAGTTTCCTGTGAAGAATCGATTGCGAGATAACATGAGTATAACCATGCATGGCACTTCTATATTTTCGAACCCAGTATACATTTCCCTGTATTTTCCTCCCAGTTCCAACAGGGACATATCAATGCTATTTCTTGCATTATCCTACTCATACTCTGAACAATGTTGATCTTACATTAACAATGCATGTCCTTTTTGATATGATGCAGTGTCCCTATAGCTACTGCCCTTTGTAATCACACCACCTTTGCCAAAAATAGGGAAGCACAACTGGTTCCTCGCTCGATCAGACCACGACAAAAGACTGATGATCATTCGGACACATGAGCCGGAAAAGTTATATTGCAAAAACCCCCACTGTATACAAGCACCATGTAATCCGTGAGTATCCGGACAGTGGTTGTTACATCTATGAGCAGGATACCAGCTTGTTGGGGCCTTTAGGATTTTTTAGTTGCAGGCGGGAAAACAGCCTTGGTTCCCACTCTCTGTTTCTCGGACTCAATTATCCGATTAACTAGGAGATCACCGTTGGCAAGGACCTTAATGGCAGAGAGGAGCTATGGAAAACTGTGTCTACACGGCGAGCCCTAGGAGTTTGGGAGCAAACTCCCCTGATTGTCAACGATATAGCCTGCAGCCAAAAGAAGGTGAGAATGACAAAGGCATCCGGATTAACTTTGATCCTTGGATGTCTCAATTACGACAGGCAGTGATGTGGTTCAAGCCTTCAGGTTGATAGGTAATTGGGCTGTTGCATCGAAAGGGTGGAGTACTGGTGTCTCCAGATCACTGGTCACTGAAGCGGGGCTGCAAATTATGATGGTGTTGGATCATATCTTTGAATGATTTTGTTGTCTTTGCTGCTGGTTCTGGATGGGTAGTTCTTTCTTTTGTTATGCATATTCCTTGTCATTTGGTCATCCTCGTCTATGTCACTCTTACTATGTAATAGTTGCTTCTGTTTAGAATGTCATTCTCATCTGGATCACGAGTCTGAGCGCTGCAGATGGGTGCGTTTTGGTGGTGTAGCAAGACTTCTTATGAACTATCATGTCTTGCTGTTTATGTCAGTAGTAGTCACTAGTCAGTGTTTGAATGTTGTATATATCGTTGTTTCGAACTGTTTATTGTCTCGAACTACTGGTGGGCTAAATGAGGGCATCACCATTCTCCAGTGTTCAGAGTATATCTCCTTTTTTCAAGTTATATAATTTGATCTCAGTGTCTTTTCGATGATGTACACTTGTTTGGGCCAGTGAGGTGTCGATGAATATGGGCCGAGTAGTAACGCGATGCCAAACAGGTCAATTATGACTCTCAGGTTGGGCTCTCAAAAGATCCAGAAAAAAAGGCCGAGCTCTCCAAAAAAGAAATAATAAGGACTCTTAGGCCGACATGTGGGCGCCACCGGTGTTTTCGTGCGCTTGCGCACCGAGAGCATATTGGCGCGTGCTCGAAATTCATGCTACCTTTTCATCCCAGTCTCCCGTCCCTCCCCCACCTCAGGAATCTCGATTCCTACTCCAGTTCCCCCAAATCCCCCTCCTGTACTCCCTGTACTCAAGTGCACTATCATGTCGCCGGTCAACACGGATCTCCGAGGCAGAGATCCTGAGGTCCGCCCTGCCTTCGGTCGCTGCGTGCTATCGCTCAACATTGGCATGTCGGCGCTTGACGACCAGTTTGCCGGCAAAGTGCTGATGGTAACCATCAACGGCGACCGGCCTCCGTCTCGCCGGACGACCTTGTCAAAGCTCTTGGCATTGCGCACGGCATCCAAATAAGTGACTTGCTCGTCGAAGTCTGTCCGCCACCGGCTGATTTCTTCGTCAGGTTCTGGACAATTTTCGACTGCAGTTGTGTGTTCGAATCTTCCCGGCGTTTGTTCTGCGATGGCGCGCTGGTGAGCTTTGATCGGTGGCACCCAGGATGGGGCTCGGTGCCCTCTGAGCTTGAGTTTTTAACAAAGCTTACCTTCCACGGCATGCCTCGACGTGCTTGGAACAGTGAGTCCATGAACGAGCTTATCAACGACCTTGGAGGTGACCTCGTAAGTATGTTTGTTCCTCCAGATAGCTGGGCTCTGACGGTTATGGCATGGATGAAGAAGCCGTCCACCATACCGAAGGTGATTGGTGTTGAGATACCGGTGCAGGAACCGGGGTTGTACTATTCGTCGCCACCAAGGCCGCCGCGGACCACGTTAGGGATGTACCTGTATCGAGTGTTCGTGCATGTCGAAGAAGTGGTGAATCCATCAATCGAAGTCCTGCCGCCGCCGCTGGTGCCAGGGTCCGTCGACGACGTCCATTACAGGAGTCAACATCAGACTTTCCCCGTGTTTCTCGGAACGATGGATGGCACAGGGCCTACTCCATCGCGCGGCAGAGACCACTGCTTCTTTGGGAGAAGAGGCAGGGTTGGCTCCCTGGATGTGCTCTAATTTGAGGTAACAACTGAATCTTGTCAGATACTAGTTAAATCCGAGCTATGGGTGTGAAGCACTGATATGCCAGTACATTTGGTTGTGACCTGTTCTAATTTTGTACATGAACTTTTTTTAGACAGGGTTGTACGTCAACTTAATGTGCTAGCATAACTTATTGTGGTGTCTATCTGTTTTCTTTGCACAACATTCAAGATATATCCCCATCATTGATAAAGACGATGAACCGTTATGTACAACTTCATTGGTTTCAACATAGCCCTTCCCATAGCGATACACTGCTTCCATCCTGATTGTGCTGCCTGCGTGAAATTTTTGTATGCAAGTTCAGTGTGCTATGATGTTCTATATGATTGTGTCAACTATATAAGTTTTTACTGAGCATCAGCAATGCATATGGATGAAAGATGTATTTAGGAGCATCGACCGATGGGTCTCTCTCTCTATCTCTCTCTCTCGCACACACATACACACACACACACACGTGCACATGAACAAGTGGGACCCATTGAATTATTTATTTGCTCGTGACAGCTTTTAATTAGGTTCCACTGTAATCCAACTTTTTTCTTAAGTTATTAATTGAGCTCAGTGACTTCAAAAAGTTGTACAGAAGCCTTGTTTGGGCCTTTCCGGTGTCGCTGAACAGGCCTTTTTTTTCAACATCAGCAATGCAACTGGGCTGACAGTTGTACACAATATCCGGGTGAACTTGTTATTCTCCTCCCCGCTGGGCTGCAAACTTTCCTAGGAGGTATGCATTAGGCTTAACAAGAAAATGGACTTTAAGAAATAATAAATGGGATGTAATTATAATAACTGGACAATTACTATGCACCAAACACGTAATTAGTTTCAAAAATATATTATTTTTGGAATTTGAAAATTTTAATTTCATTACTTGTTGCGTGCGCAATATTTCGTTGGATTTTAACGTAATACAACTTTATTTTGAAATTATATTTAACCTGACTAGAAATTTCGGATGAAAATATTTTGGATCCCATCAAAATGTGGGAATTTTTTTGAATTCTGTTCTGAGCGGTTGTTTGAAATTATTAACCGTTATCCTAGCTAGAAGTTGGGCTGTACTTTTAACAAACTGTAAATGGGCTGTAGTAAATTCCATTAGAATTAATAAATGGGATGTACATTCTTATGAATCGCAAATGGGCTATATGTTCTCTGCCAAATCTGAGCTATGGGCCTACTAAGTTGACGCGTACCAAGGGCTTTGTCAACTTAGTCAATATAAACGATTCTAGCTACAGTGATCGTAGGATGTCCATCCAACGACCGTAGTGCTTCTTCAACCTCTGGTCTTCTTGCTCCAGCCGCCCAAAGCAGCGCTGGTCGTGTCGCGTGCTCTTGCCTCCCGTGGCCGGCTGTGATGCCGCGGAGGCCTCACCGCCCCGTACTACTCCCACCGATGGCGAGGCCATCCCTCTACTCACCCACACCCCCTGTTATTCTGCGGCGACGGCAGCCTCACACCGTAGCCAAACCAGTGAACCCTCATACTCCTCTCCACACGGGCTTCCACTGCTACCTCTTCCCTGGCTCCGTGTCATCGCCTTCCTAGGCCTCGCTGTCGTCTAGACCACCGCCCTGGTGCTCTCCGCGCGGCATGGTCAACATGGTTAACGACCGACTTCCATCGGAAGAGTACTGTACATGGAGAGGCTGACAGCTGGGTCCAGGCGGCCGCAAGGAAGTGCCTCCTTATTACGCACAAAATAATTATTCCTCCACCTGACAGCAGGGACCCACCGGACGGGCCACCTTATTTCGCAAAAAAAATGTTTCCCCTGACTGCTGGGACCCACCGGACGGGCCAGCGTATTTTGCGAAAATAACGTTCCCCCCGTTGTCAGCTCGGACCCACCAGAAGTGCCTCCTTATTACGCACAAAAAACGAATACTCCCCCTGCTAGCTGGGATCCACCATGGTGGGAGGCTCACTTGTGGGCCTACTAAGTTGACTGGGATGGGGGCCTTTGTCAACTTTAGTCAATATGGACGATTCTAGCTCCAGTGACCATACGATGTCCATCCAATGACCGTAGTGCTTCTCAACCTCTGGTCTTCTTGCTCCAGCCACCCAAAGCAGCGCCGGTCGTGCCGCATGCTCCTGCCTCCCGTGGCCGGCTGTGCTGCCGTGGAGGCCTCACCGCCCCCTACTATACCCACCGCTGGCCAGGCCCTGCGGCGACGGCAGCCTCACACCGCAGCCGAACCAGTGAACCCTCGTACTCCTCTCCATGCAGGCTTCCACTGCCGCGTCTTCCCCGGCTCCCCGTCGTCCCATTCCTAGGCCTCGTCGTCGTCCACTGCCCTAGTGCTCTCGGTGCGGCGTGGTCAACGTGGTCAAGGAACGACTTCCATCGGACGTGGACTGTGCGTGGAGAGGCTGATAGCTGGGTCCACGGCCGCAGCAAGGAAGTGCCTCCTTATTACGCGGAAAATAATGATTCCTCCACCTGACAGCTGGACCCACCGGACGAGCCACTGTATTTCGCGAAAAAAAAACGTTTGCCCCGGACTATTGGGACCCACCAGCTACATCTTCGCACACAAGGAAGTGCGTCTGGGAAAAAATGATTCTCCCCCTGACAGCTGGGACCCACCAGCTACATCTTCGTAGGTGTAGCAACCAGACCTCAAATAGTTTGATCTCTGTGCTCCGGTGTCATCCCTGGATCAGTAATGCTGACACCACACAGTACTCGGAGGATTTATAGCAGAGTAGCAATCACACTCTTATTACATCGAGTGTCTCAAAAGAGAACTTATTACAATAAATATGGCTTAAGGCCATCTAATAACGATAACAGTGGAAGACTTGGAAGATAAGTGAGTCCATAAACTCCGACGGCATCATTGAGTATAGAACCACAACCTAAAAACTCCTTAATCATCGTCTGAAAAGTCTGCAACATTAACGTTGCAGCCCGAAAACGGGTCAGCACATGGAATATGCTGGCAAGGTAACACATAGAGAGTAATGGAATGAAACAGCTATACTACATGCATATTTGGATGGTGGGAAGCTCTATGGCTACAGTTTTGCGTAAAGCCAATTTTTCCCTACTTCAAAGGAATAAATTTAATTACTATCATGGTGGTTGTTAAACATTGAGAATGGTTGACAGCATTCTCAATCCCAATTAAGCATCATCATTAAACATAACCCAACAAAATTAGTTTAGAGTAACATATTGAGATTCACATGATAATCCAGGTACTAGATACTCAAGATGTCCATAACCGGGGACACGGCTAACCATGATTAGTTTATTACACTCTGTAGAGGTTTGCGCACTTTTCCCCACAAGACTCGGTCGCCTCCGTTTGGTTTCTCGCACTAACTGGTGTTTGAGAAGACGGATGACCGAGACATAGTCTTTCAGAAGCGCTAGCACCTTACGATCGGGTAGACCGTACCACCTACATCCCCTACATCTGCTAGTATACCACTGTAAGAGTTCGCAGAACTTAGTCAACTATGCTAGAGCCCATAATAGCTTGTGGCTGCACACGGAAGTTTCTAGTATGAATAGTCTCATGATCCCTTTGAGCCTAGGTGGCGGTCCAAAAGAAAACAGGCAAGTCCTGGAATACCCAGGTGCCTCAATCCACCTAGATGGGTGTTTAAGTTGCCACCTTAGATAAACCATTAATTAACAATCTCACATCTGTCATGGATATCACTCACCCAATCCATGTCTACTAGCATAGCATGGCATAATAAGCAAACGTAGAAGTATCTCCCAAAGGTTTGATAATAACAAGTAATAGGTACTACCTCATCTACTTCCCATCCCACAATTTAATTAGATCCTAATCACGCAATGTGTGAGGTTTGATCTAATGCAATAAAACTGGGTAGTAGAAAAGGTATGATCAAAGTGTTACTTGCCTTGCTGATGATCCGGGAAACCTAACGATTCGAAGTAACAGGCGGCGCACTCCGGGTACTCTATCGCAAACAAACAAACAAACAAGCATACAATAAGTACTCATCTAATGCACAGGTAAAACTCAAATAAGAGATCTAACCAGAAGGTTCATATTAAGAACTCCGGTTGGCAAAAAGAATCAAATCGAACGAAGCAACGAAAATCAAACGGCGAAAGAAAACAACTTCGTTCTAGTAATCTGGATCTAAGGCAAATTTTACAGTAGCAAAACCTTGTTTAAGTTGGTTATCCGGATAGAGGGTTTCGAGACGAAACTCTAGGCGCTTGAATCGCCTGATTCCGATAAACGAGCGAAAAGTTATACTAAAACGAAAATCGAATCAGGAATCGCGATCAGAAAAATCGCGGATTTAATCCGAGAAAAAGAAAAACAACAAACGCCGATTCTTTTTTTTTGTTTTTTCCTCTTTTTTTTAACGATGGCACGGAAAACGAGGCGCGGCGAACCTCGGCGGCGGCGCGGGCGGCGGCGCATGGCGGCGGCTAGGGCGGGGAGCGGGCTAGGGTTTGGGGGCGCGGGTGGCTGGGCTCGGCTGGCTCCCCCCAGCTTATAAAGCCTAGTGGGCCGGGAGTCCGGGTCGGACACGGCCCCTAGGTCGGTTCTTTTTTTATTAATTCGCTCAGAAGAAAAAAATAAAAAGAAATACTAAACGGACTCCAAAAATTTCGAAATAAATTTTCACGGGCTTCTAAAATCAAGCCGCACAAGATGAACATTTATTTGGGACCTAAATGCAATTTTGAAAAACGCACATTTTTCCTAAATTCAAATAAAACACCGAAAAACTCCGAAATAAAACCTTATTTGATTTTATTATTAAATCCTCAATATTTCCTTATTTTGGGAAAGTCATTTTATTCCCTCTCTCATATTTTTGTAATAGAAATAATTGATGATAAAATAAATAAAATCAAATGATCCTATTTTCAAAATTTGAGAAAACTCAAATATGAAAATAACGAAATCCCCAACTCTCTCCGTGGGTCATTGAGTTGCGTAGAATTTCTAGGATCAACCAAAATGCAAAGTAAAATATGATATGCATGGTGATCTAATGTATAACATTCCAAATTGAAAATTTGGGATGTTACAAACCTACCCCCCTTAAGATGAATATCGCCCTCGAGATTCATGTTGGCTAGAAAATAGGTGAGGGTGGTCCTTGAGTAAATCTTCCTCTCGCTCCCAGGTGGCTTCATCCTCTGTGTGGTGGCTCCACTGAACTTTGCAAAACTTAATAACCTTGCTGCGGGTAACTCGGCTGGCAAACTCGAGGATCTTAACTGGTTTCTCCTCATAGGTCAAATCATTATCCAACTGAATAGTTTCCAATGGCACTGTGTCTCTCAACGATATTTCAGCCATCTCCGCGTGACATTTCTTTAACTGAGAAACGTGGAACACATCATGAACTCCTGATAATCCTTCGGGCAATTCCAACTTGTAGGCCACTTCTCCCATACGCTCGAAAACTCGATATGGTCCTACAAATCGTGGTGCTAACTTCCCTTTTACTCCAAAATGCTTTGTTCCCCGAAGTGGAGATACTCGAAGATAAGCTCTATCTCCGACTTCATAAACTGTCTCCTTGCGTTTAGCATCTGCATAACTCTTCTGTCTAGACTGGGCTACCTTGAGCCTATCACGAATCAACTTCACCTTCTGTTCAGACTCTTTAATCAAGTAAGGTCCAAACAACTGGCGGTCTCCAACTTCGTCCCATGACAACGGTGTCCTGCACCTCCTTCCGTACAAAGCTTCGAAAGGGGCCATCTTTAAACTGGTTTGGTAACTGTTGTTGTAAGAGAACTCTGCATATGGCAAATTATCGTCCCAACTAGATCCGTAATCTAGCGCACAAGCTCTCAGCATATCCTCCAAAATCTGATTGACTCTCTCGGTCTGTCCATCTGTCTGTGGATGAAAAGCTGTACTGAATTCTAGCCTGGTACCCAAAGTTTCGTGCAACTGCTTCCAGAACTTTGAGGTAAACTGGGTTCCTCTATCTGATACGATACTCCTCGGAACTCCATGCAAACATACGATCCTGGTCATGTATATCTTTGCCAACTTAGCACTGGTGTAAGTGGTCTTTACTGGGATGAAATGAGCTACTTTCATCAATCGATCAACTACAACCCAAATCGAGTCATAGCCTAAACGAGTCTTGGGTAATCCCGTGATAAAATCCATGCCTAGCTTATCCCACTTCCATTTGGGTATCGGCAATGGTGTATCAATCCTGCTGGCTTCTGATGCTCTGCCTTTACTCTCTGACATACATCACAAACTGCTACATACTCCGCAATATCCTTCTTCATTCTAGTCCACCAAAAAATATCCTTCAAATCCAAATACATCTTGGTATTTCCTGGGTGAATTGAATACGGTGAGTCATGTGCCTCTTGCAAAATCAACTTCCTGATCTCCGGGTCATTGGGCACGTAAACACAGTCTTCAAACCATAGGGTGTCGTGCTCATCCTCACGAAATCCTTTAGCTTTTCCTTTGCTCAGTTTCTCCTTTATAGCGGCAATCTCCTTGTCAGCGTTCTGAGCTTCTCTAATTGTACCCATCAAAGTTGACTGAATCTCCAATGCTGCTACATAGCCTCTCGGAACTATTTCCAAACATAGTTCACGAAGATTTTCTGCTAACTCCTTGGGTATTTCTCCTGTCATTAATGTATTGACATGGCTCTTACGGCTTAATGTGTCAGCTACTACATTAGCCTTTCCAGGATGATAGTGCAATTTCATATCATAATCCTTGATAAGCTCCAACCATCTCCTTTGTCTGAGATTCAACTCCTTCTGTGTGAGAATGTACTTCAAACTCTTATGGTCCGTGTACACCTCACAATGATTTCCAATGAGAAAATGTCTCCATGTCTTCAATGCATGCACTACGGCTGCTAACTCCAAATCATGCGTGGCATAATTCAACTCATGAGGCTTCAGTTGTCTTGAGGCATATGAAATAACTCTCCCTTCATGCATAAGCACTGCTCCAAGTCCTCGACGTGAAGCGTCGCAATACACCTCATAATCTTTGGTCTGGTCTGGCAAAATTAACACTGGTGAGGTAACCAAATGTTTCTTCAACTCCTAGAAACTAGCCTCACATTCCTCTATCCATATGAACTTGGTATCCTTCTTTAACAACTCAGTCATAGGCTTTGCAATCTTTGAGAAATTCTCAATAAATCTCCGGTAGTATCCTGCGAATCCAAGAAAACTCCGGATCTCTCCAACTGTTGTTGGGGCTTCCCATTTGGTCACGGTTTCAACTTTAGCAGGATCTACTGCTATACCTTCTCCAAATATAACGTGTCCGAGGAATCCTACTTCCTTCAACCAAAACTCATATTTGCTGAACTTGGCATATAATTGATGTTCTCTGAGCTTTCCAAGGACCAAACGCAAATGCTCCTTATGCTCCTCTTCATTCTTCGAGTAAACTAGGATATCATCAATGAACACTAAGACAAACTTATCCAAAAACTCCATAAACACTTTGTTCATCATGTTCATAAAATATGCAAGTGTGTTAGTCAGACCAAATGACATAATGGTATACTTGTACAGCCCATACCTGGTGGTAAAAGCTGTCTTCAGAATATCCTGTTCTCGAATCTTCAACTGGTGGTATCCTGATCGCAGATCGATCTTGGAAAATACCTTAGCTCCTTGCAATCGATCAAACAGATCGTTGATCATTGGTAGTGGGTACTTGTTCTTGATCGTTACTTCATTCAATCCTCGATAATCAACAACCATCCTTAACGATCCATCCTTCTTCTCCACTAGAAGTACTGGCGATCCCCAAGGCGAAGAACTTGGGCGAATATATCCCTTATCCAGTAACTCCTTAATCTGCTTCTTAATTTCCACAAAATCCTTTGCTGGCATCCTATATGGTCTTTTTGATATTGGCCCTGTGCCTGGCAATAGCTAAATCAAAAACTCAATATCTCTATCTAGTGGCATGCCTGGCAACTCCTCTGGAAATACATCAGGGAAATCCCTTACCACTGGTACTTCCTCCTGCACAACTCATGTTAGGCAATTTACTTGAGTCCACTTTGGCACATGCCGGGATACATACTTGATCCTTCTCCCTTCTGGGGTGGTAAGCAAAATTGACTTACTAGCACATTCAATATTCCCTTCATACTTTGATAACCAATCCATGCCTAATATCACATCCAATCCTTGAGATTCCAATACTATTAGGTCTGAGGGAAAAACATAGTTACCAATCCTTAATGGTAACCGATCACACCATAGACTAGCCACATACTCTGCTCCGGGCGAGGTTACTAACATGGGTGACCTAAGGGCTTGGGTTGGTAGGTTATACTTATCCACAAATCCCCTTGAGATGTATGAATGCGATGCACCAGTATCAAAAAGAACGAGTGCAGTAAATGACTTAACCAGAAACTTACCTATTACTGCATCGGGCTAAGCTTCAACCTCCTCCACACTAACGTGGTTCACCTGTCCCATGTTGAAAGGGTTCGGCTTCTTTCCAGAACTTCCATTGCCATTTTGGCCTTCGGGACATTCATTGGCATAATGTCCGGTCTTCGAACACTTAAAGCAAGTGACTTGGCTTAGGTCCTTCTTGGCCGGGGTTGAGGGGTTGGTGCGGTTCTGGCCGTTGCTTCCTCCATTGCCATTACCATTCTTGGTGCCATTGTGATTTCGTGAGCTACCTCCTCCATGGGTATGCTGAAAATGTCCTCCCGGTCTAGGGGTAAAACGTGGCTTCTGTTGAGCTCCTGAATTGTACTTTCCTTGTGCATACTTCCTCTTGCGGTTCTCAATCTGTTGCTGCTTCCCTTCAATCATAAGAGCATGATCTACCAACTCCTGGTAGTTGTTGAAGGTTGCTACCATCAACTGCATGCTCAACTCATCATTCAGTCCTTCCAGAAACTTCTCCTGCTTAGCTGCATCCGTAGCGACGTCATCTGGGGCATAACGTGCTAACTTACTAAATTCCTCCACATACTGGCCAACTGTCCGTCCTCCTTGGCGCAATTTGCGAAACTCACGCTTCTTCATGGCCATAGCTCCTGCTGAAACATGGGCAGTTCGAAAAGCCTGCTGAAATTGGTCCCATGTGACAGTGTCGACATGGAAAGTGGCTGTGAAATTCTCCCACCATGATGCTGCGGGTCCTTCAAGCTGATGTGCGGCAAACTTCACCTACTCTGCATCTGTGCATCCTGCTGTGGTCAACTCTCTAGCTGTCTTGCGGAGCCAATCATCTGCTACTATCGGCTCGGTGCTACTGGAAAACCCTAGCGGATTCAGCCTAAGAAAATGGGCTAAGTGGTCAACAGGTGGTGGTGGTGGTGGTGGGTTGTTGTTGTTGTTCCCCTGATTCCGATTCTGGACTAGCAATTGCATCAATGTGTTCTGCTGCTGGATCAACTGGGTGAGCTCCCGTGGAAAGGTAAATCCGGGGCCACATCTTGGAGGCATCTGAGGGTTTAGAAAAGATGAGATATAAGAATAGAGGGGGTCTAAAGAGAAAACACTACCCATATGCACATGAGGCAAAAGCAAACAATTCACTTCAATCAATCAAACAAAGGCATACAATCGATCTATCTATCGAAAAAGTGCTCGGACTACTATATTTACATGGTGGACTACTACTACTACTAATGAGGTGGTCTACTAGAAATATTCTTCGGTTGCAGACTCCATGATATCTCCTCCAGCTTCATCAACATAGTCATCATCGCTATTATCTGATTCCGAGTCGGTGCCGTCAATGATGATGTAGTCTTCCGGGCTAATTTCCTGGGGTTCTTCGTCTTCATCTACTGGCGTAGGGCCTCCCATAAATATTCCAATCTGCTTGATCAGGTCATCATTCTTCTCCACCAATACTTCAATTTCCTCTTCATAATCTTCACGTGTAGCCTTTAGTTCTTCTTCCAGTTCCTTGATTCTTGTCTTAGCTTTATTTAGATCTATCATGTCAGCACACATCTGGTTCTCCTGTCATCGAATGTGCTAGTTTAACTCCTGGATAAAAGCTGCAATTGATCTTCCTTCCTGGTGCTGATCATCTCCCAGTGTTCATCTCGGCGCCCACAAATCTGGTAGATAGCATCCTTGAGATCCTTGCGGTAAACTTCTCCAATGCGTCCCATGGCGATGTGAGCTGCCATGCTCTTTCCTAGATTCCAAGTTGGTGCGTCAAAAAAACTCTATGGGCTCAGTGACTGGCATGAACGTCCTTCCTGGAACTTGAACTTGAATCATCCAGCGCTCTTCTTCAGGTAAAGTGGCGTTGTAGGTTCCCGTGAAGCTTGGTACTCCTATATTCAAGTATCTAGTGACTTCCTTCAAGTGTCGTCCAAAGGGTGTATCTTCATCCGGTTGTGTGAACTTGTTCCTTGCATCCGCCATCCTAAAGAGTAGAAAAGATGGGAGGTCAAAAGAGAAGAGAGTGAATAGTGATCTAGGTCTTGTGCTTAGTGGTCGTGTCCTATAGTCAGCGTGTGCTCTGATACCATCTTTGTAGCGACCAGACCTCAAACAGTCTGATCTTTGTGCTCTGGTGTCAACCCTGGATTAGTAATGCTGACACCACACATTACTTGGAGAATTTATAGCAGAGTAGCAATCACACACTTATTACATCGAGTGTCTCAAAAGAGAACTTATTACAATAAATATGGCTTAAGGCCATCTAATAACGATAACAACGGAAGACTTGGAAGATAAGTGAGTCCATCAACTCCAACGGCATCACTGAGTATAGAACCACGACCTAAAAACTCCTTAATCGTCGTCTGAAAAGTCTGCAACATTAACGTTGCAGCCCGAAAACGGGTCAGCACATGGAATATGCTGGCAAGGTAACACATAGAGAGTAATGGAATGAAACAGCTATACTACATGCATATTTGGCTGGTGGGAAACTCTATGGTTACAGTTTTGCGTAAAGCCAATTTTTCCCTACTTCAAAGGAATAAATTTAATTACTATCATGGTGGTTTGTTAAACATTGAGAATGGTTGACGGCATTCTCAATCCCAATTAAGCATCATCATTAAACATAACCCAACAAAGTTAGTTTAGAGTAACATGTTGAGATTCACATGATAATCCAGGTACTAGATACTCAAGATGTCCATAACCGGGGAAACGGCTAACCATGATTAGTTTATTACACTCTGCAGAGGTTTGCGCACTTTTCCCCACAAGACTCGATCGCCTCCATTTGGTTTCTCGCACTACATAGTGTTTGAGAACATGGATGACCGAGACATAATCTTTCAGAAGCGCTAGCACCTTACGATCGGGTAGACCGTACCACGTACATCCCCTACATCTGCTAGTCTACCACTGTAAGAGTTCGCACAACTTAGTCAACTATGCTAGAGCCCATAATAGCTTGTGGCTGCACACGGAAGTTTCTAGTATGAATAATCTCATGATCCCTTTGAGCCTGGGTGGCGGTCGAAAAGAAAACAGGCAAGTCCTGGAATACCCAGGTGCCTCAATCCACCCAGATGTGTGTTTAAGTTGCCACCTTAGATAAACCATTAATTAACAATCTCACATCTGTCATGGATATCACTCACTCAATCCACGTCTACTAGCATAGCATGGCATAATAAGCAAACATAGAAGTAACTCCCAAAGGTTTGATAATAACAGGTAATAGGTACTACCTCATCTACTTCCCATCCCACAATTTAATTAGATCCTAATCATGCAATGTGTGAGGTTTGATCTAATGCAATAAAACTGGGTAGTAGAAAAGGTCTGATCAAAGTGTTACATGCCTTGCTGATGATCCGGGAAATCTAACGATTCGAAGTAACAGGCGGCGCACTCCGGGTACTCTATCGCAAACAAACAAACAAATAAACAAGCATACAATAAGTACTCATCTAATGCACAGGTAAAACTCAAATAAGAGATCTAACCAGAAGATTCATATTAAGAACTCCGGTTGGCAAAAAGAATCAAATCGAATGAAGCAACGAAAATCAAACGACGAAAGAAAACAACTTCGTTCTAGTAATCTGGATCTAAGGCAAACTTTACAGTAGCAAAACCTTGTTTAAGTTGGTTATCCGGATACAGGGTTTCGAGACGAAACTCTAGGCGCTTGAATCGTCTGATTCTGATAAATGAGCGAAAAGTTATACTAAAACAAAAATCGGATCAGGAATCGCGATCAGAAAAATCGCGGATTTAATCCAAGAAAAAGAAAAACGACGAACACCGATTCATTTTTTTCTCTCTCTTTTCTTAACAACGGCACGGAAAACGAGGCGTGGCGGGATCCGGCGGCGGTGGCGGCGGATGACGGCGGCGGTGAGCGGCGGCGCGCGGCGGCGGCGGCGGCTAGGGCGGGGCGCGGGCTAGGGTTTGGGGGCACGGGTGGCTGGGCTCGGCTGGCTCCCCCCGGCTTATAAAGCCTAGTGGGCCGGGAGTCCGGGTCGGACACGGCCCCTAGGTCGGTTCGTATTTTTTAATTATTCCGCTCGGAAGAAAAAAAATAAAAGAAATACTAAACGGACTCCAAAAATTCCGAAATAAATTTTCGCGGGCTTCTAAAATCAAGCCGCACAAGGTGAACATTTATTTGGGACCTAAATGCAATTTTGAAAAATGCACATTTTTCCTAAATTCAAATAAAACACCGAAAAACTCCGAAATAAAACCTTATTTGATTTTATTATTAAATCCTCAATATTTCTTTATTTTGGGAAAGTCATTTTATTCCCTCTCTCTCATATTTTTGTAATAGAAATAATTGATGATAAAATAAATAAAATCAAATGTCCTATTCTCAAAATTTAAGAAAACTCAAATATGAAAATAACGAAATCCCCAACTCTCTCCGTGGGTCATTGAGTTGCGTAGAATTTCTAGGATCAACCAAAATGCAAAGTAAAATATGATATGCATGATGATCTAATGTATAACATTCGAAATTGAAAATTTGGGATGTTAAAGTAGGCAAGGAAGTGCCTGACAGTCGGGACCCACCAGGTCGAAGCGTACGTAGCATTGTCATTCTGGTCGCGAACGTGTACGTACATATATACTGGTGGATGTAGAGGCGTGCACGTGTCGTAGTAGAGGCACGTAAGTGTCGTAGTAGAGGCGCGCACGTAGCATGTACACGTATGTACAGCGGCCAGGGTGCAAGAAAGAAAATATGGCCACGTATGTGTACATACAGCCGGTGTCCCAAAGGCCTACTCGCGCATACGTACGGCCAGGGCTCGTGTACATGGCTGGGTCAGAACGGAGAAACAGCATCGTCGTCGTGTTCATCGGGAGGCAACGGAATGCGTCGTGTTCATGGGGAGGCAACGAAATGCGTCGTGTTCATGGGGAGGCAACGGAATGGGTCGTGTTCATCGGGAGGCAACGGAACGCGTGGGAGCCAACCGGCTGGGTCGGAACGGAATGCATGGTCGTGTTCATCGGGAGGGCTTGGACGGAACAGGCGATGGAAACGAGGCCTGGCATACCGCACAACGGAGGAAACGGACCTCCTACGTTCGGAACGAGGTCCTGTTGATCGTGAGGGGTGTGGCGTACCACAAAACGAAGGAAACAGACCTCCTACGGTCGAAACGGGGGTCCTGTTGATCGGGAGGGGTGTGGCGTACCGCAAAACGGATGAAACAGACCTCCTACGGTCGAAACGGGGGTCCTGTTCATCGGGAGGGGTGTGGCGTACCGCAAAACGGGACTCCACGAGATACTGTTCATCTCCACCGTCAACCTCCTCCAGCCTCCATGGGCTCTTGTTCATCCAGCCTCCACCGCACGCTACTCCACTGGCTACTGTTCAACCACCCCTCCACCGTCCACTGTTCATCTAGCCCTCCACACCACGGGGTCCTGTTCAACCACCCCTCCACGGGCACCCCTCCACCGTCTACTATTCATCCAGCCGTCCACCACACCACGGGGTCATGTTCATCCAGAGGCAACGCCACCACTCACTGTTCATCCAACCCCCCCCCCCCCCCGCAACGCTCACTGTTCATCCCATAGGCAACATCGATCGGTTTCAGTTAGCAGCAGTAGCGAAGGAATCGCTCGATCGGGTTCAGTTAACAGCCATCGATCGATCGCTCGGGTTCAGTAACACGTAGCCTGCAGTGCAATCGCTCGGGTTTAGTTAGAGCCCAACGCCTCGCTCGGGTTCAGTTAGAGCCAATGCCTCGGAAACACGCGTGTACGTGTACGAGAGAAACGCGCATCGCTCGGCCCCCGACCTCTCATCGTAACCGGGAACTCCCCGAAATTTGCCTCCCCCTCGCTTCTACCACAGTTTTTTCCGTCATGGACGGCCCAAAGAATGTCATGCAGCTGCGTCTCCGGCCCGCCCTGGACGAAAAGCCATTTTCTATCATGATTTTTTGTCATAGAAGTAGGAGCCCACCACATCTATGATGATACCGAGTTTTGTAACAATTATCATCATAGAAGTGTCATATGTATGACAGAAAAAAATTCGTTCGGCCCAAAATGTCACGGATGTGTCTTTTTTTTGTAGTGCAAGGGGACTACTCCTCATTTAAAGAATGCAGCGTTAGCCTCCCGACATGATTATCAAGAAACAGAAATGCTAGATGAAGATAGTGAATGTAGCTCTGTAGTTGATTACAGCATTTCCCCTACACTAGGATCGCAGGTGCTTGCTCTAACTTGGCAACGTGATATGTGGTTGCATGTTGCATATGGTGTCTATATTGTAATTCTTCCAATCTGGTTAAACTGCATGTGCTAGTCTGCTTAGCTTATACATTATACCTGTTAATGTGACATGTCTTCCTGTATTTAGTACATTGTACATCTGTCTATTAAGCATGTCCTTACATAAAACTATTGTTTTTTTATATCCCACATCAATCAACATGACGAGACACCTTTAGTATATGCAGTGCGATATTAGTTGCATCTTTCATATGATTTATAGCATGCGCTGCTTCTAATTTGTTGAAATTCCATTTATGATGGGACGCTTTTAACTTGGCAGAGTCATATTGGTTGCATCTTTCATGTGGTGTCTATCTTGCATTGCTTCTTATTTGCTGGAATGGTTTCTACTTAGTTTACACAAACAGTTGTGAACATGCCATGTTGTCCTGTTTTTCGTACATATTCCATCCTAGTATCATGTGTTTGCCTTACATCAAAGTAGTGATTGTCAGTATCATGCATGAATGAGTTCTGAAGAGAGAATTTTATTGCTTTTTCTTGTCGGTTTTACTTGACAATTCAAAATCAATAAAGCGGAAGGAAGTTAGCAAGGCAGCGGATAAAGGTGCTCCTTCCGAACGGAGGGCCTCTACAGTTTCTACTCCTCCACACCCCCAAGATGATTTCCAAGACAACACATGCACAGTCACTCAACAAAGCTGTGTTTATGATGAGCACGTCTCCCCTAGTGCAGCATCACCGGTGCTCCCTCTAACTTGGCACTGTTATATGTGGTTGCATGTTATGTGTGATGTCTAGCTTGTATTGCTTCTAATTTTGTTGAATTCCATCTGCTTACTTTACACATTATACTTGAATAAGACATGTGTTCCTGTTTCTAGAACATACAATATCTGTCTATCACAACATGTTCTTACATCAAATTACTACTATTGTGTAACCTGCAACAATCACTTATCATAAGACACGTTTGACTTCGGAGTGTGATATATGTTACATCTCACATTCTTTTCTAGCTTGTACTACTAATTTGTTGAAATGGCACCTATGACGAGACAGTTTTAACTTGGTAGAGTGATATTGGTTGCATCTTTCATATGGTGTCTAGCTTTCATTGCTTCTAATTTGTTGAAATGCCTTCTCCTTAGTTTACACATCATAAGCTGTGAATATGCAATGCTGTGAATGGCACTAATGACGAGAGACCTCTAACATGGTAGTGTGATGTTGTTTGCATCTTGCATATGATTTATTTCTTGTACTGCTTCACATTTGTTTAAACGCCATTTATGATGAGACACTGTTAACTTGGCAGAGCGATATTTGTAGCATCTTTCATATGGTGTCTACATTCCATTGCATTGCTTCTAATTTGGTGAAATGTCTTCTTCTTAGTTTACACATCATAGTTCTGGTTATCTCTTCCGTCCTGTTTTTCATACATATTACATCCTCCTATCATGTGGTTGTCTAACATCAAAGTTCAGTTCGTCTGCATCACGCATCAGTTTGTTCTGAAGAACTAAATTGTTATTCGTTTTTCTTGTTGGCTTGACTTAACATGGCACGGAGAAAGAGGAAGAAACACAGAATGGCAGGGAATGAGAAGCGGATGAATCCTGCAGATTCTGCTGGTACTGATGGTGCAATAGAAGGTCAAAGTCCAGCGGAAAATTCTACAAACACGGCATCCCATGCTACACGAGTTGCAAAAAAAGCCAAACAGAAACAAATAGCTGCCACCAAACAAGCATAGACAGCCCTAGTTCTTGCAACACCTACCGCAGTACTACCAGCTGCACGGCTTACTCGTGCGTCAACTGAGCTAGCACCATGTTCCCAAGCTCCCTTGCCACCTGACACTACTTCCCAAGCACTCTTGACACAAGACGAGTTGGCAATATCAGATGAACCTTGTGAGCTTCAACAGCAAGAAGGTAGTTGCTGGAGTCAAGTTACAGTTGCATGCTTCTTTATATGTAGTCTCACAGTTTGATGTACACTAACATTTCCTATGTTCGTTGTTGGACTAGCACCTAGGCGCAAGAGGAAACAAACATCAGGGATAATGATCGATAGGTTAACTAAATCTAGAGGAGGAAGAATGGAGATCCGTTTTGAGGTAGGTTTAAAAAGGCCATGTGATGCTACAGAGTCAACCAAGTTAGTATCAGAGGTAGCGGTTGCCGTTAGGTGTGATGTACGTATCCTCCCAACATGGATTCAGTACAGGAATGACAAAGATGAAACCCAGTTCAACACCTTCCTCGACCACTTATCTGTAAGTATGGTTATGTATGGAAACTAGTAATACCGTCTTGCTCTGTCCCATACTTTCTAGGTTGCTGATAATGAGACTCCCACAATTTTCAACAGATGAGGTTCAAGTTGGATAGCCAAGATGATGCAACCAGACAAGCTTGCACCCATGTTTTCAAGTCTGCTCTGCGACAATATCGGTATAACTTGAGGAAAACTCACTTTGAAGGCAAGGCTAACAGTGAACTTTCAAAACATCTCTAGTTGAAAATATATCGGATGAAGACTGGAGGGGCCTTGTTAAACACTGGTCTGATCCGAAGTATCAGGTACATTATATATGTGATCAGATCACATGTTGAAGTCCTATTTACGCATGTGCCACACAAATCTATCTTCTTGTAGGTGAACTGTTCAAAGAACAAGGCCAACCGTACAAAAGTGAAATTCCAACAGACGACAGGATCTCGTAGCTATATTGCACACTGCGAGGCTCCTGTAATTAGCTGTTGTTTCACTCTTTTCTCTGTACCATATTATCAGATCTATATTGACTTGTTCGAAATGCAGAAGAAAGCCCGCAAGGACCAAAAAGTACCTGAACAAAATGATGTGGAAATCTTCAAGGACTATCACACCTGCAAGAAGAAGGGCATGACTACACCAGTCAAAGCCGTTGTTGTAAGTCCTTAATCCTCATGCCTTTCAACTACTACTTACTCTGACTTGTGCCTTGAACTGCATGGTTTGCAACCAATGTCTCTTACTCTTTTCAATTTTATACACAATTGTCTTAGCGTATCATTGCACCTTACAAGGTTTAAAAGAGAGGAGTGATGTTCCTTTGATCTTGACCCGTAATCTAGTTCCGTGCTGGACTTGCCCACACAATGATACAATAGCCTGTTTGTCTGTTCTCAGTTGTTTTGTGATATGAATGATATCATACTATGCTTACCGTATTATAAACTTCGTCTCTTTATCCTTAGCCCTCAATACAATGTGAAGAAATAGACAATACATTAGCGATGGTACATGGTCATATGTTTGGAACTTGGTTTTATTATGTACTTTGCAATAAAATTCACCTAATATTTTACATGGGTTCACCAGAATAAGTTCTGTATATAGACCAAAGCAATTTTGTTTGGTTTTGCTGCCTCCTTAATATCTTCTGTTCTGGTACTACTAATGTAAAACCTCAACTTTTCAGTGAGCTATGGAAAAAATGGTGGAACCGCCACCTTCTGAAGGTGGCGAGGCAACTATAACCGCAATGTCAGTTCTTGCTGCAGTGGGTCAGTACCTGTCCACTAACAGTGCCAAAAGCACGTTCTTGCGTAATACTAGGTTGGTTGTTAAGGCAATATCGCCCAAACTGCCTCATGATCAAGATATGCAAGCTGAAAGCAATGTTGTATCTGCGCTCCAGACACAAGTCCATTCCCTAACAGAGACCCTTTGTGAAACAAGGAGAAACATTGCTCAATGTCGTCAAGATATGCATGGTTTTGAAACAAGACTATCAGACATTTGCTATGTTGTTCAGGAGCCTAGGGGAAATGAAGGCGAGGGTTATGTTGCTCCATCGGACAATACAGCATGAAAACGTAACAGTAAGGTCAAATGAACTGAGCTTCTGAACTTCTGGTGGTGCATTTATCTGCTAGACTGTTAAGTTTTATATAGTTGTAATTTGTTTTGGTGCGATACAAAATTTATTCTTAACGTGCAGCCACCGGCTGAAGAAAACAGCAAGCCATTTTTGTATAGTGTAGGGTGTTCCCTATATTTGCACTGGTGGAGATCTTTGATGTCGAGTGGATGTAATCTGTGCAATCACCTTAATAGCCTAGCATTAGTTTCAGCCTTATTTATTTCCTAGTCTTCTTTTTCCTGGTTTGCTAGTGGCCGCAACTACCATGGGCCATATACGGGACGTAGGATCCATGGGTCTCCTACGGGTCGTCGATAAATGGGCCTATAATCGGTGGGCCTCGGGCCGTCGGATAAATGGGTCTACATGGGCCGTAATCGGGCGTAATTGGTATCGGCCCAGCACGGTAACAGGCCGGTAACAGGTCGTAGGACAGTAAAGGTTTAATTCTATCACATGCATAACGGGTCGTTAATGGGCCAGAATATAGGACGGGCTGGAAACGGCGCAACGGGTTAACAGGCCAGAAACGGGCTGACTCTTGCCATGGGTCGAATTTGGCCCATTAGGGTAACAGGCCAGTAACAGGCCGACTCTTGCCATATGCTAAATTTGGCCCATTAGGGGAACAGGCCAGTAACGGGCTGACTCTTGCCATAGGCCGAATTTGGCCCATTAGGGGAACAGGCCAGTAACGTGCCGAAAGTAATCGAGGGCCGAAAAGGAGCCCAAGAACGTATGGGCCGTCAATAGGCCGAAAGCTAACACGGGCTGGAAATGGCCCATGTAAATCATGGGCTGTTAATGGGTATAAAGAAAATTACTGTTCATTATGGGCTAGAGTCACCATGGGCCTGTAAAGGGCCGAAAGATACGAAGGCCTCATATGGGCCGAAAGACGTCGTGGGCCATACATGGGCCGAAAGTGAAATGGGCTGGTGTTATATTCGACGGCCCACATGATGTTGTTGGGCCGATTTCCTTTAGGGCCTAACGGGTCGTAAGTTAACGGGCCATAAAATGGGCTATTTGCGAAGAGACCGTTAACAGGCTTTTCATGGGCCAGCCCGTTAACTTTTGACCAAGTCAAATGGGCCGGCTTTGTAAGCTAAATGGGCCAGTGGTGGGCCGTGGCACATGTCGACATATCATAGGCGCCTATCTGACCCACTGACGAGCTGACATGTGTTTCGTCCGGCCAATAAGAATTTTACACGTGGAAATTTCCCATTGGTCGGGGCTGTTAACGGGTTATCGGATCCAAAACCCGACCGGATAGCTTAACGGCGTTCCGCTATGGTGGATGCCACGTGTCGGTCACCCTTGACGAAAGCACTTCTGTGACGCGCGATTTATCGTCATGGAAGTGGACACTTCCGTGATGATAATTTTGGTAATGTCATGGAACACTTCTATGACAGCACAAGTATGACTATCTTGATTCTGTCATAAAATTGTCATGGATGTACATGCATGACAAAAAACGTGACCTACTATGACAAACACGTATCATAATGGAAGTGTATTTTTTGTAGTGTTTACTTTATCGCTATGCGTTAGCAATAGTTGTAGAAGCAATAGTTGGCAAGACGACCCCGACGCTACGATGGAGATCAAGGTGTCGTTGATAACCCACAAGTATATGGGATCGTTTGTAGCATTTTTCGATAAATTAGAGTGTCAAACCCAACGAGGAGCTAAAGGTATAAGAAATATTCCCTCAAGTTCTGTTGACCACCAATACAACTCTACGCACACTTGACGTTTGCTTTACTTAAAACAAGTATGAAACTATTTGGCAAGAATAAAACTACGAGTACTTTGCAAGAATAAAATAACAACTAAATTGCAAGGTAATAAAAGTGGATAACTCTTTTCAAACAAGGAAGTCATTTGTCCCTAGGTGATCGATAACTAAACCGGTGATCATTGTTGTAATTTTATATGAGGGAGAGGCATGAGCTAACATACTTTATCTACTTGGATCATATGCACTTATGATTGGAACTCTAGCAAGCATCCACAAGTACTAAAGAACATTAAGGTGATAAAACCCAACCATAGAATTAAGTATCAAGTCCTCTTTATCCCATAAGCAATGACCCCCAAACTCGGGTATGTGCTTCTGTCACTTACGCCACCTGTCGGTGTCAAAACCAGCGGATCTCGGGTAGGCGGTCCCGAACTGTGCGTCTAGGCCGGATGGTAACATGAGGCAGGGGACACGATGTTTTACCCAGGTTCGGGCCCTCTTGATGGAGGTAAAACCCTACGTCCTGCTTGATTAATATTGATGATGTGGGTAGTACAAGAGTAGATCTACTACGAGATCAGAGAGGCTAAACCCTAGAAGCTAGCCTATGGTATGATTGTATGTTATGGTTGTTGTCCTATGGACTAAAACCGTTCGGTTTATATAGACACCGGAGAGGGTTAGGGTTACACAAGGTCGGTTACAAAGGAGGAGATATCCATGTCCGTATTGCCTAGCTTGCCTTCCACGCCAAGTAGAGTCCCATCCGGACACGAGACGAAGTCTTCAATCATGTATCTTCATAGTCTGACAATCCGGCCAATTGAGATAGTCCGGCTATCCGGAGACCCCCTAATCCAGGAGTCCCTCACCACCCACCATAAGCGAACTATGAACGTATTGCAATACCCTACAACGGGGATCCCTGCATTTGCGCGACATGGAGGGCACCGTAGGACAATACCAAAATAAAATATACAACTCAAATCAATCATGATCATCTATCAACCCATAGGACAAAACAGATCTACTCAGACATCATAGGATAACCACATATCACTGGGAAATAATATATAGTGTTGAGCACCATGTTTAAGTAGAGATTACAGCAGGGAGAAGAGGTGTTACACTGCTGCATAGAGGGGGAAGAAGTTGGTGTTAACGGTAGCAAGATTGTTAGTGTAGATCACCATCACGATCCTTGCTGCGGTAGCACTCCGGCACCACCAGGAGAGAGGGGGGAGAGCCCCCTCCTCCTCCTTATTCTTCCATGGCCTCCTCCCTAGATGGGAGGAGAGTTCCCCCTCTGGTCCATGGCCTCCATGGTGGCCTAGGGGCGGGAGCCCCTCCGAGATTGGATCTCCCTCTCTGTTCTCTTCTGTTTCGCATCCCTGTTTTCTAGCCGAAAACCGTTTCTTATATTCCCGAGGATGTGTAACTCTGATTGCACTGAGATTTTTAACATGATTTTTTTCTAGATATAAGCTTCCTTGCGCCCGAAGTAGAGCTCTAACCGACATACGAGGATGGCACAACCCACCACCACGCGCATGGACTGTCTGGCGCGCCCTGGTGCCTTTTGGTGACTATGAGGCCCCGTTTGTGTTGATTCCACCTCCCAAAAATCACAAACATTCAAAAATAATTCTCCGTAAATTTTTATCACGTTTAGAATTTGTTTGATATGGAAATTATACGAAGCAAAAAACATGCGAAAAATAGGAACTAGCACTAGGCACTGGATCAATATGTTAGTCCAATAAATCATATAAAATGTTGCCAAAAGTATGTGAAAGTTCTATAATATTGGCATGAAACAATAAAAAATTATAGATACGACATAGACATATCAGTCATGCCGGTGATGATGGAGATCATGCCGATGCTTTGGAGATGGAGATCAAAAGCACAAGATGATGATGACCATATCATGTCACATATTTTGATTGCATGTGATGTTTATCCTTTATGCATCTTATTTTGCTTAGAACTACGGTAGCCTTATAAGATGACCCATCCACTTGATTTCAAGATAAAACTGTTCTCCCTAAGTATGCACCCTTGCCAAAGTTTGTTGTTTTGAAGCACCTCGTGATGATCGGGTGTGATAGACTCTACGTTCACATACAACGGGTGTAAGCCAGTTTTGCTCATGCAGAATACTTGCGTTAAACTTGACGAGCCTCTAGCATGTACAAACATGGTCTCGGAACGCTGGAGACCGAAAGGTCGAACGTGAGTCATATAGTAGATACGATCAACATAGAGATGTTCACCATTGAAGACTACCCCATCTCACGTGACGATCGGACATGGGTTAGTTGATTTGGATCATGTATCATTTAGAAAACTTGAGGGATGTTGACTTAAGTGGGTGTTCATTAGTAATTTGATTATTTAAACTAAAATTTATCATGAACTTAGTCTTAATAGTTTTTGCATATCTATGTTGTAGATCAATGGCATGTGCTACCATTCCATTGAATTTTAATGAGTACCTAGAGAAAGCTAAGTTGAAAGATGATGGTAGCAACTACACAGACTGGGTCCATAACTTGAGGACTATCCTCACTGCCGCACAAAAGAATTATGTCCTTGATGCATCGCTAGGTGACAAATCTGCTGCAGGAGCTAATGCAGATGTTATGAATGTCTGGCAGGCTCGATCTGATGACTACTCAATAGTTTAGTGTGTCATGCTTTACGGCTTAGAACCATGACTTCAAAGACGTTTTGAATGCCACGAAGCACATGAGATGTTCCAAGAGCTGAAATTGATATTTCAAGAAAATGCCCGGGTTGAGAGATATGAATTATCCAACAAGTTCTATAGCTATAAGATGGAAGAGAATAGTTCTGTCAGTGAACACATATTCAAAATGTCTAGGTATCATAACCACTTGACCCAGCTGGGAATTGATCTTCCAGTAGAGTGTGTTATTGACAGAGTTCTTCAATCACCGCCACCAAGCTACAAAGGCTTCGCGATGAACTATAATATGCAAGGGGTGACAAAATGATTCCTGAGCTCTTCACGATGTTGAAATTGGCAGAGGTAGAAATCATGAAGGTGCATCAAGTGTTGATGGTTAACAAAACCACTAGTTTCAAGAAAAAAGGCAAGAGAAAGAAAGGGAACTTCAAGAATGGCAAGCAAGTTGCTGCTCCTGTGAAGAAGCCCAAAGCTGGACCCAAGCCTGAAACTGAGTGCTTCTACTGCAAAGGAAATGGTCACTGGAAGCGGAACTGCCCCAAATACTTGGCAGATAAGAAGGATGGCAAAGTGAACAACGTATATTTGATATACATGTTATTCATGTGTACCTTACTAATACTCATATTAGTGCCTGGGTATTTGATACTGGTTTGGTTGCTCATATTTGTAACTCGAAATAGGAGCTATAGAATAAACAAAGATTGGCTAAGGACGAGGTGACGATGCGCATTGGGAATGGTTCCAAGGTCGATGTGATCGTCGTCGACATGCTACCTCTACATCTACCTTCGGGATTAGTTTTAGACCTTAATAATTGTTATTTGGTGCCAACGTTGAGCATGAACACTATATCTCGATCTTTTTTAATGCGAGACGGTTATTCATTTAAGTCAGATAATAATGGTTGTTCTATTTATATGAGTAATATCTTTTATGGTCATGCACCTTTGATGAATGGTATATTCTTGTTAAATCTCAATCATAGTGATACACGTATTCATAACATTGATGCCACAAGATCCAAAGTTGATGATGACAGTGCAACATACTTGTGGCACTGCCATGTAGGTCATACTAGTGTAAAGCGCATGAAGAAACTCCATGCGAATGGACTTTTGGAATCACTTGATTATGAATCGTTTGATACTTGCAAACCATGCCTCATGGGTAAGATGACTAAAACTCCGTTCTCCGAAAAATGGAGAGAGCTATGACTTATTGGAAATAATACATACCGATTTATGCAGTCCGATGAGTGTTGAAGCATGTGGTGGGTATCATTATTTTCTAACCTTCACAGATGATTTAAGTAGGTACGGGTATATCTACTTAATGGAACACAAGTCTGAAGCATTTGAAAAGTTCAAAGAATTTCAGAGTGAAGTGGAGAATCATCGTAATAAGAAAATAAGGTTTCTACAATCTGATCGTGGAGGCGAATATTTGAGTTACGAGTTTGGCCTATGATGTCTCTTACCAATTTGCCTTTATCATTTTGGGGTTATGCATTAGAGACAGTCGCATTCACATTAAATAGGGCACCGTCTATATCCGTTGAGATGACACCATATGAACTATGGTTTGGCAAGAAACCTAAGCTGTCATTTCTTAAAGTTTGGGGATGCGACGCTTATGCCAAAAGGATACAACCTGATAAGCTCGAACCAAAATTGGAGAAGTGTGTCTTCATAGGGTACCCTAAAGAAACTATTGGGTACACCTTCTACCACAGATCCTAAGGCAAGATCTTTGTTTCTAAGAACATGTCATTTCTAGAGAAGGAGTTTCTCTCGAAAGAAGTAAGTGGGAGGAAAGTAGAACTTGATGAGGTAGTTCTACCTTCTCTCAAATTGGAAAGTAGCTCATTAGAGAACAATTCCCGTGATGCCTACACCAACTAGAGAGGAAGCTAATGATGATGATCATGAAACTTCAGATCAAGTTACTACTGAGCCTCGTAGGTCGACCAGAACACGTACCACACCAAAGTGGTACAGTAATCCTGTCCTGGAAGTCATGTTGTTAGACAACTGTGAACCTATGGACTATGAAGAAGCTATGATGAGCCCAGATTCTGATAAATGGCTTGAGGCCATGAAACCTAAGATAGGATCCATGTATGAGAACAAAGTATGGACTTTGGTGGACTTGCCTGATGATCAACAAGCCATTGAGAATAAATGGATCTTCAATAAGAAGACATACGCTGATGGTAATATCACTGTCTATAAAGCTCGACTATCGCTAAAAGTTTTTGACAAGTTCAAGGGGTTGACTACGATGAGACTTTCTCACCCATAGCGATGCTTAAGTCTGTCCAAATCATGTTAGCAATTGCCGCATTTTATGATTATGAAATATGGAAAATGGATGTCAATACTGCATTCCTTAACAGGTTTCTTGAAGAAGAGTTGTATATGATGCAACCAGAAGGTTTTGTCGATCCTAAAGGTGCTAACAAAGCGTGTATGCTTCTGTGATCCATTTATGGACTGGTGCAAGCATCTCAGAGTTGGAATATACGCTTTGATGATGTGATCAAGGCATATGGTTTTATACAGACTTACGGAGAAGCATGTATTTACAGGAAAGTGAGTGTGAGCTATGTAGCATTTCAGGTGTTATATGTGGATGACATATTACTGACTGGAAATGATATAGAATTTTTGGATAGCATAAAAGGCTACTTGAATAAGAATTTTTCAATGAAAGACCTCGGTAAAGTTGCTTATATATTGGGCATCAAAATCTATAGGGATAGATCGAGACGCTTAAAAGGACTTTTACAAAGCACATACCTTGACAAAGTTCTAAAGAAGTTCAAAATGGACCAGTCAAAGAAAGGGTTCTTTCCTGTGTTGCAAGGTCTGAAGTTGAGTAAGACTCAAAACCCGACCACGACAGAAGAAAGAGAAAGGATGAAAGTCATTCCCTATGCCTCATCCATAGGCTCTATAAAGTATGCCATGTTGTGTACCATACATGTTGTGTGCCTTGCCATGAGTCTGGCAAGGGGGTACAATAGTGATGCAGGAGCGGATCACTGACAACGGTCAAAATTATCCTTCGGTACCTAAAGAGGATTAAGGAAATGTTTCTCAGTTATGGAGGTGGTAAAGAGTTCTTCGTAAATGGTTACGTCGATGCAAGCTTTGACACCGATTTGGATGACTCTAGGTCTCAATCTGGATACGTATTGAATGAGGGAGCAATTAGCTAGAGTAGCTCCATGCGGAGCATTGTAGACATAGAAATTTGCAAAGTACATACGGATCTAAATGTGGAAGATCCGTTGACTAAAACCTCTCTCACAAGCAAAACATGATCACACCTTAGAACTCATTGGGTGTTAATACATGGCGATGTGGACTAGATTATTGACTCTAGTGCAAGTGCGAGACTGTTGGAAATATGCCCTAGATGAAATAATAAAGTGGTTATTATTATATTTCCTTAATCATGATAAAGGTTTATTATTCATGCTAGAATTGTATTTACCAGAAACTTAAATACATGTGTGGATAAATAAACAAATAACGTGTCCCTAGTATGCCCCTACTAGACTAGCTCGTTGATCAAAAGATGGATAAGGTTTCCTAACCATAGACATGTGTTGTCACTTGATAACGGGATCACATCATTTGGAGAATGATGTGATGGACATGACCCATCTGCTATCATAGCATATGATCGTTCAGTTTATTGCTACTGCTTTCTTATTGTCAAATACATATTCCTTCAACCATGAGATCATGCAACTCCTGGATACCGGAGGAATACCTTGTGTGCCTTCAAACATCACAAAGTAATTGGGTGATCATAAAGATTCTCTATAGGTATCTCCGAAGGTGTCTGTTGAGTTGGCGTGAATCGAGATTGGGATTTGTCACTCCATATGATGGAGAGGTATCTATGGGCCCTCTTGGTAATACAACATCACAAGAAGCTTGCAAGCAAAGTGACTAAGGAGTTAGTTACGAGATGATGTATTACAGAACGAGTAAAGAGACTTTCCCGTAACGAGATTAAACTAGGTATGGAGATACCTACGATCGAATCTCGGGCAAGTAACATACCGACAGACAAAGGGAACTACATATGTTGTCATGATGGTTCAACCAATAAAGATCTTTGTACAATATGTAGGAACCAATATGGCCATCCAGGTTCCGCTATTGGTTATTGACCGGAGAAGCATCTCAGTCATGTCTACATCATTCTTGAACCCGTAGGGTCCGCACGCTTAATGTTTGTTGATGATATAGTATTAAATGAGTTAGGTGAGTTGGTGACCGAATTTTGTTCGGAGTCCTGGATGAGATCATGGACCTGACGAGGAGCTCCAGAATGGTCAGGAGGTAAAGATTAATATATATATAGGACGATACTATTTGATCTCTGGAAAGGTTTCGGAATGCACCGGGTATTTATCGAATCACCAGAAGGGGTTCCGAGAAGGCCACGGAGAGTTATTAGGCTTATTGGGCCAACGAGGGAAGCACACCAGCCCACAAGGGGCTGGTGCGCCCCACCTCTATGCCGCCGGCCCTTAGGGAAGGAAAGGGGGGAGGGCTAGCCCCTCCTGCCTTCCCTTCCACATGAGAGAAAGGAGAAGTGGGGGCGCCTCCCCTCCTGCCTTCTCCCGAGTGCCAAGAAAGGAAGGGGTGCTGCCAGGGAAGGAGCCCAGGGCGGCCGCTGGCCCTCTTGGGGGCGCCCTAGGCTGCCTCCCCTCCCCCACCTATATATATGAGAGGATGGAGAGGGGCAACATATGCCACGATCCCCAAGCCGTGTGTGGCGCCCCCTATCCGTCAAGTTCCAGTTCCTCCTCCATCCACGTCTATTGTGCTTGGCGAGGCCCTGTGGATAGTTTCACCACCACCATCACCATGTCGTCGTGCTGCCAGAACTCATATACTACTTCACCTCTCTTGCTGGATCGAGAAGGCGAGGACGTCATCGAGCTGAACGTGTGCTGAACACAGAGGTGCCGTACATTCAGTACTTGATCGAGACGGATCATGAAGGTGTATGACTACATCAACCGCGTTGATAAATGCTTCCACTTAGCAATCTACAAGGGTATGTAGATGCTCTACCCCTCTCGTAGCTATGCATCTCCATGGATAGATCTTGCGTGTGCGTAGAACTTTTTTGTTTTCCATACAATGTTCCCCAACAAGGATAAGCCTGGATGAACTCTGATATAAAACAAAGCACTCGCAAGGACACATGGGAATGGGAATTATTGTCAAGTTAGTTTTCATCATGCTCATATATTTCGCGTTCGTTACTTTGATAATTTGACATGTGGGTGGACCGGTGCTTGGGTGATGTCTTTACTTGGACAAGCCTCCCACTTATGATTAACCCCTCTCACAAGCATCTGCAACTACGAAAGAAGAATTAAAATAAATCTAACCATATCATGAAACACGTGGATCCAAATCAGCCCTTACGACGCAACACATAAACTAGGGTTTAAGCTTCTTTCACTCTAGCAACCCATCATCTACTTATTACTTCCCAATGCCTTCCCCTAGGCCCAAATCATGGTGAAGTGTCATGTAGTCAACGTTCACATAACACCACTAGAGCAAAGACAATATACATCTCATCAAAATATCGAACGAATATCAAATTCACATGATTACTTATAACAAGACTTCTCACATGTCCTCGGGAACAAATGTAACTACTCACAAAGCATGTTCATGTTCAACATCAGAGGGGTAATAAATATCATTAAGGATCTGAACATATGATCTTCCACCAAATAGACCAACTAGCATCAACTACAAGGAGTAGTCAACACTACTAGCAACCCACATGTACCAATATGTCGTTTTGACACAAATATTAAATACAGGAGATGAACTAGGGTTTGGGAGGAGATGGTGATGATGAAGATTAGTCCTCCCATGATGAGAGGATTGTCGGGGATGACAATGGCTTCGATTTCCCCCTCCCGGAGGGAAGTTTACCTGGCAGAATAGCTACGCTGGAGCCCTAGAATGCTTCTGTCCAGGTTCCACCTCGAGACCGTGGCGCTTCCTTCTGATTTTTTCTAGCTAAAAACCTTTCATATAGAAGAAGATGGACACCGGGGCCTGGCCAGGGGGCCCACAAGCTCAGGGGGAGCGCCCCCAGGTTTGTGGCCACCTGGTGGTTCCCCTTCTGTTGTTTCTTCGCCCAATATTTTTTTATATTCCAAAACAATTCTCCAGAAAGGTTCTGGACATTTGGAATTGTGCATAATAGGTATCTCAGATTTGCTCCTTTCTGGTCCAGAATTCTAGCTACCGGCATTCTCCCTCTTCATGTAAACCTTGTAAAATAAGAGAGAAAAGGCATACAAATTTTATCTTAAAGTGTAATAACAGCCCATAATGCAATAAATATGATCATAAAAACATGATGCAAAATGGACGTATCAGGGGCCCTTCACAACATTCACGAAGTTATTAAACTAAGCATTCAAGAGGGGATCTCATATCCACAATAGAGTTTCATATCCTACACATACCAAGGTTCATCCGTATGCCCGAGAAGTAGGGGTCCACTCACACATGACGACAACAAACATCATCGCAAGGGTAATGGAATACATGGATGAGTGATTCAAATGATACACCGAAGGATCCACTAGGATTCTTGATGTTGAGATGATAAGGATGTGGATGATGATGATGATGATGATGATGGTCATGACGGTGGTGATGATGTTGTCCCCCTCATTGCGGTGGGAAGGATCCCCTCCTTCTCCTTGCCAATCCTACCTCTAGAATGAACTTTGGAGGCTTGGGTTCTATCTTCTCGATGAGTTTTTGGTGTCTCTGGGCGTCTGATCCAGATCCGATTCGATGGGGTGGAAATAGTTGATTTGGCGGTGGCGGCGGCGTGTCATACGACCTCTCATACGGGCGCTCGTGGTCGTATGGAACGTCTTGTTTCACTCTAGAAGTGTAACAACGCCCATTCCTTTGGCCTTCTTGCTTGATTCTTTTATGGAAAGTGATTATCATTTTAAATACATGATTCCACTACCATTTCTGAGGATTTTCTCCACTAAATGATAATTGATCCAAAATAGTTCACCTGAGAAATTATCAACAAAAAGAAGTGCGTGAACACGGTAAAATTCCACAAAACCTACCATGTAGGCACAAAATACATAGCAAAACTATCACATAAATTGGACTCATCAACTCCCCCCAAGCTTAAGTGTACTCGTCCCCGAGCAGGTACCATGGCTTGTAAAGAACAAGGTCAACCTTGTGTTTATGAGATATGGATACGAAAAAGGTATCAGTCCATCACTTTTTAGAGGAAAGGTTTAAGATAAAAGATTTGTGACAAATGATAGCTCATATTCACTATGATAGTGATCATGCAGGCTCCCACACTTTTTCACTTGATTTTTTTATGGTCAGGTAAAAACTTCATATCCTAGTTCATCGTTGTTTCAATTGGGCAAGCAATTATTGTTTTCCTCTTGTTCTTTTCAAGACCTTATATTCTTTATATGCTTTTGTCTCCTGTCATTGAGACATGTTAGAGGCTCCTTTCATCTTTTGTATGATATGCAAGACAAACATGAATCTCAGAAGGACTTAATTTACAAGATAACCTTTTAATTTTTAAGAGGATTACTTTCTTTGCTTCCAATTTCGTGAGATGAACCCTCAATGAACAAGCATATATAGTTATCTCATCTACCTTCAAAAATTTAACAACTGCAATATGGATTACTTATAATCATCATGCAAGCAATTATGTGCTACTATTTAGATCACAAAAATCATCAAGTATATCCTCAATTAAGTAGCAATGATCTCACACATCAAGGTATGCATATACTCATCAAAAAGGATCATCCCTTATCCAAGAGAAAATGAAAGTTCAACCTTTATTAAAATTAAACGCTAATCTCGACTTGCAGAAAGGAAATTGACACGTCTCCAATGTATCTATAATTTATGAAGTATTCATGCCATGTTAGAAATAATTTTATATGGTTTTGGTGCACTTTTATATGAATTTTATATGATTTTCGTGGACTAATATATTAACATAGTGCCTAATGCCAGATGTTGTTTTCTGCTTCTTTTTGGTTTCCAGAAAATCCATACCAAACAAAGTCCAAATGCGACGAAACTTTTTGACAATTTTTTTTGGAACATAAGAGACCCCCGAAGATTAAGAGAGTACCAGAAGAGCCACGAGGAGGTGACACGGTACTTGGGCACGGCCAGGAGGGTGGTCGTGTCAAGATACCTTGTGGGCACCCTATGGCACCTTTTCGCGTGATTCCAACTCTGAAAATTCTTATAAATAGGGAAACCCCTGAAAGTTAACCTAGAACTGCCGCTCCGCTACCACAAGCCTCTATTCCGAAGAGATCCCATCTAGAGCCCTGTTCTGGCACCCTGCCGGAGGGGCGAATCATCACCGGAGGCCATCTTCATCATCTCGGTGGTCTCCATGACGAGGAGGGAGTAGTTCATCCTCAGGGCTGAGGGTATGTATAAGTAGCTATGTGTTTGATCTCTCTCTCTCTCTTGTTCTTGATTTAGCACAATCTTGATGTACCGCGAGCTTTGTTAATATAGTTGGATCATATGTTGTTTTCCCCTCTCTATCTTGTTGTGATGAACTAAGTATTTCCCTTTGAGGTTTCGCTATTATCAGATTGAATACCTTTTGGATTTGAGAAGAATTTATGTGTGGCTTGCATGTGGATACCCATGGTGACAATGCGGTGTTATGTTGATTCACTTGCTATATGTTTTGGCAATCAACTTGCGGATTCCCATGGTGACATTGGGGTAATCTAGGCATAGAGGTTGATGCACGTTTTCATCCTACTTTCTTCGGTAGAAACTTTGAGGTTCTCTTTGAAGTTCTTTGTGTTGGATTGAATATTATGAATCTAAAGTTGTTTGATGCATATATCATATAATTGACTCACGGATACTTGTGATGACATTGGAGTATCTAGGTGACATTAGAGTTGATTGATGCGTATCATATGGTGTTGTTTTAGTAAAAACTCTAGGGCTATTTGTGACACTTATAGGAATAGCTCAATAGATTGATTGGAAAGGATAACTTTGAGGTGGTTTGCTACCTACAACAATTTCTCCTTATGTTCTCCGCTTGATAAGAACTTTGGAGTGATTCTTTGTCGCACATTGAAGGATTGTTATATGATTCAATTATGTTAGCACCGTTGAGAGATTGCACTAGTGAAAGTATGAACCCCAGGCCTTGTTTTTAAGCATTGCAATACCATTTGTGCTCCATTTTATCACTTGCTACCTTGCTGTTTTTATATTTTCAGATTACAAAAACCTATATCTCCACAATCCTGGCTTCTACATACCGTAATTGTTTGAACGTTGTACCAAGAAGGGAAAGGTGCTCGAGTAATATTGAGGAGCTCTTAAGAGCTGCCTCTACCACCTCATCCCACTCCGCCATGGGCGGCTGGCACCCTCAGCCTCACCTCCTATTATGGAGGTAGTGAACGCCTCTGTGCGGCTTGGCGGCGGTGGAGCTTCTGGGGCCAGGGGCTCCGGCCGATTAAGCACCAGTTCTTCAAGGACCAGGGGAGACTTTTCCCCTTGATCCTCGGGTATCGAGTTCTGGACCTCAATCTTGGGGATGTTGGCGCTACTCACGTGCTCGGCATAGTAGGAGCCCAATGTGAAGTGACCTTCCCAAGCTCATCACGAGCAGGGGAGATATGCACACGCACACCCGAGAAGCTCTCAGCTAGCTCAGATGGGGGGACAACATTATCTGACCCCTCGCGGGGTGCCGGTGTTGCAGATTGTAAAAGCAATGATTGCAACAAATTAAATGCATATCAATAGCAACTTGCTATGAATAAGGATGTCGAGTAGTTTACCTCTTTGGCTGCGGCTTCTCTCTGCGTGGTGGGGGAAGCACGTCCTCAAAAGAACTGGAGAGGACCTCCGTGGGGACTAGGGGTCAGCTTGATCTGGCCGTGTGGGCCTTGCAAAGCCTCTTGAACCGAGGAGGGTCGTCCTCCTCGATGCCATCACCCGCCTCCCTCTTCCTCTTAGGAGAAGGTGCCTCGCCCTCCTCCTCTCCCCCTCTTCCTCCTCCTCGTCTACAGAGGGGACGGGGTTGCCTTCGGACCTGGCTTCCGAAGTGGCTCTTTGGCTGCGCGGGCCCTCCTTTTCTTCTTTGGCCCATTGATTGGGACCTAGTAGGGCTCCTCGGCTCGAAGGGTTTCAAATTGGGGGGGGGGGCTGGCCTCCTCAAGAAGCAATGTTGGGGACTTCATATTTCGGGCCTTGTTACTCCATTTCTGATTATGGATTGTCAAGCCGACCACTTCATCAAAAGTTTGAAAAACATCAAAAGAATAGGAATGTGAGTGAAACCGTTTTCATACCTTGGATGGCTCATTGTCGGTGGCATAACCACTGTCTCCTTCCTCTTGGGAGAGGTCATTCTTGAATAGCTTGAAGAGCGCCATCCACATCCCTTTGAGGTTGGTGTGGAAGAAGTGTCGTACGGTCGCCTCATCCTCAAGCTCATAGCACCACATCGGGCTTGCCCTAAGCTGGAGAGGGAGGGTGTCACGGTAGAGCATACAATGGAGCACGTCCACTAGTTTGATGCCCTATTTTATCATGGAATCGAGCCGTGTTTGGAGCACCTGAACCTCGTCTGGGTTTCCTCGATCGAGGCCCTTCTTTGTCTAGGAGACGAGCCTCTTTGGGGGCTCGGCTGTGAAAGCAGGGACCTCCGTCTAGCCAAGGGCAGGTAGGTCGGTGATATAAAATCCATCCCTCTCCCACGCCTTGATTGTTTCCACAAAACACCCTCCTACCAGCACACTCAGCGAACTGGGAGCCACCACTCTTTGGCTTGGCACTGAAGATCTTGAGCCATAAGCCAAAGTGTGGATCGATGCGTAGGAACGCCTCGCACATGACGATGAAGGCGGCTATGTGGAGGATATAATTTGGGGCCATATGATGGAAATCCAGCCCATAATAGAACATTAGCCTCCTCGCAAAGGGGTGAAGGGGAAACCCCAAACATTAGACGAAGTGGGGGATGAAGGCTACCTCTCACTGTCCTTGGGGGTAGGGATGTCAGACTTAGAATGGACGGTCTCTCTTAACATTGGTTCAAGGCACTGAACCGTGGAGGGGATGTACTCCATCGCCCTGAGCTCCTCAATAGTGCCCGCCATGATGATGGAGTGCGTTGTCGGGGCCGGATTTCCAGCACATAAATCCTAGTAAATGACCCTTGTGTCATCACCAGCCCCAGGATTATTGTTGCTGGTGGACATTTCCTTGATATAGAATTCCAAGAAATTACAACAGAGTTGAGTACAAGACCGTAAAGGTTCAACGAAATAACAAGGATCTCTAATGGTAGATGATGGAAGCGACTCGTGGATCACCAACATTGATGGGACTCCATTCCCACGGGAACGGATGACCTGGATGACTCCTATCTCGCACGACTGCTATCCTCGAATCCTAGGTTGTGGGGTGTCGTCGCAGTACTCCTCTCTGGATCATGATCTAGCCAAGACAATAGCCAGGGACAAGCCAGTGAGTACGTTTGAATGTAGTCGCAAACATGATGAACAAAAGATATACTGAATGCATACATTCATGATGAATTAAACTATATGCATGTGCTGACTGAAAATTAAAGTATGGCATGACCAATATTAATGCGCTGCAGAAGGAATAAATGAATCACGTTGGTAGTAAATCGAGGAAATGAAATGGAATGTCGGGCATTGGATCACCCAAATAATTCCAAGAAAAATGCCAAGCAAGTGTCTAAAAGAGAATCAGGCGAGACAGGGCCGCCTGAGAACTCAAGTGACACCACGAGAGGTCTTGAAAAGAAATGCCACAGTCGGGTGTCTAAGCGACGCCTCATAAAGGGCTTATAAGACAATAATAACACGAGTATCCAAGTGGACTAGCCATCCCAAGTGATACTCAGAAATGAAAATAAACTTGAGTATCCCGGGTAGTTTAGCCATCCTAAGAGATATACTCAATATTGCACATAAGAGGAAAGGGTTAGTCCACAACAATATTCATGTCAACAATAATATTCATAGTGTCACTAGTAGTGACAATAATTATCCTGCAAATGGATCATGATCAATTTAATTATTACCTCCGAAGACTGACACTAAGACCGACACTTGACCAACCCAGACTATAGTCCTTAACCATGGACACAACTATTCTAATAGATATAAATCTGCAGAGGGCGTACTCCTTACCCACAAGTAAAGGATTTCTTTAGCCAACACCGAGACGCTGACTAATTCCCGTGACGGCCTTTGGGTTGAAAACACAATTGACCAACACACACCAGATTAACTTCCGGATGCCAGGAATCACCCAAAGCATTGTTCAAGAGAAACTAAGGTGGGGAGACCATCGTCTCGAGTAGCATGGGATCACTATTAACAAGCGCGGATTACAAGGGGTGTCCCCCTCTCGGTCCAGTCGTATACACCCATGCCCCCTGACCCGATGACTGACATTGCAGCCGGTACCTGGAAACCCTCATCGTGGCCTCTCTGTACGGTGTGTGCAGGGAAAGGGTTTAACAACTTACTGAACGGTGCCCTACCTATGGCAGGGACATGTGGTAGCACAATTCAAGTATGGGGGTTACCGGAACAAGACTTGATCTACGGTCAACATAGGAGGTTTAAGTTGTCCTATAGTAGTTAACACAATATAACTCCTTGGCAGTACCCAACAGGGTCACCACCTGGTATGTCCCAACATACCCTCACTGATCATTCCCGTCACAACGAGATTTCAGTCTCACGGTCACTTTTCTCGTGATTGTTTCTCCATGCAAATTAGCCTGGACCACAGGCACATACGGCACATGAAAGTAATCGTACTCACTTATAACTCATGTTTAAGTGAAGATAAAATACCATCAAGGGGGATCATGCATGTATGACTAGTACTATGAAGACTTCATGTGAGTTCAACATATTCATAATCCAATTCTACATGCAGACAAACAACTATGCAATCACCATATCATGTGTTCAAGATGCTTTCCTTGAGCATGTAGAAAGATTGAGTGCACTCCAAATGTTTCAAAATCTTATCTTCCCTCCATATCCTATTTTCAAAATATTTTGATTACCACATAATTCTAAAACAGTACAGAAAAGTTGTTTGGAAAATTTTGAAATAAATACTAAAATAAACTAGATGAAATTTGAGAAATAACAGAAAAAGAATCAAGTCATTCGAAGTTGTACGTGGTTTAAAAACTGGAGCCAGTTAAAGCTAGGGTCAACTCTGCATTTAAATTAAAACAGAAAAAGAAAACGGTTCGTTCAGAAATACGCTTTCAGAATAGGAAGACGTACTTCAGTGATTACGCGTCCTAGGATTACGCTCTCCAGAGGAGGAGACGTATTTTAGGAAATACGCCTCCACTTAAGTCGAGCTGGCGTGGCGCTGGGTCACTGACAGTGGGCCTGCCTGGCCCACTGGCCAAGTTTGATCAGTCTTCACGCGCGCCATCTCCTCCGGCCGAATAGAGGTGGCGCTCCAGTGAGGTTTGCCGGTGAACGACGGCGCCACTCGTAAAACCGAGGCCACCCACGAGCTCAGGGGGTCAAGGCGGTCCCTCCAGTCGTCGTCGTGGTCCCTGGGGTGGACGAAGTCGCCGGCAGCGAGCATAGCCGAAGAGCTCTGGCGGTGCGAATTGGGTGTTTCACCCATGGTGACTCCCGAGGAGAATTGAGCGCGGGGATGGGTCACTGGGTGCTCAAGGAGGCTAGTGGTGGAGAAATTTGGGAGAGGGAGGGACGAACGGCGTCGGAACCATCCAAATAGTGGCGGCGGTAGTAGTTGCCGGAGAGGAAGAAGACGATCATCTCTGGTCCTTCTGCTGCTACAGGAAGGTCAGTGAGGGAGGGAGAGAGGTGGTGATGGACTGAGAGGGCTTGGGGGAAGCTTGGGGGAGGGCAGTGACGCGGCTTGCAGAGGGTGGACACGGCGGCGATTGCCATTCTAGGTGAACATGTGGGCGTTGGCGAGGTAGGCATGGCCGGTGTGTATCTTGTGAGGCCGGTGATCTGCGGATGAGCTGGAGCCATTGGCATTCAAGCGAGAGGGTCCCGAACAGATACGTGGCGAAGGCGTGGCGAAGGCGTACTCATCGGGCAGCGGTCCTAGTCGTCGTGGACGGCGGTGAACAATGCTAGGGGCCAAGCATGGGTGTCGGCGAGGCTCCAGCTGGCTGGGCTGATCCAGGGGAGGATTAGGTTGAGAAGAAGAGGCAGCAGAGACATGGCTGGGGCTCGGTGCTGATGCGTGCAAAACGCACGCTCTGGCCATGCTCTGGACATGCACCAAGCGTGTTCAATGAATTGCCAATGGCATCTACAGGGCCCCAAATGAGATGAAATCACCAGGGTGGTGCTTCTATACATGAAAGGAATTATGGACATGTTGGTTTGGCCAAATGAGCAAGTGCTCAATACATTTCAGAAAGTTGCGAAGTTTCTGCCGTGCCTAGAAGGTGTTTGACAGAATGCTAGGGCCAGCTAGAAAGCTTTGTTGGATTTGAAACTTGGCAGGGTGAGGTCTCTTTAGATGATAGATATGGTGGTGGAGTTAGTTTGGCAAGATGAGAAACTTGTTAGTGCAAGTTTTACTAGAATTCAGTTCTGGACAGAAACTTTGGTGGCATGTTTGGTGGACTTAAAAGATGCAAATAGAGCTGATCTCCTGGAGTTAAGGTTTTGGTTGGAAGGATTACAAGGTGGCAAAGATTCAGAATTAATGGAGCTAGGAAAATTAGGGTTGCAGTTGTAACTAAAAAATGGGACATAATTGAAAAGAGGATGTTTCACTCAAAATTTTCAAAAGATATAGTTAGGTTTTTGCTCAAAAGTGATTTATAGGCATCACCTGACCTCATAATTTTTTTGGGGATTTTAAATAAATTATTTCAAATATTTGTAGTGCAACAGAAGCATTTCAAGCATTTGAAAATGCTTTAAAAGGATTATTTGTGGCAAATTTTATTATGAAAATATTTCCTACTGCTATTTATAATATAAATGAAATGACTTAAGACACAACCAAAGACCACAACATTTTACAAAACTAATCTTCTACGGAGGGGAGAATTTTTGTAAAACAGAAAATAGAAAAGGCTCTGAAATTAATAAATGACCTAGTATAATTCAAAATCTTACTACTGGACAGATTTTACTTAATAAAATTATGGTTGAATTCGTGGGGTGTTACAAACTCTTCCTCCATAAGGAAATCTCGTCCTCGTGATTTGTTAAGGGCGAAGGAACTGAATGCAAATCACATCAGATGATCATATGCGGAATGTAGTCATGGCAATGCACTTATGACATACGCCCTCAATTACAATACAATGGTTGCATCACATAAACTAGTGCTAGGTACTATAATAATGACCGTCTATGGTTCAAAGGTGAGATCTACATGGTCTTGTGGAAGGGTTCCCGGTGCCGGAGCACATTCTTTTTCTTCCGGGGGAAGAGAAGGAAGTAAACGAAGAACACGCCCTTCCAGAGTTGGCCAGTGTGGTCCACCAATGGTGATATGGGGATTCGGGACAACAAGATAATGGAGGTAATCCATTAGTTGCTGGGTGAGATGCTCCTGGGCCATCACATACTGAATGAGATTGGCCAGAGCTGGATCCCTCTCTATGCGTTCACAATGGAACGTGGCTTCTACTCCAGAAGCTGTGGGGCTTGGGAAATAGTAGTATTTCCTTTCACTGGCAGCGGGTACAGTGGATCGAAGATGGGTAACTGCTTCATAAGCAGAAATCTCGATAGCCATGCTTGAGGTTGGCATGGATCTCCCGACGAAGACAACATATGGAGGGCCTTGATTCAAATCCTCTCATGGGATGTGCACAACTGCCCAGTATTTTGAGCAATCAGGGGTGATCCTCATTTTGAACAGCTCGTACTGGGGTGGGTGGCTGGAACCAAGGGTATTGCGGGTTAGATCCCTGAAATCTTAACAAAACTACCAGGGCTTTCATCTAGAGTCCTTAGGTAGGCCCCAGGGTGAGACATGGAAGGATGACTAGAGAAGAGCAATGCTCAAGTGCGGTGGTGGCTGGTGTGGTGTATGGATATAACCCCTGATTAGGTGCATGGGTCCGGAACATGATGCGGCGTTGGTACGACTTGTGCATCGGCTCCGACATAGGGTTGTCCAAGTCAAATTCTCGGACACCACTTCCCAAAAAGGAGTGTGACAAATTATTGTGCGTGTCGGCAGTCACGTCTAGCATTTACTCTGTCGCCATACGCCAACAATTACGCTAGATCACACATTAAGAAACATTAAAACTGTGCATCCTCTTGGCCCTCTCAAGCCATCAAGGCTTCTGGCCATCAAATCTACGAGTTTAGGAATTTTAGGCCGTTGGATCGATTTGCAAAAACTTGATCACTGTTAACCACAGATAGCCATACGGGCTGGGTCGCTGCTCCCGTAACAAAATGGACGGTCTGCCATTATTTGGGCCTGCTGGGCCTTAGATGCCGCATGTCGCTCGCATGTTGGCGAACGGTTCCGCATAGGCCGACCAGGCGGTCGACGAAATAGAAAATATAGTAGAACACAGGTGCGTCTCAAAAAAATATCAGAACACAGGTTCCTCTTAAAAAATAGAAAAAATCACAGCCTCCCGTCCCGTGTGTTCGGCAACGGCTCTTTGCAAGGGAAAAAAAGGTTGTTCACTGTCGTCGATCTCGCGGGCGGGCGAACTGATCTTTACGAGGTGAGTGACCTATGCCTGGCCCTGGCCGGGCGGGAGAGCCCATGCCTGGTTCTTGCGATGCGATGCCGTGGAGCAGTGACGGGACAACGAAACGTCGCCTGGCGATTCAGTCATCGGCGATAGAAATCCTCATTGATGTGGACCTTAATGCAATTGATTTACCCACTTGCCGACGTACGTTTCTACTAACTTAATGTCAATCATGTGCCCAGGTCAGTTACCATTCGATCCGTGCTCTTACAATACCCCACTGGCATCCATATAGTCTCGACAATCCTCTTGTTCCTCCCCACCTCCTCCTTACTTCGGCAGGTTGATACCTCATCTTCTCTGCTTTTTTTGTGAATATCACCTTCTCTGTTTCATACCTCATCTTCTCTGTTCCATCTTCCACCAATTCTTCCTCCATCAAGTTTCATAATTTCTATTTTTGATGATGTTTTCTTTACTCCCAACTGAATTGAAGGTGCTCAGAGTTAACATATTCGAGGTTGTTTCCGATGGGCTGGTTTGTTCCTTGCCGCTCCAATGGCTAACCATCAGGTTATTATCCGTGCGATGTTACTATGTCACAGGGTGTTTACAGTTAGACGGTATTGTCTTAATGCATCACTACGATTGGGTTTTTAATCTTTATTCTGTTTGGGAATTTTTGTATCTTGAGCTGGACAGTGATGACCATAAACGCCTTGGTGTCTAAATTTCTGTAAGCTCAACACTTTCTGTTTGATGCAAGTTTTAGTTCATTCCCGAGCTGGACAGTGATGACCATAAACGCCTTGGTGTCTAAATTTTCCCAAGGTTCTGTATATACAACAAACTTAAAAGGATTGGGAGGAGGGTGCCCTCACCTGTGTTTGTTGAGTTCAATATAGATGCCTCTTTTGATGAAATCATTTCTAGAATTATGCTAGAGCAATCATGCGAGATGTTAAAGGTTTCTTGTATAGCTGCTTCAAATGTGAAATTGGATTATGTCCAGGATGCTCAAATTGTGTAAGGTCTTGACCTGAGACATGGCTTACTGCAAGACCTTTCTAGCTGTTAACTCCGATGACATGGAGTAAAATGTTTGTTGGTGTAAGGTAATTCTCATGAAGAATTCAATTTGTGGCTTTGGATTGTGTATTTTAAATATCAGGATACATGTAACCTTAAACGACCATACGAAGCTGCAAAAATATTTTTCAGCAATCTGAACATTACATATCATGTAGCGCCCTTTAATCATGAGTTTGCTAAAGTAATTTATGTTAATTGTTTTCCTAGGCAATTAGCTGACTTGAGTTAAGTATTATTCTTTGAAGGGCAAGTGCCGGTGCAATGTTTTGTTAATCCAAAAATCTTAGTTCGTTATTGTGCTTCAAAGACAAAAGATGATCTTAGTTTGTATTTAATTTCCATATTTTCCCATTATATTTTTACAAAAAACAAAATTATTTAGATTTATTATGAATTTGTACTCTTCCAACCCTTATTATATGGGTAATATATGGGCGCGGCAATGCGCGCCATCATGGTCTAGTAGTACCATTAAAACAATAGCATACGGGTAATTTACAAGCTCACTATGCCATGTGATTGCTACCTTGAAAACACAAGACAACAGGACTACTAGGATTTGATAACACTCCTGGTGGACTCAGTCCAACTCATTGACATCTAGTCGGGCGTGTCTTGTAGATGTCGAGGCTTCTCCATGAGCTTCAGTGTCGGAGTTGATCATGGTAGGATGGGGAGCTATAGTGCTGGGATAGCGATGATGCCCCTAGTGGGGTCTCGTGGTCACAATCCCGTTGGAGTAGGTCTCCAAGAGACGACGGAGTTCCCCTGGGGAGGCGAAGGCATTGCCAGGGTAGATGACAGGAGCAAACCTTGGGGGCTCAACTGGCCTCCCAGGCAGCATTATCGGGGTATCGGTGTCAGTTGCAGCTTCACTTCTCACCGGTGTCAGTAGCGCAAGCATCCCAAGGGTCGCAATCAGATCATTGGTGACCTGGTCGAATAGTGCCTCTTGCACCCTCAGGTAGCACACTAGATGCACTAGAGCAGGATCCGACTCATGGTCTCCGTTGGCGACCTGGGTCGGGCTACCATTGCCTTCACGACTAGGGTAGTAGAAGAAAGGGCGAGTGTTAACCCTCAGCGACAAGTGTCGGAGATTAACTAGACCCTCTCGGTTTGCAAGTTGGATGGCTTGGGGCTCATCGGAGGTCGTCCTCCTGGTGAACCAGTAGGGACGCTCTGATGTGGTGCCCCTCCCGTAGATGTGCACTGTGGCCCAAAAGTGATGGATGGCATCACTTGTGTGTTCCTAGTACACAACATATTTCGGGGGTTCGTCTATGCCAAAAGCATGATGAGTGCGATTGGCGAGGATGGCTACGAAATCTCCAAGCTCGGATGCGGTGGTCTCCTTGCGGATGATGGGACAAGGCATCCTGGTGGTTTGGAAATCAGACTGCGAGTGAAAGTTGTGAGGTGCTGAGTAGGGGCAAGGCTTCCTTTATAAGCCAGCGGAGTCTTCCATCGCACGCTTGTGGATGGGACACCTTAGGTGTCGGCCACGGGTGCACAAACTATGGTCTAGGATGATAGGATGGGCACCGACTATCGAAAAGATGTCGGCTGGCCACTGTGCGACTATCAGATAGGATGGGCCTGACTGTGGATAGAAAAGGATATGGACAGTGCGGAAACCAAAGGATAGTGACCAGGATAGGATTAGCCGGTGGTCAGCCTAGCTCTGATACCAAGGTTGTCGGGGCCGGATTTCAGGGACATAAATCCGAGTAAACGACCCTTGTGTCATCACCGGCTGGGATTATTGTTGCTGGTGGACATTTCCTTGATACAGAATTCCAAGCAATTAGAATGGAGTTGAGTACAAGACCGTAAATCTCCAACTCATGGGACTCCATTCCCACGGGAACGACTGACCTGGATAACTCCTATCTCACACGGCTGCTATCCTTGAATCCTAGGTTGTGGGGTGGTGTTGCAGTACTCCTCTCTGAATCATGATCTGGCCAAGACAATAGCCAGGGACAAGCCAGTGAGTACATTTGAATGTACTCGCCAACATGATGAACAAAAGATATACCGAATGCATACGTTCATGATGAATGAAACTATATGCATGTTTTGACTGAAAATTAAAGCATGGCATGGCCAATATTCATGCGGTACAGAAGGAATAAATGAATCACATTGGTAGTAAATCAAGGAAATGAAATGGAACATGGGGCATTGGACCGCCCGAAGAATTCCAAGAAAAATGCGAAGTGGGTGTCTAAAAGAGAATCGGGTGAGACGGGACTGCCCAAGAACTCAAGAGACGCCACGAGAGGTCTTGAAAAGAAATGCCACAGTCGGGCGTCTGAACGACGCCTCATAAAGGGCTTATAAGACAATAATGACATGAGTATCTAGGTGGACTGGCCATCCCAAGTGATACTCAGAAACGATAATAAACTTGAGTATCCCGGGTAGTCTAGCCATCCCAAGAGATACTCAAGATTGCACATAAGAGGAAAGGGTTAGTCCACAACAATATTCATGTCAACAATAATATTCATAGTGGCACTAGTAGTGAGAATAATTATCTTGCAAACGGATCATGATCAATTTAATTATTTCCTCCGGAGAATGACTCTAAGACCGACACTTGACCAACCCATACTGTAGTCCTTAACCATGGACACGGCTATTCGAATAGATATAACTCTGTAGAGGGTGTACCCTTTACCCACAGTTAAAGGATTTCTTTAGCCAACACCGAGACGCTGACTAATTCCCGTTATGGCCTTTGGGTTGAAAACACACCTAACCAGCACACACCAGATTAACTTTTCGGATGCCTGGAATCGCCCAAAGCATCGTTCAAGAGAAACTCTAAGGCATGGGATCACTATTAACATGCGCGTATTACAAGCGGTGCCCCCTCTCGGCCCAGCTGGATACACCCATGCCCCCTGACCCGATGATTGGCATTGCAGCCGGTACCTGGAAACCCTCATAGTGACCTCTCTATACGGTGTGTGCATGGAAAGGGGTTAACAAGTTACTGAACCGTACCCTACCTGTGGCAGGGACATGTGGTAGCACAATTCAAGTATGAGGGTTACCGGAACAAGACTTGATCTACGGTCAACTCAGGAGGTTTAAGTTTTCCTGCAGTGGTTAACACAATATAAGTCCTTGGCAGTACCCAACGGGGTCACCACCTGGTATGTCCCAACATACCCTCACTGGTCATTCTCATCACAACAAGATTTCAGTCTCACGGTCACTTTTCTCATGACTGTTTCTCCCTGCAAATTAGCCTAGACCAACACATGCACATATGGCACATGAAAGTAACCGTACTGACTTATACCTCATGTTTAAGTGAAGATAAAATACCATCAAGGGGGATCATGCATGTATGACTAGTACTATGAAGACTTCATATGAGTTCAACATATCCATAATCCAATTCTACATGCAGACAGACAACTATGCAATCACCATATCATGTGTTCAAGATGCTTGCCTTGAGCATGCAGAAAGATTGGGTGCACTCCAAATGTTTTAAAATATTATCTTCCCTCCATTTCCTATTTTCAAAATATTTTAATTACCACATAATTCAAAAACAATACATAAAAGTTGCTTGGGAAATTTTGAAATAAATACTAAAATAAACTAGAAGAAATTTGAGAAATAACGGAAAAAGAATCAAGTCATTTGGAATTGTGGTGTAAAAACTAGAGCCAGCCAAAGTTAGGGTCAACTCTGGATTTAAATTAAAACATAAAAAGAAAATGGTTCGTTCGGAAATACGCTTTCAGAATAGGAAGACGTACTTCAATGACTACACGTCCCGGGATTACGCTTTCCAGAGGAGGAGACGTATTTTAGGAAATACGCCTCCACTTAAGTCGAGCTGGCGTGTCGCTGGGTCACTAACAGTGGGCCTGCCTGGCCCACTGGTCAGGTTTGACTAGTCTTCACGCACGCCATCTCCTCCAGCCGAATAGAGGCGGCGCTCCGGAGTGGTTTACCAGCGAACGACGGCGCCACTCGGAAAACCGAGGCCACCCACGAACTTGGGAGGTTGAGGCGGTCCCTCTAGTGGTCGCCATTGTCCCTGGGGTGGATGGAGTCGCCGACTGCGAGCTCAGCCGAAGAGCTCTGGCGGGGCGAATTTGGCGTTTCGCCCATGGTGGCTCCCAAGTAGAATTGAGCACGGGGATGGCTCAGTGGGTGCTCAAGGAGGCTAGTGGTGGAGAAATTTGGGAGAGGGAGGGCCGGACAGCATCAGAACCATCCGGACAGTGGCAGCGCCAGTAGTTACCGGAGAGGAAGAAGACAACCACCTCTGGTCCTTCTGCTGCTACAGGAGGGTCAGTGAGGGAGGGAGTGAGGTGGTGATGGATTGACAGGGCTCGGGGGCAGCTTAAATAGTGCGGGGGAGGCCAGTGCCACGACTTCTAGAGGGTGGACACGGCGGCGACGGCCATTCAAGGCGAACGTGTGGGCGCTGGTGAGGTAGGCATGGCCGGTGTGTCTCTTCCGAAGCCAGTGAGATGCGGATGAGCTCAAAACGTTGGCATTCAAGTGAGAGGGGCCCGGACAGAGACGTGGCGTAGGCGTACTCGTCGGGCGGCGGTCCTGGTCACCGTGGACGGCGGGCCAAGCGAGGCTCTAGCTAGTCGGGCTGATCTAGGGGAGGATTAGGTTGAGAAGGGAAGGCAGTAGAGACACGATAGGGGCTTGGTGCCGACGAGTGCAAAACGCACGTTCTGGCCATGCACTGGACATGCACGAAGCGTGTTTGATGAATTGCCAATGGCATCTACAGGGCCCCAAATGAGCTGAAAATCACCAGGGTGGTGCTTCTATACATGAAAGGAATTATGGACATATGTTGGTTTGGCCAAATGGGCAAGTGCCCAATACAGTTCAGAAAGTTGCAAAGTTTCTGCCATGCCCAGGAAGTGTTTGACATAATGCTAGGGCCAGCTAGAAAGCTTTGTTGGATTTGAAACTTGGCGGGGTGAGGTCTCTTTAGATGATAGAGATGGTGGTGGAGTTAGTTTGGCAAGATGAGAAACTGGCTAGTGCAAGTTTTACTAGAATGCAGTTCTGGATATAAACTTCAGTGGCATGTTTGGTGGACTTAGAAGATGAAAATAGAGCTGATCCCCTGGAGTTAAAGATTTGGTTGGAAGGAGTACAAGGTGGCAAAGTTTCAGAATTAATGGTGCTAGGAAAATTAGGGTTGTAGTTGTAACTCAAAAATGGGACAGAATTGAAAAGAGGATGTTTCACTCAAAATTTTCAAAAGACATAGTTAGCTTTTTGCTCAAAAGTGATTTATAGGCATCACCTGACCTCTCACAATTTTTGTGGGATTTTAAAACAATTATTTAAAATATTTGTAGTGCAACATAAGCATTTCATGCATTTGAAAAATGCTTCTAAAGGATTATTTTTCGCAAATTTTATTATGAAAATATTTCCTACTGTTATTTATTATATAAATGAAATGACTCAAGACACAACCAAAGACCACAACATTTTACAAAACTAATCTTCTATAGTGGGGAGAATTTTTGTAAAACAGAAAATAGAAAAGGATCTGAAATTAATAGATGACCTAGTATAATTCAAAATTTTACTACTGGCCAAATTTTAATTAATAAAATTATGGTTGAATTCTTGGGGTGTTACATGCACCCATGATACGTCTCTGTCGTATCTACTTTTGCTAACGCTTTTACTCTTGTTTTGGACTCTAATTTGTATGATTTGAATGAAACTAACCCGGACTGATGCTATTTTCAGCAGAACTATCATGGTGTTTTTTGGTGCAGAAATAAAAGTTCTCGAAATGGAACAAAACTTTTTGGAGAATTTTTATATAATAAAAGAAAAATACTGGAGCCAAGAACCACCGAGGGGGTCCCTGGGGAGCACAACCCACCAGGGCGCGCCCCCTCCTTGCGAGCCCAGGTGGGTTGTGCCCACCTGGTGGCCCCGCTGACCCTATCTTCGACACTATAAAAATCCCATTTTCAGAGGGAAAAAATTATTGATGAAGAATTATCACGTTTCACGAGACGGAGCCGGTGCCACGTCCTGTTCTTCATTGGGAGGAGAGATCTGGAGTCCGTTTGAGGCTTCAGAGACAAGGATCTTCGTCATCACCAACCCTTCTCCATCGCCAATTCCATGATGCTCCCCACTGGGAGTGAGTAATTCCTTCATAGGCCCGCTGGTCGGTGAGGGAGTTGGATGAGAATCATCATTTAATCGAGTTAGTTTTGTTAGGGCTTGATCCCTTGTATCCATTAAGTTGTGAGTTTGATGTTCGTATGACTTTGCCATGCTTAATGCTTGCCACTTTGGGCCTGGGTGCCATGATTTCAGATCTGAACCTTTTATGTTATTACCATTATATCTATGTTCTAGATCCGATCTTGCAAGTTATAGTCACCTATTACGTGTTATGATCCCTAAACCCTGGAGTGACAATAGTCGGGATACTTTCCGGTGATGATCGTAATTTGAGGAGTTCATGTATTCACTATGTGTTAATGCTTTGTTCCGGTTCTCTATTAAAAGGAGACCTTAATATCCCTTAGTTTCCTTATGCACCCCGCTGTCACGGGAGGGTAGGACAAAAGATGCCATGCAAGTTCTTTCCATAAGCACATAGGACTATTTACGAAATACATGCCTATATTATATTTATGAACTGGAGCTACTGCTGTATCGCCCTAGGTTATACTGTTATATGATGAATATCATCCAATGAATTCACCAATCCAATGCCTACGCATTTTCCACATATTGTTTCTACTAAGTTACTATTGTTATTGCTATTGTCACAACTGCTAAAAAATCATTGCTATCACTATTACCGTTACTATTACTGTTACCACTGCTATCAAAACTACCATATTACTGTGGTACTAATCATATTCCTATAGATAATTAATCTCGAGGTGTGGTTGAATTGACAACTCAGCTGCTAATACTTGCAAATATTCTTTGACTCCCCTTGTTGTCGAATATATAAATTTGGGTTGAATACTCTACCCTCGAAAACTGTTGCGATCCCCTATACTTGTGGGTTATCAAGACCTTTTTCTCACGCCATTTCCGAGGAGCATAGCTATATTTGTTGAGTCACTTGGGATTATTATCTATTTATCACTATGAAGAACCTGAAGGATACAAATACCAAGCTCGTTCCCTCTAGGACGAGGGGAGCTAAGGAACTGCCATCACACTGTGCACTTGATTCACCTTCTGTTTTGAGTAGACTTGCAACACCACCACATGCTATTAATCCTGATATGTTGCAAGTTATTGATAATGCTACTTCTATAAATACTACTCATGATGATGCTAGTACCTTGCTTGATGATGGTGTGCCACTAGGTGATTTTCTTGATGAACAAATTGCTAGAGCTAAAGAGAATGAAATTACTGAAACTGATGAGATCATTGAAATCGATGAAATACCTAAAACTGAAAAATCTTGAAACACCTATTAGACCTAGCTCTCCTATATATGAATTGCCTAAGATACCTGAAGGTTATGTTATGGATGAGGAGATATCTAGTGATTTTGTTGCTTGCAATGATAGAGATGATCTTAAAAAATTATCATGCAAACTAAAAGAGAAATCTTTGAATGCTAGAATGAAGTGTGATCCCAAGTTTGCTACTTCACCTATATTTGTTGATGATAAAGATTATGAATTCTCTGTCGACCTAGAGTTAATTACTTTGGTTGAATATGATCCTTTCCATGGTTATGAAACTGAAACTGTTGTGGCACACCTTACTAAATTAAATGATATTGCCACCCTATTTGCTCATGACGAGAAGATTCGCTACTACTATATCCTCTAATTATTTATGTTCTCATTAAAGGGTGATGCTAAGATATGGTACAATACTATTTATCCTGGTTGTGTGTGTAGCCCCCAGGATATGATTTATTACTTCTCTCAAAAATATTTTCCCGCTCATAAGAAACAAGCCGCCTAATAGGAAATATTTAACTTTGTGCAAATTGAAGAAGAGAGTCTCCCACAAATGTGGGGGAGGCTTCTCCGATTGCTTAATGCTTTGCCTGATCATCATCTTAAGAAAAATGAAATACTTGATATCTTCTATAATGGACTAACTGATGCTTCTAGGGACTTCCTAGATAGTTGTGCTGGTTGTGTTTTCAGGGAACAAACTGTTGAACAAGCTGAGGAAATATTAAATAATATATTGAAAAATTATGATGATTGGACTCTTCCTGAACCATCGCATAAAGCCGCTCCAAAGAATAGGGGTATCTTATATCTCATTCCTGAAGATATGCAAGAGGCAAAGAAATCTATGAAGGAAAAATGTTTTAAAGTAGAGGATGTTAAAATTTTACCTCCTCTAGAAGAAATACATGGACTTGATACACCACCACCCAAGGTGGTAGAGGTAAACTCTTTAATGAAATTTGATGAAAGGGACAATCCTTATAATATGCATCCTAGCCAATGCCTTTATGAGTTTGATAATTAAATTATAAAGCAAGATCACTTCAATGACAATGCTATGAAACCATTGAAATATAATTCTGATGCGATTTCTCGCTTGAGTGACTTGTTATTTAGAATCTCTAATGATGTTAGAGGTGTAGCAAAACATTGTTCTATGGTTCAAACTCAACTAGAGCAAGTTAATAAATCTCAAAGAGAATTGCTTGATGAAATGAATAATAATGTGAATGATCATGCAGTTAGAGTAATGACTAGAGGAGGTAGAATGACTCAGGAACCACTTTATCCCGAAGTTCACCCTAAAGAATTGAAAAAGACTCTCAAAGAATTAACACTGATGCATCTAGTCCTTCTAACAAGAACAAGAAAAATGATAGGATGTTGCGTGCTTCTAGTGAACCTGAGATGGAAAAATCTCCTGATAATAATGATGTTTCTATTTCTGATGCTAAAACTCAATCTGGTAATGAACATTCACCTAGTGATAATGAAAACAATAATGATGATGTTCATGAAGATACTCAACCAGACAATGATAAACAACCAAATTATGATGTTGAAAAAGAACCAGTTGTTGATCTTGATAACCCACAATCTAAAAATAAAAGATATGATAAAAGAGACTTTGTTGCTAGAAAACATGAAAGAGAAAGAGAACAATGGGTTCAAAAACCCATGCCCTTTCTACCTAAATCAACTTAGAAAAAGGATGATGAAGAATTTGAACATTTTGCTGGAATGCTTAGGCCAGTCTTTTTGTGCACTCGCTTGACTGATATATTAAAGATGGCCCCTTATGCAAAATATAGGAAAGACATCGTCTCTACTAAAAGAAAGATACCTGAAGCTGAAATCTCCACCATGCTTGCTAATTATTCTTTTAAGGATGGAGTACCTAAAAACCTGGAGATCCGGGGATACCAACTATACCTTGCTCCATCAAAAGAAATCATGTTAAAACTGCTTTGTGTGATCTAGGAGCTGGTGTTAGTGTTATGCCTTTCTCCTTGTATAAAAGACTTGATTTCAATAAATTCACAACTACTGAAATATCTTTGCAAATGGCTGACAAATCAACTGCCATACCAATCGGTATTTGTGAGGATGTGCCTGTTGTTGTTGCAAATGTTACTATCTTAACTGACTTTGTTATACTTGAGATGCCCAAGGATGACAACATGTCGATTATCCTTGGTAGACCCTTCTTGAATAAAGCAGGGGCTGTTATTGATTGCAATAAAAGCAAGGTCACTTTTTCATATCAGTGGTAATGAACATACAGTGCACTTTCCGAAGAAATAATTCCAAGTGAATGGTATTAATGTTATTGAGAAATCTCCGACACTCACTTTTGGAAGTTTTCAACTACCTCTACCTACTGCCAAAAAGAAATATGATATGCTTATTGTTGCGGACATGCATATCCCCATTGAGGTAACTTAGTGCTTTACGAAAGTTCTTTGGTTTCATGCTAATCGAAGGTGGTCGTTAATAAGACTTGATCAACCTTATTAATGGATCATTTTTGAGAGGCATGAAGTTGATGAATTTAGTGAGCACAACCTTCCGTCCTTAACTTTTGTTTTCTGTTTTTCTTAGTTAAATAAAATAAAATGCCTTGTTTTATCTATTTTTTGATTTTCCCATGCAATAAAAAATGACTCAAAAATAAAAGTTCTCGGAATGCCCTGAAAATTAAATAGAAATTTTTCAGAATATTTCTGAATTTTTGGTGCAAATAACATCAGAGTGGGGCGCACCAGGTGAGCACAACCTACCTGGGCGCGCCAGCAGCCCCAGGCGTGCCCTGGTGGGTTGTGGTCCCCACGTGGGCCCCCTCACTTACTCTTTAGCCCATGTCATCACCTACCTCTAGAAAAAAATCATCATTGCTCTCTCTCTCTCTCTCTCTTGTGTTCTTGCTCTCAAACCCGCGGATTTCGTTCTCTTTGCTCGAAGCTTCGTTTCCAAAACTATTTTGGGGGATTGCTACTTGGAGTAAGATGAGTTTCTTTAGGAAGTTTGCTTCCAAGAAGAGCTCCAAGGGAGTCATTGGGGAATCATCGGACAGTGACCTCCATACTCGGAGAATGGCGGAGCTGCGGCCGTGCGAATGGCCGCATAACCCCTTCATGGATGGAGCCAGCATCCATCAAGAGTTCGCAGAATTTGCTGCTAATGCTGGTCTCACCGACTTCATCGCAATGTGAACAATACCATCTCCTTACAAATTTCTTTGTGCAAAGTTTCCATTTTCCGAGTAGGAATAATCCCCCAGAGGTGCAGTTTAATATATATGTTGAAACCCGTCAGATACCACTCACTGATTTTTGTGATATTTGCTTGAACCCTTCTGTCGGGGAAATAAGAGAGCCTAGGCCTGCAAAGTTCTAGGACTTTTTATCGTACGTTGTCAGTGGGAGATGAGAGAGGGGTATCGAGTGTCACTGCCACTAGCTTGCAGTTTCCTTCTGTGCACTATTTTGCTCCATTTATCGCGAAGTGTTTACTTGCTAGAGAGAAGGTTGGTGCACTTAGTGCCCCCGATTTCGTTATCTTATGCCATGCACTATACGACGATAACACCTTTAGCCTAGGGGCTATTATTGCACGTCGTCTACACCTTAACAGGGCCAAGGGTAAAATTCATGGCGGTATTTATCCCACTCGTTTTGCGAGTCCCTTTAACATTCAGATTCGCCAGCATGCTTATCATTTGCCTAAGGTTTACTTAGGTCGCCAGGCGATGGTAGCTCATCAGTTTATTGATGGCGAGGACACTATTAATAATGTTCCTTACAACCTGGTTTTCAATGTGGATACCTGTGATATTATTCCGTTGCCTGCACATGCTTTGTTTGATTCTATTTCCAGGGGCGGATATAGGATCATGCCAGATGACATTATTGCCTACTGGAACAACTAGGCAGCAGCTGAGGAGGAACCTCGGGAGTGGGACGCTCAGGTGCCCGCTCCATAGCACTTTGAGATGGGACCGAATGGCCACTACGAGTGGTGATTGCCAAGCTAGGCCAAAAGCCTAAGCTTGGGGCAGTACGTATTTCCACTGACATTATATTCATGTTCACACATTTTATTCCATTTGTCGGTGTTCTCGCTTTCTTCTTGTGTGTTTGAAAAACTTTGAGAAAATCACAAAAAATGTTGCTTGCATATTTCGGTTTTTCTTTCTAGTTTAGTTAGTTGTAGAATTTAAAATAAAACCCAATAAGATTTCCTTGTTCTTCTTTTGCTTGTTGGGAGCTCTCCCGTGTAAATAGTTTTTTCTCTTTTTTGTTTTTCTCTTTAATTCACTTTCCTCAAGAAAAACTAAAAACTCCAAAAATATTACAGTGTGTTTCTCTAAAATTCTTTTCCCTTTATTGAGTCATACCTAGGAGAAGACCACGATGAAAATGTTGAGTGGCTCTCATATGCATTATTGTTGATCTAACAAAGAGCTCAAATTGCCTTGTCTTCTCCTTTTGAATAAAATGTTTGGAGATTCCATCTTAGTCCACGGCACTCTTGCACTATTATTATTTTCATATCATTCAGTCGTGCAAGTGAAAGGCAATAATGACGATATTTGATGAACTGGCTGTGTCAGAGAGAAATGGGTATGAACTCAACTTTTTCTGTTTTTGTAAATATGTTTAACCTAGTATCCATGATTCAGCCTATTATGGTCAAACATGTTTGCAATGACAATTACAGATTATAGTTTCTCGTGCCATGCTTAAATAGCTAGGAGTGGATAATGATTTATCTCTAATGTCAACATGCATTAAAACGATTGTGATGTGGTATGATGATATGGTGTCCTCCTCCAAATGTTTCGAGTGGCTTGACTTGGCACATGTTCATGCATGTAGTTGAATCACAACCAACATAGCCTCTATGATATTTATGTTCATGGTGTTCATATCTGATGCGGCTTGAACTACATCGGTATTTCCCCAAAGAGGAAGGGATGATGCAGAGCTACAGCTGGTATTTCCCTCAATGATGAGATCAAGGTTATCAAACCAGTAGGAGAACCACACAACACTACGTAAACGGTACCTGCACACAAAGAACAAATACTTGCAACCTAATGTAAAAGAGGGGTTGTCAATCCCTCCCACGTAAAAAGATAGATAAAATTGTAGTAGATTGGATAAATAGATCTCGCGGGAATGCGAGATGAAATAAATAACAATAAATTGTAGCAAGTTGTTTTGGGGCTTTTGGATTAATATATCTGAAAATAAAAGCAAATGTAAATAGATCTCGAAGGCAAATATGATAAAGAAGAGACCCGGGGGCCGTAGATTTAACCAGTGGCTTCTCTCGAGAAAAATAGCATACGGTGGGTAAACAAATTATTGTTCGGCAATTGATAGAACTTCAAATAATTATGACGATATCCAGGCAATGTTCATTGTATAGGCATCACATCCAAGATTAGTAGACGGACTCCTGCCTGCATCTACTACTATTACTCCACACATCGACCGCTATCCAGCATGCATCTAGTGTATTAAGTTCATGGAGAAACAAAGTAATGCAATAAGAACGATGAAATGATGTAGACAAGATATATTCATGTAGGAATAGACCCCATCTTGTTATCCTTAGTAGCAACGATACATACGTGTCATTTCCCCTTCTGTCACTGTGATTGAGCAACGTAAGATCAAACCCATCACAAAGCACCTCTTCCCATGGCAAGACAAAATGATCTAGTTGGCCTAACTAAACCAAATATTCGAAGAAGAAATATGAGGCTATAAGTAATCATGCATATAAGTGATCAAAAGTCAAAGGATTTTCATGGATAAAATAGATCTGATCATAAACTCAAAGTTCATCAGATCCAAACAAACACACCTCAAAAAGAGTTAGATCAAATAGATCTCTAAGAGACCATTATATTGAGAATCAAAAGAGAGAGAGGAAGCCACCTAGCTACTAACTACGGACCCAAAGGTCTACAATGAACTACTCACGCATGATCGGAGAGGCACCAATGAGGATGATGAACCCCTCCGTGATGGTGTCTAGATTGGATATGTGATTTCTGGAACTTGCGGCGGCTAGAATTGTGTTTCGTCGACTCCCCTAGGGTTTTTGGAATATTGGGGTCTTTATAGAGCAAAGAGACGATGTAGGAGGCCACCGAGGTGGGCAGAATCCACTAGGGCACGCCTGGGCCCCCAGGTGCGCATAGGTGGGTTGTGCCTCCCTCGGGGCACCCCTCTGGTACTTCTTTGGCCCATCCTGTGTCTTCTGGCGCAAAAAATTTCTCCAAAAAATTTCACTGCATTGGGACTCCATCTGGTATTGATTTTCTGTGAAGTAAAAAACAAGCAAAAAACAACAACTGACACTGGGAACTATGTCAATAGGTTAGTCCCAAAAAATGATATAAAGTTGCTATAAAATGATTGTAAAACAACCAAGAATGATAATATAACAGCATGGAACAATCAAACATTATACTCCCTCCGTTCCTAAATATTTGTCTGACTAGATATTTTAACAAGTGACTACATACGGAGCAAAATGAGTGAACCTACACTCTAAAATATGTCTATATACATCCATATGTGGTAGTCTATTTGAAATCTCTAAAAAGACAAATATTTAGGAACGAAGGGAGTAGATACGTTGGAGATGTATAAGCACCCCAAGCTTAATTCATGCTCGTCCTCGAGTGGGTAGATGATAAAAACAAAAAATTTGATGTGGAATGTTGCCTATCATGTTCATCACATATTATTTTCTTTTTAACATGGACATTTGGACTTTTATATGATTTGGAGCAATATTCTAGTTTTGACATGAAGATTTTAATACTCAAGCATATCAACAAGCATCCATGTCTTTCAAAATAGCAACACTAAAGCAAGTTATCCCTAGCCCATTATGCTCAATCATTGATCCATTCATGAAACACACTTGCATATTAGCTACACCCAATGCTCAAGTACGATCACAGTGCCCCTTAGTTGGTGCTTTGTAAGAGAAGATGAAGACTCAAATTAAAATTGCATAAAGTAAATAGAAAGGCCCTTCGTAGAGGGAAGTAGGGATTTGTAGAGGTGCCAAAGCTCAAAGCGAAAAAGATAGAGATAAAACATTTTGGGTGGCATGCTTTTCCTGTCAATGAAAATGATCGAGTAGTTCCCAATACTTTCCATGCTAGATATATCATAGGTGGTTCCCAAACTGAAAATAAAGTTTATTCCTTTTTCCACCATACTTTCACATTCCACGGCTAACCGAATCCACGGGTGCCATCCATACCAACACTGTAACTGAAGGAAATATGCCCTAGAGGCAATAATAAAGTTATTATATATTTCCTTATATCATGATAAATGTTTATTATTCATACTAGAATTGTATTAAACGGAAACATAATACATGTGTGAATACATAGACAAACAGAGTGTCACTAGTATGCCTCTACTTGACTAGCTCGTTGATTAAAGATGGTTATGTTTCCTAACCATAGACATGAGTTGTCATTTGATTAACGGGATCACATCATTAGGAGAATGATGTGATTGACTTGACTCATTCCATTAGCATAGCACTTGATCGTTTAGTTTGTTGCTATTGCTTTCTTCATGACTTATACATGTTCCTATGACTATGAGATTATGCAACTCCCATTTACCAGAGGAACACTTTGTGTGCTACCAAACGTCACAACTTAACTGGGTGATTATAAAGGTGCTCTACAGGTGTCTCCAAAGTTACTTGTTGGGTTGGCGTATTTCGAGATTAGGATTTGTCACTCCAATTGTCGGAGAGGTATCTCTGGGCCCTCTCGGTAATGCACATCACTTAAGCCTTGCAAGCATTGCAACTAATAAGTTAGTTGCGAGATGATATATTACGGAACGAGTAAAGAGACTTGCCGGTAACGAGATTGAACTAGGTATTGAGATACCGATGATCAAATCCCGGGCAAGTAACATACCGATGACACAGGGAACAACGTATGTTGTTATGCGGTTTGACCGATAAAGATCTTCGTAGAATATGTGGGAGCCAATATGAGCATCCAGGTTTCACTATTGGTTATTGACCAGAGACATTTCTCGGTCATGTCTACATTGTTCTCGAACCCGTAGGGTCCGCATGCTTAAGGTTTTGATGACAGTTATATTATGAGTTTATGAGTTTTGATGTACCGAAGGAGTTCGGAGTTCCGGATGAGATCGGGGACATGACGAGGAGTCTCGAAATGGTCGAGACATAAAAATCGATATATTGGACGACTATATTCAGACATCGGAAAGGTTCCGAGTGATTCGGGTATTTTTCGGAGTACCGGAGAGTTACAGGAATTCGCCGGGGAGTATATGGGCCTTATTGGGTCATACGGGAATAGAGAAGAGAGGCCAAAAGGAAGGAGGCGCCCCCCCTGTGGTCCGAATTGGACAAGGGGTGCAGCTCCCTTTTCCTTGTTCCTCTCCCCCTCTTTCATTCTCTCCTACTCCAACAAGGGAAGGAGGAGTACTACTCCCGGTGGAAGTAGGACTCCCCCCTTGGCGCGCCCTCCTCCTAGGCCGGCCGCCTCCCCCCTTGCTCCTTTATATACGGGGGCAGGGGGGCACCCCATAGACATAACAATTGATCATTGATCTCTTAGCCGTGTGCGGTGCCCCCTTCCACCATAATCCTCGATAATATTGTAGCAGTGCTTAGGCGAAGCCCTGCGACGGTAGAACATCAAGATTGTCACCATGCCGTCGTGCTGACGGAACTCTTCCCCGACATTCTGCTGGATCGGAGTCCGGGGATCGTCATCGAGCTGAACGTGTGCTAGAACTCGGAGGTACCGTAGTTTCGGTGCTTGATCGGTCGGGCCGTGAAGACGTACGACTACATCAACCACGTTGTGCTAACGCTTCCGCTTTCGGTCTACGAGGGTACGTGGACAACACTCTCCCCTCTCGTTGCTATACATCACCATGATCTTGCGTGTGCGTAGGAATTTTTTTGAAATTACTACGTTCCCCAACAGTGGCATCTGAGCCTAGGTTTTATGCGTTGATGTTGTGCACGAGTAGAACACAAGTGAGTTGTGGGCGATATAAGTCATACTGCTTACCAGCATGTCATACTTTGGTTCGGCGGTATTGTTGGATGAAGCGGCCCGAACCAACATTACGCGTACGCTTACGCGAGACTGGTTCTACCGACATGATTTCCACATAGGTGGCTGGTGGGTGTCAGTTTCTCCAACTTTAGTTGAACCGAGTGTGGCTACGCCCGGTCCTTGCGAAGGTTAAAACAGCACCAACATGACAAACTATCATTGTGGTTTTGATGCATAGGTAAGAACGGTTCTTTCTAAGCCCGTAGCAGCCACGTAAAACTTGCAACAACAAAGTTGAGGACGTCTAACTTGTTTTTGCACGGCATGTTGTGATGTGATATGGTCAAGACATGATGCTAAATTTTATTGTATGAGATGATCATGTTTTGTAACCGAGTTATCGGCAACTGGCAGGAGCCATATGGTTGTCGCTTTATTGTATGCAATGCAATTGCGTTGTAATGCTTTACTTTATCACTAAGCGGTAGCGATAGTCGTGGAAGCATAAGATTGGCGAGACGACAATGATGCTACGATGGAGATCAAGGTGTCGCGCCGGTGACGATGGTGATCATGACGGTGCTTCAGAGATGGAGATCACAAGCACAAGATGATGGTGGCCATATCATATCACTTATATTGATTGCATGTGATGTTTATCTTTTATGCATCTTATCTTGCTTTGATTGACGGTAACATTATAAGATGATCTCTCACTAAATTTCAAGATAAAAGTGTTCTCCCTGAGTATGCACCATTGCCAAAGTTCGTCGTGCCCAGACACCACGTGATGATCGGGTGTGATAAGCTCTACGTCCATCTACAACGGGTTCAAGCCAGTTTTGCACACGCGGAATACTCAGGTTAAACTTGACGAGCCTAGCATATGCAGATATGGCCTCGGAACACTGAGACCGAAAGGTCGAGCGTGAATCATATAGTAGATATGATCAACATAGTGATGTTCACCATTGAAAACTACTCCATTTCACGTGATGATCGGTTATGGATTAGTTGATTTGGATCACGTGATCACTTAGAAGATTAGAGGGATGTCTTTCTAAGTGGGAGTTCTTAAGTAATATGATTAATTGAACTTTAATTTATCATGAACTTAGTCCTGATAGTATTTGCATATCTATGTTGTAGATCAATAGCTCGAGTTATTGCTTTCCTATGTTTTATATGTGTTCCTAGTGAAAACTAAGTTGAAAGATGATAGTAGCAATGATGCGGACTGGGTCCGTGATATGAGGTTTATCCTCATTGCTACACAGAAGAATTATGTCTTTGATGCACCGCTAGGTGACTGACCTCTTGCAGGAGCAGATGCAGACGTTATGAACGTTTGGCTAGCTCAATATGATGACTACTTGATAGTTTAGTGAACCATGCTTAACAGCTTAGAATCGGGATTTCAAAGACGTTTTGAACGTCATGGACCATATGAGATGTTCCAGGAGTTGAAGTTAATATTTCAAGTAAATACCCGAGTTGAGAGATATGATGTCTCCAACAAGTTCTATAGCTAAAAGATGGAGGAGAATAGCTCAAGCAGTGAGCATGTGCTCAGATTGTCTGGGTACTACAATCGCTTGAATCAAGTGGGAGTTAATCTTCCAGATAAAATAGTGATTGACAAAATTCTCTAGTCACCATCACCAAGTTAGTAGAACTTTGTGATGAACTATAATATGCAAGGAATAATGGAAATGATTCCCAAGCTCTTCGTGATGATGAAATCGACGAAGGTAGAAATCAAGAAAAGCATCAAGTGTTGATGGTAAACAAAATCACTAGTTTGAAGTAAAGGGACAAAGGGAAGGGGAACTTCAAGAAGAACAGCAAGCAAGTTGCTGCTCAAGTGAAAAAACCCAAGTCTGGACCTAAGCCTGAAACTGAGTGCTTCTACTGCAAAGGGACTGGTCACTGGAAGCGGAACTACCCCAAGTAATTGGCGGATAAGAAGGATGGCAAAGTGAACAAAGGTATATTTGATATACAGATTATTGATGTGTATATTACTAGTGTTCGTAGCAACCCCTCGGTATTTGATACTGGTTCAGTTGCTAAGAGTAGTAACTCCAAACGGGAGTTGCAGAATGAATAGAGACTAGTTAAGGGTGAAGTGACGATGTGTGTTGGAAGTAGTTCCAAGATTGATATGATCATCATCGCACACTCCCTATACTTTCGGGATTAGTGTTGAACCTAAATAAGTGTTATTTGGTGTTTGCGTTGAGCATGAATATGATTTGATCATGTTTATTGCAATACGGTTATTCATGTAAGTTAGAGAATAATTGTTGTTCTGTTTACATGAATAAAACCTTCTATGGTCATACACCCAATGAAAATGGTTTGTTGGATCTCGATCGTGGTGATACACATTTTTATAATATTGAAGCCAAAAGATGCAAAGTTAATAATGATAGTGAAACTTATTTGTGGCACTGCCGATTAGGTTATATTGGTGTAAAGCGCATGAAGAAACTCCATGCTGATGGGCTTTTGGAATCACTTGATTATGAATCAGTTGATGCTTGCGAACCATGCCTCATGGGCAAGATGACTAAGACTCCGTTCTCCGGAACAATGGAGCGAGCAACAGATTTGTTGGAAATTATACATACTGATGTAGGTGGTCCGATGAATATTGAGGCTCGCGGCAGGTATCATTATTTTCTGATCTTCACAGATGATTTGAGCAGATATGAGTATATCTACTTGATGAAATACAAGTCTGAAACATTTGAAAAGTTCAAAGAATTTCAGAGTGAAGTGGAGAATCATCGTAACAAAAATAAAAGTATCTACGATATGATCGCAGAAGTAAAATATTTGAGTTACGAGTTTGGCCTTCAGTTAAAAACAATGTGAAATAGTTTCACTACTCACGCCACCTGGAACACCATAGTGTAATGGTGTGTCCGAATGTCATAACCGTACTTTATTAGATATGGTGCAATCTATGATGTCTCTTACCGATCTACCACTATCGTTTTGGGGTTATGCATTAGAGACAGCTGCATTCACGTTAAATAGGGCACTATCTAAATCCGTTGAGATGACACCGTATGAACTATGGTTGGGCAAGAAACCTAAGCTGTCATTTCTTAAAGTTTGAGGTTGCGATGCTTATATGAAAAAGCTACAACCTGATAAGCTCGAACCCAAATCAGAGAAATGTGTCTTCATAGGATACCCAATAGAAAATGTTGGGTACACCTTCTATCACATATCCGAAGGAAAGATATTCATTGCTGAGAATGGATCCTTTCTAGAGAAGGAGTTTCTCTCGAAAGAAGTGAGTGGGAGAAAAGTAGAACTTGATGAGGTAACTGTACCTGCTCCCTTATTGGAAAGTAGTTCATCACAGAAATATGTTCCTGTGACTACTACACCAATTACTGAGGAAGCTAATGATGATGACCATGTAACTTCAGATCAAGTTACTACCGAACCTTGTAGGTAAACTAGAGTGATATCGGCACCAGAGTGGTACGGTAATCCTATTCTGGAGGTCATGTTACTTGACCATGACGAGCCTACGAACTATGAGGAAGCGATGATGAGCCCAGATTCCGCGAAATGGCTTGAGGCCATGAAATCTGAGATGAGATCCATGTATCAGAACAAAGTATGGACTTTGATTGACTTGCCCAATGATCGGCGAGCCATTGATATTAAATGGATCTTCAAGAGGAAGACGGACGCTGATAGTAGTGTTACTATCTACAAAGCTAGAATTGTCACAAAAAGGTTTTCGACAAGTTCAAGGTGTTGACTACGATGAGAGTTTCTCACTCGTATCTATGCTTAAGTCTGTCCGAATCATGTTAGAAATTGCCGCATTTTATGAAATCTGGCAAATGGATAAAGAAAACTACATTCCTTAATGGATTTATTAAAGAAGAGTTGTATATGATGCAACCAGAAGGTTTTGTCAACCCTAAAGGTACTAACAAAATATGCAAGCTCCAACGATCCATCTATGGACTGGTGCAAGCATCTCAGAGTTGGAATATACGCTTTGATAAGTTGATCAAAGCATATAGTTTTATACAGACTTGTGGTGAAGCCTGTATTTACAAGAAAGTCAGTGGGAGCACTACAACATTTCTGATAAGTATATGTGAATGACATATTGGTGATCAGAGATAATGTAGAATTATTCTGCAAAGCATAAAGGAATGTTTGAAAGGAGTTTTTCAAAGAAAGACCTCGGTGAAGCTGCTTGCATATTGAGCATCAAGATCTATAGAGATAGATCAATACGCTTGATTAGTTTTTTCAATGAGTACATACCTTGACAAGATTTTGAAGTAGTTCAAAATGGAACAGTTAAAGAAGGAGTTCTTGCCTGTGTTACAAGGTGTGAAGTTGAGTAAGACTCAAAACCCGACCACGGCAGAAGATAGAGAGAGAATGAAAGTCATTCCCTATGCCTCAGCCATAGGTTCTATAAAGTATGCCATGCTGTGTACCAGACCTATAGTATACCCTGCCCTGAGTTTGGCAAAGGAGTACAATAGTGATCTAGGAGTAGATCACTGGACATTGGTCAAAATTATCCTTAGTGGAATAAGGATATGTTTCTCGATTATGGAAGTGACAAAAGGTTCGTCGTAAAGGGTTATGTCGATGGAAATTTTGACACTGATCCAGATGACTCTAAATCTCAATCTGGATACATATTGAAAGTGGGAGCAATTAGCTAGAGTAGCTCTGTGCAGAGCATTGTTGACATAGAAATTTGCAAAATACTTACGGATCTAAATGGGGCAGACCCGTTGACTAAAATTCTCTCACAAGCAAAACATGATCACACCTCAGTACTCTTTGGGTGTTAATCACATAGCGATGTGAACTTGATTATTGACTCTAGTAAACCCTTTGGGTGTTGGTCACATGTCGATGTGAACTATGGGTGTTAATCACATGGTGATGTGAACTATTGATGTTAAATCACATGGCGATGTGAACTAGATTATTGACTCTAGTGCAAGTGGGAGACTGAAGGAAATATGCCCTAGAGGCAATAATAAAGTTATTATATATTTCCTTATATCATGATAAATGTTTATTATTCATGCTAGAATTGTATTAAACGGAAACATAATACATGTGTGAATACATTGACAAACAGTGTCACTAGTATGCCTCTACTTGACTAGCTAGTTGATTAAAGATGGTTATGTTTCCTAACCATAGACATGAGTTGTCATTTGATTAACGGGATCACATCATTAGGAGAATGGTGTGATTGACTTGACCCATTCCGTTAGCATAGCACTTGATCGTTTAGTTTGTTGCTATTGCTTTCTTCATGACTTATATATGTTCCTATGACTATGAGATTATGAAACTCCCGTTTACCAGAGGACCACTTTGTGTGCTACCAAACGTCACAACGTAACTGGGTGATTATAAAGGTGCTCTACAGGTGTCTCCGAAGGTACTTGTTGGGTTGGCGTATTTTGAGATTAGGATTTGTCACTCCAATTGTCGGAGAGGTATCTCTGGGCCCTCTCGGTAATGCACATCACTTCAGCCTTGCAAGCATTGCAACTAATAAGTTAGTTGCGAGATGATGTATTACGGAACGAGTAAAGAGACTTGCCGGTAACGAGATTGAATAGGTATTGAGATACCGACGATCGAATCTCGGGCAAGTAACATACCGATGACAAAGGGAACAACGTATGTTGTTATGCGGTTTGACCGATAAAGATCTTCGTAGAATATGTGGGAGCCAATATGAGCATCCAGGTTCCGCTATTGGTTATTGACCGGAGACATGTCTCGGTCATGTCTACATTGTTCTCGAACCCGTAGGGTCCGCAAGCTTAAGGTTTTGATGACAGTTATATTATGAGTTTATGCGTTTTGATGTACCGAAGTTGTTCGGAGTCCCGGATGAGATCGGGGACATGACGAGGAGTCTCGAAATGGTCGAGACGTAAAAATCGATACATTGGACGACTATATTCGGACATCGGAAAGGTTCCAAGTGATTCGGGTATTTTTCGGAGTACCAGAGAGTTACGGGAATTCGCTGGGGAGTATATGGGCCTTATTGGGCCATACGGGAATAGAGGAGAGAGGCCAAAAGGAAGGAGGCGCGCGCCCCCCCTCAGGTCCGAATTGGACAAGGGGTGCAGCCCCCTTTTCCTTGTTCCTCTCCCCCTCTTTCCTTCTCTCCTACTCCAACAAGGGAAGGAGGAGTACTACTCCCGGTGGGAGTAGGACTCCCCCCTTGGCGCGCCCTCCTCCTAGGCCGGCCGCCTCCCCCCTTGCTCCTTTATATATGGGGGCAAGGGGCACCCCATAGACATAACAATTGATCATTGATCTCCTTAGCCGTGTGTGGTGCCCCCTTCCACCATAATCCTCGATAATATTGTAGCAGTGCTTAGGCGAAGCCCTGCGACGGTAGAACATCAAGATCGTCACCACGCCGTCATGCTAACGGAACTCTTCCCCAACATTCTGCTAGATCGGAGTCCGGGGATCGTCATCGAGCTGAACGTGTGCTAGAACTCAGAGGTACCGTAGTTTCGGTGCTTGATCGGTCGGGCCGTGAAGACGTACGACTACATCAACCGCGTTGTGCTAACGCTTCCACTTTCGGTCTACGAGGGTACGTGGACAACACTCTCCCCTCTCGTTGCTATACATCACCATGATCTTGCGTGTGCTACGTTCCCCAACAGTAATGCCCCGGACACACCCGCCGGTGGTCGTTACTCCTGGCGGGATCTAGACTCACTAGTAGAAAAGGGGGCAACGGTCCAGGCTGGGTCAGCCCATTAGTCCCGGTTCAGTCCAGAACCGGGACCAATGGGGGCATTGGACCCAGTTCGTGAGCCCAGGGGGCCGGCCGGGCCACGTTGGCCATTGGTCCCGGTTCATCTGGACCTTTTGGTCCCGGTTGGTGGGACGAACCGGGACCAGTGGGCCTCGCGCCTGGCCCACTACCATTGGTCCCGGTTGGTGGCTTGAACCGGGACCAAAGGCTCCCCTTTAGTCCCGGTTCATGCCACCAACCGGGACCAACGAGGTGCCTATATATACCCCCTCGCGTAAGAGCAGAGCACACTATCTCTGTTTTTTTCTGGCCGAGGGGGAGAGGGCTTGGTGGTGCTCTAGCTCACCTCCTATGCACACAAGGTGTTCGATGGAATGCCCGAGCCACACTACTTAAGCTTTCTCGTCTCCAAGCTCGACCTCCAAGCTCCATTTTCCTCAATACTTGTCTAGGTTTAGCGGTCCGTCATGCCCCGTCCCCGTCTTCACCGTCGCCGATCACCCGCGCCGAGCTCATCGCCGGCACCACCGTGGTGAGCCTCTTGTTCTTATCTTCTTTCTGAAAGGAAAAATATTCTTACTTGTATGTTTACATAGATACTTGTATTATTTTCTTACTTTTATTATTGCATCTTATATAGTGAGATGGTTTTGGTATCTGCCCCCGTCGACCCTCGTCTTGTCTATGATTCGGATGTGGTATATATATTATCTTTATAACTATTGGTTCATTTTTTGTTTATGAAAATTATGCCGACCAATGTGACATAGATTTTATTTATGTAGGATGTATGTGAATCAGAAATTCCAACCGACCCTATTGTCGAGAGGTTAAATTTAGTTGAAGAATAAAACAATTTGTTGAAGGAAAAAATAAAAAAATTGAGGAGGAGAAGGTGATATTGGAGTTGCATGTTACGGATGTCGTCGATGATCACAAGATCAAGATGGATGCAATGCGCTTGAAGATTAGAAAGATTAGAAAATATGCCATTCATACCGAGGCTTGGTATCATTATGCCATTGGATCAATTGTTACCTTGGTTGCGATTATGATCGCATTTGTTTTCGCATTGAAATGTTTTGCATAGTTTCAATTTATGGTTTAATTAATTCGATGCTCTGGAGAGCTATATGTTGTTAGATGAGAACTATGTATGTACTTTCGTTTTAATGTGATGATGAACTTCTATTAATTTGGACACTTAATTATATATAATGCATGCAGATGAACCGACAATGGATGTACGGTGACAGACACACCTCCGAGTACATTAAGGGCGTGCATGAGTTTCTCGATGCGGCTGAGGCAAACAAGTAGAATGGTTTTATGTGTTGTCCATGCACTAAGTGTGGGAATACGAGGTCTTACTCTAACCGGATAATCCTTCACTCCCACCTGCTTTACAATGGTTTCATGCCACACTATAATGTTTGGACGAGGCACGGAGAAATAGGGGTTATGATGGAAAACGGTGAAGAAGAAGAGTACGATGACAACTATGTGCCCCCTGAATACGGTGATGCTGCAATGGGGGGAGCTGGTGAAGATCAAGAGGAACCAGACGATGTGCCCAATGATGCTGCAATGGGTGAAGCTGCTGAAGATCAAGAGGAACCAGACGATGTGCCCGATGATGATGATCTCCGCCGGGTCATTGTCGATGCAAGGACACAATGCGAAAGTCAAAAGGAGAAGCTGAAGTTCGATCGCATGTTAGAGCATCACAAAAAAGGGTTGTACCCCAATTGCGAAGATGGCAACACAAAGCTCGGTACCATACTGGAATTGCTGCAGTGGAAGGCAGAGAATGTTGTGGCTGACAAAGGATTTGAGAAGCTACTGAAAATATTGAAGAAGAAGCTTCCAAAGGATAACGAATTGCCCGACAGTACATACGCAACAAAGAAGGTCGTATGCCCTCTAGGATTGGAGGTGGAGAAGATACATGCATGCCCTAATGACTGCATCCTCTACCGCGGTGCATACAAGGATCTGAACGCATGCCCGGTATGCGGTGCATTGCGGTACAAGATCAGACGAGATGACCCTGGTGATGTTGACGGCGAGCCCCCCAGGAAGAGGGTTCCTGCGAAGGTGATGTGGTATGCTCCTATAATACCACGGTTGAAACGTCTGTTCAGAAACAGAGAGCATGCCAAGTTGATGTGATGGCACAGTGAGGACCGGAAGAAAGACGGGAAGTTGAGAGCACCCGCTGACGGGTCGCAGTGGAGAAAAATCGAGAGAAAGTACTAGGATGAGTTTGCAAAGGACCCAAGGAATGTATGGTTTGCTTTAAGCGCGATGACATTAATCCTTTCGAGGAGTAGAGCAGCAATCACAACACCTGGCCCGTGACTCTATGTATGTATAACCTTCCTCCTTGGATGTGCATGAAGCGGAAGTTCAGTATGATGTCAGTTCTCATCCAAGGCCCTAAGCAACCCGGCAACGACATTGATGTGTACCTAAGGCTATTAGTTGAAGAACTTTTACAGCTGTGGAATGGAAACGGTGTACGTACGTGGGATGAGCACAGACAGGAGGAATTTAACCTAAAGGCGTTGTTGTTCATGACCATCAACGATTGGCCCGCTCTCAGTAACCTTTCCAGACAGACAAACAAAGGATACCACGCATGCACGCACTGTTTAGATGACACTAAAAGTATATACTTGGACAAATGCAGGAAGAATGTGTACCTGGGCCATCGTCGATTTCTTCCGACCAACCATCAATGTCGAAAGAAAGGCAAGCATTTCAAAGGCGAGGCAGATCACCGGAAGAAGCCCGCCATGCGTACCGGTGATCACGTACTTGCTATGGTCAATGATTTACACATAATCTTTGGAAAGGGTCTCGGCGGACTAGCTGTTCTGAATGACCCTGAGGGACACGCACCCATGTGGAAGAAGAAATCTATATTTTGGGACCTACCCTACTGGAAAGACCTAGAGGTCTGCTCTTCAATCGACGTGATGCACGTGACGAAGAACCTTTGTGTGAACCTGCTAGGCTTCTTGGGCGTGTATGGGAAGACAAATGATACACCTAAGGCACGGGAGGACCTGCCACGTTTGCAAAAAAAAGACGGCATGCCTCCGAAGCAGTATAAAGGTCCTGCCAGCTACGCTCTTATGAAAGAAGAGAAAGATATCTTCGTTGAATGCCTGCTCAGTATGAAGGTCACGACTGGCTTCTCGTCGAATATAAAGGGAATAATAAATATGCCAGAGAAAAAGTTTCAGAACCTAAAGTCTCATGACTGCCACGTGATTATGACGCAACTGCTTCCGGTTGCATTGAGGGGGCTTCTACCGGAAAACGTCTGATTAGCCATTATGAAGCTATGTGCATTCCTCAATGCAATCTCTCAGAAGGTGATCGATCCAGAAATCGTACCAAGGCCAAGGAGTGATGTGGCGCAATGTCTTGTCAGTTTGGAGCTGGTGTTCCCACCATCCATCTTCAATATCATGACGCACGTCCTAGTTCATCTAGTCGACGAGATTGTCATCCCGGGGCCCGTATTTCTACACAATATGTTCCCCTTTGAGAGGTTCATGGGAGTCCTAAAGAAATATGTCCGTAACCGCACTAGGCCAGAAGGAAGCATCTCCATGGGCCATCAAATAGAGGATGTTATCGGGTTTTGTGTTGACTTCATTCCTGGCCTTAAGAAGATAGGTCTCCCTAAATCGCAGTATGAGGGGAGACTGACTGGAAAAGGCACTCTTGGAAGGGACTCAATAATATGTAGGGACGGATATTCTTGGTCTCAAGCACACTACACAGTTCTACAGAACTCTACCTTGGTGACCCCGTATGTCGATGAACACAAGAACAGTCTGCGCTCCAAACACCCGGAGTAGTGCGATGACTGGATTACATGTGAACACATCAGGACTTTCAACAGTTTGTTGGAAACACGTCTCAGAGGTGACAACACTGTTTGTGATGAGCTGTACTTGTTGTCCAGGGGACCGGCTTTGACTGTATTGACTTACAAAGGATACGAGATAAATGGGAATACATTTTACACAATCGCCCAAGATCAAAAGAGCACCAACCAAAACAGCGGTGTCCGCTTTGATGCAGCAACCGAGAGTGGAAAGGACACATATTATGGTTACATAGTGGACATATGGGAACTTGACTACGGACATGATTTTAAGGTCCCTTTGTTTAAGTGCAAATGGGTCAATCTGTCAGGCGGCGGGGTACAGGTAGACCCACAGTACGGACCGACAACAGTGGATCTGAAAAAATCTTGGGTACACTGACGAACCGTTCGTCCTAGCCAATGATGTGGCACAGGTTACCTATCTGAAGGACATGTCTACCAAACCGAGAAAAAGAAAAGATAAGGAAGCGAATACATCATACGATGAGCCAAAGCGCCACATAGTTCTTTCAGGAAAAAGGGATATCCTGGGAGTGGAGGGCAAGACAGACATGTCTGAAGATTATGAAAAGTTTCATGAAATTCCTCCCTTCAATGTCAAGGCTGACCCAAGCATCTTGATAAACGATGAAGATTATCCATGGTTACGGCGCAATAAGCAAATTACACAAGCGAAGAAAAAGTGAAGACTTTCTCCCACAACTATTATGATGATACCATGCCAACTTTGTAACACACGAGTATGCTATGCCAACTTTTTCAGAGTTCATTTGAAAACTATGAATTTAGGTCGAATTTTCTCTATACGTGCATCTATGTTCATTTTTTTAGTAAAGTTAGTCACAAACTTGTGATTCACACAAATTTCAAAGAATTCAAATTTTAACTATTCAAATTTGAAAACTAATGGCACTAACAGAAAGTTTATAATTTTTCTAAAACTAATGGCACTAACAAAAAGTTTATAATTTTGCTGACCTAAAAGCAAAAAGAATTAAAAAATAAAGCAAAAACAAAAGAAAATAAATAATACAAAAAACAAAACAAAAAACTGAAAAAAAATAAAAATAGCAATAATAAGTATTTTGTTGTAAGTAGAAACAAAATAAAATAAATAAAGCAACAAAGAAAACTAAAAAACTAAAAAAGTGTTTTCAAATTTGAAAACTAATGGCACTAACAGAAAGTTTATAATTTTTCTAAAACTAAAAGAAAAAAGAATTAAAAAATAAAGCAAAAAACAAAAGAAAATAAATAATGCAGAAAGTTTATAATTTTTGTGACCTAAAAGAAAAAAGAAATCACTCAAAAACTATAAGTATTTTGTTCTAAGTAGAAATGAAAAAATAAATAGCAAAAAAGAAAAAAAATGCCTATAATATTTGTTATGACTAACTAAAATTACCAAATTGAGTATAATGATAAAACACAGTAATATTAAATAGCAGGAAAAAGAATGACTCAAAAATCAATTTTTATAGTAAAGTATTCATAAACTAGTGATTCACACAAATTTTAAAAAATTCAAATTTAAACTATTCAAATTTTAAAACTAATGGCACTAACAGAAAGTTTATAATTTTTGTGACCTAAAAGAAAAAAAATCACTAAAAAACTATAAGTATTTAGTTCTAAGTAGAAATGAAAAAACAAATAGTAAAAAAATGCCACCTACTGGGCCACCACAGCCTGAATACAACTAGAAGCCCATCCATGGGCCAGGATTCAGGCCCGCAGAAGGCCCAGCAGGCCCACAGGCATAACGGAGTGAGATTAGGCCCAAAGGCCTGCTGTTCTGAGGAGTTCGATGGAGAGGGCGTGTAGCGACCAGACCTCAAACAGTCTGATCTCCGTGCTCCGGTGTCATCCCTAGATCAGTAATGCTGACACCACACAGTACTCGGAGGATTTATAGCAGAGTAGCAATCACACACTTATTACATCGAGTGTCTCAAAAGAGAACTTATTACAATAAATATGGCTTAAGGCCATCTAATAACGATAACAACGGAAGGCTTCGAAGATAAGTGAGTCCATCAACTCCAACGGCATCACTGAGTATAGAACCACGAGCTAAAAACTCCTTAATCGTCGTCTGATAAGTCTGCAACATTAACGTTGCAGCCCGAAACAGGTCAGCACATGGAATATGCTGGCAAGGTAACACATAGAGAGTAATGGAATGAAACAGCTATACTACATGCATATTTGGCTGGTGGAAAGCTCTATGGTTACTATTTTGCATAAAGCCAATTTTTCCCTACTTTAAAGGAATAAATTTAGTTAACTATCATGGTGGTTGTTAAACATTGAGAATGGTTGACAGCATTCTCAATCCCAATTAAGCATCATCATTAAACATAAGCCAACGAAATTAATTTAGAGTAACATGTTGAGATTCACATGAAAATCCAAGTACTAGATACTCAAGATGTCCATAACCGGGGACACGGCTAACCATGATTAGTTTATTACACTCTGCAGAGGTTTGCGCACTTTTCCCCACAAGACCCGATCGCCTCCATTTGGTTTCTCGCACTACAGGGTGTTTGAGAAGACGGATGACCGAGACATAGTCTTTCAGAAGCGCTAGCACCTTACGATCGGGTAGACCGTACCACCTACATCCCCTACATCTGCTAGTCTACCACTGTAAGAGTTCGCACAACTTAGTCAACTATGCTAGAGCACATAATAGCTTGTGGCTGCACACGGAAGTTTCTAGTATGAATAGTCTCATGATCCCTTTGAACCTGGGTGGCGGTCCAAAAGAAAACAGGCAAGTCCTGGAATACCCAGGTGCCTTAATTCTCCAAGATGTGTGTTTAAGTTGTCACCTTAGATAAACCATTAATTAACAATCTCACATCTGTCATGGATATCACTCACCCAATCCACGTCTACTAGCATAGCATGGCAAAATAAGCAAACATAGAAGTAACTCCCAAAGGTTTGATAATAACAGGTAATAGGTACTAACTCCTCTACTTCCCATCCCACAATTTAATTAGATCCTAATCATGCAATGTGTGAGGATTGATATAATGCAATAAAACTGGGTAGTAGAAAAAGGTATTATCAAAGTGTTACTTGCCTTGCTGATGATCCGCGAAACCTAACGATTCGAAGTAACAAGCGGCGCACTCCGGGTACACTATCCCAAACAAACAAACAAGCATACAATAAGTACTCATCTAATGCACAAGTAAAACTCAAATAAGAGATCTAACCAGAAGGTTCAACTTAAGAACTCCAGTTGGCAAAAAGAATCAAATCGAACGAAGCAACGAAAGTCAAACGGCGAAAGAAAACAACTTCGTTCTACTAATCTGGATCTAGGGAAAATTTTACAGTAGCAAAACCTTGTTTAAGTTGGTTAAATGGATAGAGGGTTTCGAGACGAAACTCTAGGCACTTGAATCGCCTGATTCCGATAAACGAGCGAATAGTTATACTAAAACAAACATCAGATCAGGAATCGCGATCAGAAAAATCGCGGATTTAATCCGAGAAAAAGAAAAACGACGAACCTCGCTATTTAAATAAACCAGAAAAACCCGATCTATTTAAAAAAACCGAAACTAAAAAAAACCGACGAAAACCGACCTTTTTTTAATGATGGCACGGAAAACGAGGCGCGGCGAACCACGGCGGCGGCGGCGGCGTCCGGCGACGGCGGCGCGGGGCGGCACGGCGGCGGCGCAGGCGGCGGCGACGGCTGGGCGGCTAGGGTTTGGGGCGCGGGTTAGGGTTTCCCCCCAGGGCTGGGCCTCGGCTTATAAAGCCCTCCCGGGCCAGTGTCCAGGTCGGACACGGCCCGTTAAGTCGGTTCGCATTTTTTTAATTATTCCGCTTGGAAGAAAAATAAAAAGAAATACTAAACGGACTCCAAAAATTCCGAAATAAATTTTCACGGGCTTCTAAAATCAAGCCGCACGAGGTGAACATTTATTTGGGACCTAAAAGCAATTTTGAAAAACGCACATTTTTCCTAAATTTAAATAAAACACCGAAAAATTCCGAAATAAAATCTTATTTGATTTTATTATTAAATCCTCAGTATTTCTTTATCTTGGGAAAGTCATTTTATTCCCTCTCTCATATTTTGGTAATAGAAATAATTGATGATAAAATAAATAAAATCAAATGATCCTATTGCCAAAATTTGAGAAAACTCAAATATGGAAATAACAAAATCCCCAACTCTCTGAGTGGGTCATTGAGTTGCGTAGAATTTCTAGGATCAACCAAAATGCAAAATAAAATATGATATGCATGATGATCTAATGTATAACATTCGAAATTGAAAATTTGGGATGTTAAAAACTATCCCCCTTAAGACGAATCTCGCCCTCGAGATTCGGGTTGGCTGGAAAATAGGTGAGGGTGGTTCTTGAGTAAATCTTCCTCTCGTTCCCAAGTGGCTTCATCCTCCGTGTGGTGGCTCTACTGAACTTTGCAAAACTTGATAACCTTGCTGTGAGTGACTCGACTGGCAAACTCGAGGATCTTAATTGGTTTCTCCTCGTACGTCAAATCGTTATCCAACTGAATAGTTTCCAAAGGCACTGTGTCTCTCAACGGTATATCAGCCATCTCCGCGTGACATCTATTCAACTGGGAAATGTGGAATACATCATGAACTCCTGACAATCCTTCGGGCAATTCCAACTTGTGGTCCACTTCTCCCATACGCTCCAAAACTCGATATGGTCCTACAAATCGTGGCGCTAACTTCCCTTTAACTCCAAAACGCTTTGTTCCCTGAAGTGGAGATACTCGAAGATAAGCTCTATCTCCGACTTCGTAAACTGTCTCCTTTCGTTTAGAATCTGCAAAACTCTTCTGTCTGGACTGGGCTACCTTGAGACTATCGCGAATCAACTTCACCTTCTGTTCGGACTCTTTAATCAAGTCAGGTCCAAACAACTGGCAGTCTCCAACTTCGTCCCATGACAACGGTGTCCTGCACCTCCTTCCGTACAAAGCTTCGAAAGGGGCCATCTTCAAACTGGTTTGGTAACTGTTGTTGTAAGAGAACTCTGCATATGGAAAATTATCGTCCCAACTAGATCCGTAATCTAGCGCACAAGCTCTCAGCATATCCTCCAAAATCTGATTGACTCTCTCGGTCTGTCCATCTGTTTGTGGATGAAAAGCTATACTGAATTCTAGCCTGGTACCCAAAGTTTCGGGCAACTACTTCCAGAGCTTTGAGGTAAACGGGGTTCCTCTATCTGATACGATACTCCTTGGAACTCCATGCAGACATATGATCCTGGTCATGTATATCTTTGCCAACTTAGCACTGGTGTAAGTGGTCTTTACTGGGATGAAATGAGCTACTTTCGTCAATCGATCGACTACAACCCAAATCAAGTCATAGCTTGACGAGTCCTGGGCAATCCCGTGATAAAATCCATGCCTAGCTTATCCCACTTCCATTCGGGTATCGGCAATGGTTGTAAAAATCCTGCTGGCTTCTGATGCTCTGCCTTTACTCTCTGACATACATCACAAACTGCTACATACTTCGCAATATCCTTCTTCATTCTGGTCCACCAGAAAATATCCTTCAAATCCAAATACATCTTGGTATTACCTGGATAAATTGAATACGGTGAATCGTGTGCCTCTTGCAAAATCAACTTCCTAGTCTCCGGGTCATTGGGCACGTAAACGCGATCTTCAAACCATAGGGTATCGTGCTCATCCTCACGAAATCCTTTAGCTTTTCCTTTGCTCAGTTTCTCCTTTATAGCGGCAATCTCTTTGTCAGCTTTCTGAGCTTCTCTGATTCTATCCATCAAAGTTGACTGAATCTCCAATGCTGCTACGTAGCCTCTCGGAACTATTTCCAAACATAGTTCACGAAGATTTTCTGCTAACTCCTTGGGTATTTCTCCCGTCATTAACGTATTGACATGGCTCTTGCGGCTTAATGCGTCTGCTACTACATTAGCCTTTCCAGGATGATAATGCAATTTCATATCATAATCCTTGATAAGCTCCAACCATCTCCTTTGTCTGATATTTAACTCCTTCTGTGTGAAAATGTACTTCAAACTCTTATGATCCGTGTACACCTCACAATGATTTCCAATGAGGAAATGTCTCCATGTCTTCAATGCATGCACTACGGCTGCTAACTCCAAATCATGCATGGCATAATTCAACTCATGAGGCTTCAGTTGTCTTGAGGCATATGAAACAACTCTCCCTTCCTGCATAAGCACTGCTGCAAGTCCTCGACGTGAAGCGTCACAATACACCTCATAATCTTTGGTCTGGTCTGGCAAAATCAACACTGGTGAGGTAACCAAACGTTTCTTCAACTCCTGGAAACTAGCCTCACATTCCTCTGTCCATATGAACTTGGTATCCTTCTTTAACAACTCCGTCATAGGCTTCGCAATCTTTGAGAAATTCTCAATAAATCTCCAATAGTATCCTGCGAGTCCAAGAAAACTCCGGATCTCTCCAACTGTTGTTGGGGCTTCCCACTTGGTCACGGTTTCAACTTTAGCGGGATCTACTTGTAAGTGCATCTAGTGTCACCCCTAGTTGGTTTTGGAGTATTGACGACAAACCTAGTTGAGGGACTAATGTGTTTGTGAGAATTGCAGGATAACACAGGTAGAAGTCCCTCATTGATTCGGTTTTCCTACCAGAGATGACCCCTAAAAATGTATGAAGACATTGATGTCAAAGGTGGTATATGAAGATATTCACATTGAAGACTATGACAAGAGAAGACATCGCATGAAGCCTATGGAGCTCGAAGACTTAGATCTTTCGTAGTTCTTTTTCTTCTTTGTTGAGTCATAGGAACCACCGTACTGTTAAGTGGGGTCCAAGAGAACCAGTCAGAATGACTGAAGTGATGCTTAACCAAAACCTATGTCTTCGAGTGAAGACTATGAGAGCGAATCTTGTCCAGAGTCGGACAAGTCAGCTTTGCTTATAGCCCAAGTAAAGTTGCCATGTGAGTTTGAAACCTGACCGTTGGAACACGTGTCAGTTCCTTAGTGACCCAGGGTCATTTCGGACAAATCAGGTCGGGTTGCCTAGTGGCTATAAATAGCCCACCCCCTACAACCATAAATGGTTGGCTGCTCAGAGTTAGTATACGGCTTTTGTCGTTTGAGAGCAACCCACCTCGAAGCCTTTGAGAGAGAATTCCTTGTGAGGATAAAGCCCTAACCACCCAGAGCCAAAGAGAATTAGGCATCACTTAAGTCTTCTTGTCTGTGTGATCTGAAGACTTATTACACTTGAGGACTGTGAATCCTCCAGCCGGTTAGGCGTCACGTTCTAAGCATCCAAGAGACATTGTGGATTGCCGGTGAACGAAGTCTGTGAAGGTTTGGGAGTCTACCTTGAAGACTTACCAGAGTGATTGGGCGAGGTCTGTGTGACCTTAGCTCAAGGGGAATACAGTGAGGACTGGGTGTCCTGAGCTGCGTGTTCAGGACTGGGTGTCCGGGACTGTGTGTCCTCAGGTTTAAATACCTAGCCGCCCTAACCAGACGTACAGTTGTCACAGCAACTGGAACTGGTCCAACAAATCATTGTCTTCAACGTGTCACTGGTTTCATCCTTTCCTTCCCTTTACTTACTGTTGGTCCCTATGAAGCCATTGTATGATTGCACTATCTTTTATCTTCACTGAGTGACTGCGTGTTCCTTTTGGCTTCATAATATCTTCCTACCTGATCCTTACTACATTACTGCTATTAGTCATTGTGCTTTCACTCCATTGAATACTTGACTATGGCTTGCCTAGTGTAGTCTACCTTCCGCTGCAGGGTAATAGGTTTATTTCTATCGTTTGTCTTCATAACCTCCACGTTTTGAAGACTTTCATAAAATCGCCTATTCACCCCCCCCCCTCTAGTCGATATAACGCACTTTCATAACTTTAGCGGGATCTACTGCTATACCTTCTCCAAATATAACGTGTCCGAGGAATCCTACTTCTTTCAACCAAACTCACATTCGCTGAACTTGGCATATAACTGATGTTCTCTGAGCTTTCCAAGTACCAAATGCAAATGCTCCTTATGCTCCTCTTCATTCTTCGAGTAAACCAGGATATCATCAATGAACACTACAACGAATTATCCAAAAACTCCATAAATACTTTGTTCATCATGTTCATAAAATAGGCAGGTGCGTTAGTCAGACCAAATGACATAACGGTATACTCATACAGCCCATACCTGGTAGTAAAAGCTGTCTTCGGAATATCCTGTTCTCGAATCTTCAACTGGTGGTATCGTGATCGCAGATCGATCTTGGAAAATACCTTAGCTCCTTGCAATCGATCAAATAGATCGTTGATCATTGGTAGTGGGTACTTGTTCTTGATCGTTACTTCATTCAATCCTCGATAATCAACAACCATCCTTAACGATCCATCCTTCTTCTCCACTAGTAGTACTGGCGATCCCCAAGGTGAAGAACTTGGGCGAATATATCCCTTATCCAGTAACTCCTTTCTGCTTCTTAATTTCCACCAAATCCTTTGCTGGCATCCTATATGGTCTCTTTGATATTGGCCCTGTGCCTGGCAATAGCTCAATCAAAAACTCAATACCTCTATCCGGTGGCATGCCTGGCAACTCTTCTGGAAATACATCAGGGAAATCCCTTACCACTGGTACTTCCTCCTGCACAACTCCTGTTAGGCAATTTACTTGAGTCCTCTTTGGCACATGCCGGGATACATACTTGATCCTTCTCCCTTCTGGGGTGGTAAGCAAAATTGACTTGCTAGCACATTCAATATTCCCTTCATACTTTGATAACCAATCCATGCCTAATATCACATCTAATCCTTGGGATTCCAATACTATTAGGTCTGAGGGAAAAACATAGTTACCAATCCTTAATGGTAACCGATCAAACTTCACTCCACTATCTCATATCAGCCATCTGCTCGCAATCATCGGATCTTTCTGCCTGATGTGGATATGTCTATTGAATCCATCTATCCCGAGCCTGCCAAGGAACCTCTAAGTCTTCAGAATGCAGAGCATCAAAGTTTTTCTCAGAACATTGAAGGAGTTGAAGCAGTCACTCGTGTGTATCCTTTGGCTGGCACTACAAGTGCACCGCATCCTGCTCTCACTGAAACCACTGATAGCACAATTGCCCGACGACCCAAGAAGCGCACTCGTGTTCTCAATGACCGAGAGCTTCTTGTGGCTCCTCATCAGAAATAGGATAAGCATCATGACTGGCTGAAGCATCAGATGCAAAGCCTCTTGGTGGATGTTAATCGCATTCGCAATCTTGCCACCAAGAATGCCTTTGTTGCCCATGAAACCTCTCGACGCACATGGAAAGGGCTGACGCTGATGTGCTCTGAAGATGATCTTCAAGAGGATGGCTTCTCTGAGCGCTTCAAGTTTGACTCCACACCTCCTCGAAGGGCAGTGCTGCGACGAACTCCATCTCTTGAAGACTCTGAGTTCTCTTCCTCTGCTGCAACTGTGAATGCCAGAGTGATCAAGGATGAAGACGATGCTACTTCACCGCCACCTCCTTCAGCTCGCTTAGACACTGCTCCAAGTTCTTTTGCACCGCTGAACACCACCGGCGACCCTGCTGCTTCACCTACTCTTCATGGGAACAAGTAGATGCTCTATGTCTTCAAACCTTTTTGGTCCTTACTGACAAAAGGGGGAGAAGCATATGAGTTTGATAGTCTTAAAGCGGGTCCATATGGGCGTTATACTTTTTGCTTCGTGTTTACAACTCTCGTTTGCTTGGATACAGTTGGTTCTTTGAGTTGTAACACTTAAACTCGATGGTCGTCTGCTACTTATTTGCCACCTCGCGATGCGATGATAAATTCCGCATGTGCGACGATAAATTCCGCACTTAGATCATTCTGCAGACGTCCATTTTCCATTATGCATGTCATTAGCTTCACATACCTTCACATGCATAGTGGATTGTCATCATAAGTTGAAGAGGATCTCCACAAGCACAACCTGCCATGTGCATTTGCATTCCAAAAGAAAATTACTTATATGCACATCTTCAGGGGGAGCCCTTGCAACTTATGAAGACAATTCCTTATCCTTTACAATTTCACATATTATATTCCCCGTTGAAAACTTCAACTAGTTTGTCATCAATCACCAAAAAGGGGGAGATTGTAAGTGCATCTAGTGTCACCCCTAGTTGGTTTTGGAGTATTGACGACAAACCTAGTTGAGGGACTAATGTGTTTGTGAGAATTGCAGGATAACACAGGTAGAAGTCCCTCATTGATTTGGTTTTCCTACCAGAGATGACCCCTAAAAATGTATGAAGACATTGATGTCAAAGGTGGTATATGAAGATATTCACATTGAAGACTATGACAAGAGAAGACATCGCATGAAGCCTATGGAGCTCGAAGACTTAGATCTTTCGTAGTTCTTTTCCTTCTTTGTTGAGTCATAGGAACCACCATACTGTTAAGTGGGGTCCAAGAGAACCAGTCAGAATGACTGAAGTGATGCTTAACCAAAACCTATGTCTTCGAGTGAAGACTATGAGAGCGAATCTTGTCCAGAGTCGGACAAGTCAGCTTTGCTTGTAGCCCAAGTAAAGTTCCGTGTGAGTTTGAAACCTGACCGTTGGAACACGTGTCAGTTCCTTAGTGACCCAGGGTCATTTCGGACAAATCAGGTCGGGTTGCCTAGTGGCTATAAATAGCCCACCCCCTACAACCATAAATGGTTGGCTGCTCAGAGTTAGTATACGGCTTTTGTCGTTTGAGAGCAACCCACCTCGAAGCCTTTGAGAGAGAATTCCTTGCGAGGATAAAGCCCTAACCACCCAGAGCCAAAGAGAATTAGGCATCACTTAAGTCTTCTTGTCTGTGTGATCTGAAGACTTATTACACTTGAGGACTGTGAATCCTCCAGCCGGTTAGGCGTCACGTTCTAAGCATCCAAGAGACATTGTGGATTGCCGGTGAACGAAGTCTGTGAAGGTTTGGGAGTCTACCTTGAAGACTTACCAGAGTGATTGGGCGAGGTCTGTGTGACCTTAGCTCAAGGGGAATACGGTGAGGACTGGGTGTCCTGAGCTGCGTGTTCAGGACTGGGTGTCCGGGACTGTGTTTCCTCAGGTTTAAATACCTAGCCGCCCTAACCAGACGTACAGTTGTCACAGCAACTGGAACTGGTCCAACAAATCATTGTCTTCAACGTGTCACTGGTTTCATCCTTTCCTTCCCTTTACTTACTGTTGGTCCCTGTGAAGCCATTGTATGATTGCACTATCTTTTATCTTCACTGAGTGACTGTGTGTTCCTTTTGGCTTCATAATATCTTCCTACCTGATCCTTACTACATTACTGCTATTAGTCATTGTGCTTTCACTCCATTGAATACTTGACTATGGCTTGCCTAGTGTAGTCTACCTTCCGCTGCAGGGTAATAGGTTTATTTCTATCGTTTGTCTTCATAACCTCCACGTTTTGAAGACTTTCATAAAAATCACCTATTCACCCCCCTCTAGTCGATATAATGCACTTTCAATTGGTATCAGAGCAAGGTACTCCCTTGTTCTGTGTGATTCGGTTTAACCACCTGGAGTTTTAGCTATGTCGACTACAGGGATAATTAAAGTCTCCGCTGCGTGCCCCGTCTTTGATGGAACTGAATATCCCTACTGGAAGAATAAGATGCGCATGCATCTTGAAGCCATTGACGTCGACCTATGGTATGTCGTCAAGAACGGCGTTCCCAAGGCTGGAGAAGGTGTCACTGCTGCTGATGTCAAGAAGTTCGTTCAACTGGACTCTACTGCCAAGAATCTGTGGTCATCTGACCAAAGGACAGTATGGCCGCGTGAGTGCTTTGGAAACATCTAAGCTAGTCTGGGACTGGCTCTCCAAAGTCAACGAAGGCGTCTCAACCCAGAGAGATCAGAGAATCAGTGTCCTTCGCAACCTCGTCAACCGCTTCAAGAGAAATGACAATGAGAATGTCCAGCTCACATTTGATCGACTCACTGACATCACGAATGAGCTTCAAGCCCTTGGTGCTACTGAGATCACCAAGCATGAAGTCGTCAAGACACTACTGAGATCACTTGATAGTTTGTTTGACACCCTAGCCCTGATGATTCAAGAACGTCCTGATTTCAAGACACTCGATCCGTCTGACATACTTGAGAGGCTCAACACACATGAGTTTCAGCTTTCTGAGAAAAGAGATATCTACGGTCCAAACTATGGGCGAACTCGTGCCTTGAAGGCGAAAGCTGTCTCCTCATCTGAAGAAGAATCTGACAGCAGTTCTGATGATCCTGAAGACATTGGAAGGGAACTTGCTATGCTTGTGAAGAAGTTCCAAAAATTCACCAAGAAGAAAGGCTTTAGAAAGTCTTCCCGATCAAGATCAAGGAATGATGAAGCTTCTGCTCATGACTACAAGAACAAAACATGTCACAAGTGCAAGAAACCTGGCCACCTCATCTCTGAGTGTCCGCAGTGGGACAATGAGAACAAAAAGAAGAAGAGGAGCAAGGAATATGACTCTGACGACAAGAAGAAGAAGAAATACTCAAAGGCTTCTTCAAAGTCTTCATCACACAAGAAGAGCTCATCTGGCAAGGCACGTGCGTTTGTTGGCAAGGAAATGGATTCAGAGGAGGAGTCTGCTTCTGAGGAGGCGGAGGTGGAGTCTGAGGAGGAGTCCGATTCTGGCGTCGCAAGTCTGGCTACAGCATACGTTGCCAAGTCCATCTTCAACACTGAAGACAATGACTTCATCACCGACACCGATGCAAATGACAAGGACCACTCCGCTCCTACCTACTACTTCATGGCACGCGGTGCCAAGGTAAACACACGCACTACTCACTATCAAACATCTAGTGACGATGACTCTGATTGTGGTTCAAAACCCAGCTACAAAACACTTGCTAAAATTGCAACTGAACAACAAAAAGCCATGGAACATATTCAAAAACTGTTAGACAAAAGCGAGGATCTGTTAGGCGCTGAAATGACTCGTTCTGAGTCCTTAATTGAAGACATAAAAAATCTTCACGTTAAGTATGAGGAACTTGAAAGTCGTCATGAAACGCTCTCAACAACTCATGAAAAGCTTTCCTATGATTATCTTCAAAGGAAGCGAGATCTTGAGAAATTGAGAGCAGCTCATGAAGATCTTCAAAAGGAAAATGAGTCACTTCGCTCCAAACAGATCAGTTTTGCTCAGGAAGGATTTGAACCACCATGTCTTAAGTGCATTGAGCGTGATAATGCTACTACTGTTGCTGAATGTTCTACTGCTGCTACTGTTGCAATATCTTCAACTGTTGATGTGGGAACTAACCCCTCTGCTGAGGATTCCACTGCTATTGCTGATTAGAATGCTAGATTGAAGACATTGCTTGAAACAAGGATGTAAAAAAGTCTTAAAGGGCATCAGACACTATGTGATATCCTCAAAAAGCAGATCTTGAACCAAAACCCGAGGAAAGAGGGTGTTGGGTTCGTAAGGAAAATGAATGCTGATGGCTCTTACTGGAAACCTGAGCAGTACCTCAAAACCACATGGGTTGCTGCAAAGGAATCTTCAGCAGATCTACCCAATCTATCTGGCTTCATTTATGCAAACCCCATTGTCATTGATGAATCCTTTGATGCAAACTATAAACTGTTTAAGAATCAGAATGGTGAAGTGTTTGCCAGGTACATTGGTACTAACTGCAGGAATGGACCGCCTATGAAGAAGATCTGGGTTCCGAAAAAGTGTTTGGAGAATCTTCCTGTGAATGTCATCATGACACCACACGTGAGGAAGACAAACCTCAGACCACAGGCTTCATACGGTCCAAAGGCTTCATACAGACAGAGGACTCACCTGAGTCATACTAACGCAAATGTTTTGCAGGGAAACCATACTCAGGCCTATGAATATGAGTGCGGTTCATCAAACCGCCATGTTCATAAGACCAAGAACTATTCTGCTTATTCTTATGAGTACTATTGTCCACCTGCAAGACTTTTTGCTAGGGCTCCAAAGCCAAAGTTCTCAGACGCTGCACTTAGACTTATTGCTTCTAAGCCACCCTTGAAGATGTGGGTGGCTAAGAAAGCTTAACTCTCTTTTGCAGGGATAGGTCTCCAGCAGAAAACCAAAATCGTCTGATGCTATTGATGGGGACCTTAAACATCTTGTAGGGTGCAAGATCAAATGCCCGAATGGTCTTACTATGTACTTCGTTCCTGAATCGCTTGCTACTCTCCCCATTAGTCCTAATCTGGATCTAAGCTTTCATAACCCACTGGTTTGTCAAATGTTTTTGCTTCACAATTCTCTTCGTGAAGCCTATCCCCCTAACTGCACTATAGGGTACGACACCATCGTCTTCAGAATGGATTATTGATAGTGGGTGTACCAATCACATGACTTGCAAAAGAAGCCTTCTTATGGACTCAACCTTACGTCCATCCGACAAGAGTCACATCACATTTGCTGACACTGGTAAAAGTAAGGTATTGGGCCTAGGTAGAGTTGCAATGTCAAAGGATCAACACATGGATAAAGTCATGTTTGTTGAATCCCTTGGCTTCAACTTAATGTCTGTCTCAATGCTTTGCGATTTGAACATGATCGTAATATTTGGAAAATATCGCTGCCTTGTTCTAATGGAATCTGACAAGTCTCTAGTGTTTGAAGGGTATCGGAAGATGATTTATATGTGGTAGATTTCTCAGCAGGACCACAGCTTGCCGTATGTCTTCTAGCAAAAGCTTCAGAATGCTGGCTCTGGCATTGGAGGCTAGGGCATGCTGGCATGAGGAACCTCCACACCCTTGCAAAGAAGAAGCATGTCATAGGCATCGAGGGCGTCAAGTTCAAGAAATATCACTTATGCGGTGCCTATGAAGCAGGAAAGATGACGAGGGCCAAACATCCCTCGAAGACAATCATGACAACCACTCGACCCTTCGAACTGCTCCACATGGATCTTTTCGGTCCCACTCATTACTCAACTCTTACTACTACTGCTTGTCTCTATGGCTTTGTCATTGTTGATGATTATTCTAGATATACTTGGGTGCACATAATCCTCTACAAGACTGAAGTGCAGGATGTCTTCAGACGCTTCGCCAATCGAGCAATGAACAACTATGGCGCCAAGATAAAGCACATCAGAAGTGACAATGGCACTGAATTCAAGAACACCGGCCTTGATACATATCTTGATACCTTGGGCATCACACATGAATTCTCAGCCCCGTACACGCCACAGCATAATGGTGTCGTCGAACGCAAGAACAGAACACTCATTGAGATGGCCCGAACGATGCTTGATGAATACAAGACTCCAAGAAAATTCTGGCCTGAAGCCATTGATACTGCATGCCATACAATCAATCGTGTTTATCTTCACAAGCTTCTGAACAAGACATCTTATGAGCTCCTTACTGTCAAGAAGCCAAATGTCAGTTACTTCAGAGTATTTGGCGCCAGGTGCTGGATCAAGGATCCACATCACACTTCAAAATTTGCACCAAAAGCACATGAGGGTTTTATGCTTGGATATGGAAAGGATTCACACTCCTACAGAGTCTTCAATCTCTTTCATTACAAAGTGGTTGAAATAGTGGATGTGCGGTTTGATGAGACTAACGGTTCACAAAGAGAGCACCTCCCAAATGTGCTAAATGAAGTTCCATCCAGCGAATCAATCAAGCTTGTGGGAACCGGAGAAATCATAGCCTGTGAAGCTCAACCTGAAGAGGAACTTATCATCTCCGCACCTGATCAACCTGAAGACAATGCTCAGCCTGAAGACAATCCCTCTAACAATGACAATGATCAGCAAGAGCAAAACCTTCGCCCGGTACATCCTCGTGTTGCCAATGAAGTGCAGATTGAGAGAATAATTGACAGCATCAATGCACCCGGTCCGCTCACTCGATCAAGGGAAACTCAGCTAGCAAATTTCTTTGGGCACTTCGCATTCGTCTCAATTACAGAACCCAAGAAAGTTGAAGAAGCCTTCATGGAACCCGAATGGATTCAAGCTATGCAAGAAGAGCTTCAACAGTTTGAGCTGAATAATGTATGGGAACTGGTTAAGCGTCCTGATCCTCGGAAGCACAACATAATAGGCACCAAATGGATATACCACAACAGGCAAGATGAGCATGGTCAAGTTGTCAGAAACAAATCTTGTCTCATTGCTCAAGGATATACTCAAGTGGAAGGCATTGACTTCGATGAAACATTTGCTCCTGTGGCTAGACTTGAAGCCATACACATACTGCTGGCCTATGCAAATCATCATAATATACTTCGATATCAAATGGATGTGAAGAGCGCCTTTCTCAATGGCAAGATTGAAGAAGAAGTATATGTTGCACAGCCGCCTGGCTTTGAAGATCCAAAACATCCTGACATGGTATACAAGCTCAACAAGGCACTGTATGGCCTCAAACAAGCCCCTCGGGCCTGGTATGACACACTCAAATACTTCCTGAAGAGCAAAGGCTTCATACCTAGTTCCCTCGACCCCACTCTCTTCACGAAGACATATGATGGTGAACTTTTTGTGTGCCAAATATATGTGGATGACATTATCTTCGGCTGCACCAATCAGAAGTACAGTGAAGAGTTTGGATATATGATGCAAGAGCAATATCAGATGTCCATGATGGGAGAGCTGAAGTTCTTCCTCGGTCTTCAAATACGACAGCAACGCAACGGCATCTTCATATCTCAAGAGAAGTATCTCAAAGATTGCCTGAAGAAGTTCGGTATGCAAGACTGCAAAGGCTTCACGATGCCAATGCCAGCCAAACATCATCTGGGTCCCGACGACAATGGTAAAGAGTTCGATCAAAAGGTATACCGCTCCATGATTGGTTCTTTGCTTTATCTATGTGCATCTAGGCCAGATATTATGCTTAGTGTTTGCATGTGTGCTCGATTCCAAGCGACACCAAAGGAGTCGCATCACTTAGCTGTGAAGCGAATTCTTCGATATTTGGCTCACACCCCAACTCTAGGATTATGGTATCCAAAGGGCTCAAAGTTTGATCTGGTTGGATTCTCGGATGCTGATTATGCTGGTGACAAAGTGGATCGCAAGTCTACATCAGGCACATGTCACTTTCTGGGACGATCACTTGTATGTTGGTCTTCAAAGAAGCAGAACTGTGTATATCTCTCCACTGCTGAATCTGAATACATTGCTGCTGGATCTTGCTGCGCTCAGCTTCTGTGGATGAAGCAAACACTCAAGGACTATGGCATTCATCTGAAGCAAGTGCCACTCTACTGCGACAACGAAAGCGCCATCAAGATTGCCAACAACCCAGTTCAGCACTCGAAGACAAAGCACATTGAAATTCATCATCACTTTCTCAGATATCATGTTGTGAAGGAAGATATTGATATCATACACGTCAACACTGAAGAGAAATTGGCAGATATCTTCACCAAGCCCTTGGATGAGAAGAGATTTTGCAAGTAACGGTGTGAGCTAAATATCCTGGAATCCTCAAATGTCCTGTGATCAGGCACACATCCTAACACTTATGCATATTGATGACTTAGATGTGCAGCACACGAAGTAAAGTATATCTTCAATCAATGAAGACATACATTCTAAGTGTGAATACATTAATGTGGAATTTGACTTCGGAGCGCCACGATAATTGTGCGCCGTGTCTGGGTCTAATACTTCCTATATGGTGGGTAACGCCACCACCAAAGGTTCTGTTTGAAGTGTTTCACTCATGGCTTACATTTGCCATGTCTTCACATTTGGTTTGGCTTCAATCTCAACATGTCTTCATGATTATTTCACTATGTTGAATATATATATATACTAGTGTTCTGTCCTCTACAGCATTCACTTATAGCTATGTCTTCTTGTTGAATCTTTTGAACTAAGTGAATGTGATCGGACCCTAACCTCTCTATGCTTTCTATCTCAAACTCTATCTCTCCAGATCATATGCATTCTATTGAAACTGTCGAATGTCTTCTCTGCGTCCTTGTCAGCAGAAGATACAGAGACAAACATTAAGTACGTTTTCAATGCTCATTCCTCCACCTGAAACCCGGAGAAGTGGGAACGACCACCCGACAATCCAGGCGTGCGTGGGACGTGGAACAACCCTCGATATGCTGCATGATGGCCACGTGTTCCTCAGATGTGAATCGCCAGGGGCACATGTGTAATAACACAGTGCCGCCCCTGTACCTATAAATACACACCTCACAACAGTCATTATCTCTTCTTCCACTCTCGCACGAACCCTAGCGCCACCGCTAGCCCTCGACGACGTCGGCGACGAAGCGCTTCGCTGCCGCAACCTCTCCGACGCCGTCTTCACGCCGACCGTGGACATCTTCTTCTCCGTCGTCACCGTAGGTGTCCTCCGTCGCCAAGTTAGGGCACGGACGATCGAACTGCTCGGCCTCCTCTTCCACTCCGTCTAGCAGTTCTTCGTGTGGTAAATAAAACTTCCTTTTTACAACCCCTTTGATCCTATAGCTTTATCACTTTCTACCACAAGCAGTTTCTATTCACACAAGTTGGATCTCCTACATACTGCATCTCATAACATGCCTAGTATATTCACTTATGCTTCACAAAGTAGTTAGATTCCTCACTTGTACTGATCCGTGGATTCGTACAAATCTGGAACCAACTCCTTATCTATGAGTGAATATCTTCGCACGATGAGGTCAATGTCTTCTAAACTGATTTATCTTCAAAATCTTCTGAGAATGCATATGACCTCTTCCCCTTCCCTCGCACCTTAATGCTGTCACAGGTACATGTCCGTGGGAGAATCCCTTGGTTCTCATAGTCTACATTCATTTGCAGAATTCTTACAGCATCACATAAATTCTCCCGAAGCCAGTTCCTGTTTGTCCAGCAAGCGAAAACCTTTGAAGCCTTTGAACGTATTGAAGCCTTTCAGTTTAAAGTTCATGGCTTCAGATAAATCAGCAAGGAAGGGTGGCAGAAAGCGTCGAGGAGAAACATCAAGAGATCTGCCCGATGACCTCTTAGAGCTGTACAAGACAAATCCTGAAGAGGATTACAATTAGCGCAAGACACGAATCCAATGGATTTGACGCTATTGGGCAGAATAGTGGTTCAAGTACAGATTTGTGACAAAGGAATATGCTGAAAAGAATGCCATCAAGCGACCATGGGGAGACATCCTCTACAAAATCTTCAACCCAGGACCAGAGATGAAGCCCTTGAACAAGGCTTCTATCCCTGCATGGTCTGTGGACCACAGCCTGCGGATGCTGACCCATCGTCCCTGCTATGGTGTCGTGACGACAATCTGTTTAAGCGCAACTTCCAGTTTGCCCAGAACTCAGCGAAGCAGAACAAGAAGTCTTTAGGATTAGATTTCAACCCTGGTCCCTCTGCTCCCCGCGCCGATGGAACTCGTGAAGCTGAACCCAATCTTCGTGGGCCCTTCTACAACTTGGAAGGTCTCATCACTCACATCGTGGTTCAAGGGACAGTCGTGAATGAGCCTATAAATGCTGCTGAATCAGATGAAGCGCCTGCAGCGCCGAAGCCAAAGAAGCTGAAGCAGCCAAAAGCTTCAAAGCCGGCCTCTGCACCAAAAATCTCACGGGCGAAGCCACTGGCAACTGCACCTCCTGAAGACAGTGTGCAGTCTGAAGATTTGTCACGCATCTCCAAGCCCCAGAAGGTCAAGATGCCTCTGCCACACACCGGCTAAGAGCTGACAGCTTCTGCCATTTTGCGCAACGATGCCATTGATCTGTCAAGTGATGAAGATCTTGCAGATGACGCTCTTGAGCAACTCATCAAGAGCAAAGAAGAAGCAGAAATCTTCAATGATCTGCCTCTCTTTGACGTGACAATCATCCACAACTTCATTGATGAGTGGTTTGACACGCCAAACATCAGCTTCGAAGATCTGTAATTACCCATTGGCCTCAGTGTCGCCTTTCATGGCGCCATTTCTTCAGAGCTAGCTCTCGCTCAGCGCATCGTCGAACTGAAGCAAAAGATTGACTATGAAAAGGCTCAGTTCAAGAAGCATATGGCCAAGCTCAGCGTGCAAGAGGTGAAAAACATCAAGATTATGCTGCACGAGCTCAAAGAAGCCTTTCTCAAGAAACACGCAGAAGCTCAGGGTTCTCGGGAGCGCATGAAGAGCCTGGCTAACAAGTGTGTGCAAGGCTACAACGAGGCTGAGAAGCGCAAGGCCCTTGGGCGTCTGGGCATTGATCCCAGGATGGCTGCTAAGCAGAAGAAGAAGAAGCCAATTGTGGTTGAACCTCTCGCACCAAGGCAGGAAGCAGATCCCATTGTCTTCCCAACCAGCATGACTGGCTCGAAGCCAAAAGCCCGGTCAACCGCTTCAGAGCTGAAGAAGACGAGGACTGCTGAGGCTGAAGCCAGGAGGAGGAAACATCCTGAGGCCTCTCCTACTTCCCCCTCCAAGAAGAGGAAGACCAAGAAAGAACGGGTTGCTCCCATAGAGCCTTTGATTGTTGAACCCATTTCCATGGTTCGTCCTGACGCTGAACCGCAAGAACATCGACTGACTATCCATGAGCCTGCTTTCACAAAGGCTCATGAAGCTGAAGACTTTCCAGCAGCTGATCCCATTGCTGCTGAAGATATTGGTCACAATGACCATGTTGAAGATGATGCAGTCCTTCCTCAGCTCGAGCACAGCGAACTCATCAGCATTGGTCGTCCTCTGACGCCAATTGCCCAGGATGCTTCATGGGCTGATCGCCCACAAGAGGAAGAAGACTTTGAGGCCCAGCCAACTCCAACTACACAGGCGTCGCCAGCGTTGCATAGGCTTCGTAAAGGACCAAGGCCTCCAGTCTCTGCGTCTGAAGCTGAAGCTGCTGAAGACATTCCGGCTGCATCAGCCGATCAAGAAGAAGACCCACGAGCTGCTACTCCCCTGTCCTACCAAGAAGCGGTTCTCGAGGAGAACGTGACTATGACCAACCCTCCAGCTCGTCAAGTGGAGGTTGAAAATCTTGAGGCTGCCACCACCAACACCAATGAAGCCACTGACATTGTCATGGCTGAAGCTAATGTGGAGCCCTCACCAACAAAAGCACCAGAAGTCAGTGAATCCACTGATCCCACTGCTTCTGTTCCTGCGCCTGCTGCCGGTCCTCAGTTCGACTATCATGTTGAGCACAGGCCTCAGGTACAGAAGCCAATCCCAAGATTGCCCAGGTTCCCAGGTCCTGCATTAGTACATGGATCCTTCAATATCAATGGCTTCAGAGCAGACAACACATTCTTCAATAGCTCCAGGAACCCCTACTCAAGGGAAAGAATATCATCTGATCGGTTCTCGAGCTATCCGCAGCAAAGCTATTACTCCTGCATTCTATACAATCAAGGTCGCATCTTCCCACACAAGCGTCTTGACATTGAAGCAATAGCTGGTCTGCCCTGTCTGGAAGAAGCTCTGGATTGGTTCAAAGAGGTTGGATTGCTGTCGTTCGTCACTGACCAAGAGCATTGGAATGAAGAGTTGCTGCTCCAATTCTATGCCACACTTCACATCCGCGGGTATAACAGAGATCCGAAGACTTGGGTCCTGGAGTGGATGACAGGAAACGTTCATCACGAAGCCAAAGCCTTTGACATCATTGAGCTCACTGGTCTACCCACTCCCGGCGATCTCTATGAATCTGGCTGTCAACTTCACAGTGAAGCTATGGAGAGCATCTTTCAGAAGCCTGAACCTAACATGAGTCAGATGCTCAGTATGATGAAGCCATTGCCCCAAGATGCTGCATATACCAAAGAGTTCTTTGTTGAAGACCTTGAGTATCTGCCAAGGACTATTTATCACATCATAAGGCAAACTCTCTGGCCCATCAAAGGACACTCTCCACATGCCAAGCTGGAAGGTGCAATGAAGACTTTGGTCTTCTATATTCTTCATGGCAAATGCTTCAATGCACAGGACTTCTTCATTCGCCAACTTGCTGCATCAGGCTCTAATCTGTTTGGCTTGAAGTTCTACGCCCCATGGGTAATGCGGCTGATCAAACTTCACTCCGCATTCTCATATCAGCCATCTGCTCGCAATCATCGGATCTTTCTGCCTGATGTGGATATGTCTATTGAATCCATCTATCCTGAGCCTGCCAAGGAACCTCTAAGTCTTTAGAATGCGGAGCATCAAAGTTTTTCTCAGAACATTGAAGGAGTTGAAGCAGTCACTCGTGTGTATCCTTTGGCTGGCACTACATGTGCACCGCATCCTGCTCTCACTGAAACCACTGATAGCACAATTGCCCAACGACCCAAGAAGCGCACTCGTGTTCTCAATGACCGAGAGCTTCTTGTGGCTCTTCATCAGAAATAGGATAAGCATCATGACTGGCTAAAGCGTCAGATGCAAAGCCTCTTGGTGGATGTTAATCGCATTCGCAATCTTGCCACCAAGAATGCCTTTGTTGCCCATGAAACCTCTCGACGCACATGGAAAGGGCTGATGCAGATGTGCTCTGAAGATGATCTTCAAGAGGATGGCTTCTCTGAGCGCTTCAAGTTTGACTCCACACCTCCTCGAAGGGCAGTGCTGCGACGAACTCCATCTCTTGAAGACTCTGAGTTCTCTTCCTCTGCTGCAACTGTGAATGCCAGAGTGATCAAGGATGAAGACGATGCTACTTCACCGCCACCTCCTTCAGCTCGCTTCGACACTGCTCCAAGTTCTTCTGCACCGCCGAACACCACCGACGACCCTGCTGCTTCACCTACTCTTCATGGGAACGAGTAGATGCTCTATGTCTTCAAACCTTTTTGGTCCTTACTGACAAAAGGGGGAGAAGCATATGAGTTTGATAGTCTTCAAGCGAGTCCATATGGGCGTTATACTTTTTGCTTCGTGTTTACAACTCTCGTTTGCTTTGATACAGTTGGTTCTTTGAGTTGTAACACTTAAACTCGATGGTCGTCTGCTACTTATTTGCCACCTCGCGATGCGATGATAAATTCCGCATGTGCGATGATAAATTCCGCACTTAGATCATTCTGCAGACGTCCATTTTCCATTATGCATGTCATTAGCTTCACATACCTTCACATGCATAGTGGATTGTCATCATAAGTTGAAGAGGATCTCCACAAGCACAACCTGCCATGTGCATTTGCATTCCAAAAGAAAATTACTTATATGCACATCTTCAGGGGGAGCCCTTGCAACTTATGAAGACAATTCCTTATCCTTTACAATTTCACATATTATATTCCCCGTTGAAAACTTCAACTAGTTTGCCATCAATCACCAAAAAGGGGGAGATTGTAAGTGCATCTAGTGTCACCCCTAGTTGGTTTTGGAGTATTGACGACAAACCTAGTTGAGGGACTAATGTGTTTGTGAGAATTGCAGGATAACACAGGTAGAAGTCCCTCATTGATTTGGTTTTCCTACCAGAGATGACCCCTAAAAATGTATGAAGACATTGATGTCAAAGGTGGTATATGAAGATATTCACATTGAAGACTATGACAAGAGAAGACATCGCATGAAGCCTATGGAGCTCGAAGACTTAGATCTTTCGTAGTTCTTTTCCTTCTTTGTTGAGTCATAGGAACCACCGTACTGTTAAGTGGGGTCCAAGAGAACCAGTCAGAATGACTGAAGTGATGCTTAACCAAAACCTATGTCTTCGAGTGAAGACTATGAGAGCGAATCTTGTCCAGAGTCGGACAAGTCAGCTTTGCTTGTAGCCCAAGTAAAGTTGCCGTGTGAGTTTGAAATCTGACCGTTGGAACACGTGTCAGTTCCTTAGTGACCCAGGGTCATTTCGGACAAATCAGGTCGGGTTGCCTAGTGGCTATAAATAGCCCACCCCCTACAACCATAAATGGTTGGCTGCTCAGAGTTAGTATACGGCTTTTGTCGTTTGAGAGCAACCCACCTTGAAGCCTTTGAGAGAGAATTCCTTGCGAGGATAAAGCCCTAACCACCCAGAGCCAAAGAGAATTAGGCATCACTTAAGTCTTCTTGTCTGTGTGATCTGAAGACTTATTACACTTGAGGACTGTGAATCCTCCAGCCGGTTAGGCGTCATGTTCTTAGCATCCAAGAGACATTGTGGATTGCCGGTGAACGAAGTCTGTGAAGGTTTGGGAGCCTACCTTGAAGACTTACCAGAGTGATTGGGCGAGGTCTGTGTGACCTTAGCTCAAGGGGAATACGGTGAGGACTGGGTGTCCTGAGCTACGTGTTCAGGACTGGGTGTCCGGGACTATGTGTCCTCAGGTTTAAATACCTAGTCGCCCTAACCAGACGTACAGTTGTCACAGCAACTGGAACTGGTCCAACAAATCATTGTCTTCAACGTGTCACTGGTTTCATCCTTTCCTTCCCTTTACTTACTGTTGGTCCCTGTGAAGCCATTGTATGATTGCACTATCTTTTATCTTCACTGAGTGACTACGTGTTCCTTTTGGCTTCATAATATCTTCCTACCTGATCCTTACTACATTACTGCTATTAGTCATTGTGCTTTCACTCAATTGAATACTTGACTATGGCTTGCCTAGTGTAGTCTACCTTCCGCTGCAGGGTAATAGGTTTATTTCTATCGTTTGTCTTCATAACCTCCACGTTTTGAAGACTTCCATAAAATCTCCTATTCACCCCCCCTCTAGTCGATATAACGCACTTTCATAACTTTAGCGGGATCTACTGCTATACCTTCTCCAGATATAACGTGTCCGAGGAATCCTACTTCTTTCAACCAAACTCACATTCGCTGAACTTGGCATATAACTGATGTTCTCTGAGCTTTCCAAGTACCAAATGCAAATGCTCCTTATGCTCCTCTTCATTCTACGAGTAAACCAGGATATCATCAATGAACACTACGACGAACTTATCCAAAAACTCCATAAATACTTTGTTCATCATGTTCATAAAATATTCAGGTGCGTTAGTCAGACCAAATGACATAACGGTATACTTATACAGCCCATACCTGGTAGTAAAAGCTGTCTTCGGAATATCCTGTTCTCGAATCTTCAACTGGTGGTATCCTGATCGCAGATCGATCTTGGAAAATACCTTAGCTCCTTGCAATCGATCAAATAGATCGTTGATCATTGGTAGTGGGTACTTGTTCTTGATCGTTACTTCATTCAATCCTCGATAATCAACAACCATCCTTAACGATCCATCCTTCTTCCCCACTAGTAGTACTGGCGATCCCCAAGGTGAAGAACTTGGGCGAATATATCCCTTATCCAGTAACTCCTTTCTGCTTCTTAATTTCCACCAAATCCTTTGCTGGCATCCTATATGGTCTCTTTGATATTGGCCCTGTGCCTGGCAATAGCTCAATCAAAAACTCAATACCTGTATCCGGTGGCATGCCTGGCAACTCTTCTGGAAATACATCAGGGAAATCCCTTACCACTGGTACTTCCTCCTGCACAACTCCTGTTAGGCAATTTACTTGAGTCCTCTTTGGCACATGTCGGGATACATACTTGATCCTACTCCCTTCTGGGGTGGTAAGCAAAATTGACTTGCTAGCACATTCAATATTCCCTTCATACTTTGATAACCAATCCATGCCTAATATCACATCTAATCCTTGGGATTCCAATACTATTAGGTCTGAGGGAAAAACATAGTTACCAATCCTTAATGGTAACCGATCACACCATAGACTAGCCACATACTCTGCTCCTGGCGAGGTTACTAACATGGGTGACCTAAGGGCTTGGGTTGATAGGTTATACTTATCCACAAATCCCCTTGAGATGTATGAATGCGATGCACCAGTATCAAAAAGAACGAGTGCAGTAAATGACTTAACCAAAAACTTACCTATTACTGCATCGGGCTGAGCTTCAACCTCCTCCACGCTAACGTGGTTCACCTGTCCCCTATTGAAAGGGTTTGACTTCTTCCCAGAACTTCCATTGCCATTTTGTCCTTCAAGACATTCATTGGCATAATGTCCGGTATTTTGACACTTAAAACAAGTGACTTGGCTTAGGTCCTTCTTGGCTGGGGTTGATGGGTTGGTGCGGTTCTGGCCGTTGCTTCCTCCATTGCCATTTCCATTCTTGGTGCCATTGTGATTGTGCGAGCTACCTCCTCCATGGGTATGCTGAAAATGTCCTCCTGGTCTAGGGGTAAAACGTGGCTTCTGCTGAGCTCCTGAATTGTACTTCCCTTGTCCATACTTCCTCTTGCGATTCTCAATTTGCTACTGCTTCCCTTCAATCATAAGAGCACGATCTACCAACTCCTGGTAGTTGTTGAAGGTTGCTACCATCAACTGCATGCTCAACTCATCATTCAGTCCTTCCAGAAACTTCTCCTGCTTAGCTGCATCTGTAGTGACGTCATCTGGGGCATACGTGCTAACTTACTAAATTCCTCCACATACTGGCCAACTGTCCGTCCTCCTTGGCGCAAGTTGCGAAACTCATGCTTCTTCATGGCCATAGCTCCTGTTGAAACATGTGCAGTATGAAAAGCCTGCTAAAACTGGTCCCATGTGACAGTGTCGACAGGGAAAGTGGCTGTGAAATTCTCCCACCATGATGCTGCGGGTCCTTCTAGTTGATGTGCGACAAACTTCACCTTCTCCGCATCTGTGCATCCTGCTGTGGTCAACTCCCTAGCTGTCTTGCGGAGCCAATCATCTGCTACTATCGGCTCGGTGCTACTGGAAAACACCGGCGGATTCAGCCTAAGAAAACGGGCTAAGTGGTCAACAGGTGGTGGTGGTGGTGGGTTGTTGTTCTTCCCCTGATTCTGATTCTGGACTAGCAACTACATCAATTTGTTCTGTTGCTGGATCAATTGGGTGAGCTCTGGTGGAAAGGCAAACCCGGGGTCACGTCTCGGAGGCATCTGAGGGTTTAGAAAAGATGAGATATAAGAATAGAGGGGGTCTAAAGAGAAAACACTACCCATATGCACATGAGGCAAAAGCAAACAATTCACTTCAATCAATCAAACAAGGGCATACAATCGATTTATCTATCGCAAAAGTGCTCGGACTACTATATTTACATGGTGGACTACTACTACTGATGAGGTGGTCTACTAGAAATATTCTTTGGTCGTTGACTCCATAATATCTGCTCCAGCTTCATCAACATAGTCATCATCGCTGCTATCTGGTTCCGAGTCGGTGCCATCGATGATGATGTAGTCTTCCGGGCTAATCTCCTGGGGTTCTTCTTCTTCATCTACTGGCATAGGGCCTCCCATAAATATTCCAATCTTCTTGATCAGGTCGTCATTCTTCTCCACCAATGCTTCAATTTCCTCTTCATAATCTTCACGTGTAGCCTTGAGTTCTTCCTCCAGTTCCTTGATTCTAGTCTTAGCCTTCTTCAGATCAATCATGTTGGCACACATCTGGTTCTCCTATCGTCGAATGTGTTGGTTTAACTCCTGGATAAAAGCTGCGATTGATCTATCCTTCCTGGTGCTGATCATCTCCCAGTGTTCATCTCGGCTCCCACAAATCTGGTAGATAGTATCCTTGAGATCCTTGCGGTAGACTTCTCCAATGCTTCCCATGGCGATGTGAGCTGCCATGCTCTTTCCTAGACTCCAAGTTGGTGCATCAAAAGAAAACTCTATGGGCTCAGTGACTGGCATGAACGTCCTTCCTGGAACTTGAACTTGAATCATCACTAGTGCAGAACCGGGCAATAGCACCGGTTCGTAAGGCCCTTTAGTGTCGGTTCCATAACCGGCACTAAAGTGTGGTCACTAAAGCCCCCCCCCCCTTTAGTACCGGTTCAGCACGAACCGGTGCTAAAGGGCAACCACGTGGCACGAGCTAGCTCCGGGGGCTGGGAGCCCTTTAGTATCGGTTGGTAACACCAACCGGTACTATAATGTTTGGGGGGTTTTTGGTTTTATGATTTCTTTTTCATTTAATTTTGTGTTTTCCATTTTAATTCTTTTTCGTTTGCTGGTATTTTATGATACTACACATTGTACACGTTATGCATATATATATATATATATATATATAATTTCTAGTAGAACCAATCATGTATATATCATCAATGTCTCACAAACCACCATATTAATTCAAACATACACACATGTATAGCTACATACAATTTCTCCTACATATGCATGTTGCCTTCGGAGCCAGTGGCATTAGCCTAATTGGTGCCTTCGGAGCACGATGACAATTGGAAGTGGTTCATGACCTGGTCGATGGGGGCGGTAGCGGGTAATAGTATTCTCCCTTCGGATTTATGACCTGGTCGAGCAAAAATCCCGCTATTTCCTCTTGAAGTGCTTCTACGCGCTCCGTTTCTAGGAGCTTGTCCCGCACCTCTTTGAACTGTTAAGAAGGAGATCAATATGCATGTGTATTAGTTGTGTGACTAGATATCGATAATGGTGTAAAAATTGTGAATAGTGTTCTGACAAGCGTACCCATTCCTGTTTTTGAGATCTGCTCCTTTCGGACGCCATCATGCGAATGTTCTCGCAAACGTAGAATGCACACATATCAGTCCCCTGCGCCTGCTTCAGGGCCTTTATTACGAGAATGGAATTTAATTTGATCAGATAATAATTAATCAAGCATGATAATTAAAGAGATGGCAGCTAGCTAGCTAGCTAGTACTACTTAATTACTTACCTTGGGTCGAAACCATTTCAGCTGTCGTTTCCATTCGCCTTCCGTGACGCTGATGAACCTTGCCCAAGCCCTGCCCGCCGACAAAGAAAATGAATAAAGGGGTTATTAAATAGTTCATATCATGAAATGACGAACTAAATAGGTCGATATATGTAGTTAATAATGATTGAAATTAGCTGTTGACTATCCCAAACAAGATGTTATAGTCACTATTTGCTTTGAGTAGTGAGTCCAGTATTTGAACTGTTCCGGCATCAACTTTAATGATACACAAGATCCAGTGAAATCTACATGCACACACATTTGCATGTCTTAATTAAGCGGGCATATGTAAGCAAAAACATGTAGCTAGCTAGTAGGCAAAAACAGAGAATTTGTAGTACAAGAAAGTGTGACTCACTGGAAGTTGTAAGGAAGTAGTATATCTTCATTGTATTTGAGGCGCTTCAAGAACTCTAGCATGCTGTCCTCTACCTGCTTTTCATAATGCTTGTTTATTTTCCATGTGTATTCATTAACGGTGTTTGGGTCAATGAACCCAATGCCATAGCGTCCACCTTTTCTCATTTCATACATCTTCATCCTGCATAATACCACAGAAAAGAATATAGTGAGGATAATTACAGGTAATGATTGATCAAAAGGATCACTACAGCTAGCTTGAGACTTAAATTACAGAAAGAAATCACTTACAAACAATAGCAACTGACGATAGATTTGTCGAGTGCGTCTTGATTGTATAACTGAAACAGTTCAGAATACTCAACGGTCACAGCATTCTCATGGTAGTAATGATCCTTCTTGACTTGCACCATGAGGGACTCTCGATCAGATCTCTTGGTAATGTCCATGTACCATTGATGCAATTCATACATTCTCGTTGGGAGCTTCTTGACCTCTTCTGGCTTGACCAAAGGTTGTCCCCGGGCATATTTCCGTTTTATTTCCTCCTCTGTAAGCACAGGCATGTCCTCGATCTCGAGGAGTTGTCCAACAGTGATGTTGAGAGTTTCAGCCTGCATTATATGCTCCTGGGTTATTACCACATCGCCCACCTCGGGAACGTAAACTGTTTGCCCACAATAATATTGGGCGCGCGTACTGTCACGTGTTGTTCGCGGCACAACAAGCGGGGGGATCGATTGCGCCACCTGTTCTCCCAGCTGGGCAACGGTTTTCCCGCATTTTTTGACAGCTGCTTGTTGTTTGCTCGAGCTCGAGCTCGCCTTCTTCTATAGACGTTGTCAATGTAACTTCCTGATGTGGCGCTCATAGTCTGTGTCAACAGGCTTAGGAGCTGGTGGTTGAGCCATACGAATGAAGTGGTCAACTACTTCCGCAGGCACTTTCTCCCTTGGCGACGGTGGCGGTTTCGGTCCAAAATGGGCGTCGACTTCTGCTCGCACTATGGCATTGGTTTGCTCCTCGGTCCTGTCGTAAGCCCTCTCAGGAAGAGGAGTAGTGAGGTTTGGACCATATTTATATCGCTTGCCTCCGCCTGTACTTCCTGTACTATGACCTCGACTCGTACTGCTACACACCATAGCTGCGGGGTGTCTCTTCTGCGATTGCTGAGGCGGCGGAGACGGCTGACGGGGCTGAGTTGGACGAGGAGGAGTGGCCTGAAGCTGTGTCGGACTTGCAGTGGCCTGAGGTTGTGCCGGACTTGGAGGAGGAGTGGACGTCTGACGCTGTGTCGGACTTGGAGGAGGAGTGGCTTGACACTTTGCCAGACTTGGAGGAGGAGGAGTGGCCTCATGCGTTGGTGGACTTGGAGGAGCGGGAGTCTGCTGACTCGGTGGCGGACTTCGACGAGGAGTCGGGTGACGCGGTGTCGGTGGCCTTCGAAAGATGATGCAATCCTTTCTCCATAGGATGATACGATGTTTGGCATCTCCGAGTGTGTGCTCCTCGTCACCTCTAGGAATTTCAAGCTCTAGCCTCGAATATTGGTCCACCACCTCATCAACCACGACACGAGCATAGCCTGCTAGAATCGGGTTGCAATGGAAGGTTTCATCGGGGGAATTTGTATAAGCAACGCCGTCCGCCACCTTCAAGGATATGTTCTTAATTTTGAAGTGTAGCTCACAGTTAGTGCTCTCCGCGATATCATCCACGGGGTATCTATCTAGCATTGCATCAAACGGGGCGGAACCCACGCTGCTTCTCGGCATGGATGGGGCGATGGTATCCAATGTTGGATCATCCGCTAGCTGCTGCAGCTGCTGAGACCCCCTTTGCTGGCTAAGTGAGTCGATCTGCTCCTCCTGCCGCTGGAATTTGATTGCCAAGTCCGCGTGCGCTCATTCTAGGCCTTGAAGGCGTTCATAGTCGAGCTTCCTCTGCTCCTCCTCCATCTTCCTCTTCTTCTCCTCCACAATCTTCTTTCTCGCACGGGTTCTGTAGTCGGCGTTCCAGTCCGAAAACCCCTGATACCACGGAATAGCGCCCATGCCTCATGTTCTTCCCGGGTGTTCAGGATTTCCCAGGGCACGCGTAAGCTCGTCGTTCTCTCTGTTGGGCTCGAACAACACGGATCGAGCCTCTTCTATTGCAACAAGTAGCTTATCTCCGGCTCCGTCCAGACATGCCTTCTTGGAAACTTTGCCTGTCTTCGGGTCCAACTCCCCCCATGCGCATAGAACCAAGTCCTGCACCTGGGGGGCCAGCTCAATGTTTCTGGAGTGACACTTGCATCCAGCATCTCTTTCTCAGACTTATCCCACTTAGGCATTCCCACCGCATAGCCACCTGGCCCCAGCTTATGGAACTTATCCTTTTTTGCGGCATTAGCCTTGTTTATTCTTGACCATTCCTTAGATAATTCTGAATCCTTGAATTTCACGAAATCGTCCCAATGAGCACTTTGATTCTCTAGTGTTCCCTCGAATACTGGAGTCTTCCTTCCTCCCTTGACGTACTTGTCCCATTCACGATTCTTGTGGTTCTTGAATGCAACCGCCATCTTCCTAAGAGCAGCGTCCTTGACTTTCTGCACATCTGCTTCTGTGAAATGATCTGGTAGGGTGAAATGTTCCATGAGAGTATCCCAAAGCAGACTTTTTTGTCTGTCGTCGACAAAAGTAAGATCTGGACGTGGCTTTGCTGGCTCTCTCCATTCTTGAAGGGATATCGGGAGTTGGTCCTTCACAAGAACTGCGCACTGACAAACGAACTTGTCCGCAATCTTATTAGGCTCTAATGGTTCGCCATTAGGTTTGATTTCCTCGATATTATACTTTACGCCCTCCTTCAACTTTTTGTTCGGGCCTCGTTTCGTCCTGTTGCATGAAGATTTGCTCGATCCGGATGGCTGAAAGAAGAAAGATGGATTCGTTAATATATCTTCAACTCATTTAAAACATGTGATGATCACCAGATGCCTGCTTATATAAATATATATACCTCTCTGGTGTTGTCATAATCGTAGTTCATGACTTCATCAATTCGGTCATCGCGATCGAATATCATATCACCCTCTCCGGTGTTGTTTAGAAATTCGGAGCCGTCATAATCTTCTTCATTCTGATCATCATCTGGCCCGCGTATTATATCGAACATGGTCTGTTCTCCCTCTCTGTTGGTATTGTCCGCCATAGCTTTTATTTAACTATGCCAAAAGAAATATAAAACAATTTAGTATTCAAATTACATCATCTCGAATAATAGATATAATCTCTAATACATCGTCTCGAATAATAGATATAATCTCGAATACATCGTCTCGAATAATAGATATAATCTCAAATACATCGTCTCGAATAATAGATATAATCTCGAATACATCTTCTCGAATAATATATAATCTCGAATACATCGTCTTGAATATTATATATCGAGTACATCACTGGCTAGGTAGCTAATAAAGATCGAATACTACAGAAGAATCTAGGACACTCGCGGTTCCTGCGGCGCGGGCGGTGGACACCCAAAGAGAAGGAACCCTCACAGGATCATAGCTGAAGTGAGATCCCTAAAGAAACTGCCAGGTATTGGAGAACCTGCCGCCCTTTAATGCAACCATGTAGTGATGGACGTGCTCGTCCTCCTCCCTGACACGGCGACGTACCACCTCCGGCGGGGCCGGCTCCCTCCGCACCGAAACTGGCCCATGCGAACGCCACCAAATGAGATCAGGGTTGACGACGGGACCCGGGGCCGGGTTCCTCATCAAGCGGTGCGCCCCTCCAGGCAGCACCTCCCAGTGCCAGCCCGGCGGAGCCCAGTCCCGGACATGGGTCAGTCGAACGTCGTCGCGGATGGGTCGACGGCGAGGATGCGGGCCGGGCATCGTCGAGAACAAATACTAGCTATATGCCCGCAAAAAGTAACATTTTTTTAATGATTGGATTTTGATAACTAAAATTTCTAACATTTCTATATAACTAACATTTCTATAACATTTCTAATATTTCTAGAACTAAAAAAAAGAAAAATTTCTAACTTTTTTATAACTATTTCTATAACTAAAAAACAGAAAAATTTCTAACAATTCTAACTTTTTTATAACTATTTCTATAACTAAAAAAACAGAAAAATTTCTAACATTTCTAACATTTCTAACATTTCTAACTATTCTAACAATTCTAACATTTCTAACTATTTCCAACAAACAGAAAAATTTCTAACAATTTCTAAAAAACAGAGAAATTTCTAACAATTCTAACTTTTTTATAACTATTTCTATAACTAAAAAACAGAAAAATTCTAACGGGGACGACGCGGGACGGGCCGGGACGGGGCGGCGGTGACGACGGGGACGACGGGGACGGGGACGACGGGGCGGCGACGACGGGGACGGGGCGGTGACGGGGGTGGCGACGAGGGATGGAGACGTACGGGGGGCGCGGCGGGCGACGGTGCAGAGGAGAAGAAGCAAATGAGAAACTGAAATTTTCATAAGTGTTGTTTATATAGGAGGGGCCTTTAGTACCGGTTGGAGCCACCAACCGGTACTAAAGGCCTGTTTTGGCCAGGCCAAGCGGCGGGAAGCGACCCCCTTTAGTACCGGGTGGTGGCTCCAACCTTTACTAAAGGCCCCCCCTTTAGTACCGGTTGGTGCCACGACCCGGTACTAAAGGGGGTGCGCTGGCGCAGGTGTGGTGCGGCAAGTTTAGTCCCACCTCGCTAGCCGAGGGGCGACCGCACTGGTTTATAAACCCCCGTGCGGTAGCTCTCTCGAGCTCCTCTCCAAAGCAGGCCTACTGGGCCTACATGTTCTGTGCTGCCCTGTTGGCCTACTGGGCCTTTGCGGGCCTCCATCCTGGCCCAACAACAGGTTGTGTTTCTAGTCGTATGCCTGCCGCTTTGGCCTAGTAGGCGGGCTTTTTTATTTTTTTTTGCTTTATTTATTTTTGAGTTGTTTTTTTGTGTATTTAGAGTTTCTTTGTGAATATTTTTGCTTTAGGTACAAAAAATTACAAACTTTCTGTTAGTGCCCGTAGTTTTCAAATTTGAATAGTTTAAATTTTGAATTATTTGAAATTAGTGTGAATCACTAGTTTGTGAATAGCTTAACTTTAAAAATCAGTAAAGACATGAAAGAATTTGTTTGCACATAAAATTTCTTCGCGTTTCAAATGCCAAAACACATAATTAACTACGCTAACTATTACAGAGATTCCCTTCTGGGTGTGAAACACAGAAGAAAGTGATGATAGTGAAGCCGATCACATCCCAGATCTTTGGGTGTGAAACTTTTTCTTCGCGTGTGTCCCTTTGCGCCGTAACCATGGAAAATCTTCATCATTTAATGGGATGCTCGGGTCAATATTCACTGTGAATGGAGCAATTTCATCAAACTTTTCATAATCTTCTGACTTGTCTGTCTTGTCATCCACTCCCACGATGTTTCTCTTCCCAGAAAGAACTATGTGCCGCTTTGGCTCATCGTACGATGCATTCGCTTCCTTATCTTTTCTTTTTCTTGGCTTGGTAGACATGTCCTTCACATAGAAAACCTGTGCCACATCATTGGCTAGGACGAATGGTTTGTCTGCATACGCAAGATTGTTGAGATCCACTGTTGTCATTCCGTACTGCGGGTCTTCCGTTACCCCGCCTCGTGTCATATTGACCCATTTGCACCGAAACAAAGGGACCTTCAAACCACGTCGATAGTCAAGTTCCCATATGTCCTGTATATAACCATAATATGTTTCCTTTCCTGTCTTGGTTTCTGCATCAAAGCGGACACCACTGTTTTGGTTGGTGCTCTTCTTATCTTGGGCGATCGTGTAAAATGTATTACCATTTATCTCGTACCCTTTGAAAGTCATTATATTCGAAGATGGTAACTGGGACAGCAAGTACAGGTCATCTTCAATAGAGGTGTCATGCATGGTACATGTCTGCAACCAGCTGGCGAAACTCCTAGTTTCTTCACGTGTAATCCAGTCATCAGACCGCTCCGGAGCCACCAAGGCAGAATTCTATAGAACTGTGTAGTGTGCTTCAGTGAGAGAATGTCCGTCCATACATATTATTTGTTCCCCTCCTAGCATGCCTTTTCCATCCAGTCTGCCCTTATGCCGCGATTCAGGAACACCAATCGGCTTAAGGTCAGGAATAAAGTCAATACAAAACTCAATGACCTCCTCATTTTGACGGCCCTTGGAGATGCTTCCTTCTGGCCTAGCACGGTTATGAACATATTTCTTTAAGACTCCCATGAACCTCTCAAAGGGGAACATATTGTGTAGAAATACAGGACCCAAAACGTTAATCTCTTCGCATAGGTGAACTAGGACGTGCGTCATGATGTTGAAGAAGGATGGTGGGAACACCAACTCGAAACTGACAAGACATTGCACCAAATCATTCTCTAACCTTGGTATGATTTCTGGATCGATTACCTTCTGAGAGATTGCATTGAGAAATGCACATAGCTTCACAATGGCTAATCGAACGTTTTCCTGTAGAAGCCCCCTCAATGCAACCGGAAGCAGTTGCATCATAATCACGTGGCAGTCATGAGAGTTTAGGTTCTGGAATTTTTTCTCTGCCATGTTTATTATTCCCTTTATATTCGACGAGAAGCCAGACGGTACCTTAATACTGAGCAGGCATTCAAAGAAGATTTCCTTCTCTTCTTTGGTAAGAGCGTAGCTTGCATGACCCTGATGTATGCCGTCTTTTCCGTGCATACATTGCTGGTCCTCTCGTGCCTCAGGTGTATCTTTTGTCTTCCCATACACGCCCAAGAAGCCAAGCAGGGTCACACAAAGATTCTTCATCATGTGCATCACGTCGATTGCGGAGCGGACCTCTAGGTCTTTCCAATAGGGCAGGTCCCAAAATATAGATTTCTTCTTCCACATGGGTGCGCGTCCGTCAACGTCATTCGGAACAGGTTGTCCACCAGGACCCTTTCCAAAGACCACCTTCAAATCCTTGACCATATCATGTACATCAGCACCAGTACGGTGGCGAGGCTTCGTCCGGTGATCCGCCTCACCTTTGAAATGCTTGCCTTTCTTTCTTATGGGATGCCTGCTCGGAAGAAATCGACGATGTCTCAGGTACACATTCTTCTTACAATTAGCCAAATATATACTGTCGGTATCGTCCAAACAGTGCGTGCATGCACGGTATCCCTTGTTTGTCTGTCCTGAAAGGTTACTGAGAGCAGGCCAATCATTGATGGTCACGAACAGCAACGCCTTTAGGTCAAATTCTTCCCCGATGTGCTCATCCCACGCACGTACACCTGTTCCATTCCACAGTTGTAAGAGTTCTTCAACTAATGGCCTTAGGTACACATCAATGTCGTTGTCGGGTTGCTTAGGGCCTTGGATGAGCACTGGCATCATAATGAACTTCCGCTTCATGACAACCAAGGAGGAAGGTTATACAAACATAGAGTCACAGGCCATGTGCTATGGTTGCTGCTCTGCTCCCCAAAAGGATTAATGCCATCTGCGCTTAGACCAAACCATACGCTCCTTGCGTCATCTGCAAACTCCTTCCCGTACTTTCTTTCAATTTTTCTCCACTACGACCCGTCAGCGGGTACTCTCAACTTTCTGTCTTTCTTATGGTCTTCTCTGTGCCATCGCATCTCCTTGGCATGCTCTTTGTTTTGGAACAAACGTTTCAACCGTGGTATTATAGGAGCATACCACATCACCTTGGCAGGAATCTTCTTCCTGGGGCGCTCGCCCTCGACATCACCAGGGTCATCGCGGCTGATCTTATAGCGCAATGCACCACATACCAGGCAAGCGTTCAAATCCTCGTACTCACCGCGGTAGAGGATGCAATCATTAGGGCATGCATGTATCTTCTGCACCTCTAACCCTAGAGGGCAGACAGCCTTCTTTGCTTCGTACGTACTCTCGGGCAATTCGTTGTCCTTTGGAAGCATATCCTTTATCATTACCAGCAACTTTCAAATCCCTTGTCAGATACACCATTCTCTACCTTCCATTGCAGCAATTCCAGTGTGGTGCCCAGCTTTTTCTTGTCACCTACGCAATTCGGGTACAACAATTTTTTGTGATCCTCTAACATGCGCTGCAACTTCTTCTTCTCCAAATCACTTGCGCAGTTTCTCTTTGCATCGACAATGGCCTGACCTAGATCATCAACGGGCTCATCTGATGCCTCTTCTTCAGCTTCTTCCCGCATTGCCAGCTCAGCTTCTTCCCGCATTACTGGCTCAGCTTCTTCCCCCATTGTTGTATCATCGTATTCAGGGAACCCATGGCCAGGATAGCTATCGTCGTCCTCTTCTTCTTCATTGTCTTCCATCATAACCCCTCTTTCTCCGTGCTTGGTCCAAACATTATAGTGGGGCATGAAACCGGACTTAAACAGGTGAACGTGAATGGTTCTTGACGTAGAGTAATTGTGACCATTCTTACAGCGAGCACATGGACAAGGCATAAAACCATCCGCCCGCTTGTTTTCCTCAGCCGCAAGCAGAAAAGTATGCACGCCCTCAACGAACTGGGGAGAGCATCGGTCATCGTACATCCATTGCCGGCTCATCTTCATTACACAACACCGAATAGACTAAATTAATACAAGTTCATACATAAAGTTCATACAACACTTAAATGCAACAAACAAATAACTCTCTAGCTAAAGCATTTAAATGCAACAACAAATACGATCAAGATCGCAACTAAGGTAACAATGGATCCAACAGCATAACGATACCAAGCCTCACTATCGATGGCATATTTTCTAATCTTTCTAATCTTGAAGCGCATTTTCTCCATCTTGATCTTGTGATCATCGATGACATCGGCAACATGCAACTCCAATTCCATCTTCTCCCCCTCAATTCTTTTCAATTTTTCTTTCAAGTACTCGTTTTCTCTTTCAACTAAATTTAACCTCTCGACAATAGGGTCGGTTGGAATTTCTGGTTCACATACCTCCTAGAAAAAATTTCTATGTCAACTTGATGGGCATAATTTGTCATAAACACGAAATGCAACTAGTTTTAAAAGAGAATATATATACCACATCCGAATCATAACAAGGACAAGGGCCGACGGGGACGGATATCAAAACCATGGCACTATATGTATAACAAACAACGTACGGGTAAGATAATTGTACGACTAACTATATATCCAAATCACACAAACATCAATTTTTATATAAAATTTCATGAACAAGAGGCTCACCACAAGGTGGTGCCGGCGACGGGACGGTGCGGGCGATCGGCGGTGGTTACGACAGAGATTTAGAAGGCACTAAGTAAACCACACCTACATATGCAAACTAAGTGTTATGTTTGACCTCAAATTGCATATAAATCAAATACTAGCACATATATAAATATATCCTCCCAAATTACTAAACTCACAAATTAATCACTATATAAAGCATTGCAAGAGCTAATCTAGCAATGAGAGATGAAAGGACAAAGTTGCTAACCTTTGTGATCATTTGAATGGATGGGGGCCTTCAAATCTTGACAAATTTTGGGCAAAATGTGTGATGAGCTCGAGAGGAAGAGGGGAAGAACAGAGAGGAGGGGAAAGGGGAAGAACAGAGCGAGCTCGGGTGGATGAAGGGTTTATGTAGGACGACCTTTAGTACCGGTTCGTGCCAAGAACCGGTACTAAAGGGGCTGGAGTGGCCCCAGTCTGACAACATCCTGCCACCACTCTCATTAGTACCGGTTCGTGGCACGAACCAGTGCTAAAGGTTCGCCACAAACCGGTACTAATGAAAGCGGCCCGGCTAGCCGTTGGAACCGGCACTAATGTATACATTAGTGCCGGCTCAAATATAAACCGGCACTAATGTGCTTCACGTTTGACCCTTTTTCTACTAGTGCATACAGCGCTCTTCTTTAGGTAAAGTCGCATTGTAGGTTCCCGTGAAGCTTGGTACTCCTATGTTCAGGTATCTAGTGACTTCCTTCAAGTGTCGTCCAAAGGGTGTATCTTCATCCGGTTGTGTGAACTTGTTCCTTGCATCCGCCATCCTAAAGAGTAGAAAAGATGAGAGGTCAGAAGAGAAGAGAGTGAATAGTGATCTAGGTCTTTAGCTTAGTGGTCGTGTCCTACAGTCAGCATGTGCTCTGATACCATCTCTGTAGCGACCAGACCTCAAACGGTCTGATCTCTGTGCTCCGGTGTCATCCCTAGATCAGTAATGCTGACACCACACAGTACTCGGAGGATTTATAGCAGAGTAGCAATCACACACTTATTACATCGAGTGTCTCAAAAGAGAACTTATTACAATAAATATGGCTTAAGGCCATATAATAACGATAACAGCGAAAGGCTTGGAAGATAAGTGAGTCCATCAACTCCAACGGCATCACTGAGTATAGAACCACGACCTAAAAACTCCTTAATCATCGCCTGAAAAGTCTGCAACATTAACTTTGTAGCCCAAAACGGGTCAGCACATGGAATATGCTGGCAAGGTAACACATAGAGAGTAATGGAATGAAACAGCTATACTACATGCATATTTGGCTGATGGAAAGCTCTATGGTTACTGTTTTGCGTAAAGCCAATTTTTCCCTACTTCAAAGGAATAAATTTAGTTAACTATCATGGTGGTTGTTAAACATTGAGAATGGTTGACAGCATTCTCAATCCCAATTAAGCATCATCATTAAACATAACCCAACAAAATTAATTTAGAGTAACATGTTGAGATTCACATGAAAATCCAAGTACTAGATACTCAAGATGTCCATAACCGGGGACACAGCTAACCATGATTAGTTTATTACACTCTGCAGAGGTTTGCGCACTTATCCCCACAAGACTCGATCGCCTCCATTTGGTTTCTCGCACTACAGGGTGTTTGAGAAGACGGATGACCGAGACATAGTCTTTCAGAAGCGCTAGCACCTTACGATCGGGTAGACCGTACCACCTACATCCCCTACATCTACTAGTCTACCACTGTAAGAGTTCGCACAACTTAGTCAACTATGCTAGAGCCCATAATAGCTTGTGGCTGCACACGGAAGTTTCTAGTATGAATATTCTCATGATCCCTTTGAGCCGGGGTGGCGGTCCAAAAGAAAACATGCAAGTCCTGGAATACCCAGGTGCCTCAATCCACCCAGATGTGTGTTTAATTTGCCACCTTAGATAAACCATTAATTAACAATCTCACATCTGTCATGCATATCACTCACCCAATCCACGTCTACTAGCATAGCATGGCAAAATAAGCAAACGTAGAAGTAACTCCCAAAGGTTTGATAATAACAGGTAATAGGTACTACCTCATCTACTTCCCATCCCACAATTTAATTAGATCCTAATTATTCAATGTGTGAGGATTGATCTAATGCAATAAAACTGGGTAGTAGAAAAAGGTATGATCAAAGTGTTACTTGCCTTGCTGATGATCCGCGAAACCTAACGATTCGAAGTAACAAGCAGCGCACTCCGGGTACTCTATCCCAAACAAACAAACAAGCATAAAATAAGTACTCATCTAATGCACAGGTAAAACTCAAATAAGAGATCTAACCAGAAGGTTCAACTTAAGAACTCCGGTTGGCAAAAAGAATCAAATTGAACGAAGCAACGAAAGTCAAACGACGAAAGAAAACAACTTCGTTCTACTAATATGGATCTAGGGAAAATTTTACAGTAGCAAAACCTTGTTAAGTTGGTTAAACGGATAGAAGGTTTCGAGAAGAAACTCTAGGCGCTTGAATCGCCTGATTCCGATAAACGAGCGAAAAGTTATACTAAAACGAAAATCGGATCAGGAATCGCGATCACAAAAATCGCGGATTTAATCTGAGAAAAAGAAAAATGATGAACGCTCGCTATTTAAATAAAACAGAAAAACAGATCTATTTAAAAAAACTGAAACTAAAAATATCAACGAAAACCGATCTTTTTTTAAACGACGGCACGGAAAACGAGGCGCGGCAAACCTTGGCGGCGGCGGCGTCCGGCGACGGCGGCGCGGGGCGGCGCGGCGGCGAGCGTCGGCGGCGCAGGCGGCGGCGGCGGCGGTAGGGCGGCTAGGGTTTGGGGCGCGGGTTAGGGTTTCCCCCCCGGGGCTGGGCCTCGGCTTATAAAGCCCTCTCGGGCCAGTGTCCAGGTCGGACACGGCCGTTAAGTCAGTTCGCATTTTTTTTAATTATTCCGCTCGGAAGAAAAATAAAAAGAAATAATAAACGGACTCCAAAAAATCCGAAATAAATTTTCACGGGCTTCTAAAATCAAGCCGCACAAGGTGAACATTTATTTGGGACCTAAAAGCAATTTTGAAAAACGCACATTTTTCCTAAATTCAAATAAAACACCGAAAAATTCCGAAATAAAATCTTATTTGATTTTATTATTAAATCCTCAATATTTCTTTATCTTGGGAAAGTCATTTTATTCCCTCCCTCATATTTTTGTAATAGAAATAATTGATGATAAAATAAATAAAATCAAATGATCATATTCCCAAAATTTGAGAAAACTCAAATATGGAAATAACGAAATCCCCAAGTCTCTCCGTGGGTCATTGAGTTGCGTAGAATTTCTAGGATCAACAAAAATGCAAAATAAAATATGATATGCATGATGATCTAGTGTATAACATCCCAAATTGAAAATTTGGGATGTTACAGGGCGGGGCAGCGCTTATAAACAGGTGCGGCCGCTCCTCAGCTAGCAAAGTGGGACTAAACATCCCACCACACCGCGGCTTTGGCAGGCGCAGGCCTTTGGTCCCGGTTGATGGCACCAACCGGGACTAAAGGGGGCATTGGTCACAGTTCGTGGCACAAACCGTGACCAATGCCCCCCTTTAGTCCCGGTTGGTGCCACCAAACGGGACCAAAGGCCGCCGCTTCCCGCCCTTTGGGCTGCTGAAAAGAGGCATTTGGTCTCGGTTGGTGGCACCAACTGGGACTAAAGGTGGCATTGGTCCCGGTTGGTGCCACGAACTGGGACCAATGCTTCGTCTATATAACTAGCACTTGTGAAAATTTCCATTCAGTTCGTCTTCCCCGCCCGACACCGCCAGGCTGCCCCTCTGCGCCTCGCCGTCGCCGTCGTCGCCCCTGCCTCCGACACCGTCCCGCGCCGCCCAGACGCCGTCGCCACCCCGCGCCGCCCCGACTCCGTCGCTGCACGCCACCCCACGCCGTCGCGGTCACCTCCCCGCGCCGCCCCGACGTCGTCGCCGCCCCGCGTCGCCGTCGCCTCTCGCTTTGGTCAGGCCCGGCATCGCCCCCCTCTTCCCCCCTGTTTTTTTTGCAAATTCATATATGTTTTTTCCTAATTATATGTATATGTATAGTATATGTATGTGTGTATATGTATGCAAAAGATAGATTAACAGAAAAAATAGTACTTTTCTGTTCATAGATTTTTTTGGTGATATTGATTATTGTAAATATGCAAATGTTTGCATATTCATATGAACAATGAATTAGGAAAAACCTTTACTTTTTTCTAAAATTTCTATTTGAACATTATTTTAAAACAAACAAGCAATACTACTTCATGTATTTTTAAGAAGGAAGACGAAGAAAAAGAATAAGAGGAAAAAGGAAATAAGAAGAGGAAGAAAGGAGAAGAAGAGGGGAGAGGAAGACGAGGAGAAATAAATAAGAAGAAGAAAAAAGAAGAAAAAGAAGAGGAGAAGAAGAAAGGAATAGAGGAGAAGAGAAAAATAGAATATATATATATATATATTCTATTTTCTCTTCTTCTCCTCTATTCCTTTCTTCTTCTCCTCTTTTTTTTTCTTCTTTTTTTTCTTCGACATGTGGGGGGGTCGATATACCCCCTCCCGATAACTTCAACACGAGGGGGTGTCGGTGTCAAAACCGGCGGATCTCGGGTAGTGGGTCCCGAACTGTGCGTCTAGGCCGGATGGTAATAGGAGGCAGGGAACACGATGTTTTACCCAGGTTCGGGCCCGCTTGATGGAGGTAAAACCCTACGTCCTGCTTGATTAATATTGATGATATGGGTAGTACAAGAGTAGATCTACCATGAGATCAAGGAGGCTAAACCCTAGAAGCTAGCCTATGGTATGATTGTTGTATATGAAGTCGATTGCCTATGGACTACAACCCTCCGGTTTATATAGACACCGGATAGGGTTAGAGTTACATAGAGTCGGTTACAATGGTAGGAGATCTTGAATATCCGCATCGCCAAGCTTGCCTTCAACGCCAAGGAAAGTCCCATCCGTACACGGGACGAAGTCTTCAATCTTGTATCTTCATAGTCCTGGAGTGCGGCTGAAGGTATAGTCCAGCTACCCGAACACCCCCTAATCCAGGACTCCCTCAGTAGCCCCCGAACTAGGCTTCAATGATGACGAGTCCGGCGCGCAGATTGTTCGGCATTGCAAGGCGGGTTCTTCTCCAAATCTTGTGTACCTGTAGGAATAATGTCCGATTTTTGTAATGTAGTGCTCCTCGGGTGCCACGCCCAATAATGGCCGTCTTCCACGTGTCAAACGAATGCGAAAAGCTAGGGTGTTTTTACATCCACACTCCTAGCCGTATAAACGAGCCGCCTATTTAACGGGATGGGGATTTAGGTCCAAACCACATCTTCTCCTTTCCGCGAGTTATCATCAGAGCGCTTCCAGCAAAGGTCCATTCCAACATGACCAACCGTCGCAGCTCCTCCCCTCGCCCCTCCGGTTCCAAACCCGGGGACTGGGAGAGTTGCACCATCCCGCATAGCGAGTTAGTGTCGCTTCAGGCCAAGGGATTTCTCCCTCAGGCATACATGGTCCCGGTCCGAGCCGCTCTCGCCACCTACAATGGCGGAAAACAAGCTGAGAGCACCCCCAATCCTTCTAAAGGAGAGCGGGTGTGCCTCGTCCCCTATCTAATAAGGGGACTGGGATTTCCAATTCATCCATTTCTCCGCGGGCTTCTGGAGTTCTACGGCCTCCAGCTGCACAATCTCACGCCCGCCTCCGTATTGCATATTGCGGGTTTCGTCGCCCTTTGCGAGCTATTTTTAGGCGTTGAGGCTCATTTCGCGTTGTGGAAGAGGTTATTCTGCCTGGTGCCCCGTTCTCAAGAGGGGTCTATATACCAAGTGGGCGGAGCCGAAGTATGGCGCATCGCCGAGACCGGATACCTATCCGGAACCCCAAAGAAGGCGTCCGAGGACTGTCCTTCGGAATGGTTTTATATAGATGACGTCCCGCTACTGGACCCTATCCGGGTTAGTCTCCCTGAGTTCAACAGTGCTCCATTGAAGAAACACTTGAGCTGGCGTCCGCGGAGCTCTCAGAGAGAAAGCGACAGAGACGTCCGTTACCTGATGGGTCGGATAAGACTGTTGGCTCATTCCGGACTAACCATGATTGGAGTCATGGCCACATGCATTATGCGGGGGGTGCAGCCGCTTCAATATAGAGGCCACCCCATGTGGGATTTCAACGGGGAGGATGACACCACACGTTACGGTCGTAAGGGGCCGGCCTCAGCCGCCGCCTTGGTAAAGATCTTATCCTCTTTGTACAAGGGAGAAAAGGAGGAATTCCTCCGCGTCAACCCGCGGGCCGGATTCAGTATGTATGATCCTCCAAGTTGGGTAAGTGAACAATTGCGCTTGCCCGTTTGTTTTATACTCCCATGGTTAGATAGGTAGTCTAACGACTTCAATGCAGGAACTGCGATAGGAGGTAAAGGATATAAGAAGCCACCCTCCACAGCCCGAGGACCCAGAATGGTCCCTCAATCCGGACTCCGAAGAGGATCTGGACATATCGTGGAGCTTATCGACGGGGTGTTCCATCAGCTAAGCAAGGACAATACCTTGGTAGCCATTACGGCGGATTACCCAGGGTTAATCCCGGCCTCCCAGGTGACAGAAACCGGGGTCTTATTCCCTTGAAAGAGATTCCACCCTCACGTGGCCCGGTGTTTCTGACGACAGCCATGTTTTGCAGGGGAGATTTCCAAGGCAGGAGGCCAAACCTGCGGCGGCTAGCCAACGAGGGGCCGCGGGGCCCCGTGGGGCAAAAAGGAATGAAGTCCGGACCGAGATGCCGGCGCAAAGGTATAGTGCACCCTCTGTTTCCCTGGAGTTATTCTGTCAGGGCATATTAACGTTCGTATTATCTTCAGAACGAAGAGACCTCGCCAGACTACATCCGGAGAGGTTGCCAATCGCGCCTCCACCAGCCAGGCTCCAATGTCTGGCCAGGAAGCGGAGGCGAGCACAAGGCGCGCACCGGACGCTCCTCCGACAGAGGATGCGGACAGGCTGTCTGCCACAAATTCTGAAGTGGAGAGTGCCATGAACCACAGGCGTCGCCGGACAATTCTACGCGACGCTTGTTTCTCCCAAGAGGCTTTAGATGCCTTTAATTCGGGAGATGCGTACCTCCGTGCCGCTCAAAATGGTTTAGCCAGAGCCACGGAGCAGTATGTAAAAGACATACGGGTAAGAAAATTTTGGTTGAATATATATATATGCCAGTAGCCCCCGAGACTTGAAGCAGTTAGAACAACTGATTTAAGGATCATTTAATATGCAGCTTCTTACAGAGAAGAATACCGTACTGTCCCAGGAGCTGGAAAAGTGCAAGGACCAACTAGAGGCCGCACTAGCCGCAGTAGGGGAGCCCAAAGAGACCCCCTCAGGTAAGATACACTTCGAAATATTAGTATTGTGCGGTGTAGGTGCAAATCTGACAAATCATATTGCAGATGGCGCCGGACTCGATACGGACAAGCAACAACTCTTACGCCGGCTAAAGGCCGGTGAGAGTACGTTGACAAAGGTGAGGCGAGAGAAGAATGATCTTCAGGATGCCAACACCAAGCTGGACGTCGAACTTAAAGATGTTCGTGGCCAGCTGTCGGACTCCACGAAGGAGAATCAGCGGCTTCGACGCGACATTTTTACTAAGTGCTTGAACGAACTTTGAAAAAAGAGTTCGGCGAGGAAGTCGCCTAACAGAGTAATGTCTGTAGGTATGCTCACAGGTCGTCCTGCAGAGGAGATGCCCGGTTCTACGGGTGACCTTCTTCCCGAACTCTTGCAACTGCACAAGCGAATTCGGCAGGCGATGCGAGATATTGCCCAAGCCTTATGGCCTGCCCACTCCGTTCCCGAGGACCTTGGAGAGCTTGTGGAGAAGCTGAAGGGAGCTTGGCGGCCCTTCCGGTTGTGGAAGATATCAGCTTGCCAACAAGGCGCTAGGGAGGCCTGGGCCATGGTGAAGACCCGTTTTACAAAGTCTGACCCAAACCACATAGCTGAGGTCGGACCAGTGGGGCCTGACGGGAAGGAGATCCCTGTAAGCTTAGTATACGGCCAAGTATAGTTGGCCGCGAAGTATTCCCAGCAGGACTGTAAATTAGACAGCCTGTTAGATGGTATAGAAGAGGAATACAATCAATCAGAATGACTGTGTAATTTTGAATTGACATGTGTAATGCCTTCTAGCCGGATTGTAGATCGTTTGTCGTTGCCGACCTTTTCGCTTCAACCTCGGGACCTGACGGTCCGGAGTGTGTCCGAATACCCTAGCGGTTATATAAGAACCGGGGTATGCGTGGAGACCAGGCATAGGGGTCATCAGTGCTTTATCAGACAAGTGCCCAACTAGTTATGTTATATTACATGGTTAGTAAGAAACATCTTCCAGAGAGAATAGTTCCGTTAAGGGTTCCTTTCGCTGGGAGGCATGCCCTAAGGTGCATGTCCGGACTGCGTGAAGAGATGCAGAAAAAAGGCATCTAGGGGCGCATAAAATGAGTAAAAAGATCATCTTTTATTTCACCGACCGAATATTCCCTTAAGAACGCTAGCTTTCGGCTTCACCCAGTCTGAGGTACACATCCGGCTGACCCGGCAGTAACAATCGCAGAGGTGCTCCCTTTACCGCCTAGCTGAACAATCGGGAATGTAGGGGTAAGCACAGGAGCCAGGCAACACAGCTTGGCCAAAACTTAAGTCATATCGATGCATATAATGGTGAAGAAAAAAGGTACATGCGGAAGTTTGACGCATGTGTTGGGCGTGAAGCCCGTATAAATAAGCTTTTGTTAAAGAAGCCCCCAGGTTTAATGAGCGCGAGTGGCACGTCACTAGATGAGCCTTTAAGGGCTATGAAAGCAAAAAAATGGGAAGGAGAGAAATGTAAGACAGAAAAATACAAAAAGGGATGGACAGAGGTAGGAGACGAACACAGAGTCCGGCGCTAGGCATAGAATCTTCGGAGACGGGTGGCGTTCCACGGGTTCGGCTCGAGTCGGTTGTTTGATGCATCTCGCAGGCGGTACGCCCCACCAGTCAGGACTTGGTCGATTATGAATGGACCTTCCCACTTGGGCTTGAGTTTGTCCTTTTTCTTATCCGTCAGGCGTAGAACTAGTTCGCCAACATTGTAATTTTTGGCCCGTACTTCTCTGCTTTGATATCTTCGGGCCTGCTATTGATAAAATGCGGAACGGGCTTTTGCCACATCGCGCTCCTCCTCCAAGGCGTCCAAGTTGTCCGGCCGATCAAGCTCGGCTTCCCTTTCTTCGTACATGCGCACTCTAGGTGAGTCATGGATTATGTCGCAGGGCAGAACTGCTACTGCGCCGTACACCATAAAAAATGGTGTGTACCCGGTGGTGCGATTTGGCGTGGTCTGCAGCCCCCACAGCACGGAGTCGAGCTCCTCTACCCAGTGCGTGTTAGATTCCTTGAGGGACCGCACCAGTCTGGGTTTGATGCTGCTCATGATAAGACCATTTGCCCGTTCGACCTGGTCGTTGGTTTGTGGGTGATAGACGGAAGCATAATCGAGCTTGATGCCCATGTTTTTGCACCAGAGTTTTACCTCATCGGCGGTAAAATTTGTACCGTTGTCGGTTATGATGTTGTGGGGGACGCCATAACGGTGTACAACCCCGGATATGAAGTCTATCACAGGTCCGGATTCAGCCGTTTTAACAGGCTTGGCTTCTATCCATTTGGTGAACTTATCCACCATGACCAGTAAGTATTTTTTCCTATGGGTTCCACCTTTAAGGGGTCCGACCATGTCAAGCCCCCAGACTGCAAAAGGCCAGGTGATGGGTATAGTTTGGAGTGCGGTGGGTGGCATATGGCTTTGGTTGGCAAAAAGTTGGCAACCAGCACATTGTTGGACTAGGTCCTGAGCGTCTGCTCGGGCCGTCGGCCAGTAAAATCCTGTACGGAAAGCCTTGCTAACGAGGGACCGAGCAGCGACGTGGTGACCACCGAGTCTGGCATGAATTTCAGCCAGGAGGTTCCACCCTTCCTCTTCGGAGATGCACCTTTGAAGGGCTCCGGTAGTGCTTTACTTATAAAGTTCTCCCTCATGGACTATGTAGGCCTTAGATCGCCGCACTATGCAGCGGGCCTCGTTTTGGTCCTCCGGGAGTTCCTGCCTAGTAAGGTAGGCTAGGAATGGTTCTGTCCACGGGGCGATAACCGCCATTATTACGTGGGTTGAAGGTGTAATTTCGTTGGCAGAGCCTCCAATTGTGTCAGATTGTTCGGCGTCGAGTGGTGCGGCTGGGTTCGGGCTGTTATTTGCAGGTTCCCCCTCCCATGCTACGGATGGCTTGAACAATCTTTCCAAAAAGACGTTGGGGGGGCTACATCGCATTTTGCTCCGATGCGTGCTAGGACGTCCGCCGCTTGATTGTTTTCTCGGGCTATATGGTGAAACTCCAGCCCTTCGAACCGAGCTGACATTTTTAGGATGGCGTCGCGGTAAGCTGCCATTTTTGGGTCCCTGGCATCGAAGTCTCCATTTATTTGGGATATCGCGAGGTTTGAATCCCCGCGTACCTCTAGGCGCTGGATACCCATGGATATTGCTATCCGGAGGCCATGTAGGAGGGCCTCATATTCGGCTGCATTGTTGGAATCCGTGTACATGATTTGGAGCACATATTGGACTGTGTCTCCTGTGGGGGACGTCAGGACGACGCCGGCCCCCAGTCCGCCCAACATTTTGGAGCCGTCGAAATGCATAATCCAATTTGAATATGTGTCATACTCTTTAGGGAGCTCGGCCTCCGTCCATTCTGCGACGAAGTCAGCCAAAACTTGCGATTTAATAGCTCGACGTGGCTTATAGGTTATATCGAACGGGAGAAGCTCGATGGGCCATTTTGCGCGAAGGCCGCCGTGGCTCCGGAATTAAGAGGTCCTCGCCGATTTTGGCCACCTGCCGGAGTATCCAACATGCTCTAAGGCCGTGAGTTGGTGTGGCGTCCTCTGTACTGTGAATTGTACAGGGTCCATCAAGCCATCTTTCCAGTACGGTTCCATGCCCTGTAGAGGGTTTTGGCTTTTTGGTGTTTATCCCGGGTGTCCTGTGATGATGCACCCTCTTAGTTCGGACGGGATTACTATTCAAGGCCGGATTATCCCAAAAATTTATTTCGGTTTTCCAGGCGCTTTCCATCGCACAGTATTTTTGTATTATGGACGCCAAGTCAGCGAAGCGTGTCATATCACGACGACTTACAGCGTTAAGGATTCCCTTGTCCGTGCAATTACCGCAAAAAATTGAGATTGCGTCTTCCTCGCGGCAATCCTTTATCCTGTTCATAACCAGGAGGAATCTGGCCCAGTAATGATGTACTGTTTCCTCGAGCCTCTGCCTGATTTGGGAGAGATCGCTTATGATTGGGTGGGCGGGTGTCGTTGAATCTGAAACCTCACCCAATCCAAGATTCGGAGGCCGAAGAGTTTCCGAACTCTGAAGTTCGGATTCTTGGATGTTGTCCAGTGAATCTGGCCCGTTGCCTGATCCTAAGCTCAGGTCTTGAGTTATATCTCCCCCTCCGTGGGTATCCGGCTTGGAGGGGTCGGGAATTCGGACGTAGATAGTCCTTAAAATAGATGAAGGGTCATCGCATAGCGTCTCTACCATGGCAACATGGTGGGTGACTTGGGGAGAGTTAATTTCTCTTAGATCGGGTTTAAGCCCAACCTGGTCATAATCCGTAGCGACCCCCAGGGCGGTGATGCGATCCAAGAGCTCGTTTATGGAAGAGAGCTCCATTGTATCTAGCTGCTCAACGAGCTCCGAGCTGACGTGTAGGTTGCTTTTGATGACCCGAGAGGTCACCGTCGGCGCAACAGCCAAACAGGCGGTCATGAGGAAACCACCTAGCCGGAGGGTTTGGCCGACAGCCAAGGCCCCCTTAGCAAAGGAGCCGTCTTTAAAGAGGCTTCCTGATTGTGACGGCACAGAGGAACTCTCAATGAAAGCACCAATGTCGGTGTCAAAACCGGCGGATCTCGGGTAGTGGGTCCCGAACTGTGCGTCTAGGCCGGATGGTAACAGGAGGCAGGGAACACGATGTTTTACCCAGGTTCGGGCCCTCTTGATGGAGGTAAAACCCTACGTCCTGCTTGATTAATATTGATGATATGGGTAGTACAAGAGTAGATCTACCACGAGATCAAGGAGGCTAAACCCTAGAAGCTAGCCTATGGTATGATTGTTGTATATGAAGTTGATTGCCTACGGACTACAACCCTTTGGTTTATATAGACACCGGATAGGGTTAGGGTTACATAGATTCGGTTACAATGGTAGGAGATCTTGAATATCCGCATCCCCAAGCTTGCCTTCCACGCCAAGGAAAGTCCCATCCGGACACGGGACGAAGTCTTCAATCTTGTATCTTCATAGTCCTGGAGTCCGGCTGAAGGTATAGTCCGGCTACCCGAACCCCCCCTAATCCAGGACTCCCTCAGGGGGGGTTGATATACCCCCTCCCCGATAATATTATTTTCCCATGTACGTATGTCGTGTCGATATAAACTCCTGATAACTTCAACACGAGGGGGGGTCGATATATATACCCCCTCCCCGATAATATTATTTTCCCGCATGTACGTATGGCGTGTCGATATAAACTCCTGATAACTTCAACACGTGGGGTGGGGTCGATATACCCCCTCCTGATAACTTCAACACGTGGTGGTCGATATACCCCCTCCCGATAACTTCAACACGAGGGGGGGTCGAACATGAGAGGAAGAAGAGGATAAAAAAAGAAGAGGAAGAAGAAAAAAAATAGGAGAAGAAAGAATAGAGGAGTTATTCTCCTGTATTCTTTCTTCTCCTCTTTTTTTTCTTCTTCTTCCTCTTCTTTTTATCGGGAACGAGGGTCGTCCAGGGTTGCCGAGCGGTCAGGGTCGCCGAGCGGTAGAGGAAACCCTAAATAGCAACTATCATCGATGCGAGATACATGTGGCCGTCGGTGTCGGACACTACATCCATGTCCCACAAGTGACGCGGGCTTCGACGCCCACGTCACTTGTGGGACGCGGATGTAGTTTCCGACACCGACGGCCACATGTATCTCACACCCACGATACTTGCTATTTAGGGTTTCCTCTACCGCTCGATGACCCTCGACGACCCTCGTTCCCGATAAAAAAAGAGGAAGAAGAAAAAAAGAGGAGAAGAAGGAATAGAGGAGTGAATAGAGGAGTTCTTACTCCTCTATTCTTTCTTCTCCTCTTTTTTTTTCTTCTTACTCTTCTTTTTTTATCCTTGAAGCGTTGTCGAGGCCACCCCAAACCCTAGAGAAGCAGCATCGAGGCCACCCCAAACCCTAGAGAAGCAGCGTCGAGGCCACTAATTAATATTAGTTCTACGTTTGCCACTAATATATCCACCTGTCATGTTTGAATAATAATTGCCATGTTGTAAATATTTGTAGAAACTATGGACACCGCCCAAGACGAAGTACAAGAAGAGTTGTTGGGGGACATAATCGCACGAGGAAGTGATGCCGTCTGCTCGTTGTTTCTCAACGACACCGATGGTCTGGAAGCAGCTGGCTATGATTATGATGGCTCCGGTGACCTAATGCCGGCGCAAGAAGGAGACCGTGAGGACGGCTCCGGTGACACAATGCCGGTGCAAGAAGGAGACCGTGATGACGTCTCCGGTGACCGAACCGAGTCCGGCCAGGTATATATATTAGTTAAGCTTCTGCTGACTAGCTAATTGATGCATTCATTGTTTTGGTATGTACACATATTACTTAAGTCTTTGTTTTTTTTCTAGCCCTCCGGATCGAGCACAACTTCGGTAAAGAGACGAGGCCCGAAGAGAAAGTTGAGCTCGGATGAAAAGTTTGAGATCATAGCAATCGCGCCCGACAGCCAACCGATTGAACCCCTCCGGACAAAGAGCACATTTGTTGCTCAGTGCAGGGTTTTGGTTAGGGACAAGATCCCGATCAGCATCCAGCAATGGTTAAAGCCGGCTACAGAAGACCCTGAGGTGTCTTATGTCAATGATATGCAGAAAAATGATCTTTGGACTGAGATGAAGTCAAATTTCACCCTACCGCTAGAGGATGATATGGAGAAGCCAGTTAAAGAGCAATTAATCAAGTCTTTTGCTCTTAAGAGGATGGCAGAACTATTCAGGAGGTGGAAGAAAGAGCTGAATAAGTTTGTCGAAAATAAAGAGACACCAGAATTCAAGGGCAGATATGAGAAGATCAAAGATCACTGGCCCGCATTTGTGGCCCACAAGACATCGGAAATGAGTAAGAAGATGTCGGCGACAAACAAGCAAAATGTTGTGAAGAAGAAGCATCACCATCGCACGGGGTCAGGTGGCTACCTCGCAGCCCGGCCTAAGTGGGCCAAGATTGAGAATGATCTGGTTGATAAAGGGATCGAACCAGAGACAATTAACTGGCCAGACCGTTGCCGGACTTGGTTCTTTAGGGCTGGCGGAACCTTGGACCCTGTATCAGGGAAGTGCATTTGGACGGACGAGCAAATGGAAATACCAGTCAAGAGGCTTAAGCACTATATCGAAGCAGCGCAGCAAGGGACGTTCATTCCAGACAGAGAGAACGGCGAGCTCACAATGGCCCTCGGGAATCCTGAGCACCCTGGACGGACATGAGGCACGCCAGGCTCCATTCCATGGAAGGCTGGGTTTCCGGACGCAGGCGGTTACAAATGCCACGAGAGGAGGAAGAAAGTGGAGCAGACCCAACTGCAGGCGCTGCATGCTAGGGTACAAGCGATAGAGGAACGAGAAGCAAATCGCAACAAACAAACGCCGGAGCTTCCCCCGAAGCTACCCCACCATCTCAGCGGAGAAGCAGCGTGGCTTCCACCGAGCTGCTTCAGTCGGAGCATGTCTTGACGGCTCCTGCCAGCTATCCCGTGGATGCTATCACGGAGTCTCAAAATTGCCACCTTATGATGCAATGGATTAATATGAAGGTCAAGGTGGTTGTTGGCTCTGTTTTTCCTACTGAACCCGGCGCAACTTTTCACTGCCGGCCGATTCCAGAAGGATATGCTAGGGTGATGGTGGATGAAATAACAGAGGGATTTGAGGACCTCCAGCTTGACCACCCTACCGGTGAAGGGGAGACTCGGCTGGGTTCTGCTCTGAAAACTCCATGCCTATGGCGAAAGGAGCTCATCAACCTTCTGAACTAGACGCCTCCACCTCCTCCTCCTCCTCCGGCGAGTCAGGGCACTCCGCCTCCTCCACCGCCTCCTCCTCCGGCGACTGACGATCAGGGCACTCGGCCGGCTCCTTCTCCTGCGCGTGGCGGCACTCCGCCTCCTTCTCCGCCTGCGTCAACGTGCCCGAGCAGCCAGCCTCCTCCTTCTCCGCCTCATCAGCAAGGGCGGAAGAGACCTGCCGCCGCTCCGGCTGCTCCGGCGCATCATAGTCCTTCTCCTCTGCCTCGTAAGCAAGTAAAGAAGACAATCGCTCCGTCTGCTCTGTCGGCGTCTAGCAGTACAGCCAAAGGCGGGAGGACATATAGATTCGGTCCTTCTCTGAAGACTCCAGAGAAGTTACCATACGAGAGGACCCCGGAGGAGAACGCCGAGATCGCGCGAGAAGAAGTGAGGAACTTCTTTGAAGGGGTGAAAGAAAAGAAACATCCACCTCCGAAGGAGAAGGTAGATCCGGTGAAAGCGAAGCGCACTCTGGCTGCCCAGACAAAACCACCCAAGTCTCCGCCAAAACAAAACTATGGGCGCATTATTGGAAAGGAATTTGCCGAAGCGGAGCGATCGGGAAGTACTGTCAGTGATCAAAGGCTGAAAGAACGACGAGCTGGGAAACAAATTGCCCAGCTCGGTGAACAGGCGAAGCAATCATGCCCCCCGCTCAAGGTGCATAGCGACATCGTCGCTAATGATCCGAGGATGGTGCCTGGTTATAGCAATCTTGGAGATTACCTGCCCGACGATGTACATTATGATTTCATGGAGGTGCAGATACAAAGATACGAGTACGGGAAGCCTCTCGTCAAAGATGAAAGATCTCTATCAACGATGATGTGAATATTGCATGATTGGTACATGAAAATCTGTAGAGAGTCTGGGGGGAGGAATACTTTGTATGTGAGAGTTAAAAAGGAGCATGACCTCGTTGGAATTGACCTGTTGCCTGTTCCATTTGAGGAGTTCTTTTATTTTTTCAATCAATTGGCCCTCGATAAAGCAACGGTCACCTACTACTGTCTGTAAGTAGTACTACTTCTATCATTAAGTGTCTCTATATAGCTCAGCTCTTTCATTGCATGTATTTATAATTATCCTCACTATATTATGCAGATTGAAGATTGTCGAATTGAAGAAAAGACAAATCAGTGATATTGGGTTCATTAACACAAATGTCATAGATGCAACTCGGGTTAAATTTCATGCCGCAGATACCGAGGCAAACTTGCTACGATCGTTGGTAATAAATGAAAACAAAGATATAATACTCTTTCCTTACAACTTCAAGTGAGTGTTACTATCTTGTGCGTATTCGGTTTCCCTTATATATTAGTCAAGGTTATAGTAATGTAATTGATGAGTTATGCATGCGTGTGCAGTTTCCACTATATTCTCCTAGAGATTAAGCTTGAGCAGGGACTAGTAACCGTCTTAGACTCAAGACGAAAAGATCCCCAGGACTATGCGGACATGACTCAAATGCTCGAGAAGTAAGTTAAATCAATCATTATCCACCATATCAGCAACTTTGTTCATTTCCTGATATATCAAGTAATTGTTTTCTTTGTCTGGCAGGGTTTGGAAAAAATTCACCAAAAAAGCTCCGGGACTCCCGAAGAAGCTGCAATTTAGACACCCGAAAGTAAGTACTATAGTAGCATGTTCCACGCATCTCCTATTGATTCAAGCGCTAGTTTCATCAATACCATTTGGCATTTTTGCTTATAAGTTTGATTGACCTCTATTTCTTGTAAAGTGGTTGTGGCAGGAACAAGGGAATGATTTCTGTGGATACTACGTTTGCGAGTCCATCCGCCACACGACCTGTGAGCGGGGCTACTCTGACGAACAATATGAAGTGCGTAAATAACAACATTCACAATTTTATTTTATTACCATCATTTGTGTTGAGTTTCATTCATTCATATATATATATATGTATTAACCCCCTTCTTCATATTAGATGTTTCGGAAGCGGGATGAACTCCTAGCACCAGCTCGCATGTGAGCAATTCAAGAGGAATTGGCGACATTCTTTCTTGACCACATGATCGCTGAAGACAGAGAATACTATGTGGACCATGAGTCCATATGTTAGGAGATTATATTTGTAAGAGATAATTATTGTATATATGTAGCCGGTAGTGTCGGATAGATATACGAGAACTTCTTGTTCGACCAATCTCTTGGAGAAGGAGAGGTGGTCGATATCACTTCTCTCTGTATGCATATATGTTCATGACGATCTTCTCTTTCCTTCGTTTTCTTACTAGCTAGCTAGCGTGTCTAGTCCTCTCTATGCGTATGTATAGTACGTAGAGTCGACCAAGCACGGACGTAAGAGAGGACACTTCTCTCTATTAATTATAGCAAGCTAACACAATATATGAAACACCTAAATTAACCCCCCCCCCCAAAAACCCCAAACCCCCCCCTTTCAAAAAAAACAAAAACCACAGCCACAGAAATGCTGACGCGTGGATGCCTATTGGTCCCGGTTGGTGCCACCAACCGGGACCAAAGGCCCTCCTGCTTGGGCTCCGCGCACAGGCCACATGGAGGCCATCTGTCCCAGTTCTGGATTGAACCGGGACTAAAGGGACAGGGCATTAGTACCGACCCTTTAGTCCCGGTTCAGGAACCGGGACAAAAGGCCCTAACGAACCGGGACAACAGGCCCTTTTTCTACTAGTGACTGACCCCCACAAATCAATACTAGTCTTTTCTGCGCACTTTGTCCTCACGAGCGCACTTTTTCCTCACTCGTGCGCACCCAGGAGAAACTTCCCGGTCGGTCACCCATCCTGAAATTACTCCAAGCTGAGCACGCTTAGCTTTGGAGTTCTTTCCGAATGGGCTCCCGGAAAAGAAGGAATTACTTATTTATATGAGTAGTCTATCATCCCTAATAAGCTAGGCTATCACATACACCCCCACTTAGAGGAACCGGCGTCCTCGCCGGGCCACAGGAACGTTCCCTCTTGGCACATACGCCTGTGCTTCCAGTCCGACACATGTGCCATGCCGTGTGCCACGACGGGTCACAAACGTCATGCACAACATGACCGCGCACCTGTCCACAAACATCCGTGTAACCGCGAGGGTCGGCTCTGATACCAACTTGTAATGCCCCAGACACACCCGCCAGTGGTCGTTACTCCTAGCGGGATCTTGACTGGCCCCATAGATCAATACTAGTCTTTTCTGCGCACTTTGTCCTCACGAGCGCACTTTTTCCTCACTCGTGCGCACCCAGGAGAAACTTCCCGGTCGGTCACCCATCCTGAAATTACTCCAAGCTGAGCACGCTTAGCTTTGGAGTTCTTTCTGAATGGGCTCCCGGAAAAGAAGGAATTACTTATTTATATGAGTAGTCTATCATCCCTAATAAGCCAGGCTATCACATACACCCCCACTTAGAGGAACCGGCGTCCTCGCCGGGCCACAGGAACGTTCCCTCTTGGCACATACGCCTGTGCTTCCAGTCCGACACATGTGCCATGCCGTGTGCCACGACGGGTCACAAACGTCATGCACAACACGATCGCGCACCTGTCCGAAAACATCCGTGTAACCGCGAGGGTCGGCTCTGATACCAACTTGTAATGCCCCAGACACACCCGCCAGTGGTCGTTACTCCTAGCGGGATCTAGACTGGCCCCATAGATCAATACTAGTCTTTTCTGCGCACTTTGTCCTCACTCATGCGCACCCGGGAGAAACTTCCCGGTTGGTCAACCATCCTGGAATTACTCCAAGCTGAGCACGCTTAACTTTGGAGTTCTTTCCGAATGGGCTCCCGGAAAAGAAGGAATTCCTTATTGATATGAGTAGTCTATCATCCCTAATAAGCCAGGCTATCACATACTTTCCAAGGAATTTATTAGTTGACAACATAAAGTAAATTCATTTTTCATTTCGGGACTGGGCATCCCTAATACCTTTGTCGTACTCTCGTGTAAAGACAAGATAAACACTCATCTTCAGAATAACATATCTAGCATGGAAAAATACCAGCCACCCCCTACCGTTTCATGAGCGGTACGAGCACACAAAAAGGAAATTTATTTTTAAGATTAGATATGGCTTGCACATACAAATTTTCTTAGAACGGCAAAAGAATACCGCTTATAGGTAGGTATAGTGGACTCATATGGAGAAACTGGTTTAAGGATTTTGGATGCACAAGTAGTAATCACACTTAGTACAAGTGAAGGCTAGCAAAAGATTGAGAAGCATCCAACCAAGAAATGAAAATTTTCATAAGCGAGCATTAAGCATAACTAACACCGAATAATGCACCATAAGTAGGATGTAATTTCGTGCTTTCATAGGGAATCACAAACCTTAACACCAATATTCTTACTAAAGCATAATTACTCATCAACATGACTCACATATTATATCATCATACCACAAAACTATTACAAAGAATCAAGTTTATGTTTTCCAATGATCTTCATGAAAGTTTTTATTATATCTCTTTTTAATATCTATCACTTTGGGACTAATTTCATATGTTGCTTTTGATACCTCAAACAAACCTAAGTGAAGAACATGAGCATAAAAATTTTCTTCTCTCAAAATAATATAAGTGAAGCATGAGAGAAGTTCTTTAAAAAAATTTACTAACTCTCAAATAAATCTAAGTGAAGCATGAGAGTATTTCTTCATAAATAATAAAGTAGACCATGCTCAAAAAGATATAAGTGAAGCACTAGAGCAATTCCATAGCTCAAAAAAGATTTAAGTGAAGCATAGAGAGCAATTCTAGCAAATCATAGCATAATTTTGGCTCTCTCAAATAGGTGTGTCTAGCAAGGATACTTGACTTAAACAAAAAAGAAAAACAATCAAAGACTCATATTATACAAGACGCTCCAAGCAAAACTCATGATATGTGGCGAATAAAAATATAGTTCCAGGTAAAATACCGATGGTCGTTAGAAGAAAGAGGGGATGCCACTCGGGCATCCCCAAGCTTAGTTGCTTGCTGTTTTTAGATAATAGTTTGGGATGACATGGGCATCCCAAAGATAAGGCTCTTCTTACTCCTTATTCCTTCATCCATCGTGATCTCACCCAAAACTTGAAAACTTCAATCACACAAAACTCAACAAACCTTCATTAGATCCGTTAGTATAACAAAGCAAATCACTAATCTGAGTACTGTTGAAAACCCATTAATATTTTATTTTTGAATTATATATGTTTTATTCTAACTTTTCTATGGCTCATACCCCCCGATAGTGTCCATAGATTCATCAAAATAAGCACACAATGCAAAGAAAACTGAATCTATAAAAACAGAACAGTCTGTAGCAATCTGAAAACTTCATGTACTTCTGCAACTCCAAAAAATCTGAAAAATTAGGACAACGTGGGAAATTTTTATATAAATCTTGTGTACAAAAATCGGGATTTTATCGTGCTTCTGTGAATTTTCAAAATTGTTTTACTCGACGCAAAAGTTTCTGTTTTTTAACAAGATCAAATCAACTATCACCCAACATGATCCCACAGGCTTTGCCTGGCAAAAACACTAATTAAAACATAAAAACACAATCATAACGGTAGCATAATTTTGCAAACACTCAAGAACATAAAGAAAAAGGTAAAAATAAATTTTATTCATTGGGTTGCCTCCCAACAAGTGCTATCATTTTATGCCCCTAGCTAGGCATATTGCATAGATGTAAGTGTTGTCATCTTTAGTTTTTGCAACATTTGTAAGGGCTTTTTCAAACTCGGGAGGCTCTTTACACTTCCCAAGATTTTCAGGAAAAGAGACCATTTTGAGATCCAAAATGTCCAAACGCTTATTGCAAAGAGTAATCAAGGTATTCATTCAATTGAGCTTCCCACTGATATGTTTAAGAGGTTCATTGTAGTTTTGTAACTCAACCAAATGTTTATGCAAATCACTCAACTTATCCAAAATTTGAGCTCCTTCTTGTGTAAAAGAAATCCCCTTTTTGGTAGGCGGAATGCCCAAATCCCTTCTAGGATCTCCTAAGCAGTATCAGCATCAAGCTCAATAAAGTTTCCTTTAGCGGCAAAATCCAAAAGCTGTCTATGATGCAAGGCTAAACCTATACTCCCTCCATTACTTTATATAAGGTGTATAGATTTTTGGGAAAAAACCCTAAAATATAAGGTGTATTGCACTGCACCAGTCGTTTGGATAATTTTTTAGGGATTTGATTACATTTCCTTATATTAGGCAAGCTCCTCTATTTTATCATGCCAATTAGTCAGGTGTAATCTCGCTCAAAACTTGTGAAATTTTACCTCCACGTGTGTTCTTTAATTTCTGTGCCAAAAACTATACACCCTATATTTAGGAATGGAGGGAGTATAAAAATTCTGAAGCAAAATTTTTGCATCCCCTTTTAGATCGCAAATGCGATAGGATTCCATCAGCCTATACCAAGTATCTTTAAAATTTTCTCCTTGTCTCTGTTTGAAGTATAAAACTTCAAAATCCGGTGACAAAGGAGTAGTCGTGCTGGCCATAACAACAAGATCACAAGCAGAAAGACAGATCTAACGAGAAAATGACGAACGAAAAAGAAGGCGAATAAAACGGCAAATTTTTGTGAACTGTGCGAGATGTAGATGAGAGGCAAATAGAAAATAATGTAAATTGCAAGGAGATGAGATTTGTGATTAGGAACATGATATATGTTGATGATGTCTCCCCGGCAATGGCTCCAGATATTTCTTCTGATGCGGCTTGAACTACGTCGGTATTTCCGCACAGAGGAAGGGATGATGTAGCATAGCTTCAGTAGGTATTTCCCTCAGTGATGAGATCAAGGTTATAGAACCAGTAGGAGAACCACGCAACACTACGTAAACTGTACCTACACACAAAGAACAAATACTTGCAACCCACGTAAAAGAGGGGTTGTCAATCCCTCCCGGGTAAAAAGATAGATAAAATTTTAGTAGATTGGATAAATAGATCTCACGGGGATGCGAGATGATATAAATAACAATAAATTGCAGCAAGGTATTTTAGGGTTTTTGGATTAATAGATCTGAAAATAAAAGCAAATAAAATAGATCTCGAAGGCAAATATGATAAAGAAGAGACCCAGGGGCCGTAGATTTCACTAGTGGCTTCTCTCGAGAAAAATAGCATACGGTGGATAAACAAATTACTGTTGGGAAATTGATAGAACTTCAAATAATTATGACGATATCCAAGCAATGATCATTATATAGGCATCACGTCCAAGATTAGTAGACTGACTCCTGCCTGCATCTACTACTATTACTCCACACATCGACAGCTATCCAACATGCATCTAGCGTATTAAGTTCATGGAGAAACGGAGCAATGCAATAAGAACGATGGCATGATGTAGACAAGATCTATTCATGTAGGAATACACGCCATCTTGTTATCCTTAATAGCAACGATACATACGTGTTATTTCGCCTTCTGTCACTCGGATTGAGCACCGTAAGATCGAACCCATCACAAAGCACCTCTTCCCATGGCAAGAAAAATCGATCTAGTCGGCCTAACTAAACCAAAGATTCAAAGAAGAAATACGAGGCTATAAGTAATCATGCATATAAGAGATCAAAACTCAAATAACTTTCATGGATAAAATAGATCTGATCATAAACTCAAAGTTCATCAGATCCAAACAAACACACCTCAAAAAGAGTTAGATCAAATAGATCTCTAAGAGACCATTATATTGAGAATCAAAAGAGAGAGGAAGCCATCTAGCTACTAACTACGGACCCAAAGGTCTACAATGAACTACTCACGCGTCATCGTAGAGGCACCAATGATGATGATGAACCCCTCTGTGATGGTATCTAGATTGGATCTATGGTTTCTGGAATTTGCAGAGGCTGGAATTGTGTTTCGTTGACTCCCCTAGGTTTTTGGAATATTGGGGTATTTGTAGAGCAAAGAGGCAGTGCAGGAGACCACCGAGGTGGGCACAACTCACTAGGGCACGCTTAGGCCCCTAGGTGCGCCCAGGTGGGTTGTGCCCCCCTCGGGGCACCCCTCTGGTACTTCATTGGCACATCCTGTGTCTTCTGGCACAGAAAATTCTCCAAAAAGTTTTGTTGCGTTTGGACTCCGTTTGGTATTGACAGGAGGTAGTCAATATATTCCATGATAAGCGGGTTATTATCATGATTTGTGTTTATTCACTCATCCTTGCACGAGAGGGGCGGTAATAGGGATTCCCAGTCCCAAATTAAAAAATTGCAAATAATTAAACAAAACTCCCCCAGGACTGATGTCTGTATGGACGGTACCCGTGGATTCGGCTAGCCATGTCGTGTGTTTGTTGGTGGAGGGGGAGTAAACCTTTATTTTTATCGCTTGGGAACCACCACTAATGTGTTTAGCATGGAAGATATCGATAACTGATGGTCGCGAAGTAAACAGGAAGGGTGCATTTCTCAAAATTTCATTTATCTCTGTTTTAAAAATCTGAGCTCTGGCACCGCTGCAAATCACTACTTCCCTCTGCGAAGGGACTATCTATTTAATTTTATGTTGTGTCATCTCCTTCTCAAATAAGCGCCAGATCTGAGAGCACTATTGTCATCCTCATGTATTGTTTATAGCTAATGTTGGATGCATCATGACTAGATCTTTTCTACCATGAATTACAATGTTTAGTCGCTACTTGAACTTTGGAGGTGCTCTGCATTTATGTTTTGCGGTCTCAGAAATGGCTAGCAAGATACCATTTTTGTCATATTATATCATGATTGTTCTGACAAAGTGTTGGCATTTGAGATATCTTATTATTGCTCACTAGTTGATTATGTCATGGATATGAGTTAATATAATTTTTAAGAGTTATTGTTGACATGGTTAGTCATGATCTTTGCTGAAAACCTGGGTGCTACTTAAGCTTATTTATGTAAACAAGAGCAAAAGAGTTCGTAAAAGTTTTTCTTTTTCACTTTCAGTTTATCAACTGAACTGCTTGAGGACAAGCAAAGGTTTAAGCTTGGGGGAGTTGATACGTCTCTACCGTATCTACTTTTCCTAACGCTTTTACTCTTGTTTTGGACTCTAATTTGCATAATTTGAATGAAAATAACCCGAACTGACGCTGCTTTCAGCAGAACTACCATGGTGTTGTTTTTGTGCAGAAATAAAAGTTCTCGGAATGGAATGAAACTTTTTGGAGAATTTTATACAATAAAAGAAAATAGTGGAGCCAAGAACCACTGGAGGGGGTCCCTGGGGGGAGCACAACCCACCAGGGCGCCCACCCTCCTGGCACACCCAGGTGGGTTGTGCCCACCTGGTGGCCCTGCTGACCCTATCTCCGACGCTATAAAATCGTATTTCCAGAGAAAAAATTAGGGAGAAAGAATTATTACGTTTCACGAGACGGAGCCGCTGAGGGAGTCCTGGATTAGGGGGTCCTCGGACAGCCGGACTGTCGGGGATATACCCCGTGGCGTAAACCGGCCGGAAGTATAAACCGGCCGGACTGGATGACTCACTGGTAACCCGCCCAGAGCTTGGCGGTTCACGGGCTACCCGCCCGGTCTTGGCGGTTCATTAGTAACCGGCGGGCGGGTCAGATGGATGATGAGGCCCATGGCCCAGAAGGCCGGTTCATGTCTAATGGTGGGCCGGTTTATGAGAAAAGCACAAGGAATATTCCCTTACAAAGGAGGCAAGACTAGGACTCCACTTGTAATAGAGTAATCCTAGTCCTAATAGGACTAGTCATGTAAACCGCCCCTTCAACATATATAAGGAGGGGCAGGGCACCCCAAGAGGGACAAGATTCACAAGTTCCACAGGTTGGACAAGTTAGGTTTAGACAATAGCTCTCGAGATAGAGCACTCTTGTAACCGTGATCATCATCATCAATATCAATGAAGCAGGATGTAGGCTTTTACCTCCACCGTGAGGGGCCGAACCTAGGTAAAACATCGCGTCTCTCATCCCACTCAACCCCTCTCAAGCTACCACATAGATGCGTTGGCCTCACGACTAAGTCCTGACACTAAGGACATCTGCCGTGACAATTCCATGACACGGACCATATACTTTGGCCGGACTGTTGGACTATGGAGATACAAGATTGAAGGCTTCGTCCTGTGTCCGGGTGGGACTCTCCTTTGCGTGGAAGGCAAGCTTGGCGATTCAGATATGTAGATCTCCTTCTCTGTATCCGACTCTGTGTAACCCTAGCCCCCTCCGGTGTCTATATAAACCGGAGGGTTTAGTCCGTAGGACAACAACAATCATAATCATAGGCTAGCTTCTAGGGTTTAGCCTCTACGATCTCGTGGTAGATCAACTCTTGTAATACTCATATCATCAAGGTCAATCAAGCTGGAAGCAGGGTATTACCTCCATCGAGAGGGCCTGAACCTGGGTAAACATTGTGTCCCCCGCCTCCTATTACCATCAGCCTTAGACGCATAGTTCGGGACCCCCTACCCGAGATCCGCCGGTTTTGACACCGACATTGGTGCTTTCATTGAGAGTTCCACTATGCCGTCACGATAAGGCTTGATGGCTCGTCTTGTTGTCAAGGACAACATTACCTCTGGGGGAGCCCTGGCTGTAGGCCAAACTCTCCGACTAGGCGGCTTCGTCATGACTGCCTGTTCGGCCGTCGCGCCGACAATTACTTCTCGGGTCATCAAAAACAGCCTCCACGTCGGCTCAGGATTCACCGAGCAAATGGATCCAATGGAGCTCTCTTCCTTGAACGAGCTCTTGGATTGCATCGCTACCTTGGGAGTCGCTACGGACTATGATCGGATCGGGTTTAAACCCGACCAAAGGGAGATTAATTCTCCGCCGGTCACCCATAAAATAGCGGTGGTGGAGGAGCAATGCAGCGATTCTTCCTCTATTTTGAGGACAAACTATGTCCGGATTCCCGAGCTCTCCGAGCCGGATACCCATCTACCGGAGGACATGTCCCAAGCTCCGAACCTAGAATCGGACAGCGGGCCAGAACTATTGGGCAACGTCCCGGAGCCTGGACTGCTAAGCTCGGAAACTCCTCTGCCCCTGGGTCTCAGATTGGGTCAGGGTTTGGACCTAAATCTACCCACCCACCCTCACATAAGTGATCTTTCCCACATTAGACAAGAGCCCCAAGAGACAGTACATCACTATTGGGCCAGATTCCTCCTTGTAATGAGCAAGGTTAAGGACTGTCGCGAGGAAGATGCAATTTCATTCTTTTGCAAAAATTGCACGGACAAGGGAATCCTCGACACCATAAGTCTTCGTGACATAGCACACTTCGCTGACTTGGCGGCCATAGTACAGAAGTACTGTGCGGTGGAAAGCACCTGGAAAACCCAAACAAAATTCTGGGATCCTCCGGCTCTCACTAAACCCTCCGTCCGAACTAAAAGGGTGTACTCTCGTAAGTCACCCGATCCAATTACAAAGAAACCAAAGCCCACTACAGGGCGTGGAACCGTATTGGAGGGATGTCTCAATGGGCCATGTAAAATTCACAATACACCGGATACCATGCCAACACATAGCCTTAGAGCATGTTGGATACTCCGGCAGGTGGCCAAGAGCAGCGAGGATCTCCTCATCAACAATACCACAGAGCACCATCCCGTGGAAAATACCAATGCAGTACTGACAGTCTTCGAGACTTTCGCCTCAAATAATAGGCGCAAGCGAGCACTCCGAAGCCTCACCGAAGTCTGCCACGTTGCAACAATAAATCCATCGAACGATACGGCTATAACCTTCAATGCCAGTGACGAACCTCAATTCCGAACAGCCTGAGCACCAGCCGCTTTGGTCCTTAGTCCAATTGTGGCAGGCTTCCAGCTTACTAAAGTGCTCACGGATGGTGACAGCAGATTAAACCTCATCTACGAGGAGACTCTTAGCAAAATGAAAATAGACAAGAGCCGCATTGAGCAAAGCAGCACGACCTTTAGAGGAATCATCACTAGTCGGGAGACACGATGTGCGGTAAAAATCACACTAGATGTGGTATTCGGCACGCCGGAGAATTATAGGTCCGAAGAAATCACATTCCAAGTGGCCCCGTTTAGTAGCGGATACCACGCCCTTTTAGGGTGGGAGGCATTCATGATCTTCCAAGCTATACCCCATTACGGGTATATGAAGCTCTAGATGCCCGGGCCCAATGGAATCATCACTCTAGCTAGTAATCCGGACATAGCACTCCGTGCCGAAAATAAAACCGACGCACTGGCCCTCGAGGCGTTTTCCGAAGCCCTCGCGGTCGAAGAACTAACTGTGCTACGCTCCACAATGGACAGGGACGACGTGATACTCGACAAAAGACCCAAGTCCACCTCTTTCAAACCAGCGGAGGAAATAGTCAAATTCCAGGTCCACCCAACAGACCCTACAAAAACAACATCCATCGGGGCACAGCTGAACCCCACAACAGACGCCGCACTGCGTGAGTTCTTGTGCGAGAGTTGGTCCATCTTCGCCTGGCATCCTTCAGACATGCCAGGAATCCCATGCAGGATGGCCGAGCATAGCCTAAATATTCTAAAGGGATTCAAGCCGGTCAAGTAGACTCTTCGGCGTATCTCAGAGCCTAAGCGACAAGCCATGGGAGAAGAGCTAGCTAAGTTACTTGAGGCCGGATTCATTAGAGAAATAAAACATCTGGACTGGCTAGCAAACCTGGTGATGGTACCAAAGAAGGACAAATCATGCCGCCTATGTGTCAATTTCAAGGACCTTAACAAGGCTTGCCCCAAGGATCACTTCCCCCTCCCCCGCATCGATCAAATTATCGACGCTACCGCAGGACACGACTCATTGTGTTTCCTCGACGCATACTCTGGATACCATCAAATCAAGATGGCGGAGTCCGTTCAAGCCAAAACGGCATTCATCACTCTGTACTGCCCCTTCTGTTTTAACACCATGCTTTCGGGCTCAAAAACGCCGGTGCAACCTATCAACGCATGATTCAGACATGCCTGGAAACACAAATCGGCAAAACAGTGGAGGCATATGTAGATGATGTGGTCATTAAAACCAGACACGTCGAATCTTTAATAGACGACTTGAGGCTTACGTTCGACAATCTCCGAACATATGACATCAAGCTCAATCCGGAAAAATGCGTTTTCGGCGTGCCCGCCGGAAAGCTCTTGGGGTTCATCGTTTCCAATAGAGGAATTGAAGCAAATCCGGCTAAAATATGAGCTTTGTCATTGTTGGCTATCCCAACAGACCTCAAGCAAATCCAGAAATTAACCAGATGCGTGGCTGCCTTAAGCCGCTTTATCTCCCAATTGGGAGAAAAGGCATTACCTCTTTATCGCCTTCTTCAACGCACCGAACACTTCGAGTGGACGGATGCGGCCACGGCCGGATTGGAAGAAATAAAATCCCTCTTGGCAAGCAACCCAATCTTGGCCGCGCCAAATATCGGCGAACCAATACTGTTATATATAGCGGCAACACACCAGGTTGTAAGCGCGGTGCTCGTCATCAAACGAGAGACGGACGGACATAAGTTCCCGCTTCAAAAGCCGGTATACTACGTATCCACTGTCCTCACTCCATGTAAATCACGGTACCCACATTATCAAAAGATAGCATACGCGGTCTTCATGACATCCCGAAAACTACGACACTACTTTCAAGAGTGTTCAATTACGGTGGCCTCTGAAGTACCACTCAACGACATAATAAATAACCGCGATGCCACGGGCCGGATTGCTAAATGGGCTATTGAACTCCTCCCGTTCGACATAACATACAAACCACGACGAGCCATTAAGTCACAAGTACTGGCTGATTTCGTCGCCGAATGGACAGAAGCCGAACTCCCTAAAGAGTACGGCGCGTACTCCAATTGGATCATGCACTTTGACGGCTCTAAGATGTTGGCTGGTCTGGGGGTAGGCGTCGTCCTGACATCCCCCACCGGAGATACAGTCCAATACGTACTCCAAATATTATAAACAGACTCCAACAATGCAGCAGAATATGAGGCCCTGCTGCATGGTCTCCGGATGGCAGTCTCCATGGGCATTCAACACCTAGAGGTGCGTGGGGATTCGAACCTCGCAATATCTCAAATAAATGGAGACTTTGACGCCAAGGAGCCAAAAATGGTGGCTTACCGCAATGTCGTCCTCAAAATGTCAGCTCGGTTCGAGGGGCTCGAATTCTACCATGTGGTCCGAGAAAACAATCAAGCGGCGGATATCCTCGCCCGCATCGGCGCTAAGCATGACCCTGTCCCACCTAATATCTTCTTGGAAAGGCTGTTTAAGCCATCCGTGGTGTGGGAAGGGGAGACCGGCAACAACAGTCCGGATCCGGCCACAACACCAGATCCCGAACACTCTAACGTAATCGGAGGCTCCACCACAGAAATAACACCTTCGACCCACGTGATTATGGCTGTCATCGCCCCGTGGACAGAACCCTTCTTGGCTTACCTAAATAGGCAAGAACTCCCTAAGGACCCAAACGAGGCACGTTGCATTGTGCGGCGGTCTAAAGCCTACAAGGTCCACAAGGGAGAGCTTTATAAGAAAAGCGCTACCGGAGTACTTCAAAGGTGCATCTCCGAAGAGGAAGGACGGCAACTTTTGGCAAAAATTCACGCTGGACTCGGCGTCCATCACGCCGCAGCTCGGGCCCTTGTAAGCAAGGCCTTCCGTACAGGTTTCTACTGGCCGACAGCCCGAGCAGACGCACAGGACCTCGTCCAACATTGCGTCGGTTGCCAGCTTTTTGCAAACCAAAGCCATATGCCACCTACCGCTCTCCAAACAATCCCCATTACTTGGCCCTTTGCGGTCTGGGGGCTTGATATGGTCGGACCCCTTAAAGGAGGAGGCCATAAGAAAAAGTACCTATTGGTCATGGTGGATAAATTCACCAAATGGATAGAAGCCAAACTAGTTAAAACGGCCGAGTTCGGACCAGTGATAGACTTCATATCCGGGGTTGTAAACCATTATGGTGTCCCCCATAGCATCATCACCGATAACGGCTCGAACTTTACAGCTGACGAGGTAAAAACTTGGTGCGGCAACATGGGCATTAAGCTCGATTATGCCTCCGTCTATCACCCCCAAAAAATGGTCAAGTCGAATGAGCAAATGGTCTTATTATGAGAGGCATTAAACCCAGATTAGTGCGATCCTTGAAGGAATCAGATACGCACTAGCTTGAGGAGCTCGACTCCGTACTATGGGGGCTGCGGACCATGCTGAATAGCACTACCGGATACATACCGTTTTTATGGTGTATGGCGCAGAGGCGGTACTGCCCTGCGACATTGAGGGAGTCCTGGATTAGGGGGTCTCCGGACAGCCGTACTGTTGGACTATGAAGATACAAGATTGAAGACTTCGTCCCGTGTCCGGATAGGACTTTCCTTGGCGTGGAAGGCAAGCTTGGCAATACGGATATGTAGATCTCCTCCCTTGTAACTGACACTGTGTAACCCTAGCCCCATTCGGTGTCTATAAACCGGAGGGTTTAATCCGTAGGACAACATACAATCATACCATAGGCTAGCTTCTAGGGTTTAGCCTCTACGATCTCGTGGTAGATTAACTCTTGTAATACTCATATCATCAAGAACAATCAAGCAGGACGTAGGGTATTACCTCCATCAAGAGGGCCCGAACCTGGTTAAACATCGTGTCCCCTGCCTCCTATTACCATCTACCTTAGACGCACAGTTCGGGACCCCCTACCCGAGATCCACCGATTTTGAGACCAACATTGGTGCTTTCATTGAGAGTTCCACTGTGCCGTCACTGTAGGCTCGATGGACCCTTTTATTGTCGATAACAATGCGGTCCAGGGTCAGGTTTTCCTCCCCGGACAGACCTTCGTACTCGGCGGCTTCGCACTGCGGGCCAATTCGCTTGGCCATCTGGAGCAGATCGAGAGCTACGCCCCTGGCCATCAGGTCAAGTTCGGAAACCTAAACTACACTGCCGACATCTGCGGAGACTTGATCTTCGACGGATTCGAGCCCATGTTAGGTGCGCTGCACAATCACGACAAGCATGACGTAACTCTGCCATCGGACTGTGTTCGGGAGATCGCATCTGCAACTACTCCGGCCTTCAATCCGGAGCAAATGGCGCCATCCGAGGGCAGAGGGATAGACCCCGCCATGGAGGCCGCACACTCAGTGGCGATGGAGCCGGATACTGACTTCACCCCTTATGAGAGTCGTGTCGCCGAACCACTGGATTCGTCTCCGGCCACGGACTCCGAGCCGCCTGCATCCGTGCCTATCGAATCCGACTGGGCGCCGATCATGGAGTTCACCTTCGCGGATATCTTTCAGCACTCGCCTTTCGGCGATGTGCTAAATTCATTAAGGTCTCTCTCCTTGTTAGGAGAACCTTGGCCGAACTATGTCCGACTAGAATGGGATGCGGACGATGAAGAAATTTGCTACCCACCCACCACCCACTTAGTAGCCACTGTCGACGATTTAACTGACATGCTCGACTTCGACTCCGAAGACACCGACGATATGGATGACGATGCAGGAGACGAATAGGAACCACCGCCCACAGGGCGCTGGACCGCCACCTCATCATATGATATATACATGGTGAACACCCCCAAAGAAGGCAATGGCGACGAGACAGCGGAGGATGACCCCTCCAGGAAGCAACCCAAGCGCCGACGTCAGCGGCGCCGCTCTAAGTCCCGCCACAGCAAAAGTAGTGATACCGGCACAAGAGACAATAACACTCCGGATAGTGCCTTAGACAACCACAATCCCCTCCAGCACGATGTAGAGTGGGAGGGCGAACAAGCTAGCCCTCCAGAACAGGCAACAGATGGAGAATCGGAGGAGGACAATTACATGCCTCTCTCCGAAGACGAGGTGAGCCTCGGCGACGAAGAATTTATCGTACCTAAGGATCCCGTCGAGCAGGAGCGCTTCAAGCGCTGGCTAATGGCCACAGCAAATATCCTGAAGAAAAAGCAACAACAGCTTCAAGCTGATCAAGACTTGCTAGCAGACAGATGGACCGAAGTCCTTGCGGCCGAGGAATACGAACTCGAGCACCCCTCCAAGAGTTACCCAAAGCGCAGGTTGCTACCTCACCTCGAGGAGGAAGCATTGAAACCCACATCACCAGTGTATGATGCGGCTGACCGGCCACCTCGTGGCCGAGCTAGAGAGGCGTTTCAGCCTGAAGTTCGGCCTGCACCCCGCCGCCACTCAAACAAAAATACCAAGGCCCGGGGCAACACAGGAGACCTACGAGACGTACTGGACAGCAGGGCAAAACATGCAAGGTCAATATACGGGTCACGGGGGCACGCGCCAACACGGGACGATGACCGTCGCGCCAAACACACTAAAAGTAAATCCGGCCGGGCCGAATACAGCAGACAAGACTCATAAGAAATGCGTCGTGATATAGCCCGACATAGAGGCGCCGCACACCCCCTATGCTTCACTGATGAAGTTATGGATCACGAATTCTCGGAGGGTTTTAAACCCGTAAATATCAAATCATATGATGGTACAACAGATCCTGCTGTATGTATTGAGGATTTCCTCCTCCACATCCACATGGCCCGCGGTGATGATCTGCATGCCATCAAGTACCTCCCACTAAAACTCAAAGGAACAGCTCAGCATTGGCTGAATAGCTTGCCAGTAGACTCCGTCGGCAGTTGGGAGGATTTGGAAGACGCATTCCTTGACAACTTCCAGGGCACTTATGTGCGACCACCGGATGCTGATGACTTGAGCCATATAACTTAGTAGCCAGGGGAATCGGCCAGGAAATTCTGGACACGGTTCCTAACTAAGAAAAACCAAATTGTCGATTTTCCAGATGCAGAGGCCTTAGCGGCATTCAAGCATAACATCCGTGACAAGTGGCTTGCCCGGCACCTCGGCCAGGAGAAGCCGAAGTCTATGGCAGCCCTCACGACACTCATGACCCGCTTTTGCGCGGGCGAGGATAGCTGGCTAGCTCGTAGGAACAACACATCAAGGAATCCGGGCACTCCGGATACCAAAGATGCCAACGGCAGACCACGTCGTAACAGACAAAAGTGTCGCAACAACAGCAATAACACCGATGATACGGCAGTCAATGCCAGATTCAGAGGCTCTAGATCCGGTCAGCGGAAAAAGCCATTCAAAAGAAGTACTCCAGTCCCGTCCAGTTTGGATCGCATACTCAATCGCTCGTGTCAAATCCACGGCACCCCCGATAAGCCAGCCAATCACACTAACAGAGAATGTTGGGTGTTCAAGCAGGCCGGCAAGTTAAATGCCGAAAGCAAGGACAAGGGGCTGCATAGCGATGACGAGGAGGAGCCCCGGCCGCCAAACACGGGAGGATAGAAGAAGTTCCCCCCACAAGTAAATACGGTGAACATGATATACGCAACCCACATTCCCAAGAGGGAATGGAAGCGTGCACTAAGGGACGTTTATGCGATGGAGCCCGTCGCCCCAAAGTTCAACCCATGGTCCGCCTGTCCGATCACCTTTGACCGCAGGGACCACCCCACTAGTATCCGTCATCGCGGATCCGCCGCACTGGTCCTAGACCCCATCATCGATGGATTTCACCTCACTCAAGTCCTTATGGACGGTGGCAGCAGCCTGAACCTGCTCTATCAGGATACAATGCGCAAAATGGGTATAGATCTCTCGAGGATCAAACTCTCCAAAACCACCTTTAAGGGCGTCATCCCAGGTGTAGAGCCCCATTGCACGAGCTCAATCACACTGGAAGTGGTCTTCAGATCTCCGGACAACATCCGAAGCGAGCAGTTAATCTTTGATATCGTCCCGTTCCGCAGTGGCTATCACGCACTGCTCAGGCGAACCGCATTTGAAAATTCAATGCGGTACCACATTATGCATACCTCAATCTCAAGATGCCAGGACCTAGGGGGTCATAACAGTCAATGGAAACACAGAACGCTCGCTCTGCATGGAAAAGCACACTGCGGCCCTCGCAGCAGAAGCACAAAGCAGCCTTTTAAGGAAAACCACTAATTCGGTGATATAGCCCCCGCACACCTTCAAGCGAGTCCGAAGTAAACTGCAACGCCTGGCACGTCCAGAGCTCGCCTAGCAATCCGGCCCCCGTCCTAGTCCCAGTCAAGCGACGAAATCCATGCCGCGTGTATATAATTACAGACTGAAAATACCATGGGCATAGGCGGGGGCACGATCAAGGCACGTCCCGCAATGCGGCTTAACCGCACTAGGGGTTGCATACCTTTTTCATTTTTTTCTCTTTCAGGACCTTACTCTCTGGAAGCCCTTTCCGGCAGTATGATTGCCGGACACATTACGGGAACAACCAAGGAGGCAAGAACCTAATACGTACAAGGGAACCCCTAGGTGGTCTCTAATAACAATCAATATACCCACTTTTTACTACCCATACGCAGCTTGCCCTTGGATAGGACATGTCAGATAGTCCTATTTCTTCCTTATTGCACTACTTGTACCAGTACGCTTCAACATATTATTTAAATAACAATGCATAGCATTAGTCTATTATTGCATTATCTATCTCTTTTTTCTTATATGTTCATTTATGACAACTGGCACCCGTACATTCTGGTACGGTTAATACGCCAGGGGCTTTCGTTTACCCCATAATATGGTGTGAGAAGTCTGAACACTTTCGACAGTGCGGCACCCCGAACTTATAGCATTATATGCATCAGCTCCAAATCATGTCTTGGGTCAATAGTTGGGTTTTCCCGGTTCCCATGCTTTGGTACCTTACGTTCCGCTATATCGGCTGAGGTAGCGCAGGGAGAACTACTGCGATTGTGTCCCGGTTCTTACAGACGAACACCTCAGTAGAGAAAGCCGAAAACTGACTATCATGATAAGGCGAGAGCTGGTCGCTGTTCGAGAGGTCTCAAGTCCTTAAAAGATTTTTTCCACTTCGGGCGAGGAGTCGGCCTTGCCCGACTTAGGCATGTATAGCGCCCCAAATTCGGCCTTCCGAATAGTAGGGGCTTCGCCAAAATTTAAAATTGTAGACTTCTATGGCTAAGTGAGAGTGATAAAGCCTTATAGTCCAATTGTCTGGTTTGTTGTGCTGAACACCTCCCTCAAAGGACCCAAAATTGGGATAAAGGGTGCTCTGGTTTATCCCGAACACCCTAGTACTAGGTACATGGGCGCAGAAGCCGATGACTGGACAACTCTCAATTTTATAAATGGCCGCACAGAAGGTAATATTTTAAATTCAAAAAGCGTTGCATAGCGCAAATAAACTTGTTTCAAATAAACAGGATCACATAAGCATGTTCATTCAAAAATTACATCTCTGGCACATTCATCTGCCACAAGGCGGGAACCCTTCAGGACACTGTCATAATACATTTCGGGGTGACGATGCTCCTTGCCCTCCGGCGGCCCCTCCTTCACCAGCTTCACGGTGTCCAGCTTCGCCCAGTGCACCTTCGCCCGGGCAAAAGCCCTGCGCGCACCCTCGATGCAGATGGACCGCTTTATGACTCCAAGCCATGGGCAGGCATCCACAAACCGCCTCACCAGACCGAAGTAGCTGCCGGGCAGGGGCTCGCCAGGCCACATTCGGACTATAAGACCCTTCATGGCTTGTTTGGCCGCCTTGTGAAGCTCGACCAATTGCTTCAGCTGGTCGCTCAAGGGCATTGGGTGTTCGGTCCCAGTATACTGAGACCAGAACAACTTTTCCATCGAGCTCCCCTCCTCAGCTTGGTAAAATTCCACGGCATCCAGTACACTGCGGGGAAGATCTGTGAACGCTCCTGGAGAGCTCCGAACTCGGGTAAGTAAAAGGAAAGTTTCCTTCATGTGCTTGCTTTGCATAATGAATGCCTTACCCGCTGCTATCTTCTTCACCGCATCAATCTCCTGGAGGGCCTTGTGGGCTTCCGCCTTGGCACTCCGGGCGCTTTCGAGCACCTTCACAAGCTCGGACTCTCGCTCTTAGAGTCAAGCTCCAAGGACTCGTGTTTTTTGGCGAGAGCCTCGAGCTCTTCCTGCACCTCGCCTACCCGGGCTTCTTGCTTTTCCCGCTCCATGCGCTCCTTGGCCGCTTTGTCTCCAGCCTCGGACAACGCCTACTTCAGGGTCGCCACCTCGGTCGTGGCCCCTGGCAAGTTCATGATGATCCTATAACCAAAGTTCTTTTTAATGTATAGAAAAGGTATTGCTTACCTTTGCTCTCCTCGAGCTGCCTCTTGGTAAGGCCGAGCTTGTCCTCGGACCGCTCCAGGTCCTGCTTCAGTGCAGAGACCTCCGCAGTACGTGCGGCAGCAGCCAGCAGTGAAGCCTACACGTGCACATAGACATATTCTGATTAGACTCCTGAGTCATTATTTGATCATCTATTCGGCATTTCTTCACGAACGCCGAATAGAGCATCAGGGGCTACTATCTATGCGGTAATATTCTCTTGTATTTCGATTGCTTACCTCAAAGCCTGTTAGGAGGCTGGCACAAGCTTCAGTTAGTCCGTTTTTAGCGGACTGAACCTTCTCGATCACCGCACTCATGACAGTGCGGTGCTCTTCATCGATGGAAGCGCCGCAAAGCACTTCCAGCAAGTTGTCTGGTGCCTCTGGATGGGCAGAGGCTACCGGCACGGGTGGCTTGCCCCCCTTAATGGGGGATTGCCCGCCGGAGTCCGGAACCATCGAAGGTTCCGGCGCAGTGTTCGGCTGGAGGCCGAACTCGGAGCCCGTGGGAGTCTTGCTCCCTTTGCGCCCAGGGTCCGGAAGGTCGCCTCGAGCGCCCCCAGGACCACCTCCCCTCAGCTCGGTGCCTTTCGAGACAACACCTCGACGTTGTCCGTAGGGCAGGGGGTGGAGGCGGTCGGAAGAGAACCGCTATTCATATCCGACGAGTCCAAAGAACCGCTCGACGAAGATGCGTCGAGATGAGCTCGGGACGGACTGCATAATCATGTTCGGCATGAGGAGAAGCAGGGCAATAAAACATACCATGAATTACTATGGTATCTGGATACTTACGACTTCGCCAGGGGCTTGACCCTGGGTAGCCACTCGTCACCGCTGTAGGCGGCCGTCGTGGAGTAGTCTGGAGGGAGGGTCCTTCCCTTCTTGGACCCTTCGGCCTCCCCGGTTGGGGCGGCCTTCCTTTTCTTATCTCCCCTGGCTGGGGGGGGAGAAATTTTCTCTTCCTCTTCCTCGTTTTCATGGGAGGAGTACGCATCGGAGTCATCGGATGATGAGTCTGATACAACCTTGCGCCGGAGACCCTTTCGGGTCCCTGTGGCCTTCTTCTTGGTCTTCTTCTCTGGCACCTCGTAAGGTGCCAGAGCCAGCATCTCCGTTAGGAGAGCATCTGTAGGATCAGGCAGGGGGGCTAGGCAATCGAGCTGCTCCGATGTCTTTATCCAATCCTGTTAATGGCATGGGAGCTTAAGCAAATCATTTAACTGGGGCAAATAAATACCCTATGAGATACAAAAACTTACCGGATTGGCATGGCGCTTTGCGCTGAGTCCACGGTCCTTGGTGAGGGAAGGAGGTACCTCAGCGCCCTTGAACAGCACCCTCCAGACGTCCTTGTGTGTCGTGTCATAGAGCTCTCGCACCGTTTGGTGCTTGGTCGGGTTGAACTCCCACAAATTGAATGCCCGTCGTTGACACGGAAGAATCCGGCGGAAGAGCATGACCTGGACCACGTTAACGAGCTTGATTTTCTTGCTCATCATGTTCCTGATGCAGGCCTGGAGTCCGGTCAGCTCTACCGAGGAACCCCAGGACAGGCCCTTCTCTTTCCAGGAAGTGAGCCGCGTGGGGATTCCGGATCGGAATTTGGGGGCCGCCACCCAGTTGGTGCCGCGTGGCTCGGTGATGTAGAACCACCCCGATTGCCACCCCTTTATGGTCTCCACATAGGAGCCTTCGAGCCAGGTGACGTTAGGCATTTTGCCCACCATGGCGCCTCCGCACTCTGCTTGCTGGCCGACCACTACCTTCGGTTTAACATTGAAGGTCTTCAGCCACAGGCTGAAGTGGGGCCTAATGCCGAGGAAGGCCTCGCACACGACGATAGACGCAGAGATGTTGAGGATGAAATTGGGGGCCAGATCATGAAAATCCAGCCCGTAGTAGAACATGAGCCCGCGGACAAACGGGTGGAGGGGAAACCCCAGTCCGCGGACGAAGTGGGTAAGTAAAACTACCCTCTCATGGGGTTCAGGCGTAGGGATGATCTGCCCTGGATCTGGCAGCCGGTGCGCGATATCCGCGGCCAGATATCCGGTTTCCCGTAACTTTGTGATGTTCTCCTCCGTGACGGAGGAGACCATCCACTTGCCTCCTGCTCCGGACATGCTTGGAGTTGTTTGAGAAGAAAGACGCGAAATTGGGTGCTGGAGCTCGAGTGTGCGAGAATGGGTAAGCAAGGAGGAAGAAGGCATGGGTACAAAGGGTGAATCCTTGTCCCTTTGTAGGGGCAGAAGAGGTGATGCGCCTCCCCACTTACTTGGTAAAATTACTTATTCCCCAAGCGCTGTAATTGATGGCGCGATTGGGTTACCCATGTCCGTATTGATGAGAATCATGTAATAGGGAGGACACAATCTCTACTTTGACAAGACATGTCAAGAAAACCGCCTCGCGATATGTGCGGTGCTGGTTGAGAAAAACGGTTTGAATAATGACCGGGCCATGACATGATGTCATGATATCAAAACGTGTCAGGAGGTTAGATTTGTGGAAATATTATTCTCTCTATGGTGGTATGAGGAACTTGTTTTGCAGAGCTGGACACTATCCTTGTGTTCACAATCTTCTATGGAGTCTTCGGAGGAGGAACCCGCCTTGCAATGTCGAAGAGAAAATTGCGTGTTGGACTCATCGTCATTGAAGCCTGGTTCAGGGGCTACTGAGGGAGTCCTAGATTAGGGGTTCTCCGGACAGCCGGACTATATCCTTTGGCCGGACTGTTGGAATATGAAGATACAAGATTGAAGACTTCGTCCCGTGTCCGGATAGGACTTTCCTTGGCGTGGAAGGAAAGCTTGGCAATACGGATATGTAGATCTCCTCCCTTGTAACCGACTCTGTGTAACCCTAGCCCCATCCAGTGTCTATATAAACCGGAGGGTTTAGTCCGTAGGCAACATACAATCATACCATAGGCTAGCTTCTAGGGTTTAGCCTCTACGATCTCGTGGTAGATCAACTCTTGTAATACTCATATCATCAAGAACAAATCAAGCAGGACATAGGGTATTACCTCCATCAAGAGGGCCCAAACCTGGGTAAACATCGTGTCCCCTGCCTCCTGTTACCATCTGCCTTAGACGCACAGTTCGGGACCCCCTACTCGAGATCCGCCGGTTTTGACACTGACAGACATCATTCATGACTCACCTCGAGTGCGCATGTACAAAGAGAAAGAAGCCGAGCTTGATCGGCAGGACAGTTTAGACGCCCTGGAGGAGGAGCCTGACATTGCAAAAGCCCGCTCCGCATTCTATCAGCAACAGGCTTGACGGTATCAAAGCAGAGAAGTACGAGCCAAAACTTATAACGTTGGTGAACTCGTTCTACTCCTACCCGAGATGAAAAAGGACAAGCTCAAGCCCAAATGGGAAGGTCCATTCATCATCGACAAGGTTCTAACCGGTGGAGCGTACCGCCTGCGTGATGCATCGGACAATCGACTCGAGCCAAACCCATGGAACACGGCCAGACTCCGAAGGCTCTACGCCTAGTGTCAGACTCTGTGTTCGTCTCCTTACCTCTGCCTTTTATATATATATCCGCTATCTATCTTTCTTTCTTTCTTTCTTCCTTTTTTCTTCACGGCCTTAAAAGGTTAAAATGTGTCTTGACTACACAATCTTGACGCGCCATGCGTGCTCCTTACACCTGGGGGCTTCTTATATAGAAGCTTAATATAATTATGTTCCGGGATCTATGCCCCCTGCACATGTGTTACTTTTCCACATGTACCTTTTCTTCGCCATTATATGCATCGATATGACTTAAGTTTTGGCCAAGCTGGGTTGCCTAGCTCTTGTGTTTATGCCCTACGTTCCCGTTAATTCGGCTAGGGCATAAGGGGAGCACCTCTGCGATTATTACTGTCGGGTCAGCCGAATGTGTACCTTAGACTGCGTGAAGCTGAAAGCTAGCGTTCTTAAAGGAATATTCGGTCGGTGAATAGAAGATGACTTTTACTTATTGCAATACATGCCCCCAGATGTTTATATCCTGCGTCTCCTTTCGCAGTTCAGACATGCACATTAATGCATGCGTACCCAGGGAAAGGAATCCTTAACGGAACTATTCTCCCTGGAAGATGTTTCTTACTACCCATGTAATATAACATAGCTAGTTGGGTACTTGTCTATTCAAGCAGTTATGACCCCTACGCCTGGTTTCCACGCGTACCCCGGTTTTTACATAACTGAGCGGGTATTCGGATACACTCCGGACTGTCGGGTCCGGAGGTCGAAGCGAAAAGGTTCGCCATGACAAATGATTTACAATCTGGCTAGGGACAAAATATGTCACTTGAAGTACACAGTCACTTAGACTAACTAAATTCTTCTTCTATACCATCCAACATGCTGTCTAGCCTACAATCCTATTGGGAATACTTCGCGGCTAATTTTACCTGGTCATATACCAGACTAACGCGGATCTCTTTCCCATCAGACCCTACAAGTCCGACCTCGGCCATGTGGTTCGGGTCAGCCTTGGTATATCACGTCTTCACCATGGCCCAGGCTTCCCTTGCACCTTGTCGACAGGCAGATATCTTCCATAATCGGAAGCGCTGCCGCGCTCCCTTGAGCATCTCTACGAGCTCCCCCATGCCTCCTGGCAGGGGGGCGGATGGCCACAAGGCCTGGGCAATGCCCTGCATCACCTGTAGAACTTGTTCGTGCAGACGTGAGAGCTCTGCCAGAAGATCGCCCGCAGATCCGGGCATCTCCTCTTCGGGACGACCCGTCAGCATACCTACAGACATAACTCTGTTAGCCGGTTTCTTCGCCAAACTCTATAAATTTTCGTTCAAGCACTTACTAAAAATGCTGTGTCGAAGCCTCTTATTCTCCTTTACGGAGTCAGCTAGCTGGGCCCGAACATCTTTCAGTTCAACGCCCAGCCGGGTATTGGCATCTTGGAGATCGTTTTTCTCCTGCCTAACCCCGTAAGCACGTGCTCGCCAACCTCTAGCTGTCGTTGAGCATGTTGCTCATCCCCTCGCATGATCTTCGGATTCACTCCGGGATCATCTGCAGAATCTATTGTTAGATTTGCATGCATGCCGAATACTGACTGGTACATGTCATTTCATTCTTTTCGATCGGGACGAGTATTACCAGATGGGGCCTTCTTGGACTCCTCCATTCCGGCAACTGCGGCCCGTAGCTGGGCTTTGCACTCCTCCAGCTCTTGAGACAACTGGGTATTCTTCTCCGTAAGAACCTACGCATATAATGATCCTTAAATCAGTTGTGCCAACTGTTTCAAGTCTCAAGGGCTACTGATATACATAATTATTAGATTTTCTTACCCGTATATCCTTTACATACTGGTCCGTGGCTCTGGCAAGGCCATTTTGAGCAGCTCGGATGTACGCGTCTCCTGAGTTGAAGGCATCAAACACCACTTCGGAGAAACCAGGGTCGCCGAGTACGGCTCGGTGACGCCTGTGATTCATGGCACTCTCCACTTCGGAATTTGTAGCGGACAGCCTATCTGCATCCTCTGTAGGAGGAACATCTGGTGTTGTCCCCACGTTAGCATCTGCCCTTAAGTCTGGCTCTGGAGTTCGGCTGGTGGAGGCGTGGCCGGCAGGCTCTCCGGACACGGTCCGGCGAGCGTTTTTTCTGCCAGGAACCTTGGACGTTATTATATTTTAAAGACGACAACCACGGAGCGGGGTTTTTTTTCATACCTCTGCGATAGCGTCTCAGTCCTGACCGCCTTCCTTTTAAGCCTACCCAGCTTCGGTGCCCTTGTTGGTGAGTCACCACGGGTTTGGCATGGCATCCCGAGGGCCTTCCCTGTAAGACACCATATGTGTGCGGTGGGTGAAGTGCAAAAAAGGGATCCTTATCGGAAGTTGGGACTCCGGTTTTACTTACATGCGATGTAGGGAGCAGGCCAGGATAATCGGCTATGATGGCCACCAAGGCACTGTCGCAGCTTAACTGATAGAACGTCTTGTCGATGAGCTCCACAAATATGTCCGGATCTTCTTAGAGTCCGGGGTCGAGGGCCCGGTCAGGGTCCTCTGGCTATGGAAACGAGTTGTGGACCTCCTCACAACTTTTCGTAGTTCCTGCTATGAAATAGCAAGGTAAATATTTATGATGAAGAATGCGGGAAGGTCTGGAGTAAAAGGTAGCAGCTCACCCAGTTTGGGGGGTTGTACATGCAGAATCCATCCCGTGGCTTAATGCGAATGAACTCCTCTTCCTCTCCTTTGTATAAATCGGACAGTATTTTCGCTAGAGCAGCGGCGGAGTCGGGACCTTTACAGCTGCAGCGGGTGGCATCGTCTTCTCCATTGAAGTGTCACATGGGTTTCCCCCGATACTGAAGTGGCTGCACCCCCCGCATTATACATATTGACATAACCTCGATTATTGTCAGTCCTGATTTGGCCAGCGTTTTTATCCTGCCCATCAGATAAAGGACCTCTCTGTTATCTTCCTCCTGGGGGCTCCGAGGGTGCCAACTATGGCGTTTCTTCAAAGGGGCATTATTAAACTCAGGAAGTCCCATCCGAATAGGGTCCGGAAGGGGGACGTCCTCCATATAAAACCACTCTGAAGGCCAGTCTTCGGATGTCTTCTTCAGAGTACCAGACAGGTATCCGGTCCCGGCGATGCGCCATATTTCGGCTCCGCCCGCTTGATATATTGACCCTTCCTGTGTACGGGGTACGAGGCAGAATAGCCTCTTCCATAGCTCGAAATGAGCTTCGCAGCCCAGAAACAGCTCGCAAAAGGCGACGTAGCCGGCGACGTGTAATATGGAGGCGGGAGTAAAGTTATGCAGCTGGAGGCCATAGAACTCCAGGAGCCCACGGAGGAACGGATGGATTGGAAATCTGAGTCCCCTCAATAAGTAAGGGACAAGGCATACCCGCTCCCCCCTGGATGGGTTGGGAAAGCTCTCCGCTTGTTCCCCGCCATTATAAGTGGCTAGTCCGGCTCGAATGGGGACCATATACGCAGGAGGGAGAAACCACTGGGTCTGCAACTCTACTAATTGGCTGTGGGGGATGGAACACTTCTCCCAATTGCCTGGCTTAGTGCTACGGGAGCGAGAGGAGGAGCTGCGATGGTCGGCCATGTTGGGATGGACTTTTCCGGGCGCGCTCCGATGGATACTCGCTGTGGGAGGATGGTGTGATCTGGATCTGAAGATCCCCGACTCTTTAAATAGACGATTTACCTACATGGTTAGGGTGGCAAATGTAAAAACGCCCTGACTTCTCGCATTCGCTCGACACATGGAAGATAGCCATTATTAAAGCATAGAAGCCGAGGAGTGCAACATTCATGGGAAGCCGGACACTTCTCGTTACGACAGGTACTCGGGATTTGGAGAAGAACCCGCCTTGCAATGCCGAAGACAATCTGCGCGCTGAACTCATCTTCATTGAAGCCTGGTTCAGGGGCTACTGAGGGGGTCCTGGATTAGGGGGTCCTCGGACAGCCGGACTATATACTTTGGCCGGACCGTTGGACTATGGAGATACAAGATTGAAGGCTTCGTCCCGTGTCCGGGTGCGACTCTCCTTTGCGTGGAAGGCAAGCTTGGCGATTCGGATATGTAGATCTCCTTCTCTATAACCGACTCTGTGTAACCCTAGCCCCCTCCGGTGTCTATATAAACTGGAGGGTTTAGTCCATAGGACAACAACAATCATAATCATAGGCTAGTTTCTAGGGTTTAGCCTCTACGATCTCGTGGTAGATCAACTTTTGTAATACTCATATCATCAAGGTCAATCAAGCAGGAAGTAGGGTATTACCTCCATCGAGAGGGCCCGAACCTAGGTAAACATTGTGTCCCCCGCCTCCTGTTACCATCAGCCTTAGACGCACAGTTCAGGACCCCCTACCCGAGATCCGCCGGTTTTGACACCGACAGCCACCACCACCTCCTGTTCTTCATCGGGAGGCCAGATCAGGAGTCTGTTTGGGGCTTCAAAGAGGGGGATCTTCGATCTTCGTCATCACCAACCCTTCTCCATCGCTAATTCCATCATGCTCCCAACCGGGAGTGAGTAATTCCTTCGTAGGCTCGCTGGTCAGTGAGGGAGTTGGATGAGATTCATCATGTAATCAAGTTAGTTTTGTTGGGGCTTCATCCCTAGTATCCATTATGTTCTGAGATTGATGTTGCTATGACTTTGACATGCTGAATGCTTGTCACTTTGGGCCCGGTGCCATGATTCCAGATCCGAACCATTTATGTTATTACCATTATATCTATGTTCTAGATCTGATTTTGCAAGTTATAGACACCTGTTACGTGTTATGATCTGTAAACCCCAGAGTGACAATAGTCGGGATACTTTCGAGTGATGACCGTAATTTGAGGAGTTCATCTATTCACTATGTGTTAATGCTGTTCTGGTTCTCTATCAAAAGGAGGCCTTAATATCCCTTACTTTCCTTATGGACCCCTCTACCACGGGAGGGTAAGACAAAAAATGTCATGCAAGTTCTTTCCATAAGCATGTATGACTATTTACGGAATACATGCCTACATTATATTTATGAACTAGAGCTAGTGCCGTATCGCCCTAGGTTATGACTGTTATATGATGAATATCATCCAACGAATTCACCGATCCAATGCCTACGAATTTTCCACATATTGTTTCTACTAAGTTACTATCGCTATTGCTACTATCACAACTGCTACAAAATCATTGCTATCACTGTTATTGTTAATATTACTATTACCACTGATATCAAAACTATCATATTACTGTGCTACTAATCATATTGCTGCAGATAATTAATCTCCAAGTGTTGTTGAATTGACAACCCAGCTGCTAATACTTGCAAATATTCTTTGGCTCCCCTTGTGTCGAACCTATAAATTTGGGTTGAATACTCTACCCTCGAAGACTATTGCGATCCCCTATACTTGTGGGTTATCAGTCCACTGCCCCTTCGGATCGGTGTCGGCCATCGCAGACGGAGTGGTTGAGAAGTGATACGTCCATTTTGCATCATGCTTTTTGTTGATATTTATTGCATTATGGGTTGTTATTACCTATTTAGGTTCAATACTTATGCCTTTTTTCTCTTATTTTTACAAGTTTTACATGAAGAGGGAGAATGCAGGTAGCTGGAATTCTAGACTAGAAAAGGAGCAAATATTAGAGACCTATTCTGCACAACTCCAAAAGTCCTGAAACTTCATGGAGGATATTTTTGGAATATATAAAAAATATTGGGCGAAGAAAGCACCAGATGGGGCCACCTGCCATCCACAAGGGTGGAGGGCACACCCTCCAGTCTTGTGGGCCACCTGGCAGGCCCCCGACACCCATCTTCTGCTATATGGTGTGTTTTAACCTAGAAAAAATCAGAAGGAAGCTTTCGGGACGAAGCACCACCGTCTTGAGGCAGAACTTGGGCAAAACCAATCTAGGGCTCCGGCAGAGCTGTTCTGCCGGGGAAACTTCCCTCCGGGAGGGGGAAATCAAAGCCATCATCATCACCAATGACCCTCTCATCGAGAGGGGGTAAATCTCCATCAACATCTTCACCAGCACCATCTCCTCTCAAACCCTAGTTCATCTCTTGTATCCGATCTTTGTCTCAAAACCTTAGATTGGTACCTGTGGGTTGCTAGTGGTGTTGATTACTCCTTGTAGTTGATGCTAGTTGGTTTCTTTGGTGGAAGATCATATGTTCAGATCCTTAATGATAATTAATGCTCCTATGATTATGAACATGAATATGCTTTGTGAGTAGTTACGTTTGTTCCTGAGGACATGGGAGAAGTCTTGTTATAAGTAATCATGTGAATTTGGTATTCGCTCGATATTTTGATGAGATGTATGTTGTCTTTTCTCTAGTGGTGTTATGTGAACGTCGACTACATGACACTTCACCATTGTTTGGGCCTAGACGAAGGCATTGGTAAGTTATAAGTAGATGATGGGTTGCTAGAGTGACCGAAGCTTAAACCCTAGTTTATGTGTTGCTTCGTGGTTGATTTGGATCCATAAGTTTCATGCTATGGTTAGATTTATCTTAATTCTTCTTTCTTAGTTGTGGATGCTTGCAAGAGGGGTTAATCATAAGTGGGAGGCTTGTCCAAGGAAGGGCAGCACCCAAGCACCGGTCCACCCACATATAAAATTATCAAAGTAACAAACGTGAATCATATGAGCATGATGAAAACTAACTTGACAATAATTCCCATGTGTCCTCGGGAGCGCTTTGCTTTATATAGGAGTTCATCCAGGCTTCTCCTTTTCTGCAAAAGGATTGGTCCACCTTGCTGCACCTTGTTTACTTTTGTTACTTGTTACTAGTTACGAATTATCTCATCATGCAACTATCTGTTATCGATAATTTCAGTGCTTGCAGAGAATACCTTGCTGAAAACCGCTTGTCATTTCCTTCTGCTCCTCGTTGGGTTCGACACTCTTACTTATCGAAAGGACTATGATAGATCCCCTATACTTGTGGGTCATCAAGACTATTTTCTGGCACCGTTGCCGAGGAGTGAAACGCCTTTGGTAAGTGGAATTTAGTAAGGAAAAATTTATATAGTGTGCTGAAATTTACTGTCACTTGTTACTATGGAAAATAATCCTTTGAGGGGCTTGTTCAGGGTATCTTCACCTCAAACAGAAGAGCAAAGAGTTGCTCCTCAACCTACTGCACCTACTGAAAATATTTATTATGAAATTCCTTCAGGTATGATAGAGAAACTGTTAGCTAATCCTTATGCAGGAGATGGAACATTACATCCCGATATGCACCTAATATATGTGGATGAAGTTTGTGGATTATTTAAGCTTGTAGGTATGCCCGAGGATGTTGTCAATAAGAAGTTCTTTCCTTTATCTTTTAAGGGAAATGCATAGACATGGTATAGGATATGTGATGATATTGTATCATGGAACTACAACCGATTGAAATTGGAATTTAATCAGAAATTTTATCATATGCATCTGGTTTATCATGATCGGAATTATATATATAATTTTTGGCCTCATGAAGGAGAAAGTATCGCTCAAGCTTGGGGGAGGCTTAAGTCAATGTTATATTCATGCCCCAATCATGAGCTCTCAAGAGAAATTATTATTCAAAAAAAATTATGCTTGGCTTTCTCATAATGATCGATCCATGCTCGATACTTCTTGTACTGGTTCTTTTATGAGGAAGGATATTGAATTCATATGGGATTTATTGGAAAGAATTAAACGCAACTCTGAAGATTGGAAACTCGATGAAGGTAAGGAGTCAGGTATAAACCTTAAGTTTGATTGTGTTAAATCTTTTATGGATACCGATGCTTTTCGTGAATTTAGCACTAAATATGGACTTGACTCTGAGATAGTAGCTTCTTTCTGTGAATCTTTTGCTACTCATGTTGATATCCCTAAGGATAAGTGGTTTAAATAGCATCCTCCCATTGAAGTGAATGTAGCAGAACCTATTAAAGTTGAAGAAGAAACTATTAATTATAATGTTGATCCTATTGTTCCTACTGCTTATATTGAGAAACCACCTTTTCCTCTTAGAATAAAGGATCATGCTAAAGCTTCAACTGTGGTTCATAAGAGTTATACTAGAGCACCTACACCCTATGAACAAATTAAAATTGAACCTAGTATTGCTATGTTTAAAGATCTCCTGGTTGATAATATTGATGGGCATGTTGTTTATTTGTGTGATGAAGCTGCTAGGTTTGCTAAACCCGATATTAAAGATAAACATAGACCTGTTGTTGGCATGCATGTTGTTTATGTTAAAATTGGAGGTCATTGTTATCATGGCTTATGTGATGTGGGTGCTAGTGTGAGTGCAATTCCTTATACCTTTGTATGAAGAAATTATGAATGATATTGCATCTATTGAGATAGCAGATATTGATGTTACTATTAAGCTTGCTAATAGAGATACTATTTCTCCAATTGAGATTGTTAGAGATGTTGAATTCTTGTGTGGGAAAATAAAATACCATACTGATTTTCTTGTTCTTGGTTCCCCACAAGATGATTTCTGTCCCATTATATTTGGTAGACCTTTCTTGAATATTGTTAATGCTAAGATAAACTGCGAGAAAGATATTGTTACTGTTGGTTTAGGGGACATGTCTCATGATTTTAATTTCTCTAAATTTCATAGACAACCCCATGATAAAGAATTGCCTAGTAAGGATGAAATTATTGGTCTTGCTTCTATTGCCGTGCCTCCTACTGATCCTTTAGAACGTTATTGCTAGACCATGAAAATGATATGTTTATGAATGAAAGAAGGGAAATAGATGAAATATTCTTTAATCAAGGACCTATTTTGAAACACAATTTGCCTATTGAAATCCTTGGGGATCCTCCTCCACCCAAGGGTGATCCCGTGTTTGAGCTTAAACAATTACCTGATACTTTGAAATATGCTTATCTTGATGGAAAGAAGATATACCCTGTTATTATTAGTGCTAACCTTTCAGAGCATGAAGAAAAGAATTATTGGAAACTCTGAAGAAGCACCGTGCCGCTATTGGATACACTCTTGATGATCTTAAGGGCATTAGTCCCACTCTATGTCAGCATAAAATTAATTTGGAGCATGATGCTAAACCAGTTGTTGATCACCAACGACGGTTAAATCCTAAGATGAAAGAAGTGGTAAGAATGAAATATTAAAGCTTCTGGAGGCAGGTATAATTTATCTGATTGCTTATAGTAGATGGGTAAGTCCCGTTCATTGTGTCCCTAAGAAGGGAGGTATTATTGTTGTTCCTAATGATAAGAATGAATTGATTCCACAAAGAATTATTATAGGATATAGAATGGTAATCGATTTTCACAAATTGAACAAAGCCACAAGAAAAGATCATTATCCTCTACCTTTTATTGATCAAGTGTTAGAAATATTATCCAAACATACACATTTTTGCTTTCTAGATGCTTATTCTGGTATCTCTCAAATACCTGTGTCCAAAGGTGATCAGGAGAAGACCACTTTTACTTGCCCTTTCGATACCTTTGCTTATAGACGTATGCCTTTTGGTTTATGTAATGCACCTACTACCTTTCAGAGATGTATGACTGCTATATTCTCTGATTTTTGTGAAAAGATTGTTGAGGTTTTCATGGATGATTTCTCCATTTACGAAACTTCTTTTGATGATTGTTTAAGCAACCTTGATCGAGTTTTGCAGAGATGTGAAGAAACTAATCTTGTCTTGAATTGGGAGAAGTGCCACTTTATGGTTAATGAAGGTATTGTCTTGGGGCATAAAATTTCTAAAAGAGGTATTGAAGTTGATACAGCTAAAGTAGATGCTATTGAAAATATACCATGTCCTAAAGATATCAAAGGTATAAGAAGTTTCCTTGGTCATGCTGGTTTCCATAGGAGGTTCATTAAAGACTTCTCTAAAATTTCTAGGCCTCTCACTAATTTCTTGCAAAAAGACGTTCCTTTTGTTTTTTATGATGATTGTGTAGAAGCATTTGAAATACTTAAGAAAGCCTTGATTTCTGCACCTATTGTTCAGCCACCTTATTGGAATTTACCCTTTGAAATAATGTGTGATGCTAGTGATTATGCTGTTGGTGCTGTTCTAGGGCAAAGAGTTGATAAGAAATTAAATGTTATACATGATGCTAGTAAAACTCTAGACAGTGCCTAGAGAAATTATGCTACTACTGAAAAAGAATTTTTAGCAATTGTATTTCCTTGTGATAAGTTCAGATCTTATATTGTTGATTCGAAAGTAACTGTTCACACTCATCATGCTGCTATTAAATATCTTATGCAAAAGAAAGATGCTAAACCTAGACTTATTAGATGGGTTCTCTTGCTACAAGAATTTGATTTGCATATTATTGTTAGAAAGGGAGCTAAGAACCCCGTTGCGGACAACTTGTCTAGGTTAGAAAATGTTCTTGATGACCCACTACCTATTGATGATAGCTTCCCTGATGAGCAATTAAATGTCATAAATGCTTCTTGTAATACTCCATGGTATGCTGATTATGCTAATTACATTATTGCTAAATTTATACCACCTAGTTTCACATACCAGCAAAAGAAAAAGGTTTTCTATGATTTAAGACATTATTTTTGGGATGACCCACACCTTTATAAAGAAGGAGTAGATGGTGTTACTAGACATTGTGTACCTGAGCATGAACAGGGATAGATCATACGCAAGTGCTACTCCGAGTCTTACAAAGGACACCACGCTGGAGATAGAACTATACATAAGGTATTGCAATCTGGCTTTTATTGGCCTACTCTCTTCAAGGATGCTCGTAAATTTTTCTTGTCTTGTGATGAATGCCAAAGAATTGGCATTATTAGCAGATGTCAGGAAATGCCTATGAATTATTCAGTTGTTATTGAACCATTTGATGTTTGGGGCTTTGATTACATGGGACCTTTTCCTTCCTCTAATGGGTATACACATATTTTAGTTGTTGTTGATTACGTTACTAAGTGGGTAGAAGATATTCCAACTAGTAGTACTGATCATAACACATATATTAAAATGCTTAAAGAAGTTATTTTCTGAGGTTTGGAGTCCCTAGATATTTAATGACTGATGATGGTTCACATTGTATTCATGGTGCTTTCCGTAAAGTGCTTGCTAAATATGATGTTAACCATAGAATTGCATCTCCAGATCATCCTCAATCTAGTGGTCAAGTAGAATTGAGAAATAGAGAGATTAAATTGATTTTGCAAAAGACTATTAATAGATCTAGAAAAAATTGGTCTAAGAAACTTGATGATGCATTATAACCTTATAGAACTGCTTATAAGAATCCCATGGGTATGTCTCCGTATAAAATGGTTTATGGTAAGGCTTGTCACTTACCTCTTGAACTAGAACATAAGTCATATTGGGCTATTAAAGAGCTCAATTATGATTTAAAACTTGCCGGTGAGAAGATATTATTTGACATTAGCTCACTTGATGAATGCAGAACCCAAGCCTATGAGAATGCCAAGTTGTTTAAATAAAATGTTAAAAGATGCCATGACAAGAGGATACAAAAGCATTAATTTAGTGTAGGTGATCATGTTTTGCTATACAACTCTCGTTTAAGATTTTTTTGCAGGAAAACTTCTCTCTAAATGGGAAGGTCCTTACATTATTGAGGAGGTCCATCGTACCGGTGCCATCAAAATCAACAACGCCGAGGGCACAAATCCGAAGGTGATAAACGGTCAAAGAATCAAACATTATATCTCAGGTACTCCCATAAATATTGAGACTAATATTATTGAAACTGTAACACCGGAGGAGTACATGAGGGACACTTTCCAGAACATTTCAGACTTCGAAAATGAATATGTATGTGGTACGGTAAGTAAACCCACTCCAAAATTGTTCGAATGGCAATTTTCCTCCGTTTTGGAATATCTAAAAATTTGGGAAAATTAAAAGTAGTCTGAAAGAGACACGAGGCGACCACAAGAGTGGAGGGCGCGCCCCTTGCCTTGTGGCCACCTCCTGTGCCCTCCAGACTCCGTTTTCTTACACAACACTTCTTTTGGTCGGTAAAAATTCATTATATAATCTCCCAAAGGTTTTGACCACCGTACCACGGCAATCTCTCCTATTTTTGTTTTGAGTTGTTTCTGTAGCAGATTTGGAGCAAGATGTCTTCACAAGAGTCGATCGGGGAGAGTCGTGTCTCTCATCCGGCACTGGACCCAAGAGCACACGGCGAAGCTGGCCACTTTGGGCAAGAAGCGGAGGAGGAGATGGAGGCTGACTTGAAAAGAGTGCATGCCATGGAGGAGAATCAAGAAGTTACCTCCCGTTAGAGCTCAGCAATATGAAATCTGGTCATCCACCCTAATGCTAGATTTCTATCTTATGAAAATATGAAAAAGAGTGTTACCTTTTCCCCGCAGCTATGAAACATCCATGGGTGATTGGAACTCTAGCCGTCACAGGTAAACTCCACAAGGAAGTAATGGATCTTAAGTAGCAAGTTAATAAGCTCGAGGAAGAGAATCGCATCCTAAGGGGCATCATCGCCAATAATATTACATCATCACCTCTGAAGAAAGAGACATAAATACATGGGTATGGGCACTCCCCTTGGCAACTGCCAAGCTTGGGGGAGGTGTCCCGGTATCATATCACCATCACATCTTTACTTTTATCATTTTTCTTAGTTTGATCCTTTTGGTTAGATCTAGTACAATAAAATTTTATTATGATCTAGCTTTGAGTTTTGCTTTATGTTTTGTCTATGTAATCGAGTTCGTGAGTTATATATAATAGAGAGTAGTTTTGAGTTGAGAGCTTTGCTTTCTTGCTATGATCTTGAGGGAATAAAATAAAAGAATAAAAAGAAATAAAAAAGATCATATATTGATCTTATGGAGAGTAATGTCTTCACATATAAAGAATATGATGAAAACAAGTTGTTGAGAGTTGACAAACATAGTTTTGGTCATTGTTGCAATTTATAGGAAGTAATAAAGAAAGAGAGGCTTCACATATAAATATACTATCTTGGACATCTTTTGTAATTGTGAGCACTCATTAAAATATGACATGCTAAAAAGTTGATGTTGGACAAGGAAGACAACATAATGGGTTATGTTTTCTTATATTCGAATAGAAGTTATATTGTCATGGATCATCCAACATGTTGAGCTTGCATTTCCCTCTCATGCTAACCAAATTCTTTGCACCAAGTAGAGATACTACTTGTGCTTCCAAACATCCCTTAAACCAGTTTTGCCATGAGAGTCCACCATACCTACCTATGGAGTGAGTAAGATCCCTCAAGTAAGTTGTCATCGATGCAAGTAATAAAAATTGTTGTCTAAATATGTATGATCTATTAGTGTGAAGAACATAAGCTTTATACGAACTTGTGATATGGAAGAAATAAAAGTGACGGACTGCATAATAAAGTTCTTTATCACAAGCGGCAATATAAAATGACGTTCTTTTGCATTAAGATTTTGTGCATCCAACCATAAAAGCGCATGACAACCTCTGCTTCCCTCTACGAAGGGCCAATCTTTTACTTTTATCTTCTACCCTTATACAAGAATCATGGTGATCATCACCTTTCCTTTTCACACTTTTTCCTTTGGCAAGCACTATGTGTTGGAGATATCCGGATATATATATCCACTCGGATGTAGGTTACCATAAAGTATTATTGTTGACATTACCCTTGAGGTAAAAGGTTGGGAGGCGAAACTATAAGCCCCTATCTTTCTCTATGTCTGATTGAAACTTTGAACCCATAAGTATCGCATGAGTGTTAGCAATTGTGAAAGATTAAATGATAGTTGTGTATGTGGACTTGCTGAAAAGCTCTTATATTGACTCTTTCCGATGTTATGATAAATTACAATTGCTTCAATGACTGAGATCATAGTTTGTTAGTTTTCAATGAAGTTTCTAATTCATGCTTTACCCTGTGAATGAATTGTCACTTTAGCATAAGAAATTATATGACAATATATGTTGCTATCCTAAAGATAATCATGATGCCCTCATGTTCGTATTTTATTTTATCGACACCTCTATCTCTAAACATGTGGACATATTTTTTGATTTCGGCTTTCGCTTGAGGACAAGCGAGGTCTAAGCTTGGGGGAGTGTATACGTCCATTTTGCATCATGCTTTTATGTTGATATTTATTGTATTATGGGCTTCTGTTACCTATTTAGGTTCAACACTTATGCCTTTTCTCTCCTATTTTACAAGGTTTACATGAAGAGGGAGAATATCGGCAACTGGAATTCTGGACTGGAAAAGGAGCAAATATTAGAGACCTATTCTACACAACTTCAAAAGTCCTAAAACTTCACACCGAATATTTTTGGAATATATAAAAATCTTGGGTGAAGAAAGCACCAAAGGGGGGCCACCTGCCATCCACAAGGGTGGAGGGTGTGCCCTACCCCCTAGGGGCGCCCTCCGGTCTTGTGGGCCACCTGGCAGGCCCCCGACGCCCATATTCTGCTATATGGTGTGTTTTGACCTGGAAAATATCAGAAGGAATCTTTCGGGATGAAGCGACGCCGTCTTGAGGCAGAACTTGGGCAGAAGCAATCTAGGGCTCTGGGGGAGCTGTTCTACCGGGGAAACTTCCCTCTGGGAGGGGGAAATCAAAGCCATCGTCATCACCAACGATCCTCTCATCGAGAGGGGGTCAATCTCCATCAACATCTTTAGTAGCACCATATCCTCTCAAACCCTAGTTCATCTCTTGTATCCGATCTTTATCTCAGAACCTCAGATTGGTACCGGTGGGTTGCTAGTAGTGTTGTTTACTCCTTGTAGTTGATGCTAGTTGGTTTATTTAGTGGAAGATCATATGTTCAGATCCTTAATGATAATTAATACTCCTCTAATTTTGTACATGAATATGATTTGTGAGTAGTTACGTTTGTTCCTGAGGATATGGGAGAAGTCTTATTATAAGTAATCATGTGAATTTGGTATTTGTTCGATATTTTTATGAGACGTATCTTGTCTTTCCTCTAGTGGTGTTATGTGAACGTCAACTACATGACACTTCACCATTGTTTGGGCCTAGACGAAGGCATTAGAAAGTAATAAGTAGATGGTGGGTTGCTAGAGTGACAGAAGCTTAAACCCTAGTTTATGTGTTGCTTTGTAAGGGGCTTATTTGGATCCATATGTTTCATGATATGGTTAGATTTATCTTAATTCTTCTTTCTTAGTTGCGGATGCTTGCGAGAGGGGTTAATCATAAGTGAGAGGCTTGTCCAAGGAAAGGCAGCACCCAAGCACCGATCCACCCACATATCAAATTATCAAAGTAACGAACGTGAATCATATGAACATGATGAAAACTAACTTGATAACAATTCCCATGTGTCCTCGGGAGCACTTTGCTTTATATAAGAGTTCGCCTAGGCTTGTCCTTTGCTACAAAAAGAATTGGGCCACCTTGCTGCACCTTGGTTACTTTTGTTACTTGTTACTCGTTATGAATTATCTCATCATACAACTATCTGTTACCGACAATTTCAGTGCTTGCAGAGAATACCTTGCTGAAAACCGCTTGTCATTTCCTTCTGCTCCTCGTTGGGTTCTGTCGGCATTTTGGGAACGGGGGTCCCCAGACTTGCCTGCCTGCGACCCACAGCGTGGCTCCACCAGCGGCCCTGTACAGCCCATCTTCACCAGCAAACACTCAAGACCCTCGCGAGGGGCCAAGCCTCGCGAGGCGGACGGCACAAGACCTCCTCGGGGGCAGCCTCGCCAGGCTGGCTCGCGAGGGGCGGAGAGATCGAGGCAAGTGACACCTCACGAGGTTTCTGTGACACAAGCCATGACGACTGGAGCCAGGCGGGCGCCACTGCACACAGTGTCCTCGTTTCCTCTTTGGTGCTAAAGAGGCAAGCGCAGGCAAGGAGTCTCGAGGCATCAAGTAAAGGTTTCCATATCGGTGCAACAAGACCAAGACCAGCAGGACAGCAGGACGGAGGTCACCGTGGAGCCCAAGACGGTGTCACCACCAGAGCCTTTGGCAGGCGAAGACTACTTTTGTCAGGATAACTTGTACTAGTTGTCTCCCTTCGAATTTGGCCGTTGTGGGATCCCATCCCGCTCAATATTTGGGAAGAGGGTCGAGGCCACTATAAATAGGACTTGCCACCACCACAACAGGGAGAGGATTTTCTGTTCATCCTCAACCACACAAGTTCGCTAGGCACAAGAACACCTCTCCTCAGGAGGTTGTTCTTCCCTTGTAACTGTTCATCCTCAGCCCAAGAGGCAATCCACCACACCACACTAGAGTAGGGTATTACACCACATCGGTGGCCCGAACCAGTATAAACTCTTGTGTCTCTTGTTCTTTGGGTTCGTCGAGCTAGGCCGTGAGATCATGATGTGTGCGAGCTAGAGGAGGGAGAGATCTTCATGCGCACCCCAGTGTTCGAACCTCAAGGGTCTTGCCGGAACCCGAAATCCGACATTTGGCGCGCCAGGTAGGGGTGCGCTTAAGCTTTCCCCTTCGTCAATCCGCTCTTCGCCACTCCACCAAGCTCATGTCCGACGCTCGCTGGGCCTGCGCTGAGCGTCGGGCCGCTCTCGCCACCCGCGTCGCTCAGACAGCCCTTGTCGATGGACCTCCCTATCGTTCTTCGTCACCCGCCGCCAATGCCGCCACCCGGCCCGGTGGCAAACGAGCAGCAAGCCTCCTCACTGCACCCTTCCGTGCGGCGAGACGGCCGCACCGCCACCCCATCACTGACTTCGGTCAGCTCATCGTCTCACGCTCGCCGCGCACCCATGGATGTGCAGGTCGCGCTGCTCATGGCACGCGAGCTCCTATGTTACTGCCCGGTCGACGACCTCTACGAGGACTGGTTGGACCGCATCGCCGAGCTCGTCAGCGCCGCAGGGGGCTCTCATGCACCATCCCTCTCGCTGTGTCGCCCACCCTCGGCTGCGGGCGATGTGGCTCACGGAGTGCCTCCGCCCCCTCTGCATCAATACGGCGCCCTCGCGCTGAGACGCGCGGCTCATGGAGCGCCTCCACCTCCTCCACGTCAAGACGACGTCCTCGCTCCAAGATGTGCGGTCCCGCGGCGTGATGCTCTGCACCGTGTGCCCGCGCACGAAGAAAGAAGCTATCAAGAGGTTCCTCGTCCGCAAGAAAATGCTCCACCGCTCCCAGCACTGCCACGTCTAGATCACTTGCCGCGGCAGAGCCATGCGCCACTTGCCGTGGCAGCGCAGGGACACCAAGATCAAGCTCAGCCCCCACAACGGGCCCCGGTGGCCACGGCAGGCTGCCGCGCCTTCACTCCTGAGCTGCATAGCGTCGTCTAGCCAGGCAAGTTCAAGCCGGATCTGCCTCCACGCTACGACAGCACCCCCGACCCTGCGGAGTTCTTGCAGCTCTACGAGCTGAGCATCGAGGTGGCCAACGGCGACGAAAAGGTCATGGCGAACTGGTTCCCCATGGCTCTCAAGGATGGCGCCCGCTCATGGCTCCTGAATCTGCCCTGGGGTTCGATCTCCTCCTGGGATGAGATGCGCGACCACTTCATCGCCAACTTCCAGGGCACTTGCGACCGCCCCCTGGCCGCAGGTGACCTGCGCCGCATCAAGCAACAGCCGGGAGAGACCCTGCAGAACTACATCCAGCACTTCAGCAGCGTGCGCCTCAATATCTCCAAGGTGACGGACGAGGTCATCATCTCAGCGTTTTTCGATGGCGTCCGCGACATCAAGATAAAGGAGGAGCTCGCCATCCATGAGGAGCTGTGCATGACTTTGGAGCTGTTCAACATAGCAACCAAGTGTGCAAGAGCTAAGGAGGGGTGTCTCTCCCTCCTCGAGCTCCCTGCTGCGGATCCAGAGGAGAAGAAGGCCAAGGTCAAGGACGTGAAGCGCAAAGGGGTGGCCGTACTCGCGGAAGAACCAGACACCAAGCGCGGCTGAGACCTCCCCGAGTCGTCCAAGGGCAGCCGTACATTCTGTGCCTTCCACAACGTGCGCAGCCACAACACCAACGATTGTCAAGAGCTCAGGGCCATTCGAAATGGACGCTTCGGTCGACGCCCCGAGTGCAACGACCGGGGCTACGGCCAATGAGTTGGACAAGGTGGAGGACGTTGGGACGACCGTGGGCCCTGCCAGGAGTGGCGCGACCAGCCTCGTGAGGACCGCTGGCAGGACCATCCTTGTGAGGGCGCCTAGAGGGACCAACCTCGCGAGGATCGTCCTCAGGGCAATCCTGGTCTCCCTCCGCTGCCGCCACCACCAAGGAGGAACGACGACCACCAACAGGATGAAGGGGCTGGGGGCTTCTAGGAGCCGCCCGCCATCGCCTGCATCTTGGGTGGTGCTCAGGCCCCAGCTTCCCAGCGCATCTTCAAGCAGTTCTCTCGCGAGGTGAATGCAGCCCTCCCCAAGCTCGAGGCCACGCGCCCGCTCAGATGGTCCAAGTACGCCATCACCTTTAGCTTGGCGGACCAGCTCAAATGTGCGGCAACCGCCGGCGTCCTCCCGATGATGTGTTCACCCGTCATCGGCAATGTCCAAGTCACCAAGACCCTCATCGACGGCAGCGCAGGGCTCAGTGTCCTGTCTGTCGAGATGCTCGACAGCCTTCAAGTGCCATACGATCAGCTCCAGCCCGCCAAGCCTTTCTCAGGAGTGACTAACGGCTTCACCACCCTGATAGGGAAAGTTCGTCTCTCTGTCACCTTCGATCAGCGCGACAACTACCACACCGAGCTTGCCGACTTCGACGTCGCCCACATCCGCCTGCCGTACAATGCCATCCTCGGGTACCCAACGCTAGCCAAATTCATGGCAGTCACCCACCATGGCTACAACGTCCTCAAGATGCCGGGAAGCGGCGGAATCATCACAGTCCCCTACGAAGAAAGAGACGCGGTGTGCTCCCTCGAGCGCGCCTTCCAAGCTGCAGCAATCGAAGACCCTGACAGTGCGGGTGTGTAGTACCCACTTGAGGTCAACCCCAAGAAGAAGCAGCTACTCTGCACTAGGCCTCAGGGGAGTGGCGCCTCCAGCAGCACCACCTCAGGATTGGCGCCCGCGCTTGGGGCGCCTCCCTCCCTCGCATAGGGAGGTGTGCCCGGTGCCCTCCTCAGGCAGGGCTCAGGAGCTCTCTTCTGGAGGGCCTCAGACCTGGCCAATATCACGAGGGAGGCGCTTGGGCACCACATGGAGGCGTGCTTCATGGCACGTTTCCCTTAGGAGGGCACTGAGCGAGGAGCACCCGACGCTCAGGAGTTCATCGTCAAGACCACTCAGGGGCTTCAGGAAGCAAGGGCAATACGCGGCGACCGCCACCCACCTGGCACTGCTCCCCACCCAGGCGAGGGTGATGAGCTGCGTGTCTGCATCGACATCCCGGGGCTCAAAAGGGCCACATCTCAGGAGCGCTTCTGGCCTTCGCGTGCTGGCCGGTGTGAGGGTCCACCTCACAGCTACGTTCGCATGTTGTTCGGCCTGCCGAGCATGGCAGCCGCCTTCCAGCGCAACCTGTGGAGCATCCTGGAGGGTCAGGAGGCCATGCATCACGCAGTCCTGGCGGAGATGGAGACGGTCCTCAGGAGGCCACCCGAGCCTCCAGAGCCTCCCGAGGCTCTGGGTCTCGACGGCTCGTGAGGAGCAACTTCTTCGCCACGCGTCTTCAACTACCCCAACACTCCTTCGACAACCAAACCAGGTGACATTTTCCAAGTTTATTTAGCTGGGAGCGCCCCCTGGGCTGCATCATTCCCAGGCCGCGTGGGTTTGTCCCTACGGCATGTGTCCCTTTACGTCTTTAGCTCACCTTGCTGGGGGCGCCCCTCGGGCTGCATCATCCCTAGGCCGCTCGGGTCTGACCCAGTGGCATGTATTGTTCTTGCATTTACCTAAAGCCAGTTTGCTTTTCATGCATAATCTATCTATGGTTATCACCTGCTTGATTGTTACCCACCATGGGAGCCGCGCGCCGATCGTCTTTCTTCAGGATCCTTCGCATAAGAAGGCTAGGCACGGCGTCTGTGCTCGGGCCTGTCCCTGCAGCGTCAATAAATCCAATGGTTGAGCTCTGTCTGGCGGGCCAGCCCCATTCACGTCACCTCCTGGGGTCGTTGGTGCTTGGCCTTCTCGTGCGATAACCTCAGAAAATTCATTCGGCGTAGGCTGTCTAACCATCTCGCAGGAACGTCACAGCCATCAAGAACCAAGACCAGGCGCAACCCGCCTTGAGGTAGGGCCTCGTGAGTCCCGCGCTGGCTCACGAGTGCCCAGACACACCTCGTCTAGCCCTACCGTGCAAGCCACGTGTCAGGGCGGGGCTGTACACGCCCTGGGGGCTCTCCACAGTAGGGAGTCCCCTCCCATGTGCTAGTGGAAGCACCATGATCCGCGCTGGCAGTCGACACTGCCGAGGAGCGGCTATGCCCGTGCAAGTGCGGAAGCGCTATGCTCTGCGCTGGTGATAAACAACTGAGGGCGGCCTCACGGCCTTATCAACCTCAGGGAGCTTCCAAGCTCAGTGTATGTCCTCATCGCAACACCTCCCCCCGGGAGGGTCGCGCGAGGGGACTGGGCACGGGGGCTGCGCTCGGGTCACACCCAAGCGTACGCCACCCTGCCAGGTCCCTCAGACCTGGTCGTCGCGCGCCCTCCCAAGCGAAGCCAAGGTATGAAGGTCGTTTGAACGTCACGGGGGACTCCTGAGCATCGCGACTCAAGAGCCTAAATGACCATGTAGCCCCTCACTCCTTGGTCCATCCTGGTGATCCGGACGGCCCAATGGTGGCTGAGGTATGCGTGGGGTCGGGCCCTACCGACGTAGAACACTAGGCTTACTCCCAGATCTCCTTTCTATAGGTTGTTTGCGCGTCAAGGGGGACTCCTGAGCATCGCGACTCAGGAGCCTAACTGATCACATAGCCCCTCACTCCTTGGTCCGTCCTGGTGATCTGAACAGCCCAATGGCGGCTGAGGTATGCACGGGGTCGGGCCCTACCGACGTAGAACGTAAAGGAAATGGAAAGGAAATCGCATAATTTCAAAGCAAATATTACAAGACATATTGTTCTCCTGAAACCAAACACGAGTTTAACGCCTCCACGAGGCATGGTGCATATTACAGAAAATAACAAGAAAGGAGCCACCAGCAAGTCATCCCGTCATCCCTGGACACCGTCGTCGCCTACAAGGGATGCTTCTTCTTCAATGACGTAGCCTTCACTTGTACCACCAGCCGGAGTTGCAGGATCAGTAGCACCGCCGGTCGGGGGCGCAGGAGCGAAGGCGCGGAACCTCTTCAGCAGGGCCTCCACTTGACCCTTCACGGCTGCGGCAGCAGCCGTGCAATGCTCGTCGTCCACAGGCTCCAGCAGCTCGTCAAGGCGGGTGGCAGGATCGCAAAGATGGAGGTGGCTGAAGACGCGTGTCAGCGCGGCTAAGGAAAGAACGTGTGCTTCTTCCTTCGCCATGGGGCCGATACCGCTCACGACGTCCTCCAGCGCACCGACCAGATAAGGAAGCAACTGGGTGGGGCCCTCGTCGGCGATGGCCAGCGGCTCCTCCAAGCCCTTCTCATAGAGTGACTGCATCGCCGTCCGAGACCTCTCCTCAAGGAGCTTGAAGGCCGCGCGGTCCTCAGCCAGGACCTTTGACTTGGCGGCGAGCTCGGTCTTCTCCGCCTGCAGCTTCTGCTCCAGCTCCTCCAGCTAGCTGCGCTCTGTGGCCTGTGCCTTTGCCAACTGCTCCAGTTCGGCGTCGCGATCCTTGACAGCTACCTTTCGGGCTTTCATCTTCTCCTCTTCCTCCTTGTGGCCTCGAGCTTCTTTCGTGTGCTCCCTCTGCACGGTCTCCAGCAACCGGCAGCGGTCATGGGCGGCCCTGGCATCCTTCAGGGCCACCTTGCGGGCGGCCACAGCTTGGGCGATGGCCTCCCTGTCCTTCTCGGAGTCGACAACAGCTTGGCTCAGCGTCGCTTGGACAGACACATCGGAGTGAAGCCAGCCTGAGACCAGCTCCAGGCGCCTGGCCACCAGGCGACGGTCGGTGCCTTGAAGATCTTCTCGCAGTAGGCTCATCGCAGAAAGAGCGCGCTCCATGACGTCAGGAGAGGTGGAAGAACCCGGAGACAGCAATGCGGCAGAATGAGGAGGTGACGTCGTCACCATGGCCTAGGAGGCCAGAAGTTCCTGAGCTTCGGGGACCCCAACGCTCGAGCCGGACGTTGACACCTCCGGAGCCAGCGGGGCCACAGGGACTGACTCCTCCCGAGGATGCTCCACCAAGCCTTGCGAGGATGATCGGGGTGGAGAAGCACGAGCGTCGTCGCTAACCTTATCCATGGAGAGGGGTGCGGCCGCAGGAGGCGATCTAGGCTCGAGCAGTACCACCTCATCCTCCTTTCTCTTCTACGCCGCAGGCGTCGGCCTAATTGCACAACGGAGAAGCATCAAGGACGAGCAGCAGAAGCAAGAACAAGGCAGGACAAGAACACTTACTGGTCCACCGCGGCGTAGTCCCTCTGCTTCTTAAGGTTGAAGCCTGAGAGCCTCGCCGCCTGAGGCGCAGGCACGCGGGCTCCAGGAGCAGAAGCAGGGGCAGCAGATGGACCGAAAGCAGCTACATGCAAAGTCAGAGCAGGAGCGTCATCTCGGGAGATCAGCGTCGACCTGCCCCTCGTCAGAACCTCGGGCGGCTCCTCTCTCTCCGGAAGGATTCTAGCCTCGTCATCATCATCAGGCAGGGTGTGGAGGATGTCGGCCTTGCGCAAGGGGGGGTCTCCCCCATCCCCTCAGGGGTCGCCTCCGAGTCACGCTCCTCGCCCTCCTCCTCTTCCCCCTTCCCGCGGGAATGGCCGGAAGACATGTCCACCGTCGTCGTCGCCACCGGGACGCCAGGGGGCGCCAGCGGCACTAGGCCGCGCCGGTCAAAAGTGGGCATGGCGACCACGACCTGCGCCCCGTCCTTCCGAAGGAACAAGGGAACATGGGCACTCGGCGGATACTCTTGGTCGTCCCCGACCAAGAGGCGGAGAGCCACAGCCAGCTCCTCTTCACACAAGGACTCCAGACTCAAGCGAAGCTTGTCTTCTTCATCCCCAAGCGTCCACAAGGGGAGCGAGCACGCCTGTAGAGGAGCCACCCGTAGCACCAGGAATTCCCTCACGAGCATGGCCCCCGTCAGCTTCGCCGCCTTTGCGTTACCCGGCCTCAGGTCAGCGATCATCTTCTCCAGCACCGACTTCACTCGATCGTTAGTAAGGTTCGCGAAGGACCACGCCTCGTCAGACTGGGGCATCTCTGTCGGCAGCTTCAACCGTGGGTGGACACACTTGGCATCCATCATGACCCACTTGCTCCTGAAGCCATCAGCCTTCTTTCTGACCTTCGAGTTCGCGTTGGCCTTGCCGGCTGCGACGAAATTGGCACACCCAGAGGTGTGGCCATCGTTGATTCGGAGGAAGAAGAAGTGGCGCAGCAGTGCCACGGACGGCATCACCCCGACATACGCCTCGCAGTAGAAGGCAAAGATCGACAAGAGAAGAATGGAGTTGGGATGGAGATGGAGGGCCTGCAACCTGTAATGACGGAGGACGACATAGAAGAAGTCGGATAAAGGGGGATCCAGGCCCACGATGACGTTGCTCATAAAGAAGGGGTAGAAGGAGCTCTTAGAAGCCTCCGGCACGGCAGAGCCAGCCCGGAGCTCGGTCTTCCCCTTCTCGTTGTTCTCCCCTGCCATCAGCAGGCGCGTGGCGGCGAGGTTCTTCTCCGAGACATTGGGCGCGTCCAGAGCTGGCTCGTACCAGGCAGGTGGTGAATCGACCTTGGCCTTTCGGGGCGCCATTGGTCGGAAGCTCGGAAGGGGATTGAAGCAGATCTGGAGATTTCGGAAGCAACGAGTGAGAGAGGGGATCTGGAGCAAGACGAAGGAAAGCAATGAAGGCAACTGTTGCCCGCACCGGCCTTTTTGTCAGACGGGCAGTTGACGAGGCAGTGTGGAAAAGCGGAGACGCCCATGCCCAATCAGTCTCCACGTGCCAACCGGGGCCACAGGCTGTTGGGGCCCGCGGCACTCCGTACTTGCCCCCCTGGCTTTGCCTCGAAGCCAAGGCCGAGCGCGCCTTGGGCCCGAGGGCTACTGTCCGCGTTCTGGGAACGGGGTCCCCAGACTTGCCTGCTTGCGACCCACAACATTGCTCCACCAGCGGCCCTGTACGGCCCATCTTCACCAGCAAACACTCAAGACCCTCGCGAGGGGCCAAGCCTCGCGAGGCGGACGACACAAGACCTCCTCGGGGGCAGCCTCACCAGGCTGGCTCACGAGGGGAGGAGAGATCAAGGCAAGTGACACCTCGCGAGGTTTTTGTGACGCAAGCCATGATGACTGGAGCCAGGCGGGCGCCAGCGCGCAGTGTCCTTGTTTCCTCTTTGGTGCTAAAGAGGCAAGCGCAGGCGAGGAGTCCCGAGCCATCAGGCAAAGGTTTCCATATCGGTTCAACAAGACCAAGACCAGCAGGACAGCAGGACGGAGATCACCATGGAGCCCAAGACGGCGTCACCACCAGAGCCTTTGGCAAGAGAAGACTACTTTTGTCAGGATAACTTGTACTAGTTGTCTCCCTTCGAATTTGGCCGTTGTGGGATCCCTTCCCGCCCAATATTTGGAAAGAGGACCGAGGCCACTATAAATAGGACTAGCCACCACCACAACAGGGAGAGGATTTTCAGTTCATCCTCAACCACACAAGTTCGCCAGGCACAAGAACACCTCTCCTCAGGAGGTTGTTCTTCCCTTGTAACTGTTCATCCTCAGCCCAAGAGGCAATCCACCACACCACACTAGAGTAGGGTATTACACCACATCGGTGGCCCGAACCAGTATAAACTCTTGTGTCTCTTGTTCTTTGGGTTCGTCGAGCTAGGCCGTGAGATCATGATGTGTGCGAGCGAGAGGGGGGACAGATCTTCGTGCGCACCCCAGTGTTCGAACCTCAAGGGTCTTTCCGGAACCCGAAATCCGATAGGTTCGATAATCTTACTTATAGAAAGGACTATGATAGATCCCCTATACTTGTGGGTCATCAGGAAGGAAAGGTGGAGAATTGGAGTTGGATCTGAGTTCGCCGGAGCTCTGAGAAGCTTTGAGCAATTGAGCGACGGATGGAAGCGTGGGGAAATGATTTATTGTCTTCCTTCTACTTTATCGGTTAGTAAAAGACCAAGCATCCTCTCACCGTGCCATGTAAATCAACTGTTTCCCAACGCCTCGTGCCAATATACATGCATTGGTAAATCAACTTGTCAATTATATCCCTTAAAACCCGGGGCACGATCTCAGTATTATTGAGACATGCCAATGAAATATTGCCTTGGGCCATGAAATGTTTTCGTGATAATTGACTCTATCCCATGATAGGGGGTGACGATTCGATAAAGATGTCAGGCGTTCGATCCGCTCCCGCTGGCCATGCTTGTGTGACAAAGTATTTGGGGCTAAGTTATCTCAAGACCTCGGATATGGGAACACACCTTAGTAGAAGAGGAGCCCTATGTGCTTCTAGCCGAGGATGCGGTGTCAAAACACATGGTCGCTAGGGTCAACTGTAAAAGGAAACCCGATGATTTAAAATCAATTGAAGACTTCGGGTCCAAAGCGTAAGGTGAAGAAGGAACTCGCCTGTCAAGCTAAAGAGGACAAGCCGAAGAAAATGGGCCCGAGGATATAACTTCAGTCTTCATATTTGAAGACAAGTTCAGGGGCTACTGGCAGTGTCATGAACTAGGGGGCGCTGACCTGTACGGTCGATGGACCATGGACCAAACTTATGGCCCGCCGAGCACTAAGAGGAAGGACTCCGGAAGCAACGAACCTTGGCGTAACTAAGATGGAAACTTTTGACGACTTGTCGTGTACTTCAATGAGAGCTCAATAGCCGGCATGATGGCAACTGACCATGTGTGTAACCTAGGTACCCCCGGTGGATATATAAGCCAAGGGGTTTAGTTTGTAGAGGCACGATTACCAGCCTTAGGGTTTAGAACACAATCATACGATCTTGAGGTAGATCATCTTGTACTTTGTACTCCATCACACTAATATAATCAAGAAGGACATAGGGTTTTACCTCTTCAAGAGGGCCCGAACTTGGGTAAACATTGTATCTTGTTTCCCCCTGTTACCATTGTTCCTAGACCACTAGCTCGGGACCCCCTACCTGAGATCCGCAAGTTTTACCACCGACAGTGAGCACCTTCTTTCTTCCCCTGCATTGTTTAGTTTCAAGCTGGGGTTCTGGTGCCCTTGATAGGCCAACCAAGCGTCCTCCATGACGCAATATTTGTTCACTTCCTCGGAGAGTTCGTTGAACGTTATTAGCTGTTGTCAGAATACTTCTTTTGGAATCCCTTCATCATAGACATTGAGGCGGAGTGCCACTACGGCTTCCTGGTCCATGCAATTCAAAAATTTCTTTTTTACAAACAAAATGCGTGTCCAGAATTGTTGGGTCATCTCGTTTATACTTTGTACAATGACAGCTATATCCTAGATGTTGGTTCGGCCCGTTTGATCCGGGCGATACTCGACATGAGGGTGGGTGGGAGCAAAAAAATTTGTTCCGATCCAATGTAACATCGGACTCCCAGATGAATTTTCCCGATGTCGATCTAGCGCCGGTATGGTACTTGTTGTGGGGCTTGGATAGCCTGGTCGCCGTATTGCACCACAGGATCTGAGCATCATGCTTAGTCTGATACAACGTGGTTTCTGTCACAAGCACGATATAACATTGGAGCTTGGGTGGGGAGTATCTGTTGTTCCTCAACCAGATATAGAGTTATGTAGGAGAAGATCACAGGAAGGTGTGATCCGTCGGGCTCGAGTCCCGACAGTGGGTTGGAATTTCAACCTTCTTCAAGAGTTTGGTTGAGCTGAAGTGTAGGAATTCTAGCACAAAACTTGTGTCATCACCGATCTAATCATCGACTGGTGATGCCATCGAGCCGCTTCGACTACCTAGAGAGGGACCTGTATGGGCCACCAATGATGGAGTCAAATTTGGCAGATTTCAGGTAGGGGGTCTCAATCAAGTAGCCTTGGCCAAATGGTAATAGAACACATGGCAAACCAGTGTTTACCCAAGTTCGGGCCCTCTCGGAGAGGTAAACCCCTACATCCTACTTTGTTGTATTGAAGTACAAGTGATCTACCACGAGATCGTACAAGAATGAATGTGTCATATACGTTCCTGGTACCTCGGTTTATATAGATACTAGAGTACCTAGGGTTTACAGATAGGTCATTTGAGCTTAGGGTGTATGTGCCATGGACTACCTCCAGATCTTGGAGTACACGCCAAGTCTTCGGACCATCCTTCTTGTTATTCTTGGACCAGATGAACAAGGCCCACCAGTTGATGAGTTTAGGGGGCTCCTGGGCCCAGCCCAATGGACCAGCAACTAACATGCCAATCACCCCCTAATCTAGGATCCATCAAGTTGTACTAGTTTTCCATATCTACTAAGAATGTTTAGTCCTAAGAGGGTACTCCTTCCAAATTATGGCCGGTCGAGAGGCGCATGCCACTTTCGTCATATAGGGCTCAAAAGGAGTGGTCTAGCGGTTGGATTGGTAGCTGATGGGGGTGAAATAGTCCGAGAGTAATCCTCCAACCATTTCCTTGTTATTTCTTTCATCATCATATCATTGCATTGTACAACTTAAATGCCACACTAGAAAGTTCTATAAACAATTTTTGGGAAGTCAAATGCTATTTATTAAAAATCTCTTTCTGTTTTTGAAAGTCATATTCATAGGCTACCATAATCATTTCACCATTTTTATCCAATTCTATCTTGCACCTCTAGTTTAAATCAATTTGAATTCTTCTCCAAAATTGATGGAATCAACTTTGTTGGCCTAAGTATTAATAACAAAGCATGTAGATAATATTCCATAGTTTTATGTCACATTTATTTCTTTTATTCTTTTCCCTTCATCTTTTCTATTTTGTAATAAAAGAATAAAAAGAGAGAAAGAGGGGAGCCACTTACTGACTTACATTGTTCGCAACCCAATTGCCACCCAACCCACAACAGCGAACGACCACCTGTAGCACGCCGATGTCGACGCCAACATGCCTGACGCCATGATCTCCCCCTCCATAAAGCCACTAGGGCACCCCTAGGGTTTCCCCATCTATCCGCCACCACCAGGTGAGGTCTCCTACCTGAGCCACAAACCCATCGCGTTAGTCCTGCTAGCTCAACCTAATCATGTTCATCCAAATATGTGTTCCACCATATGTCGTCACCATCCCTCCCGACTGTTGGAAATATGAGCAATTTACCATGTGATTTTACTAACAGAAATACTAGATAAAATATGACTATAATAATAGAGATAAAACAAGTCATGCAATTTGAAATAGAGAAGGTAAGTAGCATATGCAGACATGAAGTAGATGATCTAGAACAGAACTTGTGTAGTATAGAGGCTAGAACAAGAAATGCTAGAGCAAGAAGATGTAGCATCAACATAAACACAGAGGACACGAAGACGTACGGAACAGCGGCAGAAGCACTGGTCTTGGGTTAGTGTCCTTGCAAGCCATGTCGTCGAAGAGGTTGTTGACATCGGGGAAGAAGTCATCGTTGGGGAAGTGGCCGCCGGTGTCCAGAGCATCCGTGATGAACCGGTCAATAGTCGCGCAGAGCACTCCCCAAAAACCTTATCATCCTTCTCTCATACAGGACTCAAAGAGGTGGGGTTTTGAAGGCCTACTGTCTCGACCTGTGACGCACACCGGGATGGGGAAGATCGCAAGAGTAGCTTAGAGATTGGAACTCGGTGACGAGAGAAAGAGGTTCTGGTGTGTCTCTCTAGAGAGGAGCGACCTCTCTTTTATAGGCACATGAGAAGTAGGCGAGAGGGCAGCGATGGAAGGTGAAGCAAAAGAGGGAGACGAAGCGAAAAGACTGCAGCCAAAGAGGTGCGCCGTTCGGATTCAATCTCGGCTCGGCTCATTCCCGCAACCCGCGGCGCGGCGGGCGGTGAAGGAGAAGCGCGCATGATTGTCCCTCTTGTTCTCATGCTCATACATGTGGGGAAACACACTCCCTTATAAGGAGGTCCAACTCCCACCAAACTAGCAATGTGGGACTTAACTTTGGTTTCACCTCTTGCCTTACACGAATGGGCTGAGTGGGCCTCTAGGATTTATTAGGAATTTAAAAAAATGCTATTGGGCTAGCCCAAAGTAGACTAAATTCCAGCACCTACATACTCTCAAATGTAGATGCCCTTAGGATTGTATTAACCTGTTGCAACCTATGAAATTTAGTCTACTATGAAACATCCTCATATGTAAGTGCTGGAATTTAGTCTACATTTGAGGGTATGTAGGTGCTGAATTCCAGCATCTACATTCCAACATAGACTAAAATGTCCCTCTGGTTGCTATTGGGCTGGCCCAAAGTAGACTAAATTGTAGCATCTACATTTGAGAGTATGTTGGTGCTGGAATTTAGTCTACTATGAAACAGGTTTACATAAATATTAAATATTTGAAAAAAAAAAGAATTATGTTTCATTTTGTAAGATGCTAAAACTATCTACTAACAACTAAGTGAAAAGATGAAAAGAAAAGGAAAGAAAAAAATCATAGAACTAACAGAAAAGCACTCGCTCTTTCCCGTGTGACACATGTCGGCACGGGTGCATCCTCTCCCACATAACGTTGTAAGGTATTCCTAGAAAGTATCTGGTTGAAATCAGTTGCAATGAAAACTTCAAACATACCATGTTTTCTTAAATATCTCAAATAATATGATATAGTGGAGATATCATGTTCTTAAATTGGTTAAATTGAGGTTCAGACACAAATACATTTGGAAGGTCAGGAAAAAAATATACAGAAATAGTGATGCACCGTTTGTCGCTATTCATTTCTTGGATTTGTTTCTCTATACCTTGCAAATGTATTTTAGTTTGAACTTCAAATTTTGCATTTTTGGTGAACGTGACCTCCCAAATATACTCTATTTTTCAGGAGTTTTGGAAACTTAAGCATATTTTTTAATTTGTTTTTGTCCTGTTTCTAGTTCCTATCCAAAGATATTCACATAGAGAGACAGCTCTGAATATGTCATTAGTACTCCCTCCTTTCGTTCCAAATTAGTTGTCTTACATTTGTTTAAATACAGATATATGTAGACAAGTTTTAGTGTCTGTATCTAAATAAATTTAAGATAAGTAATTTGGAACGGACGGTGTATATATTATTGTCTTGTTGGATACACCGGGATTTTTCTTCAAGCAAAACAACACAACATTTATAGCCATGCCCCGCAGGTGGCAGCGCCTGCGCCTGTGGCCGACCAGCTTGCCCGCCGCACCGCTAATATCCGCCCGGCGGCGGAGGAATTACCGACTGGAGGAACTCCAGCTCCTCGTCGGTGAACACTGGCGCGCCAGGCGACACGGCCGCCGTCATCGCCGGCCGCGCAGGAGGGCGCGCCCTGCGGCTGAAAACGAACTCGGCCGCGCAGTCGTGGGTGAGCTGCTTCGCGGACTCGGCGATCTTGACGTTCGACGGCGGCACCCGCCTCGTCGGGGGCACGACGTTGGCCGTCGGCAGCGCGCTGCCCCCGTCGGACGCCGGCTTCTCCCCGTTGCCCTCACGGCCGGCCTCCTTCGCAGCACCTGAAACCAAAACCAGAAACAAATCAGAACCGCCATGAACAACTACTAGTAAAACTATGCGTAATCGAGGGGAGCGCTCCCTGTTCCATACCACGCTTCTTGCCGCGCCCTCCCATTGTTCAATCTGTCACTTACTTACACACTTAATGTGTGTGCGTTGTGAACTTGTGATGAGAACGGCTTGTGGCCTGGGCACCCATTTATAGGTGTCCGCGGGCTGGGCTGCGCCAGTCTGGACGCACGTCCACGGTGCCATGCCAAGGTGCATGGTACCGCCGTGTCGCGCGGAGAACGAGGTGAGGCTGCCACATTGCAGTTCCCGCGAGCCATGCATGCGTTACGGGGCAGGGCAGGGGCCGGCTTTAAAGTCGATACCCTCGCACCGGTGTGCTCCTTTGTTCGCTTGTCACCTGCTTCCTCCCTCCACGAATAAATGTACATATTTTTTTTACTAAAACAGATTATGAAGTATAGAGTGAAAAATGCATTAAGAAGATGCAAACCACTATCTCTCCTCTTCAATTATTCAATCTCTAATAAGTTAAGGGTATGTAGAAATTAAGGAGATCATATGTGGAACGATATTGGTCTTGATTACCGTGCGATGAGAGAGAAGTATTTTTAATATTTTAAAATGCATTGAAAAAATAGAAATATACTTTTTTGTGAATAAATTTTAAAGCCTAATATATACTTATTCGCGGGTGAAGGGATTACACCGTACCGGCGAGACGCGCGGTGATTAGCATTGACTCTTTTCTTCTTTAGCAAGTGATTACTATCCTGCTGAGCGAAGAGAGGAAGACGACGTACGACGTCAATGAGCCAGAGGTGGTTGAGTACGCGCCGATGAGGGTGCGTACGCGTTCGGCGTCGGCGCGTCCCGTTGCTCGCGTTCTCCCATCCGTTGCCGCCTAGTAGAAATTAAAGAGATCGGAAACCGCTTGCGTAGCTGACTTGTGTGTCTCGCTTCTCTATCAACTGCAACGGGAGCCTCGTCCCAACGGGAGTGTATCCGTTGCATTCGTAATTGCGATGCTATCGGTGCATCGGATGTCATAGAACATTTTAAAGAACTAAAAAAATCTAGCACATTAGCATAATATCAATGTATATTGTCACAAAATTTCATATTAAAATTTGAAACATTTTTTAAGATACAAAAAATAATAAATTTGACATTAGTGTGATAATGGGCCAAACCTAAAGCCCAAGTTATTTTACCTACTATTCAGTGTTGAATTTGTCATTTTTGTTTTTTGAGTTATGTTTTGAATTTGGCCTTGAAATTTTATGGAAACCGACATTGATGTTGTGTGAATGTGCTAATCTTTTCACAATTTTTTGAACATTTTAAAAGCGCAACGTGAGTTCGGTGAACCGGTAGCATCACAAGCTTCAGTGCACCAGATATTTTCCTTCGTCCCAACTCCCACCTAGAGCATGGATGAGTTTAAAACAAAAAAATAAGCAGAGTGGGGGGTCCACTGGTTACTGATTGTATCTGCACCTTATATAGGGAAAAAATAATAAAAAAATAAAACATATAGTTCAGAAGTTTATTTTAGAATAAGCATAACTTTCTTTTGCAATTGTATATAAAATTTCACGAAAACCGGAGTTGACTTCCGGGAAAAAATTATTTGCTATTATAGGTCCCTGTTCACCACTATTTTGGCCGGAAATTTGTTTTCTTTTTTTGAAAAGAAGTCAAAGCAAATTTTTCTCTTTGTGGATTTTTTTTCAAAAGAACAATCAAAGGTCAATTTTATTTCAAAAATATATTTAGAATTTTTAAAAATTTTATGTAATTACTATTGTTTTCCCGTATAGGTATATATACATCCATAGACCAAAAATCCCCCTCCGAGCGATGGGCGGCTAACTGGCGGTTAGCTGCCACAAGGAAGACGCGGTCGAATTCTGACTTTAAAAAAAATCCATTTACAGCTATTCAGTGATTTTTAATTTTCTAAATATTCATTTTTGGAAATTTTCAGATTTTATAGTTTTGGCTTTCAAAAACAAAGAATCTTTGATATTTTCAGAACTTGATACTTTCAGATTTAAATAAAATCAGAATTTTAACTTGAAGTTTTGAAAGTTTAAATTTCCAAAAAAAAAATAAGGTTTCACATAAAAAAACATGGGGGTGAGGCCAACTAGGAAAAAAAAAGAAAAGGTGAGAGAGAAGAGGAGGCCACATGTTTAGGCCGCACACCATCTGTTTCCAACAAAAAAGGGAGTCGCGTCCCCCTCTCGTCCAACATGTCGTGTACTCGTGCATGTGGGTACGTAGGTGTTTGATGTTGAACGTCAGGCGTGTTTCATTGTTGGCGTCATCACATCCCGTGTCGCATGGAAGTTGAGAGGTCGAACCACTAGTGTGGTTGACTTGTGTGTGTTGCTCGCATTTCCCATTGAAAAGAGAGCCTTAGTCCCAACTGTAACAAAGTAGGCTAATTGGCGGGCCGCTGCATGCAATGGAAAGTTTCTAGATTTGATGACTTCTATTTTCCGAAAATTTATAATTTTCTCACGTTTAGAATTTACAATTTTCCTCTTTAAAAAAATCTTGGCCTGGGTTTGAAACTTTCGGGGATGTTTTAAACTTTCCAAAAAATATTTAAAAAATTAAAACATTTGTCGTTTCAAGATTTCAATTTTCGGCATTTAAACTTTTGGAAACTTTGAATTTTTTAGAATATGAAATTTCGTATTTTAAAATTTTAGATCTTTCATAAGGGGAAAACTATGAAAAAGCCATTCGGACATGGGCCCCGACTAAAAGATTAAACGGAAATTTGAGAGAGAGAAGGGAAAGGCCAAGGGTATGACCTCCACACCCAGCACATCCCGACAAAAAAAGAGAACCGCGTCCTTGCCTGACCAACATGCCGTGTACACGCGCATGTGGGTTTGTAGGTGATACGTCTCCAATGTATCTATAATTTTTGATTGTTCCATGCTATTATATTATCTATTTTGGATGTTTAATGGGATTTAATATACCTTTTTATATTATTTTTGGGACTAACCTATTAACCAAAGGCCCAGTGCAAATTGTTGTTTCTTTGTCTATTTCAGTGTTTCGCAGAAAAGGAATATCAAACGGAATCCAAATGGAATGAAACCTTCGGGAGAGTTATTTCTGAAACAAATATGATCCAGGAGACTTGAAGTGGACGTCAAGAAAGAAGTAAGGAGGCCACGAGGTAGGGAGGCACGCCCAGGAGGGGTAGGCGCGTCCCCCACCCTCGTGGGCCCCTCTTAGCTCCACCGACGTACTTCTTCCTCCTATATATACCCATATACCCCGAAAACATCTAGTAGCATCACGAAACCCTATTTCCACCGCCACAACCTTCTGTACCCGTGAGATCCCATCTTGGGGCCTTTTCCGGTGCTCTGTCGGAGGGGGAATCGATCACGGAGGGCTTCTACATCAACACCATAGCCTCTCCGCTGATGTGTGAGTAGTTTACCACAGACCTTCGGGTCCATAGTTATTAGCTAGATGGCTTCTTCTCTCTCTTTGGATCTCAATACAAAGTTCTCCACGATTCTCTTGGAGATCTATTCGATGTAATTTTTTTGCGTTGTGTTTGTCGAGATCCGATGAATTGTGGGTTTATAATCAAGATTATCTATGAACAATATTTGATTCTTCTCTGAAATCTTTTATGCATGATTTAAGTATCTTTGCAAGTCTCTTAGAATTATCAGTTTGGTTTGGCCTACTAGGTTGATCGTTCTTGCAATGGGAGAAGTGCTTAGCTGTGGGTTCAATCTTGCGGTGTACTTTCCCAGTGACAGCAGGGGCAGCAAGGCACGTATTGTGTTGTTTCCATCGAGGATAAAAAGATGGGGTTTATATCATATTGCTTGAGTTTATCCCTCTACATCATGTCATCTTGCCTAATGCGTTACTCTGTTCTTATAAACTTAATACTCTAGATGCATGCTGAATAGCGATCGATGTGTGGAGTAATAGTAGTAGATGCAGAATTGTTTTGGTCTACTTTTCGCGGACGTGATGCCTATATAGATGATCATGCCTAGATATTCTCATAAGTATTCGTTTTTCTATCAATTCCTCGACAGTAATTTGTTCACCCACCGTAGAATTTGCTATTTTGAGAGAAGCCACTAGAGAAACCTATGGCCCCCGGGTCTATCTTCCATCTTATTATTTTCATATCAACTTGCTATTTCTATTACCGTTTATTTTGCAATCTTTATTCTCCAATCTATACCATAAAATACCAAAAATATTTATCTTATTATCTCTATTAGATCTCACTTTCGTAAGTGACCGTGAAGGGATTGACAACCCCTGTATCGCGTTGGTTGCGAGGTTCTTGTTTGTTTGTGCAGGTACTAGATGACTTGTGTGTTACCTCCTACTGGATTGATACCTTGGTTCTCAAAACCGAGGGAAATACTTACGCTACTTTGCTGTATCACCCTTTCCTCTTCAAGGAAAAACTAACGCATGCTCAAGAGGTAGCAGTAGGTGCTTGACGTTGAACATCAGGCGTGTTCCAATGTTGACGTCCTCACATCCCATGTTGCGTGGAAGTTAAGAGGTCGAACCACTCGTGTAGTTGACTTGTGAGTCTTTCCTGCATTTCCCATTGAAAGGAGAGCCTAAGTCCCAACTGTAACAAAGTAGGCCATTTGGCTGGCAGCTGCAATGCAATGGACAGTTCCTATATTTGACGAGTTCTATTATTAGAAACTTTACTATTTTGGCACTTTTAGAATTTAGGTTTTCCTCATTCAAAAATTCTTGGCCCGAGTTTGAAACTTGTAGTGATGTTTTACACATTCCAAAAAAAATTTCTAAAACATTTGAGTTTTCGAGATTTCAACTTTCGGCATTTAAACTTTTGGATACTTTAACTTTTTGATAATTTGGAAATTTTGTATTTTTAATTTTTTAGATCGTTCATAGAGGAAAAAATTATGAAAAAAGCCATGCGGGTATGGTATCCACCTAAAAGAAAAAGGAAATGGGGAGAGAACAATAGTGGGAGAGATAAGGGGAAGGCCAAGTGTGTGGCCTCCACATCCAGCATCCCGACAAAAAAAGGGGCATGCATCGCCCGCCCGACCAACATGTCGTGTACACGCATGTGGGTACATAGGTGTTTGACGTTGAATGTTAGGCATGTTCCATTGTTGACGTCCTCACATCTCGTGTCATGTGGAAGTTAAGAGGTCGAATCACTCGTATCATTGACTTGTTTGTCTTGCTTGCATTTCCCATGAAAAAGAGAGCCTTAGTCCCAGCTATGACAAAGTAGGCTAATTGGCGGGCAACTGCAGTGCAATGGAAAGTTTCTATATTTGACGACTTCTATTTTTAGAAACTTTACTATTTTGGCACTTTTAGAATTTACATTTTCCTCTTTCAAAAATCCTTCGCCTGAGTTTGAAACTTTTGGGTATTTTTTAAACTTTCCAAAAATAATAAATTTTCTAAAACATTTGAGGTTTCTTGATTTAAACTTTTGGCATTTTTTTGGAAACTTTAAATTTTCAGGAATTTGTAATCTTATATTTTTTTAGATATTTCATAGTGAAAACCACGAAAAAGCCATGTGGGCATGGGCCATGCCAAAAAGAAAAAGGGAAAATGGGGAGAGAGAAAGGGAAGGCCAAGTGTGTCACCTCCACACCCAGCACGTCTAGACAAAAACGGGAGCCGCGTCCCCCGCCCGACCAACATGTCATGTACACGTGGATGTGGGTACGTAAGTGTTTCACGTTGAATGTCAGGCGTGCTCCATTGTTAGTGTGCATACACCCCCTGTCGTGCGGAAGTTAAGAGGTCGAACCACTCGATAGGTTACTCGTGTGTCTTGCTCGCATTTCCCAGTTAAGAGTGCCTTAGTTCCAAACTATAACTGTAGCGACCAGACCTCAAACGGTATGATCTCTGTGCTCAGGTGTCATCCCTGGATCAGTAATGCTGACACCATACAGTACTTGAAGGATTTATAACAGAGTAGCAATCACACACTTATTACATCGAGTGTCTCAATAGAGAACTTATTACAATAAATATGGCTTAAGGCCATCTAATAACGATAACAGCGGAAGGCTTGGAAGATAAGTGAGTCCATCAACTCCAATGGCATCACTGAGTATAGAACCACGACCTAAAAACTCCTTAATCGTCGTCTGGAAAATCTGCAACATTAACGTTGCAGCCCGAAACGGGTCAGCACATGGAATATGCTGGCAAAGTAACACATAGAGAGTAATGGAATTGAAACAACTATACTATATGCATATTTAGCTGGTGGAAAGCTCTATGGTTACTGTTTTGTGTGAAGCCAATTTTTCCCTACTGCAAAGGAATAAATTTTATTTAACTATCATGGTAGTTGTTAAACATTGAGAATGGTTGACAGCATCCTCAATCCCAATTAAACATCATCATTAAACAAAACCCAACAAAATTAACTTTTAGAGTAACATGTTGAGATTCACATGATAATCCAAGTACTAGATACTCAAGATGTCCATAACCGGGGACACGGCTAACCATGATTAGTTTATACACTCTGCAGAGGTTTGCGCACTTTTCCCCACAAGACTCGATCGCCTCCGTTTGGTTTCTCGCACTACATGGTGTTTGAGAAACGGATGACCGAGACATAGTCTTTCAGAAGCGCTAGCACCTTACGATGGATAGACAGTTACACCTACTTTCCCCTACATCTGCTAGTCTACCCTGTAAGAGTTCGCACGACTTAATCAACTATGCTAGAGCCCATAATAGCTTGTGGCTGCACACGGAAGTTTCTAGTATGAAAAATCTCATGATCCCTTTAGGCCTGGGTGGCGGTCCATAAAGAAAAACAGGCAATCCTGGAATACCCAGGTACCTCAATCCACCCAGATGTGTGTTTAAGTTGCCACCTTAGATAAACCATTAAATTAACAAACTCACATCTGTCATGGATATCACTCACCCAATCCACGTCTACTAGCATAGCATGGCATAATAGGCAAACGTAGAAGTAACTCCCAAAGGTTTGATAATACAACAGGTAATAGGTACTACCTCAACTACTTCCCATCCCACAAGTTAATTAGATCCTAATCATGCAATGTTTGAGGATTGATCTAATGCAATAAAACTGGGTAGTAGGAGGCATGATCAAAGTGTTACTTGCCTTGCTAATGATCCGCGAAACCTAGAGATTCGAAGTAACAGGTGGCGCACTCCGGGTATTCTATCGCAGACAAACAAACAAGCATACAATAAGTATCCATCTAATGCACAGGTAAAACTCAAATAAGAGATCTAACCAGAAGGTTCAACTTAAGAACTCCGGTTTGCAAAAAGAATCAAATCAAACGAAGCAACAAAAGTCAAACGGCAAAAGAAACAGGCTTCGTTTACTATTCTAGATCTAGGGCAATTTTTTACAGTGGCAAAAACTTGTTTGAGTTGGTTAAACGGATAGAGGGTTTCGAGACGAAACTCCAGGCGCTTGAATCGCCTGATTCCGATAAACGAGCGAAAAGTTATACTAAAACGAAAATCGGATCAGGAATCACGATCAGAAAAATCGCGGATTTAATCCGAGAAAAAGAAAAACGATGAACGTTCACTAGAACGAACGAACGAACACTCGCTATTTAAATAAATTGGAAAAACCGATCTATTTAAAAAAACCGAAACTAAAAAAACGAACAAAACCGTCGGAAAAACCGGACGGTTTTTTGGAAAAAAATCGGCGTCTAAAAAAACTACCCGGCAATTCCGGCGAGGTTCCGGCGGCGGCGGCGGGGCTCCGGCGACGGGGGGGGGGGGAGGGGGGGCGGGGCGGCGCGGCGCTGGCGGGCGGCGGGATCCGACGGCGAGGCGGCGCGACGCGGGCGGCGGCGGGATCCGGCGGCGGGGCGGCTCGGCGCGGGCGGCGGCGGCGGCGCTAGGGTTCGGGGCAGCGGGGCAGCTCGGTGGGCTGCGGGATCGGGCGCCCCGACTTTAAAGGCCGGCCCAGGAGGAGTCCGGGCCTAACACGGCCCATAGGTCGGTTTTGTTTTTTTTAATTATTTCGCGCAGAAAAATAGATAAAAGAAATACTAAACAGACTCCAAAAATCCCGAAATAAATTTTTCTGGGCTTCTAAAATCAAGCCGCACAAGATGAACATTTATTTGGGGCCTAAATGCAATTTTGAAAAACGCACATTTTTCCTAAATTCAAATAAAATAACGAAAACTCCGAAATAAAATCCTATTTGATTTTATTATTAAATCCTCAATATTTCTTTATTTTGGGAAAGTCATTTTATTCCCTCTCTTATATTTTTGTAATAGAAATAATTGATGATAAAATAATTAAAATCAAATTACCCTATTCTCAAAATTTGAGAAAACTCAAATATGAAAATAACGAAATCCCCAACTCTCTCCGTGGGTCCTTGAGTTGCGTAGAATTTCTAGGATCAAAACCAAAAGCAAATACAATATGAGATGCGATGATAATCTAATGTATAACATTCCAAATTGAAAATTTGGGATGTTACAAACCTACCCTCCTTAAGATGAATCTCGCCCTCAAGATTCGGGTTGGCTAGAAAATAGGTGAGGGTGGTCCTTGAGCAAATCTTCCTCTCGCTCCCAGGTGGCTTCATGCTCCGTGTGGTGGCTCCACTGAACCTTGCAAAATTTGATAACCTTGCTGCGGGTGACTCGACTAGCATACTCTAGAGTCTTAACTGGTTTCTCCTCATAGGTCAAATCGTTATCCAACTGAATTGCTTCCATTGGCACTTTGTCTCTCAAGGGTATGTCAGCCATCTCCGCGTGGCACTTCTTCAACTACGAAACGTGGAACACATCATGAACTCCCGATAATCCTGTGGGCAATTCCAACTTGTAGGCCACTTCTCCCATACGTTCGAATACTCGGTATGGTCCTACAAACCGTGGCGCTAACTTTCCCTTAGCACCAAAACGCTTTATTCCCTGAAGTGGGGATACTCGAAGATAAACTCTGTCTTCGACTTCGTAAACTGTCTCCTTGCGTTTTGAATCTGCATAACTCTTCTGCCTGGATTGAGCTACCTTGAGCCTATCGCGAATCAATTTCACCTTCTGTTCAGACTCTTTAATCAAATCAGGCCCAAACAACTGGCGGTCTCCAACTTCATCCCATGACAATGGTGTCCTGCACCTCCTTCCGTACAAGGCTTTGAAAGGGGCCATCTTTAAACTGGATTGATAGCTGTTGTTGTAAGAGAATTCTGCATATGGCAAATTGTCGTCCCAACTAGATCCATAATCTAGCGCACAAACTCTCAGCATGTCCTCCAGAATCTGATTGACTCTCTCGGTCTGTCCATCTGTCTGTGGATGAAAAGTTGTGCTGAACTCTAGCCTGGTACCCAAAGTTTCGTGCAACTGATTCCAGAACTTTGAGGTAAACTGGGTTCCTCTATCTGATACTATACTCCTCGGAACTCCATGTAAGTATACAATCCTGGTCATGTATATCTTTGCCAATTTAGCACTGGTGTAAGTGGTCTTTACCGGGATGAAATGAGCTACTTTCATCAACCGATCAACTACAACCCAAATCAAGTCATAGCCTGAACGAGTCTTGGGTAATCCCGTGATAAAATCCATGCCTAACTTATCCCACTTCCATTCGGGTATCGGCAATGGTTGTAGCAATCCTGCTGGCTTCTGATGCTCTGCCTTCACTCTCTGACATACATCACATACTGCTACATACTCCGCAATATCCTTCTTCATTCCGGTCCACCAGAAAATATCCTTCAAATCCAAATACATCTTGGTATTTCCTGGGTGAATCGAATATGGTCAATCGTGTGCCTCTTGCAGAATCAACCTCCTGATCTCCGGGTCATTGGGCACATAAACACAGTCTTCAAACCATAGGGTGTCGTGCTCATCCTCATGAAATCCTTTAGCCTTTCCTTCGCTCATTTTCTCCTTTATAGAGGCAATCTCCTTGTCAGTCTTCTGAGGTTCTCTGATTCTATCCATTAAAGTTGACTGAATCTCCAATGCTGCTACATAGCCTCTCGGAACTATTTCCAAACATAGCTCACGAAGATCCTTGGCTAACTCCTTTGGTATTTCTCCCGTCATTAGTGTATTGACATGGCTTTTACGGCTCAATGCGTCAGCTACTACATTAGCCTTTCCGGGATGGTAATGCAATCTCATATCATAATCCTTGATGAGCTCCAACCATCTCCTTTGTCTGAGGTTTAACTCCTTCTGTGTGAAAATGTATTTCAAACTCTTGTGATCCGTGTACACCTCACAATGATTTCCAATGAGGAAATGTCTCCATGTTTTCAATGCATGCACTACGGCTGCTAACTCCAAATCATGCGTGGCATAATTCAATTCGTGGGGTTTCAGTTATCGTGAGGCATATGAAACAACTCTCCCTTCCTGCATAAGCACTGCTCCAAGTCCTCGTCGTGAAGCGTCGCAATACACCTCATAATCCTTGGTCTGGTCTGGCAAAATCAACACTGGTGAAGTAACCATGCGTTTCTTCAACTCCTGGAAACTAGCCTCAGACTCCTCAGTCCATATGAACTTCGTGTCCTTGTTTAACAACTCCGTCATAGGCTTTGCAATTTTGGAGAAATTCTCAATGAATCTCTGGTAGTATCCTGCGAGTCCAAGAAAACTCCGGATCTCTCCAACTGTTGTTGGTGCCTCCCACTTGGTCACGGTATCAACTTTAGTGGGATCTACTGCTATTCCTTCTCCGGATATAACGTGTCCGAGGAATCCTACTTCCTTCAACCCAAAACTCACATTTGCTAAACTTGGCATATAGTTGATGTTCTCTGAGCTTCTCAAGTACCAATCGCAAATGTTCCTTATGTTCCTCTTCATTCTTCGAGTAAACCAGAATATCATCAATGAACACCACGATGAACTTATCCAAGAACTCCATAAACACTTTGTTCATTATGTTCATAAAATAGGCAAGTGCGTTAGTCAGACCAAATGACATAACGGTATACTCGTACAGCCCATACCTGGTGGTAAAAGCTGTCTTAGGTATATCATGTTCTCGAATCTTCAACTGGTGGTACCCTGATCGCAGATCGATCTTGGAAAATACCTCAGCTCCTTGCAATCGATCAAATAGATCATTGATCATTGGTAGTGGGTACTTGTTCTTGATCGTCACTTCATTCAACCCACGATAGTCAACAACCATACTTAACGATCCATCCTTTTTCTCCACTAGAAGTACTGGTGATCCCCAAGGTGACGAACTTGGGCAAATGTAACCTTTATCCAGTAACTCCTTAATCTGCTTCTTAATCTCCACCAAATCCTTTGTAGGCATTCTGTATGGTCTTTTTGATATTGGCCTTGTGCCTGGCAATAGCTCAATCAAAAACTCAATATCTCTATCCGGTGGCATGCCTGGCAACTCTTCTGGAAATATGTCAGGGAAATCCCTTACCACTGGTACTTCCTCCTGCACAACTCCTGTTAAACAATTTACTTGAGTCCCTTTTGGCACATGTCGGGATACATACTTGATCCTTCTCCCTTCTGGGGTGGTAAGCAAAATTGTCTTACTGGTGCAATCGATGTTTCCCCCATACATCGACAGCCAATCCATACCCAGAATTACATCCAAACCTTGTGATTCTAAAATGATTAAATCCGAGGGGAACACATGCCTACCTATACTCAATGGCACTTGAAAACATCCTTGACTGGCCATATACTCCGCTCCTAGTGAGCTTACTAGCATAGGTGTTCTAAGAACCTTAGTGGGCAGGTTATACTTATCCACAAATCCCCTTGATATGTATGAATGCGATGCACCAGTATCAAAAAGAATGAGTGCAGTAAATGACTTAACCAAAAACTTACCGATTGCTGCATCCGGCTGCTCTTCAACCTCCTCCACATTAACGTGGTTCACCTGTCCCCTGTTGAAAGGGTTCAGCTTCTTCCCAGAGCTTCCATTGCCATTCTGGCCTTCAGGACATTCATTGGCATAATGTCCGGTCTTCTGACACTTAAGGCAAGTGACTTGGCTCAGGTCTTTCTTGGCTGGGGTTGATGGGTTGGTACGGTTCTAGCCGTTGCTTCCTCCATTACCATTACCATTCTTGGTGCCGTTGTGATTGTGCGAGCTACCTCCTCCATGGGTATGCTGAAAATGTCCTCCCGATCTAGGGGTAAAACGTGGCTTCTGCTGAGCTCCAGAATTGTACTTTCCTTGTGCATACTTCATCTTGCGATTTTCAATTTGCTGCTGCTTGCCTTCAATCATAAGAGCACGGTCTACCAACTCCTAGTAGTTGTTGAAGGTTGCTATCATCAACTGCATGCTCAACTCATCATTCAGTCCTTCCAGAAACCTCTCCTGCTTAGTTGCATCTGTAGCAACGTCATCTGGGGCATAACATGCTAACTTACTAAAGTCCTCCACATACTGGCCAACTGTCCGTCCTCCTTGGCGCAAGTTGCGAAACTCACGCTTCTTCATGGCCATAGCTCCTGCTGAAACATGGGCAGTTCGAAAAGCCTGCTGAAACTGGTCCCATGTGACAGTGTCGACATGGAAAGTGGCTGTGAAATTCTCCCACCATGATGTTGCGGGTCCTTCAAGCTGATGTGCGGCAAACTTCACCTACTCCGCATCTGTGCATCCTGCTGTGGTCAACTCTCTAGCTGTCTTGCGGAGCCAATCATCTGCTACTATCGGCTCGGTGCTACTGAAAAACACCGGCGGATTCAGCCTAAGAAAACGGGCTAAGTGATCAACAGGTGGTGGTGGTGGTGGGTTGTTGTTGTTGTTCCCCTGATTCTGATTCTAGACTAGCAACTGCATCAATGTGTTCTGCTGCTGGATCAACTGGGTGAGCTCCGGTGGAAAGGTAAATCCGGGGTCACGTCTCAGAGGCATCTGAGGGTTTAGAAAAGATGAGATTTAAGAATAGAGGGGGTCTAAGGAGAAAACACTACCCATATGCATATGAGGTAAAAGCAAACAATTCACTTCATTCAATCAAACAAGGGCATACAATCGATCTAACTATCGCAAAAGTGCTCGGACTACTGTATTTACATGGTGGACTGCTACTACTGATGAGGTGGTGTACTAGAAATATTCTTCTGTTGCAGACTCCATGATATCTGCTCCGGCTTCATCAATATAGTCATCATCGCTATCATCTTGGTCCGAGTCGGTGTCGTCGATGATGATGTAGTCTTCCGAGCGAATCTCCTTGGGTTCTTCGTCTTCATCTACTGGTGTAGGGCCTCCCATAAATATTCCGATCTTCTTGATCAGATTGTCATTCTTCTCCACCAATACTTCAATTTCTTCTTCATAATCTTCATGTATAGCCTTGAGTTCTTCCTCCAGTTCCTTGATTCTAGTCCTTGCCTTCTTCAGGTCTATCATGTCGGCGCACATCTGGTTCTCCTGTCATCGAATGTGCTGGTTTAATTCCTGGATAAAAGCTGCAATTGATCTATCCTTTCGGGTGCTGATCATCTCCCAGTGCTCATCTCGGCGCCCACAAATCTGGTAGATAGTATCCTTGAGATCATTGTGGTAGACTTCTCCAATGCGTCCCATGGCGATGTGAGCTGCCATGCTCTATCCTAGACTCCAAGTTGGTGCATCAAAAGAAAACTCTATGGGCTCAGTGACTGGCATGAACGTCCTTCCTGGAACTTGAACTTGAATCATCCAGCGCTCTTCTTCAGGTAAAGTGGCGTTGTAGGTTCCGGTGAAGCTTGGTACTCTTATGTTCAGGTATCTTGTGACTTCCTTCAAGTGACGTCCAAAGGGTGTATCTTCATCCGGTTGCGTGAACTTGTTCCTTACATCCGCCATCCTAAAGAGTAGAAAAGATGAGAGGTCAGAAGAGAAGAGAGTGAATAGTGATCTAGGTCTATTAGCTTAGTGGTCGTGTCTTACAGTCAGCGTGTGCTCTGATACCATCTTTGTAGCGACCAGACCTTAAACGGTCTGATCTCTGTGCTCAGGTGTCATCCCTGGATCAGTAATGCTGACATCACACAGTACTTGAAGGATTTATAACAGAGTAGCAATCACACACTTATTACATCGAGTGTCTCAATAGAGAACTTATTACAATAAATATGGCTTAAGGCCATCTAATATCGATAACAGCGGAAGGCTTGGAAGATAAGCGAGTCCATCAACTCCAACGGCATCACTGAGTATAGAACCACGACCTAAAAACTCCTTAATCGTCGTCTGAAAAGTCTGCAACATTAATGTTGCAGCCCGAAACGGGTCAGCACATGGAATATGCTGGCAAAGTAACACATAGAGAGTAATGGAATTGAAACAGCTATACTATATGCATATTTAGCTGGTGGAAAGCTCTATGGTTACTGTTTTACGTGAAGCCAATTTTTCCCTACTGCAAAGGAATAAATTTTATTTAACTATCATGGTAGTTGTTAAACATTGAGAATGGTTGACAGCATCCTCAATCCCAATTAAGCATCATCATTAAACAAAACCCAACAAAATTAACTTTTAGAGTAACATGTTGAGATTCACATGATAATCCAAGTACTAGATACTCAAGATGTCCATAACCGGGGACACGGCTAACCATGATTAGTTTATACACTCTGCAGAGGTTTGCGCACTTTTCCCCACAAGACTCGATCGCCTCCGTTTGGTTTCTCGCACTACATGGTGTTTGAGAAACGGATGACCAGACATAGTCTTTCAGAAGCGCTAGCACCTTACGATGGATAGACAGTTACACCTACTTTCCCCTACATCTGCTAGTCTACCCTGTAAGAGTTCGCACGACTTAATCAACTATGCTAGAGCCCATAATAGCTTGTGGCTGCACACGGAAGTTTCTAGTATGAAAAATCTCATGATCCCTTTAGGCCTGGGTGGCGGTCCATAAAGAAAAACAGGCAATCCTGGAATACCCAGGTACCTCAATCCACCCAGATGTGTGTTTAAGTTGCCACCTTAGATAAACCATTAAATTAACAAACTCACATCTGTCATGGATATCACTCACCCAATCCACGTCTACTAGCATAGCATGGCATAATAGGCAAACGTAGAAGTAACTCCCAAAGGTTTGATAATACAACAGGTAATAGGCACTACCTCAACTACTTCCCATCCCACAATTTAATTAGATCCTAATCATGCAATGTTTGAGGATTGATCTAATGCAATAAAACTGGGTAGTAGGAGGCATGATCAAAGTGTTACTTGCCTTGCTGATGATCCGCGAAACCTAGAGATTCGAAGTAACACGCGGCGCACTCCGGGTATTCTATCGCAGACAAACAAACAAGCATACAATAAGTATCCATCTAATTCACAGGTAAAACTCAAATAAGAGATCTAACCAGAAGGTTCAACTTAAGAACTCCGGTTTGCAAAAAGAATCAAATCAAACGAAGCAACAAAAGTCAAACGGCAAAAGAAACAGGCTTCGTTTACTATTCTAGATCGAGGGCAATTTTTTACAGTGGCAAAAACTTGTTTAAGTTGGTTAAACGGATAGAGGGTTTCGAGACGAAACTCCAGGCGCTTGAATCGCCTGATTCCGATAAACGAGCGAAAGGTTACACTAAAACGAAAATCGGATCAGGAATCGCGATCAGAAAAATCGCGGATTTAATTTGAGAAAAAGAAAAACGACGAACGTTCGCTAGAAAGAACGAACGAACGAACGCTCGCTATTTAAATAAATCAGAAAAACCAATCTATTTAAAAAACGAAACTAAAAATAACGAACAAAACCGTCGGAAAAACCGGACGGTTTTTCAGAAAAAAAAATCGGCGTCTAAAAAAAACTACCCGGCAATTCCGGCGAGGTTCCGGCGGCGGCGGCAGGGCTCCGGCGACGGGGTGGCGCGGCGGCGCGGCGCGGGCGGCGGCGGGATCCGGCGGTGGGGCGGCGGGGCGGCGCGGCGCGGGCGGCGGCGGCGGCGCTAGGGTTTGGGGCGGCGGGGCGGCTCGGTGGGCTGTGGGATCGGGCGCCCCGGCTTTAAAGGCCGGCCCCGGAGGAGTCCAGGCCTGACACGACCCGTAAGTCGGTTTCGTTTTTTTTTTAATTATTGCGCGCAGAAAAACGGATAAAAGAAATACTAAACGGACTCCAAAAATCCCGAAATAAATTTTCCCGGGCTTCTAAAATCAAGCCGCACAAGGTGAACATTTATTTGGGGCCTAAATGCAATTTTGAAAAACGCACATTTTTCCTAAATTCAAATAAAATAACGAAAACTCCGAAATAAAATTCTATTTGATTTTATTATTAAATCCTCAATATTTCTTTATTTTGGGAAAGTCATTTTATTCCCTCTCTCATATTTTTGTAATAGAAATAATTGATGATAAAATAATTAAAATCAAATGATCCTATTCTCAAAATTTGAGAAACTCAAATATGAAAATAACGAAATCCCCAAATCTCTCCGTGGGTCCTTGAGTTGCGTAGAATTTCTAGGATCAAAATCAAAAGCAAATACAATATGATATGCAATGATGATCTAATGTATAACATTCCAAATTGAAAATTTGGGATGTTACAATAACAAAGTAGGCTAATTGTAGGGCAGCTGCAATGCAATGGAATGTTTCTATATTTTATGACTTGTATTTTTAGAAACTTTACTATTTTGGTAATTTTAGAATTTACATTCTCCTCTTTTAAAAAAATCTTGGCTTGAGTTTTAAACTTTCGCGGATGTTTGAAACTTTGCAATGAAATTAAATTTTCTAACACATTTGAGGTTTGATAGTTCAACTTTTGTCATTTAAACTTTTGGAAACTTTACATTTTTTTAGAAGTTGGAAGTTTTGTATTTTTAAAATTTTAGATCTTTCATAGTGGAAAAAATCATGAAAAAGCCATGTGGACACGGGCACCATCCAAAAAAGGGAAAAGGGGGAGAGAGAGAAGGGGAAGGCCAAGGGTGTGAGCTCCACACTCAGCACGTCCTGACAAAAAAAGGGAGTTGCGTCCCCTGCCCGACCAACCTACCATGTATGCGCTCATGTGGGTACGTAGGTGTTTGACATTAAACGTCAGGCGTGTTTCATTGTTGGCGTCCTGTCATTCCATGTTGGTGGAAATTTGAGAAGTTGAACCACCCATGTAGTTGACTTGTCCGTCTTGCTCGCATTTTCCATTGAAAAGAGAGCCCTAGTCCCAACAATAACAAAGTAGGCCAATTGGTGCGCAGCTGCAATGCAACCAAAAGTTTCTATATTTGATGACTTCTATTGTTAGAAACTTTACTATTTTTGCACTTGTAGAATTTACATTTTCCTCTTTCAAAAATTCTTGGCCCAAGTTTGAAACTTTTGGGGATATTTTACACGTTCCAAAGAAATAGACTTTGTAAAACATTTGAGGTTTTGAGATTTCAACTTCCGCCATTTCAACTTTCAAAAAATTAATTTTTTTTAGAATTTGGAAAATTTTAGTTTAATTTTTTTAGATCTTTCATAGAGGAAAAAACTATGAAAAAAGCCATGTGGGCATGGGCCCCACTTAAAGGAAAAAAGGGGAAAAGGGGGAGAGAGAAGGGGAAGGCCAAGTGTGTGACCTCCACACCCAGCATCCTGACAAAGAAGGGAGTCACGCCCCCACCCAACCAACATGCCATGTACACGGGCATGTGGGTATGTAGGTGTTTGACATTGAACGTCAGGCATGTTCCATTGCTGGTGTCCTCTCATCTCGTGACGTGTTGAAGTTAAGAGGTCGAAGCACTCGTGTAGTTGACTTATGTATCTTTTGCTCGCATTTCCCATTGAAAAGAGAGCAATAGTCCTAACTATAAAAAAGTAGGCTAATTGGCGGGTAGCTGCAATGCGATGGAAAGTTTATAATCGGTAAGCATACCTAATAATGAGGATTGGCTCCTAGTCAGTGACTTTAATTACATCAGAGTGCCAGATAACCGTAATAGAAATGGTGAAAATGTGAATGATATGCTAGTGTTCAATGAATTCATCCGCAAACACTCGCTAATGGAATTAACCATCAAGGGTAGATCGTGCACGTGGAGGAACATGCAACAAAACCCCCTACTCGAGCAACTCAAGTGGCAGTTCACATATTTGAATTGGTCTACCTCTCTCCACAACACGGTAGTTATGCTGCTTGGGGAACCAATGTCAGATCATGCCCCGTGCTATAGAAGTAACGAATCATTCATTCCAAAGGAAAAAAATATAGTTTGAGGATTATTGGACTAGCCACCATGGTTTGTTTGAAACATGAAAAATCTTAATTGAACATTGCTTTGCTCATAACTCCACTGCTCTACTATGCGAAAAGCACAAAAACCTAAAGTACGCTCTGAAACATTGGAGTAAAGGCTTTTCTAAACTCACAACCCTGATTGGCAACTCAAATAGAGCACTATTGGTACTCGATGGCATAGAAGAAAAGAGATTGGTAACTCCGCCCGAAGCCAACTTCGGAATCATCCTAAATAAACACTTCCTTGCTTTGTTGAACTATAAAAAGATCTATTGGATAAAGAGGTGTACGGTTAGGTACTTTAAGTTTGGAGGCGGCCATGCAAAATTCTTCCATCGAGTAGCCACGGAGCGGTTCAGAAGGAATTCCATAGCATCTCAGCTCTTGTTTGATGATATAGTCATGCACGATCATGTGGGGAAGGAGGTTTTTCTCTTCCAAGCTGATAAAGACCGCCTTGGCCACTCTGACCATGTGATCATTTGATTTGATATGCCTAGCATTATCAATCAGATCGATGTTCTTGAAGACATCACTATTCCTTTTACAAGTGAGGAGATTGATTTGGTGCTTAAAACGATGCCCTTGGATCGGGCCCCTGGGCCTGATGGGTTTAACGGGTGTTTCCTAAAATCCTGCTCACACATCATCAAGCATGATTTTTATAAAATGTGTTCTGACTTCTATGATGGAAAGCTTGATCTGCAGAGCATAAGTATTGGTTTCATAACTTCAATTCCAAAAATCCAGTCACCAAAAAAACTACTATAGGCCCATTACCTTATTGAATTGCTTCCTCGAGATTTTGATAAAACTCCTAGTGAACCATATTTAGAAACTCATATCGCGCATTATTCATTGGAACCAGTATGGATTCCTCAGAGGGCAATCGATCCAGGATTGCTTATCCTGGGGTTTTTTAATTTTTTCACCAATGTCAGGCTTCGGTTCGTTCCATTGCGGTCCTTCAACTAGATTTTGCCAACGCATTCGACACGATCGAGCACGCTCCTACAATGGAAATCATGAAATGTACGGGCTTCAATGAGAGATGGATGCAATGGATTCAGCGCATATTTTCCACGAGTAAATCCTTTGTCTTTCTTAACAGGACACCTGATGACCCACAAGTGTACGGGATCTATCATAGCCTTTTCGATAAGTAAGAGTGTCGAACCCAACAAGGAGCAGAAGGAAATGATAAGCAGTTTTCAGTAAGGTATTCTCTGCAAGCACTGGAATTATCGGTAACATATAGTTTTGTGATAAGGTAATTTGTAACGAGTAGCAAGTAATAAAAGTAAATAAGGTGCAGCAAGATGGCCCAATCCTTTTTGTAGCAAAGGACAAGCCCGGACAAACTCTTATATGGAGGAAAACGCTCCCCGGGACACATGGGAATTATCGTCAAGCTAGTTTTCATCACGTTCATATGATTCGCGTTCGGTACTTTGATAATTTGATATGTGGGTGGGCCGGTGCTTGGGTACTGTCCTTACTTGGACAAGCATCCCACTTATGATTAACCCCTATTGCAAGAATCGACAACTACAACAGAAGTATTAAGGTAAACCTAACCATAGCATGAAACATATGGATCCAAATCAGCCTGTTACGAAGCAACGCATAAACTAGGGTTTAAGCTTATGTCACTCTAGCAACCCATCATCTACTTATTACTTCCCAATTCCTCCCTCTAGGCCCAAACAATGCTGAAGTGTCATGTAGTCGATGTTCAGATGATACCACTAGAGGGATGCCAACATACATCTCATCAAAATATCAAACGAATACCAAATTCACATGACTACTTATAGCAAGACTTATCCCATGTCCTCGGGAACAAACGTAACTACTCACAAAGCATATTCATGTTCATAATCAGAGGGGTATTAATATGCATAATGGATCTGAACATATGATCTTCCACCAAGTAAATCAACTAGCATCAACTACAAGGAGTAATCAACACTACTAGCAACCCACAGGTACCAATCTGAGGTTTGGATACAAAGATTGGATACAAGAGATGAACTAGGGTTTGAGGTGAGATGGTGCTGGTGAAGATGTTGATGGAGATTGACCCCCTCCCGATGAGAGGATCGTTGGTGATGACGATGGCGATGATTTCCCCCTCCCGGTGGGAAGTTTCCCCGGCAGAACAGCTCTGCCGGAGCCCTAGATTGGTTCCGCCAAGGTTCCGCCTCGTGGCGGCGGAGTTTCTTCCCGAAAGCTTGCTTCTGATTTTTTCTCGGACGAAAGACTCCATATAGCCAAAGATGGGCATCGGAGGGACACCAGGGGGCCACGAGGCAGGGGGCGCGCCCAGGGGGGTAGGGCGCGCACCCCACCCTCATGGCTGGTGGGTGGCCCCCCTCTGGTACTTCTTGCACCCAATATTTTTTATATATTCTGAAAAGTGCTCCCATGGAGTTTCAAGACTTTTGGAGATGTGCAGAATAGGTCTCTAATATTTTCTCCTTTTCCAGCCTAGGATTCCAGCTGCAGGCATTCCCCCTCTTCATGTAAACCTTGTAAAATAAGAGAGAATAGGCATAAGTATTGTGACATAATGTGTAATAACAGCCCATAATGCAATAAATATCGATATAAAAGCATGATGCAAAATGGACGTATGAACTCCTCCAAGCTTAGACCTCGCTTGTCCTCAAGCGGAAGCCGAAATTGAAAAATATGTCCACATGTTTAGAGATAGAGGTGTCGATAAAAATAAAATACGGACATGAGGGCATCATGATCATTCTTAGAACAACAATATATATATATATATATATTGTCATATGATCTCTTATGCTAAAGTAACAATTCAATCACAATTTCAAGTATGAATCATAAACTTCATTGAAAACTAACAAACTATAATCTCAGCCATTGAGGCAATTGCAATTTATCATAACATAGGAAAGAGTCAATATAAGAGCTTTTCAGCAAGTCCACATACTCAACTATCATTTATTCTTTCACAATTGCTAACACTCACGCAATATTTATGGGCATGGAGTTTTAATCGGACATAGACAAAGATAGGGGCTTATAGTTTTGCCTCCCAACATTTTACCTCAAGGGCAATGTTAACAATAATAGCTCATGCAGACTCACATCCAATTAGCTATATGTATCTGGATCTTTCCAAAACATTGTGCTTGCCCAAGGATAAAATGTAAAAAGGAAAGGTGAAGATCATCATGACTCTTATGTAAGGTAGAAGATAAAAGTAAAAGGTAGGCCCTTCGCAGAGGGAAGCAGAGGTTGTCATGCGCTTTTATGGTTGGATGCACAAAATCTTAATGCAAAAGAACGTCACTTTATATTGCCACTTGTGATATGGACCTTTATTATGAAGTCCGTTGATACGTCTCCGTCGTATCTACTTTTCCAAACACTTTTGCCCTTGTTTTGGACTCTAACTTGTATGATTTGAATGGAACTAACCCGGACTGACGTTGTTTTCAGCAGAATTGCCATGATGTTGTTTTATGTGCAGAAAACAAAAGTTCTCGGAATGAGCTGAAACTCCACAGAATGTCTTACAATAAATAATAAAAAATCCTCGCCAAAGATGAAGACCAGGGGGCCCACACCCTTTCCACGAGGGTGGGGGCGCCCCCCTAGGGCGCGCCCCCTACCTCGTGGGCCCCCTGGAGACCTCCCGACTCCAAATCCAACTCTATATATCTGCTTTCGGGGAGAAAAAACTAGGAGAGAAGATTTCATCGCGTTTTACGATACGGAGCCGCCACCAAGCCCTAAAACCTCTTGGGAGGGCTGATCTGGAGTCCGTTCGGGGCTCCGGAGAGGGGGATTCGTCGCCGTCGTCATCATCAACCATCCTCCATCACCAATTTCATGATGCTCACCGCCGTGCGTGAGTAACTCCATCATAGGCTTGCTGGACGGTGATGGGTTGGATGAGATTTATCATGTAATCAAGTTAATTTTGTTAGGGTTTGATCCCTAGTATCCACTATGTTCTGAGATTGATGTTGCTATGACTTTGCTATGCTTAATGCTTGTCACTAAGGCCCAAGTGCCATGATTTCAGATCTGAACCTATTATGTTTTCATCAATATATGAGAGTTCTTGATCCTATCTTGCAAGTCTATAGTCACCTATTATGTGTTATGATCCGTTAACCCCGAAGTGACAATAATCGGGATACTTACCGGTGATGACCGTAGTTTGAGGAGTTCATGTATTCACTATGTGTTAATGCTTTGTTCCGGTTCTCTATTAAAAGGAGGCCTTAATATCCCTTAGTTTCCATTAGGACCCCGCTGCCACAGGAGGGTAGGACAAAAGATGTCATGCAAGTTCTTTTCCATAAGCACGTATGACTATATTCGGAATACATGTCTACATTACATTGACGAATTGGAGCTAGTTCTGTGTCACCCTATGTTATGACTGTTACATGATGAACCGCATCCGGCATAATTATCCATCATTGATCCGATGCCTACAAGCTTTCCATATACTGGTTTACGCTTATTTACTTTCCCGTTGCTATTGTTACAATCACTACATAATATCAAAAATATTACTTTGCTTTCATACTCTTTTGTTACCGTTACCATCACTATCATATTACTTTGCTACTAAACACTTTGCTGCAGATACTAAGTTTCCAGGTGTGGTTGAATTGACAACTCACCTGCTAATACTTGAGAATATTCTTTGGCTCCCCTTGTGTCGAATCAATAAATTTGGGTTGAATACTCTACCCTCAAAAGCTGTTGCGATCCCCTATACTTGTGGGCTATCAAGACTAATTTCTGGCGCCGTTGCCAAGGAGCATAGCTCTATTCTTTGAGTCACTTGGGATTTATATCTGCTGGACACTATGAAGAATTTGAAAGGCGCTAAGACAACAATTTATCCCTCAACTATGAGGGGAGGTAAGGAACTGCCATCTAGCTCTACACTTGATTCACCTTCTATTATGAGTAAGCTTGCGACACCTAAACTTGCTTCTGCTATTCGTTCTGATATGTCGCATGTTATTGATGATGCTACTTCTGCTATACATGATACTTATGATGAAACTACTTCTGTGCTTGATACTACTGTGCCACTTGGTGATTTTCTCGAGGAACAACTTGCTAGGGCTAGAGAGATTGAAAATATTGAATCTGATTATGATGATGAAAGTGATGATGAAGAATCACTTGTTATTCCTGAGGGTTATTTATTTGATAAAGAAGCTTCTTTAGCTATTTTAGCTTGCAAAGATAGATATGAACTCAAAAGGTTATTAGCTAAATGGAATAAGCAATCTCTAAATGCTAGGATGAAACCTGACCCTGCTTTTGCTACTTCACCTATCTGTGTTACTGATAAGGATTATGAATTCTCTGTTGATCCTGATATAATTACTTTAGTTGAATCTGATCCTTTTCATGGCTATGAATCTGAAACTGTTGTAGCACATCTTACTAAATTAAATGATATAGCTACCCTGTTCACTAATGATGAGAGATCTCGCTACTTTTATATCCTTAAAATATTTCCGTTCTCATTAAAGGGTGATGCTAACATATGGTTTAATTCTCTTGATCCTGGTTGTGTGCGTAGTCCCCAGGATATGATTTACTACTTCTCTGCTAAATATTTCCCTGCTCATAAGAAACAAGCCACTTTAAAGGAAATATACAACTTTGTGCAAATTAAAGAAGAGAGTCCCCCACAAGCTTGGGGGGGGGCTTCTCAAGTAACTTAATGCTTTGCCTAATCATCCTCTTAAGAAAAATGAAATACTTGATATCTTTTAGAATGGACTAACCGATGCTTCCAGAGATTACCTGGATAGTTGTGCTGGTTCTCTTTTCAAGGAAAGAACATTGGATGAAGCTAAAATCTTATTGAATAATATGTTAACAAATGAAAATAATTGGGCACCTCCTGAGCCAGCTCCTGAGTCAGCTCCTGCTCCAATTAATGATCCTATTCCTAAACCAACTCCGAAGAAGAGAGGTGTTCTATTTCTTAGTCCTGAATATATGCAAGAGGCAAAGAAATCTATGAAAGAAAAAGGTATTAAAGCTGAAGATGTTAAGAATTTACCTCCTATTGAAGAAATACATGGTCTTAATTTACCGCCTACCGAAGAAACATATGATCTTAATCCTTTATTTATTGAAGAACCTCCTGACCCCGATAACCCGACACAGGTAGTAAAGGTAAATTCTCTCTATAGATATGATAAAGCTGAAATCCCTCCTACTAAAATTGCTAGTCAATGCTTGGATGAGTTTGATAATTTTATGTTTAAGCAAGAAGACTTCAATGCTTATTTTGCTAGACAATTAAAACAAAATGCTGATATGATTAAATATTTGGGTGATTATATGGCTAATATTAGAGGTGAACTGAAACTTGTTAGCAAACATGCTTCTATGGTTACCACTCAAGTAGAACAAGTACTTAAAGCTCAAAAGGAATTGCTCAATGAGATGAATAGTAAGAAAAATGATTATGATGTTAAAGTGGCTACTAGAACTAGTAGAATGACTCAGGAACCTTTGTATCCTGAAGGCCACCCTAAGAGAATTGAGCAAGATTCTCAGAGAAATAATATTGATGCACTTAGTTCTTCTAAAAGGAAGAAAAAGAAAAATGATAGAACTGTGCAAACTTCTAGTGAACCTATTGCTGAACTACCTGATAATCCAAATGATATCTCTATGTCTGATGCTGAAACACAATCTAGCAATGAACATGAACCTAATGAAAATGTTAATGATGATGTTCATAATGATGCTCAACCTAGTAATGATAATGATGTAGAAATTGAACCTGTTGTTGATCTTGATAACCCACAATCAAAGAATCAACGTTATGATAAAAAAGACTTTGTTGCTAGGAAACATGGTAAAGAAAGAGAGCCTTGGGTTCAGAAACCCATGCCTTTTCCTCCCAAACCATCCAAGAAAAAGGATGATGAGGATTTTGAGCACTTTGCTGAAATGATTAGACCTATCTTTTTGCGTATGCAATTAACTGATATGCTCAAAATGAATCCTTATGCTAAGTACATGAAAGATATTGTTACAAATAAAAGAAAGATACCAGAAGCTGAAATTTCCACCATGCTTGCTAATTATACTTTTAAGGATGGAATACCAAAGAAACTTGGAGATCCAGTAGTACCTACTATACCATGCTCCATTAAAAGAAACTATGTTAAAACTGCTTTATGTGATCTTGGAGCCGGTGTTAGTGTTATGCCTCTCTCTTTATATCGTAGACTTGACTTGAATAAGTTGACACCTATTGAAATATCTTTGCAAATGGCTGATAAATCAACTGCTATACCTGTCGGTATTTGTGATGATGTGCCTGTTGTGGTTGAAAACGTTACTATTTTAACGGACTTTGTTATTCTTGATATTCCCGAGGATGATAGTATGTCTATTATTCTTGGAATACCTTTTTTGAATACTGCAGGGGCTGTTATTGATTGCACTAAAGGCAATGTCACTTTTCATGTTAATGGTAATGAGCATACGGTACACTTTCCGAGGAAACAACCTCAAGTTCATAGTATCAATTCTATCGGAAAAAATCCATCGATTATATTTGGTGGTTTTGAATTTCCTCTTTCTATTGTCAAGAAGAAATATGATATACTTATTATTGGGGATGTGCATATCCCCGTTGAGGTAACCTAGTTTTATTCGAAATTTCTCCGGTTTTATGTTAATCGGAATGAGTTTGTTAACAAGACTTGATCAACCTTGTTAGTGGATTCCTTTTGATGAGCATGAGATGGATGAAACTAGAAGCACAACCTTCTGTACCCCACTTTAACTTTCTATTAATTATATTAAATAAAATAAAAATAAATATTTTTCTGTCTGTTTCCTGATTTATCCGTGCAATATAAAAATGTCCCGAAAATAAAAGTCCTCAGAATGACATGCCAATTTAATATGATTTTTCGGGAATATTTGTGGATTTATGGTGCAAAAATTACTAGGGGGGAGCTGTCACCTGGTCACGAGGGTGGAGGGCGCGTCCTACCCCCTGGGCGCGCCCCCTGCCTCGTGGGCCCATGGTGGCCCTCCTCCACTTATTCCTGCACCCATCCTCTTCTTCTTCCTCCCACAAACACGAAAAACCAACTCAAGAACGAGTTCCACCCTCTTTGCTGCCATTTTCGATCTCCTTGCTCAAAGCACCTCTCACAAAATTGCTTGGGGAGATTGTTCCTTGGTATGTGACTCCTCCATTGGTCCAATTAGTTTTTGTTCTAGTGCTTTATTCATTGCAAATTTTTGCTTCTTAGGTGACCCTGTTCTTGAGCTTGCGTGTCAAATTTATATGGTCAAAAGTAGTTTTGATGCATGATATAGGCTCTAGGCACTTGTAGGAGTGGTTGCTATCAATATTATTGAGTTTGGTTTACTTTTATTTTGAAGTTACTAAAAATTTCAGAATTTTTCAAAAAATTATGAGGAGACTTTTGAGGGGCTCATCGAGCCAAAGCTCGAAGGAGAAGGCACCGAAGCCTAAGTATAGTTTGCCTCGCACCGCGGAGGTTCGGGCGTGTGAATGGCCTTCTGAGGATTTCTTAAGAGCAGCCGAGATTTATGAAGATTTTCATGAGTTGGCTCAGACTGCAGGCCTCACCGCTTTCCTCCACGACCAATGCGATCAGTATCTCTTGCTCACAAATACCTTTGTGCAAAACTTTCATTTTCATTCTAAGAACTCACCACCTACGGTGGAATTTCATTTATATGATGAGCATAAGGAGATGTCACTTTATGATTTCTGTCAGATTTGTTTAGTCCATTTTTGGGGAAAAGACAGAAGAACCACATCGTGATGATGTGGAGGGATTTATTGACACTATCACTGTAGGGTAAACAAGGAAGGTTTCTGATGCATGAATCACTAGCATACATTTTCCCGTTTTACGCTACTTTGCATTATTTGCTAGTCGTTGCTTAATTGGTCACGGAAACTGTGGAAACCTGAGTATCCCTGATATTATCATTTTGCACCACGGCCTATACGGTGATAACTCTTTTAGTATGGTGGCATTATTGCTAGACGGTTAAGTATGAACCGGCTAAGGGTCCCATCTTTGGAGGCATCTATGCTACACGCCTAGCTGCACATTTTAACATACCTATTAGGCATGCTGAGAAGGAAGAGAAAGTGTTGCCCCGTGTTTATCTAGATTATAAAAGTATGGTAACACATGATTTTATTCTTAAGAATAGGGAAGGAGAGCTTAAATATCAATTGTTCTTTAATAAACATCATCCTGAGACTATTACCATGCCTGCTCCTTCTTTGTTTGATTTGATTGTAGGCACGTACCTTGTTCCGTTGGTGGCTATTCACGCCTACCGGAACCCTGCACCAGCCCCGGAACCGGAACCACAAGAGGAGCCTCCACGACAGTCTGTTTATTCTTGGGATCCGGACATCGCTGTCAGCCAATGGCAGCCAGAGTCTTCTTCATCATAGTACGACCCCAACAACTATTATTATGGATATCAGCCAGGCCAGCCGTGGCCATAGACCAACTTAGGCCAAAAGCCTAAGCTTGGGGGAGTACGTATTTCTCACCGACATTACATTTATGTTCACACACACTCATTGCTAGATGTCGGTGCTCATACTTTTTCATTGTATCATCCATGCTAGTTTATTTCCTTTTATGCTTTCTTCTTGTGTGTTTAATAAACCTTAAGAAAAACAAAAAAAATTAGTAGTAGTTTACTTTTCTTGCTGTAGTAATAATTAAAAGGAAACCCAAAAATATTTTCCGTTCTTCTTTTGCTTGTTGGGAGCTTTCCCGTGTAAATAGTTTTATTTCTTTTCTTTTCTTTGGGGGTTGATAAGAGAAGACCATAATTAAATTGTTGAAGTGGCTCTTATATGCTTTATTGTTGATTTAACCAAGAGCCCATTTTGCTTTGTCTTCTCCTGTTTATTGAATGCTCGCAGAATCTAACTTAGTCCAATGCACGTGCACTCTTATTATTATTCACATCGTTCGGTTGTGCAAGTGAAAGGCAATTATGATGATATATGATGGACTGACTGGGATGAGAAAAGCTGGTACGAACTCGACCTCTTTTGCTTTTTGTAAATATGATGAGTTCATCATTCTTGATTCAGCTTGTTATGAATAAACATGTTTGCAATGACAATTAGAGATCATTGTTGCTTGTGCCATGCTTGATTAGCTATGAGTTATAATGGTTTACCTTGCGTGCCAACATGCTATTGAGATGGTTATGATGTGGTATGATGGGGTGGTATCCTCCTTTGAATGATTTAAGTGACTTGACTTGGCACATGTTCACGCATGTAGTTGAAACAAATCAACATAGCCTTCACGATATTTATGTTCATGGTGGATTATATCCTACTCATGCTTGCATCCAATGTTTATTAATTTTAATGCATGTACATGGCTGTTGTCGCTCTCTAGTTGGTTTCTTCCCAGTCTTTTGCTAGCCTTCACCTGTACTAAGCGGGAATACAACTTGTGCATCCAATCCCTTAAACCCCAAAGTTATTCCAGATGAGTCCACTATACCTTCCTATATGCGGCATCTACCTGCCGTTCCAAGTAAATTTGTATGTGTCAAACTCTAAACCTTCAAATAATCATCCTGTTTTGTATGCTCGAATAGCTCATGTATCAACTAGGTTGTCTGTATCTTCCATGCTAGGCGGGTTATTCTCAAGAGGAGTGGACTCCGCTCCTCACTCACGAGAAAATGGTTGGTCACCGGGATGCCCAGTCCCATGCTTTATGCAAACTAAATAAAAAATAATTGCAAAACAAAACTCCCCCTGGGACCTGATGTATGTTGGAGGCACTCGTTGTTTCGAGCAAGCCATGGATTGATGTTTGTTGGTGGAGGGGGAGTATAAACTTTACCATTCTGTTTGGGAACCACCTATAATGTGTGTAGCATGGAATATATCGCCATCTCTTGGTTGTTATGTTGACAATGAAAGTATACCGCTCAAAATGTTAATTATCTCTATTTCAAAACCGAGCTTTGGCACCTCTACAAATCCCCGCTTCCCTCTGCGAAGGGCTTATCTATTTACTTTTATATTGAGTCATCACCCTCTTATTAAAAGCACTAGCTGGAGAGCGCAGCTGTCATTTGCATTCATCACTGTTAATTTATATTGGGTGTGACTATGATTGGATCTCTTTTACCATGAATTACAATGTCTAGTCAGTCCTTGATCTTTAAAGGTGCTCTGCATTTATGTTTTGTGGTCTTAGAAAGGGCTAGCGAGATACCATCTTGTTATATCATATTATGATTGTTTTGAGAAAGTGTTGTCATCCGAGATTTATTATTATGGCTTGCTAGTTGATTATGCTATTGATATGGGTAATCATGAGACCTGAGAATTATTGCAAATATGGTTACTTATAATCTTTGCTGAAAACTTGAATGCTTGCTTGACATATTTACAACAACAAGAGCAAACAGAGTTTGTATAAGTTTTTTTTATTTCTTTCAGTTTGTCAACTGAATTGCTTGAGGGCAAGCAAGGGTTTAAGCTTGGGGGACTTGATACGTCTCCGTCGTATCTACTTTTCCAAACACTTTTTCCCTTGTTTTGGACTCTAACTTGTATGATTTGAATGGAACTAACCCGGACTGACGCTGTTTTCAGCAGAATTGCCATGATGTTGTTTTATTGCAGAAAACAAAACTTCTCGGAATGACCTGAAACTCCACGGAATGTCTTACAATAAATAATAAAAAATCCTCGCCAAAGATGAAGACCAGGGGGCCCACACCCTTTCCACGAGGGTGGGGGCGCCCCCCCCCTAGGGCGCGCCCCCTACCTTGTGGGCCCCCTGGAGACCTCCCGACTCCAACTCCAACTCTATATATCTGCTTTCAGGGAGAAAAAAATTGGAGAGAATATTTCATCGCGTTTTACGATACGGAGCCACCACCAAGCCCTAAAACCTCTCGGGAGGGCTGATCTGGAGTCCGTTCGGGGCTCCGGAGAGGGGGATTCGTCACCGTCGTCATCATCAACCATCCTCCATCACCAATTTCATGATGCTCACTGCCGTGCGTGAGTAATTCCATCATAGGCTTGCTGGACGGTGATGGGTTGGATGAGATTTATCATGTAATCGAGTTAGTTTTGTTAGGGTTTGATTCCTAGTATCCACTATGTTCTGAGATTGATGTTGCTATGACTTTGCTATGCTTAATGCTTGTCACTAGGGCCCCAGTGCCATGATTTTAGATCTGAACCTATTTTGTTTTCATCAATATATGAGAGTTCTTGATCCTATCTTGCAAGTCTATAGTCACCTATTATGTGTTATGATCCGTTAACCCCAAAGTGACAATAATCGGGATACTTACCGGTGATGACCGTAGTTTGAGGAGTTCATTTATTCACTATGTGTTAATGCTTTGTTCCGATTCTCTATTAAAAGGAGGCCTTAATATCCCTTAGTTTCCATTAGGACCCCGCTGCCACGGGAGGGTAGGACAAAAGATGTCATGCAAGTTCTTTTCCATAAGCACGTATGACTATATTCGGAATACATGCCTACATTACATTGACGAATTGGAGCTAGTTCTGTGTCACCCTATGTTATGACTGTTACATGATGAACCGCATCCGGCATAATTATCCATCATTGATCCGATGCCTACAAGCTTTCCATATACTAGTTTACGCTTATTTACTTTCCCGTTGCTATTGTTACAATTACTACATAATATCAAAAATATTACTTTGCTTTCATACTCTTTTGTTACCGTTACCATCACTATCATATTACTTTGCTACTAAACACTTTGCTACAGATACTAAGTTTCCAGGTGTGGTTGAATTGACAACTCAGCTGCTAATACTTGAGAATATTCTTTGGCTCCCCTTGTGTCGAATCAATAAATTTGGGTTGAATACTCTACCCTTGAAAGCTGTTGTGATCCCCTATACTTGTGGGTTATCATCCGACCTCTTTTGTTTCTTCCACATTAATAAGTCATACATATTTAGAGAGCAATTTTTATTGCATGCACCGATGACAACTTACTTGTAGGATCTTACTCAATCCATAGGTAGGTATGGTGGACTCTCATGGCAAAACTGGGTTTAAGGATATTTGGAAGCACAAGTAGTATTTCTACTTGGTGCAAAGAACTTGGCTAGCATGAGAGGGAAAGTCAAGCTCAACATGTTGGATGATCCATGACAATATAATTTATCTCAGATGTAAGAAAACATAACCCATTACATTGTCTTCCTTGTCCAACGTCAACTTTTTAGCATGTCATATTTTAATGAGTGCTCACAATCATAAAAGATGTCCGAGATAGTGTATTTATATGTGAAGACCTCTCTTTCTTTATTACTTCCTATTAATTGCAACGATGACCAAAACTATGTTTGTCAACTCTCAACAACTTTTATTGATCATACTCTTTATATGTGAGCTCATTACTCTCCATAAGATCCATATGATCTCTTTATTTCTTTTCATTTCTTCTCTTTTATTTTATTCCCTCAAGATCATAGGAAAATAATCAAGCCCTTCACTCAACACTAATCTTTATTATATATATAGCTCACGGACTCGATTACATAGAAAGATCATAAAGAAAAACTCACAACTAGATCATACTAAAACTTTATTCTACTAGATCAAGATGTTATCAAAAGTATCGAACTAAGAAAAATGGTAAATATAAAAGGTGTGATGGTGATACAATACCCGGACACTCCCCCAAGCTTGGCAGTTGCCAAGGGGGGGGGTGCCCATACCCGATTCTCAGCTCTTCTTTGTTGATGAAGAAGATGATGGTTTTGTTGATGGTGTAGGCTTCTTCCTTAATTTGTGCTTGAGGATAGAATTTTGATCCCTCGGGTCATCGATCTCCTGCTCCAGGCTTAGTATCTTTTTGCATAATTCCTGCTTGTTTTCCTGCAAGAGACGAAAAGGGATAAACTCGATCTTAGGTTTCTTTGCTCTATCCGGGAGGCTTGACTTTTTGAACTCCACATGCATGTCCCCAGGTTGAGGTAATGGGACTTCATATTCATCTGAGCTCGTCTCCTCATTTCCCTTAGGTTCATAGTCCTCTTCTTCTTCCGTAGTCCAACCACAATGCTCGACATCCCCATAGACCTTAGGGTCTGCAAGGTAATCAGCCACATAGCTTTCTCCTTCCGAATCCCGGGACGACATGTTGCTCAAATCTGCAGCAGGACAGCTCGAAACAAAGACAGGAGATATTTGCGTGATACGGTGGTCAATACCTTCAGGAGATTATATAATGAATTTTTACCAACCAAAAGAAGTACCGTGCAAGAAAACGGAGTCTGGAGAGCACACGAGGTGCCCACGAGGCAAGGGCGCGCCTAGGGGGTAGGGCGCGCCCTTCACCCTCATGGAAGCCTCGTGTCCTTTCCAGTCTGCTTCTTATTTTCCTATTTTCTTAAATATTCCAAAGGAGAAAAATTGCCATTAGAACTGTTTTGTAGTCGGTTTACTTACCGTACCACGTACCTATTCCTTTCCGGAGTCTGAAACGTTCCGGAAAGTGTCCCTTATGTATTCCTATGGGGTTATGGTTTCAATAACATTAGTTTCAACATTTATAGGATTACCTGAGATATAATGTTTGATTCTTTGGTCGTTCACCACCCTAGGATGTGTGCCTTCGAAGTTGTTGATTTTTATGGCACCGGAATGATAGACCTCCTCGATGACGTAAGGACCTTCCCATTTAGAGAGAAGTTTGCCTGCAAAAAATCTTAAACGAGAGTTGTATAACAATACATAATCACCTACGTTAAACTCACGCTTTTGTATCCTTTTATCATGCCATCTTTTAACTTTTTCTTTAAACAGTTTGGCATTCTTATAGGACTGGGTTCTCCATTCATCAAGTGAGCTAATGTCAAATAACCTCTTCTCACCGGCAAGTTTGAAGTCATAGTTGAGCTCTTTAATAGCCCAATATTCCTTATGTTCTAATTCAAGAGGCAAGTGACATGCTTTACCATAAACCATTTTATACGGAGACATACCCATGGGATTCTTATATGCAGTTCTATAAGGCCATAATGCATCATCAAGTTTCTTGGACCAATTCTTTCTAGATCTATTAACAGTCTTTTGCAAAATTAATTTAAGCTCTCTATTACTTAATTCTACTTGGCCACTAGACTGTGGGTGATAAGGAGATGCAATTCTATGATTAACATCATACTTAGCAAGCATTTTACGGAAGGCACCATGAATAAAGTCAATAAATATCTAGGGACTCCAAACGTCAGGAAAATAACTTCTTTAAGCATCTTAATAGAGGTGTTATGCTCAACACTACTAGTTGGAATAGCTTCTACCCACTTAGTAACATAATCAAAAGCAACTAAAATATGTGTATACCCATTAGAGGAAGGAAATGGTCCCATATAATCAAAGCCCCAAACATCAAATGGTTCAATAACAAGTGAATAATTCATAGGCATTTCTTGACGTCTACTAATATTACCAATTCTTTGACATTCATCACAAGACAAGACAAACTTACGAGCATCCTTGAAGAGAGTAGGCCAATAAAAACTAGATTGCAATACCTTATGTGCAGTTCTATCTCCAGCATGGTGTCCTCCATAGGCTTCGGAGTGACACTTGCGTAGGATATGTTCTTGTTCATGCTCAGGTACACAATGTCTAATAACACCATCTACTCCTTCTTTATAAAGATGTGGGTCATCCCAAAAGTAATGTCTTAAATCATAGAAGAACTTTTTCTTTTGCTGGTATGTGAAACTAGGTGGTATGAATTTAGCAACAATGTAATTAGCATAATCAGCATACCATGGAGCAGTACGAGAAGCATTTATAACAGCTAATTGTTCATCAAGAAAGCTATCATCAATAGGTAGTGGGTCATCAAGAACATTCTCTAACCTAGACAAGTTATCTGCAACGGGGTTCTCAGCTCCCTTTCTATCAATAATATGCAAATCAAATTCTTGTAGCAGGAGAACCCATCTAATAAGTCTAGGTTTAGCATCTTTCTTTTCCATAAGATATTTAATAGCAGCATGATCAGTGTGAATAGTTACTTTAGAATCAACAATATAAGGTCTGAACTTATCACAAGAAAATACAACTGCTAAGAATTCTTTTTCAGTAGTAGCATAATTTCTCTGGGCATTGTCTAGAGTTTTACTAGCATATTGGATAACATTCAGCTTCTTATCAACTCTTTGTCCTAGAACAACACCTACAGCATAATCGCTAGCATCACACATAATTTCAAAGGGTAAATTCCAATCAGGTGGCTGAACAATAGGTGCAGAAATCACAGCTTTCTTAAGTATTTCAAATGCTTCTACACAATCATCATCAAAGACAAAAGGAATATCTTTTTGTAATAGGTTAGTCAGAGGCCGAGAAATTTTTGAGAAGTCCTTAATGAACCTCCTATAAAAGTCGGCGTGACCCAGAAAACTTCTTATACCTTTGATGTCCTTGGGACACGACATCTTTTCAATAGCATCAACTGTAGCTTTGTCAACTTCAATACCTCTTTCAGAAATTTTATGCCCCAAGACAATACCTTCATTAACCATAAAGTGGCACTTCTCCCTATTCAAGACAAGATTAGTTTATTCACATCTCTGCAAAATTCGATCAAGGTTGCTCAAGCAATCATCAAAAGAGGATCCATAAACGGAGAAATCATCCATGAAAACCTCACAAATCTTTTCACAAAAGTCAAAGAATATAGCCATCATGCATATTTGAAAGGTAGCAGGTGCATTACATAAACCAAAAGGCATACGTCTATAAGCAAAGGTACCGAAAGGGCAAGTAAAAGTGGTCTTTGCTTGATCATCAGCTGACACGGGTATTTGAGAGAAGCCAGAGTAACCATCTAGAAAGCAAAAATGTTTATGTTTGGATAATCTTTCTAGCATTTGATCAATGAAAGGCAAAGGGTAATGATATTTTTTAGTAGCTTTATTTAATTTGTGAAAATCAATTACCATCCTATAACCTGTAATAATTCTTTGTGGAATCAATTCATCTTTATCATTAGGAACGACAGTAATACCTCCCTTCTTAGGGACACAATGGACATGACTTACCCACTGACTATCAGCAACGGGATAAATTATACCTGCCTCAAGGAGCTTTAATATTTCCTTTCTTACCACTTCTTTCATCTTAGGTTTCAGCCGTCGTTGGTGATCAATAACTAGTTTGGCGTCTTTCTCCAAATTTATTTTGTGTTGACATAGAGTGGGACTAATGCCTTTAAGATCATCAAGAGTATATCCAATAGCAGCGCGGTGCTTCTTCAGAGTTTTCAATAATTTTTCTTCCTCCTTCTCTGAAAGGTTAGCACTAATAATAACAGGATATATCTTCTTTTCATCAATATAAGCATATTTAAGAGTATCAGGTAATGGTTTAAGCTCAAACACAGGATCACCCTTGGGTGGAGGAGGATCCCCTAGGATTTCAACAGGCAAGTTGTGTTTCAGAATAGGTCCCTATTTAAAGAATACTTCATCTATTTCCTTCTTTCATTCATGAACAGATCATTTTCATGGTCTAGTAAATATTGTTCTGAAGGATCAGTAGGAGGCACGGCAATAGAAGCAAGACCAATAATTTCATCTTTATTATGCAATTCCTCATCACGGGGTTGTCTATGAAACTTAGCAAAATTAAACTCATGAGACATATCCCCTAAACCAACGGAAACAATATCCTTATTGCAGTCTATCTTAGCATTAACAGTTTTCAAGAAGGGTCTACCAAATATAATGGGACAAAAGCTCTCTTGTGGGGAACCAAGAACAAGAAAATCAGCAGGATATTTAACCTTCCCACACAAGACTTCAACATCTCTACAATCCCAATTGGTGAAATATTATCTCTATTGGCAAGCTTAATGGTAACATCGATATCTTCTATCTCAGCAGGTGCAATATCATGCATAATTTCTTTGTATAAGGAATGGGGTATTGCACTTGCACTAGCACCCATATCACATAAGCCATGATAGCAATGATCCCCTATTTTAACAGAAATAACAGGCATGCCTACAACAGGTATATGTTTATTTTTAGTATCAGGTATAGCAATTCTAGCAGTCTCATCACAGAAGTAAATAACATGCCCATCAATATTATCAGCCAAGAGATCTTTAACCATAGCAATATTAGGTTCAACTTTAATTTGTTCAGGGGGTTTGGGTGTCTTAATATTACTTTTGTTCACTATAGTTGAAACTTTAGCATGATCCTTTATTCTAACAGGGAAAGGTGGTTTCTCAACATAAGCAGTAGGAACAACAGGATCATTATAAGTGATAGTCTTTTCTTCAACGTTAATAGGTGCAACTACTTTTACTTCAATGGGAGGATTATATTTAAACCACTTCTCCTTAGGGAGATCAACATGAGTAGAAAAGGATTCACAAAAGGAAGCTACTATCTCAGAGTCAAGTCCATATTTAGTGCTAAATTCACGAAATGCATCGGTATCCATAAAAGATTTGACACAATCAAACTTAGGTGTTATACCTGACTCCTTACCTTCGTTGAGATCCCAATCTTCAGAGTTGCGTTTAATTCTTTCCAATAAATCCCATTTGAATTCAATAGTATTCATCATAAAAGATCCAGTACAAGAAGTATCGAGCATGGAGCGATTACTGAGAGAAAGCCGAGCATAAATTTTTTGAATAATCATTTCTCTTGAGAGCTCATGATTGGGGCATGAATATAACATTGAGTTAAGCGTACCCCAATCTTGAGCGATGCTTTCTCCTTTGCGAGGCCAAAAATTATATATATAATTACGATCACGATGAACAAGATGCATAGGATAAAACTTCTGGTGAAATTCCAATTTCAATTGCTTGTAGTCCCATGATCCCATATCATCACATAGCCTATACCATGTCAATGCCTCTCGCTTCAAAGATAATGGTAAGATCTTCTTCTTGATAACATCCTCGGGCATACCTGCAAGTTTAAATAATCCACAAACTTCATCCACATAGATTAAGTGTAAATCGGGATGCAATGTTCCATCTCCTGCAAAAGGATTAGCTAGCAGTTTCTCTATCATACCCGAAGGAATTTCAAAGTAAACATTTTCAGTAGGTTTAGTAGGTTGAGGGGTAGCTAATTGTGGTTCCGGACGGGGTGAAAATACCCCGAACAAACCCCTCAAAGGATTATGTTCCATAGTAACAAGTGACGGTAAATTTCAGCACACTATATAAATTTTTCCTTACCAAATTCCACCTACCAAAGGCACTTCTCTCCCCGGCAACGGTGCCAGAAAAGAGTCTTGATGACCCACAAGTGTAGGGAATCTATCGTAGCCTTTTCGATAAGTAAGAGTGTCGAACCAACGAGGAGCAGAAGGAAATGATAAGCAGTTTTCAGTAAGGTATTCTCTATAAGCACTGAAATTGTCGGTAACATATAGTTTTGTGATAAGGTAATTTGTAATGAGTAGCAAGTAATAAAAGTAAATAAGGTGCAGAAAGATGGCCCAATCCTTTTTGTAGCAAAGGAAAAGCCTGGACAAACTCTTATATGAAGGAAAGCGCTCCCGAGGACACATGGGAATTATCGTCAAGCTAGTTTTCATCACGTTCATATGATTCGCGTTCGGTACTTTGATTATTTGATATGTGGGTGGACCGGTGCTTGGGTACTGTCCTTACTTGGACAAGCATCCCACTTATGATTAACCCCTATTGCAAGCATCCGCAACTACAACATAAGTATTAAGGTAAACCTAACCATAGCATGAAACATATGGATCCAAATCAGCCCCTTACGAAGCAACGCATAAACTAGGGTTTAAGCTTCTGTCACTCTAGCAACCCATCATCTACTTACTACTTCCCAATGCCTCCCTCTAGGCCCAAACAATGGTGAAGTGTCATGTAGTCGACGTTCAGATGACACCACTAGAGTGATGACAACATACATCTCATCAAAATATCGAATGAATACCAAATTCACATGACTACTTATAGCAAGACTTCTCCCAAGTCCTCAGGAACAAACGTAACTACTCACAAAGCATATTCATGTTCATAATTAGGGGTTATTAATATGCATAATGGATCTGAACATATGATCTTCCACCAAGTAAACCAACTAGCATCAACTACAAGGAGTAATCAACACTACTAGCAACCCACCGGTACCAATCTAAGGTTTCGATACAAAGATTGGATACAAGAGATGAACTAGGGTTTGAGATGAGATGGTGCTGGTGAAGATGTTGATGGATATTGACCCCCTCCCGATGAGAGGATCGTTGATGATGACGATGGCGATGATTTCCCCCTCCCGGAGGGAAGTTTCCCTCGCAGAACAGCTCTGTCGGAGCCCTAGATTGGTTCCGCCAAGGTTCCGCCTCGTGGCGGCGAAGTTTCTTTCCGAAAGCTTGCTTCTGATTTTTTTTCTCGGACAAAAGACTCCATATAGCCAAAGATGGGCATCGGAGGGCCACCAGGGGGCCCATGAGGCAGGGGGCGTGCCCAGGGGGTAGGGCGCGCCCCCCATCTTCGTGGCTGGTGGGTGGCCCCCCTCTGGTACTTCTTGCGCCCAATATTTTTTATATATTCTGAAAAGTGCCCCCGTGGAGTTTCAGGATTTTGGAGATATGCAGAATAGGTCTCTAATATTTGCTCCTTTTCCAGCCCAAAATTCCAGCTGTCAGCATTCCCCCTCTTCATGTAAACCTTGTAAAATAAGAGAGAATAGGCATAAGTATTGTGACATAATGTGTAATAACAGCCCATAATTCAATAAATATCAATATAAAAGCATGATGCAAAATGGACGTATCAACACCTCGCAAGCAATTTCATTATAAGAGTGGGGTGCGACAAGGGGATCCTTTGTCGCCACTCATCTTCGTGCTCACTGCATATTGGCTGGAGGTGGCTGTTAATGATGTGTTTGCCAAATGTCTCGTTCATCTGCCCATTCCAATGCCGGAGGGCGATTATCGCGTAATCCAGTATGTCGATGACATTATAGTTATTATGCAGTTGTACTGGAGTAATCTGAACGCATGAAGAAAATTCTGCAGGACTATGCTACCTCAATTGGGCTGCAGATTAATTTTCAGAAATCAACTCTGGTTGCTATGAACACATCTGATGGTCTCACCAAATAGTTGGTCGATCCGTGTGGTTGCACAGTTGGGAAAATGTCGTTTGCCTATCTTAGGCCACCCATGGTCACGACGAGGCACGTTGTGTCTAACTTGATGCCATTGGGGGCCTTAGTTGAGTGATGTCTCTCGACCTCTCCCTCCCTCCGTGACTATGTGTCCAAGTTGACACTGGTCAATTTGGAAATCACTTTGTTGGCAATATATGCCATGTGTTCGATAAAAATACCGCCAAAAATCCTTGAGCATCTTGATAAATTGAGGCATCTGTGCTTGTGGTCAAAGAAGTCAGGGGATGGGTACAAAGCCAACTCCCTAGCAGCATGGTAGTTGGTGTGAATACCAAAGGCAAAAAGGGGGCCTGATGTTGTTAACCTGAAAATTCAGAATCGGGGTCTGTTGTTAAAGCAGTTGCACAAGTTCTTCAATCGAGTGGACGTCCTTGTTGGGGAACGTAGTAATTTCAAAAAAATTCCTACGCACATGCAAGATCATGGTGATGCACAACAACAAGAGGAGAGAGTGTTGTCCACGTACCCTCGTAGACTAAAAGCGGATGCGTTAGCACAATGCGGTTGATGTAGTCGTACATCTTCACGATCCGACCGATCAAGTACCGAACATACGACACCTCCGAGTTCAGCACACGTTCAGCCCAATGACGTCCGTCGAACTCCGATCCAGCCGAGTGTTGAGGGAGAGTTTTGTCAGCACGACGTAGTGGTGACGATGATGATGTTCTACCGACGCAGGGCTTCGCCTAAGCACTGCTACAGTATTATCGAGGTGGACAATGGTGGAGGGGGCACCGCACACGGCTAAAAGATCAAACGATCAATTGTTGTGTCTCTAGGGTGCCCCTGCCCCTGTATATAAAGGATCAAGGGGGTGCGGTCGGCCAGGAGAGAGGGCGCGCCAGGAGGAGTCCTACTCCCACCGGGAGTAGGACTCCCCCTTTCCTAGTTGGATTAGGACTTGGGAGGGGGAAAGAGGAGGGAGAGAGGAAGGAAGGGGGGGCTCCGCCCCCTCTCCTTGTCCTATTCAGACTAGGGGGAGGGGCGCGCGGCCCAGCCCTGGCCGCCTCTCCTCTTCTCCGTAAAGGCCCACTAAGGCCCATTAACCTCCCAGGGGGTTCCGGTAACCTCCCGGTACTCCGGTAAAATCCCGATTTCACCCGGAACACTTCCGATATCCAAACATAGGCTTCCAATATATCAATCTTCATGTCTCGACCATTTCGAGACTCCTCGTCATGTCCGTGATCACATCCGGGACTCCGAACAACCTTCGGTATATCAAAACATATAAACTCATAATATAACTGTCATCGAAACGTTAAGTGTGCGGACCCTACGGGTTCGAGAACTATGTAGACATGAACGAGACACGTCTCCGTTCAATAACCAATAGCGGAACCTGGATGCTCATATTGGCTCCCACATATTCTACGAAGATCTTTATCGGTCAGACCGCATAACAACATACGTTATTCCCTTTGTCATCGGTATGTTACTTGCCCGAGATTCGATCGTCGGTATCTCAATACCTAGTTTCAATCGCGTTACCGGCAAGTCTCTTTACTCGTTCCGTAATACACCATCCCGCAACTAACTCATTAGTTGCAATGCTTGCAAGGCTTAAGTGATGTCCATTATTGAGAGGGCCCAGAGATACCTCTCCGACAATCGGAGTGACAAATCCTAATCTCGAAATACGCCAACTCAACAAGTACCTCCGGAGACACCTGTAGAGCACCTTTATAATCACCCAGTTACTTTGTGACATTTGGTAGCACACAAAGTGTTCCTCCGATAAACGGGAGTTGTATAATCTCATAGTCATAGGAACATGTATAAGTCATGAGAAAGCAATAGCAACATACTAAACGATCGGGTGCTAAGCTAATGGAATGGGTCAGGTCAATCACATCATTATCCTAATGACGTGATCCCGTTAATCAAATGACAACTCATGTCAATGGTTAGGAAACTTAACCATCTTTGATCAACAAGCTAGTCAAGTAGAGGCATACTAGTGAAACTCTGTTTGTCTATGTATCCACACATGTATTATGTTTCCGGTTAATACAATTCTAGCATGAATAGTAAACATTTATCATGATATAAGGAAATAAATAATAACTTTATTATTGCCTCTAGGGCATATTTCCTTCAGTCTCCCACTTGCACTAGAGTCAATAGTCTAGATTACACAGTAATGATTCTAACACCCATGGATCTTTGGTGCTGATCATGTTTTGCTCGTGGAAGAGGCTTAGTCAACGGGTCTGCAACGTTCAGATCCGTATGTATCTTGCAAATTTCTATGTCTCCCAGCTAGACTAAATCCCGGATGAAATTGAAGCGTCTCTTGATGTGCTTGGTTCTCTTGTGAAATCTGGATTCCTTCGCCAAGGCAATTGCACCAGTATTGTCACAAAAGATTTTCATTGGTCCCGATGCACTAGGTATGACACCTAGATCGGATATGAACTCCTTCATCCAGACTCCTTCATTTGCTGCTTCAGAAGCAGCTATGTACTCCGCTTCACACGTAGATCCCACCACGACGCTTTGTTTAGAACTGCACCAACTGGCATCTCCACCGTTCAATGTAAACACGTATTCGGTTTGTGATTTAGAATCGTCCGGATCAGTGTCAAAGCTTGCATCAACATAACCATTTACGATGAGCTCTTTGTCACCTCCATAAACGAGAAACATATCCTTAGTCCTTTTCAGGTATTTCAGGATGTTCTTGACCGCTGTCCAGTGATCCACTCCTGGATTACTTTGGTACCTCCCTGCTAGACTTATAGCAAGGCACACATCAGGTCTGGTACACAGCATTGCATACATGATAGAGCCTATGGCTGAAGCATAGGGAACATCTTTCATTTTATCTCTATCTTCTGCAGTGGTCGGGCATTGAGTCTTACTCAACTTCACACCTTGTAACACAGGCAAGAACCCTTTCTTTGCTTGATCCATTTTGAACTTCTTCAAAACTTTGTCAAGGTATGTTCTTTGTGAAAGTCCAATTAAGCGTTTTGATCTATCTCTATAGATCTTGATGACCAATATATAAGCAGCTTCACCAAGATCTTTCATTGAAAAACTCTTATTCAAGTATCCCTTTATGCTATCCGGAAATTCTATATCATTTCCAATCAACAATATGCCATCCACATATAATATTAGAAATGCTACAGAGCTCCTACTCACTTTCTTGTAAATGCAGGCTTCTCCAAAAGTCTGTACAAAAACAAATGCTTTGATCACACTATCAAAGCGTTTATTCCAACTCTGAGAGGCTTGCACCAGTCCATAAATGGATCGCTGGCGCTTGCACACTTTCTTAGCTCCCTTTGGATCGACAAAACCTTCCGGTTGCATCATATACAACTCTTCTTCTAGAAATCCAATCAGGAATGCAGTTTTGACATCCATTTGCCAAATTTCATAATCATAAAATGCGGCAATTGCTAACATGATTCGGACAGACTTAAGCATCGCTACGGGTGAGAAGGTCTCATCATAGTCAATCCCTTGAACTTGTCGAAAACCTTTTGCAACAAGGTGAGCTTTATAGACAGTAACATTACCGTCAGCGTCAGTCTTCTTCTTGAAGATCCATTTATTCTCAATTGCTTGCCGATCACCAGGCAAGTCAACCAAAGTCCACACTTTGTTCTCATACTTGGATCCCATCTCAAATTTCATGGCCTCAAGCCATTTTGCGGAATCTGGGCTCACCATCGCTTCTTCATAGTTCGTAGGTTCGTCATGGTCTAGTAACATAACTTCCAGAACAGGATTACCATCCCACTCTGGTGCGGATCTCACTCTAGTTGACCTACGAGGTTCAGTAACAGCTTAATCTAAAGTTTCATGATCATCATCATTAACTTCCTCACTAATTGGTGTAGGTGTCGCAGAAACCGGTTTCTGTGATGAACTACTTTCCAATAAGGGAGCAGGTATCGTTACCTCATCAAGTTCTACTTTCCTCTCACTCACTTCTTTCGAGAGAAACTCCTTCTCTAGGAAAACTGTGAATTTAGCAACAACAGTCTTGCCTTCAGATCTGTGATAGAAGGTGTACCCAACAGTCTCCTTTGGGTATCTTATGAAGACACATTTCTCCGATTTGGGTTCGAGCTTATCAGGTTGGAGCTTTTTCACATAAGCATCGCAGCCCCAAATTTTCAGAAATGACAACTTTGGTTTCTTACCAAACCACAGTTCATAAGGCGTCATCTCAACGGATTTCGATGGTGCCCTATTTAACGTGAATGCGGCTGTCTCTACAGCATAACCCCAAAACGATAGTGGTAAATCAGTAAGAGACATCATAGATCGCACCATATCTAGTAAAGTACGATTACGATGTTCGGACACACCATTACGCTGTGGTGTTCCGGGTGGCGTGAGTTGCGAAACTATTCCGCATTGTTTCAAATGAAGACCAAACTCATAACTCAAATATTCTCCTCCACGATCAGATCGTAGAAACTTTATTTTCTTGTTACGATGATTTTCAACTTCACTCTGAAATTCTTTGAACTTTTCAAACGTTTCAGACTTATGTTCCATTAAGTAGATATACCCATATCTGCTTAAATCATCTGTGAAGGTGAGAAAATAATGATATCCGCCACGAGCCTCAACATTCATCGGACCACATACATCTGTATGTATGATCTCCAACAAATCTGTTGCTCTCTCCATAGTACCGGAGAACGGCGTTTTAGTCATCTTGTCCATGAGGCACGGTTCACAAGTACCAAGTGATTCATAATCAAGTGGTTCCAAAAGTCCATCAGTATGGAGTTTCTTCATGCGCTTTACATCGATATGACCTAAACGACAGTGCCACAAATAAGTTGCACTATCATTATCAACTCTGCATCTTTTGGCCTCAATATTATGAATATGTGTATCACTACTATCGAGATTCAACAAAAATAGACCACTCTTCAAGGGTGCATGACCATAAAAGATATTACTCATATAAATAGAACAACCATTATTCTCTGATTTAAATGAATAACCGTCTCGCATCAAACAAGATCCAGATATAATGTTCATGCTCAACGCTGGCACCAAATAACAATTATTTAGGTCTAATAGTAATCCCGAAGGTAGATGTAGAGGTAGCGTGCCGACTGCGATCACATCGACTTTGGAACCATTTCCCACGCGCATCGTCACCTCGTCCTTAGTCAATCTTCGCTTAATCCGTAGCCCCTGTTTCAAGTTGCAAATATTAGCAACAGAACCAATATCAAATACCCAGGTGCTACTGCGAGCATTAGTAAGGTACACATCAATAACATGTATATCACATATACCTTTGTTCACCTTGCCATCCTTCTTATCCGCCAAATACTTGGGGCAGTTCCACTTCCAGTGACTAGTCTGCTTGCAGTAGAAGCACTCAGTCTCGGGCTTAGGTCCAGACTTGGGTTTCTTCTCCTGAGCAGCAACTTGCGTGATGTTCTTCTTGAAGTTCCCCTTCTTCTTCCCTTTGCCCTTTTTTCTTGAAACTGGTGGTCTTATTGACCATCAACACTTGATGCTCCTTCTTGATTTCTACCTCCACAGCCTTTAGCATTGCGAAGAGCTCGGGAATTGTCTTATCCATCCCTTGCATATTATAGTTCATCACGAAGCTCTTGTAGCTTGGTGGCAGTGATTGGAGAATTCTGTCAATGACGCTATCATCCGAAAGATTAACTCCCAGTTGAATCAAGTGATTGCAGTACCCAGACATCTTGAGTATATGCTCACTGACAGAACTATTCTCCTCCATCTTGCAGCTATAGAACTTATTGGAGACTTTATACCTCTCAATCCGAGCATTCTTTTGAAATATTAAATTCAACTCCTAGAACATCTCATATGCTCCATGACGTTCAAAACGTCGTTGAAGTCCTGGTTCTAAGCCGTAAAGCATGGCATACTGAACTATTGAGTAGTCATCAACACGTGACTGCCAGGCATTCACAATGTCTGCAGTTGCTGGCGCAGGTGGTACACCTAGCGGTGCTTCCAGGACGTAATTCTTCTATGCAGCAATGGGGATAATCCTCAAGTTACGGACCCAGTCCGTGTAATTGCTACCATCATCTTTCAACTTTGCTTTCTCAGGGAACACATTAAAATTCAACAGAACAACAACACGGGCCATCTATCTACAATCAACATAGACAAGCAAGATACTATCAGGTACTAAGTTCATGATAAATTTAAGTTCATTTAATCATATTACTTAAGAATTCCCACTTAGATAGACATCCCTCTAATCCTCTAAGTGATCACGTGATCCATATCAACTAAACTATGTCCGATCATCACGTGAGATGGAGTAGTTTCAACGGTGAACATCACTATGTTGATCACATCTACTATATGATTCATGCTCGACCTTTCGGTCTCTGTGTTCCGAGGCCATATCTGTTATATGCTAGGCTCGTCAAGTTTAACCTGAGTATTCCGCGTGTGCAACTGTTTTGCACCCGTTGTATTTGAACGTAGAGCCTATCACACCCGATCATCACGTGGTGTCTCAGCACGAAGAACTTTCGCAACGGTGCATACTCAGGGAGAACACTTTATACTTTGATAATTTAGTGAGGGATCATCTTATAATGCTACCGTCAATCAAAGCAAGATAAGATGCATAAAAGATAAACATCACATGCAATCAATATAAGTGATATGATATGGCCATCATCATCTTGTGCTTGTGATCTCCATCTCCGAAGCACCGTCATGATCACCATCATCACCAGCGCGACACCTTGATCTCCATCGTAGCATCGTTGTCGTCTCGCCAATCTTATGCTTCTACGACTATCGCTACCGCTTAGTGATAAAGTAAAGCATTACAGGGCGATTGCATTGCATACAAGAAAGCGACAACCATATGGCTCCTGCCAGTTGCCGATAACTCGATTACAAAACATGATCATCTCATACAATAAAATTTAGCATCATGTCTTGACCATATCACATCACAACATGCCCTGCAAAAACAAGTTAGACGTCCTCTACTTTTTTGTTGCAAATTTTACGTGGCTGCTACGGGCTTAGCAAGAACCGTTATTACCTACGCATCAAAACCACAACGATAGTTTGTCAAGTTGGTGTTGTTTTAACCTTCGCAAGGACCGGGCGTAGCCACACTCGGTTCAACTAAAGTTGGAGAAACTGACACCCGCCAGCCACCTGTGTGCAAAGCACGTCGGTAGAACCAGTCTCGCGTAAGCGTACGCGTAATGTCAGTCCGGGCCGCTTCATCCAACAATACCGCCGAACCAATGTATGACATGCTGGTAAGCAGTATGACTTATATCGCCCACAAATCACTTGTGTTCTACTCATGCATATGACATCTATGCATAAAACCTGGCTCGGATGCCACTATTGGGGAATGTAGTAATTTCAAAAAAATTCCTACGCACACGCAAGATCATGGTGATGCACAACAACGAGAGGGGAGAGTGTTGTCCACGTACCCTCGTAGACTGAAAGCAGAAGCATTAGCACAACGCGGTTGATGTAGTCGTACGTCTTCACGATCCGACTGATCAAGTACCGAATGTACGGGACCTCCGAGTTCAGCACACGTTCAGCCCGATGACGTCCCTTGTCGGTGTCAAAGCCGGCGGATCTCGGGTAGGGGGTCCCGAACTGTGCGTCTAAGGTGGATGGTAACAGGAGGCAGGGGACACGATGTTTTACCCAGGTTCGGGCCCTCTTGATGGAGGTAAAACCCTACGTCCTGCTTGATTTATTCTTGATGATATGAGTATTACAAGAGTTGATCTCCCACGAGATCGGAGAGGCTAAACCCTAGAAGCTAGCCTATGGTATGATTGTTGTATATGATCTATCGACTAGCCTGGCCTCGGTTTATATAATGCACCAGAGGCCTAGGATAACAAGAGTCCTAGCCGAATACGCCGGTGGGGAGGAGTCCTTGTCTTGATCACCAAGTCTTGTGGAATCTTCCATGTATGCGGCAGCTGTCCGAACTGGCCCATGAGTATACAGCCATGGGGGTCCTCGGCCCAATCTAACAGATCAGGAGACAACGTGGTGAGTAACCCCTAGTCCAGGACACCGTCAGTAGCCCCCTGAACCGGTCTTCAAGTTAGGGACGCTCCTCGATTCTTCTGAACTGTTCTTCATCTTTGGTTGTCGGTCTTGAAAACTGGTTCAACAAATCTTCTCATCTTCGATCTTGAGGATCGCCGAAATGCATTCGACGAGTTTGCATGTCGGGTATCCGAGGAGCCCCTTTAAGTTTCCGGCCTTTATCAATGCCTTGTTATTTTTATGCCACACCTTGGGTTTGAAGTTGTTCCCGGGAGGCAGTGTCCTCTTGCGTCCGAGCTCTAACGCCGGACTGCATTCGAGGTATCTTTTACAGCCGAACACCAATGCCAGACTGCTTCCGAGCTCCAACGCTGAAATGTATCCGAGCTCCAATGCCAGACTGTGTCCAAGCTCCAACGCCGGACTATATCCAAGATGTCATAGATCATCTTGGCCCAAAAAAGTTGAAGGAGTTTAGCCGAGCTTAATGCTGGAAATGCCCTCTATGGAGCCAGCCACTAGCGCCCGAGCTTTATGCCAGACTGCTTCCGAGGTGGTGCACCACCCTGACTGTGGGCCAATTTTTGGTCAATATTTTTGATTGGTGCAATTTATTCTCTGCCGAGATATATAGCCAGTAACCCTCAACGTGTGCATCGGTTTAAAACCCGAGATGCACTTGAAGGATGATGTAAGACCACAGATCCTAGTAGCCGCTGAGACTCGAGTTGATTTGCAAAATCGGCCTGAGGATCAAGTCCTAGCTCGGCAGAATACTTCGGGATACAAAAAAGCAGCATGCTCAGTCCTCGAGACTCAGGTTGGGTGCGGCCGACCAACCTGAGGATCATAATCTCCTCGGAAACTGTATTGCACTTAAAATTTTCTGCATTGGACAGGCAATGCAGTAGCCCCCGAGACACTGGTCGGGTGGCAACACCAGATCAGGGGATCGATGTGCCCCTTGAATATTTGTAAATAATAAGCCCAAAGCCCAGTAGCCCCCGAGCCTTAATGCGGGCATGGGTGGCCGAATTAAGGATCGATATCCATAGTAAAATCACAAATTATGTGTAATGACTATGTATCCAAGTACTTTACGTCATTAATGCTCGGATCCGCATTGTACAAAACTTTGTTGGCCGACCATCGGCTTCCACCTCCTCGGCTAGTAGCCGAGGACTGTTTGTCCTACTTTATAAAGCCTTTATGAGGGCAAAGATTTATGACAAACAAGGCAATATGGCCATACGGTTTTATAAATAAAGGTACGCAGAGAGATATGTTATATTACTGTTTAACATAAGAAATGTCTTCCAAAGAAAATAGTCCCGCTATTGGTTCCTTTATTTGGGTTGTCATGCTAAGCATGATCATGAAACCTCAGCTCTAATGTAAGAGTAAAATATTGAGGATTTAGTTTGGGAGGCCAGTTAATAGCCCCGGTAGTGTTCGGCGACAGTCGAGGTCAAGCTATAAACACTTCGGCCATTGTTATGAATGGTCCGTCATTTAACACAGTCATCGGATCGCTGACCAGTTTATGCTTATTGTGATAGTTAGTTTTCGGCTTTCTCCACTGAGGTGCTTAACCGTGTGAGCTGGAAGCACAATCGCAGTGGTTCTCCCTTTGCACACCTAGACGAACAAAGCGGAACGTAGGAGGCAAGCGCAGGTGCCGGGCAACCCAACTATTGACCGAAGACACAATTCGAAACCAATGCATATATAGTGAGATCCGAGAATGTTTTTGCCGAATCTATAAAGGTGTCCGGCATTGCACTGTGAGACTTGTGCTGGAAACACACAAATAGTTTAGAAGTGCCAAAAAGCTTGGAAAACCAAAAAACGCCAGTAAAAACATAACGTCCGAACAAGATCAAGCGTTCGGTGCCAATCCGAAAATTGGGGAAAATTGTGCTTCTGTCGTGCATTAATATTACACATCCGATCTCAAGACTTCAAGCGGATCAGCCTACGACTGCAGCCTCCTATCCCGAAGGCGGAGTGCTTCTCATTAGACTAGTTTAGTGAACTAAACTCGAGCGGTTACTAGAGAGAAAATGGGTTATCTGGCTATTGACCACACACTCACGTCGAAAAAGGAGCGATAGAAAAAGACTTTGCAATGACCAAGAAGAAAACACATTTACTATAAAATAGCTCATATAAATTTTAAGAGCCCCCTAGTGACTTGGGTAAAAGAATTTTATGTATAATGATTGTATGTATCGAAGTACTTATATCATATCTTTGTTCAACCGAACTTTAAATGCGTCTTAACCGACCGTCGGCTTCTCCCTCTTCGGTCAAGGACCGAAAAGTGTTATGTACTCCACCTGTCGAGAATATCGACAGTGTTTCCGATAACCAGGCAACCGGGCCATAGGGCTGTAACAGACAAAGCGCGCTCAGGGAACTTATGCTATATTACAGACGAAGTGTAAGAAGCATCTTCGAAGAAAATAGTACCCCCACCGATACCTTTTTTCGGTGGTCATTATTGCTATGAGACTTGTGCAATAGATTTTTTATACTCATGAGTTCCGTTGTGTGTCGACCATGATTGAAAACAATAAGAGCGCTAACTTTCGGCTTCACCCAGTCTGAGGTCAGAGCTCGGAGGACTCGGTCGTGACAATCGCAGAGGTGCTCCCTTTACTCCCTAGCCGAACAACCGGGAACGTAGGGGTAAGCACAGGAGCCAGGCAACCCAGCTTGCAAATCGCTTAAGTCAATATGGTGCATATTGTGGCGTAATACACGAACAAGGAACAAAGCCGTACAAGTATAATCATATGCAAGAGGAAAAGCTTCATAAAGGAAGCCCCCAAATAAACGGGGTATTTGAATATATGTGTCACAAACAAAGTTTGGACAAGGAAAGTTTTTACAAGCAACTTTTTTTCCAAAAAAGTATAATGCTTGGTCGAACCGAACACAAGTTAAAAATTAAAATTTTGAGCATGAAAGCGACTTAGCTGGTTAATGTGTTCGGCATTGATGACGCGGTCCGAGCTTGATGCGGGACAAGGTTCCATCCCCAAGCCGGTCCCGAGGTGGCGGAGCGCAGAGCTCGACACGCCGAAGTGGTGACATAGCACGGTCAATGCAGACTGTCAGAGTGACGACGAAGTCCCCGGATCATTTTCCTGTGCACAAAAAATAGTGCAAACCGGAGATAATAGTAATAATAATAATAATTAAAAAAATCATTGCATAATAAATAATTTATGCAAAGTGAGTAATAAAAGAAACATGGCCTGGCGCCGAAGTCAATGTCGATGCAGGGCATCGGCGTGATGCGGTAAAGGCGTGGCAAAGCCTGAATTCACAGGTCGGTCTGAGTTCCGGATGCGGCGTTCACCTGACTATGTACGGAAACTGACTGAACCACCATGTGACCGTCGTTAATGCGGCCATCATTTGATAGACCTGTGTACAGATGATGGACAAACTAGAGTAATAATTCCTTGGGAAAAATAAACCCAAACAAGCAAAAAATACTAGGATTAATAGCACCTGGTTTATTTGTTGTAGCAATCCGAAGAAAGGTGATTCCCCAAATTGGGACTCGACTCGCACACGCATTGCCTGATGGGCGATAAAGCGACGGTATGGCGATGCTGCCAAAGGTTGGCTCGCCGAGGCAAAGACCTCGGTCCAGCTAACGTGACGGAGCTGGTCGGCTAGTGACGCCGAAGTATTCGGAGTAGGTTGATGAAGAGATGGCGAAGCCCCCGGTCCAGCCGAGATGTCGAAGCCTCGATGTCAGCCGATGAGTCAAAGTAGGTCGGCATGATGGACACCATTTTGAAGAAGCAATAGTGCGGCCCTGCCGATGCAGGTCATGACGTGGTCGATGCCGGCTTGATGAAGTGACCGTGCGGCGATGCCGGTATGCCCGCTCCGTGTAATCCGTAGGGCGGCGATGTTGGTGATGATTTATCCTGCCGGACTCTTGTTCGGCTTGCCGAGATGATGATCCGAAGAAGTTGAGCTCGACTCAACAAAGTGACGACGTGTCTAGCGCAGGTCGGCAGCCTTGGAGCAATATCGCCGGACTGGTTTGACACCAGCATGATGATGAAGGCGATCTCAGGGGAGGCTTAAAAATTTACGGGCACGTGTTTAAGAACAATGCACAATACCCTAGAAGAGAATTCCTCTAAAAAGGTTGTCCAATGTCACGTTCATAAAGAAACATGAATTCGGGGCGGATCCGTATTCGCGCAGAAAATGAATCCGAAAATTGATCCACTCATCGGAAGGTTCCCGGAGTTTGAACCGTCGGATCGAGCTAAACTTTGGAGGGGTGGTAGATATGGGAATTCCGCAGTAGATGAACGGTTGGATCTTGCAAAGGATCTCCGAGCTAGGCTCTGGAGACCATGCCCTAAACTCGTCCAAATTCCCGTCCAGATTTGACAGGGCTCTGGTATATCGTAGATTGTCGGAGATTTCTCCATGGGAACTCGACGAAATTTTGCATGGCTGTTGTAGACTCAATTCCACACAATTCCACCAAAGGGATCGTCAAAGCGGTGCTCTAAGAGGTGGTGGCAGCGGATACAAGTCTGCTGTTCGGAAAAACAGCACGGTCGCCCGAGGGCAATGTTGACGTTGAGCCCCCGAGCTCCATGGATGTTTCCTCCATGATCTTGATAGAGATCAGAGTTGATGTTGATGAAGGCCCTCGTCCAAACATGACGATCGGAGATGGAGCACGGTCCTCAGTCGAGCCAAGGTGACCAGTCGAGCCGGCGGCGAAGATGCCGGAATCGCAGGTGACCTGCAGACGAGACATCGATCCTTTTGCCGATCACACAGCGGAACTCCGATCCAGTCGAGTGTTGAGAGAGAGTTTCGTCAAGACGATGGCGTGATAACGATGATGATGTTCTACCGACGCAGGGCTTCGCCTAAGCACTGCTACAGTATTATCGAGGTGGACTATGGTGGAGGGGGGCACCGCACACGGCTAAAAGATCAAACGATCAATTGTTGTGTCTCTAGGGTGCCCCCCTGCCCCTATATATAAAGGAGCAAGGGGGGTGCGGCCGGCCAGGAGAGAGGGCACGCCAGGAGGAGTCCTACTCCCACCAGGAGTGGGACTCCCCCCTTTCCTAGTTAGATTAGGACTTGGGAGAGGGAAAGAGGAGGGAGAGAGGAAGGAAGGGGGGCGCCCCCCTCTCCTTGTCCTATTCGTACTAGGGGGAGGGGCAGGCGGACCAGCCCTGGCCGCCTCTCCTCTTCTCCGTAAAGGCCCACTAAGGCCCATTAACCTCCCGGGGGGTTCTGGTAACCTCCCGGTACTCCGGTAAAATCCCGATTTCACCCGGAACACTTCCGATATCCAAACATAGGCTTCCAATATATCAATCTTCATGTCTCGACCATTTTGAGACTCCTCGTAATGTCCGTGATCACATCCGGGACTCCGAACAACCTTCGGTACATCAAAACATATAAACTCATAATATAACTGTCATCGAAACGTTAAGCGTGCGGACCCTACGGGTTCGAGAACTATGTAGACATGACCGAGACACGTCTCCGGTCAATAACCAATAGCGGAACCTGGATGCTCATATTGGCTCCCACATATTCTACGAAGATCTTTATCGGTCAGACCGTATAACAACATACGGTGTTCCCTTTGTCATCGGTATGTTACTTGCCCGAGATTCGATCGTCGGTATCTCAATACCTAGTTTCAATCTCGTTACCGGCAAGTCTCTTTACTCGTTCCATAATACATCATCCTGCAACTAACTCATTAGTTGCAATGCTTGCAAGGCTTAAGTGATGTGCATTACTGAGAGGGCCCAGAGATACCTCTCTGACAATCGGAGTGACAAATCTTAATCTCGAAATACGCCAACTCAACAAGTACCTTCGGAGACACCTGTAGAGCACCTTTATAATCACCCAGTTACGTTGTGACGTTTGGTAGCACACAAAGTGTTCCTCCGGTAAACGGGAGTTGCATAATCTCATAGTCATAGGAACATGTATAAGTCATGAAGAAAGCAATAGAAACATACTAAATGATCGGGTGATAAGCTAACGAATGGGTCAGGTCAATCACATCATTCTCCTAATGATATGATCTCGTTAATCAAATGACAACTCATGTCAATGGTTAGGAAACTTAACCATCTTTGATCAACGAGCTAGTCAAGTAGAGGCATACTAGTGACACTCTGTTTGTCTATGTATTCACACATGTATTATGTTTCCGGTTAATACAATTCTAGCATGAATAATAAACATTTATCATGATATAAGGAAATAAATAATAACTTTATTCTTGCTTCTAGGGCATATTTCCTTCAGTCCTCTGCTTTAAGCTCGTCTGGGATGCCTGCTACAAAAACAAAATTCCCCATGTGTCAGATGCTTGTGGGTCATTTTGGTGGCGAGATGTGCCTCAACTATCCCTGATATATCGTGGAATCACCACGGTTGATGTTGGTGATGGCAACACATTATTTTGGAAAGATCTCTTGCTGTGAGACATCCTTACTAATAACCACACCCCTTTTCCTTCGCCAAAGAGGAGGACATTTCTATCAAGGCGTTGATGTCCTTGCATACACTGGGGCAGAACTTCCATCTCCCGATTTTCGTCCAAGCACATGAGGAGATCACTGGCCTGCAAACCCAAACTGCATCGACTGCTCTTGTCAAAGGAGTGCCTGGTCGATGGAAATTCATATGGGGTAAGGGTGACTTCACCGCTAGTCGGTTTTACCTTAACTGCTTCCGCAATATGCACGTGGATGATTGTGACGCCCCCGATTCAGTGGTACACTAATCATACATGCAAATGTGCATGATCAAGATCAGGGATTCATGGGAAGATATCACAAAACAACTCTAGACACAAATTAGAGTCATACAAGCTTCATATTACAATCTAGGGGCCTCGAGGGCTCGAATACAAACGAGTCAGCGGAAGCAACAATATCTGAGTACAGACATAAGTTAAACAATGTTTGCCATAAGAAGGCTAGCAAAAAAGCAATAACGATCGAAAAGGCAACGCTTCTGATGACCCACAAGTATAGGGGATCAATCATAGTCCTTTCGATAAGTAAGAGTGTCGAACCCAACGAGGAGCAGAAAGAAATGACAAGCAGTTTTCAGTAAGGTAATTTCTACAAGCACTGAAATTGTCGGTACCAGGTAGTTTAACAGCAAGATAATTTGTAACAAGTGATAGGTAGCAATAGTAACAATAGGTGCAGCAAGGTAGCCCAATCCTTTTTGTAGCAAAGGACAGGCCAAAACAATCTCTTATAGTAAGCAAAGCGTTCTTGAGGGCACACGGGAATTTCATCTAGTCACTTTCATCATGTTGGTTTGATTCGCGTTCGCTACTTTGATAATTTTATATGCGGGTGGACCGGTGCTTGGGTGTTGTTCTTACTTGAACAGGCCTCCCACTTATGATTAACCCCTCTTGCAAGAATCTGCAACTACGAAAGAGGACATAAGATAGAATCTAACCATAGCATTAAACATATGGATCCAAATCATCCCCTTATGAAATATCACATAAACTAGGGTTTAAGTTTCTGTCACTCTAGCAACCCATCATCTAATAACTACTCCACAATGCATTCCCTTAGGCCCAAATATGATGAAGTTTCATGTAGTCGACGTTCACATAACACCACTGAGGGAATCACAACATACATATCATCAAAATAACGAAGGAATATCAAACTCACATGATTACTTATGACGAGACTTCTCCCATGTCCCCAAGAACAGAAGTAACTACTCAGAAAACATATGCATGCTCAAGATCAGAGGGGCATTGAATATCATTATAGATCCGAACATATAATCTTCCACCAAATAACCGGCTAGCATCGACTACAAGATGTAATCAACACTACTAGTCACCCATAGGTACCAATCTAAGGTTTTGATACAAAGATTGGACACAAGAGATGAACTAGGGTTTTGAGATGAGATGGTGCTCTTGAAGATGTTGATGGAGATTAGCCCTCCCATGATGAGAGGGTTGTTGGTGATGACGATAGCTTCAATTTCCCCCTCCCGAAGGGAAGTATCCCCGGTGGAATCGCTCTGCTAGAGAGCAAAAGTGCTCCTGCCCAAGTTCCGCCTAGAGACAGCGGCGCTCCGTCCCAAAAGTCATCTTCTTATTTTCTTATAGGGTAAATGGCATTATATACCAAAAGATGGTCGCCAGAAGTGGTCAAGGGGGCCCACTACACCCACCAGGGCGCGCTTGGGGGGGCGTGCCTTGGTGCCTAGTGGGCACCTAGCTGGCCTCCTCTAGTATCTCTTTTCTCCTGTATTTTTTTATATATTCCAAAATAATTCTCCGTAAAATTTTAGCTCATTTGGAGATGTGAGAATAGGTATCTCTGGCGTAGCTTTTTCAGGTCTAGAATTCCAGCTGTTGTTTTCCCTCTTTGGGTAAACCTTGCATATTATAAGAGAAAAGGCATTAGAATTACTCCATGAAGTGTTATAATGCATAAAAACACTATAAGTAATAGTAGGAAAACATGATGCAAAATGCACGTATCAACTCCCCCAAGCGAAAGCCGACATCATGTCCACATGTTTAGAGAGAGAGGTGTTGATAAAAACAAAATACGGACATAGTAGCATCATGCTTATTATTATAATAGCAATAGACTTTATCATAAGACTTATCATGAGCAAGTAACAATTCATCACAACATCGAAGTATAAAGCATACATTTTCTTGAAAACTAACAAACTATGATCTTTTCACAAAAACCAGAGAATATAGCAGTCATACATCTTTGAAAGGTAGCAGGTGCATTACATAAACCAAAAGGCATACGTCTATAAGCATAAGTTCCAAAAGACAAGTAAAGGTGGTTTTCTCTTGATTAGGTTGTGAAACAGGAATTTGAGAGAAACCAGAATATCCATCAAGGAAACAAAAGTGTGTGTGTGTCTATGCTTAGACAATCTTTCTAACATTTGACCAATGATAGGCGGAGGGTAGTGATCTTTTCTAGTAGCTTTATTTAATTTTCTAAAATCAATTACCATTCTATAGCCAGTCACTATTCTTTCATTTTTATCGTTGGGAACAACAGTGATACCTCCTTTCTTAGGGACACAATAAACATGACTTACCCATCTACTATCAGATATGGGATAGATTATACCTGCTTCCAGAAGCTTTAGTATTTCAGTTCTTACCACTTCTTTCATCTTAGGATTTAACCGTCTTTGGTGATCAACAAAGGGTTTAACATCAGGTTCCATATTAATCTTGTGCTGACAGAGAGTGGGAGTGTGGGACTAATGCCCTTAAGATCATCAAGAGTATATCCAATAGCAGCACGATGCTTCCTCAGAATTTTTAATAAACTTTCTTCTTCATGTTCTGAAAGATTAGCACTAATAATAAGAGGATATATCTTTTTCTTGTCATGATAAGCATACTTCAAAGTGTCAGGCAATTGCTTCAATTCAAACACATGATCACCTTTAGGTGGAGGAGGACCTCCTAGAGTTTCAATAGGCAAATTGTGTTTAAGGGCAAGTTGTTGTTCAAAGAATATTTTATCTATTTCATTTATTTCACGCAAGTGCATATCGTTTTCATGGTCTAGTAAATATTGTTCTAGTGGATCAGTAGGAGGTACGGCAATAGAAGCAAGACCAATTATTTCATCCTTACTAGGTGATTCTTTATCATGAGGTTGTCTAGGAAACTTAGAGAAATTAAACTCATGAGACACATCACCAAAGTTGACACTGACTGTTTCTTTATGGCAATCTATCTTAACATTGACAGTATTCAAGAAAGGTCTACCGGAAATTATGGGACAAAAGTCATCTTGTGGGGAACCAACAACTAGAAAATCAGTAGGGTGTTTTATTTTCCCACACAAGACTTCAACATATCTAACAATCCCAAGGGGTGCGATGGTATCTCTATTAGCAAGTTTAATAGTGACATCTATGTCTTCTATTTCAGCGAGTGCTATATCATTCACAATTTCTTGGTATAAAGTAAAAGGAATAGCACTAACACTAGCACCTAAATCACATAAACCATGATAGCAATGATCTCCTATTTTAACTGAGACATCAGGCATGCCAACAACATGCTTGTTCTTTTCTTTAGTATCGGGTTTGGCGATTCTAGCAGCTTCATCACAGAAGTAAATAACATGCCCATCAATATTATCAACCAAGAGATCTTTAACCATAGCAACACTAGGTTCTACTTTAATTTGTTCAGAGGGTTTAGGTGCTTTAATATTGTTTTTGTGAACCACTGTTGATACCTTAGCATGTTCCTTTATCCTAACAGGGAAAAGGTGGTTATTCAATATAAGCAGTAGGCACAACTGGATCAACATTGTAAATGATAGTTTCATATTTAACTATAGTCGGTTCTTTAATTTCTTCTTTAATAGGGGGGTGATATTTAAACCACTTCTCCTTAGGAAGATCAACATGAGTAGCAAATGATTCACAAAAAGAGACTACTATCTCAGAGTCAAGTCCGTATTTAGTGCTAAACATGTGAAAAGCATCGGTATTCATAAAAGATTTAACACAATCAAACTCAAACTTAATACCTGACTCTTTACCTTCATCTAGTTCCCAATCTTCAGAGTTGCATTTAATTCTTTCTAAAAGATCCCACCTTAATTCAATAGTCTTCTTCATAAAAGAACTAGCACAAGAAGTATTGAGCATGGATTGATCATTATGACAAAGCCGAGCATAAAAATTCTGAATGATAATTTCTCTTGAAAGCTCATGATTGGAGCATGAATATAACATTTACTTAAGCCTCCCCCAAGCTAGAGCGATACTTTTTCCTTCATGAGGCCAAAAATTATATATATAATTCCGATCACGATGAACTAGATGCATAGGAATTTTTTTGGTGAAATTCAAATTTCAATCGATTCCAGGTCCAAGATCCAATATCATCGCATAGCCTATACCATGTCAATGCTTGCTTTTCCCCCTAAAGATAAAGGGAAAACCTTCTTCTTGACTTCATCTCTGGATAAACCTGCAAGCTTAAATAATCCACATGTATCAAATGCATATTGGGATGCGTTGTTCCGTCTCCTGCATAAGGATTAGCTAGCAGTTGCTCTATAATACCCGAAGGGATATCATAACTAATATTTTCAGTAGGTGCAGTAGGTTGAGGGGCAACTCTTTGTGCTTCCGGTCGAGCTGAAGATACCCCGAACAAACCCCTCAAAGGATTGTCTTCCATAGTAACAAATGACAATAAATTTCAGCACGTAATGTAATTCTTCTCCTCCGTGCTGTTCCTGTCAGGTCAAAGGCATTTGACCGTCTCCGAACCGTTTTCTGAACATTTTTACACTCAATATGTTTGTCACTTAAGGGTGGGACCTGTAACTTGTTTAGAAAAAGTAATCAGGTCTTGTATCATTTTTAGTAAAAGCAACCAGGTCCTTGCAATTTTTTGGAAAAACTCAATCGGGTCCTTGCGGCCATGGCGGGGCCGGCCGTGCTGCTGTTGCTTGCACCACTAGTAGTCGATGCTACTTGCGCTGCCCGCCACCGCTACTGCTTATTGTCATCTCGCCACCGTAGCTTGCGCCGCGGCCGCGCTACCGCTTGCCGCCGCTACTGCCTGCTACCGCTACTTACCCTGCCGGCCGTTGTTGCTTGTGCCGCCATGTGTAAGTAGTAGAGATGAGAGAGTTTTTTTTTCTTTTTTACTTTCTTAGGGTGGGTCCCACTTGTATGTAACTTAGGAAGCGAGGGGTACAAATGTCCAGGGAACATACCATTGATACTCAAAGGTCGTTGACCAGACGGAAACAACACGGAAGGGTATTCCCAAAATGGCACCTAACAGAAGAGGGCTATAGTTGAGCACTGTTTTTATTTAGGGGTAAAGATGAGGTCAGGACAAAGTTAGGGGGGAAATGTAAATGTCCCTATAAGTTATAATATGGTGTATATTTATATAAGTCATAAATTGTTGGAAATATGCCCTAGAGGCAATAATAAAATGGTTATTATTGTATTTCCTTGTTCATGATAATTGTCTATTGTTCATGCTATAATTGTATTAACTGGAAACCGTAATACATGTGTGAATACATAGACCACAACATGTCCCTAGTAAGCCTCTAGTTGACTAGCTCGTTGATCAATAGATGGTCATGGTTTCCTGACCATGGACATTGGATGTCATTGATAACGGGATCACATCATTAGAAGAATGATGTGATGGACAAGACCCAATCCTAAGCCTAGCACAAGATTGTATAGTTCGTCCGCTAAAGCTTTTCTAATGTCAAGTATCATTTCCTTAGACCATGAGATTGTGCACCTCCCGGATACCGTAGGAATGCTTTGGGTGTACCAAACGTCACAATGTAACTGGGTGGCTATAAAGGTGCACTATGGGTATCTCCGAAAGTGTCTGTTGGGTTGGTACAAATCGAGACTGGGATTTATCACTCCGTGTAAACGGGGAGGTATCTCTGGGCCCACTCGGTAGGACATCATCATAATGTGCACAATGTGACTAAGGAGTTGATCACGGGATGATGTGTTATGGAACGAGTAAAGAGACTTGCCAGTAATGAGATTGAACAAGGTATTGGGATACCGACGATCGAATCTCGGGCAAGTACTATACCGGTAGACAAAGGGAATTGTATACGGGATTGATTGAATCCTTGACATCGTGGTTCATCCGATGAGATCATCGTGGAACATGTGGGAGCCAACATGGGTATCCAGATCCCGCTGTTGGTTATTGGCTGGAGAGTTGTCTCGGTCATGTCTACATGGTTCCCGAACCCGTAGGGTCTACACACTTAAGGTTCGATGACACTAGGGTTATAGGGAAAGTATGTATGTGGTTACCGAATGTTGTTCGGAGTCCCGGATGATATCCCGGACGTCACGAGGAGTTCCGGAATGGTCCGGAGGTAAAGATTTATATATGGGAAGTCCCGTTTTGGTCACCGGAAAAGTTTGGGGTGCTATCGGTAACGTACCAGGACCACCGGGAGGGTCCCGGGGGTCCACCAGGTGGGGCCACCAGCCCCAGAAGGCTGCGTGGGCCAAGTGTGGGAGGGGACAAACCCTAGGTCCAAGGCGCGGGGAGAGTGGGAGGGGGCAAACCCTAGGTCCAGATGGGCCTTAAGGCCCACCCTAGGGCGCCCCCTCTCTCCCTCTCCCCTCTGGCCACCACCCTAGATGGGATCTAGGGCTCCCCCCCTTGGGGAGGGAACCCTAGAGAGGGCGCAGCCCCTCCCCTCCCCCTATATATACTTGAGGTATGGGGCTGCCCAATACATGTGATTTGATCTCTCTCTTGGCGCAGCCCTACCCCTCTCCCTCCTCGTCTCTCGTAGTGCTTGGCGAAGCCCTGCTAGAGTACCGCGCTCCTCCACCATCACCACGCCGGTGTGCTGCTGCTGGATGGAGTCTTCCCCAACCTCTCCCTCTCTCCTTGCTCGATCAAGGCGTGGGAGACGTCACCGGGCTGTACGTGTGTTGAACGCGGAGGCGCCGTTGTTTGGCGCTTAGATCGGAATCGACCGCGATCTGAATCGTTGCGTGTACGACTCCACCAACTGCGTTCTTGTGACACTTTGGCATTGCGATCTTCAAGGGTATGAAGATACACTCCTCTCTCTCATTGCTAGTCTCTCCATAGATTGATCTTGGTGACACGTAGGAAATTTTTTGAATTTATGCTATGATCCCCAAAAGTGGCATCATGAGCTAGGTCTATGCGTAGTTTCTGTGCACGATTAGAACACAATTTGTTGTGGGTGTCGATTTTGTCAATTTACTTGCCGTTACTAGTCTTATCTTGATTCGGCGGCATCGTGGGAAAGCGGCCCGGACCGACCTTACACGTACGCTTACGTGAGACTGGTTCCACCGACTGACATGCACTTGTTGCATAAGGTGGCTGGCGGGTGTCTGTCTCTCCAACTTTAGTCGGATCGGATTCGATGAAAAGGGTCCTTATGAAGGGTAAATAGCAATTGGCATATCACCGTTGTGGTTTTGCTTAGGTAAGAAACGTTCTTGCTAGAAACCCATAGCAGCCACGTAAAACATGCAACAACAATTAGAGGACGTCTAACTTGTTTTAGCAGGGTATGCTATGTGATGTGATATGGCCAAAAGGATGTGATGAATGATATATGTGATGTATGAGATTGATCATGTTCTTGTAATAGGAATCATGACTTGCATGTCGATGAGTATGACAACCGGCAGGAGCCATAGGAGTTGTCTTAATTTATTTATGACCTGCGTGTCAATGAAAACGCCATGTAATTACTTTACTTTATTGCTAACCATTAGCCATAGTAGTAGAAGTAATAGTTGGCGAGGCAACTTCATGAAGACACGATGATGGAGATCATGATGATGGAGATCATGGTGTCATGCCAGTGACGAAGGTGATCATGCTGCGCCTCGAAGATGGAGATCAAAAGGCGCAAGATGATATTGGCCATATCATGTCACTTTATGATTTGCATGTGATGTTTGTCATGTTTACATCTTATTTGCTTAGAACGACGGTAGCATAAATAAGATGATCCCTCGCCATAATTTCAAGAAAGTGTTCCCCCTAACTGTGCACCGTTGCTAAGGTCCGTTGTTCCGAAGCACCACGTGATGATCGGGTGTGATAGGTTCTAACATTCGCATATAACGGGTGTAAGCCAGATTTACACACGCAATACACTTAGGTTGACTTGACGAGCCTAGCATGTACAGACATGGCCTCGGAACACGGAAGACCGAAAGGTCGAACATGAGTCACATAGAAGATACGATCAACATGAAGATGTTCACCGATGATGACTAGTCCGTCTCTCGTGATGATCGGACACGGCCTAGTTGACTCGGATCATGTATCACTTAGATGACTAGAGGGATGTCTATCTAAGTGGGAGTTCATTGAATAATTTGATCAGATGAACTTAATTATCATGAACATAGTCAAAAAGGTCTTTGCAAATTATGTCGTAGCTCGCGCTTTGGTTCTACTGTTTTAGATATGTTCCTAGAGAAAATTTAGTTGAGAGTTGACAGTAGCAATTATGCGGACTGGGTCCGTAAACTAGGGATTGTCCTCATTGCTGCACAGAAGGATTATGTCCTTAATGCACCGCTCAGTGTGCTGAACCTCGAGCGTCGTCTGTAGATGTTGGGAAACATCTGGCATACACGTTTTGATGACTACGTGATAGTTCAGTGCGTAATGCTAACGGTTTAGAATTGTGGCACCAAAGACGGTTTTTGAAACGTTGCAGAACATATGAGATGTTCCAAAGACTGAAATTGGGATTTCAGACTAGTGCCCACGTCAAGAGGTATGAGACCTCTGACGAGTTTCTTAAGCCTGCAAACTAAGGGAGAAAAGCTCAATCGTTGAGCATGTGCTCAGATTGTCTGAGTACTACAATCGCTTGAATCGAGTGGGAGTTAATCCTCCAGATGAGATAGTGATGATTCTCCATAGTCACTGCCACCAAGCTATTGGAGCTTCGTGATGAACTATAACATATCAGGGATAGACATGATGATTCTTGAGCAATTCGCGATGTTTGACACCGCGAAAGTAGAAATCAAGTAGGAGCATCAATTGTTGATGGTTAAACCACTAGTTTCAAGAAGGGCGAGGGAAAGAAGGGATACTTCATGAGACGGCAAATCAGTTGCAGCTCTAGTGAAGAAACCCAAGGTTGAACCAAACCCGAGACTAAGTGCTTCTGTAATGAGGGGAACGGTCACTGAAGCAGAACTACCCTAGATACTTGGTAGATGAGAAGGCTGGCAAGGTCGACAAAAGTATTTTGGAAATACGTTGTATTAATGTGTACTTTACTAGTACTCCTAGTGGCACTAGGGTATTAAAATACCAGTTCAGTTTCTAAGTGTTAGTAACTCGAAATAAAAGGCTACGGAATAAACGGAGACTAGCTGAAGGTGAGATAACGATATGTGTTGGAAGTGTTTCCAAGGTTGATATGATCAAGCATTGCATGCTCCCTCTACCATCGAGATTGGTGTTAAACCTAAATAATCGTTATTTGGTGTTTGCGTTGAGCATAGACATGATTGGATTATGTTTATCGCAATACGGTTATTCATTTAAGGAGAATAATGGTTACTCTATTTATTTGAATAATACCTTCAATGGTCTTGCACCTAAAATGAATGGTTTATTGAATCTCGATCGTAGTGATACACATGTTCATGCCAAAAGATATAAGATAGTAATGATAGTACCACATACTTGTGGCACTGCCATTTGAGTCATATTGGTATAAAATGCATGAAGAAGCTCCATGTTGATGGATCTTTGGACTCACTCATTTTGAAAAGATTGAGACATGCGAACCATGTCTATTGGTAGATATGCATGAAGAAACTCCATGCAGATGGATCGTTTGGACTCACTTGATTTTGAATCACTTGAGACATGCAAATCATACCACATGGGCAAGATGACTGAAAGGCCTCGTTTTCAGTAAGATGAAACAAGAAAGCAACTTGTTGGAAGTAATACATTTTGATGTGTGCAGTCCAATAAGTGCTGAGGCACGTAGTGGATATCGTTATGTTCTTACTTCATAGATGATTTGAGTAGATGCTGAGTATATTTACTTGATGAAACACAAGTCTGAATTATTGAAAGGTTTAAGTAATTTCAGAGTGAAGTTGAAGATCGTCGTGACAAGATGATAAAATGTCTATGATATGATCATAGAGATGAATATCTGAGTTACGAGTTTGGCACACAATTAAGACATTGTAGAAATTGTTTCACAACTAATACCGCCTGGACCACCATAGTGTGATGGTGTGTCCGAACATCATAACTGCACCCTATTGGATATGGTGCATACCATGATGTCTCTTATCGAATTACCACTATCGTTTATGGGTTAGGCATTAGAGACAACCGCATTCACTTTAAATAGGGCACCACACAATTCTGTTGAGACGACACTGTATGAACTATGGTTTAGAGAAACCTAAGCTGTCGTTTCTTAAAAGTTTGGGGCTGCAATGCTTATGTGAAAAAAGTTTCAGGCTGATGAGCTCGAACCCAAAGCGGATAAATGCATCTTCATAGAATACCCAAAAATAGTTGGGTATACCTCCTATTTCATATCCGGAAGCAAAAGTGATTGTTTTTAGAAACGGGCCCTTTCTCGAGGAAAAGTTTCTCTCGAAAGAATTGAGTGGGAGGATGGTGGAGACTTGATGAGGTTATTGAACCGTCACTTCAACTAGTGTGTAGCAGGGCACAGGAAGTTGTTTCTGTGGCACCTACACCAATTGAAGTGGAAGCTTATAATAGTGATCATGAAACTTCGGATCAAGTCACTACCAAACCTCATAGGTCGACAAGGATGTGTACTACTTCAGAGTGGTACGTAATCCTGTCTTGGAAGTCATGTTGCTAGACAACAATGAACCTATGAGCTATGGAGAAGCGATGGTGGGCCCGGATTCCGACGAATGGCTCGAGGCCATAAAATCCGAGAGAGGATCCATGTATAAAACAAAGTATAGACTTTGAAAGAACTACTTGATGGTCGTAAGGCCGTTAGGTGCAGATGGATTTTAAAAGGAAGACAGACAATGATGGTAAGTGTCACCATTAAGAAAGCTCGACTTGTCGTTAAGATGTTTCCCGACAAGTTCAAGGAGTTGACTACGATGAGACTTTCTCACTCGTAGCGATGCTAAGAGTCTGTTGGAATTATGTTATCAGTTATTGCATTATTTATGAAATCTTGGAGATAGGATGTCAAAACATTGTTTCCTCGACATTTTTCTTGAGGAAAGGTTGTATGTGATACAACTAGAAGGTTTTGTCAATCCTGAAAGATGCTGACAAGTATGCAAAGCTCCAGCAATCCTTCTAAGGACTGGAGTAAGCATCTCGGAGTTGGAATGTACGCTTTGATGAGATGATCAAAGATTTTGAGTTTATACAAAGTTTATGAGAAACTTGTATTTCCAAAGAAGTGAGTGGGAGCACTATAGAATTTTTGATGAGTATATGTTGTTAACATATTGTTGATCAGAAATGATGTAGAATTTCTGGAAAGCATGCAGGGTTGTTTGAAAAGTGTTTTTCAATGGAAAATCTGGTTTAAGCTACTTGAACATTGAGCATCAAGATCTATAAGGATAGATCAAAAACGCTTAATAGTACTTTCAAATGAATACATACCATGACAAGATTTTGAAGGAGTTCAAATAGATCAGCAAAGAAGGAGTTCTTGGCTGTGTTATAAGGTGTGAGCATTGAGTAAGACTCAAGACCTGACCACGACAGAAGAGAGAAAGGACGAAGGTCGTCCCCTATGCTTTAGACGTAGGCTCTACAGTATGCTATGTTGTGTACCGCACCTGAAGTGTGCCTTGCCATAAGTAAGTCAAGGGGTACAGGAGTGATCTAGGAATGGATCACATGACAGTGGGCGAACTTATCCTTAGTAACTAGTGGACTAAGGAATTTTCTTGATTATGGAGGTGGTAAAAGAGTTCGTCGTAAACGGTTACGTCGATGCAAACTTTGACACTAATCCAGATGACTCTGAGGAGTAAACCGGATTCGTATAGTAGAGCAGTTATTTGGAATAGCTCCAAGTAGCGCGTGGTAGCTGCATCTACAAGATGACATAGAGATTTGTAAAGCACACATGGATCTGAAAGGTTCAGACCCATTGACTGATAAACCTCTCTCACAAGCAAGATATGAACATACCCCATGGGTGTTGGATTCATTACAATCACATAGTGATGTGAACTAGATTATTGACTCTAGTCCAAGTGGGAGACTGTTGGAAATATGCCCTAGAGGAAATAATAAAATGGTTATTATTGTATTTCCTTGTTCATGATAATTGTCTATTGTTCATGCTATAATTGTATTAACCGGAAACCGTAATACATGTGTGAATACATAGACCACAACATGTCCCTAGTAAGCCTCTAGTTGACTAGCTCGTTGATCAATAGATGGTCATGGTTTCCTGACCATGGATATTGGATGTCATTGATAACGGGATCACATCATTAGGAGAATGATGTGATGGACAAGACCCAATCCTAAGCCTAGCACAAGATCGTATAGTTCGTCTGGTAAAGCTTTTCTAATGTCAAGTATCATTTCCTTAGACCATGAGATTGTGCAACTCCCGGATACCGTAGGAATGCTTTGGGTGTACCAAACGTCACAACATAACTGGGTGGCTATAAAGGTGCACTACGGGTATCTCCGAAAGTGTATGTTGGGTTGGTACGAATCGAGACTGGGATTTGTCACTCCGTGTAAACGGAGAGGTATCTCTGGGCCCACTCGGTAGGACATCATCATAATGTGCACAATGTGACCAAGGAGTTGATCACGAGATGATGTGTTGCGGAACAAGTAAAGAGACTTTCCGGTAACGAGATTGAACAAGGTATTGGGATACCGACGATCGAATCTCAGGCAAGTACTATACTGGTAGACAAAGGGAATTGTATACGGGATTGATTGAATCCTTGACATCGTGGTTCATCCGATGAGATCATCGTGGAACATGTGGGAGCCAACATGGGTATCCAGATCCCGCTGTTGGTTATTGGCCGGAGAGTTGTCTCGGTCATGTCTACATGGTTCCCGAACCCGTAGGGTCTACACACTTAAGGTTCGATGACGCTAGGGTTATAGGGAAAGTATGTACGTGGTTACCGAATGTTGTTCAGAGTGCTGGATGAGATCCTGGACGTCACGAGGAGTTCCGGAATGGTCCGGAGGTAAAGATTTATATATGGGAAGTCCCGTTTTGGTCACCGAAGAAGTTTCGGGTGCTATCGGTAACGTACCGAGACCACCGGGAGGGTCCCGGGGTCCACCAGGTGGGGCCACCAGCCCCAGAAGGCTGCGTGGGCCAAGTGTGGGAGGGGGCCAGCCCCAGGTAGGCTGGTGCGCCCCCCACCAAGGCCCAAGGCGCAGGGAGAGTGGGAGGGGGCAAACCCTAGGTCCAGATGGGCCTTAAGGCCCACCCTAGGGCGCCCCCTCTCTCCCTCTCGCCTCTGGCCGCCACCCTAGATGGGATCTAGGGCTGCCGCCCCCCCCCTTGGGGAGGGAACCCTAGAGAGGGCGCAACCCCTCCCCCCCTATATATACTTGAGGCATGGGGCTGCCCAATACATGTGATTTGGGAAGGGGCTGATGCCTTCCCACCCACCCAGGTTCAAGGCATAGCCTAGTGCTGGGAAGGGGCTGATGCCTTCCCACCCACCCAGGTTCAAGGCATGGTACTTGCAATTTGGGTTTGTTGCACCAATTATACTGTAGGGGTTCCCTTACAGTCTTTATGTCAAAAAAATACATGTGATTTGATCTCTCTCTTGGCGCAGCCCTACCCCTCTCCCTCCTCGTCTCTCGTAGTGCTTGGCGAAGCCCTGCTGGAGTACCACACTCCTCCACCATCACCACGCCGTTGTGCTGCTGCTGGACGGAGTCTTCCCCAACTTCTCCCTCTCTCCTTGCTGGATCAAGGCGTGGGAGACGTCACCGGGCTGTACGTGTGTTGAACGCGGAGTCGTCGTTGTTCGGCGCTTAGATCGGAATCGACCGCGATCTGAATCGCTGCGTGTACGACTCCACCAACCACGTTCTTGTAACGCTTTCGCATTGCGATCTTCAAGGGTATGAAGATACACTCCTCTCTCTCATTGCTAGTCTCTCCATAGATTGATCTTGGTGACACGTAGGAAATTTTTTGAATTTCTGCTACGATCCCCAACATAAATATGGCACATGTTTTGTGCAATTAAAACATGTGATGTTGGAGTTTAAATCCCAGTAAACATTTTTAGCAACCACATTCACGAAACATTTCTTGCATCATGGGTCCTGGATGCTATCTCATTTCCCTTTGATCATCAATAATGGTGTGGTTCTCCCCTAACCCTTTCCTCTTCAGTTCATATATCTCAATTAAAAAACAATCAGTCAACCTCCAAAGATTGTTCAACAAACAAAGAAGATTGTCCCCAAAAACTTTTGTTTCATCTATGAAATATGTTCTTTGATTTTAAAAATAATATCATGTGATTCGCTAAAAATATTCGCAGAATTCACAAAGCATTCACATTCTTGGTCAAATGGAGCAACTCCTTTGTGTTTTTTTGTATGTTTTCATCAAATAAAAACATTGCTATGACACAACTACAATATCAGTGTGCAAAAAAATTGTTATTCAAAATCTGGTAAACTAACATCAATTGATTTCGTGGCTAAACACATGAAATCTAAAAAGGATATAAATGATAAAAGAAAATTGTAAATACTAAAAATAAAATGGCTATTTTTTGTAAAGAAACAAGTAAAAGGGAAAGTAATCAAAACGAAAAGAAGGAAATAGGAAAAATGCTTTCCGCAAATGAAGAAGAAAAATATCGCCTAAGGCCACAAGCAACGATCACTTTTTTTACTTTTTAACTAAAAATAATGGTTATGGCACAATAACATCACTTTTTTACTTTCTTGTTTTCCAGTTTTTTTTGTTAAAAAGTGTTACCGATTCATAATCTTGTTTAAACAAGTTAAAAAAATAAACAAAATGTTCAAGTATCTCCATATATATTTTTGTATATACACAACAAAATTTGCATCTCATGGCTAATTATTTTTGTAAACAAAATATATATTCATGTATTCAGAGAAAAGAGGTTGTGTATTTCTAGAACAAATTGTGCATGTATTAATATTTGTTCATATCATTCAAAAAAATTGTTCAAGCATTTAAGCAAGAAACAACAAAGTCAATAAAGATAAAAACATGAAAAAGGAAACACTAATAGAAAATAAAAAGAAAACAAATAAAGTTAGAGAAATGCTACATCCACATAAGCTTGCGTAAGGTTTACTGGCTGATCCTGACTTGCCAAATTGGATTAAGGGGAAGGGAGGGGCCCCACCCAGGAGAAATTCACTGGGGTGGAGAGAATTAGACAAAGGGACTGTCACACTCCCATAAAAGGCCGGTCGGTCTAGCTTTTTTTATAAACTTATATATACAAACAATGTAAGATATATACAAACAATGTAAGAATAGAAATGGGCCATACCAAAGATGACAGAGAGTGCTAAACAGGAGGCGAGCCCTATTTAGGGATCTCTTATGTGTCGCGTTCTGCAACAGTCAAGCAAACGCACAGCGGAGTCCGCCTTGGGCCGGCCCAGTAGTGAGTATCCACTCTAGAAAAATCCAAAAAGGGTGTGTGATTGCGAGTCGGCACGTCTTGAACAGGGGTACATATGAACCCGGTTTTTAAAAATGTACTTTAAACACGTTTGTTAATGTCAAGAACATTAAAACAAAATTTTGTGCATACATATTCGCAAAATATGTCCGCGGCACAAACTTTTGTGAAAAAGTCTTTCTATTTTTTCTCCGTAAAAAGGACAAATTTCAGTGCTTCTAAATAGCGTTCTGTGACACAATGCTTTATCTTTTTTACACGGGCCACAAATAAAGTTGTCGTCCCGTGAAACTTTCTGCACGCACATAGAATATGGAGATGTCCGCGCATACCTTTTTCCAGAATATTTTGACATTTCAAAATGTGAAATTTAAAATGGGTTCATATATACCTGGGTTCATCCATGCACTTCCCATGCGATTGCTTGATATCGAACTAGTGACATGCTCTAGGTAGCGCATGCCTTTAAGAACTATCAACTCGTACGGACATGTTGTAGCTGAGTAAAACAATATTGAAGGAGAACTGTGGCTACTGCAAATTTTAAAGGTTCAAACTTCAAAACGTTTTTTGAATGCATGCTTTTAATAATGAAAGGTTTTCAAAGATATGACCATTTTTCCAAAAAAATCTGAACATTTTTTCAATTGTGCAAACCTTTTTTGAAAAATATGATTTTTTTTTACTTTTATTTTTTAAAAAAAGTTACGTACATTTCTTCAAAATCATGAACATTCTTCTGAAAGCACGTATATTTTCTAAATTTCCGAACATTTTCCTCCAAATGTGGACATCTTTTGAAACTTACGAACATTTTTTGAAGGCGCATATTTTATTTACAAAGTTTTCTTAAAACACAAATATTTTCTGAAATTTGTGAACATTTTTTAAAATATACTAATTTTTTCAAATTTGTCATCATTTTAACCCAAACATATTTCTAAAATTTGTGCATAATTTTGAATTGTGAATTTTTTTAGAAATTTTTTATTTAGAGAAAACATTAAAGTGAAAGAAAAGAAAAAAAGAAGAAAGAAACAGAAAAGGAAAACAAAAATGAAAAGAAACAGAAAAGAAAAAAAACTGAAAGAAAACCAGCCACAGTAAACAACGGGAAAAAGAAACATCGGTTAGAGAACCTTCTAGAACGTTCCCAAACCCGGTAGAAAACCAACCGCGGTATCTACACCAACGGCTAAAATAGGCCCTGGACCAGCCGATCGCTTCGGCTCGCTCGCCTCTGCCAAGCTTCCTCAATTTGATGCAGAATGCGTCAAATATGGGAGCAACTAGTTGACTAGCGCTCCTTCGGGAGCCTCGCAACGATCACGGGTGGGTGGGCTGCAAGCCCTTGATGTCTACTACACAACCTTCTTTTTGTAGACGTTGTTGGGCCTCCAAGTGCAGAGGTTTGTAGGACAGTAGCAAATTTCCCTCAAGTGGATAACCTAAGGTTTATCAATCCGTGGGAGGCATAGGATGAAGATGGTCTCTCTCAAGCAATACTGCAACCAAATAATAAAGAGTCTCTTGTGTCCCCAACACACCCAATACAATGGTAAATTGTATAGGTGCACTAGTTCGGCGAAGAGATGGTGATACAAATGCAATATGGATGGTAGATAAAGGTTTTTGTAATCTGAAAATATAAAAACAGCAAGGTAACTAATGATAAAAGTGAGCGTAAACGGTATTGCAATGCTAGGAAACAAGGCGTATGGTTCATACTTTCACTAGTGCAAGTTCTCTTAACAATAATAACATAATTGGATCATATAACTATCCCTCAACATGCAACAAAGAGTCACTCCAAAGTCACTAATAGCGGAGAACAAACGAAAAAATTATTGTAGGGTACGAAACCACCTCAAAGTTATTCTTTCTGATCGATCTATTCAAGAGTCCGTAGTAAAATAACGCGAAGCTATTCTTTCCGTTCAATCTATCATAGAGTTTGTACTAGAATAACACCTTAAGACACAAATCAACCAAAACCCTAATGTCACCTAGATACTCCAATGTCACCTCAAGTATCCATGGGTATGATTATACGATATGCATCACACAATCTCAGATTCGTCTATTCAACCAACACAAAGAACTTCAAAGAGTGCCCCAAAGTTTCTATCGGAGAGTCAAGACGAAAACGTGTGCCAACCCCTATGCATAAGTTCACGAGATCACGGAACTCGCAAGTTGATCACCAAACCATACATCAAGTGGATCACGTGATATCCCATTGTCACCACAGATAAGCACATGCAAGACATACATCAAGTGTTCTCAAATCATTAAAGACTCAATCCGATAAGATAACTTCAAAGGGAAAACTCAATCCATCACAAGAGAGTAGAGGGGGGATAAACATCATAAGATACAACTATAATAACAAAGCTCGCGATACATCAAGATCATGCCGAGTCAAGAACACGAGAGAGAGTGTGTAGGATCGAAAATATGTCTAGAGGGGGGTGATTAGACTACTTGACCAAATAAAAATATAGCCTTTACCAAATTTTAGTTCTTGGCAGATTTTAGCAACATAGCACAAGTCAAGCAATCAACCTACACATGCAATTCTAACAGTATAGCAACAGAATGTAAAACAATTGCATATGAAGGTAAAGGGATGAGTTTGAGGGAGCAAACGCAATGTTGACACGGAGATTTTTTATCCGTGGTTCCGATAGGTGGTGCTATCATACATCCACGTTGATGGAGACTTCAACCCACGAAGTGTAACGGTTGCGTGAGTCCACGGAGGGCTCCACCCATGAAGGGTCCACGAAGAAGCAACCTTGTCTATCCCACCATGGTCGTCGCCCACGAAGGACTTGCCTCACTAGGGTAGATCTTCACGAAGTACGCGATCTCCTTGCCCTTACAAACTCCTTGGTTCAACTCCACAATCTTGTCGGAGGCTCCCAAGTGACACCTAGCCAATCTAGGAGACACCACTCTCCAAGAAGTAACAAATGGTGTGTTGATGATGAACTCCTTGCTCTTATGCTTCAAATGATAGTCTCCCCAACACTCAACTCTCTCTCAAAGGATTGGATTTGGTAAAAAGAAGATTTGAGTGGAAAGAAACTTGGGGAAGGCTAGAGATCAAGATTTATGCGGATGGAATGGAATATCTTGACCTCAACACAAGTGTAGGTGGTTCTCTCTCAGAAAATATGTATTGGAAGTGTAGGCATGTTCTGATGGCTCTCTCCACGAATGAAGAGTGAGTGGAGGGGTATTTATAGCCTCCACACAAAATCTAACTATTACACACAAATCACAAAACTTGGTGGGACCGATTCAGAGAACTCGGTCAGACCGATTTGGTTCGTAATGTGACCGTTAGGTGTTTCGGTGGGACCGACATGTCAACTCGGTGGGACTGATTTCATTAGGGTTAGGGCATAACGTAATCTCGGTGAGACCGAATACACAAACTCGGTGGGATCGATTTTGGTAATAGACAAACAGAGAGTTGGTCAGGCAAACTCGGTGGGACCGATTCGCTCATCTCGGTTGGACCGAAACGTTATGAAAAGGAAACAGAGTGTTTGCATTGCAATCTCGGTGGGACCGATCGGTCATCTCGGTTTGACCGAAACGTTACGAAGGGAAACAGAGAGATTATAATCCCATTTCGGTGAGATCGAAAAGACTAGGGTTTCTGGCAGTGGCTATGTCAACTGAACTCGGTGGCGCCGGATAGAAAGAATCGGTGGGGCCGAGTTGGATATTTGGTGTGGGACATATGTGGATATGAGAAAGTAGTGGAGGGTTTTGGAGCATATCACTAAGCATTTTGAGCAAGCACCTCATTAAGCAACACATCATCCCTTCTTAATAGTATTGACTTTTCCTATAGACTCAATCTGATCTTGGATCACTAAAATAGAAAATGTAGAGTCTTGTGCTTTGAGATTGAGCCAATCTTTTATCCTTAGCATTTTGAAGGGTCCACTTTCTAATCCATGCCATGCCAACCATTGAGCTTTCCTGAAATATTCATCTTGGAATAGCATTAGCTCAATGAGATATATGTTGTTAGGAATTACCAAAACCACCCAGGGATAGTTGCACCTTCAATCTCCCTTTTTTGGTAATTGATGACAACATATAGATCAAAGCTTCGATAAATGATAAATAGTATTTGAAAAACATCGTCGCTTTGAGAAGTATGTGATAAGCAAGAGCTCCCCCTAAATTTGTGCATTATTTAAAATTTGCTTTTGAATGCAAATGCACAATCGATTAGGATCATGGGTTACTCTTCTATGTCACATATATCTTGGTGGAGCGCTCAAAATGATAGAAGTTAAAGCATGCACTCATCACCAAAACAAGTGAATGATCATCTAGGATATAAGAAATAATATCATCCAACAAGCATTAAGGGTAGCATATGATCAAACACAAGATCAAACAAGTATCTCACAAGTAGCTCACACAAGCACACAATAAAGTTTCAAACAAACCAAATAAGTGCAAAGAGAAATAAAAACTAACACTTTCTCTCTCGAATCCTATGATCTATACATTTTTCTTCCCCTTTGGCAACAAGTTACCAAAAAGTTCAAAAATGCATAGTGCTAAACGACTCTCAGGCTTGATCTTCGGTGGGAGGTGTCGAGAGAACTCCAAGAACGAAAGCTTCTGATGAAGTAGCTAGAGCTGGTGGAGTAGCTGCTGGAGGTGGAACTGGAGTTGTAATTGTTGGTGCTGATGTTGTAGCTCTAGTGTCTGTCACTGGCACTACAGCAGATCTCTGTCCTCTGGGCACTTTGGCAAAAGAATCTGTGGTAGACTTGCCCTTCTTCTCCTCTGCTTCCTCCTGAAGTTGCTCAACTATAGTTTGGATCTTTGTCACCTTGACATCAAGGTCATAGAATTTCCGCTCAATGATCCTTTCCAGACTCTCCTAGTTCTTGGTCAGGGTGGCCAAGCCCTTCTCAATCCTCAGGGTGGATTGGATCAGATATCCAAATTGGTCTTGCTTGCTCTTCAAGAATACCTGAGATGCCTCCTCTGCTGTTGACATCTTTGCAGCCTTCTCTGCCTTAGCCTTCTCTCTCTTTTCATGTGCTTGAGCTGAAGATGGTTCATTTTCATTCATCACTACTTTATTATCTTCAAATTCAGGATAGATGGGCAGGTGCTCCTTGTCCAAAAGATATGTTCATGTGCCCATCTTTGAGTTAATGAGCTCCTGAATGTGTGGAGCATACCCACAACTTCTCTTCTGATCAGCAGCAGTCCTCTTGATTGTCTCAACAATCAGGCTCATAACCTTGAACTTCTGTGGGACATCAAATATGTGCAGTAAGTTGATGGCATGTCCTCTGATCATCTTGTGATCACCTGACTTGGGTAGCAGTGTGTGCCTTAATATCCAGTTAATTGTTGGCAGACCAGACAACAGGTAATGAACAGATCCAAAATTATGTGTATCCAAGGCAGCATCTGGGATCTCCTTATACATGTTGGCCATAGTGTTGTGGTCTTTCTTCTTCTCTGCATAAATGTCCAAGTCATCCTCATGTTCCCGGGGAGAATTTATAAGCTTGGATCACTCATCAACTGTGGATTGGTACCTAGTACCCTCAGACATCCATACAATCCTTCCATCTGGATAGAAGTGGGCAGTGGAGTAAAATTGCATGATGAGCTCATCATTCCACTTGGTGAGCTTCTGGGCAACAAAGGTATCCACTCCACATGCCTTAAAGCTGTCAAGCACTCCAGGGAGGTGATCCTCATTCTCCTTGATGAATTCCCAGTCAACCCATCTCATATCACACAGAATGGGCTTCTTGTCAAGCAGAATAGTCTCGTAGAAGTCCTGTTGTCCCTTAGTGTGAAACCTGTAGTCCACAGCAGTCCTCATCCTGATAGCATATGGATCAGACTGTCTCCATAATCGCAATCCTGCATCCTTCCTGATTTTCATGTTCTTTGCAACTGGGTGTGCATCAATGTGGTCAGGGATCTTTGGCTTCAGCTTCCTCAACACAACAGAATCATCTTCTTCTTCAGCAGCTTGAGGCACTGGGGCCTTGTTCTTCTCTTCCGCAGGTATGTTCCTAGTGCTCCTCTTGGGTTTTGGCTTTGGAGCTGGAGCAGCAGCCTTGGGAGCAGCTTTGGGCCTTGATGGAGCAGCCCCTGCTTTATTGCATTTCCCATAAGCTTTTGTGTTTTGGGTGCTGGTGCAACATCCTCTTCCTCTTCCTCTTCTTCTGAAGGATCTTGCATCATGGAGGGATTTCCAATGACTCTGGCCATTGTTTTCTTAACCCTCTCCTTCCTCTTCTTCCCTTTTTCAGCTTCTTCAGCAGCTGATTTTGAAGCTTCAGCAGTTGATGTTCTGACTTTTGACATGGGCTGTCTTCTTGCTAGCATCTTAGTTTTCAGACCAGGCTTTATTGCAGTAGCTGTGCCATACTATTTCTTAATCACCTTCTTCTTTGAAGTGGCTTCATCTTCAACAGCCACATAATCTTCATCCTCAGAGTCAGAAGTTCTCTTCTTCCTTGTCCTGGTGGCAGCCTTTGGCAGATTGCTTGGTGTGCTCCTGCTGCCTTCATCATAGCTGCTAGAGGGATCTGAACCCTCACTCATCTGCACATGTTGCTTAGACCTGTTCTGACTATCACTTTGATCAGACATCTCTGCAAATATTCTAACAACAGACCCTGTGAATAGGTTATAGATAAGGTAGAGTAGATGAGCATCACAAAGTACAGAAGTTTTGCAAAAAGGATGACTTAAAAACTTAGTTTTAGTTCTTCACAGAAAGCATTTCGGATGTACCGATTTGTAAACTCGGTGATACCGAAGCAGCTTTTGGAACCTAAACTAGTGAACTCGGTCAGACCGAGTCACAGTTCGGTGGTACCGAGACTTCTAGGATCTCACAAAGAATCGAACTCGGTCACACCGATTTGCAATTTTCGGTCACACCGAAAACGCGTGTGCTCTAGCCTAATCCAAAATCGGTGAGACCAATTTCTACAACTCGGTCGGTCCGAGATGAATTCGGCGGAGACCTAACCCTAAATTTTCAAATCAAAACTAATCTACGGGATGTTTTCGCTGGACAGGATGATTTCAATCGTGGCAAAGATCATGGCAAAGCAATGTGCTAAGAATCGGAGTTAAAGATTAGCACAATGATCAAGTTTGTACCCTTGTTCGGCGACGAACTTGGTATGACGTCAACGGCGGTGAAGATTTCCGTTGATGGCGGCGGAGACCAGCGGCGGGAGGTCGCTGGCGATGGGAGGACGATCCAGAGACCCGAGGAGGCAGAGTAGGTTATGCGTGGCCGAGGAGGTTCGGAAAATTTTCCAAATTTTGGTCCATCGGTATATATAACCTGACCCTGTCGGTGTGACCGAGTGGAACGACTCGGTGGCACCGAGATGCAAAACTGCAAGCAGTTACTGGAACTCGGTGTGACCGAAAGGCACTAATCGGTTGCACCGAGATTGAAAACCCTATATCAACTTAGTGACTCGGTAGGACCGAAAAGGATGAATCGGTCAGACCGAGATGCACAAAGAGGTTTTGGAGGTTTAAGTCTATGACGAATCGGGAACTCCGAGTGCTCCTCACACAGAGTGGTTCGAATCTGACTTGATCAAACTTTGTGATGTAGCATGAATAGAGTTTGAGAAGAGGAAAGCATAGATAGCTAGAGAGAGTTCTTAGGCATTCTTGTCCATCCATTTGGCAAAAGAGAAAGATCCAAACAATGAAAACAACAAATGGATGTCCTCGAATGAGTAAAATATGCAACCAACATGCTCGCACAATAAAATGACAAATGAAATATGTGACAAAGCATGCACAAACACTCTAGCATCTATCAAGCAATTTGGCGATGACTAGGTCATCTATATATGAGTATATTGACTTAGGAGTCAAATGAGAACATTTGATCATAGGTCATACTCATCGTTTAAGCACAAGTGGGGCTACCACTTTTACATAAAGCATTGTTGTGTTCACACCATTAGAGTTGCTTTAACTCAATTGGCTAGAGTAAAGCTCCCCCTAGATGTGATATCCCCCCTAAGAGGGATGAACTAACCTTAGTTTTTCTCGATGATGACTTCATGTAGGTGTTGAAGATGTAGATCATTTGGAGCAATCCTTTGGAGTGAGTTACACTTTCAATACCTACATGGGTTAGTCCCACAAAGAACAAACAAGGATATCCATAGACATAGAGTGATGCATACACAAGATGATGTCCATGAAAGCATTAGGTTACCTTGTCCCTGGTCTTACCAACAAGAGGGTCTGTGAGTCCTTGAACTAGTGCAAGATATGGAAGTTGTTTGCACTTGTCCTCGCCAAAATGATAAGAGTGAAGTATGTTGGCGGAGTCACCCTCAAGAACTCTCTAGTTCTTCTTCTGGATCCACACCATCTTGATGGGAACCCTTGGAGTTGTAGTTTTACTTGATGAAGTAGAACTTGATGTGGTCTTGGGAACCCACTTGACCAAGACCTTGGGTGCTTCTTCAAATGCATCAATTTCCTCTTGAAGCTTGTCCTTGCCTTTTTGCTTGTGGTCTTGTGGTGGAAGATCATCTTGAGCTTGTGTCCCTTTGAAATAAGTAGGATCATACTTCTCTTGTTGAGGAACAAACTTCGTCTTAGGGTATTGATCTTCTTCCCACTCAACTCCATTGGCATTGAACTTTCGTTCAAAACCAACACCTTGATTCTTCCGGTGTCTTCCTTGCTTGCGTACAATTTCCTAAAATTGCTTACTCCCGGCAAGGCTCTTGTAAACACCTTTCTCTATAATTCTCTTCAATAAGCTATTTTCTTGCTCAAGTGTAACTTGGCTAAGAGAATCATTAGTGGAATCAAGAGAACTACTAGAAGCAACATTATTGGATTTAGTATGATTGTTGTTACTACTAGATGAAGAATCTTTCTTGCACTTGTTGCTAGATTTAACTTGTGGTATGTAAGTAGACAAGAGTAAACGCTTGGCAATGTAAGAAGAACTTTTCTTGCGAAGATCATCATTGATTGCCTTTAAAAACTCATGCTCTTGCTCAAGGTTGAGCTTTTCAAAGCGTAGCTTATCATGAATCTTTAAAAGTTCTCGATGATTTTCCAAGGTAGTTTCATGAGCTAACTTAAGAGTGTTTAGTTCTGTAGTTAGACGCTCAATCTCCTTCTTATCATCATCATTCGTTTTATCTTGGTTAGCATGATTAATTGACGTTTCATCATAGTTTTCATCACTAGAGTTGTCAACAAGTAAATCATCATCACCTAGCAAATCATCTTCATCACTATTGAAATCAACATACTCGGGATGTGTTGTTGGGGAACGTTGTAGAAAACAAAAATTTTCCTACTCGTTTCACCAAGATCATCTAGGAGTTCATCTAGCAATGAGTCATTGTATGCATCTACATACCTTTGTAGATCGCGCACGGAAGCGTTCAAAAGAACGGTGATGATGTAGTCGAACACGACGTGATCCAAATCACCGATGACCAAGCGCCGAACGGACGGCACCTCCGCGTTCAACACACGTACGGGACGGGAGACGTCTCCTCCTTCTTGATCCAGCAAGGGGAAGGAGAGGTTGACGAAGATCCAGCAGCACGACGGTGTGGTGGTGGACGCAGGGCGTCACAGTAGCAGGGCTTCGCCTATACTACGAGGAAGAGAGACGTAATGGGGAGAGAGGGAGGCGCCAGGGGCTGGGTGTGAAGTCCCTCCTCTCCCCCACTATATATAGGGGTGCCATGGGGGGGCGCCGGCCCTAGTAGATGGATCTACTAGGGGGGGCGGCATCCTAGGGTGGGGGGCTTGCCCCCCAAGCAAGGGGGCGCCCCCTCTAGGGTTTCCCCCCCAACCCTAGCCGCATGGGCCCTTGGGGTTGGCGCCCCAGCCCACTATGGGCTGGGTTCCCTCCCACTTCAGCCCATGGGGCCCCCGGGATAGGTGGCCCCACCCGGTGGACCCCCGGGACCCTTCCGGTGGTCCCGATACAATACCGGTGACCCCGAAACTTGTCCCGATGGCCGAAACAGCACTTCCTATATATAATTCTTTACCTCCAGACCATTTCGGAACTCCTCGTGACGTCCGGGATCTCATCCGGGACTGTGAACAACATTCGGGTTACTGCATATACATATCTTCACAACCCTAGCATCACCGAACCTTAAGTGTGTAGACCCTACGGGTTTGGGAGACAAGCAAACATGACCGAGACGACTCTCCGGTCAATAACCAACAGCGGGATCTGGATACCCATGTTGGCTCCCACATGCTCCACGATGATCTCATCGGATGAACCACGATGTCAAGGATTCAATCAACCCCGTATGCAATTCCCTTTGTCAATCGATATGTTACTTGCCCGAGATTCGATCGTCGGTATCCCAATACCTCGTTCAATCTCGTTACCGGCAAGTCACTTTACTCGTACCGTAATGCATGATCCCGTGACCAGACACTTGGTCACTTTGAGCTCATTATGATGATGCATTACCGAGTGGGCCCAGTGATACCTCTCCGTCATACGGAGTGACAAATCCCAGTCTTGATCCATGTCACCCAACAGACACTTTCGGAGATACCCGTAGTCTACCTTTATAGTCACCCAGTTACGTTGTGACGTTTGGTATACCCAAAGCACTCCTAAGGTATCCGGGAGTTACACGATCTCATGGTCTAAGGAAAAGACACTTTGACATTGGAAAACTCTAGCAAACGAACTATACGATCTTGTGCTATGTTTAGGATTGGGTCTTGTCCATCACATCATTCTCCTAATGATGTGATCTCGTTATCAATGACATCCAATGTCCGTAGTCAGGAAACCATGACTATCTGTTGATCAACGAGCTAGTCAACTAGAGGCTTACCAGGGACATGTTGGTGTCTATTATTCACACATGTATTACGATTTCCGGATAACACAATTATAGCATGAATAAAGACAATTATCATGAACAAGGAAATATAATAATAATGCTTTTATTATTGCCTCTAGGGCATATTTCCAACAGTCTCCCACTTGCACTAGAGTCAATAATCTAGTTACATTGTGATGAATCGAACACCCATGGAATTCTGGTGTTGATCATGTTTTGCTCTAGGGAGAGGTTTAGTCAACGGATCCGCTACATTCAGGTCTGTATGTACTTTACAAATCTCTATGTCTCCATCTTGAACATTTTCACGAATGGAGTTGAAGCGACGCTTGATGTGCCTTGTCTTCTTGTGAAACCTGGGCTCCTTGGCAAGTGCAATAGCTCCAGTGTTGTCACAAAAGAGTTTGATTGGCCCCGAAGCATTGGGTATGACTCCTAGGTCGGTGATGAACTCCTTCACCCATATTGCTTCATGTGCTGCCTCCGAGGCTGCCATGTACTCCGCTTCACATGTAGATCCCGCCACAACGCTTTGCTTGCAACTGCACCAGCTTACTGCCCCACCATTCAAAATATACACGTATCCGGTTTGTGACTTAGAGTCATCCAGATCTGTGTCGAAGCTAGCGTCGACGTAACCCTTTACGACGAGCTCTTCGTCACCTCCATAAACGAGAAACATTTCCTTAGTCCTTTTCAGGTACTTCAGGATATTCTTGACCGCTGTCCAGTGTTCCTTGCCGGGATTACTTTGGTACCTTCCTACCAAACTTACGGCAAGGTTTACATCAGGTCAGGTACACAGCATGGCATACATAATAGAACCTATGGCTGATGCATAGGGGATGACTCTCATCTCTTCTATATCTTCTGCCGTGGTCGGGCATTGAGCTGAGCTCAATTTCATACCTTGTAACACAGGCAAGAACCCCTTCTTGGATTGATCCATATTGAACTTCTTCAATATCTTATCAAGGTATGTGCTTTGTGAAAGACCTATGAGGCGTCTCGATCTATCTCTATAGATTTTGATGCCTAATATGTAAGCAGCTTCTCCAAGGTCCTTCATTGAAAAACTCTTATTCAAGTAGGCCTTGATGCTGTCCAAGAGTTCTATATCATTTCCCATCAAAAGTATGTCATCTACATATAATATGAGAAATGCTACAGAGCTCCCACTCACTTTCTTGTAAACGCAGGCTTCTCCATAAGTCTGTGTAAACCCAAACGCTTTGATCATCTCATCAAAGTGAATGTTCCAACTCCGAGATGCTTGCACCAGCCCATAAATCGAGCGTTGGAGCTTGCACACTTTGTCAGCATTCTTAGGATCGACAAAACCTTCCGGCTGCATCATATACAATTCTTCCTTAAGGAAACCATTAAGGAATGCCGTTTTGACATCCATTTGCCATATTTCATAATCGTAGAATGCGGCAATTGCTAACAAGATTCGGAAGGACTTTAGCTTCGCTACCGGTGAGAAAGTCTCATCATAGTCAACCCCTTGAACTTGTCGATAACCTTTAGCGACAAGCCGAGCTTTATAGATGGTCACATTACCATCCGCGTCTGTCTTCTTCTTAAAGATCCATTTATTTTCTATGGCTCGCCGTTCAACGGGCAAGTCAGTCAAAGTCCATACTTCGTTTTCATACATGGATCCTATCTCGGATTTCATGGCTTCTAGCCATTTGTCGGAATCCGGGCCCGCCATCGCTTCTTCATAGTTCGAAGGTTCTCCGTTGTCTAACAACATGATTTCCAAGACAGGGTTGCCGTACCACTCTGGTGCGGAATGTGTCCTTGTGGACCTTCGAATTTCAGTAGGAGTTTGATCAGAAGTATCTTGATCATTATCATTAACTTCCTCTCTAGTCGGTGCAGGCACCTCAGGAACATTTTCTTGAGTTGCGCCATTTACTGGTTCAAGAGGTAATACTTCATCAAGCTCTACTTTCCTCCCACTTACTTCTTTCGAGAGAAACTCTTTCTCTAGAAAGGACCCATTCTTGGCAACAAAGATCTTGCCTTCGGATCTGAGGTAGAAGGTGTACCCAATAGTTTCTTTCGGGTATCCTATGAAGACGCATTTTTCCGACTTGGGTTCGAGCTTTTCAGGTTGAAGTTTCTTGACATAAGCATCGCATCCCCAAACTTTTAGAAACGACAGCTTAGGTTTCTTCCCAAACCATAATTCATACGGTGTCGTCTCAACGGATTTTGACGGAGCCCTATTTAAAGTGAATGCGGCAGTCTCTAAAGCATAGCCCCAAAAGGATAGCGGTAAATCGGTAAGAGACATCATAGACCGCACCATATCCAATAGAGTGCGATTACGACGTTCGGACACACCGTTACGCTAAGGTGTTCCAGGCGGCGTGAGTTGTGAAACTATTCCACATTTTCTTAAGTGTGCACCAAATTCGTGACTTAAGTATTCTCCTCCACGATCTGATCGCAGAAACTTGATTTTCCTGTCACGTTGATTCTCAACCTCACTCTGAAATTCCTTGAACTTTTCAAAGGTTTCAGACTTGTGTTTCATTAAGTAGATATACCCATATCTACTCAAGTCATCAGTGAGGGTGAGAACATAACGAGAGCCACCGCGAGCCTCAACACTCATTGGACCGCACACATCAGTATGTATGATTTCCAATAAGTTGGTTGCTCGCTCCATTGTTCCTGAGAACGGAGTCTTGGTCATTTTACCCATAAGGCATGGTTCGCACGTGTCAAATGATTCATAATCAAGAGACTCTAAAAGTCCATCTGCATGGAGCTTCTTCATGCATTTGACACCTATGTGACCAAGGCGGCAGTGCCACAAGTATGTGGGACTATCATTATCAACCTTACATCTTTTGGTACTCACGTTATGAACATGTGTAGTAATACGCTCGAGATTCATTAAGAATAAACCATTTACCATAGGAGCATGACCATAAAACATATCTCTCATATAAATGGAACAACCATTATTCTCAGATTTAAATGAGTAGCCATCTCGAATTAAACGAGATCCCAATACAATGTTCATGCTCAAAGCTGGCACTAAATAACAATTATTGAGGTTTAAAACTAATCCCGTAGGTAAATGCAGAGGCAGCGTGCCGACGGCGATCACATCGACCTTGGAACCATTCCCGACGCGCATCGTCACCTCGTCCTTCGCCAGTCTCCGTTTATTCCGCAGCTCCTGCTGTGAGTTACAAATGTGAGCAACGGCACCGGTATCAAATACCCAGGAGTCACTACGAGTACTGGTAAGGTACACATCAATTACATGTATATCAAATATACCTTTGGCGTTGCCGGCCTTCTTGTCCGCTAAGTATTTGGGGCAGTTCCGTTTCCAGTGACCCTTCCCTTTGCAATAAAAGCACTCCGTCTCAGGCTTGGGTCCATTCTTTGGCTTCTTCCCGGCAGCTTGCTTGCCGGGCGCGGCAACCTCCTTGCCGTCCTTCTTGAAGTTCTTTTTACCCTTGCCTTTCTTGAACTTAGTGGTTTTATTGACCATCAACACTTGATGTTCCTTCTTGACTTCTACCTCCGCTGACTTCAGCATTGAGAACAACTCAGGAATGGTCTTTTGCATTCCCTGCATGTTGAAGTTCATCACAAAGCTCTTGTAGCTTGGTGGAAGCGACTGGAGGATTCTGTCAATGACCGCATCATCCGGGAGATTAACTCCCAGCTGAGACAAGCGGTTATGTAACCCAGACATAGTGAGTATGTGCTCACTGACAGAACTATTTTCCTCCATCTTACAGCTGAAGAACTTATCGGAGACTTCATATCTCTCGATCCGGGCATGAGCTTGAAAAACCATTTTCAGCTCTTCGAACATCTCATATTCTCCATGTCTCTCAAAACGCTTTTGGAGCCCCGGCTCTAAGCTGTAAAGCATGCCGCACTGAACGAGGGAGTAGTCGTCAACACGTGTCTGCCAAGCGTTTATAACGTCTTGGTTCTGTGGGACGGGTGGATCACCTAGCGGTGCTTGTAGGACATAATCTTTCTTGGCAGCTATGAGGATGATCCTCAGGTTCCGGACCCAGTCCGTATAGTTGCTGCCATCGTCTTTCAGTTTGGTTTTCTCTAGGAACGCGTTGAAGTTGAGGACTACGTTGGCCATTTGATCTACAAGACATATTGCAAAGATTTTAGACTAAGTTCATGATAATTAAGTTCATCTAATCAAATTATTAGACATCCCTCTAGTCATCTAAGTATTACATGATCCGAGTTAACTAGACCGTGTCCGATCATCACGTGAGACGGACTAGTCAACGTCGGTGAACATCTTCATGTTGATCGTATCTTCTATACGACTCATGCTCGACCTTTCGGTCTTCTGTGTTCCGAGGCCATGTCTGTACATGCTAGGCTCGTCAAGTTAACCCTAAGTGTTTTGCATGTGTTCCGAGGTCATGTCTGTACATGCTAGGCTCGTCAACACCCGTTATATGTGAACGTAAGGATCCATCACACCCGATCATCACGGCGTGCTTAGAAACGACGAAGTTTAGCAACGGTGCACAGTTAGGGGAGAACACTTCTTGATATTGTTATGAGGGATCATCTTATTTACTACCGTCATTCTAAGTAAACAAGATGCAAAAACATGATAAACATCACATGCAATCAAATAATAAACGTGACATGATATGGCCAATATCACATAGCTCCTTTGATCTCCATCTTGGGGCTCCATGATCATCTTGTCACTGGCTTGACACCATGATCTCCATCATCATGATCTCCATCATCGTGTCTCCATGAAGTTGCTCGCCAACTATTACTTCTACTACTGTGGCTAACGCGTTTAGCAATAAAGTAAAGTAATTTACATGGCGTTTCTCAATGACACACAGGTCATATAAAAGAATAAAGACAACTCCTATGGCTCCTGCCGGTTGTCATACTCATCGACATGCAAGTCGTGATTCCTATTACAATAGCATGAACATCTCATACATCACATATAGATCATTCATCATTCATCACAACTTTGGCCATATCATATCACAAACCACTTGCTGCAAAAACAAGTTAGACGTCCTCTAATTGTTGTTGCAAGTTTTACGTGGCTGAATTAGGATTCTAGCAAGAACGTCTTCTTACCTACGTTAAAGCCACAACGTGATTTGTCAACTTCTATTTACCCTTCATAAGGACCCTGTTCATCGAATCCGCTCCAACTAAAGTGGGAGAGACAGACACCCGCCAGGCACCTTATGCAACTAGTGCATGTTAGTCGGTGGAACCGGTCTCACGTAAGCGTACGTGTAAGGTTGGTCTGGGCCGCTTCATCCCACAATACCGCTGAAGCAAGAAAAGACTAGTAAGGGCAAGAAAGTTGACAAATCTACGCCCACAACTAATTGTGTTCTACTCGCGCAAGAAGAACTACGCATAGACCTAGCTCATGATGCCACTGTTGGGGAACGTTGCAGAAAAAAAAAATTCCTACTCGTTTCACCAAGATCATCTAGGAGTTCATCTAGCAACGAGTCATTGGATGCATCTACATACCTTTGTAGATCGCGCACGGAAGCGTTCAAAAGAACGGTGATGATGTAGTCGAACACGACGTGATCCAAATCACCGATGACCAAGCGCCGAACGGACGGCACCTCCGCGTTCAACACACGTACGGGACGGGAGACGTCTCCTCCTTCTTGATCCAGCAAGGGGAAGGAGAGGTTGACGAAGATCCAGCAGCACGACAGTGTGGTGGTGGACGCAGGGCGTCACAGTAGCAGGGCTTCGCCTATACTACGAGGAAGAGAGACGTAATGGGGAGAGAGGGAGGCGCCAGGGGCTGGGTGTGAAGTCCCTCCTCTCCCCCACTATATATAAGGGTGCCATGGGGGGCGCCGGCCCTAGTAGATGGATCTACTAGGGGGGGCGGCGGCCTAGGGTGGGGGGCTTGCCCCCCAAGCAAGGGGGCGCCCCCTCTAGGGTTTCCCCCCCAACCCTAGCCGCATGGGCCCTTGGGGTTGGCGCCCCAGCCCACTATGGGCTGGGTTCCCTCCCACTTCAGCCCATGGGGCCCCCGGGATAGGTGGCCCCACCCGGTGGACCCCCGGGACCCTTCCGGTGGTCCCGGTACAATACCAGTGACCTCGAAACTTGTCCCGATGGCCGAAACAGCACTTCCTATATATAATTCTTTACCTCCGGACCATTTCGGAACTCCTCGTGACGTCCGGGATCTCATCCGGGACTGCGAACAACATTCGGGTTACTGCATATACATATCTTCACAACCCTAGCATCACCGAACCTTAAGTGTGTAGACCCTACGGGTTCGGGAGACAAGCAGACATGACCGAGACGACTCTCCGGTCAATAACCAACAGCGGGATCTGGATACCCATGTTGGCTCCCACATGCTCCACGATGATCTCATCGGATGAACCACGATGTCAAGGATTCAATCAACCCCGTATGCAATTCCCTTTGTCAATCGATATGTTACTTGCCCGAGATTCGATCGTCGGTATCCCAATACCTCGTTCAATCTCGTTACCGGCAAGTCACTTTACTCGTACCGTAATGCATGATCCCGTGACCAGACACTTGGTCACTTTGAGCTCATTATGATGATGCATTACCGAGTGGGCCCAGTGATACCTCTCCGTCATACGGAGTGACAAATCCAAGTCTTGATCCATGTCACCCAACAGACACTTTCGGAGATACCCGTAGTCTACCTTTATAGTCACCCAGTTACGTTGTGACGTTTGGTATACCCAAAGCACTCCTACGGTATCCGGGAGTTACACGATCTCATGGTCTAAGGAAAAGACACTTTGACATTGGAAAACTCTAGCAAACGAACTATACGATCTTGTGCTATGTTTAGGATTGGGTCTTGTCCATCACATCATTCTCCTAATGATGTGATCTCATTATCAATGACATCCAATGTCCATAGTCAGGAAACCATGACTATCTGTTGATCAATGAGCTAGTCAACTAGAGGCTTACCAGGGACATGTTGGTGTCTGTTATTCACACATGTATTACGATTTCCGGATAACACAATTATAGCATGAATAAAGACAATTATCATGAACAAGGAAATATAATAATAATGCTTTTATTATTGCCTCTAGGGCATATTTCCAACATGTGTTACCTTTGGACCTTTGGCCATGAAGCACCATCCAATTCCTTCATTTGGTGAGTCAAATATGTTGTAGGAGAGTTGGTTGACACAAGTGCTAGACCAGCAACACCTTCATCTTGAGTATATTCGGAGTCGGAGTGATAACTTCTTTCGGAGTGATTGTCGGAGTCGGGGCCGCATACCCATTCACCAACATGAGCTTGATGTCTTCTTTTTGTGTAGCTCCTTGATGACTTTTCTTTCCTTTCCGAATCCTTGCTTCTCCGAGAGGGTTTTCGTTCATAACGATAATCTCTACTCCTCCTTTCTCTTGGTGGTGATTCTTCTCTTCTACTTCTTCTTTTGGGAGAATCTTCTCTTCTTTTGTAGGGAGTCGTACACTCATTGGAGTAGTGTCCGGGTCTTCCACAATTGTAGCAATTACGCTCACGACTAGAAGATCTTTTGTCATTGTAGGACCTTGACTTGGAACTTCTTTCTTTGCTTCTACTCTTGTATAACTTGTTGAAGTTCTTTACCATTAGGCTCAATTCTTCATTGAAGGTTTGTTTCTCACTTGATGATGTGGGAGCATCACATGAGGCTTTGTAAGCACCACTTGACTTGTTGTGAAGCTCTTCCTTATCCTTGAGTGACATCTCATGAGCAACAATTCTTCCAATGACTTCCGTTGGCTTGAGATCTTTGTAATTGGGCATCATTTGGATCAATGTGCACATGATATCATATTTTCCATCCAAGGCTCTTAGGATCTTCTTGATGATGAATTTGTCGGTCATCTCTTCACTTCCTAAGCCGACAATCTCATTTGTGATGAGAGCAAGCCTAGAATACATTTCAGCGACACCTTCACCATCCTTCATTTTGAACTTGTCAAGCTGACTTTGAAGCACATCCAATTTGGATTCCTTGACGGAGTCGGTACCTTCGTGCATATCAATGAAAGTATCCCAAATTTCCTTTGCATTCTCAAGACGGCTGATTTTGTTGAATTCTTCGGGGCATAATCCGTTGAAGAGAATATCACAAGCTTGAGCATTGTATTGTAGCATCTTCAACTCTTCCGCGGTAGCTTCACGGTTTGGTTCTCTCCCATCAAAGAATTCACCTTGCAAGCCAATACACACAATAGCCCAAACGGCGGGGTTATGTCCAAGAATATGCATTTTCATCTTATGCTTCCAACTAGCAAAATTTGTACCATCAAAGTAAGGACCTCTACGGTGGTAATTTCCCTCGCTAGATGCCATACTCTCCTAGGTTGTGAAACCAAGGCTATGACCACCAAAAGCTATGAAAATCAAAGAAAATGGAGACCAAAGCTCTGATACCACTTTTAGGATCGAAAGTATGTCTAGAGGGGGGTGATTAGACTACTTGACCAAATAAAAATCTAGCCTTTTCCCAATTTTAGTTCTTGGCAGATTTTAGCAACATAGCACAAGTCAAGCAATCAACCTACACATGCAATTCTAAGAGTATAACAGCGGAATGTAAAACAATTGCATATGAAGGTAAAGGGATGAGTTTGAGGGAGCAAACACAATGTTGACATGTAGATTTTTTATCCGTGGTTTCGATAGGTGGTGCTATCGTACATCCACGTTGATGGAGACTTCAATCCACGAAGGGTAACGGTTGCGCCAGTCCACGGAGGGCTCCACCCACGAAGGGTCCATGAAGAAGCAACCTTGTCTATCCCACCATGGTCGTCGCCCACGAAAGACTTGCCTCACTAGGGTAGATCTTCACGAAGTAGGCCATCTCCTTGCCCTTACAAACTCCTTGGTTCAACTCCACAATCTTGTCGGAGTCTCCCAAGTGACACCTAGTCAATCTAGGAGACACCACTCTCCAAGAAGTAACAAATGGTGTGTTGATGATGAACTCCTTGCTCTTGTGCTTCAAATGATAGTCTCCCAACACTCAACTCTCTCTCATAGGATTGGATTTGGTAGAAAGAAGATTTGAGTGGAAAGCAACTTGGGGAAGGCTAGAGACCAAGATTTATGTGGTTGGAATGGAATATCTTGACCTCAACACAAGTGTAGGTGGTTCTCTCTCAAAAAATATGTATTGGAAGTGTAGGCATATTCTGATGGCTCTCTCCACGAATGAAGAGTGGGTGGAGGGGTATTTATAGCCTCTACACAAAATCTAACCGTTACACACAAATCACCAAACTCAGTGGGACCAATTCAGAGAACTCGGTCAGACCGATTTGGTTCATAATGTGACCGTTAGGTGTTTTGGTGGGACCGACATGTCAACTCGGTGGGACCGATTTCATTAGGGTTAGGGCATAACGTAATCTCAATGAGACCGATTACACAAACTCGGTGAGACCGATTTTGGTAATAGACAAACAGAGAGTTGGTCAGGAAAACTCGATGGGACCGATTCGCTCATCTCGGTTGGACCGAAACATTACGAAAAGGAAACAAAGTGCTTGCATTGCAATCTCGGTGGGACCGATCGCTCATCTCGGTTTGACCAAAACATTACGAAGGGAAACAGAGAGATTACAATCCCATCTCGGTGAGACCGAGATCCCTATCGGTGAGATCGAAAAGACTAGGGTTTCTGGCAATGTCTATGTCAACTGAACTCGGTGGCGCCGGATAGAAAGAATCGATGGGGCCGAGTTGGATATTTGGTGTGGGACATATGTGGATATGAGAAAGTAGTGGAGGGTTTTGGAGCATATCACTAAGCATTTTGAGCAAGCACCTCATTAAGCAACACCACATCCCTTCTTAATAGTATTGGCTTTTCCTATAGACTCAATGTGATCTTGGATCACTAAAATAGAAAATGTTGAGTCTTGTGCTTTGAGCTTGAGCCGATCTTTTATCCTTAGCATTTTGAAGGGTCCACTTTCTAATCCATGTCATGCCAACCATTGGGCTTTCCTGAAATATTCATCTTGGAATAGCATTAGCTCAATGAGCTATATGTTGTTAGGAATTACCAAAACCATCCAGGGATAGTTGCACTTTCAGAGAGAGAGAGATCAAACACATAGCTACTGGTACATACCCTCAGCCCGGAGGGTGGACTACTCCCTCCTCGTCATGGAGAGCGCCGGGATGATGAAGATGGCCACCGGAGAGGGATCCCCCCCTCCGGCAAGGTGCCAGAACGGGTCTAGATTGGTTTTTGGTGGCTACAGAGGCTTTTGGCGGCGGAACTCCTGATCTAGGTTATTTTCTGGAGGTTTCTGTATTTATAGGAATTTTTGGCATCGGTCTCACATCAAGGAGGTGCTCGAGTCGTCCACGAGGTAGGCCCACGCGCCCCCGGGGGAGAGGCGCCCCCACCCTCGTGGACGGCCCGGGACTCTTCTGGACCAACTCTTTTACTCCACGGTCTTTTTTTGGTCCATAAAAAATTGTCAAAAATTGGCACGTCAATTGGACTCCGTTTGGTATTCCTTTTCTGTAAAACTCAAAAATAAGGAAAAACAGAAACTGGCACTGGGCTCTAGGTTAATAGGTTAGTCCCAAAAATCATATAAAATAGCATATAAATGCATATAAAACATCCAAGGTTGATAATATAATAGCATGGAACAATAAAAAATTATAGATACGTTGGAGACGTATCAGCCCTCCACTTGGCGCGCTCTCAGCCGCCGCACGTGTCGCGCTCTGCGCGCTTCCTTCAGATTTTTTTATTAAGCGATTTTTCATGTTTTATTCGACTTTTTGGTTTTCCACCAGTCTTTCTTAGCTTTTTGGACAAAAAAATACATTTTTTCTGCGAAAAACATTTTTTTTGCTTTCGCGAAAGGCACTGTTTTGCTTCCATGAGTGACATGGTTTACCGCGAGAGGCACGGCCGTGCCTCCTGGAAACGAAAAGAAAAATGTGTTTTATATTATTTTTCTTCCGTGAGAGGCATGTTTTTTCTTTGGCGAGAGGCATGGCCGTGCCTCTCGGAAACGAAAAAAACGTGTTTTCTGTTTTTTTCCTTCTGCCAGAGGCACGATTTTGCTTTTGCGAGAGGAACGGTTGTGCTTTCGCGAGAGGCACGACTGTGCCTCTCGGAAACAGAAAAAAAATTGTGTTTTTTCTGCGAGAGGCCCGGTTTTGCTTCCGCGAGAGGCACGGTTGTGCTTTTCGCAAGATGCGTGGTTGTGCCTCTCGGAAAACAGAAAAAAATGTGTTTTTTGTTTTTTCCCGCTAGTGGCACGTTTTTGCTTCCACGAGAGGCACGGTTGTGCTTTCGCGAAAGACACGACATGCCTCTTTTGGAAAGGAAAAAACCGTGCTCTCGATTTGGTTTTTTTGTTCGGATTTTTCCTGAAAAAAGTTCATCAAAACCTATCAACATGGTATATAGTTTTGAAGATCTCGACGCGAGTAATCAGTGAGAACAATTTGGTATTTGGACGCACGGTTTAAGAGATAAACGTTTTGAATAAACGGATCTATGAAAATGGGAAAACTCCCAGATTGCGACAAGTGGCGCACATGCAACGCGCCACTTGTCACAACCCGACGAGGTGGAAATGATCTCTGCAAGGAGTACTTCTCAAATAGTGATTTCGGTCAAATAGAAAATCCGCCATATTTAATCGTGCATGGCACATACCCCTCATTCCAGGTCCTTCCTAATGGGCTGGCCCATCTAACGGGCATACAATCTTTCTGTGTTAGAACCTCCCTCCCGGTTTTTGGAAGTTTCCCAACCGGTTTTTATGTGTTCTTTGCTGGTTTTCACTTGGTTTTCTTCAATTTTCATTTTTCCTTTTTTTTAATTCACTTCTTTTTCAATTTTGTGAACATTAATCAAATTTCTGATTATTTTTAAAATTCGTAAACATTTAACAAATTCATGAACTTTTTCCAATTGATGAATATTTTACATATTCATTAACATTTTTGAATTCATGAGCTGTTTTCAATTTCATGTAGTTTTTTTTTCAAATTTGTGATAAATTTTCAAATTCATGAACTTTTTCAAATTCATGAATTTTTTAAATTCACAAAAGAAAACATATTCATGATATCTTTAAATTCATGTATTTTTCAGAATTGATGAACATTTTTCAAATTTACAAAAAAAATCCAAATTCATGATCTTTTCTGAATTCAACAATTTTTAAATTCATGAACTCTTTGCAACCATAAACATTTATTCAAACCTGTGTTTTTCTCTAAAAATTCACATGTCAACAATCAGTGTTTTGTCTATGTGAGGCAGCGGATGAACGAAAAAATCAAAGTAGGGCCGAGCAAGCGCTAGCATACTGGGCCGCGGCCTACATAGGCTACCCGCAAACGCTGCTTCGCCAATCGGCGCCATAAGCGCCAAACAAGCACTCCCTAAACAGAACTTGCCATGCTCGGGCATAGCGTGGAGTAAGCCGAGTTGTGGTTTGGGTCATGTTTTTGTGCCTCCAACGGTCTCAAAATGGCCTCATCTTACATCTTACATTTCTAAAAAGTTGATCAAAATTCTATTACCATGCAAAGCGTCCACCTCAATGTCCTCAATAAGGCCATGCATTTAGGTCTTCTCTCCCACTAAGCCATACAAAATCTGCTACATAAATGTACTTAGAAATTACAATTATTTTTGCATTAGTCTATGCATGTAACGCTGCCACATCGTACATGTATGTTAGTAATCCTTCACATTTTTTTGAAATGATATTTTTAACAGTAATTCAAAAGTTCTTATTCTATTTTTAGGGAATTTATTTTGTTGATGTTCAAGCTTATATTTTTTCCATTAGATTTAGTCATTTTAGCAACTATTTATGCATTTTTTAACAAAGTTACCGCAGCAACGCGCGGGGCATCATCTAGTTTCTCCTAACAAAATCATCATGTGTTAACTAAAAAAATGAAACTGCAAAAACATCTTATATTCAGTCACAGAGGTTGTACTTATCATGCATGTGATTTTGTCTCTGGTGCTCAATGTAAGGTGTGCTCGCGAGGAGGGACGAGAACATCAGACATCCAATCCCAAGCCCAGCCGCAGTATCGATCACGGTACACATGCAATGCAGCTGTTCAACTACTACCAGTCTACAAAGCCGGAGAGGGCATGGAAATGCAAGGCAAAGCTAAAGCCGGGGCGTGCGTCCGTCGGATCTTTCCGTGTACGCACAGGCATCCTACACATGCATACCAGCTCACCCTCTGCACGCAGACACCCTCTTTGTTTCACTTTCACCGCCCGGCCCTTTCTCTTTACTGTTCCTACACGGCTACGGGCGTAGGTTCCTTTCAGCAAAGCGGCCTCGGTGTGCAGCCCTTGCAGGCAAGGCAAGGCGGGCCTTTTCCCGCGAGATCGATCCGAGGCGTGCCATGCAAGCAAATTAAGACCGCCCCCGACCCGATGCGATGCGGTTGCAGCAGCCTTGCCGGTTAGATTTGCTTGATGCCTCTGGATCGGCCGATCCGGCCGACAAAGCACGCGGTAAAGGTAGCTGTTATGTTGGTGATCTTTCGCAACCTAGCTGAACTCGCGTCAGAGACCCTCATCGATAAGATCAGCCTGAAGAAATGCGAGGTTTTACTAGGAACTCAGAATGACCGGCCTAAACCCTAGACACGGTCACTCTGCTCATTCAGAGCTCGGATTTGCCAGATCGACGGTGCATGCATGCATGGATGCGTGTAAGCAGTACCACGTGGCTCGGGACGATCACGTCGGGTTGGGACGGATCGTACTCCACTCTTGCAGTCGCGGGCATGAGGCATGCATGTGCTCGGCTGTCCCAAATATGCTCGAGAGACAAAGAGGGCGCAGAGGCTAGCGGCAAAGGCTGTCGGCCTGATCCGGGCAAAGCTAGCTAAGCGATAGATTCCGGGCTCAGTTGCAAACACCGCGGTGCGGTGCGTGCTCAAGTGACAAGGCATCTTGTTTACGTACGTACTAGTTGTTTTGGAAACTCCTAGTGCATTACAGGCATACTAGATCGTATTAGCGCTGGCACTTGGTAGGAAGAAAGAACACCTTGATTGTTGGCCATGGCAACCTGCCTTGTTGCTCTCTCTGTTCCTCTAAAAGTTGTTATTTTCGACATTTATATGGAAATTCAGAGTACAAGTTTGACCATCAATTTTGTTTCGATCATTCTATGTCTCATGAGAATAAGAAAACATGTATATAAGACAATAGGAATAAGACGACAGATTTATAGAACCGAATGAACTTGTAGCCCGCAGAACTCCGATTAATGTACTACGTATGCAGCAATTACTACATGAGAGTACACCAGAAGATTTACCAAAACAAAATAGTACTGTAGCTAGCTAAAGCTAGGCAAATGTATTTGGGTAGACCAGTTTATAACACCACCAGATCTGGAGTCTGGACTAGACACACTAGATGAATCAGGACACAGGCCTGCAAAGCTCTCTTGGCAAACAAAATGAAACTACAAGAACGTTTCCAACGCATCAACGACCTAGCAAATTAATCAAAGCACTCACCATATCCCCAGTAGTAATACTGACACGTGCAGGAACAAGATCGAGGAACCCAACAAACAGCAACTCACAACACACAGCCGCAATCAACCTTCAAACGCGCACGACGATCTTGATCGCCAGCAGGAACGCCAGAGCCAAGGATAGCCGGCCGGGAGCCGCGCTGATCGCGCCGTTCTTCTTCGCATGGTCCTCTCGTTCGTCGTCCCCGTCGTCCGCCGAAGGCGCGTCGGCGGCGTCGTCCGCTGACCCGGTCCCTTTCTTGGTCTTGGGCACGACGTCGGTGGCGTTGTGCCTTGAGGTTGGAGTTGAAGTCTCGGGCGACGAGGGCGCCTCGGCGGCCGGGGACGACATGACGGCGCCCACCTGCAGCACCGAGATGTTGTACGGCTCCTCGTGGATGGGCTTGACGAAGAGCACGCTGGTGGCGCGCGCGTCGTCGCCGGCGTCCTGAGGCACGAAGGCCACGCTCCCGCCCCGGCGCTCGGAGATCTCCACCATGCCGGCGCTGCCGGGCGCGTCGCCGGAGGCCTGGAACAGGGTGGACACGTCCGCGGAGCCGCCCGGGAGGCGGTGCAGCTTGTCGTGGTCGTAGTAGTCGACGAGGACGTGCATGGAGAGCACGTGCCGGAGCGCTTCCCGCGGGAGATGACGCGCCCTGAGCGGAGCCATGTCGGCGTCGTCGACCGCGAGGACCGTGATGGTGTTGCGCTCGTTGATTTCGTCCGCGAGGCCCGTCGTCGTGAGGAGGCGGCTGAACTCGGACATGTCCCGGCGCGCCGCGAGGATGGCGGTGATGTTGTGGGTGGCGTGGCACGTCGGCCACGTGGAGAGGGCGAGGAGGAGGAGGACGGCGAATGAGCTCGCGGTGAGAGCGCCGGGGAGTGACATTGTTGCGAGTCGCAACGTACGTGTGGCTCCCCTCTGGTGTTCTTGGGAAGTATGGCTCGTCCGGAGATGAAACAGGGCGACGAGTGTTTAATCAAAGAGGGCGACCTGCACCTCGGGTGCCCTTGGTTTTATGGCAAATGGTGGCTTGCCAGACGAGCAAAGTCTGTTTTGTGCCACCGCTTCTATTTTCTCGTACAGTATTAACTTGGCTTTCTTTTTTTTAGAACGAAGACGCCAGATGCGTCCGGCTTTAAATTAATAAAGCTCCAACGGCAGAGTCATACCAATAAGTCTTACATCACCCAAAAGCCCCATCGGGCCACTACCATAATCGAGCGGAGAAGATAAAGTTACTGTCGCTTTACAAGGCATCGCCCGTACTGAGCACGCAGGCTCATCAAGCACTCAAAAGAGACTACGTCGACCACCGTAGTCATGGCTCCCTAGCCGCCGCATACACTTGCAGAATTCGCTGTTGCGCTGTCTTGATCAAATCAACATCCTTGCGCCTCCCCAACAGACTCCACTGCTGCAAAAGAAGATTGCATTTGAAGATGATATTAGCCGGATGTGTTGGCAAGGTCCCCTCGATCGCGAGTTTATTCCTAATTAGTCACAAGGACCATAGAAGAGCTCCGACACAGGTCCACACGACTCGTTTCGTTGAGCCTTGCAGCGCACCTAAAATGTGGATAAGCTCTGCAGCTGAGCGTGGGTCCCACAGGACACCAGCCGCGGACCGCACTGCGCTCCACGCAAACCGCGCTAAGGGGCACCGAAAGAAGGCGTGGTTCGCGTCCTCTGGGTCCCCGCACAATGCACAAGGCCCATTGGCCGGCCCATTCCGTTTGGCCACGTTCAGGGAAGTGGGAAGCTTATCGCGGAACAGTTGCCAAAGGAATAGTTTGATCTTCAGTGGCAACCGCGCGGTCCAAAGCCCTGCCACCACCAGCTGCGACGGCCCCTGGCACAGCTTGCAGTATAGAGACTTTACCGAGAACTTCCCAGAGCTGGTGAGCGCCCAGCTCACCGCGTCTGGTTGGTCCGAGAGCACCACCCGGTCAATCAACTGCCGCAGGGCTACAACACTGGCCTGCTCTGTCCGCTGAAGTTCACGTTTGAAATGAATCTCCGGAGGGGTCGTACGCAGCGCGTCAACCACCGACATGCCTGGGTCTACGGCAATGTCGTACAGGTCGCGGAATTCTTCCCATAGGGGGTGGGCGCCTATCCAAAGATCTGTCCAGAATCGCGCCGATCGCCCATCTCCAATCAAGAACTTAGCCCCCAAGGCAAAGGACGACTTGATCGTCTGGAGATCATTCCAAAAAGGCGAGCCCCTTGCTCTACCTTCAAAGAAATTCCCGTTGGGGAAGTACTTGGCCTTAAGGAGATCAACCCAGAGTCCGGACGCCCCCTGGGCAATTTTCCAAATCCACTTACACATCATAGCGATGTTAAGCAATCTAGAGTTGGTGATCCCAAGGCCCCCCAAGTCCTTGAGACGACACACCCAAGCCCATTTGACCATATGGTATTTACGGTTCGGGCTAGTTCCTTCCCAAAAGAATTTAGACCGCGGCGTGTCAAACTTTGCGTGCACCCCCTCTGTAAGCAAAAAAAGGCCCATAGCAAACATAGGCAGGGAAGCGAGGCTTGAGTTCGTGAGAACTAGTCTGGCCGCTTTTGAGAGGAATTTACCCCTCCAAGGGCACACCCTACCCCTCACCTTAGCACATAGAGGTTCCCAATCCTCTATCGTCGGCCTTTTGATGTCAACTGGAAGGCCTAGGTATGTCAGCGGGAATTTACCCACCTTGCAGTTGAGTAAATCCGCTATATGATTACCTTCCTCCGGCTCAACCCCCATCGTGAGCACCTCACATTTATGAAAATTTATTTTAAGCCCTGACATGAGCTCAAAACAAATTAGAATCGCTTTGACCGACGCAATGCTGTGGTGGTCAGGGCGAAACAAAAGCAGCGTGTCATCTGCATATTGCAGATGCGTCACTCCCCCTGGAATGAGGTGGCCTACCAACCCTTGGATATGGCCTGCTTCGGCTGCTTTCCGAAGCATTATGGACAGAGTGTCCACCACGAAGTTGAAAAGGAGAGGTGAGATCGGATCACCCTGCCTGAGCCCGCATTTGTTCCGGAAGAAATGCCCTATTTCTCCGTTCACCGAGACTGCAGTTTGGCCTCCCGACACCAACTGCAAAATACGGTGGACCCAAACGTCGGAAAAGCCTCTTCCGATAAGCACTTGCCGCAAGAAATCCCAATTCACATGGTCATATGCCTTCTCGAAATCGAGTTTCAGCAGCACCGCCACTTCCTTAGTGCGCTTTAGTTCATGAACGATCTCTTGCAGGGCGAGCGGTCCCTCTAAAATGTTGCGTCCTCGGATGAAAGCAGATTGGTTTCGATTAATCGAGCGATGAGCTATCGGACCTAGTCTATTGGCGCACGCTTTTGCACAGATTTTAAAAGGCACGTTAATGAGCGCGATCGGTTGGAATTGTCTAATATTGTCTGCCCCTTGGACCTTCGGGATGAGCGTTAAGACGCCATAGTTGAGGCGCGAGATGTCAACCATCCCCCTCATGAAACCGTTGCAGATCTCGAAAATGGGGCCCCTAAGGAAAGGCCAGAAGCGCTTGAACATCGCCACCGGCCAACCGTCTGGTCCCGGCGCCGTGTCCACTTTCATACCGAGGAGAGAGGCGTCGATCTCTTCTGGCAGAAAGGCAAGCCCTAGCGCTTCGTTTTCACAGTCCAACACACGTTGCGAATCCTCCCAAACGTCTTCGAGGAGCCCCGCCCACTGGGCCTCGCACGAGCCCATCAAATTGATGTAGAACTCGTAAATGTGTCGGGAGATGTCCTCCTGTCGCAAAAGAAGCCCCTGCTCTGATTGCAAACTTAAGATGGAACATTTCCGACGACGCCCGTTAGCATAAGCCTGGAAATACTTAGTATTGGCGTCGCCCTTCAGAACCCACTTCAGATCACTTCGTCTATGCCAGTATTCCTCCTTCGTGCGCAGGGACGCTTCTACCTGGCCCTCCAGGGCGTAGCGATGGGCCCATTCCTGCTCTGAGAAGGCCCTAGCATCAGCCAGTGCATCAATCCTTGCGATTTCCGCAAGGATCTCGGCGCGGCGCTCTTTGTCAGACCTCCCTAGGTTTGCGCCCCATCCCTTGAGGCTAGCCCTGAGCCGGCCCCCCACCGCGTTCCAAAATTCCATCGGGCCTCTCTGGGGTCCTAACGAATCAACGCACGCCCGCCATTTCGCCCTGAAAATCTCCTCGAAGCCTGGCACTTCGAACCAGGCTGTTTCGAAGAAGAAGCGCGGGCTGCGTCGCACCCTGTCCTCCCCCGAGGAATAGACGAGCGGTACATGGTCAGAGCCTATGCGTGTCTCCGCAACCAATGTACAGAGAGGGAAGCCCATTTCCCATTCCGGCGACATGAACACCCTATCCAGCACTGAGCGCACCGGATCGAGTTGTTTATTAGTCCAAGTGAACCTCGCGCCTGACCTGGTCACCTCCCTTAGGGCCATGGCAGCAATGGCGGAGTTAAACATGGTCACCCTAGGCTAGTTTATATTGCTGTTGTTCTTGTCGGCTCCCGATCGGATAAGGTTGAAATCTCCACCCACCAGAACAGGGAGCGTGGCCGCGGACATCGTGGTTACTTTGGCCTGGAGTTCCGCCAAGAACTCCGCCGAACGAGAGTGATCGGCCGGTCCGTAGACTTGTATGATTGCTAACTCACGAAGCGAGGCACGAATACGGAAATGAGCCGCGATATAAAACGAGCCTACGTCCCAGTCAATAACCTCGTACAGGGCTCGGCTCAAGCCCAGCAGCATGCCACCTGAGTGCCCTACAGCAGGGGCGTGCTGCCACTCGAAGCGCTCCAAGGGGTCGATCGCAAGCAGTTCATGAAAACGAAAATCTGCCTTAATCGTCTCTTGAAGCCCTACGATATCTATGTCCTCTTTGCGCATGTACTCTTTAAGTTGGGTACGCCGCCCCACGTGACCGAAGCCGGACACCCCTGGAAGTGACCGCTTTAGCCACTCGCCTCGTCTTGCCCTTGCAAGTCGTGGGAGAGGGAGCAACCCCTGTTGCCTGTCCCCCCTCTTCGGGCACAGAGATCACCACGGCGTCCCCTCCCTCGGGTACCCGGGGTCTCTGCTCAGCACGCTCTGCAGCGGCAGCCGCGATCGCGGCCTGCGCTAACTCCTTAGCGCGCACCAGCGAAATCAACTCGCTAACCCCTCCTACACAGGAGGGATCCACACCACTCGCATCTAACACCTCATGCAAATGATCGTCCGAGAAATCATCTAGAACTGTAAACCGGGGGGTGGGTTACCTGAGATCTCCATGTTCTTCTGGGCTTGGAGGAGTTGCGCCCTCTGCAAGGACGGCATATTGCCCTTGGCCCCCTTCGAACGCGAGCTGGTGCGCACCGGCGCCGCTGGCGCCGTCTTGGTGCGCTTGGCCTTCGAAATCAGCACCGTCTTGGAGGCGTCCTGTAGCAGCTGGTCCACTGGAGGCGCTGTCGGGGCCGCCAGCGCCATGACACTGCCTCGGAGTGACAGGCGCCCCCAGCGGCTCCATCGCGCGCACCGCCTCCGCGCTGACCTTGCACACCGCCGTCTTCTTCATGAGCTTCACCGAGCCGCTAAGTGTAGAGCCGCGGCCACCAGAGGCAGGAGACCCAGCGGGGCGGGGGCGCGAGGAAGAAGGGGAGCGGCCGTGCGGGAACAGACCACCATCCGCACCCGCAGCCGCCATGGGAGGGGAGGAGACCAACCCCAGGTTGGAGCCATATTGGTTGGGGTTCGAGATCGTCATCCCCACCGATCCCCCCTCCTCAGCCGCCCGCGTCATCGTTGCCCCTTCCACCTGAGCAACAGGGCCCGGCGCGGAGATCCCCAGCTTGTCCCATGCCGTCATGTCGATGGAGTCGTCCTCCTCCATGCTTGCCTCTTGCTCTGGAGCCTTGTCCTACTGCCCCTGAATGAGATGCGTAAGAGCATCTACAGCCGGATACATCAAATCCACCCCTTAAATTTCTATTGATGTGATCGGGCGCGTCATTGGACAATGACGGTCACACCTTAAATATTCATTTTCGCACCATATACCTCAATTAGCAAACCTCAAATTCATATTACACATGCATCATAAACTTCTGATGTAGTCGGACGTCCGACGTCCGGCTACTACATCAAAACATGACATTGGGCTATCAAAATTTGGCATATTCAACATACATACTAATCTATGGACAAAGACCATCCACGGTTGTCCTTGCTGGCGCTTTGTCGCGGAAGTACCGCTCGAAGATGCAGTATAGATCAAGCCAGATCTCCTCTTCGCTGGAGCTGTCCACCTTGTCACTGTCCTCCTTCTCTTCTTTGGGGGGCAGCCCGACCATGGCACAGACTGTCGGGGCTTGCTCTCGGGTGACGGCGTGCGTCTTCCTCCCCTCCCACATTTGGAGGGTGTGGACACGAAGGCTTCCTCTTCCACGGCAACGCGCACCGCCGCATCTGTGGCCTCCGCCATATCGGCAGCGAGGAGGACTATCGATGTCAAAACCGGCGGATCTCGGGTAGGGGGTCCCGAACTGTGCGTCTTAGGTCGATGGAAATAGGAGACAGGGGACACAATGTTTTACCCAGGTTCGGGCCCTCTCTATGGGGGTAATACCCTACGTCCTGCTTGATTGATCTTGATGAATATGAGTATTACAAGAGTTGATCTGCCATGAGATCGTAATGGCTAAACCCTAGAGGTCTAGCTTGTATGGCTATGATAATGTCCGTCCTCCGGTTTATATAGACACCGGGAGGATCTAGGGTTACACAAGGTCGGTTACAAAGAAAGGAATCTACATATTTAGTCGCCAAGCTTGCCTTCCACGCCAAGGAGAGTCCCATCCGGACACGGGTGCAGTCTTCGGTCTTCGTATCTTCACAGCCCATCAGTCCGGCCCATGACTAACAGGCCGGACGCCCGAGGACCCCTTAGTCCAGGACTCCCTCAGTAGCCCCAGAACCTGGCTTCAATGACAAGGTATTTGGCGCGTAGGCCTATCTTTGGCATTAGAAGACGGGTTTCTTCTTCCGAACTCCAAAATAGTCCTCGGATGTATCGACGTGTCCGAACCTGTAACACACACACACCACACACAACCGCAGAGAGAATATAATTGTACACGCGTTTAATCTACTGACAACTTTTCGTAACATGACATCACATCTGTCCGGTCATAATTTCGAACCGTTTTTCGTCTGTCGCTCCATGTTTTGAGACGCGGTTGCCATTGGCCCATCTTGTCAAAGCAGAGATCGTGTCCCCATACTACGGGATTCTCATCAATACGGGCATGGGTAACCCAACCGTGCCGTTTACACAGCCCTCGAGAGTAGGCGAATTTTAAGGCGAGTGGGGAGGCGTCCAATATTTACTGCCTTTATAAGGAGATAAGAATCTCTTTTCTTCACCCACGCCTTCTCTCTTCCTCTGCCCTTCCATTCTTGAGCTCCAGCGCCCAAGTTCTCATCTTCTCCGTCTCGAGCAAGCACTCAATCATGTCCGATCCGGAGGTCAAGGCAAGTGGATGGCCTCCTCCGTCTAGGAGGAGGACATCGCCGAGCTTCGGGCGGCCGGCTACCTGGCGAAGGGAATCGCCCACCGCCTTCCGGCCCAGGGACAAATCGTTCCCACGCCGAAGCCCGACGAGAGGGTAGTATCCATCTGTCGGTGTCAAAACCGGCGGATCTCGGGTAGGGGGTCCCGAACTGTGCGTCTAAGGCGGATGGTAACAGGAGGCAGGGGACACGATGTTTACCCAGGTTCGGGCCCTCTTGATGGTGGTAAAACCCTACGTCCTGCTTGATTATTCTTGATGATATGAGTATTACAAGAGTTGATCTACCCCGAGATCAGAGAGGCTAAACCCTAGAAGCTAGCCTATGGTATGATTGTATGTTGTCCTACGGACTAAAACCCTCCGGTTTATATAGACACCGGAGGGGGCTAGGGTTACACAAGGTCGGTTACAAAGGAGGAGATATACATGTCCGTATTGCCTAGCTTGCCTTCCACGCCAAGTAAAGTACCATCTGGACACGAGACGAAGTCTTCAATGTTGTATCTTCATAGTCCAACAGTCCGACCAAAGGATATAGTCCGGCTGTCCGGAGACCCCCTAATCCAGGACTCCCTCAGTAGCCCCCGAACCAGGCTTCAATGATGTCAAGTCCGACACGCAGTATTGTCTTCGGCATTGCAAGGAGGGTTCTTCTCCAAATTTTGAATGTTTGTCAAGTAGTGTCCGGCCCCATAAATGTTGGACTCCTTGGCTTCTGCGCCCAATAAGGGCTATCTTCCACGCGTCGAATGAATACGAGGAGTCAGGGCATTTTTACATTCGCCCCCTTAGCCAGATAAATAAATTGTCTATTAAAGGGATGGGGATTCTTAGATCCAATCCATACCATCCTCCCACAACGAGAATTCATCGGAGCGCGCTTCGAAAAAATCCACTCCAACATGGCCGACCACCGCAGCTCCTCCTCTCGCCCCCGTAGCCCTAAGCCCGGTGATTGGGAGAGGTGTTCTGTCCCACACAGTCGATTAGTCGAACTGCAGACTCAGAGATTTCTCCCTCCAGCGTATATGGTTCCCGTCCGAGCCGGGCTCGCCACCTACAATGGCGGGGAGCAAGCGGAGAGCTTCCCCAGCCCCTCTACGGGGGAGCGGGTGTGCCTTGTTCCTTACTTATTAAGGGGACTCAGATTTCCAATTCATCTGTTCCTCCGCGGGCTCCTAGAGTTTTACAACCTCCAACTGCATAATTTCAGCCCTGCTTCCATATTACACATCGCCGGCTATGTTGCCCTTTGCGAGTTATTCCTGGGCTGCGAGGCTCATTTCGAGCTGTGGAAAAGGTTATTTTGCCTCGTCCCCCGCCCACAGAAGGGGTCACTTTATCAAGTGGGCGGAGCCGAAATATGGCGCATCGCCGAAACCGGATACCTGTCCGGTACTCCGAAGAAGACGTCCGAAGATTGGCCTTCGGAATGGTTTTATATGGAGGACGTTCCCCTTCCGGACCCTGTTGGGCGGGGTCTTCCTGAGTTCAACAATGCTCCTCTGAAGAAACGCCGAAGATGGCGCCCACGGAGCCCCTAGGAGGAAGAGAATGGAGAAGTCCTTTACCTGATGAACCGGATTAAAGCGCTGGCTCAATCAGGATTGACAGTAATCGAGGTTATGTCAATATGCATAATGCGGGGAGTGCAGCCACTTCAATATCGAGGGCACCCCCTGTGGTGTTTTAACGGGGAAGATGATGCCACCCGTTGCGGGCGTAAGGGACCGGACTCCGCTGCTGCTTTAGCAAAAATTCTGTCCGAGTTATTCAAGGGAGAGGAAGAGGAGTTCATCCGCATCAAGCCACGGGATGGATTCTCCATGTACAACCCTCCAAGCTGGGTGAGTTATATCTCCTTACTCACATCTTCCCGCATTCTTTGTCGTAGGTACTCACCTTGCCATTTTACGGCAGGAACTGCGAAAAGCTGTAAGGGAGGTCAACAGCCCATCTCCACAACCAGAGGACCCTGATCGGGCCCTCGGTCCTGGACTCGAAGAAGATCCGGACATATTCGTGGAGCTGATAGACAGGCAGTTCTATCAATTGAGCTGTGATGACGCCATGGTGGCCATTACGACCGACTATCCCGGACTGCTCCCTGCGTCGCACGTAAGAAAAACCAAAATCCCAACTCCAAAAAATAGGATCCCCTTTTAGACACTTCACCTACCATATACATATGTTGTTTTACAGGGAAGGCATTCGGGACGCCGTGCCGAACCCGCAGCAACTCGTCAACAAGAGGCACCGAGGCCGGGTAGGCCAAAAAGGAAGGCGGTCAGGACGGAGACACCGGTGCAGAGGTATGACAAAAAACCCCGCTCCGTGGTTGTCATCTTTCTCAAAATGTAATGACATCCATGTTTCTTTAATAGAAAAAATGCTCGCCGGAATATGTCCGGAGAGGCTACCGATCACGCTTCCACCAGTCGGGCTCCAGGGCCGGACATAGAGGCGGAAGCTGACATGGGGCGGACGCCGGATACTCCTCCTACAGAGGATGCAGATAGACTGTTCGCTACAAATTCAGAAGTGGAGAGCGCCATGAATCATAGGCGTCGCCGGGCCATACTCCGTGACGCTTGCTTCTCACCAGAGGCATTTGATGCCTTCAATTCTGCAGATGCGTACCTCCGTACTGCTCAAAATGGTCTAGCCAGAGCCACGGACCAGTATGTAAGGGATGTACAGGTAAGCAAATCTGACGATTATATGTATTAGTAGCCCCTGAGACTTGAAATAGTGGACGCAACTGTTTTAAGGATCATTATTTGTGCAGGTTCTTATGAAGAAGAATTCCCAACTGTCTCAAGAGCTGGACGAGTGCAAGGCCCAGCTGGAAGCCACTGTTGCCGCATTGAAGGAGTCCAAAAAGGCCCCCTTGGTAACTCTTTTGTCTATTGCAAAGAATATCAGTACCAGGTAGTATGCGGCGTATATGCACACCTAACAATAGATGTTGCAGGTGGCACCGGAGTGAGTCCGGAGGCCGTGGAGGCGGATACGGCACATGATGATCGACAGCGAAGTGCTTGGGAGCGCGTGCTGACGCGAGTCAGGCAGGAGAAAAATGATCTCCAATATGCCAACATCCGGTTGGGCGCGGAACTGAAGGATGTCCGAGGCCAGCTTGCGGACTCCGTGAAGGAGAATAAACGGCTTCAGCGCGGCATTTTTAGTAAGTGCTTGAACGAACTTTTTAAAGGAGTTCGGCGAAGAAGCCTGCTAACAGCGTTATGTCTGCAGGTATGCTGACGGGTCGTCCCGCCGAGGAGATGCCCGGGTCCTCGGGTGATCTTCTGCCAGAGCTCTCACAACTGCACGAACAAGTTCGGCAGGTGATGCAGAGTATTGCCCAAGCCTTGTGGCCGTCCGCGTCCCCGCCAGGAGGCATGGGGGAGCTTATAGAGAAGCTTAAGGTAGCGCGGCGGCGCTTTCGATTATGGAAGATATCAGCCTGCTGACAAGGTGCACGGGAAGCCTGGGCTATGGTGAAGAAGCGATATACCAAGGCTGACCCAAACCACATGGCCGAGATCGGACCTGTGGGGCCCGATGGGAAAGAGATCCCCGTCAGTTTAGTGTATGATCAAGTAGAATTAGCCGCAAAGTATTCCCAATAGGATTGTAGGCTAGACAGCCTGTTGGATGGTATAGAAGAAGAATTGAATCAGTCTTAGTGACTGTGTACTTCAAGTGACATATGTAATGTCCCTAGCCGGATTGTAAATCATTTGTCATGGCGGACCTTTTCGCTTCGACCTCTGGACCCGATAGTCCGGAGTGTATCCGAATACCCACTCGGTTATATAAAAACCGGGGTATGCATGGAAACCAGGCGTAGGGGTCATAAGTGCTTGAACAGACAAGTACCCAACTAGCTATGTTATATTACATGGATAGTAAGAAACATCTTCTAGGGAGAATAGTTCCGTTAAGGGTTCCTTTCCCTGGGTACGCATGCCCTAATGTGCATGTCCGGACTGCGAGACGCAGGCTAAAAACATCTGGGGGCGTGTAGTAATTTAAATGAAACTCATCTTTTATTCACCGACCGAATATTCCCTTAAGAACACTAGCTTTCGGCTTCACCCAGTTTGAGGTACACATCCGGCTGACCCGGCAGTAACAATCGCAGAGGTGCTCCCCTTATGCCCTAGCCGAATCACGAGAACGTAGGGCATAAACACAAGAGCCAGGCAACCCACCTTGGCCAAAACTTAAGTCATATCGATGCATATAATGGCGAAAAAAGGTACATGCGGAAGAATAACACATGTGCGGGGCATGAATCCCGGAAAAATAATTAGATTAAGCTTCTGATAGGAAGCCCCCAGGTATATTGAGCGCGGTTAGCACGTCAAGATTGTGTAACCAAGACACAAGTTTAGCCCTTTAGGGCTTTCAAGAGAAAAGAGAGAAAGAACAGATGTGCAAAAAATTCATGGAGGTAAGGAGACGAACATAGAGTCCGGCGCTAGGCGTAGAATCTTCGGAGTCTGGCTGCGTTCCATGGGTTTGGCTCGAGTCGATTATTCGATGCATCCCGCAGACGGTACGCTCCACCGGTCAGAACCTGGTCGATAATGAAGGGACCTTCCCATTTGGGCTTGAGCTTGTTCTTTTTCTTCTCCGGTAGGCGCAGAACTAGTTCACCAATGTTATAGGTTTTGGCCCGCACTTCTTTGCTTTGATACCTTCAAGCCTGTTGTTGATAGAATGCGGAACAGACTTTTGCCACGTCGCACTCCTCCTCTAGGGCATCCAAACTGTCCTGCTGATCGAGCTCGGCCTCTCTTTCTTCGTACATGCGCCCTCGAGGTGAGTCATGAATTATGCCGCAAGGCAGCACCGCCTCAGTGCCGTACACCATAAAAAACGGTGTGTATCCGGTAGTGCGATTCGGCGTGGTCCGCAGCCCCCATAGTACGGAGTCGAGATCCTCTACCCAATGGGTGTCTAATTCCTTTAAGGACCGGACTAATCTGGGTTTAATACCCCTCATGATAAGACCATTCGCTCGTTCGACTTGACCGTTAGTTTGCGGATGATAGACAGAAGCATAATGGAGCTTGATGCCCATGTTGCTACACCAAAGTTTCACCTCATCGGCTGTAAAGTTCGTGCCATTGTCAGTGATGATGCTGTGGGGGACGCCATAACGGTGTACAACCCCGGATATGAAGTCTATCACCGGTCCAGATTCAGCCGTTTTGACAGGTTTGGCTTCTATCCATTTGGTGAATTTGTCCACCATGACCAGTAAGTATTTTCTCTTATGGGTTCCCCCTTTGAGGGGTCTGACCATATCGAGCCCCCAGACCGCAAAGGGCCAAGTAATGGGGGTTGTTTGGAGGGTGGTAGGTGGTATGTGGCTTTGGTTTGCAGAAAGCTGGCAACCAACACAATGTTGAACCAGATGTTGTGCATCTGCCCGGGCCGCCGGCCAATAAAAAGCTGTACTGAAGGCCTTACTTACAAGAGCCTGGGCTACTGCGTGGTGGCCGCCGAGTTCGGCATGGATTTCTGCCAAAAGCTTCCGCCCTTCCTCTTCGGAGATGCACCTTTGAAGGACTCCGGTTGTGCTTTTCTTATAAAGCTCTCCCTCATGGACCTTGTAGGCTTTAGATCGCCGCACTATGCAGCGAGCCTCATTTTGGTCCTCGGGTAATTCCTGTGTAGTTAGGTAGGCCAGGAATGGTTCTGTCCACGGGGCGATGACGACCATTATCACGTGGGCTGAAGGTGTTATTTCGGTGGCAGAGCCTCCGATTGTGTCAGAGTATTCGGTATCTAGGGTTGTGGCCGGGTCCGGACTATTTTTGCCGGTGTCCCCTTCCCATACCACGGATGGTTTAAACAGTCTTTCCAGGAAGATGTTTGGTGGGACAGGGTCGCGTTTAGCGCCGACACGTGCTAGGATGTCCACTGCCTAGTTGTTTTCCCGAGCCACATGGTGGAATTCTAGCCCCTCGAACTGGGCTGACATTTTGAGGACGGCGTTGCGATATGCCGCCATTTTCAGATCCTTAGCATCAAAGTCTCCATTTATTTGGGATATTGCGAGGTTTGAGTCCCCACGCACCTCTAGGCGTTGGATGCCCATGGAGACTGCCATCCGGAGGCCGTGTAATAGGGCCTCGTATTCGGCTGCGTTATTGGAGTATGTATATAGTATTTGGAGCACGTATTGCACCGTGTCTCCAGTGGGGGATGTCAGGACGACGCCAGCCCCTAGACCAGCCAACATTTTGGAGCCATCGAAGTGCATGATCCAATTGGAGTATGCGTCGTACTCTTTAGGGAGTTCGGCTTCTGTCCATTCGGCTATGAAATCGGCCAGTACTTGCGACTTAATGGCTCGTCGTGGCTTATATGTTATGTCGAACGGGAGGAGCTCGATGGCCCATTTGGCAATCCGGCCCGTGGCATCATGGTTGTTTATTATGTCATTGAGTGGTACTTCGGATGCCACCGTAATCGAACACTCTTGAAAGTAGTGTCGTAATTTCCGAGATGCCATAAATACCACGTATGCTATCTTTTGGTAATGTGGGTACCGTGATTTGCATGGAGTGAGGACGGTGGATACATAATATACCGGCTTTTGAAGCGGGAATTTTTGTCCGTCCATCTCTCGTTCGACGACGAGCACTGCGCTTACAACTTGGTGAGTTGCCGCTATATATAATAGCATAGGTTCGCCAACGGTTGGCGCGGCCAGGATTGGGTTGGCGGCCAGGATGGCTTTAATTTCTTCCAGTCCGGCCGTGGCTGCGTCCGTCCACTCGAAGTGTTCGGTGCGCCGAAAAAGGCGATAAAGGGGAAGTGCCTTTTCTCCTAATCGGGAGATAAAGCGGCTTAAAGCCGCCACGCATCCAGCCAATTTCTGGATTTGCTTGAGGTCAGTTGGGATAGCCAACTGTGACAGAGCTCGGATTTTAGCAGGATTTGCTTCAATTCCTCTATTGGAGGCGATGAAGCCCAGGAGCTTTCCGGCGGGAATGCCGAAAACGCATTTTTCCAGATTGAGCTTAATGTTGTATGTTCGGAGATTGGTGAACGTGAGCCTCAAGTCGTCTATTAAAGAGTCGACGTGTCTGGTTTTAATGACCACATCGTCTACATATGCCTCCACAGTCTTACCGATCTTCTTTTCCAGACATGTCTGGATCATGCGCTGATATGTTGCGCCGGCGTTTTTGAGCCCAAAGGGCATTGTGTTAAAGTAGAAGGGGCCGTATGGTGTTATAAATGCCGTTGCGGCTTGATCAGACTCCACCATCTTAATCTGGTGGTAACCGGAGTATGCGTCGAGGAAGCACAATGATTCGTGTCCTGCGGTAGCGTCGATGATTTGATCGATGCGAGGGAGTGGGAAGGGATCCTTTGGGCAAGCCTTGTTAAGGTCTTTGTAGTCAACACATAGGCGCCAGGATTTGTCCTTCTTTGGTACCATCACCAGGTTTGCTAGCCTATCCGGATGTTTTATTTCTTTAATGAATCCGGCTTCCAGTAGCTTGGCCAGCTCCTCTCCCATGGCTTGTCGCTTAGGTTCAGAGAAACGCCGAAGAGTCTGCTTGACCGGTTTGAATCCTTTTAGAATATTAAGGCTATGCTCGGCCAATCTGCGTGGGATTCCTGGCATGTCTAAAGGATGCCAGGCGAATATATTCCAATTCTCGCATAGAAACTCCCGTAGTGCGGTGTCTACAGCGGGGTCTAACTGTGCCCCAATGGATGCTGTTTTTGTAGGTCCGTTAGATGGACTTGGAATTTAACTATTTCGTCCGCTGGTTTAAAGGAGGTGGACCTGGATCTTTTGTCTAATATCACGTCGTCCCTGTCCACTTTGGAGCGCAGCGCGGTTAACTCCTCCGCCACAAGGGCTTCAGATAATGCCTCAAGGGCTAGTGCGGCTGTTTTGTTCTCGACGCGGAGTGCTATGTCCGGATCAATAGCTAGAGTGATAATTCCCTTGGGTCCGGGCATATTGAGCTTCATGTACCCGTAATGGGGTATGGCTTGAAAAATCATGAATGCCTCCCTCCCTAGAAGGGCGTGGTATCCGCTACTGAACGGGGCCACTTGGAATGTAATTTCTTCGGACCTGTAATTCTTCGGAGTGCCGAATACCACATCAAGTGTGATTTTCCCAGTGCAACATGCCTCTCGACTAGGGATGATTCCTCGGAAGGTCGTACTGCTTTGCTCAATACGGTTGTTGTCTATGTCCATTTTTTGGAGAGTTTCCTCATAGATGAGGTTTAATCCGCTGCCGCCATCCATGAGCACCTTAGTGAGCCGAAAGCCGTCCACAATTGGACTGAGGACCAAAGCGGCTGGTGCTCGGGCTGTTCGGAATTTAGGTTCGACACTGGCTTTGAAGGTGATAGCCGTGTCGCTCCATGGATTTATTGCTGCCACGTGGCAGACTTCGGCAAGGCCGCGGAGTGCTCGCTTACGCCTATTATTTGAGGCTAAGGTCTCAAAGACCGTTAATACTGTGTTTTTATCCGTGGGAAGGTGCTCTGAGGTATTTTGGGTGAGAAGATCCTCACCGCTTTTGGCCACCTGCCGGAGTACCCAACATGCTCTAAGGTTGTGGGTTGATATGATATCCGCTGTACTATGGATTTTGCAGGGCCCGTTGAGCCATCCCTCCAATACGGTTCCACGCCCTGTAGTGGGCTTTTGCTTCTTTGTAATTGAGTCGGGCGACTTATGAGAGTGCGCCCTTTTAGTTCGGACTGGGAGTTTTGTCAGAGCTGGATTATCCCAAAATTGTGTTTGGGTTTTCTAGGCACTTTCCATCGCACAGTATTTCCATACTATGTCCGCCAAGTCAGCGAAGTGTGCTACGTTGTGGCGACTTATGGCGTTGAGGACTCCCTTGTCTGTGCAATTGTTGCAAAAGAACGAAATTGCGTCTTCCTCGCGGCAGTCCTTGACCTTGTTCATTACAAGGAGGAATCTGGCCCAATAGTGATGTACTGTCTCTTGGGGCGCTTGCCTAATGTGGGAAGGATAGTTTGTATCTGGGTGGGTGGGTGGATTTAAGTCCAGACCTTGACCCAATCTGTGATCCCAGGGCAGGGGAGTTTCCGATCTTGGACGTTCGGGCTCCGGGATGTTGCCCTGCGGGTTCGGTATGCGGCCTGATTCTGGCTTTAGGGTTAGGGTGGCGTCCTCCCATGAGCGAGTATCCTATTCGGAGAGCTCGGGAATCCGGACATAGTTCGTCCTCAGGATAGAGGGAGAATCGCCGCATTGCTCCTCCACCACCGCTATCTGATGGGTGATCGGTGGAGAGTTAATCTCCCTTTGGTCGGGTTTAAGCCCGATCCGATCGTAGTCCGTAGTGACTCCCAGAGCGGCAATGCGATCCAAGAGCTCGTTCAAAGAGGAGAGATCCATTGGATCCATCTGCTCGACAAATTTTGAGCCGATGTGGAGGCTATTTTCGATGACCCGAGAGGTCATCGTCGGCGCAGCGGCCGAGCGGGCGGTCATGACGAAGCCGCCTAGTCGGAGAGTTTGGCCTACAGCCAGGGCTCCCCCAGAGGTGATGTTGTCCTTGACAACGAGGCGAGCCATCTTCCTTATGATGACGACACAGTGGAACTCTCAATGAAAGCACCAATGTCGGTGTCAAAACCGGTGGATCTCGGGTAGGGGGTCCCGAACTGTGCGTCTAAGGCGGATGGTAACAGGAGGCAGGGGACACGATGTTTACCCAGGTTCGGGCCCTCTTGATGGAGGTAAAACCCTACGTCCTGCTTGATTATTCATGATGATATGAGTATTACAAGAGTTGATCTACCCCGAGATCAGAGAGGCTAAACCCTAGAAGCTAGCCTATGGTATGATTGTATGTTGTCCTACGGACTAAAACCCTCCGGTTTATATAGACACCGGAGGGGGCTAGGGTTACACAAGGTCGGTTACAAAGGAGGAGATATACATATCCGTATTGCCTAGCTTGCCTTCCGTGCCAAGTAAAGTACCATCTGGACACGAGACGAAGTCTTCAATCTTGTATCTTCATAGTCCAATAGTCCGGCTGCCCGGAGACCCCCTAATCCAGGACTCCCTCGCTATCCCTCATTTCCTCCGCGGGTTAGGGTTTCCACTCCACCCATTCGTCTGCGGTTTGCTGTTCTACTACGGGATAGACTTCCATGATCTATCCCCAAACTCCCTCCTCAACATCTCGGCGTTCATCATCATGTGTGAAGCCTTCCTCCCCATCCAGCCCCACTTCGGGCTATGGCTCAAGGTCTTCAATGTGAAGTCGAAGGTGGTGGATGGCCAGCACGCGGAGTGCGGAGGCGCCATGGTGAGCAAGCTGGCCAATGTCTCGTGGCCGAAAGGCACTTTCATGGAGACTGTAAAAGAATGGCAGAAACATTGGTTCTATATCACAGAACCCCGCGGCACCACCTGGGCCGCAACTGCCGAATTCAACGCTAGCGCTCCCATGCGACTCACCTCCTGGGTTGAGAAGGGCCCGAACTGGTGTTCGCCAGACGAGCTGACAGCACTGCAAACGCGCATTCAAAGCATGGTGGATAGAGATATGAAACTCGTCGATATAATCCAGGTGATGCTAGTTCGCCGGATTCTTCCATGCCAAAGCCGAAGCCGCCCTCTATGGGAGTTCAATCCAAAGAAGCACCATACCCTGAAGAGGCTCTTCAAAACCACTCACGAAGATGCCTGGAGGTTGCTTTTTAAGGGCAACGAAACACCGCCGGCCACAGATTCGGACCGCGGGCATGACATCAACCACCTCGCCAACGAGGTATATCATTCTTACTACATCCCTTACTTGCTTGTTTCAAGGATGATGTATAAGCTTTTATCGTCATCGATTCTTCAGGACTGGATGGAGAGGGCGAAGCGGATCCAATGTCCGGCCCCGCTGCCTGAAGAACCAGTGATCCCGCGTTTAGCGAAGATGCTGGCACCGGCGCCCTACAAGGCGCCGGAGAAGAAGGGCACAAGGAAGGCCAAGGGGGTCCGGAGTGGCCCCCGCCGCAAGGGTGATTCGGACGCAACGTCCAAAGACAAGACTCCTTCCTCCGCCACCGAAGACCACGACGATGAGGAGGAGGAGGAAAACAACCCTTTCCCTGATGAGGGGAAGAAGAAGAGGGCAGCCTCCACCATTCTGGAGGCGGAGGCGCCCAAGAAGGGGAAAGGCTCACTTGTGGGCAGCTCCGCATGGGACGTTGGAAGCAGTCCGGAGCAACGCCCCCGCACTAAGCCTCGGGCCGCATTGTAAGTGCTAAGACTTACATCCGCCCATAAAGTTTCTCCTCCTCATTGTATTGATATGATCAATTATGTTATTGTAGTCCGGCCCGCAACAGCTCCCCGCGATCCTCATCAGGAGGCTCGCTGGATTCCAAGGCAATGGCCAGCGATTCACCTCAAGCCGCTCACTCCCCCAGGCCAAGGACGATGCGGAGGTGCTATCTTGAAGGACAGTTCCTGGCGGGGGAGAGGCTCAAGAGGCGCCAGAAGGCGAAACCCCCGCCTCCAGACACCAAGGGGAATCAATCCCCATGGAGACTGGTGGGGAGGGCCGTATTCAGTTCGGCCCTCAACTAGACTCAATCCCGGAGACCGATGCGGCTCCGGAATATGGCATGCAACCTCCTTCGAAAGAAGGGAGGATGCCTATTCCGCCGGTGACCCCTGTCCAACCAGGGGCACCGGATAATCTGCTCGAGGCGCTACGAGGCACTTCCATTGTCGATGAGCATCGTGTCCTTATGGGCACGACAATTGAAAGGGTTCAGTCCGCCAAGAGCGGACTAACCGAAGCCTGCAACAGCCTGCTGACAGGTTTTGAGGTAAGCGATGCGGAAAAGAGAAAATCCCAATGTAGATAGTACCCCCTAAGACACTGTCCGGTGTTCGGAAAAAAAGCCGGACAGAGGATCAATCTCCTATTGCAGGAAACTAACTAAATTTTTCTGAAATGTAAACACAGGCGTCGCTGTTGGTTGTAGCCTCGCATACTGCCAAAGTCTCCGGACTGAAGCAGAAACTGGTGGAGGCTGAGGAAGAGCTGGGACAGGTGAAGAGGCGGCTCCAGGAAAAACAAGGTAAGTAATAATCTGTTATGTATTCGAAAAAAGGAAAATGATATGCAATGACCGAAATGCCATGACGTGTACGGAGGCGACAACCGAGGCCGAGGCCCTGAAACAGGCCCTGGTTGAAGCCGAAGGGAAGGCTGTCCAGGAGCAGACCGCTCGGAAGAAGCTCAAGGCCTGGGTCAATGAGGTCCAACAGGAGCTCGAGGACGCGGTGAAGAAGTGTGAGGCCTTGGAGCGAGATGCGTCGGTTCAAGAGACCGAACTCGCCAAGGCTCGCCAGAGTGCGGAGGCAGCCCGAAATGAGGCCTAGGGCGCCCTCTAGGAGATCCAGGAGGCCAGGAAGATTGTGGCGGGTAAGGCATTCAAGATGCAAAGCAAGAATGTTTAGATGAAATATCGTTTACTAACCCGGATTCGGAGTTCTCCAGGGGCTTTTACTGATCTACCGTGCAGTGTGGCTAAAGCCGCGAAATTCTTCCGAGCCGAAGAAGAGAGCTCCGTGGAGAAGCTGTTCTGGTCACAATATCTTGCGCCAGAACATCCGGTGTCCTTCAGCGATCAGCTAAAACAGCTGGTCGAGCTGTACAGGGCGGCCGAACTGGCCATGAAGGATTTAATAATCTGGTTGTGGCCAGTCGAAGCTATACCCGACAGTTACTTCGGCCTCATGAAGCGACTAGTGGATGCCTGTCCTCGGCTGGACGTCGTCAAGCGGTCCGTCTGCATCGAGGGCGCACGTCTGGCCTTCTCCTATTACAAGGTCTGGTGGGCGAAGCTTGAAGCTGTCAAACTAGCGACCGGGGGCCGCCGGAGGTCAAGGAGCACCGGACGCCCGAGCGATACTTCGGCGATGTCTTGGAGGGGTCCCGCATTGTTGCGGATCATTGTGTGAAAGACACTATATTTGAATGAATGTATTCGAGCTCCCTCTACCTTGTATTATAAAACAAAGTGATTGTGCAATATAATGCTTGTTATGTTTTTAAAATTTTACTTCATGTGCGACCGTGTTGTATGAAATCTGAGGGTTAACCAGTCATTGGCTTCTGCCCCCACGTAGGTAGTACGAGGGTGTTCGGGATGGAATCTAAACAATCTTGGTCCAATTAGATGGTCCTTGAAGGAGTTGTTTAGCGCAACGAACTAGGCAACCAGACTAGGCGGCTATAACTCCCTCACTTAGCCATTGGAGTTCAACAATAAAAACATGGGCGCAACCCCTAGTATTCGAACGAACTAGAGTGCAATGAGCGTCTAATCGGGAAGTACCAATCCTTCGCGTAATGCGGAAGAAATCTCCAACGATTTGTAACCTCCGAACAGCTGACCGGCTCTCGCCGCATCATGACAGTCGGTTTTCGGCTTTCTCTACTGAGGTGCTCCTTTGGATAAACCAAGACACAATCGCAGTAGTTCTCCCTTTACTACCTTATCCAATATAACAGAATGTAAGGTAGCAAGCACAGGAGCTGGGCAACCCAACTATTGAGCAAATACATGATTCGGAGCCAATGCATATAATGCTAAATTCGGGGTGCCGAACTATACTTATAAAAAGTGTTCGGACTTTTGTTGTCGTAAGGTGCTATGAAGCCCCTGGCAAACATCAAACATACCAAAGTGTACGGATGCTACCTGATAGGGGTATCCATAGGGGAGCTGAAAAAGAGAAAGAAAACAAAAAAGGTACAAAGGTAAAAGGTTGGGGTCCTAAAGCTCCAGCCGCAATCTGTTCTCATTGTATTTTAATTAGTACGTCAAGGCACATTGATATAGGTAGTGCGATAAGCCACAGGCTATTTGACATACCAAAACCAAGGGAGAGCTGCAAATGGGTCCTGAAAAACAGGTATGGTTATCGTTAACGGAATCACCTAAAAAGTCCCTGTATGTCTGCATTTCTCGCCGTCTTGGTGTGTTTATCCTTCAAGAGGGCCGATGACCAGTCCACCAGATGGGGCCTGTGGGATTGAGACCTGCAAAGGAAACAAGTAAAAGTGAAAGTATGTGTGTATCCGATGTCGGTTGAGCCGTACTATGGACCACAAGCAAGTTATGCCTCTGTCGATGCCCATGGGATTTTAAGTGTGTAGTTATGTACGCGCGACATGAATGCTGCCACCTTATCGGGACTGAGACGGAGGCCGGATTGCTAGTCGAGCTCCTGAGGAGCCGAGCTCTCCTGCTGCAGAATATTTTGGACCCTCTTAATGGTGTCCATGGGCTCGGCAGCCGAATTAAGGTTCTGCTTGAGAAGGCCGCTCTGTACTTCTGCTGCTAAGGCAGCTGTGTGCTCTTCTGTACGGAGGGAGCGTTCCGTATTTCCGTTGACCGTTATGACGCCACGCGGACTGAGCATCTTGAGCTTGAGGTAAGCATAGTGTGGTACTGTGTTGAATCGAGCAAACGCAGTTCGTCCGAGCAGTGCGTGATAGCCGCTGCGGAAGGGGATGATATCGAAGATTAACTCCTCGCTTCGGAAGTTGTCCGGAGATCCGAAGACAACCTCTAGTGTGATTGAGCCCGTACAGCGGGCTTCTACACCTGGTATGACTCCTTTGAAGGTAGTCCTAGTGGGCTTGATCTGTGATGGGTTAATGCCCATTTTTCGTGCTGTATCCTGATAGAGTAGATTGAGGCTGCTGCCTCCATCCATAAGGACGCGAGTCAGGTGGAACCCATCAACTATTGGGTCTAGGACCAGTGCAACTGAACCACCGTGACGGATACTACTCGGATGATCCCGGTGATCAAAAGTGACCGGGCATGACGACCATGGATTAAATTTTGGGGCGACTAGCTATATCGCGTAGACGTCCCTGAGCGCGCGCTTGCGCTCCCTCTTGGGGATGTGGGTAGTGTATATCATGTTCACCGTTTTGACATGAGGGGGACACTTCTTTTGTCCCCCTGTGTTCGTTTGCCGGGGCTCTTCGTCATCGTCCTCGCTTTGCGATCCCTTTTCCCTATTCTCGGTGTTTAATTTGCTGGCCTATTTAAAAACCCAGCAATCTCTATTTGTATGATTGGGTGGTTTTTCCGGGGTGCCATGAATCTGGCACGAACGATCAAGTATGCGGTCCAAGATGGATGGGCCCGAATTGTTCTTTTGGAACGGCTTCTTCCGCTGGCCGGACTTAGAGCCACTGAATCCGGCATTAACCGCTGTATCCTTGGTGTCATCACTGTTGTTTCGACACTTGTATCTGTTGCTTCAACACTTGTCCTTGTTATTTTTAACTTCAGGGGTTCCAGCGTCGCTTGCATTGTTTTTGCTACGGGCCAAACAACTATCCTCGCTCGCACAAAAGCGGGTCATGAGTGCCGTGAGGGCCGCCACGGATTTTGTCTTTTCTTGGCCGAGGTGGCGAGCGAGCCATTCATCGCGGATGCTGTGTTTGAAGGCTGCTAGGGCTTCGGCATCCGGATAATCGACAATTTGGTTCTTTTTAATTAAGAACCTAGTCTAGAATTTCCTGGCGGACTCTCAGGTTGTTGAACTATGTGGCTTAAGTCATCGGCGTCTGGTGGCCGGACATATGTACCTTGGAAGTTGTCGAGGAAGGCTTCTTCCAAGTCCTCCCAGCTGCTGATAGAATTTTCAGGCAGGCTGTTTAACCAGTGCCGAGCTGGCCCCTTGATTTTTAAAGGGAGAGGTACTTGATGGCGTGGAGGTCATCACCGCGGGCCATATGAATGTGGACAATGAAGTCTTCGATCCACACCGCGGGGTCCGTGGTTCCATCGTATGATTCTATATTCACGGGTTTGAATCCTTCTAGGAATTCATGATCCATGACCTCATCAGTGAAGCAATGAGGGTGTGCGGCGCCTCTATATCGAGCCGTATCACGACGTAGCTCTGATGGAGTCCGTCTACAGTTTTCAGCCCGGGCATACTAAGTTTGTCACGTCCAAATAGGTGGCCGTCGTCGCGTGTCGAGGCACGTTCTCGAGATCCGTGGATTGATCTGGTATGTCCTGCTTTATTGTTCAGGTTTTGCCGGAGGTCATATGTATGGCCGTGGGCTAATTTACCCCTACGTCTGCGATGAGGCGGGGTGGGCTGGTGTTCGGCGTGAATTGCCGTTTTGTCTCGACCACGTGGTGGTCGGTCAGCCGCATTATATGATGGTGGTATGTATTCTGGCGCCTCCTCGTCAAACTGAGGTAGCAATTTGCGCTTTGGGTAACTTTTGGTTGGGCGCTTGAGGGCATATTGTTCGGCTTCTAGGACATCGGTCCATTTATCATTGAGCAGATCTTGAACAGCTTGAAGCTGTTGTTTCTTCTTTTTCAGGCTCCTTGTAGTTGCTATGAGCTAGCGCTTGAAGTGCTCCTGCTCCAGAGGTTCCTCAGGCACGATGAAAACATCGGAGCCGAGGCTCACCTCATCCTCGGAGAGCGGAAGATAACTTCCGTCCTCTGAGTCTTCGTGCATGGCCTGTTTACCGAGGCTAACCTGTCCCTCTTCCCGTTCATATTTTTCATTAGCTGTTTCAATGGGGTCTTCGTTGTCTTCGGCGCCTTCTGGAGTATTATCTTCTCCTATGCCGGTGTTGCTGTCTTTACTGCGGCCTGAATTAGAGCAGCGCTGCTGACGCCGGCGCTTGGATTGTATTTCAGAAGGTTTATCCTCAGCTGGATCTTCCTTGTCATTGCCACTGTTCTCCTTTGGTGCATCCACCATGTATACATCATACGATGAAGTGGCCGTCCAGCGTCCGGTGAACGGTGGGTTCTGGGCCTCTTCTTCTCCGGCATCGTCATCCATACCGTTGATGTCCTCGGAGTCGTAATCAAGTGTGTCGGTTAAATCTTCGACCGTGGCTATAAAGTGGGTGGCGGGTGGGGAGCAAAGTTCTCCATCGTTAGCCCCTAATTCGAACCGGATATAGTTTGGCTGTGAGTCCTCTGCCAAGGACAGATTCTTTAACGAGTTTAGCATGTCGCCCAAAGGCGAGTGCTGGAAGATGTCTGCGTCGCTGAATTCGAAGATCGATAAACGGTCAAGTTCAGCGTCCGCGAGCTCACGTGATTCGGAACTTACGGCCGGAAACGAATCCGGAGTTCCGGTGGCACATGTATCATGTGAGATCAAGTCTATGTGCGGCTCCAACGCCGGGGAATCTGTGTCCTCCGTGGCGGGATTAAGCTTCCCGTCCTTGGATGGCGCAGCCTGCTCCGGATCTAAGGCCAGAGCGGTTACGGGAGCTGTCTCCTGGATGCAGTCCGATGACAAATTTAGGTCATGTCCCTCGGGGTCGCCAGGAGTGGTGGCCGCGGTCTCGAATCCGGCGAGGATCAAGTCCCCACGGATGGCCGCGACATAGTTCAAGCTCCCAAATCTGACTTGATGGCCAGGGGCATAGCTTTCGATCTGCTCCAGATGGCCAAGCGAGTTGGCCCGCAGAGCAAAATCGCCGAACATGAAGATCTGTCCGGGAAGGAAAACTCCCCCTTGGGCAACATCATTGTAGATGGTTGAAGGAGCCATCAAACCTCTTGATGATGGCACAGTGGAACTCTCAATGAAAGCACCAATGTCGGTGTCAAAACCGGCGGATCTCGGCTAGGGGGTCCTGAACTGTGCGTCTTAGGTCGATGGTAACAGGAGACAGGGGACACAATGTTTTACCCAGGTTCGGGCCCTCTCTATGGGGGTAATACCCTACGTCCTGCTTGATTGATCTTGATGAATATGAGTATTACAAGAGTTGATCTACCACGAGATCGTAATGGCTAAACCCTAGAGGTCTAGCTTGTATGGCTATGATAATGTTCGTCCTTCGGACTAAGTCCTCCGGTTTATATAGACAGTGGGAGGATCTAGGGTTACACAAGGTCGGTTACAAAGAAAGGAATCTACATATTTAGTCACCAAGCTTGCCTTCCACGCCAAGGAGAGTCCCATACGGACACGGGTGCAGTCTTCGGTCTTCGTATCTTAACAGCCCATCAGTCCGGCCATGACTAACAGGCCAGACGCCCGAGGACCCCTTAGTCCAGGACTCCCTCAAGGACCTCGCGCTCTGTCGCCCTCTTCCTGTTACGGCATGCACACCGGCCATGTAGCACTCATACTCTAGTGAACCGGAGATGGCGTGGAAGATGGGCCTCGAGCTTCCAGCACCGACTGATCCGAGCGCTAGTTGCCCCGAAGCAATGGATTTGCGCTAGACAGACTCTGACGTTGGTCAGACACACTCCTTCCAGGAGTGGCGGAGGGCCATACGGGTGGCCATTGCCTCCTTCGGCCCGCATGAGACGACGCCCCAGTCGACGGATCGAGAGTGGTCGGAGTCAGATGCGCTACCCGACATGCCGCAGAGGATAGGAGATCGTCGGGAAGTGGCTTGGGGTGGATCGGAGTGGGGTGCATTGGAGCGGAGTGGCTAGGGTTTGGTCTAGGGAGCAAATGGGGATGAATATATTTGGGGTACGGGTGGGCCAACGTGGGTCGGATCTGGCATGGCGGACGCGACCGGGCATGCCCAGGCCACCTCATATCCGCCCCAGATTTGAGCTCGATATGAGGATGTCGGTCAGCCCGGGCATTTGGGGCATTTATTCCATTTTTTGACCGAACAGTGATTGGGACATCCGCCCGGCCTAAGGGGTGGGTTGGGGAGCCGGAGTGCACTAATATTATCATACTATATCAATATCACTCATGCTATGTCATGTGATTATTTTTCATGTTTGAATGACCTAAATCCTTTATTTTTTAAGGAAAGAGAGTAGAAAAAAATTCATTTGGATGCAGATGCCTTAATCGGGGGTGTTCGTGAGGAATTCGGCCCGCTTATGGGTCGGGTCACGTGTAGTTCAGAGCCGTGGTGCGTTCGCTTTACGTAGAAAAGGAGTAAGTCCGTTCTTATTAATGAGTGTTATTTTTACACTTCTCTAACCTGAGTTTAAACCGATATATTTCATTAAAACCAAGATATTCACTCCGATATTGCCAAAAATGACCAATGAATTGTTGGGGAACGCAGTAAATTTCAAAAAAAAATCCTACGCACACGCAAGATCATGGTGATGCATAGCAACGAGAGGGGAAGAGTGTGTTGACACCAGATTTTGGCACGGTCAAGAACTTAATTAATATGGCCTCAAATGGAGAAGTGATCTATATAAAAAAGTTCCGTATTGTCGATATGAACATCTTTGAAGTTTGGGCCATCGCCATCCGATCTCATCTCGCAGGCCGAAGTTGTGTTCGAAATACTGAGATTTTGTATTCAGAACACTATTCGGCTCATTATGCCCTCAAGACCGCCTCGTATGGAAAAATGATCTACACAGATTGTCTTTGTCTCGTCGGAACGATCGATTTTGATATAAAAATCGTCCAATCCGAGTTCGTATGCAAAAGTTAGAGCTATCAGAGTGCAGCCCTGTCATGAGGCGTGATGTGGCGCGCCCCACCAGACCTATGTCTTATGGGTAGCGCGAGGGAAAGGGTGTTGTGCGTAACAGTCCGTTTTGTGCGAGCCATTTGACCTTCAAGATGACCTCTGATCAAAAAATGTTCAACATAAAAGTTTTTCGTCTCGTCGAAATGGTCAATATTGCTTTTGGACTTGTTTCCATCCGAGGTCGTTTACTGCCTCAAACATGACCTGCAAGGTGCAGTCAGGTTGTAAACCGAACCATTTTGAAAAGTTTGACTCCGAGTTGGACCCAAACTAGGGTTTTGGACGTAAATCCAAGCCTTTTACTTGCACGGGAAGTCCAGCCGCCTCTTATATACCTAAGGGGTGACGGCCGATTGAACAACAACACACAATCGCAAAACCCATCTACAAACTTTCATCTCCTACCCTAGTTTTTTGCTTCTCGTTCATCGGTGTTCTTCGCTTCGGAGAGCTTCGATCTACGAAGCCCTAGGGGCGGGCGAACCGACCTAGGGCAGCCCATCACTGCCGTGCGTCCAGACGGGGTCTCTCCCGGCCACGTGGGGTTTCGGGTCTTCAAAAGAGCTCGCCGAATTGTTGTAACGCCCCGAGACCGATGTGCCAGGTGTCGTTCAGTTATTCGCTGTTGTTGCCTTGTCATTGCTTGCGTGTCATGCATTGCATATCATGTCATCATGTGCATTTCATTTGCATACGTGTTCGTCTCATGCATCCGAGCATTTTCCCCGTTGTCCGTTTTGCATTCCGGCGCTTCGTTCTCCTCCGGTGGTCATTTTGAGCTTTCTTTTGTGTGTGGGGATTAAACATTTCCGGATTGGACCGAGACTTGCCAAGCGGCCTTGGTTTACTACCGGTAGACCGCCTGTCAAGTTTCGTATCATTTGGACTTCGTTTGATACTCCAACGGTTAACCGAGGGACCGAGAAGGCCTCGTGTGTGTTGCAGCTCAACACCCTTCCATTTTGGCCCAAAACCCACCTAACTCTGCTCCATCATCTCGGTCGTTCGATCACGATCGCGTGGCCGAAAACCGCACCTCATTTGGACTCTCCTAGCTCCCTCTATGCCTATATATACACCCCCTCCGAAATTCGCGGTTCATTCTTCCCCTAACCCTAAAAATTCTCAGATCCGCGCCGCCGGACGTTTCTTCCCGCGCCGGACATGTCCGCCGCCCGCCGTGACCAACCACGGCGTGCCACGTCAGCGCCGCCGTCCTCTCTCTCATCCTCCACCGCGCCAGGCCCGCCAGGCCCGGATCGGACCCGCGGAACCCAATCGGTCGCCGCCGCCCGAGTCTCCCCGCCGCCACTCAGATCCGCCGCCGCCCGAGTCTTCCTCCGCCGCCGCCTCCGAGCCTCGTCGCCGGCGCCGACTCTCGCCGCCTCGCTGCCTCCGTCGCCGGATCTTCACCACCGCGGCCGGAAACGGACGGATCCCGTCCGGATCCGCAGCTCAGGGGCCTCCTCTGCTCCTCCCCGACGGCAAGCCGCCGCTGCCGCCTCGCCGTTGACCTCGGGCGCCGTTGACCTCGGGCGCCGTCGCCCTTGCCTCCTGGGATCCCATCGGGATCGAGGGAGACGAGCGCCTCCGCCTCCTCCCCGCATGGGCCGAAGCTCCCAGGCCCAGCATCGCCGGCCCAGCTTCCCGGAGCCAGCGCCAGGCCTCCTCTCCAGTCGCAGGAGCCAAGGCCCAGCGCCGCCTTGGCCTCCCAGGCCAGCTCCATCCGGCCCAGCGCGCCGCCCCCGCCTCGGCCTGCTTCCCCTCCAGCCGGGCCGAAGCCCGTGGTGAGAGAGCACCCAGCGCCCCATTTTTTTGGGCTAGTCCATTTCGGCCGGGTATGTTTTTTTTTCAGCGCCTGGGATTTTCCTATTTATCCTGAGACTGCTGTTTTACAGATTAGTCCCTCTAGTTCATGCATATAATAACTCACAATTGGTGCATCGGGTTAAAATGTTTTATATATGAAACTTGCTCAGAATTTTGTTTAGATTAATAATATCCAACTTTCATCTATGTTTGAAATGTTAAAAATGTTGTTTGCATTAATTTGCTCCTATGCCATGTTAAAATGATTTAATTCATAACTAAATAACCGTAGCTCTGATTTTAATAATCTTTATATGTAAATGGGGTAGAAAAATGCCTAGTTTAACATGGTGGCTTCATTTTGCATGCTTAACAACTCTAAAATAATGTTTAGGGCAGAACAGTACCAAACCTAATATATGCATATGAGGAGTTTCTGGAATTGTTGTTCGTTGCTTCCGGCCTCATTTAACCTTGACTAGATAGGTAGTTTACATTTGCTTCACCCTCTTGCCATGTTAATCAACATTTAATATTGTTGGGGTACATAAACGAGAGAGAACAAAATAATTGATGTGGTGTTTTGTCAATATGCATCCCGATGCATATTGAGCTCCGCTTAATATGTAGGACTGCTTGTGCACTTTGCCATGCCATGCATACTTAAACCGGACATGCATCATACTTGATTGTGCATCCTGCCATGTTCATGTCGTGGTTGTTTACTATGTTGTTTGCTTCTTTCCGGTGTTGCTTCTTCGGGTTGGTTCCGTTAACGTCGAGTTTGTGAGGATCCGTTCGTCTACGTCCGTTTGTCTTCTTCATGGACTCGTTCTTCTTCCTTGCGGGATTTCAGGCAAGATGATCATACTCTCGAAATCACTACTATCTTTGCTATGCTAGTTTGCTCGCTCTTTTGCTATGCCATTGCTACGATGCCTACCACTTGCTTGCAAGCCTCCCAAATTGCCATGTCAAACCTCTAACCCACCATTGTCCTAGCAAACCGTTGATTGGCTATGTTACTGCTTTGCTCAGCCCCTCTTATAGCGTTGCTAGTTGCAGGTGAAGATTGGAGGCCGTTCCTTGTTGGAACATCTTTTATTTACTTGTTGGGATATCATTATATTGCCATGTTATCTTAATGCATCTATATACTTGGTAAAGGGTGGAAGGCTCGGCCTTATGCCTGGTGTTTTGTTCCACTCTTGCCGCCCTAGTATCCATCATATCGGTGTTATGTTCCCGGATTTTGCGTCCCTTACGCGGTTGGGCTATAATGGGAACCCCTTGACAGTTCGCCTTAAGTAAAGCTCTTCCAGCAATGCCCAACATTGGTTTTACTATTCGCCACCTAGCCTTTTTCTTTCCCTTGGGTCGTCCAGCCCAAGGGTCATCTTTATTTTACCCCCCCGGGCCAGTGCTCCTCTGAGTGTTGGTCCAACTGAGCGATGTCCGAGGCTACCAGGGGCAACTCTGGGCTGGCTTACCCGATGTCTGGCTCATCTGAGTGTGCCCTGAGAAAGAGATATGTGCAGCTCCTATCGGGATTTGTCGGCACATTCGGGCGGTGTTGCTGGTTTAGTTTTACCCTGTCGAAATGTCTTGTTGTACCGGGATACCGAGTCTGATCGGAATGTCTCGGGGGGAGGTCTATTCCTTCGTTGACCGTGAGAGCTTGTCATGGGCTAAGTTGGGACACCCCTGCAGGGATTTGAACTTTCGAAAGCCGTGCCCGCGGTTATGGGCAGATGGGAATTTGTTAACGTCCGGTTGTAGAAAACCTAAATTTGACCTTAATTAAAACGAATCAACCGCGTGTGTAACCATGATGGTCCCTTTCCGGCAGGGTCCGGGAAGTGAACACGGTTGTTGGAGTTATGCTTGACGTAGGTTGTTATAGGATCACTTCTTGATCATACTTCTATCGACCGTGCTTTGCCCTCTCTTCTCGCTCTCATTTGCGTATGTTAGCCACCATATATGCTAGTCGCTTGCTGCAGCTCCACCTCATACCTTTACCTTACCCATAAGCTTAAATAGTCTTGATCGCGAGGGTGCGAGATTGCTGAGTCCCCGTGGCTCACAGATACTTCCAAAACCAGCTTGCAGGTGCCGATGAGACCGTGCATTTGACGCAACCAAGCTCAAGGAGGAGCTCTATGAAGATCTTGTCCTTTGTGGTGTTTCGTTCTAGTTGATCAGTAGTGGAGCCCAGGTGGGGTCGATCGGGGACCTTTGTCGCATTTGGGGTTCTTCTTTTATTTTGGTTCCGTAGTCGGACCTTTATTGTATCTGGATGATGTAATGCTTTATTCATGTAATTGCGTGAAGTGGCGATTGTAAGCCAACTATGTAATCTCTTTCCCTTATTATATTCCATGGGTTGTGTGAAGATTACCTCACTTGCGACATATGCCTTCAATGCGATTATGCCTCTAAGTCGTGCCTCGACACGTGGGAGATATAGTCGCATCGAGGGTGTTACAAGTTGGTAATCAGAGCCTTCCCCGACCTTAGGAGCCCCATTGCTTGATCGTTTTTAGCAGCCGAGTTGTGTCTAAAAAAATGTTTTGAGTGATTTAGGAATTATATATCGGAGAGTTTAGGAATTGTTTTTACTTCCCAGTCTCCTCATCGCTCTGGTAAGGCATCCTGACGTAGATTTTTGACTCTTCTCTTCTCAAATTTCACTAATTTTTTTTAGGATCACGCGGGTATCTTGGAATCGTTTCGATGGTTTTATGATGAGAACATTGTCTTGGTGCCTCCTGTCAGGGGTTTTGTGGAAGTGTCCCGGGGAGTTGAGCTCTGAGGTGTTGTCGTCATAATTTTATCGTTGCAGTTCTGGAATACCTGAGTTTAGTACGCCGACATCGAAAATCTCTTTTATGCAGTTCGTTGGTGAGATAACCTCGACGCCACCCAGTACTGGGGCGGGAGTTCGGGAGTATCGCCATAACTTGTATAACGGATGCTTTTCGAAGGTTGAGGTAGACGATTTCCGAAGGTTTCTTGGTCATGTGTTGAAGGATGGATACAGCTGGATGTAGGATTTGCTAGTTTTGGGTGAGATATTATGCTTCCCCTGTATCCCAACACCTGATTGCATAACTGGGAAAATTTCGGGAGTTTCATAGGTGGGAATTCAAGTAGCTCTTAGGATATCTTTCCGACAAATTTATGATATGAAATTGGGGTTCAACGTCTAGTGGTCCGCCTATTCACGGTTGGTTTTACAGTGGTCTCGTTGTGTCTTAAAGAGTCCTTGGCTTTGCCGACTCGGGGATGCTTCGTATGTCATGTGCACTGCCTTGTACATGATGGTGCTGTACGATCGAGCCCGTGTAGGCCCCACCACGAAAACTTCGGACGAAATCTCTATCATATGTTTGTTCTGGCTTATTTTGCAAGCCAATCCTTTGTTTTGTTTTGGAGTTGTGGTATTCGAGTTGCTTCGAATTCAAATGTTGATTCCATACCTTCCCCAAATGGTGTTCTCATATTCCTATGTGAATACTAATCCTTCTCAATCATCGAGTTTCTCTTTTCAATTTCTTTTCAACCGGTGTGTCTCTCCTCAAGTGGATCCGATCATTTCAACATCTGCAAGATCAAGTATCAGCTCTCTCAACGGCGTTCGTTTCATCCATCTCCAAGTTGTCTTTCTTTTTCCCACCGTCCCTCCCTTTGTTTCTTTAAGGACTAAGATGTCTTAATCAAGTATCCTATTATTCTTGTGAAGTCACTCCATTCTTTTTCATCAATATTCTTACCCGGTGGTTCTCAAGGAGATGTTCTACTAGTTTGTCATTCTCCATTCTTTTCTTCTCCGGTGGAACCAATTCAAGCTTCGGTGTTGATCATATCTTTCTCCTCGTTTCAAATACCTTCTCATGCCGGTGCACTTCATATTCATTCACTTCTCGCTATTTAATTGTTCCGGAGTGCTCAAGATATCTCGAAGATTCGTGTTTCCACTCTGCATTCGTTCAAGCTCTTTCGAGGTTATTATCTCATTCAAGTCATTTAATTCAACCGGTGCAACCTCTCTTTTAAATCATTTCAACGATGCTTCTTTTGAGTGGGCCCTAACCCACAGGTCTTTTCCCAGGATTTTACCTGACTCTTCTTATTTTCCTGGAGCTATCCTCAAATTATTTTCCAAGTTTGACGTAAGAATGATTTATCATCAGTCTTATGTATTTATCCAAGATCTTCCAAATTCTTTTCATCGTTGGCTAAATCGCTTCGCTTTTGATTCTTCCGGAGCGTCTAAATAATTCATGGTGGTGTTTCTCATCGTCATTCTCAGATTTTGAAGACCGAAGAAGAGTTTTCCCTCCATATCTTATCTATTCTCTCAAAGATTCATGGTGCTAGCTTGTTGCCATCCTCTCATAATTTTTTTGATCATGAGAATTCTTTTCATCCATCCGGAGCATTTCATGAGTTGTTTTCTCTTTTCTTTTCCCCGGAGCCCATCATTTCAGAAGAATTAATCATTTCAGCTTTCAGATCTCTTTCTCTAAATCTTACCGGTGCATCATTCAATATTCTCTAATCAGTTCGTGATCCCTTCATTCACTTGTATCTAAAATCTCTTGTGTATCTCCGTTCATTTGCTAATTCTTACCGGTGATTCATCCTTTACTTCATTCATTTTCAATTCTTACGGTGGTTCGTTCAAGATTTCTATTCCTTCTTTATCATATCAATGTATTCGTTGGTTAAATCCTACCGGTGGTCCATTGAGTTTATGTTATATCTCTCTTAATCTTTCTACGAGAATAAGTAGTATGCCAATTCCATTGCTTGTCACCAATTTTAAATTGGTGAAGGATACGCATAATGTAGTTCTTATTCTTGTTTCATCGAGTTTATTCAATTCCTGTTTTCCGGAGTGGTTCATCATATTTATTCTTGATCTCAATTGTTCATCTTATCTTTTCCCGGAGTTCCTACCTCTCACAATTATATCACCACGGAGGTTCATCTAAATCATTACAAGGTTTCACCTTGTGTTTGCAACTTCTCTCTCTTTTCGTTATCTTTTCTTTACCGGAGTCCTTCATAAAGGTTCTACATGATGGTTCATCAAGGATTTAATTTCTTCTCGAAGTGTTCATCAATATTATGTTCAGGGGAACACAAGCTTTCATCATCTTCCTTTCCAAAATGCAATTCTTTCACGCATATCTTTTGAGGTGGTGTTATGTCATTCTTGATAATTTTCCCTTCGTGCTTCGTGTTTCACAAGTTACCAAGATGAGGTATTTTAAATCCACCAATCTCGTCATTGGAGTTACCTTGGGTTATATTTCACCTAAAGCTTTCCCTAAGGATTGTTGCTATTATGGTGCTCATAGATGACCCAAGTTCTTCTTTTATCCTCCCGGTGATATAACTTTCTCGTCTCCTTGTTCTTATCAATCCAATTCTTTTCCCGTGAGTGGCAGGTTTTTCACCTCATAATTTGAGAGGTACTCCTTAAGACCATATCAAGCTTATTATTTTTCGATGTGGGTTTTCACAACAACTCCGTTCAACCCTTCTCCTAAAAATGCCTTTTCAAGCTCTTTTGTAGCAGAAGTTGGCATTGTCTTCTATATTTGTTTGTCTCAATTATCTTTATTCTATTCTTTCTCCTGGAGGTCTACTGATGTTGCTCTTCTCAACCCATCATCTCGTTTGCCTAAGATCATGTTCTTTTCATGCCTATCCTTTTAACCGGAGTGTTGTGTCCTCTTTTCAAGTATCCTCTCATCTTGTCAAGTTCAATTCCTTCCATTTACAGGCGGAGTGCTGTCCAAAATATATCACTCTTATTCCTTCCCTATCTTGCTTAACCGGAGTATTGTGCCCCTTTGTTCAAGTTCTTTTCGCCTTATCAAGCCTTGCATCTCTTTTCAACCGGAGTGCTGCCCAAAGTTGTTCTTCCTTGTTCTTTTTCCCTAACAGAGTGTTTTTCAACTTCGTTCATCTCCGTTGCTTTCTTTCTGTCTTTTGTTCAAACTTTCAAGGTTCTTGGTTTCACTCGTTTGTCAAAGAAGCAACTTAGTTTTTTTACCTCTTCTCTTATCTCTTCCGTTGTCCCTCCGGTGCCATTCTAGATCTCGGGACGAGATCCTCTCGTAGTGGTGGAGTGTTGTAACGCCCCGAGACCGATGTGCCAGGTGTCATTCAGTTATTCACTGTTGTTGCCTTGTCATTGCTTGCGTGTCATGCATTGCATATCATGTCATCATGTGCATTTCATTTGCATACGTGTTCGTCTCATGCATCCGAGCATTTTCCCCGTTGTCCGTTTTGCATTCCGGCGCTTCGTTCTCCTCCGGTGGTCATTTCGAGCTTTCTTTTGTGTGTGGGGATTAAACATTTCCGGATTGGACCGAGACTTGCCAAGCGGCCTTGGTTTACTACCGGTAGACCGCCTGTCAAGTTTCGTATCATTTGGACTTCGTTTGATACTCCAACGGTTAACCGAGGGGCCGAGAAGGCCTCGTGTGTGTTGCAGCTCAACACCCTTCCATTTTGGCCCAAAACCCACCTAACTCTGCTCCATCATCTCGGTCGTTCTATCACGATCGCGTGGCCGAAAACCGCACCTCATTTGGACTCTCCTAGCTCCCTCTATGCCTATATATACACCCCCTTCGAAATTCGCGGTTCATTCTTCCCCTAACCCTAAAAATTCTCAGATCCGTGCCGCCGGACGTTTCTTCCCGCGCCGGACATGTCCGCGCCGCCCGCCGCGACCAACCACGGCGTGCCACGTCAGCGCCGCCGTCCTCTCTCTCCTCCTCCACCGCGCCAGGCCCGCCAGGCCCGGATCGGACCCGCGGAACCCAATCGGTCGCCGCCGCCACTCAGATCCGCCGCCGCCTCCGAGCCTCGTCACCGGCGCCGACTCTCGCCGCCTCGCTGCCTCCGTCGCCGGATCTGCACCACCGCGGCCGGAAATGGACGGATCCCGTCCGGATCCGCACCTCAGGGGCCTCCTCTGCTCCTCCCCGACGGCAAGCCGCCGCTGCCACCTCGCTGTTGACCTCGGGCGCCGCCGCCCTTGCCTCCTGGGATCCCATCGGGATCGAGGGAGACGAGCGCCTCCGCCTCCTCCCCGCATGGGCCGAAGCTCCCAGGCCCAGCATCGCCGGCCCAGCTTCCCGCAGCCAGCGCCAGGCCTCCTCTCCAGTCACAGGCGCCAAGGCCCAGCGCCGCCTTGGCCTCCCAGGCCAGCTCCATCCGGCCCAGCGCGCCGCCCCCGCCTCGGCCTGCTTCCCCTCCAGCCGGGCCGAAGCCCGTGGTGAGAGAGCACCCAGCTCCCCATTTTTTTCCTTCTGCTGTTGGGCTAGTCCATTTCGGCCGGGTATGTTTTTTTTTCAGCGCCTGGGATTTTCCTATTTATCCTGAGACTGCTGTTTTACAGATTAGTCCCTCTAGTTCATGCATATAATAACTCACAATTGGTGCATCGGGTTAAAATGTTTTATATATGAAACTTTCTCAGAATTTTGTGTAGATTAATAATATCCAACTTTCATCTATGTTTGAAATGTTAAAAATGTTGTTTGCATTAATTTGCTCCTATGCCATGTTAAAATGATTTAATTCATAACTAAATAACCGTAGCTCCGATTTTAATAATCTTTATATGTAAATGGGGTAGAAAAATGCCTAGTTTAACATGGTGGCTTCATTTTGCATGCTTAACAACTCTAAAATAATGTTTAGGGCAGAACAGTACCAAACCTAATATATGCATATGAGGAGTTTCCGGAATTGTTGTTCGTTGCTTCCGGCCTCATTTAACCTTGACTATATACGTAGTTTACATTTGCTTCACCCTCTTGCCATGTTAATCAACATTTAATATTGTTGGGGTACATAAACGAGAGAGAACTAAATAATTGATGTGGTGTTTTGTTAATATGCATGCCGATGCATATTGAGCTCCACTTAATTTGTAGGACTGCTTGTGCACTTTGCCATGCCATGCATACTTAAACCGAACATGCATCATACTTGATTGTGCATCCTGCCATGTTCATGTCGTGGTTGTTTACTATGTTGTTTGCTTCTTTCCGGTGTTGCTTCTTCGGGTTGGTTCCGTTAACGTCGAGTTTGTGAGGATCCATTCGTCTACGTCCGTTTGTCTTCTTCATGGACTCGTTCTTCTTCCTTGCGAGATTTTAGGCAAGATGATCATACTCTCGAAATCACTACTATCTTTGCTATGCTAGTTTGCTCGCTCTTTTGCTATGCCATTGCTACGATGCCTACCACTTGCTTGCAAGCCTCCCAAATTGCCATGTCAAACCTCTAACCCACCATTGTCCTAGCAAACCGTTGATTGGCTATGTTACCGCTTTGCTCAGCCCCTCTTATAGCGTTGCTAGTTGCAGGTGAAGATTGGAGGCCGTTCCTTGTTGGAACATCTTTTATTTACTTGTTGGGATATCATTATATTGCCATGTTATCTTAATGCATCTATATACTTGGTAAAGGGTGGAAGGCTCGGCCTTATGCCTGGTGTTTTGTTCCACTCTTGCCGCCCTAGTATCCGTCATATTGGTGTTATGTTCCCGGATTTTGCGTCCCTTACGCGGTTGGGCTATAATGGGAACCCCTTGACAGTTCGCCTTAAGTAAAGCTCTTCCAGCAATGCCCAACATTGGTTTTACATTCGCCACCTAGCCTTTTTCTTTCCCTTGGGTCAGCCAGCCCAAGGGTCATCTTTATTTTACCCCCCCGGGCCAGTGCTCCTCTGAGTGTTGGTCCAACTGAGCGATGTCCGAGGCTACCAGGGGCAACTCTGGGCTGGCTTACCCGATGTCTGGCTCATCTGAGTGTGCCCTGAGAAAGAGATATGTGCAGCTCCTATCGGGATTTGTCGGCACATTCGGGCGGTGTTGCTGGTTTAGTTTTACCCTGTCGAAATGTCTTGTTGTACCGGGATACCGAGTCTGATCGGAATGTCTCGGGGGGAGGTCTATTCCTTCGTTGACCGTGAGAGCTTGTCATGGGCTAAGTTGGGACACCCCTGCAGGGATTTGAACTTTCGAAAGCCGTGCCCGCGGTTATGGGCAGATGGGAATTTGTTAACGTCCGGTTGTAGAAAACCTAAAGTTGACCTTAATTAAAACGAATCAACCGCGTGTGTAACCGTGATGGTCCCTTTCCGGCAGGGTCCGGGAAGTGAACACGGTTGTTGGAGTTATGCTTGACATAGGTTATTATAGGATCACTTCTTGATCATACTTCTATCGACCGTGCTTTGCCCTCTCTTCTCGCTCTCATTTGCGTATGTTAGCCACCATATATGCTAGTCGCTTGCTGCAGCTCCACCTCATACCTTTACCTTACCCATAAGCTTAAATAGTCTTGATCGCGAGGGTGCGAGATTGCTGAGTCCCCATGGCTCACAGATACTTCCAAAACCAGCTTGCAGGTGCCGATGAGACCGTGCATTTGACGCAACCAAGCTCAAGGAGGAGCTCTATGAATATCTTGTCCTTTGTGGTGTTTCGTTCTAGTTGATCAGTAGTGGAGCCCAGTTGGGGTCGATCGGGGACCTTTGTCGCATTTGGGGTTCTTCTTTTATTTTGGTTCCGTAGTCGGACCTTGATTGTATCTGGATGATGTAATGCTTTATTCATGTAATTGTGTGAAGTGGCGACTGTAAGCCAACTATGTAATCTCTTTCCCTTATTATATTCCATGGGTTGTGTGAAGATTACCTCACTTGCGACATATGCCTTCAATGCGATTATGCCTCTAAGTCGTGCCTCGACACGTGGGAGATATAGTCGCATCGAGGGTGTTACAATTGTCTTGCGTATCGCGCTTCCGGTGAGCCTCCTTCGGCGACGTGTCCTGCGTGTTGCGCTCGACTCCGAGGGTAAATGGTGATGTGTTCGTGTGTGAACACACTTTTTGGCGACTCCGTTGGGGACAAAGAGCAATCATCATCATCCATCATGGTCGATCTTCCCAAGCCATCTGAAGTGGATGCCGATAACATCATCAAGCCCAATTTTGAGGACTTATCGGCAGAACATCGGCAAGCTTTTGAGGAGTACAAGAAGGCGCATGAAGAGAAGGAGATGCAAGAGTTCTTTGCTAAGTTCAAAAAGGATCGCCAAGGCAATATCACTTCAATTGAAGAAATCAAGTTTCCTCCTCTTCACAATGAGCAGGTAGAACTGGCTGTAAGTAAAATCTTCTCTCCTGAACAGTCGACTGAAATTACTACTCTTATTCCTCAGAATAATAATCTTATTTACCAAGCTATCATAGACAATAATATTGCTCGAAATAATACTCCTCAGTCATATCATGGTAGTGGTAGTATGTCTGCTGGTGTGGAAAACTTTAGTCCAACTTTACCTATTTCATCGGCGCCGCCCGTGCCGTTGAATTCTTATCCCAGTCAGACAAACCAACTTGTTGCTCCACCCTTTAATCCTGCCATGAACGTACAAAGTTCAGTGAATCCAACTGCATTGCTAGGTTATGGTTCCGCAAGTCCAAGTGGATTGCTGCCGAACTATGGTACAACATACACACCACCATCTCTTCCGACTAGCACTGTACCAACTATTAGAAATCATATTCACCATGCGCCCATGCAACGTCACTCAATACGAGTGATATTTTGGCTAATGTCAGAGAGGAAATGTCTAGGGTGTTCCGAGAGCATTGTGGGATTGAACTACCTAAACCATGAATTTCCAGGAAACCATATCTAGAAATTTTTGATGCCATGCCATGTCCTCCCGGATATAAAGTTCCAGATTTTTGTTAAGTTTAGCGGAGAGGGAAAAAAGACTACATGGGAGCATGTTAGTCAATACTGGCACAATTAGGTGAGGCAAGTTCACGAGATGCGTGGAAAGTACGTTATTTTCCTTTATCTTTGACCTTGAGCTCTGACTGGGCATTAAATTTGAAGCGCTCAAGGTCACCTCCTCGGGAAGAATTTCAGCATCACGCAAGGCCATATGGGTCATGGGCACCGAGACCATGGATGGCGCCACCCCCCTATGCGCCATACTACATGGGAGGCTACAATGGAGGATGGGGGCAGCCCCCAATAGCCCCTTATGCTTTTCATCCGGGTTGGGATGAACCAAGGAGGCCCGTTCATGAGAGGATTTTTTATCCCACACGAGGCCGTTTGAACAACAGTCTCAATCGGCTAATCCAAGATAATCATGGAACAATTGGCAAACAAGTGTGGCATGCTAAATCACCAAGTGCTGAAATTTCAGAGCCTGGCAAGCAAAAGGAGAAGAATACTAGTGCTGAAACTATTATGGTAGGCACTAAAGAATTAACAATCAAAGAGCCGATTATTGGTGATAATCCGGCTGATTCTAATAAAGATGTGGCTGATGTCCAACAGGGTCGCATGGCTAATGATCATAAAGCTAGCACAAGCAAGGCCAAGTCGAGGGATCCAAAATATACTCAGCCTAAGTGGTGTCCTTCCGGTCTGACCAAGGCGCAAAAAAGAGATTGCAGCGCATGAGGAGTCATGAGAAGGAGGAACAAGAAGCAGAAAAGCTAAGGGATAAAATTTTCAATGAAAGTCGTCCCATGGTACCCCCAAAACAAGTGTGGAGGCCAAAGCAAAAGGAAAACATAGCAGCTTCTGCATTGATCATAGCAACACCTACACCACCAACGGAGGACAATGCAACTACTATTACATCGTCCACTTTGCCTACTACTTCCTCTTCCCTTGAAGATATTTTGGAGTCAGTGGACATGCTTGCGAATAAGATGAAATGCTTGATTATGAGTCTACACTGGTTCATGAAGGTATGGATATTAATATGGTGTATTACTTACCCGCTGAATTTCGTGCTATAGATGAAGAAGGGGAAGTAGCTCAGCTGGATTTTGGTCCTAAAAATGCTATATTCGAGAAGCCAAAAGAACCGGTGACGCACTTGAAGCCATTGTTCCTTAAAGGTCATATTAATGGATCGCTGGTTGCTAGAATGCTTGTCGATGGTGGTGCTGTGGTTAATCTTATGACATATTCGGTTTTCAAAAAATTGGGGCTGCGTGATGAAGAGTTACTAAAGAACAACATGGTGCTTAACGGATTTGAAGGCAAAGAGAAAACTGAAGCCAAAGGTGTAATGTATGTGGAGCTTACGGTGGGAAGCAAAACTTTGGCTACCGCCTTCTTTGTCGCTCAGGTGCAAGGTAACTACAATGTGATAGTAGGCCACGATTGGGTTCATGCAAACCAATGCGTGCCATCTACTATGAACCAGTTTTTAATTCAATGGGTTGATGATGAACTAGAAGTCATTCATGCGGATAATTCGGTTTGTGTTGCTTTGGCCGACGCATCGGTGGATTGGCAACATCCCAATGCTACTTGCTTGACGGGGGGCGACTTATCAGAATATGATTTTCTTAGCGCCATGAAAAGTGGTTTGGTGCCCGTTTCTTTAAAGCCGGTTGGCAGTAATCGGCTCCAAGGTATGATGTATTTAAATGGATCCTAACTCAAAGTGGTTATAGAAACGTCTTGTAGAATATCAGTCCGATGAGAACGATATGTATGAGTCCATAGAAGAGTTAGATGATATGGATAAACTAGGACAAGTTTTTACATCGGCCGATCCATTAGAAGAGATAGATATAGGAGATGGTTCAATTCCTAGGCCGACATTTGTAAACAAAAATTTAAGAGCCAATCATAAGGCTAAGTTGATCGAGATATTAAAAGAATATGTTTGTTTCTTTGCATGGGAATATCATGAAATGCCAGGTTTAAGCCGAGAGCTAGTGGAGCATCGGTTACCTATAAAGGCCGGTTTTAGGCCATATAAGCAATCGGCCAGAAAGTTTAATCCAAAAACGTATGACCGTATCAAGGAAGACATCGGTCGTTTGCTTAAAGCTAATTTTATTAGACCTTGCAGGTATGCCAAGTGGATTTCTAACATTGTACCAGTAGAGAAGAAAGGCTTCGACAAGTTGATGCATTGTGATACGTCTCCAACGTATCTATAATTTTTGATTGCTCCATGCTATATTATCTACTGTTTTGAACATTATTGGGCTTTATTATCCACTTTTATATTATTTTTGGGACTAACCTATTAACCGGAGGCCCAGCCCAGAATTGCTGTGTTTTTGCCTATTTTAGGGTTTCGAAGAAAAGGAATATCAAACGGAGTCCAAACGGAATGAAACCTTCGGGAACGTGATTTTCTCACCGAATACAACACAGGAGACTTGGACCCTATGTCAAGCCAATTAACAGGAGGCCACGAGGTAGGGGGCGCGCCTGCCCCCCCAAGCGCGCCCTCCACCCTCATGGGCCCCCTGTTGCTCCACCGACGTACTTCTTCCTCCTATATATACCCACGTACCCGCAAACGATCAGAAACGGAGCCAAAAACCTAATTCCACCGCCGCAACTTTCTGTATCCACGTGATCCCATCTTGGGGCCTGTTCCGGAGCTCCGTCGGAGGGGGCATCGATCACGGAGGGCTTCTACATCATCATCCAAGCCCCTCCGATGAAGTGTGAGTAGTTTACTTCAGACCTACGGGTCCATAGTTAGTAGCTAGATGGCTTCTTCTCTCTTTTTGGATCTCAATACAATGTTCTCCCCCTCTCTCGTGGAGATCTATTCGATGCAATCTTCTTTTTGTGGTGTGTTTGTTGAGACCAATGAATTGTGGGTTTATGATCCAGTCTATCTATGAATAATATTTGAATCTTCTCTGAATTATTTTATGTGCGATTGGTTATCTTTGCAAGTCTCTTCGAATTATCAGTTTGGTTTGGTCTACTAGATTGGTTTTTCTTTCCATGGGAGAAGTGCTTAGCTTTGGGTTCGATCTTGCGGTGTCCTTTCCCAGTGATAGAAGGGGCAACAAGGCACGTATTGTATTGTTGCCATCGAGGATAACAAGATGGTTTTTTTTATCATATTGCATGAAACTATCCCTCTACATCATGTCATCTTGCTTAAGGTGTTACTCTGTTTTTAACTTAATACTCTAGATGCATGCTGGATAGCGGTCGATGAGTGGAGTAATAGTAGTAGATGCAGGCAGGAGTCGGTCTACTTGTCTCGGCCGTGATGCCTATATACATGATCATACCTAGATATTCTCATAACTATGCTCAATTCTATCAATTGCTCAACAGTAATTTGTTCACCCACCATAGAATACTTATGCTCTTGAGAGAAGCCACTAGTGAAACCTATGGCCCCCGGGCCTCTTTCTCATCATATCAATCTCCATCACTTTATTATTGCTTTGCTTTTTTACTTTGCCTTTTACTTTTCACTTCGCATCTCTATACCAAAAATACCAAAAATATTATTTATCATCTCTATCAGATCTCACTTTCGTAAGTGACCGTGAAGGGATTGACAACCCCTAAGCGCGTTGGTTGCGTTGAGCTATTGTTTTTGTGTAGGTACGAGTGACTCGCGTGTAGCCTCCTACTGGATTGATACCTTGGTTCTCAAAAACTGAGGGAAATACTTACGCTACTTTGCTGCATCATCCTCTCCTCTTCGGGGAAATCCAACGCAGTGCTCAAGAGGTAGCAAGAAGAATTTCTGGCGCCGTTGCTGGGGAGTCTGCACAAAAGTCAACATACCAAGTACCCATCACAATCCCTATCTTCCGCATTACATTATTTTCCATTGGCCTCTCATTTTCCTCTCCCCCACTTCACCCTTGCCGTTTTATTCGCCCTCTCTCTCTATCCTCCCTCTCTTTCTCTATTTGCCTCTTTTTGCCTGTTTGCCTTTTGTTTGCTCGTGTGTTGGATTGCTTGTTTGTCGCGATGGCTCAAGATAATACCAAATTGTGTGACTTCACCAATACCAACAATAATGATTTCCTTAGCACTCCGATTGCTCCTCTTACCGATGCTGAATCTTGTGAAATTAATGCTGCTTTGCTGAATCTTGTCATGAAAGATCCGTTCTCCGGCCTTCCTAGTGAAGATGCCGCTACCCATCTTAATAGCTTCGTTGATTTGTGTGACATGTAAAAGAAGAAAGATGTCGATAATTATATTGTTAAATTGAAGCTATTTCCTTTTTCGCTTAGAGATCGTGCTAAAGCTTGGTTTTCATCTTTGCCTAAAAATAGTATTGATTCATGGAACAAGTGTAAATATGCTTTTATCTCTAAGTATTTTCCTCCCGCTAGGATCATCTCTCTTAGAAACGATATTTTCCTCCCACAAGCTTGGGAGAGAATGAAACTAATGATACGTAATTGCCCTACTCATGGCTTAAATTTGTGGATGATTATACAAAAAAATTTATGCCGGATTGAATTTTGCTTCTAGAAATCTTTTGGATTCGGCCGCGGGAGGCACTTTTATGGAAATCACCTTAGGAGAAGCTACTAAACTCCTAGATAATATTATGGTTAATTATTCTCAATGGCATACTGAAAGATCTACTAATAAAAAGGTGCATGCGATAGAAGAAATTAATGTTTTGAGTGGAAAGATGGATGAACTTATGAAATTATTTGCTAATAAGAGTGTTTCTTCTGATCCTAATGATATGCCCTTGTCTACTTTGATTGAGAATAATAATGAATCTATGGATGTGAATTTTGTTGGTAGGAACAATTTTGGTAACAACGCGTATAGAGGAAATTTCAATCCTAGGCCTTATCCTAGTAATCCCTCTAATACTTATGGTAATTCCTACAACAATTCTTATGGAAATTATAATAAGATGCCCCCTGATTTTGAATCTAATATTAAAGAATTTATTTCTTCGCAAAATAATTTTAATGCTATGATTGAAGAAAAATTGCTTAAGATTGATGATTTGGCTAGGAACGTTGATAGAATTTCTCTTGATGTTGATTCTTTAAAGCTAAGATCTATTCCTCCTAAGCATGATATCAATGAGTCTCTCAAAGCCATGATAATTTACATTGATGAGTGCAAGGAAAGAACCGCTAGGACGCGTGCTATGAAAGATGCCTTTATTAAAGCGTGTTCTTCTAGTTCCTATGAAAATAATGATGAATATCTAAAAGTTATTGATGTGTCCCCTATTAAATCTTTGTTTTGCAATATTAATCTTGATAATGATGGGACTTAATATGATCCACCTTTACCTAGAAGGCGTTCTAAAAATTCGGAGTATTTAGATCTTGATGGTGAAATTGATAAAAGTGGGATTAAAAGAAATAAAACCCTAGATGATGCTAAACCCACTATGTTGGATTTCAATGAATTTAATTATGAAAATTTCTATTTGATTGATTGTATTTCCTTGTTGCAATCTGTGCTAAATTCTCCTCATGCTTATAGTCAAAATAAAGCCTTTACCGAACATATCGTTGATGCCTTGATGCAATCTTATGAAGAAAAACTTGAGTTGAAAGTTTCTATCCCTAGAAAAATTTATGATGAGTGGGAACCTACTATTAAAATTAAAATTAAAGATTATGAGTTTTATGCTTTGTGTGATTTGGGTGCTAGTGTCTCTACTATTCCCAAAACTTTGTGTGATTTGCTAGATTTCCGTGATTTTGATGATTGCTCTCTAAACTTGCATCTTGCGGATTACACTATTAAGAAACCTATGGGAAGAATTAATTATGTTCTTATTGTTTCAAATAGGAATTATGTGCCTGTAGATTTTATCGTTCTTGATATAGATTGCAATCCTTCTTGCCCTATTATTCTCGATAGACCTTTCCTTAAAACGGTTGGTGCAATTATTGATATGAAGGAAGGGAATATTAGATTCCAATTTCCATTAAAAAAGGGCATGGAACACTTCCCTAGAAATAAAATAAAATTACCTTATGAATCTATTATGATATCCACTTGTGGATTGCCTACCAAAGATGGCAATACCTAGATCTATTCTTGCTTGTTATTCCTAGCTAGGGGCGTTAAACGATAGCGCTTGTTGGGAGGCAACCCAATTTTATTTTTATTCCTTTCTTTTTGCTCATGCTTAGTAATAAATAAATTATTTAGCCTATGTTTTGGTTGTGTTTTTTGTGTTTAATTAGTGTTTGTGCCAAGTAGAACCGTTGGGAAGACTTGGGGAAAGTCTTGTTGAACTTGATGTAAAAAAACAGAAACTTTAGCGCTCACGAGAACTGCTGTCATTTTTACTTGGAGAGTGATATTTAGTTAATTCTTTTTGAAGATGATTAATATATAAATTACTCGCGTCCAGAAATTTATTTTAGAATTTTTGGGGTTCCAGATATTGCGCTAGATACATATTACTACAGACTGTTCTGTTTTTGACAGATTCTGTTTTTCGTGTGTTGTTTGCTTATTTTGATGAATCTATGGCTAGTAAAATAGTTTATGAACCATAGAGAAGTTGTAATATAGTAGGTATAACACCCATATAAATAAAGAATGAGTTCATTACAGTACCTACCTTGAAGTGATGTTTTGTTTTATTTCGCTAACGGAGATCACGAGATTTTCTACTTTAAGTTTTGTGTTGTGAAGTTTTCAAGTTTTGGGTAAAGATTTGATGGATTATGGAACAAGGAGTGGAAAGAGCCTAAGCTTGGGGATGCCCATGGCACCCCCAAGATAATCTAAGGACACATAAAATCCAAAGCTTGGGGATGCCCATGGCACCCCCAAGATAATCTAAGGACACATAAAAGCCAAAGCTTGGGGATGCCCCGGAAGGCATCCCCTCTTTCATCTACTTCTATCGGTAACTTTACTTGGAGCTATATTTTTATTTACCACATGATATGTGTTTTGATTGGAGCGGCTTTTATGATTTGAGTCTTTGCTCGTTCATTTACCACAATCATACTTGCTGCACACACCTTTTGAGAGAGCCATACATAATTTGGAATTTTATAGAATACTCTATGTGCTTCACTTATATCTTTTGAGCTCTATAGTTTTACTCTAGTGCTTCACTTATATCTTTTGAGTTTTATAATTTTGCTCTAGTGCTTCATTTATATCTTTTAGAGCACGGTGGTGGATTTGTTTCATAGAAACTATTGTTCTCTCATGCTTCACTTAGATTATTTTGAGAGTCTTAATAGCATGGTAATTTGCTTAAAATCCTAATATGCTTGGTATGAAAGATTAATAATAAAACTTTCTTATCAGTGTGTTGAATACTAAGATAAGTTTGATGCTTGATGATTGTTTTGAGACATGGAGGTAGTAATATCAAAGTCGTGCTAGTTGAGTAGTTGTGAAATTGAGAAATACTTGTGTTGAGGTTTGCAAGTCCCGTAGCATGCACGTATGGTAAATGTTATGCAAAAAATTTGAAACATGAGGTGTTATTTGATTGTCTTCCTTATGAGTGGCGGTCGGGGACGAGCGATGGTCTTTTCCTACCAATCTATCCCCCTAGGAGCATGCGCGTAGTACCAAGGTTTTTGATGACTTGTATATTTTTGCAATAAGTATGTGAGTTCTTTATGACTAATGTTGAGTCCATGGATTATACGCACTCTCACCCTTCCATACTTGCTAGCCTCTTCGATACCGTGCATTGCCCTTTCTCACATTGAGAGTTGGCGCAAACTTCACCGGTGCATCCAAACCCCGTGATATGATACGCTCTTTCACACATAAACCTCCTTATATCTTCCTCAAAACAGCCACCATACCTATCTATTATGGCATTTCCATAGCCATTCCGAGATATATTGCCATGCAACTTTCCATCATTCTGTTCACCATGACACATTCATCATTTTCATATTGCTTAGCATGATCATGTAGTTGACATAGTATTTGTGGCAAAGCCACCGTTCATAATTCTTTCATACATGTCACTCTTGGTTCATTACATATCCCGGTACACCGCCGGAGGCATTCATATAGAGTCGTATTTGTTCTAGTATCGAGTTGTAATCATTGAGTTGTAAATAAATAGAAATGTGATGATCATCATTTTCTGGAGCATTGTCCCAAGTGAGGAATATAAAAATGGAGGAAAGGCCATAAAAAAGGAGAAGGCCCAAAAAAAGAGAAAGGCCATAAAAAAGGAGAAGGCCCCCCAAAAAAGAGAAAGGCCATAAAAAAAGAGAAAAGGCCCAAAAAAATGAGTGAAAAAGAGAGAAGGGACAATGTTACTATCCTTTGCCACACTTGTGCTTCAAAGTAGCACCATGATCTTCATAGTAGAGAGTCTCTCATGTTATCACTTTCATATACTAGTGGGAATTTTTCATTATAGAACTTGGCTTGTATATTCCAACAATGGGCCTCCTCAAGTGCCCTAGGTCTTCGTGAACAAGCAAGTTGGATGCACACCCACTAGTTTATTTTGTTGAGCTTTCATACATTTATAGCTCTAGTGCATCCGTTGCATGGCAATCCCTACTCCTTGCATTAACATCAATCGGTGGGCATCTCCATAGCCCATTGATTAGCCTCGTTGATGTGAGACTTCCTCCTTTTTTGTCTTCTCCACATAACCCCCTCATTATATTCTATTCCACCTATAGTGATATGTCCATGGCTCGCGCTCATATATTGCGTGAAAGTTTATAGGTTTGAGATTACTAAAGTATGAAACAATTGCTTGGCTTGTCATCGGGGTTGTGCATGATGATAGCATTCTTGTGTGACGAAAATGAAACATGACTAAACCATATGATTTTGTAGGGACGAACTTTCTTTGGCCATGTTATTTTGAGAAGACATAATTGCTTAGTTAGTATGCTTGAAGTATTATCATTTTTATGTCAATATGAACTTTTGTCTTGAATCTTTCGGATCTAAATATTCATACCACAATTAATAATAATTACATTAAAATTATGCCAAGTAGCACTCCGCATCAAAAATTCTGTTTTTATCATTTACCTACTCGAGGACGAGCAGGAATTAACCTTGGGGATGCTTGATATGTCTCCAACGTATCTATAATTTTTGATTGCTCCATGCTATATTATCTACTGTTTTGAACATTATTGGGCTTTATTATCCACTTTTATATTATTTTTCGGACTAACCTATTAACCGGAGGCCCAGCCCAGAATTGTTTTTTTTGCCTGTTTTAGGGTTATGAAGAAAAGGAATATCAAACGGAGTCCAAACGGAATGAAACCTTCGGGAACGTGATTTTCTCATCGAATACAACTCAGGAGACTTGGACCCTATGACAAGACAATTAATAGGAGGCCATGAGGTAGGGGGCGCGCCTGCCCCCCCAGGCACGCCCTCCACCCTCGTGGGCCCCCTGTTGCTCAACCGACGTACTTCTTTCTCCTATATATACCCACATACCCCCAAACGATCAGAAACGGAGCCAAAAACCTAATTCCATCGCCGCAACTTTCTGTATCCATGAGATCCCATCTGGGGGCCTGTTCCGGAGCTCCGCCGGAGGGGGCATCGATCACAGAGGGCTTCTACATCATCATCCAAGCCCCTCCGATGAAGTGTGAGTAGTTTACTTCAGACCTACGGGTCCATAGTTAGTAGCTAGATGGCTTCTTCTCTCTTTTTGGATCTCAATACAATATTCTCCCCCTCTCTCGTGGATATCTATTCGATGTAATCTTCTTTTTGCGGTGTGTTTGCTGAGACCGATGAATTGTGGGTTTATGATCCAGTCTAACTATGAATAATATTTGAATCTTCTCTGAATTCTTTTATGTATGATTGGTTATCTTTGCAAGTCTCTTCGAATTATCAGTTTGGTTTGTCCTACTAGTTTGGTTTTTCTTGCCATGGGAGAAGTGCTTAGCTTTGGGTTCGATCTTGTGGTGTCCTTTCCCAGTGACAGAAGGGGCAACAAGGCACATATTGTATTGTGGTGATCTTTGGTTTTTTTATCATATTGCATGAAACTATCCCTCTACATCATGTCATCTTGCTTAAGGCGTTACTATGTTTTTAACTTAATACTCTAGATGCAGGCTGGATAGCGAGCGATGAGTGGAGTAATAGTAGTAGATGCAGGCAGGAGTCAGTCTACTTGTCTCGGGGGTGATGCCTATATACATGATCATACCTAGATATTCTCATTACTATGCTCAATTCTGTCAATTGCTCAACAGTAATTTGTTCACCCATCGTAGAATACTTATGCTCTTGAGAGAAGCCACTAGTGAAACCTATGGCCGCCGGATCTCTTTCTCATCATATCAATCTCCATCACTTTATTATTGCTTTGCTTTTTTACTTTGCCTTTTACTATTCACTTTGCATCTCTATACCAAAAATACCAAAAATATTATTTATCATCTCTATCAGATCTCACTTTCGTAAGTGATCGTGAAGGGATTGACAACCCCTAAGCGCGTTGGTTGCGTTGAGCTATTGTTTTTGTGTAGGTACGAGGGACTCGCGCGTAGCCTCTTACTGGATTGATACCTTGGTTCTCAAAAACTGAGGGAAATACTTACGCTACTTTGCTGCATCATCCTCTCCTCTTCGGGGAAATCCAATGCAGTGCTCAAGAGGTAGCACATTGATTTCAGAGATTTGAATAGAGCTACACCTAAAGATGAATATCCTATGCCAATAGCCGATATGCTTATTAATGATGCTTCTGGAGATAAGGTCATTAGCTTTCTTGATGGTAATGCGGGGTATAATCAGATTTTTATGGCCGAAGAGGACATGTCCAAAACGGCTTTTCGATGTCCCGGTTTCCTTGGTTTATTTGAGTGGACAGTGATGACCTTTGGATGAAAAAATGCCGGTGCAACGTATCAAAGGGCTATGAATTTAATTTTTCATGATTTACTTGGTGTTATACTTGAGGTTTATATTGATGATATTGTTGTCAAATTGGATGCTTTTGAATCTCATCTAGCTGATTTGCGCTTAGCTTTTGAAAGAATGAAAAAATATGGGCTGAAAATGAATCCTTTGAAGTGTGCCTTTGGTGTATCGGCTGGGAAGTTTTTGGGTTTCATTATTCATGAAGATGGTGTGGAAATTGATCCCAAAAAGATAGAAGCTATACAAAAAATAGAGGCTCCAACATGCAAGAGAGATATGCAAAAATTCCTTGGCAAGGTCAATTATTTGAGGAGGTTCATAGCCAATCTATCAGGGAAGGTTGATGCATTTACTCCTATCCTTCGGTTAAAGAATGATGTTGATTTTACTTGGGGTGCAAAACAGCAAGAGGCATTTGATACAATTATGAAATACTTGTGCACTCCTCCAGTTATGAAAGCGCCCAGGCACAGGGAGCCATTTAGACTTTACATTGCAGCGGAAGAAGGTGTTATTGGTGCTGTTTTAACTCAAGAGACCGAAGGGAAGGAGCATGTTATTACTTATTTAAGCCGACGCTTATTGGACGCCGAGACAAGGTATACATTTATTGAGAAATTATGCTTGTGCTTATATTATGCTTGTACAAAATTGAGACATTACCTAGTGCCTAGTACTTGCATTATAGCCAAGCTTTTAAATCAAGGCCGATATGACCGATATAAAGCCCGATATATCACTTTTGAGGCTCTACCGATATGTACATAACATATCATTTTGTAAATATCATTTTCAAACATATCACCCGATATGGACCGAAATATCAACCGATACGGCCGATATCTAGCCCGATATGTCCAGCGATATAGCACGATACATAGATAACAATAGTTCTTTATTAAATAACAGTGAAATAAGATTATGCACTTACAACTTCAGCATATATTATCAAAGTCATGCACAATGTTTCGTACAAATGCATACATATCGTATTTTTTAATCATAAAGTAAGAATTTTGTGAATCTTTCCTTAATAGTTTCTTAATCAACAAGTTAATAAACTAGGAATCTAAATGTGTTATGTTGAAGCATTGATATCATACATTTTGTTTTACTAAAAATACATGTTTTGAACAAGAATAATGAAAAAAAACTAGACATGTTTTCTCTGATATATCTACATATCGTCGGATATATCACCCGATATCTGACATCTGATATGTCGAAGCCAAACCGATACGAACCCGATATCCGATATTTCGAAGCTTGATTATAGCTTGTCAAACCGATGTCATCAAGTACATGTTGCATATGCCAATTCTTAGTGGTAGAATTGGCAAGTGGTCTTATGCTTTAATTGAATATGATTTGGCTTATGAATCTCTGAAATTCATGAAAGGCCAAATCGTTGCTAATTTTATTGTTGAGCATCGGATTGATGACAAGCATGATATTGATATAAACCTTGTCTCGTTAGTATCATGGAGATTATATTTTGATGGTTCGGTTTGTAGCAATGGCCAAGGTGTTGGTATTGTTTATATATCTCCTCATGGTGCTGTTTTTGAAGCCTCGTGCCGCTTAGAATATTTTTGCACAAATAATCAAGCCGAATATGAAGCATTGCTATTCGGCTTAGAGATGTTGCTTGCCATAGGTGCTACACATATTGAGGCTTTTGGTGATTCGTTATTAGTAGTGCAGCAAATATCCAAAGTTTTTCAGTGTTTTGACGAATCACTTAATGTTTATCTTGATAAGTGTCTAGATATAATTTCTACTTTGGATTATTTTAGCATTGCTCATATATCTAGACATGACAACTGGAAAGCAAATGGGTTGGCACAACAAGCATCCGGCTATCATGTGGATCATGGCATGTTTCATATTTCTCAAAGGCCGATGTCTAGTCTTGCCAACAGAGGGGAGGCCGAACCGGAGCCCACCGTTTCAGCCACTAATAAAATATTCAATGCAGGAGAAAATCAAGACTGGAGGAAACCCATTGTTGATTATTTGCGTGATCCTAGTAGAAGGGTGGACAGGGTTGTTCGGCGTATGGCTTTTAAATACACAATGAGAGATGATGGTCTCTATCGCTGAACGTTTCATGATGTTATTCTAAAGTGCTTGGACGAGGACCAAGCGAGAGTTGCTATGGGGGAGGTCCATGAAGGTATTTGTGGCACTCATCAGTCGGCTCCCAAGATGAAATGGTTGCTACGACGTGCTGGATTTTATTGGCCGACCATGATTAATGATTGCTTCAGATATTACAAGGGGTGTGAAACTTGGCAAAAATTTGGTGATATTCAGTTGGCTCCTGCTGCTATGTTACATCCCATTATCAAGCTGTGGCCTTTCAGAGGATGGGGTTTAGACTTTATTGGACAAATTCATCCGTCTTCCTCAAAGGGGCATCGGTTCGTATTGGTGGCAACCGATTATTTCACTAAATGGTCTGAAGCAGTACCTCTCAAGAACATGACACATGTGGAGGTAATTAAATTCATAACCGAGCACATTATTCATAGATTCGGCATTCCTTAAACGTTGACTACAGATCAAGGCTCATCTTTTATGTCACACCAAGTTAGAGAATTTGCCGAATCTTATAACATAAAGTTGCTCAATTCCTCTCCATATTATGTCCAAGCCAATGGACAGGCTGAGTCTAGCAATAAAATTTTAATCAAACTCATCAAGAAGAAGATTGAGGATAATCCAAGGAGATGGCATGAGCTACTGTCCGAAGCTTTGTGGGCGCACAGAATCTCAAGGCATGGTGCTACAAAGGTAACTCCATATGAGCTCGTATATGGTCAAGAGGCCGTTTTACCAGTGGAAGTGAATTTGAATGCTTTGAGAATAGCCAAACAAAATGATTTATCGGTGGTGGAGTTCTATAACTTGATGATGGACAATATTGATGAAGTCGCCGATAAACGTTTGTCTGCTTTGAATGCCATAGAGAGAGATAAGTTGAGGGTGGCAAGAGCTTACAATAAGAAGGTCAAGTTGAAGAATTTTCAAGTTGGCGATCTTATGTGGAAGGTGATTCTACCAATTGGTTCAAAAGATAGAAAATTCGGGAATTGTTCTCCAAGTTGGGAAGGTCCTTTTAAGATTACAAGAGTGGTTCCCGGAAACTCATATTTATTGGAATTCATACAAGGCACATTATTACCTCGAGCTCTCAATGGAAAATATTTAAAGAAATATCACCCAAGTGTGTGGCAAGAAGCCTAGATAGGCAATGGTCGATATATCACAATCATCCTAAGCAAATACATGGCCGATAAATAGCTATCGCCCTTAGCATAAACATGGCCGATATATAATTATCGCCCTAAGAAACTATAAATGGCTGATGGGGTGTTGACATTGTCCTTAGAACAAACAAGGTACAAGTTATTTTTTGGCACGCTAGCTTTGCCGAAAAACAGGGGGGATGTGTTGACACCAGATTTTGGCACGGTCAAGAACCTAATTAATATGGCCTCAAATGGAGAAGTGATCTATATAAAAAAGTTCCGTATTGTCGATATGAACATCTTTGAAGTTTGGGCCATCGCCATCCGATCTCATCTCGCAGGCCGAAGTTGTGTTCAAAATACTGAGATTTTGTATTCAGAACACTATTCGGCTCATTACGCCCTCAAGACCACCTCGTATGGAAAAATGATCTACACGGATTGTCTTCGTCTCGTCGAAACAATCGATTTTGATATAAAAATCGTTCCAATCCAAGTTTTTTTGAACGTTGGCAGGAGAACTGCCAAATTCATTGATCAGAAGATGAGTAACAAGATCCCTCCAAAGGAGGAAAGCACAGCAAAAAGGCTAGTGCAAAAAGAAAAGAAAGAAAAAGAAACCCGCCGGCACCAACACAAACCCAAGCTTAGTCGACAACCGTGCACATCATCGGAATCCATCGTCGAGGTCACCAAGATGACGCCTCCAAGGAGGAAGTGGTATTGCTAACACCACCATCATCCAATCTGGCTCCGCCAGATCTTAGGTTTTCACCCGAGACCTCAGCCATGAGGTAGGAAGAGCAATGAGCTCCACGGTGGTACCTCCAAGGAAGAAGACGACATCCATAGATGCCGTTACCGTCGGCACCAACGAGGTCAATGCAGGATTTTCATTCGGAGCGAAGTCTTCTGCCACCCATCCAGGATCCGAGACCTACCCATTGCCACCGGGCCGGATGAAGTCAGGCACACACTACCAGACACGGGAATGTCGCCGCCGCACGCAGAAACTAAGCGAGCACATGCCAACCTGACCGGTCTGCCCCGCCGCTCGCAGGACCTGGGCGAACCAAGTCGGCTTCGGCCATCCTATGACTCCATGCGCAGATCTAGGCGAGAATTCGCACCGCAGCGCTCAAGAAAGACCAGAGAAGAACCTAAACTGACCGGCCCGCACCGTAGCGCGCCGGAACAGAGCAGAAAAACCAAGCCAAAGTTAACAGGCTCGCGCCGCCGCGCGCTAGGACCGGACCTCCGCGCTGGAATTGGTGAGCCCGACCCTCCCCAAGCACCAACAGGATGGAAGGCACCCCTGCTCTAGGAGCTGGACGTGCACACGGTTGAAGGGAGAAGCCCACCAGCATCCACACCTCCACGACGCACAAGCACAGCGCCACTCCTCGCCCCTGCGATCCAAGAACACGCAGCAGCGCCCCCTCCACACTCCCGCGAGCGCCCGCTATGGCAGATGCGCGAGGCCGCCGGGCATCCGCCCCGGCAGATCGGCACAGGGGAAACCCACGCACGCCACCGCGACACACGCAGCTGGTTCGCGCCGTGCACGCACGCGCGCCGTCGCGCATCCCTGCTTAGTAGCGAAGCCCAGGGCCCGTCGAAACCCTAGATCGGGTCCGGCCCCTGCTCACCGCGCCTTCTCGCTGCCCGCAGCACACCCCGCGCCGCGCCCATCACACTCGCTGCGCCTTCTCGCCGCGCGCACCACGCCTGCCGGCGCCTGCTCGCCGCGCGCATCGCGCCCGCCGCGTCCCCGCTCCTCTCCTTGGCCGAGCGACCCCGCGCTGCCCAGGCCTCGTGAGAGGGAAAAAATGGGAGGCCCCGCCACGGCCGACGCCACGCGGGCTTTGCCCGGCGGCACTTGTCGGCGGCGGCGAGGGGAGGGGGAGATCTGGGAGGGGGCCGGAGTGGCGGCTAGGGTTTCGCCCGGGCCGCCCGCGGGGAGGGCGACACGAGACATAGGACGAGAGAGATGCTCGCCAGTATGCGGCTATTCCAATCCAAGTTCGTATGCAAAAGTTAGAGTCATCGGAGTGCAGCCCTGTCATGAGGCGTGATGTGGCACGCCCCACCAGACCTATGTCTGATGGGTAGCGCGAGGGAACGGGTGTTTTGCATAACAGTCCGTTTTGTGCGAGCGATTTGACCTTCAAGATGACCTCTGATCAAAAAATGTTCAACACAAAAGTTTTTCGTCTCGTTGAAACGGTCAAGATTGCTTTTGGACTCGTTTCCATCCGAGGTCGTTTACTGCCTCAAACATGACCCGCAAGGTGCAGCCAGGTTGTAAACCGAACCGTTTTGGAAAGTTTGACTCCGAGTTGGACCCGAACTAGGGTTTTGGACGTAAATACAAGACTTTTCCTTGCACGGGAAGTCCATCCGCCTCTTATATACCTAAGGGGTGACGGCCGATTGAACAACAACACACAATCGTAAAACCCATCTACAAACTTTCATCTCCTACCCTAGTTTTCTACTTCTCGTTCATCAGTGTTCTTCGCTTCGGAGAGCTTCGATCTACGAAGCCCTAGGGGCGGGAGAACCGACCTAGGGCAGCCCATCACCGCCGTGCGTCCAGACGGGGTCTCTCCCGGCTGCGTGGGGTTTCGGGTCTTCTAAAGAGCTCGCCGGATTGTCTTGCGTATCGCGCTTCCGGTGAGCCTCCTTCGGCGACGTGTCCTGCGTATCGCGCTCGACACCGAGGGTACACAGTGACGTGTTCGTGTGTGAACAGAGTGTTTTCCACGTACCCTCGTAGACCGTAAGTGGAAGCGTTATGACAACGCGGTTGATGTAGTCGTACGTTTTCACGATCCGACCGATCCTAGTACTGAAAGTACGACACCTCTGTGATCTGCACATGTTCGGCTCGGTGACGTCCCACGAACACTCAATCTAGCTGAGTGTCGAGGGAGACCTTCGTCAGCACGACGGCGTGATGACGGTGATGATGAAGCTACCGTCGCAGGGCTTCGCCTAAGCACTACAATGATATGACCGAGGTGGATTATGGTGGAGGGGGGCACCGCACACGGCTAAGAGATCAATGATCAACTTGTGTGTCCATGGGGTGCCCCCTCCCCCGTATATAAAGGAGTGGAGGAGGGGAGGGGCCGGCCCTCTCTATGGCGTGCCCTAGGGGAGTCCTACTTCCACCGGGAGTAGGATTCCCCCCTTCCCTAGTTGGAGTAGGAGAGGAAGGGAAGGAGGAGTAGGAGAAAAGGAAAGGCCCCCCCCCCCAAACCTATTCCAATTCGGCTTACTGCCCAAGGGGGCGCACCAGCCCCTTGTGGGCTGGTGTGATTCCTTCTTATGGCCCATAAGGCCCATAACCTCTCCCGGGGGGTTCCGGTAACCTCCCGGTACTCCAGAAAAATGCGCGAACCACTCGGAACCATCCTGATGTCCAAACATAGGCTTCCAATATATCAAATTTTATGTCTTGACTATTTCGAGACTCCTTGTCATGCTTGTGATCACATCCGGGACTCCGAACAACCTTCGGTTCATCAAAACACATAAACTCATAATACCGATCGTCATCAAACGTTAAGCGTGCGGACCCTACGGGTTCGAGAACTATGTAGACATGACCGAGACTCACTTCCGGTCAATAACCAATAGCGGAACCTAGATGCTAATATTGGTTCCTACATATTCTACGAAGATCTTTATCGGTCAAACCGCATAACAACATACGTTGTTCCCTTTGTCATCGGCATGTTACTTGCCCGAGATTCGATCGTCGGTATCTCAATACCTAGTTCAATCTCATTACTGGCAAGTCTCTTTACTTGTTCCGTAATGCATCATCCCACAACTAACTCATTAGTCACAATGCTTGCAAGACTGATAGTGATGTGCATTACCGAGAGGGCCTAGAGATACCTCTCCGATACTCGGAGTGACAAATCCTAATCTCAATCTATGCCAACTCAACAAACACCATTGCAGACACCTGTAGAGCACCTTTATGATCACCCAATTATGTTGTGACATTTGGTAGAACACAAAGTGTTCCTCCGGTATTCAGGAGTTGCATGATCACATAGTTATAGGAAACTGTATAAGTTATGGAGAAAGCAATAGCAATAAACTAAATGATCATCGTGCTAAGCTAACGGATGGGTCAAGTTAATCACATCATTCTCTAATGATGTGATACCGTTAATCAAATGACAACTCATGTCTATGCTTAGGAAACATAACCATCATTGATTCAACGAGCTAGTCAAGTAGACGCAAACTAGTGACACTTTGTTTGTCTATGTATTCACACATGTACTAAGTTTCCGTTTAATAAAATTCTAGCATGAATAGTAAACATTTATCATGATATAAGGAAATAAATAATAACTTTATTATTGCCTCTAGGGCATATTTCCTTCAGTCTCCCACTTGCACTAGAGTCAATAATCTAGTTCATATCGTCATGTGATTTAACACCAATAGTTCACATCTCCATGTGACTAATAACCAAAAGGTTTACTAGAGTCAATAATCTAGTTCACATCTCTATGTGATTAACCCAAAGAGTGATCATGTTTTGCTTGTGAGAGAAATTTAGTCTACGGGTCTGCAACATTCAGATCCGTATGTATTTTGCAAATTTCTATGTCTACAATACTCTCTATGGAGCTTACTCTAGCTAATTTCTCCCACTTTCAATATGTATCTAGATCGAGACTTAGAGTCATCTAGATCGATGTAAAAAGCTTGCATCAACGTAACTCTTTACGACGAACTCTTTTATCATCTCCATAACCGAGAAATATTTCCTTAGTCCTCTAAGGATAATTTTGACCGCTGTCCAGTAATCTACTCCTAGATCACTATTGTACTCCCATGCCAGAATCATGCTAAGGTATACAATAGGACTGGTACACAGCATAGCATGCTTTATAGAACCTATGACTGAGGCATAGGGAATGATTTTTTATTATCTTTCTATTTTCTGCTGTGGTCGGGTTTTCAGTCTTTACTCAACTTCACACCTTGCAACACAGGTAAGAACTCCTTCTTTCGACTGTTCCATTTTGAACTACTTCAAAATCTTGTCAAGGTATGTACTCATTGAAAAATCTTATCAAGCATCTTGATCTATCTCTATAGATGTTGATGCTCAATGTGTAAGCAGCTTCACCGAGGTCTTTCTTTGAAAAATTCTTATTCAAGTATCCTTTTATGCTATCCAGAAATTCAGTATCATTTCCGATGAACAATACGTCATCCACATATAATATCAAAAATGCTACAGAGCTCCCACTCACTTTTTTGTAAATACAGGCTTCTCCAAAATTCTTTATAAAACTATATGCTTTGATCAACTCATCAAAGCGTATATTCCAACTCCGAGATGCTTGCACCAGTCCATAGATGGATCACTGGAGCTTGCACACTTTGTTAGCACCTTTAGGATTGACAAACTTTCTTGTTGTATCATATACAACTCTTCTTTAAGAAATCCATTAAGGAATGCAGTTTTGACATCGTTTGCCAGATTTCATAAAATGTGGCAATTGCTAACATGATTCAGACAGACTTAAGCATCGCTACGGGTGATAAAATCGCATCGTAGTCAACACCTTGAACTTGTCGAAAACCTTTTTACGACAATTTGAGCTTTGTAGATAGTAACACTACTATCAGCGTCCGTCTTCCTCTTGAAGATCCATTTATTATCAATGGCTCACCAATCATTGGGCAAGTCAATCAAAGTCCATACTTTGTTCTTTATACATGGATCCCATCTCAGATTTCATGGCCTTAAGCCATTTCGCGGAATCTGGGCTTATCATCGCTTCCTCATAGTTCGTAGCTTTGTCATGGTCTAGTAACATGACTTTCAGAAATGATTACCGTACCACTCTGGTGCAGACCATACTCTGGTTGTCCTACGAGGTTCGGTAGTAACTTGATCTGAAGTTTCATGATCATCATCATTAGCTTCCTCACTAATTGGCGTAGAAATCACTAGAACTGATTTCTGTGATGAACTACTTTCCAATTCGGGAGAAGGTACAATTACCTCATCAAGTTCTACATTCCTCCCACTCACTTCTTTCGAGAGAAACTTCTTCTCTAGAAAGGATCAACTCTTAGCAACAAAGATCTTGCCTTTCGGATCTATGATAGAAGGTGTACCCAATAGTCTTTTGGGTATCCTATGAAGACACACTTTTCTGATTTGGGTTTGAGCTTATCAGGCTGAAACTTTTTCACATAAGCATCACAACCCCAAACTTTAAGAAACGATAGCTTAGGTTTCTAGCCAAACCACAGTTCATATGGTGTCGTCGATTAGATGGTGCCCTATTTAACGTGAATGTAGTGTCTCTAATGCATAACCCCAAAACGATAGTGGTAAATCGATAAGAGACATCATAGATTGCACTATATCCAATAAAGTACGGTTATGACGTTCGGACACACCATTATGCTATGGTGTTCTAGGTGGCATGAATTTGTGAAACTATTCCACATTGTTTTGGTTGAAGACCAAACTCGTAACTCACATATTCTCCTCCATGATCAGATCGTAGAAACTTTATTTTCTGTTTACGATGATTTTCCACTTCACTCTGAAATTCTTTGAACTTTTCAAATGTTTCAGACTTATGTTTCATCAAGTAGATATACCCATATCTTCTCAAATCATCTGTGAGGGTCAGAAAATAAAGATACCCTCCGCGAACCTCAACACTCATCGGACCGCATACATCAGTATGTATTATTTCCAATAAGTCAGTTGCTCGCTCCATTGTTCCGGAGAACGGAGTCTTAGTCATCTTGCCCATGAGGCATGGTTCACAAGCATCAAGTGATTCCAAAAGCCCATCAGCATGGAGTTTCTTCATGCGCTTTACACCAATATGACCTAAATGGCAGTGCCACAAATAAGTTGCACTATCATTATTAACTTTGCATATTTTGGCTTCAATATTATGAATATGTGTATCACTACAATCGAGATTCAATAAACCATTTATATTGAGTGCATGACCATAGAAGGTTTTATTCATGTAAATAGAACAACAATTATTCTTTGACTTAAATGAATAACTGTATTGCAATAAACATGATCCAATCATATTCATGCTCAACACAAACACCAAATAACATTTATTTTAGGTTCAACACTAATCCCGAAGGTAAATGGAGTGTGCGATGGTGATCTTATCAACCTTGGAATCACTTCCAACACACATCATCACCTCGCCCTTAACTAGTCTCTGTTTATTTTGCAACTCCCATTTCAAGTTACTACTCTTAGCAACTAAACCAGTATCAAATACCAAGGGGTTGCTATAAACACTAGTAAAGTACACATCAATAACATGTATATCCAATATACCTTTGTTCAATATGCCATCCTTCTTATCCTCCAAGTATCTAGGGCAGTTCCACTTCTAGTGACCATTTCCTTTGCAGTAGAAGCACTCAGTTTCAGGCTTGGGTCTAGCTTTGGGCTTCTTCATGGGAGTGGAAACTTGCTTGCCATTCTTCTTGAAATTCCCTTTCTTTCCCTTGCCCTTTTACTTGAAACTAGTGGTCTTGTCAACCATCAACACTTGATGCTTTTCTTGATTTCTACCTTCGCTGATTTCAGCAGCATCGCGAAGAGCTTGGGAATTACTTTCGTCATCCCTTGCATATATAGTTCATCATGATGTTCTAGTAACTTGGTGATAGTGACTAGAGAACTCTGTAAATCACTATTTTATCTGGAAGATTAACTCCCACTTGATTGAAGCAATTGTAGTACTCAGACAATCTGAGCACATGCTCATTGGTTGAGCTATTCTCCTCCATCTTGTAGGCAAAGTACTATCAGAGGTCTCATACCTCTCGACATGGGCATGAGTCTGAAATACTAGTTTCAACTCTTGGAACATCTTATATGTTCTGTGGCGTACAACATGTTTTTAGAAGTCCCGGTTCTGAGCCGTAAAGCATGGTGCACTAAACTATCAAGTAGTCATCATACCGAGCTTTGCCAAACGTTCATAACGTCTGCATCTGCTCCTGCAATAGGCCCGTCACCTAGTGGTGCATGAAGGACATAATTCTTCTGTGCAGCAATGAGGACAATCCTCAGATCACGGACCTAGTTCGCATCATTGCTACTATCATCTTTCAACATATTTGTCTCTAGGAACATATCAAAAATAAAACAGGGGAGTGATACGTCTCCAACGTATCTATAATTTTTTATTGTTCCATGCTATTATATTATCAACCTTGGATGTTTTATATGCATTTATATGCTATTTTATATGATTTTTGGGACTAACCTATTAACCTAGAGCCCAGTGCGAGTTTCTGTTTTTTCCTTGTTTTAGAGTATCGCAGAAAAGGAAAATCAAATGGAGTCCAATTGACCTGAAACCTCACGAAACTTATTTTTGGACCAGAAGAAGCCCACGGAGTATCGGAGATGGACCAGAAGAGTCCCGGGCTGCCCACGAGGGTGGGGGGTGCGCCCACCCCCTGGGCGCGCCCCCCTGCCTCGTGGACAGCCCAGAGATCTACCGACGTTCTTCTTCCTCCTATATATACCCATATACCCTAAAAACTTCGAGGGGCACAATAGATCGGGAGTTCCACCGCCAGAAGCCTCCATAGCCATCTAAAACCAATCTAGACCCATTCCGGCACCCTGCTGGAGGGGTAATCCCTCTCCGGTGGCCATCTTCATCATCCCGGTGCTCTCCATGACGAGGACGGAGTAGTTCTCCCTCGGGGCTGAGGGTATGTACTAGTAGCTATGTGTTTGATCTCTCTCCCTCTTGTTCTTGAGGTGGTACGATCTTGATGTATCGCGAGCTTTGCTATTATAGTTGGATCTTATGATGTTTCTCCCCCTCTACTCTCTTGTAATGGATTGAGTTTTCTCTTTGAAGTTATCTTATCGGATTGAGTCTTTAAGGATTTGAGAACACTTGATGTATGTCTTGCCGTGCTTATCTATGGTGACAATGGGATATCACGTGATCCACTTGATGTATGTTTTGGTGATCAACTTGCGGGTTCCGCCCATGAACCTACTCATAGGGGTTGGCACACGTTTTTGTCTTGACTCTCCGGTAGAATCTTTGGGGCACTCTTTGAAGTACTTTGTGTTGGTTTGAATAGATGAATCTGAGATTGTGTGATGCATATCGTATAATCATACCCACGGATACTTGAGGTGACATTGGAGTATCTAGGTGACATTAGGGTTTTGGTTGACTTGTGTCTTAAGGTGTTATTCCAGTACGAACTCTATGATAGATTGAACGGAAAGAATAGCTTCATGTTATTTTACTACGGACTCTTGAATAGATCGATCAGAAAGGATAACTTTGAGGTGGTTTCGTACCCTACCATAATCTCTTCATTTGTTCTCCGCTATTAGTGACTTTGGAGTGACTCTTTGTTGCATGTTGAGGGATAGTTATATGATCCAATTATGTTATTATTGTTGAGAGAACTTGCACTAGTGAAAGTATGAACCCTAGGCCTTGTTTCCTAGCATTGCAGTACCGTTTGTGCTCACTTTTATCATTAGTTACCTTGCTGTTTTTATATTTTCAGATTACAAAAACCTTTATCTACCATCCATATACCACTTGTATCACCATCTCTTCGCCGAACTAGTGCACCTATACAATCTACCATTGTATTGGGTGTGTTGGGGACACAAGAGACTCTTTGTTATTTGGTTGCAGGGTTTCTTGAGAGAGGCCATCTTCATCCTACGCCTCCTACGGATTGATAAACCTTAGGTCATCCACTTGAGGGAAATTTGCTACTGTCCTACAAACCTCTGCACTTGGAGGCCCAACAACGTCTACAAGAAGAAGGTTGTGTAGTAGACATCAAGCCCTTTTCTGGCGCCGTTGCCGGGGAGGTGAGTGCTTGAAGGTATATCTTTAGATCTAGCAATCGAATTTTCTTGTTTCTTGTTTTAGCACTAGTTTAGTTTATAAAAGAAAACTACAAAAATTATGGAATTGAGTTTGCCTCATACGCTTCATCTTTTTAATATATTTCGTGAGTATGATGGAAAGGAAAATTGTGCCAAAGTGTTAGAATAAGAATGCATTAAAATTTTTGGCACTAAATCTTTGAATGATGAGCATGATTGCAATGTTATTAGTATGAACTCTTTGAATATCCATAATACTAATGATGATTGCACTAGTCATGATGAGAATTTCTCTTATAAGCATGTCGATTTTTGTGGAGTGCATAGAGTTTGCAAGTACACACCAATTAGGGAAGATAGATTTCGCAAGAGGCATAAGTACTTAGAAACTAAATGGTTGCCAGAAAGGCTAGATGTTTGTGCTGAAAATTTAAATTTTCTTAGTCGTACTTGTGAACTTTGCAATGAACGTGGTCAATTGACCATCCGATGCAAATTTTTTCATGATCTAATCGTTTCCAAAAATTGTGATGACTTGATTTCCCTTGCACATCATAATGAACTTAGTTTGCTTATGGGTTATGAAGAAATGAAACGTATTACTAACTATCTTCCAGTATTTTCCCGTGATAAACTTCTTGATTTTGATCTAGAGGAAATTTATATGTATTGTGCGGTGAATTATATTGAAAATCCTTATATTGCCAATTACATAAAGAAAAGAAAACAAATAGAAGATGAAGATAATACTAATGAAAGGGAAGAGACTTCCCAATATCCTCCTATTATTTCTTATGATGAATCAGGTAACGAGGAGGAGCCTTCTATTCAACCAATCTCATTAATAAGGAGCTCCAAAAAGAGGGTTGAACCCACACATGATGTGAAGAAGAAAAAGAAAAAACAGAGAAGTAAAGGTAAAAAGGTATCCCTCCCAAATGATGTTGCTCCTATTACTCCTTGTGATGATGATAATTGCTATACTATTGGTGTTGTCCATACTATTAATGATGAGAGAGATTATGCTTATGATATGAAAAGGCCCAAGCTTGGGGATGCTATGTTTGATGAAGATGATGTTTTTAGTCTCCCAAGTTTTGATATGCAAATTTATAATGATGATAGCATGCCTCCTACTTATGATGATTATATTGATGAAAGTGGGTTTGGAAGAGTGTCAACTTTAGGAAGTTGTAATCCCACTATTTTGGAGGATGTTGAATCTTATTGTGATAATTATGAAAGTGGATTTGGAGAGGTCATGACTTTATTTAGTAATGATTCCACTATCATGGAAGAGGTTTCAATCGATTATGATGAGAACAAAGTTGCTACTTATGATAATTATTGTGATGATACATATGCTATAAAAAGTAGTGATGATTATATTTATAAAACTTGTCATGACTATGATTATCCTTTTTCTGAACATTACTCTTTTAATGTGGAAACAATTTATAGTATTCGATTCTCTTATGATACTCCCACTATTCCGATTGAGAAGAATTTTGCTTATGTGGAGAGTAGTAAATTTTCTATGCTTGTAGATCATGAAAAGAATTCTTTATGTGATGGTTATATTGTTGAACTCATTAATGATTCTACTGAAAATTATTATGAGGGAGGAATATATGGTTGTAGGAATTGCAATAATATCAAGTTTCCTCTCTATGTGCTTAAAGTTTTGAAGTTATGCTTGTTTTGCCCACCTATGCTAGTTGATTATTGTTCCCATAAGTTGTTTGCTCACAAAATCCCTATGCATAGGAAGAGGGTTATACTTTAATGTGCTAGTCATATTTTTCATGATGCTCTCTTTATGTTTCAATTCTTATCCTTTATGTGAGCATCATTGAAATCATCATGCCTAGCTAGGGGCGTTAAACGACAGCGCTTGTTGGGAGGCAACCCAATTTTATTTTTAGTTCCTTGATTTTTGTTCCTGTTTAGTAATAAATAATTCATCTCGCCTATGTTTAGATGTGGTTTTATGTTTTAATTAGTGTTTGTGCCAAGTAAAGCCTTTAGGATCTTCTTGGGTGATTGTTATTTGATCTTGGTGTAAAAAACAGAAAGTATGCGCTCACGAGAATAATTTTAATTTTTCACCAGAGAGCGATAAAATACCAATTCCAACTGCAGTATATCAATAAAAAAATTCCTAGGACTTCCTAATTTCTCAGGATCTTTGGAGTTACAGAAGTATTCGGAACCGACAGATTACTACAGACTATTCTGTTTTTGATAGATTCTGTTTTCTATGTGTTGTTTGCTTATTTTGATGAATATATGAGAAGTATTAGAGGGTATGAACCATATAGAAGTTGGAATAAAGTAGATATTACACCAATATGAATTTAGAATGAGTTCACAACAGTACCTAAGTGGTGATTTATTTTCTTATACTAATGGAGCTTACGAGTTTTCTATTAAGTTTTGTGTTGTGAAGTTTTCAAGTTTTGGGTAAAGATTCGATGGACTATAGAATAAGGAGTGGCAAGAGTCTAAGCTTGGGGATGCCCAAGGCACCCCAAGGCAATATTCAAGTACAACGAAGAGCCTAAGCCTGGGGATGCCCAGGAAGGCATCCCCTCTTTCGTCTTCGTTCATCGGTAACTTTACTTGGAGCTATATTTTTATTCGCCACATGATATGTGTTTTGCTTGGAGAATCATTTTGTTTTATTTTGTTTTGCTTGATGTTTGAATAAAATACCAAGATCTTAAATTCTTAAATGTTACAGAGTCTTCACATAGTTGCATGATTATTCGACTACTCATTGATCTTCACTTATATCTTTTGGAGTAGTTTGTCATTTCTCCAGTGCTTCACTTATATCTTTTTAGAGCATGGTGGTGGTTTTATTTTATAGAAATAGATGAACTCTCATGCTTCACTTATATTATTTTGAGAGTCTTGATCAGCATGGTAATTTGCTTTGGGTATGAAATTAGTCCTAATATGATGGGCATCCAAGAGGGATATAATAAAAACTTTCATATAGAGTGCATTGAATACTATGTGAAGTTTGATACCTGATGATTGTTTTGAGATATGAAGATGGTGATATTAGAGTCATGCTAGTTGAGTAGTTGTGAATTTGAGAGATACTTGTGTTAAAGTTTGTGATTCTCGTAGCATGCACGTATGGTGAAACGTTATGTGATGAAGTCGGAGCATGATTTATTTATTGATTGTCTTCCTTATGAGTGGCGGTCGGGGACGAGCGATGGTCTTTTCCTACCAATCTATCCCCTAGGAGCATGCGCGTAGTACTTTGTTTCGATAACTAATAGATTTTTGCAATAATTATGTGAGTTCTTTATGACTAATGTTGATTCCATGGATTATACGCACTCTCACCCTTCCACCATTGCTAGCCTCTCTAGTATCGTGCAACTTTCGCCGGTACCTTAAACCCACCATATACCTTCCTCAAAACTGCCACCATAACTACCTATCATGGCATTTCCATAGCCATTCCGAGATATATTGCCATGCAACTTACCACCGTTCCATTTATTATGACACGCTCCATCATTGTCATATTGCTTTGCATGATCATGTAGTTGACATCGTATTTGTTGCAAAGGCACCATTCATAATTCTTCCATACATGTCACTCTTGATTCATTGCACATCCCGGTACACTGCCGGAGGCATTCATATAGAGTCATATTTTTTTCTAAGTATCGAGTTGTAATTCTTGAGTTGTAAGTAAATAAAAGTGTGATGATCATCATTATTAGAGCATTGTCCCAGTGAGGAAAGGATGATGGATACTATGATTCCCCCACAAGTCAGGATGAGACTCTGGACTAAAAAAAAGAGGCCATAAAAAAGAGAGAGAAAAGGCCCAAATAAAAAAATGAGAGAAAAAGAGAGAAGGGACAATGCTACTATCCTTTTACCACACTCGTGCTTCAAAGTAGCACCATGATCTTCATGATAGAGAGTCTCCTATGATATCACTTTCATATAATAGTGGGAATTTTTCATTATAGAACTTGGCTTGTATATTCCAATGATGGGCTTCCTCAAAATGCACTAGGTCTTCATGAGCAAGCGAGTTGGATGCACACCCACTTAGTGTCTTTTTGAGCTTTCATACACTTATAGCTCTAGTGCACCGTTGCATGGCAATCCCAACTCACTCACATTGATATCTATTGATGGGCATCTCCATAGCCCGTTGATACGCCTAGTTGGTGTGAGACTATCTTCTCCCTTTTTGTCTTCTCCACAACCACCATTCTATTCCACCTATAGTGCTATGTCCATGGCTCATGCTCATGTATTGTGTGAAGATTGAAAAAGTTTCAGAACATCAAAAGTATGAAAAAATTGCTTGGCTTGTCATCGGGGTTGTGCATGATTTAAATATTTTGTGTGGTGAATATAGAGCATAGCCAGACTATATGATTTTGTAGGGATAGCTTTCTTTGGCCATGTTATTTTGAGAAGACATAATTGCTTGGTTAGTATGCTTGAAGTATTATTATTTTTTTGTCAATATTAAACTTTTGTCTTAAATCTTATGGATCTGAATATTCTTGCAACAGTAAAGAGAACTACATGGATAAATATGTTAGGTAGCATTCCACATCAAAAATTTGGTTTTTATCATTTACCTACTCGAGGACGAGCAGGAATTAAGCTTGGGGATGCTGATACGTCTCCAACGTATCTATAATTTTTTTATTGTTCCATGCTATTATATTATCAATCTTGGATGTTTTATATGCATTTATATGCTATTTATATGATTTTTGGGACTAACCTATTAACCTAGAGCCCAGTGCTAGTGCCAGTTTCTCTTTTTTCCTTGTTTTAGAGTATCGCAGAAAAGGAAAATCAAACGGAGTCCAATTGACCTGAACTTCATGAAACTTATTTTTGGACCAGAAGAAGCCCACGGAGTATCGGAGATGGACCAGAAGAGTCCCGGGCTGCGCACGAGGGTGGGGGCACGCCCACCCCCCCTAGGCGCGCCCTCCCTGCCTCGTGGACAGCCCGGAGATCTACCAACGTACTTCTTCCTCCTATATATACCCATATACCCTAAAAACTTCGAGGAGCACAATAGATCAGGAATTCCACCGCCAGAAGCCTACGTAGCCACCGAAAACCAATCTAGACCCGTTCCGGCACCCTGCCGGAGGGGGAATCCCTCTCCGGTGGCCATCTTGATCATCCCGGTGCTCTCCATGACGAGGAGGGAGTAGTTCTCCCTCGGGGCTGAGGGTATGTACCAGTAGCTATGTGTTTGATCTCTCTCCCTCGTGTTCTTGAGGTGGTACGATCTTGATGTATCGCGAGCTTTGCTATTATAGTTGGATCTTATGATGTTTCTCCCCCTCTACTCTCTTGTAATGGATTGAGTTTTCCCTTTGAAGTTATCTTATCGGATTGAGTCTTTAAGGATTTGAGAACACTTGATGTATATCTTGCCGTGCTTATCTGTGGTGACAATGGGATATCACGTGATCCACTTGATGTATGTTTTGGTGATCAACTTGCGGGTTCCGCCCATGAATCTATGCATAGGGGTTGGCACACGTTTTCGTCTTGACTCTCTGGTAGAATCTTTGGGGCACTCTTTGAAGTACTTTGTGTTGGTTTGAATAGATGAATCTGAGATTGTGTGATGCATATCATATAATCATACCCACGGATACTTGAGGTGACATTGGAGTATCTAGGTGACATTAGGGTTTTGGTTGATTTGTGTCTTAAGGTGTTATTCCAGTACGAACTCTATGATAGATTGAACGGAAAGAATAGCTTCATGTTATTTTACTAAGGACTCTTGAATAGGTCGATCAGAAAGGGTAAATTTGAGGTGGTTTCGTACCCTACCATAATCTCTTTGTTTGTTCTCCGCTATTAGTGACTTTGGAGTGACTCTTTGTTGCATGTTGAGGGATAGTTATATGATCCAATTATGTTATTATTGTTGAGAGAACTTGCACTAGTGAAAGTATGAACCCTAGGCCTTGTTTCCTAGCATTGCAGTACCGTTTGTGCTCACTTTTATCATTAGTTACCTTGCTGTTTTTATATTTTCAGATTACAAAAACCTTTATCTACCATCCATATACCACTTGTATCACCATCTCTTCGCCGAACTAGTGCACCTATACAATCTACCATTGTATTGGGTGTGTTGGGGACACAAGAGACTCTTTGTTATTTGGTTGCAGGGTTTCTTGAGAGAGGCCATCTTCATCCTACGCCTCCTACGGATTGATAAACCTTAGGTCATCCACTTGAGGGAAATTTGCTACTGTCCTACAAACCTCTGCACTTGGAGGCCCAACAATGTCTACAAGAAGAAGGTTGTGTAGTAGACATCAAGCTCTTTTCTGGCGCCGTTGCCGGGGAGGTGAGTGCTTGAAGGTATATCTTTAGATCTTGCAATCGAATCTTCTTATTTCTTGTTTTAGCACTAGTTTAGTTTATAAAAGAAAACGACAAAAAATTATGGAATTGAGTTTGACTCATATGCTTCATCTTTTTAATATCTTTCATGAGTATGATGGAAAGGAAAATTGTGCCAAAGTGTTAGAAGAAGAATGCATTAAAATGTTTGGCACTAAATATTTGAATGATGAGCATGATTGCAATGTTATTAGTATGAACTCTTTGAATATCCATAGTACTAATGATGATTGCACTAGTCATGATGAGAATGTCTCTTATAAGCATGTCGATTTTTGTGGAGTGCATAGAGTTTGCAAGTACACACCAATTAGGGAAGATAGATTTTGCAAGAGGCATAAGTACCGTCATGATCACATCGTCACCGGCTTGACACCTTGATCTCCATCGAAGCATCGTTGTCGTCTCACCAACTATTGCTTCTACGACTATCGCCACCGCATAGTGATAAAGTAAAACAATTGCATGGCGATTGCATTTCATACAATAAAGCGACAACTATATGGCTCCTGCCAGTTGCCGATAACTGTGTTACAAAACATGATCATCTCATACAATAAAATTTAGCATCATGTCTTGACCATATCACATCACAACATGCCCTGCAAAAACAAGTTAGACGTCCTCTACTTTGTTGTTGCAAGTTTTATGTGGCTGCTACGGGCTGAGCAAGAACCGTTATTACCCACGCATCAAAAAACCACAACGCGGTATAGTGATTGCTTTTTGATCTTCAGAAAGAACCCTGTTCATTGAATCCGATTCAACTAAAGTTGTAGAAACTGACACCCACCATCCACCTGTGTGCGAAGCACGTCGGTAGAACCAGTCTCGCGTAAGCGTACGCGTAATGTTGGTCTGGGCCGCTTCATCCAACAATACCGCCGAATCAAGAATTAACGAGTGACGGCAAGCAATATGTCTATACCCACGCCCACAACTCATTTGTGTTCTACTCGTGCATATAACATCTACGCATAAACCTGGCTCAGATGCCACTATTGGGGAACGCAGTAATTTCAAAAAATGTCCTACGCACACGCAAGATCATGGTGATGCATAGAAACGAGAGGGGAAGAGTGTTGTCCATGTACCCTCGTAGACCGTAAGCGGAAGTGTTATGATAACGCGGTTGATGTAGTCGTACGTCTTCACGATCCGACCGATCCTAGTACCTAAAGTACGACACCTCCGTGATCTGCACACGTTCGGCTCGGTGACGTCCCACGAACTCTCGATCCAGCTGAGTGTCGAGGGAGAGCTTCGTCAGCACGACGGCATGATGACGATGATGATGAAGCTACCATCGCAGGGCTTCACCTAAGCACTACGATGATATGACCGAGGTGGATTATGGTGGAGGGGGGCACCGCACACGGCTAAGATATCAATGATCAACTTGTGTGTCCATCGGGTGCCCCCTCCCCCGTATATAAAGGAGTGGAGGAGGGAAGGGGCCGGCCCTCTCTATGGCGCGCCCTAGGGGAGTCATACTCCCACCGGGAGTAGGATTCCCCCTTCCCTAGTTGAAGTAGGAGAGGAAGGGAAGGAGGAGTAGGAGAGAAGGAAAGGCCCCCCAAAACCTATTCCAATTCGGCCTCCTGCCCAAGGGGGGCGCACCAGCCCCTTGTGGGCCGGTGTGCTTCCTTCTTATGGCCTATAAGGCCCATAACTTCTCCCGGGGGATTCCGGTAACCTCCCGGTACTCCGGAAAAATGCCCGAACCACTTGGAACCATTCTGATGTCCAAACATAGGCGTCCAATATATCGATTTTTATGTATCGACCATTTCGAGACTCCTCGTCATGCCCATGACCACATCCGGGACTCCGAACAACCTTCGGTTCATCAAAACACATAAACTCATAATACCGATCGTCACCGAACGTTAAGCATGCGGACCCTACAGGTTCGAGAACTATGTAGACATGACCGAGACTCACTTCCGGTCAATAACCAATAGAGGAACCTGGATGCTCATATTGGTTCCTACATATTCTATGAAGATCTTTATCGGTCAAAACGCATAACAACATACGTTGTTCCCTTTGTCATCGGTATGTTACTTGCCCGAGATTCGATCGCCGGTATCTCAATACCTAGTTCAATCTCGTTATCGGAAAGTCTCTTTACTCATTCTATAATGCATCATCCCGCAACTAACTCATTAGTCACAATGCTTGCAAGGCTTATAGTGATGTGCATTACCGAGAGGGCCCAGAGATACCTCTCCGATACTCGGAGTGGCAAATCCTAATCTCGATATATGCCAACTCAAGAAACACCATTGGAGACACCTGTAGAGTACCTTTATAATCACCCAGTTACGTTGTGACGTTTGGTAGCACTCAAAGTGTTCCTTCGGTATTCGGGAGTTGCATGATCTCATAGTTATAGGTACATGTATAAGTTATGGAGAAAGCAATAGCAACAAACTAAACGATCATCGTGCTAAGCTAACGGATGGGTCAAGTCAATCACATCATTCTCTAATGATGTGATCCTGTTAATCAAATGACAACTCATGTCTATGGTTAGGAAACATAACCATCATTGATTCAACGAGCTACTAAAGTAGAGGCAAACTAGTGATGCTTTGTTTGTCTATGTATTCACACATGTACTAAGTTTCCAGTTAATACAATTCTAGCATGAATAATAAACATTTATCATGATATAAGGAAATAAATAATAACTTTATTATTGCCTCTAGGGCATATTTCCTTCATGAATGCATAGGATTCCAAAAATCCTTTATTTATTTTGTTTCCATAGGAAATGGGATATGGATGGACAAAATCAAGCCAATACTTGGAAAGGAGTAAAGTGGAGATAGAGGGGATCAATGTGGGTGGCGCACTAGAGAAAACAAATCAAAAGATGACGCTGCATATAACCACATCTGCTCGTATGAGCAGTCGTTTGGTGCGGAAATCAAGGCTCCACGTCCACCTGAACAACCTTTATAAAGGGGCCGATGCCAAATGGATAACAAAACATCATGGGGGGAGCAGAACAACCATTCATCATCATCCCCATCAACCCTATACGTTGTCATTTCCATATCCATAGCCACCACCTTATCTCCATCATAGTTCTCGGCGATCTAGTCATACTTGTAATCGTGTATCACACACGGCATCCATTGTAAGACATATTATCAGTCAATCTATCTTCATGCTGTGTTTTTTGTGTGATTTGATCTCCATGTGTGAGTAGTCCGGTAAGGTATGGGTTGAGGCAAGGGCCTTGAATTAATGTCTTGTAGGTGTAACATAAAATTGTTTCGGAAGTTGTCTCTTGTCTCATTTGTGGTCTTCATCCAAGGAGGTACCAAAGATCATGGAGAACGAGCCACGGAGAGGCTAAGGGTAGGGAGACTGTGAAGTGTTATTGTGAACACCGGTGACAGAAAAGTTTAGTACGATAACACGGATCCTATCCCTGGGGATTCAAGAGGTGTGGTCATTAAACACCCAATGCTTTTGTCTAATTATTGCAATCTTAATTATCGAGGCAACCCCATGTGACGGATAGGTCTGCCGGTTCGACAACTAACTCTTGATGCTGGACATGCGCAGATCAATACGTAATTTGGCCACGTCCTCCACTTCGATACCTAACAAGCACATCTTGATGGGTTACTTCCAAAGCACAAATTAAGATCATATTTGGTCCCATCACAAATATATGGTTGTAAGCATAAGACCTCGTACCCATGCCTACTTTTATTATAAGTGTTCTTCCTACGTCTGTTTGATTTACGATCCGGTCAAAAGCTCGAATTAATTCTTTAGAAAAATCTTGTTTGAGACCCTAGCTTAAAGGCCACTGTCCTCTTGTGTATTTGATAACTCAGGGCACCTCTGGGCAAAAACGCAAGAATCCTTTCTTGTCCATTTCTTAATCACCAAAGTGTTGGAAATATGCCCTAGAGGCAATAATATTTGTATTATTATATTTTCATATTCATAATTATAGAGTTTATATTCTATGATATAACTGCTATAATCCTGGAATATGTGATTCAATGGAAAACTCATATGCACGTGTGGAATTGTAAACGGTTAACTAAAAGGTTCCTAGTCTTGCCTCTTGGACTAGCTCAAGTGTTATTGGTGATTACATTTTACGGATCTTAGGATATCATTAAGTGTAACATTAGTCCTAAAACAACATTGAGATTCTGACGTTGGAAGAGCAATCATATTGAACCAAACCAAACTTGTTTGTTGTGAATTGGATTAATATCGTCTGTATTCAATTGTAATAACATGGAGTGTAAACGTGTGATCTTTCTCCTTAGACCATGAGAGTATAGTGGTCACTTCTTACCGTACGATGGGATTTGGGTTTGCTCAAACGTCACCTGTAACACGACGATCATAATGACAAATTACAGGTTCATCAGAAAGTTTGTCAAGTGGCCAAATAGCTCAATAGCGGGATTTGATCCTCCAGCGATGGAGAGATATTTTATGGCCCTCTCGGTGTGAAGGCATCATAGTTGCTACCTCTTGAGCACTGTGTTGGTTTTCCCTTGAAGAGGAAAGGGTGATGCAGCAAAGTAGCATAAGTATTTCCCTCAGTTTTTGAGAACCAAGGTATCAATCCAGTAGGAGGCCACACGCAAGTCCCTCGTACCTACACAAACAAATAAGAACCTCGCAACCAACGCGATAAAGGGGTTGTCAATCCCTTCACTGTCACTTACGAGAGTGAGATTTGATAGAGATAATAATGATAAGATAAATATTTTTGGTATTTTTATGATATAGATTGAAAGTAAAGATTGCAAGGTAAAGTAGATTGGAAACTTGGAAAATAGACTCGGGGGCCATAGGTTTCACTACTGGCTTCTCTCAAGATAGCATAAGTATTACAGTGGGTGAACGAATTACTGTCGAGCAATTGATAGAAAAGCGAATAATTATGAGAATATCTAGGCATGATCATGTATATAGGCATCACGTCCGTGACAAGTAGATCGACTCCTGCCTACATCTACTACTATTACTCCACACATCGACGGCTATCCAGCATGCATCAAGAGTATTAAGTTCATAAGAACAGAGTAACGCCTTAGGTAAGATGACATGATGTAGAGGGATAAACTCAAGAAATATGATATAAACCCCATCTTTTTATCCTCGATGGCAACAATACAATACGTGTCGTTTCCCTTTCTGTCACTGGGATCGAGCACCGCAAGATTGAACCCAAAGCTAAGCACTTCTCCCATTGCAAGAAATATCAATCTAGTAGGCCAAACCAAACTGATAATTCGAAGAGACTTACAAGGATAACCAATCATGCATAAAAGATTTCAGAGAAGAATCAAATATTGTTCATAGATAGACTTGATCATAAACCCACAATTCATCGGATCTCTACAAACACACTGCAAAAAGAGTTACATCGAATAGATCTCCAAGAAGATCGAGGAGAACTTGGTATTCAGATCCAAAGAGAGAGAATAAGCCATCTACTAGCTATGGACCCGAAGGTCTGAAGTAAACTACTCACACATCATCGGAGGGGCCATGGAGTTGATGTAGAGGCCCTCCGTGATCAATCCCCCTCCGACAGAGCTCTGGAAAAGGCCCTAAGATGGGATCTCTTGGGTACAAAAGGTTGCGGCGATGGAAATAGGGTTTCATGGTGCTCCTGGATGTTTTCGGGGTATGTGATCATATATAGGAGGAAGAAGTAGGTCGGTTGAGCCACGAGGGGCCCACGAGGGGGGAGGGCGCGCCCATGGGGTAGGCGGGCCCCTGCCTCGTGGACACCTCGTTGGTTGCTTGACGTCCACTCCAAGTCCTCTGGATCATGTTTGTTCCAAAAATCACGCTCCCGAAGGTTTCATTCCGTTTGGACTCCGTTTGATATTCCTTTTCTGCGAAACACTGAAATAGGCAAAAAAACAGCAATTTGCACTGGGCCTTGGGTTAATAGGTTAGTCCCAAAAATAATATAAAAGAGTAAAATAAAGCCCATTAACATCCAAAACAGATAATATAATAGCATGGAACAATCAAAAATTATAGATACGTTGGAGACGTACCAGCATCCCCAAGCTTAATTCCTGCTTGTCCTCGAGTAGGTAAATTCTAAAACAAAATTTTTGATGTGGAATGCTACCTAGCATAATCTTCAATGTAATTCTCTTTATTGTGCCATGAATATTCAGATCCGAAAGATTCAAGGTAACAGTTTAATGTTGACACACAAATAATAATACTTCAAGCATACTAACTAAGCAATTATGTCTTCTCAAAATAACATGGCCAAAGAAAGTTATCCCTACAAAATCATATAGTCTGGCTATGTTCTATCTTCACCACACAAAGTATTTAAATCATGCACAACCCCGATGACAAGCCAAGAAATTGTTTCATACTTTTGATGTTCTCAAACTTTTTCAATCTTCACGCAATACATGAGCGTGAGCCATGGACATAGCACTATATGTGGAATAGAATGGTGGTTGTGGAGAAGAAAAAAAAGGAGAAGATAGTCTCACATCAACTAGGCGTATCAATGGGCTATGGAGATGCCCATCAATAGATATCAATGTGAGTGAGTAGGGTTTGCCATGCAACGGATGCACTAGAGCTATAAGTGTATGAAAGCTCAACAAAAGAAATTAAGTGGGTGTGCATCCAACTTGCTTTATCACGAAGACCTAGGGCATTTGAGGAAGCCCATCATTGGAATATACAAACCAAGTTCTATAATGCAAAAATCCCACTAGTATATGAAAGTGATAACATATGCGACTCTCTATCATGAAGATCATGTTGCTACTTTGAAACACAAGTGTGGAAAAAGGATAGTAACATTGTCCCTTCTCTCTTTTTCTCTCATTTTTTATTTGGGCCTTCTTTTTTTAATGGCCTCTTTTTTCGTCCGGAGTCTCATCCCGACTTGTGGGGGAATCATAGTCTCCATCATCCTTTCCTCACATGGGACAATTCTCTAATAATGATGATCATCACACTTTTATTTACTTACAACTCAAAGAATTACAACTTGATACTTAGAACAAAATATGACTCTATGTGAATGCCTTCGGCGGTGTACCGGGATATGCAATGAATCAAGAGTGACATGTATGAAAGAATTATGAACGGTGGTTTTGCCACAAATACAATGTCAACTACATGATCATGCAAAGCAATATGACAATGATGAAGCGTGTCATAATAACGGAACGGTGGAAAGTTGCATGGCAATATATCTCGGAATGGCTATGGAAATGCCATAATAGGTAGGTATGGTGGCTGTTTTGAGGAAGATATATGGTGGGTTTATGGTACCGGTGAAAGTTGCGCAGTACTAGAGAGGCTAGCAATGGTGGAAGGGTGAGAGTGCGTATAATCCATGGACTCATCATTAGTCATAAAGAACTCACATACTTATTGCAAAAATCTATTTGTTATTGAAACAAAGTACTACACGCATGCTCCTAGGGGGGTAGATTGATAGGAAAAGACCATTGCTCGTCCCCGACCACCACTCATAAGGAAGATAATCAATAAATAAATCATGCTCCGACTTCATCACATAACGGTTCACCATACGTGCATGCTACGGGAATCGCAAACTTTAGAACAAGTATTTCTCAAATTCACAACTACTCAACTAGCATACTCTAATATTACCACCTTCATATCTCAAAACAATCATCAAGTATCAAACTTCTCATAGTATTCAATGCACTTTTTATGATAGTTTTTATTATACCCATCTTGGATGCCTATCATATTAGAACTAAATTCATAACCAAAGCAAATTAACATGCTGTCCTAAAGGACTCTCAAAATAATATAAGTTAACCATGAGGGATCAATAATTTCTATTATTTAGAACCACCACCGTGCTCTAAAAGATATAAGCGAAGCACTAGAGCAAAATTATCTAGCTCAAAAGGTATAAGTGAATCACATAGAGTATTCTAATAAATTCCGATTCATGTGTGTCTCTCCCAAAAGGTGTGTACAGCAAGGATTATTGTTGTAATCTAAAAATCCAAGACTCAAATCATAAAAGACGCTCCAAGCAAAACACATATCATGTGGTGAATAAATATATAGCTCCAAGTAAAGTTATCGATAGACGAAGACGAAAGAGGGGATGCCTTCCGGGGCATCCCCAAGCTTAGGCTTTTGGTTGTCCTTGAATTTTACCTTGGGGTGCCTTGGGCATCCCCAAGATTAGGCTCTCACCACTCCTTATTCCATAATCCATCAAATCTTTACCCAAAACTTGAAAACTTCACAACACAAAACTTAAAAGAAAATCTCGTGAGCGCCGTTAGTAAAAGAAAACAAACCAACACTTCAAGGTACTGTAATGAACTCATTCTTTATTTATATTGTTGTTAAACCTAATGTATTTCAACCTATCTATGCTTCATAAACTCTATTACTAGCCATAGATTCATCAAAATAAGCAAACAACACACGAAAAACAGAATCTGTCAAAAACAGAACAGTCTGTAGTAATCTGTAGGTTTCGAATACTTCTGGAACCCCAAAAATTCTAAAATAAATTTCTGGACTTGAGGAATTCATCTATTAATCATCTTCAAAAAGCATTTACTAAATAGCACTCTACAGTAAAAAAAATGGCAGCAAATCTCGTGAGCGCTAAAGTTTCTGTTTTTACAGCAAGATCGCAAAGACTTTCCCCAAGTGTTCCCAAAGGTTCTACTTGGCACAAACACTAATTAAAAGCATAAAACCACATCTAAACACAGGCTAGATGAATTACTTATTACTAAACAGAATCAAAAATCAAGAAACAAAAATAAAATTGGGTTGCCTCCCAACAAGCGCTATCGTTTAACGCCCCTAGCTAGGCATAAAAAGCAAGGATAGATCTAGGTATTGTCATCTTTGGTATGCAATCCATAAGTGTCTCTCATAATATATTCATAAGGTAATTTAATTTTCTTTCTAGGAAAGTGTTCCATGCCCTTCCTTAATGGAAATTGGAATCTAATATTCCCTTCCTTCATATCAATAATTGCACCAATCGTTCTAAGGAAAGGTCCACCAAGAATAATAGGGCATGTAGGATTGCAAACTATATCAAGAACAATGAAATCTACGGGCACATAATTACTATTTGCAAAAATAAGAGCATCATTAATTCTTCCCATAGGTTTCTTAATGGTGGAATACGCAAGATGCAAGTTTAAAGAACAATCATCAAATTCACGGAAACCTAGCAAATCACACAAAGTTTTAGGAATCGTGGAAACACTAGCACCCAAATCACATAAAGCAAAGCATTCATGATCTTTAATCTTAATTTAATAGTAGGTTCCCACTCATTATGAAGTTTTCTAGGGATAGAAACTTGCAATTAAAGCTTTTCTTCATAAGATTGCATTAAAGCATCAATGATATGTTTAGTAAAAGCTTTATTTTGGCTATAAGCATGCGGAGAATTTAGCACGGATTGCAATACAATATGGGGTCAAAAAGCCAAAAAAAATAAGTGATTTTAGCCCTTATAAAAAGAAAACGGATTCTTGAACCTCTTTCACGCTCATGTCACGTCGAGGTACTGCAGAAAAAAGAACTGCAAAATCCGATCCAATTTTTCGTAATCGATTAGTTAACATGGTGGTTAACCGTATTATGAAAGACGGAAAAAAAATCATTGGCTTATCAAATTCTCTATCGCTCAAGTGGAATTTGGAACATTCCAAAAAGTGGGAGATCCAACTACAAGGAAACAGGCAGTCTGATACACATTGTTATAGTATCTTTCACCTCTCTTTTTTGATTTGACATGGGAAACATCTCCCATCCTTTCTTTGACTCTTTTTCTTTCTTTATATGGGAAATTATCCCAAATGACAAATGAATAGGTGTGGAAGTTATAATTGTAAATAAACCAGGATCGAATCAATATATTAAAGAAAAATAATCATAATAAAATTCCTTGAAATCCAAGATAGTGGGTTCATTGCTATTTAAAGTTTTGACCTCTCCAATCCCACTTTTATCAATTTTTGCATCAAGATCTAAAAACTCCTAATCATTGGGACGCCTTCTAACTAAAGTTGACTCATCTCCAGTCCCATCATTATCAAGATTCATATTGCAAAACAAAGATTTAATAGGTGACACATCAATAACTTTTATATCTTCATCTTTATTATCATGGAAACTAGAAGAACACGCTTTCACAAAGCAATATTTTTTAGCACGCATCCTAGTGATTCTTTCTTTACACTCATCATTGGAAATTCTCATAGCTTTGAGAGACTCATTGATATCATGCTTAGGTGGAATAGATCTAAGTTTCAAATAATCAACATCAAGAGAAATTCTATCTACATTCCTGGCCAACTCATCAATCTTAGACAATTTTTCTTCAATCAAAGCATTGAAACTCTTTTGCAAACTAATAAATTCTTTAATATTAGATTCAAAATCAGAGGCCATCTTATTATAATTGCCATCAGAATTATTGTAGGAATTACCATAACCATTAGAGGATTTACTAGGAAACGGCCTAGGATTAAAATTACCTCTATATGCGTTATTACCAAAATTGTTCCTACCAACAAAATTCACATCCATAGATTCATTATTATACTAAATCAAAGTAGACAAAGGCATATCATTAGGATTAGAATAAACACTTTTATTAGCAAACAATTTCATAAGTTCATCCATCTTTCCACTCAAAACATTGATTTCTTCTATAGAATGCACCTTTTTATTAGTAGATCTTTCAGTATGCCATTGAGAATAATTAACCATAATATTATCTAGGAGTTTAGTAGCTTCTCCTAAAGTGATTTCCATAAAAGTGCCTCCCGCGGCCGAATCTAAAAGATTTCTATAAGAAAAATTCAATCCGGCATAAAATTTTCGTATAATCATCCAAAGATTCAAACCATGTGTAGGGCAATTACGTATCATTAATTTCATTCTCTCCCAAGCTTGTGCAACATGTTCATGATCAAGTTGCTTAAAATTCATAATATCCTTTCTAAGAGTGATGATCTTAGCGGGATGAAAATACTTAGTGATAAAAGCATCTTTGCACTTATTCCATGAATCGATACTATTTTTAGGCAAAGACGAAAACCAAGTTTTAGCACAATCTCTAAGAGAAAATGGGAATAGCTTCAGTTTAACAATATCATTATCCACATATTTCTTCTTTTGCATATCACACAAATCAACAAAGTTGTTTATATGGGTAGCGGCATCTTCACTAGGAAGGCCAGAAAACGGACCTTTCATGACAAGATTCAGCAAGGCAACATTAATTTCACAAGATTCAGCATCGGTAAGAGGAGCAATCGGAGTGCTAATAAAATCACTATTATTGGTATTGGAAAAGTCACACAACTTAGTATTATCTTGAGCCATCGTGACGAGCAAGCAATCCAATACACAAGCAAACAAGAAACAAGCAAAAAGAGGCAAACTGGAAAAGAGAAGGGGAACGACAAAAGAGGGCGAATAAAACGACAAGGGTGAAGTGGGGGAGAGGAAAATGAGAGGCAAATGGCAAATAATGTAATACGAGGGATAAGAGTTTGTGATGGGTACTTGGTATGTCTTGACTTGTGCGTAGACTCCCCGGCAACGGTGCCAAAAATCCTTCTTGCTACCTCTTGAGTACTACGTTGGTTTTCCCTTGAAGAGGAAAGGGTGATGCAGCAAAGTGGCGTAAGTATTTCCCTCGGTTTTTGAGAACCAAGGTATCAATCCAGTAGGGGGCCACACGCAAGTCCCTCGTACCTACATAAAAAAATAAGAACCTCGCAACCAACTGGATAAAGGGGTTGTCAATCCCTTCACGGTCACTTACGAGAGTGAGATCTAATAGAGATAATAATGATAAGATAAATATTTTTGGTATTTTTATGATATAGATTGAAAGTAAAGATTGCAAAGTAAAGTAGATTGGAAACTTGTATGATGGAAAATAGACCCGGGGGCCATAGGTTTCACTAGTGGCTTCTCTCAAGATAGCATAAGTTTTACGGTGGGTGAACAAATTACTGTCGAGCAATTGATAGAAAGGCGAATAATTATGAGAATATCTAGGCATGATCATGTATATAGGCATCACGTCCGTGACAAGTAGACCGACTCCTGCCTGCATCTACTACTATTACAACACACATCGACCGCTGATATGTCTCTGTCGTATCTACTTTTCCAAGCACTTTTTCCCTTGTTTTGGACTCTAACTTGCATGATTTGAATGGAACTAACCTGGACTGACGCTGTTTTCAGCAGAATTGCCATGGTGTTATTTTTGTGCAGAAATAGAAGTTCTTGGAATGACCTGAAAATCAACGGAGATTATTTTTGGAATATATAAAAAATACTGGAAGAAGAATCCACGTCAGGGGGCCCACACCCTGTCCACGAGGGTGGGGGCGCGCCTACCCCCCTTGGCGTGCCCCATGCCTCATGGGCCCCCTGACGCTGCATCGACCTCAACTCCAACTCCATATATTCGTGTTCGGGGAGAAAAAAATAAGAGAGAAGGATTCATCACGTTTTACGATACGGAGCCGCCGCCAAGCCCTAAACTCTCTCGGGAGGGCTGATCTGGAGTCCGTTCGGGGTTCCGGAGAAGGGAATCCGTCGCCATCGTCGTCATCAACCTTCCTACATCACCAATTTCATGATGCTCACCGCCGTGCGTGAGTAATTCCATCGTAGGCTTGCTGGACGGTGATGGGTTGGATGAGATTTATCATGTAATTGAGTTAGTTTTGTTAGGGTTTGATCCCTAGTATCCACTATGTTCTGAGATTGATGTTGCTATGACTTTGCTATGCTTAATGCTTGTCACTAGGGCCCGAGTGCCATGATTTCAGATCTGAACCTATTATGTTTTCATGAATATATGTGAGTTCTTGATCCTATCTTGCAAGTCTATAGTCACCTATTATGTGTTATGATCCGTTAACCCCAAAGTGACAATAATCGGGACCATTACCGGTGATGACCGTAGTTTGAGGAGTTCATGTATTCACTATGTGTTAATGCTTTGGTCCGGTACTCTATTAAAAGGAGGCCTTAATATCCCTTAGTTTCCAATAGGACCCCGCTGCCACGGGAGGGTAGGACAAAAGATGTCAAGCAAGTTCTTTTCCATAAGCATGTATGACTATATTCGGAATACATGCCTACATTACATTGATGAACTGGAGCTGGTTCTGTGTCACCCTATGTTATAACTGTTGCATGATCGAGCGCATCCGACATAATTATCCATCTCCGATCCAACGTCTACGAGCTTTTCATATATTGTTCTTTGCTTATTTACTTTTCCGTTGCTACTGTTACAATCACTATAAAACCGAAAAATATTACTTTTGCTACCATTACCATTACTATCATATTACTTTGCTACTAAATACTTTGCTGCAGATATTAAGTTATCCAGGTGTGGTTGAATTGACAACTCAGCTGCTAATACTTGAGAATATTCTTTGGCTCCCCTTGTGTCGAATCAATAAATTTGGGTTGAATACTCTACCCTCGAAAACTGTTGCGATCCCCTGTACTTGTGGGTTATCAAGACTATTTTCTGGCGCCGTTGCCAGGGAGCATAGCTCTATTCTTTGAGTCACTTGGGATTTATATCTCCTTATCATTATGAAGAACTTGAAAGATCAAAGAACCAAGGTTTTTCCCTCAACTACGAGGGGGGGGTAAGGAACTGCCATCTAGCTCTGCACTTGATTCACCTTCTGTTTTGAGTAAACTTGCGACACCTACACATGCTATTGATTCTGATAGGTCACATGTTATTGATGATGCCACTTCTGCTTTGCATGATATTTATGATGAAACTACTTCTATGCTAGATACTACTGTGCCACTAGGTGAATTTCTTGATGAACAACTTGCTAGGGCTAGAGAGAATGAAATTATTGAAACTGATAATATTGATGAAAGTGATGATGAAGATTCTCCCCTAGATATGAATTGCCTGTTGTTCCTGAGGGTTATGTTATGGATGAACAAACTGCTAGAGACTTCTTAGCTTGCAATGATAGATCTGATCTTAAGAAATTATTAGCTAAGCTTAAAGAAAAATCTTTGAATGCTAGAATCAAATATGACCCTGCTTTTGCTACTCCACCTATCTTTATTACTGATAAGGATTATGATTTCTCTGTCGATCCTGAGTTAATCACTTTGGTTGAATCTGATCCTTTTTATGGCTATGAATCTGAAACTGTTGTGGCACATCTTACTAAATTAAATGTATAGCCACCCTCTTTACACATGATGAGAAAACTCGCTATTACTTTATCCCTAAGTTATTTCAGTTCCCATTAAAGGGTGATGCTAAAACATGGTTCAATTCTCTTGATCCTGGTTGTGTGCGTAGTCCCCAGGATATGATTTATTACTTTTCTACTAAATATTTCCCCGCTCATAAGAAACAAGCCGCTTTAAGGGAAATATATAATTTTGTGTAAATCGAAGAAGAGAGTCTCCCACAAGCTTGGGGGAGGCTTCTCCGATTACTTAATGCTTTGCCTGATCATCCTCTCAAGAAAAATGAAATACTTGATATCTTTTATAATGGACTAACCGATGCTTCCAGAGACCATCTGGATAGTTGTGCTGGTTGTGTTTTCATGGAAAGAACTGTTGATCAAGCTGAATTGCTATTGAATAATATGTTCACGAATGAAAATAATTGGACACTTCCTAAACCAACTCCTAAGCCAAGTCCAAAGAAAAGGGGTATTATATTTCTCAGTCCCGAAGGTGTGTAAGAGGCAAAGAAATCTATGAAAGAAAAAGGTATTAAAACCGAAGATGTTAAGAATTTACCACCTATTGAAGAAAATACATGGTCTTAATGTGTCGCCTGTTGAAGAATTACATGGTCTTGATAACCCGCCACAGGTAATAAAGGTAAATTCTCTCTATAGATTCGATAAATGTGAAATCCCGTTTACTAAGTTTGCTAGCCCATGCTTGGATGAGTTAGATGACTTTATGTTTAAACAAGAAAACTTCAATGCTTATGTTGGTAGACAATTGAAACACAATGCTGATATGCTTGAACACTTGGGTGATTACATGGCTAATGTTAAATGTGAACTTAAACTTATTAGCAAACATGGTTCTATGGTTACCACTCAAGTATAACAAGTACTTAAAGCTCAGAATGATTTGCTCAATGAATTAAATAAAGAGGAAAATGATAATGCTATTGGAGTTATGACTAGAGGTGGCAAAATGACTCAGGAACCTTGTATCCTGAGGGCCATCCTAAGAGAATTGAGCAAGATTCTCAGAGAACTAATGTAGATGCACCTAGTCCTTCTAAGAGGAAGAAAAAGAAAAATGATAGAACTTTGCATGCTTCTAGTTTACCTCTTGTTGACACACCTGAGAATCCCAATGATATTTCTATTTCCGATGCTGAAACACAATATGGTAATGAACATGAACCCTAGTGATAATGTTAATGATGATGTTCATGTTGATGCTCAACCTAGCAATGCTAATGATGTAGAGATTGAACCCGATGTTGATCTTGATAACCCATAATCAAAGAATCAACGTTATGATAAGAGAGACTTCGTTGCTAGGAAACACGGTAAAGAAAGAGAACCATGGGTTCAGAAACCTATGCCTTTTCCTCCTAAACCATCCAAGAAAAAGGATGATGAGGATTTTGAGCGCTTTGCTGAAATGATTAGACCTATTTTTTGCGTATGCGTTTGACTGATATGCTTAAAATGAACCCTTATGCTAAATATATGAAGGAAATTGTTACTAATAAAAGAAAGATACCGGAAGCTGAAATTTCCACCATGCTTGCTAATTATACTTTTAAAGGTGGAATACCAAAGAAACTTGGAGATCCAGGAGTACCAACTATACCATGCTCCATTAAAAGAAACTATGTTAAAACTGCCTTATGTGATCTTGGAGCCGGTGTTAGTGTTATGCCTCTCTCTTTATATCGTAGACTTGATTTGAATAAGTTGACACCTACTGAAATATCTTTACAAATGGCTGATAAATCAACTGCTATACCTGTCGGTATTTGTGAGGATGTCCCTGTTGTGGATGCAAACGTTACTATTTTAACAGACTTTGTTATTCTTGATATTCCCGAGGACGATAGTATGTCTATTATTCTTGGAAGACCCTTCTTGAATACTGCAGGAGCTATTATTGATTGCACCAAAGGCAATGTCACTTTTCATGTTAATGGTAATGAGCATACGGTACACTTTCCGAGGAAACAACCTCAAGTCCACAGTATCAATTCTATTGGAAAAACTTCAACAATTACTATTGAAGGTTTTGAATTTCCTCTTCCTACTGTCAAGAACAAATATGATATTCTTATTGTTGGGGATGTGCATATCCCCATTGAGGTAACCTAGTGTTATTCGAAAATTCTCTGGTTTCATGTTATTTGAAATGAGTTTGTTAACAAGACCTGATCAACCTTGTTAGTGGATTCCTTTTGATGAGCATGAGATGGATGAATTTAGAAAACACAACTCTTTGTACCCTCTTTTTACTTTCTGTTATTTATATTAAATAAAGCAAAAATAGTATTTTCTGTCTGTTTTTTGAATTATCCATGCAATAAAATATACCCCAAAAATAAAAGTTCTCCAAATGTCCTAAAATTTAAATATGATTTTTTCTAGAATATTTTAGAATATCTGGAACTGAAATCATAGTAGGGGGAGCAGCCACGTGCCCACGAGGGTGGAGGGCGCTCCCACCCCCCTGGGCACACCCCTGCCTCGTGGACCCCACGTGGGTCCCCTCCACTTATTCATGACACCACACACTCCTTCCTCCCAAAAAAATCACCAGCCAGCTCAAACCCGAGTTCTTGCTCATCTTGCCGCCATTTTCGATCTCCTTGCTCAAAGCTCCATTCCAATACTGCTTTGGGGGATTGTTCTTTGGTATGTAACTCCTCCAATGGTCCAATTAGTTTTTGTTCTAGTGTTTTATTCATTGCAAATTTTTGCTGCTTAGGTGACCTTGTTTTGAGCTTGCATGTCAAATTTATATGGTCAAAAGTAGTTTTAATGCATGATATATCCTCTAGGAACTTGTAGGAGTAGTTGATATCAATTTTGTTGAGTTTGGTTCACTTTTATTTTAAGTCACTAGAAATTTCAAAAAAAATTCAGAGGAAAAAATATTTTTAGGAAAATGTACCAAGGTGGTTCCTCAAGGAAGCAAGGACCCAGGCCCGCAATACGCGAGCCAGACAATGAACTACCAAGAGATGCTCAAGTGCGTCCTTGTGAATGGCCGTCAGAGGACTTCATGGTTCGGGCAGGAATTAAGGAGGAATTTGAAGCATATGTACGTAACGCTGATCTTGAGAGCTTCGTGGAAGATAAGTGTCGTCGGTACTACTACCTCACTGATTCATTTGTGAGAAGGTTTAAATTTTCATCATCACGCAATTCTCAAACTGTCCTATTTGATCTCTATGATAAATCTTATACCATGGACTTAGAAGATTTTAACACTGCTTGTAAACTCCCATAGTGGGGTAATGTTAGTGAACCTTGCAAATCTGAATATAGAGACTTTCTTGCTAGTATAACTGTGGGGGAATCTAGAGAAATCGCGCAAGCTACCATAGGGAGCATTCATTTTCCGGTTATACATTATTTTGCTCTCTTTATAGGTAGATGCATAAATTGTAAGGATGAGGCGTGTCACATGTGTGTTCCTGATCTTAGTGTTCTCAAGAGTGCTGTATTAGGAGATAAACAATATAACTTGGGGGCCATTGTTGCACGTAGGTTGCATAATAATATTGATGGAGATTTCTTTGGTGGAATTTATGCAACCCGTTTAGCTGATTTTCTTGAGATACCCATTCGTGGAAATGATATTGAGTTGCCTCTTGCTTATTTAGATTATAATGCCATGGTTCGTCATCAGTTTGTTGAGAGGAACAATCAGTTTCTCCAGTACTGACTAATCTTCGACAGACGACGCACCTATCACGTCGCTCTCCCTGCTCCTACTTTCTTTGACTTTCAGACAAAAGGGAGATATGTTATAATCAGGGAGGAGACGACTGAGTATGAGAGGAGGGCGGAGGCAGCCTGCCTCCATGCTGCAGCTCTTCAGGCAGTAGCTGATGCATCTCAGTATGACCCCAGCTTCAACTTCGGATACCCACCAGGCCATCCATAGGTATAGACCAACTTAGGCCAAAAGTCTAAGCTTGGGGGAGTACGTATTTCTCAGCGACATTACATCCATGTTCACACACTCATGCCAGGAGTACGTATTTCTCACCGACATTACATCCATGTTCACACACTCATGCCAGTTGTCGGTGCTCATACTCTTTCATTGTATCATCCATGCTAGTTTAATTTCTTTTTAAGCTTTCTTCTTGTGTGTTTGAAAAACCTTAAGAAAAACAAAAAAATAGTTGTAGCTTTTAGCTAGTTTACTTTCCATGCCTGCAGTAGTAGTAATTAAAAAGAAAACCCAAAAATATTTCTTGTTCTTCTTTTGCTTGTTGGGAGCTTTCCTGTGTAAATAGTTTTGTTTCTTTTCTTTTCTTTGGGGGTCGAGAGGAGAAGACCATGATGAAAATGTTGAGTGGCTCTTATATGCATTATTGTTGATTTTACAAAGAGCCCATATTACCTTGTCTTCTCCCTTGTATTGAATGCTTGCATATTCCAACTTAGTCCAATGCATGTGCACTATTATTATTATCCACACCGTTCGGTTGTGCAAGTGAAAGGCAATAATGACGATATATGATGAACTGATTGAGATGAGAAAAGCTGGTATGAACTCGACCTATCTTGTTTTTGTAAATACGATTAGTTCATCATTCCTGATTCAGCCTATTATGAAAGAAACATGTTTGCAATGACAATTAGAGATTGTAGTTGCTTATGCCATGCTTAATTAGCTAGGAGTTTATAATGGTTTACCTTGCGTGCCAACATGCTATTAAAATGGTTGTGATGTGGTATGATAGGGTGGTATCCTCCTTTGAACGATTCGAGTGGCTTGACTTGGCACATGTTCACGCATGTAGTTGAAACAAAATCAACATAGCCTCCACTATATTTATGTTCATGGTGCATTATATCCTACTCATGCTTGCATTCGGTGTTGATTAATTTTAATGCATGTTCATGACTGTTGTCGCTCTCTAGCTGGTCGCTTCCCAGTCTTTTTCTAGCCTTCACTTGTACTAAGCGGGAATACTGCTTGTGCATCCAATTCCATAAACCCCAAAGTTATTCCATATGAGTCCACCATACGTACCTATACACGGTATCTACCTGCCGTTCCAAGTAATTTTGTATGTGCCAAACTCTAAACCTTCAAATAAACATTCCGTTTTGTATGCTAGAATAGCTCATGTATCAACTAGGGTTGTCTGTATCCTCCATGCTAGGCGGGTTATTCTCAAGAGGAGTGGACTCTGCTCCTCATTCACGAGAAAATGGCTGGTCACCGGGATGCCCAGTCCCATGCTCAAATCAAATCAAAATAATTGCAAACAAAACTCCCCCAGGATTGTTGTTAGTTGGAGGCACCCGTTGTTTCGGGCGAGCCATGGATTGATGCTTGTTGGTGGTGGGGGAGTATAAACTTTACCATTCTGCTTGGGAACCGCCTATAATGTGTGTAGCATGGAAGATACCAAGATCTCTCGGTTGTTATGTTGACAATGAAAGTATACCTCTTAGAATACTATTCATATCTATTTTAAAACCGAGCTCTAGCACCTCTACAAATCCCTGCTTCCCTCTACGAAGGGCCTATCCATTTACTTTTATGTTGATTCGTCATCCTCTTATTAAAAAGCACCAGTTGGAGAGCACCTATGTCATTTGCATCCATTATGGTTAGTTTACATTGAGTATGACTGTGACTAGATCTCTTTTACCGTGAATTACAATGTCTAGTCAGTCCTTGCTCCTTAAAGGTGCTCTGCATTTATGTTTCGTGGTCTCAGAAATGGCTAGCGAGATACCATCTTGTTATATCATATCATGATTGTTTTGAGGAAGTGTTGTCATCCGAGATTTTCTATTATTGCTCGCTAGCTGATTATGCCATTGATATGAGTAAACATGAGACCTAAATGTTATTGTGAATATGGTTAGTTCATAATCTTTGCTGAAAACTTGAATACTGGATTTACATATTTACAACAGCAAGAGAAAACAGAGTTTGTAAAAAAAATTCTTTATCACTTTCAATTTATCAACTGAATTGCTTGAGGACAAGCAAAGGTTTAAGCTTGGGGGAGTTGATACGTCTCTGTTGTATCTACCTTTCCAAACACTTTTGCCCTTGTTTTGGACTCTAACTTGCATGATTTGAATGGAACTAACCCGGACTCACGCTGTTTTCAGCAAAATTGCCATGGTGTTATTTTTGTGCAGAAATAAATATTCTCGGAATGACCTGAAAATCAACGGAGATTATTTTTGGAATACATAAAAAATACTAGAAGAAGAATCCACGTCAGGGGGCCCACACCCTGTCCACGAGGGTGGGGGCGCGCCTACCCCCCTTGGCGTGCCCCATGCCTCATGGGCCCCCTGACGCTGCATCGACCTCAACTCCAACTCCATATATTCGTGTTTGGGGAGAAAAAAATAAGAGAGAAGGATTCATCACGTTTTACGATACGGAGCCGCCGCCAAGCCCTAAACTCTCTCGGGAGTGCTGATCTGGAGTCCGTTCGGGGCTCCGGAGAAGGGAATCCGTCGTCATCAACCTTCCTACATCACCAATTTCATGATGCTCACCGCCGTGCGTGAGTAATTCCATCGTAGGCTTGCTGGACGGTGATGGGTTGGATGAGATTTATCATGTAATTGAGTTAGTTTTGTTAGGGTTTGATCCCTAGTATCCACTGTGTTCTGAGATTGATGTTGCTATGACTTTGCTATGCTTAATGCTTGTCACTAGGGCCCGAGTGCCATGATTTCAGATCTGAACCTATTATGTTTTCATGAATATATGTGAGTTCTTGATCCTATCTTGCAAGTCTATAGTCACCTATTATGTGTTATGATCCGTTAACCCCAAAGTGACAATAATCGGGACCATTACCGGTGATGACCGTAGTTTGAGGAGTTCATGTATTCACTATGTGTTAATGCTTTGGTCCGGTACTCTATTAAAAGGAGGCCTTAATATCCCTTAGTTTCCAATAGGAACGCGCTGCCATGGGAGGGTAGGACAAAAGATGTCATGCAAGTTCTTTTCCATAAGCATGTATGACTATATTCGGAATACATGCCTACATTACATTGATGAACTGGAGCTAGTTCTATGTCACCCTATGTTATAATTGTTGCATGATCAATCACATCCGACATAATTATCCATCACCGATCCAATGCCTACGAGCTTTTCATATATTTTTCTTCACTTATTTACTTTTCCGTTGCTACTGTTACAATCACTATAAAACCGAAAAATATTACTTTTGCTACCGTTACCATTACTATCATATTACTTTGCTACTAAATACTTTGCTGCAAATATTAAGTTATCCAGGTGTGGTTGAATTGACAACCCAGCTGCTAATACTTGAGAACATTCTTTGGCTCCCCTTGTGTCGAATCAATAAATTTGGGTTGAATACTCTACCCTCGAAAACTGTTGCGATCCCCTATACTTGTGGGTTATCAACCGCTATCTAGCATACATCTAGAGTATTAAGTTCATAAGAACAGAGTAACGCCTTAGGTAAGATGACATGATGTAGAGGGATAAACTCAAGCAATATGATATAAACCCCCATCTTTTTATCCTCGATGGCAACAATACAATACATGTCGTTTCCCTTTTTGTCACTGGGATCGAGCACTGCAAGATTGAACCCAAAGCTAAGCACTTCTCCCATTGCAAGAAAGATCAATCTAGTAGGCCAAACCAAACTGATAATTCAAAAAGACTTGCAAAGATAACCAATCATGCATAAAAGATTTTAGAGAAGAATCAAATATTGTTCATAGATAGACTTGATCATAAACCCACAAGTCATCGGATCTCGACAAACACACCGCAAAAAGAGTTACATTGAATAGATCTCCAAGAAGATCGAGGAGAACTTGGTATTGAGATCCAAAGAGAGAGAAGAAGCCATCTAGCTACTAGCTATGGACCCAAAGGTCTGAAGTAAACTACTCACACATCATCGGAGGGGCCATGGAGTTGATGTAGAGGCCCTCCGTGATCAATGCCCCTTCAGCGGAGCTCCGGAAAAGGCCCCAAGATGGGATCTCTTGGGTACAGAAGGTTGGGGTGGTGGAAATAGGGTTTCGTGGTGCTCCTGGATGTTTTCGGGGTATGTGAACATATATAGGAGGAAGAAGTAGGTCGGTTGACCCACGAGGGGCCCACGAGGGGGGAGAGCGCGCCCAGGGGGTAGGCGCGCCCCTGCCTCGTGGACACCTAGTTGGTTGCTTGACGTCCACTCCAAGTCCTCTGGATCACGTTTGTTCCAAAAATCATGCTCCCGAAGGTTTCATTCCGTTTGAACTCCGTTTGATATTCCTTTTCCGCGAAACACTGAAATAGGCAAAAAAGCAGCAATTTGCACTGGGCCTTGGGTTAATAGGTTAGTCCCAAAAATAATATAAAAGTGTGAAATAAAGCCCATTAACATCCAAAACATATAATATAATAGCATGGAACAATCAAAAATTATAGATACGTTGGAGACGTATCAATAGTCTGGCCATGCACAAGTGACTTTGTCATAGGGATGCCGGAACACAATAATGAGAAAAACCGATAGTGAGGGTTTCAGTATAATGAGCATAGTGATGACTCGGGAGGATGCCGATGCATCCCTAGTTCTGTGAAGTATCGCAGAGTAAAGGGATCATCACATGATAACCAAAGGTTCACTCACTACTGCAGGATGCTGCTAATGTGACACTATGATCAGAGACCCTTTCACGAAACTGTGTATGATGCATTAATCACAAATAGGGATGTAAAAAATGTCAAAAAAGGTGCAAAATGTTTGCAATGGAGGATGCATCAAACACGGTTCAGATTTTAGTTGCATGTGCGATCCAGGGCATACGGTTCAGTCCAATGAACTGTTTGCGATGAGGCGGAACAAAAGAAATGGGCAGCCTGATGAAGGCGTGTGCGATATAGAGCATACGGTTCACTCGGATGAACTATTTGTGATTAGGCAACTCAAAAGAAACGGGCAGCCAGATGAAGGTGTGTGCGATATACAGCATAAGGTTCACTCGGATGAACTATTTGTGATTAGGCAACACAAAAGAAACGGTCAGCCAGATCAAGGTGTGTGTGATTGAGGGCATACGCTTCAGCAGGATTAACTGTTTGCGATTAGGCAACAGAACAGAAATGGATAAGCCAGATCAAAGTGTCTGTGATTGATGGCATACGCTTCACATGGATGAACTGTTTGCGATTAGCCACAATAAACTGAAACAGTTAGATAGATCAACGTGTGTGCGCTAGACGGGCACACCCATTCTAATTAAAAGAAGCATGTGCGATGGTAATAACGAGCGCGCACGGTTGTTGGAACAAGACGTGTGCTGACATTGCTTATTGCGGTGCACCCTATGGTGCAAACACCACGTACGCGGCCGAGAAGGCGTACGTGCCCACGTTACACCTTCCGGGAATAGTGCCGGACTTATAATCGTCAGTAAATTTTGAGCATGCGTCTCATTACAATTTTTTTAGAAGAACAGGGAGGCTGCGTCCGGTCACATTCCAAATTGCAAACCTGTTCACACCGGTCAAAACCTAAACGGTTTCCCACTTAGGAGCGTATTACTACGTAGTTATAAATACTACTACTCCAAGATGACTGCACATTCCTCCTCAACTCCTAACGGTGTCCTGGACTAGGGGGTACTCACCACGTCATCTCCCGATCTGTTAGATTGGGCCGAGGACCCCCATGGCCGTATACTCATGGGCCAGTTCGGACAGCTGCCGCATACAAGGAAAATTCCACAAGACATGGCGATCAAGACAAGGACTTCTCCCCACCGGCGTATTCGGCTGGGACTCTTGTTATCCTAGGCCTCTGGTGCAGTATATAAACCGAGGCAGGCTAGTCGATAGATATACATACAATCATACCATAGGCTAGCTTCTAGGGTTTAGCCTCTCTGATATTGTGGTAGATCTACTCTTGTACTACCCATATCATCAATATCAATCAAGCAGGACATAGGATTTTACCTCCATCAAGAGGGCCCGATCCTGGGTAAAACATCGTGTCCCCTGCCTCCTGTTACCATCCGGCCTAGACGCATAGTTCGGGACCCCCTACCTGAGATCCACTGGTTTTGACACCGACATTGGTGCTTTCATTGATAGTTCCGTTGTGTGATCGACAAAAGGATCGATGGCTCGTCTGCAGGTCAATTGCGATGCCGGCATCTTCGTCGCCGGCTCGACTGGTCACCTTGGCTCGACCGAGGACCGTGCTCCATCTCCGATCATCATGTTCGGACGAGGGACTTCATCAACATCAACTCCGATCTCTATCAAGATCATGGAGGAATCATCCATGGAGCTCGGGGGCTCAACGTCAACATTGCCCTCGGGCGACCGTGCTATTTTTCCAAACAGCAAACTTGTATCCGATGCCACCACCTCTTAAAGCATCGCTTTGACGATCCCTTTGGCGGAATTGTGCGGAATTGAGTCTACAACAGCCATGCAAAATTTCGTCGAGTTCCGATGGAGAAATCTCCGACAATCTACGATATACCGGAGCCCTGTCAAATCTGGACGGGAATCTGGACGAGTTTAGGGCGTGGTCTCCAGAGCCTATCTCGGAGGTCCTTTGGAAGATCCAACCGTTCATATACTGCGGAATTCTCATATCTACCACCCCTCCAAATTTTAGCTCGATCCGACGGTTCAAACTCCGGGAACCTTCCGATGAGTGGATCAATTTTTGGATCCGTTTTCTGCGCGAATACGGATCCGACCCGAATTCATGTTTCTTTATGAACGTGACATTGGACAACCTTTTTAGAGGAATTCTCTTCTAAGGTATTGTGCGTTGTTTTTAAACACGTGCCCATAAATTTTTAAGCCTCCCCTGAGGTCGCCTTCATCATTATGCTGGTGTCAAACCAGTCCGGCGATATTGCTCCAAGGTTGCCGACCTGCGCTAGACACGTCGTCACTTTGTTGAGCCGAGCTCAACTTCTTCGGATCATCATCTCGGCAAGTCGAACAAGAGTCCGGCATCGCGAAAGATAAATCATCACCAACATCGCCGCCCCACGGATTACATAGAGCGGGCATACCGGCATCGCCGCACAGTCACTTCATCAAGCCGGCATCGACCACGTCACGACCTGCATCGGCAGGGCTGGACTATTGCTTCTTCAAGTTGGTGTCCATCACGCCGACCTACTTCGACTCATCGGCTGACATCGAGGCTTCGACATCTCAGCTGGACCGGGGGCTTCGCCATCTCTTCATCAACCTACTCCAGAGACTTCGGCGTCACTAGCCGACCAGCTCCGTCACGTTAGCTGGACCGAGGGCTTTGCCTCAGCAAGTCAACCTTTGCCAGCATTGCCATGTCGTCGTTTTATCGCTCATCAGGCAATGGGTGTGCGGATCGAGTCCCAATTTTGGGAATCACCTTCCTTCAGATTGCTACAACAAATAAACCAGGTGCTATCAATCCCAATATTTTTTGCTTGTTTGGGTTCATTTTTCCCAAAGAATTATTACTCTGGCCTGTCCATCATATGTACACAGGTCTATCAAATGGTGGCCGCATTAATGACGGTCGCATGGTGGTTCGGTCAGTCTCCGTACATAGTCCGGCGAAAGCCGCATCCGGAACTCGGACCGACCTGTGAATTCAGGCTTTGCCACGCCTTTACCGCATCACGCCGATGCCCTGCATCGACATTGACTTCGGCGCCAAGCCATATTTCTTTTATTACTCACTTTGCATAAATTATTTATTATGCAACATTTTTTATTATCATTATTATTATTATCTCCGGTTTGCACTATTTTTGTGCACAGGAAAATTATCCGGGTTGGGCAGTATCGTCAACTCGGCGTACTGACATACCATGCCACCTCGGCTAGACGGGGGGCTTCGTCAACACTTCATTACCCCATGTCGGGGCCTTCGGCATCACTCTGCCAGCCTGCATTGACCCTGCTATGTCACCACTTCGGCGTGTCGAGCTCTCCGCTCCGCCACCTCGGGACCGGCTTGGGGGATGGAACCTTGTCCCGCATCAATTTCGGACCGCATTATCAATGCCGAACACATTAACCAGCTAAGTCGCTTTCATGCTCAAAGTTTTAATTTCTAACTTGTGTTCGGTTCGACCAAGCATTATACTTTTTTTGGAAAAAAGTTGCTTGTAAAAAATCTCCTTGTCAAATCTTTGTTTGCGACACGCAAATTCAAAATACCCCGTTTATTTGGGGGCTCCCTTGACGGAGCTTTTCCTCTTGCATGTGATTATACTTGTACGGCTTTGTTCCTTGTTCGTGTATTACGCCACAATATGCACCATATTGACATAAGCGATTTGCAAGCTGGGTTGCCTGGCTCCTGTGCTTACCCCAACGTTCCCGATTGTTCGGCTAGGGAGTAAAGGGAGCACCTCTGCGATTGTCACGACCGGGTCATCCGAGCTCTGACCTCGGACTGGGTGAGGCCGAAAGCTAGCGCTCTTATTGTTTTCAATTATGGTCGGCACACAACGGAACTCATGAGTACAAAAAATCTATTGCACAAGTCTCATAGCAATAATGAGCACCGAAGAAAGGTATCGGTGGGGGTACTATTTTCTTCGAAGATGCTTCTTACACTTCGTCTGTAATATAGCATAAGTTCCCTGAGCGCGCTTTGTCTGTTACAGCCTTATGGCCCGGTTGCCTGGTTATCGGAAACACTGTCGATATTCTCGACAGGTGGAGTACATAACACTTTTCGGTCCTTGACCGAAGAGGGAGAAGCCGACTGTCGGTTAAGACACGTTTAAAGTTCGGTTGAACAAAGATATGATATAAGCACTTCGGTACATACAATCATTATACATAAAATTCTTTTACCCAAGTCACTTGGGGGCTCTTAAAATTTATATGAGCTATTTTATAGTAAATGTGTTTTCTTCTTGGTCGTTGCAAAGTCTTTTTCTATCGCTCCTTTTTCGACGTGAGTGTGTGGTCAATAGTCAGATAACCCATTTTCTCTCTAGTGACCGCTCGAGTTTAGTTCGCTAAACTGGTCTAACGAGAAGCACTCCGCCTTCGGGATAGGAGGCTGCAGCCGTAGGCTGAACCACTTGAAGTCTTGAGATCGGATGTGTAATATTAATGCACGACAGAAGCACAATTTTCCCCAATTTTCGGATTGGCACCGAACACTTGATCTTGTTCGGACGTCAAGTTTTTACTGACGGTTTTTTGGTTTTCCAAGCTTATGGCACTTTTAAACTATTTGTGTGTTTCCAACACAAGTCTCACAGTGCAATGATGGACACCTTTATAGATTCGGCAAAAACATTCTCGGATCTCACTATATATGCATTGGTTTCGAATTGTGTCTTCGGTCAATAGTTGGGTTGCCCAGCTCCTGCGCTTGCCTCTTACGTTCTGCTTTGTTCGGCTAGGTGTGCAAAGGGAGAACCACTGCGATTGTGCTTCCAGCTCACATGGTTAAGCACCTCAGTGGAGAAATCCGAAAACTGACTGTCACAATAAGCATAAACTGGTCAGCAATCCGATGACGGTGTTAAATGACTGGTCATTCATAACATTGGCCGAAGTGTTTACGGCTTGACCTCGACTATCACCGAACACTACCGGGGGCTAGTAACTGGCCTCCGAAACTAAATCCTCAATATTTTGCTCTTACATTAGAGCTGAGGTTTCATGATCATGCTCAGCATGACAACCCAAAGAAAGGAACCGATAGCGGGATTATTTCTTTGGAAGACATTTATTATGTTAAACAGTGATATAGAATATCTCTATGCATACCTTTGTTTATAAAACCATATGGCCAGATTGCCTTGTTTGTCGTAAATCTTTGCCCTCATAAAGGCTTTATAAAGTAGGACAAACAATCCTCGGCTACTGGCCGACGAGGTGGAAGCCGATGGTCGGTCAACAAAGTTTTGTACAATGCGGATTCGAGCATTAATGATGTAAAGTACTTGGATACATAGAATCATTACACATAATTTGTGATTTTACTCTGGATATCGATCCTTAATTTGGCCACCCGTGCCCGCATTAAGGCTCGGAGGCTACTGGGCTTCGGGCTTATTATTTACAAATATTAAAGGGGCACATTGATCCCCTGATCTGGTGTTGCCACCCGACCAGTGTCTCGGGGGCTACTGCATTGGCAATCCAGTGCAGAAAATTTAAGTGCAATATAGTTTCCGAGGAGATTTTGATCCTCAGGTTGGTCGGCCGCACCCAACCTGAGTCTCGAGGACCGAGCATGCCGCTTTTGGTGTCCCGAAGTATTCTGCCGAGCTAGGACTTGATCCTCAGGCCGATTTTGCAAATCAACCTGAGTCTTAGCGGCTACTGGGATCAGTGGTCTTACGTCATCCTTCATGTGCATCTCGGGTTTTAGACCGATACACACCTTGAGGGCTACTGGCTATATATCTCGGCAGAGAATAAATTGCACCAATCAAAAATATTGACAAAAAATCGGCCCACAGTCGGGGTGGTGCACCACCTCGGAAGCAGTCCGGCATAAAGCTCGGGCGCTAGTGGCTGGCTCCATAGAGGGCATTTCTGGCATTAAGCTCGGCTAAACTCCTTCAACTTTTTTGAACCAAGGTGATTTATGACAGTCCGGCGTTGGAGCTTGGACATAGTCCGGCGTTGGATCTCGGATACAGTCCGGCGTTGGAGCTCGGAAGCGGTCCGGCGTTGGTGCTCGTCTGCAAAAGATACCTCGAATGCAGTCCGGCGTTAGAGCTCGGACGCAAGAGGAAACTGCCTCCCGGGAACAACTTCAAACCCGAGGTGTGGCATAAAAATAACAAGGCATTGATAAAGGCCGGAAACTTAAAGGGCCTCCTCGGATACCCGACGTGTAAACTCATCGAATGCATTTCGGCGATCCTCAAGATCGAAGATGAGAAGATTTGTTGAACCAGTTTTCAAGACCGACGACCGAAGATGAAGAATAGTTCGGAAGAATCGAGGAGCGTCCCTAACTTGCAGACCGATTCAGGGGGCTACTGACGGTGTCTTGGACTATGGGGTACTCACCACGTCATCTCCCGATCTGTTAGATTGGGCCGAGGACCCCCATGGCCGTATACTCATGGGCCAGTTCGGACAGCTGCCGCATACAAGGAAGATTACACAAGACTTGGTGATCAAGACAAGGACTTCTCCCCACCGGCGTATTCGGTCAGGACTCTTGTTATCCTAGGCCTCTGGTGCATTATATAACCTGAGGCCAGGCTAGTCGATAGATATACATACAATCATACCATAGGCTAGCTTCTAGGGTTTAGCCTCTCTGATCTCGTGGTAGATCTACTCTTGTACTACCCATATCATCAATATTAATCAAGCAGGGCGTAGGGTTTTACCTCCATCAAGAGGGCCCGAACCTGGGTAAAACATCGTGTCCCCTGCCTCCTGTTACCATCCGGCCTAGATGCATAGTTCGGGACCCCCTACCCGAGATCCGCCGGTTTTGACAGCGACAACTCCTCATCCACAAAAAGTCAAAAACAAACAAATCATTCATCATCGTTCCCTTGTGTCCGCCTTGGCCAGCGTGAGTTCTGGGTCGAGAGATTGCTACCATGGAGAGGTGAGCCTGGAAGCGGGAGCACGAGAGATGTCCCGCCTCGCCGCAAAAGCAGCCAACATGTCCCGCCGCACGGCCATAGCAGCAGAGAGGTCCCACCGCGCCGTCGAAGCAGCATGGAGGACCCGCCGCGCCGTCGATGCAGCAGACTGGTCCGGCGGCGCTGCAGAAGCAGAAAAGATGTCCCGTGATACATCCATTTTGCATCATGCTTTTATATTGATATTTATTGCATTATGGACTGTTATTTCACATTATGTCACAATACTTATGGCTATTCTATCTTATTTTACAAGGTTTACATAAGGAGGGAGAATGCCGGCAGCTGGAATTCTGGGCTGGAAAAGGAGCAAATATTAGAGACCTATTCTGCGCAACTCCAAAAGTCCTGAAACTCCACGGAACATCTTAAAATAAATAAAGAAAAATCCTCGCCAAAGATGAAGGCCAGGGGGGCCACACCCTGCTCACGAGGGTGGGGGCACGCCCCCCTCCTAGGGCGCGCCCCTACCTCGTGGGCCCCCTGGTGGGTCTCCGACGTCCATCTTCTCCTATATGAAGTCTTTCGATGAGAAAAAAAATAAGAAGGAACTTTTCGGGACGAGACTCCGCCGCCACGAGGCGGAACCAATCTAGAGCTCCGGCAGAGCTGTTCTGCCGGGGAAACTTCCCTTCGGGAGGGGGAAATCATCACCATCGTCATCACCAACGCTCCTCTCATCGGGAGAGGGCAATCTCCATCAACATCTTCACCAGCACCATCTCATCTCCAAACCCTATTTCATCTCTTGTATCCAATTCTTGTCTCAAAATGCGGGATTGGTGCTAGTAGGTTGCTAGTAGTGTTGATTACTCCTTGTAGTTGATGCTAGTTGGTTTATTTGGTGGAAGATCATATGTTCAGATCCTATATGCATATTATTACCCCTCTGATTATGAACATGAATATGCTTTGTGAGTAATTACGTTTGTTCCTGAGGACAAGGGAGAAGTCTTGCTATTAGTAGTCATGTGAATTTGGTATTCGTTTGATATTTTGATAAGATGTATGTTGTCTAGCCTCTAGTGGTGTTATGTGAACGTTGACTACATAACACTTCACCATTATTTGGGCCTAGAGGAAGGCATTGGGAAGTAATAAGTAGATGATGGGTTGCTAGAGTGACAGAAGCTTAAACCCTAGTTTATGTGTTGCTTCGTAAGGGGCTGATTTGGATCCATATGTTTCATGCTATGGTTAGGTTTACCTTAATACTTTTGTTGTAGTTGCGGATGCTTGAAATAGAGGTTATTCACAAGTGGGACTCTTGTTCAAGTAAGAACAGCACCCAAGCACCGGTCCACCCACATATCAAATTATCAAAGTATCGAACGCGAATCATATGAACGTGATGAAAACTAGCTTGACGATATTCCCATGTGTCCTCGGGAGCGCTTTTCCTATTATAAGAGTTTGTTCCGGCTTGTCCTTTGCTACAAAAAGGATTGGGCCACCTTTCTGCACTTTATTTACTTTTGTTACTTGTTGCTCGTTACAATTTATCTTATCACAAAACTATCTGTTACCACTTATTTCAGTACTTGCAGAGAATACCTTGCTGAAAACCGCTTATCATTTCCTTCTGCTCCTCGTTGGGTTCAACACTCTTACTTATCGAAAGGACTACGATAGATCCCCTATACTTGTGGGTCATCAAGACTCTTTTCTGGCACCGTTGCCGGGGAGTGTAGCGCCTTTGGTAGGTGGAATTTGGTAAGGAAAAATTTATATAGTGTGCTGAAATTTACTGTCACTTGCTACTATGGGAAGTAATTCTCTGAGGGGCTTGTTCGGGGTATCTTCACCCCGTCTAGTAGAGCAAAGTGTTGCTCCTCAACCTACTGAACCTATTGAAAATGAAACTCCTTTTGAATTTCCTTCGGGTATGATGGAAAAACTGCTAGCTAACCCTTTTACAGGAGATGGAACAAAGCATCCTGATGAGCACTTAATATATGTGGATGAAGTTTGTGGATTATTTAAACTTGCAGGTATACCCGATGATGTTGCTAAGTAGAAGGTCTTCCCTTTATCTTTGAAGGGAGACGCATTGATATGGTATAGGCTATGTGATGATATGAGATCATGGAACTATAAAAGATTGAAATTGGAATTTCATCAAAAGTATTACCCTATGCATCTTGTTCATCGTGATCGCAATTATATATATAATTTCTGGCCTCGCGAAGGAGAAAGCATCGCTCAAGCTTGGGGGAGGCTTAAATCAATGTTATATTCATGCCCCAATCATGAGCTCTCGAGAGAAATAATTATGCAAAGTTTTTATGCTCGGCTTTCTCATAATAATCAAACCATGCTCGATACTTCTTGTGTTGGCTCTTTTATGATGAAGACTATTGAATTCAGATGGAATTTATTGGATAGAATTAAACGCAACTCTGAAGATTGGGACCTCGACGAAGGTAAGGAGTCAGGTATGACACCTAACTTTGATTGTGTTAAATCTTTTATGGATACCGATATTTTACATAAGTTTAGCACTAAATATGGACTTGACTCTGAGATAGTGGCTTCTTTCTGTGAATCTTTTGCTACTTATGTTGATCTCCCTAAGGAGAAGTGGTTTAAATATCATCCTCCCATAGAAGTAAAAGTAGTTGCACCTATTAAAGTTGAAGAAAAGACTGTCACTTATAATGATCCTATTGTTCCTACTTCTTATGTTGAGAAACCACCTTTCCCTGTTAGAGTAAAGGATCATGCTGAAGCTTCAACTATTGTTCGTAAAAGCAATATTAGAACTTATACACCCCCTAAGCAAGTTAAAGTAGAACATAATATTGCTATTGTTAAAGATCTCTTGTCTGATAATATTGATGGGCATGTTATTCAGTTCGAAGGTGAAACTGCTAGAATTGCTAAACCTTGTGCTAAAGATAAACATAGACCTGTGGTAGGTGTGCCTGTTATTTCTGTTAAAATAGGAGATCATTGTTATCATGGCTTATGTGATATGGGTGCGAGTGCTATTGTTATACCGCATACTTTATACGAAGAAATTAAGAATGAAATTGCACCTACTAAGTTAGAAGGTATTGATGTCACAATTAAACTTGCCAATAGAGATACTATTTCACCAATTGGAATTGTTAGAGATGTTGAAGTCTTGTGTGGGAAAACTAAATATCCTGCTGATTTTCTTGTTCTTACTTCTCCGCAAGATAGCTTTTGTCCCATTATATTTGGTAGACCCTTCTTGAACACTGTTAATGCTAGGATAGATTGCGAAAAGAATGTTGTTACTATTGGCTTGGATGATATGGTTCATGAGTTTAATTTCTCTAAATTTAGTAAACAACATCGTGAGGAAGAATTACCTAGTAAGGATGAGATTATTGGTCTTGCTTCTATTGCCGTACCTCCTAGTGATCCTTTAGAACACTATTTGCTAGACCATGAAAATGATATGTTCATGAATGAAAGAAGGGAAATAGATGAAGTATTCTTTAAACGGGAACCTATTCTGCAACACAATTTTCCTGTTGAAATTTTAGGCGATCCTCCTCCACCCAAGGGTGATCCCGTGTTTGAGCTTAAACCGTTGCCTGATAATCTTAAATATGCTTATCTTGATGAAAAGAAGATATATCCTGTTATTATTAGTGCTAACCTTTCAGAGCATGAAGAAGAAAGATTATTGAAAACTCTGAAGAAGCATCGTGCTGCTATTGGATATACTCTTGATGATCTTAAGGGCATTAGTCCCTCTCTATGTCAACATAAAATAAATTTGGAAGCAGATGCCAAACCAGTTCGTGATCCTCAACAATGTCTGAATCCTAAAATGAAAGAAGTGGTAAGAAAAGAAATACTCAAGCTTTTGGAGGCAGGTATAATTTATCCCGTTGCTGATAGTCAGTGGGTAAGTCCTCTCCATTGTGTCCCTAAGAAGGGAGGTATTATTGTTGTTCCTAATGATAAAGATGAATTGATTCCACAAAGAATTATCACAGGTTATAGGATGGTAATTGATTTCCGCAAATTAAATAAAGCTACTAAGAAAGATCATTACCCCTTACCTTTTATTGATCAAATGCTAGAAAGATTATGCAAACATACACACTATTGCTTTCTATATGGTTATTCTGGTTTCTCTCAAATACCTATGTCGGCTAGAGATCAATCAAAGACTACTTTTACATGCCCTTTTGGTACTTTTGCTTATAGGCGTATGCCTTTTGGTTTATGTAATGCATCTGCTACCTTTCAAAGATGTATGATGGCTATATTCTCTGACTCTTGTGAAAAGATTTGTGAGGTTTTCATGGACGATTTTTCCGTCTATGGTTCCTCTTTTGATGATTGCTTGAGCAATCTTGATCGAGTTTTGCAGATATGTGAAGAAACTAATCTTGTCTTGAATTGGGAAAAGTGCCACTTTATGGTTAATGAAGGTATTGTCTTGGAGCATAAAGTTTCTGAAAAAGGTATTGAAGTTGATAAAGCCAATGTCGATGCTATTGAAAAGATGCCATGTCCCAAGGACATCAAAGGTATAAGAAGTTTCCTTGGCCACGCCGGATTTTACAGGAGGTTCATTAAGGACTTCTCAAAAATTTCTCGGCCTTTGACTAATTTATTGCAAAAAGATATACCATTTGTCTTTGATGATGATTGTGTAGAAGCATTTGAAATACTTAAGAAAGCATTAGTCTCTACACCTGTTGTTCAGCCACCTGATTGGAATTTACCCTTTGAAATTATGTGTGATGCTAGTGATTATGCTGTAGGTGTTGTTCTAGGGCAAAGAGTTGAAAAGAAATTAAATGTTATTCATTATGCTAGTAAGACTCTAGACAATGCTCAAAGAAATTATGCTACTACTGAAAAGGAGCTTTTAGCAGTTGTATTTGCTTGTGATAAGTTCAGACCATATATTGTTGATTCTAGAGTAAATATTCACACTGATCATGCTGCTATTAAATACCTTATGGAAAAGAAAGATGCTAAACCTAGACTTGTTAGATGGGTTCTCTTGCTACAAGAATTTGATTTGCATATTGTTGATAGAAAGGGAGCTGAGAACCCCGTTGCAGACAACTTGTCTAGGTTAGAGAATGTTCTTGATGACCCACTACCTATTAATGATAGCTTTCCTAATGAACAATTAAATGTTATAAGTACTTCTTGTAGTACTCCATGGTATTCTCATTATGCTAATTATATTGTTGCTAAGTTTATACCACCTAGCTTCACATACCAGCAAAAGAAAAAGTTTTTCTATCACTTGAGACATTACTTTTGGGATGACCCACATCTTTATAAAGAAGGAGTAGATGGTGTTATTAGACGTTGTGTACCTGAGCATGAACAGGAACAGATCCTACGCAAGTGTCATTCCGAGGCTTATGGAGGACACCACGCTGGAGATAGAACTGCACATAAGGTATTGCAATCTGGTTTTTATTGGCCTACTCTCTTCAAGGATGCCCGTAAGTTTGTCTTGTCTTGTGATGAATGTCAAAGAATTGGTAATATTAGTAGGCGTCAAGAAATGCCTATGAATTATTCTCTTGTTATTGAACCATTTGATGTTTGGGGCTTTGATTATATGGGACCTTTTCCTGCCTCTAATGGATACACACATATTCTAGTTTCTGTTGATTACGTTACTAAGTGGGTAGAAGCTACTCCAACTAGTAGTGGTGATCATAACACTTCTATTAAAATGCTTAAGGAAGTTATTTTTCCGAGGTTTGGAGTCCCTAGATATTTAATGACTGATGGTGGTTCACACTTTATTCATGGTGCTTTCCGTAAAATGCTTGCTAAGTATGATGTTAATCATAGAATTGCATCTCCTTATCACCCACAGTCTAGTTTTCAAGTAGAGTTGAGCAATAGAGAGCTCAAATTAATTTTGCAAAAGACTGTTAATAGTTCTAGAAAGAATTGGTCTAAGAAACTTGATCATGCATTATGGGCTTATAGAACTGCATATAAAAATCCTATGGGTATGTCTCCATATAAAATGGTTTATGGAAAAGCATGTCACTTACCTCTCGAACTAGAACATAAGGCATATTGGGCTATTAAAGAGCTCAACTATGATTTTAAACTTGCAAGTGAGAAGAGGTTATTTGATATTAGCTCACTTGATGAATGGAGAACCCAAGCTTATGAAAATGCCAAGTTGTTTAAAGAAAAAGTTAAAAGATGGCATGACAAAAGGATACAAAAGCGTGAGTTTAATGTAGGTGATTATGTATTGCTATACAACTCTCATTTAAGATTTTTTGCAGGCAAACTTCTCTCTAAATGGGAAGGCCCCCATGTTATCGAAGAGGTCTATCGTTCCGGTGCCATAAAGATCAACAACTTTGAAGGCACAAATCCGAAGGTGGTAAACGATCAAAGAATCAAACATTATATCTCAGGTAATCCCATAAATATTGAAACCAATATTATTGAAACCGTAACCCCGGAGGAATACATAAGAGACACTTTCCGGAACGTTTCAGACTCCAGAAAGGAATAGTATGTGGTACGGTAAGTAAACCAACTCCAAAACACTTTTTAAGGCAATATTTCTCCATTTTGGAATATTTAGAAAAATAGAAAAATAAGTAGCAGTCCGGGAAGGACACGAGGGCCCCACGAGGGTGGTGGGCGCGCCCTACCCCTCTGGGCGCGCCCCCTACCTCGTGAGCACCTCGTGTGCCTTCCGGACTCCGTTTTCTTGCACAATACGTATTTTGGTCGGTAAAAAATCATTATATAACCTCCCGAAGGTTTTAACTCCCGTATCACGCAAATCTCCTATGTTCTTGTTTCGAGCTGTTTTCTCTCAGGGTTTTCCAGGCTAGGCATCATGTCGTCTCCCTCCTCCAACAATGGTGACAATGATGCTTGGCTACTGAAGATAGTTCTGAAGAGGGAAGAAGCCACGAGGGTCAACAAGGATGAAAGGATCAAGAAGGCCATGGAGGATCAAGCTCCGGCAGCAAAAGACATCCTTCAACTTGATCATAACTTTCTTACCCCAACTGAGATCGAAGCTTTCAAGATGATTGAGTTAGCTCGTATACAAAACAAGTATCTCACACAAGAAAATATTTTGTTGAAGGAGCATATTGTCACACTCAAGGGCATTATTCACAAGCTGGAGGACCTCTTACGCTCGATGTGCGATTATCCGTCACCTCCACCTTCTTCACCGACAACAAAGAAGGAGACATAATCACATGGGTATGGGCACTCCCCTTGGCAACTGCCAAGCTTGGGGGAGGTGCCCCGGTATCGTATCACAATCACAACTCCTATCTTTACCGTTTTTTCTTAGTTCGATCCTATTAGTAGTATCTTGATCTAGTAGAATAAAGTTTATGGCATGATGTAGTTTTGAGTTTGCTTTATGATCTCTCTTTGTAATCGAGTCCGTGAGCTATATATAATAAATATTACTGTTGAGTCAAGGGCTTGATTATTTTGCCATAATCTTGGGTGAATAAAATAAAAGAGAAAAAGGATAAAAAGAAACAAAGAGTTCATATTGATCTTATTGCGAGTAATGACTTCACATAGAAAGAGTATGATGATTAAAAGTTGTTGGGAGTTGGCAGACATAGCTTTGGTCATCGTTGCAATTAATAGGAAGTAATAAGGAAAGAGAGGTTTTCACATATAGATATATTATCATTGACATCTTTTATGATTGGGAGCACTCATTAAAATATGACATGCTAAAGGGTTGATGTTGGACAAGGAAGACAACGTAATGAGTTATGTCTTTCTTATATCTGAGATAAAGTATGTTGTCATGGATCATCTAACTTGTTGAGCTTGCCTTTCCCCCTCATGCTAGCCAAATTCTCAGCACCAAGTAGAAATACTACTTGTGCTTCCAAATACCCTTAAACCAGTTTTGCCATGAGATTCCACCATATCTACCTATGGATTGAGTAAGATCCTTCAAGTAAGTTGTCATCGGTGCAAAGCAATAAAAATTGCTCTAAATATGTATGATTGATTGGTGTGGGAGAAATAAGCTTTATACGATCTTGTGATGTGGAAGTAATAAAAGCAACGAACTGCATAATAAAGGTTCATATCACAAGGGGCAATATAAAGTGACATTCTTTCGCATTGAGATTTTGTGCATCCAACCATAAAAGCGCATGGCAACCTCTGCTTCCCTCCGCGAAGGGCCTATCTTTTATTATTATCTTCTACCTTATGCAAGAGTCATGGTGATCTTCACCTTTCCTTTTTCATTTTATCCTTTGGCAAGCTCAGCATGTTGGAAAGAACATGATATATATATATATATATCTAATTGGATATAGGGGAGCATGAATTATTATTGTTGACATTACCCTTGAGGTAAAAGGTTGTGGGGCAAAACTATAAGCCCCTATCTTTCTCTGTGTCCGATTAAAACTTCATAACCACAAGTATTGCGTGAGTGTTAGCAATTATGAAGGACTAAATGATAGTTGAGTATGTGGACTTGCTTTTTAGCTCTGAAATAGACTCTTTCCGATGTTATGATAAATTGCAATTGCTTCAATGACTGAGATTATAGTTTGTCGAAGCCCAATAAGGTTTATGATTTATACTTTTGCATTGTGCATAGATCATCACTTGAACATAAGTAATCATATGACAAAATCTATATATGTTGCTGTTATGAGAATAATCATGATGCCTTCATGTCCGTATTTTATTTTTATCGATGCCTCTACCTCTAAACATGAGGACATATTTATTGTTATCGGCTTTTCGCTTGAGGACAAGCGAGGTCTAACTTGGGGGAGTTGATACGTCCATTTTGCATCATGCTTTTATATCGATATTTATTGCGTTATGGACTGTTATTTCACTTTATGTCACAATACTTATGGCTATTCTCTCTTATTTTACAAGGTTTACATAAGGAGGGAGAATGCCGGCAGCTGGAATTCTGGGCTGGAAAAGGAGAAAATATTAGAGACCTATTCTGCGCAACTCCAAAAGTCCTGAAACTCCACGGAACAACTTAAAATAAATAAAGAAAAATCCTCCCCAAAGATGAAAGCCAGGGGCCCACACCCTGCTCACGAGAGTGGGGGCGCCCCCCCCTCCTAGGGCGCGCCCCCTACCTCGTGGGTCCCCCTGATGGGTCTCCGACATCCATCTTCTCCTATATGAAGTCTTTCGATGAGAAAAAAATAAGAAGGAACTTTTCGGGACGAGACTCCGCCGCCACGAGGCGGAACCTTGGCGGAACCAATCTAGAGCTCCGGCAGAGCTGTTCTGCCGGGGAAACTTCCCTCCGGGAGGGGGAAATCATCACCATCATCATCACCAACGCTCCTCTCATTGGGAGAGGGCAATCTCCATCAACATATTCATCAGCACCATCTCATCTCCAAACCCTAGTTCATCTCTTGTATCCAATTCTTGTCTCAAAATGCGGGATTGCTGCTAGTAGGTTGCTAGTAGTGTTGATTACTCCTTGTAGTTGATGCTAGTTGGTTTATTTGGTGGAAGATCATATGTTCAGATCCTATATGCATATTATTACCCCTCTGATTATGAACATGAATATGCTTTGTGAGTAATTACGTTTGTTCCTGAGGACAAGGGAGAAGTCTTGCTATTAGTAGTCATGTGAATTTGGTATTCGTTCGATATTTTGATAAGATGTATGTTGTCTAGCCTCTAGTGGTGTTATGTGAACGTTGACTACATAACACTTCACCATTATTTGGGCCTAGAGGAAGGAATTGGGAAGTAATAAGTAGATGATGGGTTGCTAGAGTGACAGAAGCTTAAACCCTAGTTTATGTGTTGCTTCGTAAGGGGCTGATTTGGATCCATATGTTTCATGCTATGGTTAGGTTTACCTTAATACTTTTGTTGTAGTTGCGGATGCTTGCAATAGAGGTTAATCATAAGTGGGACGCTTGTTCAAGTAAGAACAGCACCCAAGCACCGGTCCACCCACATATCAAATTATCAAAGTATCGAACGCGAATCATATGAACGTGATGAAAACTAGCTTGACGATATTCCCATGTGTCCTCGGGAGCGCTTTTCCTATTATAAGAGTTTGTTCCGGCTTGTCCTTTGCTACAAAAAGGATTGGGCCACCTTGCTACACTTTATTTACTTTTGTTACTTGTTGCTCGTTACAATTTATCTTATCACAAAACTATCTATTACCACTTATTTCAGTACTTGCAGAGAATACCTTGCTGAAAACTGCTTATCATTTCCTTCTGCTCCTCGTTGGGTTCGACACTCTTACTTATCGAAAGGACTACGATAGATCCCCTATACTTGTGGGTCATCATCCCGCCGTGCCGTGAATGCAGCAGAGATGTCCTCTGATACGTCTCCATCATATCTACTTTTCCAAACACTTTTGACCTTGTTTTGGACTCTAACTTGCATGATTTGAATGGAACTAACCCGGACTGACGATGTTTTCAGCAGAATTGCCATGGTGTTATTTTTGTGCAGTAATAAAAGTTGTCGGAATGACCTAAAACTTCACGGAGAATACTTTTGGAATATATAAAAAATACTGGCGAAAGAATCAACACCAGGGGCCCACACCCTGTCCACGAGGGTGAGGGGCACGCCCCTTGTCTCGTGGGCCCCCTGAGGCTCCACCGACCTCAACTCCAACTCTATATATTCACGTTTGGGGAGAAAAAATCGGGAGAAGGATTCATCGCGTTTTATGATATGGAGCCGCCGCCAAGCCCTAATCTCTCTCGGGAGGGCTGATCTGGAGTCCGTTCGGGGCTTCAAAGAGGGGAATCCGTCACCATCGTCATCATCAACCTTCCTCCATCACCAATTTCATGATGCTCACCGCCGTGCATGAGTAATTCCATCGTAGGCTTGCTGGACGCTGATGGGTTGGATGAGATTTATCATGTAATCGAGTTAGTTTTGTTAGGATTTGATCCCTGGTATCCATTATATTCCGAGATTGATTTTGCTATGACTTTGCTATGCTTAATTCTTGTCACTAGGGCCCGAGTGCCACGATTTCATATCTGAACCTATTATGTTTCCATGAATATATGTGAGTTCTTGATCCTATTTTGCAACTCAATAGTCACCTACTATGTGTTATGATCCGGTAACCCCGAAGTGACAATAATCAGGACCACTCCCGGTGATGACTATAGTTTGAGGAGTTCATGTATTCACTAAGTGCTAATGCTTTGTTCCGGTACTCTATTAAAAGGAGGCCTTAATATCTCTTTGTTTCCAATAGGACCCCGCTGCCACGGGAGGGTAGGACAAAAGATGTCATGCAAGTTCTTTTCCATAAGCACGTATGACTATATTCGGAATACATGCCTACATTACATTGATGAACTGGAGCTAGTTCTGTGTCACGCTATGTTACAACTGTTGCATGAGGAATCACATCCAACATAATTATCCATCACTGATCCAATGCCTACGAGCTTTTGACATTTTGATCTTTGCTTAGTTACTTTTCCGTTGCCACTGTCACAATCACTACAAAACTAATACTGTTACTTTTGCCACCGTTACTGTTACTTCCATATTACTTTGCTACAAAATACTTTGCTGCAGATATTAAGTCTTTCAAGTGCCGTTGAATTCATAACTGAAATGTTAATACTTGAGAATATTCTTTGGCTCCCCTTGTGTCGAATCGATAAATTTGGGTTGAATACTCTACCCTCGAAAACTGTTGCGATCCCCTATACTTGTGGGTTATCAAGACTATTTTCTGGCACCGTTGCCAGGGAGCATAGCTCTATTCTTTGAGTCACTTGGGATTTATATCTGTTGATCACTATGCAGAACTTGAAAGATGAAAGAACCAAGATTTATCCCTCAACTACGAGTGGAGGTAAGGAACTGCCATCTAGCTCTGCACTTTATTCACCTTCTGTTATGAGTAAACTTGCGACACCTACTCCTGCTATTCATTCTGATATGTCACATGTTATCGATTATGCCACTTCTGCTTTGCATGATGCTTATGATGAAACTACTTCTATGCTTGATAATACTGTGCCACTAGGTGAATTTCTTGATGAACAACTTGCTAGGGTTAGAGAGAATGAAATTATTGAAACTGATAATATTGATGAAAGTGATGATGAAGATTCTCCCCCTAGATATGAATTGTCTGTTGTGCCTGAGGGTTATGTTATGGATGAAGAAACTGCTAGAGACTTTTTAGCTTGCAATGATAGATATGATCTTAAGAAACTGTTAGCTAAGCTGAAAGAGAAGTCTTTGAATGCTAGAATGAAATATGACCCTGCTTTTGCTACTTCACCTATTTGTATTTCCGATAAGGATTATGATTTCTATGTCCATCCCAAGTTAATTACTTTGGTTGAATCTGATCCTTTTTATGGCTATGAATCTAAAATTGTTGTGGCACATCTTACTAAATTAAATGATATAGCCACCCTGTTCACTAATGATGAGAAAACTCGCTATTACTTTATCCTTAAGTTATTTCCGTTCTCATTAAAGAGTGATGCTAAAATATGGTTTAATTCTCTTGATCCTGGTTGTGTGTGTAGCCCCCAGGATATGATTTATTACTTCTCTGCTAAATATTTCCCCGCTCATAAGAAACAAGCTGCCTTAAGGGAAATATATAATTTTGTGCAAATAGAAGAAGAGAGTCTCCCACAAGCTTGGGGGAGGCTTCTTCGATTACTTAATGATTTGCCTGATCATCCTCTCAAGAAAAATGAAATACTTGATATCTTTTATAATGGACTAACCGATGCTTCCAGAGACCACCTGGATAGTTGTGCCGGTTGTGTTTTCAGGGAAAGAACTGTTGATCAAGCTGAATTGCTATTGAATAATGTGTTGAGTAATGAAAATGATTGGACACTTCCTGAACCAACTCCTAAGCCAACTCAGAAGAAAGGGGGTATTCAATTCCTTAGTCCTGAAGATATGTAAGAGGCAAAGAAATCTATGAAAGAAAAAGGTATTAAAGCTGGAGATGTTAAGAATTTACCACCTATTGAAGAAATACATGGTCTTGATAACCCGACACAAGTAGTAAAGGTAAATTCTCTCTATAGATTTGATAAGGGTGAAATCCCATCTACTAAGTTTGCTAGCCAATGCTTGGATGAGTGTGATAATTTTATGGTTAAACAAGAAGACTTCAATGCTTATGTTGGTAGACAATTGAAACGCAATGCTTATATGATTGAACACTTGAGTGATCATATGTCTAGAGTTAAAGGTGAGCTTAAACTTATTAGTAAACATGCTTCTATGGTTACCACTCAAGTAGAACAGGTGCTTAAAGCTTAGAATGATCTGCTCAATGAATTAAATAATAAGAAAAATGATAACGATGTTATAGTTGTGACTAGAGGTGGTAAAATGACTCGGGAAACTTTGTATCCTAAGGGCCACCCAAAGAGAATTGAGCAAGATTCTCAGAGAACTAATGTTGATGCACCTAGTTCTTCTAAGAAGAAGAAAAGGAAAAAATGATAGGACTTTGCATGCTTCTAGTGAACCTGTTGTTGACACACCTGAGAATCCCAATGATATTTCTATTTCCGATGCTAAAACACAATCTGGTAATGAACATGAACCTAGTGATAATGTTAATGATGATGTTCATGTTGATGCTCAACCTAGCAATGCTAATGATGTAGAGATTGAACCCGTTGTTGATCTTGATAACCCACAATCAAAGAATCAACGTTATGATAAGAGAGACTTCGTTGCTACGACACACGATAAAGAAAGAGAACCATGGGTTCAGAAACCTATGCCTTTTCCTCCTAAACCATCCAAGAAAAAGGACGATGAGGATTTTGAGCACTTTGCTGAAATGATTAGACCTATCTTTTTGCGTATCCGTTTGACTGATATGCTTAAAATGAATCCTTATGCTAAGTACATGAAAGATATTGTTACAAATAAAAGAAAGATACCGGAAGCTAAAATTTCCACCATGCTTGCTAATTATACTTTTAAGGGTGGAATACCAAAGAAACTTGGAGATCCAGGAGTAACAACTATACCATGCTCCATTAAAAGAAACTATGTTAAAAATGCTTTATGTGATCTTGGAGCCGGTGTTAGTGTTATGCCTCTCTCTTTATATCGTAGACTTGATTTGAATAAGTTGACACCTACTGAAATATCTTTGCAAATGGCTGATAAATCAACTGCTATACCTGTCGGTATTTGTGAGGATGTGCCTGTTGTGGTTGCAAACGTTACTATTTTAATGGACTTTGTTGTTCTTGATATTCCTGAGGACGATAGTATGTCTATTATTCTTGGTAGACCCTTTTTGAATACTGTAGGGGCTGTTATTGATTTCAACAAAGGCAATGTCACTTTTCATGTTAATGGTAATGAGCATAAGGTACACTTTCCGAGGAAACAACCTCAAGTCCACAGTATTAATTCTATTGGAAAAACTTCAGCGATTATTATTGGAGGTTTTGAATTTCCTCTTCCTACTGTCAAGAAGAAATATGATATTCTTATTGTTGGGGACATGCATATCCCCGTTGAGGTAACTTAGTGTTATTCGAAAATTCTCCGGTTTCATGTTATTTGAAAAGAGTTTGGTAACAAGACTTGATCAACCTTGTTAGTGGATTCCTTTTGATGAGCATGAGATGGATGAACTTAGAAAGCACAACTCTATATATCCTCCTTTTACTTTCTGTTATTTAGATTATATAAAGCAAAAATAGTATTTTCTGTCTGTTTTCTGAATTATCCTTACAATAAAAGAATACCCCAAAAATAAAAGTTCTCTAAATTCCTTGAAAATTTTAGATGATTTTTTGTAGGATATTTAAGAATTATTGGCACTGAGAACACACCTGGGCCTCACCACCTGGCCACAAGGGTCCAGGGCGTGCCCCCTGCCTCGTGGACCCCACGTGGGCCCCCTCCACTTATTATTGCACCCACACACTTCGTCTTCCTCCATAAAAAATCATCCACCAGCTCAAACCCGAGTTCTAGCTCATCTTGCTGCCATTTTCAATCTCCTTGCTCAAAGCTCCATTCACAAAACTGCTTTGGGCGATTGTTCTTCGGTAGGTGACTCCTCCAATGGTCCAATTAGTTTTTGTTCTAGTGCTTTATTTATTGCAAATTTTGCTGCTTGGGTGACCCTGTTCTTGAGCTTGCATGTCAAATTTATGTGGTCAAAAGTAGTTTTAATGCATGATATGGCCTCTAGGCACTTGTGGGAGTAGTTGCTATCAATCTTATTGAGTTTGGTTCACTTTTATTTTGAGTCACTAAAAATTTCAGAAATTTTTCAGAGGAGGAAATACGTTTAGTAAAATGTACCAAGGAGGTTCCTCAAGGAAGCAAGGCCCAAGGCTCGCGATACGTGAGCTGGACAATGAACTATCAAGGGAAGCTCAAGTGCGGCCTTGTGAATGGCCGTCAGAGGAGTTCATGGTCCAGGCATGCATCAAGGATGAATTTGACGCGTATGTGCATAACGCTGATCTTGAGAGCTTCGTGTCAGATAAGTGCCAGAAATACCTCTATCTAACTGATTCATTTGTGAGAAGGTTTAAATTTACATCCTCACGTAATTCTCACACTGTTTTATTTGATCTTTATGATAAATCATATACCATGGACCTAGAAGATTTTAACACTGCTTGTAAACTCCCGCACTGGGGCAATGTTAGTGAACCTCGCAAATATTAATATAAAGACTTTCTTGCTAGTATTACTATGGGGGAATCTAGGGAAATCACACAAGCTACCATAGGGAGCATTCATTTCCCTTCCATACATTATTTTGCTCTCTTCATTGGTAGATGCATTAACGGGAAAGATGAGGCTTGTCACATGTGCGTTTCAGATCTTAGTGTTCTCAAGAGTGCGGTATTAGGTGATAAACAATATAACTTGGGGGCTATTGTTACACATATGTTGCATCACAACAGTATAAGTGGAGATTTTTTTGGTGGAATTTATGCAACTCGTGTAGCTAACTATCTTGATATACCCACACATGGAAATGATATTGAGTTGCCTCCTGCTTATCTAGATTATGAGGCTATGGTTCGCCACCAGTTTCTTGAGAGGAATGATCAGTTCCTCCAGTACCGACTAATCTTTGACAAGATTGCGCACCGTCCATGTTGCTCTCCCTGCTCCTGCTTTCTTTGACTTTCAGGCAAAATGGAGATATGTTATAACTAGGGAGGAGGCGAACGAGTACGAGAGGAGGACGGAGGCAGCTCACCTCCAAGCTGCAGCTCGTCAGGCAGTAGCTGCTGCATCTCAGTACGATCCAAGTTACAACTTTGGATATCCACTAGGCCAGCCGTGGCCCTAGACTATCTTAGGCCAAAGGCCTAAGTTGGGGGAGTACGTATTTCTCACCGACATTACATTCATGTTCACACACTCATGCCAGTTGTCGGTGCTCGTACTTTTTCATTTTATCATCCATGCTAGTTTATTTTCTTTTTAAGCCTTCTTCTTGTGTGTTTGAAAAACCTTAAGAAAAACCAAACAAAATTAGTTGTAGATTTTAGCTAGTTTACTTTCCATGCATGTAGTAGTAATAACTAAAAGAAAACCCAAAAAGATTTCTTGTTCTTCTTTTGCTTGTTGGGAGCTTTCCCGTGTAAATAGTTTTGTTTCTCTTCTTTTCTTTGGGGGTCGAGAGGAGAAGACCATGATGAAAATGTTGAGTGGCTCTTATATGCATTATTGTTGATTTAACAAACAGCCCATATTAACTTGTCTTCTCCCTTGTATTGAATGTTTGCAGATTCCAACTTAGTCCAATGCACGTGCACTATTATTATCCACACCGTTCGGTTGTGCAAGTGAAAGGCAATAGTGACGATATATGATGAACTGATTGAGATGAGAAAAGCTGGTATGAACTCGACCTATCTTGTTTTTGTAAATATGATTAGTTCATCGTTCCTAATTCAGCCTATTATGAATGAAACATGTTTGCAATGACAATTAGAGATTATAGTTGTTCATGCCATGCTTAATTAGCTAGGAGTTTATAATGGTTTACCTTGCATGCCAACATGCTATTAAAATGGTTGTGATGTGGTATGATAGGGTGGTATCCTCCTTTGAATGATTCGAGTGGCTTGACTTGGCACATGTTCACGCATGTAGTTAAAACAAAATCTACATAGCCTCCACGATATTTATGTTCATGGTGAATTATATCCTACTCATGCTTCCACTCATGGTTGATTAATTTTAACGCATGTTCATGACTGTTGTCGCTCTCTAGCTGGTCGCTTCCCTATCTCTTTCTAGCCTTTACTTGTTCTAAGCAGGAATATTGCTTGTGCATCCACTTCCATAAACCCCAAAAGTTATTCCATATGAGTCCACCATACCTTCCTATATGCGGTATCTACCTACCGTTCCAAGTAAATTTGTATGTGCCAAACTCTAAACCTTCAAATGAAATTCTGTTTTGTATGCTCGAATAGCTCATGTATCAACTAGGGTTGTCTATATCTTCCATGCTAGGTGGGTTATTCTCAAGAGGAGTGGACTCTGCTCCTCATTCACGAGAAAATGGTTGGTAACCGGGATGCCTAGTCCCATGCTTAAATTAAAATAATTGCAAATAAAACTCCCCTAGGATTGTTGTTACTTGGAGGCACCCGCTGTTTCGGACAAGCCATGGATTGATGTTTGTTGGTGGTGGGGCAGTATGAACTTTACCATTCTGTTTGGGAACCACCTATAATGTGTGTAGCATGGAAGATATCGAGACATCTTGGTTGTTATGTTGACAATGAAAGTATACCACTCAAAATATTATTCATCTCTATTTCAAAATTGAGCTCTGGCACCTCTACAAATCCCCGCTTCCCTCTGAGAAGGGCCTATCTATTTACTTTTATGTTGAGTCATCATCCTCTTATTAAAAAGCAACAGTTGGAGAGCACCGCTGTCATTTGCATGTGTTACTATTAGTTTACATTGAGTATGACTGTGACTGGATCTCTTTTACCATGAATTGCAATGTTTAGTCAGTCCTTGATCTTTAGAGGTGCTCTGCATTTATGTTTTGCGATCTCAGAAAGGGCTAGCGAGATACCATCTTGTTATATCATATTATGATTGTTTTGAGAAAGTGTTGTCATCCGAGATTTACTATTATTGCTAGCTAGTTGATTTTGCCATTGATATGAGTAAACATGAGACCTAAATGTTATTGTGAATATGGTTAATTCATAATCTTTGCTAAAAACTTGAATGCTGGCTTTACATATTTACAACAACAAGATCAAACAAAGTTTGTAAAAGTTTTTCTTTACCACTTTCAGTTTGTCAACTGAATTGCTTGAGGACAAGCAAAGTTTAAGCTTGGGGGAGTTGATACGTCTCCATCGTATCTACTTTTCCAAACACTTTTGACCTTGTTTTGGACTCTAACTTGCATGATTTGAATGGAACTAACCTGGACTGACGCTGTTTTCAGCAGAATTGCCATGGTGTTATTTTTGTGCGGAAATAAAAGTTCTCGGAATGACCTGACACTTCACGGAGAATATTTTTGGAATATATAAAAAATACTAGCGAAAGAATCAACACCAGGGTGCCACACCCTATCCACGAGGGTGGGGGCGTGCCCACCTCTGGGGCGCGCCCCCCTGTCTCGTGGGCCCCCTGAGGCTCCACCGACCTCAACTCCAACTCTATATATTCATGTTCGGGGAGAAAAAAATCAGGGAGAAGGGTTCATCGCGTTTTACGATACAGAGCCGACGCCTAGCCCTAATCTCTCTTGGGAGGGCTGATCTGGAGTCTGTTCGGGGCTCCGGAGAGGGGAATCCATCGCCGTCATCATCATCAACCTTCCTCCATCAGCAATTTCATGATGCTCACCGCCGTGCATGAGTAATTCCATCATAGGCTTGCTGGACGGTGATGGGTTGGATGAGATTTATCATGTAATCGAGTTAGTTTTGTTAGGGTTTGATCCCTAGTATCCATTATGTTCTGAGATTGATGTTGCTATGACTTTGCTATGCTTAATGCTTGTCACTAGGGCCCGAGTGCCATGATTTCAGATCCGAACCTATTATGTTTCCATGAATATATGTGAGTTCTTGATCCTATTTTGCAAGTCAATAGTCACCTACTATGTGTTATGATCCGGTAACCCCGAAGTGACAATAATCGGGACCACTCCCGGTGATGACTATAGTTTGAGGAGTTCATGTATTCACTAAGTGGTAATGCTTTGTTCCAGTACTCTATTAAAAGGAGGCATTAATATCCCTTAGTTTCCAATAGGACCCCGCTGCCACGGGAGGGTAGTACAAAAGATGTCATGCAAGTTCTTTTCCATAAGCACGTATGACTATATTCGGAATACATGCCTACATTACATTGGTGAACTGGAGCTAGTTCTGTGTCACCTATGTTATGACTATTGCATGAGGAATCGCATCCAACATAATTGAAAGTGTGTTATATCGACTAGAGGGGGTGAATAGGCGATTTTTATGAATTCTTCACTAAGGAATTTGCGGGTGAGGAAATTCCTGAGTGAAGAACTACTTGCAGCGGAATAAGTACTCAGAAGTAAACATAACAGAACATGAGCATGGTCTTCATGATGAAATGAAAACAAGCACAGAGTACAGAAAGCGTAAACACAGGATAAACAGAATGAAGACAAACATACTGGAGAAATTGAGCTGAGGAAATAGAGAAAGTCCTCAATCAAAGTCTTCAAACAGATATGAACTAGTACACAACACAGAAATGAGGAAATAGAAGGGTTGAGGAATTGAAACCAGTTAGCTCGGTGAAGACAATGATTTGGTAGACCAGTTCCAACTGATGTGACAGTTGTACGTCTGGTTAGGGCGGCTAGGTATTTAAACCTGAGGACACACAGTCCCGGTCACCCAGTCCTGAACATGCAGCTCAGAACACTTAGTCATCACCGTATTCCCCTTGAGCTAAGGTCACACAAGCCTCGCCCAATCACTCATGGTAATTCTTCAGGTGACTTACAAACCTTCACAGACTCGGTCACTCGGCGATCCACAATTTCCTCTTGGATGCTCTTGTAGCAACCCGACCTCAGACGGTCAAGTCTCTGTGCTTCAGTGTCATCCCTGGACCGGTAATGCTGACACACAAAGTACTCGAAGGATTTATAACAGAGTAGCAATCACACACTTATTACATTGAATGTCTCAATAGAGAACTTATTACAATAAATATGGCTTAAGGCCATCTAATACGATAACAGTGGAAGGCTTGGAAGATAAAGTGAGCCCATCAACTCCAACGGCATAGCTGAGCTGTACGGCAACGACCTAATGAACCTTACTCCTCGTCTGAAAAGTCTGCAACATAATACGTTGCAGCCCGAAAACGGGTCAGCACATGGAATATGCCGGCAATGTAACACAGTAGAGCAAGAACAAAGTAATACTATCACTATATGCATATTTGGCTGGTGGAAAGCTCTATGGTTAAAGTTTTTCGAAAAGCCAATTTTTCCCTACAACAAAGGAATAGATTTTATTTAACTATCATGGTAGTTGAAACATCATTGAGAAGGTTCCTCCAACTCAATCCCATTTAAAATTAATTACCAACCCAACAATATTAATTTAGAGTGATGAGATACATATGATAATCCAAGTGCTAGAAACTCAAAATGTCCATAACAGGGGACACGGCTAACCATGATTAGTTTGTACACTCTGCAGAGGTTTGCGCACTTTTCCGCAAAAGACTCGATCTCCTCCGTTGGATTTCTCACACTACTTGATGTTTGAGAAACGGACGACCGAGACACAGTCTTTCAAAAGCATTAACTCTCTACTCCGGATAGACTATACCACCTACAACCCACTACCTGCTAGTCTACCTCTTCAAGAGCTTCACGCAACTTACTCAACTATGCTAGAGCCCATAATAGCTTGTGGCTGCACACGGAAGTTTCTAGCATGAAATATCTCAGTTCCCTTTGAGCCTGGGTGGCGGACCTTAGGATTATCACACGGGTACTCCGGGATATCCTAGGACAACACTGCATTCTCCAGGTGCCCGACAAGCAATCCACCCAGATGTGTATTAAAGTTTCCACCTTAAGTTGAACCATTAATTAACAATCTCGCATCTGTCATGGCTTCACTCAAACCCAATCCATGTCCACGAGCATAGCATAGCAATATAAGCAGCGTAGAAGTAACTCCCAAGGGTTTGTTAATGAACAGGTGAATAGGTACTACCTCATCTACTTCCCAATCCCACATGTTATCAGGTCCTAACCATGCAGTGTTTGAGGGTTGAAACTAATGCATAAAAACTGGGTGATAAAAGGGGGTATGATCAAAGTGTTACTTGCCTTGCTGATGATCCGCAAAACCTAGAGACTCGTAGTAGCACGCTTCGCACTCCGGGTGCTCTATCGCAAACAAACAATAGCATACATAAGCAATCAAGCAAAGATGCACGGGTAAAACTCAAATGAGAGATCTAACCAGAAAGTTCAACTTAAGAACTACGGTTTGCAAAAAGAATCAAATCAAATGAAGCAAAGAAACTCAAACTGCGAAAGAAACAAGGTCCGATTACTAATCTGGACTAAGGTCAAATTTTACTATATCAAAATCTTGTTCAAGTTGGTTAAACGGAAAGAGGGTTTCGTGACGAAACTCTAGGCGCTTGAATTGCATGATTCCGATAAATGAGTGAAAAGATAAACTAAAACGAAAATCGGATCAGAAATCGCGATCGGAAATAATCGTGGAAAACCCGAGAAAAAGAAAAACTGACGAACAGGCTAACGAACGAACATTCGCTGTCTGCGGCTAACAAGTGAACACCGTTCGTTAAAACGAACATACGGACGAACATCCGCTAAGTAACTAAACCGAGAAAACTGGCGAACCGATCTATTCTAAAAAAAATGAAACCTAGGGTTTTCAAAAAAACCGAACCAGTTTTAAAATAAAACGAAACGACGGTGGCGGCGGCGTATACCTCCGGCGAGGCTCCGGCGGGGCTCGGCTACGGCGGCAAGGCGGCGGGGCGGCAGTGGGGCGACGGCGAGGCACGGCGGCGAGACGCTGCGGGCGGCGGGGCTTCGGCAGGCGGCGGCGGAGGGAGACGGCTGCGGCGGCTTGGGGTCCTGAGGGGCCCCGGGCTCGGCTTATAAGGGGGGCGGTGGCTTGCGGGAGGGGGCGGGGAGGAGTCCCGGACGGCGATGGCGCGGCGGCCGTGTCCTGGCCGGACTCAGGCACGGGAGGCGGCGGCGCGGTGCGGGCCGGCGGCCTGGCTTGGCTAGGCCTCGGCCCAGTCGGGCGCGGAAGAAGTTTTTTTTTTTTAAAAAAAGATTCCACCGAGTCCTAGAAAAATAAATAAAAATCTAAAAATGCCAAAACAAATTTTCATCATCTAAATAAAATATTTAGAACAAGATGAACATTTTCTTGGCCCTAAAATGCAATTTTGAAAACGTGCTATTTTCCTAATGCAAATAAAATAGCAATAAAATCCGAATAAAATCAAATATTTGATTTTAATATTTTTCCTCCAATATTTCATTTATTTTGGAGAAGTCGTATTATCTCCTCTCATATATTTTAACATGAAATATTTTTGGGGAGAAAAATAAATAAAACCAAAAATCCTCGTTTCAATATTTGATAAAATTTCGAATATGAAAACAGTGAAATCCCCAACTCTCTCTCCGGGGGTCCTTGAGTTGCTTAGGATTTCGAGGATCAAGCCAAAATGCAATAAAATATGATATGAAATGATGACCTAATGTATAACATTCCAAATTGAAAATTTGGGATGTTACAGCTCTAGACCATGACGCATAACCGTTTGGAAGATGCATAGTCTTCAAAGGTAACAAGCATCGGATCCACACAGGATCAATCTCTTCAGTGATGCTCAATCACTTTGGGTTTGTAGGTGTTTGGGTTTGGGTTTTCACTTAATGATTTTCGTTCAAAGTCCTTGGAGGATGGGATGCTCTCAAATGACAAGTGTCAGTTTCTATCGGAGCAGCCAACCAGCTAGTGGTTGTAGGGGGGCGGCTATTTATAGCCTAGGGAGCAGCCCGACATGATAAGACATAAATGCCCTTAAATGATATGACCATTAGGTGGGTAGATATTTTGGGACAGCTAGTGCATAGCACAGCAACGGTCGGAATTTTGAGCATCAAATTCCTCAGGGCTATCATGTTCCTCACTATGTAGGCAATCCGCACTAGCGAATTCCTAACTCCTTAGTCAGAACAAATTCCTCAGAGACCAGAAGAACTTCGTCTCTGTGACTGAAGAAATTGACTGAGCTGTATGAGATTTCCACTGGCTTCACTCGAAGGGATTGGTAGGTGTAGGATTTGAGTTGAGCATCACTTGGAAATTTTTCCTTAGTATTTCCTCGACCCCCTTTAACAGTACGGTGTTTCCTATGACTCAAGAAATAGAAAATGAAACTACGAAAACAAAAGTCTTCATGCTTCATGTTCCTCGAATGAATACCAAGTCTTCATGATTACACCAATTTCTTCACTTTCAAAGTCTTCAGAAAGTCTTCAAAAATCCAAAGTCTTCAGTCGAAGAACTTCATTTTTAGGGGTCGACTTTCTCAGTAAACATCAAACTCCTCATAGACTTATAGACATGTGTACACTCACAAACGCATCAGTCCCTTAACCTATAAGTCTTCAATACACCAAAATCACTAAGGGGCACTAGATGCACTTACAATAATTATCCATCACTGATCCAATGCCTACGAGCTTTTCACATATTGAGCATCAAATTCCTCAGGGCTATCATGTTCCTCACTATGTAGGCAATCCGCACTAGCGAATTCCTAACTCCTTAGTCAGAACAAATTCCTCAGAGACCAGAATAACTTCGTCTCTGTCACTGAAGAAATTGACTGAGCTGTATGAGATTTCCACTGGCTTCACTCGAAGGGATTGGTAGGTGTAGGATTTGAGTTGTGCATCACTTGGAAATTTTTCCTTAGTATTTCCTCGACCCCCTTTAACAGTATGTGTTTCCTATGACTCAAGAAATAGAAAATGAAACTACGAAAACAAAAGTCTTCATGCTTCATGTTCCTCGAATGAATACCAAGTCTTCATGATTACACCAATTTCTTCACTTTCAAAGTCTTCAGAAATCCAAAGTCTTCAGTTGAAGAACTTCATTTCTAGGGGTCAACTTTCTCTATAAACATCAAAATCCTCATAGACTTATAGACTTGTGTACACTCACAAACGCATCAGTCCCTTAACCTATAAGTCTTAAATACACTAAAATCACTAAGGGGCACTAGATGCACTTACAATCTCCCCCTTTTTAGTGGTTGATGACAATATAGGTTAAGTTTTCAATGGGGATAAACATATGAAGTGTAAATACTGATATTGAGGATTTTGATTGCAAGATATAGAAGAACTCCCCCTGAAGATGCGCATAATGAGGAATTTGCTTTTGAAGCAACGCACACTTTGAAGAGTAGAATCATGGAGATCTCCCCCTATATCTTGTAATCCATACACGCATTTAACATACAATATGAAGAATTTGAAATGCAAGATGAAATATGGTGACTGATGTAATTCAGCATGCGGCATTAACATTAATGAGGAATAAGCATGCAGAAAAAAACTCAGCAGAAGTGTCAGACCACCATAGAGTTTAAGTTTACAACTCGATCGAATAAAGTCTCAGAAGAACGAGAGTTGTAACTTAAAAAACACCCATATAAGTAGACCCGCTTGAAGACTAACTCAAATTTCTCCCTCTTTGTCATCGAATGACCAAAAGGGACGAAAAATGAGGACTAACGCCCCTGAAGAATATCAAGTTGATGGAGGAGCGCCAGCGTTGTTGGGGTCGTTTGTTGTTGTAGGGCATGCCGCAGTGTCGTCCAAGTCTTCATGCTCATCGGTTTCGCGTGATGAAGAATATGAGCTGGCCACCAAGGAAGGAACTTTAGTCTTCTTGAATTTCTTTGCCGGTGGCGGCTGAGACCAATCAAAGTCCTGCTTGAAACCCATTCGCTTCAGATCATCTTCACCATACAGATGTGACAAAACAGCCCAGGTGCGACCGAAGAATTCATGGAGGTAGTAATGGTTTTTCTTCACTGCATTGTGTGTAGCAGTCATGTTGTGAAGAATAGAACCAAACTGACGCTAAACCCATTTGTGGTTTCGGTCCACCTTCTGGTGAAGACTAAGAAGAAGCTCACGGCCAGCCATCACCCAGGGAGCTGTTGCTTGAGGATTTGGCTTTGATGCATTAGCAGCAGAATCATGAGTAGCAGAATCATCATTGGTGGAGAAGATGCAGCTTTGCGAAACTGACCATCCAATGGACGAATGCCTTCATCAATAATAGCAGTAGCCTTGCCCTTTTCATCAGATGAGGAAAATGTCCGCTTGAAGACTTCTATTGGGAGCAGGTAACTGACATGATTCTGAAAATCAGCCTTGTAGTTGAGTGAAGACCTTATTCTGAGGAATCTCATAATCCAGGGAGCGTAAGGCTTCAACTCAAACGGAGAGAGGGCAACATTTGCCAGAGTCCTCATGAAGAAATCATGGTAGTTGATAGGAATGCCATGTATGATATTGAATAGCAGATTCTTCATGATGCCAACAACTTCTTCATCATTTGAATCATGGCCTTTGATTGGACTCAATGTCTTCGTCAGAATGCGATAGACAGTTCTAGGCACAAACAGTAATTCCTTCATGTGGAATTTGGTCCATGGAGCTTGACCTAGCTTCAGAGGCTTCATTAGCACTTGCATGTAATGGGCAGTGAGTTCAGGTTCATGATAGATGCAACGAGCACCTTCAAGGGGAGGACTGACAGGCATGGCATGAAGTAATTCAGAGGCCGGTGCTTTGAAATGTGTGTTTTTTGTCATCCAGTACAAAACCCAAGAGTTAACATCGTCAGCATAACCTGTGATATGCAGAGTTGCATAGAATTGAAGAATGAGCCCTTCATTCCAATCGCAAATATCCGTGCAAAAGTTGAGCAGTCTTGCATCATCAAGCACACTAGGGACTGGGGTGAAGCAAGGCAGTGATTCCATGTCCACGTGAGGAATATGGTCATGGTCGAAGACTTTGTCCTTCTTGAAAACCAGTGAAGAATAAAAGTTTGCTTGGCTGGCAGTCCAGAAGCGCTTCCTTCTAAGACGAGGAGAGTCATAAGGGTTATAGTCTGTGAAGAACACATGCTCACCGAAGAAGTCATCAGCCTTGAATTTCTGCTTCTTCGAGAAGGGATCCTTTGGCTTGGGCTGAGGGGTATCGGTCAATTGCATCACCACCTCAGGAATCGCAATCTCAGGATCCACTGGCTGAGGAATTTCAGCTTCTTCTTCAGTGATAGCCTGAGTCTTCAATTCTTCATTAACATTTTCTTCAACACTAGTGGCTGGAATCTCTTCATGGACAGACGGTGTGGCATAAGGTTCTTCAGATTCCATTTGAACTTCAGTGGTTACAGGGGACTGAGGAATTTGTTGAAGGGGTGTGAACAGAGGAGAATTGGGGTGCTGACTTTTCCAAAAGTCATCGTTCAGCACTAGAGTTGTGCACCCAATGTCCACATCTTCGTCTTCATTCTTTTCCTCAACGTCGGCCGCTTCAGCAGTGAACTGAGGCATGGGCGATGAAACAACTGGGGTTGAAGGGATTGCATCCACTTCAATTTCTCCATCCAACTGCTCTGAGGAAGCAGCAGAAGGAATGTCTTCATCGGATCCGCTTGGGATCACGTATTCTTCATCAAAAGGAACGGGTTCCTTTGATGGCATGCTTGAGACTGGAACAACATCAATAGGATTTTCAAACGAGCTGGTCAGCGGCTTCATCTTCTTTGGAGTTGAAGAATCTGATGCAGTTGATGCCTTCCTTTTCTTCACAGTTGCACGCTCTGCAGCCTTGTTCTTCTTCACAACTGATGCAGATGGAAAGATCGGAGTTGGGGTAGGCGCAGGAGGAGCAGAGGAATTTGGTTCAATAACTTCAGGCACAACTGATGCAGTTGCCCTGACTTCTTCATTTTCTTCAGGTGCAACACTAGTGGTTGCCCTGGCAATTTCTTTAGCGGCTGTAATGCAGTCATCAGCCCTGGTACTGTGAGTATCTTCAGCAACCTGATTTTCATCAGCGGTGCTGGCATGCTCTTCAGTAGGCTGAGCAGATGCCTTAGCCTAAGGATTTTCTTGTTGCATTGGGGCTGCAACATTGGAAGTGAACTTTTTAGTTATCTTTACAAATATGACTTTGGCTCCAAGCCAGTCAGCATAGTAGCGATCAAGTTCATCACTCAGTTTGTTGATCTCAGATTGAAGAGCAACAAGTTCTTCAGGTGAAATCTTCAGAATGTTTTGCTTCAGAAAGCGCTCTTTCTTGTACTGCGCTTTCTTCACCCTCCTTCCCTGTTCAAATTTCCATTTTTCCTCATCAATGAAGTGAGTCAGCACATGAATTTGACCAGGAGTGAGGTTCAGCTTAGACAAAGGTGTGTTGGGGTCCTTGTGCCACAAGTCAATGAAGTCTAGGATCAACTTCGGATCCAGTATCAATGGCACATTGCTGCCTTTGGCTCTAGCGGCCCTGTGCTTCCTATCTCTGATGATTTTAGCGAGTTCTTGATCATCAGCTTCGTCATCTTCGAATGGTACTTGAAAGGCGACCTGCTTCTTGTGAGGACTTGGTTGAGAGCCTCGTCCAGTAGTTGCCTTTGTCTTCAGCAGAGAGGGGCCAGTTGATGAATTGGGTGCAGCTGAAGAACTAGCAGAATCTCCTAAGGCAATAGAGATGCCTATTGTCCTTTGGTATGTGGCGAGATGCATAGGTGCTGAGGATTTTGACGGAGGAGCTGAGGACTTTGGAGGAGCTGGAGCAGCTTGAGGAATTGGCCATGAGGGCTTTGAAGAATCTGGCCTTGAGGGCATTGCTGAGTAACTTGGCCGTGAGGGCATTGGGGTTGAAGCACTTAACTTATGAGTAGGCTTCTCTGCCATGGCCTTCTTTGGCTTGCTTGCAGAGGCCTTAGCAGTGGTAGCAGCAGCAATAGAGTTTTATTAAATGTTCTCACTGCTTCCTTAGCTACTTTGGCTAGCTTGGCCTGGCGCTTGGCCCATTCATCGGGATAGTCCTCACCATGCTTGAGGCTGGTGGAATCAGCTTCTTGGCCGGGTGCCAATGGAGGTCTTGGGCATGGAGGATTAAGAGCGAATTTCTTCATATACTTGGGAGTAACATATCTGTACTCCCTCCATTCCCTTGCCCATCTCCTCTCTATCCTTTGTATGCACACCTTGCACTATTTTTTGTCCTCCTTGCCAAATTTGGCCTCATCAGGAGTGCAACGATCCTTGTATATGTCATCAGGAATCTTGAAAGCAGTATTGACCTCAGGCCATTTTCCTCCCTTCTGTGGCTTCTTACCGTCAGCCATTTTCTTTAGCTAAGGAATTTGAGCAATGGGATTCTCTGAAGAGGTGTGCAACTTTTCTTCAAGGAACGCTGCAAATGAGTTAAGTTGATGAGAACCTAGAGATTCAACAGCGGACATGTGTACCTGTGAACAGAGTATAGTTGCGAGGAATTTGGAGAGGACATATGCGTTCTCAGAAGGTTTTGCAATAAGAACAAGTTTGAGGAATTTAACCAGTTGAGTCTTGAAGAATTTCACTAACCGTTCTTTGACTTAGGTTCCAGAGTTGTACAGATTGAAAAATCCACACAACTGAGGAATCTTGAAGAATTTTTTTGCTTAGAGAAACAGATCAAGAACATTTGTTATGGCAGGTGTCCAGTGTGTGAAGATTTGAAGAATAAACACCTTTTGAAGATTTTGTAGAAAACATTTGAATCAAAGAGGGCAGTACAAGTAACTTTTAATTACCCTGGACGAAGAACACAACGAACTGTGAAGTGTAGATTTGAAGCTCGTCGGTTCAGATCTTCCACACCCTAACTTGACTGAGGAATACAACTACGGTGGCGGCGGAGAGAAGAAGTCCGCAGTCGGCACGAGTACGACGGCAACAAGGTCGAGGCAGTGAAGCTCTTCCTTACCGGCGATGATGGAAGTAGCGGCGACGCTAGGGTTTGAGAGCTCGAGCGAGGGAGTGAGGTCGAGCAGAGTAAAAACGAAGTGAGGAAGGGAGAGGGGTATTTATAGCCGAAGCGAAAAACTGCTCGCCCGAGGAAATTGGACGAACGTGCCCCTGACCCTTGTCATTTGTGTGACATGTGTCACCCACATACTGAGAGGTGACGATCATGGGTGAATAGGATAAGTATTATCGTGGAATGTGTAAAGGTTTGAGCGGCAAAAGCCGAAAATTCAGATAAGATAAGTTTAAAGTTCAGTTCGCAATTTCTTCAGTTGACAAGGGCACATTGAACGATTTTCAAATAGAACGCACATGAAGAATTTGTGAATAGACTAGGTTGAGTTTAGCATAGAGGGGGAAAGGGTCCGATCACATTCACTTAGCAGAACAAGCAACTTGAAGAAATAGCAATAAGTGAATGTTGTAGAGGACATAAACTCACACACACACACACACATATATATATATATAGCCAATGAAAAAAACGATGGAAAGAGTGAAGACAATGCAAGTTGAAGAACAACTAAGGTATTTCAAAGTGAGGAAAAACTCAGATTGAGGATTTTCAACTTTTGGTGGTGGTGTGACCCACCGTATAAGAATGATGATTTCAGACACCGCGTACAATTGTCGTAGGGTTCTGAGAATCAAATTCTTCGTTAATTTCTTCACACTTAGAGGGTTAGTCTTCATTGATTGGAGAAAAACGTTTCTTCATGTGTTGCACATCTAAGTCATCAATTTTGCATGAGTGTTAGGATGTGTGTCCTTTTCAAAGAACATTTGAAGATTCTAAGATATTTAGCTCACACCGCAACTTGCTAAATCTCTTCTCATCCAAGGGCTTAGTGAAGATATCGGCTAGCTGTTCTTCAGTCTTCACATGCTAAATGGATATGTCGCCCTTCAACACATGATCACGAAGAAAATGATGACGAATCTGAATGTGCTTTGTCTTTGAGTGCTGAACTGGGTTATGAGCAATCTTGATGGCACTCTCATTGTCACAGTAGAGTGGCACATTCTTCATGTTGACTCCATAGTCCTTGAGAGTTTGCTTCATCCATAGCAGTTGAGCACAGCAAGAACCAGCGGCAATGTACTCAACTTCAGTAGTAGACAGTGATACGCAGTTCTGTTTCTTCGAGGACCAACAGACCAAGGATCGTCCGAGGAAATGGCATGTGCCATATGTTGACTTGCGGTCCACACGATCACCAGCATAGTTAGAGTCTGAAAATCCAATGAGATCAAAAGTCGAGCCCTTGGGGTACCATAATCCAAGTGTTGGTGTGTGAGCTAGATATCGAAGAATATGCTTCACAGCCTTATGGTGTGATTCCTTCGGTGTAGCTTGAAATCGGGCACACATGCAAACACTAAGCATAATATCTGGCCTAGATGCACATAAGTACAATAAAGAACCAATCATGGACCGGTATACCTTTTGATCAAAGTCAATACCATTTTCATCAGTGCATAGATGGCCATTTGTGGGCATAGGTATTTTGACTCCTTTGCAATCTTGCATGCCGAATTTCCCCAGTACATCCTTGAGGTATTTCTCTTGAGATATGAATATGCCATTGCACTATTGACGAATCTGAAGACCTAAGAAGAATTTCAATTCTCCCATCATAGACATTTTATATTCTTCACTCATCATATAAGCAAATTCATCACTGTAACGTTGGTCAGTACAACCAAAAATGATATCATCAACATAAATTTGGCACAGAAACAATTCACCATCATAAGATTTAGTGAAAAGAGTTGGGTCAAGTGAACTGGGTTTGAAGCCTTTCTTCATGAGGAATTCCTTCAAAGTATCATACCACGCCCGTGGGGCCTGCTTGAGGCCACAGAGGGCCTTATTGAGTCTGAAGACTTTGTCAGGATGCTTTGGATCTTCAAAACCTGGGGGCTGAGCAACATATAATTCTTTCTCAAGCTTACCATTGAGGAATGCACTTTTCACATCCATTTGATATAAGATGATATCATGATGGTTAGCATAAGAAAGTAATATGCGAATAGCTTCAAGTCTAGCAACAGGTGCAAAGTTTTCATCAAAGTCAATTCCTTCAACCTGTGTGTAGCCTTGCGCTACAAGTCGTGCCTTATTCCTCACCACAAGGCCATTTTCATCTTGCTTGTTGTGGTAGATCCACTTTGTGCCGATGATATTGTGCTTGCGAGGATCTGGACGTTTGACTAGTTCCCAGACATTGTTGAGCTCGAATTGATGTAATTCCTCTTGCATACCTTGAATCCACTCTGGCTCCAGAAATGCTTCATCTACCTTAGTGGGGTCTATGATAGAGACGAAAGCAAAGTGCCCACAAAAGTTAGATAAATGTGAAGCTCTTGAGCGTGTGAGAGGACCTGGAATGTTGATGTCGCTAATGATTTTCTCAATTTGCACTTCATTTGCAACGCGAGGATGAGCGGGTTGTCATTGAGGAATTTGATCAGCATTTCTTCAGCACCATTTTCCTCAGGTGCATCAGCATGACTTTCTTCATGTTTTGGAATGACTTCTTCAGCAGATTCTTCGGTAGGAATGGCATCCTCAGTAGACTTGAACTTAATAGATTCCTCAGGAGGTATTTCATCTGTCATAGGAGGTAGGTGCTCTCTTTGCGAGCCATTAGTCTCATCGAACCACACATCTACAGTTTCAACAACCTTGTGGCGATAGGTGTTGAAGACTTTGTAGGTGTGCGAGTCCTTACCATAACCGAGCGTAAAACCTTCATGTGCTTTCGATGCAAATTTAGAACTGTGATGAGGATCTCTAATCCAACATTTAGCACCGAAGACTTTGAAATAACTCACATTGGGTTTCTTGTCAGTGAGGAGTTCATATGCAGTCTTCTTGAAGAATTTGTGAAGATATACCCCGTTAATGATGTGACAAGCAGTATCAATTGCCTCAGGCCAGAAGCGAGTAGGCTTCTTGTACTCATCAAGCATAGTGCGAGCCATCTCAACAAGAGTCATGTTCTTGCGCTTCACGACGCCATTTTGCTAAGGAGTATAAGGAGCAGATAACTCAGAGTAATACCAAGTTCATCAAGATAGTCATCAAGACCAGTGTTCTTGAACTCAGTTCCATTATCACTTCTGATGTGCTTGATCTTCACGCCAAAGTTGGTTGAAGCCCTCGAGGAAAATAGTTTGAAGACTTCATGCACTTCAGTTTTGTAAGTGACGATATGCACCCATGTATATCGAGAATAATCATCAACAATGACAAAGCCATATAAAAATGCAGCATTAGTAAATGTGGCATAGTGAGTAGGGCCAAAGAGATCCATGTGAAGCAATTCAAATGGTCGAGTAGTAGTCATGATAGTCTTTGCTGGATGCTTGGCCTTGGTCATCTTTCCAGTTTCACAAGCTCCACACAAATGGTCCTTGAGGAATTTGACACCCTCGATGCCAATGACATGCTTCTTCTTCGCGAGCGTGTGCAGATTCCTCATGCCAGCATGACCAAGTCATCAATGCCATAGCCAGCCTTCTGAAGCTTTTGCAAGTAGACATGTAGCAGGTTGTGGTCCTATAGAGAAATCAACAATATACAAGTCTCCTCTCCTAAAGCCTTCGAAGACTTTCGAATTGTCAGCTTCCATGATCACAACACAACGATACTTGCCAAAGACAACAACCATATCAAGATCACAAAGCATTGAGACAGACATGAGGTTCAACCCTAAGGACTCGACAAGCATGACTTTGTCCATGTTTCGATCCTTTGAGATTGCAACCTTACCTAGACCCAATACCTTGCTTTTGCCTTTGTCAACATAGGTGATATGCTTCAGATGTGATGGAGATAAAGTAGAGTCCATCAATAAGCTCATGTCACCAGTCATGTGATTTGTACATCCACTATTGAGGACCCACTCAGTGGCTTTGGGTTGATCATCCTGCAGATGAATTAGTGCAACTTACGAACTCATATACTTCATCAGTGAAGAATATGGTATCAATTTCATCAGATCAAATTCATCAAGCAATAGAACAGATAAAGCAGTATGAGGACGTGAGAAATGAAAATTCATTTCTTCATGATTAGCTTGCATCCTTTCAAGCATATTCAGGTCTCCAGCAAATTCTTCAGACGATTAAGTTCGTCTGGAGACCTGACCCTGCATAAGAGATTAGTTCTTTTTCTTCACCACCCACATCTGAAGGGGTGGCAAAGAGTTCATGATTCTGCGAGCTCCATAAGAGAAAGGTGGCATAGATGCCAATCCACTTTGTTTCACATAAGAGGGATTAGGGTAAGCATAAGAGTAAGCAGAGAAATTCTGCGAGGACTTATGAACATAATGATTTGAAGAATAATGACATATCCATAATCCTTAGATCTTCCCTGCGAAGCACACGGGTTAGCACGATGATGCTTATATGAGGACTTTGATCCTTTTGAGGAATTTGATCCACGTGAGGAGTTAGGTCCGTATGAGGACTTGGATCCATATGAAGAATTTGGTCCATATGAAGAATTTAATCTGGGGTTCCTATTCTTCAGAAGTGGTGTCATGATGACGTTCACCTGAAGATTTTCAAGGCACCTTTTGGGAACCTAGATTTTCTTCATAGGAGGATTGTTCCTGCAGTTAGTGCCAACATATCTAGCAAATACTTCACCATTCTGATTTTTGAACAATTTATAGTTGGAGTCAATTGACTCATCATAAGAATATGAAGATTCACATGTAAAGCCAGATAAAGTAGATGGATCCACTAAAGGTCCCTTTGCAGCAACCCATGAGGTTTTGGGATACTGCTCAGGTTTCCAGTAGGTCCCATCAGCATTAAGTTTCCTCTCAAAGGCAGTACCCTCTTTCCTAGGGTTCCTGTTGAGGATTTGCCTTTTAAGCAAATCACAAAGAGCCTGATGCCCTTTGAGGCTTTTGTACATGCCTGTCATATACAATTCCTTCAGCCCTGCATCATCAATAATACTAGCAATGTCCTCAGATGAGGAATTAGTGATAGTAGAGACAGTTGAAGAATTTGCAGTAATGGAAGTATTTGAGCATTCAGGTGAAGAATTAGAAGTTTCACGTTCAATGCACTACAAAGATGGAGGAACAAATTCATCCTGAGTAGCGCTGATTTGTTGAGCAAGTAATGAATCACGCTCCTTCTGAAGATCATCATAACTCACTCTTAACTGCTCAAGATCTTGCTTTCTTTGAAAAATTCATAAGAAAGCTTCTCATGATCAGATAGGAGAGTGTTATGATGACCTTGAAGATTGTCAAACTTGGACTGGAATCCCTGAAGACTTTCAGCCAACGCTTTGGAACGATCCATTTCTTCACCCAACATATCGTCGCTCTCATTTAGCATGTTTTGAACTTTTTCCAAAGCTCTTTGTTGTTTAGTGGCAAGGGAAGCAAGTTTGACATAACTGGGTCCAAATTCATCACCAGATTCATCATCACTGGACTCAGATAAGTAGCATTCAGTTACCTTGGCACCTTTTTCCATTAGGCATGGTGCAGAGGATGATGATTATGGATTGAAAGTCATAGCCTTGCGTGATTCCATGAAGTCCTCGACCCAGGGTTCATGGTGAGATCGATGACTTTCATAGACCTTAGAGAATTGGTCCCAGATGAGTTTTGCATGGCTGAGATGCATAACGTTCCTGAACTGGTTTTGTGACAAGCTGGAGCAGATGATGTCCTTCATCGTGAGGTTGAGTAGCGTGTACTTGTGAATATCATCAGCCTCCTCCATCTTGCATAGGTCAGTAAGACCAATTTCGGTGACGGTCCAGAGTTCGCTGTTCATCGCCATGAGGCGCTTCTTCATCATGGCCTTCCACTTGGGATAATGATGACCGTCAAAGATGGGGCATGTCACAGTCTTCATTCCTGTGGTCGACATAACTAAATCTCCAGGCGGTTAAACCAAAATCACACAGAACAAGGGAGTACCTTGCTCTGATACCAATTGAGAGTGCGTTATATCGACTAGAGGGGGGTGAATAGGTGATTTTTATGAATTCTTCACTGAGGAATTTGCGGGTGAGGAAATTCCTGAGTGAAGAACTACTTGAAGCGGAATAAGTACTCAGAAGTAAACATAACATAACATGAGCATGGTCTTCATGATGAAATGAAAACAAGCATAGAGTACAGAAGGCGTAAACACAGGATAAACAGAATGAAGACAAACAGACTTAAGAAATTGAGCTGAGGAAATAGAGAAAGTCTTCAGTCAAAGTCTTCAAACAGATATGAACTAGCACACAACACAGAAATGAGGAAATAGAAGGGTTGAGGAATTGAAACCAGTTAGGTCGTTGAAGACAATGATTTGGTAGACCAGTTCCAACTGCTGTGACAGTTGTACGTCTGGTTAGGGAGGCTAGGTATTTAAACATGAGGACACACAGTTCCGGACACCTGCTACCTCTTGAGCACTGCGTTAGATTTCCTTGAAGAGGAAAGGATGATGCAGCAAAGTAGCGTAAGTATTTCCCTCGGTTTTTGAGAACCAAGGTATCAATCCAGTAGGAGGCTACGCGCGAGTCCCTCGTACCAGCACAAAACAAATAACTCCTTGCAACCAACGTGATAAGGGGTTGTCAATCCCTTCATGGTCACTTACGAGAGTGAGATCTGATAGATATGATAAGATAATATTTTTGGTATTTTTGTGATAAAGATGCAAAGTAAAATAAAAGAAAAGTAAAAACCAAAGGAAATAAGTAAGTATTGGAAGATTAATATGATGAAGATAGACCCGGGGGCCATAGGTTTCACTAGTGGCTTCTCTCAAGAGCATAAGTATTTTATGGCGGGTGAACAAATTAATGTTGAGCAATTGACAGAACTGAGCATAGTTATGAGAATATCTAGGTATGATCATGTATATAGGCATCACGCCCGAGACAAGTAGACCGACTCCTGCCTGCATCTACTACTATTACTCCACTCATCGACCGCTATCTAGCATGCATCTAGAGTATTAAGTTCATGAAAACAGAGTAACACCTTAAGGAAGATGACATGATGTAGAGGGATAAATTCATGCAATATGATAAAAAAACCATCTTGTTATCCTTGATGGCAACAATACAATACGTGCCTTGCTTCCCCTGCTGTCACTGGGAAAGGACACCGCAAGATTGAACCCAAAGCTAAGCACTTCTCCCATTGCAAGAAAGATCAATCTAGTAGGCCAAACCAAACTGATAATTCGAAGAGACTTGCAAAGATAACTAATCATACATAAAAGAATTCAGAGAAGATTCAAATATTGTTCATAGATAATCTTGATCATAAACCCACAATTCATCGGTCTCAACAAACACACTGCAAAAAGAAGATTACATCGAATAGATCTCCACAAGAGAGGGGGAGAACATTGTATTGAGATCCAAAAAGAGAGAAGAAGCCATCTAGCTAATAACTATGGACCCGAAGTGTTGGAGATATTCCCTAGAGGCAATCATGTATGATTATATTTCTTATGTGTTTATGAATAAAGATAGTCCTTGGACATTATCAATGATGTGTATCAGCAAGTATGTGACTTGTTTGTGGGACTATGCATTGTATGATGACTGTCCTAAAAGGTCCCTAGTCGAAAGGGCTGTGTGGACACGCAGCCAACTAGACTAGCATATGACACGGTCAATGGCTTGGTCTCACTAGCCATGGAGCATTGGATGCTAACCGAATATATGGACTTGGAAGGATCTGGTCGGATTCGACGTAGTCGGATCCGAGTCGAGATAAGGTCTGAGTCGGACAGACCCAACTATGAGACGCAGCGATATGTCATCTGTGAGTCTCTAGTACAACATATGTTCTATGTCCTAAGACCTGAGCTGACGCATGTACTCGGGATGGTGACAGACTTGCTTTGGGCCAACCAAAAGCTACTCCGTAACTGGGTAGTTATAAAGGTAGGTTTCGGGTTTGTCCAGAACCATGCTACAAGACGTGGTCGAGCAAGATGGGATTTGCCCCTCCGATTAGGAGAGATATACTATGGGCCCCTTGTGTGATCCGACGAGGATAAGCATGGCCATGCGACAAGGATTATGAGATAATCCGGTTTCTGGTCGGCATCACTAGAATGAGAAATAGGTCGGGCTAGCACAAGGATGACAGACTCGCCTTGAGCTCGACAACATATATCGTGTGGCAAAAGGAATGGAAGTATGATGTACAGGTTCACTAACCAGCTTCATAGTTTGCTTGGTATTCGGCATGCCTTGCTAGAGGCCGCTACCAACCATGCAGTTCGGAGGTGATCTGAACTGCGACCAAGCCGACTTGAACCTAAGGGGTTGCGCGCTTAAGGGAAGGAACCTACGAGGTCGGATCCGAGGACACTGGTCGGATGTGATCCGAACTGTATTCGGATTGTGGCCGAGTAGACTTATGGGCTTTAGGGTCCGTGCGAGGCCCAAGTGTTGAGCCCGTGACGGACGCCTATATATATAGTGGAGGTGCGGCACACTCATGGGCTGATCGCTTCGGCGCTGTCACTAGGGTTTGCATGTGTTGCGAATAGACACCTCCACTCGCCGCCGGTTGTGTGATCGGACCTAGCAGTCCGCCGCACGACGTTCCTCCTGCACGCACGGATACCGTTAGAGGCGGTGCACTTGCGCCGCTCCGGCGAACCTGTACGTGGGAACCGACCACCGGTTGTACGAGGGAGATCGGACGAGGAGGAGATGATCCACGCGGACGCGCTGCCCCAACTCTTCTTCCACTGCACGGCACTGCGCGTCTAGTGGTAACGAACTGTGATCCATCTCCCGTAGCATGTTCTTGGTTGTTCTGCGCGTAGGAAATTTTAATTTGCCGTCGACGCACCCTACCGTAGATCCCAACATGAAGGTCTAAGGTAAACTACTCACACTTCATCGGAGAGGCTATGGTGTTGATGTAGAAGCCCACTGTGATGGATGCCCCCTCCGGCGGTGCTCCGGAACAGGCCCCAAAATGGGATCTCGTGGATACAGAAGGTTGCGGCGGTGGAATTAGGTTTTTGGCTCCCCCTCTGATCGTTTGGGGGTACGTAGGTATATATAGGAGGAAGGAGTACGTCGGTGGAGCAACAGGGGGCCCACGAGGGTGGAGGGCATGCCCGGGGGGAAGGCGCGCCCCCTACCATGTGGCTTCCTCATTTATTTCTTGACGTAGGGTCCAAGTGACCTGGATCATGTTCGTTCCGAAAATCACGTTCCCAATGGTTTCATTCCATTTGGACTCCGTTTGATATTCCTTTTCTGCGAAACTCTGAAATAGGCAAAAAAACAGCAATTCTGGACTGGGCCTCCGGCTAATAGGTTAGTCCCAAAAATAATATAAAAGTGGATAATAAAGCCCAATAATGTCCAAAACAGTAGATAATATAGCATGGAGCAATCAAAAATTATAGATACGTTGGAGACGTATCAAGCATCCCCAAGCTTAATTCATGCTCGTCCTTGAGTAGGTAAATAATAAAAAAGATAATTTTGATGCCGAGTGCTACTTAGCATAATTTTAATGTAATTCTTCTTAATTGTGCTATGAATATTCAGATCCGAAAGATTCAAGATAAAAGTTCATATTGACATAAAAATAATAATACTTCAAGCATACTAACTAAGCAATTATGTGTTCTCAAAATAACATGGCCAAAGAAAGTTCGTCCCTACAAAATCATATAGTTTAGTCATGCTCCATTTTCGTCACACAAGAATGCTCTCATCATGCACAACACCGATGACAAGCCAAGCAATTGTTTCATACTTTAGTAATATCAAACCTATAAACTTTCACGCAATATATGAGCGTGAGCCATGGACATAGCACTGTGGGTGGAATAGAATATGATGATGGGGGTTATGTGGAGAAGACAAAAAAGGAGAAAGTCTCACATCAACGAGGCTAATCAATGGGCTATGGAGATGCCCATCGATTGATGTTAATGCAAGGAGTAGGGATTGCCATGCAACAGATGCACTAGAGCTATAAATGTATGAAAGCTCAACAAAGGAAACTAAGTGGGTGTGCATCCAACTTGCTTGCTCACGAAGACCTAGGGAACTTGACGAGGGCCATTGTTGGAATATACAAGCCAAGTTCTATAATGAAAAATTCCCACTAGTATATGAAAGTGACAAAACAAAAGACTCTCTATCATGAAGATTATGGTGCTACTTTGAAGCACAAGTGTGGCAAAGGATAGTAGCATTGTCCCTTCTCTCTTTCTCTCTCTCTCTCTCTTTTGGGGTCTTCTCTTCTTTTTTATGGCCATTCTCTCCCCCTTTTTTTAATTCCTCACTTGGGACAATGCTCTAGAAAATGATGATCATCACACTTCTATTTATTTACAACTCAATGATTACAACTCGATGCTAGAACAAAAGATGACTCTATATGAATGCCTCCGGTGGTGTAGCGGGATATGCAATGCACCAAGAGTGACATGTATGAAAGAATTATGAATGGTGGCTTTGCCACAAATACTATGTCAACTACATGATCATGCTAAGCAATATGACAATGATGAATGTGTCATGATAAACGGAACGGTGGAAAGTTGCAAGGAAATATATCTCGGAATGGCTATGGAAATGCCATAATAGGTAGGTATGGTGGTTGTTTTGAGGAAGATATAAGGAGGTTTATGTATGAAAGAGCGTATCATATCACGGGGTTTGGATGCATCGGCGAAGTTTGCACCAACTCTCAATGTGAGAAAGGGCAATGCACGGTACCGAAGAGGGTAGCAATGATGGAAGGGTGAGAGTGTGTATAATCCATGGACTCAACATTAGTAATAAAGAACTCACACACGTATTGCAAAAATCTACAAGTCATCAAAAACCAAGAACTACATGCATGATCCTAGGGGGATATATTGGCAGGAAAAGACCATCGCTCGTCCTCGACCGCCACTCATAAGGAGGACAATCAAAGAACACCTCATGTTTCAAATTTGTTACATAATGTTTACCATATGTGCATGACATAGGACTTGCAAAATTCAACACAAGCATTTCTCAAATTCACAACTACTCAACTAGCACGACTTTGATATTATTACCTCCATATCTCAAAAAAATCATCAAGCATCAAACTTCTCTTAGTATTCAAAACACTCATAAGAATTTTTTTACTAATCTTGAATACCTAGCATATTAGGATTATTTAATCAAATTACCATGCTATTTAAGACTCTCAAAATAATCTAATTGAAGCATGAGAGATCAATAGTTTCTATAAAACAAATCCACCACCATGCTCTAAAAGATATAAGTGAAGTACTAGAGCAAAACTATATAACTCAAAAGATATAAGTGAAGCACATAGAGTATTCTTACAAATTCCAAATCATGTATGGCTCTCTCAAAAGGTGTGTACAGCAAGGATGATTGTGGTAAACTAAAAAGCAAAGACTCAAATCATACAAGAAGCTCCAAGCAAAACACATATCATGTGGTGAATAAAAATATAGCTCCAAGTAAAGTTGCTGATGGAAGTAGACGAAAGAGGGGATGCCTTCCAGGGCATCCCCAAGCTTTGGCTTTTAGGTGTCCTTATATTATCTTTGGGGTGCCATGGGCATCCCCAAGATTAGTCTCTTGCCACTACTTGTTCCATAATCCATCAAATCTTTACCCAAAACTTGAAAACTTCACAACACAAAACTTAAAGTAGAAAATCTCGTGAGCTCCGTTAGCGAAAGAAAACAAAAGATCACTTCAAGGTAATGTAATGAACTCATTATTTATTTATATTGTTGTTAAACCTACTGTATTCCAACTTCTCTATGGTTTATAAACTATTTTACTAGTCATAGATTCATCAAAATAAGCAATCAACACACAAAAAACAGAATCTGTCAAAAACAGAACGGTCTGTAGTAATCTGTAACTAGCGCAAGATATGGAACCCCAAAAATTCTAAAATAAATTGCTGGACGTGAGGAATTTATCTATTAATCATCTTCAAAAATAATTAATTAAATAGCACTTTCCAAATAAAAATGGCAGCAGTTCTCGTAAGCGCTAAAGTTTCTGTTTTTTACAGCAAGATAACAAGACTTTCCCCAAGTCTTCCGAACGGTTCTACTTGGCACAAACACTAATTAAACACAAAAAACACAACCAAAACAGAGGCTAGGTAAATTATTTATTACTAAACAGGAGCAAAAAGCAAGGAATAAAAATAAAATTGGGTTGCCTCCCAACAAGCGCTATCGTTTAATGCCCCTAGCTAGGCATAAAAAGCAAGGATAGATCTAGGTATTGCCATCTTTGGTAGGCAATCCATAAGTGGCTCTCATAATAGATTCATAAGGTAATTTAATTTTCTTTCTAGGAAAGTGTTCCATGCCTTTCCTTAACGGAAATTGGAATCTCATATTTCCTTCCTTCATATCAATAATTGCACCAATCGTTCTAAGGAAAGGTCTACCAAGGATAATAGGACATGAAGGATTGCAATCCATGTTAAGAAAAATAAAATCTACGGGCGAATAATTATATTTGCGACAATAAGAACATCGTTGATTCTTCCCATTGGTTTCTCAATAGTGGAATCCGCAAGGTGCAAGTTTAAAGAGCAATCATCAAAATCACGGAAACCTAACAAATCACACAAAGTCTTTGGAATCATGGAAACACTAGCACCCAAATCACATAAAGCATAGAACTCATGATCTTTAATATTAATTTTAATAGTTGGTTCCCACTCATCATAAAGTTTTCTAGGGATAGAAACTTCCAACTCAAGTTTTTCTTCATAAGATTGCATCAAGGCATCAACGATATGTTTAGTAAACGCTTTATTTTGACTATAAGCATGAGGAGAATTTAGCACCGATTGAAACAAGGAAATACAATCAATCAAAGAGAAATTTTCATAATTAAATTCCTTGAAATCCAAAATAGTGGGTTTAGCAACATCTAGGGTTTTAATTTCTTCAATCCCACTTTCATCAAATTTAGCATCAATATCTAAACACTATGAATTTTTAGAACGCCTTCTAGGTAAAGGTGGATCACATTCAGTCCCATCATTATCAAGATTCCTATTGCAAAACAAAGATTTAATAGGGGACACATCAATAACTTTTAGATCTTCATCTTTATTTTCATAGGAACTAGAAGAACACGCTCTTATAAAGGCATCTTTCTTAGCACGCATCCTAGCGATTCTTTCTTTGCACTCATCAATGGAAATTCTCATGGCTTTGAGAGACTCATTGATATCATGCTTAGGAGGAGTAGATCTAAGTTTTAAAGGATCAACATCAAGAGAAATTATATCAACGTTCCTAGCCAAATCATCAACTTTAAGCAATTTATCTTCAAGCAAAGCATTGAAATTCTTTTGCGAATTCATAAATTCCTTAACACTATTCTCAAATTCATAGGGCATCTTATTGAAATTTCCATAAGAGTTGTTGTAGGAATTTCCATAATTATTAGAGGGATTACTAGGATAAGGCCTAGGATTAAAGTTTCCTCTATACGCGTTGTTACCAAAATTATTCCAACCAACAAAATTCACATCCATAGATTCATTATTGTTCTCAATCAAAGTAGACAAGGGCATATCATTAGGATCAGAAGAAACACTCTTACTAGCAAATAATTTCATAAGTTCATCCATCTTTCCACTCAAAACATTAATTTCTTATATCGCATGCACCTTTTTATTAGTAGATCTTTCAGTATGCCATTGAGAATAATTAACCATAATATTATCTAGGAGTTTAGTAGCTTCTACTAAAGTGATTTCCATAAAAGTGCCTCCCGCGGCCGAATCTAAAAGATTTCTAGAAGCAAAATTCAATCCGGCATAAAAAATTTGTATAATCATCCACAAATTCAAACCATGAGTAGGGCAATTACGTATCATTAATTTCATCCTCTCCCAAGCTTGTGCAACATGTTCATGATCAAGTTGCTTAAAATTCATAATATCGTTTCTAAGGGAGATGATCTTAGCGGGAGGAAAATACTTAGAGATAAAAGCATCTTTGCACTTGTTCCAAGAATCAATACTATTTTTAGGCAAAGACGAAAACCAAGCTTTAGCACGATCTCTAAGCGAAAAAGGAAATAGCTTCAACTTAACAATATCGTTGTCCACATCTTTCTTCTTTTGCATATCACACAAATCAACAAAGCTATTTAGATGGGTAGCGGCATCTTCACTAGGAAGGCTGGAAAACGGATCTTTCATGACAAGATTCAGCAAAGGGGCATTAATTTAACAAGATTCAGCATCGGTAAGAGGAGCAATCGGAGTGCTAATAAAATCATTCTTGTCAGTATTGGTAAAGTCACACAATTTAGTGTTATCTTGAGCCATCGTGACAAGCAAGCAATCCAACACACAAGCAAACAAAAAGGAAGCGGGCAAAAAGAGGCAAATAGAGAAAGAGAGCGAGGATAAAGAGAGAGGGCAAATAAAACAGCAAGGATGAAGTGGGGGGGAGGAAAACGAGAGGCAAATGGCAAATAATGTAATGCGGGAGATAAGGGTTGTGATGGGTACTTGGTATGTTGACTTTTGCGTAGACTCCCCGGCAACGGCGCCAGAAATCTTCTTGCTACCTCTTGAGCACTACGTTGGATTTCCTTGAAGAGGAAAGGATGATGCAGCAAAGTAGCGTAAGTATTTCCCTCAGTTTTTGAGAAACAAGGTGTCAATCCAGTAGGAGGCTACGCGCGAGTCCTCGTACCTGCGCAAAACAAATAACTCCTCGCAACCAACGCAATAAGGGGTTGTTAATCCCTTCATGGTCACTTACGAGATTGAGATCTGATAGATATGATAAGATAATTTTTTTGGTATTTTTGTGATAAAGATGCAAAGTAAAATAAAGGCAAAGTAAAAAAGCAAAGGAAATAACTAATTATTGGAAGATTAATATGATGAAGACAGACCCCGGGGCCATAGGTTTCACTAGTGGCTTCTCTCAAGAGCATAAGTATTTTATGGTGGGTGAACGAATTACTGTTGAGCAATTGACAGAATTGAGCATAGTTATGAGAATATCTAGGTATGATCATGTATATAGGCATCATGTCCGAGACAAGTAGACCGACTCCTGCCTGCATCTACTACTATTACTCCACTCATCGACCGCTATCCAGCATGCATCTAGAGTATTAAGTTCATGAAAACAGAGTAACGCCTTAAGCAAGATGACATGATGTAGAGGGATAAATTCATGCAATATGATAAAAAAAACCCATCTTGTTATCCTCGATGGCAAAAATACAATACGTGCCTTGCTGCCCCTGCTGTCACTGGGAAAGGACACCGCGAGATTGAACCCAGAGCTAAGCATTTCTCCCATTGCAAGAAAGATCAATCTAGTAGGCCAAACCAAACTGATAATTCGAAGAGACTTGCAAAGATAACTAATCATACATAAAAGAATTCAAAGAAGATTCAAATATTGTTCATAGATAATCTTGATCATAAACCCACAATTCATCGGTATCAACAAACACACTGCAAAAAGAAGATTACGTCGAATAGATCTCCACAAGAGAGGGGGAGAACATTGTATAGAGATCCAAAAAGAGAGAAGAAGCCATCTAGCTAATAACTATGGACCCGAAGGTCTGAGGTAAACTACTCACACTTCATCGGAGAGGCTATGGTGTTGATGTAGAAGCCCCCGTGATGGATGCCCCCTCCGGCAGAACTCCGGAACAGGCTCCAAGATGGGATCTCGTGGATACAGAAGGTTGCGGCGGTGGAATTAGGTTTTTGGCTCCCCCTCTGATCGTTTGGGGGTGCGTAGGTATATATAGGAGTAAGGAGTACGTCGGTGGAGAAACAGGGGGCCCACGAGGGTGGAGGGCGCGCCTTGGGGGTAGGCGCACCCCCTACCTCGTGGCTTCCTCCTTTATTTCTTGACGTAGGGTCCAAGTCTCCTGGATCATGTTCGTTCCGAAAATCACGTTCCCAAAGGTTTCATTCCGTTTGGACTCCATTTGATATTCCTTTTCTGTGACAAATAGGCAAAAAACAGCAATTCTGGGCTGGGCCTCCGGTTACACTACTAGGGAAAAGCCTAGCAGCAGCGCGGGTTTTGGGCCTATTAGCAGCGCGGGGGCCGGCGCTACTAATAAGGCGCTACAGCTAACATATAGCACTAGCGCGGGCGCACCCGCGCTACTACTACGTCCGTTAGTAGCAGCGTGGGTAAAAACCCGCGCTACTACTAACCCACGGATTTTTTTTTCGATTTTTTTGCCCGAATTTTCAAATTTCTGAATTATTTTAACATCTAATCTCTAATCACCCTCATCGCTGCTCAATTTAATCTCTAATCACCCCTCATCATTCCAAATCATCTAACTTCCTGGACGGTCACCCATCCTCTTACTACTCCAGCCTGAGCACGCTTAACTTCCGGGTTCTATTCTCCCTCGATTCCAAGTGTGCACTTGTTGTTTTCCTGACAATAGTAAGATGTCAATCCTATTAACCCTCGGGAGTTTAGCTTGAGCATGAAGTCACACATTTCGCTGTTTGAGTTTAAAACTATTGTTCTAAACCACAATAATTATTTAGTAACACTAATATTTCTTGAATAAGGAGTTTGACCACATTTTGACCAAAGTTTGACCATAGTTTGACCAGATTTGACCAAAATTCCAAAAAACTGAAATAATTATTTAGTAACACTAATATTCTTGAATAATTATTTAGTAACACTAATACGTCTTGAATAAGTAGTTTGACCACAGTTTGACCAGATTTGACCAAAATTAAAAAAACTGAAATTTGAGCATAACTTTTTTTCCTTTTAGAATTTGAGGATTCTAAAAATTTGCAAATAGGCCGTAGGCCGTCTCCATCGTATGCGGATTTTCGTGTTGAACATTTTGATATATTATATGTTTTTTTCTAACAGCATATGCAAAAGTTATAGCCGTTTTACATTTTCCCTACACTTTTTGCAAATAATGTCCAAATTTAAGTTTTTAAATTTTCCTAACTAGTAGATGTAAGAACATAACTACATCTCGAAGGATTTTAATTTTTGAAACATTTTGATATATTATACGTTTTTTTCTAACATCGTATGCAAAAGTTATAGTCGTTTTACATTTTCCCTACACTTTTTGCAAAACATGTCCAAATTTAAGCATTTTCCTAACTAGTAGATGTAGTAACATAACTACATATCGAAGAATTTTAATTTTTGAAGTTTTTATCATTTCCTTTTTCTTTTTACAAAACCGAAAAGGCGATCCAGGGGGGTAGAGTTTCAAAATGGGGCCTTTAGTAGTAGCGAGGGATTTTACCCCTCGCTACTACTATGGCATGTCCTGGAGGGGCACGGTTGAGACCTCTTAGTAGTAGCGAGGGGTAAAAACTTAGTAGTAGCGCGGGTTTATAACCCTCACTACTACTTTGGCATGGCCCAGGGGCACGGTAGAGACCACTTAGTAGTACCGAGGGGTAAAAACCAGCGCTACTGCTATCAACTTAGTAGTAGCGAGGGTTAAAAACCCGCGCTACTACTATGGCATGTCCCGGGGGGCACGGTAGAGACCGCTTAGTAGTAGCAAGGGTTAAAACCCAGCGCTACTGCTATCAACTTAGTAGTAGCGAGGTTTAAAAACCCGCGCTACTGCTACTTAGCAGCAGCACCTGATTTTAAAGCGCGCTGCTGGTAAGATTCTGTGTATAGGCTTTTCCCTAGTAGTGTTAATAGGTTAGTCCCAAAAATAATATAAAAGTGGATAATAAAGCCCAATAATATCCAAAACAGTAGATAATATAGCATGGAGCAATCAAAAATTATAGATACGTTGGAGACGTATCAACACCCAGTCCTGAACACGCAGTTCAGGACACTTAGTCCTCACCGTATTCCCCTTGAGATAAGGTCACACAGACCTCACCCAATCACTCATGGTAAGTCTTCAGGTGACTTCCAAACATTCACAGACTCGGTCATTCGGCGCTCCACAATTTCCTCTTGGATGCTCTAGACCATGACGACTAATCGTCTGGAAGATGCACGGTATTCAAAGGTAACAAGCGTCGGATCCACGCAGGATCAATCTCTTCAGTGATGCTCAATCACTTTGGGTTCGTAGGTGTTTGGGTTTGGGTTTTCCTCACTTCATGATTTTCGCTCAAAGTCATCGGTGGATGGGATGCTCTCAAATGACAAGTGTCGGTTTCTCTCGGAGCAGCCAATCAGCTAGTGGTTGTAGGGGGCGGCTATTTATTGCCTAGGGAGCAGCCTGACATGATAAGATTTAAATGCCCTTCAATGATATGACCGTTAGGTGGGTAGATATTTTGGGACAGCTGGCGCATAGCACATCAACGGTCGGAATTTTGAGCATCAAATTCCTCACGGCTATCATGTTCCTCACTGTGTAGGCAATCCACACTGGTGAATTCCTAACTCCTCAGTCAGAACAAATTCCTCAGAGACCAGAAGAACTTCGTCTCTGTCACTGAAGAAATTGACTGAGCTGTATGAGATTTCCAATGGCTTCACTCGAAGGGATTGGTAGGTTCAGGATTTGAGTTGAGCATCACTTGGAAATTTTTCCTTGGTATTTCCTCGACCCCTTTTAACAGTATGGTGTTTCCTATGACTCAAGGAAGAGAAAATGAAACTACAAAAACAAAAGTCTTCATGCTTCATGTTCCTCGAATGAATACCAAGTCTTGAGGATTACACCAATTTCTTCACTTTCAAAGTCTTCAGAAAGTCTTCAGAAATCCAAAGTCTTCAGTCGAAGAACTTCATTTTTAGGGGTCGACTTTCTCAGTAAACATCAAACTCCTCATAGACTTATAGACATGTGTACACTCACAAACGCATCAGTCCCTTAACCTATAAGTCTTCAATACACCAAAATCACTAAGGGGCACTAGATGTACTTACAATAATTATCCATCACTGATCCAATGCCTACGAGCTTTTCACATATTGATCTTTGCTTAGTTACCTTTCCGTTGCCACTGTCACAATCACTACAAAACCAATATTGTTACTTTTGCCACCATTACCGTTACTTCCATATTACTTTGCTATTAAAAAACTTTGCTGCAGATATTAAGTCTTTCAGGTGTGGTTGAATTGACAACTCAACTGTTAATACTTGAGAATATATTTTGGCTCCCCTTGTGTCGAATCAATAAATTTGGGTTGAATACTCTACCCTCGAAAATGGTTGCGATACCCTATACTTGTGGGTTATCCTGCGCCGCGGCTGCCTGGGAAAATGCCTCGCGGGCAGGCGAGGACTCTTACAGGCGCATGCGTGCCCTCGTCCTTAGGCAGATGGATCGGATCTCCAGGTGGGCGGGGTTGCAGGATGACCTGCAAGCCTCGTTTGAAGAGTCTACCGACGTCATCCGGTAACTAAATGAGAGCAATGCGAAGCTCCAGGCCAAGCGCAACCTATTGAGGATGAAGATCGTCGGAAGTGCGGAGCAACAGGAGCAGACCACTGCCTTGTTGAAGAGGACCAGCGTCATCGTCGAGAAACTTTTGGACGAGAATGCCATGTTGTGCATCGAGCGCGGAAGGCTTGTGGAGGAATCTGTGGATGCTCTCAACCAGCATTTTGAGGACAAGAAAGGGCTCATCGCCGCTTGCCGTGGAGACTAGTTCCCGCGGCCTACAGCAATGCATCAAGAAAGTAGAGATCAGTGAGCCAGATCGTTATCTTCCTTCTTCTTTTTCCCTTGTGTATTTCGGGCGTTTCTGCATGTGGCTTTTTTAATTATGTTTCTAAATATGTAAGACAATTATTATCCACTATCATCTTCCTTATATTCATCATGCTTGCTATAAGTCTCAGTCGATGCTATATAGGTCCGTCGGATCTTACATCAAGATCCGTGCAAAACTTTCTTTTCAGATTTTCATTTTTCTCTCTTAAATCTCAGTCCAGTGAGACATACAGCCACGCCATAGAACAGGTGCTCGGGCGCCATTAATGGAGACGTTGGGAGGGAGGTGTGCGGCGGGTAGCGGTCAAAGGGCTCTCCTCCCAATGAGCATGCGCAGGGGTTTGATCGCACGCCTCCCGTACTCAAATAGCTACCCCGCACGGCACCTCCTAGCCAATAAAAAAAGGGGACGCATGGCCGCACGTAATTGGTAAGTCGAACGCCCACGGTTTCAATAATACTTGTGTTTCCGATTTGTAACGTGACAACACTTGTTCCAAATTGACTTTGTTGATTGTTAATGTGTGCACCTTCGCAAATCGGACAGAAAAATTACCACGGCATGTTGGTTCCATGTCATGAGACCATGCCAAGTTTTATGATTTTCAGGCGTGTTTTGGAATTACAGGTTTTAAAAAACCAAGTTTCTCAATCTTTACGGCTGAGCCACGACGCCCAGATGTTTGAATCTCACTCCATCTCTTGCATGGGACCTAGAATACACCCAAGGACACACATGAAAATTTTCAAACAACTTTGGTGCACTTGAGCATGTGCTTGTAGTTCAAATTTGAATTAAGCACATTAAATGCCCGGGAACTCACTTAATGTATAAAAAAGGCGAAACGAGCCCGGAATAATTCCAAAATTTAGCACGGTACTTCTATTTGGTCTAATCTGGCTGTGTAAAAGAATTAAGAAGGGAGAAGGCAGTGTACATATGTCGTTTCGCACATGGAGGTGACACGTTCCCTCTCGGAACCACGAGCCTTCTTGAGGGAAGCTCCGGTTTGCAAGAAGCCTACACCAAAGCTTGTCCCAATTCGGCCAAAAAAATACCGCAGCATGTTGGTGCCATGTCATGAGACCATGCCAAGTTTCATGATTTTCAGGCATGTTTTGGAATTACAGGAATTAAAAACCCAAGTTTCTCAATCTTTCCGGCCGAGCCACGAGACCCAGATGTTTGAATTTCACTCCCATCTCTTGCATGGGACCTAGAAATTCACCCAAAGACACACATGTGATTTTTCAAACAACTTTGGTGCACTGGAGCATGTGCTTGTAGTTCAAATTTGAATTATGCATATTAAATGCCCCAAAACTCAATTAATGTATAAAAAAGGCGAAACGAGCCCGGAATAATTCCAAAATTTAGCACGGTACTTCTATTTGGTCTAATTTGGCTGTGTAAAAAAATTAAGGCGGGAGAAGGCAGTGTACGTATGTCGTTTCGCACATGGAGGTGACATGTTCCCTCTCAGAACCACGAGCCTTCTTGAGGGAAGGTCCGGTTTGCAAGAAGCCTACACCAAAGCTTGTCCCGATTCGGCCAAAAAATTACCGCAGAATGTTGGTTCCATGTCATGACACCATGCCAAGTTTCATGATTTTCAGGCGTGTTTTGGATTATAGGAATTAAAAAACCAAGTTTCTCAATCTTTCCGGCCGAGCCACAATGCCCAGATGTTTGAATTTCACTCTCATCTCTTGCATGGGACCTAGAAATTCACCCAAGGACACACATGTGATTTTTCAAACAACTTTGGTGCACTGGAGCCTGTGCTTGTAGTTCAAATTTGAATTATGCATATTAAATGCCCAGAAACTCAATTAATGTATAAAAAAGTGAAACGAGCCCAGAATAATTCCAAAATTTAGCACGGTATTTCTATTTGATCTAATATGGCTATGTAAAAGAATTAAGGTGGGAGAAGGCAATGTATGTATGTCATTTCGCACACGGAGGTGACACGTTCCCTCTCGGAACCACGAGCCTTCTTGAGGGAAGCTCCGGTTTGCAAGAAGCCTACACCAAAGCTTGTCCCAATTCAGCCAAAAAATTACCGCAACATGTTGGTGCCATGTCATGACACCATGCCAAGTTTCATGATTTTCAGGCGTGTTTTGGTATTACAGGAATAAAAAAACCAAGTTTCTCAATTTTTCCGGCCGAGCCACAACGCCCAGATGTTTGAATTTCACTCCCATCTCTTGCATGGGACCTAGAAATTCACCCAAAGACACACATGTGATTTTTCAAACAACTTTGGTGCACTGGAGCATGTGCTTGTAGTTCAAATTTGAATTATGCACATTAAATGCCCATAAACTCAATTAACGTATGAAAAAGGCCAAACGAACACGGAATAATTCCAAAATTTAGCACGATACTTCTATTTGGTCTAATATGTCTGTGTAAAAAAATTAAGGCGGGGGAAGGCAGTGTACGTATGTCATTTCGCACACAGAGGTGACACGTTCCCTCTCGGAACCATGAGCCTTCTTGAGGGAAGCTCCGGTTTGCAAGAAGCTTACACCAAAGCTTGTCCCAATTGGGCCAAAAAAATTACTGCAGCATGTTGGTGCCATGTCATGACACCATGCCAAGTTTCATGATTTTCAGCCATGTTTTGGATTTATAGGAATTAAAAAACCAAGTTTCTCAATCATTCGGGCCGAGCCACGACACCCAGATGTTTGAATTTTATTCCCATTTCTTGCATGGGACCTATAAATTCACCCAAAACACACATGTGATTTTTCAGCAAACTTTGGTGCATTGGAGCATGTGTTTGTAATTCAAATTTGAATTATACACATTAAATGCCTAGAAACTCAATTAATGCATAAAAATGCCAAACGAACCTGGAATAATTCCAAATTTAAACACGACACTCATGTACTAGTTGCATGTTCACTGTACGTAAATGTTCTAGCAATTCAAACACCATCATTTCTCCGTAAAACCATTTTGTCTTCCAAAACATAATGAAACAATCAGGTATACCACAAACAGTTTACTAGAAAGAATCGTGTGGGATGCGATATAAAATATCTTGGCGCACCGTCTTGTCTGGCTTACGCAGGAAGCTTCTGTTGGTGAACGCAGTAATTTAAAAAATCCTACTCACACGCAAGATCCATCTAGGTGATGCATAGCAATGAGGGGGAAAGAGTGTTATCCACGTACCCTCGTAGACCATAAGCGGAAGCGTTATGACAACGCGGTTGATGTAGTCGAACGTCTTCACGATTCGACCGATCCTAGCACCGAAGGTATGGCACCTCCGCGATCTGCACACGTTCAGCTCAGTGATGTCCCACGAACTCTAGATCCAGCTGAGTGTCGAGGGAGAGTTTTTTCAGCACGACGGCGTGATGATGGTGATGATGAAGCATCCGGAACAGGACTTCGCCTAAGCATTGCAACGATATGACCAAGTTGGATTATGATGGAGGGGGGCACCGCACACGGCTAAGACAATTGTCAACTTGTGTGTATTTGGGGTGCCCCCTCCCCCGTATATAAAGGAGTGGAGGAGGGGGGAGGGCCGGCTCTCTATGGCACGCCCTGGAGGAGTCCTACTCCCACCGGGAGTAGGATTCCCCCCCCCCCCTTCCCTAGTTCGACTAGGAGAGGAAGGAAGGGGGAAGGAGGAAGGAAAGGGGGGGCGGCCCCCACCCAAGTCGGATTGGGCTTGGGGGCGCACCCCCTCCTAGGCTTCCTTCTCCTCTCTCGCACTATGGCCCAATAAGGCCCATATACTCCCCGGGGGGTTCCGGTAACCTCCCGGTACTCCGGTAAATGCCCGAACTCACCCGGAACCATTCCGATGTCCAAACATAGTCATCCAATATATCGATCTTTACGTCTCGACCATTTTGAGACTACTCGTCTTTCCCGTAATCACATTCGGGACTCCGAACAACCTTCGGTACATCAAAACACATAGACTCATAATATCAATCATCACCAAACGTTAAGCGTGCGGACCCTACAGGATCGAGAACTATGTAGACATGACCGAGACTCATCTCCGGTCAATAACCAATAGCGTAACCTGCATGCTCATATTGGTTCCTACATATTCTACGAAGATCTTCATCGGTCAAACCGCATAACAACATACGTTGTTCCCTTTGTCATCAGTATGTTACGTGCCCAAGATTCGATCGTTGGTATCTCAATACCTAGTTCAATCTCGTTACCAGAAGCCTCTTTACTCGTTCCATAATGCAACATCTCATAACTAACTCATTAGTCACATTGCTTGCAAGGCTTATAGTGATGTGCATTACCGAGATGGCCCAGAGATACATCTCCAATACATGGAGTGACAAATCCTAATCTTGATCTATGCCAACTCAACAAACACCATTGGAGACACCTATAGAGCATCTTTATAGTCACCCAGTTACGTTGTGATGTTTGATAGCACACTAAGTGTTCCTCCGGTATTCAAGAGTTGCATAATCTCATAGTCATAGGAACATGTATAAGTTATGGAGAAAGCAATAGCAATAAAACTAAACGATCATTTGTCTAAGCTAACGGATGGCTCTTGTCCATCACATCATTCTCTAATGATGTGATCCTGTTCATCAAATGACAACACATGTCTATGGTCAGGAAACTTAACCATCTTTGATTAATGAGCTAGTCAAGTAGAGGCATACTAGGGACACTCTGTTTTGTCTATGTATTCACACATGTACTAAGTTTTCGGTTAATACAATTCTAGCATGAATAATAAACATTTATCATGATATAAGGAAATATAAATAACAACTTTATTATTGCCTCTAGGGCATATTTCCTTCAGTCTCCCACTTGCACTAGAGTCAATAATCTAATTCACATCGCCATGTGATTTAACACCAATAGTTCACATCTTTATGTGATTAGTTCACATCTCCATGTGACTAATACCCAAAGGGTTTACTAGAGTCAATAATATAGTTCACATCACTATGTGATTAACACTCAAAGAGTGATCATGTTTTGCTTGTTAGAGAAGTTTAGTCAATGGGTCTGCCACATTCAGAGCCATATGTATTTTGCAAATTTCTATATCTACAATGCTCTGCACGGAGCTACTCTAGCTAATCACTCCCACTTTCAATATGTATCTAGATCAAGAATTAGAGTCATCTAGATCGGTGTCAAAAGCTTGCATCGACGTAACTCTTTACGACAAACTCTTTTATCACCTCCATAACCAAGAAATATTTCTTTAGTCCTCTAAGGATAATTTTGACCGCTGTCTAGTGATTTACTTCTAGATCACTATTGTACTCCCTTGCCAAAATCATGCTAAGGAATACAATAGGTCTGGTACACAACATAGCATACTTTATAGAACCTATGACTGAGGTATAGGGAATGAATTTCCATTCTCTTTCTATTTTCTGCTGTGGTCGGGTTTTGAGTCTTTACTCAACTTCACACCTTGCAACACATGCAAGAACTCTTTCCTTGACTGATCCATTTTGAACTCCTTCAAAATTTTGTCAAGGTATGTACTCATTGGAAAACTTATCAAGCGTCTTGATCTACATCTATAGGTCTTGATACTCAATATGTAAGAAGCTTTACCGAGGTCTTTCTTTGAAAAACTCCTTTCAAACACTCCTTCATGCTTTCCAGAAAAATTCTACATCATTTCCGATCAACAATATGTCATTCACATATACTTATCAGAAAGGCTGTAGTGCTCCCACTCACTTTCTTGTAAATACAGGCTTCACCGCAAGTCTGTATAAAACTATATGCTTTGATCAACTTATCAAAGCATATATTCCAACTCCGAGATACTTGCACCAGTCCATAGATGGATCATTGGAGCTTGCACACTTTGTTAGCATCTTTAGGATTGACAAAACCTTCAGGTTGCATCATATACAACTCTTCTTCAATAAATCCATTAAGGAATGTAGTTTTGATATCCATTTTCCAGATTTCATAAAATGTGGCGACTGCTAACATGATTCAGACAAACTTTTAAGCATTGATACGAGTGAGAAAATCTCACCATAGTCAACACCTTGAACTTGTCGAAAACCTTTTGCGACAATTCGAGCTTTGTAGATAGTAACACTACTATCAGCGTCCGTCTTCCTCTTGAAGATCCATTTATTCTGAATGGCTCACCGATCATCAGGCCAGTCAATCAAAGTCCATACTTTGTTCTCATACATGGATCCCATCTCAGATTTCATGGCCTTAAGCCATTTCGCGGAATCTAGGCTCATCATTGCTTCCTCATAGTTCGTAGGTTCGTCATGGTCTAGTAACATGACTTATAGAAAGGATTACCGTACCACTCTGGTGCAGACCATACTCTGGTTGACCTACGAGGTTCGGTAGTAACGTGATCTAAAGTTTCATGATCATCATCATTAGCTTCCTCATTAATTGGCGTAGGAATCACTAGAACTGATTTCTGTGATGAACTACTTTCCAATTCGTGAGAAGGTACAATTACCTCATCAAGTTCTACATTCCTCCCACTCACTTCTTTTGAGAGAAACTTCTTCTCTAGAAAGGATCCATTCTTAGCAACGAATATCTTGCCTTCGGATCTGTGATAGAAGGTGTTCCCAATAGTTTCCTTTGGGTATCCTATGAAGACGCATTTCTCCGATTTGGGTTCGAGCTTATCAGGTCGAAACTTTTTCACATAAGCATCATAGCCCCAAACTTTAAGAAACGACAGCTTAGGTTTCTTGCTAAACCACATTTCATATGGTGTCGTCTCAACGGATTTAGATGGTGCCCTATTTAATACTTTGAACTTTTTCAAATGTTTCAGACTTATGTTTCATCAAGCAGATATACCCATATCTGCTCAAATCATCTGTGAAGGTCAGAAAATAACGATACCCGCCGCGAGCCTCAACACTCATCGGATCTCATACATCAGTATGTATTATTTCCAACAAGTCAGTTGCTTGCTCCATTGTTCCGGAGAACGGAGTTTTAGTCATCTTGCCCAGGAGGCATGGTTCACAAGCATCAAATAATCCATAATCAAGTGATTCCAAAAGCCCATCAGCATGGAGTTTCTTCATGTGCTTTACACCAATATGACCTAAACGGCAGTGCCACATATAAGTTGCACTATCATTATTATCTTTTGGCTTCAATATTATGAATATGTGTATCACTATGATCGAGATTCAATAAACCATTCACCTTGGGTGTATGACCTCAGAAGGTTTTATTCATGTAAACAGAATAACAATTATTTTTTGACTTAAATGAATAACCGTATTGCAATAAACGTGATCCAATCATATTATGCTCAACACAAACACCAAATAGCATTTATTTTAGGTTCAACACTAATCCCGAAGGTAAAGGGAGTGTGCGATGGTGATCTTATCAACCTTGGAATCACTTCCAACTCACATCATCACCTCGCCCTTGACTAGTCTCTGTTTATTTTGCAACTCCCGTTTCGAGTTACTACTCTTAGCAACTGAACCAGTATCAAATACTGAGGGGTTACTATAAACACTAGTAAAGTACACATCAATAACATGTATATCAAATATACTTTTGTTCACTTTGTCATCCTTCTTATCCGCCAAGTATCTAGGGCAGTTCCACTTCCAGTGACCATTTCCTTTGCAGTAGAAGCACTCAGTTCTAGGCTTGGGTCTAGCTTTGGGCTTATTCATGGGAGCACCAGCTTGCTTGCTATTCTTCTTTGAAGTTCCTCTTTATTTCCCTTTGCCCTTTTCTTGAAACTACTGATCTTGTTAACCATCAACACTTGATGCTATTTCTTGATTTCTACCTTCGCTGATTTCAGCATCGCGAAGAGCTTGGGAATTACTTTCGTCATCCCTTGCATATTATAGTTCATCACTAAGTTCTAGTAACTTGGTGATGGTGACTAGAGAACTTTGTCAATTACTATCTTATGTGGAAGATTAACTCCCACTTGATTCAAGCAATTGTAGTACCCAGACAATCTGAGCACATGCTCACTGGTTGAGCTATTCTCCTCCATCTTGTAGGCAAAGTACTGTTAGAGGTCTCCTACCTCTCGACACGGTCATGCGTATGAAATACCAATTTCAAATCTTAGAACATCTTAAATGCTCTGTGGCGTTCAAAAACATTTTTGAAGTCCCGGTTCTAAGCCGTAAAGTATGGTGCACTAAACTATTAAGTAGTCATCATACTGAGCTTTGTCCAACGTTCATAACATCTGCATTTGCTCCTGCAATATTTATGTCACCTAGCGGTGCATCAAGGACATAATTCTTCTGTGCGGCAACGAGGATAATCCTCAGATGACGGATGTCGGTGTCAAAACCGGCGGATCTCGGGTAGGGGGTCCCGAACTGTGCGTCTAAGGCGGATGGTAACAGGAGGCAGGGGACACGATGTTTTACCTAGGTTCGGGCCCTCTTGATGGAGGTAAAACCCTACGTCCTGCTTGATTATTCTTGATAATATGAGTAGTACAAGATTTGATCTACCACGAGATCGGAGAGGCTAAACCCTAGAAGCTAGCCTATGGTATGATTGTATGTTGTCCTACGGACTAAAACCATCCGGTTTATATAGACGCCGGAGGGAGCTAGGGTTACACAAGGTCAGTTACGAAGGAGGAGATATCTATATCCGTATTGCCTAGCTTGCCTTCCACGCCAAGTAGAGTCCCATCCGGACACGGGACGAAGTCTTCAATGTTGTGTCTTCATAGTCCAACAGTCTGGCCAAAGGATATAGTCTGGCTATCCGGAGACCCCCTAATCCAGGACTCCCTTAGTAGCCCCTGAACCAGGCTTCAATGACGATGAGTCTGGCGCGCAGTGTTGTCTTTGGCATTGCAAGGCGGGTTCCTCCTCCGAATACACCACAGGAGAGTTTGGATACAAGGATAGTGTCCGACCCTGCAAAATAAATTCCACATACCACCGTAGAGAGAATAATATTTCCACAAATCTAATCTGCTGACACATTTTGGCAGCATGACATCATGCCATGGCCCAGTAATTATTCGAACCATTTTTTCTTTAACCAGCCCCGCACATAACCCGAGGCGGGTTTTTGACACGTCTTGTCAAAGCAGAGATCGTGCCCCCTTATTACGGGATTCTCATCAATACGGACATGGGTAACCCAACCATGCCTAGGACTCCTAGATTTTAGGCGAGTCCCAAACGGCCACGAGGAGGACGCTTGATATTCACCCTCTTTATAAAGGGACAAGGCTTTTACTTTTTTCCCTCCCGTGCTCAATCGAATCCTTCCCCCGCCTCAAGTTCTAACACCCAAAGCCCAGGTCAGGTGCTTCGGACCTTCGATCATGTCCAGATCCAGCCTTCAAGGCCAGTGGATGCCTTCCTCCGTCATGGAGGAGGATATCAAGAAGTTGAGGGAGGCTAGATACCTGACCGCCGAAATCTCGCATAGGCTGCCCGCCCGAGGGCAGGTCATCCCTACTCCCGAACCCAACAAGAGCGTTGTGTTCGTCTCCCACTTCCTCTGAGGGCTAGGCCTCGCTCTGGATCCCTTTGTCAGGGGTCTTATGTTCTATTATGGGCTGGATTTTCACGACCTAGCCCCGGATTCCCTTCTTCACATCTCATCATTTATTGTCGTTTTTGAGTCCTTCCTCCGCATTACCCCTCACTTCGGCCTGTGGCTCAAGACCTTTGATGTGAAGCCGAAGATGGTCGAGGGGCAGTACACAACGTGCGGAGGTGCTCTAATAAGCAAAATTGCTGGCGCTCCATGGCCGAAGGGCTCCTTTCCAGAGGTGTCCGGATTGTGGCAACGGGAGTGGTTTTATGTCACAGCTCCCCAAAGTGACAAGTGGGTAGCCGCCCCCACCTTTCGCTCGGGCCCTCCACCACAACTGATGTCATGGATCAGCAGGGGGCTGAGCTGGGGTCCAGCCAAGGACGTGCCCATACTGCAGAACCGCATCCGAGATCTCTTCGAGGGAGATTTCAGTCTGGTTATGGTAGTGCAAGTCATGCTTGTTCGTTGAGTCCAGCCTTGCAAACGCCGGCCCCTCCGCATGTGGGAATTCAACCCAGAAGGACCGCGCACTATTCAGAATTTCCTCGGCCTGACGCAGGAGGAGATGTACAAATCATTCTTCGGACCCCAAATAGAGTGTCCGGACACTACCGAGGATGTGGGCCTGAGCAGCAACCGCACCGCGACCCAAGTAAGTAATCCCATGGCCGAACACACTGTCCTTTTATTTATCATGACATCATTCTAAAGAATCGCTCTTTGACCTGGACTGGATAACAAAGGCGAAGATGATCCGGTGTTTGGCCCCCCTTCCTGAAGGCTTGGACAATCCGGTGCTGGAAAAGATGCTCGAGCCAGCACCTTGCCTGGTGCCCTCAAAGGAAGATGAAGGGGAGGATAAAGAGGGCGAAAGCGGGCCTCCATCAGTACCTATTCCAACCGAGGGAATGAGCGCCTCCGTGAGGGAGGACAACCCAGGGGAAGAATCTGACATTATCTCGCCCCGGGGAAGGAAGAGGACTACCTCTGAAGATCCGGAAACCAAGGTTTCCAAACGGGAGAAGAAATCTCCACCAAAGGGTCCTGCCTCGGAGGGTGCTCTTGCCGCACAATGTCTGCGCGGGGATCAGCCCTCTAACGAGCTGTAAGTAATCCAAAAGTACTTAATAGTGAAGATATCCTACCTTACTTCTGAGGAAAATAACCGAAGCGTTTATCTTCCAGTTCAGATCTTAGCCCTTCTAAGCAGAGCTCGTCTTCAGGGGATCTTCTTCCAGAGATGATGGAGAGCGAAACGCCTCCCCCGGACTCCCCAGCTCAAGAAGCGGGCGATCTTGAAGTGTCGTCGCGGAGGGTCTCTCCAGATCCGGCGTTGATGGGTACGGTGATTGAAAGGATTTCGTCCGCTGAAAGCGGGTTGCATGAAGCCTTTATGAGTCTACTGACGGGTTTTGAGGTACGTGAAATGATGTACATTTTTGACAGTACCGCACATTTTAAGGTGTGCCCTGTGTAGATAGTAGCCCCTGAGACTCTGGTTGTCGTCGAGAACGGCGGCAAACAGAGGATCGTAGTCCCAGGTAATAACTAGACTGCCTTTATGTGCAGGTGGTTGAAGCTCCGGTGGCTAGCCGGACTAGTGAGTTTGCCAAATTAAAACGGCAACTGGATGCGGCAGACGCCGACATCGAGCTTGTCAACAAGAGGCTTGACGAGGCACAGGTGAGTGATTTTTCTGGTGATCGTCACATAATAAGAGCAGCATGACGCCAATATCTTTAATATGTTGTGACTGCAGATGGAGCTGCCACCATGGAGACCCTTCGGGCGGAGCCTGCCCGAGCCAAGGAGCAAGCAAGGAGTAGTAATGCGGCCACTTTAAAGGCGACCGAAGAGTTAAGAGCCGAAAAGGCCGCGCATTGCGAGAGCAAAGAGAAAATGGCCAAGATGGCTGTAAAGTTAAAAGACACTGCCGACCATTGCTAGCTTCTTGAAGAATAAAACCGGGCAAAGGCGACGGACCTGGAAAAGGCCACGATGGCAACCAAAGACACCCGCTCTGTGATGAGAGCGAAGAAAGAGGAGCTGCGTCAAGCCGGGGATATCGCGACTGGGAAACCCTTCATGCTCCGGAGGAAGTTTGGAGATCCTCAGTATGCCCCTCTGGACCGGCTATGGAGTTCGGCCGACGCATATCTGGACTTGGCGGCGAGTGCTGTCGATGCGGCCGAATACTTCCGAGATCAAACAGATCGTGAAGTGGACAAGCTATTCTGGTCACAATTTAATGTTCCAGAGCGTCCGCTTCCATTGACTGATCGGCTTGCCGAATGGGCCGAGCTGAATAGATTGTCCGGACTCGCCATGAGGTCTGTTGTGGATCATCTGTGGCCGGAAAGGCCAAGCCGAACAACTATTTTAGTTTGGTGCAGCAGTTCCTTGGTGCGGTGCCGCGCATTAATCCGATGAAGAGGTCAGTGTGCATAGAAGGTTCACGGGTGGCCCTTGCCCGTGTCAAAACATACTGGGCAGAGATGGATGCCACCATTGTCGTGGTGCAGGGTTCGGCCATAGGCCGAGTGGCTGCCGAGCACTATTTTGAAGAAGTTCTTGAAGGCGCTCGTTCGATAGAGGCCTAGTGCTCGAAGAATATTATGTTTGAATGACATGTATTCCCATTGTAAAAACAATGTTTTATTAAGTTTATCAAGGCTGTATTTATACTTTTGCCCGAAAGTATTATGATGCCTCATGTGCGGCCGTTTATGTATATATGTATATAACCTACAAGATTGCAGTCATCGGCTTCAGCCCCCACGCATATAATGTGGGGGTGTTCGCAGAAGACGCATGTTCACACTTGATCCAACGCCTTTGTCCATTAAGGAGGTGATAGCGCATCGAACTAGGCAACCGGTCTATAATGCTTTAACACTTTCACTTAGCCAGAGGAGTTTGACAGTGGGGCTACTACATAGCCCCTGGTGGCTCCGCACTCATCCGAATTCGGGGTGCGTACATGCCTGGCCGGGAAACGGCCCTTCGTTAAGGCGGAGGAATCCCGAAGATTCCGGTAGGTCATCGAGTGGTTGACCAGTCTCACGCTATATCATGATAGTCAGTTTTCGGCTTTCTCTACTAAGGTGCTCGTCCGGATGAACCAGGGCACAATCGCAGTAGTTCTCTTGGTGCCGCCGTAGCCGATAGAGCGGAACGTAAGGCAACAAAACACAGGAGCTGGGCAAACCCAACATTTGACCAAAGAAATGATTCGGAGCTGATGCATATAAGGCCAAACTCGCGACGCCGAACACTGCCTAAGGTATTCGGTCTTTATGGTGTAAACCGGGCCTAAACAGTGCCCTTTGTAATAAGCCCCTGGTGTCCAGGTACGTGCAATATTCTGACGTGGCCACATGCCAATACGTCAGCATCCTTCTCAATTGTATTGAGAATCCGGGGGATGTGTATCAACAAGAGACAGTAAAAAAGGTTTACACGGGGTCTTAATCTAAAAAGAATCCTTGGAACGGGTCCCTGTTGCACGTCTGCGCCTGTGTCTCCGTTGTGCCGTATCCTGGACGGGTGTAGCACGATGGTCATCTGTAAAAGAGAGGAACTTAGTTGAAAAGTTGTCGTGCAAAAAGGTAGGTTGTACTAAAGAAAATATGTACAGTTCAAGATGAGTAAAGTTGATCCTAATTGCCACTTGTTTGTGCGCGTTGAGCCCCTTGTGTTGTAATAGGGGTATAGCCATCAAACCTGTATCAAATACATATAACTGCGCCGGACTCGTCTAACCGCGTCCGTGGTCTTAACAACCTGTCAAATGCTTTAGTTGGTGAGGCTGTTTAGCGTGCGGCTGCCAAGGCAGCCGCACGGTCTCCCACGCGCAAGGAGTGCTCAATATTTCCATTTACTGTAATGATGCCGCGTGGACCGGGCATCTTAAGCATAAGAGAAGCGTAATGCGGTATTGCGTTAAAGCGAGCGAAAGCTTCACATCCGAGTAGAGCTTGATAGCCACTTTGGAACGAAGCGATGTGGAAGGTTAACTTTTCGCTGCGGAAGTTATCGGGGAAGCCGAATGTAACCTCTAGTAGCAGGGAGCCCGTGCAATGGGCTTCTGGGCCTGGCGTTACTCCTTTAAAGGTAGTATTGCTATGGCTAATTTTTGCTGGGTCTACCCCCATGTTGCGTACTGTGTCCTGATATATTAGGTTTAAACTGCTGCCGCCGTCCATCAGAACTCGTGTGAAGTGGTATCCGTCAATTATTGGGTCTAATACCAAGGCAGCCCATCCTGCACGCCGGACACTTGCTCAGTAATCTCGATGGTCAAAAGTGATCGGTTGGGACGACCAGTGGCAGAATTCCGCGGTGATAGGCCCTGGGGCATGTGTCTCTGGGAGTGCCGCTTTGTTTCTCCCCTTTATTACGTGTAACACGTTGACTGTTTGACTTCTGGTGGGAATTTCTTCTGTTCCCCAGTGCTTTGCTTGCGAGGCTCGTCCTCGTCTTCGCTTGGTATATCCTGCCCCTTATGTTCGGTGTTGAGCTTGCCGGACTGCTTGAAGACCCAACATTTCTCTATGGGTATGATTTGCAGGTTTGTCGAGGGTACTATGGATCTGACATATTTGGTCCAGAATCTTGTTTAGGCTGGACAGTTCGTCTCTGTTGCCTTTAGAGGGCGGCTTTTGCTGACCTGGCCGAGAGCTTCTGAATCCGGCATTTACCGCCGTGCTCTTTGGGCTGTCTTCTTTATTCCGGCGCTTGTTTTTGCTGCGTCGTGATTTCCCATTTCCGTCCCTGACTTCGGATGTACTTGGGTCGCTGGTGCTGCATCGGGCTAACCAGCTGTCCTCGCCCACGCAAAAGCGGGTCATGAGGCTTGTTAATGCTGCCATTGTTCTCAGCTTTTCTTGGCCGAGGTGTCTGGCGAGCCATTCGTCTCGAACGCTGTGCTTGAAAGCTGCTAAGGCTTCGGCGTCCGGACAGTCAACTATTTGGTTCTTCTTAGTGAGGAACCTGTTCCAAAGCTTTTGGGATGACTCTCCGGGCTGTTGAGTTATATGACTTAAATCGTCTGCATCCGGTGGTCGGACATAGGTCCCTTGAAAATTTACCCGAAAGGCGTCTTTGAGCTCTTCCCAGCTTCCAATGGAGTTTTCGGGGAGGCTTTTAAGCCAGTGCCGAGCTGGCCCTTTGAGCTTGAGGGGTAAGTACTTGATGGCGTGGAGATCGTCTCCTTGAGCCATGTGGATATGGAGGATATAGTCCTCAATCCAGACCCCAGGGTCTGTTGTTCCGTCATACGCCTCTATGTTTACGGGTTTGAATCCGTCTGGAAATTCATGGTCCAGCACCTCATCGGTGAAACATAGGGGGTGTGCGGCACCCCTATATTTGGGTGTACTGTGGTGTTCGGATGTTTGTTGTGTTGTATTGCATACTGGAGCGCGCTTGCGTGGCCCATATATGGATCTGGTCGCGCCGTCCTTTTGATGCGAGCCCTCGCGTGGATCGCGTACTGGCTTATGTGCGGCGTCGTTTGCCGCTCTATATTGGCCGCGAGGTAGTCTATCTGACCGGATGGCCGTTTTGTTTTCTAATTGCGGGGGATCTAAGGCCTCCTCATCGAATTCAGGTAGCAACTTTCGCTTCGGGTAGCTCTTGGTGTGGCGATTACCGCCGTACTTCGCTGCAGTGTTGAGTACTTCACTCCATCTAATTCTGAGTGTGTCTTGCGCAGCCCTGAGCCTTTGCTTCTACTTTTTCAGACTCCTCGCATTGGCAACAAGCCTTTGATGGGCATTCTGTTGCTCCAGGCGCCTGTCCGGTGTGATATCGTCCGGACTGTTATCTTCGACGGAGTCGGGTTGTTCGGTTTGATTCTCCGTGTTGCCCTGGTCGGGCGATGGTTCACCCTGCTCTATCGTTGGGTCTATGTGACCGCTGTTTCTGCCGAGGCGGGATTTGGAGCGGCGCTTACATCGCCGCTTTGACTGCTTCTCGAGGGAACAACCCTTCGTTGCGTCCTTCCGTTCCCGTCGTCGTTTTCTTTGGGTGTGTCCACCATGTATACATCATATGATGAGGTGGGAGTCCAGTGCCCTGTGGGCAGTGGTTCCTGTTCGTCTCCTGCATCGTCGTCCATACCATCGATGTCTTCGGAGTCGAGGTCGAGCATGTCGGTCAAATCGTCGATAGTGGCTACTAAGTGGGTGGTGGGTGGGCGGCGAATTTCTTCGTCATCCGCACCCCAATCCTGTCGGACATAGTTCGGCCAGGACTCTCCTGACAAGGAGAGAGACCTTAATGAGTTCAGTATGTCACCGAAGGGCAAGTGCTGAAAGATATCCGCGGAGGTAAAATCCATGATCAGCGCCCAGTCGGATTCGATAGGCACGGGCGCAGGCGGTTCGGAGTCCGTGGCCGGGGAAGGATCCGGCAGTGTGGCATCACGGCTCTCGTAAAGGGTAAGGTCGATATTCGGCTCGATCGCTGCTGAGGATACGGCCTCCGTGGCGGGGTCTATCCACCCATCCATGGATGTCGCAACTGGTTCCGAATTGAGGGTCGTAGCAGTTGCCGGCGCGATCTCCTGGACACTGTCTGATGGCAGAGCTAAATAATGCTCATCGTGACCGCGTGGCGCACTAAGCAAGGGCTTGAATCCGTCGAATATCAAGTCTCCGCGGATATCGGCTGTGTAGTTTAAGCTTCCAAACCTGACCTGATGGCCATGGGCGTAACTCTCGATCTGCTCCAGATGACCAAGCGAGTTGGCCCGCAGTGCGAAGCCGCCGAATACAAAGATCTGTCCGGGGAGAAAAGTCTCACCCTGGACTGCATCGCTATCGATTATCGAAGGAGCCGTCAAGCCTAATGGCGACGACACAGAGGAACTCTCAATGAAAGCACCAATGTCGGTGTCAAAACCGGTGGATCTCGGGTAGGGGGTCCCGAACTGTGCGTCTAAGGCGGATGGTAACAGGAGGCAGGGGACATGATGTTTTACCCAGGTTCAGGCCCTCTTGATGGAGGTAAAACCCTACGTCCTGCTTGATTATTCTTGATAATATGGGTAGTACAAGAGTTGATCTACCACGAGATCAGAGAGGCTAAACCCTAGAAGCTAGCCTATGGTATGATTGTATGTTGTCCTACTTGACTAAAACCCTCCAGTTTATATAGACGCCGGAGGGGGCTAGGGTTACACAAGGTCGGTTACAAAGGAGGAGATGTCTATATCCGTATTGCCTAGCTTTCCTTCCACGCCAAGTAGAGTCCCATCCGGACACGGGACGAAGTCTTCAATCTTGTGTCTTCATAGTCCAACAGTCCGGCCAAAGGATATAGTCCGGCTGTTCGGAGACCCCCTAATCCAGGACTCCCTCAACGGATCCAATCCGCATCATTGCTACAATCATCTTTCAACATAGTTTTCTCTAGGAACATATCATAAATAAAATGGGGAAGCTATACGCGAGCAATCGATCTACAACAGAGATATGCAAATACTATTAGGACTAAGTTCATGATAAATTTAAGTTTAATTAATCATATTACTTAAGAACTCCCACTTAGATAGACATCCCTCTAATCATCTAAGTGATCATGTGATCCATATCAACTAAACCATGTCTGATCATCATGTGAGATGGAGTAGTTTTCAATGGTGAACATCACTATGTTGATCATATCTACTATATGACTCACGTTCGACCTTTCGGTCTCAGTGTTCCGAGGCCATATCTGCATATGCTAGGCTCGTCAAGTTTAACCCGAGTATTCCGCATGTGCAAAACTCACTTGCACCCGTTGTATGTGAACGTAGAGCTTATCACACCCGATCATCACGTGGTGTCTCAGCACGAAGTGAAGGAAATATGCCCTAGAGGCAATAATAAAGTTGTTATTTATATTTCCTTATATCATGATAAATGTTTATTATTCATGCTAGAATTGTATTAACCGAAAACTTAGTACATGTGTGAATACATGGACAAACAGAGTGTCACTAGTTTTCCTCTACTTGACTAGCTTGTTGAATCAATGATGGTTATGTTTCCTAGCCATAGACATGAGTTGTCATTTGACTAACGGGATCACATCATTAGAGAATGATGTGATTAACTTGACCCATCCGTTAGCTTATCACGATGATCATTTAGTTGTTGCTATTGCTTTCTCCATAACTATACATGCTCCTATGACTATGAGATCATGCAAATCCCGAATACCGGAGGAACACTTTGTGTGCTACCAAACTTCACAATGTAACTGGGTGATTATAGATGTGCTATAAAGGTGTCTCCGATGGTGTTTGTTGAGTTGGCATAGATCAAGATTAGGATTTGTCTCTCCGATTGTTGAAGAGGTATCTCTGGGCCCTCTCGGTAATGTACATCACAATAAGCCTTGCAAGCAATGCAGCCAATGAGTTAGTTACAGGATGTAGCATTACGGAACGAGTAAATAGACTTGTCGGTAACGAGATTGCACTAGGTATTGAGATACCAATGATCGAATCTCGGGTAAGTAACGTACTGATGACAAAGGGAACAATGTATGTTGTTATGCGGTTTGAACGATAAAGATCTTCGTAGAATATGTAGGAACCTATATGAGCATCCAGGTTCCACTATTGCTCATTGACCAGAGATGAGTCTCGGTCATGTCTACACAGTTCTCGAACCCGTAGGGTCCGCACGCTTAACGTTCGGTGACGATCGGTATTATGAGTTTATGTGTTTTGATGTACCGAAGGTAGTTCGGAGTCCCAGATATGATCACGAACATGACGAGGAGTCTTGAAATGGTAGATACATAAAGATCGATATATTGGGCGCCTATATTCGGATACCGGAAGTGTTTCGGGTGATTTCAGAGAAAACCGGAGTGCCGGAGGGGTTACCGGAACCCCCCGGGGAAGTATTGGGCCTTAGTGGGCCTTAGGGGAGAGAGAGGGCAGCAGCCCAGGAGGTGGTGCCCCCCCCAAGGGGAGTCCGAATAGGAGTAGGGGAGGGGGCGCGACCCCTCTTTCCCTCTCCCTCTCCCTCTCTTTCCTTCTCCTTTCCTCCTTCCTAGTAGGACTAAGAAAGGATGAATCCTACTCCTACTAGGAGGAGGATTCCTCCTCTCCTTGGGCGCCACTAAGGCCGGCCGGCCACCCCCTTGTTCCTTTATATACGGGGGCAGGGGGCACCCTAGAACACACAAGTTGATTGTTCCAACCCGTGTGCGGTGCCCCCCTCCACCATAATCCACCTCGATCATATCATAGCGGTGCTTAGGCGAAGCCCTGTTCCGGTAGCAACATCATCACTGTCATCACACTGTTGTGCTGACAAAGCTCTCCCTCGAAGCTCTACTGGATCGTGAGTTCACGGGATGTCACCGAGCCAAACGTGTGCAGATCGCAGAGGTGTCGTACCTTCGGTGCTGAGATCGGTCGATTGTGAAGACGTACGACTACATCAACCGTGTTGTCAAAACGCTTCCACTTACGGTCTACGAGGGTACTTAGGCGATACTCTCCCCTCTCTTTGCTATGCATCACCATGATCTTGCATGTGCGTAGGAAATTTTTTGAAATTACTGCGTTCCCCAACAGTGGCATCCGAGCCAGTTTATGCGTAGATGTTATATGCACGATTAGAACACAAAGGAGTTGTGGGTGTGGGTATATACATATTGCTTGTTGTCACTAGTTGATTCTTGATTTAGCGGCATTGTTGGATGAAGCGGCCCAGACCGACATTACACGTACGCTTACGCGAGACTGGTTCTACTGACGTGCTTCGCACACATGTGGCTGGTGGGTGTCTGTTTCTCCAGCTTTAGTTGAATTGGATTCAGTGAACATGGTTCTTTCTGAAGATGAAAAAGCAATCACTATACCGCGTTGTGGTTTTTGATGCGTAGGTAAGAACGGTTCTTGCTCAGCCCGTAGCACCCACGTAAAACTTGCAACAACAAAGTAGAGGACGTCTAACTTGTTTTTGCAGGGCATGTTGTTATGTGATATGGTCAAGACATGATGCTAAATTTTATTGTATGAGATGATCATGTTTTGTAACACAGTTATCGGCAACTGGCAGGAGCCATATGGTTGTCGCTTTATTGTATGAAATGCAATCGCCATGCAATTGTTTTACTTTATCACTAAGCGGTGGCGATAGTCGTAGAAGCAATAGTTGACGAGACGACAGCGATGCTTCGATGGAGATCAAGGTGTCAAGCCAGTGACGATGGTGATTAGGTGCTTTGGAGATGGAGATCAAAGGCACAAGATGATGATGACCATATCATATCACTTATATTGATTGCATGTGATGTTTATCCTTTATGCATCTTAGTTTGCTTAGTTCAGCGGTAGCATTATAAGATGACCTCTCACTAAATTTCAAGGTATAAGTGTTCTCCCTGAGTATGCACCGTTGCTACAGTTCGTCGTGTTGAGACACCACGTGATGATCGGGTGTGATAAGCTTTACATTCGCATACAACGGGTGCAAGCCAGTTTTGCACACGCGGAATACTCGGGTTAAACTTGACGAGCCTAGCATATGCAGATATGGCCTCGGAACACTGGAGACCGAAAGGTCGAGCGTGAATCAGATAGTAGATATGATCAACATAGTGATGTTCACCATTGAAAACTACTCCATCTCACGTGATGATCAGACATGGTTTAGTTGATATGGATCATGTGATCACTTAGATGATTAGAGAGATGTCTATCTAAGTGGGAGTTCTTAAGTAATTTGATTAATTGAACTTTCATTTATCATGAACTTAGTACCTGATAGTATTTTGCATGTCTATGTTGTTGTAGATACATGGCTCGTGCTGTTGTTCCATTGAATTTTAATGCATACCTAGAGAAAGCTAAGTTGAAAGATGATGGTAGCAACTACACGGAATGGGTCCATAACTTGAGGATTATCCTCATTGTTGCACAGAAAAATTATGTCCTGGAAGCACCGCTAGGTGACAAACCCACTGCAGGAGTAACGCCAGATGTTATGAACACCTGGCAGAGCAAAGCTAATGACTACTCGATAGTTCAGTGTGCCATGCTTTACGGCTTAGAACCGGGACTTCAACGACATTTTGAACGTCATGGAGCATATGAGATGTTCCAGGATTTGAAGTTAATATTTCAAGCAAATGCCCGTATTGAGAGATATGAAGTCTTCAATAAGTTCTACAGCTGCAAGATGGAGGAGAATAGTTCTGTCAGTGAACATATACTCAGAATGTCTGGGTATCACAACCACTTGACTCAACTGGGAGTTAATCTTCCTAATGATAGTGTCATTGACTAAGTTCTTCAATAACTACCACCAAGCTACAAGAAATTCGTGATGAACTATAATATGCAAGGGATGGATAAGACGATTCCTGAGCTCTTCGCAATGCTAAAGGCTGCGGAGGTAGAAGTCAAGAAGGGGCATCAAGTGTTGATGGTCAACAAGACCACCAGTTTCAAGAAAAAAGGTAAAGGGAAGAAGGGGAACTTCAAAAAGAATAGCAAGACAGCTGCTGCTCAAGTGAAGAAACCCAAGTCTGGACCTAAGCCTGAGACTGAGTGCTTCTACTGCAAAGGAACTAGTCACTAGAAGCGGAACTGCCCCAAGTATTTGGCGGAGAAGAAGGATGGCAAAGTGAAAGGTATATTTGATATACATGTTATTGATGTGTACCTTACTAATGCTCGCAGTAGTACCTGGGTATTTGATACTGGTTCAGTTGCTAACATTTGCAACTCGAAACAGGGGCTACGGATTAAGCAAAGATTGTCTAAGGACGAGGTGATGATGCACGTGGGAAATGGTTCCAAAGTCGATGTGATCGCCATTGGCACGCTACCTCTACATCTACCTTCAGGATTAGTTTTAGACCTGAATAATTGTTATTTGGTGCCAGCGTTGAGCATGAACATTATATCTGGATCTTGTTTAATGCGAGATGGTTATTCATTTAAATCAGAGAATAATGGTTGTTCTATTTATATGAGTAATATCTTTTATGGTCATGCACCCTTGATGAGTGGTCTATTTTTACCAAATCTTGATAGTAGCTAGTGATACACATGTTCATAGTATTGAAGCCAAAAGATGCAAAGTTGATAATGATAATGCAACTTATTTGTGGCACTACCGTTTAGGTCATATTGGTGTAAAGCGCATGAAGAAACTCCATTCTGATGGACTTCTGGAATCACTTGGTACTTGTGAACCATGCCTCATGGGCAAGATGACTAAAACTCCGTTCTCTGGAACAATGGAGCAAGCAACAGAGTTATTGGAAATCATACATACTGATGTATGCGATCCGATGAGTGTTGACGCTCGCGGCGGGTATCGTTATTTTCTGACCTTCACAGATGATTTGAGCAGATATGGGTATATCTACTTGATGAAACATAAGTCTGAAACATTTGAAAAGTTCAAAGAATTTCAGAGTGAAGTGGAAAATCACCGTAACAAGAAAATCAAGTTTCTACGATCTGATCGTGGAGGCGAATATTTGAGTTATGAGTTTGGACTTCATTTGAAACAAAGCGAAATAGTTTCACAACTCACGCCACCTGGAACACCACAGCGTAATGGTGTGTCCGAACATCGTAATTGTACTTTACTAGATATGGTGCGATCTATGATGTCTCTCACTGATTTACCGCTATCATTTTGGGGTTACGCTTTAGAGATAGCTACATTCAAGTTAAATAGGGCACCATCTAAATCCGTCGAGACGACACCTTATGAACTGTGGTTTGTCAAGAAACCCAAGTTGTTGTTTCTTAAAGTTTGGGGCTGCGATGCTTATGTGGAAAAGCTTCAACCTGATAAGCTCGGACCCAAATCGGAGAAATGTGTCTTCATAGGATACCCAAAGGAGACTGTTGGGTACACCTTCTATCACAGATCCGAAGGCAAGATATTTGTTGCTAAGAATGGATCCTTTCTATAGAAGGAGTTTCTATCGGAAGAAGTGAGTGGGAGGAAAGTAGAACTTGCCAAGGTAATTGTACCTTCTCCCTTATTGGAAAGTAGTTCATCACTGAAATCAGTTCCAGTGATTCCTACACCAGTAAGTGAGGAAGCTAATGATGATGATCCTGAAACTTCTGATCAAGTTACTACCGAACCTCGTAGGTCAACCAGAGTAAGATCCGCACCAGAGTGGTACGGTAATCCTGTTCTGGAAGTCATGTTACTTGACCATGACGAACCTACGAACTATGAGGAAGTGATGATGAGCCCAAATTCCGCAAAATGGCTTGAAGCCATGAAATCCGAGATGGGATCCATGTATGAGAACAAAGTGTGGACTTTGGTTGACTTGCCCGATAATCGGCAGGCCATAGAGAATAAATGGATCTTCGAGAAGAAGACTGACGCTGACGATAATGTTACTATCTACAAATCTTGAATCGTTGCGAATGGTTTTCGACAAGTTCAAGGAGTTGACTACGATGAGACCTTCTCACCCATAGCGATGCTTAAGTCCGTCTGAATCATGTTAGCAATTGCTGCATTTTATGATTATGAAATTTGGCAAATGGATGTCAAAACTGCATTCCTTAATGGATATCTTAAAGAAGAGTTGTATATGATGCAACCAGAAGGTTTCGTCGATCCAAAAGGTGCTAACAAAGTGTGCAAGCTCCAGCGATCCATTTATGGACTGGTGCAAGCCTCTCGGAGTTGGAATATACGCTTTGATAGTGTGATCAAAGCATATGGTTTTATACAAACTTTTGGAGAAGCCTGTATTTACAAGAAAGTGAGTGGGAGCTCTGTAGCATTTCTGATATTATATGTAGATGACATATTGTTGATCGGAAATGATACTGAATTTCTGAATAGCATAAAAGGATACTTGAATAAGAATTTTTCAATGAAATACCTCGGTGAAGCTGCTTATATACTGGGCATCAAGATCTATAGAGATAGATCAAGACACTTAATTAGACTTTCACAAAGCACATACATTGATAAAGTTTTGAAGAAGTTCAAAATGGATCGGGCAAAGAAAGGGTTCTTGCCTGTATTACAAGGTGTGAAGTTTAGTCAGACTCAATGCCCGACCACTACAGAAGATAGAGAGAAAATGAAAGGTGTTCCCTATGCTTCAGCCATAGGCTCTATCATGTATGCAATGCTGTGTACCAGACCTGATATGTGCCTTCTATAAGTTTAGCAGGGAGGTACCAAAGTAATCCAGGAGTGGATCACTGGACAGCAGTCAAGAACATCCTGAAATACCTGAAAAGGATTAAGGATATGTTTCTCGTATATGGAGGTGACAAAGAGCTCATTGTAAACGGTTACGTCGATGCAAGCTTTGACACTGATACGGATGACTCTAAGTCACAAACCGGATACGTGTTTTTATTAAATGGTGGAGCTGTCAGTTGGTGCAGTTCCAAGCAGAGCGTCGTGGCGGGATCTACGTGTGAAGCGGAATACATAGCTGCTTTGGAAACAGCAAATGAAGGAGTCTGGATGAAGGAGTTCATATCCAATCTAGGTGTCATACCTAGTGCATCGGGTCGAATGAAAATCTTTTGTGACAATACTGGAGCAATTGCCTTGCCAAAGGAATCCAGATTTCACAAGAGAACCAAGCACATCAAGAGACGCTACAATTCCATCCGCGATCAAGTCAAGGAGGGAGACATATAGATTTGCAAGATACATACGGATCTGAATGTTGCAGACCCGTTGACTAAGCCTCTCTCACGAGCAAAACATGATCAGCACCAAGACTCCATGGGTGTTAGAATCATTACAATGTAATCTAGATTATTGACTCTGGTGCAAGTGGGAGTGTCGGTGTCAAAACCGGTGGATCTCGGGTAGGGGGTCCCGAACTATGCGTCTAGGCGGATGGTAACAGGAGGCAAGGGACACGATGTTTTACCCAGGTTCGGGCCCTCTTGATGGAGGTAAAACCCTACGTCTTGCTTGATTAATATTGATGATATGGGTAGTACAAGAGTAGATCTACCACGAGATCAGAGAGGCTAAACCCTAGAAGCTAGCCTATGGTATGATTGTTGTCCGTCCTACGGACTAAAACCCTCCGGTTTATATAGAATTCGGAGAGGGCTAGGGTTACACAGAGTCGGTTACAATGGTAGGAGATCTACATATCCGTATCGCCAAGCTTGCCTTCCACGCCAATGAAAGTCCCTTCCGGACACAGGACGAAGTCTTTGATCTTGTATCTTCATAGTCCAGGAGTCCGGCCGAAGGTATAGTCCGGCTATCCGGACACCCCCTAATCCAGGACTCTCTCAGTAGCCCCCGAACCAGGCTTCAATGACAACGAGTCCGGCGCGCAGATTGTCTTCGGCATTGCAAGGCGGGTTCTCCAAATTCCGTGTACCCATTGAAAATGTCTGGTTTCTTGTAGCGCTCCTTGGCTTCTACGCCCAATAATGGCCGTCTTCCATGTGTCAAATGAATACGAAAAGTCAGGGTGTTTTTTTTATATTTACACCCCTAGTCGCGTGAATGAGCCGCCTATTTAAGGGGACGAGGATTTAGATCCAAACCACACCTTCTCCCCTCCGCGAGTATTCATCAGAGCGTATCCGACAGAGGTCCATTCTATCATGGCCGGCTGCCGCAGCTCCTCCTCTCACCCTTCCAGCCCTCAGCCTGGAGATTGGAAGAGGTGCTCCATCCCGCACAGCGAGCTAGCAATGCTCCAGACCAAGGGATTTCTCCCCCCGGCCTATATGGTCCCGGTTCGAGCCGGACTTGCCACCTATAATGGCGGAGAGCAAGCAGAGAGCATCCCCAATCCCTCCAAAGGAGAACGGGTATGCCTTGTCCCTTACTTAATAAGAGGTCTCGGATTTCCGATTCATCCATTTCTCCGGGGGCTCCTGGAGTTCTATGGCCTCCAGCTGCACGACCTCACGCTTGCCTCCATATTGCATATCGCGGGCTTCGTAGCCCTTTGCGAGCTATTTTTGGGCTGCGAGGCTCATTTCGCGCTGTGGAAAAGGCTATTCTGCCTTGTGCCCCGTTCTAAGAAGGGGTCAATATATCAAGTGGGCGGAGCCGAAGTGTGGCGCATCGCCGTGATCGGATATCTATCCGGAACCCCAAAGAAGGCGTCCGAAGACTGGCCTTCAGAATGGTTTTATATATAGGACGTCCCGCTGCCGGATCCTGTCCGGATCGGCCTCCCTGAGTTTCACAGTGCTCCCCTAAAGAAGCGCCTCAGCTGGCATCCACGGAGCCCTCAGAGGGAAAGCGACAATGACGTTCTTTACCTGATGGGCCGGATAAGATTGTTAGCTCATTCCGGACTTACCATGATCGGGGTCATGGCCGCATGCATCATGCGAGGGGTGCAGCCGCTTCAGTATAGAGGCCGCCCCATGTGGGACTTCAACGGGGAGGAGGACGCCACCCGCCACGGCCGTAAGGGGCTGGATTCGGCCGCCGCTCTAATAAAGATCTTGTCCACTTTGTACAAGGGAGAAGAGGAGGAATTTCTCCGCGTCAACCCTCAGGGTGGATTTTCTATGTACAATCCCCCAAGTTGGGTAAGTGGACACTTTTACTTGCCCATCCGTTTTACATTCCTATTGTTAAATATTCAGTCTAACGACTTCAACGCAGGAACTGCGCCAGGCAGTTAAAGAAATAAACAGCCCTCCTCCACAACCCGAGGATCCGGGACGGTTCCTCGACCCGGCCTCTCAAGAGGATCCGGACTTGTCTGTGGAGCTGATTGATGTTGTGTTTCATCAATTGAGCAAGGACAATGCCTTGGTGGCCATTACGGCCGATTACCCAGGGCTACTCCCAGCCTCACAGGCAACTGAGACCGAAGTCCCAGCACTTTGAAAAGAGATCTATCCTCGCGTGTTTTCGAGTGCCGTATGACAACCGTGTTTTGTAGGGGAGGTCCCTGAGACGGGAGGCCAAGCCTGCGGCAACTAGCCAACGAGGGGCGGCAAGGCCCCGCGGGCTGAAAAGAAGTGTGGTCCGGACTGAGACGTCGGTGCAAAGGTATAGCGCGCCATCTTATTCCCAGGTGTTATTCCTTCAAGGCATACTAACGCTCGTGCTCTCTTCAGGACGAAGAGACCTCGCCGGACTATATCCGGAGAGGATGCCAATCGTGCCTCCACCAGCCAGGTTCCAAAGCCTGGTCCGGACGCGGAGGGGAACACGAGGCGCGCACTGGACACTCCTCCGACAGAGGATGTGGACAGACTGTCTGCCACCAATTCTGAGGTGGAGAGTGCCATGAACCACAGGCGTCGTCGGACAGTTCTTCGTGACACTTGTTTCTCCCAAGAGGCATTGGATGCCTTCAATTCGGGAGATGCGTACCTCCGTGCCGCTCAAAATGGTCTAGCCAGAGCCACGGAGCAATATGTAAAAGACATACGGGTAAGAAAATTTTGGTAATTATATATATACCAGTAGCCCCCGAGACTTGAAACAGTTAGAATAACTGATTTAAGGATCATTTGCTATGCAGGTTCTTACAGAAAAGAATACCCTACTATCCCAGGAGCTGGAAGAGTGCAAAGCCCAACTTGAGGCCGCACTAGCCGTGGCAGGGGAGCCCAAGGAGACCCCCTCTGGTAATATACGCTTCGAAAGATAAGTATTTTGCGAAGTGTGGCGTGGGTGCAAATCTGACAAATGGAATTGTAGATGGCGCCGGATTAAATCCGGAAGAGCAACAACTCCGACGCCAGCTAAAGGCTGGTGAGAGCATGCTGACAAAGGTGAGGCGGGAGAAAAACGATCTCCAAGATGCCAACACCAAGCTGGGCGTTGAACTGAAGGATGTTCGTGCCCAGCTGTTGGACTCCGTGAAGTAGAATCAGCGGCTTCGACGCGGCATATATAGTAAGTGCTTAAACAAACTTTGAGAAAAGAGTTCGGCGAGGAAGTCGACTAACAGAGTAATGTCTGTAGGTATGCTAACAGGTCATCCTGCGGAGGAAATGCCCGATTCTACGGGTGACCTTCTTCCCGAGCTCTCACAACTGCACGAGCGAGTTCGGCAGGTGATGCAAAGCGTCGCCCAGGCCTTGTGGCCATCTGTCTCCATGCCCGAAGGCCTTGGAGAGCTTGTAGAGAAGCTGAAGGGAGTGCGGCGGCGCTTCCGATTGTGGAAGATGTCTGCCTGCCGTCAAGGCGCCAGGGAGGCCTGGGCCATGGTGAAGATGCGGTACATGAAGGCTGACCCAAACCACATGGCCGAGGTCAGACCCGTGGGGCCCGATGGGAAGGAGATCCCTGTGAGCTTAGTATACGGCCAAGTAGAATTGGCCGCAAAGTATTCCCAACATGACTGTAAACTAGACAGCCTGTTAGATGGTCTTGAAGACGAATACAATCAGTCAGATTGACTATGTAATTATAATTGACATGTGTAATGCCTTCTAGCCGGATTGTAGATCGTTTGTCATGGCCGACCTTTTCGCTTCAACCTCGGGACCTGACGGTCCGGAGTGTGTCCGAATACCCTCACGGTTATATAAGAACCGGGGTATGCATGGAGACCAGGCATAGGGGTCATTAGTGCTTGAATAGACAAGTACCCAACTAGTTATGTTATATTACATGGTTAGTAAGAAACATCTTCCAGGGAGAATAGTTCCGTTAGGGGTTCCTTTCCCTGGGAGGCATGCCCTAAAGTGCATGTCCATTCTGCGGAAATAGACGCAGGAAAAACATCTGGGGGCGTATAGATAAATAAGTGAAAAAAGGATCATCTTTATCTCACCGACCGAATATTCCCTTAAGAACGCTAGCTTTCGGCTTCACCCAGTCTGAGGTACACATCCGGCTGACCCGGCAGTAACAATCACATAGGTGCTCCCTTTACCACCTAGCCGAACAATCGGGAACGTAGGGGTAAGCACAGGAGCCAGGCAACCCAGCTTGGCCAAAACTTAAGTCATATTGATGCATATAATGGTGAATAAAAGGTACATGCAGAAGTGTGACACATGTGTTGGGCATGAAGCCCGTATAAATAAGCTTCTGTTTAAGGAAGCCCCCAGGTTTAATGAGCGCGGATAGCGCATCACTGTATGAGCCTTTAAAGGCTATAAGAGAGAGAGAGAGAGAGAGAGAGAGGAGAAGGAGAGAAATGTAAGACAGAAAGTATATAAAAATGGACAGAGGAAGGAGACGAACACAGAGTCCGGCGCTAGGCGTAGAATCTTCGGAGACGGGCTGCGTTCCATGGGTTCGACTCGAGTCGGTTATCCGATGCATCTCGCAGGCGGTACGCTCCACCAGTCAGGACTTGGTCAATTATGAAGGGACCTTCCCACTTGGGCTTGAGTTTGTCCTTTTTCTTATCCGGCAGGCGTAGAACTAATTCGCCAACGTTGTAATTTTTGGCCCGTACTTCTCTGCTTTGGTATCTTCGAGCCTGCTGTTGATAAAATGCGGAACGGGCTTTTGCCACGTCACGCTCTTCCTCCAAGGCGACCAAACTGTCCTGCCGATCGAGCTCAGCTTCTCTTTCTTCGTACATGCGCACTCGAGGTGAGTCATGAATTATGTCGCAGGGCAAAACTGCCTCTGCGCCGTACACCATGAAGAATGGTGTGTATCCGGTGGTGCGATTCGACGTGGTCCGCAACCCCCAGAGTACGGAGTCGAGCTCCTCTACCCAGTGCGTATTAGATTCCTTAAGGGACCGCACTAATCTGGGTTTGATGCCGCTCATGATAAGACCATTTGCACGTTCGACCTGACTGTTAGTTTGTGGGTGATAGACGGAAGCATAATCGAGCTTGATGCCCATGTTTTTGCACCAGAGTTTTACCTCATCGGCCGTAAAGTTCGTGCCGTTATCAGTGATGATGCTGTGGGGACGCCATAACGGTGTACAACCCCGGATATAAAGTCTATCACCGGTCCGGATTCGGCCGTCTTAACAGGCTTGGCTTCTATCCATTTGGTGAACTTATCCACCATGACCAGTAAGTATTTTTTCTTGTGGGTTCTGCCTTTAAGGGGTCCAACCATGTCAAGCCCCCAGACCGCGAAGGGCCAAGTGATGGGGATAGTTTGGAGGGCGGTGGGTGGCATATGGCTATGGTTTGCAAAAAGCTGGCAACCGACGCATCGTTGGACTAAGTCTTGGGCGTCTGCCCGGGCCGTCGGCCAATAAAAGCCTGTACGGAAGGCCTTGCTTACAAGGGACCGAACTGCAGCGTGATGACCACCGAGTCCGGCATGAATTTCAGCCAGGAGGTTCCGCCCTTCCTCTTCGGAGATGCACCTTTGAAGGACTCCAGTAGCGCTTTTCTTATAAAGATCTCCCTCATGGACTTTATAGGCTTTAGATCGCCGCACTATGCAGCGTGCCTCATTTTGGTCCTCGAGGAGTTCCTGCGTAGTAAGGTAGGCGAGGAATGGTTCTATCCACGGGGCGATGATGGCCATTTGTCAGGACCCCGATTCCAAGTCACATCGATCTAGCCGGTAACACCTCATATCACTTTGCAGCCTCACGCATGGTATTCCCACGGGTGTCGCCTTACCATGGTCCGGGACCATTTGCGCCTTTTGGCTCACGTATATGATAGTGTCGCTAGCATCCATATGACAGAGAACCCGGGCCGACATGGCTAGTCGTGAACCCAAAGCGGCACTAACCTATGGGGACAGGCATACATGAATCACATCGAGCATGTCGGTCAGCAGCGTGTGAATCCGGGCTGTAGCACTGGGCTAACAGGACTCCGGGAACCCGGGCTGTAGCAGGCTAGGCAGGACTCCGGATGTCACCGCGTGAAATTTCCCCGAAGGGACAGACACAGGAACGAAGTGAAACACATGCCGGCCAGTCAAGTGTCATGAGCAGTAGTGCTGGGCTAGCAGGACTCCGGTGAACCGGGCTGTAGCGGACTACTATGGCTCATGGAAGTACAAGACTACATTTCCCCATAAGAGAGGCTACCAGAGATAAACAACTAGATTGTCGGATCCCACACATACCAAGCATTTCAATCATACACAAATATGCTCGATATGTGTAAATACAACATGGTATCACAACATAACTCTACAACTCAAGTATTTATTCATTAGGCTCCGAGGAGCGAGATATTACAAACATGGGTCTCATGACCCAACAATCATAGCATACAAATCAAAGCACATGCGGAAGCTTAACATGTCTGAGTACAGACATCTACAAATGAAAGAGGCTAAGAAGCCTGACTATCTACCAGATCCTGCCGAGGGCACAAGATCGTAGCTGAGGTATCAAGCTAACGTCGAAGTCCACGCGGAACTACTAGCGAGACGGAAGTCTCTCTCTCTCTGCAAAACATAAATTAAGCAAACGTGAGTACAAAGGTACTCAGCAAGACTTACATTAGAACTAGCTACATATGCATCGGTATCAACAAGGGGGGGTGGTGGAGTTTAACTACAGCAAGCCAGCTTTGACTCAATGGCTAACCTGAACTACGATTGCAAGCAACTCTTTCGAGGTGGCTCACACGAGTCCACATATTCACCATTCAATACACCACTATGGATCCACTCCCGTCTCCCTACGAGAAGGCCATCCATAGCACTCACACTTATCTTGCGAGTTTTAGAGTATCCACTTTCACTTGTCTATGAACTGTTATAGGCAACCCAGAAGTCCATTACCGCGGACACGGCTATTCGAATAGATGATGTTAACCCTGCAGGGGTGTACTTCTTCACACACGCTCTCACCACTTACCGCCGTTAACACGACATGTACTCGGCAACCTTCAAGAGGAAGCCCAACGAGGGTGTCGGCCACGGCCTACCTAAACACTCAAGTCTCTAGTCCAGGTTTATCGCCTATCCAGGTTCCATCCGCAGGGAGTCCGGCCGAGGTTTCCACATACGGCCCCGAACGATGTGAACAGGGTTCCCGAGACACCAAACGGGCGCCCGGTACACCGTGCCATGGTGTATCTACCGCAGCATAGCCCACCCCTAGGGTCAGCGCTACGCACGGCCGCCAACACATATCCTATAAACACCAGAAACTAGTTGCAACTCCTGGACAGAGGACAAGGGTGATCAACAAGCCGAGAGGGTCCATTGGTTTCGGGCCCAATGCGTGGTAGTAACTGTTTCATGGATCACAAACACAGAACTCAGATCCTAAGGACGGCTTCAATGAGACAACCCACCATGTACTCCTACATGGCCTCTCACCGCTACCTTTACCAAATCGTGTTCACACACTTAGCTCTCAACAGTAGGACATGTTTACACACCTCCGATTCATCCCCGATGAATCAGACCTGACTCAACTCTAAGCAGTAACAGGCATGACAAACAAGCATGAATGAGTAGGCACATCAGGGCTCAAACAACTCCTACTCATGCTAGTGGGTTTCATCTATTTACTGTGGCAATGACAGGTCATGCAGAGGATAAGGGGTTCAACTACCGCAGCAAGTAACAGAGGAATCGTGTTGTCCTAATGCAGTAAAAGAGAGCAGGAGTAGGAGAGTGGGATTGTATCGGAATGCACAAGGAGGTTTTGCTTTCCTGGCACTTCTGAAGATATCATTGGGTCTTCATCAGTGTCAACGATCACAGCGTCGGTACAACATCTATCGAGAGGGGACAACCACCGGCAACAGAGAAAGAACACAATCAATGCAATGCACAACATGATGCATGACAATGACATGGCAATATGTTGTTGATTGAGCTAATGCAACTAGCAACACAATTAAATGAAGTTGGTTTGAACCCAAGTTCAAATTCAAACTCCACATGTGGTTATTTAAATACCATTCATTTGATTTGTCCTAAACAGTGGCCTTAAGTTGTTCTAACATGCATGAAAATGGTACAGATGGATTCCTTGAATTTTTCTGATAGTTTTTCATATATAATTTATCTTATTTGGAGTTACGGTTTAATTTCTATGATTTTTAGAAGTTTTGGGCATTTTTTGAATTTTATAAATCATTTATGACTTATTTTAATTCCAGAAAACAAATACTACGTCAGCATTGAGTAAGCATGACGTCAGCAAGTCAACTGCGGCTGGCCGGGGTCAAACCTGAGTTGTGGGTCCCACATTCCATGTCACTATGCTGATTAGGTTTAGATTTAAACTAATCCAAAACTTAACAGGGACAGACGCGGTGGAGGTGCTCGGGAATCGCCCACAGGGCTCGGTTCGAGGTGTGCTTGGGCTCGTTGGAGAGCCCTTGCTGACGCGCGTCGAACGGTGGTGGTGGCCGGGCCTGTGGTTGCCGAAACCGACGACGGCGAGCTCGTGAGCGGCGGCCGGAGCTCGGGTGCGGTCTGGTTCGGCGCTGCTGCTCACAAACGAGCGAGCTGAGGCACTGGGGGTGCTCTACGGGTCGCGGCAAGCACAACGGGTGCACGCCCGTGACCAAATGGTCACCAGGGCTTCGCCGGCGACGAGCCCGCGCGACGGTGGCTGCTATTAGCAAGGGGGCGGTGCCTACGGCAATCAAACAGAGGCGGAGTTAGGGGGGAAATGACCGGGGGCTCACAGCGGTTGCAACGGGGGCCTCGGCGAGCTCGAGGAGGGGCTAGTGACGTCGGAAGGTCGCCGGCGATCTCGGGGCAGAGGCGGCGAAGATGGCGGTGCAGAGGGTGATGCAGGGCTTCCCGACCCGCGCGGCTCGGCGAGGAGGAGTAGGGCGATGGGGCGGTTCTTCTAGACACGGCGGAGAGGCGGGGCAGTGGCTCTGGCTGCGGTGAACGGCGTTGGTGGCAGTGGGCATGCTCGGCCATGGGGGGGGACAGAGAAGCAAGGGGGAGGGAGGTCCAGAGAGCAAGGGAGAAGTGAGAGGGGGGTCGGGGAGGTGGCGTGCCTCTCGTGGAGGCGTCCAGGCCCTCGGCGGCAAGCAGGAGCTGGCGAGGCGCATGCCAGCGTGCCGCGGCCACGCTCTCCTGTCCTCCTGGTGGGAGGTAGCAGGTGACTGGCAGGGGCCAGTGGGCTGGGCCTGCCTGCTGGGTTGCTGCTGCAGGTAGGTGGCCCAGGTTAGCCTCTGTTCTTTCCTATTTTTATTTCTCTTTTCTATTTTCTGTAATTGTGTTTGGCTTTATTAAAAATACTTAGGCACACTCAAAAATCACCAAACTGCTCATGGCCAGTGTTTGGAATATATCCAACATGGAACATTTTAGTTTAGGATTATTTGGACATTTTAAATATTTTATAGTATTTAAGTGCCCAAATTCAAATACAATAAGATTTAATTCAAAAATCCATAATGGCCTAGAAATATGTGCACGACTTTTGGCAGAGGTTTTCACCTTTAACAAAAATCATGAACTTTTCTAAAGGGCAATTGGGATCATTGAAAATATATTTTTATTGAACCTAGTTGAATTCATTTGGTGCTAGGGTTTCAACAATCCCCATTTCAAGTTTCATGAAATTTAAACATGGTACATGGATGCAAAGCCACTAGTTACAAGAAAACTCTAGGGCTGTGACACCATTATTACGTGGGCTGAAGGTGTTATTTCATTGGCAGAGCCTCCAATTATGTCAGAGTGTTCGGTGTCGGGCAGTGCGGTTGGGTCCGGGCTGTTATTGCCGGGTTCCCCTTCCCATACTACGGATGGCTTGAACAGGCTTTCCAAGAATATGTTGGGGGGACTACATCGCGTTTTGAGCTGATGCATGCCAGGACATCTACCGCCTGATTATTTTCCCGGGCTATATGGTGAAATTCGAGCCCTTCGAACCGAGCTGTCATTTTTAGGACGGCGTTGCGATAAGCTGCCATTTTTGGATCCTTGGCATCAAAGTCTCCATTTATTTGGGATATTGCGAGGTTCGAGTCCCCGCGCACCTCTAGGCGTTGAATGCCCATGGATACTGCCATCCGGAGACCATGTAAAAGGGCCTCATATTCGGCTGCATTGTTGGAGTCTGTGTACATTATCTGGAGTACGTATTGAGCTGTGTCTCCTGTGGGGGACGTCAAAACGACACCAGCCCCTAGATCGGCCAACATTTTGGAGCCGTCGAAGTGCACAACCCAGTTTGAATATGTGTCGTACTCTTTAGGGAGTTCGGCCTCCGTCCATTCGGCCAAAACTTGCGACTTGATAGCTCGCCGTGGCTTGTAAGTTATGTCGAACGGGAGGAGCTCAATGGCCCATTTTGCAATCCGGCCCGTCGCGTCGCGGTTGTTTATACTATTGTTAAGTGGCACTTACGAGGCTACTGTTATTGAACACTCTTGAAAGTAGTGTCGCAGCTTCCGGGATGCCATAAATACCGCGTACGCAATCTTTTGATAATGCGGGTACCGTGACTTGCACGGAGTAAGGACAGTGGACACATAGTAGACTGGCTTTTGAAGGGGGAATTTGTGTCCGTCCGTTTCTCGTTAGACGACGAGCACTGCGCTTACGACCTGATGGGTTGCTGCGATGTATAATAGCATTGGTTCGCCAATGTTTGGCGCGGCCAGGACTGGGTTTGTATTCAAGGCCGGATTGTCCCAAAATTTTATTTCGGTTTTCCAGGCGCTTTCCATCGCACAGTACTTTCGTACTATGGACGCCAAGTCAGCGAAGCGTGTAATATCGCGGTGACTTATGGCGTTGAGGATTCCCTTGTCCGTGCAATTATTGTAGAAGAATGAAATTGCGTCTTCCTCGCGGCAGTCCTTTATCCTGTTCATAACCAGGAGGAATCTGGCCTAGTAATGATGTACTGTTTCTTCGGGCTCTTGCCTAATTTGAGATAGATCGCTTATGTACGGGTGGGTGGGTGGAATCAAATCCGAAACCTCACCCAATCTGAGACCCAGGGGCCAAGGAGTTTCCGAACTCGGAAGTTTGGATTCTTCGATGCTGTCCAATGAATATAGCCCGTCGCCCAACTTTAAGTTCAGGTCTTGAGTGATGTCCTCCCCTCCGTGGGTATCCGGCTTGGAGGGATCGGGAATCCGTACATAGCTAGTCCTTAGGATAGATGAAGGGTCGTCGCACCGTCCCTCTACCACGGCGACGTGATGGGTGACCTGGGGAGAGTTAATCTCTCTCAGATCGGGTTTAGGCCCAATCTGGTCGTAAACCGTAGCGACTCCCAGGGCGGCGAAGCGATCCAAGAGCTCATTTAGGGAAGAGAGCTCCATTGGATCTAGCTGCTCGGCAAATTCCGAGCTGACGTGAAGATTGCTTTCGATGACTCGAGAGGTCATCGTCGGCGCAGCGGCCGAACGGGCGGTCATAAGGAAACCACCTAGCCTAAGAGTCTGGCCGACAGCTAAAGCTCCCTTAGCAACGGTGCCGTCTTTAAAGACGGGATGAGGCATCCTTCCTGATGGCGACGGCACAGAGGAACTCTCAATGAAAGCACCAATGTCGGTGTCAAAACCGGCGGATCTCGGGTAGGGGGTCCCGAACTGTGCGTCTAGGCGGATGGTAACAGGAGGCAGGGGACACGATGTTTTACCCAGGTTCGGGCCCTCTTGATGGAGGTAAAACCCTACATCCTGCTTGATTAATATTGATGATATGGGTAGTACAAGAGTAGATCTACCACGAGATCAGAGAGGCTAAACCCTAGAAGCTAGCCTATGGTATGATTGTTGTCCGTCCTACGGACTAAAACCCTCCGGTTTATATAGACACCGGAGAGGGCTAGGGTTACACAGAGTCGGTTACAATGGTAGGAGATCTACATATCCGTATCGCCAAGCTTGCCTTCCACGCCAAGGAAAGTCCCTTCCGGACACGGGACGAAGTCTTCAATCTTGTATCTTCATAGTCCAGGAGTCCGGCCGAAGGTATAGTCCGGCTATCCGGACACCCCCTAATCCAGGACTCCCTCAGGGAGACTGAGGGAAATATGCCCTAGAGGCAATAATAAAGTTGTTATTTATATTTCCTTATATCATCATAAATGTTTATTATTCATGCTAGAATTGTATTAACTGGAAACTTAGTACATGTGTGAATACATAGACAAACAGAGTGTCACTAGTTTGCCTCTACTTGACTAGCTCGTTGAATCAATGATGGTTATGTTTCCTAACCATAGACATGAGTTGTCATTTGATTAATAGGATCACATCATTAGAGAATGATGTGATTGACTTGACCCATCCGTTAGCTTAGCATGATGATCATTTTGTTTGTTGCTATTACTTCCTCCATAACTATACATGTTCCTATGACTATGAGATCATGCAACTCCCGAATACCGGACTAACACTTTGTGTGCTACCAAACATCACAACGTAACTGGGTAATTATAAAGGTGCTCTACAGGTGTCTCCGATGGTGTTTGTTGAGTTGGCATAGATCAAGATTAGAATTTGTCACTCTGATTGTCGGAGAGGTATCTCTGGGCCCTCTCGGTAATGTACATCACAATAAGCCTTGCAAGCAATGTAGCTGATGAGTTAGTTACGGGATGTAGCATTACGGAATGAGTAAAGAGACTTGTCGGTAACGAAATTGAACTAGGTATGGAGATACCGACGATCGAATCTCGGGCAAGTAACGTACCGATGACAAAGGGAACAACGAATGTTGTTATGTGGTTTGACCGATAAAGATCTTCATAGAATATGTAGGAACCAATATGAGCATCCAGGTTCCACTATTGGTTATTGACCGGAGATGAGTCTCGGTCATGTCTACATTGTTCTCGAGCTCGCAGGGTCCGCACGCTTAACGTTCGGTGATGATCGGTATTATGAGTTTATGTGTTTTTCTATACTGAAGGTAGTTCGGAGTCCCAGATACGATCATGGACATGACGAGGAGTCTCGAAATGGTCAAGCCATAAAGATCGATATATTGGATGGCTATATTCGGACACCGGAAGTATTCCGGTGATTTCGGAGAAAACCGGAGTGCCGGAGGGGTTACCGGAACCTCCCGGGGAAGTATTGGGCCTTAGTGGGCCTTAGGGGAGAGAGAGGGCAGCAACCCGGGAGGTGGGCGCCCCCCCCCCAAGGGGAGTCCCAATAGGACTAGGGGAGGGGTGTGGCCCCTCTTTCCCTCTCCCTCTCACTCTCTTTCCTTCCCCCTTCCTCCTTCCTAGTAGGACTAGGAAAGGATGAATCCTACTCCTACTAGGAGGAGGATTCCTCCTATCCTTGGGCACCACTAGGGCCGGCCGGCCTCCCCCCTTGCTCCTTTATATATAGGGGCAGGGGGCACCCTAGAACACACAAGTTGATTGTTCCAAGCCGTGTGCGGTGCCCCCTCCACTATAATCCACCTCAGTCATATCGTAGTGGTGCTTAGGCGAAGCCCTGTTCCGGTAGCAACATCATCACCGTCATCACGCCATCGTGCTGACGAATCTCTCCCTTGAAGCTCTATTGGATCGTGAGTTCGCGGGACATCACCGAGCCGAACATGTGCATATCGTGGAGGTGTCGTGCCTTCGGTGCTGAGATCGGTCGATCGTGAAGACGTACATGTTGGGGATCATAGCAGAAATTTAAAATTTTCTACGCATCACCAAGATCAATCTATGGAGTAATCTATCAACGAGGGGAAGGAGAGTGCATCTACATACCCTTGTAGATCGCTAAGCAGAAGCGTTCAAGTGAACGGGGTTGATAGAGTCGTACTCGTCGTGATCCAAATCATCGATGATCCTAACGCCGAACGGACGGCACCTCCGCGTTCAACACACGTACGGAACGGAGACGTCTCCCACGCCTTGATCCAGCAAGGAGGAGGGAGAGGTTGAGGAAGAGAGTCCAACAGCAGCACGAGAGCGTGGTGGTGATGGAGCTCGTGGTTCTCCAGCAGGGCTTCGCCAAGCACTATGGAGGAGGAGGAGGTGTAGGAGGAGGGAGGGCTGCGCCAGGTTCAAGGGTGTGGCCGCCCTCCCACCCCTCCACTATTTATAGGTGGGGAGAGAGGGGGCCGGCCCCCTTAGATCCCATCTAGGGTTGGGGCAGCGGCCAAGGGGGGAGGAGTGCCTCCCAAGTCAAGTGGAGGCCCTCCCCCTTAGGGTTTCCCCTCTCCCATGCGCATGGGCCTTGGGGGGGCTGGTGCCCTTGGCCCATTAAGGTTAGGGCGCCCCCCTACAGCCCATGCTGCCGTATTGGACGTGGTGGAACATTTTCCGGACCTCCGGACCCCTCCGGAACCTTCCGGAAGCTTCCCGGTACAATACCGGGAAAAACCGAACTTTTCCCGGAACCCGAACAACAACTTTCCATATATAAATATTTACCTCCGGACCATTCTGGAACTCCTCATGACGTCCGGGATCTCATCCGGGACTCCGAACAACATTCGGTAATCACATACAAGTCTTCCTAATAACCCTAGCGTCATCGAACCTTAAGTGTGTAGACCCTATGGGTTCGGGAACCATGCAGACATGACCGAGACAACTCTCCGGCCAATAACCAACAGCGGGATCTGGATACCCATGTTGGCTCCCACATGTTCCACGATGATCTCATCAGATGAACCACGATGTCGAGGATTCAATCAATCCCGTATTCAATTCCCTTTGTCTAGCGGTATTGTACTTGCCCGAGATTCGATCGTCGGTATCCTGATACCTTGTTCAATCTCGTTACCGGCAAGTCTTTTTACTCGTTCCGTAACACATCATCCCGTGATCAACTCCTTGGTCACATTGTGCACATTATGATGATGTCCTACCGAGTGGGCCCAGAGATACCTCTCCGTTTACACGGAGTGACAAATCCCAGTCTCGATTCGTGCCAACCCAATAGACACTTTCGGAGATACCTGTAGTGAACATTTATAGCCACCCAGTTATGTTGTGACGTTTGACACACCCAAAGCACTCCTACGGTATTCGGGAGTTGCACAATCTCATGGTCTAAGGAAATGATACTTGACATTAGAAAAACTCTAGCAAACGAACTACACGATCTTGTGCTAGGCTTAGGATTGGGTCTTGTCCATCACATCATTCTCCTAATGATGTGATCCCATTATCAACGGCATCCAATGTCCATGGTCAGGAAACTGTAACAATCTATTGATCAACGAGCTAGTCAACTAGAGGCTTACTAGGGACATGGTGTTGTGTATGTATCCACACATGTATCTGAGTTTCCTATCAATACAATTCTAGCATGGATAATAAACGATTATCATGAACAATGAAATATAATATAATAATAACTAATTTATTATTGCCTCTAGGGCATATTTCCAACAGTACGAATACATCAACCGCATTGTCATAACGCTTCTGCTTATGGTCTACGAGGGTACATAGACGATACTCTCCCCTCTCGTTGCTATGCATCACCATGATCTTGCGTGTGCGTAGGAAATTTTTTGAAATTACTGCGTTCCCCAACACGAAGAACTGTCGCAATGGTGCATACTCAGGGAGAACACTTGTACCTTGAAATTTAGTGGGAGATCATCTTATAATGCTACCACCGAACTAAGCAAACTAAGATGCATAAAGGATAAACATCACATGCAATCAAATATAAGTGATATGATATGGCCATCATCATCTTGTGCCTTTGATCTCCATCTCCCAAGCACCGTCATGATCACCATCGTCACCGGCTTAACACCATGATCTCCATCATCTTGATCTTTATCAACATGTCATCACATGGTCGTCTCGCCATCTATTGCTTTTGCAACTATTGCTATCACATAGCGATAAAGTAAAGAAATTATGTGGCGCTTGCATCTTATGCAATAAAAAGACAACCATGAGGCTCCTGCCAGTTGCTAATAACTTTAACAAAACATGATCATCTCATACAACAATTTATATCTCATCACGTCTGACCATATCAAATCACAACATGCCTTGCAAAAACAAGTTAGACGTCTTCTACTTTGTTGTTGCAAGTTTTACGTGGCTGCTACAGGCTGAGCAAGAACCGTTCTTACCTACGCATGAAAAACCACAACGCGGTATAGTGATTGATTTTTGATCTTCAAAAAGAACCCTGTTCATTGAATCCGATTCAATTAAAGTTGGAGAAAATGACTCCCACTAGCCACCTGTGTGTGAAGCACGTCGGTAGAACCGGTCTCGCGTAAGCGTATGCATAGTGTCGGTCCGAGACGCTTCATCCAACAATACCGCTGAATCAAGAATTAACTAGTGATGGCAAGCAATATGTATATACCCATGCCCACAACTCCTTTGTGTTCTACTCGTGCATATAACATCTACGCATAGACCTGGCTCGGATGCCACTGTTGGTGAATGCAGTAATTTAAAAAAAATCATACGCACACGCAAGATCCATCTAGGTGATGCATAGAAATGAGGGGGAAAGAGTGTTGTCCACGTACCCCCGTAGAATGTAAGCGGAAGCGTTATGACAACGCGGTTGATGTAGTCGAACGTCTTCACGATCCGACCGATCCTAGCACCGAAGGTACGGCACCTCTGCGATCTGCACACGTTCAGCTCGGTGACGTCCCATGAACTCTAGATCCAGCTGAGTGTCGAGGGATAGTTTCATCGGCACAACGGTGTGATGACAGTGATGATGAAGCTACCGGAACAAGGCTTCGCCTAAGCACTGCAACGATATGACAGAGGTGGATTATGTGGAGGGGGGCACCGCACATGGCTAAGAAAATTGTCAACTTGTGTGTCTTTGGGGTGCCCCCCTCCCCCGTATATAAAGGAGTGGAGGAGGGGGGAGGGCCGGCCCTCTATGGCGCTCCCTGGAGGAGTCCTACTCCCACCGGGAGTAGGATTCCCCCCCCCCTTCCCTAGTTGGACTAGGAAAGGAAGGAAGGGGGAGGAAGGAGGAAGGAAAGGGGGGCCGGCCCCCCACCCAATTCGGATTGGGCTTGGGGGGCCTCCTAGGCTTCCTTCTCCTCTCTCCCACTATGGCCCAATAAGGCCCATATACTTCCCGGGGGGTCCGATAACCTCCCAGTACTCCTGTAAATGCCTGAACTCACACGGAACCATTCCGATGTCCAAACATAGTCATCCAATATATCGATATTTACGTCTCGACCATTTGGAGACTCCTCTTCATGCCCGTGATCGCATCCGGGACTCCGAACAACCTTCGGTACATCAAAACACATAAACTCATAATACCGATCATCACCGAACATTAAGCGTGCGGACCATACGGGTTCGAGAACTATGTAGACATGACCGAGACTCATCTCCAGTCAATAACCAATAGCGGAACCTGGATGCTCATATTGGTTACTACATATTCTACGAAGATCTTTATCGGTCAAACCGCATAACAACATACGTTGTTCCCTTTGTCATCGGTATGTTACTTGCCCGAGATTAGATCGTTGTATGAAAACCGTCATAAATGTGTAAAACGTCTGCAATGATGGATGCATCAAACACAGTTCAGGTTTTAGTTGCGTGTGCGATGAACGGCATACGGTTCAGTTCAATGAACTGTTTGCGATGAGGAGGAACAAAAGAAACGGGCAGCCAGATGAAGGCGTGTGCGATACACAGCATACGGTTCACTTGGATGAACTGTTTGTGATTAGGCAACACAAAATAAACGGTCAGCCAGATCAAAGGTGTGTGCGATATACGGCATGCGGTTCACTCGGATGAACTGTTTGCGTTGAGACATGAGAACAGAAATGGTTCAACTTAACAAGATGTGTGTGATACGCGGCAAACAGGTCTGTAATCAGAAATGTGTATGAAGACCGATAATAACACGGTTGCTGCTAATAAGACATGTGTGTTGTGCGATGGGATTGCATACAGAACAACATATATATATATACACACACACTTATAAGGACATGCTTGCATAACCAAATTAAACATCCACTTACATAGGTGGCTACTACAACCATGGCATTTGCACACAGCAAAGTAAACTATTACATGCATAATTACATAGGTGGCTACTACACACATGACATTTTCACACACACCAATAAAGTAAACTATATATTACATGCATGATTAACTAGCATAAATGATCATCTGATCATCATCTACTTCTTGTGACGCTTGCTCTTCTTGTGGCTCGATCTGGGCTCGTCGATTTGGGTAACGAGGCACTTCCTCATGTCAACGATCCACCGGTGGATCTCGTAGCATGTGTACATGCTCTTGGCCGTGAACTGAGGTGAGGTTCATCCAGTTTCCGCATCCAGGCCTTGTGCCAAGATACGGGACGTGTTCTCTAGGCATCCTGCTTCATCTTTTCGTAGTAGGGGTCGATGATGGCCAAGGCGAGTTCGACCAGGGAGTCCTGCTTCGTGCTGCCCCAGACCCTGTAGTGGTCACGGATTTCGACAAGGTTCTTGCAGGCCAAGCCTGTAACACTGAGCGCTTTTACATCGTCTTTGGTATCCACCGTGGCGAACTTGTAGTCGGTGATGTTGACAAACCTGTTGAAACGGTCGCAAGGCTCTGTGGCCATGCAGTAGTGGTAGATGAGGACATGATGGCGCACGCACAACTGGGCGACAGCAACCTTCTGATCTATGCTGGGACGACCGGTGGTGTACTGGAGGTCGATGCCGACCACCTTGTACTTGTCTCCAGCAAGCAACTGCTCAACGTTGTTGATGTAGTCGTCCACCACGGCCGGGTCGATGGTGTACACCACCGAGAGATCCGTCTGCCTCGTGTGGGTCTCCACTCTATGCTCGCCGAACTCCATTGGAGCGTCGCCGAACATCCCCTCTCTATGTGTCGTCGTGGGTGCGCTTGTTGTGTTGTGGGGCGCGATCGAAAGGTTGAATAGGCTAAGGTTATAATGGCCGCGGGAATTAAAGGGGAAGCCGGGCGGCCAGGAATATCGGCAGGCCCCGATGGCAGTTCCAATTTGTAGCGCGTAACTCCATCGTGCCGCACGTAACTGTATCATGTGGCAACATGCGCGGCACAACCGCATGCATATGGGCCCCCGACGTGATCGTGCACATGCCCAACCGCTAGCAGAGCGTGCGCGGAGGGACGCGAGCAAAGCGCTCCACGGTCGCCTCAAGGAAAAGTTGTCCACAAGCTGAGCGCGTCGACAGATGCGAGCAGAGCGCGCCAACGGATGCGACAGAGCGTAACGCGGCGCCTAACAGTGAGCACAGCGCGCTGTGGCGCCTAACGGCGAGCAGAGCTTGCCGAGGGACGTGAGCAGAGGACAGCACAGTGATACGTGGCAAATAAGATGAACTGTGCAAGCGATGTCAGAGACATCAAGCACGAATCAAATTAGAGTTGCATGTGCAATACATGGCAGACAGTTGATCCATCAGGGATGTTTGTGATGGAATAAGCTGTGTGTGTTGCGGGCAAACGCTTGCTGGTGTATAACCTTAAATTTAACCAAAAAAGTGTTAATGCATGTTACAAAAATTGTATAGCTGGAAACTATGTTCAAATACGACTCCAACGATATAATCTATGGCGACATGCACTCGTATTTTATTAGTTAAATCCTACTTATAAACCAGGACGGGGATATAGTAGGTAATTAAATCGCAAACGTTTTTTTATTAACTGTGTGTGTGTGTCCTCTCATCCTCCTCTCGCACATCTTCACCCCGCTGCCGCAGACGGCTTACAGCGCAAGCTTGCGCAGCGGACGGGGGCATTCTTTTGGCCAAATGGTGGCGCCAATGAATCGTCGATGAGCCCGTTCCCACGCAACCTCACAGGTTCCCACTCAAGCTTCCCGCCCGACTCGGTGAAATCCCCCAAAATTCCAATACTTACCGGCCTGCTATAAAAACCCTCACGGCCGGCGAGTCCTGTGTCACATTTTCCCCTCCCTCCCTGTAACTTATCTTGTCTGGTTCTCCCACAATTGCCAATGGCACTGGTCTGTCATCATCGCTCAGCCATTCCACCGTCATCAAAGGACAGCTCCAGCTAGGGGGCTACACCGCGACAGCGGCGCAATCCCCAGCGTAGTGTAGTGCGTGTGGCGTCCCTGTTGGGTGTGCGCGGAACACCCACCACACGCTCCGCCGCCGCTGCCCGTCGGCAGCTGTTCCCAGCATCCGTTGCTGCCACACCACCGTCGAAAGACAGGGCCATCTCTCGCTCAGCCACCGCGGCCCCTAGGCGGGAGGTGGCCGTCGTGGCCGCCACCCCACTACCGACCACCGTGACCATCACCCGCTCCGCCACCGCGGCCCGAAGGCAGGAGGTGGTGGTCGTGACCGCCACCCCATCATCGGCCTCCGTGGCCGCCAGCCCACCGTCGACCACCGGGATCATCACCCGCTCCGCCACCGCCGCCCGAAGGAGGGGGAGGAGGTGGAGGCCCGCACGTGCGTCAGTGACCTTGCGCGCTACATCGAGTTCCTGCGGGAGGAGGAGGATCCCCTCGTCGAGCACGCAAAGAGCCTTATCGCAGTCGTGGCCACAGCACACACCGACACAGAGGCGAGGAATCGGGAGATCTACGAGCAGTCTGGCCACTTCGAGAGGGATCTTCTGGAGCGGCAGTGGGCGTTCGAGCTGGCGAGCGTCGATGAAGGTGCAACAGCGGCAGGCACCGTATTGCATTTTTCCAGGTCGTCGGTAAGCTCCTCCTCCTCTTCCTCGTACTGAGCACGCTCGGCAGAGGAGAGGCTGCTGGAAGTAGCACAAAGCCCCTCTGTGGTAGTACTAGTATTTAGGGGCTATTTTGTTCAGTTCATCTGACTATAGATGTGTGGTCGAACTGTATAGCGTACTTAAAATTACCTAGTATATATAGTTGAACTAGCTATTTCTATACATGGTTGGCAACAATTGGGGAGAAGTTTGGTCGGTTCAGCTGTCGAGTTGAACTGTTTGTATAAATTAAGAACGACTGCTTAATCTATGAATGAAATATATGCTTAATTACTGAATTTTAGTTGCAAAAATTACATAGTGCTAATGATTTCTAGCTGCATATTTTGACAAATCGCAGTGTTACAAGGATTGACAAATGGCAACGTTACTAGATCAACAAATGTAAATCTTTCCAGTTTGACAAATGGCAACATACCCAATATGACAGATGCAAATCTTACCAAATTGTTTGTACGTGGTTGCACACGTGTCATCCAGAACAACCGTTTGCGTTGAAGGGATGCACAAATCATGCACTACTCTCACTTTGCATATGGGTGTTCTATCTAAATCGTTTGCGATCAAGAGCTGCAGAAATCCTGCTCGGCACATTTTCTCTTGGCTTCCTAGGGAAGCTGTCGGTTTGCATACGGGTGTTCTAACTAAAACGTTTGCGATGAGTGTTTTATATTTAAAAGGTGAATTAAATTGCGGCTTGGGCACCATTAATGGAGAGGACGCGAGCAAGGCGGGCGGCCATGGAAATTAAAGGGCTCGCTTCCCAGTGAGCCTGCGCAGCGTATAGCTCGCACGCTTCCTGGTGAGCCTGCGCACTCGAGGACAGCTTGCACACCTCTCGGTCAGCCTACGCATCAGACGGCGCTCGCACGCCTCCTGTTCAGTCAAGGTCAAGCAGCTGTCTGCACGGCACCTCCTACAACCATTAAAACCAAGACACGTGGCGTCACATGAATGGTTAAAAGAATTTTGGATTTACTAGAATTTAAAAACCAGGGATCTCAATGTTTTGCCGGCAATCAACGGTGCCCTGGTGTTTGAAATTCATGCCCATTTATTGCATGGGACCTAAGCATGCACCCAAGGACACAGATTTGATTTTTCAACCAATTTATATGCAGTGGAGCATGTGCATGTAGTTCAAATTTGAATTATGCACATAAATGCATTGAAAACTCAGTTAATGCATAAAAATGTCCAAACGAACCCCGAAAAATCACAAAAATTCACACAACACTCCTGTTGTTCCATGTTGACACAAGAAAAAAATTGAAAGCAACAAGAGGCAATGGATATTGTTTCATCCCCAAAGGTGGGACGCTCCCTACCGAAAACCACCATGCTTGTTGTGAGAAGCTTCGGTTTGTGAGAAGCATATACCCAAATCTGCCCCAAATGGGACAAAATTTGTACCACGGCATGTTGATGCCGCTCCATGATAGCATGCCAAGTTTCATGAATTCCAGACGAGTTTTGGATTTACTAGAATTTAAAAACGAGGCATCTCAATGTTTTGTCGGCAATCAATGGTGCCCTGGTGTTCGAAATTCATTCCCATTTCTTGCATGGGAGCTAAGCATGCACCCGAGGACACAGATTCGACTTTTCAACCAATTTATATGCATTGGAGCATGTGCATGTAGTTCAAAATTGAATTATGCACATAAATGCATTGAAAACTCAGTTAATGCATAAAAATTTCCAAATGAACCCCGAAAAATCACAAAAATTCGCACAACACTCATGTTGTTCTATGTTGACAGTTGAAATTTTTTGAAAGCAATAAGAGGCAACAGATATCGTTTCGTCCCCAAAGGTGGGACGTTCCCTACCGAAAACCATCATGCTTGTTGTGATAAGCTCCGGTTTGTGAGAAGCATATACCCAAACCTGCCCCAAATGGGACAAAATTTGTATCACGGTATGTTGATGCCGCTCCATGATAGCATGCCAAGTTTCATGAATTTCAGACGAGTTTTGCATTTACTAGAATTTAAAAACCAGGCATCTCAATGTTTTGCCATCAATAAACGGTGCCCTGGTGTTTCAAATTCATTCCCATTTCTTGCATGGGACCTAAGCATGCACACAAGGACACAGATTTGATTTTTTTTCAACCAATTTATATGCACTGGAGCATGTGCATGTAGTTCAAATTTGAATTATGCACATAAATGCATTGAAAACTCAGTTAATGCATAAAAATGTCCAAATGAACCCCGAAAAATCACAATAATTCCCACAACACTCATGTTGTTCTATTTGACACTCGAAAATTTTTGAAAGCAATAAGAGGCAACGGATACCGTTTCGTCCCCAAAGGTGGGACGTTCCCTACCGAAAACCATCATGCTTGTTGTGAGAAGCTTTGATTTGTGACAAGCATATACCCAAACCTGCCCCAGATGGGACAAAATTTGTACCACGACATGTTGATGCCGCTCCATGATATCATGCCAAGTTTCATGAATTTCAGACGAGTTTTGGATTTACTAGAATTTAAAAACCAGGCATCTCAATGTTTTGTGGCCGAGTGACGGTGGCAGGATGTTTGAAATTCATTCCCATTTCTTGCATGGGACCTAAGCATGCAACCAAGGACACATATTTGATTTTTCAATAAGTTTATATGCAATGGAGCATGTGCATGTAGTTCAAATTTGAATTATGCGCATAAAATGCCTGGAAAACCCAGTTAATGTATAAAAATGTACAAATGAACCCAGAATCATTCCAATTTTTTGACGACACACCTATAGTTGCATGTTCACTGCATATAAGAGTTCTAACAATTCAAACACCATCCTTTGTAGATGTGACCCCATTACGAAAATGATCAAGATGATAAATCAAGTAGATCGCACACAGTTTATTATCACCAACCGTGTGAGATGCGGCACAAAATATCTTGGAGCACCGTCGGTCTGATGACACTTTGCGCGCCAATTTTTTGGCTTAAGCGATTCCAAATTTTCGGCGTCCGCGGAAATATCTACCTCCCTGCCCCCTCCCCCTTACCAAAAGCCACATTTCCCCTCTTTTCGCCTTCCTTTCCAAGTTGAAACCTTAACTCCTTGCTTGCAGCGCCGCCGCCTCCTCGCCGGTGACCCTCCTTCATGCTTCTCGGCCTCTCCTATCCAGGCAGGTAATCCACACCCGACCCCCATCCTCCTCCTCCTTCCACATCCCACATGCCCCGACCGCCGGCGCGACACCTTCCACCCAAATCACCGACCCCTCCACCAAATAAGCGCCGGCCTAAGCCATGGTGCACGCAGTATAGCCAGGACCTCAAGGAGCATTTGGCAGCGGAGAAGCAAATCGCGGCCGCACGCGCGGATGAGGTCGCGATGGCTACCATTCGTGCCGACCCCTAGATCTTGAAGGAGCACCTTGTCATTTTCTAGTTACATCGGTTATGCATGCTCGGTTTACCCGTTGCGTGTGCTGCTCCTATCTTTCCTTCACAAATTCTAGTGAATTGTGCTATCTAATTTTACCATGCAATCTGTTGCTCTAGTGTATATGCTCTATATGTCATGCAGTATGGTGCCCACTTATTAACTATTTTGTTAATTAGTTGTCGTCTTCAGTTAACTGTTTGGTTCAATTTTGCAAATGTGATGTTCAATTCTTCAGGCTGCAATTTTATATTGTCTTCCATGTGAGAAATAAATCGAATTTATCTTTACAAAATTGTGGGTGCATTATGTTATTGTATACCATGTGAGGAATAAATTGAATTTGGTTGTAGTAAATACATGAGAAACAAATACAATTGCTACAATTGGCTGTAGTTAACTGTTTGGTCAATTGTCTGATCTTTTATTAGGAGTATGTTATATTGTGCAATGTGGTGCTCAGTTAATGTTTGGTTCATTTGTTGTGGTGTTTAGTTAACTGCTTGGTTCAATGTTATATTGTGCAATGTGGTGCTCAGCTAATGTTTGGTTCATTTGTTGTGGTGTTTAGTTAACTACTTGGTTCAATTCTGCAATGCGATGTCCAATTGTCGTGGGTAGAATTTTGTATTGTTGTGCATGTGAGGAATAAATCGAATTTGGCTGCACTTAATGAATGAGAAACATATATAAGTGCTATATTTCCTAGTTCTTAATCATGCTTGGTTTGGATAAATGGGTTTTGCATGTGGCTTGAATTAATCTGATGAATCTGCAATGTGATTATTTTTCATCAACATATTTTACTAATAGCATGCGAACCCTTACTTAACCTGATGACTAACTACCTTATATGTGTTGCAGGGAAACAATGGGAAGCACTAAGGTTTACAATTGAGGTTAGCACGTGCATGGTCCGTTGTCTAATAGCACATTATTGTGAAATTGCAGGAACCATTCTAATATTTAGGTTTTTAACAATTTGGTCTTGCACATGTAGGTCCTGCTGTCAGAGGTTTTGATCCACTGTTCGACCCTTTTTGCATACAGGGAAATGAGTCGTCCATGAATATCTGTCAAGTCAAGAAACTCAGAAAGATTGTTAGGATAAATAAATTAGCGACAAAAAATAACAAGATCTTTGTCTGCACAATGAAGAAGACATCAGTTCACTACATGATGGTACCAACTATTATACCTTGCCTTTTTTATTTGTTTGCCCCATTTCCAATATAGAGAAGATATTTATGCACATCCTTGTTTTCAGGCCTTTCCAAAGCATTTCACTGATGATTACCTCTCAAACCACCTGTATGGTCAGGAGGCGAGGAATGTATTCATACAACACCCACGGTTCAATATTGAAGTGTTCCTGAAGAGGACGAAGGATGGACGGTCAATCATCCACAGGCACTGGCCTAAAGTTACAAAGACCTTCAACATCAATGAAGGCTCAATATTCGCCTTCTGCTTCAGTAGTTTTCCAGATGAGATACATTTGTCTATGTACCGTCTATGATGCTAATTTTGAAAGGTTATAGATGTTGCACGTGAAACTTGGTCCTGGTGTAGTTGTGTAATGGGGTAGCTGAGTGCTGAAGCTATATGATGTTGTACTCTGGTGTATTTCAATTATGAAAATGAAATATATATATATATATATATATATATATTGTGTGCTTAATATGAACTGTCAATTAGATTAATAAATGGATTATGAATAATATGATAATTAGCCTGCTAGTGGTGAATTAGCCTGCTAATTGGGTTTTGCTATTGCAAACGGTTGTTAAAAAAATACCATGGGCGATGACCTCAGGCAACGCACACAGTTTCTAGGAATAAACCATGTTGGATCAATGAACAATCACACATGACTTTCTCTTGAAAACTGTTTGCGTTAGGCCACCTTGCGCAAACGTTTACCACATGAAAACTGTGTGTGATGGACAACCTTTGCCACACAGTCTCTTCCATGGACCGTGTGTGATATATTCAATAACGCAAGCGATTTAACAGAAAAAAATTGTGTGTGATGTACCTGTGAACGAAAACATTTTCCGTCAAGCGACTGTGTGGGATGTACATACGAACGGAAATGCTTAGCGGGAACTGACTGTGTGGGATGTACTTGCGTTCGGAAACAATTTCGCCATATAATTGTATTTTCTTTAGCTCTACTGTGCGTATTTCCGTATTTGAGCGCTCGCCGGTCGCACACGGCCTCATTTTGCCGAACATGTGTGCCAGGAGGGCATATCCCCGACGGTTTCTAGGTCGTGTGAGAAGGACCCCCCCCCCCCTATCGCCCACACTCACTTGGGGACAGTTCGAGATGCCGTCGCGGAAAGTGGTTTTAAACCATTTATTTAGGAGCTCGCTGTACTAGTGTTCATCAAATGACAACACATGTCTATGGTCAGGAAACTTAACCATCTTTGATTAACGAGCTAGTCAAGGAGAGGCATACTAGGGACACTATGTTTTGTCTATGTATTCACACATGTACTAAGTTTTTGGTTAATACAATTCTAACATGAATAATAAATATTTATCATGATATAAGGAAATATAAATAACAACTTTATTATTGCCTCTAGGGCATATTTCCTTCAGCTTTGTCGTCTACAGTCCACCACCCCCGCTTGAACCACACTTGCGCGTCAGCTTCTCGCGGCACCGAGCGAATTTTTTTGCCACCGCGGAAATATCTATCTCCCCGCCCCTCCCTCCTACCAAAAGCCACATTTCCACTGTTCCTCCTTGCTTTCCAAGTTCAAACCTTCACTGCTGCTTACTGGCAGCTCAGCCACCTCACCAGCGACCCTTCTTCTTGCAGCGTCGCCTCCTTGCTGGCTACCCTTCTTCTTGCAGCGTCGCCTCCTTGCCGGCTACCCTTCTTCTTGCAGCGCCGCCTCCTCGTCGGCGACCCTTCTTCTTGCAACGCCACCTCCTCGCCGGCGACCCTTCTTCTTGCTGTGCGGCCTCCTCGCCGCTGACCCTTCTTCTTGTTGCGCGGCCTCGTCGATATGGTCAAGTAATCCACACCCCACCCACACCATCCTCCTCCTTTCCCGTCCCACATGCCCCGACGGATGGAGCGACACCTTCCACCAAAATCACTACCCCCGCCCCCTCCTCCAATTAAGCGCCTCCCATAGCCATTCTACACGCAGTATAACGTGGAGTTGAGTAGCATGCGGCCACAGGCGCGAACGAGGTCGCTATGGCTGACATGTGTGTCGACCGCCAGATCTTGGAGGAGCACCTCGTCTTTGAGGCCACCGACACCGTCGCGGGGTTGTCTACTTTAAAATATAATTCGTGATGTTTTCTTGAGGCCACCGCCAGTGCCTTCTAGTGATTTGTCCTCTGTAATGTTAATATGCAATCTGATGTTTAGTTAACAGTTTGGTCCTCTGAAATGTAATGTTCAGTTAACACTTTGGTCCAACAATTGCTACATTTTGTAGTACTGTAGTACTGTTCTCAAGCATTCTTTGTTTTGTTAACTGTCTTATCTTCTAGTACATGTTTCTATTCTGCAATGTCGTGCTCAGTTAACTATTTTGGTTCATTTAGTCTGCTGTCCATTTAACTGTTTGGTTCAGTTCTGCAATTTGATTTTCATTTGCTGTGGGTACAATTTTGTATTGTTATGCATGTGACACCAATCGAATTTGGCTATACTCAATACATATTCTACTGATAGTATGGCAACTCTTAATTAACCTGATCAAGATATTCCTTATGTGTGTTGTAGGGAAACAATGGGAGACACTGCGGTTTACCATCGAGGTTTGTTCAAGCATGGTCCTTTGGCTAATAGCACATTATTATGTAGTTGCATGAATCATTCTAATATTTAGGTTTCTTACAATTTGGTCTTGCACATGTAGGTCCTGTTGTGAGAGGCTTAGACCCACTGTTCGACCCATTTTGCATATGGGGAAATGAGATGTCCATGAATATCAGTCAAGTCAAGAAACTCAGAAAGATTGTTAGGATGAAGAAACTTGCGACGAATAACAGCAAGATCTTTGTTTGCACAATGAAGAATACATCAGGCAACTATAGGATGGTACCAACTCTTTTACCTTGTTTTTACCCCTTGCGCCATTTCAAAATTTACAACAGCGATTTATGCATAGCTTTTTTTAGTACTTTTCAAAGCAGTTCACCGATGATTACCTCTCAAACCACCTGCATGGTCAAGAGGCGAGGGAGGAATTCATTCAACACCCATGGTACAATATTGAAGTCTTTTTGAAGATGAAGAAGGTTGGGCGGGCAATTATCCATAGCCACTGGCCTAAAGTTGCAAGGACATTCAACATCACTGAAGGCTCAATATTTGCCTTCCACTTCTGCAGTTTCCCATATGAGATTCATCTGCCTATTTACCGTGTATGATGCTACTTTCCAAAGGTTTTATGATGCTGCATGTGAAACTTGGTGCTGTTGTGTAATGGCGTAACTGAGTGCCGAAGCTATCTGATGTAATTCGATTATGTAATCCTGGTTGTTTTTATACGGATATGAAATATCTGGCATGTTTTATAGGAAATATCAGTTTTATTAGTACATGGATTATCAATAATAGGCTAATTACCCTGCTTATTGGGGTTTTCTATTGCAAACGGTTACTCAGACAGCACCGTGGGCGATGAACTCAAACAACCCGCATGGTTTCTAGAAAGTAGGCGTGTTCGATCAACTAACAATCACACATGGCTTCCGATAGCGAACTGTTTGCGTTAGGACACCTTGCACAAACGTTTCCACACAAAGAACTATGTGGGATGTACATACCTACAAAAATGATTTTCTGGGATTCACCGTGTGGGATGTACATACCTACGGAAATGATTTCTGGGATTTACCATGTGGGATGTACATACCTACAGAAATGATTTCTGGGATTCACCAGGTAGGATGTACATACCTACGGAAATGATTTCTGGGATTCACCGTGTGGGATGTACATACCTATGGAAATGATTGGGTTTCGATGCCTCGCCCGATCGCACACGGCCCCAGCCTGGGTCCTAGGAGGGCCTATCCCCGACGATTTCTGGGTCGTGTGGGAAGGACACCCTATCGCACACACTCACTTGGCGACGGTTCCAAATGCCGTCGCGGAAAAGGGTTTTAAACCGTTTGTTTAGGACGTCGATGTACCAGTGACTCAAATATCATTCACGTGCTCACAGGGACCAATGTGGATGTCCATAGTCTCTCTATCGTCATTGGACGAACGGTTTCGTTCGTGTCTGTGAGTTACCGAACCTACGGGGTCACAAGCATAAGGCAATCATGATCTGCTGAGTATTAGTAGGACAGGAGTCATGAGAATATATTTGTGAAATTATTTCATGAATATTCAGAATAGTTCTGAGAGGATCCGAAAGCGTTTTGGGGTCACTGGAAGGGTTTCGATGACTATCGAGTAATACCGGGTATTACCAATAATATATATAGTAGCACTATTCTGATCCTGGGATCAAAATAGTTATTTGGATCATGGACGGCCCTATAAGGGCGCGCGCGAGATCCTCCCGAACCGGTGCGGCTGGCCCGAGAAAAAACAAAAGGAAAAACGCATCCCCCCACCCCACCCCACCCCGCAACCAGCCAGATCCCCCATCCCCCACAGCCCCGGATCCCTCTCCGCCGATCCCCACGCCGCTTCCGCACCCTTCCCAGACCCCCACGCCGCCCAGCGGCCTCCCCGGAGAACTCCGCCACCACGCACCCTCCCTGGGGACCCCCGCCACCGCCATCGCCCCGCAACTGCCGCCACCCTCCCGGATCCGACCTCCGCGATGGTCTGCCTTCCCCATCGGGCTGCCGCCTTCTCAATCACGCCACCGCCAGCTTTCCCCATCGCGCCGCCGCCTACTCCCACCGCCTCGCCGCCCGGGTAACCCCACCAGCCCCTCTGCGCGCCGCCGCGTAGGACAGCAGCACCCACCGGCGAGGGTCGCACACCAGGTAACGGCCCCGCTGTTCCCATCCACCAGCCCTGGCCACAAGCCCCGCCTCAGCCGCCGTGCGCCGGTATCCCTCCATCTTCCTCTGCGCGTCGCTTCGGCCTTCTTCCACAGCGCCGGCGCCGGCTCTGCCTCCCTGAAGTCGCCAGTTCTCCTCTAATGTTCCCGTGGTTATCCACTACAGCGCCAGACTCCTTTCTCCGTCGATGCCTGGATCCTCCGACAGCCTACATCGGCAAAAAAAGAGGGGTCGGCACCTACTTCTGCAACCGATGGTCTGAACTCTCAAATTTGTTGAAATTGAACTAATGTTGTTTATTCAGGAGAATCCATCTCTCCCTCTCTCTTTGTGAACCAGTGATGTTTCCATGTTTCAGAGATACACACATGTGCTTGCTTGATGTAACCCCAAAACAGGGAAAAAAATTGCGTACTTGCATAGTTAAAGTGATAAAAACTTCTATTGTGTATATTTGCATAGTTCAAAATGATAATAAAAAACATGAGTTCATTATATGAAAAAAGCAACAGTTGGTGCTCCGGCCAAATGATTGTGGTTTTCTGGAAAAAAAAATTGGGCAAAATGTTTGCAACCCACACTACTCCCTTGCGCATGCATGTTTTCTCTCTCTAGTAACTAGCATGTTTGGTGAAATGTGTGGTCCTACTACTACTAACAGTGAAGGAAAATCGCCACTAAACCATGTTATTGAGATAGAAGTGAAACCAATTTAGTAAACTTGGGAACCCATAGTGTGTTGCCACCCATTTCTTTTATAAGATGGTCTTCCTAGAAGTTCAATTTGAAATAACCGAGAAGGTCAAAAAACCTAGAAGTTCAAAGGTAAAAACCTAGAAAAATGTTTGCTTATTTAAAACCATATTTTTCTCTAAGAAGTTCAAAGTAAAATAAGAGAGGAGTTCAAAGGTTAAAAAAACTTAGATGTTTTCTCGTTACTAAATAATACAATGAAGAAGTTGAAATTGAAAAAAAGGAATTAAAAGAATCGACCATCAAGATCAAAAATAAAAAAAGTCAAAATCATGTTTATTTCAAAATTAAAAACAAAAACTTTACTCAAAAAAAATAAAAAATATGAAGTTTAGATTTAAATAACACAGAAGTTCAAAGTATATTAAAACCTAGGATTTAGAAGTTCAAAAAACAAAAAACAATGCCATTTTGGGCATTTTCCCCCAATACTAAAGATAAAAACCAAGAAGTTCAATTTTAAAAAATGAAGTAGTTCAATGCATATTAAAAAAATCAGTTTTTTTTTGTTACTAAATAATAAAACCAAGAAGTTCAATTTTTAAAAGCAGAGCAGTTTGATATTTATTTGAAAACTCAATTTTTTCCGGTTACTAAAGAATAAGAACAATAAGTTCTATTCGAAATAATGAAGAAGTTCTATTAAAATAACCTAGAAGTTTAAAATTTAACGAAGGGGATCGATGTCTATCAAAAAGTAGGATTTTTTTCGTTAGTAAAAGAAAATAAAACCAGGAAGTCCAAATTAGAAAGATGGAGAAGTTCGATGATTATAGAAAACTCAGATTTCCCTCGTTATTAAAGAATGGAAAACAAGAAGTTCAAAAATTAAATAACAAGAAGTTTAACTTTTTTAAAAAATAGAGCGCTTCAAAATTTCAAAAAAAAGATTAAGAAAAAACCAGGAAGTCCATATTAAGAAGATGGAGAAGTTCAATGATTATAGAAAACTCAAATTGTCCTCGTTATTAAAGAATGGAAACAGGAAGTTCAAAAATAAAAAAAGAAGTTCAACTTTTAAAAATAGAGCGCTTCAAAATTTCATAAAAAAGGATTAAGAAATAAAACCAAGAAGTCCATATTAAAAAGATGGAGAACTTCGATGATTATAGAAAACTCAGATTTCCCTCGTTATTAAAGAATAGAAAGCAAGAAATTCAAAAATAAAAAACAAGAAGTTCAACTTTAAAAAAAATAGAGCGCTTCGAAATTCATAAAAAGGATTAAGAAAATCAGATTAAAAATTCATAAAGAAACTCAAATATTTTCACGTAACCGGGAGAAGTTCGATTGATAACTGCCAGAAGTTCACGTACTACACTGTGTGCATTTTGTATTAAAAAGGAATAAAAAAGGAAAGACTAAAAGTTTTGTTATTATAAGTGCAACTCCTCGGTCAAAGAAAGTTTAAAAAAATATTGTGAGAGGGGTTTGTACAAAAGGAGTATCATTTGTGTAACACTAACGAATGGATGAGAAAATTACAAACGAAAATACGTCACAGATGTTCAACGTGAAAACAGCATGAAGTTCAACTACTGCGCTGAATGAATTTCAGATGAAAAACTTTTAAAACCATCGCGAGTATGAGAAAATAATCAACACAGGAAAGTTGCTTGTTTACAGCAGCTTTCCATCCGTATATCACCTGCTCAATTCCGGTGAATGGATGGAGAGCTACTAGCAGTGGATGGAGATCTGCGAGCAAAAAAAACACGCCGAAAATAGAGTGAAGTTCAGGTAGATATGCTGAGAAGTTCGGGTTCTTCACGCGGTGCATTTTCGAAAAATCTGTTTCGCGATAGAGGCAGAACGAATGATCCCGCCATTTTAGAAATTACTTGAAAACGGCTAAGAATCAGAGAAAACCATCAACATGAAAAAGTTTTGCATTTTCTGTAGCTTTTCAACGGTATATTATTTGCCCAATTCCGATAAAGTTTGTAGAAATTACAGTGAAAATATGTTTTTTGCTATTTTCGAAACTTACTTAAAACCGTAAATAATTGGTAGAAACAATATATACCAAAAAGTTTCGCATTTGTCCAAGCTTTCCAACGCCATATCATTTGCTGCATTCGGACGCACGGTTAAAAAATTAACTCGAAAATACGAACTTGGTAGGACTTGGACCATTTTCTAAATTACTCTTAAACCATTCAAAATTAGAAAAAAAATTCAAGATGAAGAAGTAGCGCATTTTCATAAGCTTTCCAACGCCTTATCATATGCCTCCATTGGATTAGCCGTTTAGAAATGACATCGAAAAAACGTACTCAGCTGTTCGGTTTACGAAATTTAACGTTTTTTCAAATTACTCTTTAACCATAGGGAATTTGAGAAAACTTTCAACATGTGGAAGGAGCGGTTTTGCAGCAGCTTTTCAACGCCATATTATATGCCTCATTCTGATAAACGGTTTAGAAATGCGATCGAAAATACGATTCACGTTTTTTGTGTGAAGAAAAAACGGTTTTCAAAACTGCTCTTAAACCGCTTATATTTTGCCAAAAATTTAAGTTGGGTCATGATATTTGTGTCCATAGCTTTCCAACGGTATATCGCAAGCCCCATTTGGGCAATGTTGGCGGAAGGTCAACCAAGTTCACAGGGAAGTTCAACGTACTACTAGCGGGGCAGATCAGGTTGTGATCAGAATATTATTCTGATCCTGTGATCAGAATAGTGTCTATGTGTGTGTGTCTATATATATATATGTGTGTGTGTGTGTGTGTGTGTGTGTGTGTGGAAAAAGTTTTCGGGGATGTTAAAATGTATATAAAATGGTATAGAAGAGTTTAGAACATTTTATATTAAATTTAAATATCAGCGGGTTTAAAAAGGCCAAAAGATGGAAGGCAATTTGGGCCAAAAAGGCCCAAGTGGGAAAGTGCCTCCTTCCCTAAAAAAGGAGGCCGAATTGGGAGAGGGGGAGGAGTCAGACTCCTCCTCCAAGGCCGGTGCACTGATATGTATTCAACGTATCTATAATTTATGAAGTATTCATGCTATGTTTATAATAATTTTATATGGTTTTTGTATGATTTGATTAGAATTAACCCGGCTGACGCTCTTTTCAGCAGAACTATCGTGGTGTTCTTTTTTGTGCAGAAATTAAAGTCTTTGTTATGAGCTAAAACTTTACGGTGATTTTTATAGACAAAAAGAGGCCCCCGAAGCTTCAAGGAAAGGACAGGAGAGCCATGAGGACACGACAAGCCTGGGTGGGAGAAAGCCGGAGTCAGATCAGTTGTCCGTCATGCCGGAGAAAGCCGGAGATCGCATCAAGGGATCCTGGGGCGAAGTGGAGTGGAGTGGCTTGCATTTGGTCTGAGATGCGGATGGGGATGAATATAGGTGGATTCAGGGACTTGCGGTGGAACAACATGGGTCGGATTCGACGTGGCGGACACGCCCCGACGCGTCCGGATCTCCGTATATCCCCTCCAAATTTGAGATAGATATGAGGAGTGTCTGTCAGATTTATAGGGTCAGTTTGAGGCCCCCGATTGGGTCATGTTTTCATAACTGGTTAGTGACTGTGTTGTTCCCCGGATATATGGGGTGTGCGAAGCCCAGCTATAGATGCTCTTACAAGCTCCAAGGAATCCACACTTTACGGTATAATTTCAGTGGCGGCATGAGTGTATGTTCATTGATCACTACAACAATTCAGCTGATCTAACTAAATATGTTTTCTTTTCAGTATGTCTCGTGTGCAAAACATATGATCAGGAGGCATTTTTTATACGGCGCTTAAGGTTCCCTTTACAGTGTATTTCACAACTTGGCGCACGCACCCCCTCCGTTCTGGGCCAACCCATCTACTCTTTTTCTGTTATTTTTTTTTAAAGTTATGACTCAAACCCACACCCTCACCCTCCATACTCCTAAAAAAACCACCCCCTCCACGTACATTGTTAGCTGCGGTAGCCAACGAGACACCCACTCCGATGTGATTAGTTACATCTTTTTTATTCTTTTCGTCTCTTTTCTTTTTTTTATTTTTTTTATTTTTAATTTTTTTTATTTTCCTTTTTTTCTTTACTTTTTTAAAAATGCATTGACTTTTTTGTCAAAATTGCTGATCTATTTTCCAAATTTGATGCACTTTTATGAAATCAATGAACTATTTTTCAACTCCGTGAACTCTTTTCAAGTTTATGATTTCAAAAAATCCAACAACATCTTTCAATTCACAATATTTTTTCATTTTAGCAAAAAAAATCATATTATTTTCAAAAGTCAATTGTTAACCGGTCAACTGGTCAACCGCGACCGGCCAAATCGGTCGAGCGAACCAAGGGAAACCAATCAAATGCGACCGAGCGCTCGCCTTCTACATGGGTCGGCCCAGGTTATCATGTGTGTGGGCACCAAGAAGCTCAACCGGCGCCTAAGGCGCCCAAAAGGAGGTGCCTTATCGGGACACACCCACCACAATCTTTGTGCCAAATTTCCATGTACCAGTATGGTAGAAGTATAGAAGACCTCAAATAGAAAAATTGAGAATTAAGCCACAAATAAAAAAAATCCGTGGGTGACAGCCCTCTCGTGAAACAAGTCCTCAAAAAACATTCACATACCAAACCACGCATGCACGGTAGTTTATGCCAAAAGATCCTATTTGACACTTCAGGCACCCTTTACTGTCCACTTTGCAAATGGGCACCTGAAGCCCTCCAAGCTGGGCCGGCCCGTTATCTATTTTTTTTCTTTTGCGTTCTTCATTTTTGTATACTTAAATGTCGTGAAACCTTTTCAAAATCGGTGTAGTTTTTTTTTAAATGATGAACTTTGTCTGTTTTGTGAAGTTGTACAGAATTGATGATCTTTTGTCAAAATGGATGACATTTTTTTAAATCAATTGTTTTTTACAAAAAGTTCCGCACGATCGATGAACTTCTTTTCAAATTCGATCGACTTTTTTCAAACAGGATGAACACTTTTTCAAAATTTATGATTTTTTTTTCAAATCAGTGAACTTTTTTCAAAATTGATGAACTTTTATTTTTCAAATTCAATGATCTCTTTAGAAAATTGATGAAGTTTTTCAAATTTGATGAACATTTTCCAATTTTATGGAATTTTTTTGAAGTTCACGATTTGTTTTCAAAATCTGTGAAATATTTCGAATTCATGATTTTTTTTGCGATATGTTCCTGTTTTTTCGTTTTTTCTCAAATGTGAACGTGTAAATGGGCTGGCCCACCATCGCCGACGCATGGGCGCCAGGGAGCTTCCCTGGCGCCTGAAGCGCCGAATAGGAGCTACGTTTATGGCCTCCTGACACAAAGAAGAATGTCCCCGCACGCCCATTTGAGCCGGCCCAGGGCGGGTTTCATTTGACAATGGCTTCTAGGTGCATATGCACCCATTGTCTAAATACATATTTTGAAAAGTTGAATAATTCCGAACAAAAATCACGCATGTATATTCGGACATTCTATGTGTGTGCACAAAGTTTTCGGTGAAAAACGAGGGTTTTTGTGGCTTGTGTAAAAAAGACAATTTCTGATGCTTCATTACAACTATTCATTTTGCATTTCTTTATCTTTTTTACACAAGCCATAAAAAACGTCATTTTCACTGAAACTTTGTGCATGTATATAGAATGCCCGGATGTACCCCGGGATTTTTGTTCCGAATTTTTTAACTTTTCAAAATGTGTATTTAGACAATGGGTGCATATGCACCTAGGAGCCAAAACACCGCCTTCTTTTGCTGCTTTTACTCTTTCTTTCTATTCCTTAAATAATTAAGCATTTCAAAAATGTTCAAAAAATGAATTTTGAAAACATGGTCAAGAAATCAAAAAGGGTTAGCAGGTTCAAAAAATGTTCATGAATTAAAAAAAATCGCATACTTAAAACGTGTTTAAAAAAATTCTATTAAAAATGTTACTGACTTGAATGAAATTTTCGTGACTTCAAATATTCATGAAGTTTGAAAGAATGTTCAAAAAATTCGAAATATTCTCATGAATTAAAAAAATATTATCGATTCAAAAAGAGTGCACGCATTTCAAATTTGTTCATCAAAACAAACAATGTTACCTAATTTCAACAGTCCATTGCCAGGTTCCAAAAATGTTCGCCGATTCTGAAAAATGTTCATGACTTTTCCAAAAATGTTTTAATTTTAAAAAATATTCGCAAATTCAAAAAAATCATAACTACTAAAATGTTCACGAATTTATAAAAATGTTTGCGAATTTGGGGGAAAAATTATATATAAAAATGTTCATGATATCAAAAAATGTCCATGATTTCAAATTAATAAAATGAAAATTGAAAAAGAAAAAGAACCGTTGGCAGTATCAATGTACCACGACATGGAGCGAGAGGCAAACGCTTCTCCAACGATAGCTTGGTGTGTTTGGTGCATCACGATCTACTGGTTTTCCAAGGTGACGCGATTCAATTCCGGTTCTGTAGTCTAGGTTAGATCATCTTAGGTTTGGTGACTCCTGCTTTTATACTCGGCTTGGGATTGGTGACATTCGGCTCGATTATCATTATTTATTTGTTTCTTTATTTATTTTCTCGGGATTTTTCAACCACCTTACATCGGCTTGTACGTTTAAGTTTTACATATAAGGTTGAGGGGAAACATGTTTCGTGAGGAAGTACTCACTTGGAATTTCGTTACTAAAGAACACAAGTATTTATTTGGTTCAAACATTCTATTAGTTACAAACAAGCATAAGTAATTACAGAAAGTATGGCCTTTTATGTCGATTTTCCTTCTTAGAGCATCTACAACCAAACCCCTTAGATTCCATCTAATCGAATGGGTGGTCGGCTTAGCCGACAACGAAATGGCCACTCAACTAGACCTCGTATACCACGCTCACACGTTCAGGTTGTTAACACCCCTCAAATCCAACTCATATAGGGGCGGATATGGAGAGGCCTCGACAAGTCTGCCATGTCGGGCTGACGGGAGGGGCTCTTACAAATATCATCAAGTCGTCCTTAACTTGACCAACCTTCCATCGTCCTCTCCTCTCTCTCTTGTCATGTCTGGACAGCCACCACCCTAGCTCTGTTGTCGTCCCCAACCCATAGCGCTGCTACCGGAGGCACTAACCCACAATGCCACCATCTGTTCCGCCACCAGATAAGGTCGACGCTGCCTCGGTACATCCAACTTCTTCTTGCTCCAATTGCCAACAATTTTTATGTGTCCTCCAGTTGGTTTTCCTATGTTTAGACCGGTGAACAAATTTGTTCAAACTTTTGTTGAGTTGAACCTAACACACCACGCAACATATACTTGGGAGAATATGATCCTTATGAGTCCATGTTATAATTCCAAATACATGATATCGTATGTTAAGAGCATCCATGGTCAGATTAGGCAATCCCCCCCCCCCCAAACGTCTGTGGGCGTGACCAGACGCGTCCGCGAACAACATCAGTTGTCTCCTCATCGTCCTTGTTCAACCACATTCCTCATATGCCAACTGTCATATTCATGCAAATTAATCCATGTCCATTATATAGCATAAATTCATTAACATTTCAAAAATTCCACGATACAGAATAAACAACAATTCAACAATTCATTACATGCCAAAATAAAATTTAACAATTCATACATAGATATGCGATACACGAATCGATCAAACACCTCCCTTTGTGGATTAAATGGGACCCTCTTGGATTCATCTGCATCGTTGTGTGGGCTTCAATAGGGCAATCCTCTTTCTCCCTTTCTATTCCTTTTTGTGGCTGATGTGGGTTGTCTGCAATTATAAAGCATAATGTTTCTTTTGGTGAAATATCTCCGGTGAAGGTGTGCAAAAGAGCTTTAGGTATCTCACACATTTTGATCGCAGATGACACGATGTTGTTTTTTCAGGCCTCACGTGTTGACGAAAATGTTAAGTTGTCTTTGGATCTCTATGGTAGTGAAACTGGTCAAAGTTTGACTTTTCATAAGTGTTCGATTCTATTTTGTACTCCCTTCGTTTTTATTTACTCCGCGTATTAGCTTCGGTCAAAGTCAAACTTTATAGACAAACATATTAACATATACAATAACAAATCAACACCGTTAGATTCATTATCAAATCTACTTCCACATCATATGGATTTGTTATGGTAAATATTTATATTCTTTTCTATAAACTTGGTCAAACTTTAGAAAGTTTGACTTCAGTCAACTCTAATATCCGGAGTAAATAAAAACGAAGGGAGTACTGATTATCGCTTGGCTATTCAAAGAAGAATTTAGAGCGGTGCTTAATGTTACTAGTTTGGTCGTATGTCCAAAGTCAATTTTTTAAAATCTCCGGATGAGTTCAACTAAACGTTTAATCAAATGGGGTGAGCGTCTCCTCGCTCAACCTAGAAGGGAGACACTCATTAAGTTTATTGTGTATGCTTTACCCACTTACATGATGGGGCTGTTTAAGCTACCTTTCTCAATTTGTGATGAACTTACGAGGATGGTTAGATGTTTCTACTGGGGGTCCTCGATGGGAAAAAGGAAGGTGCATTGGATGGATTGGGATGATCTGTCACAACCAAAATATAAAGGTGGTGTAGGTTTTCATGATTTTCATATTTTCAACCAAGCTTTGTTGGCTCGACAAGCTTGGACACTAATCACGAATTTGGAGAGCCTATGTGCCCAAGTTTATGAAGGAAATATGCCCTAGAGGCAATAATAAAGTTATTATTTTTTCCTTAATTCATGATAAATGTTTATTATTCATGCTAGAATTGTATTAACCGGAAACATAATACATGTGTGAATACATAGACAAACATAATGTCACTAGTATGCCTCTACTTGACTAGCCCATTGATCAAAGATGGTTAAGTTTCCTAACCATAGACATGAGTTCTTATTTGATCAATGGGATCACATCATTAGGAGAATGATGTGATTGACTTGACCCATTCCGTTAGCTTAGCACTTGATCGTTTGTTTACTGCTATTGCTTTCTTCATGACTTATACATGTTCTTATGACTATGAGATTATGCAACTCCCGAATACCAGAGGAACACTTTGTGTGCTACCAAATATCACAACGTAACTGGGTGATTATAAATGTGCTCTACAGGTGTCTCCGATGGTACTTGTTGAGTTGGCATAGATCAAGATTAGGATTTGTCACTCTGATTGTCGGAGAGGTATCTTTGGGCCCTCTCGGTAATACACATCACTATAAGTCTTGCAAGCATGATAACTAATGAGTTAGTTACGGGATGATGTATTATGGAACGAGTAAAGAGACTTTCCGGTAACGAGATTGAACTAGGTATTGGGATACCAACGATCGAATCTCGGGCAAGTAACATACCGATGACAAAGAGAACAACATATAGTGTTGTGCGGTTTGACCGATAAAGATCTTCGTAGAATATGTAGGAACCAATATGAGCATCCAGGTTCCGCTATTGTTTATTGACCGGAGATGTGTCTCGGTCATGTCTACATAGTTCTCGAACCCGTAGGGTCCGCATGCTTAAAGTTCTGTGACGATCGGTTTTATGAGTTTATATGTTTTGATGTACCGAAGGTAGTTCAGAGTCCCGAATTTGATCACGGACATGACGAGGAGTCTCGAAATTGTCGAGACATAAATATTGATATATTGGAAGCCTACATTTGGACATCGGAATAGTTCCGGGTGAAATCGGGATTTTACCGAAGTACCAGAGGGGTTACCGGCAAGGTAGTCAGAGTCGGGATTCGGAGTCGGATCGGTTTTCCTCAGACAGAATCGAGTCGTAAGATCGAGTCGTGGAATCGAGGATTCTACTAGATTTACTCAAATAAGATATTTTGTATGCACACAAGAAATTTATATGGGTTCTATAGAGTTTTGACACTAAATATGGAGCAAAGAACATACACATCAATGCTAGTTGTATTCCACTTCTTTTTATGGATAACCTACCATGTAGCTCGCATGTATGGAACATATATGAGAGGGAAATATATAGAACATTTAAACCTTCAATGCATGAAATTTACTAATGTTCTTTTTAGAGTGCGTGGATAGTCGATCACTTGTCTATCTGACCTACAATGCTAAACCTTGAAGGGTCTTGCTCTCCTTCTCCGATCAATCTTGAAGCACCCTCCTTTTCATGCCAATTCCATATGTTGACAAGCCTCATCCTCAATTTCGATCTAGGGTTTCTAAGAGCTGGATCAAAGGTGTCCGCAGCTGAGCATTTGGACTTGGGAGGGGAATAAAGGTCCATGAGGTATATGAAAAGGGGTTTGGATGATGGCATACTATTTTGCTAAACTAAGCAAACGGCTTAGATAAGTTAGTAGAATCGGATGTAGTCCATAGCATAGTCAGGATTATACAGTTTTGTACAGGATTCTATGATTTGGATCGTGACTCAACATGGATTCTACCTGATCCGGATTCATAGTGGGATTTGGATCGACATGCTTCCGTAGGGTCGTGAAGTCATAGGATTCTAGCAGTCAACTCGGGATTCTGACTACCTTGGTTACCGGAACCCCCCGGGGACTAATGGGCCTTGTTGGGACATAAGGGAAAGAGATAGGGGCCGGCCTAGGGGAGGCAGCGCGCCCCCTTCCCCCTATCTGAATTGGACTAGGAGAAGGGGGGCGACGCCCCCCTTTCCTTCTCTTTCTCTCCCTGCCTTTCCCCCTCCTAGTAGGAGTAGGAAAGGGAGGAATCCTACTCCTACTAGGAGGAGGATTCCTCCTCCTAGGCGCGCCAACAAGGGCTGGTCGGCCTCCCCCTTGCTCCTTTATATACAGGGGCAGGGGGCACCTCTAGACACACAAGTTGATCACAAAGATCTCTCCCAGCCGTGTGCGGTGCCCCCTCCACCATAATCCACCTCGATCATACTATAGCGGTGTTTAGGCGAAGCCCTGCTACAGAACTTCATCAACATCGTCACCATGCCTCGTGCTGACGAAACTCTTCCCCGAGCTCTACTGGATCGTGATTTCGTGGGATGTCATCGAGCTGAACGTGTGCTGAACGCGGACGTGCCGTATGTTAGGTACTGAGGATCGGTCGATCGTGAAGACGTACGACTACATCAACTGTGTTGTCATAACGCTTCCGCTTAACGGTCTACGAGGGTACGTGGACAACTCTCTTCCCTCTCGTTGCTATGCATCACCATGATCCTGTGTGTGCATAGGAAATTTTTGAAATTACTACGTTCCCGAACAGTGGCATCCGAGCCTGGTTTTATGCGTAGATGTTATATGCACGAGTAGAACACAAGTGAGTTATGGGCGATACAAGTCATACTGCTTACCAGCATGTCATACTTTGGTTCGGCGATATTGTTGGATGAAGCGGCCCGGACCGACATTACGCGTACGCTTACGCGAGACTGGTTCTACCGACGTGCTTTGCACACAGGTGGCTGGCGGGTGTCAGTTTCTCCAACTTTAGTTGAACCGAGTGTGGCTACGCCCGGTCCCTGAGAAGGTTAAAATAGCACCAACTTGACGAACTATCGTTGTGGTTTTGATGCGTAGGTAAGAACGGTTCTTGCTCAGCCCGTAGCAGCCATGTAAAACTTGCAACAGCAAAGTAGAGGACGTCTAACTTGTTTTTGCAGGGCATGTTGTGATGTGATATGGTCAAGACATTATGCTATATTTATTGTATGAGATGATCATGTTTTGCAACGGAGTTATCGGCAACTGGCAGGAGCCATATGGTTGTCGCTTTATTGTATGCAATGCAATCGCCCTGTAATTGCTTTACTTTATCACTAAGTGGTAGCGATAGTCGTAGAAGCAATAGTTGGCGAGACGACAACGATGCTACGATGGAGATCAAAGTGTCGTGCCGGTGACAATGGTGATCATGATGGTGCTTCGGAGATGGAGATCACAAGCACAAGATGATGATGGCCATATCATATCACTTATATTGATTGCATGTGATGTTTATCCTTTATGCATCTTATTTTGCTTTGTTTGACGGTAGCATTATAAGATGATCTCTCACTAAATTTCAAGATAAAAGTGTTCTTCCTGAGTATGCACCGTTGCCAAAGTTCATCGTGCCGAGACACCACGTGATGATCAGGTGTGATAAGCTCTACGTCCATCTACAACGGGTGCAAGTGTAGTGACCAGACCTCAAACGGTCTGATCTCTGTGCTCCGGTGTCATCCTTGGATCAGTAATGCTGACACCACACAGTACTCGGAGGATTTATAGCAGAGTAGCAATCACACACTTATTACATCGAGTGTCTCAAAAGAGAACTTATTACAATAAATATGGCTTAAGGCCATCTAATAACGATAACAGCAGAAGGCTTGGAAGATAAGTGAGTCCATCAACTCCAACGGCATCACTGAGTATAGAACCACGACCTAAAAACTCCTTAATCGTCGTCTGAAAAGTCTGCAACATTAACGTTGCAGCCCGAAACGGGTCAGCACATGGAATATGCTGGCAAGGTAACACATACAGAGTAATGGAATGAAACAGCTATACTATACGCATATTTGGCTGGTGGAAAGCTCTATGGTTACAGTTTTGCGTAAAGCCAATTTTTCCCTACTTCAAAGGAAATAAAATTTAATTACTATCATGGTGGTTCTTAAACATTGAGAATGGTTGACAGCATTCTCAATCCCAATTAAGCATCATCATTAAACATAACCCAACAAAATTAATTTAGAGTAACATGTTGAGATTCACATGATAATCCAAGTACTAGATACTCAAGATGTCCATAACCGGGGACACGGCTAACCATGATTAGTTTATTACACTCTGCAGAGGTTTGCCCACTTTTCCCCACAAGATTCGATCGCCTCCGTTTGTTTTCTCGCACTACAGGGTGTTTGAGAAGACGGATGACCGAGACATAGTCTTTCAGAAGCGCTAGCACCTTACAATCGGGTAGACCGTACCACCTACATCCCCTACATCTGCTAGTCTACCACTGTAAGAGTTCGCACGACTTAGTCAACTATGCTAGAGCCCATAATAGCTTGTGGCTGCACACGGAAGTTTCTAGTATGAATAGTCTCATGATCCCTTTGAGCCTGGGTGGCGGTCCAAAAGAAAACAGGCAAGTCCTGGAATACCCAAGTGCCTCAATCCACCCAGATGTGTGTTTAAGTTGCCACCTTAGATAAACCATTAATTAACAATCTCACATCTGTCATGGATATCACTCACCCAATCCACGTCTACTAGCATAGCATGGCATAATAAGCAAACGTAGCAGTAACTCCCAAAGGTTTGATAATAAACAGGTAATAGGTACTGCCTCATCTACTTCCCATCCCACAATTTAATTAGATCCTAATCATGCAATGTGTGAGGATTGATCTAATGCAATAAAACTGGATAGTAGAAAAGGTATGATCAAAGTGTTACTTGCCTTGCTGATGATCCGCGAAACCTAAAGATTCGAAGTAACAGGTGGCGCACTCCGGGTACTCTATCGCAGACAAACAAACAAGCATACAATAAGTACTCATCTAATGCACAGGTAAAACTCAAATAAGAGATCTAACCAGAAGGTTCAACTTAAGAACTCCGGTTGGCAAAAAGAATCAAATCGAACGAAGCAACGAAAGTCAAACGGCGAAAGAAAACAACTTCGTTCTACTAATCTGGATCTAGGGCAAATTCTACAGTAGCAAAAACTTGTTTAATTTGGTTAAACGGATAAAGGGTTTCGAGACGAAACTCTAGGCGCTTGAATCGCCTGATTCCGATAAACGAGCGAAAAGTTAAACTAAAACGAAAATCGGATGAGGAATCGCGATCAGAAAAATCGCGGATTTAATCCGAGAAAAAGAAAAACGACGAACGCCGATATTTTTTTCGGCACGGAAAACGAGACGCGACGAACCTCGGGCGGTGGGATCGTCGGCGGCGGCTCCGGCGGTGCGCGCGGATCGAGGCGGGGCTGATGGGCTGGGCGGCTCGGGTCGGCGCTATTTAAAGGATGCCCCCGGGCGATGTCCCGCTCGGGTACGGCCCGAAGTCGGTTCGTTTTTTTAATTATTCCGCTCGGAAGAAAAATAAAAAGAAATACTAAACAGACTCCAAAAATTCCGAAATAATTTTTCACGGGCTTCTAAAATCAAGTCGCACAAGGTGAACATTTATTTGGGACCTAAATGCAATTTTGAAAAACACACATTTTTCCTAAATTGAAATAAAACACCGAAAAACTCCGAAATAAAATCTTATTTGATTTTTTTATTAAATCCTCAATATTTCTTTATTTTGGGAAAGTCATTTTATTCCCTCTCTCATATTTTTGTAATAGAAATAATTGATGATACAATAAATAAAATCAAATGATCCTATTCTCAAAATTTGAGAGAACTCAAATATGAAAGTAACAAAATCCCCAACTCTCTCCGTGGGTCATTGAGTTGCGTAGAATTTCTAGGATCAACCAAAATGTAAAATAAAATATGTTATGCATGATGATCTAATGTATAACATTCCAAATTGAAAATTTGGGATGTTACAAACCTACCCCCCCTTAAGATGAATCCCGCCCTCGAGATTCGGGTTGGCTAGAAAATAGGTGAGGATAGTCTTTGAGCAAGTCTTCCTCTCGTTCCCAGGTGGCTTCATCCTCCGTGTGGTGGCTCCACTGAACCTTGCAAAACTTGATAACCTTGCTGCGAGTAAATCGGCTGGCAAACTCGAGAATCTTAACTGGTTTCTCCTCGTAGGTCAAATCGTTATCCAACTGAATAGTTTCCAATGGCACTGTGTCTCTCAAAGGTATGTCAGCCATCTCCGCGTGACATTTCTTTAACTGAGAAACGTGGAACACATCATGTACTCCTGATAATCCTTCGGGCAATTCCAACTTGTAGGCCACTTCTCCCATAAGCTCCAAAACTCGATATGGTCCTACAAATCGTGGTGCTAACTTCCCTTTAACTCCAAAACGTTTTGTTCCCCGAAGTGGAGATACTCGAAGATAAGCTCTGTCTCCGACTTCGTAAACTGTTTCCTTGCGTTTAGAATCTGCATAACTTTTCTGTCTGGACTGGGCTACCTTGAGCCTATCGCGAATCAGCTTCACCTTCTGTTCAGACTCTTTAATCAAGTCAGGACCAAACAACTAGCGGTCTCCAACTTCGTCCCATGACAACGGTGTCCTGCACCTCCTTCCGTACAAAGCTTCGAAAGGGGCCATCTTCAAACTGGTTTGGTAACTGTTGTTGTAAGAGAACTCTGCATATGGCAAATTATCGTCCCGACTAGATCCATAATCTAGCGCACAAGCTCTCAGCATATCCTCCAAAATCTGATTGACTCTCTCGGTCTGTCCATCTGTCTGTGGATGAAAAGCTGTACTAAATTCTAGCCTGGTACCCAAAGTTTCATGCAACTGCTTCTAGAACTTTGAGGTAAACTGGGTTCCTCTATCCGATATGATACTCCTTGGAACTCCATGCAGACATACGATCCTGGTCATGTATATCTTTGCCAACTTAGCACTGGTGTAAGTGGTCTTTACTGGGATGAAATGAGCTACTTTCGTCAATCGATCAACTACAACCCAAATCGAGTCATAGCCTAAACGAGTCCTGGGCAATCCCGTGATAAAATCCATGCCTAACTTATCCCATTTCTATTTGGGTATCGGCAATGGTTGTAACAATCCTGCTGGCTTCTGATGCTCTGCCTTTACTCTCTGACATACATCACAAACTGCTACATACTCCGCAATATCCTTCTTCATTCCGGTCCACCAGAAAATATCCTTCAAATCCAAATACATCTTGGTGTTTCCTGGGTGAATCGAATATGGTGAATCGTGTGCCTCTTGCAGTATCAACTTCTTAATCTCCGGGTCATTGGGCACATAAACGCGGTCTTCAAACCATAGGGTGTCGTGCTCATCCTCACGAAATCCTTTAGCTTTTCCTTTGCTCAGTTTGTCCTTTATAGCGGCAATCTCTTTGTCAGCTTTCTGAGCTTCCCTAATTTTATCCATCAAGGTTGACTGAATCTCCAATGCTGCTACATAGCCTCTCGGAACTATTTCTAAACATAGTTCACGAAGATTTTTGGCTAACTCCCTTGGTATTTCTCCCGTTATTAATGTATTGACATGGCTCTTACGGCTTAATGCGTCAGCTACTACATTAGCCTTTCCGGGGTGGTAATGCAATTTCATATCATAATCCTTGATAAGCTCCAACCATCTCCTTTGTCTGAGATTTAACTCCTTCTGTGTGAAAATGTACTTCAAACTCTTATGATCCGTGTACACCTCACAATGATTTCCAATGAGAAAATGTCTCCATGTCTTCAATGCATGCACTACGACTGCTAACTCCAAATCATGCGTGGCATAATTCAACTCATGAGGTTTCAGTTGTCTTGAGGCATATGAAACAACTCTCCCTTCCTGCATAAGCACTGCTCCAAGTCCTCGACATGAAGCGTCGCAATACACCTCATAATCCTTGGTCTGGTCTGGCAAAATCAACACTGGTGAGGTAACCAAACGTTTCTTCAACTCCTGGAAACTAGCCTCACATTCCTCCGTCCATATGAACTTGGTATCTTTCTTCAACAACTCAGTCATAGGCTTCGCAATCTTTGAGAAATTCTCAATAAATCTCCAGTAGTATCCTGCGAGTCCAAGAAAACTCCAGATCTCTCCAACTGTTGTTGGGGCTTCCCACTTGTTCACGGTTTCAACTTTAGCGGGATCTACTGCTATACCTTCTCCAGATATAACATGTCCGAGGAATCCTACTTCCTTCAACCTAAACTCACATTTGCTGAATTTGGCATATAGTCGATGTTCTCTGAGCTTTCCAAGTACCAAACGCAAATGCTCCTTATGCTCCTCTTCATTCTTCGAGTAAACCAGGATATCATCAATGAACACCACGACGAACTTATCCAAAAACTCCATAAATACTTTGTTCATCATGTTCATAAAATAGGCAGGTGCGTTAGTCAGACCAAATGACATAACGGTATACTCGTACAGCCTATACCTGGTGGTAAAAGCTGTCTTCGGAATATCCTGTTCTCGAATCTTCAACTGGTGGTATCCTGATCGCAGATCGATCTTGGAAAATACCTTAGCTCCTTGCAATCGAGCAAACAGATCATTGATCATTGGTAGCGGGTACTTGTTCTTGATTGGTACTTCATTCAATCCTCGATAATCAACAACCATCCTGGATGATCCATCCTTCTTCTCCACTAGAAGTACTGGCGATCCCCAAGGCGAAGAACATTGGGCGAATATATCCCTTATCCAGTAACTCCTTAATCTGCTTCTTAATTTCCACCAAATCCTTTGCTGGCATCCTATATGGTCTCTTTGATATTGGACCTGTGCCTGGCAATAGCTCAATCAAGAACTCAATATCTCTATCCGGTGGCATGCCTGGCAACTCCTCTAGAAATACATCAGGAAAATCCCTTACCACTGGTACTTCCTCCTGCACAACTCCTGTTAAGCAATTTACTTGAGTCCTCTTCGGCACATGTCGGGATACATACTTGATCCTTCTCCCTTCTGGGGTGGTAAGCAGAATTGACTTACTAGCACACTCAATATTCCCTTCATACTTTGATAACCAATCCATGCCTAATATCACATCCAATCCTTGAGATTCCAATACTATTAGGTCTGAGGGAAAAACATAGTTACCAATCCTTAATGGTAACCGATCACACCATAGACTAGCCACGTACTCTGCTCCGGGCGAGGTTACTAACATGGGTGACCTAAGGGCTTGGGTTGGTAGGTTATACTTATCCACAAATCCCCTTGAGATGTATGAATGCGATGCACCAGTATCAAAAAGAACGAGTGCAGTAAATGACTTAACCCAAAACTTACCTATTACTGCATCGGGCTGAGCTTCAACCTCCTCCACGCTAACGTGGTTCACTTGTCCCCTGTTAAAAGGGTTCGGTTTCTTCCCAGAACTTCCATTGCTATTTCCATTTTGTAATTCAGGACATTCATTGGCATAATGTCCGGTCTTTGAATACTTAAAGCAAGTGACTTGGCTCAAGTCCTTCTTGGCTGGGGTTGAGGGGTTGGTGCGGTTCTGGCCGTTGCTTCCTCCATTGCCATTACCATTCTTGGTGCCATTGTGATTGTGCGAGCTACCTCCTCCATGGGTATGCTGAAAATGTCCTCCCGGTCTAGGGGTAAAACGTGGCTTCTGCTGAGCTCCTGAATTGTACTTTCCTTGTCCATACTTCCTCTTGCGGTTCTCAACTTGCTGTTGCTTCCCTTCAATCATAAGAGCACGATCCACCAACTCCTGGTAGTTGTTGAAGGTTGCTACCATCAACTGCATGCTCAGCTCATCATTCAGTCCTTCCAGAAACTTCTCCTGCTTCGCTGCATCCGTAGCGACGTCATCCGGGGCATAACGTGATAACTTACTAAAGTCCTCCACATACTGGCCAACTGTCCTTCCTCCTTGGCGCAAGTTGCGAAACTCACGCTTCTTCATGGCCATAGCTCCTGCTGAAACGTGTGCAGTATGAAAAGCCTGCTGAAACTGGTCCCATGTGACAGTGTCAACTGGGAAAGTGGCTGTGAAGTTCTCCCACCATGATGCTGCGGGTCCTTCTAGCTGATGTGCGGCAAACTTCACCTTTTCCGCATTTGTGCATCCTGCTGTGGTCAACTCCCTAGCTGTCTTGCGGAGCCAATCATCTGCTACTATCGGCTCGGTGCTACTGGAAAACACTGGCGGATTCAGCCTAAGAAAACGGGCTAAGTGGTCAACAGGTGGTGGTGGTGGTGGTGGTGGGTTGTTGTTGTTGTTCCCCTGATTCTGATTCTGAACTAGCAACTGCATCAATGTGTTCTGCTGCTGGATCAACTGGGTGAGCTCCGGTGGGAAGGTAAATCCGGGGTCACGTCTCGGGGGCATCTGAGGGTTTAGAAAAGATGAGATATAAGAATAGAGGGGGTCTAAAGAGAAAACACTACCCATATGCACATGAGGCAAAACAAACAATTCACTTCGATCAATCAAACAAAGGCATGCAATTGATCTATCTATCGCAAAAGTGCTCGGGCTACTATATTTACATGGTGGACTACTACTACTGATGAGGTGGTCTACTAGAAATATTCTACGGTCGTTGACTCCATGATATCTGCTCCAGCTTCATCAACATAGTCATCATCGCTACTATCTGGTTCTGAGTCGGTGCCGTCGATGATGATGTAGTCTTCCGGGCTAATCTCCTGAGGTTCTTCGTATTCATCTACTGGCGTAGGGCCTCCCATAAATATTCCAATCTTCTTGATCAGGTCGTCATTCTTCTCCACCAATACTTCAATTTCCTCTTCATAATCTTCACGTTTAGCCTTGAGTTCTTCCTCCAGTTCCTTGATTCTAGTCTTTGCCTTCTTCAGATCTATCATGTCGGTGCACATCTGGTTCTCCTGTCGTCGAATGTGCTGATTTAACTCCTGGATAAAAGTTGCGATTGATATATCCTTCCTAGTGCTGATCATCTCCCAGTGTTCATCTCGGCGCCCACAAATCTGGTAGATAGTACCCTTGAGATCCTTACGGTAGACTTCTCCAATGCGTCCCATGGCGATGTGAGCTGCCATGCTCTTTCCTAGACTCCAAGTTGGTGCATCAAAAGAAAATTCTATGGGCTCAGTGACTGGCATGAACGTCCTTCCTGGAACTTGAACTTGAATCATCCAGCGCTCTTCTTCAGGTAAAGTGGCGTTGTAGGTTCCCGTGAAGCTTGGTACTCCTATGTTCAGGTATCTAGTGACTTCCTTCAAGTGGCGTCCAAAGGGTGTATCTTCATCCGGTTGTGTGAACTTGTTCCTTGCATCCGCCATCCTAAAGAGTAGAAAAGATGAGAGGTCAGAAGAGAAGAGAGTGAATAATGATCTAGGTCTCTAACTTAGTGGTCGTGTCCTACAGTCAGTGTGTGCTCTGATACCATCTCTGTAGCGACCAGACCTTAAACGGTCTGATCTTTGTGCTCCGGTGTCATCCCTGGATCAGTAATGCTGACACCACACAGTACTCGGAGGATATATAGCAGAGTAGCAATCACACACTTTTTACATCGAGTGTCTCAAAAGAGAACTTATTACAATAAATATGGCTTAAGGCCATCTAATAACGATAACAGCAGAAGGCTTGGAAGATAAGTGAGTCCATCAACTCCAACGGCATCACTGAGTATAGAACCACGACCTAAAAACTCCTTAATCGTCGTCTGAAAAGTCTGCAACATTAACGTTGCAGCCCGAAACGGGTCAGCACATGGAATATGCTGGCAAAGTAACACATACAGAGTAATGGAATGAAACAGCTATACTATATGCATATTTGGCTGGTGGAAAGCTCTATGGTTACAGTTTTGCGTAAAGCCAATTTTTCCCTACTTCAAAGGAAATAAAATTTAATTACTATCATGGTGGTTCTTAAACATTGAGAATGGTTGACAGCATTCTCAATCCCAATTAAGCATCATCATTAAACATAACCCAACAAAATTAATTTAGAGTAACATGTTGAGATTCACATGATAATCCAAGTACTAGATACTCAAGATGTCCATAACCGGGGACACGGCTAACCATGATTAGTTTATTACACTCTGCAGAGGTTTGCGCACTTTTCCCCACAAGATTCGATCGCCTCCGTTTGTTTTCTCGCACTACAGGGTGTTTGAGAAGACGGATGACCGAGACATAGTCTTTCAGAAGCGCTAGCACCTTACAATCGGGTAGACCGTACCACCTACATCCCCTACATCTGCTAGTCTACCACTGTAAGAGTTCGCATGACTTAGTCAACTATGCTAGAGCCCATAATAGCTTGTGGCTGCACACGGAAGTTTCTAGTATGAATAGTCTCATGATCCCTTTGAGCCTGGGTGGCGGTCCAAAAGAAAACAGGCAAGTCCTGGAATACCCAAGTGCCTCAATCCACCCAGATGTGTGTTTAAGTTGCCACCTTAGATAAACCATTAATTAACAATCTCACATCTGTCATGGATATCACTCACCCAATCCACGTCTACTAGCATAGCATGGCATAATAAGCAAACGTAGCAGTAACTCCCAAAGGTTTGATAATAAACAGGTAATAGGTACTACCTCATCTACTTCCCATCCCACAATTTAATTAGATCCTAATTATGCAATGTGTGAGGATTGATCTAATGCAATAAAACTGGGTAGTAGAAAAGGTATGATCAAAGTGTTACTTGCCTTGCTGATGATCCGCGAAACCTAACGATTCGAAGTAACAGGCGGCGCATTCCGGGTACTCTATCGCAGACAAACAAACAAGCATACAATAAGTACTCATCTAATGCACAGGTAAAACTCAAATAAGAGATCTAACCAGAAGGTTCAACTTAAGAACTCCGGTTGGCAAAAAGAATCAAATCGAACGAAGCAAAAAAGTCAAACGGCGAAAGAAAACAACTTCGTTCTACTAATCTAGATCTAGGGAAAATTTTACAGTAGCAAAAACTTGTTTAAGTTGGTTAAACGGATAAAGGGTTTCGAGACGAAACTCTAGGTGCTTGAATTGCCTGATTCCGATAAACGAGCGAAAAGTTAAACTAAAACAAAAATCGGATCAGGAATCGCGATCAAAAAAATCGCGGATTTAATCCGAGAAAAAGAAAAACGACGAACGCCGATATATTTTTTTCGGCACGGAAAACGAGACGCGACGAACCTCGGGCAGCGGGATCATCGGCGGTGGCTCCGGCGGTGCGTGCGGATCGAGGCGGGGCTGATGGGCTGGGGCGGCTTGGGTCGGCGCTATATAAAGGCTAGCCCCAGGCAGTGTCCCTCTTGGGTACGGTCCGAAGTCGGTTCGTTTTTTTTAATTATTCCGCTCGGAAGAAAAATAAAAAGAAATACTAAACGGACTCCAAAAATTCCGAAATAAATTTTCACGGGCTTCTAAAATCAAGTCGCACAAGGTGAACATTTATTTGGGACCTAAATGCAATTCTGAAAAACGCACATTTTTCCTAAATTCAAATAAAACACCGAAAAACTCCGAAATAAAATCTTATTTGATTTTTTTATTTAATCCTCAATATTTCTTTATTTTGGGAAAGTCATTTTATTCCCTCTCTCATATTTTTGTAATAGAAATAATTGATGATACAATAAATAAAATCAAATGATCCTATTCTCAAAATTTGAGAGAACTCAAATATGAAAATAACGAAATCCCCAACTCTCTCCGTGGATCATTGAGTTGCGTAGAATTTCTAGGATCAACCAAAATGCAAAATAAAATATGTTATGCATGATGATCTAATGTATAACATTCCAAATTGAAAATTTGGGATGTTACAGCAAGCCAGTTTTGCACACGCAGAATACTCGGGTTAAACTTGACGAGCCTAGCATATGCAGATATGGCCTTGGAACACTGAGACCGAAAGGTAGAGCGTGAATCATATAATAGATATGATCAACATAGTGATGTTCACCATTGAAAACTACTCCATTTCACGTGATGATCGGTTATGGTTTAGTTGATATGGATCACGTGATCACTTAGATGATTAGAGAGATGTCTATATAAGTGGGAGTTCTTAAGTAATATGATTAATTAAACTTAAATTTATCATGAACTTAGTACCTGACAGTATTTTGCTTATCTATGTTGTTGTAGATAGATGGCCCGTGTTGTTGTTCCGTTGAATTTTAATGCGTTCCTTGAGAAAGCAAATGTGAAAGATGATGGTAGAAATTACACGGACTGGGTCCATAACTTGAGGATTATCCTCATTGTTGCACAGAAGAATTACGTCCTGGAAGCACCGCTGGGTGCCAGGCCTGTTGCAGATGCTGCTGACAACGTTAAGAACATTTGGCAGAGTAAAGCTGATGACAACTCGATAGTTCAATGTGCCATGCTTTACGGCTTAGAACCGGGACTTCAACGACGTTTTGAACGTCATGGAGCATATGAGATGTTCGAGGAGTTGAATTTAATATTTCAAGCAAATGCCTGTACTGAAAGATATGAAGTCTCCAATAAGTTCTATAGCTGCAAGATGGAGGAGAATAGTTCTGTCAGTGAGCATATACTCAAAATGTCTGGGTATCATAATCACTTGACTCAACTGGGAGTTAATCTTCCTGTTGATAGTGTCATTGACAGAGTTCTTTAATCACTGCCACCAAGCTACAAAAGCTTCGTGATGAACTATAATATGCAAGGGATGAATAAGACAATTTCTGAGCTCTTCGCGATGCTAAAGGCTACGGAGGTAGAAATCAAGAAGGAGCATCAAGTGTTGATGGTCAATAAAACCACTAGTTTCAAGAAAAAGGGCAAAGGGAAGAAGAAGGGGAACTTCAAGAAGAACGGCAAACAAGTTGCGGCTCGGGAAAAGAAACCCAAGTTTGGACCTAAGCCTGAGACTGAGTGCTTCTAATGCAAACAGACTGGTCACTGGAAGCGGAACTGCCCCAAGTATTTGGCGGATAAGAAGGATGGCAAAGTGAACAAAGGTATATGTGATATACATGTTATTGATGTGTACCTTACCAGAGCTCGCAGTAGCACCTGGGTATTTGATACTGGTTCTGTTGCTAATATTTGCAACTCGAAACAGGGACTACAGATTAAGCGGAGACTGGCTAAGGACGAGGTGACGATGCACGTGGGAAATGGTTCCAAAATCGATGTGATCGCCGTCGGCACGCTACCTCTACATCTACCTTCGGGATTAGTTTTAGACCTAAATAATTGTTATTTGGTGCCAGCGTTAAGCATGAACATTATATCTATATCTTGTTTGATGCGAGACGGTTATTCATTTGATTTGAGAATAATGGTTGTTATATTTATATGAGTAATATCTTTTATGGTCATGCACCCTTAAAGAGTGGTCTATTCTTGTTGAATCTCGATAGTAGTGATACACATATTCATAATGTTGAAGCCAAAAGATGCAGAGTTGATAATGATAGTGCAACTTATTTGTGGCACTACTGTTTGGGTCATATTGGTATAAAACGCATGAAGAAACTCCATACTAATGGACTTTTGGAATCACTTGATTATAAATCACTTGGTACTTGCGAACCATGCCTTATGGGAAAGATGACTAAAACGCCATTATCCGGAACTATGGAGCGAGCAACAGATTTGTTGGAAATCATACATACTGATGTATGTGGTCCGATGAATATTGAGGCTCGCGACAGGTATCGTTATTTTCTCACCTTCACAGATGATTTAAGCAGATATGGGTATATCTACTTAATGAAACATAAGTCTAAAACATTTGAAAAGTTCAATTTCAGAGTGAAGTGGAAAATCATCGTTACAAGAAAATAAATTTTCTACGATCTGATCGTGGAGGAGAATATTTGTGTTACGAGTTTGGCATACATTTAAAACAATGCGGAGTAGTTTCGCAACTCACGCCACCCGGAACACCACAACCTAATGGTGTGTCAGAACGTCGTAATCGTACTTTACTAGATATGGTACGATCGATGATGACTCTTACTGATTTACCGCTATCATTTTGGGGTTATGCTTTAGAGACGGCTGCATTCACGTTAAATAGGGCACCATCAAAATCCGTTGAGACGACGCCTTATGAACTATGGTTTGGCAAGAAACCAAAGTTGTCATTTCTTAAAGTTTGGGGCTGCGATGCTTATGTGAAAAAGCTTCAACCTGATAAGCTCGAACCCAAATCGGAGAAATGTGTCTTCACAGGATACCCAAAGGAAACTATAGGGTACACCTTCTATCACAGATCCGAAGGTAAGATATTCATTGCTAAGAATGGATCCTTTCTAGAGAAGGAGTTTCTCTCGAAAGAAGTGAGTGGGAGGAAAGTAGAACTTGACGAGGTAACAGTACCTGCTCCCTTATTGGAAAGTAGTTCATCACAGAAACCAGTTCCTGTGACATCTACACCAATTAGTGAGGAAGCTAATGATGATGATCATGAAACTTCAGATCAAGTAACTACCGAACCTCGTAGGTCAACCAGAACAAGATCCGCACCAGAGTGGTACGGTAATCCGGTTCTGGAGGTCATGTTACTTGACCATGACGAACCTACGAACTATGAGGAAGCGATGATGAGCCCAGATTCCGCAAAATGGCTTGAGGCCATGAAATCTGAGATGGGATCCATGTATGAGAACAAAGTGTGGACTTTGGTTGACTTGCCCGATGATCGACAAGCCATCGAGAACAAATGGATCTTCAAGAAGAAGACAGACACTGACGGTAATGTTACTGTCTACAAAGGTTGACTTGTTGCAAAAAGTTTTTGACAAATTCAAGGAGTTGACTACGATGAGACCTTCTCACCCATAGCGATGCTTAAGTCCGTCCAAATCATGTTAGCAATTGCCGCATTTTATGATTATGAAATTTGGCAAATGGATGTAAAGACTGCATTCCTGAATGGATTTCTGGAAGAAGAGTTGTATATGATGCAACCTGAAGGTTTTATCGATCCAAAGGGAACTAAAAAAGTGTGCAAGCTCCAGTGATCCATTTATGGACTAGTGCAAGCCTCTCGGAGCTGGAATAAACGTTTTGATAGTGTGATCAAAGCATATGGTTTTATACAGACTTTTGGAGAAGCCTGTATTTACAAGAAAGTGAGTGGGAGCTTTGTAGCATTTCTAATATTATATGTGGATGACATATTATTGATTGGAAATGATATAGAATTTCTGGATAGCATAAAAGGATACTTGAATAAAAGTTTTTCAATGAAAGACCTCGGTGAAGCTGCTTATATATTGGGCATCAAGATCTATAGAGATAGATCAAGACGCTTAACTGGACTTTCACAAAGCACATACCTTGATAAAGTTTTGAAGAATTTCAAAATGGATCGAGCTAAGAAAGGGTTCTTTCCTGTGTTACAAGGTGTGAAGTTGAGTAAGACTCAGTGCCCGACCACTGCAGAAGATAGAGAGAAAATGAAAAGTGTTCCCTATGCTTCAGCCATAGGCTCTATCATGTATGCAATGTTGTGTACCAGACCTGATGTGTGCCTTGCTATTAGCCTAGCAGGGAGGTACCAAAGTAATCCAAGAGTGGATCACTGGACAGCGGTCAAGAATATCCTGAAATACCTGAAAAGGACCAAGGATATGTTTCACGTTTATGGAGGTGACAAAGAGCTCATCGTAAATTGTTATGTTGGTGCAAGCTTTGACACTGATCCAGATGATTCTAAATCACAAACGGGGTACGTGTTTATATTAAACAGTGGAGCTGTCAGTTGGAGCAGTTCTAAACAGAGCGTCGTGGCGGGATCTACATGTGAAGCGGAGTACATTGCTGCTTCGGAAGCAACAAATGAAGGAGTTTAGATGAAGGAGTTCATATCCGATCTAGGTGTCATACCTAGTGCATCGGGTCCAATGAAAATCTTTTGTGACAATACTGGTGCAATTGCCTTGGCAAAAGAATCCAGATTTCACAAGAGAACCAAGCACATCAAGAGACGCTTCAACTCCATCTGGGATCAAGTCCAGGTGGGAGACATAGAGATTTGCAAGATACATACGGATCTAAATGTTGCAGACCCGTTGACTAAGCCTCTTCCACGAGCAAAACATGATCAGCACCAAGGCTCCATGGGTGTTAAAATCATTACTGTGTAATCTGGATTATTGACTCTTGTGCAAGTGGGATACTGAAGAAAATATGCCCTAGAGGTAATAACAAATTTATTATTTATTTCCTTATTTCATGATAAATGTTTATTATTCATGCTAGAATTGTATTAACCGGAAACATAATACATGTGTGAATACATAGACAAACATAGTGTCACTAGTATGCCTCTACTTGACTAGCTCATTGATCAAAGATGGTTAAGTTTCCTAACCATAGACATGAGTTGTTATTTGATCAATGGGATCACATCATTAGGAGAATGATGTGATTGACTTGACCCATTCCGTTAGCTTAGCACTTGATCGTTTGTTTACTGTTATTGCTTTCTTCATGACTTATACATGTCCTTATGACTATGAGATTATGCAACTCCCGAATATCGGAGGAACACTTTGTGTGCTACCAAACGTCACAACGTAACTGGGTGATTATAAAGGTGCTCTACAGGTGTCTCCGATGGTACTTGTTGAGTTGGCAAAGATCAAGATTAGGATTTGTCACTCCGAATGTCGGAGAGGTATCTCTGGGCCCTCTCGGTAATACACATCACTATAAGCCTTGCAAGCATGATAACTAATGAGTTAGTTACAGGATGATGTATTACGGAACGAGTAAAGAGACTTGCCGGTAACGAGATTGAACTAGGTATTGGGATACCGATGATCGAATCTCGGGCAAATAACATACCGATGACAAAGAGAACAACATATAGTGTTGTGCGGTTTGACCGATAAAGATCTTTGTAGAATATGTAGGAACCAATATGAGCATTCAGGTTCCGCTATTGGTTATTGACCGGAGACGTGTCTCGGTCATGTCTACATAGTTCTCGAACCCGTAGGGTCCGCACGCTTAAAGTTCTGTGATGATCAGTTTTATGAGTTTATATGTTTTGATGTACCGAAGGTAGTTCGGAGTCCCGGATTTGATCACGGACATGAAGAGGAGTCTCGAAATGGTCGAGACATAAATATTGATATATTGGAAGCCTACATTTGGACATCGGAATAGTTCCGGGTGAAATCGGGATTTTACCGGAGTACCGGAGGGGTTACCGGACCCCCCTCCCCCGGGACTAATGGGCCTTGTTGGGCTATAAGGGAAAGATATAGGGGCCATCCTAGGGCAGGCAGCGCGCCCCCTTCCCCTTGTCCGAATTGGACTAGGAGAAGGGGGGTGGTGCCCCCCTTTCCTTCTCTTTCTCTCCCTGCCTTTCCCCCTCCTAGTAGGAGTAGGAAAGGGAGGAATCCTACTCCTACTAGGAGGAGGATTCCTCCTCCTAGGCTTGCCAACAAGGGCCAGCCGGCCTCCCCCTTGCTCCTTTATATATAGGGGCAGGGGGCGCCTCTAGACACACAAGTTGATCACAAAGATCTCTCCCAGCCTTGTGCGGTGCCCCCTCCACCATAATCCACCTCGGTCATACTGTAGCGGTGTTTAGGCGAAGCCCTGCTGCAGAACTTCATCAACATCGTCACCACGCCGTCGTGCTGACGAAACTCTTCCCCGAGCTCTACTGGATCGTGAGTTCGTGGGACGTCACCGAGCGGAACGTGTGCTGAACGCGGAGGTGCCGTACGTTCGGTACTGAGGATCGGTCGATCGTGAAGACGTACGACTACATCAACCGCGTTGTCATAACGCTTCTGCTTAATGGTCTACGAGGGTACGTGGACAACACTCTTCCCTCTCGTTGCTATGCATCACCATGATCATGTGTGTGCGTAGGAAATTTTTGAAATTACTACGTTCCCCAACAGTTTAAAGGCCAGAACTACCCTAGCAGTAAGTTTGAGGACACTATTTTCTTGGGAATGCCTCATCATCATTGCACGCTATTAGCTATGGCTTGATCGACTGAAAAAAGGTTTGATTTGAAGGGCCGGAAACGAAAGGAGTACTCGGATTTGGCATGCTAATTGGATTTTGTGGCCCTTCTCCTAAAAACCCATCACATTGCAAGGAAGATGTCGAATTCGGTTTGTCTCTGAATTGCTAAACAAGAACGGTTCATGGAATTATGGTCTGTTGTAGAATTATTTCATACCGGCTGATGTTGCCGAGATCCATGCTTCGCCACGGTTGGAGGATGATACACTTGCTTGGGGGCCTGGTAAGTATGGGGTTTTTCTGTCAAAAATGCATACCAATTTGGCTTCAAGGAAGCTCATAGGTACATTGACGGAGACTAGTACTAGACCTGATGGGTGTCGGTCCTGTTGGCATGTCATTTGGTCATGTGATGTTCCTCCCACGGTTTGTAATTTTGCTTGGAGGGTGGCCGCGGATTCATTGCCAACATGGCAGAACAAGCACATCTGAGGCCTTGAGCATAATGACTTATTCCCGGTGTGTTATTGAGAAACCGAAGACGGCTTTCATTCGCTCCGTCGTACCTCGCACTCTTTCTTAATAATTATAGCATACCATGTGTGAGATATGGACTTTACCGAATATTACTTCCATCCAAAATTCGGGGAGGGAATGGCTATTGGTTGTTCTAGAGCCACTACCGGATATCGAGCGCTCTACTTCTAATGACGTTGTGGCGTGCCTGCCACATTTGGAATGAGGTGGTTCATCCTAAGCCCCCGCCTCCTATGGAAGCATCTAGAAGGTTCTTGGTGAGCTGCTTTGATTCACTAATCGACATTAGAACTGATCTATCCTCATCTCCTAGCAAGGGTAAAACTATTGTCACATATGGTAACTGAGTCCGCCGACCACATTTGATAATGGGCGATGTTGATCCCGAGTGGTGTGCACCTGAAGCTGGTTGGGTGAAGCTGAATACATATGAATATTGTTGGAAATATGCCCTAGAGGCAATAATAAAATGATTATTATATTTCATTGTTCATGATAATTGTCTATTATTCATGCTATAATTGTATTATCCGGAAACCGTAATACATGTGTGAATACATAGACCACAATGTGTCCCTAGTGAGCCTCTAGTTGACTAGCTCGTTGATCAACAGATAGTCATGGTTTCCTGGCTATGGACATGGGGATGTCATTGATAACGGGATCACATCATTAGGAGAATGATGTGATGGACAAGACCCAAACCTAAGCATAGCACAAAGATCGTGTAGTTCGTTTGCTGTAGCTTTTCTGGATGTCAAGTATCATTTCCTTAGACCATGAGATTGTGCAACTCCCGGATACCGTAGGAGTGCCTTGGGTGTGCCAAACGTCACAACGTAACTGGGTGACTATAAAGGTACATTACAGGTATCTCCGAAAGTGTCTGTTGGGTTGGCACGAATCGAGACTGGGATTTGTCACTCCGTATGACGGAGAGGTATCTCTGGGCCCACTCGGTAATGCATCATCATAATGAGCTCAATGTGATCAAGTGGTTGATCATGGGATCATGCATTACGGTATGAGTAAAGTGACTTGCCGGTAACGAGACTGAACAAGGTATTGGGATACCGACGATCGAGTCTCGGGCAACTAACGTACCGATTGACAAAGGGAATTGAGTACGGGATTGATTAGGTCCTCGACATCGTGGTTCATCCGATGAGATCATCGAGGAGCATGTGGGAGACAACATAGGTATCCAGATCCCGCTGTTGGTTATTGACCAGAGAGTCGTCTCTGTCATGTCTGCTTGTCTCCCGAACCCGTAGGGTCTACACACTTAAGGTTCGGTGACGCTAGGGTTGTATAGATATGAGTATGCAGTAATCCGAAAGTTGTTAGGAGTCCCGGATGAGATCCTGGACGTCACGAGGAGTTCCGAAATTGTCCGGAGGTGAAGAATTATATATAAGAAGTGTAGTTTCGGCCATCGGGAAAGTTTCGGGGTCACCGGTATTGTACCGGGACCACCGGATGGGTCCCGGGGGTCCACCGGGTGGGGCTACCCATCCCGGAGGGCCCCATGGGCTGAAGTGGGGAGGGGAACCAGCCCATAGTGGGCTGATGCGCGCCCCCCCCTTGGGCCCCCCATGCGCCTAGGGTTGGGAACCCTAGGGGGCGCCTCCACTTGCCTTGGGGGGTACTCCACGCCCTTGGCCGCCGCCCCCCTAGGAGATCCCATCTCCTAGGGCCGGCGCACCCCCTAGGGGGCCTATATAAAGGGGGGAGGGAGGGCAGCCGCACCTCAAGCCTTGGCGCCTCCCTCTCCCCTGCTACACCTTTCCCTCTCGCAGAAGCTCGGCGAAGCCCTGCTGCGATCACTGCTGCATCCACCACCACGCCGTCGTGCTGCTAGATCTTCATCAACCTCTCCTTCCCCCTTGCTAGATCAAGAAGGAGGAGACGTCATCCGCTCCGTACGTGTGTTGAACGCGGAGGTGCCGTCCGTTCGGCACTTGGTCATCGGTGATTTGGATCACGGCGAGTACGACTCAATCATCCCCGTTCTCTTGAACGCTTCCGCTCGCGATCTACAAGGGTATGTAGATGCACTCTCCTCTCGTTGCTAGTTGACTCCATAGATTGACCTTGGTGAAACGTAGGAAATTTTTTTGTTTTCTGCTACGATCCCCAATAGTGGCATCATGAGCTAGGTCTATGCGTAGTTACTATGCACGAGTAGAACACAAAGTAGTTGTGGGCGTCGATATTGTCGATTTGCTTGCCGTTACTAGTCTTATATTGATTCGGCGGCATCGTGGGATGAAGCGGCTCGGACCAACCTTACACGTACGCTTACGTGAGACCGGTTCCACCGATTGATATGCACTAGTTGCATAAGGTGGCTGGCGGGTGTCTGTCTCTCCCACTTTAGTCGGATCGGATTCGATGAACAGGGTCCTTATGAAGGGTAAATAGAAATTGGCAATTCACGTTGTGGTTTTGTCGTAGGTAAGAAACGTTCTTGCTAGAAACCTATAGCAGCCACGTAAAAACTTGCAACAACAATTAGAGGACGTCTAACTTGTTTTTGCAGCAAGTGTTTTGTGATGTGATATGGCCAAAGGTTGTGATGAATGATGAATGATATATGTGATGTATGAGATCGATCATGTTCTTGTAATAGGAATCACGACTTGCATGTCGATGAGTATGACAACCGGCAGGAGCCATAGGAGTTGTCTTTATTTATTTATGACCTGCGTGTCAACATAAACGTCATGTAATTACTTTACTTTATTGCTAAAGCGTTAGCCATAGTAGTAGAAGTAATAGATGACGAGACAACTTCAAGAAGACACGATGATGGAGATCATGGTGTCATGCCGGTGACAAGATGATCATGGAGCCCCAAGATGGAGATCAAAGGAGCTATATGATATTGGCCATATCATGTCACTATTATTTGATTGTATGTGATGTTTATCATGTTTTTGCATCTTGTTTACTTAGAATGACGGTAGTAAATAAGATGATCCCTCATAATAATTTCAAGAAAGTGTTCTCCCTAATTGTGCGCCGTTGCGACAGTTCGTTGTTTCGAAGCACCACGTGATGATCGGGTGTGATAGATTCCAACGTTCACATACAACGGGTGTAAGACAGATTTACACACGCAATACACTTAGGTTGACTTGACGAGCCTAGCATGTACAGACATGGCCTCGGAACACAGAAGACCGAAAGGTCGAGCATGAGTCATATAGAAGATACGATCAACATGAAGATGTTCACCAATGTTGACTAGTCCGTCTCACGTGATGATCAGACACGGCCTAGTCAACTCGGATCATGTTATACTTAGATGACTGGAGGGATGTCTATCTAAGTGGGAGTTCATTGAATAATTTGATTAGATGAACTTAATTATCATGAACTTAGTCTAAAATCTTTACAATATGTCTTGTAGATCAAATGGCCAACGTTGTCCTCAACTTCAACGCGTTCCTAGAGAAAACCAAGCTGAAAGACGATGGCAGCAACTATATGGACTGGGTCCGGAACCTGAGGATCATCCTCATAGCTGCCAAGAAAGATTATGTCCTACAAGCACCGCCGGGTGACGCACCTGTTCTCCCTGCAGAACAAGACGTTATGAACGCTTGGCAGGCACGTACCGATGACTACTCCCTCGTTCAGTGCGGCATGCTTTACAGCTTAGAGCCGGGGCTCCAAAAGCGTTTTGAGAGACACGGAGCATATGAGATGTTTGAAGAGCTGAAAATGGTTTTCCAAGCTCATGCCCAGGTCGAGAGATATGAAGTCTCCGACAAATTCTTCAGCTGTAAGATGGAGGAAAATAGTTCTGTCAGTGAGCACATACTCAAAATGTCTGGGTTGCATAACCGCTAGACTCAGCTGGGAGTTAATCTCCCGGATGACGCGGTCATTGACAGAATCCTTCATTCGCTTCCACCAAGCTACAAGAACTTTGTGATGAACTTCAATATGCAGGGGATGGAAAAGACCATTCCTGAAGTATTTGCAATGCTGAAATCAGCAGAGGTAGAAGTCAAAAAGGAACATCAAGTGTTGATGGTGAATAAAACCACTAAGTTCAAGAAAGGCAAGGGTAAGAAGAACTTCAAGAAGGACAGCAAGGGAGTTGCCGCTCCCGGTAAGCAAGCTGTCGGGAAGAAGCCAAAGAATGGACCCAAGCCCGAGACTGAGTGCTTTTATTGCAAGGGAAGTGGTCACTGGAAGCGGAACTGCCCCAAATACTTAGCGGACAAGAAGGCCGGCATCACAAAAGGTATATGTGATATACATGTAATTGATGTGTACCTTACCAGTACTCGTAGTAGCTCCTGGGTATTTGATACTGGTGCGGTTGCTCACATTTGTAACTCAAAGCAGGAGCTGTGGAATAAGCGGAGACTAGCGAAGGACGAGGTGACGATGCACGTCGGGAATGGTTCCAAGGTCGATGTGATCGCCGTCGGCACGCTACCTCTACATTTACCTACGGAATTAGTTTTAAACCTCAATAATTGTTATTTAGTGCCAGCTTTGAGCATGAACATTGTATCAGGATCTCGTTTAATACGAGATGGCTACTCATTTAAATCCGAGAATAATGGTTGTTCTATTTATATGAGAGATATGTTTTATGGTCATGCTCCGATGGTGAATGGTTTATTCTTAATGAATCTCGAGCGTAATGCTACACATATTCATAGTGTGAATACCAAAAGATGTAAGGTTGATAATGATAGTCCCACATACTTGTGGCACTGCCGCCTTGGTCACATAGGTGTCAAACGCATGAAGAAACTCCATGCAGATGGACTTTTAGAGTCTCTTGATTACGAATCATTTGACACGTGCGAACCATGCCTCATGGATAAAATGACCAAGACTCCGTTCTCAGGAACAATGGAGCGAGCAACCAACTTATTGGAAATCATACATACTGATGTGTGCGGTCCAATGAGTGTTGAGGCTCGCGATGGCTATCGTTATGTCCTCACCCTCACTGATGACTTGAGTAGATATGGGTATGTCTACTTAATGAAACACAAGTCTGAGACCTTTGAAAAGTTCAAGGAATTTCAAAGTGAGGTTGAGAATCAACGTGACAGGAAAATCAAGTTCTTGCGATCAGATCGTGGGGGAGAATACTTGAGTCACGAATTTGGCACACACTTAAGAAAATGTGGAATAGTTTCACAACTCACGCCGCCTGGAACACCTCAGTGTAATGGTGTGTCCGAACGTCGTAATCGCACTCTATTAGATATGGTGCGATCTATGATGTCTCTTACTGATTTACCGCTATCATTTTGGGGCTATGCTTTAGAGACTGCCGCATTCACTTTAAATAGGGCTCCATCGAAATCCGTTGAGACGACACCGTATGAATTATGGTTTGGGAAGAAACCTAAGCTGTCATTTCTAAAAGTTTGGGGATGCGATTCTTATGTCAAGAAACTTCAACCTGAAAAGCTCGAACCCAAGTCGGAAAAATGCGTCTTCATAGGATACCTTAAAGAAACTGTTGGGTATACCTTCTACCTCAGATCCGAAGGCAAGATCTTTGTTGCCAAGAATGGGTCCTTTCTAGAGAAGGAGTTTCTCTCGAAAGAAATAAGTGGGAGGAAGGTAGAACTTGATAAAGTATTACCTCTTGAACCGGTAAATGGCGCAGCTCAAGAAAATGTTCCTGAGGTGCCTGCACCGACTAGAGAGGAAGTTGATGATGGTGATCATGAAACTTCAGATCAAGTTGTTACTGAACTTCGTAGGTCCACAAGGACACGTTCCGCACCAGAGTGGTATGGCAACCCTGTCTTGGAAATCATGTTGTTAGACAACGGTGAACCTTCGAACTATGAAGAAGCGATGGCGGGCCCGGATTCCGATAAATGGCTGGAAGCCATGAAATCCGAGATAGGATCCATGTATGAAAAAGAAGTATGGACTTTGACTGACTTGCCCGTTGATCGGCGAGCCATGGAAAATAAATGGATCTTTAAGAAGAAGACAGACGCGGATGGTAATGTGACCATCTATAAGGCTCGGCTTGTCGCTAAGGGTTATCGACAAGTTCAAGGGGTTGACTACGATGAGACTTTCTCACCCGTAGCGAAGTTGAAGTCCGTCCGAATCATGTTAGCAATTGCCACATTCTATGATTATGAGATATGGCAAATGGACGTCAAAACGGCATTCCTTAATGGTTTCCTTAAGGAAGAATTGTATATGATGCAGCCGGAAGGTTTTGTCGATCCTAAGAATGCTGACAAGGTGTGCAAGCTCCAACGCTCGATTTATGGGCTGGTACAAGCATCTCGGAGTTGGAACATTCGCTTTGATGAGATGATCAAAGCGTTTGGGTTTATGCAGACTTATGGAGAAGCCTGCATTTATAAGAAAGTGAGTGGGAGCTCTGTAGCATTTCTCATATTGTATGTGGATGACATACTGTTGATGGGAAATGATATAGAATTCTTGGAAAGCATAAAGGCCTATTTGAATAAGTGTTTTTCAATGAAGGACCTTGGAGAAGCTGCTTATATATTAGGCATCAAGATCTATAGAGATAGATCGAGACGCCTCATTGGTCTTTCACAGAGTACGTATCTTGACAAGATTTTGAAGAAGTTCAAAATGGATCAGTCAAAGAAGGGGTTCTTGCCTGTATTGCAAGGTACGAGATTGAGCTTGGCTCAATGCCCGACCACGGCAGAATATAGAGAAAAGATGAGTGTTGTCCCCTATGCCTCGACCATAGGGTCTATCATGTATGCTATGCTGTGTACCAGACCTGATGTAAACCTTGCCGTAAGTTTGGTAGGAAGGTACCAAAGTAATCCCGGCATGGAACACTGGACAGCGGTCAAAAATATCCTGAAGTACCTGAAAAGGACTAAGGAAATGTTTCTCGTTTATGGAGGTGACGAAGAGCTCGTCGTAAAGGGTTACGTCGATGCTAGCTTCGACACAGATCTGGATGACTCTAAGTCACAAACCGAATACGTGTATATTTTGAATGGTGGGGCAGTAAGCTGGTGCAGTTGCAAGCAAAGCGTTGTGGCGGGATCTACATGTGAAGCGGAGTACATGGCAGCCTCGAAGGCAGCACACGAAGCAGTCTGGGTGAAGGAGTTCATTACCGACCTAGGAGTCATACCCAATGCGTCGGGCCCAATGACTCTCTTCTGTGACAACACTGGAGCTATTGCCCTTGCCAAGGAGCCCAGGTTTCATAGGAAGACCAGGCATATCAAGCGTCGCTTCAACTCCATTCGTGAAAGTGTTCAAAATGGAGACATAGAGATTTGTAAAGTACATACGGACCTGAATGTAGCAGATCCGTTGACTAAACCTCTCCCTAGAGCAAAACATGATCAACACCAGAATTCCATGGGTGTTCGATTCATCACAATGTAACTAGATGATTGACTCTAGTGCAAGTGGGAGACTGTTGGAAATATGCCCTAGAGGCAATAATAAATAATTATTATATTTCCTTGTTCATGATAATTGTCTATTATTCATGCTATAATTGTATTATCCGGAAATCGTAATACATGTGTGAATACATAGACCACAATGTGTCCCTAGTGAGCCTCTAGTTGACTAGCTCGTTGATCAACAGATAGTCATTGTTTCCTGGCTATGGACATGGGGATGTCATTGATAACGGGATCGCATCATTAGGAGAATGATGTGATGGACAAGACCCAAACCTAAGCATAGCACAAAGATCGTGTAGTTCGTTTGCTGTAGCTTTTCTGGATGTCAAGTATCATTTCCTTAGACCATGAGATTGTGCAACTCCCGGATACCGTAGGACGGTAGGAGTGCCTTGGGTGTGCCAAACGTCACAACGTAACTGGGTGACTATAAAGGTACATTACAGGTATCTCCGAAAGTGTCTGTTGGGTTGGCACCAATCGAGAGGTATCTCTGGCCCACTCGGTAATGCATCATCATAATGAGCTCAATGTGATCAAGTGGTTGATCACGGGATCATGCATTACGGTACGAGTAAAGTGACTTGCCGGTAACGAGACTGAACAAGGTATTGGGATACCGACGATCGAGTCTCTGGCAAGTAACGTACCGATTGACAAAGGGAATTGAGTACGGGATTGATTAGGTCCTCGACATCGTGGTTCATCCGATGAGATCATCGAGGAGCATGTGGGAGCCAACATGGGTATCCAAATCCCACTGTTGGTTATTGACCAGAGAGTCGTCTCGGTCATGTCTGCTTGTCTCCCGAACCCGTAGGGTCTACACACTTAAGGTTCGGTGACGCTAGGGTTGTATATATATGAGTATGTAGTAATCCGAAAGTTGTTCGGAGTCCCGGATAAGATCCTGGACGTCACGAGGAGTTCCGGAATTGTCCGGAGGTGAAGAATTATATATAAGAAGTGTAGTTTCGGCCATCGGGAAAGTTTCAGGGTCACCGGTATTGTACCGGGACCACCGGATGGGTCCCGGGGGTCCACCGGGTGGGGCTACCCATCCCGGAGGGCCCCATGGGCTGAAGTGGGGAGGGGAACCAGCCCATAGTGGGCTGGTGCGCCCCCCCCCTTGGGCCCCCCATGCGCCTAGGGTTGGGAACCCTAGGGGAGGGGGCGCCTCCACTTGCCTTGGGGGGTACTCCACCCCCTTGGCCGCCCCCCCCCCCCCCTAGGAGATCCCATCTCCTAGGGCCGGCGCACCCCCCTAGGGGGCCTATATAAAGGGGGGGAGGGAGGGCAGCCGCACCTCAAGCCTTGGCGCCTCCCTCTCCCCTGCTACACCTCTCCCTCTCGCAGAAGCTCGGCGAAGCCCTGCTGCGATCACTGCTGCATCCTCCACCACGCCGTCGTGCTGCTGGATCTTCATCAACCTCTCCTTCCCCCTTGCTGGATCAAGAAGGAGGAGACGTCATCCGCTCCGTACGTGTGTTGAACGCGGAGGTGCCGTCCGTTCGGCATTTGGTCATCGGTGATTTGGATCATGGCGAGTACGACTCCATCATCCCCGTTCTCTTGAACGCTTCCGCTCGCGATCTACAAGGGTATGTAGATGCACTCTCCTCTCGTTGCTAGTTGACTCCATAGATTGACCTTGGTGAAACGTAGGAATTTTTTTTGTTTTCTGCTACGATCCCCAACAAATATGATGCACATGATGGTACAACAGGCGCGGGTATGGTGTTGAGGGACGACAAGGTTAGCATTGTCTTGTCTTCTTGCGCCGTGAAGCCATGTAAGCTGAATTATGTGTTTGCATGGAACGCTTGTTGTTTGCCGTCTAGAGGAGTGACTTGTCAAGCAAGGTTGAGATGGGCTCTATTGTTGCAGTCAAGTTGATTCAAACTCAGGAAGTAGATAGATCGGTCTACTCCTCACTCATTAAGGAGATTAGGCACCTCATGTGTCTTCGTGAATCATATATTACTTATGCCAATCGTATTTAAAATAAGGTCAGCGATAATTTAGCTAAGTTTGCTCATAGAGAAGGTAGATATATGACTTGGGTTGGTTCTGGCCCATTAGATGTAGTAGAGCTAGTTACGATTGTTTATATGAACATTATGAGTTGAGTAATACATTATTCCCCCTGCAAAAAAATGAAACACCTTCATTGTTGCGCTCGTTGATCCTCTTCTTCATACCAATCAACCATTTCTTGCCTTCATCATCCAAGATACTAGTATTCTACAACATGACCCTCGACTCCTCCACGTCTCTCGCAAGCCTTAACCGGAGGCTGGAACGGAGTCGGGTTCTGCGACATGCTCTTCTTTTCCGCGGCCACAACAGACGGATCGGTCGCGATCGCCGGATCGCCCACGCGTCCATCCACTCATCACCGGCCATCTCCGCACCGGGCCTCTCCGCGGCTACCTTCTGAAGCGGCGATCGACCAGCCACACTCTGAAGAACTGAGTACAAGGACCACGTCTTCATTGCCCTGCCCGCAGGCGCAGTGGAGTCAATGGAGCCGAGTGATGGATCGCCAGTTACCTCCTGGGATCACAGTAACTTCCGAACAGTACCGTCGTGTCCTGCGCCTCTGCCATCGCCACGAACTGCAGCAGTAAATGCACGAACAATAGCGCCTGTACCGCAGTGCCGCTACCACTGTGCACCTCGTCAGAGTTCGGAGTGATGGCTGATGGCTGATCGACGCCACAGGCTGCTTCGCCGCCGCAGTGCCTGTGACAGCATGAGCATGGCCATAAAAATTCCTGGGCGAAGATACCGTATCTGTGACGACTGCCCACGAGGTAAGCAGGAAAATTCCTGTTCCTCTGTGGCACCGCGTGTACTGTTGTACGTACTGTTCTGCCACTGTGTCCGTACGTGACCATCGGTCCATCGCCGCGGACGAAAGAGACGAGCCGCTTCTGATCGGACGGTCGGCAGCAATCAACACTGTCTGGAGAAAACGTAACGATGGTTCTCTTTCTTTAACAGGGGAAGCACTGATTGTTACTGGATTATGCGTCTGATTTTTTGTGTTGGGCGGTCGTGGAGTGGAGCAGGTGTGGATGGGCGACGGGGGAGGGAGGGAGCAGTCAGCGGAAAGTTTTCATCGCTGACGGGACCTGCGAGCGCGACGTGGACCGGGCAGGACACGGCGGCATGGCACAGTCTTACTGCACAGTTACAGCTCAGTCCTTTGTTCAGACGCAACCGCTGTACCTCTCACGTCTCATCGCAGTGGGTCATGGCGGGACAGCTCGGGCTAAATCTGGTGTTTCGACTCTTTCCTGAAACCTATTTAAAATTTGATCCTAGTTTGAAAAAAATTCAAAATCTGATCATTTTGCTACCGTCAGGGACCATGACGGTAGGATATAACAGCCTACCGCCAAAATCCCTGACGGTAGGGTTTCATGCCCTACCGCCAAAAACCTTGTAAATATTGAACACAGTGCGCGCTCATGCTTACCGCCAAACACCTTGGCAGTAGGTTTGTGCAGGCTACCGCCAGCCCGGTTGGCGGTGACAATATTTCCTATCGCCAAAGTCCCTGATGGTAAGCTGTTAGACCCTACCACCATAGACTCTGGCGGTAGCAAAAGGGTCAGATTTAAAAAAAAATCAAACTAGAATCAAATCTTAAATAGATTTCAGAAAAAGTTCAAAACACGAAAATTTGCCACAGCTCGGCCCAAGCTACAACGATGCGATGATTCTTTTCCTTCACGCAGCCCCTCGACCGTGGGCCGTAAATGGTGGATAAGTCGACCCTGACCCGTATCAAGATTTCTTTAGCCCGAAGCAATCATTGCTCCCTAGTCCGGTAGCTGGACTCTCCGGTGCAGAGATAGTCTAGCTAGGCTCTAATCTATGCATGGTGTGTTTATCTTGGATATACGTACTGTATAAGTTTGGCAGATATGCAGGGGCACCGTGCTAGCAGATTTTCGTCGAGACTACTCTCGACGAAAATCTTGAGCGACATGATCGCCAATCCATCTAGTCAAGATTCGGGGGCCTTGGTGTCCTCTCCATCAAAAACCAAGCAATCTGAGCAGCGCGTTCGGTCGAGCGTGCGTGACGACTCTCGGGTGCAGCAGCACGGGCCGACGCGTGACGGGAGGAGGGGCGACTATTCCTCCCGAACCCGTGTCCCGGCCGGAGCCACGCAACGCAGCCCCGATCCGAGACGGGCAGGAGTGGGTGTACTGGGGTGGGACGCAATCACGCAACGGACAAATCGTACGGTGCACCGGCCATGACTGTCAACGGAACAACGACCCCCGCTGACGAAACGGGACCACCGTCTCCTTAATGCTTTGACTCGCGCGCCGCACCGGTTCGCCAGCGGTTTACGTCGCCTTCCGGCGGACCTGCACCTAGCTCATGAATCATGATGCCCGCCAAACACTTGGGTTTGGTCCTCGGAAACTACTACTCCTACTACTATAGTAGCAGTGGTGGTGTGGACACGGGACGGGACCGGTCCAAGTTGGCGTGAGGGCGCACGCGAGCAGGTATGTCGCGCCATGCCGATCGGTCGAGGCCGCTGGGGCCAGCGGACGTACGCGCACTCTGTACTGTACCGATGTACCCTACACAGAACCAGTACTGTACGTAAGCGCCAGCTAGCCCGCCAGTGCCATCCCCATCAACACAAACTCCCCGGAGAGCGAGAGGCCCGAAATTTAAGTACCACGATAACCTAACATAAACTCAGCAAATCAACCACCGAACTACGACCAGACGACAAAGCCCTAACATGATTGCGTTCTTCGGAGGAAAACTATAACGCCCCAATCTTATATAGCTTTGGCCTTGTCGCGAAGAAAAACAAATCAAATTTTCATAATGGAAAGGGAGATTAATATTGCGCCCCTTGATCCGATTCAAACTATTTTTCTTCGTTTATTTTCTTTCTCGATGTTTTCTAAGATTATTCAACACTCTTTCCGGTTTTGGAAAGACAAAATATAGCTCCAACTCCCAAGCAGGTTCTGGTTTTTTTAAATATATATGTGAAATTACGGATGAGGTATATGCGTGTATGACACCGTGATCCGTGCAGAAAAAAGTTAAATATATGTTTGAAAACATTGCACAACTTTACGCCGCAATCTATGTATTCTATATATTTTTCCCAAATTCACATAAGCGATTTATGTTACAGAAAAGAGTATGAGAGAATACTGAGACAGGCCAACAATTTAGGGGTACAACATGCATTGGAGAAGTTCACACAATCACAATCTAAAGAGTAGCAAGAATAAGTGGTGATGTGATTCGGTTGTAGCGACACAATGGTTAGCTTTCTTACACAAACCTGTGATGTGCAGCCCCAGAAATGCAACAAGAACAAAGAGGTACGGTACAAGTGCAGGCAGTACGTACGTACACGTAGCATTACATGTGCTATAGTACTTACCAGCTAGCTGTTGGTCGTCGTTAAGAAGCATTTAACCGCAGCTTAATTAAGGCAATCGTGATGAGGAACTAAGCCAAACTAGGGTAGGTAGACGGACGGGTCCTGGACGTCCGTCCAGCAGCTCCCGCCGTTCCAGTAATCGGCCGGCGACGCGTCGCCGAGCTCGAAGATCCCCGCGTCCAGGGACATGAACGGCGCCATGTCGGCGACGGTGGAGGTGCAGGTGGGCTCCTCTGGCTCTTGCGCCGGCTCCTGCCCCGGGAGTAGCAGTGAGCCGATCGCCTCCTCCATCTTCGGCTCCGCCGAGAAGCTGAACACCGGGAGAGGCGGTGGAGGAGGCGGCGCGAAGAGGGACGCGAGGGCGGCCGCCTGGTCGGCGAATATCGGCGCCGGAGGTGGCACGTCTGCCGCGAAGGGGTAGTTCGTCATGCGGTTGGCGAAGGAGACCGCGTTGGAGTTGGAGTTGGACGACGGCGTGGGCGGGGGAGGGGGCTCGGTCTCCGTTGTCGTCGTCTCTTCCGCAGCGGCCGTGGGGCTGGCGCTGCCGCTGCCGCTGTTGGAGCGGGAAGAGGACGACGCGGACGCGCGCCGCTGGCTCTTGGCGTCCATGGCCGCGGGCGTCGACGGTGCCGACGCCGACGAGGAGCTGCGCTTGGCCTTGCGGCAGCCGCCGCCGACGGGGACGTTGCGGAGGACGCCGCCCTTGGTCCAGTACCGGCGGCAGCTCTTGCAGAAGTGGCGCGGCTGCGACAGGTTGTAGTTGTTGTAGTAGCAGAACTTGGTGTTGGTGGACTCGCACCGCGGGCACTTGACGGCCGCCTCCGGCTGCGCGGACGCCGCCTGCGAGAACACGCCGCACCGGGACGCCGGGCCCTGCACGCGCCGGATGTCCGCCGCCGCCGCGCCGCCGAACAGCCGCCCGGCGAGGCCCGGGATGGACTGGAAGTCTTGCATGGGCTGGTGCGGAGTTCAGAACGTTCTACTATAAGAGCGCGCGCTGCTATGTGCTTATTATCAGTGGCTTTGTGGGTGTGCTTGTCGACGAGCTAGGAGCGGCAAGAGCTCCACCCAATGAGCTTGGCCTCTGCATCACACATGGATAGCGGGTAAATATCTGCAACCGATGGATCGCTGCTGCCCGTGAAATTACGCAAGTGCCCTTGGCTTCTAAATGTTGACCAAAATACCCTTAAACAAAAAATGTTCCATGCCATGGATGTAATCGTACTAGCGTGTATAGAAACCTTGCGAATCAACCTGTGGTTGAGTTGGTTAGGTGGACAGTGGTATCCCCAACCCATCAGGGTTCAAATCCTGGTGCTCGCATTATTCCTGGATTTATTTCAGGATTTTCGGCGATGCGCTTTCAGTGGGGGGAGACGTTCCCGTCGACAACGAGGCGCCTACGATGACTTCGTAAATCTCAAGATGATATACCGGCTTAGTCTCTCGGAGGTGCTCATAGGGATAGGGTGTGTGTGTGCGTTCATAGGGGTAAATGTATGCGCGTGTATATGAGCGCTTGTGTCTGTACTGATGCTCAAAAAAAGTGTGTATAGAAACCTTGCATCTATCGAACGGGACGCTTCTTTTTTATTATGTGAAGCAAAAGGGTTATTAATTTCCTTCTTCTAATACAACTGCGGTGCCCTTGTTGTCGCGACATTACTCGAAAAGTTAATCAGCATGTGCTCGAGTCTTCACTTCAAAACTTATTGACTTGTTTAGTCGGGTATTTCTTGGTTGTGTGCGGAACATTCAATTCTAATTTATAAAACCTTTCAAATTCCCATCCCTAAATTGTGTGTGTTTTTGTAATAAATCATGTTCTTCGTCTTCCTCATATGCTTCTTCTTCCTACCGATTGCCTAACGTCCTCATGGGGGCCTTTGCTTGAGGGGTGCAACGGTGGAGTCATGGTCAATGAAGAGCGGATACATCATAGTTGGTGACCAGATATGTCATCTTGTTTATAAAGCTTAGGGTTGTCGATGCATCAAGGGGAGGCGAGTGCGGTGAGGATGGTTGATAAGCTACCGTCAGAGCCCAGAGGGGGCTAGATAAAAGATTTGTTGAAGAGTAGTCAAAGACGGTGTCAAGGTGCTACAGTTATAGGAGGTTGGCCACGGCAGACATGATCAAAACATCTTCGGAGGCGAATAGCGTGGTAATAGCAACAATATGAATAAGGCGATTGTGCACGCAAGAGATGATTCTGAAATTTCTAGACTCGATAAGAGATAAATAAAAATGAATAGTATCAATGGATATATTTCAAATTTGACCATGTATCCATGCATTGCACCAGACCCTTTCTTTTGACGGGTGACATTTGCCACATATTTCTACAAACGCGGGGCATTCCACCCTTCGTAGTACCCTTATCCTTAGTAGCGCATACAATTATGAACCGGGGGAGTCCCCCCCCTCCCCCCCCCCCCGCGCGGTCCCCGCGTCGTCCGCTTCGGGCGACTCGGGCGGCGACTAGGGTTTCCCCGTCGCGCCGCCGCTCCCTTACCCTCCCTCCCTCCCTCGCCGCCACCTAAGAAAGTCGTCGGATTCGCTCGCGCGGCCGCCGGTGATGGTGGCGGCAACGCCTCAGTCGCTCCTTCCCTCGAGGAGAACCTCGGATCTGGGGCGGCAGCCCTTCTTGGCGAGGCGGCGGCATCATCTCGGCTGGCGTCGTTCGCGGGTGTGCTCTGGCCAGCGGTCTCGACCACGCGGGTGGTGAGACGACGGCGGGTGGCGGCGGCGGCGCAGAGGTCTTCCCCTCCTCGTTAGATATGAGGTCTGGCTCCTCGCCCAGTCCCCTTCGTCCCCGCCACTTCACGCCGGCTTCCCTTCGGGAGTCGGTCTGGTGAGGGTGGGTGACCGGTGGTCTTGTTTTGGGCTGTGGGAAACCGTTGGTCGGCTTGGCCAGCCTGGCAGCAGCGACGTCCTTGACGCCATTTCCTCCTTGGAGGTGCTGCAGAGGCCCTTCCCCTTTCCACCCCTGTTCCTCCTCCCGAGTGAAATCCCAAAATCCGTCTAGGATTGGGCGGCGATGGCGCGATGTGCGTCGTGTCTTCCTTGGGGGCGCCGCCTGGGGAGGGTTGGGTTCAGGTGAGGGGTTCAAAAGTCGGAGCTTGGGCAGCTTGGGTGGTCCGTTGACGACGGTGTCAACGAGGCTCGGCTCCTCAGTGGCCTGTCTGTTTTACTTGATGCCCTTGCTGCCTTTCTTCAATAGCCGCACCTAGTGGTTTTCCTGCAGCTCTCAGGTGTTCTAGGATGTGGCGATGCGGCGGTCGCGGAGTGCTCGACTGTTCTAGTGGTGATGTGCTGCGGCTGCTCCAGGTCCCAAAGTTTGCACTTCCCCTGCTCTAGGATGAGTGTCTCTCAAGTCCGACGGTACGGCGCCTTGCGAACCATGGCAAGAGGGAAGGGTCCCTCTGCGGCGAGAGAGACGGAGGATGTGTATTGTCTTCCTACCTGGGCGTTGGTCGGGCTCACTTACCACACTCTGTTGTTAGCTGGTCCTCGTCGTGCTCGTGTGTGTCCCTATCCTAGATGTCTGTTTGGCTGTAGTCTTCGACTAGGACAAGCACCGAGCTCAGTTCCCTGCATTCTTTTTGAGCTTGTGCGATCTGTTGAGTTGTAAGCCTCCTAGAGTGTCCCCTTGTATCGTTTGGCTGAGGTGGTTTGTGTGCGTTTGTATTTCCTGGCCGGTTGATGGCTTTATTAATTCAAAGCAGGGCTCTTCGCGAGCCTTCGTTCTAAAAAAAACACTATGAATCGGGTGCTAACAAACTCCTAACAACCGTTGCTGAATGCAACCTTTGGGACCTTTTAGATAGGGTGTGTTTAGGACACATCTAGATGTGCTCTAGTTATTGCACATCTAAGTGAGTGAGTCAAGCATAAAGAGGAAAAAAAAGAAAAAAAAAGTATTCACACGAATCTCAACGTAAGATCAATGACATAGGATTTAGATGTGCAATACTTATAACACATCTAGATGTGCTTTAGCAAAACTGTTCTAGATAACACGGCGTGACATTCAAACTCTAGTATTGACATTTTATTATGTTATCCGAATTGAGGAGCTGTTGGTATTAACGTGTTTTGTGCAACGGGCTCATTTCAGATATTTGTGGGAAAGGCCATGGGAGTGTGGAGCTACTTGTTGCGAAGTGTTGCCCGAAGCATGCAGAGCAAGTGGGCACACCATGAACGAACCAACTCCTCATGATTTTTTGCACAAGTTCGGCTTCCATTCAAGGTGGCTATATAGAACCGCCCACCTAGGCTCCCATTTCGGAACGCTAGTTGTCACGATATCATGGCAGACATTCCTAACTAACCAATCCGATCCGGCGAGAAGGGTCATTGCACAAGCCACACAGTACGCTGCGTTCGCCCAATTTGCAGACAACTTAACACGGTATTTTAAATTGAAGAGCGTGCAGCCACACAGTTCACTGCATTTCATAATTTGCACATAGTTTGACCGTATATCTTAAAAAGAGTGTGCCTAATCAAACTTGTTTACAAAAAGAGTGAATTCCACTTTTTACCCCATATTTATACATTTGTGACACTAATTACCCCTTCGAGTGAAAATTCGTCTAGAATACCCCTTTTGAAATCTTTGGACCCTTGTTTTTTGATGCGTGTCCATCAGGTATGGTGTGAGGTGACGCCCTGTATCCAAAAATATGTGGACGGCCACAAGGAGTGGAACAGATAGACAAGAGAAGCTTGGACAAGATCGCCAATGATGCCCTCCGATCCTTACAGTTTTTTTTACGAATCAATGACGCAACATGCCGATCCTATCGACCATAAACAAACAAAATGTAAAACTGAGGTAAAACCGTGTTAAAAGTCTCCAAAATCTGACATTTCGATAAAAGTTCCGCTAAATAGGGTAATATATGTCACAAATGTACAACTACAAGATAAAAAATGGAATTCACTCTTACAAAAAACAAAAAATATGCACATGGTTTTTCTCCGAGGGCAACTGGCAGAGGGTACGTGCGTAGCGCCAGGAGTGTAGTCCATGACACATTAATTGGGCGGGCAGCGGACGTTCGTACGCGATCGAGCCGCGGTCGGCGTCACGAGGACCACGGCGCGATCACATCACGCCCGCTCGGCCAGCTGCCCCGTCCGTCCGGCCGGCCACGTCTGCGGTGCCGCGGCGCGGGCAGCGTCCGCGGTCGACCCGACCCGGCCCGGTGCCGCGCGCGCGCCACCTCCCCGATCGATAGGCGATGGCTAGCCACGACGTACGACGCGGGCGGCAGGCTATCTAGCCTAGCCAGTAATGGCGATCAGCGACGGGTTGGGTAGGTCGTTGCGCCAGCGCGCGCCCTAGCACGTACGGCCCGGTGCTAATCCTGCCCGGATTGGTACGTGGACGTGTGGCTACGTCGAGTCAGACCGGGCTCATCTGTGCAGATCGGATTGGTGTATGTGTACACGACGACGCCGCCGGTGATCAAGGGACGACGTGGGTGGCCCCGGGAGAGGAAAAGAAACAGAGGGTGGCTGCATGGCCGGGGACTGGGCTGAAGAGTCGCTGAGATGCACTTGTGGGGGGTTTGTTTTGCTGTCCATCCGCACACGTCCGCCTGTCGCGTCGGCGTCGGGCTCGCTCGAAGGCGCCGTCGCTTTCCCCCGCCTGCCCCGCCGTGTCCTACCAGCGTCTCATCCGTGCGAGCTATTTAGCACGTACGTACTCGTAGTAGGAGTACGTCCGTTTATGCGTGTTTTCCGGGGTATGAGACGTACGCACGACATTGTCCGGAACGCAGGGCACGTACATGTATGCAGCAGTAATTTTCTCTCGCCCCTGCATGACATCCGTGCCTCTCGTGAGTGTGCTGTACGTGTCCTCCCAGCTCTTTTATGAGTATATATGGCAGGTTAATTAGCAGCAATCAAGTCCTGGTTTTGCTTATGACCATCCAGGTTTCGATCTTGCTAAGTCTCGGTCGACTGATACTTTGTTCAGTCTCAGTCAATGATGTATCCATGAAATCTTACATTAAAATCCGTCTAAAATTTATTTTTTCTTTTTCTCTATTACATGTTATATCATTTGAATGAGACTTGGTAAAAATATCTAGACAAGTTCTTTTCGTTTCGCTCCTTCGTTCGGGGCATCGAGAATTCTGCATGCACATCATGGACCCGAAGCAATACCGGTCCAAAAATATTCTGGAGGCACAACGGCGCGTGACAAGCCCGGGTGTCCCCCACCGCCGGCGATGGTGCGCTTGGATCAGGCACGAGTACGGGCTGGCCATCAACCTCGGCGAGCAGGCGCAAGCCGTACGTGCGGTCCGAGCAGCCAGCGCACTGCCCACGGACGTGCTCGCGCCACGCTGCGGCGCACTGTTCCGTTGGACTTCCACCCATGCTCGGAACAGGACGTGTGGTGTGGCCGTACACCGCCATACGCCGTCCGACGGGTCGCCCGGCTTCCCACCGCCGTTGGCCCACCGGACGGGGTACGTGCGCCTTGACAACGTCCAGACGCGCTGTTCCGGCACGGTCTCCGCCGTACGTACGAGATATATTCATGCGTCTTCGTCGGATGGGCCTGCCTGCCTGCCATCACCAGCGCCCCTTGTCCTTTTGCTGTCACCTGTCAGTGCAGGTGCACGTACGTGCGCGCGTCCGTGCTGGACAGGAGTGGCAACCACACCGACGTGCTGCCGATCCACTCACGATATGATCTGACATCTTGTCCCCGACTGTGTGTTTCATATTCAACGAGGTCCTTCGGTCGAGTCTCTGATGAAAAATAATGCATGCTCTGCTAGGCCCACGGTGATTATTCGAGTGCACGGATCACCCAAGGAATCTAAGTTGGATCGGTGCATTTTGTGGCTAACATGAACGTACTTACTCCCTCCGTTCGTTTTTATAAGACGTTCAGACAACTTGCTTTGTGCTGTTTTTGAACCGTGTCTGAAAGTCTAAAACGTCTTATAAAAATAAACAGAGGTGGTACTAACGTAGAACCTTTGGTAGTGGTCGGCCAGTGCGAGGAGCATGAATCAGGGCGTGCGTGCATGCTTGGCGGCAACTAGGATCCAACTCTGACGTCTGGGACAATTGGCTCCCATCGATCTGGCTGAGCGTCAACAAGCGGAACTGGATTATCTAGGGTTAATTTTACGCCGACGGAGCAATCAGCCGGTACAATGATTCTTATCTAGGAAGAAAGATGAGCGGGGTCGATCCAAACAGGAGCCTGTCGCTGTACTGCTGGTTAATTTGTTAGGTCAAACGGCCACATTCACTCGGTGCTTGTCGACGCGTATCCATCCATCGCCGGAGCTAGATCGATCGATCGGTCGAGATCTAGCAGCACTGCTCAAGCAACTGTTAGTAGATCATGTAGCAGTAGCCTAGGCTTAATGACTGTTTGGTGAATCTGTGAGCAGTGAATAGCAGGAGCACAGGTGCAGAGCGTACGCACCTAACGAGCTATAGCGGAGGCACAATTGACAAAACCAATCTAGTTGCGGAGAGCGAGTCGTTTCCCTTCTGATGATGCATGCCGACCCGGCTGAAACTTGTGGAGCTAACTAGGGTTAGGGTCCGTCCGTGCGTACATGCCTCGTCGTGATGGGTACTGACGGCGCCCGCTCACCTGCCTAGAGGCAGTGAATTTCGCAGCAACGGTGTAGGTTTAGGTCGTAGAGGGGGGGTACGTCAGAGCAGCGATAGGGGGGAGGCAAACCGCAGGAGTCGACAGCGTGACAGGAAACCGAACGGACAGCGCGGTAGGGCGCGGCGGGGGGCGATCGACGTCCTCACCCGTCGCTCTCGTACGTACGTAGATCCCCGGAGACACGCGTGAATCGCCGCGCCAGCGACGCCACGGCCGGCCGGCCGGCAACGGGTACCGGCCTCGCCCTCACCTCCGGCCCCGGAGATATTCTTACTCCGTCGATCGATCGATGCTCCATTATATATACATCTCGTGTGCAGTCGGTTTCTCCAGTATCTCTCGGGGTTTCTTACAACCAACGAGCTGTTCACGGAAAGCTCAGCCTGTTACGGAAAGGAGGCCGCCGCTGCCGTTGCCGTCGCCGGTGCGTGTATTCATGCCGGCCGCAACGCTCGGCTCAACGGCGAAGCCCGCCCACGTGCCGCCCTTGCTGTCGTGCCTAACAAACTTCTATTGCCGGCCCGCCTTAATGCTCGGCTCCCCGGGGCACCACGCGCCGGATGCCCCGCGGGATTCGACCCCTCGTGCCATGCAGTTCAGCGTGCTCGGATCGGATGCACATACCGATCGTCAAGTTGCAGCCGCGCGCGTAGATATCCGGGCGACGGGGACGGGACGCTGCTGCGAGGTCCCGAGATTGGGACTGAGATATATACGGCCGTGGCCCTCGTGGGGACTCGGGGAGATAAGAGGGGCGGCCGAGCCAAGCTAGGCCTTTTGCCTTTTGGGGTTCAATGGCGATTCGTCGTGGTCCTCTCGCCGAGTCGTGGCCTAATTAGTTGCCTCTCGTGGCGCGTCCTGACAGTGAGAGGCGCCCTCGTGGTTATGCCGGTATGGTCCTCACTAAGCCGCGCGCTGCTAGCTGATCAGGCTCGCGTACGTACGGCTCGTACTTGCAGCGGTGCAGATTCTCACACAACTGCTTATCGTTGCTAGGACGTCGGCCGGCCTCCGCCCGGTTGACGCTACATCCAAACCTCTGGTTTTTTACGGCATGAAAACGGATGGCTTTGGTATGAGTATTCATCCGAATGAGCCGAAAACAGCGGGGATTACGGGCCAAATCGTGCGAGTTTTTGTCCCCCTCGCGTCAAACTCCAAAGCACAACTGATGCGCGTACGTTGCCGTCGTCAGGGCTCACTTATCAGTAGTTATTATTGCACGCCCTTGGCCACAGGGAAGTGACCACTAGCTAGGTAGTGACCCGGAGATTTCATTGCCAGGAGAGGAACCTTACAGGTGCAAGCCACCAAATTGGCATATCCTGGTGGCGCGGGATTTGCTCGCCACGGCTCGGCTCACTCTGCCGAGTGACTCGTCCATCCATGCCTGTCTACCATAGGCCGTAGCGTCAAAGGGATGGCAAGAAGATGCCAAAATGACGGACGGTGCTTGAGGGCTACTGACGACCTTCTGGTAGGCCTAGAGAAGAGAATCGTTAGGACCCCGTCCCGTCCATGGTGTCATCTCTCCAACCCAACAGCGTGTGCGTGAATGGACGCACGGGTCGCGCATGGCCCGTGCGTGAGTGGACGTGGGGGAGTCGATACGCCAGAGGCAAGTTGCGATCGCCAAGAAGAATCCTGACTTGGAACGCACGAACGACCAGGCGCGCGCGGAGCCGAACGGGCTCGGCCACGGGCGTGGATGGCATTTTGTTCTTGTTCCCCTTGCACTGTTGTTTGATTCCCGCGGCTGCGTGCTCGCGTCCGGGCCGGGATTCGTGGGAGGAATGGAGGCTTCTGTGGGCGTGGAGACAAGATCAGCAAGGCCGACCCTTATCTTCTAGCTGGGGACTTTCTAATCGAGCTAGGCCCCTCCGCTTGATGCTCGGTGAGGCAACGAATCGAGCATCTGCGCTCAGATGGGAGGGGGCTGAGTGATGTTTTTTTAATGCAACCCCCCACTGAGAGAAGCTTCTGGATTAATGACAGGTGCACACACCTTCACTGACCACCGTACAAGGAACAACGTTTCTTCTTCTATAAAACCACTTTGTGGCTCCAACCAACTGAAACTACTGTGAAATTCCCAAGGGATTTCTGCAATGATGAACATTTCATTCGGAGGGTGGCTTTTCTCTCCCTCCCTCTGAGAAAAAGCGGCTTTGTGGCTTTTGTTTTTGAGATAAGTTTTTCTTAGATAATTCTTTTGTTTGTCTAAGAAAGTTCTCGAGTTCACAAACTTTGGCCCAACTTTCCAACAAAATAACATGCGGCTTAGTGGTGGTATTTGATTCTTTTAGGGGTTAGCGCTGGTATTTGAAAAAAAAAATAGTTGATAGGTGGCATTTGATTTTTTTGAGCGATAAACCAAGCTTTATTCAGCAAATTCCACAGAATATTTGATGAGTTGGGCAGAACCACAGTACCTCACCTTGCAGCCCATAGTTGCATGCACCTTGGCAAAAGCACTGGTCTGCCCTGGCTTGGCTTGGGGGAGGGGAGCTCCTATCTGCCGCTCTCTGCCGCAAATATCTCAAAGTACAGAGGTTCGCGAGGGTACCAGTTCAACTAGCCAACATTAATACTACAAGGCAGCGCTAACCCTCTAAGAACACACTCCAGCACGGCCCGGAATATTTTTGAAATTTCCATCGTCAAGCATTTTTTTGGAAAAAAGTGAATGTTTTACGAAACGGGACCACTTTTCAAATTTATTGCCAAATTAAAAAAATTCAAAAATTCCAAAGCGAACATTTTTTCAAAATAGGAACATTTTCTAAAATACCAAAAAATCCAATAGGAACATTTTTTGAAATTGGCAAACCATTTTTCCGACTCCAAAATAATTTTGAAAACATGAATATGTTTTGAAATTTCTGAAAAACTGCAATATTTTTCCTAATTCCCAAAAAATTATGAAGACACGAATATTTTTTTTCCAATTTGCAAAAAATTATTCAAAGGGACACATTTCTTAAAATCTTGAAAAAAATAAACATTTTAAAGAAAAATGTGACCAATTTTTCAAAACATGATTTTTTTTACTAAATTCCTGAAAAATATTGGATAAATGTGAATTTTTTAAATTTATGAACAATATTTGAAAAAACATGAAGGTTTTATAAAATTCAGAATGTTTTTTTAACATTTTTGAACAAATTTTAGAAAAGAAGAACATTTTTCAAACTCCCCCCAAAAAATTGAAGACTCAAACATTTTTTCAAATTTCTGAACAAATTTTAGAAAAGTGGAACATTTTTCAAATTGAAGACGCAAACGTTTTTTCAATTTACAAAAAAGTTTTACAACAGAAACATTTTATAGAATCTTGAAATAAAAGTTATGAAATGTTCAAGGAAAAATAATGAACAATTTTTTAAAACACAAATAATTTTGAAATTACTGAACAATATTTGAAAAATGCATATACTTTTTTGAATTTATGAACAATATTTGAAAATGAGAACATTTTTTGAAATTTGGAGCTTTAAAACTTGAACATTTTTATATGATCACCTGTTTTCTATATGAGCACCTGTTTTAACATCCCAGACCACTCGCCACTCTCCAGTGTGCGTTTGGTCGACAGTTTGCTTCAGCGAGCGGCGGATAAGATTTTCCTAGGGGGAGCTCCTATTTGGCATTTCAGGCGCTAGGGAAGCTCCATGTCGCCCAGGTGCCAACTATGGTGGTCCGGCCCTTGTAGATTTCACTTTTTTCCCCTAAGGAGTGATTTTCCTAGGGGGAGCTCCTATATTGCGTGAGATTAGTCATCTCTCTACTTATTTTCAGGATATTCGTTTTGTTCATGAGAATAGGAAGTTTAATTTTGAAGCGCATACTCTTGCGAAAGCTGCTGTTTCTTTGTCTAACGGGCGCCATGTGTGGCTTGTAACTACGCCCGATATCATTTGTATCCCTATGAACATTCAAATTTAATAAAGGCTACAGATGCTAAAAAAAGTGCATTTAGAAAAAAATCACAAAAACAAACGAAATCGTGAATTCAAAATAATTCACGGATTTTGAAAAAGTTCATGAATCCTGAAAAAGAGTTCATCAAATTTTTAAAAAAAGTTCATCAATTTTTTTTAAAAAAGTTCACCCATATTGAAAAAAAATATTGATGCAAAAAAAGGTTAATCGAGTTTGAAATATAAAGAGTTAATTTATTTTGGCAAAATGATGTGATTTGGCATGCTCAAAGGATATAAGTCGGTTTAGGGCCAGGATTAATTTCGAGAATTACAAAAGCAATATAAAATTGGGCGGGCTGCTACACGTCGGTCGATGGATCTTTTAAAAAAATCCGCCGCGTTATGAGTCGTCGAATCTGACGCAATCTAATGGGTGGATGTATTTCTCTACTTCGCAACAGAGATTTTGTTCCAGAAACATTTTCAACATTTGTTGTGTTCCGGACTTTTTTGCAACACATGTATTGTTGCAGACTTTTTTTGCAACAAATGTCTTATTCTGGAAAAAAATTTGCAACAAAGTTTTATTGTAGCTTTTATTTTGCAACATAAATAATGTTGCAGAATTTATGTTTCCCAATATTCACCTTTTTGCAACACAGGTATTGTTGCGAAAGTACTTTTGGAACACATGTGATGTTTTAGAAAAACTTACCGAGGACGCTGCAATCCAAATTCCTACCTGCATTGCCCAACATAAAAGATGTGATCGGCGTCATCGCACGACATAGTGCGTGGTGGACGCATACGTAAAATACAATTCCTTCACAACCTCAAAAATATGTCCAGAAACAAGAATTGGATGGTGTGCTCACCATGAGCATGGGATCTTGAATAATTTTACATATCCAAGGTTCAGATGAGTCAAAGGATTTATGATAATTTTGTGAGAATTATTGTCAAGGCAAAAATACATGTTCCTTTACAACCTAAGGCAAAAGGATTATTACTTTAATAGGAAAATGAAGATTTAATTGGAATAGAAAGTGTGGTTGGGCTAGGATGGAGATGTGCTATGATATTTTTGCTTCTTCGCTTGAGATGTGCTATTCTTGCAATGTCATTTTATTTTGCTTTGTTTGCTTATTGAATAAAATACTTAAGATCTAAAAATTTTGAAATAAGAGAAAATCCTCACATAGCTACTTAATTATTTAACTACTCATTTGATCTTCACTTAATTATTTGTCATTTATTATTGTGCTTCACACATATCCTAAGAGTAAATTGTTGAATGAATTGAATATCATAAAGTTGAAATTATATGTGCCTCATATACTTGTATCATATCTAATAATAATTTCACATTGGGTTTATAAAGTAAAATCTATTGAAGTTTGACAATCACAATATTGGTCATACAAGCAATTCATGAATGATTAGAGAATTTTCACATACAAATATATTATCTTGGACATCTTTTATGATTGTGAATACACATTAATTATTTTCAAACTTGAGCAAATTAGTTGAAGCTGGACAAGGAATACAACATAATGAGTTATGGTTGGGTATACTTGCGTCGAAGTTATATAGTTATGGATTCTCCAACATGTGGTGCTTGTTTAGAATCTTTTGGTAGCCAAAGCTTCTGTACTAAGAGAGAATACTGCTTGTGCATTCAAAATCCTTGAGCCAAGTTTTTTCCATGAGTGTCCACCATATATACCTATATACGGTATTACCCTGCTGTTCCAAGTAATTTTGCATGTGCCATCTCTAAGTCTTCAAATAAACATCTATTTTGTGTGTCTGTACCGCTCATGGAGTGACATGGGGTGGTCAGTATCTTCCATGCTAAGCGGGTTATTCTCACGATGAGTGTTTATTCGCCTGTCATTGCACGAGAGAGGCTGGTAATCATGATGCCCAGTGTAGTAATCAAAATAAAAAAATAAAATGAAACAAGCTCCCCCAGAAAGTTGATTGTATGGAGGACACCCGAGGATTTGGCTAGCCATGGTTTGTGTTTGAATGGTTGAGGGGGATTGAGAACTCTATATCATTTTTTGGTACTAACCTATTGACATAGTGCCAAGTGACCGTTCCTGTTTTTTCTGTGTTTTTTACATTCTAGAAAATCAATATCAGACGGAGTCCAAATGCCACGAAACTTTACGGAGAATTTTTATGGGCCAGAAGGAACACAATGGGCCCTGGTTGCGCCTGGGGGGTGCCCCGAGGGGCGCACAACCCACCAGGGCGCGCCAGGAGGCCCAGGCGCGCCCTGGTGGGTTGTGCCCACCTCGGGTGCCCTCCGGACCGCCTCTTTGCTCTATAAATACCCCCAAAATCCCAGAACCCTAGGGGAGTTGACGAAATATTTATCCAGCCATCGCGGAGTCCAGAACCACCAGATCCAATCTAGACACCATCTCGGATGGGGTTCACCACCTCCATTGGAGCCTCTCCGATGATGCGTGATTAGTTCTTTGTAGACCTTCGGGTCCGTAGTTAGTAGCTAGATGGCTTCATCTCTCTCTTGATTCTCAATACAATGGTCTTTTGGAGATCCATATGATGTAACTCTTTTGCGGTGTGTTTGTTGGGATCCGATGAACTTTGAGTTTATGATCAGATCTATCTTTTTATATTCACGAAAGTTATTTGAGTTTCTTTGATCTCTTATATGCATGATTGCTTATAGCCTCATATTTCTTCTCCGATATTTGGGTTTTGTTTGGCCAACTTGATCTATTTATCTTGCAGTGGGAAGAGGTGCTTTGTAGTGGGTTCAATCTTACGGTGCTTGATCCCAGTGACAGAAAGGGAAACGACACGTATGTATCGTTGCTACTAAGGATAAAACGATGGGGTCTATCTCTACATAAATAGATCATGTCTACATCATTTCATCGTTCTTATTGCATTACTCTGTTTCTCCATGAACTTAATACACTAGATGCATACTGGATAGCGGTCGATGTGTGGAGTAATAGTAGTAGATGAAGGCAAGAGTCGGTCTACTAATCTTGGAAGTGATGCCTATATAATGATCATTGCCTGGATATCATCATAATTATTTTAAGTTCTATCAATTGCCCAACAGTAATTTGTTCACCCACCTTTGCTATTTTTCTCGAGAGAAGCCACTAGTGAAACCTACGGCCCTCGGGTCTTCTTTCTCATTATTTGCCTTTGCGATATACTTTTCTCTTGCTTTTATTTTCAGATCTACTAAACCAAAAACCCCAAAATACCTTGCTGCAATTTATCCTTATTTATTTTATTTAGCGTTCGATCTATCAATTTACTACAAATTTATCTCACGTCTGTTTGCCACTTGAGGCGTTGTACCCCGAAAGGGATTGAGAGCCCCTTTAACACGTCGGGTTGCGAGGATTTGTTATCTGTGTGCAGGGGTTGTTTACGTTGTGTTTCTTGGTTCTCCTACTGGTACAATAACCTTGGTTTCATATCCGAGGAAAATACCTACCGTTGTTGTGCTGCATCAACCCTTCCTCTTTGGGGAAATACCGACGTAGCTTCAAGCGACATTAGCAAGCATCATGTGGTGGGGAAAGATCCAATCACATATATCCATTCAAGTATATTTGATCATGAACTATTATTGTTAACAATTATCTTTATGATAAATAAGTTAAGAGGCGAAACATTAAGCCCCTATCTTTCTCTATGTCCGATGGACAGTGCATCAATAGGTTAGTCCCAAGAAATGATATAAAGTTGCTATAAAATGATTGTAAAACATCCAAGAATGATAATATAACAACATGAATACTTCATAAATTATAGATACGTTGGAGACGTATCAGTATTCAACTTATGGATTATTGTGACATTGGGGTAATCTATGCATAGGGGTTGATACATGTTTTCGTCCTTCTTTCTCTGGTAGAAACCTTAGGGCACTCTTTGAAGTTCTTTGTGTTGGATTGAATATTGTGAATCTGAAGTTGTTTGATGCATATCAAATAATCAACTCAGGGATACTTGTGGTGACATTGAAGTATCTTGGTGACATTAGAGTTGGTTGATGTGTATCATATGGTGTTATTTTAGTACGAACTCTAGGGCTATTCGTGACACTTATAGGGATGGCTCAATAGATTGATCAGAAGAGGTAAAATTGAGGTGGTTTCGTACCCTACAACATTTTTATGTTCTCCGCTAGATAAGAACTTTGGAGTGATTCTTTGTCATGCGTTGAGGGATTGTTATATGATTCAATAATGCTAGCACCGCTGAGAGATTGCACTAGTGAAAGTATGAACCCTAGGCCTTGTTTCTAAACATTGCAATATTGTTTGTGCTCGCTTTTGCTACTTACTACCTTGTTGTTTTTATATTTTCAAATTACAAAAACATATATCTACTATCCATACTACACCTGTATCACCATCTCTTCGCCGAACTAGTGCACCTATACAATTTGCCATTGTATTGGGAGTGTTGGGGACGCAAGAGATTTCTTGTAGTTGATTGCAGGGTTGTTTGAGAGAGACTATCTTCATCCTATGCCTCCCACGGGTTGATAAACCTTAGGTCATCCGCTTGAGGGAAAATTGCTACTTGATGACCCACAAGTATAGGGGATCTATCGTCCTTTCGATAAGTAAGAGTGTCGAACCCAACGAGGAGTAGAAGGAAATGATAAGCGGTTTCCAGCAAGGTATTCCTTGCAAGTACTGAAATAAGTGGTAACAGATAGTTTTGTAATAGGATAATTGGTAGCGAGCAACAAGTAACAAAAGTAAATAAAGTGCATCAAGGTGGCCCAATCCTTTTGTATCAAAGGACAAGCCTGGACAAACTCTTATATGATGTAAAGCGCTCCCGAGGACACATGGGAATATCTTCAAGCTAGTTTTCATCACGTTCATATGATTCGCGTTCGGTACTTTGATAATTTGGTATGTGGGTGGACCGGTGCTTGGGTGCTGCCCTTACTTGGACAATCATCCCACTTATGATTAACCTCTATTGCAAGCATCCGCAAATACAACAAAAGTATTAAGGTAAAACTAACCATAGCATGAAACATATGGATCCAAATCAGCCCCTTACAAAGCAACGCATAAACTAGGGTTTAAGCTTCTGTCACTCTAGCAACCCATCATCTACTTATTACTTTCCAATGCCTTCCTCTAGGCCCAAATAATGGTGAAGTGTCATGTAGTCGACGTTCACATAACACCACTAGAGGAGAGACAACATACATCTCATCAAAATATCGAACGAATACCAAATTCACATGACTACTAATAGCAGGACTTCTCTCATGTCCTCAGGAACAAACGTAACTACTCACAAAGCATATTCATGTTCATAATCAGAGGAGTATTAATGTGCATATAGGATCTGAACATATAATCTTCCACCAATTAAACCAACTAGCATCAACTACAAGGAGTAATTAACACTACTAGCAACCCACAGGTACCAATCCCGGACTTGGAGACAAGAATTGGATACAAGAGATGAACTAGGGTTTTGAGAGGAGATGGTGCTGGTGAAGATGTTGATGGAGATTGCCCTCTCCCGATGAGAGGAGCGTTGGTGATGACGATGGTGATGATTTCCCCTTCCCGAAGGGAAGTTTCCCCGGCAGAACAGCTCTGCCAGAGCCCTAGATTGGTTCCGCCTCGTGGCGGCGGAGTTTCATCCGAGAAGATGGCTTATGATTTTTTTCCCATCGAAAGACTCCATATTGTAGAAGATGGCCACCGGAGGGCCACCAGGGGGCCCACGAGGGAGGGGGCGCGCCCAGGGGGGTAGGGCGCGCCCCCACCCTCGTGGGAAGGGTGTGGCCCCCCTGGTGAGGTTCTTGCGCTCAGTATTTTTTATATATTTGGAAAACATCATCCATGAAGTTTCAGGATTTTTGGAGCTGTGCAGAATAGGTCTCTAATATTTGCTCCTTTTCCAGCCCAGAATCCCAACTGCCGACAGTCTCCCTCTTTATGTAAACCTTGTAAAATAAGAGAGAATAGGCATAAGTATTGTGACATAATGTGTAATAATAGCCCATAGTGCAATAAATATTGATATAAAAGCATGATGCAAAATGGACGTATCAACTCCCCCAAGCTTAGACCTCGCTTGTCCTCAAGCGAAAAGCCGAAATCGAAAAATATGTCCACAGGTTTAGAGATAGAGGTGTCGATAAAAATAAAATACGGACATGAGGGCATCATGATCATTCTTAGAACAACAACTTACATAATTCTTTGTCATATAATATCTGATGCTAGAGTAATAATTCAATCACAATATCAAGTAGTAATCGTAAACTTCATTGAAAACTAACAAACTACAATCTCAGTCATTGAAGCAATTGCAATTTATCATAACATAGGAAAGAGTCAATGTATAAGAGCTTTTCAGCAAGTCCACATACTCAACTATCATATAATCTTTCACAATTGCTGACACTCACGCAATACTTATGGGTATGGAGTTTTAATCGGACACAGAGAAAGATAAGGGCTTATAGTTTTGCCTCACAACGTTTTACCTCAAGGGTAATGTCAACAGTAATAGTTCATGAAAACTCACATCCAATTAGCCATATATACCAAGATCTTTCCAACATATTGTGCTTGCCAAAGGATAAAATGTAAAAAGGAAGGGTGAAGATCACCATGACTCTTATGCAATGTAGGAGATAAAAGTAAAAGATAGGCCCTTCGCAGAGGGAAGCAGTGGTTGTCATGCGCTTTTATGGGTTGGATGCACAAAATCTTAATGCGAAAGAACGTAACTTTATATTGCCACTTGTGATATGGACCTTTATTATGCAGTCTGTCGCTTTTATTACTTCCATATCACACGATCGTATAAAGCTTATTTCATCCACACCAATCAATCACACATATTTAGAGAGCAATTTTTATTGCTTGCACCGATGACAACTTACTTGATGGATCTTACTCAATCCATAGGTAGGTATGATGGACTCTTATGGCAAAACTGGTTTAAGGGTATTTGGAAGCACAAGTAGTATCTCTACTTGGTGCAATGAATTTGGCTAGCATGAGGGGGAAAGGCGAGCTCATCATGTTGGAAGATCCAAGACAATATAATTTATCTCAGATGTAAGAAAACATAACCCATTACGTTGTCTTCCTTGTCCAATGTCAACTCTTTAGCATGTCATATTTTAATGAGTGCTCACAATCATAAGAGATGTCCAAGATAGTATATTTATATGTGAAGACCTCTCTTTCTTTATTACTTCCTATTAATTGCAACGATGACCAAAACTGTGTTTATCAACCCTCAATAACTTTTATTCATCATACTCTTTCTATGTGAGCTCATTACTCTCCATAAGACTCATATGATCTCTTTGTTTCTTTTTATTTCTTTCTCTTTTCTTTTATTCCTTTAGGATCATGGTAAAATAATCAAGCCCTTGACTCAACACTAATCTTTATTATATAGCTCACGGACTCGATTACATAGAAGGATAATAAAGCAAAACTCACAACTAGATCATACTAAGAACTTTTATTCTACTAGATCAAGATATTACCTAAAGGATCGAACTAAGAAAAAAGGTAAAGATAAATGTGATGGTGATACGATACCGGGGCACTCCCCCAATCTTGGCAGTTGCCAAGTGGAGTGCCCATACCCATGTGATTATGTCTCCTTTGTTGGTGAAGAAGGTGGGGATGTCGATGATGGATAGTCGCACATTGAGCGTAGGAGGTCTTCTAACTTGCGGATAATGCCCTTGAGTGCGATGATATGCTCCTTCAACAAAATATTTTCACGTGTGAGATACTTATTTTGTATACGAGCTAACTCAATCATCTTGAAAGCTTCGATTTCTGTTGGGGTAAGAAGATTGTGATCCAGTTGAAGGGTGTTTTCTGTTGCCGGAACTTGGTCCTCCATGGCCTTCTTGATCCCTTCATCCTTGTTGATCTCCATGGGTTCTTCTCTCTTCAGCTCTATCTTCATTAGCCAAGCATTGTTGCCCTCATGGTTGGAGGAGGAGGGAGACGACATAGTGCCTCGCCTTGACAACCCTGACAGAAAGCAGCTCGAAACAAAGACAAGAGATATTTGCATGATACGGAGGTCAAAACCTCCGGGAGATTATATAATGAATTTTTACTGACCAAAATACGTAACGTGTAAGAAAAAGGAGTCCGGAGAGCACACGAGGTGCCCACGAGGTAGGGGGGCGCCCCCAGTAGGGTAGGGCGCGCCCTCCACCCTTGTGGAGGCCTCGTGTCCTTTCCGGACTGCTTCTTATTTTTCTATTTTTTAAATATTCCAAAACGGAGAAATATTGCCTTAAAAATTGTTTTGGAGTCGGTTTACTTACCGTACCACATACCTATTCCTTTTCGGAGTCTGAAACGTTCTGGAAAGTGTCCCTTATGTATTCCTCCGGGGTTACGGTTTCAATAACATTGGTTTCAGCATTTATAGGATTACCTGAGATATAATGTTTAATTCTTTGACCGTTCACCACCTTCGGATTTGTGCCTTCGAAGTTGTTGATTTTTATGGCACCGGAACGATAAACCTCCTCGATAACGTAAGGACCTTCCCATTTAGAGAGAAGTTTTCATGTGAAAAATCTTAAACAAGAGTTGTATAGCAATACATAATCACCAACATTAAACTCACACTTTTGTATTCTTTTGTCATGCCATCTTTTAACTTTTTCTTTAAACAACTTGGCATTTTCGTAGGCTTGGGTTCTCCATTCATCGAGTGAGCTAATATCAAATAACCTCTTTTCACCGGCAAGTTTAAAATCATAATTAAGTTCTTTAATAGCCCAATAAGCCTTGTGCTCTAGTTCGAGAGGTAAGTGACATGCTTTTCCATAGACCATTTTATACGGAGACATACCCATAGGATTTTTATATGCAGTTCTATAGACCCATAATGCATCATCAAGTTTCTTGGACCAATTCTTTCTAGACCTATTAACAGTCTTTTGCAAAATTAATTTGAGCTCTCTATTACTCAATTCTACTTGACCACTAGACTGAGGGTGATAAGGAGATGCAATTCTATGATTAACATCATATTCAGCAAGCATTTTACGGAAAGCACCATGAATAAAATGTGAATTACCATCAGTCATTAAATATCTAGGGACTCCAAATCTTGGAAAAATAACTTCTTTAAGCATTTTAATAGAAGTGTTATGATCAGCACTACTAGTTGGAATAGCTTCTACCCACTTAGTAACGTAATCAACAGCAACTAAAATATGTGTATATCCATTAGAGGAAGGAAAAGGTCCCATATAGTCAAAGCCCCAAACATCAAATGGTTCAATAACAAGTGAATAATTCACAGGCATTTCTTGACGTCTACTATTATTACCAATTCTTTGACATTCATCACAAGATAAGACAAACTTACGGGCATCCTTGAAGAGAGTAGGCCAATAAAAACCAGATTGCGGTACCTTATGTGCAGTCCTATCTCCAGCATGGTGTCCTTCATAAGCTTCGGAGTGACACTTGCGTAGGATTTGTTCTTGTTCATTCTCAGGTACATAACGTCTAATAACACTATCTACTCCTTTATAAATATGTGGGTCATCTCAAAAGTAATGCCTCAAATCATAGAAGAACTTTTTCTTTTGCTGGTATGTGAAACTAGGTGGTATAAACTTAGCAACAATGTAATTAGCATAATCAGCATACCATGGAGCAGTATGAGAGGCATTTATGACATTTAATTGCTCATCAGGGAAGCTATCATCAATAGGTAGTGGGTCATCAAGCACAATTTCTAACCTAGAAAAGTTGTCTGCAACGGGGTTCTCAGCTCCTTTTCTATCAACAATATGCAAATCAAATTCTTGTAGCAAGAGAACCCATCTAATAAGTCTAGGTTTAACATCTTTCTTTTCCATGAGATATTTAATAGCAGTGTGATCAGTGTGAATAGTTACTTTAGAATCAACAATATAAGGTCTAAACTTATCACAAGCAAATACAACTGCTAAGAATTCTTTTTCAGTAATAGCATAATTTCTTTGAGCATTGTCTAGAGTTTTACTAGAATATTGAATAACATTTAGTTTCTTATCAACTCTTTGTCCTAGAACAGCACCTACAGCATAATCACTAGCATCACACATAATTTCAAAGGGTAAATTCCAATCAGGTGGCTGAACAATAGGTGCAGAAATCAATGCTTTCTTAAGTATTTCAAATGCTTCTACACAATCATCATCAAAGACAAATGGTATATCTTTTTGTAATAAATTAATCAGAGGCCGAGAGATTTTTGAGAAGTCCTTAATGAACCTCCTATAAAAACCGGCATGACCAAGGAAACTTCTTATACCTTTGATGTCCTTGGGACATGGCATCTTTTCAATAGCATCAACCTTGGCTTTATCAACTTCAATACCTCTTTCAGAAACTTTATGCCTCAAGACAATACCTTCATTAACCATAAAGTGGCACTTTTCCCAATTCAAGACAAGATTAGTTTCTTCACATCTCTGCAAAACTCGATCAAGGTTGCTCAAGCAGTCATCAAAAGAAGATCCATAGACGGAAAAGCCGTCCATGAAAACCTCACAAATTTTTTCACAAAAGTCAAAGAATATAGCCATCATGCACCTTTGAAAGGTAGCAGGTGCATTACATAACCCAAAAGGCATACGTCTATAAGCAAAAGTACCAAAAGGGCATGTAAAAGCAGTCTTTGATTGATCTTTGGCTGACACAGGTATTTGAGAGAAACCAGAATAACCATCTAGAAAGCAAAAATGTGTATGTTTGGACAATCTTTCTAGCATTTGATCAATAAAAGGTAAGGGGTAATGATCTTTTTTAGTAGCCTTATTTAATTTGCGGAAATCAATTACCATCCTATAACCTGTAATAATTCTTTGAGGAATCAATTCATCTTTATCATTAGGAACAACAGTAATACCTCCCTTCTTAGGGACACAATGGACAGGGCTTACCCACTGACTATCAGCAACGGGATAAATTGTACCTGCCTCAAGGAGCTTTAGTATCTCCTTTCTTACCACTTCTTTCATTTTAGGATTCGGCCGGCGTTGATGATCACGAACTGGTTTAGCATCTTCTTCCAAATTAATTTTATGTTGACATAGAGTGGGACTAATGCCCTTAAGATCATCAAGAGTATACCCAATAGCAACATGGTGCTTCTTCAGAGTTTTCAATAATCTCTCTTCTTGATGTTCTGGAAGGTTAACACTAATAATAACAGGATATATCTTTTTCTCATCAAGATAAGCATATTTAAGAGTATCAGGTAACTATTTAAGCTCAAACACTGGATCACCCTTGGGTGGGGGAGGATCCCCTAGGATTTCAACAGGTAATTTTTTTTCCAGCATAGGTTCCTATTTAAAGAATACTTCATCTAATTCCTTTCTTTCGTTCATAAACATATCGTTTTCATGGTCTAGCAAATATTGTTCTAAAGGTTCACTAGGAGGTACGACAATAGAAGCAAGACCCATAATTTCATCCTTACTAGGTAATTCTTCTTCACGGTGTTGTCTACTAAATTTAGAAAAATTAAATTCATGAGTCATATCATCTAAACCAATAGTAACAACATCTCTTTTGCAATCTATGGTAGCATTAACGGTATTTAAGAAGGGTCTACCAAATATAATGGGACAAAAGCTATCTTGTGGGGAACCAAGAACAAGAAAATCAACAGGATATTTAGTTTTCCCACACAAGACTTCAACATCTATAACAATTCCCATTGGTGAAATAGTATCTCTATTGGCAAGTTTAATTGTGACATCAATATCTTCCATCTCATCAGGTGCAATATCATGCATAACTTCTTTGTATAAGGAATAAGGTATTGCACTAGCACTAGCACCCATATCACATAAGTCATGATAACAATGATCTCCTATTTTAATAGAAATAACAGGCATGCCTACTACAGGTCTAGGTTTATCTTTATCACGAGGTTTAGCAATTCTAGCAGTTTCATTACAGAAATAAATAACATGCCCATCAATATTATCAGACAAGAGATCTTTAATAATAGCAATATTAGGTTCAACTTTAACTTGCTCAGGAGGTGTACATGTTTTAATTGCTTTTACAAACCACAGTTGAAGCTTTAGCATGATCCTTGATCCTAATAGGGAAAGGTGGTTTCTCAACATACGAAGTAGGAACAATAGGATCATTATAAGTGATAGTCTTTTCTTCAACCTTAATAGGTGCAGCTACTTTTACTTCTATGGGAGGATGATATTTAAACCACTTCTCCTTGGGGAGATCAACATAGGTAGCAAAAGATTCACAGAAAGAAGCTACTATCTCAGAGTCAAGTCCATATTTAGTGCTAAATTTATGAAAAACATCGGTATCCATAAAAAGATTTAACACAATCAAAACTAGGTGTCTACCTGACTCCTTACCATTGTCGTGGTCCCAATCTTCAGAGTTGCGTTTAATTCTTTCCAATAAATCCCATTTGAATTCAATAGTCTTCATCATAAAAGAGCCAACACAAGAAGTATCAAGCATGGTGCGATTGTTACCAGAAAGCCGAGCATAAATTTTTTGAATAATCATTTCTCTTGAGAGCTCATGATTGGGGCATGAATATAACATTGATTTAAGCCTCCCCCAAGCTTGAGCGATGCTTTCTCCTTTGCGAGGCCAAAAATTATATATATAATTGCGATCACGATGAACAAGATGTATAGGATAAAACTTCTGATGAAATTCCAATTTCAATCGTTTGTAATTCTAAGACCTCATATCATCACATAGCCTATACCATGTCGATGCGTCTCACCTCAAAGATAAGGGAAAGACCTTCTTCTTAACAACATCTCCGGGTACACCTGCAAGGTTAAATAATCCACAAACTTGATCCACATATATCAGATGTACATCAGGATGTTTTGTTCCGTCTCCTAGAAAAGGATTAGCTAGCAGTTTTTCTATCATACCCAAAGGAACTTCAAAGCAAGCATTTTCATTTTCATTTTCAGTAGGTTGAGGAGCAACTCTTTGCTCTACTGGTCGGGGTGAAGATACCCCGGGACAAGCCCCTCAGAGGATTACCTTCCATGGTAACAAGTGACAGTAAATTTCAGCACACTATATAAATTTTTCCTTACCAAATTCCACCTACCAAAGGCGCTTCACTCCCCAACAACGGCGCCAGAAAAGAGTCTTGATGACCCACAAGTATAGGGGATCTATCGTAGTCCTTTCGATAAGTAAGAGTGTCGAACCCAACGAGGAGCAGAAGGAAATGATAAGCAGTTTCCAGCAAGGTATTCTCTGCAAGTACTAAAATAAGTGGTAACAGATAGTTTTGTAATAGGATAATTAGTAGCGAGCAACAAGTAACAAAAGTAAATAAAGTGCATCAAGGTGGCCCAATCCTTTTGTAGCAAAGGACAAGCCTGGAAAAACTCTTATATGATGTAAAGCGCTCCCGAGGACACATGGGAATATCTTCAAGCTAGTTTTCATCACGTTCATATGATTCGCGTTCGGTACTTTGATAATTTGGTATGTGGGTGGACCGGTGCTTGGGTGCTGCCCTTACTTGGACAAGCATCCCACTTATGATTAACCTCTATTGCAAGCATCCGCAAATACAACAAAAGTATTAAGGTAAACCTAACCATAGCATGAAACATATGGATCCAAATCAGCCCCTTACAAAGCAACGCATAAACTAGGGTTTAAGCTTCTGTCACTCTAGCAACCCATCATCTACTTATTACTTTCCAATGCCTTCCTCTAGGCCCAAATAATGGTGAAGTGTCATGTAGTCGACGTTCACATAACACCACTAGAGGAGAGACAACATACATCTCATCAAAATATCGAACGAATACCAAATTCACATGACTACTAATAGCAGGACTTCTCTCATGTCCTCAGGAACAAACGTAACTACTCACAAAGCATATTCATGTTCATAATCAGAGGAGTATTAATGTGCATATAGGATCTGAACATATAATCTTCCACCAATTAAACCAACTAGCATCAACTACAAGGAGTAATTAACACTACTAGCAACCCACAGGTACCAATCCCGGACTTGGAGACAAGAATTGGATACAAGAGATGAACTAGGGTTTTGAGAGGAGATGGTGCTGGTGAAGATGTTGATGGAGATTGCCCTCTCCCGATGAGAGGAGCGTTGGTGATGACGATGGCGATGATTTCCCCCTCCCGGAGGGAAGTTTCCCTGGCAGAACAGCTCCGCCAGAGCCCTAGGTTGGTTCCGCCAAGGTTCCGCCTCGTGGCGGCGGAGTTTCGTCCGAGAAGATGGCTTATGGATTTTTTCCCATCGAAAGACTCCATATAGCAGAAGATGGCCACCGGAGGGCCACCAAGGGGCCCACGAGGTAGGAGAGCGCGCCCAGGGGGGTAGGGCGCACCCCCACCCTAGTGGGAAGGGTGTGGCCCCCCTGGTGAGGTTCTTGCGCTCAGTATTTTTTTATATTTGGAAAACATCATCCGTGAAGTTTTAGGACTTTTGGAGCTGTGCAAAATAGGTCTCTAATATTTGCTCCTTTTCCAGCCCAAAATCCCAGCTGCTGGCATTCTCCCTCTTTATGTAAACCTTGTAAAATAAGAGAGAATAGGCATAAGTATTGTGACATAATGTGTAATAATAGCCCATAATGCAAATAAATATTGATATAAAAGCATGATGCAAAATGGACGTATCACTATTGTCCTACAAAACTCTGGGCTTGGAGCCCCAACACGAGTCTACAAGAATAGGCTGTGTAGTAGACATCACAAAGTCATGTGTGTATGGCCAGACTACGATTGATGCGTCACACTGAGAGGGACCTAAGAATATCTCTCCATCATAGGAGGAGCAAATCCCACTCTCGAGCTATCCGGTCACTTGTCAAACTTTCCGACGAACCTGTAAGTTATCGTTATGATCACTGTGTTATAGGTGACGTTTGAGCAACCCCAAAGCCCATCGCACGGTAAGAAGTGACTACGATACTCTCATGGTCTAAGGAGCAAAATCACATGTTAACACTTCATGTTATTACAATTGAATACAGATGATATTAATTCATTTCACAACAAACAAGTTTGGGTTGATTCAATACGATTGTTCTTCCAACGTCATAATCTCAAAGTTGTTTTAGGACTATCGTTTAACACTTTAAATGATATCCTAAGATCCAGAAAACGTGATCACCAACAACACTTGAGCTAGTCCTAGAGGCAAGACTAGGGACCTTTTATTTAACCATTTATTATTCCACACATGCATATGAGTTTTTCACTGAATCACATATTCCAGGATCATAGTAGTTATAACATAAAATATAAACTCTATAATTATGAATATGGAAATATAACAATACAAATATTATTGCCTCTAGGGCATATTTCCAACACTTGACGCTTGTCATTTGAGAGCAACCCCATCCTCTGACGACTTTGAGAGAATCACAAGTGAGGAAAAACCCAACCATAGCCAAAGTGATTGAGTATCACTGAAGAGATTGGTCTGTGTGATCCAACACATGTTACCGTTGAAGACTGTCATTCTTCCAGACAGTTAGGCGTCATGTTCTAAGCACCCAAGAGTCATTGTGGTGTGTTGGTGAACAAGTCTATGAAGGTTTTGGAAGTCTAAGACTTGCCACGAGTGATTGGGCGAGGTCTAAGTGACATTGGCTCAAGAGGAATATGATAAGGACTAAGTGTCCTCTGAGTTCATCTCAGCCGCCTCAACCAGACATACAGTTGATACATAACTAGAATTGGTCTACCAAATTGATGTGCCTTCACCGAGCCTACCTGGTTTCAAATTCCCCACCTTACCTCTACGTCATTCCGCTGCTGAAGAATTTATGATCTACCTTCTGAAGAATTTAAACTGAAGACTTTCATCATATTGTTTTTCATTTCTTCAGTTCATCTTCCTCACGCTTGTACGCTTGTATGATCGCATGTTCTTCATCCATATTTATCTTGTATGCATGCTTTCCATTACTGTGATGAATTAGTTGCCTTGCGTTTATATTTGTTCACTCTTATCTTCGTCAAATTCATTCGAGTTTGACGAATTTCTAAAAATCTCCCATTCACCCCCCTTTGGGAGTAAACATGCGCTTTCACATGGGTAGCGCTTTCCCGCTAGCCCATGAGTTCCCGGATGACTATGGCCTAGAAGAAGAAGATGAAGTGGACATTGAGGGGGAGCCTTTGTTTGACGACGAGCTCACCTCCAAAGCCAATCCAAAAAGAAGCGCCAAAGCATTCGGACGAAGGCATACACAAAGGATGAGGACAAACTCCTTCGTGAATGTTGGAGGGACATTGGACAATACCTCAAGATTGGTGCCGAGCAAAAGGTATCAACCTTTTGGCTAAGAGTTCATCGCCAATTTCATGAACACAAGAAGTTCGCGATGTACAAGATGGAGAGGAAGCGTGGGTGGGTATCCCTCTCGAAGTGTTGGATGGTCATACAACAAGAGTGCAACAAGTTTTGTGCCACCCTTGGGAGCATCGAGGGTCGTCCGTTGAGTGTCCTCAGCATCAAAGACATGGTATACATTTCTCCACCTTTGTTTCATGCTTGTATGTCCAATGCCCATATGCATTCATATCTTCATTTGTAGACATTTCAAGCTTTTGAAGCTTTCAAGTCCCAACATGGGAACAACCCGTTCACTCTCACCCATTGTTGGATGGTCATAAAAGGTGATGAGAAATTCAAGGAGCAATATGCGGCCCTCATGAAGAATGGAGGGGAGAAAGCCGCCGAGGAGCATGGTGAGGGAGAGAAGCTGTGGCCGCGGGGAAAGACCAACTCCCAGAGAGAGGACAAGCGTGATGCAGCATCATTTGCCTTGCAAGCAACTTTGGAAGGCATGATGACCCAAAAGGATAAGGAAGGAGCGCGTTGGCAAGACAAAGAAGAGCAAATGAAGGCTTAGATGGAGATAAAAAGGAAGAAGCTCGAGATGGAGGCGAAGATGCAAGCGAAGAAGCTTGATATGGAGGCTGGGATGCAAGCGAAGATGCTCAAGATCGAGGCTACCAAAGCCAAGACCAAAGCAAAAGAAGTGAAGCTCGCTTGCATGGTGAAGGGGTGGAGATCATGAAGGTGGACTTGAGCCGGTGTCCCTGAGGAAGGGGCCTTGGTTCGAGAAGATGCAAGCCGACATGCTCAAGCTTGATGACTGATCTATGACAAAGATTTTTTATACCGGCAAGTGTGACGGCATGACCATGACCGAGAAAGGGGTGGTTGAACTCCAACCCATTTTTGTGTGCTGCATGTGTGCCAACCGTTGGTAAGTGCGCCAGTATGAACTTTGTGATGTTTTTTTAGGCTAGCATGTATGTCGGCCATTGGCATGGCCGCCGACGAGAACTCTGAGCGATGGCCACATGATCTCTGGCGATCTCTGGCCGTGGGCCCTTTCTAACTTTAAATTGTTCCAAGCGTGAACAAGAATTAAGTGCACCGCTCCAACATAGGCGGACAACGAGCGGGCAACCGACCTAAATGGATAAAAAACAGACGAAGTACACGTCCATTTAGGTCAGCGCGTTGGAGTTACTGTTAGCACTGAACGTGGGTAGCAGTCTAGTAGTACTTCGACTAGAAAGGATTGCCATTTAGAAAGAAAGAAAAACCAGAAAGGATTGCCCCTAATTATCACAGCTATAAGAGGGAGGATTCGCAAAATATCCAATATCTTCCCACTTCTCAAGCAACACCGAGTTGTCAATCAAAAGAAAAAGAAAAACCAAGACCCACACCGACGTCAGCGAAGTCGACGGCGGTGAGTCGACACCGAACCTTGTAGAATTTCCCAAGCGCGATGGATCTCTGGGAGAGGGCGCGGTCCTTCGCCGGCGAGGCGGCGAAGCGGTCGCAGGAGCTGTCGCTGGAGGCGGCCAAGCGGTCGTCGGTGCTGGTGTCGGAGACGGCCAAGAAGTCCAAGGAGATCTTCTCGGAGACCGCCATCAAGTCCCGCGAGATGGCCGCGGAGGCGACCAAGCAGGCCGACCTCCTCGCCGGCCAGATCATGCACCTCGCCTCGGACATCCCCGTCCCCTCCATCCCGCCCATCCCCGCGATCTCGCCCCTCCCCTCCGCGGCCGAGTCGGAGCCCGACGCCGCCGAGCTCGAGCGCTACGGCATCACCGAAGACCTCCGCGCGTTCGTCAACGGCATGACCATAAGCACGTTCCGCGACTTCCCCTTGCAAGGTGCGGTTCACTCATGGTTGGGTTTAGGGGATTCGAGGCACTGGATTGACTGATGATAAGATTTGTGTTGCACAGATGAGCCGGAGATGTCTGATGTGCCCACGGTGTCGAATGTGCGTCAGGATCTGAACGAATGGCAGGCTAGGCACGCCACTCTCGTCCTCTCGGCCGTCAAGGTTTTGTCTCGATTAACCATTTCAGTCAATGGGGGTTTAATGCATGTATGTCCATGGGAGATTGGGTTTATGTGGCTCGATGTATGGCCTGTCGGTGAATGCACGTATGAACAGACACACATACTTCTGTGTTTGCTTCCAAATCTGATTAGATGTGTATATTGAGATCAGAAAAGGGTGAAAACTATGTTTTTAGTTTCAAATAATTTAGAGTATTAGAGTGATTGTTATTCTGGACAATAGATTGATTTTTGATTGGTGTGACGGTTAGAGGCTTAGAGCTAACTGAATAACTAGTACATTACCGACTTATCAACACTCGGGGAATTTCAATGGTATTTGTGTTTCCTACTTTGCATGAATCAGAATGTACTAGATAAAATGGTTTGCCATGACCTTGTCTTCTTTAGGATTATAGTTCAATAAGATCTCTGTTCTGTCATTTGTTGCTACAAGTTTACTGCTGGTCCAGATCGCTGAGGCTCTGTTGGGCTATTAATTTATTATCCTGTTAACCTGCATACTAGTTTTTTGTGTTGAGTCTCTAATTTTGTATTTTGGCGAAATTTTATTCACCAGCGCTATCTTATGTTCAGGAAATTTCAAAGTTCAGATATGAGCTGTGCCCAAGATACATGAAAGAGCGTAAATTCTGGCGAGTTTATTTCTTGCTAGTAAACAACTATGTAACCCCGTAAGTCTTCTACTCTTCTTGCTTCATGTTGGCTCATGCTATGTAAATCCTAATACACATTGTGGTCATTGGTCAACACGGGCCAAACTTCTGCATCATACGTTTGTCTTAACAGAATGGATTCTACATTGCCACATTTGCCACCTATAGGTAGTTTGGACTGATTATTTCTTCAGAATACACACAATAGATATTCTGCCAGAATTATTTGTTCAAATTTTGTTGTGTCCAATTCAACCTGTAGGATCTTGCATATTGGAATTTGAACAATCTTTTTATTTCTAGAATCTGGATGGTTTGTGATTTATCCTTGGTCTTGCACTTGTTGAAGGAACTAAAAAATATATATTCTGATTATTTAGTCTGTGAAATTCCACGATTCAGTTACCCAATGGAACACTTGTATATGATAAATGAATTATGTTACAAGCAGTGATTTTTTGTTTTTTTGCCACTATTTTGGGCTTATAACAAACTTGACTTGCCTCATGAAACCAGGGTCGATGTTTTTCTAGTTGAGCTAAAAATGGTTTGCTTTCCAAGTGCTATAATGCTACATGTGTTAGTTTGAACATAATTTTCTTGCACACTAGGCACTAGTGTTGATCCTCTATAGCTTATTGACTTGAAATGTAACCCACATAGTTACGAAACCAAATATTTTGAGGAGCTGAAAGTGAAAGCCGAGGAGGAAAAAATGGTTGCCCAGAAGGAAATATCACAGACCTCACAAGCTACAACTTCAGAAGAGAAAGACACGAAGGTGCCAAGCAAGACATCTACCTCATCAAATCGAGAGCAGGATCTGGATGTATTTCTTCTTGGAGATCTAGGCAGTGATGATGAGGGTCCTGGTACGCTATTCATTTACCTGCACCCTGATCCTATCCAATTAATTGCTACATGTTGCTGCATTTCTTGTATGTGATTTATTTTTTGTGTCGTCACTTGCAGATGCTGGCGATGATGATGAGCTAGACGATGACTTTGATAAGATAGATGGTGCCTCAGTAAGTACACCTGCTTCCTGTAAAATAGATACCGTCACTAGCCAGTTTATAAGATGGTATTGGTCTAGTGTTTCATACCCATGGAATGCAGTTTTGATGTGCGGTAACCGTATTGGACAAGACATTGTACATTTGGAATTCCTTGTTCTAGTGCTACTACCAATGTGAGGCGTGGTGATCATTCTATAGCCTTTACACGTTTCTTGTTCTGCTGTGATGTACTGTACAAGAAAAGCATTTGCAGGTGACACCACATATCTTTGACTTCCAGATTAGTGCTCGACCCTTAGTGGGGGCATGAATCTACTGCTTTAACAGCTGGAAGCTTAGTGCTCTACCACTAGGCTACTTAGGTGTCTCTTGAGATGTTGTGTATCACTTGCGTGTGTGTTTGACATGCTTGAGGCATATAAGATATTGCCGTTACATCTGTATGGTTGATGCTAACATCAGCTCCGTGCTTCTGCAGGGCTTAGAGAGTGACGGTGACGAGGATAAGAAGGCAGAAAATGCGAAGGAGTTGCTCTGATCATACGTGACGCCTTCCCAAGTCTACACAGATGGCGCTAGCGCGCAGCTACCGAGTCCCAGCTGCGGCTGTACATTGGAATGTTTGCATCTTTGCCGTGTCCCGTTGAAGCAAATGCTATTCTTGTTGCGATTGAAGTCTAGAAAACTGGTACCCCTGCTCTGGCGTTCCTTTTTGTTTCTACTAGGGTGTTCTCTATTCTTCCTACACTGTTATATTCCTCAGAGTGCGGTGAACTAAAATTAAGCCCGGATTGACTTCTCATGTGAAATAAGATTCCATTTTTATTCTGCACGGAGGGCGATCCTCGTCGTCTAAGTGACCATAGTGTGTTTTGTTCGAATCGAAAGGGTCTGTAAAACTTCCATCAAAAACTCTCAAGTATGAAGCGCATTCCCTAGTTTCCCAAAGAAAATCTTCATCAAAATGCGTTGGCAAAAACTGACGGACTAGAAAACGAATTATTTTGTGGAGAAAGATACTTGAGTGCGTGATGTTTGCGCCAAATTTGAGTTTCGACATTACATAAAATTCAGCCCTGTGAGGGAGTTTGATTTACAATCGTGAAGAGACTATTGATTTTTCTGGGTGGGCAACCACGTTGCCCCGACGACTACAATTAGGTTTGAACTATTTGAGATTAGGTATGAAGGGTCGGCCATGACGAGCCAACCCTATTGAGTCCCACAAATTATGTCGGCCATATGTCTTGATAGCCATACAGCACCCATCAGCTAAGGATGGACGTGGCATACATAGCCAACCGACCCTTTTTGAGTTGCAGCCGTCCCATTCCCCTCCTACTTGTACCCCTCCCCTGCCCGCGCCACTCGCTCCCTCCCCGATGTGGGATTATTCAGCAGCGCGCGGCGCCTCCGCCGCGCGGCGCGAGCATCCCAGCGCGGTCGGGCGAGTATGGGCCGACCTCTTTCCAAAGGCTGGCCAGCAGCCCATAGCCCAAAGCTTGTTCCTTAGGCCGGCCGCACGATATTTCTTCTCGAAAAAAATGGAAGGACGGCCCACGATATGCTTCCTGTCGCGAAAATCACGCCGCGCATGGGTGAAAATTTTCAGCGAGCGCGTCGCAGAGTACAGTGTACACCACGCACTGTTTCTCTCTTTTAAAAATGAAGAGAAGCGGTACAGACAGGCACAGCTTCTGCAGAGTAGGGCGTGAAACTACTCTGTCTCGTACTACACTGTTCGTCTGTACCTCTCGTTCACGTGCACGTTGAGATTTTGGAACGGCTGAATCCTGAATGGTCCCAGGGCTCTGCGCACCCTTGGACAAAAGACTCAGCAAGTGTGGACAGCTCGTGAGTGTTCTACTGGTACGAGAAGATGATTAGAGGAAAAAAGGGGCCCCCTGAAGTCAGTCTCTCATGGCCGTTACCTCGTTTGCTTCCTGCTGCTGCCTTGGCATCTTCATCTGGACTTTCGATGTATACAGACACGCTGACGGCATCTCCATTGCCACGCACCCCGTGCCGTGTTCTTCCAGCCCCGCTCCATGCAGGCGCTGCACATGAGGATGAGGGAGGTAGCACCCAACCGCAACCGCAACCGAACAGTACCGAGCGGCCGGTGCGGTGCACGCGTTCACATGCCGTCCCTTGACCTTTTGCGATTTGCAATTATGCACTACTCCCTCCATTTCAAAATATAGAGGGTGCTTGAATCCAAAGGACTATTTTTAGTCTGACTAAAAATAGTCTTTTTTAGAGGCTAAAGTTTCAAGCACCCCTGATTAAAGAGAGGTTAGGACTAGTCTTGAGGCTAAAATATTTTAGTCATAGAAAACCTACTAAAATATGTATTAGCCTTCTCTCTCTTCATTTAATTTCTCTCCTTTAACACATGCGAGTTCTGAATTGGAGGGTTTGGAGGATAATAAATGCCCAATAACTTGATTTTAGTCTCTTTAGTATTTGGATCCAAGCATGGATGAGGCTAGCAAGTTTTAGTCCCGCTACTTTTAGTCATGAGACTAAAACGTATCCAAGCACCCTTATAGTGCGTCCGCGCTTCCCGAGGTCCCACTTTGACCATAAATTTAACCAACGAGACCAACTGCGGCGGGAGAAAAGATTATATAATTGAAAACTTTTTTCGAATACGAATTCACTGATATAATGTTTGCTCCTGCCGCAATCGGTCTTGATAGTTAAATTTACGGTCAAAGTTAAAGCACGGGGATAAAGGAAGCACTACATTGTGGAATGGAGGGAGTACTTATGATGGAATGGTAAGGTCAACCCTGCAACATTAGCCTAAAATCCTAGGCCTTTTTTGGTTCATAGGATAGGAATTTTATAGGAATAGGAAAATCATAGAAAGTGAGATGACATGCATGTCAATTCCTATAGAGAAAGAGATGTCATTTGGTGCATATAGGATTTTTTTCCATTGAGTTTAGGCTAATGTTTTTTTCCTTCAAAATGTGAAGGATTGATTCCTATCCTACATAGGAATAGGAATCCATTCCTACAAACCAAAGGGCTTCAAAAGAATTTTTTCTTTGCAAATCCTATCCTATAGAATTCCTATAAAAATCCAACAAACCAAAGGAGGCCTAAATTCATGGGAGAATGAATGTATGCACATATCCCTCGTTCTCGTTCATGCACGAAGGGTGATGACTCCTTCCTTGCGCACTACCGGAAGGCAAATGGGTCGGATCCCCAACTGGCAGCGCCATCTCCAGCCGGTCACTATGATCTGTAGTGTCATCTGCCTTTCTCTCTTCGGAGCGACTCACCGTTGTGCATGTGAAAACCAGCGCAGCTATACGCTGGTCGCGGTCGTGGTCGCGCGGCGACCATCCATACTGCTCTCATAGAAATCTACTACTATATATCACTGAACTCCCTAGAGGTAAAAAGCCTCCCAATCAATTGAGGTGTCCTATTGAAATTAGGTCACCCAATTTTAACCAAGTCAACAATTTCTCAAGATATCAAAAAAAAGTCAACAATTACGCAAGCCCCACGCCGCCTCCCCAACAAACTCCGGCGGCCGACTTCAAACTCCGGCGAGCTCACTCCGACCAACCTCGGGAAACGCGCTAGATCTAGATCTGGATCTCGTCTGGGTTGACTTTTTGCCCGAAACCCTAGTTCATATGCTCCTGTTCATCGTGCTATAACTCCTCATCCGTAGCTTCGTTTTTGGCATATAGCATATCAAAATGTTTGTCTCAGAGAGTACATCATTTCATTCCATTGCATCATTTTTATTTGAGTTCATCTTGATGCCCGAAATGCTGTTAGAAGAGTGCTACTTGAGATAATTGTCAGATCTGCTGCTCCATTTAGGCATTTGTCATTTTTGCCATGATTATTGTGTGCATGATATGCCCATGAGCTCTACATATGTTTTGTTAAGGGTTTTGCCATCTTTCCAGAGGTGCAACCCATGTTTTTTTGTGATGTGTGTGGTGACTAGCACAAGCTTGCAAAATGAGGCACTTGGTATTCCTTGACCTGTTTATCTCATATGGCCATATGTTCATGTTGTTTCCTAGTGATCCGTGCTTCTTTTGAGGATGATCAGTAAGGATTTTTTATTAATCTTATAGTGCTCTATCCATCCATGTCTTTGTTTGCAATTATGGAGCACCCTAGATTGAGTCAATCGAGCTCTACTTTTGCTACTTCGTGATTCCGGGCAGATTGTCTACTTGTTAGCAATTTTGCCGATGATGTTGTAGTTGATCCATGCATGCTATGCTATTGTTCTTACCATGTCTAGCTTGCATTTTGTGTATTCTTGATGGATGTATGCTTAACTTTTCATTACTTGCTCCGTAGTGAGTGCATCGAGCTCGTAAACATGCCTACTTGAGATATGTTTCAGCATGTGCCAGTTTTCACTAAGTCTGAAAACTGATTATGTTTTTGCCATGTTCACATGCTTGCAATTGTATTCTCTGATCCCTTTTGGCTCAAGGTCACTAAGGGACTTTTGTTAAGCTCTTTGAGTAGCTCTATGCCATGCTTTACTTTGCCATGTTCAGGTCCTGTAGCATGTAGTTTTGTTGCTCCAAAGAGTGCTATCTGATCTGAAATCCCAGACAAGTGTTAATTTCACTAAGTCTGAAATCTGTTTATCAAATGCATTTTTGCCATGCTTGTTTGAACCTGTTAATGGATGATTTGGCCCTAGCTCAGTGCTAGACTTTTGTTAAGCTTCATGAATGGATTCCTTCCATGTATTTTGATGCCATGTTTGGGTGCTGTAGCATGTTCATCTTGTTGCATTTAGATGGCTACTTGCTGTAAATCGCAAAACGTGGTCATTTTTGTATTGCTTGTCATTTCCAAACCGTAGCTCCGATTCCGGCGTTCTTTATATCGTTTTCAAGCGATTTCATCTCATCTATCCAGTGGAACACTTGGATTTCCAAGTTGAGTCTAGGTTAATGCATCCCTTGTCAAATCTTGCATATGCATCCCGCATCGCATCCCGCATAGCATACCATCATTGCATCATATTGTTTGAGCTTTGCACGTGGTTGATTGTGTTCCGTTTGCTTGTTTGTCTTGTTTGGGTAGAGCCGGGAGACGAGTTCGCTTTCGAGGAGCCCGTTGAGTTTGCTTTCGAGGATCCAGTCAATTCTGACAACTTTGCAGGCAAGATGGTCATACCCTCGAAATCACTACTATCTTTGCTATGCTAGATTGCTCGCTCTTTTGCTATGCCAATGCTACGATGCCTACCACTTGCTTTCAAGCCTCCCAAATTTCCATGTCAAACCTCTAACCCACCATGTCCTAGCAAACCGTTGATTGGCTATGTTACAGCTTTGCTCAGCCCCTCTTATAGCGTTGCTAGTTGCAGGTGAAGATTGGAGACCGTTCCTTGTTGGAACCTTATTTACTTGTTGGGATATCATTATATTATCTTGTTATCTTAATGCATCTATATACTTGGTAAAGGGTGGAAGGCTCGGCCTCTCGCCTAGTGTTTTGTTCCACTCTTGCCGCCCTAGTTTCCGTCATATCGGTGTTATGTTCCCGGATTTTGCGTTCCTTACGCGGTTGGGTTATAATGGGAACCCCTTGATAGTTCGCCTTGATTAAAGCTTTTCCAGCAATGCCCAACCTTGGTTTTACCATTTGCCACCTAGCCTATTTTTCCCTTGGGTTTCCGGAGCCTGAGGGTCATCTTATTTTAAACCCTCCCCGGGCCAGTGCTCCTCTGAGTGTTGGTCCGACTGAGCTGCCTGCGGGGCCACCTCGGGGAACCTTGAGGGTTGGTTTTACTCGTAGCTAGTATCATCTGAGTGTGCCCTGAGAACGAGATATGTGCAGCTCCTATCAGGATTTGCACATTCGGGCGGTGTTGCTGGTCTTGTTTTAACCTGTCGAAGTGTCTTGAAGAACTGAGATACCGAGTCTGATCGGAACGTCTCGGGAGGAGGTCTATTTCTTCGTTGACCGTGAGAGCTTATCATGGGCTAAGTTGGGACTCCCCTGCAGGGATTTGAACTTTCGAAAGCCGTGCCCGCGGTTATGGGCAGATGGGAATTTGTTAATGTCTGGTTGTAGATAACTTGAACCTTATTTTAATTAAAATGAATCAACTGAGTGTGTTACCGTGATGGTCTCTTCTCGGCGGAGTCCGGGAAGTGAACACGGTGTTGGAGTAATGCTTGTGCATGTTGTTCTCTAGATTCTCGCTCGCGCTTTGCCTCCTCTTCTCGCTCTCTTTTGCGAACAGGATAGCCACCATATATGCTAGTCGCTTGCTGCAGCTCCACATATATTTACCTTGCCATACCTATTAAGCTTAAATAGTCTTGATCGCGAGGGTGCGAGATTGCTGAGTCCCTATGGCTCACAGATTACTATTACACCAGATGCAGGGCCTGATGATTCCGCTCCAGGTGACGCGCTCGAGCTCAAGTGGGAGTTCGACGAGGACTCTCAACGATACTATGTGTCTTTCCCTGATGATCAGTAGTGGTGCCCAGTTGGGGGTGATCGGGACCGTGTCGCATGTTGGGTTATCTTTTATTTTGGCGCCGTAGTCGGGCCATGAGTGTTTGGATGATGTAATGTTATTTATGTACCTTGATTGACGTGGCGAGTGTAAGCCAACTATGTTATCTCCCCTTTATTATTTATATTACATGGGATGTTGTGAAGATTGCCTTACTTGCGACATATGGCTTCAATGCGATTATGCCTCTAAGTCGTGCCTCGACACGTGGGAGATATAGTCGCATCGAGGGTGTTACAAGTTGGTAATCAGAGCCTTCCCCGACCTTAGGAGCCCCATTGCTTGATCGTTTTTAGTGGCCGAGTTGTGTCTAGAAAAATGTTTTGAGTCATTTAGAAATTATATATCGGAGAGTTTAGGAATTCTTTTTACTTCCCAGTCTCCTCATCGCTCTGGTAAGGCATCCTGACGTCGAGTTTTGACTCTTCCCTTCTCAAATTTCACTAAAAAAAATTTAGGATCACGCGGGTATCTTGGAATCGTTCCGATGGTTTTATGATGAGAACATTGTCTTGGTGCCTCCTGTCAGTGGTTTTGTGGAAGTGTCCCGGGGAGTTGAGCTCTGAGGTGTTGTCGTCATAATTTTATCGTTGTAGTTCTGGAATACCTGAGTTTAGTACGGCGACATCGAAAATCTCTTTTATGCAGTTCGTTGGTGAGATAACCTCGACGCCACCCAGTACTGGGGCCGGAGTTCGGAAGTATCGCCATAACTTGTATAACGGATGCTTTTCGAAGGTTGAGGTAGATGGTTTCCGAAGTTTTTTCTCGGTTATGTGTTGAAGAATGGATACAGCTGGATGTTGGATTTGCTAGATTTGGGTGAGATATTATGCTTCCCCTGTATCCCCAACACCTGATTGCATAACCGGAAAGGTTCGGGAGTTTCATAGGTGGGAATTCTTGTAGCTCTAGTTCTTCTTCCATGGGTATTTGGTTTGAGATTGAGATTTCTTACCGATTATTCGTTCTTGATCCGTACCTTGTTGATTTATTTCTCTACCTAAATTCTGCGTGGCTTCTCAATCTATGGATATGTGACCATTTCAAGAGGAATGCATTCGTTCATTTTGTTCGGATGTGAAGACTATATGTTGCTATTTTCATTCCGTTGGATTCAGTTTCTTTTATCTGTCTATGTGCTAATGGTGGTCAACCTCTTCAGGATGGCTCCCGCTAAGAGCACCAATCAGAATCAGAATCAAGATCCGCCACCACCTCCACCTCCTCCGGAGGCATGGCAAGCTGTGATGGCCGCAACCAATGCAAACACACAGTTGATCATGCAAATTCTTCAAGAGCGCAATCAAGGCAACCAAGGTAACCAAGGCAACAATCAGAATCACTTTGCTACACTCAACCAGTTCCTTGCTAATGGGCCAAAGACTTTCAGCAATTGTGTTGAGGCAACTGATGCTGACGATTGGCTCGTGGATCTGTGCAAGCATTTCGAGTGCAGTAACGTCAGGCCTGAGGACTTCGTCAAGTTCGCTTCCTTCCAACTCAAAGATCAAGCTGCAGAATGGTTCCAGCAGTACAAGGATTCCAGAGGTGGACGTGTCATTACCTGGGATGAATTCCGTCAAGATTTTAGAGCTCACCATATCCCTTAGAGCGTGGTTGAAAGCAAGCGTGAGGAATTCCGCAACCTGAAGCAAGGCTCTTTGTCTGTCTATGACTACAACAAGTTGTTCTAGAAACTCGCCCGTTTTGCCAAACAGGACGTCCCTGATGAGAAGAGCATGATATACCAGTTCAGGGGTGGTCTTAGAGAAGAAATTCAGCTAGCTCTTGTTCTCTTCGAGCCCTTGAGATACGATGAGTTCTACAACATGGCATTGAAGCAAGAGGCCGCTCAACTGAGGTGTGATGCTTCAAAGAAGCGAGTCAGAGATGCTACTCCTTCTTCCTTTACTCAAGTGGCCAAGCAGTAGAAGTATTGGCTTCCTCCTCCTCCGTCAGCCGTATCAGCAGAAGAGCAAAGGTGGCAGTGGATCTTCCCACCCACCCAACCCTGGCTTTCAGAACAAGACTTCGTCTCAAGCTCCAAGATCGAGTGCTCCGTATCACCGTCCGCTTTTAGAGGTCACGTGCAGCAAGTGCCAACAGAAGGGTCACTATGCCAACAAGTGTCTCAATCAGAGGCGTCTCCCTCCTCCTCCTCCTGTCAGATTGGCAAGTACAGCTGTGGTCAAGCATAACCCCAAGCACGCCAAGGTCAACTTGATGAACGCAGCTCAGGCAGAGGACTCGTCAGATGTCATCATGGGTAACCTTCCTGTTAATGATATTCCTGCAAAAGTACTTTTTGACTCTGATGCATCGCATTCCTTCATGTCATTCCCATTTGCATCGGAGAACAATTTTAGTACTAAGGCTTTACCTAGAGCTATGCAAGTCGTCTCTCCGGCTAAGCGTCTGATTTCTAGTATGATGGTTCCGGATATTTCTATCTTGATGGGTGATTTCAAGTTTCTGGCTTCTCCAATGGTTCTTGGTAACTCGGATATTGATCTTATTCTCGGGATGGATTGGCTTTCTAAGCACAAGGCTCAGCTTGATTGTGCAGCCAGACAGATTCAATTGACTCATTCGTCTGAGGATGTAATTGTCTTTGCCGCTCGGGATAATACCATCCGTCTGTTTTCTCTCAATGAGAAGGGTGAACTGGATGCCATCTCGTAAATTCCAGTCGTTTGCGAATATCAAGACGTCTTTCCAGAAGAGGTTCCAGGAATGCCTCCGCACCGGCCAGTTGAATTCGTCATTGATCTTGAGCCTGGCACGGAACCTGTGTGCAAGCGTCCTTACAAGCTCGGGCCTGAAGAGTTGAAGGAGCTGAAGAAGCAACTCGATATTCAAGAGAGAATGGGTCTCATCCGGCCTAGTTCTTCTCCGTAGGGTTGTGGTGTTCTTTTTGTGAAGAAGAAGGATGGAACGGACCGACTTTGTGTTGATTACCTTCCATTGAACAAGAAGACTATCAAGAACAAATACCCACTTCCCAACATCAACGAGTTGTTCGAACAACTCAAAGGTGCCCAAGTATTCTCCAAGCTTGATCTCCGTATGGGTTATCATCAGATTCGAATCCGTGAGCAAGATATTCCCAGGACGGCTTTCAGGACAAGCTATGGTTCATATGAATACACTGTCATGTCTTTTGGCCTCGTCAACGCTCCTCCGACGTTCTCTCGCATGATGAACTTCATCTTCAACGCTTACACCAATGACTTCGTTTTGGTCTATCTCGACGACATTCTGGTTTTCTCGAAGAACAAGGAAGATCATGCCAAGCACTTGCGTTTGGTACTCGATAAGCTAAGGGAACACAAGTTCTACGCCAAGTTCCCCAAGTGCGAATTTTGGCTCGATGAGGTTCTTTATCTTGGTCATATCATCTCTGCCAAGGGCATTGCGGTGAATCCTGAGAAGGTGTCTACAGTTGTGAATTGGGAACCTCCTCAAAACGTGAAGCAACTCCGTAGCTTCCTCGGTCTCGCAAGCTACTGTCGAAGATTCGTTGAAAACTTTTCTAAGATCGCGAAGCCTCTCTCAAATCTTCTCCAGAAGCACGTCAAGTACGTTTGGTCTCCGGAGTGTGGCATTGCTTTCAACACTTTGAAAGAGAAATTGGTCACTGCTCTAGTTCTGACTCCGCCTGATGAATCCAAACCATACGAGGTCTTTTGTAATGCTTCTCTCCAAGGTCTTGGCGCAGTGTTGATGCAAGAGAAGAAAGTTGTTGCTTATACCTCTCACCAGTTGAAGCCCAATGAGAAGAACTACCCCACTCATGATCTCGAGTTGGCGGCAGTTGTGCATGCTCTTTTGACTTGGAGACATCTCTTATTGGGAAGAAAAGTGGACATTTTCACTGATCACAAGAGTCTCAAGTACATGTTCACTCAGCCTAATCTCAACCTCAGGCAGACTCGATGGGTCGAAATGATTCAAGAGTATAATCCGAGTATCGAGTATACTCCAGGCAAGGCCAATGTGATTGCTGACGCATTGAGCAGAAAGGCTTATTGCAACAGCCTGATTCTCAAGCCTTATCAACCCGAGCTTTGTGAAGCTTTCCGCAAAATTAATCTGCAAGTTGTTCCTCAAGGTTTCCTCGCCAACTTTCAAGTCTCTCCTACCTTGGAAGACCAGGTTCGCCAAGCCCAGCTTCTTGATGCTATGGTGAAAAAGGTGAAGATTGGGATTGCCAAGAGCCAACCCAAGTACAAGTGCTACCGCCTTGATGATAAGGATACTCTCTTCTTCGAGGATCGTATTGTTGTGCCCAAAGGTGACCTTCATAAAGTGATCATGAACGAGGCTCACAATTCTCTCCTCTCCATCCACCCTGGGAGCACTAAGATGTATCAGGACCTCAAGCAGGCTTATTGGTGGACTCGAATGAAGCGCGAGATTGCTCAATTCGTGAATGAATGTGATGTCTGCAGAAGAGTGAAGGCAGAACATCAAAGGCCAGCTGGTCTCCTCCAACCTCTTGCCATTCCAGAATGGAAGTTTGACCACATTGAGATGGACTTCGTGACTGGGTTTCCAAAGTCCAAGCGTGGCAATGATGCTATATTTGTTGTCATCAACAAACTCACTAAAGTGACTCATTTTCTGCCTATCAAAGAGTCAATCACTGCAGCTCAATTGGCGGAACTCTATACCTCTCGAATTGTCTCTCTCCACGGTATTCCACAGGTGATCTCTTCAGACCGTGGCAGCATCTTTACCTCCAAGTTTTGGGATTCTTTTCAGAAGGCCATGGGCACCAACATCCGCTTCAACACAGCTTTCCATCCTCAAACTAGCGATCAAGTCGAGCGTGTCAACCAGATTCTTGAAGATATGCTCAGGGCTTGTGTGATCTCCTTCGGCATGAAGTGGGAGGATTGTCTTCCTTATGCTGAATTCTCCTACGACAACAGTTTTCAAGCAAGTTCGGGCAAGGCCCCATTTGAAATTCTGTATGGCAGGAAGTGCCGCACCCCTCTCAACTGGTCTGAAACCGGTGAACGTCAGCTTTTGGGTAATGACTTAATCACAGAGGCAGAGGAAATGTGCAAAGTCATTCGAGATAACCTCAAAGCAGCCCAATCCCGCCAGAAGAGCTACTATGATAGCAAGCACCGTGATTTGGCTTTCAAGATCAGAGATCATGTTTACCTCCGCGTCTCTCCAATGAAAGGTACTCGTCGCTTCGGTATCAAAGGGAAGCTTTCCCCTAGATACGTGGGACCTTTCAATATTGTCAGCAAGAGAGGCGATCTCGCCTATCAACTCGAGCTTCCTTCAAACTTTGCAAATGTTCATGACGTGTTCCATGTCTCTCAGCTCCGAAAGTGCTTCAAGACTCCTGACCGCACCGTCAACTTCGAGGACATTGAGCTCCAAGAAGATCTCTCCTATCGTGAGCATCCAGTGGCTATTCTTGAAGAGACTGAACGCAAGACTCGCAACAAGTCAATCAAATTCCTCAAAGTCAAGTGGTCACACCATTCCGACCGTGAAGCCACCTGGGAACGCGAGGATCACCTCCGTTCTGAATACCCGGCATTCTTTTAGTCCTAGATCTCGGGACGAGATCCTTTCGTAGTGGTGGAGTGTTGTAACACCCCGGATATGACTTTCCCAATATGTATTCCAACTCTTGCCGTTTTCGGCGTTAAGTTATTTTATTTTCTCGGGTTCGGGTCTTTGTCTCCGTGTGTTTTTATCGTTGTCATGCATCTCATATCATGTCATCATGTGCATTGCATTTGCATACGTGTTCATCTCATGCATTCGAGCATTTTCCCCGTTGTCCGTTTTGCATTCCGGCGCTTCGTTCTCCTCCGGTGGTCTATTCTTCCTTTCTTTCGTGTGTGGGGATGGATTGGACCGAGACTTGCCAAGCGGCCTTGGTTTACTACCGGTAGACCGCCTGTCAAGTTTCGTACCATTTGGACTTCGTTTGATACTCCAACGGTTAATCGAGGGTCCGAAAAGGCCTCGTGTGTGTTGCAGCCCAACACCCCTCCAATTTGGCCCAAAACCCACCAAAACCCTCTCCATCATCTAGAGCGTTCGATCATGATCGCGTGGCCGAAAACCGCACCTCATTTGGACACTCCTAGCTCCCTCTATGCCTATTTATAGCCCCTCCTCCGAAATCTCGGGTCTTCTTCCACCCAAACCCTAGTCCACCTACCCCGTCGCGCGCCGGACATGTCCGCCGCGCCGGACACCGCGTCCGCCGCCGCCCACGGCCACTGAGGCGCTGCCACGTGGCACCGGCAGCTCCCTCCACCGCCAGGCCCGCGAGGCCCGTTGCTGGCCCTCTGGAGCCCGCGCGTCCACCGCGCCTCCTCGCCTGGGTCCTCACCGAGCCGCCCCGGTCCGCCTCCGTGCCGGCGTCCGCGCGCCACCGTGCCGGCGACCGCCCCTCGCCGGCGACCACCGCTCTCCGCCGCCCCTGGCCGGCGACGACCGCCCCGCCGCCTCGTCCAAACGCCGCCCCGGCCCCAGATCCGGCAAGATCCGGCCGGCCACCGACTCCGGCAAGCCCCATGCCGCCTCCCCAACAAACTCCGGCGGCCGACTTCAAACTCCGGCGAGCTCACTCCGGCCAACCTCGGCATACGTGTTCATCTCATGCATTCGAGCATTTTCCCCGTTGTCCGTTTTGCATTTCGGCGATTCGTTCTCCTCCGGTGGTCTATTCTTCCTTTATTTCGTGTGTGGGGATGGATTGGACCGAGACTTGCCAACTGGCCTTGGTTTACTACCGGTAGACCGCCTGTCAAGTTTCGTACCATTTGGACTTCGTGTGTGTTGATACTCCAATGGTTAACCGAGGGTCCGAAAAGGCCTCGTGTGTGTTGCAGCCCAACACCCCTCCAATTTGGCCCAAAACCCACCAAAACCCTCTCCATCATCTAGAGCGTCCGATCACGATCGCGTGGCCGAAAACCGCACCTCATTTGGACACTCCTAGCTCCCTCTATGCCTATTTATAGCCCCTCCTCCGAAATCTCGGGTCTTCTTCCACCCTAACCCTAGTCCACCTACCCCGTCGCGCGTCGGACATGTCCGCCGCGCCGGACACCGCGTCCGCCGCCGCCCGCGGCCAATGAGGCGCCGCCACGTGGCACCGGCCGCTCCCTCCACCGCCAGGCCCGCGAGGCCCGTTGCTGGCCCTCTGGAGCCCGCGCGTCCACCGCGCCTCCTCGCCTGGGTCCTCACCGAGCCGCCCCGGTCCGCCTCCGCACCGGCGTCCGCGCGCCACGGCGCCGGCGACCACCGCTCTCCGCCGCCCCTGGCCGGCGACCACCGCCCCGCCGCCTCATCCAAACGCCGCCCCGGCCCTAGATCCGGCGAGATCCGGCCGGCCACCGACTCCGGCAAGCCCCACGCCGCCTCCCCAACAAACTCCGGCGGCCGACTTCAAACTCCGGCGAGCTCACTCCGACCAACCTCGGGAAACGCGCTAGATCTAGATCTGGATCTCGTCTGGGTTGACTTTTTGCCCGAAACCCTAGTTCATATGCTCCTGTTCATCGTGCTATAACTCCTCATCCGTAGCTTCGTTTTTGGCATATAGCATATCAAAATGTTTGTCTCAGAGAGTACATCATTTCATTCCATTGCATCATTTTTATTTGAGTTCATCTTGATGCCCGAAATGCTGTTAGAAGAGTGCTACTTGAGATAATTGTCAGATCTGCTGCTCCATTTAGGCATTTGTCATTTTTGCCATGATTATTGTGTGCATGATATGCCCATGAGCTCTACATATGTTTTGTTAAGGGTTTTGCCATCTTTCCAGAGGTGCAACCCATGTTTTTTTGTGATGTGTGTGGTGACTAGCACAAGCTTGCAAAATGAGGCACTTGGTATTCCTTGACCTGTTTATCTCATATGGCCATATGTTCATGTTGTTTCCTAGTGATCCGTGCTTCTTTTGAGGATGATCAGTAAGGATTTTTTATTAATCTTATAGTGCTCTATCCATCCATGTCTTTGTTTGCAATTATGGAGCACCCTAGATTGAGTCAATCGAGCTCTACTTTTGCTACTTCGTGATTCCGGGCAGATTGTCTACTTGTTAGCAATTTTGCCGATGATGTTGTAGTTGATCCATGCATGCTATGCTATTGTTCTTACCATGTCTAGCTTGCATTTTGTGTATTCTTGATGGATGTATGCTTAACTTTTCATTACTTGCTCCGTAGTGAGTGCATCGAGCTCGTAAACATGCCTACTTGAGATATGTTTCAGCATGTGCCAATTTTCACCAAGTCTGAAAACTGATTATGTTTTTGCCATGTTCACATGCTTGCAATTGTATTCTCTGATCCCTTTTGGCTCAAGGTCACTAAGGAACTTTTGTTAAGCTCTTTGAGTAGCTCTATGCCATGCTTTACTTTGCCATGTTCAGGTCCTGTAGCATGTAGTTTTGTTGCTCCAAAGAGTGCTATCTGATCTGAAATCCCAGACAAGTGTTAATTTCACTAAGTCTGAAATCTGTTTGTCAAATGCATTTTTGCCATGCTTGTTTGAACCTGTTAATGGATGATTTGGCCCTAGCTCAGTGCTAGACTTTTGTTAAGCTTCATGAATGGATTCCTTCCATGTATTTTGATGCCATGTTTGGGTGCTGTAGCATGTTCATCTTGTTGCATTTAGATGGCTACTTGCTGTAAATCGCAAAACGTGGTCATTTTTGTATTGCTTGTCATTTCCAAACCGTAGCTCCGATTCCGGCATTCTTTATGTCGTTTTCAAGTGATTTCATCTCATCTATCCAGTGGAACACTTGGATTTCCAAGTTGAGTCTAGGTTAATGCATCCCTTGTCAAATCTTGCATATGCATCCCGCATCGCATCCCGCATAGCATACCATCATTGCATCATATTGTTTGAGCTTTGCACGTGGTTGATTGTGTTCCGTTTGCTTGTTTGTCTTGTTTGGGTAGAGCCAGGAGACGAGTTCGCTTTCGAGGAGCCCGTTGAGTTTGCTTTCGAGGATCCAGTCAATTCTGACAACTTTGCAGGCAAGATGGTCATACCCTCGAAATCACTACTATCTTTGCTATGCTAGATTGCTCGCTCTTTTGCTATGCCAATGCTACGATGCCTACCACTTGCTTTCAAGCCTCCCAAATTGCCATGTCAAACCTCTAACCCACCATGTCCTAGCAAACCGTTGATTGGCTATGTTACAGCTTTGCTCAGCCCCTCTTATAGCGTTGCTAGTTGCAGGTGAAGATTGGAGACCGTTCCTTGTTGAAACCTTATTTACTTGTTGGGATATCATTATATTATCTTGTTATCTTAATGCATCTATATACTTGGTAAAGGTTGGAAGGCTCGGCCTCTCGCCTAGTGTTTTGTTCCACTCTTGCCGCCCTAGTTTCCGTCATATCGGTGTTATGTTCCCGGATTTTGCGTTCCTTACGCGGTTGGGTTATAATGGGAACCCCTTGATAGTTCGCCTTGATTAAAGCTTTTCCAGCAATGCCCAACCTTGGTTTTACCATTTGCCACCTAGCCTCTTTTTCCCTTGGGTTTCCGGAGCCCGAGGGTCATCTTATTTTAACCCCCCCAGGCCAGTGCTCCTCTGAGTGTTGGTCCGACTGAGCTGCCTGCGGGGCCACCTCGGGGCAACTTGAGGGTTGGTTTTACTCGTAGCTAGTCTCATCTGAGTGTGCCCTGAGAACGAGAGATGTGCAGCTCCTATCAGGATTTGCACATTCGGGCGGTGTTGCTGGTCTTGTTTTAACCTGTCGAAGTGTCTTGAAGAACTGAGATACCGAGTCTGATCGGAACGTCTCGGGAGGAGGTCTATTTCTTCGTTGACCGTGAGAGCTTGTCATGGGCTAAGTTGGGACTCCCCTGCAGGGATTTGAACTTTCGAAAGCCGTGCCCGCGGTTATGGGCAGATGGGAATTTGTTAATGTCCGGTTGTAGATAACTTGAACCTTATTTTAATTAAAATGAATCAACTGAGTGTGTTACCGTGATGGTCTCTTCTCGGCGGAGTCCGGGAAGTGAACACGGTGTTGGAGTAATGCTTGTGCATGTTGTTCTCTAGATTCTCGCTCGCGCTTTGCCTCCTCTTCTCGCTCTCTTTTGCGAACAGGATAGCCACCATATATGCTAGTCGCTTGCTGCAGCTCCACATATATTTACCTTGCCATACCTATTAAGCTTAAATAGTCTTGATCGCGAGGGTGCGAGATTGCTGAGTCCCTGTGGCTCACAGATTACTATTACACCAGATGCAGGGCCTGATGATTCCGCTCCAGGTGACGCGCTCGAGCTCAAGTGGGAGTTCGACGAGGACTCTCAACGATACTATGTGTCTTTCCCTGATGATCAGTAGTGGTGCCCAGTTGGGGGTGATCGGGACCGTGTCGCATGTTGGGTTATCTTTTATTTTGGCGCCGTAGTCGGGCCATGAGTGTTTGGATGATGTAATGTTATTTATGTACCTTGATTGACGTGGCGAGTGTAAGCCAACTATGTTATCTCCCCTTTATTATTTATATTACATGGGATGTTGTGAAGATTGCCTTACTTGCGACATATGGCTTCAATGCGATTATGCCTCTAAGTCGTGCTTCGACACGTGGGAGATATAGTCGCATCGAGGATGTTACAATTAAGAAGCAGATTAAAGAGTTACTAGATGAAGGTTATATTCGCCCAAGTTCTTCACCTTGGGGATCGCCAGTACTTTTAGTGGAGAAGAAGGATGGATCGTTAAGGATGGTTGTTGATTATCGAGGGTTGAATGAAGTAACAATCAAGAACAAGTACCCACTACCGATGATCAATGATCTGTTTGATCGATTGCAAGGAGCTAAGGTATTTTCCAAGATCGATCTGCGATCAGGATACCATCAGTTGAAGATTCGAGAACAGGATATACCTAAGACGGCTTTTACCACCAGGTATGGGCTGTACGAGTACACCGTTATATCATTTGGCCTGACTAACACACCGGCATATTTTATGAACATGATGAACAAAGTGTTTATGGAGTTTTTGGATAAGTTCGTCGTAGTGTTCATTGATAATATTCTGGTTTACTCGAAGAATGAAGACGAGCATAAGGAGCATTTGCGTTTGGTACTTGGGAAGCTTAGAGAACATCAATTATATGCCAAGTTTAGCAAATGTGAATTCTGGTTGAAGGACGTTGGATTCCTAGGACACGTTATATCCGGAGAAGGTATAGCAGTAGACCCCACCAAGGTTGGCACGGTGACAAGTTGGGAAGCGCCAACAATAGTTGGAGAGATCCGGAGTTTTCTTGGACTTGCAGGATACTACCGGAGATTCATTGAAATTTTCTCGAAGATTGCGAAGCCTATGACGGAGTTGTCGAAGAAGGATACCAAGTTCAAATGACCGAGGAATGTGAGGCTAGTTTCCAGGAGTTGAAGAAACGTTTGGTTACCTCACCAGTGTTGATTTTGCCGGATCAGACCAAGGATTATGAGGTGTATTGTGACGCTTCACGTCGAGGACTTGGAGCAGTGCTTATGCAGGAAGGAAGAGTTGTTTCATATGCCTCACGACAGCTTAAGCCGCATGAGTTAAATTATGCCACGCATCATTTGGAGTTAGCAGCCGTAGTGCATGCAATGAAAACTTGGAGACACTTTCTCATTGGAAACCATTGTGAAGTGTACACGGATCACAAGAGTTTGAAGTACATTTTCACACAGAAGGAGTTGAATCTCAGGCAAAGGAGATGGTTGGAGCTCATCAAGGATTATGATATGAGATTGCATTATCACCCTGGAAAGTCTAACGTAGTAGCCGATGCGCTGAGCCGTAAAAGTCATGTCAACACCTTAATGACGAAAGAATTACCAAGGGAGTTAGCCAAAAATATTCATGAGCTATGTTTGGAGATAGTTCTGAGAGGCTATGTAGCAGCATTGGAGATTCAGTCTACCTTGATGGATAAGATCAGAGAAGCCCAGAAGACTAACAAGGAGATTGCTTCTATTAAGGAGAAAATGAGCAAAGGAAAAGTTAAAGGATTTCGTGAGGATGAGCACGATACCTTATGGTTTGAAGACCGTGTTTATGTGCCCAATGACCCGGAGATCAGGACGTTAATTCTGCAGGAGGCCCATGATTCACCATATTCGATTCACCCAGGAAATACCAAGATGTATTTGGATTTGAAGGATACTTTCTGGTGGACCAAAATGAAGAAGGATATTGCGGAGTATGTAGCAGTTTGTGATGTATGTCAGAGAGTAAAGTCAGAGTATCAGAAGCTAGCAGGATTGCTACAGCCATTGCCAATCCCCGAATGGAAGTGGGATAAGTTAGGCATGGATTTTATCACAGGATTGCCCAGAACTCGTTCAGGCTATGACTCGATTTGGGTTGTAGTCGATCGTTTGACAAAGGTAGCTCATTTCATCCCAGTGAAGACTACCTACACTAGTGCCAAGTTGGAAAAGATATACATGACCAGGATCGTATGTCTGCACGGAGTTTCAAGGAGCATTGTATCAGATAGAGGAACCCAGATTACCTCAAAGTTCTGGAATCAGTTGCATGAAACTTTGGGTACCAGGCTAGAGTTCAGTACAGCTTTCCATCCGCAGACAAATGGACAGACCGAGAGAGAGAGTCAATCAGATTTTGGAGGATACGCTGAGAGCTTGTGCGCTAGATTACGGATCTAGTTGGGACGAGAATTTGCCATACGCAGAGTTCTCTTACAACAACAGTTATCAATCCAGTTTGAAGATGGCTCCTTTCGAAGCCTTGTACGGAAGGAGGTGCAGGACCCCATTGTCGTGGGATGAAGTTGGAGACCGCCAGTTGTTTGGACCGGATTTACGAAGTCGGAGACCGAGTTTATCTTCGAGTATCTCCACTTCGAGGAGTTAAGCACTTTGGAGTTAAGGAAAAGCTAGCGCCACGTTTTGTAGGACCATACAAGGTTTTGGAGCGTATGGGAGAAGTAGCCTATAAGTTGGAATTGCCCGAAGGATTGTCAGGAGTTCACGATGTATTCCATGTTTCCCAGTTGAAGAAGTGCCACGCAGAGATGGCTGATATACCGCTGAGAGACACAGTGCCGCTGGAAGCGATTCAGTTGGACAATGATTTGACCTATGAGGAGCAACCAGTCAAGATTCTTGAGTATGCCACCCGCAGCAAGGTTATCAAGTTTTGCAAAGTTTAGTGGAGCCACCACACGGAGGATGAAACCACCTGGGAGCGAGAGGAAGATCTGCTGAAGGACCACCCTCACCTATTTTCTAGCCAACCCGAATATCGACGACGAGATTCATCTTAAGGGGGTAGGTTTGTAACATCCCAAATTTTCAATTTAGAATGTTATACATTAGATCATCATTGCATATCATATTTATTTGCATTTTGGTTTATCTTAGAAATTGTACGCAACTTAAGGACCCTTAGAGAGAGTTGGGGATTTCGTTATTTTCATATTTGAGTTTTCTCAAATTTTGAAAATAGGATCATTTGATTATATTTATTTTATCTTCAATTATTTCTATTATAAAAATATGATAGAGGGAATAAAATGACTTTCCCAAAATAAAAAATTATTGAGGATTTAATAATAAAATCAAAAAAGATTTTATTTTGGATTAATTTGCTATTTTATTTGAATTTAGGAAAAATGCGCGTTTTTTAAAATTGCATTTCGGCCCCAAATAAATGTTCATCCTGTGCGGCTTGATTTTAGAAGCTGGGAAAAATTATTTCAGGATTTTTGGAGTCCGTTTAGTATTCCTTTTGTTTGTTTTTCTGCGCGTAATAATTTTTTTTTAAAAAAAAGAGTGAACCGACTACGGGCCGTGTTTGGCCCGGACTCCTCAGGGGGGCCTTTATAAAGCGCGCCCCGGGGCCCGAATCAGCCCAAGCCGTCGTCGCCCTAACCCTAAGCCGCGCCCGAGCCCAGCCGCCGCCGCCGCTGCCGCGCCGCCGCCTGCCGTCGCCGCCCCCGGAGCCCCGCTGCCGCCGACGAGGTCGATCTCGCCGCCGCCGCCGTTTTTTTAGAAAAACCGTTCTATTTTTCCGTTGGTTTTTTTAGATCCATTTTTTTAGATAGATCGGTTTTTTTGGTTTAGTTAATTAGCGAGCGTTCGCTCGTTCGTTCGTTTTAACGAACGCGTTCATCGTTTAGATCCAGATAACGAACGTTCATTCGTTAATCTGTTCGTCGTTTTTCTTTTTCTCGGATTTATTCCGCGATTTTTCTGATCGCGATTTCTGATTCGATTTTCATTTTAGTATAACTTTTCGCTCGTTTATCAGAATCAGGCGATTCAAGCGCGTGGAGTTTCGTCTCGAAACCCTCTTTCCGTTTAACCAACTCAAACAAGTTTTTGCCTCTGTAAAATTTGACCTAGATCCAGAATAGTAAACGAAGCTTGTTTCTTTTGCCGTTTGTCTTTCGTTGCTTCGTTCGATTTGGTTCTTTTTGCCAACCGGAGTTCTTAGGTTGAACTTTCTGGTTAGATCTCTTATTTGAGTTTTACCTGTGCATTAGTTGAGTACTTATTGTATGCTTGTTTGTTTGCGATAGAGTACTCGGAGTGCGCCGCTTGCTACTTCGAATCGCTAGGTTTTGCGGATCATCAGCAAGGCAAGTAACACTTTGATCATACCTCCTACTACCCGGTTTTATTGCATTAGATCAATCCTCACACATTGCATGATTAGGATCTAATTAAATTATGGGTTTTGGGAAGTAGATGAGATAGTACCTATTACCTGTGTTATTATCAAACCCTTGGGAGTTACTTCTACGTTTGCTTATATTGCCATGCTATGCTAGTAGACGTGGATTGGGTGAGTGTATCCATGACAGATGTGAGATTGTTAAATTAATGGTTTATCTAAGGTGGCAACTTAAACACACATCTGGGTGGATTGAGGAACCTGGGTATTCCAGCGATTGCCTGTTTTTCTTTTGGACCGCCACCCAGGCTCAAAGGGATCATGAGATTATTCATACTAGAAACTTCCGTGTGCAGCCACAAGCTACTATGGGCTCTAGCATAGTTGATTAAGTTGTGCGAACTCTTACAGTGGTAGACTAGCAGATGTAGGGGAAAGTAGGTGTAACGGTCAACCCGATCGTAAGGTGCTAGCGCTTCTGAAAGACTATGTCTTGGTCATCCATTTCTCAAACACCATGAAGTGCGAGAATCCCAACGGAGGAGATCGAGTCTTGTGGGAAAAAGTGCGCAAACCTCTGCAGAGTGTATAAACTAATCATGGTTAGCCGTGTCCCCGGTTATGGACATCTTGAGTATCTAGTACTTGGATTATCATGTGAATCTCATCATGTTACTCTAATTAATTTGTTGGGTTTTTAATGATGATGTTTAATTGGGATTGAGAGGGTGTCTACACTCTCAATGTTTAACAACCACCATGATAGTTAAATAAAATTTATAACTTTACAGTAGGGAAAAATTGGCTTTATGCAAAACTGTAACCATAGAGCTTTCCACCAGCCAAATATGAATGTAGTATAGCCTTATTTTTTTTCATTGCTCTCTATGTGTTACATTGCCAGCATATTCCATGCGCTGACCCGTTTCGGGCTGCATCGTTCATGTTGCAGACTTTTCGGACGACGAGTAAGGTGCTTTTAGGTCGTGGTTCTTTACTCAGTGATGCCGTTGGAGTTGATGGACTCACTTATCTTCCAAGCCTTCCGCTGTTATCGTTATTACATGGCCTTATGCCATATTTATTGTAATAAGTTCTCTTTTGAGACACTCAATGTAATAAGTGTGTGATTGCTACTCTGTTATAAATCCTTCAAGTACTGTGTGCTGTCAGCATTACTGATCCAGGGATGACACCGGAGCACAGAGATTGGACCGTTTGAGGTCTGGTCGCTACAAGATGGTATCAGAACACACGCTGACTGTAGGACATGACCACTAAGCTAAATCCCTAGATCACTACTCACTCTTCTCATTCTGACTTCTCATCTTTTCTACTCTTTTAGGATGGCGGATGCAAGGAACAAGATGAAGATACACCCTTTGGACGTCACTTGAAGGAAGTCACTAGATATCTGAACATCGGAGTACCAAGCTTCACCGGGACCTACAACGCCACTTTACCTGAAGAGGAGCGTTGGATGATTCAAGTTCAAGTTCCAGGAAGGACGTTCATGCCAGTCACTGAACCCATAGAATTTTCCTTTGATGCACCAACCTGGAGTCTAGGAAAAAGCATGGCAGCTCACATCGCCATGGGACGTATTGGAGAAGTGTACCGCAATGATCTCAAGGATACTATCTACCAGATTTGTGGGCGCCGAGATGAGCAATGGGAGATGATCAGCACCAAAAAGGATAGATCCATCGCAGCTTTCATCCAGGAGTTAAACCAGCACATTCGACGACAGGAGAACCAGATGTGCGCAGATATGATAGATCTGAAGAAGGTGAGGACAAGAATCACGGAACTGGAGGAAGAACTCAAGGCTACACGTGAAGATTATGAAGAGGAAATCGAAGTACTAGTGGATAAGAATGCCGACCTAACAATGAAGATCGGAATATTTATGGGAGGCCCTACACCAATAGAAGAAGACGAAGAACCCAAGGAGATTCGCCCGGAAGACTACATCATCATCGACGACACCGACTCGGATCCAGATGATAGCGATGATGACTGTTGATGAAGCTGGAGCAGATATCATGGAGTCTGCAACCGAAGAATATTTCTAGTAGACCACCCCAACAGTAGTAGTAGTCAACCATGTAAATATAGTAGTCCGAGCACTTCTGCGATAGTTAGACCGATTGTATGCCCTTGTTTGATTGAATGAAGTGATATTGTTTGCAATTGCCTCATGTGCGTATGGGTAGTGTTTTCTTTTTAGAACCCTCTCTATTCTTAAATCTCATCTTTTCTAAACCCCTCAGATGCCTCAGAGATGTGACCCCGGATTTACCTTCCCACCGGAGCTCACTCAGTTGATCCAGCAGCAGAATACATTAACACAGTTGCTAGTCCAGAATCAGAATCAGGGGAACAACAACAACAACCCACACCACCACCACCACCTGTTGATCACTTAGCCCGTTTTCTTAGGCTGAATCCGCCAGTGTTTTCCAGTAGCACTGAGCCTATAGTAGCAGATGATTGGCTCCGCAAGACAGCAAGGGAGTTGACCACAGCAGGATGCACAGATGCAGAAAAGGTGAAGTTTGCCGCACATCAGCTTGACGGACCCGCAGCATCATGGTAGGAGAATTTCACAGCCACTTTCCCTATCGACACTGTCACATGGGACCAGTTCCAGCAGGCTTTCCATACTGCCCATATTTCAGCAGGAGCTATTGTTGGGGAACGTAGTAATTTCAAAAAATTTCCTACGCACACGCAAGATCATGTGATGCATAGCAACGAGATGGGAGAGTGTTGTCTACGTACCCAACGCAGACTGACTGCGGAAGCGCTGACACGACGTAGAGGAAGTAGTCGTACGTCTTCATGATCCAACCGATCAAGCACCGAAACTACGGCACCTCCGAGTTCGAGCACACGTTCAGCTCGATGACGATCCCCGGACTCCGATACAGCAAAGTGTCGGGGAAGAGTTCCGTCAGCACGACGGCGTGGTGACGATCTTGATGTACTACAGCAACAGGGCTTCGCCTAAACTCCGCTACAGTATTATCGAGGAATATGGTGGCAGGGGGCACCGCACACGGCTAAGGAATAGATCACGTGGATCAACTTGTGTCAAGAGTGCCCCCTGCCTCCGTATATAAAGGAGCCAAGGGGGAGAGGTGCGCCGGCCAGGAGGAGGGCGCAGGAGGAGTCCTACTCCTACCGGGAGTAGGACTCCCCCCCCCCCAATCCTATTCTAACTAGGATTCCCCGAGGGGGAAAGAGAGAGGGGGGTCGGCCACCTTCTCCTAGTCCTAATAGGACTAGGGGAGGGGGAGGCGTGCAGCCCTTATGGGCAGCCCTTTCACCTTTCCACTAAGGCCCACTAAGGCCCATATGATTCCCGGGGGGTTCCGGTAACCTCCCGGTACTCCGGTAAAATCCCGATTTCACCCGGAACACTTCCGATGTCCAAACATAGGCTTCCAATATATCAATCTTTACGTCTTGACCATTTCGAGACTCCTCGTCATGTCCGTGATCACATCCGGGACTCCGAACAACCTTCGGTACATCAAAATGCATAAACTCATAATATAACTGTCATCGTAACCTTAAGCGTGCGGACCCTACGGGTTCGAGAACAATGTAGACATGACCGAGACACGTCTCCGGTCAATAACCAATAGCGGGACCTGGATGCCCATATTGGCTCCTACATATTCTACGAAGATCTTTATCGGTCAGACCGCATAACAACATACGTTGTTCCCTTTGTCATCGGTATGTTACTTGCCCGAGATTCGATCGTCGGTATCCAATACCTAGTTCAATCTCGTTACTGGCAAGTCTCTTTACTCGTTCCGTAATACATCATCTCACAACTAACATCTTATTTACAATGCTTGCAAGGCTTATGTGATGTGTATTACCGAGAGGGCCCCAGAGATACCTCTCCGACAATCGGAGTGACAAAACCTAATCTCGAAATACGCCAACCCAACATGTACCATTGGAGACACCTGTAGTACTCCTTTATAATCACCCAGTTACGTTGTGACGTTTGGTAGTACCCAAAGTGTTCCTCCGGTAAACGGGAATTGCATAATCTCATAGTTATAGGAACATGTATAAGTCATGAAGAAAGCAATAGCAACATACTAAATGATCGGGTGCTAAGATAATGGAATGGGTCATGTCAATCAGATCATTCAACTAATGATGTGACCTCGTTAATCAAATAACGACTCATTGTTCATGGTTAGGAAACATAACCATCTTTGATTAACGAGCTAGTCAAGTAGAGGCATACTAGTGACACTTTGTTTGTCTATGTATTCACACATGTATTATGTTTCCGGTTAATACAATTCTAGCATGAATAATAAACATTTATCATGATTATAAGGAAATAAATAATAACTTTATTATTGCCTCTAGGGCATATTTCCTTCAGTCTCCCACTTGCACTAGAGTCAATAATCTAGATTATACTGTAATGATTCTAACACCCATGGAGCCTTGGTGCTGATCATGTTTTGCTCGTGGAAGAGGCTTAGTCAATGGGTCTGCAACATTCAGATCCGTATGTATCTTGCAAATCTCTATGTCTCCCACCTGGACTAGATCCCGGATGGAATTGAAGCGTCTCTTGATGTGTTTGGTCCTTTTGTGAAATCTGGATTCCTTTGCCAAGGCAATTGCACCAGTATTGTCACAAAAGATTTTCATTGGACCCAATGCACTAGGTATGACACCTAGATCGGATATGAACTCCTTCATCCAGACTCCTTCATTTGCTGCTTCCGAAGCAGCTATGTACTCCGCTTCACATGTAGATCCTGCTACGACGCTTTGTTTAGAACTGCACCAACTAACAGCTCCACCGTTTAATGTAAACACGTATCTGGTTTGCGATTTAGAATCGTCCGGATCAGTGTCAAAGCTTGCATCAACGTAACCTTTTACGGTGAGCTCTTTGTCACCTCCATATACGAGAAACATATCCCTAGTCCTTTTCAGGTATTTCAGGATGTTCTTGACCGCTGTCCAGTGATCCACTCCTGGATTACTTTGGTACCTCCCTGCTAAACTTATAGCAAGGCACACATCAGGTCTGGTACACAGCATTGCATACATGATAGAGCCTATGGCTGAAGCATAGGGAACATCTTTCATTTTCTCTCTATCTTCTGCAGTGGTCGGGCATTGAGTCTTACTCAACTTCACACCTTGTAACACAGGCAAGAACCCTTTCTTTGCTTGATCCATTTTGAACCTCTTCAAAACTTTTTCAAGGTATGTGCTTTGTGAAAGTCCAATTAAGCGTTTTGATCTATCTCTATAGGTCTTAGTGCCTAATATGTAAGCAGCTTCACCGAGGTCTTTCATTGACAAACTCTTATTCAAGTATCCCTTTATGCTATCCAGAAATTCTATATCATTTCCAATTAGTAATATGTCATCCACATATAATATCAGAAATGCTATAGAGCTCCCACTCACTTTCTTGTAAATACAGGCTTCTCCGAAAGTCTGTATAAAACCAAATGCTTTGATCACACTATCAAAGCGTTTATTCCAACTCCGAGAGGCTTGCACCAGTCCATAAATGGATCGCTGGAGCTTGCACACTTTGTTAGCTCCCTTTGGATCGACAAAACCTTCCGGTTGCATCATATACAACTCTTCTTCCAGAAATCCATTCAGGAATGCAGTTTTGACATCCATCTGCCAAATTTCATTATCATAAAATGCGGCAATCGCTAACATGATTCAGACAGACTTAAGCATCGCTACAGGTGAGAAAGTCTCATCGTAGTCAACCCCTTGAACTTGTCGAAAACCTTTCGCGACAAGTCGAGCTTTGTAGACAGTAACATTACCATCAGTGTCAGTCTTCTTCTTGGAGATCCATTTATTCTCAATTGCTTGCCGATCATTGGGCAAGTCAACCAAAGTCCATACTTTGTTCTCATACATGGATCCCATCTCAGATTTCATGGCTTCAAGCCACTTTGCGGAATCTGGGCTCACCATCGCTTCTTCATAGTTCGTAGGTTCATCATGATCTAGTAGCATGACTTCCAGAACAGGATTACCGTACCACTCTGGTGCGGATCTTACTCTGGTTGATCTACGAGGTTCAGTAGTATCTTGATCTGAAGTTTCATGATCATTATCATTAGCTTCCTCACTAACTGGTGTAGGTGTCACTGAAACAGTTTTCTGTGATGTACTACTTTCCAGTAAGGGAGCAGGTACAGTTACCTCGTCAAGTTCTACTTTCCTCCCACTCACTTCTTTCGAGAGAAACTACTTCTCTAGAAAGGATCCATTCTTAGCAACGAATGTCTTGCCTTCGGATCTGTGATAGAAGGTGTACCCAACAGTCTCCTTTGGGTATCCTATGAAGACACATTTCTCCGATTTGGGTTCGAGCTTATCAGGTTGAAGTTTTTTCACATAAGCATCGCAGCCCCAAACTTTAAGAAACGACAACTTTGGTTTCTTGCCAAACCACAGTTCATAAGGCGTCGTCTCAACGGATTTTGATGGTGCCCTATTTAACGTGAATGCGGCCGTCTCTAAAGCATAACCCCAAAATGATAGCGGTAAATCTGTAAGAGACATCATAGATCACACCATATCTAGTAAAGTACGATTACGACGTTCGGACACACCATTACGCTGTGGTGTTCCGGGTGGCGTGAGTTGCGAAACTATTCCACAGTTTTTCAAATGTACACCAAACTCGTAACTGAAATATTCTCCTGCACGATCAGATCGTAGAAACTTTATTTTCTTGTTACGATGATTTTCAACTTCACTCTGAAATTCTTTGAATTTTTCAAATGTTTCAGATTTATGTTTCATTAAGTAGATATGCCCATATCTGCTTAAATCATCTGTGAAGGTGAGAAAATAACGATATCCGCCACGAGCCTCAATATTCATCGGACCACATACATCGGTATGTATGATTTCCAACAAATCTGCTGCTCTCTCCATAGTACCGGAGAACGGTGTTTTAGTCATCTTGCCCATGAGGCACGGTTCGCAAGTACCAAGTGATTCATAATCAAGTGGTTCCAAAAGTCCATCAGTATGGAGTTTCTTCATGCGCTTTACACCGATATGACCTAAACGACAGTGCCATAAATAAGTTGCACTTTCATTATCAACTCTGCATCTTTTGGATTCAACATTATGAATATGTGTATTACTACTATCGAGATTCAATAAGAATAGACCACTCTTCAAGGGTGCATGACCATAAAAGATATTACTCATATAAATAGAACAACCATTATTCTCTGATTTAAATGAATAACCGTCTCGCATTAAACAAGATCCAGATATAATGTTCATGCTCAACGCTGGCACCAAATAACAATTATTTAGGTCTAATATTAATCCCGAAGGTAGATGTAGAGGTAGCGTGCCGACCGCGATCACATCGACTTTGGAACCGTTTCCCACGCGCATCGTCACCTCGTCCTTTGCCAGTGCCCGCTTATTCTGTAGTCCCTGTTTCGAGTTGTAAATATTAGCAACAGAACCAGTATCAAATACCCAGGTGCTACTGCGAGCTCTAGTAAGGTACACATCAATAACATGTATATCACATATACCTTTGTTCACCTTGCCATCCTTCTTATCCGCCAAATACTTGGGGCAGTTCCGCTTCCAGTGACCAGTCTGCTTGCAGTAGAAGCACTCAGTTTTAGGCTTAGGTCCAGACTTGGGTTTCTTCTCTTGAGCAGCAACTTGCTTGCCGTTCTTTTTGAAGTTCCCCTTCTTCTTCCCTTTGCCCTTTTTCTTGAAACTAGTGGTCTTGTTAACCATCAACACTTGATGCTCCTTCTTGATTTCTACCTCCGCAGCTTTCAGCATTGCGAAGAGCTCGGGAATAGTCTTGTTCATCCCTTGCATATTATAGTTCATCACGAAGCTTTTGTAGCTTGGTGGCAGTGATTGGAGAATTCTGTCAATGAAGCAATCATCCGGAAGATTAACTCCCAATTGAATCAAGTGATTATTATACCCAGACATTTTGAGTATATGCTCACTGACAGAACTGTTCTCCTCCATCTTGCAGCTATAGAACTTATTGGAGACTTCATATCTCTCAATCCGGGCATTTGCTTGAAATATTAACTTCAACTCCTGGAACATCTCATATGCTCCATGACGTTCAAAACGTCGTTGAAGTCCCGATTCTAAGCCGTAAAGCATGGCACACTGAACTATCGAGTAGTCATCAGCTTTGCTCTGCCAGACGTTCATAACATCTGGTGTTGCTCCAGCAGCAGGCCTGGCACCCAGCGGTGCTTCCAGGACGTAATTCTTCTGAGCAGCAATGAGGATAATCCTCAAGTTATGGACCCAGTCCGTATAATTGCTACCATCATCTTTCAACTTTGCTTTCTCAAGGAACGCATTAAAATTCAACGGAACAACAGCATGAGCCATCTATCTACAATCAACATAAACAAGCAAGATACTATCAGGTACTAAGTTCATGATAAGTTTAAGTTCAATTAATCAAATTACTTAAGAACTCCCACTTAGATAGACATCCCTCTAATCTTCTAAGTGATTACGTGATCCAAATCAACTAAACCATAACCGATCATCACGTGAGATGGAGTAGTTTTCAATGGTGAACATCGTTATGTTGATCATACCTACTATATGATTCACGCTCGACCTTTCGGTCTCCATGTTCCGAGGCCATATCTGCATATGCTAGGCTCGTCAAGTTTAACCTGAGTATTCTGCGTGTGCAAAACTGGCTTGCACCCGTTGTAGATGGACGTAGAGCTTATCACACCCGATCATCACGTGGTGTCTGGGCACGACGAACTTTGGCAACGGTGCATACTCAGGGAGAACACTTCTTGATAATTTAGTGAGAGATCATCTTATAATGCTACCGTCAATCAAAGCAAGATAAGATGCATAAAAAGATAAACATCACATGCAATCAATATAAGTGATATGATATGGCCATCATCATCTTGTGCTTGTTATCTCCATCTCCGAAGCACCGTCATGATCACCATCGTCACCGGCGCGACACCTTGATCTCCATCGTAGCATCGTTGTCGTCTCGCCAATCTTATGCTTCCACGACTATCACTACCGTTTAGTAATAAAGTAAAGCATTACATCGTGATTGCATTGCATACAATAAAGCGACAACCATATGGCTCCTGCCAGTTGCCGATAACTCGGTTACAAAACATGATCATCTCATACAATAAAAATCATGCCTTGACCATATCACATCACAACATGCCCTGCAAAAACAAGTTAGACGTCCTCTACTTTGTTGTTGCAAGTTTTACGTGGCTGCTACGGGCTTTAAGCAAGAACCAATCTCACCTACGCATCAAAACCACAACGATAGTTTGTCAAATAGACTCCGTTTTAACCTTCGCAAGGACCGGGCGTAGCCATACTTGGTTCAACTAAAGTTGGAGAGACAGTCGCCCGCAAGCCATCTATGTGCAAAGCACGTCGAGGGAACCGGTCTCGCGTAAGCGTACGCGTAAGGTTGGTCCGGGTCGTCTCGTCCAACAATACCGCCGAACCAAAGTATGACATGCTGGTAGGCAGTATGACTTGTATCGTCCACAACTCACTTGTGTTCTACTCGTGCATATAACATCAACATAAATAACCTAGGCTCGGATGCCACTGTTGGGGAACGTAGTAATTTCAAAAAATTTCCTACGCACACGCAAGATCATGTGATGCATAGCAACGAGATGGGAGAGTGCTGTCTACGTACCCAACGCAGACCGACTGCGGAAGCGCTGACACGACGTAGAGGAAGTAGTCGTACGTCTTCACGATCCAACCGATCAAGCACCGAAACTATGGCACCTCCGAGTTCGAGCACACGTTCAGCTCGATGACGATCCCCGGACTCCGATCCAGCAAAGTGTTGGGGAAGAGTTCCGTCAGCACAACGGCGTGGTGACGATCTTGATGTACTACAGCAGCAGGGCTTCGCCTAAACTCCGCTACAGTATTATCGAGGAATATGGTGGCAGGGGGCACCGCACACGGCTAAGGAATAGATCACGTGGATCAACTTGTGTCAAGAGGTGCCCCCTGCCTCCGTATATAAAGGAGCCAAGGGGGAGAGGTGCGCCGGCCAGGAGGAGGGCGCAGGAGGAGTCCTACTCCTACCGGGAGTAGGACTCCCCCCCCCAATCCTATTCCAACTAGGATTCCCCGAGGGGGAAAGAGAGAGAGGGGGGCCGGCCACCTTCTCCTAGTCCTAATAGGACTAGGGGAGGGGGGAGGCGCGCAGCCCTTATGGGCAGCCCTTTCACCTTTCCACTAAGGCCCACTAAGGCCCATATGATTCCCGGGGGTTCCGGTAACCTCCCGGTACTCCGGTAAAATCCCGATTTCACCCGGAACACTTCCGATGTCCAAACATAGGCTTCCAATATATCAATCTTTACGTCTCGACCATTTCGAGACTCCTCGTCATGTCCGTGATCACATCCGAGACTCCGAACAACCTTCGGTACATCAAAATGCATAAACTCATAATATAACTGTCATCGTAACCTTAAGCATGCGGACCCTACGGGTTCGAGAACAATGTAGACATGACCGAGACACGTCTCCAATCAATAATCAATAGCGGGACCTGGATGCCCATATTGGGCTCCTACATATTCTACGAAGATCTTTATCGGTCAGACCGCATAACAACATACGTTGTTCCCTTTGTCATCGGTATGTTACTTGCCCGAGATTCGATCGTCGGTATCCAATACCTAGTTCAATCTCGTTACTGGCAAGTCTCTTTACTCGTTCCATAATACATCATCTCACAACTAACATCTTAGTTACAATGCTTGCAAGGCTTATGTGATGTGTATTACCGAGAGGGCCCCAGAGATACCTCTCCGACAATCGGAGTGACAAAACCTAATCTCGAAATACGCCAACCCAACATGTACCATTGGAGACACCTGTAGTACTCCTTTATAATCACCCAGTTACGTTGTGACGTTTGGTAGTACCCAAAGTGTTCCTCCGGTAAACGGGAATTGCATAATCTCATAGTTATAGGAACATGTATAAGTCATGAAGAAAGCAATAGCAACATACTAAACGATCGGGTGCTAAGCTAATGGAATGGGTCATGTCAATCAGATCATTCAACTAATGATGTGACCTCGTTAATCAAATAACGACTCATTGTTCATGGTTAGGAAACATAACCATCTTTGATTAACGAGCTAGTCAAGTAGAGGCATACTAGTGACACTTTGTTTGTCTATGTATTCACACATGTATTATGTTTCCGGTTAATACAATTCTAGCATGAATAATAAACATTTATCATGATTATAAGGAAATAAATAATAACTTTATTATTGCCTCTAGGGCATATTTCCTTCAGCTATGGCCATGAAGAAGCGAGAGTTTTGCAACTTGCGCCAAGGAGGACGGACAGTTGGCCAGTATGTGGAGGACTTTAGTAAGCTAGCACGTTATGCCCCAGATGACGTTGCTACAAATGCAGCTAAGCAGGAGAAGTTTTTGGAAGGACTGAATGATGAGTTGAGCATGTAGTTGATGGTAGCAACCTTCAACAACTACCAGGAGTTGGTAGATCGTGCTCTTATGATTGAAGGGAAGCAGCAGCAGATTGAGAACCGCAAGAGGAAGTATGGACAAGGGAAGTACAATTTTGGAGCTCAGCAGAAGCCACGTTTTACCCCTAGACCGGGAGGACATTTTCAACATACTCATGGAGGAGGTAGCTCGCACAATCATAATGGCCCCAAGAATGGTAATGGGAATGGAGGAAGCAACGGCCAGAACCGTACCAACCCATCAACCCCAGCCCAAAGAGACCTGAGCCAAGTCACTTGCTTTAAGTGCCAGAAGACCGGACATTATGCCAATGAATGTCCTGAATCCCAGAATGGAAATGGCAATGGAAGCTCTGGGAAGAAGCCGAACCCTTTCAATAGGGGATAGGTGAACCACGTTAACATGGAGGAGGTTGAAGAGCAGCCGGATGGAGTAATCGGTAAGTTTTTGGTTAAGACATTTACTGCAATCGTTCTTTTTGATACTGGTGCATCGCATTCATACATATCACAGGGATTTGTGGATAAGTATAACCTGCCCACTAAGGTTCTTAGAACACCTATGTTAGTAAGCTCACCAGGAGCGGAGTATATGGCCAGTAAGGGATGTTTTCAAGTGCCATTGAGTATAGGTAGGCATGTGTTTCCCTCGGATTTAATCATTTTGGAATCACAAGGTTTGGATGTAATTCTGGGTATGGATTGGCTGTCGATGTATGGAGGAAACATCGATTGCGCCAGTAAGTCAATTTTGCTTACCACCCCAGAAGAAAGAAGGATCAAGTATGTATCCCGACATGTGCCTAAAAGGACTCAAGTAAATTCGTTAACAGTAGTTGTGCAGGAGGAAGTACCAGTAGTGAAGGATTTCCCTGATGTATTTCCAGAGGAGTTGCCAGGCATGCCACCGGATAGAGACATTGAGTTTTTTATTGAGCTTTTGCCAGGCACAATACCAATATCTAAGAGACCGTATAGGATGCCCGCAAAGGATTTGGAGAAGATTAAGAAGCAGATTAAAGAGTTACTAGATAAAGGTTATATTCGCCCAAGTTCTTCACCTTGGAGATCGCCAGTACTTTTAGTGGAGAAGAAGGATGGATCGTTAAGGATGGTTGTTGATTATCGAGGGTTGAATGAAGTAACAATCAAGAACAAGTACCCACTACCGATGATCAATGATCTATTTGATCGATTGCAAGGAGCTAAGGTATTTTTCAAGATCGATCTGCGATCAGCATACCATCAGTTGAAGATTCGAGAACAGGATATACCTAAGACGGCTTTTACCACCAGGTATGGGCTGTACGAGTACACCGTTATGTCATTTGGCCTGACTAACGCACCGGCATATTTTATGAACATGATGAACAAAGTGTTTATGGAGTTTTTGGATAAGTTCGTCGTAGTGTTCATTGATGATATTCTGGTTTACTCGAAGAATGAAGAGGAGCATAAGGAGCATTTGCGTTTGGTACTTGGGAAGCTCAGAGAACATCAGTTATATGCCAAGTTTAGCAAATGTGAATTCTGGCTGAAGGAAGTTGGATTCCTAGGACACGTTATATCCGGAGAAGGTATAGCAGTAGACCCCACCAAGGTTGACACATGGACAAGTTGGGAAGCACCAACAACAGTTGGAGAGATCTGGAGTTTTCTTGGACTCGCAGGATACTACCGGAGATTCATTGAAAATTTCTCGAAGATTGCGAAGCCTATGACGGAGTTGTTGAAGAAGGATACCAAGTTCAAATGGACTGAGGAATGTGAGGCTAGTTTCCAGGAGTTGAAGAAACGTTTGGTTACCTCACCAGTGTTGATTTTGTCGGATCAGACCAAGGATTATGAGGTGTATTGTGACGCTTCACGTCGAGGACTTGGAGTAGTGCTTATGCAGGAAGGAAGAGTTGTTTCATATGCCTCACGACAGCTTAAGCCGCATGAGTTAAATTATGCCATGCATGATTTGGAGTTAGCAGCCGTAGTGTATGCATTGAAAACTTGGAGACACTTTCTCATTGGAAACCATTGTGAAGTGTACACAGATCACAAGAGTTTGAAGTACATTTTCACACAAAAGGAGTTGAATCTCAGACAAAGGAGATTGTTGGAGCTCATCAAGGATTATGATATGAGATTGCCTTATCACCCTGGAAAGGCTAACGTAGTAGCCGATGCGCTGAGCCGTAAAAGTCATGTCAACACCTTAATGGCGGGAGAATTACCAAGGGAGTTAGCCAAAAATATTCGTGAGCTATGTTTGGAGATAGTTCCGAGAGGCTATGTAGCAGTATTGGAGATTCAGTCTACCTTGATGGATAAGATCAGAGAAGCCCAGAAGACTGACAAGGAGATTGTTTCTATTAAGGAGAAATGAGAAAAGGAAAAGCTAAAGGATTTCGTGAGGATGAGCACGATACCTTATGGTTTGAAGACCGTGTTTATGTGCCCAATGACCCGGAGATCAAGACGTTAATTCTGCAGGAGGCCTATGATTCACCATATTCGATTCACCCAGGAAATACCAAGATGTATTTGGATTTGAAGGATACTTTCTGGTGGACCAAAATGAAGAAGGATATTGCGGAGTATGTAGCAGTTTGTGATGTATGTCAGAGAGTAAAGGCAGAGTATCAGAAGCCAGCAGGATTGCTACAGCCATTACCAATACCCGAATGGAAGTGGGATAAGTTAGGCATGGATTTTATCACAGGATTGCCCAGAACTCTTTCAGGCTATGACTCGATTTTGGTTGTAGTCGATCGTTTGACAAATGTAGCTCATTTCATCCCAGTGAAGACTACCTACACTAGTGCCAAGTTGGCAAAGATATACATGACCAGGATCGTATGTCTGCACGAAGTTCCAAGGAGCATTGTATCGGACAGAGGAACCCAGTTTACCTCAAAGTTCTGGAATAAGTTGCATGAAACTTTGGGTACCAGGCTAGAGTTCAGTACAGCTTTCCATCCGCAGACAGATGGACAGACCGAGAGAGAGTCAATCAGATTTTGGAGGATATGCTGAGAGCTTGTGCGCTAGATTACGGATCTAGTTGGGACGAGAATTTGTCATACGCAGAGTTCTCTTACAACAACAGTTATCAATCCAGTTTGAAGATGGCCCCTTTCGAAGCCTTGTACGGAAGGAGGTGCAGGACCCCATTGTCGTGGGATGAAGTTGGAGACCGCCAGTTGTTTGGACCGGATCCGATTAAGGAGTCTGAACAGAAGGTGAAATTGATTCGCGATAGGCTCAAGGTAGCCCAGTCCAGGCAGAAGAGCTACGCAGATTCTAAACGCAAGGAGACAGTTTACGAAGTCAGAGACCGATTTTATCTTCAAGTATCTCCACTTCGAGGAGTTGAGCGCTTTGGAGTTAAGGGAAAGTTAGCGCCACGTTTTGTGGGACCATACAAGGTTTTGGAGCGTATGGAAGAAGTAGCTTATAAGTTGGAATTGCCTAAAGGATTGTCAGGAGTTCACGATGTATTCCACGTTTCCCAGTTGAAGAAGTGCCATGCAGAGATGGCTGATATACCGCTGAGAGACACAGTGCCGCTGGAAGCGATTCAGTTGGACAGTGATTTGACCTATGACGAGAAACCAGTCAAGATTCTTGAGTATGCCAACCGAGTCACCCGCAGCAAGGTTATCAAGTTTTGCAAAGTTCAGTGGAGCCACCACACGGAGGATGAAGCCACCTGGGAGCGAGAGGAAGATCTGCTTAAGGATCACCCTCACATATTTTCTAGCCAACCCGAATCTCGAGGGCGAGATTCATCTTAAGGGGGTAGGTTTGTAACATCCCAAATTTTTAATTTGAAATGTTATACATTAGATCATCATTGCATATCATATTTATTTGCATTTTAGCTGACCCTACAAATTCTACGTAACTTAAGGACCCTCGGAGAGAGTTGGGGATTTTGTTATTTTCATATTTGAGTTTTCTTAAATTTTGAAAATAGAATCATTTGATTTTATTTATTTTATCTTCAATTATTTCTATTATAAAAATATGAGAGAGGGATTAAAATGACTTTCCCAAAATAAAGAAATATTGAGGATTTAATAATAAAATCAAATAAGATTTTATTTTGGATTTATTTGCAATTTTATTTGAATTTAGAAAAAATACGCATTTTTCCAAAATTGCATTTAGGTCCCAAATAAATGTTCATTCTGTGCGGCTTGATTTTAGAAGCCGGGGAAAATTTATTTTGGAATTTTTGAAGTCCGTTTAGTATTTCTTTTGTTTGTTTTTCTGCGCGTAATAATTTTTTTAAAAAAAGAGCGAACCGACTACGGGTCGTGTTTGGCCCGGACTCCTCAGGGGGGGCCTTTATATAGCGCGCCCCGGGCCCGAATCATCCCAAGCCACCGCCTCCCTAACCCTAAGCCGCGCCCGAGCCTAGCCGCCGCCGCTGCCGCCGCTGCTGCCGCGCCCCGCCCGCCGTCACCGCCGCCGGAGCCCCGCCGTCGCCGACAAGGTCAATCGAGCATTCGGTCATTCGTTCGTTTTAACGAACGCGTTCATTGTTTACATCCAGATAACGAACGTTCGTTCGTTAATCAGTTCGTCGTTTTTCTTTTTCTCGGATTTATTCCGCGATTTTTCTGATCGCGATTTCTGATCCGATTTTCGTTTTAGTATAACATTTCGCTCGTTTATCGGAATCAGGCGATTCAAGCGCCTGGAGTTTCGTGTCGAAACCCTCTTTCCGTTTAACCAACTCAAACAAGTTTTTGCCTCTGTAAAATTTGACCTAGATCCAGAATAGTAAACGAAGCTTGTTTCTTTTGTCGTTTGTTTTTCGTTGCTTCGTTCGACTTGGTTCTTTTTGTCAACCGGAGTTCTTAAGTTGAACTTTCTGGTTAGATCTCTTATTTGAGTTTCACCTATGCATTAGTTGAGTACTTATTGTATGCTTGTTTGTTTGCGATAGAGTACCCGGAGTGCGCCGCTTGCTACTTCGAATCGCTAGGTTTTGCGGATCATCAGCAAGGCAAGTAACACTTTGATCATACCTCCTACTACCTAGTTTTGTTGCATTAGATCAATCCTCACACATTGCATGATTACGATCTAATTAAATTGTGGTTTTTGGGAAGTAGATGAGGTAGTACCTATTACCTGTGTTATTATCAAACCCTTGGGAGTTACTTCTACGTTTGCTTATATTGCCATGCTATGCTAGTAGACGTGGATTGGGTGAGTGTATCCATGACAGATGTGAGATTGTTAAATTAATGGTTTATCTAAGGTGGCAACTTAAACACACATCTGCGTGTATTGAGGCACCTGGGTAATCCAGCGATTGCCTGTTTTTCTTTTGGACCGCCACCCAGGCTCAAAGGGATCATGAAATTATTCATACTAGAAACTTCCGTGTGCAGCCACAAGCTACTATGGGCTCTAGCATAGTTGATTAAGTTGTGCGAACTCTTACAGTGGTAGACTAGCAGATGTAGGGAAAAGTAGGTGTAACGGTCAACCCGATCGTAAGGTGCTAGCGCTTCTAAAAGACTATGTCTCGGTCATCCGTTTCTCAAACACTATGAAGTGCGAGAATCCCAACGGAGGAGATCGAGTCTTGTGGGAAAAAGTGCGCAAACCTCTGCAGAGTGTATAAACTAATCATGGTTAGCCGTGTCCCCGGTTATGGACATCTTGAGTATCTAGTACTTGGATTATCATGTGAATCTCATCATGTTACTCTAATTAATTTGTTGGGTTTTTAATGATGATGTTTAATTGGGATTGAGAGGGTGTCTACACTCTCAATGTTTAACAACCACCATGATAGTTAAATAAAATTTGTAACTTTACAGTAGGGAAAAATTGGCTTTACGCAAAACCGTAACCATAGAGCTTTCCACCAGCCAAATATGAATGTAGTATAGCCTTATTTTTTTTCATTGCTCTCTATGTGTTACATTGCCAGCATATTCCATGCGCTGACCCGTTTCGGGCTGCATCGTTCATGTTGCAGACTTTTCGGACGACGAGTAAGGTGCTTTTAGGTCGTGGTTCTTTACTCAGTGATGCCGTTGGAGTTGATGGACTCACTTATCTTCCAAGCCTTCCGCTGTTATCGTTATTAGATGACCTTATGCCATATTTATTGTAATAAGTACTCTTTTGAGACACTCGATGTAATAAGTATGTGATTGCTACTCTGTTATAAATCCTTCAAGTACCGTGTGGTGTCAGCATTACTGATCCAGGGATGACATCGGAGCACAGAGATTGGACCGTTTGAGGTCTGGTCGCTACACTCCCCCATCCGCCAAACTAAATATTCCAACAGTTTCAAAATACAAAGGGCATTAGTTCTTTAGAGAGTTAGATTTCATTAACTTTGACCAAGTTTAGAGCAAAAAAATCGACACCCACAATATTAAGCCAAAAAATGGAAATTCATTTCATTATGAATCTAATAACACCAATTTGATATCATGAATTTTGATATATTTCTTCATAAATTTGATCAAACTCAAAGAAGTTGGACTTCAAAAAAAGTAATACATCTTATATTTTAAAACAAAATGAGTAAAAAAAAAATCAGAATCTCAACAACACCAACGGCGCAGCAAAGCGCACCCAACCCTTCTAGTATATCACTGAGCTCCCTAGGGGTAAAAAGCCTCACAATCAATTGAGGTGTCCAATTGGAATTGGGTTAGCCAATTCTGATCAAGTTAACAATTTCTCAAAACTCTCATTTTATTCTTTTATACTACTAGTCAATGTGTACGTGCAATGCACGTTAATTTCAAAGTATATTAAATGCATGCGGATATTATGTAGGATATTTTTTGCATGTTATTATGTGATTAACACTATTTTGGCATGAAAGTAATTGCACGCTAAACGTATTGAGCGCTCGACATTGAAGCAGTCTAGGTCATTGGATTGACATGATTCGATGGCTGAGATTAATTGGATCTGCCTATTTAGGTCTTTTTATATTGGTATATATATAGATGTACTATACACTATGCTTTCTAATTTTTAAGCCCTCACAATTAATTGATGTGTTTAGTTTAGAATTTGGTCACCTGATTTTGATCGGGTCAATAATTTTTCAAGGAGCACTCACCATATTCCTAATTTTGAACCTCTTTTATTCCGTTGAGATATTCAATTTTGAATTTGATTTACGACTTTGATCGGGAAGACGACTTTTGAAAACAATCAACAACAATCGGCTAGAAAAACATATCAACCCCGTGCATCCTCTTACCACCTAGAAAAAAGAAGCGCCACGATGTGATGATACTATAGCACCAATATAATACATGTAGCCACCAACACAGAAATTTACCCATAAAAATATGAGTTGATTAGCGCATAACATAGGATCACACCATGAAAAAGCCCACCAAATAACCGCATTATAAATAAATATAAATCACACTCCATCGTCTCGTCATCCGCCAAACTATATATTCCACCGGTTCTAAAATACAAGGGGTATTAGTTCTTTAGAAAGTCAATTTTTTTGCATGTATGTAGTCATAATGACATTGTGCTACTTCCTTCTAATTCCTTCCTTGCATGCATGTGGACGTATTAATGATCCCAGTTAACAAAAAGAAAAGCGAACTTGCAAAGCAGTCATTAAATTTTATCTTAATATCTGTAATTCAGTGACCTTGTATAAGAAAATGAAGGGAGTATTTTAAAACAAAACGAGTATTTTTGTTCAGAATCTCAACAACACCAATGACCCAGTAAAGCGCGCCCAACTTCTAACAGAAACTAATCATCCGATGATTTTACATCAACATGCATCGCTTGCCAAATGTAGGAGTCAAAATCGTTCTCTTGCTTGAGATTACAGCTTCATTTTTTCACTGTCTGGTTAGTACTATCTCCTTAGATGCTCCCATGATACGAGCTCCTAGGAGCCGTTGGACGGTGGGTCTGAGATCCAACGGCTTCCGGAAGGCTTTCAACATTTTGCAAAAAAGACCTTTTAAAGTTTAAAAATTGCGAACAAGTATGGCAACCTTTCAGAACCTATTAAGAGCCGTTGGATCTAAGATCCGACGGATCAGAAGCTTGTATCATGAAAGCATCTAAGGCATGGTATCACATGATATTTTCCCTACCTCTCCTAGGCTAGGCGTGGTTGACGCTCCGAGTCCCGAGACACGTGACTTCGCCTGGCGATCTGATCTCTCACCGTCACTGCTCTTAACCAACACGTGACGACGAGACCACTGTTGCTCCTCTCCGCCTGCACCGTGGGCCCGCCGCGATCTAACGGCATCCGCGGCGGCAGTTCCCCACCCCCCCTGACCCGGGCTCAAGGGCGTCCATCACAGCCGTCCCGGCCCGCCTCAGCTTCCGCTCCCCCGAGCTCCGCACCGCCCACGTGCGCTCCTGCTCCCCACTCCGCCGTGTGCATTTCCGGGCGCCACCCACCGCCGGCCACCCGGACACGTCCGCCCACGCATGAATATAACCAAAACCACCGACGCGAGGGCCCGAAAATAACTTCACGCCCCGCACGCGAATCGCTCCTCCTCCTCGCCTCACGCCCCGCATTCTCCCACTCGTCACCTGCTTCCGAGCCCCGCGGCAGGGCACGGGCGAGCCGAGATCCACCATTCCACCGGCCGGCACACTGCATTCACCGGCCGTCTCTCCCCGCTCGCCTCTGACGGCCTCGACGTGGCGCGGGCCGTGTTTTGCTGCCTGGCGCGGTGGCCCATCGCCGGCCGGGGTTTCCTATTCCGGATTCGGCCGTTATAAGGAAGGTGATAAGGCTGAGGGGGTAAAATTGGCAACCGGCGCCGGATTGCCGCTAGCTGGCCGCGGGGACGCGTCATCCCTCCCCGTTTCCCGCCGGTTTCGGGGGCACTGCCATTGGACGCGGCGGGCGGCGCTGTATATATAGCCAGCGCATTGCCCGTGCTCGCGTCGTCCGCCGTCGTCCTCGCCGTGCTGCGCTGAGTGGAGACGAGGCGATTCCCTCCCTTCTTGGTGGCGTCTTGATGCTCCACGCGTAGGGTGGTTCGCCCGTGCGTGTTTCCGATGGGGTGCAAGGCGGCGGCGGCAATGGGCCTCAAGGCGGGCGGGGCGGGCAAGCTGAGACTCCCGTCTGTGGTGGCCGCGGTGGCGCGGTCGCGGATGATGAAGCTGTGGGTGCTCCGCGCCACCACCACGGTGCTGCTCTGGACCTGCCTCGTCCAGCTCACGGCCGTCGGGGAGACGTGGGGCCCGCGCGTCCTCATGGGCTGGCCGTCGTGCCGGACGGCGCGGCTCGCCATGACGGAGCCCGTGGCGGAGAAGGCCGTCTTGCCGCCAAGGAGTAAGTGCTACTACTACCAACTCTGCTCCGCATTGTCGTTCTTGGGATTGCAACAATTCGCCGATGAGATTTGCCATGCTTTGCATTGTCATCTCCAATGATTTTGAATTCAACCTTTTTTATGCAAATTTCCAGATGTTATTTGATCCCAAATTGGTAGTTCTAATTGGTTAATCATTGCCCAATGGAGGAAAAGAGCATGTACCGACATTTTTGATTGCTTGAACTCGATATTTATGGGTTGGCCTTTACCTTTTTGGTACCAATTGTAGTGCATTTAGGGACTGGCATGAATGAACCCGAGCTTGGTCTTAGTGTATCAATTAATAGGTTGGCTTATCTTCTTTATAGAGAAACCATGTAGTAGCCTCAATAATGGCACAATTTGGTGATTTTCTGTCTGTAGTACATGCCATGCCATGGTTTATTTCAACGCGACATCAATTGATGTGGTCAAATTTACATTTTCAACACTATTGGGCGTAGAATTTTTTGTTCGCTTGCTAGGAAAATTTATGCACATTACGGCGCGTTTCGGCGCATGGTGTACATTGTGCTCGTATGATTTTTAGTTGTCCTTGCCTTTTCTAATCTTTTACTGTCTCCATGTTTGTTCTGCTAGGAATTTATAGGAACAATGGCTATCTGATGGTTTCATGCAATGGCGGGCTTAACCAAATGCGAGCAGCTGTAAGCAGCTTGAAAACTCTCCATTTTTTTCAGCAACTGATTTTCTGGCAGACCATCATGCTTTATGGAGTAGCATCTAATAACCCTCTCATTCGTTGTCTGTTTACTCAGATATGTGACATGGTTGCCATTGCAAGATACTTGAATGTGACTCTGATAGTTCCCGAGTTGGATAAGACATCATTTTGGAATGACCCAAGGTGCACTTGCTATTTTGATATAGCTCTACTTTTCCCATTTGCTTTCGAGCATAGTTAGAGTTGGTTTTATGCTTACCCCTATGGCTGTATACTTATGCGAATATCCTCTTGTTTTGCTTCTAGTGAGTTTCAGGATATATTCGACGTTGAACATTTCATAACTTCTCTGAGAGGCGAGGTTCGTATACTTAGAGAATTGCCTCCAAGAATGAAGCAAAGAGTGGAAGTGGGGATGTTTCACTCAATGCCACCTATTAGTTGGTCAGATATCTCCTATTACCATAATCAGGTTAGATTTTTTTTGTATTGTTAGATGTGTCTTTTGCTACTTAACCTTACAATGCTACTTTTTTGTGTGAAAATGCTTACTGTTAAATTCTTTCGGCACAGATACTTCCTTTGATTCAGAAACACAAGGTTCTCCATCTAAACCGAACTGATGCTAGGCTTGCCAATAATGGTTTGCCCCTGGATATCCAGAAGTTGCGTTGCCGAGTTAACTATGGTTCACTGAAGTTCACACCCCAAATTGAAGAGTTGGGTAGACGAGTGATTCGAATTCTCCGCAAAAATGGCCCTTTCTTGGTTCTTCATTTACGATATGAAATGGATATGCTGGCGTTCTCTGGCTGTACTGAAGGTTGCACGCGTGAGGAGGCAGATGAGCTCACCAGGATGAGGTAAAAATATGCCGGCTCTCGTACATCAAGTAGATCTCTGTTTTGTTACATATTAACAGCTGAGTTGCTCGCCAACCGCAGATATGCTTACCCCTGGTGGAAAGAGAAAGTCATTGACTCTTATGTGAAAAGAAAAGATGGCTTTTGCCCATTAACACCTGAGGAGATTGCTCTTGTCCTCAGAGCATTGGAGGTTGACAGAAGTATGCAGATATATATTGCGGCTGGAGAAATATATGGCGGCAAACGCAGAATGGCTTCTCTTACTTCAGCGTATCCCAACGTGGTATGTATCAATTGGTGCATGTACATCTATGGTTACATCTTTGCAGCATTTCATAGCTATAACTGGTCTGCATGATTGCATATCTCTTATGTCCGTTTTGCTGATGATGAATTTACATTGTTGCATAGGTGAGAAAGGAGACGCTCTTGGAACCGTCTGATCTCAGGTTCTTTCAGAACCATTCATCACAGATGGCCGCACTCGATTACTTGGTGTCACTGGAAAGCGACATATTTGTTCCAACATATGATGGGAACATGGCTAAAGTTGTCGAGGGGCATCGCAGGTATATATTCCATTTGGTCATAGCTCTGCTTTGTAACGAAAATAATCTAATCAGAACATTTTCATACTGCTAAAATCCGACATCATGTGCATGCTAGATCTGAACATTTCAGCATCTTTAACCTGATTGTTAACTATAGAGGAAATTCATGTAGTATTTCATGTTTTTATCCTACAGGTTCATGGGATTCAAGAAAACAATCTTATTGGACCGAAAAATTATCGTTGATCTGGTCGATCGGTATAAGAGCGGCTCATTGCCGTGGGATGAGTTCTCTAAATTAATCAAGTCCGTCCATGCAAACCGGATGGGATCAGCTTCGAGAAGGACGGTGATTCCTGACAAGCCCAAGGAAGAGGACTACTTCTATGCTAACCCTCAGGAGTGTTTGCGCGATCCCGACCTTCTCCGGGCCTTGTGACATTTTCCCTGCCGGCACAGAGTGCACCAGCTCATGCCATTCTTTTGTGACATGCCATGGCTGAACTGGGATTATCCTGCGGCAAATGGCAAGGCATCGTCCTGAGGAGCTGAGCTTGTGCTAGAGAGGAAGGCCTGTGGCTGGGGGCAGAGAGATCAGAGCCGCTCACTTGAATGTGTAGATGTTATAGGGTGGGGGGATAGGTTCTGAAAGAGGGCTGATATTCTTGTATAGATGTTGAGGGCAAGACGATACACTTATCATTCCTACAGGAAAGTTTTTATGTTGCGTTATCGCGTTGTCCAGACCCGATTCCTTTGGATTGGCAGGGAATTTTAGCTCAGTTTCTCTGTGCATCCGGTGGAACTGGGGCTGATCGAGTGTAATCCAAACATGCCCGAATTAAAGTGTGACAAAGAACAGAGACATCATGGCATAGCAATCCTCTTCTTTTCCTCTGTATCTCCTCCAGAAGTTGCACCTCTATACTGCTTGATCAGCTAGATTATAACAGTATATAACCTGAAAGTTTTGAGTAAAATGAACACAAGTCGTCCTCTTGTCAACGACCCTGGTGCATCGAAATGCTATACATGTATTTGCGCTCGTCCACTTGTTGGCGTACGCATACGGGCATCTCGTTTCCAGTGTGGATCGGGATAGGAAACGCGGATTAAGGTGGGATTAACATTGATGCAAGAGCAGCCGTAGGAGCTTCCGGTCTAAAAAAAAGAGCAATCGTAGGAATTCAGCAATATGGCACTCCTACCACTGCCTCGTCTTGAGCTCCCCCGGCGTAACCCGATCCTAGGTGCATCGTGCAAGGAGCCAGTTCGTGCGCCCGCCTTGTTTTCAGCGGCGATCGGGATGGAGAATTTACCTTGACGCAAGAGCAACCAACCTCGGGCGCGTTTCACATTGGTATATATACTTACTGTACTAGTATCACATACGTCTAGTCTGTTCACTGCATTGCGCTGGCACGGGAGCATGGGATCACTGAATTTTCAGAAGCCGAGGCTGAGCTGATCCAGTTTGGGGATCCTCCTCTGATCTGGACGGGGATACACTGTTGCTGCGTTTTTCTAGGAGGAGTATAAACTTTGAGGCATTGGTATCGGTGTAGATTCGCGAGCTGCCATGTGCTGCACACGCGAGAGGGCTGCAGGCTTATTTTTTTATTTTTTTATTTTTTTGAGGGAAAAAGAATTTTGTTGAGAGTTACAATCGACAGGTAAAATATCCTAAATACATGGTGGTCCTACCTGCATCCACAGAGCCGTGGTACACTCTATACGACTATAATTTATCAAACGATTGGCAACCCTGTTTTGATTCCTATTCAACTTCCGAGGAATAAACTTCCTATGTCTCATCAACTTCTTAATTTCAGCCACGAGATGACCATAGGCAGAACGAAGAAGTCCGTTCCCTGATAGACAGAACAACGCTCACTTGAATCTCAACTTTCAGAGGATCGTTACAATTTGACCGACATGCTGCAAGAATAAGTGAACCATCATGTCGTCGAAGAATCATTCCTGCCACCGCCGCGCCGGATTCCACAGAAAGAACCATCAACTGATAGAGCAACATACTCGGTAGACGGAGGAGGCCAGGGTTTAGGACCGGGGGCAGGTCTCACTTCAGGCAAAGCCTAATCAGCAACCGGCATTTTACCTTAATTATTTCCTCTGTACTGAACATTCTAGCATCTCGAATAGACTTCATATAACTGTCCAAAAAATCAACCGTAATGGCCATCGGATAACCTCTTTATCATGAGTAAGATCATTCCGTAATTGCCAAATACGCCAAATAAGCATAATCATACGGTCACGCTATGCATTGGTACAATTAATTAAGCAGCACGTTCAGTAGCCATTCTTTGCCACTATTACTAAGTAGCTGGTCTTGGGACCTTCCTCATGGCCTCCCAGATTGCACGTGCATGTCTGCACGCAATCAAAGCATGGTAGCTGTCCTCATCAACAATATCACCAATTGGGCACGTATCGCGCATCGCTAGGTGCCTATATTGCATGTACGTAGCAGTAGTGAGTGCTCCTGAAGCCGCTCGCCATACTGTATGATTCATCCGCAGTGGTATCGAAGATTGCCATCATATCAGGTTCCAGATGGATCGGTTCTCGTCAGGGTTAGTGTTGGACGCCCCTCCGGCCAATTGGTCATCATGCACTGTCGTCGCCAAGTGGTACGCGCTTTTCACAGAGAACTGGTCATTCTTCTCCGGATGCCAGACAAAGAAATCTTGACGTTGCCTCGGTGAGGTACGTATTTTGAGGATTTCACGTACGTCCATCAGCCAAAAGTGGTCGTTCAATTGTTGCACCATCCATGCACCGTTCTCATCAACAAAATCAGACACATGATTGAATCGACAATTCCTTTTAGGTGTAACAGAAAAAAAATTATGGTCACGGGGAATCCAAGGGGCCCTCCATGTCCGTATCAAAGAACCATCTCCAACCCGCCAAATGATCCCTTTTTAACCAGCTCTAGACCATGTTTAATACCCTTTCATACAGTTAAAGGATTTCCAGTAAAAACTGTATCCAACAGGTTCCTATCGGGGTAGTACTTCGCACATAATAAGCGAGAACACAAACTGTCTGGATCATCAAGTAGTTGCCAGGCCTGCACTTCGAAACTATTTTGTATAGCACATTACACAAACTAATCGGTCTCAAATCCTTTAATTCTTTGGGATGCTGAACTTTAGGAATTAAGACGATCGCCATGTTGTTGACACCTTTAGGCATGACTCTTGTTTCAAAAAACTCAAGCACTACAGCAACTATTTCAACCTTAAGCACCGCCTAATTGCGTTAATAAAAACGTGCCGGGAACCCATCCGTACCTGGCGCCTTTAGTGGGCCTATCTGAAATAAGGCGTCTGATATTTCTTTCTGTATATATGGTTCACACAAAGAAGCATTCATTTCGGGTGTCACCTTAGGCAGAATACAATCCAACACCGATTTTAGGAGAGAGGGTGGGATCTTTAGTAAAAACCTCTTTGAAATACGAGGCTGCCATACGCTCCATATCAGTCGGAACATTACACCAAGTACCATCCGTCCAACAAAGCCGTTGAATGTAATTACAACGCGACCGCCAAACAACTCGACGAAAAAAGTATTTAGTATTACGGTCGCCTTCTTTCAGCCATGTAGTACGAGAGTGTTGTAGTCAGAGCATCTCCTCGTGATACAGTAACTCATCCATCTCATTCATTTTTGCACGGATCGGGTCACGATCAGCAGATTGCGATTTCAGCTCCTCAAGATCAACTTTAAGTTCCTCAATCTTTTTAGTGACGTGACCAAAGTTCTCAGCACCCCACGTGTGTAATTTTGCTATGATTGGGAGTTTGCGACCTCCCCCAAGTGACTAGAAGGCCTTGACTTCGCCCAAGCATTAGCTACAACTTCTGGTAGCGTTGATTGTCGCTGCCACATGATTTCATAACGTAGTGGAGGGCGCTGTCTTGGAAGCTCGGCGACGACCTCGAGCTGAACAAGTACCGGGCAGTGGTCCGAGCACGGCGAGGCTAGGTCCAATACCTTTGCCGGAGGGAATAAGTCTCGTCTGTTGGGTTTCGTAGTAATTTCAAAAAAATTCCTACGGACACGCAAGATCATGGTGATGCATAGCAACGAGAGGGGAGAGTGTGATCTACGTACCCTTGTAGATCGACAACGGAAGCGTTTGGTTGATGTAGTCGTACGTCTCCACGGTCCGACCGATCAAGCACCGAAACTACGGCACCTCCGAGTTCTAGCACACGTTCAGTTCGATGACGATCCCCGGACTCCGATCCAGCAAAGTGTTGGGGAAGAGTTCCGTCAGCACGACGGCGTGGTGACGGTCTTGATGCACTACCGTCGTAGGGCTTCGCCTAAGCACCGCTACAATATTATCGAGGACTATGGTGGAAGGGGACACCGCACACGGCTAAGAATATGATCACGTGGATCAACTTGTGTCTCTAGGGGTGCCCCCTGCCCCCGTATATAAAGGAGCAAGGAGAGGAGGCCGGCCGGCCCTATAGGCGCGCCAAGGAGGAGTCCTCCTCCTAGTAGGAGTAGGACTCCTACTAGGAGGGGGAAAGAAGTGGGGGGGGGGAGGGAAAGGGGGGGGGGCGCCGCCCCCCTTTCCTAGTCCAATTCGGACCAGGGGGGAGGAGGCGCGCGGCCCACCTTTGGCTGCCCCTCTCTCTCTCCACTAAGTCCCATGTGGCCCATTACTTCTCCCGGGGGGTTCCGGTAACCCTCCGGCTCTCCGCTTTTCTCCGAAATCACCCGGAACACTTCCGGTGTCCGAATATAGACGTCCAATATATCAATCTTTATGTCTCGACCATTTCGAGACTCCTCGTCATGTCCGTGATCACATCCGGGACTCCGAACTAACTTCGGTACATCAAAACTCATAAACTCATAATATAACTGTCATCGAAACCTTAAGCGTGCGGACCCTACGGGTTCGAGAACAATGTAGACATGACCGAGACACGTCTCCGGTCAATAACCAATAGCGGAACCTGGATGCTCATATTGGCTCCTACATATTCTACGAAGATCTTTATCCCCTTTGTCATCGGTATGTTACTTGCCCGAGATTCGATCGTCGGTATCCCATACCTAGTTCAATCTCGTTACCGGCAAGTCTCTTTACTCGTTCCGTAATACATTATTCCGCAACTAACTCATTAGTTGTAATGCTTGCAAGGCTTCAGTGATGTGCATTACCGAGAGGGCCCAGAGATACCTCTCCGACAATCGGAGTGACAAATCCTAATCTCGAAATACGCCAACCCAACATGTACCTTTGGAGACACCTGTAGAGCTCCTTTATAATCACCCAGTTACGTTGTGACGTTTGGTAGCACACAAAGTGTTCCTCCGGCAAACGGGAGTTGCATAATCTCATAGTCATAGGAACATGTATAAGTCATGAAGAAAGCAATAGCAACATACTAAACGATCGGGTGCTAAGCTAACGGAATGGGTCAAGTCAATCACATCATTCTCCTAATGATGTGATCCCGTTAATCAAATAACAACTCTTTGTCCATGGTTAGGAAACATAACCATCTTTGATCAACGAGCTAGTCAAGTAGAGGCATACTAGTGACACTCTGTTTGTCTATATATTCACACATGTATTATGTTTCCGGTTAATACAATTCTAGCATGAATAATAAACATTTATCATGATATAAGGAAATAAATAATAACTTTATTATTGCCTCTAGGGCATATTTCCTTCATCGTCATGCGTCGTCCGCAACCGCCCGGTCCAGCCTTACTTGGACGTTATGATCTCCAGACTGTCCATTATCATATGTATAGGGGAAACTAGAGAACCATAAATCCTCCAACTCACACACCTCCAAGCACTGCCAAAACGCCAACATTAGATTTTCCAAATCTCATACAATGGGATAGGTGTTCATGTTGCCACATAGCCTCATTAAAATCTCCGCAAACAAACCACGAGTCTTGTGAAACAACACGTAATCTAGCTAGATGATCCCACATCAAATGACGATCTTCCACCCGAGGTTCACCATAAATAAAGGTACCCCACCAACTAGCATCAGTACCATTGCCCATGACGTGCACGTCAATGTAACGTGCGCAGCTATCCAAAATAGTCACTATTAAAGCTCCGTCCCAAAATAGAGCCAAACATCCACTTCTGCCATTACTACTAACACCACTGAAACCCTTTAGTCCCAGTCTCCATTTAAGCTTCTCCATCTTTTCTTTTAGTTTGCATTGTCTCTGAAAGAAAGACAAACTTGGGGAAGTTGGCTTTTGCAAGGGCCAACACCTCACGAACTATCCGGTGGTTCCCTGCCCCCCGGCAGTTCCAACTTAAGCAATTCATTGCTCCTGGCGGGGCACCACATTTGGCCCCATCAGTTTGCCAGGCTTATTTTGTTTTGGTTACTCGTGTTAGGGTTAGTGTCTGTCAGATTTACTATCTCCGTCCTGGTTTATTAGTCCCTTTGTAATCCGTGCCAAATTTTGACCAAAGATTTAGCTAACAAAATGAGAATGCATGTCAACAAAAATTATATCGTTGGATTCATATTAGAACATAGTTTTCAATGATATAGTTTTCGGTGACATGCATGAACATTTTGTTAGTTAAATTTATGATCAAAATCTGGCATGGAATACAAAGAGGACTAATAAACCAGGACGGAGGTAGTACGTGGAAGGAGAATACTCACGACTTTAAAGAATGGGCATGGTTACTTATTCTTGCCGAGAGAATACCACATGAAAATCAAGTTTCAAAGTTTTTTTATGGAAACCACACTTTGAAAGTTTTTAGAAAATCTGAAAAAATGTATGATATGTTAAGAGTTTGATGTTCTATTGCCATGCGAAATTTCAAGTTCCAACACATCACCATTTATGAACCGTAGAAAAATAAATTCAACAATGAATATTGACGTTTACTGTTTGGAACTATTTAATATTGATTTTTTTCATACCTTGTAAATGGTAATGTTTTTGAACTTGGGAATTTCACATGCTAATAAAACATCGCACTCTTAAGATCTTGTTTTTTTCCAGCTTTTTTCAAAAACTTCAAAATATTGTTTCCACGTGGTTTTGATTAGTTTCCACCAAAACTTGGTTTCCACATGATATTCTATCGTTCTTGCCAGGCTAAAACATCTTTCTTCATTATTTATTCCATTTATTTTCATACATAAACCTGATTTCTAATACATTACAGCGACATAGTAATTCAAATGCTACCGTATGTAGTACACACATGTTAAAAACATTTTGAATTCAAAACATTTTAACAATAGTTCAAATTCAAACCACACATTCAACCAAAGGTAACGACACAAAACTTCCAGACGCCGCATAACTCACACACTTCCATTGTCACAACCACTTCCAGTATTATAGGATATTGGTCTTGGCATTTTGAAAGTCAAGATTTGTCCACGGGCGGATTCCCAGTTGTGTTATGTCGTCTCTCATCCATCCCACTAGCATCCATAAACATGATCGTTTCCTCTTGCTCGTTTTTCTTGTTCATTTCCTTTCGGCCTCAAGGTTCAACCTCATCCTCAACAGTAGGCCTACACTCATCCATCTTCTCTTGCTTGAGTTCGAGGGCTAACTCCTTCTTTGTCTACATCGATTAATTTAGTTCTTCTTTATATGTGTGAACTCCACCATTCTTTCCTCTCCTTCCCTTTCTTTCTCCGACCCGACCTTGAGCTAGAGTGGCACTTCTCTCCCCTCTCATCCTCCCCATCACCATCCTCCTAGAGACTAATGGAAGATAGAGATGCATGCTCGATCTTGATGTCCTTGGTGTTGTTTCCTAATTTCCTCTCGCTCACTTCTCATTTCCCGTGAGCACCGTGTAACAATGTGCCAAACTAAAGGGCTTGTTCACGTTCCTCTTGCTCTTTTGCTCAGATAGATTTTGGATGTAGATGTCATACTCTTGAATTGGCACTCACTTGATGGTTGTTCACTTGAAAAATTTGCTTTATTGCATTTTTATGTGAACAAGAACACCACAACCAAAAATGATTCCAGATTTGTTCCACGGAGGGGTTTGTCAAGAAGTAGAACAATATCCATGGATAATTTGGCTCACATGGTTCGATTCAATAACATTGACTTGACCACACACAAGGAGATCATCAACAAACATGAGGGAGTGAATGGGCGGGAAATTTGGTCCAATAGAAACGCCATTGAGTTGAGTACCGGACATGGCTATTGTAAAAAAAATAGTAAGATCATTAATGACCAGGAAAAAAAAGACAAGGAGAGAGGGGACAACCATGTTTTATACCTAACGTGATGCGGAAGCGATGTTAAGATTGTTTTGTATAATAACAAACAAGTAGGGATGGAATACACGCATGAACCAAGTTGATAAAAAGTCCATGCAACCATTTGAGAGAGAGAGAGAGAGAGAGAGAGAGAGAGAGAGAGAGAGAGTTCCACTCTAGTCGATCAAAAAGTTTAGCTATATCAATTCTAAACATCAAGGCAAGATTTTTTTTCACGGAGCTAAGATTAAAAGAATGAGTGATCTCTTGAGCTTCGGCCCTCGAGTTGTGATTTCACGATGAGTCTAAATTATTCGTGTTGTGATTCCGCGCTATTTCTATTTGTCGCTGTCTCCGCAAGTTGTCGTGCATTTGCACAACGAGGCCCACTATGGATTGGGCCAACTAACGGGGTGGGCGGGCCAGTTTATTTTTTCGTTCTCATGTTAATTTTTTTGTTTTCTTCTATCAATGTTCTGTAGTTTCCGTCCACCTTTTTTATTTTCTAAGGATACGAAATTACTTAAAGTTGATGAGTCTGTTTTATTTTTTGATTTTTAAACTTTATGAAAATTATTTGAAGTACGTTAACATTTCTTATATCTAAGGATAAATTTTATAATAAACATTTTTCCAAATTTTATGTTTTTTTATTTCTTTGTGAATATATTTTAATCCATTGATAGATTTTGAAAATAGGATCATTTTTCCAAAACATTCTATAATTTCATTAACCTTTTTTAACATTTCGAGAATAAGATTAGAAAATTTAAATTCTTAAAATATTTTCTTGCAATTACATTTTTATATACAATTACATGAGCCAATTTATTTTGGTAGAAATCAACTGAAAAAACAGGGAAGAATAGCGGGAGTTCTCTGCGCGAACCCAAGGGGTGGGGGGGGGGGGGGCACAACCCACTTACCTTTCCTATGCGTTTGGTCGACAATCTATCAATGAGATCGGGAGATATATGTTCCGTGAAAGGATTCCTATTACAACTCGCGTACAAGCCGCACTAGTTTTTCCCCATTGGTTTTATATCGGGTTTTCTCAGTATTTTTGCATCGGTTTTCTTCTATTTTTCTGTGGTTTTCTTCATTTCACCCTCTTGTTTTTTGCTTTTGTCTTTTTCTACAATTTCCTTGTTTCTTTCTTTGGTTTTCACCGGTTTACTTTTTTGTGTGTTTTTAAATTTTAATTTAATCTTCAGATATATAATTAACATTTATTAAATTATATATTTTGATGTCAACTTTTTTCATATGCATTGTGTATTTTTTGTACACATTTAAGTTTTTTTTTAAATACATGATTAATAATTTATTTCAGAGATAGAGTACTTGTTTTGAACACTTTTTTGAAATACATCTTCAAAGAATTTATTTTATGATATGAAATACGTTCAAAAAAATATTATGCAGACAATTTTATACACTTTATTTTTTTGAAATATTACAAACATTTTGCTTGAAACGCGCAAACATTTTTTAAATGTAACATACTTTTTTGAATGGTACTATGAAACTTTTTTGAACCGTGCGAACATTATTTTTACATTGTATATTATTTTGTATGGTTTATTCATTTTCTATAAGTTACACGTGAATTGCTTGAAAAACATAATTTTCTAAATGCCACATAGATTGTTTTTGAATTGCTCGTTTATTTTCTAAAAGTTGATCGAACATTTTTTTACATTGCATTTTTAAATGTAATAATCACTCTTTAAAATTAACTTATGTATTTTTTATAAAATGTGTACTTAATATTATTAAAATAGAAACAAAATAAACAAAACTCATCAACATGACGAGTCCCCATGGTCGTTGCGCTTGTCCACCGGATCGCTAGAGGCGACTCTCACGTAGGAGTCGCTACGAGCAATACATAGTCGCTCTGGGCGCGGCAATGTTCCGCCTGTTGCGACGCCCAGGCACGGCTTGCCTACAGCCTGAGGGTCGGGCTAGGAACCACTAATTGTGTCATGCTGATGTCACAATGACATCATGCATGCTTTTATTTTCATTTTTCGCTTTCTCTTTAATTTTATTTGTATTTCAAAATGTTCTATATATGTTTTGAATTTTTTAATCTTGCATTTGAAAAATGTTAAACCTGTATAGGAAAAATATTTTTGATGTATATAAAAAATATATAACATGAATGAAAAATGTTAATTATGTGTATCAAAAATGTTTATGACAATTAACAGTGCCACATATTTCAAAATAAATGTATGTGGACTTTTAAAAAAATGTATATAATTTTAGAAAAGTGTTCATGTAACGTTCTTAAAATGTTTGATACATTCAACAAAAATTGTGTCACATTTGAATAATTCTTCTCAAGCTTAACAAATGCGCTCATTATATTATCAAAAATTGTTTGTACAATGTACAAAAATGTTTACATAGTTCAAAAAAATATTTTTCAGTAAAAATATATTTGATCGTGTATTTAAAAAAATTAGTAAATGTGTATGTGCAATGCACATTGATATTAGGTAATATATTAATTACAGTAAATATTAGGTATATATTATTTGTGCATTAAGTATGTGATTAATTAGCATTGGCATTAATATTTGATATGATATTAACTGCACACTAACGTGTTGAGCCCTCACCATTGAAGTAGCATGGGTCGTTGGATTGACCCGATTTGACGGCCGGGATCTATTGGATCTTCCCCTTTGTGTCGTTTTATACTGGTATAGATGTTTAACACATATTTAGAAAATATATTCAAAACATGTTTCTGTAAAAAAGTTTAAACTATACATGTATAATGGAAGTCATTTATAAGAAATGTTTTACATGTATAAAAGATGTACAACATATGTGCAAAAGTAGACATGTGTTGAAAAAATAAACAAACAAATGCATAAAAAGAAAATCAAAGAAAAAACAACCCAAAAAACCAAAGAAAATAAAGAAGAAGAAGAAAAAGAGAAAAAACATTGAAAATCAAAGAAGAAAAAAACATAAAGAAAAGAAAACCGAAAAATATTGGCAAAAACACACAAAAAATGAAAAGAAAAAATAAAGAAAACCGGACTTTACCAATCAAACGGAGCGATCGGACACGAATGAGCGAAGGCATGCATCGAGCAACACCGCTAGTTGACCGGCCCGTAGTCGTTCGCCCGTAGACCATTCATAAGAATCGGTATCGGAGAGACATAGAGGTTCTTTGGTTTCTAACACTTTACCATACATCATCTTAATCAAATCTGATCAAATTAGGTGAGTATTTAGTTCTAGCCACATTTAAGGTAAGATTTATTTTTCTAAACAGTGAACCCCATATGTCATAAACAGAAAAATTGTGAAAAGATTCCTTTAGACGGTCAAAGCGTGGCTAACAATTTAATCAACTCAAGTAAGATAAATGCGACAAATGTAACAAAAATAATGTGTTATAGAAGTATGACAAAGATAATCACAATCCAAACAGCCTGATAGCTTGGCGAGTGCAAAATAGATACGAAATCTCTGGTGATATCACACGGGTCCAAAATAATTGCTTGTTTGAGCATCAGCCTTTCTGCACAAAAAAAGCTAGCCCAAACAAACGAGTGGCGTCCCATCTGAACCACACACTCACCCGCCGCGTGACAGCGCCAAAGACAAAACCATCACCCCTCCCCAATTCCAACCCTCTCTCCGCCTCACAGAAATCTCTCCCCTCGCCCAAACCCTCGCCGCCGCCATGGCCGCCGCCACCTCCCCCGCCGTCGCATTCTCCGGCGCCGCCGCCGCCGCCATGCCCAAGCCCGCCCGCCAGCCTCTCCCGCGCCACCAGCCCGCCTCGCGCCGCGCGCTCCCCGCCCGCGTCGTTAGGTGCTGCGCCGCGCCCCCCGCTGCTGCCACCTCCGCCGCGCCCCCCGCCACCGCGCTCCGGCCCTGGGGCCCGTCCGAGCCCCGCAAGGGCGCCGACATCCTCGTCGAGGCGCTCGAGCGCTGCGGCATCGTCGACGTCTTCGCCTACCCCGGCGGCGCGTCCATGGAGATCCACCAGGCGCTGACGCGCTCGCCCGTCATCACCAACCACCTCTTCCGCCACGAGCAGGGGGAGGCGTTCGCGGCGTCCGGCTACGCCCGCGCGTCCGGCCGCGTCGGCGTCTGCGTCGCCACCTCCGGCCCGGGGGCCACCAATCTCGTCTCCGCGCTCGCTGACGCCCTCCTCGACTCCATCCCCATGGTCGCCATCACGGGCCAGGTCCCCCGCCGCATGATCGGCACGGACGCGTTCCAGGAGACGCCCATAGTGGAGGTCACGCGCTCCATCACCAAGCACAACTACCTGGTCCTTGACGTGGAGGATATCCCCCGCGTCATCCAGGAAGCCTTCTTCCTCGCGTCCTCTGGCCGCCCGGGGCCGGTGCTGGTTGATATCCCCAAGGATATCCAGCAGCAGATGGCCGTGCCTATCTGGGACACGCCGATGAGTTTGCCAGGGTACATCGCCCGCCTGCCCAAGCCACCATCTACTGAATCGCTTGAGCAGGTCCTGCGTCTGGTTGGCGAGTCACGGCGCCCAATTCTGTATGTTGGTGGTGGCTGCGCTGCATCCGGCGAGGAGTTGCGCCGCTTTGTTGAGCTCACTGGGATTCCGGTTACAACTACTCTGATGGGCCTTGGCAACTTCCCCAGCGACGACCCACTGTCTCTGCGCATGCTTGGGATGCATGGCACTGTATATGCAAATTATGCAGTCGATAAGGCTGACCTGTTGCTTGCATTTGGTGTGCGGTTTGATGATCGCGTGACTGGGAAAATCGAGGCCTTTGCAAGCAGGTCCAAGATTGTGCACATTGACATTGACCCAGCTGAGATTGGCAAGAACAAGCAGCCACATGTCTCCATTTGTGCAGATGTTAAGCTTGCTTTACAGGGGTTGAATGCTCTATTAAATGGGAGCAAAGCACAACAGGGTCTGGATTTTGGTCCATGGCACAAGGAGTTGGATCAGCAGAAGAGGGAGTTTCCTCTAGGATTCAAGACTTTTGGCGAGGCCATCCCGCCGCAATATGCTATCCAGGTACTGGATGAGCTGACAAAAGGGGAGGCGATCATTGCTACTGGTGTTGGGCAGCACCAGATGTGGGCGGCTCAGTATTACACTTACAAGCGGCCACGGCAGTGGCTGTCTTCGTCTGGTTTGGGGGCAATGGGATTTGGGTTACCAGCTGCAGCTGGCGCTGCTGTGGCCAACCCAGGTGTTACAGTTGTTGACATTGATGGAGATGGTAGTTTCCTCATGAACATTCAGGAGTTGGCATTGATCCGTATTGAGAACCTCCCTGTGAAGGTGATGATATTGAACAACCAGCATCTGGGAATGGTGGTGCAATGGGAGGATAGGTTTTACAAGGCCAATCGGGCGCACACATACCTTGGCAACCCAGAAAATGAGAGTGAGATATATCCAGATTTTGTGACAATTGCTAAAGGATTCAACGTTCCGGCAGTTCGTGTGACGAAGAAGAGCGAAGTCACTGCAGCAATCAAGAAGATGCTTGAGACCCCAGGGCCATACTTGTTGGATATCATCGTCCCGCATCAGGAGCACGTGCTGCCTATGATCCCAAGCGGTGGTGCTTTCAAGGACATGATCATGGAGGGTGATGGCAGGACCTCGTACTGAAATTTCGACCTACAAGACCTACAAGTGTGACATGCGCAATCAGCATGGTGCCCGCGTGTTGTATCAACTACTAGGGGTTCAACTGTGAACCATGCGTTTTCTAGTTTGCTTGTTTCATTCATATAAGCTTGTGTTACTTAGTTCCGAACCCTGTAGCTTTGTAGTCTATGCTCTCTTTTGTAGGGATGTGCTGTCATAAGATATCATGCAAGTTTCTTGTCCTACATATCAATAATAAGTACTTCCATGGAATAATTCTCAGTTCTGTTTTGAATTTTGCATCTTCTCACAAACAGTGTGCTGGTTCCTTTCTGTTACTTTACATGTCTGCCGTGTCCGGTTATGACATAATGACCGATGGAGGGTGGTCAGCAGGTTTTAGACGGGGAGTTGAAACTTTTTTTGGGGAGTTGAAACTTTTTTTTGGGGGGGGGGAAATCTGAATACAGTTGGGAGGAAAGATAAAAGCATATACCTTGATTAATTTATCGAGCCCAATATCCAGCCTAATTTATCAAGCAATAGGCAGTGTAGGGTGTTGGCATTCTTCTCTTCCTTGAGATCTGGTGTCGGGACCCCGATTTTAAGTCACACCGATCTAGCATGTAACACCTCATATCACTTTGCGGCCTCACGCACGGTATCTCCATGGGTGTCGCCTTACCATGGCCCGGGACCGTTTGCGCATTTTGGCTCACGTATATGATGGTGTCGCTAGCATCCATATGACAGAGAATCCGGGCCGACATAGCTAGTCATGAACCCAAAGCGGCACAGACCTATGGAGACAGGCATACATGAATCACATCGAGCATGTCGGTCAACAGCGTATGAATCCGGGCTGTAGCACTGGGCTAACAGGACTCCGGGGAACCCGGGCTGTAGCAGGCTAGGCAGGACTCCGGAAGTCACCGCGTGACATTTCCCCGAAGGGACAGACATAGGAACGAAGTGGAACACATGCCGGCCAGTCAAGTGTTCTGAGCAGTAGTGCTAGGCTAGCAGGACTCCGGTGAACCGGGCTGTAGCGGACTACTATGGCTCAAGGGAGCACTAGACTACATTTCCCCATAAGAGAGGCTGCCAAGGATAAACAACTAGATTGTCGGATCCCACACATAGCAATACACGTCACACGTACGCATAACATGCAAGTATGTGCTGTACAACATGGCATCACAACATAACGCAAACTCATATAGATAAAGGCTCAGAAGAGCCACATAGCATTAATACAAACAGGGGTCACATGACTCATCATTCAGAGCATACAAGCAACGGAAGCATTACATGTCTGAGTACAGACAATTACAAAAGAAAAAGGCCGAGAAGCCTGACTATCTACAAGTCCCTCCCAAGGTACAAGATCGTAACTGAGGTAACAAGCTACTCGTCGAAGTCCAAGCGGTACTACTAGTGAGACAAATGCCTCACCTGCAAAATATAAATAAAGCAAACGTGAGTACAAAAGTACTCAGCAAGACTTACATCAGATCCTATCATACATGCATTTGTATTAAGAAGGTAATGTGGGGTTTAGTTGCAGCAAGCCAGCTATGACTCAGTGGCTATCCTGTTCTACGACAACGAGAAACTTCTTTGAGATGAGGCAGCGCACACGAGTCCACTAATCACCACATCAATACACTACTATGGATTCATCCTCGTCTTCCTACGAGAAAGCCATCCATAGCACTCACACTTGTCTTAAGCATTTTAGAGTATCCAATTCAAGTTGTCTATGTACTACGTAAGCATCCAAGAATTCCATAACCGAGGCCACGGCTATTTGAATAGATCATGATAACCCTGCAGGGGTGTACTTCTTCACACACACTCTCACCACTTATCACCATGTACACGTCATGTACCTCGGCAACCTTCAAGCGGAAGCCTGGCGAGGGTGTCGGCCACGACCTGACTAACCACACAAGTCTCTCATCCAGGTTTATCGCCTATTCGGGTTCCATCCGCAAGGAGATCCGTCCGGGGTGTCGCTCACGACCCCAAACGATGTGAGCAGGGTTCCCAAGCCCACCATCTGGGTGCCACTTGGTACACCGTGCCACTGTGCCTAGTCTGTTCCAAGCCCACCTGGTCGGGTGCCACTTGGTAGACTACTAACACTACCTACAAACACCAGAAACTAGTTGCGATTCCTGGACAGAGATCAAGTTGGTTAATAAGTCGAGAGGGGTCGAGTTACCGGAACCCAATGTGTGGTAGTATCGAGTCATTGGACAACATACATAGAACTCAGTGCTTAAGGACGGTTCTAGTGAGACAACCCACCATGTACTCCTACATGGCCTCTCACCGCTACCTTTACCAAATCGTGTTCACACGCTTAGCTCTCAGCACCAGAACATATCGTACCACTCCAATTCATTCCCGATGAATCAGACCTGACGCAACTCTAAGCAATAGCAGGCATGGCATGGCAAGAACACAACATGGCTCAATCAACTCCTACATATGCTAGAGGGTTTTAACTATTTACTATGGCAATGACAGGTCATGCAGAGGAACGGGTTCAACTACCACAACATAAAATAGCAGTTGAATCGTTGTTGTCCTAATGCAATAAATGAGAGCAGGAGCGAGAGAGTAGGATTGTATCGAAATGAACAAGGGGGTTTGCTTGCCTGGTAGATCAACAGGGGGGCACTGCTCCTCTGACAGGTACTCTGGATCGGTCTCCGGAGCAGGACCTATCGAGAAGGAACGGTGTCGAAAATCAAACACAAGCATATGCAACAATATGATGCATGAACATGGCATGGAAATATGATGTGATTTGAGCTAATGCAACTAAAACCAGAAGGGTTTGAGCTAATGTGCATTATCATGTGCATTATCATGTTTTGATCTATACAGCAAGGTTAAGTTGCTTTGTCATGCATGAAAACAACATAAATGGATAGATTGGATTTTTCTGATAATTTTTCATATATAATTTATTTCATTTGGAGTTATAGATTATTTTCTATGATTTTCTGTTTTGGGCATTTTCTGGAATTTCCTGATTTATTTAATACCAGAAAAGAAATAACTGCGTCAGCATTACAGAGGCATGACGTCAGCGAGTCAACCGTGGCTGACCAGGTCAAACCTGACGTGTGGGGTCCACACGTCAGTGTCACAGTTAGTTAACAGGGGGATTAACTCATTCTAATTACAGGGTTAGTGGCACTGGGGCCCACTAGTCAGTTGCTCAGGGGTTTAGTCAGAGGGTGATTAGCCTTAAGCTAATCACCTGACCCATGGGGCCCACCTGACGGCCGATGTGGTCAAAGGGTCAAACCCCACCGGCGTTTAGCCGCCGGCGAGGCCGAACGCGGCGGAGGGGCTCGGGATCGTCGCTCCGGCGGCCAAAAGCGCGACGGAGACCACAAGCGAGGAGCTGGAGCTCGTCCGCGTCGGATGGATCAAGCGGGAGAGGCGGGGGTGGCTGGAGCTTGCCGGAATCAAGCTCGAGGCGGCGGCCGGAGCACGGCTTCGAGCGGGAATAGCCTACGGGGCACGGCAGGGGCTGCGGAAGGCGTCTACGGCCTCCCGGCGTTGCGCTGAGCACGGCTATGTGCTCGGGTGCTAGCTACGGTGGCCCTGGCCATGGCGGCGACATGGCCGGTGGCGAGGCGCTCGCGGTTGCGATGGTAGCAGGGCTACGGCAGGGAAATGGCAGAACGGAGAGGGGGAAGCGGAGCAGAAGCTCACAGCAAATCCGGCGAGGTCTTCAGCGAGCTCGGGGGAGGTCGAACGCGAGCAGGACGGCATGGGCGATCTCCGGCGGCCGGAAGTGAAGACGACTGCAAGGCGGCGCTCCAGGGCCTCCCGAGGTGCGTGTCTTGGCAGAGAGGACGAGGAAGATGCGGCGAAGCTCTTGGGCTTGTCGGAGAGGCGAGGCCGTGGCGGTGGGCGCGGCAACGGCGACGGGTGGCGACGAAGCCGTTCGGGGGGGGTGAGAGAGAGAGCAGAGGAGGGGGGTCCAGAGCAAGAGGGGAGAGACGCAGGGGTTGAGGGGAGTGCGTGGCAACACAGGAGGCGTCCAGGGCGGCGAGGGAGCAGCCAGGCAGGGAGGAGGTGACCGGCGCGTGCGCGCGCGTTGGGCACACGCCCTCCTGCCTACTGGCAGGAGGTTGAAGACGGTGGCGGCTGTGGTGGGCTGGGCCTCTGCTGTGCCATGGTGGGGCGCCAGGTAAGTTTGGGCCAGGTAGGTTTCCCTCTCTTCTGTCTTCTAATTTGTTTTTGTTTTCTAATTAGTTGCCTTTGTTTTGAGCTTAGGAAAAATACCAAGGCATTTCCTAAAATCCTGAAAATATTCATGGACACTTTCCGAATTATTTTAGTGGCCCAAAAATAGTTCCAACATTATTTGAACATTTAAATTATTTATAGTATTTTAAACGCCCAAAGTCAAATACAATAAGATTTAATTCAAAAATCCAGAATGGCCTAGAAATATGTGCATGATTTTTGGCAGAGGTTTTCACCTTTGACAAAAGTCATGAACTTTTCTAAAGGGCATTTGGGATCATTGAAAATATTTTTATTGAACCTAGTTGAATTCATTTGGTGCTAGGTTTTCAACAATCCCCATTTCAAATTTAAATGGAATTTAAACATGATGCACAAATGACTAGCTGGTCCAGGTCATACCAGAACTAGGGATGTGACAACTCGCCCCCACTCGAAGAAATCTCGTCCCGAGATTCAGGAGTTGGCGGAAAGAAAGCGGGGTACTCAAGTCGAAGACGATCTTCACGCTCCCAGGTAGCTTCTCTCTTGGAATGATGAGACCACCGAACCTTGAGAAACTTGATGTTATGACGTCGAGTGACACGCTCTGCTTGATCCAGAATGCAGACGGGGTACTCTCGATAACTGAGGTTATCTTGGAGATCAAGCGTTTCGTGGTCCACTCCGCGGATGGAATCCGAGAAGCAACACCTGAGTTGAGAGACGTGGAAGACATCATGTACTCGAGAAAGATGTGGGGGTAGTTCCAACTGGTAGGCAACCTCTCCTCGTTTAGCGAGAATGAGAAAGGGACCAATATAACGAGGAGCCAACTTGCCCTTGATACCGAAACGTTGGGTACCCTTCAAAGGGGTAACCCGAAGGTAAGCCTTGTCGCCAACTTCATAAGCCACTTCCTTATGACTACGGTCATACTGGCTCTTTTGACGAGATTGGGCTGTTTTCAAATTCTCACGAATGATGCGAACTTGCTCTTCTGCCTCCTGGATCATATCAGGTCCAAAGAATTGTCTTTCACCGGTTTCTGACCAGTTCAAAGGTGTTCGACATCTTCGTCCATACAGAACCTCAAAAGGAGCTTTCTTGAGGCTGGATTGGTAGCTGTTGTTATAAGCAAACTCGGCGAAGGGAAGACACTTCTCCCAATCCATACCGAATGAGATAACACAAGCTCTAAGCATGTCTTCGAGAATTTGGTTGACCCTTTCCACCTGACCACTTGACTGAGGGTGGAAAGCGGTACTGAAGGAAAGATGGGTGCCTATGGCGGTTTGGAAACTCTCCCGGAAATGAGAAGTGAAGAGACTACCACGGTCTGAATTGATCTCTAGTGGGACACCATGAAGCGACACTATTCGAGAAATATATAAGTCGGCGAGCTGACTAGCAGTGATACTCTCTCGAACAGGTAGGAAGTGAGCCACTTTGGAAAGACGATCAATGACTACGAAGATAGCATTATTCCCTTTCTTGGTCCTGGGAAAGCCGGTGATGAAGTCCATACCAACTTTATCCCATTTCCATTCAGGAATAGCTAAAGGCTGAAGGGTGCCAGCAGGCCTTTGATGCTCTGCCTTAACGCGACGACAAACGTCGCAGTTAGCAATAAACTGAGCAATTTCTCTCTTTATCCTAGTCCACCAGAACCTCTGGCGTAGGTCCTGATACATCTTAGTACTACCGGGATGAATCGTGAGAGGAGATTCATGCGCCTCCTTAAGAATCAGTTGCCGAAGATGCTGCTTCTTGGGGACCACCAGGCGATTCCCGAAGAAAACAACACCTCGATCATCTAGAGAAACTACCAGCAATGCCCTTGGCAATGTTTCTCTTGATCCGGGTAATCCCCGTATCATGCTTCTGGGCTTCTATGATATGATCCACAAGGGTAGGTTTAGCCACCAAGGTAGAAAAGAATCCTGAGGAGCAATGTGAAGGTTAAGTTTACATAATTCCTCATGGAGAAGTGGTTGGCCCTGCTGCAACATGAGATTGTTGCAATAGGACTTACGACTTAGCGCATCAGCCATGACATTCCCCTTGCCTGGGGTGTAGGTAATCCCTAAGTCGTAATCTGAGATCAACTCCAACCAACGTCTTTGCCTAAGGTTCAAATATGGTTGGGTGAAGATATACTTGAGACTCTGGTGGTCGATGTAAATCTCGCAACATTTACCGAGAAGGTAATGTCGCCATGTCTTAAGTGCATAGACTACGGCTGCAAGCTCTAGATCATGTGTAGGATAGTTCTCCTCATGTGGATGCAACTATCGAGATGCATAGGCAATCACATGACGATCCTGCATAAGAATGCAACCTAGTCCCTGTCGTTAGGCGTCGCAGTAGATAACAAAGTCTTTAGTGAAATCCGGTGGCACAAGTATGGGAGCAGAAGTCAGGCGTCTTTTCAGTTCCTGAAAACTGAGCTCACACTATGGGGACCACTCAAACTTTTTATCTTTCTTGAGAAGTTCCGTGAGAGGTTTGGCCACTTTGGAGAAGTTCTCAACAAAGCGTCGACAGTAACTGGCTAGGCCGAGGAAACTCCTAACTTGCTTAACTGTTCCAGGCGGAGTCCAATCAAGAATAGCTTGAACTCTCTCGGGATTGACAGCAATGCCCTTACCAGATATCACGTGGCCTAGATAGGTCACTTCTGGCAACCCAAATTCGCACTTGGAGAACTTGGCATAAAGGCGGTGCTCTTTGAGTTTCTCTAACACAAGTCTAAGATGTTCGGCATGCTCTTCCTCCTTCTTCGAGTAAATAAGAATATCATTGAGGTAAACCACGACGAACTTATCTAAGTACTCCATGAAGATCGAGTTCATCAAACGAGAGAATGTAGCTGGAGCATTGGTTAGACCAAAGGACATGACGGTGTACTCGTACATACCATAACGAGTGACAAAAGCCGTCTTAGGAATGTCCCATTTCTAATCTTGATTTGATGGTAGCCTAACCTCAAATCCATCTTGGAAAAGACTGAGGATCCAGCGAGCTGATCATACAGATCATTGATCCTGGGGAGCGGATACTTGTTCTTTATTGTGACCAAATTAACGGGACGATAATCTACAGCCATCCGGTCCGTACCATCCTTCTTCTTGACAAAGAGGACGGGGCAAGCCCAGGGAGAAGAACTAGGACGGATGAAACCCTTTTGCAAGGATTCATCGAGTTGTTTCTTAAGCTCAGCTAGTTCTAAGGGTGCCACCTTGTAAGGTCTCCTAGAGATTGGAGCGGTTCCTGGGATAAGATCTATGAAAAACTCTACATCTCTGTCAGGTGGAATACCTGGCAGTTCTTCTGGAAAGACATCCGGAAAGTCAAGGACTACCGAGATATCTTCAAGGTCTGGAAGAGGGCTGGCATTAAGAGAATAGAGTTGGCGCTTTGCAACTTTAGTGGAGACAGTGACTATCTTGCCAGATGGGTGTGTAAGCTGAACAGACCTTGTGTAACAATCAATCTTGGCATAATGAGCCTTCATCCAGTCCATACCCAAGATGATGTTAATATCTGTAGACTTGAGGGCTATAAGTGATGCAAGAAATACAAGTCTGTCAACAAGGATTTCATTACCATGGCTTACACTAGAAGTTTGCCATTTGGATCCAGGAGTTTGAATGACTAGTGGAGAGGGCATATCACAAAATGAAATGTTGTGCAAGTTAGCATAGCTTTCAGAAATGAAGGAGTGAGATGCTCCAGTGTCGAACAGAACCGATGCTGGATGACAATTGACAAGGAGTGTACCAAGAACGACATCCGGATCATCATGAGCGTCTTTAGCTGAGACGTTATGCACACATCCACGTTCAGTGGAAGCTGCCTTGACACTGATCATCTTGCGTGATGGCTTACCACGGCCAACGGACTTCTTAGGCTGGGGTGGAGCATAATTGGTTTGAGAGCAGTCACGTGCATAGTGTCCTGGCTCTCTGCATGTGAAGCAAGTCCCTAAGGTAGGACGTGGACCCGCTTTGACAAGCGGTCTACCAACAGGCTTGGGTGGAGCATGTAACTGAACTGGGTGAGGCGCCACATAAGAGGGCCTCGGTGAATAACCGGGTGGAAGAGCGGAGTTCGGGACCCAAATCCGGCGCTTCTGCGAAGTAGAACCGGAAGAAGAACCCAAATCACGGGTGTGCTTACGAGACTCCTCGTAAGTGAGTTGAGCTGTCTCTGCATTAATGGCCTAGTTCACAAGAGCCTAGAATGTATCACAGTGATGCAGGTGGAGATCACGATGCATCTTGGGGTTGAGACCCTTCCGGAACCTAGCCTGCTTCTTGGCGTTTGTGGACACCTCTTCTTTAGCATAGCGGGCAAGGTTCTGAAATTCCCTACTGTAAGCATCAACAACCATCTTACTCTGGGTGAAACTACAGAACTCTTCTCTCTTGCGGTCAATGAGAGCCTGAGGAATGTTATGCTCGCGAAAAGCCTCAGTGAAATCTCTCCAGGTGGTTATCTGGCCAGCTGGAAGCATAGCCTCATAGTTCTGCCACCAAAGACTAGCAGGACCTTCCAGGTGATATGCAGCATAGGTGACCTTGTCACTTTCAGCTACGTTCGTAGAACGCAGCTTGTGAGTGAAGGAAATATGCCCTAGAGGCAATAATAAAGTTATTATTTATTTCCTTATATCATGATAAAAGTTTATTATTCATGCTAGAATTGTATTAACCGGAAACATAATACATGTGTGAATACATAGACAAACAGAGTGTCACTAGTATGCCTCTACTTGACTAGCTCGTTAATCAAAGATGGTTATGTTTCCTAACCATGGACAAAGAGTTGTCATTTGATTGACGGGATCACATCATTAGTTGAATGATCTGATTGACATGACCCATTCCATTAGCTTAGCACCCGATCATTTAGTATGTTGCTATTGCTTTCTTCATGACTTATACATGTTCCTATGACTATGAGATTATGCAACTCCCGTTTGCCGGAGGAACACTTTGTGTGCTACCAAACGTCACAACGTAACTGGGTGATTATAAAGGAGCTCTACAGGTGTCTCCAAAGGTACATGTTGGGTTGGCGTATTTCGAGATTAGGATTTGTCACTCCGATTGTCGGAGAGGTATCTCTGGGCCCTCTCGGTAATGCACATCACTTAAGCCTTGCAAGCATTGCAACTAATGAGTTAGTTGCGGGATGATGTATTACGGAACGAGTAAAGAGACTTGCCGGTAACGAGATTGAACTAGGTATGGGATACCGACGATCGAATCTCGGGCAAGTAACATACCGATGACAAAGGGAACAACGTATGTTGTTATGCGGTCTGACCGATAAAAGATCTTCCTAGAATATGTAGGAGCCAATATGAGCATCCAGGTTCCGCTATTGGTTATTGACCGGAGACGTGTCTCGGACATGTCTACATTGTTCTCGAACCCGTAGGGTCCGCACGCTTAAGGTTACAATGACAGTTATATTATGAGTTTATGCATTTTGATGTACCGAAGGTTGTTCGGAGTCCCGGATGTGATCACGGACATGACGAGGAGTCTCGAAATGGTCGAGACATAAAGATTGATATATTGGGAGCCTATGTTTGGATATCGGAAGTGTTCCGGGTGAAATCGGGATTTTACCGGAGTACCGGGAGGTTACCGGAACCCCCCGAGAAGTATATGGGCCTTAGTGGAAGAGAGGAGAGGTGGCCAGAGATGGGCCGCGCGCCCCTCCCCCCCTTGGTCCGAATAGGACAAGGAGAGGGGGCCGGCCCCCCTTCCTCCTCTCTCTCCTCTTTTCCCCCCTCCGCGAATCCTATTCCAACTAGGAAAAGGGGGGGGAGTCCTACTCCCGGAAGGAGTAGGACTCCTCCTGGCGCACCACCTCTTGGCCGGCCAGCCCCCCCTTTGAGCCTTTATATACGGAGGCACGGGGCACCCCTAAAGACAAAAGTTGATCCACGTGATCATATTCTTAGCCGTGTGCGGTGCCCCCTTCCACCATAGTCCTCGATAATATTGTAGCGGTGCTTAGGCGAAGCCCTGCGACGGTAGTACATCAAGATTGTCACCACGCCGTCGTGCTGACGGAACTCTTCCCCGACACTTTGCTGGATCGGAGTCCGGGGATCGTCATCGAGCTGAACGTGTGCTAGAACTCGGAGGTGTCGTAGTTTCGGTGCTTGATCGGTCGGGCCATGGAGACGTACGAATACATCAACCAAACGCTTCCGTTGTCGATCTACAAGGGTACGTAGATCACACTCTCCCCCTCTCGTTGCTATGCATCACCATGATCTTGCGTGTGCGTAGGAAATTTTTTGAAATTACTACGAAACCCAACAGTGAGTGATACTACGAAGCCAGTCATCTGCATCGAGTGGTTCAATGGAATGATGGAAGGTAGGTGGTTTCAGACCAATGAAATCATAGATGGTCGCTGACTCCTTGCACTGGGGTGCGGTGTTCTCCTCGATACGTGCTAACAAGCGGTTGGTCTCACGCTTGTTCATCTCAACCTCTAACATGAACTTTGCCAACGAAGACTGATCGGGAGGATCCTCATCCCTACCATCTCCGTGGTTCCGGCTACGAGCAACAGAACTTCGATTAACCGGCAACATTCTGAAGAACGAAACCAAGGAAAACAAGGATGGATTCAGCACCAACTATAGGATGCAGAAGGTAGCACAGGAATTTAGTATCTCTCAAACTCCTAGGACAATTCCGGCAGCATAACGGCAGTAAAATGCTCAAAATGAGACATCCTGCAAATGATGGGGTAGCACCATACTCAATATCATCACTCAAGGTTCTGGAATATTACTAAACAGACTATACCGGAAGTACTTGAACTGGGATAAGACTCAGATAAACCAATCCTATGGGACTACGGAGTAGTAACACGTGATCCTGATAGACAGAAGAGGAAGCCTAGTTCCTTAACCCCGTAGGAAAGATAGGATGACTCAGATCAGAAGACATGAGGTATAAGGAGTAAAAAGAGCCTTACGTTCCCTTCCACAATCAATTCCCCTATATAGCTAAAGAATTTCTAGACTCAACTTCGACCAGGTTGGCTTGGAAATCCTACAGGCAGTGAGGCTCTGATACCAAAGCTGTCGGGACCCCGATTCTAAGTCACACAGATCTAGCATGTAACACCTCATATCACTTTGCGGCCTCACGCACGGTATCCCCACGGGTGTCACCTTACCATGGCCTGGGACCGTTTGCGCCTTTTGGCTCACGTATATGATGGTGTCGCTAGCATCCATATGACAGAGAACCCGGGCCGACATGGCTAGTCGTGAACCCAAAGCGGCATAGACCTATGGAGACAGGCATACATGAATCACATCGAGCATGTCGGTTAACAGCGTATGAATCCGGGCTGTAGCACTGGGCTAACAGGACTCCGGGGAACCCGGGCTGTAGCAGGCTAGGCAGGACTCCGGAAGTCACCGCGTGACATTTCCCCGAAGGGACAGACATAGGAACGAAGTGGAACACATGCCGGCCAGTCAAGTGTTCTGAGCAGTAGTGCTAGGCTAGCAGGACTCCGGTGAACTGGGCTGTAGCGGACTACTATGGCTCAATGGAGCACTAGACCACATTTCCCCATAAGAGAGGCTGCCAAGGATAAACAACTATATTGTCGGATCCCACACATAGCAATACACGTCACACGTACGCATAACATGCAAGTATGTGCTGTACAACATGGCATCACAACATAACGCAAACTCATATAGATAAAGGCTCAGAAGAGCCACATAGCATTAATACAAACAGGGGTCACATGACCCATCATTCAGAGCATACAAGCAACGGAAGCATTACATGTCTGAGTACAGACAACTATAAAAGAAAAAGGCCGAGAAGCCTGACTATCTACAAGTCCCTCCCAAGGTACAAGATCGTAGCTGAGGTAACAAGCTACTCGTCGAAGTCCAAGCGGTACTACTAGTGAGACAGATGTCTCACCTACAAAACATAAATAAAGCAAACGTGAGTACAAAGGTACTCAGCAAGACTTACATCAGATCCTATCATACATGCATTTGTATCAAGAAGGTAATGTGGGGTTTAGTTGCAGCAAGCCAGCTATGACTCAGTGGCTATCTTGTTCTACGACAACGAGAAACTTCTTTGAGATGAGGCAGCGCACACGAGTCCACTAATCACCACATCAATACACTACTATGGATTCATCCTCGTCTTCCTATGAGAAAGCCATCCATATCACTCACACTTGTCTTGAGCATTTTAGAGTATCCAATTCAAGTTGTCTATGTACTACGTAAGCATCCAAGAAGTCCATAACCGAGGACACGGCTATTCGAATAGATCATGATAACCCTGCAGGGGTGTACTTCTTCACACACACTCTCACCACTTATCACCATGTACACGTCATGTACCTCGGCAACCTTCAAGCGGAAGCCTGGCGAGGGTGTCGGCCACGACCTGACTAACCACACAAGTCTCTCATCCAGGTTTATCGCCTATTCGGGTTCCATCCGCAAGGAGATCCGGCAGGGGTGTCGCTCACGGCCCCAAACGATGTGAGCAGGGTTCCCAAGCCCACCATCCGGGTGCCACTTGGTACACCGTGCCACTGTGCCTAGCCTGTCCCAAGCCCACCTGGCCGGGTGCCACTTGGTAGACTACTAACACTACCTACAAACACCAGAAACTAGTTGCGATTCCTGGACAGAGATCAAGTTGGTTAATAAGTCGAGAGGGGTCGAGTTACCGGAACCCAATGTGTGGTAGTATCGAGTCATTGGACAACATACATAGAACTCAGTGCTTAAGGATGGTTCTAGTGAGACAACCCACCATGTACCCCTGCATGGCCTCTCACCGCTACCTTTACCAAATCGTGTTCACACGCTTAGCTCTCAGCACCAGAACATATCGTACCACTGCAATTCATTCCCGATGAATCAGACCTGACACAACTCTAAGCAATAGCAGGCATGGCATGGCAAGAACACAACATGGCTCAATCAACTCCTACACATGCTAGAGGGTTTTAACTATTTACTGTGGCAATGACAGGTCATGCAGAGGAATGGGTTCAACTACCGCAGCATAAAATAGCAGTTGAATCGTTGTTGTCCTAATGCAATAAATGAGAGCAGGAGCGAGAGAGTAGGATTGTATCGAAATGAACAAGGGGGTTTGCTTGCCTGGTAGATCAATAGGGGGGCACTGCTCCTCTGACAGGTACTCTGGATCAGTGGCGGCGCCAGGAAATGAAGCCTGGGTATTCATCCAAATTTTTTTTGCTCTAAATGTAGTATATGAACCAAACAACACAACACTAGAAATATATGAACAAAACAACACTAGCATAACGGCAATAGCAATATTTCAATGTACCAGACCATAACGACATGAATACATAAGTACCTTTTGATTGATAAAGTGATGATATCCTTCTTACAATATAACTTTGCGGTCGCCTTTTTGGAAGAGATTGATGACATCTTCATCCTTCGCTTGATTGAAAAATTCTCTCTCAACAAATGTAACCAAACAATTGTTCAAATATTCATCACCCATTTTGTTCCTTAGCTTATTCTTCACATGGCTCATTGAAGAGAACACCCTTTCAACACTAGCAGTAGCTACTGGCAGAATCAATGCCAACTTAAGAAGCTTGTAAACAATATGATATTGTTCATGCTTGTTTGTCTCAACAAGCATAACTGAAAGCTGACACAGATTTTTCAGGTTTTGAAACCTTTCATCTCTATGCACATTAATAACATACATGTTTAGTTGCCATGGAAGTCTTGCCAGTTCATCACTTGTAAAATCAGAAGCATAAAACTTTGTAGCAAGCCTAACCAACTTATCTTGGTCATAAGCAGCAAATAGATGAAGTGGACAGAATGCTGCCATGCAAGAAAGTAGCTCCGTGTTTACCTCATCAAATCTGCCATTCAGCTCACTAATTTGCCTATCAATGACACCCACAAACATATCAACCTTGAAGCGGTGGTAATTGATCACACCATTACATAAACCCCTTCTAGGCCGGCCAACGGGAAAGTAAGGACCCTCCATATCAACAACTTTGATCTTATGCTTTGTACAAAAAGATGTGACCTTTGTGAGAAAATCATCCCATCCAGCATCGGTCCTCAAAGCCTCCAAGTAATACTTTGTGTCACCAACAAGCTCAATAGCATGAACAATATCTTCGTCTTGCTTTTGCAAAGCTCTACACAACTCATCTGTGTATCCAAATATTTCTTGCATCAAGTGTGCCATGAAAACAAACTCAAATGATCGAAATATTGTCTCTATGGATAGAGCCTCTTGTGCCTCCGCACCATGGTACTCGTCTCCAATCTTGCGAAGGACTCGTCGTAGTGCACCATACATAGAGATGACATGGTTCACAGTTTTGAAGTGAGAGCCCCAACGTGTATCACATGGCCTTCCCAAACCCATTTCCTGATTCAGCCCACTCCCTGTTTCTACTTCTTCCAATTCCAATGCATTAATGAGTTCTTCAGCCTGAGCTATCCGAAGCATTCTCATCTTTTTACAAGACATGCCAAGAGCATTTAACAAGTGTGCAAGCTGCTGAAAGAACCAAGTACAATCACCACTCTCCTTAGCAACAGCAACAAGAGTTAACTGTAGTTGATGGGAAAAACAATGAACATAGTAGGCAGAAGGGGACTCATCCATAATCAGTTTTTTCAGGCCATTAGCATTACCTCTCATGTTACTAGCTCCATCATATCCTTGCCCACGAACCATTGCAAAGGTTAAATTGTAGTCCATAAGCATTTTTTGAATTGCAGCTTTTAGTGTCTGAGAGGTAGTATCTTCAACATGAGCAAGACCAAGAAAACTTACAACCGCCCTTCCTTTCTTATCAACATAACGCAAGCAAACAGCCAACTGTTCATTCTGATACACATCACTAGACTTATCTGCAAGTATTGCAAAATGACCACCATCAAGTTCTTCAATGACTAGTTTAGTAGTCTCTTGTGCACAACATTTTATCACCTCTTGTTGTATATCATGGTGAGTCATCTTGCAGTTCCGTGGAGCATTCTTGAGAACAACCCTGTCAACCTCTTCAAAATTTCCTGCTAGCCAATTTAGAAGCTCAAGGAAATTTCCTTTATTTAGTGAGTCTTCACTTTCATCATGTCCTCTAAATGCCAAGCCTTGGCGCAACAGAAATCTCACACACTTGAGTGTCCATGTCAAACGTTGTTTATACAAAGCCTTGTATTGTGAGGTGTTGGAAGCAACAGACTCCCGAATTGATGTTTCTGGTGTATTGAACATATCATACTTCTCTTGAGCTTCAGCGTGAGCACTACTTACATCACCAACATGCCTTGTCAATCTTGCTTTCATGTTCCAGTTTCTAAACCCACCCTTAACAAATGAATCTCCACCGGGGCTTTTTGTTTTATCCTTGAACAAATAGCAAACAAAGCAGAAAGCAGCCTCTTTGTTCACACTATACTCAAGCCACTTGTAATCCTTAAACCAAGAACGACAAAAGCGACGTTGTAATCCACTTATGTCTTTGTACTCAAAATTATGTTTCTTTGGTTGACATGCCCCCAGCTTGATGTATCTCCTTCTAACTTTATCCTGGTCATTGACATTGTACCTAGAGATGGGGATCCGTTTCCTGGGATCTGACTCAAGTGCGTCCAAATCTACTTCAAATTGAACTTCATCATTTGCTTCATCATCTTCTATAATTGGGGCTGGGGAGCCACTCTTAGGTTCTGTGTGACTATCATCCGGTTCATGTGCTTGCACTAGTGCTAGTTGCAGATTGCTCTCAACATCAGGAGGAATGCTACTACTCTCAACTTCAACATCAGGAGGATTTGGTGTAGATGTGGAAGTTCTTTTATTTGCCTTTGAAGCTCTTTCCCACAATGCAACAATGCTAACACCCTTCTTCTTCATCTATGATACAAGATCAGAAAAAGATAGATTAGCAATCTACCAAAATATACACTCTGAAAATTGTAGGTTAAAAATTAAAATATCAAAATTTCAATCTAGCAACCTGGTCGTTCCACCAAACTAGATGTACTAGCAGTAATATGTACTAGGAAGAAGCAAGCAACCTGCTCTGCTGGTCGCTCCAGCAAACTACATTAAAATAGCAAAACTGCAGTCTAGCAAACTAGTGACCAGATACTAAATTAGGAACTGGCCGGCCTTAAGAACGATTGCAGATTTGCTATTTGTCCGGATACTAAACGCCAGCAAACTAGTACTAGTAATCATTTTAATCTGGCTGGGGGCTGGCCTTCTTACTTTCTTAGGGGAAGAGATCAAGAGAACTAGAGAGAGAAGACATGGACAAGGAGAATAGAACCTGGACGCTCGTCGGACGCCGGCCGCCGGCGGCTCCGCTTGGCGCTGCTCGCCACCGCCGCTGCAGGAGGCGCTAGGTTAAGTTGGGGAACGAACGACCGAGTGGGGACTGGGGAATGGATTCGGGTCGAGGTAATCAGCGAAACGAGGTGCCGAGGTGGTCAGCGTGTTGGACTCGCTGTGTGGGCTGCAATACTGGTGGGCTCTGGGCTGTAGGCTTGTGGGTCGCCGAATAATACATATAATAAATTTTTTGGGCCAAATCTTTGGTATTCACATGAATACACGTGAATACCCCTGCCGCCGCCAGTGCTCTGGATCGGTCTCCGGAGCAGGACCTATCGAGAAGGAACGGTGTCGAAAATCAAAAACAAGCATATGCAACAATATGATGCATGAACATGGCATGGCAATATGATGTGATTTGAGCTAATGCAACTAAAATTAGAGGGTTTGAGCTAATTTGAACCAAGGGTTCAAATTCAAACTCAAGTTATGAATTTATAATGTGCATTATCATGTTTTGATCTATACAGCAAGGTTAAGTTGCTTTGTCATGCATGAAAACAGCATAAATGGATAGATTGGATTTTTCTGATAATTTTTCATATATAATTTATTTCATTTGGAGTTATAGATTATTTTCTATGATTTTCTGAAGTTTTGGGCATTTTCTGGAATTTCCTGATTTATTTAATACCAGAAAAGAAATAACTGCGCCAGCATTACAGAGGCATGATGTCAGCGAGTCAACCGTGGCTGACCAGGTCAAACCTGACGTGTGGGGTCCACATGTCAGTGTCACAGTTAGTTAACAAGGGGATTAACTCATTCTAATTATAGGGTTAGTGGCGCTGGGGCCCACTGGTCAGTTGCTCAGGGGTTTAGTCAGAGGGTGATTAGCCTTAAGCTAATCACCTGACCCATGGGGCCCACCTGATGGCCGGTGTGGTCACAGGGTCAAACCCCACCGGCGTTTAGCCGCCGGCGAGGCCGAACGCGGCGGAGGGGCTCGGGATCGTTGCTCCGGCGGCCAAAAGCGTGACGAAGACCACAAGGGAGGAGCTGGAGCTCGTCCGTGTCGAATGGAGCAAGCGGGAGAGGCGGGGGTGGCCGGAGCTCGCCGGAATCGAGCTTGAGGCGGCGGCCAGAGCACGGCTTCGAGCGGGAATGGCCTATGGGGCACGGCAGGGGCTGCGGAAGGCGTCTACGGCCTCCCGGCGTTGTGCTGAGCACGGCTATGTGCTCGGGTGCTAGCTACGGTGGCCCTGGCCACGGTGGCGACATGGCCGGTGGCGAGGCGCTCGCGGTTGCGATGGTAGCAGGCCTACGACACGGAAATGGCAGAACGGAGAGGGGGAAGCGGAGCAGAAGCTCAAAGCAAATCCGGCGAGGTCTTCAGCGAGCTCGGGGGAGGTCGAACGCGAGCAGGACGGCGTGGGCGATCTCCGGCGGCCGGAAGTGAAGACGATGACAAGGCGGTGCTCCAGGGCCTCCCGAGGTGCGTGTCTTGGCAGAGAGGACGAGGAAGACGCGGCGAAGCTCTTGGGCTTGTCGGAGAGGCGAGGCCGTGGCGGTGGGCGCGGCAACGGCGAGGGGTGGCGACAAAGCCGTTTGGGGGGGAGGGGGTGAGAGAGAGCAGAGGAGGGGGAGGGGGTCCAGAGCGAGAGGGGAGAGACGCAGGGGTCGAGGGGAGTGCGTGGCAACACAAGAGGCGTCCAGGGCGGCGAGGGAGCAGCCAGGCAGGGAGGAGGTGGCCGGTGCGTGCGCGCGCGTTGGGCACACGCCCTCCTGCCTACTGGCAGGAGGTTGAAGACGGTGGCAGCTGTGGTGGGCTGGGCCTCTGCTGGGCCGTGGTGGGGCGCCAGGTAGGTTTGGGCCAGGTAGGTTTCCCTCTCTTCTGTCTTCTAATTTTGTTTTTTTTTTCTAATTATTTGCCTCTGTTTTGAGCTTAGGAAAAATACCAAGGCATTTCCTAAAATCCTGAAAATATTCATGGACACTTTCTGAATTATTTTAGTGGCCCAAAAATAGTTCCAACATTATTTGAACATTTAAATTATTTATAGTATTTTAAATGCCCAAAGTCAAATACAATAAGATTTAATTCAAAAATCCAGAATGGCCTAGAAATATGTGCATGATTTTTGGCAGAGGCTTTCACCTTTGACAAAAGTCATGAACTTTTCTAAAGGGCATTTGGGATCATTGAAAATATTTTTATGGAACCTAGTTGAATTCATTTGGTGTTAGGTTTTCAACAATCCCCATTTCAAATTTAAATGGAATTTAAACATGATGCACAAATGACTAGCTGGTCTAGGTCATACCAGAACTAGGGATGTGACATCTGGCTTGTCCCAAAGCCACGGTCTGAATTGATCTCTAGTGGGACACCATGAAGTGACACTATTCGAGAAATATATAAGTCGGCGAGCTGACTAGCAGTGATACTCTCTCGAACAGGTAGGAAGTGAGCCACTTTGGAAAGACGATCAATGACTACGAAGATAGCATTATTCCCTTTCTTGGTCCTGGAAAGCCGGTGATGAAGTCCATACCAACTTTATCCCATTTCCATTCAGGAATAGCTAAAGGCTGAAGGGTGCCAGCAGGCCTTTGATGCTCTGCCTTAATGCGACGACAAACGTCGCAGTTAGCAATAAACTGAGCAATTTCTCTCTTCATCCTAGTCAACCAGAACCTCTGGCGTAGGTCCTGATACATCTTAGTACTACCGGGATGAATCGTGAGAGGAGATTCATGCGCCTCCTTAAGAATCAGTTGCCGAAGCTGCTGCTTCTTGGGGACCACCAGGCGATTCCCGAAGAAAACAACACCTCGATCATCTAGAGAAACTACCAGCAATGCCCTTGGCAATGTTTCTCTTGATCCGGGTAATCCCCGTATCATGCTTCTGGGCTTCTATGATATGATCCACAAGGGTAGGTTTAGCCACCAAGGTAGAAAAGAATCCGTGAGGAGCAATGTGAAGGTTAAGTTTACATAATTCCTCATGGAGAAGTGGTTGTCCCTGCTGCAACATGAGATTGTTGCAATAGGACTTACGACTTAGCGCATCAGCCATGACATTCCCCTTGCCTGGGGTCTAGGTAATCCCTAAGTCGTAATCTGAGATCAACTCCAACCAACATCTTTGCCTAAGGTTCAAATCTGGTTGGGTGAAGATATACTTGAGACTCTGGTGGTCGATGTAAATCTCGCAACGTTTATCGAGAAGGTAATGTCGCCATGTCTTAAGTGCATAGACTACGACTACAAGCTCTAGATCATGTGTAGGATAGTTCTCCTCATGTGGATGCAACTATCGAGATGCATAGGCAATCACATGACGATCCTGCATAAGAATGCAACCTAGTCCCTGTCGTGAGGCGTCGCAGTAGATAACAAAGTCTTTAGTGAAATCCGGTGGCACAAGTATGGGAGCAGAAGTCAGGCGTCTTTTCAGTTCCTGAAAACTGTGCTCACACTGTGGGGACCACTCAAACTTTTTATCTTTCTTGAGAAGTTCCGTGAGAGGTTTGGCCACTTTGGAGAAGTTCTCAACAAAGCGTCGACAGTAACTGGCTAGGCCGAGGAAACTCCTAACTTGCTTAACTGTTTCAGGCGGAGTCCAATCAAGAACATCTTGAACTCTCTCGGGATTGACAGCAATGCCCTTACCAGATATCACGTGGCCTAGATAGGTCACTTCTGGCAACCAAAATTCGCACTTGGAGAACTTGGCATAAAGGCGGTGCTCTCTGAGTTTCTCTAACACAAGTCTAAGATGTTCGGCATGCTCTTCCTCGTTCTTCGAGTAAATAAGAATATCATCGAGGTAAACCACGACGAACTTATCTAAGTACTCCATGAAGATCGAGTTCATCAAACGAGAGAATGTAGCTGGAGCATTGGTTAGACCAAAGGACATGACGGTGTACTCGTACTGACCATAACGAGTGACAAAAGCCGTCTTAGGAATGTCCCCGTTTCTAATCTTGATTTGATGGTAGCCTAACCTCAAATCCATCTTGGAAAAGACTGAGGATCCAGCGAGCTGATCATACAGATCGTTGATCCCGGGGAGCGGATACTTGTTCTTTATTGTGACCAAATTAACGGGACGATAATCTACAGCCATCCGGTCCGTACCATCCTTCTTCTTGACAAAGAGGACGGGGCAAGCCCAGGGAGAAGAACTAGGACGGATGAAACCCTTTTGCAAGGATTCATCGAGTTGTTTCTTAAGCTCAGCTAGTTCTAAGGGTGCCACCTTGTAAGGTCTCCTAGAGATTGGAGCGGTTCCTGGGATAAGATCTATGAAAAACTCTACATCTCTGTCAGGTGGAATACCTGGCAGTTCTTCTAGAAAGACATCCGGAATGTCAAGGACTACCGAGATATCTTCAAGGTCTGGAAGAGGGCTGGCATTAAGAGAATAGAGTTGGCGCTTTGCAACTCTAGTGGAGACAGTGACTATCTTGCCAGATGGGTGTGTAAGCTGAACAGACCTTGTGTAACAATCAATCTTGGCATAATGAGCCTTCATCCAGTCCATACCCAAGATGATGTTAATATCTGTAGACTTGAGGGCTATAAGTGATGCAAGAAATACAAGTCTGTCAACAAGGATTTCATTACCATGGCTTACACTAGAAGTTTGCCATTTGGATCCAGGAGTTTGAATGACTAGTGGAGAGGGCATATCACAAAATGAAATGTTGTGCAAGTTAGCATAGCTTTCAGAAATGAAGGAGTGAGATGCTCCAGTGTCGAACAGAACCGATGCTGGATGACAATTGACAAGGAGTGTACCAAGAACGACATCCGGATCATCATGAGCGTCTTTAGCTGAGACGTTATGCACACATCCACGTTCAGTGGAAGCTGCCTTGACACTGATCATCTTGCGTGATGGCTTACCACGGCCAACGGACTTCTTAGGCTGGGGTGGAGCATAATTGGTTTGAGAGCAGTCACGTGCATAGTGTCCTGGCTCTCTGCATGTGAAGCAAGTCCCTAAGGTAGGACGTGGACCCGCTTTGACAAGCGGTCTACCAACAGGCTTGGGTGGAGCATGTAACTGAACTGGGTGAGGCGCCACATAAGAGGGCCTCGGTGAATAACCGGGTGGAAGAGCGGAGTTCGGGACCCAAATCCGGCGCTTCTGCGAAGTAGAACCGGAAGAAGAACCCAAATCACGGGTGTGCTTACGAGACTCCTCGTAAGTGAGTTGAGCTGTCTCTGCATTAATGGCCTAGTTCACAAGAGCCTGGAATGTATCACAGTGATGCAGGTGGAGATCACGATGCATCTTGGGGTTGAGACCCTTCCGGAACCTAGCCTGCTTCTTGGCGTTTGTGGACACCTCTTCTTTAGCATAGCGGGCAAGGTTCTGAAATTCCCTACTGTAAGCATCAACAACCATCTTACTCTGGGTGAAACTACAGAACTCTTCTCTCTTGCGGTCAATGAGAGCCTGAGGAATGTTATGCTCGCGAAAAGCCTCAGTGAAATCTCTCCAGGTGGTTATCTGGCCAGCTGGAAGCATAGCCTCATAGTTCTGCCACCAAAGACTAGCAGGACCTTCCAGGTGATATGCAGCATAGGTGACCTTGTCACTTTCAGCTACGTTCGTAGAACGCAGCTTGTGAGTGAAGGAAATATGCCCTAGAGGCAATAATAAAGTTATTATTTATTTCCTTATATCATGATAAAAGTTTATTATTCATGCTAGAATTGTATTAACCGGAAACATAATACATGTGTGAATACATAGACAAACAGAGTGTCACTAGTATGCCTCTACTTGACTAGCTCGTTAATCAAAGATGGTTATGTTTCCTAACCATGGACAAAGAGTTGTCATTTGATTGATGGGATCACATCATTAGTTGAATGATCTGATTGACATGACCCATTCCATTAGCTTAGCACCCGATCATTTAGTATGTTGCTATTGCTTTCTTCATGACTTATACATGTTCCTATGACTATGAGATTATGCAACTCCCGTTTGCCGGAGGAACACTTTGTGTGCTACCAAACGTCACAACGTAACTGGGTGATTATAAAGGAGCTCTACAGGTGTCTCCAAAGGTACATGTTGGGTTGGCGTATTTCGAGATTAGGATTTGTCACTCCGATTGTCGGAGAGGTATCTCTGGGCCCTCTCGGTAATGCACATCACTTAAGCCTTGCAAGCATTGCAACTAATGAGTTAGTTGCGGGATGATGTATTACGGAACGAGTAAAGAGACTTGCCGGTAACGAGATTGAACTAGGTATGGGATACCGACGATCGAATCTCGGGCAAGTAACATACCGATGACAAAGGGAACAACGTATGTTGTTATGCGGTCTGACCGATAAAAGATCTTCCTAGAATATGTAGGAGCCAATATGAGCATCCAGGTTCCGCTATTGGTTATTGACCGGAGACGTGTCTCGGACATGTCTACATTGTTCTCGAACCCGTAGGGTCCGCACGCTTAAGGTTACAATGACAGTTATATTATGAGTTTATGCATTTTGATGTACCGAAGGTTGTTCGGAGTCCCGGATGTGATCACGGACATGACGAGGAGTCTCGAAATGGTCGAGACATAAAGATTGATATATTGGGAGCCTATGTTTGGATATCGGAAGTGTTCCGGGTGAAATCGGGATTTTACCGGAGTACCGGGAGGTTACCGGAACCCCCCGAGAAGTATATGGGCCTTAGTGGAAGAGAGGAGAGGTGGCCAGAGATGGGCCGCGCGCCCCTCCCCCCCTTGGTCCGAATAGGACAAGGAGAGGGGGCCGGCCCCCCTTCCTCCTCTCTCTCCTCTTTTCCCCCCTCCGCGAATCCTATTCCAACTAGGAAAAGGGGGGGGAGTCCTACTCCCGGAAGGAGTAGGACTCCTCCTGGCGCACCACCTCTTGGCCGGCCAGCCCCCCCTTTGAGCCTTTATATACGGAGGCACGGGGCACCCCTAAAGACAAAAGTTGATCCACGTGATCATATTCTTAGCCGTGTGCGGTGCCCCCTTCCACCATAGTCCTCGATAATATTGTAGCGGTGCTTAGGCGAAGCCCTGCGACGGTAGTACATCAAGATTGTCACCACGCCGTCGTGCTGACGGAACTCTTCCCCGACACTTTGCTGGATCGGAGTCCGGGGATCGTCATCGAGCTGAACGTGTGCTAGAACTCGGAGGTGTCGTAGTTTCGGTGCTTGATCGGTCGGGCCATGGAGACGTACGAATACATCAACCAAACGCTTCCGTTGTCGATCTACAAGGGTACGTAGATCACACTCTCCCCCTCTCGTTGCTATGCATCACCATGATCTTGCGTGTGCGTAGGAAATTTTTTGAAATTACTACGAAACCCAACAGTGAGTGATACTACGAAGCCAGTCATCTGCATCGAGTGGTTCAATGGAATGATGGAAGGTAGGTGGTTTCAGACTAATGAAATCATAGATGGTCGCTGACTCCTTGCACTGGGGTGCGGTGTTCTCCTCGATACGTGCTAACAAGCGGTTGGTCTCACGCTTGTTCATCTCAACCTCTAACATGAACTTTGCCAACGAAGACTGATCGGGTGGATCCTCATCCCTACCATCTCCGTGGTTCCGGCTACGAGCAACAGAACTTCGATTAACCGGCAACATTCTGAAGAACGAAACCAAGGAAAACAAGGATGGATTCAGCACCAACTATAGGATGCAGAAGGTAGCACAGGAATTTAGTATCTCTCAAACTCCTAGGACAATTCCGGCAGCATAACGGCAGTAAAATGCTCAAAATGAGACATCCTGCAAATGATGGGGTAGCACCATACTCAATATCATCACTCAAGGTTCTGGAATATTACTAAACAGACTATACCGGAAGTACTTGAACTGGGATAAGACTCAGATAAACCAATCCTATGGGACTACGGAGTAGTAACACGTGATCCTGATAGACAGAAGAGGAAGCCTAGTTCCTTAACCCCGTAGGAAAGATAGGATGACTCAGATCAGAAGACATGAGGTATAAGGAGTAAAAAGAGCCTTACGTTCCCTTCCACAATCAATTCCCCTATATAGCTAAAGAATTTCTAGACTCAACTTCGACCAGGTTGGCTTGGAAATCCTACAGGCAGTGAGGCTCTGATACCAAAGCTGTCGGGACCCCGATTCTAAGTCACACAGATCTAGCATGTAACACCTCATATCACTTTGCGGCCTCACGCACGGTATCCCCACGGGTGTCACCTTACCATGGCCTGGGACCGTTTGCGCCTTTTGGCTCACGTATATGATGGTGTCGCTAGCATCCATATGACAGAGAACCCGGGCCGACATGGCTAGTCGTGAACCCAAAGCGGCATAGACCTATGGAGACAGGCATACATGAATCACATCGAGCATGTCGGTTAACAGCGTATGAATCCGGGCTGTAGCACTGGGCTAACAGGACTCCGGGGAACCCGGGCTGTAGCAGGCTAGGCAGGACTCCGGAAGTCACCGCGTGACATTTCCCCGAAGGGACAGACATAGGAACGAAGTGGAACACATGCCGGCCAGTCAAGTGTTCTGAGCAGTAGTGCTAGGCTAGCAGGACTCCGGTGAACTGGGCTGTAGCGGACTACTATGGCTCAATGGAGCACTAGACCACATTTCCCCATAAGAGAGGCTGCCAAGGATAAACAACTATATTGTCGGATCCCACACATAGCAATACACGTCACACGTACGCATAACATGCAAGTATGTGCTGTACAACATGGCATCACAACATAACGCAAACTCATATAGATAAAGGCTCAGAAGAGCCACATAGCATTAATACAAACAGGGGTCACATGACCCATCATTCAGAGCATACAAGCAACGGAAGCATTACATGTCTGAGTACAGACAACTATAAAAGAAAAAGGCCGAGAAGCCTGACTATCTACAAGTCCCTTCCAAGGTACAAGATCGTAGCTGAGGTAACAAGCTACTCGTCGAAGTCCAAGCGGTACTACTAGTGAGACAGATGTCTCACCTACAAAACATAAATAAAGCAAACGTGAGTACAAAGGTACTCAGCAAGACTTACATCAGATCCTATCATACATGCATTTGTATCAAGAAGGTAATGTGGGGTTTAGTTGTAGCAAGCCAGCTATGACTCAGTGGCTATCTTGTTCTACGACAACGAGAAACTTCTTTGAGATGAGGCAGCGCACACGAGTCCACTAATCACCACATCAATACACTACTATGGATTCATCCTCGTCTTCCTATGAGAAAGCCATCCATATCACTCACACTTGTCTTGAGCATTTTAGAGTATCCAATTCAAGTTGTCTATGTACTACGTAAGCATCCAAGAAGTCCATAACCGAGGACACGGCTATTCGAATAGATCATGATAACCCTGCAGGGGTGTACTTCTTCACACACACTCTCACCACTTATCACCATGTACACGTCATGTACCTCGGCAACCTTCAAGCGGAAGCCTGGCGAGGGTGTCGGCCACGACCTGACTAACCACACAAGTCTCTCATCCAGGTTTATCGCCTATTCGGGTTCCATCCGCAAGGAGATCCGGCAGGGGTGTCGCTCACGGCCCCAAACGATGTGAGCAGGGTTCCCAAGCCCACCATCCGGGTGCCACTTGGTACACCGTGCCACTGTGCCTAGCCTGTCCCAAGCCCACCTGGCCGGGTGCCACTTGGTAGACTACTAACACTACCTACAAACACCAGAAACTAGTTGCGATTCCTGGACAGAGATCAAGTTGGTTAATAAGTCGAGAGGGGTCGAGTTACCAGAACCCAATGCGTGGTAGTATCGAGTCATTGGACAACATACATAGAACTCAGTGCTTAAGGACGGTTCTAGTGAGACAACCCACCATGTACTCCTACATGGCCTCTCACCGCTACCTTTACCAAATTGTGTTCACACGCTTAACTCTCAGCACCAGAACATATCGTACCACTCCAATTCATTCCCGATGAATCAGACCTGACACAACTCTAAGCAATAGCAGGCATGGCATGGCAAGAACACAACATGGCTCAATCAACTCCTACACATGCTAGAGGGTTTTAACTATTTACTGTGGCAATGACAGGTCATGCAGAGGAATGGGTTCAACTACCGCAACATAAAATAGCAGTTGAATCGTTGTTGTCCTAATGCAATAAATGAGAGCAGGAGCGAGAGAGTAGGATTGTATCGAAATGAACAAGGGGGTTTGCTTGCCTGGTAGATCAACAGGGGGGACACTGCTCCTCTGACAGGTACTCTGGATCGGTCTCCGGAGCAGGACCTATCGAGAAGGAACGGTGTCAAAAATTAAACACAAGCATATGCAACAATATGATGCATGAACATGGCATGGCAATATGATGTGATTTGAGCTAATGCAACTAAAACCAGAAGGGTTTGAGCTAATTTGAACCAAGGGTTCAAATTCAAACTCAAGTTATGAATTTATAATGTGCATTATCATGTTTTGATCTATACAGAAAGGTTAAGTTGCTTTGTCATGCATGAAAACAACATAAATGGATAGATTGGATTTTTCTGATAATTTTTCATATATAATTTATTTCATTTGGAGTTATAGATTATTTTCTATGATTTTCTGAAGTTTTGGGCATTTTCTGGAATTTCCTGATTTATTTAATACCAGAAAAGAAATAACCGCGTCAGCATTACAGAGGCATGACGTCAGCGAGTCAACTGTGGCTGACCAGGTCAAACCTGATGTGTGGGGTCCACACGTCAGTGTCACAGTTAGTTAACAGGGGGATTAACTCATTCTAATTATAGGGTTAGTGGCGCTGGGGCCCACTGGTCAGTTGCTCAGGGGTTTAGTCAGAGGGTGATTAGCCTTAAGCTAATCACCTGACCCATAGGGCCCACCTGACGGCCGGTGTGGTCAAAGGGTCAAACCCCACCGGCGTTTAGCCGCCGGCGAGGCCGAACGCGGCGGAGGGGCTCGGGATCATCGCTTCAGCGGCCAAAAGCACGACGGAGACCACAAGCGAGGAGCTGGAGCTCGTACGCGTCGGATGGAGCAAGCGGGAGAGGCGGGGGTGGCCGGAGCTCGCCAGAATCGAGCTCGAGGCGGCGGCCGGAGCACGGCTTCGAGCGGGAATGGCCTACGGGGCACAGCAGGGGCTGCGGAAGGCGTCTACAGCCTCCCGCCATTGCGCTGAGCACGGCTATGTGCTCGGGTGCTAGCTACGGTGGCCCTGGCCACGACGGCGACATGTCCGGCGGCGAGGCGCTCGCGGTTGCGATGGTAGCAGGGCTACGGCACGGAAATGGCAGAACGGAGAGGGGGAAGCGAGCAGAAGCTCACAGCGAATCCGGCGAGGTCTTCAGCGAGCTCGGGGGAGGTCGAACGCGAGCAAGACAGCGTGGGCGATCTCCGGCGGTCGGAAGTGAAGACGACGGCGAGGCGGCGCTCCAGGGCCTCCCGAGGTGCGTGTCTTGGCGGAGAGGACGAGGAAGACGCGGCGAAGCTCTTGGGCTTGTCGGAGAGGCGAGGCCGTGGCGGTGGGCGCGGTAACGGCGAGGGGTGGCGACGGAGCCGTTCGGGGGGAGGGGGTGAGAGAGAGAGCAGAGGAGGGGGAGGGGGTCCAGAGCGAGAGGGGAGAGACGCAGGGGTCGAGGGGAGTGCGTGGCAACGCAGGAGGCGTCCAGGGCGGCGAGGGAGCAGCCAGGCAGGGAGGAGGTGGCCGGCGCGTGCGTGCGCGCGTTGGGCACACGCCCTCCTGCCTACTGGCAGGAGGTTGAAGACGGTGGCAGCTGTGGTGGGCTGGACCTCTACTGGGCCGTGGTGGGGCGCCAGGTAAGTTTGGGCCAGGTAGGTTTCCCTCTCTTCTGTCTTCTAATTTTGTTTTTGTTTTCTAATTATTTGCCTCTGTTTTGAGCTTAGGAAAAATACCAAGGCATTTTCTAAAATCCTGAAAATATTCATGGACACTTTCTGAATTATTTCAGTGACCCAAAAATAGTTCCAACATTATTTGAACATTTAAATTATTTATAGTATTTTAAATGCCCAAAGTCAAATACAATAAGATTTAATTCAAAAATCCAGAATGGCCTAGAAATATGTGCATGATTTTTGGCAGAGGTTTTCACCTTTAACAAAAGTCATGAACTTTTCTAAAGGGCATTTGGGATCATTGAAAATATTTTTATTGAACCTAGTTGAATTCATTTGGTGCTAGGGTTTCAACAATCCCCATTTCAAATTTAAATGGAATTTAAACATGATGCACAAATGACTAGCTGGTCTAGGTCATACCAGAACTAGGGATGTGACATCTGGCTTGTCCCAAAGCCACTGTTCATGAAGCCGATGATGAACACTTAGTCCTGTGTGCTGGGAGCGATTGAGAACAGAGAGGAGAGACTGAGGCTTCGGCTGTGTTGGTTGCTGATTTCTACAGCTTTCTTGAGAGAAAGAGAGGTCAAGGCTAAGAGAGAGGTGTTGGTGCTGATTGCTGCTGCTTCTGCTCCGGACGCTGCAATTGTGATTTGTGTTGCTGCTGTACAGAGAAAGAGAGAGGTTGAGAGAAATGTAGGTTGTTTACCGGTTGTTTAGCTGCTATTTATGCCGATAGTTGTTATTCTTGCTATCCTATATGCAAATTCTTGTGATGGAAAGTCAACAAAATTTTGATCTTTTGCAAAGTGATGTGGGATGGAATGATTTGAGAATTGGTGACCGATTTGCCCTTGACTGACCTTGAGAATTGGCGTTTTATAGGTGGTGTATGAAGTTGCTAATGAAAGGCCACGGCTTGAAATTCCTGAAGCTTGGCAAGTCAATTGCAGGCAATGGTACTTTCTGAAGTGATGTTTCTGTGTTTTCCAGGTTTCCGGTGGAACAAGTCTAAACTCACATTGAGCCAATGTTTGTCAGCTTATTCTGCTCTTTAGTTTCAGTTTAGGTACAATTGTTTTGTTTACAGATTGCTGGGCAGAGCCCCATGATCGGCTGAGTCCTTGCTTGCTCGACTGGGGATACACTGAGTATATGTGAACAGTTTTTGCTAAAACACATCTAAATAGTAAAGGATCCGTGCAACTCAGCAAAGTGACAGTTCAGTCATCCTCAATGGTATGGCAGCCAAAATCACATCTAAATCACTGACTTCAGTTATAGAGGTACTATGTTATTATAAGTTGCGACGGTTTTAGCATATGGTACTGCTGATGAAGTTGTTTACAGACAACATAGATGATGGCCAAGAATGATGTGGTTATTGCCCGCAGCAAGGAAGTTAAGGGCGCCTTCTGCTTCATAACAAGAAGGGAATTCCAAGTCATCACCCTGTCCCGTGATTTTTGTTCTTAGATTGAATTGTAGCATCTGCATCTGAAATATAGCACCTTTGCCTGCGGCACAAGGTGTTGGCCGAGTGCCCGCCGGAGCTCAAGCCAAATGTGTCAGTTTGATTCCATTTTCTTCACGGGGTAGCGGTCATGGGGATTATTTTGGGGAAAGCACAAGGTACTGCGTTGGCTCTATGACTCTTATCTATCCCAAGGTTCAGTCCGGCATCACCAAGGTGAATTAAAACGGTTTTTAAAAGGAACAAAATTACGTACAAGCTTCACACTTGTTAGATATATAAGATTGATTATGGAAATGTGTATGAAATGATTTAAATTTATATGAAATATACATGAAATGTTTCTGAAATTGATTAAATGATTGAAATATGTGTGTGTGCGTGTCTGTGGGCCGGCAGGAGCACCCTTCATATAGAAGGAAATGACGATCCTTCATATAAAAGGAAATAATGGAAAAAATATGTACACGATGGCAAAACCCCTAAGAAAAAAAAAACAAGACTGCTCAGCCGATGCACCTAGTGGGCGTGGCTCTAACAAACGCCGTCTCTCTTTGCTTTGATGGCAGCAAACATTGCCACCACATAATGCGAAACATGAGTGCGTGTAAAAATACATACGCTCGTCTCGTTCCAGATGCTCAATAGGGTGTCCACCGCTGCTGCGACACATGTGGCCCGTTTTTGACTCTTTGACAATCAAACCTTCCCACGAACTAGAGACACCGCCAGAGTCCGGCAGGAAGGCAGACCCTGGTAACTCCTCATGAACAGAGATCCAGTGCCTTGCCCACAGCAAGGCACGGCGTATCTGGCGGGCGGGCAGCCGTTGGATGCAGGGGGTGGTTCAGATTGAGTGCTGTAGCGCAAAACACTGTAGCTGACACTGTAGACCAGGGTACTGTGGGTAATCTCCTGTAGACGAGTTACTGTAGCTCGGGGGTACTGTTCACGCAGATCTGTCCGTTGATTCTCGATCGGACGGGGTGGAGAGGGGAGCCAGTCACCATACTGTTCACCGGTGACTTGCTCACAGCAAGTCACTGGATCTCAATCCACTCCTCATGCATCCAGATTACGTGGTTCCAGACATAAGAACAAGGCACCGTCCTTGCAAAGGTGGGCCGCGGTCTACCGCCAGCTGACAATTTGAGCCACATGGCTGGCCAAAATAATTAACCCTTTTTAATGAAATTCATGTGTAATTTCTTTGAAATAAATGAAATTCATGTAAAATGTTTGTTGATAGTTTCTGAAGTTAATTGGAATGCGCCTGAGCTAGCAAGCTTTTTTCATTTATGTTTTGACATCTTTGAAATTTTAACTTTGAATTTTGGGGAAAATAATTTAGGTATTTTTTTGCATGATAGTAAGTGCCTCATCTATATCATAAAGAATAAAGTATAAATCACGTAAGAATCGACATGACAAAACTAAAAAGATGATAGAACATCTCTCAGCTTGACACCACCGTCACCTGCCTCTGGCACAACCACGGCAACCACCAAAGAAAGGAATGACGGATCACCTCCTCATCCGAGATCGACGCGGCTCCATCGCTGATATGCAGCTTTGCAGACCTCCAAGGTGGCTCAGCAAAAGGGAAGTCATTGTCGTTGAACGAATCAGACCGGGGCAACACCCTGGACATGCCATCGTAGCTCGACGCGGCTCCATCGCTGATATGCAGCTTTGCGGACCTTCAAGGTGGCTCAGCAAAAGTGAAGTCATTGTCGTTGAACGAATCAGACCGGGGTAACACCCTGGACACGCCATCGAACTTCAGATCTAGCACCCCACCATGACTAAGACGCCAAAGGAGAAAACCATACCTGGGAGTAAAAACGATCCACAGGCGTGGATCCGGCGACCCCCCTCCCCACGACTAAGACGCCGAAGGAGGAAACCATACCTGGGAGTAAAAACAATCCACAAGCGTGGATCCGGCGACCCCCCTCATGACAGGAACGTCTCCACCAACTGAATGCGCATCGCCGGAAATCCTGAAATAAATTCAGGAATAAATGCGAGCACCAGGATTTGAACCCTGGTAGGCTGGGATACCACAATCCCTCTAACCATCCAACCATTTAGGTATGACGAGCACTAGGCGCCGGTGCGCCGGCCCAAATTTGGGTCGGTCGGCTGCCAAACGTCCGATACAACCTTTCGTCACCGTCAGATTGCTTTCTCTTAAAAAGTCAAACCCGCACGAAAAAAAAGAAAAGGCAGTCGTGTGCACACGCGGATCTCACACGCTCGCTGGCCACCCGCGCTTGTCGTCGGCTTCCCTTGCTTGCTTGCCATGTAACACCCCAGATGTAAAACTTCCCATTTTGACAATATATCCATCTTGTTCTTCATCTATTCTAAGTGGTTTTCCTCTTTGTGGGCTTCTTTTTGGGTTTGTTTTGTTTGTCTTTGCTTTTTCTTGTTTTTGCTTTGTCATATCTCTTTTGTCATCCATTGTTGCACTATGCCCTCGTCATATGTTTGCATCATGTGCATATCTATGTTTGTGTTGGGCTTATGCCAACTTGCTTTTCCATGACATTCATGCATGATATGTTGTCGCATGTTCTATGTGTGATCCATGCATCACCTCCTCTCCTTCCCTTTTCTTTTCTTTTCTTTTCTTGCAAGTGCCATCTTGCCTTACTCCATAAATGTTCATCTTCTCCCTTTAAATATGAAACCTTGCCTACATCCTCTCTGCCAATTTTCAACTCATTTGAATATGTTTTGGTTAGGGTAAAAATTGACTCAAATTTGAATTTAATTCAAACTTGATTTAATTTTCTTCCTTTAAAAATCCCTAAAGCAATTTATTCAAATGGCCCATAATTCCAGGAGTCTGAGTATATCTCTACTTCTTCTATATTCTTCCCCAAACCTCCTGGACTTTTCCTTTGGTGACTGTTTATTTATTAAACAGAAGTTAGGTGAGGAATATACCTGGGCCGGCCTCCCAGCGCCTGTAGCCCAATCCCCGCAGCAGCAGCCCATCTAGCCTGCTAGCGACAGGAGCATCGTCTCCCCTGTACGACAGATCATCCAGACGTGCCACGTCGACGTCCGGTCGATTTGACGGCCAGAGAAGCTCCCTAGAACCCCTATAAAGTTGTCCCCAGTGCCCTAGGGTCTCGCCTCGACTGATCCCCCGCCTCTCCTTCCTTTGCCGCCGCCAGGTAAGGCTAGCCACGCCTCGCCCTCGCCCTGCCCGCCATGACCCGGTCGAGCTCGAGCTTCAGCTCGGGATAGACGCTCGTCGCGCCTCCCATCACCTCGGACGCCGCAGAGAAGACCGACAAGTTCCCCTACGCATCCTACTTCGACGCACGCATCTCTACGGCCTCTGGATCTTCCTCCCCGTCGTCCTCTTCCTCCCCTGCTTCTCGGGCCCGAAGCCTCGCCAAGTTCAGAGCTCGTCCGCGTCGCCGCAGGCTCGACTCCGTCGCCGTATTCTTGTCCTTGGGTAAGGAGGTATACCCAACTTCCTCCCTATTTCTTCCTGTCGTCAATAGATCACCGTAGGCGCTGCTTCGATTCAATCTTTCCCGTGCTCTCGGTGCTCCGGCGATCTCTGTAGTTTTAGTTGTGCTTGTTTTGCTGCTGCACGTGCACACGCGCTCTCCCCTGTTCCTGCATGCGCGCACAGCTCCGCATGCATGCACCACACCCGCACGCCATTCCCGCATGCCACAGCCACCCTGGCAGCACGCGAGCTCGTGCATCGCCTCTGCCCGCTCTCGTCCACGTGCACATGCCGCTTGTGTTCCGCGATCTCGTGCTCGAGCGTTTGCTCGCGCACCCCCACACCTACACTCCCTTGCACATCCCGCATGCCCGCCGCCGCAACCCAGGCCCCCCCGTCGCCGCTGCTGCCGCCGACGTCGTCGTCGTTTTCTTCTCTGTTTTGGAGAAGAAGAAGTCAGGGCCATGGGGCTTGTTCAAGTAGGCCAGAGCCCCTTCCTAACCAACAGCCTGTCCTAGCCGAGCTGGTTTGCACCCTGCACACCCATTGCAGCGACCTGGGTTTAAATCCCAGGCGCTCCCCTTTTTATTTCCCTCTGTTGGGGTTTTAACAGATGGCTCTATGACAGTAGGGTCCCACCAGTCAGCCTCTCAGCGCCCTCCTCCTATTTTTTTCTCCTTATCCCCACGCTTTCCATTTCTGGAAAGCCCTCTTTCTCCATTTCAGGCAAGTCCAGATCTGGACATTCCAAATATGGAAATTGCCAATTCTGTCGTTTTCCATTTAGGGCAGCTTCTAACTTAATGTGCTTGTGAGGATTTTTCTACAGCAACCCCAACATATTATATATGTTTTGGGGTAGAAAAATCCCACCAATCCAGTGGTGGCATTATTTTCTGCATTTAAGAAAGTTTGCATGCATGTCATTTTACATCATATTGCTGTTTTGGCATTTTTGTGTGATTTATTTGAAACATGCTATGAGGTGGTTTGGCACATGGTTAGCTTCATTTTCATGTCTACTTCATGCTAGAGTTTGTTCCATGCCATGACATGCCTTGTGGTGAGTTAATCAAGCTCGTAAAGATGCCATGTTGAATCTGTTTTTGTCATGTCCTGGAATTTCTCAAAGTGTGTAATCTGTTTATGTTTTTGCCCTGTTCACATGCTTGCAAATGTATTTTTTGATCCCTTTTGGCTCAAGGTCACTAAGGGACTTTTGTTAATCTCTTTGAGTAGCTCCATGCCATGCTTTACTTTGCCATGTTAAGTTTGTGTAGAATCTAGTTTTCATGCTCCAAAGTGTGCTACCTGATCTGAAATTCCAGACAAATGTTAATTTCACTAAGTCTGAAATCTGTTTTCCAATTGCACTTTTGCCATGTTTGTTTGAACCTGTTAATGGATGAATTGGTCGTAGCTCAATGTTCATCTTTTGTTAAGCATTATGAATGGATCCCTGCCATGTATTTTGTTGCCATGTTTGGGTGCTGTAGCATAATTATTTTGTTGCATTTAGATGGCTACTTGCTGTTTATCGCAGACCGGTGCCATCCTTGTTTTGTTTGCCATTTCCAAACCGTGTCTCCGATTCCGGTGTTCTTTATATCGTTTTCAACCGAAATCATCTCACCTTTCCAGTGGCACACTTGGATTTCCAAGTTGAGGCCAGGTTCATTCATCACTTGTCAAATATTGCATATGCGTCACATATCGCATTCCGCATAGCATATCATGTTTGCATCATGTTGTTTGAGCTTGCACGTGGTTGATTGTGTTCCGTTTGCTTGTTTTTCTTGTTTGGGTAGAGCCGGGAGATGAGTTCGCTAACGAGGAGCCCGTTGAGTTTGCTTTCGAGGATCCAGTCCACTCTAACAACTTTGCAGGCAAGATGATCATACCCTCGAAATCACTTCTATCTTTGCTTTGCCAGATGCTCGCTCTTTTGCTATGCCTATGCTACGATGCCTACCACTTGCTTATCATGCCTCCCAAATTGCCATGTCAAACCTCTAACCCACCATGTCCTAGCAAACCGTTGATTGGCTATGTTACCGCTTTGCTCAGCCCCTCTTATAGCGTTGCTACTTGCAGGTGAAGATTGGAGATCGTTCCTTGTTGGAACATTATTTACTTGTTGGGATATCACTATATTATCTTGTTATCTTAATGCATCTATATACTTGGTAAAGGATTGAAGGCTCGGCCTCTTGCCTAGTGTTTTGTTCCACTCTTGCCGCCCTAGTTTCCGTCATATCGGTGTTATATTCCCGGATTTTGCGTTCGTTACGCGGTTGGGTAATAATGGGAACCCCTTGACAGTTCATCTTGTTTTAAAACTCTTCTAGCAATGCCCAACCTTGGTTTTACCATTCGCCACCTAGCCTCTTTTTCCCTTGGGTTTCCGGAGCCCGAGGGTCATCTTATTTAAACCCCCCCAGGCCAGTGCTCCTTTGAGTGTTGGTCTGAACTGGGCAGCCTGCGGGGCCACCTCGGGGCAACTTGAGGGTTGGTTTTACTCGTAGCTTGACCTATCTGAGTGTGCCCTGAGAACGAGATATGTGCAGCTCCTATCGGGATTTGTCGGCACATTCGGGCGGTGTTGCTGGTTTAGTTTTACCTTGTCGAAATGTCTTGTAACCGGGATTCCGAGTCTGATCGGGTCTTCCCGCTAGAAGGTATATCCTTCGTTGACCGTGAGAGCTTGTCATGGGCTAAGTTGGGACTCCCCTGCAGGGATTTGAACTTTCAAAAGCCGTGCCCGCGGTTATGGGCAGATGGGAATTTGTTAATGTCCGACTGTAGATAACTTGAACCTTAACTTAATTAAAATGAATCAACTGAGTGTGTTACCGTGATGGTCTCTTCTCGGCGGGGTCCGGGAAGTGAACACGATGTTGGAGTAATATTTGCGCAGGTTGTTCTCTAGTTATTCGCTCGTGCATTGCCTTCTCTTCTCGCTCTCATTTGCGAATAGGTTAGCCACCATACATGCTAGTCACTTGCTGCAGCTCCACATATTTACCTTGCCTTACCTATTAAGCTTAAATAGTCTTGATCGCGAGGGTGCGAGATTGCTGAGTCCCTGTGGCTCACAGATTACTTTCAAACCAGATGCAGGGCCTGATGATTCCGTTCCAGATGACGCGCTTGAGCTCAAGTGGGAGTTCGACGAAGACTCATGCCGTTACTATGTGTCTTTCCCTGAAGATCAGTAGTGGTGCCCAGTTGGGATGATCGGGACCGTGTCGCATGTTGGGTTAATCTTTTATTTTGGCACCGTAGTCAGGCCATGAGTGATTGGATGATGTAATGCTATTTATGTACCTTGTTTGACGTGGCGAGTGTAAGCCAACTATGTTACCTTCCCCTTTTATTATCTATATTACATGGGATGTTGTGAAGATTGCCTTACTTGCGACATTGCTTTCAATGCGGTTATGCCTCTAAGTCGTGCTTCGGCACGTAGGAGATACAGCCGCATCGAGGGCATGACAAGTTGGTATCAGAGCCTTCCCCGACCTTAGGAGCCCCATTGCTTGATCAAACTAGCAGCCAAGTTGAGTCTAAAAAAATGTTTTGAGTCATCTAGGAATTATATATCGGAGAGTTTAGGAATTCTTTTTACTCCCCAGTCCCCTCATCGCTCTGGTAAGGCATCCTGACGTAGAGTTTTGACTCTTCTCTTCTCAAATTTCACTAATTTTTTTTTAGGATCACGCGGGTATCTTGGAATCGTTCCGATCAATTTTTAACGAGAACATTGTTCTTGGTGCCTCCTGTCATTTAGGTGTTGTGGCAGTGTCCCGGGGAGTTGAGCTCCGAGGTGTTGTCGTCACAATTTTATCGTTGCAGTTCTGGAATACCTGAGTTTAGTTCGCCGACATCGGAAATCTCTTTTATGCAGTTGTTGGTGAGATAACCTCAACGCCACCCAGTACTGGGGCGGTAGTTCGGGAGTATTGCCATAACTTGTACAACAGATGCTTTTCGAAGGTTGAGGTAGATGGTTTCCGAAGTTTTTCTCGGTTATGTGTTGAAGGATGGATACAGCTGGATGTAGGATTTGCTAGTTTGGGTGAGATATTATGCTTCCCCTGTATCCCCAACACCTGATTGCATAACCGGAAAGTTTCGGGAGTTTCATAGGTGGGAATTCATGTAGCTCTAGTTCTTCTTCCACGGATATTCGGTTTGAGATTGGGATTTCTTACCGAGTATTCGTTCTTGTTCCGTACCTTGTTGATTTATTCCTCTACCTAAATTCTAAGTGGCTTCTCAATTTATGGATATGTGACCATTTCAATTGGAATGCATTCGTTCTTATGTTCAGATGTGAAGACTATATGTTGCAATTTCAACCCGCTTGATTCAGCTTCAATTTTATCTATCAATGTGCTAACGGATGTCACCCTCTTCAGGATGGCTCCCGCTAAGAGAAACAATCAAAATCAGAATTAGGATCCGCCACCACCTCCTCCTCCTCCGGAGGCATGGCAAGCTGTGATGGCCACTACCAATGCAAACACGCAGTTGATCATGCAAATTCTTCAAGAGCGCAACCAAGCGAACCAAGGCAACCAAGGCAACAATCAGAATCACTTTGCTACACTCAACCAGTTCCTTGCTAACCAGCCAAAGACCTTCAGCAATTGTGTTGAGGCAACTGACGCTGATGATTGGCTCGTGGACTTGTGCAAGCATTTCGAGTGCAGTAATGTCAGGCCTGAGGACTTTGTCAAGTTCGCTTCCTTCCGACTCAAAGACCAAGCTGCAGAATGGTTCCAACAGTACAAGGATTCCAGAGGAGGCCGTGTGATTACCTGGGATGAATTCCGTCAAGACTTCAAAGCTCATCATATTCCTCAGAGCGTGGTTGAAAGCAAGCGTGAGGAATTCCGCAACCTGAAGCAAGGCTCTATGTCTGTCTATGACTACAACAAGTTGTTTCAGAAGCTCGCCCGCTTTGCTAAGCAGGATGTCCCTGACGAGAAGAGCATGATATACCAGTTCAGGGGTGGTCTCAGAGAAGAAATCCAGCTAGCTCTTGTTCTCTTTGAGCCCTTGAGGTACGATGAGTTCTACAACATGGCATTGAAGCAAGAGGCTGCTCAACTGAAGTGTGATGCTTCCAAGAAGCGAGTTAGAGATGCTACTCCTTCTTCCTCTACTCAAGTGGCCAAGCAGTAGAAGTATTGGCTTCCTCCTCCTCCGTTCCGTCAGCCGTATCAGAAGAGAAAAGGTGGCAGTGGATCTTCCCACCCACCCAACCCTGGCTTTTAGAACAAGACTTCGTCTCAAGCTCCAAGATCGAGTGCTCCGTATCACCGTCCGCTTTCAGAGGTCACGTGCAACAAGTGCCAATAGAAGGGTCACTATGCCAACAAGTGCTTCAATCAGAGGCGTCTCCCTCCTCCTCCTGTGAGATCGGCCAGTACAGCTGTGGTCAAGCATAACCCCAAGCACGCCAAGGTCAATTTGATGAATGCAGCTCAGGCAGAGGACTCGTCAGATGTCATCATGGGTAACCTTCTTGTTAACGATATTCCTGCAAGAGTTCTTTTTGACACTGGTGCATCGCATTGTTTCATGTCAAAGCCATCTTTTACCAAGCATGAATTCGTTTCTTCTCATTTGGGCAAACAAATGGATATCGTTTCTCCTGGCAAATGCTTGAGTGCAAGTCTGGAGGTTCCAGATGTTACTATCACCTTGGGCGACTACAAGTTCCTTTCTTCCCCAATGGTCCTTGGTAACTCGGATATTGATCTTATTCTCGGGATGGATTGGCTTTCTAAGCACAAGGCTCAGCTTGATTGTGCAGCCAGGCAAATTCAATTGACTCATTCGTCTGAGGATGTAATTGTATTTGCCGCTCGTGATGATACCATCCGTCTGTTTTCTCTCAATGAGAAGGGTAAACTGGATGCCATCTCGCAAATTCCAGTTGTTTGCGAATATCAAGACGTCTTTCCAGAAGAGCTTCCAGGAATGCCTCCGCACCGGCCAGTTGAATTCGTCATCGATCTTGAGCCTGGCACGGAACCGGTGTGCAAACGTCCTTACAAGCTCGGACCTGAAGAGTTGAAGGAGCTGAAGAAGCAACTCGATATTCAAGAGCAAATGGGTCTCATCCGACCTAGTTCCTCTCCGTGGGGTTGTGGAGTACTCTTTGTGAAGAAGAAGGATGGAACGGACCGACTTTGTGTTGACTACCGTCCATTGAACAAGAAGACTATCAAGAACAAGTACCCACTTCCCAACATCAACGAGCTGTTCGAACAACTCAAAGGTGCCCAAGTATTCTCCAAGCTTGATCTCCGTATGGGTTATCACCAAATTCGAATCCGTGAGCAAGATATTCCCAAGACGGCTTTCAGGACAAGCTATGGTTCATATGAATACACTGTCATGTCTTTTGGCCTCGTCAACGCTCCTCCGACTTTCTCTCGCATGATGAACTTCATCTTCAATGCCTACACAAATGACTTTGTTTTGGTCTATCTCGATGACATTCTGGTCTTTTCGAAGAACAAGGAAGATCATGCCAAGCACTTGCGTTTGGTGCTCGATAAGCTCAGGGAACATCAATTCTACGCCAAGTTCTCAAAGTGCGAGTTTTGGCTTGATGAGGTTCTTTACCTTGGGCATATCATCTCTGCCAAGGGAACTGCGGTGAATCCTGAGAAGGTGTCTGCAATTGTGAATTGGGAACCACCTCAGAACGTGAAGCAACTCCGTAGCTTCCTCGGTCTCGCAAGCTACTGTCGAAGGTTCGTTGAGAACTTTTCAAAGATTGCAAAGCCCCTTTCTAACCTTCTCCAGAAGCACGTCAAGTACGTTTGATCTCCGGAATGTGACGTCGCTTTCAACACTATGAAAGAGAAATTGGTCACTGCTCCAGTTCTGACTCCTCCTGATGAATCCAAACCGTTCGAGGTCTTCTGCGATGCCTCTCTCCAAGGTCTTGGTGCAGTGTTGATGCAAGAGAAGAAAGTTGTGGCTTATACCTCTCGCCAGTTGAAGCCCAACGAGAAGAACTACCCCACTCATGACCTTGAGTTGGCGGCAGTTGTGCATGCTCTTTTGACTTGGAGACATCTCTTATTGGGAAGAAAAGTGGACATTTTCACTGACCACAAGAGTCTCAAGTACATCTTCACTCAGCCTAATCTCAACCTCAGGCAGACTCGTTGGGTCGAAATGATTCAAGAGTATAATCCGAGTATCGAGTATACTCCAGGCAAGGCCAATGTGATTGCTGACGCTTTGAGTAGGAAGGCTTATTGCAACGGTCTGATTCTCAAGCCTTACCAACCCGAGCTTTGTGAAGCTTTCCGCAAAGTTAATCTGCAAGTTGTTCCTCAAGGTTTCCTCGCCAACCTTCAAGTCTCTCCTACCTTGGAAGACCAGATTCGCGAGGCTCAACTTCTTGATGCTATGGTGAAGAAGGTGAAGATTGGGATTGCCAAGAGTCAACCCAAGTACAAGTGCTACCGCCTTGATGACAAGGATACTCTCTTCTTCGAGGATCGTATTGTTGTGCCCAAAGGTGACCTTCGTAAAGTAATCATGAATGAGGCTCACAATTCACTCCTCTCCATCCACCCTGGGAGCATGAAGATGTATCAGGACCTCAAGCAGGCTTATTGGTGGACTCGAATGAAGCGCGAGATTGCTAAGTTCGTGAATGAGTGTGATGTCTGCAGAAGAGTGAAGGCAGAACACCAAAGGCCAGCTGGTCTGCTCCAACCTCTTGCCATTCCAGAATGGAAGTTTGACCACATTGAGATGGACTTCGTGACTGGGTTTCCAAAGTCCAAGCGTGGCAATAATACTATATTCGTTGTCATCGACAAACTCACTAAATTGGCTCACTTTCTGCCTATCAAAGAGTCAATCTGTTGGGGAACATTGTAGAAAACAAAAATTTTCCTATGGTTTCACCAAGATCCATCTATGAGTTCATCTAGCAACGAGTGATCGGATTGCATCTACATACCTTTGTAGATCACGCGCGGAAGCGTTCAAAGAACGGGGATGAGGAAGTCGTACTCGACGTGATCCAAATCACCGGAGATCCTAGCGCCGAACGGACGGCACCTCCGCGTTCAACACACGTACAGTCAGCGTGACGTCTCCTCCTTCTTGATCCAGCAAGGGGAAAGGAGAGGTTGAGGAAGATAGCTCCAGCAGCAGCACGACGGCGTGGTGGTGGTGGAGCTGCAGTACTCCGACAGGGCTTCGCCAAGCTCTATGGAGGAGGAGGAGGTGTTGGAGAGGGAGAGGGAGGCACCAAAGGCGTCGGGTGTGAAGCCCTTCCTCCCCCACTATATATAGGGGCCTAGGGGGGCCGTCGGCCCTAGGAGATGCAATCTCCTAGGGGGGCGGCGGCCAAGGGGAGGGGGGCTTGCCCCCCAAGCAAGGGGGCGCCCCCCTTAGGGTTTCCCCCCAACCCTAGGCGCATGGGCCCTAGGGGGTGTGGCGCCCCAGCCCACTTGGGCTGGTTCCCTTCTCCATACAGCCCATAAGGCCCCCCGGAAGAGGTGGCCCCTCCCGGTGGACCCCCGGAACCCCTCCGGTGGCCCCGGTACAATATCGATATGCCCCCGAACCTTTCCGGCGACCGTATGACAACTTCCCATATATAAATCTTTACCTCCGGACCATTCCGGAACTCCTCGTGACGTCCGGGATCTCATCCGGGACTCCAAACAACATTCGGTAATCACATACAAGTCTTCCTAACAACCGTAGCGTCACCGAACCTTAAGTGTGTAGACCCTACGGGTTCGGGAGACATGTAGACATGACCGAGAAGGCTCTCTGGTCAATAACCAACAACGGGATCTGGATACCCATGTTGGCTCCCACATGCTCCTCGATGATCTCATCGGATGAACCACGATGTCGAGGATTCAAGCAACCCCGTATACAATTCCCTTTGTCAATCGGTACGTTACTTGCCCGAGATTCGATCGTCGGTATCCCAATACCTCGTTCAATCTCGTTACCGGCAAGTCACTTTACTCGTACCGTAATGCATGATCCCGTGACCAGACACTTGGTCACTTTGAGCTCATTGTGATGATGCATTACCGAGTGGGCCCAGAGATACCTCTCCGTCATACGAAGTGACAAATCCCAGTCTTGATCCATGTCAACCCAACAGACACTTTCGGAGATACCCGTAGTATACCTTTATAGTCACCCAGTTACGTTGTGACGTTTGGTACACCCAAAGCACTCCTACGGTATCCGGGAGTTACACGATCTCATGGTCTAAGGAAAAGATACTTGACATTGGAAAACTCTAGCAAACGAACTATACGATCTTGTGCTATGTTCAGGATTGGGTCTTGTCCATCACATCATTCTCCTAATGATGTGATCTCATTATCAATGACATCCAATGTCCATAGTCAGGAAACCATGACTATCTGTTGATCAACGAGCTAGTCAACTAGAGGCTTACTAGGGACATGTTGGTGTCTAACTATTCACACATGTATTACGATTTCCGAATAACACAATTATAGCATGAATAAAAGACAATTATCATGAACAAGGAAATATAATAATAATCCTTTTATTATTGCCTCTAGGGCATATTTCCAACAGTCTCCCACTTGCACTAGAGTCAATAATCTAGTTACATTGTGATGAATCGAACACCCAAGGAATTCTGGTGTTGATCATGTTTTGCTCTAGGGAGAGGTTTAGTCAATGGATCTGCTACATTCAGATCCGTATGTACTTTACAAATATCTATGTCTCCATCTTGAACATTTTCACGAATGGAGTTGAAGCGACGCTTGATGTGCCTTGTCTTCTTGTGAAACCTGGGCTCCTTGGCAAGTGCAATAGCTCCAGTGTTGTCACAGAAGAGTTTCATCGGCCCCGATGCATTGGGTATGACTCCTAGGTCGGTGATGAACTCCTTCACCCAAATTGCTTCATGCGTTGCCTCCGAGGCTGCCATGTACTCCGCTTCACATGTAGATCCCGCCACGACACTCTGCTTGTAGCTGCACCAGCTTACTGCCCCACCATTCAAAATATACACGTATCCGGTTTGTGACTTAGAGTCATCCAGATCTGTGTCGAAGCTAGCGTCGACGTAACCCTTTACAACGAGCTCTTCGTCACCTCCATAAACGAGAAACATTTCCTTAGTCCTTTTCAGGTACTTCAGGATATTCTTGACCGCTGTCCAGTGTTCCTTGCCGGGATTACTTTGGTACCTTCCTACCAAACTTACGGCAAGGTTTACATTAGGTCTGGTACACAGCATGACATACATAATAGAACCTATGGCTGAGGCATAGGGGATGACACTCATCTCTTCTATATCTTCTGCCGTGGTCGGACATTGAGCTGAGCTCAATTTCACACCTTGCAACACAGGCAAGAACCCCTTCTTGGACTGATCCATATTGAACTTCTTCAATATCTTATCAAGGTATGTGCTTTGTGAAAGACCTATGAGGCGTCTTGATCTATCTCTATAGATCTTGATGCCTAATATATAAGCAGCTTCTCCAAGGTCCTTCATTGAAAAACTCTTATTCAAGTAGGCCTTAATGCTGTCCAAAAGCTCTATATCATTTCCCATCAAAAGTATGACATCTACATATAATATGAGAAATGCTATAGAGCTCCCACTCACTTTCTTGTAAACGCAGGCTTCTCCATAAGTCTGCATAAACCCAAACGCTTTGATCATCTCATCAAAGCGAATGTTCCAACTCCGAGATGCTTGCACCAGCCCATAAATCGAGCGTTGGAGCTTGCACACCTTGTCAGCATTCTTAGGATCGACAAAACCTTCCGGCTGCATCATATACAATTCTTCCTTAAGGAAACCATTAAGGAATGCCGTTTTGACGTCCGTTTGCCATATCTCATAATCATAGAATGCGGCAATTACTAACATGATTCGGACGGACTTCAGCTTCGCTACCGGTGAGAAAGTCTCATCGTAGTCAACCCCTTGAACTTGTCGATAACCCTTAGCAACAAGCCGAGCTTTATAGATGGTCACATTACCATCCGCGTCTGTCTTCTTCTTAAAGATCCATTTATTTTCTATGGCTCGCCGCTCAACGGGAAGTCAGTCAAAGTCCATACTTTGTTTTCATACATGGATCCTATCTCGGATTTCATGGCTTCCAGCCATTTGTCGGAATCCGGGCCCGCCATCGCTTCTTCATAGTTCGAAGGTTCACCGTTGTCTAACAACATGATTTCCAAGACAGGTTTGCCGTACCACTCTGGTGCGGAACGTGTCCTTGTGGACCTACGAAGTTCAGTGGCAACTTGATCTGAAGTTTCATGATCATCATCATTAACTTCCTCTCTAGTCGGTGCAGGCACCTCAGGAACATTTTCTTGAGTTGCGCCATTTTCCGGTTCAAGAGGTAATACTTCATCAAGTTCTACTTTCCTCCCACTTACTTCTTTCGAGAGAAACTCCTTCTCTAGAAAGGATCCATTCTTGGCAACAAAGATCTTACCTTCGGATCTGAGGTAGAAGGTATACCCAATAGTTTCTTTAGGGTATCCTATGAAGACGCATTTTTCCGACTTGGGTTCGAGCTTTTCAGGTTGAAGTTTCTTGACATAAGCATCGCATCCCCAAACTTTTAGAAACGACAGCTTAGGTTTCTTCCCAAACCATAACTCATACGGTGTCGTCTCAACGGATTTTGACGGAGCCCTATTTAAAGTGAATGCGGCAGTCTCTAAAGCATAGCCCCAAAATGATAGCGGTAAATCGGTAAGAGACATCATAGATTGCACCATATCCAATAGAGTGCGATTACGACATTCGGACACACCATTACGCTGAGGTGTTCCAGGCGGCGTGAGTTGTGAAAATATTCCACATTTTCTTAAGTGTGTGCCAAATTCGTGACTCAAGTATTCTCCTCCACGATCTGATCACAGGAACTTGATTTTCCTGTCACGTTGATTCTCAACCTCACTCTGAAATTCCTTGAACTTTTCAAAGGTCTCAGACTTGTGTTTCATTAAATAGACATACCCATATCTACTCAAGTCATCAGTGAGGGTGAGAACATAACGATAGCCACTACGAGCCTCAACACTCATTGGACCGCACACATCAGTATGTATGATTTCCAATAAGTTGGTTGCTCGCTCCATTGTTCCTGAGAACGGAGTTTTGGTCATTTTACCCATGAGGCATGGTTCGCACGTGTCAAATGATTCGTAATCAAGAGACTCTAAAAGTCCATCTGCATGGAGCTTCTTCATGCGTTTGACACCTATGTGACCAAGGCGGTAGTGCCACAAGTATGTGGGACTATCATTATCAACCTTACATCTTTTGGTACTCACACTATGAATATGTGTAGCATTACGCTCGAGATTCATTAAGAATAAACCATTCACCATCGGAGCATGACCATAAAACATATCTCTCATATAAATAGAACAACCATTATTCTCGGATTTAAATGAGTAGCCATCTCGAATTAAACGAGATCCTGATACAATGTTCATGCTCAAAGCTGGCACTAAATAACAATTATTGAGGTTTAAAACTAATCCCGTAGGTAAATGTAGAGGTAGCATGCCGACGGCGATCACATTGAACTTGGAACCATTCCCGACGCGCATCATCACCTCGTCCTTCGCCAGTCTCCGCTTATTCCGTAGCTCCTGTTTTGAGTTACAAATGTGAGCAACCGCACCGGTATCAAATACCCAGGAGCTACTGCGAGTACTGGTAAGGTACACATCAATTACACGTATATCACATATACCTTTCGTTTTGCCGGCCTTCTTGTCCGCTAAGTATTTGGGGCAGTTCCGCTTCCAGTGACCACTTTCCTTGCAATAAAAGCACTCAATCTCGGGCTTGGGTCCATTCTTTGGCTTCTTCCCGGCAGCTTGCTTGCCGGGCGCGGCAACTCCCTTGCCGTCCTTCTTGAAGTTCTTCTTACCCTTGCCTTTCTTGAACTTAGTGGTTTTATTCACCATCAACACTTGATGTTCCTTTTTGACTTCTACCTCTGCTGATTTCAGCATTGCAAATACTTCAGGAATGGTCTTTTTCATCCCCTGCATATTGAAGTTCATCACAAAGCTCTTGTAGCTCGGTGGAAGCGACTGAAGGATTCTGTCAATGACCGCGTCATCCGGGAGATTAACTCTCAGCTGAGTCAAGCGGTTATGTAACCCAGACATAGTGAGTATGTGCTCACTGATAGAACTGTTTTCCTCCATCTTACAGCTGAAGAACTTGTCGGAGACTTCATATCTCTCGACCCGGGCATGAGCTTGAAAAACCATTTTCAGCTCTTCGAACATCTCATATGCTCCGTGTCTCTCAAAACGCTTTTGGAGCCCCGGCTCTAAGCTGTAAAGCATGCCGCACTGAACGAGGGAGTAATCATCGGTACGTGTCTGCCAAGCGTTCATAACGTCTTGTTCTGCAGGGAGAACAGGTGCTTCACCTAGCGGTGCTTGTAGGACATAATCTTTCTTGGCAGCTATGAGGATGATCCTTAGGTTCCGGACCCAGTCCGTATAGTTGCTGCCATCGTCTTTCAGCTTGGTTTTCTCTAGGAATGCGTTGAAGTTGAGGACAATGTTGGCCATTTGATCTACAATACATGTTGTAAAGATTTTAGACCAAGTTCATGATAAATAAATTCATCTAAATCAAATTATTCAATGAACTCCCACTCAGATAGACATCCCTCCAGTCATCTAAGTATAACATGATCCGAGTTAACTAGGCCGTGTCCGATCATCACGTGAGACGGACTAGTCAACATCGGTGAACATCTTCATGTTGATCGTATCTTCTATACGACTCATGCTCGCCTTTCGGTCTTCTATGTTCCGAGGCCATGTCTGTACATGCTAGGCTCGTCAATTCAACCTAAGTGTTTGCATGTGTAAATCTGTCTTACACCCGTTGTATGTGAACGTTGGAATCTAACACCCGATCATCATGTGGTGCTTCGAAACAACGAACTGTCGCAACGGCGCACAGTTAGGGGGAACACTTTCTTGAAATTATTATGAGGGATCATCTTATTTACTACCGTCGTTCTAAGTAAACAAGATGCAAAAACATGATAGACATCACATGCAATCAAATAATAATAGTGACAGGATATGGCCAATATCACATAGCTCCTTTGATCTCCATCTTGGGGCTCCATGATCATCTTGTCACCGGCATGACACCATGATCTCCATCATCATGATCTCCATCATCGTGTCTCCATGAAGTTGCTCGCCAACTATTACTTCTACTGCTATGGCTAACACGTTTAGCAATAAAGTAAAGTAATTTACATGGCGTTTCTCAATGACACGCAGGTCATGCAAAAAATAAAGACAACTCCTATGGCTCCTGCCGGTTGTCATACTCATCGACATGCAAGTCGTGATTCCTATTACAATAGCATGAACATCTCATACATCACATATATATCATTCATCATTCATCACAACTTTGGCCATATCACATCACAAAACACTTGCTGCAAAAACAAGTTAGACGTCCTCTAATTGTTGTTGCAAGTTTTACGTGGCTGCAATAGGGTTCTAGCAAGAACGTTTTCTTACCTACGTGAAAGCCACAACGTGATTTGTCAACTTCTATTTACCCTTCATAAGGACCCTTTTCATCGAATCCGCTCCAACTAAAGTGGGAGAGACAGACACCCGCCAGCCACCTTATGCAACTAGTGCATGTCAGTCGGTGGAACCGGTCTCACATAAGCGTACGTGTAAGGTTGGTCCGGGCCGCTTCATCCCACAATACCGTTGAAGCAAGATAAGACTAGTAGCGGCAAGAAAGTTGACAACATCTACGCCCACAACAAATTGTGTTCTACTCGTGCAAAGAGAACTACGCATAGACCTAACTCTGATACCACTGTTGGGGAACGTTGCAGAAAACAAAATTTTTTCTACGGTTTCACCAAGATCCATCTATGAGTTCATCTAGCAACGAGTGATCGGATTGCATCTACATACCTTTGTAGATCACGCGCGGAAGCGTTCAAAGAACGGGGATGAGGAAGTCGTACTCGACGTGATCCAAATCACCGGATATCCTAGCGCCGAACGGACGGCACCTCCGCGTTTAACACACGTACAGTCAGCGTGACGTCTCCTCCTTCTTGATACAGCAAGGGGAAAGGAGAGGTTGAGGAAGATAGCTCCAGCAGCAGCACGACGGCGTGGTGGTGGTGGAGCTGCAGTACTCCGGCAGGGCTTCGCCAAGCTCTATGGAGGAGGAGGTGTTGGAGAGGGAGAGGGAGCACCAAAGGCGTCGGGTGTGAAGCCCTTCCTCCCCCACTATATATAGGGGGCCTAGGGGGGCGCCGGCCAATCTCCTAGGGGGGCGGCGGCCAAGGTGAGGGGGGCTTTCCCCCCAAGCAAGGGGGCGCCCCCCTTCGGGTTTTCCCCCAACCCTAGGCGCATGGGCCCTAGGGGGTGTGGCGCCCCAGCCCACTTGGGCTGGTTCCCTTCTCCATACAGCCCATAAGGCCCCCCGGAAGAGGTGGCCCCTCCCGGTGGACCCCCGGAACCCCTCCGGTGGCCCCGGTACAATATCGATATGCCCCCGAACCTTTCCGGCGACCGTATGACAACTTCCCATATATAAATCTTTACCACCGGACCATTCCGGAACTCCTCGTGACGTCCGGGATCTCATCCGGGACTCCGAACAACATTCGGTAATCACATACAAGTCTTCCTAACAACCCTAGCGTCACCGAACCTTAAGTGTGTAGACCCTACGGGTTCGGGAGACATGTAGACATGACCGAGAAGGCTCTCTGGTCAATAACCAACAGCGGGATCTGGATACCCATGTTGGCTCCCACATGCTCCTCGATGATCTCATCGGATGAACCACGATGTCGAGGATTCAAGCAACCCCGTATACAATTCCCTTCGTCAATCGGTACGTTACTTGCCCGAGATTCGATCGTCGGTATCCCAATACCTCGTTCAATCTCGTTACCGGCAAGTCACTTTACTCGTACCGTAATGCATGATCCCGTGACCAGACACTTGGTCACTTTGAGCTCATTGTGATGATGCATTACCGAGTGGGCCCAGAGATACCTCTCCGTCATACGGAGTGACAAATCCCAGTCTTGATCCGTGTCAACCCAACAGACACTTTCGGAGATACCCGTAGTATACCTTTATAGTCACCCAGTTACGTTGTGACGTTTGGTACACCCAAAGCACTCCTACGGTATCCGGGAGTTACACGATCTCATGGTCTAAGGAAAAGATACTTGACATTGGAAAACTCTAGCAAACGAACTATACGATCTTGTGCTATGTTCAGGATTGGGTCTTGTCCATCACATCATTCTCCCAATGATGTGATCTCGTTATCAATGACATCCAATGTCCATAGTCAGGAAACCATGACTATCTGTTGATCAACGAGCTAGTCAACTAGAGGCTTACTAGGGACATGTTGGTGTCTAAGTATTCACACATGTATTACGATTTCCGGATAACCCAATTATAGCATGAATAAAAGACAATTATCATGAACAAGGAAATATAATAATAATCCTTTTATTATTGCCTCTAGGGCATATTTCCAACACAATCACTGCAGCTCAATTGGCGGAGCTGTATACCTCTCGAATTGTCTCGCTGCACGGTATTCCACAGGTGATCTCTTCAGACCGTGGCAGCATCTTTACCTCCAAGTTTTGGGATTCTTTTCAGAAGGCCATGGCACCAACATCCGCTTCAGCACAACTTTCCATCCTCAAACTAGCGGTCAAGTCGAGCGTGTCAACCAGATTCTTGAAGATATGCTCAGGGCTTGTGTGATCTCCTTCGGCATGAAGTGGGAAGATTGCCTTCCATACGCCGAATTCTCCTACAACAACAGTTTTCAAGCAAGTTCGGGCAAGGCCCCATTCGAAATTCTGTATGGCAGGAAGTGCCGTACCCCTCTCAACTGGTCTGAAACCGGTGAACGTCAACTTCTGGGAAATGACTTAATCACAGAGGCAGAGGAAATGTGCAAAGTCATTCGTGATAACCTAAAAGCAGCGCAATCGCGCCAGAAGAGCTACTATGATAGTAAGCACCGTGATTTGGCCTTCGAGATCGGAGATAATGTTTACCTCCGCGTCTCTCTAATGAAAGGTACTCGTCGCTTCGGTATCAAAGGAAAGCTTGCCCCTAGATACGTGGGTCCTTTCAAGATCGTCAGCAAGAGAGGCGATCTCGCCTATCAACTCGAGCTTCCTTCAAACTTTGCAAATGTGCACGACATGTTCCATGTCTCTCAGCTCCGCAAGTGCTTCAAGACTCCTGACCGCACCATCAACTTCGAAGACATTGATCTCCAAGAAGATCTCTCTTACCGTGAGCACCCCGTTGCTATTCTTGAAGAGACTGAACGCAAGACTCGCAATAAATCAATCAAATTCCTCAAAGTCAAGTGGTCACACCATTCCGACCGTGAAGCTACCTGGGAACGCGAGGATCACCTCCGTTCTGAGTACCCGACGTTCTTCTAGTCCTAGATCTCGGTACGAGATCCTTTCGTAGTGGTGGAGTGTTGTAACACCCCAGATGTAAAACTTCCCATTTTGACAATATATCCATCTTGTTCTTCATCTATTCTAAGTGGTTTTCCTCTTTGTGGGTTTCTTTTTGGGTTTGTTTTGTTTGTCTTTGCTTTTTCTTGTTTTTGCTTTGTCATATCTCTTTTGTCATCCATTGTTGCACTATGCCCTCATCATATGTTTGCATCATGTGCATATCTATGTTTGTGTTGGGCTTATGCCAACTTGCTTTTCCATGACATTCATGCATGATATGTTGTCGCATGTTCTATGTGTGATCCATGCATCACCTCCTCTCCTTCCCTTTTCTTTTCTTTTCTTGCAAGTGCCATCTTGCCTTACTCCATAAATGTTCATCTTCTCCCTTTAAATATGAAACCTTGCCTACATCCTCTATGCCAATTTTCAACTCATTTGAATATGTTTTGGTTAGGGTAATAATTGACTCAAGTTTGAATTTAATTCAAACTTGATTTAATTTTCTTCCTTTAAAAATCCCCAAAGCAATTTATTCAAATGGCCCATAATTCCAGGAGTCTGAGTATATCTCTACTTCTTCCATATTCTTCCCCAAACCTCCTGGACTTTTCCTTTGGTGACTGTTTATTTATTAAACAGAAGTTAGGTGAGGAATATACCTGGGCCGGCCTCCTAGCGCCTGTAGCCCAATCCCCGCAGTAGCAGCCCATCCAGCCTGCTAGTGACAGGAGCATCGTCTCCCCTGTATGGCAGATCATCCAGACGCGCCACGTCGATGTCCGGTCGATTTGACGGCCGGAGAAGCTTCCTAGAACCCCTATAAAGTTGTCCCCGGTGCCCTAGGGTCTCGCCTCAATTGATCCCCCGCCTCTCCTTCCTTTGCCGCCGCCAAGTAAGGCTAGCCACGCCTCGCCCTCGCCCTGCCCGCCATGACCCGGTCGAGCTTGAGCTTCAGCTCGGGATAAACGCTCGTCGCGCCTCCCATCACCTCGGACGCCGCAGAGAAGACCGACAAGTTCCCCTACGCATCCTACTTCGACGCACGCACCTCTAAGGCCTCTGGATCTTCCTCCCCGTCGTACTCTTCCTTCCTTGCTTCTCGGACCTGAAGCCTCGCCAAGTTCAGAGCTCGTCCGCGTCGCCGCAGGCTCGACTCCGTCGCCGTATTCTTCTCCTTGGGTAAGGAGGTATACCCAACTTCCTCCCTATTTCTTCCTGTCGTCAATAGATCACCGTAGGCGCTGCTTCGATTCAATCTTTCCCGTGCTCTCGGTGCTCCGGCGATCTCTGTAGTTTTAGTTGTGCTTGTTTTGCTGCTGCACGTGTACACGCGCTCTCCCCTGTTCCCGCATGCGCGCACAGCTCCGCATGTATGCACCGCACCCGCACGCCATTCCCGCATGCCACAGCCACCCTGGCAGCACGCGAGCTCGTGCATCGCCTCTGCCCGCTCTCGTCCACGTGCACATGCCGCTTGTGTTCCGCGAGCTCATGCTCGAGCGTTTGCTCACGCACCCCCACACCTGCACTCCCTTGCACATCCCGCATGCCCGCCGCCGCAACCCAGGCCCCGCCGTCGCCGTTGCTGCCGCCGACGTCGTCGTCGTTTTCTTCTCTGTTTTGGAGAAGAAGAAGTCAAGGCCATGGGGCTTGTTCAAGTAGGCCAGAGCCCCTTCCTAACCAACAGCCTGTCCTAGCCGAGCTGGTTTGCACCCCGCACACCCACTGCAGCGACCTGGGTTTGAATCCCAGGCGCTCCCCTTTTTATTTCCCTCTGTTGGGGTTTTAACAGATGGCTCTATGACAGTAGGGTCCCACCAGTCAGCCTCTCAGCGCCCTCCTCCTATTTTTTTTCTCCTTATCCCCACGCTTTCCATTTCTGGAAAGCCCTCTTTCTCCATTTCAGGCAAGTCCAGATCTGGACATTCCAAATATGGAAATTGCCAATTCTGTCTTTTTCCATTTAGGGCAGCTTCTAACTTAATGTGCTTGTGAGGATTTTTCTACAGCAACCCCAACATATTATATGTGTTTTGGGGTAGAAAAATCCCACCAATCCAGTGGTGGCATTATTTTCTGCATTTAAGCAAGTTTGCATATATGTCATTTTACATCATATTGCTGTTTTGGCATTTTTGTGTGATTTATTTGAAACATGCTATGAGGTGGTTTGGCACATGGTTAGCTTCATTTTCATGTCTACTTCATGCTAGAGTTTGTTCCATGCCATGACATGCCTTGTGGTGAGTTAATCAAGCTCGTAAAGATGCCATGTTGAATCTGTTTTTGTCATGTCCTGGAATTTCTCAAAGTCTGTAATCTGTTTATGTTTTTGCCCTGTTCACATGCTTGCAAATGTATTTTCTGATCACTTTTGGCTCAAGGTCACTAAGGGACTTTTGTTAATCTCTTTGAGTAGCTCCATGCCATGCTTTACTTTTCCATGTTAAGTTCCTGTAGCATCTAGTTTTCATGCTCCAAAGTGTGCTACCTGATCTGAAATTCCAGACAAGTGTTAATTTCACTAAGTCTGAAATCTGTTTTCCAATTGCACTTTTGCCATGCTTGTTTAAACCTGTTAATGGATGAATTGTCCGTAGCTCATTGTTCATCTTTTGTTAAGAATTATGAATGGATCCCTGCCATGTATTTTGTTGCCATGTTTGGGTGCTGTAGCATAATTATCTTGTTGCATTTAGATGGCTACTTGCTGTTTATCGCAGACCGGTGCCATTCTTGTTTTGTTTGCCATTTCCAAACCGTGTCACCGATTCCAGTGTTCTTTATATCGTTTTCAAGCGAAATCATCTCACCTTTCCAGTGGCACACTTGGATTTCCATGTTGAGGCCAGGTTCATTCATCACTTGTCAAATCTTGCATATGCGTCACATATCGCATTCCGCATAGCATATCATGTTTGCATCATGTTGTTTGAGCTTGCACGTGGTTGATTGTGTTCCGTTTGCTTGTTTGTCTTGTTTGGGTAGAGCCGGGAGACGAGTTCGCTAACGAGGAGCCCGTTGAGTTTGCTTTCGAGGATCCAGTCAACTCTGACAACTTTGCAGGCAAGATGATCATACCCTTGAAATCACTTCTATCTTTGTTTTGCCAGATGCTCGCTCTTTTGCTATGCCTATGCTACGATGCCTACCACTTGCTTATCATGCCTCCCAAATTGCCATGTCAAACCTCTAACCCACCATGTCCTAGCAAACCGTTGATTGGCTATGTTACCGTTTTGCTCAGCCCCTCTTATAGCGTTGCTAGTTGCAGGTGAAGATTGGAGATTGTTCCTTGTTGAAACATTATTTACTTGTTGGGATATCACTATATTATCTTGTTATCTTAATGCATCTATATACTTGGTAAAGGGTGGAAGGCTCGGCCTCTTGCCTAGTGTTTTGTTCCACTCTTGCCGCCCTAGTTTCCGTCATATCGGTGTTATGTTCCCGGATTTTGCGTTCGTTACGCGGTTGGGTAATAATGGGAACCCCTTGACAGTTCATCTTGTTTTAAAACTCTTCCAGCAATGCCCAACCTTGGTTTTACCATTCGCCACCTAGCCTCTTTTTCCCTTGGGTTTCCGGAGCCCGAGGGTCATCTTATTTAAACCCCCCCCCCCCAGGCCAGTGCTCCTCTGAGTGTTGGTCCGAACTGGGCAGCCTACGGGGCCACCTCGGGGCAACTTGAGGGTTGGTTTTACTCGTAGCTTGACCTATCTGAGTGTGCCCTGAGAACGAGATATGTGCAGCTCCTATCGGGATTTGTCGGCACATTCGGGCGGTGTTGCTGGTTTAGTTTTACCTTATCGAAATGTCTTGTAACCGGGATTCCGAGTCTGATCGGGTCTTCCCGCTAGAAGGTATATCCTTCGTTGACCGTGAGAGCTTGTCATGGGCTAAGTTGGGACTCCCCTGCAGGGATTTGAACTTTCAAAAGCCTTGCCCGCGGTTATGGGCAGATGGGAATTTGTTAATGTCCGGCTGTAGATAACTTGAACCTTAACTTAATTAAAATGAATCAACTGAGTGTGTTACCGTGATGGTCTCTTCTCGGCGGGGTCCGGGAAGTGAACACGATGTTGGAGTAATATTTGCGCAGGTTGTTCTCTAGTTATTCGCTCGTGCATTGCCTTCTCTTCTCGCTCTCATTTGCAAATAGGTTAGCCACCATACATGCTAGTCGCTTGCTGTAGCTCCACATATTTACCTTGCCTTACCTATTAAGCTTAAATAGTCTTGATCGCGAGGGTGCGAGATTGCTGAGTCCCTGTGGCTCACAGATTACTTTCAAACCAGATGCAGGGCCTGATGGTTCCGTTCCAGATGACGCGCTTGAGCTCAAGTGGGAGTTCGACGAAGACTCATGCCGTTACTATGTGTCTTTCCCTGATGATCAGTAGTGGTGCCCAGTTGGGACGATCGGGACCGTGTCGCATGTTGGGTTAATCTTTTATTTTGGCACCGTAGTCAGGCCATGAGTGATTGGATGATGTAATGCTATTTATGTACCTTGTTTGACGTGGCGAGTGTAAGCCAACTATGTTACCTTCCCCTTTTATTATCTATATTACATGGGATGTTGTGAAGATTGCCTTACTTGCGACATTGCTTTCAATGCGGTTATGCCTCTAAGTCGTGCTTCGACACGTAGGAGATATAGCCGCATCGAGGGCATGACATGCCACCACGCCCGCCACCTGTGCTCGCCGGCCGCTCCTGCCTCCACTCGCCATGGCTGCAGCCTGCAGCTCGAACGCGGGCAGGTTCCAGCATGCAGTCACCATGGTTTGCAGCATCCCCCGGCGTTCCCTCATCTCCGGCTCGCCGTCATTGTAGACTTGCCCGCCATGTCCAGCAAAAATAATCTAAAGCAAAAAAACCTGGTGGTGCTAGGTTGAAGCAACACAAAAGTCGGTTCTAACACAATTAAATGATGGTGCAAAAATTCTCAACAGCAGAAAAAACATGGCTCGCAGCCAACAACGGTAGTAGCAAAATTTTGTGTTGATTCCAGCAAAGCCAAAAACAATGAAAGCAAAAATGCATAATTGGGCCTTTGTGCAAGGATGTTCTAGCAAAAATTGAGACATCGGTGGTAGCAAAAATTGAAGCTGCTTTCAGCAAATCAAAACACCATTTCTAGCAAAAATGCAAAATTGGACGTTCTTCCAGCAAAAGTGAAAGCAACAATTGTAGCAAAAATTGGAGCTGGTTCCAGCAAATCAAAACACCATTTATAGCAAAAATGCAAAAATGGGTGTTCTTCCAACAAAAACGAAATCGGCGGTTGTAGCAAAAATTGGTGCTGGTTCCAGCAGGTCGAAACACTATTTGTAGCAAAAATGTAAAATTGGACGTTCTTCCAGCAAAATCAAAAGTGGCACCTGTAGCAAAAATTGGAGTTGGTTCCAACAAATCAAAACACCTGTTGTAGCTAATTGCAAAAAATTGGCGTCACTACTAGCGAAACCAAAGCGTCGATGGTAGCAAAAATTAGTGTTGGTTCCAGCAAACCAAAAAACAGTGGTAGCAAAAATGTAAAATTGGTCCAGCATAAAAAGTACCTTTGCTTCCGGTATCGCCATGTTCCTAGCTCGGCCCGCAAGCAATTACAGCACGCCATGAGCAAGTTCGAGCACCACCATGAGCCGGGTCCAGGCAATGGGCGTCGTCGAAGTCGAACCACCGGTGGGCTCTCCTGTCCACAGTGCCAGTGGCTTCTCCCATCGACAACACCGGTCGACACATTGGTGCCGAATCTTCACAACAGTTGTCGTTCGACGGCCGTCGCAGCTCCGCCCGCTTGTGGGAGTGCTGGCAGCTTGAGGTAGGAGGGGGAGAGGTGGAGAACGCCGATGGCGAGGGAGGCGGAAGAAGGAGAGGGGGAGGCGGGCAGCGCCGATGGGGAGGGGAGGTGGAAGAAGGAGAGGAAGAGGTGGGTAGCACGATGGGGAATTATGGCCAGAAAGGAAAACGCTTGAAACCGGCGCGCCGGCTGAAACTTCGGCCGGACGCGTCGCGTGCGTATGATCGAAGGGAATCTTGCGACTCCGATGCGCATGCGAGCTCCCTCCCAGGATTCAGTGAGACATAGGATGTGGGCCCATCCACGATGCCTCTCCCACCTCTCGCATATTCTTTCTTCCACCCGCGGCATCTTCCTTCTTTCTCTCTTGCTCTCCGCCATATATGCTGCTCCTGTGCGCCTGCTACTCCTCTATTTTCCCGGCTGTGGATTCTCTGCCTTGCCGTGGCAAAGGCAGAGAGGAACAATGCCTCTACCTTTCCCCTGATATGAACAGTACACGCGCCACAGTGTTGCATGAACAGTGCACGTGCTACAGTGATTTGCTCGATCTGGACTGCCAGCTTTTGATCCAATGGTTCTCCCGGCTAAGGTAGAGGCGGCCTTGCTGAAGGAAAGTCAGAGGATCCGCACCCTATTTTCCCACCTCCCCCATCTCTGCAGCATGTGGTCGCGCATCCCAAAGGTGCTGAAGCAAATGACGGGGGCAGCGGTGCTGCCGTGGCTGTCCGAGGACGCCGAGCTACAATGTTATTGATTTTTTTGCTGGAACCAGCCAGAGCTGAAGCTGGATTCAACAGTTTTTTTGCTGCAACCGGCTGTGGGCTAAGATGGAATCGTCTACTGATTTTGCTACAACCGGCCGAAGTCGGGAGCTGGAACCAGCGTATGAATTTGCTGGAAACAGTCTGAGCCGGAGCTGGAACCAACTATTATTTTTGCTGCAACCGTTTGTTGGTTCTATGGTGACGACAGGCCGAGAACCGATTTTTGTTGCAACCAGCAACCCACAAAGCTTCCACCAGCAATTGTTTTTGCTACTACGACAAAGAGTGGAAGCTTCGACCAGGAGATAGTGGCGCCGCCAGCGACATGCAGCCGACGACGAGCTACACCCGACAACGACGACCATTTTGTTTTTGCTACAACCACATATCGTTTTTGCTATGGCCGGTAATGAAACTTGTTGCCATGACAACGACCATGTTTTGCGACCTGCGAGGTGAGCTACAACCGACGGCGACAACGACGATGTTTTTGTTTTTGCTACAACCATGTCCTGTAGAAGATACAACCATGACGAGATGAAATCGTTCGGGAAAGCTGGGACCGGCGACGAGCGGCGACAGCTGCGACGAGCGGTGACGCGAGAGAGAAGGGGGCTGCTACCGCGTCTCGCCGGTGCACGCGCACGCGGTGGCCGGAGAGAGACGCCCCGCGTCAAGGGATTATTGAGAGGCAGAGGGAGGGGATATTTTTCTGCTTGTGTTGACCAGATAGAACGAAGCGGGAGAAAGGAGACGTCCGCATCGAGGGAATCAGACGGTTCAGAGCGAACACATCTGACGGCTAGGTGCGGGACCGAAAGTTTGGGCCGGTCCGCCGACGCCTAATACTGGCCGGCCAGAAAACTCAACCGAGGAAGAAGATAAGGAGGAGGAAGAAGATAAGGAGTGGAAAGGGGAGAGCGGTGCGGGGCCCCACGGACGTGTGGGTGCGGTCCGGCGCAAGTTTGAGCCGGCGCACCGGTTGCAAACATTTCCCTTTAGGTATTTACCGGTATGTTACACAAAGCCCAAATGTATAAATGTAAAAATAATAAAGAAATACATGGAAATACTTAATTACGTGGGAAGATTCCTTGTGAGTTGGCTGAGAACACTGGATCCGTTTGTTCTGGTCAGGAAGCGGCCACTCCCCCACTTTCCGGCCTTTCAAGTTTCAACAGCGCAGCACGGCACGCCGCAGCTCGGCCCACGAACCACGCCGGTGGCCGGCCTCCGTTCCTTCCTTCCTTCCCATCACGCCAGCAGCAGGTCGGCAGCACCAACCAATCTCCCCGTCTCCCACTCGGCCACATCCCCCAAAACTCCACAAAAATCTCCGCTCCCACTCCCCAAACCCGCTCGCCCCGTCGCCCGGAGCCAAGCAGCCGCCGCCGCCAACCCAAACGCCCTTCCGCCACCGCCGCATCCCCCCCACACGCCCCGCAGAAATCCCCAGCCCTCCCCCGCCCGCGCGCCATGGCCTCCGCCGTCTCGCTCCTCCTCTCGTCCCCGCGCCCGCTCCGCCGCGCGGCCCCGTGCCTCCTCAGCTCCCCCGCGCCCCGCCTGCGCCTCCCCCTCCCCCTCCTCGTCCCCGCCCCCGCGACCGCGCGCCTCCTCGCCCCGCCGCCGCGCGCCAACAACGACAACAGCGACGCGGTGGGGGCGCCGGACCGCCTGGTGGCGGCCGTCGCCTACCTCTACCCGTTCCTCGACGGCGCGCACCACGGCCGCTTCCTCGTGGCCCAGTACCCGGTCTTCAACGCCGTGCTCAGCCCGCTCGGCCCGGCCGCGCGCCTCTTCCACTCCTCCCCGCTCACGCCCTTCCTCCTCTTCATCACCCTCTACTTCGCCGTTGTCCGCAACCAGCAGGCCTTCTCCCGCTTCGTGCGCTTCAACGCCATGCAGGCCGTCGCGCTCGACGTCCTGCTCATCGTCCCGGACCTCCTCGCGCAGTCCTTCGCGCCCTCGGGGGGCGGCATCGGGCTCGACATCTTCACCAGCCTGGAGAACACCGTCTTCCTCTTCCTGCTCGTCTCCCTCCTCTACGGCGGGGGCGCCTGCCTGCTCGGGATCACGCCGCGCCTGCCCATCGTCGCCGACGCGGCCGAGCGCCAGGTGATGTGAGACTTGCTCCAATCTTACCCACCACAAAGGGAAACGGAATCTGATACACCCGAACATCTCCATGGTTCATTGATGTTTTTGAATCTTAATTCACAGGTTTAGTATAGTACAGTCGTTGTTACGCATTTAGTTGTAAATTCAATGGATGGAATCATGAAAGGCTGATACAATGGCATTATAGATCACTCCAGTGTATGACTAATCAGTTGAATTGTTATTATAGCTTTCGTTCGATACAAGCTGCATCCTAGGACCTCTTCTATAATAACAAAAGAAAATATTGAGTTGAATGAGGGAGAAATGCACACACATTGTACAAGAATCTGAACTGCATTTACAAAATCAGCAATAAGAAAATCCGGAAGAATTCGGCTGCTCTCCCAATAGCAGCTTTCCTTGGCATATGAATGAAGCTTAGGTTAGTAAAATGTAACTGCAATATAAATAAAAGAATTGCATCAGTTGCGGTCACGCCGCTGCAAAGTCCTTGTCTGAACTTCACGATGAATGAATTGTCTAGTGCGGGACGGAGATGTAGCTTCAGTCGCACCGCAGCCTCTTGGCTACCTGGACAGATTCTTTGCCTTCGTTAGCCTATGAAATGAAGCGAAAATACTGGGTAAATGTTTGCTCTCTGATTTTTTATAGAACTGTGAGCAAGTCATAACATGATTTAGAAACTTTCTTAAGCGAACTTTCCCATTTGATCAGTAAACGCGGGTACATCGATGCATCATTGTACCTTTGAACTGTCATGTATATGAGCATTGGCTCTGGCCCGTCTATCCATATTGATCTCTACGGATATTTTAGTTTGAGATGGGTCTACTCCCGACCTCTGAAGAGCTTCTTTCAGTTTATGTAACAACCTGTCGCAAGTCAAAGCAGCGTTCAGTTAGTTACACTATATACATTTCTAATGGTAGCTTTATGTAAGCAAAAACAGTTTAGAGGCTGACCCTTGGGAGTAAGCACTTGAAAGACTCTGGCTGTCATCTTGCGGCATTTGTGTATCATGCTTGCTTAGCAGTCCGTTGCTTGCATCGCAGTTTTGGTTCATGGTTGACATACTTAGCCACGGTAGCTGATTGGTAGGCATACTGTTCTCTGCATTTTAAGACACCAGGCATGGTGAATATAGCTCTCACCATTTACAAAGAACCCTGACTATTTCAATGTAATTAGATAATGCAGAAGGTGAACATAAAAGCATATGACCTAAGTTGCCAAATACCTGCTATGTTCTGGGAGGAACTGGGGGCTGTGCTGATTTCTCTTGCACTTTGTGTGTTGAAGAGAGAAGCAGCAGGTGCACTTGCAATGCCTTTGGAACTGTATTGCTCTTTGTTCATGTCCTCCTCTGTGGTAGCTGATAAGCCTCCTCCTTGGACTTGACTGATGTTCTGCGAAATCATGATAAAAGATATAAATGAAGGCACTTGGCATTGATATATGATGGGTTGACTTAAAAAAGGAATTTATCACTAGTAAAATATAACTTTGTGCTCTCTATCATCTGCAATTCCAGTATTTCTGTTATGGAATTTACCTGCGTGTTCCTCCAACGTGATCTGTAGTACACTTTGTCCTGCCAAGAATAAAAAGGTTGAAGGAGAAAGTAAGGTTAGAATCAAGTAAGCCTGTCTTTGTTTCTGGTAAAAACGACGCATATTGTACAATGTCTATACATACCCATGGCATGCAGTTGGCATCGACGTCGTTCTGTTCTGGAATGCCTGACTCATATTTTTGGCATTTCTCTTGCAAGAGCCTTATGTACTCAATAACCTGCAATTAGAATGTTTACGGGGTGAGAATTTTGAAGTATACCCTGCTGACTGATGTGCCAAATTTACAAGATGCTGTATGAACCTCCAGAAGGAAAGAAGCTTTATCCCTCTTCTGATCACAGTTCGGCAGGAGGTCGCGGAGTATGTCAAGCCTGAAACAGAGCATGGGTAGACACTTCTTAGAAGGTTACGATCATATCCTAAGAACAAATTATTCTGGAATAGTATGCAGCACGTGTTTACTCATGAACAAATTATGCTTATCTCACTGTTTCTATTGCTAATGTGTACTCTGCACAATGCAATTCACTACGGAATTTTGATCTCCGTTAGCTTGCCTGTCATTTATCTTGGTCCTCCGCCGCTGCTCGGTAGCGGAATGCTTCGATCTCGGGCTGCTGGGATCCTGATCGGCACTGCTGCCGCTGCTTCTCCCCTCTGCTCTCGACCCTGAACATTCACAGCAATCAGTGTCTGAACCCGTGTAACATACCTGGTTTGCTATCTGGTAATGGTACAAAACATTTTGAACCAATCGTCTCACCTCTAGATCTCTTGTTGTCGGTGCTGGAATCTTGCCACATTGCGGGTGTGGGTGGAGCACTACGAACCATAATTCCGGACCGTGCCTCATGCGCAGTCTCCATTCTGGAGCCATGAGACACCGAAACAGACGGTTCCCTGCCAGTGCCAGCCTCCTCCCTCGGCTGAGCGTCAGGCAGTTGCCTGATGCTGAAGGTCCCGACGCCGCCCGGCAGCACGTGCTGCCCCAAACCTGCCGCGGAACTGGCCGTGCCGCCGCCGCTGGCTGGCTCAAGCGACTTCGGGCCTGCAGCGAAATGTCACTTGTTCATTGGTTAGCAAGCTGACACGCATGCATGCTCAGGTGATCTGCAGGTACCGGAGTGCGCATGCCATTCTTGCTCACCAAGATCGGCACTTGGTTTTCAAAGCGAACATGCAGGAGAATTGAAGGTGGACAAGGACAACACCGGGCTGAACGGAGATGCAGCATACACGGGGAAAGGAAACACCAGCCCGGCAATTGCAGGTGGAAAGGCAAGGAGAGGCGACGGTACCTTGCTGGCCGGAGCGCTGCCTGTGCTGGAACGCCGACGAGCCCCCGGCGCGGAGCGAGAGGAAGTCGTGGGCCGGCTCCTCCCCTGCGAATTACGCATGCACTCACGCCATGGTCAGCGTCGATCGACGGACGGGAGAAGCTAAAAGAGACACGGAGGAAGACGGCGGAGTTTCTCCTGGCATGTGTTTACCTTGGAAGAGCTCCATTGCCGGGGCAGCAGGGGGCTCAGGAGATCTGTCGGGGCCGCCTGCCGTCGCAGCGGCAGCAGGAATGACGGTGGCTGGATCTTGCTGCTGGCTGGTACTCTGTACTAGCCCAGTACTGGCGGATGGAATGTTCAGCGGGTTCGGCTGGCAGAGCTTATTATAGTCGGCGGAGCGAGAGAGAGAGAGAGTCGGGGAGGAGAGGCGAGGCGAGGGGATTGACGAGGATTTAACAAAGTGGGAGCCTGCCTGTCTGTCTGCTTGTGTTGTACCGTGTCTTCAAAAGTTTATACGCACGACAGCAAGGGCTCTCTCTCTCTCTCTCTCCTCCACGTCCCCTGCGCAACGTAAACAACAAGCAATTTTTTTAGGGTAATCACAGCAAGCAATTTGACGCAGAGACATCGGCGTGGCGGCCGGCGAGCGGAGAATTACGCGTCGGCAAAAGGTAATAACACTACGGACACCGCCGGAGATGCACGGTGGATCGCCGGTAATTGAGGTACAAAACGGACAGCGCCGGAGCAGATGGATGGATAGATCCCGTGCGCGTCCTCTCTGGAGAGGCGAAAGGAAAGGGAGCTAGCTAGGTCGCGTAGTCACGTGCTGAGCCGCCGACGACGAGAGGGGAGAGGCGTTGTGGAGGTGGGTGGGCCTCCCGCTAGCCCGGCCTTTCCCTCTGTCTCCACCGCCGCACATGCCGATGGAGGCTAGGCAGCCGGCGCGCGCATGCATGCATGATCCCGCGCGCTCCCTCGCTATCTGGACGATCCCATGTCATGTGCCCGGCGGGTGAGCCAGCGGGACACCGATCGTCGGCACGGCACGCGTGATCCGTGCCGCCCGTCGCCATGATGGATGCTCCAGCTCTGGCTTTAGGCTTTACAACCTCCATCGGTCGAGAGAGCGCAAGCGCGGAGAAGATCTACCTACCTACCGGCCGGTCTCAGAAACCGTCAAAACAGCCGGCCGGGTCGGGACCCGGGAGATCAAGCGGACCGTCTGGACCGTCTGCGTGCATGCCCCTGTCCCGTCCCAGTCTGCCGTGCATCGCGCGTACGTAGGCGCCGCCCGTGCACGTGCCAGCAGTGGGGCTAGCTCTCATGGTCATGGGTCCGTCACCTCACCCCAGGGGGACGAACGGCGACGTCCCTGTCATTCGCCATGCCGCGGTGCGTGAACCAGCCAGGACGCCACTCAGCCGATCGCCACCACCATCAGCTGACGGCACGTGAAGGAGAGATCGGATCACGGACGTCTCGCGAGCTGCGGCTAAGGCGAGCGCCAGACCAGATCAGATCAGATCGACCGCCTGCTTGCTTAACAAATCTCGCGAGGTGAGGTGATGGAGCAACGACGCCGACGACCTTTGTAGCTCTAGCTGACTCGAAATCAAGCTGGGGTTCATGAACCCTAGCATAGTGGCCACCTAGCTAGGCAGTAGGCGTCAAAACTAGGACCTAGCTAGCTCAAGCACTCGGCAGCAGCAGCAGCAGCTGAGCACAAAGTCGTTGAGCGACACTGCAAAAGCGACAAGCTGGGTGCGCGCATGTGCATGTGCCCCGCGCAACCCCGCGAAGCTTCCCGGCCGTTTCCTCTTGAGGCATAGCGAAACGTTAATGTGTATGATATTATCTTGATCGATCGATCTGTGAAATGATTTGTACGTATGATGGATCCCATCATTGACAGCGGGGAGGGCGGCCAGTGAGAGACCGACGTGCCTCCGAGCGGAACATTCCCTCTGCAAACCCTCTGAGGAATCCGTTTAGGGATCAGTAAACAATTCCCCACCCGATCACTACTAGTGCTGCTAATACTTAATCAGGCCCGGATTAGTAAAGCATATCCTGGGCGTCGACAGTCGGATTAATCAGGCCTGGTTTAGCTTTGCTCGGGCCGCGCCATCACGTGGCCAACGCACCCGTCCACGTCCATAGCCACCGCCACGCAATTACTTACTTACCCGGCCCAGTGGCGTGCTCGTGCTTTGCTTCGTGTCGCTTGTCGTTTGCTGCAAAAGTAAGGCCCCGTCTCGACTCTGGAGGGGGGAGCACGTACGTACGTACGTGCGTTCGGACAAATTCGGATGAAACTGTGAACTGTTTTCGCTCGGCGAAATTCACGCGACATGAATTCGTGCGAGGCAGCCAAACCAGCAGCACCACCGATCGGGAGCTGGCGAGATGGCCGAATGGTCGCGCGATCATGGATGTATTTTGGTTTTGGTCGCTTGGTTTTCGGTTCGATTGTACTGTATGTGCGGAACATGGATCTGTTTTTTAGGGGGGAAGCATGCATGTGAGCTTGGGGCTTTGGGAGTGCGCTGTCGCCTTCATGGCACGTGAGATGCCTATCGTTTCCAACTTTGGATCGTGATCCATCCATCGATCGATCGATCAGTACCGGAGAAAGAAAGTTCACCGCAGAGGGTTACATCACGCTTCCCCTCTCGCACACACCACGGCAGATAGCGAGAAGGGAAAGTATCATTATACTACTAGTATATTCCATTGGGTGAAGCAGAAGGTAGCAGCCGGAAGAGCTAGCTAGGAGAACCGAATCTTGTGAGCGCCGTTGAGGTGTTTCGCAGCCGCGGCCATCCGCCTGGCCGGGCCGTCGCCGGCGACCGGCCCGCCGTCCCCGCCGCCTTCAGAGCCGCCGCAGAAGCTCGCCAGCCACGACGCCAGCGCCGCCGGCCAGGAGAAGAAGCTCTGTGGTTCGTACTCCATCATCACATGCACCTCTCCCACGACGGTGTTTAGCACTCGAGTTCTGAAAACTGCGCAAGAACTGAAGCGAAGCTTTGGTTCGGCTGACTGTTGTGGTTTGGTCACACTTGTTTATTACCCTCCCCTTTTATAGCGAGAAGATGCTCCGTGGAGACGTGCTAGCTGGAGTGGAGACGAGTTGCTTGGCGATGAAGTCGCAACGTGCGGGATTTTGGGTTGGTTCGTGGACTGCTCTCCGTCTCCCGCCGGTCAAGGCGAGGCGGTGAAGGCGATGTGTGCCAAGGAACGTTCGGGTGTGTGTGCAGTGTCGACAGGTCCCTAGCTTTTGGTGATGCTGAGTTGCCTGAATGGAGGAATTCAACCGCGTGTCATACGACTCCAGAGTCCATGGCTGGGAAAAATGGCAGGTGTTGCTTGCTTGCTTCCAAGCGCCAAGTCCAAACCCTACGCATGCAGAGATTGACTCCTCCGAATTGCGACATGTACTCTATGATTGTTCAACAAGAAAATGCAACGTCTCTGTCAGTCATACGATTGCGCGTCTTGAATGTACCTTTTTTTCTTGCACGCGCATCTTGTTAGAGTTATGTCAAATATGGATTTGGATTCAAACCATGCGTAGACGTGATATGGAGTCGTGTCCTAATAGCAAACTAAAACCATGACAAAAATTATGGAACGGAACGAAGGGAGTACAAAGTAGGCTATGGCATGCGGCATGGTGTGAGTGTGATGCACCAGAAATGGACCCGTAAACGGCCTGGCATCTTGCACATATTTTTTTTTGAGGGATCTTGCACATATTTTTTGAAGAACAAGAAGCAAAAACATGTTGTTCTCGAACCGAACGCAGAAAGCAGAAAAATAAAGTTTAAGTCGTGTCTTTTGCTCCTTGATATGTTGTCAGTACTAGCACATAATACTTCCGGAGGTGATATCGATAATCAGAGCGCATTTGTACCAGGGAGGCTTATCACGGATAATGTTCTAATTGCCTATGAGATCTCGCATTACATTATGAATAAGAGAAGAGTTAAAAGTGGGTTCATCGCGGTGAAGACGGACATGAGTAAGGCTTATGATCGAGTCGAGTGGTGCTTCCTAGAGGCGATGATGTGCAGAATGGGCTTTAGAAGAGAATGGGTTGATCTGATTATGAAGTGTGTACGGACGGTTAGATACCAAATCAAGGTTAACGGCGCACTCACCCAACAGTTTTGCCCCTCCAGGGGGCTGCGGCAAGGAGACCCGCTCTCCCCCTATTTGTTTGTGATATGTGCCGAGGGACTCTCAGCTTTGCTACATCAACAAGGCAGAATCAGTGGCGTTAAGGTTTGTCCAGGAGCGCCATGTGTCTCCCATTTGTTTTTTGCCGATGACTCAATGTTGCTACTCAAGGCAGACCAGCAGGAGGCTGCAGCGCTATATGAAAATCTGCAGGTGTACGAAGCTTGTTCAGGCCAATGTATCAACGTGGAGAAATCAGCTCTCATGTTTAGTCCGAACACCGATGGCGCAGTTAAGGACGCAATCAAGAGTTCACTGAACATCATGAGTGAGAGCTGGAATGATAAGTACCTAGGGCTACCTGTTCATGTCGGACGATCCAGAAGGAAAGCGTTCGGCTATATCAAGAAGAACATGTGCGGCCGTGTCTATGGGTGGCAAGAGAAACCGTTGGCAAAGGAGAGTAAGGAGGTCCTGGTGAAAGCAGTGGCACAAGCGATCCCTACTTTCGCGATGTCTTGTTTCGATCTCACCAAGACCTTCTGTACGGAATTAAACACGCTCTTAGGGAAGTTTTGGTGGAGCCAACAAGACAAGCAGAATCCCATGCACTGGCTGAGTTGGGACAAGTTAACACAGACTAAATCCTTGGGGGGTGGGGGGGCTTGGATTACGGGATATGCACAGCTTCAATATTGCAATGCTATCGAGACAAGGCTGGAGATTGGTACAAAACCCAGAGAGCCTATGTGCAAGAGTACTCAAAGCAAGATACTACCCACACTGCAGTGCCTTGGAGGCGTCACCCCATGATGGCATCTCATACTCTTGGAGGAGTATACTTCATGGCCTGGAGCTGGTGAAACAGGGATACATATGGCGGATTAGCGACGGCTCTAGAGTGGATATCTGGAATGATTCATGGATACCAAGGGCGTGGTCGCGGCGAGTCATTACTCCAAGAGGTGCGAGCCTACTCACAAGAGTAGATGAGCTCATAAGCCCGATGACTGGTCAGTGGGATGAAACTCTTGGGAGAGACACGTTTTGTGCAGAGGATGCCCGTCGTATAATGCAGATTCCCCAATGGGACGGTGTTGAGGATTTTATAGCCACTTCTACTTCAGTACATCCATCTTAAACACATCAAGGGCTGAGATTCCTCCATACCCCTTCGCTGCCAGGGGCACGATCGTCTTATGTAAAAAAAATTACCCCCGCGCGTCCACGCCGATACCCCCGCGCGCCTGTGTATACGCGGCTGCAGGACGAGCCGAGCCGCTTGGCAGCCGTGAGGACGCGAGCCGGGCCGAGCAGTTAGCATCCATGGGCCCAGGATGTCAGATGCAGGGCGTGTTTTTTTTAAAAAAGTCGGCGTTGACCGGTGGGGCGTACGTGTGGACGTGGCGCGGACGGCCGTATCGTCGTCCAATTAACTGTTGTGCAGTAATGGCGGCGTGCATGCAGGCGCCGACTGCTCGCGGCTGATCTCGTGCCGCCCGCCTGGTAGCCTCGTAGTCCCCGCCCTCCACTGTCGCGCGTGCGGCGACCGGGCGCCTGCCGCCAGGCTTCCGCCTCGGGCCGGCAGTTGACGCGACCGGTCGGCTGCCGCCGCTGCGGCGACCGCTCGCCCGCCTTCAGACGCCACCGACGCTTGGACTGCCTCGCCTGCCATCCTCGCGCCTTCCCACGCCACCGCTGCCGCGCCCAGACGCCACAGATGCCTCGACTACCGCGCCACGCCTTCACACGCCGACGCTGCGTCGCTTTCACACGCGTGCCGCCAGCCGCCCGCCTCTCCCTCGGGGCGCGCGCCACCGATGGCTCGCCCGCCCACCTCCCTCCCCCGCCGTTTATAAAAGGCCGCGCCAGCCCCTCACCACGCCGTGCCATCTCCCTCGCCCCGCCCATCTCTCCTCCTTTCCTCGCCCGCCCATCTTCCCCACCTCATCGGCAATGTCTTCCAGCGACTCCGACGAGGGCGCGTGGACGAGCGGCGTCTGGCCGCTGAGCCTGACCATCGGCGACACGGAGGATCTGGCCCGGTACGGCCTGATGGTGCCGCCGGCAGCCAAGGTGCTGAGGCCATGGCGGATCGGGGCGGACGGCATCCCAACCATGGGACCGCTGCCGACGAGGGAGCAGCTCCGCGCGTTCCCTGGTGGCCGGTACAACCGGAGGGCCCGGCGCAAGTTCTGGCACGGGAAGAACTTCGACATCGTCCTCGGCGCGTTCAGGGACGCGGCGGCCGGCCGCACCGTCGGGGACATTACCGGCGAGGCCGACACTTCCCGTGGTCGCCGCCGCCACGGCCCACCTCCAGCCGGCCCCACTGCCCTGGCACAGCAGGCGCCCCCTGCCCCGGCGCTGATCGAGATCCCGCCGGCGCAGGCCGCCCTCGCGCAAGACGGAGACCCCGACGACACGCCGGGGCTACTCGTGGTGCTGACCCGATCGGCAGAGGAGGAGGCGGCGGCGACCACTAGTGAGGAACGAGAGCGGCTGGCGGCCATAGCGGCAGTGCAGGAGCAGCAGGCGCGCGAAGACAACTGGTGGAATTTCAGCGACGACGATGACGACGGTGGCGACGACGGCGACGACGACGGCGAAGGAGAGGCCGGCGGTATGGCCCCGGTCGTCGACCTCACCGGCGCCAGCGACGACGAGTAGTCTAGTTTTAGTGTTTTTGTTTAAATTTTGGTCTAAGTTATGTAAGAGCAGTGCTCGGTTATATTTAGGGTTATGTAAAATATTTTGAATTATGAATGAACTCGGAATCGCTTATCTGAAAAAAATCCGTATGCTTAATTTGATGTTAGTCGCGCAACTTCAAAAAATAAATACAAACATACATTTGAACGTTACGAGACGATAATCGACACACAAATTGTAGAAAAATCAGTCGCAAAACACATGCATGGGGCCTCCCCTCATACCCGAGCGGTCTCCGGAGAACTTGTCATGCATGCACACCAAAAACATATTACGTCACGTCCGGGGTGTGGTATGTGGTGTTTTCACGAAAAAATTATTAAAAAATCTTAAAACGATAAAAAAGCCAGAAAACTTTTCATGCATCCTAATGATGATGGTGGAACACTATAAAAAATGTGGGTACATTTCAAGGTTGTCGGAAAAAAACTCCTTTTGTGCGGGGCCTTCGGTCCTGCCCGAACAGTCTCCGAAGAAGGATACCAATTTGTCGACATATTCGGAATGACCTCAATTTTTGCAAGTGAGTTGGTATGCCCACCCCCACAGCCAATACAAGAATTGAACGTATTTGGACATCAAAAACATGCTGCGTCACGTCCGGGGGTGTGGTATGTGGTGTTTTCACCGAAAAATTATAGAAAATTCATAAAGTAAAAAAAAGCCATAAAACTTGGCATGCATCCTAGTGATGATGGTGGAACACTATGGAAAAAAAATTTGAGTTCATCTCAAGGATGTCGAAAAAAAACTCCTTTCGGACGGGTCCTTCAGTCCTGCCCGAATGGTCTCCGGAGAAGGAGGTCAATTTTTCGACATATTCGGAATGACCTCAACTTTTGTAAGTGAGTTGGTATGGTCACCTTGACATTCAATCCAAGAATTGAACGTATTTGAATACCAAAAGCATGTTGTATCACGTCCGGGGTGTGCTATGTGCTGTTTTCATAGAAAAAATTATAGAAAATTCATAAAGCGATAAAAAAGATAGAAAACTTGGCATGCATCCTAGTGATGATGGTGGAACACTATAACAAAATTTGAGTTCATTTCAAGGATGTCGAAAGAAACCTCCTTTCGGACGGGTCCTTCAGTCCTGCCCGAACGGTCTCCAGAGAAGGAGGTCAATTTTTCGACATATTCGGAATGACCTCAACTTTTGCAAGTGAGTTGGTATGGTCACCCTGACATTCAATCCAAGAATTGAACGTATTTGAACACCAAAAACATGTTGTGTCACGTCCGGGGTGTGCTATGTGCTGTTTTCACAGAAAAAATTATAGAAAATTCATAAAGCGATAAAAAAGATAGCACACCCCGGGGCGGCACTGACCGGGCAGTGCGGCAGTGCCGCCCCTAGCAGTGCAAAGTCAAACCAAATTATTACTAACTGTCTCATATAGCAATGTGCACGAACGCGGGTATATAAGCCGGTCGTGGCGTCCCTCGGCGCGCGAGGTGGGACTAAAAAAGCGCCCCTTCCACCTCCCCCCCGTGCCGTGACTCATAAAAGGCAATAAAATTGTGATGCAAAAAAAATAAGCCCACCTGTGCTTGCATGCCGCAACTACGCTTAATCGGTCCGGCCCGATCAAGCCGGGTGGCGAAAGGGCCGACCTTTCGGCCCAGCTACGGCCTGCAGCACAGGCCAACGGGGCAGTGGCGGGACGAGATGGGAATGAGAGGAGTTCGAAATGGTGGTGGGAGGTTGGTATATAAGGCGGTCGCGGCGTCGTTCAGCGGGCGAGGTGGGACTAAACTTTAGTCCTCACCCCCGCCGACCCTGCCCCCGCACCGCGCGCACACTCAATGGGCCGGCCCACGTGCGCCGTCGCACACAGTCACTGGGCTGTCCAACGCGCGGTGTCATTGTTTTTTTTATTTGTTTATTGTTTCAAAAATAATAGTAAATTTTTTAACAAATGTTGTATTGTATAAATAATAATGAAAAGTCCTACGTATTGTATAAATGTTCAATAATTTATGTAATGTTCATTATTTTTTTATGTGTTTTGCATTAATGGCTAAAGTAGTTTTCATAATAGTAAAGAGGTTTTTGTTATAATTTAGAAGTAATAATAATTTGGAAAATACCCTTTTTAAAAAACACTACTTGATATAGAATTTATTTAGTAGTTATGTAAAAACAATACTTAATATATAATTTATTATGTAATTATATTAAAAACACTACTTAATATAGAATTGAATTCATGAAAAAAACCATAAAAAATTCATATCCGATCAATGCCGGTTGCATGGGTGGTACGAGGTGGCATGCACGAAACGTCACCCAATTTTGGGAGGCAGTGGGCATGCCCATCTTAGGGCCCCACGCAATATTTGAACGACGTCGGACACCAAACGCACGTTGCGTCACGCTCGGTCAGTGTTTTTGGTGCGTTTCACGAAGAAAACCATAGGAAATTCATACGGTGCCGGAAAATTATGAAAACTTGCACGCATGATGGACCTGTCGATGAGTGCGTGTGCAAAAAGTTTGGGGTCCACCGGCTGAGTCCGAAAAGAGAACGCAGTACGGGGCTGACATCGTTCATATCCGATCAGTGCCGGTTGCATTGGTGGTACAAGGTGGCATGCATGAAACGTCACCTAATTTTGGGAGGCAGTGGGCATACCCATCTTAGGGCCCCACGCAAGATTTGAACGACGTCGGACACCAAACGCACGTTGCGTCACGCCCGTTCAGTGGGCATGCCCGAAAAGAGAACGCATGATGGCCCTGGTGATGAGTGCATGTGCAATTTTTTTGAATGATTGCATTAAAAAAATGCATTAATATTTTCTGACGTTAAAAATGAAGGAAATATGCCCTAGAGGCAATAATAAAGTTATTATTTATTTCCTTATATCATGATAAATGTTTATTATTCATGCTAGAATTGTATTAACCGGAAACATAATACATGTGTGAATACATAGACAAACAGAGTGTCACTAGTATGCCTCTACTTGACTAGCTCGTTAATCAAAGATGGTTATGTTTCCTAACCATGGACAAAGAGTTGTTATTTGATTAACGGGATCACATCATTAGGTGAATGATCTGATTGACATGACCCATTCCATTAGCTTAGCACCCGATCGTTTAGTATGTTGCTATTGCTTTCTTCATGACTTATACATGTTCCTATGACTATGAGATTATGCAACTCCCGTTTGCCGGAGGAACACTTTGTGTGCTACCAAACGTCACAACGTAACTGGGTGATTATAAAGGTGCTCTACAGGTGTCTCCAAAGGTACATGTTGGGTTGGCGTATTTCGAGATTATGATTTGTCACTCCGATTGTCGGAGAGGTATCTCTGGGCCCTCTCGGTAATGCACATCACATAAGCCTTGCAAGCATTGCAACTAATGAGTTAGTTATGAGATGATGTATTACGGAACGAGTAAAGAGACTTGCCGGTAACGAGATTGAACTAGGTATTGAGATACCGACGATCGAATCTCGGGCAAGTAACATACCGATGACAAAGGGAACAACGTATGTTGTTATGCGGTCTGACCGATAAAGATCTTCGTAGAATATGTAGGAACCAATATGAGCATCCAGGTTCCGCTATTGGTTATTGACCGGAGACGTGTCTCGGTCATGTCTACATTGTTCTCGAACCGTAGGGTCCGCACGCTTAACGTTACGATGACAATTTCATTATGAGTTTATGTATTTTGATGTACCGAAGGTTGTTCGAAGTCCCAAATGTGATCACGGACATGACGAGGAGTCTTGAAATGGTCGAGACATAAAGATCGATATATTGGAAGCCTATATTTGGATATCGAAATCGTTCCGGGTGAAATCAGGATTTTACCGGAGTACCGGGGGGTTACCGGAACCCCCCGGGGGTTATTGGGCCTACATGGGCCCTAAGGGAGAAGAGGAAAGGAGGCAAGAGGTGGCCGCGCGCCCCTCCCCTCCATAGTCCGAATAGGACAAGGAGAGGGGAGCGGCGCCCCCCCTTTCCTTTCCCTCTTCCTCCTCTTTCCTACTTCTCCTTCTCCAACTAGGAAAGAAGGGAGTCCTACTCCCGGTGGGAGTAGGACTCCCCCTTGGCGCGCCCTCCTTGGCCGGCCGCCCCCTCCCCTTGGCTCCTTTATATACGGGGGCAAGGGGGCACCCTAGAACACAGAAGTTGATCTTCGTGATCGTTCCTTAGCCGTGTGCGGTGCCCCCCTCCACCATATCCCACCTCGGTCATATTGTAGTGGTTCTTAGGCGAAGCCCTGCGATGGTTGAACATCAAGATCGTCACCATGCCGTCGTGTTGACGGAACTCCTCCCCGAAGCTTTGCTGGATCGGAGCCCGGGGAGTGTCATCGAGCTAAACGTGTGCCAAGAACTTGGAGGTGCCGGAGTAACGGTGCTTAGATCGGTTGGACCGGGAAGACGTACGACTACTTCCTCTACGTTGCGTCAACGCTTCCGCTTCGGGCTGCGAGGGTACGTAGACAACACTCTCCCCTCTCGTTGCTATGCATCACCATGATCTTGCGTGTGCGTAGGAATTTTTTTGAAATTACTACGTTTCCCAACAGTGGTATCAGAGCCTAGGTTTTATGGTTTGATGTTATATGCACGAGTAGAACACAAGTGAGTTGTGGGCGATATAAGTCATACTCATTACCAGCATGTCATACTTTGGTTCGGCGGTATTGTTGGATGAAGCGGCCCGGACCTACATTGCGCGTACGCTTACGCGAGACTGGTTCTACCGCCGTACTTTGCACGCAGGTGGTTGGCAGGTGTCAGTTTCTCCAACTTTAGTTGAACCGAGTATGGATACGCCCGGTCCTTGCGAAGGTTAAAACAGCACCAACTTGACAAACTATCGTTGTGGTTTTGATGCGTAGGTAAGATTGGTTCTTGATTAAGCCCGTAGCAGCCACGTAAAACTTGCAATAAACAAAGTAGAGGACGTCTAACTTGTTTTTGTAGGGCGTGTTGTGATGTGATATGGTCAAGGCATGATGCTAAATTTTATTGTATGAGATGATCATGTTTTGTAACCAAGTTATCGACAACTGGCAGGAGCCATATGGTTGTCGCTTTATTGTATGCAATGCAATCGCCCTGTAATGCTTTACTTTATCACTAAGCGGTAGCGATAGTCGTAGAAGCATAAGATTGGCGAGACAACAACGATGCTACGATGGAGATCAAGGTGTCGCGCCGATGACGATGGTGATCATGACAGTGCTTCGGAGATGGAGATCACAAGCACAAGATGATGATGGCCATATCATATCACTTATATTGATTGCATGTGATGTTTATCTTTTATGCATTTTATCTTGCTTTGATTGACGGTAGCATTATAAGATGATCTCTCACTAAATTTCAAGATAAAAGTGTTCTCCCTGAGTATGCACCGTTGCCAAAGTTCGCCGTGCCCAGACACCACGTGATGATCGGGTGTGATAAGCTCTACGTCCATCTACAACGGGTGCAAGCCAGTTTTGCACACGCAGAATACTCAGGTTAAACTTGATGAGCCTAGCATATGCAGATATGGCCTCGGAACACTGAGACCGAAAGGTCGAGCGTGAATCATATAGTAGATATGATCAACATAGCGATGTTCACCATTGAAAACTACTCCATTTCACGTGATGATCGGTTATGGTTTAGTTGATTTGGATCACGTGATCACTTAGATGATTAGAGGGATGTCTATCTAAGTGGGAGTTCTTAAGTAATATGATTAATTGAACTTAAATTTATCATGAACTTAGTCCCTGATAGTATCTTGCTTGTTTATGCTGATTGTAGATAGATGGCCCGTGCTGTTGTTCCGTTGAATTTTAATGCGTTCCTTGAGAAAGCAAAGTTGAAAGATGATGGTAGCAATTACACGGACTGGGTCCGTAACTTGAGGATTATCCTCATTGCTGCACAGAAGAGTTACGTCCTGGAAGCACTGCTGGGTGCCAGGCCTGCTGCTGATGCAACTGACGACGTTAAGAACATCTGGCAGAGCAAAGCTGATGACTACTCGATAGTTCAATGTGCCATGCATTACGGCTTAGAACCGGGACTTCAACGACGTTTTGAACGTCATGGGGCATATGAGATGTTCCAGGAGTTGAAGTTAATATTCCAGCAGAATGCCCGGATTGAGATATATGAAGTCTCCAATAAATTCTATAGCTGCAAGATGGAGGAGAATAGTTCTGTCAGTGAGCATATACTCAAGATGTCTGGGTATTGTAATCACTTGATTCAACTGGGAGTTAATCTTCCGGATGATAGCGTCATTGACAGAATTCTCCAATCACTTCCACCAAGCTACAAGAGCTTCGTGATGAACTATAATATGCAAGGGATGGATAAGACAATTCCCGAGCTCTTCGCAATGCTAAAGGCTGCGGAGGTAGAAATCAAGAAGGAGCATCAAGTGTTGATGGTCAACAAGACCACTAGTTTCAAGAAAAAAGGCAAAGGGAAGAAGAAGGGGAACTTCAAGAAGAACAGCAAGCAAGTTGCTGCTCAGGAGAAGAAACCCAAGTCTAGACCTAAGCCTGAAACTGAGTGCTTCTACTGCAAGCAGACTGGTCACTGGAAGCGGAAATGCCCCAAGTATTTGGCGGATAAGAAGGATGGCAAGGTGAACAAAGGTATATGTGATATACATGTTATTGATGTGTGCCTTACTAGAGCTCGCAGTACCACCTGGGTATTTGATACTGGTTCTGTTGCTAATATTTGCAACTCGAAACAGGGACTACGGATTAAGCGAACACTGGCAAAGGACGAGGTGACGATGCGCGTGGGAAATGGTTCCAAAGTCGATGTGATCGTGGTCGGCACGCTACCTCTACATCTACCTTCGGGATTAGTATTAGACCTAAATAATTGTTATTTGGTGCCAGCGTTGAGCATGAACATTATATCTGGATCTTGTTTGATGCGAGACGGTTATTCATTTAAATCAGAGAATAATGGTTGTTGTCGGTGTCAAAACCGGCGAATCTCGGGTAGGGGGTCCCGAACTGTGTGTCTAGGATCGATGGTAACAGGAGGCAAGGAACACAATGTTTTACCCATGTTCGGGCCCTCTTAATGGAGGTAAAACCCTACGTCCTGCTTGATTAATATTGATGATATGGGTAGTACAAGAGTAGATCTACCACGAGATCAAGGAGGCTAAACCCTAGAAGCTAGCCTATGGTATGATTGTCTATGTGTATGTTGTATATCTATCGACTAGCCTGGCCTCGGTTTATATAATGCACCGGAGGCCAAGGATAACAAAAGTCCTAGCCGAATACGCCGGTGGGGAGAAGTCCTTGTCTTGATCGCCAAGTCTTGTGGAATCTTCCTTGTATGCGGTAGCCGTCCGAACTGGCCCATGAGTATACGGCCACGGGGGTCCTCGGCCCAATCTAATAGATCGGGAGACGACGTGGTGAGTACCCCCTAGTCCAGGACACCGTCAGTAGCCCCCTGAACCGGTCTTCAAGTTAGGGACGCTCCTCGATTCTTCCGAACTGTTCTTCATCTTCGGTTGCCGGTCTTGAAAACTGGTTCAACAAATCTTCTTTATCTTCGATCTTGAGGATCGCCGAAATGCATTCGACGAGTTTACACGTCGGGTATCCGAGGAGCCCCTTTAAGTTTTCGGCCTTTATCAATGCCTTGTTTATTTTTATGCCACACCTCGGGTTTGAAGTTGTTCCCGGGAGGCAGGGTCCTCTTGCGTCCGAGCTCCAACGCCGGACTGCATTCGAGGTATCTTTTGCAGCCGAGCACCAACGCCGGACCGCTTCCCAGCTCTAGCGCCGGAATGTATCCGAGCTCCAACGCCGGACTATGTATCCGAGCTCCAACGCCGGACTGTATATCCGAGCTCCAACGCCGAAATATATCCAAGCTCCAACGCTGGACTGTGTCCAGGCTCCAATGCCGGACTATATCCGAGGTGTCATATCACCTTGGTTCAAAAAAGTTGAAGGAGTTTAGCCAAGCTTAATGCCGGAAATGCCCTCTATGGAGCCAGCCACTAGCGCCCGAGCTTTATGCCGGACTGCTTCCGAGGTGGTGCACCACCCCGACTATGGGCCTATTTTTTGTCAATATTTTTTATTGGTGCAATTTATTCTCTGCCGAGATATATAGCCAGTAGCCCTCAAGGTGTGTATCGGTCTAAAACCCGAGATGCACATGAAGGATGACATAAGACCGCGGATCCCAGTAGCCGCTGAGACTCAGGTTGATTTGCAAAATCGGCCTGAGGATCAAGTCCTACCTCGGCAGAATACTTCGGGACACAAAAGCGACGTGCTCAGTCCTCAAGACTCAGGTTGGGTGCGGCTGACCAACCTGAGGATCAAAATCTCCTCGGAAACTATATTGCACATAAAATTTTCTGCATTGGACAAGCAATGCAGTAGCCCCCGAGACACTGGTCGGGTGGCAACACCAGATCAGGGGATCAATGTGCCCCTTTAATATTTGTAAATAATAAGCCCGAAACCCAGTAGCCCCCGAGCCTTAATGCGGGCATGGGTGGCCGAATTAAGGATCGATATCCATAGTAAAATCACAAATTATGTGTAATGACTCTATGTATCCAAGTACTTTACGTCATTAGTGCTCGAATCCGCATTGTACAAAACTTTGTTGACCGACCATCGGCTTCCACCTCCTTGGCCATTAGCTGAGGAGTGTTTGTCCTACTTTATAAAGCCTTTATGAGGGCAAGGATTTACGACAAACAAGGCAGTCTGGTCATACGGTTTTATAAACAAAGGTACGCAGAGAGATATGTTATATTTACTGTTTAACATAAGAAATGTCCTCCAAAGAAAATGGTCCCACTATCGGTTTCTTCCTTTGGGTTGTCATGCTAAGCATGATCATTAAACCTCAGCTCTAATGTAAGAGCAAAATATTGAGGATTTAGTTTGGGAGGCCATTTAATAGCCCCCGGTAGTGTTCGGCGACAGTCGGGGTCAAGCCGTAAACACTTCGGCCAATGTTATGAATGGCCCATCATTTAACATAGTCATCGGATCACTGACCAGTTTACGCTTATTGTGAAAGTCAGTTTTCGGCTTTCTCCACTGAGGTGCTTAACCATGTGAGCTGGAAGCACAATCGCAGTGGTTCTCCCTTTGCACGCCTAGCCGAACAAAATGGAACGTAGGAAGCAAGTGCAGGAGCCGGGCAACCCAACTATTGACCGAAGACACAATTCGAAACCGATGCATATATAGCAATATCTGAGAATGTTTTTGCCGAATCCCTAAAGGTGTCTGGCGTTGCACTGCGAGACTAATGCTGGAAAAGCACAAATAGTTTAAAAGTGCCAAAAAGCTTAGAAAACCAAGAAACGTCAGTAAAAACATGACGTCCGAACAATATCAAGTGTTCGGTGCCAATCCGAAAGTTGGTCTTAGAAAAAAGAAGTGCTTCTGTCATGCTTTAACATGATACATCCTATCTCAAGACTTCGAGCGGGTCAGCCTACGGCTTCAACCTCCTATCTCGAGGGCGGAGTACTTCTCATCAGGCCAGTTTAGCAAACTAAACTCTAGCGGCTTTGAGAGAGAAATTAGGCTCCCCGGCTAGTGACCGCACACTCATGTCGAAAAAAGGAGTGATAAATAATAATAATAAAACTTTTCAACGACTAAGAAGAAGAACACTTATTATAAAACGGCTCAAATAAACTTAAGAGCCCCCAAGTGACTTGGGTAGAAGAATGATTGCATGTACCGAAGTACTTATATCATATCTATGTTCAACCGAACTTTAAACGCGTCTTAACCGACCGTCAGCTTCTCCCTCTTCGGTCAAGGACCGAAAAGTGTTATGTACTCCATCGGTCGAGAATATCGACGGTGTTTCCAATAACCAGGCAATCAGGCCATAAGGCTGTAACAGACAAAGCGCGCTCAGGGAACTTATGCTATATTACTGCGAAGAGTAAGAAGCATCTTCGAAGAAAATAGTACCCCCACCAATACCTTTCTTCGGTGCTCATTGTTATTATGAGACTTGTGCAATAGATTTTTTGTACTCATGAGTTCCGTTGTGTGCCGACCATCATTGAATAACTATAAGAGCGCTAGCTTTCGGCTTCACCCAGTCTGAGGTCCGGCTCGGGTGACCCGATCGTGACAATCGCAGAGGTGCTCCCTTTACTCCCTAGCCGAACAATCGGGAACGTAGGGGTAAACACAGGAGCGAGGCAACCCAGCTTGCAAATCGCTTAAGTCAGTGTGGTGCATATTGTGGCGTAATACACGAACAAGGAACGAAGCCGTACAAGTATAATCATATGCAACAGGAAAAGCTTCATAAAGGAAGCCCCCAAGTAAACGGGGTATTTGAATTTATGTGTCACAAACAAAGTTTGGACAAGGAAATTTTTTAGAAGCAACTTTTTTCCAAAAAAGTATAATGCTTGGTCGAACCGAACGCAAGTTAGAAATTAAAGCTTTGAGCATGAAAGCGACTTAGCTGGTTAATGTGTTCGGTATTGATGACGCGGTCCGAGCTTGATGCGGGGCAAGGTTCCATCCCTCAAGCCAGTCCCGAGGTGGCGGAGCGGAGAGCTTGACACGCCGAAGTGGTGACATAGCACGATCAATGCAGACCGGCAGAGTGACGCTGAAGTCCCCGGATCATTTTCCTGTGCACAAAAAATAGTGCAAACCGGACAAAATAGTAATAATGATAATTAAAAAAAATCATTGCATAATAAATAATTTATGCAAAGTGAGTAATAAAAGAAATATGGCCTGGAGCCGAAGTCAAGTCGATGCAGGGCGTCGGCGTGATGCGGTAAAGGCGTGGCAAAGCCTGAATTCGCAGGTCGGTCCGAGCTCCGAGTGCGGCGTTCGCCGGACTATGTATGGAAACTGATCGAACCACCACGCGACCGTCGTTAATGCGGTCACCATTTGATAGACCTGTGTACATATCATGGATAACCAGAGTAATAATTCCTTGGGAAAAATAAACCCACAACAAGCAAAAAATACTGGGATTAATAGCACCTGGTTTATTTGTTGTAGCAATCCGAAGGAAGGTGATTCCTAAAATTAGGACCCGCTCCGCATACCCATTGCCTGATGGGCGATAAAACGACGGCATGGCAATGCTGGTAAAGGTTGACTCGCCGAGGCAAAGCCCTCGGCCCAGCTAACGTGACGGAGCTGGTCGGCTAGTGATGTCGAAGTGTCCGGAGTAGGTTGATGAAGAGATGGCGAAGCCCCCGGTCCAGCCGAGATGTCGAAGCCTCGATGTCAGCCGATGAGTCGAAGTAGGTCGGCATGATGGACACCAGCTTGAAGAAGCAATAGTGCGGCCCTGTCGATGCAGGTCGTGACGTGGTCGATGCCGGCTTGATGAAGCGACCGTGCGGCGATGCCGATATGCCCGCTCCGTGTAATCCGCGGGGCGGCGATGTTGGTGATGATTTATCCTTCGCGATGCCGGACTCTTGTTCGGCTTGCCGAGATGATGATCCGAAGAGGTTGAGCTCGGCTCAACAAAGTGACGCCGTGTCTAGCGCAGGTCGGCAGCCGTGGAGTAATATTGCCGGACTGGTTTGACACCAGCATGATGTTGAAGATCATGTTCAAAAGATCTTACAGTTAGTGGGATGTGTTCGGGAACAAAACACAATACCCCATACAAAACTTCCTTCAAAAGGGATGTCCGAAATGCTGTTCATAAAAAAGATGAACTCGGGTCGGATTCGTTTTCGCGCAGAAAACAGATCCGAAAAGTGATGCACTAATCAGAAGGTTCCCGGAGTTTGGATGGTCGGATCGAGCCGAAATTTTGAGAGGTGGTAGATATAGGAATTCTGCAACCGATCAACGGTTGGATCTTCCAAAGGACGTCCGAGCTAGAAGCTGGACACCACGCCCTAAACTCATCCAAATTCCCGTCCAGATTTGACAGGGCTCCGGTATATCGTGGATTGCCAGAGATTCCTCCATCGGAACTCGACGAAATTCTCCAGGGTTGTTGTAGACTCAATTCCGCACAATTACACCAAAGCGATCGTCAAAGCGATACTCGAGGAGGTGGTGGTGGCAGATACGAGTTCGCTGTCCAGAAAAACAGCACGGTCGCTTGAGGGCAATGTTGACGTTGAGCCCCCGAGCTCTATAGATGATTCCTCCGTGATCTTGATAGAGATCGGAGTTGATGTTTGATGAAGGCCCTCGTCCGGACATGGTGATCCGAACACGGGGCGCAATTCTTGGTCGACCAAGGTGACCAGTCGAGCTGGTGACGAAGATGCCGAAGTCGCAGTTGATCTGCGGGCGAGCCATCGATCCTTTTGTCGATCACACAGCGGAATTCTCAATGAAAGCACCAATGTCGATCTCAAAACCGGCGGATCTCAGGTAAGAGGGCCCGAACCTGGGTAAAACATCGTGTTCCTTGCCTCCTATTACCATCGATTCTAGACACACAGTTCGGGACCCCCTATCCGAGATCCGCCGGTTTTGACACCGACGGTTGTTCTATTTATATGAGTAATATCTTTTATGGTCATGCACCCTTGAAGAGTGGTCTATTTTTGATGAATCTCGATAGTAGTGATACACATATTCATAATGTTGAAGCCAAAAGATGCAGAGTTGATAATGATAGTGCAACTTATTTGTGGCACTGCCGTTTAGGTCATATCGGTGTAAAGCGCATGAAGAAACTCCATACTGATGGACTTTTGGAACCACTTGATTATGAATCACTTGGTACTTGTGAACCGTGCCTCATGGGCAAGATGACTAAAACGCCGTTCTCCGGTACTATGGAGAGAGCAACAAATTTGTTGGAAATCATACATACAGATGCATGTGGTCCGATGAATGTTGAGGCTCGTGGCGGATATCGTTATTTTCTCACCTTCACAGATGATTTAAGCAGATATGCGTATATCTACTTAATGAAGCATAAGTCTGAAACATTTTAAAAGTTCAAAGAATTTTAGAGTGAAGTTGAAAATCATCGTAACAAGAAAATAAAGTTTCCACGATCTGATCGTGGAGGAGAATATTTGAGTTATGAGTTTGGTCTACATTTGAAACAATGCGGAATAGTTTCGCAACTCACGCCACCCGGAACACCACAACGTAACGGTGTGTCCGGACGTCGTAATCGTACTTTACTTGATATGGTGCGATCTATCATGTCTCTTACAGATTTATCGCTATCGTTTTGGGATTATGCTTTAGAGACGGACGCATTCACGTTAAATAGGGCACCATCAAAATCCGTTGAGACGACGCCTTATGAACTATGGTTTGGCAAGAAACCAAAGTTGTCGTTTCTTCAAGTTTGGGGCTGTGATGCTTATGTGAAAAAGTTTCAACCTGATAAGCTCGAACCCAAATCGGAGAAATGTGTCTTCATAGGATAACCAAAGGAGACTGTTGGGTACACCTTCTATCACAGATCCGAAGGCAAGACATTTGTTGCTAAAAATGGATCCTTTCTAGAGAAGGAGTTTCTCTCGAAAGAAGTGAGTGGGAGGAAAGTAGAACTTGATGAGGTAACTATACCTGTTCCCTTATTGGAAAGTAGTACATCATAGAAACCGGTTTCTGTGACACCTAAACCAATTAGTGAGGAAGTTAATGATGATGATCATAGAACTTCAGATCAAGTTGCTACTGAACCTCGTAGATCAAACAGAGTAAGATCCGCACCAGAGTGGTACGGTAATCCTGTTCTGGAAGTCATGCTACTAGATCAAGATGAACCTACAAACTATGAAGAAGCGATGGTGAGCCCAGATTCCGCGAAATGGCTTGAAGCCATGAAATCTGAGATGGGATCCATGTATGAGAACAAAGTGTGGACTTTGGTTGACTTGCACGATGATCGGCAAGCAATTGAGAATAAATGGATTTTCAAGAAGAAGACTGACACTGACGGTAATGTTACTGTCTACAAAGCTCGACTTGTTGCAAAAGGTTTTCGACAAGTTCAAGGGATTGACTACGATGAGACCTTCTCACCCGTAGCGATGCTTAAGTCTGTCCGAATCATGTTAGCAATTGCCGCATTTTATGATTATGAAATTTGGCAAATGGATGTCAAAACTGCATTCCTGAATGGATTTCTGGAAGAAGAGTTGTATATGATGCAACCAGAAGGTTTTGTCGATCCAAAGGGAGCTAACAAAGTGTGCAAGCTCCAGCGATCCATTTATGGACTGGTGCAAGCCTCTCGGAGTTGGAATAAACGCTTTGATAGTGTGATCAAAGCATTTGGTCTTATACAGACTTTTGGAGAAGCCTGTATTTACAAGAAAGTGAGTGGGAGCTCTGTAGCATTTCTGATATTATATGTGGATGACATATTACTAATTGGAAATGATATAGAATTTCTGGATAGCATAAAGGGATACTTGAATAAGAGTTTTTTCAATGAAAGACCTCGGTGAAGCTGCTTACATATTAGGCATTAAGATCTATAGAGATAGATCAAGACGCTTAATTGGACTTTCACAAAGCACATACCTTGACAAAGTTTTGAAGAAGTTCAAAATGGATCAAGCAAAGAAAGGGTTCTTGCCTGTGTTACAAGGTGTGAAGTTGAGTAAGACTCAATGCCCGACCACTGCAGAAGATAGAGAGAAAATGAAAGATGTTCCCTATGTTTCAGCCATAGGCTCTATCATGTATGCAATGCTGTGTACCAGACCTGATGTGTCCCTTGCTATAAGTCTAGCAGGGAGGTATCAAAGTAATCCAGGAGTGGATCACTGGACAACGGTCTAGAACATCCTGAAATACCTGAAAAGGACTAAGGATATGTTTCTCATTTATGGAGGTGACAAAGAGCTCATCGTAAATGGTTACGTTGATGCAAGCTTTGACACTGATCCGGATGATTCTAAATCGCAAACCGGATACATGTTTACATTAAACGATGGAGCTGTCAGTTGGTGCAGTTCTAAACAAAGCGTCGTGGCGGGATCTACGTGTGAAGCGGAATACATAGCTGCTTCGGAAGCAGCAAATGAAGGAGTCTGGATGAAGGAGTTCATATCCGATCTAGGTGTCATACCTAGTGCATCGGGTCCAATGAAAATCTTTTATGACAATACTGATGCAATTGCCTTGGCAAAGGAATCCAGATTTCACAAGAGAACCAAGCACATCAAGAGACGCTTCAATTCCATCTGGGATCTAGTCTAGGTGGGAGACATAGAGATTTGCAAGATACATACGGATCTGAATGTAGCAGACCCGTTGACTAAGCCTCTTCCACAAGCAAAACATGATCAGCACCAAGGCTCCATGGGTGTTAGAATCATTACTGTGTAATTTAGATTATTGACTCTAGTGCAAGTGGGAGACTGAAGGAAATATGCCCTAGAGGCAATAATAAAGTTATTATTTATTTCCTTATATCATGATAAATGTTTATTATTCATGCTAGAATTGTATTAACCGGAAACATAATACATGTGTGAATACATAGACAAACAGAGTGTCACTAGTATGCCTCTACTTGACTAGCTCGTTAATCAAAGATGGTTATGTTTCCTAACCATGGACAATGAGTTGTTATTTGATTAATGAGATCACATCATTAGGTGAATGATCTGATTGACATGACCCATTCCATTAGCTTAGCACCTGATCTATTAGTATGTTGCTATTGCTTTCTTCATGACTTATACATGTTCCTATGACTATGAGATTATGCAACTCCCGTTTGCCGGAGGAACACTTTGTGTGCTACCAAACGTCAAAACATAACTGGGTGATTATAAAGGTGCTCTACAGGTGTCTCCAAAGGTACATGTTGGGTTGGCGTATTTCGAGATTAGGATTTGTCACTCCGATTGTCGGAGAGGTATCTCTGGGCCCTCTCGGTAATGCACATCACATAAGCCTTGCAAGCATTGCAACTAATGAGTTAGTTGTGAGATGATGTATTACGGAACGAGTAAAGAGACTTACCGGTAACGAGATTGAACTAGGTATTGAGATACCGACGATCGAATCTCGGGCAAGTAACATACCGATGACAAAGGGAACAACGTATGTTGTTATGCGGTCTGACCGATAAAGATCTTCGTAGAATATGTAGCAACCAATATGAGCATCCAAGTTCCGCTATTGGTTATTGACCGGAGACGTGTTTCGGTCATGTCTACATTGTTCTCGAACCGTAGGGTCCGCACGCTTAATGTTATGATGATAATTTCATTATGAGTTTATGTATTTTGATGTACCGAAGGTTGTTCGGAGTCCCGGATGTGATCATGGACATGAAGAGGAGTCTCGAAATGGTCGAGACAAAAAGATCGATATATTGGAAGCCTATATTTGGATATCGGAATCGTTTCGGGTGAAATCGGGATTTTACCGGAGTACCGGGGGGTTACCGGAACCCCCCCGGGGTTATTGGGCCTACATGGGCCCTAAGGGAGAAGAGGAAAGGAGGCAAGAGGTGGCCGCGCGCCCCTCCCCTCCCTAGTCCGAATAGGACAAGGAGAGGGGGCGGCGCTGAAGGAAATATGCCCTAGAGGCAATAATAAAGTTATTATTTATTTCCTTATAATCATGATGAATGTTTATTATTCATGCTAGAATTGTATTAACCGGAAACATAATACATGTGTGAATACATAGACAAACAAAGTGTCACTAGTATGCCTCTACTTGACTAGCTCGTTAATCAAAGATGGTTATGTTTCCTAACCATGAACAAAGTGTTGTTATTTGATTAACGAGGTCACATCATTAGTTGAATGATCTGATTGACATGACCCATTCCATTAGCTTAGCACCCGATCGTTTAGTATGTTGCTATTGCTTTCTTCATGACTTATACATGTTCCTATAACTATGAGATTATGCAACTCCCGTTTACCGGAGGAACACTTTGGGTACTACCAAACGTCACAACGTAACTGGGTGATTATAAAGGAGCATTACAGGTGTCTCCAAAGGTAGATGTTGGGTTGGCGTATTTCGAGATTAGGATTTGTCACTCCGATTGTCGGAGAGGTATCTCTGGGCCCTCTCGGTAATGCACATCACTTAAGCCTTGCAAGCATTGCAACTAAATGAGTTAGTTGCGGGATGATGTATTACAGAACGAGTAAAGAGACTTGCCGGTAACGAGATTGGACTAGGTATAGGAATACCGACGATCGAATCTTGGGCAAGTAACATACCGATGACAAAGGGAACAACGTATGATGTTATGCGATCTGACCGATAAAGATCTTCGTAGAATATGTAGGAGCCAATATGGGCATCCAAGTCCCGCTATTGGTTATTGACCGGAGACGTGTCTCAGTCATGTCTACATTGTTCTCGAACCCGTAGGGTCCGCATGCTTAAGGTTACGATGACAGTTATATTATGAGTTTATGCATTTTGATGTACCGAAGGTTGTTCGGAGTCCCGGATGTGATCACGGACATGACGAGGAGTCTCGAAATGGTCGAGACATAAAGATTGATATATTGGAAGCCTATATTTGGATATCGGAAGTGTTCCGGGTGAAATCGGGATTTTACCGGAGTACCGGGAAGGTTACCGGAACCCCTCGGGAGCTAAATGGGCCATGATGGGCCTTAGTGGAAAAGAGAAGAGGCAGCCCTACATGGGCTGCGCGCCTCCCCCTTCCCCTAGTCCTATTAGGACTAGGAGAGGTGGCCGGCCCCCTCCTCTTTTCCCCCTCCGCGAATCCTATTCCAACTAGGATTGGGGGGGGGGGGGGGAATCCTACTCCCAGAGGGAGTAGAACTCTCCTGGCGCACCCCTTGTGGCTGGCCAGCCTCCCCTCTTTGGTCCTTTATATACTGAGGTAGAGGCACCCTAGAACACACAAGTTGATCCACGTGATCCATTCCTTAGCCGTGTGCGGTGCCCCCAGCCACCATATTCCTCGATAATACTATAGCGGAGTTTAGGCGAAGCCCTGCTGCTGTAGTGCATCAAGATCGTCACCACGCCGTCGTGCTGACGGTACTCTTCCCCGACACTTTGCTGGATCGGAGTCCGGGGATCGTCATCGAGCTGAACGTGTGCTCGAACTCGGAGGTGTCGTAGTTTCGGTACTTGATCGGTTGGATCGTGAAGACGTACGACTACTTTCTCTACATTGCGTCAACGCTTCCGCAGTCGGTCTGCGTGGGTATGTAGACAACACTCTCCCCTCTCGTTGCTATGCATCACATGATCTTGCGTGAGCGTAGGAAATTTTTTGAAATTACTACGAAACCCAACAGGCCCCCCCCCTTTCCTTTCCCTCTTCCTCCTCTTTCCCACTTCTCCTTCTCCAACTAGGAAAGAAGGGAGTCCTACTCCCGGTGGGAGTAGGACTCCCCCTTGGCGCGCCCTCCTTGGCCGGCCGCCCCCTCCCCTTGGCTCCTTTATATACGGGGGCAAGGGGCACCCTAGAACACAGAAGTTGATCTTCGTGATCGTTCCTTAGCCATGTGCGGTGCCCCCTCCACCATATTCCACCTCGGTCATATTGTTGTGGTGCTTAGGCGAAGCCCTGCGACGGTTGAACATCAAGATCGTCACCACGCCGTCGTGCTGACGGAACTCCTCCCCGAAGCTTTGCTGGATCGGAGCCCGGGGAGCGTCATCGAGCTGAATGTGTGCCAAGAACTCAGAGGTGCCGGAGTAACGGTGCTTAGATCGGTTGGACCGGGAAGACGTACGACTACTTCCTCTACGTTGCGTCAACGCTTCCACTTCGGTCTATGAGGGTACGTAGACAACACTCTCCCCTCTCGTTGCTATGCATCACCATGATCTTGCGTGTGCGTACGATTTTTTTTAAATTACTACGTTCCCCAACAAAAAAAACATCGGAGATAATGACTCTCTTTTTGAAGAATATGCATGATCCATGTGAACCTTCACAAGCTCAGAGCAGGTGAAGACTCACATCGATCATGCGCGTGACTTGGATCTCAGGCCCGGCCGTGCCGTCTCGGCAAAGTCGCCGGCACCCTAAACCCTAGGACGAGCCGTCGGCCAGCGCGCTGGTGTGGGCGAAGGGCGCGCGGCTGCCACGACTAACCCACACCGGGTGGGGTTAGGCAATGGGGGCTGCCGGTGCACGTCGAGACGCTGGAAAGTATGGTATTAAACCATATGTAATGTTTTTTGAATCTCGTAACTAGTTAGATAACTGTCATCTTATTTAGAATGCAAGAATTGGGAGATGTGTATTGCTCGGTTGAGAACTAGTGCGAATTGGTGGGAAAATTCACACCCAGACAACGCATGATGCTACGTGGCAAAAATTTGGACAGTATGTTGAGAATTCCTTCAGTCAAAATGAGAAAAAATTTATTGGAATTTATGATTACAATGTATGATAGTTGTAGAAAGCGATTTATTATTCGGCCAAATACTGAAGGCATCAGTGTGCTTAATGAAGATGTTTATGACATATTCGGGCTACGTAATGAGGGTCATGATGTCAGTAGCATGATAACAACGGTACAACTAGATGCCAATTTTTTTTCCGAATAGGTTTCTAGACAAAAGAACAGGCCTAATCCTCATCGATGAGTTGATAAAAAATATTGTTGATACTCAGTCATATGATGATGATTTTGTGAGAAGGGCCGTACTGGTTCTTATGGGTACAGTCTTAGCACCACAATCCACCAAGTTTGTTCCTTATCGTTATTACAAAATGGTGGAGGACGTGAACGCTATCAAGTCATATAATTGGAACGATTTCACGTTGGGGGTGTGCATGGATGCTATTAAAAAATCGGTCGAAGATCTTGAAAAATTCAAGTGGCCTATCGGGAACTTGGCTCTTCTTCAGGTACAAGTCATTTCGTAATAGTTGTATGTACATATGATTTTTATGTGATCTATGTGTCTGACTAGTTGTGTTTACTATCATGCAGTATATGTATTGGGAAAAAGTTGAGCCAATTGGTGTGGATACATTGATCCTTTGTCTCGTGAATACCCACTAATGCTTAACTGGCCAGAAACAGAAGGGAAAAAGCGAGACGACTATGACAACATGCACGGGCGTGGCACCAGCAATGTAAGTCAATAAGTATAGTCCTTATTGGTTGCACATAGTAATTAATTATATTTGTTATTTAATTTATTTTTTTGTTTGTTGTACAGATTGAAAACTGCGTTAGCGAAGAGTACAGACGTGCTAAGGTAGCACGTGAAGGGACTATCCCAGAGGAAGAAACGAAAAAACCTAAACAGAAAGATGGTGGCAGGAGTAGAAAGCCAAGCACGTCCGCGGTTTCATCAAACACGACTTGTAGTATGGACCGTGTGATGACATACATAAAGCTGCTTCACAAGGAAGTTCTCAATATACCCGAAAGATGTTCACAGGTAATTTAGAAGTTGTATTGAATATGGTTTAATTATTCAACTACTTATCGTGTTTCATTTGTGTTTGTAGATGGTAATGGAAAGGTTGAACACGGAAGGTGTGCTGTACAAACCTAACAAGATGGACAACAATGACGAATTTGATAATGTAGATGAAGGAGTTGGGATGGAGAATGGCCAGTACAAGTCATCAAAATATCAGCCAGATATTGATTCACCTACCGACGTAAAGGTAGGAACATCTTTCACGAGTATCAATGATACCTCCATGCCCGTTGATGACACGGGTGCTCCGGCGACGACACCGGGTAAAGGTGAAGCTACTGATCCTTTCATTATAGACGATAATGGAAACTCTCCATCTTCGGCATCAACTGTACGTACAAAAGACTTTCCGTCTATGTCCCGAATCCTGCAGAATGATGATATTTCTGGTGAGTCTATGGATGCTTTGTCACCAACAAAGTCCGAAGACACGTTTGAGAGTTTCCCGGCAGAGAGCAACATAGGTAATGGTGAAGGCAGTCAGGAAAATGATGGTAAGCGCCAAAGAAAAAAGTCGAAATATTGCCAATCCCCCTACGACATTATCATTACCCGCAAGAAACGTGTTAAAAAAAGTAAGTCAAGTACTACTTTATAATTCATTCACGCGTTATGTAAATTTTTTATTATTTTTAATGACTGTAGCTGCATTGTTTTAGATCTGTTTGCATCGTCACCACATTCAATTCTACCAAGTTCTCTTAATATGACTCCGGATCACATAGAGGCAGCCAGAGTTTTTGTTGAGACTCTAGCATCGACAAAGAAGCATGCACACCGAACTGTGGTCGATATGCCGCCACCAGATGGGGACATATACACGCCAGCTATGCTTCACGGTGTCCTGACGTTTAAATGGTTGCATGGCGCTGTAAGTATGAGTTTGGTTTTAACAAATCTCTCATTTTTACTTCACAAGTTGATAGAATTTTTTTGTTTATGTATGCAGATCATCAATGCATATTGTAAACACCTACAACACCGTGATTTTTCTGATCGTTACATATCAACAACGTGGTTCCCCAAATTTATGTTGAGTAGGGCAAGGGGAAAAACCAAGTCAGTAAATGATTTAGACTCAGAACATGTTACAAAGAAAACAAAAGTCATCGCAAGAGTAATGGATGAGTATTTCAGACGGGACAAGGTATTGCTTTCATATTTATTTGTTTTTATTAGACATTACTATTTAATTACATTAACATCATTTGGTTACTATGTAGGCGTATTTTCCTATGCACGTTAATGATAATCATTGGATAACCATAGTGATGCACACCGTCAAGGAGGAGTTTCAAGTTTTTGAGTCAAATTCTAAAGATGCAGTTAGCCAAAGAATTCGCAATATAATTGCCACTCTGGTACGCTATAATTTTCACACTCGCATTCAGAAAAATATTGAGTCATACATTAAATTCTGATCTGTTAATTTGTTTCAGAGAGCTGAAATTTCTAAGGATATTATGGAGGCCAACTCAACTCTTGAATCAAAAAAAATTCCAGATGTCTCATCGTGGCCAATTAAGGAGTATAAAATGCCAAGACAAAAAGATGGGTAAGTTAAATGAGTACAAGGAAGTGCATGCTATATCCTAAGCTGATCACACATGTTTATTGCAGAGTGTTTTGTGGACTTTTTGTGATGTGGTGCATAAAATACTGGGACGGAGATCGCTGGACACGTGAATTTGACCAGGAAGAGATTAATGAGTCAAGGCCACGTATTGTCGCGGAAATTATTTTTTTAGAGGTGAACAAATTAGAGAAGGTCAAGATGAAAATTGTTAAAATCATGGACAAGGAATAGGTATTAGCATCGGTAGGGTTTTAGTCCCGTAGAAGGTTTCCCTACCGTTCTTGGATACTTTGATCGATTGTAATGCAACATGGCACTGGGATAGATTTCGACAATTTTTCACGTTTTATTTATCACTTTCGTGTGAGACTAAACATTTAAATGTGTGTGGGCAAGTAATATTTTTGCTGTCCTAAAATGTATCAGTTTGCGGCTGCGATGTTATATATACTGTTGTTGTTTCTACTCGCGGCGGTCATTTATTTATTAAAAAATATCCCCGCCGTCCTGAGTTGGCGCGATGTGGACAAAACTTGCACAATTTCCCATGTCGATTCTGCTGGCAGCAGCGGCGCTGGATCCGACGAATATTCCAACCCAGCCCGTGCGGTGGCCGACAGCCGAGGCAGTGGCGGGCCCGCGCAGTCCAGCTAGTGCGGGCTGGAGCGATTCGCCGTGCGCCACGCGCGGGTCTGCTGGCCCAGCAGCCGACCGACCGACAGCCGCGCGCCCAGTGGCAGAGGTCTCGTCCCGGCCCACCCAGCGGGCACATGCAACGATCCTGAGGGGGAATATGGCGATCTGTCGGCCCATAAACGACGCGCGTCGGGCGCGTGGGCCGATCCTCTTCTTGTGCGGATGGGGACGCTGGCGCGTTGTGCCGACTAAGTTTAGTCCCACCTCGCCCGCGGAGAGACGCGCCGACCGGTTTATATACCCGCGTCTTCGCCTTCTCACAAGCTCGCTACAGAACACTAATGAATGCCCTGTTGTACGCCGTGGCCTCCCCGCTCGCCGGCCGAAAGGCCTCCCAGAAGGTGTTGTAGTATACTGTCCGTGCGCGCGTCCGGCCACGGCTGGGCTTTTTTTCAAATATTTTTTTCACATATATTAAATTTAAAAAATGTTAATCAGTTGACAAAGTCATGACAACAGTAACACACTCATACAAATATATCATGTTTCACACATAATAATGGAAATCACGTGTCTCATAACATCGAACAAGGTGGCATAAAGATTAATTCAAAGTGCCATGTCACTAATCTTTAAACAAATAAACTGAAAGTGCCAGTGCCTTCCATCGAACAAGGTGGCTTAAAGAATAAACTCAAAGTGCCATGTCTCTTATCCTTAACTGAAATTGCGTGTGCCTTCAATTGATTATGAATACTTCATCTTTATGCCCGGTTCCTACATAATAAATTGTAAACAACTCATCAGACAATTGTAAAAAGAGAACCAAAAAATAATTAAAATAATGTAAAACTTACTTTTCATTCTCAGCGCATGTTTGCCGTCTATGTCCCTCTTTCTTACAAATGCCACAAAGAGGACCGTTTTTTTTCTCAGAAAATGATTTTGGTCTTCCATTTTTTGTAACATTTGGATCTTTCTTTGCCCGCCCTGTCGTGCTCTGTTTAGGGGCGCCCTTCGTGGAAACTTTCACGGGATCACCTATGACATCAACATGTTGTTCCGTCTGACGTGGCTCCTCATGCACATTTCTTCTACTACCAACAGCATCATTATCAGGGACCTTTTTCTTCGCTATTATATTCTGCAGACACTGAATCAACTCATCAAAGACGAATGGATCATTTGAAGCAACATGAAAAGCTTCAACTCCTGTTATACTGAGTTGACTATAGCGAGCACGCTGCTCTGCCCCTGTCCAACCCCAGCCAAACATGTCACTCTTTCGCTGTGCAGGGAGCCCACCTCTCGCAACTTTCGACATCTTCTTAAGGATGCAACACTTAGGTATTTTAGATATTTTCAGATGAACCAATACATACAGAACGTGTTTGCAAGGCAATCCTTTCCGAACCATTCATCCACAACTGCAGTCTATCGTATTCTCAGAGTTTTCAGCTCGATAATTCACGCCGAACTGAAATTTGCGGCTATTTCTCCATGTCATGATGAAGGTGTGGCAGTCAACTCCCACTAGCATCTCAAAAATCTCAAGCTCTCCCATCTTCTTCAGATCTTGTTGAAGAATATAAAAATTGGAATGAGTGAATACTTCGGCATCATGCTTCTCAATATCCTTATATTTTGTGACTCATGGTGGAAATGACTGATTTGAAACACAGTCATCATGCACCTCGTTCTCACGTAGTCGAACTATGCAATTCTCATAATGCACAACTAGGTCAACAATAGTCATACTGCTGTCCAGGTGAAGGTGAAGACAAGAGTTAACGCTTTCACTCCTCTGATTACTGCGCATACCCAGAAAAAAACCATCTGACAGATATGATGCTGCCCACAGACTCCTCTTCATGTACATCCTACTCAGCCACTCTTCTGTTTTATCAGTCTTCCATTTACGGACGAAAGCGTGCCATCTCGCCTCAAAGTTGGCTGGAGAGGTGGAGTAGTACAAGAGTGCCCTGAACTCATTTAGCGATTTGTAATTCAGGTGTTTCTGCATGTTTTTTTCCACGTGCCATGAGCAGAGACGGTGCAACACATCAACCAAAACCAACCGAATAGCTTGTATCATTGCAGCGTCTCCATCTGTGATGATTGACCTTGGCTTTTTCTGACAATTGGCCTTCAGGAATGTCTGGAGCAGCCATATGTACGTCGCTTCGGTCTCGTCGGACACAATGGCACAACCAAAAACTGTGGTGCAACGGTGATTATTTACACCAACAAAGGGGATGAACGGCATACCATATCTGTTCATCTTATATGCGATGTCGAACACAGTCACATCTCCATACAACTGATAGTCCTGCCGCGACTGTGCATCGCACCAGAACATGCTCTTCAAACGGCCCTCCTTATCGAGCACGTACTCAAAGAAAAAGTCTGGATCCTTCTCCTTTCCGCTCCTCATAATCCCGATTGCCGTGTTAGCATCACCCTTCGCAATCAACTTCATTTTTTTCTCGGCAACATAGGTTGTACACGTCTCGTCTCAGAAACCCACACTTATCATACGAGCCATACCTGCTAATGAAGTTGTCGACGATGATATGCTTTCTGATCCCAGCTCCTTCCATCGCCAAGATCTCAGCTATCTGGTGATCTTCCATCACTCGATGTGACCGCAGAAATACCACCTCATCTGGTCTAGCTAACAAATGGTTGTGATCATCCATAAAAGCCGCCACGAACCAAACTCCACGTCCTTTGTCCAACTTCACGACTAAATGTGCGCCACACTCGCAACGAGTCTCAGGTCTTAGCCTGCGGGTACGGCCCTCCGGGTTTAAAAATTTACTGAGACGTTTTCCTGCCCTCGAGCAAACGTATCGCTTATACCAAACAGTGGTTGAAAGTCCTTTTCCTCGTTTCACCTTATCTTTTCTGATACTGAATCCACGGTCTTTGGCGTAGTTATTATAGAACATGTAGGCCTCCCATTGTGATGCAAATGTCATACCCATAACCTTTAACTGTGTCTCCAGCGCACGTTGCTGGATTTCAGCTTCCTCAATGTCCATATTAGCTCCATCCTCATGCTCATATTCATCATCACCACTCCAACCATCAAAGTTAGCCTACAATATTCCACATAAGCAAGTGTAAGTTGTCATTAACAAGTTTATATTATTCAATGACATCTTAAATTTTGGACCGAACCTGGCTTATGTTATCCACGAAAGATTCAACACCATGATTTTCCTCGTTCTGGACGTCAATATCCTCCTGCACATAAAAAAATCATATGCACATGTAAGTACCATATGGTTCTTCATCTGACGAAAAGATTGTACACGACACTTACGTTTTCACTACAAGCACCCTCCTCCTTTTGAAAATCCTCCTCAGGTAAATTATCGTACGACGACCAGGATTCATTGTCGCTGCCATCATCATCATCTTTACTATCATTACCATTCGTACGATCAACACTATCGCTACCATCCCACTCACTCGTGTCCAAAAACAGATCCGTAAATGCAGTTTCTTTATCCATTGAATGATCTCACAACCAACACTACAATATTATAATAAAAATTGATCTATCAATTTTAAATCAAATTAAATGTACTACGATCATACAGATGACAACTTCTTATCTAACAAGTGATTGCACATAATTATTTACAGATACAATTTTTTTGACAAACTAGACGGCTTACATGGCGTACACGTGCACTTCGGCCGGCCTGGCGTGGCTGCGGACGGCGAGGACGTTTCCGGAGAGGTTGATCACGGAGTTGCGGGCGGCGACGGCGTCCACGTAGGCCACATCACCGCGACGACCTGCACGGAGGCGACATCACGTACGGCGGGCGACTCCAATAACGTCCGCGCCGGCTAGATCGCGGGTGAAGACGAGGAAAATGGTTGGCGATCGGCGGGGAAAGGCGGCGATCGGCCGGACGGGAAGACGTTGGAATTGGCAGTGTGATCACGGCTAGATCGGCGGGGAAAGGCAGCGATCGGCGGGGCAGGGCGACGTTGGAATGGGCCGCGTGATCAGCGCAAGTCGTGGGTTTTTTTTCGCACGACGGGGAGAGGGTAGATGTGAGCCGGCCGTATCGGCTCGAGCCGTGCGCTCAGATATACCTGTATGGGCACGCCGCACACGCGCGGGATACGTTAAGCACCGTATGCCCAAAATGCTCTTATGCGTTTAGCGGGGGGGGGGGGGGGGGGGGGGGTGGTATACGGAAGCAGACCTCTTTTATAGCTTGGCATTTTGACAGCAAAGGAAATCACTCCGTTAAAAGTGCGTACAAACTCCATGTTGAGCTTCGGCAGCAGGAACGTAACGGGGCCCCAGGATCGAGTGCTTCTGGCGCTGCCCAGCTAGATGGAGTTGTAGATAAATCTTGGAAAAGAATCTGGCAAATACCATGTCCATGGAAGCTGCAGATGTTCGTTTGGAGGATGCGCCATGAATCACTTGCCATTTGTAATAACCTGACAAGAAGAGGCCTGAAGCTGGAACAATCCAAGTGTTATTTTTGTGGGCGAGCTGAAGAGGATGGGGGGCACCTATTTATAAAATGCAAGCTGATTAAACAAGCCTGGAGAGAGCTTGGGTTAGAATCAGAGAGAAACGAGCTTGAGGAATTCAGAGATGTCCATGCAATGTTGGATTCCTTATGGAGATTCTCTGAGAAGAAGCGGGTGATGATTATCACTCTGTGGTGGCAATGGTGGAACAATAGAAATCAAATACAAGAAGGAAAGCAGGCACTGGATATCTCTGAAACTATACGAAGAGTAAGGTGCAATGCTTTAGAATATGAGGAGATCTTTAAGCCCAAGGAGGACAAGATGAAGGATGTGAAGTGGCATCCGCCCAGCGGGGACGATCTAAAAATAAACCTGGATGGGGCGTTTACACCAGACAACAACTTCTGTGGCTGGGGAGCTGTGGTACGAGACTCAACGGGACAGATTATCGCCGCCCGAGCAGGTCGTCAGGAGCAAGCCCAGGATGCCTTTGGAGCAGAGGTTCAGGCGATGGCGGGGGCTGTAGCTCTTGCAGCTGACCTTGGAGCCGTCAGGGTAGTCTTCGAGACCGATTCTCAACTGCTTGCGGCCGCCATGGATATACGGAAGGTCGATTCATCGCCGTATGCGGCCATCATTGAAGATATCAAGCTCCAGTTGAAGCTATGGTTTGTAAGGCATGAAGTGCGTGCTTGTAGACGTAATACGAACTCCGTAGCACATGAACTATGTTTTTGCCAGGTACTTGTATGGACTGGGATTCCGATGTACCGCCCACAGTGGCTGGTCGTGCTCTGGGTGATATGCCCAGGCACCGTTAATAGATAAAGCTTTGCTTTGCCTTAAAAAAAATACTAGCACATTGCCTATGCGTTGCTATGGAGCCAAAAAAAAAGAAGTTACATTGAGATTGTCGCCAAATAATTTGATTTTTTGTGTATAGAATTAGGAAAATTCGTTGGGAAGAGAAACTAAAACCACGAGCATGATTTTGAATGAAGTCCCACTTTTACAATTTGTGAATTTAGTTTTTTTACAAGTGTTGTTATCACATTAAAGTAGTACTGCATTTGTTTATTTGTGTTAGGCCTGACAATGGACTAAAGGTACATTTGTTTACTTAAGTCGCTCGAAGGTTTCTAGTCTACATGTGGGTAAAAGTGCATTTGTTTATTCTGTTGTTGGTTTCATATGTGAACTTGCAAGTTTAGTGCCCCCTGCGGCTTTGGATGATTAATGACAATGCAATTATGGGATTGATGTGTTTCCGAGTATACAAAGTTGAATGTTCCTAAGGATTTTGTTTAAATTGAGAGTTATGACCCCCCAAAAAATTGTGATGACAATGAATACTTTCGGATTGCATGCTCGAGGAACATTCAGCTCGCAAATAGGAATATGAAGTGTAGTGAAGACTTTTATTTTCTAGTTTTAGTTTTTCTCTATTTGAGCCATAATGCACATCGTACTATTAAGGAGGATCTAACTGAAAGTTGAGATTTAGGTCTTTGATGTATGCTCAATCCAAAACCTATATATTAGAGCAAAGACTTGGAAATCTCTTCATGCGTTGTGATTTTTTCTCCGAGTCCGAGACGATGTTCTTCGGGACTCAGAAGAAGAATCAGGCGCAGTTAAGTCAACTTAACTTGTTCCGCAAGTAAGTCATAGGCCGCGTCTGAAATTCGACCATTGTGCCACATGTCGGTTGTTCGCTAGGTGGTCAGTGCCCCTATTGGTCATTTCGCACCTCGAGATTGTTTCAGCTATAAATAGCCAGCCACTTCAACCTTAGATGTTGGCTACTCCATGAGAGAACTGATAAGAGCTTGTCAGAGCAACCCCTCCTACCGAAAGAGACTGAGAGGATCCTAAGAGAAGAAATCCCAGAGCCTAAAACCAGCTAAGTGATTGAGCATCACTGAAGAACTAGTCGAAACTTAACTAAACCTGTTACTCTTTTGGACTGTGCATCCACTAGACGGTTAGGTGTCTGTTGGGAGCCTCCGAGAGTAATTGTGCGCGGTCGAAGAACAAGTTTGTGAAGGTCCCAAAGATTTACCTCAAAATCTACCACGAGTGATTTGGGCGAAGTATAAGTGACTTTAGCTCAGGGAGAATAGGGTGAAGGCCTTGCCTTCTGAGTTAAATCTCGGCTCCTCCAACCAGACAGAGTTGTGCCAGCAACTTGAACCGATTGAACGAATCTTTGTCTTCGTCAAGATGTGGGTTTTTACTTTCTTGAAATCATTAATTTTGTAGTTCACATCAGCTCGATGATCATCTCCCCGTCTTCTTTCTATGTGAATGTTGCAAAGATGTTTTCGAGTACTTAGTTATTCCGCTGCCTATGCTATGTTTACTTTCATCTGCACCGCTACTTAGATTTACTTTTGTTTATCTAGTTGTTTCTCTAGGTTGTCTCTCCGTTCAATTTAGTTTACTCTTTATTATGTTGAGTGATTGTTCTTCATACATTCTCTTACTTCAAAAACTTGCTTTGTCGAAGTATTTGTCAATTCTCCCATTCAACCCCCTCTTCTGGTTGACATCTGATCCTACACAACTCACCATTAACTCTGCCCTTCATAAGTAGGAAAGATTGTTGTCCATTAACTGTGATTGTTGTTGTGTTCTTTCGCTAGGTTCTGTTATCTCCGTCATCATTCTGTGACATAAAGATGGTGTTTTAGGCTGCTAGTCTGAGCTTTTTGCTTTTCTTCAGGTGTACGCTATATCGAAGACCTAAGGGTTTCATTAATAAAACCAGGGAGTAATCCCTTCATTCAAAAATGAAAATCAGTAGCATGAACAAACTACTGGTTGAATGGTTAGAGTGATAATCGTTCTAGCCCAATTTTAATAAATATCAGGTTAATATATTGTGTGTCTTAGCCATGCAGAATTTGTTTTAGTGCGCATAAAAGGAGTGGAAACTATTTTTCCTCTCTCACCTCCCGCATTCTTCAAAGAAAGGTGTTAGGTCCAACTAAAAAAAGTTGTGAGGGTTTCCACGTATGTGTTGCCGCCGCCACCACCGCCGCTGGTTTCCCTTCCTTCCAAGGGCCTTCTGGCGCCAACGAAGGGGGGGGGGGAGGGTCCAAATTTGTGGTTGGTCGTGTTTGGGTCACCCTAACTCTAGATAGGACTCATTCTAGGAGGTGTTTGGACGACCATGGCGAGGCGATGGCGTTATCACCCACGTGGACTATGTTATCCTCATCCCGTTCTCATTCCGAGGATATTGGTTGGTGTCAGTGGAGGGTGTGGGGCTTCGGCCAAGGCCAGATCTTTGGCTCGTTTACTCTAACATTTCGTTTAGGTGGTCTTAGACGGTGTCATTTGGAGGAGCGGATGTTGCTGACTCGTGTTTTGGTCTTCTAGCTTCTTCTCTTTTCGGCGATGTATGGCTAAGGATGGTTGTCGAGTCCCCTCGTCTTCTTATTCTTGCTATCTGATCCCCGGTTCATTTTCACCGGCTTCTTCTGGCTCCGGCGGGCAACTTCCATGCATTAATTCCAAGGGTGTTTTGAAGATCTAGAGGCAGCAACAAGCTTTGCTCATGACGCCCCGCCGAGTGTAGAAGGAAGATAACGTTGGCATACCCCATGCCCTATGTTTTATTTACAGCTTTTGTAAGGATGGTCTTGTAATTGTTGAACAATTATAACATACGACCTTTCGTGTCAGAAAAAAGTAGAAAACTTAAAATTGCTAAAGGAGTTTTGATTTTGTTTTTGTTTTGAGAACTAAAGGAGTAGTGAGTGCTCTTGGGCCACCGAGCTTCACATGTGATTAAGTAAACTCCAATGCAGGTCACCAAATCGATCACAAAATTCCAAACCGTCCGGTCTGACTGCTTTTAGCTATCAAACGACGGTCACCTAAAATGTCATAACCGGCTCGGGCGTCCGAAATCTTGCAAGCCAGCGCCAAACCGGGGGAAGGTTTGCGTCCGCCACGTCGGACTCTGACGCCCCGGACCCACCCAAAACTGCTCGCTCGCAGCGTCTGTTCGCTCTCTGCACCGCAATTATGCCAGCCAGAGCAGACGAGACCGACGATAGACTACTGGTGCATTTATGTCGGCTGACCAGTCGTGCGCCTGCTCGGCGTTGGTACTAGCATGGTGAATGAGAAACCAACTCCAGCTGCCCGCATTCAACCCACTGCTCCTTCTGTCCTGACTATTTAAGCCGGTCGGCCACTCCCCAAAACCCTACCCCTCAGAAACTTTATCCCACAGTTTGAGCAGTTGTCCAACCACCCCATTGCATACTCGTCCATCGTCCACGGTCGCCATGGCCCGGTCCTTTGCTATGTTGTACATGAGGCTCATGCCGGCGCGCCGCACCCAAATCGCGGCGAAGATCCGCGATGCAAAGGCCTGGCGCCAAGCCTCCATTGATGTGGCCAAGCTTCGATCTCTCTAGAGTGCTTGCAAGAGGATATGGAGGAGGACGAGGAGGATGGCGACCTCATGGCCATGGCGAAGATCCCCATGGAGGAGGTGGAGGGGGAGCAGGCGACAACACTAAAACCGGGTGCTGGCGGAGGCGAAGGCAGAGGAGAGCAGGCGCTGATGGAGGAGCCGCCTGTGTCTGCGTTCAGGCTGGTGCAGGCGGAGCAGCATTATAACTTTCGTCTCCTGGAGGAACCAGCTGGACACGCAGAGCCCATCCAAAGCTGCCGTCATGACCATGGTTGCCGCGGGCCCGGCGACCATCGTCGTAACTGGGTCGTGCTTGCCTCCGCGCATGGCACCTGCACCATCCACCACGAGTCATGAGTGTTGGGAGCTCTGTGTCAACGATGCGAAGTGCAACTGACTCATTGAGGGGCTAGAGACGGAGGACGACGACGCGACGGAGCAGCACATCGATGATACCAAAGAGGCATCAGTCGTCACCTCCGCCTCATATCCACCGGCCGCCAACGATGACGAGGCCGTCCCGTCCCGCCACCGTCGTTACAGTGCCGAATGGAGGCACACCCCGAGCACGAGGAGACTCGTGTGCTGGTGGTTCCGAACCAAAAAATTGAAGACGTTACAGCCTTGGTTTCAGAGCTTTATAACGTCGCATTTTCTTGGCACTATCATGCCAATGGATTGGAATCCAGTCCTTACTCAACTTTCTGCACATCATGCAGAACCACGGAGATATGTTACATGTACATGCATTTATAGGTGGAAGGACTCAAGTCGGTCTCTCATCACCAACCTAATATACATACAGAGCGCCATGGTCAGGGCTTGGCCATGGTGGAGGCGACCGCTGCCGGTGCTGCCAGTCCCATGCCATGCCAGTATGCCACCGAATCACAACGAGGAAGCGTCGCTGTACACGGCCACTCCGTTCGACACCGCCGCGATCACGATCATGAACAACGCCAGGACCTTGTCCCTCTTCTTCGCTATGCCGTGGCGATCCCTGACGACGATGTCCATGCATGAACAAGTTAACAGTCCATCATCAAGAACAAATTAACTAAGCTTCTTGTTGTCCACTCACTGACCTCAGCGCCATGCCGGCGGGGAAGATGTAGGCGATGGAGACAGCGGCGGTGGCCCCGGTGAACTGGAAGGCGTCCCAGATGTTGGGGATGAAGTTGGCGGCGAGGAAGATGACGGCGAGGAGCGCGGCCGTGAGTGCCGCGAACCTCCGGTTGTCGCAGGCCAGCGGCCGGGCCGAGGGGAAGAGGAGGCCGTCCATGTTGAGGCGCAGCGCGTGGAAGACGATGGGGAAGACGAGCATGAGGTGGAGCGCGTAGCTGACCCTGACGGCGTCGTTGAAGACGCCGCCGTAGGGGATGCCGAGGTCCGAGTCGAAGTTGGCCAGCACGTCGTCCAGCGTCTCCTCGCCGAAGAGGAGGAACCCGAAGAAGCTGGTGGTCACGTACACGGCGGAGCACAGCACCAGCGACGCCCGCACGATCGGCTTGATCTGGGCCGGGTCCTTGAGCTCGTTGTGGATAGGGTGCACTGCACAATTAGCGTGATGATCCGGACAGACAATGTCAGTGCATGCAGAAGCGGCTAGCTCACTGGAATTGCTCAGGTCAGCAGGTGCATAGTAGTACCATTGTAGTGGCAAATGAAGGCGGTGACAAGAACTGGAGCGGCCGTGAAGAGTTTGAAGATGGACGCCCAGGTCCCGTGAACGTCGGGGAACAGCATGGGCATCGGGATCTGTCCTCTTGTCAGTTTGATCATGGCGATTCCGGCGGTGATCACCACGAACACGACGGCCAGTGCCACCGATAACGCAGAAGTGTATTTCAGTGAATCTAAATCAAAACAGCAAAATGCTCAAAAATATAACCCCATTTTATCGTAAGAAGTGTAATTTTTGTCCCTTAAATATTAGCTATTTTTATTATTAAATTTGAGAAACAATACATGAATTTCAAATTTAACAAAAATAATACGGCGTCGGCTCAGCCTAAGCCAACTGGATTCAGTCAGCCGAGGCGCAGCCGATTAGGATCCAGTCAGGTTAGCCTAAGCCGACTAGGATCCGTTTGCATCAGGGGAGGCCGATAGGGCCCGCTCATCCACGCGGCAGCTGACCAGTGGCTGGACCATGTCACTCGGCCTGGCCAGCCACCAGTCAGCCACGCCTTAGACGACTCGCCAGTCGGCCGAAACTTAGCCGAAAGGTGGCCATTTAGCCATCGGGCCGGCCCTCTTTCTTTCGTCTTCTCTTCCTGTTGTCTCTTTCTCCTCTCACTAAACCGAAGCCCTCCGAATTAATACTCCTTTGTGAGCTGATTTTTTGCCCGATTTCCACCGTTCCAGTCTAGAGGCTTGGAGGAGGTTAGGGAAACATCAATCTCATGATGGGATAGCTCGTGGTGGTTCTTGTGGAGGTGGAGGTGGTTGTGGTGCTCCGGTGACTCCATGGTGGTGGTGGCGGAGTGGCTGGTGGTGGTGGTGCTCCGGTGAGTGAAGTCCGCCGGACGGAGTTACTTGGCACGCTTCAAGGGTATGATTCAAGTGTCATTTTGTCTGTCATACTTGCATTTCTGTTAGAATACTCGCTTATAATTAATCCTTTTGTACTCGGTAGTATACTTATGTGTGAAGTGTTAACTTGCATATGCGAATATACTTGATTATTTAGTTGGTCCGGTAATATATATAGATGTCAAATATATTTAGGTGTGCCATTTCTTTAGTTGGTCAGGTAATAATCGGTAATATATTTAGGTGTGTGAATTTTATTAGGCTTTTTGTTAGTATTCGGTAAATGAAATCCGCGGGACGGAGTTTCTTCGCACGCTTCAAGGATAATCAGACATCTTGACGAGACTACACTACACTGCTTACCCACCTTTGCGTGGAGGGGGTTTTATAGGTTGAGAAGAGAAGATGGCGGAAAAGAAGATGACAGGCAAGAAGATGGCGGGAAAGAGTTGGCGGGAAAGAAGATGGCGGAAAAGGGTTGGCGAGAAAGAAGATGGCGAGAAAGGGTTGGCGGGAAATAATGGTGGGAAAGGGTTGGCAGAAAGAATAATGCCCGGAACATATGTTGGGAAAGTTTGCGGGAAATTGTGGCTAAATCGAGCGAGGGTGGCGGGATAAAATTAAGGTCGAAAATATGGTTCCGTGCAGTGATCAGGTGAAAATTTTGGTCCCATGCAGTTGTCGGCTTAGCCTAAGACGATTTGAACTAATTGTCTTTGGTGTAGTCAATTAGTACTAACTAATTGGCTTTGACTAAGACGATTAGTACTAACTAATGCTAATGTCTTTGCCTAATTGACCAGTCGGCCTCCCCTGATGCAAACGGATCCTAGTCGGCTTATGCTAAGCTGACTGGATCCTAATCAGCTTTGCCTCGGCCGACTGGATCCAGTCGGCTTAGCCTGAGCCAATGTTTTATTATTTTTGTCAAATTTCAAATCCATGTATTATTTCTCAAATTTAATAAAAAATACATTTTTTTAAAATAGCTCACTATTAACTATTGCAAAATTATAGATTACGTTCCTCAACTTGAGTACCATTAACTTTATTGTCCGAGAACAAAGCTGAAAATTTAAGAAAAACATAAATATTGTACTAATGTTATCAAAGATTTTGCATTTTTCAAATTCATAACAATCAGAAAAATTGTGCAAAACCATGGAACTAATTAAAGTTGTAGTAAACCTTGAAATTCAATAGAGTTACTAGTGATTTTTTATTTTTTATTTTTATTTTCTAAATCCCCATATCTTTGAATAATATTTTTTTTGAATATATTTGTGATTTTCTAACTTCCATGTTTTCCTTCTTCTGTTTTATGTGTAAATCTTCATGTTAGAAATTTTGTTTTCAATAAAAGAATGTCTCCTTGAAATATATTTTTCCAAAAAATGTCATATTCCCTCTTTTTAAAAAATCAGTTGAGTCAAGAGATTTTTTATTTTCTCCACTTCTCCATATGTCTGTCAATATTCTTCTTGAGAAAAATGTAGCCGTTTTGCTATTCAATTACATGGAAGATGCATTATCATGCATTATTAACGGAGCTGCTGCTGGTCACATCATCCCTGTTATCTCTGGTCTTATTCCTGGAGGGGTTTCTCACTTACAGTATGCGGATGACACTATTATTATGTTTGAGAACAATGACCTTTGCATTGCTAACCTCAAGTTTTTGCTTATTTGTTTTGAATCTCTCTCGGGCCTCAAAATTAACTTCTCCAAAAGTGAGGTAGGTCTACCAGGATGCTCTGATGTTGAGGCTGCGAGGGTGGCCTCTCACTAGGCTCCGTCGCTTTTACTTATTTGGGCTCGCCTATTTCTCCTCTCAAATTGTGCTCAAAAGTCTTTGTTCCTTCTGTCCAAAAGGTGGGTAACCGTGTTATGCCTTGGCGTGGCTGTTACAACTCTACCGCGGACAGGGTTTGCCTCGACAGTGCTCGTCTCTCCTCCCTACTTATGTTCCTAATGGGCTTCTATCGCCTCCCTGATGGCACTCACACCGGGTATGACAAACAACAAGAGAAAATACTGACTTATTACATGCAATATTATGTGTAGACTGAAGAATATGGGCGCCGGGGGGGGGGGGGAGGGAGTTGGGTACGTTTAACACTAAGACTATGAACAAATGTCTTATCATTAAATGGTGGACAATCTTAAATGTGCCCCCTTGTGTTGTGTGGTATGACATCCTAAAAGCTAAGTATTTCCCAAACCGTGATCCTCTTTTTTTTTGCTTCTGGGAATGGGGGTTCCCAGTTTTGGAGGCAGCTGGTTCAAGTTTGCGATGAATTTCATTCACTGCTTCTGTTCGTTTTTGGCTTGATTGGTTGGCTTGGCGATGGTCCTTTGAATGTTTCTTTCCCAACTCTCTTTGCGCTTTCTGCACACCAGAAGATTTCCATCTTGTAGCTCTTCCTTAATAACTAGGACCTTGGTTTCCCTAGGGTCCTCTCTCATCCAGAGTTGGAAGAGTGGCACCGGCTGGCCTTGAACCAGATTCGCAAGCGAAATGGCTCTGCTTCTGAATTTTGTGCGCTTTGTTCTTCGTCTGAGGATACCGATTATGACTGGATGTGACGTCGGCCTCCACTTACTTTGCTGACTTGCATCTTATTGATGGGCCCTTACGGGGTCAGAACAAGCGCATGTTCTGGCTTGGGCTCTCTGTCGTCTGATGGACACTTTGGACAACTAGGAACAAGTTCACTATTGAACATGTCTTTCCTTCTAAGCCCGCTGGTTGTCTTTTCGAACTTATATCTTTGATACAACAGTGGAAATCTCTGACTAAGGAAGGCGATAAGAGGCCACGCAGCTCTTGATCTCGCGAGTGTGTGCGACAACGACTTCCATCTCTGCTGCTGATCAAGCTCATGGGCCTTAGGTGGAGTTGGTGCTCTCCCGGACCATGTCTTTTGGTGGTCATTAGATTGTTGCCCTCTGTGTCGTTATCTGTTGTACTTGCTATTGTTGCACCTTAAGACTTTGGCTTTCTGTGCTTGCTTGTCTCTGGGTTCTGCCCGGTTTGCTGTAAACTTGAGTGCTCTGCTGTGTGCGCGGCTTTATTTATAAAGTCGGGCACCTCCCTTTTATCTAAAAATTATAGGAAAGAAAGTTTGTTCAGATTAAGCTGCCATGTTTGGGCATTCATTGTCCTGTCTCTAAAACCGATATCAATGATGAGTTAATGAACCAAATTTGGACAATTTTGACATTTGAGATACCTATAAATTTTGGCATTATATAGTTAAAAGAGGAAATAGAGAAAAAAATTGAGAGAGGTTTCGACAATAGTTAAGAGGAATTGATATTCGAAAAGGAGTTATTTTTTCTCCCTTTTCCCAATTTTTTCATATGCAAGTCGATTTTTGAAAAAATGTGGTTATTTTGTTTTTTAATTAAAGTAAAACGGGTTTATTAAAGCAGGCAAAAATAAAAATTAAGCTGCAAAAAGAAAATTGTGTGGGAATTCATCAACATATCTCTAAAACCATTTGCAAAGATTTTTTTAGGGGAACCGTTTTCAAAGGGTTAATTGATCAAGCCTAGATGGTTTGACATCTGAGAAACCTAACATTTGTGGTATTATTATGATGAATGCATCGACAATATTTTTAAGAGACCAAAAATAAATATTTTTAATTTTTTTATACTAATTGAAACCGGGCAAATTGCCCTAGGCGTACGTACCGACGCGCTTGAAACATGTGAGCGGCGTGAAGACGGCGAGGGTGGTGAAGAGCAGGATGGCGAAGCGGCCGTTCCAGCGGTTCGGGCCGAACCACCCTTCAAACACGCCGTGATGGTGCTTGCCGCTCGAAGTAGTTCCCGACAGCACGTCGCCTTTGTCCGTCGACCACAACACCCACAAATTAGTCAGAGCATTTCTTTCTCTCGAGCAATGCAACGACATCGTTGTACTGTAGGTACCGATGATGATCATGTAGACGACCATGACGCCGATGTTGTTGACGACGACGCAGAGCTGGAGGAGCCCCCTGCCGAGCGCCCCGAAGGCGTCGCCCATGGCCTCGCCGTAGGACGCGGCGCCCACGGCGTTGCTGAACCGCATGAGCAGCTCGATGGAGGCGTCCGTGAGCACGGCGGCCAGCACCACCAGGGTGAGGCCCGGGACGAGGCCCAGCACCCGCATGGTGGCCGGGAGCGCCATGATGCCCGCGCCCACGATGGTGGTGGACAGGTTGAACACCGCGCCGGAGAAGGAGGCGTCGCCGTCGTCCAGGCCGTCGTCCTCGCCGTCCTTGTGCCTCCTGGCGATGAGGGGCCTCCTCGCCTCCGTGTCCGGGGCGTCGCCGGCGCCCGCCATCGGCATCACCATGGCGCCTGCGGGAGCCGGGTACCTCCGAGGATAATGAGGTTTGCGCGTGCGGAATTCCAGCTTTGGATCGAATAGCAGCAGCTCTTCGCTTCGCGCGCGGGCACTGATCGATCGATTAGAACGTCGTGAAATGCAGGGGTTTCACCGGAGAATGGGGATTAATTCCGGGACGGCGTCCGAGTATATATCCGACACGCAGGCGCAGGAGGAGGCGATCGAGGAACGAGCAATGGCTGGGGAGATAGCTAGTGAACTGGGGGCGGATCGTCCCTAACTTTGGCCGGAGGAGAACATCTCCGTCTTATAATTAGTATAGGCCTCATCCCGGTTCGAAGAAAGCTTTTTAGAGCGCCTCCTGTTTTAGCAACCGCTTGGCTGGGACCAAGGATCATAGCACGGGCCTCCAATCTCCATTGCCACCATGGAAGCTGCAGTGAACTTCAAGAGAGGGGTATCTCTGCACGACAGCAAGCTTTGCAGATTCTGCTGGGATTCACTCCCGGCCATAATAAAATCTATGAATCATAGAGAGCACACGGAGTACAAAATTTTTGGAGGAAAACTTTCAATTTATTCATCAAATGTTAAGATAGTACAAAAAACCACCAAAAATAAATAAATAAAATATATAGATTTATAGACCACCTATCGACAACTACAAGACACGGAGTAAAATTTGGATTGAAGAACTTCCGCCATAAGAGCAATAGATCCTGTATTTCTAAAAAACTTTCTTTTCGTCTACGATCCATACAATCACCTCATCCGCCCTACAATTTTACAGGGAAAAAAGCCTTTCTGTATAATTTAGGCGTGCGGATAACCGCCTGAAACTTCATCAGCATAGCCGTTGCGTTGCTGAGGGACATCTGCTGCTACACCGCCTCCGCTCCAGCACTTTGCCACCACCACGAGGCCTACTACTAGGTTGCGCCCCGCTGTCGTGGTTCTAAGACTGACAATAGAAAAGGGAGGGGGGGGAGGGTAGAAATGTAGAGGCAAGATCCTAGCTATGGAGGAGCTGTACACACAAGTTTTACGAGTTCAGGCCTTTCTCGGAGGAAGTAACAGTCCTACGTCTCGGAGCCCGGAGGCGGTCGACTGAATATATGCGTGTGAATTACAGAAAGTGCGAACCCCTGTCCCAGAGGAGGGGGGTGGCTTATATAGAGTACGCCAGGACCCCAGCTCCCCTCCGTTACACAAGGTCAATGCTCATAAAAGAGGGGCGTTACTGGTAATGTCTGCAGTAAAGTGTTGTAAATGCCCATAAAGCTATGGTTTAAGTCCTGACCATTGCAGAGTGGAGAGTTTCTCATCTTCTGGTGGTCGAGTGTCTTCAAGGTGGTCGAGTGAGCACATCTTCACGGTCGAGTGGATGATGGTTTCTCTTCGACTGCTTCTGATTCTTTGTAGAGATGTCCTTGGGGAGGGTATGTTGGACAGATCCATGACCCTACCCTAAGTACATAGCTTCATCATTAGCCCCCGAATGGATCAGGGTTTGAGTGAGGAAGGAGTTGGGAACACTTCTGACCCATTCTTTGTGCTATGAGTATATCTTGTTCTGGAACAATGAGTTGAGGTGACGACGTTGACTCCTTTCTCAGTCGCCTTGGTCCATTCTTGGTTTTTGTCGAGTGAATTTTCACGGTAGAATTCCGAATGATGATGTAGAGGATGTTTGTCTTCAGTCTGACAGGTTGCTCTGCTCTCTGCGGATTTCGCGGGATTCAAATTTTGGGAAGTGCGCCAGACGGACGAAACCGAGGTTATCGGGACAGATTAGGCAAGTCTCCTCGATCCCCGCGCCACCTTTTTCGCCACGTACTGCGCGCGCGACTGTTGCGGGATTTATTTAGATCGTTTGGGTCCACCAGTCAGTCACTCGGTGGACGACCTTATAAAAGGCCCCGGACCAGGCCTCTGCCCCGTGCGCTCCCATTCTCTCTTCTTCTTCTCCCGATCTCTCCGCCACGCTCGCTTCCGCCCTCGTCGCCGGACTTTCGCTCGAGCTCGACCTGTTGCCATGGGGAAAGAGAAGACGGTGGCACTGGAGTGCGCGAAGAAGGCGACCACGAAGGCGAAGGGCAAGCGGACCAGCCGGGGCAGGTCCTCATCGAGATCCGGCCTGCCGCCGGACTGGATCCAGGGCTACTAGATCCGCTCGACAATCACCCAGGACGACCTCGACGACCTGGTGGAGGGGGGACTGATCCCCCACAAGTCGGCATGGCTCCCGGGGAACGAAACCGAGCCGCAGCCAAGTGAGGGTGAGTGTGTTCTCTTCGCCACCCATGTAGATCGCGGATTCTCACTGCCTCCCCATCCTTTCTTCCCGGGTTTTTTGAATTTCTTTGGGGCTCAACTTCACCATTTCACTCCAAACACCATAGTCTATCTGGCTGCTTTCGTGTCGATGTGTGAAAATTTCTTGGGCTGTCGACCGCACTGGGGTCTTTTCAAACACATCTTCACCTGCCGTTCCCAGTCGGTCAAAAAGGCCAATCCGAGTGACGAGAGGACACAAGTGATCCAGATGTGCGGGGGTTTGGGGATCCAGATGAGGAGCAAGAGTACCTTCCCAGCCATGATCCTTTCCGACTCGGTCCGGGGCTGGCAGTCGACTTGGTTCTACTGCAAGGATCAGCCGACCCCGGGTCAGTCGACTGGACTTCCTCCCTTTTCCTTGGCTCGAGTGGCCCCCTTGAAGGTAGTTCTAGAAGAGAAGGCGCAGGTCAAGGTGCTGGTCGAGCGGGTCGTCCAACTCGTCCGCGACGGGGTGACCAGAATGGACCTGCTGGAGGTCTTTCTCGGTTGACGCATCCAACCCCTTCAGGCGCGCCATCATCCGATGTGGATGTACTCTGGGCTCCAAGATTCCACTCGGATCCACCCGGAGGATGTCAGCGAGGATACCTTGGAGAAGTGGTTGATGGGGATCACCAGCAACAAAGACAACCCTCGGGGGTCTAGGAGGGTGATTCCATTCGACAACTCGCACCAACCGGAGCAGGTATAATTCTGTTTTATCAAGTATCTTTTTGTTCACCGTGTGACATCTTGTTTATGGTCGACTGAATTTCCTTTGATCGTTGTTCTTTCAGGCCCTCATCGACATGTACTCAATGCCCAACGGAGTGCAGGAACAAGACGTCGAGGAAGGAGTGAGCGGGGGAGAGAGCGGCGAGGGGCACTCGGATGCCGAGGAGGACGAGGAGAGCGACAAATCGACTGATGACGAAGAAGTCGACTCGCCTCCTCGCAGGGAGAGGAGATCCAAACACGCTCATGACCCGGCGAGCGCTCCGGACTTGGTGACCGCGCCGATTGGACAGTCTTCGAAGCGTCCCAGGACGTCTTCCCCAACGCCAACTAAGAAGGCTCCAAAGCAGTCCAAAGTTGTGCCGCCTTCAGCGCCGAAAGCACCGAAAGCCACCTCCTCCAAACTGCCAAAAGCTTTGCCCAGGATCAAAGCGACTGTCCCTACTATCTCCTGGTAATCATCTGTCTTGTCCTTTTCGTCGACTCAATTAACTGGACGTAACCGATTGAATGCGGGTCTTTGCAGTGCTGCTACGTCAGGAACCTCTTCTCTCCAGTACTGGGATGAGGAGATGGAAGATGCGGTAACCTCCAACCCAGGTATAAACTCTTGCGATTTTGTTCTTGATTCTTTGGTCGATTGCGTTCTAGTGGTTCACTTGGGGTCGAATGATCTGCCTTGCAGCTCCACCCAACATCATCGATCTTCCAGATGACGATGAAGATGTGGCTCTTAAGCCCAGGAAGAGCAAGAAGGTAGCAGCTGGTAGGATGTCTCGGCAAGAACCAACTACGACACCTCCCGTCCGTCAGCCTAAAGACGCGGGCAGGGCCTCTGTGACCTTCGCTGCACCCTTGTCGAGTGAGCACTCCACACCGCCGACTGCGCCTGTGATTCCTTCAGTCGTCCAACTCCACGCCACGGAGCTCCAAGCCGCCGCACCTGGGTCGTCTGCTCACTTTTTCACCAGCTATCCCGTCCCGGACAACCAGTCGGAAGCGGCTGCGGAAGCCATCCGACAGGCTGACATGATGATGGAGCAGGTGAAGACGGTGCATGAAAACAGCCAGGCTGCCTATGACGCCAGTGCTGCTCTTTGGGACAATGTCCAGGTGAGTAGACTTTCCGACTGTTTTTGCTCTATGAGGAAATGTTACTCGAAAGATCTTATTCTACACAATCTCCTGTTGTTTGCGTCGAATTAGAGCACCCACTGGGTGTTTTGTTGTTTTTGGTAGTTTCGTTCTTCCACTCGGTCTGGACGAGTGGGATCTGAACCGGTGGGGGCACGCTAAGTGCACCCACTGGGTGTAGTCCCTGAGACCGCGGTCGACTGCTGGCAGTCGACTGGGGTCTGAGTTCCACTTTCCTTTCTTTTTCACTCCTTACACTCGACTCAGGCGGACCGGTCGAGTAGGATCCGAACCGGTGGGGGCACGCCAAGTGCACCCACTGGGTGTAGTCCCTGAGACAGCAGTCGATTGCTGGCAGTCGGCTGTGGTCTGAACAGCTTCTCTTTTTTTTGACTTGGTCCGGGCGGACCGGACGAGTTGAGTCTTAGTCAGCGGGGGCACGCCAAGTGCACCCGCTGGGTGTAGCCCCTGAGACCGCAGTCGACTGTGTGCAGTCGGCTGGGGTCTAAGCGAACTTCTTTAGGTTTTATTCACTCGGAAGTAAACAGCCTTTGATCTTATCGACTAATCCGTCTTTTGCCTTCTGCAGAAGTCTTGTACTCTTATTTCTAAGTTTGCTGAACTTGAGGAGAAGCAAAGGCAACTCAACCTCGACTTGGAATTGGCCCAGCAGAATCTGAAGAAAGCTCAAGGCGAAGCCGCTGGTATGGAAGGTAACTGACTGTCGACTGACTTTCAATATATTTCTTTGGTCTCTTCTTTGATTCGATTGTTTCTTTTGCAGAGAAAATGAAGTTGGCTCTGGAGAAGAAGGACTCGGACCTCGCTACCATGGAAAAAGCAGCCCAAGATAAAACTGCTCTCGCAGACCAGAAGCTTGCTTCAATCGGAACGCTGGAAGGGGAGGTGAACAAACTGAAATCTTTTCTTAATGAAGCTAACCACGAAGTGACCAGTCTGAAGAAGGACAAGGTCGTCCTGAATGAAAAGTTGGAGTCTGCGATCCGCAAGAGGAATGACATGGAAGCTTATCTGAGGACTCTTGCCAAGAAGCTCTATCTCACGCTGGAAGGTATTTCTTCTAATCCGACTGTGTTGATGCTTGCGATCGGATCTTGCTCGGTCGATTCACTAACTGCCAAGACTTCGACGAGGAAACTGGAAGGGTTGAGACGGGTTTGGACCCTATCGCTTCTCCAGTCTGCGACGAAACTACAATGAACGTGCTCGGACTAGAGTCCCGTATCGCCAGCGCCACAAGCTACCTCGCGCGCCTGAAGGAGGTAGTCTCCCGAATCGACTCACCGCTTTGGCCGAGGGCGACGCTCCAAAATGACCTGGAATCCCTGATGACTCGACTGAACGAGATCCCTGAGCGAGTGCAAGAATGGAAGAAATCTTCCGCTCGGTGTGGTGCTGACGTGGCGCTGTCCTTGGTGCGAGTCCATTGCAAGGAGGCTCGTGAAGACAAGCTGGCTGCGATCAAAGTCGCTAACACCAAAAAGCATGACTTCCAGTCCTTCATGGAGACTTTCATTGCTGCCGCCACTCGGATCGCTGATGGGATCGATCTGGACTCATTCGTGGAGCCTGCCAGCCCTCCTCCGGCCGAGTGAGCAAACTTATGAAACTTGAATCTGCTTTAAATTTGCCTCGGAATGCCGAGTGATCGTTGTAACTGTTGAACTCCTTCGGGCTTGGCGCCCCAGTACTTTTGATTTGCTGCTTGGAACTTTTGGGATTTATCTGAATTTGGTTTATCTCTGAATGTGCTTGTGTTTGCCTTCGAATGGACTTTGCTCACTGATCGGAACGCTTCATCGTCCTTGCGGATAGGGATGGAGCGGACATTGTACTTGTGCCGCAGCTCTGAAGGAGAAGGTTGCAGTCGACCTACACCTCGTCGTCCTTGCGGATAGGGATGGAGCGTACGTTGTACTTGTGTCGTAGCTCAGAAGGAGAAGGTTGCAGTCGACCTGCACCTCGTCGTCCTTGCAGATAGGGGTGGAGCGTACGTTGTACTGGTGCCGTAGCTCCGAAGGAGAAGGTTGCAGTCGACCTCCACCTCGTCGCCCTTGCGGATAGGGATGGAGCATACGTTGTGCCTGTGTCGTAGCTCCTAAGGAGAAGGTTGCAGTCGACCTGCACCTCGTCGTGGTATGTTTCGAACTTAGGCGAGTACTGGGCTGCAGCTAAGACCCCCGAGTGGGAGGACTGCCCTCCACTCGGTAAGATTTTTTTCAAACTTAGGCGAGTGCTGGACTGCAGCTAAGCCCCCGAGTGGGAGGATTGCTCTCCACTCGGTAGGATTTTTTCAAACTTACGCGAGTACTGGACTGCAGCTAAGTGTCTTAGTGAAAGAACTTAGGCGAGTACTGGACTGCAGCTAAGCCCCTGAGTGGGAGGATTGCTCTCCACTCGGTAGGATTTTTTCAAACTTAGGCGAGTACTGGACTGCGGCTAAGTCTCTTAGTGAGAGAACTTAGGCGAGTACTGGACTGCAGCTAAGCCCCAGAGTGGGAGGATTGCTGTCGATGTCAAAACTGGCGGATCTCGGGTAGGGGGTCCCGAACTGTGCGTCTAGGCGGGATGGTAACAGGAGGCAAGGGACACGAAGTTTTACCCAGGTTCGGGCCCTCTCGATGGAGGTAAAACCCTACGTCCTGCTTGATTAATATTGATGATATGGGTAGTACAAGAGTAGATCTACCATGAGATCAGAGAGGCTAAACCCTAGAAGCTAGCCTATGGTATGATTGTTGTTGTGTATGTTGTCCTACGGACTAAAACCCTCCGGTTTATATAGACACCGGAGAGGGTTAGGGTTACACAAAGTCGGTTACAATGGTAGGAGATCTGCATATCCGTATCGCCAAGCTTGCCTTCCACGCCAAGGAAAGTTCCTTCCGGACACGGGACGAAGTCTTCAATCTTGTATCTTCATAGCCCAGGAGTCCGGCTGAAGGTATAGTCCGGCCATCCGGACACCCCCTAATCCAGGACTCCCTCAGTAGCCCCTGAACCAGGTTTCAATGACGATGAGTCCGGCGCGCAGATTGTCTTCAGCATTGCAAGGTGGGTTCCTCCTCCAAGTACTTCATAGAAGATTTTGAACACAAAGATAGTGTCCGGCTCTGCAAAATAAGTTTCCACATATTGTCATAGAGAGAATAATATTTACACAAATCTAATCTGCTGACGCATTCCGTAGTGTGACACACCACGGCCAAGCCTTTATCCGAGTCGTTTTATTATCCCACCTCAGCATGTCATGCGAGGCGGTTTCCTTGGCATGTCTTGTTAAAGCAGAGAATGTGTCCCCTTATTCCGGGATTCTCATCAATACGGGCGTGGGTAACCCAACCGCTTCTAGGACTCATAGATTATAGGAAAGTCCAAACGGACACGGAGAGGACGCTTGATATTCACCCTCTTTATAAAGGGGACAAGGCTTTTATTTTTCCCTCCCGTGTTCAATCGAATCCTTCCCCCACCTCAAGCTCAAATGCCCGAAGTTCAGGTCAGGTGCTCCGAACCTTCAGTCATGTCCGGATCTAGCCTTCAAGGCCGATGGGTGCCTTCCTCCGTCACGGAAGAAGACATCAAAAAGTTGAGGGAGGCCAGATATCTGACTGCCGAGATTTTGCATCGGCTGCCTCCCCGAGGGCAGGCCATCCCCACCCCCGAACCCAACAAGAACGTCGTGTTCGTCTCCCACTTCCTCCGAGGTCTAGGCCTTGCTCTAGATCCTTTCGTAAGGGGTTTGATGTTTTACTACGGGCTAGACTTTCATGATCTAGCTCCGGACTCCTTTCTTCATATCACGACATTTATTGTTGCGTGCGAGGCCTTCCTCCGGGTTACCCCTCACTTTGGCCTATGGATCAAGACCATTGAAGTGAAGCGGAAGATGATCGAGGGGCAACATGCAGCGTGTGGAGGTGCCTTAATACGCAAGATGACAGGAGCTCCGTGGCCCAAAGGTTCCATCCCAGAGGTGTCCGAATTGTGGCAACAGGAGTGGTTCTACATCACGGCTCCTAGAAGTGCCAAGTGGGCGGCCCCCCTGTTTTCCGCTCGGGCCCTCCACCATAGCTGATGTCATGGATCAGCAGAGGTCTGAGCTGGGGTCCAGCCAAGGACGTGCCTATACTGCAAAGCCGCATTCGAGATCTCTTCAATGGAGATTTCAGTTTGGTTGCGGTAATACAGGTTATGCTGGTTCGTCAAGTCCAGCCTTGCAAACGCCGGCCTCTTCGCCTGTGGGAGTTCAATCCCGAAGGACCGCGTGCCATTCAAAATTTTCTCAGCCTGACGCACGAGGAGATGTACAAGTCATTCTTCGGACCTCAGGTGGAGTGTCCGGAAATCACTGAGGACGTGGGCCTGAGTAGTAACCGCGCCGCCGAACAGGTAAGGCATCTTCCAGCCGAACATACTATCTCTCCTTTGTTACGAAGTTATTTCTGAAAGTTCGCTTTTTGACCAGGACTGGCTAACAAAGGCGAAGTTGATTCGGTGTTCGGCCCCCCTCCCTGAGGGTTTTGAAAATCCGGTATTGGAAAAGATGCTCCAGACCGCACCTTGCCCGGAGCCCTTGAAGGAAGATACTGTGGAGGATAATGCGGGCGGACGCGGGCCCCCAACGTTGCCCATTCTAGCCGAGGGAGCGAGCGTCTCCATGAAGGAAGACGACCAGAAGAGGAAAAGGACTGCGCCCGGGGATTCGGAAGCCGAAGCTTCCAAACGGGAGAAGAAGTCTCCCACAGAGGGTCCTACCTTGGGGGGCGCTGTTGCCGCACAAAGTCCGCGGGGGGATCTATTCTCCCACGAGTCATAAGTGACCCGAAATACTTTTAATAGTATAGATATGCCATCTTTTTCTTCTGAGAAAATAACCACCGCATATATTTTTGCAGTTCGGGCCTTAGCCCCTCTCAAATGATCTCATCTTCGGGGGATCTTCTTCCAGAGATGATGGAGAGCGAAACGCCTCCTCCGGACTCCTCCGCTCCAGAAGCGGGCGACCCTGAAGTGTCGTCGCGGAGGGCCTCTCTGAGTCTGGTGAGTCCAGAAGATAATCCCATTGACCCCCGAAGCTCCCAGTGTTCGTCTCCCGAAGAGAGCAGACAGAAGAGTCCGACACCGTCTAGTATGCGATCGGATGTTCTGAGGGAGTTGGTGGGGAGAGCGGCCATCTCAGATGAACACCGTGTGCTGATGAATACGGTGATGGAGAGAATATCGTCTGCCGAAAGCGGATTGCATGAAGCTTTTATGAGTCTACTGACAGGCTTTGAGGTACGTAAAAGAATGTATGATAATCCTGCACATGCTAGGTGTGCCCTGTGTAGATAGTAGCCCCTGAGACTCTGGTTGTCGTCGGAAACGACGACGAACAGAGGATCATATTCCCAGGAAATAACCATACTGCCTCTATGTGCAGGTGATGGAAGCTCCGGTGGCTAGCCGGACTAGCGAGTTTGCCCATTTAGAACGGCAGTTGGATGCGGCAGACGCCGACATCGAGCTTGTTAACAAAAGGCTTGACGAGGCACAGGGTAAGTGTCATTATCTGGTAAATGCCACATAGGAAGAGCAGCATGATGCAGTATCTTTAATATGTTATGACTGCAGATGGAGCTGCCACTGTTGAAGCCTTGCAGGCAGAACTTGCCCGAGCCAAGGAACAAGCGAGGTTGGGTAATGCAGCTGCTGTGAAGGCGGCCGAAGAGTTGCAAGCCGAGAAGGCCGCGCATGGCGAGACCCGAGACAAGATGGCCAAGATGGCTATAGAATTAAAAGCCGCCTCCGACCATTGCCGGGTTCTTGAAAAGGAAAACCAAGCGAAGGCATCGGACCTTGAGAAGGCTGCTGCGACGAAAAAGGATCTCCACTCTGCTATGAGGGCAAAGAAGGAGGAGCTGCGGGAAGCCGGGGATATTGTAGCTGGGAAATCCTTTATGTTGCGGAGGAAATTCGGAGATCCATGGTATGCCCCTCTGGATCGGCTGTGGAGTTCGGAGGATGTGTATATGGATTTGGCGGCGAGCGCTGCCGATGCGGCCAAGTACTTCCAGGGTCAGACGGACCGTGAAGTAGACCAGCTATTTCGGAGACAATTCCATTCTCCTGAGCGTCCACTTTCATTGACTGACCAATTAGCCGAATGGGCCGAACTAAATAGGTTGTCCGGACTCTCCATGAGGTCTGTTGTGGATCAGCTATGGCCGGAAAGGTCAAAACCGAACAGCTATTTCAGCTTGGTGCAGCAGGTCCTTGACGTGGTGCCGCGCATTAATGCGATGAGGAGGTCGGCGTGCATAGAGGGCGCACGGATGGCATTTGCCCGTGTTAAGGCATACTGGGCGGAGATGGATGCTACTAATGTTGCAGCGCGGGATTCGGCTATAGGTCGAAAGGCTGCCGAGCACTACTTTGAAGAAGTTCTTGAGGGTGCCCGTTTGATAGAGACCCAGTGCTCAAAAAATATTATGTTTGAGTGATATGTAATCTCATTGTAAGCGAAATGCTTTTATAAATTTTTATAAGGCTATTTTTATACTTTTGCCTGAAAGTGATATGATGCCTCCTGGGCGGCCGTTTATGTATACATGTGTATAACCTGAAAGATTGCAGTCGTCAGCTTCAACCCCCACGCATATAATGCGGAGGTGCTCGCAAAAACACGCGTTCACACTTAACCCAACGTCTTGGTCCTATTAAGGAGGTGATAGTGGAGCGAGCGAGGCAACCGGACTATAATGCTTTAGCACTTTCACTTAGCCATAGGAGTTTGACAGTGGGGCTACTAGATAGCCCCTGGTGGCTCCGCACTCTCCCGATTCCGGGGTGCGTACATGCCTGGCCGGAAAACGTCCCTTCGCTAAGGCAGAGGAATTCTAACATTCCCACAGGTCATCGAGTGGTTGACCAGTCTCACGCTATATCATGACAGTCAGTTTTCGGCTTTCTCTACTGAGGTGCTCGTCCGGATGAACCAGGGCACAATCGCAGTAGTTCTCCTGGTGCCACCTTAGCCGGCAAGGCGGAACGTAAGGCACCAAAACACAGGAGCCGGGCAAACCCAACATTTGACCAAAGACAATGATTCGGAGCTGATGCATATAGGGCCAAACTCGCGACGCCGAACACTCCCTAAGGTATTCGGTCTTTGTGGTATAATTCGGGCCGAAATAGTGGCCTTTGTAAGAAGCCCCTTGTATCCAGGTATGTGCATTGTTCTGGCGTGGCCACATGCCAAGACGTCAGTATCCTTCTCAACGGTGGATATGTATCAACAAGAGACAGTAAAAAAGGTTTACGAAGGGTCTTAATCTAAAAAGAATCCTTGGAGCGGGTCCCTGCTACACGTCTGCGCCTGTGTCTCCGTTGTGCCGTATCCTGGATGGGTGTAGCACGATGATCGTCTGTAAAAGAGAAGAAGTTAAATGAAAAAGTTGTCATGCAAAAAGATAGTTTTTAAAGAAACCATGTATAATTCAAGATGATAAGAAATTGCCACTTGTTTGTGCGCGTTGAGCCCCTTGTATTGACAAATAGGGGTGTAACCACTTATTCCGTATAAATAGCGGCGCCGGACTTGATTAGTTGTATCTGAGGTCTTGACGACCTATTGGATGCTTTCACTTGTCCGGGCGTCTTTAGTGTGCGGCGGCCAAGGCAGCCTCACTCTCTTCGGCGCGCAGAGATCGCTTGATATTTCCGTGCACTGTAATGATGCCACGTGGACCGGGCATCTTGAGTGTGAGGGAGGCGTAGTGTGGTATTGCATTAAAGCGAGCGAAAGCTTCATGTCCGAGCAGTGCTTGATAGCCACTTTGAAACGGAGCGATGTGGAAAGTTAAATGCTCGCGACGAAAGTTATCGGGGGAGCCGAATATAACTTGTAGTAGGAGGGAGCCCGTACAACGAGCCCCTGGGCCTGGCGTTACTCCTTTAAAGGTAGTATTGCTATGGCGAATTTGTGTTGGGTCTAACCCCATCCCGCGGATTGTATCCTAATATATTAGGTTTAGGCTACTGCCGCCGTCCATCAAGACTCTTGTGAAGTGATATCCGCCAATTACTGGGTCTAATACCAGGGCAGCCCATCCTGCGTGTCGAATACTTGCTGAGTAATCGTGATGGTCGAAAATGATCGGTTGAGATGACCAGCGGCAGGACTTCGTGGTGACAGGCACTTGGGTATACTTTCCTGGGAGTGCCGCGTTGTTTTTTCCCTTGATTACGTGTAACACGTTTACTGTTTTGACTTCTGGTGGAAATTTCTTTTGTTCCCCCGTGTCTTGCTTGGGGGGCTCGTCCTCGTCTTCACTTAGTGTATCCTCCCCCTTGTGTACGGTGTTGAGCTTGCCGAACTGCTTGAAGACCCAACATTCTTTGTGGGTATGATTAGCAGGTTTACCAGGGGTACTATGAATCTGACATACTTGGTCCAGAATTTTTTTGAGGCTGGACAATTCATCCCTGGTGCCTTTAGGGGGTGGCTTTTGACATGGCCGAGAGCTTTTGAATCCGGCATTTACTGTCGTGCCCTTCGTGTTGTCTTCTTTATTCCGGCGTTTGTTATTGCCGTTGCGCCGTGATTTCCCGTTTCCACCTCTAACTTCAGATGTACTGGGGTCGCTGGTGCTGCATCTGGCTAGCCAGCTGTCCTCACCCGCACAAAAGCGGGTCATGAGGTTTGTTAATGCGGCCATCGTTCTCGGCTTATTTTGGCTGAGGTGTCTGGCGAGCCATTCGTCACGGATGCTATGCTTGAAAGCTGCTAAGGCTTCGGCGTCCGGACAGTCGACAATCTGATTCTTTTTAGTAAGAAACCTGTTCCAAAGCTTTCGGGCTGACTCTCCGGGCTGTTGAGTTATATGACTCAAATTGTCCACATCCGGATGTCGGACATAAGTCCCTTGAAAATTTGCCCGAAAGGCGTCTTCGAGCTCTTCCCAACTTCCAATGGAGCTTTCGGGGAGGCCTTTGAGCCAGTGACGAGCTGGCCCTTTGAGCTTGAGGGGTAGGTACTTGATGGCGTGGAGATCATCTCCTCGAGCCATATGGATATGAAGGATGTAGTCCTCAATCCAGACTCAAGGGTATGTTGTTCCGTCGTATGCCTCTATGTTTACGGGCTTGAATCGCTTTGGAAATTCGTGGTCCAGCACCTCATCGGTGAAACATAGGGGGTGTGAGGCACCCCTGTAGCTGGGTGTACCACGTTGTTCGGATATTTGTTGTGTTGCATTGTATGCTGGGGCGCGCTTGCGTGGTCCATAGATGGATCTTGTTGGACCGTCCTTTGGGTGCGAGCCCTCGCATTGGTTGCGTGTTGTATGGTGAGCGGCGTTGTATGCCGCTCTGTGTTGGTAGAGGGGTCGTCTATCCGACCAGGTAGCTGCTTCGATATTTGGTTCTGGGGGGTCTGAGGCCTCCTCATCGAATTCAGGTAGCAGATTCCGCTTTGGGTAACTCTTGGAGGGGCAATTGTCGCCGTACCTTGCTGCTGTGTTGATTATTTTACTCCAACTGATTTGGAGTGTGTCTTGCGCGGTCTTGAGCCTTTGCTTCTGCTTTTTCAGACTCCTCGCGGTGGCAACGAGCCTTTTACGAGCAGTCTGCTGCTCCGGGTGCCTGTCCGGTGTTATGTCGTCCGGACCATTATCCTTGATAAGATTTGTTTGTTCGGTTTGATTATCCGGATTGCCGATGTCCGGCAGCGGTTCGCCCGGTCCAGCGCTGGGTCTGTGTGATCGCTATTTCTGTCGAGGCGGGATTTGGGGCAGCGCTTGCATCGCCGCTTTGACTGCTTTTCGATGGAACCAGCCTTCGGTGCGTCCTTCCGCTCCTCGTCGTCATCTTTTGGTGCATCCACCATGTATACGTCATATGACGAGGTGGCGTTCCAGGGCCCAATAGGCGCTGGTTCTTCATCGTCTCCTTCATCGGCGTCCATACCGTCGATGTCTTCAGAGTCGAAGTCGAGCATGTCGGTTAAATCGTCGACGGTGGCTACAAAGTGGGTGGTGGGTGGGTTTTGAATTTCTTCATCGTCCGTATCCCAATCTCGCTGACCGTAGTCCGGCCAGGGCTCTCCTGATAAAGAGAGAGACTTTAGTGATTTCATAATACCGCCAAAGGGCGAGTGCTGAAAGATGTCCGCGACAGTAAACTCCATGATCGGCGCCCAATCGGATACGATCGGCAGAGGCGCGAATGGATCGGAGTTCGGAGAGGAGTCCGGCTCCTTGTAATCATGAGTCTCGTGGAGTGCGGGGCTGGTGTTTGGCTCAATCGCCGTTAGGATCGCAGCCCCCGAGGCGGCGTCCAACCATCCATCCTCGATCGGTGCGGTTGGCTCCGAATTAAGGGTCGAAGGCGATGCGGGTGCGGCCTTCAGGGCACTATTAGGTGGCAGAGCTAGATCATGCTCGTCGTGGCAGTGCGGCGCGCTTGGCAGTGGCTCGAATCCGTCGAAGATCAAGTCCCCGCGGATGTCAGCCATGTAGTTTAAACTTCCAAATCTGACCTGACGGCCAGGGGCATAGCTTTCGATCTGCTCTAGATGGCCAAGTAAATTGGCCCGCAGTGCAAAGCCGCCGAAGACAGAGATCTATCCGGGGAGACAAGTTCAGCCCCGAACCGCATCACTATTGATGATCGTGGGAGCCATCAAGCCTGACGGTGACGACACGGAGGAACTCTCAATGAAAGCACCAATGTCGGTGTCAAAACCGGCGGATCTTGGGTAGGGGGTCCCGAACTGTGCGTCTAGGCGGGATGGTAACAGGAGGCAAGGGACACGAAGTTTTACCCAGGTTCGGGCCCTCTCGATGGAGGTAAAACCCTACGTCCTGCTTGATTAATATTGATGATATGGGTAGTACAAGAGTAGATCTACCATGAGATCGGAGAGGCTAAACCCGAGAAGCTAGCCTATGGTATGATTGTTGTTGTGTATGTTGTCCTACGGACTAAAACCCTCCAGTTTATATAGACACCGGAGAGGGTTAGGGTTACACAAAGTCGGCTACAATGGTAGGAGATCTGCATATCCGTATCGCCAAGCTTGCCTTCCACGCCAAGGAAAGTCCCTTCCGGACACGGGACAAAGTCTTCAATCTTGTATCTTCATAGCCCAGGAGTCCGGCTGAAGGTATAGTCCGGCCATCCAGACACCCCCTAATCCAGGACTCCCTCAATTGCTCTCCACTCGGTAGGATCTTTTCAAACTTAGGCGAGTACTGGACTGCAGCTAAGTCTCCTAGTGAGGGAACTTAGGCGAGTACTGGACTGCAGCTAAGCCCTTGAGTGGGAGGATTGCTCTCCATTCGGTAGGATTTTTTCAAACTTAGGCGAGTATTAGACTGCAGCTAAGTCTCCTAGTGAGAGAACTTAGGCGAGTACTGGACTGCAGCTAAGCCCCCGAGTGGGAGGATTTCTCTCCACTTGGTAGGATTTTTTCAAACTTAGGCGAGTACTGGACTGCAGCTAAGTCTCTTAGTGAGAGAATTTAGGCGAGTACTGGACTGCAGCTAAGCCCCCGAGTGGGAGGATTGCTCTCCACTTGGTAGGATTTTTTCAAACTTAGGCGAGTACTGGACTGCAGCTAAGTCTCCTGGAGAGAGAACTTAGGCGAGTACTAGACTGTAGCTAAGCCCTCGAGTGGGAGGATTGCTCTCCACTCGGTAGGATTTTTTCAAACTTAGGCGAGTACTAGACTGCAGCTAAGTCTCCTAGTGAGAGAACTTAGGCGAGTACTGGACTGCAGCTAAGTCTCCGAGTGGGAGGATTGCTCTCCACTCGGTAGGATTTTCTTTCGAACTTAGGTGAGTACTGGACTGCAGCTAAGCCTCCTAGTGGGAGAACTTAGGCGAGTACTGGACTGCAGCTAAGCCCCCGAGTGGGAGGATTGCTCTCCACTCGGTAGGATTTTTTCAAACTTAGGCGAGTACTGGACTACAGCCAAGTCTCCTAGTGAGAGAACTTAAGCGAGTACTGGACTGCAGCTAAGCCTCCGAGTGGGAGGATTGCTCTCTACTCGGTAGGATTTTTTCAAACTTAGGCGAGTACTGGACTGCAGCTAAGCCTCCTAGTGGGAGGACTTAGGCGAGTACTGGACTGCAGCTAAGCCCCCAAGTGGGAGGATTACTCTCCACTCGGTAGGATTTTATTTCGAACTTAGGCGAGTACTGGACTGCAGCCAAGCCTCCTAGTGGGAGAACTTAGGCGAGTACTGGACTGCAGCTAAGCCCCCGAGTGGGAGGATTGCTCTCCAGTCGGTAGGATTTTCTTTCGAACTTAGGAGAAACGGATTCATGACTAAGCCCACCCACTAGGGGATTTCAGAAGTAAATAAGAACACAAGAACCGAACGATAGGACCATAAACTCTTGTCTTTGATAAACAAATTACAAAGGTGTTCCTTATTACATTTTATTCAAACGTGTGCTTAAGTATAAAAGGGGCGGAGCAGCTCCGTGTTCCAAGCCCGTGGCTCGTCTTTCTGATGCTCAATACTGTAAAGATGGTATGCTCCGTTGTGGAGAACTTTGGTGATGATGAAGGGGCCCTCCCAAGTCGGGGCAAGCTTGCGTGGTTTCTGTTGATCCACTCAAAGAACCAGGTCTCCTTCTTGAAAGGCTCGACCCCTCACATTTCTGGCGTGGAATCGACGCAACTCTTGCTGATAAATGGTCGACCGGATCAAGGCCATCTCTCTTTCCTCCTCTAAGAGATCGACTGAATCTTGCCGGGCCTGCTCTGCTTCCTCTTCGGAGAAGAGCTCGACTCGGGGTGCGTTGTGGAGCAGGTCACTTGGCAGAACAGCTTCGGCTCCATAGACTAAGAAGAAAGGAGTTCGTCCGGTCAACCGATTAATAGTTGTCCTTAAACCCCACAGAACTGACGGAAGTTCGTCAACCCAAGCGCCTGCTGCGTGTTTGAGATCACGCATCAGTCAGGGTTTCAGTCCTTTGAGAATTAAGCCATTGGCTCTTTCTGCTTGTCCGTTCGACTGCGGGTGAGCGACTGAAGCATAGTCGACTCGAGTGCCCTGAGAGGCGCAGAAAGCTCTGAACTCATCGGAATCGAAGTTCGACCCGTTGTCCGTGATGATGATGTGTGGGACTCCATATCTGAATGTCAATTCTCTGATAAAACTGACAGCGGTGCTAGCATCAAGGTTCTTGATAGGTTTAGCTTCGATCCATTTGGTATACTTGTCGACTGCAACGAGCACATGAGTGAAGCCGCTCCTGCCGGTTCTCAACGGTCCAACCATATCCAGTCCCCAAACAGCAAAGGGCCAGATGAGGGGGATGGTCTTCAGGGCTGATGCTGGCTTGTGAGACATGTCTGAGTAAAACTGGCAGCCTTCACATCTGTCGACTATATCTTTCGCCATTTCATTTGCTCGTGGCCAATAGAATCCAGCTCGGTATGCTTTAGCCACGATGGCCCTATAGGACGCATGATGACCACAGGTCCCCGAGCGGATGTCATTGAGGATCATTCGACCTTCTTCTGGTGTTATGCATTTCTGACCGACTCCAGTCACGCTTTCCCTGAACAGTTGTCCTCTTATCATAGTAAAGGCCTTGGATCGACGGACGATCTGTTGAGCCTCTTCTTCATCCTCTGGGACTTCTTTCCCGAGGATGTACGCAATGTAGGGCACTGTCTAGTCGGGAGTAATGGCTAGAACCTCCATGATCAGGTCGACCACGGCTGGGACCTCGACTTCAGTCGGATCTGTGGCGCTCTTAGGTTGCGGGGGCTCTTTAGTAAAAGGATCTTCCTGACTGTCGGCGAGTGAATATGATCCAAAAACACATTGCTGGGAATGGCTTCTCTCTTGGAACCTATTTTTTCCAAGTCATCCGCTGCTTGATTTTTCACTCGGGGTATGTGGTGGAGTTCTAACCCCTCAAACTTCTTCTCAAGCTTTCTCACCGCATTCCAGTAACCAGTCATGGCTGGGCTTCTGACGTCCCACTCCTTCATCACTTGATTAACTACCAAATCTGAGTCGCCATAGACCATGAGGCAACGGACGCCGAGTGAGATGGCCATGCGCAACCCATACAGGAGTGCTTCATATTCCGCTTCATTGTTGGAGGAATCAAAGTGAATCTGGAGGACATATCTGAGCCTGTCTCCTCGGGGGGATACCAGAACTACCCCGGCACCAGAACCATTCAGCATTTTGGATCCATCAACATGGTCCAGTGCTTAGAATGAACTTGAGTCAGCAGTAGCTGTTCGATCCACTCGGCGAGGAAATCTGCTATTGCTTGGGACTTGATAGCTTTCTTTGCCTCAAACTTGATATCCAAGGGAAGGAGTTCAATCGCCCATTTTGCCACTCGACCAGTTGCATCTCTGTTGTGCAGAATCTCTGACAATGGAGCGTCGCTGACGACTGTAACAGAGTGATCCGAGAAATAGTGTGCAACCTTCTTCATGGTCATGTAAATCCCATAGACAAGTTTCTGATAATGAGGATATCTCTGCTTTGACGGGGTCAGGACTTCAGAAATATAATAAACAGGGCATTGAACTTTATAAGCTTTTCCTTCTTCTTCCGGCTCGACCGTAAGTACTGTACTGATGACTTATCCAGTGGCTGCTATATAAAGTAGTAGAGGCTCTTTGCTGATTGGAGCAACAAGCACCGGCTGGGTGGAAAGCAGGGCTTTTAGCTCTGTAAACGTTGCATCAGCTTCTAGGGTCCACTCGAACTTATCTGATTTCTTCATCAGTCGGTAAAGAGGTAGCGCCTTTTCACCGAGGCGAGAAATGAATCGACTTAGGGCGGCCAAGCAACCAGTAAGCTTTTGGACATCATGCACATGCACAGGGCATTTCATTCGGAGTATAGCGCCTACTTTCTTTGGGTTAGCATCGATTCCTCGTTCGGAAACGAGGAAACCGAGTAACTTTCCGCCTGGAACTCCAAACGTGCACTTTGATGGATTGAGCTTGATATCATACCTTCTGAGGTTGGCAAAAAGTTTCAGCAAGGTCAGTCAGTAGGTCGGAACCTTTACATGACTTGACCACAATGTCATCCATGTATGCTTCCACATTCCGACTGATTTGAGTGAGCAGGCACTTCTGAATCATCCGCATGAATGTGGCTCTGGCATTCTTCAAATCGAATGGCATTGTGACATAACAGAAGCACCCAAACAGGGTGATAAAAGCTGTCTTTATCTCATCGGGTCCGTACAGACAGATTTGGTGGTACCCGGAGTAGGCGTCCAAAAAGGACAAACGCTCGCATCCTGCAGTCGAGTCGACTATCTGATCGATGCGAGGGAGAGGAAAGTGTTGTTTCGGGCAGGCCCAATTGATATGCTTGAAATCAATGCACATGCGAAGTGAGTCGTATTTCTTTGGGACCATGACAACATTGGCTAACCACTCGGAGTGGTAAATCTCTCGGATAAACTCAGCTGCCAAAAGCCGAGCCACCTCTTCACCGATTGCCTTTCTTTTCTGGACGGCGGACCATCGAAGATGCTCTTTGACTGGTTTCACCTTCGGGTCAACTCGCAAACGATGCTCAGCCAGTCCCCTGGGAACACCCGGCATGTCAGAAGGCTTCCATGCAAAGATGTCCCAGTTCTCACGGAGGAACTGGATGAGCACTTCTTCCTATTTGGAGTCGAGTGAGGTTGAAATGTGAGTCGGAGCAGCATTGGAATCTGTCGGATGAATGTGAATCGACTTCATTTCACCAGACGACTGGAATGCTGAATCTGTGGCTGGCTTCTTGGCTCGCAGCAAGTCACTCGGATCTGCATTTTTCTGGTATTCTTGCAATTCTACCACGGCCATCCGGGCATCGGCGATCTTTGAGCCCTTCTGGAAGCACTCTTCTGCCTTCTTCTGATTACCAGAGATAGTGATCACTCCTCTGGGACCAGGCATCTTCAGTTTGAGGTATATGTAACATGGTCGAGCCATAAATCGTGCATAAGCTGGCCTGCCCAGAATTGCATGATAAGCACTCTCGAAATCCACAACTTCAAATGTCAACTTTTCTTTGCGGTAATTTTTGGAATCACCGAAAACCACGTCGAGCGCAATCTGACCGAGGGATGTAGCCTTCTTGCCTGGAATAACCCCATGGAAACTCATATGGCTTTCACTGAGTCTGGACATCGGAATGCCCATTCCCTTCAACGTCTCTGCATACAGTATGTTCAGGCCACTGCCACCGTCCATCAGGACCTTTGTCAGTCGAGTGCCTTCGACCACCGGGTCGACCACCAGTGCTTGCCTCCTAGGGGTGGCGATGTGCGCTGGATGGTCAGACTGGTCGAATGTAATGGCAGTCTGTGACCACTTCAAGTAACTGGGTGTCACTGGAGCGACCATGTTCACTTCCCTGTTGATGACTTTCAATCGACTTTTGCTCTCAACGTCAGCAAAAATCATCAGAGTGGAATTCACGTGGGGATAACTATCATCATCCTCTCACTCATCCTCAGCCTTGTCTGCTTCCTTCTCCTTTTCCTTGGGATGCTTCTCTCAGAACTGCTGGATTAGGAGCCGATACTGCCGAGTGGTGTGCTTAGGGTAAATGAAATTACCTTCTTCATCTTTTTTGGTGTGGATATGGCACGGCAGATCCAACACGTCATTTCCATCTTGATCTTTTACTTTCTTGGGGTTCCACGGCCCTTTGGGCTTCCCCTTGAACTTTCCTTGAACCACAACCAAGGCTTCACCCGGAGCAGCTGGCTCGGCCTTGTGCTTCTGTTTCCGACCGGAGTTTCCTCCTCCGGCTTCGTGGGCGGCTGCTTTGTGCTTGCCACTCCGAAGTCGCTCTGCTTCTTCACCATTGGCATACTTGGTGGCAATTTCCATCATCCGAGCCAGAGTCATATTTCCTGTCCGGCCAAATTTCATATTCAACTCCCGATACCTGACGCCTTCCTTAAAGGCACAAATTGCCTGATGATCCGACACATCTTCTACCGTGTGGTGTAGGGTGATCCATCTCTGGATATAATCCCTCAAAGTTTCATTCGGTTTCTGAACACAACACTGTAATTCTGTCAAACCTGCCGGCCGTTTGCAAGTGCCCTCGAATGTTCTGACAAACACTCAGGCGAGATCTTCCCAAGTATAGATGCTGCCAGGCGCTAACTGATTCAGCCATGCTCTAGCCGAACCCTCCAACATCAGAGGAAGGTGTTTCATGGCCACTTCATCATTGCCGCCACCAATCTGGACAGCCACTCGGTAGTCTTCAAGCCAAGTGTCAGGCTTGGACTCTCCGGTGAACTTACTGACTCCAGACGCCAACCTGAAGTTGGGGGAATCACCGCAGCCCTGATAGCTCTGCTGAAGCACTCTGGACCAGAGACATGCACCCTGTTGCTGGTTTGCGGATCTCTGTCATGGCCCTCTCGGTGAGCTCTGTTTCTGTCGACCAAGCCCTGCACGAGAATAGATCTCGCATCAAAGCCTGGCTCCCTGGGGTCGACTGGAATACCTCGTCCGACACTGTGAGGGCGTCTGTCTTCATGTGGCCGGGGCACATATGACCCACTCCTTGGAGGAGGCGTGGGCACTCGACGGCGATCATCGCGATCGGCATGGCGATCATACTGCTCTCGGTTTTTTTACTGATCACGCCGATCTCCACGTCCCTCACACCTCGGGGGCAATCTTGGGCTATGGGCCGACTGAATTGTGTCTGCGACCACAGATCTGCTATGGATCCAATTCCGCGACTGAGATACGACCATATTCTGCTCTCCCGCTGCCCGGAGCAAGGCTCTGATCTGCACCAGACCTCGGCCAGCTTCTGATTGGGAAGGTTGGATCGACTCTGCTATCCGGGCACCAGCTGCTAGATTCTGGATCGGTGTTCGGTATACCTGAGTCGGAGGTGGAAAAAGATGGCGTCGACTGGACTCAGGAGCTCGTTGTCGAGCGCGATCATCGAGTGCGCGCTGGAGGTTCTCCAGTCGAGTGCGCTCAGCCAGGTTGGCCAAGCGTGCCTACTCCAAGGCCTGGGCCTTAGGGGTTTCTCCAACTATAGGAGTATGTAATGCATCCATGTTCCGGCGGCAAAGTTCCTCCCTCTACTGCGAGGAGAGGGGTTCGGGGCGGTACTCCTTGTGAACGCGCGACGGATCGCCGTTCCCGTCGCCTCCGTCCTCACGGTTGAAGCCAGGAGGGCTGCGTGGTCCATTGACCATCAAGACTTCCGCCGCCGGGTCGTTGCTATCGCACTCGGATGCGGTCTCTACAGAGCCAGTCGACAGATTGAACAGGCCGTAGAGAGTTTCATCGGGCTCGATCACCGCGACTTGAGGGGTGGACGACTGGCGGGCCACCGCATGCTTCACCCACCGCTGAAGCCTCCACCGACCGAAGCGCTTGCTCCGGCGGGCCGCAGGGAGGGGGAAAGCTGCTGGAGTCGACTGATACTGGGTCGACGGTTGCCGCAGGAGGACGCCGCGGACGCACGCGCGAAAGTGCGTCGCCCCGCGGGCGGGGAGCGCATCGGCGTCGAGTGGTGCCTCCTGAAGCCAAGCGGAGTCGTCGGCGACAAACACGAGCGCGCCGAAACAGATCTCACGGCCCTCAGCCAAACCTCCGCCTGGAACCATGATGAAGGGGATCGAAAAAATTGCAACTTCTCCAACAAGTTGCTAAGACACCTACCCCATGGTGGACGCCAACTGTCATGGTTCTAAGACTGACAGTAGAATAAGGGGGTAGGAATGTAGAGGCAAGATCCTAGCTATGGAGGAATTGTACACACAAGTTTTATGAGTTCAGACCCTTCTCGGAGGAAGTAACAGCCCTATGTCTCGGAGCCCGGAGGCGGTCGACTGAATATATGCGTGTGAATTACAGAAAGTGCGAACCCCTCTCCCAGAGAAGGGGGGTGGCTTATATAGAGTACGCTAGGACCCCAGCTCCCCTCCGTTACACAAGGTTCAATGCTCATAAAAGAGGGGCGTTACTGGTAACGTCTGCAGTAAAGTGTTGTAAATGCCCATAAAGCTATGGTTTAAGTCCTGACCGTTGCAGAGTGGAGAGTTTCTCATCTTCTGGTGGTCGAGTGTCTTCAAGGTGGTCGAGTGGATGATGGTTTCTCTTCGAATGCTTCTGATTCTTTGTAGAGATGTCCTTGGGGAGGGTATGTTGGACAGATCCATGACCCTACCCTAAGTACATAGCTTCATCACCCGTCGTGCCGCCGGGCAGGCCAGCACGCCTCCAGGCCGTGTCGCCGGGCAGGCCGCCGCGTCGCCGCCATGCGTCCAGGCTGGCCGCCATGCCTCGAGGTTGCGCCGCTAGGCATCAAGGCCATGTCTCCCCCATCACAACAAGGCCGGTCAGGTCACGCCGTGTCCCTGTTGTCACGATGCTCCAACCGCTGTCACCACACCTTCTGTTGCGTCACTGACTTGAGGGCCCTAGCGTCGTTTAATGGGAAATAGGAAAAACAATTTTAGGGCGGAAGAACTTTCACGGCAACTGAGTAAAGTAGGCGTTAGAAAATTTTCCTTAAATTATACGACCATCCCATAAAATGACTTTTACGGGCAATTTTACAAGAGCCATTGGAGTTGCTCTAAGTGCAGTAATATTGCAACAAGTATACATATGTACAGATGTACTCCTATACGAGATTCACGCTCACACATTCCAAGATTTCATCGGTTAATAACCAAATAAAAATTCTACCACTAAAGAAAAGGAAAGAAATGTGATCTGTGTCTCACCTTGTGTGACAACCTTCCGGCGCCGTTCTCTCGGTGGCTACCCTCCGTTGATGATCTCTTGGGCGTCGGTGGTGAGGGGATTGCAGAATCTCATGCATGCCGATTCGTGTAGCTATAGGATCATTGGCGGCAGCTCAGGGGATGCTTCTGTCTTAATTGTAATTCTCCTTCTTGGTTGATGGTCCTTTGTACAAAGCTTGACATTATGTTGGCTATTCAGTTTGGCCAGGTACCGACCTATGTGGCTTATACCTTAATCCTTATTTTATGAGTCAGACATGTATTATCATAAAAAATTTAACAAAAAGAAGTCAAACATAACACTAAAATAATAAAGAACATGTGATACCTTTGTCGAGGTGTGATCCATGGACAACCTTGCTCACCGCAACTAGAAAGGTAGGAAAATAATGCCGTTTTCATCATGAAGAGACTATTAAACATCTCTTCTTCCATTATATTTTGCCCTATCAAGTTAGTTATCCAAGTCGCTGTTGGGGAACGTAGTAATTTCAAAAAAATTCCTACGCACACGCAAGATCATGGTGATTCATAGCAACAAGAGGGGAGAGTGTGATCTACGTACCCTTGTAGATCGACAACGGAAGAGTTAGCACAACGTGGTTGATGTAGTCGTACGTCTTCATGGCCCGACCGATCAAGCACCGAAACTACGGCACCTCTGAGTTTTAGCACACATTCATCTCGATGACGATCCCCGGACTCCGATCCAGCAAAGTGTCGGGGAAGAGTTCCGTCAGCACGACGGCGTGGTGACGATCTTGATGCACTACCCTCGCAGGGCTTCGCCTAAGCACCGCTACAATATTATCGAGGACTATGGTGGAAGGGGGCACCGCACACGGCTAAGAATATGATCACGTGGATCAACTTGTGTGTCTAGGGGTGCCCCCTGCCCCCGTATATAAAGGAACAAGGGGAGGAGGCCGGCCGGCCCTATAGGCACGCCAAGGAGGAGTCCTCCTCCTAGTAGGAGGAGGACTCCTACTAGGAGGGGGAAAGAAGTGGGGAGGGAGAGGGAAAGGGGGGCGCCCCCCCCCCTCTCCTAGTCCAATTCGGACCAGGGGGGAGGAGGCGCGCGGCCCACCTTTGGCTGCCCCTCTCTCTTTCCACTAAGGCCCATATGGCCCATTACTTCTCCCAGGGGGGTTCCGGTAACCCTCCGGCTCTCCGGTTTTCTCCGAAATCACCCGGAACACTTCCGGTGTCCGAATATAGCCGTCCAATATATCAATCTTTATGTCTCGACCATTTCGAGACTCCTCGTCATGTCCGTGATCACATCCGGGACTCCAAACTAACTTCGGTACATCAAAACTCATAAACTCATAATATAACTGTCATCGAAACCTTAAGCGTGCGGACCCTATGGGTTCGAAAATAATGTAGACATGACCGAGACACGTCTCCGGTCAATAACCAATAGCGGAACCTGGATGCTCATATTGGCTCCTACATATTCTACGAAGATCTTTATCGGTCAGACCGCATAACAACATACGTTGTTCCCTTTGTCATCGGTATGTTACTTGCCCGAGATTCGATCGTCGGTATCTCAATACCTAGTTCAATCTCGTTACCGGCAAGTCTCTTTACTCGTTCCGTAATACATCATCTCACAACTAACTCATTAGTTGCAATGCCTGCAAGGCTTATGTGATATGCATTACCGAGAGGGCCCAGAGATACCTCTCCGACAATCGGAGTGACAAATCCTAATCTCGAAATACGCCAAGCCAACATGTACCTTTGAGACACCTGTAGAGCACCTTTATAATCACCCATTTACGTTGTGACGTTTGGTAGCACACAAAGTGTTCCTCCGGCAAACGGGAGTTGCATAATCTCATAGTCATAGGAACATGTATAAGTCATGAAGAAAGCAATAGCAACATACTAAACGATCGGGTGCTAAGATAATGGAATGGGTCATGTCAATCAGATCATTCACCTAATGATGTGATCCCGTTAATCAAATAACAACTCCTTGTTCATGGTTAGGAAACATAACCATCTTTGATTAACGAGCTAGTCAAGTAGAGGCATACTAGTGACACTCTGTTTGTCTATGTATTCACACATGTATTATGTTTCCGGTTAATACAATTCTAGCATGAATAATAAACATTTATCATGATATAAGGAAATAAATAATAACTTTATTATTGCCTCTAGGGCATATTTCCTTCAGTCTCCCACTTGCACTAGAGTCAATAATCTAGTTCACATCGCCATGTGATTTAACAGCAATAGTTCACATCACCATGTGATTAACACCCATAGTTCACATCGATATGTGATCAACACCCGAAGGGTTTACTAGAGTCAGTAATCTAGTTCACATCGCTATGTGATTAACACCCAAAGAGTACTAAGGTGTGATCATGTTTTGCTTGTGAGATAATTTTAGTCAACGGGTTTGTCACATTCAGATCCGTAAGTATTTTGCGAATTTCTATGTCAACAATGCTCTGCACGGAGCTACTCTAGCTTATTGCTCCAACTTTCAATATGTATCTAGATCGAGACTTAGAGTCATCCAGATCTGTGTCAAAACTTGCATCGACGTAACTTTTTAGGACGAACCTTTTTGTCACCTCCATAATTGAGAAATATTTCCTTATTCCACTAAGGATAATTTTGACCACTGTCCAGTGATCTACTCTTAGATCACTATTGTACTCCCTTGCTTAACACAGTGTAGGGTATACAATAGATCTGGTACACAGCATGGCATACTTTATAGAACCTATGGCCAAGGCATAGGGAATGACTTTCATTCTCATTCTATTTTCTGCCGTGGTCGGGCTTTGAGTCTTACTCAACTTCACACCTTGTAACACAGGCAATAATTCTTTCTTTGACTGTTCTATTTTGAACTATTTCAAAATCTTGTCAAGGTATGTACTCATTGAAAAAACTTATCAAGCATCTTGATCTATCTCTATAGATCTTGATGCTCAATATGTAAGCAGCTTCACCGAGGTTTTCTTTGAAAAAATCCTTTCAAACACTCCTTTATGCTTTGCAGAATAATTCTACATTATTTTCGATCAACAATATGTCATACATATATACTTATCAGAAATGCCGTAGTGCTCCCACTCACTTTCTTGCAAATACAGGCTTTACCGCAAGTCTGTATAAAACTATATGCTTTGATCAACTCATCAAAGCATATATTCCAACTCCGAGATGCTTGCACCAGTTCACAGATGGATCGCTGGAGCTTGCACATTTTGTTAGTACCTTTCGGATTGACAAAACCTTCTAGTTGCATCGTATACAACTCTTCTTCAATAAATCCATTAAGGAATTCAGTTTTGTTTATCCATTTGCCAGATTTCATAAAATGCGGCAATTGCTAACATGATTCGGACAGACTTAAGCATAGATACGAGTGAGAATCTCTCATCGTAGTCAACACCTTTTTACGATGAACCTTTTGTCACCTCCATAATCGAGAAATATTTCCTTATTCCACTAAGGATAATTTTGACCAATGTCCAGTGATCTACTCTTAGATCACTATTGTACTCCCTTGCTTAACACAGTGTAGGGTATACAATAGATCTGGTACACAACATGGAATACTTTATAGAACCTATGGCCGAGGCATAGGGAATGACTTTCATTCTCTTTCTATCTTCTGCCGTGGTCGGGCTTTGAGTCTTACTCAATTTCATACCTTGCAACACAGGCAAGAACTCTTTCTTTGACTGTTCCATTTTGAACTACTTCAAAATCTGGTCAAGGTATGTACTCATTGAAAAAACTTATCAAGCGTCTTAATCTATCTCTATAGATCTTGATGCTCAATATGTAAGCAGCTTTACCGAGGTCTTTCTTTGAAAAACTCCTTTCAAATATTCCTTTATGCTTTCCAGAAAATTATACATTATTTCCGATCAACAATATGTTGTTCACATATACTTATCAGAAATGTTGTAGTGCTCCCACTCACTTTCTTGTAAATACAGGCTTCACCGTAAGTCTGTATAAAACTATATGCTTTGATCAACTTATCAAAGCTTATATTCCAACTCCGAGATGCTTGCACCAGTCCATAGATGGATCGTTGGAGCTTGCATATTTTGTTAACACCTTTAGGATTGACAAAACCTTCTGGTTGCATCATATACAACTCTTCTTTAAGAAATCCATTAAGGAATGCAGTTTTGTTTATCCATTTGCCAGATTTCATAAAATGCGGCAATTGCTAACATGATTCGGACAGACTTAAGCATATATACGAGTGAGAAAATCTCATCGTAGTCAACACCTTGAACTTGTCGAAAACCTTTTGCGACAATTCTAGCTTTGTAGATAGTAACACTACTATCAGCGCCCGTCTTCCTCTTGAAGATCCATTTATTTTCTATGGCTTGCCGATCATCGGGCAAATCCATCAAAGTCCATACTTTGTTCTCATGCATGGATCATATCTCAGATTTTATGGCCTCAAACCATTTCGCGTAATCTGGGCTCATCATCGCTTCCTCATAATTCGCAAGTTCGTCATGGTCTAGTAACATGACTTCCAGAACAGGATTACTGTACCACTCTGGTGCGGATATCACTCTAGTTTACCTACGAGATTCAGTAGTAACTTGATCTGAAGTTACATTATCATCATCATTAGCTTCCTCACTAATTGGTGTAGTAGTCACAGGAACAGATTTCTGTGATGAACTACTTTCCAATAAGGGAGCAGGTACAGTTACCTCATCAAGTTCTACTTTCCTCCCACTCACTTCTTTCGAGAGAAACTCCTTCTCTAGAAAAACTCTGAATTTAGCAACAAAAGTCTTGCCTTCGGATTTGTGATAGAAGGTGTACCCAACAGTCTCCTTTGGGTATCCTATGAAGACATATTTCTCTGATTTGGGTTTGAGCTTATCAGGATGAAACTTTTTCATATAAGCATCACAATCCCAAACTTTAAGAAACGACAACTTTGGTCTCTTGCCAAACCATAGTTCAGATTGTGTCGTCTCAACGGACTTAGATGGTGCCCTTTTAAATGTGAATGCAGCTGTCTCTAATGCATAATCCCAAAACGATAGTGGTAGATTGGTAAGAGACATCATAGTTCACACCATATCTAATAAAGTGCGGTTATGACGTTCGGACACACCATTATGCTGTGGTGTTCCAGGTGGCGTGAGTAGTGAAACTATTTCACATTGTTTTTAACTGAAGGCCAAACTCGTAACTCAAATATTTTACTTCTGCGATCATATCGTAGAAACTTTTTATTTTTGTTACGATGATTCTCCACTTCACTCTGAAATTCTTTGAACTTTTCAAATGTTTCAGACTTGTGTTTCATCAAGTAGATATACCCATATCTGCTCAAATCATCTGTGAAGGTCAGAAAATAACGATACCCGCCGTGAGCCTCAACACTCATCGGATCACATACATCAGTATGTATTATTTCCAATAAGTCAGTTGCTCGCTCCATTGTTCCGGAGAACGGAGTCTTAGTCATCTTGCCCATAAGGCATGGTTCGCAAGCATCAAGTGATTCATAATCAAGTGATTCCAAAATCCCACCAGCATGGAGTTTCTTCATGCGCTTTACACCAATATGACCTAAACGGCAGTGCCACAAATAAGTTGCACTATCATTATTAACTTTGCATCTTTTGGTTTCAATATTATGATTATGTGTATCACTACGATTGAGATCCAACGAACTATTTTCATTGGGTGTGTAACCATATAAGGTTTTATTCCTGTAAACAGAACAACAATTTATTCTCTTACTTAAATGAATAACCGTATTACAATAAACATGATCAAATCATATTCATGCTCAACGCAAACACCAAATAACACTTATTTAGGTTCAACACTAATCCCGAAAGTATAGGGAGTGTGCGATGATGATCATATCAATCTTGGAACCACTTCCAACACACATCATCACTTCACCCTTAACTAGTCTCTGTTTATTCTGCAACTCCCGTTTCGAGTTACTAATCTTAGAAACTGAACCAGTATCAAATACCGAGGGGTTGCTATAAACACTAGTAAAGTACACATCAATAATATGTATATCAAATATACTTATGTTCACTTTGCCATCCTTCTTATCCGCCAATCACATGGGGTAGTTCCGCTTCCAGTGACCAGTCCCTTTGCAGTAGAAGCACTTAGTCTCAGGCTTAGGACCAGACTTGGGCTTCTTCACTTGAGCAGCAACTTGCTTGTTGTTCTTCTTGAAGTTCCCCTTCTTCCCTTTGCCCTTTTATTGAAACTAGTGGTCTTGACTACCATCAACACTTGATGCTCTTTCTTGATTTCTACCTTCATCGATTTCATCATTATGAAAAGCTCGGGAGTCATTTTCGTCATCCCTTGCATACTATTGTTCATCACGAAGTTCTACTAACTTGGTGATGGTGACTACAGAATTCTGTCAATCACTATCTTATCTGGAAGATTAACTCCCACTTGATTCAAGCGATTGTAGTACCCAGACAATCTGAGCACATGCTCACTAGTTGAGCGATTCTCCTCCATCTTTTGGCTATAGAACTTGTTGGAGACTTCATATCTCTCAACTCGGGTATTTGCTTGAAATATTAACTTCAACTCCTGGAACATCTCATATGCTCCATGACGTTCAAAACGTCTTTGAAGTCCCGATTCTAAGCCATTAAGCATGGTGCACTAAACTATCAAGTAGTCATCATATTGAGCTAGCCAAACGTTCATAACGTCTGCATCTGCTCCTGCAATAGGTCCGTCACCTAGTGGTGCATCAAGGACATAATTCTTCTGTGCAGCAATGAGGATAAACCTCAGATCACGGATCCAATCCACATCATTGCTACTAACATCTTTCAACACAATTTTCTCTAGGAACATATCAAAATAAACACAGGGAAGCAACAACGCAAGCTATTGATCTACAACATAATTTGCAAAATACTATCAGGACTAAGTTCATGATAAATTTAAGTTCAATTAATCATATTACTTAAGAACTCCCACTTAGATAGACATCTCTCTAATCCTCTAAGTGATTACGTGATCCAAATCAACTAAACCATATCCAATCATCACGTGAGATGGAGTAGTTTCATTGGTGAACATCGCTATGTTGATCATATCTGCTATATGATTCACGCTCGACCTTTCGGTCTCCGTGTTCCGAGGCCATATCTGTATATGCTTGGCTCGTCAGGTATAACCTAAGTATTCTGCGTGTGCAACTGTTTTGCACCCGTTGTATTTGAACGTAGAGCCTATCACACCCGATCATCACGTGGTGTCTCAGCACGAAGAACTTTCGCAACGGTGCATACTCAGGGAGAACACTTCTTGATAATTAGTGAGAGATCATCTTATAATGCTACCGTCAATCAAAGCAAGATAAGATGCATAAAAGATAAACATCACATGCAATCAATATAAGTGATATGATATGGCCACCATCATCTTGTGCTTGTGATCTCCATCTTCGAAGCACCGTCATGATCACCATCGTCACCGGCGCGACACCTTGATCTCCATCGTAGCATCATTGTCGTCTCTCCAATCTTATGCTTCCACGACTATCGCTACCGCTTAGTGATAAAGTAAAGCATTAGAGGGCGATTGCATTGCACACAATAAAGCGACAACCATATGGCTCCTGCCAGTTGCCGATAACTCGGTTACAAAACATGATCATCTCATACAGTAAAATTCAGCATCATGTCTTGACCATATCACATCACAACATGCCCTGCAAAAACAAGTTAGACGTCCTCTACTTTGTTGTTGCAAGTTTTACGTGGCTGCTACGGGCTTAAGCAAGAACCAATCTTACCTACGCATCAAAACCACAATGATAGTTTGTCAAGTTGGTGCTGTTTTAACCTTCGCAAGGACCGGGCGTGGCCACACTCGGTTCAACTAAAGTTGGAGAAACTGTCACCCGCAAGCCACCTATGTGCAAAGCACATCGGGAGAACCAGTCTCGTGTAAGCGTACGCGTAATGTCGGTCCGAGCTGCTTCGTCCAACAATACCGCCGAACCAAAGTATGACATGCTGGTAAGCAGTATGACTTATATCGCCCACAACTCACTTGTGTTCTACTCGTGCATATAACATCAACATATAAAACTTAGGCTCTGATACCACTGTTGGGGAACGTAGTAATTTCAAAAAATTTCCTACGCACACGCAAGATCATGGTGATGCATAGCAACGAGAGGGGAGAGTTTGATCTACGTACCATTGTAGATCGACAACGGAAGCGTTAGCACAACGTGGTTGATGTAGTCGTACGTCTTCACGGCCCGACCGATCAAGCACCGAAACTACGGCACCTCCGAGTTTTAGCACACGTTCAACTCGATGACGATCCCCGGACTCCGATCCAGCAAAGTGTCGGGGAAGAGTTCCGTCAGCACGACGGCGTGGTGACGATCTTGATGCACTATCGTCGCAGGGCTTCGCCTAAGCACCGCTACAATATTATCGAGGACTATGGTGGAAGGGGGCACCGCACACGGCTAAGAATATGATCACGTGGATCAACTTGTGTGTCTAGGGGTGCCCCCTGCCCCCGTATATAAAGGAACAAGGGGAGGAGGCCGGCCGGCCCTATAGGCACGCCAAGGAGGAGTCCTCCTCCTAGTAGGAGGAGGACTCCTACTAGGAGGGGGAAAGAAGTGGGGAGGGAGAGGGAAAGGGGGGCGCCCCCCCCTCTCCTAGTCCAATTCGGACCAGGGGGGAGGAGGCGCGCGGCCCACCTTTGGCTGCCCCTCTCTCTTTCCACTAAGGCCCATATGGCCCATTACTTCTCCCAGGGGGGTTCCGGTAACCCTCCGGCTCTCCGGTTTTCTCCGAAATCACCCGGAACACTTCCGGTGTCCGAATATAGCCGTCCAATATATCAATCTTTATGTCTCGACCATTTCGAGACTCCTCGTCATGTCCGTGATCACATCCGGGACTCCAAACTAACTTCGGTACATCAAAACTCATAAACTCATAATATAACTGTCATCGAAACCTTAAGCGTGCGGACCCTACGGGTTCGAGAATAATGTAGACATGACCGAGACACGTCTCCGGTCAATAACCAATAGCGGAACCTGGATGCTCATATTGGCTCCTACATATTCTACGAAGATCTTTATCGGTCAGACCGCATAACAACATACGTTGTTCCCTTTGTCATCGGTATGTTACTTGCCCGAGATTCGATCGTCGGTATCTCAATACCTAGTTCAATCTCGTTACCGGCAAGTCTCTTTACTCGTTCCGTAATACATCATCTCACAACTAACTCATTAGTTGCAATGCTTGCAAGGCTTATGTGATATGCATTACCGAGAGGGCCCAGAGATACCTCTCCGACAATCGGAGTGACAAATCCTAATCTCGAAATACGCCAAGCCAACATGTACCTTTGGAGACACCTGTAGAGCACCTTTATAATCACCCATTTACGTTGTGACGTTTGGTAGCACACAAAGTGTTCCTCCGGCAAACGGGAGTTGCATAATCTCATAGTCATAGGAACATGTATAAGTCATGAAGAAAGCAATAGCAACATACTAAACGATCGGGTGCTAAGCTAATGGAATGGGTCATGTCAATCAGATCATTCACCTAATGATGTGATCCCGTTAATCAAATAACAACTCCTTGTTCATGGTTAGGAAACATAACCATCTTTGATTAACGAGCTAGTCAAATAGAGGCATACTAGTGACACTCTGTTTGTCTATGTATTCACACATGTATTATGTTTCCGGTTAATACAATTCTAGCATGAATAATAAACATTTATCATGATATAAGGAAATAAATAATAACTTTATTATTGCCTCTAGGGCATATTTCCTTTAGTCGCATCCAACTTAGGGTCACCGTGTAATGTTGCCAACATGTTTGGCCATTGATCGGATGGAGTTCCGTATATGTTTTGCTCGTTGATTAGGGTTGGAGTGTTATCCTTTATTTGGATACTATGCCTATGTAGAAATAATTGGTTTTAATTCCAAAAAATTCACTTGCCTATGGATTATTTACCAGCATACTCTCTCTGTCCAAAAAAGCTTGTCCCAAGCTTGTGTCTCAAATTGATGTATCTAGCACTAACTTGGTGCTAGATACATCCATTTGAGGGACAAACTTTTTTGGATGGAGGGAGTACACATTAGTTTTGCATTTAATCTTTTCTACAATGACAGGAGTGTTGACCATTGTTTATCATGATGTGCTCGGGGTTAGAGCCAGACCAAATAGGTTTATACACCATATGGACGTAGTCTTCGGATAGGCCCACAACCTCTTCGTTGTAGGTTTAGTTTTGGTCTGTTATGATTTTGTTTGTGACTTATTGGTATGTGTGCGCCCTAATTGTAGAGATGTTGGGGCGTGCATAATGTGCTTTTGTATTAGTATATTTTGCATTAATAAAGATCCCTTTTTTCAAAAATAAAAATACAACCACTCTTATGAACGAGAATTGCAAAAAGAATTTTCAGTTAATTATTATTATCTTAGATAAAAGGCATACGCCTGACTTTATAAATAAAGCCACCAAGCAGAGTAGCACAACCAACATCCAAGCAAACAAAGTAGTAGGATAGTAGATAGAATAAGTCGCATACATGGCAACCTAGCCAGTCATGGCACGCAGGCCAGCCTTCAAAAGAAATGATAGATAATGATATAAGGAAGCTAGAATTAAGACGCCTCCCGAAGCCAGCGCACCAAGGAGGAAGCCGTGATTTGAATCCTGGATGCCATGCCGTCGAAAGCCTCGTGGTCCGCTTCCTTAATCAATAATCTCCACTGCTGTAGGAAAACACCAGTTTTAAATAAGCAACTAACAGGATTAGCCGGGAAGATGTGTTCAATGGTAAACTTGTTTCTAGTGGTCCACAACGACCAACAAATCGCTGCAAACCCAACCTAGAAGATCCTTTTAGAAGCCCCAGATAGCCCGCTGGCCAGTCTCCGCAAGTCCACAAAGGACGAGGGATTCCAATTCACTTGCAGCCAATAACGAATACAACACCACACAAACTTAGCCAAAGAGCACTGAAAGAAGATATGATCAGTGGTTTCGATGGCCCCGCATAAGGCGCATCTGTCAGAGCCCAGACCATTCCTTTTCCGAATTTGATCCACCGCAGGAAGCTTCCCACGAAAAGCTTGCCACATGTAAATTTTGATCTCGGGAGGAATTTGCGCACTCCAAAGGCACTTGAACTTGGACGTGGGGGAGCCAGAGATGAGTTTAGCATAAACAAATTTAACCAAAAAGCGACCAGAAGAAGAATGGGGCCAGACAACCGAATCCTCTTCCTCCAAGAGCAAGGGGAAGCAAGCAATAAGGCGGTGCCAATCTTCCAACTCTTCAGGAGATAGCGTTCTATGAAGGTCTAGATCCCAGTTATTTAGAGAGAGCTCGAAGATAGAGATCTCCGGATTAGAACAATAAGAAAACAAGGTAGGGAATGACACCGCGAGGGTGGATTCCCCGCACCACTAGTCTAACAAAAAGCGAATAGATCTGCCATTCCTGACTATAAATTTGACCAAGGATTAAAAAATCGGGCGAACTTTAACGAGTTGATGCCAAAAATGGGAACCACCAGAGGTGGAAGCAAACATGGGGCTCGACGTCGGGAAGTACTTAGCCTTGAGAATGGTGAGCCACAAAGGAGACTCCACAGAAGACATGATTTTCCACCGCCACTTTAAAATGAGGCATTTATTCATGACAGCCGTGTTGCCTAACCCACCCAGGTTTTTGGGTCGACAAATGTATTTCCATTTCACCATCATGTATTTGCGCTTATTATCTGCCGAATTCTAGTAGAAGGCACCCCTGTGCTTATCAAAACCAGTGTGTGTCGATATGTCTCCAACGTATCTATAATTTTTGATTGTTCCATGCTATTGTATTATCTGTTTTGGATGTATATGGGATTTATTATGCACTTTTATATTATTTTTGGGACTAACCTATTAACCCAGAGCCCAGTGCCAGTTTCTGTTTTTTCCCTTGTTTTAGTGTTCCGCAGAAAAGGAATATCAAACGGAGTCCAAACGGAATGAAACCTTCGGGAGCATGATTTTTGGAACGAACGTGATCCAGGAGACTTGGAGTTGAAGTCAAGGAAGCTTCAAGGTGGCCACGAGGCAGGGAGGCGCGCCTGCCCCCCTGGGCGCGCCCCCACCCTCGTGGGCCCCTCGTGGCTCCCCTGACCGACTTCTTTCGCCTATATATATCCATGTACCGTAAAAAGATCAAGGGGCAGAATAGATCGGGAGTTCCGTCGCCAGAAGCCTCCGTAGCCATCGAAAACCAATCTAGACCCATTCCGGCACCCTGCAGGAGGAGGGAATCCCTCTCCGGTGGCCATCTTCATCATCTGGGTGCTCTCCATGACGAGGAGGGAGTAGTTCTCCCTCAGGACCGAGGGTATGTACCAGTAGCTATGTGTTTGATCTCTCTCTCTCTCGTGTTCTTGAGGTGGTACGATCTTGATGTATCGCGAGCTTTGCTACTATAGTTGGATCTTATGATGTTTCTCCCCCTCTACTCTCTTGTAATGGATTGAGTTTTCCTTTGAAGTTAACTTATCAGATTGAGTCTTTAAGGATTTGAGAACACTTGATGTATATCTTGCATGTGCTTATCTGTGGTGACAATGGGATATCACGTGATCCACTTGATGTATGTTTTGGTGATCAACTTGCGAGTTCCGTGACCTCGTGAACTTATGCATAGGGGCTGATACACGTTTTCGTATTGACTCTCCGGTAGAAACTTTGGGGCACTCTTTGAAGTTCTTTGTGTTGATTGAATAGATGAATCTGAGATTGCGTGATGCATATCGTATAATCATACCCACAGATACTTGAGTTGACATTGGAGTATCTAGGTGACATTAGGGTTTTGGTTGATTTGTGTCTGAAGGTGTTATTCTAGTACGAACTCTATGATAGATTGAACGGAAAGAATAGCTTCATGTTATTTTACTACGAACTCTTGAATAGATCGATCAGAAAGGATAACTTTGAGGTGGTTTCGTACCCTACAATAATCTCTTCATTTGTTCTCCGCTATTGGTGACTTTAGAGTGACTCTTTGTTGCATGTTGAGGGATAGTTATATGATCCCATTATGTTATTATTGTTGAGAGAACTTGCACTAGTGAAAGTATGAACCCTAGGCCTTGTTTCCTAGCATTGCAATACCGTTTGTGCTCACTTTTATCATTAGTTACCTTGCTGTTTTTATATTTTCAGATTACAAAAACCTATATCTACTATCCATATTGCACTTGTATCACTATCTCTTCGCCGAACTAGTGCACCTATACAATTTATCATTGTATTGGGTGTGTTGGGGACACAAGAGACTCTTTGTTATTTGGTTGCAGGGTTGTTTGAGAGAGACCATCTTCTTCCTACGCCTCCCACGGATTGATAAACCTTAGGTCATCCACTTGAGGGAAATTTGCTACTGTCCTACAAACCTCTGCACTTGGAGGCCCAACAACGTCTACAAGAAGAAGGTTGTGTAGTAGACATCAAGCTCTTTTCTGGCGCCGTTGCCGGGGAGATTTGCGCTTGAAGGTATATCTTTAGAACTTGCAATCGAATCTTTTTGTTTCTTGTTTTATCACTAGTTTAGTTTATAAAATAAAACTACAAAAAAATGGAATTGAGTTTGTCTCATACGCTTCATCTTTTCAATATCTTTCGTGAGAATGATGGGAAGGAAAATTGTGCTCAAGTGCTAGGAGAAGAAGTCTATAAAATGTTTGGCACTAAATCTCTGAATGATGAGCATGATTGCAATGTTATTAGTATGAACTCTTTGAATATCCATAATACTAATGATGATTGCACTAGTCATGATGAAAATATCTCTTATAAGCATGTTGATTTTTGTGGAGTGCATAGAGTTTGCAATTACATACCAAACAAGGAAGATAGATTTTGCAAGAGGCATAAGTATTTGGAAACTAAATGGTTGCAAGAAAGGCTAGATGTTTGTGCTGAAAATTTAAACTTTCTTGGCCCTACTTGTGAACTTTGCAATGGACGTGATCATTTCAGTACCCAATGCAAATTGTTCCATGATCGTATCGTGTCCAAAAATTGTGATGACTTGATTTCCCTTGCACATCATAATGAACTTAGTTTGCTCTTGGGTTATGAAGAAATGAAACGTATATCTAAGGTTATTCCAGAATTTGCCCTTCATAGAGTTCTTAATTTTGATCTAGAGGAAATTTATATGTATTGTGTGGTGAATTGCATTGAAAATCCTTATATTGCCAATTACATAAAGAAAAGAAAACAAATAGAGGATGAAGAGAATACTAATGAAAGGGAAGAGACTTCCCAATATCCTCCTATTATTTCTTATGATGAATCAGGTAACGAGGAGGAGCCTCCTATTCATCCAATCTCATTAATAAGGAGCTACGAAAAGAGGATTAAACCCACACATGATGTGAAGAAGAAAAAGAAAATACGGAGAAGCAAAGGTAAAAAGGTATCCCTCCCAAATGATGTTGCTCCTATTACTCCTTGTGATGATGATAATTGCTATACTATTGGTGATGTCCATACTATTAATGATGAGAGTGATTATGCTTATGATATGAAAAGGCCCAAGCTTGGGGATGCTATGTTTGATGAAATGATATTTTTGAGAATATATTTGCTGCAATTAATGTTTGTCCCAAGCTTGGGGATGCTACATTTAATGAAGATGATATTTTTAGCTCCCAAGTTTTGATATGCAAATTTATAATGATGATAGCATGCCTCCTACTTATGATGATTATATTGATGAAAGTGGGTTTGGAAGAGTGTCAACTTTAGGAAGTAATGATCCAACTATTTTGGAGGATGTTGAATCTTATTATGATAATTATGAAAGTGGATTTGGAGAGGTCATGACTTTATTTAGTAATGATTCCACTATCTTGGAAGAGGTTTCAATCGATTATGATGAGAACAAAGTTGCTACCTATAATGATTATTGTGATGATACTTATGCTATAAAAAGTAGTGAAGATTATTGAGGGAGTCCTGGATTAGGGGGTCTCCGGACAGCCGGACTATCTCCATTGGCCGGATTGTTAGACTATGAAGATACAAGATTGAAGACTTTGTCTCGTGTCCGGATGGGACTCTACTTGGCATGGAAGGCAAGCTAGGCAATACGGAGATGAATATCTCCTCCTTTGTAACCGACCTTGTGTAACCCTAACCCTCTCCGGTGTGTATATAAACCGAAGGGTTTTAGTCCGTAGGACAACAACCATAACATACAATCATACCATAGGCTAGCTTCTAGGGTTTAGCCTCTCTGATCTCGTGGTAGATCTACTCTTGTACTACCCATATCATCAATATTAATCAAGCAGGACGTAGGGTTTTACCTCCATCAAGAGGGCCCGAACCTGGGTAAAACATCGTGTCCCCTGCCTCCTGTTACCATCCGGTCTAGACGCACAGTTCGGCACCCCCTACCCGAGATCCGCTGGTTTTGACACCGACATTGGTGCTTTAATTGAGAGTTCCTCTGTGTCGTCGCCGTTAGGCTTGATGGCTCCTACTATCATCGATAGCGATGCGGTCCAGGGTGAGGCTTTTTTGCCCGGACAGATCTTCGTATTCGGCGGCTTTGCACTGCGGGCTAATTCGCTTGGCCATTTGGAGCAGATTGAAAGCTACGCCCCTGGCCATCAGGTCAGATTTGGAAGTTTGAACTACACAGCCGACATCCGCGGAGACTTGATCTTCGACGGATTCGAGCCACAGCCGGGTGCGTCGTACTGTCGCGATGGGTATGACCTAGCTCTGCCGCCGAACAGTACCCAGAGGCTGCGCCCGCATCAGCTCCGACCCTTAGCTCGGAGCCAACTGCGCCAATCGAGGATGGATGGCTAGACACCGCCTCAGGGGCTGCAGTCTCAACGGCGATCGAGCCAAACACCAGCATAATCCTCTACGCAGTCCATGACTCCAACGTGCCGGACTCTTTTTCTGACTCCGAACCATCCGCGCCCCTGCCAATCAAATCCGATTGGGCGCCGGTCATGGAATTCACCGCCGCGGATATCTTTCAGCACTCGCCCTTCGGCGACATTCTGAATTCACTAAGGTCTCTCTCTTTGTCAGGAGAGCCCTGGCCGGATTATGGCCAACAGGATTGGGATGCGGACGACGAAGAAATTCGATGCCCACCCACCACCCACTTTGTAGCCACTGTCGATGATTTAACCGACATGCTCGACTTCGACTTCGAAGACATCGACGGTATGGACGGCGATGTAGGAGATGAACATGAACCAGCACCTATAGGGCACTGGAAAGCCACCTCGTCATATGACATATACATGGTGGATACACCCAACGAAGGCAATGGCGACGAGATAGCGGAGGATGACCCCTCCAAGAAGCAACCCAAGCGCCGACATCAGCGGCGCCGCTCTAAGTCCCGCCAAAGCAAAAGTGGTGATACCGGCACAAGAGATAATAACACTCTGGATAGTGCCGAAGACAACAACAATCCTCTCCAGCAAGATTTAGAGCAGGAGGACGAAGGAGCCAGCTCTCCTAAGAGAGCGGTAGACGGAGAGGAGGAGGATGATCACATGCCCCCCTCTGAAGACGAGGCAAGCCTCGGCGACGATGAATTCGCCGTACCAGAGGATCCCGTCGAACAAGAGCGCTTCAAGCGCCGGCTTATGGCCACGGCAAATAGCCTGAAAAAAAAGTAGCAGCAGCTTCAAGCTGATCAAGATCTGCTAGCTGACAAATGGACTGAAGTCCTCGCGGCCGAGGAATATAAACTCGAGCGTCCCTCCAAGAGTTACCCAAGGCGCAGGTTACTACCCCGACTGGAGGAAGAAGCGTATGATACGGCTGATCGGCCACCTCGTGGCCGCGATAGAGAGGCATTCCAGCCAAAAGCTTAGCCTCCACCCCAATGCCATTCAAATAAAAAGGCATGGGGAGATACGCCAGACCTGCGAGACATATTGGAGGACAAGGCAAAGCATTCAAGATCGATCTACGGATCACAAGGGTGCACCACTTTGCGAGATGACAAACATCACGCCGGATATAGTAAAAGCAAATCTGGTCGGGCCGAACACAGCGGGCAAGACCCATTCGAGCTGCGTCGCGATATATCCCAATACAGAGGTGCCGCACACCCCTTATGCTTCACAGACGAAGTAATGGAACATCAATTCCCAGAAGGTTTCAAACCTGTAAATATTGAATCATACGACGGCACAACAGATCCCGCAGTATGGATTGAGGATTTCCTCCTCCACATCCACATGGCCCGCGGCGATGACTTACACGCCATCAAATACCTCCCACTAAAGCTCAAAGGACCAGCATGGCATTGGCTTAACAGCTTGCCAGCGGACTCCATTAGCTGTTGGGAAGATCTGGAAGCCGCATTCCTCGACAACTTTTAGGCCACTTATGTGCGACCTCCAGACGCCGATGACTTGATCCACATAATTCAGCAGCCAGAAGAGTCGGCCAGGCAATTCTGGACTCGGTTCCTTACAAAGAAAAATCAAATCGTCGACTGTCCGGATGCGGAGGCCTTAGCGGCTTTCAAGCACAACATCCGAGACGAGTGGCTAGCCCGGCACCTTGGTCAGGAAAAGCCGAAATCTATGGCAGCTCTCACGACGCTCATGACCCGCTTTTGTGCGGGAGAAGACAGCTGGCTGGCTCGCAGTAATAACATATCAAAGAACCATGGTACCTCAGATACCAAGGACGGCAATAGCAGGTCACGTCGCAACAAGCATAAGCGCCGCATTAACAGCGACAATACTGAGGATACGGCAATCAATGCCGGATTCAAAGGCTCTAAACCCGGTCAGCGAAAAAAGCCATTCAAACAAAGTACGTCGGGTCCGTCCAGCTTGGACCATATACTCGATCACTCGTGTCAAATACCCGACACCCCAGACAAGCCAGCCAATCACACCAAGAGGGATTGTTGGGTGTTCAAGCAGGTCGGCAAGTTAATTGCCGAAAACAAGGACAAGGGGCCGCATAGCGATGACGAGGAGGAGCCTCGGCAGCCGCACACTGGAGGACAGAAGAGGTTTCCCCCGCAAGTGCGGACGGTGAACATGATATACGCAACCCACATCCCCAAGAGGGAGCGGAAGTGTGCGCTCAGGGACGTATATGTGTTGGAGCCAGTCGCCCCAAAGTTCAACCCTTGGTCCTCCTGTCCAATCACCTTCGATCGCAGGGACCACCCCACTAGTATCCGTCATGGCGGATTCGCCGCACTGGTCCTAGACCCAATCATCGACGGATTTCACCTCACTCGAGTCCTTATGGACGGCGGCAGCAGCCTGAACCTGCTTTATCAGGACACAGTGTGCAAAATGGGTATAGACCCCTCAAGGATCAAACCCACAAAAACAACCTTTAAGGGCGTCATTCCAGGTGTAGAGGCCCATTGCACAGGCTCAATTACACTGGAAGTGGTCTTCAGATCCCCGGATAATTTCCGAAGCGAAGAGTTAATCTTCGATATAGTCCCGTTCCGCAGTGGTTATCACGCGCTGCTCGGGCGAATCGCATTCGCTAGATTCAATGCGGTACCACATTATGCATACCTCAAGCTCAAGATTCCAGGACCTCGCAGAGTTATTACAGTCAATGGAAACACAGAGCGCTCTCTCCGAACAGAGGAGCACAACGCGACCCTCGCAGTAGAAGCGCAAAGCAGCCTCTCAAGGCTATCAACCAGTTCGGCGCTTCAAAGCCCGGACACCTTCAAGCGCGCTCAGGCAATCGGCAAATAGACCGCCTGGCGCGATCTGAGCTCGTGTAGCAATAAGGCGGCCACCCCAATCCCAGCCCAACGGCGATATTCGTGTCGCGCGTACATAATTACGCATTAAAAATACCATGGGCACAGGTGGAGAGGGGGGCACAACTACGGCACGCCCCAAAATGCGGCCTAAACCGCACTAGGGGCTTCCCGTTTGGTTATTTTTCTTTTTCTTTCAGGACCTTAATCTCTGGAAACACTGTCCGGCTGCACTATTGCCGAACACATGATGCAGCAACCAATGAGGCAGACAACTACGTTATACCACGGAATTCCCAGGTTGATTACAGTAACGAGCGAAATATTCGATTTCATATCATCCCTCAGCTTGCCCTTGGAAGGGACATAGTCCTACTCTTTTCTTATCGCACTATCTGTATCACTCTGCTTTAACGTAATTTTTCAATAAACAATGCATGACATTACGACTATTATTGCATTCTTGTTATATATATATATGTGTGTGTGTGTGTGTGTTCATTAATGACGCCTTGCAACCGTACACTCTGGTACGGCAATACACCAGGGGCTTACGTACCCCACAATGCGGTGTGAAAAGTCCGAACACTTTCACAAGTGCGGCACCCCGAACTTATAGCATTATAAGCATCAGCTCTGAATCATGTCTTTGGTCAAATGTTGGGTTTGTCCGGCTCCTATGTTTTGGTACCTTACGTTCCGCTCTATCGGCTAAGGTGGCGCTAGGAGAACTACTGCGATTGTGCCCCAGTTCTGCCGGGTTGAGCACCTCAGTAAAGAAAGCTAAAATTGACTGTCATGATAAGGCGAGAGATGGGTCGCTGTTCGGCGAGGTTTTCTGAGTCCCTAAAGACTTATGCCGCTTAGGGCGAGGGGCCGGCCCTATCCGACTTACAGGCGTGGATCGCGCCCGGATTCGGCATTTCGAATACCAGGGGCTTCGCCGAAATTTAAAATTATAGAATTCTATGGCTAAGTGAGAGTGATAAAGCATTATTAGTCCGGTTGCCTTGTTCGTTGCGCTGAGCACCTCCCTTGAAGGACCCAAACATGGGAACAAGAGTGCTCAATTTTATCCCGAACACCCCAGCACTCGTGGCATGGGGGCAGAAGCCGAGGACTAGCCATCTCTCAGATTGGATAAACAGCCAAACAGAAGGTAATATTTTAAATTCCAACAAGCGTTGCATAGCGCATATGAAACAAGTTTTCATACATACCGGATAAAACGAGCAAGTCTCATTCAAATATTACATCTTTCGAACACTCGTCCGCGATGAGACGGGCGCCCGGCAGAACATCCTCGTAGTACATCTCGGGGTGGCAGTGCTCCTTGCCCTCTGGCAGCCCCTCCTTGATCAGCTTCACGACGTCTAGCTTGACCCACTGCAATTTCACACGGGTGAAAGCCCGGCGTGCACCTTCAATGCAGACAGATCACTTGACGACCTCCAGTCGCGGGCAGGCATCCACGAGCCGCCTCACCAGGCCTGAAAGTGCGTTATATCGACTAGAGGGGGGGTGAATAGGAGATTTTTATGAAAGTATTCAAAACGTGAGAGTTGTGAAGACAAACAGTGAAGATCATGCCTATTACTATGCAGCGGAAGTTAGATTACACCAGGCCAGCCATGGTCATGTATTCAATAGAGTGAAAGCGCAATGACAAATAGCTTCAGTGTAATAAGGATCAGGTAGGAAGAAGTTATGAAGCCGAAGAGATCATACATTCATGTTGTGAAGACAAAAGATAAAGCAAGCATGCAATGGCTTCACAATGAATAACTGTAAGCGAAAGGAAGTGAAGATGAAACCAGTGACACGTTGAAGACAATGATTTGTTGGACCAGTTCCAGTTGCTGTGACAACTGTACGTCTGGTTGGAGCGGCTAGGTATTTAAACCAAAGGACACACAGTCCCGGACACCCAGTCAAGGACACTTAGTCCAAGACACCCAGTCCTCACCGTTTTCTCCTTGAGCTAAGGTCACACAGACCTCGCCCAATCACTCTGGTAAGTCTTCAAGGTAGACTCCCAAACCTTCACAGACTTCGTTCACTGGCAATCCACAATTTCTCTTGGATGCTATGAACGCGACGCCTAACCGTCTGGAGGATGCACAGTCCTCAAGTGTAATAAGTCTTCAAATCACACAGACACGAAGACTTAAGTGATGCCCAATTTACTCTGGCTCTGGGTGGTTAGGGCTTTTCTCCTCACTGGGAATTTTTCTTTCAAAGGCTTCGAGGTGGGTTGCTCTCAAACGACAAAAGCCGTGCACTGAAATCTGAGCAGCCAACCGTTTATGGTTGTGGGGGGTGGACTATTTATAGCCACTTGGCAACCCGACCTGATCTGTCCGAAATGACCCTGGGTCACTAAGGAACTGACACGTGTACCAACGGTCGAATTTTGAACTCACACGGCAACTTTACTTGGGCTACAAGTAAAGCTGACTTGTCTGACTCTGGACAAGATTTTCTCTCAAAGTCTTCGCTCGAAGACATAGGATTTGAATTAGGCATCACTTCAGTCATTCTGACTGGTTCTCTTCGACCCCACTTAACAGTATGGTGGTTCCTATGACACAACATGAATGAAATAAAACTATGAAGGATCTAGGTCTTCGAGTTCCAAAAGCTTCATAGGGAGTCTTCTCATGTCATTATCTTCAATATGAATATCTTCATAAACCACCATTGTCTTCAATGTCTTCGTACATTTTTAGGGGTCATCTCTGGTAGTAAAACCGAATCAACGAGGGACTTCTACCTGTGTTTTCCTGCAATTCTCACAAACACATTAGTCCCTCAGCTAGGTTTGTCGTCAATACTCCAAAACCAACTAGGGGTGGCACTAGATGCACTTACAATCTCCCCCTTTTTGGTGATTGATGACAAACTAGTTGAAGTTTTCAACGGGAAACATAATTTGTGAAATTGTAAAAAGAATTGTCTTCATAAGTTGCAAGGGCTCCCCCTGAAGATGTGCATATAAGTAATTTGCTTCTTGAATGCAAATGCACATGGCAGGTTGTACTTGTGGAGATCCACTTCAACTTATGACAATCCACTATGCATGTGAAAGTATATGAAGATAATGACATGCATAATGGAAAATGGACGTCTGCAGAATGAGATGAGTGCGGAATTTATCGTCGCACAACGGAGTGACAAACAGGTAGCAGACGACCATCAAGGCTAAGTGTTACAACTCAATGAAGCAAATGTAGCAAAAAAAACGGGAGTTGTAAGCACGAAGCAAAATGTAGCAAAATATGAAGGCACCCGCCCATAGTGACCCGCTTGAAGACTATAACCATCATATGCTTCTCCCCCTTTTGTCAGTGATGACCAAAAAGGTTTGAAGACATAGAGGTTTCTACGCGTTCCCAGGCGCAGCAGGGTCGGTGGAGTTGTTTGGCGGCGGTGCAGACGAGCTTGGTGCAGATTCGACGCGCGTTGAAGCAGGTGGAGATGATGTCGCGTCGTCTTCTTCTTCAATAATCCAGGCAGACACGGTGGCAGCAGAAGAAGAGAACTCTGACTCTTCAAGTGATGGTGTGCTGCGCATCACCGCTCTTCTTGGAGGCGTGGAGTCAAATTTGAAGTGCTCTGTGAAGCCATCCTCATGCAGTTCAGCTTCAGGGCACATCATGGTGAGGCCCTTCCAAGTGCGGCGACAGGTCTCGTGTGTGACAAATGCATTCTTGGTTGCCAGATTTCTGATGCGATTGACGTCTTGCATGATGCTTCTCATCTGCCTCTTGAGCCAGTCGTGATGCCTATCTTGCTTTTGGTGAAGAGCCACAAGAAGCTCTCTGTCATTGAGTGCACGAGCACGCTTCTTGGGTCTCTTTGCAGCTGTGCTGTTGGTGGCTTCAGTTGATGCAGGGGCACGTGTGGTGCCAGCCATTGGATACACTCGGGAGAGAGCTTCAACACCTTCAATATTTTGAGTGAAGCTCTGGTGTTCTGCATTCTGAAGACTTAGTGGTTGCTTGGCCGGCTCTGAATATATTGCTTCAGCAGATGTGTCCACATCTGGCAAAAATATCCTATGATTGCGGGCTGAGGGTTGATAGGAGATGGCAGAGTGAAGCTTGATCAGCCTCATAACCCAAGGAGCATAAAACTTTAATCCAAACAGTTCTGAAGCAGACGCTGCAAATTGACGGATGAAGAGATCCTGTGCATTGAAGCATTTGCCATGAAGAATGCAGAAGATGAGAGTCTTCATTGCACCATCAATTGTCGCATATCGAGAGTGTCCCTTGACAGGCCATAGAGTCCGCCTTATGATATCATATATTGTTCTGGGCAAGTACTCTAAGTCTTCAACGAAGAACCTAGTTGGATAGGGTGCATTCGGAGGCAGTGGCTTCATCATTGAGAGCATCTGACTCATATCTGGTCTAGGACGCTGAAATATGCTCTCAATTGCTTCAGCATGGAGTTGGCACCCTTCTTCAAAGAATTCGCCAGGAGTGGGAAGGCCGGTAAGCTCAATTAGGTCGAAAGCATTGGCTTCATGATGGATATTGCCTGTCATCCACTCCAGAATCCATGTCTTCGGATCTCTGTTATAGCCTTTGATATGCACAGTGGCATAGAACTGGAGCAGAAGCTCTTCGTTCCAGTGCTCTTCATCAGTGATAAATGGCAGCAAACCCACTTGCTTGAAGCAATCCAGTGCTTCTTCCAGACCAGGCAGACCAGCAATAGCTTCAACCTCAAGGCGCTTGTGAGGAAAGATGCGGCCTTGGTTGTAAAGGATGCATGAATAATAGCTGCGCTGTTGATGGCTCCAGAACCTATCTGATACAATCCGTTCCCTTGAATAAGGGTTCTTGGAGCGGTCGAAAAACGTGTTATCTGCCCTGAAGCCGTTGATGTTGAAGGAACCAGGAGCTGATGCAGGACCTGGGAACCTTGGTAGTCGTGGGATCGGCTTCTGGACCTGGGGCCTGTGAGCAATATGATAGTTGAATTGTGGTCCGGCAGCAGACACAGGCACAGAATGTTCAGGAGCAGTAGCTTCGGTGTCTTCTGAAGCTGTTTTTGGGGAGGGCTCCACACTTGCTTCGGCGTTGTTTGTGGCAGCCTCAACATTTTCAGCTTCAGGCACGTTCTCCTTGAGAACTGCTTCTTGTTGGTGCGGGGGAGTTGGAGCTTGTGGTATTTCTGCTTGCTCTTCGGCTGATGCAGCCGGAATGTCTTCTGCAGCCTGAGCCCTTGGCCCTTTGCGAAGCCTATGGAGTGTAGGCGCTGGTGGAGTTGCAGTTGCAGTGGGTTGGGGCTCATCTTCCTCCTGTGGGAGATCTGCCCACGACGCATTTTGTGTGATTGGCGTCAATGGACGACCAATACTGATCTGTTCGCTTGTCTCAAGCTGAGGAAGGGCTGCATCACCTTGCACATTGTCTTGGGGACCAATGTCTTCAGCAGCATTGGGGTTGGCTGCTGGAATGTCTTCAGCGTGCGGAGCCTCTATGTAAGCAGGCTCATGCACTGTCAACTGACGGTCTGTGTCAGGATAGCGGACGCAGAGTGGTTCAACTATCAGGGGCTCTGTGGGAGCAGCCCGAGATTTCTTGGTCTTGCGCTTCTTGATGATGGGTTCAGAAGGAGAGGCTTCAGAGTGTTTTCTCTTCTTAGCTTTAGCCTCTCCAGTCCGTGTCTTCTTGTGCTGTGAGGCGGTTGATCGACTCTTTGGCTTCGAGCCAGTCGTTGCAGCGGGGAAGACAATCGGAGCATCAGGTTCTGACCTTGGCGCTTCAGGTTCGGGCACAGCCGCCTTCTTTTTCTTCTTCGCGGCCATCCTGGGGTCAATGCCGGGACGCCCAAGTGCCTTGCGCTTTTCTGCCTCATTGTAGGCTTGCACGCAGTGATCAGCCAAAGTCTTCATGCGTTCTCGCGAGCCTTGAGCTTCGGCACGCGTCTTCAGGAAGTTTTCTTTCAGCTCGTGCAACATGATCTTGAAGTTTTTCACTTCTTGCACACTGATCTTGGCCACGTGCTTCTTGAACCGAGCCTTTTCATGATCAATTTTCTGCTTCAGTTCTACAATTCGCTGGGCTATTGCAAGTTCTGAAGCGATTGCACCTTGAAAGGCAACGCTGAGGCCTATGGGTAGCTGCAGATCATTGAAGCTTATGTCTGGTGTGTCAAACCATTCATCGATGAAGTTGTGGATGATGGCGACATCAAACAGAGGCAGATTGTTAAAGATTTCAGCCTCCTCCTTGCTCTTGATGAGCTGCTCAAGAGCATCATCTCCAAGATCTTCTTTGCTTGAGAGATCAATGGCTTCGCAGCGCAGAATGTCAGCAGCTGTGAGCTCTTTGCCTATGTGTGGCTGAGGCTTCTTGGCTTCTTGGGGCTTGGACACTCGTGATAAGCCTTCTGACTGCACACTGGCTTCAGGAGGTGCAGTTGCTAAAGGCTTCACTCTTGCGATCTTGGGAGAAGCGGCTGGCTTTGAAGATTTTGGAGCTTTTGGCTTCTTCTGCTTTGGCTTCGGAGCAGCAGGGGCGTCATCTGACTCAGTATCTGCTGGAGGGTCATTCACAGCAGTCCCTTGGACTAGGATGCGAGTGATGAGGCTTGCAAGATTTGCATACGGCCCGATGATATTGGGATCGGCGTTGCGTGTGCCATCTGCCCTTGGTGAGGAGGGACCAGGGTTGAAGGCAAGCCCAAATTTCTTCTTGTTTATCTTCACTGACTGTTGTGCAAACTAAAAGTTGCGCTTGAAGAGATTATCATCGCGGCACCAGAGAAGTGATGACAGGTGTGCCTCAGCTGGCTGTGATCCTCTCACCATGCATGGATAGAAGCCTTGAGCAATGGCTTCGTCTCTGGACCTGGGTACGAGATTTTTGTATAATACATCTCCCCACGGTCTCTTGATGGCGCACTTCTCCGCATATTCCTGAGTGACGAAGCGGTAGTGGAACCATTGCTCTGCCCAATATCTTCGAATCCATTGGATTCGTGTCTTGCGCTGACCATAGTTTTCTTCAGGATCAGTTTTGTACATCTCTGCCAATTCATCAGGCAGATCTTTGGACGTTTCACCACGTCGCTGTCTGCCTCCCTTCCTTGCTGCTGTTTCTGAAGCCATGAATAACTTGGAAGGCTTCAAGATGTTCAAAGGCTTCAAAGGCTTCCTTTTGCAAGAACTGGCTTCAGGCGAGTTGATGTGATGCTGCAAGTACTCTGCAAATGAATGCAGACTATGAGAACCAAAGGATTCTCCACGGACATGTACCTGTGACAGCATTAAGGTGCGAGGGAAGGGGAAGAGGTCATATGCATTCTCAGAAGATTTTGAAGATAAATCGGTTTAGAAGACATTGACCTCATTATGCGAAGACATTCACTTATAGATAAGAAGTTGGTTCCAGATTTGTACGAACCCATAGATCAGTACAAGTGAGGAATCTAACTACTTTATGAAGCACAAGTGAATATACTAGGCATGTTATGAGATGCAGCGAGAGATTTAACTGGTGTGAAGAGAAACTTCTTATGGCAGAAAGTGACTGAACTGTAGGATCAAAAGAGGCTGTAAAAAGAGGTTTTATTTACCACACTTGGAACTGCTAGACGAAGTGAGAGTTGAGGTCGAGCAGTTCGATCCTCCGTGCCCTAACTTGGCAACGGAAGACACCTACGGCGACGACGGAGAGAGCGATGTCCGCTGTCGGCGTGAAAACGGCGTCGGAGAGGTTGCGGCAGTGAAGCGCTTCGTCACCGGCGTCGTCGAGTGCTAGCGGTGGCGCTAGGGTTCGTGCGAGGGTGGAAGAAGGAGATAATGACCGCAGTGAATCGTGTATTTATAGGGATAGAGGCGGCACTGCGCTATTATGCAGGTACCCCTGGCGGTTCGCATTTGAGGCACGCGTGGCCAGTTAGAGGAAGATTGGGATTTGTTCCATGTCCCACGCACGCCTAAATTGTTGGGCGGTCGTTCCTTCTTCTCCGGATCTTATGTGAAGGAATGAGCATTAAAAACGGACTTTTATGGTTGTCACTATGTCTTCAGCTGAAGGACACATTGAAGACATTTGACAGTTTCAACAGAATGCATATGACTTGGAGAGATAGAGTTTGAGATAGAAAGCATAGAGAGGTTAGGGTCCGATCACATTCACTTAGTTCAAAAGATTCAACCAAGAAGACATAGCTATAAGTGAATGTTGTAGAGGACAGAACATCAGTACATATATATCCATATAATCAACGCAGTGAAGATAATCATGAAGACATATTGAGAATGAAACCAAACCAATTGTGAAGACATTGAGAGGTAACGCCATGAGAGAAACACTTCAAAATGGAACGTTTGGTGGTGGCGTTACCCACCGTATAGGAAGTATTAGACCCAGACACGGCGCACAATTATCGTGGCGCTCCGAAGTCAAATTCCACATTAATGTATTCACACTTAGAATGTATGTCTTCATTGTTTGAAGATATACGCTACTTCGTGTGTTGCACATCTAAGTCATCAATATGCTTAAGTGTTAGGATGTGTGCCTGATCACAGGACATTTGAGGATTCCAAGATATTTAGCTCACACCGTAACTTGCAAAATCTCTTCTCATCCAAGGGCTTTGTGAAGATATCTGCCAATTGCTCTTCAGTGTTGACGTGTATGATATCAATGTCTTCCTTCACAACATGATCTCTGAGAAAGTGATGACGAATTTCAATGTGCTTTGTCTTCGAGTGCTGAACTGGGTTGTTGGCAATCTTGATGGCGCTTTCGTTGTCGCAGTAAAGTGGCACTTGCTTCAGATGAATGCCATAATCCTTGAGTGTTTGCTTCATCCACAGAAGCTGAGCGCAGCAAGATCCAGCAGCAATGTATTCAGATTCAGCAGTGGAGAGTGATACACAGTTCTGCTTCTTTGAAGACCAACATACAAGTGATCGTCCCAGAAAGTGACATGTGCCTGATGTAGACTTGCGATCAACTTTGTCACCAGCATAATCAGCATCCGAAAATCCAACTAAATCAAACTCTGAGCCCTTTGGATACCATAATCCTAGAGTTGGGGTGTGAGCCAAATATCGAAGAATTCGCTTCACAGCTAAGTGATGCGACTCCTTTGGTGTCGCTTGAAATCGAGCACACATGCAAACACTAAGCATGATATCTGGCCTAGATGCACATAAATAAAGCAAAGACCCAATCATGGAGCGGTATACCTTTTGATCGAACTCTTTACCATTGTCGTCGGGACCCAGATGATGCTTGGCTGGCATTGGTGTTGTGAAGCCTTTGCAGTCTTGCATACCGAACTTCTTCAGGCACTCTTTAAGATATTTCTCTTGAGATATGAAGATGCCGTTGCGTTGTTGCCGTATTTGAAGACCGAGAAAGAACTTCAGCTCCCCCATCATGGACATCTGATATTGCTCTTGCATCATGTATCCAAACTCTTCACTATACTTCTGATTGGTGCAGCCGAAGATAATGTCATCCACATATATTTGGCACACAAACAGTTCACCATCATATGTCTTCGTGAAAAGAGTGGGATCCAGGGAACCAGGTATGAAGCCTTTGCTTTTCAGAAAGTACTTGAGTGTATCATACCAGGCCCTAGGGGCTTGTTTGAGGCCATACAGTGCCTTGTTGAGCTTGTATACCATATCAGGATGTTTTGGATTTTCAAAGCCAGGTGGTTGTGCAACATACACTTCTTCTTCAATCTTGCCATTGAGAAAGGCACTTTTCACATCCATCTGATAGAGAAGTATGTTATGATGATTTGCATAGGCCAGCAGTATGCGTATGGCTTCAAGCCTAGCCACAGGAGCAAATGTTTCATCGAAGTCAATGCCCTCCACTTGAGTATATCCTTGAGAAACTAGACGAGCTTTGTTTCTGACAACTTGACCATGCTCATCTTGCTTGTTGCGGTATATCCATTTGGTGCCTATTATGTTGTGCTTCCGTGGATCAGGACGCTTAACCAGTTCCCATACATTATTCAGCTCAAACTGTTGAAGCTCTTCTTGCATAGCTTGAATCCATTCAGGTTCCATGAAGGCTTCTTCAACTTTCTTGGGTTCTGATATTGAGACGAATGCGAAATGCCCACAGAAGTTTGTTAGCTGAGTTGCCCTTGAACGAGTGAGTGGACCAGGTGCATTGATGTTGTCCAGTATTTTGTCAATTTGTACTTCATTTGCAACACGAGGGTGTGTGGGGCGAAGACTTTGCTCTTGCTGATCTATGTGGTCATTTGAAGGTATATCTTCAGGCTGAGCATTGTCTTCATGTGGATCAGGTGCTGAGATGATAAGTTCTTCTTCAGGTTGAGCTTCAGAAGGTACAATTTCTCCAGTTCCCATAAGCTTGATTGATTCATTTGCTGGAACTTCATCTAGCACATTTGGCAATTGCTCTCTTTGTGATCCATTGGTTTCATCAAATCGCACATCCACTGTTTCAACCACTTTGTAGTGGAAGAGATTGAAGACTCTGTAGGAGTGCGAATCCTTTCCATATCCAAGCATGAAGCCTTCATGTGCTTTTGGTGCAAACTTTGAGGTGTGGTGTGGGTCCTTGATCCAGCATTTTGCGCCAAATACTCTGAAATAACTGACATTTGGCTTCTTGCCAGTTAGGAGTTCATAGGATGTCTTGTTCAGAAGCTTGTGAAGATAAACACGATTGATTGTATGGCATGCAGTATCAATGGCTTCAGTCCAGAATTTTCTTGGAGTCTTGTATTCATCTAGCATTGTTCTGGCCATCTCAATGAGTGTTCTGTTCTTGCGTTCGACGACGCCATTCTGCTGTGGCGTGTATGGAGCTGAGAATTCATGTGTGATGCCCAAGGTATCCAGATATGTATCAAGGCCAGTGTTCTTGAATTCAGTGCCATTGTCACTTCTGATGTGCGTTATCTTGGCGCCAAAATTGTTCATAGCTCGATTTGCGAAGCGTCTGAAGACATCCTGCACTTCAGTCTTGTAAAGGATTATGTGCACCCAAGTATATCTAGAATAATCATCAACAATTACGAAGCCATAGAGGCATGCAGAAGTAGTAAAAGTTGAGTAGTGAGTGGGACCGAAAAGATCCATGTGAAGCAGTTTGAAAGGTTGAGTAGTGGTCATGATTGTCTTCGAAGGATGTTTTTCCCTTGTCATCTTCCCTGCTTCACAGGCACCGCATAAGTGATCTTTCTTGAACTTGACGCCTTCGATGCCTATGACGTGCTTTTTCTTCGCAAGGGTGTGGAGGTTCCTCATGCCAGCATGCCCAAGCCTTCGATGCCAAAGCCAGCATTCTGAAGCTTTTGCAAGAAGACATACTGCAAGTTGTGGTCCTGCTGAGAAATCTACCACATACAAATCACCTTTCCTATACCCTTCAAACACTAGAGATTTGTCAGATTCCATTAGCACCAGGCAGCGATATTTGCCAAACATTACAATCATATTCAAATCGCAAAGCATTGAGACAGACATTAAGTTGAAGCCAAGGGATTCAACAAGCATGACTTTATCCATGTGTTGATCCTTTGAGATTGCAACTCTACCTAGACCCAATACCTTACTTTTACCAGTGTCAGCGAATGTAATGTGGCTCTTGTCGGATGGACGTAAAGTTGAGTCCATAAGAAGGCTTCTTCTGCCAGTCATGTGATTTGTACACCCACTGTCAATAATCCATTCTGAAGACTTTGAAGTCGCTGGTATCGTACCCTACAGTACAGTTAGGGGGATAGGCTTCACAAAGAGTGTTGTGAAGCATAAACATTTGACGAACCAGTGGGTTATGAAAACTTAGATCCAGATTAGGACTAATGGGGAGAGTAGCATGCGATTCAGGAACGAAGTACATAATGATGCCATTTGGGCAGTTTATCTTGCGCCCCACAAGATTTTTATGGTCCCCAGCAATAGCATCAGAAGATTTTGTTTTTGTGCTGGAGACCTTTCCCTGCAAAAAAAAGTTAAGCTTTCTTAACCACCCACATCTTCAAGGGTGGCTTAGAAGCTATGAGTCTAAGAGCAGCATCTGAGAATTTTGGCTTTGAAGCCTTAGCAAACAGTCTAGCAGGGGGACAATAATACTCATAGGCATAAGCAGAATAATTTTTGGTCATATGAATATGACGGTTCGATGAACCGCTCTCATATTCATATGCCTGAGTATGGTTTCCCTGCAAAACATTTGCGTTAGTGTGACTCAGGTGAGTCCTCTGTCTGTATGAAGCCTTTGGACCGAGGTTTGTCTTCTTCAAGTGAGGTGTCATGAAGACATTCATAGGAAGATTTTCCAGACATGTTTTCGGAACCCAGATCTTCTTCATAGCCGGTCCATTCCTGCAGTTAGTACCAATGTACCTGGCAAACACTTCACCATTCTGATTCTTAAACAGTTTATAGTTTGCATCAAAGGATTCATCAATGATAATTGGGTTAGCACAAGTGAAGCCAGATAAGTTGGATGGATCTGCTGAAAGTTCCTTTGCAGCAACCCATGTAGTTTTGGGGTACTGCTCAGGTTTCCAGTAAGAGCCATCTGCATTGATTTTCCTCATGAACCCAACACCCTCTTTCCTAGGGTTTCGGTTCAGAATCTGCTTCTTAAGGACATCACATAATGTTTGATGCCCTTTCAGACTTTTGTACATCCCTGTTTCAAGCAATGTCTTCAACCTAGCATTCTCATCAGCAATAGCAGTGATATCCTCAGCAGAGGGGTTAGTTGCCACATCAACAGTTGAAGATATTGGAACAGTAGTAGCAGTGGAACATTCAGCAACAGAATTAGCATTATTACGCTCAATGCATTTAAGACATGGTGGTTCAAATCCTTCCTGAGCGGGACTGATCTGTTCGGTGCGAAGTGACTCGTTTTCCTTTTGAAGATCTTCATGAGCCACCCTCAATTTCTCGAGTTCTTGCTTCCTTTGAAGATAGTCATAGGAAAGCTTTTCATGAGTTATTGAGAGAGTATCTTGACGATCTTCAAGTTCCTGATACTTAACGTGAAGGTTTTTTATGTCTTCAATTAAGGATTCAGATCGAGTCATTTCAGCACCCAACAAATCATCGCTTCTGTCTAACAGTTTTTGAATATGTTCCATAGCTTTCTGTTGTTCAGTTGCAATTTTAGCAAGTGTTTTGTAGCTAGGTTTTGAATCACATTCAGAGTCATCGTCACTGGATGTTTCATAGCGAGTGGTGTGTGTGTTTACCTTGGCACCGCGTGCCATGAAGCAGTAGGTAGGAGTGGAGTCGTTCTTGTCATTTGCGTCGGTGTCGGTGATGCAATTATTGACTTCAGTGTTGAAGATGGACTTGGCGACGTATGCTGTAGCCAGACTCACAGTGCCAGAATCAGACTCCTCCTCAGATTCCACCTCTGCCTCCTCAGATGTGGATTCCTCCTCTGAATCCATCTCCTTGCCTACAAACGCACGCGCCTTGCCAGATGAGCTCTTCTTGTGTGATGAAGACTTTGAGTGTTTCTTCTTCTTCTTGTCGTCAGAATTATATTCCTTGCTCTTCTTCTTCCTTCTGTTCTCATTGTCCCACTGTGGACACTCAGAGATGAAGTGCCCAGTTTTCTTGCACTTGTGACATGTTTTCTTCTTGTAGTCATGAGCAGAGGCTTCATCATTCCTTGAGCTTGATCGTGAAGATTTTCTGAAGCCTTTCTTCTTGGTGAATTTTTGAAACTTCTTCACTAGCATTGCAAGTTCTCTTCCAATGTCTTCAGGATGATCAGAACTGCAGTCAGATTCTTCTTCAGATGAGGAGACAGCTTTTGCCTTCAAGGCACGAGTTCGCCCATAGTTTGGACCGTAGATATCTCTTTTCTCAGAAAGCTGAAACTCATGTGTGTTGAGCCTCTCAAGTATGTCAGACGGATCGAGTGTCTTGAAATCAGGACGTTCTTGAATCATCAGGGCCAGAATGTCAAACGAACTATCAAGTGATCTCAGCAGCGTCTTGACGATTTCATGTTTGGTGATCTTAGTAGCACCGAGGGCTTGAAGCTCATTTGTGATGTCAGTGAGCCGATCAAAGGTGTGCTGGACATTCTCATTGTCATTTCGTTTGAAGCGGTTGAAGAGATTGCGAAGGACACTGATTCTTTGATCTCTCTGGGTTGATATGCCTTCATTAACTTTGGAGATCCAATCCCAGACCAGTTTGGATGTCTTCAAGGCACTCACACGGCCATACTGTCCTTTGGTCAGATGACCACAGATGATATTCTTGGCAGTAGAGTCCAGTTGAACGAACTTCTTGACATCAGCAGCAGTGACACCTTCTCCAGCCTTGGGAACGCCGTTTTCGACGACATACCATAGGTCGACGTCAATGGCTTCAAGATGCATGCGCATCTTATTCTTCCAGTAGGGATATTCAGTTCCATCGAAGACGGGACAAGCAGCGGAGACTTTGATTATCCCTGCAGTCGACATAGCTAAAACTCCAGGTGGTTAAACCGAATCACACAGAACAAGGGAGCACCTTGCTTTGATACCAATTGAAAGTGCGTTATATCGACTAGAGGGGGGGTGAATAGGCGATTTTTATGAAAGTCTTCAAAACGTGAGAGTTGTGAAGACAAACAGTTAAGATCATGCCTATTACTATGCAGCGGAAGTTAGATTACACCAGGCCAGCCATGGTCATGTATTCAATAGAGTGAAAGCGCAATGACAAACAGCTTCAGTGTAATAAGGATCAGGTAGGAAGAAGTTATGAAGCCGAACAGATCACACATTCATGTTGTGAAGACAAAAGATAAAGCAAGCATGCAATGGCTTCACAATGAATAACTGTAAGCGAAAGGAAGTGAAGATGAAACCAGTGACACGTTGAAGACAATGATTTGTTGGACCAGTTCCAGTTGCTATGACAACTGTACGTCTGGTTGGAGCGGCTAGGTATTTAAACCAAAGGACACACAGTCCCGGACACCCAGTCAAGGACACTTAGTCCAAGACACCCAGTCCTCACCGTTTTCTCCTTGAGCTAAGGTCACACAGACCTCGCCCAATCACTCTGGTAAGTCTTCAAGGTAGACTCCCAAACCTTCACAGACTTCGTTCACTGGCAATCCACAATTTCTCTTGGATGCTATGAACGCGACGCCTAACCGTCTGGAGGATGCACAGTCCTCAAGTGTAATAAGTCTTCAAATCACACAGACACGAAGACTTAAGTGATGCCCAATTTACTCTGGCTCTGGGTGGTTAGGGCTTTTCTCCTCACTGGGAATTTTTCTTTCAAAGGCTTCGAGGTGGGTTGCTCTCAAACGACAAAAGCCGTGCACTGAAATCTGAGCAGCCAACCGTTTATGGTTGTGGGGGGTGGACTATTTATAGCCACTTGGCAACCCGACCTGATCTGTCCGAAATGACCCTGGGTCACTAAGGAACTGACACGTGTACCAACGGTCGAATTTTGAACTCACACGGCAACTTTACTTGGGCTACAAGTAAAGCTGACTTGTCTGACTCTGGACAAGATTTTCTCTCAAAGTCTTCGCTCGAAGACATAGGATTTGAATTAGGCATCACTTCAGTCATTCTGACTGGTTCTCTTCGACCCCACTTAACAGTACGGTGGTTCCTATGACACAACATGAATGAAATAAAACTACGAAGGATCTAGGTCTTCGAGTTCCAAAAGCTTCATAGGGAGTCTTCTCATGTCATTGTCTTCAATATGAATATCTTCATAAACCACCATTGTCTTCAATGTCTTCGTACATTTTTAGGGGTCATCTCTGGTAGTAAAACCGAATCAACGAGGGACTTCTACCTGTGTTTTCCTGCAATTCTCACAAACACATTAGTCCCTCAGCTAGGTTTGTCGTCAATACTCCAAAACCAACTAGGGGTGGCACTAGATGTACTTACAAGGCCGAAGAAGCTGTTCGGAAGGGCGTCGCCAGGCCACAACCGGACTATAAAGCTCTTCATGGCCTGATCGGCCGCCTTATGTAGCTCGACCATCTGCTTCAGCTGGTCGCTCATTGGCACCGGATGTTCGGCCTCAGCATACTGAGACCAGAACAGCTTCTCCGTCGAGCTTCCGTCCTCGTCCTGGTAAAATTGTGCGGCATCGGACACACTGCGGGGCAAATCTGCGAATGCTCCTGAAGAGCTCCGGATCTGGATAAGTAATCGGTAATTTACTTTTACTTGCTTGCTTTGCATATAGAAAGCCTTACCCGCCGCTATCTTCTTCATCGTGTCGATCTCTTGGAGGGCCTTTTGGGCTTCGGCCTTGGCACTTTTTACACTCTCGAGGGCCACGACAAGCTCAGACTCCCGCGTCTTGGAGTCAAGCTCCAACGCCTCGTGCTTCGCCACAAGAGCCTGGAGCTCTTGCTGCACCTCGCCCACCTGAGCCTCGTGCTTCTCTCGCTCGGTGCGCTCCTTGGCCGCTGTATCTTCGGCCTTGGTCAGCGCTTGCTTCAGGGTCGCCACCTCGGTCGTGGCCCCTGGCAAACATACAATGATCTTGTCATTTTGCAATCGCGTCCTTTTTTATATATACAAATCTATAGACGGGGTATTACTTACCCTTATTCTCCTCGAGCTGCCTCTTGGCAAGGCCGAGCTCTTTCTTGGACCCCTCGAGGTCCTGCTTCAGTACGGCGACCTCCGCAGTCAGTGCGGCGGACGCCAGCAGTGAAGCCTGCATACGCATATTGACATACTTATATTAGACTCCTGCGATATTATTTGATCCTCTGTTCGGCTTTTCTTCATGAACACCGAACAAAGCATCAGGGACTACTATCTATGCGGTAATATTTCTACTAAATTTTAAAACACTTACCTCAAAGCCCGTTAGAAGGCTGGCACAGGCTTCAGTCAATCCGCTCTGGGCGGACTGAACCTTCTGGATCACCGCACTCATGATAGTGCGGTGCTCCTCGTCGATGGAAGCGTTGCGAAGCGCTTCCAGCAGATTGTCCGGTGCCTCTGGATGGATAGAGGTCACCGGCACTGGCGTCTTGCCCCTCTTAGAAGGAGGCCACCTGCCCAAGCCCGGAACTGCTGGAGGGTCCGGCAGGGTGTTCGTCTGAGGGCCGAACTCGGAGCTCTTGGGGGCCCCGTCCCTGCGGCTCCCGGAGTCCGGAAGGTCGCCTTGAGGCGCCTTGAGGACTGTCTCCCCTTGATCCGGTGCCTCTTGAGACAACACCTCGGCGTCGTCGGCAGGATGAGGGGAGGTGGCGGTCGGGACTGGATCGCTATCCATGTCCGACAAGCCCAAGGAGCCGTCCGATGATACATCGATACTGGCTCGTGGCGGCCTGCATAATTGCGTTCGGCGTTAGGGAAAGTAGTGCGATAGAGGAATCCTAGGAGTTACTGTGGTATCCGAATACTTATGATCTCCCCGGGGGCTTGACCCTGGGCAACCACTCGCCTTCGCCTTCGTCGGTGGCGGTGGAACTGTCCGGAAGGAGAGTCCTTCCCTTCTTGGACCCTCCGGCCTCCCTAGTTGGGGCGACCTTCCTTTTCTTGTCTCCCCCAGTCGGTGGGGGAGCATCTTCTTCTTCTTCTTCCTCCTCGTCTTCGGGGGAAGAGTGCGCCGCAGAGTCATCGGACGGTGAGTCCGACGACGCCTGGCGTCAGGAACTCTTTCGGATTCCCTTGGCCTTCTTGGTCTTCTCCGGCACCTTATAAGGGGTCGGAGTCAGCATCTTCGCTAGAAGAGCGTTTGCGGGGCCTTCGGGCAAAGGAGCCGGACAGTCGATCTGTCCGGCCATCTTCTGCCAGTCCTGTCAAAGGTACGGGAGTTTAGATCCCGCATAGAGTCAATCTATATAAAAAATAATAGTATCCTGTGAAAGGTAAAGCATCTTACCGCACTGGCTTGGCGCTTCGCGCTGAATCCGCGATCCTCAGTAATAGGGGGAGGGACCTCGGCACTTTTGAACAGCACCCTCCAGGCGTCTTCATGAGTCGTGTCGAAGAGCCTGTTCAGAGTTTGGTGCTGTGCCGGATTAAACTCCCACAAGTTGAACTCCCGTTGTTGGCACGGGAGTATCCGTCGGATGAGCATAACTTGGACTATGTTGACAAGCTTGAGCTTCTTGTCCACCATGTTTTGAATACATGTTTGGAGTCCGGTCAGCTCTTTCGAACTAGCCCAGGACAGGCCCTTCTCTTTCCAGGAGGTGAGCCGCGTGGGGATGCCAGATCGGAACTTGGGGGCCGCTACCCATGCAGGGTCGCGCGGCTCGGTGATATAGAACCACCCCGATTGCCACCCCTTTATGGTTTCCACAAAGGAGCCCTCGAGCCATGTTATGTTGGGCATCTTGCCCACCATGGCGCCTCCGCACTTTGCCTGGCGGCCGCCCACCACCTTCGGCTTGACATTGAAGGTCTTCAACCATAAGCCGAAGTGGGGCTTGATGCGGAGGAAGGCCTCGCACACGACGATAAACGCCGAGATGTTGAGGATGAAGTTCGGGGCCAGATCGTGGAAATCCAGGCCGTAATAAAACATGAGCCCCCGGACGAAGGGATGGAGAGGGAATCCCAGTCCGCGGAGGAAATGGGTGAGGAATACTACCCTCTCATGGGGCCTCGGGGTGGGGATGAGCTGCCCCTCATCTGGGAGCCGGTGCGCGATGTCGTCGGGCAGGTATCCGGCTCTCCTCAGTTTCTTGATGTCTCCCTCCATGATGGAGGAGACCATCCACTTGCCTCCCGCTCCGGACATGATTGGAGAAGGTCGAGGTGGGAAGTGCGGACTTGGGCGCTAGAGCTCGAGTGTGCGAAAATGGATGGGTAAGGGAGGAAGAAGGCGTGTATAGAAAGGTGAATCCTTATCCCTTTATATGGGCAGACGAAACTAAGCGTCCCCACTTGCCTGGTAAAACTCGCTTATCCCCCAAGCGCCGCAATTGATGGCGCGGTTGGGTTACCCACGCCCATATTATTGAGAATCCCGTAATAAGGGGACACGATCTCTGCTTTGACAAGATGTGTCGAAAAACTGCCTCGCGTTATGTGCGGGGCTGGTTAAAAGAAATGGTTCGAATAATCACCGGGCCATGATGTAACGGCGTGCTGCCAAAACAAGCCAGCAAATTGGATCTGCGAAAATATTATTCTCTCTACGGTGGAATGTGGAACTTATTTTGCAGGGTCGCACACTATCCTCGTATTCAAATTCTTCTGCAGTGTATTCGGAGAAGGAACCCGCCTTGCAATGCCGAAGACAATACTGCGCGCCGGACTCATCGTCATTGAAGTCTGGTTCAGGGGCTACTGAGGGAGTCCTGGATTAGGGGGGTCTCCGGACAGCCGGACTATCTCCATTGGTCGGACTGTTAGACTATGGAGATACAAGATTGAAGACTTCGTCTCGTGTCCGGATGGGACTCTACTTGGTGTGGAAGGCAAGCTAGGCAATACGGATATGAATATCTCCTCCTTTGTAACCGACCTTGTGTAACCCTAACCCTCTCCGGTGTCTATATAAACCGAAGGGTTTTAGTCATAGGACAACAACCATAACATACAATCATACCATAGGCTAGCTTCTAGGGTTTAGCCTCTCTGATCTCGTGGTAGATCTACTCTTGTACTACACATATCATCAATATTAATCAAGCAGGACATAGGGTTTTTCCTCCATCAAGAGGGCCCGAACCTGGGTAAAACATCGTGTCCCCTGCCTCCTGTTACCATCCGGCTTAGACGCACAGTTCGGGACCCCCTACCCGAGATCCGCCGGTTTTGACACCGACAATTATATTTATAAAACTTGTCATGATTATGATTACCCCTTTTCTGAACATTACTCTTTTAATATGGAAACAATTTATAGTATTCGAGTTTCTTATGATACTCCCACTATTCCGAATGAGAAGAATTTTGCTTATGTGGAGAGTAATAAAATTTCTATGCTTGTAGATCATGAAAAAGAATGCTTTATGTGATGGTTATATTGTTGAATTTATTCATGATGCTACTGAAAATTATTATGAGGGAGGAACATATGCTTGTAGGAATTGCAATAATATCAAGTTTCCTCTCTATGTGCTTAAAGTTTTGAAGTTATGCTTGTCTTGCCCTCCTATGCTAGTTGATTATTGTTCCCATAAGTTGTTTGCTCACAAAATCCCCATGCATAGGAAGAGGGTTAGAATTAAATGTGCTGGTCATATTTTCAAGATGCTCTCTTTATGTTTCAATTTTATCCTTTATGTGAGCATCATTGAAATCACCATGCCTAGCTAGGGGCGTTAAACGATAGCGCTTGTTGGGAGGCAACCCAATTTTTATTTTTGTTCCTCACTTTTTGCTCCTGTTTAGTAATAAATACTCCCTCCGTTCCTAAATATAAGGTGTATAGTTTTTGGCACGAAAATTAAATAACGAACGTGGAGTGAAAATTTCACAAGTTTTGGACGAGATTACACCTGACTAATTGACATGAGAAAATAGAGGAGTTTGCCTAATATAAGTAAATGTAATCAAATCCCTAAAAAAATTATTCAAACAAGTGGTGCGACGCAAGACACCTTATATTTCGAGCTTTTTCTAAAAAATCTATACACCTTATATCAAGGAACGGAGGGAGTAATTCATCTAGCCTCTGGTTAGATGTGGTTTTATGCTTTGAATTAGTGTTTGTGCCAAGTAAAGCCTTTAGGATCTTCTTGGGTGGTTGTTATTTGATTTTGTTGTAAAAGACAGAAAGTATGCCCTTACGAGAATAATTTTCATTTTTTTATCAGAGAGCGATAAAATACCAATTCCAACTAAAGTAGATCAATATACAAATTTCCTAGGACTTCCTAATTTCTCCGGATTTTTGGAGTTACAAAAGTATTCGAAACCTACAGATTACTACAGACTGTTCTGTTTTTTATAGATTCTGTTTTCTATGTGTTGTTTGCTTATTTTGATGAATCTATGAGTAGTATCGGAGGGTATGAACCATAGAGAAGTTGGAATGCAGTAGATATTATACCAATATGAATTTAGAATGAATTCACAATAGTAACTAAGTGGTGATTTATTTTCTTATACTAACGGAGCTTACGAGTTTTCTGTTAAGTTTTGTGTTGTGAAGTTTTCAAGTTTTGGGTAAAGATTCGATGGACTAAGGAATAAGGAGTGGCAAGAGCCTAAGCTTGGGGATTCCCAAGGCACCCAAAGGTAAAATCCAAGGACACCAAAAGGCCTAAGCTTGGGGATGCCCCGGAAGGCATCCCCTCTTTCGTCTTCGTTCATCGGTAACTTTACTTGGAGCTATATTTTTATTCACCACAAGATATGTGTTTTGCTTGGAGCGTCATTTTATTTTCTTTAGTTTTGATTGCTGTTTGAATAAAATACCAAGATCTAAAATTCTTAAATGTTAGAGAGTCTTCATATAGTTGCATAATTATTTGACTACTCATTGATCTTCACTTATATCTTTCGGAGTAGTTTGTTGTTGCTCTAGTGCTTCACTTAAATCTTTTTAGAGCACGGTGGTGGTTTTATTTTATAGAAATAGATGAACTCTCATGCGCCATTATATTATTTTGAGAGTCCTAAACAGCATGGTAATTTGCTTTGGTTATGAATGTAGTCCTAATATGATGGGCATCCAAGAGGGATATAATAAAAACTTTCATATAAAGTGCATTGAATACTATGAGAAGTTTGATACTTGATGATTGTTTTGAGATATGAAGATGGTGATATTAGAGTCATGCTAGTTGAGTAGTTGTGAATTTGAGAAATACTTGTGTTAAAGTTTGTGATTCCCGTAGCATGCATGTATGGTGAACCGTCATGTGATGAAGTCGGAGCATGATTTATTTATTGATTGTCTTCATTATGAGTGGCGGTCGGGGACGAGCGATGGTCTTTTCCTACCAATATATCCCCCTAGGAGCATGCGCGTAGTACTTTGTTTCGATAACTAATAGATTTTTGTAATAAGTATGTGGGTTCTTTATGACTAATGTTGAGTCCATGGATTACACGCACTCTCACCCTTCCACCATTGCTAGCATCTTTAGTACCGCGCAACTTTCGCCGGTACCATAAACCCACCATATACCTTCCTCAAAAGAGCCACCATACTTGCCTATTATGGCATTTCCGTAGCCATTCCGAGATATATTGCCATGCTACTTTCCACTGTTCCGTTATTATGACACGCTTCATCATTGTCATATTGCTATGCATGATCATGTAGTTGACATTGTATTTGTGGCAAAGCCACCGTTCATAATACTTTCGTACATGTCACTCATGGGTCATTGCACATCCTGGTACACCGCCGGAGGCATTCATATAGAGTCATATCTTGTTCTAAGTATTGAGTTGTAATTCTTGAGTTGTAAGTAAATAAAAGTGTGATGATCTTCATTATTAGAGCATTGTCCCCGTGAGGAAAGGATGATGGAGACTATGATTCCCCCACAAGTCGGGATGAGACTCTGGACGAAAAAAAGAAAAGACAAAAGAGGCCATAAAAAAGAGAAGGCCCAAAAAAACAAAAAAATGAGAGAAAAAGAGAGAAGGGGCAATGCTACTATCCTTTTACCACACTTGTGCTTCAAAGTAGCACCATGATCTTCATGATAGAGAGTCTCCTATGTTGTCACTTTCATATACTAGTGGGAATCTTTCATTATAGAACTTGGCTTGTATATTCCAATGATGGGCTTCCTCAAATTGCCCTAGGTCTTCGTGAGCAAGAAAGTTGGATGCACACCCACTTAGTTCCTTTTGTTGAGCGTTCATACACTTGTAGCTCTAGTGCATCCGTTGCATGGCAATCCCTACTCACTCACATTGATATCTATTGATGGGAATCTCCATAGCCCATTGATACGCCTAGTTGATGTGAGACTATCTTCTCCGTTTTGTCTTTTCCACAACAACCATTCTATTCCACCTATAGTGCTATATCCATAGCTCGCGCTCATGTATTGCGTGAAGATTGAAATTTTTTGAGAACACCAAAAGTATGAAACAATTGCTTGGCTTGTCATCGGGGTTGTGCATGATTTAAATACTTTGTGTGGTGAAGATGGAGCATAGCCATACTACATGATTGTGTGGGGATAGCTTGCTTTGGCCATGTTATTTTGAGGAGACATGATTGCTTTATTAGTATGCTTGAAGTATTATTATTTTTATGTCAATATTAAACTCTTATCTTGAATCTTATGGATCTGAACATTCATGCCACAATAAAGAGAATTACTTAGAGAAATATGTTAGGTAGCATTCCACATCAAAAATTCTGTTTTTATCATTTACCTACTCGAGGACGAGCAGGAATTAAGCTTGCGGATGTTGATACGTCTCCAACGTATCTATAATTTTTGGTTGTTCCATGCTATTATATTATCTGTTTTGGATGTTTATGGGCTTTATTATGCACTTTTGTATTATTTTTTGGACTAACCTATTAACCCAGAGCCCAGTGCCAGTTTCTGTTTTTTCCCTTGTTTCAGTGTTTCGCAGAAAAGGAATATCAAACGGAGTCCAAACAGAATGAAACCTTCGGGAGCGTGATTTTTGGAACGAACATGATCCAGGGGACTTGGAGTTGAAGTCAAGGAAGCTTCGAGGTGGCCACGAGGCAGGGAGGCGCGCCTGCCCCCTAGGCGCACCCCCACCCTCGTGGGCCCCTCGTGGCTCCCCTGACCGACTTCTTTTGCCTATATATATATCCATATACCCTAAAAACATCGAGGGGCAGAATAGATTGGGAGTTCCACCGCCAGAAGCCTCCGTAGCCATCGAAAACCAGTCTAGACCCGTTCTGGCACCCTGTAGGAGGGGGGATTCCCTCTCCGGTGGCCATCTTCATCATCTCGGTGCTCTCCATGATGAGAAGGGAGTAGTTCTCCCTCGGGGCTAAGGGTATGTACCAGCAGCTATGTGTTTGATCTCTCTCTCTCTCGTGTTCTTGAGGTTGTACGATCTTGATGTATCGCGAGCTTTGCTATTATAGTTGGATCTTATGATGTTTCTCCCCCTCTACTCTATTGTAATGGATTGAGTTTTCCTTTGAAGTTATCTTATCAGATTGAGTCTTTAAGTATTTGAGAACACTTGATGTATGTCTTGCATGTGCTTATCTGTGGTGACAATGGGATATCACGTGATCCACTTGATGTATGTTTTGGTGATCAACTTGCGAGTTCCGTGACCTCGTGAACTTATGCATAGGGGTTGGTACACGTTTTCGTCTTGGCTCTCCGGAATAAACTTTGGGGCACTCTTTGAAGTTCTTTGTGTTGGTTGAATAGATGAATCTGAGATTGCGTGATGCATATCGTATAATCATACCCACAGATACTTGAGTTGACATTGGAGTATCTAGGTGACATTAGGGTTTTGGTTGATTTGTGTCTTAAGGTGTTATTCTAGTACAAACTCTATGATAGATTGAATGGAAAGAATAGCTTCATGTTATTTTACTACGGACTCTTGAATAGATCGATCAGAAAGGATAACTTTGAGGTGGTTTCGTACCCTACAATAATCTCTTCGTTTGTTCTCCGCTATTGGTGACTTTGGAGTGACTCTTTGTTGCATGTTGAGGGATAGTTATATGATCCGATTATGTTATTATTGTTGAGAGAACTTGCACTAGTGTTACCTAGGCCTTGTTTCCTAGCATTGCAATACCATTTGTGCTCACTTTTATCATTAGTTACCTTGATGTTTTTATATTTTCAGATTACAAAAACCTATATCTACTATCCATATTGCACTTGCATCACTATCTCTTCGCCGAACTAGTGCACCTATACAATTTACCATTGTATTGGGTGTGTTGGGGACACAAGAGACTCTTTGTTATTTGGTTGCAGGGTTGTTTGAGAGAGACCATCTTCATCCTACGCCTCCCACGGATTGATAAACCTTAGGTCATCCACTTGAGGGAAATTTGCTACTGTCCTACAAACCTCTGCACTTGGAGGCCCAACAACGTCTACAAGAAGAAGGTTGTGTAGTAGACATCATGTGTCCCTCCCAAAAGGAGGTAGAAGCCCATCAAAAACATGGGGAGGGAAGACAAGCAAGCGTTGGTTAGGGCGACCTTGCCTGCTTGGGTGTTGTAGCGGCCTCTCCATGGCAAGACCCGATTGCCCACCTTAGTGACAGCCGGAGCAAAATCTTTAGCCAGCAGCTTGTGGGGAGAGACCGGAAGGCCGAGATATTTTAAAGGAAAAGAGCCAAGGGAGCAATTAAGAAGATGAGCAACTCTTTGGGCCTCAACATCCGAGACCCCAGTAACAATGACTCCACTCTTAGCAAAATTAATCTTGAGACCAGATAGAGCTTCAAAGCAAAGGAGAAGGAACTTCAGATGTATTATGCTAGCTTCATTCAATTCAACCATAATGATAGTATCATCCGCATATTGTAAGTGAGAGATGCCATTAGGGACGAGGTGAGGGCTGACAGGAGTGATGTGGCCAGCAGCAGCAGCCCGAGTCAGAATATGAGAGAGAGAGAGAGAGTCAGCCACAAAGTTGAAGAGGAGGGGAGAAGACGGGTCACCCTGCCTCAGGACGCTACTGTTAGCAAAGAAGTGACTAATGTTCCCGTTGACCAAAACTGCCGTGTGGCCACCCGTGACCAACTGCGTAAGTCTGTGAACCAACGCACCATCGAAGCCCTTGGCTAGAAGCACTTGTCTGAGGAAATTCCAACTAACCGAGTCGTAGGCTTTTTCAAAGTCAAGTTTTAAAATCACCGCTTTGGAGCCCCGGACTCGTAGGTCATGCACAATCTCATGGAGACAAAGAATACCATCTAATATAAACCTGCCCTTTACGAACACCGATTGGAAAGGGCTAAGAGTGCGATGAGTGATTGGGGAGAGCCTAGTAGCAAAGCCTTTAGCTGGAAGCTTAGCGAAGTTATTAATCAGGGCTATAGGTCGAAATTGAGTGATCAAGTCTGCCCCTTTGACTTTAGGGATAAGAGTAAGCACAGCGTAATTTAACTATGAAATGTCAATGGTACCCAACCAGAAGCCTTGAATGATAGCCTGGACAAGGCCCTGCAGCTGGGGCCAGAACTGCCTAAAAAGGGGGATGGAAACGCCGTCTGGGCCCGAGGCTGCATTGGTATTAGCAGAGCAAATCCTTTCAAAAATCTCCTTATCAAAGGGGAGGGATCAACAAGGCTATGTTATCATCACTAGACACCTTCTCCTGAGAAGCCCAGAAGGAGTTAGCCGATCTAAAGCCCACCTCAGGCTTAGCGGATAGGAGAGAGAAAAAGAAGTCTACCACGTGCGACATAATCAGGGAGTGATCAGACACCCTGACATTATTGATGATCAAGCTATCAATCATGCAACGGCGACGCCTACCGTTAGCAATGGCAAAGAAGTACGCAGTAGGGGAGTCGCCTTTCAAAGTCCAATTAATGGTGCCCCTTTGTCTCCAGTATATTTCTTCTCAACGGTGCAAGGCCAAAAGGGCCTCTTCTAAATCATAACGAGTCTGCCATTCAGGGGGAGAGAGACCAGGGCCATCCACGTGCACGTCCATGGAGCCAATTTGGGAAGCAAGTCGATCCTTGTGACACCATGACTCAGCAGCGTGGTTCTTAGCCCATCCACAGAGAAATTTTCGGAGGTGGTATGAGCATTGGTGCCAGTCGTCCATCGGTCCAAAAGAGTGGCGAGCAGAAGATAAGAAGGAGGAAATTTTATGCGCAATCAGATCAGCAAAACCATCAACCAGGAGCCAAGAAGCGTCGAACTGAAACCGCGGTGAGGAGACGGAATGGATCCCATCATCAAGAATCAGGGGCGCATGATCAGACCCCACGATGGGCAAAGCCTGAAGGGAGGCCCGAGGGAGCAAGGAATCCCATCTGGGGCATATGAAAATGCGATCAAGAACAGATCGAATAGGAGTCGTTTGATGGTTCGTCCAAGTGAAGCGGGCACCCACCCTAGGCACTTCGCGGATAGCGGAGTCCTGAATAAAAGCATTAAACGCGTCAGCAAGCGACCAAGAGAAATTAGGAGAGTTTTTATCCAAAGGAGAGTGCATCAAGTTGAAGTCACCGCCAATAAGCAAAGGGAGATCACAAGATTCGATCTTATTCAAAATTTCGTCCAAGAAAATGTAAGAGAGGGAATGATCAGTCGGGCCGTAGACTACCATAACTTCCAAAAGCATATTGAGCGGCGATGAGATACTACTGTACTAGCCCAAAAAATGCCATGGTCGAAGGCAACAAAATCGTACATGTCTCTCTTGGTACCAATAAGAATTCCACCTGAGTGACCTGAAGAAGACAAATATTTCCAGTCAAACCTATCAATCCCAGCAGCAGCAAAAAATTCATTTGGGGAGAAGGAAGGTTTAACCGTTTCAACAAGGCCAATGATGTCTATATTCTCAAACCAAACGAGATCTTTAAGCTGGTCCATGCGTCCCCTAGCGCCGAAACCTCAAATATTCCATAATAAGGCCTTCATCGGTGGGAAAGGTTTTTTGTGCAAAGACTCGACCTGCTTGGGGCAATGCAGGATTTAGAACGTTTGGCGAGGCGTAGTGGTGGGCACCTGATCCCTCTCAGGTGCCACCTCGACCCCACCGGCCACAACCAGTGAGGCATCAACCCGAGACGCGGCCCCCTTGGCCCTAGCAATATCCGCTTGTGCCATTTCATTTGCCCGAACAATATGTAACAGGGTAGACAGAGAGCCAAAAGTAGGATCAAAAGAAATGCCTACGTCCTCTAAGATATTAGAAGATGCTCACTGGACTGCGATGGAAGGACTAACCGAACAGGAGAAGAAACGGGGATAGAAGGGGGTGTGGAACATGGAGGGGTACCTGAAGGGGGAAGATCTCTAGCCGCAGCGCATCGCGTCGCCTGATCGTCCACCCACTCGCCACTGTTGGAGACACGGCCGCTCTTGCGGGCGGTGGAAGCGGGGGAACGCGCACCGGCGCGGGATGGGCACGACACGGAGAAGCCGCCACAGACGAAGGACCCGAGGCTGCACCCAAATCAGCATCAAGCCTGCAGCAAAGCCCTGCCGCAGACTGCTTGGAATCACCAGAAGCCCTGCTACGCGTGGAGAATTTCTTGGCGGACGATTTCTTCTTCTTTTTCTTGGATATGATGCCGGTCGGGGGCAGATCTTCAATACCGGAGAGGGAAGGGGAGGCAGGGCGAGCTGGAATGTTGGAGCACACACCAGAAAAAGGGGTACCCCTCGCTCCATCAGAAGCAGCAAACCCCCCCCCCCACCGGCGCCGACCACCGCATCCTTGTTCCCACCACCCACCGGAGCGTTCTCCTTGAGCAAATCACGATCTTCAGAAGTCAACCCATCCCACTCCGACTGAGTAAAACGATGTTTAGTGCCATGATTCGAGTCATCCGGAAGGCCATCCTCATCCTTGTCATCTTTGTCATCATTGCCCGAGGCCGGCCGAGGGGTGGGGCGGGGGCGACACCGGAGCATCATCGCTCTCGACCCGAACCCTAAGACGGAAGCCACCAGCAGAAGGGAAGACGTCAACGGAGCCGCAAATGCAATGAGGATCAACGCACCAGACCCGCAGCCGCACAGGGCCCATGACAAGCAGAGACTCCGGATCAACCTCAATTGGTTTGCCAATAAGAACACTGAATGCCATAAGAAAGGCAGAAGAGCAAAGCGTAGGTGGGACGTCATCAACTAAGACCCAGACATCAGACAGCGAAGAGATAGCTTTAGATCCATTGGAGGCGGCCTTGACAGAAATGACAACTTGGTTAAGGGTAAGGGTGAAACTGGAACACGAAGATATCATATGCAAGCTTTCTTTGGAGGGGAAAATGGCAGCGAACTCAGACTCAGAAAGTTGGCGGATCTGCCAATCCCATCCACCATCATCCCACAATTGGAGTTCATCAAGGAGAACCTGGGGGGAGATTTTCTTATCCTTGAAAGTAATGATGCCGGCGTTAGAAAGAGCAGGAATGGGAACCACTTGAGGAACCTCGCGATCGAGTGCGAAGAAAGCACATCCACGGAGGCCGAGGCCGTAATGCACGAAAGCAGGGGGTTTGAGGCGGTTTTGATAGTCGACCGTAAGGTGGCCGTCTTCTCTGCGGATGAGACAGAAGGGGAGGGGGGTTTGGACAGCACGACTGAAAGTGACCAGGGCAGTGGCAAGCGAAGCAGGAGAGGGTGGGGTTGGCCACTTGGGCAGGAGGAGGGGCGCGCGCCGGAGCGGGGGGAGGTGGAGGAAGAATACCGTCACCACAGGGACCAGAGGCAGAGGCAGGGACCAGGCCACCAGAGGAGGGGCGGCGACCCGGCGCCCCAGAGGAGCCACGGGGCACGAAACGACTAGGACCACCACCAGGGGCCGCCGGGGCCCGGGCTAGAGCCCGCGACGAGGCCGCAACACTGTGAGGAGGATGGGGCGCGAGGACAGGCCAGCAGAGCCAGCCTTACTCGCCGCGGCCGCCACCTCCAAGGGATCCGAAGGACGCGGCGAAGAACCACCATAGGGAGCAGAGGGACTAGCCGCAACCGAGCCAGATCAAAGGGAAGGAGGACCGCCAAGCTCCACCGCGGCCCCTCCACCCGAGCTCGGTCCGCCTGGAGCTTGGGACGAAGGGAAGCTTCGTACTCCAAATCTACCTCCCCCTCAACAGAGCCCTCCTGCCACCGCTTTTGGTCGGACAAGGCCTCGCTGGAGGAGCCGCGCGGGTCCATCGAGACGACCGACGCAAACGAGAGGGGGAGGGGAGGAGGAGGAGTAGATCTAGAGGAACGCGGATGGGGAAGCGGTGGCGACGCAGGTCAGAGAGAGAGGCTGGGAACCCTAGAAATGGGGGAAGTGAGCCCCTCCGCACCCATATATACCCCGACCACACTAGGTCGGGGCCGAAGGGTTGGGCTAGAGTGGGAACGGGGACTGGGCCAGGGCCACCCGAGGCCCAAGAACCACGAGAGGTAGGGGCAATCCGACACATTGGAAAGGGAGCAGGGCCCAGGCCCATCAGGAGCGCGCGGAGGCCCGAATCCCAGGGTCTGGCTCCACCACGGAGGGCACCTCCAGATCTAGGGATTCGGGCGGCCCGGCTGCTGCCGGCGAGGCCACCAGCGAACCAGAGGATGAAGCACAGACGAAAGACAGCCAGGGAGGGGGAGGGAAACCAGGTCCAACGTCGGCGCACCACACCGCCCAGGACCAAGGATGCCACGGGCAGGAGACGGCGAAGGAACCCGATGGCGCCTGCGCGAAACGCGACTCCAGCCATCCACGACCAACGGATCGGGAGCAGGGCGGCCACGCCCGCCGGGAGCGAATTTACGGCACCGCGACGGAGCAGCGACGAAAGGCAGCACGCACGGAGGCGCGGGACGGAGGGGGGAGGAGGGGATTCGGGGTCGGAGTCCGAGGCCTCAGATCCGAGAGCCCAGAACTTGTTGGCGGGGGCAAGAGCGCGGAAAACAGAACGATGTGTGGACGGCGGGTTGGGTACCGAGGAGGAGGCCGCGAGAAGGTAGCACAGGGACGCCGGAGTTGGAGAGGGGGGACGAGCCCGTCGCCGCCACCGCTCGGGAGGGGAAGGGGAGAGGGGGAGAGGATAGCCATCCATGCGTCAAACCTCTCTTTCAATTTTCAATTAATTAGTAGTGGAACTTTTTTGAGGGAATGCGTGAGAAGAGACTGAGGCGACAAATCATGAAATTGACAAAATAATCACCTCGCAGCGCTGATAATGTCTTCTTTTAGAGAGTACACCAATGGCGTACCTTAGCTTTATAGAAGACAGAAATATGTAAAGAGATTACAAAAGGCTCAGACACCACAACTCGGTGCCACACGCCCTCTGCACTCTGAGCCCAACTAGGCTATTACTCTCGATATCTAATCACTCCCGTCCCTCCGGCTTGACCCCACAAATTCAGGTTCTGGAATATGAGACCTACCGTGGCCTCAACATTGCAAACCAGATCTCGACCAAATACACACGTGTTGCATTGCTTCCACACCGTCCAATAAATGAGCATTACAAATGAGTCAAAACCCTTTCGGTCAGTCTTGGCGATCCAGTTACGTCTCGTAGCCCACCAATCCTCTATCCTGGCTTGTGGTGAAGGCAGAATGGCATGGTCAATGCCCACTCTTGCAAAAGAGAGATGCCATACCTGTCTTGCAAACACACATTGGAGCATCAAATGGTCCACCGTATCCTCTTGCTGCTCACAGAAGAAACATGGGGATGTCTCGGCTTGTATTCCACGTCTGAATCTTCTATGTGAAGTCCACAACCGGTATTGTACCGCTTGCCACATAAAAAATTTGCAGGTTAATGGGGCCCAGGTCTTCCACACCGCAGCAGCCAGCCGAAATCTGATGCCTCCTTCACACAACATCTTGTACGCTGACGCCACTGGGCACTTGCCATCCGCATTCCACACCCAGACAGCCTTATCCTCCCTGGTCAGCTCAATCTGGATATCAATTAGTACTTCCCAAATTTGAATGAACTGGGCAAGTTCCTCCGTGGAAAGATCTCCGGAAATATCCCTAGTCCATGCATGTAACAGCATCCCCTCCTTGACTGTCCTCCTGTTGGCCACCCATGTTCTAACCTTTGGAACGATCAGCGGAGCAACCTCTTCCATGCTAAAGCCCCTGATTCATCTATCCTTCCAGAAGAGAATCTGAGCTCCATCTCCAATTTGTCAATGGACCAGACTGTTGAAGGTCGCGAGCACCTGCCGATCCGGCGCCACGTTCAGGCCCTGCCATGGCCCGGCATCATCCGTTCTCCTAAACCACTCCTAATGTAATCTGAGTGCTAGGTCGTGTTTGCGCAAATCCATTACTCCTAATCCCCCCAGATTCTTTGGGCGACATACCCTCTGCCAAGATACAACGCATTTTCAGGCACTAATCTCTTCTGAACCAGCCCAGAAAAACATGCAGCACCCCTTGTCCACTTTCTCAATGGCCCATTTGGGGGCTTCCACAACAGTCAAATGATGTGTAGGCCGCGCACGCATCACCTGGTTCACCAGAATTAACATCCTTGGGCGGGTAATCATCCCCCTTTGCCAACCGGGTAGGATTTTGAGCGAAGCATCCACTATCGGTTGCCATTCCGACCTTGTCAGTTGCTTGATACTCAGTTGTAATCCCATATATTTGCACGGAAACTGACCAATCCTCCAAGGCATTCCGGACAAGGATCTCATCTTCTTCCTTTGCCCTGATCAGGATGGCCGAGGACTTGCTGTAATTCACCTTCAAGCCTAAAGCAGTGCCAAAGATCTGGAGCATCTCTTTAATGAAGTAAATGTCTGACAATGAAGGCTTGATAAACATAGCAAGATCATCCGCGTAAAGCGTCAATCTTTGAAAGGGGCCGCAACTATTCATGTTGCTCATAATTTGGGCCCTGTGAGCCTTCATCACAATCGTCGTTAATATGTCAATTGCAATCACAAACAGCAACGACGAGAGGGAGTCTCCCTACCGTAGACTGCACGCTTGCGTAAACTTATCCCCAACGCATCCATTAACTACCACTCGCGAGCTTGCCGAGGACAGGAGAGTCGCCATCCAAGATAACCACCTCTCAGAGAATCCTTTTGCCCGTAACATCACAAAAAGAAACGGCCAAGACAAAGAGTCAAAAGCTCGAGATATTTGAGTTATACGAAACTAAACAGAATCCTAAAATTTGGTTTCTACATAGGCAGACGGGAATATAACCACTTGAGTTAAAAGCTCAAATTTGGTTATATTTCTAAAATTTGGTTTCTACATAAGCAGACAGGAATATAACCATTACCAGTATTCTCCACTAAACAAACATACTTGCATCCACCATTACACCAACTTGGAAGAACTTTACTGACGCCATAAGAAAACCCTTTACTCAAATTTGCTGGAAGAAGAAATGCATGTGCAGGAAATTAAGCTGGCAGGTGATCAGTGCTTGAGATGCGCCATGGCGGCTTCCCTGACCCCACCCTCGGCAAGGTACACACCGAGAAATTCGCCATAGGAATGGGGCTTATATGGAGGCCCCTCGCCTGCGGCCAGCACCAGCTCCGGCGCCGGCGCGACAGTGCACCCCAGCTCGGGCCACACGAACGTGGCCAGCGAGGTCCGCGCGGCGCGCGCGCTGGTGACCACGCGGTGCTCGGCACTGCGCAGGCGCCCGTTGCTCACCACCTCCATCTGATGCCCAAAGTTGAGGACCAGCGCCCCCGGCGCGGCGTCGGCGTCCACCCACATCATCCCGCCGCCCCCAGCGTCACCGTCGCCGTGGAGCAGCATCTGTAGGCCGCCGCCGACGTTCTCCATGAGCACGGTGACGAGGCCGGGGTCGCAGTGCGGCCCGGCGCCGAGGGTGAGGCTCGGATCCGGGCACGGCGGGTAGTGGTTCACGTTCATCATCCCACCGCCGCTGAGCGACCCATCGAAGTGTTCCTCCTCGAGCCCCAGCCCGACAGCGGCGAGACGCAGAACGCGCCGCGCCGTTGCCCTCACGGCTGCCGTGTATGGCTCCAGCGCCGCCCCGAGCCCGCGGGGCTTGTCCGGCCAGTCCGGCGGGTGGCAGCCGAGCTTCAGGCAGTCCCGCCAGTACAGGACCTCCTCGCCGGCGCCGTTCCGGAGGCTCGTGTGGAACCGCGGGAGCTTCTTGCCGTCGTTCGAGTAGTACGCCATCTTCTCGTCCTCCGGCAGTGCGAAGAACTCCTCCGCGGCGCGCATCATGGCGCCCATCACCTCCTCCGGCACGCCGTGGTTGACCACCTGGAAGAAACCGAACTCCCGCCCTGCACGGACGATCTCCTCGGCGATCCTGCCGTCGTCGTCTCCACCGAGATCAACCACAGGCAGCGCCCCCTTGCCATTCACGGACGAAGACGGCCTGTTGTGCACCGGGAGTATGTAGCGTGCAGGCACCGACAGGTGGGTGGCGCCATTGGAGAGAGGCTCCGCTGCCATCTCGAGATATAGCTTTGCTTGAGATTTTGCATAGACTGATCAGTTCATCATCTGCATCAATCTCTGCACTTTTATGGTGAAGAGATCAAGAGAAGCATCTTTGGATTCAGAGAGCATTCGGGTTTTGATTGCAACCGGGGAATATCCATTTGTCGTCATATGAAGATACAGTGCACTGACAATGTTGACTTTTTCTTTGCTAAAGAAAATTCGAGTGCCTGTTTATTTTGGCCGGCTTTTTTAGGTTGTTTGGATGATGGCCAAGAGTTGCCCCGCCAAAATATCGGCGTTGACTAGTAGGGTTGGTTCCTGTTTGGATGGGGGCCAAATCGTTTCAGCCACGCCAATATTTTGGCCGCGAGTTAGGATTTCACGCCAACTTCCTGGTTAAACATCGGCAGCGGATTCACGGTAAAGTCTATTTTAAACCTTAAAGTCATAGAGCTCGTCGAAATCAAACCCTCACATCTAAATCCCTGAAATCGGTACCCTAAACTCTCAGATCCCGGTCAATATATCAACCCTACATCCACCCTAGCCCCGTTTATGGCACTGAAAAAAGTTAATCCCGACCGGGATTCTAGGTTTTCTGGCTGACTCAGCGGCCCTATACTACACGCCATATCCATCTTCTTGCCTGCGACTGTCTTTTTGAGATGCCCGAACGATGATGCTTGTCTCGTTATGAACACCTGCAGCAACCGACACTGCGGTGTGTGGCAAAATCCACGGCATGCCACAACATCTCTGATGTGTGTCGTGCTGGCACAGATCGATCAAGCTAGTGGCGTGCAAGTTGCTACGTAGTGTACGTGTGAGCTAGCTCCTGAAGAATCCATCCCCTGCTTGCTGCTTCAAAGCCAGCTTCTACGGAAAGCACGCTGCCTAACCAAAACCATCGCATCATATAGCCTCCGTTGCTATGCATCATAGCTTCCGTTGCTCACAATCAAGGAGCACTTTAAGAAAGCGCCTGTACATATTGTCGTGGCCTGCCGCACGACATAGTTGCCAACGATGTGATTGCCGAGGGACTGGAGCACGAAGCCGAGCAGGCTGTGTAGCCATTGTACGCACGCGCCGCGTCGCACACCTCTAGCCGGCCATCGCCATGACGAAGGTCGCCGGCCACCTCCACGCCATGCGCCATCGTGGGTCGTCACCTCGCGGCGACCCAGCGGCTCGTGCTGCGCCACTGTCTCATATCCCCATCGTGTAGACGTTATTCCACAACATTGGTGTGCGCCGGCCACCTCCACGCCATGTGCGCCATCGCGGACCGTCACTCGCAGCTTCAGTTCTTCCTCCCACGTCTCATCGCCAGCGCTGGCGCCGGCCACATCGTCCTCTGTGTGGAGCAGACCACCATGGATGCCCCCGTGCGGGCCATGCTGACCAAGAAAATGCCAGAACCAGGAGCCCTCCATCCGCACCTTCCGGCGGTAGAGCCGCAAGTTCTGATGATTTCAGGAAAGACAGGGAAGAGGATTGGGATAGAAGATGGAAATGACATGTGGGGTAATTATGTCAGTGAGTGTAGGCTATGATCCCGGGCGGGATGAATCTTTTCCTGGTGCACCAAACAGGTCCAGGGTTGATATTGACCGGGATCATAGAGGTTAGGGTACCGATTTCAGGGATTCGGAGATGGGGGTTCGATTCCGACGAGGTATATGAGTTTAAGGTTTAAAACAGACTTCACTCATCACCAAAAAATTGGCACGCTCACGTTTTGGTCAGGCGGGCGTGGATGAATCCAAACAGCCCCTTTATTGCCTGGCCAGCTAGCGGGGGGTGAATAGTACTGTGACTTGCCACCCTTTCAAAATCGTCGGATCAAAGATTAACGGACAGGTCAGCATGAACAGTAAGATAGCTACTGTCCATGACTACAGTACCTGGCCTACAGTACCTCGTGTATAGTAAACCATGAACTATGTATTTATGCAAACACACATCATATAAATGCAAACAATTATGATACCGCTTTTAATAACTGGACGTCAATCTAAATCCATATTTTCAAAGTTCAAAATTACAAGACCAATTCAAAATCAAACATGCGACATACGGTTCCAATAAAGCATAAAAATCAAACATAGAGCATCGCTTGTACCCATTTGCTCGTCCACTCGTATCCCCTAGCAGTGGTGGGGCTATCAAGAAAAAACTGGGCAAGCCAGCTCAAGGTAGAGTACAACTATCTAGTCTGCAACTACCCTTGTTCCTTCGTTTATGAGTTTTCGGTGTTCCTTTTCTTTAAGGTCTTTTGGCATGCATGAACATTGGCTTTGTTTCGGCCGTCGTTAGGAGCCTGGCTCTAATTGGTGGTGGTTGTTGTTGTGTGTATTTATACTTGTAACATGTGGCCGGTGACCCCAACAGATGACTGGTGGTTTCGCTTTTCAGAAAGAAAAAAGAAGGTACGTCGCATGAATTTTTAGAATGTAAAAGAACGGTTGAGCAAAAGAATAAGGTTATGAAAGAGCGAACTCGGAATTTGGGGAAGAAGTAAGGTTATCTATGTTTTGCAGACTCGTAAATGGCAAGATAATTGGGGATGCAATGCTCAATCCTCGTTGCTTGGGAGGCCGGTTGGCCGCTGCTCCCTGTGATGTTGGACCTCTGGCGGTATGGGCGGTGCCCTTACGGTGAGTCGCAACCCTGCCCTCTTTCGTTTGTGTGGCAGGAGGTATGCACAAAATATTATGGGTGACAGTTGCTCCCTGTTGTGTGCCTGTGCTGCTGCTAAATCTAGACGAGCAGATGTAGCCACATCTCGTTGTTGGTGGAGAAGGACGTTGGCCACTACTATGAAGTATTGCACCTCCTGGTACGCTCCTAGTGGCCAGCCCTTAGAAGCTTTGGATAGACCATAAAGGGGAATAACGCAAATATCATTGCTTGCCAGTGGAGTGAGCTACAAAGCATAGGTATTAAAAAGTTCGCCAAAATCCTAGGAGGGGCAAGGCCCAAGTCAGCCCAACAAAGCCACACCCCTGCCCCTAGCCATTTTAATGATAGAATTTGTCCTTTGATCATGGCTACATAGGCCACTTGATCTATATCAAGCCCATCAGTGTTCATGACCATGGTCTTGAGTTCTTGATACATCTTATCTGTATTCATTTCATCTCCAATGACTCTCAGCTTTTCTTCTTCAATGGACATCTTGCACTCCTCCATAGCCTTCAGCTTGCACATCATCATCATCAATATCTTCATTATTGTCAAGCTTTTTAGTTGAAGATTTAGCCTTCTTCTTAGGTGAAAAAACTTTCATTGATCATATCTTCCCACTTCTCGTTATTTTGGAGCACTGCTCAAAAATCCCTTCAGTTCCTCGGTTTGTATAGTTCATGGGTGTAGTCCAGCTGCAAACTTAAACATAACATACAAATTAGGTGCAACCACTACATAAATAAAAATTTGGTCCACACTGATCATACAGAAAATTATAATTATATACTCACTAACATCTCATTTATCATTCCACTAGGATTGGCATGATCAACTTAAGCGACACAACCTGCCCACCGGTTGTAACATTCTTGAATTCCACTCCACCACGGTGATTGAGTGTTGACAGTGCATTCTGATGATACTATCACATTGTGACAAAAATTCTCAGCAATACGCTTCAAACATGTCTTCATGTTTTGATCGCTCCCTGCTATCGCATCGATGCTCACATTCTCCCATTCCATGATCGATTCCTTATCTTTCTCTATCAAACAGTTGCTTGACCTTGCCCCTTTCATCTTTGTTGTAGGGGCAACGTCAACAACTTCATCATGAGCTCCACTATATGCATTATTGGTCACGTACTTTCCTCCATGACGATAGATTCATACTCTTGGGGGGGAGTGCTAATCTTTATTGGATAGGTGCGGAAGCCAAAGCTCCTAAACGCCACCAAGTGGCTCATCCTAGTCTCCCTTTGAGTCACCTCCAACGGATGAGCCTCAAATCGCTTGTGGTTGTTCTTGAAGGCGACCACTGGGCATTTACAAACTTCCTGGAGCACACCACGTGCAAAGAAGCTTCTGGGCTTTGACTCCTAACGCCCAAGAGTCTCAAATCTCCAGGAGGAACAAGTTTTATGATAAACAAGTATGAGGATCACAAATTAGTTTGGTGAAACTGTGGATCGGGCTATTTTCTTTCAATTCTCAAAGTTTGGAGTTTGAGTGGAAGTATGAAGAGGGTTTGACAATGGCGGAGAAGCTCAGGAATACATGTTTTATTTGGAGGAAGGAGAGTGGTGGGGTATAAATACCCCCCCCCCTTGATCTAGCCATTGCCTTGCCAAGGAAGGACAAGGAAATAAATCCTAGACCCCAGGGACCCATGGTATTTAGAGATTTTCCCGTATACCCTGGGGACCCAAGGTATCCAAAGAGAATTCCATAGCACCTGGGGACGACGTCTGGATGCTAGGGACCCGGGGGTCCCAACAACTGCATTATCAAGGTGAGTTTTAACCCATTTTCCTAGATGACTGAGTGTATATATTTGGATGTGGTCCCCAAACTTATGCAACCACCTCAACCCCTCTTAATAGTGCGGTGGTCCTATGGCTCAAATAAATGCAAAAAATCTTCCAGTCTTCGGGTAACCAGCGTGTTTTTCCTTTCTGAAATGGGGGTCAGACATCTCCGATTAATCATGGAGAGACCAATGTCCCGAGATAAACTAGATAACCAACACTACTCCCATTAATCATATAGTCATCAACAAATCACTAGGGTCTAGATGCATTTTTACATGTTACTTATCCTGTACAGCTAAATTGTTGACCTCCACTAATTCTAGTCTCTCAACATGTAACTATGCCAACTCATCATACCATCATGCATGAAGAAAGACCCACCTTTAACATACACCATGCATGTTACTTGTATATTATACAATTATACAACAAATTATATGTATTTTAGTTTTAGTTCTCTATTGTTAATCTAAATACTAATGTCACTGAAATAATTGCAACCAGTTTCCAGAATAACACGGGTGCTATCATCTGCTTTTACTATGCTGGGTCCATATCATTTCCAATGGGACATGATGCTACGTCATTTCATAGGTTTTAATCAATTTATTTTGCTAGTCAGTAATTGCGACATTATTAAAACAACAGACCCACGACATAGTTGTTCACATAGGCACAAAAACAACTTCTTTTAGGAACACAATACAAACACATCTGTTATTCCTATGAGCGCCTTCAAAAGACGTCAACAAATATTAAAATTAACAAAATCACCGCAAACGCTTTGTAGTCAACGGAAATATCATCTCACACTGAACGAATAACGTTGGATCCATCATAAGGAACCTAAGGGCATCTCCGACGCTAGCCCTCAAAACAGACGTTGTATTTGTCCGCGGCCGGTGATCTTTCTTCAAACCTCCTCCCGCAATGCAAACAAATTCCGACATAGTTCATGCAAACATGATAGAATTCATGCAAACAGACACAAGGTCGATATTAATTTACATAAATCATACGATATTCCGCCCATTCAACTAAAACCAAAAAAGTCTAGACTAATTTGTAGCAGATAGTGACATTGTATGCCTAGCCGGGTTGACCTGTGGCACCTCCATTGTCGTATGTGCTCCCGTCATCGTAGTTGGAGTGGTCCTTCCAGCAGGGGAAGTGCGCGGGGGTCACAACAGCCCTGCTTGGGCCCTGTCTGGCACTCGTGAAGGATCCGCTCGGCTTCCTCCCGTGTCGTGCGGAGGGTCGCCTCGGCCAACGACGACCCTGGTCGACAGTCGTCCCCTTGCCCCTGCCAGGGGCGACGGAGGTGTCACTGAGCGACCATTCCTTCTCAATCTTGGCGAGCTCTTGAAGGAAATATGCCCTAGAGGCAATAATAAAGTTATTGTTTATTTCCTTATATATCATGATAAAAGTTTATTATTCATGCTAGAATTGTATTAACCGGAAACATAATACATGTGTGAATACATAGACAAAAGAGTGTCACGAGTATGCCTCTACTAGACTAGCTTGTTAATCAAAAGATGGTTATGTTTCCTAACCATGGACAAAGAGTTGTCATTTGATTAACAGGATCACATCATTAGATGAATGATCTGATTGACATGACCCATTCCATTAGCTTAGCACCCGATCGTTTAGTATGTTGCTATTGCTTTCTTCATGACTTATACATGTTCCTATGACTATGAGATTATGCAACTCCCGTTTGCCGGAGGAACACTTTGTGTGCTACCAAACGTCACAACGTAACTGGGTGATTATAAAGGAGCTCTACAGGTGTCTCCAAAGGTACATGTTGGGTTGGCGTATTTTGAGATTAGGATTTGTCACTCCGATTGTCGGAGAGGTATCTCTGGGCCCTCTCGGTAATGCACATCACATAAGCCTTGCAAGCATTGCAACTAATGAGTTAGTTGTGAGATGATGTATTACGGAACGAGTAAAGAGACTTGCCGGTAACGAGATTGAACTAGGTATTGAGATACCGACGATTGAATCTCGGGCAAGTAACATACCGATGACAAAGGGAACAACGTATGTTGTTATGCGGTCTGACCGATAAAGATCTTCGTAGAATATGTAGGAGCCAATATGAGCATCCAGGTTCCGCTATTGGTTATTGACCGAAGACGTGTCTCGGTCATGTATACATTGTTCTCGAACCCGTAGGGTCCGCACGCTTAAGGTTTCGATGACAGTTATATTATGAGTTTATGAGTTTTGATGTACCGAAGTTAGTTCAGAGTCCCAGATGTGATCACGGACATGACGAGGAGTCTCGAAATGGTCGAGACATAAAGATTGATATATTGGACGGCTATATTCGGACACCGGAAGTGTTCCGGGTGATTTCGGAGAAAACCGGAGAGCCGGAGGGTTACCGGAACCCCCCCCCCCCCCCGGGAGAAGTAATGGGCCATATGGGCCTTAGTGGAAAGAGAGAGGGGCAGCCAAAGGTGGGCCGCGCGCCTCCTCCCCCCTGGTCCGAATTGGACTAGGAGAGGGGGGCGGCGCCCCCCTTTCCCTCTCCCTCCCCACTTCTTTCCCCCTCCTAGTAGGAGTCCTACTCCTACTAGGAGGAGGACTCCTCCTTGGCGCGCCTATAGGGCCGGCCGGCCTCCTCCCCTTGTTCCTTTATATACGGGGGCAGGGGGCACCCCTAGACACACAAGTTGATCCACGTGATCATATTCTTAGCCGTGTGCGGTGCCCCCTTCCACCATAGTCCTCGATAATATTGTAGCGGTGCTTAGGCGAAGCCCTGCGACGGTAGTGCATCAAGATCGTCACCACGCCGTCGTGCTGACGGAACTCTTCCCCGACACTTTGCTGGATCGGATTCCGGGGATCATCATCGAGCTGAACGTGTGCTAGAACTCGGAGGTGCCGTAGTTTCGGTGCTTGATCGGTCGGGCCGTGGAGACGTACGACTACATCAACCAAACGCTTCCGTTGTCGATCTACAAGGGTACGTAGATCACACTCTCCCCTCTAGTTGCTATGCATCACCATGATCTTACGTGTGCGTAGGAAATTTTTTGAAATTACTACGTTCCCCAACAGTGGCATCCGAGCCTAGGTTTTATATGTTGATGTTATATGCACGGGTAGAACACAAGTGAGTTGTGGGCGATATAAGTCATACTGCTTACCAGCATGTCATACTTTGGTTCGGCGGTATTGTTGGACGAAGCGGCCCAGACCGACATTACGCGTACGCTTACGCGAGACCGGTTCTCCCGACGTGCTTTGCACATAGGTGGCTTGCGGGTGACAGTTTCTCCAACTTTAGTTGAACCGAGTGTGGCTACGCCCGGTCCTTGCGAAGGTTAAAACAGCACCAACTTGACAAACTATCGTTGTGGTTTTGATGCGTAGGTAAGATTGGTTCTTGCTTAAGCCCGTAGCAGTCACGTAAAACTTGCAACAACAAAGTAGAGGACGTCTAACTTGTTTTTGCAGGGCATGTTGTGATGTGATATGGTCAAGACATGATGCTAAATTTTATTGTATGAGATGATCATGTTTTGTAACCGAGTTATCGGCAACTGGCAGGAGCCATATGGTTGTCGCTTTATTGTATGCAATGCAATCGCCCTGTAATGCTTTACTTTATCACTAAGCGGTAGCGATAGTCGTAGAAGCATAAGATTGGCGAGACGACAACGATGCTACGATGGAGATCAAGGTGTCGCGCCGGTGACGATGGTGATCACGACGGTGCTTCAAGGATGGAGATCACAAGCACAAGATGATGATGGCCATATCATATCACTTATATTGATTGCATGTGATGTTTATCTTTTATGCATCTTATCTTGCTTTGATTGACGGCAGCATTATAAGATGATCTCTCACTAAATTTCAAGATAAAAGTGTTCTCCCTGAGTATGCACCGTTGCCAAAGTTCGTCGTGCCCAGACACCACGTGATGATCGGGTGTGATAAGCTCTACGTCCATCTACAACGGGTGCAAGCCAGTTTTGCACACGCAGAATACTCAGGTTAAACTTGACGAGCCTAGCATATGCAGATATGGCCTCGGAACACTGAGATTGAAAGATCGAGCGTGAATCATATAGTAGATATGATCAACATAGCGATGTTCACCATTGAAAACTACTCCATTTCACGTGATGATCGGTTATGGTTTAGTTGATTTGGATCACATGATCACTTAGATGATTAGAGGGATGTCTATCTAAGTGGGAGTTCTTGAGTAATATGATTAAATTGAACTTAAATTTATCATGAACTTAGTCCCTAATAGTATCTTGCTTGTTTATGTTAATTGTAGATAAATGGCCCGTGCTGTTGTTCTGTTAAATTTTAATGCGTTCCTTGAGAAAGCAAAGTTGAAAGATGATGGTAGCAATTACACGGACTGGGTCCATAACTTGAGGATTATCCTCATTGCTGCACAGAAGAATTACGTCCTGGAAGCACCGCTGGGTGCCAGGCCTGCTGCTAGAGCAACACCAGATGTTATGAACGTCTGGCAGAGCAAAGCTGATGACTACTCGATAGTTCAGTGTGCCATGCTTTACGGCTTAGAATCAGGACTTTAACGATGTTTTGAACGTCATGGAGCATATGAGATGTTCCAGGAGTTGAAGTTAATATTTCAAGCAAATGCCCGGATTGAGAGATATGAAGTCTCCAATAAGTTCTATAGCTGCAAGATGGAGGAGAACAGTTCTGTCAGTGAGCATATACTCAAAATGTATGGGTATAATAATCACTTGATTCAGATGGGAGTTAATCTTCCAGATGATTGCGTCATTGACAGAATTCTCCAATCACTGCCACCAAGCTACAAGAGCTTTGTGATGAACTATAATATGCAAGGGATGAATAAGACTATTCCCGAGCTCTTCGCAATGCTGAAAGCTGCGAAGGTAGAAATCAAGAAGGAGCATCAAGTGTTGATGGTCAACAAGACCACTAGTTTCAAGAAAAAGGGCAAAGGGAAGAAGAAGGGGAACTTCAAGAAGAAAAGCAAGCAAGTTGCTGATCAGGAGAAGAAACCCAAGTCTGGACCTAAGCCTGAAACTGAGTGCTTCTACTGCAAGCAGACTGGTCACTGGAAGCGAAACTGCCCCAAGTATTTGGCGGATAAGAAGGATGGCAAGGTGAACAAAGGTATATGTGATATACATGTTATTGATGTGTACCTTACTAGAGCTCGCAGTAGCACCTGGGTATTTTATAATGGTTCTGTTGCTAATATTTGCAACTCGAAACAGGGACTACGGATTAAGCGAACACTGGCAAAGGACGAGGTGACGATGCGCGTGGGAAATGGTTCTAAAGTCGATGTGATTGCGGTCGGCACGCTACCTCTACATCTACCTTCGGGATTAGTATTAGACCTAAATAATTGTTATTTGATGCCAGCGTTGAGCATGAACATTATATCTGGATCTTGTTTAATGCGAGACGGTTATTCATTTAAATCAGAGAATAATGGTTGTTCTATTTATATGAGTAATATCTTTTATGGTCATGCACCTTTGAAGAGTGGTCTATTTTTGATGAATCTGGATAGTAGTAACACACATATTCATAATGTTGAAGCCAAAAGATGCAGAGTTGATAATGATAGTGCAACTTATTTGTGGCACTGCCGTTTAGGTCATATCGGTGTAAAGCGCATGAAGAAACTCCATACCGATGGACTTTTGGAACCTCTTGATTATGAATCACTTGGTACTTGCGAACCGTGCCTTATGGGCAAGATGACTAAAACACCGTTCTCCGATACAATGGAGAGAGCAACAGATTTGTTGGAAATCATACATACAGATGTATGTGGTCCGATGAATGTTGAGGCTCGTGGCGGATATCGTTATTTTCTCACCTTCACAGATGATTTAAGCAGATATGGGTATATCTACTTAATGAAGCATAAGTCTGAAACATTTGAAAAGTTCAAAGAATTTCAGAGTGAAGTTGAAAATCATCGTAACAAGAAAATAAAGTTTCTACGATCTGATCGTGGAGGAAAATATTTGAGTTACAAGTTTGGTATACATCTGAAACAATGTGGAATAGTTTCGCAACTCACGCCACCCGGAACACCTCAGCGTAATGGTGTGTCCGAACGTCGTAATCGTACTTTACTTGATATGGTGCGATCTATGATGTCCCTTACAAATTTACCGCTATCATTTTGGGGTTATGCTTTAGAGACGGCCGCATTCACGTTAAATAGGGCACCATCAAAATCCGTTGAGACGACACCTTATGAACTATGGTTTGGCAAGAAACCAAAGTTGTCGTTTCTTAAAGTTTGGGGCTGCGATGCTTATGTGAAAAGCTTCAACCTGATAAGCTCGAACCCAAATCGGAGAAATGTGTCTTCATAGGATACCCAAAGGAGACTGTTGGGTACACCTTCTATCACAGATCCGAAGGCAAGACATTCGTTGCTAAGAATGGATCCTTTCTAGAGAAGGAGTTTCTCTCGAAAGAAGTGAGTGGGAGGAAAGTAGAACTTGACGAGGTAACTGTACCTGCTCCCTTATTGGAAAGTAGTACATCACAGAAACTTGTTTCTGCGACACCTACACCAATTAGTGAGGAAGCTAATGATAATGATCATGAAACTTCAGAACAAGATACTACTGAACCTTGTAGATCAACCAGAGTAAGATCCGCGCCAGAGTGGTACGGTAATCCTATTCTGGAAGTCATGCTACTAGATCATGATGAACCTACGAACTATGAAGAAGCGATGGTGAGCCCAGATTTCGAAAAATGGCTTGAAGCCATGAAATCTGAGATGGGATCCATGTATGAGAACAAAGTATGGACTTTGGTTGACTTGCCCGATGATCGGCAAGCAATTGAGAATAAATGGATCTTCAAGAAGAAGACTGACACTAACGGTAATATTACTGTCTACAAAGCTCGACTTGTCGCAAAAGGTTTTTGACAAGTTCAAGGGGTTGACTACGATGAGACCTTCTCACCCGTAGCGATGCTTAAGTCTGTCCGAATCATGTTAGCAATTGCCGCATTTTATGATTATGAAATTTGGCAGATGGATGTCAAAATTGCATTCCTGAATGGATTTCTGGAAGAAGAGTTGTATATGATGCAACCGGAAGGTTTTGTCGATCCAAAGGGAGCTAACAAAGTGTGCAAGCTCCAGCGATCCATTTATGGACTGGTGCAAGCCTCTCGGAGTTGGAATAAACGCTTTGATAGTGTGATCAAAACATTTGGTTTTATACAGACCTTTGGAGAAGTCTGTATTTACAAGAAAGTGAGTGGGAGCTCTGTAGCATTTCTGATATTATATGTGGATGACATATTACTGATTGGAAATGATATAGAATTTCTGGATAGCATAAAGGGATACTTGAATAAAGAGTTTTTCAATGAAAGACCTCGGTGAAGCTGCTTACATATTAGGCATAAAGATCTATAGAGATAGATCAAGACGCTTAATTGGACTTTCACAAAGCACATACCTTGACAAGATTTTGAAGAAGTTCAAAATGGATCAAGCACAGAAAGGGTTCTTGCCTGTGTTACAAGGTGTGAAGTTGAGTCAGACTCAATGCCCGACCACTGCAGAAGATAGAGAGAAAATGAAAGATGTTCCCTATGCGTCAGCCATAGGCTCTATCATGTATGCAATGCTGTGTACCAGACCTGATGTGTGCCTTGCTATAAGTCTAGCAGGGAGGTACCAAAGTAATCCAGGAATGGATCACTGGACAGCGGTCAAGAACATCCTGAAGTACCTGAAAAGGACTAAGGATATGTTTCTCGTATATGGAGGTGACAAAGAGCTCATCGTAAACGGTTACGTTGATGCAAGCTTTGACACTGATCCGGACGATTCTAAATCGCAAACCGGATATGTGTTTACATTAAACGGTGGAGCTGTCAGTTGGTGCAGTTCTAAACAGAGCGTCGTGGCGGGATCTACGTGTGAAGCGGAATACATAGCTGCTTCGGAAGCAGCGAATGAAGGAGTCTGGATGAAGGAGTTCATATCCGATCTAGGTGTCATACCTAGTGCATCGGGTCCAATGAAAGTCTTTTGTGACAATACTGGTGCAATTGCCTTGGCAAAGGAATCCAGATTTCACAAGAGAACCAAGCACATCAAGAGACGCTTCAATTCCATCCGGGATCTAGTCCAGGTGGGAGACATAGAGATTTGCAAGATACATACGGATCTGAATGTAGCAGACCGGTTGACTAAGCCTCTTCCACGAGCAAAACATGATCAGCACCAAGGCTCCATGGGTGTTAGAATCATTACTGTGTAATCTAGATTATTGTCTCTAGTGCAAGTGGGAGACTGAAGGAAATATGCCCTAGAGGCAATAATAAAGTTATTATTTATTTCCTTATATATCATGATAAAAGTTTATTATTCATGCTAGAATTGTATTAACCGGAAACATAATACATGTGTGAATACATAGACAAATAGAGTGTCACTAGTATGCCTCTACTAGACTAACTTGTTAATCAAAAGATGGTTATGTTTCCTAACCATGGACAAAGAGTTGTCATTTGATTAACAGGATCACATCATTAGATGAATGATCTGATTGACATGACCCATTCCATTAGCTTAGCACCCGATCGTTTAGTATGTTGCTATTGCTTTCTTCATGACTTATACATGTTCCTATGACTATGAGATTATGCAACTCCCGTTTGCCGGAGGAACACTTTGTGTGCTACCAAACGTCACAACGTAACTGGGTGATTATAAAGGAGCTCTACAGGTGTCTCCAAAGGTACATGTTGGGTTGGCGTATTTCGAGATTAGGATTTGTCACTCCGATTGTCGGAGAGGTATCTCTGGGTCCTCTCGGTAATGCACATCACATAAGCCTTGCAAGCATTGCAACTAATGAGTTAGTTGTGAGATGATGTATTACGGAACGAGTAAAGAGACTTTCCGGTAACGAGATTGAACTAGGTATTGAGATACCGACGATCGAATCTCGGGCAAGTAACATACCGATGACAAAGGGAACAACGTATGTTGTTATGCGGTCTGACCGATAAAGATCTTCGTAGAATATGTAGGAGCCAATATGAGCATCCAGGTTCCGCTATTCGTTATTGACCGGAGACGTGTCTCGGTCATGTCTACATTATTCTCGAACCCGTAGGGTCCGCACGCTTAAGGTTTCGATGACAGTTATATTATGAGTTTATGAGTTTTGATGTACCGAAGTTAGTTCGGAGTCCCGGATGTGATCACGGACATGACGAGGAGTCTCAAAATGGTCGAGACATAAAGATTGATATATTGGACGGCTATATTCGGACACCAGAAGTGTTCCGGGTGATTTCGGAGAAAACCGGAGAGCCGGAGGGTTACCGAACCCCCCCCCCCCGGGAGAAGTAATGGGCCATATGGGCCTTAGTGGAAAGAGAGAGGGGCAGCCAAATGTGGGCCGCGCGCCTCCTCCCCCCTGGTTCGAATTGGACTAGGAGAGGGGGGGCGCCCCCCTTTCCCTCTCCCTCCCCACTTCTTTCCCCCTCCTAGTAGGAGTCCTACTCCTACTAGGAGGAGGACTCCTCCTTGGCGCGCCTATAGGGCCGGCCGGCCTCCTCCCCTTGTTCCTTTATATACGGGGGCAGGGGGCACCCCTAGACACACAAGTTGATCCACGTGATCATATTCTTAGCCGTGTGCGGTGCCCCCTTCCACCATAGTCCTCGATAATATTGTAGCGGTGCTTAGGCGAAGCCCTGCGACGGTAGTGCATCAAGATCGTCACCACGCCATCGTGCTGACGGAACTCTTCCCCGACACTTTGCTGGATCGGAGTCCGGGGATCATCATCGAGCTGAACATGTGCTAGAACTCGGAGGTGCCGTAGTTTCGGTCCTTGATCGGTCGGGCCGTGGAGACGTACGACTACATCAACCAAACGCTTCCGTTGTCGATCTACAAGGGTACGTAGATCACACTCTCCCCTCTCGTTGCTATGCATCACCATGATCTTGCGTGTGCGTAGGAAATTTTTTGAAATTACTACATTAACCAACAGCTCTCTGTCGAGGCGGAGCAGTCATCTCCGCGGTGGTCACCAACTGGTCATGGGCACAGGCCTCTGAGAGGACCTAGGACGGTACAATGTCAGACTTCACGAACGCCACTAGGTACGCCCCATTGCGTTGCTCCGTCCGCGTAGCCTCCCTAGCCGCACTCCCGTCTGCTGACACGATCTCCCGAAATGAGGAGTCGCCACAGCCACGACCGCCGATGTATTTGAGATCATGAGGGGCACCTCATCCTCGTCCTTCACGGCGTTGTCGTGCCAGACATGGCGCAGAGGTGATGCGATCTTATCAATGCAGGCATACCAGCTGTGCATTGGCGACGCCGGCTCCTTCACGCAGCGTTGGATTTGGACGTCGCGGTTGCACCGAGGAGAGGGAGATTCCACCTTGACGCAGTGGCGACCACCTTTGACGTGGTGGAGAGGTGGCGAGGGTGGTGCCGGACCGCAGTCCCTGAGCGACCACTCGAGAAGGAGCTCCGGGTGCGTTTGGTACTCCTCATTGGTCATCGTGGCCTCCGCGAGGAGGCGTGGCTGCAGCTCCAACTCCTCATCACTGGAGGAGAAGATGATTTCCTCCTTCCCGAAGGAACCAGGAGCCGTGGAGGACGATGGAACAGGAAAGCGACGGCGGTGGCGGCACGATCCAGAAGGAGATTCGGATCCACCTCCTGCCGGCACGGAGAACCAAGACTTTGACATCGTCGACGATGGTGCAGAGATGAAGAAGAGCGGATCAGCGGTGATACAGGGGAGGAGAGGATGTGAGCGGAAATGGACATTTGGTGTGGATGGCGTCGGAGCTGTGCTTAAATAGTCGTGGCCAGGCGAATGAATGGGCACTCGGCTTCAATGTGGCGCACTGGCCCGAGCAGGCTTCTCGGTCGTCGCGTTGACACTGAAGCAACGTCGCCCGCTCGTCCGGTCTCGTCGCTTTGACCGGCATCAATGTCGTGGAGTCACGCCTGTTCTGGACCAGCTTTATCGGCATGAATGTGTGGCAACCGCTTCGCACGGAGAGAGTTTCTAGAGCACGGACCGAGTTTTGGTTGGGATGTGGCGTTTAGGCACGTACGTGGCGGACGTATGAACTCCTGCAAATCTCCCCTGGTTTGCGTTCAGTTTACGGGACTTCAGACAGGCGAACGATGGGGTACCGCATTGGGTGGCTTGCAAAGTCCGTACACCTGGCTCAGACGTTTTCAGTCGTTTTGAGGATTCACATTGAAGATGTCCTAAGTCTCAGCCTACACAGACATCGTTCACTTCATCATAAGAAATCTAATCATCTAAGTCATGACCTGTTCACAACAACTTAGAAAACTTTCCTGATACCGTGAAAAGAAATTTTGCTGAAGTAAATTCGTTCCCATAATTCTTGTACAGTATTGCTCAAGAAGTTTAAGGGTTACAATATCATCTTACAATGTCTATGATGCCCACTCTTCCAGAACCAAGCCACACTGCGGCCTGGCATTGGGTTCTATCAAAGTTTGTCATATATCTCTATCTCTACTCTTATAAAAATGGGAGTTGGTGTTGATGGTGTGCCTGCCTTAGGGCCATGTGTACCGTTCGATCTTAAATCTAAGGTTGAGCGCTGCCGTCCACCCTATCTCTGCCCACCGGAGCCCATCCTCTCCCCCGCCGGTGGAATGCTCCCACTGCCCCGGCCATCCCCCACCCCGCATCTCCACACCAGCAGATAACACGGTCCCAACCCAAAGGAGCACACAGATGTGAGAGGCCGGATCGAGCCCATCCCCGCCTCCACGGTCGTCGGCCCGCCGCCCACGATGGCACTAATCCTATCACCGATGAATTCATAACTTGCACCACTCTCGTTTGTTGCCTTCCCCATGCCAGCGCGCGTGAGGCGTCGCTATTGGATTTATGGAGCGTGTGCTATATGTGTGCGCGCGTGCGCCTGAACGCTAGGGCGGCGTGCAGGAGCTCCTCCTTCTCCTCCCTTTTCCTCTCTCCCGGTGCTCGAGGTGGAGCTTGAGCTGGGCGGGACGCTGAGCATGCGTTCTTGGGGGCAGAGGAAGAAAACGGTCAGGTAGCAGGCGTGGACATTGGGGAGCGGTTGCGTGCAGAGGAGGGCGTGAACGCTGGGATGGCTGTTGTTAATTTTGTTGCTCTGCCCTGATATACTGCTATTGCATATATAAAGAGATCATGGAGAAAAGCAGCAGCCTACTGCTGCGATTATTTCCATGCTTCTACTGGTTTTGTTCATGCTATTACTTGCTTACTGATTACAACTGCTGCTACTAGGTACTGCTCATGATTTGTAGATATGTATGCTGCTAGGTACTCGTGAGCATGGTGACAAGGGATCGGTGCCGCAGCCACAGCGTCTGGTGGCCATACAGTGGCAGCCACTACTTAGATACGTAATCTAGCTGGCAATGGTGAGAAGACTTTGATCATGATATATTAGATGTAAGCCCCATACACCATAGGCGGTCCTCCTCTTGGTGATATGAGCCGGTGAGCTTTCTCCATCTCCACCCTCTAATACAGACTGGTTCTGCATTATGCATTTGTGGCTTAGATAAGAAAGGAATGTTTCTATCTAAATATTATCCAGTTATTCTTTCTTTGTCTAAATGATTTAGGAGAAGAGATAGAGAGAAGAACAAGTTACTGGTGTGGTTCATTTGGGAAATTTAGTACTTTGTTTATACTGCTTTGTTTTAGGGGATGAAATAAAGAGAAGAAGAAATTCCTGTGATGGATCTCTATGAAAGTTGTTACATGAAGTATTTTATCTAGAACGTCTACTTTGAATATCCCTGGTGTTGGGTTTGGTCTTCATTCAGTCTCCAAATTATATGGTTTGATAAGATTTTCCTTCTTTGCAAATTTGATTGCTTAATGGTGTGTACGCCAACACCCGTCTCCCACTGGTTGTGTCCCTTGCGTGCTCATGGACATCACCAGCGTCTGTGGGAGATGAGGAGTATCCCACATTTACTCTGACGAGCATTACAAGCTCTGAACTTTACATATTACCATGACGAGTCCGCCATGTCTCAGTTCTCGACTTCCAGGGATAAGTGCTGCCGTGGTGGCGCAGTCACACTGGCACAACACCCCGCGTCGTCCGCGCCGATGCTGATGTGTTCTACCTCCATGCTTCGCCCTGCGATTCCATCCGCAGGGAGGTGCGCGCACATATGTTTCATCCCCAATACTGCTTATGTGATTTACTCATATACCTACATGAACCGGCATAATTGTTGGAAATGTTTTTAAAGAAGTATATCTTAATTAGTTTAGCTTCCTGGCGGAGAAAATCTTATCTGACTCTCATTTTGCAGATAGTAGTCGCCCAAACACACCATGTCGTGGGCTGGCATACCATGGTCGGAGACTAGACCAAGTGCTCGGCATGGAGCCACATTATGTAGTCTATTGGCAGATTTAGATTCCCCTTAAAAAATAATACCATTGTGTTAATGTTGAATACTATTTCGAGTTTGCAGGCAACAACCGCTAGAATAAATTTTGCAACTTAGCATGTATAGTGCATTCTGGTTGTGAGTAGATGTATTTTAGTTTAAGGAATATGTGTCCTTGTGGCCACTTGCAGTTTAACATTTTGTCATTTTTTGCAAAGATGTTCTCCTGTAGTTATTTGATTACTATTTGACCCACGTCATTTGCAAATATTTATGTTTGCCGATTTTCCATTTTTTTTGTAGGTTTGATGAGAAATCGGTGTATGATCTAAATATTTGGTTTATAAGAAGCGTTTTATCGGATGGAAACCGTATGTTTGATTGTGCTAGATGTGTACCTATCAACTATATGACATCAATTTGATAAATGTACATTCTTGTGTTGTTCCTCATCTTTTGTCATTCCGTAGCGTAGTACGGGCATCTTACTAGTTGACTAGCATAATTAGCAGTACGACCAATGTGAGTAATACAAAACTACGACCTTGTAAGACGAGATTAAACTTGTAAGACGTTGAGACCTGGTCGTCATTAAATGATAAACTTTGGTAGAACCCAATGCCAGACCATGGTGTGGCTTGGTTCAAGGCTAGGGGGCGTCATAGACATTGTATTCCCTTTGTTTTTATTTACTCTACATATTAGATTTGATTAAAGTCAACTTCGTAAAGTTTGAGCAAATTTATAAAAAGAATAAACAATTATCATAACAAATCTATATGAAGTGAAAATACATTCAATAATGAATTTAATGGTATTGATGTGTTAATACTTCTGTTTATAAACTTTGTTATTACAAAGTTTGACTTTGATCAAAGTTAATACACAGACTAAATAAAAAACGAAGGGAGTAATACGAGATTGTAACCATTAAACTTCTTGAGTAATACAAGAAGAATTATTATAGGAAAAATGCTTGTAAAGAAAATTAAGCCGACAAGTGATCAGTGCTTGAAATGCGCCATGATGGCGTCCCTGTCCCCAGCCTCGGCGACGTACACACCGAGAAATTCGCCGTAGGAGTAGGGCCTGTACAGAGGCCCCTTGCCTGGGGCCAGCACCAGCTCCTGCGCCGGCGCGACGGTGCACCAAAGCTCGGGCCACACGAACGAGGCCAGCGAGGTCCGCGCGACGCGCGCGCCGGTGACGACGCGGTGCTCGCCACTGCGCAGGCGCCCGTTGCTGACCACCTCCATCTGATGCCCAAAATTGAGGACCAGCCCCCCCGGCGCGGCGTCCACGTCCACCCACATCGTTCCTCCGCCGCCTGCGTCGCCGTCGTCGTGGAGCAGCATCTGCAGGCCACCGCCGACGTTCTCCATGAGCACGGTGACGAGGCCGGGGTCGCAGTGCGGCGCGATGCCGAGGGTGAGGCTCGGGTCCGGGCACGGCGGGTAGTGGTTCACGTTCATCATCGCGCCGCCGCTGAGCGGCCCCTCGAAGTGCTCCTCGCAGAGCCCCAGCCCGACGGCGGCGAGGCGCAGAACGCGCCGCGCCGCTGCCATCACGGCCGCCGTGTACGGCTCCAGCGCCGCCCCGAGCCCGCGCGGGTTGTCCGGCCACTCCGGCGGGTGGCAGCCGAGCTTGAGGCAGTCCCGCCAGTACAGGAACTCCTCGCCGGCGCCGTTCCGGACGCTCGTGTGGAACCGCGGGAGCTGCTTGCCGTCGGTCGAGTAGTACGCCATCTTCTCATCCGCCGGCAGTCCAAAGAACTCCTCGGCCGCGCGCATCATGGCGCCCATTACCTCCTCCGGCACGCCGTGGTTGACCACCTGGAAGAAACCGAACTCCCGCCCCGCGCGGATGATCTCCTCGGCGATCCTGCCGTCATCGTCTCCGCCGAGATCAACTACAGGCAGCATCGGCGGCGCCACCTTGCCATTCCCGGAATAAGACGGCCTCTGGTGCATGGGGAGTATGTAGCGTCCAGGCACTGACTGGTGGGCGGCGCCATTGGAGAGAGGCTCCGCTGCCATCTCGAGATATAGCCTTGCTTGATTTGCATATATGCCGATCATTTCATCATCTGCGGCACTTTATGGTGAAGAAAAGCATCTTCGAACATTTGACTTTTGATTGCAACCAATGCATACCTTTTTTTTAATATATTTTGGCCGGCTAGCTAGCTTGATGCAATTGTGGGCAAACAATATTGTGAGCATGAGTATTGTTCTTGGTGGTAGGTTCTATTTTCTTTGGATGCTGGCTAGTTGTGATTTTTTTATAGCTGAATGCTCCAAATGTGGCTACTTGTGATTGTTTAAGTACATTTTGGCACCCTCATTTTTTTAACAGAGAGGAAGGGACTGGAAGGTCTATGTAGGCCAAAACCGATGCCAAGTTGACTTTTACTTTATTTGGCATCGGTGCCCTCCATTGTCCAATCAAGCCTGGTATAATGAGAGATGCTTAGAGGAGGTGCTTAGAGAAATAAATCAGACTTTTCTTAATCACCGATGCTTATTTATACAGGATAGACGCTTAACTAAGCGTCTCTCCTGTAGAAATAGACACCGGTGCTTCAGAAAAACTCGATTTATTTTTCTAAGCATCTCTCTAAGCACCTCCCATTATATAAGACCTCAGTGGCATAACAAAAATTCTAAGAACCGAAGCAAGTATAACTGCTCCAATGCAATAAAAGAAATCCATATCTCTCGTTCTTCTCGCGCGAACCAACTGCAATGACTACCTCCGATTCATCCACCATCTCCGATGAGCTCTCCATTGCCTACCCCCAACGCTTGACTCCAACGGCCCTCGCCCACCATCCTGGCCATGACCTTCGCCCTTGCACACGAGCGCGGCCATCCTGCACACCAATTCTGCGTGGTCTGACACCAACAACTCCGACTGCGAGCTCGGCCTGTCGGTGACCGCAACCCTCTGGCCGTGACCTCGGCCCTTGGACGCAAGTCTGGCCAGCCCGCACATTGATACGTCTCCGTCGTATCTATCATTTTTTATTGTTTCATGTCAATATTATACAAGTTTTGTATATTTTTGACAATTTTTTATATAATTTATTGGACTAACCTATTGATCTAGTGCCCAGTGACAGTTCTTGTTTATTGCATGTTTTTTGTTTCACAGAAAATTCATATCAAACGAAGTCCAAATGCAATAAAATTTTACAAAGAATTATTTTGGAATATATGTGATTTTGGGGGAGTTGGAATCATCGCAAACGGAGGCCCACAGAGCGCACAAGACACTAGGGTGCGCCCCAGGGCCAGGCGCGTGGTGGTGGGTTGTGCTCACCTCATATGTCGGTTCGAGCTCTACTTCGGGCACAAGGAAGTTTATATCCGGAAAAAAATCATGTTAAAATCTCAGCACAATCAGAGTTATGAATCTCTGAGAATATAAGAAACGGTTTTCGGCCAGATCTGGGGAGCGTGAAACAGAAGAGAACGAAGAGAGATCCAATATCGAAGGGACGGGGGCTCCCGCCCCTCCACCGCCATGGAGACCATGGACCAGAGGGGTAACTCTCCTCCCATCTAGGGGAGGCCAAGGATGAAGAAGGAGAGGTGTTCTCTCCCGGTGCCACCGGAGTGCCGCCGGGGCAAGGATTAGGACGGCGATCTACATCAACAATATTGCTACTGTCAACACCAACTTTCTCCCCCTCTATGCAGCGGTGTAACATCCCTTCTTCCCGCTGTAATCTCTACTTAAACAAGGTGCTCAACTCCATATATTAATTCCCAATGATCTATGGTTATCCTATGATGTTTGAGCAGATCTGTTTTGTCCTGTGGGTTAATCATGATCTTGGTTGGTATGATTGTATATTTTTTATGGTGTTGTCCTACAGTGTCTTCCGTCTCGCGCAAACGTGGGGTATCCCCGCTGTAGGGTGTTGCAATATGTTCATGATTTGCTTATGGTGGGTTGCGAGAGTGACAGAAGCTTAAACCCGACTAGGTTGGTTGTTGTGTATGGGATAAAGAGGACTTGATACTTAATGCTATGGTTGGGTTTCACGACCTTAATGATTTTTAGTAGTTGCGAATGCTTGTTAGAGTTCCAATCATAAGTGCATATGATCCAAGTAGAGAAAGTATGTTAACTCATGCCTCTCCCTCATATAAAATTGCAAGAATGATTACCGGTACTTGTTATCGATTGTCTAGGGACAAATGACTTTCTTGTTGACAAAAGCTATCCACTTTTATTACCATGCAATTTATTCGTACTTTTATTCTCGCAAAGTACTCATAGTTTTATTCTTGCAAAATAGTTTCATACTTGTTCTAGGTAAAGCAAACGTCAAGTGTGCGTAGAATTGTATCAATGGTCGATAGAACTTGAGGGAACATTTGTTCTGCCTTTGACTCCTAGTTGGGTTCGACACTCTTATTTATCGAAGAACGCTACAAACGATCCTCTACACTTGTGGGTTATCAAGACCTTTTTCTGGCACCATTGTCGCGGAGCAATAGCGTGGGGTGAATATTCTCGTCTGTGCTTGTTTGCTTTATCACTAACTAGTTTTTATTTCTTGTTCTAAGTTGTTCTCTATCTTTAGTTATGAATAAGGAACATGAAACATCAAAAAAATTAGTGGTACTTGCTACTCATGGAGATGGGGAACCTCCTAAAATCCTCGATGCTCGTTATGTGAAAAATATTATGCTCTACTTTGATAATCCTGAGAAAACCCCATTCAACTTGATAATGGGAGTAACGTTTGATCAACGTGAATACTTTAGAGATTATCGCTTGACATAAAAAGGGAAATTATCATGGGATCAAATTCATATGTTGTATTGGTATGCTCGGGAGCTATGCTTAAGATATGATTATACTTGTTGCTTTAGGATGAACGCTCCACGCCTTCCCTTTTCATGCAAATTTAATGCTAATAAAACCTTGGCTTCTTATGCTAATGGTATTGTGACGCCCGGATAATTAAGCTATAATGAACCTCTGTTAAAGATGCCATGTTGCCTCGTTTACTATTGTTAACCTCACGTTAGTTCAAAACCGGTTCAGAATTAAACTTCAAATTAAAGTCGATAGGTAAAGTTTTGAAACATTAATATTAAAATGTTCGGTTTGTGTCAATTAATCTATACTAAATGTGTGTGAAGAAACCACACTTTTATAAAAGAGTAAAATACTCTAAAATGTTTTAAACAATAGCAAAAACAATTAGTTGAATGCCTTTTACATTAAATAAAATATTAAACTATTTTATTTAGTTGCCCAAACTTATGTGGCAGTTGACTATTTATTAACACTAAAGTAGGCACTACTTTTATAGTTTATAAAACTAAAATAAAAAAGGAACTTAAATTAAAACAGAAAAAGGAAAAGAACAACAACAGAAAACAAAATTAACAAAAAATGAAAAGCAACCCCCCCCCACTGGGTTTCGGCCCACCAGGCTGGCCCAACCGGCCACCCCCACTCTCAGTAACCCCCCACTCCACCCGGTCAAACCCTAGCCCACTCCCCACTTCCCCACGATGCCCTCCCCTCCCTCGATCCTGATCGGATCGGGGCATGACGCCGCCATGTGCCGCCGCCTCGCCCTCGTCCGTCGCCGCCCAGAGCCACCACGACGGCCTGCCTCCCTGCCAGAATGACGTCTACAACCTTCTCCTCAACCCATGCTGCCCGAACCCCTACACCATCCCGTGAGCCCCCCTTTCCACCTTCCCCGCGGTCACCGCCGCTCACGCACGCTTGCTCCGCTCGCGCCCTAGCTCTGCTCGTCGTGGCCCCGCTCCTCCTCCGCGTGCATGCGCTCGCGCTCACCGCGCGCCAACCACGCCCGTCCGCGCCCCCTCGCGCCCCTGCTGGCTCGATGCCCCGCGCGCTCATGCCGCATCGGCCGCTGGCGCCCGCTTCCACTGCCTTGCTCCCGCATGCCCTGGACCAACTTTTGCCGCGCCCGCACGCACCCGCTGCCTACCTCCCGCTCGCCCCTGCTACTTCTGCCGCATCGCCGCCCTGCGCGCCCGCTGCTGCAGCGCCCACCTCCGTCTGCCGCATTTCGCCCTCGCGCACGCGCGCTCGGCTTCCGTCGCGGCCCGCTGCTGCTTCGCCGCGTCCGTCGTTCCCCCTCCCCGCCTGTTGATGCCCCGCGCCCCGGCCATGTCTGGCGTGCGCGCGCGCCTCCCGCCAAGTCCGGCTCACCCGCCACCTCGCTGCTACCTCTTGAGCACTGCGTTGGATTTCCCCCAAGAGGAGAGGATGATGCAGCAAAGTAGCGTAAGTATTTCCCTCAGTTTTTGAGAACCAAGGTATCAATCCAGTAGGAGGCTACGCGCGAGTCCCTCGTACCTGCACAAAAACAACAGCTCAACGCAACCAACGCGCTTAGGGGTTGTCAATCCCTTCACGGTCACTTACGAAAGTGAGATCTGATAGAGATGATAAATAATATTTTTGGTATTTTTGGTATAGAGATGCAAAGTAAAAAGTAAAAAGCAAAGCAATAATAAAGTGATGGAGATTGATATGATGAGAAAGAGACCCGGGGGCCATAGGTTTCACTAGTGGTTTCTCTCAAGAGCATAAGTATTCTACGGTGGATGAACAAATTACTGTTGAGCAATTGACAGAATTGAGCATAGTTATGAGAATATGTAGGTATGATCATGTATATAGGCATCACGTCTGAGACAAGTAGACCGACTCCTGCCTGCATGTACTACTATTACTCCACTCATCGACCGCTATCCAGCATGCATCTAGAGTATTAAGTTAAAAACAGAGTAACGGCTTAAGCAAGATGACATGATGTAGAGGGATAGTTTCATGCAATATGATAAAAAAAACCCATCTTGTTATCCTCGATGGCAACAATACAATACGTGCCTTGCTGCCCCTTCTGTCACTGGGAAAGGACACCGCAAGATCGAACCCAAAGCTAAGCACTTCTCCCATGGCAAGAACAACCAATCTAGTAGGCCAAACCAAACTAATAATTCGAAGAGACTTGCAAAGATAACCAATCATACATAAAATAATTCAGAGAAGATTCAAATATTATTCATAGATAGACTTGATCATAAACCCACAATTCATCGGTCTCAACAAACACACCGCAAAAAGAAGATTACATCGAATAGATCTCCACAAGAGAGGGGGAGAACACTGTATTGAGATTCAAAAAGAGAGAAGAAGCCATCTAACTACTAACTATGGACCCGTAGGTCTGAAGTAAACTACTCACACTTCATCAGAGGGGCTTGGATGATGATGTAGAAGGCCTCCGTGATCGATGCCCCTTCCGGCGGAGCTCCGGAACAGGCCCCAAGATGGGATCTCGTGGATACAGAAAGTTGCGGCAGTGGAATTAGGTTTTTGGCTCCGTCCCCGATCGTTTGGGGGTACGTAGGTATATATAGGAGGAAGGAGTACGTCGGTGGAGCTTCGAGGGGCCCACGAGGCAGGGGGCGCGCCCTAGGGGGGCGTGCCCTCCACCCTCGTGACCGCCTCGTGGCTTTCTTGACGGAGGGTCCAAGTCTCATGGATCTTATCTGATGAGAAAATCACGTTTCCGAAGGTTTCATTCCGTTTGGACTCCGTTTGATATTCTGTTTCTCCGAAACACTGAAATAGGCAAAAAACAGCAATTCTGGGCTGGGCCTCCGGTTAATAGGTTAGTCCCAAAAATAATATAAAAGTGAAAAATAAAGCCCAATATAGTCCAAAACAGTAGATAATATAGCATGGAGCAATCAAAAATTATAGATACGCTGGAGACGTATCACTCGCGCACGCTCCCGCGCCACCACCTCTAGCCGACGCCGCAGCCGCCCCGCTCGCTGGCCTCTCTGCTCTGCTGCCCACCGCGCGCGTCGCCGCAGCCACTACTCTCCCCGACCATCCCTCCACCGCCTCCCCTGGCCCTGGCCGCCGGCGCCGGCGAGCGCCGCACGCGCCCGGCGCCCTTCGGGCTCACGCCCGTTCAGGTGCCCCGCCCCCGCTCGCTGTTGCAACCGCTGCCTCTCGCCGTTTGCCCGTGTCGTCGCGCGCCTCGCCTTCGCTCCCAGCCCTGGCGCCACCCCGACGTGGCCTCGCCGCTGCCGCCTCAGGCGACCGGCCTCGTCGTGGCCACCGGCCTCCCCTGCCTTGGCGACCTGTCGGGTCCGCCGTCCCGCGCCCCCTAGGCATGCGCCCGCTCAGGCTGTGCCCTGCGCCCGACGCCCGTTAGCGGCCGCTAGCGCCCGAACCCGCTATGGCCCTTAGGGCCAATGACATGTGGGGCCCCACACCCCCACCCCAGAACGAATTTTTTTAAAAAATGATTAAAATAATAAATAACTAATTAATTAACTTAATTAACTATGTTTAAATTAACCTAATTAACTAGTGTTAATTAATTAAAAAGTAGTTAGATTAGTTAAACCCTAATTAGAATAAAGAGAGTATGACATGCGGGACCAACACGTCAGTTTGACCCAGTCAGCACCCTGTTGACTGCTGACATCATTATGACGTCAGCAAACACTATTCTAGATAATGTTGATTTAAAAGAATTAAATAAATCCTAAAAATGTTTTAAACTTTAAAAATTAATATAAAATAATTCGTAGCTCGGATGAAAATACTTTGTACATGAAAGTTGCTCAGAACGACGAGATGAATCTGGATACGCAACCCGTTCGTCCGCCACACATCCCTAGCATAGCAAACTCACAACTTTTCCCCTCCAATTCATCTGTTCGAAAACGCGAAACACCGGGAATATTTTCCCGGATGTTTCCCCTCTTCACCGGTATCACCTCCTACTACATTAGGGCACTTCTAGCACCGTTACTTTTCATGTCATGCATCAATATGCATCTGTTTGCATTATATTCATTGTTTCTTCCCCCACTTCTCTCCGGTAGACTACGAGACTGACGCCGCTGCTGGTGCCCCGATCGACTACATTGTTAACGACCCCTACTTGCCATAGCAACTAGGCAAGCCCCCCCCCTTGATCACCAGATATCGCCTATTCTTCTCTCTACTGCTTGCATTAGAGTAGCATAGCATGTTACTACTTTCCGTTAATCCTATCCTGACGCATAGTCTGTCCTTGCTACTATTGTTGTTACCTTTACCTGCAATCCTACATGCTTAGTATAGGATGCTAGTATTCCAATTGTGGCCCTACATTCTTGTCTGTCTGTCATGCTATACTATCGGGTCGTGATCACTTGGGAGGTGATCACGGGTATATTCTTTTATACATAATATGTGATACATGTGGTGACTAAAGTCGGGTCGGCTCGTAGAGTGCCCGCAAGTGATTCCGATGTGGGGGCTGAAGGGGCAGGTGGCTCGATCCAGGTAGTGGTGGGCCTGAGTTCCCGACGGCCCCCAACTGTTACTTTGTGGCGGAGTGACAGGGCAGGTTGAGACCACCTAGGAGAGCGGTGGGCCTGGCCCTGGTCGGCGTCCGCGGTTACTTCAAAATAACACGCTTAACGAGATCTTGGTATTTGATCTGAGTCTGGCCACTGGCCTATATGCACTAACCAACTACGCGGGAACAGTTATGGGCACTCGACGTCGTGGTATCAGCCAAAGCCTTCATGACGTCAGCGACTGAGTGGCGCGCGCCGAATTGGACTCGAACGTCTGCTCTTGTATTAGGGAGGCTAGGTCTGCTTCCGGCCGCCCATGCAACGTGCAGGTGTGCAATGGGCGATGGGCCCAGACCCCTGCACCATAGGATTTAGACCGGCGTGCTGACCTCTCTATTGTGCCTAGGTGGGGCTGCGACGTGTTGATCTTCCGAGGCCGGGCATGACCCAGGAAAGTGTGTCTGGCCAAAGGGATCAAGCGTGTTGGGAAATGTGGTGCACCCCTGCAGGGAAGTTTATCTATTCAAATAGTCATGTCCTCGGTAAAAGGACGACCCGGAGTTGTACCTTGACCTTATGACAACTAGAACCAGATACTTAATAAAATACACCCTTCCAAGTGCCAGATACAACCCGGTGATCGCTCTCTCACAGGGCGACGAGGGGAGGATCACCAAGTAGGATTATGCTATATGATGCTACTTGGTGAACTTACCATCTACTCTCTTCTACTGCTTCAAGATGGAGGCTGCCAGAAGCGTAGTCTTCGATAGGACTAGCTATTCCCCTCTTATTCTGGCATTTTGCAGTTCAGTCCACAGATACTACCCATTTCATTGATACCAATGCATATGTAGTGTAGTTCCTTCCTTGCGAGTACTTTGGATGAGTACTCACGGTTGCTTTGCTCCCTCTTTTCCCCTTTTCCTTTTTCTTGGATGTCGCAGCCAGATGATGGAGTCCAGGAGCCAGAGGATCCCAAGGAGGTTTCTACGTGGAGTTCGGCTTCGAGGAGTAGTTAGGAGGTCCCAGGCAGGAGGCCTTTCCTTTTCGATCGTTGTTATTTTTGTGCTAGCCTTCTTAAGGAAAACTTGTTTAACTTATGTCTGTACTCAGATATTATTGCTTCTGCTGACTTTTGTATTTTCGAGCTTATGTATTCGAGCCTTCGAGGCCCCTGGCTTGTAATATAAAGCTTGTATGATTTTAATTTGTGTCTAGAGTTGTGTTGTGATATCTTCCCGTGAGTCTCTAATCTTGGTCGTACACATTTGTGTGCATGATTAGTGTACGGTAAAATCGGGGGCATCACGTATATATGATTACTATGATGTGGAACGAATAGAAGAATTTTTTGCTTTTAAGGGTGCTTATGAAATTGAATCTTTGTTTGAAAAGTTTGAAGATTTTGATGATTCAGTTTATAGACCTGAAAATTTTGCTATCCTTAAATATTGCTATGATAATTATAAATATAATTCCGATATTGATGAATTTATTGAGAAAAACTCCGTTGTTCGAGAAGAGACTAATATTTTGCAGGAGTCTATGGAAGAAAAAATTGATGAAACTGTGAGCTCATTGGATGAAAAAGATGATGAGGAGAGCGAAGAACAAAAGGAGGAAGAGCGGATTAGCTACCCATGCCCACCTTCTAATGAGAGTAACCCTCCAACTCATATATTGTTTAATGTCCCTTCGTTCTTACCGAAGGATGAATCCTACGATAATTGCTATGATCCCGTTGATTCATTTGAAATATCCCTTTTTGATGAACTTGATGATTGCTATGCTTGTGGCCATGATGCCAATTTGAATTATGCTTATGGAGATGAACCTGTTATACTTCCTTATGTTAAGAATGAAATTGTTGCTATTTCACCCACACATGATAGTCCTATTATCTTTTTGAATTCTCCCAACTACACTATATCGAAGAAACTTGCACTTATTAAGGATTACATTGAAGGGTTGCCTTTTACTGTTGCACATGATGATTTTGATGAATATAATATGCATGTGCTTGCTGCTCCTACTTGCAATTATTATGAGAGAGGAACTACATCTCTGCCTCTCTATGTTTCCAACACGAAAGAATTGCAAAAACTGCTTATGCTATGTATTGGCTTTTACTTGATGTGCATGAATTGTTCTTTTATGACATGCCGATGCATAGGAACAGAGTTAGACTTCGTCATTGCATGATATATGTTGCTTTGTGCTCATTACTAAATGCCAAATCATTATTAATTAAAATTGACTTTGATATACCTTGGGATCCGGGTAGATCCATTACTTGAGCACTTTATGCCTAGCTTAATGGCTTTAAAGAAAGCACTGCCAGGGAGACAACCCAGAAGTTTTAGGGAGTCACTTATTTCTTTTGAGTGCTTTTATAAAGTTTAAAAACAAAAAATATAGAGAGGAACTTAAAACTTTTCGACAAAAGAGAAGCGATTGAAAGGTGATGCATTGGAGAAGTGAGGGTCGACCTTGAACGCTTGTGTTCATGCTCATGGAAACAATGTAGAATTTTTCATGAAGGTTCTCACAAAAATAATTATCCCCTTGTACAAATCCATTGTATTATAAAAATAATGTGCCAAGATTTGCCTTTAGGATGAGTAGATTGCTTGTTGGTATGTGCAGTGTAAAAACAAAAACTTTAGCCGTAGCGCGTGAATTTTGATTTTTTTATTGGAACGTCGGAAGTTTTTGAATTTTTTTTGCACAATCTTGCTATACAAATTGTTTATTTTGTCCTATTTTTCAGAATTTTTGGAGTACCAAAAGTATGGTGAATGTTCAAATTACTACAGACTGTCCTGTTTAAGACAGATTCTATTTTTGATGCATTGTTTTGCTTGTTTTGATGAAACTATCGATTTTTATTGGTGGTATAAGCCATGGAAAAGTTATATTACAGTAGCTACAGTGCAAAAACAAAATATGAATTGGTTTGCAATAGTACTTAGAGTAGTGATTTGCTTTATTATACTAACGGATCTTACCGAGTTTTATGTTTAGTTTTGTGTGGATGAAGTGATCAAAGATCGAGGAAGTCTTGATATGAGGAGAAGGAGGAGAGGCAAGAGCTCAAGCTTGGGGATTCCCAAGGCACCCAAAGTAAATATTCAAGGAGATTCAAGCGTCTAAGCTTACGGATGCCCCAGAAGGCATCCCATCTTTCTTCAACAAGTATCGGTATGTTTTCGTCTTCGTTTCGTTCATGTGATATGTGCAAATCTTGGAGCGTCTTTTGCATTTAGTTTTCATTTTTCTTTTATTCACCATGTTGGTATGAGATAGTCCATGGTTCATTTATAGAATGCTCATTGCACTTCACTTATATCTTTTGAGTATGGCTTTATAGAATGCTTCATGTGCTTCACTTATATCATTTGAAGTTTGGATTGACCATTTCTCTTCACATAGAAAACCGTTATTTGAAGGATGCTCTTTTGCTTCGCTTATATTTATTAATGCATGATCTTTTGTAGAAAGAATTAAACTCTCATGCTTCACTTATATCTATTTAGAGAGTCAAAAGGAATTGGTCATTTGCATGGTTAGTCATGAAATTCTACATAAAACTTGTGGATCACTGAATATGATATGTTTGATTCCTTGCAATAGTTTTGCGATATAGAGATGTAATATGTGGGAGGTACTAGTAAACGGTTGTGGTTAGTAAGAATATTGGTGTTAAGGTTTGTGATTCCTGAAGCATGCACGTAGTCTCTCGTTATGCTATGAAGTTGGAGCATGATTTATTATTGATTGTCTTCCTTATGAGTGGCGGTCGGGGATGAGCGATGGTCTTTTCATACCAATCTATCCCCCTAGGGGCATGCGTAGTAGTACTTTGCTTCGAGGGCTAATAAACTTTTGCAATGAGTATATGAGTTCTTTATGACTAATGTGAGTCCATGGATTATACGCACTCTTACCTTTTCCCTATTTGCTAGCCTCTACGGTACCGTGCATTGCCCTTTCTCACCTCGAGAGTCGGTGCAAACTTTGCAGGTGCATCCAAACCCCGTGATATGATACGCTCTATCACACATAAGCCGTGTTATATCTTCCTGAAAACAGCCGCCATACCTACCTATTATGGCCCTTCCATAGCTATTACGAGATATATTGCCATGCAACTTCCACCACTTCCGTTTTGATGACTTGAGCATTCATTGTCATATTGCTTTGCATGATCATATAGCTGACATAGTAGTTATGGCTCAGCCACCGTTCATCATTTTTTATGCATGTTACGCTAGATCATTGCACATCCTGGTACACTGCCAGAGGCATTCATATAGAGTCATACTTCGTCATAGGTATCGAGTTGTAATTTTTATTTCTTTTGGGTTATAAGTAAATAAAAGTGTGATGATCATCATTATTCATTTTAGAGCATTGCCCCAGTGAGGAAAGGATGATGAAGACTATGATTCCCCTACAAGTCGGGATGAGACTCCGGACAATGAGAGAAAATATAAAAAAGAAAAAGAAAGAAAGAAAAAAAGAGAAAGAAAATAAAAAGAGAGAAGGGGCATGCTAGTTCCACACTTGTGCTTCAAAGTAGCACCATGCTTTTCATATGAAGAGTCTCCTATGTTGTCACTTTCATATACTAGTGGGAATTTTTCATTATAGCATTAGATGCACGCCCACTTAGTTTTCATATTGAGCTTTCATACACTTATAGCTCTTAGTGCATTTGTTGCATGGCAATCCCCACTCCTCGTATTGATATCAATTGATGGGCATCTCCATAGCCCGCCGGTTAGCCGCGTCGGTGTGAGACTTCCTTACTTTTTTGTCTTCTCTATATTTACCCCTATCATTATACTCTATTCCACCTGTAGTGCTATATCCATGGCTTGCGCTCATGTATTGCGTAAGGGTTGAAAAAGCTAAAGCGCGTTAAAAAGTATGAACCAATTGCTCGGCTTGTCATCGGGGTTGTGCATGATAAATACTTTGTGTTAAGAAGACAGAGCATGACAAAACTATATGATTTTGTAGGGATAGCTTTCTCTAGCACTAATATTTTGAAAGACATGATTGTTTGTTGGGATGCCTGAGTATTGATGTCTTTATGTCAAATTATAGACTATTGCTTTGAATCACTTGTGTCTTTATTCATGCCATGATTAGATATATGATCAAGTTTATGTTAGGTAGCATTCCACATCAAAAATTATCTTTTTTATCATTTACCTACTCGAGGACGAGTAGGAATTAAGCTTGGAGATGCTGATACGTCTCCATCGTATCTATCATTTTTGATTGTTTTATGCCAATATTATACAACTTTCGCATATTTTTGGCAACTTTTATATGATTTATTGGACTAACCTATTGATCTAGTGCTAGTTCCTATTTGTTACATGTTTTTTGTTTCACAGAAAAGCCATATCAAACGAAGTCCAAATGCAATAAAATTTTATGGAGAATTATTTTGGAATATATGTGATTTTTGGGAGTTGGAATCATTGCAAACGGGGGCCCACAGAGCACACAAGACACCAGGGCGTGCCCCAGGGGCCAGGCACGTGGTGGTGAGTTGTGCTCACCTCGTATGTCGGTTGGAGCTCTACTTAGGGCGCAAGGAAGCTTTATGAAAAAAATCATGCTAAAATCTCAGCGCAATCGGAGTTACAGATCTCCGGGAATATAAGAAACGGTTTTCGGCCAGATCTGGGGAGCGTGAAACAGAAGAGAACAGAGAGGGGGATCCAATCTCTGAGTGGCTCCCGCCCCTCCACCGCCATGGAGGCCATGGACCAGAGGGGGAATTCTCCTCCCATCTAGGGGGGCAAGGAAGAAGAAGAAGAAGGAGGGGGGCTCTCGCCCCCTCTCTCTCGGTGGCGCCGGAGTGCCGCCGGGGCAAGGATCGGAGCGGCGATCTACATCAACAATCTTGCTACCGTCAACACCAACTTTCTCCCCCTCTATGCAGCAGTGTAACACCCCTTCTCCCCGCTGTAATCTCTACTTAAACATGGTGCTCAACTCCATATATTATTACCCAATGATCCATGGTTATCCTATGATGTTTGAGTAGATCCGTTTTGTCCTGTGGGTTAATCGTGATCTTGGTTGGTATGATTGTATACTTTATTTATGGTGCTGTCCTAGATGCCCTCCGTCTCACGCAAACATGGGGGATCCCCGCTGTAATGTGTTGCAATACGTTCATGATTTGCTTACGGTGGGTTGCGAGAGTGACTGAAGCTTAAACCCGAGTAGGTGGGTTGTTGTGTATGGGATAAAGAGGACTTGATACTTAATTCTATGGTTGGGTTTCACGGCGATCTTTAGTAGTTGCGGATGCTTGCTAGAGTTCCAATCATAAGTGCATATGTTCCAAGTAGAGAAAGTATGTTAGCTCATGCCTCTCCCTCATATAGAATTGCCAGAATGAATACCGGTACTTGTTATCGGTTGCCTAGGGACAAATGACTTTCTTGTTGACAAAAGTTATCCACTTTTATTACCTTGCAATTTATTCGTAGTTTTATTCTCGCAAAGTACTCGTGGTTTTATTCTTTTCAAAATAGTTTCATACTTGTTCTAGGTAAAGCAAACGTCAAGTGTGCGTAGAGTTGTATCGGTGGTTGATAGAACTTGAGGAAATATTTGTTCTGCTTTTAGATCCTCGTTGGGTTCGACACTCTTATTTATCGAAGAAGGCTACAAACGATCCCCTACACTTGTGGGTTATCACACATCACTATCGCATAGCCCGACACCGGCAACTTTCGTCCGAGGTCAACCCGCTCCTACCCGTATGATCTCCTCCTCAAGGTCATCCTGCTTGCGAACTCCACTCGCTCCGCCCGTTTCTAGACACACAAGCTTGGTGTTGAGGAGGGTGTCAGACATGGATGAGCAGTACCATGTGGATTTGGAAAGGGATAAGAAGGAAGTTTCTGATTTGGTTTGGATAGACTAAGGGGATTTTTTTGGGGGAGAGGAAGAACTCGGCCAAGGCACCTGACAGTAGGTCAATGATGTTTATTTTGCGTGGGGTTGCCTTCTTTGATCGAGCATTGCCCTCCGTTGTGAAGCCGGTGCCATAAAATTTTCATTTGGGATCGGTGGTGATGTGACACCTTTTTCAGTAATTTGGCACGTGTAACATGGAGGAGGGCCTTATAGTATCAAAATTGTCACAATATTTAAAAAGATCTTTGAGAAAAATAGCAATTATGTGCATGTCCTTCCTTTTTGCAAATAGAATAATAAAGATAAAACCTAGATTGCAACTTGGTCCTACTGCAACTTACAACCTCACTAGAGGTGCTCTGGCCATCATTTCTGGCCAAAAACTTGACAGCATCAAGCAAGGGGAAGAGAGCCTCACCATGGAGATTAAAAAAAACTCAATTGAACCAACTACTTCTTTGATATGTTGTTTCAGCAGTGGAGGTCAATGTATAATGGTAGAAGATCTGCTGATGAGCTTGCATGTCGACTTTCAAACCCGTGAAACGACATATCCCATAGGATTGTACACTGATCCAACCTCCCCATTTCTTTCACCTCCATGGCGGTGAAAAACATAGGGAGGGGGCAGGGGGATGCCCACTCCACCCTATTCCTGCACCGTCGTCACCATAACATAACTGATACCCACCAATGATAATATGTGTATGCCACCAATATCCTCCAATTATAGTTATGTTTTGGTCAAGTCGGATCCTATTATGGTGGGTTTGGCCAGGCAAATTCGACTTTTCGTGAGTGCCACGCTGTCAAAAGTCAAAATTTCTTTTTGAAGTACATTTGAAAGAAGTTTCTTTTTAAGTGTCAGAAGGCAACTTTGAGCTTAAAGCTTTCTTTCAAGTCTTTTCATTCAGATTAAGTATGTGCTGCAGTGGATATTTCATTTTTTGAGAGAAAGTGTGCTGCAGTGGATGGTTATTTGTGTTGGGCTCTACATCTTAAGAAAATTATCTATGTGAAGCATACCTGGCCAAACAGCCCGACCCGACCCGTGGTAAACGTGTCTGGCACGACACGACCCACGACGACACGACTAATAGCCAAGTTGTGCCGTGCCGGCCCACGGGCGGGAGGTCGCAGCCCAGGCACGGCCTAGCTACTAATCGGGCTGACCCACTGACACATCAGGCCCGCTAGTTCGTCTACTATTTGACACACTGCATGTTTTTGGCTTTTTTACCTGTTGGGCCATATAGAGATGTATAGAAAAAAAACGTAATCAGGCCATGCCGTGCCGGCCCGCGTGCTCAGGCTAGCAGCCCAAGCACGGCCCAGGGCGTGCCGCGTGCCGGGCCCGGCCTGTTTAGCCCGTGCCGTGCCTGTCCTGTTGGCGGGCCTTGTCGGCATGCTTACGGGCCAGCCTGGTTAGCCCGGCCCATTTGGCCAGCTATAGTGTGAAGACATGGGCCGTGTGGATCGCTGGGCTTGGTCAGGCCTGGTTTCGGACTGGGCAGAATCTGCCGATCCGTCCGGGACTCCGCCTCGCCGCTTCTAGGGGTCACACAGCGACGGCGGCGAAGGAGGGGTCGGTCTCCGCCGTCCGTCCGCGAAGCGCAGGCGTACGCCACGGCGACTCTGTCGCGCGCGCTTTCGCGCGTATGTGTGGAGCCAATTTCAACTCTTAGCTCGAAATGGCGAGAAACCTAGAGCCCAAGCCGGAGCCGGACGAGCTCCGCCGCGCCGCCCTGCCGGGCTTTGGGCCCCGGGAGCACCTCCTTCCGCAGCCTCCGGTACCTCCCTCCGGTCTCCGCCGCACAGTCGTAGAATATCATGGCCGAGCGATGCATTTGGATTTGGTACATGGTAGTTGACTAGTTTTGTCTTAGACTGGTGCGCGCCATTGACTTCAGCAATTTGGTTGATGCGTACAAAGAGCATTTTGATAGATGCTTACAAAAAGAATCTGCCCTTTTGTCATGCCGCCACCCTTATTCTATGGTTGTTCAACGATCAACATTCGTTGTGTCGTTTGTGATGCTGTTTTCATAGCTATAACCTGACTTTGTTGCATCCACTCCAAGTCTACATCTGAGCATATTATCATATAATAGCACTAGCCAGTAAAGGTTTGGTACGAGTCCGTCCCTCGGTTTAATTTGCGGGACTATGGAATAATCTCTATCCCTTTGTTTCACAAGCTGAAATTTGTGAGAAGTAGCTTGTGCAGTTGAACTTGTGTTGACTTCAGTGAATTTAGTCCTAGAGAATTCTGAAGACATTAGTTCAAACCTACCTAGATGTATTATATTATGATGAAGGGTTAGTTGTGGTGCCATTTTTCAAGTGCTTACGTTTTAGCCCAGTCTAAATTGTTCAAAGAAGATTGCTGTCGCTATCACCTGCGATTATAATCTGCATCTTTTTATTTATTTATTTTAAACATCCATTACTTCATGCTGAGTTGTGGCAATCAGGCGTTATGACTTTTTGGCTGCTGATGGTATCGACTGCTATCCTCTATTAATCTAGGGAAAATTGGAACCATGCAACAGCAAAGCTATCACTTTTGAATTGCTGTGACCTGAGTATGACATTCCACTGCAACATCCAATGGCATACCTCATAACAGCATACTTTGGAGGGGCATGCTTACCAATTCCAATTTCCCATTAATCTACGCTATATAGTTTTCAGCGATAAGGATGGCATTGTCATTAGGTTCTTTTGGGTTAGCTTGCCAAACCTACCTATCACCTAACTTTGTTCCTATTAAGAACTTCATACTTCTTGCTTGCAGAAATATTTCATTCCATCACCAAGACTGTCACTCATTGATTGTGTCCTTCTTTTATGTGGATAGCATCATCAACAGTCCTTTCCTGTGATAAATAAGTGCAGTATTAAAAGGGGTCACATAGTGCACCCATTTTGCTGGGTCTTCTATATCTGCATTCTTCTGTCGTAGAATGTGCTTCAGAGGAGATACAGCGGGTGCTGTTCTGGCGAAATAGGAGGCAAAGCCGCTCATTCTATAACTCCTCTACAGTCCACACAGAGTCACAGTGCTCAAATCTCTTGGGTGTTATGGATACAGGTAAGGTTCTTTATTATAGCTGTAATCTTCATTCGTTTGTTTGGGGAGATTATTCGTTTGGAGGCTTTGTGGAGGGACATGGCAGTAAGTGCTCCTGGGGAGAACATATTATCCTTTTGTCAAGAAGATTTCTGTTCTCGGAGTAATCAAATTATGCTTTGCCTCCCTAAGGATTACAATTTCATGGTTTTTAGGTGTCTTTTGTGATCGATATACTTCAGACAGAAAAGGCTGTTGCCTTTACATCTCTAGTTTAGTCAGTTAGAAAAATAGTCACGCTGTAAGAGGACTAGAGGAGCGCCAGATGGTAATGCCAAAAATAAATACAGGTCTACTCTGAGTAATCGTTGGGTAGCTTAAGCCTTCTACTTATGCCCTTACAATGATTTTGGTTGTTCTGTAAAATCTTCGATCTTCAGGAAAATTCTATGCATCTGCTCCAATATGTCACACTGTTTTTTTATAGCATGTAATTATCTCCCATATCTGAGCGACAATTTGCATTGTTGTTGTCTGCTTCTGTTTGGATATGCAGTCATGTTGATAGTACCCACTGCCGATTTTAGCCAAGAGGACTCCATGGCGTCTAGCAAGGCCATAATGGAGCGTCAAACAGCTCGCAGGGCCCCAACCAATATGACACAGATACTGGAATCTCTATTTGCCAGTGTCAACCTTGCTAAAGACCTCACTGTAAGGTGTAGAGGAAGAGCGCTGCAACTCACAGATGATGAGATGCAAAGCATAGCACATGACCTGGAGAGTGTCATTCAGAACATATGTGATCATCTTGGCAGGATACCAGCATCAGCACTTGGCAGCAATGCTAACACTGACGTGGCAATGAAGTCAAACTCAAGGAGGGGCTACACCGATGTTGCTATGTCCATGAATGCAGTGACCGACATGCCCAATAGGAGGTCTGTCTACGAGAGTGACATGCCGAGGCTGGTGGACTTTCTGCAGGGAATGTACCATGAATCACATGAATTTGGCGGGCAGACGTTTAACTCTCTCCCAGAGGTCACGGAATATGTTGAGCCTCTGTATGATGGATTCTTCTGTCCACTGACGAAAGAGGTGATGACTGATCCTGTGATGACAGAGGGCGGTGTGACATATGACAGGAGAGCCATAGAGGAGCATTTTGAGAGGTATGCGGACAGTTTGGAACCTGTCTGCTGCCCTGTCACAAAAGCTCCATTGCAGAGTAAGGCAGTGATGAGTAATGCTTCCCTGAAGAGTGTGATTGCAGAATGGGGAATGAGGAATGAGGCAATGCGGATTAGAGTTGCGCGAACTGCGCTCTCTTTGTCGACTACTGAGGCTATGGTGCTCGAGGCCATACATGAGCTGAAATCGCTGGCCAAGCTGAGGGGGAAGAACAAGGAGCTGATGCATAAAATTGGTGTCACCAAGGTCCTATCACGTTTGTTGGACAACCACAATGAACAGATTCGGCTTGACACATTGGAGCTTTTGTCCTTGTTAGTTAAGGATGAAGAAGGAAGGGTAAGAAGGAACTTTTTGTCCCTACATAAACTCATCTGCAATTTAGAATAGTATACACAAGTAAATAACTGATCGGCTGCTTGGCACCAAGCCTGTGCTGCATATTATAATGGAATTTTAACCAATTGCTGCATATTACAGGAAATCGTTGGAAAAACCAAGGCCATTGCCAGGACAGTTAAGCTACTGTCAAGTAGTACCATTGATGAAAGGCACGCGGCCGTCTCTTTCTTGCTGGAGCTTTCAGAGTCTCAGTTATTGCTGGAGAAAATTGGGTCAACTGCTGGAAGTATTCTGATTCTCACCACAATGAAGATTAATGATTCTGATGATCCACTTGCTGCTGAGAAATCTGGAGCAGTCCTCAAGAACCTGGAAAAGTGTCCAAAGAACATCAAGTACATGGCCGAAAGTGGCTACCTAGAACCCCTTTGGAGTCATCTTGTTGAAGGTATGCCTGAAGAAATTTCATAACTTTTTTTGGTTCATTAAAGTGTGTTTTGCTATTGTTTTCTTGCAAGTCTGATTGTATTTGAACCACCTAGATTTTCAAAAAGTATGAACCCTCTTGTCATTTAATAGTTGTTCCACTACAGCTGCACATGTTAGGATTGCCTCAACTTAACATCCCAAATAAGGGTTTTGAGACTCAGGGCCTCTTGCTCCTATAATTAATTGAACTTTAAGCTGACATGAAGATTCCAAAACAGGCCCAGAAGAGGTGCAGATGGAGATGATCAGCTACCTAAGCGAGTTGGTCCTATACCAGGAAGTCACCATTGAAATCACCGAGAGCACGTCGGGCGTCCTCATCAAGATGGTGCACAGTTGCAACACGGTGGTCCATAAGGCAGCACTCGATGTGCTGGTCCAGCTTTCCTCGCACCACCCCAACAGCAAGGTGCTCGTTGAGGCAGGTGCTGTCCTGGTCATGGTCGAGGAGCTTTTCATAAGGAAGATAGATGACGAACCCGAGAGCTACAAGGCCAAGGCTGCCACCGCCCTAGCCAACATTGTTGAGTCCGGCATTGATCCAGACACCACTGTGGTGAACAAGGAAGGCCACGTCCTCACGTCCAAGTATTGCATCTACAACTTTGTGTCCATGCTCAAGTGCTTCATACCCGACGACTTCAACCTCAGCATCATCCGCCTACTGCTTGCGCTCACCGCATTCGCCAAGCCCCTGGATGTCATGGTCTCAGTGGTCAGAGAGAACCACCGCGGCCATGCCATTGTGGAGCTCATGAGCTCCCCAATGGAGGCGCTTAGCATTGCTGCGACGAGGCTGCTCATTACCCTGTCCGCGCACATTGGCCACACCATCGCCGAGAGGCTCTGCAAGACGCAGGGGCAGCCGGGCAGGCTGGTCAAAAGCATCAGCCACGCCAGGCAAATCACCGAGCGGCATGCTGCTTCGGTGGCGCTCCTCTCAAGGCTACCGCACCGAAACATCTCGCTCAACCTTGCGCTGGTGCAGGAGGGCGCCGTGTCGGTTCTGCTGAGCGGGATAGAAGAGATGCAGAGCAGCGCAAAGAGAAGGAGCAGGTACGCGGTACAGTACATGGAGGGTCTGGTGGGCTCGCTGGTGCGGCTCACCGCGACGCTGTACAACCCGACCGTTCTGAAGGAAGCGATGGACCACAGCTTGGCCTCGGTGCTGACTGAACTCCTCGCCGGAGCTGCCGGAAGCGCCGAGGTGCAGCGGCTCGCCGCCGTGGGGCTAGAAAACCTCAGCTACCAGTCCATCAAGCTGTCGCAGATGCCGCCGGAGGAGGACCCACGGCCAAAGAAGAAGACAATGCTGAAGCGCCTAATGACCACAAGGGCGCACGGCAACAAGACCCTCCAACACCAACAACCCGTCTGCCCGGTGCACCGGGGAGTCTGTTCCACGGTGACGTCCTTCTGCCTCCTCGAGGCCGGCGCTGTCGAGGGCCTCCTTGGCAGCCTCGAGAGCGACAGCCCCCGGGTCGTCGAGGCCGCGCTGGGAGCGCTGTGCACGCTCGTCGACGACCGGGTGGACGTGGAGAGGAGCGTGTCTGCCCTCGCCGAACTGGACGCCCCGCGGCGTGTGCTGGGGGCGCTGAGGCAGCACAGGGAGAACGTGCTGTGGCAGAAGTGCTTCTGCATGGTGGACAAATTCCTGGCGCACGGCGACGACCGGTGCGTGAGGGAGGTGACCGGGGACAGGGTGCTGCCGGCGGCGCTAGTGAGTGCCTTCCACAAGGGCGACGCCGGCGCCAAGCAGGCCGCCGAGGGCATCCTCACGCGGCTGCACAGGATGCCCGACTACTCGGCGACCTATATGTCCGTGGAGATTTAGAGATTCCTTGTCATACGATACTGCCGGTGATCTATTAAAACAGAAGCATGCTGGTACTTAGGGTGTTTATTTGTTTGTCATTTCCACCATTGTGAATTTGTGAAGCTGGTTCTTGTATATACGCACATGTGAATCAAACGAGCTGCTCACTACCATGCCATCTTGTGTATGCATGCACATTGTGAGTTTTTTGTGAAGTGGGGCTGAGCTGCTCACTACCATGCCATCTTGTGTGCTAATGCATAACAAAATCACTAAAGCAGAATCCATTCTAATTACTATGGAAAATGAGCTCTTTTCTCCTTGTTTTTTTCGAAAGAATATCACTGTTTTTTCTTTTTTTGGAAAGAATATCTCACAGTTTTTTTAGGGAAATCTCACAGTTTTTTTTAGAGAATATATCACAGGTATAAGAGCGGATGGAGAGCTGGCCCAGTTAAGTCGAGCGGATGGAGAGCTGGCCCAGTTAAGTCCAAAGTCGTAAGGCCAGCCCATTTATATCTTGGACGACTCGTTCCCTCCCCATCCTGCCGATATGTACCGCAGAGGCAAACCCTCGTCTCCTCCAAACCTTGGAACCCTAGCCGCCGCCAGCGATAGCTTAGCGGAACACCTCTCAGATCTCCAGCTTTTGCTTATTTTTCGTTTGTTCATCGCGTTTGGTGGCATCTTGGCCACTTTTGAGTGCTAATTGCTAGAGCACATGCCTTTCTTTCTATTGTTTCTTGGATTTTATGGTTTTGTTATGGTTAACTCGCACCATTAGCCCCCTGCTCTGTTGAGGTTCGGAGAAGGGAAAACTGCGGGAAAAGGGTATATATGGGTGCAACATCAATCCAGTTGGACAGGGGCTATGTTACTTCTGTGGAAGGCAGCGATTTTCCTCGGGATCATTTTTTCTGTCCACATTCACCTTGTTGTTCTATAGTTTGGATTCGTTTAGTCTATTTAGATCATTTTATCGAGCACATGATAATGTTACAGTTGTTTTAGAAGCGAAATGAGTAGGCGAAATCATTTGAATTTATGCTGTTGATATTACCTACATGGTCTTCAAAGTTCTCTGATCGCTTCATGCTCAAATCTCTCATGTGTAGTTAGCTGTGTTTGTTTACCTGATTTCTGTTAGAGGTAGTAGCATAGCAATCAACACATCTGAAAATCTACTACTGTGGATACCTCTTATCCAATTAGCGCCTATCTGGATTTACCTTGGCATTTTTCTTGCAATATGTATACACTCTTTCTTTGATTTTGATGTTGCCTGAGGAAAAAAGAGCATGTTTTAAGTTTTTTGATTGCTTACTTGTGCTTACAGCCCACTTATGCAAATGGTAATATGTAGATTTACATTTTTCTTTTCCTCTTTGCAATATGTTTACACTCTTTCTTGAATCTTGATGTTGACCAAGGAAGAAAATGCATGTTTTAAGCTGCTGTAAAGCAAAATGAGGACATATGATCAGAAGTGAGAATCGTTGCACCTCTGTTTCTTTTACCCTGCTCTCTGACCATGTTTGTGGGGTATTTACATTGGTGCAAAATGAAAAGCTGTTCCTTGAAGCAGCAGCGGCCAGACAACCGTAGAGATAGATCCACAGATGAATGGCTAATCTGCTGCTTGTCTACTAATTCTATCTCACATCTCTGATGAATATTTTCCTGTATTTTAGTGTCATAGGATAGTTTCTCATTGAATAAATATCCAGTATGCAATATCTATGTTGCACCTGTGTATTGTATTGTCCTACTTTCTAGCTGTGCTAGTAGGATATAACACTGGTGCACAAAGGAAAAGCTGCTCCTCGGAGCAGCAGCGGCCAGACAACCGTAGAGATAGATCCACAGATATATGGCTAATCTGCTGCTTGTCTACTAATTCTATCTCACATTTCTGATGGTTATTTTCCTGTATTTTAGTATCATAGGATAGTTAAGCATTGCATAAATATCCAGTATTCACTGTCTATGCTGCACCTGTGTGTTGTATTGTCCTACTTTCTTGCCGTGCTAATAGGATATAACACTGGTGCAAAAAGGAAAAGCTGCTCCTTTGAGCAGCAGCGGCCAGACAACCGTAGAGATAGATCCACAGATGAATGGCTAATCTGCTACTTGTCTACTAATTCTATCTCACATTTCTGATGGTTATTTTCCTGTAATTTAGTATCATAGGATAGTTTAACATTACACAAATATCCAGTATGCATTGTCTATGTTGCACCTCTGTGCTGTTTTGTCCTACTCTCTAGCGGTGCTAGTAGGATATAACACTGGTGCAAAAAGGAAAAGCTGCTCCTTTGAGCGGCAGCGGCCAGACAACCGTAGAGATAGATCCACAGATGAATGGCTAACGTGCTGTTTGTCTACTAATTCTATCCCACATTTCTTGTCTGCAATGATTGACATGTTTGCTCTAATATGCTTGTCAAGATAGCTGTGCATTTTGTGTCAAAATGTTTGTTTATTCAAATCTATATGCTTTGTTTGTTGGTGTTTACTTTGCATTACTGCACCTGTAATTTGTACATTTCTGCTTTCTTGTTAGTTGGTGGGATTTTCATACGACAGTACTGATAACACCATCCATGAATAAATCAAAATGCAGCAGAACCATTAGATTGTCTAACGTATAGAAATTGTAACAAAATTATCGTATGTCGAGTAGTTCTGTTCTTATTATGATCGTGGGATGTTAAGCATGGTGCACAAGTGAAATGCTCCATACATCAATATATGGTCTTCAAAGTTCTCTGATTGCTTAATGTATGTTATGTTTACATCTTACGATGTCTATGTCCTTTGTTGGTGTCTATAGCTTTCCATTGTTTGATGGTGATGCTTGAGTCAAAGTTACAGTGTTTTAGTTGAAAAGCAAAATGAGGAGATTATATGATCTGAAGTATCTAATGTGGATACAACCATACATGGTCTTCAAAGTTCTCTGATTGTTTCTCATAACTCTTTTCTTCATTCTTGATGTTACCTGTGGAAGAAAATGCATGTTCCATACATGGTCTTCAAAGTTTTCTTGTTATTATTTTCTTCCTTTGTTGGTGGCAAATATCTTTTCAGTGTGTAATGGTGATATGCTTGAGTTGAAGTTTCAGTGTTTTATGCCGTTGAAAAGCAAAATGAGGAGATTATATGATCTGAAAGTATCTGGTGTTGATACAACCATACATGGTCTTCAAAGTTCTCTGATTGTTTATTGTAGCTTGTACGTACACATGTTGGTATTTGTTTCTTATTTTTTTTGTGACTATGTTTGATGTTGTATGATGATTCCTGTATAAAAATAGTGTTTTATGCCATTGAGAAGCAAAATGAGGAGGTCATAAAATCTGAAGTATCTAATGTTGATACAACCATACATGGTCTTCAAAGTTCTCTGATTGTTTCTCAAGAATTGTGCTCTTTGTAATAATTATTTGCTGCACTAGCCTTTTCAAGTAAAATGTGGTACTTTGATTTGAATTTGTAGTCAAACAAATATTAGTGTATCTCATGGCACTCTTTTACTTGGTTTTTTGTTGCTTTGCATAACTAATGGATTTGGAAGTTATCAGTTATTAAGTTATCACAAGTTAAAAAAGCTACTAACCGGTCATTTTGAATAAGTTTGCTGAGGTTCTGTGGAAGCTTGACAGAAGGGTATATGTGTTCATCATGCTGACAAGCTTGCTACATGCTGCCATTGTACTTGTTTTGAATGTCTCAATTCCCAGGCGTTAGGATGATCTTGTGATGGTTAAGACACTGAGGCAGAATGCTTAGGGCTGACACATAAAATTGTTGCTATCTTACTTTGACCTGGCATATGATTTGTCTAAATACTGTTGTGCTGTACTTTGTTGCAATGTAAACCAATCATCTCCTATTGAAAGATATTGTTTTTTATGTGATATGAGACGAACTGCATGTAAATCAATTTCTGCCATACGCTGGTGAATGGTTCCCCGGTGCATTATGCATAGCTGATTAAGTTTTATAAGTTTTTGCTTTTCCCCTAATACTGTGCCTTAAATGTTGGCCTGCATCTACCACAACAAATAAAACAGAAATAGTACTTGATTATTAAATAGCGCATCAATCTACAACATTAAATTAAACACAAATTGATTATTAAACATAACACAATCTTCATCAAACATGATCTTGTGGCTCATGGGCTAGCTAGTGGAGAAACCGTCCTCGTTCATTTGTAGCCTGGTTGTGGACGTGTATCTATTATTTAGATGAAAATAAAGTTAGCCATGACGGTGTTTCCTAAAAAAAGTAGAGTTCATCACACATATGACATGACATAGAGGTAGAACTAGTTGTTTTGTTGCTCATTCCATGTTCACCACTCCTTGATGATATCTCGTTGAAGATATTCATGAGCATCCCCATCTAGCTTCGTCCTATGAATCACCCAAGGTCAACAATGGAACCACGGTGCTTCCGCCGTTTGTTCTTCTCCATGTGAAGAACCATGAGCACCGCAATGTCCTCATCTTCCTCGAACTGACATTACTCATCCACACAACACAGTTCATCACGAACATGCTCGTATGTTGCAACAACAAAAAAAGAAAAGAAAATTACATTTTAGAAATTTCGTTGAACACTTAATGGGCGGTGAGCTCAATTTCGGTCGACATAGTTTGTAATGGCGCAAAGGGGGGGGGGGGGGGCAGGGAAAGCACTCAAATCCGGCGGCACCACATCGATATGGAGCAACAACTCGATGGTGATCACGGCGGTTGTGTGAGGGGCGTGGTGGCTGCTAATGGCCGTCAAAAGACGGCACGGTGGTGCTTCACGGATCGTATCAGGCGACGACGAGGAACAACTGAAATCGGGCGGCAACGGTCTTGTTTGCAACGAACATATCAACCAACCAACCAACGGGAATGGGCGCCAGGGCGGAATCACGACGACGAGAATTGGCTAGGGGTGGCGACGGTTAAGTTTCAACCAGGGCAACTGGGTTTGCGCACCAACCTTTTTGTTTTTCGGCGAGGAAATTTCAACCTGGGTGATTTGAGTTTTTCTGACGAGAATTGGCTAGGGGTGGCGACGGTTAAGTTTCAACCAGGGCAACTGGGTTTGCTCACCAACCTTTTCGTTTTTCGGCAAGGAAATTTCAACCTGGGTGATTTGAGTTTTTCTGACCGGGGGGGGGGGGGGGGGGGGAGGGGGGGGATTGAGTTTTTCTGGCAGACGTGCCGTGGGGAGGGGAGGCATCATATATAGATACAAGACATCTACTGGAAACATTTTTTCCTCTTCAAAGTGCCCCCCAAACGACGGTTTTTGGGTACGACAACTATTTTACATCTGTTGCAAGTCAATTTTAGAGCGAGAGACAAATGAATCGAACTCTTGATCTCTTTCATTAATGATTAGGCTTATATACAATCTGAGAGGACGCAAGAGAGGGACGCGTCCATTCCCAAACAGCGCATCGAGGGATGCGGTTGTTGCGGAGGGACAGTTAGGACAAGGGGAGATTTCCCTTCAATTAAGTGTATTAATTAAATCCTAACACTCCCCCTAATCTACTCTTGTCCATGCCATATCATCATGTTGAAAAGAGCCTCCTCCGAAAACCCTGTGGAAAAAATGTGAGGAGTATAATATGTTGCCAAAACTCCTTCAAACCTAGTGGGAAAAATAAGGAGAAAATTATGTAACATATAATGGTTATTGTCTCCTTTAACTCGATACGAGAAAACTCATAGAATCAAGAGAACAATAAATATGTCGTATATACTTTCTTAAAAACCCCAGTGGGGAAAACTGAAAGTATGACATATGATCTTATGTTGATATTACCTCATTAAAAACCTTTATGAGAACTTGTATAGTAAACTCATGAAGGGAAAAAGAGTATAATATGATGCATTGAACATGAACGATTCAGGAAGATACTCCCCCTGATTCTTGCAAATTTCGAAGCCGTCACATACCAATTCCAAGAACATATATATGGAATGTAGAAGTTGGTAGAGACTTCGTGAACAAACCAGTCATATGGTTTGACTTGCAAGATATGCAATATAGTGATATTGCTTATTATGTAATATGTTTGCATCCGGGCAACACAAGAAACATTATCGTTGAGATAATGGTTGGTGGATGTAGCCATGAGGTCTGTTTCGAAGACTCTCCGTAAGAGAGCTACCACACGTAGTAGGAACACTAAGCTTGTCTACGACCTGACATAGTGGGGATCTGATCGATATATCCAATGATATCGGTGTTCACATTTCTGTGAGACTAAAAAACCAGAACAATTTGTTTGATGCCTTGGAGATATCGAAATATATTCTTGAGTACCAACCAATTGTGTTTGGTGGATCCAATGGCATTATGGAACGTTGAGTCCCAATATCTCATTTCCATCATCTCTTGGTCTAAATAGATCTTTCTCTACGTCTAGAGAATGAACTACCATGAGAGTTATGGATGGATAAGATTTGTCCACAATGAATTTCACCAATATATTATGGATATAGACAACATAGTATACCATAATGTATGAATGAAGGTGCTCAATTTGTAGTAACGAGCGGTATTTTGGTTTACCCAAATCCTTCATTTTAAACTCCGTCATTTAGATGATTACATGTGTCGTCATTGCACACACACACACATGGATAATCATCATTGTAGGAGTAATCCTTGTGTATAAGGATCTCACTACGTCAGTTGTACCATATGTACTGACAATAACAAGTCGTATGGTGACTTACTGAATTTACACAATGTATGTTGCATTCTGTATTTTGATTCAGAATTGAGATTCCATCAGGAATCAATCATATATGTCTGAATCTAGTGATCCACATGGATATGTAATCACTACATCTATCAACTGCAAAGATAAACGATTTTGTACTGCCAATGATATAAGTTATCAGAAAGAGATTCCACCTCTGGAGAATAGTTGGGTATCTGCGTGAACCCTTGTGCTACAATACTTGCTCTTTGTTTCACCACCTCGTTGTTCTCAATTCCGTTTCCAGAAGAAAACTGGTGTAGGTATTGCTTATGAATACCTTCCCATTATTGAGCAAGATCATTTCTACCTAGATTATATCATTTGCTTGAGTTCAGTCCGAGTGTTGTTCACACTTTGCCATGGCCATGGTCTTTGGATCTGAATCATTTGAAAGGTTTTTTCAATCTAGTTGAGAAATGTATGTCGACAATTGTAGACTTCCGGTTATATGATTCTCCAGAATCTATATATCAATATATAGTTGATGGAAATATCGTTACCCATGGTGACTGCTTGCGATTTCCCAATGCGATTGAGTCGGGTATTCCGATGTCCCAGTCATTGTGTGCACTATGACCTGGATTGGTGGAGGTTTCCCGTCCACTGGGTGTATACTACCCAATAGGTGTCTGTCAACGTGAAGTTGACTTGTATTTACTGATTCACAGGCCTTGATATCCTTGCTTGCGGGAAGCTGAATCCTGATGTACTTCTGCCATACATCTCCCCTTGTTGCTATAAACAGGGAGTGGAGTGAATTATGTTGGTACCATCACTCTTTCAGGCATATTTTTACAGGATTATAGGATTGTGTGACACCTTTATAGTCAGTAAATGAATCTGACAGGTTATTTGCAATGTGATGCAAATCCTCTGAACGCATGGTTCAGATCTTTGAGTATGTGGATTTGAGGCAGAAAATGTGTTGAACATTCCACTAATTTCCTGGCATTCTTTATGGTACTTGAAATCTCCCCTTAATGCCTGGAAATGTTCCTCATTGAATCAGCATACTGGCCTTGAATAACTCCCCATGTGAGGGGCTTGAGATATTGACGGAAATACAATTATTCCTCACATAGATCCAACTATATGTTGAGGGGCCAATGATGTATGCCGGGTGGTGATATCGGTATGCAACCGAATTACCGCAGATAGGAAATACTTGGTAGATATCCACATATCAAAGATAGTGAGGAATAATATTATGCAGTTCTGTCATGAGCGTGTAAAACTGCATGACTCCAACGTAAAGTTGGTAAGTTGCAATTCCAAAATAAAGATAATGCAATAAGCTTAACTCTTTGGATAGGATTCTACCAAACCATTTTGAGTCTAGACATTAGGACAAATTGCTAAATTTCAATCCAAAAGCCATAGAGATGGCTCACAAGGAGAATTCTGCAATGTTATCCATTCAATTTGCTTGAAACCGATGTCAGGATAATGGCCAATGGTTTCGTGTGAATAAAGCACACACTTAAGACCATCATGTAGATATGTCTTTTAGAACCATGGATACCTGAGTAGTCTACTCAATGGCTGGGAAGAGCCACTTACCTCGACTTGATGCATTCAAGGAGTCTGAGTGGTTCAGCGTAGACTTTAAGGTGTGCGAGCCTTAAAATTAGCTTCCCTGTGTCACTTGTAGTGCACATAAAATCCAAATGTTATTAGAATTTAGCATCATAACAATCATAAACCAGTGGAATTGTTGATAGTTTCGGTTTCAACCCAATGTCAATGATGACCAAAGCAGGAATGCCAAGTTTGTCATGCAAAACACACTCTGGAAAACTATCTCGTACGCAACATGTGCTATGGGTTTTGTAGTATGTGTAGTGCAATGCCGATGATACATAGAGAATGTGCTTGGCATATGCGTTGCATATGGTAAAGAGAAGATATTTCTCTTTGTTGTCATCATAAGTTTCGCTATGGAAACTATTTTGACGGATACCTCTATAGTTTAGTAGGGTACAAGTTAAACCTGGGAAGCAATAAAGCATCCCGATGTTACTCGGGTACCCACAGTGATAGTAAATATGACTGGAGTTGAGCCAACAAATACCTCATCGCGTTTAGCGATTTTAAAATATCTCCTTTTTCTCAATGAGAGTGGAAACATTGGACTTCCCTGAGTATAGAGTTTGTGGTGCATATGTCCACAAGGCACATATCATTTTTCATCGGATTGACTCCCGTAGAAATCTATATATAGGCACGAAGATTCTCAATATGAAAGTCACTGTCAGATATATAGAATACATACAAATGTATTTGTACCAAAGTGCTGATACAATATATTGTGATATACAATATATGATGACAACAATACTTATGTTCTTATTAGAACATCATAAATGGACATAAATTATGTTGACCCCTCAGGAGATTGAGAGACTAGATGAAGTTTTCAAACATGTTAGTTGAGTCATATTCAACCATCATATTCTCCGTGCCCATAGGGTCCCGTCACTGCTGGTGATGTGGGGTTGAAGGTTGAAGTGAGCTCCAAACCTTTGCCCTTGAGGTATGTTGTGTCCTAGGAATTGCTGATACAGAATAACCAGATGCAGAGATCTGAATCGATATAATGCCTTATGATGTATAAGACAATATTTTTATGTTAGCAGTGTGATGCCGACCAGAGGTTAATCATGTGGTCTTGGATTGCACACACTATTCCACAAGACACAAGAGTGATCATGATGTCCATGCCCAGGTAGGGTAGTGGTGGCGATTGAGGGCGAATGCCTCAAATTCTCTAGCCATCAGTTACCAGAGATAGTTAATTTATGATTAGTAAATTGAAGACCATCATGGTAATGTTGTAAAATTAATGGATATTTCAAGAAGTTATCTTGAAACCATTAATGTGAATCTCAAATTGCTAAGCATGACACCTTGAAGATAATCTCCAAAATGAAGTAGATCTCGCAGCACTAGGGAGTATAATCTGATGAAATCAGTAGATACTCACTCATAATGCCTTATGTCATGACTTAGTAAAATGCATGGGAGTACACAATGTTGTGCAATCATAATGTCAAATTTGACAAAATGTAGGCTTAAACAGTAGTGGTGATAATCTGCAAAGCAGTAGATCTACACACTACCTCAGGATCTCAATACATCAATTTGAAGAAATCACTAAGAATTTTGCATATGTATTTGCAAGAAATTGAAAATCTCAATTGCAAATAGACGCATTAATCTCGACATGTAGCAAACATGGAGATACATACATTCCGGAATACATCGTACTCAACAGAAATACACCACTATTATAAATGAATAGTAATGATGTTGCAAACTTGATGTTCAAGTGAAAAAACTTGAATTATATACACCTCAAATTTAATGAGATGTTCTTGTATCAAGTTGCAAGATAATTCAGCATAGTGAATTAATATTTTGCGAGAAAAAGAAATTTCTCAATCGCAAATGTTGTGCGAGAAAACTTAATCTCAATCGCAAAACAATGTCGTTGTACTAGTAGGACATGTTATAGGAATTGCTAAAAAGCAAACACATTGAACATGCCACATACAATAACCACATATTTTCTGAAATGTTACACTCAACAGAAAATGCAGTAATTAACAGGGTCTAAAACAGGAAAATTACACTGCTAGAACTGCTGTTAGATTTAAGCAAATAATGCAAATTAGCAGGAGCTCCTGGTGGCTCAACTGCATGCAAACATGCCACGTAGGGCAGCCTAGCCACGTGCAGCTTGGTCAACCGAACGGATAAGGAAGCGCAGCCAGGAAGCGAGATGCCCAGCCACATCGATCCCCAATTCACATGACCGACACAGGCGGAGCCCCTGCGGCCGGTCGGCCGCATCACTGGCGAGCGACGGGGTTCCTCTCGTCGGGGCCGAGGGTCTCGGCCGCATCGAGCCCTAAGGCCGAGTCATCGCATGGGAGGGAGCCGCGCGCTGCATCCATCGCCATCGATAGCCACGCCGCGGGAGTGGCTTCGCCGGGGAAAGAGGGCTTCTGCGGGTCGCCTTGGTCCGAGAAGTTGGGTCGTCGCCGTCCAGCCGCGTCAGTATGCCGCGGCCGCGGCCGCTGCCTCCCCTCACGGCTCTGCCGTGTCGCGCCAGCGCCGCCCTCGCTACTCGGAGGTATGCTAGCCGCCACCGCTTCCGTCAGCAGGCGCGCCACCGGAGGACGGGTCACGTGGAGGCGACGTCCGTGGCCGCGATGCTGGCGCTGCAGCCTGTGCAGGGGAGGAGGCCTCGCCGTTGGGGGCTGCCTCGATCCATGGGATGGCGCTGCACGCCATGGCCGGGGCGGGGCGCAAGACCACGGTGGTGGGCGCTGCACCGCCGCCGCTGTTGCTGCTCGTCGCCACGGCGGCGCGGAGGGCGCGAATCCGGCAGCGCGGACGGGCGCGACGCGGCCGAGGCGCGGGACGGCGCTCGGGCGGGCGCGGCCGCGGAGGCCGGGGAGCGGCGCCGATCGGCCCGAAACGGCCACGGCGCGGGCGGGCGCGAGGCCACGGCCGGCGACGAGGGCGCGAGGCGCGGCCGTGCGAAGTTTTGAGGCCTGGTGCTCTCGGTTACCAGCGTGCTGATAACGTGTTGCAAGTCGATTTTAGAGCGAGAGACAAATGAATCGAACTCTTGATCTCTTTCATTAATGATTAGGCTTATATACAATCTGAGAGGACGCAACAGAGGGACGCGTCCATTCCCAAACAGCGCATCGAGGGATGCGGTTGTTGCGGAGGGACAGTTAGGACAAGGGGAGATTTCCCTTCAATTAAGTGTATTAATTAAATCCTAACAACATCATCTGTTGGAGATGCTCTAACAAGAAAGGTTTTGGATATGCTCTAACAAGAAGGGTTAAAAGAAGCATGAGACTTAGAATGATACCACTGGATTTATTTAAATACGAATTCATAAATGGTATAACATGTGGCACATGTCCCCTATATTTCGTTCGTCAAACTTGATACTCCAAAAGCATGACTTATAAACTGGAGCGGAGGAAGTATCAATCAATTTAAAAGAAAGTACTCAGAACACTTGGAAGTATATTAAACATGGTCTTCAACAGAGATAAAGTGCAATCAGCTTACAAGTGCAGAGGTACTCAGTTTATCTCTAATAAAGACAGCACAATCCATTGTTTCAGAGCGCACCCACGCGAAATTGACGAGCTGCAAGCATAGGTCCAGCACACTGGAACACTTGTGCGAACCTTAATTAACCAGGGCCGACCTTTGGGATATCATAGTGCTCACTAAGATTTGCGAGGTACTGGTTGAAGTCCTGGATGCGGTCCCTGTGCGACTTGTCAGCCACCTTGGCCAGCTTGTGTACATCGATCTTCTGCTTCTGTTCAATGTAACGCCTCTCGGCTGGAGTGAGGTGGTCATAATCGGCTTGCGCACTCCCTTCCTCTCCCAGCTTGTCAGCTTCACTGAACTCATTGTCAGGGTCACCTGGCAATTCAGAGCTTCCACCTGAAGAATAACCATTGAGTTAAGAGATGTGGTTTATATTCAGCAGAAAGCACTTTTAGATTTATGGAGTTCTGTTACACACACAGACGTAACACAGACATACACATAAAAGATGTGAATGTATACAATCAAGTAGTTGGACAGATGAACAAAGCATACCAAGCTTGAATATATATTACAATCATCGAGGATATAAAGCAACTTCTCTAGGTTCAACCAATCGGCAAAAGCACCGTGCCATTGCAATGCAAAGTGACAAGTTTCTACTTGATACATTCTTCTTTGTCCAATTTAATAAACTAATTGCCTAACTTGGGAGACTATTTTCACAAAGGCTGGTCAAGAAACCAACAGTTCGATAAACACATTCTATCCCGTAAGTCTGACATAGTGTTGACATGGAAATCTGACTACCTTATGTGTTCAACCAAATTCACCGTAGAATACTGAATCTAACAAGTACCATCATCAACGAAAGACACAAAACATGTTTCTTCTTAGTTCGGAATTAGCTTCAGTTCACATAGATACAACCTCTCATCCCACTTACCAGCTATAACATTATTAGTCCCTCAAGTAACAGCACTACAATGTTTTTTTTATTCCTACTGTATTACCAAATCAAAGAAGAAATGATGGCAGCAAAACAGTGTTAACCAGCTACAAAGCACAAACTATTAAGTATCCAAACATATAGAGAAAACAAAGAGCACTTACTCTGGTCATCTATCAATTAACTAACCATCAGATGGGTCAAAATCATACCCTTGTTCAGATTGCAACAAAACTATCATAGTACCAGCCCTACCACACACCAATGCTCATCGTCACGCAGTTATTTTAGCAATATATCCCATGTCGCGGGCACACATAAACAAGCAAAACATCATTTAGACAATCGTAACCAATAAATGAGCTAACCAGCAGATGGGTTAAACCAATCGTTTAGGCTTCAAAGTGCAACAGATCGGTAATGATAAACCCTCAAGGACACTATAATGTTCACTCAAAAATGAAATTACGCCAGCAATCTGAAAGGATGCGTCTAGAAGGGACGGCTTCGGTGTAGAAACGAGCAGTACCTTCGCGCAGCTCGCCGTGCTCGCCTTGAGACGACTCCTCGCGTCGGTGCTTCTTCTTATTCTTCTTCTTCACTCCGCCCTCCTTGACATCCAGCGGTTTCCCCTTCAGCTTGAGCTTCCCCCCAACGACGTTCTTGTACTCCGACATCTAGCTGCAAATATCGAAGACCGAACAAATTCGAAGCGAAATTACATCCGACGTCCCGATGGTTTGCAGGGCAAAGATTCGTAAGCGATTACTCGCAGCAAACGACGCCGGATTAATCCAGATTGAAAGCGATGGCGGCGCGGGGAAGCTAGGGCTTACACTGCCGGACAGGAGGAATCGCTTCGCGGGAGTCTCCGATCCGCGCCGATCCGGTGGAGGACGGCAGGCCCGGAGAGGAGGACGAGGAGTTCCAGGCGCTTCGGCGGTTGTCTCGGCGGCTCCGGCGAAGGTCGAGGGCTCGGCGGCGGCCGATTTGGGTCGGGGAAGGGGATTCTAATGGTGCGAGACCACCAGGGTCGGTGGGGCTGCTTTGGTCGCCATCCTTTTACCGTTGGGTCCTATGGTACTCGGAATCGGAGTTTTTTTTGGCCCAGATGTATTTACGGCCCGCATTATCTTAGGATCATCACTTGGATCGAAGCCCAATTAACTGCGTGACGAGGTGAGCCCACGAAAAGGATTCACTTTTTGTTTTGAGGATTCAGTTTGTTTTTGAGATAACTGGTACAAATGCCCGTGCGTTGCACCAGGCGAAAAATAAAATATAACTTGTTCCATGTGCCCCTGTTTTTCTAAACAATAAGATTACAATAAGTATTTCTTTTTCTATGATGAAATTTAGACGTATCCTAACAATATTTGCCATTACCTATTTCAGCTCCGCAATTTCATTTCATCCGAAAAACACGAATTTTTTATCAATCAATTTTATGGCGATGTTTTTTAAATATTAAATTTTACTTCTAATTGTTTTGCACTATTTTTTGGGCTTGGTCCATTGCCATTTGGCCCATGTACTGAGTCCAGCCCAAACTGTAGCCACGCCAACCGAGCTCCTCGTCTCGTGAAAACGTATCCCCATTCCCCAATCTGTTGAAGGCGACGGCGGCAAGCATCCCTCCCCTCCCCTCCGACCGGCTCTCTCGGCCTCTCCCTCCCCTGCCCTCTGCCTTTGGCCCTCCCCTCCGCCTCCAGCCCTCTCGGTCTCTCCCCCGGATTCCCCGGCCCCCCTGTAGGCGCCCAGCGCCCTCCATGGCTGACGGCATCCAAAAGCTTTAGTTTTTCTTGCACTCTGAGTACTCATTGTAACACAGTAGTTATTATAGAAAAGCTTGAAAAACTACTAATAACAATATGTCATATTACACAATCAGTGAAAAAGTCAACCTACTCAATTTTATTAGATACAAATTTTATACATTCACAAAATAATATTTGAGAAGTCTTGCCTTAAAACACAAAGGCGTCACCTAGTTGTCAATAATGCTTTCTGGCTTATCCATCCAATCTAACACACAAGCAGTAGCTTCATCCGAAGGCAGCCAAGAGCAGTAGGAGCAGTTAGGCGAATCAGCGGCAAGGTCGGAGAGCCTCTTTTGGTTGCAGAGTTATGGAGCTTCCGAAAATTCAGAAGAATTTCACTGATCAATAAAAAGAGCAAGTAAATGTTCATACAATTTTCTTCTGTCGTTAAGTTGGAGAAAATATAGCACCAAAATATCTTCCATCGTTAACACACTAACAATTAATAAATGTTAGGATACTCACCAAAATATATTGCAGAAAGTCTTTCATCTACTGGAGCTAGATAAATTTCTATGAAATCTTACTTCGGCATCTTCAACTTTGGAAAGAACAGCTGGTTTTATACCTGATAAAAAAGAACCATTGGACGAAGATGGTACTTTGTGGACTACCAAGCACTTGAGAATTTTCTTTTATAATAACAATGGTTTGCCTTGGCGTTTACTGTACAAATATTCATGTGACATTATTTTAGGCATGCACATCACAAATGAATATATGTCCACAAACTAATGATAATGGGCAGTGAAGATTCTTGGTGCCATAAACTCTAATGTGCATGCATTTTGACACAATGGTTGTTAGTACATGACTCCCTGAAAATTTAAAAGAAAAGTAAGATGTGCGTGTGTCTTATCCTTGCAAGTATTTCTACTGTAAACAGAAAAAGGTATATTTTCACAGATTTGTAGCCGTTGGAAAATCAGAACGTCACATCTATGTTAAGTTTAATCGCTGGCTCCTAACTGTGAAGATATTCCAGCCCTGTCGATGTTTGTTCTTGTCCTCATCAATCCATGAGGCAAACAACTTCTGAATGTGTTATCTTGTGCCAAAGAAAACAGCTAACTTGTCCTCATCAATTCATGAGGTAAGAAACTTCTGAATCTTCGTGTGGCTGAACGTCATCAACAGCAGGATCTCCATATTTAGTTGTGTCATATTCTGTGAGGAACCCATGACAGAATCTTCAATCGATGTTTAACTTGATGCCACCTCCCCACCGCACCAGCCAAGTCTCCCTCCTGTGAGGTGGTCGCTCTCCTCCACATTCGTGGTCCTGCTCGTCCTCTCACTTGCTTCTGATAAAGGCTTGATCCTGTGACTCCTCTGAGAAATTCTCTCAAGCACATAGAAGACATTGTGGTGGTGTGCGTAACCTATAACTGGGATGGAGAAGGCCGTGACATAGGAGTCGCTGGTGAGGCTGCAGAGCATAAAGACGTCCTTCCATCGGCACGGACAGGGGCGGCAGGGCACTTGTTAGTGGAGGCCGCATTGACGACGGCGAGCTCCTAGCAGTCCCAACGAAGGCTGCGACATCCTCCCGGTGAGCCCCAACGAACAGACGAGGTCAGCCATGTGGTCGAGCGTGGTGCAGCGAGGTCGACGGCTGAAGTCTCAACGGCAGCAACGCATGATGGCCGAGAAGCGACGTGGGACTCCGGAGGCGGGTGTCCATGGCAACGGCGGCGGCCACCTCCAGCATCGCAACGGCGAGCCCTCCAACGGCGCCGGTGGTGCTGGAGGGAGTCGGGGTCATAGGTATTCAGGAGATTCCCGTGTTTCCGTGCCTAAAGCGAGCGAGCGCGGCGGCCGCGGCCAGAGCCTCCGCATCCATGTCGCCGTAACCCTCGGCCGGGTCTGACGCACACCGATTCTGACGCTACCCCACCTCCCACATCCTCCTCCTCCTCCCGGTTGTTGCCCGTGGCGGCGAGGAGCCTGTTGAGCAGCTCGTCGCGGTCGGCGGCGCGCGCTTGAGCCGGCCTGTGCGGGCACGGAGTGCGGAGGACTCGTACGGTGCGGGAAGGAGGGCGCGGCGGAGAGGAGGCAGACCACTGTGCGTGGAGGACGGCACGGCCGGGCCAGCGGCGGGGAGGCGCCATGTTGGACACCAACAGCGACACGGTGGTGAAAACGCCGAGCACGCCCACGAACACTCATTTTCTGGTCGCCATGCATGTCATTTTTCCTTCGCCTCCACTATAAAGGCCCATACGAATCATTTTCTAGTCGCCATGCATCTCCGGGCCCAAATAGAAATAACGGGCGCTGATGGCCCAATCAAAATAACGTGCGATGGAGATAGAAAATTAACCTACGAGAAACGTACGGGTTAAAAATAACGTTCCATTAGTACCACCTCGCTTATATGTTTAAATTCAAACTGAAAGCGTAAATTTAAGGGAAGAAGCGTATTGTGATGGTGAATCCGAAGACTCAATCCGTGCTTTATTATTACTAGCAAAAAGGACCGTGCCTTGCAACGGGTATAAAAAAATATAAATGATTAGAAACCTAAACAATTATTATCACTGAAACAAAACCTTGCAAGTAGAAAAACAATATTCAGCAAAACCTTGCAAGTAGAAAAACAATATTCAAAGTACTCAACATATCTAAAATGATATCCATTCTGAAATAGAAAATGTATTTTGTACTAAATCTATAATTTACCGCACGCATCTTCTGGCTCTTTTCTCCTCTGTACTCCCTAGTCTTGGTTCTCTAGTATGGCAAAACTTCTGTTCTTGGTTCTCCAGTACAGCGAAGCTCCTGCCGCTGATGATGTGTTGCTCCTAAGCTCATCGAGATGGTTTGCCGACCCTTCTCGCCGATGAAGGTGCATGCCATACGTACATGAAAGGGAAAACATAGTCATTAGCGGGTATAAGGGGAATTGTTGAGATCAACCAAACAGTCTACAAACAAATGCACAACTTGGTCATAACCGGGTTTAGGCGAAATGGTTGCTAGTATATGCATGTCAATTGCGATAAATCAACCTGATGAAAACAAAACATTCTCAACTACGGAGAATCCGTAAATACGATGGGCATCGATCCATGTTGTCTCAAAGTGCAGAAAGTTTGTTCTCCCTATTCTTATGTGCCATTTTTCCATCATTAATCTTCCTTTGTTGTGCAAAGATGCTTCATTAAACATTTTTATACCAATGGACTCAAGTAATCTTGATAACACTTGCTGCAATACCTACAGTTATGAAATCATACTTGAGGTCAGAGGATTATATCTTCCTGTGATTTGTTGCAAGATGAAGACATAAGTAGAAAAAATAGGGAGTACATGGTATTGAAGGATATCATCTTTACATCTATGTGCTTAGACTAAAATTACCCTTCTAGAATTATGTTAGCCTCTATATTATGCTAGTATGCCTCCAAGCGAAATCCATACATGGCTAGTCGCCACAAGATACTTGTATAAGCAAGAGTTCGACCATCACTATTCAGAATAACATGCTCAGTTGTATTGCGTGCAGAAATTTTTCTAACATGTGTAGTTGTCAATCGCTATGACACAGTAATGATCTCTTGGAAAAAGATGCAGGCATGTCACACATCAGGTCACTGCAATGTGCCCAGGCTTCTTGGCTTTTCTCCTTTTCCTCACAAGCTCTAGATAATCACTTCAGTAAACCAATTAAGGAGTTAACCTCTAGATAGTTAAACATAACTTTGTGATCTTCAACTCACTTGTTACTTTGTAAGGTGATAACATAATATACATATGACTATCAGATCAATACTTTGCTACAACAACAGAATTGACATAGCAATCCTCATTGCTGCATTCTTCCTCACACACCACTTCCATGAGAAAGACATGCCACGGTTCTGTTTGGTAGATACCACCGTACTGGTTTATTTTTTCAGAATCCACTAAATAGAACACAAATTGAACAAACAATAATATTTCACATTTAATCCGTCCTTAAGTAAGGCAGGAGTACTTTTGATTTACCTCTGAACCAGAAGGCAACAGGCAATCAAGGATGTCCGCCTTCCTCAGCCACCATACGATCCCATGTTTTCAATCTCTCCAAAATATTCTGAGAACGACCACTGAAAGAAGAGTTCCTTCAGCAAAAAGGAGAACATGGTGATACGAAGAGTATGGTTGGGAAATTGCACCAGCGAGGAGCACCAAGGCACGAACCTAACCCGTGTGTTGCAACAGGAGAAAGGAATAATTGATTGATCCTTTTTTCATACATTAATTCGAAAACCGGAGATAGCACTGAGATGGTTGGTGATGGAGATGGTGGTCATTTATCTAATTATCGGATTCCAAAACACTCAAACAAGGTGGGCCTCTGGCCCAACGTTCATGATTCGAAAAAAACATCATGATCCATTTTTTGCAATCTAATAAAAAAGTTAAACCTCCCACTTTCAGATTGTTTGTATACAAACGTAGTGCACGTACTTGTAAAATTGATCGATGCAAGTTGGCTACTACAAATCCTCCTATAAATATCTTTATTGTAAGTATGTAGCAGATAACACATCATTCCTAGAGCCCTTGCAACGGATCTAAGTTCAACCAAAGAATTCATTGAAGGAACATCTTACGCTGACAGTCGGACACTGTGCCGGCCGCGTTTCAGATGCCTGTATTTCTTTGCTTATGAAATATATGTTTATGTATACATTTGGAACATACATCTAACCTATCACCGAATTATTTAGATTGATTATTCTACTGTCTCCATGCCATTAGTAGTTTAGTACTTGTCCCAGGCATTATTTATTGGAACATATGACATGCATGTGAAACATAAACTTGAAGCAAGAAAGGAGACGGGCTGGAGATTAAGGTGAGGAATATCTGCTATATTGTTATACAACTTGAAATTGCTGCTAATCCCCAATGAAGGGTGAGCCAAAAAAATGTAAAGAAGATGAGAAATATCCACAAGTTGAAACCTGCTAGTCGCCAACTCCTTTCTCTTGATGTGCCTTGGCTGGCAGACACGGCATGCGAAATTTCCACAATGAGCATGAACCATGTTGAACAGGCTCAACTGCAGCCTTGTATTTGCTCTATGACCTGGAGCGTCCCATCGACGATGTTTGACTGCGGCAGAACACTCGCCCCTTGCTTCGCTTATTCGCTCCTCCTTGGCATCCATTGATTTGCCGCCTGCTCGGGCGAGACGGCAGGCACTTGGCGGCGGCTAGGTCAACGGATCCAGCGCCGATTTGTTCTTGACCTGTAGTTGATTAGTTGGGACAGGAGAGCACCCCCGATCCAAGCCTGCAACAGCACGCCTCGGGAGAGCCAAGGCTCGATCCAGAGGAACCAGGCCGCACCGAGGCCCGCCGCCTCACCGCGCGCCACTTCCGGCAGACGGCTGCGAGACGGTAAGCTTCTTTGGTGGGGAGCCGATGCAGGATCTCGTAGACGATGCCGTCGTCCAGGTGCGGCATGGCTTGCATGGCGGCGGCGCTGGAGATCGAGTCCGAAGTGATGGCGTCCGCCATATGCACGTGGAGTCGGAATCAACTAACTGGGTCGGGTGTTAAGTGCGTCTACATGTATATGTAATATACGCAGATATAATAGTACCACCTCGGATGTAGAAAATAATATAGATGAAAAAAAATTGAAAGCGTAAATTCACGAAAAGAAACGTATTGTGACGGTGAACCCACGGAGTCAATCCGTACTTTATTATTAGGGATAGACTAGCAAAAGGGTCCGTGCGTTGCAACGGGAGAGAAAATTCACGTGTTCATGAAAACATCCATCAATGTGACATGATAGCATCGGACAGTGCAAGGCAGTGAGACACACACCAAGATGTAGAAGAAATGTATATCATCAGTGCATTTACCACAAAGCCAGCCTTGACGTTGATAGTGCGGATCTTACTTCTACAAAATATTAAAATCTTCACTTAGTTAGCTTTATAAATTCACGGGTCCAATTTGCAGCAACGCCGATTGACCTCGCAAAAATATATGTATGCAGTGGCGGAGACAGGGGGACCAGCAGTGGCCCTGGCCCCCCTAACATCATCTATTTGCTGCATATTTTCCGATGAACAGTGCGAAATTAGTGATGTTTTGCTGCTAAATTGATGCTTTGGCCCTCCACAATCAGTATTAAGAGCACTTGGCCCCCCTCATAGAATTTTTCTGGCTCCGTCACTATGCGTCTGGCTTTACATCAACTTCGGTCCTCCTTGCAGTGTTCATGTGGTTGGCTTTGCAACGTCATGCTTCTGACTTGAAATACCATCAAACATCGTCCTTCTGGCTTTGAAACACGATGATTCGAATTTTCCAACAAAAAGAATAGCGGCAACCTGTATGTGGCGTGCTTTCAATGCATGCGTGCCTCCTACAATCCCGCTTAATTGCCCTTCTCTATTGATGCATGCGTAATTAGCCGGACCCATGCAATGCATTGAGCTCCGCTTTCTTCTCTCATCTCTGATGAAATAAATCCCTCTTGATTACCAGCCATGTAAAGCTCGGGCGTCCTCCACTTTCTTCTCTTTAATGTGTCAATCATCCAAAACTGCAGCACATAACCTGGTAGTTTTTAGGCGTACAAACCTGGGCAGTTATTTTTTTTGCCGAGTGCGTGCATCCGGTTTCCGACGGCCAATGCTTGAGACGTATACATCCCTGCAAATCCAATGCCAGATCATCCTTCGCCTTGGCGTCGTTTGTATCAGCTTGAGGAAGGCGTCCGTGGCGATTGATATAATGATATTGTCTTTGCTCGCTTTCTCGTGAACTTGAGCAAATCTTTTTTTTGGAAAACTTGAGCAGCTCCAGCCAGCGAACAATTTCATCTGCTCCGAACGTTGTTGTGGCATGCGACCGAGCACGAGCCCACTGCGTCCCCCGCCGTCCACTTCGCTACCGCACACCAAAGTCGTTGTTGGTCAACTTTTCCTTTCCACCTCAAGCGCCTGGCACATTACCACCTCTCTTTCCACACTGACACTGCTACCATGCACGACCAAACCCCCCACGCTTTTCTCCTCATTGTCATCGCGTGGCCAATGGAGAAGGAGATGGCCACCAGATTACTCCCATTATCGTTGCGACCGAGCAAGGCACAAAGAAACCGCTCCCTCACACGTAGGCAATGGCTACAAGCCGACGAATACCACGACACTGGCGGAGCCACCTTGAAGACGTACCTGTAAGTTTTTTCTTGCAATCTCACATGTCTACTTATCCTGATTTTCCATGGCAATCTCGCTAGACTTTATGTTTAGCAATCCTGGTCGTGCGTACAACTGCCATTCCGCCGATCGTCCGGAGACCAACTGGATCACGATGCTGCTATCTCTCCACACTCTCATAGCTGTAACCCTCCTGTTGCTGCCTTGCCCTGCTCTCCGCTCCATTGAGTTGTGGTCATGGAGAAGTGCAGATGCATCGTTGGTGGAGGAAGATGGAGGAGGAATTGATCCTAGGAGGAGGAGGATGCATCGTTCGTTGGCAACAAGACAGCGACGTGGGGGATGTCTTGCTGGGCAGAAACAGACATCAAGCGATAGTATGATGTTCTAGTCCTCATCTTGTCGCTACCGGCAGAATCCCCTCGAGGGCCACAACCGCCTCGACCTCGAATCTTCCAGCAGCCGTATAACCGACACGATCCATCGAGATACAGTCAATGGAAAAGAAAGCACGTCGTTCCAATCGTCCCCTAACCATGGCCAGTGCGTGGGTGTTCCGGGCGCTTCAGCCGAGGCCGCCACCAGCCTCTCTCGATCTGCGAGACGGCTTCGGCCGAGGCTACCATCGCCTCCTTCATGTACGCCTCGTTATATTCCTCCTCCTCTTTTCTCGATCTGCCAGGCGGGGCAGTGATGCGCTCTGCAAAGATTGGTTCTGGACCGATGATTTAATAGTAGTCCGTACAATAAAATTGGACGGGTAGAAGCAGTGGGCTGATCCGAAATAACGTGGCGGTCAATCGAGTTGATAATATTGCAGAGACAAAATTTAGTATCACCTCGAATATGTTTTAAATTCAAACTGAAAGCGTAAAATCACGGGAAGAAATGTATAGTGACGGTGAACCCACGGAGTCAATCCATACTTTATTATTAGGGAAAGACTAGCAAAAGGGTCCGTGCGTTGCAACGGAAGAAAAAAATCATAATCTCCAATGATCATGACCACATTTTGTTGCATCATCAAAGGGCTGGTGACGCCCCCTTCACGGCACGTTTTCCTGCCCTGTTCTCCATCGCGGTTGACCCGCGAATCTCTGTCGCAGTGGCCCTTATTGACTTAGGGCAGCTCGCCTTCTGACGTCCTTTTGGCCCAGATGAGAATGCCACCTGGCATGACTTGCTCGACTGCATCGCGTTGCACGAGCCTGAACTTGATGTGGAAGATGATCGCACCAGGTGGCGTCTAGAGCCCTTTGCTTTGGCGGCCGCTTAGCCGCCCCAGAGAGAGAGACGCCATCACTTCCATCATCACCTAGCTTCGCGCGATGGCTCTTCAGATGGCGCCACCGCCTCCCCCACCACCACCTGAGCCGGATTAGCTCCCTAGTCATCGTCGCCACCGCCTTGTTTGTTTGTACGTCCCTTGTGTTTGTTTTGGGCTTGTTGTGTTGTGCCCACAGCTGAACCAGTGGAGTGAGTTGTGCGTGCGTGTTGGATCTTTGCCCACGGTGGCGTTGTGTATGCGTGTTGTTCGGATGTTATCTTGTTGACTTTGTGCTTGGTGGTTACTTTATTTATAAAGCGGGACGAAAGCCTTTTTCGTAAGATAAGCTATTACTCTCAATTTTATATCGGTGGTTTATTATGCACTCGTCTTAATCGGCATCAGTAATGCTTAAAGACAATTTATTTTCGTTGGCATGTACTTCCTCCATCAAAAAATAAGTGTCTCAAACTTAGTACAACTTTGTAAGTGTCTCAAGCTTAGTATAACTTTGTACTATAGTTGGTACAAAATTAAGACACTTATTTTGAAATGGAGAGAGTAGGTTATATTTTTTTGATACGTGTGTCCTAACCTGTGTTTATGTAAGTTTTCTAGTTTTTACATTTTAATGGCCAGTCAGTATGGTTTCACAAGGGAGATAAACGGAGCTAAATCTAATTTTGTAACAAAATTATCATGATGATTTTGTAAATTGTAAGATGATATGTCGGCTCAGTCTTTAAAAGATGCTTGTAGTGGTAGAGTCTGTGTCTGCGCGTTCACATGGATGAGTGTACGCGGATATGTATGAGCGCTTGCGTTTGTACGGTATTTAAAAAACAAAATTATCATGCATCAAATCCGGCAACGCGTGCATATAGATTGAATGACATGCGTGCACGCTAAACACGTCCGTGTGGTGACTCGATGATTACTTTCCCGTCCATGAACGATCCAAACTTCCTAGTTTAAGGTTGGCTGATTGCTAAGAAAGAAACCAGCAGCCTCGCACGCTGGTGTTCCACGCGTGTCTAGCGGCCCCCATGCACCGCTCTGCTTCCATAGGTACCTTATCTTCTTGCCCAATCGTATTTCCTGATCCCCCCATCCTGTGTTCCTTCCCTTGCGCCGTCGTCTCTCAATCGCTGTTCATTCTTCAACACACCACGCCTAATAGACTCCCCTCTCTGGGCGACGGGCCATGGAGATGCAGCGATGGGGTAGCGGCCCATGAGCGGCTGTGGTGATGATGGGAGGCTGGTTCTTTTTGGTTTCTTCCTCGCTTGTACCAGTTGTTTTGTCTTCTTCTCTCTAGAGTTGATCTTCCTTGGAGAGGTTTCTTTGTCTTAGCGCAGGTCTTGCCCTCATTCTTGTTTGATTCTTGCAACTCCAGAAGTATGCTTTTTTTTCTCTCTCTCCCTTCACAGGGTTCTTCCAAGTTTTCTTCACACATTATCTCTTTGTATCAAGTCTCCAGGCTGCTTGTTGACTTGTTTAACTCCCCCGTATTTAAATTGGTGAGAATTAGTGCAAAGAAGCGAGGTGGGACTAAGGCTGGTCACAATGGGCAAGAACATAGTCCAGTAACTTACACACTTCCCTAGACTATGTTACTACCTCCACAGTGGGTAGGAACATCTATGTAGTGTCATGCAACAATGTATTTATCAGGTTATAGACTCATTGTTTCTTGGAGTGTGTGATGTTCCGGTAACTTAGCTAGTTACCACAAGCACCTCTCTCTTCATTAAATATGTGACACATAAGCAAAGTTGTATTGGAGTGTGTGATGTTACTCCTAAGTTCCTCCCCATTGTGACCAGCCTAATTATTTGAGAAAGAACATCAGCTTTCAACCCAAGCGTAATGGGGTTCTGTTGGTTGTGTTCTTCTTGATGGAATAGGAGGTCCTGTCTTCGAATCCCATATGAGCACCTTCTTTTCACCTTTTTTTTTATTTTATTAAGCGGATTGTGGAAGCCCACTGGGCATATAGGCCCAGCAAAGCGAGGACCAGGTTACACGGGAAAGGCCCCAGCGAGGCACAAATTGTACTAACAGGGTTTGAGGTTTGAAATTAGTATCACCTTGGATAGCAAAGTAAAATAATGAAAGCGTAAATTCACGGAAAGAAAGCGTATCGTGACGGTGAACCCACGGAGTCAATCTGTGCTTTATTATTAGGGAGAGATTAGGAAGAGATAAATGTACCGTAAGTCACGGTTTTTTTTGGCGAGACCGTAAGTCACGTTGGTCACTCTCTTTAAAAAAAGGTCACACTGGTCACTCTTTTCTAAAATAGATATTTCTTCGACAAGTATTTTCAGACAGAGGAAATATAATGAACCAGTCACAACACTCCATTTGGGAGAAAATAGGTCACATAATGGTTCCAGATGTTGATGTATCCTGCTGATTAGGCTGCTTTTTTGCAAAAAGAACCCTTACTAAAATTTTGGAGTTGTGCAAAACTGTTCACTTCTTCCTATTCTCTGCCCTTTCTCATCGCAAAACAAAACAAAACAAAACAAGAGGAAGTAATGCACTCTCTCTCTCAATAAAAAGAGGAAGTAACGCAGATACTAAAAAAAGGAGAAATAGAGGAAAACATGCATATAAAAAAAGAACATCTAATGTTATCATCACCACTAAAAAAATCACAGAAAACATTTAAGAAATTAGGCAACATCAACTAACCTAGATGCCACAATGTTCACAATTGCATGAGTAAGATATGGACGGTTATTATCTATGCAGAACCACACTTATTCCATAAACTATAACAAATTTCAAAATATTTTTCTTTTTGCGGGCGGAAGAAAATTTTAAGGCCTAAAAAAGAACATACTTCTATTCAGTTTTGTTGATTGTGAACAGGAAGTCGTCAAGGCCACGGTCCTGCCAGACGAGCGCTCAGGAGAAGAAACTGTGAAAGCTTCGCTGCCAATGACCAAAAGTCCTCACATGCCTCACAACGGCACCAGATTTCATACCAACATGGCGGAGAGTAGGCCGGAGGACCAAACTGCAAAGGGAAGTCGTCGCTGCCACCATACTAACTACCTTGCATACTCTAACCTCATTGGCCCGAAATACACGCAGAAATACCACAACGAGCCATCAATGCTACCGTAGCACTGACAACGTTGCAATGGAGAGCTTCGAGAAAAAGAGAGGAGAGTTTTAGGACCATGGTCCACCCGAACCCATACTCTGTGCCGTTCGATGTATACTACTGCTATCCATATGGATCCGTGTCCTGTTATAATTTGAATTCTTGGTTTGCATACAAACCTCTCTACAATCCCCTCCATAAGCCTGCTCGTCGTCAGCCCATTCCTAGGACTGCACACTCACATTTTTTTACTGAGGACATTTCCAACAGTTATAAGATAAGTGTTGGTAAATTTGCCACCTAAGACATAGTGATGATGTGGCATGTATTAAATGTGGCGAAATTGCTTTACACACGACACTACACGCACGATCTGCGAACGATGCATCCCTCCCCAACAGTGATTCCTGCCTGCACGCTTGCTTTTGATGCTGCCAAGTAGGATCGTGCAGGCGTCGGCTGTAAAACTGTCGTCCGTGTAGCAGCGCTGTAAATGTAGGGAGAGAACAAAGTTGTATGTAGATTAACCAACAACCTTTGCACAAGCTCCAAGATGAAATAGAGAGCAATCGCATTTATTTTCTCACCATCTTTTGAATAGTTTACATACAACCTATTGGAGTAGTTGTATGATAGCTTGTTGGTTGATGACATGAACATTTTACCAACAAGGCTAACATACAACCTGTTGGAGATGCTCTAAGATGGTTTTGCACACTTTCCTAAGCAACTGTAGCACATGAGGTCAGCCGAGGATTTAAATATCATGTCATGTCGAGCAGTGGTTGCATGTAGTACTTTCAAGATCTAAAAAGAAAAAAAAATTGAGTAATATGTTCCAAAAAAAGAAAAAAAAAGACAATCTACATTTCAAAAAGAAAAGAAAAACTATGTTTCTTAGAAATAAAAATAAAAAGACAATCTACTCCTCAATGAAGAAAAGATAATATGTTCCAAAAAAGAAAAAAAAAGACAATCTACTCCTAAAAAAAGACTATGTTTCTAAAAAATAGAAATCTATACACCATGAAAATAATTACAAGTAGTAAATATAATCCTTCTCCAATGCATGCACACACACATTTAATTAACTCGTAAAAGAAGTTGTCATTCCCGTAAAATAATTGCATAGACAGAAACGAAAATATTGAAGTGTTTATGCGGGGGGACAAGATTGAGTAGATCGATGCATACCTCTTATTTTATTCCTTACCCACCTCAACATGCAATAGGGTGATTAGTAACCATGGGGCTGATAATTGTTGGTCGATGATTCCCGCTATATTTTAGGCAGCAGGATTGGCACATATCCCAATAAAATGTCTTATAAGATCAATGGCATTGAGTATAGATTTGGGTGAACCATGATGCCGAACAATATTTTCACGAGAAAAATTATTCGTCAGATTGGCATCACCAAAGAAAGCCTCCGCATATAATCCAACTAAAGTCCCAAAACGGATAAAAACTAGCTTCATCCGGCAAATCAGGACCTCCCCGCACTCCCAGACTGACAAAGCCGGCAGAGGAGGGGTAACAGCGCGGTGTGTCCTGAAAATCTCCTCTCCAGTTTGGAGAGGAGACCTTTTACTTGATGTACTCCCTTTGTTTTGACTGTGTACATGCAGGGATCAGGGTTATTTTTATACAGTTTGTAGCATCAACTAATATAGCCCACGCGGTGGCATGCCGCGCCTGGTGATACATTATATTTATACGGATTGTAAAGGCCATTCTTATATTTTTAATGACAGAATCGCATAACTAAAATTCAGAAAGAGCTCTAAAAGGTGGAAAATGAGTACATTTATTACAGCCATGTATGATAAATACTGATGAACGGAAGTGTACACGCTACTAATAAGGTCTACTTATTGGCACATTATAGAGACCGTTCTATGAAACATACCATATACAATGATGCAACTGCATGAAAGTAAATGATTGCGGATGGCCTAGTTGAGTTAAATCATCCTAGTGTAGCCCCCTGTAAGATAGTTTGTAATGAAGTAGTCAAGAGCTTTTGCAAATTCCTCTATCTGTCCAACGGGTGTCTTAGCTCCTTTGTATGTAATGATGGGATCATTTCTCTGAGGACGTTGGGGTACATGCGAAGAAGTGCCACGTCGGAGAAATCATTGCATATTATCGCCAAGATCATTGTTTGTCTTGCAAATTCATTCTGTTGGGTACTTACTTGCTAGCGAGCCATGTCGAATTTTCATGCCCGTGCGGTGGCACGCCGCGCCTATTGATACTTTATGTGAGAAATTCTATGTGCAATAATATTAAACTTCATATAGCAATTATTTTATTATTTTATTCACTTTTTACGTGTTCACTTCAAATTTTATATTATGGTGTATGTGAAAAAATTATATTGGTACAAATGCTATAATCTTTCATAAAGAAAAAATTTATTAAATGAAAAGAGTCAGTACATTAATTGCACATAAAGAGAATACATATTGATATTGCATGATAAATTTCTGATTCCTTGGTAATTCAAGGCATCCTTGTTTGACCGCCCATTGGTTTAGTGTTCGTAATGAAATGATAGTTGAGGAAGTTCACATCAGTAGTTAACATGATAGAGCTTGTATATGGGGCAGTTGTTCAGCTTTAGTAAGAAAAACAGATTGTTAATGCCTTGCAATTGCTTCTGGCTTTTCACCCCGTAAGGGTCTTATTATGTAAGTTAATAGTATGTCATCCAAATTCATCATAGCTTGATGCATCCATACAATAAATATGAGAAGGGATCGTTCAAAAAAATAAATATGAGAAGGGGTTAAAACCATATCTCTAGTATTGATGCCTACATACAACAAAAATGATAAGGGGGTAAACCCATATTATTTAGTCTTGATGCTTGCATAGAACAAATATTAAAAGGGAGTAAATCATGGTCATCCCAAAAACCATATTATTAAATTAACAGCAGATGCAGCAAATGACACGAGACCATGAAGAATATATCCCACACCGGAACCGCCGTGGGTTTAACGGTTGCAAATTCCTGCACCAAGGACAGATAGTAAATGTTTGCAGCAATGATGGAAGGGATACTATACCTTAAGAGCACAAACATGAACCTGAAGCTAAATAACACCAATCAATTAGTGGCCATCTCTAAACCTTTAGTCTACAAGAAAAGGCTTCAAAATAATCGACAGAAGCAATCCCTATATGGATTATCAACAAGAAAGAGGATTAGGAGAAACCTTGTCTTATTACATAGCAATGATAGTACCAGAATTTTGACCACTTGCAAATCTCCCTCGCTGTTGAGCTGCACAAAAAATATGAGAGAGAGAGAGAAATGATCACACGAACTTGGACGTACGCGAAACCTCGTCGGACCATGCAAGGGGATACAACCCGGATGGCATGCATCGCGGTTTGAGTGCACTTCATGTTCAACAACATCACATAGCAGTGCAGTGCGCAATGCCAGGTCGTGCCTTGTTGATGGACGTTTCACGTTGAGATCCACGTACTCATCCACATGCCCGCAGCATCATCAGCAACAGCCGATCCTGGCTAACAACGGACCACTCCGGCTCCAGTCGCTCCTGCGTAGTGTGGCTGCCTTCGAGACCATCCTATTGTCTGCTGCACCGCCTCCCTCCGTCCCGACGCTGCAACCTAACCCCTTGTCGGCGCCACAGAGCAACCTGCTGTCTGCTGCACCAGGAGCATCCGCCCTCGCCACTGTCACACCGCTCGCACTGGCAAGTGATCGTTATCCGGCGGTGGTGATGCCGTCGTCGTTGTCGTAGAGGTTGTTGCCGCTGGATCTATGCTCTCCGAACAGGGCGTCCTACTACGTCCGAGCGGAGACCATGGCCCCGCCAAGGGGATACGCAAGCGTCGGCCGCCGGGACACCCAGTTTCCGCGCAGCCCGTAACCAATCGACAACATCTTCGACGTAGTCACCGTCGACTGCGGACGGTCGGTTGGACGGACTCAGGGCGATGCCGGAGCCGAAGCTGTGGCTGATCCTCACCAGGCCCGCCAACACCGCAAAGAAGGTCAAGGGAGATTAGGAGGCTCGGGGCAGCAGCAGCGAGTTGCCGACAGCCAGGGCGCGGCGGCGGCAACAGCCGATCATCAGAGGACGAAGCATGCTCCATACATACGGGCCGAGCCGAGACAACGGCCGACGCAGCAAGACAACCCGAACCACCACACCGGCCAACCAGAGCTCCCCACGACGGAGGAGGCCGAGAAGGACGCCGCGGTTTATTATGACAGGAAGAAGGATATACCATAGAAACAGTATATGCTAACCCAAAGAAAACCTAGCACAATGATATGAGAAGAAGGACGATCTATTTATAACCCACAGGACGTAAGCGATGGTGGTATGTGACGAGGTTTCGAGATCAAACGACTACAGTGGCGCAAACCAGAAACAAAAAGCAGACTCTAGATCGAAACATGAAAGCGGCACCGATCAAAAAACGCAAGAACCCTCCAGATCAGGTGATGGAAGCGGCACCGTTTTTCACCATAGAGCGGCAAAATCGCTAACCGCATCCAACCGCACCCAAGAATTCAGCACACAAGTTCAAAAAATTTAAAACTAAACGCCGAATTCACAAAGCGTTTGTACACAGCCATTTACCAAAATAATACCACGTGTCAAGCCCAAAATTCACCATGGGTCACTTTCATCCAAGTGGATGAATGTTGGGGCAAAAACCTTGCATGGAATAGAGGCTTGGGTATTTGATGCAATTATAAATTTTACTGAATTATTTTATCATCGAATGATGAGATTGACCCGAAAGATAAACCAGTCCCTACTGCACTGCCTCGAGTGGACGGCAAGCTTGGCCAATAGGATGACGAATGACCATACATGCATACACGGTAGCTGAATGGAGACTGGATGTCGACGGATACCTATTGCATCAAGCTGAACTGACCTCATCTGTCCGTTTCCTTACAAATGTATCAGACTATCAGTACTACGATGTTGAAAGCTAACAGGTAGCCTTGGATTAACGTAAAACTCTACTGTAGATCTTTCCTTCTTCTTGGCACCTTGATCCCAGTAGTCAACATTTTTTTTACATAAATAAGATGTAACAGTTGCCAACTGCATGAAGGAAGTTTCTTCATCTTACCTCCGGTCTAGTTGTAGTTGGTATTCAGACACACCTACCTCAGAAGGCTTTGAGATGGATCTTGCAATATCCGCCGTTACAGGTGACCTCGCCAGCCGATTCATCTCTTTCCTCATGAACAAATGTGCGGATCATCTGTACTCAGAGCAGAAGGTGGAGAGGCTACAACAGCTCTTGCTGAGAGTTCGCACGGTCGTGGAGGAGGCGGACGGACGATGCATCACCAACTCGCATATGCTCATGCAGTTGAAGACGCTATCGGCAGCCATGTACCAAGGGTACCATGTCTTGGACAGCATCAGGTACAGGCATGGTTTTCACTTTCATTGAGATTTCGATGGAATTCAGAATTTCATTAATTTCAGTAGTCACTGAATATTTACCTTTAGGCCAAAATATTTCAACAATTTCAGTAGTACACGCGAATTCAAATATTGTTCAAAAACAATTCCAAAAGGTCTAACTATTTAAGTGACTTCAAGTGAATATTTTGGTCTTTTGGCCGAAACACGAACAGAAATCACTGAAATTTCAGTGATTTCGGTTGGTGCTGAAATTTTTCTTAAATTGAAAGTGAAAACCTTGGGTACAGGCAACATAAGGAGGCATCCAAGGACTTGGTGAGCGATCCATCTACCTCGTCTGATTATATCATTCCTTTCAAACGTGCTCGCACGACCAATAGTCCTTCGCCAAACAAGGCATTCAACTCGGAGTTACAAAGTGCACTTCGGAATCTGGAAGCTGCTGTTGACCACATGGTGGAGTTTGTCGTGCTTTTGGGCGGATGCGAGCACGTCTCCCGGAGACCGTATGATGCCTATCTTCAGGTCGACAACTTCATGTTTGGTCGGCATGTCGAGAAGCAGAAGATCATCAACTTCTTGCTGCAAGAGAACATACCTGGTCCTCCGGCAGTGCTACCAGTCGTTGGTGGACGTGGAGTTGGGAAGAAAACTCTTGTTGCACATGTATGCAGGTATTTTTTTTGCAAAATTCATCTACCTCGTCTGATTATATCATTCCTTTCAAACGTGCTTGCGCAACCAAAATAGTTGTTCACCAAACAAGGCCTCCAATAGTTGCACATGTATGCAGGTATGACAGGGTGCGTTCTCACTTCGCAGTTATTTTGCACCTGAGTGGAGACGGTCTTACCAAAATAACAGACCATGAAATCCCGTCAGGGAAGATACTGGTAGTTGTCGAGTTTGCTTCTGATGTAGATGACGATGACTGGAGGACATTCTATTCCTCTGTTACCAGCATGGACAGAGGAAGCAAAGTGATAATCTTAGGCCGAAATGAAAGGTTGAAGAAACTTGGGACTGTCCAGACTATTTCTCTGAACCGTCTGGCATTCGAGGAGTACAAGTACCTGCTCAAGACACTCGCATTCGGAAGCGCGAACCCCGGGGACCATCCGCGGTTAGCAGCGATTGTGGAAGAGTTTTCTGTGGTGTTGGGAGGATCACTCATCCCAGGAAACTTGATTGCACATGCAGTGAGAAAGAACCTGAATGCCCATTTCTGGCTTAGCACATTGAACAGGATCAGAATCACAATGAAGATGAACATTTCCAGGTTTGGCGCCCATCCAAATGAGCTTTTGGATCAAGGCCGTCCGGTACACCTCGGCCCTCACTACCTCTTGTCTCCTGCTGCTCCCTCTCCTAGCTCTCCAAATAGTAGTCTACCCAAACTGGTATTTGGGGACTCGCTAGCAGAAGCAGGCCATACTGTTCCACCGAAGGGAGATTTTTGGCTAATCGCATGGGAGTCAAGGTTACCGCCATACACTTCATTTTCTCATCTGGTTCGCTTTGTTCCAAGTTGTGTCGATGATAAGCCGGAAGCATCCTTGTCAGGGAAGAAGCGTCTGGGGCCATCTGCCTAGTCTCATTCCACATATCTTCAAGCAGCATTTATATATCTTTTGAGATATTTATAGATCTGAGTATAATGTAACAATAAACTTACCGAATTGATCATAATCAGCTTCTTTTTCTTTTTAGTTTGGACAAGAGTCACAGGAAAAGATATGTATGTGCCATTGGTTGGTTCGTACGGATGGGTTCCGAATTGGCAGATTATGTATAGCATTGGTTATCTTGATTAGTATAGGGACCTTTAACTATCTAAGTAAGAACATATTATGAACTTTTATTCATCATGGTTGGTGTGACTAGGGAGAAGAAATATATTGTATGCATCACGTGACTTTTCATGTAAAAAAAGATCATGCGACTGAGATACATTTTCCCATCTGTATGAATTTCATAAAATTCACAAAATAAAAAAAATGATTGGTATCTTTGAAGGTGTTAAGGGCACTAGTAGATCTCTCGGGATCCATCCTATTCGAAGGAAGCTTTCAATGGTTTCAACTTAGTGCTGGACGGTGCTTTGGAATAATACGTTCAATAAAACAATAAGAAAGTCACTATCAACTAATGGGTAAATTCTGCCCCTTCTATTGTTTACTTGCTTAAAAATATTATACTGACACTATCCGAAAAACAAAGTACTGTTATAAAAGAGGGCATTTAACACGCACTAAGTAGAAGTTCTGAATCAAATAGTACACTTTTTGGTTTGCTAAAATGGCAATGTGGTTGATAAAACTGCTTCAGACATGAAATAATGTCATTTCTTACAAGTTTGTTTACAATTACAGGGCATTGTTCAGATAAGCTGTCGACTTCCCTTGAAATTGCACGGGAAAGTCGAATAAATTAAACTTGGAAAACTACAAACTTAGTTACTCACCAAAAATATCTGCAGCAAAACTCTGTTTGCAAGTGACAATGTCCCACTAATCCACAACAGCAATCAAACTCCACCAAAATCTGCCAACAAAACGCAACAGTGAGGTAAAAATAAATCACTTCAATCAGCTTGCATTAACTTTGAAGCATACTTGTCTGCTACTCTGCTATTGCCCATTCCAACACAGCAGCTAAGCTAACCCTTGTCAGAGCATTAAAAATTGCAGGAGGAAGCAGCAGTACAAGTCACCTCCCAACCTTTCTAGGCATCTCAAAATGTACACCATTTGTTCCTCACAAAAATTAGGAGACAACAGCAATGATATACCCAACAAGCTAACTACAATATTCTTGTCGTACTTGAAAGACATGTGCCCTGCAGAATAGAAAAGAAAGAAGGAAATGATCAAATGAGAATGGGAGTGTAGATACAGGCTTGCATCAGAAGAAAATATATGGTAACAATGACTCAAACCATATACTGTAGCCATAAAAGCAAATAAGACTAATAATGACTGAAACTCATATATGCAATAACAATGACTCCAACCATATAATGTAGTCATAAAAGCAAATATGACTACTGCCTGAAACTCGTATATGATCCTCTCCGGTTTGGAGTCATTGTTACGTTTTACTTGATGTGCTCCTTTGTTTTGGCTGTGTGCATGCAGGGATCGAGGTTAGTTTTATACAGTTTGTAGTATCAATTTGATGCGATTATAAATTTTACTGAATTATTTTATCATCGAACGATGAGATTGACCCGAAAGATAAGCCTGTCGCTACTGCACTGTCTCGAGTGGACCGCAAGCTTGGCCAATAGGATGACGAATGACCGTACATGCATACACGGTAGCTGAATAGAGACTGGATGTTAACGTATACCTGTTGCATCAAGCTGAATTGACCTCATCTGTCCGTTTCCTTACTTATGTATCAGGCTATCAGTAGTTCAGTACTACGATGTTGAAAGCTGACAGGTAGCCTTGGATCTTTCTTCTTGGCACCTTGATCCCAGTAGTCAACATTTTTTTTCACATAAACACGATGTAACAGCTGCCATAGGCATGAAGGAAGTTTCTTCATGCATTATGTGGATGGACCGACGGTGATACCGATTTTAGATATAGCGAGTGAGAGCACTCCACGTTATCGAGTTTGAAAGTGTGAGTGGTGGCTTCAGATGGCTTGATGTATGTTCTTGTCAGACCTTTGTTGAATAATTAATAAAAATGGCCGTATGCATCGATTGATTTTTAACCTTCTTTTCCAAAAGAAAACCTCCGGTCTAGGCTATAGTTGGTATTCAGACACACCTACCTCAGAAGACTTTGAGATGGATCTTGCAATATCCGCCGTTACAGGTGACCTCGCCAGCCGATTCATCTCTTTCCTCATGAACAAATATGTGGATCATCTGTACTCGGAGCAGAAGGTGGAGAGGCTGCAACAACTCTTGTTGAGAGTTCACACGGTCGTCGAGGAGGCGGACAGATGCCACATCACCAACTCTTGTATGCTCATGCAGTTGAAGCAGCTATCGGCAGCCATGTACCAAGGGTACCATGTCTTGGACAGCATCAGGTACCGGCAACATAAGGAGGCATCCAAGGACTTGGTGAGCGATTCATTTACCTCGTCCGATTATGTCATTCCTTTCAAACGTGCTCGCACAACCAATAGTTCTTCGGCAAACAAGGCCTCCAACTCGGGATTACAAAGTGCACTTCAGAATCTGGAAGCCGCTGTTGCTGACATGGTGGAGTTTGTTGTGCTTTTGGGCGGATGCGAGCGCATCTCCCGGAGACCGTATGATGCCTATCTTCAGGTCGACAACTTCATGTTTGGTCGGCATGTCGAGAAGCAGAAGATCATCAACTTCTTGCTGCAACAGGGCATACCTGGTCCTCCGGCGGTACTACCGATCATTGGTAGACGTGGAGTTGGGAAGAAAACTCTTGTTGCACATGTATGCAGCCATGAAACTGTGCGTTCTCACTTCACAGTTATTTTGCAACTGAGTGGAGACGATCTTACCAGGATGACAAACCATGATATTCCGTCAGGGAAGACACTGGTAGTTGTCGAGTTTGCTTCCGATGTAGATGACGATGACTGGAAGACATACTATTCATCTGTTACGGGTATGGAAACAGGAAGCAAAGTGATAATCTTAGGTCGAAATGAAAGCTTGAAGAAACTTGGGACCGTCCAGAGTATTTCTCTGAACCGTCTGGCATTCGAGGAGTACAGGTACCTGCTCAAGACGCTCGCATTCGGAAGCGTGAACCCGGGAGACCATCCTCGGTTAGCAACGATAGTGGAAGAGTTCGCTGTGGTGCTGGAAGGATCACTCATTTCAGCTAACTTGCTTGGATATGCAGTGAGAAACAATCTAAATGCCCATTTCTGTCTTAGCACATTGAACAAGATCAGAATCACAAGGAAGATGATCATGTCCAGGTTTGGCTGCCATCCAAATGGCCTTTTCGATCAAGGCCGTCCGGTGCACTTCGGCCCTCACCACCTCTTGTCTCCTGCTACTCGCCTTATACCCTCTGCTAGCTGTCTGGATAATAGTCTACCCAAAATCATATTCGGGGACTTACTAGCAGAACCAGGCCATATTGTTCCAACGAAGGGAGATTTTAGGCTGATCTCTTGGGAATCAAGGTTACCACCATACAATGTGTTTGTTCATCTGGTTCGCTTTGTTCCAAGTTGTGTGGATGATAAGCCTGAAGCATCCTTGTCAGGGAAGAAGCGTCCGGGGCCATCTATGTAGTCTCATGCCACATATCTTCAAGTAGCATTTATAGATCTTATGAGATATTTATAGATCCGAGTATAATGTAATAAACATACTAAATTGATCATAATCAGCTATTTTTAGTTTGGACAAGAGTCACAGAAAAGTTATATGTGCCCATCGGTTGGTTCATAGGGATGAGTTCCGAATTGGCAGAGTATGTATAGTGTTTATTATGTTGATTAGTATATGAACTTTTAACCATCTCTGTAAGAATATGCTATGAGCTTTTATTCGTCATGCTAGGTGTGATTACACAGAATAAATATATTGTATGCATCACGTGACTTTACATGTAAAAAACATGGCGTGACAGAGATACATTTTCACGTTTGTATGAATTTCAGAAAATTCAGAAACTTTAAAAAAGTGATTGGTATCTTTGAAGGTGTTAAAGGCACCAGTAGATCTCTCAGGATCCATATGTTCAATTAAACAATAAGAAAGTCACTATCAAGTAATGAATTGCGAGAATGGTAAACAATGAGATAATCATTTTAGGAAATGATGTGAAACTGGAAAGTATAGGTACCCGACACTTGCATTCGGAAGAGTTCACTGTGGTGCTGGTAGGATCACTCGTCCCAGCCAACTTGCTTGGATAATCAGTGAGAAAGAATTTGAGTGTGCGTTTTTGGCTTAGCAAATTGAACAAGATCAGAACGAACCACCATAAAGATGAACATGTTCAGGTTTGGTTTCCATCCAAACTAGAGGCGTTGGTGCGCTCCGCTACGCCCGGTAATTAGCACATTGAGACTGTTGGTTCTTCATCTACTTCACTCTTTTCGCAGAAGATTTTCTCAACAAGATAAAATATAGCTTGGGAAATAATGTACATTGGAGCTGAGGTCATTCGGCTCAGTCAAAGATTTACTTACAGTTTAGGATCATGAACTAGGATACTGGTTATTTTGCAATGAACTCTGATGTTTGGTCGCAATGGAGGTCATTAAATAGTACACTTTTTGGTTTGCTAAAATGGCAATATAGTTAATAAAACTGCTTCGGACATGAAATAATGTCATTTCTTGCAACTTTGATTACAATTGCAGGGCATTGTTCAGATAAGCCGTCGACTTCCCTTGAAATTGCACGGGAAAGTCAACAAATTAAACTTGGCAAACTACAAACTTAGTTGCTCACCGAAAATATCTGTAGCAGAACTCTGTTTGCAAGTGATAATGTCCCACCATTCCACAACAGCAATCAAACTCCACAAAAATCTGCCAACAAAATGCAACTGTGAGGTAAAAATAAATCACTTCAATCAGCTTGTATTAACTTTGTAGCATACTTGTCTGCTATTGTCCATTCCAACACAGCTGCTAAGGTAACCTTTGTCAGAGCATTAGAAATTGCAGGAGGAAGCACCAGTACAAGTTCACCTCCCAACCTTTCGAGGCATCTCGGATTTACACGCAAAATGTGCACTATTCGTTCATCACAAAAATTAGGAGGCAACAGCAGTGATATACCCAACAAGTTAACTACAATATTTTTATTGTACTTCATGCATATGTATAGCACCGACGATTCTAGTAGTTTCTGAATGTGGATTCATTGCTGATCCATTAAGTATGTCTCTCTTATCTTGTTTGTGGGGTTTGCAGACCCGTAGGAGAGATCTTGCTGCTGCTCTTATTCCAAGAGGGTTTAATCTGGATCCTAGGAAAATGGACAAAGATTTGCTTTCTTTAAACATATTTTCTTTTGCAAGTAAATATTACACAATATCAAAGCAACCATCGTGGTTTGGACTATTTCAGGCAGGACTAGCTTTGTTAGGATTCAAGGTTGTAGCTTTCGACAAGATGGTAATATACCTTTAAGATGGTTAGCTTTGTTAAATACTACATCTTGTGGAATGAGCTATCAAAGTAGATACTAAATTTCAGTGTCTTCCAATTTTGTGTACTGTAAACATGAAATTCAAAGATGCCAGGACACAAAAAAAAATTGCATAGCGGAAGGTTAGAACTTGGAAGAGGACCCAGCAGGCAGCGGCGGCGTGGAGGAGGAGGAGCAGTCCGGCGGCGTCGAGCCGTTGAGCCGTCAGCCGGGAGGACTGGAGGAGGAGGCGCGTCTAGGGTTGGAAATTGGGGATCGTTCTCGATCGGTTTCTCCAGGTTCAGGTCGCTCCGTGAACTGAATCCATCTAATGGGCTGGGCCACAACGTGTATATACTACTACTATATGGGCTCACTTAAGACCATTCAGTTTTTTTTTAGGGACTTAAGACCATTCAGTTTGCTTGTTCTTCCTCCTCGGAAGCAACTAGTTAACACGAGAGCAACTAAGTAAGAAGTACTCCTTCAAACAAGAAGCTTTACAACCTCCTTGAAATATTGAGGGCCAAGTCTGTTTTGTGTTTTATGTGCAGGTAGCGAGGACTTTTGCAAAAGATATTCGTACTGGTTCGATAAACCTTAATTCTCAATCGAGGGAAATACTTATTGTCAGGTTAATTCACCCTTACACTTAGGATTACCCAACCACACTTAGGAGAGAGCAAGCAGCACCTCATGGACATTACCATGAATTCTACACCAACACCCCAAGTGCCAAGAGGATCGATGACTATCCTTAACCTTATATGAGACATGGCTATACTACATCAAGCAGACACCTTGTGTATACTCAAGTACCAAGGGAACAACCATGAAGAAGCAAGGGAACAAGTCCAAGCCATGGCGAAAGAGGAGTAACGAGAAAAAGAAGAGCCATCACAAAAAACGAGGAGAAGAAGCGAAGGTTGACCATGCAATCAGGCCAGACATCCGGACTCAAGTCCGAACAAAAAGTTTCCCTGGATAACCTTCTGGTCTGCTTGTCTGTACCCAGCCCAGACATCTAGCCAGGCAACAGAGGTATCATCCCTCAAGTCGGACATGAAACAGACCTAGTTATTTATTGTTTGTCGATCTTGTGATTGTTGTGTGGATTTGTGGAGAGAGCATGTGTGATTGGATCTATGTCCATGAGTGGTTGTGTTTGTGATTTCTTGTGTTTCCCTTGTGATTGAGTGTTCCTCTTGATCCGCCCCTAATTCATGAAAGATTGGGCAACCTAGGGTTTGACACTATATCATGTTTACTTTCCGCACTTTTATGTATTGGAGAGATGCACTTGGTGAACCTATGAACTCTGGTCTAGTTTTTAGATAAGAATCGCCTTCCAACAATTTTTGCAAGTACTTTTATTTTTGGTTTTGTTCTATTCCTAAAATACAAAAAAAAAATACCACATTATCTTTTAATTATCTTGTGCAACTAGCAAGACTAGCAAGGTTGACACTCATGCTAACTTTGTTGGGGACACAAGTGAAGTTTTATTTGGATTGTAGAATATTATATTGTTGTAGGGAACCACACCTTTCCGGATTGATGCATTGATTTCTAAAATTAAGGAACAATTACTGTGCACTACAAACTCCTCCACTTGGAAGCCGAACACATTGTCACTTGACAACAAGCAATGAAGTTTGGTCATCACCACCACCACGCCAACCCCTCCCCCGCGCGCGGGATGATGCTTACAATTTTCGTACTGTTTACCGTTTTGTGCAAACTTTTGGACGCAAAAAAACACCCATGTCTTCTAAGATATCATACATCTCTAACCTGCCTTTCTGGGCGCACCGACTCATATCCGCCAATCCTAAGAGGACACACCGGCATAACATGACAGCCGATCTCAACATATCGACCGATCTTAAGAGGACACATCTCTAACCTAACTATCTCCCCCATGTGTTTATTAAGAGAATAACATGACAGTATGGCGTCCAAAGCAAAGTATATGCAAGGTGGAGGCAACTTGGCGGGGCCGACAACAGCTATATATGAAGAAGATTTTTCCTTAGCTCACTATTTTGGTCATGTATTTCTTTTAGTTTACCCCCAGCTAAAGTAATATTGTGGTGCATATACTAGCTAGACGCACAAGGGGAGGGGTTTTTTGCGGCGGATTTTTTTCGCAGGGGTGAAGAGGGGGTTATTCTTGATGATCTTCTGGCAAACGATGTATCCATTTTGCCAATCAATAAAGCACGTCATGAAGGCTTTAAGGGGACACCACCGGCAGGACGCCGCCCCTCGCTAGGCCGATAGCCTTTAGTTTTTTTTTCTTTATCGTCTTCGTTAGCGCTGCGTCGCTATGTACCCGCCTTCGGGCTTGTATTCGTTTTGCTGTGTTGTTCCGCTAAACCTTGTTGCACTTTGATGGACGTGTCGGATTTGTAAGGGCCTCGGTTTAAGGCCGGGCAAGCGCCTCCTTTCTAAAAAAACGTCATGAAGGAGCTGAGTCTACAGGGCGGGCGTCGTTCGGCCCACGAGCGAGCGAGCACAACGGACCCGTTGCCCACCTGCAGACGCCGTGCACGCCCACCTCGTTCCCGTCGCCGGCGCCGGACGTCCGGTACACCAACCCAACCCAAACCCATCCCATCCCATCCCAATTTTAAAGCGCGCACAAAAAGTGGGGGAGAAAACAAAACAAAACAAAAGCCAGGCGCAGCGCAGCGAGTGGACGAAAGCAAAGAGAGGGAGAGCGAGCAACACCGGCAGCGCAAACGTCCCCACCCCACCCCCACCCTGCCTTTGGGCCGCTGCCCTGCCACCAATGGCGAATAATTCGCTCTCCCACCACCTCCTCCTCCCGCTCGCCGGCGACGACGACCCCGCCTCCTCCTCCTCCTCCGCCCTCGCCTTCCCCTCCTTCTGGCCGCCCTTCCCCTCCCTCCTCTCCGACTCCGACCCCGACGCGCCCTTCTTCCCTCCCCGCCGCATGGACCGCCGCGTCGCCGCCCGGCAGGACACCGCCGCGGCGTTCCTCGGCCTCGACTTCCACGACGAGGACTACGGCGCCGACTGGGCGTGGGCGGCGCCGGACGATGCCGGCCTGCCGCTCTGCTGGGACTGCCTGCAACTGGAGGAGCACGACGCCCACCAGCGCTGGGACCTCGCGCTCAGCGACGCCGACGAGTGGGAGCAGGTCGCCGCCCGGGGCCACGAGGAGGAGGCCGAGCCCCCCGCGGCGCGGAGCCTCGAGTGGGAGGTGCTCCTCGCCGCCAGCAGCCTGGGCGGCCTCATCATCGACGAGGACGTCGACGACGCCGGCGTCATCGGCGGCGGCGGCATCGAGACGTACTTCCTCGACGGCGGCGCCGACGACGACGACGACATGCTGTTCGGGCAGCTGGCCGCGGAGGCGGGGCACGAGCCCCCGGCCAAGGGCGGGCGCGCGGCGGCGAAAGCCGCCGTGGAGGGCCTCCCGACGGTGGTGGACGCGGCCCGGGGCGGCGCGCAGTGCGCGGTGTGCAAGGACGGCATCGAGGCCGGCGAGGGGGCCCGGAGGCTGCCGTGCGCGCACCTCTACCACGACGCCTGCATCCTGCCGTGGCTCGCCATCCGCAACACCTGCCCGCTGTGCCGCCACGAGCTGCCCACCGACGACCCCGACTACGAGAAGTGGAAGGCCAGGCGGGATGCCGATGCCAACGGCGACAGGTACGGCATCGCCGCCGGTCATCCTGCTGAATGATGACTGCAGAGACCAGTAATTCGCTTCATGGATTAGGCATTGTGGTGCCAGTGCATTTGCAATAGCTGAGTGTGTTGCAGAAATTCTTTTTGATCATGAAGGGGAGCGTGGATGAAATCGATGTGAATTGGCGGGTTTTTTTCCATTTCATACAGAATGATACTACGAATAAGGTGCATTTTCAATACGAATAACGGTGTACGTAGATGCAATCTATCTTTTCCAATGGAATGCGAAGAGAAGGAATAAGAATCGCCGACGAGGCCTCCACTCTGTCGCTGGACGATATCTGTATCTAGCCTAGCCATCCAAAGTTCATACGGTACCATTCTGCTAATATGTGGTGTAATTCTACATGAAGATTTGGCTTGTTCTCCAGAGATGCTGTAGGCAACACAAATTCAAATTCCTTGTGATTTCTGCGCTCAGGACGACTCTTGCAGCAAAGCTTCATTTGAGAAACTGTGTTTCTTTTTGATGAGACAGAGCAGGGCTATGCACTCTGCTGGCACTGGACCATCCTGAATCTGAAGTGAAACGAAAGGAGAAAATGCCAAATAAACTGGGGGAAATCTATACTGCCAGCTCGTGTGTTTCTTGCTCTGCACAAGGCGTGGCGCTTGAGATAGTGTCGCCGGGGTGTTGACCCTGCCAGGAGAAGGTCAGCGGGACCTTTCTGCCGTTGGAAGATAGGCCGGCGGCCCATGTTGCCCCGCCGCTTTGCGTATGGAAGTGGCGTTGCCGTTGGCACGTATGCGTCGCGACGTGAAGGGGAGGAGTACGGAGCGGAGATGCGCGGCGTCGCAGCAAACGTAATCCGCCGCGTGCTGTGTAAAGGCGGCCACCTCGCCGCGAACGCCGAACCCTACTGCCGCATGTGCTTGCTTGTTTTCCGCACGTAGTAGTAGCAGTAGCTTGGAAGCACGGCGTGCTCGCTCGAAAAGGAGTGGAATCGATCCCTCCTCCCGCCGAAGGAACCAATGCATCTGTTCTATTCGATCGGCAGCCTTTGCTTGTCTCGCACCTTTTTTTTCCGGGGCAAATAGGAGTTTTGTTCTATAATAATGCAACCGCTTATATATACATGCATACACTCATCCCTATAAACGCACACACGCACACCATATCCTAACGAGCATCTTCGATACACTAAGCCGGCATATCATCCTGAGATCTTACAAAGTCACCGTAGGCTCCTCGTAGTCGACGAGAATGTCTCCTCCCACCGAACGCGCATCGCTATAAATCATACTTTTTCCTGGCTTGTCACATGTGTTTGTTGCTTCTAAAATGAAAAATAAAAAATAAAAACCGCGTAACTATACATCATGGGACTGGCTTTTTCTCGCATAAAACTATGTTGAAAATAAAATAAACAAGACATTTGTGGCATTGAAAATGTTCCCGTGTTTTAGACAAAATGTATGTGACATTTTTTTAAATCACAAATTTCGAAAAAGATATGTGCCATTTAAAAAATTGTCCATGCATTTCAGTAAATATGTTACTTTTTTAAAAGGTTAATAGAATGTAAATAAATGTTCATGTAGTTGTATTTTTTTTCTATCATTCAAAATAAATTAAAGTTTGGTTGAAAAAAATAGCACATGAAAAATTTCAAAACATATATTTTTAAATGTTTGTGATGTATACAAAACTGTACAATGTGTATGAAAAATATAGACATGTGTTAGAAAAAAGAAAATAATAAAAGTAAAAGTAAAACAAGAAAAGGAGAAAAAAGGGTAAAAAAACAAAGAAAGATGAAACCAAAAAGAAACATTGAAAACCAACATAGGAAACCAAATAGAAAACAAAAAATAAAATAAAAAATAAAATAAGAAAATCAGTAATAAGAAACAAAAAATGCAGGAAGGTTCTAAAACAGGTCCAAGCCGGTCTATAGAACCTTTCAAAAACTGCCAGCCGATTCGAAACAAACAAGCCGCACGGCCAGAAGTGAGGCTACCGTAGCTCTTCTTTAGAGTGATCCTGATGGTAGTGTCTGCAGCGGACGCGGACGTTTGGTCTATGGGTGTACATACACTTTATATGAAAAATAGTGATTAACTAAAAACTTTAAAAATTATGAAAATACTTTGGAAATAAACTTGATCTTTCATTGTACTTGTTAAACAATTCCACAAAAATAAAAACCACTATTAACTTCTTTAAAATGAAAAAACGGCCAAAATAGTGTGAATAGTGAACTATAATATGAAATATTTTTCCTCAAGTCAACACTACAATTTTATTTGCGAAATTTATATACTAGTGCAAAATAAGGTCAAGATTATTTCAGATAAACGTCTAAACTTATTTGGCTTTGTTTTTGAAATTATTAAATGCTTTCCCATATAGGGTCAGGGTGTACCTACATCCAGGGAGCAAGGGGTATTTCCCCGCCTGCAGCACACTTATAAGTTATAAATGGGCTATGCCCACTATGACGTCTGATCGCTAGCTGGTCATTATGGTTGCTTAAAAGTTTGAATATTTTCATGGCTTATTTAAAAACCAAAATTGTGCAGTGTAAAAACTTTCGGATGCACAACTTTAAAAAAATGTTTGTACCATGCATAGAAATGATCATGCATTTAATATGTTCCCGCATTTCAAAAAATATGTTCATGACATTTCAAAAATACAATGTAAAAAAAGGTTCATGCAATTAGAAAATTTCATGTACCATTCAAAACATATGTTTGGCACATTTTTAGAAAAGGTTTATGCAATGTAAACTAATTGGTGTGGGTTTTTTTTCAAATAGTTGTCTCATTAAAAAATCAGCATTTATTCAAAAAAAATATCTCACATGTATTTAAAACAATGTTTATACAATGAAAACAAATGTTCATGTAATTAAACAAATGTTTGATCCTATTAAAAAAAAGCTCAATGTGTATTTAAAAATATTTAACATTTATTCCAAAAAACTATCAAAGCATGTATTTGAAAAATGTTGGACGTGTATCAAAAAATGGTCCACATGTATACGAAAAAGCACAATGTGTACAATATAGACATGTATTGAAAAAGGGGGGAAATGACAAAAAATCGGTAAACAAACACAGAAAAAAACACATAGAACCTTCCCAAAATCAATTTAAAGGGTTGGCCTAGTAAGACGTGAGCGCCCCCATCGTCAAAGGTGAAACCAGGCTATGTATAGCTATAAGCAAGATAAAGTCCTGGCGAGAAAAACACCATGGCTCCAATGTTCCTTTGCTGCAACTTTACACATGTACAGGCTAATTGGTGTAATGCCAATATTTGGCATGCCATGTGCTAGCAAGTATAATAAATGGCTACCAATTGGATCTTGTCTCTCTCTAAAAAGTTGTCAATTTTGCAAATTTTCAGTTTTGCCAAATGTTGGCTTGCCAAATATTGGCACCTAACCAATTAGAATCGAAATTTTTAGTCATTATCCAAGAGAAGCTAATGCGGCAGCACCGCCCACCCCCGCCCCTCGCCCCTTTCGTGTTGTAATCACTGTTGATATAGCTATTGTGTCCAATTAATATAATCTGTCATGAAGGCTTCCCCTAAAAAAGTACATATATGTGACACGCGATATCATTAATTTTGCCATCTTTTGTGTCCTAACATATGCATGAACATATAATTACATAAAACTCCTACAATAACATATATCTTAATGTCTTATTTAAATAAACTTTCGTTTAATATCTTCTATGAAAAACCCAAGCTGGTCGCAAGGTGTATTCTTTCATGCCAAGAACACCAAGGCTGCCTTTCAGGACTTTCAGGTATTGTTGGTTGATATTTTATTGCAAAATATCATGCTTGCGATACTTTTTCACTTATGACTACATGTGAAGTGATCTTTACCAATGTTCCAAAGTCTTGCAGTATGAAGTGCTCAGTCTAGATGGTCTCGTTTCTCAAAGGTATGATGGTAGCAGCACGCCAGCATAGTAATGGTTTTGAACCGCCACAAGTATTTAATATTATGAATAGATCGGAAGTTTCTCCCGTAAAATAAAAATAAAATGTCACTATTTGCATACCAGTGAAGATTTTTCTTGCCATAAAAGAAAGCACTCTTAGGGTCAAGGTAAAATTCACCATGTTTTCTTTCTCTTTGGGCCACCATACCATGAATTGTAGAGATGCACTTTGTGATTTGTCATAAATGTAATGAGAAATGAAATCGAAAGAGTATATATAGAGAGAAAACAATGTTTCATACAAGCAATGCGAGGTCGATGACACTTTCATGTATGATAAATCAAAGCCCAACCTTTCAAAATTTGCTTTGATTGTCTATGAACTGAAGTAAAAAAACACTGATATGCGATTTCTAATTGGTCCACGGCCTATCAAAACCATTGTTCCAACCACTGCTAGTCTGTGCGATAGTGTAAACAACAAAGGAAAAGTCATCAAAATTTGCTTTGATTTACTTCTTTCGGTTGGTCATGGCCCAGTTTATGTAAGTACTCGAATGTAGAAACCCCGAGCAATAATTGAAATAACCGTGTGAATTATGAATGTTATAAAATTCATCCATTTTATACATAGGTTTCAAATTTGAATTTAAAAAGGAACCGTGTTGAACGTATTTTCCAAATATTTCCTTACAGTTGGTGATTTGCAACATTTATGTAAAGATTTGAGTTTTTAACTATACTATAATTTAGAAATCACTGAAATGCGGAGAGAACATCTTCAATTTACGAAAGTTGGTATTTCTGTCCTAACGCTATGATATGTGTGAACCAACACTTGTGGAAAAAATAAAAAATAAATTTTAGACATCAAAATTTATGTTTTCTAAATTATTGTAATGTAATATCGTAAGAAACCTAGGCCAACTGACGTTGCAACATAGGATACATTGTCCAACCTTGGGTCCAACACTTGCCATGACATCCAGTTAATCAAAGTAAAACCGGATGAGCGCTTTAGCATTTGTGACTATACCTTTTATACCCAAGGGATTCGCATCGGTCACTCTGCTTCGTGTTGCTGCCATCAGCTTCGAGTACTGTTATCGAAATTGGATGTTATTCATAATAACACCAAGGTGTTGCTTAATTTGCCAAATATTAATAGTAATTGTTCTGAAGTTACTCGTTCTCCCCAAAAGAAGAGCCTGATGATCATATTGGGCAAGCTCTCGATATTGATGCTGATACAGCATAGAAGACAGTAGGACACTTGCTGTCCACACATTGCTAAAGCCGTTGTAAAGTGTTTCCGTCAATCAGCTCTCCTCGAGCTCGAAATACATTTAATAACATTTCCAAGTGCCGTGTTCTCTTTTGCGTTCTCGTAACAAAAGTACAGAGAAAAATGGAAGGGGAGGAACACATCCAGCTTTGTGCCCGCACTTTGCACACGCAGGACAAAACCACGCTGCTTTATTACGATCCAACCGGCGTGGCGATCTAAGTGACGACAAAGCAAAAGCAGTACAGTACGCGACGGTGAAATCCCGTCTGCTTTCAGTGACACGCTGACACGCGCGCGCTCGGCACAGGCGCTGCCGCGTCGATGGGACGAGACGAGGCAGCGCGACGACGCGGCGGAGCAAGAAGATCTTTTTACCGTAGCGGCATGAGAGATCACAGGGAGGGAGGTCAACCTCTCGTCTCGCGGAGATCCGTCTCGAAGGATTCGCCGAGATACGGGAGGCGGAGGCTGCTGACGGACGCCGCATAATAACAGAATTTTCACTGCTGCTGATGATCGACATGCCCGCGACGTGCGCCAGAGCCTCCACGGTCGCGAGCCAGGCCGCCGGCTGACGCGCGGGGCCCGGCGAGTTAGGTCGGGCACGTCGCACGGGACAGGAGACCCACTCACTCGCCGGCGCCGAACGGATAGGCACGGGAGCACGGCCACGTACGTACGCGACGAATTGCGGCCGCACGGCACCACCACCACAACGCGAGCGCACGTAGGGAAAAGTTGACGTCGACGTCCCCACGGCCGGCAGCTCTCCGTCTCGCTCTCGCACGTACGGGAACGGGAGCAAAGGCAAAGCGGGGGGCCGGAGAGCGACGGGGCGGCGGCGAGGGGGTCGACACCTCGCCGGGCGGGCGGGGCAACGCGACTGACAGGCGCCACTCGTGTCCCCGCCCGCCTCTTCTTTCCCGGCGACGTAGCGGGCGGGCGGGCGTGCTCCGAGCGCGCGCGGCTGGCTGTCCGCGTCGCCTTTCGACGCAACCGGCATTAGCGGTGCGCGCGCATGATTAGCTAATTATTATTCGTAATCGCACCGGCTGGGGGTACGTACATGCGTACGGTGTGCTTAGCCGGGTGGTAAAGCGGCCCATTGTTTATGCTACGCCCAGCCAGCCGACCAACGTAATTGGGCTAGCAAGTGGTTACTTGGCTCACGCCTCACGGTACTGGTGCAGTTCGAAGGCGAGGCACGCGATCTTGTTTATATCTTGGCTTTCCGGCCGTGCCGGGGTTAGTGAGTGAGTGAGTGAGTGAGTTTGGCAGGTTAATCTTCTTCTCCCTTCATTTGGGCCTACCATCAAGAGTTTTCTGCTGTCTTAAGTGCCCTATGCTCGTACTTTGTTGCACATATGTGAATCAGAGGATAAAGATGATGGTACTTTGTTGCACATACTCCCTCCTTCCATCTATATAGGGCCTAATGTGTTTTTTAAGGCTAACTTTAACCAAATGTTAGAGCAATAATATATAACATGCAACTTACACAAAGCACATCATCAAATTCGTACGTGAACGGACCTTTCAATGATATAATTTTCACATTATGCATGTCATGTACTATTAATCTTGTCAATAGTCAAAGGCGGTCTTGAAAAACGCATTAGACCCTATATAAGTGGAAGGAGGGAGTATGTGAATTAGTAAGGCTGGCTAAGCTTGAAATCAAAGGATAAAGAAATGATGAAAAAAAATTGAAAGTTAAATATCAGAGCCAGGTTTCAATCCTGGGACCTGTGGGTTATGGGCCCACCACGCTTCCGCTGCGCCACTCTGATTTTGATATGTTGCTTTGTTCTCGAGCGTTTATATTCTGTGGTTACGGTTACGGTACCGCCCTGAAAGAACCGAGAACGAAGCGCGGTGCTCCGAGAGGGAGTACTGCACGGTACGAATCCCACGTACACCCGCATGAAATATCGGAGGAAAGGCGCGCTCCAGTGAGTGGGGCTAGATTTACGTCGAGTATGTACGGTACGAGCACTGCCGCCGTATATGGTCGATCGTACGTGGGGCGGCACGAAGGGAAGGAACGGGGAGGGCACCAGCGCGCGCGCGACACGCGCCCGGGCCCCGCCACCCCGGCCGGCCGGCATTCCGTCGTGCACTCGTGGCCGCCCGCGCGTGTGCCTGCCATACGACGCCCCGACCCCGAGTTTTGGCTTTGCCATTTGTTGCACCCCCTCCCTTTCTCCGGCGTCGTCGAGGGCTCTACGGGCGTGGCTGTTGACCCGCGCGCGCCACCGGACTCGGAGATGACCCCTCCCCTCGCTTGCAGATGCAGAGGTAGTTTGTGGCCGCCATCATCCCGCCATGGATCGGTGCACGGACACGAGCTGGTGGTGCTTTCGGCTTTCGTTCATCTAATTCGGAGCTGCGCTGCGCGTGCATGGTGGGGCAGTGGAAGCTAATTAGAGCTGACGTCGGTTGATTGCGAGGGGGCGCTGTCGTCTCGTCTGTCGCCGTCGCTGGCTTTATTTCGTCTCACCTGGTTGATTTGCCGATCCGCTGTCTGTCCGTCTGTCTCTACCTCCCTGCAGCTTAGCCAAAAGCCCTGTCCCGTTGCGGGTCTGGATATGCACGGATCAGCGCCTAGCCGGTAGAGGGCTTAGGGTAACGTGTCGCCGACTAGTTGGGCTTACGCAATACTGGTGTAGTATATATACTACCGCATGATAACACCACTACAGATACAGATTACACCAAGAGAAAGCCGTGTCCTATAACCAAAGGAGTATACAAATACAATGGCCTTTTAGTTATAGACTTATAGTTTAGGCCCTCCTTCATCGGTGCATGCAAAGCAAAAGGGACCTGCATCTGCATGCATGAACCCGCACGACACGATCAAGACGCCGTCGCTGTTGCGTATCTAAACGCTCGATCATGCATGCACGAAGCCGACTCTGTGCTCTACCATCCCAATCTCGCAGATACTGGCTAGTGGCTACTCGCGCTGTCGGTTAAGGTATTCACGTACGCTCCTGCTGCACGGCCGCACCACCTTTCTTCCCCGAAAGCCACCTATGGCTAGACCTGCTTGCCTGCTTTATCATTCTTCAATGATCATCATCAACATGTCGACTTGTACGTGACCGTGCGGCCATACCCAACCCCAACCCCAAGCGCCTTTGGCAACAGCGTCCCCCCGTGCGCGTGTGCGTGTGCGCGCGCAGACATCACCCTAGCGAGCTAGCACCCACCCACCACCAGCTTCTTTTCCTTTCCCAAAAGACATCGGCATTTCGGCTCGTTTGCCCGGTGTAGCCCCGTGCCGTCTAGGGCTAATTCCTGTCACCCCCGATCAGGTAACCATGGGTCCGGCGCCCCCTCCATAGCCCTACCAAACGCGTGCTCCGGGACAAGCTAGGAGAGCTCCGATTCGACGGCGATCGATCGGGCCGGAGGCTTTGCGGGCAGGATAGGGCGCGGCCGATGGGAGTTGCCGGACGTACGCCAATCTCTCGCTCTCTCTCTCCCCCCCCTGCTGGCTAGGGCTAGGGCCATACCATCGAAAAGAAAGGAGACCAGTCTCTTCGCCTCCTATTTGGTCTCTCGCCTTTCGCCTGTGTTTTCCTCACTAGCATTATTAAGCAGGATGGTAGGCCGTTGACGTGATCCATCCTGGGTCTGGATATACTACTGACTGAGCTAACGAGAGCAGCAGCAACGCTAAACCATGGCTGGACTTGGTCCGGTCTCAAGAAGTTTACTACTGAACAACTGAAGATCATGTATCGTCTGGTGGCCGGCCCTATCTCTTCTTGTGAACAACTGAAGATCATGTCCGGTTCGGTTTTCTAACTGTGGCTAATCAATCGCACCCGAGGAATCGACATGCTGGACCCACAAGAGCCCGGTAAATACCTCTTGTTAACAGAGATCCATGATGGCGATGATTCTGTTACCTTGTGCATTATGCTTGATGACGGCATGCATGGTAGAGTGTGTGTTTAGATCGCCTCGATCTTTGCCAAGTGTGTTGCTGTGAGTTTTGACTTTTGACAGAGAGACAGACAGACAGACAGGTGAATCATTCATCCATTCGTGGATTAAAGCAGAGAGGAGCAGGCCAAGCGAAACCAGACGGCCACCTTCTTTCCGTCTGATCACGTACTACGACATGCTTTTGTCTTGGCTCTCTCTCTCTCTCTCTCTCTCTCTCTCTCTCTCTCTCTGTGTGTGTGTGTGTGTGTTCAAGATCCAAAGAGAGACGGCACGGGATTCGATAAGATCGCACTGTCTTGCGTTGGAACACGACGGCCTCGCTCGTAGCCGGGCGAGACAAATTAAAGCGTACGTAGGCCGTGGAAACGGAGTGGATTAGCTGAGCATAGCTACGAGACGGCACTCATGGCGCCAGCCAGGGATCTCGAATCGAATCGAATCCGGGTTGAGCTCGACCTCTCCCCGTAACTCCCGGAGCCTCCATCCTTTGTTGGGTTTCTTGGCTCCCTCCGTCGAATGTTGTGATGGCCATCACCAGACTATCGGCAGGGGAAGTGAAGACAGCGGAATTTTGGCCGTGCAGGAATTTCGCGATCGAACGGTGTCGTCAACTTCTGATGATGAACTGCTTGACCATGATCTACTGCATTTCTTTTCGGATATCCTTTTGTCTTGTGTAACGAATCACCGTATTTTCTCAGCTAAAGGAAGTTGTCGTCTTCTCGCAGGAGCTAACAAAATATCTTGATATTCAACTATGTTATGTTATGATCCAAATTTAAGTATAAAGATAAATTTCTGGCCGACTACGGACATGGTATCTGACATTGAGAATGTGAAATTAACTATCTCATCCTCGCCGGAAGAGGTGAGTAGGGCAATCGCCTCTATGAAGGCGGGGGTCGGCACCGGGGCCCGACGGCCTGCCAGTTGCCTTCGTCCGGAATTTCTGGAATGTCCTAAAGCCAGTGATCATGCCGATGTTCCATGAATTCTATATTGAAACATTTGACATGTCGCGGATAAACTTTGGAGTCATCACCATGATCCATAAAGTAGTTGGGGCAACGGACATTAGGCACTTCAGGCCAATCACAGTTATCAACGTTCTCGAGCGCATTTTCTCAAAAGTCTGCGCGACTAGATTAGCACCGGTCGCTGAGCGGCTGGATCACCCCTTCCATACGACATTTCTGTAGGGACAACGGATTCAGGACGGGATCATGGCCTTTCATGAGGTTGACCACGAGGTGCGGACGCGCGGATATAAGGGTGTCTTTCTCAAGCTGGATTTTCAAAAAGCCTATGATAGGTTGGACTAGACCTTGCGGCTAGTCCTGCAGCGCAAAGGCTTTGAGGACAGATGGTGCAACTGGATTATGCAGTTTGGTGCGGTCTGGTAAGGCGGCGATTAATATAAATGGTGAGATGGGGCCACTCTTTACGTCCTCCATGGGAGTGAAGCAAGGGGACCCGATCTCCCCTCTTCTCTTCAATCTCGTTGTTGATGCGTTAGCGGGAATCTTGGATAAGGCTAGGAGGGCAGGTCAGCTCTTGAGGGTAGTTGGTCACCTAATCTCTGGGGGAGGGGTCATTCACCTTCGATATGTTGATGACACCATGATTATGGTGGATGGGTCCAATCTCGACATCGTCAATCTTAAGTTCCCACTCCTCTGCTTTGAGGCCGTGTCGGGACTAAAGATTAACTTTGACAAGAGTGAGGTTGTCATCCTGGGATTCCCTGCGGAGGAACAACAACTGATTGTCGACGATCTAGATTGCAGACTAACCTCATTCCCCATTACATACTTGGGAATGCCGATGGCCGACTCGAAGATTCTGATGAATACATTCGATCCATTGGTGGGATGAGTGGCATCTCGGGCCGAGCCCTGGCATGGGCTGTTTACTTCAAATGGGAGCAAATCGGTCCTTGTTAGTTCTAACCTAGAGAGCCTCTCCATGTACATGATGGGGTTGTATATCCTACCCGAGGCCGTTCACAATGACTTCTCTAAGGACCTCGCTAGGTTCTTCTGGTAGGCGGCCAATGGTCACCAAAAGTACACATGGTAAAGTGGGCGGATATATGTATGCCTAAGGACCATGGTGGCTTGGGCGTTACTGCGTCCCACCGCATGAACGTTGCGTTCATGCTGCGACGAGTCTGGTGGATCCTACGCGGCGAGGGAGGGTTATGGTTACAACTCAGTCAGGAAAAATACCTTGGGTGAGCCGCTCCTGGCATGCGTCAGGCCGGGTGGTTCACAATTCTGGCGTTCCATCCAAAGGTTCAAGGTCCATAGGGAACGGGCACGGGGATCCAATTTTGGCTGGACCCTTGGTCGGGTATCGAGCCACTGCGTGTGTGCTTTTCTGGCTTGTTCTGGATCTGTGTGGACCCGTCTCTACGAGTCTCCACGGCCTTCCAAGTTGGACAGTGGAATATCCGATTCCGTTGCACATTCCAAGTTCCGCACCACTGGACTAGATTACGGGCCGCCCTACCACTAGTGCTACCGGACTATCCAGACACGGTGTCCTAGCGGCTCGCGCCAATAGCAGAATATTAGGTGAGCACGGCATACCATGCTCTATGCCATCCACCTACCACCCATGGCTTTCTCCGTCGTGAAAAGCCCCCTTACCCTCAAAGATTAATATTTTCGTGCGGCAGTTATTACGGGATCGCCTCATCTCGGGGATAGAGGTACTTAAGCGGCACGGACCTGGTGATGGTCTATGCCCCCTCTGTGTAGTACCTCAGACTGGGACCCATATCCTTTTCTCCTGTATGGCGTCGCGACTGTTATGGACATTCGTCCGAGAGGCCGTCGCGGAGTTTCTCCAACATAGAGTGATGTAGCAGTCGCGACATTGCCATCTATTTTGGCTTATTTTTGCGACGATGTCATGGACTCTTTGGACGACTCGTGATAAGATGGTGATTGAGAAGGTCTTTCGGAGGAAGGCATCTGATTACTTCAAATTTCTTGCTTTTGCAGCATTGGCAACCGCTCTCGAGGCAGCGTGATCGCGACCGGCTCGGCCTCATGATGGATGCGCTCCTGGCTTCAACGCGTCGACTATCGTCGTCTTTTTTTTCCTTCTATTTCTTCTATATTTTCTTGGGCATGAATGTGTTGTGGCCTTAGCTGTCGCTCTTCAGGTGATGTTCGAATGTTGGTTGTATGAATCGTAGCTTTATTTACAAAGCTGGGTAGGTAAAAGTTTATTTTGAAAGAGATTTGCCTGCGTATCTCTAACAAACTGGATTGGTAATACAACATCAACGCATTGCTATCACGAGCAACGTTCTGATAGCGTACGTACTGTGTGATGAAGTGCTAAGAATTTGACAGTAACAGGAAGCAGGATTTTCCGTCTTCAGTTCTGATATATGTGAAGTAAAGTACATGTCTGCTACATCAAGTAAAAATTAGCTAAATTGGTATATGCGAGTGTGATTACTGTCAGAGATGTCCATAACGTGTGATATGGCTTACTACTACAAAGCTAATACTCTGACACCAAGCAGCTTCAGAATGTAGCCCCTTTCTGAGTTGGAATTGTCTGAATCACTACGCTCCCGACACCTGGCAAAACTAATGTTTGTTCCATGGGGCAAAATGATAGACTGCACAGGTCAAATTCTTCTCTTGGCTGGCCTTACAAGATCGGATTTGGACCGCCGACAGGCTAGAGCGACGTGGCTGGGACAACTGCAGTCTTTGCCCGCTCTGTAAGCAGGTGCAGGAGTCGGGCGTCCACCTATTCGTCAAATGCCGCTTCACCTTGAGGCTTTGGCGGATGCTCATTGACAAGTATGGGCTTGCGCATCTGGATCCTTCTGATTGGCACCTTGAGGATTCCCTCCTCTCTTGGTGGGACAAGCGCACCAATTCGAGCATTCCGGATCGTCGAGTCATGGCCTCCCTTACCATGCTCGTATCCTGAACAATTTGGAACGAAAGGAACGCTAGAGTCTTCCGCCACAAAGAGCCGCCACCGCCAATCCTTCTCAAGCTTATTATAGATGAGGCCAACCTATGGGTTACTGCAGGGGCTAAACAATTAGGAAAAATTGTATCTCGTGAGTAATTGTCATGCCGTACTTCGGCCTTGTATAACTCTACAAAACTCTATTCTCCTCTATTTTAATAGATGAGGCAAATCTTTTGCCTTCGTTTCAAAAAAAAAAATGTTGTTCTCTGGAACCAAAACCGACAGCTGGATAAAAGGGACGACAAACCAGAAAAATAATAGGCGTAGTACGAATACTGCCCTAGCTAGTGGATATGGGGTTCTGTGAGCTGATGAGGAAGAGAATTAGTGGCAAGTTGCCAACTGCAGAGGTTCCACCTTCCCTTTATCCAAGTGGAGCTCCCCTGGGCCACAGTAACACCCACAACAGACCAACCAAATTACCTTGCTCTTTCTGGAAGGTGCTCCTGCCGCTTGAGCTCCCCTTCAGAAATTTCTGGTAGGAACCCTAGAAGAAGGCAAGACCAACCTAACAACGCTGATCATGTCTCGTACAGTCGTACTGCTCGGTAGAGTAACCGGTCCATGTTTACAGTATTGCTCTTTCAAGCCACACACTTTTTGTTCAAAAAAAAAGGCCACACACTTGTACAGCATAAATCTACACCCCTTTGACAATTCATTCACTCATCCGGACATGGCTGTCACTGTTACCCAACCACCGTGTCCCTGAATGGCCTCAGCACATCACCTGGTGCTGGTGATGTGCTACAAAGCGGCGCCTCATTCCACCTTTTCATTTTGATCGCGGCGAACAAATGGGCAGCCTTTTGGAGGCATGCACATTTTCCAAAAGCTGGCAGCATGATGATAAAACAACGTTGCATGATGCCCGTCAAGACCCCCGCTAATCTGATCCCAGTCTGGCAGTCTCAGTCCCAATCCCATGTCGTTATGTACGGAGTAGCAGTATGTGCAAGCTAAGCTAAGCTCTGGCGACGTGGGTCCTGTAGCTGCTGCACATCTCCACTATAAATCTGCCCTCTCGCCTCCGTAATCACAGGCCACTCTCTTCGCCCTCGCCTCCGTTCCGCTCCACACCTAGCTAGCTAGCTCGACCGGCCGAGCGAGCATGTACCCCGCCGAGCTCGCCAGCGTCCCGTACCTCTCCGCTGCGACTGCAACGGCGGCCTTCAGGCCTCATTGCCAGGTGGCTCCGGACGACTTCCTCTTCCAGTACGGCGGCGGCGGGCTCATGGTTCCTCAGGCGTCGTCCTACCAGCAGCACGACGTCGTCGGCCAGCTGCTCCACGAGGCCGCTGCCGCCGGCGGCCTCCTCCTCCCGTTCGGGGCCAGGCCGTCCAACTCGGACGAGTCGGACGAGTGCCACCACCACCACCACCAGGCGGCGCACTGCGGCGGCAGCCTCGCGGAGGAGCGGCGGCGGCGGCGGATGGTGTCGAACCGGGAGTCGGCGCGGCGGTCGCGCATGAGGAAGCAGAAGCAGCTGAGCGAGCTGTGGGCGCAGGTGGTGCACCTCCGCGGCGCCAACCGCCAGCTGCTCGACCAGCTCAACCGCGTCATCCGGGACTGCGGCCGCGTGCTGCGCGACAACTCCGGCCTCAGGGCCGAGCAGGCCAAACTGCAGGAGCGGCTCGAGGAGCTCCCTGCTGTGCCGGCGGCCGTGGCCGTGGCGGTGGAGGGCGCGGGAGAAGTTGAGCTTGATGCTGCCCAGGGTGACATGATCGACTAGATGATGATCGATGTTATTAGTATATGAGAACTTGAATTACCATTTTTGTACCTCTGCTCCGCTGCTCGATGTGGGACGCCATTGTTAGCATGTACGTATTCTTTTAGACATACCAGTGTTGGCATGTACTACTACTAGTACTAGTGGTTCCAAATAAGAAAATGCTGGCATGTAGTGGTGACCTTTCCAGTTTCTTTCATAATCTTCTGTCATCGTCATGTAGTACAAAGGAGGAACTTCATGCTCTCCTTTTTTATTTTTCCCAAGGGCCATGGCAAAAATTTGCGAGTGCTATATATCTCCGCAAATCACAACTGAATTGTCAATTTAAGTTTAAAAACCTCTCTCGCAGAAAAACAAAGATAATCTACCCAGGTGATTTCATGACAGCGATGTAATTGCCCAATCAATTAGCTGGTATCAGCAGCTACTTGACTAGGTTGCATAGATCCTCATCAGGGAGCTATGTAACTGTAAAATCAATGTTACATGTCTCTTGTAACATGAGATTTCTGGATAAGCAAAAGGTTCGAGCAAACGCGTATAGCATAAATTATAGAGCAAATCTGCGCAAACATCATCATATAACAACATCTCACATTTAATGTATTCAAACGTAGTTTCATCCAAAGATGGCAATAAAACAAACAGGCACACCAGATGAAACAGACCAGGCATATTGTCTTTCGTTTAATAACTGACTCGATACAGAAATAACCAATAACTCAAGGTTTAAACACCAAACTGACTCAGATACTGAAATAACCAATAACTCAAAGTTTAAACACCACAAATACGAAAAGCTGAAAAACAACGACAGAGACTTATCAAAGACGCTTAGTAGTAGGGTGGTAGGGAATCGCAGTACTGCCTCTCACTCGTCGTCGTCAGATTCGGCGCTCTGGAGCCACTCCACGACCGGCTTGGCGTTCTTCACCACCTGGGAGTTCTTGCCGGCAGCCACAGCTTCATTGTACCACTGGACAATGGTTTCTTCCTCGAGGACGTCTCCATCATAGAGGGCCTTCAGGACGACGGGGACTTCCTTCAGGGCTTCAGCACTGCACTTGCCACAGAACGCCTCGATAGCCTGGAGCAGGAGCATCTGGGACCCTTCATCAGGCACCGCAGCGGAAAGGTACTTCTTGTTCTTCACCACTTCCTTTGCAAACCCCTTGCCCACGCCGTGGAAGAGTGCCTCAAAGAGAGCATGCATCACGTCCTTGGGGGGCAGGGCTGAGGAGGAGAGGACACCCTTGAGCTGAGCTGCGGTGGCAGCATTGCCCAAGTTGGCCTTGATCTCTTCAACCAGTTTGTCATAAGGAGTGGTCTTGGGCCCAGTCTGGTTGCCATTGGAATTACCTTCAGCCTTTGGTGTCCCATTGGAACTGCCCTCTTTGTGCAGGGCCTGTTTCTTCTTCTTCTCCGTCTCCTCGGTGGCAAGCATAACCATTTCAGCAGTTGCTGCACTCAGCTGCTCCTCCATGCGTTTTCTCGCAGCTTCCGCTGATGTGTCAGTCTGCCACTGCACATCATCATCGTCATCGTCATCATCATCTCCAGCAGCTGCAATGTCAGCACCTTGACTGTGAGTTGGTGAGGTTGCATGTTCTTCATCCGAACCTCCCCCAGCAGCCTTTTTCTTTGTATCCTTGGAAGAAGCACCTTTCTTCTTTGCATCCTTTTTGAGTTTCTTCATCTCCTCATCAGCAGCTTCACCTTCTTTCATCCGCTCCTTCTCAGCTCTTCGCATAGCTTTCTTGTCTTTGCCTCCCTTCTTCTGTTCTGGCGGGTTCTTCAGGATGAATGTAGTGAGCTTGTCCCTCATGTCAACATCAGAGAGGAAGCCACAGGCAGCACATTTCAGAGTTATCATCTCTTTCTTGGAGATGAGGACCTCAGTCTCAGGATTGCCACAGCCATAACACTGCACATACTTCTTGATGAAGTTCTCAAGAAGGCCAGCCAGCTTTGAAGTATCATGAGCACCATTGACCAAGGCAATTCCTGTTTTCTCATCAAATTTTGATTGTGCTCCAAGCTCACATCCAAAGTACTTAGTGGTGTAGGAAGCGGGCCTGGCAAGTGCTTTTGCTATATCAACCATGTTCACAATATTTGTCTTGATGCCATTACCTCGGCCTTCTATTTTTGTCAACATTCTTGGCATCTTGTACCTGTAGAAGGCATCATCCTTGTTTGAAGCACCAATGTTTTGCAGCGCCATCTTGATTCAAGCTTTCTGCAGCAGATGCTATTAGATGTGGAAAATTTCAGAAACAGCAGTAGCTGCGGGCCCTTGAAGAAAACTGAGCTGACTTTTTGCACTGGCTGTAGCAAGTGAACTCTCAGAACCAAAGAACGTAATGGGCTCTTGATGCATGCAGGGGATCACAACCTTGTGCCTTTTTCTCGTCGAGCGAGAATACTCTCCCAGCAATCCAACTGATCCCAAATAAACCGATGCTTGTTCAGACATAAAAGAAGCTTCACCTTCTAGGCCCTCCACTTTGTCAGATTGCAGCGATATAGAGGCTGCTACCTGGATTAAACAAGTCAAGATCAGATATCGCTGATTCTTCATGTAAGATGAGATTACAACAAACTAACTGAATTAAAATTATACCATCACATTACAGAAAGGAGACTAGAGAATCACAGTATCAGTTCACATACAACCAGTTGAAGGCAGAATTGCATAAAGGGGACTACCAAATTTAATGATAAAATCCAGAGCTACATAAACAGTATAGAAAGCACATGCGTGGCTAACATCAACAATGTCAGGTTGTCCCAAGAGGCTAAGATATTTGTATCAACTGGCATAGCTCCATGCAAATTACACAAGTACATCAAACACAAAATAACCAGCATGTTGGCAACAGTCTAGACAGCACAGCGTGACCAACACCAACAAAGTCAAGTTGTCCTAAGAGGCTAAGATATTTGAATCAATTGTCATAGTTCCATGCAAATTACAGACATACATCCAACACAAAACAACCAGCAAGTTCGCAAGGGATGGTGAAGATGAGTGGACTATAAACTTTTGGGGCAACTCCTGTTCAGGTATCCAAACCACAGCAGAGTTCTACTCTAGTTTTAGGGCACGCAGCCATTTAGTCTTGATCACATGCTAAGTCAAGGCATACTGACAAACTCATATTTGAGTACTACAACTAACGATACTGAACATCGTATCTTTAAGGACATGGACCAAAAGCATTGTACATGAAACATTAGCATACACAAGATGAAAGGAAGTTCATAATGAAGATAGCATGTTGAGAAATCAACTGACTAGAGCAGAGAAACGAAGGTAACAATATCACTGCTTTTAGGCGCTCACCAACAAAATAAGTAAGTGGGGTTAGGGACAATCTCTACAATTGCAGACACAGCTGAATTACAAACTGACACCAAAATTAACAGAGCAATCGCACAGGTGACATTCATCTAAACTTGCCTCGCGATATTACCAAAAACTTGCTGTATCAGTTGGTGCTCTAGCAACTAAGAAGAAGAAATCAGGAACAAATATGCACCTAAATATCTGACCTCACAACTAGCAATATGATGGACCCACGACAGAGAAACTGATACACAAAAGCACGGACTATTCTGGAACATCGAAATATGGATACTGATCCAGTATGTGAAGTCATGAACAATTAGGCATACGCCTCCATCAATCAGTGCACACAGAATACGATTATAAATTTGTGATGCCCGCCCACCCATCCACAAACATGTCGTTCGCTAGAGTTCATACTTGGAATCTATCTATCTACTCATGTGTTTGCGTCGCACCGTGGCTTACCAACAAAACAAGATCGGAGGGGAGGCGGCCGGTGGATCTGGCAGGCGGCGAGGCGAGAGGGGCGGATCTGGATGGAGAGGCGAGCGTCGGGCGGCGAGGGGTCCGGCGGGGCGGCGGGAGGAGGTCGCGCCGCCTCGGCTGGGAGAGAGCTGCGCGTCCAGTCGGTCTCGAGGTAGGGATTGGGATTGTGGGGGAGACCTGAGGCCTGAGGGGGAGGCCCGGTATTTATACGGGTGGCACGCGGGCCGTAATTTGCACGAAAACCTGTGGGCCGATTCGTAATCGCCGGAGCGGAAAAGATCCAGAAGCGCCCTCCGTCGGTCCGCCCAGCTGTCAGCGTGATCTTGGGTATATATAAAAAATAAACTTGCTTAAGAAATAGGGTTTGGTTTGGTTTGGCAGCGTTTGTTCAGTTGTTTCAGTTGATAGCGTTAGGTTTAGCCTGACAGCGTTTCTTCGGTCGCTTCCTCTTTTTCTTTCCCATCATCAAACCACCATCAAGTTGATCACGATAGCTAGCTGTACATCCAATGACAACCAGAAAAAACGACATGAAACCACATTTTTTTTTTTGAAACTGGTCACGAAACCACATGGAATGTAAGGCATCCCGACCCGAAATCCGCACACTCGATGATCTCCAACTTCAGAAGATAATTCATTTGCAGTTTACTGACTAGAAAGGTTTCACAGAACCAATATTCATCAAGGAACCTCAACCGCGGAAAAAAGTTAATCAAGGGACTTGGCATGTGTACAAGTTGAAAAAGGGTCCAAAAAGTCTGCAACTGAGTCGAACTGAACGAAACAAACCTTTTGGACGACGAGACGAGCGAGTGTTTGAACAAGGATAACTACACAAGCAAGCTCAAACTTTATTCCGCTAATTATGGTACATAAAAATGTTACAACCAGGCACCAGCACCAGCACAGGAGTGCTCTTTCAGAGTGGCAAGACTAAAAATACAGACCTCGTGGAATCGCAGAAAATGGCATCCAAAGCCAATACAGGAAGGCCGGATAATGCCATAATATATAGACTGCTAGCAAGCAACATGAACGGCTCTGATCCTGCTTACTTCTTGGAAGGAATAAGGTAGTTGAGGAAGGGTTCTGCCTTCGGGGCAATAGACTTCACATCATCAAAAGAGGCCATTTCAAAATCCTCATACTCAAAGCCGGGGGCACAAGTGCAGCCAACAAGGGAGTAGTGCTTCTCGGGATCTCGCTTCCGAGAGTTGACCAGATGGCTGCCATCGGATGCAAACGACTCAACATCCAACGTTGGGAAAGATCCAAACCACACATTTGGTGGCACGGTGTACTGGGGGCGCTGCCCAGCGTCTAGGTGCGGACCAATTACGGTGAGGTCAATGTGGCCATCGTCGTGTAGCTCGAAGACCTAATCAAACAGAGAATAGCAGTATTAGCTATATTCAAAATGGCAATCTCACTGCCCATATAAAGGCAAGCGTGCAACTGTCACCAACCGTGAGAGGCTCTCCCTTGTAGAAATGCCAGGTTTCAGCACAAGGAATACGATGCAGATGTGAAACACTCCCTGCAGGAAGCAAGAAATAGATAGCAGTGCTCACAGCACGGCCGACCTTGTCTGCAGCATACATAAAGACGGTATTAGAGGTATTTCAATGGCAGCTTGACGATATGTTCACCTGCCCTCCACTTCTAGGATGTACTCCATACAGCACTCCAGACTAAAACAGAGGGAGAGCACAACAGTCATTTAAACAAGACCTTCTGGTAAACATTTCCAATCAAGAAGCATCAATAGGTTTCCCGTTTAACTATCAGAACAGTATAAGGTAGACAGACATCAACAGGTACAAATCCAAACCTGGAGTTACCAAATTAGCAGAAAGATAAATAGTTCACACTAAATTTGCCTTTTGTGGAGCATATTAAAAAGGAGCGAGTTCCTATCAAGAATGTTTGCAGTAACTGTAACTGTTCTGGCAGCGATAACAGCGTGTACTATTTTTGTTAGAAGAATCAACTATCCTTGTGCAGCCATCCTGCGACATCTTATGACATCCATTTACAGGTTCCGGTAGGCAGTAGAAGCAGAGCAAGTACAGTAATGCAATCTTCCTAAAAGCAATCATGCCTGATGTATGTAACAACAGTAGCATAGCAAAATGTATTTCATGCCTGATGTATGTAATAGCAGTAGCACAAAGTTATACTGTACTAACTAGTGGTATATCTAAGACATCATGATACGCCCAGGCCCCAATCCCCTGGCTAACACCCCTGGTTTCTGCGCACTCGATGATGCAGACACAGTGGTGGGTTTTACTATCTGAATTCCCACTTGCCAGAATATGGTACTCTACCATCTAAGGTCTCCAAGGTGTCTTCTGCACACGCTAAGGCGAAGAACAAGCAGAGACCCCGATTGAACTGGGCCCAATCCAATCGGCGCATCGCACCGCACACTGCTGCACCTTATGTTTCATCTTTCTGAACAGAAATACTCCGTACTAACCATCCCACTCCATCCGTGGAGACTGGAGAGAGCGATCAGATCAGATGAAACAGACGAGAAATGGGCGGGCGTACACTGCGGCGGGAGCTGGGCGGTGGTGAGGGAGACGGAGGAGTCGCGGAAGGTCTCGGCGTAGAAGCCGCCCTCCGGGTGCGGCTTCAGATCCAGCAGCGCCGCTACCTCCGTGGCCGTCATCTCGCAGGAGCCCATCTCTGTCGCTGTCCGCTTCGAGGTCCCTGGCTTTCTGGTGGCGAGGTAATCTAGGGTCGTTGAGCGGAGCCGGAGCCGCCGGTGATTGATTGGGCTGTTTGTTTTATCCGGCTGGAACGTGGGGGGTGCGCCGGGGAGCGGCTGCGGGGGTTGGTGGTGGTCAAGGTCTCCCCTCCCCTGTGCCGGTCAGCCGATTTGGATACTCTACGTGCTGAACCGGCTGCTCCTTGTTTTCTTCGCAATGCTAATTGGCGAACGTTCGCTGACTTCCAGCGAGCGCCCTCACAGCCGTTTGCTCGAGATCAGCCTAAAAAAGTTGTCACCCCCTATAACTAAAATTGCCATGAAAATCGTTCGTAAATGGCATCCTCCTTAGCAAACGTTCACTAGCTAACAGGTTTTTATAAAGCCTTATTTGTGTTGTTGGGCGCCTGCTAACTCAACATAGCATTCCCTTCTTACTATTAAACTTAGGACTTTGGTCGAGCTTTTCGGGGTGGCACGGTAGGTCCAAAGCATGACACGATGTGGAGTAAAACTGGTCGTGCTTGGATCGGGCCTGCCTAGTTGGATCCAAAATCTTCAAGTGAATTGCAAAAAACCACCACATTGAAGCCTAGGGTTGCAGAAAAGACTCTTCTACGTTTTTGTGCCAGAAAAACTGATTTCGCGCCTAATCATTTGCAGAAAACACCTAACCGTCTGTTTGGACAGTTTAACCTCTATTATGACAGGCGGGGCTCGATTTTGAGGATGTGGCGTGACGCCCACGAGCTCACGCCGTCTGACGGTGCTATAGTGGCAACGGACGCGCCGTCTCGGTAAAAACAGCACGAGTCTCTTATCCACTTCATTCTCCCCTTTTCACCACTCTACTCTCCTCTGTCTCTCTTTCTCCCCGTGCTCCATGGCGACGACGAGCCCTGACGACGGCGGGGGAGTGGATGCCTCCGGCGGGGGAGTGGATGGAGGCTGCAGCGGAGGGTTGCTTCCCGGCGGCGAATCGATCGAAGTGGAGGAGGTGTGCGGCAGCTCAAACCCTAGTCGGGCCCCGAAGAGGAGAGTGTCGTCGCCGTCGCTTGAGTACCGCGCCGCCGGCGCTCTTGCCCGTGCTGTGCAAGCTACTCCGACGGGTAGCCATCAATGGGCTTCTGCATTTGGTGGCGTTGAGTAAGTTCTCCCCCTCTTTTACTGTGGATTCTAGGGTTAGGGTTCAATTTCTCATTGTTCAATAGTTAGGCTTCGATTTGAATGAACTGTAGGCCATTATTGTTTGTAGTCTAACCTTTGATATGTATCCTATCAGTTAGATGAATTTGGTTCAGTGTATGAAGTTAACTGAATTTTCTCAGTGTACAAAAGGTTTTCAGTTGACTGAATATTGTTTAGTGTCAACAGTTAACTGAATATGCACTGTTTATAGTGTATAGTGTAGTCAGTTAACTGAATTTTCTCATTTGTAATATTTAACTGAATATGCACTGAATAGTTAACTAAATTTTCTCATTTGTAATATTTCAGTTAACTGAATATGCACCGTATATAGTGTAGTCAGTCCATTGAAACTGTATGTATGAACTTAACTGAATTTTTTTAGTGTTCAAAAGATTTCAATTAACTGAATATGTATCAGTTTCACCTAGTAATTTGTAATATTTATTTGTGCACTGTATATACTTCAGTTTGTTATTGATTTTAATTATTAGAAATGTATGCATAGAAATTAATGTGTAGCTTCTTTGCTTTGTAGTTTGTGTGATGATGTGTGGGAAGTTAGGCTCCACTTTCATGACAGGGACAATTTGGAAAGGACCATGTGTGTTTCAGACATAACATTTCTGTATCTAATAACACTAATAGAGACAGCGGGCTATGGAGAGGATGACTACATGTACTTTGTTAGGGATGCTGGCTTGGGAGTAGCTGGTTTGGAAGAGATCTGTGATGATGACAAGGTTGATGAGATGCTAGACCACATTGCCAACAGAGATCAGACCATAGTTAATCTTACAGTAGTTAGGGGTAGTGAGCCCAGACCTGGAGATTTAAACATAGGTCATGTTTGTGAGCAGCAGGTCCCTATAGGCAGTGTTGGAGAGAGGATTGTGTATGAGGTCAGTGAGGAAGGTGTGGTGTACAGGTCACCATCCAAAAAAAAGGAGAGTTGCACAAGTTGATGAGCAGGAGGCACAAGAAATGGATCAAGGAAATGCAGGAGATGTTGATTTGGAGCAAGAGGAGTTGGAAAGAACTATGGAGCTTAAGAGGAGGAATAAAATACAAAGGTATAAGAAGCATAAGAAGAGTGTTGAGAGAGTGGAGGCAGTTAAAAGAAAACTTCCTGTTTTACTAACTGAAGATGACTCTAACTTGGAGCAAGATGAGGATTTCATGGCTAGGATGGCTGAGATGAGGAGGCAGAGACAGGGCCCATTTTTACACTTTGAAGGTGACACTGATGTTGAAGAACCTTATGAGCTAGAAGAAGAGGTAGTGTATGAGGAACATGGAGAGGATGAGGAAATTGAAGAGGAGGTGGTACCACAAGGGGAAAAGAGGAAGAAGTTGAAAGTAAGAAAGGGGCCAACTAGTAGATCACATGCAAGTTTGGAGCAAAAATTTGAGGATGTTTGGGTGCCATCATCTGATGAGGATCCAAATCCTGGTGATTTGGAGGAGGAGGAGGATGGGGCTCCCCCTAGCTTTTGTGCTTGGCAATAAGAGTAGGGCCAAAAAACCCAAACCAAGAATCTGGTATGCTGAGGATAGAGAGAGCCCAGAGATGCAGTTTGTAAAGAAGCTTTGTTTTGAAAGTGTTTACCAATTTAGAAGGGCACTTCTCACATTCCACATAGCTCAAAATAGAAAGTGTCAGTTTCATAGGAACTGCAATGACAGAATCATAGCTATTTGCAGACATGAAGATTGCCCTTTTTTCATTACAGCTTCTGTGTTGGCAAATGAGAGAACATTTTGCATTAGAAAGGCAAATTTTTTGCACACATGTCCAGTTGTAGCAGAGAGCACCAAGGTGACTACCAAGTGGGTCACACATCAGGTGTTAGAAGCAATAAGAACAGACTTGAACACATCAATAACTACAATAATGCAAAATCTGAAGAGCAAGTATGGAGTTGAGATCATCACTCATATGGCCTACGGGGCTAAGAACAAAGCAGTTGAGATGGTGCAAGGAGATCAGAGGGGTCAGTATACCAGGATCAGGGATTATTTGCAGGCTGTCTTGGACACAAATCCAGGTAGTAGGTGCATTGTCACTACTAAGTTCTTGAAGGAAACATCCAAGCAAAAATCCAAGGTTCCATGGCCTGTTCATCTGTTTGAATGCTTGCAAGGAAGGATTTCTGAATGGATGTAGACCATTCATAGGTGATTACTTTACTTTGTTTAGTTTGCCTTGTTTGAATGCCTTGTTTCTGACTTGTGTTGTGTGCCATTGCAGGTGTGGATGGATGCTTCATCAAGATGTATACTGGCCAACAAATCCTGGCTGCCACAGGAACGGATGGGAATAATAACATATATCCCATTGCTTTTGCAGTTGTGGACAAAAAAGACACAAAAAGTTGGACTTGGTTTCTATCTGAACTGAAGATAGCAATTGGTGGAGAATCAGGGAGATTTGGTTATCACACCATAATCTCTGATAGACAGAAGGTAATTCCCATGTTTAGTTTTATTTTATTATATATATTGCTTAGTTCATAATTGCATAGTACATAATTGCTTAATTAGTTGTTGGTCATATACATTGCTTAGTTGTGATTATGGTTATTTCTCCAAACAGGGCCTTCTTAAAGCTGCAAACAATGTATTCCCCAACTGCCCACATAGATTCTGCCTTACACACATCTATCAAAACTTTCAGACTGCTAGTTTTAGGGGGTCAGAATTAAAGAAGTACATGGATAAAGCTAGTTACTCTTATACTGAACATGACCATCTTGCTGCAATGGATGCTCTTAAAAATGAGTGCAAGGCTGCTTGGGCTTGGCTTAACAAAGTTCCTAGAGCTGCTTGGGCTAGATTTGCAATGGACTTCAATTGCAAAACTGACCTAGTTGTCGACAATATTAGTGAGGTCTTTAACAAGATGATATTAGATGTGAGTGGCAAACCAATAAAGAGTATGATAGATGGAATCAGGATAAAGTTGATGGTTAGGTTCAATGGCAATAAGACTAAGACAGAGGTAGCCAAGTGGGATATATGCCCAACATATGCTGAGTTGCTTGAAGAAGCAAAGAAAAATTCTAGGAACTGTCAAGCATTGATGGCTGGGCCAAATATCTACCAAGTGACAAGCAATGAGAGAACTTATTCAGTTAACCTGTAGCATAGGACATGTGGGTGCAGGAAATGGGATATGACTGCAGTCCCATGCAATCATGCAGTATCAGCTATCACCAAAGCCAAACTGAGGCCTGAAGACTTTGTACATGGAGAGGCGACTAGGAGAGCCCCGCGCCGGTGGCCACTCCGGCCCCGGCGGCCACCCTTCCTTCGTCGGAGTCCATTCCGGAGCCAGCGCCCACCTCCTTCACGTCGGTGGCCACTATGGCACCGGCATCCACCGCACTCTCTCTTCGTCCCTTGGATTGCTTCGGGCGGTTCTTCTGCTCCCTTGGGTGGTGGCGTAGCTGGGTCATGGACCATGGCACCAATCAACCTTAACTTCAACCGTGGCAAGGATTTTCAGGCAAGTGTTCGTTCCAAGTTTGGTCATCCGGTGGTGTTCTCACCAGGCTTTCGGCAAAAGAGTTTATTTTGGTGGTTTCGTTTAGCTGTGCTTCTTTCAAATTGGATATTCATACGGTTAGTGTGGCTCTTCATGCCACTTTTGGAGGCTATACCCAAGGTTTTCGAGTTTCTCTTCTCAAGGATAGATCTTTCAAGTTCAACGTTGCTTCTAAGTCAGTTGGTTTCCAAATTTACAATGGTGATAAAGTGTCTGGAAAAGATTTCGAGATGGTTTTCAGCCTTTGGGGTAATGGTGGACCACATTGGATTAGAGAAGAACAGTTATTTTACAAAGAAGAGGAGGATGAGTGTGTTGGGTAACGTAGTAATTTCAAAAAAATTCCTACGCACACGCAAGATCATGGTGATGCATAGCAACGAGAGGGGAGAGTGTTGTCCATGTACCCTCGTAGACCGAAAGTGGAAGCGTTAGCACAACGCGGTTGATGTAGTCGAACGTCTTCACGATCAGACCGATCCAAGTACCGAACGCACGACACCTTCGAGTTCAGCACATGTTCAGCTCGATGACGTCCCGCGAACTCCGATCCAGCAGAGCTTCACGGCAGAGTTCCGTCAGCACGACGGCGTGGTGACAGTGATGATGTTTCTACCGACGCAGGACTTCGCCTAAGCACCGCTACGATATGACCGAGGTGGAATATGGTGGAGGGGGTCACCGCACACGGCTGGGAAAGATCAACTGATCAACTTGTGTGTCTAGAGGTGCCCCCTGCCCCTCTATATAAAGGAGCAAGGGGGGAGGCCGGCCGGCCCTCTATGGGCGCGCCAGGAGGAGTCCTCCTCCTCCTAGTAGGAGTAGGACTCCCCTTTCCTACTCCTACCTAGTAGGAGTAGGACTCCCCTTTCCTACTCCTACTAGGAGGAGGAAAGGAAGGAGGAGAAGGAGAAGGAAGGAGAAGGAGGAAAAGGAGGAAAGGGGGGCCGGCCCCCTAGTCCAATTCGGTTTGGGCTAGGGGGGCCGCGCGCCCTGCCTCCTCTCTTCCACCACTTGGCCCATGAGGCCCATTACTTCTTCCTCGTATTCCCGTAACTCCCCGGTACCCCCAAAAATACCCGAATCACTCGGAACCTTTCCGATGTCCGAATATAGTCGTCCAATATATAGATCTTTACGTCTCGACCATTTCGAGACTCCTCGTCATGTCCCCGATCTCATCCGGGACTCCGAACTACCTTCGGTACATCAAATCACATAAACTCATAATACAATCGTCACCGAAACTTTAAGCGTGCGGACCCTACGGGTTCGAGAACTATGTAGACATGACCGAGACATGTCTTCGGTCAATAACCAATAGCGGAACCTGGATGCTCATATTGGCTCCCACATATTCTACGAAGATCTTTATCGGTCAGACCGCATAACAACATACGTTGTTCCCTTTGTCATCGGTATGTTACTTACCCGAGATTCGATCGTCGGTATCTCAATACGTAGTTCAATCTCGTTACCGGCAAGTCTCTTTAGTCATTCCGTAATACATCATCCCGTAACTAACTTATTAGTTGCAATGCTTGCAAGGATTAAGTGATGTGCATTACCGAGAGGGCCCAGAGATACCTCTCCGACAATCGGAGTGACAAATCCTAATATCGAAATACACCAACCCAACAAGTACCTTCGGAGACACCTGTAGAGCACCTTTATAATCACCCAGTTACGTTGTGACGTTTGGTAGCACACAAAGTGTTCCTCCAGTAAACGTGAGTTGCATAATCTCATAGTCATAGGAACATGTATAAGTTATGAAGAAAGCAATAGCAACAAACTAAACGATCAAGTGTTAAGCTAATGGAATGGGTCAAGTCAATCACATCATTCTCCTAATGATGTGATCCCGTTAATCAAATGACAACTCATGTCTATGGCTAGGAAACATAACCATGTTCGATTAACGAGCTAGTCAAGTACAGGCATACTAGTGACACTCTATTTATCTATGTATTCACACATGTATTATGTTTCCGGTTAATACAATTCTAGCATGAATAATAAACATTTATCATGACATAAGGAAATAAATAATAAATTTATTATTGCCTCTAGGGCATATTTCCTTCAGTCTCCCACTTGCACTAGAGTCAATAATCTAGATTACACAATAATGATTCTAACACCCATGGAGCCTTGGTGCTGATCATGTTTTGCTCGTAGAAGAGGCTTAGTCAGCGGGTCTGCAACATTCAGATCCGTATGTATCTTGCAAATTTCTATGTCTCCCACTTGGACTAAATTCTGAATGGAATTGAAGCGTATATTGATGTGCTTGGTTCTCTTGTGAAATCTGGATTCCTTCGCCAAGGCAATTGCACCAGTATTGTCACAAAAGATTTTCATTGGACCCGATGCACTAGGTATGACACCTAGATCGGATATGAACTCCTACATCCAGACTCCTTCATTTGCTGCTTCCGAAGCAGCTATGTACTTCGCTTCACATGTAGATCCTGCCACGACGCTTTGTTTAGAACTGCACCAACTGACAGCTCCACCGTTCAATATAAACACGTATCCGGTTTGCGATTTAGAATCGTCTGGATCAGTGCCAAAGCTTGCATCAACGTAACCATTTACGATGAGCTCTTTGTCACCTCCATATATGAGAAACATATCCTTAGTCCTTTTCAGGTACTTCAGGATGTTCTTGACCGCTGTCCAGTGATCCACTCCAGGATTACTTTGGTACCTCCCTGCTAGACTTATAGCAAGGCACACATCAGGTCTGGTACACAGCATTGCATACATGATAGAGCCTATGGCTGAAGCATAGGGAACATCTTTCATTTTCTCTCTATCTTCTGCGGTGGTCGGACATTGAGTCTTACTCAACTTCACACCTTGTAACACAGGCAAGAGCCCTTTCTTTGCCTGATCCATTTTGAACTTCTTCAAAACTTTGTCAAGGTATGTGCTTTGTGAAAGTCCAATTAAGCGTCTTGATCTATCTCTATAGATCTTAATGCCCAATATGTAAGCAGCTTCACCGAGGTCTTTCATTGAAAAACTCTTATTCAAATATCCCTTTATGCTATCCAGAAATTCTATATCATTCCCAATCAATAATATGTCATCCACATATAATATTAGAATTGCTACAGAGCTCCCACCCACTTTCTTGTAAATACAGGCTTCTCCAAAAGTCTGTACAAAACCAAATGCTTTGATCACACTATCAAAGTGTTTATTCCAACTCCGAGAGGCTTGCACCAGTCCATAAATGGATCGCTGGAGCTTGCACACTTTGTTAGCTCCCTTTGGATCGACAAAACCTTCTGGTTGCATCATATACAACTCTTCTTCCAGAAATCCATTCAGGAATGCAGTTTTAACATCCATTTGCCAAATTTCATAATCATAGAATACGGCAATTGCTAACATGATCCGGACAGACTTAAGCATCGCTACGGGTGAGAAGGTCTCATCGTAGTCAATCCCTTGAACTTGTCGAAAACCTTTTGCAACAAGTCGAGCTTTGTAGACAGTAATATTACCGTCAGCATCAGTCTTCTTCTTGAAGATCCATTTATTCTCAATTGCTTGCCGATCAACGGGCAAGTCAACCAAAGTCCACACTTTGTTCTCATACATGGATCCCATATCAGATTTCATGGCTTCTAGCCATTTTGCGGAATCTGGGCTCACCATCGCTTCTTCATAGTTCGTAGGTTCATCATGATCTAGTAGCATGACTTCCAGAACAGAATTACCGTACCACTCTGGTGCGGATCTTATTCTGGTTGATTTACGAGGTTCGGTAGTAACTTGATCAGAAGTTTCATGATCATTATCATTAGCTTCCTCACTAATTGGTGTAGGTGTCACAGAAACCAGTTTCTGTGATGTACTACTTTCCAATAAGGGAGCATGTACAGTTACCTCATCAAGTTCTACTTTCCTCCCACTCACTTCTTTCGAGAGAAACTCCTTCTCTAGAAAGGATCCATTCTTAGCAACGAAAGTCTTGCCTTCGGATCTGTGATAGAAGGTGTACCCAACAGTTTCCTTTGGGTATCCTATGAAGACACATTTTTCCGATTTGGGTTCGAGCTTATCAGGTTGAAGCTTTTTCACATAAGCATCGCAGCCCCAAACTTTCAGAAATGACAACTTTGGTTTCTTGCCAAACCACAGTTCATAAGGCGTCATCTCAACGGATTTCGATGGTGCCCTATTTAACGTGAATGCAGCCGTCTCTAAAGCATAACCCCAAAATGATAGCGGTAAATCTGTAAGAGACATCATAGATCGCACCATATCTAGTAAAGTACGATTACGACGTTCGGACACACCATTACGCTGTGGTGTTCCGGGTGGCATGAGTTGCGAAACTATTCCGCATTGTTTCAAATGTAGACCGAACTCGCAACTCAAATATTCTCCTCCACGATCAGATCGTAGAAACTTTATTTTCTTGTTACGATGATTTTCAACTTCACTCTGAAATTCTTTGAACTTTTCAAATGTTTCAGACTTATGTTTCATCAAGTAGATATACCCATATCTGCTTAAATCATCTGTGAAGGTGAGAAAATAACGATATCCTCCACGAGCCTCAATATTCATAGGACCACATACATCTGTATGTATGATTTCCAACAAATCCGTTGCTCTCTCCATAGTACCGGAGAATGGCGTTTTGGTCATCTTGCCCATGAGGCACGGTTCGCAAGTACCAAGTGATTCATAATCAAGTGATTCCAAAAGTCCATCAGTATGGAGTTTCTTCATGTGCTTTACACCGATATGACCTAAACGGCAGTGCCACAAATAAGTTGTACTATCATTATCAACTCTGCATCTTTTGGTTTCAACATTATGAATATCTGTATCACTACTATCGAGATTCATCAAAAATAGACCACTCTTAAAGGGTGCATGACCATAAAAGATATTACTCATATAAATAGAACAACCATTATTCTCTGATTTAAATGAATAACCGTCTCGCATCAAACAAGATCCAGATATAATGTTCATGCTCAACGTTGGCACCAAATAACAATTATTTAGGTCTAAAGCTAATCCCAAAGGTAGATGTAGAGGTAGCGTGCCGAACGCGATCACATCGACTTTGGAACCATTTCCCACGTGCATCGTCACCTCGTCCTTTGCCAGTGTTCGTTTAATCCGTAGTCCCTGTTTCGAGTTGCAAATGTTAGCAACAGAACCAATATCAAATACCCAGGTGCTACTGCGAGCTCTAGTAAGGTACACATCAATAACATGTATATCACATATACCTTTGTTCACCTTGCCATCCTTCTTATCCGCCAAATACTTGGGGCAGTTCCGCTTCCAGTGTCCAGTCTGCTTGCAGTAGAAGCACTCAGTTTCAGGCTTAGGTCCAGATTTGGGTTTCTTCTCCTGAGCAATAACTTGCTTACTGTTCTTCTTGAAGTTCCCCTTCTTCTTCCCTTTGCCCTTTTTCTTGAAACTGGCGGTCTTGTTGACCATCAACACTTGATGCTCCTTCTTGATTTCTACCTCTGCAGCCTTTAGCATTGCGAAGAGCTCGGGAATTGTCTTATCCATCCCTTGCATGTTATAGTTCATCATGAAGCTCTTGTAGCTTGGTGGCAGTGATTGAAGAACTCTGTCAATGACACTATCAACAGGAAGATTAACTCCCAGTTGAGTCAAGTGATTATGATAACCAGACATTTTGAGTATATGTTCACTGATAGAACTATTCTCCTGCATCTTGCAGCTATAGAATTTATTGGAGACTTCATATCTCTCAATCCGGGAATTTGCTTGAAATATTAACTTCAACTCCTGGAACATCTCATATGCTCCATGACATTCAAAACGTCGTTGAAGTCCCGATTCTAAGCCGTAAAGCATGGCACACTGAACTATTGAGTAGTCATCAGCTTTGCTCTGCCAGACGTTCATAACATCTGGTGTTGCTCCAGTAGCAGGCCTGGCACCTAGCGGTGCTTCCATGACGTAATTCTTCTATACAGCAATGAGGATAATCGTCAAGTTACGGACCTAGTTCGTGTAATTGCTACCATCATCTTTCAACTTTGCTTTCTCAAGGAACGCATTAAAATTCAACGGAACAACAGCACGGGCCATCTATCTACAATCAAACATAGACAAGCAAGATACTATCAGGTACTAAGTTCATGATAAATTTAAGTTCAATTAATCATATTACTTAAGAACTCCCACTTAGAAAAACATCCCTCTAATCTTCTAAGTGATCACGTGATCCAAATCAACTAAACCATAACCGATCATCACGTGAAATGGAGTAGCTTTCAATGGTGAACATCAATATGTTGATCATATCTACTATATGATTCACGCTCGACCTTTCGGTCTCAGTGTTCCGAGGCCATATCTACATATGCTAGGCTCGTCAAGTTTAACCTGGGTATTCTGCATGTGCAAAACTGGCTTGCACCCGTTGTAGATGGACGTAGAGCTTATCACACCCGATCATCACGTGGTGTCTGGGCACGACGAACTTCGGCAATGGTGCATACTCAGGGAGAACACTTTTTATCTTGAAATTTAGTGAGAGATCATCTTATAATGCTACCGTCAATCAAAGCAAGATAAGATGCATAAAAGATAAACATCACATGCAATCAATATAAGTGATATGATATGGCCATCATCATCTTGTGCTTGTGATCTCCATCTCCGAAGCACCGTCATGATCACCATCGTCACCGGCGCGACACCTTGATCACCATCGTAGCATCGTTGTCGTCTCACCAATCTTATACTTCCACGACTATCACTACCACTTAGTGATAAAGTAAAGCATTACAGCGCAATTGCATTGCATACAATAAAGCGACAACCATATGGCTCCTGCCAGTTGCCGATAACTCGGTTACAAAACATGATCATCTCATACAATAAAATTTAGCATCATGTCTTGACCATATCACATCACAACATGCCCTGCAAAAACAAGTTAGACGTCCTCTACTTTGTTGTTGTAAGTTTTACGTGGCTGCTACGGGCTTAGCAAGAACCGTTCTTACCTACGCATCAAAACCACAACGATAGTTTGTCAAGTTGTTGCTATTTTAACCTTCGCAAGGACCGGGCATAGCCACACTTGGTTCAACTAAAGTTGGAGAAACTGACACCCGCCAGCCACCTGTGTGCAAAGCACGTCGGTAGAACCAGTCTCGCGTAAACGTACGCGTAATGTCGGTCCGGGCCGCTTCGTCCAACAATACCACCGAACCAAAATATGATATGCTGGTAAGCAGTATGACTTATATCGCCCACAACTCACGTGTGTTCTACTCGTGCACAACATCAACGCATAAAACCTAGGCTCGGATGCCACTGTTGGGTAACGTAGTAATTTCAGAAAAATTCCTACGCACACGCAAGATCATGGTGATGCATAGCAACGAGAGGGGAGAGTGTTGTCCACGTACCCTCGTAGACCGAAAGCGGAAGCGTTAGCACAACGCGGTTGATGTAGTCGAACGTCTTCACGATCCGACCGATCCAAGTACCGAACGCATGGCACCTCCGAGTTCAGCACACGTTCATCTCGATGACGTCCCGCGAACTCTGATCCAGCAGAGCTTCACGGGAGAGTTCCGTCAGCACGACGGCGTGGTGACAGTGATGATGTTGCTACCGACGCAGGGCTTCGCCTAAGCACCGCTACGATATGACTGAGGTGGAATATGGTGGAGGGGGCACCGCACACGGCTGGGAGAGATCAACTGATCAACTTGTGTGTCTAGAGGTGCCCCCTTGTCCCTGTATATAAAGGAGCAAGGGGGGAGGCCGGCCGGCCCTCTATGGGCGTGCCAGGAGGAGGAGTCCTCCTCCTAGTAGGAGTAGGACTCACCTTTCCTACTCCTACTAGGAGGAGGAAAGGAAGGAGGAGAAGGAGAAGGAAGGAGAAGGAGGAAAAGGAGGAAAGGGGGGCCGGCCCCCTAGTCCAATTCGGTTTGGGCTAGGGGGGCCGCGCGCCCTGCCTCCTCTCTTCCACCACTTGGCCCATGAGGCCCATTACTTCTTCCTCGTATTCCCGTAACTCCCCGGTACCCCCGAAAATACCCGAATCACTCGGAACCTTTCCGATGTCCGAATATAGTCATCCAATATATTGATCTTTACGTCTCGACCATTTCGAGACTCCTCGTCATGTCCCCGATCTCATCCGGGACTCCGAACTACCTTCGGTACATCAAATCACATAAACTCATAATACAACCGTCACCGAAACTTTAAGCGTGCGGACCCTACGGGTTCGAGAACTATGTAGACATGACCGAGACATGTCTCCGGTCAATAACCAATAGCGGAACCTGGATGCTCATATTGGCTCCCACATATTCTACGAAGATCTTTATCGGTCAGACTGCATAACAACATACGTTGTTTCCTTTGTCATCGTATGTTACTTGCCCGAGATTCGATCGTCGGTATCTCAATACGTAGTTCAATCTCGTTACCGGCAAGTCTCTTTACTCGTTCCGTAATACATCATCCCGCAACTAACTTATTAGTTGCAATGCTTGCAAGGCTTAAGTGATGTGCATTACCGAGAGGGCCCAGAGATACCTCTCCCACAATCGGAGTGACAAATCCTAATCTCGAAATACGCCAACCCAACAAGTACCTTCAGAGACACCTGTAGAGCACCTTTATAATCACCCAGTTACGTTGTGACGTTTGGTAGCACACAAAGTGTTCCTCCGGTAAACGGGAGTTGCATAATCTCATAGTCATAGGAACATGTATAAGTTATGAAGAAAGCAATAGCAACAAACTAAACGATCAAGTGCTAAGCTAATGGAATGGGTCAAGTCAATCACATCATTCTCCTAATTATGTGATCCCGTTAATAAAATGACAACTCATGTCTATGGCTAGGAAACATAACCATGTTCGATTAACGAGCTAGTCAAGTAGAGGCATACTAGTGACACTTTGTTTGTCTATGTATTCACACATGTATTATGTTTCTGGTTAATACAATTCTAGCATGAATAATAAACATTTATCATGATATAAGGAAATAAATAATAACTTTATTATTGCCTCTAGGGCATATTTCCTTCAGAGTGGACTCTGGTTGGCCGCAATGGTAGACCGGTTGATGTTTCCTCCGGCGATCGCCGGAGCAGGTCACCGGGGCGAGGCACACGTTCAGTTTTCCAACGTCTTTCAGGCAGCATTCAAGGAGGGCGTGATTCTAGCATGCTGCAAATTACTCAAGGTATTACGGGGCAATCTAATGACCCAGATTCCACGCTGCATGGACCGGTCAATAACGTGCATGAGCGCATTAATGACCCACGTACGTGTTTTACATGTGGCGAAGTTGGCCATATTGCCAGGTTTTGTCCCCGACCGTGCTCTACGTGCACTGGGCTATGGCCTTTTATTCGGTTTGAGCTTTTTCCAAGCCCACCAGCTGAGGCTTGGGCTCCAGGGGAGGTGGAGTCTTGGTTTACCCAACACGGGCCCGTTATCCAATTCAGGCAAGCGACATCATTCAAAGAGCTGGTCATGGGATATTTCTCTAATTTCCAACCGAGACCAGTGCCGGACTCCTCGCATTCCTCTGCTCTCTCCTTTTGTGCCGCTCCGTCGACTTCTTCGCCACCTACCTCTGACACCTCTCCACCACGCAGTGAGCTTCTCCAGTGCTCTGGTCCTTCAATGGCGAACATCCCCATAGACCCGCAGCCTTTCTTCCCACATGGATTCCAGATTCAGCACATCGAAGGCCGTACAGGGGTTTCTCGGGTGGTGCTTCCTCGTCGAGCTCGCCGCCATGAGGATTGGGCGATTGCTACTATCCAGCCTCTGCCAGATGAGGTACTATTTCCTAATGTCAGAGAGGTTCTAGAGGATTTCCTGCAGCATGACCCTGTGGCTCAAGTGGGGGTCAGAGACATCCAGCCATGCCCATTTGGGGAGGCTTATGTTCTGTTCCGGCATGTGCGAGACAGAGATAGGCTAGTTAGGGATAGCCCGCATGCTTTTGGGGATGTGTTTATTTCCTTCTCTAGGCACAATGAGGGCCGCAACTAGAGGAGAGTCAATTTCAATAGGGTTTGTTGGTTGTTGATCGTGGGTATTCCATTTGATAACAGCAACACTGAATATGTTGCTGCAGCAATTGCGAGATTTGCGAAGATCATTAGTTGGGAAAAAGAGGATGCTCTGAAAGGGAAGTGTAACACCCCAGATGTAACTTTCCCAATTTGTACTCCAACTCTTGCCGTTTCCGGCGTCAAGTTATATTTATTTCCTCGGGTTCGGGTCTTTGTCTCAGTGTGTTGTTGTCTTTGTCATGCATCTCATATCATGTCATCATGTGCATTGCATTTGCATACGTGTTCGTCTCATGCATTCGAGCATTTTTCCCGTTGTCCGTTTTGCATTCCGGCGCTTCGTTCTCCTCCGGTGGTCATTTCTTGCTTTCTTTCGTGTGTGGGGATTAAACATTTCCGGATTGGACCGAGACTTGCCAAGCGGCCTTGGTTTACTACCGGTAGACCGCCTGTCAAGTTTCGTGTCATTTGGACTTCGTTTGATACTCCAACGGTTAACCGAGGGACCGAAAAGGCCTCGTGTGTGTTGCAGCCCAACACCCCTCCAATTTGGCCCAAAACCCACCAAACTCTGCTCCATCATCTAGAGCGTTCGATCACGATCGCGTGGCCGAAAACCGCACCTCATTTGGACTCTCCTAGCTCCCTCTATGTCTATTTAAAGAACCCCCAAAATTCGGATCTTCTCCTCCCCCGAAACCCTAGCTCCATTCGTCTTCGTGCGCCGCCGGACAAAAGTCGCGCCGACGGACATTGTCCGCGCAGCCGCCGTGCCTACTAGGGGGCGCCACGTGGCGGGCGCCGCCGCCCCGCGCCGCCGGCCCGGCGAGCCCGCGGGAGGCCCCCGAGCCCGCTTCCTCCGCCGCCAGGCCGCGCCTCCCCCGAGCCGTAGCTCCCGGCTCCGCCGCCTCCCTCGCCCACTCCGGCGGCCGGAGCACCGCGCCGCTTCCCCGCCGCCTCGCTCCGCCGTCGCCGCCGGCCGCCGCCTCGCCTCGCCGTCGCCGCCTTGCCCGACCGCCGCCGCCGCCCGGAGCGCCGCGAGCCGCCCGGCCGTCGCCGACCTCGCCTCCGCCGTCTTCGTCCCCGCCGTCCTCGGCTTCCGCGCGCCTATGAACAGTGCGATCCAGATCTGGATCGGGGTTGCTACAGTAAACCCTAATCCGGGGTAGTTTTTTCACTAAGTCCCGGATATTTTTAGTTCATATGCCCATGTTCGCGGCTTCGTAACTTTGCATCCGTAGCTCCGATTCATGCATATAGCATATCAAAATGTTCATCTCAGAGAGTACATCATTTCATTCCATTGCATCATTTTCATTTGAGCTCATCTTGATGCCCGAAATGCTGTTAGAAGAGGGCTACTTGAGTTAATTGTCAGATCTGCTACTCCGTTTAGCACTTTTGTCATTTTTGCCATGATTTTTGTGTGCATGATATGGCCGTGAGTTCTACATGTGTTTTGTTAAGGATTTTGTCATCTCTCCAGAGGTGCAACCCATGTATTTTTAGGATGTGTGTGGTGACTTGTGCAAGCTTGCAAAGTGGTGCACTTGCTAATTCTGTTTTCAGGGACTTAGTAATTTCACTAAGTCCTGGGATTGTTTATCTCACGATGCCATATGTTCATGTTGTTTCCTAGTGATCCGTGCCTCTTTTGAGGATGATCAGTAAGGGAGTTTTGTTAATATTGTAGTTCTCTATCCATCCATGTATTTGTTTGCAATTATGGAGCACCATAGCTTGAGTCAATCGAGCTCTACTTTTGCTTCGTTGCGAATCTGGGCAGATCGTCAACTTGTTTGCGATTTTGCCGATGTTATTGTAGTTGATCCGTGCATGCTATGCCATTGTTCTTGCCATGTCTAGCTTGAATTTTGTGCCTTCTTAAGGGATGTATGATTGTCTTGCCATGACTTGCACCGTGGTGAGTGCATCGAGCTCGTAAACATGCCTTCGTGAGTTATGTTTCAGCTTGTCCCAATTTTCACTAAGTCTGAAAACTGATTATGTTTTTGCTATGTTCGTGTGCTTGTTAGCATATTTTGTGATCTCTTTTGGCTCAAGGTCACCAAGGGACTTTTGTTAAGCTTGTTGAGTATCTCCATTCCATGTCTTTCCTTGTCATGTTCAGGTCCTGTAGCATGTTGTTTTGTTGCTCCGAAGAGGGCTATATGATCTGAAATTCCAGACAAGTGTTAATTTCACTAAGTCTGAGATCTGTTTGTCATTTGCATTTTTGCCATGCTTATTTGAACCTGTTAATGGATGAATTGGACGTAGCTCACTGCTAGACTTTTGTTAAGCATCTTGAATGATTCCCTGCCATGTATTTTGTTGTCATGTTTGGTTGCTGTAGCACGTTCATTTCATTGCATTTAGATGCCTACTTGCTGTAAATCGCAGACCGGTGTCATATTTGAATCGCTTGCCATTTCCAAACCGTAACTCCGATTCCGGCGTTCTTTATATCGTTTTCAAGAAATTTCATCTCATCTTTACAGTGGCACCCTTGGAATTCCAAGTTGAGGCCAGGTTCATGCATTTCCTGTCATATCTTGCATTTTGCATCCCGCATCGCATATCATCTTTGCATCGTGTTGTTTGAGTTTGCACGTGTTTGATTGTATCCTTGTTGCTTGTTTGTCTTGTTTGGGTAGATCCGGGAGACGAGTTCGCTAACGAGGATCTCGTTGAGTTTGCTTTTGAGGATCCAGACAACTCTGACAACTGTGCAGGCAAGATGATCATACCCTTGAAATCACTACTATCTTTGCTATGCTAGTTTGCTCTCTCTTTTGCTATGCCATTGCTACGATGCCTACCACTTGCTTGCAAGCCTCCCAAATCGCCATGTCAAACCTCTAACCCACCATTGTCCTAGCAAACCATTGATTGGCTATGTTACCGCTTTGCTCAGCCCCTCTTATAGCGTTGCTAGTTGCAGGTGAAGATTGGAGACCGTTCCTTGTTGGAACATTATTTACTTGTTGGGATATCATTATATTGCCATGTTATCTTAATGCATCTATATACTTGGTAAAGGGTGGAAGGCTCGGCCTCTCGCCTAGTGTTTTGTTCCACTCTTGCCGCCCTAGTTTCCGTCATATCGGTGTTATGTTCCCGGATTTTGCGTTCCTTACGCGGTTGGGTTATAATGGGAACCCCTTGATAGTTCGCCTTGATTAAAGCTTTTCCAGAAATGCCCAACATTGGTCTTACCATTTGCCACCTATCCTTTTCTTTCCCTTGGGTTATGCAGACTCAAGGGTCATCTTATTTTAACCCCCCCGGGCCAGTGCTCCTCTGAGTGTTGGTCCGACCGAGTAGACTGCGGGGCCACCTCGGGGCAACTTGAGGGCTGGTTTTACTCGTAGGATGTCTCATCTGAGTGTGCCCAGAGAAAGAGATATGTGCAGCTCCTATCGGGATTTGTCGGCACATTCGGGCGGTGTTGCTGGTCTTGTTTTAACCTGTCGAAGTGTCTTGAGTTACCGAGATACCGAGTCTGATCGGAACGTCTTGGGAGGAGGTCTATTCCTTCATTGACCATGAGAGCTTGTCATGGGCTAAGTTGGGACTCCCCTGCAGGGATTGAACTTTCGAAAGCCGTGCCCGCGGTTATGGGTAGATGGGAATTTGTTAATGTCCGGTTGTAGATAACTTGAACCTTAACTTAACTAAAATGAATCACCGAGTGTGTTACCGTGATGGCCTCTTCTCGACGGAGTCCGGGAAGTGGACACGGTGTTGGAGTAATGTTTACGCAGGTTGTTCTCTAGCTTCTCGCTCGTGCTTTGCCTCCTCTTCTCGCTCTCTTTTGCGAATAAGTTAGCCACCATACTTGCTAGTCGCTTGCTGCAGCTCCACTCATATTTTACCTTGCCATACCTATAAGCTTAAATAGTCTTGATCGCGAGGGTGCGAGATTGCTGAGTCCCTGTGGCTCACAGATTACTACTACACCAGATGCAGGGCCTGATGATTCCGCTCCAGGAGACGCGTATGAGCTCAAGTGGGAGTTCGACGAAGACTCTCAATGATACTATGTTTCCTTTCCCGATGATCAGTAGTGGTGCCCAGTTGGGGGTGAACGGGACCGTGTCGCATGTTGGGTTCTCTTTTATTTTGGCGCCGTAGTCGGGCCATGAGTGTTTTGGATGATGTAGTGTTATTTATGTACTTGTTTGATGTGGCGAGTGTAAGCCAACTATGTTATCTCCCCTTTTATTATCATATTACATGGGATGTTGTGAAGATTGCCTAACTTGCGACATATGCCTTCAATGCGATTATGTCTCTAAGTCGTGCCTCGACACGTGGGAGCTATAGTCGCATCGAGGGTGTTATAAGTTGGTAATCAGAGCCTTCCCCGACCTTAGGAGCCCCATTGCTTGATCGTTTTTAGCGGCCGAGTTGTGTCTAGAAAAATGTTTTGAGTATTTTAGGAATTATATATCGGAGAGATTAGGAATTCTTTTTACTTCCCAGTCTCCTCATCGCTCTGGTAAGGCATCCTGACGTAGAGTTTTGACTCTTCTCTTCTCAAATTTCACTAAATTTTTTTAGGATCATGCAGGTATCTTGGAATCGTTCCGATGGTTTTATGATGAGAACATTGTCTTGGTGCCTCCTGTCAGGGGTTTAGTGGAAGTGTCCCGGGGAGTTGAGCTCTGAGGTGTTTTCATCATAATTTTATCATTACAGTTCTGGAATACCCGAGTTTAGTACGCCGACATCGAAAATCTCTTTTATGCAGTTCGTTGGTGAGATAACCTCGACGCCACCTAGTACTGGGGCGGGAGTTCGGGAGTATCACCATAACTTGTATAACGGATGCTTTTCGAAGGTTGAGGTAGATGGTTTCCGAAGGTTTCTTGGTTATGTGTTGAAGGATGGATACAGCTGGATGTAGGATTTGCTAGTTTGGGTGAGATATTATGCTTCCCCTGTATCCCCAACACCTGATTGCATAACCGGAAAGGTTCGGAAGTTTCGTAGGTGGGAATTCTAGTAGCTCTAGTTTTTCTTCCACGGATATTGATTTGAGATTGGGATTTCTTACCGATTATTCGTTCTTGATCCGTACCTTGTTGATTTATTTCTCTACCTTAATTCTACGTGGCTTCTCAATTTATGGATATGTGACCATTTCAAGAGGAATGCATTCGTTCATTTTGTTCGGATGTGAAGACTATATGTTGCAATTTTCATTCCATTGGATTCAGCTTCAATATTTATCTGTCAATGTGCTAATGGTGGTCAACCTCTTCAGGATGGCTCCTCCAACGCGCACGACTCCGAATCCTGATCCCCCACCACCTCCACCTCCTCCGGAGGCATGGCAAGCTGTGATGGCCGCAACCAATGCAAACACACAGTTGATCATGCAAATTCTTCAAGAGCGCAATCAAGGCAGTCAAGGGAATCAAGGCAGCAATCAGAGTCACTTTGCTACACTCAACCAGTTCCTTGCTAACGGGCCAAAGACTTTCAGCAATTGTGTTGAGGCAACCGATGCTGACGATTGGCTTGTGGATCTGTGCAAGCATTTTGAGTGCAGTAACGTCAGGCCTGAGGACTTTGTCAAGTTCACTTCCTTCCAACTCAAAGATCAAGCTGCAGAATGGTTCCAGCAGTACAAGGACTCCAGAGGTGGACGTGTTATCACTTGGGATGATTTCCGTCGAGATTTCCGAGCTCATCATATTCTGCAGAGCATGGTTGAAAGCAAGCGTGAGGAATTCCGCAATCTGAAGCAAGGCTCTTTGTCTGTCTATGACTACAACAAGTTGTTTCAGAAGCTCGCCCGCTTTGCCAAGCAGGACGTCCCTGATGAGAAGAGCATGATATATCAGTTCAGGGGTGGTCTCAGGGAAGAAATTCAGCTAGCTCTTGTTCTCTTTGAGCCCTTGAGGTACGATGAGTTCTACAACATGGCACTGAAGCAAGAGGCTACTCAGTTGAGGTGTGATGCTTCCAAGAAGCGAGTCAGAGATGTTACTCCTTCTTCCTCTACTCAAGTGGCCAAGCAGCAGAAGTTTTGGCTTCCTCCTCCTCCGTTCCGTCAGCCGTATCAGCAGAAGAGTAAAGGTGGCAGTGGTTCTTCCCACCCACCCAACCCTGGCTTTCAGAACAAGACTTCGTCTCAAGCTCCAAGATCGAGTGCTCCGTATCACCGTCCGCTTTCAGAGGTCACGTGCAACAAGTGCCAACAGAAGGGTCACTATGCCAACAAGTGTCTCAACCAGAGGCGTCTTCCTCCTCCTCCTCCTGTCAGATCGACAAGTACAGCTGTGGTCAAGCATAACCCCAAGCACGCCAAGGTCAACTTGATGAATGTAGCTCAGGCAGAGGACTCGTCAGATGTGATCATGGGTAACCTTCCTGTTAACGATGTTCCTGCAAAAGTTCTTTTTGACACTGGTGCATCGCATTCCTTTTTGTCATGCCCTTTTGCATCGAAGAACAATGTTGATACCGAGATTATGCCCAAAGTCATGCAAGTTGTTTCTCCCGGCAAGCTTTTGACTTCTAGTTTGGTTGCTCCCGATGTCTCTATCACGTTGGGCGATTACAAGTTTCTCTCTTCTCCGGTGGTGCTGGTAACTCAGATATTGATCTTATTCTCGGAATGGATTGGCTTTCTAAGCACAAGGCTCAGCTTGATTGTGTAGCCAGGCAGATTCAATTGACTCATTCGTCTGAGGATGTAATTGTCTTTGCCGCTCATGATGATACTATCCGTCTGTTTTCTCTCAATGAGAAGGGTGAATTGGATGCCATCTCTCAAATTCCAGTCATTTGCGAATATCAAGACGTCTTTCCAGAAGAGCTTCCAGGAATGCCTCCGCACCGGCCAGTTGAATTCGTTATTGATCTTGAGCCTGGCACGGAACCTGTGTGCAAACGTCCTTACAAGCTCGGACCTGAAGAGTTGAAGGAGCTGAAGAAGCAACTCGATATGCAAGAGAAAATGGGTCTCATCCGGCCTAGTTCTTCTTCGTGGGGTTGTGGTGTTCTTTTTGTGAAGAAGAAGGATGGAATGGACCAACTTTGTGTTGATTACCGTCCAGTGAACAAGAAGACCATCAAGAACAAATACCCACTTCCCAACATCAATGAGCTGTTCGAACAACTCAAAGGTGCCCAAGTATTCTCCAAGCTTGATCTCCGTATGGGTTATCACCAGATTCGCATTCGTGAAGAAGATATTCCCAAGACAGCATTCAGAACAAGCTTTGGTTCATATGAATACACTGTCATGTCTTTTGGCCTCGCCAACGCTCCTCCGATGTTCTCTCGCATGATGAATTTCATCTTCAACGCCTACACCAATGACTTCGTTTTGGTCTATCTCGACGACATTCTGGTTTTCTCGAAGAACAAGGAAGATCATGCCAAGCACTTGCGTTTGGTTCTCGATAAGCTCAGGGAACATCAGTTCTACGCCAAGTTCTCCAAGTGTGAATTTTGGCTTGATGAGGTTCTTTATCTTGGTCATATTATCTCTGCCAAGGGCATTGCTGTGAATCCTGAGAAGGTGTCTGCAATTGTGAATTGGGAACCTCCTCAGAACGTGAAGCAACTCCGCAGTTTTCTCGGTCTCGCAAGCTATTGCCGAAGATTCATTGAAAACTTTTCCAAGATTGCGAAGCCTCTCTCAAATCTTCTTCAGAAGCACGTCAAGTACGTTTGGTCTCCGGAGTGTGACATTGCTTTCAACACTTTGAAAGAGAAATTGATCACTGCTCCAGTTCTGACTCCGCCTGATGAATCCAAGCCGTATGAGGTCTTTTGTGATGCCTCTCTCCAAGGTCTTGGCGCAGTATTGATGCAAGAGAAGAAAGTTGTTGCTTATACCTCCCGCCAGTTGAAGCCTAATGAGAAGAACTACCCCACTCATGATCTCGAGTTGGCGGCAGTTGTGCATGCTCTTTTGACTTGGAGACATCTTCTATTGGGAAGAAAAGTGGACATTTTCACTGATCACAAGAGTCTCAAGTACATCTTCACTCAGCCTAATCTCAACCTCAAGCAAACTCGATGGGTCGAAATGATTCAAGAGTATAATCCGAGTATCGAGTATACTCCAGGCAAGGCCAATGTGATTGCTGACGCTTTGAGCAGGAAGGCTTACTGCAACAGTCTGATTCTTAAGCCTTATCAACCCGAGCTTTGTGAAGCTTTCCGCAAACTTAACCTGCAAGTTGTTCCTCAAGGTTTCCTCGCCAACCTTCAAGTCTCTCCTACCTTAGAAGACCAGATTCGCCAAGCCCAGCTTCTTGATGCTATGGTGAAAAAGGTGAAGATTGGGATTGCCAAGAGCCAGTCCAAGTACAAGTGCTACCGCCTTGATGACAAGGACACTCTCTTCTTCGAGGATCGTATTGTTGTGCCCAAAGGTGACCTCCGTAAAGTGATCATGAACGAGGCTCACAATTCTCTCCTCTCCATCCACCCTGGGAGCACGAAGATGTATCAGGACCTTAAGCAAGATTATTGGTGGACTCGAATGAAGCGCAAGATCGCTCAATTCGTGAATGAATGTGATGTCTGCAGAAGAGTGAAGGCAGAACACCAAAGGCCAGCTGGTCTCCTCCAACCTCTTGCCATTCCAGAATGGAAGTTTGACCACATTGACATGGACTTCGTGACTGGGTTTCCAAAGTCCAAGCGTGGCAATGATGCTATATTTGTTATCATCGACAAACTCACCAAAGTGGCTCACTTTCTGCCTATCAAAGAGTCGATCATTGCAGCTCAATTGGCGGAACTCTATACCTCTCGTATTGTCTCTTTGCACGGTATTCCTCAAGTGATCTCTTCAGACCGTGGCGGCATCTTTACCTCGAAGTTTTGGGATTCTTTTCAGAAGGCCATGGGCACTAACATCCGCTTCAGCACAGCTTTCCATCCTCAAACAAGCGGTCAAGTCGAGCGTGTCAACCAGATTCTTGAAGATATGCTCAGGGCTTGTGTGATCTCCTTCGGCATGAAGTGGGAGGATTGTCTTCCTTATGCTGAATTCTCCTACAACAAAAGTTTTCAAGCAAGTTCGGGCAAGGCCCCTTTTGAAATTCCGTATGGCAGGAAGTGCCGTACCCCTCTCAACTGGTCAGAAACCGGTGAACGTCAGCTTTTGGGTAATGACTTAATCACAGAAGCAGAAGAAATGTGCAAAGTCATTCGTGATAACCTCAAAGCAGCCCAATCCCTCCAGAAGAGCTACTATGATAGTAAGCACCGTGATTTGGCGTTCGAGATCGGAGATCATGTTTACCTCCGTGTCTCTCCTATGAAAGGTACTCGTCGCTTCGGTATAAAAGGGAAGCTTGCCCCTAGATACGTGGGACCTTTCAAGATTGTCAGCAAGAGAGGCGACCTCGCCTATCAACTCGAGCTTCCTTCAAACTTTGCAAATGTTCATGACGTGTTCCATGTCTCTCAGCTTCGAAAGTGCTTCAAGACTCCTGACCGCACCGTCAACTTCGAGGACATTGAGCTCCAAGAAGATCTCTCTTATCGTGAGCACCCAGTTGCTATTCTTGAAGAGACTGAATGCAAGACTCGCAACAAGTCAATCAAATTTCTCAAAGTCAAGTGGTCACACCATTCCGACCGTGAAGCTACCTGGGAACGCGAGGATCACCTCCGTTCTGAGTACCCGACGTTCTTTCAGTCCTAGATCTCGGAACGAGATCCTTTCATAGTGGTGGAGTGTTGTAACACCCCGGATGTAACTTTCCCAATTTGTACTCCAACTCTTGCCGTTTCCGGCGTCAAGTTATATTTATTTCCTCGGGTTCGGGTCTTTGTCTCAGTGTGTTGTTGTCTTTGTCATGCATCTCATATCATGTCATCATGTGCATTGCATTTGCATACGTGTTCGTCTCATGCATTCGAGCATTTTTCCCGTTGTCCGTTTTGCATTCCGGCGCTTCGTTCTCCTCCGGTGGTCATTTCTAGCTTTCTTTCGTGTGTGGGGATTAAACATTTCCTACCGAGACTTGCCAAGCGGCCTTGGTTTACTACCGGTAGACCGCCTGTCAAGTTTCGTGTCATTTGGACTTCGTTTGATACTCCAACGATTAACCGAGGGACCGAAAAGGCCTCGTGTGTGTTGCAGCCCAACACCCCTCCAATTTGGACCAAAACCCACCAAAATCTGCTCCATCATCTAGAGCGTTCGATCACGATCGCGTGGCCGAAAACCGCACCTCATTTGGGCTCTCCTAGCTCCCTCTATGTCTATTTAAAGAACCCCCGAAATCCAGATCTTCTCCTCCCCCGAAACCCTAGCTCCATTCGTCTTCGCGCGCCGCCGGACAAAAGTCGCGCCGACAGACATTGTCCGCGCAGCCTCCGCGCCTACCAGGGGGCGCCACGTGGCGGGCGCCGCCGCCCCGCGTCGCCGGCCCGGCGAGCCCGCGGGAGGCCCCCGAGCCCGCTTCCTCCGCCGCCAGGCCGCGCCTCCCCCGAGCCGTAGCTCCCTCTGAGTGGGGGTGTATGTGATGGCCTGGATTATTAGGGATGATAGACTACTCATATCAATAAGGAATTCCTTCTTTTCCGGGAGCCCATTCGGACAGAACTCCAAAGTTAAGCGTGCTTAGCTTGGAGTAGTGTCAGGATGGGTGACCGACCGGGAAGTTTCTCCCGGGTGCGCACGAGTGAGGACAAAGTGCGCAAAAAAGACTAGTATTGATCTGTGGGGCCAGTCTAGATCCCGCCAGGAGTAACGACCACCGGCGGGTGTGTCCGAGGCGTTACAGGAAGGTTCTTGTTAAGGCTAGAGTTACTGACTTGCTTGAAATTCCTAAAAGTTTAAGGTGGGCTGAGGGTGAGATGTTTGAGGGTGAATCTCTCACAAGTTCAATTGAAGTGCTCATGGAGGAAATGTTGGGAGGAGGCCCACCTGACGAAGACCCTGTCCCACCTCCTGGAGTTGATCCACACCCCATTCCCCTTAATGCAAATGATTTTCCTGGTTTTCATCATGCACAGATCAATAATGTGCAAGAGAATGAGGAAGAGTGGGATGATTGGGAGGAGCATGGGCATTGGTCTTTCCCTCAATCTGTGCAAGAGCCTATGAATGTACATCAAGAAGAAGTTATGGTGGATGAAAATGAGGCAGTGCCCAATAGCAGCATCACTACTACAGTATCTCTGTTAGATGGGATTCTGTCACACAATGTTTTGGGAGGGTTAAAACACAATGATGAAGTTAATCAAGTTGCTATTGGAGATGCTGCTCCCCAATTGGGTGTTGGTCTGCAGAATTTGCTGCAGGCCTACCCACCTGACTTGGAGGAGCAGAATGATTTGGCCATTCCAGTCCAAGCTGTTGCTCAGGAGAATGACATTCAATAGTTAGTTGAACCAGTGCAGGTCTTGATTCCTATGGATATTCCTGCTGCTACTGCTCCACTTGCACCTGCTGAGGTTTCTCAACCTAATCTTGAGGATTCTGCCCAGGTTGCTCAAGATGCTGACCACCTGCCTGTCCCATTGCTGCAGTCTGGCCCTTCTGTTACAGTTCAGCAGGAGACCACACAGGCAGCCACAGGTCCTGCTCCTCCTGAGATATTTAAAGAAAATCTGGTGAACAGTCAGGCTAACTATCCTCAGAAGGATACATTGTACATTGCTCAGGAACAAGTCAATGATTCTGATATGGCCTTGGGTGCATACCAACACAATACTATCATTCCAGGTACATCTAAAGGTAATACCCAAAAGGTTCACTCACTTTGTTCCTTTGACTATTGCAACCTAGTGCAAGCTCATGCTATGTCAGTTATTAATGGAGATCACTTAATTTCTGAAGAAGGTTTGGATCTGTGGATTAAGCATTTTGCTCCAACTTCCCAAGAGGGGAATAATTCTATGACAGCTGAAATCCATGTAAGTTGGTTCAACTTCATTCTGAACCTACTACTTACACCTGATAGATTTGACTGGGCTATGAAGCTGCTCAAGTCTTCTTTATGACACACTTTGACTGATAATTGTAATGAGGAAGACACTATGACATTCTTAATTCCTGATACTTGTGCTGTAAACCAGGCTCCTGTCTGCCAGAATATTATTTCTACAAGTCAAGATAAAGAGAATAATGGAGTTAGCCCAGCCGCTCACTCTTCCTCTGAGGCCAGCAGTCCCCTCAAGAGAATCTCCCCAAACAACATAATTCTGCTACCTGCTAGTGATGCCATCTCCAGGAAAAGAAGAGGAAAGGGGCCCTTATTGGAAACCCAGGTAAGAAGAAGTGGTAGAATTAGGGAGGAGAATAATGGGTTCAAAAGAAATTCATGTGCTAGAAAGGATTGTTTACCATGCAATGCTGCTCCCCAATCATTCAGAATAAGATTGTTAAGAACCTTACCAAATCTTTTTGCAAGGTTGCTGATGAGGAGCTCTAGGAGAAGTTGGCTAAAAGGCCAAAGAACAAGGAGATGGAAAAGGAAGAGTTGGCCATGGTTTCCAAGGCCAAGGAGGACAACAAAGGAGATAGTTCTTAATGATTAGTTCTCTTAGCCCTAGGAGTGCACCTGTGGTGTCTGCAGCTTTTGCTCTGTTTCTGGTACTTGTATGGGTCTGTCAGACTGTACTGCTTTGGATCTGTAATTCCCTTATTTTGGGCATCTGTCACTATTGGTTTATGATATCACTTAATGCTCCCTACTATATTGAGGCCCCTGCTATGCCTGCCATGATTTTGATGTGTGTTAGGTTCTGGTTCTCTGGTTGTGTGGATTGGCTCATACATGTTTTGCTGTCTGCATGTGAGGGCCTCACTTCGTGGGCAACTGCACAGCTTCTAACCAGGGGTCTTTTTCTCAGCAGTTCCTGGCCTTATATAGTTATTTGTCTCAAGGGCTGGACCTTGAGTGTTGCTCAAAAACCTTCAGTTTTCAATCATGAATAACAACAGATCTTGGAGTATTTTAAATTGGAACATCAGGGGTATTAACTCAGATAATAAATGGATGGCTATTAAGCAATAAATTGAAGAGAGTGCTGCTGGTATCCTTTGTTTGCAAGAAACAAAGAGAGAAAATTTTGATCTACCATACATCCATAAGTTTTGTCCTAGGAGATTTAATAAATTTGAATTTCTTCCCTCAATTGGAGCTTCTGGAGGGATTCTGCCTGCTTGGAATGATGGTCTTTTCAAAGGGGAGCTGCTGTTTTCAAACATATTCTCTTTATCTGTTAAGTTCACATGTAACAGTTCTGCTTAAACATGGATCTTGACAAACATTTATGGACCCTGTGAGCAAGTTGACAAAGTGGAATTCCTTAACTGGTTTAGTAATATTGAAATGCCTCCTAAAGAGGACTGGATTATTATGGGTGATTTTAATTTCATCAGATCTCCTTCTGACAGAAACAAACCTGGGGGTGACATCAATCAAATGCTCCTCTTTAATGAAGCTATTTGTTGGGGAACGTAGCAGAAATTCAAAATTTTCTACGCATCACCAGGATCAATCTATGGAGTAATCTAGCAACGAGGGGAAGGAGAGTGCATCTAGATACCATTGTAGATCGCTAAGCGGAAGCGTTCAAGTGAACGGGGTTGATGGAGTCGTACTCGTCGTGATTCCAATCACCGATGATCCTAGTGCCGAACGGACGACACCTCTATGTTCAACACACGTACAGCCCGGTGACGTCTCCTACGCCTTGATCCAGCAAGGGGAGAAGGAGAGGTTGGGGAAGACTCCATCCAGCAGTAGCACGACAGCGTGGTGGTGGAGGAGTGCGGGACTCCAGCAGGGCTTCGCCAAGCACTACGAGAGACGAGGAGGGAGAGGGGTAGGGCTGCGCCAACAGGGAGAGCAAATCACACGATTGGGCAGCCCCATACCTCACGTATATATAGGGGGAGGGGAGGGGCTGCGCCCCCACCTAGGGTTCCCTCCCTAGGGGTGGCGGCAGCCCCCAGATCCCATCTGGGAGGCGGCCAAGGGGGAGAGAGAGGGGGGCGCACCTAGGGTGGGCCTTAGGGCCCATTTGCGCCTAGGGTTTACCCCCTCTCCTCTTGAGGACGCCTTGGGCCTTGGTGGGAGGCGCCCCAGCCCACATAGGGGCTGGTCCCTTCCCACTTATGGCCCACGCAAGCCTCCGGGGCTGGTGGCCCCTCCCGGTGGACCCCCGGACCCCTCCGGTGGTCCCGGTACACTACCGGTGATGCCCGGAACACTTTCGGTGGCCAAAACCATACTACCTATATATCAATATTTACCTCCGGACCATTGCGGAACTCCTCGTGACGTCCTGGATCTCATCCGGGACTCCGAAAAACATTCGGTAACCGTGTACATACTTTCCCTATAACCCTAGCGTCATCGAACCTTAAGTGTGTAGACCCTACGGGTTCGGGAGTCATGCAGACATGGTCGAGAAAACTCTCCGGCCAATAACCAACAGCGGGATATGGATACCCATGTTGGCTCCCACATGCTCCACGATGATCTCATCGGATGAACCACGATGTCAAGGATTCAGTCAATCCCGTATACAATTCCCTTTGTCTATCGGTACGATACTTGCCCGAGATTTGATTGTCGGTATCCCGATACCTTGTTCAATCTCGTTACCGGCAAGTCTCTTTACTCGTTCTGTAACACATCATCCCATGATCAACTCCTTGATCACATTGTGCACACTATGATGATGTCCTACCGAGTGGGCCCAGAGATACCTCTCCGTTTACACGGAGTGACAAATCCCAGTCTCGATTCGTGCCAACCCAACAGACACTTTCGGAGATACCTGTAGTGTACCTTTATAGCCACCCAGTTACATTGTAACGCTTGGCACACCCAAAGCATTCCTACGGTATCCGGGAGTTGCACAATCTCATGGTCTAAGGAAATGATACTTTACATTAGAAAAGCTTTAGCATATGAACTACACGATCTTTGTGCTAGGCTTAGGATTGGGTCTTGTCCATCACATCATTCTCCTAATGATGTGATCCCGTTATCAACGACATCCAATGTCCATGGTCAGGAAACCGTAACCATCTATTGATCAACGAGCTAGTCAACTAGAGGCTTACTAGGGACATGGTGTTGTCTATGTATCCACACATGTATCTGAGTTTCCTATCAATACAATTCTAGCATGGATAATAAACGATTATCATGAACAATGAAATATAATAATAACTAATTTATTATTGCCTCTAGGGCATATTTCCAACAGTCTCCCACTTGCACTAGAGTCAATAATCTAGTTCACATTACCATGTGATTAACACTCACAGGTCACATCGCCATGTGACCAACATCCAAGAGTCTACTAGACTCAATGATCTAGTTCACATCACTATGTGATAAACACTCAAAGAGTTTTGGGTTTGATCATGTTATGCTTGTGAGAGAGGTTGTAGTCAACGGGTCTTGCCATATTCAGATCCCTATGTATTTCGCAAAACTTTATATCATAGATGCTGCTACCACGTTCCACTTGGAGCTATTCCAAATTGTTGCTCCATTATACGTATCCGGTATCTCTACTCAGAGCTATCCGGATAGGTGTTAAGCTTGCATCGATGTAACTCTTTACGCCAAACTCTTTATCACCTCCATAACCGAGAAACATTTCCTTATTCCTCTAAGGATAATTTTGACCGCTATCTGGTGATCTACTCCTAGATCACCTTTGTACCCTCTTGCCAGACATGTGGCAAGGCACACATCAGGTGCGGTACTCAGCATGGCATACCGTATAGAGCCTATGACAAGAGCATAGGGGACGACCTTCGTCCTTCCTCTTTCTTCTGCCGTGGTCAAGCTTTTGAGTCTTACTCAACTTCACACCTTACAACTCAGGTAAGAACCCCTTATTTGACTGATCTATTTTGAACTCCTTCAAAAACATGTCAAGGTGTGCGTTCTTTTAAAGTATCATCAGACATCTTGTCTATCTCTATAGATCTTGATGCCCAATATGTAAGCAGCTTTATCCAGGTCTTCCTTTGAAAATCACTCTTCAAACAACCGTTTATGCTTTCCAGAAATTCTACATTATTTGGGATCTACAATATGTCATCCACATATACTTATTAGAAATGTTGTAGTGCTCCCACTCACTTTCTTGTAAATACAAGTTTCTAGCAAACATTGTATAAACCTAAAAGCTTTGATCACTCCATCAAAACATATATTCCGATTCCGAGATGCCTTCTCAAGTCCATAGAAGGATTGCTGGAGCTAGCATACCTTTTAGCATTGTTAGGATCGTCAAAACCTTTTATTGTATCACATACAACTTTTCTTACGAAAACTGGTAAGAAAACTTGTTTTTGACATCCATCTGTAAGATTTCATAATCGAAAAATATAGCTAATGCTAATATGATTCCGACGGACTTAAGCATCGCTACGGGTGAGAAATTCTCATCGTAGTCAACTCCTTGAACTTGTGAAAAAACTCTTTCCCACAAGTCGAGCTTCATAGACGGTAACATTACCGCCCACGTCCGTCTTCTTCTTAAAGACCCATTTATCTCAATGGCTTGCCGATCATTGGGCAAGTCCACCAAAGTCCATACTTTGTTCTGATATATGGATCCTATCTCGGATTTCATGGCTTCTAACCATTTGTCGGAATACGGGCCCACCATCGCTTCTCCATAGATCGTAGGTTCATTGTTGTCTAACAACATGATATCTAAGACAGAATTACCGTACCACTTAGGAGTAGTACATGTCCTTGTCGACCTACGAGGTTCGATAGCAACTTGATCCGAAGCTTCATGATCACTATCATTAACTTCCTATTCAATAGACGTAGGCGCCACAGAAAACATCTTTCTGTGTTGCGTCACTCTCTGGTTGAAGTAAAGGTTCGACAACCTCATCAAGTTCTATCTTCCTCCCACTCAATTCTTTCGAGAGAAACTCCTTCTCGAGAAAGGACCCGTTCTTAGCGACAAACAATTTGCCCTCGGATCTGAGATAGAAGGTATACCCTATGTCACCTTTGGGTATCCTATGAAGATGTGTTTGTCCGCTTTGGGTTCGAGCTTCTCCAGCTGAAGCCTTAAGCATCGCAGCCCCAAACATTAAGAAACGACAACTTTGATTTCTTGCCAAACCAATGTTCATACGACGTCGTCTCAACAGACTTAGATGGTGTCCTATATAAAGTGAATGCAGCTATCTCTAACGCAAAACCTCAAAATGAAAACGGTAGATTGGTAATAGACATCATAGATCGCACCATATCTCATAGTGTTCGACAACCGGATACACCATTACCTTGTGGTGTTCCAGGTGGCTTCAACTGTGAAACAATTCCACAATGTCTTAAGTGATTGCCAAACTCATAACTCAGAAAATCCCCTTTTGATCAGATCGTAGGAACATGATCTTATTGTTATGATGATTCTTAACTTCACTCTGAAATTGCTTGAACTTTTCAAACGTTTCAGACTTGTGCTTCATTAAGTAAATATACCTATATCTACTCAAATCATCAGTGAAGATGAGAAAATAGCGATATCCACCGCACGCTTCAATTCTCATTGGATCACACGCATCAGGATGCATGAATTTCCAACAAGTCACTTGCCCGTTTCATTGTACCTGAAAACGGGGTCTTAGTCATCCTGCCCATGAGGCATGGCTCGCATGTGTCAAGCGATTCAAAATCAAGTGACTCCAAACATCCATCGATATGGAGTTTCTTCATGCATCTTACGTCAATATGACCTAAGCGGCAGTGCCACAAGAAAGTGGTACTATCATTATTAACTCTACATCTTTTGGCGTGAACATGTGTATTACCACGACCGAGATTCAATGAACCATTCACATAGGGTGCATGACCATGAAAGGTATTATTCATGTAATCAGAATAACCATTATTCCCTAACTTAAATGAATAACCATATTGCAATGAACATGATCTAATCATATTCATGCTCAACGTAGACACCTGATAACATTTATCTAGGTTCAATACTAATCCCGAAGGCAGATGGAGTGTGCGATGGTGATCTCATCAACTTTGGAAACACTTCCAGCACACATCGTCACCTTGCCCTTAACCAGTCTCTGTTTAGTCCGTAGCTTTTGCTTCAAGTCACCAATAATAGTAACTGAACCGGTATCCAATACCCAGGTGCTACCAGGAGTACTAGTGAGGTACACATTAATAACACGTATAAATTTTGTTGAAGTTGCCAGCCTTCTTATCTACCATGCATTTGGGGTAATTCCGCTACCAGTGACCGTTCCCCTTACAATAGAAGCACTAAGTCTCGGGTTTGGGTTCAACCTTGGGTTCCTTCACTAGAGCGGCAACTGGTTTGCAATCCATGAAGTTTCCCTTCTAGCCCTTGCCTTTCTTGAAACCAGTGGTCTTGTTAAACCATCAAAACTTGATGCTCCTTCTTGATTTCTACCTTTTGCGGTCTTAAGCACCGCGAACAGCTCCGGGATCAACTCCATCCCTTGCATGTCATAGTTCATCACGAAGATCTAGTAGCTTAGTGATAGTGGCTAGAGAACTCTATCAATCACTATCTTATCTGGAAGTTTAACTCCCACTTGATTTAAGTGATTGTAGCACCCAGACATTCTGAGCACATGGTCACTAGTTGAGCTATTCTCCTCCATCTTGTTGGCAAAAGAACTTGTCAGAGGTCTCACACCTCTCAACACGGGCATGAGCCTGAAATCCCAATTTCAGCTCTTGGAACATCTCATATGTCTCATGCCGTTCAAAACGTCATTGGAATCCCGATTCTAAGCCGTAAAGTATGGTGCACTAAACTATCAAGTAGTCATCAGGACGTGTCTGTTAGGTGTTCATAACATCCACAGACAACGTTGTAGGGGTTTGCTCATCGAGCGGTGCATCAAAGACGTAAGCCTTCTGTGTAGCAGTGAGGACACTCCTCGGACTACGGACCTAGTCCGCATCATTGCTTACAATATCTTTCAACTTGGTCTTTCTCTAGGAACGTATTGAAATAGGGAGGTACAACATGAGCTATTCATCTACAACATATTTGCAAAGACAATTTAGACTATGTTCATGATAATTGAGTTAATCTAATCAAATTATTTAATGAACTCCCACTCAGATAGACATCTCTCTAGTCATCTAAGTGAAACATGATCCGAGTTAACTAGGCCGTGTCCGATCATCACGTGAGACGAACTAGTCAACATCGGTGAACATCTTCATGTTGATCGTATCTTCTATATGACTCATGCTCGACCTTTCGGTCTTCCGTGTTCCGAGGCCATGTCTGTACATGCTAGGCTCGTCAAGTCAACCTAAGTGTATTGCGTGTGTAAATCTGGCTTACACCCGTTGTATTCGAACGTTAGAATCTATCACACCCGATCATCACGTGGTGCTAAGAAAAAATGAACCTTCGCAACGGTGCACAGTTAGGGGGAACACTTTCTTGAAATTTTAGCGAGAGATCATCTTATTTAAGCTACAGTCGTTCTAAGCAAATAAGATGTAAAACATGATAAACATCACATGCAATCAAATAGTGGCATGATATGGCCAATATCATTTTTCTCCTTTTGATCTCCATCTTGGGATCCATGATCATCATTGTCACCGGCATGACACCATGATCTCCATCATCATGATCTCCATCATCGTGTCTTCTTGAAGTTGTCTCGTCATCTATTACTTCTACTACTATGGCTAATGCTTTAGCAATAAAGTAAAGTAATTACATGACGTTTATGTTGACACGCAGGTCATAAATAAATTAAGACAACTCCTATGGCTCCTGCCGGTTGTCCTGCTCATCGACATGCAAGTCGTGATTCCTATTACAAGAACATGATCAATCTCATACATCACATATATCATTCATCACATCCTTTTGGCCATATCACATCACAAGGCATATGCTGCAAAAACAAGTTAGACGTCCTCTAATTGTTGTTGCAAGTTTTTACGTGGCTGCTATAGGTTTCTGGCAAGAACGTTTCTTACCTACGCGAAAACCACAACGTGATATGCCAATTTCTATTTACCCTTCATAAGGACCCTTTTCATCGAATCCGATCCGACTAAAGTGGGAGAGACAGACACCCGCTAGCCACCTTATGCAACTAGTGCATGTCAGTCGGTGGAACCAGTCTCACGTAAGCGTACGTGTAAGGTCGGTCCGGGCCGCTTCATCCCACGATGCCACCGAATCAAGATAAGACTAGTAACAGCAAGTAAATTGACAATATCGACGCCCACAACTGCTTTGTGTTCTACTCGCCCATAGAAACTATGCATAGACCTAGCTCATGATGCCACTGTTGGGGAACGTAGCAGAAATTCAAAATTTTCTACGCATCACCAAGATCAATCTATGGAGTAATCTAGCAACGAGGGGAAGGAGAGTGCATCTACATACCCTTGTAGATCGCTAAGCGGAAGCGTTCAAGTGAACGGGGTTGATGGAGTCGTACTCGTCGTGATTCAAATCACCGATGATCCTAGTGCCGAACGGACGGCACCTCCGTGTTCAACACACGTACAGCCCGGTGACGTCTCCTACGCCTTGATCCAGCAAGGGGAGAAGGAGAGGTTGGGGAAGACTCCATCCACCAGCAGCACGACAGTGTGGTGGTGGTGGAGGAGCGCGGGACTCCAGCAGGGCTTCGCCAAGCACTACGAGAGATGAGGAGGGAGAGGGGTAGAGCTGCGCCAACAGGGAGAGCAAATCACACGATTGGGCAGCCCCATACCTCACGTATATATAGGGGGAGGGGAGGGGCTGCGCCCCCACCTAGGGTTCCCTCCCTAGGGGTGGCGGCAGCCCCCAGATCCCATCTGGGAGGCGGCCAAGGGGGAGGGAGAGGGGGGCGCACCTAGGGTGGGCCTTAGGGCCCATCTGCGCCTAGGGTTTGCCCCCTCTCCCCTTGAGGACGCCTTGGGCCTTGGTGGGAGGCGCCCCAGCCCACATAGGGGCTGGTCCCTTCCCACTTATGGCCCACACAAGCCTCCGGGGCTGATGGCCCCTCCCGGTGGACCCCCGGACCCCTCCGGTGGTCCCGGTACACTACCGGTGATGCCCGGAACACTTTCGGTGGCCAAAACCATACTTCCTATATATCAACCTTTACCTCCGGACCATTCCGGAACTCCTCGTGACATCCTAGATCTCATCCGGGACTCCGAAAAACATTCGGTAACCGTGTACATACTTTCCCTATAACCCTAGCGTCATCGAACCTTAAGTGTGTAGACCCTACGGGTTCGGGAGTCATGCAGACATGGCCGAGAAAACTCTCCGGCCAATAACCAACAGCGGGATCTGGATACCCATGTTGGCTCCCACATGCTCCACGATGATCTCATCGGATGAACCACGATGTCAAGGATTCAGTCAATCCCGTATACAATTCCCTTTATCTATCGATACGATACTTGCCCGAGATTCGATCGTCGGTATGCCGATACCTTGTTCAATCTCGTTACCGGCAAGTCTCTTTACTCGTTCTGTAACACATCATCCCGTGATCAACTCCTTGATCACATTGTGCACATTATGATGATGTCCTACCGAGTGGGCCTAGAGATACCTCTCCATTTACACGGAGTGACAAATCCCAGTCTCGATTCGTGCCAACCCAACAGACACTTTCGGAGATACCTATAGTGTACCTTTATAGCCACCCAGTTACATTGTAACGTTTGGCACACCCAAAGCATTCCTACGGTATCCGGGAGTTGCACAATCTCATGGTCTAAGGAAATGATACTTTACATTAGAAAAGCTTTAGCATACGAACTACACGATCTTTGTGCTAGGCTTAGGATTGGGTCTTGTCCATCACATCATTCTCCTAATGATGTGATCCCGTTATCAACGACATCCAATGTCCATGGTCAGGAAACCGTAACCATCTATTGATCAACGAGCTAGTCAACTAGAGGCTTACTAGGGACATGGTGTTGTCTATGTATCCACACATGTATCTGAGTTTCCTATCAATACAATTCTAGCATGGATAATAAACGATTATCATGAACAATGAAATATAATAATAACTAATTTATTATTGCCTCTAGGGCATATTTACAACACTATTAGCAATTTGGGGCTAGTTGAACTACCATTAAAAGGCAGACAGTACAGTTGGAGTAATATGCAAGAGAACCATTTACTTGAAAAGTTGGACTGGTTCTTCACCTCTACTGCTTGGATGACTTCCTATCCTCACACTAAAACCATGCCTCTTGCTAGGCCAATCTCTGACCACCTGCCTTGTATGATCAAAGTGGGGACTACAATCCCAAGATCAAAAGTATTCAGGTTTGAAAATTACTGGTTAAAGCATTCATCTTTCAAGGATCTTGTTAAAAATGCTTGGGACATTCCTGTGGGGTTTACTGAACCTGTAAAAATCATAAATGCTAAGTTGAAGCACCTCATAAGGAGTATCAAACTATGGATCAAGGACCCGCCCTGTATGAGAAAACAAATTGCTGAAATTAATGAATGCATTTACCTCCTTGATTTCTTTGAGGAATTCAGAGTGCTCAGCACATTTGAGTGGAATTTCGGAAACATGCTGAAAGATCACTTATTGACCATTCTCAACAATCAAAAGATTTACTGGAAACAAAGAGGAAAGATTAAGGGAGTTATGTTTGGAGATGAGAACACAACGTTCTTCCACACAAAAGCCTCAATCAACTTCAGACATAATAAAATTGCAATTCTGAGAAATGAGGACAATGTAGAAATCTCAGACCATGCTGGCAAAGCTGGAATTCTTTGGGAAGCTTTTAAAAAAGGTTGGGTAAATCAAAGGGACACACCATGCATTTTGACCTTCACAACTTATTGAGTCAGCAAAACAGTCCTGAAATTTTCCAAGATTTAGAAAAACCTTTCTCTGATGAGGAGATCAACCAGATTGTGAAAGAGTTGCCACATGATAAGTCTCCTGGCCCAGATGGTTTCAATAATGAATTCATTAAGTCTTGTTGGGATATCATAGGGCAAGATGTCAAGAATCTCATCCATGCTTTTCATGCTGGTAATATTTCTCTTGAAAGCATTAACACTTCTTACATCACATTGGTTCCAAAAAAAGAGGTGCCTATGACTCCAAATGACTTCAGACCTATTTCTTTACTTAATGGTGTGTTCAAGATCATCACAAAATTGCTGGCAAACAGGCTACAAAAAATTATTCTGCAACTGATTCACACAAACCAGTATGGGTTTTTAAAAGATAGGGTGATTCAGGATTGTCTAGGATGGTCCTATGAGTATTTGCATCAGTGTTACAAGTCAAGAAAGGAGCTTCTGGTTCTCAAGTTGGATTTTGAAAAGGCATTTGATACTATTGAACACCAAGCCATAATTGACATTTTGAGAGCAAAAGGATTTGGGGAGAGATGGATATCTTGGATACAAATGTTGTTTAACTCTGCTTCTTCGGCTGTCATGCTAAATGGAGTTCCTGGCAAGAGATTTTACTGCAGAAGGGGAGTCAGGCAAGGAGACCCTTTGTCACCACTTCTATTTGTCCTAGCTGCAGATTTACTCCAACCTATCTTAAATAAAGCAAGGGACCTTGGGCTTCTTACTATTCCTCTACAAATAAATTCTTGCCCTGATTTTCCAATAGTACAATATGCTGATGATACTTTACTAGTTATGAAAGCTGATGCCAGAGAACTCTTTTGTCTTAAAGCTCTCCTGAATACCTTTGCCACAGCCACTGGGCTTAAGGTGAACTACCAGAAATCCATCATGGTTCCAATTAACATCAATGAGGAAAGGGTGGAGATTTTTACTAATACTTTAAACTGCCAAAGAGGAGTTTTCCCATTCACATATTTGGGTCTCCCTTTAGGTCTGTCTAAACCTAGTGTTGAGCAATGCATGCTAATGGTTCAAAGAATTGCAAAAAGGCTGGCAGGCTTGGCCACTTTCATGACAAGCGCTGGAAGATTATTACTGGTAAAGTCTGTGCTGGCTTCTCTACCAATTTTTTTCATGGCTTGTCTGGATGTTCCAGTTACAATCAAACATCAAGTGATCAAATACCTGAGACATTGTCTATGGAGAGGTTCTGACATGGAAGATCATAGACCTGCTTCTGTAGCTTGGACTACAGTTTGCAGACCAAAAAACCAAGGAGGTTTCAGAGTTATGGACATTTTTTCTCAGAATAAAGCTATGCTAATGAAAAATCTGCATAAATTCTACAACAGACATGATATTCCTTGGGTTAACCTCATTTGGGAAACACACTACCAAGACAATAAACTTCCAGGACAAAATTTGGTAGGGTCTTTCTGGTGGAAATCTATACTTCAACTTATTGATCAATACAAAGCCATGGCCAGGTGCCACCTAGGAGATGGAAGAATTGCTCTTTTTTGGACTGATTTGTGGAGCAATGTGGTATCACAGCAAGAATATCCTCACCTGTCCTCCTTTGTGCAAGACTCCACTATGACTGTGCAACAAGTGGTCAACACAGAATACCTTGAAGATTTGTTCCACTTACCTCTATCTATTCAAGCCCATCAACAGTTTCTCCAACTAGAGGACAAATGTCATGTACTAAGACAATCAGATTTTCAAGATATGACTGACACTTGGAGTTACATTTGGGGAAGCAGTACCTTCACTACCTCAAAAGCATACAATGTGATCATAGGAGTCAAACAAGTTCCACCTCATTTTTCTTGGGTTTGGAAATCTTCATGCCAACCTAAGCACAAAATGTTCTTTCGGATGCTCCTACATGATAGAGTGAACACAAGAAACTTGCTGAGAAGGAAAAGTTTTATTTTGGAGGAATACAACTGTGCTATGTTGAGCTGCCAGCAAGAAGAGACACTACACCATTTATTTTGGGGATGTCAGTTTTGAAGGAATTGCTGGGATTTCATATGTCCACAAAGATCTCCAAATCTGTCTGTTCTGGAAGCTTTCCAAGATTTAAAGGATAAGTTGGGAGTACCCTTCTTCATGGAAATTATCATTCTGGGATCTTGGGCTATTTGGATTGTCAGAAACAACAAGATTTTTGAGAACATTCAACCTTCGTTTCAAAGATGGAAGCACATTTATTTTGAGGAAATGAAGCTGCTATCCCACATAATTAAGAATAAGTATGCCAATGATTTCAACTCTTGGCTGGAAATCTTGATTTCTTCTTGAAGATAGCTCTTCTCTGTTTTTGTTTCTTTGTTCTTTTAGTTCTTCTTTTAGGGGCTCACCTCAAGCCCTCTTTTCTTATTCTTTTAGATAGCCTAGCTTAGCTTTTAGTTGTACAGTTATACCTGTTCTTTGGCTCCTTTTGTACAGTTATACCTGTTCTTTGTTTCTTAATATAAAAATTGCAGTGGGGGTTTCCCCTACTGTTCATAGTAAAAAAATACTTTGTACATGACTTTTTCAAAAAGCCAATGTATCTGGCAGCATACAACGCCATTATATACCCTGTACCAGGACAAGATCTGTGGCCCAAGACCAATACCAGAGACATAGAACCTCCAGTGTTCAAGGATAAGCCAGGGAAGAAGCAAACCAAGAGGAGAAGGAGCTAGTTTGAGCCACCAGCACCCAAAGATACATCTAGGATGGCTTCAATTACATGCAGCAACTGCCAGCTTGTAGGTCACAGATACACATCATGCAGACAGACTCTAAAACTAGGCTTAGCAATGAGAAAGAACAAGCATCAGGTTTGTACAAGCATCACAGATACACATCATTTTGTTTTATAACACTTGAATGTATTAACTTGCTACAAGTCTAACACTTGAATGTATTAACTTGGTAAAATTCTTATATGCAGTCTAGCAACACAGAGGAGGGTAGCACACAAGGAAGCAGGGCAGCTTCTTCAACAACTCTAGCACCAAGGGGATCAACAAGTGGATCACCAAGGGCAGCTTCTTCAACAACTCCAGCACCAAGGGCAGCTTCTTCAACAGCTCCAGCACCAAGGGCAGCTTCTTCAACAGCTCCAGCACCAAGGGCAGCTTCTTCAACTGTAGGTGCGGCAACAAGGGCATCCAGCTCAACTGCTGCCAGGAGAGCTTCTTGGAACCCACCAAGACAGAGAAGGCAACCCAGCAGGCTGAGAGACTATTTCTATGCTTTTGGGAACTGATGTTGAACCTTGATGATGATGTGATCTAGCTAAACTAGTAATCTAGCTAAGATCTATTTTGGCAACAACTTATGGTACTGTAATCTGGCTGAACTAGTAATTGCTATGTTGTTGGATCTAGTTTCATGATGATGTGATATGGTACTGTAATCTATGAATCTATATGATGCACTGTACTTAAGCCTCTCTAGTTGTGTCAAATTGGCTCGTTATTATGGCCATTACAATGTTCACTAGTTTAGGCTAAACTAGTAATTGTTATATGATGGACTGTTGTTGAATTGTTAATATGGCCCTAGGGTCAAATCATCGATATGTCGACAAGATGAGGCTCAAGGTAAACCCTAGGGTCAAATCATCGATATATCGACAAGATGAGGCTCAGGTAAACCCTAGGGTCAAATCATCGATATATCGACAAGATGAGGCTCAGGTAAACACTAGGGTCAAATCATCGATATGTCGACAAGATGAGGCTCAAGGTAAACCCTAGGGTCAAATCATCGATATGTCGACAAGATGAGGCTCACGTAAACCCTAGGGTCAAATCATCGATATGTCGACAAGATGAGGCTCAGGTAAACCCTAGGGTCAAATCATCGATATGTCGACAAGATGAGGCTCAAGGTAAACCCTAGGGTCAAATCATCGATATATCGACAAGATGAGGCTCAAGGTAAACCCTAGGGTCAAATCATCGATATATCGACAAGATGAGGCTCACGTAAACCCTAGGGTCAAATCATCGATATGTCGACAAGATGAGGCTCAAGGTAAACCCTAGGGTCAAATCATCAATATGTCGACAAGATGAGGCTCAAGGTAAACCCTAGGGTCAAATCATCGATATGTCGACAAGATGAGGCTCATGTAAACCCTAGGGTCAAATCATTGATATATCGACAGGATGAGGCTCAGGTAAACCCTAGGGTCAAATCATCTATATGTCGATAAGATGAGGCTCAAGGTAAACCCTAGGGTCAAATCATCGATATGTCAACAAGATGAGGCTCAGGTAAACCCTAGGGTCAAATCATCAATATGTCGACAAGATGAGGCTCAAGGTAAACCCGAGGGTCAAATCATCGATATTTCGACAAGATGAGGCTCAAGGTAAACCCTAAGGTCAAATCATCGATATGTCGACAAGATGAGGCTCAAGGTAAACCCTAGGGTCAAATCATCGATATGTCGACAAGATGAGGCTCAGGTAAACCCTAGGGTCAAATCATCGATATGCTGACAAGATGAGGCTCAAGGTAAACCCTAGGGTCAAATCATCGATATGTCGACAAGATGAGGCTCAAGGTAAACCCTAGGGTCAAATCATCGATATGTCGACAAGATGAGGCTCAAGGTGTCACTATGGTTACCTTGTCCATATATCGATGAAATGACCCTCAAGGTTAATCCATGAATCTAGATGACAGAATTTACTAACTTAGCACATGCACCACCTTGGCTTGAGCACATGTGGTTCTACTAAGCACAAACACCACATAACAATCAAAATTCACTCACATTCATAAAGGTTCATCAAGGTTGGATCCAACACCTGATCTCACAAAATACACACATAAAGGTTCAGAAATAGATACTAAAGTACTTAATAGATGATTATCATCTAGATTACAACACTGCTGGATCCAACACCATAGATCACCAATTCATCACTGAAGTACTTGGGTCACAAATTCATACTAAAGTAATGGATATAAGATTATCATCTACAAACGGATAGATGATTATCATACTAGAAGGCACCCTACTCATCTAAGATGGCCTTCACACCCTGAAGCTTTAACTTTATCTTTTCCTCAGACTTTTGAAGCTCAGAAATGTGATACTTCAGTTTAAGCCTCTCTTCTGTCAGCCTCTCCTTCTCCTTCAAATGATTGAACTTCAAGTTCCTAATCACATTGGCTTGAGCACATGTCAGGTTCTTCAGAGTTTCATAGTTTTGCAGCATCTTCTTCTTCTCCTCCTCCGTCTTTGACAGCTCTGCCTTCAAGTTCCCCACTACAGTCTCAAGCTCAACAATCTTCACATCAACATATTCCTTCTACTCCTTCTGATTGTTTAACTCCACACCCCTCTGCTGCTGGGTGTTGGAAATATGCCCTAGAGGCAATAATAAAATGATTATTATATTTCCTTGTTCATGATAATTGTCTATTATTCATGCTATAATTGTATTATCCGGAAATCGTAATACATGTGTGAATACATAGACCACAATGTGTCCCTAGTGAGCCTCTAGTTGACTAGCTCGTTGATCAACAGATAGTCATGGTTTCCTGGCTATGAACATGGGGATGTCATTGATAACGGGATCACATCATTAGGAGAATGATGTGATGGACAAGACCCAAACCTAAGCATAGCACAAAGATCGTGTAGTTCGTTTGCTGTAGCTTTTCTGAATGTCAAGTATCATTTACTTAGACCATGAGATTGTGCAACTCTCGGATACCGTAAGAGTGCTTTGGGTGTGCCAAACGTCACAACGTAACTGGGTGACTATAAAGGTATGTTACAGGTGTCTCCGAAAGTGTCTGTTGGGTTGGCATGAATCGAGACTGGGATTTTTCACTCCGTATGACGGAGAGGTATCTCCGGGCCCACTCGGTCATGCATCATCATAATGAGCTCAATGTGATCAAGTGGTTGATCACGGGATCATGCATTACGGTACGAGTAAATTGACTTGCTGGTAACGAGACTGAACAAGGTATTGGGATACCGACGATCGAGTCTCGGGCAAGTAACGTACCGATTGACAAAGGGAATTGAATACGGGATTGATTAAGTCCTCGACATCATGGTTCATCCGATGAGATCATCGAGGAGCATGTGGGAGCCAACATGGGTATCCAGATCCCGCTGTTGGTTATTGACCGAAGAGTCGTCTCGGTCATGTATGCTTGTCTCCCGAACCCGTAGGGTCTACACACTTAAGGTTCGGTGACGCTAGGGTTGTAGAGATATTAGTATGCAGCAACCCGAAAGTTGTTCGGAGTCCCGGATGAGATCCCGGACGTCACGAGGAGTTCCGGAATGGTCCGGAGGTGAAGAATTATATATAGGAAGTGTAGTTTCGGCCATCGGGAAAGATTTGGGGTCACCGGTATTGTATCGGGACCACCGGATGGGTCCCGGGGGTCCACCGGGTGGGGCCACCCATCCCGGAAGGCCCCATGGGCAGAAGTGGGGAGGGGAACCAGCCCATAGTGGGCTGGTGCACCCCCCTTGGGTCCCCTGCGCCTAGCGTTGGAAACCCTAGGGTGGGGGGCGCCTCCACTTGCCTTGGGGGGGCACTCCACCCCCCTTGGCCGCCGCCCCCCAAGGAGATCCCATCTCCTAGGGCCGGCGCCCCCCCAGGGGGCCTATATAAAGGGGGGAGGGAGGGCAGCCGCACCACAAGTCCTGGCGCCTCCCTCTCCCCTGCTGCACCTCTCCCTCTCGCAGAAGCTCGGCGAAGCCGTGCCGCGATCACTGCTGCATCCACCACCACGCCGTCGTGCTGCTGGATCTTCATCAACCTCTCCTTCCCCCTTACTGGATCAAGAAGGAGGAGACGTCATCCGCTCCGTACGTGTGTTGAACGTGGAGGTGCCGTCCGTTCGGCACTTGGTCATCGGTGATTTGGATCACGGCGAGTACGACTCCATCATCCACGTTCTCTTGAACGCTTCCGCTCGCGATCTACAAGGGTATGTAGATGCACTCTCCTCTCATTGCTAGTTGACTCCATAGATTGATCTTGGTGAAACGTAGGAATTTTTTTTGTTTTCTGCATCGTTCCCCAACAGTGGCATCATGAGCTAGGTCTATGCGTAGTTACTATGCACGAGTATAACAAAAAAGTAGTTGTGGGCGTCGATATTGTCAATTTGCTTGCCGTTACTAGTCTTATCTTGATTCGGCGGCATCGTGGGATGAAGCGGCCCGGACCAACCTTACACGTACGCTTACGTGAGACCGGTTCCACCGACTGACATGCACTAGTTGCATAAGGTGGCTGGCGGGTGTCTGTCTCTCCCACTTTAGTCGGATCGGATTCGATGAACAGGGTCCTTATGAAGGGTAAATAGAAATTGGCAATTCACGTTGTGGTTTTGGCATAGGTAAGAAACGTTCTTGCTAGAAACCTATAGCAGCCATGTAAAAACTTGCAACAACAATTAGAGGACGTCTAACTTGTTTTTGCAGCAAGTGTTTTGTGATGTGATATGGCCAAAGGTTGTGATGAATGATGAATGATATATGTGATGTATGAGATTGATCATGTTCTTGTAATAGGAATCACGACTTGCATGTCGATGAGTATGACAACCGGCAGGAGCCATAGGAGTTGTCTTTATTTTTTTGTATGACCTGCGTGTCATTGAGAAACGCCATGTAAATTACGTTACTTTATTGCTAAACGTGTTAGCCATAGTAGTAGAAGTAATAGTTGGCGAGCAACATCATGGAGACACGATGATGGAGATCATGGTGTCATGCCGGTGACAAGATGATCATGGAGCCCCAAGATGGAGATCAAAGGAGCTATATGATATTGGCCATATCATGTCACTATTATTTGATTGCATGTGATGTTCATCATGTTTTTGCATCTTGTTTACTTAGAACGATGGTAGTAAATAAGATGATCCCTCATAATAATTTCAAGAAAGTTTTCCCCCTAACTGTGCGCTGTTGCGATAGTTTGTTGTTTCGAAGCACCACGTGATGACCGGGTGTGATAGATTCCAACGTTCACATACAACGGGTGTAAGACAGATTTACACACGAAATACACTTAGGTTGACTTGACGAGCCTAGCATGTACAAACATGGCCTCGGAACACAGAAGACCGAAAGGTCGAGCATGAGTCGTATAGAAGATACGATCAACATGAAGATGTTCACCGATGTTGACTAGTCCGTCTCACGTGATGATCGGACACGGCCTAGTCAACTCGGATCATGTTATACTTAGATGACTGGAGGGATGTCTATCTAAGTGGTAGTTCATTGAATAATTTGATTAGATGAACTTAATTATCATGAACTTAGTCTAAAATCTTTACAATATGTCTTGTAGATCAAATGGCCAATGTTGTCCTCAACTTCAACGCGTTCCTAGAGAAAACCAAGCTGAAAGACGATGGCAGCAACTATACGGACTAGGTTCGGAACCTGAGGATCATCCTCATAGCTGCCAAGAAAGATTATGTCCTAGAAGCACCGCTAGGTGACACACCCGTCCCATAGAACCAAGACGTTATGAACGCTTGGCAGACACGTGCTGATGATTACTCCCTCGTTCAGTGCGGCATGCTTTACAGGTTAGAACCGGGGCTCCAAAAGCGTTTTGAGCGACACAGAGCATATGAGATGTTCGAAGAGCTGAAAATGGTTTTCCAAGCTCATGCCCGGGTCGAGAGATATGAAGTCTTCGACAAGTTCTTCAGCTGTAAGATGGAGGAAAATAGTTCTGTTAGTGAGCACATACTCAAAATGTCTGGGTTGCATAACCGCTTGACTCAGCTGGGAGTTAATCTCCCGGATGACGCGGTCATTGACAGAATCCTTCAGTCGCTTCCATCGAGCTACAAGAGCTTTGTGATGAACTTCAATATGCAGGGGATGGAAAAGACCATTCCTGAAGTATTTGCAATGCTGAAATCAGCAGAGGTAGAAGTCAAAAAGGAACATTAAATGTTGATGGTGAATAAAACCACTAAGTTCAAGAAAGGCAAGGGTAATAAGAACTTCAAGAAGGACGGCAAGGGAGTTGCCGCGCCCGGTAAGCAAGCTGCCGGGAAGAAGCCAAAAATGGACCCAAGCCTGAGACTGAGTGTTTTTATTGCAAGGGAAGTGGTCACTGGAAGCGGAACTGCCCCAAATACTTAGCGGATAATAAGGCCGGCAACACTAAAGGTATATGTGATATACATGTAATTGATGTGTACCTTACCAGTACTCGTAGTAGCTCCTGGGTATTTGATACCGGTGCGGTTGCTCACATTTGTAACTCAAAGCAGGAGTTGCGGAAAAAGCGGAGACTGGCGAAGGACGAGGTGACGATGCGCGTCGGGAATGGTTCCAAGGTTGATGTGATCGCCGTCGGCACGCTACCTCTACATTTTCCTACGGGATTAGTTTTAAACCTCAACAATTGTTATTTAGTGCCAGCTTTGAGCATGAACATTGTATCAGGGTCTTGTTTAATACGAGATGGCTACTCATTTAAATCCAAGAATAATGGTTGTTCTATTTATATGAGAGATATGTTTTATGGTCATGCTCCGATGGTGAATGGTTTATTCTTAATGAATCTCGAGCGTAATGCTACACATGTTCACAGTGTGAATACCAAAAGATGTAAGGTTGATAATGATAGTCCCACATACTTGTGGCACTGCCGCCTTGGTCACATAGGTGTCAAACGCATGAAGAAGCTCCATGCAGATGGACTTTTAGAGTCTCTTGATTACGAATCATTTGACACGTGCGAACCATGCCTCATGGGTAAAATGACCAAGACTCCGTTCTCAGGAACAATGGAGCGAGCAACCAACTTATTGGAAATCATACATACTGATGTGTGCGGTCCAATGACTGTTGAGGCTCGCGGTGGCTATCGTTATGTTCTCACCCTCACTGATGACTTGAGTAGATATGGGTATGTCTACTTAATGAAACACAAGTCTGAGGCCTTTGAAAAGTTCAAGGAATTTCAGAGTGAGGTTGAGAATCAACGTGACAGGAAAATCAAGTTCTTGCGATCAGATCATGGGGGAGAATACTTGAGTCACGAATTTGGCTCACACTTAAGAAAATGTGGAATAGTTTCACAACTCACACCGCCTGGAACACCTCAGCGTAATGGTGTGTCCGAACGTCGTAATCGCACTCTATTAGATATGGTGCGATCTATGATGTCTCTTACCGATTTACCGCTATCATTTTGGGGCTATGCTTTAGAGACTGCTGCATTCACTTTAAATAGGGCTCCGTCGAAATCCGTTGAGACGACACCGTATGAATTATGGTTTGGGAAGAAACCTAAGCCGTCGTTTCTAAAAGTTTGGGGATGCGATGCTTATGTCAAGAAGCTTCAACCTGAAAAGCTCGAATGTAACACCCTCGATGCGACTATATCTCCCACATGTCGAGGCACGACTTAGAGGCATAATCTCATTGAAGGCATATGTCGCAAGTTAGGCAATCTTCACAACATCCCATGTAATATATAGATAATAAAAGGGGAGATAACATAGTTGGCTTACACTCGCCACGTCAATCAAGTACATAAATAGCATTACATCATCCAAACACTCATGGTCCGACTACGGCGCCAAAATAAAAGATAACCCAACATGCGACACGTTCCCGATCACCCCAACTGGGCACCACTACTGATCATCAGGAAAGGAAACATAGTATCATTGAGAGTCCTCGTTGAACTCCCACTTGAGCTCGAGCGCGTCACCTGGAGCGGAATCATCAGGCCCTGCATCTGGTGTAATAGTAATCTGTGAGCCACAGGGCTCAGCAATCTCGCACCCTCGCGATCAAGACTATTTAAGCTTAAAGGTAAGGCGAGGTAAAAATATATGTGGAGCTGCAGCAAGCGTCTAGCATATATGGTGGCTATCCTGTTCGCAAAAGAGAGCGAGAAGAGGAGGCAAAGCGCGAGCGAGAAACTAGTGAGCAACCTGCGCAAGCATTACTCCAACACCGTGTCCACTTCCCGGACTCCACCGAAAAGAGGCCATCACGGTAACTCACACGGTTGATTCATTTTAATTAAATTAAGGTTCAAGTTATCTATAACCGGACATTAACAAATTCCCATCTGCCCATAACCGCGCGCACTACTTTTGAAAGTTCAAAACCCTGCAGGGGAGTCCCAACTTAGCCCATGACAAGCTCTCACAGTCAACGAAGGAATAGACCTCCTCCCGAGACATTTCGATCAGACTCGGTATCCCGGTTCATCAAGACACTTTGACAAGTCAAAACCAATCCAGCAACACCGCCCGATTGTGCCGACAAATCCCGATAGGAGCTGCACATATCTCGTTCTCAGGGCACACTCAGATGAGCTCTCCATACAAATAAAACCAAACCTCGAGTTTCCCCGAGGGGGTGCTGCACAGGACTCTAGTTCGGACCAACACTCAGAGGAGCACTGGCCTGGGGGGGTTTAAATAAGATGACCCTCGGGCTCCGGAAACCCAAGGAAAAAGAGGCTAGGTGGCAAATGGTAAGACCAAGGTTGGGCATTGCTGGAAAAGCTTTAATCAAGGCGAACTATCAAGGGGTTCCCATTATAACCCAACCGCGTAAGGAACGCAAAATCCGGGAACATAACACCGATATGACGGAAACTAGGGCGGCAAGAGTGGAACAAAACACTAGGCGAGAGGCCGAGCCTTCCACCCTTTACCAAGTATATAGATGCATTAAGATAACATGGCAATATAATGATATCCCAACAAGTAAATAATGTTCCAACAAGGAACGGTCTCCAATCTTCACCTGCAACTAGCAACGCTATAAGAGGGGCTGAGCAAAGCGGTAACATAGCCAATCAACGGTTTGCTAGGACATGGTGGGTTAGAGGTTTGACATGGCAATTTGGGAGGCATGATAAGCAAGTGGTAGGCATCACAGCATAGGCATAGAAAAAGAGCGAGCATCTAGCAAAGCAAAGATAGTAGTGATTTCGAGGGTATGATCATCTTGCCTGCAAAGTTGTCAGAGTTGACTGGATCCTCGAAAGCAAACTCAACGGGCTCCTTGTTAGCGAACTCGTCTCCCGGCTCTACCCAAACAAGACAAACAAGCAACAAGGACACAATCAACCACGTGCAAGGATCAAACAATATGATGCAAGGATGGTATGCTATGCGGGATGCGATGCGGGATGCATATGCAAGATGTGACAGGAAAGCAGGAACCTGGCCTCAAATTGGAAATCCAAGTGTGCCACTGGAAAGATGAGATGAAATCGCTTGAAAACGACATAAAGAACGCCGGAATCGGAGTTACGGTTTGGAAATGGCAGGCGATTCAAATATGACCACGTTCTGCGATTTACAGCAAGTAGCCATCTAAATGCAACGAGATGAACATGCTACAGCATCCAAACATGGCATAAAAATACATGGCAGGGATGCATTCATGATGCTTAACAAAAGTCTAGCACTGAGCTACGGCCAAATCATCCATTAACAGGTTCAAACAAGCATGGCAAAAATGCATATGGTAAACAGATTTCAGACTTTGTGAAATTAACACTTGTCTGGAATTTCAGATCAGATAGCACTCTTCGGAGCAACAAAACTATATGCTACAGGACCTGAACATGGCAAAGTAAAACATGGCATGGAGCTACTCAAAGAGCTTAACAAAAGTCCCTTAGTGGCCTTGAGCCAAAAGGGATCAGAAAACACATTTGCAAGCATGTGAACATAGCAAAAGCATAATCAGTTTTCAGACTTAGTGAAAACTAGAGCATGCTGGAAACAGATATCAAGTAGGCATGTTTACGAGCTGGATGCACTCACTACAGAGAAAGTCATGGCAATCTAAGCATACACCCATCAATAATACACAAAATTCAAGCTATACATGGCAAGAACAATACCATAGCATGCACGGATCAACTACAACATCATCGGCAAAATCGCTAACAAGTAGACAATCTGCCCAGATTAACGAAGTAGCAAAAGTAGAGCTCGATTGACTCAAGCTAGGGTGCTCCATAATTTCAAACAAATACATAGATTGATAGAGCATTACAATATTAACAAAACATCCTTACTGATCATCCTCAAAAGAGGCACGGATCACTAGGAAACAAGATGAACATATGACCATATGAGATAAACAGGTCAAGGACTTAGTGGAAATGCTAAGTCCCTGAAATCAGCATTACCAAGTGCCTCACTTTGCAAGCTTGTGCTAGTCACCACACACATCACAAAAATACATGGGTTGCACCTCTGGAAAGATGGCAAAACCCTTAACAAAACATATGTAGAACTCATGGGCATATCATGCACACAATAATCATGGCAAAAATGACAAATATCTAAATGGAGCAGCAGATCTGACAATTATCTCAAGTAGCATTCTTCCAACAGCATTTCGGGCATCAAGATGAACTCAAATGAAAATGATGCAATGGAATGAAATGATGTGCTCTCTGAGACGAACATTTTGATATGCTATATGCCAAAAACGGAGCTACGGATGAGGAGTTATAACATGAGGAAAAACGTAAAAGTTAGGGTTTCGGGCGAGATTAGGTCAACCGAGATCTAGATCCAGATCCAACCAGCATGGATCCCGAGGTTCGTCGGGGAAGGAGCTCGCCGGAGACGATGGACGCAGCGGCCGGAGGAGGAGGACGGCGGCGTCGGGCGCCGGTGGCCGGGGCGACGACCCGGGCGGCGGAGCGGCGGACGAGGCGCGGTGACCCCGGGCGGCGATGGCGAGGCGGCGGAGCCGGCCGGCGAAGGGTGCCGGAGCTCGCTGAGCGAGGCGGCGGCGGTGGTCGTCGCGGTGGCGGCGGCAGTCGGCGGCGAGCTGCGAGGAGGCGGGGAGGCGCGGTAGGTGGCGGCGGAGGCGCGCGGGCCGGGAGGGCCCGATCCGGGCTCTCCGGGCCAGAGGAGAGAGAGGGACGGCGGGGACACCTGGCGCCCTCCTATCGGTGTGGGACGATGGCGGGGTTTGTCCGGCGGACGACGGTCATGTCCGGCCGGCGGCGGAGCGGATTTTTAGGGTTTGGGGGAGAAGAGACCCGGGATTTGAGGAGGGGGGTTCTATTTATAGGCATAGGAGGAGCTAGGAGAGTCCAAATGAGGTGTGGTTTTCGGCCACGCGATCGTGATCGAATGCTCTAGATGATGGAGAGGGTATTGGTGGGTTTTGGGCCAACTTGGAGGGGTGTTGGGCTGCAACACACACGAGGCCTTTTTGGTCCCTCAGTTAACCGTTGGAGTATCAAACGAAGTCCAAATGGTACGAAACTTGACAGGCGGTCTACCGGTAGTAAACCAAGGCCGCTTGGCAAGTCTCGGTCAATCCAGAAATGTTTAATCCCCACACACAAAAGAAAGGTAGACTTGACCACCGGAGGAGAACGAAGCGCCGGAATGCAAAACGGACAACGGGGAAAAAGCTCGAATGCATAAGATGAACACGTATGCAAATGCAATGCACAAGATGACATGATATGAGATGCATGACAACGACAACAACACACAGAGACAAAAAACCCGAACCCGAGAAAATAAAATAACTTAACGCCGGAAACGGCAAGAGTTGGAGTACATATAGGGTAAATCACATCCGGGGTGTTACAACACTCCACCACTACGAAAGGATCTCGTCCCGAGATCTAGGACTGAAAGAACGCCGGGTACTCAGAACGGAGGTGATCCTCGCGTTCCCAGGTAGCTTCACGGTCGGAATGGTGTGACCACTTGACTTTGAGGAATTTGATTGACTTGTTGCGAGTCTTGCGTTCAGTCTCTTCAAGAATAGAAACTGGGTGCTCACGATAGGAGAGATCTTCTTGGAGCTCAATGTCCTCGAAGTTGAAGGTGTGGTCAGGAGTCTTGAAGCACTTTCGAAGCTGAGAGACATGGAACACGTCATGAACATTTGCAAAGTTTGAAGGAAGCTCGAGTTGATAGGCGAGATCGCCTCTCTTGCTGACAATCTTGAAAGGTCCCACATATCTAGGGGCAAGCTTCCCTTTGATACCGAAGCGACGAGTACCTTTCATTGGAGAGACGCGGAGGTAAACATGATCTCCAATCTCGAAGGCTAAATCACGGTGCTTACTATCATAGTAGCTCTTCTGGCAGGATTGGGCTGCTTTGAGATTATCTCGAATGACTTTGCACATTTCCTCTGCCTCTATGATTAAGTCATTTCCGAGAAGCTGACGTTCACCGGTTTCGGACCAGTTGAGAGGGGTACGACACTTCCTGCCATACAGAATTTCAAATGGGGCCTTGCCCGAACTTGCTTGAAAACTGTTGTTGTAGGAGAATTCAACATAAGGAAGACAATCCTCCCACTTCATGCCGAAGGAGATCACACAAGCCCTGAGCATATCTTCAAGAATCTGGTTGACACGCTCGACTTGACCGCTAGTTTGAGGATGGAAAGCTGTGCTGAAGCGGATGTTAGTGCCCATGGCCTTCTGAAAAGAATCCCAAAACTTGGAGGTAAAGATGCCGCCACGGTTTGAAGAGATCACTTGTGGAATACCGTGCAGAGAGACAATCCGAGAGGTATAGAGTTCCGCCAATTGAGCTGCAGTGATTGACTCTTTGATAGGCAGAAAATGAGCCACTTTGGTGAGTTTGTCGATGACAACGAATATAGCATCATTGCCACGCTTGGACTTTGGAAACCCAGTCACGAAGTCCATCTCAATGTGGTCAAACTTCCATTCTGGAATGGCAAGAGGTTGGAGGAGACCAGCTGGCCTTTGGTGTTCTGCCTTCACTCTTCTGCAGACATCACACTCATTCACGAATTGAGCAATCTCGCGCTTCATTCGAGTCCACCAATAAGCCTGCTTGAGGTCCTGATACATCTTCGTGCTCCCAGGGTGGATGGAGAGGAGAGAATTGTGAGCCTCATTCATGATCACTTTACGAAGTTCACCTTTAGGCACAACAATATGATCCTCGAAGAAGAGAGTGTCCTTGTCATCAAGGCGGTAGCACTTGTACTTGGGTTGACTCTTGGCAATCCCAATCTTCACCTTTTTCACCATAGCATCAAGAAGCTGGGCTTGGCGAATCTGGTCTTCTAAGGTAGGAGAGACTTGAAGGTTGGCAAGGAAACCTTGAGGAACAACTTGCGGATTAAGTTTGCGGAAAGCTTCACAAAGCTCGGGTTGATAAGGCTTGAGAATCAGACTGTTGCAGTAAGCCTTCCTGCTCAATGCGTCAGCAATCACATTGGCCTTGCCTGGAGTATACTCGATACTCGGATTATACTCTTGAATCATTTCGACCCATCAAGTCTGCCTGAGGTTGAGATTAGGCTGAGTTAAGATGTACTTGAGACTCTTGTGGTCAGTGAAGATGTCCACTTTTCTTCCCAATAAGAGATGTCTCCAAGTCAAAAGAGCATGCACAACTGCCGCCAACTCGAGATCATGAGTGGGGTAGTTCTTCTCATTGGGCTTCAATTGGCGAGAGGTATAAGCAACAACTTTCTTCTCTTGCATCAACACTGCGCCAAGACCTTGGAGAGAGGCATCACAAAAGACCTCGTATGGCTTGGATTCATCAGGCGGAGTCAGAACTGGAGCAGTGATCAATTTATCTTTCAAAGTGTTGAAAGCAATGTCACACTCCGGAGACCAAACATACTTGACGTGCTTCTGGAGAAGATTTGAGAGAGGCTTCGCGATCTTAGAAAAGTTTTCAACGAATCTTCGACAGTAGCTTGCGAGACCGAGGAAGCTACGGAGTTGCTTCACGTTCTGAGGTGGTTCCCAATTCACAATTGCAGACACCTTCTCAGGATTCACCGCAATGCCCTTGGCAGAAATGATATGACCAAGATAAAGAACCTCATCGAGCCAAAATTCGCACTTGGAGAACTTGGCGTAGAACTGGTGTTCCCTCAACTTGTCGAGTACCAAACGCAAGTGCTTGGCATGATCTTCCTTGTTCTTCGAGAAAACCAGAATGTCGTCGAGATAGACCAAAACGAAGTCATTGGTGTAGGCGTTGAAGATGAAGTTCATCATGCGAGAGAACATCGAGGAGCATTGACGAGGCCAAAAGACATGACAGTGTATTCATATGAACCATAGCTTGTTCTGAAAGCCGTCTTGGGAATATCTTGCTCACGGATTCGAATCTGATGATAACCCATACGGAGATCAAGCTTGGAGAATACTTGGGCACCTTTGAGTTGTTCGAACAGCTCGTTGATGTTGGGAAGTGGGTATTTGTTCTTGATGGTCTTCTTGTTCAATGGACGGTAATCAACACAAAGCCAGTCCGTTCCATCCTTCTTCTTCACAAAAAGAACACCACAACCCCACGGAGAAGAACTAGGCCGGATGAGACCCATTCTCTCTTGAATATCGAGTTGCCTCTTCAGCTCCTTCAACTCTTCAGGTCCGAGCTTGTAAGGACGCTTTCACACAGGTTCCGTGCCGGGCTCAAGATCAATGACGAATTCAACTGGCCGGTGCGGAGGCATTCCTGGAAGCTCTTCTGGAAAGACGTCTTGATATTCGCAAACGACTGGAGTTTGAGAGATGGCATCCAATTCACCCTTCTCATTGAGAGAAAACAGACGGATGGTATTATCACGAGCGGCAAAGACAATTACTTCCTCAGACGAATGAGTCAATTGAATCTGCCTGGCTGCACAATCAAGCTGAGCCTTGTGCTTAGAAAGCCAATCCATTCCGAGAATAAGATCAATATCCGAGTTACCAAGGATCATTGGAGAAGCCAGAAACTTGAAATCACCCATCGAGATAGAAATATCCGGAACCTCGTAGTTAGCGAGCAAACATCTACTCGGAGAGACAACTGCTAACGGTTTATGCATGACTTGAGAAAACCAACCATGCTTAGATGCAAAAGGTCTCGATATGAAACAATGTGATGCACCAGTGTCAAAAAGAACTTTCGCGGGAACATCGTTAACAGGAAGGTTACCCATGATGACATCTGATGAATCCTCTGCCTGAGCTACATTCACCATATTGACTTTGGCGTACTTGGGGTTATGCTTGACCACAGCTGTACTTGCCGATCTAACAGGAGGAGGAGGAGGAAGACGCCTCTGATTGAAGCATTTGTTGGCATAGTGACCCTTCTGTTGGCACTTGTTGCACGTGACCTCTGAAAGCGGACGGTGATACGGAGCACTCGATCTTGGAGCTTGAGACGAAGTCTTGTTCTGAAAGCCAGGGTTGGGTGGGTGGGAAGATCCACTGCCACCTTTGCTCTTCTGCTGATACGGCTGACGGAACCGATGAGGAGGAAGCCAATACTTCTGCTGCTTGGCCACTTGAGTAGAGGAAGAAGGAGTAGCATCTCTGACTCGCTTCTTGGAAGCATCACACCTTAGTTGAGCAGCCTCTTGCTTCAATGCCATGTTGTAGAACTCATCGTACCTCAAGGGCTCAAAGAGAACAAGAGCTAGCTAGATTTCTTCTCTAAGACCACCCCTGAACTGGTATATCATGCTCTTCTCGTCAAGGACATCCTGCTTAGCAAAGCGGGCGAGCTTCTGAAATAACTTGTTGTAGTCATAGACAGACAAAGAGCCTTGCTTCAAGTTGCGGAATTCCTCACGCTTGCTTTCAACCACGCTCTGAGGGATATGGTGAGCTCTCAAATCTTGACGGAATTCATCCCAAGTGATAACACGTCCACCTCTAGAATCCTTGTACTGCTGAAACCATTCTGCAGCTTGATCTTTGAGTTGGAAGGAAGCGAACTTGACAAAGTCCTCAGGCCTGACATTACTGCACTCGAAATGCTTGCACAGATCCACAAGCCAATCGTCAGCATCAGTTGCCTCAACACAATTGCTGAAAGTCTTTGGCCCGTTAGCAAGGAACTAGTTGAGTGTAGCAAAGTGATTCTGATTGTTGCCTTGGTTCCCTTGGTTGCCTTGATTGCGCTCTTGGAGAATTTGCATGATCAACTGTGTGTTTGCATTGGTTGCGGCCATCACAGCTTGCCATCCCTCCGGAGGAGGTGGAGGTGGTGGCGGATCTTGATTCTGATTCTGATTGGTGCTCTTAGCGGGAGCCATCCTGAAGAGGTTGACCACCGTTAGCACATAGACAGATAAATGAAGCTGAATCCAACGGAATGAAAATTGCAACATATAGTCTTCACATCCAAACAAAATGAACGAATGCATTCCTCTTGAAATGGTCACATATCCATAAATTGAGAAGCCACTTAGAATTTAGGTAGAGAAATAAATCAACAAGGTACGGATCAAGAATGAATACTCGGTAAGAAATCCCAATCTCAAACCAAATATCCGTGGAAGAAGAACTAGAGCTACGAGAATTCCCACCTATGAAACTCCCGAACCTTTCCAGTTATGCAATCAGGTGTTGGGGATACAGGGGAAGCATAATATCTCACCCAAACTAGCAAATCCTACATCCAGCTGTATCCATCCTTCAACACATAACCGAGAAAAACTTCGGAAACCATCTACCTCAACCTTTGAAAAGCATTCGTTATACAAGTTATGGCGATACTCCCGAACTCCCGCCCCATTACAGGGTGGCGTCGAGGTTATCTCACCAACGAACTGCATAAAAGAGATTTTCGATGTCAGCATACTAAACTCAGGTATTCCAGAACTGCAATGATAAAATTGTGACGACAACACCTCAGAGCTCAACTCCCCGGGACACTTCCACAAAACCCCTGACAGGAGGCACCAAGACAATGTTCTCGTCATAAAACCATCGGAACGATTCCAAGATACCCGCGTGCTCCTAAATTTTTTTTAGTGAAATTTGAGAAGAGAAGAGTCAAAACTCTACGTCAGGATGCCATACCAGAGCGATGAGGAGACTGGGAAGTAAAAAGAATTCCTAAACTCTCCAATATATAATTCCTAGATGACTCAAAACATTTTTCTAGACACAACTCAGCTGCTAAAAACGATCAAGCAATGGGGCTCCTAAGGTCGGGGAAGGCTCTGATACCAACTTGTAACACCCTCGATGCGACTATATCTCCCACGTGTCGAGGCACGATTTAGAGGCATAATCGCATTGAAGGCATATGTCGCAAGTTAGGCAATCTTCACAACATCCCATGTAATATATAGATAATAAAAGGGGAGATAACATAGTTGGCTTACACTCGCCACGTCAATCAAGTACATAAATAGCATTACATCATCCAAACACTCATGGCCCGACTACGGCGCCAAAATAAAAGATAACCCAACATGCGACAAGGTCCCGATCACCCCCAACTGGGCACCACTATTGATCATCAGGAAAGTAAACATAGTATCATTGAGAATCCTCGTCCAACTCCCACTTGAGCTCGAGCGTGTCACCTGGAGCGGAATCATCAGGCCCTGCATCTGGTGTAATAGTAAACTGTGAGCCACAGGGACTCAGCAATCTCGCACCATCGCGATCAAGACTATTTAAGCTTAAAGGTAAGGCGAGGTAAAAATATATGTGGAGCTGCAGCAAGCGTCTAGCATATATGGTGGCTATCCTGTTCACAAAAGAGAGCGAGAAGAGGAGGCAAAGCGCGAGCGAGAAACTAGAGAGCAACCTGCGCAAGCATTACTCCAACACCGTGTCCACTTCCCGGACTCCGCCGAAAAGAGGCCATCACGGTAATTCACACGGTTGATTCATTTTAATTAAATTAAGGTTCAAGTTATCTACAACCGGACATTAACAAATTCCCATCTGCCCATAACCGCGGGCACGGCTTTTGAAAGTTCAAAACAGTCCCAACTTAGCCCATGACAAGCTCCCACGGTCAACGAAGGAATAGACCTCCTCCCGAGACATTCCGATCAGACTCGGTATCCCGGTTCATCAAGACACTTCGACAAGTCAAAACCAATCCAGCAACACCGCCCGAATGTGCCGACAAATCCCGATAGGAGCTGCACATATCTCGTTCTCAGGGCACACTTAGATGAGCTCTCCATACAACTAAAACCAAACCTCGAGTTTCCCCGATGGGGTGCTGCACAGGACTCTTGTTCGGACCAACACTCAGAGGAGCACTGGCCTGGGGGGGGTTAAATAAGATGACCCTCGGGCTCCGGAAACCCAAGGAAAAAGAGGCTAGGTGGCAAATGGTAAGACCAAGGTTGGGCATTGCTGGAAAAGCTTTAATCAAGGCGAACTATCAAGGGGTTCCCATTATAACCCAACCGCGTAAGGAACGCAAAATCCGGGAACATAACACCGATATGACGGAAACTAGGGCGGCAAGAGTGGAACAAAACACTAGGCGAGAGGCCGATCCTTCCACCCTTTACCAAGTATATAGATGCATTAAGATAACATGGCAATATAATGATATCCCAACAAGTAAATAATGTTCCAACAAGGAACGGTCTCCAATCTTCACCTGCAACTAGCAACGCTATAAGAGGGGCTGAGCAAAGCGATAACATAGCCAATCAACGGTTTGCTAGGACATGGTGGGTTAGAGGTTTGACATGGCAATTTGGGAGGCATGATAAGCAAGTGGTAGGCATCGTAGCATAGGCATAGCAAAAGAGCGAGCATCTAGCAAAGCAAAGATAGTAGTGATTTCGAGGGTATGATCATCTTGCCTGCAAAGTTGTTAGAGTTGACTGGATCCTCGAAAGCAAACTCAACGGGCTCCTCGTTAGCGAACTCTTCTCCCGGCTCTACCCAAACAAGACAAACAAGCAACAAGGACACAATCAACCACGTGCAAGGATCGAACAATATGATGCAAGGATGGTATGCTATGCGGGATGCGATGCGGGATGCATATGCAAGATGTGATAGGGAAAGCAGGAACCTGGCCTCAACTTGGAAATCCAAGTGTGCCACTGGAAAGATGAGATGAAATCGCTTGAAAACGATATAAAGAACGCCGGAATCGGAGTTACGGTTTGGAAATGGCAAGCGATTCAAATATGACCACGTTCTGCGATTTACAGCAAGTAGCCATCTAAATGCAACGAGATGAACATGCTACAGGATCCAAACATGGCATAAAAATACATGGCAGGGATGCATTCATGATGCTTAACAAAAGTCTAGCACTGAGCTACGGCCAAATCATCCATTAACAGGTTCAAACAAGCATGGCAAAAATGCATATGGTAAACAGATTTCAGACTTTGTGAAATTAACACTTGTCTGGAATTTCAGATCAGATAGCACTCTTCGGAGCAACAAAACTATATGCTACAGGACCTGAACATGGCAAAGTAAAACATGGCATGGAGCTACTCAAAGATCTTAACAAAAGTCCCATAGTGGCCTTGAGCCAAAAGGGATCAGAAAACACATTTGCCAGCATGTGAACATAGCAAAAGCATAATTAGTTTTCAGACTTGGTGAAAACTAGAGCATGCTGAAAACAGATATCAAGTAGGCATGTTTACGATCTCGATGCACTCACTACAGAGCAACTCATTGCAATCTAAGCATACACCCATCAAGAATACACAAAATGCAAGCTAGACATGTCAAGAACAATACCATAGCATGCACGGATCAACTACAACATCATCGGCAAAATCACTAACAAGTAGACAATCTGCCCAGATTCACGAAGTAGCAAAAGTAGAGCTTGATTGACTCAAGCTAGGGTGGTCCATAATTGCAAAAAAAGACATGAATGGATAGAGCACTACAAGATCAACAAAACATCCTTACTGATCATCCTCAAAAGAGGCACGGATCACTAGGAAACAACATGAACATATGACCATATGAGATAAACAGGTCAAGGACTTAGTGGAAATGCTAAGTCCCTGAAATCAGCATTACCAAGTGCCTCACTTTGCAAGATTGTGCTAGTCACCACACACATCACAAAAATACATGGGTTGCACCTCTGGAAAGATGGCAAAACCCTTAACAAAACATATGTAGAACTCATGGGCACATCATGCACACAATAATCATGGCAAAAATGACAAATATCTAAATGGAGCAGCAGATCTGACAATTATCTCAAGTAGCATTCTTCCAACAGCATTTCGGGCATCAAGATGAACTCAAATGAAAATGATGCAATGGAATGAAATGATGTGCTCTCTGAGACGAACATTTTGATATGCTATATGCCAAAAACAGAGCTACGGATGAGGAGTTATCGCATGAGGAAAACGTAAAAAGTTAGGGTTTCGGGTGAGATTAGGTCAACCGAGATCTAGATCCAGATCCAGCCGGCGCGGATCCTGAGGTTCGTCGGGGAAGGAGCTCGCCGAGACGATGGACGCAGCGGCTGGAGCAGGAGGACGGCGGCGTCGGGTGCCGGTGGCCGGGGCGACGACCCGGGCGGCGGAGCGGCGGACGAGGCGCGGCAACCCCGGGCGGCGATGGCGAGGCGGCGGAGCCGGCCGGCGAAGGGCGCCGGAGCTCGCCGAGTGAGGCGGCGGTGGTGGTCGTCGCGGTGGCGGCGGTAGTCGGTGGCGAGCCGCGAGGAGGCGGGGAGGCGCGGTAGGTGGCGGCAGAGGCGCGCGGGCCGGGAGGGCCCGATCCGGGCTCTCTGTGCCGGAGGAGAGAGAGGGACGGCGGGGACACCTGGCGCCCTCCTATTGGTGCAGGACGATGGCGGGGTTTGTCCGGCGGACGACGGACATGTCCGGCCGGCGGCGGAGCGGATTTTTAGGGTTTGGGGGAGAAGAGACCCGGGATTTGAGGAGGGGGTTCTATTTATAGGCATAGGAGGAGTTAGGAGAGTCCAAATGAGGTGCGGTTTTCGGCCACACGATCGTGATCGAACGCTCTAGATGATGGAGAGGGTTTTGGTGGGTTTTGGGCCAACTTGGAGGGGTGTTGGGCTGCAACACACACGAGGCCTTTTCGGTCCCTCGGTTAACCGTTGGAGTATCAAACGAAGTCCAAATGGTACGAAACTTGACAGGCGGTCTACCGGTAGTAAACCAAGGCCGCTTGGCAAGTCTCGGTCCAATCCGGAAATGTTTAATCCCCACACACGAAAGAAAGGTAGACTTGACCACCGGAGGAGAACGAAGCGCCGGAATGCAAAACGGACAACGGGGAAAAAGCTCGAATGCATGAGATGAACACGTATGCAAATGCAATGCACAAGATGACATGATATGAGATGCATGACAACGACAAAAACACACGGAGACAAAAAACCCGAACCCGAGAAAATAAAATAACTTAACGCCGGAAACGGCAAGAGTTGGAGTACATATAGGGTAAATCACATCCGGGGTGTTACATCGAACCCAAGTCGGAAAAATGCGTCTTCATAGGATACCCTAAAGAAACTGTTGGGTATACCTTCTACCTCAGATCCAAAGGCAAAATCTTTGTTGCCAATAATGGGTCCTTTCTAGAGAACGAGTTTCTCTCGAAAGAAATAAGTGGGAGGAAGGTAGAACTTGATGAAGTATTACCTCTTGAACCGGTAAGTGGCGCAGCTCAAGAAAATGTTCCTGAGGTGCCTGCACTGACTAGAGAGGAAGTTGTTGATGATGATCATGAAACTTCAGATCAAGTTGCTATTAAACTTCGTAGGTCCACAAGGACACGTTCCGCACCAGAGTGGTACGGCAACCCTGTCTTGGAAATCATGTTGTTACACAACGGTGAACCTTCGAACTATGAAGAAGCGATGGCGGGCCCAGATTCCGACAAATGGCTGGAAGACATGAAATCCGAGATAGGATGCATGTATGAAAACGAAGTATGGACTTTGACTGACTTGCCCGTTGATCGGCGAGCCATAGAAAATAAATGGATCTTTAAGAAGAAGACAGACGCGGATGGTAATGTGACCATCTATAAAGCTCGACTTGTTGCTAAGGGTTATCGACAAGTTCAAGGGGTTGACTACGATGAGACTTTCTCACCCGTAGCGAAGCTGAAGTCCGTCCGAATCATGTTAGCAATTGCCGCATTATATGATTATGAGATATGGCAAATGGACGTCAAAACGGCATTCCTTAATGGTTTCCTTAAGGAAGAATTGTATATGATGCAGCCGGAAGGTTTTGTTGATCCTAAGAATGCTGACAAGGTGTGCAAGCTCCAACGCTTGATTTATGGGCTGGTGCAAGCATCTCGGAGTTGGAACATTCGCTTTGATGAGATGATCAAAGCGTTTGGGTTTATGCAGACTTATGGAGAAGTCTGCATTTACAAGAAAGTGAGTGGGAGCTCTGTAGCATTTCTCATATTGTATGTGGATGACATACTGTTGATGGGAAATGATATAGAATTCTTGGAAAGTATAAAGGCCTATTTGAACAAGTGTTTTTCAATGAAGGACCTTGGAGAAGCTGCTTATATATTAGGCATCAAGATCTATAGAGATAGATCGAGACGCCTCATCGGTATTTCACAAAGTACGTACCTTGACAAGATATTGAAGAAGTTCAATATGGATCATTCCAAGAAGGGGTTCTTGCCTGTATTGCAAGGTGTGAGATTGAGCATGGCTCAATGCCCGACCACGGCAGAAGATAGAGAAAAGATGAGTGTCGTACCCTAAGCCTCGGCCATAGGGTCTATCATGTATGTTATGCTGTGTACCAGACCTGATGTAAACCTTGCCGTGAGTTTGGTAGGAAGGTACCAAAGTAATCCCCGCATGGAACACTGGACAACACTCAAGAATATCCTGAAGTACCTGAAAAGGACCAAGGAAATGTTTCTCATTTATGGAGGTGACAAAGAGCTCGTCGTAAAGGGTTACGTCGATGCTAGCTTCGACACAGATCTGGATGACTCTAAGTCACCAACCGGATACGTGTATATTTTGAATGGTGGGGCAGTAAGCTGGTGCAGTTGCAAGCAAAGCGTTGTGGCGGGATCTACATGTGAAGCGGAGTACATGGCAGCCTCGGAGGCAGCACACGAAGCAGTCTGGGTGAAAGAGTTCATTACTGACCTAGGAGTCATACCCAATGCGTCGGGCCCGATGACTCTCTTCTGTGACAACACTGGAGCTATTGCCCTTGCCAAGGAGCCCAGGTTTCACAGGAAGACCAGGCATATCAAGCGACGCTTCAACTCCATTCGTGAAAGTGTTCAAAATGGAGACATAGAGATTTGTAAAGTACATACGGACCTGAATGTAGCAGATCCGTTGACTAAACCTCTCCCTAGAGCAAAACATGATCAACACCAGAATTCCATGGGTGTTCGATTCATCACAATGTAACTAGATGATTGACTCTAGTGCAAGTGGGAGACTGTTGGAAATATGCCCTAGAGGCAATAATAAAATGATTATTATATTTCCTTGTTCATGATAATTGTCTATTATTCATGCTATAATTGTATTATCCGGAAATCGTAATACATGTGTGAATACATAGACCACAATGTGTCCCTAGTGAGCCTCTAGTTGAGTAGCTCGTTGATCAATAGATAGTCATGGTTTCCTGGCTATGGACATGGGGATGTCATTGATAACGGGATCACATCATTAGGAGAATGATGTGATGGGCAAGACCCAAACCTAAGCATAGCACAAAGATCGTGTAGTTCGTTTGCTGTAGCTTTTCTGAATGTCAAGTATCATTTCCTTAGACCATGAGATTGTGCAACTCCCGGATACCGTAAGAGTGCTTTGGGTGTGCCAAACGTCACAACGTAACTGGGTGACTATAAAGGTACATTACAGGTGTCTCCGAAAGTGTCTATTGGGTTGGCACGAATCGAGACTGGGATTTGTCACTCCGTATGACGGAGAGGTATCTCTGGGCCCACTCGGTAATGCATCATCATAATGAGCTCAATGTGATCAAGTGGTTGATCACGGGATCATGCATTACGGTACGAGTAAAGTGACTTGCCAGTAACGAGACTGAACAAGGTATTGGGATACCGACGATCGAGTCTCGGGCAAGTAACGTAGCGATTGACAAAGGGAATTGAATACGGGATTGATTAAGTCCTCGACATCGTGGTTCACCCGATGAGATCATCGAGGAGCATGTGGGAGCCAACATGGGTATCCAGATCCCGCTGTTGGTTATTGACCGGAGAGTCGTCTCGGTCATGTCTGCTTGTCTCCCGAACCCGTAGGGTCTACACACTTAAGGTTCGGTGATGCTAGGGTTATAGAGATATTAGTATGCAGCAACCCGAAAGTTGTTCGGAGTCCCGGATGAGATCCCGGACGTCACAAGGAGTTCCGGAATGGTCCGGAGGTGAAGAATTATATATAGGAAGTGTAGTTTCGGCCATCGGGAAAGATTCGGGGTCACCGGTATTGTACCGGGACCACCGGATGGGTCCCGGGGGTCCACCGGGTGGGGCCACCCATCCTGGAGGACCGCATGGGCTGAAGTGGGAAGGGGAATCAGTCCATAGTGGGCTGGTGCCCCCCCCCCTTGGGCCCCCCTGCGCCTAGGGTTGGAAACCCTAGGGTGGGGGCGCCTCCACTTGCCTTGGGGGGCACTCCACCCCCCTTGGCCGCCCCCCCCAAGGAGATCCCATCTCCTAGAGCCGGCGCCCCCCCAGGGGGCCTATATAAAGGGGGAGGCAGGGCAGCCGCACCACAAGTCCTGGCGCCTCCCTCTCCCCTGCTACACCTCTCCCTCTCGCAGAAGCTCGGCGAAGCCCTGCTGCGATCACTGCTGCATCCACCACCACGCCGTCGTGCTGCTGGATCTTCATCAACCTCTCTTTCCCCCTTGCTAGATCAAGAAGGAGGAGACGTCATTCGCTCCGTACGTGTGTTGAACGCGGAGGTGTCATCCGTTCGGCACTTGGTCATCGGTGATTTGGATCATGGCGAGTACGACTCCATCATCCCCATTCTCTTGAACGCTTCCGCTCGCGATCTACAAGGGTATGTAGATGCACTATCCCCTCATTGCTAGTTGACTCCATAGATTGATCTTGGTGAAACGTAGGAATTTTTTTTGTTTTCTGCATTGTTCCCCAACACTGGGCATCCAAGAGAGAATTCACATCAGCATACAAACTGTCATAGTTCTCCTATAGTTTCTTCTCCTCCTCCTCTTTCTTTGAAGGCTCTGCCTTCAAGTTACAAACTATAGTTTCTAGCTTAGCAATCTTCATTTCAAGATATTGCTTCTGCTCCTTTTGATTGGTTAACTCCACGCCCCTCTGCTGCTGGGCATCCAAAAGAGCATTCACATCAGCATACAAACTGTCATAGTTCTCCTGTAGTTTCTTCTTCTCTTCTGTCAGGTTGTGAATTGCAAAGGAACTCTCTAGATTGTCATCGGTCCTAGCTGACTTAATCTCCTCATACATATCCCATAGCTTGGCCAATGCCTTCTCCATTGAGTCTGGCCATTCAAAATCAATCCACTGAACTACTCCATAGTTTATGCCTTCCTGTATTATAAACAACAGAAGAATAAATAATTGTCTAAGACCATCAAACCAACAGGTTCAGGTATCTAATATGTGCACTGTTAAAAAGACAAATAAACTAGTCACTAAGCACTGACAGGTTCCATACCATACAACAGACAAATTAGCAATGCCCACTGGTAAACAAGTCATTAAGCACTGACCATAATAAACAATGACTGCCATCCACTAATGAGAACACACTCCAACACAGTGGCTAAAGCAAATTAAACAAAGACAAAGCACTTAACCAAGCTTAACAACTTGAAGGCAAAGCACTGACCACAATAAACAACTTGAAGGCAAATTAACAACTTGATAAACAAAGGAGTAAGAACTGACCATAATAAACAATGTGTACAGTCCACTAATGACAAGGCATGTCAGAACAAGCTAAACAAAGACCAAGCTAAAAAAATCTTAACAACTTGATAAACAAAGCATTAAGCAAACAGCTTCCTTTACACAGGATGTGAATCATACCTTCTTAGCACATCCAAGAAACCTCCTGCCCATGTGCATCCCTTCAAATGCTACAAAGCGCTCGGCCGGCTCACCGTGTTCACACAAGACATTCACATCTGCGTCAGTGCCATTGAAATTCGGATCATGCATCGTAGCTGGAAGCTGTGGGAGCAAGCAAAGAGAAGGCTAGGTTCAGATCAAGCTCAGTGACAAAATCCCCAATTTACTAACCCTAACCCTAGCTCTAGATATCTAACCAACTGACCTTGATGATGCCATCGCAGGAGGAGGAGATGTTCAGGACTGAATCCTCACTGGTCTCGTCGCTCCACGACACCATGGCACCGGGGAGTAGCAGAACGGCGGTCGGTGGTGTGGCGGCGCCGGGGAGGAAGAATAGAGTAAGGAGAGGGCGAGGCAGAGGCGAGAGTGTGAGCAGAGAGCTGGATCGATCCAGTTTTTACCCACACGGCGGAGCAGTAGCGGCCGCCACGTCGTTGCCATTGTAGCACCGTCAGACGGCGTGAGCTCGCGGCCGTGACGCCACGTAGACGAAACAGGGCCTCACCTGTCATAATAGAGGTTAAACTGCCTGAACAGATGGTTAGGTGTTTTCTGCAAATGATTAGGCGCGAAATCAGTGTTTTCTGGCACAAAAACGTAGAAGAGTCTTTTCTGCAACCCTAGGCTTCAATGTGGTGGTTTTTTGCAATTCACTCAAAATCTTCATAAGCGTGCATTTTGATTATTAGGAGAACTTGTTAATATAGGTATGTCCTTGTAAATAAAAATTAGGGATTTTCAAATAAATATGTATTTATATACTCCCTCCGTTCCTAAATATAAGTCTTTCTAGAAATTCCACCAAGTGACTACACACGGAGCAAAAATGAGTGAATCTACACTCTAAAATATGTCTACATACATCCGTATATTGTATTCCATTTGAAATGTCTAAAAAGACTTACATTTAGGAACGGAGGGAGTACTTCATAAGGTGCCTTAATTAGTGACTAAAAAAATAAAAAGTGCATGTTGTAGTTAAAAATCTTGATTTAAAATGATGAAATTTAATATTTAGGGGTTGTTTGGTACCATGCCATGGCTTGCCACACCTCAACTTAGGAAAGTTTGACCAAGTTAGGTGTCTGTTTGACTCTAGCCATAACTAAGGCAAAGAAAATTATGAGCAGTGAGCCACATATATCATAGAAACAAAAAGTGTGGCAAGATTCCCTAAGGCAAACCAAAGTGTGGCTAAGAATTTGAGTATCTCAAGTATGGCAAGTGTGGCAAAATAGTATGGCAATGTATGGGATAGTCACAATTAAAACATGCCCTTATTTACTGAGTCGTGCTTGTTGGGGAACGTAGCAGAAATTAAAAAATTTCTACGCATCACCAAGATCAATCTATGGAGTCATCTAGCAACGAGGGAGAGAGGAGTGCATCTACATACCCTTGTAGATCACAAGCGGAAGCGTTCAAGAGAACGGGGTTGATGGAGTCGTACTCATCGTGATCCAAATCACCGAAGATCCTAGCGCCGAACGGACGGCACCTCCGCGTTCAACACATGTACGGAGCGAGGACGTCTCCCGCGCCTTGATCCAACAAGGAGGAGGGAGAGGTTGAGGAAGAGGGCTCCAATAGCAGCACGACGGTGTGGTGGTGGTGAAGTTGCAGTACTCCGGCAGGGCTTCGCCAAGCTCTTACGGAGGAGGAGAGGTGTTGGGGAGGGGAGGGGCTGCGCCTTGGATGTTGTGTGCAGCCCTCCCCTTGCCCCTCTATTTATAGGGGAAGGAGGAAGGGGGCCGGCCCCCTCTAGATGAGATCTAGAGGGGGGCGGCGGCCAAGGGGAGGGGGCTTGCCCCCCAAGCAAGGGGGGCACCCCCTTTAGGGTTTCCCCCCAACCCTAGGCGCATGGGCCCAAGGGGGGGATGCGGCCAGCCCATGTAGGGCTGGTTCCCTTTCCTCTATAGCCCATTAGGCCCTCCGAGAGAGGTGGCCCCTCCCGGTGGACCCCCGGAACCCCTCCGGTGGCCCCGGTACAATACCGATATGCCCCCGAACCTTTCCCGTATGACAACTTCCTACATATAAATCTTCACCTCCGGACCATTCCGGAACTCCTCGTGACGTCCGGGATCTCATCCGGGACTCCGAACAACATTCGGTAATCACATACAAGTCTTCCTAACAACCCTAGCGTCACCGAACCTTAAGTGTGTAGACCCTACGGGTTCGGGAGACATGCAGACATGACCGAGACGACTCTCCAGTCAATAACCAACAGCGGGATCTGGATACCCATGTTGGCTCCCACATGCTCCACGATGATCTCATCGGATGAACCACGCTGTTGAGGATTCAATCAATCCGTATACAATTCCCTTTGTCAATCGGTACGTTACTTGCCCGAGACTCGATCGTCGGTATCCCAATACCTTGTTCAGTCTCGTTACCGGCAAGTCACTTTACTCGTACCGTAATGCATGATCCTGTGATCAACCACTTGATCACATTGAGCTCATTATGATGATGCATTACCGAGTGGGCCCAGAGATACCTCTCCGTCATATGGAGTGACAAATCCCAGTCTCGATTCATGCCAACCCAACAGACACTTTCGAAGATACCTGTAATGAACCTTTATAGTCACCCAGTTACGTTGTGACGTTTGGCACACCCAAGGCACTCCTACGGTATCCGGGAGTTGCACAATCTCATGGTCTAAGGAAATGATACTTGACATTCAGAAAAGCTACAACAAACGAACTACACAATCTTTGAGCTATGCTTAGGATTGAGTCTTGTCCATCACATCATTCTCCTAATGATGTGATCCCGTTACCAATGACATCCAATGTCCATAGTCAGGAAACCATGACTATCTTTTGATCAACGAGCTAGTCGACTAGAGGCTCACTAGGGACGTGTTGTGGTCTATGTATTCACACATGTATTACGATTTCCGGATAACACAATTATAGCATGAACAATAGACAATTATCATGAACAAAGAAATATAATAATAACCATTTTATTATTGCCTCTAGGGCATATTTCCAACAGTCTCCCACTTGCACTAGAGTCAATATTCTAGTTACATTGTGATGAATCGAACACCCATGCAGTTCTAGTGTTGATCATGTTTTGCTCTAGGGAGAGGTTTAGTCAATGGATCTGCCACATTCAGGTCCGTATGTACTTTACAAATCTCTATGTCTCCATTTTGAACACTTTCACGAATGGAGTTGAAGCGACGCTTGATATGCCTGGTCTTCCTGTGAAACCTAGGCTCCTTGGCAAGGGCAATAGCTCTAGTGTTGTCACAGAAGAGATTCATCGGGCCCGACGCATTGGGTATGACTCCTAGGTCGGTAATGAACTCCTTCACCCAGACTGCTTCTTGTGCTGCCTCCGAGGCTGCCATGTACTCCGCTTCACATGTAGATCCCGCCACAACGCTTTGCTTGCAACTGCACCAGCTTACTGCCCCACCATTCAAAATATACACGTATCCGGTTTGTGACTTAGAGTCATCCAGATCTGTGTCGAAGCTAGCATCGACGTAACCCTTTACGATGAGCTCTTCGTCACCTCCATAAACGAGAAACATTTCCTTGGTCCTTTTCAGGTACTTCAGGATATTCTTGACCGCTGTCCAGTGTTCCATGCCGGGATTACTTTGGTACCTTCCTACCAAACTTACGGCAAGGTTTACATCAGGTCTGGTACACAGCATAGCATACATGATAGACCCTATGGCCGAGGCATAGGGGACGACACTCATCTTTTCTCTATCTTCTGCCGTGGTCGGGCATTGAGCCGTGCTCAATCTCGTACCTTGCAATACAGGCAAGAACCCCTTCTTTGACTGATCCATTTTGAACTTCTTCAATATCTTGTCAAGGTACGTACTCTGTGAAAGACCAATGAGGCGTCTCGATCTATCTCTATAGATCTTGATGCCTAATATATAAGCAGCTTCTCCAAGGTCCTTCATTGAAAAACACTTGTTCAAGTAGGCCTTTATGCTTTCCAAGAATTCTATATCATTTCCCATCAACAGTATGTCATCCACATACAATATGAGAAATGCTACAGAGCTCCCACTCACTTTCTTGTAAATGCAGGCTTCTCCATAAGTCTGCATAAACCCAAACGCTTTGATCATCTCATCAAAATGAATGTTCCAACTCCGAGATGCTTGCACCAGCCCATAAATCGAGCGTTGGAGCTTGCACACCTTGTCAGCATCTTTAGGATCGACAAAACCTTCCGGCTGCATCATATACAATTCTTCCTTAAGGAAACCATTAAGGAATGCCGTTTTGACGTCCATTTGCCATATCTCATAATCATAGAATGCGGCAATTGCTAACATGATTCGGGCGGACTTTAGCTTCGCTACGGGTGAGAAAGTCTCATCGTAGTCAACCCCTTGAACTTGTCGATAACCCTTAGCGACAAGCCGAGCTTTATAGATGGTCACATTACCATCCGCGTCTGTCTTCTTCTAAAAGATCCATTTATTTTCTATGGCTGGCCGATCATCGGGCAAGTCAGTCATAGTCCATACTTCGTTTTCATACATGGATCCTATCTCGGATTTCATGGCTTCCAGCCATTTGTCCGAATCCGGGCCCGCCATCGCTTCTTCATAGTTCGAAGGTTCACCGTTGTCTAACAACATGATTTCCAAGACAGGGTTGCCGTACCACTATGGTGCGGAACGTGTCCTCGTGGACCTACGAAGTTCAGTAGCAACTTGATCTGAAGTTTCATGATCATCATCATTAACTTCCTCTCTAGTCAGTGCAGGCACTTCAGGAACATTTTCTTGAGCTGCGCCACTTACCGGTTCAAGAGGCAATACTTCATCAAGTTCTACTTTCCTCCCACTTATTTCTTTCGAGAGAAACTCTTTCTCTAGAAAGGACCCATTCTTGGCAACAAAGATCTTGCCTTCGGATCTGAGGTAGAAGGTATACCCAACAGTTTCTTTAGGGTATCCTATGAAGACGCAATTTTCCGATTTGGGTTCGAGCTTTTCAGGTTGAAGTTTCTTGACATAAGCATCGCATCCCCAAACTTTTAGAAACGACAGCTTAGTTTTCTTCCCAAACCATAATTCATACGGTGTCGTCTCAACGGATTTCGACGGAGCCCTATTTAAAGTGAATGTGGCAGTCCCTAAAGCATAGCCCCAAAATGACAGCGGTAAATAGGTAAGAGACATCATAGATAGCACCATATCTAATAGAGTGCGATTACGACGTTCGGACACACCATTACGCTGAGGTGTTCCAGGCGGCGTGAGTTGTGAAACTATTCCACATTTTCTTAAGTGTGTGCCAAATTCGTGACTCAAGTATTCTCCCCCACGATCTGATCGCAAGAACTTGATTTTCCTGTCATGTTGATTCTCAACCTCACTCTGAAATTCCTTGAACTTTTCAAAGGTCTCAGACTTGTGTTTCATTAAGTAGACATACCCATATCTACTCAAGTCATCAGTGAGGGTGAGAACATAACAATAGCCACCGCGAGCCTCAACAGTCATTGGACCGCACACATCAGTATGTATGATTTCCAATAAGTTGGTTGCTCGCTCCATTGTTCCTGAGAACGGAGTCTTGGTCATTTTACCCATGAGGCATGGTTCGCACGTGTCAAATGATTCGTAATCAAGAGACTCTAAAAGTCCATCTGCATGGAGCTTCTTCATGCGTTTGACACCTATGTGACCAAGGCGGCAGTGCCACAAGTATGTGGGACTATCATTATCAACCTTACATCTTTTGGTATTCACACTATGAATATGTGTAGCATTACGCTCGAGATTCATTAAGAATAAATCATTCACCATCGGAGCATGACCATAAAACATATCTCTCATATAAATAGAACAACCATTATTCTTGGATTTAAATGAGTAGCCATCTCGTATTAAACAAGACCCTGATACAATGTTCATGCTCAAAGCTGGCACTAAATAACAATTGTTGAGGTTTAAAACTAATCCCGTAGGAAAATGTAGAGGTAGCGTGCCGACGGCGATCACATCAACCTTGGAACCATTCCCGACGCGCATCGTCACCTCGTCCTTCGCCAGTCTCCGCTTTTTCCGCAGCTCCTGCTTTGAGTTACAAATGTGAGCAACCGCACCGGTATCAAATACCCAGGAGCTACTACGAGTACTGGTAAGGTACACATCAATTACATGTATATCACATATACCTTTCGTGTTGTCGGCCTTCTTGTCCGCTAAGTATTTGGGGCAGTTCTGCTTCCAGTGACCACTTCCCTTACAATAAAAACACTCAGTCTCGGGCTTGGGTCCATTCTTTGGCTTCTTCCCGGCAGCTTGCTTACCGGGCACGGCAACTCCCTTGTCATCCTTCTTGAAGTTCTTCTTACCCTTGCCTTTCTTGAACTTAGTGGTTTTATTCACCATCAACACTTGATGTTCCTTTTTGACTTCTACCTCTGCTGATTTCAGCATTGAATATACCTCAGGAATGGTCTTTTCCATCCCCTGCATATTGAAGTTCATCACAAAGCTCTTGTAGCTCGGTGGAAGCGACTGAAGGATTCTGTCAATGACCGCGTCATCCGGGAGATTAACTCCCAGCTGAGTCAAGCGGTTATGCAACCCAGACATTTTGAGTATGTGCTCACTGACAGAACTATTTTCCTCCATCTTACAGCTGAAGAACTTGTCGGAGACTTCATATCTCTCGACCCGGGCATGAGCTTGAAAAACCATTTTCAGCTCTTCGAACATCTCATATGCTCCGTGTCTCTCAAAACGCTTTTGGAGCCCCGGTTCTAAGCTGTAAAGCATGCCGCACTGAACAAGGGAGTAATCATCAGCACGTGACTACCAAGCGTTCATAACGTCTTGGTTCTGTGGGACAGGTGCGTCACCTAGCGGTGCTTCTAGGACATAATCTTTCTTGGCAGCTATGAGGATGATCCTCAGGTTCCGGACCCAGTCCGAGTTGCTGCCATCGTCTTTCAGCTTGGTTTTCTCTAGGAACGCGTTGAAGTTGAGGACAACGTGGGCCATTTGATCTACAAGACATATTGTAAAGATTTTAGACTAAGTTCATGATAATTAAGTTCATCTAATCAAATTATTCAATGAACTCCCACTCAGATAGACATCCCTCCAGTCATCTAAGTGAAACATGATCCGAGTTAACTAGGCCGTGTCCGATCATCACGTGAGACGGACTAGCCAACATCGGTGAACATCTTCATGTTGATCGTATCTCCTATACGACTCATGCTTGACCTTTCGGTCTTCCGTGTTCCGAGGCCATGTCTGTACATGCTAGGCTCGTCAAGTCAACCTAAGTGTATTGCGTGTGTAAATCTGGCTTACACCCGTTGTATTCGAACGTTAGAATCTATCACACCCGATCATCACGTGGTGCTTCGAAACAACGAACCTTCGCAACGGTGCACAGTTAGGGGGAACACTTTCTTGAAATTATTGCGAGGGATCATCTTATTTAAGCTATCGTCATTCTAAGCAAATAAGATTTTAAACATGATAAACATCACATGCAATCAAATAGTGACATGATATGGCCAATATCATTTGCTCCTTTTGATCTCCATCTTCGGGGCTCCATGATCATCGTTGTCACCGGCATGACACCATGATCTCCATCATCATGATCTTCATCATCGTGTCTTCTTGAAGTTGTCTCATCATCTATTACTTCTACTACTATGGCTAACGCTTTAGCAAAAAAGTAAAGTAATTACATGGCGTTTATGTTGACACGCAGGTCATAAATAAATAAAGACAACTCCTATGGCTCCTGCCGGTTGTCATACTCATCGACATGCAAGTCATGATTCCTATTACAAGAACATGATCATCTCATACATCACATATATCATTCATCACATCCTTTGGCCATATCACATCACAAAACACTTGCTGCAAAAACAAGTTAGACGTCCTCTAATTGTTGTTGCAAGTTTTTACGTGGCTGCTATAGGTTTCTAGCAAGAACGTTTCTTACCTACGCCAAAACCACAACGTGAATTGTCAATTTCTATTTACCCTTCATAAGGACCCTGTTCATCGAATCCGATACGACTAAAGTGGGAGAGACAGACACCCGTCAGCCACCTTATGCAACTAGTGCATGTCAGTCGGTGGAAGCAGTCTCACGTAAGTGTACGTGTAAGGTCGGTCCGGGCCGCTTCATCCCACGATGCCGCCGAATCAAGATAAGACTAGTAACGGCAAGCAAATTGACAATATTGACGCCCACAACTGCTTTGTGTTCTACTCGTGCATAGTAACTACGCATAGACCTAGCTCATGATGCCACTGTTGGGGAATGTAGCAGAAATTAAAAAATTTCTACGCATCACCAAGATCAATCTATGGAGTCATCTAGCAACGAGGGAGAGAGGAGTGCATCTACATACCCTTGTAGATCACGAGCGGAAGCGTTCAAGAGAACGGGGTTGATGGAGTCGTACTCGTCGTGATCCAAATCACCGAAGATCCTAGCGCCGAACGGACGGCACCTCCGCGTTCACCACACGTACGGAGCGAGGACGTCTCCCGTGCCTTGATCCAGCAAGGAGGAGGGAGAGGTTGAGGAAGAGGGCTCCAACAGCAGCACGACGGCATGGTGGTGGTGAAGCTGCAGTACTCCGGCAGGGCTTCGCCAAGCTCTTACGGAGGAGGAGAGGTGTTGGGGAGGGGAGGGGCTGCACCTTGGATGTTTTGTGCAGCCCTCCCCTTGCCCCTCTATTTATAGGGGAAGGAGGAAGGGGGCCGGCTCCTCTAGATGAGATCTAGAGGGGGGCGGCGGCCAAGGGGAGGGGGCTTGCCCCCCAAGCAAGGGGGGCGCCCCCTTTAGGGTTCCCCCCCCCAACCCTAGGCGCACGGGCCCAAGGGGGGATGCGGCCAGCCCATGTAGGGCTGGTTCCCTTTCCTCTACATCCCATTAGGCCCTCCGAGAGAGGTGGACCCCCGGAACCCCTCCGGTGGCCCCGGTACAATACCGATATGCCCCCGAACCTTTCCGGTGACCGTATGACAACTTCCTACATATAAATCTTCACCTCCGGACCATTCCGGAACTCCTCGTGACGTCCGGGATCTCATCCGGGACTCCGAACAACATTCATTAATCACATACAAGTCTTCCTAACAACCCTAGCGTCACTGAACCTTAAGTGTGTAGACCCTACGGGTTCGGGAGACATGCAGACATGACCGAGACGACTCTCCGGTCAATAACCAACAGCGGGATCTGGATACCCATGTTGGCTCCCACATGCTCCACGATGATCTCATCGGATGAACCACGATGTCGAGAATTCAATCAATCCGTATACAATTCCCTTTGTCAATCGGTACGTTACTTGCCCGAGACTCGATCGTCGGTATCCCAATACCTTGTTCAGTCTCGTTACCGGCAAGTCACTTTACTCATACCGTAATGCATGATCCTGTGATCAACCACTTGATCACATTGAGCTCATTATGATGATGCATTACCGAGTGGGCCCAGAGATACCTCCCCGTCATACGGAGTGACAAATACCAGTCTCGATTCATGCCAACCCAACAGACACTTTCGGAGATACCTGTAATGAACCTTTATAGTCACCTAGTTATGTTGTGACGTTTGGCACACCCAAGACACTCCTACGATATCCGGGAGTTGCACAATCTCATGGTCTAAGGAAATGATACTTGACATTCAGAAAAGCTACAGCAAACGAACTACACGATCTTTGAGCTATGCTTAGGATTGGGTCTTGTCCATCACATCATTCTCCTAATGATGTGATCCCGTTATCAATGACATCCAATGTCCATAGTCAGGAAACCATGACTATCTTTTGATCAACGAGCTAGTCAACTAGAGGCTCACTAGGGACGTGTTGTGGTCTATGTATTCACACATGTATTACGATTTCCGGATAACACAACTATAGCATGAACAATAGACAATTATCATGAACAAAGAAATATAATAATAACCATTTTATTATTGCCTCTAGGGCATATTTCCAACAATGCTTGGGCTGGCTCGGCCCTAAGGCAGCACGGCGGGGCATTGGGTCATGCTTGGGCCTCCCCTTGGCATGGCAGCACGACACATTAAAGTTTTTTTGTTGAGAAACATGACACGGTAAGTAAACTGTGCCAAACTAGCCCCATTTGTCGTGGCCCAAAGCACGATGAATTTTGGTTGGCATGGCATGACCCAAGTCCCAGGTTTACTTTTGATATCCTCCCGGGAAGGAGGGAAGTCGGGTACACATGCGCCATCATATTCACACCACTATTTATATTTATTTAACATAAAAGGGAACTTGAAGGACCGAGAGCCGCATTAGATATAAAAGTCATGGTACTACACGCATAAGGATTAAAAAAGAGAAAAAAATAGCAACATGGTCCCTAAAAAATATGAGAAGAAGCTTAAATCATGGATATATAATGCAATTTGGTCATGACATTAAGCTCCAGTGTAGGATCATACCCACCGTCACCAAGAACAACGCCACTTAGGATGATCAGTTTACCACAAGACCACCACCATCGTCTGGTCGTAGGAAAAATGCAGACGCCTAGATGAAATTATATTGCCTCCTAATAGGCTTTCATGCCACGAGGGAGAGAATGGGACAACATTGTAATCAGACACCGAAGCTCCAACGGGTCGCTTTTCGACCAGAACATTCATCGGCGAGGTCGCTGAGACAAGTAGTCAACCACCAAAGACAGATGCTCTCCAAGAGGAAGAAGGATTCGATGGCCATCGTAGCTCTTCCACGAGCACAAATGAAGATGAGCCCCATGAACGAAATGATATGTTACTTGACGAATATTGGACCTCACCCCACCGCATTTCCCTCTACCTCCACCACGACTGCTTGAAGAGAGCGGAAGAGGCAAGATCGGTGAGTTTATGATGAACATGTCGGCCTTGAGTTCCCCTCATATATGATCCCCACCACTAGAGCACCAGCTGCAAAAAGATCGCAACCGCCATGCATCGGACACAGGCACACAACTCATTTGCATGGTTGCGCCGATGACTCTCCCAACCATCATAGTGTGGAACTCCTCCAAGGTAAACCCTAATCCAATCCTACTATATTCATAAACTTCCCGCGCTCCTCTCTCATGCCTGCTCCTGCCGGCAATACCGTAGGAGAAGGGGGGAGTCGGGCCTTCTGGACGACTCTCAGCGAGAAGGGCGGGAGAGATGAGAGGTCATGTGGCTACATTTATAATATTAATCTAATGTAGACCCCCAAAAAACATGGCATGTTGCGTCCATCCGGTTGATGCTACCGAGCTAGAAAAACAAAAATTAATAATTGTTACTGCAAGTTGCTGGGCAAACCCGAAGAGGTAGCAAGAAACATGCACCAGTATTACTTTTAGGTACATTCAATGCTTTGCTGCCAAGAAAAGAAGCTAAATGAAGTGAAGTCATGGACAGGTATGTTTTTGAATAAAACAAAGCGAGCCAAATAAATAAACCACATAAAAATCCATGGGTTGTCATGCAAACAAATGAGTATTCTATAAAGCACTGTTTTTTTTCGGAAAGGGGTTGGCCCTGGTCCCTGTCATGCACACAGTCCTTTTAGGATGCATTATGTTTAAGTGTTTTTTATTTGAGAAAATACAAAGGCTATGCTTTTTAATGCATCAATAGAAAGAACAGTTTGTACAAATCCTAGTACCGCCACACCCTGCAGATACAACGCGAGACCCTAGAAGCTAGGGGTGCAACAACCATTTTTAGGATGCACTATGGCTAGATTTTTCCTATATGAGACAACGCAAAAGCTCAAAGATTAGATGCATTCATAGAAAGAAAGAGTTTGTAGAGGCTCCCAGACAAGCCACACCCCGCAGATACAACGCGAAGCCCCTATAAGTTGGCACGTCAAATGTCAGAAGCACAACTGATAGACCCTTCGTCCCCGCCAACACCCGGTGTTTGGCCTCCGCTTTGAACGCGTCACGCAAATGTGCTGGGCTAAGACGAGTGTGGTCAAAGATGATCGTGTTAGGCCTTGTACAATGCGAGATATTTAGGGGAGTGCTTAAAAATTTAAGCACTGATGCTCATTTGTAAAGAATGGACGTTTAATTAAGTATTATACAATGCAAGATGCTTAGTAAAATAATCTTTTATTAAGCATCAGTGTTTATCTTTACGGGAAGAATTAAGTGTATGCCCTCTCAAATAAACATCGGCATTAAAAAAATGATTTTTTTTCTTTAAGCACTTCCTTTAAGCACATTGTGTTATACAGGCTAAGGGAGGTGTCTAAGGCCTTGTACAGTGCAAGGTGCCTAGGGAAGGTGCTTGATAAAATAAACCAAAATTTTCTCAAGCATCAATGCTTATCTTTATATGAGGGGTGCCTAATTAAGCATCTACTATCTACAAATAAATATTGGTGCTTAAGAAAAACTGATTTATTTTTCTAAGCACCTTGTATTGTAAAAGCCTAAGCATTTTGCATTGTATAAGGTCGAAGTCTTACTATGCTCACTATGGCTGGATATGGTTGGGCGCTTATCGATGAGGAATTAACGGATCACATATGTGCACACACCTGTGAAGATGCAACGCAATGGTTGTTCTACACGCATGAGACATTTAGCCAAGGACCTTTATTTTCTCAGGAAAAAAGGCAAGGTGCTTAACCTGTATGGTTATGGCTGGCTACAAGACAAAGTTGAGTTATTTTACTTTACTGATTGTCTTAACTATGTAAAAATGTGGAAGTTTTGCTCAACATCCTACAACTACAATCCAGAAGCTAGGGCCGGTTAGGACCCAGACTGCAGAATTTTACAAACTGTAGTCATTTGTAACTGCGAAAATCACTGAAGCTCCTGGCAATGCTTTACTGGATCTCCTCCATCCATAACAGATCCTCTTGGGATTTGCAAGTCCTACAAGCCCTTCAATTATGAGAACCAACTAGAATATGAAAATGGTGTAACATACATATATGTCATCAACAAAGAGCAAAAGGCTATCAGGCGGGGCAAGATCAAGCAAACACGAGAGAACTTAAACATTCCTCGCATTTTCAGTATGTCGGTTTACAGGTTACAACGCTTGCATAGGCATCGATACAAGCATGCCCCAATACCAAATGTATTGTATTCTACCTGAATTTAGGTAGGGTGGGTGTGTATTTCCATGTCACTTCTGTCTTCTCCTATCTACAGCTTTTCGTAAACTTTAGCTATTCACTGGCCATCAACCGAAATAATTTGTGATTTCCTTTACGAGCAAGAAGAGCTGATTTTCTCCTGGCATGTTTTCCAATCTTTCAAACAAGATGCCATCCATTCTAGCTTGGACACCATTTAAGGAGGTGACGTCCTGTAGCACCCCCTTCACAACCCTGTCAACTCCAAGAATTGAACCCCCGATGCCTGACAAGATCTCCGGTAGCGTCGGTGAGGCCTTTGAGATCTCAACTAGCCGGACCTGCATTATTCAGCACACAGTCAGAAAGCGGGTGGTGAACTCTCAATCATGTAGTTCCACTCAAAACCACACTATGAATACTGCAGCTTGCAACAAATGTCTACAAGTGAATTTCCAAAACTAGGAAAGCAGGATCAACTTGGAATCCCAACTGAAACAGATGAATGAACACTGCTGCTTGAAGGGCACCTCCCTTGATTACTTCATCAGAATGTCAAGCATTGAAAAGGCAATAGCTAAAATCCTATAATCAAAGAATTGAATGTAATTCTGTTGCTATTCAATACATTCTAGACTCTAAGTACATGCACAGATAGTATATATTTATGCATGCATGGCAGACGTTTGTTCATTAAATACTCTTGTTTATAAAAGAACCAACCTTCTTATCCTGTGGTATCTTAGCTCTCTGTTTTGCAATAGCAAGCGCTTGTGAGAATCCACCTAGCGAATCAACCAACCCTCTTGAAGCTGCATCTTGGCCGCTCCAAACTCGACCTTGTGCAACAGTCTCCATCTGGTCAATCTGGTGGAGGAAAGAACTCAGCACATGCTCGAAGAAATATGAGCTACTCAGTATCTGAGAACAATTCTTACACTCATTGAGCGTGACATGGCTGCTTTATCTCGAAATGATGCGTAAGCATTTTGCGCCGACTTCTCAAAAATTTCTGCCTCGTCTGGTCTGTGGAAATATATCACATTCTTTAAACACGAAATTGTCCATATGATAGCTGTTATGACTTATGAGCAGGCCTTGTAGTATTGCACATACCAAAATAGACAGTACAAGGAGTCAAAGTCACACACAGACACTATGCCAATAGAGCAATACCAGAATACCTTAACAACAGTGAAGCATGAAGCAGCCAGGTGGCAACTCAGACAGCATATTTAACAAATAAAAACAAGAATTAAAAGAGAAAAGGGGGAAACAAAAAATTTAAATGAAAAAAATCAGAAAATTTGAAGAGTTAAGAAGTATTCTACAAAAAAGGAAATCTGGGGAAATTCACAAATAATTTATAAATTTAATAAAAAACAATAAATACAGCGGATAACAGTCGAAACCGTCATAGTTAGCCTTGATGTTGCTTTCTTTGTATGCATCCGCACTTCTTTTCAAATTTTCCTTCTTTGCGAGTTTTCTCAAATTTTCTAGTTTTTCCACAATATTTTTTTGTCCCCACCCCCTAGACTTTATGGTTGTTCCTATTTTTTCTCTACATTTTTCTTTTTATTTCTTCTTAATTCCGTTTTTGAGAAGTTTATGTGTTGAATATGCTACTGGGCTGCCATGTGTGAGAAAGCCATCGCCATGTCATCCAAATCCATGGATTCAAGAGTTGAGGGGCATGGTTGTCCGGTATCTGAGTCTACCATCTAGGGGGGCTATATCTGAATTAGGCCTAGAGTTGAGGGAAGGAAATTGGTTTCATGCTTCCTTTCTAACAGAGAATGCTTTTAAAAGAAACAGAGAATAGATGGTCCTGGACTTACGGTTATTGGCAAAATCAAATATGTCATAGGCTCTTAAATATCACAGCTATTTACAAACCATAGCAGACCTAATAAACCACATCATAAGAGTCGGCATTTGCTGTTCTATGATTAAAACGAATAATTCGATGATGAAAAAATAAACAAAAAATACTGAGAGGGTACAATCTGCTTGATTTATGATGAAATCACGTGATAAATTAATATTCCACTTGTCTATTAAAGGCAAACACGTTGAACCATTGTAAACTATAGCACCATTCCAAATTTCCAGTGCACGGCTTCCATACTATTCTTAACTTGACTTGACTCCGACGGTATCAGACTATTTTTGTTACAATCTGGTAACGGTCGCTGGATCCTGTGGGCTCTCCTCAAATTTACTTCTATTTTATTTTCCTAATATACTGTAGCAAATGAAGTGCCAATATTACCTTAAAGGGCGTTGATCAGCTGCATTAAGCTCTGCATATCTACCCCTAGATAGAATTTCTTTGTTGAAGTCAATCCTCTCATACAGCTTTTGAAGGATAAATTTTCCTGTTATTCCAATACAGAAATAGTAAGATAAGAAACAAACACTCACCGACAGCCAAATTCACTATCCAAACTGAGATCGAGTAGAATAGTAAGCCCAAAGTTGAGACTGTTGCAAGAGAACATAGAATTCGCACTGTGGAAGACCTGTTACTAATCTTAGCAAGCACAAATAGAAGGTAATAAGGATCACCTGTAATAACTCCAATTGATCCTGTTAGAGTAAGTTTCTCAGCAACAATAACTGGCGCAGCCATTGCCATGTAGTATCCACCACTTGCAGCAACATCAGACATGGAAGCTATCACAGGCTTGGACTCAGCCAGGAGTCGAATTTCCCTCCACATCCTAGTTAAAATAAGAATAATCAATACATAACTGAAACTCTGCTGCTGCTTCTGCTGCCTAAATGAAACCTGAGGCAGAACTCACAGATCAGAAGCAAGAGCATCACCACCAGGGCTGTCTATACGGAGGATAACAGCTTTATACTTTTCTGACTCTGGAAAGGGTAAGAGACTTGTACATTAAAATTAGATGAAATTATTCTGTTAGAGAACGTATAAACTATGACAGAAGTTTGCATTATATGTGTACTTATATAAGCTACACCAACTGCTTCTACAATCTGTGCTCACTGCATTGAAACAGAGAAATCTTATCTCATCTAAAAATATAAATAAATTAGGGAACTGAATCCAGTTTAAAAAATGTTCAGATGTATTTTATATTTTTTTCTACCCGGTACAAACGTATACATCAAATTTGCATCTGAGACACCGATTGATTGCTGAGATAACATTATCATAATTACCTCTAACAGTACGTATCTTCTTGATTAACTGCTCGGCAATAATGCCCGAACTAGAAATACTCAGGCCACTGCGAGTTCGTGTTATGCTTCCAGATGCTCTGATTACTGCAATTAAGTCTCCTCCTCCTCCTATCCCAAGAGTTGATTTTCTTACACGTGAATATTTACTGGCAGTTCAGACCAATGTCAGTTCAGTAAATAAAACAAGGAGTTTATATGTGTTGACCTTTCAGATTAATCAAGCAACATCAAATAATACCAAACAAATGAAGTGTGCAAAAAAACTGAGCAGACGCCTCATAGTATAGGATAGAAAAATTGCAACATTTTAGGATCAGGTGCACACACGCTGACAGTCCACAAAACAAAACTTAACTGGCCCTAGCTGACACAAACTAAGGGATATAATCCGAGTCATCTTTTCAGTTAGGAAAATTATATTTTCTTTTAAAGGAAGCGTTATTATTTAGCTTAGCCCTTAAGTAAATCAGAGGTAAGGATGAACCCTTTACTCCTTTCCCCCTGTAATGTGGTAGCGGTACCACTCCTCTTTCACTGGGCCACAGGAGTTCAGGGCCACGCCTGTTGACCTCGACAACTACCCTATATGCTCCAATCCTTCCATAACATCCCAGCCCATAAAAAATGTTATTAACAATCGTGCACTCTGCTCATATCAACAAAGAGCCAGAGATTGTAGGTTCCACTGGCTATTGTATAGTTTCCGATAACTACTGCTGATCCAGTTTGGCCTGTTCAGCCTAGAGATGGAGATGACCACTATCTATGGTTATTTTCCAAAAAATGTCTATATCAGTGTATATGTGTAGGTTTGAAGCATATATATGTAATTGGTCATGTCTAAATGGAGCGAGGCCAGGGTTAATTTGGTCATTTCTCACTTCACAAACAGCAATAGAGATGGTAATGGCTGAAAATTGACAGTGGTGGCAAAAACATAAAAATTGATGGAAGAGTGCCATTTTGAGAAATAGCTGAAAAGCAATGGCACAGTTAAAGTTCCAGAGTCGACTAGTGCCATTGCTATAAATTTATCAGAAATCCTTAACTTGGCTGGCTTCCAGTTTGCACCCAGTTTTCCAGAACAATGAATATCTAAATTACCTGTAGTCAACCATACGCAGGCTTTTCTTGTCATTCTGTCCTACTCTCTCTTTCAGCATTGTCATTACCTAATGAATAAGACAACGCCGACAAAAACAATAGCAGACAAATAAAAATAAATAAAGTAAATAATTCAGTATTCTAATTCAAATAAACAACACATTATGTAAAATTCCATGTCTAATTTGCCAGTTTGACAAGTCGCATATCCTGAACATTTCCACATTTCAATAAAGAAACTCCAACTAAGCTTGGCTGCCTGAGTTAGCAATTAACATATCCAAGTAGATCAGTATATGTTGTAGGAAGATTTGATGTTTCCTTGTTGTGGACACTTACCTCAACTAGGACCCTAAAGTTCCCTTTCTAACTAAATCGAAGAGTCTTGTATAGATATGACTTGCTTGTGCACTAATAATGGCCAAGGATCTCACTATTTTACACACCGATAATATAAATAGAGAGACATCACTTTACATTCCTAATACAGATTACATATCATGTCTCTGGGACTAAATTTGCGTCTCATGTCTTTAATTTCTTGTTCATGGGTGCTTCTTTGATGCATAACATTTCTACTAGTTGAACCTCTGCCTGCAACACATGTTACTACTCTAGAGCCCCAAAACAAAGAGACTGAAAAGTTTTGCTGTTTACTTAATATCGATGATATGAAATAAAAAGAGGAAATAAGGATCGTTAAAGTTAAAACATCACTTGTATTCCTAATACTAATCACCATGGGTTGGGCAGAAGATGCAGTAACAACTAACTTAACTCAATTTAGTCTTGTGCAATTTACTTGCCAACTCAGTGATCAGCTAAGGAGGGAATCTGTACCTGATCATCATACAATAGATCTGTTATCCAACCTTCTTTCTTAAGTCTCTCGACCTGATAGACTCCTGAGTTGACAAATTCCTCAATCTCTTCTTTTTTCTTCCCTAGAAAAAAAAATCTGTAATGATGATGTTTCAATTAAATATGTGAAAGTGAAACAGATCTATTTAATTACCATGTGTGGAAGACACTGTATCTAGCCAGTTTCCATAGATATTATCAAGCAGTGCACCCAGCATCTCCTTAACTTCATTTGACATGCTCTTCCGCCCAAGTTGGTCTCCGGCACTTTTGTAGCGACCAATTCGTTGAATTTCTGGCTGTACTCCAACTTTCTCAAGCACACCTTGCAAATCGAATTAAAAAGTGCTAGAGTGTTAGCTACCAGAAAAGAACGAAGATGCATTCAGATTGTCTCATTTTGTGGACAAATAACACACTGGGCATGACCAAGCTCACAAAACTTGGTTCACAATGAGAAGCTAAACTAATCAGAAATGCATTGAACGTTATAACAGAATGAAGGATATATGCTGCAAAAATAGCAAATACTTCTGTAGTTCTGTTGCACTATAACAAGTTTAATTTTGAAACAGGTTTGAGGATCAACATAAAATAACGCCTACTTGATCATGGTGCACTTGACCAATAACCAGAGGTATCATGTTATCGCTGTACATGCAGTTACCTCTGAGAAATGTCTGCTGAATGGTTAGACCATACAAAGCAACATAAGCACTTGGCGGTGCATACAGCTCAGCACATGCACTAGCAAGGTAGTATTCTTTCTCCCCTCCGACGGGCATGTAACCGACAACAAATTTACCTACAAAAATATGCAGCACTTGTTATGACAGACATGAACATAAGGTAAGATACTACCAAATTCAGCATAGCTTGTGATTACCAGATTTCTTGAAATCCACAATGTGCCTTCTGATCTCCTCCGCCTTTCCCCATCCACAGCTCAGCGGCTCTATGTGCAGGTAAATCCCTGATATCCGTGGATCATATGCTGCCTTCTCGAAATTCTCGCAGATTTGCGGCAGCGAGAGCCCTGACGAGAAGCGGGTCTTCAACTGATCAGATATCTGCAACCACGGGAACACACGATCAAAATCCAAACCCACACAATACAGTATAAGACTAGCAAATGTTATAACAAAGTCCAAACATGTCTCGATTACAAAATGACCAAATACAGTGGCAGGTGCGCGTGAGTGAACGGAAACACACGCCAATTCACCCACCCACGCAAGCATACGCACACGCACACGGCGTGTGCCAGGATCTGCAACAGCAACAGTAAATTTGCTACCACGATACAAATATCAGGGCGTCCGCTAAGATGATAAGGCTCCCATAATAATGCACGAAATGAGCAAATCGTACTACTAAGAAGGGTAGCAACATCAGCAAGAGCGCGGTGGCGAAGAGTAGCGCACCTCGCCCCGAAGCGTCATGGTGAGGACGCTGCCCTTGCGGACGCGCTTCCACGGCGGGGCGACGAGCATCTTGAGCTTGACCGCGAGCTGGGTGCCCCAGCCGAGCTCCTCCACCACGAACGCCGGCGCCGCGGGCAGCGGCTCCTGCGCCTCGCCCGCGGCCAGAGGCGCCTCCTCCTGCTTGGTGGCCCCCGAAGACGACTCGACGGCGCGGAGGGGCGACGGGAGGTGGCGGCGGGCGAGGCGGGGGAAGGACGCGGAGCGGGAGGAGGTGATGGCGGTGGCGGCGGCGGAGAGGCTGGACCGGTGGTACGGCGCCGAGCGGAGCACGAGCAGCCTCGCCATTGCTCAGGAGGCTTCCTGAAGCTTCGGGGAGGGAGGAAGGAAGGGCGGGGTGGGCTGGGGGAGAGCCGCGCCCCTCGTCGCGGCGTCGGGGATGATGGGTGGAGTGGTGGGAGGGAATGGAAGCGGGCGGGGGGACGGTGGGGGGAGAAGGCGCTGGGGGTCAAGTGTGGTGGACCGGGTCCAGGAGGGATCGTGGGGTCGGGAGCGGAGCGGAGGAGGTGGCCGGCTCGGGGCGATAGGTGTGGGGCGGCTCACTTGGCGCCACGTTGGGCGCGTGAGACGCAGAGTACGGGCACTTTTCTCAACTCTCTGCTGGAATATCTCGACGAAGGCTCAGTTGAAATTTCATCAGTTTTTTCTCTTCAGTTCCTTCTTTGTACCCCTTAAGAAAAAAAGTTCCCTTTTTTGTGTTTCTCTACTCCTATAAAAAATGAGTTGGTGATGATGGTGCCTGCCTTCGTGGTATCTGCACCATCTGATTTGAATCGTAGCGTCTCACTTGTATAATTTGCAAAAACACCCCACGTGTAGTATGGAATTGCAGAGAATATATCCAGAATACAACAACGCACAATGTGATCTTCTTGTTTCTACCTCTCTCTCGAAAGAAGTAGAAGCTTTGAGTACCCTCCCAAATTCTTGCCGCCGGACCCTCCCCTCTGTTCCCTGGTGAATGCGGGATTTGAGTTGGGGCAAGGGTCCCTGTGCTTGTATCTTTGTGGTTGTAATCAGGGTCTTGATCCATTGGATTTGGCTTCAAGATTGCTCGGTATCTCCTTCTAGATCTGACCGTGCAGGCCGTCGGAGATGGAGATGGTAGTGGCGGTTGCTGCCGTATTCGAGTCTGCTCAAGTAAGTTAGCCTGTTTTCTATGTTGGCGTTGATCCCCTTTTGTGTGTTGGCCCTGGTTCTCAACCTCCAACGTGCCTTTTGTCTATGTTGCACATGGAGGATTGAAGGCTACCCGCGGCAAGACCGCCGTGAGTAGGCCTAGGAGTTGTAGGTGCAAAGAATATTTGCCAGTGGTGAGCTACTAGTTTCCGGTGGCTCGAGCACTAAACTGACAATAGAAGATGGGCAAGATATTTTGAAGTTTGCTTCTTGTTCGATTAGGTGCATATTTCGCGAGATTATCTCATTCCAACATGTCTCTAATTTTGATTTTTCGTGCATATTTCATGATATAAGTGCAACTTCGCAGAGGGGTCACTCACGAGCAAGGTGAGGCCATTAAGTATATTACTGTGTTAGTTTGCATCAAAGAAATCAGACTAATTTCTATTGTCTCTACAGAGAAATTAGTCATGGAGCTATCTTGAGGAAAGACTACCGATCTAGAACTAGCTTTATTTTCATGGACAATTTTTGTTGCTCTGACTGAACAGAATATCTCTGTAATTTAGCCAAACATTATATCACCATGCCATTACCTAGGTTTTTGCACATAATTCTTGTCCGTTTGGGTGGTGCCAAACCGCTAATAGAAGACAAGTTGGCTTCTTTTTGAAAAACGACATAAATGCATAACTGTATGCTATTTATGGTTGTCTCTGCTGCCTACGACCTAGAATTACAAGAGGTCCAGTGCTATTTGTGTGTGTGTACTACACATGATTTCAAAGCATTTTTACTGTACGTTCCATTTCTTTGCTGGGTACAAAATGTATTGCGGCTCTTGTTCATTGTTTTTCATTTTGTATAAATGTAGTATGAACTCTCTACATGCTCAGTTTTTCCTCCTTTGTTGTCCTCTTAGGTGAGCAGATGGATGAAGCAAAATAACCAGAACTAATATTGTTGGAACATATGTTTTGAGCACACAATTGTAAGCAAGGTACACAGCTTTACAGATGATTCCATGGCCTAATAGACCCCTATGGTAATTAACTAATAGACCCCCGTGGCCTAATAGACCCTAGATGAAGGCTGGCGGCGGTGTTCTTCGGCTGGCGATGGTGCGTCCTAGCGGCGGGGTCCGCGGGGCGCGGGCGATTCTGATGCCGTGGCGCGGCCGTTGGCCGCGGGATGCGCGGTGGTGCGGCTAGCCGCCGGCCTCCGCTCCGCCCAGATCTGGGCTCTTCTGGGCCTCAGCTGGGTTGGGGCGGGCCGACGTTCCGGCGTGCGGCGGCGTGGCTCCCTGTTGGTGATGGCGCGGCGTCGAGGGATGCGGGTGGTGGCGGCTTCGTCGGCCGAGGTGCTGCAGCGTGGCGGCAGGGGTTGTCCGGGTCCTTTGGGGTCCGGCCGGGCCTGTGCGGGCCTGGTAAGCTCCTGTTGTCACGTCCGGTCGGCTCCGCGTCGGCGGTGGTGGTAGTCCCCTCGTCCCTCCTCCAGGTCTCGTGTCGGTGGCTCAGCGAGACGACAATGATGGTTCAGTGACCGTGGTGGCACATGTTGGTGGGCGGCAGTTCTGGTGGAGCACTTCCGATCGTCCGGGGTGGTGGTGGTTGTTTGGGTTGGGAGAAATCCCTGGTGGCTCGTCCATCACCGATGCGGTGACGCCTGCGGACGCCGCCGGACCTTCCTGAAGGGCGTCGGATCTCCCCCTTCCCCACTGCCCTCTGCGTACCGGGGGAAACCCTTGGACTTGTCCGGGCAGCTGCGGCGTCGTCGTCGCATTCCTTCCTGAAGGTGCTGCCCGGTACGCGACGCCTCGGAGTGCTAGTAGCGCAGTGGTACTTCTCCGGTGGGTGCAACGGTCACTGGTCATCTTTGTTTCGTCGACTTGCCATTGTCGGCATTTGTTTCTTTTTCTTTTTCTTTTCTTTTGGGCGTGCTTGTGCTGCTTCCGCCCCAGCATCTATCGTTGGTTGTATCGGATGGTTGCTTTGTAATACAAAGCGGGGGAAACCCTTTTTTCTTACTAATTAATTGGAACTAGTTGTGAAAGTTATGTCTAGAATATTTCTTCTCTTCATGGTGGCGTTGTATCCAGATTCATTTTTCCTGTGCATATTTGGCAAAGCATTCTGTTAACCAATTCTACTTCATTCTTGTTTGTCCTCGAACCATTTATAAGTGTGTGCTCAAGCTATGGTATGTATGTTATTTGGATATATTAATTGCTTCGAATTATTTGCACATTTAAAGTCTGGTGTGCCTAATATACTGTCATGAAATAAGCAATGTTGACTTCTTAGATGGGCACTAATAGAATATCTTGTTCGCTTTCTACAAGCTTTCCAAGGAAAGCAGCAGTTCTGGTATAGTTGTGACGCCCCTGATTTGACCGTACACTAATCATACACGCAAATGCTTACGGTCAAGATCAAGGACTCACGAGAAGATATCACAACACAACTCTACAAATAAAATAAGTCATACAAGCATCATATTACAAGCCAGGGGCCTCGAGGGCTCGAATACAAGAGCTCGATCATAGACGAGCCAGCGGAAGCAATAATATCTGAGTACAGACATAAGTTAAACAAGTTGCCATAAGATGGGCAGCACAAACTGGGATACAGATCGAAAGAGGCGCAGGCCTCCTGCTTGGGATCCTCCTAAACTACTCTTGGTCGTCGTTAGCGTCCTGCACGTAATAGTAGGCACCTCAGTGTAGTAGGAGTCATCGTCGACGGTGGCGTCTGGCTCCTGGACTCCAACGTCTGGTCGCAACAACCGGGTATAGAAAGGGAAAAAAGAGGGAGCAAGGCAACCATGAGTACTCATCTAAAGTACTCGCAAGCAAGGAGCTACACTACATATGCATTGGTATCAATGAAAGGGGTAGTATATGTGGACTGAACTGTAGAATGCCGGAATAAGAGGGGGATGACTAGTCCTATCGAAGACTACGCTTCTGGCCACCTCCATCTTAAAGCAGTAGAAGAGAGTAGATGGTAAGTTAACCAAGTATCATGGCATAGCATAATCCTACCCGGCGATTCTCTCCTCGTCGCCCTGTGAGAGAGCGATCACCGGGTTGTATCTGGAACTTGGAAGGGTGTGTTTTATTAAGTATCCGGTTCTAGTTGTCATAAGGTCAAGGTACAACTCTGGGTCGTCCTTTTACCGAGGGACGCGGCTATTCGAATATATAAACTTCCCTGCAGGGGTGTGCTACCTCTTGAGCACTGCGTTGGTTTTCCCTTGAAGAGGAAAGGGTGATGTAGTAAAGCAGCGTAAGTATTTCCCTCAGTTTTTGAGAACCAAGGTATCAATCCAGTAGGAGACCACGCGCGAGTCATCTCGTACCTACACAAATAAATAAGAACCTCGCAATCAACGCGATAAAGGGGTTGTCTATCCCTTCACGGCCACTTGCAAGAGTGAGATCTGATAGAGATAATAATAATAAGATAAATATTTTTGGTATTTTTATGATATAGATTGAAAGTAAAGATTGCAAAATAAAATAGATTGGAAACTTGTATGATGGAAAATAGACCCGGGGGCCATAGGTTTCACTAATGGCTTCTCTCAAGATAGCATAAGTATTACGGTGGGTAAACAAATTACTGTCGAGCAATTGATAGAAAAGCGAATAATTATGAGAATATCTAGGCATGATCACGTATATAGGCATCACGTCCGCGATAAGTAGACCGAAACGATTCTGCATCTACTACTATTACTCCACACATCGACCGCTATCCAGTATGCATCTAGAGTATTAAGTTCATAAGAATAGAGTAATGCCTTAAGCAAGATGACATGATGTAGAGGGATAAAGTCATGCAGTATGATATAAACCCTATCTCTTTATTCTCGATGGCAACAATACAATACGTGTTGTTTCCCCTACTGTCACTGGGATCGAGCACCGCAAGGATTGAGCCCAAAGCTAAGCACTTCTCCCATTGTAAGAAAGATCAATCTAGTAGGCCAAACCAAACTGATAATTCGAAGAGACTTGCAAAGATAAACCAATCATACATAAAAGAATTCAGAGAAGAATCAAATATTGTTCATAGATAATCTGGATCATAAACCCACAATTCATCGGATCTCGACAAACACACCGCAAAAGAAGATTACATCGAATAGATCTCCAATAGAATCAAGGAGAAATTTGTATTGAGATCCAAAGAGAGAGAAGAAGCCATCTAGCTACTAGCTATGGACCCGAAGGTCTGAAGTAAACTACTCACACATCACCGGAGAGGCCATGGAGTTGATGTAGAGGCCCTCCGTGATCAATGCCCCCTCCGGCGGAGCTCCGGAAAAGGCCCCAAGATGGGATCTCTCGGGTACAGAAGGTTGCGGTGGTGGAATTAGGTTTTCGTGGTGCTCCTGGATGTTTGCGGGGTACGTGGACTTATATAGGAGGAAGAAGTAGGTCGGTGGAGCAACGAGGGGCCCACGAGGGTGGAGGGCGCACCCAGGGGGTAGGCGCGCCCCCTGCCTCGTGGCCTCCTCGATTGTTTCTTGACGCCCACTCCAAGTCTCCTGGATCACGTTTGTTGAGAAAATCACGTTCCCGAAGGTTTCATTCCGTTTGGACTTCGTTTGATATTCCTTTTCTGCGAAATACTGAAATAGGCAAAAAAACAACAATTTGGGCTGGGCCTCCGGTTAATAGGTTAGTCCCAAAAATGATATAAAGCCCATTAACATCCAAAACAGGTAATATAATAGCATGGAGCAATCAAAAAGTATAGATACGTTGGAGACGTATCAAGCATCCCCAAGCTTAATTCCTGCTCGTCCTCGAGTAGGTAAATGATAAAAAAAGAATTTTTGATGTGGAATGCTTTCTAACATATTTCTCAATGTGATTTTTCTTTATTGTGGCATGAATGTTCAGATCCGAAAGATTCAAGATAAAAGTTTAATATTGACATAAAAATAATAGTAGTTCAAGTATACTAACTAAGCAATCATGTCTTCTCAAAATAACATGGCCAAAGAAAGTTATCCCTACAAAATCATATAGTCTGGCTATGCTCTATCTTCACCACACAAAATATTTAAATCATGCACAACCTCGATGACAAGCCAAGCAATTGTTTCATACTTTTGATGTTCTCAAACTTTTTCAATCTTCACGCAATATATGAGCGTGAGGCATGGATATAGCACTATATGTGGAATAGAATGGTGGTTGTGGAGAAGACAAAAAGGAGAAGATAGTCTCACATCAACTAGGCGTATCAACGGGCTATGGAGATGCCCATCAATAGATATCAATGTGAGTGAGTAGGGATTGCCATGCAACGGATGCACTAGAGTTATAAGTGTATGAAAGCTCAACAAAAGAACTAAGTGGGTATGCATCCAACTTGCACTACAAAAAAAGACACATCCGTGACATTTTGGGCCGAACGAATTTTTTTTCTGTCATACATATGACACTTCTATGACGATAATTGTGACAAAACCCGGTATCATCATAGATGTGGTGGGCTCCTACTTCTATGACAAAAAATCATGACAGAAAGTGGGATTTTCGTCCTGGGCGGGCCGGAGACGCAGCTGCATGACATTCTTTGGGCCATCCATGACGGAAAAAACTGTGGTAGAAGCGAGGGGGAGGAAAATTTCGGGGAGTTCTCGGTTACGGTGGGAGGTCGGGGGCCGAGCGATGCGCGTTTCTCTCGTACACGTACGCGCGTGTGTGCGAGGCATTGGCTCTAACTGAACCCGAGCGAGGCGTTCGGATCTAACTGAACCCGAGCGATTGCACTGCAGGCTACGCGTTACTAAACCCGAGCGATTGATCGATGGCTATTAACTGAACCCGATCGAGCGATTCCTTGGCTACTGCTGCTAACTGAAGCCGATCGATGGGATGAACAGTGAGCGTTGCAGGGGGGTTGGATGAACAGTGAGCGGTGGCATTGCCTCTCGATGAACAGGACCCCGTGGTGTGGTGGAGGGCTGGATGAACAGTAGACGGTGGAGGGGTGCCCGTGGAGGGGTGGATGAACAGGACCCCGTGGTGTGGAGGGCAGGATGAACAGTAGACGGTGGAGGGGTGCCCTTGGAGGGGTGGTTGAACAGGACCCCGTGGTGTGGAGGGCCGGATGAACAGTAGACGGTGGAGGGGTGGTTGAACAGTAGCCGGTGGAGTAGCGCGCGATGGAGGCTGGATGAACAGGAGCCCATGGAGGCTGGAGGAGGTCGACGGTGGATGAATAGTAGCTCGTGGAGGCTGGAGGGGGTCGACGGTGGAGATGAACAGTATCCCGTGGAGTCCCGTTTTGCGGTACGCCACACCCCTCTCGATGAACAGGACCCCCGTTTCGACCGTAGCGCTCCAACACAAGTCCGTTTCCTCCGTTTTGCGGTACGCCACACCCCTCCTGATCAACAGGACCCCCGTTTCGACCGTAGGAGGTCCGTTTCCTCCGTTTTGCGGTACGCCACACCCCTCCCGATCAACATGACCCCCGTTTCGATCGTATGAGGTCCGTTTCCTCCGTTTTGCGGTACGACACACCCCTCCCGATCAACAGGACCCCCGTTTCGACCGTAGGAGGTCCGTTTCCTCCGTTTTGCGGTACGCCACACCCCTCCCGATCAACAGGACCTCCGTTTCGACCGTAGGAGGTCCGTTTCCTCCGTTGTGTGGTACGCCAGGCCTCGTTTCCATCGCCTCTTCCGTCCAAGCCCTCCCGATGAACACGACCACGCATTCCGTTGCCTCCCCATGAACACGACGACGACGTTGTTTCTCCGTTCCGACCCAGCCATGTACACGAGCCCTCGCCGTACGTATGCGCGAGTAGGCGTTCAAGACCCCGCCCGTATGTACACATACGTGGCCATATTTTCTTTCTTGCACCCTGGCCGCCTCTACTACGACACGTGCGCGCCTCTACATCCACCAGTATATATGTATGTACACATTCGCGACCAGAATGACAACGCTACGTACGCTTCGACCAGGTGGGTCCCGACTGTCAGACACTTCCTTGCCTGCGAAGATGTAGCTGGTGGGTCTCAGCAGTCAGGGGGGCGAAATACGATGGCCCGTCCGGTGGTTCCCCGCTGTCAAGTGGAGGAATAATTATTTTGCACGTAATAAGGAGGCACTTCCTTGCTGCGGCCGTGGACCCAGCTGTCAGCCTCTCCACGTATAGTCCACGTCCGATGGAAGTCGTTCCTTGACCATGTTGACCACGCCGCGCCGAGAGCACCAGGGCGGTGGACGACGGTGAGGCCTAGGAAGGGGACGACGGGGAGCCGGGGAACCCGCGGCAGTGGAAGCCCGTGCGCGCGGAGAGGAGTACGAGGATTCACTGGTTCGACTGCGGTGTGAGGCTGCCATCGCCGCAGGGCCTGGCCAGCGGTGGGAATAGTAGGGGCGGTGAGGCCTCCGCGGCAGCACAGCCGGCCACGGGAGGCAGGAGCATGCGGCACAACCGGCGCTGCTTTGGGCGGCTGGAGCAAGAAGACCAGAGGTTGAAGAAGCAATACGGCCGTTGGATGGACATCGTACGGTCACTGGAGCTAGAATCGTTCATATTGACTAAGTTGACAAAGCCCTTCGTCCCCGTCAACTTAGTAGGCCCACAAGTCAGCCTCCCAGCAAGGTGGGTCCCAGCTAGCCGGGGGAGTATTCATTTTTTTGTGCGTAATAAGGAGGCACTTTCGGTGGGTCCGAGCTGACAGCGGGGGAACATTTTTTTGCGAAATACGGTGGCCCGTCCAGTGGGTCCCAGCAGTCAGGGGGAAACAATTTTTTTCACAAAATACTGGTGGCCCGTCCGGTGGGTCCCTGCTGTCAGGTGGAGGAATAATTATTTTCCGCATAATAAGGAGGCACTTCCTTGCGGCTGCCGTGGACCCAGCTGTCAGCCTCTCCACGTACAGTATTCTTCCGATGGAATTCGGTCATTGACCACATTAACCATGGCGCGCCGACAGCACCACGGCGGTGGACGACGGCGAGGCCTAGGAAGGGGACGACGCGGAGCCGGGGAAGACGCGGTAGTGGATGCCCACGCGGAGAGGAGTACGAGGGTTCACTGTTTCGGCTGCGCTGCCGTCGCTGCAGAATAACAGGGGGTGGGGTGAATGGAGTGGAGGGATGGCCTGGCCAGCGGTGGGAGTAGTATGGGGGCGGTGAGGCCTCCGCGGCAGCACAGCCGGCCACGGGAGGTAGGAGCAGGCGGCACGACCGGCGCTGGTTTGGGCGGCTGGAGCAAGAAGACCAGAGGTTAAAGAAGCACTACGACCATTGGATGGACATCGTACGGTCAGTCGAGCTAGAATCGTGCATATTGACTAAGTTGACAAAGCCCTTCGTCCCCGTCAACTTAGTAGGCCCACTATACTGGGTCCCAGCTAGCAGGGGGTATTCATTTTTTTTGTGAGTAATAAGGAGGCACTTCCTTGCGTGCAAAGATATAGCTGGTGGGTCCGAGCTGTCAGCGGCGGTAACGTTTTTTCGCAATACAGAGGCCGTTTCGGTGGGTCCCAGATGTCAGGTGGAGGAAATCATTATTTTGCGCGTAATAAGGAGGCATTTCCTTGCCTGTGGCCGTGGACCCAGCTGTCAGCCTCTCCACGTACAGTCCACTTCAGATGCATGTCGGTCGTTGACCACGCTGACCACGCCACTCCGAGAGCACCAGGGCGGTGGACGACGGCAAGGCCTAGGAAGGGAACGACACGGAGGTAGGGAAGACTCGGCCGTTGTTTTTGTTTCCCACGCGGAGGGGAGTACGACTGTACGAGGGTTTACTGGTTCATCTGCCGTCGCCGGAGAATAACAGCAGGTGTGGGTGAGTAGAGGGATGGCTAGGCCAGCGATGGGAGTACGGTGGGGCGGTGAGGCCTGTGCGGCAGCACAGCCGGCCGCGGGGAGGAGGGAGCAGGCAGTCCCGCCGGCGCTTGTTTGAGCGGCTGGAGCAGGAAGAGCAGAGATTGAAGAAGCACGACAGCCGTTGGATGCACATCCAACAATATACATGCCATCTGTGGAAAGCCTCAAATCTGTGGAAAACAGCATACAACCCATCTGCCATTATTTCAAATAATTTACAGCTCATTTGCTAATTCTTACGGGTTTTTTTGGAGCCCATATTCTTTATGTTAGCATTACAGCCCATATTGTGGCCACGGTTAAAAAATTATATGAAATTTTGCACATGTCGGTGCGGTCTGAACTGTTTTTAATCCCGAAATTTCGAGTCACATTCAGACTGATTTTAAAAATAAATGTATATCAATATAAAATCCAATAAATTGTCCACGCATAAAAATCAATGTAATTTAAAATCTCGAAATAAAAAAAAAGATATTTGAAAATAATTGCCGGTTTGATGTGTTTTAAAAATGTACAGCCCATTTCTCATTACTGATAGGCCACTCTCCTCGTCTTGAAAAATTTGCAGCCCAACAGGCCTGATAAAGCGACTTACTTGACAAATCACAAAAAAACTGGGCTAGCCATTTTCAGAAAGGAAAAAAAACTACTGGGCTGGTCTGTGGTAAACATAAAAGAAAAGGCTGTCTAGACAGACCAGAGTGTCCCACACAGCCCAGTTGACACCCTGCTTCCGTCTCAAAAACAAATTAGATAAATGCCACTCCAATTATGGCGATTCATAAAAATGCCACTGCAATTTCCAAACTTTGAAAAATGCCCCTGCAATTTTTGCAAACTTTGAAAAACGCCGCTGCAGTTTGCAAACTTTGAAAAACGCCACTCCAGACTTCGAAAAATGCCACTAGAAATGACATGAAATGGCATTTTTCAAAGTTTGGAAATTGCAGTGGCATTTCTCGAATACACCAAATTTGGAGTGGCATTTATCAAATTAACCCAAAGCAAAAATAACTGGGCGAGCTGCTGGGTCCCTGGTGTCAGCCGCTCGTTGTGCAATTCTCTCGTTTATTGACTACGTTGACAATGGCATGGGACCCAGATGTCAGAAATCCACTAGGAGGAGCCATTTTTTTATTGGCTTGAAATAAGGAGGCACTTGCTTGCGTACTGCCATGACCTTGGCGGGTCCCTGTTGTCATCCTCTCCACGTACAATCATCTCCTGATTGTGTACGCATCAACTTGCTAGGCCCACAAGTCAGCCTCTAAACCGTGGAGGACAAATACAACCCATTTAAAAAAATAACAGCCCATTCCATACGTTCAAACAGAAACTTCAACATTCAGAGCAAAGTAACAGGTCTGATCCACATATAAAGTACTGAACTTCCACGTTGACAACCATCATAGCCAAGTGAACTATCTACTCCCACTAACACTCTAGTAGCGTACAAGTACTAACTTACTCTTAGCTAACTAGACGATGCCGGCCGCCATCTGCTGTCCATGCTAAACGCCGGCACCGGCGTCCTCCGCCTCGCCTCGGACTTGCCAGAGGTACGATAGGGCGCGTTGCTCACGCGCGTTGGCCCTTTCCATGCCGGCGTGGTCCACCGAAGCTTCGGCTTCCAAGCGGGAAACCCACTTGACGAGCTGGTAGTAAAAATCGGCGTCGCGAACGCGTGCGTGCCCGACAGCCTCCAGGGCTATTTGCCGGGCGCCGGCCTCCACGTAGTCGGCCCAGTTGCGGGCGCTCTGCTTGCGACTCAGAGCGTCGGTGCGCTGCTGCTCCATGTCCCGCTGGCGGCGCAAATCGGCGAGACGCTGCTCCTCCGCCATGCGGTCGCGCTCCAACAAATCCTCGATCTCCGCATTGCCATCTAAAGACAGATAGAATGCCTCCTCCCTCCGTGTGCCTTCCGGTGAAAACCCAAACACTAGTTCCGGCGGTGACCGCCTCCGGCGTCGCCTACCGCGGACAGGTGGGGGCATGGCGGACGTGGCGAGCGACGTCGGGCCGGTGGGGGCTTATGAGGATATGGCGAGTTGGGTCACGGTGGCACCTGAGAAGGCCGGGAAACAATACTTATATGCGGAAGGTAGCGCGACGGTCATCGGAATTCAATGCATAATGGCTTAGCGCGCCAACTTGCCGTGGAAAACTAGAGAAACTGAAATTATGACTGTGCCGTCCCGTCCCGTCTGGGTCGCACGCCGGCATGGCGGTCAAACGAGTGCACTCGAATCATCTCCCTCCTTGTCAATAATGATTCCACGGATTTAAAGCGTATCTTTTTTCGCATCAGTTAGCTGCCTTAATTACAGCCGGCTGCATGCAGGCACTCAGAATCGCTCGCAGGCAATACGCGAAGCAGCATGCAGCCACTTAAATCGCTGGAATTAATTAGGCTTAAACTTCTGCATGCCAAGGGCATGCATGCAGCCACTTAAATCACTGGAATTTATTAGGCTTAAACTTCTGCATGCCGTTAATTATTGCCATGCCTTGGTCTTGCTGCTTTGCTCATGGGACTAATAAACCCGGACGGAGGGAGTACCTTGGTTGGTGAGAGGTTTGAATTAAGCCCTGCAAACCGGAAAGGAGGTACTAGTACGTGTGTGATCCGCTATTTATTCGTGTAGGATCAAGTAGGTCGTTTCTTGAATTGAGCCCTGCAAACCGGAAAGGAGGTAGTACGTGCATGATCCGCTATTTATCCGTGTAGGATCGATAGTGTAGCTTGTCAGTTTCTTCAGAGGTAGGCATTTTTATCCGTGTAGGATCGATAGTGTAGCTTGTCAGTTTCTTCAGAGGTAGGCATTTTTATCCGTGTAGGATCGATAGTGTAGCTTGTCAGTTTCTTCATGGGTAGGCATTTTTATTCAAAAAACTGCCACTTTGCATCTTGTGTCGCAAATAAAACTGCCAGGAGCGCATTTGTAGGCTAGCTAGTGATCGATCAGTAACTTGTAAACATTGAGCAAACAGAAATAAGTAACTTTTAATGCATCTCAATGATTCATAGATCATATACAAATATGTAGCTCCAAAAGCAAAGATCAGCCACTTCGGATCTTGCGTCGCAACTAAAACTAACTAGTACGATTCCCATACATAAGATCAACATGTTAATGCATCTCAATGACTCACAGATCATATATAAATATATAGCTCCAAAAGCAAAGATCTAGAAAAAACATCTGTTCTTCCTACTAACATGGATGCTTCTCTTGGCCAACATTCAGTACAGACTGAAATACAAATTTGTTTGTGAAGTCTACAATTCTTCTTGCAAACGTAAGTGGTTTCACCAACAGCTGGAACCATGAGAATGAACCAGACATGATGGAGGAACATCCACTGCAATATGATTTGGTCTTCTCTCGATCACACGGCGAGACTATTTTCGGAATACAAACTTTAACTTAGGCAAAATGATGCCCATTGTATAATCAGACCAAAGCAATGAAGCACCTAGTGTTGGCCAATAAATAGTACAGTACTACTTTTCTGCAGTCCATGAAGTGACTATCCAATCTTTCTGTGTCTATTTTCAAATGGCACTGCATGTAGTGACTATACTATTCTCTTGTGCAGTTCAACCAAAATTGCGGGCACTTTGTTGGTTTGCCAAATAGCAACAGGCACACATCTTTGTCTGCACAAATATCAAGCAGCTAGTAAACATATACCATACCTTGTATTTTCGGTTTAAACAAGTCTCTTCCGCTTAGCATCTGTCATGTTCTGCACTGGACAATCTGATACAGTTATGTTTTGCCCTGGACAATTTCATACTGAATTGATTTGCTGGTTCAGAGCAGAAATATAGCGCCTATTCTTCATCAGACCAAGGATATCCATGTTCGCAGTGATGGAAGAGGTGAAATCGATACAACCGAAATTGAGCATCCAATCATTGAATCCTGTCCTGCACCTCCAATGTAGGTCCACCCTGCCAATAAATTCACATGCAAACCACTAGTATTACTATCTAATGACAGTACAAAAAGAGTAGCAAGATAGTAGCAAACCATGTACCTTCGTAATGAACAGCTCATAGTGCCACCAATTGGATATAAAGGTTGGGAAAAAACATGCCCCTGATGTTGAACCAGTTGGACTTTTTGTGCAGTTCCACTAAAATCGAGCATCCCTGTTTGCATAGATATTGAAAGTGTGATTACTCTAAAAGTGGCACTAGTTGAAGCATAGACTCACAAATATAAGCATTCCAATTTCTTAATGGGAAAAGGTAGCAAGACTGTTTCTGACCACCTGTTTGAAGGAATAAATAAAGCAACAACGGCTGATGTGAGGAAGGCATACATAGTTTTTTCTAGAAAAGTGAGCCATTTCTGACCTTTCCTCTTCTTTTAAGCAAATTTTGTGTAGTTCTACTAAAATAAAATGCCATCACCGCCTTGACAATTCAGTGACACTGTACAAAAGGAAATGACTTAACATTACATCATGATGTCAGGTATGTGGTCGACAGGCATTAGAGACAAACATACAGACCTCCTCAAGAGAACAACCGGAGGAGGAGGTGCCCACTCTTGACCTTTCCTCTTGTCTTCATAATTGTCTGTGTAGTTTAACCAAAATAAAATGACATCAGCGCCTTGGCATTTTGGTGACACTGTACAAAAAAATTAACTTATCTCATGAAAGTGAGGTATGTAATCTATAAGCATTAACAGTGCAAAAATCTGACGGGAGTAACAAGTTTCATCATTGGTATACTGGCTGTGCAACAACATTAGAATGCCTTATAGCTGAAAAATCTTTAATACATCCACAATCAATAGCTAGCCCTCAAATAATCCAGTGACATTAAATGTCATTGCTTAAATTTATGGGTGGCATTAGACTGAGAGCGGCATTAGTTAAATGTGGCATCACTTTAGCAGTAGCATTGCTTGACTTGACTGCTGGCGTTATACTAACAGCAAAAAAAGTGGCAATAAGAGCATGGGAGGCACCAGTACGATGTACCTCCACGGACGCAGAGTGGTGAGGGAGGTATGGTTGCCCAGAGCAACAAATATCCAGGCAGCATATGTGGATTATGGTCCCATTTTTGTTCTCTTTAGCCACCTTTTTCCTATGTGAGGACAACAAACCGATCGACCTGGTCATTCTCTATTGTGTTGTCATGCCTTTCTACCCTTCTTCAACCAAGAGACACGAGACTCGTTCCTTAGCTACCGATTTCCCCTTTTCAACCTAGATGCGGGTTCGATGCCTACTCTCTTGGACAGTACAGTCTCCCTTCCTTTCCTTATTCAACCCAAACATGGATTAGTCTGCATGAAGTAGGGTTTCCTTTAATAGTGCAAATTATGGTTTTCGTCTGCGTGGCCAGCAGAGTAGAGGATAGCAAATTGGGAAGATGGTGGAGTGGAAAAAGATCCACATGCAACGACGTAGCAGATGGGGCAATAGAACAAGGTTATGGCTCAAAAAAGGTAGCATACCTGAGGGTCGGCGGGAAGTGGCTTCGCTCGTGGTCGTCGTCCTCCACACACACTACGGCAGTGAGCTTGGGGACGGAGGCCATCCCGCGCGGGCGCTAGGTCTGAGAGGACGACCTTGTCGTCAATGCGTGACCTCGCTCACCGACGACGAGTGCGTCAATGTTGCACGTCCTTTTCTTCCCCGGCGGATCTGTGACCACCGGTGAGGAGGGAGAGAGGGGCCGTCTTTTTTAGATCTGGAGAGAGGGTGGTAGTGTGAGAAGCAAGTGGGCAGCCCTTAGCAAGAAAGCGCTGAAGCTCCAGCCTATATATATCTTTTATATACTACTAGTACTGGAGGTGGGGTAGTGGTAGAGTAGTTTATATTTTCTCTGCGTACAGTACTAGTTAGTCGTGCTTCAAAACTGATCGGCACGCCATTAAAAAAATAAAGGTCGATAACTAATGCGGCACCTCGAGCCAACGCGGCCAGATCGCATTTTGCACGAGAAATTACACACCATGTTTCGTTGACATGTGGTCCCGTTCCAACATATCAGTGAGACGACGGCGAGTAGTAGGAGTATTTCCGAACGGACGTGTAGGCCGGGGCGCCTCTTCGTGAACCGTGGAAAACTCGCAATCGTCCACCGACTCTTCGCCTTTCCCTCTCGATTTGGAACTGCTGTCGCACGCTCTTCCTCTCCCTCCTCCATTTTCCTTCAGCCCTTCACCCTTTCTTCTGCCATTGTTCGATCGTCTTCTCCATGGAGGGAACAGGCCGAAAACGACCTCATTATTCTTGCCCCGATCTGAAAGATGACGTGATGGAGGAACTCATTGGTCGATGCGACGTCATCACCTCGGCTAGCATGGCAGGTTCGTTCCAGCCCATTCTCGACTCAACTAATAACATCATTGCAAGGAACCCAAGGGTCAAGGGGCAGTTTGATCTCCCCTATCTTCTTCGCCATGACCCTGCTCGTTGGCGAGCGGACGACGGAGACCTCGCCTTGTGCAAGTTGATGCCGCTTGATAATGATACGTGTGATGTCAAGATGCCACCACTTAAGGGTAAGTCCTGGGCTAGCGCAAATGGAGATTGGGTTGTTTATATTGGGTACAATTGCGAGTGGGAACTTGTGAATGTGTACACTCGTCAGCGGATTCCACTTCCAAAAATCTCCGAGTGCCCTGAGGTTGAGCACACAGATGATCTACGTACGTTCAAATACGATCATGGTGACTGTCGTGTACTGAAGATAGCAATTTGTCGAGTTCCCAACCGCTCTTGGAATTACAAAAACTATGATGTTGTTGCTATCTTCGACAAGCTAGTTGCCGTCCTTCGTGGTTCGACTGGATGGATATTACTCAAAAATCAGTTTCTATACACGGATGTGTACTATGATGCAATTGAATACAATGATCTTGTGTTTGCTGCCACCTCTCATGGCACTGTTTTTGCATGGGATCCTCATTTTTTCGGTACGTTTGTCTTCCACCGTAATTATAATTGTTTCATCCACATGCATGCGGGTTAGCAACTTTCCCTTTACTAATTAACCTTCTTCTTGTGTTTCCAAGGTCCTGTGGACATCCCACCACCTATACTTGAAGATTTTTATAACCAAGGGGGAGATGACGATGGTGATGATCACGAGCATGAGGACGAGCAGCACCGATATACTCTGTGGCGCCTGGCAACTAATCCCGATGGATCACCTACTCTTGTGTGTATACAGCCCACTGATGATGTTACTGCTAAGGAAGCAGGTGTAGTCTCCCATGGTCGCACTCTCTGGACCTATTCCAACACCCGTTGCATGGTATTCGGGATGGATACTAGTGTGGTAGCGCCAACTCCTTCTCCCTGGCACAGAATTGATAGTCTTGTAGAAAACTCGCTCTTCCTTGGACGAAACTATCCGATGATGGTGAAAGGCGATCCAACCGCTGTTGACACATTTATGAGAAGCAACTGTGTCTATACCTCGGACATTTGCGTGGTTCCCTACCCTGGTACTGATATAGTAGGCCGCTTCAGCCTGGATGATCAGTCCTGCGTTGGTCTCCAGATCAACAATGCATGGCCCGTCCAAGAGAATCACTTGTGGTTCAAAGCAAGCGTTTCCAACGCCGAGGAATGGTTGAGTTGAAGTTCATTTCATTGCTTGTTATTTGTTGTGTGGTGAAAACTTTAGTATTTATAATGTATCCTCGTTGTTGATGTGGGTTGATGATCTGTTGTTCTATGTAATAAAATGATATGCCTGTGATAAACTTACTAAATTTATGAATGGCTTTCGAGTCGCTTCTCTGAGTGAGTGGTGCGACGAGGCAAAAAAATATTTTCCGAATACATAATTGTACGTGCATTGCAACAGGTTATCGGATGAGGCCAATCAACAATAGTAGTACACTATTTTTACTAGCTTCACATGCTTCGCGCGTCGGGCAGGTGTTTTTACTGTAGCCATATGTTAATGTGTTCGTTGTACGTAACCAGCACCTCAAATCCTCGATACTAGTATACTGTATATAGTAGGAGTAAGTAGTAGGAGTAGTAGGGTGGCATGGGCCAGAACAAGCATTCACGTCCAGGAGTACGACACACGCCACCACCACGACATCCATCTGACACCATATTATTTCTTGGAGTCCATGCGAGAGCAATCTCTTCAACCTCGTCGTTTCTCTAACTTCAGCCATCGCGCAGCGGGCGAGGTGGGGGTTTGCCGATAGAAGGTTTCCTTAACTGCGGTCCCACTTGTAAGGCCAACTCCAACGCACGACCCCAAACGGACCTCCGTTTTGCACGAACTCCAACGATAATTTTGACTACTCCTGTAGTAAGTTGGATTAGTGCCTTCTCGATGCATTCATTGTTGATCTGCGGAGGGTCGATCTTGCGTGCTTCTTTCTTCTTCGAGTGTAAAGAAGTAGACGTTGCTTCCTCACATCTAGTCTCATGTCTAGCCTCTATTCTATACTAGCCAGAAGTGATAGAACATCTACTAAATTGCGCTCTATCAATATATGGATGTACTCTTCTTCCCAATACAAAAACTTGCATCCATTCTACTCCCTCCGTTGCACAATACTACATGCCTTCTATTTGTCAAAATATATATGTATCTAGACATGTCTTAGTATATAGGTACATCCATTTTTGGACAAATGGAAGTCAAGTATTTTGGAACGGAGGGAGTACACAATAAAAATTTTAAGTTAGCACAACTAGTCTAATCCGAGAGCAGAACCGAAGATTTGGTCGGGTTCTTCCTCCTTTTGCCGACACGTGGGACATCCAGCATCCAGGTCGTGTCATGAAAGAAAATAGAGTGGTAGTTGAAGCCACGAGATGTGCATCTTGGGTTAAACTGTAAATAGAATCTTACTACTCTTGAGTAACTCCAAAAGCGGCCACCGAAGATCTTTATTGGATTTGTTTTTCATCACCAGCACGTCGAGGTGAAAGATGTGCAGGTTCAGTGGGTCCTCTTGCGTTTTCACTGACATGTGGGGCCGCATGTGAGCAAACAGATGATGGGCTCCGCGCGTCCGCTGGCTGGCTGAGAAGAGAGATAGAGGAGGGCTGAGCACGGACTGCAGGAAATTTGTTCTACGTACCTCGATATAGGCTCGATATAGTGGGGTGGCATGGGCCATAACTAGCATTCACGTCTAGCAGTACGGCACACGCCACCCACACGAGTCCCATCCGACACCAATTTTCTTGGAGTCTGTGCTACAGCCATCTCTTCTTCCTCCCGTCCTCTTTTCTCAGCCATCGCGCGATGGGCGGGGTGGGGGTTTGCCGATAGTCGGTTTGCTCAACTGCGGTCCCACTTGTAAGTGAAAATGCAACACCGCACCCATTCCCGCTTGAGCGGCGTGCCAGATCAACCGTGTGGGGGTGCGACGCGAACACGGCAGGCTTTTCCTTTTGAACTCGTAACTTGTAAAATTTGGTTCTACTCCATGGCGCAGCCGATAGATAGAAAATAACGATTTTGCCTAGAGTAATGAGAAGTTTGCTTCTGGCGCCGTTCATGCATGGAGTACGTATGAAAATTATGAAGTTGATACGAAAGGTAAGATAATTACTGTAGTATCATATACTACTACATGGATTTGACGGAAGGATAAAAATACATACGGATCCATCAACGTTCAACGACATCCTCACGCCCTAGTGCGCCGGGTCACCAACCGACGTGTCAGGAGCAGCGGCATTGGCGGCGAGCTCAACATGCTTCTGAACAGTGCCGTCCAAGGTTACCCTGCGCTCCAAGAAGGCCAGCGTCCTATCGTCCTCCTCTTGCATGTACTAGTCCTTGTGGACGATTTGCACGTAGACGTGGGTGATTATGTCGATTGTGTCTTGCTGCGCCAGGCGCTGCGCGGCGAGCACGACCTCGAGGTGGACATTCTCTGGCGCGACGGCGGGCAGTCGCAGGGCCACCAGTGCGTCGAAGAGGTTGTTACCATAGTGGCCGTTGAGGGTGGCGGGCATCGCAGAGCCTGGGCGCGTCGGCTGGAGGCTTATGTCAAAGTCGTCCGCAAGCTTCTTAACGATGGTGAACTTGTCAAGGAAACCGACGAGGACCTCGTCGAACAAGGATGCGAAGCTGTCATCCAAGCGGCCCCTCGCCCTGGCGGCCTCAAGCAATACTACCTTCCGGGCCGCAGGCCGGCGACGTGGACCATCTGGCACAGCCGGCTGATGCTCGCGCTCATCGCCTCCATGGGTCTAGCGTAGCTTCTAGTCAACTGATCTTGCGATTCGAGTGATCACTCAGCCCTTGGTTAGCGTGCGTAGGTGCGTAGGATTTTGTACTACTCCTCGGCCCTCTACTGCACCTGCCTTTGGCTATATGATAGGTGGGCCAGCCACCCCCTGGGGCCATGTGTCATTCACCCAAAGGCAGTTGCCGTAAGTCAATGAAGCTGCGTCCCCCTCCGTGCCGGTGCAGTATAGTCATCTCACCGGACCTCTAGTTGGGGCCAAACGAGAGAAATTTGATGTTTACTAGTTTATTGGTCCCCTTTGCATTTTGCGCCAAGTTTTGACCTTTGATTTAACTAATAAAATGTTAATGCATGTAAACAAAAATGTTGTGTAAGTCACCTTACAAAAACCAAATTATCCCAAAATACTTAGGCACGGTGCATTAACTCCCTCCTTGTTTCTTATTTCGTGACATATCAACCAATGAGAGATGTGGGTCGTGCATGCTTTCAATGACTTGAGACTAGTACCAAACATGACATGCAGTGTTTAGTTCATTGCATGTAATCCTATTACAGTACTCTAGTTAGCAAAAAAACATTAAGTTCTCTCGCCGATAGGAATAAAACACCATGTATTTATTTACAGAGGGAGTAGTACATTTTTGGTGACATGCATTACTAGATATTGCTAGTCAATACTAAAATCCAGATGGACGTGGAGGTACTCCTAAATCCAGACGGTGGTGCTACTAGTACTAGTAGTAGTACTACCAATGTAGTAGTAGGAGTACTAACACAGTACTACCTGTTGGTCAAATTATTACGTGCTGCTCCTCACAGTGAAGTGACAAGACCCTACGCCGAAGATGACACCTGAGTATAGGCGCCATGTTCGGCATACCATAGTCAGCCTCACCGTCTGCAGTCACTATCATCATGGCTGTAGAGCTAGCCTGCTTACAACTAGCCCTGTTCGACATAATTTCCCGTGCGTAGATGCCCGTGCATTGCACGGAACACCAAGATTGGGGGTAGATGGCTCCGGCAGCGGCCATTGCGCCAGATTTTTCCACGGCCTTCTACTCCTAGATGTGGTGGGGAGGAGATGAGGCTGATTGTGAGAGACAAGGAGTTGTTTGTAAATAGGGAACAAGTGCGGGCATCTTTTTGCAAAAATGGAGAAGCTTGGTTTGTATGCGTCAGATCTAGATCCTACGGTTATTGGTGAAAGATGGGAGGCACAACATCATCACCAACTCAGGACCTGTTTGATTCGCAGGATTTTGAAAACGCAGGAATAGGACACGGCAATATTACAATTTTCAAACTGATATTACAAATGTTAGGAGTAATGCTGCACCTACGAAGAGGGAATTACTAGGAAGTTTATGTAAGAACTTTCGTTACTTTAGGTGGATGTAGCATTATCGTACAAACTAAAATCCACCGCCCTAACAAGTTACTAATGGGCAAATAAGTTTTTGAGTCTCTGGCCACTTGATGTTTCAAAAACAAATTCAGCTTCTGCGGAGACTTTGTCATTTAGGCTTAGACGCTTGCGGTGATCAGCACGCCATTCATTGTTGCGCCAGAGAACGCCAAACCTCATTACCTTGAGCACACTTGCCTCCAGAACAAAGAACTTGGCCAATTTAATCTCAGATGTGCTGCCTCGGTAGTCGATCAAATCAATTTCTGTAAGATGGAGATCAAGGCATTCGATGAGATTGTTATAGTGCAGCACATTTTTCACTTTCGGGTCTTTTTTTATCTGCAAAAGAAGAGAACATATTAGAGCAGCTGGTTGCATAAGATTGCCGTGTCATCAAGAGGTACCAATATCATTCGCTCATACGATAGGGTTGGCTGGCTAGTGATATTTTTTCACTCTCTCTCTCTCTCTGTTTCCTCTCATTTAACTAGGAGCACGTGAAGAGCTTGGGCATTTGTTGCCTTCCACTATGTGGCCCATGCCATATTTCACAAAAGTATGCCACATAATACGCATCGATGTCAAATCAAAAGATTTTGGCACCGCTCACGCGATGTGAGAGAGTTGGCACCGCTGTGCACACAGACCCACATGTATAAACAAATCAATCAAACCAACTACACCATCCTCTCACTCTCCCAAACAAGTGTTTTTTATTGCCTTAGTCCTCTATCTCTCCCACGCAGTGTTTTTTCATTGCGTGAGTTAATTTGGCACCGGAGCAAAGTAGGTGATCCAGATTGGGACACCAGGTGAGCAATGGAGGGGCATCGATGCCAAATGCATCACAAGTGAATTTGGCACATGTTTTGGCCTACGTAGCCCACTTTTGTAATACTACCTAGTATTTAGTATAAAATTTTGACCATATATTTACCTAAGAAAATGCCAATGCATGTCACTAAAAATTACACCATTTGAAATTATGTTCAAATACGAATCCAACGATATAGTTCTTAGTGACATCCATTAACATTTTGTCAGTTAAATCTATGGTCAAATTTTGATACTACAAAATTGGAAGAGTAAACTAGGACGGAGGTAGTACTTGCTCTTAGGGTAACCATAAGTTACTTTCCACTATGACTAGCCTAGGCTACTATAGTAGTACAACATAAAAACGATGCAGGTGATCACGTGAGAAAAAATACTAAAAACATTTCTTTCGGTGCAGTGCGTAGATGCAATTTTGAACACTACACTTGTCATTGTAATTTGGGAAAATTACGAAAAAATTGAGCTACGTTGTGATTACTGTTTACTTATAGGAAAGAAGTTTCACCTCGATGAGTAGCTTCTCCTTGCACGGAAAGCATGTAAGGAATCCAACAACTTGATCCAGATTGGGGCCGATATATTTTAGTGCTAAGATCTTCATTGTGCGCATGGACTGGGTCAAGCTTGTGGGAATCATTTTCTGGAAGACGGTCGTAAATACATCAAGAAGAAATTTAAAAATGTGAATTTCAAGAAGACGGAGAAGAAGATGAGTGTTATACCTGAACGATTACGGATCCAATAAAGAGTTCGGAGAATTTGGCAGACGAGTACACCAACGCTATCAATTTCGGCGCGTCAATGACCCTGATTTTTGTTGGACCTTCTAGATCGGATACAAGCAATCTCTCAAGGAAAGGCGCATTCTCAATGACCATAACGTGGAACAGCTGGAGTGATCTCTTCCCAATTGATGTCTTGTTGCGGGGCCAGCAAGACACATAAATCCATCGGAGATTCATCGAGGCGATGTGGAGGCTAATGAACCCGTGGATCTGCTCAAGACGAAGGTACTCGAGCGCAGTACAACTGCGGAGAAGGTGCTCCATAGCCTTCTTCGAGATGACAACGTCGAGGAGGTCGAGCTGCTTGAGTTGAGGGAGAAGAAGAGCGGGCGTGACATTAATCTGGGGAAGATAGCAGGAGCTGAAGCTGGCGCGGCGCAGCGTTGGCGTGAGGCGGAGCGCGGACGGTGGCAGAGAGCGACATCGTCCAGCTTCAAAGCTGAGCTCCTCGAGCTGATCTAGGGCGGGGGATAAGAACCACTTGTCGAACTTGGGTTGGACCTTGCAGTTGGTACTGAACATGCGGATGTCAAGGCGTTTGGCTGGCCCAGGGTGCGATGAAAGGATCTTGGAGACTGCGGCCATGCGTTTGCAATCCCCATCGCAGAGGCAGCTGTCGACGGTGAGGTTGAGGGGGACGCAGCGCCAGAGGGGGAGCCACCACCGGGAGAGCAGGGCGGTCCGCATGGCAGATTTGGTGGGGAGGAGGCCGATGATGACGAGCAGCGTGTCGTCGGGGAGGCTGCAGATGAAGTCCAGGCTCGCCGGATGCGGTTTTGGCTCGAGCCGCCTCCGCTTGTTGGCTGCCTCACCGTCCATCTCAACCGGCGGCGACGCCGGTGTACACGTGTGCTGGTGTGTGTTGTGTGCTGGGTGTGCGCGAGTGTGTCCTTCTGTGCATGCCGCCGCGTAGTGGTGAATTGTGCGCGAGTGCGTCCTTCCTGTGCAAGAAGTTTGTCCTCAATGCGCCCTCAATTTACTAGCATGCGGGGTGCTACCCCGAGTGGTTTCAACTTTGTTTACTTCACCGCGTGTCAGATGGGCCTCTAGTTTACTTATTTTCACCCACTGCCACATGGGCCAGCACACGAAGATACAGAACACGAGCTGACAAGGCAGCATGTGGATTGGTTGACCGGTCAACTAAACAATATACGGAGCTATACACTGACACCGTGAGCGTATAATCCGTCGGTATAGAGAGTTCGAGTGAGAGGGGAGGCCCGTGAGAGGTAGCAGAGAGAGAGAGAGATAAAGAGCTACTCCCTCCGTTCGATAATGTAGTTCCAACATTTTTTTAAGTCAAACTTTTGAAACTTTGACCAAGTTTATAAAGAAATTACTTATATCTACAATACCAAAGATAAATGATAGTATGAAGTAAGTACATGTTGTGATGAATCTAATGATCGTTCCAGATGTAAATGTTTTTCTCCACATATACCTGGTCAAACTTTTCTGAGGTTTGACTTTTCAAAACATCCATATGCTTATGGACGTGACAGAATCCCTAACAAGAGAGAGAGAGAGTGAAAAAAGTGTGTGTGCGTGTGTGAAAGAGACATGGACAACACACGATAAAAGTAGAGAAAAAGTGTATGTGTCTTATGCAAACATATCACACATGCATCTTTGACAACGGAGGCAAGGTGAGGAGATAGTTTGTGGTTGTTTGGAACCGGGAGAGCAAGACCCCTAGCACGTGGCCAAGAGGGGTCTGACAAACAAGGGAGAGAGATCGAGAGAGACGTACGGAGAAAATGCAGACATGGGGAGGAGAGAGTGTATGTTTGTCATAGAGAGATCCCCTCGAGATCGTGATGGGACTACATGGGTGGGAGATCGAGTGACAAGGTGTGTGCGCGATAGAAGATGCCCCGAGAGATATCGAGATAGACGTATGGATGGAAGGAGACAATACGTGTGTTCCTGATGGCTAGTAAGAGATAATCATACAGAGGATCGAGGGGGGGGGGTGCTTGCGCCTATGATGGATTGAGGGATTATGGTACTTAGGGGGGTGCGTGTCACATGGAGAGAGAACAAGGGCGGAGAGTGTTGGATGGGTCTATACGTATAGCGCGAGCGAGACATGTGTATGTGTGAACCAGGGAGATATAAGGCCAGTTTGGCTTGCGTCCTGAGCATCTTTTGCCTGGCCTGGGGTTGTGGCTGGATTTCATGCACGCTTGTTGGTTGCTACCCTGTAAAAAGAAAGCCCGCCTGGCCTGGGTTCCCTTGCACTTTAATTAGCCTGGCTAAACTCCAGACACTGCAAGTAGCCTGGCCCAGGCGACCGATTTCGAATGCTTGGCCGTGCCTGGTCGTGTGGCCACGAGGCTAACAGCAACATGGATGGATATTAGCATTATATAATTGATGCATGGATTGATTGATGGGATGTTGATGCTTTGCCTGGCCTAGGCATGAACCAAACGCTTCAGCACCACACAAGCCTGGCCAGGCAGAAATATTTTACATCTCACGTCCACACCAGGCAGTACCGGCCATCAAGGCATGAGGGTCAGGTCACGAACCAAACTGACCAATAAAGTTTGAGAGAGATTGAGGAGCCCCGATAAGGCTGAGTGGTGCGTCAGATAGCTCGATAATGGAGTGCATGTAAATTTTTTAGAAGTCAAACTTTGGAAACTTTGATCAGGTTTACGCAAATGTTATTTATATCTACAATACCAAAGATACATCATACAAAACTACATCTCATGGTGAATCTAATGGTATATGTTTGCCGTACTAGATGTAATTCTTTTTCTCCACGTACATGGTCAAACTTTGTGATGTTTGACTTTTCAATAAATATGTATGCTATGGACCGAGGAGAGTGCCTCAGTCGAGACAAATCAAGTGCGTGTGAAGGAGAATGATTAAGTGTGCAAAAAGAGTATGCATGTGAAAGAGAAAGTGATAACAAACGATAAATTAGAAAGAGAGAGTGTTTTTTCGTTTCTTATGCGAACATATCACGCATGCATCTCCGAGATGGAAAAGCGAGGCGAGGATATACACGAAGATAGCTAGTGTGTGATTGTTTGCAACGGAGAGAGACACCGCTGTAGCACATGTCCAATAGAGGTGTGGCCAAGAAGGAACAAAGGCCGAGAGGGACACATGGATGGCATGAACGCATGGGGAGGGAGAGAGGGTGTGTTTGTGATAGAGAGATCCCGTCGAGATCGTGAGGGGACTATATGGGTGGGAGATTGAGGGAGTGCGTGCGCGATAGAAAGATGCCTCGAGAGAAATCGAGATAGACCATGCACATGTTTGTGATGGAGACTAAGATCAGCTAGTCATATACATATAGGGGGGACTGCGTGTGCCTACAATTGAGTGAGAGACCATCATACTTGGCTAGCTGGGCATGAGATTGTGTGTGTGCGCGTGTGAGATGGAGAGAGAACGAGGGGGAGAGATAGAGTTTTAGATGGGCCTATCGAGTGCGAGTGAGATATGCATGTGTATGTGTGACCCAGGTGGATGGAGAGTTTGAGAGGGGGGGGAGAGCTCTGAGACGACATAGTGGTGCATGAGAGAGTTACAGGCAAAGAGCCAAGGAATCCGTGTGCGTACGATGAGTGCACCCAAGATATCTAGCTTGGACTAGCTAGAGTATCATACATAGTGTGCGAGAGAGACCTATAGATGGTGTATATATGCATGCGAACTAGAAAGACCCCCCCCACACACACACAAAGAGAGAGAGAGAGAGAGAGAGAGAGAGAGAGATGGAGAGAAAGGGAGAGGGACCAACAAGGTTTTTGTGTCGGATGCGTGCGACAGAATTGAAGATTGTCGGCGAGAGAGAGAGAACATGAGTCCGGGAGAGGGAGAGGTCGCGTTTTATGCATCAAAGACTGATATAAACCATGTTTCGATATAAACTTGCATTCAAATATTTAAATTGGAGAACATGTTATCTGCAATCCACACATGAACGGATATATGTGTATATCAAACAAGTTCATTAATTTGACTTTCAACATGTTCATGGAGTACTATAATACTGTACAACATGCTACTCGATTGAGGTGTTCAATTTTGGATTTAGTTCACTATTTTGACCTACTAAACGAGCTATTTCATTGAATCGAGATATTTCATTTTGGGTTTGATTCACGTTTTTGAGTGGGTCAACTATTTTTCATATAGTAAATCGCTAGCAACAAGCATGTAAAAACACATTACTCCCGAGCATCATCTCTCCATCTAAAAAAGAAGCGGCAAGCTAATATTTCAAAATTTGATCCGAATCGACTTGGTAAGGTAGACATGGATGCTCGTTCTCCCAAAATTTGAACGAACCATTAAACATCCTCTCTGCTCGGTGGAATTCGCCCGAGCAAATGAATGGGAGACGCGAAATTACCGTCCTATGTGGGACACGCATCAATCGGCCCGTTGTACATCGAGGGTAGGTTCGTAACTTCATCCAAGTGCGCCTTCTCCTCGGTCGAAATGACATGTGCCGAATAATTCATAAACCATGGTCGGCAAAACACGCTCTCCTCGCCCGAAATAGCTCGCGCCCACTATTTCAAAACACGCTCTCCTCGCCCGAAATCGCTCGCGCCCACTATAGTTAAAAACACGCCCTCCTCGCCCGAAATCACTCCCGCCCACTATTTGGGGAGAAGCAAAGTTACTCTACTATCCCCGACCCTCAGTACACAGACCCAAGCCGAGAAGCCTATAGGCAAGGGTAGAACTGTAACTCCCCCTCACATTTCAGACAAATGCGTCCGTAAGACATGGTTCCACTCCCCTCCCAATTCCCCCCGCCCGCACCCATTCATACCTCGTGGGCGCCAAATCACCTTCTCCCTGGGAAGCTCCCTTCTCCCGAGCCGCGAAACCTCAGCCCCACCTCCATGGCGCCCCCCACCGCACCAATTTCACAGCCGCCCTCCTCCCTAATGCCGGAGACGCTGTCCATTTGCCGTCGTGCACTGGGCCGTGTGCCTCTTACTCCGTGCTGCTGGTGCTGCCTCGACGACGGCCATGTGAACCGTACCGGAGCCGATTCAACCCCCGCCGTTGTTCACGGTGCCGGAGCGGCTCCAACTTCGGATCCGTCCAGAGTCCTGGCGCTGCTTCGGCGTAGCCGTCGACCGTCGCGACATCGCTCTTTCCCTGCCGCCGGTCGCCACCGCAACCGCGCCGGCCTCACCGACTCGGCAGCTGGACCTGCCTACTTCACCATGCCGCCAGATAGGTCGCACCCTCATCTTAGATCACTTTATTTAGGCGTCAGTTGTCTGAATTTTATTCTGGGCCAATCGATTTGCAATGGGAAGCAGCACCCCTCGAGGCGGCGGAGCTCCTAGGCTGCCGGTTGGCTGGTGTCTAACGTAAGGGTGTGGTGCCGCAAGTTCGTCGCGGAAGCAGTGCTTAGATGGCTATCTTTTAGAGTTGCGTGGGTTGAACGTACTGCCGCCGCCAGATCTGGATGACGGGGAGTCTTTGTGGATTGGCCCGGGGCGGCGCAACCACGGCAGTGCGGTGGGGCGGGGAGCGGGGTTTTGGCCGGGGCCATGGACGGCGGAGGCAGGCTGCTCTGCCGTTGGTCGCTGGCTCTTCGGGGAAGATTCCGAACAGTGTCAGCCAGGAGGCACAAGATGGCCAGCCATCCGGCGTAGATCGGACAGTACCAAAATAAAATAAAATCGTGTGACCCCAATTTAGTCTTCAGTCAACAGACGTGTGATCACTCTCGTACCTTGCTGTTGATCTCTTAGTGTATTTCTTCAGATCAAAGAAATATGTCGTTCTTAACATTATGCGTTATCTGCATCTTCAAACACACCGTCTTCCGACTCACCGCAGCTGCTCCAACAAGGGAAGCATACACCAGAAGGGAGCTATAGTCCCCACTCAACAGTTCCCTGCATCGAATGCGCGTGCCCGACATGCACAGCCACAACAACTGCAGGGCCATCGACAAGTCAGCACATGATGCTCACTCCTATGGATGGCAGCCCGATAGGTTGTACCCTCATCTTACTTGTGTGCAACATTTATGGCTTTGTTATTCATCTAAGCATGGAAAATAGATCATCACATTTCACTGTATATTCATGCTGATCTCTTACGGGTCTTGTTCAGGAGTTAATGCTGTTCCATAGTTCAGCTAAGATACTTGTTCTTTAGGTAACACTGTTCCATAGTTATCATCCATCAGCCAATGCTATCCCACAGGCTGGTGATTATAGTATTATACCACTTCTAGTATTTCCTATGTTGTTCTTTAATACTTTTGTGTGCCATCTAGTTAATATCGAGTACAAATGATACATATTCTGTAGCTTTCATCTGTGTTCTCCCTTTAGTTTATGAGACCTATTGCTGCTAGTTAACCCCAGTCCTACTATTTATGTTGTCTCCTATAGGCACTCATTACATAAATCTAACTACTAGTTGTCTTCCATGCATGTCAGATATAATTGCACACACTGATATATCCACAAGAACCTCATGGAGCTATGTAAAGGCCAATAAACTTGATGTCAATGATACCCAATATGATGGAACATGTAAAGGCAGTGCTTCAGAAGACTTGCAGAAAGATGATGCATCCTCTTCACCCCACAAGGTCCTTGCTCTAACTTGGCCTGTGATATGGGTACAACATGCATATAATGTCCTGGAGTGTATCTACTCTGTTGCAATGCCATGTGCTTAGCATGCTGATCATGCATGTGAATATGTCATGCCTTCCTGTTTTACATTCCGCTAGCATACAGTTTTACATTCAACTAGTGTTTTTTTGCTGTGTTGTCCTGTCGTATCCCTAGCTCTTACACCATACTCCCTCCGTCTGGATTACATGTTGCCGAAATGGATAAGAAAGGATGTATCTAGAACTGAAATACACCTAGACCCATCCATTTTTTCTGGATGGAGGGAATACATGTCAATATGTCATGCCTTTCTATTCTTCAGTACCTATTCCATCTCTCTGCTGCTGCATGTTTTATAATTAAAACACCATTCTTCTATACAAGGCATGCAAGGGGAAGACGACTATGTTAGAATCTGAAGGGTTACAAACAAGGCCTTTGCAAAAGATCCAAACGCCAGGAGATAATAAACCAACTCCAGTCTTTATAGATAGTGATCCAGCACAGAGAAACCCAACTCCTACTGATAATAAGTAGATTCCAGTGGCCAAAGAACTAGTCCGCTCCAGTCCAGCAAAAATATGTCAACTCAATTCTAAGAAGCGTGTGTGTATCCTTGCATCATGAAATTTTATAGCATGCTGATCATATTTTCTACATGTTTCTTACCCATCTCTCTTTTAGAAAATAAGCTTAACAGATAGAAGATTTTCTGCAATGGTATCGTTTATGAGGAAAGATTCTTGCAGGAATTCTTTGTGCTCCAATGTAGATGTAAGTACCTGTTGTATATCACTATATTTTTACATCAGCATGTATTTTGTTAATCGGCGTGAATCCAAGCTTTATCTGATCTAAATTTAACTGAAATACGCCTAGACCCATCCATTTATTTCCGGATGGAGTGAATACATGTCAATATGTCATGCCTTTCTATTCTTTAGTACCTATTCCATCTCTGCTGTAGCATGTTTTATAACTGAATCACCATTCTTCTATATAAGGCATGCAAGGGGAAGACGACTATGTTAGAATCTGAAGGGTTACAAACCAGGTCTTTGCAAAAGATCCAAACGCCATGAGATAATAAACCAACTCCATTTTTCATAGATACTGCTCCAGCACAAAGAAAGCCAACTCCCACTGATAATAAGCAGATTCCAGTGGCCAAAGAACTAGTCTGCTCCAGTCCAGCAAAAGAATGTCAACTCCATTCTAAGAAGCGTGTGCGTATCCTCGCATCATGAAATTTTATAGCATTCTGATCATATTTTCTACATGTTTCTTACCCGTCTCCCTTTTAGAAAATAAGGTTAAACGATACAAGACTTCCTCCTTTGGGATCGTATTCGAGGAAAATATCTTGCGGGAATTCTCTGTGCTCCAGTGCTGATGTAAGTACCTGTTGTATATCACTATATTTTTACATCAGCATGTATTTTGTTAATCGGCGTGAATCTAACCTTTATCTGATCTAAAATTAGTTGTAGCAAAATGTTAAAGGCGCCAATGTTGATTTTTGTAAGGAAAACTGCCTGGTAGTTTTGCGTACTGAGCTGCATGAATGTGCTATCTCATATCACGCACATTACTGAATTGTAGTGCTTCTCTGGTTGCCCATTCATTCATTGTGTCAATGTTGCTTTCGTATTACCTTACCTGGCTGATGATAGCTATGCCATATTGTGTTAATTTGGTGTAGGCTAGTTGCCCAAATGTTCGTTGTGTCAATGTTGCTTTCCTATTATCTGACTTGGCCAATGATAGCAATGCCAGTGTGTTAATTTTGTGCAGGCTGCTGAAGATAAGAAGACAAACTCTGAAAATAGCAAGGCAACCCCATTGTTTCTTTCCAGTAAATCTAGGCCAGGTAATATGGCAATAACTCATGATTAATCTGTTTGGTTCCCGTCCTAATTTATGTTACGATGCAGTGGTCAAGACACTCTCCACTATCAATAATACAAGCCTGCCAAAATCGCCATCTGAATCTGTTCAATATCCTCTGTCTCAAATGCAACGGAATAAATGTATGTTTGTGAACCAATTAATGGCTGAAGCAATGATGGAAATGGTGGATGAATCAGAGGTGCAAAGTCGTGCGACACAACAACTGATCAATGTTTTCAGAGACAGTGTGGCAAAGCAGCAAGAACTTGCCCACATGCTTATGGGCGTCATCTATGATGAGGTTGCAGATTGTGACGTTGTAGATGGTTAGGTTCTGCTCATTTATTTGCATTGGCATCAATCTTTGATTGCCTAGTGGATGTAATTTCCTGTAATATATTCTGGATGTGCAACGTTATTCCCTGTATGTCGTACCTTTGCTCATCGTAATGGGCTCAAATTATCTAATTTGGCCTAAATACATGAACGAACTTTAGTGGGCCCATTGAGTTAATGGGCCGTTACTAGGCCGAAAGTTAATGGTCGGCCCTCTTACCTCCTGGGTCGTTAACAGGCCGACATCGAAGCGGGCAATAGGTGGCCCCAATTTATTTCATGGGCCGTTAACAGGCCGTTACTAAGTTTGGGCTACATATGGCCCAACTATACTATAGGCCTTTAGCAGGCCGAAAGAGACAGCGGGCTTGTATTGGACCATGAAGAGCATGGGCCGCTAAGAGGCCGAAAGTCAGGTCATATTGTAAACGGCCCAACTGTGTTGTGGGCCTTTAGTAGGCCGAAAGACAAACCGGGCTGGTATTGGACCATGAAGGGCATGGGCCATTAAGAGGGCAAAACTAAGGTCCAACTACAAATGGCCCAACTCATTTATGGTCCGTTAACAGGCCGAAAGGCACACAGGGTCGGGAATTGGCCCAACACTTAAATGGGTCGCTAAAAGGCCAAAACTCAGGTCCGACTACAATTGGCCCAACTGATTTATGGGCCATCAACAGGTTGAAAGTGACACCGGGCCAGAAATTGGCCCAACACTTAAATGGGCCACTAAAAGGCCGAAACTCAGGTCTGACTACAAATGGCCCATCAGATTTATGAGCCGTCAATAGACTGAAAGACACACCGGGCCGGAAATTAGCCCAACATTTAAATGGGTCGCTAAAAGGCTGAAAGATGTACATCCTGAAAATTGGCCCATCCATTAAATGGGCCGTTAATAGGCCGAAATCTCATCGGGCCGATATTGAGCCCAAGTATATAGCAGGCTGTTAACGGGCTCGAACTGACGATGGGCTGCAATGGTGTCAAATCTTTAACGGGCCGAATTGGCACACCTCGTATGGGCCGTGGGCTTAAATGGACCTGACACAAGTAGGCCTTATATGGGTCGGCCTGCTAATTTTTACTGGGCCGGCCTTTTTCACCGGAATGGGCCACTGTTGGGCCGTGCCACGTGTCGACATATCATAGGCGCCTATATGACCCACTGACGAGCTGACACGTGTTTCGTCCGGCCAATAAGAATTTTACACGTGGAAATTTCCCATTGGTCGGGGCTGTTAATGGGTTATCGGATCCAAAACCCGACCCGATAGCTTAACGGCGTTCCGTTACGGTGGATGCCACATGTCGGTCACCCTTGACGAAAGCACTTCTGTGACGCGCGATTTATCGTCATGGACGTGGACACTTCCGTGATGATAATTTTGGTAATGTCATGGAACACTTCTACGACAGCACATGTATGACTATCTTGATTCTGTCATAAATTTGTCATGGATGTACATGCATGACAAAAAAAGCGACCTACTGTGACAAACACGTATCATCACGGAAGTGTATTTTTTTGTAGTGTTTCTTGCTCATGAAGACCTAGGGCAATTTTGAGGAGGCCCATCATTGGAATATACGAGCCAAGTTCTATAATGTAAAATTCCCACTAGTTTATGAAAGTGACAACATAGGAGACTCTCTATCATGAAGATCATGGTGCTACTTTGAAGCACGAGTGTGGTAAAAGGATAGTAGCATTGCCCCTTCTCTCTTTTTCTCTTATTTTTTTCTTTGGGCCTTCTTTTTTTTCGTCCGGAGTCTCATCCCGACTTGTGGGGGAATCATCACACTTTAATTTACTTACCTCACTGGGACAATGCTCTAATAATGATGATCATCACACTTTAATTTACTTACAACTCAAGAATTACAACTCAATACTTAGAAAAAAATATGACTCTATGTGAATGCCTCCGGCGATGTACCGGGATGTGCAATGATGCATGAGTGACATTATGAAGAATTATGAACGGTGGCTTTGCCACAAATACGATGTCAACTATATGATCATGCAAGCAATATGACAATGATGAAGCGTGTCATAATAACGGAACGGTGGAAAGTTGCAAGGCAATATATCTCGGAATGGCTATGAAAATGCCATAATAGGTAGGTATGGTGGCTGTTTTGAGGAAGGTATGAGGTGGGTTTATGGTACCGGTGAAAGTTGCGCGATACTAGAGAGGCTAGTAATGGTGGAAGGGTGAGAGTGCGTATAATCCATGGACTCAACATTAGTCATAAAGAACTCACATACTTATTGCAAAAATCTGTTAGTTACCGAAACAAAGTATTACGTGCATGCTCCTAGGGGGATAGATTGGTAGGAAAAGACCATCGCTCGTCCCCGACCGCCACTCATAAGGAAGACAATCATAAATAAATCATGCTCCGACTTCATCACATAACGGTTCACCATACATGCATGCTACGGGAATCACAAGCTTCAACACAAGTATTTCTCAAATTCACAACTACTCAACTAGCACTAGTAGAAAACGGAGCTTTAAAACCGGTTCATAAGGGCCTTTAGTGCCGGTTCCATAACCGACACTAATTGGTGGGCACTAAAGGCCCCCCCCCTTTAGTACCGGTTCGGCACGAACCGGCGCTAAAGTGCCACCACGTGGCGTGAGCTCGCGCCCTGGTATAGGGGACCTTTAGTACCTGTTGGTGTTACCAACCGGTACTAAAGATTTTTTTTTGATTTTTTTCGAAAATTTTGGAATTTTTTTTGATTTTTTTTCGATTTTTAATTTTTCTGAATTATTTGGTGATTTAGTCTCTAATCACCTCTCTTAACTGCTTAAGTGTGGATCACTCATTCCAAATCATCTAACTTCCCGACCGGTCACCCATCCCTCTCACTACTCCAAACCGAGCACGCTTAACTTTCGGGTTCTATTCTCCTTCGTTTCCAAGTCTGCACTTGTTGTTTTCCTAACAATAGTAAGATGCCAATCCTATTAACCCTCAGGAGTTTAGCTTGAGCATGAAGTCACACATTTCACTGTTTGAGTTTGAAACTATTATTCTAAAAAAACAGTAATTATTTAGTAACACTAATATTTCTTGAATAAGTTTGACCATAGTTTGACCACGGTTTAACCATAGTTTGACCAAATTTGACCAAAATTCAAAAAATTGAAATAATTATTTAGTAACACTAATATTCTTGAATAATTATGTAGTAACATTAATACTTCTTGAATAAGTAGTTTGACCAGATTTAACAATTTTTCTTTAAAAAAACTAAAATTTGACCATATCTTTTTTTCCTTTTGGAATTTGAGGATTCTAAAAAATTGCAAACAGGCCGTAGGCGGTCTCCATCGGATGCGGATTTTCATGCTGAATTTTTTGATATATTATACGTTTTTTTCGACATCGTATGCAAAAGTTATAGCCGTTTTACATTTTCCCTACACTTTTTGCAAAACATGTCCAAATTTAAGTTTTCAAATTTTCTTAACTAGTAGATGTAGTAATATAACTACCTCTCGAAGGATTTTATTTTTTGAAGTTTTTATCATTTTCTTTTGATTTTTTCAGAACTGAAATGGTGACACACCGGGGGGGGTAGAGTTTGAAAATTGCCCTATAGTGCCGGCTTGTGTCACAAACCGGTACTATAGGTCAGACCCCTTTAGTACCGGTTCGTGGCACAAACCGGTAGTAAAGGTTAGCCCTTTAGTACCGGTTTGTGCCACGAACCGGTACTAAAGGTGATCGTGGGGCCCTAGCCTGACGCCAGCCTGCCATCACCCCTTTAGTACTGGTTCGTGGCACGAACCGGTACTAAAGGTTCAACACGAACCGGCATTAATGCATAGTCGTTCGAACCGGCACTAATGGTACCATTAGTGCCGGCTCAAATTCAAACCGGCACTAATGTGCTTCACATTTGACCCTTTTTCTACTAGTGTAGCATGACTCTAATATCACCATCTTCATATCTCAAAACAATTATCAAGTATCAAACTTCTCATAGTATGCAATGCACTTCTATGAAAGTTTTTATATTATTCCTAAAAGAAAATTTCCATGTTGTTCTAAAGGACTCTCAAAATAATATAAGTGAATCATGAGAGATCAACTATTTCTATAAAATAAAACCACCGCCGTGCTCTAAAAGATATAAGTGAAGCACTGGAGCAAAAACTATATAGCTCAAAAGATATAAGTGAAGCACATAGAGTATTCTAATAAATTTCAAGTCATGTGAGTCTCTCTCAAAAGGTGTGTACAGCAAGGATGATTGTGGTAAACTAAAAATCAAAGACTCAAATCATACAAGACGCTCCAAGCAAAACACATATCATGTGGTGAATAAAAATATAGCTCCAACTAAAGTTACCGATAGACGAAGACGAAAGAGGGGATGCCTTTCGGGGCATCCCCAAGCTTAGGCTTTTTGGTGTCCTTGAATTTTACCTTGGGGTGCCATGGTCATCCCCAAGCTTAGGATCTTGCCACTCCTTGTTCCATAATCCATCAAATCTTTACCCAAAACTTGAAAACTTCACAACACAAAACTCAAAATAGAAAATCTCGTGAGCTCCGTTAGCGAAAGAAAACAAAACACCACTTCAAGGTACTGTAATGAACTCATTCTTGATTTATATTGGTGTTAAATCTACTTTATTCCAACTTCTCTATGGTTTATAAACTCTTTTACTAGCCATAGACTCATCAAAATAAGCAAACAACACACGAAAAACAGAATCTGTCAAAAACAGAAAAGTCCGTAGTAATCTGTAGCTAACGCAAACTTCTGGAACCCCAAAAATTCTAAAATAAATTTCTGGACGTGAGTAATTTATATATTAATCATCTGAAAAAATAATTAACTAAATAGCACTTTCTAAATAAAAATGGCAACAATTCTCGTGAGCGCTAAAGTTTCTGTTTTTTACAGCAAGATCAAAAAGACTTTCCCCAAGGCTTCCCAACGGTTCTACTTGACACAAACACTAATTAAACACAAAACACAACCAAAACAAAGGCTAGATAAATTATTTATGACTAAACAGGAGTAAAAATCAAGTAATAAAAATAAAATTGGGTTGCCTCCCAACAAGCGCTATCGTTTAACGCCCCTAGCTAGGCATAAAAGCAAGGATAGATCTAGGTATTGCCATCTTTTGTATGCAATCCATACGTGGCTCTCATAATAGATTTATATGGTAATTTAAATTTCTTTCTAGGGAAGTGTTCCATGCCTTTCCTTAATGGAAATTGGAATTTAATATTCCCTTCCTTCATATCGATAATTGCACCAATCGTTCTAAGGAAAGGTCTACCAGGAATAATAGGACATGAAGGATTGCAATCTATATCAAGAACAATGAAATCTACGGGCACATAATTCCTATTTGCAACAATAAGAACATCATTAATTCTTACCATAGGTTTCTTAATGGTGGAATCCGCAAGATGCAAGTTTAAAGAACAATCATCAAAATCACGGAAACCTAGCAAATCACACAAAGTTTTTGAAATCGTGGAGACACTAGCACCCAAATCACACAAAGCATAACACTCACGATCTTTAATTTAATTTTTATTGTAGGTTCCCACTCATCATAAAGTTTTCTAGGGATAGAAACTTTCAACTCAAGTTTTTCTTCATAAGATTGCATCAAAGCATCAACGATATGTTCAGTAAAAGCTTTATTTTGACTATAATCATGAGGAGAATTTAGCACAGATTGCAACAAGGAAATACAATCTATCAAAGAGAAATTATCATAATTAAATTCCTTGAAATCCAATATAGTGGGTTCATTGCTATCTAAAGTTTTAACCTCTTCAATCCCACTTTTAAGAATTTTTGCATCAAGATCTAAAAACTCCGAATCATTGGAATGCCTTTTAACTAAAGTTAGACTCATATCTAGTCCCATCATTATCAAGATTCATATTGCAAAACAAAGATTTAATAGGGGACACATCAATCACTTTTAGATCTTCATCCTTATTATCATGAAAACTAGAAGAACACGCTTTCAGAAAGCAATCTTTCTTAGCACGCATCCTAGCGGTTCTTTCCTTGCACTCATCAATGGAAATTCTCATGGCTTTGAGAGACTCATTGATATCATGCTTAGGTGGAATAGATCTAAGTTTCAAAGAATCAACATCAAGAGAAATTCTATCCATGTTCCTAGCCAACTCATCAATCTTAAGCAATTTTTCTTCAATCAAAGCATTGAAACTCTTTTGCGAAGTAATAAATTCTTTAATACTAGATTCAAAATCAGAGGGCATCTTATTATAATTTCCATAAGAATTGTTGTAGGAATTACCATAATTATTAGAGGAATTACTAGGAAACAGCCTAGAATTAAAATTACCTCTGTACGCATTATTACCAAAATTGTTCCTACCAACGAAATTCACATCCATAGATTCATTATTATTCTCAATCAAAGTAGACAAAGGCATATCATTAGGATCAGTAGGAGCACTCTTATTAGCAAAAAATTTCATAAGTTCATCCATCTTTCCACTCAAAACATTAATCTCTTCAATTGCATGCACTTTTTTACTAGTAGATCTTTCAGTATGCCATTGAGAATAATTAACCATAATATTATCTAGGAGTTTGGTAGCTTCTCCTAAAGTGATTTCCATAAAAGTGCCTCCTGCGGCCGAATCTAAAAGATTTCTAGAAGCAAAATTCAATCCGGCATAAAAATTCTGTATAATCATCCATAAATTCAAACCATGTGTAGGGAAATTACGTATCATTAATTTAATCATCTCCCAAGATTGTGCAACATGTTCATGATCAAGTTGCTTAAAATTCATAATATCGTTTCTAAGAGAGATGATCTTAGCGGGAGGAAAATACTTAGAGATAAAAGCATCTTTGCACTTATTCCATGAATCAATACTATTTTTAGGTAAAGACGAAAACCAAGCTTTAGCATGATCTCTAAGTGAAAACAGAAATAGTTTAAGTTCAACGATATCATTATCCACATCTTTCTTCTTTTGCATATCACACAAATCAACAAAGTTGTTTAGATGGGTAGCGGTGTTGGAAATATGCCCTAGAGGCAATAATGAAATGGTTATTATTATATTTCCTTGTTCATGATAATTGTCTATTGTTCATGCTATAATTGTATTAACCAGAAACTGTAATACATGTGTGAATAAATAGACCACAACATGTCCCTAGTAAGCCTCTAGTTGACTAGCTTGTTGATCAATAGATGGTTATGGTTTCCTGACCATGGACATGGATGTCATTGATAACGGGATCACATCATTAGGAGAATGATGTGATGGACAAGACCCAATCTTAAGCGTAGCACAAGATCGTGAAGTTCGTTTGCTAAAGCTTTTCTAATGTCAAGTATCATTTCCTTAGACCATGAAATTGTGCAACTCCCAAATACCATAGGAATGCTTTGGGTGTACCAAACGTCACAACGTAACTGGGTGGCTATAAAAGTGCATTACAGGTATCTCGGGAAGTGTCTGTTGGGTTGGCACAAATCGAGACTGGGATTTGTCACTCTATATGACGGAGAGGTATCTTTGGGCCCACTCGGTAATGCATCATCATAATGAGCTCAATGTGAGTAAGGAGTTAGCCATGGGATCATGCATTATGGAACGAGTAAAGAGACTTGCCGGTAACGAGATTGAACGAGGTATGGGGATACTGACGATCGAATCTCAGGCAACTAACATACCGATAGACAAAGGGAATTGTATACGGGATTGATTGAATCCCCGACATCGTGGTTCATCCGATGAGATCACCGTGGAACATGTGGGAGCCAATATGGGTATCCAGATCCCGCTATTGGTTATTGACCGGAGAGATGTCTCGGTCATGTCTGCATGGTTCCCGAACCTGTAGTGTCTACACACTTAAGGTTCAGTGACGCTAGAGTTGTTATGGGAAATAGTATGTGGTTACTGAAGGTTGTTCGGAGTCCCGGATGAGATCCTGGACGTGATGAGGAGATCCGGAATGGTCCGGAGGTGAAGATCGATATATTGGACGAAGGGTATTGGAGTCCGGAATTGTTCCGGGGGTACCGGGTGACGACCAGCGTGTCCGAAAGGGGTTTCGGAGGCCCCGGCAAGCGTTGGGGGGCCTTATGGGCCAAGGGGAGGGGGCCCACTAAGGGGCTGAGCGCCCCTCCCACCCCATCTGACATAACTTGGAGAGGTGGGGGCGCCTCCCCTAGGGCAGCCACCCCTCCCGGCTTGGGGGCAAGTTTCCTAGGGGTGGGTCGCCCAAACCCATCTAGGGTTTCCCCTGTGGCCGCCGCCCCTCCCCTAGGGAACCCTAGGGCGCCTCCTCCACCCCCTTCCCCCTATATATAGTGAGGGAGAGAGAGGGCAGCCGAACACCCTTCCCCTGGCGCAGCCCCTCCCCCTCTCCTACACCTCCTCCTCCTCTGTAGTGCTTGGCGAAGCCCTGCAAGAGAACCACGAGCTCCATCACCACCACGCCGTCGTGCTGTCAGAGTTCTCCCTCAACTTCTCATCTCCCCTTGCTGGATCAAGAAGGAGGAGACGTCCCCGGGCTATACGTGTGTTGAATGCGGAGGCGTCGTTGTTCGGCGCTTAGATCGGAATCGACCGCGATCTGAATCGATGCGTGTACGACTCCACCAACCGCGTTCTTGTAACGCTTTCACTTAGTGATCTTCAAGGTGTCATCATGAGCTAGGTTTATGCGTAGATTCTATGCACGAGTAAAACACAAAGCAGTTGTGGGCAATGATTTGTTCAATTTGCTTACCGTTACTAGTCTTATCTTGATCCGGCGGCATTGTGGGATGAAGCGGCCCGGACCGACCTTACACGTACGCTTATGTGAGACTGGTTCCACCGACTGACATGCACTTGATGCATAAGGTGGCTGGCGGATGTCTGTCTCTCCCACTTTAGTCGGATCGGATTCGATGAAAAGGGTCCTTATGAAGGGTAAATAGCAATTGGCATATCATCATTGTGGTTTTGCGTAGGTAAGAAACGTTCTTGCTAGAAACCCATAGCAGCCACGTAAAACATGCAACAACAATTAGAGGACGTCTAACTTGTTTTTGCAGGGTATGCTATGTGATGTGATATGGCCAAAAGGATGTTATGAATGATATATGTGATGTATGAGATTGATCATGTTCTTGTAATAGGAATCACGACTTGCATGTCGATGAGTATGACAACCGGCAGGAGCCATAGGAGTTGTCTTAATTTATTTATGACCTGTGTGTCAATGAAAACGCCATGTAATTACTTTACTTTATTGCCAACCGTTAGCCATAGTAGTAGAAGTAATAGTTGGCGAGGCAACTTCATGAAGACACGATGATGGAGATCATGATGATGGAGATCATGGTGTCATGTCGGTGATGATGGTGTTCATACCGTGCCTCAAAGATGGAGATCAAAGGCGCAAGATGATATTGGCCATATCATGTCACTTTATGATTTGCATGTGATGTTTGTCATGTTTACATCTTATTTGCTTAGAACGACGGTAGCATAAATAAGATGATCCCTCACTAAAATTTCAAGAAAGTGTTCCCCCTAACTGTGCACCGTTGCGAAGGCTCGTTGTTTCGAAGCACCACGTGATGATCGGGTGTGATAGATTCTAACGTTCGCATACAACGGGTGTAAGACAGATTTACACAATCAAAACACTTAGGTTGACTTGACGAGCCTAGCATGTACAGACATGGCCTCGGAACACGAGAGACCGAAAGGTCGAACATGAGTCGTATAGAATATACGATCAACATGGAGATGTTCACCGTTGATGACTAGTCCGTCTCATGTGATGATCGGACACGGCCTAGTCGATTCGGATCATGTATCACTTAGATGACTAGAGGGATGTCTATCTGAGTGGGAGTTGATACGTCCATTTTGCATCATGCTTTTATATCGATATTTATTGCATTGTGGGCTGTTATTACACATTATATCACAATACTTATGCCTATTCTCTCTTATTTTACAAGGTTTACATGAAGAGGGGGAATGCCGGCAGCTGGAATTCTGGGATGGAAAAGGAGCAAATATTGAAGACCTATTCTGCACATCTCCAAAAGTCCTGAAACTCCACGGGAGCACTTTTCAGAATATATAAAAAATATTGGGCGCAAGAAGTACCAGAGGGGGGCCACACCCTGGCCACGAGGGTGGGGGCGCGCCCCCTGCCTCGTGGGCTCCTTGGTGGCCCTCCGATGCCCATCTTCTGCTATATGAGGTCTTTCGCCCGAGAAAAAATCATAAGCAAGCTTTCGGGACGAAACTCTGCCGCCACGAGGCGGAACCTTGGCGGAACCAATCTAGGGCTCCAGTAGAGCTATTCTGTCAGGGAAACTTCCCTCCGGGAGGGGGAAATCATCACCATCGTCATCACCAACGATCCTCTCATCGGGAGGGGGTCAATCTCCATCAACATCTTCAACAGCACCATATCATCTCAAACCCTAGTTCATCTCTTGTATCCAAACCTCATATTGGTACCTGTGGGTTGCTAGTAGTGTTGATTACTCCTTGTAGTTGATGCTAGTTGGTTTACTTGGTGGAAGATCATATGTTCAGATCCATTATGCATATTAATACCCCTCTGATTATGAACATGGATATGCTTTGTGAGTAGTTACGTTTGTTCCTGAGGACATGGGAGAAGTCTTGCTATTAGTAGTCATGTGAATTTGGTATTCGTTCGATAGTTTGATGAGATGTATGTTGTCATCCCTCTAGTGGTGTCATGTGAACGTCGACTACATGACACTTCACCATTGTTTGGGCCTAGAGGGAGGCATTGGGAAGTAATAAGTAGATGATGGTTGCTAGAGTGACAGAAGCTTAAACCCTAGTTTATGCGTTGCTTCGTAAGGGGTTGATTTGGATCCATATGTTTCATGCTATGGTTAGGTTTACCTTAATACTTCTGTTGTAGTTGTGGATGCTTGCAATGGGGGTTAATCATAAGTGGGATGCTTGTCCAAGTAAGGACAGCACCCAAGCTCCGGTCCACCCACATATCAAATTATCAAAGTACCGAATGGGAATCATATGATTGTGATGAAAACTAGCTTGACGTCCCATGTGTCCTCGGGAGCGCTTTCCTTCATATAAGAGTTTGTCCAGGCTTGTCCTTTGCTACAAAAGGATTGGGTCATCCTGCTGCACCTTATTTACTTTTATTACTTGCTACTCGTTACAAATTACCTCATCACAAAACTATCTGTTACCGATAATTTCAGTGCTTGCAGAGAATACCTTACTGAAAACTGCTTATCATTTCCTTCTGCTCCTCGTTGGGTTCGACACTCTTACTTATCAAAAAGGCTACGATAGATCCCCTATAGCTGTGGGTCATCAGGAGTTCATTGAATAATTTGATTAGATGAACTTAATTATCATGAACATAGTATAAATTGTCTTTGCAAATTATGTTGTGGATTAATAGCTCGCGCTTTATCTCTTTGTTTTAATACATTCCTAGAGAAAGACAAAGTTGAAAGATATTGTAAGCAATTGTGCGGACTAGGGCCGTAGTCTGAGGATTGTCCTCACTGCTACACAGAAGGCTTCTGTCCTTGATGCACCGCTTGGTGTGCCAACCCCTCTAGCGTCGTCTGTGGATGTTGTGAACATCTGGTAGACACGTTCTGATGACTACCTGATAGTTTAGTGCGCAATGCTTTATGGCTTAGAGTCGGGTCTCCAAAAGCGTTTTGAACGCCATAAGAACATATGAGATGTTCGAAGAGCTGAAATTGGTATTTCAGGCTCATGACCGTGTTGAGAGGTTGAGACCTCTGACAAGACCTTTGCCTACAAGATGGAGGAGAATAGCTCAGTCAGTGAGCATGTGCTCAGAATGTCTGGGGTACTTCAATCACTTGAATCAAGTGGGAGTTAATCTTCCAGATAAGAGAGTGATTGACAAAAGTTCTCCAGTCGCTATCACCAAGCTACCAGAGTTTCGTGATGAACTATAACATGCAAGGGAAGATAATCCCGGAGCTGTTCATCGTGCTTAAGGCCGTAAAGGTAGAAATCAAGAAGGAGCATCAAGTGTTGATGGTTAACAAGAGCACTAGTTTCAAAGAAGGGCAAGGGCAAGAAGGGAAACTTCTTGAATGGCAAGCCAGTTGCCGCTCTAGTGAAGAAACCCAAGAACCCAAACCTGAGACAAAGTGCTTCTATAGGGAATGGTCATTGGTAGCGGAACTTCCTCAAATACTTGGTAGATAAGAAGGCTGTCAACTTCAACAAAAGTATATTTGATATATGTGTGTTATTGATGTGTACCTTACTAGTACTCCTAGTAGCACCTGGGTATTAGATACCGGTTCAGTTGCTAATATTGGTAACTCGAAACAAAAGCTACGAAATTAACGGAGACCAGCGAAGGGCGAGGTGATGATGTGTGTTGAAAGTGTTTCCAAGGTTGATGTGATCACCATCGCACGCTCCCTCTACCTTCGAGATTAGTGTTGAACCTAGGCAAATGTTGTTTGCATTGGTGTCTGCGTTGAGCATGAACATGGTTAGATCATGTTTATTGCAATACGGCTATTCATTTAAGTCAGAGAATAATGGTTATTCTGATTACATGAATAATACCTTCTATGGTCATGCACCCAATGTGAATGGTTTATTGAATCCCGGTCGTAGTTATACACATGTTCATAACATTGATGCCAAAAGATGTAGAGTTGATAATGATAGTACCACTTTCATGTGGCACTGCCGCTTAGGTCATATTGGTGTAAAGCGCATGAAAGAACCTCCATGATAATGGACTTTTGAAGTCACTTGATTTTGAATCACTTGACACATGCGAACCATGCCTCTTTGGCAAGATGACTAAAACCCCGTTCTTTGGAACAATGGAACGGGCAAGTGACTTATTGGAAATCATACATGCTGATGTGTGCAGTCCGATGAGTGTTGACGCGCACGGTGGATATCATTATTTTCTAACCTTCACCGGTGAATTGAATAGATATGGGTATATTTACTTAATGAAGCATAAGTCTGAAATGTTTGAAAAGTTCAAGCAATTTCAGAGTGAAGTTGAGAATCATCGTAACAAGAAGGTCAAGTTCCTTCGATCTGATCAAAGGGAAAGTATCTGAGTTATGAGTTTGGCAATCACTAAAGACAAGGAGGAATCGTTTCACAGTTGACACCGCCTAGAACACCATAGCACGATGGTGTGTCCGAACGTCGTAATCGAACCTTATTGGATATGGTGTATGATGTCTCTTACCAATCTACCGCTATTTTTGGGGGTTATGCATTAAAGACAATTACATTCACTTTAAATAGGGCACCATCTAAGTCCGTGGAGACGACACCGTATGAACTATGATTTGGCAAGAAACCAAAGTTGTTGTTTCTTAAGGTTTGGGGCTACGATGCTTATATCGATATGCTTCGATCGGAACCCAAAGCGGAAAATTATGTCTTCATAAAATACCCAAACAAGATGATTGGGTATACCTTCTATCTCAGGTCTGAGGGCAAAGTGTTTGTCGCTAAGAACATGTCCTTTCTTGAGAAAGAGTTTCTCTCGAAAGAATTGAGTGGGAGGAAGATAGAACTTGATGAGGTTGTTGAACCTTCACTTCAACCAGAGAGTAGCGCAGCACAGAAAGATGTTTCTGTGGCAACTACGTCAGTTGAAGAGAAAGCTAATGATGATGATGATCACGAAGCTTCAGATCAAATCACTATCGAACCTCGTAGGTCGACATGGGTGTGTACAACTTCTCAGTGGTAACCCTGTCTTAAAGGTCATGTTGTTGGACAATGATGAACCTATGAGCTATGAAGAAGCGATGGTGGGCCCGAATTCCAACAAATGGCTAGAAGCCATGAAATCCGAGATAGGATCCATGTATGAGAACAAAGTATGGACTTTGGTGGACTTGCCCGATGAACGGCAAGCCATTGAGAATAAATGGATCTTTAAGAAGAAGACAGACGCTAATGGTAATGTCACGGTTTGTGAAGCTCGACTTGTCTCAAAGAAGTCTCCGACAAGTTCAAGGAGTTGACTATGATGAGACTCTCTCAATCATAGCGATGCTAAAGTCTGTTAGAACTATGTTAGCAGTTGCTACATTTTCATTTATGAAATCAGGTAGATGGATGTCAAAACAAAGTTTCCTTGACGGTTTCCGTGAGGAAAGGTTGTATGTGATACAACCAAAAGGTTTTTGTCAATCCTAAGGATGCTAAAAGGTATGCAAACTCCAGCGATCCTTCTATGGACTGGAGCGAGCATCTCGGAGTTGGAACATATGCTTTGATGAGGCGATCAAAGCATTTGGGTTTATACAAAGTTTGCAAGAAACTTGTATTTGCAAGAAAGTGAGTGGGAGCACTACAACATTTCTGATAGGTATATATGGATGACATATTGTTGATCGGAAATGATGTAGAATTTCTAAAAAGCATAAAGGGTTGTTTGAATGGAGTTTTTCAAAGGAAGACCTGTGTAAAACTGCTTACATGTTGGGTATCAAGATCTATAGAGATAGATCAAGACGCCTGATAAGACTTTCACAAAGCACATACCTTGACATGATCTTGAAGGAGTTCAAGATGGATCAGTCAAAGAATGAGTTTTTGCCTGAGTTGTGAGGTGTGAAGTTAAGACTTGAAGCTCGACCATGGCAGAAGAAAGAGAAAGGATGAAAGTCGTCCCCTATGCCTTAGCCATAGGCTCTATACGATATGCCGTGCTGTGTACCGCGATGTGCCTTGCCACGTGTCTGGCAAGGGGGTACAAGAGTGATCCAGGAGTGGATCATTGGACAACGGTCAAAATTGTCCTTAGGAATAAGGAAATGTTTCTCGGTTATGGAGGTGATAAAGAGTTCGGCGTAAAGGGTTACGTCGATGCAAGCTTTAACACATATCCGGATGACTCTGAGTAGCAAACCGGATACGTATAGTGGAGCAACCATTTGGAATAGCTCCAAGTGGAACATAGTAGCAACATCTACAATATGAAATCGAGATTTGCGAAGAACACTCGGATCTGAATGTTGCAGACCCGTTGACTGACACTTCTCTCATAAGCATAACATGATCAAACCCTAGAACTCATTGAGTGTTAATCACATGGTGATGAAAACTAGATTATTGACTCTACTAAACTATTGGGTGTTAATCACATGGCGATGTGAACTAGATTATTGACTCTAGTAAACTCTTCGGGTGTTAGTCACATGGAGATGTGAACTATGAGTGTTAATCACATAATGATGTGAACTAGAATATTGACTCTAGTGCAAGTGGGAGACTGTTGGAAATATGCCCTAGAGGCAATAATAAAATGGTTATTATTATATTTCTTTGTTCATGATAATTGTCTATTTTTCATGCTATAATTGTATTAACCGGAAACCGTAATATATGTGTGAATACATAGACCACAACATGTCCCTAGTAAGCCTCTAGTTAACTAGCTCGTTGATCAATAGATGGTTATGGTTTCCTGACCATGGACATTGGATGTCATTGATAATGGGATCACATCATTAGGAGAATGATGTGATGGACAAAACCCAATCTTAAGCGTAGCACAAGATCGTGAAGTTCGTTTGCTAAAGCTTTTCTAATGTCAAGTATCATTTCCTTAGACCATGAGATTGTGCAAATCCCGGATACCGTAGCAATGCTTTGGATGTACCAAACGTCACAACGTAACTGGGTGGCTATAAAAGTGCATTACAGGTATCTCGGAAAGTGTCTGTTGGGTTGGCACGAATCGAGACTGGGATTTGTCACTCCGTATGATGGAGAGGTATCTCTGGGCCCACTCGGTAATGCATCATCATAATGAGCTCAATGTGACTAAGGAGTTAGCCACGGGATCATGGTTACGGAACGAGTAAAGAGACTTGCCTGTAACGAGATTTAACGAGGTATAGGGATACCGACGATCGAATCTCGGTCAAGTAACATACCAATAGACAAAGGGAATTGTATACGGGATTGATTGAATCCCCGACATCGTGGTTCATCCAATGAGATCATCGTGGATCATGTGGGAGCCAATATGGGTATCCAGATCCCGCTATTGGTTATTGGCCGGAGAGATGTCTCGGTCATGTCTGCATGGTTCCCGAACCCGTAGGGTCTACACACTTAAGGTTCGGTGACGCTAGAGTTGTTATGGGAAATAGTATGTGGTTACCGAAGGTTGTTCGGAGTCCCGGATGAGATCCCGGGAGTGACGAGGAGATCCGGAATGGTCCGGAGGTGAAGATCGATATATTGGACGAAGGATATTGGAGTCCGCAATTGTTCCAGGGGTACCGAGTGACGACCAGCGTGTCCGAAAGGGGTTTCGGAGGCCTCGGCAAGCATTGGGGGGCCTTATGTGCCAAGGGGAGGGGGCACATCAGCCCACTAAGGGGCTGAGCGCCCCTCCCACCCCATCTCACATAACTTGGAGAGGTGTGGGCGCCTCCCCTAGGGCAGCCACCCCTCCCAGCTTGGGGGGGGGGGCAAGTTTCCTAGGGGTGGGGGCGCCCAAACCCATCTAGGGTTTCCCCTGTGGCAGCCGCCCCTCCCCTAGGGAACCCTAGGGCGCCTCCTCCACCCCCCTTCCCCCTATATATAGTGAGGGAGAGAGAGGTCAGCCGAACACCCTTCCCCTGGCGCAGCCCTTCCCCCTCTCCTACACCCCCTCCTCCTCTGTAGTGCTTGGCGAAGCCCTACCGGAGAACCACGAGCTCCATCACCACCACGTCGTCGTGTTGTCGGAGTTCTCCCTCAACTTCTCCCCTCCCCTTGTTAAATCAAGAAGGAGGAGACGTCCCCGGGCTGTACGTGTGTTGAACGCGAAGGCGCCGTTGTTCGGCGCTTAGATCGGAATCGATAGTGATCTGAATCGCTGCGTGTACGACTCCACCAACCGCGTTCTTGTAACGCTTCCGCTTAGCCATCTTCAAGGGTATGAAAATTTTGAAGATGCACTCCCTCTCTCTCGTTGCTAGTATCTCCTAGATTGATCTTGGTGACACGTACGAAAATTTTGAATTATTGCTACGTTCCCCAACAAGTGGCATCTTCACTAGGAAGGCCAGAAAACGGATATTTCATGACAAGATTCAGCAAGGCAGTATTAATCTGAGAAGATTCAACATCAGTAAGAGGAGCAATCAGAGTGCTAATAAAATCATTATTGTTGGTATTGGCAAAGTCACATAATTTAGTATTATCTTGAGCCATCGTGACAAGCAAGCAATCCAACACACAAGCAAACAAGAAACAGACAAAAGAGGCAAATTGAAAAAGAGAAGGGGAATGGAAAAGGAGGGCGAATAAAACGGCAAGGGTGAAGTGGGGGAGAGGAAAACGAGAGGCAAATGGCAAATAATGTAATGCGTAGGATAAGAGTTGTGATGGGTACTTGGTATGTCTTGACTTGGCATAGATCTCCCCGGCAACGGTGCCAGAAATCCTTCTTGCTACCTCTTGAGCACTGCGTTGGTTTTCCCTTGAAGAGGAAAGGGTGATGCAATAAAGCAGCGTAAGTATTTCCCTCAGTTTTTGAGAACCAAGGTATCAATCCAGTAGGAGACCACGTGCGAGTCACCTAGTACCTACACAAACAAATAAGAACCTCACAACCAACGCGATAAAGGGGTTGTCAATCCCTTCACGGCCACTTGCAAGAGTGAGATCTGATAGAGATAATAATAATAAGATAAATATTTTTGGTATTTTTATGATATAGATTGAAAGTAAAGATTGCAAAATAAAATAGATTGGAAACTTGTATGATGGAAAATAGACCCGGTGGCCATAGGTTTCACTAGTGGCTTCTCTCAAGATAGCATAAGTATTACGGTGGGTAAACAAATTACTGTTGAGCAATTGATAGAAAAGTGAATAATTATGAGAATATCTAGGAATGATCACGTATATAGGCATCACGTCCGCGACAAGTAGACCGAAATGATTCCGCATCTACTACTATTACTCCACACATCGACCGCTATCCAGCATGCATCTAGAGTATTAAGTTCATAAGAACAGAGTAACGCCTTAAGCAAGATGACATGATGTAGAGGGATAAACTCATGCAATATGATATAAAACCCATCTTTTTTCCTCGATGGCAACAATACAATACGTGTCGTTTCCCCTATTGTCACTGGGATCGAGCACCGCAAGATTGAACCCAAAGCTAAGCACTTCTCCCATTACAAGAAAGAACAATCTAATAGGCCAAACCAAACTGATAATTCAAAGAGACTTGCAAAGATAAACCAATCATACATAAAAGAATTCAGAGAAGAACCAAATATTGTTCATAGATAATCTGGATCATAAACCCACAATTCATCGGATCTCGACAAACACACCGCAAAAGAAGATTACATCAAATAGATCTCCAAGAGAATCGAGGAGAACTTTGTATTGAGATCCAAAGAGAGAGAAGAAGGCATCTAGCTACTAGCTATGGACCCGAAGGTCTGAAGTAAACTACTCACACATCACCGGAGAGGCCATGGAGTTGATGTAGAGGCCCTCCATGATCAATGCCCCCTCTAACGGAGCTCCGGGAAAGGCCCCAAGATGGGATCTCTCGGGTACAGAAGGTTGCGGTGGTGGAATTAGGTTTTCATGGTGCTCCTAGATGTTTGCGGGGTACGTGGACTTATATAGGAGGAAGAAGTAGGTCGGTGGAGCAACGAGGGGCCCACAAGGGTGGAGGACACGCCCAGGGGGGTAGGCACGCCCCCTGCCTCGTGGCCTCCTCGATTGTTTCTTGATGCCCACTCCAAGTCTCCTGGATCATGTTTGTTGAGAAAATCATGTTCCCAAAGGTTTCATTCCGTTTGGACTTCGTTTGATATTCCTTTTTTGCGAAATACTGAAATAGGCAAAAAACAGCAATTTGGGTTGGGCCTTCGGTTAATAGGTTAGTCCCAAAAATGATATAAAAGTGTAAAATAAAGCCCATTAACATCCAAAACAGGTAATATAATAGCATGGAGCAATAAAAAATTATAGATACGTTGGGGACGTATCAGGGTGCACCACATTTCCCAACACGCTCGATCCCCTTTGGCCGGACACACTTTCCTAGGTCATGCCCGGCCTCGGAAGATCAACACGTCGCAGCCCTACCTAGGCACAACAGAGAGGTCAGCACGCCGGTCTAAATCGTATGGCGCAAGGGTCTCGGCCCATCGCCCATTGCACACCTGCACGTTGCGTGGGCGGCCAGAAGCAGACCTAGCCCCCTTAATACAAGAGTAGGCTTACAGTCCAATCCGGCGCGCGCCGCTCAGTCGCTGACGTGGCTTTAGCTGATACCACGGCGACGAGTGCCCATAATTGTTCCCGCGTAGTTGGTTAGTGCGTATAGGCCAGTGGCCAGACTCAGATCAAATACCAAGATCTCGTTAAGCGTGTTAGTTGAAGTATCCGTGAACACCGACCAGGGCCAGGCCCACCTCTCTCCTAGGTGGTCCCAACCTGCCCTGTCGCTCCGCCACAAAGTAACATTCGGGGGCCGTCGGGAACTCAGGCCCACCACTACATGGATGGAGCCACCTGCCCCTTCAGCCCCCACATGGGAATCACTTGCGGGTACTCTACGAGTCGACCCGACTTTAGTCACCATCATGTATCATATAATATGTATGTAAGTATATACCCGTGATCACCTCCCAAGTGATCACGGCCCGATAGTATAGCATGGCAGACAGACAAGAAGATAGGGCCACTGATGATAAACTAGCATCCTATACTAAGCATTTAGGATTGCAGGTAAGGTATCAACAACTATAGCAACAATGACAGGCTATGCAACAGAATAGGATTAACGGAAAGCAGTAACATGCTACACTACTCTAATGCAAGCAATAGAGAGAAGAATAGGCGATATCTGGTGATCAGGGGGGGCTTGCCTGGTTGCTCTGGCAAGGAGGGGTCATCTTCAATGTAGTCGAACACACGGACATCGGCAGCAGTCTCAAAGTCTACCGGAAAGAACTAACAGAGGGGGACCACAATAAATAACAGAGCAATCAAATGTAACACAAAGCAAGATGCGGCAATACGTTGTGTTAGGGGTGACCTAACGTAGGGATAGGTGATACCGGCGAAGGGGAGAAACATCCGGGAAAGTATTCCCTGTGTTTCGCGTTTTTGGACAAATGAACCGGAGGGGAAAAGTTGCATGTTCGCTATGATAGGGATGTGTGGCGGACGAACGGGCTGCATATCCGGATTCGTCTTGTCGTTCTGAGCAACTTTCATGTACAAAGTATTTTCATCCAAATTACGGTTTATTTTATATAATTTTTTAAAATTTTAATGATTTTCTAGGATTACTTTAATTAAAAAATAAACTGAAAATACTATTTATACACATAAGTAGCCAGCCCCTGTGTATGACAGGTGGGGGCAGGGTCAAGGTCAACAGTCCAGTCAGCAGTTGACTGGGTGAACGTTGCCTGGTCAAACTCGCTGGTGGGCCCTAGCTGTCAAAGAGACAGTGTAAATTAATAGTTTAATTAATTTTAACAGATTAGGTGAGGGGCCACATGTCATTGACTTAGGTATTTTTAAACAGGCTTTTAAATGAATGTCCACATGTCATTGCCTAAGACTTACTTAACAGGTTTAATTAGTTTAGTCAATTGATTAGGTTAATTAAACATAATTAATTAAGTTAATTAATTCTTTAATTACTTAATATTTTTATATTATTTTTTTCATTTTTTTCTAAGAGGCGTGGGCCTTGTTGTCCAGTGGCACAAAGGCCATAGCGGGGCGGGGCGTTAGCGGGTGAAGCCCAAACAGGCGTTGGCCATGGGGGCGCACCCGGTTGGGCGCTTCGAGCGCCGGTGGTCACGGTGGGGCGAGGCAAACAGGGCGGCAGCGGGGCGCCGGCGAGGTAGGCGGCAGCGGTGGGAGCGGGGCTCCGGCGGGCGCGGTAGCTAGCAGGGGCAGCGGCAGTTCAGCAGCAGGGAGCGGGGCGGGGCGATGCGGCGGTAGGCACGGCGAGGTCGCGGGAAGCAGCGGCAGCAGCAGGGCGCGCGTGGGGGAGGTGGAGGCGGCGGGGCGCGGTTCGCGACTAGGGTGCAGAGGCGGGGAGCACCGCGGGCGCGGTCGGCAGAGGAGGCATCAGCCACGGCAGAGAAGGCCAGGGGCGTGGACACGGCCAAGGCGCTGGCGCGCGCACGCCGAGCACGACCGGAGTACGGGGCGAGGGAGCACAGGCGTGGGGCGGCGATGAGCGCGAGGATGGACGTGCGGGACGACGAGGAGAGGGAAGCAGGGGGATGGGGTTCTCACCCCCGTTGTAGGGGAGTTCGGCAGTGAGGCGCGATGGCGCCGGCGGGAAGGAGGTCGGGGAAGGCGTCCGTCGGGGAGGTGGAGAACGAGGCGACGACGCGGTGGTACGGCGAGGTGGCGACGGTCGGCGGGGCGTGGGCGACGGCGAGCGGGGACGCGACGACGGGGGGTGCCCGATCCTGATCTGGACCGCGAGGGGCGAGGGAGAGAGAGATCGAGGGGGAGTGGGGGGTTATGTGGGTGGTGGGCTAGGGTTTGCGGTTGTCAGGGGGTTACTAGTGGGGGGTTGGGCCATCTAGGTGAGGGAGGTACGGGGTGGGTTGGCTGGTTGCGGCCAGCTGGGCCAACAGGCCCAGTGGGGGAGGGGGGCCTTTTCTATTTTTCTTTTTGCACTTTCTTTTATTTTAATTTTTGTTACGGTTTTCTATTAAATTGTAAATCTAAACAAGTCTTGTTAGATATGAGACTTATCTCATAAATCAAGCACATTATTTCTAGGTGACACAAAAAGAGGCCAAAAGGAGTTATCTAACCATTTTTAGAAATTATAAAGGCCAATTTTAAAAGCTGTCGGTGTTGGGGAACGTAGTAATTTCAAAAAAAAATCCTACACACACGTAAGATCATGGTGATGCATAGCAACAAGAGGGAAGAGTATCGTCTACGTACCCTTGTAGACCGCAAGTGGAAGCGTTATGAGAACACGGTTGATGTAGTCAAACATCTTCACGATCCGATCGATCCAAGTACCAAACGCATGGCACCTCCGAGTTCAGCACACGTTCAGCTCGATGACGTTCCACGAACTCCGATCCAGCAGAACTTCACGGGAGAGTTCCGTCAGCACGGCAGCGTGATGACGGTGATGATGTTGCTACCAATGCAGGGCTTCACCTAAGCACCGCTACGATATGATCGAGGTGGATTATGGTGGAGGGGGGCACCGCACACGGCTAAGGGATCAATGATCAACTTGTTGTGTTCTAGGGTGCCCCCTGCCCCCGTATATAAACGAGCAAGGGGGAGGCCGGCCGGCCCTCCTAGGGTGCGCCAGGAGGAGGAGTCCTCCTCCTAGTAGGAGTAGGACTCCCCTTTCCTACTCCTACTAGGAGGGGGAAAGGAAGGGGAAAGGGGAGAAGGAAGGAGAGGGAGGAAAGGAGGAAAGGGGGCCCGCCCCCCTAGTCCAATTCAGTTTGGGCTAGGGGGCGCGCGCCCTGCCTCCTCTCTTCCACCACTTGGCCCATGAGGCCCAATACTTCTTCCTCGTATTCCCGTAACTCCCCGGTACTCCGAAAGAATACCCGAATCACTCGGAACCTTTCCGATGTCCGAATATAGTCGTCCAATATATCGATCTTTACATCTCGATCATTTGGAGACTCCTCGTCATGTCCCCGATCTCATCCGGGACTCCTAACTACCTTCGGTACATCAAATCACATAAACTCATAATACCGATCGTCACCGAACGTTAAGCGTGCGGACCCTACGAGTTCGAGAACTATGTAGACATAACCGAGACATGTCTCCGGTCAATAACCAATAGCGGGACCTGGATGTTCATATTGGCTCCTACATATTCTACGAACATCTTTATCGGTCAAACAGCATAACAACATACGTTGTTCCCTTTGTCATCGGTATGTTACTTGCCCGAGATTCGATCGTCGGTATCTCAATACCTAGTTCAATCTCATTACCGGCAAGTCTCTTTACTCATTTTGTAATGCACTATTCTGCAACTAACTCATTAGTTGCATTGCTTGCAAGGCTTATAGTGATGTGCATTACCGAGAGGGCCCAGAGATACCTCTCCGACAATCGGAGTGACAAATCCTAATCTTGATCTATGCCAACTCAACAAGTACCATCGGAGACACCTGTAGAGCACCTTTATAATCACCCAGTTACGTTGTGACGTTTGGTAGCACACAAAGTGTTCCTCCGGTAATCGGGAGTTGCATAATCTCATAGTCATAGGAACATGTATAAGTCATGAAGAAAGCAAGAGCAGTAAACTAAAACGATCAAGTGCTAAGCTAACAGAATGGGTTAAGTCAATCACATCATTCTCCTAATGATGTGATCCCGTTTATCAAATGACAACTCATGTCTATGGTTAGGAAACATAACCAACTTTGATTAATGAGCTAGTCAAGTAGATGCATACTAGTGACACTCTGTTTGTCTATGTATTCACACATGTATTATGTTTCCGGTTAATACAATTCTAGCATGAATAATGAACATTTATCATGAAATAAGGAAATAAATAATAACTTTATTATTGCCTCTAGGGCATATTTCCTTCAGTCTCCCGCTTGCACTAGAGTCAATAATCTAGTTCACATCATCATGTGATTTAACACCAATAGTTCACATCACCATGTGATTAACACCCATAGTTCACATCGCCATGTGACCAAAACTTAAAGGGTTTACTAGAGTCAGTAATCTTAGTTCACATCGCCATGTGATTAACACCCAAAAATTACTAAGGTGTGATCATGTTTTGCTTGTGAGAGAAGTTTAGTCAACGAGTCTGCCATATTCAGATCCGTATGTATTTTGCAAATTTCTATGTCAACAATGCTCTGCAAGCAGCTACTCTAGCTAATTGCTCCCACTTTCAATATGTATCCAGATTGAGACTTAGAGTCATCTGGATAAGTGTCAAAACTTGCATTGACGCAACCCTTTACGACGAACCATTTGTCACCTCCATAATCGAGAAACATATCCTTATTCCACTAAGGATAATTTCGACCGTTGTCCAGTGATCTATTCCTAGATCACTATTGTACTTGAAGGAAATATGCCCTAGAGGCAATGATAAAGTTATTATTTATTTCCTTATATCATGATAAATGTTTATTATTCATGCTAGAATTGTATTAACCGGAAACTTAGTACATGTGTGAATACATAGACAAACAGAGTGTCACTAGTATGCCTCTACTTGACTAGCTCATTAGTCAAAGATGGTTAAGTTTCCTAACCATAGACATGAGTTGTCATTTGCTTAACGGGATCACATCATTAGGAGAATGATGTGATTGACTTGACCCATTCTGTTAGCTTAGCACTTGATCGTTTAGTTTACTGCTATTGCTTTCTTCATGACTCATACATGTTCCTATGACTATGAGGTTATGCAACTCCCGATTACCGGAGGAACACTCTGTGTGCTACCAAACATCGCAACGTAACTGGGTGATTATAAATGTGCTCTACAGGTGTCTCCGATGGTACTTGTTGAGTTGGCATAGATCAAGATTAGGATTTGTCACTCCGATTGTCGGAGAGGTATCTCTGGGCCCACTCGGTAATGCACATCACTAGAAGCCTTGCAAGCATTGTAACTAATGAGTTAGTTGTGGAATGATGTATTACGAAATGAGTAAAGAGACTTGCCGGTAATGAGATTGAACTAGGTATTGAGATACCGACGATCGAATCTCGGGCAAGTAACATACCGATGACAAAGAGAACAACATATGTTGTTATGTAGTTTGACCGATAAAGATCTTCGTAGAATATGTGGGAGCCAATGTGAGCATCCAGGTTCCGCTATTGGTTATTGACCGGAGACATGTCTCGGTCATGTCTACATAGTTCTCGAACCCGTAGGGTCCGCACGCTTAAAGTTCGGTGACGATCTGTATTATGAGTTTTTGTGTTTTGATGTACCAAAGGTAGTTCGGAGTCCCGGATATGATCACAGACATGACGAGGAGTCTCTAAATGGTCGAGACATAAAGATCAATATATTGGACGACTATATTCGGACACCGGAAGTGTTCCGGGTGATTTCGGAGAAAACTGGAGTGCCGAAGGGTTACCGGAACCCCCCGAGAGAAATAGTTGGCCTTATGGGCCTTAGTAGAGAGAAAGGGCTAGCCTAGGGCAGGCCGCGCGCCCCTCCCCCTCTGGACCGAATTGGACTAGGAGGGGGGGGGGGCGCCCCCTTTCCTTCTCCCTCTCCCGCGTCCTTTCTCCTCCTAGTAGGAGTAGGAAAGAGGGGAGTCCTACTCCTACTAGGAGGAGGACTCCTCCTCCTGGCGCGCCTACAGGGGCCGACCGACCTTCCCCTTGCTCCTTTATATACGGGGGCAGGGGGCACCTCTAGACCACAAGTTGATCTATTGATCTCTCCCAGCCGTGTGCGGTGCCCCCCTCCACCATAATCCACCTCGATCATATCGTAGCGGTGCTTAGGCAAAGCCCTGCGTCGGAAGCATCATCATCACCATCATCATGCCGTCGTGCTGATGAAGCTCTCCCGTGAAGCTCTGCTGGATCGGAGTTCGTGGGACATCATCGAGCTGAACACGTGCTGAACTCGGAGGTGCCATGCGTTCGGTACTTGGATCGGTCGGATCGTGAAGACGTATGACTACATCAACCGCGTTGTGCTAATGCTTCCGCTTTCGGTCTATGAGGGTACGTGGACACACTCTTCCCTCACGTTGCTATGCATCACCATGATCCTGTGTGTGCGTAGGTTTTTTTTTGAAATTACTACATTCCCCAACAGTGGCATCCGAGCCAAGTTTATGCGTAGATGTTATATGCACGAGTAGAACACAAGTGAGTTATGGACGATACAAGTCATACTGCTTACCAGCATGTCACACTTTGGTTCGGTGGTATTGTTGGATGAAGCGGCCCGGACCGACATTACGCGTACGCTTACGCGAGACTGGTTCTACCGACGTGCTTTGCACACAGGTGGCTGGCAGGTGTCAGTTTCTCCAACTTTAGTTGAATCGAGTGTGGCTACGCCCGGTCCTTGAGAAGGTTAAAACAACACCAACTTGACAAAATATCGTTGTGGTTTTGATGCGTAGGTAAGAACGGTTCTTGCTCAGCCCGTAGCAGCCACGTAAAACTTGCAACAACAAAGTAGAGGACGTCTAACTTGTTTTTACAGGGCATGTTGTGATGTGATATGGTCAAGACATGATGCTATATTTTATTGTATGAGATGATCATGTTTTGTAACCGAGTTATCGGCAACTGGCAGGAGCCATATGGTTGTCGCTTTATTGTATGCAATGCAATCGCCCTATAATGGCTTTACTTTATCACTAAGCAGTAGCGATATTCGTAGAAGCAATTTTTGGCGAGACGACAACGATGCTACGATGGAGATCAAGGTGTCGCGCCACTGATGATGGTGATCATGATGGTGCTTCGGAGATGGAGATCACAAGTGCAAGATGATGATGGCCATATCATATCACTTATATTGATTGCATGTGATGTTTATCTTTTATGCATCTTGTTTTGCTTAGATCGACGGTGGCATTATAAGATGATCTCTCACTAAATTTCAAGGTACAAGTATTCTCCCTGAGTATGCACCGTTGCGAAAGTTCGTCGTGCCGAGACACCACGTGATGATCGGGTGTGATAAGCTCTATGTTCACATACAACGGGTGCAAGCCAGTTTTGCACATGCATAATACTCGGGTTAAACTTGACGAGCCTAGCATATGCAGATGTGGCCTCGGAACACTGGAGACCGAAAGGTCGAGCGTGAATCATATAGAAGATATGATCAACATAATGATGTTCACCATCGAAAACTACTCCATCTCACGTGATGACCGGACATGGTTTAGTTGATATGGATCATGTGATCACTTAAGATGATTAGAGGGATGTCTATCTAAGTGGGAGTTCTTAAGTAATATGATTAATTGAACTTTAATTTATCATGAACTTAGTCCTGATAGTATTTGCATAACTATGTTGTAGATCAATAGCTCGCGATGTAGCTCCCTGTTTATTTTTGATATGTTCCTAGAGAAAAACTAAGTTGAAAGATGTTAGTAGCAATGATGCGGATTGGATCCGTGATCTGAGGATTATCCTCATTGCTGCACAGAAGAATTATGTCCTTGATGCACCGCTAGGTGATAGACCGATTACAGGAGCAGATGCAGACGTTATGAACGTTTGGCGAGCTCGATATAATGACTACTTGATAGTTTAGTGCACCATGCTTTACGACTTAGAATCGGGGCTTCAAAGACATTTTGAACACCACAGAGCATATGAGATGTTCCAAGAGTTGAAATTAGTATTTCAGACTCATGCCCATGTTGAAAGGTATGAGACCTTTGACAAGCACTTTGTCTACAAGATGGAGGAGAATAGCTCAGCTAGTGAGCATGTGCTCAGAATGTCTGAGTACTACAATCACTTGAATCAAGTGGGAGTTAATCTTCCAGATAAGATAGTGATTGACAGAGTTCTTTAGTCACTATCACCAAGTTACTGGAACTTTGTGATGAACTATAATATGCAAGGGATAATGGAAACGATTCCCAAGCTCTTCATGATGCTGAAATCAACGAAGGTAGAAATCAAGAAAAGCATCAAGTTTTGATGGTTGATAAGACCACTAGTTTCAAGAAAAGGGCAAAGGGAAGAAGGGGAACTTCAAGAGAACGGCAAGCAAGTTGCCGCTCAAGTGAAGAAGCCCAAGTCTAGACCTAAGCCTGAGACTAAGTGCTTCTACTACAAAGGGACTGGTCACTGGAAGCAGAACTGCCCCAAGTCTTTGGCGGATAAGAAGGATGTCAAAGTGAACAAAAGTATATTTGATATACATGTTATTGATGTGTACTTTACTAGTGTTTATAGCAACCCCTCAGTATACTAGTTCAGTTGTTGAGATTAGTCACTCGAAACGAGAGTTGCAGAATGAATAGAGACTAGTTAAGGGTGAAGTGGCGATGTGTGTTGGAAGTGGTTTCAAGATTGATATGATCATCGTTGCACACTCCCTAAACTTTCGGGATTAGTGTTGAACCTAAATAAATGTTATTTGGTGTTTTGCGTTAAGCATGAATATGATTTGATCATGTTTATTGCAATACGGTTATTCATTTAAAGTCAAAGAATAATTGTTGTTCTGTTTACATGAATAAAACCTTCAATGGTCATACACCAAAGGTGAATGGTTTATTGAATCTCAATCGTAGTGATACATATATTCATAATATTGAAACCAAAAGATGCAAAGTTAATAATGATAGTGCAACTTATTTGTGGCACTGCCATTTAGGTCATATTGGTGTAAAGCGCATGAAGAAACTCCATGCCAATGGGCTTTTGGAATCACTTGATTATGAATCATTTGATGCTTGCGAACCATGCCTCATGGGCAAGATGACTAAAACTCCGTTCTCTGGAACAATGGAGCAAGCAACTGACTTATTGGAAATAATACATACTGATGTATGCAATCCGATGAGTGTTGAGGCTCGCGGCAGGTATCATTATTTTCTGACCTTCACAGATGACTTGAGCTGATATGGGTATATCTACTTGATGAAACATAAGTCTGAAACATTTGAAAAGTTCAAAGAATTTCAGAGTGAAGTGGAAAATCATCGTAACAAGAAAATTAAGTTTCTGCGATCTGATCGTGGAGGAGAATATTTGAGTTACGAGTTTGGTCTTCATTTGAAACAATGCGGAATAGTTTCGCAACTCACGCCACCTAGAACACCACAGCGTAATGGTGTGTCCGAACGTCATAACCGTACTTTATTAGATATGGTGCGATCTATGATGTCTCTTACCGATTTATCACTATCATGTTGGGGTTATGCATTAGAGACAGTTGCATTCACGTTAAATAGGGCACCATCTAAATCTGTTGAGACGACACCATATGAACTGTGGTTTGGCTAGAAACCTAAGCTGTCGTTTCTTAAAGTTTGGGGTTGTGATGCTTATGTGAAAAAGTTTCAGCCTGATAAGGACAAACCTAAATCGGAAAAGGGTGAAGAAGGGCTACATCTGGCGAGTGGGAGACGGTACAAGCATCAAGATCTGGCAAGACCCATGGCTACCTAGGCCCTGGTCGAGACAGGTGATAACACCCAAGGGATCTAGTCTGCTTAATTATGTGCATGAACTAATCTGTCCGATCACGGGCGATTGGGACGAATGCCTAGTTCGAGACACCTTTTGTGAGGAGGACGCCCGCTACATACTGCAGATTCCACTGAGGGAAGGAGTCGAGGATTTCATCGCATGGCATTTTGACTCGAAGGGTAATCATTCAGTCAAAAGCGCCTACAAGTTTATGGAGTTGAACAAGCAGGGAAGGAATGGGGCCCCTAGTACAAGCACGGAGGGAGCGGGCCAACTGGAAAGATGGACGGACCAGAGCTGGAAGCGAATATGGAAAATACCCTGCCCACCAAAATTGCAGATGTTCATCTGGCGCATACGCCACGAGTCCCTCGCCTTGTGCACCAATTTGATGAGGCGTGGCATGAAGCTTGAGTCGTCGCACCGCTTTCTGTGTGGGAAAGGGGAGGAGGATGGGGGTCACCTGTTCATAAAATGCAAAGCTGCAAAGGAAGTATGGAGACATCTGGGCTTGGAGCTGGAACATAGTCGCCTTGAGGGTATCAGGAGTGTGCATACAATGCTTGACTCTTTATGGGGGCTGGATGAAAAAAACGGGTGCTGATCATAACCTTTTCGTGGCATTGGTGGAATAACCGGAATAAGGTCAGAGAAGGAGCACACCCAGTGCAGGCTGCAGAGGTAGCGAGACGAGCCCGTTGTGATGCTCTCGAGTATGAGCAGGTTTTCTCGAAGGCGCAGCCTAAACAGCCAGCTCAGAGATGGCAGCCGCCCACGAACGAGACCATCAAGGTTAACCTTGACGACGCGTTCACACCGGGAAGTTCTTTCAGCGGATGGGGAGTGGTGGCTCGTGACAGCACAGGGCACGTCATCATCGCCAGGGAGGGAAGGCAAGAACATGTTTATGATGCCTTCGGAGCAGAGGTTAACGCGCTGGCGGCGGCGATATCAACAACAACAGAGCTCGGCATGGTCAGGGTGTCCTTCGAGACGGATTCTGAACTTCTGTCAGAGGCGATGGACGTCCGACATGTAGATTCCTCGCCATATGCAGCAATCATTGAAGATTTGAAGCTTCAACTGAAAATGTGGTTTTCCAAATAGAGTGTTACGGCGTGTAGACGCAACATGAACTCTGTTGCGCACGAGTTAGGCCAAATTGGTTGTCACTAGCACATATGCCCGTGCGTTGCAACGGGAGGTTTTTTTGTGAGAAGCATCGGGAGAGGTAATTGATGTGTCCATCAAAACGGTCTCCGCAGCGGTGGGGCGACAGGGCGAGGAGTTGCAGTGTTCTCTTGGGTCATGTTTGGCCTGCGAGATCTTGATAGTGGTGGGGTTGGTCGGTGTGGTGGCCACCACTCAACCCGTGCCTTTTTTTCTCCGGGTCCGCCTCCGTGTCTATGTTATGGTTGGTATAGTTCCTTCGATCATTCTCTCCTACGATGGCGTAACCAGATGGATTACTAATTCTGTGAATCCCCTTTCATTGCCATAATCAGCGCATAACCACATAGTCCCTGCTTTACCAAGGTTATTTCTCTTTAATTATTTTAGAGCTTACTTGCCGACATTTTTTTAATCAGAGCCAAACCAGTATATCCTCTTTTATTGGCATGTTCCTACAATTTCTTTTAATTATAGCCAACCAACATATTCTCTTTTATCGTCAAATGGCATGTGGGATGCACAATAGTTCGATTATGGGTTAGGCCACTGGCAGTTACCAAAACGACGTGTCTTCGTAAGACACGAATAAAAATCCAAAACAATCTTTGAATTGAAGGATTAGACTCATGACCTCTATATCCACCACGTGCTGATAGCCATTCAAACAAACAGCTCTTGTTAAAAAATGTCCAACACGAATGTTTAGGAACATAATGTACCGTAACATTTGTTTTTTTTTCATATTTCTGGTTTTTATCTTTTCAAAAAATAAAGTAATAATTACGATTCTGAATATTCTTCGAAATGTGAACAATTTTTTAAATCCTGATTCTTTTTCTAAAACATGCGAGCATTTTTTAAAAATTTCATTAATTTCAGAAAAAGGCAAACAAAATTTGAAATGTTTTTTAATGATTCACAAACGGTTTTTGAAAACATGAAGCCCTTTTTAAGAAAGCATTTCTTCTGAATTTGTGAACAATTTGTGAAAATGGAAACATGTTTTGAACAATGAAAACAATTTTTTAAAGTGCTTTTTCAACACAAACAATACTTTAAATTTATGAACATTTCAATAAACAGGAATATTTTCAAATTTGTATCATTTGATAAAATACAATTTATTTTGAAAATCTCAAACAACTTTGGAAAACATAATCATTTTTTAAAATTTTCGAACATTTTTTAGTTTTGAAAAAATTGGAAAGAGAATAAAAAATTAAAGTTTCAAACATATTTTAAAATGGGATTTTTTTTGAAATTCTGCTGATTTTACGATTTTTTTTAAAAAATGGAACTATGAAAAAACAGAATTTATGACAAAAGGGAAAATAAAGTTGGAAAGAAATAAAAATAAAAAAGAAGGATAAAAAACAGAAACATAATATAGAAAAAATGAAAACGGGCTGGTCCAATCTTTGGCGACATGTGGGAAATTCTGACTATCACGTGCTGATAGCCATTAAAACAAACAGCTCCTGCTAAAAAATGTCCAACACGAATGTTTAAGAACATAACGTACCGTAACATTCGAAACTTCTTTTCATCTTTCTAGTCTTTTTTGATCTTTTCAAAAAATAAAGTGATAATTATGATTCTGAATATTCATTGAAATGTGAATTTTTTTTGAAATCCAGATTCTTTTTCTAAAACATGCGAGCATTTTTTTTTCAAAAATTCATTAATTTCGGAAAAATACGAACATAATTTGAAATGTTTTTTTTTGATTCACAAACGGTTTTTGAAAACATGAACCCCTTTTTAAGAAAGCATTTTTTCTGAATTTGTGAACAATTTGTGAAAATGGAAACATGTTTTGAACATTGAAAATATTTTTTAAAGTGTTTTTTCAACACAACAATACTTTAAATTTGTGAACATTTCAATAAACATGAATATTTTTCGAATTTGTCTCATTTTGTAAAATATGATTTATTTTGAAAATCTCGAACAACTTTAGAAAACATAAACATTTTTTAAAAATGCGAACATTTTCTAGTTTTGAAAAAAATGGAAAGAGAAGAAAAAAATTAAAGTTTCAAACATATCTCAAAATGGGATTTTTATTTTGAAATTCTGCTGATTTCTCGAAAATTTAAACAAAAAAAATGGAACTTTGAAAAAATTTAAAAATAGAATTAATGAAAATGAAAAAAGGAAAAATAAAGTTGGAAAAAATAAATAAATATAAGTATTAAATAAAAATAGAAACAAAATATAGAAAAAATGAGAACCAGCCGGTCCAGTTTCGGTGCCATGTGGGAAATTCTGACTATTTGCCGCCACCTGCAGTAAATAATATTTCTCATATGCATGGACAGGAAACCAATGGGCTTGCTTTGCTGGGCCGCAGTGTGCGCGGCGTACAAAATTTCTGATAAAACTGTTTTTCTTTTGAAATAGATGGACGCACAAAAATTTAGTACCACCTTGTTTAGAATAAAAATCTTTTCAATGATGAACGGATGAAAAAAATTGAAGAAACACATCTTGCTTTATTAATAGATATAGGTATAGATTGTTCATCAAACGAGTGTGTGGAGTGGGACACTAGTGTACCACCCAAAATGGCCGCTTGCGTGTCAGGCGATAACTCTTTGTCGTTTCACCCAGGCGTGCTCTACCTCCAACGCGGCGCGCGTGGCCCAGGTGAGCGGCGCTGGGACGGGCCCAGCCACGTGCGCGATCTTGGTTGCACTTTGAAAAACAAAGACTCCCTTGCACGCAACAAGGTCTTTAGTTTAGCTTGGCGTGGGTCACCTTAACCGCAACCTCTTGTAACACCCAGATTTTGTACTATGTGCTGGCTCCTTTTTAATAATATCGGCAACAAAGTGCAAGTTACTAAAAAAAAAGGTAGCACATCACACACCACAGCCGGTGATTGATTGGGTTGATTTTTACTATCAAAGTATAGAACACTCACATATTCAAATCAGCCAAAGCTGCAAATAACTACTCCCTCTGTCTCAAAATATAAAAACGTTTTTAACACTACACTAATGTCAAAAACGTTCTTATATTATGGGACAAAGGGAGTAGCAAATTATACAGTTATATCGTTTCTTCTCAATGTATAACTTAAATAATATAAGCAAATGGGTAGCCCGTCACACACCACCGCCCGAAATCAGTAAGCGCCTAGCTGGTACAACATATTTCACCGTCCTTCTCTGGCCATCAACGTCTTCATCAGTATCTTCCTTGCCTCTTGCAGAATCCGGATCATAAAGCATCTAAAAAGAAACAAATATGTGAGAAGAATAATTACTTCAGTAACAGCAAGTTAATTAATAATAATACTCCCTCCGGTCCTTTTTAGTTCGCATATAAGATTTGACTGAAGTCAAGCCTCGTAAAGTTTGACCAACTTTCTAGAAAAAAGTATCAACATTCACAATCTGAAATCAATATCAATAGATGTGTCATGACTTAAAGTTTCATATTGTATAACTTTAGCATGACATATGTTGATATTTTTCCATATAAATACGGTCAAACTTTGTAAAGTTTGACTTCAGAGAATTCTAATATGCGAAGTAAAAAGGACAGGAGGGAGTACAACTAAATGCACAAGATGTGGTGGCACTACCTTGCATTCAAGCCTCACCCTATCCTCTTGAGCTTTCAGCCCATCTTCGTTATAAATAGCAGTCCACTCTGACATACTGGTTAGAAGATCTGCATTGATGAAACCCATGCATGACAAAGGTGTTTTCAGATCACCATGCCTGTAGTTTTCATCACTGGGATGTTTCATATCAACACGCTCAGTACAGGTGCAACCATAGCATTGACCTGCAAAAGGACGGGCTACGTGAGAATTAGGGTCATGCAAATTAATCTCTATCATCATATCCTTATAAAGCAATTTACAGAAAGTCGTAAAAATTAGAGTCATGAGCAGGACTGCAGGAGCAACTTAAGAGTCACAAGTAGTCATTCAATATCAATTTTTTCTTCGTAACCCCAAATTTTAAAGTGCCGCTTCATGTGAAAAGTACCAGTACTAGCACATAAAGCAAATACGATCATTTCAAATATTTTCAGACTCAAAGCATGCGTTTTGAACATTCAAACATTCGCCTAAGTACCTAAATGAACTGGTCAAATCGAATTGAATTCATATGAATTACGGAATTCAACTTGGATAAAAAAATAAAGGAATCAAGTAATTCAAGGATAAGAAAACATTTGGTTTGGCTCCTAACTTAAATTAAACTTTTAAATCTTCCTAAAAACTGATGAATTCAGGGTATAAAAAATCCATGCCACTAGTTCAAACTAAGATTCAAATACTAATTATTTTGGAAATCAAAATATAATCTTTATAAAATCAAGAGACAATCAGTACAAGTATAACAGCAAACTGAAGGACAAGTGCAATTATAACGAGATATAATATTTTAAAGGATATTTAAGCATTTATTAAGAATACTTTTTGAAAAGGCCAGAAATGGTATTTGTACCGTTAAAAAAATATTTTCCTCTCAAATATTTACCCAAGCCATATTTCATCCTTTTGAACCTCCCATATGAGTTTAACCACATTGTCATGTTCAAGATCTTGATCAAATGTTGAATAGTCTAGCCGCAGCTCAGATCGTGTCATGGCAGCGTTTTCGATCGTTTGCCATGGCAGTGTGTTTTGACTGTCATGGAAGCAGTTCTAGGCTGCCATGGCAGCGTTTCCCGTTTCCTGTTTTTTCAGTTTCTGTTTGACTTTGGCTCCAAGTTTAAAACAACTTGGAGCGAGTTTTATGCGTGGCACCATCTGTTTGTGGAATACCACGAACGTAGTGGATTGTGGGCTTGCACGTTGCTTGTAGCATGAATAAATAGATGAGAAAGGAAACAGAAAAGTCACAAGTTTTGTGCGCCGCACAACGGTTTTGCGACCGCGGTTGTTCTTTGTGTCGCGGACACGGCTACCGCGGCTGCCCAAAGCACCGTCGCTGCTCGGCTGATGGTTACGCACCTCCCATACCTCTTCGGTGAGGAGAAGACCACCACCGCCGTCTCAAATCAAGTCCAAGCACTCCTCAACAACTCAAAGGCGGTCGGTGACATCATCAATGGTGATGGTGTGCAGGTCCAGCAGCATCTCAATTGAGATCACCATTTGAACAAACTTGCTGGGAATGATGCGAAGGAATTTCTGCACGATCTCGTCACTGTGGGAGCGCAAGGAATTCGCCACGCCTGTGATGCGCATGGCGAAATCATCAATCGACTCAAGTCCTGCCAGAGCCATTGTGCGCTTGCCTCACGCACACGGTAGCTGCCGAGCGCAAGGAATAACTTACCCATTGTTCATATATATGTGGGACTTTTTTTTGAAGAGAGGCAAAAAATTTGCCTCATTCATTTAATAAGAGGAATAGAGTTTATGGTTGTGTTACAACACAGACAGCGCCGCAACAACACAAGTGAATGTGACCAACTACTCTCGCGTCATCAAGTATCCCAACTTTTTAGCACCCGCAGTTACCCAAAGCATGGCCTCCTTCTTGATGTTGGCGAGTAGGACCGTTGGTGGGGCTGTGATGGCCTGACTTATTAGGGATGATAGATTATTCATATCAATAAGGAGTTCCTTCTTTTCCGGGAGCCCATTCGGACAGAACTCCAAAGTTAAGTGTGTTCAGTTTGGAGTAGTGTCAGGATGGATGACCGATCGGGAAGTTGCTCCCGGGTGCGCACGAGTGAGGACAAAGTGCGCAGAAAAGACTAGTATTGATCTGTGGGGCCAGTCTAGATCCCGCCAGGAGTAACGACCACCGGCGGGTGTGTCCGGGGCGTTACAAGTTGGTATCAGAGCCGACCCTCGCGGTTACACGGATGGTTGCGGATAGGTGCGTGGTCATGTTGTTCATGACGTTTGTGACCCGTCATGGCACCCGACATGGCACATGTACCGGACTGGAAGCACAGACGTTTGTGCCAAGAGGGAACATTCCTGTGGCCCGACGAGGACGTCGGTTCCTCTGAGTGGGGGTGTATGTGATGGCCTGGCTTATTAGGGATGATAGACTACTCATATCAATAAGGAATTCCTTCTTTTCCGGGAGCCCATTCGGACAGAACTCCAAAGTTAAGTGTGCTCAGCTTGGAGTAGTGTCAGGATGGGTGACCGACCGAGAAGTTGCTCCCGGATGCGCACGAGTGAGGACAAAGTGCGCAGAAAAGACTAGTATTGATCTGTGAGGCCAGTCTAGATCCCGCCAGGAGTAACGCCCACCGGCGGGTGTGTCCGGGGCGTTACAGGGGCACTCTTGTGACGGAACACTCGCGCATTCCTCTCATTCCAAATGGTCCAGACGACGAGCATGGTGAGCGAGGCCATCACCTTCCTGTTGGGGGTAGATGTGTCGGAGAGGCCGACCCACCACTCTTCGATGTTGTCCGAGAGGTGCCATGAGGATGTATCGATGCTCAGCAGTTGCAGCCAATCCTTGACTAATCCCCATAGGCGGATAGAGAAACGACATTTGTAGAAAAGATGGTCAACAGACTCTTGCTTCCGCTTGCAAAGTGTACAAAGGCCACAGTTTGGCCATCCGCGCTTCTCCAATCTATCCGCCGTCCAAATTCTATTTTGAATAGCCAGCCAAGCGAAGAACTTGACTTTGGGGGGAGCCCAAGCCCTCCACACAGTGTGTTCCATAGGGGATTTGATTGTGCTAAGGAATTGCGCTTTGTATGCCGACTCGGCCGTGTATTGCCCGCTAGCGGTGTGCTTCCACACAATATCATCCTCGGCATCCGCCTCGAGATGGAAGCCACGAAGCGTGGTCCACAGGGTGACAAACTGATGCAAGTGATTTAGCGAAAAAGAGTCTGGTATGCATATTTTCGAGACCCATGCATCGTTGTTGAGAGCTTCGCGCACCTTCCAGTTTTTCCTCGTGGACGCCTCGAAAATTAGAGGTGCAATGTCCCTAGACTTGCGGTCATCACCCATGGCGCATCCCAAAAAGGTGTTCTTGCTCCATTTCCAACAAAGATTGACGTGGAGGCATAGAACAAGCAGTAGTCCATCGTGTTGCACGGGTTTCCCATACCCACCAAAAGCTTGGTAGGCTCTTTCCATTCAAACCATAACCATCTCAAGCGGAGAGCCCGAGCAAATTTCTCCGTGCTAAGCATACCAAGGCCACCAAGATCCTTTGGTTGGCACACCGCATCCCAATTCACCTTGCACTTTGCACCAGTGGTCTTGTCCGTGCCCTCCCAGAGAAATTCTCTTTCAAGCTTGTTTATGTTGTGTAGAGTGGACGTTGGCACAATGAGCGGCGTGATGGAGGAGACGAGCTGAGAAGACAACACCGACTTCACAAGGGCACAACGACTAATGGCAGTGATATTTTGGCCATCCCAAACGGTCAACTTGGCAGCCGCTTTGTCCTCGAGGTACTGGAAGTCGACCTTTCTTAGCTGCCACACAAAGAGAGGAAGCCCCAAGTATTTCAAAGGGAACGAAGCCCGTGACGCAGGAAGGGCCTGAAGGATGCATGTCAAGTTGAGTTGTCTGCATCGAATGGGAACCACTGAGCTCTTCTGGAAGTTTGTGACAAGGCCGGTGACATTGCCGAATAGATGCAAAATGATGGCTAGGTTGTCAATGTCTTTCTTGATTGGGGCCATGAAGACCGCAGCGTCATTCGCGTATAGGGAAGTTCTAACAGCCACGCCACGCCCACGGATCTTGTGAAAGAGCCCTTTTCTCGATGCTAGATCAAGAATCTTGTGCAGCGGGTCCATGGCAATGACAAATAGCAAGGGGGAGAGCGGATCCCCTTGCTTGAATCCTTGACCGTGAGGGATGGGCTCGCTTGGCACACCATTCAATAAAATGCGCGAGGACGAGGAGCATAGTAGAGCGGCAATCCAGTTACGAAACATGGGCGGGAACCCAAGCCTCTGAAGAAGGTCCAAGATATACTCCCATTTGACAGAGTCAAAAGCCTTCCAAATGTCAAGCTTGAAAAGGAGGGACGGTGTTTTCCGCAAGTGGAGGCGCCGCGCAAGATTGCGAACATACATGAAATTATCATGGATACTTCTTGTCTTTATGAAGGCACTCTGGGCATTTGAGATGAGCTTATGCATATGGGGGGCTAGCCGGATTGCCAGTATCTTCGCAATAATCTTCGCAATGGCGTGAATAAGACTAATAGGGCGATAGTCAGAGATCTCCTCGGCTCCCTCCTTCTTCGGGAGGAGCACAACATTTGCGGTGTTGAGCCAATGAAGGCCAGCTGTGCGCAGATTGGCAAAGGAGGAGACCACCCTCATGACGTCCACCTTGATGGTATTCCAACATTTTTTAAAGAAGAGACCGGTGAAACCATCCGACCCGGGAGCCTTGTCCCCAGGCATTTGGTTAATGGCGTTGCGCACCTCATCCTCGGTTATGGGGTCCCCGAGGCAGGCCAAATTGTGGGTCTCCAAATTGAGCTCCTCCCAATTAAAGTCTATGGATCTCGCCTCCCCCTTTTCCAAAACACTAGAGAAGTGCGCATGGACGAGTTGCTCCTTTTGCTCATGATCTGTCACCCAGCCATGATTGTGTTTGAGACGATGAATGTGATTCTTTCTCCTCCTGGCATTGACCCACCGGTGAAAAAATTTGGTATTCGCGTCCCCTTCTCTGAGGTGACATAGCCTAGCACATTGTTTTTTGCGGGCACGCTCAAGCACCGCAAACCCAATGATTCTCCTCTTGAGTCTGGACCGAAGGTCCGCCTCCATGGCAGAGAGCTGCCTGGATTCTTGTGCAATGTCAAGGCGCAGGATGACGAGAAGAGCCGCATGGTGGAGTAACTTTGCCCTAGAGAATAGCCCTTTACTCCAGGCAGAGAGGCGATCTCCAGTTATTTTTAATTTGTGGTGCAACACATGGAAGGGCTCAGTGTGCACAGTCTGCTCATTCCAAGCCTTTGAGACGACATCCTGGAATCCCGGGAGGGCGGCCCCAAAATTTTTGAACCTGAAAGCACGGGGCTTCCGAGGTCCTTTGTCATCAGCAAGCAAAAGCAGACAGTGGTGAGAGAGCGACGAGGACAGCGCATGGAGAATATGCGTGCCGAACTGGATGTCCCACTCCGCGTTGCAGAAAAAAGAGTCTAGCTTGCATAATGTTGGGTTTGAACGCTCATTTGATCAAGTGAAGCGTCTGTTTTGGAGGTGGATCTCTTTAAGGTCACAACTCTGCAATGTTGTCCGAAATCTGGTGATTCGTCTTCTGTTGACATTTCGTTTATTTTTATCCCTCGCACGGTAGATTTGGTTGAAATCACCAAGAGCTAGCCAGAGCTCCCCACTCGGCGGCTTATGATTAATCAGCTCCGCGAAGAAGCCCTCCTTGAGGGAGGAGGATGTTGGCCCCTATACAACGGTGATTCGGTAGCTGACATCGGAGTGCTTGATGTGTATCGTGGCCGAAAGGCAGTAGGTGGTGGCCACCACATCAGTCACAGCAACATGGTCCTCATCCCAGAGCATGAGAATCCCACCCCGGGTACCAATCGATGGCCGCTGGGCAAAATTGCGAAGCCTATGCCCACCAAGGAAACTTGCTATGAACATATCAACATTTTCGAGCTTTGTTTCTTGCAGGCACACTATTTGACAGGAGGAAGCCGCGACGGTCTCGTGGACGGCAGCACGGCGGTCTGGGCAGTTGAGGCCCCTTACATTCCAACTCAACACATTTATCTGTTGTTCAATCATAAGGAAACTGTTGAACCCTTGAACATGAGGGGATACAAATGCCCAGGATGCCATTACATAATTATTCTGGCTATCAGCGTACTTATCAGAAGAAAAGGAGCATACATGGACGAGACACACTAAAAGCTACCCAATTGGACAAGTAGCAAGTCGAGTAAAAAATATACTTACAAACAACATGATAGCATAGCATCAATACATAAACTTCACTGATATTTCATATATGCTTATGATTTATGCACCACTCCAGAAATTCAGAGATAAAAAAACGATTCGGACTGCATAACATATTTGAATATAATCAACTGAAAATATGAAGAAATGTAATAGAGATCTAGCTCAGGAAGTTTACATCATTTCACACTGTTTAGCATGCTCAGAGTTGATAGCATCTTGGACCTCCTGTAAGCTCTGAAATGGCCCAGACAGAGTAGGATATGTGTGGAAAAAACCACACATATCAACTCTGACATAATATTTGATAGTCAGGCGAGTAGGGCTGAGTGCAAAGACAGGGCGTGATGGTGGGAATATCGCATCGGTACCACTCACTGTCTGGTCCGTGACCTCGCGCCTAAAGTAGAAAACAAGAGATATGTGATTCGTTAGAGAATTGTAGTTACTTTTTTCTCTATAACAGGATTCTTAGTTCTCGTACATTTTCAATTAAGAGCCTCTTCGATTCTTAGGATTGTAAAAACGCACGAATAGAAAAAACACAAGATTGGAATGTCATGCCCATTCGATCCTATAAAATTTGAGTTTGTTTGGTTACATCACCAAAAAGTAAAGGATTTTTCAAGAGGTTTTGAGTGAATGCTAGATTTCCTATGGAACGTAGTAAACTTATTCCTTAGGAAAAATTCCTACTCCCTCCATCCATATATATAGGGCTTAATGCATTTTTCAAGACTCCCTTTGACTATTGATAAGATTAGTAATATATGAGATGTATAATGTGAAAATTATATCGTTGGAAGCTCCTATCACGTACGAATTTGATGATATGCTTTGTGTAACTTGCATGTCATACATTATTTTTAACATTTGATCAAAGTTAGCCTCAAAAATGTATTAGGCCTTATATATATGGATAGAGGGAGTACATGATTCAACCATACAAATCAAAAGACCAAATTAAGAACAATTCCTAAGGATTCTAAGCCTTCAAAAAATACTTTGAATCAAAGATGCCCTAAGTAATTTATAGTGAATCATTAACCTTTCGTTTCAGGGCTCAATATATTTTTCATACCATTCCTTATCATCATAGCAGATACACAAACAACGTACCGCTGAGGCAGCTGGGCTTTATCGAGTAATTCTTCAATGTATTGCGCACGGGACAGAGGACGGTTCGTCGTCCGCAGGTCGGAGTCGACTTCGAGTCGTGGCGGCCCACCTTCCGATCCGTCACGGGGCCTCGTCCGGGGGTCGGGGTCGACTTCGAGTTGTCGCGACCCGCCTTCAGATCCGTCAGGGCGGCGTCCGGTCGGCATGATAGGCGGCGGGTAGGTGTTTCTTTGCACGGGAGCGGAGGGAGCCTGGCGGCGGCGGCGGTGTGCGAGTGTCCGGAGGTTGGAGTCGACCTCGACTCGTGGCGGCCCGCCTTCAGATCCGTCGCGGGGCCTCGTCCAGCGGTCGGAGTCGACTTCGCCTTCAAATCCGTGTCCATCGGAGCGGCGGTATCCGGGCGGTATGGGAGACGGCGGAGGCGGCGGGTAAGGATTCTAGTAGACCCCGAATCCTTTCGCCCCGCAAAACGTGTTTACAGATCGCAAAAAAACGCCTTTGCGGACCGGTGCGGACGGCGGCAGTTACAGACCCTATATAATCTCTATCTCTTCTCTACTACCTAAAAGAATCGTAAGGTTCCGTTTCCTCTTTTATGTCGTCGCACCTTTCATCATGCGTCCCCCCGCTTCGTCCATCCCTCTTACGATACCTACCATTCTTCACCGGTTTTCCTCCCACCTCCTGATTTTCTATTAAAACTGACAGACCCATTTAATCTTTGATAACACAATCAATTAACGTGTGGTAATCAATCTTATATTTGACAACGATCACACAATCAATTAAGTTATGGTAATCAATCCCGGTCCTTTACCCTCAAAAAAATCCTGGGCAGAGCAGTCGATCCTCTCTCCCTTGTCTATTCTTTTTTTTCGAAACGGAGGAAAAAGATTTGCCTCATCTCATTAATTAATAAGAGTTTTGAATTACATGACCGATCGCCCGTAGACGCCCGAAACCGATAAGCCTACTCTCGTGGCATAAGAGAACTCAGCCGTTTGGCCCCTGCCAACCCCCAAAGTCTGACCTCCGCCTTGATTCTAGACGTGATTACATTTGGCATGGAGGACACCATCCTAAATACTCTCGCATTCCGCTCGTTCCAAATCTCCCATGAAACCAACATGACGAGAGATGCGAGGCCCTTTCTCACATTGCCATTGACGCCTACCATGTGATGCCACCAATCGTTGACGCTGTTGAAGTTACTCCAGTCGATGATGTCCACATCGGTCAAACCCATCCAAGTCTTGATCTCCGTCCAAATGCGTACCGTGTATCGACAGCGGAAGATGATGTGTGCCGCCGTCTCTGGCTCCCTCTTGCATAACTGGCATAGGCCGCAATTTGGCCATCCTCTCCGTTGAAGCCTGTCCGCCGTCCAAACACGGTCTTGAATGATAAGCCAAGCAAAGAATTTGTGCTTTGGCGGCGCCCGATTGTTCCACACTGCAGACTTCATTTTCGATGTAGTGGAGTCGTCGAGTTGAGCTTTGTAAGCCGACGATGCCGTGTACTCACCGGAAGGCGAAAGCTTCCAAACAATCTCATCATCCACCCCTCATCAAGGAAGACCTCTCATAATCCAACCCAAAGCTCATAGTATTCAAGGATGTGCTGAATTGTGAGCCCAGAGTTTGTGTTGATGTTGGCAATCCACTTGTTGAGATCCAAAGCCCTATGGATGGTGTCATTCTTGTGTTTGGAAATTGCAAAAATGGAGGGAGCGATGTCTTTTGGCTTGCGACCCCCAAGCCAAGGGGAGTGCTAGAAAGAGGCCCTTTACCCATTGCCAACAGTGATGGAAGTGCACTCATAAAACAGCGCCATGTCCTCTTCATCGCACGGATGCCCCAAATCAACCCAAGCTCTTTCCGCGTCCTTCCAAACCAACCAAGGCCATCTGAGCCGTAAGGCACGTGCGAATTTTTCCATGTCCAGGATGCCTAGGCCGCCCATGTCCTTGGGCGTACAAACTTTCTCCCATCTTATCTTACATTTGCCTGCAGAAACTTTATCCGTGCCTCCCCAAAGAAAAGCCCGCTGCAGCTTGACGATGGATGCCATCATTCCTTTGGGCACCACAAGCGAAGTGAGGTGGTGGATGGCCTGCGAAGTGATAACTGACTTTACCCACGTGCTCCTCCCAGCCATCGTAATGTACTTTCCCTGGCCAATCATGATCTTTCCAGCAATCTTATCAAGCAAATGCTGGAAGTCGACAACCCGCAAATGATGAATGGATAGTGGAAGGCCGAGGTATCGCAAGGGGAACTGAGCTCTGACCGCTGGGAAGGCACCCAGAATCATGTCAAGGTCGACATTGGAGCATCTAATAGGGGCCACCAAACTCTTGTTAATGTTCGTAACTAGGCCGGTGACGTTTCCAAAGCTTTGAAGTATGGTGGCAAGCATATCCACATCCTCCTTGATAGGCTCCAAGAATATGGCAGCGTCGTCCGTGTATAGGGAGGTGCGAAGGCGGGCACCACGGCCACGTAATCTGTGTAGGTATCCATTCTCTGTTGCCACGTCCAAGATTTGCTGAAGGGGGTCAATAGCAAGGACAAACAGAAGGGGAGACACTAGGTCCCCCTGCCGGAGGCCCTGCCCATGCTGGATAGGATTGCCAGGAACACCGTTGAGAAGAACCCTCGATGTAGATGTCCGAAGAAAGGCCGTGATCCACTCACGAAACCTCGAAGGAAAACCTCTCCTCTATAATAGGTCGAGAAGATATTCCCATCTAACTGAATCAAAAGCCTTCTTGATGTCCAACTTGAGCAGGAGTGATGGCGTGTTTGTTCGTTGAAGTCGGCGAGCATAGTTGCGAACATACATGAAGTTGTCATGGATGCACCGAGATTTGATGAAGGCACTCTGAGCACGGGATACGAGGATATTCATAAAAGGGGTGAGCCTCATCGCCATCACCTTGGCCACAATCTTGGCGACGGCATGGATCAAACTGATAGGCCTAAAGTCCGTGATCGCCTCAGCCCCCTCCTTCTTTGGCAAGAGAACCACATTTGCGGAGTTGAGCCAGTGAAAGTTGTCCGCATGCAAACTCGAGAAGGCGGAGATGACCTTCATAAGATCGTCCTTTATAATTGGCCAGCAGCTCTTGAAGAATGCCCCAGTAAAGCCGTCAGGCCCGGGAGCCTTGTCGCTAGGCATAGCCTTGATGGCTGCAATCACCTCCTCGTCCGTCATCTCATCCCCTAGACTGGAAAGATCACAATCTATAAAGTGGAGGAGTTGCCAATTGAAGTCTGTGGTTCTGCGTGGCCCTTTGCTCAAAGCGGTGGTGAAGTGCTGATACATAATATTCTCCTTATCCTCATGCTTCGTAACCCAACCAGCCCCGTTGCTCAACTTGTGTATGAAATTCTTGCGCCTCCTCCCATTAATCTTCAAGTGAAAATTTTTGGTGTTGGCGTCCCCCTCCTTCAAGTTACGGATGTGGGCACACTGCCTTTTCCTAGCCCTCTCAAGAACCGCCAAACTGATTACGCGCCTCTTAAGCCGCTTACGTAGGTCAAACTCCTCCGGCGAGAGGGAGCGCGACTCCTGAGCGATGTCCAATCTGAGAATAATTTGAAGTGCCATGTGAAGGTGCAGCCTTGCATTTGAGGAGAAAGATTGACTCCATTTTCTCAACCGGACAGCGGTTGTCCGAAGCTTATGGAAGAGGATTTGACAAGGCTCGTAGTGGGGGGTCGAAGCAGCCCAAGCATCAGAGACAGTCTCTTGAAAACCCGGCATCTTGATCCAAAAGTTCTCGAACTTGAAGCTTCTAGGCTTTTTGGGGCCAATTATAGGTGCCAACAGCATGGGACAATGGTCAGACAGGGACGAAGATAAGGCATGCAAGATGTGATTTTGGAATTCAATGTCCCATTCGGCGTTGCAAAACACACTGTCAAGTTTGCTCATGGTGGGATTTTGCCGCTCATTACTCCAAGTGAAACGACGATTTTGAAGGTGAATCTCGCGTAGATCACAACCATGAAGCGTGGCGCGGAACCGGTTGATACGATTGCGGTTGACGTTCCTCTTGTTCTTGTCTCTTGCATGGTAAATTTGATTGAAATCCCCATTTACAAGCCACTTTCCTCCATGCCCCGGCTTGTGAGCCACAAGCTCCTCAAAAAAAATCTCTTTTTGATTGCTCTCAGTTGGGCCGTACACGGAGGTGAGGCGAAAGGAGCTCTCCTCCCGGACAGTGGTAACTGTAAGAGAGAGGCAGTAGATGCCCATGATGATGTCCTAGATGCGGAAGAGATCATCATTCCACAGAATTGCAATTCCTCCTCTAGTGCCGGTTGCCGGCCTCTGTGCAAATCCTCTCATCCTAAAACCACCGAGATAAGCTGCTGTTGCCGCATCCAAGTCCTGCAATTTTGTCTCCTGAAGACAAGCAATGTTGCAAGCCAATGCGACAATGGACTCATGCACTGCAGTCCGCCTGGCCGAACAGTTTAGACCTCTGACATTCCAGTTGACAATAGAAAGATCGTCGTCATTCATTGGGAAACTTGGTGGTGCACCAACAGGCCAACAACAAGGAGAACAAAGTAACACGGGCAAACTTGCTTTGGGCGAAACAAATCAGGAGACATAATACATCCATACACAGCCCAAAGCACAAAAGCATCAGTCCAGCAGACTTGGGCGTGCTCACTAGCACATACATAGTATGTTGTACTAACATTTGAAACTTGGACGACCCCAAACAACATCATAGCTGCACACATTAGCTTACTGGATCATCTCCATGTACCTCCTGGTCCAGGGCGTCCTGCCCACCTCGGTGCATCAGGGCTTCCTCCATGGCCCCGGCTTGCTCACAATCCAGGCGAAAGAGGGCACGCAGGGCTGCCACAGCTGTAGAGGGGAGCTTCTGCTTGAACATGCAGACGAACTCGTCAATGGCATGCTCGGTGACCTGCTCCGCACCATCCACTATGCCAAGACGACGACACAAATTTCGCTCAGCCATCTTCGCTATGGGCATGCCCCGGTGGCTACTCTTGATCCTGATACTGCTCCGTCGCACCGTGTATCCAACAGCAAATGTCTTCCTCCTGTTTCTATTCACAGGTGGAGGCGCCGGCGCCGGGCTGATAAGAGGTGATTGTGCAGGTACAAACAAGGCATCGTCAGCCAACACCCTTTCTGAAGAAACCGGGGACAGCGACCCGGACAACACTCTGCCGTCACCACGACGAGGTGGCAAGGGAGTACGTGCCGGCGAGCCATCCACGAAGAGTGGCGTTAAGGACTCCAGCCAGTCGTTAGACACCTCAAAGTCGCGTGCATGCGGCGACGTTGCCGGCGTATAGTAGGAACCGAGACCTGGAGGTAGCTCACGGTCTTCGCCCACGTCCGCACACGATGAAGACAGCAGAGGACCGGCGAGGCGTGACGGCGTCCGGATCTTCAGAGCTGCCAGTGTAGGTACCGGTGGAATGACTGTGATGTTCGGCGCACTGTGAGCATCACTCAGCGGGGTTGTGGCCGTCACAGCAGCAGGCGTGGCGTCAGAGGAGGCTTCGAAGCCAGGTGGGCGCTCCAGGGTAAGGCCGCAGGAACTGCTGGCCCTGACCGGACTTGCAATGCGCGAGGACGCCTTTGGGCTAGCACGATGGAGCAGCAACATTAGCCTAGAGCCGTCCTTTGGGGATGTTGCTTGCAAGGGCAGCACAGAGGTTGGGGAGGATGGCGAGCGTCTCTGATGACACTAGTTGCGGCTGCACTCCGCAATGTCGACGACGCCAGACTGTTGCACAGGCTTGCACACGACCTTGACGTCCGCGGCCCGTGCGCCAATCACAGAAGCGAGAGCTTCAGCAGCGGCCTGACATGAGACACTGGATTGGGCTCCAACGAGCCAAACGACCGCCGCACATGTGGAACCGAGAGCAGCCTCCATCTGCAATTCTGGAGCAGCTAGAATCACCCCGATCCCAGAGGTGACACCAGGCCGAGGTACTGCATGCGCCGGCAAGTGGCACACTTGAGCTTGAGGAGGAGCTTGAGTAGTAGGCCATCCACGAGCAGGAACCTGGGGAGCAGCGGACCCGTGAGCGTGAGGCCTGGGAGGCGCAGCAACCGGACACCGCTGCGGCGACAGGGAGCTGAGCAGGCGCCAAGCGTTCTTGCATCCCCGCGCACGATGACCGGGCCGGAGGCAGTGGGAGCATCTGAAGGGATCCCTACAAAGAGCAGCGCGATGACCCAGGGCGAGGCATCGGCAGCACCTCCCAGCCATCCAGGCGGGGAGAGGACACCGAGCAGGTGCTGGAGCAGGAGGCGGACCGCGCGGACCTCGCCGAGATGACACCAGCTGCCATCCGTCGCTGGCCAAATCCGCCTCGCGCCCGGCGCCTCCCACAGCAGACGGCGAGGAAGATACGGGCCCGACGTTGGAGAAGCATGCGAGCCATCCACCCATGCCGTGAGAGATGCTGGCGACAGGAGCAGGCGCGAGCACTGATGAAGGCGGAGATCCAGCCGGTGGAGGCGCTGTGCAGCAGACCGGGGCTGTCTGGCGCGCGCCCATCGATCTGCAGCTCACCCGGACGAAGGAACACAGGAGGGGGACCTGGGACGACCTCAGCAGAGAGGCCGAGCATCGGAGCAGCGACCAGATCCAGAGCAGGTCGGCCGGCCGGGGAAAGGTTGGAGAAGACCTGCGGCTGGAAACCTGCGAGCACGACAGGCGGGGGCGGCGGCAAGGGCGTCTGAGGCTGGGGAGAGGCAGGACTGGAGGTGTGTGGCGGCGCCGGAGTGGCCGCCGCCGAAGGAGCTTGGTCGCTGGGTCGGGAGCTCATCCAGCTGTGCCAGTGTGTTAAAATGACGTTTCTCTCCCTTGTCTGTTCTCCTTTCCTCGTCGCCGTCACCGATCTGATCTACCACTTCCGTTCTTCTCCCGATGATGATCCGCACTCCTATCTCTCAAATTTTCTGGTCTCGCGCTGCGATCTTACCACGGACGCAGGCCGATCTTGCCATGGAGGCGGACAAATGGACAATGTCTCGGGAACATACTGATCGAGCGCGGCACCGACATCCTAGAAGCAACCGCTCGTTAAGGGCATGCGGCGGAAGACCTCAAGGAGGCGGCTAGCTTTGACGTTGGAGCAGATCAATACATGTCTTCCGCAGGTGATAGAGGTTGCCGATTACATAAGTACATCGACGTGCACTAGGCATCATTACGACGAAGTCAGCATGGTCCTGCTGAGTTTGGTGAGTGCTTCCTTTGGACTATTAAGTTATCTTTGTTCCTTATTTTTTGGTTTGTGCCTTCGGTCTGGAGAAACAAGGCAATTCGTGTACCAAATTATGAGACATGAATGGCTGGTGCCTTCGGCCTGGGAGAACGCGCATGGCCATTAGTCTGACGCGGAAATACCCTGGGAAGTAGTGCAGCTCCTGATTGCAGTAAAAATCTTCTCCCAGTTACACTCCTCAAGATCCCTTCTCATACTGGGACACAACTGATTGCGCCATGGCCAATAGAAAATTACTCACAGTGCTCTGTATTAAGAATTTCTGCAGCAGGGAAACTTGCCATATACCTGTTAGAACTGCACCACAACTAGCTCGTCAGTTTCAAAGTGAAGAATTTCTTGTTGTTTCATTGCAATTGTATAAAACTCCTCTTGGGTGGCAATCATCAGGAAAAGATGCTTCACCTCCAGCAGAAAGATAAGTTTTTGGGTCGCGCTAACTGCCACACGTGTGGTAGGAAGGGAGACGCACCACACGTCTCTAATGTAAACAGATTGCCACGTCATCGCATGCATGCATGTAGGAATCTTTTTGGATTTTATTTTTAAAAATGTTTTATCTCTTAAACGAAAAATCCGATTGAAAATTCGTTTTCACCATTAAATCCCTCGCGATGAGATCTTCGAAACTAGATCCCATATTGATATGTTTTGATGAAATTTTTTTTGGATTAAAAGTTGCCATGTCTATTGCATATGAATTGTCATGATGTTTACACTAAAGTTGCCATGATATGTTTCAGCTATTTTCTTCTACATTTAAAAGTAAATTTTGATATTTATAAAACAAGAAATTAAGAAACTAGACTTGCCATGAACCATAAACTAAAATTGCCATGATACATGCACGTAAAATTGCCATGGTTCATACAAAAAATAATTTTCATGGTCAAAGTACTGGAGTTGCCATCATCAAAATACTAAAATTGCCATGATCTACAAACTAAAATTGCCACATGGCAACTTTAGTTTAAGCCCTATGACAACTGCAGTGTAAACATCGTGGCAACTTTTGGCAAAAAAAATTTCGTCGAAACATATCAACATGGGGTCTAGTTTTAAAGATCTCGTCGAGACGGATTTAATGGTGAAAACGGATTTTTAGTTCGCTTTTTTATTTAGGAGATACAACATTTTTAAGCCGAAAACCAAATTTTTTTTCTGCTGATGTCATCTATTCATACGTGGCAAAATGAGTGGTGATGAAGGCGTGTGGGCGATGTGCAAACACCCACACGTGTGGGCGTTAACATTTCCGAAGTTTTTTGTGTTTTTTAATTCAGAAACATGTGTATGTATGATTCATGCGTGTTACAGAGAGAAATTTCATTGAACACTGCTACACACACGATGTATTATGGACGATCTTCCCATGATGCCACAAATCCAGCCATCCATGCATAAAGTAAAAGTGGATATCACCGTTCAATCAGCCATCATGCGGGATTTGGCCGGGCACTGTCGTCCGCCCAGTAGTTCCGAATTTCATCCTTTTGTGCATTTCAATAAATTTATTCTAATTAATGCAAGCGTTTGAAGAAGATAAACACCATCTCTATGTAATTATGTTTATGAAATATGAAAAGAGGGATAACCTCTGCATCATCGGGAGTGAGTCCAAAAGTGGAGGAGCTTGGATGGTATGACGGCTTTGTGATCAGTTGGAACTTTTTAGTGTACTCATAAATGTGTAAGAAATGGTTAATCCAAAATGTCCTTCTTTACCAATCCAAACTATTTACCAGTTCTATAAGATGACTATTTGGTTCATGAAAAAAAATTAACAATCTTTATTCAAATTTTGTAGTACAAAAATTTCATTGTTTCATTGCATAAGATTATGAATATGATTCCATTGAAAAATAATTTTGGATAAATTATATTACAAAGAATATGACAAATAAATGAAGCTGAAGGCAACATCCCAACATTGTATTTGAATATCTTAAGGGCTCGTGGAGTAGATCTTAATTTATAAGAGATAAAGGTCCTTGCCTTCTATGCACATATCATTGAATATATCTCTGTTATAAATGGAAGGACAAATTGATTATTCTTATCGGTCTGTCCAGGGCACATCTATGCACTTTAGCAATGACGTATTCTTATTTGTTTAGAGGAAATGGATAATAAAAAATAAATGTCTCAAAAGATATATTAGCACTTGAGTTGCATGTTGTTGGGGAACGTTGCAGAAAATAAAAAAATTCCTACTCGTTTCACCAAGATCCATCTAGGAGTTCATCTAGCAACGAGTCATCGGATGCATCTACATACCTTTGTAGATCGCGTGCGGAAGCGTTCAAAGAACGGTGATGATGTAGTCGAACACGAGGTGATCCAAATCACCGATGACCAAGCGCTGAACGGACGGCACCTCCGCGTTCAACACACGTACGGGACGGGAGACGTCTCCTCCTTCTTGATCCAGCAAGGGGGAAGGAGAGGTTGATGAAGATCCAGCAGCACGACGGCGTGGTGGTGGATGCAGGGCGTCACAGTAGCAGGGCTTCGCCTATACTACGAGAGAGAGACGTAACGGGGAGAGAGGGAGGCGCCAGGGGCTGGTGTATCAAGTCCCTCCTCTCCCCCACTATATATAGGAGGGCCAAGGGGGGGGTGGTGCGCCAGCCTAGGAGATCCAATCTCCTAGGTGCGGCTGCCAAGGGGAGGTTTCCCTCCCCCCAAGGCACCTAGAGGTGCCTTCCACCATTTGGACTCTTCCCTTAAGTGGAACCCTAGGCGCATGGGCTTTTGGGGCTGGTGCCCTTGGCCCATCTAGGCCAAGGCGCACCCCCTACAGCCCATGTGCCCCCCCGGGACAGGTGGCCCCACCCGGTGGGCCCCCGGGATACCTCCGGTGGTCCCGGTACAATACCGATAACCCCGAAACTTGTCCCGATGGCCGAAACAGCACTTCCTATATATAATTCTTTACCTCCGGACCATTTCGGAACTCCTCGTGACGTCCGGGATCTCATCCGGGACTCCGAACAACATTCGGGTTACTGCATATACATATCTTCACAACCCTAGCATCACCGAACCTTAAGTGTGTAGACCCTACGGGTTCGGGAGACAAGCAGACATGACCGAGACGACTCTCCGGTCAATAACCAACAGCGGGATCTGGATACCCATGTTGGCTCCCACATGCTCCACGATGATCTCATCGGATGAACCACGATGTCGAGGATTCAATCAACCCCGTATGCAATTCCCTTTGTCAATCGATATGTTACTTGCCCGAGATTCGATCGTCGGTATCCCAATACCTCGTTCAATCTCGTTACCGGCAAGTCACTTTACTCGTACCGTAATGCATGATCCCGTGACCAGACACTTGGTCACTTTGAGCTCATTATGATGATGCATTACCGAGTGGGCCCAGTGATACCTCTCCGTCATGCGGAGTGACAAATCCCAGTCTTGATCCATGTCAACCCAACAGACACTTTCGGAGATACCCGTAGTATACGTTTATAGTCACCCAGTTACGTTGTGACGTTTGGTACACCCAAAGCACTCCTACGGTATCCGGGAGTTACACGATCTCATGGTCTAAGGAAAAGATACTTGACATTGGAAAACTCTAGCAAACGAACTATACGATCTCATGCTATGTTTAGGATTGGGTCTTGTCCATCACATCATTCTCCTAATGATGTGATCTCGTTATCAATGACATCCAATGTCCATAGTCATGAAACCATGACTATCTGTTGATCAACGAGCTAGTCAACTAGAGGCTTACTAGGGACATGTTGGTGTCTGTTATTCACACATGTATTACGATTTCCGGATAACACAATTATAGCATGAATAAAGACAATTATCATGAATAAGGAAATATAATAATAATGCTTTTATTATTGCCTCTAGGGCATATTTCCAACACATGTGACCATGGTTCGTGGTGGATCGATTTCCACAACATTATTTCCCTTGGTTGTGATGGCAAATATAATGCGCATATGATCATTTGGTAATACAGGGACATGAATTGGTTGGACACCTAATAATGATCTAAACCAAATACGAGGCGTTGCCATCCCTAGAAAATTAAAGTGCATGTTTGATTGGTGGTGGATGGAGAGATTGTGGGCCGGATGCGTCACTGATAGAGGTGGCAAGTTTGGATTGGGGAGGCGAGAAATGAATATAGTTGATGAAAAGACAAGATTGATGTTGGTATTAAAGCATTAGGACCGGTAGGTCCCCGTTGCAACGCATGGGCAATTACCTAGTGGACCCGTAAAAAAGAATATTCTTTTACGGTGTCTGATCTGGCGCAGCTTCTTCCGGTCCGCAAAAAATAAATTTGCACCTTAATTTGATCTAGCATATTGCATTTCTTTGCTTTTTCAATAACATTGGATACAAAAGACATCATCCAATCTTTGCTAGAATAGCAAGACCAAAGAAAACAAGAATCACAAGTATGCATTTTAGAAGATTTCTAACGTTATGCTCCCACTAGTTGGACTAATATCTTCTCCATGCATTCGTTGTTGATCTGTGGATTCTTGATTTTGCATTCCTCTTTCTTCATCTTTGGTTCGAAAGAAGTAGACGTTGCTTCCCCTCTAGTTGCACATGCAGCCGCATCATTGCCTTCGATTCTACTAAGGAGTGCACCAACATCTATTAAGTTTCTTTCTATCAACAAATCAATGTATCGGCCTTCCCAAAACCAAAATGAGTATCCATCGTCCTACACAAACGAATGACCATGTTCGAAATGAGGATCCGCAATTGAACTAAAGAATGAGCTATCAAATGAGCTACCGGAAGTGCACGTACCTGTCGTATTTGCATTTGAAGAACACCCATCCGGGGTGCTTCGGCATGCCCGAAGTTGGCCGCAGCATTGTCCGCGTGCAGTCGTCGCACTAGATGAGCGGCATCGGCAAGCCACAGAGACGCTGCCCGAGCACTGAGCCCGGTGGACAGCCGGACGGATCCATGCCTGCAAACCATCGGCGTCGGTGGGTGGACGAACCCGAGCCTGCATGCGGCGATGCGCCCTTGCCGGGGCTGCGGGAGAAGCTCCCCGACCACTCCATCGCTTGGCGCACCAAACAGGCAGCCGGAAAAGCCAAATCCGGCGGCCTACGATGAAGTGCTGCAGATCCGCAAACCCGGCGGCCCGCGGACACAGGGGGAGGGAGGGGAGGTCTCGTGCGCGTGGCGGCCTTTCGGCGTGCTCCTGCCGGCGGTTTTCGCCGAAATCTTGGGCGGCGGCGGCACGAGGGGGGTGGAGAGGTGGTTGGTGGGGAAAGCGCGGGCTGAAATGTCCCCCCACCAACCACTTCCGCTTATATGCAGGGCACCACAGCCGCGGGAGGAAACCCGTGTATTCCCGGGTTGGGGTCGGGATTTTGCCGCGCCCCCTGAATTTTTTTGCGGGTCGGTGCGGGATGCGGGGTCTGATCAGGCTGGTTTTTCCGCCCAACCCGCATTTTGGCGGTTATTTTGCGGGTCGGGGCGGGATGCGGGGTCTGCTAAAGTTGCTCTCCGTATGAAATCAGACTGGGCTATTTGACTGTTCGCATATAATATTTGGCCCGCATCAGACGAAGATTAAAGCACCTCTTAGTCAGGCCCATTAGAAACGGCCGAATCAACCGTTTCTAGCGAGCCAGACTTGGCCGAGGCAGGGAGGGGAACGCGACACTGAGCTTGTGCGACCACGGAGATGGCGCGAGCTCACGCGCGTGTCCGGAAAATCAGTGGGAGGATTTCGGCTCACCTCTCGCTGATTCGGTCGCCCTATACCCTTCGCCTAATCGCCGAAACTCCCGCCACCCTTCTTCCCCCTTTCGAGCTCTCCCGCCGACGCGCATCAGCATCGACGAGCAGGTAGTGTTGGGGAACGAAGCACGGAAATAAAAAATATACGAAACACCCAAGATCCAATCTAAGAGATGCATGCATACCCATGAGAGGGGAGTGTGTCTACATACCCTTGTAGACCAAAAGTGAAAGTGTATATAACGCGGTTGATATAGTCGCACTCTTCGCGATCCAAACTGATCTAGCACCGAACGGACGACACCTTCGAGTTTAGCACACGTGCGGCTCGGTAACGTCTCCTCTTCCTTGTGATACAACAAGAGAAGGGAGAGAAGTAGATGGGATCTCAACCAGCACGATGGCATGGTGGAGTTACTCCGGCAGGGCTTCCCCAAGCCGTACCGAGAGAATATGATGGTAGGAGGGGGGAGGAGCTACGCCGGGGTTTTAGGGTGGGGCGCAACCCTTAGCCCCTCCTCCAGGGAGGGGTGCGGCCAAGGGGAGGAGGAGTCCTTATCCTGTATGGTAGATGGGACTCATCCCTTCCCCTTCAGGGACTCTTCCCCCAAAGCCACGTGGACTCTAGGGGCTAGTGTGCCTTGCCCATCTAGGCCAGGGCGCCCCCCTCAGCCCATGGTGGCCTTGGGGGTGGTGGGACCCACTGGTGGTCCCCCGATAGGATGCCGGTATACCCCAAACTTTTCGGACCCTAAAAATGACTTCCTATATATTGATAATCCACAAGTATAGGGGATCAATTGTAGGTTTTCGATAAATAAGAGTGTCGAACCCAACGAGGAGCTAAAGGTAGGATTTATATTCCCTTCAAGTTTTATCGACCACCGATACAACTCTACGCACTTAACGTTCCCTTTACCTAGAACAAGTATGAAACTATTTTGTAAATGTAAGGATAAGTTTGCAAGAATAAAACTAGATGCACTTAGAGAGAATAAAACTACGAGTAATTTGCAAGATAATATAAGTTATTTGTTTAGTAGAAAGCTTTTGTAACACAAGAGAAGGATTTGTCCCTAGGCAATCGATAACTAAACCGGTAATCATTATTGCAATTTTATATGAGGGAGAGGCATGAGCTAACATACTTTCTGTACATGGATCATATGCTCTTATGATTGGAACTCTAGCAAGCATCTGCAACTACAAAAGATCATTAGGGTAAAACCCAACCATAACATTAAGTATCAAGTCCTCTTTACTCCCATACGCAACAACCCCTTACTCGGGTGTAAGTTTCTGTCACTCTCGTCACCCACCATAAGTGAATTATGAACATATTGCAACACCCTACGGCGGTAATCCCACACTCTTGCGCGACACGGAAGGCACCATAGGACAACACCAAAATAAAACATACAACTCAAACCAATCACGATCATCAATCAACCCATAGGACAAAACGAATCTACTCAAACATCATAGGATGGCAACACATCATTGTATAATAATATGTGGCATAAATCACTATGTTTAAGAGAGATTACAGCGGGGAGGATAGGTGTTACACCGCTTCATAGAGGGGGAGAGAGTTGGTGATGACGGCGACAAGGTTGTTGGTGTAGATCGCTGTCACGATGATTGCCCCGGTGGCGTTTCAGCGCCACCGGGAGAGAGGGGGAGAGAGCCCCTCTTCTTCTTGCGTGGCCTCCCCCTTAGATGGGAGGAGAGTTTCCCCTCTGATCCATGGCCGCATGGCTCTCGGAGGGAAGGAGCCCTCCGAGATTGGATCTCTCTTTGTTTCTCTTCTGTTTCGCATTCCTGTTTTCTTGCCTTTCACCGTTTCTTAAATTCTCGGAGATACGTAACTCCGATTCGACTGAAATTTTAATATGATTTTTTCAGGATACTATCTTTCTTGCGGCGAAAGAAGGGGGTCAACCGACTTACGAGGTGCTCATAAACCACCACGACGCGCCCACCCCCTGGGCGCGCCCTGGTGGCTTGTGGCCACCTCGGCCACCATCTTGCGTTGATTCTTCTTCCCAAAAATCACATATATTTCAAAATAAATCTCCATAATTTTTATTGCGTTTGGACTTTGTTTGATATGGATATTCCGCGAAACAAAAAACATGCAACAAACAAGAACTAGCACTAGGCATTGGATCAATATGTTAGTCCCAATAATAATATAAATTGTTGCCAAAAGTATATGACATTTGTAGAATATTGGGATGAAACAATAAAAAATTATAGATACGACAGAGATGCATCAATATCCCCAAGCTTAATTCCTACTCGTCCTCGAGTAGGTAAATAATAAAAAATAATTTTTTGATGTGGAATGCTACCTAGCATAATCTTGATCATATAATATAATCATGGCATGAATATTAAGACATGAGTGATTCAAAGAAATAGTCTATAATTTGATATAAACACATCAATACTCAGGCATCCCAACAAATAATCATGTCTTTCAAAATATCAATGCTAAAGAACGATATCTCTACAAAATCATATAGCATTGTCATGCTCCATCTTCTTAACACAAAATATAAATCATGTACTACCACTAGAAAAAAAGACACATCCGTGACATTTTGGGCCGAACAAAAAAATTCTGTCATACTTATGACACTTCTATGGCGATAATTGTGACAAAACCCGGTATCATCATAGATGTGGTGGAGTCCTACTTCTATGACAAAAAATCATGACAGGAAATGGGCTTTTCGTCCTGGGCGGGCGGAGACGCAGCTGCATGACATTCTTTGGGTCATCCATGACAGAAAAAACCATGGTAGAAGCGAGGGCGAGGAAAATATCGGGGAGTTCCCAGTTACGGTGGGTGGTCGGGGGCCAAGCGATGCGCGTTTCTCTCGTACGTACGCGCGTGTGTGCGAGGCGTTGGGCTCTAACTGAACCCGAGCGATTGCACTGCAGGCTACGCGTTACTGAAGCCGAGCGATCGATTGATCCCTTGCTGTTAACTGAACCCGAGTGATTCCTTCGCTACCGCTGCTAACTGAAGCCGATCGAACAATGTTGCCTGCTTCCCTGGATGAACAGCGAGCGTTGTTGAGGGGGTTTGGATGAACAGTTCCCGGTGGGGGTTGGATGAACAGGAACCCGTGGTAGTAGAGGCCGTTGCCGCTGGATGAACACTACCCCGATCGATCGAGCCGGTGGAGGGCTGGATGAACAGTAGCCCATGGAGGGGTGGTTGAACAGGACCCCCGTGGGGAGGGCTGGTTGAACAATAGCCGGTGGAGGCTGGATGAACAGGAGCCTGTGGATGAACAGTCACAGGTGGAGGCTGGAGGAGGTCGACGGTGGAGATGAACAGTATCCCGTGGAGTCCCGTTTTGCGGTACGCCACACCCCTCCCAATGAACATGACCCCCGTTTCGACCGTAGCGCTCCAACACAAGTCCGTTTCCTCCGTTTTGCGGTACGCCACACCCCTCCCGATTAACAGGACCCCGTTTCGACCGTAGGAGGTCCTATCCTCCGTTTTGCGGTACGCCAGACCCCTCCCGATGAACAGGATCCCGTTTCCACCGTGGCCGGTCGAACACAAGGCCGTTTCCTCCGTTCTGCGGTACGCCAGGCCTCGTTTCCATCGCCTGTTCCATCCAAGCCGGTTGGCTCCCAATGAACAGCACAGGTTCCATTGCCTCCCGATGAACACGGCGCATTTCGTTGCCTCCCCATGAACGTGACGACATAGTTTCTTCGTTCCGACCTAGCCACAGCCATGTACACGAGCCCTGGCCGTACATATGCGCGAGTAGGCATTTGAGACCCCGCCTATATGTACGTACGTGGCCATATTTACTTTCTTGCACCCTGGCCGTTGTACGTACGTGTACATGCTACGTGCACGCCTCTACTACCACACGTGCGCGCCTCTACTACCACACATGCCCTTCCTTACACGGCCACGGTTCATCGTTGCAGCCTGCAGACAGACCGATCGACCAGTATGTACATACACACGTTCGCGACCAGAATGACAATGCTACGTATGCTTCAACCGGGTGGGTCCCAACTGTCAGGCACTTCCTTGCGTGCGAAGATGTAGCTGGTGGGTTCTAGCAGTCAGGGGGGGCGAATCATTATTTTTCCCGTAATATGGACGCACTTCCTTGTGTGCGAAGATGTAGCTGGTGGGTCCCAGCAGTCAGGGGGGAAACGCATTTTTTCACGAAATACAATGGCCCGCCCGGTGGGTCCCTGCTGTCAGGTGGAGGAACAATTATTTTCCGTGTAATTGTTGGAATATGCCCTAGAGGCAATAATAAAATGGTTATTGTTATATTTCCTTGTTCATGATAATTGTCTATTATTCATGCTATAATTGTATTATCCGGAAACAGTAATACGTGTGTGAATACATAGACCACAACATGTCCCTAGTAAACCTCTAGTTGACTAGCTCGTTGATCAATAGATGGTTATGATTTCCTGACCATGGACATTGGATGCCATTGATAACGGGATCACATCATTAGGAGAATGATGTGATGGACAAGACCCAATCCTAAGCCTAGCACAAGAACGTGTAGTTCGTCTGCTAAAGCTTTTCTAATGTCAAGTACCTTTTCCTTAGACCATGAGATTGTGCAACTCCCGGATACCGTAGGAGTACTTTGGGTGTGCCAAACGTCACAACGTAACTGGGTGGCTATAAAGGTACACTACGGGTATCCCTGAAAGTATCTATTGGGTTGGCACGAATCGAGACTGGGATTTGTCACTCCGTATGACGGAGAGGTATCTCTAGGCCCACTCGGTAAGGCATCATCGTAATGAGCTCAATGTGAATAAGGGGTTGGTCAAGGGATGATGTGTTACGGAACGAGTAAAGAGACTTGCCGTAACGAGATTGAACAAGGTATCGGTATACCGACGATCGAATCTCGTGCAAGTACTATACCGGTAGACAAAGGGAATCGTATACGGGATTGATTGAATCCTTGACATCATGGTTCATCCGATGAGATCATCGTGGAACATGTGGGAGCCAACATGGGTATCCAGATCCCGCTGTTGGTTATTGTCCGGAGAGATGTCTTGGTCATGTCTGCATAGTTCCCGAACCCGTAGGGTCTACACACTTAAGGTTCGATGACGCTAGGGTTATAGGGAATAGAAGTACGTGGTTACCGAATGCTGTTCGGAGTCCCGTATGAGATTCCAGACATCACGAGGAGTTTCGGAATGGTCCGGAGGTAAAGATTTATATATGGGAAGTCCCGTTTTGGACACCAGAAGTGTTCTGGCGTTATCGGTAACGTACCGGGACCATCGGAAGGTTTCGGGGGTCCACCGGGAGGGGCCACCAGCCCCGGAGGCCTGCGTGGGCCAAGTGTGGGAAGGGACCAGCCCCTAGGTGGGCTGGTGCACCTCCCACAAGAGGCCCAAGGCGTAGGGAAGGGGAGAAGGGGGAAACCCTAGGCTCAGATGGGCCTAAGGCCCACCTAGGGTGCGCCCCCCTCTCTCCCCCTCTAGCGGCCCCCTAGATGCATCTAGGGCTGGCCGCCACCCCTAGGGGGGGAACCCTAGATGGGGGCGCAGCCCCTCCCCTCCCCCTATATATAGTGGGGTTTTTTGGGGCTGCCAGAGACACGACTCTCCCTCTCTCTTGGCACAGCCCTACCCCTCTCCCTCCTCGTCTCTCGCGGTGCTTGGCGAAGCCCTGCTGGAGTGCCACGCTCCTCCACCACCACCACGCCGTCGTGCTGCTGCTGGACGGAGTCTTCCCCAACCTCTCCCTCTCTCCTTGCTGACTCAAGGCGCGGGAGACATCACCGGGCTGCACGTGTGTTGAACGCGGAGGCACCGTTGTTCGGTGCTTAGATCGGATTCGGTCGCGATCTAAATCGCTTCGTGTACGACTCCACCGACCACGCTCTTGCAATGCTTCCGTTTCATGATCTTCAAGGGTATGAAGATGCACTCCCCTCTCTCTCGTCGCTAGTCTCTCCATAGATTGATCTTGGTGATGCGTAGAATTTTTTTAATGTCTGCAACGATCCCCAATAGTGGCATCATGAGCTAGGTCTATGTGTAGTTTCTATGCACGAGTAGAACACAAGTTGTTGTGGTTGTCGATTTTGTCAATTTACTTGCCGTTACTAGTCTTATCTTGATTCGGCGGCATCGTGGGATGAAGCGGCCCGGACCGACCTTACACATACTCTTACGTGAGACTGGTTCCACCGACTGACATGCATTAGTTGCATAATGTGGCTAGCGGGTGTCTGTCTCTCCCACTTTAGTTGGATCGGATTCGATGAAAAGGATCCTTATGAAGGGTAAATAGAAATTGGCATATCATGTTGTGGTTTTGGCGTAGGTAAGAAACGTTCTTGCTAGAAACCTATAGCATCCACGTAAAAACATGCAACAACAATTAGAGGACGTCTAACTTGTTCTTGTAGCATATGCCGTGTGATGTGATATGGCCAACATGATGTGATGAATGCTATATGTGATGTATGAGATTGATCATGTTCTTGTAATAGGAATCACGACTTGCATGTCGATGAGTATGACAACCGGCAGGAGCCATAGGAGTTGTCATAATTTATTATATGACCTGCGTGTCAATGATAATGCCATGTAATTACTTTACTTCATCGCTAACCGTTAGCCATAGTAGTAGAAGTAACAGTTGGCGAGACTGTTGGAAATATGCCCTAGAGGCAATAATAAAATGGTTATTGTTGTATTTCCTTGTTCATGATAATTGTCTATTGTTCATGCTATAATTGTATTAACCGGAAACCATAATACATGTGTGGATACATAGACAACACCATGTCCCTAGTAAGCCTCTAGTTGACTAGCTCGTTGATCAATAGATGGTTACGGTTTCCTGACCATGGACATTGGATGTCGTTGATAACGGGATCACATCATTAGGAGAATGATGTGATGGACAAGACCCAATACTAAGCCTAGCACAAGATTGTGTAGTTCATATGCTAAAGCTTTTCTAATGTCAAGTATCATTTCCTTAGACCATGAGATTGTGCAACTCCCAGATACCGTAGGAATGCTTTGGGTGTACCAAACGTCACAACGTAACTGGGTGGCTATAAAGGTGCACTACGGGTATCTCCGAAAGTGTCTGTTGGGTTGGCACGAATCGAGACTGGGATTTCTCACTCCGTGTAACGGAGAGGTATCTCTAGGCCCACTCGGTAGGACATCATCATAATGTGCACAATGTGACCAAGGAGTTGATCATGGGATGATGTGTTATGGAACGAGTAAAGAGAGTTGCCGGTAACGAGATTGAACAAGGTATCGGGATACCGACGATCGAATCTCGGGCAAGTATCATACCAGTAGACAAAGGGAATTGTATACGGGATTGATTGAATCCTTGACATCGTGGTTCATCCGATGAGATCATCGTGGAACATGTGGGAGCCAACATGGGTATCCAGATCCCGCTGTTGGTTATTGACCAGAGAGATGTCTCGGTCATGTCTGCATGATTCCCGAGCCCGTAGGGTCTACACACTTAAGGTTCGATGACGCTAGGGTTATAGGGAAGGTATGTACGCGGTTACCGAATGTTGTTCGGAGTACCGGATGAGATCCCGGACGTCATGAGGAGTTCCGAAATGGTCCAGAGGAGAAGATTGATATATTGGACGAAGGGTTTTGGAGTCCGGAAGTGTTCCGGAGGTATCGGGTGATGACCAGCATGACTGAAAGGTATTTCGGGAGCCCCGGCAAGTGTTGGGGGGCTTCATGGGCCAAGGGAAGGGGCAAACCAGCCCACTAAGGGGATGTGCACCCCCTAACCTAATCCCATGTGGCCAGGGGGTTTGGGGCGCCCCATCTAGGGTTCCCACCTCCTGGCTTGGGGGCCAAGTCACCCAAGGGGGAGATCCCATCTGCCCTGGCTGCCGCCCCCCTAGGGGAAACCCTGGGGCACCTCCCCTCCCCCTTGCCCCTATATATAGTGGAGGTTTTGGGGATGCCCAACACACGAGTCTCTCTCTCCGAAGGCACAGCCCTACCTCTCTCCCTCCTCGTCTCTCGTAGTGCTTGGCGAAGCCCTGCTGGAGTACCGCGCTCCTCCACCACCAGCACGCCGTCGTGCTGCTGCTGGACGGAGTCTTCCCCAACCTCTCCCTCTCTCCTTGCTGGATCAAGGCATGTGAGACGTCACCGGGCTGCACGTGTGTTGAACGCGGAGGCGCCGTTGTTCGGCGCTTAGATCGGAATCGACCGCGATCTGAATCGCTGCGTGTACGACTCCACCAACCGTGTTCTTGCAAAGCTTCCGCTTAGCGATCTACAAGGGTATGTAGATGCACTCCCCTTCCCCTCATTGCTAGATTACTCCATAGATTGATCATGGTGATGCGTAGAAAATTTTAAATTTCTGCTACGATCCCCAACAGTGGCATCATGAGCTAGGTCTATGCGTAGATTCTATGCATGAGTAGAACACAAAGTAGTTGTGGGCGATGATTTGTTCAATTTGCTTGCCGTTACTAGTCTTATCTTGATTCGGCGGCATTATGGGATGAAGCGGCCCGGACCGACCTTACACGTACACTTACGTGAGACAGGTTCCACCGACTGACATGCACTTGATGCATAAGGTGGCTGGCGGGTGTCTGTCTCTCCCACTTTAGTCGGATCGAATTCGATGAAAAGGGTCCTTATGAAGGGTAAATAGCAATTGGCATATCACCGTTGTGGTTTTGCGTAGGTAAGAAACGTTCTTGCTAGAAACCCATAGCAGCCACATAAAACATGCAACAACAATTAGAGGATGTCTAACTTGTTTTTGCAGGGTCTGCTATGTGATGTGATATGGCCAAAAGGATGTGATGAATGATATATGTGATGTATGAGATTGATCATATTCTTGTAATAGGAATCACAACTTGCATGTCGATTAGTATGACAACCGGCATGAGCCATAGGAGTTGTCTTAATTTATTTATGACCTGCGTGTCAATGAAAACGCCATGTAATTACTTTACTTTATTGCTAACCGTTAGCCATAGTAGTAGAAGTAATAGTTGGCGAGGCAACTTCATGAAGACACGATGATGGAGATCATGGTGTCATGCCGGTAACGATGGTGTTCATGCCGCGCCTCGAAGATGGAAATCAAAGGCGCAAGATGATATTGGCCATATCATGTCACTTTATGATTTGCATGTCATGTTTGTCATGTTTACATCTTATTTGCTTAGAACGAAGGTAGCATAAATAAGATGATCCCTCGCAATAATTTCAAGAAAGTGTTCCCCCTAACTGTGCACCGTTGCTAAGGTCCGTTGTTCCGAAGCACCACGTGATGATCGGGTGTGATAGGTTCTAACGTTCACATACAACGGGTGTAAGCCATATTTACACACACAATACACTTAGGTTAACTTGACGAGCCTAGCATGTACAGATATGGCCTCGGAACACGGAAGACCGAAAGGTCGAACATGAGTCGTATAGTGGATACGATCAACATGAAGATGTTCACCGATGATGACTAGTCCGTCTCACGTGATGATCGGACACGGCCTAGTTGACTCGGATCATGTATCACTTAGATGACTAGAGGGATGTCTATCTAAGTGGGAGTTCATTGAATAATTTGATTAGATGAACTTAATTATCATGAACATAGTCAAAAGGTCTTTGGAAATTATGTCGTAGCTCACGCTTTGGTTCTACTATTTTAGATATGTTCCTAGAGAAAATTTAGTTGAGAGTTGACAGTAGCAATTATGTGGACTGGGTCCGTGAACTGAGGATTTTCCTCATTGCTGCACAGAAGGGTTATGTCCTTAATGCACCGCTCAGTGTGTTGAACCTCGAGCATTGTCTGTAGATGTTGGGAAACATCTGACATACACGTTTTGATGATTACGTGATAGTTCAGTATGTAATACTAACGGTTTAGAATTGTGGCACCAAAGATGTTTTTGAAACGTCACAGAACATATGAGATGTTCCAAAGACTGAAATTGGAATTTCAGACTAGTGCCAACGTCAAGAGGTATGAGACCTCTGACAAGTTTCTTAAGCCTGTAAACTAAGGGAGAAAAACTCAATCGTTGAGCATGTGCTCAGATTGTCTGAGTACTGCAATCGCTTGAATCGAGTGGGAGTTAATCTTCCAAATGAGATAGTGATGGTTCTCCATAGTCACTGCCACCAAGCTATTGGAGCTTCGTGATGAACTATAACATATCAGGGATAGACATGATGATCCTTGAGCAACTCGCGATGTTTGACACCGCGAAAGTAGAAATCAAGTAGGAGCATCAATTGTTGATGGTTAAACCACTAGTTTCAAGAAGGGCAAGGGAAAGAAGGGATACTTCATGAGACGGCAAATCAGTTGTTGCTCTAGTGAAGAAACCCAAGATTGAACCAAACCCGAGACTAAGTGCTCCTATAATGAGGGGAATGGTCACTGGAGCAGAACTACCCTAGATACTTGGTAGATGAGAAGGCTGGCAAGGTCGACAGAAGTATTTTGGATATACGTCATATTATTGTGTACTTTACTAGTACTCCTAGTAGCACAAGGGTAATAAATACTGGTTCAGTTGCTAAGCGTTAGTAACTCGAAATAAAAGGCTGCGAAGACTAGCTAAAGGTGAGATGACGATATGTGTTGGAAATGTTTCCAAGGTTGATGTGATCAAACATCGCACGCTCCCTCTACCATCGGGATTGGTGTTAAACCGAAATAATTGTTATTTGGTGTTTGCGTTGATCATAGACATGATTGGATTATGTTTACCGCCACACGATTATTCATTTAAGGAGAATAATGGTTACTCTGTTTATTTGAATAATACCTTCAATGGTCTTGCACCTAAAATGAATGGTTTATTGAATCTCGATCATAGTGATACACATGTTCATGCCAAAAGATATAAGATAGTAATGATAGTACCATGTACTTGTGGCACTGCCATTTGAGTCATGTTGGTGTAAAAACGCATGAAGAAGCTCCATGTTGATGGATCTTTGGACTCACTCGTTTTTGAAAAGATTGAGACATGCGAACCATGTCTATTGGTAGATATGCATGAAGAAACTCCATGCAGATGGATCGTTTGGACTCACTTGATTTTGAATCACTTGAGACATGCAAATCATACCACATGGGCAAGATGACTGAAAGGCCTCGTTTTCAGTAAGATGGAACAAGAAAGCAACTTGTTGGAAGTACATTTTGATGTGTGCAGTCCAATGAGTGCTGAGGCACGCAGTGGATATCATTATGTTCTTACTTCACAGATGATTTGAGTAGATGCTGAGTATATTTACTTGATGAAACACAAGTCTGAATTATTGAAAGGTTTAAGTAATTTCAGAGTGAAGTTGAAGATCGTCGTGACAAGATGATAAAATGTCTATGATATGATCATAGAGATGAATATCTGAGTTACGAGTTTGGCACACAATTAAGACATTGTGGAAATTGTTTCACAACTAATACCGCCTGGACCACCATAGTGTGATGGTGTGTCCGAACATCACAACCGCACCCTATTGGATATGGTGCATACCATGATGTCTCCTATCGAATTACCACTATCATTTATGGGTTAGGCATTAGAGACAGTTGCACTCACTTTAAATAGGGCACCACACAATTCCATTGAGACGACACTGTATGAACTATGGTTTAGAGAAACCTAAGCTGTCGTTTCTTAAAAGTTTGGGGCTACGATGCTTATGTGAAAAAGTTTCAGGCTGATAAGCTCGAACCCAAAGCGGATAAATTCATCTTCATAGAATACCCAAAAATAGTTGGGTATACCTCCTATTTCAGATCCGGAAGCAAAAGTGATTGTTTCTAGAAACGGGTCCTTTCTCGAGGAAAAGTTTATCTCGAAAGAATTGAGTGGGAGGATGGTAGAGACTTGATGAGGATATTGAACCGTCACTTCAACTAGTGTGTAGCAGGGCACAGGAAGTTGTTCCTGTGGCACCTACACCAATTGAAGTGGAAGCTTATGATAGTGATCATGAAACTTCAGATCAAGTCACTACCAAACCTCATAGGTCGACAAGGATGCATACTACTTCAGAGTGGTACGTAATCCTGTCTTGGAAGTCATGTTGCTAGACAACAATGAACCTACGAGCTATGGAGAAGTGATGGTGGGCCCAGATTCCGAAGAATGGCTCGAGGCCATAAAATCCGAGAGAGGATCCATGTATAAAAGAAAGTATAGACTTTGAAAGAACCCCTTGATGGTCGTAAGGCTGTTGGGTGTAGATGGATTTTAAAAGGAAGATGGACAATGATGGTAAGTGTCACCATTAAGAAAGCTCGACTTGTCGTTAAGATGTTTTCCGACAAGTTCAAGGAGTTGACTACGGTGAGACTTTCTCACTCATAGCGATGCTAAGAGTCTGTTGGAATTATGTTAGCAGTTACTGCATTATTTATGAAATCTTGCAGATAGGATGTAAAAAAACATTGTTTCCTCGACATTTTTCTTGAGGAAAGGTTGTATGTGATACAACCAGAAGGTTTTGTCAATCTTGAAAGATGCTAACAAGTATGCAAAGCTCCAGCAATCCTTCTAAGGACTGGAGTAAGCATCTCGGAATTGGAATATACGCTTTGATGAGATGATCAAAGATTTTGGGTTTATACAAAGTTTATGAGAAACTTGTATTTCCAAAGAAGTGAGTGGGAGCACTATAGAATTTTTGATGAGTATATGTTGTTAACATATTGTTGATCAGAAATGATGTAGAATTTCTGGAAAGCATACAGGGTTATTTGAGAAGTGTTTTTCAATGGAAAACCTGTATTAAGCTACTTGAACATTGAGCATCAAGATCTATAAGGATAGATCAAAAACGCTTAATAGTACTTTCAAATAAATACATACCATGACAAGATTTTGAAGGAGTTCAAAATAGAACAAAGTTCTTGGTTGTGTTACAAGGTATGAGCATTGAGTAAGACTCAAGACCTGACCATGGCAGAAGAGAGAGAAAGGACGAAGGTCGTCCCCTATGCTTTAGACATAGGCTCTATAGTATGCTATGCTGTGTACCGCACCTGAAGTGTGCCTTGCCATGAGTCAGTCAAGGGGTACAAGAGTGATCCAGGAATGGATCACATGACAGCGGTCGAACTTATCCTTAGTAACTAGTGGACTAAGGAATTTTCTCGATTATGGAGGTGGTAAAAGAGTTCGTCGTAAAGGGTTACGTCGATGCAAACTTTGACTCTAATCCGGATGACTCTGAGTAGTAAACCGGATTCGTATAGTAGAGCAGCTATTTGGAATAGATCCATGTAGTGCGTGGTAGCTGCATCTACAAGATGACATAGAGATTTGTAAAGCACACATGTATCTGAAAGGTTCAGGCCCATTGACTAATAAACCTCTCTCACAAGTGATATATGAACAAACCCCATGGGTGTGGGATTCATTACAATCACATAGTGATGTGAACTAGATTATTGACTCTAGTGCTAGTGGGAGACTGTTGGAAATATGCCCTAGTGGCAATAATAAAATGGTTATTGTTGTATTTCCTTGTTCATGATAATTGTCTATTGTTCATGCTATAATTGTATTAACCGGAAACCATAATACATGTGTGGATACATAGACAACACCATGTCCCTAGTAAGCCTCTAGTTGACTAGCTCGTTGATCAATAGATGGTTACGGTTTCCTGACCATGGACATTGGATGTCGTTGATAACTGTAACATCCCAAATTTTCAATTTGGAATGTTATACATTAGATCATCAATGTATATCATATTTTATTTGCTTTTGGGTTTGATCCTAGAAATTTCTACGCAACTCAAGGACCCACAGAGAGAGTTGGGGATTTCGTTATTTTCATATTTGAGTTTTCTCAAATTTTGAGAATAGGATCATTTGATTTTGTTATTTTATTGTCAATTATTTCTATTACAAAAATATGAGAGAGGGAATAAAATGACTTTCCCAAAATAAAGAAATATTGAGGATTTAATAAAAAAATCAAATAAGATTTTATTTCGGAGTTTTTCGTTATTTTATTTGAATTTAGGAAAAATGTGCATTTTTCAAAATTGCATTTAGGCCCCAAATAAATGTTCACCTTGTGCGGCTTGATTTTAGAAACCCGGGAAAATTTATTTCGGGATTTTTGGAGTCCGTTTAGTATTTCTTTTTATTTTTCTTCTGCGCATAATTATAAATAAAAAAAACGAACCGACCTACGGGCCGTGTCCGACCCGGACTCCGGCCTGACTCGCGCTTATAAGCCGGCCCACCCCAGGCCGAACCCTAGTCCCGAGCCGCCCCAAGCCCCGCCTGCCGCCTGCCGCCTGCCGCCGGAGCCGCCGCCCGCCGCCGCCATCGCCGGAGCCGCCGCCCGCCGCCGCCGGACGCCGCCCGAGGTTCGCCTCGAAATCCATGCCGGTTTTTTATATTGTTTTTCAAAAAACCGTTAGGTTTTTCCGTCGGTTTTTTTAGTTTCGTTTTTTAAATAGATCAGTTTTTCCGATTTATTTAATTAGCGAGCGTTCGTCCGTTCGTTCGTTCTAACGAACGTTCATCGTTTTTCTTTTTCTCGGATTAAATCCGCGATTTTATGATTGCAATTCCTGATCTGATTTTCGTTTTAGTATAACTTCTCGCTCGTTTATCGGAATCAGGCGATTCAAGCGCATGGAGTTTCGTCTCGAAACCCTCTATGCGTTTAACCAACTTAAACAAGTTTTTGCTACTGTAAAATTTGACTTAGATCCAGATTAGTAGAACGAAGTTGTTTTCTTTCGCCGTTTGACTTTCGTTGCTTTGTTCGATTTGATTCTTTTTGCAAACCGGAGTTCTTAAGTTGAATTTTCTGGTTAGATCTCTTATTTGACTTTTACCCGTGCATTAGATGAGTACTTATTGTATGCTTGTTTGTTTGTCTGTGATAGAGTACCCGGAGTGCGCCGCTTGTTACTTCGAATCGCTAGGTTTCTCGGATCATCAGCAAGGCAAGTAACACTTTGATCATACCTTTTCTACTACCCAGTTTTATTGCATTAGATCAAACCTCACACATTGCATGATTAGGATCTAATTAAATTGTGGGATGGGAAGTAGTTGAGGTAGTACCTATTACCTGTTTATTACCAAACCTTTGGGAGTTACTTCTACGTTTGCTTACTGTGCCATGCTATGCTAGTAGACGTGGATTGGGTGAGTGATATCCATGACAGATGTGAGTATTGTTAATTAATGGTTTAACTAAGGTGGCAACTTAGACACACATCTGGGTGGATTGAGGCACCTGGGTAGTCCAGGACTTGCCTGTTTTCTTTTGGACCGCCACCTAGGCTCAAAGGGATCATAGATTATTCATACTAGAAACTTCCGTGTGTAGCCACAAGCTATTATGGGCTCTAGCATAGTTGATTAAGTCATGCGAACTCTTACAGGGTAGACTAGCAGATGTAGGGGAAAGTAGGTGTAACGGTCTATCCATCGTAAGGTGCTAGCGCTTCTGAAAGACTATGTCTCGGTCATCCGTCTTCTCAAACACCATGTAGTGCGAGAAACCAAACGGAGGCGATCGAGTCTTGTGGGGAAAAGTGTGCAAACCTCTGCAGAGTGTAATAAACTAATCATGGTTAGCCGTGTCCCCGGTTATGGACATCTTGAGTATCTAGTGCTTGGATTATCATGTGAATCTCAACATGTTACTCTAAATTAATTTTGTTGGGTTTTGTTAATGTTGATGTTTAATTGGGATTGAGAATGCTGTCAACCATTCTCAATGTTTAACAACTACCATGATAGTTAAATAAATTTATTCCTTTGAAGTAGGGAAAAATTGGCTTTACGCAAAACTGTAACCGTAGAGCTTTCCACCAGCCAAATATGCATATAGAATAGCTGTTTCATTCCATTACTCTCTATGTGTTACATTGCCAGCATATTCCATGTGCTGACCCGTTTCGGGCTGCAACGTTAATGTTGCAGAATTTTCAGACGATGATTAAGGAGTTTTTAGGTCGTGGTTCTATACTCAGTGATGCCGTTGGAGTTGATGGACTCACTTATCTTCCAAGCCTTCCGCTGTTATCGTTATTAGATGGCCTTAAGCCATATTTATTGTAATAAGTTCTCTATTGAGACACTAGATGTAATAAGTGTGTGATTGCTACTCTATTATAAATCCTCCGAGGACTATGTGGTGTCAGCATTACTGATCCAGGGATGACACATGAGCACAGAGATCAGACTGTTTGAGGTCTGGTCGCTACAGAGATGGTATCAGAGCACACGCTGACTGTAGGACACGACCACTAAGCTAAAAGACCTAGATCACTACTCACTCTCTTCTCATCTGACCTCTCATCTTTTCTACTCTTTTAGGATGGCAGATGCAAGGAACAAGTTCACGCAACCGGATGAAGATACACCCTTTGGACGTCACTTGAAGGAAGTCACTAGATACCTGAACATAGGAGTACCAAGCTTCACCGGAACCTACAATGCCACTTTACCTGAAGAAGAGCGCTGGATGATTCAAGTTCAAGTTCCAGGAAGGACATTCATGCCAGTCACTGAGCCCATAGAGTTTTCTTTTGATGCACCAACTTGGAGTCTAGGAAAGAGCATGGCAGCTCACATCGCCATGGGACGCATTGGAGAAGTCTACCGCAATGATCTCAAGGATACAATCTACCAGATTTGTGGGCGCCGAGATGAGCACTGGGAGATGATCCACACCAGGAAGGATAGATCAATTGCAGCTTTTATCCAGGAGTTAAACCAGCACATTCGACGACAGGAGAACCAGATGTGCGCCGACATGATAGATCTGAAGAAGGCTAAGACAAGAATCAAGGAACTGAAGGAAGAACTCAAGGCTACACGTGAAGATTATGAAGAGGAAATTGAAGTATTGGTGGATAAGAATGCCGACCTAACTATGAAGCTAGCAGTATTTATGGGAGACCCTACACCAGTAGATGAAGACGAAGAACCCAAGGAGATTAGCTCGGAAGACTACATCATCATCGACGACACCGACTCGGACCTAGATGATAGCGATGATGATTATGTTGATGAAGCCGGAGCAGATATCATGGAGTCTGCAACCGAAGAATATTTCTAGTAGACCACCTCATCAGTAGTAGTAGTCCACCATGTAAATATAATAGTACGAGCACTTTTGCGATAGTTAGATCGATTGTATGCCCTTGTTTGATTGAATGAAGTGAATTGTTTGCTTTTGCCTCATGTGCATATGGGTAGTGTTTTCTCTTTAGACCCCCGCTATTCTTGCATCTCATCTTTTCTAAACCCTCAGATGCCTCCGAGACGTGACCCCGGATTTACCTTCCCACCGGAGCTCACCCAGTTGATCCAGCAGCAGAACACATTGATGCAGTTGCTAGTCCAGAATCAGAACCAGGGGAACAACAACAACAACCCACCACCACCACCACCTGTTGATCACTTAGCCTGTTTTCTTAGGCTGAATCCGCCGGTGTTTTCCAGTAGCACCGAGCCGATAGTAGCAGATGATTGGCTCCGCAAGACAGCTAGAGAGTTGACCACAGCAGGATGCACGGATGCGGAGAAGGTGAAGTTTGCCGCACATCAGCTTGAAGGACCCACAGCATCATGGTGGGAGAATTTCACAGCCACTTTCCCTGTCAACACTGTCACATGGGACCAGTTTCAGCAGGCCTTTCGCACTGCCCATGTTTCAGCAGGAGCTATGGCCATGAAGAAGTGTGAGTTTCGCAACTTGCGCCAAGGAGGACGGACAGTAGGCCAGTATGTGGAGGACTTTAGTAAGTTAGCACGTTATGCCCCAGATGACGTTGCTACGGATGCGGCTAAGCAGGAGAAGTTTCTGGAAGGACTGAATGATGAATTGAGCATGCAGTTTATGATAGCAACCTTCAACAACTACCAGGAGTTGGTAGACCGTGCTCTTATGATTGAAGGCAAGCAGCAACAAATTGAGAATCGCAAGAGGAAGTATGGACAAGGGAAGTACAATTCAGGAGCTCAGCAGAAGCCACGTTTTACCCCTAGACCGGGAGGACATTTTCAGCATACCCATGGAGGAGGTAGCTCGCACAATCACAATGGCACTAGGAATGGTAATGGGAATGGAAGAAGCAATGGCCAGAATCGCACCAACCCATCAACCCCAGCCAAGAAGGACCTGAGCCAAGTCACTTGCTTTAAGTGTTCGAAGACAGGACATTATGCAAATGAATGTCCTGAATTACAAAATGGAAATAGCAATGGAAGCTTTGGGAAGAAGCCGAACCCTTTCAACAGGGGACAGGTGAACCATGTAAACGTGGAGGAGGTTGAAGAGCAGCCAGATGCCGTCATCGGTAAGTTTTTGGTTAAGTCATTTACTGCACTCGTTCTTTTTGATACTGGTGCATCGCATTCATACATATCAAGGGGATTTGTGGATAAGTATAACCTGCCCACTAAGGTTCTTAGAACACCTATGCTAGTAAGCTCACCAGGAGCGGAGTATATGGCCAGTCAAGGATGTTTTCAAGTGCCATTGAGTATAGGTAGGCATGTGTTTCCCTCGGATTTAATCATTTTGGAATCACAAGGATTGGATGTAATTCTGGGTATGGATTGGCTGTTGATGTACGGAGGAAACATCGATTGCGCCAGTAAGACAATTTTGCTTACCACCCCAGAAGGGAGAAGGATCAAGTATGTATCCCGACATATGCCAAAGAGGACTCAAGTAAATTGCTTAACAGGAGTTGTGCAGGAGTAAGTACCAGTGGTAAAGGAATTCCCTGATGTATTTCCAGAGGAGTTGCCAGGCATGCCACCAGATAGAGACATTGAGTTTTTGATTGAGCTATTTCAAGGCACAGGGCCAATATCGAAGAGACCATATAGGATGCCAGCAAAGGATTTGGTGGAAATTAAGAAGCAGATTAAGGAGTTATTGGATAAAGGATATATTCGCCCAAGTTCTTCGCCTTGGGGATCGCCAGTACTTCTAGTGGAGAAGAAGGATGGACCGTTAAGGATGGTTGTCGATTATCGAGGATTGAATGAAGTAATAATCAAGAACAAGTACCCACTACCGATGATCAATGATCTGTTTGATCGAATGCAAGGAGCTAAGGTATTTTCCAAGATCGATCTGCGATCAGGATACCACCAGTTGAAGATTCAGGAACAGGATATTCCAAGATGGCTTTTACCACTAGGTATGGGCTGTACGAGTATACCATTATGTCATTTGGTCTGACTAACACTCCGGCATATTTTATGAACATGATGAACAAAGTTTTTATGGAGTTTTTGGATAAGTTCGTCATAGTGTTCATTGATGATATCCTGGTTTACTCAAAGAATGAAGAGGAACATAAGGAACATTTGCGTTTGGTTCTTGGAAAGCTCAGAGAACATCAATTATATGCCAAGTTTAGAAAATGTGAATTTTGGTTGAAGGAAGTAGGATTCCTCGGACACGTTATATCTGGAGAAGGTATAGCAGTTGATCCCACAAAAGTTGATACCGTGACCAAGTGGGAAGCACCAACCACGGTTGGAGAGATCCGGAGTTTTCTTGGACTCGCAGGATACTACCAGAGATTCATTGAGAATTTCTCAAAGATTGCGAAGCCTATGACAGAGTTATTAAAGAAGGATACCAAGTTCAAATCGACTGAGGAATATGAGGCTAGTTTCCAGGAGTTAAGGAAACGCTTGGTTACTTCACCAGTGTTGATTTTGCCAGATCAGACCAAGGATTATGATGTGTATTGCGACGCTTCACGTCGAGGACTTGGAGCAGTGCTTATGCAGGAAGGGAGAGTTGTTTCATATGCCTCAAGACAACTGAAGCCTCATGAGTTGAATTATGCTACGCATGATTTGGAGTTAGCAGCCGTAGTGCATGCACTGAAAACTTGGAGACATTTTCTGATTGGAAACCATTGCGAGGTGTATACGGATCATAAGAGTTTGAAGTATATTTTCACACAGAAGGAGTTAAACCTCAGACAAAGGAGATGGTTGGAGCTCATCAAGGATTATGATATGAAATTGCATTATCATCCCGGGAAGGCTAATGTAGTAGCTAATGCATTAAGCCGTAAGAGCCATGTCAATACAATAATGACGGGAGAAATACCAAAGGAGTTAGCCGAAAATCTTCGAGAGTTTTGCTTAGAAATAGTCCCGAGAGGCTATGTAGCATCATTGGAGATTCAGTCAACTTTGATGTATAGAATCAGAGAAGCTCAAAAGACTAACAAGGAGATTGCTTCTATTAAGGAGAAACTGAGCAAAGGAAAGGCTAAAGGATTTCGTGAGGATGAGCACGACACCCATGGTTTGAAGACCGTGTTTACATGCCCAATGACCCAGAGATCAGGAAGTTGATACTGCAAGAGGCACACGATTCACCATATTCGATTCATCCAGGAAATACAAAGATGTATTTGGATTTGAAAGATATTTTCAGGGGACCGGAATGAAGAAGGATATTGCAGAGTACGTAGCAGTTTGTGATGTATGTCAGAGAGTAAAGGCAGAGCATCAGAAGCCAGCAAGATTGTTACAACCATTGCCGATACCCGAATGGAAGTGGGATAAGTTAGGCATGGATTTTATCATGGGATTACCCAGGACTCGTTCAGGCTATGACTCAATTTGGGTTGTAGTTGATCGATTAACGAATGTAGCTCATTTCATCCCGGTAAAGACCACTTACACCAGTGCTAAGTTGGCAAAGATATACATGACCAGGATCGTATGTTTGCATGGAGTTCCGAGGAGTATCGTATCAGATAGAGGAACCCAGTTTACCTCAAAGTTCTGGAAGCAGTTGCATGAAACTTTGGGTACCAGGCTAGAATTCAGTACAACTTTTCATCCACAGACAGATGGATAGACCGAGAGAGTCAATCAGATTTTGGAGGATATGCTAAGAGCTTGTGCGCTAGATTACAGATCTAGTTGGGACGATAATTTGCCATATGCAAAGTTCTCTTACAACAACAGTTACCAAACCAGTTTAAAGATGGCCCCTTTCGAAGCCTTGTACGGAAGGAGGTGGAGGATACCGTTGTCATGGGACGAAGTTGGAGACCACCAGTTGTTTGGACCTGATTTGATTAAAGAGTCTGAACAAAAGGTGAAATTGATTCGCGATAGGCTCAAGGTAGCTCAGTCCAGACAGAAGAGTTATGCAGATTCTAAACGCAAGGAGACTGTTTAAGAAGTTGGAGATAGAGCTTATCTTGGAGTATCTCCATTTTGGGGAACAAAGCGTTTTGGAGTTAAAGGAAAGTTAGCGCCACGATTTGTAGGACCATATCGAGTTTTGGAGCATATGGGAGAAGTGGCCTACAAGTTGAAATTGCCCGAAGGATTGTCAGGAGTTCATGATGTGTTCCACATTTCTCAGTTGAAGAAGTGTCACGTGGAGATGGCTGACATACCCTTGAGAGACACCGTGCCATTGGAAACAATTCAGTTGGATAACGATTTGACCTACGAGGAGAAACCAATTAAGATTCTCGAGTTTTCCAGCCGAGTCACTCGTAGCAAGGTTATCAAGTTTTGCAAAGTTCAATGGAGCCACCACACGGAGGATGAAGCCACCTGGGAACGAGAGGAAGATTTGCTCAAGGACCACCCTCACCTATTTTCTAGCCAGCCTGAATCTCGAGGGCGAGATTCATCTTAAGGGGGTAGGTTTCTAATATCCCAAATTTTCAATTTGGAATGTTATACATTAGATCATCAATGCATATCATATTTTATTTGCTTTTGGGTTTGATCCTAGAAATTTCTATGCAACTCAAGGACCCACGGAGAGAGTTGGGGATTTCGTTATTTTCATATTTGAGTTTTCTCAAATTTTGAGAATAGGATCATTTGATTTTGTTATTTTATCGTCAATTATTTCTATTACAAAAATATGAGAGAGGGAATAAAATGACTTTCCCAAAATAAAGAAATATTGAGGATTTAATAAAAAAATCAAATAAGATTTTATTTCAGAGTTTTTCGTTATTTTATTTGAATTTAGGAAAAATGTGCATTTTTCAAAATTGCATTTAGGCCCCAAATATTTGAATTTAGGTCTCATATGCTTCACCTTTTTAATATCTTTCGTGAGTATGATGGAAAGGATAATTGTGCTCAAGTGCTAGAAGAAGAAATCTATAAAATGTTTGGCACTAAATATTTGAATGATGAGTATGATTTCAATGTTGTTAGTATGAATTCCTTGAATATCCATGATGCTAATGATATGCAAAGCCACAAGTTTGGGGAAGCTATGTTTGATGAAGATGATATTTTTAGTCTCCCAAGTTTTGATATGCAAGTTTATAATGATGATAGCATGCCTCCTACTTATGATAATTATTGTGATGATACATATGCTATAAAAAGTAGTGATTATATTTATAAAACTTGTCATGATTATGATTACCCCTTCTCTGAACATTACTCTTTTAATGTGGAACCAATTTATATTATCCAAGTCTCTTGTGATACTTCCACTATCCCGAATGAGAAGAATTTTGCTTATGTGGAGAGTAGTAAATTTTCTATGCTTGTAGATCATGAAAAGAATGCTTTAGGTGCTGGTTATATTGTTTAATTCATTCATGATTCTACTGAAAATTATTATGAGGGAGGAACATATGCTTGTAGGAATTTCAATAATATCAAGTTTCCTCTCTATGTGCTTAAAGTTTTGAAGTTATGCTTGTTTAACCTTCCTATGCAAGTTGATTCTTGTTCCCACAAGTTGTTTGCTCACAAAATCCCTATGAATAGGAAGCATGTTAGAATTAAATGTGCTAGTCATATTCTTCATGATGCTCTATTTATGCTTCATTTCTTATCTTTTATATGAGCATCGTTGAAATCATCATGCCTAGCTAGGGGCATTAAACGATAGCGCTTGTTGGGAGGCAACCCAATTTTATTTTAGTTCCTTGATTTTTGTTCCTGTTTAGTAATAAATAATTCATCTAGCCTCTGTTTAGATGTGGTTTTATGTGTTTAATTAGTGTTTGTGCAAAGTAGAACCGTTGGGAAGACTTGGGGAAAGTCTTGTTGATCTTGCTGTAAAAAACAGAAACTTTAGCGCTCACGAGAATTGCTGACATTTTTATTTGGAGAGTGATATTTAGTTAATTATTTTTTCATATGATTAATAGATAAATTCCTCAGGTCCAGCAATTTATTTGAGAATTTTATGAGTTGCAGAAGTATACGTTTGATCCAGATTACTACAGACTGTTCTGTTTTTGACAGATTCTGTTTTTCGTGTGTTGTTTGCTTATTTTGATGAATCTATGGCTAGTAAAAGAGTTTATAAACCATAGAGAAGTTGGAATACAGTATGTTTAACACCAATATAAATAAATAATGAGTTCATTACAGTACCTTGAAGTGGTGATTTATTTTCTTATACTAACGGAGCTTATGAGTTTTCTGTTAAGTTTTGTGTTGTGAAGTTTTCAAGTTTTGGGCAAGGATTCGATGGACTATGGAATAAGGAGTGGCAAGAGCCTAAGCTTGGGGATGCCCGAGGCACCCCAAGTGCCTAAGCTTGGGGATGCCCCGGAAGGCATCCCCTCTTTCGTCTTCGTTCAGCGGTAACTTTACTTGGAGCTATATATTTATTCGCCACATGATATGTATTTTGCTTGGAGCGTCAATTTATTTTGTTAGTATTTTCTTTATGTTATTTAGAACAATTTTTTGCATCTTTTATTTCAATAAAAGTGGCATTAATAGTCTTTACTATGCCTATGTTACAAGTATACATGTTGCTGTTTGAAAACAGAAAGTTTACCGCTGTTGCAATAATTCCCTAGAAAAGTAAGAATGTGATAAAATGTTGAAACCTTTTGAATATTAAGCTCTGATAAATTTAATACAGTGGGAATTTTATTTCATAATTTTTGGAGCTAGGGAAGTATGGATGTTGCAGCATTCTTTACAGACTATCCTGTTTAGGCAGATTGCTGTTATGTTTGCATTGTTTGCATATGTTTGCTTCTTTAATGATTCTATTTGACGATATGACTATTAAATATGCAGAGGAATTTAGTATGCAATGTTGAATAATAATTTTAGTGATTTGCTATAGTAGAGTATGATAAGGTTTTGGCAATGGTTTATACTAACTTATCTCACGAGTCCTTGTTGAGTTTTGTGTGGATGAAGCTTCTGAGATTTAGGGAGACCGTGATATGAGAGGAATTAAGGAGAAACAAAAGCTCAATCTTGGGGATGCCCAAGGCACCCCAAGATAATATTTCAAGAAGTCTCAAGCGTCTAAGCTTGGGGATGCCCCGGTTGGCATCCCACCTTTCTTCTTCAACAATTATCGGTTAGTATCGGTTGATCCTAAGTTTTTGCTTCTTCACATGATGTTTGCTATTCTTAGATGTCATTTTATTTTGCTTTGCTTGCTGTTTGAATAGAGTACCAAGATCTGAAATTATTAAATGTTAGAGAGTCTTCACATAGTTGCATAATTATTCGATTACTCATTGATCTTCACTTATATCTTTCGGAGTAGTTTGTCATTTGCTCTAGTGCTTCACTTATATCTTTTAGAGAATGGTGGAATTGTTTTATAGAAACTATTGATCTCTCATGCTTCACTTATATTATTTTGAAAGTCTTAATAGCATGGTAATTTGCTTAAAATCCTAATATGCTAGGTATTCAAGAATAATAAAATTCTCTTATGAGTGTGTTGAATACTATGAGAAGTTTGATGCTTGATGATTGTTTTGAGATATGGAGATGGTGATATTGGAGTTATGCTAGTTGACTAGTTGTGAATTTGAGAAATGCTTGTGTTAAAGTTTGTGATTCCCGTAGCATGCACGTATGGTGAACCGTTATGTGACGAAGTCGGAGCATGATTTATTTATTGATTGTCTTCCTTATGAGTGGCGGTCGGGGACGAGCGATGGTATTTTCCTACCAATCTATCCCCCTAGGATAATGCACGTAATAATTTGCTTTGATAACTTCTAGATTTTTGCAATAAGTATATGATTTCTTTATGACTAAGGTTGAGTCTATGGATTATATGCACTCTCACCCTTCCACCATTGCTAGCCTCTCTAGTACTGCGCAACTTTCGCCGGTACCATAAACCCACCATATACCTTCCTGAAAACAGCCACCACACCTGCCTATTATGGCATTTCCATAGCCATTCCGAGATATATTGCCATGCAACTTTCCACCGTTCCTGTTATTATGACACACTCCATCATTGTCATATTGCTTAGCATGATCATGTAGTTGACATTGTATTTGTGGCAAAGCCACCGTTCATAATTATTTCATACTTGTCATTCTTGATTCATTGCATATCCCGGTACACCGCCGGAGGCATTCATATAGAGTCATCTTTGTTCTAGTATCGAGTTGTACCATTGAGTTGTAAATAAATAGAAGTGTGATGATTATCATTCAATAGAGCATTGTCTCAAAAAAAAGAGAAAGGCCAAATAAAAAAAGGAAAGGCAAAAAAAGGACCAAATAAAAAAATAAAAAAATAAAAGGGGCAATGCTACTATCCTTTTACCACACTTGTGCTCCAAAGTAGCACCATGTTCTTCATATAGAGAGTCTCATATGTTGTCACTTTCATATACTAGTGGGAATTTTTCATTATAGAACTTGGCTTGTATATTCCAATGATGGGCTTCCTCAAAATGCCCTAGGTCTTCGTGAGCAAGCGAGTTGGATGCACACCCACTAGTTTCTTTTGTTGAGCTTTCATATACTTATAGCTCTAGTGCATCCGTTGCATGGCAATCCCTACTCACTCACATTGATATCTATTGATGGGCATCTCCATATCCCGTTGATACGCCTAGTCGATGTGAGACTATCTTCTCCCTTTTTGTCTTCTCCACAACCACCATTCTATTCCACCTATAGTGCTATGTCCATGGCTCATGCTCATGTATTGCGTGAAGATTGAAAAAGTTTGAGAACATCAAAAGTATGAAACAATTGCTTGGCTTGTCATCGGGGTTGTGCGATTTAAATATTTTGTGTGGTGAAGATGGAGCATAGCCAGACTATATGATTTTGTAGGGATAAATTTCTTTGGCCATGTTATTTTGAGAAGACATGATTGCTTTGTTAGTATGCTTGAAGTATTATTATTTCTATGTCAATATGAAATTTTTTCTTGAATATTATGGATCTGAATATTCATACCACAATTAAGAAGAATCACATTGAAATTATGCCAAGTAGCACTCCGCATCAAAAATTCTGTTTCATCATTTACCTACTCGAGGACGAGCAGGAATTAAGCTTGGGGATGCTTGATACGTCTCCAACGTATCTATAATTTTTGATAGCTCCATGCTATATTATCTACTGTTTTGGGCAATATTGGGCTTTATTATCCACTTCTATATTACTTTTGGGACTAACCTATTAACCGGAGGCCCAGCCCAGATTTGCTGTTTTATGCCTATTTCAGTGTTTCGAAGAAAAGGAATATCAAACGGAGTCGAACGGAGCGAAATCAACTGGAGAAGTTATTTTTGGAAGGAAACCTATCGGATAGACTTGGACCCTACGTCAGAAGATGAAGGAGGTGCTCACGAGGGTAGGGGGCGCGCCCACCCCCCTGGAGCGCGCCCCCCTGCCTCGTGGCCCCCCCTTCGGTCCACCGACGTACTCCTTTCACCCATATATACCTACGTATCATAAAACTTCCAGAACGGAACATAGATCGGGAGTTCCGCCGCCAGAAGCCTCCGTAGCCACCAAAAGTCAATCGGGACCCTGTTCCGGCACCGTGCCGGAGGGGGGAAACCTCACCGGTGGCCATCTTCATCATCCCGGTGCTCTCCATGACGAGGAGGGAGTAGTTCTCCCTCGGGGCTGAGGGTATGTACCAGTAGCTATGTGTTTGATCTCTCTCTCTCTCGTGTTCTTGAGATGATACGATCTTGATGTATCGGGAGCTTTGCTATTATATTTGGATCCTATGATGTTTCTTCCCCCCTCTTCTCTCTTGTAATGAATCGAGTTTCCCCTTTGAAGTAATCTTATCGGATTGAGTCTTTAAAGACTTGAGAACACTTGATGTATGTCTTGCCGTGGATATATGTGGTGACAATGGGATACCACGTGCCACTTGATGTATGTTAAGGTGACAAACTTGCGGGTTTCGTGACATTGGGAACCTATGCATAGGGGTTGGCACACGTTTTCGTCATGATTCTTCGGTAGAACTTTGGGGCACTCTTTGAGGTCCTATGTGTTGGTTGAATAGATGAATTGAGATTGTGTGATTCATATCGTATAATCATGCCCATGGATACTTGAGGTGACATTGGAGTATCTAGGTGACATTAGGGTTTTGGTTGATTTGTGTCTTAAGGTGTTATTCTAGTACGAACTCTAGGGCTGTTTGTGACACTTATATGAATAGCCCAACGGATTGATTGGAAAGAATAACTTTGAGGTGGTTTCGTACCCTACCATAATCTCTTCGTTCGTTCTCCGCTATTAGTGACTTTGGAGTGACTATTTGTTGCATGTTGAGGGATAGTTTTATGATCCAATTATGTTAGTATTGTTGAGAGGACTTACACTAGCAAAAGTATGAACCCTAGGCCTTATTTCCACGCATTGCAATACCATTTACGCTCACTTTTATCACTTGTTACCTTGCTGTTTTTATATTTTTCAGATTACAAAAACTATTATCTACTATCCATATACCACTTGTATCATCATCTCTTCGCTGAACTAGTGCACCTATACAATTTACCATTGTATTGGGTGTGTTGGGGACACAAGAGACTCTTTGTTATTTGGTTGCAGGGTTGCTTGAGAGAGACCATCTTCATCCTACGCCTCCTACGGATTGATAAACCTTAGGTCATCCACTTGAGGGAAATTTGCTACTGTCCTACAAACCTCTGCACTTGGAGGCCCAACAACGTCTACAAGAAGAAGGTTGTGTAGTAGACATCAGGGTGTAAGCCAGATTTACACACGCAATACACTTAGGTTGACTTGACGAGCCTAGCATGTACAGACATGGCCTCGGAACACAGAAGACCGAAAGGTCGAACATGGGTCGTATAGAAGATACGATCAACATGGAGATGTTCACCGTTGATGACTAGTCCGTCTCACGTGATGATCGGACACGGCCTAGTCGATTCGGATCATGTATCACTTAGATGACTAGAGGGATGTCTGTCTGAGTGGGAGTTCATTAAATAATTTGATTAGATGAACTTAATTACCATGAACATAGTCTAAAAATCTTTGCAATATGTCTTGTAGATCAAATGGCCCATGCTAATGTTGCCCTCAACTTCAACGCGTTCCTAGAGAAAACCAAGCTGAAAGACGATGGTAGCAACTACACGGACTGGGTCCATAACCTGAGGATTATCCTCATAGCTGCCAAGAAAGCATATGTCCTTGAAGCACCGCTAGGTGACATGATGTCTACTACACAACCTTCTTCTTGTAGACGTTCTTGGGCCTCCAAGTGCAGAGGTTTGTAGGACAGTAGCAAATTTCCCTCAAGTGGATGACCTAAGGTTTATCAATCCGTAGGAGGTGTAGGATGAAGATGGTCTCTCTCAAGCAACCCTGCAACCAAATAACAAAGAGTCTCTTGTGTCCCCAACACACCCAATATAATGGTAAATTGTATAGGTGCACTAGTTCGGCTAAGAGATGGTGATACAAGTGGTATATGGATGGTAGATAAAGGTTTTTGTAATCTGAAAATATAAAAACAGCAAGGTAACTAATGATAAAAGTGAGCACAAACGGTATTCCAATGCGTTGAAACAAGGCCTAGGGTTCATACTTTCACTAGTGCAAGTTCTCTCAACAATAATAACATAATCGGATCATATAACTATCCGTCAACATGCCACAAAGAGTCACTCCAAAGTCACTAATAGCGGAGAACAAACGAAGAGATTATGGTAGGGTACGAAACCACCTCAAAGTTATCCTTTCTGATCGATCTATTCAAGAGTCCGTAGTAAAATAACATAAAGCTATTCCTTCCGTTCAATCTATCATAGAGTTCGTACCAGAATAACACCTTAAGACACAAATCAACCAAAACCCTAATGTCACCTAGATACTCCAATGTCACCTCAAGTATCCGTGGGTATGATTATATGATATGCATCACACAATCTCAGATTCATCTATTCAACCAACCCAAAGAACTTCAAAGAGTGCCCAAAGTTTCTACCGGAGAGTCAAGACGAAAACGTGTGCCAACCCCTATGCATAAGTTCACGTGGTCATGGAACTCGCAAGTTGATCACCGAAACATACATCAAGTGGATCACATGATATCCCATTGTCACCACAGATAAGCACGTACAAGACATACATCAAGTGTTCTCAAATCCTAAAAGACTCAATCCGATAAGATAACTTCAAAGGGAAAACTCAATCCATCACAAGAGAGTAGAGGGGGAGAAACATCATAAGATCCAACTATAATAGCAAAGCTCGCGATACATCAAGATCGTACAACCTCAAGAACACGAGAGAGAGAGAGAGAGATCAAACACATAGCTACTGGTACATACCCTCAGCCCCGAGGGAGAACTACTCCCTCCTCGTCATGGAGAGCACCGGGATGATGAAGATGGCCACCGGAGAGGGATTTCCCCCTCCGACAGGGTGCCGGAACGGGTCTAGATTGGTTTTCGGTGGCTACGTAGGCTGCTGGTGGCGGAACTCCCGATCTATTCTCGTCCTCGAAGTTTTTAGGGTATACGGATATATATAGGAGGAAGAAGTACGTCAGTGGATCTCCGGGCTATCCATGAGGCAGGGGGGCGTGCCCAGGGAGGGTGGGCGCCCCCCACCCTCGTGGGTAGCCCGAGACTCTCTTGGTCCATCTCCAATACTCAGTGGGCTTCTTCTGGTCCAAAAATAAGTTCCGTGAAGTTTCAGATCAATTGGACTCCGTTTGATTTTCCTTTTCTGTGATACTCTAAAACAAGGAAAAAACAGAAACTGGCACTAGGCTCTGGGTTAATAGGTTAGTCCAAAAATAATATAAAAGTGCATAATAAAGCCCATAAACATCCAAAATAGATAATATAATAGCATGGAACAATAACAAATTATAGATACGTTGGAGATGTATCAGCATCCCCAAGCTTAATTCCTGCTCGTCCTCGAGTAGGTAAATGATAAAAATAGAATTTTTGATGTGGAATGCTACCTAACATATTTCTCTAAGTAATTCTCTTTATTTTGGCATGAATGTTTAGATCCATAAGATTCAAGACAAAAGTTTACTATTGACATAAAAATAATAATACTTCAAGCATACTAACAAAGAAATCATGTCTTCTCAAAATAACATGGCAAAAGAAAGCTATCCCTACAAAATCATATAGTCTGGCTATGCTCCATCTTCACCCCACAAAGTATTTAAATCATGCACAACCCCGATGACAAGCCAAGCAATTGTTTCATACTTTTGGTGTTCTCAAACTTTTTCAATCTTCATGCAATACATGAGCGTGAGCCATGGACATAGCACTATAGGTGGAATAGAATGGTGGTTGTGGAGAAGACAAAAAGGAGAAGATAGTCTCACATCAACTAGGCGTATCAACGGGCTATGGAGATGCCCATCAATAGATATCAATGTGAGTGAGTAGGGTTGCCATGCAACAGATGCACTAGAGCTCTGAGTGTATGAAAGCTCAAAAAGAAACTAGTGGGTGTGCATCCAACTTGCTTGCTCACGAAGACCTAGGGCGTTTTGAGGAAGCCCATCATTGGAATATACAAGCCAAGTTCTATAATGAAAGATTCCCACTAGTATATGAAAGTGACATTATAGGAGACTCTCTATCATGAAGATCATGGTGCTACTTTGAAGCACAAGTGTGGTAAAAGGATAGTAGCATTGTCCCTTCTCTCTTTTTCTCTTTTTTTATTTGGGCCTTTTCTCTTTTTTTATGGCCTCTTTTTTTTAGTCCGGAGTCTCATCCCGACTTGTGGGGGAATCATAGTCTCCATCATCCTTTCCTCACTTGGGACAATGCTCTAATAATGATGATCATCACACTTTTATTTACTTACAACTCAAGAATTACAACTCAATACTTAGAACAAGATATGACTCTATATGAATGCCTCCGGCGGTGTACCGGGATGTGCAATGAATCAAGAGTGACATGTATGGAAGAATTATGAACGGTGGCTTTGCCACAAATACGATGTCAACTACATGATCATGCATAGCAATATGACAATGATGGATCATGTCATAATAAACGGAATGGTGGAGAGTTGCATGGCAATATATCTCGGAATGGCTATGGAAATGCCATAATAGGTAGGTATGGTGGCTGTTTTGAGGAAGGTATATGGTTGGTTTATGATACCGGCGAAAGGTGCGCGGTATTAGAGAGGCTAGCAATGGTGGAAGGGTGAGAGTGCGTATAATCCATGGACTCAACATTAGTCATAAAGAACTCACATACTTATTGCAAAAATCTATTAGTTATCGAAACAAAGTACTACGCGCATGCTCCTAGCGGGATAGATTGGTAGGAAAATACCATCGCTCGTCCCCGACCGCCACTCATAAGGAAGACAATCAATAAATAAATCATGATCTGACTTCGTCACATAACGGTTCACCGTACGTGCATGCTACGGGAATAAGAAACTTCAACACAAGTATTTCTCAAATTCACAACTACTCAACTAGCATGACTCTAATATCACCATCTCCATATCTCAAAACAATTATCAAGTATCAAACTTCTCTTAGTATTTAATGCACTTCATATGAATTTTTTTATTATATCCCTCTTGGATGCCCATCATATTAGGACTAAATTCATAACCAAAGCAAATTACCATACTGTTTAGGACTCTCAAAATAATATAAGTGACACATGAGAGTTCATCTATTTCTATAAAACCACCACCGTGCTCTAAAAGGATATAAGTGAAGCACTGGAGCAAACGACAAACTACTCCAAAAGATATAAGTGAAGATCAATGAGTAGTCGAATAATTATGCAACTATGTGAAGACTCTCTAACATTTAAGAATTTCAGATCTTGGTATTTTATTAAAACAGCAAGCAAAACTAAATAAAATAAAATGACGCTCCAAGCAAAACACATATCATGTGATAAATAAAAATATAGCTCCAAGTAAAGTTACCGATGAACGAAGACGAAAGAGGGGATGCCTTCCGGGGCATCCCCAAGCTTAGGCTCTTGCCACTCCTTATTCCATAGTCCATCGAATCTTCACCCAAAACTTGAAAACTTCACAACACAAAACTTAACAGAAAAGTCGTAAGCTCCGTTAGTACAAGAAAATAAATAGCCACTTAGGTACTGTTGTGAACTCATTCTAAATTCATATTGGTGTAATATCTACTGTATTCCAACTTCTATATGGTTTATAAACTCTGATACTACTCATAGATTCATCAAAATAAGCAAACAACACATAGAAAAACAGAATCTGTCAAAAACAGAACAGTCTGTAGTAATCTGTATCAAACGTATACTTCTGGAACCCCAAAAATTCTAAAATAAATTTCTGGACGGGAGGAATTTGTCTATTAATCATCTGAAAAAAGAATCAACCTAATATCACTCTCCAGTAAAAAATGGCAGCAAAACTCGTGAGCGCTAAAGTTTCTGTTTTTTACAGCAAGATCGCAAAAACTTCACCCAAGGCCTCCCAAAGGTTCTACTTGACACAAACACTAATTAAAAGCATCAAACCACATCTAAACAGAGGCTAGATGAATTATTTATTACTAAACAGGAGTAAAAAGCAAGGAGCTAAAATAAAATTGGGTTGCCTCCCAACAAGCGCTATCGTTTAACGCCCCTAGCTAGGCATGATGATTTCAACGATGCTCACATAAAAGATAAGAATTGTAACATAAAGAGAGCATCATGAAGAATATGACTAGCACATTTAAGTCTAACCCACTTCCTATGCAAAGGGATTTTGTGAGCAAACAACTTGTGGGAACAAGAATCAACTTGCATAGGAAGGTAAAATAAGGATAACTTCAAGATTTTCAACACATAGAGAGGAAACTCGATATTATTGCAATTCCTACAAGCATATATTCCTCCCTCATAATAATTTTCAGTAGCATCATGAATGAATTCAACAAATATAACCATCACCTAAAGCATTCTTTTCATGATCTACAAGCATAGGAAATTTACTACTCTCTACATAAGCAAAATTCTTCTCAATTGGAATAGTGGGAGTATCATAAGAGACTCGAATGCTATAAATTGTTTCCACATTAAAAGAGTAATGTTCAGAAAAAGGGTAATCATAATCATGACAAGTTTTATAAATATAATCATCACTACCTTTTATAGCATATGTATCATCACAATAATTATCATAAGTAGCAACTTTGTTCTCATAATCAATTGGAACCTCTTCCAAAATAGTGGATTCATCACTAAATAAAGTCATGACCTATCCAAATCCACTTTCATAATTATCACAATAAGATTCAACACCCTACAAAATAGTGGGATAATTACTTCCTAAATTTGACACTCTTCCAAACCCACTTTCATCAATATAATCATCATAAATAGGGGGCATGCTATCATCAAAATAAATTTGCTCATCAAAACATGGGGGACAAAAAATATCAACTTCATCAAACATGGCTTCCCCAAGCTTGTGGCTTTTCATATCATTAGCATCATGGATATTCAAGGAATTCATACTAACAACATTGCAATCATGCTCATCATTCAAGTATTTAGTGCCAAACATTCTAATGCATTCTTCTTCTAGCACTTTGGCACAATTATTGGAATCCTTATTTTCATGAAAGACATTAAAAAGATGAAGCATATGAGGTACCCTCAATTCCATTTTTTGTAATTTTCTTTTATAGACTAAACTAGTGATAAAACAAGAAACAAAAAGATTCTATTGCAAGATCTAAAGATATACCTTCAAGCGCTAAACTCCTCGGCAATGGCGCCAGAAAAGAGCTTGATGTCTACTACACAACCTTCTTCTTGTAGACGTTGTTGGGCCTCCAAGTGCAGAGGTTTGTAGGACAGTAGAAAATTTCCCTCAAGTGGATGACCTAAGGTTTATCAATCTGTAGGAGGCGTAGGATGAAGATGGTCTCTCTCAAGCAACCCTGCAACCAAATAACAAAGAGTCTCCTGTGTCCCCAACACACCCAATACAATGGTAAATTGTATAGGTGCACTAGTTCGGCTAAGATATGGTAATACAAGTGGTATATGGATGGTAGATAAAGGTTTTTGTAATCTGAAAATATAAAAACAGATAGGTACTAATGATAAACATGATCACAAACGGTATTGCAATGCGTTTAAACAAGGCCTAGGGTTCATACTTTGACTATTGCAAGTTCTCTCAACAATAATAACATAATTGGATCATATAACTATCCCTCAACATGCAACAAAGAGTCACTCCAAAGTCACTAATATCGGAGAACAAACGAAGAGATTATGGTAGGGTACGAAACCACCTCAAAGTTATCCTTTCTGATCGATCTATTCAAGAGTTGCTACCTCCTTTAGCACTGCGTTGGTTTTCCCCGAAGAGGAAGGGATGATGCAGCAAAGTAGCGTAAGTATTTCCCTCAGTATTTGAGAACCAAGGTATCAATCCAGTAGGAGGCTATGCGCGAGTCCCTCGTACCTGCACAAAACAAATAAATCCTCGCAACCAACGCAAATAGGGGTTGTCAATCCCTATAGGGCCACTTACGAGAGTGAGATCTGATAGATATGATAAGATAATATTTTTGGTGTTTTTATGATAAATATTCAAAGCAAAATAAAGGCAAAATAAATGGAAAAGTAAATAACTAAGTAGTAGGAGATTGATATGATAAAGATAGACCCGAGGGCCATAGGTTTCACTAGTGGCTTCTCTCGAGAGCATAAGTATTCTATGGTGGGTGAACAAATTACTGTTGAGCAATTGACAGAATTGAGCATAGTTATGAGAATATCTAGGTATGATCATGTATATAGGCATCACGTCCGAGACAAGTAGACCGACTCCTGCCTGCATCTACTACTATTACTCCACTCATCGACCGCTAACCAGCATGCATCTAGAGTATTAAGTAAAAACAGAGTAATGCCTTAAGCAAGATGACATGATGTAGAGGGATAGACTCATGCAATATGAAGAAAACCCCATCCTGTTATCCTCGATGGCAACAATACAATACGTGCCTTGCTGCCCTTACTGTCACCGGGAAAGGACACCGCAAGATTGAACCCAAAGCTAAGCACTTCTCCCATTGCAAGAAAGATCAATCTAGTAGGCCAAACCAAACTAATAATTCGAAGAGACTTGCAAAGATAACCAATCATACATAAAAGAATTCAGAGAAGATTCAAATATTATTCATAGATAGATTTGATCATAAACCCACAATTCATCGGTCTCAACAAACACACTGCAAAAAGAAGATTACATCGAATAGATCTCCACAAGAGAGGGGGAGAACATTGTATTGAGATCCAAAAAGAGAGAAGAAGCCATCTAGCTACTAACTATGGACCCGTAGGTCTGAAGTAAACTGCTCACACTTCATCGGAGAGGCTATGGTGTTGATGTAGAAGCCCTCCGTGATCGATGCCCCCTCCGGCGGAGCTCCGGAACAGGCCCCAAGATGGGATCTCGTGGATACAGAAAGTTACGGCGGTGGAATTAGGGTTTTGGCTCCGTTTTTGATCGTTTGGGGGTATGTGGGTATATATAGGAGGAAGAAGTACGTCGATGGAGCAACAGGGGGCCCACGAGGGTGGAGGGCGCGCCTGGGGGGGGGGGGCAGGCGCGCCCCTACCTCATGGCCTCCTGTTGATTGGCTTGACGTAGGGTCCAAGTCTCTTGAGTTGTATTCGGTGAGAAAATCACGTTCCCGAAGGTGCATTCCGTTTGGACTCCGTTTGATATTCCTTTTCTTCGAAACCCTAAAATAGGCAAAAACAACAATTCTGGGCTGAGACTCCGGTTAATAGGTTAGTCCCAAAAATAATATAAAATTGGATAATAAAGTCCGATAATTTCCAAAACAGTAGATAATATAGCATGGAGCAATCAAAAATTATAGATACGTTGGAGACGTATCAAGCTTCCCCAAGCTTAATTCCTGCTCGTCCTCGAGTAGGTAAATGATAAAAACAGAATTTGTGATGCGGAGTGATACTTGGCATAATTTTAATGTAATTCTTCTTAATTGTGGTATGAATATTCAGATCCGAAAGATTCAAGACAAAAGTTCATATTGACATAAAAATAATAATACTTCAAGCATACTAACAAAGCAATTATGTCTTCTCAAAATAACATGGCTAAAGAAAGTTATCCCTACAAAATCATATAGTCTGGCTATGCTCTATCTTCACCACACACAATATTTAACTCATGCACAACCCCGATGACAAGCCAAGCAATTGTTTCATACTTTTGACATTCTCAAAACTTTTTCAATCTTCACGCAATACATGAGCGTGAGCCATGGATATAACACTATAGGTGGAATAGAGTGGTGGTTGTGGAGAAGACAAAAAAGGGAAAGATAGTCTCACATCAACTAGGCGTATCAACGGGCTATGGAGATGTCCATCAATAGATATCAAGGTGAGTGAGTAGGGATTGCCATGCAACGGATGCACTAGAGCTATAATTATATGAAAGGTCAAAAAGAAACTAAGTGGGTGTGCATCCAACTTGCTTGCTCATGAAGACCTAGGGCAATTTTGAGGAAGCCCATCATTGGAATATACAAGCCAAGTTCTAGAATGAAAAATTCCCACTAGTATATGAGAGACTCTCTACTATGAAGATCATGGTGCTACTTTGAAGCACAAGTGTGGTAAAAGGATAGTAACATTGTCCCTTCTCTCTTTTTCTCTCATTTTTTCTTTTCCTTTTTTATTTGGGCCTTTTCTCTTTTTTATGGCCTCTTTTTTTTCGTCCAAAGTCTCATCCCGACTTGTGGGGGAATCATAGTCTCCATCATCCTTTCCTCACTTGGGACAATGCTCTAATAATGATGAACACTTTTATTTTTCTTACAACTCAATAATTAGAACTCGATACTTAGAACAAGATATGACTCTATATGAATGCCTCCGGCGGTGTACCGGGATATGCAATGATGCATGAGTGACAAGTATGAAAGAATTATGAATGGTGGCTTTGCCACAAATACTATGTCAACTACATGATCATGCAAAGCAATATGACAATGATGGAGTGTGTCATAAAAGGAACGGTGGAAAGTTGCATGGCAATATATCTCGGAATGGCTATGGAAATGCCATAATAGGTAGGTATGGTGGCTGTTTGAGGAAGGTATATGGTGGGTGTATGATACCGGCGAAAGGTGCGCGGTATTAGAGAGGCTAGCAAAGGTGGAAGGGTGAGAGTGCGTATAATCCATGGACTCAACATTAGTCATAAAGAACTCATATACTTATTGCAAAAATCTACAAGTTATCGAAGCAAAGTATTACGCGCATGCTCCTAGGGGGATAGATTGGTAGGAAAATACCATCGCTCGTCCCCGACCGCCACTCATAAGGAAGACAATCAATAAATAAATCATGCTCTGACTTCATCACATAACAGTTCACCATACGTGCATGCTACAGGAATCACAAGCTTCAACACAAGTATTTATCAAATTCACAACTACTCAACTAGCATGACTTTAATATCACCATCTCCATGTCTCAAAACAATTATCAAGTATCAAACTTATCATAGTATTCAACACACTCATAAGAGAATTTTTATTATTAATCTTGCATACCAAGCATATTAGGATTTTAAGCAAATTACCATGCTATTTAAGACTCTCAAAATAATCTAAGTGAAGCATGAGATATCAATAGTTTCTATAAAACAAATCCACCACCGTACTCTAAAAGATATAAGTGAAGCACTAGAGCAAAATTATATGACTCAAAAGATATAAGCGAAGCACATAGAGTATTCTCACAAATCCCAAATCATGTATGGCTCTCTCAAATGGTGTGTACAGCAAGTATGATTGTGGTAAACTAATAAGCAAAGACTCAAATCATACAAGACGCTCCAAGCAAAACACATATCATGTGGTAAATAAAAATATAGCTCCAAGTAAAGTTACCGATAGAAGTAGACGAAAGAGGGGATGCCTTCCGGGGCATCCCCAAGCTTTGGCTTTTAGGTGTCCTTAGATTATCTTGGGGGTGCCATGGGCATCCCCAAGCTTAGGCTATTGCCACTCCTTGTTCCATAATCCATCAAATCTTTACCCAAAACTTGAAAACTTCACAACACAAAACTTAAAGTAGAAAATCTCGTGAGCTCCGTTAGCGAAAGAAAACAAAAACCACTTCAAGGTACTGTAATGAACTCATTATTTATTTATATGGGTGTTATATCTACTGCAATCGAACTTCTCTATGGTTCATAAACTATTTTACTAGCCATAGATTCATCAAAATAAGCAAACAACACACGAAAAACAGAATCTGTCAAAAACAGAACAGTCTGTAGTAATATGTAGCTAGCGCAAGATCTGGAACCCCAAAAATTCTAAAATAAATTTCTGGACGTGAGGAATTTATCTATTAATTATCTTCAAAAATAATTAACTAAATAGCACTTTCCAAATAAAAATGACAGCAGTTCTCGTGAGCGCTAAAGTTTCTGTTTTTTACAGCAAGTTCAACAAGACTTTCCCCAAGTCTTCCCAACGGTTCTACTTGGCACAAACACTAATTAAACACAAAAGGCACAACCAAAACAGAGGCTAAATAAATTATTTATTACTAAACAGGAGCAAAAAGCAAGGAATAAAAATAAAATTGGGTTGCCTCCCAACAAGCGCTATCGTTTAACGCCCCTCGCTAGGCATAACAAGCAAGAATAGATCTAGGTATTGCCATCTTTGGTAGGCAATTCTTCAATGAGGCATCTACCATCTTTAGGAGTTTCTTTCTTTTTATTAATTATCAAACTTTTAGGCACAAGATCGAAAAATTCATTTGTAACAAATGGTTCTTTAATGATAGCAAAAAGATTGGGATGAACACTTATAGATTTAAGATCCGCATTTTCCTTACTAGACGATTCACCCTTATTTTTAGGAACATACATAAGCTTGGCAACTTTAGTGGAGGAACTTGGAGTATTCTTTAAGGAAGAAAAAGCGGTTCCCAAATTGGTAATAATATTATCAAGTTTATCGATCCTAACGGAATCGTGATTTATTTTCTCATTAACTATGGGTTCCTTTTCTTTAATATCTTTCAAACTAACTCCTACTTTAGATCCATATTGAGAGATTCGGTTGTGGATCTTTTTATCCAAATTTTCAATTAACTCTACTGTAGCAACCTTATTTTCAATAATTTCAAGCCTTTGCATTACATGCTCCAAAGTTAATATAGTTCCATTAACCAAAAGAGGGGGGAGCCAAATAAATCTAACATAGCATTATAAGAATCAAAAGTATGGCTACCCAAAAAATTCCCTCCGGTAATAGTATCAAGAACATAATGGTGCCAAGGAGTAATGCCTACATAAAAATTGCGAAGGATAATGGTGGCAGATTGCTTCCTAGCAGATTTATTTTGAGCATTGCAAATTCTATACCAAGCATCTTTTAGATTTTCACCCTCCCTTTGCTTAAAAATTAGAATTTCATTCTCGGGAGACAACGGAGAAGATAAGGGAGTAGCCATAACGACCAGCAAGCAAACTAACACACAAGAAAAAAAAAGCAAGTGAACAAAAAGGGCAAATAGAGAAAGAGAGGGAGGACAGAGAGAGAGAGGGCGAATAAGATGACAAGGGTGAATTGGGGGGGAGAGGAAAACGAGAGGCAAATGGCAAATAATGTAATGCGGGAGATAAGGGTATGTGATGGGTACTTGGTATGTTGACTTTTGTGTAGACCTCCCCGGCAACGGCGCCAGAAATCCTTCTTGCTACCTCTTTTAGCACTGCGTTGGTTTTCCCCGAAGAGGAAGGGATGATGCAGCAAAGTAGCGTAAGTATTTCCCTCAGTTTTGAGAACCAAGGTATCAATCCAGTAGGAGGCTACACGCAAGTCCCTCGTACCTGCACAAAACAAATAAATCCTCACAACCAACGCAAATAGGGGTTGTCAATCCCTATAGGGCCACTTACGAGAGTGAGATCTGATAGATATGATAAGATAATATTTTTGGTGTTTTTATGATAAATATTCAAAGCAAAATAAAGGCAAAATAAATGGAAAAGTAAATAACTAAGTAGTAGGAGATTGATATGATAAAGATAGACCCGAGGGCCATAGGTTTCACTAGTGGCTTCTCTCGAGAGCATAAGTATTCTATGGTGGGTGAACAAATTACTGTTGAGCAATTGACAGAATTGAGCATAGTTATGAGAATATCTAGGTATGATCATGTATATAGGCATCACGTCCGAGACAAGTAGACCGACTCCTGCCTGCATCTACTACTATTACTCCACTCATCGACCGCTATCCAGCATGCATCTAGAGTATTAAGTAAAAACAGAGTAATGCCTTAAGCAAGATGACATGATGTAGAGGGATAGACTCATGCAATATGAAGAAAACCCCATCCTGTTATCCTCGATGGCAACAATACAATACGTGCCTTGCTGCCCTTACCGTCACCGGGAAAGGACACCGCAAGATTGAACCCAAAGCTAAGCACTTCTCCCATTGCAAGAAAGATCAATCTAGTAGGCCAAACCAAACTGATAATTCGAAGAGACTTGCAAAGATAACCAATCATACATAAAAGAATTCAGAGAAGATTCAAATATTATTCATAGATAGACTTGATCATAAACCCACAATTCATCGGTCTCAACAAACACACCGCACAAAGAAGATTACATCGAATAGATCTCCACAAGAGAGGGGGAGAACATTGTATTGAGATCCAAAAAGAGAGAAGAAGCCATCTAGCTACTAACTATGGACCCGTAGGTCTAAAGTAAACTACTCACACTTCATCGGAGAGGCTATGGTGTTGATGTAGAAGCCCTCCGTGATCGATGCCCCCTCCAGCGGAGCTCCAGAACAGGCCCCAAGATGGGATCTCGTGGATACAGAAAGTTACAGCGGTGGAATTAGGGTTTTGGCTCTGTTTTTGATCGTTTGGGGGTACGTGGGTATATATAGGAGGAAGAAGTACGTCGGTGGAGCAACAGGGAGCCCACGGGGGTGGAGGGCGTGCCTGGGGGGGCAGGCGCGCCCCCCTACCTCGTGGCCTCCTGTTGATTGGCTTGACGTAGGGTCCAAGTCTCCTGAGTTGTATTCGGTGAGAAAATCACATTCCCGAAGGTTTCATTCCGTTTGGACTCCGTTTGATAATCCTTTTCTTCGAAACCCTAAAACAGGCAAAAAACAGCAATTCTGGACTCGGCCTCCGGTTAATAGGTTAGTCCCAAAAATAATATAAAAGTGGATAATAAAGCCCGATAATGTCCAAAACAGTAGATAATATAGCATGGAGCAATCAAAAATTATAGATACGTTGGAGACGTATCAAGAGTTCGTAGTAAAATAACATGAAGCTATTCCTTCCGTTCAATCTATCGCAGAGTTCGTACCAGAATAACACCTTAAGACACAAATCAACCAAAACCCTAATGTCACCTAGATACTCCAATGCCACCTCAAGTATCCGTGGGTATGATTATATGATATGCATCACACAATCTCAGATTCATCTATTCAACCAACACAAAGAACTTCAAAGAGTGCCCCAAAGTTTCTTCCGGAGAGTCAAGACGAAAACGTGTGCCAACCCCTATGCATAAGTTTACGTGGTCACGGAACTCGCAAGTTGATCACCAAAACATACATCAAGTGGATCACATGATATCCCATTGTCACCACAGATAAGCACATGCAAGACATACATCAAGTGTTCTCAAATCCTAAAAGACTCAATCCGATAAGATAACTTCAAAGGGAAAACTCAATCCATCACAAGAGAGTAGAGGGGGAGAAACATCATAAGATCCAACTATAATAGCAAAGCTTGCGATACATCAAGATCGTACAACCTCAAGAACATGAGAGAGAGAGAGAGATCAAACACATAGCTACTGGTACATACCCTCAGCCCCGAGGGAGAACTACTCCCTCCTCGTCACGGAGAGTGCCGGGATGATGAAGATGGCCACCGGAGAGGGATTCCCCCCCTCCGACAGGGTGCCGGAACGGGTCTAGATTGGTTTTTGATGGCTACGGAGGCTTCTGGCGGCGAAACTCCCGATCTATTCTCGTCCTCGAAGTTTTTAGGGTATATTGATATATATAGGAGGAAGAAGTACGTCGGTGGATCTCCAGGCTGTCCACGAGGTAGGGGGCGCGCCCCCACCCTCGTGGGCAACCCGGGACTCTCCTGGTCCATCTTCGTTACTCCATGGGCTTCTTCTGGTCCAAAAATAAGTTCTATGAAGTTTCAGGTCAATTGGACTCCGTTTGATTATCCTTTTCAGCAATACTCTAAAACAAGGAAAAAACAGAAACTGGCACTGGGCTCTGGGTTAATAGGTTTGTCCCAAAAATAATATAGAAGTGCATAATAAAGCCCATAAACATCCAAAACAGATAATATAATAGCATGGAACAATAAAAAATTATAGATACATTGGAGACGTATCATGACGCACCTATTTTCCTAGCAACTCAACACGTTGTGAACGCCTGGCAGTCGCGTAGTGATGATTACTCCCTGGTTCAGTGCGATATGCTTTACAGCTTAGAACCGGGGCTCCAAAAGAGTTTTGAGCAGCACAGAGCATATGAGATGTTCCAAGAGCTGAAAATGGTTTTCCAAGCTCATGCCCGAGTCGAAAGATATGAAGTCTCCGACAAGTTCTACAGTTGTAAGATGGAGGAGAATAGTTCTGTCAGCGAGCACATACTCAACATGTCTGGGTTGCACAACCGCTTGTCTCAGCTGGGAGTCAATCTCCCGGATGACGCGGTCGTTGACAGAATCCTTCAGTCGCTTCCACCTAGCTACAAGAGCTTTGTGATGAACTTCAATACCATTCCTGAAGTATATTCAATGCTGAAATCAGTAGAGGTGGAGATCAAAAAGGAACATCAAGTGTTGATGGTGAATAAAACCACTAAGTTCAAGAAAGGCAAGGGTAAAAAGAACTTCAAGAAGGACGGCAAGGGAGTTGCCACGCTTGGTAAGCAAGCTGCCGGGAAGAAGCCAAAGAATGGACCCAAGCCTGAGACTGAGTGCTTTTATTGCAAGGGAAACGGTCACTGGAAGCGGAAGTGCCCCAAGTACTTAGTGGATAAGAAGGCCGGCAATACCAAAGGTATATGTGATATACATGTTATTGATGTGTACCTAACCAGCGCTCATAGTAGCTCCTGGGTATTTGATACTAGTGCGGTTGCTCATATTTGTAACTCAAAAATAGGAGCTGTGGAATAAGCGGAGACTGGCGAAGGACGAGGTGACGATGGACGTCGGGAATGGTTCCATGGTCGATGTGATCGCCGTCGGCACGCTACCTCTACATTTACCCACGAGATTAATTTTAAACCTCAATAATTGTTATTTAGTGCCAGCTTTGAGCATGAACATTGTATTTGGATCTCGCTTAATGCGAGATGGCTACTCATTTAAATCTGAGAATAATGGTTGTTCTATTTATATGAGAGATATGTTTTATGGTCATGCCCCGCTAGTCAATGGTTTATTCTTATTTAATCTCGAACATGATGTTACACATATTCATAGTGTGAATGCCAAAACATGTAAGGTTGATAATGATAGTCCCACATACTTGTGGCACTGCCGCCTTGGTCACATTGATGTCAAACGCATGAAGAAACTCCATGCAGATGGACTTTTGGAGTCTCTTGATTATGAATCATTTGACATGCGAACCATTCCTCATGGGCAAAATGACCAAGACTCCGTTCTCCAGAACAATGGAGCGAGCAACCAACTTATTGGAAATCATACATATGGATGTGTGTGGTCCAATGAGTGTTGAGGCTCGCGGTGGCTATCGTTATGTTCTCACCCTCACTGATGACTTGAGTAGATATGGGTATGTCTACTTAATGAAATGTCACACCCTAGCTAGTTCAAGCATTAGAGTGTGCATCATGTTTAAATTTCTCTTAAATTTGAAATGGGGAAAGCAGAAACCCCCAACACCCCCCTGGAAACAACTAGGGTTTACTAAAATTATTTTCAATGAACCTGAAATGCCCTTCTAAAAAGTTCATCCTCTTTGTCTTGGGTTAAAACCTCTGGCAAAATTGGTGCACAATTTTCTAGGTCAATAGAAGGTCATTGAATTAAATCATAAGTATTTGAATTTTGGCATTTAAATGCTATAAAATAATTTAAATGCTCAAATAATTCTGGAAATAAATGTTTGCTATTGGAAATATTCTAAACAGAGCCCAAAATTATTTTCAGGATTTTTGGAAAAGTTTTAGTATTTTAATTAAAGCCCAACATTTGCAGTTAAATAGAAAAACAGAAACAAATAAAAATAAAAGAGAGAGAGGGAAGCTACCTGGGCCTTACCTGTGCTGGCCCAGCCCACCTGGCTCGGCCCAGCCGAATGGCTGCCAGTCGTCGTCCTCCTCCCGCCAGAAGGACGCGGAGCATGTGGCCGGCGCCCGCGGCCACACGCCGGCCACCTCCTGCTTCTGCCGACGTCCTGGAGACGTCCAGGGATGCCACGCGACCCCCACGTCCCCCTCTCATCCTCGCTCACTCTCCCCCTCGTCTCCCTCACCCTCTCCCGCACCATGGCCGACGCACCTATCGCCGTCTCACCGCCGTAGTCGCGCCCTCTGTCACCCCCTCGCCTCTCTGACATGTCTAGAAGCTCCGCCGCGACGCCCTCGCCCTCCCCACCGAGCCACGCTTCGCCGGAGGCCCTGCATCGCCGCCATCGGGCCATCTTCAACCTCGGTACCCGCCGGACGCCGTTCATCGATTCGCCTCGCTCCGGTCGCCCCCGAGCCCACTGAGCTACTCATCGACCTCCCTGTGAGCTTCGCCGCCTTTCCCCTCTTCTTTCCCACGCATTTGCACCCTCTAGGCCATAGTTCCACCATGGCCGAAGCTCGTCTCCGCTCGAGCTTGTCGCCGGCGTCGCTCCGGCGACCATTTGGTCCTCCCGTGCTACGCAACATGCTTGCCGCATCGCGTAGTGCCTCGCTAGTGCCTTAGTTTTCGCGTTTGCACGCCGCAGCCCACACCCCGCACATGGTCGAACACCGGCCGCCGCCTTGGAGCTCGCCGTCGTCGTCTCCGGCCATCGTAGGCCCGGCCTCCACCACCACTAGATGCGCGACTGCAAGAGCTCTCCAACGAGCCCAAGAACGGCCTCGCCCGCACCCTGTGGGCGTTTTCCGAGCCGCACCACCGTCTCGGGCCTCGCCGGCGTCGAGTCGCCGGCGAGTTTGACCCAGTTTGACTCCTGGGTGGGCCCAGGTAGACCCCCCTGAGTCTATGACAGGTGAGGCCGGTCTGCTAACTAATCTAGGATTAGTTTTAACTAATTTTAATTAAATCAGTCACTGACATGTGGGCCCAGGCCCCACTGACAGCTAATTAGTGTTAATCTAATCCTGTTAAATAGCTGAGAGGCTGATAGAAGGGGCCCACCGGTCAGGTTTGACCTAAGCTGGCGCCTTCGACCTGCTGAGGTCAGCATGACGCAATGCTGACGCAGTAATGCATTTTCTGGATTTATTTTTATTCAGGAAATTCCAGAAAATAGTCAAAACTTCTAAAAATCATAGAAAATCAACCATAGCTCCAAATGCAAAGAGTTATATATGAAAAATGATCAGAAAAATTCAATCTATCCATCTGTAATGGTTTCATGATGACAAAACAAGTTTACCTTGCTGTTTAAGCAGAATAAGGAAATGCACTATTAAAGCCATGTTTAATAAGCTAATAATTGAATCTTTGATTCAAATAAGCACATTCCTTTCTGTTATAGCTTGCATTAGGCCAAGACACATTCATATTGCCATGTCATAGCATGCATCATATTGTTGCATATCGTCATGTGTTGATTGTGTTCCGATGTGTTCTTCGTGGTAGGTTCTGCCTCCGAGGATATTCATGAGTATCCAACTGAAGGGCAGTATCCCACTACCACTCCATCAGGCAAGCAACCCATTGATCATTCCGATACAAACCCATGTTCTCGCTTCTGCTCTTGTTTACTTCATTAAGACAACGCGATTCAAACTGCTGTGTGCTACGGTAGTTGAACCCTTATCCTCTGCATGACCTGTCATTGCCATAGTAACTAGATGAAACCCACTAGCATGTGTAGGAGTTGATTGAGCCATGTATGTGATTCCTACCTTGCTATGCCTGCTATGCTTAGCGTTGTGTCAGGTCTGGTTCATCTGGGTGATGGGCTAGAGTGAAATGCTTATGTCGGTAATATGAGGGATGTGTTGAACATGTTTTGGTAAAGGTATCGATGAGAGGCCATGTAGGAGTACATGGTGGGTTGTTTCATTGAGATCGTCCCTAAGAACTGAGATCTGTATGTGTGATTTAAGATTCAGCTACTACCATGCATTGGGATCCTTAATTGACCCTCTCGGCTTCTTAATCACCCTAGTACTCTGTCCAGGAGTTGCAAATAGTTTCTGGTGTTTGTAGGTTATGTGTTGGCGGCCGTGCGTAGCGCTGACCCTAGGGTGGGCTATGTTGCGGTAGATACACCGTGGCACGGTGTACCGAGTCAGCCGTTTGGTGTCTCGGGAACCCTGTTCACATCGTTCGGGGCCGTATGTGGAAACCTCGGCCGGACTCCATGTGGATGGAACCTGGATAGGCGATAAACCTGGACTAGATACTTAAGTGTTTAGGTAGGCCGTGGCCGACACCCTCGCTGGGCTTCCGCTTGAAGGTTGCCGAGTACATGTCGTGTAAACGGCGGTAAGTGGTGAAAGCGTGTATGATGAAGTACACCCCTGCAGGGTATAAAACTATTCGAATAGCCGCGTCCGCGGTAAAGGACTACTTGGTTGCCTATACAGTTCATAGACAAGTTAATGGATACTACTAAAAGACTCAAGATAAGTGTGAGTACCGAGGATGGCCCTCTCGTAGGATGACGAGGGAGGATCCCCGGTGGAGTATTGTGTTGGTGAGTAGTGGACTCGTGTGCGAAAACTATTTTACTGGTGGAGTTCCGTAGGATAGCTTAGCTAAGAGTCAAAGCTAGCTTGCTGCATTAACCCCACCACCTTCTTGAGAATAGGCATGTATAGTAGGTTCTGATGTAAGACTTCCTGAGTACCTTTGTACTCATGTTTGCTTAATTACTGTTTTCAGACAACAACACCACCCCCTCCGATGGGTTCTACGTAGACCTTGATGTCGACGAGTGACTAGCCACCCAGGTGGTGATCCTGGCCATGGAGGGCCCTATGTAGATAGACAGGCTTCGAGAAGCCTTCTTTCTTTCTAGAGTTTGTACTCAGACTAGTTGCTTCCGCATGTGCTTGTATGATTGTATGACTTGAGTGTCGGGTCATGTGACCCCTATATGTATGAACATGTTATGTATGGCTCCCTGGAGCCTTTAAATAAAGTACTTGAGTTGTAGAGTTTTGTTGTGATGCCATGTTGTATGTACTCATATCGGACATATTGTGTGTATGATTGAAATGCTTGGTATGAGTGGGATTTGACAATCTAGTTGTTTATCCTTGGCAGCCTTTCTTATGGGGAAATGTAGTCTAGTGTTTCTCGAGCCATAGTAGTCCGCTACAGCCCGGTTCACCGGAGTCCTGCTAGCCCAGCACTACTGCTCAGGACACTTGACTGGCCGGCATGTGTTTCACTTCGTTCCTATGTCTGTCCCTTCGGGGAAATGTCACGCGGTGATATCCGGAGTCCTGCCTAGCCTACTACAGCCCGGGTTCCCCAGAGTCCTGTTAGCCCAGTGCTACAGCCCGGAATCACTCGCTGATGACCGACTTGCTCGATGTGATTCATGTATGCCTATCTCCATAGGTCTGTGCCGCTTTGGGTTCACGACTAGCCATGTCGGCCCGGGTTCTCTGTCATATGGATGCTAGCGACACTATCATATACGTGAGCCAAAAGGCGCAAACGGTCCCGGGCCATGGTAAGGCGACACCCGTGGGATACCGTGCGTGAGGCCGCAAAGTGATAAGAGGTGTTACCAGCTAGATCATGTGACTTGGAATCGGGGTCCTGACATGAAACACAAGTCTGAGACCTTTGAAAAGTTCAAGGAATTTCAGAGTGAGGTTGAGAATCAACGTGACAGGAAAATAAAGTTCTTACGATCAGATCGCGGGGGAGAATATTTGAGTCACGAATTGGGCATGCACTTAAGGAAATGTGGAATCATTTCACAACTCACGCCGCCTGGAACACCTCAGCGTAATGGTGTGTCCGAACGTCGTAATCGCACTCTATTGGATATGGTGCGATCTATGATGTCTCTTACTAATCTACCACTATCATTTTGGGGTTATGCTTTAGAGACTGCCGCATTCACTTTAAATAGGGCTCCGTCAAAATCCGTTGAGATGACACCGTATGAATTATGGTTTGGGAAGAAACCTAAGCTGCCGTTTATGAAAGTTTGGGGACACGATGCTTATGTCAAGAAACTTCAATCTGAAAAGCTCGAACCCAACTCGGAAAAATGTGTCTTCATAGGATACCCTAAGGAAACTATTGGGTATACCTTCTACCTCAGATCCGAAGGCAAGATCTTTGTTGCCAAGAATGGATCCTTTCTAGAGAAAGAGTTTCTCTCAAAAGAAGTAAGTGGGAGGAAAGTAGAACTTGATGAAGTACTGCCTCTTGAACCGGAAAGTAGCGCAGCTCAAGAAAATGTTTCTGTGGTGCCTGCACCGACTAGAGATGGAGTTAATGATGATGATCAAGGAACTTCGGATCAAGTTACTACTGAACTTCGTAGGTTCACAAGGACACGTTCCATGCTAGAATGGTATGGCAATCCTGTCCTAGAAATAATGTTGTTAGACAACGGTGAACCTTCAAACTATGAAGAAGCGATGGCGGGCCCATATTCCAATAAATGGCTTAAAGCCATGAAATCCGAGATAGGATCCATGTATGAAAACAAAGTATGGACTTTGACAGACTTTCCCGATGATCGGCGAGCCATAGAAAATAAATGGATCTTTAAGAAGAAGACGGACACGGATGGCAATGTGACCATCTATAAAGCTCGGCTTGTCACTAAGGGTTATCGACAAGTTCAAGGGGTTGACTGCGATGAGACCTTGTCACCCGTAGAGAAGCTGAAGTCTGTCTGAATCATGTTGGCGATTGCCGCATTCTATGATTATGAGATATGGCAAATGGATGTCAAAACGGCATTCCTTAATGGTTTCCTTAAGGAAGAATTGTATATGATGCAGCCGGAAGGTTTTGTCGATCCTAAGAATGCTGACAAGGTATGCAAGCTCCAACGCTCAATCTATGGGCTGATGCAAGCATCTCGGAGTTGGAACATTTGCTTTGATGAGATGATCAAAGCGTTTGGATTTACGCAGATTTATGGAGAAGCCTGTGTTTACAAGAAAGTGAGAGGGAGCTCTGTAGCATTTCTCATATTATATGTGGATGACATACTATTGATGGGAAATGATATAGAATTCTTGAAAGCATAAAGGCCTACTTGAATAAATGTTTTTCAATGAAGGACCTTGGAGAAGCTGCTTACATATTAGGCATCAAGATCTATAGAGATAGATCGAGACGCCTCATTGGTCTTTCACAAAGCACGTACCTGGATAAGATATTGAAGAAGTTCAATATGGATCAGTCCAAGAAGGGTTTCTTGCCTGTATTGCAAGGTGTGAGATTGAGCACGGCTCAATGCCCGACCACGGCAGAAGATAGAGAAAAGATGAGTGTCATCCCCTATGCCTCGGCCATAGGGTCTATTATGTATGCCATGCTATGTACCAGACCTGATGTAAACATTGCCGAAAGTTTGGTAGGAAGGTACCAAAGTAATCCCGGCATGGAGCACTGGACAACGGTCAATAATATCCCGAAGTACCTGAAAAGGACCAAGGAAATGTTTCTCATTTATGGAGGTGACGAAGAGCTCGTCGTAAAGGGTTACGTCGATGCTAGCTTCGACACAGATCTGGATGACTCCAAGTCACAAACCGGAGACGTGTATATTTTGAATGGTGGGGCAGTAAGCTGGTGCAGTTGCAAGCAAAGCGTTGTGGCGGGATCTACATGTGAAGCGGAGTACATGGCAGCCTCGGAGGCAGCACACGAAGCAGTCTGGGTGAAAGAGTTCATTACCGACCTAGGAGTCATACCCAATGCGTCGGGCCCGATGACTCTCTTCTGTGACAACACTGGAGCTATTGCCCTTGCCAAGGAGCCCAGGTTTCACAGGAAGACCAGGCATATCAAGCGACGCTTCAACTCCATTCGTGAAAGTGTTCAAAATGGAGACATAGAGATTTGTAAAGTACATACGGACCTGAATGTAGCAGATCCGTTGACTAAACCTCTCCCTAGAGCAAAACATGATCAACACCAGAATTCCATGGGTGTTCGATTCATCACAATGTAACTAGATGATTGACTCTAGTGCAAGTGGGAGACTGTTGGAAATATGCCCTAGAGGCAATAATAAAATGGTTATTGTTATATTTCCTTGTTCATGATAATTGTCTATTGTTCATGCTATAATTGTATTATCTGAAAACAGTAATACGTGTGTGAATACATAGACCACAACATGTCCCTAGTGAGCCTCTAGTTGACTAGCTCATTGATCAATAGATGGTTATGGTTTCCTGACCATGGGCATTGGATGTCATTGATAACGGGATCACATCATTAGGAGAATGATGTGATGGACAAGACCCAATCCTAAGCCTAGCACAAGATCGTGTAGTTCGTCTGCTAAAGCTTTTCTAATGTCAAGTATCTTTTCCTTAGACCATGAGATTGTGCAACTCCCGGATACCGTAGGAGTACTTTGGGTGTGCCAAACGTCACAACATAACTGGGTGGCTATAAAGGTACACTATGGGTATCCCCGAAAGTATATGTTGGGTTGGCACGAATCAAGACTGGGATTTGTCACTCCGTATGACGGAGAGGTATCTCTGAGCCCACTTGGTAAGACATCATCGTAATGAGCTGAATGTGACTAAGGGGTTGGTCACGGGATGATGTGTTACAGAACGAGTAAAGAGACTTGCCGTAACGAGATTGAACAAGGTATCGGTATACCGACGATCGAATCTCGGGCAAGTACTATACAGGTAGACAAAGGGAATCGTGTACAGGATTGATTGAATCCTTGACATCGTAGTTCATCCGATGAGATCATCATGGAACATGTGGGAGCCAACATGGGTATCCAGATCCCGCTGTTGGTTATTGGCCGGAGAGATGTATCGGTCATGTCTGCATAGTTCCCGAACCCGTAGGGTCTACACACTTAAGGTTCGATGACGCTAGGGTTATAGGGAATAGAAGTACGTGGTTACTGAATGTTGTTCGGAGTCCCGGATGAGATCCCGAACGTCACGAGGAGTTCCAGAATGGTCCTGAGGTAAAGATTTATATATGGGAAGTCCCGTTTTGGACACCGGAAGTGTTCTGGGCGTTATCGGTAACGTACCGGGACCACCAGAAGGTTTAGGGGGTCCACCGGGAGGGGCCACCAGCCCCAGAGGCCTGCGTGGGCCAAGTGTGGGAAGGGACCAGCCCCTAGGTGGGCTGGTGCGCCTCCCACAAGAGGCCCAAGGCGCAGGGAAGGGGAGAAGGGGGAAACCCTAGGCTCAGATGTGCCTAAGGCCCACCTAGGGTGCTCCCCCCTCTCCCCCCTCTGGCCGCCCCCTAGATGCATCTAGGGCTGGCCGCCACCCCTAGGGGGGGGGGAACCCTAGATGGGGGCGCAGCCCCTCCCCTCCCCTATATATAGTGGGTTTTTTGGGGCTGCCAGAAACAGGACTCTCCCTCTGTCTTGGCGTAGCCCTACTCCACTCCCTCCTCATCTCTCGCAGTGCTTGGCAAAGCCCTGCTGGAGTGCCACGCTCCTCCAGCACCACCACGTCGTCGTGCTTCTGCTGGACGGAGTCTTCCCCAAGCTCTCCCTCTCTCCTTGCTGGATCAAGGCGCGGGAGACATCACCGGGCTGCACGTGTGTTGAACACGGAGGCACCGTTGTTCGGTGCTTAGATCGGATTCGGCCGCGATCTGAATCGCTTCGTGTACGACTCCACCAACCGCGTTCTTGCAATGCTTCCATTTCGCGATCTTCAAGGGTACGAAGATGCACTCCCCTCTCTCTCGTTGCTAGTCTCTCCATAGATTGGTCTTGGTGATGCGTAGAATTTTTTTAATTTCTGCAACGATCCACAACAGTAATAAGGAGGCACTTCCTTGCTGCAGTCGTGGACCCAGCTGTCAGCCTCTCCACGTACAATACTCTTCTGATGGAAGTCGGTCGTTGACCACATTTACCACGCCGCGCCGAGAGCAACAAGGCAGTGGACGATGGAGAGGCCTAGGAGGGGATGACGCGGAGCCGGGGAAGATGCGGCAGTGGATGCCCACATGGAGAGGAGTACGAGGGTTCACTAGTTCGGCTGCAGTGTGAAGATGCCATCGCCGCAGGGCCTGGCCAGTGATGGGAGTGGTAGGGGGAGGTGAGGCCTCCCCAGCAGCACAGCCGGCCACGGGAGGCAGGAGCAGGCGGCACGACCGGCGCTGCTTTGGGCGGCTGGAGCAAGAAGACTAGAGGTTGAAGAATCACAACGGCCGTTGGACGGACATCGTACGGTCACTGTAGCTAGAATCATTTATATCGACTAAGTTGACAAATCCCTTGGTATGCGTCAACTTAATAGGCCCACAAGTCAGCCTCCGAAACGGTGCGCCCCAGATGTCAGGGGGAGGAATCATTTTTTGGGCGGCTGAAGCTAGAATATCCGAGATTGAAGAAGAAGCACGACATCCGTGGGATGGACATCCAACGGACACCGCTGCTAGAACCGTGTGTTGACTATAAGTTGACAAAGCCTTGCATACGTATCAACTTAGTAGGCCCACAAGTGTGTGGCAGAGAACTTATAACCCATTTGCGATTTGTAAGAATGTACAGTCCATTTTTGAATTCTAATGGAATTTACTACAACCCATTTAGAGTTTGTTGAAAGTACAACCCATTTTCTAGCTAGGACAACGATTAATAATTTCAACCAACCGTTCAAAACAGAATTCAATAAAATTCCTCACATTTTGATGGGATCCAAAATATTTTTATCTCGAAATTTCTAGTCAGATTAAATACAATTTCAATATAAATTTGTATTATGTAAAAATCCGACGAAACATTGAGTGCGCACAATTAATGAAATTAAAATTTTCAAAATCCAAAAATATTATTTTATAATGTAATTACGTGTTTGGTGCATTTTTTTATAGTTGCTAGCCATTTTTTATAATTACATCCCATTTATTATTTCTTAAAGCCCATTTTTTGTTAAGCCTAATGCATCCCTCCTAGGAAAGATTTGCAGCCCATCGGGGCGGAGAATTACAAGTTGACCTTGCCTGGGTATCCTCAAAAAAAGTTTAGCTGGGCTAGTCATTTTCAGCTTGAGAAAAATTAATATCTGGGCTGGATATCTGGCCTGGGCTAGACGGGCCACAGCCCGCCCAGTTAATACCCTGCTCTCCTCTGAACAAAAACGAAAACATCGCTCAAGAAAAACTCTACAGTGCTCACACCTCAAAAAGACAAATACTGCTCGAGCTGCTTGGTCCCAGCTATCGGCCGCTCCTTGTGCAATTCTCTCGTTTATTGACAATGGTGTGGGACCGTGATGTCAGGAAACTAGGAGGAAGCAAAAAATATTACAGTTGTATATAATAAGGAGGCACTTGCGTACGTGCGACTATGGCCCTGGTGGGTCCCCACTGTCATCCTCTCCAAGTAAAGTCATCTCCTCATTCCTCATGCTGTTGACCATGTTGACAACGCGAGACGGCGGTGCCACGGCGAGCGCAACAACTCGAAGGACAACGAAGAAGGCCTCACGGGCCCTACGGATGGTCTGATATAGCACCCGCTGCTCATTCAGGAAGCAAGGACCATAGGGCCACATGTCTGCTATGGCATTGTCGTTCACTTGTTCACCGGTGCTCGTTGCGGAGATGGAGATTGCAGCACAGGTCCTCCTGCGCTGGTAGCTCTTCCGCCATTAGGGCATTGAAGTGGGCCACACCTACTCTATGGTGAACACGGCATGAACCGGCTTGGACAGTGGCGCCGACTCATGGTCGGAAGCTACATCCATCGTCTGATTGTCGTCGCTCAGCTCGGCGAGCTCGTTGGCGAGCCAGCATGTCCCCGCTGCTGGACCAACCCGCTACCAAGCACGAGTCTGACTGCCCTGGCTCACCCAGACCGCCTCCCTCGCACGCGCGCGCTTTCCGCCCGAAACGGTCAGCTCCGCCCGCCCCGCTTCCCTGCGCAGGCGATTGCTCCGCCTTCAAACAACACAAGTGTCATCCGTCCGTCCGTATGCCGCCCACATTAATGATATGCGGTTGCCGAGGCGGCTACTCCGGCGCCACACGTCTGTCCCTCCGCCGCCCACCATTGCTATATAAACTTCTGCGCCGGCCATAGCCACAGTCATCCGCCTCCGTTCCCTTTCTCCTGTCCACACCACTACTCCCACCATGGCTTCCTCGTGCTCCAGCGCTCTTCGGGACGGGCGGACGGTGGACCACAAGGAGATGGCAGCCATTGTTGCCGACTGGATGGCCGGCAGGCAGCCGAAGGACGACGACGTCCCAATGGAGAACATGGTAGTCGATGATCCAGCGCCAACCCCTTCCTGCGCGCCATCCTCGCTGGTGCATTGCACCATGACCATCAGCGAGGCCCATGCCCAATACATGGACACGGTGAGGCAGAAGTGCCAAGAGCAGTTCCAGGAGGCACATGCCGACGCCGCCTACAACCACCATCTCCTCCAGGAGCACCCACAGGCGAAGGAGCAGATCACCGCGGAGCGGGCGGAGCAGGAGGCGCTGCTCGACTAGTACCGCTCCGCCCGCGAGGGCCGCCTCGAATGTCGGCGGTACCGCATGCGGGTGGTGGAGGCTGCGACCGCCTACAAAGAGGGCGATGAAGCAGGCGAGGCGCTGTTTGGCGAGACCGAGGACGAGGCAGAGGACAATACTGGCTCCGACGAGTCCCCACTCTGCTGGCGTCGACAAGGCCCCACGGCGCCAACAATGAGGCAGAGGACACCGCCGGCTCCACCGAGGCCCCACAGCGCCAACAACGAGGCAGAGGACACCACCGGCTCCACTGAGGCCCCGCGGCGTCAACAATGAGGCAGAGGACACCGCCGGCTCCACCGAGGCCCCGCGGCACCAACAACGAGGCAGAGGACACCGCCGGCTCCGCTGAGGCTCTGCAACGCCAACAACAAGGTAGAGGACACCGCCGGCTCCGCCCCGCCAACAACGAGGCAGAGGACATCACCGGCTCAGTCGAGGCCCCACCCTGCCGGCAATGAGGGGGAGGATTTCCCCCGCTCCGTCGAGGCGCCTCCCCGCCGGCAACGAGACAGAGGACATCGCTGGCTCCGTCGAGGCCCCGCCCCTCTGCCAACGAGGCCGCGCCACACAGAAAACAAGGAAGAGTAGAACACGGTAGGTCACCGCTGCTTGGGTCCAAGTAAGGCCACCGCTGCTACCCTCCGGTTGAAGCCAAGCTAGGCTGGTTGACCATTGAATGCTGATTAGCTTCTTGGCGGCGACGTGGAGTCGGAGAGCTATGTTGGAGAAGGACGCTGCTTCAGTTACTTAACTGCAGGTGCAGTTGGGTCACTGGCATGTGGGCCCAAGAGGCATCTGGCCCACATGTAAGTGACGCAACTACACATGACTGAAGCTCAGTTCGCTGGGGAAAAAGCTTCTGTTCGGCTCAGCCGGACATGGGTGCTACGGTTAATTAATTATACCTCTAGCGTACCCCTTTTTAGTTGAATAATGTATGAAATGTAATGAAATCCGGCATGTTTATATGAAATCCGGCAGTGTATGAATGAATTTAGTTTGATTTGTTTGAATTCTTGTATCACTGGCATTGGATGAACATGCAAAACAATACATACTAGCATTATCCCAAGGGTGATCACCTCGTTTGCAACAATTTCACATGTACTCCCTCCGATCCTTTTTAGTCTGCATATAAGTTTTGTCTGAAGTCAAAGTATCTCTACTTTGACCAATCTTATAGAAAAAAGTATCAACATTCACAATGTAAACTCAACTGACTTGAAAGAAATCTAATATGCTAAGTAAAAAGGAACAGAGGGAGTACAAAATTTAGTGTTCCTGTACATTGCAATCAACACACAGGCCTGTCAATTCATAGAGAACATTCAAAACAATCGATGATTATGCATCTCAGCGATTCACATGTCAGAGCCAATATTTACTTCACAACTAAAGAATAAAGAAAAATCGTTAGATGCTGCTAACAGCAAAGGGTGTCCCTTCGAAAATATCAAAGGCATGTCTTCTTGGTAACATCAATGAGCAAAATTTGACAAGGTTGTCCCATTCCAAAATGTCAAATGCGTGTTTTTTTGCGTACATCAATGAGCAAACTTTGACAAGGTTTTCCCATTACAAAATATCAAATGCCTACGATTGTGGAATGGGCAGGGTTTGCCATCAGTTCGGACATTGACATGGCACCTCGTGCTAAATAAACCAGTTGTTCTTTTTGTGTAGTTCCTCCAAAATCAACCAAATTCGTGCGTAGCTTGTATGATTTCGCCTTTATATGTTGCAACGCCTTGAACATATCGGCACCTCCTTTCTTGTGGTGGAAATGAATGATTCAAGAATATTCAATGTATTCATGAACATTTTTTGTAGTTCCCATTGAAATCAAGCTGAGCACCCCTATTTGCATAAATACAAAAAAAGTTATTAGTATAAAGCAAACTGTACTATGAATTGACAGTTTAAATAGTCAACCTACATGATCCATGCAGAGCACACATTTAAAAAAATGGAACTCACCGGAAGGAATATTAAAACAACATTGTACTGTCCATCACAGCAACAAAGATGCAGATCCGTGAGTCCTGCTGAGCCGAAGTTAGTTTGTTCTTGTGGGCAATAATGTAACCATCCTTCAACTGATCCCTTCTTAAGATGAGAGGCTTGGCTTCTTTATCCTGGCATAATCGGAACTAGGCACTTCACGTACTCCATATTCTTCTTCAGAGGAGGATGATCCTGTTGTGCAAAGACAAGAGGACAACTAAATGCTAGCATCCCTGTTTGCTCGAAAAAGGGAAAGGAAATATTTAAAACAACACAGATGAAGCACTTCTCAAGGACAATACCACTTTCTCATGACAGTATCTAAACAGTAGCACAACACCAATAGAGACGAGAAAGCTCAATCATATGGAAGAAATCCGTGGGTGAGTACCAACCTTTGTCAGGAGGCTTATTGTGTAGAGCATACAGATCAAACACTTCTCTGGAACCATCTGTTGTTATCTATTGTGGTTGCCATGCTTACTATATACTCCTTGATTAGTTTAATGTTCCCAACATCTTCTTGTGTAGTTCCACTAAAATATATGGTATCTTCAAAGAAGATCCCTGTTTGCACAAGTAGAGATAATTACATATTACATTAAGAGTGGCATCAAATCAGTGGCAAAACAATTGCTCGTTCCAGCCACAGCTATGAATTAAGATGCAAACTATATCATTACTTGTGTCATCACAGTTCCAGTGCTTCATTACAACACCGAGAGTTGATTTTTGTTTTTCTTCTGCTTGTTCTTCCCCTTCATCACTTGGTTCAATAACAGACAAGCTTCGCCTTCAATGTAAGATTTCGCATGTCAATTAGGGAGCACAAGTATAGCACTAAACAACGATGTTAATTTTTAGATGGAAGTGGCAAAATACAGGCCAACAGTTGTGAAATATCCTTATCTTACCTCAATGGGATATTACGGTGCACATACCGATTGGAAGTCTTGTCTCCATTTGTGCAGTTCCCTAAAATCAAGCAACATTAGCATACAAGCAGCACAACATATGAAAGCACACTACACAATCATGTGACAGAAGGCTAGTACTGACCTCTCATGATGCGGAATTCAAACAACTCACAAGAAGAAGATCTGAACCAAATTTGCCAACACGGATAGGAAGTAAGATCTCCTCTTGTGCAGTTCCACTAAGATCAAGCAATCAAGCAACATTATCGATGTGACATTTTGGTTGAACTGCACAAAACACTCTTAAAACAAAAGTGTTTTGTGCAGTGCAACAAAAGGTCACAATAGCAACGAGGTGAAGTAGATAACCCTGTTTATACAGAGGTGCAAAGGAAACAACTAGTAGTCAATAACGGTGGATGACACAAAATCCAACAAAAAGAAGCATCTAACTTATCTAAATGGGAAAGAAAGCAAGACAGTAGCATTTCTCAAATGGTGGCATTGATTAATATTAATAGAGAGATTATATTAACAATAAAATTCATTAAACATGTAATTTGCTTTTAATTGTGGCATTGCATCAATTTCTAGCGGCATTATTAGAGGGTGTTTGTTTACAGGGACATTTTGGTGTAGGGACTAAAAAAGTCCATGTTAGTCCCATCTAAACCGAACAAGAGGGACTTTTAGGGACTAAAGAAAGAAGACCCCGAGGGATAGTCTTTTTGGGACTTTTTCCAATAGTTGCCCCTGCCCCGCATCGCAGCTTGTCTCTATTAGTTCATCACTAGGGGTAACATGGTCTTTTAGCATGTCATTTAATAACCTCTAGTCCATGTTTAGTCCCTGGAACCAAGCAGGTAGGGACTCAGGAGTTTTTAACAAAATAGGGACTTAGATTAACAACAGCTAAAGAGTTGCATGGGACAGTGGACGCACCAGCACCATGGGCATCTACCGATGTATGAAGGGGTGATGCACAGTCTGTTGCAACAAAGAACAAAAACAACCAAGGAGCATATTTGTGTTGGTCCCAGTTTTGTTATCTTTAGACACCTTTCCCTATGTGAGCACAGTAAATCTAGTCCCGCTCAAACTCTACAGCCTTGTCCCCCAAAATGAAAGATCAGTTTGTTACAGATGTGTGTACTGCGTTTGTCATTGTTTCCCCTTTTTGACCAACGTCGGTGCTGGATAGCCAGTATGTACTAGTACTTTCCCCCTTCCTTTCCTCTTTGAACCACGTCCTAGATTCATGCTATACAACTTTCCCCAGTACTTTCTTGTTTGACCCAACACCTAGATTCGAGTGCAGAAGCGGAAAAAGCCCACATGCAGCTACAACAATGCATGTGGAATAAGTAAATTATACCTTTAGGTTCTTGGGGTAGGGTTCAGTGGGCGACCGGAGGCCGTTCGGCCCACACTATGTACGGCGGTGAGGAAGAAGGGCTCGGAGGCCCTCCCACGCCACCGCTGGGTGAAAGAGAACAGCTGCGCCGGTAGTGGATTCCCTTCCTCGCCGACGGCGACAGCGTTAAGCCTCCTTCCCTTCCCGGTGGACGGATCATGCCGGCCCTTTGACCAGCAATGAGGGGAGAGAGAGAGGCCAACGAAGTCTTGTTTAGATCTAGAGAGGGTGAGAGAGTGTGAGGAGAGCAACTACAAGCGCTGAGGCTCCTCGTGAATACTGTCGTGAATACTGTCCAATTGATCCCTCTGTTTGCTCACGTACTATTTTAATTGAATCCGTATTATAACATGCACACAATTTTGGGCACTTGTATTTGACCTAAGTCAGTGTGCCACCGTATCTCATACTACTCCCTTCGTCTAGGTGTAATAAGTCACGTTAGAAGATGCAGCGGGACCAAGGTGCAAGGAGATTTTTTTCGAAAGAAGTGCAAGCAGATTGGAGGAGAAAGAGAAACTTGACTGGTCCTTCCTCCAATCAAAGCTTTGATTTCTATCTCTAAACGCAACAATTAATCACAACAACTAAGAGATTGTCACGACCGGTTTTTCCGGACATTGATTTCCAGAAAATGGCCGTCGTGCTCACCAGGCCCCGGATTACTGTTAGCTAATGAGGCACCAACTTGATACAGAAATTCGAAGCAAAAAATACAAAATATGTAGTACAAGACCATTGTGGCCTATGAGCACGTCAAATGGTTTCTAGTGGTTGATGGCGGAAGCGGTTTGTGGGTCATCAGTGTCTATGGGACTCCATTTCCCACAGGAACAGCTGACCAGGTTAACTCCTATCTTCGCGAGGCTGCTATCACCGTTGCTTAGGTCCCGAGGCTGTCATCGCCACGCTCCTCTCCAAGCAAGCAATCTGGCCAAGACAATAGCCAGGGACAAGCCAGTTAGTACTTTGAATGTACTCGCAAACATTAAGAACACAGGTATAATATAATTGATAATCATGCACTGAAAAATTCCATGATCACATCGTCAGTCATAAATAAAACATCTTTTATGCATGCAAGCAGGTTATTTTCATGCAACATGAATAAGCAGTAAAAGAGTGGGAATAAAATGCCGCAGTCGGGCGTCTGAGCGACACCACATAGGGCTTTAAAAGAAATGCCACAGTCGGGCGTCTGAGCGACACCACATAAAGGGCTTTAAAAGAAATGCCACAGTCGGGCGTCTGAGCGACACCACATAAAGGGCTTTAAAAGAAATGCCACAGTCGGGCGTCTGAGCGACACCACATAAAGGGCTTTAAAAGAAATGCCATAGTCGGGCGTCTGAGCGACACCACATAAAGGGCTTTAAAAGAAATGCCACAGTCGGGTGTCTGGGCGACACCACATAAAGGGCTTTAAAAGAAATGCCACAGTCGGGCGTCTGAGCGACACCACATAAAGGGCTTATAAGAGAAATGCCACAGTCGGGCGTCTGAGCGACACCACATAAAGGGCTTTAAAAGAAATGCCACAGTCGGGCATCTCAGCGACACCACATAAAGGGCTTATAAAATAAATAATCACAATGAATATCCAGGAGGTAGAACCGTCCCAGGGATACTCGATAATACAGATAATGCAACGGGTTAGCCCATCACAAAATAATAATCATGGTCCTCACAAGTAACTAGTCGGTATCCAAGTTTGGTTTAACAATATCTCCTCCGAAGACCGACACTAAGACCGACACTTGAGCCATCCCAGACTGTAATCCTTTACCATGGACACGGCTATTCGAATAGGTTTAATCTCTGCAGAGGGTGTACTCTTTACCCACGAGTAACGGATTCCTTTAGTCCATCGGGACTAATTCCGTCTACGGCCTTTTAGTTGAAAACACGCCTAACTTGCACACACCAGCTTAACTCATCGGTGTCTGGAATCACCCACGACACTTGTTAAGCAAAACTCTAAGTGGGGAGGCTACAACCTCGCGTAGCATGGGATCAAATTTATATCGCGCGCTCTAAGGGGTGGCCTCCCCTCTCGGTCCCAACCGGAAACACCCATGCCCCCGGACCAGGTGGCCTGCCTACCGGCTACAACCGATATCTTCCACCATGGCCTCTCTGTACGGTGTGTGCTCGAAAGGGGTTGACGACTTACTGAACCGTACCCTACCTGCGGCAGGGACAAGTGGTAGTACAAAACAAGTATGGGGGTTACTGGAACAAGACTCGATCTACGGTCGACTCAGGAGGTTTATAAATTCCCTGCCTGATATGTATAACAAATATATTTCAACCAACAAAATCACGACTCAATATACCTTACCATGCCATACCGGACATAACCGTCCCGACGGAGACCGGCGATAAGCTCACGCCTACCCAAGGCAGAGGCTTTCCCGGATTTCTTTCCGGCATGCATGCAAGGCACATGAGGATGATTACCATCACAAGTATATTCATTTCCAACAGCAAGGAAATCACTAATATGCATTCATGCAAATGATCATATCACATGAAATAACAAGTTCTCCGATATAAGGTGGTGTTATAAACGTGTCAACTAACACACCAAAAATATTATTCCGGGGTTCAGAATGCTTGCCTTCATGGTGTGGAAGGGCAGGGTGCACTCCAAATCTTTTGAAAGCTTTCTTCTATTCCAAAATCCTATTTTCAAAAATATGTAAATAACACATATTTCAAAAACAGTACAAAAAAGTTGTTTGGAAAATTTTCAAATAAATCTTAAAATAAACTAGACAAAATTTGAGAGATGTAGGAAAAAGAATCAACTCATTTGGAGTTATAATTAAAAAGTTATAGATAGTCAAAGTTCTGGTCAAATCTGTTATTTAAATAAAACAGAAAAGAAAACGCTTCGAACGGGATTTTGCTTTCGCACAGAGAAGACGTACTTGAGCCTTTACGCCTCCACTTATCCAGCGTGGCTGGCACGTGAGTCACCGACAGTGGGCCCAGGGGACCCACTGGTCAGGTTTGACTAGTTGACTTCCCTCCTCTTCCTTTGCCCCGAGAGGAGGCGGAACTTCGGCGATGCTCGCCGGCGAACGGCGGCACCGTTCGGGAAACGGAGGTCACCTGCGGGCTTAGGGGATCGAGGCGGCCACTCCGGTAGTCGTTATGGTCTCGGGGGTGGACGGAGCTGCCGGCGGCGAGCTTCGCGGCGGACGGAGGCCGTCGGGCAAAGTGATTTTTCTCCCGCGGTGAGCCCTGATCAAAATCGAGCGGGGGAACTGGTTCGCGGGAGTAAGAGGAAGCTCTTGGTGAAGAGAACGGAGAGGAGGAGGCCCTGGTGGTGCCGGAATGGTCGGGGCAGTGGCGGCGGCTGCGGTTGCCGGAGATGGGGAAGGAGACCTCCCCGGGTCGATTGGCTGCCAATGGGGGTCCTAGGGAGATGGCTTGGGGTTGCCTGTGTGCGGAGACGAGCTCGGGGCTCCTTTATATAGCGTCTCCAAGTCGGTTCACGGCTACCGTGGATGAGCTCGTCGGCGGACCGCCTTACTGTGTTGCAGGGCGACGTGGAGGCGACGAGAGCTAGCCGACGAGCGAGGGGATAAGCTTGCGCTGTTCCCAGGGGCAGGTGGCGAGCCGGGGTGGCTTTGGCGGCGCCGACCGTGGCAGAGGCGCGCTGCGGACGCCGGTGTGCCGCCAAAAGCTCTGTCGGCGTCGCTGTAGGCTGCCAGGGCGGCTTGGCGCGTTGCTGTGAGGGGGGGGGGGAAGTGCGTGGCGTGGTGCTGCAGAGCGGGCCAAAACCAGGGGGGCCAGCGTGTCGGCTCGGGCGCGGTTCGTGCAATACGCGCGCTCTGGGCGCGTCCAGTGCACGCACGGAAGGTGTTCGATACAATGCCGTGGCATGCTACAGGTCACAGGTGAGGTTGGCAAGCAACAGGACTAGGCTAGGTTTAGTAAGGGTAACAAGGGACAAGGTGGTTTGGTCAGGTGGTCAAGTTCACAATGTAAACTTGAATCCATGCCAAATCTGGCTATGCACACAGGGTGTTTGTCAAAATGCCAAGGGCATCTAGGCAATACTTGGGGTGGCCAAAATCTCCAGATCAAGGTCTCCTTAGATGCAAGAGAGAGTGGTGAGGTCATTTGGATAAAAGGAGAAACTTGCTAGTGCAAGTTTTGCTGAACTTCAAATCTGGACAGGATGTGAATGGCATTATTTCATGAACCAAAAATATGCCAATGGGTGCATGCTCCTGGACTTAGGGGTTTGGTAGGGCTGTCTACAAGTAGGAGAAGGCACAAGGTTACTGGAGCAAAAATAAATAGGGTTGCAGTAGAAATCACAAGGCTGGACCAGAATGGAAAAGAGGTTGATTCACTCAAAATTTTCAAAGAACAGCACTAGGTTTTTGCATAATGTTGAATCATATGCTACTACCAACATCCCATAATTTTGGTGGAGGCTAGAAAGAAATATTTAAAAGGGTTGTAGTGCAAAATTGCACTCTGGACCAGAGAAGAAAAATTGATGCAGAGCTCAAAATATTACATGAATAAAAGATATTTTTGTATAAAAGTGATTTAAAAACATCACATGACATCTCCAAATTTTGGTTGGAATTTTAGGTGAATTTATCAAATGGTTGTAGTTCAATTATGGCCATATAACCTTGGAAAACCATTTTTCAAGAAAATAAAGATCAAGCAAATTAATCAGGTAATTAGTTATACTGATAAAAGAAAAGTTTTTCTTGAGAGGTTAAACAAGTCCAATAACATATTCGAAATTTTTTCATTTTAGGGAACAACTCAATGATAATAAGAAAGGAAATGTTTAAAAAAATCAAAAGGGAGTCCAAAAATCAAAGTTTTAATTCCTGGCTAAAATTTTAATTTAATAAAACAAAGGCCAAAAATTTGGGGTGTCACAGAGATGCCATTTTAGCTACCATGCAGGGCCACGTATGCATCAACGCGTAGTTGCGCTTCATGCATTGGGTTTCCGGGGAGATAACAAGGTAGAGTAAGGAGCGTTTGGTTACATTGCTAGGCTGGTCATAGTGGTGAGTAACTTGGACTAGTAACATGCATATGTTACTAGTCTATGTTACTACTTTCATAGTAGGTAGTAACATACGGATGGTAACATGCAAGTCTTCATTAATTGAGATATAGACTCATTTTACCTCGGCGTGTGTGTGTGTGTTTAACAACATGTGTATGTGTTAGAGAGAGCGACACATCGACCTACTCCTACAGAGAGATGGTGTGTAGTGTACGATTTAGCCGCGAGAGTTGGTGCATCCTATCATTTCCGGGCGTCCAGTCGGGACAGGTGGGACAGTTGCCACGCCCGCTCCTGACCAGCCTAGCCCACCCAAAGCCCCTCCATCGCCCGCGCGCGCTTCCCACCCGAAACGGTCAGTGCCGCTCCGAAGAATCGATGCCGCATTCATCCCCGGGCAGAGCAGACGCGACCTCTCACTGGCGCCTGCGTTGAAGGGAGAAGTGGATTCAAGAGTGATGGTTGCTTCATCTGTCCAACTTACTGCTGGGTCTATGTGATTTGATGGCTCATTGGTCATTATTACTGAGGTGGTAGGACGGCTGGATGTCCCACACTTTCGGCGAAAGGAGGTACTACTAGATTACAATTTTCTCCATTCTCAGCGGAGGAGTGTGAGAGAAGTGAAAACACACAGGCTCAGTGATTATATGGCCCACCTCACACTATCACCATATTTTCTGGACACCGTGTGACACCTAACTATTTACATAGTACTAGTATAGTACATACTATAATTTATCAACGAGATAAATTTGTACAATGTTATGAAGCTTCCAGCTTCTGTTTCATGTATCTTGCGTCCAAGGTTGCCCGTTGTAACATTTCATCAAATACAAAGGATACTAACATGCATGCTATTGCATCTCAATGATTGACAGATCATAGCCAATATGTACTCCCTCCGTTCCAAAATAAGTGTCTCAACTTTATGCAAACATTAGTACAAAGTTGTACTACTACTAAAGTTGACACTTATTTTGGAATAGAGACAACTAAATAAAAAACGATCCATGCAGTCCCTAGCCCTTGAACCGTAAACCCTAACCAGGCTTTAATTTGCTGGAATCGTTGGAGCTTCTGAAGAAATGAATAAGTTTGCAACCCTTTGACCATCGGATCATTTTGTGCAGTTTCACCAAAATCGAGATGAGCATCCCTGTGGCAAAGAAATTGAAGAAGCATGATTAGAATAAGATTACTGGGACTAGTTGATGAGACATAAACTCATCACAAATACAGTACATAGAAGCTAGTAGAGGTATGTGCGGGGCAAAGAAGTAGAGAAATATCCACATGGAGTGATGTGGGCAGCTGGAGCAGTGGTGCAAGCCGGCTGTAAAGGGAGTTGCACCCGAGGGATGTCGGGACGTAACTTAACCTAGAGGAGGGCGGCGGGAGGAGGCATCTCCAAAATATTAACCTTGCGATTGGCTCTTCGCCTCTTCGGGAAGTTGAGCAATAATGGTACTGCAGTATATATCATTCTGGCTATATGAGACCGAATGAATTGCTGCACGTCCACCACATGGGCGAGGTCGAGGGGCGAGGGAGAGTACGTACTATTACGTCCGTTTCAATATGGACTACATACGGACAGGGACGGATTCAAGGGGGATGAGGGGGGGGGCGAGACCCCCTAACGCTGTCCTGGACTAGGGGGTACTCAACACGTCATCTCCCGATCTGATAGATTGGGCCGAGGACCCCCGTGGCCGTATACTCATGGGCCAGTTTGGACAGCAGCCGCATACAAGGAAGATTCCACAAGACATGGAGATCAAGACAAGGACTCCTCCCCACCGGCGTATTCGGCTAGGACTCTTGTTATCCTAGGCCTCTGGTGCATTATATAAACCAAGGCCAGGCTAGTCGATAGAATATATACATACAATCATACCATAGGCTAGCTTCTAGGGTTTAGCCTCCTTGATCTCGTGGTAGATCTACTCTTGTACTACCCATATCATCAATATTAATCAAGTAGGACGTAGGGTTTTACCTCTATCAAGAGGGCCCGAACCTGGGTAAAACATCGTGTCCCCTGCCTCTTGTTACCGTCGGCCTAGACGCACAGTTCGGGACCCCCTATCCGAGATCCGCCGGTTTTGACACCGACATTGGTGCTTTCATTGAGAGTTCCATTGTGTGATCGACAAAAGGATCGATGGCTCGCGTGCAGATCAACTGCGACTTTGGCATCTTCGTCACTAGCTCGACTGGTCACCTTGGTTCGACCAAGAACTGCGCCCCGTGTTCAGATCACCATGTTCGGACGAGGGCCTTCATCAAACATCAACTCCGATCTCTATCAAGATCATGGAGGAATCATCCATGGAGCTCGGGGGCTCAACGTCAACATTGCCCTCAAGCGACCGTGCTATTTTTCTAGGCAGCGAGCTCGTATCTGCCGCCACCACCTCCTCGAGTATCGCTTTGACGATCGCTTTGGTGGAATTGTGCGGAATTGAGTCTACAACAACCCTGGAAAATTTCGTCGAGTTCCGATAGAGGAATCTCTGGCAATCCACGATATACCGGAGCCCTGTCAAATCTGGACGGGAATCTGGATGAATTTAGGGCGTGGTGTCCAGATTCTAGCTCGTACGTCCTTTGGAAGATCCAACCGTTGATCGGCTGCTGAATTCCTATATCTACCACCTCTCAAAATTTCATCTCGATCCGACCATCCAAACTCCGGGAAACTTCCGATTAGGGCATCACTTTTCGGATCTGTTTTCTGCGCGAAAACAAATCCGACCCGAGTTCGTCTTTTTTATGAACGGGATTTCGGACATCCCTTTTGAAGGAAGTTTTGTATGGGGTATTGTGTTTTGTTCCCGAACACATCCCACTAACTTTAAGATCTTTTGAACATGATCTTCAACATCATGCTGGTGTCAAACCAGTCCGGCAATATTGCTCCACGGCTGCCGACCTGCGCTAGACACGTCATCACTTTGTTGAACCGAGCTCAACTTCTTCGGATCATCATCTCGGCAAGCCGAACAGAGTCCGGCATCGCGAAGGATAAATCATCACCAACATCGCCGCCCCACGGATTACACGGAGCGGGCATACCGGCATCGCCGTACGGTCGCTTCATCAAGCCGGCATCGACCACGTCACGACCTGCATCGGCAGGACCGCACTATTGCTTCTTCAAGCTGGTGTCCATCACGCCGACCTACTTCGACTCCTCGGCTGACATCTAGCCGACCAGCTCTGTCACGTTAGCTGGGCCGAGGGCTTTGCCTCAGCGAGCCAACCTTTGCCAGCATTGCCATGCCGTCGTTTTATCGCCCATCAGGCAATGGGTGTGCGGATCGAGTCTCAATTTTGAGAATCACCTTCCTTCGGATTGCTACAACAAATAAACCAGGTGCTATTAATCACAGTATTTTTTGCTTGTTTGGGTTCATTTTTCCCAAGGAATTATTACTCTGGTTTGTCCATCATATGTACTTAGGTCTATCAAATGGTGGCCGCATTAACGACAGTCGCATGGTGGTTCGGTCAGTTTCCATACATAGTCCGGCGAACGCCGCATCCGGAGCTCAGACCGACCTGCTTTGCCACGCCTTTACGGCATCACCCCGACGCCCTGCATCGACATTGACTTCGGCGTCAGGCCATATTTCTTTTATTAGTCACTTTGCATAAATTATTTATTATGCAACGATTTTTTAATTATCATTATTACTATTATCTCCGGTTTGCACTATTTTTTGTGCACATGAAAATGATCCGGGGACTTCGGCGTCACTCTGCCGGTCTGCATTGACCGTGCTATGTCACCACTTCGGCGTGTCGAGCTCTCCGCTCCGCCACCTCGGGACCGGCTTGGGGGATGGAACCTTTCCCCGCATCAAGCTCGGACTGCGTCATCAATACCGAACACATTAACCAGCTAAGTCGCTTTAATGCTCAAAGCTTTAATTTCTAACTTGTGTTCGGTTCGACCAAGCATTATACTTTTTTGGAAAAAAGTTGCTTGTAAAAAATTTCCTTGTCCAAACTTTGTTTGTGACGCATAAATTCAAATACCCAATTCATTTGGGGGCTTCCTTCATGAAGCTTTTCCTCTTGCATATGATTATACTTGTACGGCTTCGTTCCTTGTTCGTGTATTATGCCACAATATGCACCATATTGACTTAAGCGATTTGCAAGCTGGGTTGCCTCGCTCCTGTGTTTACCCCTACGTTCCCGATTGTTCGGCTAGGGAGTAAAGGGAGCACCTCTGCGATTGTCATGATCGGGTCATCCGAGCCGGACCTCAGACTGGGTGAAGCCGAAAGCTAGCGCTCTTATAGTTTTCAATGATGGTCGGCACACAACGGAACTCATGAGTACAAAAAATCTATTGCACAAGTCTCATAATAACAATGAGCACCAAAGAAAGGTATCGGTGGGGGTACTATTTTCTTCAAAGATGCTTCTTACACTTCGCAGTAATATAGCATAAGTTCCCTGAGCGTGCTTTGTCTGTTACAGCCTTATGGCCTGATTGCCTAGTTATTGGAAACACCGTCGATATTCTCGACAGATGGAGTACATAACACTTTTCGGTCCTTGTCCGAAGAGGGAGAAGCCGACGGTCGGTTAAGACGCGTTTAAAGTTCGGTTGAGCATAGATATGATATAAGTACTTCGGTACATGCAATCATTCTTTTACCCAAGTCACTTGGGGGCTCTTAAATTTATATGAGCCATTTTATGATAAGTGTTCTTCTTCTTAGTCGTTGCAAAGTTTTATTATTATTATTATTATCTATCACTCCTTTTTTCGACACGAGCGTGTGGTCACTAGCCGGGGAGCCTAATTTCTCTCTCAAAGCCACTAGAGTTTAGTTTGCTAAACTGGCTAATGAGAAGTACTCCGCCCTCGGGATAGGAGGTTGAAGCCGTAGGCTGACCCGCTTGAAGTCTTGAGATAGGATGTATCATGTTAAAGCACGGCAGAAGCACTTCTTTTGCTAAGGCCAATTTTCGGTTGGCACCGAACACTTGATCTTGTTCGAACGTCAGGTTTTTACCGACGTTTTTTGGTTTTCCATGCTTATGGCACTTTTAAACTATTTGTGTGTTTTCAGCAGAAGTCTCGCAGTGCAACGCCGGACACCTTTAGAGATTCGGCAAAAACATTCTCGGATATTGCTATATATGCATCGGTTTCGAATTGTGTCTTCGGTCAATAGTTGGGTTGCCCGGCTCCTGCGCTTGCCTCCTACGTTCCTCTTTGTTCGGCTAGGTGTGCAAAGGGAGAACCACTGCGATTGTGCTTCCAGCTCACATGGTTAAGCACCTCAGTGGAGAAAGCCGAAAACTGACTGTCACAATAAGCGTAAACTGGTCAGCGATCCGATGACGGTGTTAAATGATGGGCCATTCATAACAATGGCCGAAGTGTTTATGGCTTGACCTCGACTGTCGCCGAACACTACCGGGGGCTATTAACTGGCCTCCGAAACTAAATCATCGATATTTTGCTCTTACATTGGGCTGAGGTTTCATGATCATGCTTAGCATGACAACCCAAAGAAAGGAACCGATAGCGGGACTATTTTCTTTGGAAGACATTTCTTCTGTTAAACAGTAATATAACATATCTCTCTGCGTACCTTTGTGTATAAAACCGTGTGGCCAGATTGCCTTGTTTGTCGTAAATCTTTGCCCTCATAAAGGCTTTATAAAGTAGGACAAACACTCCTCGGCTACTGGCCGAGGAGGTGGAAGCCGATGGTCGGTCAACAAAGTTTTGTACAATGCGGATCCGAGCATTAATGACGTAAAGTACTTGGATACATAGAGTCATTACACATAATTTGTGATTTTACTATGGATATTGATCCTTAATTCGGCCACCCGTGCCCGCATTAAGGCTCGGGGGCTACTGGGCTTCGGGCTTATTATTTACAAATATTAAAGGGGCACATCGATCCCCTGATCTAGTGTTGCCACCCGACCAGTGTCTCGGGGGCTACTGCATTGCCTGTCCAATGCAGAAAATTTTATGTGCAATATAGTTTCCGAGGAGATTTTAATCCTCAGGTTGGTCGGCCGCACCCAACCCGAGTCTCGAGGACTGAGCGCACCGCTTTTAGTGTCCCGAAGTATTCTGCCGAGCTAGGACTTGATCCTCAGGCTGATTTTGCAAATCAACCCGAGTCTCAGCGGCTATTGGGATCAGCGGTCTTACGTCATCCTCCAGGTGCATCTCGGGTTTTAAACCGATACACACCTTGAGGGCTACTGGCTATATATCTTGGCAGAGAATAAATTGCACCAATCAAAAATATTGACAAAAAATCGGCCCACAGTCGGGGTGGTGCACCACCTCGGAAGCAGTCTGGCATAAAGCTCGGGCCCTAGTGGCTGGCTCCATAGAGGGCATTTCCAGCATTAAGCTCGGCTAAACTCCTTCAACTTTTTTGAACCAAGGTGATATGACACCTCGGATATATTCCGGCGTTGGAGCCCGGATACAGTCCGGTGTTGGAGTTTGGATATAGTCCGGCATTGGAGCTCGGAAAGCAGTCCGGCGTTGGTGCTCAGCTGCAAAAGATACCTCTAATGCAGTCCAGCGTTGGAGCTCGGACGCAAGAGGACACTTCCTCCCGGGAACAACTTCAATCCCGAGGTGCGGCATAAAAATAACAAGGCATTGGTAAAGGCCGGAAACTTAAAGGGGCTCCTCGGATACCCGACGTGTAAACCCGTCGAATGCATTTCAGCGATCGTCAAGATCAAAGATAAAGAAGATTTGTTGAACCAGTTTTCAAGACCGACGACCGAAGATGAAGAACAGTTCGGAAGAATCGAGGAGCGTCCCTAACTTGAAGACCGGTTCAGGGGGCTACTGACGGTGTCCTGGACTAGGGGGTACTCAACACGTCATCTCCCGATCTGATAGATTGGGCCGAGGACCCCCATGGCCGTATACTCATGGGCTAGTTCGGACAGCAGCCGCATACAAGGAAGATTCCACAAGACTTGGCGATCAAGACAAGGACTCCTCCCCACCGGCGTATTCGGCTAGGACTCTTGTTATCCTAGGCCTCTGGTGCATTATATAAACCGAGGCCAGGCTAGTTGATAGAATATATACATACAATCATACCATAGGCTAGCTTCTAGGGTTTAGCCTCCTTGATCTCGTGGTAGATCTACTCTTGTACTACCCATATCATCAATATTAATCAAGTAGGACGTAGGGTTTTACCTCCATCAAGAGGGCCCGAACCTGGGTAAAACATCATGTCCCCTGCCTCCTGTTACCATCCGCCTAGACGCACAGTCCGGGACCCCCTATCCGAGATCCACCGGTTTTGACACCGACACCCCCTGACGATCGCATTGCCCCCTTGATAGCGATCAGTTTGCTCGCTAAATTCTCTCACTATAACTGCGTGTGACTTGCTTCGCCCCCCCTATGGACTCCCTTAGCTAGGGCCCGTGTACCTTTTCCAAGCAATTGCACGCAAAAGGCCCAAATTACCAGGAAATGAAAAAAAGGAAAGCAGCCCACAGCGGAAGCAATACGCTCGTACACACAGTTTAGATCTCCTTTAATCGTCTAATCACTTCCTTTCCAATCTTCTTCTGCGTTCGAGGCTGCCGCTGGCCGCCAAGGTGCCAAATCGTCTATCGAATCTCTCCGTTCAGAAAGGAATGATATATACACGTGCCTCCTGTTAATATACGCTGCATTCTGGCCGGCCGGCGGCCGCACGGAGTAGCTCGACCAAATGATAAAATTGGTTAGTTTATTTTTATCAGCAGATTCGTTCGCATCTTTCAAATTGTAGACGTGTAGTCGTAGAACTACACACATTGACAACTAGCTAGAAAATTTCAATCTTTGATACTGTCTCCTAAATCAAATTTTGAATTAATAGCTATGTAATCTTTGATTATCTAGGGCATGTTTAGATAAGAGCCTTGAAGTGCCTGACTAATTATTTGGCGTTGATGAGTTTGATAGCCACTGTTTAGTTGTGATCGAATTACTTGGGTCTCCCCAGCTCCATTACCTCATCCCATTTACAAAATGAATTTGTTTTAATGAGGCGTTGATCGTCCTTCCCTCCACCAAAATTTTGGCGTGCCGTTGGTTAGCTAGGCGAACATGGCACATATGAAATCAAACTTAGATCTTCCAATATGTACTATATTATGTATCTATATATATGTATCATATGATTTTTATACCTCAAGTTCTTGCCCCCCATCTCTATTTTCTGGCTTTGTCCCTGCATATGGAGCAAAATGAGTGAATCTACACTCTAAAATACGTCTATATACATCAGTGTTTGGAGTATGTACTAGTAGTTCATATTGAAATCTAAATCTACTAATGGACATATATTCCAAACAATATGATAATCTCTCTAACCAAGGTAGGGACGAGGAGTAAACGGAGGGAGTAGTAAAATTTTCTCCTCGCCCTGCGAGCCACCACGCGCGTGGGCGAGGGAGCGGGCGTAAGGCGTACTAGTAAGCAAACTTCACCTCATCCTGCGAGCCACCACGCCCGTGGGCGGGGGAGACGGCGTACTAAGCAAGCTTCTCCTCGTTCTGCGAGTTGATAGGACACATCAAAAGTACTCCAGCGTATAGAGCCTTGCCTATAAGGTAGGCCCTACATGGTTTGCCTCTTTTTTAACATAACGCGTCAAGTCGCATATTGTTTGTTCACCCGTAGTAGACAATCCTCCTCAAGTGGACAACCAGTACACGTGTCAAATTACCAAGTGGGTTGCCTTTTCATACAGAAATGAGCTCCACCATGTATCCGCGCGGGTGTGGTTGGAAAAGAGACGGGAGTACGTGCACCGTGCGTGCACCTCTTCTCTTCGTGCACGTCCCCCACCTATGTGGGTGTGTGTAAGAGAGATACAAACCTAGACAGATGGCGTGTGCGTTCGTGAGTGTTTTTTTTGGGGGGGGGGTGGTGATTTCGTGAATGTATTTGTGGGAATATGCGTCGATGACATCTGAAACAAAATTTTGCATGCAATGTGTGTGAAATAGAGGCATATCCATATCATATAGAGAGGGCTAGAGGGGGCGATCCACGAGAAAAGAGGGAGGGGTCATAGATATCGATAGAGTCGAAGAGAGGATCAAGTGGGTGGGTGCGAGATGGATGAAGAGAGCCATCGAAATTGTGTGTGCAAGTCAAAGATATAGGGCGACTGACCTACCAGAACATCAGAGGGCACAAGGCAAGTTTATGTGTGGAAGGGAGACATGACTAGAGCGCTTGATGTATCCGTGTGTGTGTGGGGGGGGGAGGGGGAGGGGGAGGCAGAGGCCTAACTAAAGAGGTAGAACGACTCATATATGTGTTTAGAAGGAAAGACCCAGCTATGTCTTGAGGGAGATGGGTCGACATCCATACATAACTAAAGGACGGGAAATAGGTTGGGAGAGAGAGAGAGAGAGGAGAGGGAGAGGGAGGGAGAGGGGTAGAGTGCTGGATGGGTGATGGAGTTGCTTCTCGAAGATGGTGGGAGAGGCCTACTAGACAAACTGAGGGTAGAACTGCAATATTATCAATAAGAGTGGGGATGTGTTTCTGTGTGTGCCTGTGCGTGATAGATCTGTCGGGACGCATGCATGGATGATGAAGGGGAACCATGTGTTTGCTAAGCAAAGCTAACTAGATCGGTAGATCAATTGTTGTTTGTTGGAGGAAGGGATAGACATAACTAATGAGGTAGATCGATTGACGCGTGGGAAAAATGAGTTATAATTAAGGACCTAGCTAGCTATATGTATAGCGGGATATCGGTCGGTGTACATCCATTTGTTAGAGGCAAATAAGGCCCGGCGAGATGGATATACAGAGAGAATGGAGCTAGGAGGTGGTGCGAGAGGCCGAGCTACTAGCTAGATAGGGGGAGGAGTGTGCGGTTGTGAGATCGATGAAAAGAGGGGCGAGAGTTTACACGTGTGTGGGACCATATGAGAGACACAAAGCATGGACACAGAAATGAGGAGATGGAAGGTGCGTGTGTACGTATGCTGTCGGCAGACGCTGGAGAGGTTTATCGATCGGTGTGTGTTGTAAAGGAGTTGTGGAGACTGTGGGAGAACGACCTAAAGAAAAAATTGAATGTGCGCGATGGACAGAGTGCTGAGGGAGGGGGAGGGCGAGGAGGGTGTGTGCATGCACGAGAGAAAGTTAGTGCTAGCTACAAAGGTTAGAGGATTGTGTGGGTGTAAGAGACTAACAAAGATCATAATTTGATATGAAAGTGGGTTCATATAGTTGAATAGGAGATCATAGTGTTATAAACATATGCATGCATGAATATAGCGGTGATACGCGTGTTGTGGTTTTGCACATGTTATACCATAATGTGATAATGCATGGCGTGTGCAACTCACAGCTAAATGTCGAACAATCTAAACCGTACTATATATCGAACAATCTCACATTTTATTTGAATTTGTGATAATGTGTGGTGTTTGTAGCTTACAACTAAATATCGAACAATCTAAACAATACTATATATCGAACAATCTCACATTTTATTTGAATTTGTGGTAATGTGTGGTGTTTGCAACTCACATCTAAATACTTGTAGGCGTAGGGGGCAGGGCACCATACATTATGTGATAAACACATTATACATATGAGACATGGTTTAGATTATGAAGATCTAGCTAGAGCTTGAAATGTACTATGATTTGAAATCAACATAAAGTGGATTCAAAAAATCGAGTTCGAGTTCATATAGTACACATAGTTCATATCTAACTCGAGAGTAATCGTGTGGTGTGCTATGAAGATAATACACAAACGATGGTTTAAATTGACAATAATGATGATTGTAGATCTTATTAACATAGAGAAACGAATTCAAATGGTTTGACTTCACAACAATCATCATTGTAGATCCTATTCAAATAGAGAAACGAATTCAAATTTAGTTCATATTGAAGCGGTAGTATATACGTTTGGAATGCACAAAATCGTTCATTTGAGTAGCAGGTTGCATGCATTATACACGTAGCGAAATATTTTAATTGAACATAACATGAATTCAACATTTTGAATGACATTTGTAGTGCGAATTGATTTGGTACAGTACACGGGACTAGACTCTCTTGTGTGCTGCGAATTGATTCTTTTTGTTTTTTCGTCGACGGAAGTGCGAATTGAGTTGGTACAATACACGTTGGACTTGTCCGGAAATTTCAACCCGCGCCTTGTTACCCCGAAATATTTAAGATATATCTTTGTCTCGTTGTTCTCCGACAACTCCCTCCATCTCAACCCGCGCCTTGCTATTCCAAAATTACAACGCGCGCGAAAACTCCCACCTCCTGTGAAATCCTGACACGCGAAATGCCCGTGATACCCCTGAACCGAAAGAACCGCCTAGCTCAAATTGGTGGGGGTAATTTCGTAACTTACCCCACAATTAGTACAAGCGCGTCCCTAAGCCATGGCTCCCCACTCCCATCCCATCCGCCCATCCATTCATACACCGAGGCCGCGAAAATCCGCGAAGCCCCACACCCTCCTCCGTCGGCCACCCAGCCGGAGCCTCTTCCCCGATGACTCGTCCACATCAACACCTCCACGTCCCTCACACACCGTACCAGATGAGGATCCGTCGTTGATCTCATCGTCCCGCCGGTTCAGCCACCCCGTCCTCCACCTCCAAGGAGCTTCCCCGACGTTCCCATCGTCTTTCGTGCCACCTCCATTCCCACACCGCCGTCTTCACCTGCACCACCGGAAGAGCATCATCATCACCGTTTCCTCGGATGAAGCTAATGCCTAATCGGCGCCACCAAATAGGTTGTACACTAATCACCGCATTTTCTTCTTGATTCGGTCTCACGGCGCTGCCGGCGCTTGGTCCCGAGCCGACATGACGCGGCTCCATCCACGGCGGCGTCGCCGGCCACTTCCTCAACGGTGTCGCTCCCTCGACGGCGATGTCCACATCAGTAGGAGCTGCTGCTGCTTTAGCTCTCGCTCGCACTGCTGCTCTGCTCTTGCTCTCGGTCCCCTGCTTGGTCTGCTCTTGCTATTGCTCTTGCTCTTGCTCGCGTTGCTGCTCTCGCTCTTACTCTTGCTTGCGATGCTGCTCCGATTTAGCTACACTTCAGTCAACTGAATCGACTTTCGGGTCAGTCGATTTTCAGGGGATGGGGGGGGGACTCGTCGGAGTTATGGAAGATCCGGCTACATCGGGGAGGGGCCGGGGCTCGCCGGAGAGGTACCCCACTATCTATCTTAGGGTTTAGGGTGGGGGCGGTGGTCGCCGGTGGTGGTGGGGTGGTGGCGTGGGGATCGCCGGAGAAAAAGCTCGGCACAGGGGGGGGGGTAGAGGGATGGCCGAGGCGGCGGCGGACCGGCGGTGGGGAGTGGTTTCGGGCGGGCAGGGCGGCGCACTGCCGGCCTCGGGTGGCGGGGGGCGGCTGTTCGGCCGGTGGTGGCTGGCGGCTCAGGGTAGGCTCACCTGATGCTGCTACACGACCAGCTGCCCCGGCTCTCGCGCGTGTTCCTGCTGCTGCTACTGCTTTTCTGCTACTAGCTAGTGCATTCAGTCTCGACAGTAAAATTCAGTTTTGATAGTAAAATTCAGTTTCGACAGCAAAATTCAGTTTCGACAATTAAGTTCAGTTTCGATAGTTAAATTCAGTTTCGACAGTTAAGTTCAGAGATGAGCGGCTGATGTATTTTACATCTAGCAGTTTGTGGTTATGTATTTTACGTCATCTATTGGAGATGTTATTAGAATTCCACTCAGGTTAATGTTGTCTCTCTTGTCCTGCTTCAGCCTCGCCATCGTACAACTCACCGGAGCTGCTCCAACGACGAAACCCTCAATCACAGCGGAGCAGTACCCCGGGCTCCATCTCCAGACGCCTAAGATCTTCTTCCCCTCCTCCGACAGCCAAGTCAGTCGGATCATCCTCACCGACCAACCCAATCATGCTGAGATCGACATGGCTTCGCCAAAGAGGTTGTACACTTGTTGCATCTCTTTTTTTACTCTACATGTTATATATATTGTCCACTTAGCACACCACTATAAAAAATACACTTCCATGATGATACGTGTTTGTCACAGTAGGTCATGTTTTCTGTCATGCATGTACATCCATGACAATTTTATGACAGAATCAAGATAGTCATACCTGTGCTGTCGTAGAAGTGTTCCATGACATTACCAAAATTATCATCACGGAAGTGTCCACTTCCATGACGATAAATCATGTGTCACAAAAGTGCTTTCGTCAAGGGTGACCGACGGAACGCCGTTAAGCTATCGGGTCTGGTTTTGGATCCGATGACCCGTTAACAGCCTGGACCAATGGGGATTTTCCACGTGTAAAATTCTGATTGGCTGACGGAAACACGTGTCAGCTCCATGTTGGCACAGGTGTCACTCATCCAATGGGCGAGATGCGCCTATGATATGTTGACACGTGGACCGGCCCAAAAGTGGCCCATAAAGTTTAAATGGGCCGGCCCAACTAAAGGCCCGCAAGATTTTGCGGACCATAAGCTGGCCCAGCTAAAGGCCCATGAGATTTTGCGGACCATAATGTGCTGGCCCAGCTAAAGGCCCACAAGATTTTGCGGGCCATAATGGGCCGCCCAGGTAAAGGCCCACAAGATTTTTGTGGGCCATAATGGGCCGGCCTAGGTGAAGGCCCACAAGATTTTTGTGGACCATAATGGGCCGGTCCAGCTAAAGGCCCATGAGATTTCGCCGACATTAATGGGCCGGCCCTGCTGTAGGCCCACAAGATTTTGAGGACCCTAGTAGGCCGGCCCATTAACTGGCAGCCATGTTTTGGGCCAAATGCCGGCCCATATTTGATCCGGTCCATTAATGGCCTGTCACGTTCCGGGCCTAACAATGGCCGATATGAGATCCGACCCGTTAAAAGCCTACCACGTTCTGGGCCAAATTACGGCCCAGATCAGGTCCGGCCCTTTAAGAGGCTTTGGGCTAAATTATGGCCCATAAGATTCGGCCCGTCAACTGGACGCTATGCTTTTGGGCCCACTTGCTAAAGGCCCATTTAGTAATTCGGCCTGATATTAGTTTCGGCCTATTAAGGGCCCGTTTAACATTCCGGCCTGTTAAAAGCCCGTCATATAGTTGGGCCTAACTATGGCCCGGTTTGTATCCGGCCTGCTCGCAGCTGATAATCTGATTGGGCCAAACAAGGACCGAGACAATTTTGGCCTATTAAAAGCCCGTGATTTGATTGGCACAATCATGGGCCAGGGTCCATTTCGGGCTGCTGCCGGCCCGTGAGCTGTTCAGCACATTTCAGGCCCAACCTACTTCTCAGCCTCCTAAAAGCCCATTGAGTTTTCTTGCGAAAAGAGGGCCGGCGGTTTACTCTGCCTATTAAAGGCCCGAATCTACTAGTGGGACAATTTACACTTAGGCCTTCTAACGGACCAAGGTGACGGGGCCCATGATGCGGATCATACATCGTGATTGCATGACGGCCCGATTATGTATCGTAATTTTATGGTTTGGCCGGTTTACTGCGAAGACATGATATATATACAGTAAAATAACTGCAGCATCGTGAATAAGAAAAAACCTAGACTATACAATAAAGAAATTACGGCATATTACATCCACTGGGCATCAAAGTTCGCCACTATGATAATAAAGCACAAGCTGACAGCAGATTACATACACGGGGCATCAAAGATCGCCACCAGCAACTAAACACACCGACAAAATAATATACAAAACCGACAACACTTCAATAGAGTTCAAGAAAGGTTAGCCTTGCTGGGGAGCTGCAGCGCAAGTAGCTAAGCAAGCTGATGAGACTGCGCTTGTTTAACACTTATATCCTCCTCACTCTAAAAGATAAACAAGCAGACAGATGATAGGTTTTGCACATAAAAGTATTAGTGCTGACAATTCATCACATTTCTTACTGACCAATAAAGTGACATAGTTTAAAATTGCATTAACACAATATGTATTGTTTAGGTCAAGACATGGCAGGAAATGACATTGTGAAGGAGTTGGCAGCTTCACGACACCACTCGATTATAGATCAAGAACTCATAAGTATCAATGGTTAGTGCCCTATCAATTTATCCCATTTCAGATTGGCAAATAAAGAGACAGTTTAAATAATAGTAGAATGATATGACATTGTTCATAGTTAAGACATTGCAGAATATGACATTGTGCTGTAGTGGGTAGGTTCACCATACCACTGGATTACGGATCAAGAACAGAAGCATACATGTAGTGCAAAAGAAGATCACTTGCTCTGTATAGTTTAATTTACATGGTATGAAGAAGGAACTTAGTTGTACAACTGAAAACTTAAATTGAGAAGGACAAACTTTTGTTTATGAACTACATAATAAACTTTAAACATGCAATTTAATGCAAACACCAAAAATAAACAGCTGTTGCAGTCATGCCTAACCAAATATACACAACAAAGTTTGAAGGCTTGAGAAGGACAAACTTACATTATTGGTGAAGGCAGGCTCTATAAAGCCCTTGTCCATGCTGATGGGGGGGCAATTCAAGAAGTTTACCACATAATCTTCTTCATAAGCATTGCCTTTATTCTACATTTTGTTAAGAGTAAATATAGATGTGACAATATAAGAAAAAATGGAGAATATTTAAGATAAGATGAAGAGTGATGCTACATAACCAAGTAGCTATAAATGTAAGTATAGCGATACAGGCAAAAGGTACAGCCAAGAGCAATGCAGAGCTAAACTTCTTCAGTACCATCGGTGTTATCCAACCTTATGGTAAGAGTAAATATAGATCTTATGTGTAGAAAATGGAGGGCAAAGGAAAATAAGCTGCAGAGTGATGGTACATGAACAACTACCTGTCAATATAAGTACACTGATAAAGGACAGTACGTACTTACAAGAACAACGCAGAGCTAAAATTTTTCATTGGCATTGGATATATTCTACACTAATGTAACCATTCATACAGATCAGATAATTTGGAGCGAACAATTGATAAGCAAGCTATCATGCATACTGTTGTCACATAATGAACCAGGTATGCATGCAAGTACAATGATACATGACAACATGTACTAACAAGAGCAAAGCAGCAGGCAGCATATTAGCGATATCCTGTCGTTGTTTTTAAACCGGAATTCCTTTTCGAGCAGATTTCCTGCAAAAAAGATCCGTAAGGCACATGCGGAAAAATAGAAGTTCAAATTGTCATGCGATATCATAGACAATACCTCATCCTCGGAACAAGACCAGTGCATAACAAGGTTTTTCCATTCAATGCCTTCTAAATTTAGCACATGAGACTTCACTAGAAATTCGTTTATAGACTTGCCATCAAAGTGTGATTTCCTCAGGTAACACCAATACTGCTACAATGCTTCCTTGAAAAGCGCAAGTAAGCTTTGCTCATCATGACTATCCAAATTGACCCTCGCCTACTTACAACAATGTAATGTAAATCATTGATGTGTTCAATCAGCAGAAAACAGGAAAATAATCACCATGAATAATAGCACTTACACGTAAGTGGGACATGAAGATGTGAAAATGGTGTTTATCTTCACTATAATCTTCCCATGATGGGAATATATGCACGTAGTCCCTAACAACATTGAAAGCATTGTCTTTTAAACTGGGAATAACTAGAATGGGGTTCCAATCTGCAGGAATTGGACGTCTCTGCAGTTGGGATTGGTCTTCGGCTGGTGGACTTGCTGTACTTTTTGCTGGAGTGGGATTTTTCTGTGGTACGACTGGTGCTACGGCAACTGAAATCGGCATACCTCTTGCTGGAGTGCAGGTCCTGTGTGGTGCGGCTAGTGATGTGGCCAGTGAAGTATGGGTACAGTCTGCTGGAGTCGGTCCTACATTTTGTGTCACTGGTTGTACAGCCAATATAATTGGGGTGTTGTCTGATTTCTCCGGCACAACTACGTTTTTCAAGGACTTTGCTGGTGCTCCTCCAGGTTCGGCAATCACCCTCTTCCATTTTGATGTCTGATGCACAAGAACAACATTTGAGTGGGAAAAGATGGTATGATGACAGATGGGAAATGTATTGATAATGGATGGGCATGGCATCTCGACATATATGATGAGTAAACTAAGAAGATGGCGGTGCAACAAAGTAGAAGAAATGCAAGACAACATATGCAAGATACAGGAAATCAATAAAACCTTGGCAAATTAGAACAGGTACCTTGATGGGTGAACAGGATAGGCCATCTTCCTTTGACTTCTCGAGGTTAGAATAGTCATTAGGATCATATTCTGAACAAGAATCAATAGGTGGGGAGCGTATGAGTTTCATTGCATCCAGGATGGCACTCAACGCCTTGGTGCCAATTTTGTAAGTCATTGCGGTGTTTAGCTTCAAGAGTGGACTGCTGCTAGTGCGACACAAAGCAGCTACACAGATCATGGTGTAGATATAACGGGAAAACCATAAGCATCACAGTAAAATCAGCAAAGTGGAACTTGCTGGAATATATGTGATAGTATTGTTGGTACGGCTAGAAAGGCTTCGGATACCAGCTCTCTTCAACTGAAGGTGCGATACTGTTAATATCAGTGTAACTCTCAAAGGCGACACAGCTCCCCGCATTTCCTTGCTATTCTTATAGGATTCAAGTGGGCAGGCCACTACAAATCCTATTCCCATATTTACAAAATCCTACGAATCAAAGAAGCCTGAAGAGTTCAAAGTGTCCATACCAACCGACCGTATAGACCTCTACACTGCAAATGTCCCTGCTCATCTTCACTACAAGGAACATACTGTACTACTGTCATACTCCCTCTGTTCCAAAATATAAGTCTTGGTAGAGATTTCCACTATGGATCACATACATATGTGTCCAGATACATTTTAGAGTGTAGATTCACTCATTTTGCTCCATATGTAGTCCATGGTGGAATCTATACAAAGACTTGTATTTAGGAACGGAGAGAGTACTTATTAAAGAAGAATGGAAGAGGAACATGCTAAAGAAGAGCAAGCAGATTTTGGATAATAAAATGTTCGTTGCGCAGTGCCCACAGATGATGAACCAGAGCAAATTAAGAAAGCAACTCCCTACTGTCTCTCTATATGTGGTGCACGTGCTTTTTCGAAAGTAAAGTAGGAACATTAACTGACCAATTAAATGTTATCTGTTTTAGTAATATCAGCATCATATCTGATTCGTACTTGAGCAACAAGTTTGGAATTATGAGTGGCACGTTGTTTAGCTTGATGGATTCAGGAGCAGTGCTAAGCAGGTACGATGATGGTACTGAATATAAAGTCATGTCTGCATGCAAGTCACGTGACTTTTGTCATTTGGGTCAGTCGACCATTTCAGGCGGTTGGATGAAGATCCTACGTCTCCTAACCCTTCTTCTTCCTCGCCTCTGATTCTTCCCATACAGAACACCGCCCGGGCCGCCGGCCGGATCACCGGCCCCCACCTCCTGTGTTCCTCCGCCACCCCACCCCCACCCTACCCGCGTCGAGTTTTCTTCATTCGGCGAGGCCCCACCACCGCCCCCACAACCAAAGTCCCCACCCGAGCCCCTTCGTTCGCACCGGTGAACTCCGACGAGCTCTAAAAAATTGACTAACCCAATTTTGAAATTTAGTCTACTGTGATTTAATTAGTGTGGAATATAAAAGGGGAAAACCATAAGCATTGGGAGTATAGTGTTGAGCTTGCCATGGTGGATCTGAAGGTGCAAACCGGACAAAGGAAACTTTGCAACCAATGTTTGCTTTCAACTAGCAAGTAAGTGATGGACAAGAAATCAGAGTAAAGTAGTGGCGATCTATTTTCTTGCTGCGGTAAATAAGTTGAGCAGATACGAAAGAGTACCGCCTCTGGTGCGGCGCCGTGTATGCATCTGCTGAGAATTTGACGGTGCTGCGGTAGCGATGGCTGTCGGTGGCGTGGAAACATATCTAGGAGGGTATACGGTGGTGGCGGGGTGCGGTGGACGATACGGTCGTAGGAGCGGCGCTAGCAAGGTGGACGACGGTGGGGATGAAGCGAGAGGACGGGATGCAAGGATCCCGGTCCGAAGCCGTGGATGAGAGAGGTCGATCTCTTGTAATGGACGGCGGCATCGGGGTATCAGCTCCGGCATGGTGGAGGAGGATGGCGGTGGATGGGGTGGCGGACGGAGGAGGCTGGGGTGGAGAGGGTGTTTTGGCGCCCACGGAGTACGAATGGGGAAATGGAGGTGGAGAGGAAGGGGGGAACCATGTCTTCAGGGCGCGCTTGTCTCAAATGCGAGGATATTTACAAAATTAGCCCCCTTTTCAAATTTCCTACATCACAACAATATTAGTCGGTTGGGAATAGGACGGTAATCTCGCATACACCGAATATTTGCCGACGAGTGTTTGTTTTTGGTGCCCACCGTGTATGAATCGGGGAGGGAGTCGATTTCAGCTGAGGACACACTGTGTTTTGGCGCCCACCGTGTATGAATCCGGGTGAGAGGCGGTTATGTCACGTTTGAGTGAAATTACAAACCTACCCCTATCGAAACCTATAGAAATCGAGCAGATAGGCTTTGCGTGGCAGGGATAGGCAGTGGTAATTTCCATCTCGCAGATTTTGGTTTCGGGCGGTTACTGCGACTTTCCCCGCTTCTTTCAAATTTTGCAGAATGCACGTTTACTGTGCCAACTCAATTTGAATCCCGTTTGTATTCTATTTTTTGGGCGGGATCCATTTTCGATTGGAATAAAATTCTATATACATCATTTTGTATATATACTTTCAAAAGCACAACAAAGAATTCTGCTCCTTTATATGTATAATATGATTTACAAATACAATGATCTCAAAATCATAAGGTTGAATTCAAAAAATTAAACCAAATTATGTACTACTAAAATGTATGGATCAGTAATATCTACATATTAAATAACATAGATGCGCGTGAATTCATATGAGTATGCATGTTTGATAGATCAATTTTGGTTCGAGTATGGGTTACATGTATCATCATCTCGAATTGAAATATTTGAATCCCTTTTATGTTCACTCCTTTCATGCCCATCTCTCTCGCATGCATGCTCCTTCATGTAGCTATCACTCTCTTTTCTCCAGCTCACCCGCACGCTCACTTAATGTTTCTCCTATCCTCGCAAACATGGTCTCTCGACGTCTCCCTTGAGAAGTATCACACTCTCCCTATCATTATACATTACACGGTTTTCATTATCTCTCACGTCTCTACTGTTCTCTCGTATCACTAGGTACCTAAGCTTTCTTTTTCACCGCCACACACACAGTCTCCACTCATCTTTCACTTTGTCTTTCTCTCTATGGGATTCTCTCACACACCCTATATGTCTCTAGATATGAATCATACCACTAAAATTACTCTCTCTCTCTCTCTCTCCTGTAGACACAACATTTGTTGCGGTCTCCTTTTCGTCTCCATCCCAGACAGACATTATTCATTTGTTTACCGATCAGACAAACTCCGCCCCTCTCTCTCTCTCTCACACACACACACAACTCCTACTTCCGCTCCCCTTCCCGACTACCGTCTCTCTCTCACACACACAAAACTCTCGCTTTCGCACCCGACTCATATTTCTCTCACAAACATTTATCGACTAGACTCTAGATAGGTTTATACACCCGCACACTCATGCTTCCACTATCGCATACATGTATATCTCCCGCTCCTTGTCTATGTAGATTTTTCTTCCCTTCTTAAGACACGCCCTCTCGATCGTGCACACACACACTATCGCCTAATTTTAAGCTGATACCTCTCGCACACACACTCTTTGTGTCTTTGTCACACATGCACTCCATCCTCCTCCTCTCTCCCTCTCTCTCTCACACAAATGGGCTTTTTGCAACAACTAACAAGATGCCCATGCGTTGCACGGAACATGAATATGCATTTGTATGAGTAGTTTATCTTGTGGGAGAAAAGGATGAACAAGGGAAGGCCTTATTTGCAAGTCTGGAGAGGGGTGTGGGTATCTTTTTGCAAAATTTCCATAGTTTCCTTCATATCCGTTAGATATAGATCGGACGGCCTATATTGCAGGATGGAAGGCACACAATCATCACCGACTATGCTTTTTATAAGAGTAGGGATAAAAAACAGAGTTGGTGATGATAGTGGGCCTGCCATCCTGCAATATAGGCCGTCCGATGTATATCTGACGGATAGGAACAAAACTATGGCAATTTACCCGCACTCCTCTCCACATTTGCAGATAAGGCCTTCCCTCGTTCATCCTTTTCTCCCACAAGATCTTGATGTTCCGTGCAATGCACATGCATCTTGCTAGTAAGAGTAGAAATTAGACATATACCACTTCTCAAATCTTGAAACCAACAACATTCCTCCCTTATCTCATCAAAACCGCCAAAGGAATATATTTTGGGTGAAACATAACATTTTTTAGTGATATACGTATTTCAAAACTAGACTTTTTTCTATCAAATCGGTGAATATGTATTAATCTATTCTGATCGTGTGGCAACGCATTGGCACATTGCTAGTAGGTATTATAATTTTTTGGACACCAGACAAACGGTGGAGTAAATATACGAAGAGAAGAGGCGCACACACGCAGTCGGCCTCTCGCTGTCTCGCACACATGAGTGTTACGTAAAGGCAATGTTAACAAATAAACCATAAAACCCTAGGTGAACGATTGCTGCTTTCGCGGGTACCGGGTACGTGGTGGAGCGCACCTTTGTAGGAATAGTTAGCTCGTGTGATAATTTGATCCGTAGGAGTTGATGGTTGGGACCACAGGTGAATGACTTGGAGGCGGTGGCTCGCCAGTTGCCACAGATTGAGTAGCCAAGTTTAAAATATCATTTTTTAGCAAGGTTAAGAGTTCCGATTTTCAATGGGGCGTTATAAGTACTAAGTAGTTTTTAGAATGATTGGTATGGAGCAAAAATGGAATTCATAGTACTACGTACCTCCTTGGCGTTTGGTTGTATGGGTTTATTGAAGGAAATATACCCTAGAGGCAATAATAAAGTTATTATTTATTTCCTTATTTCATGATAAATGTTTATTATTCACGCTAGAATTGTATTAACCGGAAACATAATACATGTGTGAATACATAGACAAACGGAGTGTCACTAGTATGCCTCTACTTGACTAGCTCGTTGATCAAAGATGGTTAAGTTTCCTAACCATAGACATGAGTTGTCATTTGATTAACGGGATCACATCATTAGGAGAATGATGTGATTGACTTGACCCATTCCGTTAGCTTAGCACTTCATCGTTTAGTTTGTTGCTATTGCTTTCTTCATGACTTATACATGTTCCTATGACTATGAGATTATGCAACTCCCGTTTACCGGAGGAACACTTTGTGTGCCACCAAACGTCACAACATAACTGGGTGATTATAAAGGTGCTCTACAGGTGTCTCCAAAGGTACTTGTTGGGTTGGCGTATTTCGAGATTAGGATTTGTCACTCCGATTGTCGGAGAGGTATCTCTGGGCCCACTCGGTAATGCACATCACTATAAGCCTTGCAAGCATTGCAACTAATGAGTTAGTTGCGGTATGATGTATTACGGAACGAGTAAAGAGACTTGCCGGTAACGAGATTGAACTAGGTATTGAGATACCGACGATCGAATCTCAGGCAAGTAACATACCGATGACAAAGGGAACAACGTATGTTGTTATGCGGTCTGACCGATAAAGATCTTCATAGAATATGTAGGAGCCAATATGGGCATCCAGGTCCCGCTATTGGTTATTGACCAGAGAGGTGTCTCGATCATGTCTACATAGTTCTCGAACCCGTAGGGTCCGCACGCTTAACGTTCGTTGATGATATAGTACTATGAGTTATGTATGTTGGTGACCGAATGTTGTTCGGAGTTCTGGATAAGATCACGGACATGACGAGGAACTCCAGAATGGTCCGGAGATAAAGATTGATATATGGGATAATAGTGTTTGGACTCCGGAAGGGTTCCGGAATTCACCGGAAGGGGTTCCGGATGTTTCCCGAAATGTTTGGGTACGAGAACACTATTTGGGCCAAAGGGGAAAGCCCACAAGGTTTTTGGAAAGTGCAAAAGGAAGTTTTGCGGAGTCCAGGGGCCAGACGCCAGGGTCCCTGGCGTCTGGGTCCAGACGCCGGGAACCCTGGCGTCTGGCCCTGGAGTCCGAGAAGGACTCTTGCCTTTCGGGTGAAACCAACTTTGTGGAGGCTTTTACTCCAAGTTTCGACCCCAAGGCTCAACATATAAATAGAGGGATAGGGCTAGCACCCAAGACACATCAAGAAACACCAAGCCATGTGCCGGCAACCCCGTCCCCTCTAGTTTATCTTCTGTCATAGTTTTCGTAGTGTTTAGGTGAAGCCCTGCGGAGATTGTTCTTCATCAACACCGTCACCACGCTGTCATGCTGCCGGAACTCATATACTACTTCGCCCCTCTTGCTGGATCGAGAAGGCGAGGACGTCACCGAGCCGAACGTGTGCAGAACTCGGAGGTGCCGTGCTTTCGGTACTTGGATCAGTCGGATCGTGAAGACATACGACTACATCAACCGCGTTGATATAACGCTTCCGCGAACGGTCTACGAGGGTACGTAGACAACACTCTCCCCTCTCGTTGCTATGCATCACCATGATCCTGTGTGTGCGTAGGAAAATTTCGAAATTACTACGTTCCCCAACGGTGGCATCCGAGCCAGGTTTTATGCGTAGATGTCATATGGACGAGTAGAACACAAGTGAGTTGTGGGCGATATAAGTCATACTGGGTACCAGCATGTCATACTTTGGTTCGGCGGTATTGTTGGACGAAGCGCCCCGGACCGACATTACGCGTACGCTTACGCAAGACTGGTTCTATCGACGTGCTTTGCACACAGGTGGCTGGCAGGTGTCAGTTTCTCCAACTTTAGTTGAACCGAGTGTGGCTACGCCCGGTCCTTGCGAATGTTAAAACAACACCAACTTGACGAACTATTGTTGTGGTTTTTGATGCGTAGGTAAGAATGGTTCTTGCTAAGCCCAGTAGCAGCCACGTAAAACTTGCAACAACAAAGTAGAGGACGCCTAACTTGTTTTTGCAGGGCATGTTGTGATGTGATATGGTCAAGACATGATGCTAAATTTTATTGTATGAGATGATCATGTTTTGTAACCGAGTTATTGGCAACTGGCAGGAGCCATATGGTTGTCGCTTTATTGTATGCAATGCAATCGCCCTGTAAATTCTTTACTTTATCACTAAGCGGTAGCGATAGTCGTAGTAGCATAAGATTGGCGAGACGATAACGATGCTATGATGGAGATCAAGGTGTCGCACCGGTGACGATGGTGATCATGACGGTGCTTCGGAGATGGAGATCACAAGCACAAGATGATGATGGCCATATCATATCACTTATATTGATTGCATGTGATGTTTATCTTTTATGCATCTTATCTTGCTTTGATTGACGGTAGCATTATAAGATGATCTCTCACTAAATTTCAAGATAAAAGTGTTCTCCTTGAGTATGCACCGTTGCCAAAGTTCTTCGTGCCCAGACACCACGTGATGATCGGGTGTGATAAGCTCTACGTCCATCTACAATGGGTGCAAGCCAGTTTTGCACACACAGAATACTCAGGTTAAGCTTTACGAGCCTAGCATATGCAGATATGGCCTCGGAACACTGAGACCAAAAGGTCGAGCGTGAATCATATAGTAGATATGATCAACATAGTGATGTTCACCATTGAAAGCTACTCCATTTCACGTGATGATCGGTTATGGTTTAGTTGATTTGGATCACGTGATCACTTAGAGGATTAGAGGGATGTCTATCTAAGTGGGAGTTCTTGAGTAATATGATTAATTGAACTTAAATTTATCATGAACTTAGTCCTGGTAGTATTAGCATATCTATGTTGTAGATCAATAGCTCGCGTTTAGCTCCCCTGTTTTATTTTTGATATGTTCCTAGAGAAAACTAAGTTGAAAGATATTAGTAGCAATAATGCGGATTGGATCCATGATCTGAGGTTTATCCTCATTGCTGCACAGAAGAATTATGTCCTTGATGCACCGCTAGGTGACAAACCTATTGCAGGAGCAGATGCAGATGTTATGAACGTTTGGCTAGCTCAATATGATGACTACTTGATAGTTTAGTGCACCATGCTTAAACGGCTTAGAATCGGGACTTCAAAGACGTTTTGAATGTCATGGACCATATGAGATGTTCCAGGAGTTGAAGTTAATATTTCAAGCAAATACCTGAGTTGAGAGATATGAAGTCTCCAACAAGTTCTATAGCTAAAAGATGGAGGAGAATAGCTCAAGCAGTGAGCATGTGCTCAGATTGTCTGGGTACTACAATCGCTTGAATCAAGTGGGAGTTAATCTTCCACATAAAATAGTGATTGACAGAATTCTCTAGTCACCATCACCAAGTTAGTAGAACTTCGTGATGAACTATAATATGCAAGGGATAACGAAAACGATTCCCAAGCTCTTCGTAATGCTGAAATCGACGAAGGTAGAAATCAAGAAAAACATCAAGTGTTGATGGTAAACAAAACCACTAGTTTCAAGTAAAGGGACAAAGGGAAGAAAGGGGAACTTCAAGAAGAACGGCAAGCAAGTTGCTGCTCAAGTGAAAAAACCCAAGTCTAGACCTAAGCCTGAAACTGAGTGCTTCTACTACAAAGGAACTAGTCACTGGAAGCGGAACTACCCAAGTAATTGGCGGATAAGAAGGATTGAAAAGTGAACATATGTATATTTGATATACATGTTATTGATGTGTACTTTACTAGTGTTTATAGCAATCCCTCGGTATTTGATACTAGTTTAGTTGCTATGAATAGTAACTCAAAATAGGAGTTGCAGAATGAACAGAGACTAGTTAAGGGTGAAGTGACGATGTGTATTGGAAATGGTCCAAAATTGATATGATCATCATCGCACACTCCATATACTTTCGAGATTAGTGTTAAACCTAAAATAAATGTTATTTAGTGTTTGTGTTGAGCATGAATATGATTGGATCATGTTTATTGCGATACGGTTATTCATGTAAGTTAGAGAATAATTATTGTTGTGTTTACATGAATAAAACCTTCTATGGTCATACACCCAATGAATTTGGTTTGTTGGATCTCGATCGTGGTGATACACATTTTCATAATATTGAAGCCAAAAGATGCAAAGTTAATAATTATAGTGCAACTTATTTGTGGCACTGGCGTTTAGGTCATATTGGTGTAAAGCGCATGAAGAAAATCCATGCTGATGGGCTTTTAGAATCACTTGATTATGAATCAGTTGATGCTTGCGAACCATGCCTCATGGGCAAGATGACTAAGACTCTGTTCTCTGGAACAATGGAACGAGCAACATATTTGTTGGAAATCATACATGCTGATGTATGTGGTCTGATGAATATTGAGGCTCACGACAGGCATCATTATTTTTTGATCTTCACAGATGATTTGAGCAGATATGAGTATATCTACTTAATGAAACATAAGTCTGAAACATTTGAGAACTTCAAAGAATTTCAGAGTGAAGTTGAAAATCATCGTAACAAGAAAATAATGTTTCTACGATCTGATCATGGAGGAGAATATTTGAGTTACAAGTTTGGTCTACATTTGAAACAATGCAGAATAGTTTCGCAACTCACGCCACCCGAAACACCACAACGTAATGGTGTGTCCGAACGTCGTAATCGTACTTCACTAGATATGGTGCGATCTATGATGTCTCTTACTGATTTACCACTATTGTTTTGGGGTTATGCATTAGAGATAACTACATTCATGTTAAGTAGGGCACCATCTAAATCCGTTGAGACGACGCCTTATGAACTGTGGTTTGGCAAGAAACCAAAGTTGTCATTTCTTAAAGTTTGGGGCTGCGATGCTTATGTGAAAAAGCTTCAACCTGATAAGCTCAAACCCAAATCAGAGAAATGTGTCTTCATAGGATACCCAAAGGAGACTGTTGGGTACACCTTCTATCACAGATCCGAAGGCAAGACATTCGTTGCTAAGAATGGATCCTTTCTAGAGAAGGAGTTTCTCTCGAAAGAAGTGAGTGGGAGGAAAGTAGAACTTGATGAGGTAATTGTACCTGCTCCCTTATTGGAAAGTAGTTCATCACATAAACCGGTTCCTGTGACGCCTACACAAATTAGTGAGGAAGTTAATGATGATGATCATGAAACTTCAGATCAAGTTATTACTGAACCTCGTAGATCAACCAGAGTAAGATCCGCACCAGAGTGGTACGGTAATCCTGTTCTGGAATTCATGTTACTAGACCATGATGAACCTACGAACTATGGAGAAGCGATGATGAGCCCAGATTCCGCAAAATGGCTTGAAGCCATGAAATCTGAGATGGGATCCATGTATGAGAACAAAGTGTGGACTTTGGTTGACTTGCCCGATGATCGGCAAGCCATTGAGAGTAAATGGATCTTCAAGACGAAGAAGGACTCTGATAGTAGTGTTACTGTCTACAAAGCTAGAATTGTCGCAAAAGGTTTTCTACAAGTTCAAGGTGTTGACTAGATGAGAGTTTCTCACTCGTATCTATGCTTAAGTCTGTCCGAATCATGTTAGCAATTGCCACATTTTATGAAATCTGGCAAATGGATAAACAAAACTACATTACTTAATGGATTTATTAAAGAAGAGTTGTATATGATGCAACAAGAAAGTTTTGTCAATCCTAAAGGTGCTAACGAAATATGCAAGCTCCAGCGATCCATCTATGGACTGGTGCAAGCATCTCGGAGTTGGAATATACATTTTGATAAGTTTATCAAAGCATATAGTTTTATACAGACTTGCGGTGAAGCCTGTATTTACAAGAAAGTGAGTGGGAGCACTACAGCATTTCTGATACGTATAGGTGAATGACATATTGTTGATCGGAGATAATGTAGAATTATTCTACAAAGCATAAAGGAGTGTTTGAAAGGAGTTTTTCAAAGAAAGACCTCAGTGAAGCTGCTTACATATTGAGCATCAAGATCTATAGAGATAGATCAAGACGCTTGATAAGTTTTTTCAACGAGTACATGCCTTGACAAGATTTTGAAGTAGTTCAAAATGGAACAGTCAAAGAAAGAGTTCTTGCCTGTGTTACAAGGTGTGAAATTGAGTAAGACTCAACGCTCGACCACAGCAGAAGATAGAAAGAGAATGAAAGTCATTCCCTATGCCTTAGCCATATGTTCTATAAAGTATGCCATGCTGTGTAACAGATCTATTGTATACCCTACACTGTTTTTTGGCAAGGGAGTACAATAGTGATCTAGGAGTAGATCACTAGACAGCGGTCAAAATTATCCTTAGTGGGATAAGGATATGTTTCTCGATTATGGAGGTGACAAAAGGTTCATCGTAAAGGGTTACGTCGATGCAAATTTTAACACTAATCCAAATGACTCTAAGTCTCAATCTGGATACATTTTGAAAGTGGGAGCAAATAGCTAGAGTAGCTCCGTGCAGAGCATTGTTGACATAGAAATTTGCAAAATAAATATGGATCTGAATGTGGTAGACCCGTAGACTAAACTTCTCTCACAAGCAAAACATGATCACACCTTAGTACTCTTTGGGTGTTAATCACATGGCGACGTGAACTAGATTACTGACTCTAGTAAACCCTTTGAGTGTTGGTCACATGGCGATGTGAACTATGGGTGTTAATCACATGGTAATGTGAACTATTAGTGTTAAATCACAGGGCGATGTGATCTAGATTATTGACTCTAGTGCAAGTGGGAGACTGAAGGAAATATGCCCAAGAGGCAATAATAAAGTTATTATTTATTTCCTTATTTCATGATAAATGTTTATTATTCATGCTAGAATTGTATTAACCGGAAACATAATACTTGTGTGAATACATAGACAAACAGAGTGTCACTAGTATGCCTCTACTTAAGAAGCTCGTTGATCAAAGATGGTTAAGTTTCCTAACCATAGACATGAGTTGTCATTTGATTAATGGGATCACATCATTAGGAGAATGATGTGATTGACTTGACCCATTCCGTTAGCTTAGCACTTGATCGTTTAGTTTGTTGCTATTGCTTTCTTCATGACTTATACATATTCCTATGACTATGAGATTATGCAACTCCCGTTTACCGGAGGAACACTTTGTGTGCCACCAAACATCACAATGTAACTGGGTGATTATAAAGGTGCTCTACAGGTGTCTCCAAAGGTACTTGTTGGGTTGGCGTATTTCGAGATTAGGATTTGTCACTCCGATTGTCGGAGAGGTATCTCTGGGCCCACTCGGTAATGCACATCACTATAAGCCTTGCAAGCATTGCAACTAATGAGTTAGTTGCGGGATGATGTATTATGGAACGAGTAAAGAGACTTGCCGGTAACGACATTGAACTAGGTATTGATATACCGACGATCGAATCTTGGGCAAGTAACACACCGATGACAAAGGGAACAACGTATGTTGTTATGCGGTTTGATCGATAAAGATCTTCGTAGAATATGTAGGAGCCAATATGGGCATCCAGGTCCCGCTATTGGTTATTGACCATAGAGGTGTCTCGGTCATGTCTACATAGTTCTCGAATCCGTAGGGTCCGCACGCTTAACGTTCATTGACGATATAGTACTATGAGTTATGTATGTTGGTGACCGAATGTTGTTCGGAGTTCCGGATAAGATCACAGACATGACGAGGAACTCCAGAATGGTCCGGAGATAAAGATTGATATATGGGATAATAGTGTTTGGACTCCGGAAGGGTTCCGGAATTCACCGGAAGGGGTTTCGGATGTTTCCCGAAATGTTTGGGTATGAGAACACTTTATTTGGGCCAAAGGGGAAAGCCCACAAGGTATTTGGAAAGCGCAAAAGGAAGTTTTGCTGAGTCCAGGGGCCAGACGCCAGGGTCCCTGGCGTCTGGGTCCAGACGCTGGGAACCCTGGCGTCTGGCCCTGGAGTCCGAGAAGGACTCTCGCCTTTCGGGTGAAACCGACTTTGTGGAGGCTTTTACTCCAAGTTTCGACCCCAAGGCTCAACATATAAATAGAGGGGTAGGGCTAGCACCCAAGACACATCAAGAAACACCAAGCCGTGTGCCAGCAACCCCGTCCCCTCTAGTTTATCCTCCGTCATAGTTTTCGTAGTGATTAGGTGAAGCCCTGCGGAGATTGTTCTTCACCAACACCGTCACCACGCTGTCGTGCTGCCGGAACTCATCTACTACTTCGCCCCTCTTGCTGGATCGAGAAGGCGAGGACGTCACCGAGCCAAACATGTGCAGAACTCGGAGGTGCCATGCTTTCGGTACTTGGATCGGTCGGATCATGAAGACGTACGACTACATCAACCGCATTGATATAACGCTTCTGCGAACGGCCTACGAGGGTACGTAGACAACACTCTCCCCTCTTGTTGCTATGCATCACCATGATCCTGTGTGTGCGTAGGAAATTTTTGAAATTACTACGTTCCCCAACATTTATATTACGAGATGTTGAACCTGGTAGTTATAGGGAAAATACTATGGTTTAGATTTAGATGTTGGTTTTCAGTAATGAAAATCGGAAGGGGGAAACCCTTCTTTGATTAAAAAACTACTACCTCCGTTCTGGTTTACTAGTCCCCATTGTATTTTGGGTCAAAGTTTGTCCACAAATTTTACTTGTAAAATGTGAATGGAAAATGAGATTTTGTTATACGCAAACAAAAAAGGACTAGAGGGAGTGATTGCTCTGACACGGACGCGACCTCTCATAGCGCATGCATTGAACCGGCACGCCGGCCAAGAGGGCCCCACTCGCTGCAGGCCCGGCTAAACACGCCTCCTCGCCGTATGCAACCGGATTCAGACTGCCCCACCTGCCTTCATTGAATCCGCGCGTGTGCCGGCAACACGTCCTTCCGCGAGCCGGCCGGCATTTTAGAACAGAAGAAATTACCAAAATATAATTAATTACGCATGGTCTTGACTTGTTGTGCTTGCTCTGGTAGCAGGAACTAGAGGTTTTTCTTTATTCATAACTCTCCTCATTTTTTTGGCTTTGAAGTGAATCATGGTTGTGGACATTATGTATGAATGTGGAGATATCTGTGAACATGAGTTTGATGTGGAAGTTGAACTTGGAATGTCGGGCTTGCGTGTGAACTATACCATGTCCAATGCTTCGTCTGTTATTGTTTGGAAAGTAATTACCGTTATTACATGACCCGAAAAAAATTGTGCCACATCAGTAGATGCACAGACATCACAACAGGCATGCTGACTGGATAAACATTTGAACCTAGCTACTATGAAGGAAATTTTGTATTGACAATAGTTTTAGATAGAAGGAGATGCCTAGTCTGCTCTGCCTCTGCTAGCTTATTTCTGGCTTCTTCCATCTCTTCTTTGGCATGGGTGAAGAGAGCATCTGATTGCTCTTTTCGCTTCTTTAGGAACTCAACTACATTCTCAAGGGCTGCTGCACGCTTTCTTTCAACCTTTACTATAGCCACGAGGACACGAACAGCTGACGACTCGACCTGGCTTGTGTGTAATCCAGCATCATCTGGGAATTTGCACCTTGTGTCTAATCCAACATCATTAGGGAACTGGCACCTTGTGTGTAATCCAGCCTCATTCTGGAAACATGATCTCGAGGTTGACCATACTTCCCTCCTCGTAGGAACTGCATCCTAACATGAAGTTACTTCTTTTTTAGATCAGTACTCAGAGCAACCCAGATCCATTTAGTAGAAGCCAGATAAACAAAACTGGGAGACGTGAATTCAAAAGGAAAAAAAATAAAAACAGACTACAAGATGAGAACACCCACTTCCTACATCAAGCTAAAACGAAAGCATTAGGACGATTAAGACTCTTCTTATGACACATCGAAGAACACGAGGCTTAAGAGAAACAGAAACTACAACATATACACATCGAAGAACACGAGGCTAAACGAAAGTAATTGAAAGGGTGTTACTTACCAAAGCTCGTTTTACAGGTTCGGTGCAGCTCCTATTTAACTTGTCACACTCCTTGAAGATGTCCCCAATATCCCGTGTTTGGTCTTCATTGCTCCTCTACATGTTCGCACTCGTGGTTTTAAAATCTCAACATGGCAAGAAAAATGGAGGCTATAACCAATTACTTTTATGGGAACAATAGCACCCAGGAAATTCGAAGGGTAGGTATGAACAAAATTGGAACTGCACATGTACTGCTAAGTGATTCAATACACACATTACCAATCGAGGAGGAGAACGATGGTCACGGCGGCCTCTGTGAGTCATGGTCGGCAATGGGAGTAAGTTCATTGTCCACGATGGTGGTGCTTCTGCGCTTGGCGTCGGCTTCCGAGAAGCAGATCCAAGACCGTGGAAGACGGTGCCGGGGAAGAGGCTCCATGTATGATGACAATGGTGGACCGGCTCCAGTGCGGCGTACGAGGTCGTCGATGAGGCAGATGCATTGCGGTGGACGAGTGCGCCGATGTAGAAGGGGAGGAGCACGAAGGCTGCGGTGCTGTGGAGAAGTCTATTTTGCGGTGGGGATAGAAAATGGGGAGTATTCAGGTGTACTACTCTAGGTGCCGGGGTGGGGTTGGCTGGGTAGGGTGAACCTGAAGTTATGAAAACAACCCCTACCAACCGTCATCCATAGGCCTGTTCCGAAGGCTATGATGGTAACTTCCCACTTCTCGAATCAGGGTCGCGGGAGATTTTCCCGCCGACCTCAAAATTTTGTGACACTGAACTCCCTGTGTGGCGTGTTGGGTGATTCAGCTAAGCAACTAGTACTAGTAAACTCTGCATATTAGGTTTGACCAAAGTCAAACTTCCTAAGGTTTGACCAAGTTTATAGAAAAATATAAACATTTACCATAACAGATATGTATGATGTGAAAGTACATTCAATAATGAATCTAATGGTATTTATTTGTTATTGTATATCTTAATATTTTTTGTTATACACTTTCTGAGAGTTTACAAAACTTGACTTGACCAATGCTAATACGTGATACGTCTCCAACGTATCTAGAATTTTTGATTTTTCCATGCTATTATATTATCAACCTTGGATGTTTTATATGCATTTATATGATTTTTGGGACTAACCTATTAAGCCAGAGCCCAGTGCCAATTTCTGTTTTTTCCTTGTTTTAGAGTATCGCAGAAAAGGAAAATCAAACGGAGTCTAATTGACCTGAAACTTCAAGGAACTTATTTTTGGAAAGAAAGCAATACAGGAGACTTGGAGTGCACGTCAGGGGATCAACGAGGAAGCCACGAGGCAGGGGGGCGCGCCCACCCCCTGGGCGCGCCCTCCACCCTCGTGGGCCCCTTGTGGCTCCCCTGATGTATTTCTTTAGCCTATATATATATCCATATACCCTAAAACTATCGGGGAGCAGAATAGATCGGGAGTTCCGCCGCCATAAGCCTTCGTAGCCACCGAAAACCAATCTAGACCCGTTCCGGCACCCTGTCGGAGGGGCAATCCCTCTCCGGTGGCTATCTTCATCATCCCGGAGCTCTCCATGACGAGGAGGGAGTAGTTCTCCCTCGGGGCTGAGGGTATGTACCAGTAGCTATGTGTTTGACCTCTCTCTCTCTCTCATGTTCTTGAGGTGATACGATCTTGATGTATCGCGAGATTTGCTATTATATTTGGATCCTATGATGTTTCTCCTCCCCCTCTAATCTCTTGTAATGGATTGAGTTTCCCCTTTGAAGTTATCTTATCGGATTGAGTCTTTAAAGATTTGAGAACACTTGATGTATGTCTTGGCGTGCGTATCTGTGGTGACAATGGGATATCACGTGATTCACTTGATGTATGTTTTGGTGATCAACTTGCGGGTTCCGCCCATGAACCTATGCATAGGGGTTGGCACATGTTTTCGTCGTGATTCTCCGATAGAAACTTTGGGGCACTCTTTGAGGTTCTATGTGTTGGTTGAATAGATGAATCTGAGATTGTGTGATGCATATCGTATAATCATACCCACAGATACTTGAGGTGACATTGGAGTATCTAGGTGACATTAGGGTTTTGGTTGATTTGTGTCTTAAGGTGTTATTCTAGTACGAACTCTAGGGCTGTTTGTGTCACTTATAGGAATAGCCCAACGGATTGATTGGAAAGAATAACTTTGAGGTGGTTTCGTACCCTACCATAATCTCCTCGTTTGTTCTCCGCTATTAGTGACTTTGGAGTGACTCTTTGTTGCATGTTGAGGGATAGTTATATGATCCAATTATGTTATTATTGTTGAGAGAACTTGCACTAGTGAAAGTATGAACCCTAGGCCTTGTTTCCTATCATTGCAATACCGTTTACGCTCACTTTTATCATTAGTTACCTTGCTGTTTTTACATTTTCAGATTACAAAAACTATTATCTTCTATCCATATACCACTTGTATCACCATCTCTTCGCCGAACTAGTGCACCTATACAATTTACCATTGTATTGGGTGTGTTGGGGACACAAGAGACTCTTTGTTATTTGGTTGCAGGGTTGCTTGAGAGAGACCATCTTCATCCTACGCCTCCTACGGATTGATAAACCTTAGGTCATCCACTTGAGGGAAATTTGCTACTGTCCTACAAACCTCTGCACTTGGAGGCCCAACAATGTCTACAAGAACAAGGTTGTGTAGTAGACATCAATATGCGGACTTAAATAAAAACGAAGGGTGTACACATTTGTTTTCTTAGTATGTAGTGAATTAATCATTTGTTGAAATTGTGAAATAAATATATTAGGCTACTGACTTCGAATGTAATGGTCTATACAATTCAATAGTTACAATCATTGTCGAATTCCAAGATGTATACGAGGTCTATAGTACTTCACAACATGCTCAAACTCGCATAATCCCAATCAAATGACCATCAAAATGCATTTCATAGTTATTACTTTGTAGGATGCAACAAAACCAACAATAACTCTACATCAGCCATTATAAAAGCAACATTTTGAACATATCCCAATGTGTGAATGAAACGTCCAGAGAGAGCTTGCGAAGATGGAGCAGATAGGGCGGGAAAGACTGTATGTATGTGGATGAGAGAGTAGGAGACAAACCTAACGAAACAGGGAGAGGGAGATGGAGAGATAAAGAGAGAGGAAGAAGTTAGGTCCATGAGAAAGATGGAGACATGTAATATAACGTGTGCATCCGGATTCTGTACACATGGAAGGAGAAGAGACAACAGCTTTGATGAGAGAGCAGGAAAAACATGGACGAGAGGGGAAGGATCTCGTGGGTTGAGGGATTGATAAATTTGTGCGGGGGAGAGAGGGATTGGTAATTTTGTGCGAGAGAAAGAGGGTGGGGGAGGAGTTAGTCAGCCGTCGTCACATCATCCTGCTTCCAAATGGCCCTGCATTCTCTAGCGCAGTGTGGTCACCGTCTTCGATCTCCTCGATGCCCTCTTTGAAGATTGAGGTGTTGGGCATGCTGGGGTGCAGAGAAGCACAAGCGAGAGTGGTCGCCATATAACCTTGAATGGGGAGGAATTGTGTGCTCGGGGGAGTGTGTGTGCTGTGTGCTGTGTGTGTGTGTCAGATATTGAGAGAAAACAAACCTAAGGAGAGAAATGTGTGTGTATGTGACAGAAAGCTACATGCTAAATAAGGTATTCACGAAGAGATTGTGCGTGCGAGATAGAGAGCGATGTGAGGGCCTTGAGGTGGGCAGGGGTCGGGTGAGCGTGTCAAAATGTGCGCGTTGATGCATGTGTTACACGCGATTGTGCGAGGGATGGACGAATCGAGAGAGATGGTTGTTGTGTTACGGATGCTCCTCTCTCTCTCTCACACACACACAAGTAAAATAGAAGACCGTTCTCTCATGTATACACAAGTACACAATGTATCGGCATCTGTCTATGTCTCACTCATGCATGATCATTTGCACATTCACACCTCTATGTCTCTATAACACGCACACCGTCTCCACATTGCCCTTTCGCCACAAAACACATATGGACACATACACACGTTCTGTCTCAGTCACAGACACAAAATCAGTATTAAAAAAAACTAGGGCGCACCTAAAATGTCCAAATCCAAATAAACACGAACTGGAGCTAAATTCAAATATATGGAAATATTGTAGCGTCAAGAACTTTTCCCGGAAAAAGTTGAGTAATATTCGGGGATTGTTTTCACACACACAAAAAGGTTCGGTGGATGTCCTTCGAGGCGACACGGTGATGCACCGTTCGATCGACCGCGCAGCCGCGGTTCACGTGCTTGCACAGGATTCTGTATCGTGGCTGTGGTAACTAATAAAAGCGCTGCCTAAGTCTAATGTTTATGTGTACTAGTTAGGTTTACTTTTAAGTTTGACCAACCCTATATAAAACTAAAGTAAGCTCCCATACGCGCACTCATCAATATGCCGCTGCCGCCGTTGCGCATGCCGGCGCCCGCCTGCTCTGACCAACAATTTCTCGCCCATCACCGCCATGTCGCCGCCAAGCCAAAGGCTCGCCCGCTCACGTCGTCTGCAGTCCCTCCTCGCGATGCCGCCGCGCTGCCAAGAACGTGAGTAGCTGGTGGAGCCGCGTCTATGCACACAACATACAAAGAGGAGGACGAGCGCGTGCTCCAGCACGCCAGCGAGGAGGAACTAGCATGCCATTGTCATCTTCGCCCATGCGGAGGAGGTGCGCATGGTGGCTATCGCGGCAGAAGCCGGTTGCGCGTGTGTTGAGCCCGCAAACGGGTGCGGACGCGGAATCTACCTCCAAGACCTTGAATGCCACGTGGATCCTGCAATCTGAAGGAGCAATTTGGGTCAGTCGACTCTTGTGAGCCGTTTGATGCAACATGGATGGCTAGAAGGGCTTCTTCAACCTCCGAAATTGATGCACGGTTCATCTTCTCAGCCCGCCACACGCCTAACCGCCTGCCGCCGCCGCGCCCTCCCGTGAACCGCCTGCTACCGCCATGCTCCCCCCACCCCGCCATCCGTTTAACCCCGGGCATGATCCATTTTTTCTGGTGAACTGCATTCGACACCCAACACTCATAAGATAGATCATGGGCACCCTGCCACCCTAATATAGATACTGGGGTAGCTTCTCTCCCGTCTTCTTCTTTCGCTCCGTCGAACTTCTTTCACAAATCGACTGACCCAAATTATACTACTTGTACGAACGTATTAAGTACAGTAGGAACACGAAGAAATGAGCAGTAGTACCAACTGCAAGAAGAACAGTAGTAAGGCATAGTACTAGTACTATTGTACGTACTAAAGAGTTCAAATAATGAGAAAGAACATAAATATAGTTCTGCTGGGGCCTTAGCACAACACACCCTTGAAAATAAACTAAGCAACTAGTCCGCTTGACACTGCAATAGAACCGGCATGAGCGACGGCACTGCCACCTACTCGGAGTCCGAGTCCACGTCCTCGACTTTGTCCTCGTCCCTCTTCCTCTTCCTCTTCGCCGGTGCTTCTTTGCTTGAACCGGACACTGGGCTCTGCTTCTTCATCCAACCCTTTTAGATATTTAAACAAAGGTAGGCATCCATTGCTGCGTACAGGATGTGATCTTCATCTAATGTCTTCGACTCCCATGCATGATGAAACTCGTGGTGAGGTTTCTTTAGTTTAGCGTATGAAGGATCAATCATGGCTGCTGCCAGGGTCAGGATTGAAGGCTAAGAGGAGGACACCAGGCTTGCCTTCTGGAGATCGAAGGGCTGGCCTACAACGAGGCCTATCCGACCCAGGACATCCCTGTCGTTCCTAAAGTCTATAGTAACGAATTTCACTCTTCCGTCCTTGAGGAAATTCTTAAAATCCTGGCACTCAACGTCGGCATGGCATATGTGGTAGACCAAGCACACGTTATGTACGCAAACCTGGATCACGACGGGCTTCTTCTTCTTTGCTTCCTTTAGTTTCTTCTCTCTTTGCAGGACTGTGGTGTACTCAACATCTAGCCCAGCGACCCACTCATCCGTTGAACTGTTGAACATGCGTAGGAAGCGAGAAAGGCATGCATTCACCATCACGGATCCACGTGTGTAGATGACGAAGAAATCAATGCCGGTGATGGCTCTAACCTGGTACTCAGCAGCATCCATGGAGATTTGGGAGGCCATGGATTTTGGAGGAGGGTTAGGAGAAGTTGAACTGGTGTAATGTGAAAGGACGGGACGACTGGGAGCGAACTGTTGTAAGGTACTGTACTAGTAGAAGACGGGGACGAGTAGGGCGTGCGAACGGCGTGGGGTTGCTGGCTTGCCCGGTGGATAAACGACTGCAAGCTCCCAAAGAGTTCTCGAGAACTATGCGGGACCCACTAGATGTCATGTCTACTAGACCCATATTGTAGGCCTGATGGTATAGCTTCTGCCTATTCACATGCCATGCCGGCGCGTGGGTAACTTCACTTAATTCTGTTAACCGTCGCGCCTCCCACGACCTTCGCCTCCCTTGCGCGGTCGCGCCCTTTGAGACTTGAACCGGCTATAAATGAGCAATTTTTTTGCCTACTCCGCATGCATGATACTCCCTATGGTCCTTTTTACTTCCGTCAACCGTTTGCGAAGTGTTTGACTAAATTTATACTAAAAATATCAATATCTACAATACTGATTATAATGAGTATAAGAACTACTATTAGATGAGTTAGATGAGTTAAAGATTCTAATCCTGAACTAACCCTGAAGTAACTCTAGTGAAAGAGGTGTTTGGATGACAGGGTTAGATGGAGCGCGGATACGGCGAGGTGCCTTCATGGGCGGTGCGAGAGGGAGGGAGGGAGGGAGAGGATGAGAAGCTTCGAGGAAGTGGGGAGGGATATGCTGCGGGGAGAGCGAGAGAAAAATGTGTTTTTTAGTGTCCTGAGAAGAACTAACCCAAATAAGCACCTCTTGGGTGGGTTAGATTTTTTTTCGGTTAGTTGAGTTCAAACTAACCCAAACTAACTCTAACACATGGATCCAAACAGGGCCAAGGTTAGCTATTAGAGTACTACTACCTCCATTCTAGTCTAAAGGGCTTGATTCAAAATTTTCACCTACTCTTAGCAAGATAGAGGCGGTGGAATAGTTTTTGTAGTTCTTCACAAAAAAATGTGTTTACCAATGCATGCATGAACACTAGTTACTCTAACCCCCTCTCTTCTTTAATTCTTTGCCACATCAGCATGTTTTCTATTCCGATGTGGATGATACCAGCTAAGATACGACCATTATGGTCAGCCTTAATCATCGCATGCAATAATTTAGTGCACCTTGAAATATGAACATGTGTGGGGCGTGTATGTTTTTAATGACTTGAGACTATACCTAGCCCAACATGCAAGATGAGACTTATTATGCACCGTTCCCCATACCTGTAGGAAGCCCGTTCGTCTCCAAATCTTTTCCTCTCCATGTGTGGAAACAATATGTCTACCAGACTCTCCTTCTCCGTCGGACGGTCCCAACACTCCACCCCGCGTGGAAAAAATCTGCATGCATGACTCTCCTCACCCCGCGCTCGTCCAATCTGTTGTGACCAGCAATATTTCCACCCCTTCCCTCCCCCGTAATTTACTCCAACAAATATGCCCACGTAGCTGTTACACGCAACATATCTTCTGGGACGCTGCTTCAGTTACTTAACTGCAGGTGCATTGGGTCACTGACATATGGGCCCAATAGGGGTCTGGCCCACATGTCAGTGACACAACTGGACCTGCAGTTAAGTCAGTTCAGCTCAGTCCATATCTTAAGTAGGTGTGCTATTGCTCGCTATAAATACTGCGCCTCCCATGACATCGCTATCTCCTCCCCCTCACATTCATGTTCATCACTATCTCCCCCTCCCTCTCATGTCGACCACCATGGCATCACCTCTCCCAAGCCCTAGGTGCCCCTCGCTGCACTGCGCGGATGGTCACCCGTCGCCGTTCCTTTCCTCGCCACCACTAGTCGAGGAGGACGCGTCGATGTTCCACTCCTCGCTGCGATGCGTCAAGGTGGACGCGTCGCCGTTCCGTTCCTCGTCGCCACTAGTCGAGGAGGACGCATCGGCGTTCCGCTCCTCGCCATGACGCGTCGAGGTGGATGCGTCGGCGTACCCAATCTTGCCAGCACGCGCGTTGGAGGACGCGTCGGCTCCCTGCTATGAGGAGAACGCAGCACCGCCCACCGAGCCCCCACAGCCTTGAGGAGCTTTGGAAAGAAATGGATGTCGCCTTGTGGGAGGCTTTGCCTCCAGCAGAGTGCGCCAAAATAGAGGCGGAGAAGAAGGCCGAGGAAGAGAAGCGCACCGTGGAACAAGCTGCCTGGCATGCCTATGTTGCATCCAAGAGAGTCAGGCAATTGGCTCTTTGGCAGAAGGCTCGTGCGAGGGCCGTGAGGGTGGCAGAGGACGCCTGTGCCGAAGCCTTGAGTGCAGTCGGACCCAAGCGCCTCATCTATGCTTGGCGGTACGTGGACCAGGTGCACGCTTCCAGCGAGGAGGAGTACCTGTTGGCGCCGGATCACCACACCGGTGAGATCGCGCTCGCCCGCCGGCAAGCCGCCAATCAGCACCTCACGAGTTGCGAGGCTGAGGAAGAGGCGTTGTGTCGGCGCGCTGGGAAACGACTGCACACCAGAGCACTCATGGCGCACCGCAAGCGCTCATGCGAGCACCGTGGCTTTTAGTAGGAGTATAATTTTTGTTTCGTAAGGCGATCTCATTAGTTTTGGGACGCAAATGATAAATCCCAAACATTCAGGAATTATTAGCGTCCTTAATTAACTTTGTAACAGGGAAAGTTTGGAAACCTTGTGTATTCGTACGCATTTTGTAAGTACGTGCGTATAGCACAAACTTTACTATATACTATCGCACTATGCATCTCTCTCTATATATATGCTTGCAGACTGTGCTACTCCTTCCGTCCAGGTCAATAAGTCATCTTTGGTTGTGCACCATGACCAAGAAGGAGGGAAGACTTATACACCTAGACAGAGGGAGTACTACCATCTTATGTACGTGCAAATGCAGGTTTTAACATTACGATGCGGTTTTTGTAAAAGTAGAAAAACAGCACTAGTCAAGCTTGTGAAACGATTCAATGCAAAACAAATGCAAAAATGCTCGTTTGATTGTTTACTTTTAGCTTCCTTCTCTGTGGTTATTTCTCTGTCGTACTTTGTACAGAGTATCTCACTGGTCGAAAAGGCATGCAAATTCCCAAACCGCTTCCTACACCCTGTATCAATTTTTTTGCCTAACAAGTTGTGCCGTGCAATTGGAATTCCAACTTGAGTACTACTACTAGTAGGAGTACCAGGGGCCAGTTCTTTTAGGCTTCTAGATTAGTAATCCCATAACTACTACCTCCGTCCTGGTTTATTGGTCCCCATTGGAATCTGTGTCAAATTTTGATCATAAATTTAACTAATGAAATGTTATCTTTGGTCAAAATTTAGCACAAATTACAATGGTGAGGAATAAACCATAACAGAGGTACTACAAGTAGTAGTTTAGAAGCCCAAATAAATGAGGGAGGCGCCTTAATGTTACTCTCCACTGTGACTAGTCTTATGGGAAAAGCTGGGGAAGCCGCCAAAAGAACTGGCCCTAGGAGTAGTAGCTAGGGATCGAGTGTGCGAGATGAACCGGAGAAAGTAAATGCAGAGAGATGAAATGCAAAAAAGACGAAGGGATGTGATGTTTGCTTGTCCGTTTATTTTGCCAGGCCACTTATTATTGGGAGTGGTTGGGTTTTGTGATATGACGTCTTTACTGCCGCGCCATGAGCGGGGTGAGACTCCCATGCAGCGCCGCCCTCTACACTAGTACTGGGTCATGGTTTACTACATCGTTCGTGGTTTATCCCCCATTGAATTTGACTGAAGATTTAACTGACAAAATGTTAGTGCATGTCAACAAAAACAATATCGTTGGATTTGTATTTGAACGTAGTTTTCAATGATATAATTTTAGGTGACATGCATCATCATTTATCGTACTATATATAATGTTAGTTCAATTTTTTGTCGTACTAATCTATAGTAAGGTGCCCGTGCGTTGCACGGAAGAGTGAAATGCATTGATCGGGGAGTTGTTTATTTTGACAAAGGATGTGGGGGTCATCTCATGTGTAACGGGTATCGATAGGTTTCTTCGGATATTATTTCATCTCTAGAGCTCACAAACATCTGGGTGAAATAGATAAAAAAGTATCTTTTGCAAATAAATCGTTCAACTGTTCAACCTGCATCCAAAACTTGTGAAGAAATAACTCTTATTGTCCTTTGCAAGAAATGTGTCGGGTGGTTGGTGAGACATATGCCAACGGGTGGCTTATCATTGTGGGAGCCAATAAAACATCGCCGGTGCTTGGAAACGGGATAAGGCGAAAACATGCACGCCGGCGGATCTTACCCAGCTTCAGGACTCTCCGTGGAGATAACACCCTTACTGCTGCTCTGCGGGGTCTCCGCATGTTCACTAGATCGACAAGTAGCTACAAGAGGCTCCTTGAGCTGTTCGTTGAAAGGATGAAGAAGGGCAAGGCTAGCCCGCTTCTCCTCTCGATGTGGTGTCTAAAACTACCGAAAAGGGACCTTCCCTGCATGGGCACCCTAGGGGGTTTATATAGGCCTACCCCTAGGGGTACAATGGTAATCCGGCTGGGCGTGGGCCCTAGCCGTCTATGTCTACGCTCGCCGGCTTCTCCGATGATCGATGGGGCCCGCCGACTGGTGGACCCCGCCGGCTGCCGGCCTTCTGGTCGACAGGCCGGTCCCACTGCTCGGGGGTCTTGTTGGAGGCTGGTTACTGTTGCCTCGCCTTTGGTGACGAGGTCTTTGTCGTGGTAAGCATGGCTACAGTACTGCCGCCGGGCGGCTTATCGCTGTAGCCTTACCTCGTCTTATCTCCTTAATGAGGCGCCTCCTTCGAGGGAGTGAACTAGCCGGCTGTTGGGAGTCGGCCATACCCCAGGCCGACCGGGGGAGGCCTGGCCGCCTTTAGGCATCTCCCTGACTGAGGGGGCCTGCCACCCACGGGTCGTACTGACAGCTCGCCGTGGGTGACATCATGGTCAACATGGCAACAATGCCGCGCCGGACGGGTGATGGCCTCCCCGTACGACGCACTGTGGCCATGCGCGTCCCAGGATTCGGGGGTGGCAGGCTTTACTATAGCCATGACCCGTCTCATCGCCGTTATGTGGGTGCAGACTCTGAGGGCACGATCTTGGCCGCCTGCTGGGGGGCCGACTTCTTGGAGTCGGCCTTCTTGCGGCCGGCTTCCTAGAGCCGGCCCTCTTGTGGTTTTCTTAACGAGGATTTTTAGGGCTTGGCCACCTTCGTGCAGCCGGCCTGAGAGGTAGCTAGCTGGGGGAAGACGGCCCCACGCCTTGGATGCTTGGATGCTTGGACAGCCTATAATTTTTCTGGAGAGCCAAGGGGAGCCGGCTAGGCTACCCATGGTCATTTACTCCGACAGTAGTCCTCGAAGCTGGTTGGGCTCCGAGGCAGAAAAGAGACGAGAAGCTCAATCAGCTTCCTATCTTGAGGAGCCGGAAGCTGGGAGCCGGCTTTGATCAGGTGCGCCGTCTTCTGGAGGGCTTCGAAGCTTGAAGGGGGGAACCAGGCGGTGCGCGAGTCAGGCTGCGAGCTGACCGCTTGCCGCCTGCACGCCACATGGCACCCTACGGCTGGAAGGGCCTGCCAGCCCACGCGCGCGACGGGACACCGCCGCAGTCTGGGGCCCGCCACTACCGTGCTTGGTCCACGCGTGGATCTTCTGCGGCCCGGATGGACCGCGTGCCTCCCAGCGGCGGTTACCGCACGCCATTAAGGCGCAATAATAGCTGGACATGGGGGAATGGGCGCAGTTAATCCCACGCCCCCCACGCCTCGCCTACTCGGCTTCGCCGCACGAGGCTATAAGTGGGGGGGAGGAAGGGGAGCGGCAAATGCTCACACGCTCGCCCTCGCCCTGCCCCTTCCTTCTTCTTCTTCCTCTCCGTTGCCACAGCTTCCTGCCGCCGCCCGGCCCTTCCGCCAATCTTCTTGGCTCGCTGTTGCTGTGTCATGGCAGGGTCGCGCGCCTCTCCGCCGCCGCACCTTTCTCGTTGCCACGCCGTCCCCATGGCGCTGTCGAGCTCCTGGGATGGCTCCAACGTCCATGACGACCACGTCGACTTCCTCCACCATACGCGGCGGCTGCCAGGCGCTAACTACGTGCGGGTCCGCCTCGTGCCGGAGAGGGAGATCTCGCCGGCACCGGAGGAGGACGAGCGGGTAATCTTCCGCTCACACTGCCTGTGCGGCTTCGGCCTGCCGGCGAGCGGGTTTTCCGCTCCTTCCTCGAGTTTTATCATCTCCAGCCGCATCACCTCACTCCAAACACGGTGATGCTGCTGTTGGCCTTCATCGCCCTGTGCGAGGGCTTTCTTGGCGTCCTCCCCACCCTCAAACTATGGGGGGAATTCTTCCAGTGCAAGCTTGGCACTGTCGTCGCGGGCGTGCCCGCCCCATGCGGCGCCTTCATCGCCATGCGGAGGACGAGCGACAACAATCCATTTCTGCCCATCCCGCTAATCCAGTCGGTGAAGCTCTGGCAGAAATCTTACTTCTACGTGAAGAACGTCGCTCTGCAAGGCGACTTCGTCAATATGCCGGCTTACATGGCCGGCCCGCCAGCTGGGAGGCAGCCCTCATGGTCCTACCAGGCCAGGTCGCTGTCTCAGGGTGGGGCCGCCTCCGTTGCACGGCTCCGGGTGATGATCCAGTTGGAGGGCCTGACTAGGGCCGACCTAGTGGCCGTCTTCGTGGAGCGCCGGGTGCTCCCGCTCCAGGGCCGACCTCACATGATCTGCCAGATGAGCGGCCGCTTCGACCCGTGCCGGCTAAGCACCAAGGAGATGCCTCACGCCGAGGTGTCTTACATGGCAAACTATATTTCCAACTGCAAGCTCACCGAGGAGTGGCAGTACGGCAATGAGCCGTACTCTCGCGCCAATCCTCCGCCTACGGTAAGTTTCTCTTATCTTCTTCTTTCCCTATTGCCGGGTTCGCGATGGCCGACTCCTGACCAGTCAGCTTGTTTTCGGCAGAACCCCATGCTTCCGCCGGCAACCGGGGCTGCGGGGGTGGAATGCCAGTTCCTCCCCGAACGCGCGGTGGACGACGTTGACGACCCAGACCTGGGGGCGGCCGCCATGGAAGACGGCGTCGTAGGGGAAGGCGGCGAGGCAGGCGGCCCTGGGCTCGGGGCTGCCTTCGAGGACTGGCTGGATGACGATGAGGCCAAAGTTGTTCCGCGCCGTCAGCCAGCGCCCGATCATCAAGGCGCGGGCCCATCTGCCGCGCCGGCTGCTCGTGGTGGCGCGCAGAAATGCCGGGCCGCATGGACCCACTCTGGCAGTCGGCCAAAGAAGCCCAAGAGTACCGCGGCGGCGACCAAGCGGGACGAAGCGGCCGCGAAGGCGGCCTGCTTCCGCAAGGTGGTGAAGCAGCCGCATGCGGTTTCAGCCTAAGTGTCATTTTCTTACGCCTTTGTTTTTCTTCTTCAGTTGATATTCTTCTAAGCCTTCTTCTTGACTTATCAAACAGGGCCCCACTTTCCCTTGGGCGGGTCCCTGCCGCCTCCATAGTCGGAGCCGTGGGAGGGTCTTCAAGCTCCCGCCGTGTGGATCCCCACGCCGATCTCCTAGAGGCGACGGAGCAGAACGCGCGGGAGGCGCGGGAGGAGCGGGAGGCGGAGGAGCGGAGGGCGGTTCGGGAGGTGAGGGAGAAGTCGGCTGAGGCGCGAGCCGACGCGCAGAGGGAGGCGGAGGCCCTGCAGAACCAACCTCCACAGCTCGTCATCCCCCTTCGTGCCGCGGCCCTCGACATCGCAGTGCCCCCGTCGGAGTAGGCCGGCCGCGGCCAGCCGGTGATGGAGAGGGAGGCGGTGCCGTCGCCGCCGACTGGAACAGGCCAAGGAGGCCGGCCCGATGCGCCGCTCGTGCAGCCGGCTGGAGGCGAGCCGACTGTGGGGGCGAATCTTGTGGTCTCGTCACCGTCTCGTCGGCGCACAGGGAAGGCGACTTCGGCGCCGGAGTCGCAAAAACCTGCGGGCGCCAGCTCGTCGGCCCAGGACCTGGAAGCGGCCAGTGATAGCTCGTCCGGGTGGACGCCGGGCGGTGGGACATCCGTGCTGAACGTGGCGGCGCAGGACGTCCGGAACCGGCTTCAGGCCCAAGCTGCCGCACTGAAGCAGTACACTCAAGAGTTTCTCTCGACGCAAACGGTTATTCGGGTGAGTCCTCCTGCTCTTCGTCGATTGCTCCTGATTTCTTCTGTGGGGGCGCGTCAGCCCACCCACTGGGTGTAGTCCCCGAGTTCCGAGTCGGCTGCTGAGCAGGCGGCTTGCAACTTCTTGGTAGACTTCGATTGCCGTCTTGTTCTTACTCGCATCTCTTATCTTATCCGCAGGAGTATCATAACCTCCGTGCAGCTGCTTTCAACTCCCAGGCCCAGGAGTTGAATCAGAAAGCCACTGATCTGATCGAGAGCCGGAGTAAGTGCTTCATCTTTTATCTCAAGTGGGGGCACGTCAGCGCACCCACTGGGTGTAGTCCCCGAGATTCGGGCCGACTGCTGAGCAGTCGGGTCGGATCTTTTCCTGACGACTTCTTTCTTCATATCTGCAGGGGCCAATGCTGAGTTGAGGGACCAGCTAAGTGGATCCCAGTCCGCCCTTCGTGCCAAGGAGGCCGATTGCACCGCCCTGGCTCAAGAGCGTGATCGCCTGGCCAAGAAACTGGCCGACCAGGAGGAGAGCCACAAGGTGGCCCTGACGGCGGCACAGGACAGCGAGGCTGCCCTCAAAGCCGAATATGAAACCGAGGCGGTGAACTGGACCGAGGCAAGGCAGGCGCTGAGTCAAGGCTGAGCCGGGTGGAAGACTTAATCGACGGTAGGCCGCCTTCTTCTTCGTTTCTTTGCCTGCCTCCTGCCATCTGGTTCGTCTTTTGATTTTGTGCTACTGCTTTCTTCTTTGTGCAGATTACTTTCCCGGTTACTCTGTTGCCGCTACCCAAGCCATCGAGGCCTACCGCGACGCGTGACGGCAGGCAGGGGCCGAGATCGCACCGGGTGCCGGCCGGTCACTTGAGGAGCAGCTTCTGGCGCTTCAAGCACGCCTTCAGCCGGCCCACCGCATGCTCCGCCGTCTTCAGCGTGCCGGGGCGCAAGTGCTGGCCGCCCTCTGGCCTGGCGAGGTGGTTCCCCGCACCCCAATTCGGACTGCCGACTGGCTGGAGGTCGCAGTCGGCCGCTTCGAGGCTTGGAAGGCGTTAGTGGCCTGGTCCGGTGCTGGGTGGGCGCTAGAATTCGTCCGAACTTGGTATCCCGGGCTAAACTTGGACCAACTGAGTACCTGGTGGCAGGAGGCCGACGAGGAGCTGGAAGCGGTGCGGCCGGCTATCGTCCAGCGCGCCTCAGCGATCGCTGAGTATACCGACACCAGCGCCTTTGCCCCTGAGGTGGATGATGCCGACGTCGCTCAGCCGTAGGAGTGGTTCGGGCTGAACCCGGGAGAAGGTGAGGACTCGGCGGAGGAGATTGCTTCCGGCGATGGGGGCGAAGAGGAGGAGGGAGAGGATGGTGAAGACGTTGTGCCAGACAGCGAAGCGACCAGCCCGCCTCAGCTTGATCGTGCCTCCAGAAATGAGGCACGTGCAAGCGCGCCGCCTGCAAGAGGTGATGATCATGCTCAGATTCACCAGCCGGTCACTCCTCCAGCCGGCACTGCCGTCTCCACCAACCTGCCCAACTCGCCCGTCGTTCCCTTGGCCTGATCCGCCGTCCTTGCTTTCCTGCTTGTTACTCTTTTGAACAACTTTTATTAAATTTGCGCAGTTCCACCCACTGGGGGTGTATTCAAACTATGTTGAATGCTGGCCTTTTGAAGGTCTTTTGTGTAAATATAATTATGCATGTGTTTGGCTTCCGTTCATGTTTGCTTTTCATCCTTTTGGCTTTTTTCCTTTGCCGCCTTCCCTTGGCCACCGCCTTCCTAGCCGGACAGCTGCTCTGCAGTCTGTGGCTGGAGAAGGACTTGGTCATTTTGGGAAGACAAGTACTCGAGCTTTCTTAGATTGCAGCAAGGTGAATGGGAAGCCGGCTGCTCTGGTAGCCGGTTGGCGGGGCAGGAGGCCGGCTCGCGTTATATAAGTTTGTTAGTCCTTAGCCGTTTTTCGTGTGGGCATCCTTTCCTGCCCTTGGCTTTTGCCAGTCGGACAGTCGATTCTTTGAGCTGCGACTTTTGACAAGAGGGGGCTTGGGTGCCGGCACACAACTTGTCTGACTGCAGGTAGAACTTTAGATATAACTCGAGGCGGCGAGTCCCCGGGCCGACTAGTCGAACCCGGTGCCGGACGAAAAAGCAAATGTAGTAACATAATCATAGGCATGATACTCATCATTCATAGATAAAAGAGGGTAGTCCCCGAGTGCTCCTCGGGGGACACTTTGTCTCTTACTTAGTACAAAAGGTAGCATGGTACATACTGCTTTTTAACTGTAAAGTCTTCGGAGGAGATTGGCGTTCTATGGTCGTTCCGACTCCTTGCCGGAATCATCTCTCTTGCGTGCCTTCGGCTTCTGCGCGTCGATTAGGTAGTAGGAGTCTTTGCCTAAAGCTCTGCTGATGACGAAGGGGCCCTCCCAAGGGGCCGAGAGCTTGTGCTGGCCGGCTGTTCACTGGATCAGCCAGAGCACAAGATCGCCCTCTTTGAACGATCTTGGCTTGACCTTTCGGTTGTGGTAGCGGCACAGACCTGCTGATAGATGGCGGACCGGCTGAGGGCTAACAGTCGGCCTTCTTCCAGCAGGTCGACGCCGTCTTCTCGTGCTTCCTTGGCCTCCGCCTCTGTGTACATGGTGACCCGAGGTGAGTCGAACTCGATGTCAGTTGGGATGACAGCCTCGTCACCATATACAAGGAAGAAAGGGGTGAAGCCGGTTGACTTGTTTGGGGTAGTGCACAAACTCTAGAGGACGGCCGGCGGCTCGTCGAGCCAATAGCCGGCCGAACGATCCAGTGGCACGACCATTCGGGGCTTGATGCCGGAGAGGATGAGGCCGTTTGCTCGCTCGACCTGGCCGTTTGACTACGGGTGGGCAACGGACGCTAGGTCCAGCCGGATGCCTTGTGTTGCGCAGAAACATGCCAGTGCTCCCTTTGCAAAATTTGTGCCATTGTCGGTGATGATGCTATGCAGTACGCTGTACCGGGTTGTGATATCTGCGATGAACGTCACGGCAGTCGGCACTTTCAGCTTCTTGATCGGCCTGGCTTCAATCCACTTGGTAAATTTGTCCACAACGACGAGCAGATGTGTCATGCCGCCGCGTGCCGTCTTGAATGGGCCCACCATGTCCAGCCCCCAGACGGCAAAAGGCCAGGTGAGGGGGATGGTCTTGAGTGCAGAAGCCGGCAGGTGTTGCTTGGAACTGAAAACTTGGCACCCTTTGCAGTGTTTGACTAGCTCCTTGGCGTCATCCAAAGCAGTCGGCCAGAAGAATCCATGGCGGAAAGCTTTGGCGACAAGTGATCTTGAGGCCGCGTGGTGGCCGCATTCACCGTGGTGGATGTCCTTGAGGATTGCTATGCCCTTCTCTGGCTCGACGCAACGCTGGAAGACTCCAGTGACGCTGCGCCTAACAAGCTCTCGGTTTACTATTGTGTATGCTCCGGCTCGGTGTTGGACTTGTCTTGCCGAGATCTCGTCAGTTGGCAACTCTCTGTTTACTAAGAAGTTGAGGATGGGCTGGGCCCATGATGGAGCTATGACTTCTTCTACTGTCAAAACTGCTACTGTGACCAGGGCGGGTGGGCTGGGTGGTGAAGAGTTGGAGTCGGCCACCGCTTGTTGTGTCGATGCAGTCCCCGGGCCGGCTGCAGTAGCCCCCGGGCCGAGTTCCGAAGTTCCCGGGCCGAGTTCCAAAGTTCCCGGGCCGGGTGCGACTATGGCAGTCCCCGGGCCGCCTGTCGAAGTCCCCGAGCCGCCTGCTTGGTTCCCCAAGTCAGATTCGACTGCGTTGGGGTCAGGCGGCACGAAGATGGAATCAGATTCTAGAGACGGCTTTATAGACGGCTTGAGGAGGCGGTGGAGAGAAACGCCGGGTGGAGCCTATTCGTGCCAGGGCATCTGCTCGCACGTTGTCAGCCCGTGGTACATGAAGGAACTCGCATCCTTCAAAACATCCACTGATTTGCTGAACGAGGAAGCGGTAGCTCGCCATGTTTGCGTCCTTGGTGTCCCAGTCGCCAGATGACTGCTGGACCACCAAATCCGAGTCGCCATAGCATAGGATCCAGCGGATGCCGAGCTCTTTGGCTAGCCGGAGCCCATGTATGAGCGCCTCGTACTCGGCCACATTGTTGGAGGCGGCAAAATGAATTTGCAATGTGTACTTGAGCTTGTCGCCCTTGGGAGAGGTGAGGATGATGCCGGCTCCCAAGCCGATGTGCATCTTGGACCCATCGAAGTGCATCTGCCAATGAGTGGAGTCGGGCGCCGGTGGCAGGTACTGGGTTTCGGCCCAGTCGACGAGGAAGTCGGCCAGTGCTTTGGACTTAATGCCGGTGCGAGGTTGGTAGAAGATCCTGTAGGGAGCTAGCTCAATGGCCCATTTTGCCACCCGGCCGGATGCATCCCGGCTGCCTATGATCTCGGCGAGCGGGGCAGTACATACGACCATGATGGGGTGCTCTTGAAAGCAGGGCTTCAGCTTCTTGGCGGCGAAGTACACACCGTAGCACATCTTCTAGTAGTGTGGGTAGTTCTGCTTCGAGGTGGATAATACTTTGCTTAAATAATACACCGGCCTCTGGACTAGCTGAGCTCGGCCTTCTTCTGGGCGCTGGACCACGATAACTGTGCTGACCACCCGGCTAGTGGCGGCAATGTAAAGGAGCATGGGCTCTTTCTTAGTCGGTGCCGCCAAGACAGACGGCGTGGTCAGCATCTTCTTTAGCTCGTGGAAAGCTTGGTCTGCTTGGTCGTTCCACTCGAAGTGAGTGGACTTCTTCATGAGTCGGTAGAGGGGGAGAGCTTTCTCTCCAAGCCGGCTGATGAAGCGGTTCAGGGAAGCCAAGCATCCGGTGAACTTCTGGACGTCTCGTAGCTTGGTGGGAATCTCCATTCTCTCTATGGCCTTGATCTTCACTAGCTTGCATTCGATGCCGCGTTCGGAGACCAGGAAGCCTAGAAGCTGGCCGGCTGGTACTCCGAACACGTATTTCTCGGGGTTGAGCTTGATTTGAAACCGGCGCAAGTTTTCAAATGTCTCTCTGAGGTCTTCCAGCAAGGTGCCGCGCTTCTCCGTCTTCACCACAATATCGTCTACATAGATGTGGGCATTTCTACCGAGCTGCTTGAGGAGGCATTTCTGCATGCAACGCTGAAAAGTGGCACCGGCATTTCTCAAGCCGAATGTCATAGTCAGGTAGCAGAAAGCTCCGAATGGTGTGATGAAGGCGGTCTTCAGGCGGTCAGCTGGATCCAACTTTATCTGGTGGTAGCCTGAGTAAGCATCCAAGAAGCTCAACAGCTCGCATCCAGCTGTGGAGTCTATTACTTGATCAATCCTTGGCTGGGCGAAGGGATCTTTGGGGCAGGCCTTGTTGAGGCTAGTGTAGTCTATACACATGCGCCACTTGTTATTTTTCTTTAGCACGAGTACTGGGTTGGCGAGCCACTCTGGAAAGAAAACCTCCATAATGAAGCCGTCTGCCAGAAGCTGGGCTATATCTTCTCCCACAATCCTTCTCTTCACTTCCGATAGTCGGCGGAGGGGCTGTTTGACTGGTTTTGCACCTTCTCAGACGTGTAGCTTGTGCTCGGCGAATTCCTTCGGAACACCCGGCATGTCCTTGGGGGACCATGCGAAGATGTCCCGATTCTCACGGAGGAAATCGACGAGCTCGCCTTCCTATTTGCTGTCCAGGTTTGCCCCGATGGTGGCAAACCTTTCTGGGAGCTCCGGGTCCAGAAGTATCTTCTTTGTTTCTTTGGCCGGCTGGAAAGAACCTTGGGCATCACACTCCTTGGGGTCGGGGGACAGGGCCAGCTGCTTGCCGGCCATGGCCATGACTTGATCCAATATCTTCTTCTCTTCAGCAATCACGAGGGACTCGGGCCGCCGGCTACTAGCTGCCGCACACTCGGAGGATTTCTTGTAGTCTCCGGCTATTGTGATGATGCCCTTGGAACTCGGTATCTTCATCTTGAGGTAGGCATAGTGGGGTACAGCCATGAACTTGGCCAGAGCAGGTCGGCCAAGCAAAGCGTGGTAAGGGCTCTCCAGATCCACTACCTCAAACCAAACTGCCTCTCGGTGGAAATGATCCTTGTCCCCGAAGAGGACATATATCTTGATCTTGCCGATTGCGGAGCAGGACAGGCCGGGTACGATGCCATGGAACACAGTCTGACTAGGCATGAGCTGCTTCGTCTTGATGCTCAGCTTCTCCATGCTGTCACGGTACAGTATGTTGATGCTGCTCCTGCCATCTATCAGCACGCGGGAGAAACGGGCAGCTTGCCTTTCTGTTGCGAGGGTGGCGTCCAAAACCAATGTGTAAGAGCCGAGAGACGGCATCACCTCTGGGTGATCAGTCTGGCTCCAGCTGATAGGCCTTTCTGACCAGTGCATGAACTCGGGATTATTGGATGCAACTGCGTTGACTTCTTGATGCTGTCGGCGTCGGCTACGCGGGTCTTCTGGTTGGCTTGTAAATACAACATAGGCGACATGCTCGTCGGGGAACTCGTCTTGAACAGCCCCGACTGCTGGTCGAGCGGCCGGCTGCGGAGGGGCCGGAGGCGGCTGACCAGCAGGCGGAGGCGGCGCTATCCCCTTGCCCTTGGAGATCCGCGTGAGCTAGTGGCATTTCCGGGTCGTGTGGTTTGAAGGCTTCGCACCGCTGTGGAACTTGCATGGGCATCAAGTGCTTGCTCGTAGGAGAAAGCCGGCTGCCAAGCCGGCCTGCTGCCTTTCTGCTTCTTGGGCGTTGGCCACCCTTCAGGTTGTTTGTCTTCGACTGTGGCCACCTGCCGACTGGTGGAAGGCGGCATGGGAGCCTTGCACTTGTGGTCGTTCTGGTACGGGCGCCGGCTGGAGTCTCCTGCCGGCGTCTTGGGACTCGGAGCGAGCACCTTCCCGGAGGCGTCTACTCGGAGCTCGGTCTTCATTGAGGAATCGGCCGTGGCGTATTTATCAGCTATGACCAGCAGCTCATCGAGGGTAGTCGGCTCGTCGCAGAGGAGTCGGTGCTTGAGGAGGGTGCCTTCTCGGCAGCCAGCAGTGAAGTACTCTATAGCTTGAACCTCGTGCACCCCTTCGCAGGAATTGTGGAGCTCGGCTCAACGCGTGAGGTAGTCGCGAGTTGATTCATTGGACCCTTGTACACACAAGGAGAGCTGTCGGGGCTTGGGACCCCGTTTGTAGGTGCTGGTAAAGTTGAGGATGAAGGCTTCTGTGAAGTCTAGCCAGCTGTTGACGCTGTAAGGCTTGAGGCTGTTGAGCCAGGTGCGCGCCGTGCTTTGGAGCATGAGGGGGACATACTTCACGGCAACACGCCTGTTGCCGTTCGCGATGCTAACCGCAGTGGAGTAGTCGATCAACCAGTCTTCCGGCTTCGTGGAGCCGTTGTACTTGGGCGTGTCTCTTGGGAGCGAGAACCCTTTGGGGAAGGGCTCGTCACGGATGCGGGGGCCGAAGCAAGGCGGGCCGACATCATCTTCTTCTTCCAGGGCCAGGGATCACGCGAGGCGGTCGATCCGGTGGCGGGCATCATTCTCGCCGACTCCTTCACGGCGGCCCAGTCAGCCGCTGAAAGTCGGATGCGTGACAGGCGGCGGGGTGGGATATCTCTCCCCACGAGGCGGAGGAGGAGGCGGGTCGCCCCGCCACTCCACAGCTCGAGGGCGGCCTTCTGCATCACGCTCGATGGAGATTCGAGTCCGGCTGCGGCTGGCAGCCGGCTCCTTTTCTTTCCTTGCACGGGTGTTGCCCGCAGTCAATGTTCGGGACATCGCACCGTGCTCTCGGCGTGGGGGAGGACTTTCGGCGCGGACACTGGCTTCATGCCGCTCTATGGCCGCGTCGATAAGCTGCTGGATGCGTCTGGTCATGTAGGGGAGCTCGTCGGGCCCCAGTCCATTCAGCTCGTCTGCAGCCGCCTGGGCAGCGTGTAGGTTCTCGAGAGGCGTGGCATAGACTGGGCGGTCTGCTCCTAGCACGTCGGCGATAGCCGCACCGTGTTTCTTGATGATGCTGACGCGGCTCGGCCCGTCGGGAGGCGGCATGCCGAAGGCGGCGCGGTCGACTTCGCGCTGGTGAGCCTCGGTGAGGCGTCTCATGGAAGCTAGCTTCTGGCCCTCCGCAACGAGGGCGAGGCGGCGCGCCTCCAGTGTGTTGGCGTCGGCGTCGGCCGGGATGGGGGCGGACAAGTCATGCAGCGCCGTCTGCAGGGCGTCGTGGGCGTTTTCGCCAAAGGCGGCGCCGTGGCTGATGACCAGTACCTCGGTGATGGCGCTGCCGCTGCTGTTGGCCCGAGGAAGAGGGTCGTTGATGATTACTATGTTGGTGGGGAAGGCGTCAAGCGACGCCGTGTCAGAATCGATGAGCATCGGGTCGGTGGAGCCAACCGACTCCAAGTCCGCGGCAAGCTCGTCGGAGACGTGGAGTTGGTCGAGGAGGCCGACGAGGTGGCTCTCGGGGCAGCCTGTGCCCGCGTCGGACGCGGGCTTGGCGGAGATAAGAGCCTCGCCAAGTAGATCGGCGAGGTAGCTCGCCGCGCAGGCGTCGGCGACGCCTTGGAGCGCGTCGGGGAAAGCGCCATCGGGCGAGCCGGGCTGGCTACGCACGCTGGGAACGAAGAGGGTTCCCGTCCAAAACAGGTCTCCGGACAACGGTGCACCTGGCCCCACGGTGGGCGCCAAATGTCGGGTGGTTGGTGCGACATATGCCAACGGGTGGCTTATCATTGTGGGAGCCAATAAAACATTGCCGATGCCTGGAAACGGGATAAGGCGAAGACTTGCACGCCAGCGGATCTTACCCAGCTTCAGGGCTCTCTGTGGAGATAACACCCCTACTGCTGCTCTGCGGGGTCTCCGCATGGTCACTAGATCGACAAGTAGCTACAAGAGGCTCCTTGAGCTGTTCAGTGAAAGGATGAAGAAGGGCAAGGCAAGCCCGCTTCTCCTCTTGATGTGGTGTCTAAAACTACTGAAAAGGGACCTTCCCTGCATGGGCGCCCTGCGGGGTTTATATAGGCCTACCCCCAGGGGTACAATGGTAATCCGGCTGGGCGTGGGCCCTAGCCGTCTGTGTCTACGCTCGCCGGCTTCTCCGCCGACCGATGGGGCCCGCCGACTGGTGGACCCCGCCGACTGCCGGCCTTCTGGTCGACAGGCCGGTCCCACCGCTCGGGGGTCTTGTCAGAGGCTGGTTACTGTTGCCTCACCTTTGGTGACGAGAGCTTTGTCGTGGTAAGCATGGCTAGAGTGCTGCCGCCGGGTGGCTTATCGCTGTAGCCTTACCTCGTCTTATCTCCTTAACGAGGCGCCTCTTTCGAGGTAGTGAACTAGCCGGCTATTGGGAGTCGGCCATACCCCAGGCCAACTAGGGGAGGCCTGGCCGCCTTTAGGCATCTCCCTGACTGAGGGGGCCCGCCACCCACGGGTCGTACTGACAGCTCGCCGTGGGTGACGTCATGGTCAACATGGCAACAGTGCCGCGCCGGACGGGTGATGGTCGCCCCGTACGACACACTGTGGCCATGCGCGTCCCGGGATTCGGGGGTGGCAGGTTTTACTGTAGCCACGCCTCATCTCATCGCCGTTATGTGGGTGCAGACTCTGAGGGCACGATCTTGGCCGCCTGCTGGGGGGCCGGCTTCTTGGAGTCGGCCTTCTCGCGGCCAGCTTCCTGGAGCCGGCCCTCTCGTGGTTTTCTTCACGAGGATTTTTAGGGCTGGGCCGCCTTCGTGCAGCCGGCCTGAGAGGTAGCCAGCTGGGGGAAGACGGCCCCACGCCTTGGATGCTTGGAGGCTTGGACAGCCTATAATTTTTCTGGAGAGCCAAGGGGAGCCGGCTAGGCTACCCATGGTCATTTACTCCGACAAAATGATCATCAAGAATTAGTTTTTGAGTATCCATTGTTATACATGTTGGCTACACATGACATGGCACTTTCTTATAGTCAACAGTTGGCTATACTATTTAAGTATTAACCATGCCCTTATACACCTAGACAGAGGAATTAAATCAGGATGACATGGAAGGGGGCAGAGGATATGTAAGAAATGGTTCATCATAAGTCTTTCACCAGTACTGTAGTAAAAATTCATACATGGAAGATTCTAGACTAAACCATAAATGGATACACTTTTATTCATGCGCGATACTCCAATAGAGCAAGATCATGCATGGAAGTCTCCACATGCTTAGACAGCGGATTACATTGAGCGAAGACTAATGATCAACATTTAACTTGATAATGCAGATGTCCAGGTGAACCTCCTTGGAGTCCCTGTGCACATTGTTGGGGGTCAAATAATATCGTGTGTCTTCCATGTCCACATTGGCAGGAAGGTCCCAGCTCGGCAGAGTTCAAGTCAGCTTGACGTAGCTAGTGTCGCCGCCCACGTACCTCCGAGGGGTAGTAATAGTGAGCATGCACCCATACATCGGCCTCGTGTCAGTGTCAGCGTCAGTGGCGTCGCCCCCGACGCACACTACAGAGACGGGGCGGCGGCCTGCGCGGGCCTAGCCGGTGCCCACAATCAAGAGGAAGACGCTGTTGTCCTCCTTCAAGACTAGCAGACGGTGGTGAACCTCCAGCGACTCCGGCACGGTGAATGGGTAGCACGTCTCATACTTGATGTTCTTCGCCAAGGGCCAGTAGTGATCGCCGCACGCCTGCGCCAGGTGATGCACTATATCCGCCGACGAGCCCCAAAATGGCACCGGGCACTCATAGCAGTAGATGAAGGGCTCCTTGGAGGCATCGACCAGGCCGTCCATGAAACGGGAGTGGCTGTAGGGGACATTCCGCCAGTTGAATATATGAGCAAGTTACTACGAGATTTAGTCCGAATAAGCACAAAATAAATCATGACGGCTATAACAGAGATTAAAATAATCATGCGGACTAGCATAGTAAATGAACAGATCGAATCTAGGACACAGACTAGAAACATGAATTCTACCACGATTTCGAACAGGAAGGACAGAAACACATACGGTGCAACGGGAGCAACACCATTGGCGTTGAGGTTGTCGCCCATGTCGTTGAGGAAGAGGTTGCCAAGGTCGGGGAAGAAGTCGTTGCTGCTAGCAGTCACGAGAGTGCACTCCACAAATTTCAACAGCGCCCGCCGAATGGAGCGCAGGAGGGAGTGACTATACGGGACATTGCGGCCGCCGAATGGAGCGCAGGAGTAGCCCACGAAGCAGTAGATGTGCTCCTCCCTAGTCTCTATTCTTATCTCTATCTCTACTACTCTTCTTTGTTTTTTATCTATACTACTATATGGTGTACCAATTTTGAAAATTCGAAACATGGGCCTAAGAAGTAATTTCAGCCATTGATAGGGTCAATCCTATGGTTCAGAATGCACAGATTCGCATCTACAGTTTCCACCATGTAGCTGGTTGTAAGTCACGAAGGTAAAGGATCAGATAGTTCAAGCCAAGGCAGACCTGGCAGCCAAGAACACCAGGATGGCTGTGGAGCGGGCTGAGTTGGATGCGCAGGCTTATCGTTAGAACACGTCAAATGATGTAATAAGGAGAAGATGCCGGTCTCACCTGCCTCCGGTTTATGAGCCAAGGAATCTCTTTAACACGCTAGGAGCAGGAACCAGTAACCGGCCGGTGGTAAACCGGGTTGAAGCACCTGGAACAGGGGCGCCGGTTCAGCCGCGCACAATGGATCTGCCTCATCCGAATATCCCGTCACAGCATGTGTCAACGCCTCCGGGTCATTTCTCCAACCCCTTGGATAGCATAGTTGCCACCGCTTCACGATTAGCAGCCCTCCCGGTCGAAGGCGAGTCCCCCGTAGCGGTTGAGACGCGACGGGCTAGGGAGCTCCTTTAGACAGCTTTGACTCAGCAGTAGGCTTATTTGTACAGTCGTGAGAGGATTCATTCCACCCCTCGCCCGAGCCGAAGCTACAGCAGACATATTGATGAAGCAGCTGTGTCAAGCAGTGCGCGGAATCGTAATCCGCCTCGTGGTCATAACCCGGCGGGCAGTGATGCCGATGTTCAGAACGTGGGGGACCAAGGTGGAGCACGTCGAGAGGCCGAGTTAGCAGCATAGTATGCGGCCGGTCAACCTTCTCCGTTCCATCCAGCGACTTCGGTTGAAATAGGAGTAACTTTTAGATCTCTGGGTCTGCCATGTTTGGCCCCGGCTTTGCGGAACGTACGGTTGCCCAAGGATTTTAAGGGCCCCTGTAAGGTACCCAATTATATGACCGATTTACTTTCGGAGGTGTGGGTCGAGAGTTATGAGATGGGGATGGAGCTATTGGATGTTGACGAGGCTGCATGTGCTAAGTATTTTACCCTGATGTTAGAAGGAACGGCTCGTACGTGGTTGAAGGGACTACCACCTAACTCCATTGGGTTGTGGGCTGAGTTAAAAGCCCGGTTTATCCAAAATTTCAAGGACACGTGCAAGCGGCCCATGTCGATTGTGGATTTGGCCTCCTGTGTCTAGGAAGAAGGTGAATCAACCACCCATTGGGTGCGCTGGGTTTCAACGATATTGCTTTCTTCAGACCGGATAATTGCTGATTCAGTAGTCCCGACGTTGGAGAAAAACTGCCGTTTTACGCCCCTCAAGCAGAAATTAGGGCGGCTCAAACGTCATTGCAATGACATGGGGACACTTATGGTAGCTTTGGTTAAGTATGCTAACTATGACGGTACCAAGGACCCCGCATCTGATGTTGACAAACCGTGAAGGGGAAAGAAGAGCAGCAACACCAAGGGGCAGCAGCATAACCCGGCGGCGAATCAAGGAGGTAATGGTAAGCACCAGGCTGATAACAACCTAGACTTTGTTGCGAATACCAATACACAGAATGATGGCCAGGGCCGCAAGGGTAGACCGCCCCTGCAAACCAGAGGACCAGGCATGAATCTTGAGCATTTGTTGAATCAGCCCTGTCTGAATCATGGTACACGTCAAAGACCGTCTACTCATCTCTGGAAGGATTGTTATATCATGAAGGAGTTCAAGAATTCAAATCTTTTTCAAGGTAACCATGGACCGGGAGGAGGTCCAGGATCCGGTTCACAGGGGCCAGGTTATGGTGGTAGCGGTTCGGGCTCTGGATTTCAAGGTCATCAGGGTCATCAAGGTCACCAAGGTAGTCAGAGCAATCAGGGGGGCTATCATCAACAGTCAAGTCAGGGGAATCAGCAGCATCAGTTTGGATATCAGAGTAACCTGAAACAACTGAGTAGCGGGCAATACCACGTCTTCACCACAAGTTTGTGTAAGCGAGATCAAAAGCTTCATAAAAGGGCAGTAAACTCCGTTGAACCGGTCGTACCTCGTTACTTGCGCTGGTCTGAGCAGCCCATTGTGTGGAGTCGAGAGGATCATCCGCCCCAGGTTGATAATCCGGGTCATTTGGCATTGGTGGTTGCACCTCAGGTTGGAGGGTATAAGTTCACCAAGGTGCTCATGGACGGAGGGAGCAGCATCAACATCCTCTATTATGAAACCTTCCGTCATATGGGGTTGACGGATAAAAACCTTAAACTGTCCAACACTATTTTCCATGGTGTGGTGCCTGGTAAGTCAACATATCCGGTTGGTAAGATAGATCTGGAAGTTGCATTTGGAGATGAGTATGAATCCCGATCCGAGACATTGACCTTTGAGGTGGTGAAAATCAAAAGCCCTTATCATGCACTGTTTGGACGACCGGCTTATGCTAATTTTATGGAAAGACCCTGTTATGTTTATTTGCAACTCAAGATGCCAGGTCATAAGGGGACCATCACGGTACATGGGAGCCGAAAGATAGCCTTGGAATGTGAGTAAGGTGATGCGGCTTATGCTGAGTTGATTTGTGCAACAGAGGAGTTGAAATTTTATAAGGACAATGTTGATCCGGCGGATATGACTTCTTTGAAAAAGCCAACTACAGAGCATGGTCTAGCATTGAAGTTTAAATCGGCTGAGGAAACCAAGTTAGTTGATTTTGTTCCTGGTGATTCATCCAAGCAGTTTAGCATCAGTGCTAATCTGGATCCGAAATAGGAAAGCGCGCTCATCGATTTCATCCATGAGAACCGGGACATCTTTGCATGGAAACCTTCTAACATGCCAGGTGTACCGAGGGAACTCGCTAAGCACACTCTTAATATTGATCCTAAGTTTAAACCAGTCAGGCAGTTTCTCCACCGCTTCAATGAAGAAAGGCGTAAGGCTATTGGTGAAGAGGTAGCCCGGCTCTTGGCAGCAGGTTTTATTGTGGAGGTTTTTCACCCTGAGTGGTTAGCTAACCCGGTGCTAGTACTTAAGAAGTACGGCACTTGGCGTATGTGTATGGACTACACAGATTTGAACAAATCTTGTCCAGCTGATCCCTTTTCTCTCCCTCGTATTGATCAAATCGTTGATGCTACGACTGGTTGTGAGCGTTTGAGTTTTTTGGATGCTTATTCTGGTTATCATCAGATCAAAATGGCAGTTAAGGACCAGGAGAAGACGACTTTTATAACTCCCTTTGGAGCCTTCTGCTATGTATCTATGCCTTTAGGGCTCAAAAGTGCCCAGGCGACTTATCAGCGCTGCGTGCAGAATTGTCTTCATAATCAGATTGGGCGCAATGCTCATGCTTATGTGAATGATATAGTTGTCAAGTCTAGGAAGCAGGAAACGTTGATAGATGATTCAAAGGAAACTTTTGATAATCTCCGAGTTTATAAGATGATGCTTAATCCGGCCAAGTGTGCCTTTGGTGTACCGGCAGGCAAGCTCTTGGGTTTTCTAGTGTCTAACAGGGGTATTGAGGCTAACCCGGACAAGATCAAAGCAATCACTTCTCGGGCTAAACCGGTGTGCATTAATGACGTTCAAGGTCTGATGGGTCGTATTGCAACATTGAGTAGGTTTATTAGCCGGTTGGGGGAGAAGGCTATCCCTCTATATTAGATGATGAAAATACAGATAATTTTGTGTGGAGTGATGCTACTAATGTGGCGTTTGAGGACTTGAAGAAACAGTTAGCTGAGCCACCTGTCCTTGCTGCTCCGGTCGATAAAGAGCCACTGTTGTTATATGTGACAGCCAATTCCCGGGCTGTCGGTGTGGCCATTGTGGTAGAACGCAAGGAGGCTGGCAAGGAGTATCCGGTTCAACAGCCGGTTTATTATATCAGTGAGGTGCTTATTGAGTCTAAGCAGAGGTACCCACATTGGCAGAAGCTGGTGTATGGAGTTTTTATGGCAAGCCGGAAGCTTAAGCAGTATTTTCAGGGTCATCCCATCACTGTGGTCAGCTCTACTTCTTTGGGGGATATAATCCAAAACAGGGAAGCAACTGGCGGGTTTGCCAAGTGGGCCATTGAGCTTGGACATCACGGGTTAAAGTATATGCCTCGAACGACAATCAAGTCCCAGGCACTTGTGGATTTCATCAATGACTCGACATAATTGCAGACACCAGAGGAAAAGCCGGACAACACATATTGGACTCTTCAGTTTGATGGGTCCAGGCAATTGGAGGGCTCGGGGGCTGGAGTTGTGCTAGCTTCCCCTCGAGGTGATAAATTCTGTTATGTCCTCCGTCTAATGTTTCCTTGCACTAACAATGCAGCTGAATATGAGGCTTTACTCCATGGTCTTCAAGTAGCTAAGGAGATGAATTTGAGCCGGGTTAGGTGCTTTGGTGACTCAGATTTGGTCGCTCAACAAGTATCAGGTACTTGGGACTCTAAGGATCCACTCATGGCGGCTTATCGACGGGAGGTGGATATTATCGCTGGTCATTCAAGGGTTACCAGGTTGAGCATGTGGACCAAAGGAAGAATGAAGCGGCAGACACTTTTACCCGGCTGGGTTCTCAACATAAACCGGTGCCGCCCATGTTTTTCTTGATGTCCTTCAAAACCCGTCGGTCAAGTTACCCACAGAGGAGGATTTGGCTATTCCTGACCCAGAGGCTCAATTGGTGGCGGCTCTTCATGTTATCCTGGATTGGACGGTTCCCTATTTGGTATATATGACCCGGGGTGAGTTACCCGAGGATGAGGTTTTGGCCCGACAGATAATCCGACGGTCCAAATCAACGACTGTCGGTGTCAAAACCGGCGGATCTCGGGTAGGGGGTCCCGAACTGTGCGTCTAAGGCAGATGGTAACAGGAAGAAGGGGACACGATGTTTTACCCAGGTTCGAGCCCTCTTGATATAGGTAAAACCCTACGTCCTGCTTGATTGTTCTTGATGATATGAGTATTACAAGAGTAGATCTACCACGAGATCAGAGAGGCTAAACCCTAGAAGCTAGCCTATGGTATGATTGTCTGCTGGCCTATGGACTAAAACCCTCCGGTTTATATAGACACCGGAGGGGGCTAGGGTTACACAAGGTCGGTTACAAAGAGGGAGATATCCACATCCGTATTGCCTAGCTTGCCTTCCACGCCAAGTAGAGTCCCATCTGGACACGGGACGAAGTCTTCAACATTGTATCTTCATAGTCCAACAGTCCGGCCAAAGGATATAGTCCGGCTGTCCGGAGACCCCCTAATCCAGGACTCCCTTAGTAGCCCCTGAACCAGGCTTCAATGACGATGAGTCTGGCGCGCAGTGTTGTCTTTGGCATTGCAAGACGGGTTCCTCCTCTGAATAGCCCATGGAAGAGTTTGAATGCAAGGATAGTGTCCGACCCTATAAAATAAGTTCCACATACCACCGTAGAGATAATAATACTTCCATAAATGCAATCTGCTGACATGTTTTGATAGTATGACATCACTTCATGACCCGGTTATTATTCGAACCGCTTTTCTCAACCAGCTCCGCACATATCGCAAGGCGGTTTTCTCGATACCTTTTGTCAATGCAGAGATCGTGTTCCCTTTATCATGGGATTCTCATCAATATGGACGTGGGTAACCCAACTGCGCCATCAATTACGGCGCCTGGGGAATAAGCGGTTTTGCCAGGCAAGTGGGGAGACTCATCGCCTCCTCCGCCCTTATAAAAGGGCAAAGATCTACTTTTTTCACCCACGCCTTCTTCCTTCTCGCTTTCCCATTCCCTAAAATGCTGGCTGGTCTGGGGGCTGGCGTCGTCCTGACGTCCCCCATTGGAGATACAGTGCAATACCTACTCCAAATACTATATACAGACTCCAATAACGCAGCCGAATACGAGGCCCTATTACACGGTCTCCGGATGGTAGTTTCCATGGGCATTGAACGCCTGGAGGTGCGTGGGGACTCGAACCTCGCAATATCACAAATAAATGGAGACTTCGATGCCAAGGATCCAAAAATGGCGGCATATCGCAACACCGTCCTCAAAATGTCAGCTCGGTTCGAGGGGCTTGATATGGTCGGGCCCCTTAAAGGGGGAACCCATAAGAAAAAATACTTACTGGTCATGGTGGATAAATTCACCAAATGGATAGAAGCCAAACCTGTCAAAACGGCTGAATCCGGACCAGTGATAGACTTCATATCCGGGGTCGTACACCGTTATGGCGTCCCCCACAGCATCATCACTGACAACAACACGAACTTTACAGCCGACGAAGTGAAACTTTGGTGCAGCAACATGGGCATCAAGCTCGATTATGCTTCTGTCTATCACCCGCAAACTAACGGTCAAGTCAAGCGAGCGAATGGTCTTATCATGAGCGGCATTAAACCCAGATTAGTGCAGTCCTTAAAGGAATCAAACACGCACTAGGTAGAGGAGCTCGACTCCGTGCTATGGGGGCTGCGGACCACGCCGAATCGCACTACCGGATACACACCGTTTTTCATGGTGTATGGCGCAGAGGCGGTTCTGCCTTGCGATATAATTCATGACTCACCTCGAGTGCGCATGTACGAAGAAAAAGAGGCCGAGCTCGATCGGCAGGACAGTTTGGACGCCCTGGAGGAGGAGTGCGACATGGCAAATGCCTGTTCCGCATGCTATCCGCAATAGGCTCGAAGGTATCAAAGCAGAGAAGTACGGGCCAAAACCTAAAACGTTGGCAAACTAGTTCTACGCCTGCCGGAGAAGAAAAAAAACAAGCTCAAGCCCGAATGGGAAGGTCCCTTCATTATTGACCAGGTTCTGACCGGTGGAGCGTACCGTTTGCGGGATGCATCGGATAATCGACTCGAGCCGAACCCATGAACACAGCCAGAGTCTGAAGATTCTATGCCTAGCGCCGGACTCCATGTTCGTCTCCTCACCTCCGTCAATTTTTTGCATATCTGTCTTTTCTCTCTTTCTCTCCTTTTTTATTTTCTTCAAGGCCCTAAAGGGCTAAACTTGTGTCCTGGTTACACAATCTTGACGCACTAGCCGCGCTCATTATACCTGGGGGCTTCTTATACAGAAGCTTAATCTAATTATTTTTCTGGGCTTTATGCCCCGCACAAGTGTTATGCTTCCGCATGTACCTTTTTCGCCATTATATGCATCAATATGACTTAAGTTTTGGCCAAGCTGGGTTGCCTGGCTCTTGTATTTATGCCCTACATTCCCGTTAATTCGGCTAGGGCATAAGGGGAGCACCTCTGCGATTGTTACTGCCGGGTTAGCCGGATGTGTACCTCAGACTGGGTGAAGCCGAAAGCTAGCGTTCTTAAGAGAATATTCAGTCGGTGAATAAAAGATGACTTTTATTTAAATTTGACACATGCCCCCAGATGTTTATAGCCCGCGTCTCTTTTCGTAGTTTCGACATGCACATTAGGGCATGCGTACCTAGGGAAAGGGGTACCCCTAATGGAAGTATTCTCCCTGGAAGATGTTTCTTACTACCCATGTAATATAACATAGCTAGTTGGGTACTTGTCTGTTCAAGCCCTATGACCCCTACGCCTGGTCTCCATGCATACCACGGTTTCTACATAACCAAGCGGGTATTCGGATACACTCCGGACTATCGGGTCCCGAGGTCGAAGCGAAAAGGTCCGCCATGACAAATTATTTACAATCCGGCTAGGGACATTACATATGTCACTTGAAGTACACAGTCACTGAGACTGATTAAATTCTTCCTCTATACCATACAACATGCTATCTAGCCTACAATCCTGTTGGGAATACTTTGCGGCTAATTCTACTTGATCATACACTAAACTGGCGGGGATCTCTTTCCCATCGGGCCCCGCAAGTCCGACCTCGGCCATGTGGTTTGGGTCCGCTTTGGTATATCGCGTCTTCAGCATAGCCCAGGCTTCCCTTGCACCTGTCGGCAGGCTGATATCTTCCATAATCGGAAGCGCCGCCGTGCTCCCTTGAGCTTCTCTATAAGCTCCCCCATGCCTCCAGGCGGGGACGCGGATGGCCACAGGGCTTGGGCAATACCCCGCATCACCTATCGAACTTGCTCGTGCAGTTGTGAGAGCTCTGGTAGAAGATCACCCGAAGACCCGGGCATCTCTTCCGCGGGACGACCCATCAGCATACCTGCAGACATAACTTTGTTAGCCGGCTTCTTTGCCGAACTCCTTTAAAAGTTTGTTCAAGCACTTACTAAAAAAGTCGCGTCGAAGCCGCTTGTTCTCCTTAACGGAGTCCGCAAGCTGGGCTCAGACATCTTTCAGTTCCACGCCCAACAAGATATTGGCGTCTCGGAGATTATTTTTCTCCTGCTTGACTCGCGTAAGCACGCGCTCGCCAGCATTTAGCTGTCGATCAGCACATGCGACATTCACCGCCACGGCATCCAGATTCACTCCGGGGCCACCTGCAACATCTATTGTTAGATTTGCATACATGCCGCATAATACCTGGTACTCGTATTCTTTGCAATGGAAACAAGTGTTACCAGAGGGACCCTTCTTGGACTCCTTCAATGTGGCAACAGCGGCCCCTAGCTGGGCCTTGCACTCTTCCAGCTCTTGAGACAATTGGGAATCCTTCTCTGTAAGAACCTGCACAAATAATGATCCTTAAATCAGTTGCGTCAACTGTTTCAAGTCTCAGGGGCTACTGATACATATAATCATCAGATTTGCTTACTTGTATATCCCTTACATACTGGTCCGTGGCTCTGGCTAGACCATTTTGAGCAGCACGGATGTACGCGTCTCCGGAATTGAAGGCATCAAATGCCTCTAGTGGGAAACAAGCGTCACAGAGTATGGCCCGGCGACGCCTGTGATTCATGGAGCTCTCCACTTAGGAATTTGTAGTGGATAGTCTGTCCGCATCCTCTGTAGGAGGAACATCCGGCGTCTGCCCCGCATTAGCTTCCGCCTCTATGTCCGGCCCTGGAGCCCGACTGGTCGAGGCGTGATCGGCAGCCTCTTCGGTTATAGTCTGGCGATTGTTTTTTCTGCTAGGAAACATGGACGTCATTATATTTTAAGAAAGACGACAACCACGGAGCGAGGTTTTGTGTCATACCTCTGTGCCGGCGTCTCCGTCCTGATTGCCTTCCTTTTTGGCCTACCCGGCTTCGGTGCCTCTTGTTGCTGAGTTGTTGCGGGTTCGGCACGGCGTCCCGAAGGCCTTCCCTGTAAAACACCGTATGTGTATGGTAGGTGAAGTGCATAAACGGGGATCCTTTTTGAGAGTTGGGACTTTGGTTTGTCTTACATGCGATGCAGGGAGTAGTCCAGGATAGTCGGCCGTTATGGCCACCATGGCGTCATCGCAGCTCAATTGATAGAATTGCCTGTCTATTAGCTCCACAAATATGTCCGGATCCTCTTCGAGTCCGGGATCGAGGGCCCGGCTAGGGTCCTTCGGTTGTGGAGGTGGGCTGTTGACCTCCCTTACAGCTTTTTGCAGTTCCTGCCGTGAAATGGCAAGGTGAGTACCTATGACAAAGAATGCGGGAAGGTTGGGAGTAAAGAGGTACAACTTACCTAGCTTGGAGGGTTGTACATGGAGAATCCATCCCGTGGCTTAATACGGATGAACTCCTCTTCCTCTCCCTTGAAGAACTTGGGAAGAATTTTTGCTAAAGCAGCAATGGAGTCCGGTCCCTTGCGCCCACAACAGGTGGCATCATCTTCGCCGTTAAAACACCACAGGGGTGCCCTCGATATTGAAGTGGCTGCACCCCCCGCATTATGCATATTGACATAACCTTGATTATTGTCAATCCTGATTGAGCCAGCGCTTTAATATGGTTCATCAGGTAAAGGACTTCTCCGTTGTCTTCCTCCTGGGGGCTCCGTGGGTGCCAGCTTCGGCGTTTCTTCAGAGGAGCATTGTTGAACTCAGGAAGACCCTGCCGAACAGGGTCTGGAAGGGGGACGTCCTCCATGTAAAACCACTCCGAAGGCCAGTCTTCGGACGTCTTCTTCGGAGTACCAGACAGGTATCCGGTCTCGGCGATGCACCATATTTCGGCTCCGCCCACTTGATACAGTGACCCCTTCTGTGTGCGGGGTACAAGGCAGAATAGCCTTTTCCACAGCTCGAAATGAGCCTCGCAGCCCAGAAACAGCTCACAAAGGGCAACATAATCGGCGATGTGTAATATGGAAGCAGGGGTGAAATTATGCAACTGGAGGGCGTAAAACTCCAGGAGCCCACGGAGGAACGGATGAATTGGAAATCCGAGTCCCCTTAGTAAGTAAGGGACAAGGCATACCAGCTCCCCCTTGGAGGGATTGGGGAAGCTCTCCGCTTGCTCCCCGCCATTATAGGTGGCGAGCCCGGCTCGGACGGGGGCCATATACGCTGGAGGGAGAAATCCCTGGGTCTGCAACTCTACTAATCGGCTGTGCGGGACGGAACACTTCTCCCAATCACCGGGCTTAGGGCTACGAGAGCGAGAGGAGGAGCTGTGATGGCCGGCCATGATGGAATGGATTTTTCCGGGAATGCTCCGATGGATTCTCGCCGTGGGAGGATGGTGTGGATTGGATCCAAGAATCCCCATCCCTTTAATAGACGATTTATTTACCTGGCCAGGGGGGTGAATGTAAAAACACCCTAGCTCCTCGCATTCGCTCGACACATGGAAGATAGCCCTTATTGGGCGCAGAAGCCAAGAGGTCCAACATTTATGGGAGCCGGACACTACTTACCAGATATTCAGGATTTGGAGAAGAACCCGCCTTGCAATGCCGAAGACAATACTGCACGCCGGACTCATCGTCATTGAAGCCTGTTCAGGGGCTATTGAGGGAGTCCTGGATTAGGGGGTCTCCGGACAGCCAGACCATATCCTTTGGCCGGACTGTTGGACTATGAAGATACAATATTGAAGACTTCGTCCCATGTCCGGATGGGACTCTCCTTGGCATGGAAGGCAAGCTAGGCAATACGGATATGTAGATCTCCTCCCTTGTAACCGACTCTGTGTAACCCTAGCCCCCTCCGGTGTCTATATAAACCGGAGGGTTTAGTCCGTAGGACAAGATACAATCATACCATAGGCTAGCTTCTAGGGTTTCGCCTCTACGATCTCGTGGTGGATCAACTCTTGTAATACTCATATCATCAAGAACAATCAAGCAGGACGTAGGGTATTACCTCCATCAAGAGGGCCCGAACCTGGGTAAACATCGTGTCCCCTGCCTCCTGTTACCATCCGCCTTAGCCATCCAATGTCCTATGAATTCCGGTCTTGGCCTTGCTCCTTATCAGCATCGTCGTCTATACGTCGATGCGTTCGGAGTCATAATCCAGTATGTTGGTTAAGTCTTCGACGGTAGCTATGAAGTGGGTGGCAGGTGGAAAGCAAAATTCTTCATCGTCAGCCCCTAGTTTGAGCCGGACATAGTTCGGCTGCGAGTCTCCCGTGAATGACAGGCTCTTTAAAGAGTTTAGCACATCGCCCAAAGGTGAGTGCTGAAAAATATCTACGGCGCTGAATTTGAAGATCGATAACCGATATAGCTCGATGTACGCAAGCGTGCACGGTCCGGAATTTATAGCCGGAGACGAGTCCGGAGTTCCATTGGCGCAAATATTGCAGGGTGTCGAGTCTGTGTGCGGCTCCAACGCCGCGGACTGCATGGACTCTGAAAGTGCAACTATCCGTAGGTGGTTTTGGTAATTCCTAACAACATATAGCTCATTGAGCTAATGCTATTTCAAGATTAATATCTCAGGAAAGCTCAATGATTGCCATGGCATGGATGAGAAAAGTGGACCCCTCAAAATGCTAAGGACAAAAGGATTGGCTCAAGCTCAAAGCTCAAGACTCTACATTTTCTATTTTAGTGATCCAAGATCACATTGAGTCTATAGGAAAAGCCAATACTATCAAGGAGGGACAAGGTGTTGCTTAATGAGGCTCTTGGTCAAAATGCTTAGTGATATGCTCCAAAGCACTCAACTACTTTCTCACATCCACATATGACCTAAACCAAAAGTCAAACTCGGCCCCACCGATTCATTTTATCCGGCGCCTCCGAGTTCAAATGTCATAGCCATTGCCACAAACCCTAGGAAAATAGGTCTCACCGAGATGGGATTGTAATCCCTCTTTTTCCCTTCGTAATGTTTCGGTCCCACCGAGATGAGTGATCGGTCCCACCGAGATTGCAATGTAAACTCTCCATTTCCCTTTTGTAACATTTTGGTCTCACCGAAATGAGCAAATCGGTCCCACCGAGTTTACCTAACCAACTCTCTGGTTAGCTTATTACCAAAATTGGTCTCACCGAGTTTGTGTAATCGGTCTCACCGAGATTACGTTATGCCCTAACCCTAACCATATCGGTCCTACCGAGTTGCATGTCGGTCCGACCGAAACTCCTAACTGTCACTAGCTTTGCTGAATCGGTCCGACCGAGTTTATCAATTCGGTCCCACCGAGATTGGCAAGTTGTGTATAACGGTTAGATTTTGTGTGGAGGCTATATATACCCGCCCACCACCTCTTCATTCGTGGAGAGAGCCATCAGAACAAACCTACACTTCCAACTTACTTTTTCTGGGAGAGAACCACCTACACTTGTGTTGAGGCCAAGATATTCCATTCTTACCATATGAATCTTGATCTCTAGCCTTCCCCAAGTTGCTTTCCACTCAAATCCTCTTTCCTCCAAATCCATATCCCGTGAGAGAGAGTTGAGTGGTGGGGAGACTATCATTTGAAGCACCAGAGCAAGGAGTTCATCATCAACACACCATTTGTTACTTCTTGGAGGGTGGTGTCTCCGAGATTGGCTAGGTGTCACTTGGGAGCCTCCGACAAGATTGTGTAGTTGATCCAAGGAGTTTGTAAGGGCAAGGAGATCGCCTACTTCGTGAAGATCTACCGCTAGTGAGGCAAGTCCTTCATGGGTGACGACCATGGTGGGATAGACAAGGTTGCTTCTTCGTGGACTCGCACAGCCATTACCCTTTGTGGGTTGAAGTCTCCATCGACGTGGATGTACGATAGCACCACCTATCAGAACCACGACAAAAACATCCATGTCTCCTATTGCGTTTGAATCCTCCAAACCTTCCCTTTACATTCTTGCAAGTTGCATGCTTTACTTTCCGCTGCTCATATACTCTTTACATGCTTGCTTGAATTGTGTTAAGATTGCTTGACTTGTCCAAAGTTGCTAAAATCTGCCAAGAACTAAAATTGGGAAAAGGATAAGTTTTATTTGGTCAAGTAGTCTAATCACCCCCCTCTGGACACACTTTCGATCCTACAACCTCGGATGGCACGATCTGCTCTGGTTCTAAGGTTGTTTCAGCAACAGGGACTGTCTCCTGGATGCGATCCGATGACAGATTTAAGTCATGTTCATCGGGGAGAGGGGGAGCGATCAATGCAGTCTCGAATCCATTGAAGATCAAGTCTCCACGGATATCCGCGACGTAGTTCAAGATTCCAAATCTGACCTGGTGGCCAGGGGTGTAACTATTGATCTGCTCCAGATGGCCAAGTGAGTTGGCCCATAGTACGAAGCCGCCGAACATGAAAATCTGTCCGAGGAGGAAGATTTCTCCTTGGACAGTGTTACTATAGACGATTGAAGGGCCATCAAACCTTTCGTTGATGACATAGTGGAAGTCTCAATGAAAGCACCAATGTCGGTGTCAAAACCGGCGGATCTCGGGTAGGGGGTCCCGAACTGTGCGTCTAGAATCGATGGTAACAGGTGACGGGGGACACGGTGTGTGACGCCCCGAGACCGTTGTGCCAGGTGTCGTCCAGTTATTCGCTATTGTTGCCTTGTCATTTGCTTGCGTGTTGCATCTTGTCATGTCATCATATGCATTGCATCATCATGTTTTCAAAACTTGCATCCGTCCCGGTCTCCTCGTTCCGTCCGTTGTCCGTTCTGAGCCCAGACACACTTGCACGCGCCCGCGACATGTCCGAAATATTATTTTATAAGTGGCCGGAAAATATTCTCGGAATGGGTTGAAAGTTGGCATGCGGTGTTGTTTTGTTGTCAGTAGACCGCCTGCCAAGTTTCATCGCATTCGGAGTCCGTTTGATGCCCCAACGGATAAATATAGCAGCAGTATAGCCGGTCTAACGTCGGACGTTTTCGGTCTCCGAAAACTGTTGTCGGGCTTTCCCTCTCTTCTCTTCTCTCAGCTCGAGACCGTCTACACAACTCACTACCTACCGCCAGGTCCAACCTAACCCCTCTCCTCAGCTCGAAGCCCCCCTCGTGCGCGTCCAAAAGTTGTCCCGAACCGACCCGGGGAGTCATCACCGTTGTGTCCGGATCATCCCCAAACATCTACAAAACATCACCGTTTTCTCATTTGGTCTCCCTAAGCTTTTATTTCGCGACCGTCCGTTTAAGATCGGAGGGACCAAATGCCCCTATCCGAAAATCCTTTTGCTATATATATCAGACCAGACCCTAAAACCTAGGGGAGCTGTCCCATCCATCAATCCCCATGCCGCCGCCACCTTCCTCGTTTTCCCCATCGATCCAATCCATCGATCCACTACCAATTCCCCATCCAACCACGTGCCCGAGCTTCCTCGCCTGAGTTCAGGGAGCACGAGCCCTCGTCAGCGCGCCGCCCGGCGAGCCTACCAGCCGGCGACTTCGACCTCGTCAGCCCCGTCGCCACCGGCGACCTCATCCACCAGGGCATCGCCCTCATCCACCAGGCCATCCCACCCGCTCTTTCTTCCTATCCTCCTCTTCTTCTCGTCTCTCCCTTCTCTAACCTCTCCCTCCCTCTCTTGTTCCATAGGAGCAGCGCCATGGAGGACACTCGCCCGAGCTCCTTAAGCCTCGCTCCGAGCGGCCAAGCCACCGGAGCTCCGTTCCCTCCGCATTTGCTCCGTTCCCTGCCTCGACGACCTTCACCGCTATCGGATCCGGCGAGCTCCGCATCTGAAGTTGCTTCTTGCGTCGAGCACCATGGATTTCCTCCGCCGCTCATCGCTGCCAGGGGACACCAGCTCCCCTGACCGATCCCCGCCGCTGACCAAATCGAGCTGCCCCAGGGCCCTCCATCTTCAGCTACGTTCGATCCGGAGGATCCCGGCCGGTGCTGCCCGTGTTGAACCGTCCCTGCCCAGCACTCCTGCAGCCACTGCCGCGTCGTCCTCTGCATCGAGCTCCAGCGGGCGCCACGACCCTGCCTCGCTCCCGTTGACCTTTCGTCTGGGTCGTTTCCATCCAGCCGGCCTGCGAGGCCTCTCCACCAGCTGGGCCGCGCCACGGTGAGGCCAACCCCAGCGCTGCCTGGCCTCTTCACTAACTTGGGCCGAGGCCCATGGTGAGCTCCCAGTGCCCACCAGTTTCAGCCTGTGCCTTTTTTTTCGTTTTGGCAATTTTATCATTTATTCCTGAGACAATAGTTTTGCAGAAAAGTCCCTCTAGATCATGCATTTAATATCTCCACAACCGTGCATCGGTTTAAAACAAACTTAATATGAAAGTTGCTTAGAATTTTGTCTAGTTTAATAATATGGAACTTTCATCCATGTTTGAAATGTCTAAAATGCAGTTTGATTAAATTTGCCCCTATGCCATGTTAAAATGATTTAATTCATAACTAAATAACCGTAACTCGGTTTGTAATAATCTTTATATGTAAATGGGGTAGAATTTTGCCTAGTTTATCATGGTGACCTTTATTTGCATGTTAAACAACTTAAAATTGTGTTTAGGGCAGAACAGTACCAAATATAAAATATGCTATGGGGATTTACCGGAATTGTTGTTCGTTGCTTCCGGCCTCATTTAAACTTGACTAGATAGGTAGTTTTACTTTGCTTCACCCTCTTGCCATGCTAACAACATTTAATCTTGTTGGGTACCTAAACGAGAGAGAACTAAATAAGTCATGTGGTGTTTTCCTCAATATGCAACTCGTTGCATATTGAGCTCCACTTAATTTGTAGGATTGCTTGTGCACTTTACCATGCCATGCTTCATTAAACCGGACATGCATCATACTTGGTTGTGCATCATGCCATGTTATGCTTGGTTGTTTACTATGTTGTGTGCTTCTTTCCGGTGTTGCTTCTTCGGGTTGGTTCCGATAACGTCGTGTTTGTGAGGATCCGTTCGACTACGTCCGTTTGTCTTCTTCATGGACTCGTTCTTCTTCCTTGCGGGATTTCAGGCAAGATGACCATACCCTCAAAATCACTTCTATCTTTGCTTGCTTAGTTGCTCGCTCTTTTGCTATGCCTATGCTGCGATACCTACCACTTGCTTATTATGCCTCCCATATTGTTGAACCAAGCCTCTAACCCACCTTGTCCTAGCAAACCGTTGTTTGGCTATGTTACCGCTTTGCTCAGCCCCTCTTATAGCGTTGTTAGTTGCAGGTGAAGATTGAAGTTTGTTCCTTGTTGGAACATGGTGATCGTTCCTTGTTGGAACATGTTTACTTGTTGGGATATCACTATATATCTTATTTAATTAATGCATCTATATACTTGGTAAAGGGTGGAAGGCTCGGCCTTATGCCTGGTGTTTTGTTCCACTCTTGCCGCCCTAGTTTCCGTCTTATCGGTGTTATGTTCCCGGATTTTGCGTTCCTTACGCGGTTGGGCTATAATGGGAACCCCTTGACAGTTCGCCTTGAGTAAAACTCCTCCAGCAATGCCCAACATTGGTTTTACCATTCGCCACCTAGCCTCTTTTTCCCTTGGGTTTCGGGGACTCAAGGGTCATCATTATTTTAACCCCCCAGGCCAGTGCTCCTCTGAGTGTTGGTCCACCTATCAGCTGCCGGTGGCCACCAGGGGCAACTCTGGGCTGGCCTACCCGTACCTAGGACAATCTGAGTGTGCCCTGAGAAAGAGATATGTGCAGCTCCTATCGGGATTTGTCGGCACATTCGGGCGGTGTTGCTGGATTAGTTTTATCCTGTCGAAATGTCTTGTTGTACCGGGATACCGAGTCTGATCGGACCGTCTCGGGAGGAGGTCTATTCCTTCGTTGACCGTGAGAGCTTGTGATGGGCTAAGTTGGGACACCCCTGCAGGGATTTGAACTTTCGAAAGCCGTGCCCGCGGTTATGGGCAGATGGGAATTTGTTAATGTCCGGTTGTAGAAAACCTGAAGTTGACCTTAATTAAAATGCATCAACCGCGTGTGTAACCGTGATGGTCTCTTTCCGGCGGAGTCCGGGAAGTGAACACGGTGTTGGAGTTATGCTTGACGTAGGTTGTTTTAGGATCACTTCTTGATCATACTTTTATCGACCATGCTTTGCCTTCTCTTGTCGCTCTCTTTTGCGAACAGGTTAGCCACCATATATGCTAGCCGCTTGCTGCAGCTCCACCTCATACCTTTTACCTTACCCATAAGCTTAAATAGTCTTGATCGCGAGGGTGCGAGATTGCTGAGTCCCCGTGGCTCACAGATACTTCCAAACCAGCTTGCAGGTGCCGATGAGTCCGTGCAGACGACGTAACCAAGCTCAGGAGGAGCTCGATGAAGATCTTGTCCTTTGTGTTGTTTTGCTCTAGTTGATCAGTAGTGGAGCCCAGTTGGGGTCGATCGGGGACCGTGTCGCATTTGGGGTTCTTCTTTTACTTTGGTTCCGTAGTCAGACCTTGTTTGTATCTGGATGATGTAATGCTTTATTCATGTAATTGTGTGAAGTGGCGATTGTAAGCCAACTATGTATTTTTTCCCTTATATATTACATGGGTTGGTGAAGATTACCTCACTTGCGACATTGCTTTCAATGCGGTTATGCCTCTAAGTCGTGCTTCGACACGTGGGAGATATAGCCGCATCGAGGGCGTTACAAGTTGGTAATCAGAGCCTTCCCCGACCTTAGGAGCCCCCACTGCTTGATCGTTATTAGCGGACGTTGTTGAGTCTAGAAAAATGTTTTGAGTCATTTAGGAATTATATATCAGAGAGTTTAGGAATTATTTTTACTCCCAGTCTCCTCATCGCGCTGGTAAGGCATCCCGACGTAGAGTTTTAACTCTTCTCTTCTCAAATTTCACAAAAAAATTTTTTGGATCACGCGGGTATCTTGGAATCGTTCCAATGGTTTTGTGACGAGAACATTGTCTTGGTGCCTCCTGTCAGGGGTTTTGTGGAAGTGTCCCGGGGAGTTGAGCTCTGAGGTGTTGTCGTCATAATTTTATCGTTGCAGTTCTGGAATACCTGAGTTTAGTACGCCGACATCGAAAATCTCCTTTATGCAGTTCGTTGGTGAGATAACCTCGACGCCACCCAGTACTGGGGCGGGAGTTCGGGAGTATTGCCATAACTCGTATAATGGATGCTTTTCGAAGGTTGAGGTAGACGATTTCCGAAGGTTCCTTGGTTATGTGTTGAAGGATGGATACAGCTGGATGTAGGATTTGCTAGTTTTGGGGTGAGATATTATGCTTCCCCTGTATCCCCAACACCTGATTGCATAACCGGAAAGGTTCGGGAGTTTCATAGGTGGGAATTCAAGTAGCTCTTAGGATATCTTTCCGACAGATGTACGATATGAAATTGGGGTTCGACGTCTAGTGGTCCGCCTATCCACGGTCGGTTTTACAGTGGTCTCGTTGTGTCTTAAAGAGTCCTTGGCTATGCCGACTCGGGGATGCTTCGTATGTCATGTGCACTGCCTTGTACATGATGGTGCTGTACGATCGAGCCCGTGTAGGCCCCACCACGAAAACTTCGGATGAAATCTCTATCATATGTTTGTTCCGGCTTATTCTGCAAGCCAACCCTTTGTTTTTGTTTTGAGTTGTGGTATTCGAGTTGCTTCGAAGTCAAATGTTGATTCCATCCCTTTCCTAAGTGGTGTTCTCATACTCCTATGCGAATACTAATCCCCCTTGATAATCGAGATTGTTATGCCAATCTTGTTCAACCGGTGTGCTTCTCTTCAAGTGGATCCGATCACTTCAACATTCGCAAGATTCAATCTCAGCTTTCTCAACGGTGTTTGTTTCATCCGTCTCCAAGTTGCCTTTGTTTTTCCCGCCCACCCACCCTTTTTCGTCAAGGACTCAGATTTCTTATTCAAGTATCCATCTTATTGATGTGAAGTCTCTCCATTCTTTTCTATCAATATTCTTATCCGGTGATTCTCATGAAGATTCTAACGGAGCTTCAAGTTCGTCATTCCTCATTCCTTTTCTTCTCCGGTGGTTTCAAGTCAAGCTTTGTTGATCATATCTTTTCCTCGTTTCAATGCTTACTTATGCCAGTGCACCTCTTAATCTTCCCCGCTTGCCATTCTATTGTTCTGGAGTGCTCAAGATATCTCGAAGATTCGTGTTTCCACTCTACATTCGTTCAAGTTCTTTCGAGGATGTTATCTCATTCAAGTCTTTTAATTCAACCGGTGAAATCTCTCTTTTTAATCATTCTAATGGTGTTTTCTCTTGAGTGGGCCCTAACCCACAAGTTTTTTTCCAGGATCATACCTGACTCTTCTTATTTTCCCGGAGCTATCCTCAAATTTCTTTTCCAAGTTTGACGTAAGAATGAGTTATCATCAGTCAAATGCCTTTCTCCTTGATCTTTCAAATTCTTTTCATTGTTGGCTCAACCTCTTCATTTTGATTCTTCTGGAGTGTCTAAATAATTCTTGGTGGTGTTTCTAGTCGTCATTCTCAACATTTGAAGACCGAAGAAGAGTTTTCCTCCATATCTTATCTGTTCTCTCAGAGACTCGTGGTGCTAGCTTGTTACCATCCTCTCATAATTGTTTTGATCATGAGTATTCTTTTCACCTATCCGGAGTAATTCAACAGTCTTCTCAGTTCGTTATCCGAAGCCCATCATCTAAGATTTATTCAATCCAGCTTTCAGCTCTCATACCCTAAATCATACCAGTGTCTAAATCAAGGATTCTCTAATCAGCTCGTAATCTCTTCGTTCTCATGTATCTAGATTCTCTCAAGCTTCTTCGTTCATTTTATATTTCTTCCCGGTGTTTCTTTACCTTTTCTTCAATCGTTTTTCAATTCTTACCGGTGGCTCGTTCAAGATTTCTCTTCCTTTGTTATTGTATCGATTCATTTGTTATTTCTATCCTACCGGTGGTTAGTTCAAGACCATCTCAAGTTTGCGCATTATCTATCTTAATCCTTTCTACGAGAATAAGTAGTATGCCAAATCCATTGATTGTCATCAATTTAATTGGTGAAGGATAAGCATAATGTAATTCTTATTCTTGTTTCATCCAAGTGATTAATTTCTTATTTCGGAGGGGCACCATATCACATTCTGGGTTCGAGATGCTTTATCTTTTCTTTTCCCGGAGTTCCTAGCTCTCACAATTACATCACCACGGAGATTCATTTAAATCATTGCAAGTCTTCACCTTGTGTTTCCATCTTCTCTTGCCTTCCGTTTGAGCATTCTTTTGTTTAACGGAGTTCTTCGGGAAGGTTCTACATGTGGGTTCATAAAGGATTTAATTTCTTCTTGAAGTGTTCATCAAGATTCTTTTCTAAGAAACTCAAGCTTTCTTCATATTGTAATCCGGAGTGCATTCTTTCTATCATATTATTGGAGGTGGTATTATGCCCTTCTTGATAATTTGAGTTCATGTTTCATGATTCACATGTTGTCAAGGATGAGATATTTTAAATCCATCATTTTCTTCATTGGAATTATCTTGGGTTATATTTCACCTAAAGCTTTCCTTTAAGAATTGTCGCTCTCATGGTGTTTATCAATGATCCAATTTCTTCATTTATCCTTTCCGGTGCAATATACTTTCTCGTCTCCTTGTTCATATCAATACAATTCTTTTTCCGTTAGTGGTAGAATTTCACCTCATAATTTGAGATGTATTCCATAAGACCATATCAATCTTATTCTTTTCGTTGTTGGGTTTCCAACAACTCCATTCGACCACTCTCCTAAGGATGCTTTCCAAGTTCATTTGTGGTAGGAGTTGTCATTTTCTTCCCTGTTCTTTTGTTCCGATGATCTACCTTTGATTCTTTCATCCGGAGGCATTGTGATGTTGCTCTTTTCAACCCATCATCTCATTTCGTCAAAGATCATGTTCTTTTCATGCTTATCCATTTAACCGGAGTGTCGTGCCCCTTTTAAAGTTCTTTATACTTATCTAGTCTTGCATCTCTTTTCAGTCAGAGTGCTGCCCAAAGTTGTTCTTCTTTGTTTCCTCTTTGCTAATGGAGTGCTTTCAACTTCATTTATCTCTGTTGTATTCTTTTCTCAATATGGCTCAACATTTTCAAGGTTCTTTGGTTTCACTCATTTGTCAAAGAAGCAACTTAGTTTTACCTCTTCTCTTTCTCTTCCGTTTGTCCCTCCGGTGCCATTCTAGATCTTGGGACGAGATCCTCTCGTAGTGGTGGAGTGTTGTGACGCCCCGAGACCGTTGTGCCAGGTGTCGTCCAGTTATTCGCTATTGTTGCCTTGTCATTTTCTTGCGTGTTGCATCTTGTCATGTCATCATATGCATTGCATCATCATGTTTTCAAAACTTGCATCCGTCCCGGTCTCCTCATTCCGTCCGTTGTCCGTTCTGAGCCCAGACACACTTGCACGCGCCCGCGACATGTCCGAAATATTATTTTATAAGTGGCCGGAAAATGTTCTCGGAATGGGTTGAAAGTTGGCATGCGGTGTTTTTTTGTTGTCAGTAGACCGCTTGCCAAGTTTCATCGCATTCGGAGTCCGTTTGATGCCCCAACGGATAACTATAGCGGCAGTATAGCCGGTCTAACGTCGGACATTTTCGGTCTCCGAAAACTGTTGTCGGGCTTTCCCTCTCTTCTCTTCTCTCAGCTCGAGACCATCTACACAACTCACTACCTACCGCCAGGTCCAAACTAACCCCTCTCGTCAGCCCGCAGCCCCCCTCGCGCGCGTCCGAAAGTTGTCCCGAACCGACCTGGGGAGTCATCACCGTTGTGTCCGGATCATCCCCAAACATCTACAAAACGTCACCATTTTCTCATTTGGTCTCCCTAAGCTTTCATTTCGCGACCGTCCGTTTAAGATCGGAGGGACCAAATGCCCCTATCCGAAAATCCTTTTGCTATATATATCAGACCAGACCCTAAAACCTAGGGGAGCTGTCCCATCCATCAATCCCCATGCCGCCGCCACCTTCCTCGTTTTCCCCATCGATCCAATCCATCGATCCACTACCGATTCCCCATCCAACCACGTGCCCGAGCTTCCTCACCTGAGTTCAGGGAGCACGAGCCCTCGTCAGCGCGCCGCCCGGCGAGCCTACTAGCCGGCGACTTCGACCTCGTCAGCCCCGTCGCCGCCGGCGACCTCATCCACCAGGGCATCGCCCTCATCTACCAGGCCAGCCCACCCGCTCTTTCTTCCTGTCCTCCTCTACTTCTTGTCTCTCCCTTCTCTAACATCTCCCTCCCTCTCTTGTGCCATAGGAGCAGCGCCATGGAGGACACGCGCCCAAGCTCCTTGAGCCTCGCTCTGAGTGGCCAAGCCACCGGAGCTCCGTTCCCTCCGCATCTGCTCCGTTCCCTGCCTCGACGACCTTCACCGCTATCGGATCCGGTGAGCTCCACGTCTGAAGTTGCTTCTTGCGTCGAGCACCATGGATTTCCTCCGCCGCTCATCGCTGCCATGGGACACCAGCTCCCCTGACCGATCCCCGCCGCTGACCAAATCGAGCTGCCCCAGGGCCCTCCGTCTTCAGCTACGTTCGATCCGGAGGATCCCGGCCGGTGCTGCCCGCGTTGAACCGTCCCTGCCTAGCACGCCTGCAGCCACTTCCGCGTCGTGCTCTGCATCGAGCTCCAGCGGGCGCCGCGACCCTGCCTCGCTCTCGTTGACCTTTCGTCTGGGTCGTTTCCATCCAGCCGGCCTGCGAGGCCTCTCCACCAGCTGGGCCGCACCACGGTGAGGCCAACCCCAGCGCTGCCTGGCCTCTTCACTAACTTGGTCCGAGGCCCATTGTGAGCTCCTAGTGCCCACCAATTTCAGCCTGCGCCTTTTTTGTCGTTTTGGCAATTTTATCATTTATTCCTGAGACAACAGTTTTGCAGAAAAGTCCCTCTAGATCATGCATTTAATATCTCCACAACCGTGCATCGGTTTAAAACAAACTTAATATGAAAGTTGCTTAGAATTTTGTCTAGTTTAATAATATGCAACTTTCATTCATGTTTGAAATGTCTAAAATGCAGTTTGATTAAATTTGCCCCTATGCCATGTTAAAATGATTTAATTCATAACTAAATAACCGTAACTCGGTTTGTAATAATCTTTATATGTAAATGGGGTAGAATTTTGCCTAGTTTATCATGGTGACCTTTATTTGCATGTTAAACAACTTAAAATTGTGTTTAGGGCAGAACAGTACCAAATATAAAATATGCTATGGGGATTTACCGGAATTGTTGTTCGTTGCTTCCGGCCTCATTTAAACTTGACTAGATAGGTAGTTTTACTTTGCTTCACCCTCTTGCCATTCTAACAACATTTAATCTTGTTGGGTACCTAAACGAGAGAGAACTAAATAAGTCATGTGGTGTTTTCCTCAATATGCAACTCGTTGCATATTGAGCTCCACTTAATTTGTAGGATTGCTTGTGCACTTTACCATGCCATGCTTCATTAAACCGGACATGCATCATACTTGGTTGTGCATCATGCCATGTTATGCTTGGTTGTTTACTATGTTGTGTGCTTCTTTCCGGTGTTGCTTCTTCGGGTTGGTTCCGATAACGTCGTGTTTGTGAGGATCCGTTCGACTACGTCCGTTTGTCTTCTTCATGGACTCGTTCTTCTTCCTTGCGGGATTTCAGGCAAGATGACCATACCCTCGAAATCACTTCTATCTTTGCTTGCTTAGTTGCTCGCTCTTTTGCTATGCCTATGCTGCGATACCTACCACTTGCTTATTATGCCTCCCATATTGTTGAACCAAGCCTCTAACCCACCTTGTCCTAGCAAACCGTTGTTTGGCTATGTTACCGCTTTGCTCAGCCCCTCTTATAGCGTTGTTAGTTGCAGGTGAAGATTGAAGTTTGTTCCTTGTTGGAACATGGTGATCGTTCCTTGTTGGAACATGTTTACTTGTTGGGATATCACTATATATCTTATTTAATTAATGCATCTATATACTTGGTAAAGGGTGGAAGGCTCGGCCTTATGCCTGGTGTTTTGTTCCACTCTTGCCGCCCTAGTTTCTGTCATATCGGTGTTATGTTCTCGGATTTTGCGTTCCTTACGCGGTTGGGCTATAATGGGAACCCCTTGATAGTTCGCCTTGAGTAAAACTCCTCCAGCAATGCCCAACATTGGTTTTACCATTCGCCACCTAGCCTCTTTTTCCCTTGGGTTTCGCGGACTCAAGGGTCATCATTATTTTAACCCCCCAGGCCAGTGCTCCTCTGAGTGTTGGTCCACCTGTCAGCTGCCGGTGGCCACCAGGGGAAACTCTGGGCTGGCCTACCCGTACCTAGGACAATCTGAGTGTGCCCTGAGAAAGAGATATGTGCAGCTCCTATCGGGATTTGTCGGCACATTCGGGCGGTGTTGCTGGATTAGTTTTATCCTGTCGAAATGTCTTGTTGTACCGGGATACCGAGTCTGATCGGACCGTCTCGGGAGGAGGTCTATTCCTTCGTTGACCGTGAGAGCTTGTGATGGGCTAAGTTGGGACACCCCTGCAGGGATTTGAACTTTCGAAAGCCGTGCCCGCGGTTATGGGCAGATGGGAATTTGTTAATGTCCGGTTGTAGAAAACCTGAAGTTGACCTTAATTAAAATGCATCAACCGCGTGTGTAACCATGATGGTCTCTTTCCGGCGGAGTCCGGGAAGTGAACACGGTGTTGGAGTTATGCTTGACGTAGGTTGTTTTAGGATCACTTCTTGATCATACTTTTATCGACCATGCTTTGCCTTCTCTTGTCGCTCTCTTTTGCGAACAGGTTAGCCACCATATATGCTAGCCGCTTGCTGCAGCTCCACCTCATACCTTTTACCTTACCCATAAGCTTAAATAGTCTTGATCGCGAGGGTGCGAGATTGCTGAGTCCCCGTGGCTCACAGATACTTCCAAACCAGCTTGCAGGTGCCGATGAGTCCGTGCAGACGACGTAACCAAGCTCAGGAGGAGCTCGATGAAGATCTTGTCCTTTGTGTTGTTTTGCTCTAGTTGATCAGTAGTGGAGCCCAGTTGGGGTCGATCGGGGACCGTGTCGCATTTGGGGTTCTTCTTTTACTTTGGTTCCGTAGTCAGACCTTGTTTGTATCTGGATGATGTAATGCTTTATTCATGTAATTGTGTGAAGTGGCGATTGTAAGCCAACTATGTATTTTTTCCCTTATATAATACATGGGTTGGTGAAGATTACCTCACTTGCGACATTGCTTTCAATGCGGTTATGCCTCTAAGTCGTGCTTCGACACGTGGGAGATATAGCCGCATCGAGGGCGTTACACGGTGTTTACCCAGGTTCGGGCCCTCTCTATGGAGGTAATACCCTACGTCCTGCTTGATTGATCTTGATGAATATGAGTGCTACAAGAGTTGATCAACCACGAGATCGTAATGGCTAAACCCTAGAAGTCTAACCTGTATGACTATGGTAATGACTATATCCTTTCCGGACTAACCCCTCAGGTTTATATAGACACCGGGGGGATCTAGGGTTTACATAGAGTCAGTTACATGAGAATGAATCTTCATAGTCGGTCTCCAAGCTTGCCTTCCATGCCAAGGAGAGTCCAATCCGGCCATAGGTATAGTCTTCGGTCTTCATATCTTCACAGCCCATCAGTCCGGCCCATGAAAAACAGGCCGGACGCCTGAGGACCCCTTAGTCCAGGACTCCCTCAGCCACTGAGACGGGCACAACCCACCTGGGCGCACCTAGGGCCCCAGGCGCGCCCTGGTTTGTTGTGCCCCCCTCGAGGCACCCCCCTAGTGCTTCTTTGTCCAATCCTGGGTGTTTTGGTCCATAAAAAATCTCCAAAAAGTTTCGCTGGGTTTGGACTCCGTTTGATGTTGATTTCCTGTGATGTAAAAAACAAGCAAAAAATAGCAATTGGCACTGGGCACTGGGTCAATAGGTTAGTCCCAAAAAAGATATAAAGTTGCTATAAAATGATTGTAAACATCCAGGAATGATAATATAACGACATGAATACTTCATAAATTATAGATACGTTGGAGACGTATCAAACTACTTTCCAATTCGAGAGAAGGTGCAGTTACCTCATCAAGTTCTACTTTCCTCTCACTCAATTCTTTCGAGAGAAACTCCTTCTCTAGAAAGGATCCATTGTTAGCAACAAAGATCTTGCCTTTGGATCTGTGATAGAAGGTGTACCCAACTGTTTCTTTTGGGTATCCTATGAAGAAGTACTTCTCAAATTTGTGTTCGAGCTTATCAGGCTGAAGCTTTCTCACATAAGCATCGCAACCCCAAACTTTAAGAAACGACATGTTCGGTTTCTTGCCAAAGAATAATTCATACAGTGTCATCTCAACGGATTTTGATGGTGCCCTATTTAACGTGAATGCAGTTGTCTCTAATGCAGAACCCCAAAACGATAGTGGTAAATTGGTAAGAGACATCATAGATCGCACCATAGCTAATAAAGTACGGTTACGACGTTTGGACACACCATTTTGCTATGGTGTTCCAGGTGGCGTGAGTTGTGTAACTATTCCACATTGTTTTAAATGAAGGACAAACTCGTAACTCAAATATTCGCCTCCGCGATCAGATTGTAGAAACTTTATTTTCTTGTTACGATGATTCTCCACTTCACTCTGAAATTCTTTGAACTTTTCAAATGTTTCAGACTTGTGTTTCATTAAGTAGATATACCCATATCTTCTCAAATCATCTGTGAAGGTCAAAAAATAATGATACCCGCAGCGAGCCTTAGCACTCATCGGACTGCATACATCAGTATGTATTATTTCCAATAATTGAGTGGATCGCTCCATTGTTCCGAAGAACGGGGTTTTAGTCATCTTGCCCATGAGGCATGGTTTACAAGCATCAAATGATTCATAATCAAGTGATTCCAAAAGTCCATCCGCATGGATTTTCTTCATGCGCTTTACACCAATATGACCTAAACGTGCCACAAATATGTTGCACTATCATTATCAACCTTGCATCTTTTGGCATCAATATTATGAATATGTGTATCACCATGATCAAGATTCAATAAACCATTTATATTGAGTGTATGACCATAGAAGGTTTTATTCATGTAAATAACAACTATTCTTTGACTTAAATGAATAACCGTATTGCAATAAACATGATCCAATCATATTCATGCTCAACGAAAACACCAAATAACATTTATTTTAGGTTCAACACTAATCCCGAAGGTAAAGGGAGTGTGCGATGGTGTTCTTGTCAACCTTGGAATCATTTCCAACACACATCGTCACCTCGCCCTTAACTAGTCTCTGTTTATTTTACAACTCTTGTTTCAAGTTACTACTCTTAGCAACTGAACCAGTATCAAATACCGAGGGGTTGCTAGTAAACACTAGTAAAGTACACGTCAATAACATGTATATCAAATATACCTTTGTTCACGTTTCCATCCTTATTATCCGCCAAGTATCTAGGGTAGTTCCGCTTCCAGTGACCATTTCCTTTGTACTAGAAGCACTCAGTTTCATGCTTGGGTCTAGCTTTGGGCTTCTTCATGGGAGTGGCAACTTTCTTGCCATTCTTTTTGAAGTTTCCCTTTCTTTCCCTTGCCCTTTTTCTTGAAACTAGTGGTCTTGTTAACCATCAACACTTGATGCTATTTCTTGATTTCTACCTTCGTTGATTTCAGCATCCACTACTCCAGGATGCTGCTAACGTGAAACTACGCTCAGAGACCCTTCGATGAAACTATGTGCGATGCAATAATTGCAAATGATTGTGTAAAAAACGTCAAAAAAGGTGCAAAACATTTGCGATGGAGGATGCATCAAACACGGTTCAAATTTTTGTTGCGTGTGCGATGCAGACGTACAGTTCAGTTCAATTAACTGTTTGCGATGAGGAGGAACAAAAGAAATGGGCAGCCAGATGAATGTGTGTGCGATATACAACATACGGTTCACTCGGATGAACTGTTTGTGATTAGGCAACACAAAAACGGTCAGCCAGATCAAGGTGTGCGATATATGACATGCGGTTCACTTGGATGAACTGTTTGCGTTGAGACAAGAGAACAGAAATGGTTCAACTTTACAAGATGTGTGTGATACGCGGCAAACAGGTCTGTAATCGGAAACTTGTGCGAAGACGATAACAACACAGACGATTACTACTAACAAGCCGTGTGTGTTGTCAGCAAAAGATTGCGGGTATACAATTGTGAGTGATTGATGAAAACATCACCGACGGGTTCCATTGTTTAGTCCGTGTGTGATGTGATTTTCTTTGTCCGCACAACATCTATGCTCTATCTACAGAGCATCAACATATATACTTAAAAAGACATCATTGCATAACCAAATTAAGCATACAATTACACAAGTGACTACACACATAAAATTTCCACACACCAACGTAAGCAATTACATGCATATTAAAGTAGGAGAACCGAGGATCTAATCATCTACTTATTGTTGCGACGGCGCTTGCCATTGCTCCGCTTACAACTGGATCCCTAGTCGTTTTGGGGAAGGAGGTACTTCCTGGTGTCAACGATCCGCCTGTATATGTCATAGCTCGTGTACGCCTCCTTGGCTGCGTACACGACATGAGCTTTGTCAAGTTTCTCCATACAGGCCGAGTGCCAGGCACACTTGTCCTTGTTGCATGACTCCTTCATGTCTCTATAGTAGGGGTTGATGATGGCCTCGGCGAGGTGAACCAGTGAGTCCTTCTCATGCTCCTTGCTGCACCAGATCTTGTATTGGCCCTTGATGTTGACCAGATTCTGGCAGGCGATGCCCGAATTCTGGAGCGCCTTTACATCATTTGTGATGTACACCATAGAGAACATGTAGTGGGGGATGTCGACAAACCTCGCGAAATGTTCACAAGGCCTTGTGGCCAGGCAGTAGTGCTAGACAAGGACATGGTGGCGCATGCACATCTAGGCGATGGCGACCTTGGGACGAGATCCGGCACGAGCGCAGGTGTACTCGAGGTCGAACCCAGACCGGGTCATTGGTGTACACCACCGAGAGGTCCATGAAGCTTCAGTGGGTGTCCACCACGGCACGCATGGTGAACTGCTGCTCGTCGTCGGCAGCCGCTCAGAGCGCGATTGGAGCCGCGCAGGATACCCTCTAAGAATTTCTCGTGGTGGGTGTGCTTCTTGCAATGGTGGGGCGTGATCAAAAGGTTGACGAGTCACAAGGGTTAAATGGGCGCTGTAATAAATGGGGGTCGGCCAGCCTGTAATTGTCACATCTTATCACGACGTTCATAGCGGAGGATTCTAGTGCACGCTTGACAACACTGCACTGCACGAGTGGGCTTGACGACGCGCCAAATGTATCCTTAGTGAACCCGTTCCCGCGCTACCACGTAGTTTACCGTGCAAGCTTCCCGCCCAACTAGTTTCGCCACGCGTTGGCTAGAAGAGGGACAAATCGTGGGTGTTTATTGGCAAAAAGCTTCGTAAAAACGAAGTGTGTGGAATGACTTCGGTCATAAGTTTACCCGTCGGTGATGAGGTGAAAGTTACACGGAAGGGTGATGATGGACACTCGAGTGCGATAATTAATTCTGCGCTGTACAAGGCACACGGTGGAAGAAACCAACTATGTGCAATAATGTCGAAGATCACAGTCGAGTTAGCTATATAGATCGTGTGCTGTGAGATCGACAAGGTAAACATATTCGAGAATGGTTAATAAAATATAAGACCATTGCATATTAAGGTCAAAATAGTGCTACCAATATACAAGTCCCATACGATGCCATTTCAACGATTGTACCACAAAATCTCAAAATATTACAAGGTTCAAATTCCATAGTTATATGGCTCAAATTCGAAGATTACAAGGTTCAAACTGATATTAGAAATTAAATTCAGCTCATCAGCTGCAAATGCTCGCGCTGATCCGCTGAACATGGATATCAAAGAGGTTAAAACTAATATTACCACTTCTAAGTCTGGTTTCGAAACCTCACAATTTTTGCAAAGGGGTCAGCCACTAAGAAGTCATGTATGGGGTTGACACGATGACTTCCGATTACTCTGTCATCTGAAGTTCCAAAATGAAATTGAGCATTTTTGGAGCCAATTCCATTCTGCCATAGGCACCGACGCTGATCAACAAACCATTCATTTTTTGAAATAAATGTAGGGCAAACCTCATTTCCTTCAGCACCCTTGCTCTGAGAACAAAGAACCTGGCGAATATAACTCTGGTAAGGTCCCTCGGTTGGAGTTCAAAGTAATTTCCGAGAGATGCAGATCTAGGCATTCGACGTGATTGTTATACTGTATCACATTATCCACCATTGGGCCTAATCTTATCTGTAAAAGAAGAAAATGTGTTAGTGCCTACATGCAGTTTTGAACATTACTACATGTAACACGCACAATGCGGCTATATCTCCCACGTGTCGGGGCACGACTTACAGGCATAGCGGCATGGTAGGTTTGTCGCAAGACGGGTAATCTTCACACAATCCCATGTACTGAATAAGAAAGGGATAAAGAGTTTGCTTACAATCGCCACTTCACACAAATACAAGTTAAACATACATCATCCAGAATACAATCAAGGTCCGACTACGGAACCAAAATAAAGGAAGACAACCCCAAATGCAAGATGCCCTATCGTCCCAACTGGGCTCCACTACTGATCAACCGGAAAAGACACAACACACCGATCAAGATCTTCATCGAGCTCCCACTTGAGCTCGGTTGCGTCACCTGCACTGGTATCATCGGCACCTGCAACTGTTTGGAAGTATCTGTGAGTCACGAGGACTCAGCAATCTCACACCCGCGTGATCAAGACTATTTAAGCTTATGGGTAGGATAGGGTAATGAGGTGGAGTTGAAGCAAGTACTAAGCATATATGGTAGCTCACATATGCAAATAAGAGTGAGAAGAGAAGCAGCGCAGCAGTCATGAACTAGAAGTGATCAATAAGTGATCCTGAAACTACTTACATTCAAGCATAACACAAGAACCGTGTTCACTTCCTGGACTCCGCCGGAAAGAGACCATCACGGCTACACATGCGGTTGATGCATTTTAATTAAGTCAAGTGTCAAGTTCTCAACAACCGGACATTAACAAATTCCCATCTGCGACATCACCACGGGCACGGCTTTCGAAAGTTCAAACCCTGCAGGGGTGTCCATACTTAGCCCATCACAAGCTCTAACGGTCAACAAAGGATATTCCTTCTCCCGGGAAGACCCGATCAGTCTCAGAATCCCGGTTACAAGACATTTTGACAATGGTAAAACAAGACCAGCAAAGCCGCCTACATGTGCCGACAAATCCTGATAGGAGCTGCACATATCTCGTTCTCGGGGCACACCGGATGAACACTACATACAGCTAAAACCAACCCTCAGGTTTTCCCGAGGTGGCATTGCAAGTGGCTCTGTTTTGGACCAACACTCAGAGGAGCATTGGCCCGGGGGGTTAAAATAAAGATGAACCTCGGGCTCCGGAAACCCAAGGGAAAAAGGCTTAGATTTTTAGGGAAAAGTAAAACCAAGGTTGGGCCTTGGTTGAGGAGTTTTATTCAAAGCGAACTGTCAAGGGGTTCCCATAACACCCAACCATTGTGATATCCCAACATATCCATGTTCCAACATGGAACAAACTTTAGCTTCACCTGCAACTAGCAACGCTATAAGAGGGGCTGAGCAAAATCGGTAACATATATAGCCAAACAACGGTTTGCTAGGAAAGGTGGGTTAGAGGCTTGACATGGCAATATGGGAGGCATGATAAACAAGTGGTAGGTAGCGCGCCATAGCGACAGAGCGAACAACTACCAAGCAAATATAGAAGTGATTTCGAGGGTATGGTCATCTTGCCTGAAATCCCGCAAGGAAGAAGAACGAGTCCATGAAGAAGACAAACAGACGTAGTCGAACGGATCCTCACACACGCGACATTACCGGAACTAACAAGAAGAAGCAACACCGAAAAGGAGCAAACGACATAGTAAACAACCATCAAATAAACATGGCATGATGCACAACCAAGTATGATGCATGTCCGGTTTAAAGAGGCATGGCATTGCAAAGTGCAACAAACAATGCTAAAAATTAAGTGGAGCTCAATATGCAACAAGTTGCATATTGCTGAAACACCACATGACTTATTTAGTTCACTCTTGTTTATGTACCCAACAATATTAAATGTTGTTAAACATGGCATGAGGTGAAGCATATGAAAACTACCTATCTAGGCAAGTTTAAATGAGGCCGGAACAACAAGCAACAAGTCCGGAGAAATCCTCATGAGCATATATTAGATTTGGTACTGTTCTGCCCTAAACCATATTTTAGAGTTGTTAAACATGCTAAGTAAAGACACCATGTTAAACTAGGCATTTTCCTACCCCATTTACATATAAAGTTTATTAAATTTGGAGCTACGGTTAATTAGTTATGAAATAAATCATTTTAACATGGCAATTAAGCAAAATTAAACAAACAACATTTTAATCATTTTTAACATGGATGAAAGTTGCATATTGTTAATCTACACAAAATTCTAAGCATTTTACATATATAATGTTTTTACAAAAGATGCATTATACATGAGTTATTATATGCATGAAGTCTAGGGGTTTTTCTGCAAAACTGGTTTTTCTGTGGATAATAGAGAAATTCGCCAGACGGGAAAAAATATATGCGGGCCGAAACAGAGGCGGACTGGTCCTCGCCAGAGGGGCTCAGCCCACGTAGGCGAGGCAGGCCGGCAGTTGCGTTGCTGGGCCGGGAGGCCGAGTGCTGGGCCGGTCAACGCGCGTTGCTCGTGCGCTCGTCTCCTTGTTCCCGAGAGGGACGAGGCCGTGGCGGCACCGGTGGCCAACGACGATGGGGTGGCAGGACGGCAGCGGGGACGGACAGAGCCGAGGTCAGAGACGTCGGGAACAGACATATCCCTCCCGGTGGCGGATCTGGCCAGCAGAGGTGGAGCTCGTCGAGCTAGGGACGGCGCCATGCCGGGGTTCCTGCGGGGAGAGAGAAACCATGAGAGAGAGAGAGGTGAAGGAAAGGGAAATGGAGATGGACAGGGGAGGAGAGGAGAAGACAACGGGGTACGGACCGGGGCGGAGGCGCTCGTCGCCGGCGACGACGCCAGCTCCGGCAAGGCGACGCGGAGAGCAGGCAAGCGGCGAGCTTGGATCGGGAGCTCCTCTCCCGATCTGGAGCTCGGGGAGCGGGGCGGCGCTGTGCGGGCTCCTCGGGCCCAGATCGGCCCGAAGCTGGCCATAGATGGGCCAGCAGGGCCACGGCAGAGTGGGGACTGCGCGGGGGGGGGGGGGGGGTGAGGTGGCATGCCCAGAATGGCTGTAGGGGCGGCGCGACTGATGTGGCGGCGGCGCTGGGTGGCGGCTGACCGCTGGCGCTGCAACAAGTGGCGGCGGGGGAGTGCGCCGGCGCTGAAACAAGGATGGAGGCAGCGGCTCTGATGATTGGGCATCGCGGAAACTGAGGAGGAGGATGGCTACTGTCCAAAAATGGCAAGGGGAGGTTTATATAAGGAAGGGGTTGGGGTTTGGTGGGTTTGAGGCCGTTTTTAGACCCTCCGATCGCAATCGAACGGTTCCGGTCAGAGGGAGTTTAGGTGGGCTGTGCTAGAGAGAGATGGGCTGAGAAGAGAGGAGAGAGAGAGGCCTGGCAGCAGTTTCGGAGACCGAAAACGTCCGACAATTTGACCGACTATGTTGTCGCTATAGTTATCCGTTGGGGTGTCAAACGGACTCCGAATGCGATGAAATTTGGCAGGCGGTCTACCGACAACTTAGCAACACCGCATGCCAACTTTCATCCCATTCCGAGGACATTTTCCGGCCTCTTATAAAATAATATTTCGGACGTGACACGGGCGCGTGCAAGTGTGGTTGGGCTCAGAACAGACAACGGGGAGAACGGGGAGACCCGGACGGATGCAAGTTTTGAAAACATGATGATGCAATGCACATGATGACATGGCAAAAAGCAACACGCAAGCAAATGACATGGCAACAACGCGCGAATAACTGGAAGACACCTGGCGCGTCGAACTTGGGGCGTTACAACACTCCACCACTACAAGAGGATCTCGTCCCGAGATCTAGGATGGCACCGGAGGGAAACGAAAGAGGAAGAGAAGTGGTAAAACTAAGTTGCTTCTTTGACAAACGAGTGATACCACGAATCTTGAGAGGTTGAACAAATTGAAAGAAAGAATACAACAAAGATGAACAAAGTTGAAAACACTCCGTTAGAAAAGAGGAACAAGGAACAATACTAGAACCTTGTAGGTTGAAAGACAAAAAAGATGTTTCGATGGACAAGAAGTACAAGCAAGTACTCCGGTTGAAACGAGATAAACAAGGAACAAGGAAGAACAAAATCGAACAGCACTCCGGTTGGAAATGGAAGGCATAGAATATGAACTTGGCAAAATGAAAGCACTTGGATGAGACTCTGGTTAGAAGAGGAATGATAGACACAACACTCCGGTTAAAAGAAGATAGAGAAGGAAGAAGAATGATATAATTTGGACATCACTCCGACTGTAAATGGAAGGAATTGAACATGAACTTGACAAGATGAGAGGATACTTGATGAAATCAACAACACACTGCCTCTGGAACTATTGAAAGAATGGCACAATGGGTAAGAAAGATTTCAGACAGCACTCCGGTTGAGAAGGAAGGCAAAACTTGATAGAATGTGAAGAACTTGAAAATGATAACTTCTACCATCAATGAATTTGAAGGCAACCTTATAAACAAGGATTGAATGGAGTTGTTGAAAAATCAATAACAAAAGAATAAGGTTGTTGTGGGCTTATGGAAAACATCTCAAAATTATGAGGTGGAATTATGCCACTAACGAAAAACAATAGATTGGATTGATATGAACAAGGAGACGAGAAACTTATTTCACCGGGAGGATAAATGAAGAACTTGGATCATTTATGAGCACCATAAATAACAACAATCCTTAGGGAAAGCTTTAGGTGAAATATAACCCAAGATAACTCCAATGAAGATATTGATGGGTTGCAAAGGAACTCGTGAACGAATTGAAAATGATGAGTTTAAAATATGTCATTCCGGACAACTTATGAATCATGAAACACAAAGTGAAATTGTCAACCATGACATAACACCATCTCAAAAGATAAGGTAGAAAGAATTGCACTTCGAAATGCAAGATGAAGAATGTTTGAACTCCTCAAAACAAAGCATGTGTTGAGCACCATGTTTATTTGAGAGTATAGCTTGGCGGATCTTAACTTCGAGAGAGATCTTGAAGAACAATTGAAGAATGAAAAGAATCCTTGACGAACCACCATGTAGAGACTCCATGAAGAAGTCCGGTAATAAAAGGATGATACAAGAAAGAGAAGTTGAAAACACAAGGGGAAGCCTTGTAATGATTTAGATGGATCTTTGTGATGATATAACTGAGAGAGCTTGGAACTCCGGGAAAAGAAAAGATGAAACAATTGAAACCGAGAATTTGATGAACCTCCGGAATAAGGAATTGAATTCACTCGATGAAACAAGAATAAGAGTTACATTATGCTTATCCTTATTTAAATTGATGGCAAGCAACGGATTTGGCATACTAGTTATTCTCGTAGAAAGGATTGAGAGAGATATAGTGTAAACTCAATGGACCACCGGTAGGATTGAAACAACGAATAAAATGATATGACAACGAAGGAAAAGAAATATTGAATGAACCACCGTAAGAATTGAAAACGAATGAAGAAAATATAGCGAAACACCGGGAAGAATTAGAAAATGAATGAAGATACATGAGAGAATTTAGATACAGGAGAACGAAGAGATCATGAGCTGATTAGAGGATATTTGAGCGATGCGCCGGTAAGATTTGGAGAACAAGAGCTGAAAGCTGGAATGAATAATTTTGAGATGATGGGCTCCAGAGAATCAAACTGAAAAGAATCCTGAATTTCTCCGAATGGGTGAAAAGAATTCTCACAATCGAAAACAATTATGAGAGGATGGCATAACACTAGAACCATGAATCTTTGGAAGAACGGGTAAGAATTTAAGAGGAGCTCTTTTTCGTTCTTCAAAATCCGAGAATGACGATGGGAAACACCACCATGATAATTGATGAGACATCCCAGGAGAATGAAAAGCGAAGAGGTTGAGCCAACAATGAAAAGAATTAGAAAGATCTTGGAGGAAGACATATGACTAATGATAATTCATTCTTACGTCAAATTTGAGAGAATTTGAGAATAACTCCGGGAAAATAAGAAGAGTCAGGTAAGATCCTGGGAAAAGACTTGTGGGTTAGGGCCCACTCAAGAGAAACACCGTTGAATGATTTAAAAGAGGGAATGTGCTGGTTGAATTAAATGGCTTGAATGAGATAACAATCTCGAAATAACTTGAACGGATCGAGAATGGAAACGTGAATCTTCTGAGATATCTTCGGCACTCCAGAAAAATTGAATAGAGGGAAGTGGATGATTAAGAGGTGCACCGTCATGAGAAGACATTTGAAACAAGGACAGGATATGATCGACAAAGCTTGACTTGAATCCACCGGAGAAGGAAGAGAACAAATAATGATGAACTTGAGGCTCCATTAGTATCTTCCTGAGAATCACCGGATACGAACATTGACGGAAAGAATGGAGAGACTTCCCACCAATAAAAGGATACTTGATTAAGACATCTGATTCCTTGAAGGAAAAAGGGTGGGAGGGCGGGAAAAGAAAGGCAACTTGGGATGGATGAAACAAATAACGTTGAGAAGACTTTGAGTTGATCTTGCGGATGTTGAAATGATCAGATCCACTTGAAGAGAAACACGCCGGTTGAAAAGAATTAACATGACAACCTCGATGATCAAGAAGGATTGGTGTTCACATAGAAGTGTGAGAACACCACTTAGGGAAGGTATGGAATCAACACTTGACATTGAAGCAACTCGAATACCACAACTCAAAACAAAACAAAGGATTGGCTTGCAGGATAAGCCGGAACAAACATATGATAGATCCCATATCGTATCATGTGTCTGTTGAAAAGATATTCTAGGAGCTACTTGAATTCCCACTTATAAACTACCAAAACTTTCTGGTTATGCAATCAGGTGTTGGGGATACAGGGGAAGCATAATATCTCACCCAAACTAACAATCCCTACATCCAGCTGTATCCATCCTTCAAAACATAACGAAGAAACCTTCAGAAATCATGTACCTCAACCTTCGAAAAGCATCCGTTATACGAGTTATGGCAATACTCCCGAACTGCCGCCCCAGTACCGGGTGGCGTCGAGGTTATCTCACCAACAACTGCATAAAGAGATTTTCGATGTCAGCGAACTCAGGTATTCCAGAACTGCAACGATAAAATTGTGACGACAACACCTCGGAGCTCAACTCCCCGGGACACTACCACAACCCCTAAATGTTAGGAGGCACCAAGAAGAATGTTCTCGTCACAAGACTATCGGAATGATTCCAAGATACCTGTGTGATCCTAATTTTTTCGTGAAATTTGAGGAGAGGAGAGTCAAAACTTCTACGTCAGGAGGCCTCACCAGAGCGACGAAGGGACCGAGGAGTAAAAAGAATCCTACTCTCTGATATATATATATATAATCCTAGGACTCAAAACATATTGGTCTAGACTCAACAACGTCAGCGATTCTATCAAGCAGGGGGCTCCTAAGTCGGGGATGGCTCTGGTTACCAACTTGTTACACCCACAATGCGGCTATATCTCCCACGTGTCGGGGCACAACTTAGAGGCATAGCCGCATGGTAGGTTTGTCGCAAGAGGGGAATCTTCACACAATCCCATGTATTGAACAAGAAAGGGATAAATAGTTGGCTTACAATCGCCACTTCACACAAATACAAGTTAAATATACATCATCCAGAATACAATCAAGGTCCGACTACGGAACCAAAATAAAGGAAGACAACCCCAAATGCTAGATCCCCGATCGTCCCAACTGGGCTCCACTAATGATCAACCGGAAAAGACACAACACAACGATCAAGATCTTCATCGAGCTCCCACTTGAGCTCGGTTGCGTCACCTGCACTAGTATCATCGGCACCAACAACTATTTGGAAGTATATGTGAGTCACAAGGACTCAGCAATCTCACACCCGCGAGATCAATACTATTTAAGCTTATGGGTAGGATAGGGTAATGAGGTGGACCTGCAGCAAGCACTAAGCATATATGGTGGATAACATACGCAAATAAGAGTGAGGAGAGAAGCAACGCAGCGGTCGTGAACTAGAAGTGATCCTGAAACTACTTACGTTCAAGCATAACACAAGAACCGTGTTCACTTCCTGGACTCCGCCCGAAAGAGACCATCATGACTACACATGCGGTTGATGCGTTTTAATTAAGTCAACTGTCAAGTTCTCTACAACCAGCTATTAACAAATTCCCATCTGCCAAATCACCGCGAGCACGGCTTTCGAAAGTTCAAACCCAGTAGGGGTGTCCCAACTTAGCCCATCACAAGCTCTCACAGTCAATGAAGGATATTCCTTCTCTCGGGAAGACCCGATTAGTCTCGGGATCCCGGTTACAAGACATTTCGACAATGGTAAAACAAGACCAGCAAAGCCGCCCGAATGTGCCGACAAATCCCGATAGGAGCTGCACATATTTCGTTCTCGGGGCACACCGGATGAACACTACGTACAGCTAAAACCAACCCTCAAGTTTCCCCGAGGTGGCGCTGCAAGTGGCTCTGTTTTGGACCAACACTCAGAGGAGCACTGGCCGGGGGGGGGGGTTAAAATAAAGATGACCCTCGGCTCCGGAAACCCAAGGGAAAAAGGCTTAGATTGATAGGCAAAAGAAAAACAAAGGTTGGGCCCTGCTGGAGGAGTTTTATTCAAAGCAAACTGTCAAGGGGTTCCCATAACACCCAACTGCGTAAGGAACACAAAATCAAGGAACATAACACTTGTATGACGGAAACTAGGGCGGCAAGAGTGGAACAAAACACCAGGCATTAGGCCGAGGCTTCCACCCTTTACCAAGTATATAGATGCATTAATTAAAATAAGAGATATTGTGATATCCCAACATATCCATGTTCCAACATGGAACAAACTTCAGCTTCACCTACAACTAGCAACGCTATAAGAGGGGCTGAGCAAAATCGGTAACATAGCCAAACAACGGTTTGCTAGGAAAGGTGGGTTAGAGGCTTGACATGGCAATATGGGAGGCATGATAAACAAGTGGTAGGTAGCGCGACATAGCGACAGAGCGGACAAATAGCAAGAAAAGATAGAAGTGATTTCGAGGGTATGGTCATCTTGCCTGAAATCCCGCAAGGAAGAAGATCGAGTGCATGAAGAAGACAAACGGACGTAGTCGAACGGATCCTCACACATGTGACATTACCGGAACTAACAAGAAGAAGCAACACCAGAAAGGAGCAAACGACATAGTAAACAACCATCACATAAACATGGCATGATGCACAACCAAGTATGATGCATGTCCGGTTTAAAGAGGCATGGCATAGCAAAGTGCAACAAACAATTCTACAAATTAAGTGGAGCTCAATATGCAACGAGTTGCATATTGACGAAACACCACGTGACTTATTTAGTTCACTCTCGTTTATGTACCCAACAATATTAAATGTTGTTAAACATGGCAAGAGGTGAAGCATATGAAAACTACCTAGCTAGGCAAGTTTAAATGAGGCCGGAACAACAAGCAACAAGTCCAGAGAAATCCTCATGAGCATATATTAGATTTGGTACTGTTCTACCCTAAACCATATTTTAGAGTTGTTAAACATGCAAAGTAAAGACACCATTTTAAACTAGGCATTTTTCTACCCCATTCACACATAAAGTTTATTAAATTTGGAGCTACGGTTAATTAGTTATGAAATAAATCATTTTAACATGGAAATTAAGCAAAATTAAACAAACAGCAGTTTAAACATTTTTAACATGGATTAAAGTTGCATATTGTTAATCTACACAAAATTCTAAGCATTTTACATATATAATGTTTTTACAAAGGATGCATTATACATGAGTTATTATATGCATGAAGTCTAGGGGTTTTTCTATAAAACTAGTTTTTCTGTGGATAATAGAGAAATTCGCCAGACGGGAAAAAATATACGCAGGCCGAAACAAAGGCGGACTGGGCCTCACCACAGGGGCTCAGCCCAGGTAGGCGAGGCAGGCCGGCGGTTGCGTTGCTGGGCCGGGAGGCCGAGCGCTGGGCCGGTCAACGCGCGCTGCCAGTGCGCTCGTCTCCTCGTTCCCGAGCGGGATGAGGCCATGGTGGCACCGGCGACCAACGGTGACAGGGTGGCAGGATGGCAGCAGGGACGGACAGAGCCGAGGTCAGAGACGTCGGGAATTGACAGATCCGCCCTCCTGGCGGCGGATCCGGCCGGCAGAGGTGGAGCTCATCGAGCTAGGGACGGTGCCATGCTGGGGTTCCTGCGGGGAGAGAGAGACCATGAGAGAGAGAGGCGAAGGAAAGGGAAACGGAGATGGACAGGGGAGGAGAGGACAAGACTACGGGCTACGAACCGGGGCGGAGGCGCTCGTCGCCGGTGACGACGCCAGCTCCGGCGAGGCGGCGCGGAGGGCAGGCAAGCGGCGAGCTCGGATCGGGAGCTCCTCTCTCGATCTGGAGCTCGCGGAAGGGGCCGCTCTATGCGGGCTCCTCGGGCCTAGATTGGCCCGAGGCGGTCCGCGGATGGGCTAGCAGGGCCGCGGCGGAGTGGGGACTGCGGGTGGGTGAGGTGGCATGCCCTAAATGGCTGCATGGGCGGCGCAACTGATGTGGCGGCGGCGCTGGGTGGCGGCTGACCGTTGGCGCAACGACAAGTGGCAGCGGGGAAGTGCGCCGGCGCTGAAAAACGAGGATGGAGGTAGCGGCTTTGATGATTGGGTGGCACGGAAACTGAGGAGGAGGATGGCTGCTATCCAAAAATGGCAAGGGGAAGGCTTAGATAAGGAAGGGGTTAGGGTTTGGTGGGTTTGAGGCCGTTTCTGGACCCTCCGATCACAATCGAATGGTTTCGGTCAGAGGCAATTTAGGTGGGTTTCAGGTGCGCTGTGCTAGAGAGAGATGGGCTGAGAAGAGAGGAGAGAGAGAGAGAGGCTCGGCAGCAGTTTCGGAGAACGAAAACGTCCGACGATTTGACCCATTACATTGTCGCTATAGTTATCCGTTGGGGCGTCAAACGGACTCCGAATGCGATGAAATTTGGCAGGTAGTCTACCGACAACTTAACAACACCGCATGCCAACTTTCATCCCATTCCGAGGACATTTTTCGGCCACTTATAAAATAATATTTCGGACGTGCCGCGGGCGCGTGCTTGTGTGGTTGGGCTCAGAACGGACAACGGCGAGAATGGGGAGACCCGGATGGATGCAAGTTTTGAAAACATGATGATGCAATGCACATGATGACATGGCAAGAAGTAACATGCAAGCAAATGACATGGCAACAACGCGCGAATAACTGGAAGACACCTGGCGCGTCGAACTCGGGGCGTTACACTACAGGCCTATTTGGTTTGCAGGATTTGTAAAATGCACTAACATGCCATCTTTTATTTGACATGATTAACATGGGCATTTGATTACATTCTAGAAAAATGTAGCCTTCTTCAGAAGAGGTTGGAGTGGACGAAAATTTCCCAAGAAAACTAGTACAGACAAACCCAAAGGAGAAATGCTTATGGATTGTAACCATATGGATCAAGCAACCAATATGGGGGGAACATGTATGTACTGAAATCCTCCAAAAGAATCCTTCAGAAACGTAGTATATTGTCATTGTAAACTTGGGAAGAGGTGTCACAAATTGAACTCCCTTATGGTTAACATTTAACAGGAAAGGAACATCACCTCGATATATAGCTTCTCCAGGAACGGAAACTGTCGGTGTCAAAACCGGCAGATCTCGGGTACGGGGTCCCGAACTGTGCGTCTAGGCCGGATGGTAACAGGAGGCAGGGGACATGATGTTTTACCCACGTTCGGGCCCTCTTGATGGAGGTAAAACCCTACGTCCTGCTTGATTTATATTGATGATATGGGTAGTACAAGAGTAGATCTACTACGAGATCAGAGAGGCTAAACCCCAGAAGCTAGCCTATGTATGATTGTATGTTCTTCTACGGACTAAAACACTTTGGTTTATATAGACACTGGAGAGGGTTAGGGTTACACAAGGTCGGTTACAAAGGAGGAGATATTCATATCCGTATTGCCTAGCTTGCCTTGCACGCCAAGTAGAGTCCTATCCGGACACTGGACGAAGTCTTCAATCTTGTATCTTCATAGTCCAACAGTCCGGCTGTCCGGAGACCCCCTAATCCAGGACTCCCTCAGTAGCCCCTGAACCAGGCTTCAATGACGATGAGTTCGGCACGCAGTATTCTCTTCGGCATTGCAAGGTGGGTTCCTCTCCAAATTCCGTGTACCTATCAAAATAGTGTCTGGCCTTTTCTGAATGTTGCACTCCTTGGCTTCCACGCCCAATAATGGCCACTTTCCACGTGTCAAGCGAATGTGAAGAGCTAGGGTGTTTTTACATTTACCCCCCTAGCTGTGTGAATGAGCTTCCTATTAAAAAGACGAGGATTCAGATCCAAATCACACCATCCTCCCTCGGCGAGCCTTCATCGGAGTGCATTCGACAGAGATCCATTCTATCATGGCCGGTCGACGCAGCTCCTCCTCTCGCTCCCCTAGCCCCAAGCCTGGAGATTGGGAGAGATGTTCCGTCCCGCACAGCAAATTAGTGATGCTTCAGACCAAGGGATTTCTTCCCCCGGCATACATGGTCCCAGTTCGAGCCGGGCTTGCCACCTATAATGGCGGAGAGCAAGCGGAGAGCCTTCCCAATCCCTCCAAGGGAGAGTGGGTATGCCTTGTCCCTTATTTGGTAAGAGGGCTCGGATTTCCAATTCATCCGTTTCTTCGGGGGCTCCTGGAGTTCTACGGCCTCTAGTTGCATAACCTTATGCCTGCCTCCATGCTACATATCGCGGGATTTCTAGCCCTTTGCGAGTTGTTTTTGGGCTGTGAGGCTCATTTCGCTCTGTGGAGGAAGCTGTTCTTCCTTGTGCCCCGTTCTCAGAAGGGGTCAATATATCAAGTGGGCGGAGCCGAAGTGTGGTGTATTGTCGGGACCGGATACCTATCCGGAACCCCAAAGAAGACGTCTGAAGACTGGCCTTCAGAATGGTTTTATATAGAAGACGTCCCCCTCCCGGATCCTATTAGAATTGGCCTTCCTGAGTTCGACAATGCCCCTTTGAAGAAGCGCCGGAGCTGGCGTCCATGGAGCTCCCAAGAAGAAGAGGAGAGGGACGTTCTTTACCTGATGAGCCGGATAAGTTTTTTAGCTTGATCCAGATTGACCATGATCGAGGTCATGGCCATATGTATTATGCGGGGGGGTGCAAATGCTTCAATATAGAGGCCACCCCATGTGGGATTTCAACAGGGAGGATGACGCCACCCGCCACGGCCGCAAAGGGCCAGGATCGGCTGCTGATCTAATAAAGATCTTATCCACTTTGTACAAGGGAGAAGAGGAGGAATTCCTTCGTGTCAACCCGCAGGGCGGATTCTCTATGTACAGTCCTCCGAGCTGGGTAAGCGGAGAATTTTTCTCGCCCATCCGTTTCGTATTCCCGTAGTTAAGTATTCAGTCTAGCGATTTCATCGCAGGAGCTGCGCCAGGCTGTAAAGGAGATAAACAACCCTCCTCCACAACCCGAGAACCCTGGATGGTCCCTTGACCCCCGGCCTCCCAGGAGGATCCGGACATATCTGTGGAGCTGATCGATGGGGTATTTTACCAATCGAGTAATGACAACGCTTTGGTGGCCATTACGGCCGATTACCCTGGGCTACTTCCAGCCTCACAGGTGACTGAGACTGAAGTCCCAGCACTTCGAAAGGGGATCTGTCATTGCACTTTTTTGATTGCCGTATAACAGCCGCGTTTTGCAGGGGAGGTCCTCGAGGCAGAAGGCCGAGCCTGCGGCAACTAGCCAACAAGGGGCCGCGAGGCCAGGCAGGATGAAAAGACCCGCAGTCCGGATTAAGACACCGGCGCAGCGGTACGGCGCGCCGTCTTTATTGCAAGACATTATTCTCAGAGGCATACTAACGCCCATGCCTTCTTTTCAGGAAAAAGAGTGCTCATCGGACTATACCCGGAGAGGCTACCAATCGCGCCTCCACCAGCCAGGCTCCAAGGCCGGATTCGGAGGTGGGAATGAATATGAGGCGTGCACTGGGCGCTCCTCCGACAGAGGATGTGGATAAACTGTCCGCCACCAATTTCGAGGTGGAAAGTGCCATGAACCACAGGCATCGCCGGACTGTTCTTCGTGGCGCTTATTTCTCACAAGAGGCATTGGATGCCTTCAACTCGGGAGACGTGTACCTCCGTGCCGCTCAAAATGGTCTAGCCAGAGCCACGGAGCAGTATGTAAAAGACATACGGGTGAGAAAAATTGGTGATTATATATATCAGTAGCCCCTGAGACTTGAAACAGTTAGGATAACTGATTTAAGGATCATTTGTTATGCAGGTTCTTACAGAAAAGAATACTCAACTGTCCCAGGAGCTGGAAGAGTGCAAAGCCCAACTTCAGGCCGCACTAGCCGCAGAAGGGGAGCCCAAAGAGACCCCCTCTGGTAACATATGCTTCGAATGATAAGTATCATATTAGAAGGCGGCATATATGCAGATCTGATGATAAAATTGCAGATGACGCTGGATTAAATCCGGATAAGCAACAGCTCATATGCCAGCTGAAGGCCGGTGAGAGCGTGCTTACGAGGGTGAGGCAGGAGAAGAATGATCTCCTAGATGCCAACACCAAGCTGGGCGTGGAAATAAAAGATGTTCATGCCCAACTGTTGGACTCTGTTAAGGAGAATCGGCGGCTTCGACGCGGCATATTTAGTAAGTGCTTGAACGAACTTTGAAAAAGAGTTCGGCGAGGAAGCTGGCTGACAGAGTTATGTGTGTAGGTATCCTAACAGGTTGTCCTGCCGAGGAGATGCCCGGTTCAACGGGTGATCTTCTTCCCGAGCTCTCACAGTTGCACGAACGAGTTCGGCAGGTGATGCAAGGCGTCGCCCAGGCCTTGTGGCCATCCGTATCCATACCCGAAGGCCTTGGAGAGCTTGCAGAAAAGCTGACGGGAGCACAGCGGCGCTTCCGATTATGGAAGATATCGGCCTGCCGTCAGGGTGCCATGGAAGCCTGGGCAATGGTGAAGACACGGTACACGAAGGCTGACCCGAACCACATGGTTTAAGTCGGACCTGTGGGGCCTGATGGAAAGGAGATCCCTGTGAGCTTAGTGTAGGGCGAAGTAGAATTGGCCGCAAAGTATTCCCAACAGGACTGTAGACTAGACAGCCTATTGGATGGTATTGAAGAGGAATTCAAGCACTCAAATTCACTATGTAATTTTAAAGTGACGTGTATAATGCCTTCTAGCCGGATTGTAGATCGTTTTTCGTGGCGGACCTGTTCGCTTCAACCTCGGGACCCGAGAGTCCAGAGTGTATCCGAATACCCTCTCGGTTATGTAAGAACCGGGGCATGCATGGAGACCCGGCATAGGGGTCATTAGTGCTTTATCAGACAAGTGCCTAACTAGTTATGTTATAATACATGGGTAGTAAGAAACATCTTCCAGGGAGAATAGTTCCGTTAAGGGTTCCTTTCCCTGGGTAAGCATGCCCTAAAGTGCATGTCCGGATTGCGATAAGAAGCGTAGAAAAATCATCTGGGGGCAGATATGGATAATAAAAGTCATCTTTTGTTCACCGACCGAATATTCCCTTAAGAATGCTAGCTTTCGGCTTCACCCAGTCTGAGGTACACGTCCGGCTGACCCGATGGTAACAATCGCAGAGGTGCTCCCCTTATGCTGTAGCCGAATTAACGGGAATGTAGGGCATAAATACAAGAGCCAGGCAACCCAGCTTGGCCAAAACTTAAGTCATATCGATGCATATAATGGTGAAAAAAGGTACATGCGGAAGTATAACACATGTGTTGGGCGTGAGGCCCAGGTAAATAAACTTAAGCTTCTGTGAAAGAAGCCCCCAGGTATGAAGAGTGCGGCTAGCGCATCTATAATGTACGAGTGAGGCATAAGGTGACCCTTGAAGGCCTAGTGTCAGGACCCGATTCCAAGTCACATCAATCTAGCCGGTAACACCTCATATCACTTTGCGGCCTCACGCACGGTATCCCACGGGTGTCATCTTACCATGGCCCAGGACCGTTTGCGCCTTTTGGCTCACGTATATGATAGTGTTGCTAGCATCCATATGACAGAGAACCCGGGCCGACATGGCTAGTCGTGAACCCAAAGCGGCATAGACCTATGGAGACAGGCATACATGTATCACATCGAGCATGTCAGTCATCAGCGAGTGATTCCGGGCTGTAGCACTGGGCTAACAGGACTCCGGGGGACCCGGGCTGTAGTAGGCTAGGCAGGACTTCGGAAATCACCGCGTGACATTTCCCTGAAGGGACAGACATAGGAACGAAGTGAAACACATGCCGGCCAGTCAAGTGTCCTGAACAGTAGTGCTGGGCTAGCAGGACTCCGGTGAACCGGGCTGTAGCGGACTACTATGGCTCGAGGAACACTAGACTACATTTCCCCATAAGAAAGGCTGCCAAGGATAAACAACTAGATTGTCGGATCCCACTCATACCAAGCATTTCAATCATACACGCAATATGCCCGATATGAGTACATACAACATGGCATCACAACAAAACTCTACAACTCAAGTACTTTATTTAAAGGCTCCAGAGAGCCATACATAACATATCATACAGACAGGGGTCACATGACCCGACACTCAAGTCATACAATCATACAAGCACATGCGGAAGCAACTAGTCTGAGTACAGACTCTACAAAGAAAGAAGGCTTCTCGAAGCCTGTCTATCTACATAAGGCCCTCCATGGCCAGGATCACCACCTGGGTGGCTAGTCACTCGTCGACGTCAAGGTCTACGTAGAACCCATCGGAGTGGGCGGCGTCCTCTGAAACAGTAATTAAGCAAACATGAGTACAAAGGTACTCAGCAAGTCTTACATCAGAACCTACTATACATGCTTATTCTCAAGAAGGTGGTGGGGTTAATGCAGCAAGCCAGCTTTGACTCTTGGCTAAGCTATCCTACGGAACTTCACCAGTAAAATAGTTTTCGCACACGAGTCCACTACTCACCAACACAATACTCCACCGGGGATCCTCCCTCGTCATCCTACGAGAGGGCCATCCTCGGTACTCACACTTATCTTGAGTCTTTTAGTAGTGTCCATTAACTTGTCTATGAACTGTATAGGCAACCAAGTAGTCCTTTACCGTGGACGCGGCTATTCGAATAGTTTTATACCCTGCAAGGGTGTACTTCTTCATACACGCTTTCACCACTTACCGCTGCTTACACGACATGTACTCGGCAACCTTCAAGCGGAAGCCCAGCGAGGGTGTTGGCCACGGCCTACCTAAACACTTAAGTCTCTAGTCCAGGTTTATCGCCTATCTAGGTTCCATCCGCAGGGAGTCCGGCCGAGGTTTCCACATACGGCCCCGAACGATGTGAACAGGGTCCCGAGACGCCAAACGGGCGCCCGGCATACCCGGCCACGGTGTATCTACCGCAACATAGCCCACCCCTAGGGTCAGCGCTACGCACGGCCGCCAACACATAACCTACAAACACCAGAAACTATTTGCAACTCCTGGACAGAGTACTAGGGTGATTAAGAAGCCGAGAGGGTCAATTAAGGATCCCAATGCATGGTAGTAGCTGAATCTTAAAATCACACATACAAATCTCAGTTCTTAGGGACGGCCTCAATGAAACAACCCACCATGTACTCCTACATGGCCTCTCATCGATAACTTTACCAAAACATGTTCAACACATCCCTCACATTACCGACATAAGCATTTCACTCTAGCCCATCACCCAGATGAACCAGACCTGACACAACTCTAAGCATAGCAGGCATAGCAAGGTAGGAATCACATACATGGCTCAATCAACTCCTACACATGCTAGTGGGTTTCATCTAGTTACTGTGGCAATGATAGGTCATGCAGAGGATAAGGGTTCAACTACCGTAGCACACAGCAGTTTGAATCACGTTGTCTTAATGCAGTAAACAAGAGCAGAAGCGAGAACATGGGTTTGTATCAGAATGATCAATGGTTGCTTGCCTGATGGAGTGGTAGCGGAATACTGCCCTTCAGTTGGATACTCGTGAATATCCTCGGAGGCAGAACCTACCACGGGGAACACATCGGAACACAATCAACACATGACGATATGCAACAATATGATGCATGCTATGACATGGCAATATGAATGTGTTTTGGCCTAATGCAAGCTAGAATAGAAAGGGATGAACTCATTTGAATCAAAGATTCAAATATTAGCTCATTAAACATGGCCTTGATAGTGCATTTCCTTAATCTCCTTAAACAGCAAGGTAAACTTGTTTTGTCATGCATGAAACCATTACAGATGGATAGATTGAATTTTTCTGATAATTTTTCATATATAAATTATTTCATTTGGAGTTACGGTTGAATTTCTATGATTTTTAGAAGTTTTAAACATTTTCTGGAATTTCTTGAATAAAAAAATAAATCTAGAAAATGCATTACTGCGTCAGCATTGCGTCATGCTGACCTCAGCAGGTCAAAGGCGCCAGCCCAGGTCAAACCTGACTCGTGGGCCCCTTCTGTCAGCCTCTCAGCTAATTAGCAAGATTAGATTAACACTAATTAGTTGTCAGTGGGGCCTGGGCCCACATGTGAGTGACTGATTTAATTAAAACTAATTAAAACTAAACCTAAATTAGTTAACAGACCGGCGCCACCTGTCATAGACTCAGGGGGGTCTACCTGGGACCACCCAGGGGTCAAACTGGGCCAACTCGCCGGCGGCTCGACGCCGGCGAGGCCCGAGACGGCGGCGCGGCTCGGAAAACGCCCTCCGGCGACCAAATTGACGCTGGAGACCACCCGTGCGAAGCCCAGGCTCTCGCGCATCCAATGGAGCAAGTGTGAGGAGCTGGGGTGGAGCGAGCTCGCCGGAATCGAGCTCGTGGCGGCGGCCGGAGTTCGGGCGAGGTCGGTTTCGACGCTATGGTGCACGGGAGGGAGAACTGGGGGTGGCTATGGGTTCCTGGTGCTGCACTGAGCACGGTGAGGCGCTCCGTTGTGGGCTTGCACGGCTGTGGCCACGGCTGCGCCATGGCCGGCGGCGAGAAGCTCTCGGGTGCAGTGGAAATGGAGCTAGGGGACGAGCGCGAGCACGAGAGAAAAGGGAAAAGGAAGAGGAGCTCATAGCGGAGTCGGAGAGGGGGTCAGCGATCTCGGGGAGGTCCTGGCGGCGGCGAATCGACCGGAGATGGCTCGGGTGCCGGAGGTTGAAGACGAGGGCGAAGGCGGCGTTGCAAGGCCTCCGGCGAAGCGTAGCTCGGTGGGGAGGACGACGGAGTCGAGGCGGAGTCGAGGCGGAGCTGATGGGCTCGTCGGAGGGGCGAGGGGAGGTCTCTGGCAGCGACTATGGCGATCGGCGGCGAGGAACGCGCTCGGCCATCGCGGGAGAGGATGAGGGAGACAAGGGGGAGAATGAGAGAGGATGAGAGGGAGACGTGGGGGTCGCGTGGCGTCCTCTGGGTGTCTCCCGGTGTCGGCAGAAGCAGGAGGTGGCCAGCGCGTGGCCAGCACGCGGCGAGCACGCGCCCCGCGTCCTTCTGTTGCGTGGAGGACGACGACTGGCAGCGCCAGCAGGCTGGGCCGAGCCAGGTGGCTGGGCCAGCACAGGTAAGGCCCAGGTGGGCTTCTTTCTCCTCTTTTTTTATTTAGTTTCTGTTTTCTATTTAACTGCAACTGTTGGGCTTTAAATAAAATACTAAAACGTTTCCAAAAATCCTGAAAATAAATGTGGCCTCTGTTTAGATTATTTCCAACAGGAAACATTTATTCCCAGAATTATTTGAGCATTTAGATTATTTTATAGCATTTAATTGCTCAAATTCAAATACTTATGATTTAATTCAATGACCTTCTGTTGACCTAGAAAATTGTGCACCAATTTTGCCAGAGGTTCTAACCTAAGACAAAGAGGGTGAAATTTTTAGAAGGGCATTTCAGGTTCATTGAAAATAATTTTAGTAAACCCTAGTTGTTTCCAGGGGGGTGTTCGGGGTTCTGTCTTCCCCAATTCAAATTTAAGAAGAATTTAAACATGGTGCACATTCTAATGCTTGAACTAGCTAGGGTGTGACACCTAGAGAAATAAAATAAAGAAAGGGAAACAAGATAGATGATGCATATGCAGAAAATGGACAAACGGAGGGGACTAACATAGAGTCCGGTGCTAAGCGTAGAATCTTCGAAGCCTGGCTACGTTCCATGGGTTCGGCTCGAGTCGACTAGTCGATGCATCCCGCAGTCGGTACGCTCCACCGGTCAGAACTTGGTCGATAATGAAGGGACCTTCCCATTTGGGCTCGAGCTTGTTCTTTTTCTTATCCGACAGCCGTAGAACTAGTTCGCCAACGTTATAAGTTTTGGCCCGTACTTCTCTGCTTTGGTATCTTCGAGCCTATTGCTGGTAAAATGCGGAACGGGCTTTGGCTACGTCGTGCTCTTCCTCCAAGGTGTCTAGACTGTCCTGCCGATCGAGCTCGGCTTCTCTTTCTTCGTACATGCGCACTCGAGGTGAGTCATGAATTATGTCACAGGGCAGGACTGCCTCTGCGCCATACACCATAAAAACGGTGTATATCCGGTACTACGATTCGGCGTGGTCCGCAGCCCCCAGAGTACGGAGTCGAGCTCCTCTACCCAGTGTGTGTCAGACTCCGTTAAGGATCACACTAATCTGGGTTTAATGGCGCTCATTATAAGACCATTTGCTCATTCGACTTGTCCGTTGGTTTGTGGGTGATAGACTGAAGCATAATCGAGCTTGATGCCCATTTTGCTGCACCAGAGTTTTATCTCATCGGCCATGAAGTTCGTGCCGTTATCAGTGATGATGCTGTGGGGGACGCCATAACGGTGTACAACCCCGGATATGAAATCTATCACCGGTCCGGATTCGGCTGTTTTAACCGGTTCAGCCTCTATCCATTTGGTGAATTTATCCACCATGACCAATAAGTATTTTTTCTTGTGGGTTCCCCCTTTAAGGGGTCCAACCATGTCAAGCCCCCAGACCACGAAGGGCCATGTAATGTGGATTGTTTGGAGGGCGGTAGGTGGCATGTGGCTTTGATTTGCAAAGAGCTGGCAACCGGCGCAACGTTGGACCAAGTCCTGTGCATCTGCCCGGGCTGTTGGCCAATAGAATCCTGTACGGAAGGCCTTGCTTACAAGAGCCAGGGCTGCTGCGTGATGACCGCCGAGTCCGGCTTGAATTTCTGCCAAAAGGTTCCGCCCTTCCTCTTCGGAGATGCACCTTTGAAGGACTCCGGTAGCGCTTTTTTTGTACAATTCTCCCTCATGGACCCTGTAGGCCTTAGATCGCTACACTATGCAGCGTGCCTCATTTTGGTCCTCCGGAAGTTCTTGTCTAGTTAGGTAGGCTAGTAATGGTTCTATCCACGGGCAATAATGGCCATTATTTCGGGGGCTGAATGTGTTATTTCTGTGGCGGGGCCTCCGATTGTGTCAGAGAGTTTGGTATCGGGTATTTTGGCCGGGTCTGGACTGTTGTTACCGGTGTCCCCTTCCCATCCTACGGATGGCTTGAAGAGCATTTCCAGAAATATGTTGGGAGGGACCACGTCGCATTTTGCGCAGATGCGGGCGAGGATATCCGCCGCCTGATTGTTTTCCCGAGCCACATGGTGAAATTCGAGCCCCTCGAACCGAGCTGACATTTTTAGGACGACATTGCGATAAGATGCCATTTTCGGATCCTTGGCATCAAAGTCTCCATTTATTTGGGATATCGCAAGGTTCGAATCCCCGCGCACCTCTAGGTGTTGAATGCCCATGGGTACTGCCATCCGGAGACCATGTAGAAGGGCCTCATATTCGGCTGTGTTGTTGGAGTCTGTATACATTATCTGTAGTACGTACTGAACTGAATCTCCTGTTGGGGACGTCAAAACGACGCCAGCCCCCAGACCAGCCAATATTTTGGAGCCATCGAAGTGCATGATCCAGTTTGAATATGTGCCGTACTCCTTAGGGAGTTCGGCTTCCGTCCACTCGGCGACGAAGTCAGCCACTACTTGCGATTTAATAGCTCGCCGTGGCTTGTATGTTATGTCGAACGGGAGGAGCTCAATGGCCCATTTGGCAATCCGGCCCGTCGTGTCGCTGTTGTTTATAATATCGTTAAGTGGTACTTCCGATGCTACCGTTATCGAACACTCTTGAAAGTAGTGTCGCAGCTTCCGGGATGCCATCAATATCGCATACGCTATCTTTTGATAATGCGGGTACCGTGATTTTCATGGAGTAAGGACAGTGGACGTCCGCTTCTCGTTCGACGACGAGCACTACGCTTACTATTTGATGAGTTGTTGCAATGTATAATAGCATTGGTTCGCCAATGTTTGGCGCGGCCAGGACTGGGTTTGTTGCCAATATGGCTTTTATTTCGTTGAGTCTGGCCGTGGCGGCATCCGTCCACTCGAAGTGTTCGGTGCACCGGAGGAGGCGATAAAGGGGTAATGCCTTTTCTCCCAAGCGGGAGATAATGCGGCTTAGAGCCGCCACGCATCCAGTCAATTTTTGTATTTGTTTGAGGTTTGTTGGGGTAGCCAACTGTGACAACGCTCGAATTTTGGCCGGATTAGCTTCAATACCTCTACTGGAGACAATGAATCCCAGGAGCTTTCCGGCTGGTATGCTGAAAACGCATTTTTCTGGATTGAGCTTGATGTCATATGTTCGGAGGTTATCGAATGTGAGCCTCAAGCCGTCTACTAGAGTTTCGACATGCTTGGTTTTAACGACCATGTCATCTACGTATGCCTCCACTGTTTTGCCGATCTGGTTTGCCAGACATGTCTGAATCATGCGCTGATATGTTGCGCTGGCGTTTTTGAGCCCGAAGGGCATTGTGTTGAAGTAGAATGGGCCGTATGGTGTGATGAATGTCGTTGCGGCTTGGTCTGGCTCTGCCATTTTAATTTGATGGTAGCCGGAGTATGGGTCGAGGAAACACAATGAATCGTGTCCTGCAGTGGCGTCGATGATTTGATCGATTCGGGGGAGGGGGAAAGGATCCTTTGGGCAGGCCTTGTTAAGGTCCTTAAAATCGACGCACAAGCGCCAGGATTTGTCCTTCTTTGGTACCATCACCAGGTTTGCTAGCCAGTCCGGATGTTTTATGTCTCTGATGAATCCGGCCTCCAATAGCTTGGCTAGTTCCTCTCCCATGGCTTGTCACTTAGGTTCGGAGAAACGCCGAAGAGCCTGCTTAACTGGCTTGAATCCTTTTAGGATATTTAGGTTGTGCTCGGCCAGCCTGCGTGGCATTCCTGGCATGTCTGAAGGGTGCCAGGCAAAAATGTCCCAGTTCTCATGTAGGAACTGTCGCAGTGCAGCGTTGACATCAGGGTTTAATTGTGCCCCGACGGAAGCTGTTTTTGTAGGGTCTGTTGGATGGACTTGGAATTTGACTATCTCGTCCGCCGGTTTAAAGGAGGTGGACTTGGATCTTTTATCGAGTATCACATCGTCCCTGTTCACTGTGGAGCGCAGCGCAGTTAGTTCCTCGGCCTCTAGGGCTTCAGATAGTGCCTTGAGGGCCAGTGCGGCTGTCTTATTTTCGACGCGGTGTGCTATGTCCGGATCACTAGCAAGAGTGATGATTCCATTGGGCCCAGGCATTTTGAGCTTCATGTACCCGTAATGGGGTATGGCTTGGAAGATTGTAAACGCCTCCCGCCCTAGTAGAGCGTGGTATCCGCTGCTGAACGGGGCCACTTGGAATGTAATTTCTTCGGACCTGTAATTATCCGACGTGCCGAATACCACATATAGTGTGATTTTCCCAGCACAACGTGCTTCCCGACTGGGGATGATTCCTCTAAAGGTTGTGCTACTTTGCTCAATGCGGCTCTAGTCTATTTCCATCTTTTGAAGAGTTTCCTCATAGATGAGGTTTAATCCGCTGCCGCCGTCCATGAGTACCTTGGTGAGTCGAAAGCCATCCACGATTGGACTGAGGACCAGTGCGGCTAGTGCTCGGGCTGTTCGGAATTTGATTTCGTCACTGGCTTTGAAGGTAATAGACGTGTCACTCCAAGGATTTATTTCTGCTACGTGGCAGATTTCGGCCATGCTACGGAGTGTTCGCTTGCATCTATTATTTGACGCGAAGGTCTCAAAGACCGTTAACACCATATTGTTGTCCATGGGATGGTGCTCTGTGGTATTTGGGAGGAGTAGATCCTCACCACTTTTGGCCACCTGCCGGAGTATCCAACATGCTCTAAGGATGTGCGTTGGTATTGCATTCGCTGTAATATGAGTTTTGCAGGGTCCGTTGAGCCATCCCTCTAGTACAGTTCCTTGCCCCGTGGAGGGCTTTTGCTTTTTGGTAGTTGACCCAGGTGTATTGTGATAATGTCCCCTTTTATTTCGGACTGGGTTTGTATTCAGGTCCGGATTATCCCAAAATTTTATTTCGGTTTTCCAGGCGCTTTCCATCGCACAGTACTTTCGTACTATGGACACCAAGTCAGCAAAGCGTGTAATTTCGCGGCAACTTATGGCGTTGAGGATTCCCTTGTCCGTGCAATTATTGCAGAAGAATAAATTGCGTCTTTCTCACGGCAGTCCTTTATCCTGTTCATGACCAGGAGGAATCTGGCCCAGTAATGGTGTACTGTTTCTTTGGGCTCTTGCCTAATTTGGGACAGATCGCTTATGTTTGGGTGGGTGGCTTTAATTGAGCCCGAATCCTCACCCAATCTGAGACTCAGGGGCCATGGAATTTCCGAACTAGGAAGTTTGGATTCTTGGATTTTTTCCGATAAATCTAGCCCACTGCCTGACTGTAGGTTCAGGCCTTGAGTGACGTCCTCCCCTCCACGGGTATCCAGCTTGGAGGGATCGGGAATCCGGACATAGCTAGTCCTTAAGATAGATGAAGGGTTGCCGCATTGTTCCTCCACCACTGCAACGTGATGGGTGACCTGGGGAGAGTTGATCTCTCTCAGATCGGGTTTAGGCCCAATCTGATCATAGTCTGTAGCGACTCCCAGGGCGGCGATGCGATCCAGGAGCTCGTTCAGGGAAGAGAGCTCCATTGGATCTAACTGCTCGGCGAGTTCCGAGTTGACGTGAAGATTGCTTTCGATGACCCGAGAAGTCATCGTCTGTGCAGGGGCCGAACAGGCGGTCATAAGAAAACCACCTAGCCGAAGAGTTTGGCCGACAGCCAAAGCTCCTTTAGCAACAGTGCCGTCTTTAAAGACGGGATGAGACATCCTTCCTGGTGGCGACCGCACCGCGGAACTCTCAATGAAAGCACCAATGTCGGTGTCAAAACCGGCGGATCTCGGGTAGGGGGTCCCGAACTGTGCGTCTAGGCCGGATGGTAACAGGAGGCAGGGGACACGATGTTTTACCCAGGTTCGGGACCTCTTGATGGAGGTAAAACCCTACGTCCTGCTTTATTGATATTGATGATATGGGTAGTACAAGAGTAGATCTACCACGAGATCAGAGAGGCTAAACCCTAGAAGCTAGCCTATGGTATGATTGTATGTTCTTCTACGGACTAAAACCCTTCGGTTTATATAGACACCGGAGAGGGTTAGGGTTACACAAGGTCGGTTACAAAGGAGGAGATATTCATATCCGTATTGCCTAGCTTGCCTTGCATGCCAAGTAGAGTCCTATCCGGATACGGGACAAAGTCTTCAATCTTGTATCTTCATAGTCCAATAGTCCGGCCAAAGGATATAGTCTGGCTCTCCGGAGACCCCCTAATCCAGGACTCCCTCAGAAACCATCTAAAGAAACTCACAACTTGCTCCAGGTTGGGGCCGATAGATTCTAGTGCCAAGACCTTCACTGTGCGCAGTTTTGGGGTCAAGGTTATCGGAATCATTTTCTGAATGCTAGACGAACAAACATCTTCAAAAATAGAAATAATGTTAATTTGTAGAAGGAGAGGTAGAAGGCGGATGTTGTACCTGAACGGGTGTGGATCCAATAACAAGTAAGGAGTATTTTTCAGACGAGTATCCTAGCACTGTCAATTTCGGTGCAGAAATGACATTGATTCTTGTTGGACCTTCTTGATCAACTACATGTAATCTCTCAAGTGCAGGTGTGTCCTCAATGACCATACCGTGGTACACATCTTTTGATGCCTTCCTGTTGCACTAGAAACACACATAAAATAGTCTGAAGAGTCATGGAGATGATGTGGAAGGTACTCAACCCATTGATCGCGTGAAGACGAAGGTACTCGAGTCCAGTACAGCCACGGAGCAGGCGCTCTATGTCACCGTTTGAGAGGCAGACAGTGACGAGCTCGAGGTGCTTCAGTCGTGGTAGAATAAGATCGGGTGTGTCATTGTCGGGGGTTGGGTGCGACATAAGCCAAAGGATGGCGTATCATGGTGGGGGCGAGTAGAACGTCGCCGGTGCCTGGAAACGGGATAAGGCGAAGACATGCACGCCGGCGAATCTTACCCAGCTTCAGGGCTCTTCGGGGAGATAATACCCCTATGCTGCTCTACGGGGTCTCCGCATGATCACTATGGCAAAGTGTTTACACGGTTGCTCCTTGAGCTGTTTCCTGGAGGTGGGAGAAGGGCTAGCTCTCTCCTTCCTATATGATCTGGTCTAGTGCTAATAGATTCCAACCCTTTGCATGGATGCCCTGGGGGGTTTATATAGGCCTACCCCCAGGGGTACAATGGTAATCCAGCTGGGCGCGGGTCCAGCCGTCAGTCTCTCTAGCCGCCATCTTATCCGTTGACTGGTGGGCCCCGCCGACTGGCTTGGTGTCGAGCCGGCAGGCCGCGTCCGCCGCGGGCGGGTCTTGCCGGCTGCAGATTACTGTAGTTGTGCCTCTAATGACGCAGGCTCAGTCATGAGGTCGTGGCGACAGCCCCGCCATCTGGCGGGCGATCACTGTGGCCACTACTTGTCGTGTCTGATTAATGGCGCGTGGGGCCCATGGGAGGGGCCGACTGACTTCTGGTGGCCGACTCCCATCCGGGCCGACTGGTGATGCTTTCGCTGTCTTTCGTACGCCCGCCGACTGGTGGGACCCATCATCCCTAGGTCGTACCAGCAGGCCGTCGTGGGCACAGGGCTCCGCCCCTGGGGCTGATGTCAGGGCCGGCATGGCAACAGTGTCGCGCCGTGCGGAGATCTCCGTGGGTACGGCGTACTGTAGCCACGCCTGCCCTTGGAAAAAGGGGTGGGAGTGGACCTTACTGTGGCCACTCCCCGTCACGTCCCTCTTTATGAGGGCATGGGGGTTGTTGGCGTCGCGGGCCGACTCCCCAAGGCCGGCTTCTCTGGAAGTCGCCAGTCAGGAGTCGGCTCATCCTGAAGTCGTCCCTGGGACTCGGCCGCGAGTGGGCAGCCGGCCGCCTCGCCGCCGACTCTCAGAAGGCGGCTCTTCGTCCTGGGGTCTGGAGGGGCGCAGTCTGCCTCAATATCTTGAAAGGTTCTGGGCCAGGGTTAGCCTACCCGTGGCCCATTACTCCGACAGTAGTCCTCGAAGCTGGTGAGGCTCCGAGGGCGACATGTCATGGAGCCTCAACAGTTTCCTCTCTCTAGCGGTTGGATCTGGGCTTCGCTAGCTGTCTTCTGTCAAGCCGACTAGTTGGAGTCGGACTTGCTCAAGGCCGTCTTGCCCCTAAAAAAGTTTGAATGTTGCGGCGGAGTTCAGGTGGCATGCCTGATAAGCTTCCGGGTTGCCGCCCGTGGTTGACCCGTCGCGAGGCGCCACGTGGCGGAGCTATTCTGATCGCCCACACGTGCGACAGGACAGGCCTACAGGCGGGGCCCACCACTACTGTGCCTCGGCATGCGAATGGATCCGTTGCGGCCGCGTGGACGGTTGGGGTTCTCGCGCGGTTATTACGCGTGGTAACTTCATGTGGTAAATCGTGGGGGTCGTGGGGTCCCGGGCACAGTTAATCCCACGTCCGCCCCCTCGACTTCTCAGCCCACGAGCCTACATGTAGGCGGGGGAGGGGTGGGGAAGTAGGCGCACCCATTCTCCCCACTTCCTTTCGCTCCTTCTTGCTTCTTCTTCTTCTTGCCGCTGCTGCTCCGAACGACGCCGTGCCCGCAGCGGTGAGCTCCTCCTCCGCCGCCGTGCCTCCTGCCGTTCGTTCCGGAGTGTGGGATGGCTCCGAGGTTGACGACGACAACATCAAGATCCTCAGCCAGACACGGCGGCTGCCTGGCAGGGACTTAGTGCGGGTCCGCCTCGCGCCAGAGGGAGAGATATCGCCGGCGCCGGAGGAGGGCGAGCGGGTCATATTCCGCTCGCACCTCATGCGCGGCCTGGGACTGCCGGCGAGCGGCTTCTTCCTCTCCTTCTTGGAGTTCCACGGGCTCCAGCCGCACCACCTTACTCCGAACACAGTGGTGCTGCTGGCTACCTTCGCCACCCTGTGGGAAGGCTTCCTCGGCGTTCTCCCCACCATCAAGCTCTGGGGGGAGTTCTTCCAATCCAAGCTTGGCACACACATCGCCGGCATGCCGGCCTAGTGCGGTGCATTCATCGCGATGCAGAGATCAGTGGCCGACAATCTGTTTCCCGCCATCGCACTGATTAAGTCGGTGAATATGTGGCAGCGGTCATATTTTTAAGTGAAGAACGTCGCCCCAGAAGGCGACTGGGTCAACCTGCCGGCTTACGAAGCTGGCGCGCCGGCTGGAAGGCTCCCCAGTTGGTCACACAGAGCCAGGACGCTGTCTCCCGCTGGTGCCGCCGCCGTCGCGCGACTCCGAGTGCTGACACAGTCGGAGGGCCTGACCGAGGCCGACTTGCTGGCCGCCTTCGTGGCGCGCCGAGTCCTCCCACTCCAAGGCCGACCTCACCTTATCTGCCAGATGAGCGGTCATCGGGACCCGAGTCGGATGTGCTCCAAGGACATGCCTCACGCGGAGGTGGCGAACATGGTGAACTACATCGCGAACTGCGGTCTCTCGGTGGACTGGCGGTTTGGCAAGGAGCCGTATTCACGCGCCAACCCCCGCCTATTGTAAGTCGTCTTCCTTCTTCTTCTCTTTCTTTTGCTGCCGAGTCCGACTTGTCAAGTCTGACCTTTTTGTTTTGAATCAGAATCCTCTCATCCCTCCCTCGGCCGGCAACGCGGGGCCGGCTCGTCAGTTTGTCCCTGATCGGGCGGAGAGCGGCGTCGACGATCCCGACTTGGGGGCGGCAGCCATGGAAGCCGACGCCAAGGGAGGAGGAGGAGAAGCAGGCGGCTCCAGGCCTTCGGCCACTTTCGCCGACTGTCCTGACGATGAGGCCGAGGGAGAAGTCGCCCCGCGTCGCCAGCCAAAATCCGGCTTGCCAAGCACGAGTTCCTCCGCCGGCTTGGACGTTCAAGGCGGTGCGAAGAAGCGCCGGGCCGGGCCGAGTACGCTTGGTGGCCGGTCGAAGAAGTTCAAGGGAGCGACCGCCGCGACCAAGCGGGAAGAGGCGGCCGCGAAAGCCAACCGCTTCCGCAAGGAAGTAAAGAAGCCGCCGCTGGTCTCTGAGTAAGCGCCTCCATCCCTTATCTTTATTTTCTCTTTGTTGATCTTGTCTAAGTTTTTCATATGCTTTTCTCGTCTCAGGGCTCCCCTCACTCTTGAGAGGGTTGCCGCCACCTCCGTTATGGGGTCGGTGGAGACATCTGCCACCACTCAGCGTATTGACCCCACCGCCGACCTTCGGGAGGCAACGGAGCGGAACGCGCGGGAGAAGCGCGAGGAGGATGAGGCCGCCTGCCGGGAGAAAGCGGAGGCCGAGAAGGCGGAGGCCTCCGCCCTGAAGAAGCTGGAGGCGGCCGAGGCCGCCGCTGCGACAAAGCAGCCGGCTAAGGAAGTCGCGCCCCGGCGGTCGGCGGTGTTCGTCACCCCTTTGAACTCCACTCTGCCGCCCTCGGAGTTCACGGGGCAGTCAGGGGAAGCCGGTGGCGAGTTCCCGATCGTGGAGAGAGGCAGCGGCGACGCCCCCATGTCGGACATGGTCGCGCCACCACAGACGCCCCCTCCGCCGTCTAGAAGCGCGCAAGGCAAACAGCCGGCGGATCCGCCCTTGCTGCCGACTGAAGACGAGGCCGTGGTAAGGCTACTCCTTCAAGTCGGCTCGCCAACGTGCCACCATCTAGAGAAGGCGACTTCGGCGCCACGCCCCTTGGAGACCGGCACCGCTAGCTCGACGATTCCAGACGCCGAAGCGATGAGCGCCGCACCCATTGGGTGGGTACGAGGAGGCGGCACGGGCCCACTGAACCAGGCGCTTCTGGATGTCCAGACGAAGCTGCGAGCTGAGAGCGACGCCATCCAGAACTGCACCAAGGCTCACCTGGCGTCGCGGGCAGCCATCCGGGTATGCTTTCTCCTTTGTCCCTGTTTTCTTGTTTCTCTCTGTGGGGGCGCGCCAGCACACCCACTGGGTGTAGTCCCCGAGTTCTGGGCCGGCTGCTGAGCAGGCGGCCCGGAACTCCAATTGGTATGTTCCGGGTACTAACCTTTGTTCTGAAATACTTGTTGCAGGACTATCACAACCTCCGTGTCACCGCCTTCAACCACAACGTTGAAGAGCTGGGCAAGCGGACTGCCGACTTGTCAGAGAGCTGGAGTGAGTCCTTTTTCTTCTTTGCGGGGGCGCGCTGGCGCACCCGCGGGCTGTAGTCCCCGAGATTCGGGCCGACTGCTGAGCAGTCGGGCCGGATCTCCCCGGCGACCTTCTTCGTTGATGACTTAACGCCTTCTTTCTTCTTTCTCTTCAGAGGCCAACGCCGCTCTTCAAAAGCAGCTGAGCGAAGCCCACTCCGAGTTGCGCGCCAAGGGGGAGGAGAGCAGCAAGCTCGCCGCAGAGTGCGATCTGCTGGCTGCACAATTGGCAGAGCAGAAGGAGCTGCTTATGAAGATGCAGAAGGAGGCGGAAGAGGCGGAAGCCGCCCTCCTGGCCGAGTTTGCAAGCGAGCGCTCCTCCTGGACCGACAAGGAGGCAATGCTGTTCTCCAGCTTCCACGAGATCAAGGACCTCATCGACGGTGAGCTTCTTTGCTTTCCTTCGCCGACTATATGTCGAGCTGACTCCTGATTTTTTACTTTTTCTTCATTTTTTCCGTCTTGGTAGACTTCTTCCCCGGCCACTCGCAGGCCGCCATTCAAGCTATTGAGGCCGACCGTGAGGAGCGGAGGGTGGGTGGCACGGAGATCGCCGTTGATGCCCCTCGGACTCTTGACGAGCACATTCTGAGAATTGGAACTCGCCTGCGGCCAGCCCACCAGATGATGCGCCGGCCTCAATGTGTCGGCGCCCAAGCGATCGCCGCCCTGTGGCCAGACGTGCAGGCTCCGCGCATGCCCAGTCGGACAGCCGACTGGCTGGAGGTCGCGGCTGGCCATCTTGAGGCCTGGAAGGGTTCCTCGGCCCGGGCCGGAGCGCGTCGAGCCTTGGAATTCGTCAAGGCGTGGTATCCGGGGCTGGACCTAGACCGGCTGGCCACACTCCAGTCAGAGGCCCAGCCGGAGCTGGCAGCCGCAGAAGATGCCCTTGTCAAGCGTGCGGCGGCGATCGCCGAGTACATCGACACCAGCATCTTTGTCCCCGAGTGGGCTGAAGATGGCGAGGAGGTGCCGCCGGAGTGGTTTGGGCTGAACCCTGACTATGGCAAGGACTCGGCAGAGGTGATCGGCTCCAGCGTCGAGGAGGGAGACGAGGCGGAGGACGGAAGCGAGACGGAGGCACCAGAAGATGGAGCGGACGGCCAGCCTCAGCTTGACCGTGCCTCCAGTAATGAGCCGTGCCCGCCCGAGCCGACTGCTGCCGGAGGTGATCAAGCCGAGACCGCCCAGCCGGCCGCCCCAACAACCAACACCGTCTGCCGCCCCTTAGGCTGCCACCTTGTCTTTGTTTTATCTGTTCTAATAGTTTTTGAAGAACTTGTTAATCCGCACAATTCCACCCGTGGGGTGTATTTTGAAATTCTGCTCAAAGATTCGGCCAAGGGCCTTTGTTATGTAAATATTCATCCGACTTCTATCTTTCTTGCTCATTGTTCTTTTGGCTTTTTCCTTTGCCGTCTTCCCTCAGTTGCCGTCTTTGTCAGTCAGACAGCCGCTCCGCGGACTGCTGCTGGATCAAATTCTTCGTCACTTTGGGAAGGCAAGTACTTAGCCGTTTTTAGGGTTGTTTAACAAGTCGGATAGAAGGCAGCAAGCCGACTATTCAAGAGTCGATTTGCGAAAAAAGGCTGGAAGCCGGCCTTAAGCTATGTTTGTGCTTTTAGTCCTTTGCCATTTTTCATGTGGACGCCCATTCTTCCTTACTCCTTCCCACCAGACAGTCGCTCTGTGAGCTGCGGCTTCTGGCAGGAGACGGTTTAGACGCCACACACTACTTGTCCGACTGCAGGAAGCATTTCATAGTGCAGGTCGGCAAGTCCCCGGGCCGACTAGTCGAACCCGGTGCCAAACGGCATAACAAAGAGTAATATACTCGAAGGCATATTTCTTATCATATAGATAAAAGAGGGCAGTCCCCGAGCTCTTCTCAGGGGGCCCGAAGTCTTGGTACTTTTAATACAAAAGGTAGCGTGATACATACTGCGTTTAACTGTAAAATTTTCGGAGGAGATTTGCATTCCATGGCCGCTCTGTCTCTTTGCTGGAGTCGTCCCTCTTGCGTGCTCGGGGCTTCTGAGCGTCGATCAGGTAGTAGGAGTCGTTGCCCAGCACTTTGCTGATGATGAAGGGGCCTTCCCAAGGTACCGACAGCTTGTGCTGGCCGGCATTTCGCTGGATTAATCGGAGCACGAGGTCGCCCTCCTGGAAAGATCTCGGCCTGACCTTCCTGTTGTAGTATCTGCGCAGGCTCTGCTGGAAGATGCTGGACCGGCTGAGTGCGAACAGCCGGCCCTCTTCCAGCAGGTCGACACCGTCTTGCCGTGCTTCTTCTGCTTCTTCCTCGGTGTATATGGTGACTCGCGGGGAATCGAACTCTATGTCCATTGGGATGACGGCTTTAGCACCATAGACAAGGAAGAAAGGCGTGAAGCTGGTTGACTTGTTTGGAGTCGTGCGCAGACTCCAGAGGACGGCTGGCAACTCGTCGATCCAGCAGCCAGCCGAGCGCTCCAGAGGCTCGATCAGTCGGGGCTTGATGCCGGACAGGATGAGGCCGTTTGCTCGCTCCACCTGGCCGTTTGACTGTGGATGGGCGACGGATGCTAGGTCCAGTCGGATGCCCTGTGTCGCACAGAAACGGGCCAAGGCGCCTTTGCCAAAATTTGTGCCATTGTCGGTGATGATGCTGTGTGGTATGCCGTACCGAATTGTGATGTCGGAGATGAAAGTCACGGCAGTCGGACCGTTCATTTTCTTGATTGGCTTCGCTTCTATCCACTTGGTGAACTTGTCCACCGCGACAAGTAAGTGAGTTAAGCCACCTCATGCCGTCTTGAATGGTCCCACCATGTCTAGACCTCAAACTGCGAAAGGCCAGGCAATGGGGATGGTCTTGAGTGCAGAAGCAGGCTGATGCGGCTTGGAGCGGAACTTCTGGCACCCTTTGCATTTTTGGACCAATTCCTTGGCCTCTTCTAAGGCTGTTGGCCAAAATAAGCCATGTTGGAAAGCTTTGGCGATGAGTGCTCTTGAAGCCACATGGTGGCCGCACTCGCCTTGATGGATGTCTTTGAGAATTGCTTGGCCTTGCTCTGGCTCTACGCAGCGCTGGTATGTACTAGTGACGTTGTGCCTGGCTAGCTCTTTGTTGACTATGGTGTAGGCTGCCGCTCGGCGTTGTACTTGCCGAGCTAAGGTCTCATCAGTCGGCAGCTCTTTGCTCACCAGAAATTTGAGGATGGGCTGAGCCCATGAGGGTGCTGCTATTTCTTTGACTGCCAGAACTGTGACTTGCACGAGGGCGGCTGGGCTGGGAGGCGGCGGGCTGGAGTCAACAACCGCTTGTTGGATTAATGAAGTCCCCCGGCCGACTGGCGCAACTCTTGGGCCGAGTTCTGGAGTCTTCGGGCCGGCCGCCGCAGTCCCCGGGCCGGGTTCTGCAGTCCCTGGGCCGGCCTCGACTGTGGCGGCTTTGGAGCTATCTGCCAAAATCCCCGTACCGTCTGCCGGGGCTCTGGAGTCTGATCTGACTTTTTCGGGAGGAGCTGACACAAAGATGGAGTCTGATTCTGGTGAAGGCTTGACAGACGGCTTGAGGAGGCGTTGAAGGGCGACGCCGGATGGTATTGCTTGGCGGGTAGAGCCGATTCGTGCCAAGGCGTCTACTTGGTCGTTGTCGTTTCTTGGCACATGGAGGAACTCGCACCCCTCGAAATACCCACTGAGTTGCTACACGAGGAAACGGTAACTCGCCATGTTTGCATCTTTGGCGTCCCAGTCACCAGACAACTGCTGGACCACTAAGTCCGAGTCGCCATAACAAAGGATCCGGCGAATGCCAAGTTCTTTGGCAAGCCGGAGCCTGTGAATGAGCGCCTCGTACTCGGCGACGTTGTTAGAGGTGGCAAAATGGATTTGCAGTGCAGATTTGAGCTTGTCGCCTTTAGGAGAAGTGAGGACAACGCCGGCTCCCAAGCCGGTGCGCATCTTGGAGCCGTCGAAATGCATCCGCCAATGGGTGGAGTCGGGCGCTAGAGGTAGGTACTGGGTCTCGGCCCAGTCGATGAGAAAGTCGGCCAGTGCTTGTGACTTGATGGTGGTGCGGGGCTCGTAGTGGATGGTGTAGGGAGCCCGCTCTAAGGCCCATTTGGCCACTCAGCCAGAAGCATCTCGGCTTCCGATGATCTCGGCAAGTGGGGCCGTGCAGACCACAGTGATTGGATGCTCTTGAAAGTAAGGCTTCAATTTCTTGGCGGCAAAGTGCACGCCGTATCACATCTTCTGGTAGTGGGGGTAGTTCTGCTTGGAGGCCGACAGTACTTCGCTCAACTAATATACCGGTCTCTGGACAGGTAGTGCCTTGCCTTCCTCCTTGCGTTCCACTACAATGACTGTGCTGACTACCCGGCTGGTGGCGGCGATGTACAGGAGCATAGGTTCCTTAGGAGTCGGAGCCGCCAGAACGGGTGGAGTAGTCAGCATCTTCTTCAACTGGAGAAAAGCTTCATCTGCCTTGTGGTTCCACTCGAAAAAAATGGTCTTCTTCATGAGCTGGTATAAGGGGAGAGCTTTCTCGCCTAGCCGACTGATGAATCGGCTGATGGACGCCAAGCAGCCGGTGAACTTTTGCACGTCTAGCAGTCGACTGGGTACCTCCATCCTCTCAATGGCCTTGATCTTTACAGGGTTGCACTCTATGCCGCGTTCAGAGACCAGGAAGCCAAGGAGATGGCCGGCTGGTACTCCGAGGATGCACTTCTCAGGGTTGAGCTTGATCTGGAATCGGCGCAGGTTCTCAAAGGTCTCCTTGAGGTCTTCCAGCATTGTTCCATGCTTTTCCATCTTCACCACCACATCGTCCATGTAGACGTGGGCGTTTCTGCCGAGTTGCTTGAGGAGGCACTTCTGCATGCAATGCTGAAAGGTGGCGCCGGCATTCCTCAAGCCGAACGTCATGGTGAGGTAGCAGAAGGCTCCAAACGGCGTGATGAAGGCGGTCTTCAGTCTGTCAGACGGGTTCAGCTTGATCTGGTGATATCCTAAATATGCATCCAAAAAGCTCAACAGCTCGCATCCGGCTGTGGAGTCTATCACCTGATCAATTCTTGGTAAAGCGAACGGGTCCTTGGGGCAGGCCTTGTTGAGGCTTGTGTAGTCAATACACATTCGCCACTGCTTGTTCTTCTTCGTACCAGGACTGGGTTGGCTAGTCACTCTGAAAAGAATACTTCCATAATGAAGCCGGCTGCTAGGAGTCGGGCTATCTCTTCTCCGACAACTCTTCTCTTTTCTTCTGATAGGCGGTGCAAGGGCTGCCTGACTGGCTTTGCATCAGATCGGACATGTAACTTGTGCTCGGCGGATTCCGTCGGTACACCTGGCATGTCTTTGGGGGACCATGCGAAGATGTCCCGATTCTCACGAAGGAAATCGACGAGCTCGCCTTCCTATTTTCTATCAAAGTTTGCGCCTACGACAGCATACCTCTCTGGGTGCTCTGGATCCAAGGGTATCTTCTTTGTCTCTTTGGCTGGCTTGAACGAACCCTCAGCCTCCGACTCCTTTGGGTTAGGCGACACCTCTAGCTGCTTGCCAGCCATCGCCACAACCTGGTCAAGGAGCCGCTTCTCGGCCGCGATCACCAGGGACTTGGCCAGCCGACTACTCTCAGCCGCACAGGCAGACGACTTCCAATAGTCGCCGGCTACGGTCAGAATCCCCCTGTAACTGGGCATCTTCATTTTGAGGTAGGCGTAGTGGGGGACCGCCATGAACTTGACCAGGGCGGGTCGGCCAAGTAATGCATGGTATGGGCTCTCGAGGTCCACCACCTCAAACCAAACTGACTCTCGGCGGAAGTGATCTTTGTCTCCAAAGAGGACGTCCATCAGCATCTTGCCGATTGGTGAGCAGGAAAGACCAGGAACAATGCCATGGAACACAGTCCGGCTATTCTGATGCTGTCTTTGCTTGATTCCTAACTTCTCCATGGTGTCCTTGTACAGGATGTTGATGCTGCTGCCTCCGTCTATCAGAACTGACGACAAACGAGCAGCTCGTCTATCCATGGCAAAGGTGGCATCCAAGACCAAGGCATAAGAGCCCGGACTCGGCATCACCTCTGGGTGATCAGCCCTGCTCCAGCTGATAGGCTTCTCGGACCAATGCATGAACTCTGGCGCCTCTGACGCTACTGCATTCACCTCTTGTCGCTGCAGCCGCCTGCTGCGTCGATCATCAGCCACGCTGGTAAATATCACGTAGGCTCCGTGCTCTTCGGGGTACTCGTCTTGTACTGCGCCAACTGGCCTGACAGCCGGCTGCTGGGGCAGAGGCGGAGGCTGCTGCCCAGCAGGCGGGGGAGGTAGGAGGCCGTCTCCTTTGGCGATCCTGGTGAGCCAGTGGCACTTCCGGGTGGTGTGATTCGACGGCTTCGCACCGCTATGGAACTTGCAAGGACCATCCAGAGTCTGCTCGTATGAGAAAGCCGGCAACCAGTTGGGCTTGCCACCTTTCTGTCCCTTGGGTGGAGGCTGCCCATCCAGCTGCTGGTCTTCAACTATCGCGACCTGCCGGCTGCTGGAAGCCGGATGCAGGGCCTTGCGCTTGTGGTCGTTCTGCTATTGCCGCCGACTGGCGTCTCCTGCTAGAGTTCTTGGAGCCTGAGGGGCCACTTTGCCAGTTGCGCTAACTAGAATCTCCGCCTTCATGGAGGAGTCGGCTGTGCCATACTTGTCTGCTATGATCAGCATCTCGTCGAGGGTTTCTGGCTCATCGCAGAGGAGCTTGTGCTTGAGGAGGGTGCCTTCTCTGCACCCGGCGGTGAAGTACTCGATAGCCTGCACCTCGTGCATGCCCTCGCAGGAGTTCCAAAGCTCGTCCCAACGCGTGAGGTAGTCGCGAGTCGACTCGTTGGGGCCTTGCATGCACAAGGAAAGCTGACGAGGCTTGGGAGGACGCTTGTACGTGCTTGTGAAGTTGCAGACGAATGCTTCGGTGAAGTCGACCCGGCTGTTGATGCTGCGGGGCTTCAGGCTGTTCAGCCATGTCCGGGCCGTGCCCTGGAGCATGAGCGGAACGTATTTTACAGCGACACGCTTGTTGCCGTTCGCTATGTTGACAGTCGTGGAGTAGTCAACCAGCCAGTCCTCCGGCTTTACGGAGCCGGTGTACTTGGGCGTGTCTCTTGGGAGCGTGAACCCTTTGGGAAAGGGCTCGTCTCGAATGCGGGGCCCGAAACAAGGCGGACCCAACTCGTCTTCTTCTTCCAGCACCAGGGACCGGTGAAGTCAGTCGATCCGGTGACGGGCGTCGTTTTCTCCGACTCCCTCTCGGCGGCCAAGGCGGTCGCCGAGAGCCGGATGGTCAACAGGCGGCGGGGAGACTCGCCTTTCCTTGCGAGGAGGAGGAGGCGGACAGTCGTCCCGTCGTTCCACTGCTCTCGGGCGGCCGTCTTGGTCGCGCTCTATGGTAATGTGAGTCCGACTATTGCTGACAGCCGGATCCTTGTCTTTCCTTCCTCGGGCGCCGCCAGTCGGTGTCTGAGACATCGCGCCTTGATCTCGGGGAAGGTCGTCGTTTTGCCGCTGCGGCGCCTCCGTGCGGCAGCCGGCCTCGTTCTGCGCGGCAGCCGCGTCGAGGAGCCGCTGGACTCGCTCCATCATCAGGCGGCACTCTTCGCCCTCAAAGTTGTCCAGCTCGTCCGCCGCCGCCTGGGCGGCTCGAATGTTCTCCGCCGGCGTGGCGTACACAGGGAGACTTTCCCCGAACTGGTTGGCGATAGCCACGCCGCGCTGCTGGACCGTGCCAAGGCGGTTGGGCCCAGCTGGGGCTGGCGATCCACCCACAGCGCGATCCATCTCACGCTGGTAGGCTTCTGACAAGCGTCTCATGCTAGCCAGCTTCTTCGCGCCTTCGATGAGCTAAAGGCGGCGCGCCTCCAACGTCTCCGCGTCAGCGTCTTCCGGAATGGGCGCAGTCAGGTCTTGTAGTGCCGCGCCAAGTGGGTCATGCGCTCCTCCGCCGGCAGGCTCGTCATGACCGATGACGAGCACCTCGGTGACGGTGCTTCTGTCGCTCTCTGGCGAGGGAGAGGCTCGTCGTAGACCACCACGTTGGTGGGGAACGCGTCGAGCAACGCGGTGTCGGAGTCGACCAGCATCGGGTCGGTGGAGCCTACAGACTCCAAGTCCACGGCAGGCTTGCCGGTGACGTGGAGTTGGTCGAGGAGGACCGTGAGGAGGCTCTCGGGGCCGCCCGTGCCTGCGTTGGATGCAGGTTTGTCGGAGAGGCGAACCTCGTCGAGAAGATCGGCGAGGCAGCTGGCTGCACAGGCGATCTCAACGCCGTGCAGCGCGTCAGTGCAAACTCCATCTGGCGTGCCGGGCTGGCTGTGCTCGCCAGGGAGAAAAAGGGTTCCCGTCCAGAGCAGGTCTCCGAACGACGGTGCACCATGCCCCACGGTGAGCGCCAAATGTCGGGGGTTGGGTGCGACATATGCCAAAGGTTGTCTTATCATGGTGGAGGCGAGTAGAACGTCGCCGGTTCCTGGAAACGGGATAAGGCGAAGACATGCACGCCGGCGAATCTTACCCAGCTTCAGGGCTCTCTGGGGAGATAATACCCCTACTGCTGCTCTACGGGGTCTCCGCATGATCACTATGGCAAAGTGTTTACACGGTTGCTCCTTGAGCTGTTTCCTGGAGGTGGGAGAAGGCAAGGCTAGCTCTCTCCTTCCTATATGATCTGGTCTAGTTCTAATGATTCCAACCCTTTGCATGGATGCCCTGGGGTTTATATAGGCCTACCCCCCAGGCGTACAATGGTAATCCGGCTGGGCGCGGGCCCAGCCGTCAGTCTCTCTGGCCGCTGTCTTATCCGCCGACTCCTGGGGCCCGTCTGTCTTATCCGCCGACTCCTGGGGCCCGCCGACTGGTGGGGCCTGCCGACTGGCTTGGTGTCGAGCCGATAGGCCGCGTCCGCCACGGGCGGGTCTTGCCGGCTGCAGATTACTGTAGCCGTGCCTCTAATGACGCAGGCTCAGTCATGAGGTCGTGGCGACAGCCCCGCCGTCTGGCGGGCGATCACTGTGGCCACTAATTGTCGTGTCTGATTAATGGCGTGTGGGGCCCGTGGGAGGGGCCCGCCGACTTCTGGTGGCCGTCTCCCATCCGGGCCGACTGGTGATGCTTTCACCGTCTTTCGTACGCCCGCCGGCTGGTGGGACCCATCATCCCTGGGTCGTACCAGCAGGCCGTCGTGGGCACAGGGCTCCGCCCACTGGGGCTGATGTCAGGGCCGGCATGGCAACAGTGTCGCGCCGCGCAGAGATCTCCACGGGTATGGCGTACTGTAGCCACGCCTGCCCATGGAAAAAGGGGTGGGAGTGGACCTTAATGTGGCCACTCCCCGTCCCGTCCCGTCCCTCTTTATGAGGGCATGGGGGTTGTTGGCGTCGCGGGCCGACTCCCCAAGGCCGGCTTCTCTGGAAGTCGCCAGTCAGGAGTCGGCTCATCCTGAAGTCGTCACTGGGACTCGGCCGCGAGTGGGCAGCCGGCTGCCTCGCCGCCGACTCTTAGAAGGCGGCTCTTCGTCCTGGGGTCTCGAGGGGCGCAGTATGCCTCAATGTCTTGAAAGGTTCTGGGCCTGGGTTAGCCTACCCGTGGCCCATTACTCTGATAGTCATCAAGGGGGAGAATGGCAGTTCCTGAACTTGGCGGCGCACAACGTGGGCGCGAGGTGGAGTGCGGACGTTGGCATCGACTACATATGACCATCATCAAAAGTGAGCTCCTTGAGCTGATCTAGGGCGCGGGATCGGAACCAGTCGTTAAGCTTAGCTCGGTCCTTGCCGTTGGAACGGAACTTGCCCATTCTAAGGCCTCTAGTTGGGCCAAGGTAACTGTCGAGGATCTTGGAGAACGCATCCAACCTGTTGTGATAGCCATGGCAGAGCTCATTGGTGTCGATGAGGTCGAGAGGGCTGGAGTTCCATAGGGGGCGCCACCGTCGGGAAATGAAAGTTGTCCCCGCCCCATATTTGATTGGGAGGAGGGAGATGATGACTGTCAACATATCATCGGGGAGGCTGCTGATGAAGTCTAGGCCTGCTGGAGTCACTTGCGGTTCTAGCCCGCCCTGCCTCCGCTTGTTGGCAGCCCTGTTCTCCACCTTCGGAGTCTCCTTGCCAGCGGCGCTTTCTCATAGAAATGGGAGTACAGGGAATATTTAGTTAAAACAGGGCAATAGAAAAGTGTATTGGTAACTAGAAGTTATTAGGTAGGAATATAGTAAGAAAAGGGAATAATAATTGGTTGCTTAAATACTACACAATTCATTTGATATTTTTGGGTACGTAAGTCAACATGCAGATAGTTGAAATAAAACTTGCTTTGAACAAAGTCTGGACGGATGATATCGTCGGGGAAGTTACCATATATCTCATGACCAGGCCCTTTTATGTGCAGTGCAATTCCAGTGCCAGCTTTTAGTTCATAAAACTTAGCAATTTCTTTCCAAAATCTAGTGCCAAAATAGGAGTCACCACGTTCATCAAGTCTTACAGTAGCAACAATTGTAAATCCATGGTTTGTGTGTAGTATGACATCCCTGCAGTCTTGATTTATGTAAAGGGAAAGATTGTGCACTACATATTCTGTTGCATAGCAAGGGACACGCTGCAGAAAATGGTAGGATTGTTAAAGAAAATATGGTAACATGCAAATATGGGCCCAAATTGAAAGAACTATACATCAGTCGAAATCGAAGGACAAAAATTTATAATTAAACAGATAAGGTAAATATGATGTCATGGAAATATGAGAGTAATCGAAAGAACAATACAACATTAATTTGCCTAATATAGAAAGAAGAGGGGGGAAATCTCCTTTGATGTATATGGCGCATGTGGCACCTTTTATTCAAATGTAGAAATGTTTAGAATATGTTCAGGAAAGTAGGCCAAGCCAGCCGATTTAGGGTGAGATTGAACATACCGCACGCATCCTCAAGTCATCTGGTACGGTGAGATGGAATGTCTGGCGGAGGCTGCAAGATCCTGATGTGTCCATGCACTGTACACTCTTTGAACGGAAGAAAACCCTCAGATCAGCTCGAATAAAAATGAATCCATAGCGATTTCGGCCGGGTGATTAAAGGAGGCAGATGAACTGGGATAAGAGATGAGATAATATCTCATTAAATTAGTTACCTTGTCCATGAGAAAGAACCCTTAGTACGGCAGATTCCCCAACTGAGCGGAGCTGGGTCGACCACGAGCAGCGTCGAGAAAGTCGATGGCGATAGGCGGCGGTAAGCGGAAGTGGCGAAATGCGATGGGCTTTGCCGGCAGCCTGGCTACGGCGGCAGGCGGCAAGCTAAGTGTTTACTGTCGCAATAGGCGGTGTCATGCATAGACGCGTGGAGGAGCTTGTGCAGGTGTGAATGGGGACCGGAGGGGGTGGCGGGCGGGGCGAGGGTTTTTGTGACGTGGGGATGGCGAGGGTTTTCTTTTTTGTTTTTTGAATTGGGTGGTGAGGGTTTTCTATCCCACAAAGAATTTTGGAGGCGACGGTCTACTAGAGCCAACCGTGTGTGATTGACGCAACAGGAAAAATGAAAGTCATTGCACACGGTTCCAATTTTGGGAACCGTGTGTGATTGACGTACTACCTCCGTCCTAGTTTATTGGTCCCCTTTGTAATTTTTACCAAATTTTGACCAAATATTTAACTAAGAAATGTTTGTGTATGTCATCAACAATTATATCATTGAACACTATGCTCAAATACCCATCCAACGATATAATTTTTGCTGACCTGCACTATCATTTTGTCAGTTAAACCTTTGGTCAAAATTTAACACAAAATATAAAGGGGACCAATAAACCAAGAGAGGCAGATTCCATCAAGCGAACTGATTGCATCCATATCCCACGGTTAGACATAAGTAAACATAGATTAAACATAATCAGACATAGATAATAAGCATACACGTACACAAGCATAGTTCAAGCATAAGTACATAGTTCAACTATCATTAAGCATACTCAAGCGTACATAGTTCGATCCCACATCTCATCTCACATGCCGGCATGATCCTGAAGCTTCTCCAGTTACTCGATGTACGCATCGTGCGCCACCCTGCGATAATACTTCTGCTTGAAGGAGCCAACAGCCCATCCTCTTGCATGCACCAGAACACTTAGATATGCGTCAAGAAGCTTGTGGTTGCAAAATGGGTATCGATAGCCGCCATTCCAGGTCCTAATACGCCTATTATGCACTCTCGCATAAAGCTCCCTCGGGATTTGCCTCTTGTACCTCCTCTGGCCATCTTCATCCTCGTTGTCCACATCGTTAGACAACACGTAAAACAAATTTGGCATCAAATCAATGATTACATGCCGTGAAGTAGGATTAGGAATTTATGGCCATTTATTTATACATATCCAGAGATTATGGTTCGACTTTTAAGCACAGTCGTCTATGTACACACCAATCTTGAAGAAAATAATGGCACAAACATATGTAGGTCATTCAAAATCAATTGTCAGGTCCTGAATAGGAATTATTAGAACGAACACTAACCCTACGCTACTGGAATTAGCTTATTTGCCGTCAGTCAACTCTTTGCCGTCCGCTGCCTGACGGCAAAGAAGGTCTTTGCCGTCCGCTTACAGAAAATAGACGACAAAGAACTGGCTGATGGCAAAGAAGGTCTTTGTCGTCAGCCAGTTATTTGCCATCCGCTAGCGGATGGCAAAGAATCTTTGCCGTCAGCTGGCTGATAGCAAAGATAGAGGTGTCCCCCACTAACGAGCTAATTAAAAAAACTTAACAGCCCCCTTCTTTGCCGTCTGCTAGCGGATGGCAAAGACAAAAAAGCGGACGACAAAGGTGGGGCGGACGGCGAAGAACTAACCTAACTAGCGGCTGATCCCCACTCCCCCTCCATCTCTCTGTTTCTCTCCCTCTCTCCTCCCCGACGAACACAGCCACCACCACCACCCCCGCCGCCCAGCGCCGCCCCCACCATGCGCCGCCGCTTGCCCCGTCGCCCCACCACCTCGCTGCCCCCACCCGCCGATGCCCCGTTGCCCCGCTGCCCCTCCACCCGCCGACGCCCCACCGCCTCGCCGCCCCCACCCGCCGACGCCCTGTCGCCCCATCACCCCGACGCCCCGTCGCCCCACCACGTCGCCGCTCGAACGCCCCACCGCCCCGGCGCCCCGCCGACCCCACCACCCGCCCACCACCCCGACGCCATCGCGGCCCCATCGCCCCCACCTCCCTGTCGGCTCAGCGTCACCGCTCACCGTCCCCCCTGAGCTCCACCGCCCCGGAGCCCTGCCGCCCCCGTCGCCACCGCCACCCTGCCTTGCGAAACCCCGGCGCCCATCTGCTCCGATGAGTTATTTTTTTTCTTTTTTATTTTTTTTTGTTTAATTGTTAGTGTTAGATTTAGTGCTACATATGTGTTAGTGTTAGATTTAGTGTTAGATTCAGTTTAGTTTTAGTGCTAGAATATGTAGAAGGGGAAGAAGAAGAAGAAGAAGAAGAAGAGGGGAGAAGGGAGGAAGAGGAGGAGGGAGAAGAAGAACGAAAAGAAGAGGAAGAGGAAACCCTAAACCTTAGTTTTAGTTATAGTTTTACTTTAATTTTATTTTCAGTTTAGTTTTATTTTATTTTAGTTTATTTTAGATTAGTTTTAGTTTTAGTTCAGAAGAAGAAGAAGAGTAGAAGGAGGAGGAGGAGGGAGAAGAAGAAAGGAGAAGAAGAAGAAGAAGAAGAAGAAGAAGAAGAAGAAGAAGAAGAAGAAGAAGAAGAAGAAGAAGAAGAAGAAGAAGAAGAAGAAGAAGAAGAAGAAAGAAGAGGAAGAGGAGGAGGAGGGAGGAAGAGGAGGAGAAGAAGAAGAAGAAAAGAAGAAGAAGAGGAAGAAGAAGAAGAAGAAGAAGAAGAAGAAGAAGAAGATGATGATGATGATGATGATGATGATGAAGAAGAAGAAGAAGAAGAAGAAGAAGAAGACGAAGAGGAAGAAGAAGAAAAGGAAAGGAAAAATAGGAAAAAGAAGAACAGGGGAAGAAGAAGAAAAAGACACGTTTTTATACTTTCTTATTTAGAGTTCCACCACGTTTTCCAGTTTCTTTCTTTTCTTTAGTTGAATGTTTTTATACTACTAGCTAGTTGCCTAGTTTGCTGACTGAAAGGGAGAAGAAGAAGAGGGAAAGTGAAAGGAAGAAGAAGAAGAGGAGGAGGAGAAAAAGAAGAAGAAAAAAAGAACAAGAAGATCCAAAGAGGAAAGGGAGAGAAGAAGAAGAGGGAAAGGGAAAGGAAAAGAAGAGGAGGAGTTGAAAAATAAGGATGAAAATAATAATAATAATAAGAAGACTAGAACAAGAAGAAGAAGAAGAAGAAGAAGAAGAAGAAGAAGAAGATGATGATGATGATGATGATGATGATGAAGATGAAGAAGATGAAGAAGAAGATGATGATGAAGAAGAAGAAGAAGATGATGAAGGAGAAGAAGAAGAAGAAGAAGAAGAAGAAGAACAAGAACAAGAAGAATAAGAAGAAGAAGAAGACGAAGAGGAAGAAGAAGAAAAGGAAAGGAAAAAGAGGAAAAAGAAGAAGAGGGGAAGAAGAAGAAAAAGACACGTTTTTATACTTTCTTATTTAGGGTTCCGCCACGTTTTGCAGTTTCTTTCTTTTCTTTAGTTGAATGTTTTTATACTACTAGCTAGTTGCCTAGTTTGCTGACCGAAAGAAGTTAATATAGTTATTATATGAAATTCAACTAAAGTCAACATTTCTGACGACTAGTGCTACTAATAAATTCAACTAGAGCCATCATATATGTCCACAAGTGCATTGTTTTTTGAATGAGAAATGATAACTTGGTATAGTTGATTATCTTCTGCTCAAAATTTCTTATGTTATAATGTTGTATGATAATGTTGTAAGGGTACTAATTGGTCTCTTCTGCTGCTTATCAGAGATGGGGGGAAGCCGCCACCGCAGACTCCGCTCTGCCACACCGGAGTACGAGTTGGATGCTTTCGAGTTCTTCAGTATCATACTTGGGACTTCAGTATCATCCACGAGGCAGGTATATAAAAGGACAGATCTCCCTTCAACCATCTCATTATGATAACTCTGTTTTTTGCTACATCACTCATTGTCCCAAACTGCAGAGGCTGCCTGACACTTTTATGAACATGATGGGTGAAGATCCGCCAAATAATGTGAAGCTACGACAGGCCGGCAGCGGGTTTCACAGGCTGTGGGACGTGGAGTTGATGATCAAGGAGGGCCACATGTACTTGTGTTGTGGTTGGGAGAAGTTCTACCGTGCCTACGACCTGCGGCGGGGGTACTTCTTCTCTTCAGGTACGATGAAGACGCCACCATGCTCATCGTGAAGGTGTTCAACGTGACTATGTGGCGCATGCGCTACGCTGACGACGATGATGCCGGTACGTTCTACCTCTTCTTATTCCTCTACATGTGGCTTTGTCTCGCATCGATTGTTAACGGTCATTGTTGCATTTGGATAGGCAATGGGAGCAGTAGCAGCGACACTGGCTACAGCCAAAGCAGCAGCGATTCTGGATGGAGCAAAAGCAACACCGATTCTAGCTGTAGCAAAAGCAACAACGATTCTGCTACAGCAAAGATAGCAAGGAGGATGATCCGGACTGGAGTGGGGAAGAAGAGGACCAGAGTGGGCATCAGGCTCAGGATGACCTAGCGATGGTGGTTGCTGACCAAAGGCAAGAGATGGTGGTGGCTGACCATGAGCAAGAGATGGTGGTGGCTGAGGATGACCTAGCGATGGTCGTGCCTGTCGTGCCTGAAGATGGCCTCGCGATGGTGGCGGTGCCTGACAATGACATCGCGCTGGTGGTGGCGCCGGCGATCCCACAGCTATGCGACATGACCACGCCAATTGTCGTAGAAGACTACATCCCAGTGCCTCCACCGCCTCGCCGCTCTTGGCGCATCAGGCTAAGAAAGGAGAAGGAGAAGAACAATGAGAACTGAACTATGTCACGTATGTCAGATCTCCAAAATGATCTATATTTACTTAGCTTTGTTTCCTCCGTAATGACATAAGTTAGCTCTAAGTTAGCTCTAATATGCTAAATTACCTATGTTAGCTCTAATATGCTTAGTTACCTATGTTAGCTCTAATATGCTAAGTTATCTCTACTATGACATAATAAGATGAAGAAAATCAAGGAAGAGGAAGGAAAGAAGGAATAGGAAGAAAAGAAGAAGAAGAAGAAGAAGAAGAAGAAGAAGAAGGAGGAGGAGGAGGAGGAGGAGGAGGAGGAGAAGAAGACTAGAAGAAGAAGAAGATCAGAAGATTTCTTCTTCTTCCTCTTCTTCTTCTTCTTCTTCTTCGTCTTCTTCTAGTTTTCTTCTTCTTCTCCAAAATGAAGTTAGCTCTAAGTTATGCTTAGTTAGGTCAAAAATGGCATAATTAGCTAGGTAAGCTCAAACATGGAATTTTTCTTCTTATTTAGCCTATTTAGTCCATTTATGACATAATTTAGCCTATTTAGTCCACAAATGACATAATAAGATGAAGAAAATCAAGGAAGAGGAAGAAGAGAATGAATAGGAAGAAAAGAAGAAGGAGAAAAGAAGAAGAGGTTCTTCTTCTTCTTCTAGTCCTCTTCTTCTTCTAGTCTGCTTCTTCTTCTTCTTCTAGTTTTGTTCTTCTTCTTCTTCTCCAAAATGAAGTAAGCTCTAAGTTATATCTCATAATATGCTTAGTTAGGTCAAAAATGGCATAATTAGCAAGGTAAGCTCAAAAATGGCATTTTCCCTCTTATTTAGCCTATTTAGTCCATTTATGACATAATTTAGCCTATTTAGTCCACAAATGACATAATAAGATGAAGAAAATCCAGGAAGAGGAAGAAAATAAGGAATAGGAAGAAAAGAAGAAGAAGAAGAAGAAGAAGACTAGAAGAAGAAGAAGAAAAAGAAGGAGAAGAAGAAGAAGTTCTTCTAGTTTTCTTCTTCTTCTAGTTTTGTTCTTCTTCTCCAAAATGAAGTTAGCTCTAAGTTATATAAAAAATGGCATAATATGCTTAGTTCACTCAAAAATGGCATAATTAGCTAGGTTAGCTCCATTTTACCTAAGTATGCTTACTTCTTCTTCTTCTTCTTCATTTTCTTCTTCTTCTTCTTCTTCTGATTCTAGTCTTCTTCTTCTAACTTTCTTGTTTCCAATTTTGTAGATTTAATTCACTATATGGAAGCTTGCATGGATGCAGTGCTTGTTTCCCTTTTCTTTTTTTCGTTCGTATCGATAAAAAATGTGGAACTTTGTTATATGGATGCATGCATGGAACAATGTGTTGGATGAACATTGTGAATTTACTACAATATGTATGGATGGAACTCTGTTTCTTATTATGTATGTATGTTGTCATGGATGGAGCTATGTGTTCGATACATCATATGTCTGTTGTGCATGTGAAAAAAAATATGTATATCTGTGTGTGAATTCCTATGAAATTAAATGGATACAAATAAAAACAGGGGGTATGTAGCCTCTTTGCCGTCTGCTAGCAGATGGCGGAGCTCTTTGCCGTCTGCTAGTGGACGGCAAAGAGAACACGTGGCAGCTACCTGTAAAACCTGGGAAACACCGGCTGCATATTTGGTCACTTTGCCGTATGCTGGCAGACGACATAACTGGCCACATGGCAGCTTCCCAGTACTGCCTACCTGAGCTCTTTGCCATCTACTAGCGGACGGCAAAGCACGCCGTTAACCCCAAACGGCTCTCTCCCCACCTCACTACCGTCCATGATCTTTGTCATCTGCTGGCCACCAAAGGCGGACAGCACAACCCTTTGCTGTCCATTTCCAGGAAGCGAACGACAAAGAAGGCCTTTGTTGGCACGTGTTCAGACGGACAGTTTGCCGTCTGCTGGTGGACGGCAAAGACGTTTGCCGTCCGTGATCAATGCCTTTCCAGTAGTGCTAGTCAGATTACTAGCAGAAATCATTTGCACAGATGAAACAACTAATCACTTATCACTTGTACCGTTCAAACAATCAATACACTACACGGATCTAACGAAACTTACTCAGATTTCATGGATTGGGAGAACATAACCATAGTATTTCTATTCCAAAAAGGGGGAGGCAGGAGTAACCAGAGAAACCCTATGATCTATTTGACACATAAATGGGTATAGATGACTAACCAGCTATTTGTCGTCGTCGGAGTCGTCGCCAGAGTCGGTGTGGAACTCCGCCTCCGGCCGTGGAAGCTTGACGTCGTCGACGACGTCAGGGTGTAGTGATAACTCGCCGGCGGTGACGACAACCTCTGTCTCCATCTCCATGCTGTGCTCCGGTGCTTTAGCAGCCCCTGCGCCGCCACTCCCTCCGATGGGGCGCTTCGGCAGCATCCTCATACATTGATGGCTTTGAGGACTGAGAGTGGCGTCGAGGATGCAAGCGGAGAGATATGATTATGTGTGTGGCGAGGATGGGGGTGCGACTGCTCAGGCGCACCATTAATATGGAGTAGTGGGAGTTGTGGGAGATAGGCGGGCGGTGCTCAAACCGATGGCTCGCCTCCCGGTGAGCCTGCGCACTGGACTGCTGGCATGCCTACCAAATTTTCACACGGCTACACACACCCCTCCCGATGACACTGCGCAGCGAGCACACCTCCGTCAATTCACACACCTGCACGTACACCTCCCAGTCTGCCTGCACGGCGGACTGCTCGCATGCGTCCCGTCAACTCACGCCTGCTCGCACGGCACACGGGTCGCGCGGCAACACATATATTGTTTTTCTATTTGGATGATTAATGATGTTGCTTTATTGCTTAACCGAAGCATGGCACGTATCCATTGTTGGTCTAACGCTCACTATTGAATAAATAATCCATTCGGGATATTGGTTCCCAATTATTAATAATCTCCCTTTTGTAATTAGATAAATATTACATCAAAACTAGTCTCAAATTTGACAAAAAAAGTACAATGCCACTTTGTATTGGTGTCCATATGATAACACGATAAGTTTCATGAACTTCAAATAAGTTTTGGATGTACTAGAATTTAAAATTTAAGATTCTCAATGTTTGAAATTTGTTGCATGGGGAGTAAACATGCACCCAGTGAGACACATGTGTTTTTGCAATCCGTTTAGGTGCACTGTCACGTGTGCATGTAGCTCAAATTTGATTTTTGCACATTATACCCAAGAAAATCAATCAATTAATGTACTAAAACGTCTTAATGATCTTTGTGATTTTTTAGAAATTAAAACGTCCCTCCTTTGGTAACATATGTTCATCGCGGGATAATTAATTTAACATGTATCGTAGTTGCGGTGGATTCGCGGTGTGTGTGTGTGTGTGTGGGTGTGTGCGTCTAGGGGTTGCGGGTGGCTTGCGATACAATATGAGTTGTGAGCCACTGTGTGGGTTGGCCGTTTTGTTAGGCAGGCCGGTGCCACATCAGAGTCATGAATTTGTTATTTAAAACATCACACAACCCTTTCATACATACATGTTTTGGCCACATGCAGTCGATGGTTGTCCAACACGACACTCGATAATCGCGTGTGACGCTTTCTGTGGGCCCGTGAGGTCGTCGTCCATCACTTTGACGAACAGCCGGCAGTGAGGTTAATTTGACCAACAAGGTAGAATCTTTTTTGTTTGTGTTATGGTAGTATATAGTATGCGTCGAAGAGATGGGAGGGGACTAGCATACATAATATACGTACGCATCCGTGAACAAGTACACCTCACTCAGTGTCGGGAGTTTTCGGTTTCCGAGGAACGTGTCACATCAAAATTGTGAAATTGGCTATTCAAACATCACACAACACCTCTTTGGGCCACATGCATGACGCGGTGGTTATCCTAGCTAGGACACTGATGTGTGACGCTTCCATTTGTGGGCCCACAAGGCCATCATCGGTGCATGCATGCATCACTTTGACCTATATCGGGAAAGGTTAATTAATTTCACCATCGATGAGGATTCTTTTGGGTTGTACATATTACGATGGGAGCATATAGTATGAGGTGAAGAGGGGGGAAGGGGACCATCATATGTAGTATGCTTGATGAACCTCACTCTGTGTGGATGCATGGTTTACGGTTTTTGAGGCATGTGGTGCATCAAAGTTTTGCATTTTGGGTATTCAACATATATATGGTTGGCCCACATGCAAAGTGGTGGTGGTTGTCCTCTCACACCCACTTAAGCGGTTATCAGCATTATCGATGCTTTCCATCTGTGGGCCCGCTTGGTCCATCACTACTTTTTGCCTGACAACACAAGAGAGGTGAATTTGACTTAGGAGGTGATTATTTTTTTGCTTGTAATACGATATATATGTATATATAGGTCATGCTCTGGGATTACACGCATGATATAGTTTGAGCACACACACATGCATGTGTACGCATGAATCCCTCCCATCGAGTCGAAGTGGCTAGTACAATGGCACATCATGAACCGATCTCGCTCTATGTGGGGAGCTAGTGTACGATTTTTTACACATGAGCCACATCAATGTTGTGAAATGGTATTCAAACATGCATGCATGCATCACCTCCAAACATATGCATGTAGTGGCTGCCTTCAAACGGTACACTCCCTCGCATGGTTATCGGCAACAATCCTATATATTCGTGGGCCCGCGTAGGCATCCATGATCACCCTGACCGACAACAAGATAGGTTACCATGGCAGATCCTTCATTTGGTTTGTGTTATCATAGTATAGGACATGGTGAGATTCAGACCTAATTAAGCTTGAGCGCATATACTATGCACGCATGCATGCATGAATCCCCGTCGTTGGCTTGAAGTGTGGTGTAACATACATATGCATCGCAAACCTAACCCTCACTCAGTGTGGGGATTTCGAAATCACGGTGCCACATCAAAGTTGTTCCATTGTCACTCAAAAACACACCTCTCCATACATATGTTTGGGCCACACGCATGTAGTGGTTGTCTTCGGGGACTAGCTACTTGCATGATTATTGGCGAGCTAGCCCATCTTCGGGGTCGCATGGATGGCTATCACTTTGAACAATGATACGTCTCCGTAGTATCTACTTTTCCAAACACTTTTGCCCTTGTTTTGGACTCTAACCTGCATGATTTGAATGGAACTAACCTGAACTGACGCTGTTTTCAGCAGAATTGCCATGGTGTTATTTATGTGCAGAAACAAAACTTCTCGGAATGACCTGAAACTTCGCGGAGATTATTTTTGGAAATAATAAAAAATACTGGCAAAAGATCAAGACCAGGGGGCCCACACCCTAGCAATGAGGGTGGGGGCGTGCCTGCCCGCACTGGACGCGCCCCCTACCTCGTGGGCCCCCTGGAGCTCCTCCGACCTCAACTCCAACTCTATATATTCGTGTTCGGAGAGAAAAAAATAAGGGAGAAAGATTCATCGCGTTTTACGATACGGAGCCGCCACCAAGCCCTAAACTCTCTCGGGAGGGCTGATCTGGAGTCCGTTCGGAGCTCCGGAGAGGGGGATCCGTCGCCATCGTCATCATCAACCATCCACCATCACCAATTTCATGATGCTCACCGCCGTGCGTGAGTAATTCCATCGTAGGCTTGCTGGATGGTGATGGGTTGGATGAGATTTATCATGTAATCGAGTTAGTTTTGTTAGAGTTTGATCCCTAGTATCCACTATGTTCTGAGATTGATGTTGCTATGACTTTGCTATGCTTAATGCTTGTCACTAGGGCCTGAGTGCCATGATTTCAGATCTGAACCTATTATGTTTTCATGAATATATGTGAGTTCTTGATCCTATCTTGCAAGTCTATAGTCACCTACTATGTGTTATGATCCGGCAACCCCGAAGTGACAATAATCGGGACCACTTCCGGTGATGACCGTAGTTTGAGGAGTTCATGTATTCACTATGTGTTAATGCTTTGGTCCGATACTCTATTAAAAGGAGGCCTTAATATCCCTTAGTTTCCGCTAGGACCCCGCTGCCATGGGAGGGTAGGACAAAAGATGTCATGCAAGTTCTTTTCCATAAGCATGTATGACTATATTCAGAATACATGCCTACATTACATTGATGAATTGGAGCTAGTTCTGTGTCACCCTAGGTTATGACTATTACATGATGAACCGCATTCGGCATAATTCTCTATCACCGATCCATTGCCTACGAGCTTTCCATATACTGTTCTTCGCTTATTTACTTTTCCGTTGCTATTGTTACAATCACTATAAAATACCAAAAACATTACTTTTACTACCGTTACCTTTTGCTACCGTTACCACTATTATCATATTACTTTGCTACTAAATACCTTGCTGTAGATATTAAGTTTCCAGGTGTGGTTGAATTGACAAGTCAGCTGCTAATACTTGAGAATATTCTTTGGCTCCCCTTGTGTCGAATCAATAAATTTGGGTTGAATACTCTACCCTCGAAAACTGTTGCGATCCCCTATACTTGTGGGTTATCAACCAATAACAAGAGAGAGGTTGTACGACCAAGGTGGATTATTCTTGGTCCGTTTTATGATCCGTCTTGGTGAGATATGCCTCTCTGGCCCGCCGACTAAAAGTGTTGGGGGCTGCTACTTCGCACTTTGCTAGGTGAACCTCGCATGGGGGGCATGCATTCATAGCTTAGGATTCCCTTCGTGGCGACACGAGGGGGGGCTTCTAGCTGCTACTTTGCACTTTGCTAGGTGAACCTCGGTTGGGGGGCATGCATTCATAGCTTAGGATTCCCTTCGTGCCGACACGAGGGAGGGGGCTGCTAGCTACTTCGCACTTTGGTAGGTGAACCTCGGTTGGGGGGGCATGCATTCATAGCTTAGGATTCCCTTCGTGCCGAGACGAGGGAGGGGCTGCTAGCTACTTTGCACTTTGCTAGGTGAACCTCGGTTGGGGGGGGGCATGCATTCATAGCTTAGGAGTCCCTTCGTGCCGACATGAGGGAGGGGGGCTGCTAGCTACTTCGCACTTTACTAGGTGAACCTCGGTTGGGGGGGAGGGGGCATGCATTCATAGCTTAGGATTCCCTTCGTGCCGACACGAGGGGGTGGGTGCAAGCAATACCGTGCGCTTTGGGAGATAGGTGCCACATCGAAGTTGCATTTGCTATATGAAAATCAAACCACCCTTTTCATACATAAATTTGGTCCAGATGCAAGTGTGTTCGTGTTCTGACCCTCTCTCTTGTCATTTTTCGCCAAATTTATGAACATTAGACAAGTCGGATGACGCAACAGACACGGTTCACTCAAACTAACCGTGTGCATTGGGCTCCATGAAGCTTCCCCTCTCCAAAATATCTACCTGCCTGCAACTTTTTTCTGTTTGATAACACACGGTTATTGTGTTTCGACTGTGTGTGATGTTTCTTGTTCCCAATCCCGCCAGCATCCCTCGAAAATATCTTCCCGGCTCGAGGGTTTTTCTGTTTCATAACACACGGTTGTTATCTCCGGACCGTGTGCGATGCACCATCATCAAAATTTTCAATAGCCCCGGCATTTCACTCCCGCGTTTGACTCCCGCGTAGTAAAATTTTCAGTACCCGCTTAATTTCCTCAAACACCCCCCTCCACACACACCAAAACCTCCTCGGGTGTGGGCACACACACACACCCCCTCCCTCGCTCGAAACCCTAGCAAGGTCCCTGCCGCCGCCACAAGGCCTCCCTTGTCAACATCTACCAGTTTGCCCGTGTAGCTTACCCACCGATCTCCATACCCAGGCCGCCCCGAGTTTCTTAGATGATGCCTGCCAAATGCCCCCTTTCCCACAGATCCCCATCCCCATCCCCATCCCCCACTCTAGAGCGTCGCAGCCTAAGCCCGGCTACGCTTCCCGTGGAGCTCGAGGAGCGACTAGCCCAAAAGATGAGTATCCCGGTCTCTTCGCCCGATGTTGCCGTGGAAGATGACGACCATTACTGGGGGCAGGCACTCAAGCAGCGGGCTAGAGTATGCGGGCATGTCTCGGCCACCGGCTACGACATCGAGGCCATCGACAGCGACGGACTGAGGCGGGCTATGTCACAGGTTAAGTGGCCCGCCCCCAACCCCTTGGGTTCAACCATCGTCGATCTCATCCATGGCCCCACCGCTGATCTTCTCTGGCTCGCTGTCAACAATTTGCCATCCTACATCGCCATTGAGCCCCTTTTGTCATTTCTGAAGGACACGTTCTGCGACGCTGGCTTGGGATCCACAGCTTCCAAGTCAGACCTCATCGACGGCGACCACGAGGAGGGCACCCTCTCCGGCTCTTCCAAGGGGAAAGCGCCTGTCTACGACATCAGGGAGGGCACCCTACAGCTGTGCTCTTCCAATCGAAAGGAGCCCATCTGCGACAACATGGAGCGCATCCAGGGTCCGTGCTCTTCCCACGGGAACAAGCCCATCTGTGACAAGTGAGGAAACCCATGATTTGTTTTGACGTGCCTCTTCACAAGGGGAAACCCATGATTTGTTTTGTCGAGTCCCTTTTGTAGTGTAGTGAGAATATGTTCGGTTTTAATTGCTATATCTGGTTGTTTGAAGTATGCCTTGTTTATTTCAATATGTGCAATTATTTACTGTGCAGTACATTTCATCAATCCAGTTTTAAACATACTGATAGGAATGCATATATTTGCTTGTTGTTAAGCCTATTATAGCTAGCATGTGCCTCTTTTAATGTTTTTTGATTGTTCGGTTGTTTGTAGTTAGCATATGTCCAGTTTCAAATGCTATCTTTGGTTGTTTGTAGTATGCCTTGTTTATTCCAGATATTCACAACGTGATGTTCTATATGTGCAAGTATGAATTGTGCAGTTCAATTTCATCACTACCAGTTTCAACAATACCACTATGAATGACTACATTTGGTTGCTGCATCTTGTAGTTAACACGTCTTTCCATTTTTATTTAACAATAACCAATGTACTTAGACCGACACAATACCAGTTTGAATGACTATGTTTGCTTGTTGTTAAATGTTAGGTCTGTTGCAGTTAACACACCTTTCCACTTGTTTTGCTTTACTAGCATGCCTAAACCTACATACTGAAGCTATCTTTTGGAGATTATTTTGTCTGTCATGGATAATTTTGGTTGATGTTTAGCCTGATGTGCTTAACGTGCTTCTCGATGTACCTACACAGGACAATTTTGGGAATGACTGATGTTTTCCATTGAGGTTAGTTTCATCCCATTGCTTATATATGCTCACTGTTCAGGATATCGGTAGCTGGGACCATATAGGCCGGGGGCTGATAAGGGACTTGATACGTCTCCAACGTATCTATATTTTTGATTGCTCCATGCTATATTATCTACTGTTTTGGTTGTTTATGGGCTTTATTATACACTTTTATACCATTTTTGGGACTAACCTATTAACCCAGAGCCCAGTGCCAGTTTCTGTTTTTACCCTGTTTTAGGGTTTTGAAGAAAAGGAAAATCAAACGGAGTCCAATTGACCTGAAACTTCACGGAACTCATTTTCGGAAGGAAAGAAGCCCAGAAGACTTGGAGTGCACATCGGGGGATCTGCGAGGAGGTCACGAGGCATGGGGCGCGCCCACCCCCCTGGGCGCGCCCTCCACCCTCGTGATCCCTCGTGGCCCCCTGACGTACTTCTTCCACCTATATATCTCCATATACCCTAAAAACATTCGTGAGCACAATAGATCGGGAGTTCCGCCGCTAGAAGCCTCCGTAGCCACCGAAAGCCAATCTAGACCCGTTCCGGCACCCTGCCGGAGGGGGCAATACTTCTCCGGTGGCCATCTTCATCATCTCGGTGCTCTCCATGACGAGGAGGGAGTAGTTCTCCCTCGGGGCTGAGGGTATGTACCAGTAGCTATGTGTTTGATCTCTCTCTCTCTCTCTCTCTCGTGTTCTTGATTTGGCACGATCTTGATGTATTGCGAGCTTTGCTATTATAGTTGGATCTTATGTTTCTCCTCCCCCTCTACTCTCTTGTAATGAATTGAGTTTCCCCTTTGAAGTTATCTTATCGGATTGAGTCTTTAAAGATTTGAGAACACTTGATATATGTCTTGCCATGCGTATCTATGGGACAATGAGATACCACGTGATTCACTTGATGTATTATTTGGTGATCAACTTGCGGGTTCCGCCCATGAACCTATGCATAGGGGTTGACACACGTTTTCGTCGTGATTCTACGGTAGGAACTTTCGGGCACTCTTTGAGGTTCTATGTGTTGGTTGAATAGATGAATCTGAGATTGTGTGATGCATATCGTATAATCATACCCACGGATACTTGAGGTGACATTGGAGTATCTAGGTGACATTAGGGTTTTGGTTGATTTGTGTCTTAAGGTGTTATTCTAGTACGAACTCTAGGGCTGTTTGTGACACTTATAGGAATAGCCCAACGAATTGATTGGAAAGAATAACTTTGAGGTGGTTTCGTACCCTACCATAATCTCTTCATTCGTTCTTCGCTATTAGTGACTTTGGAATGACTCTTTGTTGCATGTTGAGGGATAGTTATGTGATCCAATTATGTCAGTATTGTTGAGAGAACTTACACTAGCGAAAGTATGAACCCTAGGCCTTGTTTCAACGCATTGCAATACCGTTTACGCTCACTTTTATCATTAGTTACCTTGCTGTTTTTATATTTTCAGATTACAAATACCTTTATCTACTATCCATATACCACTTGTATCACACTCTCTTCGCTGAACTAGTGCACCTATACAATTTACCATTGTATTGGGTGTGTTGGGGACACAACAGACTCTTTGTTATTTGGTTTCAGGGTTGCTTCAGAGAGACCATCTTCATCCTACGCCTCCCATGGATTGATAAACCTTAGGTAATCCACTTGAGGGAAATTTGCTACTGTCCTACAAACCTCTGCACTTGGAGGCCCAACAACGTCTACAAGATGAAGGTTGTGTAGTAGACATCAAGATCTTTTCTGGCGTCGTTGCCGGGGAGGTGAGTGCTTGAAGGTATATCTTTAGATCTTGCAATCGAGTCTTTTAGGTTCTTGCTTTATCACTAGTTTAGTTTATAAAAGAAAACTACAAAAATTGGAATTAAGTTTTCCTCATACGCTTCATCTTTTTAATATCTTTCGTGAGTATGATGGAAAGGAAAATTGTGCTCAAGTGCTAGAAGAAGAATGTATTAGAATGTTTGGAACTAAATATTTGAATGATGAGCATGATTGCAATGTTGTTAGTACGAATTCTTTGAATATCCATGACACTAATGATGATTGCACTAGTTATGATGAAAATGTCTCCTATAAACATGTCAATTTTTGTGGAGTGCATTGGGTTTGTAAGTACACACCAAATAGAGAAGATAGATATTGCAAGAAGCATAAGTACTTAGAAACTAAATTGTTGCAAGAAGAGCTAGATCATTGTGCTGAAAATTTAAATTTTCTTGGCCATACTTGTGAGCTTTGTAATGAACGTGGTCATTTAATAATCCGATGCAAATTGTTTCATGATCTAACCATGTCCAAAAATTGTGATGACATGATTTCCCTTGCACATTATAATGAACTTAGTTTTCTTATGGGCTACGAATAAATGAAACGTATAACTAAGGATATTCCAAAATTTGCCCTTGATAAAGTTCTTCATTTTGATCTAGAGAAAATTTATATATATTGTGCGGGGAATTGCATTGAAAATCCTTATATTGCCAACTACATAAAGAAAAGAAAACAAATAGAAGATGAAGAGAATACTAATGGAAGGGAAGAGACTTCCCAATATCCTCCTATTATTTCTTATGATGAATCAGGTAATGAGGAGGAGCCTCCTATTCAACCAATCTCATTAATAAGGAGCTCCAAAAAGAGGATTGAACCCACACATGATGTGGTGAAGAAGAAGAAAAGAAAAAGGAAGAAAGGTAAAAAGGCATCCCTCCCAAATAATGGTGCTCCTATTACTATTGTGCCTCATGAAAATATAATTATGGAAGGTAATGATACTTCTTATGATCTTGAAAATCTTTTTGGCACTTGCTTGGAAGAATATGATAATTGCTATACTATTGGTGCTATCTATACTATTAATGATGAGAGTGATTATGCTTATGATAAGAAAAGGCCCAAGCTTGGGGATGCTATGTTTGATGAAGATGATGTTTTTGAGAATATATTTTCTGCAATTAATGTTTGTCCCAAGCTTGGGGATGCTACGCTTAATGAAGATGATATTTTTAGTCTCCAAGTTTTGATATGCAAATTTATAATGATGATAGCATGCCTCCTACCTATGATGATTATTGTGATGATACTTATGCTATAAAAAGTAGTGATTATATTTATAAAACTTTTCATGATTATGATTACCCCTTATCTGAACATTATTCTTTTAATGTGGAAACAATTTATAGTATTCAAGTCTCTTATGATACTCCCACTATCCCGACTGAGAAGAATTTTGCTTATGTGGAGAGTAATAAAATTTCTATGCTTATAGATCTTGAGAAGAACGCTTTAGTTTATGGTTATATTGTTTAATTACTTCATGATGCTACTGAAAATTATTATGAGGGATTAATATATGCTTGTAGGAATTGCAATAATATCAAGTTTCCTCTCTATGTGCTTAAAGTTTTGAAGTTATGCTTGTTTTACCTTCCTATGCAAGTTGATTCTTGTTCCCACAAGTTGTTTGCTCACAAAATCCCTATGCATAGGAAGTGGATTAGACTTAAATTTGCTAGTCAGATTCTTCATGATGCTCTCTTTATGTTATAGTTCTTATCCTTTATGTGAGCATCATTGAAATCATCATGCCTAGCTAGGGGCATTAAACGATAGCGCTTGTTGGGAGGCAACTCAATTTTATTTTTGTTACTTGCTTTTTGTTCCTGTTTAGTAATAAATAATTCATCTAGCCTCTATTTAGATGTGGTTTTATGCTTTTAATTAGTGTTTGTGCCAAGTAGAACCTTTGGGAAAACTTGGGGAAAGTCTTGTTGATCATGCTGTAAAAAACAAAAACTTTAGCACTCACAAGAATTGCTGCCATTTTTATTTGGAGAGTGATATTTATTTAATTCCTTTTGAAAATGATTAATAGATAAATTCCTCAGGTCCAGAAATTTATTTGATAATTTTATGAGTTCCAGAAGTATACGTTCGATCCATGTTACTACAGACTGTTATGTTTTTGACAGATTCTGTTTTCGATGTGTTGTTTGCTTATTTTGATGAATCTATGGCTATTAAAAGAGTTTATAAACAATAGAGAAGTTTGAATACAGTAGGTTTAACACAAATATAAATAAATAATGAGTTCATTACAGTACCTTATGATGGTGATTTGCTTTCTTATACTAACAGAGCTTACGAGTTTTCTGTTAAGTTTTGTGTTGTGAAGTTTTCAAGTTTTGGGTAAGGATTCGATGGACTATGGAATAAGGAGTGGCAAGAGCCTATTCTTGGGGATTACCAAGGCACCCCAAGGTAATATTCAAGGATAGCCAAGAGCCTAAGCTTGGGGATGCCCCGGAAGGCATCCCCTCTTTCGTCTTCGTTCATCGGTAACTTTACTTGGAGCTATATTTTTATTCGCCACATGATATGTGTTTTGCTTGGAGAATCAATTTATTTTGTTAGGATTTGCTTGCTGTTATTAATAAAAATGTTTTGCATATTTTATTTCAATAAAAGTGGCATTGATAACCTTTACTATGCCTATTTTAGAAGTCCACATGTTGCTGTTTGAAAACAGAAAGTTTACTTCTGTTGAAATAATTCCCTAGAAAATTCAGAATGTGATAAAATGTTGAAACCTTTTGCATATTAAGATCTGATAAATTTACTACAGTGGGAATTTTCTTTCATAATTTTTGGAGCTAAGGAAGTATGGATGTTGCTGCATTCTTTACAGACTGTCATGTTTAGGCAGATTGCTGTTATGTTTGCATTGTTTGCATATGTTTGCTTCTTTAATGATTCTATTTGAGGATAGGACTATTAAATATGCAGAGGCATTTAGTATGCAATGTTGAATAATAATTTTAGTGATTTGCTACAGTAGAGTATGATAAGGTTTTGGCAATGGTTTATACTAACTTATCTCACGTGTCCTTGTTGAGTTTTGTGTGGATGAAGCTTTTGAGATTTAGGGAGACCTTGATATGACATGAATTAAGGAGACACAAAAGCTCAAGCTTGGGGATGCCCAAGGCACCCCAAGATAATATTTCAAGAAGTCTCAAGCAGCTAAGCTTGGGGATGCCTCGATTGGCATCCCACCTTTCTTCTTCAACAATTATCGGTTAGTTTCGGTTGATCCTAAGTTTTTGCTTCTTCACATGATGTTTGCTATTCTTAGATGTCATTTTATTCTGTTTTGCTTGCTCTTTGAATAAAGTATCAAGATTTGAAATTCTTAAATGTTAGAGAGTCTTCACATAGTTGCATAATTATTCGACTACTCATTGATCTCCACTTATATCTTTCGGAGTAGTTTGTCATTTGCTCTAGTGATTCACTTATATCTTTTAGAGCATGGTGGTAGTTTTATTTTGAAGAAATATATGAACTCTCATGCTTCACTTATATTATTTTGAGAGTCTTAAATAGCATGGTAATTTGCTTAAAATCCTAATATGCTAGGTATAAATGATTAGTAAAAACTTTCATATAGAGTATTGAATACTAAGAGAAGTTCGATGCTTGATGATTGTTTTGAGATATGGAGGTAATAATATCAAAGTCGTGCTAGTTGAGTAGTTGTGAAGTTGAGAAATGCTTGTGTTGAAGTTTGCAAGTCCTGTAGCATGCACGTATGGTAAACGTTGTGTAACAAATTTGAAACATGAGGTGTTATTTGATTGTCCTCCTTATGAGTGGCGGTCGGGGACGAGCGATGGTCTTTTCCTACCAATCTATCCCCCTAGGAGCATGCGCGTAGTGCCGAGGTTTTTGATGACTTGTAGATTTTTGCAATAAGTATGTGAGTTCTTTATGACTAATGTTGAGTCCATGGATTATACGCACTCTCACCCTTCCATCCTTGCTAGCCTCTTCGGTACCATTCATTGCCCTTTCTCACATTGAGAGTTGGCGCAAACTTCGCCAGTGCATCCAAACCCCGTGATATGATACGCTCTTTCACACATAAACCTCCTTATATCTTCCTCAAAACAGCCACCATACCTACCTATTATGGCATTTCCATAGCCATTCCGAGATATATTGCCATGCAACTTTCCACCGTTCCGTTTATCATGACACATTCATCATTGTCATATTGCTTAGCATAATCATGTAGTTGACATAGTATTTCTGGCAAAGCCACCGTTCATAATTCTTTCATAGATGTCACTCTTGGTTCATTGCATATCCCGGTACACCGCCGGAGGCATTCATATAGAGTCATCTTTGTTCTAGTATCGAGTTGTAATCATTGAGTTGTAAATAAATAGAAGTGTGATGATCATCGTTATTAGAGCATTGTCCCAAGTGAGGAATAAAAAGAAGAGAAAGACCAAAAAAGATAAGGCCCAAAAAAAAGAGAAAGGCCATAAAAAAAGAGAAGGCCCAAAAAAATGAGAGAGAAAGAGAGAAGGGACAATGTTACTATCCTTTTACCACACTTGCTTCAAAAGTAGCACCATGATCTTCATAGTAGAGAGTCTCTCATGTTATCACTTTCATATACTAGTGGGAATTTTTCATTATAGAACTTGGCTTGTATATTCCAACAATGGGCCTCCTCAAGTGCCCTAGGTCTTCGTGAGCAAGAAAGTTGGATGCACACCCACTTAGTTTCTTTTGTTGAGCTTTCATACATTTATAGCTCTAGTGCATCCGTTGCATGGCAATCCCTACTCCTTGCATTAACATCAATCGGTGGGCATCTCCATAGCCCATTGATTAGCCTCGTTGATGTGAGACTTTCTCCCTTTTTGTCTTCTCCACATAACCCCATCATTATTCTATTCCACCCATAGTGCTATATCCATGGCTCGCGCTCATGTATTGCGTGAAAGTTTATAGGTTTGAGATTACTAAAGTATGAAACAATTGCTTGGCTTGTCATCGGGGTTGTGCATGATGAGAGCATTCTTGTGTGACGAAAATGAAACATGACTAAACTATATGATTTTGTAGGGATGAACTTTCTTTGGCCATGTTATTTTGAGAAGACATAATTGCTTAGTTAGTATGCTTGAAGTATTATCATTTGTATGTCAATATGAACTTTTGTCTTGAATCTTTCAGATCTGAATATTCATACCACAATTAAGAAGAATTACATTAAAATTATGCCAAGTAGCACTCCGCATCAAAAAAAATCTGTTTTTATCATGTACGTACTCGAGGTCGAGCAGGAATTAAGCTTGGGGATGCTGATATGTCTCCAACGTATCTATAATTTTTTATTGCTCCATGCTATATTATCTACTATTTTGGATGTTTATGGGCTTTATTGACCTGAAACTTCACGGAACTCATTTTTGGAAGGAAATAAGACCAGAAGACTTGGAGTACACATCGGGGGATCTGTGAGGAGGTCACGAGGCAGGGGGGCGGGCCCACCCCCCTGGGCGCGCCCTCCACCCTCGTGAGCCCCTCGTGCCCCCCAGACATACTTCTTCCGCCTATATATCTCCATATACCCTAAAAACATCCGTGAGCACAATAGTTCGGGAGTTCCGCCGCCAGAAGCCTCCGTAGCCACCGAAAGCCAATCTAGACCCGTTCTAGCACCCTGCCGGAGGGGGCAATCCTTCTCCGGTGGCAATCTTCATCATCCTAGTGCTCTCCATGACGAGGAGGGAGTAGTTCTCCCTCGGGGCTGAGGGTATGTACCAGTAGCTATGTGTTTGATCTCTCTCTCTTGTGTTCTTGATTTGGCACGATCTTGATGTATCGCGAGCTTTGCTATTATAGTTGGATCTTATGTTTCTCCTCCCCCTCTACTCTCTTGTAATGAATTGAGTTTCCCCTTTGAAGTTATCTTATCGGATTGAGTCTTTAAAGATTTGAGAACACTTGATGTATGTCTTGCCGTGCGTATCTGTGGTGACAATGGGATACCACGTGATTCACTTGATGTAGGTTTTGGTAATCAACTTGCGGGTTCCGCCCATGAACCTATGCATAGGGGTTGACACACGTTTTCGTCGTGATTCTACGGTAGGAACTTTCGGGCACTCTTTGAGGTTCTATGTGTTGGTTGAATAGATGAATCTGAGATTGTGTGATGCATATCGTATAATCATACCCACGGATACTTGAGGTGACATTGGAGTATCTAGGTGACATTAGGGTTTTGGTTGATTTGTGTCTTAAGGTGTTATTCTAGTACGAACTCTAGGGCTGTTTGTGACACTTATAGGAATAGCCCAACGGATTGATTGGAAAGAATAACTTTGAGGTGGTTTCGTACCCTACCATAATCTCTTCGTTCGTTCTCCGCTATTAGTGACTTTGGAGTGACTCTTTGTTGCATGTTGAGGGATAGTTATGTAATCCAATTATGTTAGTATTGTTGAGGGAACTTACACTAGCGAAAGTATGAACCCTAGGCCTTGTTTCAACGCATTGCAATACCGTTTACGCTCATTTTTATCATTAGTTACCTTGCTGTTTTTATATTTTCAGATTACAAATACCTTTATCTACTATCCATATACCACTTGTATCACCATCTCTTTGCCGAACTAGTGTACCTATACAATTTACCATTGTATTGGGTGTGTTGGGGATACAAGAGACTCTTTGTTATTTGGTTGCAGGGTTGCTTGAGAGAGACCATCTTCATCCTACGCCTCCCACGGATTGATAAACCTTAGGTCATCCACTTGAGGGAAATTTGCTACTGTCCTACAAACCTCTGCACTTGGAGGCCCAACAACATCTACAAGAAGAAGGTTGTGTAGTAGACATCAGGAGTAATCGGTGAATCGGACTTTTAACTGAATATATCTGCAACCCATTTATCGTTAGGTTAACTAGGGACATATGTAATATATCTGAGGCTACATAGCAACATGCACTATACTTAATGCCTAAATATGCAATCCTAGGCTACATAGCAACAAGTAAGAGTGTTACATTAATGTTCTGATGATGTCTAGATATACGTAGAAGAGCAGCAGCAGCAGCAGCAACAACAACAACAACAACAACAACAACAATAGAGCCCTGTTTGGATACTTAACTTAGCTAGAGGTTAGACTTAGTTTCTAGATCATGACTAACCCTGAACTAACTCCATCCAAAGGGTTGTTTGGATGGCAGGGTTAGATTGACAATAAATGCACTAGGAGAACTAGCTCCAATTAGCACCTTTTGGGTTGGATAGTTTTTTGGGTGGGTTATACATGCAACTAGCTCAAACTAGCCCTCATGTTTAGATATACTTTAGGGCTATTCGAGCCCTAACTAACTCAAACTAACTGTAACCCATGGATACAGTAGCAGTTAATCAGCCGATAATTTGTAAGAATGCACTAAACTCCTTACGACCCATAATATAAGATGTCAATTCATCTAATATGTGAGTATATTGGATGTTATAAGATATTATAGAAGAGTGTTGTACTACATCATTGTGCAATTGTTGTTTAGCTTCTAATATTAACTTGGTGCTTTTAGGTACATATGTCATTGGTAAAGATCCGTGTTTCGACCCTTTCTGCGTATGGGGCAATGAGATATCGATGAACCACCATCAAGTGAGGGAGCTGATAAAGATTGTTAGTAAAATGGGTCCAAAGATGGAAATTAAACTATTTGTTTACACTTTATCCAAGACAGCAGCAAACTGCAGGATGGTAAGTAAGAACTCTGCACCCTTCTTTTTACTGCCCATAATGAGTTGTGTTAGATGACAATGTTTGAATCTTTTTCCTTTGCAGTGGTTGCCAAAGCAGTTTACTCAAGATTACCTCTGAAACTAAATGATTGGTGGGCATGCAAAGGTTAAAGTATTTCTACCAGAACACGATGATTATCTAGATGTTTTCATGAAGACCGTGAAGGATGGGCGGTCGGCCATCACAAGGGGTTGGACTAGAGTCGTGCGTGCCTTCTGCATGGAGGAGTGCACAATATGGGCATTCCACTTCACCTTGTTCAGCAACCAGAATGTATTTCGCCTCTTTCTTTACCGTCTTCAATAGTACAAGTATATAACCATGGTTCATCATTCTTTACTTGGTTCTTATGCAACTCTTGAACATATGTACCTATGAATCGAATAATGCATTGGTTGTTTGAACCTGATGGATGTGAATAAAGTTGTAGCATCATACATTCAAATTCAAATCCAATACAATTTGAAATAGCAACAATTAAATTATGGTGAAATTACGCTCTCTAGGCCGTTACAACACACACGGTTGGTAAAACACAAACGTTTGCGATATACACCATAATCCGAGACGATTCACAGAGAGGAAACGTGTGCAAGCATGCACACAGTTGCCGTTTGCAAAGCATGTGCGATGTCAGACAATATCACAAATGGTGCAGGCAAACTAAACGTTCGTGTTAGTTGCCTTATCGTACACAATTCGCAACCATGAATTGTTTCTGATGAAGTATGCATCGTAAACGTTGCACCACAGAATAGCGTGTGCGATAGTTGTCGTGTACGATGATGTTACGACGGTCCGACGTTTCGTAATCCTGTCCGACACTCGTACGACGATTAGCTAATCTTCTTAATTAGTTATCGCATACGGTTTGGGAAAAGTGAATGTGTGTCATTGTATGCTTATCATACACGTTCTATAATAGTGAACCATTTGTGATGGGCCATGCATCATAAATGTAGCACCACAGAATACCGACTGCGATGGCAATGCAAGCACAAATGAGTAGGAGTATTGTATATGCATCTTGGCTCCCTATCCCCGACGGTTTCTGGGTCGTGTGGGAAGGACCCCTATCACCGTCACTCACTAGGCTATGGTTCCAAATGCCGTCACGGAAAGGGGTTAAAAACCGTTTGTATAGCACCGACGCGTACCAGTGATCGTGAAGAGCTTGGGATTCGTTTTTGTCATCCCTTGCATATTATAGTTCATCACGAAGTTCTAGTAACTTGGAGATAGTGACTAGAGAACTATGTCAATCACTATCTTATCTGGAAGATTAACATCCACTTGATTCAAGCGAATAGTAACTAGACATTCTGAGCACATGCTCACCAGCGGGGCTATTCTCCTCCATCTTGTAGGCAAAGTACTTGTCAAAGGTCTCATACCTCTCGACACGGGCATGAGTCTGAAATACCAATTTCAGTTCTTGGAACATCTCATATGCTCCATGGTGTTCAAAACATTTTTGAAGTCCCACTTCTAGGCCGTAAAGCATGGTGCACTACACTATCAAGTAGTCATCATACCGAGCGTGCAAAACGTTCATGACATCTGCATCTGCTCCTGCAACAGGTTTTTCACCTAGCGGTGCATCAAGGACATAATTCTTCTATGCAGCAATGAGGATAATCCTCAGATCACGGACCCAGCCCGCATCGTTGCTACTATCATCTTCCAACTTAGTTTTCTCTAGGAACATATCAAAAACATAGGGGAGCTACATGTAGCGACCAGACCTCAAACGGTCTGATCTCTGTGCTCCGGTGTCATCCCTGGATCAGTAATGATGACACCACACAGTACTCGAAGGATTTATAGCAGAGTAGCAATCACACACTTATTACATCGAGTGTCTCCATAGAGAACTTATTACAATAAATATGGCTTAAGGCCATCTAATAACGATAACAGCGGAAGGCTTGGAAGATAAGTGAGTCCATCAACTCCAATGGCATCACTGAGTATAGAACCACGACCTAAAAACTCCTTAATCGTCGTCTGAAAAGTCTGCAACAATAACGTTGCAGCCCGAAACGGGTCAGCACATGGAATATGCTGGCAATGTAACACCTAGAGAGTAATGGAATGAAACAGCTATACTATATGCATATTTGGCTGGTGGAAAGCTCTATGGTTACAGTTTTGCGTAAAGCCAATTTTTCCCTACTTCAAAGGAATAAATTTATTTAACTATCATGGTAGTTGTTAAACATTGAGAATGGTTGACAGCATTCTCAATCCCAATTAAGCATCATCATTAAACATAACCCAACAAAATTAATTTAGAGTAACATGTTGGGATTCACATGATAATCCAAGTACTAGATACTCAAGATGTCCATAACCGGGGACATGGCTAACCATGATTAGTTTATTACACTCTGCAGAGGTTTGCGCACTTTTCCCCACAAGACTCGATCGCCTCCGTTTGGTTTCTCGCACTACATGGTGTTTGAGAAGATGGATGACCGAGACATAGTCTTTCAGAAGCACTAGCACCTTACAATCGGGTAGACCGTACCACCTACATCCCCTACATCTGCTAGTCTACCACTGTAAGAGTTCGCACAACTTAGTCAACTATGCTAGAAACCATAATAGCTTGTGGCTGCACACGGAAGTTTCTAGTATGAATAGTCTCATGATCCCTTTGGGCCTGGGTGGCGGTCCAAAAGAAAACAAGCAAGTCCTGGAATACCCAGGTGCCTCAATCCACCCAGATGTGTGTTTAAGTTGCCACCTTAGATAAACCATTAATTAACAAAACTCACATTTGTCATGGATATCACTCACTCAATCCACGTCTACTAGCATAGCATGGCATAATAAGCAAACGTAGAAGTAACTCCCAAGGTTTGATAATACACAGGTAATAGGTACTACCTCAACTACTTCCCATCCCACAATTTAATTAGATTCTAATCATGCAATGTGTGAGGATTGATCTAATGCAAGAAAACTGGGTAGTAGAAAAGGTATGATCAAAGTGTTACTTGCCTTGCTGACGATCCGAGAAACCTAACGATTCGAAGTAACAGGCGGCGCACTCCCGGTATTCTATCGCAAACAAAAAAACAAGCATACAATAAGTACTCATCTAATGCACGAGTAAAACTCAAATAAGAGATCTAACCAGAAGGTTCAACTTAAGAACTCTGGTTGGCAAAAAGAATCAAATTGAACGAAGCAACGAAAGTCAAACGGCGAAAGAAAACAACTTTGTTCTAGTAATCTGGATCTAAGGCAAATTTTACAGTAGCAAAATCTTGTTTAAGTTGGTTAAATGGATAGAGGGTTTTGAGATGAAACTCTAGGCGCTTGAATCGCCTGATTCCGATAAACGAGCGAAAAATTATACTAAAACAAAAATCGGATCAGGAATCGCGATCAGAAAAATCGCGGATTTAATCCGAGAAAAAGAAAAATGACGAACGCTCGCTAGAACGAACGAACGGACGAACGCTCGCTAATTAAATAAACCGGAAAAACCGATCTATTTAAAAAGACCGAAACTAAAAAAACCGACGGAAAAACTGATCTAATTTTTTTTTAAAAAAAACGATGGCACGGAAGTCGAGGCGGCGGCGAACCTCGGCGGCGGCGGCGCGGGGCGGCGGCGGCGGGCAGCGGCGGCGGTGCATGGGGCGGGCGGCGGCGGCGGCGCGGGGTGGGAGCGGCGGCGGCGCGTGGGGCGGCACGGGCCGGCTAGGGTTTCTCCCGGGGGGCTGGGCCGGCTTTTAAAGCCTGCCGGGCCAGAGTCCCGGATGGACACGGCCCGGTTAGGTCGGTTCACTTTTTTCTTAAATTATTTCGCTCGGAAGAAAAATAAAAAGAAATACTAAACGGACTCCAAAAATTCCAAAATAAATTTTCACGGGCTTCTAAAATCAAGCCGCACAAGGTGAACATTTATTTGGGACCTAAATGCAATTTTGAAAAAACGCACATTTTTCCTAAATTCAAATAAAACACCGAAAAACTCCGAAATTAAATCTTATTTGATTTTTTTTATTAAATCCTCAATATTTCTTTATTTTGGGAAATTCATTTTATTCCCTCTCTCATATTTTTGTAATAGAAATAATTGATGATAAAATAAATAAAATCAAATGATCCTATTCTCAAAATTTGAGAAAACTCGAATATGAAAATAACGAAATCCCCAACTCTCTCCGTGGGTCATTGAGTTGCGTAGAATTTCTAGGATCAACCAAAATGCAAAATAAAAATATGATATGCATTGATGATCTAATGTATAATATTCCAAATTGAAAATTTGGGATGTTACAAACCTACCCCCCTTAAGATGAATCTCGCCCTCGAGATTCGGGTTGGCTAGAAAATAGGTGAGGGTGGTCCTTGAGTAAATCTTCCTCTCGTTCCCAGGTGGCTTCATCCTCTGTGTGGTGGCTCCACTGAACTTTGCAAAACTTGATAACCTTGCTGCGAGTGACTCGGCTGGCAAACTCGAGAATCTTAATTGGTTTCTCCTCGTAGGTCAAATCGTTATCCAACTGGATTGTTTCTAATGGCACTGTGTCTCTCAACGGTATGTCAGCCATCTCCGCGTGACACTTCTTTAACTGAGAAACGTGGAACACATTATGAACTCCTGACAATCCTTCGGGCAATTCCAACTTGTAGGCCACTTCTCCCATACGTTCCAAAACTCGATATGGTCCTACAAATCGTGGTGCTAACTTCCCTTTAACTCCGAAATGCTTTGTTCCCCGAAGTGGAGATACTCGAAGATAAGCTCTATCTCCGACTTCGTAAACTGTCTCCTTGCATTTAGAATCTGCATAACTCTTCTGTCTGGACTGGGCTACCTTGAGCCTATCGCGAATCAACTTCACCTTCTGTTCAGACTCTTTAATCAAGTCAGGTCCAAACAACTGGCGGTCTCCAACTTCGTCCCATGACAACGGTGTCCTGCACCTCCTTCCGTACAAGGCTTCGAAAGGGGCCATCTTTAAACTGGTTTGATAAATGTTGTTGTAAGAGAACTCTGCATATGGCAAATTATCGTCCCAACTTGATCCATAATCTAGCGCACAAGCTCTCAGCATATCCTCCAAGATCTGATTGACTCTCTCAGTCTGTCCATCTGTCTATGGATGAAAAGCTGTACTGAATTCTAGCCTGGTTCCCAAGGTTTCGTGCAACTGCTTCCAGAACCTTGAGGTAAACTGGGTTCCTCTATCTGATACGATACTCCTTGGAACTCCATGCAGACTTACGATCCTGGTCATGTATATCTTTGCCAACTTAGCACTGGTATAGGTGGTCTTTACTGTGATGAAATGAGCTACTTTCGTCAATCGATCGACTACAACCCAAATCGAGTCATAGCCTGAACGAGTCCTGGGTAATCCCATGATAAAATCCATGCCTAACTTATCCCACTTCCATTCGGGTATCGGCAATGGTTGTAACAATCCCGCTGGCTTCTGATGCTCTGCCTTTACTCTCTGACATACATCACAAACTGCTACATACTCCGCAGTATCCTTCTTCATTCCGGTCCACCAGAAAATATCCTTCAAATCCAAATACATCTTGGTATTTCCTGGGTGAATCGAATATGGTGAGTCGTGTGCCTCTTGCAAAATCAACTTCCTGATCTCCGGGTCATTGGGCACGTAAACGCGGTCTTCAAACCATAGGGTGTCGTGCTCATCCTCATGAAATCCTTTAGCTTTTCCTTTGCTCAGTTTCTCCTTTATAGCGGCAATCTCTTTGTCAGTTTTCTGAGCTTCTCTGATTCTATCCATCAAAGTTGACTGAATCTCCAATGCTGCTACATAGCCTCTCGGAACTATTTCCACACATAGTTCACGAAGATTTTCTGCTAACTTCTTGGGTATTTCTCCCGTCATTAACGTATTGACATGGCTCTTACGGCTTAATGCGTCAGCTACTACATTAGCCTTTCCGGGGTGATAATGCAATTTCATATCATAATCCTTGATAAGCTCCAACCATCTCCTTTGTCTGAGACTCAACTCCTTCTGTGTGAAAATGTACTTCAAACTCTTATGATCCGTGTACACCTCACAATGATTTCCAATGAGGAAATGTCTCCATGTTTTCAATGCATGCACTATGGCTGCTAACTCCAAATCATGCGTGGCATAATTCAACTCATGAGGCTTCAGTTGTCTTGAGGCATATGAAACAACTCTCCCTTCCTGCATAAGCACTGCTCCAAGTCCTCGATGTGAAGCGTCGCAATACACCTCATAATCTTTGGTCTGGTCTGGCAAAATCAATACTGGTGAGGTAACTAAGCGTTTCTTCAACTCCTGGAAACTAGCCTCACATTCCTCTATCCATATGAACTTGGTATCTTTCTTCAACAACTCCGTCATAGGCTTCGCAATCTTTGAGAAATTCTCAATAAATCTTCGGTAGTATCCTGCGAGTCCAAGAAAACTCCGGATCTCTCCAGCTGTTGGTGGGGCCTCCCACTTGGTCACGGTTTCAACTTTAGCGGGGTCTACTGCTATTCCTTCTCCGGATATAACGTGTCCGAGGAATCCTACTTCCTTCAACCAAAACTCACATTTGCTGAACTTGGCATATAATTCATGTTCTCTGAGCTTTCCAAGTACCAAACGCAAATGCTCCTTATGCTCCTCTTCATTCTTCGAGTAAACCAGGATATCATCAATGAACACTACGACGAACTTATCCAAGAACTCCATAAACACTTTGTTCATCATGTTCATAAAATAGGCAGGTACGTTAGTCAGACCAAATGACATAACGGTATACTCATACAGCCCATACCTGGTGGTAAAAGCTGTCTTCGGAATATCCTGTTCTCGAATCTTCAACTGGTGGTATCCTGATCGCAGATCGATCTTGGAAAATACCTTAGCTCCTTGCAATCGATCAAACAGATCATTGATCATTGGTAGTGGGTACTTGTTGTTCTTGATCGTTACTTCATTCAATCCTCGATAATCTACAACCATCCTTAATGATCCATCTTTCTTCTCCACTAGAAGTACCGGCGATCCCCAAGGCGAAGAGCTTGGGCGAATATATATCCCTTATCCAGTAACTCCTTAATCTGCTTCTTAATTTCCACCAAATCCTTTGCTGGCATCCTATATGGTCTCTTTGATATTGGTCCTGTGCCTGGCAATAGCTCAATCAAAAACTCAATATCTCTATCCGGTGGCATGCCTAGCAACTCCTCTAGAAATACATCAGGGAAATCCCTTACCACTGGTACTTCCTCCTGCACAACTCCTGTTAGGCAATTTACTTGAGTCCTCTTTGGCACATGTCGGGATGCATACTTGATCCTTCTCCCTTCTGGGGTGGTAAGCAAAATTGACTTACTAGCACATTCAATATTCCCTTCATACTTTGATAACCAATCCATGCCTAATATCACATCCAATCCTTGAGATTCCAATACTATTAGGTCTGAGGGAAAAACATAGTTACCAATCCTTAATGGTAATCGATCACACCATAGACTAGCCACATACTCTGCTCCAGGCGAGGTTACTAACATGGGTGACCTAAGGGCTTGGGTTGGTAGGTTATACTTATCCACAAATCCCCTTGAGATGTATGAATGCGATGCACCCGTATCAAAAAGAACGAGTGCAGTAAATGACTTAACCAAAAACTTACCTATTACTGCATCGGGCTGAGCTTCAACCTCCTCCACGCTAACGTGGTTCACCTGTCCCCTGTTGAAGGGGTTCGGCTTCTTTCCAGAACTTCCATTGCCATTTTGGCCTTCAGGACATTCATTGGCATAATGTCCGGTCTTCTGACACTTAAAACAAGTGACTTGGCTCAGGTCCTTCTTGGCTGGGGTTGAGGGGTTGGTGCGGTTCTGGCCGTTGCTTCCTTCATTGCCATTTCCATTCTTGGTGCCATTGTGATTGTGCGAGCTACCTCCTCCATGGGTATGCTGAAAATGTCCTCCCGGTCTAGGGGTAAAACGTGGCTTCTGCTGAGCTCCTGAAGTGTACTTTCCTTGTCCATACTTCCTCTTTCGATTCTCAATTTGCTGATGCTTGCCTTCAATTATAAGAGCACGATCTACCAACTCCTGGTAGTTGTTGAAGGTGGCTACCATCAACTGCATGCTCAACTCATCATTCAGTCCTTCTAGAAACTTCTCCTGCTTAGCTGCATCCGTAGCGATGTCATCTGGTGCATAACGTGCTAACTTACTAAATTCCTCCATGTACTGACCAATTGTCCGTCCTCCTTGGCGCAAGTTGCGAAACTCACGCTTCTTCATGGCCATAGCTCCTGCTGAAATGTGTGCAGTACGAAAAGCCTGCTGAAACTGGTCCCATGTGACAGTGTCAACTGGGAAAGTGGCTGTGAAATTCTCCCACCATGATGCTATGGGTCCTTCTAGCCGATGTGCGGCAAACTTCACCTTTTCCGCATCTGTGCATCCTGCTGTGGTCAACTCCCTAGCTGTCTTGCGGAGCCAAACATCTGCTACTATCGGCTCGGTGCTACTGGAAAACACCGGCGGATTCAGCCTAAGAAAACGGGCTAAGTGGTCAACAGGTGGTGGTGGTGGTGGGTTGTTGGTGTTGTTCCCTTGATTCTGATTCTGGACTAGCAACTGCATCAATGTGTTCTGTTGCTGGATCAACTGGGTGAGCTCCGGTGGAAAGGCAAATCCGGGGTCACGTCTCGGAGGCATCTGAGGGTTTAGAAAAGATGAGATATAAGAATAGAGGGGGTCTAAAGAGAAAACACTACCCATATGCACATGAGGCAAAAGCAAACAATTCACTTCAATCAAACAAGGGCATACAATCGATCTAACTATCGCAAAAGTGCTCGGACTACTATATTTACATGGTGGACTACTACTACTGATGAGGTGGTCTACTAGAAATATTCTTCAGTTGCAGACTCCATGATATCTGCTCCAGCTTCATCAACATAGTCATCATCGCTACTATCTGGTTCCGAGTCGGTGCCGTCGATGATGATGTAGTCTTCAGGGCTAATCTCCTGGGGTTCTTCGTCTTCATCTACTGGCGTAGGGCCTCCCATAAATATTCCAATCTTCTTGATTAGGTCGTCATACTTCTCCACCAATACTTCAATTTCTTCTTCATAATCTTCACGCGTAGCCTTGAGTTCTTCCTCCAGTTCCTTGATTCTAGTCTTAGCCTTCTTCAGATCTATCATGTCGGCGCACATCTGGTTCTCCTGTCGTCGCATGTGCCGGTTTAACTCCTGGATAAAAGCTGCAATTGATCTATCCTTCCTGGTCCTGATCATCTCCCAGTGCTCATCTCGGCGCCCACAAATTTGGTAGATAGTATCCTTGAGATCCTTGCGGTAGACTTCTCCAATGCGTCCCATGGCGATGTGAGCTTCCATGCTCTTCCCTAGACTCCAAGTTGGTGCATCAAAAGAAAACTCTATGGACTCGGTGACTGGCAAGAACGTCCTTCCTGGAACTTGAACTTGAATCATCCAGCGCTCTTCTTCGGGTAAAGTGGCGTTGTAGGTTCCCGTAAAGCATGGTACTCCTATGTTCAGGTATATAGTGACTTCCTTCAAGTGTCGTCCAAAGGGTGTATCTTCATCCGGCTACGTGAACTTGTTCCTTGCATCTGCCATCCTAAAGAGTAGAAAAGATGAGAGGTCAGAAGAGAAGAGAGTGAAAAGTGATCTAGGTCTTTTAGATTAGTGGTCGTGTCCTATAGTTAGCGTGTGCTCTGATACCATCTCTGTAGCGACCAGACTTCAAACGGTCTGATCTCTGTGCTCCGGTGTCATCCCTGGATCAGTAATGCTAACACCACACAGTACTCGGAGAATTTATAGCAGAGTAGCAATCACACACTTATTACATCGAGTGTCTCCATAGAGAACTTATTACAATAAATATGGCTTAAGGCCATCTAATAACGATAACAGCGAAAGGCTTGGAAGATAAGTGAGTCCATCAACTCCAATGGCATCACTGAGTATAGAACCACGACCTAAAAACTCCTTAATCGTCGTCTGAAAAGTCTGCAACATTAACGTTGCAGCACAAAATGGGTCAGCACATGGAATATGCTGGCAATGTAACACATAGAGAGTAATGGAATGAAACAGCTATACTATATGCATATTTGGCTGGTGGAAAGCTCTATTGTTATAGTTTTGCGTAAAGCCAATTTTTCCCTACTTCAAAGGAATAAATTTATTTAACTATCATGGTAGTTGTTAAAAATTGAGAATGGTTGACAGCATTCTCAATCCCAATTAAGCATCATCATTAAACATAACCCAACAAAATTAATTTAGAGTAACATGTTGGGATTCACATGATAATCCAAGTACTAGATAATCAAGATGTCCATAACCGGGGACACGGCTAACCATGATTAGTTTATTACACTCTGTAGAGGTTTGCGAACTTTTCCCCACAAGACTCGATCGCCTCCGTTTGGTTTCTCGCACTACATGGTGTTTGAGAAGACGGATGACCGAGACATAGTCTTCCAGAAGCGTTAGCACCTTACGATCGGGTAGACCGTACCACCTACATCCCCTATATCTGCTAGTCTACCACTGTAAGAGTTCGCACAACTTAGTCAACAATGCTAGAGCCCATAATAGCTTGTGGCTGCACACGGAAGTTACTAGTATGAATATTCTCACGATCCCTTTGGGCCTGGGTGGCGGTCCAAAAGAAAACAAGCAAGTCCTGGAATACCCACGTGCCTCAATCCACCCAGATGTGTGTTTAAGTTGCCACCTTAGATAAACCATTAATTAACAGAACTCACATCTGTCATGGATATCACTCACCCAATCCACGTCTACTAGCATAGCATGGCATAATAAGCAAACGTAGAAGTAACTCCCAAGGTTTGATAATACACAGGTAATAGGTACTACCTCAACTACTTCCCATCCCACAATTTAATTAGATCCTAATCATGCAATGTGTGAGGATTGATCTAATGCAAGAAAACTGGGTAGTAGAAAAGGTATGACCAAAGTGTTACTTGCCTTGCTGATGATCCGTGAAACCTAACGATTCGAAGTAACAGGCGGCGCACTCCGGGTATTCTATCGCAAACAGACAAACAAGCATACAATAAGTACTCATCTAATGCACGGGTAAAACTCAAATAAGAGATCTAACCAGAAGGTTCAACTTAAGAACTCCGGTTGGCAAAAAGAATCAAATTGAATGAAGCAACGAAAGTCAAACGGCGAAAGAAAACAACTTTGTTCTAGTAATCTGGATCTAAGGCAAATTTTACAGTAGCAAAATCTTGTTTAAGTTGGTTAAACGGATAGAGGGTTTGGAGACGAAACTCTAGGCGCTTGAATCGCCTGATTCCGATAAACGAGCGAAAAATTATACTAAAACGAAAATCGGATCAGGAATCGCGATCAGAAAAATCGCGGATTTAATCCGACAAAAAGAAAAACGACGAACGCTCGCTAGAACGAACGAACGGATGAACGCTCGCTAATTAAATAAACCAGAAAAACCAATCTATTTAAAAAAACCGAAACTAAAAAAACGATGGAAAAACCGATCTATTTTTTAAAAAAAACCGATGGCACGGAAGTCGAGGCGGCGGCGAACCTCGGCGGCGGTGGCGGCGGAGCGGGGCGGGAGCGGCGGCGGCGTATGGGGCGGTGCGGGGCGGCTAGGGCTTCTCCCGGGGGGGCTGGGCCGGCTTTTAAAGCCTGCCAGGCCAGAGTCCCGGACGGACACGGCCCGGTTAGGTCGGTTCACTTTTTTTTTAATTATTTCGCTCGGAAGAAAAATAAAAAGAAATACTAAACCGACTCCAAAAATTCCAAAATAAATTTTCTCGGGCTTCTAAAATCAAGCCGCATAATGTGAACATTTATTTGGGACCTAAATGCAATTCCAAAAAACGCACATTTTTCCTAAATTCAAATAAAACACCGAAAAACTCCGAAATAAAATCTTATTTGATTTTATTATTAAATCCTCAATATTTCTTTATTTTGGGAAAGTCATTTTATTCCATCTCTCATATTTTTGTAATAGAAATAATTGATGAGAAAATAAATAAAATCAAATGATCCTATTCTCAAAATTTGAGAAAACTCAAATATGAAAAATAACGAAATCCCCAACTCTCTCCGTGGGCCATTGAGTTGCGTAGAATTTCTAGGATCAACCAAAATGCAAAATAAAAATATGATATGCATTGATGATCTAATGTATAACATTCCAAATTGAAAATTTGGGATGTTACACTACAACGCGAGCTATTGATCTACAACATAATTTGCAAATACTACCGGGACTAAGTTCATGATAAATTAAGTTCAATTAATCATATTACTTAAGAACTCCCTCTTAGATAGACATCCCTCAAGTCATCTAAATGATCACGTGTTCCATATCAACTAAACCATGTCCTATAATCATGTGAGATGGAGTAGTTTTCAATGGTGAACATCTCTATATTGATCATATCTACTATATGATTCACGTTCGACCTTTCGATCTCAGTGTTCCGAGGCATGTCTGTACATGCTAGGCTCGTCGAGTTTAACCCGAGTATTCCGCACGTGCAAAACTGTCTTGCACCCGTTGTATGGGAACGTAGAGCTTATCACACCCGATCATCACGTGGTGTCTCGGCATGACGAACTATCGCAATGGTGCATACTCAGGGAGAACACTTATACCTTGAAATTTTAGTGAGGGATCATCTTATAATGCTACCGCCGTACTAAGCAAAATAAGATGCATAAAAGATAAACATCACACACAATCAAAATATGTGACATGATATGGCCATGATCATCTTATGCCTTTGATCTCCATCTCCAAAGCACCGTCATGATTTCCATCGTCACTGGCTTGGCACCTTGATCTCCATTGTAGTGTCGTTGTCGTCTCTCCAACTATTGCTTCTACAACTATCACTAACGCATAGTGATAAAGTAAAGCAATTACATGTCGATTGCATTTCATACAATAAAGAGACAACCATAAGGCTCATGCCAGTTGCCGATAACATTTACAAAATATGATCATCTCATGAAATAACATATATCACATCATGTATTGACCATATCACATCACAACATGCCCTGCAAAAACAAGTTAGATGTCCTCTACTTTGTTGTTGCAAGTTTTATGTGGCTGCTACGGGCTTCTAGCAAGAACCGTTCTTACCTACGCATCAAAACCACAACGGTGATTTATCTAGTTTGCTATTTTAACCTTCAACAAGGACCGGCCGCAGTCAAATTCGATTCAACTAAAGTTGGAGAAATAGGCACCCGGTAGCCACCTTTATGCAAAACTAGTTGCATGTCTGTCAGTGGAACCGGTCTCATGAACGTGGTGTTGGAAATATGCCCTAGAGGCAATAATAAAGTGTTTATTATTATATTTCCTTGTTCATGAAAATTGTCTATTGTTCATGCTATAATTGTATTAATCGGAAACCGTAATACATGTGTGAATACATAGACCACACCATGTCCCTAGTAAGCCTCTAGTTGACTAGCCCGTTGATCAATAGATGGTTGTGGTTTCCTAATTGGATGTCGTTGATAACGGCATCATCACTAGGAGAGTGATATAAATTACAATTGCCTCAATGACTGAGATTAGAGTTTGTTGGTTCTTAATGAAGATTATGATTCATACTTGAAATTGTGATTGAATTGTTACTTTAGCATAAGAGATCATATGACAATATATATATATATGTGTTGTTGTTCTAAGAATGATCATGATGCCCTCATGCCCATATTTTATTTTTATCGACACCTCTATCTCCAAACATGTGGACATATTTTCGATTTCGGCTTTTGCTTGAGGACAAGCGAGGTCTAAGCTTGGGGGAGTTGATACATCCATTTTGCATCATGCTTTTATATCGATATTTATTGCATTATGGGATGTTATTACACATTATATCACAATACTTATGCCTATTCTCTCTTATCTTACAATGCTTGGAGATAGAGGAAGGCATTGGGGAGTAATAAGTAGATGATGGGTTGCTAGAGTGACAGAAGCATAAACCCTAGTTTATGCGTTTCTTCATAAGGGGCTGATTTGGATCCATATGTTTCCTGCTATGGTTAGGTTTACCTTAATACTTTTGTTGTAGTTGCGGATGCTTGCAATAGAGGTAAATCTTAAGTGGGATGCTTGTCCAAGCACCGGTCCACCCACATATCATATTATCAAAGTACCGAACACGAATCTTATGAACGTGATGAAAACTAGCTTGACGATATTCCCATGTGTCCTCGGGAGCGCTTTTCTCTACAAAAGAGTTTGTCCAGGCTTGTCCTTTGCTACAGAAAGGATTGGGCCACCTTGCTGCACTTTATTTACTTTTTTTACTTGTTGCTCGTTAAAAATTATCTTATCACAAAACTATCTGTTAGCACTTATTTCAATACTTGCAGAGAATACCTTGCTGGAAACCGCTTATCATTTCCTTCTGCTCCTCATTGGGTTCGACACTCTTACTTATCGAAAGGACTATGATAGATCCCCTATACTTGTGGATCATCAGGCTGCTACAGGCTTAGCAAGAACCGTTCTTACGTACGGCATAAAAAACAAAACGTGGTATAGTGATTTCTTTTTGATCTTCAGAAAGAACCATGTTCATTGAATCCGATTCAACTAAAGTTGGAGAAACTGACACCCGCCAGCCACCTGTGTGCAAAGGACGTCGATAGAACCAGTCTCATGAACGCGGTCATGGAATGTTGTCCGGGCCACTTCATCCAACAATACTGCCGAATCAAGAAACAACTAGTGACGGCACGCAATATGTATATACCCACACCCACAACTCCTTTGTGTTCTACTCGTGCATATAACATCTACGCATAGACCTGGCTCAGATGCCACTGTTGGGGAATGTAGTATTTCAAAAAACATCCTACGATCATGCAAGATCTATCCAGAAGAGGCATAGAAATGAGCGGGGAGAGTGTGTCCACGTACCCTCGTAGATCGAAAGTGGAAGCGTTAAGTAACATGGTTGATGTAGTCAAACGTCTTCGCGGTCCAACCGACCAAGTACCGAATGAACGGCACCTCCGCGATCTGCACACGTTCAGCTCGGTGACGTCCCTCGAACTTTAGATCGAGCTGAGGCCGAGGGAAAGTTTCATCAGCACGACGACGTGTTGACGGTGATGATGAAGTTACCGACGCAGGGCTTCGCCTAAGCACTACGACAATATGACCGAGGTGGAAATCTCTGGAGGGGGGCACCGCACACGGCTAAGAAATCAACTTGTGTGTCTATGGGGTGCCCCCTCCCCTGTATATAAAGGAGTGGAGGAGGAGAGGGCCGGCCTCCTATGGCGCGCCCTAGGGGGATACCTGCTCCTAGTAGGAGTAGGTTTCCCCCCTTCCCTAGTTGGAGTAGGAGAAGAAGGAAGAGGGAGATGGAGAGAAGGAAAGGGGGGCTGGCCCCCTTCCCAATTCGGATTGGGCCTGGGGGGGAGCGCGCCTCCCACTTGGCCGCCTCCTCCTCTCTCCCACCATGGCCCATTAAGGCCCATTAGCTCCCCGGGGGGTTCTGGTAACCCCCGGTACTCCGGAAAATGCCCGAACCTATCCGAAACCTTTCCGGTGTCCAAACATAGCCTTCCAATATATCAATATTTATGTCTCGACCATTTTGAGACTCCTCGTCATGTCCATGATCACACTACAACTCCAAACTATCTTTAGTACATCAAATCACATAACTCATAATATATATCATCATCGAACGTTAAGGTGCGGACCCTACAGGTTCGAGAACTATGTAGACATGACCGAGACTCATCTCCGGTCAATAACCAATAGCGGAACCTGGATGCTCATATTGGTTCCTACATATTCTATGAATATCTTTATCGGTCAAACCGCACAACAACATGTGTTGTTCCCTTTGTCATCGGTATGTTTCTTGCCCGAGATTCGATCATTGGTTTCATCATACCTAGTTCAATCTCGTTACCGGGAAGTCTCTTTACTCGTTCTGTAATGCATCATCCCGTAATTAACTCATTAGTCACATTGCTTGCAAGGCTTATTGTGATGTGCATTGCCGAGAGGGCCCAGAGATACCTCTCCGACAATCGGAGTGACAAATCCTAATCTCGATCTATGCCAACTCAACAAACACCATTGGAGACACCTGTAGAGCATCTTTATAATCACCCAGTTACGTTGTGACGTTTGATAGCACACTAAGTGTTCCTCCAGTATTCAGGAGTTGCATAATATCGTAGTCATAGGAACATGTATAAGTTATGAAGAAAGCAATAGAAATAAACTAAATGATCATAGTGCTAAGCTAATGGATGGGTCAAGTCAATCACATCATTCTCTAATGATGTAATCCCGTTCATCAAATGACAACTCATGTCTATGGCTAGGAAACTTAACCATCTTTGATTAACGAGCTAGTCAAGTAGAGGCATACTAGTGACACTCTGTTTGTCTATGTATTCACACATGTACTAAGTTTCCGGTTAATACAATTCTAGCATGGATAATAAACATTTATCATGATATAAGGAAATATAAATAACAACTTTGTTATTGGCTCTAGGGCATATTTCCTTCACATAAATTTCTAAAAAAATTTAGTGACTCAAAATAAAAGTGAAAGTGAATCAAACTCAACAAGATAGATAGCAACTACTCCCACAAGTGCCTAGAGGCCATATCATGCATTAAAACTACTTTGGACCATATAAATTTGACATGCAAGCTCAAGAACAGGGTCAGCTAAGTAGCAAAAATGTGCAATAAATAAAGCACTAGAACAAAAACTAATTGGACCATTGGAGGAGTCACATACCGAAGAACAATCCCCCAAAGCAGTTTTGTGAATGGAGCATTGAGCAAGGAGATCGAAAATGGCAGCTAGATGAGCTAGAACTCGGGTTTGAGCTATGGGAGGATTTTTTTTCTGGAGGAAGACGAAGTGTGTAGGTGCTGGAATAAGTGGAGGGGGTCCACATGGGGTCCACGAGGTAGGGGCGCGCCCCAAGGGGGTGGACGCGCCTTGGACCCTCGTGGCCAGATGGTGGGGCCCCCTGGTGTGTTCTTAGTGCCAATAATTCTAAAATATTCTACAAAAATGCATATACCATTTTCAGGACATTTGGAGAACTTTTATTTTCGGGGTATTTTTTATTGCAAGGATAATTCAGAAAACAGACAAAAAATAACATTCTTGCTTTATTTAATCTAAATAACAGAAAGTAAAAGTAGGATACAAAGGGTTGTTCTTTCTAACTTCATCCATCTCATGCTCATCAAAAGGAATCCACTAACAAGGTTGATCAAGTCTTGTAAACAAACTCTTTCCGAATAACATGAAACCGGAGAATTTTCGAATAACACTGAGTTACCTCAATGGGGATATGCATGTCCCCAACAATAAGAATATTGATGTCTACTACACAACCTTCTTCTTGTAGACGTTGTTGGGCCTCCAAGTGCAGAGGTTTGTAGGATAATAGCAAATTTCCCTCAAGTGGATGACCTAAGGTTTATAAATCCGTGGGAGGCATAGGATGAAGATGGTCTCTCTCAAGCAACCCTGCAACCAAATAACAAAGAGTCTCTTGTGTCCCCAACACACCCAATACAATGGTAAATTGTATAGGTGCACTAGTTCGGCGAAGAGATGGTGATAAAAGTGCAATATGGATAGTAGATAATGGTTTTTGTAATCTGAAAATATAAAAACAGCAAGGTAGCAAGTGGTAAAAGTGAGCACAAACGGTATTGCAATGCTAGGAAACAAGGCCTAGGGTTCATACTTTCACTTGTGCAAGTTCTCTCAACAATAATAACATAATTGGATCATATAACTATCCCTCAACATGCAGCAAAGAGTCACTCCAAAGTCGCTAATAGCGGAAAACAAACGAAGAGATTATGGTAGGGTACGAAACCACCTCAAAGTTATTCTTTCTGATCAATCTGTTGGGCTATTCCTATAAGTGTCGCAAACAGCCGTAGAGTTCGTAGTAAAATAACATAAGACACAAATCAACCAAAACCCTAATGTCACCTAGATACTCCAATGTCACCTCAAGTATCCGTGGGTATGATTATACGATATGCATCACACAATCTCAGATTCATCTATTCAACCAACACAAAGAACTTCAAAGAGTGCCCCAAAGTTTCTACCGGAGAGTCAAGATGAAAACGTATGCCAACCCCTATGCATAAGTTCACGAGGTCATGGAACTCGCAAGTTGATCACCAAAACATACATCAAGTGGATCACGTGATATCCCATTGTCACCACAGATAAGCACATGCAAGACATACATCAAGTGTTCTCAAATCCTTAAAGACTCAATCCGATAAGATAACTTCAAAGGGAAAACTCAATTCATCACAAGAGAGTAGAGGGGGAGAAACATCATAAGATCCAACCATAATAGCAAAGCTCGCGATACATCAAGATCGTTCCACCTCAAGAACACGAGAGAGAGAGAGAGAGAGATCAAACACATAACTACTAGTACATACCCTCAGCCCCGAGGGAGAACTACTCCCTCCTCGTCATGGAGAGCACCGGGATGATGAAGATGGCCACCGGAGAGGGATTCCCTCTCCGGCAGGGTGCTGGAACGGGTCTAGATTGGTTTTCGGTGGCTACGGAGGCTTATGGCGGCGGAACTCCCGATCTATTCTGATCCTTGATGTTTTTAGGGTATATGGACATATATAGGCGAAAGAAGTCGGTCAGGGGAGCCATGAGGGGCCCATGAGGGTGGGGCGTGCCCAGGGCGCAGGCGCGCCTCCCTGCCTCGTGGCCACCTCGAAGCTTCCCTAACGTCTACTCCAAGTCTCCTGGATTGCTTCCGTTCCAAAAATAACTCTCCCGAAGGTTTCATTCCGTTTGGACTCTGTTTGATATTCTTTTTCTTCGAAACACTAAAATAGGCAAGAAAACAACAATTTGGGTTGGGCCTCCGGTTAATAGGTTAGTCCCAAAAATAATATAAAAGTGTATAATAAAGCCCATAAACATCCAAAAGGGGTAATATAATAGCATGGAACAATCAAAAATTATAGATACGTTGGAGACGTATCAAATATCATATTTTTTTCTTGACAATGGGAAGAGGGAATTCAAAACCTCCAATACTAATTGTTGGAATTTTTCTAATAGAATTGATACTGTGGACGTGAGGTTGTTTCCTCGGAAAGTGTACCGTATGCTCATTACCATTAACATGAAAAGTGACATTGCCTTTGTTGCAATCAATACAGCCCCTGCGGTATTCAAAAAGGGTCTACCAAGGATAATCGACATACTATCGTCCTCGGGAATATCAAGAATAACAAAGTCCATTAAAATAGTAACGTTTGCAACCACAACAGGCACATCCTCACAAATACCGACAGGTATAGCAGTTGATTTACCATCCATTTGCAAAGATATTTCAATAGGTGTCAACTTATTCAAATCAAGTCTACGATATAAAGAGAGAGGCATGACACTAACATCGGCTCCAAGATCACATAAAGCGGTTTTAACATAGTTTCTTTTAATGGAGCATGGTATAGTTGGTACTCCTGGATTTCCTAATTTATTTGGTATTCCACCTTTAAAAGTATAATTGGCAAGCATGGTGGAAAGTTCAGCTTCCGGTATCTTTCTTTTATTTGTAACAATATCTTTCATATACTTAGCATAAGGATTCATTTTAAGCATATCAGTCAAACGCATACGCAAAAAGATAGGTCTAATCATTTCAGTAAAGCGCTCAAAATCCTCATCATCCTTTTTCTTGGATGGTTTAGGAGGAAAAGGCATGGGTTTCTGAACCCATGGTTCTCTTTCTTTACCGTGCTTCCTAGCAACGAAGTCTCTCTTATCATAATGTTGATTCTTTGATTGTGGGTTATCAAGATCAACAGCAGGTTCAATCTCTACATCATTGTTATTGCTAGGTTGAGCATCAACATGAACATCATCATTAACATTATCACTAGGTTCATGTTCATTACCAAATTGTGTTTCAGCATCGGAAATAGAAATATCATTGGGATTCTCACGTGTGTCAACAACAGGTTCACTAGAAGCATGCAAAGTCCTATCATTTTTATTTTTCTTCTTTTTAGAAGGACTAGGTGCATCAACATTAGTTCTCTGAGAATATTTCTCAACTCTCTTAGGGTGGCCCTCAGGATACAAAGGTTCCTGAGTCATTTTACCCCCTCTAGTCACAACTCTAACAGCATTATCTTTTTTCTTATTATTTAATTCATTGAGCAAATCATCTTGTGCTTTAAGCACTTGTTCTACTTGAGTGGTAACCATGGAAGCATGTTTACGAATAAGTTTAAGGTCACCTTTAACTCTAGACATATAATCACTCAAGTGTTCAAGCATATCAACATTACGTTTCAATTGTCTACCAACATAAGCATTGAAGTTTTCTTGTTTAACAATAAAATTATCAAACTCATCCAAGCATTGGCTAGCAAACTTAGTAGATGGGATTTCACCCTTATCAAATCTATAGAGAGAATTTACCTTTACTACATGTGTAGGGTTATCAAGACCATGTATTTCTTCAATAGGTGGTAAATTCTTAACATCTTCAGCTTTAATACCCTTTTCTTTCATAGATTTCTTTGCCTCTTGCATATCTTCAGGACTGAGAAATAGAATATCCCTTTTCTTCAGAGTTGGCTTAGGAGTTGGTTCAGGAAGTGTCCAATCATTATCATTACTCAATATATTATTCAATAGCAATTCAGCTTGATCAACAGTTCTTTCCTGAAAACACAACCAACACAACTATCCAGGTGGTCTCTGGAAGCATCGGTTAGTCCATTATAAAAGATATCAAGTATTTCATTTTTTTCATGAGAGAATGATGATATGTCTCCAACGTATCTATAATTTTTGATTGCTCCATGCTATATTATCTACTGTTTTGGACTATGTTGGGCTTTATTTTCCACTTTTATATTATTTTTGGGACTAACTTATTAACCGGAGGCCCAGCCCAGAATTGCTGTTTTTTTGCCTATTTCAGTGTTTCGAAGAAACGGAATATCAAACGGAGTCCAAACGGAATAAAATCTTCGGGAACGTGATTTTCTCACCGAACGTGATCCAGGAGACTTGGACCCTGCTCCAAGGAACAAAAGAGGCGATCACGAGGGTGCGGGGCGCCCCCCCTAGGGCGCGCCCCCTGCCTCGTGGGCCCCTCGTTGTTCCTCCGGCGTAGTTCTTCCTCCTATATATACACACGTACCCCCAAACAATCAGAACAGGAGCCAAAAACCTAATTCCACCGCCGCAACTTTCTGTATCCATGAGATCCCATCATGGGGCCTGTTCCGGAGCTCCGCCGGAAGAAGGCCGTCATCACGGAGGGCTTCTACATCATCATAGCCCCTCCGATGAAGTGTGAGTAGTTTACCTCAGACCTTCGGGTCCATAGTTAGTAGCTAGATGGCTTCTTCTCTCTCTTTGAATCTCAATACAAAGTTCTCCCCCTCTCTTGTGGAGATCTATTCGATGTAATCTTCTTTTTGCGGTGTGTTTGTTGAGACCGATGAATTCTGGATTTACGATCAATTCTATCTATGAATAATATTTGAATCTTCTCTGAATTCTTTTATGTATGATTGGTTATCTTTGCAAGCCTCTTCGAATTATCCGTTTGGTTTGGCCAACTAGATTGGTAGTTCTTGCCATGGGAGAAGTGCTTAGCTTTGGGTTCGATCTTGCGGTGTCCTTACCCAGTGACAGAAGGGGCAGCAAGGCATGTATTGTATCGTTTCCATCGAGGATAACAAGATGGGGTTTATTTCATATTGCATGAATTTATCTCTCTACATCATGTCATCTTGCTTAAGGCGTTACTCTGTTTTTAACTTAATACTCTAGATGCATGCTAGATAGTGGTCGATGAGTGGAGTAATAGTAGTAGATGCAGAATCGTTTCGGTCTACTTGTCACGGACATGATGCCTATATACATGATCATGCCTAGATATTCTCATAATTATGCTCAATTCTATCAATTGCTCAACAGTAATTTGTTCACCCATCGTAGAATACTTATGCTCTTGAGAGAAGCCACTAGTGAAACCTATGGCCCCCGGGTCTATTCTCATCATATCAATCTCCATCACTTTTATATTGTTTTGCTTTTTTACTTTGCCTTTACTTTTTACTTTGCATCTTTATACCAAAAATACCAAAAATATTCTATCTATCAGATCTCACTCTCGTAAGTGACCGTGAAGGGCTTGACAACCCCTAATCGCGTTGGTTGCGAGTAGCTATCGTTTTGTGCAGGTACGAGGGACTTGAGCGTGGCCTCCTACTGGATTGATACCTTGGTTCTCAAAAACTGAGGGAAATACTTACGCTACTCTGCTGCATCATCCCTTCCTCTTCAGGGAAAACCAACGCAAGCTCAAGACGTAGCAAGAAGGATTTCTGGCGCCGTTGTCGGGGAGTCTATGCAAAAAGTCAATCTACCAAGTACCCATCACAATCCCTATCTCTCGCATTACATTATTTTCCATTTTCCTCTCGTTTTCCTCTCCCCCCAATTCACCCTTGCCGTTTTATTCGCCCTCTCTCTCTCTCTATCCTCCCTCTCTATTTGCCTCTTTTGTCCGCTTGCCTTTTTTTTGCTCTTGTGTTAGATTGCTTGTTTGTCGTCATGGCTAGTCTCATATCTTCTCCATTGTCTCCCGAGAGTGAAGTTCTAAATTTTAAACAAAGGGAGGGAGAAAATCTAAAAGATGCTTGGAATAGAATTTGCAATGCTCAAAATAGATCTACCAGGAAACAATCTACCTTAGTTCTTCTTCGCAATTTTTATGTAGGTGTTAATCCTTGGTATATATATATCTTCGATACCATTACCGGAGGGAACTTCTTGGGTAGCCATACTTTTGATTCTTATAATGCTATGATAGATTTACTTGGCTCACCACCTCTTTTGGTTAATGGAGCCATGTTAACTTTGGAGCATGTTATGCAAAGACTTGAAATTATTGAAAATAAAGTTGCCACTATTGAATCAATTGAAAACCTAAATAAAAAGATCCACAATCAAATTACTCAATATGGATCTAAGGTAGGAATGACTTTGAAAAATATTAAGGAAAAGGAACCCATAGTTAATGAGAAGATGAACTTAGATTCTACTAGAATTGATAAACTTGAGGGTATCATTACAAATTTGGGAACCGCTTTTCATTCCGTAAAGAATACTCCTAGTCCTCCTACTAAAATTTCCAAGCTTATGTATGTCCCTAAAAATAAGGGTGAATCATCTAGTAAGGAAACTGCGGATCTTAAATCTATAAGTATTCATCCCAATCTTTTTGCTATCATTAAGGAACCATTTATTGCAAATGAATTTTTCGATCTTGTGCCTAAAAGTTTGATAACTAATAAAAATAAAGAAATTCCTAAAGATGGTAGATGCCTAATTGAATAATTTCCTACCAAAGATGGCAATACCTAGATCTATCCTTGCTCGTTATGCCTAGCTAGGGGCGTTAAACGATAGCGCTTGTTGGGAGGCAACCCAATTTTATTTTTATTCCTTGCTTTTTGCCCCTGTTTAGTAATAAATAAATTATTTAGAATCTATTTTGGTTGTGTTTTTTGTGTTTAATTAGTGTTTGTGCCAAGTAGAACCGTTGGGAAGACTTGGGGAAAGTCTTGTTGAACTTGCTGTAAAAAACAGAAACTTTAGCGCTCACGAGAACTGCTGTAATTTTTATTTGAAGAGTGCTATTTAGTTAATTATTTTTTAATATTATTAATAGATAAATTCCTCACGTCCAGCAATTTATTTTAGAATTTTTGGGGTTTCAGATCTTGCGCTAGCTACAGATTACTACAGACTGTTCTGTTTTTGACAGATTCTGTTTTTCGTGTGTTGTTTGCTTATTTTGATGAATCTATGGCTAGTAAAATAATTTATAATCCATAGATAAGTTGGAATACAGTAGGTTTAACACCAATATAAATAAAGAATGAGTTAATTACAGTACCTTGAAGTGGTCTTTTGTTTTCTTTCACAAACGGAGCTCGCGAGTTTTCTATTTTGAGTTTTGTGTTGTGAAGTTTTCAAGTTTTGGGTGAATTCTTTTGATGGATCATGGAACAAGGAGTGGCAAGAGCCTAAGCTTGGGGATGCCCATGGCACCCCCAAGATAATCCATGGACACCAAAAAGTCAAAGCTTGGGGATGCCCCGGAAGGCATCCCCTCTTTTCGTTCACTTCCATCGGTAATTTACTTGGAGCTATATTTTTATTCACCAACATGATATGTGTTTTGCTTGGAGCGTCTTGTATTATTTGTGTCTTTGTTTGCTAGTATACCACAATCATCCTTGCTGTACACACCTTTTGAGAGAGCCATACATGAATTAAAATTTGATAGAATACTCTATGTGCTTCACTTATATCTTTTGAGCGTTATAATTTTGCTCTATGTGCTTCACTTATATCCTATGAGCTAGATAATTTTACTCTATGTGCTTCACTTATATCTTTTGAGCGTTATAATTTTTCTCTATGTGCTTCACTTATATCTTTTGAGCGTTATAATTTTGCTCTATGTGCTTCACTTAGATCTTTTAGAGCACGGTGGTGGATTCATTTTAAAGAAACTATTGATCTCTCATGCTTCACTTAAATTAATTTGAGAGTCTATTAATAGCATGGTAATTTGCCTAATAATAATATGCTTGGTATTCAAGATTTGTGAAAATTTCTTTTGAATGTGTTGAATACCAAGAAAAGATTGAAGCATGATGATTGTTTTGAGATATGGAGGTGATAATATTAAAGTCATGCTAGTTGAGTAGTTGTGAATTTAAAGAATACTTGTGTTGAAGTTTGTGATTCCCGTAGCATGCACGTATGGTGAACTGTTATGTGATGAAGTCGAAGCATGATTTATTTATTGATTATCTTCCTTATGAGTGGCGGTCGGGGACGAGCGATGGTCTTTTCCTACCAATCTATCCCCCTAGGAGCATGCGCGTAATACTTTGCTTTGATAACTTCTAGATTTTTGCAATAAGTATATGAGTTCTTTATGACTAATGTTGAGTCCATGGATTATACGCACTCTCACCCTTCCACCTTTGCTAGCCTCTCTAATACCGCGCACCTTTCGCCGGTATCATACACCTACCATATACCTTCCTCAAAACAGCCACCATACCTACCTATTATGGCATTTCCATAGCCATTCCGAGATATATTGCCATGCAACTTTCCACCGTTCCGTTTATTATGACACACTCCATCATTGCCATATTGCATATCCCGGTACACCGCCGGAGGCATTCACATAGAGTCATATTTTTTTCTAAGTATCGAGTTGTAATTGATGAGTTGTAAGAAAAATAAAAAGTGTGATGATCATCATTATTAGAGCATTGTCCCAGTGAGGAAAGAATGATGGAGACTATGATTCCCCCACAAGTCGGGATGAGACTCCGAACGAAAAATAAAAAAATATAAAAGAGGCCAAAGAAGCCCAAATAAAAAAAGAGAAAGGCCATAAAAACAAAGAGAAAGGCCATATATAAAAAATGAGAGAAAAAGAGAGAAGGGACAATGTTAATATCCTTTTACCACACTTGTGCTTCAAAGTAGCACCATGATCTTCATAGTAGAGAGTCTCTCATGTTATCACGTTCATATACTAGTGGGAATCTTTCATTATAGAACTTGGCTTGTATATTCCAATGATGGGCTTCCTCAAATTGCCCTAGGTCTTCATGAGCAAGGAAGTTGGATGCACACCCACTTAGTTTCTTTTTGAGCTTTCATATACTTATAGCTCTAGTGCATCCGTTGCATGGCAATCCCTACTCACTCACATTGATATCTATTGATGGGCATCTCCATAGCCCATTGATACGCCTAGTTGATGTGAGACTATCTTCTCCTTTTTGTCTTCTCCACAACCACCATTATATTCCACCTATAGTGCTATATCCATGGCTCACGCTCATGTATTGCGTAAATATTGAAAAAGATTTGAAAAAGTTAGAGTATGAAACAATTGCTTGGCTTGTCATCGGGGTTGTGCATGATTTAAATACTTTGTGTGGGGAAGATGGAGCATAGCCAGACTATATGATTTTGTAGGGATAACTTTCTTTGGCCATGTTATTTTGAGAAGACGTAATTGCTTTGTTAGTATGCTTGAAGTATTATTATTTTCTATGTCAATATAAACCTTTGTCTTGAATCTTTATAATCTGAATATTCATACGACAATTAAGAAGATTTGCATTGAAATTATGCCAAGTAGCACTCCGCATCAAAAATTCCCTTTTTATCATTTACCTACTCGAGGACGAGCAGGAATTAAGCTTGGGGATGCCTGATACATCTCCAACGTATCTATAATTTTTGATTGCTCCATGCTATATTATCTACTGTTTTGGACTATATTGGGCTTTATTTTCCACTTTTATATTATTTTTGGGACTAACCTATTAACCGGAGGCCCAGCCCAGAATTGCTGCTTTTGCCTATTTCAGTGTTTCGAAGAAACGGAATATCAAACGGAGTCCAAATGGAATAAAATCTTAGGGAACGTGATTTTCTCACCGAACGTGATCCAGGAGACTTGGACTCTGCTCCAAGGAATAAAAGAGGCGGTCACGAGGGTGGGGGCGCCCCCTAGGGTGCGCCCCTGCCTCGTGGGCCCCTCATTGTTCCTCCGACGTACTTCTTCCTCCTATATATACACACGTACCCCCAAATGATCAGAACAGGAGCCAAAAACCTAATTCAACTGCCGCAACTTTCTGTATCCACGAGATCCCATCTTGGGGCCTGTTCCGGAGCTCCGCCGGAAGAGGGCCGTCATCATGGAGGGCTTCTACATAATCATAGCCCCTCCGATGAAGTGTGAGTAGTTTACCTCAGACCTTCGGGTCCATAGTTAGTAGCTAGATGGCTTCTTCTCTCTCTTTGAATCTCAATACAAAGTTCTCCCCCTCTCTTGTGGAGATCTATTCGATGTAATCTTCTTTTTGCGGTGTGTTTGTTGAGACCGGTGAATTGTGGGTTTATGATCAAGTCTATCTATGAATAATATTTGAATCTTCTCTGAATTATTTTATGTATGATTGGTTATCTTTGCAAGTCTTTTTGAATTATCCGTTTGGTTTGGCCAACTAGATTGGTAGTTCTTGCCATTAGAGAAGTGCTTAGCTTTGGGTTCGATCTTGCGGTGTCCTTACCCAGTGACAGAAGGGCCAGCAAGGCACGTATTGTATCTTTGCCATCGAGGATAACAAGATGGGGTTTATTTCATATTGCATGAATTTATCTCTCTACATCATGTCATCTTGCTTAAGGCGTTACTCTGTTTTTAACTTAATACTCTAGATTCATGCTGGATAGCGGTCGATGAGTGGAGTAATAGTAGTAGATGCAGAATCGTTTCGGTCTACTTGTCACGGATGTGATGCCTATATACATGATCATGCCTAGATATTCTCATAATTATGCTCAATTCTATCAATTGCTCAACAGTAATTTGTTCACCCACCGTAGAATACTTATGCTCTTGAGAGAAGCCACTACTGAAACCTATGGCCCCCGGGTCTATTCTCATCATATCAATCTCCATCACTTTTATATTGTTTTTCTTTTTTACTTTGCCTTTACTTTTTACTTTGCATCTTTATACCAAAAATACCAAAAATATTCTATCTATCAGATCTCACTCTCGTAAGTGACCGTGAAGGGCTTGACAACCCCTAATCGTGTTGGTTGCGAGTAGCTATCGTTTTGTGCAGGTACGAGGGACATGGGCGTCGCCTCCTACTGGATTGATACCTTGGTTCTCAAAAACTGAGGGAAATACTTACGCTACTCTGATGCATCATCCCTTCCTCTTCGGGGAAAACCAATGCAAGCTCAAGACGTAGCAGATGATCAGGCAAAGCATTAAGTAATTGGAGAAGCCTCCCCCAAGCTTGTGGGAGACTCTCTTCTTCAATTTTCACAAAATTATATATTTCCCTTAAGGCAGCTTGTTTCTTATAAGCGGGGAAATATTTAGCAGAGAAGTAATAAATCATATCCTGGGGACTACGCACACAACCACGAGCAAGAGAATTAAACCATATTTTAGCATCATCCTTTAATGAGAATGGAAATAACTTAAGGATATAGTAATAGTGAATTTGTTCCTCATCAGTGAATAGGGTGGCTATATCATTCAATTTAGTAAGATGTGCCACAACAGTTTCAGATTCATAGCCATAAAAAGGATCAGATTCAACCAAAGTAATTATCTCAGGATCGACAGAGAAATCATAATCCTTATCAGAAATACAGATAGGAGAAGTAGCAAAAAGCAAGGTCATATTTCATTCTAGCATTCAAAGATTTTTCTTTTGGCTTAGCTAACAGTTTCTTAAGATCATATCTATCTTTGTAAGCTAAAAGGTTTCTAGCAGTTTCTTCATCCATAACATAACCCTCAGGCACATCAGGCAATTCATATCTAGGTGTAGAATCTTCATCATCACTTTCATCAATATTATCAGTTTCAATAATTTCAATCTCTCTAACCCTAGCAAGTTGTTCATCAAGGAAATTCACCTAATGGCACGGTATTATCAAGCATAGAAGTAGTTTCATCATAAGTGTCATCATCAATAACATGCGACATATCAGAATCAATAGCAGGTGTAGATGTCACAAGTTTACTCAAAAAAGAAGGTGAATCAAGTGCAGAGCTAGATGGCAGTTCCTTACCTCCCCTCGTAGTTGAGGGAAAAATCTTGGTTCTTTCATCTTTCAAGTTCCTCATAGTGATCAACAGATATAAAGCCCAAGTGACTCAAAGAATAGAGCTATGCTCCCTGGCAACGGTGCCAGAAAATAGTCTTGATAACCCACAAGTATAGGGGATCATAACAGTTTTCGAGGGTAGAGTATTCAACCCAAATTTATTGATTCGACACAAGGGGTGCCAAAGAATATTCTCAAGTATTAATAGCTGAGTTGTCAATTCAACCGCACCTGAAAGACTTAATATCTACAGCAAAGCATTTAGTAGCAAAGTAATATGGAAGCAGCGGTAACGGTGGCAAAATTAACAGTAGTAGTTTTTGTAGTGATTGTAACAATGGCAAGGGAAAAGTAACAAAGCAAAGATCAATATATGAAAAGCTCGTAGGCAATGGATCATTGATGGATAATTATGTCGAATGCGATTCCTCATGCAACAGTTATAACATAGGGTGACACAGAACTAGCTCCAGTACATCAATGTAATGTAGGCATGTATTCCGAATATAGTCATACGTGCTTATGGAAAAGAACTTGCATGACATCTTTTGTCCTACCCACCCGTGGCAGCGGGGTCCTATTGGAAACTAAGGGATATTAAGGCCTCCTTTTAATAGAGTACCGGACCAAAGCATTAACACTTAGTAAATACATGAACTCCTCAAACTATGGTCATCACCGGGAGTGGTCCCGATTATTGTCATTTCGGGGTTACTGGATCATAACACATAGTAGGTGACTATTGACATGCAAAATAGGATCAAGAACTCACATATATTCATGAAAACATAATAGGTTCAGATCTGAAATCATGGCACTTGGGCCCCAGCGAAAAGCATTAAGCTTAGAAAAGTCATAGCAACATCAATCTTAGAACATAATGGATACTGTCGGCATTCTGGGAACGGGGGTCCCCAGACTTGCCTGCCTGCGGCCTGCGGCGTGGCTCAAAGGGGGGCCCAGCACGACCCATCTTCACCAACACAAACCCAAGACCCTCGCGAGGGGCCAAGCCTCGCGGGGAGGACGACGCGGAGCTTCCTCAGGCACGGCCTCATCAGGCTGGCTCACGAGGGGGCGGAGAGATCAAGGCGGGGTACCTCACGAGGTGCTCGTGACGCAAGCCATGACGATTCAGGGCGCCAGGCGGGTGCCAGCCCGCACAGCGTCCTCCTTCCCTCTTTTGTGCAAAGGGGGCAAGCGCAGTCGCGGAGTACCGAGGCATCAGGCAAAGGTTTCCATTTCGATGCAACGAGACCAAGACCAGGAGTACTACGAGACGGAGGTCACCGTGGAGCCCAAGACGGAGTCATCACCAGAGCTTTGCACAGGCGAAGACTACTTTTGTCAGGATAGCTGATACTAGCTGTCCCCCTTCAAATTAGCCCGCCATTGTTGGCTCCCTTCCCGCTCAATATTTCGGGACAGGACCAGGGCCTCTATAAATAGGACTAGTCACCCCAGGGGATCAAGGATCGAGGATCAAGAACCAGCCAACCCAGAAACAAGCGGGGGTCGAAATCAGGTCTGTCAGAGGAAAGCAGACAGAGAGAAAGGTGACTGAACTCCTTCGAGCAGTTCATCGCCCCAACCAAGAACAAACCCTCGCGAGGCTGTTCTTCCTTGTATTGTTCAGCATCATCAGCCCAAGAGGCAATCCACCACACCACACACTAGAGTAGGGTATTACACCACAACGGTGGCCCGAACCAGTATAAACCCTGTGTCTCTTGTGTTGTTCTTTCCTTACTTTAGATCCTAGCATGGCGGAGGGGTGCAGGTAGGTAGGAGGCGAAATCTCCGCGCGCACCCCAGTGTTCGAACCTCAAGGGTCTGCCGGAACCCGAAATCCGACATTTGGCGCACCAGGTAGGGGTGCGCCGAAATTCGTCTTCCACCGCCCCGTTCTCCTCCGACCGTCATGCCCATGTCTGACGCTCGTCGGGCCCGCGCCGAGTGCCGGGCCGCACTCGCTTCCCGCGTCGCCCAGACGGCCCCTGTCGGCGGGCATCCACGCCGTTCCCCATCACGTGCCGTCAACGCTGTCACCGGCCCGGCGGGGGACGAGCGGCAAGCATCGTCCCAGCATCCGTCCGTGCGGCAAGACGGCCGCACCGCAACTCCCTCACTCACCCCCGCTAGTTCTTCGTCCTGCGCGCTCTGTGCGCCCATGGAGGCTTGAGCTGCACTCATCGCGGCAAACGAGCTCCTGCGCTACCGTCCCGTCGACGACGTCTACAAAGAATGGCTCGACCGCGTCGCCGAGCTCGTTCGTGCCGCAGGGGGCTCTCCTGCGCCGTCTGTTCCACTGCACCGCACCCCGCCCCGCGCGGGCGACGAGGCTCCGGCGGCGCCCCGGCCGCCTCCTCCTCAAGAAGACACCATGGCCCCAAGGCGCATGGCCCCTAGGCAGAACCCGCTCCGTCAGGTGCCAGCGCGGCAAGAGCAGAGCTGCCAGGAAGTCCCTCGCCCGCAAGAAGCTGCCCGGGCGCTCCCTGCTCCAGCACGTTGCGACCATGCTCCTGCTCCCGCGTGTCAAGACCCCGCGCTGCTCCCAGCTGCAGCGCGTGGGGACATGCAAGACCAGGCTCTCCGTCACCTAAGGCCTCCCATGGCCACAGCAGGCTGCCACGCTTTCACCACTGAACTATGCAGTGTAACGTGGCCCGGCAAGTTCAAGCCAGACCTGCCTCCTCGCTACGACGGCACGGCTGACCCTGCAGAGTTCCTCCAGCTCTACGAGCTAGACATCGAAGCTGCCAGCAGAGACGAGAAGGTCATGGCGAACTGGTTCCCCATGGCACTCAAGGACGGGGCCCGCACCTGGCTCCAGGCACAATCTCCTCCTAGGAGGAGATGCGCACCCGCTTCATCGCTAACTTCCAAGGCACTCGCGACCGGCCACCCGCCGTGAGCGACATGCGCTGCATCAAGCAACAGCCCGGGAAAACCCTGCAGAAGTACATCCAGCGCTTCAACAACGCACGCCTCAAGATTCCCAAGGTGACTGAGGAGGCCATCATCTCGGCCTTCTCCGACGGCGTGCGCGACGTCAAGATGAAGGAGGAGCTAGCGATGCATGGAGACCCGTGCACTTCCTTGGAGCTGTTCAACTTGGCAAACAAGTGCGCCAGGGCTAAGGAAGGGCGTCTCTCCCTCCTCGAGCTGCCTGCCGCGGACCCAGAAGAGAAGAAGCCCAAGGCCAAGGATGTGAAGCGCAAGGGGGCTGCCGTGCTCGCGGCAGAACCAGACACCAAGCGGGGCAGAGATCAGCCCGAACCCTCCAAGGGCAGCCGGTACTGTGTGTACCACAACCTCCACACCCACAACACCAACGAATGTCAAGAACTCCGAGCCGTGCGAGAAGGAAGGATCGGCCATCGCCCCGAACGCAGTGACCGGGGCTATGGCCGAGGAGGAGGAAGAAACGCAGGACGCTGGGAAGACTGTGGGCCGCGCCAAGGGTGGCGCGACCAACCTCACGAGGATCGCTGGCAAGACCCACCTCGTGAGAGAGGATGGAGGGATCAGCCTCGCGAGGGAGACTGGAGGGATCAGCCTCGCGAGGATCGCCCGCTAGGCAACGCAGGCCTCCCACCGCTGCCGCCACAGCCAAGGAGAAACGAGGACCGCCACCAGGACGAGGAGGCTGGGGCTTCCAGGAGCCGCGCGCGATCGCCTACATCTTGGGCGAAGCACAAGCCCCAGCCTCTCAGCGCCTCTTCAAGCAGTTCGCCCGCGAGGTGAATGCAGTCCTCCCCAGGCTCGAAGCCACGCACCCCCTCAGGTGGTCGTCATGCGCCATCACGTTCAGCTTAGCAGATCAACTCAAGTGTGCGGCTACAGCCGGAGTCCTCCCGATGCTTTGTTCCCCAATCGTCAGCAACGTGGTGGTCACCAAGACCCTCATCGATGGAGGGGCAGGGCTCAACGTCCTGTCCGTGGAGACGTTCAACAACCTCCAAGTGCCCTACAGCCAGCTTCAGCCAACCAAGCCCTTCTCCGGTATCACTGACGGCTCCACAGTCCCGAATGGGCAGGTCTGCCTCCCTGTCACCTTCGGGGCACGCGACAACTACCGCACCGAGCTCATCGACTTCGACGTCGCTCACATTCGCCTGTCGTACAACGCCATCCTTGGGTACCCAGCGCTGGCCAAGTTCATGGCCGTAACTCACCACGGCTACAACGTCCTCAAGATGCCAGGAAGCGGCGGAGTCATCACGGTGCCCTGTGAAAAGAAGGACGCGGTGTGTTCCCTGGAATGAGCCTTTCAGGCCGCGTCACTGGAAGACCCGGATCGTGGAAGCAGGGGGCCTCCCGAGACCACCCCCAAGAAGAAGAAGACATCGTCCGGCCCGAGCACTCAGGAGGCAGGCCCCTCTGGGCCCGCGCCTACCCAGGGGGAGCCTCCCTCCATCGCATAGGAAAGCGCGCCCGGCGCCCTCCTCAGGTAGGGCTCGGGGGCTCTCCCCTGGAGGGCCACCGACCTGGCTAGGGTCACGAGGGAGGCGCTTGGGCACCACATGGAGGCGTGTTTTGAAGCACGTTTTCCTCGAGAAGGAGCAAGGCAAGGAGATCCAGATCCTCAGGAGTTCGCCAGCAAGGCCATTCAGGAGCTACAGGAGTCAAGAGTCATGAAAGGTGGCCGCCGCTTGCCAGCAGTGGCCCACCATCCAGGCGAGGATGGTGGGCTGTGCGTCTGCATCGACATACCAGGGCTCAACCGAGTCGCCTCTCTGGAGTGCCTCTGGCCCTCGCGAGTGGGGCGTTACGGAGGTCCACCCCACAGCTACGTTCGCATGCCTTACGGCTTGCCGAACGCGGCTAACGCGTACCAGCGCCTCATGAGGGGCATCACGGAGGCACGAGAGGCCAGGCGTTCTGCAGCCCTGGTAGAGATGGAGATGGCCCGCGAGGAGCCGCCAGCGCCTCCGGAGCCTCCCGAGGCCCCTGGGCCTGGGGGCTCGTGAGGATCGGCTCCCGCAGCCCACCGAGCCTGCTACACCAACACCCCTTCATCCTCAACATCATCAGGTGACATCTTTCGAGTTTTACTTCCAGCTGGGAGCGCCCCCAGGGCTGCATTATTCCCAGGCCGCGTGGGTCCGTCCCTGCGGCGTGTATCCCTTTATTCCATGTTGTTAGCTTACCTTGTTGGGGGCGCCCCTCAGAATGCATGATCCCCAAGCCGCTCGGGCCAGGCCCAGTGGCCTGTATCCCATTTGCGTTTATTTCCGATTATGCGTTAGACCCACCATGCTTGATTATTTGATGCCGGTCCACGGCACCTCTTCTCCTCCATGCCGACCACTTGCACGTTAAAGGGGGGGCACCTGAGCATCGCGACTCAGGGCTCTTACTGGCTCTCCAGCCCTCACCCTCTGGCCTTGTCCATGGCATCGCGACCTGGCATACCAGCGATGGCTGAGACCAGCTCGAGGGCCGGGACCCAAGGACGTAGAGTGCCGACATCTAAACAAATTTGTAGGGACACATCACAAGATAAGGCCCAGTGCCAGGCGCAACCCTCCTAGAGGTAGGGCCCCGTGAGTCCCGCGCTGGCTCACGGGTGCCCAGATACACCTCGCCAGGGCCTACCGTGCCAGCCACGTGTCAGGGCGGGGCTGTACACGCCCCGGGGGCTCCTCTCGGAGGGGGCCCCCTCCCCCGTACTAGTGGAAGCACCATGCTCTGCGCTGGCTGACGACACTACCGAGGAGCGGCTATGCCCGTACACATACGGTAGCACTATGCTCCACGCTGGTGATAAACAACTAAGGGTGGCCCCCGGGCCGCATCAACCTCAGGGAGCCCAGAGCTCAGTGTCTAGCCTCATCGTAATGCCTCCCCTCGGGAGTGCCGCGCGAGGGGGCTGGGCACGGGGGCTGCGCCTGGGTCACACCCAGACGCACGCCGCCCAGCCAGGTCCCCCCGGGCCTGGTTTGTCGCGCGTCTCTCCCCGAGCGGAGCCAAGGTACGAAGGCCGTTTGAGCGTCAAGGGGGACTCCTGAGCATCGCGACTCAGGAGCCTAACTGGTCACGTAGCCCCTCACTCCGTGGCCCCGTCCTAGTTTCCGGTTGGGACCATTGCTTGGTGAGGTACGCACGGGGCCGGGCTCTGCAGACATAGAACGGTGGATCCACCCACATCATACCTCCCTACTTGCTGTTCGTGCGCCAAGGGGGACTCCTGAGCATCGCGACTCAGGAGCCTAACTTGTCACGTAGCCCCTCACTCCTTGGTCCCGTCCTGGTTTCCGGTCGGGACTATTGCTGGGTGAGGTACGCGCGGGGCCGGGCTCTGCCGGCGTAGAACATAAGCAAGTAGGAAGGAAAAGCGCTAATTTCAAGGAATTCAAAAGCAAATATTACAGTCCATACTGTTATTTCAATGCCAAACGCAAGTTTAAACGCCTCCCCGAGGCATGATACGTGTGCGGGAATTAAAAGCAGGACAGGAACCACGACGGAGTCACTTGGCGGTGGGGGAGCAGCGCGGAGCGGGTTCGCCTCACGGAGCAACGGGGTTGGCAGTGCCTTGCTCCGGCTTGGTGCTGAAGGCCCGGAACTTCCCCAGCAGAGCCTCCGTGCGACCCTTCACGGCCTCGGCAGCGGCAGCGACACGCTCACCACTCACTGGCTCCAGCAGGCTGTCGAGGTCGACATCGGGATCGCGAAGGTAGATGTGGGTGAGGACCCGCGTCAGTGCTGCAGAAGATAGGACACGCGCCTCGGCCTCGGCCGTGGGGCCAAGGCCAAGGGCGACATCTTCAAGAGCGTGAACCAGGAAGGGAAGAAGCTTGGCGGGGCCGTCCTCGGCGCCAGCCAGCAGGCTCTCCAGGCTGCTGTCGTAAAGCGTCCTCAGCGAGGAGCGAGCCTTCGCCTCCAACTCCGTGAAGGCCGCGCGGTCCTCGACAAGAACCAGGGCCTTGCCGTCCAGCTCGGCCTTCCTCGCCCCCAACTCCTGCTCCAGCGTGCCCAGGCAGTCGCGGCGCTTCCTGAGCTTGGCCTCCCGGCCCTCGACGGCTGCCTCGCGAGCTTTCACGCCTTCTTCCTGCTCTTGGCGAAGGCAGACCTCTTTCGCGAGCTGATTCCGCAGGCCTTGCAGCTCGTCCTCTAGCGCCTTGCAACGACCGCGGATGTCGACCACCTCCCCCAAGGCTGCATCACGAGCAGCCTTTGCCTCCAGGACAGCCTGCTTCTCCTCGTCGCATGCCGTCGAGGCCTGGACCAGCGCCGCCCGAATCAAGGCGTCGGAGCGAACCCATCCAGAAGCCAGCTCCAAACGCACGGCCACCAAGCGGGGGTCGGCGCCAAGAAGATCCTGCCGCAGTCGGTCCAGCTCAGCAACAGCACGATCTAGAACGGTAGAAGGAGTCGGAGAGACAGCGGCCGGTGGAGTAGTAGGAGAAGGCGGCAGCGCAGCCGCAGCATCCTGAGGCGGAGTCTGCCGCGCCCCGACAGCTGTAGTGGCGGCGGCAGGCAAGAGCACCTCGGGAGCCACTTGGGCTGTGGGGGCTGAGTTCGCCCCAGCCGGCTCAGCCAAACCTCGCGAGGACGACCGGGCAGGAGAGGCCTGTGCGTCGCGGTCACCTTCCTTCGCGGGCAGACGCGCCGCCACGGATGGAACCTCGGGAGCCCCCTTCGGCTTCTTTTCTGCGGGTGCCAACCTATCCAAAGATGCGGACGTCAAGCCTCAGAAGCAGAGCAAGAGATAAAGACAAGAATCGAATGCTTACGGGTCGTTGCCAGTGAGCTCAAGTAGCCTCCGGCCAAATTTGAAGCCTGAAAGCCGGCTGGAAGGGTCAACCTCGGGAAGCTTGGAGGCGGAAGGTGCGTCTGCGGTTTGCCCCAGGGCCGGGGGAGACCCGCGAGAGATCAGCCCGGTCCTGTCCTTCATCGAGATCGGGGGCGAGCTCCCGCCGTCCTGCTTGTCGTCGTCTTCGTCGTCATCCTCGTCGTCAACGTTCGGAGAGAGGCGGAGAGCGCGGGACCTGCGCCGGGGGAGGGGAGCCCTCGACTCTCCGTCAGTCACCTCGGAGTCAGGCCCTTTTCTGCGCTCCCCTCCTTCTTCCTCTTCACTGGAGTCACCGGAGGGCACGTCGACCGGTTCCTCAGGAGCTTCCAGGGGCACTGGCCCATCCCCGTTGAAGACGGGCATGGACTTCACCACCCGCTCCTAGTCGTTGCGGAGGAACAAGGGCGTAGGAGCGCCCTCCAGCCTCACCACATTGCCCCCGACCAGAGATTGGAGAATCGCAGCCAGGTCACCGTCGGCCAAGGCCGCGGGGCTCGGACGGGGCCTCCACATTGGAAGCGAGTACTGCCGCAGCGGAGCCAGCCGGTGCTCCAGGAACTCCCTCAACAGCGACGCGCCGGTCAGCTTCGCCGCCGCCATGTCGGTCGGCCTCAGATCCGCGTCCATCTTCTCCAACACCATCTTCGCGCGGGGATCCACGAGCTCCGCTCGACCCCAGTCGCTGGAGCTCGTGGGCTGCTCCGTGGGCAGGATCAGCCGAGGGTGGATGCGCCCAGCATCCACCAAGATCCACTTGCTCCTGAAGCCCTCAATACTCTTCCCGGAGTTCGAGATGGCAATGGCGCCACCGTACGCGACGAAGCTCGCGCACGCGGAAGCAGTCCCACGAGAGGTCCGGAGGTAGAAGTAGTGGCACAGCAAGGCCACTGAGGGATGCACCCCAACATGTGCTTCGCAATAGTAAGCAAAGATTGCCAGGAGAAGGACGAAGTTGGGATGGAGATGCAGAGCCTGTAGCTTGTAATGGCGAAGGACAGAGAAGAAGAACTCAGAGAAGGGAGGCACTAGGCCAGCAACAATGGCACTTACGAAGAGCGGATAGAAGGTGCTCCTTTGACCCTCAGGGGTGGCGGAGCCGGCCTTGAACACCTTCTCCTCGTCGATGCCCCACGCCGTCGCCATCCGGCGCAACCGGGCAAGGCCCGCCTCCGACATGTTCGGCGAGTCCAGGGCAGACGAGTACCAAGCTGCGGCCGGGGGCTGACGAGGCGCCATGGCTCCCTAGGACGCGAGGTCAGAGCAGATCTGGAAATCTCGGAGGAAGGAAGGAGAGGTGCAAGAAAGGGGATCTGAGCAGCAACCGGAGAAAGCAAGAAGCAGGGTCTAGGCGGATGCCACTCCTTTATCAACTCGCGCGGTTGCTAAGGCGCCCGCGTCCAGTCAACCGCCATGCAGCGCCCAAGGCCGCAGGCTGTTAGGGCCCGCGGCGCTTTGCTCTTGCCCTTCCGCCTCCTTGCACGGCCAAGTCCGGGCGCGCCTTGGGCCCAGGGGCTACTGTCGGTGTTCTGGGAACGGGGGTCCCCAGACTTGCCTGCCCGCGGCCTGCGGCGTGGCTCAAAGGGGGCCCAGCACGGCCCATCTTCACCAACACAAACCCAAGACCCTCGCGAGGGGCCAAGCCTCGCGGGGCGGACGATGCGGAGCTTCCTCAGGCACGGCCTCATCAGGATGGCTCACGAGGGGGCGGAGAGATCAAGGCGGGGTACCTCATGAGGTGCTCGTGACACAAGCCATGACGATTCAGGGCGCCAGGCGGGTGCCAGCCCGCGCAGCGTCCTCCTTCCCTCTTTGGTGCAAAGGGGGCAAGCGCAGCCGCGGAGTACTGAGGCATCAGGCAAAGGTTTCCATTTCGGTGCAACGAGACCAAGACTAGAAGGACTACGAGACAGAGGTCACCGTGGAGCCCAAGACGGCGTCATCACCAGAGCTTTGCACAGGCGAAGACTACTTTTGTCAGGATAGCTGATACTAGCTGTCCCCCTTCAAATTAGCCCGCCATTGTTGGCTCCCTTCCCGCTCAATATTTCGGGAGAGGACCAGGGCCTCTATAAATAGGACTAGTCACCCCCAGGGGATCAAGGATCGAGAACCAGCCAACCCAGAAACAAGCGGGGGTCGAAATCAGGTCGGTCGGAGGAAAGGAGAGAGAGAGATAGAGAGAAAGGTGACTGAACTCCTCCGAGCAGTTCATCGCCCCAGCCAAGAACAGACCCTCGCGAGGCTGTTCTTCCTTGTATTGTTCATCATCATCAGCCCAAGAGGCAATCCACCACACCACACACTGGAGTAGGGTATTACACCACAACGGTGGCCCGAACCAGTATAAACCCTGTGTCTCTTGTGTTGTTCTTTCCTTGGTTTAGATCCTAGCATGGTGGAGGGGTGCATGTAGGTAGGAGGCGAAATCTCCGTGCGCACCCCAGTGTTCGAACCTCAAGGGTCTGCCGGAACCCGAAATCCGACAGATACTAGGGATCAAACCCTAACAAAACTAACTCGATTACAAGATAAATCTCATCCAACCCATCACTGTCCAACAAGCCTACGATGGAATTACTCACGCACGACAATGAGCATCATGAAATTGGTGATGGAGGAAGGTTGATGATGACGTTGGCGACAGATTCCCCTCTCCGGAGCCCCGAACGGACTACAAATCAGCCCTCCCGATGAAGATTAGGGCTTGGCGGCGTCTCCGTATCATAAATCGTGATGAATCCTTCTCCCTTATTTTTTTCTCCCCGAACATGAATATATAGAGTTGGAGTTGATGTCGGTGGAGCCTCGGGGGGCCCACGAGGCAGGGGCGCGCCCCAAAGGGGCGCCCTGCACCCTCGTGGACAAGGTGTGGGCCCCCTGGTGTTGATTCTTTCGCCAGTATTTTTTATTAATTCCAAAACGTGTCTCCGTTGATTTTCAGGTCATTCCGAGAACTTTTATTTCTACACAAAAATAACACCATGGCAATTCTGCTGAAAATAGCGTCAGTTCAGGTTAGTTCCATTCAAATCATACAAGTTAGAGTCCAAAACAAGGGCAAAAGTGTTTGGAAAAGTAGATACGTTGGAGACGTATCACTTTTGCGTAGGTAAGAAACGTTCTTGCTAGAAACCCATAGCAGCCACATAAAACATGCAACAAAAATTAGAGGACGTCTAACTTGTTTTTGCAGGGTATGCTATGTGATGTGATATGGCCAAAAGGATGTTATGAATTATACATGTGATGTATGAGATTAATCATGTTCTTGTAATAGAATCACGACTTGCATGTCGACGAGTATGACAACCGGCAGGAGCCATAGGAGTTGTCTTAATTTATTGTATGACCTGCGTGTCAAAAAAAACAACTTCATGAAGTAATAGTAGTAGAAGTAATAGTTGGCAAGACAACTTCATGAAGACACTATGATGGAGATCATGGTGTCATGTCAGTGACGAAGGTGATCATGCCACGCCTCGAAGATGGAGATCAAAGGCGCAAGATGATATTGGCTATATCATGTCACTTTATGATTTGCATGTGGTGTTTGTCATGTTTACATCTTATTTTCTTAGAAAGACGGTAGCATAAATAAGATGATCCCTCACTAAAAAAATTAAAGAAATATGTTCCCCCTAACTGTGGACCATTGTGAAGGTTCGTTGTTTCGAAGCACCACGTGATGATCGAGTGTGATAGATTCTAACGTTTGCATATAGTGGGTGTAAGCCAGATTTACACATGTGAAACTGTCGGATTTCGGGTTCCGGCAGACCCTTGAGGTTCGAACACTGGAGTGCGCGTGGAGATTTCGCTTCCTACCTACATGCACCCCTCCGCCTCGCTAAGATCTAAGCTATGGAAAGAACAACACAAGGGACACAAGGTTTATACTGGTTCGGGCCACCGTTGTGGTGTAATACCATACTCCAGTGTGTGGCATGGTGGATTGCCTCTTGGGCTGATGATGATGAATGATACAAGGAAGAACAGCCTCGCGAGGGTCTGTTCTTGGCTGGGGTGATGAACTGCTGGGAGGAGTTCAGCCACCCTTCTCTCTCTCATTGAACCCCCCTCCTCTGTGGGTGGCTGGTCCCATTTATAGAGGCCCTGGTCCTCTTCCCAAATATCGAGCGGGAAGGGAGCCAACAATGGCGGGCTAATTTGAAGGGGGACAGCTAGTACTAGATACCCTGACAAAAGTAGTCTTCGCCAGCACAAAGCTCTAGTGGTGACGCCGTCTTGGGCTCCACAATGACCTCCGTCTTGCAGTCCTCCTGGTCTTGGTCTTGTTGCACCAAAATGGCAACCTTTGCCTGATGCCTCGGTACTCCGCAGCTGCGCTTGCCCCCTTTGCACCAAAGAGGAAGGGAGGACACTGCGTGGGCTGGCACCCGCCTAGCGCCCTTGGTCGTCATGGCTTGCATCATGGGCACCTCGTGAGGTACCCTGCCTTGGTCTCCCCGCCTCCTCGCGAGCCAGCCTGGTGAGGCCGTGCCTGTGGAAGCTCCATGTCGTCCGCCCCGCGAGGCTTGGCCCCTCGCGACGGTCTTGGGTCTGTGTTGACGAAGATGGGCCGTGCTGGGCCCCCTTTTAAGCCATGTCGCAGGCCGCAGGCAGGCAAGTCTGGGGACCCCCATTCCTAGAACGCCGACAGTAGCCCCCGGGCCCAAGGCGCGCCCGGACTTGGCCATGCAGGGAGGCGGAACGGCAAGAGCGAAGCGCCGCGGGCCCTAACAGCCTGCGGTCTTGGGTGCCGCGTGGCGGTTGATTGGACGTGGGCGTCTCCACTTCCCCATGGCGCCTCGGCAACTGCACGGACTGGACAAGTCCCTGCATGCAAAGCGGGTCATGATTACCTGTGATAGTGGGGGCCGACGGTTGGCCCTCGCCGGCTATAAGTACGGATTGGCGCACGCCCTTCCATTTCATTCCCCCTTGCTTCTCCTTCTTCTTCATGGCCCCGACGAGGAGGTTCTCGGCCGCAGAGAAGGGGAAGGCTCACCGGGTAGAGCCTGCCTCTTCCCCGCCCAAGCGCGGCGAGGGCGCCCTCGCAAGCATCCTGTGGCCTCCACGGCAGCTCCCCGCGGCCGCGGAGACGATTCCCAGCATGGTGACGGTCGGACTGCTGCGGCCGGGGGGGCGCGCTTTGGTCGCGCGTCCCCCTAGGCCGCGCTTTCACGCTGCAGAGGTGCTGCCGGAGTTCGTCGTGTGGTCGGCGGAGCCGACTAGCACCCGGCTTCCACTTCCTCGCTTCCTCCTCGGCGAGCTTCTGGCCGGTGCACCGGGCGGCCTCTGGCTCCAGGCTGACGGCTGCTGCAGCCGGGCCTCATGGGCTTCACTGGAGGTTTCCACAGCTGGGAGCCTGGCCTTGGCCCGCGGTTGGCAGACGTTTGCCCGCGCGCGCGGCCTGAGGCGTCGGTGCACCCTGCACTTCAAGTTTGACGGCGATGCCACCCTCTATGTGAGGGTGTTTGGGGAAGATGTTCGCCGCGCGAGGTGCTGCCCTGAGGACGACGACCATGGCCGGGAACCCAGCTCCGACGACAATGGAGAGGATAGCGCTCGCGTGCCTGGTGGCGCTCAGGGTTCCTCAAGCTTCTCCGGTTCTTCTTCAAGCGGCGACTCTTCTAGCGGTGGCCGCGGTCAGCCTCCATGCCGTCGTATCTGCTTGGGGGGTGGTGGCATGTCTGCCCGCCGTCGCGCCTTGGTGAAGCACAAGAGGGAGTCCGCCTGATCCCCTGGGGCGGCTCGAGTCCTCCCTGCAGGCCGGTGTGAGGCGGGCTGCGCCTGACTTGTTCTTTATTTTCCTTTTTCTTGCGCAAAAAGACAGTAGTGTGGAGCCCCGAGGTGGCGTGTTTGGGTTATTGCTGTTAATCATCATTTGCTTCCGTTATCGTGCCTTCCGGCTTCGTGCCCGCGTGTGGGTAGCTCCCGGCCCCAGCCGTGGGGGGCAACCGACCCAGGCCCTGTGTTCGTGTCGCGGTGCCCGTGGGGCACGGACTGGAGGGGTGCTCCTGCAATGGACCCAGGTCACGAAACCATTGAATGACTAGGGTAGGAACACTCGCGAGGGCGCTCGGCTGCCCCCTTCCCTCGCGAGGCCTTGCAAAAGAGAAATCGAGGCAGGAGAGCGAAAAGTCGAAGAACCACAAGCCAAAGACGGCAACAACTTCAATAAAACCTCGAATGAGAAGGAACAAGCCAACTGCGGAAAGCAAATGAAAAGCCGCGTCCGGCACCTAATCTAGTCTTTGACGTCTTCTCACCAGCACGGAGCTAAGTGATGCCACTGGGCGTGGGAGGGAGCCCCAGGGCCTGAGGCCGGCGCTCCTGAGACTCTGAGGCGTGTACAGCCCCAACTCATTATTACGTGAGAGTGTCACGGGCGGCGAGCTTCACAGGCGTTGGCCTTCTTCACAGGCTCCGGGCCTTTTCCAAAACGCGACAGCTTCACAGGCATTCGCCTTCTTCACAGGCTCCGGGCCTTTTCCAAAACGCGACAGCTTCACAGGCATTCGCCTTCTTCACAGGCTCCGGGCCTTTTCCAAAACGCGACGGCTTCACAGGCATTCGCCTTCTTCACAGGCTCTGGGCCTTTTTAGGGGTAGAACCTCCGGAGGTGCTGGATGTTCCATGTGTTCTGGACTGGCGCCCCCTCCTGAGTCTCGAAGCGCGCGGAGCCGGGCCTGGAAACATGAACAACTTTGAACGGGCCCTCCCACATGGGAGAGAGCTTGTGCAGCCCCTCCCTGGAGAGAACCCGCCTGAGCACGAGGTCTCCTACCTCGAGAGTTCTGGGGCGGATGTTGCGGCAGTGATATCGCCGTAGTGCTTGTTGGTACCTCGCCGCTCGCAACGCGGCTTCTCGGCGATGTTCGTCCCCCAGCACGAGGTCCATCCCCCGCATGGCGTCCTGCTGCGCCTCGTCGAACGCCAGGACCCGCGCGGAGCGACGTCTGACCTCATGAGGGAGGACCACTTCGGCTCCGTAGACCAGGAAGAACGGGGTCTCTCCAGTCGGCTTGGTCGCGGTTGTGCGGATGGACCACAACACGGACTGAAGCTCGTCGTACCAACCTCTGCCGCATGCCTCCATCTTCTTCTTGAATGTCCTGGTCTTGAGGCCCCTCAGGACCTCCGCGTTGGCTCGCTCGGCCTGGCCGTTGCTTCGGGGGTGCGTCACCGAAGCGTAGCATATCTGCGTTCCAAGGTTAGCATAGTATGTTTTGAAGAGGTTACTGGTGAACTGCGAACCATTGTCCGTGATGATGCGGTTCGGCACCCCGAACCGGCTCACGATGCCCTTGATGAACTTGACCATGGAGCCCGCGGGAATGGTGTGGACAGCCTCTACTTCAGCCCACTTGGTGAACTTGTCCATGGCGACGTAGAGGTAGCGGTAGCCCCCTGGCGCCCGAGGAAACAGGCCCAAGATGTCCAGCCCCCAGACTGTGAATGGCCACGAAAGGGGTATAGTCTGCAGGCCTCCTGCTGGCTGATGGATCTGCTTGGCGTGGAACTGGCAGGCCTCACAAGCTTTCACTAGTTCGACGACGTCATTGAGCGCGGTGGGCCAATAAAACCCACTGCGGAACGCCTTGTCGACGAGGGTCCGTTATGATGAATGATGCCCACAGTCTCCGCCGTGTATATCTTCCAGCAGTTCCTTCCCTTGCTCCTTGGAGATGCAGCGCAGGGATACATCGTTTGGTCGCTTCCGGTAGAGCTCTCCATCCTTGATGCAGTATGCCGTGGCCTGGCGTGCCACTCGCTCCGCTTCCTCCTCCTTCTCCGGTAGGGTCCCTTGTGTTAAGTAACTCCAGAGCTCCATGATCCAACATCCCTCCTGAGGTTCCATCGTCAGGAGCAGGCGTGCTCCTGAGGCCGGGCCACAGGCCGGGGCTCCTGAGGCAGGTGGCTGGGGGAGCTCCTCTCGGGGCTGAGTCGTGTTTGATAATGACGGCAGGGCCAAGGGATTGAAGAGCCGCTCCTCGAAAATGCCAGGCTCCTGAGGTAGCCGCCTGGACGCCCGTTTGGCGATGTCGTCGGCCTCCTGATTGGTGCCATGGGGCACATGCTGCAACTCCAACCCCCAGAACTGCTTCTCCATCCTGCGGACCTCCGCAAGGTAGGCCTCCATGTGCTCATCCTTCAGCTCGTACACCTTGTTGGAGAAATTGACAAGGAGCTGCGAATCGCCCTTGATGGTGAGGCGTTTCACCCCCAGGGCAGCTGCGGCCTTCAAGCCCGCTATTAATCCTTCATACTCCGCTATGTTGTTGGAGACCTTTTCACCTTGCTGGAAACAGAGCTGCACAGCGTAGTAGAGCTTGTCCTGAGTGGGCGATATAAGCACCGCCCCAGCCCCAGCGCCATGCCTGGAGAACGCTCCATCGAAGTACATGACCCAGCCTTCTGGCGCCTCGCTTCCTGGGGAGAGGGACCGATCCTTGTCGGCCTTGAGGCCTGGTGCCTCCGTCCATTCTGCCACAAAATCCGCCAACGCTGCTCCCTTGATGACTCTGGTCGTGCTGAATTCGAGCTGAAACGCTTGCATTTCTATGTTCCACTCAGCGACCCTTCCAGCTGAGTTAGGGCTCCTGAGCACTCTCTCCAGTGGGTATGACGATACGACCTTGATGGGGTGACCCTGAAAATAGTGCCGCAGCTTGCGCGAGGCCACCAGTAGCGCGAGGAGGAGTTTCTGAGGCATGGGGTACCGTGCCCTCGCATCCCGCAACACCGTGCTGACGAAGTACACCGGGTGCTCTACGAGGTTGGGTGCATCAATATCGGCGGCTCCCTTCGGAGACCCCGGCACCTCTTGAGGCGATGAGGCCTTCCGAGGCTGGCCATCTGGGGGAGGAGCCTCTTCCGCCTCCGATGCACTCCTCTGCGGCGGCTGATCCTCCTCAGCCGCGGTGGCGGTTTATGTGGGTCTTCCTTGTTCCTGCTTTGCCTTGTTCCGGGCTGCTATTGCGGTTTTGATTCGACGCTCCTCTCTAACCGCCACCGGGGCTGCGTTGGCGGAGTACGGAGTGGCGGCGAGGTAAAGCACCAGGGGCTCTTGAGGGCGCGGAGCCACCATGACCGGTGGGCTGGTCAGGTATCTCTTGAGATCCTGGAACGCCTTGTCGGCCTCTTCAGTCCACTCAAGGGGCCCCTTTTTCTTCATTAGCTAGAAGAAGGGTAGCGCTCATTCCCCCAACTTGGAGATGAAGCGCCCTAGCGCGGTCACACGCCCAGTGAGCTTCTGCATTTCTCTGAGGGTCTTCGGAGGGCTCATGTCTTCCACCACCTTGACCTTTTCCGGGTTAGCCTCGATGCCTCGGTGGGACACGAGGAAACCCAAGAGCTTGCCCGAGGGGACTCCGAACACACACTTCTCTGGGTTGAGCCATAGGTTCACTGTGTTGAGGCTCGTGAAGGTTTCCTCCAGGTCTTGTATCAGGGTCCTGGCCTCCCGAGACTTTACCACAATGTCATCGACGTAAGCTTCAACATTCTTCCCGAGCTGCGGGCCCAAGGTGATGTGCATCAGCTGCTGAAAGGTCGCCCCAGCGTTACGCAGCCCGAACGACATGCACGTGTAGCAGTACACCCCACACGGGGTTAGGAAGGCTGTCTTTTCAACGTCTTCTACCGCCATCTTGATCTGGTGATACCCATAAAAGGCATCCAAGAAGCATAGCAGGTCGCATTCCGCGGTGGAATCGACGATCTGGTTGATGCGGGGAAGCGGGAACGGATCTTGCGGGCATGCTTTGTTGAGGTTGGTGAAGTCGACACACATGCGCTCCTTCCCTCCCTTCTTTGGCACAACGATAGGGTTGGCCAACCAATCCGGGTATCGAACCTCGCGAATGACCCCAGCGGCTTCTAATTTGCGGGTCTCTTGGACGATGACGGCTTGCTTTTCTGTGGACTGCCGCCTGGCCTTCTGCTTCACAGGGCGCATGTTGGGGCACACGTTGAGGTGATGCTCGATTACTCTCCTAGGGATCCCTGCCAACTGGTCAAGCTCCCAAGCGAATACCTTCTTGTTTGCACGCAGGAACCCGACCAGGGCCTCCTCCTGCTCGGGTTCGAGGTTGGCGCCTATGGTGAAAGTGGCGTTGGTGGACCTGTCCTCTTCGACGGGTATCTGCTTGGTTTCTGCCTTGTCCTGGGTGAACAATTGTTTCTTCTTGGCGGGTGCAGCCCCCTTGGGCTCGGGGGTCTCCAAGTCGGCGGGCCGCGCCGACGCCGCCGTCTTGAAGGCGAGCTTGAGCACCCGCAGCGCGTCTCCGGTGTCCCCGTGCACAGTGAGGACACCGCTGCTCCCGGGCATCTTCATGAGGTTGTACGCCGGGTGCGTCGCGGCCATGAATTGGGCCAGTGCTGGGTAGCCGAGGATGGCATTGTAGGGAAGGCCGATGGGGGCGATGTCGAAGTCGACCAGCTCCGTGCGGAAGTTGTTGTAGGTGCCGAAGGTTACTGGGAGCCGGATCTGTCCCAAGGAGCTGGATGATCCGCCCCCAATGCCTAAGAAGGGTTGGCTGGGTTGCAGCCATTCCAGGGGTATGCAGAGGAGGTCGAAGGCCTCGACCGAGAGCACGCTGAGGCCCGCACCGCCGTCGATGAGAGTTCTGGTGACGGCCACCTGGCAGATGGTGGGGGTGCACAGCATGGGGAGCGCACCCGAGCAGGCCGAGTTGGGGGGTGGTCCTCCGAGCTGAAGGTCAGGCCGGCCTTGGGCACCGCCCGGTCCGGGAGAGCCCCTTGCTGCATGGAAGCGGCGCTGACCCGGCGGATGAACGGCTTGATGTGGTGACTTGTAGGCGGTGCCTGCGAGCCGCCTAGAAGGGCCGTGACGACCAGGGGTGTTTGTGTAGCACGACGGGTGGGGAAGAGGCCGGGGGGCTCTTCCCAAGAGGCCACGGAGGCTGCCGGCGGGTGGAGCAGCCATGTGCGCGGAGCGCAGGTGGGGGCCATGGGGAGCCAGTTGGCCATGACCCTATCGTCACCTCCAGCTTCGAGGAGGGCCTCCTCGCTCGCCGGCAAGAGGGCTAGCGGATCTGTCGCGCTGCCGTAGCGCGGCGGCGTCGTGGGCTTGAACTTGTCCGGCCACCGTACCCGTTGCAGGGCTGGGGCCAGGGCTCGGAGCCCCCTGGCCCCCGTGCTGGCGCCGGCGGCCGGAGCGGGCGACGCGCTGCTCATCGCGAGGCAGGTCGTGGCGGTAGCGGAAGAGAAAACTCCGGTGCACCCCTACCTGGCACGCCAAATGTCGGATTTCGGGTTCCGGCAGACCCTTGAGGTTCGAACACTGGGGTGCGCACGGAGATTTCGCTTCCTACCTACCTGCACCCCTCGGCCTCGCTAAGATCTAAGCTATGGAAAGAACAACACAAGGGACACAAGGTTTATACTGGTTCGGGCCACCATTGTGGTGTAATACCCTACTCCAGTGTGTGGCGTGGTGGATTGCCTCTTGGGCTGATGATGATGAATGATACAAGGAAGAACAGCCTCGCGAGGGTCTATTCTTGGCTGGGGTGATGAACTGCTGGGAGGAGTTCAGCCACCCTTCTCTCTCTCATTGAACCCCCCTCCTCTGTGGGTGGCTGGTCCCATTTATAGAGGCCCTGGTCCTCTTCCCAAATATCGAGCGGGAAGGGAGCCAACAATGGCGGGCTAATTTGAAGGGGGACAACTAGTACTAGATACCCTGACAAAAGTAGTCTTCGCCTGCACAAAGCTCTGGTGGTGACGCCGTCTTGGGCTCCACAATGACCTCCGTCTTGCAGTCCTCCTGGTCTTGGTCTCGTTGCACCGAAATGGCAACCTTTGCCTGATGCCTCGGTACTCCGTGGCTGTGCTTGCCCCCTTTGCACCAAAGAGGAAGGGAGGACACTGCGCGGGCTGGCACCCTCCTAGCGCCCTTCGTCGTCATGGCTTGCGTCATGGGCACCTTGTGAGGTACCCCGCCTTGATCTCCTCGCCTCCTCGCGAGCCAGCCTGGTGAGGCCGTGCCTGTGGAAGCTCCGTGTCGTCCGCCCCACGAGGCTTGGCCCCTCGCGTGGGTCTTCGGTCTGTGCTGACGAAGATGGGCCGTGCTGGGCCCCCTTTTAAGCCATGCCGTAGGCTGCAGGCAGGCAAGTGTGGGGACCCCCGTTCCCAGAACGCCGACAGAAACACTTAGGTTGACTTGACGAGCCTAGCATGTACAGACATGGCCTTGAAATACGAGAGACCGAAAGGTCGAGCATGAGTCGTACAGTAGATGCGATCAACATGGAGATGTTCACCGTTGTTGACTAGTCCGTCTCACGTGATGATTGGACACGGCCTAGTTGACTCAGATCATGTATCACTTAGATGACTAGAGGGATGTCTATCTGAGTGGGAGTTCATTAAATAATTGATTAGATTAACCTAATTATCATGAACGTAGTGTAAAATTATCTTTACAATCTATCTTGTAGATCCAATGGCCTATGCTAATGTTGCCCTCAACTTCAATGCGTTCCTAGAGAAAACCAAGATGAAAGACGATGGTAGCAACTATACGGACTGGGTCCGTAACTTGAAGATCATCCTCATAGCTGCCAAGAAGGCATACGTCCTTGAAGCACCGCTAGGTGACGCACCCATTTTCCCAGCAACTCAAGACGTTATGAACGCCTGGCAGTCGCGTAGTGATGATTGCTCCCTGGTTCAGTGCAGCATGCTTTACAGCTTAGAATCGGGGCTCCAAAAGCGTTTTGAGCAGCACAGAGCATATGAGATGTTCCAAGAGCTGGAGATGGTTTTCCAAGCTCATGCCCGGGTCAAGAGATATGAAGTCTCCGACAAGTTCTACAGTTGTAAGATGGAGGAAAATAGTTCTGTCAGCGAGCATATACTAAAAATGTCTGGGTTGCAAAACCGCTTGTCTAAACTAGGAGTTAATCTTCCAGATGTCGCGGTCATTGATAGGATCCTCCAGTCGCTTCCACCTAGCTACAAGAGCTTTGTGATGAACTACAATATGCAAGGGATGTAGACGTCCATTCTTGAGTTATATTCGATGCTGAAATCAGCGAAGGTGGAGATCAAAAAGGAACATCAAGTGTTGATCGTGAATAAGACCACTAGTTTCAAGAAAGGCAAGGGTAAGAAGAACTTCAAGAAGGACGGCAAGGGAGTTGTCGTGCCCGGTAAGTCAGTTGCTGGGAAGAAGCCAAAGAATGGACCCAATCCTGGGACTGAGTACTTTTATTACAAGGGTAATGGTTACTAGAAGCGGAACTGCCCCAAGTACTTAGCGGATAAGAAGGCCGGCAACGCCAAAGGTATATATGATATACATGTTATTGATGTGTACCTTATCAGTGCTCGTAGTAGCTCCTGGGTATTTGATACCGGTGCGGTTGCTCACATTTATAACTCAAAACAGGAGCTGCGGAATAAGCAAAGATTGGCGAAGGACGAGGTGACGATGCGTGTCGGGAATGGTTCCAAGGTCGATGTGATCGTCGTCGGCATGCTACCTCTACATCTACCTTCGGGATTAGTTTTAAACCTCAATAATTGTTATTTAGTGCCAGCTTTGAGCATGAACATTGTATCTGGATCTCGTTTAATGCGAGATGGCTACTCATTTAAATCCGAGAATAATGGTTGTTCTATTTATATGAGAGATAAGTTTTATAGTCATGCCCCGCTGGTCAATGGTTTATTTTTATTGAATCTCGAATGTGATGTTACACATATTCATAGTGTGAATGCCAAAAGATGTAAGGTTGATAATGATAGTCCCACATACCTGTGGCACTGCCGCGTTGGTCACATTGGTGTCAAACACATGAAGAAACTCCATGCAAATGGACTTTTGGAGTCTCTTGATTATGAATCATTTGACACGTGTGAACCATGCCTCATGGGAAAAATGAACAAGACTCCGTTCTCCGGAACAATGGAACGAGCAACCAACTTGTTAGATGATACGTCCATTTTGCATCATGCTTTTATATCAATATTTATTGCATTATGGGCTGTTATTACACAATATGTCACAATACTTATGCCTATTCTCTCTTATTTTACAAGGTTCACATGAAGAGGGGGAATGCCGGTAGCTGGAATTCTGGGCTGGAAAAGGAGAAAATATTATAGACCTATTCTGCACATCTCCAAAATTCCTAAAACTTCACAGGAGCACGTTTCAGAATATATAAAAAATATTGGGCGAAAGAAGTACCAGAGGGGGGCCACCCACCGTCCATGAGGGTGGGGGCGCACCCTACCCCCCTGGGCGCGCCCCTGCCTCGTGGGCCCCCTGGAAGCCCTCTGATGCCCATCTTTGGCTATAAGGAGTCTTTCGTCGAGGAAAAAATCATAAGCAAGCTCACGGGATGAAACTCCGCCGCCACGAGGCGGAACCTTGGTGGAACCAATCTAGGGCTCTGGCGGAGCTGTTCTGCCGGGGAAACTTCCCTCCGGGAGGGGTAAATCATCACCATCGTCATCAACATCGATCCTCTCAGCGGGAGGGGGTCAATCTCCATCAACATCTTCACCAGTACCATCTCATCTCAAACTCTAGTTCATCTCTTGTATCCAATCTTTGTCTGAAAACCTCAGATAGGTACCTGTGGGTTACTAGTAGTGTTAATTACTCCTTGTAGTTGATGCTAATTGGTTTATTCGTTGGAAGATCATATGTTCAGATCATTTATGCATATTAATACCCCTCTGATTATGAACATGAATATGATTTGTGAGTAGTTATGTTTGTTCCCGAGGACATGGGAGAAGTCTTTCTATAAGTAGTCATGTGAATTTGGTATTCGTTCGATATTTTGATGAGATGTATGTTGTCTCTCCTCTAGTGGTGTCATGTGAACATCGACTACATGAAACTTCACCATTGTTTGGGCCTAGAGGAAGGCATTGGGAAGTAATAAGTAGATGATGGGTTGCTAGAGTGACAGAAGCTTAAACCCTAGTTTATGCGTTGCTTCGTAAGGGCCTAATTTGGATCCATATGTTTCATGCTATGGTTAGGTTTACCTTAATACTTGTTTTGTAGTTACGTATGCTTGCAAGAGGGGTTAATCATAAGTGGGATGCTTCTCCAAGGAAGGGCAGTACCCATGCACCGGTCCACCCACATATCAAATTATCAAATTAACAAACGTGAATCATATGAATGTGATGAAAACTAGCTTGACGATAATTCCCATGTGTCATCGGGAGCGCTTTCCTTTATATAAGAGTTTGTCCAGGCTTGTCCTTTACTACAAAAAGGATTGGGCCATCTTGTTGCACCTCATTTACTTTTATTACTTGTTACTCGTTACAAATTACCTTATCACAAAACTATCTGTTACTGATAATTTCAGTGCTTGCAGACAATTCCTTGCTGAAAACCGCTTATCATTTCCTTCTGCTCCTCATTGGGTTCGACACTCTTACTTATTAAAAATTCTACGATAGATCCCCTACACTTGTGGGTCATCATTGGAAAATAATACATACTGATGTATGTGGTCCAATGAGCGTTGAGGCTCGCGGTGGCTATCGTTATGTTCTCACTCTCACTGATGACTTAAGTAGATATGGGTATGTCTACTTAATGAAACGAAAGTCTGAGAGCTTTGAAAAGTTCAAGGAATTTCAGAGTGAGGTAGAGAATCAACGTGACAGGAAAATTAAGTTCTTGCGATCAGATCATGGAGGAGAATACTTGAGTCACGAGTTTGACACACACTTAAGGAAATGTGGAATTGTTTCACAACTCACGCCGCCTGGAACACCTTAGCGTAATGGTGTGTCCGAATGTCGTAATCGCACTCTATTGGATATGGTGCGATCTATGATGTCTCTTACTGATTTACCACTATCATTTTGGGGTTATGCTTTAGACTGCCGCATTCACTTTAAATAGGGCAGCGTCTAAATCCGTTGAGACGACATCGTATGATTTATGGTTTGGGAAGAAACCTAAGCTGTCGTTTCTGAAAGTTTGGGGATGTCAAGAAACTTCAACCTGAAAAGCTCGAACCCAAATCAGAAAAGTGCGTCTTCATAGGATACCCTAAGGAAACTATTGGGTATGCCTTCTACCTCAGATCCGAAGGCAAGATCTTTGTTGCCAAGAAAGGATCCTTTCTGGAGAAAGAGTTTCTCTCGAAAGAAGTAAGTGGGGGGAAAGTAGAACTTGATGAGGTACTAATACGACTCCAACGTATCTATAATTTTCGATTGTTCCATGCTGTTCTATTATCAATCTTGGATGTTTTATAATCATTTTATATCATTTATTGGTACTAACCTATTGACATAGCGCCAAGTGCCAGTTCTTGTTTTTTCCATGTTTTTTACATCGCAGAAAATCAATATCAGACGGAGTCCAAATGCCACGAAACTTTACGAAGATTTTTTATGGACCAGAAGGAACATGTTGGGCCCTAGTTGCACCTGGGGGAGTCCCTAAGAGGGGACAACCCACCAGGGCGCGCCAGGAGGCCCAGGCGCACCCTGGTGGATTGTGCCCACCTCGGGTGCCCCCCGGACCGCCTCTTTGCTCTATAAATACCCCAATATTTCCAGAACCCTAGGGCAGTCGACGAAATATTCATATAGATGCCGTAGAGTCCAGAACCACCAGATCCAATCTAGACACCATCTCGGATGGGGTTCACCACCTCCATTGGTGCTTCTCCGATGATGCGTGAGTAGTTCTTTGTAGACCTTCGGGTCCGTAGTTAGTAGCTAGATGGCTTCATCTCTCTCTCTTGATTCTCAATACAATGGTCTCTTGGAGATCCATATGATGTAACTCTTTTGGTGTGTGTTTTTTGGGATCCGATGAACTTTGAGTTTATGATTAGATCTATCTTTTTATATCCATGAAAGTATTTGAGTTTCTTTGATCTCTTTTTATGCATGATTGTTTATAGCCTCATATTTCTTCTCCGATATTTGGGTTTTGTTTGGCCAACTTGATCTATTTATCTTGCAATGGGAAGAGGTGCTTTGTAGTGGGTTCGATCTTACGGTGCTTGATCCCAGTGACAGAAGGGGAACCGACACGTATGTATCGTTGCTACTAAGGATAAAATGATGGGTCTATCTCTACATAGATAGATCTTTTCTACATCATGTCATCGTTCTTATTGCATTACTCCGTTTCTCCATTAACTTAATACACTAGATGCATGCTGGATAGCGGTCGATGTGTGGAGTAATAGTAGTAGATGTAGGTAGGAGTCGGTCTACTAATCTTGGACATGATGCCTATATAATGATCATTGCCTAGATATCGTCATAATTATTTGAAGTTCTATCAATTTCCCAACAGTAATTTGTTCACCCACCGCTTTGCTATTTTTCTCGAGAGAAGCCACTAGTGAAACCTACGACCCCGGGTCTTCTTTCTCATATTATTTGCCTTTGCGGTCTATTTTTATTTGCTTTTATTTTTAGATATATTAATCCAAAAACCCAAAAATACCTTGCTGCAATTTATTTTATGTGGCGTTCGATCTATCAATATTTATAACCTTTTTCCCGTCACGCACCAATTTCTGGCACCATTACCCAAATGGTATTGACAACCCATTTAACACGTCGGGTTGCAAGGATTTGTTATCTGTGTGCAGGGGCTGTTTACGTTGTGTTGTTTGGTTCTCCTACTGGTTCGATAACCTTGGTTTCATATCTGAGGGAAATACCTACCGCCGTTGTGCTACATCATCCCTTCCTCTTTGGGGAAATACCGACGTAGCTTCAAGCGACATCAGGTACCCCCTCTTGAACCGAAGAGTAGCGTAGCACAAGAAAATGTTTATGTGGTGCCTTCACCGACTAGAGAGGACATTAATGATGATGATGATCATGAAACTTCAGATCGAGTTGCTAGAGTGGTACGGCAACTCTATCCTGGAAATCATGTTGTTAGACAACGGTGAACCTTCGAACTATGAAGAAGCGATGGTGGGCCCAGATTCCAACAAATGGCTTGAAGCCATGAAATCCGAGATAGGATCCATGTATGAGAACAAAGTATGGACTTTGGTGGACATACCCGATGATCAGCAAGCCATAGAGAATAAGTGGATCTTTAAGAAGAAGACTGACGCAGATGGTAATGTGACCGTCTATAAGGCTTGGCTTGTCACTAAGGGTTATCGACACGTTCAAGGAGTTGACTACGATGAGACATTCTCACCCGTAGCGAAGCTGAAGTCCGCCTAAATCATGTTAGCAATTGCCGCATTCTATGATTATGAGATATGGCAAATGGACGTGAAAACGGCATTCCTTAACATGTTGCTTGGTTATCCTACTGGTCCGATAACCTTGGTTTCATATCTGAGGGAAATACCTACCGCCGCTGTGTTGCATCATCCCTTCCTCTTTGGGGAAATACCGACGTAGCTTCAAGCGACATCAAAAGGAATTTTTGGCACCGTTGCCTGGGAGGATCTTCAACATATACCAGGTTCCTAATCACAAATCTCATCTCCTTGCAATTTACATTTTTTTCCATTTTCCTCTCCCCTAGTTCACAAAAATTTTCCATTTTATTCGCCTCTCTTTTTCGTTCGCCGTTTTCTTGCCGGATCTGTTTTTGAGTGCATTCTTGTTGTGCAGTCATCATGACTCAAGAGAACACCAAGTAATGTGATTTCTCAAATGCCAACAACAATGATTTTATCGGCACTCTGCTTGCTCCTCCCACCACTAGTGCGGAGACTTGTGATATTAATACTGCTTTGTTGAATCTTGTTATGAAAGACCAATTTTCCGGTACTCCTAATGAGGATGTCGCGTACCATCTTAACACCTTCGTGGAATTATGCGATATGCAAAAGAAAATATGTGGGCAATGATGTGGTCAAGATGAAATTGTTTCCATTTTCCTTGCATGATTCTGCAAAAATTTGGTTCTCTTCTTTGCCTCACCATAGTATCGATTCTTGGAATAAGTGCAAAGATGCTTTTATCTCTAAGTATTTTCCTTCCGCAAAAATTATTTCCCTTTGAACCTAGATCATTAATTTCAAGCAACTTGAACATGATCATGTTGCACAATCTTGGGAAAGGATGAAGATGATGCTAAGGAATTGCCCAACTCATGGGTTAAATCTTTGGATGATCATACAAAATTTTTATGCGGGATTGAATTTTGTTTCTCGTAATCTTTTAGATTCCTCCCGGGTGGTACTTTTATGGAAATTACTTTGGGTGAAGCCACCAAATTTCTTGATAATATTATGGCAAATTATTCGCAATGTCATACCGAAAGAGCTCCTACTAGTAAAAAAGTTAATTCGGTTGAAGAAATTTCTTCTTTGAATGAAAAAAGTTGATGCTCTTGTGAAATTGGTTGCTAGTAGAAGTGCTCCTATTGATATTAATGATATGCCTTGATTGAGCAAAATAGTGATGCCATAGATGTGAATTTTATCTCTCGAAATAATTTCAACAACAATGCTTATAGAGGGAATTTTAATCATAGGCCTTTTCCTAGTAATTCCTCTATTAATTATGGTAATTCCCATGGAAATCAATCTTATAATAATAGGAACACCTCTGATCTTGATAATAATATTAAAGAATTTATCAACACTCCAAAGGTTTTCAACACTTCCATAGAAGAAAAGTTGAGTAAGATTGATGATTTGTTTAGAAATGTTGATAGAATTGCTCATGATGCGGAAAATATCAAGATGAAAATTTTTGTGCCTAAAGTAGATGAATCAACTAAAGCTCTTTATGTTTCTATGGATGAAAGTAAGAAAATAACCGCTATGCTTAGAGCTAAAAGAGAATTTTTAGAAAAAGCTTTTTCTAGTGATTTCTTTCGCAAAAGTGATGAAGATCTTAAAATGATTTGTGTTTCTTCTATTGATTCCTTGTTTAGTAAAGTTAATATTGATGGAAAAGGGACTGGAGAAGAGTCAACTTTAGGTAGAATACGTCCCAATATTTCGGAGGGTGAAAATCTTGTTGAAAAAATTAATGAAAGTGGGTTTGGAGAGGTCAAAACTTTAGCTAGTGATGTACCCACTCTTTTGGATTACAAAGACTTTCATTATGATAGTTGCTCTTTGATTGATTGTATTTCTTTGTTGCAATCCATGATAAATTCACCCCATGCTTATGAACAAAATAAAGCTTTTACTAAACATATTGTTGATACTATGATGAAAGCTCTTGAAGAAAAATTGGAATTAGAAGTTTCAATTCCTAGAAAATTGCATGATGAATGGGAACCTACTATCAAAGTCAATATTAAAAATTATGAGTGTTTTGCTTTGTGTGACTTGGGTGCTAGTGTTTCTACAATTCTAAAATCTTTATGTGATGTGCTTGGTCTTACTAATCTTGAAGAATATTCTTTGAATTTGCACTTGGCGGATTCTACTATTAAAAAGCCTATGGGAAGAATTAATGATGTTATTATTCTTGCGAATAGGAATTATGTGCCCATAGATTTTGTTGTTCTTGATATTGATTGCAACCCGTCCTATCCAATTATTCTTGGTAGACCATTTTTACGCACCATCGGTGCTGTGATTGATATGAAAGAAGGCAATATTAAGTTCCAATTTCCTTTAAGGAAGGGTATGGAACACTTGCCTAGAACTAGAATTAAGCCACCTTATGAATCAATCATGAGGGCATCTTATGGATCTCGGACCAAAGATGACAATACTTAGATCCTTGCCTTATGCCTAGCTAAGGGCATAAAACTATAACGCTTGTTGGGAGGCAACCCAATGAATAAATTTTATTTTTGCTTTTTGCTTCCTGTTTTTGTGTGTTAGCACAATTATGCTACTGTTATGATTGTGTTTTTATGTTTTAATTAGTGTTTGTGCCAAGTAAAGCCTTTAGGATCTTCTTGGGTGATAGTTGTTTGATCTTGCTGAAAAACAGAAACTTTTATGCTCACGAAATTAATTTTAATTTTTTACCAGAGAGAGATAAAATACCCATTACTCTTGAAGTAGATCAATATACAAATTTCCCAGACCGTCCTAATTTTTCAGAATTTTTGGAGTTACAGAAGTATTCGAAATAGTCAGATTTCTCCAAACTGTTCTGTTTTGACAGATTCTGTTTTCTTTCTGTTGTCTGCTTATTCTTGACGGCTCCATGCTTTTCTTTGATAAGTTTTTGCCATAGAAAAGTTGGAATACAGTAGATACAATACAAAAACAAAATATGAATTTGTTTGATACAGTACTTAAGTAGTGATTTATTATTCTTATACTAACGGATCTCACGAAGGTTTTGTTGAGTTTTGTGTGATTGATGTTTTCAAGTTTTGGGTTATCTTATGATGGATGAAGGAAGGATGGAAGATCCTAAGCTTGGGGATGCCCCGGCATCATAAGCTATTATCCAAAAACGAGCAACCAACTAAGCTTGGGTATGCCCCCGAGTGGCGTCCCCGCTTTCTTCCAACGATCATCGGTATTTTACTTGAAACTATATTTTTATTCGTCAGATGATATGTGTTTTGCTTGGAGCGTCTTGTATAATATGAGTCTTTTCTTGTTTTATTTTGTGTTTTTCGTCGTTATCCCTTGCTGGACACACCTGTTTGAGAGAGCCAAAATTATGTCATGACTTGTTAGAATTGCTCTCTATGCTTCACTTAAATTTTTATGAGCTATGGACTTCCTTTAGTGCTTCACTTATATCTTTTTGAGCATGGTGTGCTTTAGTATTTTTGAAGAAATGCTCTCTTGCTTCACTTAGATTTATTTGAGAGTTAGTAAAATTTTCAAGAAATTCTCTCTTTCTTCACTTAAATTAATTTGAGAAAAAGAAAAATATATTATGCTCATGATCTTCACTTATATTTGTTTGAGCTTGTCAAAAGCAATACATGAAAATTAGTTCCAAAGTGATAGATATCCAACAAGGATATAATAAAAACTTTCATTAAGATCATTGGAAAAATAAACTTGATTCTTAGTAATAGTTTTGAGATATGATGATGTGATATGTGAGTCATCTTGATGAGTAATTATGCTTTAGTAAGAATATTGATGTTAAGGTTTGTGATTCCCTATGCAAGTACGAAAGTCAATAGTCATGCAATGAAATTATATCCTACTTGTGGTGCATTATTCAGTGTTATTTATGCTTAATGCTTTCATATGAGATTATTTGTTTGTTTGTTGGTCGCTTCCCAATCTTTTGCTAGCCTTCATTTTGCACAAAGTATGATCACTACTTGTGCATCCAAAAACCTTTAACCCAGTTTTGCCATATGAGTCCATGATATCTACCTATATGTGGTACTATTTTGTCGTTCTAAGAAAATTTGCATGTGCTATCTCTAATTTTCAAAATAAACTTCTCTTTTGTGTGTTTGTTTCACTCGCGGAGCGGTGAGGGGTGGCTAATATTTTCCATGCTAGATGTGTTATTCTCAAGATGAGTGTTTATTCACTTGTCATTGCACAAGAGTAAGGCAAAGGTATTAGGGATGCCTAGTCTCGAAATGCAAAAAAATGAATTTAATTTATGTTGTCAAATAATAAATTCCTTGGAAAGTGTTGGTATGGAGGGCACCCGTGGATACGGTTAGCCATGGAAAGTGAAAGTTATGGTGGAAAAAGGAATAAACTTTATTTTCCGTTTGGGAACCGCATATGATATATCTATGCATGGAAAGTATTGGGAACTCTAAGTCATTTTCGTTGGTGGGATGGATACACCTCTCAAAATGTTTTTATATCTAAGTTTTTCACTTTGATCTCTAGCACGTCTACAAATCCCTACTTCCCTCTGCGAAGGCCTTTCTTTTACTTTATGCAATTTTCATTTTTGAGTCTCCATCTTCTCTTATAAAAGCACCAACTAGGAGGCAATATGATCGTACTTAAGTATTGGGTGTACCTAACATTCGAGTGTGCTTCATGAATGGATCAATGTTTGAGCATGATGGGCTAGGGATAGCTTATTTTAGCATTGATATTTTGAAAGACATGGTTGCTTGTTGATATGCTTGAGTTTCTAAATTATCATGTCAAAACTAGACTATTGCTTTGAACAACTAAAAGTCCAATTTTCCATGCTTTAAAGAAAAAAATATGATATGACATGATAGGCAGCATTCCACATCAAAAAAATTTGTTTTTATCACTTACCTACTCGAGGACGAGTAGGAGTTAAGCTTGGGGATGTTGATATGTCTCCAACGTATCTATAGTTTTTGATTGTTCAATCTTGGATGTTTTATAATCATTTTATATCATTTTTTGGTACTAACCTATTGACATAGTGCCAAGTGCCAGTTCATATTTTTCCGTGTTTTTTACAGACGGAGTCCAAATGCCATGAAACTTTACGGAGATTTTTTATGGACCAGAAGGAACATGTTGGGCCCTGGTTTCACCTGGGGGGAGTCCCGAGGAGGGGACAACCCACCGGGGCGTGCCAGGAGGCCCAGGCGCGTCCTGGTGGGTTGTGCCCACCTCGGGTGCCCCCCGGACCGCCTCTTTGCTCTATAAATACCCCAATATTTCCAGAACCCTATGGGAGTCGACGAGATATTCATCCAGCTGCCGCAGAGTCTAGAACCACCAGATCCAATCTAGACACCATCTCGGATGGGGTTCACCACCTCCATTGGTGCCTCTCCGATGATGCGTGAGTAGTTCTTTGTAGACCTTCGGGTCCGTGGTTAGTAGCTAGATGGCTTCATATCTCTCTCTCTTGATTCTCAATACAATGGTCTCTTGGAGATCCATATTATGTAACTATTTGCGGTGTGTTTGTTGGGATCCAATGAACTTTGAGTTTATGATCAGATCTATCTTTTATATCCATGAAAGTATTTGAGTTTCTTTGATATCTTTTATGCATGATTTCTTATAGCCGCATATTTCTTCTTTGATATTTGGGTTTTGTTTGGCCAACTTGATCTATTTATCTTGTAATGGGAAGAGGTGCTTTGTAGTGGGTTCGATCTTACGGTGCTTGATCCCAGTGATAGAAGGGGAACCGACACGTATGTATCGTTGCTACTAGGGATAAAACGATGGGGTCTATGTCTATATAGATAGATCTTGTCTACATCATGTCATCGTTCTTATTGCATTACTCCGTTTCTCCATGAACTTAATACACTAGATGCATGCTGGATATCGGTCGATGTGTGGAGTAATAGTAGTAGAAGTAGGCAGGAGTCGATCTACAAATCTTGGACATGATGCCTATATAATGATCATTGCCTGGATATCTTCATAATTATTTGAAGTTGCCCAATAGTAATTTTTTCACCCACCGCTTTGCTATTTTTCTCGAGAGAAGCCACTAGTGAAACCTACGGCCCCCCGGTCTTCTTTCTCATATTATTTTCCTTTGCGATCTATTTTTATTTGCTTTCATTTTTATATCTATTAATCCAAAAACCCAAAAATACCTTGCTGCAATTTATTTTATGTGGCGTTCGATCTATCAATATTTATAACCTTTTTCCCGTCACGCACCAATTTCTAGCACCGTTACCTAAAAGGTATTGACAACCCCTTTAACACGTCGGGTTGCGAGGATTTGTTATCTGTGTGCAGGGGCTATTTACATTGTGTTGCTTGGTTCTCCTACCGGTTCGATAACCTTGGTTTCATATCTGAGGGAAATACCTACCGCCGTTGTGCTGCATCATCCCTTCCTCTTTGGGGAAATACCGACATAGCTTCAAGCGACATCAGGTACCCCCTCTTGAACCGGAGAGTAGCGTAGCACAAGAAATGTTTATGTGGTGCCTTCACCGACTAGAGAGGACATTAATGATGATGATAATCATGAAACTTTAGATCGAGTTACCAGAGTGGTACGGCAACTCTATCCTGGAAATCATGTTGTTAGACAACGGTGAACCTTCGAACTATGAAGAAGTGATGACGGGCCCAGATTCCAACAAATGGCTTGAAGCCATGAAATCCGAGATAGGATCCATGTATGAGAACAAAGTATGGACTTTGGTGGACTTACTTGATGATCGGCAAGCCATAGAGAATAAGTGGATCTTTAAGAAGAAGACTGACGCGGATGGTAATGTGACCGTCTATAAGGCTCGGCTTGTCACTAAGGGTTATCGACAAGTTCAAGGATTTGACTACGATGAGACCTTCTCACCCGTAGCGAAGCTGAAGTCCGTACGAATCATGTTAGCAATTGCCGCATTCTATGATTATGAGATATGGCAAATGGACGTCAAAACGGCATTCCTTAACGGTTTCCTTAAGGAAGAATTGTATATGATGTAGCCAGAAGGTTTTGTCGATCCTAAGAATGCTGACAAGGTATGCAAGCTCCAGCACTCCATCTATGGGTTGGTGCAAGCATCTCGGAGTTGGAACATTCGCTTTGATGAAATGATCAAATCGTTTGGGTTTATACAGACTTATGGAGAGCCTGTATTTACAAGAAAGTGAGTGGGACCTCTGTAGCATTTCTCATATTATATGTGGATGACATACTATTGATGGGAAATCATATAGAACTTTTGGAAAGCATAAAGGCCTACTTGAATAAGTGTTTTTCAATGAAGGACCTAGGAGAAGTTGCTTACATATTAGGCATCAAGATCTATATAGAGATAAATCGAGACGCCTCATTGGTATTTCACAAAGCACATACCTTGACAAGATATTGAAGAAGTTCAATATGGATCAGTCCAGGAATGGGTTCTTGGTTGTATTGCAAGGTGTGAGATTGAGCGCAGCTCAACGCCCGACCTCGGCAGAAGAAAGATAAAAGATGAGTGTCATCCCCTATGCCTCGGCCATAGGCTCTATTATGTATGCCATGCTATGTCCCAGACCTGATGTGAACCTTGCCATAAGTTTGGTGGGGAGGTGCAAAGTGATCCCGGTATGGAACACTGGACAATGGTCAAGAATATCCTGAAGTACCTAAAAAGGACTAAGGACATGTTTCTCGTTTATGGAGGTGACGAAGAGCTCGTCGTAAAGGGTTACGTTTATGCTAGCTTCGACATAGATCTGGATGACTCCAAGTCACAAACCGGATAAGTGTATATTTTGAATTGTGGGGCAGACAGCTGGTGCAGTTGCAAGCAAAGCGTCGTGGCGAGATCTACATGTGAAGCGGAGTACATAGCTGCTTCGGAAGCAGCTCAGGAACGAGTCTGGATGAAGGAGTTTATCACCGACCTAGGAGTGATTCCCAATGTGTTGGGCCCAATGACTCTCTTCTATGACAACACTGGAGCTATTGCCATTGCCAAGTGAGGGAGTCCTGGATTAGGGGGTCCCCAGGTGTTCGGGCTGTGTGGCATGGGCCGGACTGATGGGCTGTGAAGATAAAAGATAGAAGGCCTTCCCTTGTGTCCGGACGGGACTCTCCTTTGTGTGGATGGCAAGCTTGGAGTTCGGATATGAAGATTCCTTTCTCTGTAAACCAACTCTGTACAACCCTAGGCCCCTTCGGGGTCTATATAAATCAGAGGGTTTAGTCCATAGAGGCAATCATAATCATATAGGCTAGACATCTAGGGTTTTAGCTATTACGATCTCAAGGTAGATCAACTCTTGTAACCCCTATACTCATCAAAGTCAATCAAGTAGGAAGTAGGGTATTACCTCCATTAAGAGGGCCCGAACCTGGGTAAACACCGTGTCCCTTGTTTCCTGTTACCTTCCATCCTCAGACGCACAGTTTCGGACCCCCTACCCGAGATTAGCCTATTTTCACACCGACATTGGTGCTTTCATTGAGAGTTTCGTTGTGCCATCGACAGAAGGTTCGATGGCTCGATCGATCATCTAAAATGATGCTATTTCAGGGGAGACCTTCCTCCCCGGCCCAATTTTCGTATTCGGCACTTCGCATTGCGTGCCAACTCGATTGGCCACCTCGAATAGATCGACAGCTACGCCCCTAGTCATCAGATCAGTTTCGGGAACCTAAACTATGTCGCTGATATCCGAGGAGAGTTGATATTCGGAGGGTTCGCGGCCCCGGCCATCGCTCCGGCCTTAGATCCGGAGCAAACCATCAGGTACGAAGATGGGAGTGTGGATCCCACCGGACTCTCCGTTGCAAACCGCATTATCGAGGATCCGGAGGCAACCATATCCACGGCGAACTCGGAATCAGTCCAGGTCCCCCTATCATTGAAAGGCCGGACTCGCCCCCAGACTCCAGATCTGAACTCTCGAAGTCCGTGCCAAGTAGGCAGGGCCAGGAGGCTTTCACCCCGGCCAGCCCCGCGGACTCTCGCTTCCACGTCCAAACCTCGCTCTTAAACGAGGCCCTGGACTTAATGTGATCCCTCGCTATTACAGAGGAATCACTTCTGAACTACGCCCAGCTAGGACTAGGGGCTGAGAGCGGGGAATTTTACGTCCCACCCACCACCCACTTCATAGCCACTTTCGAAGACCTAACCGACATGCTGGATTATGCCTCCGAAGACATTGATAGCATGGACGACGATGTCGGAGACGAGCAAGGCCAACACCCGCCGATTACCGGACGTTGGACGACGGCCACCTCCACATATGACGTATACATGGTGGACATACCCAAATAGGATGATGACGCAAACAGAGAAGATCCGATAGAGCAAAAACCTGATGAGGCACCAACGAAACGGCGACGCCAGCGGCGCCGCTCAAAATCGCGTCGTAGCAAAGTTAGTAATACCGGCACCGGAGATGATAACACTTTGGAGGATACCGAAGAGCCCGAAGTCCCCGTCGAGCCCACATCCAAACAAGACGATGTGGGAGAGGGGCAAGTCAACCCTGATGATCCGGTCGAGAACGGGGACTCGGAAGATAGTAATTATCTACTGCTCTCCGAAGACGATGTGAGCCTCGGCGACGAAGACTTCATTGTGCCAGAGGAACCACTCGAGCAGGAGCACTTTAAGCGCCAGCTAATCGCCACTACTAGAAGTCGAAAAAAGCAGCGGCGGCGGCTCCAAGCTGAACAGGATACACTCAACGATAGGTGGACACAAGTCCTAGCTGCCGAAGAGTATGGCCTTCAACGCCCAACTAAGAGTTATCCGAAGCGTCGGCTACTTCCACAATTTGATGATGAGGTTATCAAGCCCATACTGTCAAGACATGACCATCCTAATGAACCAGACCGGCCGCCACGTGGGCGAGATAAAGCGGCCACCTACACCAAACTCCAACCTGCACCACCTCGCTGTAAAGGCAGAGAGACAACGGCTCCAAGATACACCTACGACCTACAGCAGGACCTGGACAATAGAGCAGGCCAAGCCAGATCAATCTATAGATCGAGGGGGCAATCTTCAATGCGTGAACACGGCCATCAGGCCTGGCACAGCAGGCACAACCTCACTTGGGCCGAAAACCGCATACGAACTTCATCCGAACTGAGTCGTGACATTGCCCGATACAGAGGCGCCGCACACCCCCTATGCTTCACCGACGAGGCAATGGAGCACGAGTTCCCAGAAGGGTTTAAACCCGTAAACATTGAATCATACGTTGGAAAAATAGATCCCGCGGTATGGATCGAAGATTTCCTTCTCCATATCCACATGGCCCATGGTGATGATCTCCATGCCATCAAGTACCTCCCCCTAAAACTCAAGGGACCAGCACGGCACTGGTTAAACAACCTAGCAGAAAACTCTATTGGTAGCTGGGAAGATTTGGAAGATGCCTTTAGAGACAACTTCCAAGGCACCTATGTTCGGCCTCCATATGTTGATGACCTTAGTCACATTGTCTAGCAACTCGGAGAGTCAGCCCGAAAACTCTTGACCAGGTTCTTAATTAAAAAGAACCAAATTGTCGATTGTCCGGATGCCAAAGCCCTCGCGGCCTTTAAACACAGCATCCGTGATGAGTGGCTCGCCCGACACCTCGGCCAAGAAAAGCCAAAGTCTATGGCAGCCCTCACCACACTCATGACCCGCTTTTGCGCGGGAGAAGACAGCTGGCTTGCTCGTCGAAGAAACAGTACTAGCGAACATGGCACCTCCGAAGCCAGAGATGGCAATGGCAGGCCATGACACAACAAACACAAGCATCGAATCAACAATGCAGATACCGAAGATACAGCGGTCAACGCCGGATTCAGTGGCTCTAAACCCGGTCAGTGGAAGAAGCCATTCAAAGGAAATAAAGATGGTCCATCCTGTTTGGACAGAATACTCGGTAGGCCTTGCCAAATCCATGGCACCCCTGACAAGCCTGCCAATCACACCAACAGAAATTGTTGGGTCTTTAAACAGGCTAGTAAGCTAAACACCGATGATAAGGGGAAAGGGCCGCCCAGCTAGGACGACGATGAAGAACCTCGCCCACCGAACACAGGGGGACAAAAGAAATCCCCACCCCTGCCCCCCTGAGGTCAAAACAGTGAATATGATATATGCTACACACATCCCAAAGAGGGAGCACAAGGGCGCATTGAGGGACGTCTATGCCATAGAGCCAGTCGCCCAAAAATTTAACGCATGGTCAGCCTGCCCGATCACTTTCGATCGTAGAGACCATCCGACCAGTATCCATCATGGACGTTCGGCCGCATTGGTCCTCGATCCAATTATCGACGGATTCCACCTCACGCGAGTCCTTATGGACGGCGGTAGCAGTCTCAACCTGCTTTATCAGGACACTGTCCGTAAAATGGGTATTGATCCATCAAGAATCAAGCCCACTAAAACCACCTTTAAAGGAGTAATACCTGGCGTAGAGGCCTGTTGCACAGGATCCATAACGCTGGAAGTCGTCTTTGGCTCCCTAGATAACTTCCGAAGAGAAGACTTGATCTTTGACATTGTCCCCTTCTACAGTGTCTATCATGCACTGCTCGAACGAACCGCTTTCGCCCGTTTCAACGCAGTCCCGCACTACGCTTATCTAAAGCTCAAGATGACTGGACCACGTGGCGTTATAAAAGTCAATGGAAACATGGAGCGCTCCCTCCGTATGGAGGAGCATACCATGGCCCTTGCAGCCAAAGTACAGGGTGGCCTCATTAAGCCGAATACTACATCGGCAGTCAAGCCGCCGGACACTGTCAAACGAGTCTGGTCTACCCTGCAGAATGGACGTCCGGCTCATCCAGAGCTAGACTAGCAATTCAGCCTTCGTCAAAACCCCAACCTGATAGCGGCATATGTACCGCGCGTGCATAACTACGCACTAAAGATACCATGGGCTAGGGCGGAGGCCTACTAAAAATATGGTCCACAACAGGGTTCGACCTATCCGGACCCTCATATTCTACCTTTTCTTATTATTATTTTTATTTTTCAGGTTTTTTGCAACCCATGTCACTTCTCGACGGTACCAAGGGCCCTTCTTCTAGGCCCCTTATGTATGCTCAATCGTTTATCCTCTCAAAGGATCACACACCAAGGTGATCAGCAGCGCAGACGTGCGGCAAAGTACCCAAAGGATCGTCAAGATCATCTTCCCTTTTTCAAGACCTGTATATTGCTTTCCCTTGTGACCGAGATGTAAAATAGCCTAGATGCTTATCGCATCCTCTGTAAAAATACGTTTTGATGTATCAATCAGAATATAATGGAAACAGTTTTGCCCAACCCTGTCCGGTATTGGCTTATTTCCTAATATGTATTCCCTCTTTACGACATATTGATGGATATACATTGGCACGATTCAAATCGCCAGGGGCTTTATCCAGCCACATATATATATTTCAAACAAAACAAGTCCGAAAACTTTTATAGTATGCTTCGGCATCCCGAATATGGCACTATATGCATCGGCTCCGAATCATGTCTTCCGCCAATAGTTCGGTTGCCCGGCTCCTGTGATTACCCACCTTATGTTCCGCTTGTTCAGCTAAGGTAGTAAAGGGACAACTAATGCGATTGTGTTTCTGGTTCGTCTGGTCAAAAACCTCAGTAGAGAAAGCCGAAAATTGACTGTCATGATGCGGTGAGAGCTGGTCAGCAATTCGGCGACCTACTAAATCTCTAGCGATTTCTTCCGTATTACACGAAGGACTGGCTCTCTCTAGTCACGTCCTTAAGGCATCCAAGTTTGGATAGCCGCACACGCACTAGGGGCTATATCACAGTCCCATTGTCAAACTCCTATGATTAAGTGAGAGTTATAAAGCCGCATAGTCCGATTTCCTAGTTCGCCGCACTAACACCTCCTTCACGGACCAAAAGGTTAGGTCAAGTGTGGTTATGTGCTAGACCGAACACCCCCGTAGTATCTACGTGGGGGCTGAAGCCGACGACTGGCAAACTCTCAGGGATAAAAATGGCCGCACAAGAGGACAAACACTTTAAAATAAACAGCATAAATATATTACAACGTTCTGGCTCATACAACGCCTGGTCAGCTCAGATACATTCACTCGAATATAATGTCCTTCGAGCATTGGCCCTCTATCAAGCGGGCACCCTCTAGGACGTCTTCAAAATAACGCTCTGGCTTGGGATGATCCTTGCCTCCGGGCAGACCCTCAACCGCCATGATGGTGGCCTTCATTTTCGCTAGTGCATCTTGACACGGGCAAAAGCCATCCGCGCACCTTCTATACACGACGACCACTTGACCACGTCAATACGGGGAAGCGTGTTAACAAGTCGCTGCACCAGGCCAAAATAGCTGCTGGGGATGGGTTCGACCGGCCATAGCCGGACTATGACTTCCCTCATGGCCAATCCGGACATCCTATGCAGCTCAGACCACTATGACATATGGTCATTCAACAGCACTGGGCGCTCCTGCACCGTGAACTGTGACCAGAATAGTTTCTCCGTCGTATGCCCCTCTTGGGCCTGGAAGAACTGCGTAGCATCGGCCGTACTCTTTGGTAGATCCGCAAAGGCATCTAGAGCAATCCATAGTCAAGTGAGCAATACATACTTCTGATTGCGGAATTCACTCTATAAAAGAAAAGGCTTACCATCCGCTATTCGTCTGGCCTACTTGATCTCTTCGGCACCGCTCGGGATTCGGCCCGTGCTTCCTCGGCCTCTTTAAGGGCCTTAGCAAGGTTAGTCGCCTGGGTTTTATTCTTCTCCTCTAGGGACTCACACTTATTGGCGGCGTCCTTGAGCGCCTGCTCCACTTTGGTCACCCGCTCCTCATATTGGCAGCGGACGACCTTCTCAGACTTCAGGTCCTCAGCCGCTTTATCAGCGCCCGCTTTGTTCACCCTTGCCTGCTCCTTGACTTGGGCAAGCTCACCCCTAAAGGCCTCGACCGCAGCAGCACTGCCTGTAATCATACACATAGCAGCGCATGAACTTTGACTCAAGATCCGCATATTAATACAGGCATGAACAAAATATTCTGAAGCATACCTTGGGCTTCATCAAATTTCTTGTTGATACAGACGAGATCCTCATCAGCCAGCCCGAGCTTACATTTGAGCTCGGAGACTTCGGCGGCCTAGGCGGTTGCCGCTAACAGCGAAGCCTGCGTCTCACGATATAATAGTACATTATCTCCTGCGAATATTATCGATCCTCCGTTCGCCCTTTTTCAAAGAACAACCAGAGTCTCAGGGGCTACTATCTATGCACAGGCATCTTTTTCATATGAAAAGTGGTCAGGAATATTACATCGCATACCTCGAAGCCTGTTAGCAGGCTAGTGACGGCCTCGTTCAGCCCACTCTTGGCGGACTGAACCTTCTCAATCACCACACCCATCAGGGTGCGCTGCTCCTCCACGATGGAAGCACATTGCAGTGCCTCCATCAGTGTGTTCGGCTCCTCTGGATTAGTGGAGGTTGTTGCGGAAGTTGGCACTCCCTCCTCTTATGCGGGGGGTTGCCTATTCGATTCCGGAGCCACTTGGGTTTCCGGAATAGTGTTCGGCTGGGGGCCGGATTGGTCAAGGCCCCCGCCGTCAGTCTTCGTGGGGATTGCTCCCCGTGTGTTTTCGTCGGCCAAGGCGTTACCCTCTGGCGCTGCTTCGGCGGCCTCCCATTGAGGGAGTCCTGGATTAGGGGGTCCCCGCGCGTCCGAGCTCTGTGATGTGGGCCAGACTGGTGGGCCATGAAGGTACAAGAGAGAAGGCTCCCCCCTCATGTCTGGATGGGGCTCTCCTTGGCGTGGAAGGCAAGCTTGGCATTCGGATATGAAGATTCCTATCTCTGTAAACCGACTCTGTACAATCCTAGTCCCCTCCGGTGTCTATATAAACCGAAGGGTTTAGTCCGTAGGGACGATCATAATCATACAGGCCAGTGATACGTCTCCAATGTATCTATAATTTTTTTTATTGTTCCATGCTATTATATTATCTGTTTTGGATGCTTATGGGCTTTATTATACACTTTTATATTACTTTTGGGACTAACCTATCAACCGGAGGCCCAGCCCAAATTGTTGTTTTCTTGCCTATTTCAGTGTTTCGAATAAAAGGAATATCAAACGGAGTCCAAACGGAATGAAACCTTCGGGAGAGTTATTTTTGGAACAGAAACAATCCAGGAGACTTGGAGTAGACGTCAGGGAAGCTTCGAGGTGGCCACAAGGCAGGGAGGCACGCCTGCCCCCTGGGCGCGCCCCCCACCCTCGTGGGCCCCTCGTGGCTCCCCTGACTGACTTCTTTCGCCTATATATATAGATCAATATACCCTAAAAACATCGAGGAACATAATAGATCGGGAGTTCTGCCGCCAGAAGCCTCCGTAGCCACCGAAAACCAATCTAGACCCGTTCCGGCACCCTGCCGGAGGGGGGAATCCCTCTCCGGTGGCCATCTTCATCATCTCGACGCTCTCCATGACGAGGAGGGAGTATTTCACCCTCGGGGCTAAGGGAACGTACCAGTAGCTATGTGTTTGATCTCTCTCTCTCTCTCTCTCTCGTGTTCTTGAGGTGGTACGATCTTGATGTATCGTGAAGCTTTGCTATTATATTTGGATCTTATAATGTTTCTCCCCCTCTACTCTCTTGTTATGAATTGAGTTTTCCCTTTGAAGTTATCTTATCGGATTGAGTCTTTAAGGATTTGAGAACACTTGATGTATGTCTTGCATGTGCTTATCTGTGGTGACAATGGGATATCACGTGATCCACTTGATGTCTGTTTTGGTGATCAACTTGCGAGTTACGTGACCTCGTGAACTTATGCATAGGGGTTGGCACACGTTTTCGTCTTGACTCTCCGGTAGAAACTTTGGGGCACTCTTTGAAGTTCTTTGTGTTGGTTGAATAGATGAATATGAGATTGTGTGATGCATATCGTATAATCATACCCACGGATACTTGAGGTGACATTGGAGTATCTAGGTGACATTAGGGTTTTAGTTGATTTGTGTCTTAAGGCGCTATTCTAGTACGAAATCTATGATAGATCGACCCGAAAGAATAACTTTGAGGTGGTTTCGTACCCTACAATAATCTCTTTGTTTGTTCTCCGCTATTAGTGACTTTGGAGTGACTCTTTGTTGCATGTTGAGGGATAGTTATATGATCCAATTATGTTATTATTGTTGAGAGAACTTGCACTAGTGAAAGTATGAACCCTAGGCATTGTTTCCTAGCATTGCAATACCGTTTAGGCTCACTTTTAACAGTTTCTACCTTGCTGTTTTTATATTTTCAGATTACAAAAACCTATATCTACTATTCATATTGCACTTGTATCACCATCTCTTCGCCGAACTTGTGCACCTATACAATTTACCATTGTATTGGGTGTGTTGGGGACACAAGAGACTCTTTGTTATTTGGTTGCAGGGTTGTTTGAGAGGCCATCTTCATCCTACGCCTCCCACGGATTGATAAACCTTAGGTCGTCCACTTGAGGGAAATTTGCTACTGTCCTACAAACCTCTGCACTTGGAGGCCCAACAATGTAAAGAAGGTTGTGTAGTAGACATCAAGCTCTTTTCTGGCGCCGTTGCCGGGGAGGTGAGTGCTTGAAGGTATATCTTTAGATCTTGAAATCAAATCTTTTAGTTTCTTTTTCTATCACTAGTTTAGTTTATAAAAGAAAACTACAAAAAATGGAATTGAGGGTGCCTCATATGCTTCATCTTTTTAATATCCTTCATGAAAATAAGGATTCCGATAATTGTGCCAAATTACTAGAGGAAGAATGCATTAGAATGTTTGGCACTAAATCTTTGAATGATGAGCATGATTGCAATGTTGTTAGTATGAATTCCTTGAATATCTATGATGCTAATGATATGCAAAGCCACAAGCTTGGGGAAGTTATGTTTGATGAAGATGATATTTTTTTGTCCCCCAAATTTTGATGAGCAAATTTATTATGATGATAGCATGCCTCCTATTTATGATGATTATATTGATGAAAGTGGGTTTGGAAGAGTGGCAACTTTAGGAAGTAACGATCCCACTATTTTGGAGGATGTTGAATCTTATTGTGATAATTATGAAAGTGGATTTGGAGAGGTCATGACTTTATTTAGTGATGAATCCACTATTTCGGAAGAGGTTCCAATTGATTATGAGAATAAAGTTGCTATCTATGATGATTATTGTGATGACATGTATGCTATAAAGAATAATTATAACCATGAAACTTGTCATCATGATTTTAGTTTTCAATTGGATTATGCCTCACATGATAATTATTTTGTTGAGTTTGCTCCCACTATCATTCATGAGAAGAATTTTGCTTATGTGGAGAGTAGTAAATTTTCTATGCTTGTAGATCATGAAAATAATGCTTTATGTGATAGTTATATTGTTGAATTCATTCATGATGCTACTGAAAATTATTATGAGGGAGGAATATATGCTTGTAGGAATTGCAATAATATCAAGTTTCCTCTCTATGTGCTTAAAGTTTTAAAGTTACACTTGTTTTGCCTTCCTATGCTAGTTGATTATTGTTCCCATAAGTTGTTTGCTCACAAAATCCCTATGCATAGGAAGTGGGTTAGACTTAAATGTGCTAGTCATATTCTTCATGATACTCTCTTTATGTTTTAATTGTTATCTTTTATGTGAGCATCATTGAAATCATCATGCCTAGCTAGGGGCGTTAAACGATAGCGCTTGTTGGGAGGCAACCCAATTTTATTTTTGTTCTTCGCTTTTTGCTCCTGTTTAGTAATAAATAATTCATATAGCCTCTGTTATGATTGAGTTTTTATGTTTTAATTAGTGTTTGTGCCAAGTAGAACCTTTGGGAAGACTTGGGGAAAGTCTTTGCGATCTTGCTGTAAAAACAAAAACTTTAGCGCTCACGAGAATTGCTGCCATTTATATTGGAGAGTGCTATTTAGTTAATTCTTCTATGAAGATGATAAATAGATAAATTCTCACGTCCAGAAATTTATTTCAGAATTTTTGGGGTTCCAGAAGTATGAGTTAGTTACAGATTACTACAGACTGTTCTGTTTTTGACAGATTCTGTTTTTCGTGTGTTGTTTGCTTATTTTGATGAATCTATGGATAGTAATGGAGTTTATAAACCATAGATAAGTTGTAATACAGTAGGTTTAACACCAATATAAATAAAGAATGAGTTCATTACAGTACCTTGAAGTGGTTTTTTGTTTTCTTTCGCTAACGGAGCTCACGAGATTTTCTGTTAAGTTTTGTATTGTGAAGTTTTCAAGTTTTGGGTAAAGATTTGATGGATTATGGAACAAGGATTGGCAAGAGCCTAAGATTGGGGATGCCCATGGCAACCCAAGGTAAAATCCAAGGACACCAAAAAGCCTAAGCTTGGGGATGCCCCGGAAGGCATCCCCTCTTTTGTCTTTGTTCATCGGTAACTTTACTTGGAGCTATATTTGTATTCACCACATGATATGTGTTTTTCTTGGAGAGTCTTGTATGATTTGAGTCTTTGCCTTTTAGTTTACCACAATCATCCTTGCTGAACACACATTTTGAGAGAGACACACATGAATCAGAATTTATTAGAATACTCTATGTGCTTCACTTATATCTTTTGAGCTATAAAGTTTTTGCTCTAGTGCTTCACTTATATCTTTCAGAGCATGGTGGTGGTTTCATTTTATAGAAATAATTGATATCTCATGATTCACTTATATTATTTTGAGAGTCCTTTAGAACAGCATGGTAATTTGCTTTTGATATTATAAAAAACTTTCATATAAGTGCATTGAATACTAAGATAAGTGTGATACTTGATGATTGTTTTGAGATATGGAGATAGTGATATTAAAGTTTTGCTAGTTGAGTAGTTGTGAATTTGAGAAATACTTGTGTTGAAGTTTGCAAGTCCCGTAGCATGCACATATGGTAAATGTTGTGTAACAAATTTGAAACATGAGGTGTTATTTGATTGTCTTCCTTATGAGTGGCGGTCGGGGATGAGCGATGGTCTTTTCTTACCAATCTATCCCCCTAGGAGCATGCACGTAGTGTCGTTGTCAAAACCGGCGGATCTCGGGTAGGGGGTCCCGAACTGTGCGTCTAAGGTTGATGGTAACAGGAGATAGGGAACATGATGTTTACCCAGGTTCAGGCCCTCTCTATGGAGGCAATACCCTACTTCCTGCTTGATTGATCTAGATGAATATGAGTATTACAAGAGTTGATCTACCACAAGATCGTAATGGCTGAACCCTAGAAGTCTAGCCTGTATGACTACGGTATTGAGTATATCCACTACAAAAAAAATACACTTCCGTGATGATACGTGTTTGTCACAGTAGGTCGCTTTTTTTGTCATGCATGTACATCCATGACAAATTTATGACAGAATCAAGATAGTCATACCTGTGCTGTCGTAGAAGTGTTCCATGACATTACCAAAATTATCATCACGGAAGTGTCCACTTCCACGACGATAAATCGCGCGTCACAGAAGTGCTGTCTTCAAGGGTGACCGACACGTGGCATCTACCGTAACGGAACGCCGTTAAGCTATCGGGTCGGGTTTTGGATCCGATAACCCGTTAACAGCCCCGACCAATAGGGATTTTCCACATGTAAAATCATCATTGGCTAGAGGAAACATGTGTCGGCTCATCGTCGGGACAGATGTCATCCACTCACTGGACAGGAGGCGCCTATGATACGTCGACACGTGGCACGGCCCAACAAGTTTAAATGGGCCGGCCCAACTAAAGGCCCACAAGATTTTGCGGACCATAATGGGCCGGCCCAGCTAAAGGCCCATGAGATTTTGCGGACCATAATGGGCTGGCCCAGCTAAAGGCCCACAAGATTTCGCGGGCCATATTGGGCTGGCCCAGGTAAAGGCCCACAAGATTTTTGTGTGCCATAATAGGCCGGCCCAGGTAAAGGCCCACAAAATTCTTGCGGATCATAATGGGCCGGCCCAGCTAAAGGACCACGAGATTTCGCCGACATTAATGGGCCGGCCCAGCTGTAGGCCCACAAGATTTTGAGGACCCTAGTAGGTCGGCCCGTTAACTGGCTGCCATGTTTTGGGACAAATGTCGGCCCATATTTGATATGGTCTATTAATGGCCTGCCACACTCCGGGACTAATAGTGGCCCATATGAGATCCGGCCTGTTAAAAGCCTACCACGTTCTGGGCCAAATTACGGCCCAGATCAGGTCCGGCCCTTTAAGAGGTTTTGGGCCTAATTATGGCCCATATCAGATTCGGCCCGTCAACTGGACACTATGCTTTTGGGCCCACTTGCTAAAAGCCCACTTAGTAATTCGGCCTGATATTAGTTTTGGCCTGTTAAGGGCCCGTTTAACATTTCGGCCCTATATTAATTTCAGCCTGTTAAAAGCCCGTCATATAGTTGGGCCTAACTACGGACCGGTTTGCATCCGGCCTGCTCGCAGCCGATATCTGATTGGGCCAAACAAGGACCGAGACAATTTTTCAGCCTGTTAAAAGCCCGTGATTTGATTCGCACAATCATGGGCCGGGGTTCATTTCGGGCTGCCGCCGGCCCGTGAGCTGATCGGCACGTTTCAGGCCCAACCTACATCGTGATTGCATGACGGCCCGATTGTGTACCGTAATTTTACGGTTTGGTCGGTTTACTACGAAGACAGGATATATATACAGTAAAATAACTGTAGCATCGTGAATAAGAAAAAACCTATACTATACAATAAAGAAATTACGGCATATTACACCCACTGGGCATCAAAGTTCGCCACTATGATAATAAAGCACAAGCAGACAGCAGATTACATACACTGGGCATCAAAGATCGCCACCAGTGCAAATAAACACGCCGCCAAAATAATATACAAAACTGACAGCACTTCAATAGAGTTCAAGAAAGGTTGTGCTTGTTCAACACTTATATCTTCCTCACTCTGAAAGATAAACAAGCAGACAAATGACAGGTTTTGCACATAAAAGTATCAGTGCTGACAATTCATCACATTTCTTACTGATGAATAAAGTGACACATTTTAAATTTGCATTAACACAATATGGTATTGTTCAGTTCAAGACATGGCAGGAAATGACATTGTGAAGGAGTTGGCAGCTTCACGACACCACTGGATTACAGATCAAGAACTCATAAGTATCAATGCTTAGTGTGCTGTCAATTTATACCATTTCAGATTGGCAAATAAAGAGACGGTTTAAATAATAGTAGAATGATATGACATTTTTCATAGTTAAGACATTGCAGAATATGACATTGTGCTGTAGTGGGTAGGTTCACCACACCACTGGATTACAGATGAAGAACAGAAGCATACATGCAGTGCAAAAGAAGATCACTTGCTCTGTATAGTTTAATTTACATGGTATGAAGAAGGAACTTGGTTGTACAACTGAAAACTTAAATTGAGAAAGGACGAACTTTTGTTTATGAACTACATATAATAGACTTTAAACAAGCAATTTGATGCAAACACCAAAAATAAACAGCTGTTCCAGTCATGTCTAACCAAATATATACAACAAAGTTTGAAGGCTTCAGATGGAAAAACTTACATTATTGGTGAAGACAGGCTCTATAAAGGCCTTGTCCATGCTGATGGGGGGGGGCAATTCAAGAATTTTACCACATAATCTTCTTCAAAAGCATTGCCTTTATTCTACATTTTGTTAAGAGTAAATATAGATGTGATAATATACGAAAAAATGTAGAATATTTAAGATAAGATGAAGAGTGATGCTACATAACCAAGTAGCTATAAATGTAAGTGCAGCGATATAGGCAAAAGGTACAGCCAAGAGCAATGCACAGCTAAACTTCTTCAGTACCAACCTTATGGTAAGAGTAAATATAGATCTGATGTGTAGAAAATGGAGGGCAAAGGAAAATAAGCTGCAGAGTGATGGTACATGAACAACTACCTGTCATTATAAGTACACTGATAAAGGACAGCATGTACTTACAAGAACAATGAAGAGCTAAAAAACATTGGCATTGGATATATTCTACACTAATGTAACCATTCATACAGATCAGATAATTTGGAGTGAATAATTGATAAGCAAGCTATCATGCATACTGCTGTCACATAATGAACCAGGTGTGTATGCAAGTACAGTGATACAGGACAACAGGTACTAACAAGAGCAAAGCAGCGGGCATCATATTTGCGATATCCTGTCATTCTTGTCAAACCGGAATTCTTCTTCGAGCAGATTTCCTGCAAAAAAGATCCGTAAGGCACATGCGGAAAAGTAGAAGTTCAAATTGTCATGTGATTTCATAGACAGTACCTCATCCTGGGAACGAGACCAGTGCATAACAAGGTTTTTCCATTCAATGTCTTCTAAATTTAGCACAGGAGACTTCACCGGAAATTCTTTTATAGACTTGCCATCAAAGTGTGATTTCCTCAGGTAACACCGATACTGCTGCAATGCTTCCTTGAAAAGCACAAGCAAGATTTGCTCGTCATGACTATCCAGATTGACCCTCGCCTAGTTACAACAGTGTAATGTAAATCATTGATGTGTTCAATCAACAGAAAACAGGAAAATAATAGCCATGAATAATAGCACTTACACGTAAGTTGGACAGGAAGATGTGAAAATGGTGTTTGTCTGCACAATAATCTTCCCATGATGGGAATATATGCACGTAGTCCCTAACAACATTGAAAGCATTGTCTTTTAAACTGGGAATAAATGGAATGAGGTTCCAATCTCCAGGAATTGGCCGTCTCTGTAGTTGGGATAGGTCTTCAGCCGGTGGACTTGCTATACTTTTTGCTGGAGTGGGATTTTTCTGTGGTACAGCTCGTGCTATGGCAAATGAAATCGGTATACCTTTTGCTGGAGTGCAGGTCCTGTATGGTGGGGCTAGTGGTGTGGCCAGTGAAGTATGGGTACAGTCTACTGGAGTCGGTCCTATGTTTTGTGTCACTGGTTGTACAACCAATATAAGTGGGGTGATGTCTGATTTCTCCGACACCACCACGTTTTTCAAGGACTTTGCTGGTGCTCCTTCAGGTTCGACAATCACCCTCTTCCTTTTTGATGTCTGATGCACAAGAACAACATTTGAGTGGAAAAACATGGTATGATGACAGATGGAATATGTATTGATAATGGATGGGCATGGCATCTCGACATATACGATGAGTAAACTAAGGAGATGGTGGTGCAACAAAGTAGAAGAAATGCAAGACAACATATGCAAGATACGCACAATCAATAAAACCTTGACAAATTAGAACATGCACCTTGATGGGTGAACAGGACATGCCATCTGCTTTTGACTCCTCGAGGTTAGAATAGTCATTAGGATGATATTCTGAACAAGAATCAACAGGTGGGGAGCGTACGAGTTTCATTGCTTCCAGAATGGCACTCAATGCCTTGCTGCCAATTTTGTAAGTCATTGCAGTGTTCCACAATATTCTTCTGATGCGCGGATTCTGATATTCACTATAATTGCGTATAATATCTGAGAACCATGAAAACATAAATAGTTGTGAGATTATCTTTGTAATGCAGATGATATTCTAATATAGGGGCACCCCTGTAAACACTTGTGTGCTATCACTAGATTCTGATGAGAGAGCTCATGTGTCCTGTAATATGGTGTGTGCATTTATATAATCTGGCACAAGTACACAAAAAATAGGCTCCAGAAGTAAGGATAGCTGGCAGATGATAGGTTCATAATATACTGTATAGAGAGTTTATTGCCAAACCATGATAACAAGAGCACACAGCAACTAGGCAGATCATAGGGGCTGTTTGGTTTTAGGACTAGCATTGCCACACTTTGCCACACATTTTTTTCCAAACTTGACAAAGGTTAGTTCATCAAAATGAGAGCCACAAGTTGGCAAGCCTAAGGGAATCTTGCCACAGTTTTTGTGTGTATGCCATGTGGGGTCCAAGTGTGGCTTGCCTAAGATGTGGCTTGAACCAAACACTCACCTAAGTTGGTCAAACATGCCTAACCTTAGGTGTGGCAATCTTTGGCAAAGTTAGTCACAAACCAAACAGCCCCATAGTGTACATAACAGGGGTACACCATAACCAGGATATATAAATCGGGAAAGTGGAACTGGATGGAAATTACGGTGTTGTATTGCCACTAGTAATTGAAAGCCTATCGATCACGTACAGGCCAGCTCTATCAGCTGTTGACTGCAGATGTCCATGCTCCCCTTCCTGACAAGGAACATACTATGCTTCCCATACAGAACACCGCACGGGCCGCCGGCCGAACCACCGGCCCCATCGCCTGTGTTCCTCCGCCACCCCCACCCCCGCCCCCACCCACGTCGAGTTTTCTTCGTTCGACGAGGCCCCACCACCGCCCCCCACAACCACCGTCCCCACCTGAACCCCTTCGATCACACCGGCGAACTCCGACGAGCTCTGAAAAATCGACTGACCCAATTTTGAAATTTTTTCTACTATGATTTAACTAGTGTGGAATATAAAAGGGGAAAACCATAAGAATTGCGAGTATGGTGTTGAGCGTGCCATGGCGGATCTGAAGGTACAAACTGGACAAAGGCAACTTCGCAACCAAGACAACAAATCAGAGTAAAGCAGTGGTGATCTATTTTCTTGCTGCGATAAATAAGTTGAGCAGATATGAAAGAGTACCGCCTCTGGTGCGGCGCCGTGTACGCATCTGCTGAGAATTTGATGGTGCTGCGGTAGAGATGGCTATCGGCGGCGTGGAAGCAGATCTAGGAGGGTAGACGGTGGCGGCGGGGCGCGGTGGACGAGACGGTCGTAGGAGCGGCGCCGGCAAGGTGGACGACGGCGGGGATGAAGCGATAGGATGGGATGCAAGGATCTACAGCAACACTAGTCGGTTGGGGATAGGACGGTAATCTTGCATACACCGAATATTTACCGACGAGAGTTTGTTTTTGGCGCCCACCGTGTATGAGTATGAATCGGGGAGGGAGTCGATTTCGGCCGAGGACACACTGTGTTTTGGCGCCCACCGTGTATGAATCCGGATGAGAGGCGGTTACGTCATGTTTGGGTGAAATTACAAACCTACCCCTATTGAAACCTATAGAAATTCAGCATATAGGCTTTGCGTGGCACGGATAGGCAGTAGTGATTTCCATCTCGCAGATTTTGGTTTCGGGCGGTTACTGCGACTTTCCCCGCTTCGTTCAAATTTTACAGAGTGCACGTTTACCGTGCCAACTCAATTCGAATCCCGTTTGTATTCTATTTTTTTCGGGCGGGATCCATTTTCAATTGGAATTACATTCTATATACATCATTTTATATATATATATACTTTCAAAAGCACAACAAAGAATTCTGCTCCTTTATATGTATAATATGATTTACAAATACAACGATCTCGAAATCTTAAGGTTGAATTCGAAAAAATTTAACCAAATTATGTTCTACTAAAATGTATGGATCAGTAATATCTACATATTAAATAACATAGATGTGCGTGAATTCATATGAGTATGCATGTTTGATAGATCAATTTTGGTCCGAGTATGGATTACATGTATCATAATCTCGAATTCAAATATTTGAATCCCTTTTTTGTTCACTCCTTTCACGCCCATCTCTCTCGCATGCATGCTCCTTCAGGTAGCTATCACTCTCTTTTCTCCAGCTCACCCGCAGGCTCACTTCATGTTGCTCCTATCCTTGCAAACATGGTCTCTCGACGTCTCCCTTGACAAGTGTCACAATCTCCCTATCATTATAAATTACACGGTTTTCATTATCTCTCACGTCTCTACTGTTCTCTGGTATCACTCGGTACCTAAGCTTTCTTTTTCACCGCCAAACACACAGTCTCCACTCGTCTTTCACTTTGTCTTTCTCTCTATGGGATTCTCTCACACACACCCTATATGTCTCTACATATGACTCATACCACTAAAATTACTCTCTCTATCTCTCCTGTAGACACAATAGTTGTTGCGGACTCCTTTTCGTCTCCATCCCAGACTGACATTATTCATTTGTTTACCGATCAGACAACCCCGACTACCGTCTCCTCTCTCTCTCTCACAGACACACATGCACAACTCCAACCACTAAAATGTGAATGGAAAACGAGATTTTGTTATACCCAAACAAAAAAGGACTAGAGGGAGTGATTGCTCTGACACAGACACGACCTCTCATAGCGCAAGCATTGAACCGGCGCGCCGGCCAAGAGGGCCGCACTCTCTGCAGGCCCAGCTGAGCACGCCTCCTCGCCGCGTGCAACCAGCTTAAGACTGCCCCGCTGGCCTTCATTGAATCCGCGCGTGTGCTGGCAACACGTCCTTCCGCGAGCTGGCAGGCATTTTAGAACACAAAAAATGACTAAAATATAATTAATTTACGCATGGTCTTGACTTGTTGTGCTCGCACTGGTAGGAGGAACTAGTAGAGTATTTTCTTTATTTATAACTCTCCTCACATTTTTTTGGCTTTGAAGTGAATCATGGTTGTGGACATTATGTATGAATGTGCAGATATCTGTGCACATGAGTTTGATGTGGAAGTTGAACTTGGAATGTCAACTTGGAATGTCGGGCTTGCGCGTGAACTATACCACGTCCAATGCTTCGTCTGTTATTGTTTGGAAAGTAATTGTTGTTATTACATGACCCGAAAAAAAACATTTTGTGCCACATCAGTAGATGCACGGACATCACAACAGGCATGCTGACTGGATAAACATTTGAACCTAGCTATTATGAAGGAAATTTCATATTGACAACAGTTTTAGATAGCAGGAGACGCCTAGCCTGCTCCGCCTCTGCTAGCTTATTTTTGGTTTCTTCCATCTCTTCTTTGGCTTGGGTGAAGAGAGCATCTGATTGCTCTTTTCGCTTCTTCAGGAACTCAGCTACATTCTCAAGGGCTGTTGCACGCTTTCTTTCAGCCTTTACTAATGCCACGAGGACACGAACAGCTGACGACTCCACCTGTCTTGTGTATAATCCAGCATCATCTAGGAATTTGCACCTTGTGTCTAATCCAGCATCATTATGGAACTGGCACCTTGTGTGTAATCCAGCCTCATTTTGGAAACATGATCTCGAGATTGACCATACTTCCCTCCTCGCAGGAACTGCATCCTGACATGAAGTTACTTCTTTTTTAGATCAATACTCAGAGCAACCTAGATCCATTTAGTAGAAGCCAGATAAACAGAACTCGGAGAAGTGAATTCAAAAGGAAAAAATAAATAAAAACAAACTACAAGGTGAGAACACCCACTTATTACACATCGAAGAACACCACGCTTAAGAGAAACAGAAACTACAACATATACACATTGAAGAACACGAGGCTACACAAAAGTAATTGAAAGGGTGTTACTTACCAAAGCTCGTTTTACAGGTTCGGTGCAGCTCCTCTTTAACTTGCCACGCTCCTTGAAGATGTCCCGAATATCCCGTGTTTGGTCTTCATTGCTCCTCTGCATGTTCGCACTCGTGGTTTTAAAATCTCAACATGGCAAGAAAAATATACTACTAGTAATACTCGCGCATCTTGTGGGCAACATTAAAGCACTCGTCTTCCATGTTAGAGCATCTCCAACAAGATAAACTACTCATACAAATGCATCTTGATGCGTGCAATGCATGGGCATTTTGCTAGTTCTAAAAACCTTTCCATCATTTGCCACACTACTGGTTGCAGATCAAAAACCTACCCAAGCACAGCGCGATACAGGAGCGACGCACAATTACAAGCTGATATTCTATTGGACAATGGAGGCTATAACCAATTACTTTTACGGGAACAATAGCACGCAGGAAATTTGAAGGGTAGGTATGAACAAAATTAGAACTGCACATGTACTGCTAAGTGATTCAATACACACATTACCAATCGAGGAGGAGAACGATGGTCGTAGCGGCCTCTGTGAGTCATGGTCGGCAACGGGAGTCAGTTCATTGTCCATGACGGTGGTACCTCTGCGCTTGGCGTCGGCTTCCGGGAAGCAGATCCGAGACCGTGGAAGACGATGCCGGGGAAGAGGCTCCGTGTACGACGACGACGGTGGACCGGCTCCAGTGCGGCGTACGAGGTCGTCGATGAGGTAGATGTGCTGCAGTGGACGAGTGCGCCGATGTAAAGGGGAGGAGCACGAAGGCTGCGGTGCCGTGGAGAAGTCTATTTTGCAGTGGGGATAGAAATTGGGGAGTATTCAGGTGTACTACTCTAGCTGCCGGGGTGGGGTTGGCTGGGTAGGGTGAACCTGAAGTTACGAAAACAGCCCCCTACCAAGCGTCATCTATAGGCCTGTTCCGAAGGCTATGATGGTAACTTCCCACTGCTCGAATCAGGGTCACGGGAGATTTTCCCGCCGACCTCAAAATTTTGTGACACTGGACTCCCTGTGTGGCGTGTTGAGTGATTCAGCTAAGCAACTAGCGAGTAGTAGTAGTAAACTCTGCATATTAGGTTCGACCGAAGTCAAACTTCCTAAAGTTTGACCAAGTTTCTAGAAAAATATAAACATTTACCATAACAAATATGTATGATGTGAAATTACATTCAATAATGAATCTAATGATATTTATTTGTTATTGTATATGTTAATATTTTTTGTTATAAGCTTTCTGAGAGTTTACAAAACTTGACTTTGACCAATGCTAATACGCAGACTTAAATAAAACTGAAGGGAGTACACATTTGTTTTCTTAGTTTGTAGTGAACTAATCATTTGTTGAAATTGTGAAATAAATATATTAGGCTATTGACTTCGAATGTAATGGTCTATACAATTCAATAGTTACAATCATTGTCGAATCCCAAGATGTATACAAGGTCTATAGTACTTCACAACATGCTCAAATTCACATAATCCCAGTCAAATGAGAATCTAAATGCATTTCATAGTTATTACTTTGTAGGATGCAACAAGAACAACCATAACTCTACATCAGCCATTATAGAAGCAACATTTTGACATATCCCAATGTGTGAATGAAACATGTAGAGAGAGCTTTTAAAGATGTAGCAGATAGGGCGGGAAAGATTGTATGTATGTGGACGAGAGAGTAGGAGACAAACCTAATGAGACAGAGAGAGAGATAGAGAGAGAAAGAGAGAGGAAGAAGTTAGGTCTGTGAGAAACATGCATACATGTAATATACATGAGATGAGTGTGCATCTGGATTCTGTATACGTGGAAGGAGAAGAGACAACATGTTTGATGAGAGAGCAAGAAAAACATGGACGAGAGCGGAAGGATCTCATGGGTTGAGGGATTGACAATTTTGTGCAGGGGAGAGAGGGATTGGTAATTTTGTGCAAGAGAGAGAGAGGGTGGGGGGAGGAGTCAGTTAGTCGTTGTCACATCACCCTGCTTCCAAATGACCCCGCATTCTCTAGCGCGGTGTGGTCGCTGTCTTCGATCTGCTCATTGCCCTCTTTGAAGATTGAGGTGTTGTGCATGTTGGGGTAAAAAGAAGCACAAGCGAGAGTGGTCGCCGTATAACCTTGGATGGGGATGACTTGTGTGCTCGGGGGAGTGTGTGTGTGTGTGTGTGTGTGTGTGTTGTGCTGCGTGTGTCTGTGTGTGTGTGTGTCTTTGTGTGTGTCAGATATTGAGAGAAAACAAACCTAACGAGAAAAATGGGTATTCACGAAGAGATTGTGCGGGCCTTGAGGTGGGCAGGGGCCGGGTGAGGGTGTCAAAATGTGCGCGTTGATGCATGTGTTGCATGCGACCGTGCGAGGGACGGATGAATCGAGAGAGATGGTTGTTGTGTTACGGATGCTCCTCTATCTGTCTCTCTATCTCCCTCTCTCTCTCACACACACACAAGTAAACTAGAAGGCCGTTCTCTCATGTATACACAACGTATCGTCATATGTCTATGTCTCACTCATGCACGATCATTTGCACATTCACACCTCTCTATGTCTGTATCACACGCACACCGTCTCCACATTGCCCTTCCGCCACAACACACATATGGACACATACACACGTTCTCTCTCAGTCACACACACAAAATCAGTATTTAAAAAAATTAGGGCGCACCTAAAACGTCCAAATCCAAATAAACACGAACTGGAGCTAAATTCAAATATATGGAAATATTGCAGTGTCAAGAACTTTCACAGGAAAAAAAAGTTGAGTAATATTCGAGGATTGTTTTCACACACACAAAAAGGTTCAGTGGATGTCCTTCGAGCGCGACACGGTGACACACCGTTCGATCGACCGCGCCGCGGCGGTTTACGCGCTTGCACAGGATTCCATATCGTGGTCGTGGTAGTAAGGCTCGTCACAATGGGCAAGAACATAAGCTAGTAACTAATAAAAGTGCTGCCTAAGTCTAATTTTTACGTGTACTAGTACGGTTTTCTTTTAAGTTTGACCAACCTTATATATAAAACTAAAGTAAGCTCCCACACGCGCACTCATCAATATGCCGCCGCCACCGTTGCGCATGCCGGCGCCAGCCTGCTCCGGGCCACAATTTCTCGCCCATAACCGCCGTGTCGCCGCCATCCCTGTGCCATGAAGCCGAAGGCTCGCCCGCTCACGTCGTCTGCAGTCCCTCCTCGCGATGCCGCCGCGCTGCCAAGCACGCGAGCAGCTGCAGGTGGAGTCGCGTCTATGCATGCAGCGTACGAAGAGGAGGACGAGCGCGTGCTCCAGCACGCCGACAAGGAGAAACTAGCGTGTCATTGTCATCTCCGCCCGCGCGGAGGAGGCGCGCATGGTGGCTGTCGTGGCGGAAGCCGGTCGCGTGCGCGTCGAGCCTGCAAACCGGGTGCGGACGCGGAATCTACCTTCGAGACCTTGAATGCCACGTGGATCCTGCAATCTAAAGGAGCAATTTGGGTCAGTCGACTCATGTGAGCTGTTTGATGCAACATGGATGGCTAGAAGGGCTTCTTCCACCTCTTCTGTCGTCTTCTTCCCTCGCTCCGTCGAACTTCTTTCACAAATCGACTGACCCAAATTATACTACTAGTGCGAACGTATTAAGTACAGTAGGAACATGAAGATACGAGAAGTAGTACCAACTGCAAGAAGAACAGTAGAAAGACATAGTACTAGTACTACTGTACGTACTAAAGAGTTCAAATAACGAGAAAGAACATAAACATAGTTCTACTGGGGTCTCAGCACAACACACCCTTGAAAATAAACTAATAAGCAACTAGTCCGCTTGACACTGCAGTAGAACCAGCATGAGCGATGGCACTGCCACCTACTTGGAGTCCGAGTCCACGTCCTCGACTTCGTCCTCGTCCCTCTTCCTCTTCGCCGACGCTTCTTTGCTTGAACCGGACACTAGGCTCTGCTTCTTCATCCAACCCTTGTAGATATTTAAACAAAGGTATGCATCCATTGCTGCGTACAGGATGTGATCTTCATCTAATGTCTTCGACTCCCATGCATGATGAAACTCGTGATGAGGTTTCTTCAGTTTAGCATAAGAAGGATCAATCATGGCTGCCGCCAGGGTCAGCATTGAAGGTTGAGAGGAGGACACCAGGCTTGCCTTCTGGAGATCGAAGGGCTGGCCTACAACGAGACCAATCCGATGTAGGACGTCACTGTCGTTCTTAAAGTCTACAGTAACAAATTTCACTCTTTTTTCCTTGAGGAAGTTCTTAAAATCCTGGCACTCAACGTCGGCATGGCATATGTGGTAGACCAAGCAAACGTTATGTACGCAAACCTGGATCACGGCAGGCTTCTTCCTCTCTTCGTCCTTTAGATCCTTCTCTCGTCCCAGGATTGTGGTGTATTCAACATCTAGCCCAGCGACCCACTCATCCGTTGAACTGTTGAACATGCGTAGGAAGCGAGCAAGCCATGCTTTCACCGTCTCGGATCCACGTGTGTAGATGATGATGAACTGATCGCCGGTGATGGCTCTAACCTGGTACTCAGCGGTGACCATGGAGATTTGGGAGGCCATGGATTTTGGAGGAGGGTTAGGAGAAGTTGAACTGTTGTACCCCGCAAAAAAAACTGGGAGCGAACTAATGTGAAAGGACGGGACGACTGGGAGCGAACTGTTGTAAGGTAGAAGACGGGGACGAGTAGGGCGTGCGAACGGTGTGGGGTTGCTGGCTTGCCCGGTGGATAAATGGCTGCAAGCCCCCAAAGAGTTCTCGAGAACTATGCGGGACCCACTAGATGTCATGTCTACTAGACCCATATCGTAGGCCTGGCGGTATAGCTTCTGCCTATTTGCACGCCATGCCGGCGCGTGGATGTTACTTCACATAATTCCGTCAAACGTCACGCCTCCCACGACCATCGCCTCCCTCGCGCGGTCGCGCCCTTTGAGACTTCGATCGGCTATAAATGAGCAAATTTTTTTGCCTTTTTTTAGACAAGCAATTTTTTTGCCTACTCCGCATGGATGATACTCCCTCTGGTCCTTTTTACTCCCGTCAACCGTTTGCAAAGTGTTTGACCAAATTTATACTTTTTTTGAACACCACCTTATATTAATTAACCAGCCACACCAGTACACTCATTCGAGACAATATTCACCACACAGGTCTGTACGTTATTTACAAGAATACCATCTAATCTATTGTCAAAGCTATACTTAGCGATTAAGTGTGCCACCTTATTAGCCGAACGGCTAATCTTTGACAATTGAAGATTGTTGATCAACTCCGAGATGCTCAACGCTTTCATCTTCAGGTCACGCATAGCAGACTTGTCAACGCTTTGACAGGCATCAATGAAATCCCACGACCAAATTTATACTAAAAATATCAATATCTACAATACTCCCAAAACACTTAGGCGCGGTGCATTAACTTCTACATCGTTTCTTGTTTCTTGACACATCAACCAATAGGAGATGTGGGTGTGCATGCTTTTAATGACTTGAGACTACCAAACACGACATGTAGTGGTTAGTTCATTGCATGCAATGCTATTAATTAGCAAATAAACATTCAGATCTCTCGTTTTCCCCTCCTCCTTGGTCACAGTGCACAATCTAAGATGACTTGCTCACCTAGACGGGGGGAGTACTGATTATAATGAGTACTCCCTCCTTCCATCTATATAGGGCCTAATGCATTTTTTAAGACCGCCTTTGACTATTGATAAAATTAATACTACATGACATGCATAATGTGAAAATTATATCATTGAAAGCTCCTTTCACATACGAATTTGATAATGTGCTTCGTGTAAGTTGCATGTCATATATTATTGCTCTAACATTTGGTCAAAGTTAGCCTCGAATAACGCATTAGGCCCTATATAGATGGAAGGAGGGAGTATAAGAACTATGTTTTATAATGAGTGTAAAAATATTGATTTGACATTGTGAATGTTGACACATTGTGGAATAGTTTTTGAAGTCTGCAAAAGTACTCAACTAGTGCTATCGTTCTCCACAAAAAAATGTGTTTACCAATGCATGCATGAACTCTAGTTACTCTAACCCCCCCTCTCTTCTTTAATTCTTTGCCACATCAGCATGTTTGATATTCCCGTGTGCATGATACCAGCTAAGATACCACCATTATGGCCAGCCTTAATCATCGCATGCAATAATTTAGTGCACCTTGAAATATGAACATGTGTGGGGCGTGTTTGTTTTTAATGACTTGAGACTATACTTAGCCCGGCATGCAAGATGACTTATTATGCACCGTTCCCCATACCTGCAGGAAGCCCGTTCACCTCCAATTTTTTCCTCTCCATGTGTGGAAACAATATGCCTGCCAAACTCCCCTTCTCCCTCCGGTGGTCTCACCACTCCACCCCGTGTGAAAAAATCTGCATGCATGACTCTCCTCCCCCACGCTCGTCCAATCCGTTGTGACCAGCAATATTTCCACCCCTTCGCTCCCCCGTAATTTACTCCAAAAAATATGCCCATGTAGCTGTTACTTAACTGCAGGTGCATTTGGTCACTGACATATGGGCCCAACAGGGGTCTGGCCCACATGTGAGTGACGCAACTGGACCGGCAGTTAAGTAACATCAGCATGTTTGCTATTCCCGTGTGCATGATACCAGCTAAGATACCACCATTATGGCCAGCCTTAATCATCGCATGCAATAATTTAGTGCACCTTGAAATATGAACATGTGTGGGGCGTGTTTGTTTTTAATGACTTGAGACTATACCTAGCCCGACATACAAGATGACTTATTATGCACCGTTCCCCGTACCTGCAGGAAGCCCGTTTGTCTCCAAATTTTTTCCTCTCCATGTGTGGAAACAATATGCCTGCCAAACTCCCCTTCTCCCTCCGGTGGTCTCACCACTCCACCCGGTGTGAAAAAATCTGCATGCATGACTCTCCTCCCCCACGCTCGTCCAATCCGTTGTGACCAGCAATATTTCCACCCCTTCGCTCCCCCATAATTTACTCCAACAAATATGCCCACGTAGCTGTTACTTAAATGCAGGTGCATTCGATCACTGACATATGGGCCTAACAGGGATCTGGCCCACATGTCAGTGACGCAACTGGACCGGCAGTTAAGTCAGTGCAGCTCAGTCCATATCTTATGTAGGTGTGCCATTGCTTGCTATAAATACTGCGCCTCCCACAACATCTCTATCTCCTCCCCCTCACGTTCACGTTCATCGCCATCTCCTCCCCCTCCCTCTCACGTCGACCACCATGGCATCGCCCCTCCCAAGCCCTAGGAGCCCCTCGCTGCACCGCACGGATGGTCACGCGTCGCCGTTCCGTTCCTCACCGCCACTAGTCAAGGAGGACGCGTCGGTGTTCTGCCCCTCGCCGCTACGCGACGCCTCGCCGTTCTGTTCCTTGCCGCCACTAGTTGAGGAGGACGCGTCGGTGTTCCGCTCCTCGCCGCGACACGTCAGGTGGACGCGTCGGCATTCCCAATCTCGCCAGCACGCGCGCCGGAGGACGCGTCGGCTCCCCGCTACGAGGAGAACGCTGCGCCGCCCGCCGGGCCCCCCAGCCTTGAGGAGCTTTGGAAAGAAATGGATGTCACCTTGTGGGAGGCTTTGCCTCCAGCAGAGTGCGCCAAAATAGAGGCGGAGAAGAAGGCCGAGGAAGAGAAGCGCACCGAGGAAGAAGCTGCCTCGGAGGCCTATGTTGCGTCAGGGAGAATCAGGCAATTGGCTCTTTGGCAGAAGGCTCGTGCAAGGGCCGTGAGGGTGGCAGAAGACGCCCGTGCCGACGCCCTGAGTGCAGTCAGGCCCAAGCGCCTCATCTACGCTTGGCAGTACGCGGACCGGGTGCACGCTTCCACCGAGGAGGAGTACCTTTTGGCGCCGGATCACCACACCGGTGAGATCGCGCTCGCCCGCCGGCAAACCACCAATCAGCACCTCGTGAGTTGCGATGCTATGGAAGAGGCGTTGTGTCGGCGTGCTGGGAAATGGCCGCGCACCAGGGCACTCGTGGCGCGCCGCAAGCGCTCCTGCGAGCGCCGTGGCTTTTAGGAGGAGTATAATTTTTGTTTCGTAAGGCGATCTCATTAGTTTTGGGATGCAAATGATAAATCCCGAACGTTCAGGAATTTTTAGCGTCCTTAATTAAGTATGTAAAAGGGAAAGTTTGGAAACCTTGTGTATTCGTACGCATTTTGCAAGTATGTGCATATAGCACAAACTTTACTATATACTATCGCACTACACGTCTCTCTCGATATATGCTTGCAGACTGTGCTACTCCCTCCGTCCAGGTCAATAAGTCATCTTCGGTTGTGCACCGTGACCAAGAAGGAGGGAAGACTTATACACCTAGACGGAGGGAGTACTACTATTACTTATGTACGTGCAAATGCACGTTTTAACATTACGATGCGGTTTTTGTAAAAGTAGAAAAACAGCACTAGTCAAGCTTGTGAAACGATTCAATGCAAAACAAATGCAAAAATGCTCATTTGATTGTTTACTTTTATCTTCCTTCTCTGTGGTTATTTCTCTGTCGTACTTTGTACGGAGTATCTCATTGGTTGGAAAGGCATGCAAATTCCCAAACCGCTTCCTACACCCTGTATCTCACTGGTTGGCAGCGTTTACGTTGTCGCCCATGTCGTCGAGGATGAGGTTGCCGAGGTCGGGAAGAAGTCTTCATTCGCAACTAATCATGTGGACTAGCATAGTAGTAGGATACAGAGTAGAAACATGAATTCTACCACGATTTCGAACAGGAAGGACAAAAACACATACGGTGCAACGGGAGCAGCACAGTTGGCGTTGAGGTTGTCACCCATGTCCAAACACCACGTAGACACGGTGTTTGAGCATGGTTCATAGTCGTTGTTTGTAACTATTTTAGATTAGAATATACTACTCCTCCGGTGCTAGTAGTAGAGCAGAGTCCTACTCTACTACTCTACTCAAGCAAGTTAGGGCATAGCATTGTAGGGAGTACCAGTACTGTGATCACTCAAGCAAGTTGTCTGGCATCGACATGACCCAATGCTGCTGGTATGTGTCTCGTAAGTCCAGCGGCGTGCTGTAGTCATCAGCACCTGTCCACTTCCCGCAGCACATATTCGCTTCTCCATCTTTGTCCTCACATAATCTCGTCCAATCTTCCATCCCCACTAAGGCGCCTCCCCCCTCATCCGAAACCCAAGCACTAACAATGGCAGAACCGAGCAGCGTCCGCCGAAAGAGTGGCTGGAATTCGCTCCCCACAGAGGTAATCAAGCTCATTGTTTCGCGTGTGGACAATCTCAGTACCATGCCGCTCGCCGCGTGCTCGTCGGGGCTGTACCATTTACTCAAAGCCCTCAGTCCGGAGCTTTTTAAGCCAGCTCCTTGCTTGCTGATGCCGCCTGATCTTCAAAAATGGCATGTCACGCAGCATAATGATCGTAGGGTGGCGAGCATCAACCCCCTTGACTGCGATCCGATACCCGTCAGCCTCAACTACATTAACGGTATGTACTGGGTCGGCATGAACATGTCTTGGATGGTGCTCGTCGACAGTCGCGGCAGCTGGATGCTCGTGGAGGTCTACACCCGGCGATTGATCCCCCTTCCTTCAATTAACACTGCACTGCTTTGGCATCGCGGCCCAGAATACTCGGAATCTTACAGTAGCCAACATGATACCAAGTTTGATTTGCTCAAGGTTGTAATCTTCCAAGTGCCCACAAGATCTGCGAATTATAAAGACTTCGGGCTAATTGCATTCTTCAACCGCTGTCTCGCCTATCTGACTGGTCACTGCGGTAAGTGGATAAATTTGCACGTCCACCGCAGGATCATACATCCTCCATGGTTCTCTGATGCCATTGAACACAAGGGCTTCATTTACGCTGTCGACTCCTTCTATGGCTGGACGTATTGCTGGCCTACTCCAGTCATCGCTACAAATGGTTGTTACAGCAGTATGTTACTTTCCTATGATATCATGATGGCTTGCTTATATTACTGTCAACATTTGCTGAAAAAATATTCATGCTCATAACATGCTGTTCTTAAGATTGACTAAACCAAGAGCCCTTTTTTATTTGACTCCAAGTTGATATGATGTTGTAGGCCGCCTGGTGTCCCTACCCTTCCTAATACCAGAACCTTTCAAAGAAAAGCGGCATGGCAGTTGCAGGTGGTTCCTGGCTCAATCAGACGACGGCGAAAGATTGTTGATCATTCGCACGTACCGGACGTGTTGTTTCACGGAATACAATCACAGTCACTGCAAGGTCTTTGAGCAGGATCCCAGCTTCTCTGGGCCTTCAGGAATTTTTGACTGGAGGCTGGTAAGTAGCCTTGGTACACGCTCTCTGTTTGTCAGACTAAATTATCCGATTAACCAGGAGATAACAAAGGCAAGGATCATGATGGCAGCGCGGTTTCGTTCATCATGCAAAACTGTGTGTACGCGTACCATGCGTCTCTGCATGCACCATACCCTGATATATGCCGCCACGCTCTGTAGCCCAAAGTAGGAGAGAGGGTCGCAAGTATCAAACTTCGACCTGCTGGCTGGATTTTCCCCTGTCAGGCACCCATCTGGTTCAAGCCGTCAGCCAATCTCCATAGCTTAATAAATAGTAACGTCTAACTGAGCTAGTTAGTTAGATGCGTACACTTGGTGTAGTAGGATCTTTATTTAGTTTGATGCATACACTTGTTCTTTTTTGGTAGCCCTTTTATAATGATGGCTGATGTTTGGTTTGGAAGAGAGAGCTGCATCTTCACTCTTCCAGTCTGCTTACTGCTTCTGTTGCGCCCCCAGCCCTGGTTGCTGCTGCTGCTGTTTTCAATGTATAATCAATAGTATATTTCGTCTGTTGGTTGAATAAATGTGTTGTTAGAACGACAAACACAATGTTTTGGAAGTCGTTGCACGGTTCGATCCTTTAGTGCCTCGTACTGTACGTAACTCATACTATTTATCGTACGGAACACATTTTTTTTGAAACTCGGAATACATTTTCCACTTGTTGATAACATGCAGCCCACTGATGAACGCCCAATAGAGAAGCCCATAATTAACTAGAAGAGAGGCTCTCACATGAATCCGGCCCAGGTACATGCTCATGGTCCCCTAAACATAAATAAGTAAATAAATAAATAAGTAAATAAATAAAGCTAAATGCTCATGCACCAGTTCTTTGGGAAAATAGGTAGCCCAATATTTCTTTTTGAAGAATACCCAAGCTAGGCCTATTTGTTTTCTCCGAATTATAGGGATGCAAATCTTTCAAGACGAGGAGGGATGCATTCCGGCCTGGCTTAAGAGTATGGTCAATGTCTGTTAAAAGTAATATCAAAAGGGGTTGAAAATTCCAAAAAAATTATAGCAAATGGGATATAAGTTTCTTTTTTTGTTTTTGTTCTTCACTGATATCTCATACGCATTTCATTGGATTTAACATGACATAGTACTAATTTATTTTTAAATTTGTTTTAGTATGGCTATTAATTTTTGGATTAAGAATATTTCGTTCCCCAGCAAAAATTTGCGAATTTTCAAAATTTCCCACATATTTAGTTAATTTTTTGACCCTGGTACTGACCAGAAAATGGCCAGCAATTCAAAAAATGGAAGATGGTCTGCAATAAATTCCATATGAATTAGAAAATGAGTAAAAATTATAAAAATAATAGCAAATGGGCTGTACACGCCACAGATTTCGAGGCTGACTTGTTTACGCAAGGCTTTGTCAGTGAACACACGATTCTAGCAGCAAATAGTGTTGGATGTCCATCCAACGGACGACGTGCTTCTTCAATCTCTGATCTTCCTGCTCCAGCCGCCTAAAGTAGCGCCGGTGGGACTGCCTGCTCCCTCCTCTTGTGGCCCGCTGTGATGCTGCCCAGGCTTCCCCGGCCCACCCTACTCCCTCTGCTCGCCTGGCCGCACGCAATCAACTGCCTCCTTATTACGCGAAAAAAATGATTCCTCCCACTGACATCTAGGGCGCACCGGTTGGGAGGCTGACCTGTGGGCCTACTAAGTTGACGCGTACACAGGGCTTGTCAACTTAGTCAACAAACGATTCTAGCAGCAGTAACCGTTGGATTTGAATCGAACGGTCCTGCTGCTTCTTCAATCGCTGCTCTTCTTGCACCAGCCGCCCAAACCAGCGCCGGGGAGACGACCTGCTCCTGCCTCCAGTGGCCGGCCGTGCTGCATATGAGGCCTCATCGCCCCTACTACTCCCACCGCTAGCCAGGCCCTGCGGCGACGGCAGCCTCACACCGCAGCCGAACCCTCGTACTCCTCTCCGCGTGGGCATCCACTGCTGCATCTTCCCCGGCTCCGCGTCGTCCCCTTCCTAGGCCTCGCCGTCGTCCACCGCCTTGGTGCTCTCGGCGCGGCGTGGTCAACGTGGTCAACGACATTCCATCGGAAGAGTACTGTACGTGGAGAGGCTGACAGCTGGGTCCACGGCCACAGCCCAGTTTTTTTTGTGATTTGCCAAGTAAGTCGCTTTGTCAGGCCTGTTGGGCTGCAAATATTTCAAGACGAGGAGAGCTTTCATTCGGCTGGCCGAGAAAATGGCCCATCAGTAATGAGAAATGGGCTGTACATTTTTAGAACACATCAAACCAACAATTAGTTTCAAATATCTTTTTTTCATTTCGAGATTTGAAATTACATTAATTTTTATGTGTAGAGAATTTGTTGGATTTTATATTGATATACATTTATTTTTAAAATCAGTTTGAAAGTGAGTCAAAATTTCGGGATTAAAAACAGTTCGGACCGCACCAAAATATGCAAAATTTCGTATAATTTTTTAACCGTGGCCACAATATGGGCTGTAATGCTAACAAAAAGAATATGGGCTCCAAAAAAACCTTAATAATTAGCAAATGGTCTGTAAATTATTAGAAATAATGGCAGATGGGCTGTATGCTATTTTCCACATATTTGAGGCTTTCCTAAAAAAAGGTTGACGCACAAGCAGTGACTGTTGGATGGCCATCCAACGGTTGTCGTGCTTCTTCAATCTCTGCTCTTCCTACTCTAGCCGCTCAAACAGGCGCCGGCGGGACTGCCTGCTCCCTCCTCCCCGCGGCCGGCTCTACTGCCGCGCAGGCCTCACCGCCCCACCGTACTCCAATCGTTGGCCTAGCCATCCCTCTACTCACCCACACCTGCTGTTATTCTCCGACGATGGCAGACGAACCAGTAAACCCTCGTACAGTCGTACTCCCCTCCGCGTGGGAAACAACTGTCGAGTCTTCCCTGCCTCCGTGTCGTTCCCTTCCTAGGCCTCGCCGTCGTCCACCCCCCTGGTGCTCTCGGCGGGGCCTGGTCAACGTGGTCAACGACCGACATGCATCTGAAGTGGACTTTACATGGAGAGGCCGACAGCTGGGTCCACGGCCGCACGTAAGGAAATGCCTCATTACGCGCAAAATAATGATTCCTCCACCTGACATCAGGGACCCACCGAAAGGGCCTCTGTATTTCACGAAAAAACGTTACTGCCGCTAACAGCTCGGACCCACCAGCTATATCTTCGCACGCAAGGAAGTGCCTCCTTATTACGCACAAAAAAATGAATACTCCCCCTGTTAGCTGGGACCCAGTATAGTGGCAGGCTGACTTGTGGGCCTACTAAGTTGACGGGGACGGAGGGCTTTGTCAACTTAGTCAATATGCACGATTCTAGCTCCAGTGACCGTACGATGTCCATCCAATGGCCGTAGTGCTTCTTCAACCTCCGGTCTTCTTGCTCCAGCCGCCCAAACCAGCGCCGGTCGTGCCTCGTGCTCCTGCCTCCCGTGGCCGGCTGCGATGCGGCGGAGGCCTCACCGCCCCCTACTATTCCCACCGCTGGCCAGGCCATCCCTCTACTCACCCACACCCCTGTTATTCTTCGGCGACGGCAGCCTCACACCGCAGCGAACCAGTGAACCCTCGTACTCCTCTACACATGGGCATCCACTGCCGCGTCTTCCCTGGCTCCGCGTCGTCCCCTTCCTAGGCCTCGCCGTCGTCCACCGCCCTGGTGCTCTCGGCATGGCGTGGTCAACGTGGTCAAGGAACGGCTTCCATCGGACGTGGACTGTACGTGGAGAGGCTGACAGCTGGGTCCATGGCCGCAGCAAGGAAGTGCCTCCTTATTACGTGCAAAATAATTATTCCTCCACCTGACAGTGGGACCCACTGGACGGGCCATCGTATTTCGCCCCCCTGACTGCTGGGACCCACCAGCTACATCTTCGCACGCAAGGAAGTGCCCGACAGTCGGGACCCACCTGGTCGAAGCGTACGTAGCATTGTCATTCTGGTCGCGAACGTGTACGTACATATATACTGGTCGATGTAGAGGCGCGCACATGTTGTGGTAGAGGCGGCCAGGGTGCAAGAAAGAAAATACGGCCACGTATGTGTACATACGGGCGGGGTCTCGAACGCCTACTCGCGCATACGTATGGTGAGGGCTCGTGTACATGGCTGGGTCGGAACGGAGAAACAACGTCGTCATCGTGTTCATGGGGAGGCAACGGAATGCGTCGTGTTCATGGGGAGGCAACGGAATGCATCGTGTTCATGGGGAGGCAACGGAACGCATGGGAGCCAACCGGCTGGGTTGGAACGGAATGCGTGGTCGTGTTCATCGGGAGGGCTTGGACGGAAGGCGATGGAAACGAGGCCTGGCGTACCGAAAACGGAGGAAACGGCCTTGTGTTCGACCGGCCACGTTCGAAACGGGATCCTGTTCATCGGGAGGGGTCTGGCGTACCGCAAAACGAAGGAAACGGACCTCCTACGGTCGAAATGGGGTCCTGTTGATTGGGAGGGGTGTGGCGTACCGCAAAACGGACGAAACGGACTTGTGTTGGAGCGCTACGGTCGAAACGGGGGTCCTGTTCATCGGGAGGGGTGTGGCGTACCGCTAAATGGGACTCCACGGGATACTGTTCATCTCCACCGTCGACCCCCTCCAGCCTCCACGAGCTACTGTTCATCCACCGTCGACCTCCTCCAGCCTCCACCCGCGACTGTTCATCCACGGGCTCCTATTCATCCAGCCTCCACCGCGCGCTACTCCACCGGCTACTGTTCAACCAGCCCTATCCAGGGGCTCCTGTTCAACCACCCCTCCAAGGCTACTGTTCATCCTGCCCTCCACGGGGTGGTCCTGTTCATCCAGCCCCCCACGGGGTCCTATTCATCCAGCCCCAACCGGCTCGATCGATCGGGGTCCTGTTCATCCACCCCCACCGGGAACTGTTCATCCACCCCCCCCCCGCAACGCTCACTGTTCATCCAGAGGCAGCATCGATCGGCTTCAATTAGCAGCAGTAGCGAAGGAATTGCTCGATCGGGTTCAGTTAACAGCCATCGATCAATTGCTCGGGTTCAGTAATGCGTAGCCTGCAGTGCAATCGCTCGGGTTCAGTTAGAGCCCAACGCCTTGCTCGGGTTCAGTTAGAGCCAACGCCTCGCACACACGCGCATGCGTGTATGAGAGAAACGCGCATCGCTCGGCCCCCGACCTCCAACCGTAACCGGGAACTCCCCGAAATTCTCCTCGCCCTCGCTTCTACCATGGTTTTTTCCGTCATGGACGGCCTAAAGAATGTCATGCAGCTGCGTCTCCAGCCCACCCAGGATGAAAAGCCCATTTTCTGTCATGATTTTTTGTCATAGAAGTAGGAGCCCACCACATCTATGATGATACCGGGGTTTGTCACAATTATTGTCATAGAAGTGTCATATGTATGACAGAAAAAAATTCATTCGGCCCAAAATGTCACGGATGTGTCTTTTTTTTGTAGTGATCCTTTCCGGAATACACCCTCCGGTTTATATAGACACTGGGGGAATCTAGGGTTACATAGAGTCGGTTACATAAGATGGAAACTTCATAGTTGTTCGCCAAGCTTGCCTTCCACGCCAAGGAGAGTCCCATCGGGACACGGGTACAGTCTTTGGTCTTCATATCTTCACAGCCCATCAGTCCGGCCCATAGATAACAGGCCGGACGCCCGAGGAACCCTTAGTCCAGGACTCCCTCAGTAGCCCCTGAACCTGGCTTCAATGACAAGGTATCCGGCGCGTAGTGCTGTCTTCGGCATTGCAACGCGGGTTCCTCCTTCTGAACTCCCAAATAGTCTCCAGACGAATTGATCGTGTCCAGACCTGTAACCCACACCGCACACAACCGCAAAGAGAATATAATAACACACGAGTCCAATCTGCTGACAAGTTTAGTAATATGACGTCACGCCTGTCCGGTCATAATTTCGAACCGTTCTTCGCCCCACGTTTCAAGACGCGGTTGTCATTGGCACGTCTTGTCAAAGTAGAGATCGTGTCCCCTTATTACGGGATTCTCATCAACACAGGCGTGGGTAACCCAACTGTGCCGTTTACACAGCCCTTGGGAGCAGGCGAATTTTAAGGCAAATGGGGGGGCGTTCGATATTCACCGCCCTTATAAGGAGATAAGATTCCCCTTTCTTCTCCCACGCTTTCTTCCTGCATCTCCGTTCTTGAGCTCCAACGCCCAAGTCCTCATTCGTTCCCATTCAAACAAACACCCAACCATGTCCGGATCCGAAGCCGGCGGCAAGTGGATGGCTGAGGGAGTCCTGGATTAGGGGGTCCTCGGACAGCCGGACTATATACTTTGGCCGGACTGTTGGACTATGAAGATACAAGATTGAAGACTTCGTCCCGTGTCTGGGTGGGACTCTCCTTTGCGTGGAAGGCAAGCTTGGCAGTTCGGATATGTAGATCTCCTCCCTTGTAACCGACTCTGTGTAACCCTAGCCCTCTCTGGTGTCTATATAAACCGGAGGGTTTAGTCCGTAGGGCAACAAAAATCATAATCATAGGCTAGCTTCTAGGGTTTAGCCTCTACGATCTCGTGGTAGATCAACTCTTGTAATACTCATATCATCAAGATCAAACAAGCAGGACGTAGGGTATTACCTCCATCAAGAGGGTCCAAACCTGGGTAAACATTGTGTCCCCCGCCTCCTGTTACCATCCGCCTTAGACGCACAGTTCGGGACCCCCTACCCAAGATCCGTCGATTTTGACACCGACATTGTTGCTTTCATTGAGAGTTCCACTGTGTCGTCACCATAAGGCTTGATGGCTCCTTCGATCATCGGCAACGATGTGGTCCAAGGTGAGGTTTTTCTCCCCGGACAGATCTTCGTATTCGGCTGCTTCGCACTGCGGGCCAACTCGCTTGGCCATCTGGAACAGATCGAGAGCTACACCCCTGGCCATCAGGTCAGGTTTGGAAACTTAAACTATACTGCCGACATCCGCGGAGACTTGATCTTCGACGGATTCGAGCCCATGTCAGGTGCGCCACACAGTCACGACGAGCATGACTTAGCTCTGCCGCCAGACAGTGTTCGGGAGATCACACCTGTGGCTACTCCGGCCCTCAATCCAGAGCAGATCGTGCCGTCCAAGGACGGTTGGGTGGACCCCGCCACGGAGGCCGCACACTCAGCGGCGATAGAGCCGAATACTGACTCCACCTCCTATGAGACCTGTGTTATCGAACCCTTGGATTCATCCCCGGCCACAGGCTCCAAACTGCCTGCGTCCGTGCCTATCGAATCTGATTGGGCACCGATCATGGACTTTACCTCCGTGGATATCTCTCAGCACTCGCCCTTGGGCGATGTGCTAAATTCATTGAGGTCTCTCTCCTTGTCAGGAGACCCTTGGTCGAACTATGTCCAGCTCGAATGGGAAGCGGACGATGAAGAAATTCGTCCCCCACCCACCACCCACTTAATAGCCACTGTCGATGACCTAACCGACATGCTTGATTTCGGCTCCGAAGACATCAACGGTATGGACGACAATGCAGGAGAAGAACAGGAACCACCGCCCACAGGGCGCTGGACAGCCACCTCATCATATGATATATACATGGTGGTCACCCCCAAAGAAAGCGATGCCAATAAGGCAACGGAAGATAATCCCCTCGAGAAGCAATTTAAGCACCTGCGTCATCGGCGCCGCTCTAAGCCCCGCCATAGAAAAAGCAGCGATACCGGCACAAGAGACAATAAAGCTGCGGACAGTGCCGAAGACAATCCCCTCCAGCCAGGCTTCGAGCGGGAGGATGGGCAAGCTAGCCCTAAGGAACAGGCGGCAGATGGAGAATCAGAGTATGACAATTACATGCCTCTCTCTGATGACGAGGTGAGCCTCGGCGACGAAGAATTTATCGTGCCTGAGGATCCCGTCGAGCAGGAGCGCTTCAAGCACTGGCTTATAGCCACAGCAAAAACCATGACGAAAAAGCAACAACAACTTTAAGACGATCAAGATCTGATAGCGGATAGATGGACCGAGGTGCTGGCAGCCGAGGAGTACGAACTCGAGCGCCCAACCAAAAGTTTCCAAAAGCGCAGGTTGCTACCCCAACTCGAGGAGGAAGCATTAAAGCCTACACTACCAGTGTATGATGCGGCTGACCGGCCACCTCGTGGCCGAGACAAAGCGGCATATCAGCCCGAAGTCCAGACCGCACCCCATCGCCAGTCAAACAAAAATACCAAGGCCTGGGGTAACACGCAGGACCTGCGAGAAGTATTGGAAAACAAATCGGGACATAAAAGATCGGTCTACGGATCACGGGGGCGCGCCCCAACGCGTGACGACAACCGTCACGCCGGATAAACTAAAAACAAATCCGGCCGGGCCGAACTCAGCAGACAAGACTTGTATGAATTGCGTCGTGATATAGCCGGGCACAGAGGCGCCGCACACCCCCTATGCTTCACTGATGAAGTAATGGATCATGAATTCCTAGAAGGCTTTAAACCCATGAACATTGAATCATATGACGGCACTACAGACCCCGCGGTATGGATAGAGGATTTCATCCTCCACATTCACATGGCTCGCGGGGATGATCTACACGGCATCAAGTATCTCCTGCTAAAACCCAAGGGTCCGGCTCGGCATTGGCTGAATAGCTTGCCGGCAAACTCCATCGGAAGCTGGGAGAACCTGGCAGACGCATTCCTGGACAACTTCCAGGGCACTTATGTGCGGCCACCGGATGCTGAGGATTTAAGTCACACAACATAGCACCCCAGAGAGTCAGCCAGGAAATTCTGGACTCGGTTCCTAATTAAAAAGAACCAAATTGTCGATTGTCTGGACGCCGAAGCCCTAGCGGCCTTTAAACATAATATCCGTGACGAATGGCTCGCCCGACATCTCGGCCAAGAGAAGCCAAAATCCATGGCAGCTCTCACGACACTCATGACCCGCTTTTGCGCACACGAAGATAGCTGGTTGGCCCGTAGCAACAACACAGCAAGCAACCCTAGCACATCAGAAGCCAGAGATAGCAACGGCAAACCCTGACGCAACAAACACAAGCGCCGCAAAAATGGTGGAAACACCGAAGATACGGCAGTCAACACCGGATTTAGGGGCTCTAAGTCCAGTCAGCGGAATGGGCCACTCACAAATGATAATTCGGGTCCGTCTAGTTTGGACCGCATACTCGATCGCCCATGCCAAATTCATAGCACCCCAGGAGCACCAGCCAATCATACCAACAGAGAATGCTGGGTTTTCAAACAAGCCGGCAGGTCAGGTGCCAAAAACAAAGATAAGGGGTCTCAAAGCGACGATGGCGACGAGGAGCCCAGATCACCGAGTACAGGAGGGCAAAATAAATTTCCCCCGCAAATCCAAACGGTGAACGTGGTAAACGGCACCCACAACCCGGACCAGACGCACACCCTTAGGGATGTTGACTTAATGGAACTAGTCGTCCCACAATATAAACTAGGGCCGATCACCTTCAATAGCACGGATCGTCCGGTTAACACCAATCAGGGCAATCGAGCCGCACTAGTCCTCGACCCAATAATTGACGGGTTCAACCTCACGCGAGTCCTTATGGATGGAGGGAGCAGTCTAAACCTGCTTTACCAGGACACAGCGTGCAAGATGGGCATCGATCATTCGGTGATCAAGCCCACTAAAACCACCTTCAGAGGTATTATACCAGGTATGGAGGCCAGCTGTACAAGCTCCATCGCCCTCAAGGTAGTCTTCGGATCACCAGACAATTACCGTGCCGAAGAGTTAATCTTCGACATCGTCCCCTTTCGCAGTGATTATCAGGTACTGCTTGGACGAACCGCGTTCGCTCGATTCAACGCAGTACCACATTATGCCTACCGTAAGCTCAAGATGCCCGGTCTGCGGGGCGTCATTACGGTTAATGGCAAGGCTAAATTTTCCCTCGGCACCAAGGAGTATACCGCTGCTTTAACAGCAGAAGCTACAAGTAGCACCTTCCAACCGAACCTCGAGCCAACGGCCCGACTCCCGGACACCGCTAAAGGACTTCGAAATACTGCACGGCAGGATAGCCCGGCTCGTCCAGAGCTCAATTAAACACTCCGGCGAAAGCCAGGACAGGCCACATACCGCGGCTCAACCGCTCTGCGGCACACAAGCATTTCTTACATTTTGTTTGCAGGTTTAACTTTGCATAGACCAGGACTGGCGATATGGAAGAAGCTCGAACACACAAGGGAATCCTTAGATATTTCCCGCGATGACCATCCGACTATACTCCGGATCTGCACACAGCTTCTTCCCCCTGGTCTCAGCAGGTTCCACAGTCATACTTATTTCTTACCACATTACCTGTACTCACACGCATCGACATACTATTCAAATACAACGTGTGGATTTATATAACGTTTATCTACTGTTATTTCTTATTGAAATTCTTTTATCAAGTGGCATCCGTACAACGCGACATGCTTTAACTATGCCAGGGGCTTCGTTTTACCCACAATACGGCAATAAAGTCCGAACACCTTCATGGAAGTTCGGCACCCCGAACTTATAGCATTATATGCATCAGCTCCGAATCATGTCTTGGGTCAAATGTTGGGTTTGCCCGACTCCCATGTTTTGCTGCCTTACGTTCCGCTATATCGGCTAAGGCGGCACAGGGAGAACTACTGCGATTGTGTCCCGGTTCTTCCGGCGAGCACCTCAGTAGAGAAAGCTGAAAACTGACTGTCATGATACGGCGAGAGCTGGTCAGCTATTGGAGAGGTTGTAAAATCTTTAAGGATTTCTCCCGCATAATGCCATAACCAATGCAGCGTGCGATGGATCAGCTTTTGTTCCGATCAGGTGCTTATATAGCCCCTCGTACGGTCTTCCGAACACCAGGGGTTGCGCCTACCTTCCTTTTATAAAGCTCCTATGGCTAAGTGAGAGTGATAAAGCCCTATAGTCCGATTGCTTGGTTCGTTGTACTGAACACCTCCTTCGAAGGACCCAAAAATGGGATAAAGAGTGATCAGGTTTATCCCGAACACCCCCGTACTTCCTACGTGGGGGCAGAAGCTGACGACTGGCCAACTCTCAAGTTTAATATATAGAACGGCCGCGCAGGAGGATAAACTTTTATATAACAGGCAATAAATAATAGAAATGACCTTGTTCAACATTACAAAGGACTACATGATTGTATTCATGGAAATATAATATCCTTGGTACATTGCTCTGCCGCTAGGCAGGATCCTTTTAGGACACTTTCATATTATAATTCGGGCTTGCGGTGCTCCTTCCCCTCTGTCGGTCCCTCGGTCATCAGCTTTTCAGCATCCGTCTTCCCCTAGTGCACCTTTGCATGGGCGAAGGCCATTCGCGCACCCTCTATACAAATTGACCACTTGATGACGTCAAGTCGAGGGCAGGCACTCACAAGCCGCTTCACGAGCCCTAAGTAGCTGCCCGGAATCGGCTCGGCAGGCCACAGCCGAATAATCAAATCCTTCATGGCTTGTCCGGCCACCCTATGCAGTTCGATCAGCTGTTTTAGTTGCTCGGCAAAAGGCACTGGATAATTCGGTGCCAGATACTGCGACCAGAAGAGCTTATCCGCAGTGTTCCCTTCTTCGGCCCGGTAGAATTGGGCGGTATCCGAGATGCTGTGGGGCAGTTCCGCAAATACCCCCGGAGAAATCCAAACTCAAAATTAGATACATGATTTTCTCCTCAAATAATTGCTTTACATGGAAAAAAGCCTTACCCGCCGCGATTGTCCTCGCCTCTTGGATCTCCTGCAGGGCGCCTTGGGTTTCCCCCTGGGCATCGCGCGCGGCCTGATGAGCCCTGGCGAGTTCGGATTCTTTCTCCGTTAAACTCTGCTCCAAGGTCTCGCATTTCTTCACGGACTCTAGAAGCTCCTGCTCAGCTTCAATAACCCTGGCCTCGTGATTCTCATGAAGAAACTGCTCTGTGGCTGCCTTTTCCTCGGCCTCAGCAACAGCCCTCCTAAGAGCCTCGACTTCGGTCATCGCCCCTGGCGCAAATAATGAAATGTATGTTATCATACTGAGAATTTGTTCGCACTGAATGCGAATGCTACGTCTTGAGCTTGCGTTGGTTTTCCCCGAAGAGGAAGGGATGATGCAGCAGAGTAGCGTAACTATTTCCCTTAGTTTTTGAGAACCAAGGTATCAATCCAGTAGGAGGCCACGCTCAAGTCCCTCGTACCTGCACAAAACGATAGCTACTCGCAACCAACACGATTAGGGGTTGTCAATCCCTTCACGGTCACTTACGAGAGTGAGATCTGATAGATATAATATTTTTGGTGTTTTTGGTATAAAGATGCAAAGTAAAAAAGTAAAGGCAAAGTAAAAAAGCAAAGCAAGATTAAAGTGATGGAGATTGATATGATGAGAATAGACCCGGGGGCCACAGGTTTCACTAGTGGCTTCTCTCAAGAGCATAAGTATTTTATGGTGGGTGAACAAATTACTGTTGAGCAATTGACAGAAATGAGCATAGTTATGAGAATATCTAGGCATGATCATGTATATAGGCATCACGTCTGTGACAAGTAGATCGAAATGATTCTGCATCTACTACTATTACTCCACTCATCGACTGCTATCCAGCATGCATCTAGAGTATTAAGTTAAAAATAGAGTAACGCCTTAAGCAAGATGACATGATGTAGAGAGATAAATTCATGCAATATGAAATAAACCCCATCTTGTTATCCTCGATGGCAACGATACAATACGTGCCTTGCTGCCCCTTCTGTCACTGGGTAAGGACACCGCAAGATCGAACCCAAAGAAAAGAACTTCTCCCATGGCAAGAACTAATAATCTAGTTGGCCAAACCAAACGGATAATTCGAAGAGACTTGCAAAGATAACCAATCATACATAAAAGAATTCAGAGAAGATTCAAATATTATTCATAGATAGACTTCATCATAAACCCACAATTCATCGGTCTCAACAAACACACCGCAAAAAGAAGATTACATCGAATAGATCTCCACAAGAGAGGGGGAGAACTTTGTATTGACATTCAAAGAGAGAGAAGAAGCCATCTAGCTACTATGGACCTGAAGGTCTGAGGTAAACTACTCACCCTTCATCGGAGAGGCTATGATGATGTGGAAGCCCTCCGTGATGACGGCCCTCTTCCGGCGGAGCTCCGAAACAGGCCCCAAGATGGGATCTCGTGGATACAGAAAGTTGCGGGGGTGGAATTAGGTTTTTGGATCCCGTTCTGATCATTTGGGGGTACGTGTGTATATATAGGAGGAAGGAGTACGTCGGTGGAGCTTCGAGGGGCCCACGAGGCAGGGGGGCGCGCCCTAGGGGGGCGCCCCCCACCCTCGTGACCTCCTCTTTGACCCCCTGGAGTACGGTCCAAGTCGCCTGGATCACGTTCGGTGAGAAAATCACGTTCCCGAAGATTTTATTCCGTTTGGACTCCGTTTGATATTTTGTTTCTCCGAAACACTGAAATAGGCAAAAAAACAGCAATTCTGGGATGGGCCTCCGGTTAATAGGTTAGTCCCAAAAATAATATAAAAGTGGAAAATAAAGCCCAATATAGTCCAAAATAGTAGATAATATAGCATGGAGCAATCAAAAATTATAGATACGTTGGAGACGTATCAGGCATCCCCAAGCTTAATTCCTGCTCGTCCTCGAGTAGGTAAATGATAAAAAGAGAATTTTTGATGTGGAGTGATACTTGGCATAATTTCAATGCAAATCTTCTTAATTGTGGTATGAATATTCAGATTAGAAATATTCAAGACAAAAGTTTATATTGACATAAAAATAATAATACTTCAAGCATACTAACAAAGCAATTATGTCTTCTCAAAATAACATGGCCAAAGAAAGTTATCCCTACAAAATCATATAGTCTGGCTATGCTCCATCTTCACCACACAAAGTATTTAAATCATGCACAACCCCGATGACAAGCCAAGAAAGTGTTTCATACTCTAACTTTTTCAAAACTTTTTCAATCTTCACGCAATACATGAGCGTGAGCCATGGATATAGCACTATAGGTGGAATAGAATGGTGGTTGTGGAGAAGAAAAAGGAGAAGATAGTCTCACATCAACTAGGCGTATCAACGGTCTATGGAGATGCCCATCAATAGATATCAATGTGAGTGAGTAGGGATTGCCATGCAACGGATGCACTAGAGCAATAAATGTATGAAAGCTCAACAAAAGAAACTAGTGGGTGTGCATCCAACTTGCTTGCTCACGAAGACCTAGGGAAATTTTGAGGAAGCCCATCATTGGAATATACAAGCCAAGTTCTATAATGTAAAATTCCCACTAATATATGAAAGTGACAACATATGAGACTCTCTATATGAAGAACATGGTGCTACTTTGAAGCACAATATATGAGACTCGCTATATCATGGTGCTACTTTGAAGCACAAGTGTGGAAAAAAGATAGTAGCATTGCCCCTTTTTATTTATTTTCTTTTTTTTGGGCCTTCTTTTTTTTTCTTTGGCCTTTCTCTTTTTTGGGGACAATGCTCTATTGGATGATGATCATCACACTTATATTTATTTACAACTCAATGATTACAGCTTGATTTAAAACAAAGTATGACTCTATATGGATGCCTCCGGCGGTGTACCAGGATATGCAATGAATCAAGAGTGACAAGTATGAAGAAATTATGAATGGTGGCTTTGCCACAAATACTATGTCGACTACATGATCATGCTAAGCAATATGACAATGATGAATGTGTCATGATGAACTAGGTGGTGGAAAGTTGCATGGCAATATATCTCGAAATGGCTATGGAAATGCCATAATAGGTAGGTATGGTGGCTGTTCTGAGGAAGGTATATGGTAGGTGTATGATACCGGCGAAAGGTGCGCGGTATTAGAGAGGCTAGCAAAGGTGGAAGGGTGAGAGTGCGTATAATCCATGGACTCAACATTAGTCATAAAGAACTCATATACTTATTGCAAAAATCTAGAAGTTATCAAAGCAAAGTATTACGTGCATGCTCCTAGGGGGATAGATTGGTAGGAAAAGACCATCGCTCGTCCCCGACCGCCACTCATAAGGAAGACAATCAATAAATAAATCATGCTCTGACTTCATCACATAATGGTTCACCATACGTGCATGCTACGGGAATCACAAACTTTAACACAAGTATTCTTTAAATTCACAACTACTCAACTAGCATGACTTTAATATTATCACCTCCATATCTCAAAACAATTATATGCTTCAATCTTTTCTTAGTATTCAACACACTCAAAAGAAAGTTTCAGAAATCTTGAATACCAAGCGTATTATTATTAAGCAAATTACTATTCTATTAAGAGACTCTCAAAATAATCTAAGTGAAGCATGAGAGATCAATAGTTTCTTTAAAACAAATCCACCACCGTGCTCTAAAAGATCTAAGTGAAGCGCATAGAGCAAAATTATAACGCTCAAAAGATATAAGTGAAGCACATAGAGCAAAACTACATAGCTAAAAAGATATAAGTGAAGCACATGGAGAAAAACTACTTAGCTCAAAAGATATAAGTGAAGCACATAGAGCAAAACTACATAGCTCAAAATATATAAGTGAAGCACATAGAGCAAAACTACTTAGCTCAAAAGATATAAGTGAAGCACATAGAGTATTCTATCAAATTTTAATTCATGTCTGGCTCTCTCAAAAGGTGTGTACATCAAGGATGATTGTGGCATACTAAGACACAAAGACACAAATAATACAAGACGCTCCAAGCAAAACACATATCATGTTGGTGAATAAAAATATAGCTCCAAGTAAATTACCGATGGAAGTGGACGAAAGAGGGGATGCCTTCCGGGGCATCCCCAAGCTTTGACTTTTTGGTGTCCTTGGATTATTTTGGGGGTTCCATGGTCATACCCAAGCTTAGGCTCTTGCCACTCCTTGTTCCATGATCCATCAAAAGAATTCACCCAAAACTTGAAAACTTCACAACACAAATCTCAAAATAGAAAACTCGTGAGCTCCGTTAGCGAATGAAAACAAAAGACCACTTCAAGGTACTGTAATGAACTCATTATTTATTTATGTTGGTGTTAAACCTACTGTATTCAAACTTCTCTATGGATTATAAACTATTTTACTATCCATAGATTCATCAAAATAAGCAAACAACACACGAAAAACACAATCTGTCAAAAACAGAACAGTCTGTAGTAATCTGTAGCTACCGCAAGATCTGGAACCCCAGAAATTCTAAAATAAATTTCTGGACGTGAGGAATTTATATATTAATCATCTGAAAAATTAATTAACTAAATATCACTCTTTAAATAAAAATGACAGCAGTTCTCGTGAGCGCTAAAGTTTCTGTTTTTTACAGCAAGTTCAACAAGACTTTCCCCAAGTCTTCCCAACGGTTCTACTTGGCACAAACACTAATTAAACACAAAAAAACACAACCAAAAACAGAGGCTAAATAATTTATTTATTACTAAGCAGGAGCAAAAAGCAAGGAATAAAAATAAAATTGGGTTGCCTCCCAACAAGCGCTATCGTTTAACGCCCCTAGCTAGGCATAAAAGCGAGGATAGATCTAGGTATTGCCATCTTTGGTAGGAAATCCATAAGTGGCTCTCATGATAGTTTCATATGGTAATTTTATTTTATTTCTTGTAAAGTGTTCCATGCCCTTTTTTGATGGAAATTGAAATCTAATATTCCCTTCCTTCATATCAATAATCGCACCAACCGTTCTAAGGAAAGTTCTACCAAGAATAATAGGGCAAGAAGGATTGCAATCTATATCAAGAACAATGAAATCTACGGGCACATAATTCCTATTTGCAACAATAATAACATCATTAATCCTTCCCATAGGTTTCTTAATAGTTGAATCCGCAAGATGCAAGTTTAGAGAGCAATCATCAAAATTACGGAAATCTAGTAAATCACACAAAGACTTGGGAATAGTAGAGACACTAGCACCCAAATCACACAAAGCATAAAACTAATGATCTTTAATTTTAATTTTAATAGTTGGTTCCCACTCATCATAGAGTTTTCTAGGGATAGAAACTTTCAACTCAAGTTTTTCTTCATAAGATTGCATCAAGGCATCAAAAATATGTTCGGTAAAGGCTTTATTTTGACTATAAGCATGTGGAGAATTTAGCACGGATTGCAACAAGGAAATACAATAAATTAAAGAGCAACTTTCATAATTAAATTCCTTGAAATCCAATATAGTGGGTTTAGCAACATCTAGATTTCTATTTCTTTCAATCCCACTTTCATCAATTTCATCATTAAGACCTAAATACTCCGAATTTTTAGAATGCCTTCTAGGTAAAGGAAGATCATATTCAGTTTCATCAAGATTCATATTGCAAAACAAAGATTTAATAGGGGACACATCAATAACTTTTAGATCTTCATCTTGATTTTCATAGGAATTGGAGGAACACGCTTTAATAAAGGCATCTTCGGAAGCACGCATCCTAGCGGTTCTTTCCTTGCACTCATCAATGGAAATTCTCATGGCTTTGAGAGACTCATTTATATCATGTTTAGGAGGAATAGATCTAAGCTTTAAAGAATCAACCTCAAGAGAAATTCTATCAATGTTTCTAGCCAAATCATCAACTTTAAGCAATTTCTCCTCAAGCAAAGCATTAAAATTCTTTTGTGAATTCATAAATTCTTTAACACTATTCTCAAATTTAGAGGGCATCTTATTATAATTTCCATAAGAGTTGTTGTAGGAATTCCCATAATTATTAGAAGGATTACTAGGATATGGCCTAGGATTAAAATTCCCTCTATAAGCGTTGTTACCAAAATTATTCCTACCAACAAAATTCACATCCATAGATTCATTGTTATTCTCAATCAAAGTAGACAAAGGCATATCATTAGGATCAGAAGAAACACTCTTAGTAGCAAATAATTTCATAAGTTCATCCATCTTTCCACTCAACACATTAATTTCTTCTATCGCATGCACTTTTTTATTAGAAGATCTTTCAGTATGCCATTGAGAATAATTAACCATAATATTATCTAGGAGTTTAGTAGCATCTCCTAAAGTGATTTCCATAAAAGCGCCTCTCGCAGCCGAATCTAAAATATTTCTAGAAGCAAAATTCAATCCGGCATAAAAAATTTGTATGATCATCCACAAATTCAAACCATGAGTAGGGCAATTACGTATCATTAATTTCATTCTCTCCCAAGCTTGTGCAACATGTTCATGATCAAGTTGTTTAAAGTTCATAATATCGTTTCTAAGAGAGATGGTCTTAGCGGGAGGAAAATACTTAGAGATAAAAGCATCTTTGCACTTGTTCCATGAATCAATACTATTCTTAGGCAAAGACGAAAACCAAGCTTTATCACGATCTCTAAGAGAAAAAGGAAATAGCTTCAATTTAACGACATCATTATCGACATCTTTTTTCTTTTGCATATCACATAAATCAATGAAGCTATTCAGATGAGTAGTGGCATCTTCACTAGGAAGGCCGGCGAATTGATCTTTCATAACAAGATTCAACAAAGCAGTATTATTTTCACAAGATTCAGCATCGGTAAGAGGAGCAATCGGAGTGCTAAGGAAATCATTATTATTGGTATTGGTGAAGTCACACAATTTAGTATTATCTTGAGCCATCGCGACAAACAAGCAATCTAACACACGAGTAAACAAAAAGCAAACAGGCAAAAAGAGGCAAATAGAGAGGGAGGATAGAGAGAGAGAGGGCGAATAAAACGGCAAGGGTGAAGTGGGGGAGAGGAAAACGAGAGGCAAATGGCAAATAATGTAATTTGAGAGATAGGGATTGTGATGGGTACTTGGTATCTTGACTTTTTGCATAGACTCCCCGGCAACGGCGCCAGAAATCCTTCTTGCTACGTCTTGAGCTTGCGTTGGTTTTCCCCGAAGAGAAGGGATGATGCAGCAGAGTAGCGTAAGTATTTCCTTCGGTTTTTGAGAACCAAGGTATCAATCCAGTAGGAGGCCACGCTCAACTCCCTCGTACCTGCACAAAATCATAGCTACTCGCAACCAACGCGATTAGGGGTTGTCAATCCCTTCACAGTCACTTACGAGAGTGAGATCTGATAGATATAATATTTTTGGTATAAAGATGCAACATAAAAAGTAAAGGCAAAGTAAAAATCAAAGCAAGATTAAAGTGATGGAGATTGATATGATGAGAATAGACCCGGGGGCCATAGGTTTCACTAGTGGCTTCTCTCAAGAGCATAAGTATTCTATGGTGGGTGCACAAATTACTGTTGAGCAATTGACAGAATTGAGCATATTTATGAGAATATCTAGGCATGATTATGTATATAGGCATCACGTCCGTGACAAGTAGATCGAAACGATTCTGCATCTACTACTATTACTCCACTCATCGACCGCTGTCCAGCATGCATCTAGAGTATTAAGTTAAAAACAGAGTAACGCCTTAAGCAAGATGACATGATGTAGAGAGATAAATTCATGCAATATGAAATAAACCCCATCTTGTTATCCTCGATGGCAATGATACAATACGTGCCTTGCTGCCCCTTCTGTCACTGGGTAAGGACACCACAAGATCGAACCCAAAGCTAAGCACTTCTCCCATGGCAAGAACTACCAATCTAGTTGGCCAAACCAAACGGCTAATTCGAAGACTTGCAAAGATAACCAATCATACATAAAAGAATTCAGAGAAGATTCAAATATTATTCATAGATAGACTTGATCATAAACTCACAATTCATCAGTCTCAACAAACACACCGCAAAAAGAAGATTACATCGAATAGATCTCCACAAGAGAGGGGGAGAACTTTGTATTGAGATTCAAAGAGAGAGAAGAAGCCATCTAGCTACTAACTATGGACCCGAAGGTCTGAGGTAAACTACTCACACTTCATCGGAGAGGCTATGATGATGTAGAAGCCCTCCGTGATGACGGCCCTCTTCCGGCGGAGCTCTGGAACAGGCCCCAAGATGGGATCTCGTGGATACAGAAAGTTGCGGCGATGGAATTAGGTTTTTGGCTCCCGTTCTGATTGTTTGGGGGTACATGTGTATATATAGGAGGAAGGAGTACGTCGGTGGAGCTCCGAGGGGCCCATGAGGCAAGGGGGCGCGCCCTAGGGGGGGGCGCCCCCCACCCTCGTGACCTCCTCTTTGACCCCCTGGAGTAGGGTCCAAGTCTCCTGGATCACGTTCGATGAGAAAATCATGTTCCCAAAGATTTTATTCCGTTTGGACTCCGTTTGATATTCTGTTTCTCCGAAACACTGAAATAGGCAAAAAAACAGCAATTCTGGGCTGGGCCTCTGGTTAATAGGTTAGTCCCAAAAATAATATAAAAGTGGAAAATAAAGCCCAATATAGTCCAAAATAGTAGATAATATAGCATGGAGAAATCAAAAATTATAGATACGTTGGAGACGTATCAGCGAACAAGGCTCGCGCATAGCTTGTTTATCCTCCAACTGCCTTTTCAACTGGCCAAGTTCTTCTTTGGCCCGCTCCAGACTTTGATTCAGTCCGGAGACCTCTGCAACATGAGAGGTAGCAGCCGCTGCAGACGCCTGCTTATAAAAGAAGAGAGATAGATGCCATCAAGTGAGTCTTCCTGCGAAAATAAAATTGATCCTCTGTCCGGTCCTTCCTTGACCGAACAGTGTATCAGGGGCTACTATCCATACTATGACACTCTTCGAAACCTCATAAAACATACCTCAAAGCCTCTTATAAGGCTGATATAGGCTTCATTCAGTCCACTCTCAGCAGACTGAATCTCCTTAATCACCGCACCCATCAGGGCACGGTGTTCATCGACGATGGAGGCGCTCTTCAGCGCCGCCAACAAAACATCCGGCACCTCTGGCTAGACAGAGATTGCCGGTGGAGCAGGCACGCCCCCTCCAGCCGAGGGAGGCTGCCTACTTGATTCAAGAGCCGTATTGGTCTCCAGAATTGCGTCCAACTGGGAGCCGAATTCAAGATGGCTCCCGCCGTCGACTCCCATGGGAATCTTCTCCCCCATGTCTCTGGCCCCCGAAGTTTGACCTCCAGGCACCGCTTTCACAATCTCCCCCCCCCCTCCTTGGTCGGGGTCCCTCTGGGACGAAGCCTCGGTGTTATGCACATATTTTGGGGAGGGGCCTTCGAGGGCGTCCCGCTCTCTACAGCATCCGAGCTCAGCGAATCCTCTGATGAGGATTGTTCGATGCGGGACCTCGCCGGACTACAGAAAATATAGCTTAGGTTAAAATATTATGCCATGATGAGTCTGGACGCATAAGCGTGTTCGGATCTTATACTCACGAATTCACCAGGGGTTGGGCCCTGGGATCCCACGTCGGGTTGCTGTCGGCGGCGGTAGTGGACTCTTCCGAAAGAGGAGCTTTTCCCCTTTTAGGTGACTCGGCCTCCAAGTGTATGGAGGACGCCCTCTTCTTTCTTCCCCCCGCTGGGGATTCGTCCTCCTCCTCCTCGCCCTCTTCGGAGGCAGAACGGGCGTTGGAGCCTTCGGATGTTGTGTTAGAAGTGCCACGGCGACGAAGGCTGCCCCGGGGCTTTTTGGCCTCCTTCTCAGCCTTGTTCTTCGGCGCCTTGTACGGCGCCGGGACCAGAATCTTCATCAGAAGTGGGCCGGCCGGTTCTTCGGGCAACGGGGCCGGATAGTGGATCCGCCCCGCCTTCTTCATCCAGCCCTAGGGGAGTTGAGGAAAACACATTGAGCATTTCCCTTGGGTTATGCGGGTAAAACACGTAAACACTTACCGAGCTTGCAGGGCGGGACAGTTGATACCCGCGGTCCTCGGCCAAGTCCGGCCATGATTTTCCGGACTTTAAAAGCACCTTCTAGATGTCTTCGTGCGAGGAGCCAAAGAGCTTTCGCAGGGTCTCGTGCTTGGCCGGATCGAATTCCCAGAGATTGCAAGTCCGGTGCTGACAAGGCAGGATCCGGCGAACTAACATCACCTAGACTACATTGACAAGTTCGATTTTCTTGTCTTCCATATCTTTAACACGCGTCTGGAGCATAGATAGTTCGTCGGACGAAGACCAGTTCAGGCCCTTCTTGGGCCAGGATGTAAGTCGCAAAGGGGCTCCGGATCGGAACTCTGGAGCAGCGGCCCATTCTGTGCCACGCGGCTCGGTAATGTAAACCACTGCTGTTGCCACTCTTTGAAGGAATCATTAAAGGCACATGTTGTCCATGTGACATTGGGCATCTTGCTCACCATGGCGCCCCCGCACTCAGCGTGTTCACCGCTCACCACCTTGGGCTTCACATTAAAGATCTTCAGCCATAAGCCGAAGTGTGGTGAGACGCGGAGAAAAGCCTCGCACACGACGATGAATGTCAAGATGTTGAGGAAGGAATTGGGGGATAGATCATGAAAATCGATCTCGTAATAATACATGATGCCGCGGACAAATGGGTGGAGGGGAAAACCTAGCCCGCGGACAAAGTGAGGGAAGAATACAACCCTCTCTTGGGGTTCCGGACTAGAAACGATTTGTCCAATTTTTTTGGCCAGATACCTGGCCTCCCGAAGCTTTTTGATATGCTGCTCCTGGATGGTAGAGGCCATCCACTTGCCTCCTGCTCCGGATCCGGACATTTTCGGAAGGCCTTTGTGGGCGGAGAAGACGAACGCTCGGGCGCTGGAGCTCGGGCAAGGGGGAATGGATCGGGAATAAGAAGGCGTAGGTGAAAAGGAGGAGTCCTTGTCCCTTTATAAGACTCCCCACTTGCTTGGTAAACTCGCTTATTCCCCAAGCGCTGTAATTGATGGCGCGGTTGGGTTACCCACACCCGTATTGATGAGAATCCCGTGATAAGGGGACACGATCTCTGCTTCGACAAGACATGCCAAGAAAACTGCCTCGCAATACGTGTAGTAGCTGGTTGAGAAAAATGGTTCGAATAATCACCGGGCCATGGCGTGATGTCACGTTATAAAAAGTTGTCAGCAGATTAGATTTGTGGAAATATTATGCTCTCTACGATGGTATGTGGAATTTGTTTTGCAGAGCCGGACACAATCCTTGTGTTCAAAATCTTCTATGGGGTATTCGGAGAAGGAACCCGCCTTGCAATGTCGAAGATAATTTGCGCGCCGGACTCATCGCCATTGAAGCCTGGTTCAGGGGCTACTGAGGGAGTCCTGGATTAGGGGGTCCTTGGACAGCCGGACTATATACTTTGGCCGGACTGTTGGACTATGAAGATACAAGATTGAAGACTTCGTCCCGTGTGCGAGTGGGACTCTCCTTTGCGTGGAAGGCAAGCTTGGCAGTTCGGATATGTAGATCTCCTCCCTTGTAACCGACTTTGTGTAACCCTAGCCCCCTCCAGTGTCTATATAAACCGAAAGGTTTAGTCCGTAGGACAACAACAATCATAATCATAGGCTAGCTTCTAGGGTTTAGCCTCTACGATCTCGTGGTAGGTCAACTCTTGTAACACTCATATCATCAAGATCAATCAAGCAGGACGTAGGGTATTAACTCCATTGAGAGGGCCTGAACCTGGGTAAACATTGTGTCCCCCGCCTCCTGTTACCATCCGCCTTAGATGCATAGTTCGGGACCCCCTACCCGAGATCCGCCGGTTTTAACACCAACAATGGCCTCCTCATTAAGAGGAAAGATATACAGGTGCTCCGAGAGGCCGGATACCTGGCCAAGGAGATCGTTTACCGACTTCCGGCCAAGGGACAGATCGTCCCCACCCCCGAGCCTCATGAGAGAGTGGTGTTCCTCGCGCATTTTGTCGGTGGGCTGGGATTACCTCTCCACCCGTTTGTCCGTGGACTGATGTTTTATTATGGGCTTGATTTCCATGATATAGCCCCTAACTTTATCCTCAACATCTCAGCATTTATAGTCGTGTGCGAGGCCTTTCTCCGCATCCCACCTCATTTCGGCCTATGGCTAAAGACCTTCAATGTGAAGCCGAAGGTGGTGAGCGGTCAACAGGCAGAGTGCGGAGGAGCTATGTTGGGTAGGATGCCCAACGTCACCTGGCTCGAAGGTTCTTTCGTGGAAACGGTGAAGGGGTGGCAGTCAGGGTGGTTCTACATCACCATGCTGCGCGACACCAACTGGATGACGGCCCCCGAATTCCGATCCGGAGCTCCGATGCGGCTCACCTCCTGGCAAGAGAAGGGCCTAACCTGGGGTTCTCCGGGCGAGCTAACAGGGCTCCAGACGTGTATCCAGAACATGATATCCAACAAGATCAAGCTTGTCAATGTGATCCAGGTTATGCTCATCCGCCGGATCCTCCCGTGCCAACGCTGGACTTCCTATTTGTGGGAATTCTATCCGGCCAAGCACCAGACGCTGCTAGAGCTCTTCGGCACAACGCACGATGACATCTAGAAAGTGCTCTTCAAGGCCAGCGAGATGCCACTGCCTACAACCGAGGATCGTGGGCTTAGCTCAAAGTGCCAAGCCAATTCGATAAGTTCTTTCACGCTCTCAAGGCATAATCTTTACTAGCGTATTGTGAGAAAGAAGTCTAAGCTCTCCTATCATTTTTTTCCTTAGGCCTAGACCGACATAGCGAGGCGTATTAACTATCCAGCCCCGCTACCCGAAGACAAAGAGACCCCACTCCTAACGAAGATGTTGTTCCCAGCGCCTTATGACGTGCCGGAGAAGAATACCAAGAAGGCGGCCAAGGGGACCAGGAGTGGCCTTCGTCGAAAGGATACTTCGGACCTGTCATCCGAAGACGAGACTGACCCTTCCGTCTCCGAAGACGACGAGGAGGAGGAGGAAGCAGACAACTCCCCCCTGAGGGGGGAAGGAAGAAAAGGGTGGCCTCCACGAACCTGGAGGTGAAGGCACCCAAGAATGGGAAGGGCTCCCTCGCGGATAACTCCGCGTGGGATGTCGATAGCAGTCCGGAACGAATGCCCCGGACCAAGCCTCGGGCCGCTTCGTAAGTACCAAATACCTTATGCTCATCCAAATGTATGGCCCTTCCCCTTTGCCATATTAATATGTTTAATTAATGCTATTGCAGTCCGGCCCGCGATAGTTCTCCGCAATCCTCGACAGAGAGCTCGCTAGACTCAAAGGAGATGGCTAGCATGTCCCCGCCACCTGCTCACTCTACCTCGCCCAAAGGCGATGACGAGGTGGTGTCCCAAAGGGCCTTTCCCGACCAAGGGGAGCCTCCGGAGATCGTCAGGGTGGCGTCCAAGTATGACTCCACGGCCGCCGGACACATGGGGGAAGAAGCCCCCATGGGGACTGATGGTGGGGGCCGAGTTCCATTCGGCCCTCAGCCGGATATCATTCCGGAGACCTGCATGGCTCCGGAGTCCAGCGAACGACCTTCCCCGAAAGGAGGGGGTGTGCCTATTCCGCTGGTGACCTCCGTCCAACCAGAGGCGCCGGATGATCTGCTGGAAGAACTACGAGGCGCTTCCATTGTAGATGAACACCGTGTCCTCATGGGTACGGTGATCAAAAAGGTTCAGTCTGCCAAAAGCGGGCTGACCGAAGCCTGCACTAGCCTTTTAACAGGCTTTGAGGTAATAATAATTGTCGAAGGAATATCACAGCGTAGACAGTAGCCCCTGATGCTATGTTCGGTGTTCGGAAAGAAAAGCCGAACAGAGGATCAAAACAATTTTCGCAGGAGTCTAACATATGATGTCTATGTAAATAAGCAGGCGTCGCTGCTGGCTGCTGCCGCTCATACTGCGGAGGTCTCCGAACTGAAGCGGAGCCTGGAGCGGGCCGAGGAAGAGCTCAGCCTTGTGAAGAAGCAGCTGGAGGACAGCCATGGTATGCAGTAACCTGTGTGTGTAAGTTAGGATGGATGAATACTTTGTGCTGACTAAAGTGTCGTGGACTATGCTAGGGGCCACGACCGAGGTGGCGGCCCTCAAGAAGGCATTAGCTGAGGCCGAGGACAAAGCGGCCAAGGAACATGCTGTATGCGAAAAGCACAAGGCCCGGGTTAGCGAGGTTCAGCAAGAGCTTCAAGATGCTATCAAGAAGTACGAGTCCCTAGAGCGTGATTCTAAGACGCAGGCGTCCGAACTTGCGAAGGCCCGCTAGAGCGCACAAGAGGCTTGAGCCAAGGCCCAGAGCGCCCTTCAGGAACTCCAGGCGGCTAAGAAGATTGCGGTGGGTAAGGCTTTCATTATGCAAAGCAAGTCTGTGAAGGAAACGCTCATTTTACTTACCCAAATTTGGTGCTCTACGGGGGCGATTGCGTATTTGCCGCGTAGCGTATCCGATGCTGCTGAATCCTATCGAGCCGAGGAAGAGAGTTCGACGGAGAAGCTCTTCTGGTCTCAATATCTTGGACCAGAACATCCGGTATCCTTCAGCGACCAACTGAAACAGTTGGTCGAGCTGCACAAGGCGGCCGAGCTGGCCATGAGGGACCTGATAGTCCGGCTATGGCCTGCCGCGCCGGTACCCAGCAGCTACTTCGGGCTTTTGAAGCGGCTTGTTAGTGCCTGCCCGCGGCTTGAGGTCGTAAAGCAGTCAGTCTGTATTGAAGGTGCCCGGAAGGCCTTTGCTCGTTGCAAGATGTGGTGGGCGAAGATGGACGTCGTCGAGCTGACCAAGGGGCCGCCGAAGGGCAAGGAGCACCATACACCCGAGCGCTACTTTGCGGATGTCCTAGAGGGGTCTCGTATTGTAGCCACGCAGTGCGGGCAGGACATTATTTTAGAGTGAATATACTCGTATTTTGTCTTGTATGATGACGACAAATCTGCTTTGTAATATAATTCATGTTTTGATTGTGTCCTCCTGTGCGGCCGTGTTGTATGAAATCTGAGGGTTGGCTAGTCGTCGGCTTCTGCCCTCATGTAGGTAGTACGGAGGTGTTCGGGATGGTATCTAAACAATCTTGATCCAATTATATGGTCCTTGAAGGAGTTGTTTAGCGCAACGAACCAGGCAACCAAACTATATGGCTTGAACGCCATCACTTAGCCATAGGAGTTTTATAATAAAACATAGGCACAGCCCCTGGTATATGAACCAGAGTGATGTCAGCGTCTGATCGGGAAGTACGATCCTTCATGAAATGCGGAAAAATCTCCAACGATTTGAGACCTCCGAACAGCTGACCAGCTCTCGCCGCATCATGACAGTCAGTTTTCGGCTTTCTCTACTGAGGTGCTCATCCGGTTTAGACCAGGTCACAACCGCAGTAGTTCTCCCTTTACTACCCTAGCCGATGTAGCGGAATGTAGGGTAGCAAGCACAGGAGCCGGGCAACCCAACTATTGACCAAAGACATGATTCGGAGCCAATGCATATAATGATAAATTCGGGGTGCCGAACTATACTTATAAGAAGTGTTCAAACTTTTGTTGCCGTATTGTGGGGTGCTATAAAGCCCCTGGCAAACATCAAAATGTACCAAAGTGTAGGGGTGCTACCTAACGGGGTTATCCATAGGGAAACTGAAGAAAAAAAAGAAAAGGGAGAAAGAAAACAAAAAAGATGTAAAGGTAAAAAGCTGGGGTCCTACAGCTCCAGCTACGAACTGTTTTCATTGTAATGTAATTAGTACGTCAAGGCGCATTGATACAAGTAGTGCAATAAGCAACAGGCTATTTAACATGCCGAAACCAGGGGAGAGCTGCATGTGGGTCCTGTAAGACAGGTAGAGTTATCGTTAACGGAATCACCTAAAAAGTCCCCGTATGTCTGTGCTCCTCGCCATCTTGTTGTATTTATCCTTCAAGAGGACCGATAACCAGACCACCCGATGGGGCCTGTAGGATTAAAACCTAAAAGAAAACAAGCAAAAGTGAAAGTATGTGTGTATCCGATGTCGGTTGAGCCGTGTCGTGGATCACAAGCTAGCTATGCCTCCGTCGATGCGCATGGAATTTTGAGTGCGTAGTTATGTACGCGCGGCACGCATGCCACCGCTTGATCGGGGCTGAGACGGAGGCCAGATTGCTAGTCGAGCTCCTGACGAGCCGATCTCTCCTGCTGCAGAGTAGTCCGGACCCTCTTAAGGGTGTCCGAGGGCTCGACAGCCGAATGAAGGTTCTGCTTGAGAAGGCCGCTTTGTACTTCTGCTGCTAGGGCAGCTGTGTGCTCTTCTGTACGGAGAGGGCATTCTGTATTGCCATTGACTATTATGACGCCGCGTGGGCCAGGCATCTTGAGCTTGAGATAAGCATAGTGTGGCACTGCATTGAATCGAGTAAACGCAGTTCATCCGAGCAGTGCATGATAGCCGTTGCGGAATGGGACGATATCGAAGACTAACTCCTCGCTTTGGAAGTTGTCCGGAGATCCGAAGACAACCTCTAGTGTGATTGAGCCCGTACAATGGGCCTCTACGCCTGGAATGACTCCTTTAAAGGTGGTCTTTGTAGGATTGATCCTTGATGGGTTAATGCCCATTTTTCACACTGTATCCTGATATAGCAGATTGAGGCTGCTACCGTCGTCCATAAGGACACGAGTCAGGTGGAACCCATCAATTATTGGGTCTAAGACCAGTGCGGCTGAGCCTCTGTGACGGATACTGGTCGGGTGATCCCGATGATCAAAAGTGATCGGGCATGACGACCATGGATTGAATTTTGGGGCGACTGGCTCTATCGCGTAGACGTCCCTGAGCGCACGCTTGCGCTCCCTCTTGGGGATGTGGGTAGCATATATCATGTTCACCATTTTGACCTGAGGGGGAAACTTCTTCTGTCCCCCTGTGTTCGGTTGCCGTGGATCTTCGTCATTATCCTCGCTTTGTGATCCCTTTTCCCTGTTTTCGGTGTTTAATTTGCCGGCCTATTTGAAAACCCAGCACTCTCTATTTGTATGATTAGGAGGCTTGTCGGGGGTGCCGTGAATCTTGCATGGACGATCAAATATGCGCTCCAAGCTGGATGGGCCCGAATTGTTCTTTTGGAACGGCTTCTTCCGCTGACCGGACTTAGAGCCACTGAATCCGGCGTTGACCACCGTATCCTCGGTGTTGTCACTATTGTTTCAGCGCTTGTATCTATTGCGTCGAGACTTGCCTTTGTTGCTTTTAACTTCAGGGGTGCCGGCATCGCTCGCATTGTTTTTGCTATGGGCCAACCAACTGTCCTCGCCCGCACAAAAGTGGGTCATGAGTGTCGTGAGGGCCGCCATGGATTTTGGCTTTTCTTGGCTGAGGTGGCGAGCGAGCCATTCGTCACGGATGCTATGCTTGAAAGCTGCTAGAGCTTCGGTGTCCGGACAGTCGAGAATTTGGTTCTTTTTAGTTAAGAATCTTGTCCAGAATTTCCTGGCGGACTCTCTGGGCTGTTGAACTATATGGCTTAAGTCATCAGCATCTGGAGGTCGAACGTATGTACCTTGGAAGTTATAAAGGAAAGCCTCTTCCAAGTCCTCCCAGCTACCAATGGAATTTTCAGGCAGACTGTTTAGCCAATGTCGAGCTGGCCCTTTGAGTTTTAGAGGGAGGTATTTTATGGCATGGAGGTCATCTCCGTGGGCCATATGGATGTGGAGAATGAAGTCCTCGATCCACACCGCGGGCTCCGTGGTTCCATCGTATGATTCTATGTTCACGGGCTTGAATCCTTCTGGGAATTCGTGATCCAGGACCTCATCAGTGAAGCAATGAGGATGTGCGAGGCCTCTATATCGGGCCGTATCATGAGGCGGCTCTGATAGAGTCCGTCTGCGGTGTTCAGCCCGCGCATGACTGGGTTTGTCATGTCCGAATAGGTGGCCGTTGTCACATGTCGAGGCGCGTCCTGGCGATCCATAGATTGATCTGGTATGTCCTGCTTTATTGTTCAGGTTCTGTCGAAGGTCATATGTATGGTCGTGGGCTAATTTACCTCTACCTGAGTGATGAGGCGGGGCGGGCTGGTGTTCGACATGAGTTGTCATTTTGTCCCGACCACGTGGTGGTCGGTCGGCCATATTGTGCGATGGTGGTATGTACTCCGGCGCCTCCTCGTCGAACTGAGGTAGCAATTTGCACATTGGGTAGCTTTTGGTTGGGCGCTTGAGGCCGTATTCTCGGCTGCTAGGACATCAGTCCATTTATCATTGAGTAGATCTTGGTCAGCTTGAAGCTGTTACTGCTTCTTTTTCATGCTCCTTGTCGTGGCTATTAGCTGGCGCTTGAAGCGCTCCTTCTCAAGAGGTTCCACAAGCACGATGAAATCTTCAGTGCCGAGGCTCGCCTCATCTTCGAAGAGCGGAAGGTAGTTATCGTCCTCCGAATCTTCGTGCATGGCCTATTTAACAGGGCTAACCTGCTCATCTTCTCGTTCATCCTGTTCGTTTGCTTTATCGATGGGGTCTTCGTTGTCTTCGGCACCTTCCGGAGTGTCATCTTCTCCTGTGCTGATGTTGCTGTCTTTACTGCGGCATGACTTAGAGCGGCGCTGCTGACGCCGGCGCTTGGACTGTATTTCGGAAGGTTTATCCTCAACTAGGTCTTCCTTATCGTCGCCGATGTGCTCCTTTGGTGCATCCACCATGTATACGTCATACGAGGAAGTGGCCGTCCAGCGTCCGATGAACGGCGGGTTCTGGGCCTCCTCTTCTCCGGCATCGTCATCCATACCATCGATGTCCTCGGAGTCGTAATCAAGTTCGTCGGTCAAATCCTCGATCGTGGCTATAAAGTGGGTGGCGGGTGGGAAGTAAAATTCTCCATCGTCAGCCCCTAGTTCAAGCCGGATATAGTTCGGCTGAGAGTCATCCGCCAAGGACAGGTTTTTTAATGAGTTTAGAACATCACCCAAAGGCAAGTGTTGGAAGATGTTTGCGGCGCTGAATTTGAAGATCGATAAACGATCAAGCTCGGCATCCGCGGGCTCGCCCGGTTCGGAACCTACGGCCGGAGGCGAGTCCGGTGTTCCGGTGGCATAGGCATCATGTGAGACCAAGTCCATGTGCGGCTCCAATGCCATGGAATCTACGGCCTTCGAGGTGGGGTTAATCCTCCGTCTTTGGATGGCGCGGCCTGCTCCGGATCTAGGGCCAGAGTGGTTATAGGAGCGATCTCCTGGATGCGGCCCGATGACATATTTAGGTCATGATCATCGGGGTGACTGGGAGCGGCCACCGCGGTATTGAATTCGGTGAAGATCAAGTCTCCACGGATGTCCGCGACGTAGTTCAAGCTCCCGAATCTGACCTGATGGCCAGGGGCGTAGCTTTCGATCTGCTCTAGATGGCCAAACGAGTTGGCCCGCATTGCGAAGCCGCCGAACACGAAGATCTGCCCGGGGAGGAAAGTTTCTCCACAGACAGCGTCATAATTGACGATTGAAGGGGCCATCAAACCTTTCAACGACAGCACAAAGGAACTCTCAATGAAAGCACCAATGTCGGTGTCAAAACCGATGGATCTCGGGTTGGGGGTCCTGAGCTGTGCGTCTAAGGTTGATGGTAACAGGAGACAGGGAACACGATGTTTACCCAGGTTCGGGCCCTCTCTATGGAGGTAATACCCTACTTCCTGCTTGATTGATCTTGATGGATATGAGTATTACAAGAGTTGATCTACCACGAGATCATAATGGCTAAACCCTAGAAGTCTAGCATGTATGACTACGGTATTGAGTATATCCTTTTCGGACTACACCCTCCGGTTTATATAGACACCGGGAGAATCTAGGGTTACATAGGGTCGGTTACATAAGATGGAATCTTCATAGTTGTTTGCCAAGCTTGCCTTCCACACCAAGGAGAGTCCCATCCGGACACGGGTACAGTCTTCGGTCTTCATATCTTCACAGCCCATCAGTCTGGCCCATAGATAACAGGTCGGACGCCCGAGGACCCCTTAGTCCAGGACTCCCTCACGTAGTACTTGGTTTTTGATGACTTGTAGATTTTTGCAATAAGTATGTGAGTTCTTTATGACTAATGTTGAGTCCATGGATTATACGCACTCTCACCCTTCCACCATTGGTAGCCTCTTCGGTAACGTGCATTGCCCTTTCTCACCTTGAGAGTTGGTGCAAACTTCGCCAGTGCATCCAAACCCCGTGATATGATACGCTCTATCACACATAAACCTCCTTATATCTTCCTCAAAACAGCCACCATACCTACCTATTATGGCATTTCCATAGCCATTCCAAGATATATTGCCATGCAACTTTCCACCATTCTGTTTATTATGACACGCATCATCATTGTCATATTGCCTTGCATGATCATGTAGTTGACATCGTATTTGTGGCAAAGCCACTGTTCATAATTCTTTCATACATGTCACTCATGAGTCATTGCACATCTCGGTACACTGCCGGAGGCATTCATATAGAGTCATATCTTGTTCTAGTATCGAGTTGTAATTATTGAGTTTTAAATAAATAAATAAATAAAAGTTTGATGATCATCATTAATAGAGCATTGTCTCAAAAAAGGGGCAATGCTACTATCCTTTTTTCCACACTTGTGCTTCAAAGTAGCACCATGATCTTTATGATAGAGAGTCTCTTGTTTTGTCATTTTCATATACTAGTGGAAATTTTTCATTATAGAACTTGGCTTGTATATTCCAACAATGGGCCTCCTCAAGTGCCCTAGGTCTTCGTGAGCAAGCAAGTTGGATGCACACCCACTTAGTTTTTTTTTGTTGAGCTTTCATACATTTATATCTCTAGTGCATCCGTTGCATGGCAATCCCTACTCCTTGCATTGCCATCAATTGATGGGCATCTCCCTAGCCCATTGATTAGCCGCGTCAATGTGAGACTTTCTCCTTTTTGTCCTCTCCACATAACCCCCTTCATTATATTCTATTCCACCCATAGTGCTATATCCATGGCTCACGCTCATGTGTTGCGTGAAAGTTGAAAAAAGTTTGAGATTACTAAAGTATGAAACAATTGCTTGGCTTGTCATCGGGGTTGTACATGATGAGAGCATTCTTGTGTGACAAAAATGGAGCATGATCAAACTATATGATTTTGTAGGGATGAACTTTCTTTGGCCATGTTATTTTGAGAAGACATGATTGCTTAGTTAGTAAGCTTGATGTATTATTATTTTTACGTCAATATTAAACTTTTATATTGAATCTTTCGGATCTGAATATTCATGCCACAATAAAGAAAATTACATTGAGAAATATGTTAGGAAGCATTCCACATCAAAAAATTTGTTTTTATCATTTACCTACTCGGGGACGAGCAGGAATTAAGCTTGGGGATGCTGATACGTCTCCAATGTATCTACAATTTTTTATTGTTCCATGCTATTATATTATCTGTTTTGGATGTTAATGGGCTTTTTTATACACTTTTATATTACTTTTGGGACTAACCTATTAACCGCAGGCCCAACCCAAATTGTTGTTTTCTTGCCTATTTCAGTGTTTCGAAGAAAAGGAAAAACAAACGAAGCCCAAACGGAATGAAACCTTCGGGAGAGTTATTTTTGGAACGGAAGCAATCCAGGAGACTTGGAGTAGACGTCAGGGAAGCTTCGAGTTGGCCACGAGGCAGGGAGGCGCGCCTGCCCCCTGGGCGCGCCCCCACCCTTGTGGGCCCCTCGTGGCTCCCCTGACCGACTTCTTTCTCCTATATATATCAATATACCCTAAAAACATCGAGGAACAGAATAGATCGGGAGTTCCGCCGCTAGAAGCCTCCGTAGCCACCGAAAACCAATCTAGACCCGTACCGGCACCCTGTCGGAGGGGGGAATCCCTCTCCGGTGGCCACCTTCATCATCTCGGCGCTCTCCATGATGAGGAGGGAGTAGTTCACTGAGGGAGTCCTGGATTAGGGGGTATCTGGACAGCCGGATTATATCCTTTGGTTGGACTGTTGGAGAATGAAGATACAAGATTGAAGACTTCGTCTCGTGTCCGGATGGGACTCTGCTTGGCGTGGAAGGCAATCTAGGCAATACGGATATGTATATCTCCTCCTTTGTAACCGACCTTGTGTAACCCTAGCCCTTTTCGGTGTCTATATAAACCGGAGGGTTTTAGTCCGTAGGACAACATACAATCATACCATAGGCTAGCTTCTAGGGTTTAGCCTCTCCAATCTCGTGTTAGATCAACTCTTGTAATACTCATATCATCAAGAATAAATCAAGCAGGACGTAGGGTTTTACCTCCATCAAGAGGGCTCGAACCTGGGTAAAACATCGTGTTCCCTGCCTGCTGTTACCATCCACCTTAGACGCACAGTTCGGGACCCCCTACCCGAGATCCGTCGGTTTTGACACCGACATTGGTGCTTTCATTGAGAGTTCCTCTGTGACGTTGCCAGAAGGAAGGATGTCTCGTCTCGTCTTTAAAGACGGTACTACTATTGATACGTCTCCAACGTATCTATAATTTTTGATTGCTCCATGCTATATTATCTACTGTTTTGGACTATATTGAGCTTTATTTTACACTTTTATATTATTTTTGGGACTAACCTATTAACCGGAGGCCCAGCCCAAAATTGCTGTTTTTTTGCCTATTTCAGTGTTTCGAAGAAACGGAATATCAATCGGAGTCCAAACGGAATGAAACCTTCGGGAACGTGATTTTCGCACCGAACATGATCCAGGAGACTTGGACCCTACGCCAAGGCATCAAAGAGGCGGTCACGAGGGTGGGGGGCGCCCCCCCCTAGGGCGCGCCCCCTGCCTCGTGGGCCCCTCGGAGCTCCACTGACGTACACCTTCCTCCTATATATACCTATGTACCCCCCAAACGATCAGAAGAGGAGCCAAAAACCTAATTCCACCGCCGCAACTTTCTGTATTCACGAGATCCCATCTTGGGGACTGTTCCGGAGCTCCGCCTGAGAGGGCCGTCATCACAGAGGGCTTCTACATCATCATAGCCTCTCCGATGAAGTGTGAGTAGTTTACCTCAGACCTTTGGGTCCATAGTTAGTAGCTAGATGGCTTCTTCTCTCTGTTTGAATCTCAATACAAAGTTCGCCCCCTCTCTTGTGGAGATCTATTCGATGTAATCTTCTTTTTGCGGTGTGTTTGTTGAGACCGATGAATTGTGGGTTTATGATCAAGTCTATCTATGAATAATATTTGAATCTTCTCTGAATTCTTTTATGTATGATTGGTTATCTTTGCAAGTCTCTTCGAATTATCCGTTTGGTTTGGCCAACTAGATTGGTAGTTCTTGCCATGGGAGAAGTGCTTAGCTTTGGGTTCGATCTTGCGGTGTCCTTTCCCAGTGACAGAAGGGGCAGCAAGGCACGTATTGCATCGTTGCCATCGAGGATAACAAGATGGGGTTTATTTCATATTGCATGAATTTATCTCTCTACATCATGTCATCTTACTTAAGGCGTTACTCTGTTTTTAACTTAATACTTTTGATGCATGCTGGATAGCGGTCGATGAGTGGAGTAATAGTAGTAGATGCAGAATCGTTTCGGTCTACTTGTCACGGACGTGATGCCTATATACATGATCATGCCTAGATATTCTCATAACTATGCTCAATTCTGTCAATTGCTCAACAGTAATTTGTTCACCCACCGTAGAATACTTATGCTCTTGAGAGAAGCCACTAGTGAAACCTATGGCCCCCGGGTCTATTCTCATCATATCAATCTCCATCACTTTAATCTTGTTTTGCTTTTTACTTTACCTTTTAGTTTTCACTTTGCATCTTTATACCAAAAATACCAAAAATATTATATCTATCAGATCTCACTCTCGTAAGTGACCGTGAAGGGATTGACAACCCCTAATCGCGTTGGTTGCGAGTAGCTATCGTTTTGTGCAGGTACGACGGACTTGAGTGTGGCCTCCTACTGGATAGATACCTTGGTTCTCAAAAACTGAGGGAAATACTTACGCTACTCTGCTGCATCATCCCTTTCTCTTCGGGGATATCCAACGCAAGCTCAAGAGGTAGCAAGAAGGATTTCTGGCGCCGTTGCCGGGGAGTCTACGCAAAAAGTCAACATACCAAGTACCCATCACAATCCCTATCTCTCGCATTACATTATTTGTCATTTGCCTCTCGTTTTCCTCTCCCCCACTTCACCCTTGCTGTTTTATTCGCCCTCTCTCTCTCTATCCTCCCTCTCGTTCTCTCTTTGCCTTTTTGCCTATTTCTTGTTTGCTCGTATGGTTGGAATAGTTGTTTATTTATTACTAAACAGAGAACCTAAGATCTATGGATCCTCATCCGCTTGCTAATCTTTTTAAGAAATCCAATTATCTATACCTACTAATAAATCAAGGTGCGTTTTGTCAAATTTTTCATCCGTTCACCAATATTACTATTTTTATTTTTCAAAAGATTTTCTTCTACCGAGGTGGTATTAATTTTTGCACAAAGAAAAATTGCAAAGGGTGCACGTGGTCACGTGTGTGCGTGTGTTTGACCACGTGTGTGCGTGCGTTTGTTGTCTCAAAAAAACATGTGTGCGTGCGTTTGAATTAATAAAAGAAACAAAAATGAGGCCATGCTGGGATTCGATCCCGGGCATCCTGGGTAGATGCTCATGCGGCAGACCAACTCGGCTGGGCCTATTTATGTAAAAAAGATGGACGCCTGGTTCCTTTTGAAGTAGAAGGCAAGTACGTAGCAAGTTTGGACCAGGATTTTTATCATAGGCCGGTTAATTTTTTTGTTGTTGTTGCGCCCTTTACCACTTGAATAATCGGTTGCTAATCAATAAACCCACCTTGCCTTTTTACATCAAATCCAACCGACATATATAAGCTCGAGAGTTGTAGAATTAACAAGCCAAAGCACCAAGAAAAGAAGAGGCTGAGGCATGGGTGTAAAAGATTCTCTGGGCATATTTGAGAAACAAAAAGAGATTAACAGCTAATGGCTTGGCTGGCTGAACGATGGCTTACATGGGAGGAGAAAAATTAAGCCTCGCGGATGCATGCATTAAAGTGGGCTCAATTTACACAAATGAATTGATGGTTGCTTCACTTTACAAAGCAGAAGCAGGGCATGTTCCGGATGAGCACGAGCAGCTGCTGCACCTAGGTGTGTCTTGCCTGACCATTGCCAGGTTCTTGGTCGTCCGGTCGTCAGTATGTATACACAGCTCGAGAGCAACGACACTCGCTTGAACACATCGAGCTCCACACGTTCAGGACCTTGCCCCGCAGCCGCGTCAGCTTCGCCGCCGGTGACGCCTATGAGAATGGCGAGGACAATAAAGTACAATTAACTCAGAGATTGAGCTCAGTTTACTTCATCGAGACGCATGCAGCTAGCGGAGCAGCCGTAACCATACGCGGGCCTATCGACTTTGTATTTGTTCCAATAGAAAGCTAGCTCCAATAGCGATTGATATAGTGCGGGCTACTACATACACATGAAAAATCAGAAAGCTGAAGAATTCTTCGCTAGAGAGGGCCTGCACCAACAATGTACAGAAGCTGCACATGCTCCATCAATGCCATCACAACAAAGACGGTGGTGAAGAACAAGTCGATGATGCTGAGCTATCAACACCGTCACAGCGGAGACGATGGTCAAGAACAAGTCACTGCTGCGGAGCTGCCTCCTCCCTTCACGACCAATTGCTACCAATGCATGCGTGTATGGTTTGTGACAATCAACACTTCAAGGTGTAAGGATGGGAGAATACCAAAACTACTCGCTTCATTCCTTCAAAAAAGGGGAACCGAGGGAAGATAATATGACGTAGCCGTTGGATGTCAAAGGAGTAATGAGCGAGCACATATCGGAGCACGCAAGCCCCGTCCAGGTGAGAGGGGCTAAAACACATTTAACGAACCCTCATGCTCCGATAATTCCGAATATTTAAAGAGAAAAGTGTGATAGTTTCCGGGTGCCCCTACACCCTCATGATCAGTAAACTCAAAAAATAAAAAAATAATAATAAAATGAAACTTTGGGGAACCAAAGAGGATCAAATTTTTGATGTTCTTACAAATTTTCAGGCACAAATAACGCTCGAGGAGCCCTCACCAAAAAAACTAAAATTATTGCTCAAAAGTGCACATGAACTTTGGACAATGATTTTCTTAGGTGAGGACCGCTCGAATGTTATTTGAGGCTGAAACTTCGCAAGAACGTCAAATGTTTGATCATATTTGATGTTCCCAAGTTTTAGATTTTTTGGTGTGAATCTCTTTTCATTTGTTGGACATTTTGCACACCTCTCTAATAGAGGATGGTGCTACAACTTTTTGATGTGATTTTTGGTGTGTGAAAACTGAAGTTAACCGTTCCTTTGGTATGAAATTAGTATCCTATCAAATTACTATTTAGATTAGCATTGTATATTGTCTTGGAGAGAAGTTAAAATGAATAGACAACATGCCTTATCGTGATTTTAATTTATATGGTTCTTAGAACTTCACTCTATTCTATGTTGGTTTTCTAGGAGAACTCTAAAGTTTTGGTGTTATATAGTGTGTTATATGGTTGAAGGGAAAAAGTGGGACAGAAGATGCAATTACACCTTTGTAAGTTTTGCTGATGCTAATTATTTTATGAAAAAACACTAAAATAATTTACCCTTTTCCTCCCAACAATTTCACATATATCAATGAGACAAAAGTAATGCTCTTATATATTTTTCGTGAGTAAGCAAAGATCTGTGTATCTTTCCATTAATAGGAGAGGAGAAAAGAAGTTATTAGGATAGTAGAAAAGAATTTACATGTGTACGTGTGTGATGTAATGTTCTTATATTTTTTTGTGGGCTTTATTGTTTTCTATCTAATGCAATATTTGCTGGATATAATCAAGGAACGCTGGCAAATGCATCAAGAGATACTCAGAACCAGCTAGATTTACTGAATCGTCTCCTGTTTATGTTTTTGCGCATCACTACTTACCATGTTTTTTATCATCTGGTAACGTGAAGGTTTTCAAGTAGTTTGCTGACATTGTCAAGTGTGTTTGGAGACTTAGGCCATTGGGGTAGGAAAAGGTGTTTTTTTTCTCCCGTTGCAACGCACGGGCACGTTTCCTAGTGATAAACCAATTGCTAGTGAGTTTTGTGCACTAGATTATCTTTCTAAAGTTTTGCTTGAAATTCGTGAATCTGAAAAGTGTGATGAATTACCTCATGAAGCGATTCACGATAGATCTTTGAATAGAAAGCCTGATTGCAATGATTCTATTATAAATTCTATTAATGTCAATTGTGCTAATAATATGCAAAACCCTAAGCTTGGGGATGCTAGTTTTGCTATGTCCTCTACTTATTGCAATGATCATGATTGGGGTGATTCTTCTTTTGATCTTGAAAATTTATTTAAACCCCATGATGAATATGAGATTGATTATAATGTTTGCAATAATATTGAAAGTGGGTTTAGAAGAATGTCAACTTTAGATCCCACATATTTGGGGAATGTTCAATCTTATGAAGTTTTTGATAAAAGTGGGTTTGGAAAGGTCATGACTTTAGTTAATGTTAATCCCACTATTTTGGAAGAGTGTCAACTTTGCATGCATGTGGATTGTGTTGAAAATATTTTATGTGATAGCTATTTTGTTGAATTTGCTTATGATCCTACATATAATTATTATGAGAGAGGAAAATATGATGGTAGAAATTTTTATGTTACTAAATTACCTCTCGTTATGTTGAGATTGCTATTGTTTCTTTCCGCTTCCTTGCATATGCTAGTTTTCTCTTGCCTTGATAATTTGTTTGCCTATAAGATGCCTATTCATAGGAAGTATGTTAGAATTAGATGTGTTTGTCACGTGTTTTATGATGCTCTGTTTGTGCTTCAATTCTTGTCTTTCATGTGAGCATCATTAAAATTATCAATGCCTAGCTTTAAGGATTTAAAGAAAAGCGCTTGTTGGGAGACAACCCAATATTTATCCTTGCTGTTATTCAATAAATAAATTATCTAGCCTCTGTTTTGGTTGTGTTTCTTGTGTTTAATTAGTGATGTGCCAAGTAGAACTGTTGGGAAGACTTGGGGAAAGTCTTGTTGAACTTGCCGTAAAAAACAGAAACTTTAGCACTCACGAGAACTGCTGTCATTTTTATTTGAAGAGTGATATTTAGTTAATTCTTTTTGCAGATGATTAATAGATAAATTCCTCACGTCCAGAAATTTATTTTAGAATTTTTGGGGTTCCAGATCTTGCGCTAGCTACAGATTACTGAAGACTGTTCTGTTTTTGACAGATTCTATTTTTCGTGTGTTGTTTGCTTATTTTGATGAATCTATGGTTAGTAAAATAGTTTATAATCCATAGGGAAGTTGTAATACAGTAGGTTTAACACCAATATAAATAAAGAATGAGTTCATTACAGTACCTTGAAGTGGTCTTTTGTTTTCTTTCGCTAATGGAGCTCACGAGTTTTCTACTTTAGGTTTTGTGTTGTGAAGTTTTCAAGTTTTGGGTGAATTCTTGTGATGGATTATGGAACAAGGAGTGGCAAGAGCCTAAGATTGGGGATGCCCATGGAACCCCCAAGATAATCCAAGGACACCAAAAAGTCAAAGCTTGGGGATGCCCTGGAAGGAATCCCCTCTTCCGTCCATTTCCATCGGTAATTTACTTGGAGCTATATTTTTATTCACCAACATGATATGTGTTTTGCTTGGAGCGTCTTGTATTATTTGTGTCTTTGGTTGTTAGTGTGCCACAATCATCCTTGCTGTACACACCTTTTGAGAGAGCCATACATGAATTAGAATTTGATAGAATACTCTATGTGCTTCACTTATATCTTTTTGAGCTAAGTAGTTTTGCTCTATGTGCTTCACTTATATCTTTTGAGCGTTATAATTTTGCTCTATGTGCTTCACTTAGATCTTTTAGAGCATGGTGGTGGATGTGTTTTAAAGAAACTATTGATCTCTCATGCTTCACTTAAATTATTTTGAGAGTCTTAATAGCATGGTAATTTGCTTAATAATAACATGCTTGGTATTCAAGATTTGTGAAACTTTCTTTTGAGTGTGTTGAATACTAAGAAAAGTTGGATGCTTGATAATTGTTTTGAGATATGGAGGTAATAATATAAAATTCATGCTAGTAGAGTAGTTGTGAATTTGAGAAGTGCTTGTGTTCAAGTTTGTAAGTCCCGTAGCATGCACGTATGGTAAACGTTATGCAACAAATTTGAAACACGAGGTGTTATTTGATTGTCCTCCTTATGAGTGGCGGTCGGGGACGAGCGATGGTCTTTTCCTAACAATCTATCCCCCTAGGAGCATGCGCGTAATACTTTGGTTTTTGATGGCTTGTGGATTTTTGCAATAAGTATATGAGTTCTTTATGACTAATGTTGAGTCCATGGATTATACGCACTCTCACCCTTCCATCATTGCTAGCCTCTACGGTACCGTGCATTGCCCTTTCTCACATCGAGAGTTGGTGCAAACTTCGCCGGTGCATCCAAACCCCGTGATATGATACGCTCTTTCACACATAAACCTCCTTATATATTCCTCAAAACAGCCACCATACCTACCTATTATGGCATTTCCATAGCCATTCCGAGATATATTGCCATGCAACTTTCCACCATCCAGTTTATCATTACACATTCATCATTGTCATATTGCTTAGCATGATCATGTAGTTGACATGGTATTTGTGGCAAAGCCACCGTTCATAATTTTTTCATACTTGTCACTCTTGATTCATTGTATATCCCGGTACACCGCCTGAGGCATCCATATAGAGTCATACTTTGTTCTAGTATCGAGTTGTAATCATTGAGTTGTAAATAAATAGAAGTGTGATGATCATCATTCAATAGAGCATTGTCCCAAAAAAAGAGAAAGGCCAAATAAAAAAAAGAAGGCCCAAAAAAAGGGGCAATGCTACTATTCCTTTTTTCCACACTTGTGCTTCAAAGTAGCACCATGTTCTTCATATAGAGAGTCTCTTGAGTTATCACTTTCATATACTAGTGGGAATTTTTCATTATAGAACTTGGCTTGTATATTCCACAAATGGGCCTCCTCAAGTGCCCTAGGTCTTCGTGAGCAAGCAAGTTGGATGCACACCCACTTAGTTTCTTTTATTGAGCTTTCATACATTTATAGCTCTAGTGCATCCGTTGCAATGCAATCCCTACTCCTTGCATTAACATCAATAGATGGGCATCTCCATAGCCCATTGATTAGCCTCGTTGATGTGAGACTTTCTCCTTTTTGTCTTCTCCACATAACCCCCATCATTCTATTCCACCCATAGTGCTATATCCATGGCTCACGCTCATGTATTGCGTGAAAGTTTATGAGTTTGAAATTATTAAGGTATGAAACAATTGCTTGGGTTGTCATCGGGATTGTGCATGATGAGAGCATTCTTGTGTGACGAAAATGGAGCATAACTAAACTATATGATTTTGTAGGGATAAACTTTTTTTGGCCACGTTACTTTGAGAAAACATAATTGCTTTGTTGGTTTGCTTGAAGTATTATTATTCTCTATGTCAATATGAACTTTTGTCTTGAATCTTCCTAATCTGAATATTCATACCACAATTTAAGAAGATTTGCATTGAAATTATGCCAAGTAGCACTGCGCATCAAAAATTCTCTTTTTATCATTTACCTACTCGAGGACGAGCAGGAATTAAGCTTGGGGATGCCTGATACGTCTCCAACATATCTATAAATTTTGATTGCTCCATGCTATATTATCTACTGTTTTGGACTATATTGGGCTTTATTTTCCACATTTATATTATTTTTGGGACTAACCTATTAACCGAAGGCCCAGCCCAGAATTGATGTTTTTCTTTGCCTATTTCAGTGTTTCAAAGAAACGGAATATCAAACGGAGTCCAAACGGAATGAAACCTTCGGGAACGTGATTTTCGCACCAAACATGATCCAGGAGACTTGGACCCTACACCAAGGCATCAGAGAGGCAGTCACAAGGGTGGGGGCGCCCCCCCACTAGGGCGCGCCCCCCTGCCTCGTGGGCCCCTCGGAGCTCCACTGACGTACACCTTCCTCCTATATATACCTACGTACCCCCCAAACGATCAGAAGAGGAGCCAAAAACCTAATTCCACCGCCGCAACTTTCTGTATTCACGAGATCCCATCTTGGGGCCTGTTCCGGAGCTCCGTCGGAGAGGGCCGTCATCACGGAGGGCTTCTACATCATCATAGCCTCTCCGATGAAGTGTGAGTAGTTTACCTCAGACCTTTGGGTCCATAGTTAGTAGCTAGATGGCTTCTTCTCTCTTTTTGAATCTCAATACAAAGTTCGCCCCCTCTCTTGTGGAGATCTATTCGATGTAATCTTCTTTTTGCGGTGTGTTTGTTGAGACTGATGAATTGTCGGTTTATGATCAAGTCTATCTATGAATAATATTTGAATCTTCTCTGAATTCTTTTATGTATGATTGGTTATCTTTGCAAGTCTCTTCGAATTATCCATTTGGTTTGGCCAACTAGATTGGTAGTTCTTGCCATGGGAGAAGTGCTTAGCTTTGGGTTCGATCTTGCGGTGTCCTTTCCCAGTGACAGAAGGGGCAGCAAGGCACGTATTGCATCGTTGGCATCGAGGATAACAAGATGGGGTTTATTTCATATTGCATGAATTTATCTCTCTACATCATGTCATCTTGCTTAAGGCGTTACTCTGTTTTTAACTTAATACTCTAGATGCATGCTGGATAGCGGTCGATGAGTGGAGTAATAGTAGTAGATGCAGAATCATTTCGGTCTACTTGTCACGGACGTGATGCCTATATACATGATCATGCCTAGATATTCTCATAACTATGCTCAATTCTGTCAATTTCTCAACAGTAATTTGTTCACCCACCGTAGAATGCTTATGCTCTTGAGAGAAGCCACTAGTGAAACCTAGGGCTGGACCAAAAGCTCGTAGCTCGTGAGCTTAATGAGCGCTCGATAGTTCGGCTTGTTAAGCTCATAGCTCGCTTCTTAATGAACAGAGCCAATCATTGATTATAGATCATTAAGCTTAACGAGCTTAACGAGTGAGCTAACGAGTTTCACGAGTAGCTCGTTAAGCTCGTTAGCAACAACACAACACATATTTTTATCTTATGTGACAAACTTTTTGTAGCATCTCAGCCCATCTATTTAATCTAATCGACATATGAGGCAACAAACTAGTTCATTTCTTTTTGTAGTCACCATATTTCATCTTGAAAACCATACCTACACACTCATCATGTATATCATAACATATTATAATCTGTTAACGAGCGCTCGCGAGCGCTCACGAGCTTAACGAGCTTCAAATGAGCCGAACCGAGTAGAGTTTTCTGCTCGTTAATATTAACGAGCTTAACGAGCCGAGCCTTAACGAGCACGAGCTTAACGAGTATGAGCTTAACGAGCCGAGCTGCTCGTTAGTCCACCCCTAGTGAAACCTATGGCCCCCGGGTCTATTCTCATCATATCAATCTCCATCACTTTAATCTTGTTTTGCTTTTTTACTTTAACTTTTACTTTTCACTTTGCATCTTTATACCAAAAATACCAAAAATATTATATCTATCAGATCTCACTCTCGTAAGTGACCGTGAAGGGATTGACAATCCCTAATCGCGTTGGTTGTGAGTAGCTATCGTTTTGTGCAGGTACGAGGGACTTGAGCGTGGCCTCCTACTGGATTGATACCTTGGTTCTCAAAAACTGAGGGAAATACTTACGCTACTCTGCTCCATCATCCCTTCCTCTTCGGGGAAATCCAACGCAAGCTCAAGAGGTACCATTGGGGGAGCTTTGGCTATCGGCCAAACTCTCGGCTAGGCGGTTTCATCATGACCGCCTGTTCGGCCGCTGCGCCGACGATGACTTCTTGGGTCATCGAAAACAGCCTCCACGTTAAATCGGCACTCGCTGAACAGATGGATCCGGTGGAGCTCACCTCCCTAAACGAGCTCTTGGATCGCATCGCCACCCTGGGAGTCACTACGGACTATGATCGGATTGGGCTTAAACCCGATCGAAGGGAGATTAACTCTCCGCCGGTCACCCATCACATTGCAGTGGTGGAGGAACAATGCGGCGACCTCTCCTCCATATTGAGGACCAACTATGTCCGGATTCCTGAGCTCTCCGAGCCGGATACCCGTTCACGGGAGGACAGCATCCAATCCCTGAACTTAGAGTCAGGCAGCGGGCCAGGATTATCGGGCAACACCCCGGAACCAGAATTTCCAAAATTGGAAATTCCTCGGCCCCTGGATCCCAGATCGGGTAAGGGTTCGGATTCAATTCCACCCACCCACCCAAACATAAGCGATCTTTCCCACATCAGGCAAGAGCCCCAGGAAATAGTACATCACTATTGGGCCAGATTCCTCCTTGCGATGAACAATGTTAAGGATTGTCGCGAGGAAGACGCAATCTTATTTTTCTGCAATAATTGCATAGACAAGGGAATCCTTCACGCCATAAATCGCCGTGAGATATCACGCTTCACTGACTTGGCGTCCATAGTACGAAAGTATTGTGCGATGGAAAGTGCCTGGAAAACCGAAACAAACTTTTGGGATAATCCGGCCCTAAATACGAACCCGGTCCGAAATAAAAGGGTGCACTATCAAAAGACACCCGGGTCAACTACCAAAAAGCAAAAACCCTCTATAGGGCATGGAACCGTACTGGAGGGATGGCTCAATGGGCCCTGCAAACTTCATAGTACAGCGGATACAATACCAACGCACAGCCTTAGAGCATGTTGGATACTCCGGCAGGTGGCCAAAAGTGGTGAGGATCTTCTTAACCCAAATGCCACAGAGCACCATCCCATGGATAACAATACGGTGTTAACAGTCTTTGAGACATTTGCGTCAAATAATAGGCGCAAGCGAACACTCCGTAGCATGGCCGAAATCTGCCACGTAGCAGCAATAAATCCATGGAGTGACACGGCTATTACCTTCATTGCGAGTGATGAACCTAAATTCCGAACAGCCCGAGCACCAGCCGCACTGGTCCTCAGTCCAATTGTGGACGGCTTTCGACTCACCAAGGTACTCATGGACGGCGGGAGCGGATTAAACCTCATCTATGAGGAGACCCTTCAAGAAATGGAAATAGACTGGAACCGCATCGAGCGAAGCAGCACAACCTTTAGAGGAATAATCCCCAGTCGGGAAGCGCGCTGTACAGGCAAAATCACACTAGATGTGGTGTTCGGCACGCCGGAGAATTATAGGTCCGAAGAGATTACGTTCCAAGTGGCCCCGTTCAGTAGCGGTTACCACGCCCTCTTAGGGCGGGAGGCTTTTAAAATCTTCCGAGCCATACCCCAGTACGGGTACATGAAGCTCAAAATGCCCGGGCCCAATGGAATTATCACTCTCGCTAGTGATCCGGACACAGCACTCCGCGCTGAAAACAAGACAGCCGCACTGGCCCTCGAGGCATTATCCGAAGCCCTCTCAGCCGAGGAGCTAACCACGCTACGCTCCACAGTGGATAGGGACAACGTGATACTCGATAAGAGATCCAAGTCCACCTCTTTTAAACCAGCGGATGAAATAGTCAAATTCCAAGTCCACCCAATGGACCCTACAAAAACAGCCCCCATTGGGGCACAGTTAAAACCCGTCGTGGACGCCGCACTACGAGAGTTCCTGCGCGAGAACTGGGACATATTCGCCTGGCACCCCTCAGACATGCCAGGAATCCCACGCAGGCTGCCCGAGCATAGCCTCAATATCATAAAGGGATTCAAGCCGGTCAAGCAAGCTCTTCGGCGTTTCTCCGAACCTAAGAGACAGGCCATGGGAGAGGAACTAGCCAAGTTATTGGAGGCCGGATTCATCAGAGAGATAAAACACCCGGAGTGGCTAGCAAACCTGGTGATGGTACCAAAGAAGGATAAATCTTGGCGCCTTTGTGTCGACTTCAAGGACCTCAATAAAGCTTGCCCAAAGGATCCCTTCCCCCTCCCCCGCATCGACCAAATTATCGATGCTACCGCAGGACACAAGTCATTGTGTTTCCTCGACGCATACTCCGGTTACCACCAAATCAACATGGCGGAGTCCGACCAAGCCGCAACGGCATTCATCACACCATATGGTCCCTTCTGTTTCAACACAATGCCTTTTGGGCTCAAAAACGCCGGCGCAACATATCAGCGCATGATTCAGACATGTCTGGAGAAACAAATTGGCAAAACAGTAGAGGCATACATAGACGATGTGGTCGTCAAAACCAAGCACGTCGACTCTTTGATAGACGACTTGAGGCTCACATTCGACAACCTCCGAACATACGACATCAAGCTCAATCCGGAAAAATGCGGTTTCGGCGTACCAGCCGGAAAGCTCCTGGGTTTCATTGTCTCCAGTAGAGGTATTGAAGCTAATCCGGCCAAAATCCAAGTTTTGTCATAGTTGGCTACCCCAACAGACCTCAAACAAATCCAGAAGTTAACTGGATGCGTGGCGGCTCTAAGCCGCTTTATCTCCCGCTTAGGAGAAAGGGCTTTACCCCTTTATCGCCTCCTTCCGCACACCGAACACTTTGAGTGGATGGATGCTGCCACAGCCGGATTGGAAGAAATAAAGGCCATTTTGGCAACCAACCCAATCCTGGCCGCGCCAAACATCGGCGAATCAATGCTGTTGTACATTGCGGCAACTCATCAAGTTGTAAGCGCAGTGCTCGTCGTCGAACGAGAAGCTGCCGGACATAAATTCCCTCTTCAAAAGCCGGTATACTATGTATCCACTGTCCTCACTCCAGGCAAATCACGGTACCCACATTATCAAAAGATAGCCTATGCGGTATTCATGGCATCCCGGAAGCTGCGACACTACTTTCAAGAGTGTTCGATTACAGTAGCCTCGGAAGTGCCACTTAATGATATTATAAACAACCGCGACGCTACGGGGCGGATTGCTAAATGGGCCATTGAGCTCCTCCCGTTTGACATAACATACAAACCTCGACGGGCCATTAAGTCACAAGTATTGGCCGACTTTGTCGCCGAATGGACGGAGGCCGAACTCCCTAAAGAGTATGGCGCATACTCCAATTGGATCATGCACTTCGACGGTTCTAAAATGCTGGCTGGTCTAGGGGCTGGCGTTGTCCTGACGTCCCCAACAAGAGATACCATTTAGTACGTACTGCAAATATTGTATACAGACTCCAACAACGCAGCCGAATACGAAGCTCTATTGCATGGTCTTCGGATGGCAGTCTTCATGGGCATTCAATGCCTGGAGGTGCGTGGGGATTCAAACCTTGAAATATCCCAAATAAAAGGAGACTTTGACGCCAAGGATCCGAAAATCGCGGCCTACCGAAACGCCGTCCTAAAAATGTCAGCTCGGTTCGAGGGACTAGAATTTCACCATGTGGCTCGGCAAAACAATCAAGCGGAGGATATCCTCGCCCGCATCGGCGCAAGACGCGATGCGGTCCCCCCCCCCAACATATTTCTGGAAAGGCTGTTCAAGCCATTCGTAGTATGGCAAGGGCGCACCGGTAACAATAGTCCCGACCCGGCCAAAATGCCCGATACCGAATACTCTTACACAATTGGAGGCTCCGCCACCGAAATAACACCTTCAGCCCACGTAATAATGGCCATTATCGCCCCGTGGACAGAACCATTCCTGGCCTACCTAACTAGGCAGGAACTTTCGGAGGACCAAAATGAGGCACGCTGCATAGTGCGGCGATCTAAGCCCTACAGGGTCCACGAGGGAGAATTGTATAAAAAAAAGCACTACCGGAGTCCTTCAAAGGTGCATCTCCGAAGAGGAAGGGCGGAACCTTTTGGTAGAAATCCACGCCAGACTCGGCGGTCACCATGCCGCAGCCCGGGCTCTTGTAAGCAAGGCCTTCCGTACAGGATTCTATTGGCCAACGGCCCGGGCAGATGCACAGGACTTGGTCCAACGTTGCGCCGGTTGCCAGCTCTTTGCAAATCAAAGCCACATGCCACCCACCGCCCTCCAAACAATCCCCATTACGTGGCCCTTCGCGGTCTGGGGGCTTGACATGGTTGAACCCCTTAAAGGGGGAGCCCACAAGAAAAAATACTTACTAGTCATGGTGGATAAGTTCACCAAATGGATAGAGGCCAAACCCGTTAAAGCAGCCGAATCCGGACCAGTGATAGACTTCATATCTGGGGTCGTACACCGTTATGGAGTCCCCCACAGCATCATCACTAACAACAGCACAAACTTCACAGCCGATGAGGTAAAACTCTGGTGCAGCAAAATGGGCATCAAGCTCAATTATGCTTCAGTCTATCACCCACAAACCAACGGTCAAGTCGAGTGAGCAAACGGTCTTATAATGAGCGGCATTAAACCCAGATTAGTGTGTTCCTTAACGGAGTCTAACACGCACTGGGTAGAGGAGCTCGACTCCGTACTCTGGGGGCTGCGGACCATGCCGAATCGTAGTACCGGATATACACCATTCTTTATGGTGTACGGCGCAGAGGCAGTCTTGCCCTGTGACATAATTCATGACTCACCTCGAGTGCGCATGTACGAAGAAAGAGAAGCCGAGCTCGATCGGCAGGACAGTCTGGACACCCTGGAGGAGGAGCGCGACGTAGCCAAAGCCCGTTCCGCATTTTATCAGCAACAGGCTCGCAGATACCAAAGCAGAGAAGTACGGGCCAAAACTTATAACGTTGGCGAACTAGTTCTACGCCTGCCGGACAAGAAAAAGAACAAGCTCGAGCCCAAATGGGAAGGTCCCTTCATAATCGACCAAGTTCTGACCGGCGGAGCGTACCGACTGCGGGATGCATCGACTAGTCGACTCGAGCCGAACCCATGGAACGCGGCCAGGCTCCGAAGATTCTACGCCTAGCACCGGACTCTATGTTCGTCCCCTTCCTTTGTCCATTTTTTGCATATACATTATCTGTCTTGTTTTTTTTCTTCCTTTCTTTTATTCTTTCTCTAGGCCTTTAACGGCCAACTTGTGCCTCGCTTGCACATTATAGATGCGCTAGCCGCGCTCATCATACCTGGGGGCTTCTTTCACAGAAGCTTAATTATTTATCTGGGCCTCAGGCCCTGCACATGTGTCATGCTTCCGCATGTACCTTTTTTCGCCATTATATGCATCGATATGACTTAAGTTTTGGCCAAGCTGGGTTGCCTGGCTCTTGTATTTATGCCCTACATTCCCGTTAATTCGGCTAGGGCATAAGGGGAGCACCTCTGCGATTTTTACTGCCGGGTCAGCCGGATGTGTACCTCAGACTGGGTGAAGCCGAAAGCTAGAGTTCTTAAGGGAATATTCGGTCGGTGAACAAAAGATGATTTTTATTTATTGTCCATATCTGCCCCCAGATGTTTTTCCTGCGTTTCCTATCGCAGTCCGGACATGCACTTTAGGGCATGCTTACCCAGGGAAAGGAACCCTTAACGGAACTATTCTCCCTGGAAGATGTTTCTTACTACCCATGTAATATAACATAACTAGTTGGGCACTTGTCTGTTCAAGCACTTATGACCCCTACGCCTGGTCTCCACGCATGCCCCGGTTCTTATATAACTGAGCGGGTATTCGGATACACTCCGGACTATCGGGTCCCAAGGTTGAAGCGAAAAGGTCCGCCAAGACAAATGATCTACAGTCCGGCTAGAAGGCATTATACATGTCACTTTCATTACATAGTCATGCAGACTGACTAAATTCCTCTTCTATACCATCCAACAGGCGGTCTAGCTTACAATCATGTTGGGAATACTTTGCGGCTAATTCTACTTGCCCATAAACTAAGCTAACAGGGATCTCTTTTCCGTCGGGCCCCACAGGTCCGACCTCGGCCATGTGATTTGGGTCTGCCTTGGTATACCACGTCTTCACCATGGCCCAGGCTTCTCTGGCACCCTGTCGGCAGGCTGATATCTTCCATAATTGGAAGTGCCGCCGTGCTCCCTTGAGCTTCTCCGCAAGCTCTGCAACGCCCTCTGGTAGGGAGACGGACAGCCACAAGGCATGGGCAACACCCAGCATCACCTGCCGAACTTGTTCGTGCAGATGTGACAGCTCGGATAGAAGATCACCCGCAGACCCGGGCATTTCCTCCGCGGGACGACCCGTCAGCATACCTACAGACATAACGCTGTTAGTCGGCTTCTTCACCGAACTCCTTTAAAAGGATTCGTTCAAGCACTTACTGAAAATGCCGCGCCGAAGCCGCTTATTATCCTTCTCGGAGTCTGCAAGCTGGCCCCGAACGTCTTTTAGTTCCACGCTCAGCTTAATATTGGTGTCTTGGAGATTGTTTTTCTCCCGCCTAACCTCAGTCAGCACGCGTTTGCCAGCCTCTAGTTGTCGCATAACATGCTGGTCCTCCGGATTTTCTCCGGATTCATCTGCAACATCTGTTGTTAGATCGGCAGCCATGCCGCACATTATAAGGTAACCATCATTCTTTAATGTAAATGTTACCAGCAGGTGACTTTTTTGGTTCCTGCAATGCGGCCACAGCAGCCCGCAGTTGGGTCTTGCATTCCTCTATAGCTCCTGTGACAGCCTAGTATTCTTCTCTGTAAGAACCTGCACAATAAAGTTGATCCTTAAATCAGTTCTGCTAACTGTTTCAAGTCTCAGGGGCTACTGATACATATAAATCATCAGATTTACTTACCCGTACATCCTTTACATACTGATCTGTGGCTCTGGCTAGACCATCTTGAGCAGCCCGGAGGTACGCCTCTCCAGAATTGAAGGCATCAAATGCCTCTGGTGAGAAACAAGCGTCACGAAGTACGGCCCGGCGGCGCCTATGATTCATGGCGCTTTCCACCTCTGAGTTTGTAGCGGATAATCTATCTGCATCCTCTGTAGGGGGATTATCCGGTGCCCGCCCCATATCGGCTTCCGCCTCTATGTCCGGTCCTGGTGCCCGGCTGGTGGAAGCGTGATTAGTAACATCGCCGGACATATTCTGGCGAGCGTTTTTTCTGTTAAAGAAACATGGGCATCATTATATTTCGAGAAAGACGACAACCACGGAGCGGGGTTTGTTATACCTTTGCGCCGGCGTCTCCGTCCTGACCACCTTCCTTTTTGGCCTACCCGGCCTCAGTGCCTCCTGTTGGCGCGTTGCTACGGGTTCGGCAGGGCGTCCCGAATGCCTTCCCTGTAAAAATGCCATGTGTATATGGTGGGTGAAGTGTCTAAAAGGGGATCCTAGTTTTGGAGTCTGGATTTTTGGTTTTTCTTACATGCGATGCAGGGAGCAGTCCGGGATAGTCGGCCGTAATGGCCACCATGGCATCGTCACAGCTTAACTGATAGAACTGTCGGTCTATCAGCTCCACGAATATGACTGAATCTTCTTCAAGTCCGGAGTCGAGGGCCCGGTCAGGGTCCTCTAGTTGTGGAGAAGGGCTGCTGACCTCCTTTATGGCTTTTCGCAGTTCCTGCCGCAAATTGGCAAGGTGAATACTTACGACAAAGAATGCAGGAAAAATGGGAGCAGGGAGATATAACTTACCCAGCTTAGAGGATTGTACATGGAGAATCCATCCCGTGGCTTGTCACACCCTAGCAAGTTCATGCATTAGAGTGATTGCATCATGTTTAATTTTCCCAGAAAGATGAAATGGGGATGACAGAACCCCCAGCCCCCCCTGGAACAACTAGGGATTACAAAAAAACTTTTCAATGAACCTGAAATGCCCTTCTAAAAAGCCCACCCTTTTTGTTTTGGGTTAAAACCTTTGACAAAAATGGTGCACATTTTTCTAGGACATCTTAAGGTCATTGGATTAATCCATATAGTATTTGCATTTGGGCATTTAAATGCTATAAAATATTTTAAATGCTCAACTAATCGTAAACTAAAATGTTTACTATTGGATATACTCTAAGCAGTAGCCATGATTAATTTTATGATTTTTGGAAATGCCCTGGAATTTTTAATAAAGCCCTAAAGATACAGAAATAATAGAAAATAAATAACAGCAGAAAAAGAGAGAGGGAAAGGAACTTACCTGGCGCAACCCATCCAGCCCACTGGCCGGCCCAGCACTGTGCTGGCCCGTGCCAGTCATCGCCTACCTCTGCCAGTAGGCAGAGGAGGGACACGGCGCGCGCGCCCGAGCTCGCCACGCCACCTCCCTGCTCACCTGCTTCACCTAGTTACCGCCTCGACGCCGCGCACGTCTCCTCGGTGCCGCCCTGGACTGCCCGACACCTCACACTCCCCCCTGCTCTCTCCCTCGCTCCCCCGACGCCATAGCCGACGCAGCCGCGCCCGCGCCGTCGTGAAAGCTGCGGCCACCGCTGTCCACTCGTCGCCTCGCCGTGCCAAAAAGCTCCGCCGTCGTCCACTGCTTCGCCTCGACCCATCCCCGAGTGCTCGCTCGCCCTGGAGACGCTGCACCGAGCTCGTCCCGATCTGCCATCGCCGGAGATCCCCCTCGCCGCCCTGCTCGCTCTGGCTCTTCCCCGAGCTCGCCGTTCGCTCCCCTGCAACCGCCGTGAGCCCCTCTTCCTCTCCCCTTCTCTCTCAAGATCGCACCCGTCCCGTAGCTCCATTTCCCACCGCGGCCGAGAGCTTCTCGCCGCCGGCCATGGCGCAACCGTGGCCACAGTCGCACAAGCTCACAACGGAGCGCCTCACCGTGCTCAGGAAGCCCCCAGGAGTCTAGCACACACACCCACTCGCCCTCCCGTGCACCGTAGCACCGACCCCGACCTCACCCGAGCCCCGGCGAGTGCCAAGGTAGACGCTGGTGACGACTCCGGCCACCCCAGGCCCAACCACCTACACCACTCGACGCGGATGAGTGCCCGCATCACGTAGATGCCCTCCGCCGGCCAAATGGTCGCCGGAGGAGGAAACCCGCACCCCTCCGCCGTGCCTGGTCTTGCCGGCGACGAGCCCCGGGTCAACTCCGGCGAGTTTGACCCGGGTTGACCCCAGTTTGACCCCGCCTGAGTCAATGACATGTGGGGCCGCCTCCTAACTAAATTAGTTCATTTTTTAATTAGTGCTAATCACACTGTTAGGGGTTAATGACCTTGCTAACTAACCCCCGTCTCACTGACATGTGGGCCCAGGGCCTAACTAACCTAGTTTAGTGCTAACAAAACACTAACTAACTCTGTTAGTTAGTTGTGACACTGACAAATGGGGCCCACCAGTCAGGTTTGACTTGGGCTAGTGCCTTTGACTCGCTGACGTCACACTGACGCCAGGCTGACACAGTAAATCCTTTCTGGATTTATTCTTATATAGAAAATTCCAGAAAATAACCAAAACTTCTAAAATTCATAACTTTTAATCTATAACTCCAAATGCAAAGATTTATATATGAAATTTGATCAGAAAAAATCAATCTTTCCATCTGTAATGGTTTCATGCATGACAAAACACTTTAACCTTGCTGTTTAGGTGAAACAAGATAATACACTTATAATGCATAAGAACTTAAGCTTCTATTTGAATCTTTGATTCAAATGGACCCATTTCAACTTGTTTCACATTGCATTAGGCAGGACACCCCATATTGCCATGTCATAGCATGCATCATATTGTTGCATATTGCCATGTGATGATTGTGTTATGTGGTGTCCTTCGTGGTAGGTTCTGCCTCCGAGGATAATTCCGAGTATCCAGCTGAAGGGCAGTACCATACTACCACTCCATCAGGCAAGCAGCCCCATTGATCATATCGATACAATCCCATGTTCTCGCCTCTCCTCTCATTTACTGCATTAAGACAACAACGTTTCAAACTGCTGTGTGCTACGGTAGTTGAACCCTATCCTCTGCATTACATGTCATTGCCACAGTAACTAGATGAAACCCACTAGCATGTGTAGGAGTTGATTGAGCCATGCATGTGTTTCCTACCTTGCTATGCCTGCTATGCTTAGAGTTGAGTCAGGTCTGGTTCATCTGGCTGATGGGCTAGAGTGAAATGATTATGTCGGTAATGTGAGAGATGTGTTGAACATGATTTGGTAAAGGTATCGATGAGAAGCCATGTAGGAGTACATGGTGGGTTGTTTCATTGAGGCCGTCCCTAAGAACTGAGATCTGTATGTGTGATTTAAGAATCAGTTACTACCATGCATTGGGATCCTTAATTGACCCTCTCGGCTTCTTAATCACCCTAGTACTCTTTCCAGGAGTTGCAACTAGTTTCTGGTGTTTGTAGGTTATGTGTTGGCGGCCGTGCGTAGCGCTGACCCTAGGGGTGGGCTATGATGCGGTAGATACACCGTGGCACGGTGTACCGAGTCACCCGTTTGGTGTCTCGGGAACCCTGTTCACATCGTTCGGGGCCGTATGTGGAAACCTCGGGCGGACTCCCTGCGGATGGAACCTGGATAGGCGATAAACCTAGACTAGAGACTTGAGTGTTTAGGTAGGCCGTGGCCGACACCCTCGTTGGGCTTCCGCTTGAAGGTTCCCGAGTACATGTCGTGTAAACGACGGTAAGTGGTGAGAGCATGTATGAAGAAGTACACCCCTGCAGGGTTAACATCATCTATTCGAATAGCCACGTCCGCGGTAAAGGACTACTTGGTTTCCTATACAGTTCATAGACAAGTTAATGGTTACTACTAAAAGACTCAAGATAAGTGTGAGTACCGAGAATGGCCCTCTCGTAGGATGACGAGGGAGGATCCCTAGTGGAGTATTGTGTTGGTGATTAGTAGACTCGTGTGCAAAAACTATTTTACTAGTGGTGTCTCGTAGGATAGCTTAGCCAAAAGTCAAAGCTGGCTTGCTGCAATAACTCCACCACCTTCTTGAGAATGAGCATGTACAGTAGGATCTATTGTAAGACTTGCTGAGTACCTTTGTACTCATGTTGCTTCAATTACTGTTTTCAGACGACAACACCGCCCCCTCCGATGGGTTTTATGTAGACCTCGACGTCGATGAGTAACTTGCCACCCAGGTGGTGATGCTGGCCATGGAGGGCCCTATGTAGATAGACAGGCTTCGACAAGCCTTCTTTCTTTCTAGTGTCTGTACTCATACTATTTGCTTCCGCATGTGCTTGTATGCTTGTATGACTTGAGTGTCAGGTCATGTGACCCCTACCTATATGAACATGTTCTGTATGGCTCTCTGGAGCCTTTAAATAAAGTACTTGAGTTGTAGAGTTTTGTTGTGATGCCATGTTGTATTTGCACATATCGAGCATATTGTGTGTATGATTGAAATGCTTGGTATGTGTGGGATCCAACAATCTAGTTGTTTATCCTTGGCAGCCTCTCTTATGGGGAAATTTAGTCTAGTGCTCCTCGAGCTATAATAGTCCTCTACAGCCCGGTTCACCGGAGTCCTGCTAGCCCAGCACTACTGCTCAGGACACTTGACTGACCGGCATGTGTTTCACTTCGTGCCTATGTCTGTCCCTTCGGGGAAATGTCACGCGGTGACATCCGGAGTCCTGCCTAGCCTGCTACAGCCCGGGTTCCCCGGAGTCCTGTTAGCCCAGTGCTATAGCCCGGATTCACACGCTGTTAACCGACATGCTTGATGTGATTCATGTATGCTTGTCCCCATAGGTCTATGCCCCTTTGGGTTCACGACTAGCCATGTCGGCCCGGGTTCTCTGTCATATGGATGCTAGCGACACTATCATATACGTGAGCCAAAAGGCGCAAATGGTCCCGGGCCATGGTAAGGCGACACCCGTGGGGATACCGTGCGTGAGGCCGCAATGTGATATGAGGTGTTACCGGCTAGATTGATGTGACTTGGAACCGGGGTCCTGACAGCGTTGGCATCAGAGCCGGACTGCCTGTAGGTTTGTTGAGCCAAACTGGTCGACGTCGAGTCTAGAAATGCTTTAGTTATATGTAGGAGAATTGATTGTTGGAGGGAACGTAAAGCTCTTTTTACTCCTTTACCTTATGCCCTCTGATCTGAGTCATTCTCTTCTCATTCAACGTGGGTTAACGACTAGGCTCTCTTCTTCTATCAGGTGCACGTGTTACTAATCCGTAGTAGCTTATAGGATTGTTGTTACAAGCCACAGTACAGTTTCTACTACTTTTAGTATGTTGTTAGTTGAATCAGAACCTTGATATGATGTTGTTGAGTGGTATTGCAAACTGTTGTGGATGTCTCAAATCTTTTTCTGAGCATTTACAGCCGTTATGCTGTCCGATTTCCCCTAGAAAATTCTAATGCCTTTGCATTATTTTGTGCCTTCAGAAGGCCACCCGTTCGCAGAACCAAGTGGTTCGTCTGACCCGGTGCCTCAATGTACCCGGTCACACGGCCATGTTGGTTCGAGTGATGGTCGAGTCAGGCTATCGGTGGTATCCGGAATATACCGTGGAGGAGCAGTTCCGAGATTTCAACTAGAGCCAGTACCTTTGTACCGTCAGGATATATCCCTCTTATCCTGGAGCGACTGAACCCCTTCACTGTTCCTATGGACTTGGGGTCACTATTGAGATGTCTGTGCAGGATGCAGCTTACTCAATGATGACTATCATTCGAGCCAGGACTGCCTGGCTTCAGAACATCGACTTCCGCTACATGCCAGCCTCACTTCCTGGAGCATAGGGGTACTATCAGGCTTTGTACTATGACTCTACACATGAGGAGTCACTACTCCGCACCACTGCCGAGATGCTCGGGGATAAGGACCGCGAAAATCAGGCCTTGCGTATGGAGCTTTTCCACACTCGTTCTGATCATTGGGCCACTTTGACTCGGTTTGCACCTGCGGTGCAGGCAGGATACATGGAAATGAGGGACCTGTACCCTGTACGGTCTGGATTTCCAGATTGTATGGAGTGGCGCGATGTAGGAGGCATCACCCCTCCTCGTGGTCCCCGTTTGCCACCGTCTGTGGGACCAAGGCCACATCCGAGTCCCTATGGTCCGCAGGCTTCGCAGGACCATCTGTTCCCAGATGATCATGTTCCACTTCCAGGCTTTGGTGGTGACTTTTATGAGGATTACTACGGAGCCGTGTGAGCTAGTAGTAGTTTCACTAGTATTGTAATAGTTGTATTTTCCACAGTCCTGCGTGACCGTGGGATACGACTTGGTGTGTATCACGCTCCGGAGGTGTAGAAAAATAATGTATAGGAGCTTGGAATGCCTCTGATGAGATGTAATGTCTTTCACCGTAGTTGTACTCTAGCCTGGGCTTGTACTAAACTATGTACGGTGTGTATGACCAATGGTATATATATGGCAGTTTCTATATTACCATGTCATGCAATGAACATCTCAGCATTCCATGTTATCCATTACATTCTGCACTTCCTTGCCAAGTTTGTGTCATCCTTATCTAAACCGTTGTCTTGTTTTTCCTAGGATGGTCAACACCCGCAGCAACCCTGCTGCCTCGGAGCAGGGGGGAGCCAGTGCAGCTAGGGGTGAAAATCTGCCTCACCCACCTTCTCTGGCCGAAGTTATGCTGGAGGCGGAAAGAAACAAGCGTGAGACTAACCGCTTGTTGGAGCGGATTGAGCAGAACACTGCACGCCATCAGCGAAACAACTTGGTGTCAATCAATGACTTCATCAAGTTGTACCCACCAAAGTTTAATCATTCCGTTGAGCCCCTCGACGCGGATGACTGGCTTCGCAGCATCACCCACAAGCTACGTTCTGCTAATGTAGCTGAAGCTGATAAGGTTACCTATGCTGCCTATCACCTCGAAGGCCCTGCTAGCCTTTGGTGGGAAAACTTTGAGGCTATGCGCCCGGTCGGCCAAATGACTACTTGGGCTGAATTCAGTGAGGCTTTCCGTGAGCATCACATCCTGGAAGGACTCATAGATCGTAAGAGGGAAGAGTTCTGCAATTTCACCCAAGGAAGACTGACTGTGGATGCATATAGTCGTGAATTTGGGAATCTGGCACGATATGCTCCTGAAGAGGTATCCATCGACGCTAAGAAGCAGGCAAGGTTCCTCAAGGGACTTAGCCTTGAGCTTCGCCGCGATCTTCGTCTGCACGAGTGCACCTCCTTCCAGAAGTCGGTCAATAAAGCCATCAGTGCTGAGACATGCCAGTCTGATTATGACGCTTCACGCAAGCACTCTCGTGATTTTGGTTCTCCATCCGGCTCTGGATCTCAGAAGCGCCGGGTGTGGATTTCAAGCACGGCACTGCCACCTAGGTTCATTCCGAGGCCATCCTTTGAGGCGCCTCGCCCCAACCAGCAGTTTGCACCGCCTAAACCCTATGGTGGCCCCGCTGCTAATGCTGCTCCACGCCCCAATGTTGTGACATGTTTCAAGTGTGGAGAGCCGGGTCACTACAGCTGAGAGTGTCCTCAGAACAACAACCCCAATTAGTCTGGAAAGTCCGTTGGCCGTGGTAAGCCAGCGGGAAAGACATTCTACGCCAAGCCAGCCACCACTGCACGTGGCCATGTCAACTATGTCTCAGCTGAGGAGGCTCATGAGGATCCTAACGTCGTCCTTGGTACGCTCCTTGTTAATTGCCATCCGGCATCTGTTCTTTTCGATACTGGAGCATCTCATTCGTTCATATCTGAGAACTATGCTCAATTGCATAACACGACATTCTGTGACATGCCCACTTCCATGGTAATTCAAACTCCGGGTTCCAAATGGCAAACTTCTAGAGTAAGCCATGGGAATGAAATTCTTGTCGATAGACTTGTCTTCCTTGCATCTTTAATAGCTCTCAAGTCCTCGGACATAAACATCATCTTGGGTATGGACTGGATGTCAGCTCATTATGCTAAGATTGATTGTGCCACTAGAACCGTTCAACTTACTCTCCCATCGGGCAAGACAGTCAATGTCTTAACTCGAGTGGCCAAGCGCCAGCTTTACACCCTAAATGCCAACCCCCTTCCAGACCTTGAAGATATTCCGGTAGTCCGAGACTTTCCGGGTGTCTTTCCAGAAGAACTGCCAGGTGTTCCACCTGACAGGGATGTCGAGTTTGTGATAGACCTTGTTCCAGGAACCGCTCCAATTTCTAGAAGACCCTATAAGATGGCACCCTTAGAACTAGCCGAGCTTAAGAACCAACTCGATGAGTCCTTGAAAAAGGGTTTCATCCATCCTAGTTCCTCCCCTTGGGCTTGCCCCATCCTCTTCGTTAAGAAGAAGGATGAAACGGATCGGATGGTTGTAGATTACTGACCTGTCAACTTGGTCACTATCAAGAACAAGTATCCGCTTCCTAGGATCAATGATCTGTATGATCAGCTCGCTGGATCCTCAGTCTTTTCCAAGATGGATTTGAGGTTGGGCTACCATCAAATCAAAATCAGAAATGGGGACATTCCCAAAACAGCCTTTATTACTCGCTATGGCCAATACGAGTACACCGTTATGTCCTGCGGTTTAACCAATGCCCTAGCCACCTTCTCTCGATTAATGAACTCGGTCTTCATGGAGTATTTGGATAAATTCGTCATAGTATACCTCGATGATATACTCATCTACTCCAAGAATGAAGAGGAACATGCCGAACATCTAAGGCTGGTATTGACGAAACTTCGAGAGCATCGTCTTTATGCCAAATTCTCCAAGTGTGAATTTTGGTTGCCAGAAGTGACCTATCTAGGCCATGTAATCTCTGGTAAGGGTATTGCTGTCAATCCTGAGCGAGTTCAAGCCATCCTTGATTGGACTCCACCTGAGACGGTCAAGCAAGTTCGGAGCTTCCTTGGCTTAGTGAGTTATTGTCGTCGCTTCGTCGAGAATTTCTCCAAGGTTGCTAAACCTCTAACTGAACTCCTCAAGAAAGATAAAAAGTTCGAATGGACCCCACAGTGCGAGTTCAGCTTTCAGGAACTGAAAAGACGCCTGACAACTGCTCCTGTACTGGTACCACCTAATTTCTCCAAGGACTTTATTATCTATTGCGACGCCTCGCGACAAGGACTAGGTTGCATACTCATGCAAGATCGTCAAGTAATTGCCTATGCTTCACGGCAATTACACCCCCATGAGGAAAACTATCCCACACATGATCTAGAGCTTGCAGTTGTAGTCCATGCACTTAAAACTTGGCGACATTACCTTCTCGGTAATCGTTGCGAGATCTTCACCGATCACCAAAGTTTGAAATATATCTTCACCCAACCGGATTTGAATCTCAGGCAAAGACGTTGGGTTGAGTTGATCTCGGATTACGACTTAGGAATAACTTACACCTTGGGCAAGGCCAATGTCATGGCTGATGCGCTAAGTCGTAAATCTTATTGTAACAACTTGATGTTACAACAAAGTCAACCACTTTTCCACGAGGAATTTCGTAAGCTTAACCTTCACATTGTTCCTCAAGGATTCCTATCCACCCTGGTGGCGAAACCGACCCTTATGGATCAGATCATAACCGCCCAGCGGTGTGAAAGGGGATATCTCGGATCAAGGAAAACATCGCTAGCGGAGTTGCTAAATGTTTTTTCCATGGATGAGCGAGGTGTTGTCTTCTTCGAGAACTTCTTGGTGGTTCCCAAGAAACAACATCTACGCCAGTTGATTCTCAAGGAATCTCATGAATCCCCTCTCACCATTCATCCCGGTAGTACTAAAATGTATCAAGACCTACGCCAGAGGTTTTGGTGGACTAGGATGAAGAGAGAAATTGCTCAATACATTGCTAGTTGCGACGTCTGCCGTCGTGTTAAAGCAGAGCATCAACGGCCTGCTGGCACCCTTCAACCTTTGGCTATTCCTGAGTGGAAATGGGATAAAATCAGTATGGATTTCATTACTGGGTTTCCCAGGACCAAGAGAGGGAATAATGCCATCTTCGTCGTAATCGATCATCTTTCCAAGGTGGCCCACTTTCTACCTGTTTGTGAGAGTATCACCGCTAGCCAGCTAGCTGATTTATACATCTCCTGAATAGTGTCTCTTCATGGTGTCCCATTGGAAATTAACTCAGACCGTGGGAGTCTCTTCACCTCTCTATTTTGGGAAAGTTTCCAAAATGCTATGGGAACTCGTCTCTCTTTTAGCACCGCCTTCCACCCCCAATCAAGTGGTCAAGTTGAGCGGGTCAATCAAATTCTGGAGGATATGCTCCAAGCTTCTGTCATCTCATTCAGAATGGATTGGGAGAAGTGCCTTCCATTCGCGGAGTTCGCTTATAACAACAGTTATCAAGCTAGCTTGGGCAAAGCTCCTTTCAAAGTTCTCTACGGACAAAAATGTCGAACGCCTCTTAACTGGTCAGAAACCGGGGAAAGACAACTCTTTGGCCCGGATATGATTCAGGAAGCAGAAGAGCAGGTTCGCGTCATTCGTGAGAAATTGAAAACAACCCAGTCTCGTCAAAAGAGCCAATATGATCGTAAACATAAGCTCATGACTTATGAAGTCGGCGAGAAGGCTTACCTTCGGGTTACTCCGTTAAAGGGAACCCATCGTTTCGGTATCAAAGGCAAATTGGCTCCTCGTTACATTGGACCCTTTCGCATTCTTGCCAAACGAAGAGAAGTTGCCTACCAATTGGAACTACCTCCGCATCTTTCCAGAGTTCACGATGTCTTCCATGTTTCTCAACTCAGGCGTTGCTTCACGGATCCTATCCGTGGAGTGCACCACGAAACGCTTGATCTACAAGATAATCTCTCGTATCGGGAATATCCCGTTCGTATCCCTGATCAAGCCGAGCGTACCACTCGATGCCATAACATCAAGTTTCTCAAGGTTCAATGATCACACCATTCCGAAAAGGAAGCCACATGGGAAAGGGAGGATCATCTTCAACTCGAGTACCCCACCTTCTTCCCAACAGATCCTAAATCTCGGGACGAGATTCTTTTGAGTGGGGGTGAGTTGTCACACCCTAGCAAGTTCATGCATTAGAGTGATTGCATCATGTTTAATTTTCCCAAAAAGATGAAATGGGGATGACAGAACCCCCAGCCCCCTTGGAACAACTAGGGTTTACTAAAAAACTTTTCAATGAACCTGAAATGCCCTTCTAAAAAGCCCACCCTTTTTGTTTTGGGTTAAAACCTTTGACAAAAATGGTGCACATTTTTCTAGGACATCTTAAGGTCATTGGATTAATCCATATAGTATTTGCATTTGGGCATTTAAATGGTATAAAATATTTTAGATGCTCTAATAATCATAAACTAAAATGTTTACTATTGGATATACTCTAAGCAGTAGCCATGATTAATTTTATGATTTTTGGAAATGCCCTGGCATTTTTAATAAAGCCCTAAAGATACAGAAATAATAGAAAATAAAAAAAACCATAAAAAGAGAGAGGGAAAGGAACTTACCTGGCGCAGCCCACCCAATCCACTGGCCGGCCCAGCACTCTGCTGGCACGTGCCAGTCATCGCCTACCTCTGCCAGTAGGCAGAGGAGGGACACGGCGCGCGCGCCCGAGCTCGCCACGCCACCTGGTTACCGCCTCGACGCCGCGCACGTCTCCTCGGTGCCGCCCCGGACTGCCCGACACCTCACACTCCCCCCCTGCTCTCTTCCTCGCTCCCCCGACGCCATGGCCAACGCAGGCCCGCGCCGTCGTGAAAGCTGCGGCCACCGCCGTCCACTCGTCGCCTCGCCGTGCCAAAAAGCTCCGCCGTCGTCCACTGCTTCGCCTCGACCCATCCCCGAGTGCTCGCTCGCCTCGGAGACGCTGCACCGAGCTCGTCCCGATCCGCCATCGCCGGAGATCCCCCTCGCCACCCTGCTCGATCCGGCTCTTCCCCGAGCTCGCCGTTCGCTCCCCTGCAACCGCTGTGAGCCCCTCTTCCTATCCCCTCCTCTCTCAAGCTCGCACCCGTCCCGTAGCTCCATTTCCCACCGTGGTCGAGAGCTTCTCGCCGCCGGCCATGGCGCAGCCATGGCCACAGCCGCGCAATCTCACAACGGAGCACCTCACCGTGCTCAGGAAGCCCCCAGGAGTCTAACGCACACACCCACTCGCCCTCCCGTGCATCGTAGCACCGACTCCGACCTCGCCCGAGCCCCGGCGATCGCCAAGGTCGACGCCGGCGACGACTCCGGCCACCCAGGCCCAACCACCTACACCACTCGACACGGATGAGTACCCGCATCACGTAGATGCCCTCCGCCGGCCAAATGGTCACCGGATGAGGAAACCCGCACCCCTCCGCTGTCCCTGGCCTTGCCGGTGACGAGCCCCAGGTCAACTCCGGCGAGTTTGACCCGGGTTGACCCCAGTTTGACCCCGCCTGAGTCAATGACATGTGGGGCCGCCTCCTAACTAAATTAGTTTATTTTTTAATTAGTGCTAATCACACTGTTATGGGTTAATGACCTCGCTAACTAACCCCCGTCTCATTAACATGTGGGCCCAGGGCCTAACTAACCTAGTTTAGTGCTAACAAAACACTAACTAACTCTGTTAGTTAGTTGTGACACTGACAGATGGGGCCCACCAATCAGGTTTGACCTGGGCTGGCGCCTTTGACTTGCTGACGTCACACTGATGCCAGGCTGACGCAGTAAATCCTTTTCTGGATTTATTCTTATATATAAAATTCCAGAAAATAACCAAAACTTCTAAAATTCATAACTTTTAATCTATAACTCGAAATGCAAAGATTTATATATGAAATTTGATCAAAAAAATTCAATCTTTCCATCTGTAATGGTTTCATGCATGAAAAAACACTTTAACCTTGCTGTTTAGGTGAAACAATATAATACACTTATAATGCATAAGAACTTAAGCTTCTATTTGAATCTTTGATTCAAATGGACCCATTTCAACTTGTTTCACATTGCATTAGGCAGGACACCCCATATTGCCATGTCATAGCATGCATCATATTGTTGCATATTGCCATGTGATGATTGTGTTCTGTGGTGTCCTTCGTGGTAGGTTCTGCCTCCGAGGATAATTCCGAGTATCCAGCTGAAGGGCAGTACCATACTACCACTTCATCAGGCAAGCAGCCCCATTGATCATATCGATACAATCCTATGTTCTCGCCTCTGCTCTCATTTACTGCATTAAGACAACAACGTTTCAAACTGCTGTGTGCTATGGTAGTTGAACCCTATCATTTGCATGACCTGTCATTGCCACAGTAACTAGATGAAACCCACTAGCATGTGTAGGAGTTGATTGAGCCATGTATGTGTTTCCTACCTTGCTATGCCTGCTATGCTTAGAGTTGAGTCAGGTCTGGTTCATCTGGCTGATGGGCTAGAGTGAAATGATTATGTCGGTAATGTGAGAGATGTGTTGAACATGATTTAGTAAAGGTATCGATGAGAGGCCATGTAGGAGTACATGGTGGGTTGTTTCATTGAGGTCGTCCCTAAGAACTAAGATCTGTATGTGTGACTTAAGAATCAGTTACTACCATGCATTGGGATCCTTAATTGACCCTCTCGGCTTCTTAATCACCCTAGTACTCTATCCAGGAGTTGCAACTAGTTGCTGGTGTTTGTAGGTTATGTGTTGGCGGCCGTGCATAGCGCTGACCCTAGGGGTGGGCTATGATGCGGTAGATACACCGTGGCACGGTGTACCGAGTCACCCGTTTGGTGTCTCGGGAACCCTGTTCACATCGTTCGGGGCCGTATGTGGAAACCTCGGCCGGACTCCCTGCGGATGGAACCTGGATAGGCGATAAACCTGGACTAGAGACTTGAGTGTTTAGGTAGGCCGTGGCCGACACCCTCATTGGGCTTCTGCTTGAAGGTTGCCGAGTACATGTCGTGTAAACGACGGTGAGTGGTGAGAGCGTGTATGAAGAAGTACACCCCTGCAGGGTTAACATCATCTATTCGAATAGCCACGTCCACAGTAAAGGACTACTTGGTTGCCTATACAGTTCATAGACAAGTTAATGGTTACTACTAAAAGACTCAAGATAAGTGTGAGTACCGAGGATGGCCCTCTCATAGGATGACGAGGGAGGATCCCCAGTGGAGTATTGTGTTGGTGATTAGTGGACTCGTGTGCGAAAATTATTTTACTAGTGGTGTCTCGTAGGATCGCTTAGCCAAAAGTCAAAGTTGGCTTGCTGCAATAACTCCACCACCTTCTTGAGAATGAGCATGTATAGTAGGATCTATTGTAAGACTTGCTGAGTACCTTTGTACTCATGTTGCTTCAATTACTGTTTTCAGACGACAACACCGCCCCCTCCGATGGGTTCTATGTAGACCTCGACGTCAATGAGTAACTTGCCACCCAGGTGGTGATCCTGGCCATGGAGGGCCCTATGTAGATAGACAGGCTTCGACAAGCCTTCTTTCTTTCTAGTATCTGTACTCTTACTATTTGCTTCCGCATGTGCTTGTATGCTTGTATGACTTGAGTGTCGGGTCATGTGACCCCTACCTGTATGAACATGTTATGTATGGCTCTCTGGAGCCTTTAAATAAAGTACTTGAGTTGTAGAGTTTTGTTGTGATGCCATGTTGTATTTGCACATATCGACCATATTATGTGTATGATTGAAATGCTTGGTATGTGTGGGATCCGACAATCTAGTTGTTTATCCTTGGCAGCCTCTCTTATGGGAAATGTAGTCTAGTGCTCCTTGAGCCATAGTAGTCCGCTACAGCCCGGTTCACCGGAGTCCTGCTAGCCCAGCACTACTGCTCAGGACACTTGACTGGCCGGCATGTGTTTCACTTCGTGCCTATGGCTGTCCCTTCAGGGAAATGTCACGCGGTGACATCTGGAGTCCTGCCTAGCCTGCTGCAGCCCGGGTTCCGCGGAGTCCTGTTAGCCATGTGCTAAAGCCCGGATTCACACGCTGTTGACCGACATGCTTGATGTGATTCATGTATGCCTGTCCCCATAGGTCTGTGCCGCTTTGGGTTCACGACTAGCCATGCCGGCCCGGGTCCTCTGTCATATGGATGCTAGCGACACTATCATATACGTGAGCCAAAAGGCGCAAATGGTCCCGGTCCATGCTAAGGCGACACCCGTGGGGATACCGTGTGTGAGGCCGCAATGTGATATGAGGTGTTACCGGCTCGATCGATGTGACTTGGAATCGGGGTCCTGACATGGCTTGATACGGGTGAACTCCTCTTCCTCACCCTTGAACAATTCGGATAGAATTTTCGCTAAAGCGGCAGCATTGTCCGGACCCTTACGCCCGCAGCGGGTGGTGTCATCTGCCCCGTTGTAACACCACAAGGGGTGCCCACGATATTGAAGTGGTTGCACTCCCCGCATTATGCAAATCGACATAACTTCGATTACTGTCAATCCTGATCGAGCCAGTGCTTTAATTCGGTTCATCAAATAGAGGGCTTCTCCATTGTCTTCCACCTGGGGGCTCCGTGGGCGCCAACTTCGGCGTTTCTTCAGAGGAGCATTGTTGAACTCAGGAAGACCCCGCCAAACAGGGTCCGAAAGGGGAACGTCCTCCATATAAAACCATTCTGAAGGCCAGTCTTCGGGTGACTTCCTCGGAGTACCGGACAGGTATCTGGTATCGGCGATGCGCCATATTTCGGCTCCGCCCACTTGATAAAGTGACCCCCTATGTGTGCGAGGGACGAGGCAAAATAGCCTTTTCCACAGCTCGAAGTGAGCCTCGCAGCCCAGGAACAACTCACAGAGAGCCACATAGCCGGCGATATGTAGGATGGAGGCGGGGGTGAAATTATGTAATTGGAGGCTGTAGAACTCCAGGAGCCCACGGAGGAACGGTTGAATTGGAAATCCGAGTCCCCTTAATAGATAGGGAACAAGGTAGAACCGTTCCCCCATAGAGGGACAGGGAAAGCTCTCCGCTTGCTCCCTGCCATTATAGGTGGCAAGCCCAGCTCGAACGGGCACCATGTACGCCAGAGGGAGAAATCCCTTAGTCTGCAGTTCGACTAAATGACTGTGTGAGACTGAACACCTCTCCCAATCACCGGGCTTAGGGATTTGGGGGCGGGAGGAGGAGCTGCGGAGGTCAGCCATGCTGGAATGGGTCTTTTCGGAACGCGCTCTGATGGACTCTCACTGGGGAGGATGGTATGGATCGGATCTAAGGATCCCCATCCCTTTAATAGACAATTTATTTATTTGGCCAGGGGGGCGAATGTAAAAACGCCCTGGCGCCTCGTATTCATTCAACGCGTGGGAGAAAGCCCTTATTGGGCACAGAAGCCCAGAGGTTCAAACATTTATGGGACCGGACACTGCTTTACAAACGTTCGAAGGATGGAGAAGAACCCGCCTTGCAATGCCGAAGACAATACTGCGCGCCGGACTCATCGTCATTGAAACCTGGTTCGGGGGCTACTGAGGGAGTCCTGGATTAGGGGGTATCCGGACAGCCAGATTATATCCTTTGGCCGGACTGTTGGACTATGAAGATACAAGATTGAAGACTTTGTCTCGTGTCCAGATGGGACTCTACTTGGCGTGGAAGGCAAGCTAGGCAATACGGATATGTATATCTCCTCCTTTGTAACCGACCTTGTGTAACCCTAGCCCTTTCCGGTGTCTATATAAACCGGAGGGTTTTAGTCCGTAGGACAACATACAATCATACCATATGCTAGATTCTAGGGTTTAGCCTCTCCGATCTCGTGGTAGATCAACTCTTGTAATACTCATATCATCAAGAATAAATCAAGCAGGACGTAGGGTTTTACCTCCATCAAGAGGGCCCGAACCTGGGTAAAACATCGTCTTCCCTGCCTCCTGTTACCATCCGCCTTAGACGCATAGTTCGGGACCCCCTACCCGAGATCCGCCGGTTTTGACACCGACATTCACCCTCGGGGCTGAGGGTATGTACCAGTAGCTATGTGTTTGATCTCTCTCTCTCTCTCTCGTGTTCTTGAGGTGGTACGATCTTAATGTATCACGAAGCTTTGCTATTATATTTGGATCTTATGATGTTTCTCCCCCTCTACTCTCTTGTGATGAATTGAGTTTTCCCTTCGAAGTTATCTTATCGGATTGAGTCTTTAAGGATTTGAGAACACTTGATGTATGTCTTGCATGTGCTTATCTGTGGTGACAATGGGATATCACGTGATCCACTTAATGTATGTTTTGGTGATCAACTTGTGAGTTACGTGACCTCGTGAACTTATGCATAGGGGTTGGCACACGTTTTCGTCTTGACTCTCCGGTAGAAACTTTGGGGCACTCTTTGAAGTTATTTGTGTTGGTTGAATAGATGAATCTGATATTGTGTGATGCATATCGTATAATCATACCCATGGATACTTGAGGTGACATTGGAGTATCTATGTGACATTAGGGTTTTGGTTGATTTGTGTCTTAAGGTGTTATTCTAGTATGAACTCTATGATAGATCGATCCGAAAGAATAACTTTGAGGAGGTTTCGTACCCTACAATAATCTCTTTGTTTGTTCTCCGCTATTAGTGACTTTGGAGTGATTCTTTGTGGCATGTTGAGGGATAGTTATATGATCCAATTATGTTATTATTGTTGAGAGAACTTGCACTAGTGAAAGTATGAACCCTAGGCCTTGTTTCCTAGCATTGCAATACCATTTACGCTCACTTTTACCACTTGCTACCTTGCTGTTTTTATATTTTCAGATTACAAAAACCTATATCTACTCTCCATATTGCACTTGTATCACCATCTCTTCGCCGAACTAGTGCACCTATACAATTTACCATTGTATTGGGTGTGTTGGGGACACAAGAGACTCTTTGTTATTTGGTTGCAGGGTTGTTTGAGAGAGACCATCTTCATCCTACGCCTCCCACGGATTGATAAACCTTAGGTCATCCACTTGAGGGAAATTTGCTATTGTCCTACAAACCTCTGCACTTGGAGGCCCAACCACATCTACAAGAACAAGGTTGTGTAGTAGACATCAGCCAGACCTCTAGGGTTTAGCCATTACGATCTCGAGGTAGATCAACTCTTGTAACCCTATACTCATCAAAGTCAATCAAGCAGGAAGTAGGGTATTACCTCCAACAAGAGGGCCCGAACCTGGGTAAACATTGTGTCCCCTGCCTTCTGTTACCTTCGATCCTTAGGCACACAGTTCGGGACCCCCTACCCGAGATCTACCGGTTTTGACACCGACATTGGTGTTTTCATTGAGAGTTCCTATGTGCTGTCGACAAAGGATTCGATCGCTCATTCGATCATCCATAATGATGTTGTTTTGGGGGAGATTTTTTTCCTGGGCCAAATTTTCGTATTTGGCGGCTTCGCACTGCGTGCCAACTCGATTGCCACCTCGAGCAAATCAACAGCTACACCCCGGGTCATCGGATCAGTTTTGGGAACCTAAACTATGTTGCTGATATCCGAGGAGATTTGATCTCCGAAGGATTCGCGGCCCCGATCACCGCTCCGGCCTTAGATCCGGAGCAGACTGTCAGGTCCGAAGACGGGAGTTTAGAGCTCGCCGGACTCTCTACAATTATGGAACTTGTTACCAAAGATCCGGAGGGGACGACGTCATTGGCTAACCCGAAGACGAACCGAACTCCCCTTATCACACAAGCATCGGATACCCCGTTGGGCCCTAAGTCTGCACTCTCGAGGTCCGCATCAAGCGGGCGCCGCCAGGAGGCTCCAACTCTGAACAGCCCCACGGACTCTCGTTTCTCTGTCCAACCCTCGCCTTTAAACGAGGCTCTGGACTTAATGCGATCACTCGCCTTTACAGAAGGATCGCTTCCGAACTATGCCTAGCCCAGACTAGGGGCTGAGAGCGGGGAATTTTACGTTCCACCCACCACCCACTTCATAGCCACTGTCGAAGATCTAACCGACATGCTGGACTATGCCTCCGAAGACATCGACGGTATGGACAACGACGTCAGAGACGAACAAGGCCAAAACCCTCCGTTTACCGGACGATGGATGGCCACCTCCACATACGACATGTACATGGTGGACACACCCAAAGAGGATGGCGACGACGGTAAGAAGGATCCGGTTGAGGACAAGCCTGCCGAAGCCCCTCCGAAGCATCAACATCAGCGGTGCCGCTCAAAATTGCATCGCGACAAAAACGGCAATACCGACACCAAAGACAATAATACTCCCGAGAATGCCGAAGACCCTGAAGCCCCTATAGAACCAACATCTGAACAGGATGATTGGGAGGATGGACAAGTAAACCCCGACGATCCTGTCGGGAACGAGGACTCGGAGGACAGTAACTACCTACCGAACTCCAAAGAGGAGACGACCCTCGGCAACGAAGATTTTATCATGCCGGAGGAACCCCTCGAACAAGAGTGCTTTAAGTGTCGGCTAATCGCCACTGCAAGAAGCCTGGAAAAGAAGCAGCAACAGCTTCAGGCTGATCAGGATTTGCTCAATGACAGATGGACTAATGTCCAGGCAGCCAAGGAATACGGCCTCAAACGCCCAACAAAGAGCTACCCGAAATGCAAGCTGCTACCCCAATTCGATGATGAGGCCCTGGAGCCCATACCGCCAACGCGTGGTGCTACTGATAGACCTGACCGACCACCACATGGCCGGGACAGAGTGGCAACGCAAGCCGAACACCAGCCCGTACCACCTCGTGATACGTCTCCAACGTATCTACTTTTACAAACACTTTTGCCCTTGTTTTGGACTCTAACTTGCATGATTTGATGGAACTAACCCGGACTGACGCTGTTTTCAGCAGAATTGCTATGGTGTTATTTATGTGCAGAAACAAAAGTTCTCGGAATGACCCGAAACTTCACAGAACATCTATTCGGAAATAATAATAAAATCCTTGCAAAAGAGGAAGACCATGGGCCCACCACCTGTCCACGAGGGTGGGGGCGCGCCTGCTCCCATAGGGCGCGCCCCCAACCTCGTGGGCCCCCTGGAGCTCCTCCGACCTCAACTCCAACTCTATATATTTGCTTTCGGGGAGAAAAAAATCAGAGAGAAGAATTCATCGCATTTTACGATACGGAGCCACCGCCAAGCCCTAAAACCTCTCGGGAGGGCTGATCTGGAGTCCGTTCGAGGCTCGGGAGAGGGGAATTCGTCATCATCAACCATCCTCCATCACCAATTTCATGATGCTCACCGCCGTGCGTGAGTAATTCCATCGTAGGCTTGCTGGACGGTGATGGGTTGGATGAGATCTATCATGTAATCGAGTTAGTTTTGTTAGGGTTTGATCCCTAGTATCCACTATGTTCTGAGATTGATGTTGCTATGACTTTGCTATGCTTAATGCTTGTCACTAGGGCCCGAGTGCCATGATTTCAGATATGAACCTATTATGTTTTCATCAATATATGAGAGTTCTTGATCCTATCTTGCAAGTCTATAGTCACCTATTATGTGTTATGATCCATTAACCCCGAAGTGACAATAATCGGGATACTTACCGATGATGACCATAGTTTGAGGAGTTCATGTATTCACTATGTGTTAATGCTTTGGTCCGGTACTCTATTAAAAGGAGGCCTTAATATCCCTTAGTTTCCGTTAGGACCCCGCTGCCATGAGAGGGTAGGACAAAAGATGTCATGCAAGTTCTTTTCCATAAGCATGTATGACTATATTCGGAATACATTCCTACATTACATTGATGAACTGGAGCTAGTTCTGTGTCACCCTATGTTATGATTGTTACATGATGAACTGCATCCGACATAATTCTCCATCACCGATCCATTGCCTACGAGCTTTCCATATATTGTTCTTCGCTTATTTACTTTCCCGTTGCTATTGTTACAATCACTACAAAATACCAAAAACATTACTTTTGCTACCGTTACCGCTACTATCATATTACTTTGCTACTAAACACTTTGCTGCAGATATTAAGTTTCCAGGTGTGGTTGAATTGACAACTCAGCTGCTAATACTTGAGAATATTCTTTGGTTCCCCTTGTGTCGAATCAATAAATTTGGGTTGAATACTCTACCCTCGAAAACTGTTGCGATCCCCTATACTTGTGGGTTATCAAGACTATTTTCTGGTGCCGTTGCCGGGGAGCATAGCTCTATCCTTTGAGTCACTTGGGATTTATATCTGCTTATCATTATGAAGAACTTGAGAGATCCAAAAACCAAGATTTATCCCTTAACTACGAGGGGAGGTAAGGAACTGCCATCTAGCTCCGCACTTGATTCACCTTCTGTTTTGAGTAAGCTTGCGACACCTAAACCTGCTTCTGCTATTCGTTCTGATATGTCGCATGTTATTGATGATGTCACTTCTGCTATGCATGATACTTATGATGAAACTACTTCTATGCCTGATACTACTGTGCCACTTGGTGAATTTCTTGATGAACAACTTGCTAGGGTTAGAGAGAATGAAAATATTGAATATGGTAATATTGATGAAAGTGATGATGAAGACTCACCTGTTATTCCTGAGGGTTATGTTTTTGAAAAAGAAGCTGCTTTAGCTATTTTAGCTTGCAAAGATAGATACGAACTCAAGAGGTTATTAGCTAAATGGAAGCAGCAATCTCTTAATGCTAGAATGAAACCTGACCCTGCTTTTGCTACTTCACCTATCTGTGTTACTGATAAGAATTATGAATTCTCTGTTGATCTTGATATAATTACTTTAGTTGAATCTGATCCTTTTCATGGCTATGAATCTGAAACTGTTGTGGCACATCTTACTAAATTAAATGATATAGCCACCCTGTTCACTAATGATGAGAGAACTCGCTACTTTTATATCCTTAAAATATTTCTGTTCTCATTAAAGGGCGATGCTAAGATATGGTTTAATTCTCTTGATCCTGGTTGTGTGCGTAGTCCCCAGGATATGATTTATTACTTCTCTGCTAAATATTTCCCTGCTCATAAGAAACAAGCTGCTTTAAGGGATATATATAATTTTGTGCAAATTTAAGAAGAGAGTCTCCCACAAGCTTGGGGGAGGCTTCTCAAGTTACTTAATGCTTTGCCTGATCATCCTCTTAAGAAAAACTAAATACTTGATATCTTTTATAATGGACTAACCGATGCTTCCAGAGATTACCTGGATAGTTGTGCTGGTTCTGTTTTCAGGGAAAGAACACCGGATGAAGCTGAAATTCTATTGAATAATATGTTGACAAATGAAAATAATTGGACACTTCCTGAGCCAACTCCTGAGCCTATTCCTAAACCAACTCCGAAGAAGAGGGGTATTCTATTTCTCAGTCCTGAAGATATGCAAGAGGCAAAGAAATCTATGAAAGAAAAAGGTATTAAAGTTGAAGATGTTAAGAATTTACCTCCTATTGAAGAAATACACGGTCTTAATTTACCGCCTGTTGAAGAAACATATGATCTTAATCCTTCACCTATTGAAGAAACTCATGGTCTTGATAACCCGACACAGGGAGTAAAGGTAAATTCTCTCTATAGATATGATAAAGCGGAAATCCCATTTACTAAGTTTGCTAGCCCATGCTTAGATGAGTTTGATAAATTTATGGTTAAGCAAGAAGACTTTAATGCTTATTTTGGGAGACAATTGAAATACAATTCAAATATGCTTGAACACTTGGGTGATTATATGGCTAACGTCAAAGGTGAACTTAAACTTATCAGTAAACATGCTTCTATGGTTACCACTCAAGTAGAACAAGTACTTAAGGCTCAAAATGATTTGCTCAATGAATTGAATAGTAAGAATAATGATAATGTTGTTAGAGTTATGACTAGAGGTGGTAGAATGACTCGGGAACCTTTGTATCCTGAAGGCCATCCTAAGAGAATTGAGAAAGATTCTCAGAGAAATAATATAGATGCACCTAGTCCTTCTAAAAGGAAGAAAAATAAAAATGATAGGACTTTGCATGCTTCTAGTGAACCTGTTATTGAAACACCTAAGAATCCAAATGATATTTATCTCTAATGTTGAAACACAATCTGGTAATGAACCTAAAACTAGTGATAATGTTAATGATGATGCTCAACCTAGTAATGATAATGATATAGAAATTGAACCTGCTGTTGATCTTGATAACCCACAATCAAAGAATCAATGTTATGATAAGAAAGACTTTGTTGCTAGGAAACACGGTAAAGAAAGAGAACCATGGGTTCAGAAACCTATGCCTTTTCCTCCCAAACCATCCAAGAAAAAGGATGATGAGGATTTTGAGCGCTTTGCTGAAATGATTAGACCTATCTTTTTGCGTATGAGATTAACTGATATGCTCAAAATGAATCCTTATGCTAAGTATATGAAAGATATTGTTACGAATAAAAGAAAGATACCGGAAGCTGAAATTTCCACCATGCTTGCTAATTAAACTTTTAAGGGTGGAATACCAAAGAGACTTTGAGATCCCGGTGTACCAACTATACCATGCTCCATTAAAAGAAACTACGTTAAAACTGCTTTATGTGATCTTGGAGCCGGTGTTAGTGTTATGCCTCTCTCTTTATATCATAGACTTGATTTGAATAAGTTGACACCTACTGAAATATCTTTGCAAATGGCTGATAAATCAACTTCTATACCTGTCGTTATTTGTAAGGATGTGCCTTTTGTAGTTGCAAACGTTACTATTTTAACGGACTTTGTTATTCTTGATATTCCCGAGGACGATAGTATGTCTATTATTCTCGGAAGACCCTTTCTGAATACTGCAGGGGCTGTTATTGATTGCACTAAAGGCAATGTCACCTTTCATGTTAATGGTAATGAGCATACGGTACACTTTTCGAGGAAACAACCTCACGTTCATAGTATCAACTCTATTGGGAAAATCCCATCGATTATATTTGGAGGTTTTGAATTTCCTCTTCCTACTGTCAAGAAGAAATATGATATTCTTATTATTGGGGATGTGCATATCCCCATTGAGGTAACATGGTGTTATTCGAAATTTCTCCGGTTCCATGTTATTCGGAATGAGTTCGTTAACAAGACTTGATCAACCTTGTTAGTGGATTCCTTTTGATGATCATGAGATGGATGAAACTAGAAGGCACAACCTTCTGTACCCTCCTTTTACTTTCTGTTATTTATATTAAATAAAATAAAAATAGTATTTTTCTGTCTGTTATCTGATTTATCCGTGCAATATAAAAATACCCCGAAAATAAAAGTTCTCCAAACGCCCTGAAATTTAAATATGATTTTTTCTGGAATATTTGAGAATATTTGGCACTAAGAACACAGCAGGAGGAGCTGGCACCTGGCCACGAGGGTCAGAGGCGTGCCCTACCCCCCTGGGCGCGCCCCCTGCCTTGTGGGCCCATGGTGGCCCTCCTCCACTTATCCTTGCACCCACACACTCCTTCTTCCTCCCACAAACATGAATATGCAGCTTAAACTCGAGTCCAAGCTCATTTTGCTGCCATTTTCGATCTCCTTGCTCAAAGCACCTCTCACAAAGCTGCTTGGGGAGATTGTTCCTTGGTATGTGACTCCTCCATTGGTCCAATTAGTTTTTGTTCTAGTGCTTTATTCATTGCAAATTTGTGCTGCTTAGGTGACCCTATTATTGAGCTTGCATGTCAAATTTATATGGTCAAAAGTAGTTGTGATGCATGATATAGGCTCTAGGCACTTATAGGAGTAGTTGCTATCAATATTATTGAGCTTTGTTCACTTTTATTTTGAAGTTACTAAAAATTTCAGAATTTTTCAGAAAATAATGAAGAGATTTTTGAGGGGCTCATCAAGCCGAAGCTCGAAGGAAAAGGCACAGAAGCCCAAGTATAATATGCCTCGCACCACGGAGGTTCGGCCGTGTGAATGGCCTTCCGATGATTTCTTGAGAGCAGCCGGGATTTATGATGATTTTTATGAATTGGCTGAGAATGCAGGCCTCACCGCCTTCCTCCACGACCAACGTGAGGAGTATCTCTTACTCACAAATATCTTTGTGCAAAACTTTCATTTCCATTCTAGGAGCTCACCACCTACGGTGGAGTTTTATTTATATGATGAGCATAAGGAGATGTCACTTTATGATTTTTGTCGGGTTTGTTTGGTCCCTTTCAAGGGCACGACAGAGGAACCACACCGCAGCGATGTGGATGGGTTTATTGATACCATCACTGTAGGGGAAACGAGGAAGGTTTCTGATGCACGAATCACTAGCATACATTTTCCTGTTTTACGCTACTTTGCAATATTTGCTAGTCGTTGCTTAATTGGTCGCGGAAACTGCGGAAACCTTAGTGTTCCTGATATTATTATTTTGTTCCACGGTTTATTCAGTGATAACTTTGTTAGTATGGGTGGTATTATTGCTAAACGGTTAAGTCTGAACCGTACAAAGGGCCCCATATTTGGAGGCATCTATGCTTCACGCCTAGCTGCACATTTTAACATACCTATTAGGCATTATGAGAAGGAAGAAAAATTGTTGTCTCGTGTTTATTTAGATTATAAGAGTATGGTAGCACACGATTTTATTGTTAAGAATAGGGAAGGGGAGCTTAAATACAAATTGTTCTTTGATAAACATCATCCTGAGACTATTACCCTGCCTGCTCCTTCCTTGTTTGATTTATCTGCAAGCCAGTACCTTGTTCCGTTAGAGGCTATTCACGCCTATCGGAACCCTACATCAGCCACAGAGCCAGAGCCGGAACCACAAGTTGATCCTCCACGACAGTCTAATTACCATTGGGATCCGGAAATGATTGCCAACCAGTGGTAGTCGGAGTCTTCTTCTTGGCAGTACGACCCCAACTATTACTATGGATATCAGCCAAGCCAATCGTGGCCATAGACCAACTTAGGCCAAAAGTCTAAGCTTGGGGGAGTACGTATTCCTCACCAACATTACATTCACGTTCACACACTCATTGCTAGATGTCGGTGCTCATACTTTTTCATTGTATCATCCATGCTAGTTTATTTTCCTTTTTATGCTCTCTTCTTGTGTGTTTGACAAACCTTAAGAAAAACCAAAAAATTAGTTGTAGATTTTAGCTAGTCTTAATTTCCATGCTTGTAGTAGTAATTAAAAAGAAAACCCAAAAAGATTTCCTGTTCTTCTTTTGCTTGTTGGGAGCTTTCCCCTGTAAATAGTTTTATTTCTTTTCTTTTCTTTGTGGGTCGATAGGAGAAGACCATAATTAAATTGATGAAGTAGCTCTTATATGCATTATTGTTGATCTGACAAAATAGCCCATATTGCCTTGTCTTCTCCTGTTTATTGAATGCTTGCAGATTCCAGCTTAGTCCAATGCACGTGCGCTATTATTATTATTCACACTATTTGGTCGTGCAAGTGAAAGGCAATTATGACGATATATGATGGACTGACTGAGATGAGAAAAGCTGGTATGAACTCGACCTCTCTTGTTTTTGTAAATATGATTAGTTCATCGTTCCTGATTCAGCCTATTATGAATAAACATGTTTGCAATGACAACTAGAGATCATAGTTTCTTGTGCCATGCTTGATTAGCTAGGAGCTTATAATGGTTTACCTTGCGTGCCAACATGCTATTAAAATGGTTGTGATGTGGTATGATAGGGTGGTATCCTCCTCTGAATGATTTAAGTGACTTGACTTGGCGCATGTTCATGCATGTAGTTGAAAAAAAATCAACATAGCCTTCATGATATTTATGTTCATGGTGGATTATATCCTACTCATGCTTGCATTCGATGTTGATTAATTTTAATGCATGTTCATGACTGTTGTCGCTCTCTAGTTGGTCGCCTCTCAGTCTTCTGCTAGCCTTCACCTGTACTAAGCGGCAATACTGCTTGTGCATCCAACTCCATAAACCCCAAAGTTATTCCATATGAGTCCACCATACCTACCTATATACGGTATCTACCTGCCGTTCCAAGTAAATTTGTATGTGCCAAACTCTAAACCATCAAATAAATATCCTATTTTGTATGCTCGAATAGCTCATGTATCAACTAGGGTTGTCCGTATCTTCCATGTTAGGCGGGTTATTCTCAAGAGGAGTGGACTCCGCTCCTCACTCACGAGAAAGTAGCTGGTCACCGGGATGCCCAGTCCCATGCTTTATGCAAAATAAATCAAGATAATTGCAAACAAAACTCCCCCTGGGATTCTTGTTAGTTGGAGGCACTCGTTGTTTCGAGCAAGCCATGGATCGATGCTTGTTGGTGGAGGGGGAGTATAAACTTTACCATTCTGTTTGGGAACCGCCTATAATGTGTGTAGCATGGAAGATATTTCCATCTCTTGGTTGTTATGTTGACAATGAAAGTATACCGCTCAAAATATTATTCATCTCTATTTCAAAACCGAGCTCTGGCACCTCTACAAATCCCTGCTTCACTCTGCAAAGGGCCTATCTATTTACTTTCATGTTGAGTCATCATCTTCTTATTAAAAAGCACCAGTTGGAGAGCACCGCCGTCATTTGCATTCATTATTGTTAGTTTACATTGAGTATGACTTGACTGGATCTCTTTTACCATGAATTACAATGTCTAGTCAGTCCTTAATCTTTAAAGGTGCTCTGCATTTATGTTTTGCGGTCTCAGAAAGGGCTAGCGAGATACCATCTTGTTATATCATATTATGATAGTTTTGAGAAAGTGTTGTCATCCGAGATTTATTATTATTGCTTGCTAGTTGATTATGCCATTGATATGAGTAAACATGAGACCTATGCGTTATTGTGAATATGGTTAGTTCATAATCTTTGCTGAAAACGTGAATGCTGGCTTTACATATTTACAACAACAAGAGCAAACAGAGTTTGTAAAAGTTTTTCTTTATCACTTTCAGTTTGTCAAATGAATTGCTTGAGGACAAGCAAAGGTTTAAGCTTGGGGGAGTTGATACGTCTCCGACGTATCTACTTTTCCGAACACTTTTGCCCTTGTTTTGGACTCTAACTTGCATGATTTGAATGGAACTAACCCGGACTGACGCTATTTTCAGCAGAATTGCTATGGTGTTATTTATGTGCAGAAACAAAAGTTCTCGGAATGACCTGAAACTTCACGGAACATCTATTCGGAAATAATAAAAAATCCTTGCAAAAGATGAAGACCAGGGGGCCCACCACCTGTCCACGAGGGTGGGGGCGTGCCTGCACCCCTAGGGCGCGCCCCCTACCTTGTGGGCCACCTGGAGCTCCTCCGACCTCAACTCCAACTCTATATATTTGCTTTCGGGGAGCAAAAAATCAGAGAGAAGAATTCATCGCGTTTTACGATGCGGAGCCGCCGCCAAGCCCTAAAACCTCTCGGGAGGGCTGATCTGGAGTTCGTTCGGGGCTCCGGAGAGGGGAATCTGTCGCCATCGTCATCATCAACCATCCTCCATCACCAATTTTATGATGCTCACCGCCGTGCGTGAGTAATTCCATCGTAGGCTTGCTGGACGGTGATGGGTTGGATGAGATCTATCATGTAATCGAGTTAGTTTTGTTAGGGTTTGATCCCTAGTATCCACTATGTTCTGAGATTGATGTTGCTATGACTTTGCTATGCTTAATGCTTGTCACTAGGGCCCGAGTGCCATGATTTCAGATCTGAACCTATTATTTTTTCATCAATATATGAGAGTTCTTGATCCTATCTTTCAAGTCTATAGTCACCTATTATGTGTTATGATTCGTTAACCCCGAAGTGACAATAATCGGGATACTTACCGGTGATGACCATAGTTTGAGGAGTTCATGTATTCACTATGTGTTAATGCTTTGGTCCGGTACTCTATTAAAAGGAGGCCTTAATATCCCTTAGTTTCCGTTATGACCCCACTGCCACGGGAGGGTAGGAAAAAAGATGTCATGCAAGTTCTTTTCCATAAGCATGTATGACTATATTCGGAATACATGCCTACATTACATTGATGAACTGGAGCTAGTTCTGTGTCACCCTATGTTATGATTGTTACATGATGAACTGCATCCGACATAATTCTCCATCACCGATCCATTGCCTACAAGCTTTCCATATATTGTTCTTCACTTATTTACTTTTCCGTTGCTATTGTTACAATCACTACAAAATACCAAAAGCATTACTTTTGCTACCGTTACCGCTACTATCATATTACTTTGCTACTAAACACTTTGCTGCAGATATTAAGTTTCCAGGTGTGGTTGAATTGACAACTCAGCTGCTAATACTTGAGAATATTCTTTGGTTCCCCTTGTGTCGAATCAATAAATTTGGGTTGAATACTCTACCCTCGAAAACTATTGCGATCCCCTATACTTGTGGGTTATCACCTCGCCGTAAAGGCAGAGGAACAATGGCTCCGGGATACACCTACGACCTACAACGGGACCTGGACAATAGAGCCGGTCAGACCCGATCAATCTACGGATCACGGGGCCGTGCTCCAGCATGGGAAAACGGTCATCAGGCCTGGCGCGACAAGGACAATCTCACCCGGGCCAAAAACCGCATTCGGACTTCATCTGAACTACGTCACGACGCGGCCCAATACAGAGGCGCCGCACACCCCCTATGCTTCACCAATAAGGTAATGGAGCACCGGTTCCCAGAAGGGTTTAAACCCGTGAACATCGAATCATATGATGGTACAACAAATCCCGCAGTATGGATTGAATATTTTCTTCTCCACATTCACATGGCTCGTGGTGACGATTTACATGTCATCAAATACCTCCCCCTAAAGCTTAAGGGACCAACTCAGCACTGGTTAAATATCCTCGCAGAGAACTCTATTGGAAGCTGGGAAGACTTGGAAGAGGCCTTTAGAGACAACTTCCAAGGAACTTATATCCGACCTCCGGATGTCGATGACCTCAGCCATATAGTCCAACAACCTAGAGAGTCAGCCAGAAAATTATGGACTAGGTTCCTAAGTAAAAAGAACCAGAGATTGTCGACTGCCCGGACGCCGAAGCCCTAGCGGCCTTTAAACACAGCATCCGTGACGAATGGCTCGCCCGACACCTTGGCCAAGAGAAGCCAAAGTCCATGGCAGCCCTTACAGCACTCATGACCGGCTTTTGCGCGGGAGAAGATAGCTGGTTAGCCCGTAGCAACAACGGTGCCAGCGACCCGGGTACTTCCGAAACCAGAAACGGCAACGGCAGGCCCCGACACAACAAACACAAGCGTCGAAGCAGTGATAACAATACCGAAGACACGGCGGTCAACGCCGGATTCAGTGGCTCCAAATCCAGTCAGTGGAAGAAGCCATTTAAAAGAAATAAAGATGGCTCATCCAGCTTGGACCGAATACTAGATCGACCTTGCCAGATTCACGGCACCCCCGACAAGCCTGCCAACCATACCAACAGAAGCTGTTGGGTCTTCAAACAGGTCGGTAAGCTGAACACCGGACATAAGGAGAAGGGGTCGCTGAGGGAGTCCTGGACTAAGGGGTCCTCGGGCATCCGGCCTGTTGTCTATGGGCCGGACTAATGGGCTGTGAAGATACAAAGACTGAAGACTACACCCGTGTCCGGATAGGACTCTCCTTGGCATGGAAGGCAACCTTGGCGAACAACTATGAAGATTCCATCTTATGTAACCGACTCTATGTAACCCTAGATCCCCCGATGTCTATATAAACCGGAGGGTTTAGTCCGAATAGGATATACTCAATACCGTAGTCATACAGGCTAGACTTCTAGGGTTTAGCTATTACGATCTCGTGGTAGATAAACTCTTGTAACACTCATATTCATCAAGATCAATCAAGCAGGAAGTAGGGTATTACCTCCATAGAGAGGGCCCAAACCTGGGTAAACACCGTGTCCCCTGTCTCCTGTTACCATCAACCTTAGACGCACAGTTCGGCACCCCGTACCCGAGATCCGCCAGTTTTGACACCGACATTGGTACTTTCGTTGAGAGTTCCGCTGTGCTGTCGCTGAAAGGTTCGATGGCCCCTTCAATCGTCAATAACGACGCTGTCTGCGAAGAAACTTTCCTCCCCAGACAGATCTTCATGTTCGGTGGCTTCGCACTGTGGGCGAACTCGTTTGGCCATCTGGAGCAGATCGAAAGCTACGCCCCTGGCCATCAGGTCTGATTCGAGAGCTTGAACTACATCGCGGACATCCATGGAGACTTGATCTTTGCCGGATTCGATACCTCGGTGGCCGCTCCCGGTGACCCCGATGATCATGACCTAAATTCGGAGGATGAGGTGAGCCTCGACGCCGAAGATTTCATCGTGCCTGAGGAACCTCGCGAGCAGGAGCGCTTAAAGCGCCAACTAATAGCCACTGCAAGGAGCCTGAAGAAGAAGCAGCAACAGCTTCAAGCTGACCAAGATCTGCTTAATGATAGATGGACTGAAGTCCTAGCCGCCGAAAAATACGGCCTTGGTAGCCCAGCCGAAAGCTACCCGAAGCATAGCTCGCTACCCCAGAGCGACGATAAGGTGTTCGAGCTTGTACGATCATCGTAAAATGTGACAGGTCGACCACAACTTGGTCTGGTTAAAGTGGCAACTCAAGCCAAACTACAGACCGCCCCACCTCGCCGTAAAGGCAAAAACAAAACAGCTCAAGGTTGTACATACAACCTTCAACAGGGCTGGGGTAGTAAAACAGGATACCCAAGAGCGATCTACGGATCACAAGGACACACCTTGACATGCGACGACGGCCACCTATTCGGACGTGACAAACCTAGCCACACCCGGGCTGAAAACCGCAAATGGACTCTGTTAGAGGTACGTCGTAGCGTGGCCCAACATAGAGGCGCCGCACACCCTTTGTGCTTCAGAAATGAAGTGATGGAGCATGAATTCCTAGACGGGTTCAAACCCATGAGTATCGAATCATACGATGGAACAATGGATCCCGCGGTATGGATTGAGGACTTCCTCCTCCATATCCACATGGCCCGCAGAGATGACCTTCACACCATCAAATACCTACCGCTAAAACTCAAAGGACCAGCTTGGTACTGGTTAAGCAGTCTGCCGGAAAATTCTATTGGCAGCTAGGAGGACTTGGAGGACACCTTTCGCAACAACTTCCAAGGAACATATGTCCGGCCACCGGATGCCGATGACCTAAGTAATATTGTCCAGCAACCCGGAGAGTCAGCAAGGAAGTTCTGGACCAGGTTCTTAGTTAAAAAGAACCAAATCGTCGACTGTCCGGACGCGGAAGCCCTTGCGGCCTTCAAACATAGTGTCCGGGATGAATGGCTTGCATGCCACCTCCGTCAAGAAGGACCTAGATCCATGATAGCCCTTACCGATCTAATGACCCGCTTTTGCATGGGAGAAGACTGCTGGCTCGCTCGTAGAAGCAATAGCGCCAGCAACTCGGGCACTTCCGAAATCCAAAACGGCAATGGCAAGCCATGACGAAGCAAATACAATAGTCGGAATGATAACAATAGATCATGCGACACAGCGGTTAATGCCGGATTCAGCAATCCAAAGCCCGGTTAACGAAAAAGCCATTCAAGGCGAACAGAGATGGACCATCCAACCTAGACAGGATACTAGACCGACCCTGCCAAATTCACGGCCACCCCAACAAACCAGCCAATCATACCAACAAAAGTTGTTGGGTCCTCAAGCAGGCCGGCAAACTCAACACCGAACACAAGGGAAAGGGGCGGCAAGGCAATAGGAACGACAGAATGGTTCAACAGCTAAATGCAGAGAGACAGAAGCAATTTCCCCCTGAAGATCGATCAAGTCCGGAACAGAAATAGCAGTTCGGTTTCCGCCACCCATCCCATATACACGATGAAGCTATACCGCGCATACATAACTACGCACTTAAGATACCATGGGCAACGGTGGAAGAACAATACGGATAAGTCTGCAAACATTCTGGTAACGTTTTTTATATACTTCCCTTTTTTCAATACTTCTTAAAAGCAGGTATCGTAAAGGAGAAACACTTAAGACCGACTCCATCGGAGTTCAGATCCATACACTCACCTACGGGGTTACTTCCTTCAAGGATTCCCCTAGCTGAGGACAGGTGGCGTAGACGTGCGACGGGAGGTCCAAAATAAACTTTTTTGAATCCTTGAACAGTAGGAGAACCTCCCATTGTTATGTTTGTATTAATATGGTGATGTACAATTTACATGGTGTCTATACATGTGTCAACACCCCATTTGGGGTGTGATAGGAAGCTAGACTACAGAAGAAAGGATGATAGGGATGAGATGTTTATGCTTTTCCTTGACCCTATAGGTTAGGAGAGAGAAATCTTTCTTAAATCTGTCCAACCAAGAAAGTTTTGTTGGAACAATCCCACTGAAGTGTTTATTGTTGCGTTCCTTCCATAAGCTCCATGCCGCAAGCAAGAACATCTCCATGAATAGAGGCCAATTCCAGTGTTGTTTGGCCATAGCCACATTATGAAGGCGTGACATTCCTTGTGGCTAGGAGAGACCCAGACTTGTCCAACAATCAATGCTGAATCGGCATTCGAAGAACAAGTGCTCCAAGGTTTCCTCAATTTGTAATCCACAAAGAATAAAATTGTGGTCTTCACCAATATTGTAATGTCGTCGTTTGAGCATATTCCTGGTATTAAGACGGTCAGCCAAAAGCAGCCACCCGAAAACCTTAATTTTCATGGTGGATCTTGACTTCCAAATCCAACGAAAGGCCTCATGTGCTCGAACATCTCTGAAGTAGAATGTATAGTATTTATGCGCTGTGAATTGATCTGATCCCCATGCATATATCCAAGCATCTGCATCATCGGATAAGGTAATTGTGGCCAAGTCAGATTGCATTTGTCAAACTTCACGTGAGCTTGCTCTGAAAGTGGAAGGTGAAACGCCTCTCGCAGTGCCGTGATGGACAAGAAATCTTTGACCGAAACGTCTTCATTGATGGTGTAAGAGAATGCGCGAGGATAGCTATCAGCAATAATGTTGTCTGCCCAAGAGTCTTCCCAGAAAAGAACATTCTTGCCATTTTCTACCTGGACAGTGGAGATCCCCCTATAAATGGGCATTAGCTTTGCGACATCCCGCCACCAGAATGATCCACACGTGTCTGAAGCATGTGGTATGCGGTTAGAGTAATATGTATTCCAGATTAGCTGGACCCAAGGCACGTCCCACCTATTATAGAATTTATGTAAGTATTTGAGTAAGAGGGCGTTTACTTGTGTTCTTAGGTCAATTACACCTAGGCCACCGCATTCCTTGGGTTGGCAGACCATGTTCCAGGCAGCTAGGGAGTTGCATTTGTCACCTTGCTCGGTTTTTTTAGTCCACAAGCACCTTCTTCTAATCTTGTCCAGCAGTTCAATGATCTTGGTTGGCAATCTGAGTGTGCATAGAGCAAAAATGATCAACGAAGTTATTACTGAGTTGAGCAGGGATAATTTTCCACCGTAGGATATCATGTTTAGAGTGGCAGTTAGTCTTCTTTCCATGGAACAAACCAGCAGCATGAGCTCAATAATTGTTGGACGTGTAGTTCCAAGTGGAAGGCCCAAATAGGTAAACGGTAACTTGCCAATGACACATCCAAAGATATTTGCTATTTCTTGAGTTTTTTCCGGGTCACAATTCATTGTGATGAGAGTGGATTTGTGAAAATTTATTTTCAACCCAATGGACGTGGCATAGTCATTTAAGATGTCCTTGATGGTTGTAGCTTGTTGGGTGCATGCGGGCATAACCAAGATGGTGTCGTCTGCGTATTGAATTACATGATAACCATTTTGGTGTGGGGATGGGAACGGCAAGTGAATCAAGTTGTGCGCAAAAGCATCATTTATGGCTGCTTGCAAAAGGTCGGCCGCAAGAACAAAGATTAGTGGGGAGAGAGGGTCCCCCTGCCTTACACCACATTTGCAGTAGAATTGCCGACCAGGAGTGCCATTAAGAAGTACCGAAGATTTGCCCGAGGAGAAGATGCATCGAATCCATCCCAGCCATTTGTTGTTGAATCCCATGTTTTTCATAATTTCAATCATTGCCTCATGTTCGATCGTATCAAATGCTTTGGCAAAATCTAACTTGAGAAGCATGATTTCCTTTCTGGAAGATTGACATTGATATATGTATTCGTAAGCCCATGCGAGACAATCTTGTATAGTCCATCCTTTAAGAAATCCATATTGATTCTTGTGCACAATTTTGAGGATGACTTTTTGAAGTCTATTAGCCAAGATTTTTGAGAAGCGTGATCAGTCGATAGTCATTGATAGACTCAGGAGAGCCGACTTTGGGGATGAGCGTGATGAAGCCTTCATTAATGCTTTCCAAATTGAGCTCCCCATTACAGAATTGATTGCACAAGTTATAAAAGTCATTCTTGATGATTGGCCAGCATCGTTTTAAGAATAAACCATTAAAGCCGTCCGGACCAGGGGCTCTGTTAGCGGGCATTTCTCTAACAACTTTGTCAATCTCTTCATTTGTAAAAGGAATGGTCAGCTCATCGAGTCCATTGCATTTCTTGATTATTCTGGCTAGGTTGAATTTCATATTGCAGGGTCGTGATGTTCCCATCCTTTCTTTAAACGTTTGAAATATTATAGACTCTTTTCCTGCATGATCCTCCACCAAGGTGCCGTCTGGTGTTGCTAGAGTAGCTATGTTGTTCTTCCTATATCTTTCAGAGGCCAAGGCCTGGAAAAATTTGGATGTCTCGTCCCCGAACTTGACCCATCTGATGGTGCACCGCTTTTTCCAATAAGCTTGTTGATATCGTAATAATCTTATGATGTGTGCCTTGAGAATTCTTCGAAAATTAGCTTCAGGTATGGATAAAGTCCGTTTATTTTCAAGGTCATCAATCTCACAAAGGGCTTTATTTGAGTTCTCAATAGCCACAGATAGCTTAGATATACCTTTGCTCCAATGTTTAAGATCACTTCTCAGTGTTTTGAATTTTCGGCACAGAATGGTGGCAGTATTTGAGGAGTGCACTGGTTTAGCCCAAGAAAATTCAACAATTTGCATGAAGCCCGGATGTTGGACCCAGAACGATTCGAAGCGAAATAGTTTTGATTTAGGGATTTTTGTTTCAATAGTAACCACACATGGAATATGATCGAAGACTGGCTTACCGCGTGGTTTAACCAAAGTTTTGGGTAAGACGTGGTCCAATTGGTACTCGTAAAAAACCAATCCAATTGTTCTAAAAGAGGGTCAAGCTGCATGTTGCTCCACGTGAAGGAACGTCCTTTGATAGGTAATTCAATGAGGCTTTGGCAGCGAATGAAGTCATTAAATGTGTTCATGTCATTAATGTTGCCTCCTGGTTTATTACGATTGTCAAGGGCACGTATAAAGTTAAAGTCGCCCACAAAGAGCCAATCTTCACTTGAGGCAATATTAAGTGAGCACAACCATTGGATGAATTGTTCCCTCTGCTCACCTTGGCAAGGACCATAGACATTAACCAACATCCAACATTATGCTGACTGAGTTGATTTGAAACGTGTGACCAGTGCAAAATCTTCAGATAGAAGTACGTCAGCCGAGAAAATAGTGCTATTCCAAATGGTGACAATACCCCCCGAAGCCCCACGAGAAGGTACAAATGCAAATTGATCAAAGCGACGGGGGTAGCAATACTTAATGAAAGACAAATCAAATGATGGTTTCTTAGTTTCTTGCAAACATACCACCACACAGCCACTAGAGGTAATCGCATTTGAAAGCGCTAACTGCTTGTCCCCAGAATTTAACCTACGTACGTTCCAACATAAGACATTCCAGTTTACCAAAAGATTCATTGCTGAAGTAAAGAAAAAGGTCTGCAAAAGAGAAATTAGGTCGAGGCCGGGGGCTCCTCCTCCTGTGAAGCCATCAGTGCTTCGTCAGTGAGTTCTTCAGTAGGAATTGCACACAGCACCGTGCCAATCTGCTAGATCACCCTAACAGGTGTAGGCGGCGGGATGTGCTCAACATCATCTACCTCCCTAATAGTGAGGGCAGTGGGGATCACCCTGGGTTTAACTTTCGAGGTTTTTGCCTTGCTGTCAGAAACCTGATGGGCTTTGAAACCATCATATTTGTTGGTGTGTGCACTTCTACGCAGAGCAATAGCACATTCAGGCACTACAGATTTGCCTTTGCGGGTGAGGATTGTAGAAGAGCCAGCAAAATCTAAAACAGTTGGAGGAGGCTGCTGCGCTTGGTCGACAACAATCTGCATGTCCATTGGTGCAGACAAGACTTCTTCAGAGACTGCAGCTTGATCAACCATATCCATATTAAGCTCCTGGCTAACCTTCAGAGAGATCTTCAATAATAACATTTGAAGAAGAAGCATTTGCAATGGTTTTGGAAGCAGAGACCACTGTCAGAAGACCCTCATTTTCAGAGATGGTGATTTTAAGAGTGACAAAATCTTGCTAAAAGCCATAGTGGTCACTCCATGGGCCAAAAGAAGCCACAATGGGCTTAATAGCAGCAGCAAGATAAGTGTTTAACCTGAGCATGGGGATGCAGTCCCTAATGAGCATAGCAGGTATGAAATCACCTTGAGTAGACATATCCAAATGCAGTCCAGCAGTAGTAAAATTCAGAGATAACTCCATCACATTATTGGGCAGAGTAACAGATTCAGAGCTGAGAGGAAGATCAAATTGATTGTTCCCAGGAGTGACCAAAGCAGGGACTTCATTGCTAGTCCCAGGAGTGACCAAAGAAGAGGCATCATTGCTAGCTGTAGGAGCACCAGTAGCATTATGTGGCCAGTACTGGTTCATGAGGTTGACAGGCACTAAAACATATGAATCAGAAATGGTTGCATTGGGGTCTGAGCTTGAAGGTACAGAGATAGAGTCATTCCAGGCAGCCCCAGGGTTGTCATGCAAATTCTGTGGTGGCACAATGCCATGTTCAACCTGAAGCCCCTCCCCAACCAACCATTGTTGGAAATTGTACAGAGCAGGAGGTGCTTGTGGAGGAGGAGGTGGCCACACACCCCACTCAGGGTGAATCTCAATGTCATTACCTTCATCAACAACCACATTTTCATCTTCATTGGCTGCAGCATCTGCCACTACATTCTGAGCCAGCCAGTTATGAAGCTGCTGTTGATACAGTTGCTCTACATTCAGACCATCACCATGAAGCGGATGAGGAATACCATCAGGGGGTGGTGGATCTTCTCCAGCTGGAGGAACCTCAGGCAGGTGAGCATTCCAATCATTACTCTGCAGCATAGTAACAGCAACAGTCCAGCATTGCCTAGCCCCTCCAATTTGGCGGACAACTAGAATTTTGGGCACTAAGCGCAAATGGATTACTCTGACTTTAACAAGCACCAGCCTCCTATCTCCTCTAGGATTATTCCAATCAACTAAAGCACCAAAAGAATCGACGGACTTGTGCATGTAGTGCTGTGTCTGGTAATCGTAGGGGAAACCCACATACAGAATCCACACCTCCGGACCAAAAGTTGTCAGGCGCATGTTGACGGCAGCATCGTGAGGAACAAAGGAAATAACAGTGTGCTCCTCGGCCTCATTTTCATCAAGCTCGAAGGTGGTACCGACCACCGCATCCCGGATGACAGAAGAAGCAAACTCAAACAAACCGACCCCTAGTGGATGATCCGAAACTTCAGAAGGGAAATAGTGTGATTCATGGAGCAAACCATCAATAATGTTTCGCAGATCAGCCTTCTGATGAAAGGGGATGAAACTGTTGGCCTCAGCAATGGCCAAGAAATCGTGGCGCAGAGGAGGGATTGGGCCGACGACCATGTCCGCACGCACCTTGCGGTCAGCCAGTCCAAGCTCAATGGTCATGCCTGGCGGAAGGTAGGGGATGATGTTGAGTGGATAGTTCGCCATTGGAGTGGTCGAGGGAGCAGGAGCAGAGGCGTGCCCAGACTGCAGGAAGGAAGAATGCGTATCGTCCGCCTCGCGTATTGATTTTGGAACCCAGACTCCTCGGCGCTTGTGCAAAAATTTCTGGAAGGCGTCCACCGAGTGGCCACCGTGGCCGCGGGATGAACATCGCACGGCTGAGTGGCACTGGGTGGCAGGTGGGTGTTGAGAGGAAGTAGCAGTTAATTTCTGCGGTAAAATCCCAGACAAGACGCGATCATTATCTTTCCAATGATACTTTCCATGAGCCCCAGCAGTAGAATCTTTGACCGAAGAAATGTATGATACATCTCCATTGTATCTACTTTTCCAAACACTTTTGCCCTTGTTTTGGACTCTAACTTGTATGATTTGAATGGAACTAACCCGGACTGACGTTGTTTTCAGCAGAATTGCCATGGTGTTGTTTTATGTGCAGAAAACAAATATTCTCGGAATGACCTGAAACTCCACGGAACATCTTAGAAAAAATAGAAAAAATCCCCGCCAAAGATGAAGACCATGGGGGCCCACACCCTTCTCACGAGGGTGGGGGTGCCCCCCCTAGGGCGCAACCCCCTACCTCGTGGGCCCCCTGGAAACCCTCCGACACCAACTCCAACTCTATATATTTGATTTCAGAGAGAAAAAACCAGAGAGAAGAAATCATCGCATTTTACGATACGGAGCCGCCGCCAAGCCCTAAAACCTCTCGGGAGGGCTGATCTGGAGTCCGTTCGGGGCTCCGGAGAGGGGGATTCACCGCCGTCATCATCATCAACCATCCTCCATCACCAATTTCATGATGCTCACCGTCGTGCATGAGTAATTCCATCGTAGGCTTGCTGGACAGTGATGGATTGGATGAGATTTATCATGTAATCGAGTTAGTTTTGTAAGGGTTTGATCCCTAGTATCCATTATGTTCTGAGATTGATGTTGCTATGACTTTGCTATGCTTAATGCTTCTCACTAGGGCCCGAGTGCCATGATTTCAGATCTGAACCTATTATGTTTTCATGAATATATGTGAGTTCTTGATCCTATCTTGCAAGTCTATAGTCACCTACTATGTGTTATGATCCGGCAACCCCGAAGTGACAATAATCGGGACCACTCCCGGTGATGACCATAGTTTGAGGAGTTCATGTATTCATTATGTGCTAATTCTTTGTTCCGGTTCTCTATTAAAAGGAGGCCTTAAAATCCCTTAGTTTCCAATAGGACCCCGCTGCCATGGGAGCGTAGGACAAAAGATGTCATGCAAGTTCTTTTCCATAAGCACGTATGACTATATACGGAATACATGCCTACATTACATTGATGAATTGGAGCTAGTTCTGTGTCACCCTATGTTATGACTATTACATGATGAACCGCATCCGGCATAATTATCCATCACTGATCCGGTGCCTACGAGTTTTCCATATACTGGTTTACGCTTATTTACTTACCCGCTGCTACTGTTACAATCACTGCAAAATACCAAAAACATTACTTTTGTTGTCTTTACTTTTGTTGCCGCTACCACCACTATCATATTACTTTGCTACTAAACACTTTGCTACAGATACTAAGTTTCCAGGTGTGGTTGAATTGACAACTCAGCTGCTAATACTTGAGAATATTATTTGGCTCCCCTTGTGTCAAATCAATAAATTTGGGTTGAATACTCTACCCTCGAAAGCTGTTGCGATCCCCTATACTTGTGGGTTATCAAGACTAATTTCTGGCGCCGTTGCCGGGGAGCATAGCTCTATTCTTTGAGTCACTTGGGATTTATATCTGCTGGACACTATGAAGAACTTGAGAGATCCAAAAACCAAGATCTATCTCTCAACTATGAGGGGAGGTAAGGAACTGCCATCTAGCTCTGCACTTGATTCACCTTCTGTTATGAGTAAGTTAACGACACCTACACCTACTTCTGCTATTCGTTCTGATATGTCGCATGTTATTGATGATGCCACTTCTGCTATGCATGATACTTATGATGAAACTGCTTCTATGCCTGATACTACTGTGCCCCTTGGTGAATTTCTTGATGAACAAATTGCTAGGGCTAGAGAAAAATAAATTATTGAATCTGAATACGATGATGATAGTGATGATGAAAATATGCCTGTTATTCCTGAGGGTTATCTTTTTGATATGGAATCTTCTGCCGCTATTTTAGCTTGCAAAGATAGATATGAGCTTAAGAGGTTATTAATTAAATGGAACAAAGAATCACTTAGAGATAAAATGAAACCCGACCCTGCTTTTGCTACTTCACCTATTTGTGTTCCTGATAAGGATTATGAATTCTCTGTTGATCCTGATATAATTACTTTAGTTGAATCTGATCCATTTATGGCTATGAATCTGAAACTGTTGTGGCACATCTTACTAAGTTAAATGATATAGCCGCCCTGTTTACTAATGATGAGAGATTGCATTACTTCTATATACTCAAAATATTTCCGTTCTCACTAAAGGGTGATGCTAAGATATGGTTTAATTCTCTTGATCCTGGTTGTGTGCGTAGTCCCCAGGATATGATTTATTACTTCTCTGCTAAATATTTCCCTGCTCATAAGAAACAAGCTGCTTTGAGGGAAATATACAACTTCGTGCAAATTAAAGAAGAGAGTCTCCCACAAGCTTGGGGGAGGCTTCTCAAGTTACTTAATGCTTTGCCTGATCATCCTCTTAAGAAACCCGAAATACTTGATATCTTTTATAATGGACTAACTGATGCTTCCAGAGATTACCTGGATAGTTGTGTTGGTTCTCTTTTCAGGGAAAGAACACCGGATGAAGCTAAAATTCTATTGAATAATATGTTGACAAATGAAAGTAATTGGGCACCTCCTGAGCCAGCTCCTAAGCCATCTCCTGCCCCAATTACTGAACCCATTCTTAAACCAACTCCGAAGAAGAGAGGTGTTTTATTCCTCAGTCCCGAAGATATGCAAGAGGCAAAGAAATCTATGAAAGAAAAAGGTATTAAAGCTGAAGACGTTAAGAATTACCTCCTATTGAAGAAATACATGGTCTTAATTCACCGCCTGTTGAAGAAACATATGATCTTAATTCTTTATTTACTGAAGAACCTCCTGATCCCGAAATCCCGACACAGGTAGTAAAGGTAAATTCTCTCTATAGATATGATAAAGCTGAAGTCCCTCCTACTAAAATTGCTAGTCAGTGCTTGGATGAGTTTGATAACTTTATGTTTAAGCAAGACGACATCAATGCTTATTTTGGTAGACAATTAAAAGAAAATGCTTATATGATTAGACGCTTGGGTGATTATATGGCTGATGTTAAAGGTGAACTTAAACTTGTTAGCAAACATGCTTCTATGGTTACCACTCAAGTAGAACAAGTACTTAAGGCTCAAAAAGAAGTGCTTAATGGAATGAATAGTAAGAAAAATGATTATGATGTTAGAGTGGCTACAAGAACTGGTAGAATGACTCAGGAACCTTTGTATCCTGAAGGCCACCCTAAGAGAATCGAGCAAGATTCTCAAAGAAATAATATTGATGTTCCTAGTTCTTCTAAAAAGAAGAAGAAGAAAAATGATAGAACTGTGCAAACTTCTAGTGAACCTATTGCTGAACCACCTGATAATCCAAATGATATTTCTATGTCTGATGCTGAAACACAATCTGGTAATGAACATGAACCTAATGAAAATATTAATGATGATGTTCATGATGATGCTCAACCTAGTAATGACAATGATGTAGAAGTTGAACCTGCCGTTGATCTTGATAACCCACAATCAAAGAATCAACGTTATGATAAAAGAGACTTTGTTGCTAGGAAACATGGTAAAGAAAGGGAACCTTGGGTTCAGAAACCCATGCCTTTAACTCCGAAACCATCCAAGAAAAAGGATGATGAGGATTTTGAGCTCTTTGCTGAAATGATTAGGCCTATCTTTTTGCGTATGAGATTAACTGATGTGCTCAAAACAAATCCTTATGCTAAATATATGAAGGATATCATTACTAATAAAAGAAAGATACCGGAAGCTGAGATTTCCACCATGCTTGCTAATTATACTTTTAAGGGTGGAATACCAAAGAAACTTGGAGATCCCGGAGTACCTACAATACCTTGCTCCATTAAAAGAAATTATATTAAAACTGCTTTATGTGATCTTGGAGCCGGTGTTAGTGTTATGCCTCTCTCTTTATATCGTAGACTTGACTTGAATAAGTTGACACCTACTGAAATATCTTTGCAAATGGCCGATAAATCAACTGCTATACTTGTCGGTATTTGTGAGGATGTGCCTGTTGTGGTTGCAAATGTTACTATTTTAACGGACTTTGTTATTCTTGATATTCCCGAGGATGATAGTATGTCTATTATTCTTGAAAGACCTTTTCTTAATACTGTATTGGCTGTTATTGATTGCAACAAAGGCAATGTCACTTTTCATGTTAATGGTAATGAGCATACGGTACACTTCCCGAGGAAACAACCTCAAGTTCATAGTATCAACTCTATTGGAAAAATTCCATCAATTATATTTGGAGGTTTTGAATTTCCTCTTCCAACTGTCAAGAAGAAATATGATATTCTTATTATTGGGGATGTGCATATCCCCGTTGAGGTAACTTAGTGTTATTCGAAATTTCTCCGGTTTCATGATTATCGGAATGAGTTTGTTAACAAGACTTGATCAACCTTGTTAGTGGATTCTTTTTGATGAGCATGAGATGGATGAAACTAGAAGCACAAACTTCTGTACCCCACTTTTACTTTCTGTTATTTATATTAAACTAGCACAAATGCCCATGCATTGCAATGGGAGATAAAATAGTATGCAGTTAAAGTCAGTGAGAATTATATGTGCAAGCAAAACCCTATGTGCACACGAAGAAAAGAAACGGTTAGCTTCTCGGTTTCGCAGCGTGTGGAGGAATCAATCCATTATTTTTTCATTCATTGATCGATGGTGTTTAAGAGTTTTGTTATGTCATCGTACGTCGGGAAGACCCATGAGTTATTCAATATACTTTTCCTTTCAATCCTTCCAATCCAGGGGACTTTAAGGTATGAAGTTTCTGAATATTCTAGGAAACATGAACAATATTTTAAATCTGGAATAGTTTTTTGAAAATAATGTACACTTTTTAAAACACGAACAATATACGAAAGGAAACATCTTTTTCAATTCACAAATATTTTCTGAAAACACCAATTTTTTTATAAAAACATTAACATTATTTGACTTTGTGAACATTTTTTAAAAAGGGAACATATGTTCAAAATTCATAAGATTTTTAGAAAATGTGTATCTTTTATACAAAACATTATTTTTAATTATGAAAATTTCAGTAAAACAGAATATTTTTCGAATTTGGAGCATTTTTGAAATGCTATTTTCTTTTTAGACATCTCAAACTATTTTGAAAAACAATAATTGTTTTTGAAAAAATGGGAACCTTTTTGCAAGTTCCGAATATTTTTTTAAAATAGCAAAAAAATTGGAATTCTTAACATTTAAGAAAACAAATCTTAAGTCTGAACTTTTTTGAGAATTTTTTATTTACGAAATAAATTCTAAAATAACAATAAACTTGGAAGGGAAAATAGATAGGAAAGAGAATAAAAATAGAAGTAAAACAAAGAAATAAAGAAAATTGGGCCAGCCCATTATTGGTTGTCCTATACGAAACTCCAACTAAAAACATGAAAATTATTTAAATTTGTGAACATTTTCTAAAAACAGGAACATGTGTTGAAAATTAAAAAAAATAGAAAATGTGTATCTTTTTTAAAGATCATTATTTTTTATTATGAAAATTTCACAAAAACAAGAATATTTTTTGAATTTGGAGCATTTTTTAAATGCTATTTGATTTTTAGACATCTCGAACAATTTTGAAAAAATAATTTTTCTGAAAAAATGGGAAACTCTTTGCAAGTTTAGAATATTTTTTAAAATAGTAACACATTTTTTGAATTTTGAACATTTTCAAAAAAATAATTTGGAACATTTTTGAGGATTTTTAAATTTAAGAAATAAATTCTAAAAGGAAAATAAACTTGGATGAGAAAAAAGAGATACGAAACTAAGAATAAAAGTAGAAGTAAAACACAGAAAAAAAGAAAAATTGGCCAGCTCAATATTGGTTGTCCCGTGGGAAACTCAACTATTTATCGCCCTGTGCGGAAAATAGAATTTTCCCAAGTGCGTGGGTAGAAAAATACGTGGGCTGGCTTTGCTGGGCCATAGCGTGCGGCCCACGTACGAAAATTATTTTTCTAGCTGACAAACATATATAAATTTAGTACCACCTCGGATATAGGAAACAAAATTATTTTTAGCGGTGAACGGATGAAAAAATTGGCGAAACGGACCTTGCTTTATTAGTAGGTATAGATAAAGTAAAAATAGTATTTTCTGTCTGTTTCCTGACTTATCCGTGCAATATAAAAATACCCCGAAAATAAAAGTCCTTAGAATGACATGCCAATTTAATATGATTTTTTCGGGAATATTTGAGGATTTACTATGCAAAAATTACCGCGGGAGGAGCTGCCACCTGGCCACGAGGGTGGTGGACGCCCCCTCCCTATAGGGCGCACCCCCTGCCTCATGGGCCCAAGGTGACCCTCCTCCACTTATCCTAGCACCCATCTTCTTCCTCTATCTCACACAAACCCGAAGAACCAACTCAAGCATGAGTTCGAGCCACTTTTGTTGTGATTTTCGATCTCCTTGCTCAAAGCACCTCTCGCAAAACTGCTTGGGGAGATTATTCCTTGGTATGTGACTCCTCCATTGGTCCAAGTAGTTTTTGTTCTAGTGCTTTATTCTTTGCAAATTTGTGCTGCATAGGTGACCATGTTCTTGAGCTTGCATGTCAAATTTATATGGTTCTAAGTAGTTCTAAAGCTTGATATAGGCTCTAGGCACTTGTAGGAGTAGTTGCTATCAGTTTTATTAAAGTTGGTTTACTTTTGTTTGAAGTTACAAAAAATTTCAAATTATTTCAAAAAAATAATGAGGAGATTTTTGAGGGGCTCATCGAGCCAAAGCTCGAAGGAAAAGGCACCGAAGCCTAAGTATAATTTGCCGCGCACCGCGGAGATTCGGGCGTGTGAATGGCCTTCTGAAGATTTCTTGAGAGCAGCCGGTATCTATGAAGATTTTCATGAATTGGCTCATAATGCAGGCCTCACCGCTTTCCTCCATGACCAATGCAATCAGTATCTCTTACTCACAAATACCTTTGTGCAAAACTTTCATTTTCATTCTAGGAACTCACCACCTACGGTGGAGTTTCATTTATATGATGAGCATAAGGAGATGTCACTTTATGATTTCTGTCAAATTTGTTTAATCCCTTTTGAGGGCAAGACAGAAGAACCACATCATGATGATGTGGCTGGGTTTATTGATACTATCACTGTAGGAGAAACTAGAAAGGTTTCTGATGCACGAATCACTAGCATACATTTTCCTGTTTTACGTTACTTTGCATTATTTGCTAGTCGTTGTTTAATTGGACGCGGAAACAGTGGAAACCTTAGTATCCCTGATATAATTATTCAGCACCACGGTTTATACAGTGATAACACTTTTAGTATGGGCGGTATTATTGCTAGACGGTTAAGTATGAACCGTACTAAGGGTCCCATCTTTGGAGGCGTCTATGCCACACGCCTAGCTGCACATTTTAACATACCTATTAGGCATGCTGAGAAGGAAGAAAAGGTGTTGTCCCGTGTTTATCTAGATCATAAAAGTATGGTGGCATATTATTTTATTGTTAAGAATAGGGCAGGAGAGCTTAAGTATCAATTGTTCTTTAACAAACATCATCCTGAAAATATTACGTTGCCCGCTCCTTCTTTGTTTAATTTTGTAGGACCCTACCTCGTTACGTGGGCTGCCGTCCAAGCCTACAATAATCCTGCACCAGCCCCAGAACAGGAGCCACAAGATGAGCCTCCACGACAATCTGTTTATTCTTGGGATCCAGAGATGACTGTCAGCCAGTGGCAGTCAGAGTCTTCTTCTTCATCACAGCATGATCCCAACTATTCTTCCTCATTACAGTACGACCCCAACAACTATTATTATGGATATCCGCTAGGCCAGCCGTGGCCATAGACCTACTTAGGCCAAAAGCCTAAGCTTGGGGGAGTACGTATTTCTCACAGACATTACATTTATGCTCACACACACTCATTGCTAAATGTCGGTGCTCATACTTTTTCACTGTAATATCCATGCTAGTTTATTTTCTTTTTTCTGCTTTCTTCTTGTGTGTTTGTTAAACCTTAAGGAAAACCAAAAAAATTATTAGTAGTAGTTTATTTTTTTGTTGTAATAGTAGTAATTAAAAAGAAAACCCAAAAATATTTCCCGTTCTTCTTTTGCTTGTTGGGAGCTTTCCCGTGTAAATAGTTTTATTTCTTTTCTTTTCTTTGGGGGTCGGTAGGAGAAGACCATAATTAAATTGTTGAAGTGGCACTGAGATGAGAAAAGCTGGTATGAACTTGACCTCTTTTGTTTTTGTAAATATGATGAGTCCCTCGTTCTTGATTCAGCTTATTATGAATAAACATGTTTGCAATGACAATTAGAGATCATAGTTGCTTGTGCCATGCTTGATTAGCTATGAGTTATAATGGTTTACCTTGTGTGCCAACATGCTATTGAGATGATTATGATGTGGTATGATGGGGTGGTATCCTCCTTTGAATGATTTAAGTGACTTGACTTGGCACATGTTCACGCATGTAGTTGAAACAAAATTAACATAGCCTTCATGATATTTATGTTCATGGTGGATTATATCCTACTCATGCTTGCATCTAGTGTTTATTAATTTTAATGCATGTACATGGCTGTTGTCGCTCTCTAGTTGGTCGCTTCCCAGTCTTTTGCTAGCCTTCACCTATACTAAGCGGGAATACTGCTTGTGCATCCAATCCCTTAAAACCCCAAAGTTATTCCAGATGAGTCCACCATACCTTCCTATATGCGGTATCTACCTGCCGTTCCAAGTAAATTTGTATGTGCGAAACTCTAAACCTTCAAATAAACATTCTGTTTTGTATGCTCGAATAGCTCATGTATCAACCAAGGTTGTCCTTATCTTCCGTGTTAGGCGGGTTATTCTCAAGAGGAGTGGACTCCGCTCCTCACTCATGAGAAAATGGTTGGTCACCGGGATGCCCAGTCCCATGCTTTATGCAAACTAAATCAAAATTAATTGCAAACAAAAGTCCCCCTGGGACCTGATGTATGTTGGAGGCACTCGTTGTTTTGAGCAAGCCATGGATTGATGCTTGTTGGTGGAGGGGGGTATAAACTTTACCATTCTGTTTGGGAACCGCCTATAATGTGTTTAGCATGGAAGATATCGCCATCTCTTAGTTGTTACGTTGACAATGAAAGTATACCGCTCAAAATACAATTTATCTCTATTTCAAAACCGAGCTCTGGCACCTCTACAAATCCCGGCTTCCCTCTGCAAAGGGCCTATCCATTTACTTTTATGTTGAGTCATCACCCTCTTATTAAAAAGCACTAGCTAGAGAGCACAGCCGTCATTTGCATTCATCACTGTTAATTCATATTGGGTATGACTGTGATTGGATCTCCTTTACCATGAATTACAATGTCTAGTCAGTCCTTGATGTTTAAAGGTGCTCTGCATTTATGTTTTGCGGTCTTAGAAAGGGCTAGAGAGATACCATCTTGTTATATCGTATTATGATTGTTTTGAGAAAGTGTTGTCATCCGAGATTTATTATTATGACTTTCTAGTTCATTATGCTATTGATATGAGTAATTATGAGACCTAAGAATTATTGCAAATGTGGTTAGTTATGATCTATGCTGAAAACTTGAATGCTGGCTTGACATAGTTACAACAACAAGAGCAAACAGATTTTGTAAAAGTTTTTCTTTCTTTCTTTCAGTTTGTCAACTGAATTGCTTGACGACAAGCAAGGGTTTAAGCTTGGGGGAGTTGATACGTCTCTGTCGTATCTACTTTTCCAAACACTTTTTCCCTTGTTTTGGACTCTAACTTGTATGATTTGAATGGAACTAACCCGGACTGACGCTATTTTTAGCAGAATTGCCATGGTGTTGTTTTATGTGCAGAAAACAAATATTCTCGGAATGACCTGAAACTCCACGGAACATCTTAGAAAAAATAATAAAAAATCCTCGCCAAATATGAAGACCAGGGGGCCCACACCCTTCTCACGAGGGTGGGGGGCGCCCCCCCCCCTAGGGCGCGCCCCCCTACCTTGTGGGCCCCCTGGAAACCCTCCGACGCCAACTCCAACTCTATATATTTGCTTTCGGAGAGAAAAAATCAGAGAGAAGAAATCATCGCGTTTTACGATACAGAGCCACCGCCAAGCCCTAAAACCTCTCAGGAGGGCTGATCTGGAGTCCGTTCGGGGCTCCGGAGAGGGGGATTTGTCGCCGTCGTCATCATCAACTATCCTCCATCACCAATTTCATGATGTTCACCACCATGCGTGAGTAATTCCATCGTAGGCTTGCTGGACGGTGATGGGTTGGATGAGATTTATCATGTAATCGAGTTAGTTTTGTTAGCGTTTGATCCCTAGTATCCATTATGTTCTGAGATTGATGTTGCTATGACTTTGCTATGCTTAATGCTTGTCACTAGGGCCCGAGTGCCATGATTTCAGATCTGAACCTATTATGTTTTCATGAATATATGTGAGTTCTTGATCCTATCTTGCAAGTCTATAGTCACCTACTATGTGTTATGATCCGGCAACCCCGAAGTGACAATAATCGGGACCACTCCCGGTGATGACCATAGTTTGAGGAGTTCATGTATTCATTATGTGCTAATGCTTTGTTCTGGTTCTCTATTAAAAGGAGGCCTTAATATCCCTTAGTTTCCAATAGGACCCCGCTGCCACGGGAGAGTAGGACAAAAGATGTCATGCAAGTTCTTTTCCATAAGCACGTATGACTATATACGGAATACATGCCTACATTACATTGATGAATTGGAGCTAGTTCTGGGTCACCCTATGTTATGACTATTACATGATGAACCGCATCCGGCATAATTATCCATCACTGATCCGGTGCCTACGAGTTTTCCATATACTGGTTTACGCTTATTTACTTTCCCGCTGCTACTGTTACAATCACTACAAAATACCAAAAACATTACTTTTGCTGTCTTTACTTTTGTTGCCGCTACCACCACTATCATATTACTTTGCTACTAAACACTTTGCTGCAGATACTAAGTTTCCAGGTGTGTTTGAATTGACAACTCAGCTGCTAATACTTGAGAATATTCTTTGGCTCCCCTTGTGTTGAATCAATAAATTTGGGTTGAATACTCTACCCTCGAAAGCTGTTGCGATCCCCTATACTTGTGGGTTATCAATGTATCAATTACTGATAAGCCAGAATTTTGTGCACGTAAAATCGGTCTCCAAAATAAGTAGCTAGTCCCCGGGGAGCCACATTTACGAATTAAATGGCCCAAAATCCCACAAGCCTCACAGTAGGATTTAGCTGGGCACTCAAAGAAAGCGTGGGCCGTAGAGGCACATATGGTGTAGGTCGGAGGTGTTGAAGCAGGTGCGTTGGGAATGGGGCAATTTTGTAGACACTGACAAGGGCTTTGAGAACAAACCTGGCAGTCCCGACTCGGGCAATTTGCCACCCGATGATCGATGCCATTGCAATTACTGCAAATGAGCAATTTATTATAAATGAATTCTGGGGTGGGGACCGAGACCAAATTCCATAATGAAGAAATTTTTTCCACCGAGACACCCATACGGTAATGATCCAGAATGTGACGCAAAATAAATCCAAGAATTTGGTGCCAAGCCTGATGTTGGAAGTTATGCCCCTCAAATCGTCGTTGATTAATATCCACAAAGTCAGCCGACCGACCGGACAAATCCACAGTAATGTGACCGAAAGTCACGGAATTAGCCATTAAAGGCTCATTACTAGGTATTGTACTTTCCTTACCAAAAGATTCATGTCGGCCAACCGGAGGCTGCTGGAGAGTGACCAACGGCAAGCACGAAATATTGTCCACACCATTAATCTGAACCAAAAACCCAGCTTTCATGAGAACATTCAGAGATGAAGCCTCAATCACATGACCCCGTCCATACGTAAAACGATGTGAGGACTTGCATGCAATAGGTGATCTGGTGCTGATCTCAAGGTTTTGCTGATCCGAGTGCCAAGAGAGAGGGTTATGTATAGTAGAGTGCATTCCTGGTCGAAAGAGACTAAAATGACAGACGAAGTCCGGCCAAACTCAATCCTTGAGACCATAGATGAAATGACCAACCCGATTAGAGGCAACCGAGAACCAAAAACGACGTCCATCCAAATGCTTAACCTGTAAACCCGAAGGAATACCTCCAATGGAGCATTGCAGAGCCAATGCAACAGATTCTTCATTAAGAGTAAAGGAGGCCGAAGAAAAGCTAACCACCAAAAAGAATTCCTTGCAACCACCGGAGGGGGAGAAGTGGACCGTAGAACCAAAGCGTTGACGCACCTGAGCCGCGACCACAAGGCCGGGGGAGAAATCCCAATGCAGAAGACCCTCCATGATGATCTAGATCCTTAGGCGCCATGATGATCTAGACCCTCCGACATGTTACCCCCGTCTTCATCCCTTATGCTTGCCCCTCCCAGCTCCACTACAAAGACGATTGTACTTTGCTTTGGCCGCTGCCGCTCAACCACGGAAACTCGTCTCCGCGGCCAGTCGTGGAAGGAACCCCGGGGGCTCCGGGGGCCGCGCCAGCAAAAAAGAAGCAGTTGTTCTTTTGTAGACCGCACTCTTTTTAGAGCCTGTAACATGCCTTTTTCCTCTGCCTTCGACCCAGTGCATATCAAATGACCGAGGTTGTGGCATATATATATATATATATATATATATATATATATATATATATATATATATATATATGTATGTATATATATTAATCATTGGCATATCGTTCAGGTCCCAGTTCACACTATCCAAATTAATTACCCACGTCTTTCCGCAAATGAATACACCTCCCATGGTTGTTTCACAAACATACCCCAGCATAACTTGCCAGGGTCTCAGTATGGGAACAAATGAGTAGCCAACAAAGTCCGAACAGCTTTTATAGCGTACTTCGGCGTCGCGAGTTTGGCCTTATATGCATCAGCTCCGAATCATGTCTTGGGTCAATAGTTGGGTTGCCCGGCTACTGTGCTTGCTATCCTACGTTCCACTCTATCGCGTAGGGTAGTAAAGGGAGAACTACTGTGATTGTGCTACCGGTTCACCTGGTGACGCACCTTAGTAGAGAAAGCCAAAAACTGACTGTCATGATGCGGCGAGAGCTGGTCAACCACTCGATGACTTATCGGAGTCTCTAGCGATTCCTCCGTGTCACACGAAGGACCTCTTTTCCGGTCAATTATGTAAACGCATCGTATGAATAAGCCGCATACATACTAGGGGCTATGTCGTAGACCCACCATAAAACTCCTATGGCTAAGTGGAAGTGTTAACACCCTATAGTCTAGTTGCCTGGTTCGCCGCATTGACACCTCCTTTACGGACCAAGACGTTGGGTCAAGAGTGATCATATGCTTTTTCGAACACCCCTGTACTTCCTACAAGGGGGCTGAAGCCGACGACTAGAAATCTTTCAGATTATATTAAAAACGGCCGCACAAGAGGAACACAAGATTTCGAGCAAAATATACAAATAGATTCACTATAAAATTGTCTCGTACAATTCTTATACACCTCACTCGAACATTATGTCTTTCGAGCATTGACCCTCTATCAAGCGGGCAGTTACTGGGACGTCTTCAAAATAATGCTTCGGTTCATGGCGGTCCCTGTCCTTGGGCGGACTCATCACCGCAACGTCGACGGCCTTCATATTCCCCTAGAATGTCTTGACTCGGGAAAAAGCCATCCATGCACCCTCGATGCACACCGATCGCTTCACAGCGTCGATACGCGGCACTGCGTCAACAAGCTACTGCACCAAGCCAAAGTAACTATTCATAATAGGCTCAGTTGGCCATAACCAGATTATGAAGTTCTTCATAGCAGCACAGGATATCCTATGAAGCTCGGCCCACTGGGACATCTGCTCATTCAGCAACAGGGGGCACTTCGAGGCGCCGAACTGTGACCAGAAAAGCTTCTCCATTGCGTACCCCTCTCACGCCTGATAATACTGCGCCGCATCGGAAGAACTGTTTGGCAAGTCTAAAAACTCGTCCGGAGAACTCCACAATTGGTTCATCTGAGCATAGTTCGGATCGCCGAACTTAGCCTGTAGCAAAAATGGCTTACCAGCCGCAATCTCCCCGGCTTGCCGGATCTCCTCACGGGCCGCTCTGGATTCAGACAGCGCTTCTCTTTCTTCTCGTAAAGCCTTTTCAATTTCAGCCATTTTGGCTTCTTTCTCCTTCTCAAGGAGCTCAGAGCGGCTGGCGGCACTTTTTAGCTCAAGCGCCATCATGGATATCTTCTCCTCGTCTTGAAGCCGAGCAGCCCGTTCGGCTTCTAACTCAGCCGATGCCTTCTCGGCGGCCGCATTACTACACCGGGCCTGCTCCTTGGCCCGGGCTAGCTCAGCCCAAAGAATTTCAACGGCGGGAGCACCATCTGCAGCCAAGTACAGCTTTCAGCGTCATGCTTATATCACAAAAATGTATGTACAGATACTGCTCTGAATACATACCTTGCGACTCGTCAAGACGCATATTGATCAACGTAATGTCATCCCCGGCCACATCAAGCTTCTGTTGTAGTTCGGCAATATCCGCAGTCCGGGAAGTAGCCAGGGGCGAAGTAGCCTGTGTTCAAAGTTAATCAGATTAGTCCTCCAAAATTTATTTTTCATCCTCCGTTCGCCTCCCATGGGAAGCCAACTAGAGTCTCAGGGGCTACTGTCTATACATAGGTCTATTTTCTGAATAAAACACAATTGCACATGTTACATTACAAACCTCGAAGTCTCTCAGCAGGCTCACAAAGGCCTCATTCAATCCGCTCTTCGCGGATAGGACCTTTTCAACCACCGTACCCATCAAGGTACAATGTTCCTCTGAAATAGACGCCTGCCGCAGCATGTTCTTCAAGATATCCGGCGCCTCTGGGTCTCCGGAGGCAGCCGTAGGAGTAAGACCACCCTTTGAAGGGACCCGTTTATTTGTATCCGGCTGCATTCCGGACTATTCGGGATCTTCATTGTTGTTCCCCAGACCCTGGGCTGCCGAAGTATCACCTTTCTATAACACCTTCGTCATCCCTTGCACCACTTGTTGGTCGGGGGAAACCCTCTGCGATGACACCTCAAGATCGTCTACCCTATTGGACTGAGAGGCCGGTGGGGGCGTCTCGCTTTCCATCATCTCCGGGAGAAGGTACCCCGAGGAAGAGTATTGTTGAAGGGGACTGCGCGCTGGGCTGCAAAAAATGTATATTCGAGGCATCATATGAAAAGAACGGGATATGTTTAGAACAACCTTGTTCACTTACGATTGGGTCGGAGGCTCCTCCTCGTCATGAGACTGTGCTTCTATGTCCTCCAGGCCCGGGCCGCCTCCTAGAGGCATCTTGCCTCGCTTAGGAGCTTGCTTCTCCCAATCTTTGGAGGCGGCCCTCTTCTTCTTGGGAGGGAAAGAGATGGTGGCCCCCCTTTACTTTTGTCTTCGGACGAGGAGATTTTTATTCCTCCAGATATAAAGTCCGAGGTCCCTTGGGAATAGAGGTCGTCCTTGGTCCTCTTGTCCTCTGCCTCGTCCTCCTTCTCCGGCATATGGTATGGTGCTGGGGCCAGCATCCTTGTTAGGACAGGATTCGCTGGACCCTCGGGCAGAGGGGCCGAACACATAATCAGTTCCGCCTTCTTTATCCAGCCCTGGAAAAAGATAGCCTACTCAGTATCATATTACTGTATGCATGACCGCAAAGTATTCGAGAGCCAAGTGCTTACCGGGGTATACGGACGATTACAATTGAGGCTAGCATCCTCAGCGGTATCCAGCCAATGTTTCCGCTTCCAGAAAAATAACTCCCACATCCCTTCATGTGTGGCGTCGAAGAAGTGTTGGAGGGTCGGTGGTCCTTCTGGATTAAACTCCCACATGCGGCGAGGCCTGCGCTGGCAGGGCAGGGTTCGGTGGACTAACATCACTTGAATCACACTAACGAGATCGATATCTCTCTCGAGGAGGGTTCAGATATGGCTTTGTAAGGTCCACACTTCATCAACCGATCCCCAGTCCAGCCCCTTGTTGACCCATGATGCAAGCTGTGACGGTGGACCAGGACGGAAAGTGGGTGCAGCAACCCACTTAGTACTGCGGGGCTCTGTAATGTAAAACCACTCCAGCTGCCAGTAATTGGAAGTCTCGGTAAAGGAACCTTTCGGCCAGGGAGTGTTGTCGAGTTGGTTGATTGTAGCACCGCCGTGATACGTCTCCAACATATCTATAATTTTTGATAGCTCCATGCTATATTATCTACTGTTTTGGGAAATATTGGGCTTTATTATCCACTTTTATATTACTTTTGGGACTAACCTATTAACCAGAGGCCCAGCCCAGATTTGCTGTTTTATGCCTTTTCAGTGTTTCGAAGAAAAGGAATATCAAACGGAGTCGAAACGGAACGAAATCAACTGGAGAAGTTATTTTTGGAAGGAAACCTACCGGATAGACTTGGACCCTACGTCAGAAGATGAAGGAGGTGCTCACGAGGGTAGGGGCACGCCCCCCTGCCTCGCGGCCCCCCCTTCGGTCCACCGACATACTCCTTTCACCCATATATACCTACGTATCGTAAAACTTCCAGAATGCAACATAGATCGGGAGTTCCGCCGCCAGAAGCCTCCGTAGCCACCAAAAGTCAATCGGGACCCTGTTCCGGCACCCTACCGGTGGGGGGAAACCTCACCGGTGGCCATCTTCATCATCCCGGTGCTCTCCATGACGAGGAGGGAGTAGTTCTCCCTCGGGGCTGAGGGTATGTACCAATAGCTATGTGTTTGATCTCTCTCTCTCTCGTGTTCTTGAGATGATACGATCTTGATGTATCGCGAGCTTTGCTATTATATTTGGATCCTATGATGTTTCTTCCCCCCTCTTCTCTCTTGTAATGAATCGAGTTTCCCCTTTGAAGTAATCTTATCGGATTGAGTCTTTAAAGACTTGAGAACACTTGATGTATGTCTTGCCGTGGATATCTGTGGTGACAATGGGATACCACGTGCCACTTGATGTATGTTAAGGTGACCAACTTGCGGGTTTCATGACATTGGGAACATATGCATAGGGGTTGGCACATGTTTTCGTCGTGATTCTCCGGTAGAACTTTGGGGCACTCTTTGAGGTCCTATGTGTTGGTTGAATAGATGAATTGAGATTGTGTGATGCATATCGTATAATCATGCCCACGGATACTTGAGGTGACATTGGAGTATCTAGGTGACATTAGGGTTTTGGTTGATTTGTGTCTTAAGGTGTTATTCTAGTACGAACTCTAGGGCTATTTGTGACACTTATAGGAATAGCCCAACGGATTGATTGGAAAGAATAACTTTGAGGTGGTTTCGTACCCTACCATAATCTCTTCGTTTGTTCTCCGCTATTAGTGACTTTGGAGTGACTCTTTGTTGCATGTTGAGGGATAGTTTTATGATCCAATTATGTTAGTATTGTTGAGAGGACTTAGACTAGCAAAAGTATGAACCCTGGGCCTTATTTCCACGCATTGCAATACCGTTTACGCTCACTTTTATCACTTGTTACCTTGCTGTTTTTATATTTTCAGATTACAAAAACTATTATCTACTATCCATATACCACTTGTATCATCATCTCTTCGCCGAACTAGTGCACCTATACAATTTAACATTGTATTGGGTGTGTTGGGGACACAAGAGACTCTTTGTTATTTGGTTGCAGGGTTGCTTGAGAGAGACCGTCTTCATCCTACGCCTCCTACGGATTGATAAACCTTAGGTCATCCACTTGAGGGAAATTTGCTACTGTCCTACAAACATCTGCACTTGGAGGCCCAACAACGTCTACAAGAAGAAGGTTGTGTAGTAGACATCACGCCGCACTCCACCTATTCCCCGCCGGCTATCTTCGGTTTCACACTAAAGGTCTTGAGCCATAAGCCGAAGTGTGGGGGGATTCGAAGGAAGGCCTCACATGTAATAATAAACCCCGAAACATGGAGAATCGAGTCCGGGGCAAGGTCGTGAAAATCCAGTCCGTAATAAAACATTAGCCCCCGGACGAAGGGGTGAAGCGCAAACCCTAACCCCCGGAGGAAGTGGAGGATGAACACAACCCTCTCGCCGGATCTGGGGGTCGGAATAACTTGTCCTTGAGCAGGAAGCCGGTGGTGGATCTCTGCAGTCAGTTATCTGGCTACCCGAAGTTTTGCAATATCCTCCTCTGTAATGGAGGAAGCCACCCATCGACCTTGAGAGCTGGATCCGGACATGATGGGAAGGCTGAAAGCAATGGAGTCGAACCTTGGGTGCTGGAACTCGAGGTTGGGAAGGCTGAGGAGAAGTTTGGCGTAAAAAAGACAGCTCTTGGTTCCTTTATAAAGGCCTCCGGTATTGAACGCCTCCTCCTAAAGCCTAGGAACCTGCCTATTCCTAAGGAATCTTTCCGCAGGACGGTTGGGTTACCCATGCTCGTATTGATGAAAATCCCACAATAAGGGGGAACGATCCCTGCTTCGACAAGACGTGCCAGTAAAAACCACGCCCCTAAAAACGTGGAACAGCGGGACAGGAAACGGTTCAAAATAAAGGCCGGGAGGGCGTGAAGTCACGTTATTAAAGTTGTCAGCAGATTGGATTCATGAAAGTGCTATACCCTCTACGGCTGTGTGTTGTAGATCCGGACACGTTTGTTTCGTCCGAAGACTATTTTTTGGAGTTCGGAAGGAGGAACCCGCCTTGTAATGTCGAAGACAGCACTACGCGCCGGATACCTTGTCATTGAAGCCAGGTTCAGGGGCTACTGAGGGAGTCCTGGACTAAGGGGTCCTTGGGCGTCCGTCCTGTTGTCTATGGGCCGGACTGATGGGCTGTGAAGATACGAAGACCGAAGACTACACTCGTGTCCGGATAGGACTCTCCTTGGCATGGAAGGCAAGCTTGGCGAACAAATATGAAGATTCCATCTTATGTAACCAACTCTATGTAACCCTAGATCCCCCCGGTGTCTATATAAACCGGAGGGTTTAGGCCGAATAGGATATACTCAATACCGTAGTCATACAGGCTAGACTTCTAGGGTTTAGCTGTTACGATCTCATGGTAGATCAACTCTTCTAACACTCATATTCATCAAGATCAATCAAGCAGGAAGTAGGGTATTACCTCCATAGAGAGGGCCCGAACCTGGGTAAACATCGTGTCCCCTGTCTCCTGTTACCATCAACCTTAGACGCACAGTTCGGGACCCCCTACCCGAGATCCGCTGGTTTTGACACCGACAGTCGCCCAGCGAGGACGACAACGAGGAGCCTCACCCACCGAATACAGGGGGACAGAAGAAATTTCCCCCCGAGGTCAAAATGGTGATTTTGATATACGCTACTCACATTCCCAAGCGGGAGCGCAAGCGCGCTCTAAAGGACGTCTATGCGATAGAGCATGTCACCCCAAAATTCAACCCATGGTCAGCCTGCCTGATCACCTTCGATCGCAGAGACCATCCGACTAGTATCCGTCACGGAGGCTCAGCCGCGTTGGTCCTCGACCCAATTATCGATGGATTCCACCTTACGCGAGTCCTCATGGATGGCGGTAGTATTCTAAACTTGCCCTATCAGGACACGGTCCGCAAAATGGATATTTGCTACCTCTTGAGCACCGCGTTGGTTTTCCCTTAAAGAGGAAAGGGTGATGCAGCAAAGTAGCGTAAGTATTTCCCTCGGTTTTTGAGAACCAAGGTATCAATCCAGTAGGAGGCCACACGCAAGTCCCTCGTACCTACACAAAAAAATAAGAACCTCGCAACCAACGCTATAAAGGGGTTGTCAATCCCTTCACGATCACTTACGAGAGTGAGATCTGACAGAGATGATAAGATAATATTTTTGGTGTTTTTATGATAAAGATTAAAAGTAAAGATTTCAAAATAAAAGGTAATGGAAATAGCTTGTTGACGGAAGATTAATATGATGGAGAATAGACCCGGGGGCCATAGGTTTCACTAGTGGCTTCTCTCAAGATAGCATAAGTATTACGGTGGGTGAACAAATTACTGTCGAGAAATTGATAGAAAAGCGAATAATTATGACAATATCTAGGCATGATCATGTATATAGGCATCATGTCTGCGACAAGTAGACCGACTCCTGCCTGCATCTACTACTATTACTCCACACATCGATCGCTATCCAGCATGCATCTAGAGTATTAAGTTCATAAGAACAGAGTAACGTATTAGGTAAGATGACATGATGTAGAGGGATAAACTCAAGCAATATCATATAAACCCCATCTTTTTATCCTCGATGGCAACAATACAATACGTGTCGTTTCCCTTTCTGTCACTGGGATCGAGCACCACAAGATTGAACCCAAAGCTAAGCACTTATCCCATTGCAAGAAAGATCAATCTAGTAGGCCAAACCAAACTAATAATTCAAAGAGACTTGCAAAGGTAACCAATAATACATAAAAGATTCCAGAGAAGAATCAAATATTGTTCATAGATAGACTTGATCATAAACCCACAATTCATCGGATCTCGACAAACACACCGCAAAAAGAGTTACATCAAATAGATCTCCAAGAAGATCAAGGAGAACTTTGTATTGAGATTCAAAGAGAGAGAAGAAGCCATCTAGCTAATAGCTATGGACCCAAAGGTCTGAAGTAAACTACTCACACATCATCGGAGGGGCCATGGAGTTGATGTAGAGGCCCTCCGTGATCGATGCCCCCTCCGGCAGAGCTCCGAAAAAGGCCCCAAGATCTTGGGTACAGAAGGTTGCGGCGGTGGAAATAGGGTTTTGTGGTGCTCCTGGTTGTTTTCAGGGTATATGAGTATATATAGGAGGAAGAAGTAGGTCGGTTGAGCCACGAGGGGCCCACGAGGGAGGAGGGCGCGCCCCCTGCCTCATGGACTCCTTGTTTGTTTCTTGACGTCCACTCCAATTACTCTGGATCACGTTTGTTCCAAAAATCATGTTCCCGAAGGTTTCATTCCGTTTGGATTCCGTTTGATATTCCTTTTCTGTGAAACACTGAAATAGGCAAAAATACATCAATTTGCATTGGGCCTTGGGTTAATAGGTTAGTCCCAAAAATAATATAAAAGTGTAAAATAAATCCAATTAACATCCAAAACAGATAATATAATAGCATGGAACAATCAAAAATTATAGATACGTTGGAGACGTATCAAGCATCCCCAAGCTTAATTCCTGCTCATCCTCGAGTAGGTAAATGATAAAAACCGAATTTTTGATGTGGAATGCTACCTAGCATAATTCTCAATGTAATTCTCTTTATTGTGGCATGAATATTCAGATCCAAAAGATTCAAGACAAAAGTTTAATATTGACATAACCTTCAAGCATACTAACTAAGCAATTATGTCTTCTCAAAATAACATGGCAAAAGAATGTTCATCCCTACAAAATCATATAGTTTGGTCATGCTCCATTTTTGTCACACAAGAATGCTCTCATCATGCACAACCCCGATGATAATCCAAGCAATTGTTTCACACTTTAGTAATCTCAAACTTTTTCAACTTTCACGCAATACATGAGCGTGAGCCATGGATATAGCACTGTGAGTGGAATAGAATATGATGATGGGGGTTATGAGGAGAAGACAAAAAAGGAGAAAGTCTCACATCGATGCGGCTAATCAATGGGCTAGGGAGATTCCCATCAATTGATGTCAATGCAAGGAGTAGGGATTGCCATGCAACGGATGCACTAGAGCTATAAATGTATGAAAGCTCAACAAAAGAAACTAAGTGGGTGTGCATCCAACTTGCTTGCTCACGAAGACCTAGGGCATTTGAGGAAGCCCATTTTTGGAATATACAAGCCAAGTTCTATAGTGAAAAATTCCCACTAGTATATGAAAGTGACAAAACAAGAGACTCTCTATCATAAAGATCATGGTGCTACCTTGACGCACAAGTGTGGAAAAAAGGATAGTAGCATTGCCCCTTTTTTTGGGCCTTCCCTTTTTTATTTGGTCTTTCTCTTTTTTGGGACAATGCTCTATTAATGATGATCATCACACTTCTATTTATTTACAACTCAATGATTACAACTCGATACTAGAACAAAGTATGACTCTATATGAATGCCTCCGGCGGTGTACCGGGAAGGGCAATGAATCAAGAGTGACATGTATGGAAAATTATGAACAGTGGCTTTGCCAGAAATACGATGTCAACTACATGATCATGCAAGGCAATATGACAATGATGATGTGTGTCATGATAAATGGAAGGTGTAAAGTTGCATGGCAATATATCTCGGAATGGCTATGGAAATGCCATAATAGGTAGGTATGGTGGCTGTTTTGAGGAAGATATAAGGAGGTTTATGTGTGACAGAGCGTATCATATCACGGGGTTTGGATGCACCGGCGAAGTTTGCAACAACTCTCAAGGTGAGACAGGGCAATGCACGGTACCGAAGTGGCTAGCAATGATGGAAGGGTGAGAGTGCGATGGAGTCAACATTAGTCATAAAGAACTCACATACTTATTGAAAAAATCTACAAGTCCTCAAAAACCAAGCATTACGCGCATGCTCCTAAGGGGGTAGATTGGTAGGAAAATACCATCGCTCGTCCCCGACCGCCACTCATAAGGAAGACAATCAAATAACACCTCATGTTTCAAATTTGTTACACAACGGTCACCATACGTGCATGCTACGGGACTTGCACCCTTCAACGCAAGTATTTCTCAAATTCACAACTACTCAACTAGCACACTCTAATATTACCACCTTTATATCTCAAAACAATTATCAAGTATCAAACTTCTCCTATTACTCAATGCACTTTTTATGGAAGTTTTTTTATACCGATCTTGGATGCCTATCATATTAGGACTAAATTCATAACCAAAGAAAATTACCATGCTATTCTAAGGGACTCTCAAAAAATATAAGTGAAGCATGAGAGATCAATAATTTCTATAAAATAAAACCACCATCGTGATCTAAAAGATATAAGCGAAGCACTAGAGCAAAATTATCTAGCTCAAAAGGTATAAGTGAAGCACATAGAGTATTATAATAAATACCAATTCATGTGTGTATCTCCCAAAAGGTGTGTACAGCAAGGATGATTGTGGTAAACTAAAAGGCAAAGACTCAAATCATACAAGACTCTCCAAGCAAAACACATATCATGTGGCGAAAATATAGCTCCAAGTAAAGTTACCGATGGACGAAGACGAAAGAGGGGATGCCTTCCGGGGCATCCCCAAGCTTAGGCTTTAGGTTGTCCTTGTATTTTACCTTGGGGTGCCTTGGTCATCCCCAATCTTAGGCTTTTGCCTCTCCTTGTTCCATAATCCATCAAATCTTTACCCAAAACTTGAAAACTTCATAACACAAAACTTAAAAGAAAATCTCGTGAGCTCCATTAGTAAAAGAAAACAAACCACCACTTCAAGGTACTGTAATGAACTCATTATTTATTTATATTGGTGTTAAATCTACTGTATTCCAAATTTTCTATGGTTCATAAACTTTATTACTAGCCATAGATTCATCAAAATAAGCAAACAACACACGAAAAACAGAATCTGTCAAAAACAGAACAGTCTGTAGTAATCTGTAGGTTTCGAATACTTATGGAACCCCAAAAATTCTAAAATAAATTTATGGACGTGAGGGATTTATCTATTAATCATCTTCGAAAAGAATTAACTAAATATAACTCTCCATTAAAAAATGGCAGCAAATCTCGTGAGCGCTAAAGTTTCTGTTTTTTACAGCAAGATCGCAAAGACTTTCCCCAAGTCTTCCCAAAGGTTCTACTTGGCACAAACACTAATTAAAAGCATAAAATCACATATAAACAGAGGCTAGATTAATTATTTATTACTAAACATAACCAAAAATCAAGGAACAAAAATAAAATTGGGTTGCCTCCCAACAAGCGCTATCGTTTAACGCCCCTAGCTAGGCATAAAAGCAATGATAGATCTAGGTATTGTTATCTTTGGTATGCAATCCATAAGTGGCTATCATAATAGATTAATAAGGTAATTTAATTTTCTTTCTAGTAAAGTGTTCCATGCCCTTCCTTAACGGAAATTGGAATCTAATATTCCCTTCTTTCATATCAATAATTGCACCAATCGTTCTAAGGAAAGGTCTGCCAAGAATAATAGGACATGAAGGATTGCAATCAATATCACGAACAATGAAATCTACGGGCACATAATTCCTATTTTCAACAATAAGAACAGCATTAATTCTTCCCATAAGTTTCTTATTGGTGGAATCTGCAAGATGCAAGTTTAAAGAACAATCATCAAATTCACGGAAACCTAGCAAATCACACAAAGTTTTAGGAATCGTGGAAACACTAGCACCCAAATCACATAAAGCAAAGCATTCATGATCTTTAATTTTAATTTTAATAGTAGGTTGCCACTCATCATAAAGTTTTCTTGGGATAGAAACTTTCAATTCAAGCTTTTCTTCATAAGATTGCATTAAAGCATCAACGATATGTTTAGTAAAAGCTTTATTTTGACTATAAGCATGCGGAGAATTTAGCGCGGATTGCAACAAGGAAATACAATCTATCAAAGAGCAATTATCATAATTAAATTCCTTGAAATCCAAGATAGTGGGTTCATTGTTATGTAAAGTTTTGACCTCTCCAATCCCACTTTTATCAATTTTTGCATCAAGATCTAAAAACTCTGAATCATTGGGACGCCTTCTAACTAAAGTTGACTCATCTCCAGTCCCATCATTATCAAGATTCATATTTCAAAACAAAGATTTAATAGGGGACACATCAATAACTTTCAGATCTTCATCATTATTATCATGGAAACTAGAAGAACACGCTTTCACAAAGCAATCTTTTTTTGCACGCATCCTAGTGGTTCTTTCTTTGCACTCATCAATGGAAATTCTCATAGCTTTGAGAGACTCATTGATATAATGCTTAGGTGGAATAGATCTAAGTTTCAAATAATCAACATCAAGAGAAATTCCATCCACGTTCCTAGCCAACTCATCAATCTTAGACAATTTTTCTTCAATCAAAGCATTGAAATTCTTTTGCGAACTAATAAATTCTTTAATATTATATTCAAAATCAGAGGGCATCTTATTATAATTTCCATAAGAATTGTTGTAGTAATTACCATAATTATTAGAGGAATTACTAGGAAACGGCCTAGGATTAAAATTACCTCTATACGCGTTATTACCAAAATTGTTCCTACCAACAAAATTCACATCCACAGATTCATTATTATTCTCAATCAAAGTAGACAAAGGCATATCATTAGGATCAGAATAAACACTTTTATTAGCAAACAATTTCATAAGTTCATCCATCTTTCCACTCAAAACATTGATTTCTTCTATAGCATGCACCTTTTTATTAGTAGATCTTTCAGTATGCCATTGAGAATAATTAACCATAATATTATTTAGGAGTTTAGTAGCTTCTACTAAAGTGATTTCCATAAAAGTGCCTCCCGTGGCCAAATCTAAAATATTTCTAGAAGCAAAGTTCAATCCGGCATAAAAAATTTGTATAATCATCCAAAGATTCAAAACATGTGTAGGGCAATTACGTATCATTAATTTCATCCTCTCCCAAGCTTGTGCAACATGTTCATGATCAAGTTGCTTAAAATTCATAATATCGTTTGTAAGAGTGATGATCTTAGCGGGAGGAAAATACTTAGAGATAAAAGCACCTTTGCACTTATTCCATGAATCGATACTATTTTTAGGCAAAGACGAAAACCAAGTTTTAGCATGATCTCTAAGAGAAAACGGGAATAGCTTCAGTTTAACAATATCGTTATCCACATCTTTCTTCTTTTGCATATCACATAAATCAACAAATTTGTTTAGATGGGTAGCGGCATCTTCACTAGGAAGGCCGGAAAACGGATCTTTCATGACAAGATTCAGCAAAGCATCATTAATTTCACAAGATTCAGCATCGGTAAGAGGAGCAATCGGAGTGCTAATAAAATCATTATTGTTGGTATTGGAAAAATCACACAATTTAGTATTATATTGAGCCATCGTGACAAGCAAGCAATCCAACATACAAGCAAACAAGAAACAAGCAAAAAGAGGCAAATGGCAAGGATGGAAAAAGAGGGCGAATAAAATGGCAAGGATGAAGTGGGGGAGAGGAAAACGAGAGGCAAATGGCAAATAATGTAATGCGAGGATAAGAGTTTGTGATGGGTACTTGGTATGTCTTGACTTGTGCATAGCCTCCCCGGCAACGGCGCCAGAAATCCTTCTTGCTACCTCTTGAGCACTGTGATACATCTCCAACGTATCTATAATTTATGAAGTATTCATGCTATTATATTATCTGTTTTGGATGTTTATGGGCTTTATTAAACACTTCTATATTATTTTTGGGACTAACCTATTAACCGGAGGCCCAGCCCAAATTGTTGTTTTCTTGCCTATTTCAGTGTTTTAAAGAAAAGGAATATCAAACGGAGTCCAAAAGGAATGAAACCTTTGGGAGAGTTATTTTTGGAACGGAAGCAATCCAGGAGACTTGGAGTAGACGTCAGGGAAGCTTCGAGGAAGCCACGAGGCAGGGAGGCACGCCCTACCCCCTTGGGCGCGCCCCCACCCTCGTGGCCCCTCGTGGCTCCCCTGACCGATGTTTTCGCCTATATATGTCCATATACCCTAAAAGCATTGGGGAGCAGAATAGATCGGGAGTTCCGCCGCCACAAGCCTCCGTAGCCACCGAAAACCAATCTAGACCCGTTTCGGCACCCTGCCGGAGGGGGGAATCCCTCTCCGGTGGCCATCTTCATCATCCCGGCGCTCTCCATGACGAGGAGGGAGTAGTTCACCCTCGGAGCTAAGGGTATGTACCAGTAGCTATGTGTTTGATCTCTCTCTCTCTCTCGTGTTCTTAAGTCAGCACGATCTTGATGTATCACGAGCTTTGCTATTATAGTTGGATATTATGATGTTTCTCCCCCTCTACTCTCTTGTGATGAATTAAGTTTTCCCTTTGAAGTTATCTTATCGGATTGAGTCTTTAAGGATTTGAGAACACTTGATGTATGTCTTGCACGTGCTTATCTGTGGTGACAATGGGATATCTATGTGATCCACTTGATGTATGTTTTGGTGATCAACTTGCGAGTTCCATGACCTCATGAACTTACGCATAGGGGTTGGCACACGTTTTCGTCTTGACTCTCCGGTATAAACTTTGGGGCACTCTTTGAAGTTATTTGTGTTGGTTGAATAGATGAAACTGAGATTTTGTGATGCATATCGTATAATAATACCCACGGATACTTGAGGTGACATTGGAGTATCTAGGTGACATTAGGGTTTTGGTTGATTTGTGTCTTAAGGTGTTATTCTAGTACGAATTCTATGATAGATTGAACGGAAAGAATAGCTTCGTGTTATTTTACTAGGGACTCTTGAATAGATCGATCAGAAAGGATAACTTTGAGGTGGTTTTGTACCCTACCATAATCTCTTCGTTTGTTCTCCGCTATTAGTGACTTTGGAGTGACTCTTTGTTGCATGTTGAGGGATAGTTATATGATCCAATTATGTTATTATTGTTGAGAGAACTTGCACTAGTGAAAGTATGAACCCTAGGCCTTGTTTCCTAGCATTGCAATACCGTTTACGCTCACTTTTATCATTAGTTACCTTGCTGTTTTTATATTTTCAGATTACAAATACTCATATCTATCATCCATATTGCACTTGTATCACCATCTCTTCGCCGAACTAGTGCACCTATACAATTTACCATTGTATTGGATGTGTTGGGGACACAAGAGACTCTTTGTTATTTGGTTGCAGGGTTGTTTGAGAGAGACCATCTTCAACCTACGCCTCCCACGGACTGATAAACCTTAGGTCATCCACTTGAGGGAAATTTGCTACTGTCCTACAAACCTCTGCACTTGGAGGGCCAACAACGTCTACAAGAAGAAGGTTGCGTAGTAGACATCAATCTCTTTTCTGGCGCCGTTGCCGGGGAGGTTAGTGCTTGAAGGTATATCTTTAAATCTTGCAATTGAATCTTTTAGTTTCTTGTTTTATCACTAATTTAGTTTATAAAAGAAAACTACAAAAAAATGGAATTGAGGATGCCTCATATGCTTCATCTTTTTAATGTCTTCCGTGAAAATATGGATTCCGATAATTAATTGTGCCAAAGTGTTAGAATAAGAATGCATTAAAATGTTTGGCACTAAATATTTTAATGATGAGCATGATTGCAATGTTGTTAGTATGAATTCTTTGAATATCCATGATGCTAATGATATGCAAAGCCACAAGCTTGGGGATGCTATGTTTGATGAACATGATATTTTTTGTCCCCCAAGTTTTGATGAGCAAATTTACGATGATGAAAGAATGCCTCCTATCTATGGTGATTATTGTGATGACACGTATGCTATAAAGAATAATGATAACCATGAAACTTGTCATCTTGATTTCAATTTTCAATCCCATGATAGTTATTTTGTTGAATTTGCTCCCACTATTCCGAATGAGAAGAATTTTGCTTATGTGGAGAGTACTAAATTTTCTATGCTTATGAATCATGAAAAGAATGCTTTGTGTGATGGTTATATTATTGAATTCATTCATAATGCTACTGAAAATTATTATGAGAGAGGAACATATGCTTTTACATATTGCAATAATATCAAGTTTCCTCTTTATGTGCTTAAAATCTTGAAGTTATGCTTGTTTTGCTTTCCTATGCTAGTTGATTCTTGTTCCCATAAGTTGTTTTCTCACAAAATCCCTGTGCATAGGAAGTGGGTTAGACTTAAATGTGCTAGTCATATTCGTCATGATGCTCTCTTTATGTTTCAATCCTTATCTTTTATGTGAGCATCATTGAAATCGTCATGCCTAGCTAGGGGCGTTAAACGATAGCACTTGTTGGGAGGCAACCCAACTTTATTTTTGTTCCTTGCCTTTTGTTTCTGTTTAGTAATAAATAATCAGGGATGTATCTGAGAATTTGGGGGCCCGGTGCAAAATCAAAGATTAGGCCCAGTCATTAAGAAAAATAATTGGGAAAGATGTTTTTAAGAATTACCATATGTGCAACATAATTTTTCCAAGAACTATATGTTGCAAAAACTGCAAATTATGAATTAATCTCTACTAATCTATATTTTAGTTGGACCAAGCAATCTTTCTAGAACTTCTTTGCACAAAATCTTCAAGTTTATCTCCATTAGAAAATGAGCACAATTTATTTTAAAAATATTTCCCATCTGTTCCATTTTCATTAAAATGAAACCACAAAAAGAGACCACGACCCTTTGGTTGTTGAAGTTCTACTGTAACAAGTTAGAAAAAAATTAATCTTATATTTTCACAGCAACCGAAGTCACTAGTTTTAAAAAGAGGTCACTAGTTTTAAATAGACATGGTACTACTCCTCAAGTGGTCCCATCAATGCTGCAATTGGGAAGACCAAAGGAAAATAGTGAAGAAGGATGCGTTCCCAAGGAAGTAATGAGTGGAGAGAAGAACAAAAGACCTGGTCCAATTCTCAAGAAGTAATTACTCCCCGTAGTGTCCTGCATTTCGCTAATTTCTTAATTAATTAATTAATGTAGCAGTAAAATTTAATTTGGGGCCCCAATATTTTGAGGGGCCCTGTGCAGTTGCACATCCCGCACTTGTGCCTCATACGTGCCTGTAAATAATTCATCTAGCTTCTGTTTAGAAGTGGTTTTATGTTTTTAATTAGTGTTTGTGCCAAGTAGAACCTTTGGGAAGACTTGGGTGAAGTCTTTGCGATCTTGCTGTAAAAAACAGAAACTTTAGCGCTCACGAGATTTGCTGCCATTTTTTAATGGAGAGTTATATTTAGTTAATTCTTTTTGAAGATGATTAATACATAAATTACTCACGTACAGAAATTTATTTTAGAATTTTTGGGGTTCCAGAAGTATTCATAACCTACAGATTACTACAGACTGTTCTGTTTTTGACAGATTCTGTTTTTCATGTGTTGTTTGCTTATTTTGATGAATCTATGGCTAGTAATAGAGTTTATGAACCATAGAAAATTTGTAATACAGTAGGTTTAACACCAATATAAATAAAGAATGAGTTCATTACAGTACCTTGAAGTGATGGTTTGTTTTCTTTTACTAACGGAGCTCACGAGTTTTCTGTTAAGCTTTGTGTTGTGAAGTTTTCAAGTGTTGGGTAAAGATTCGATGGACTATGGAATAAGGAGTGGAAAGATCCTAAACTTGGGGATGCCCAAGGCACCCCAAGGTAATATTCAAGGACAACCAAGAGCCTAAGCTTGGGGATGCCCCGGAAGGCATCCCCTCTTTCGTCTTCGTTCATCGGTAACTTTACTTGGAGCTATATTTTTATTCACCACATGATATGTGTTTTTCTTGGAGCGTCAATTTATTTTGTTAGGATTTGCTTTATGTTATTTAGAACAATGTTTTGCATCTTTTATTTCAATAAAAGTGGCATTGATGGCCTTTACTATGCTTATTTTACAAGTCTTCATGTTGCTGTTTGAAAACAGAAAGTTTACCACTGTTGCAAAAAAACCCTAGAAAAGTCAGAATGTATAAAATGTTGAAACCTTTTACATAATAAGCTCTGATAAATTTACTTCAGTGGTAATTTTCTTTCATAATTTTTGGAGCTAGGGAAGTATGGATCTTGCTGCATTCTTCACAGACTGTCCTGTTTAGGCAGATTGCTGTTATGTTTGCATATGTTTGCTTGTTTAATGATTCTATTTGAGGATAGGACTATTAAATATGCGGAGGCATTTAGTATGCAATGTTGATTAATAATTTTAGTGATTTGCTACAGAAGAGTATGATAAGGTTTTTGCATTGGTTTATACTAACTTATCTCACGAGTCCTTGTTGAGTTTTGTGTGGATGAAGCTTTTGAGATTTAGGGAGACCGTGATGTGAGAGGAATTAAGGAGACACAAAATATCAAGCTTGGGGATGCCCAAGGAATCCCAAGATAATATTTCAAGAAGTCTCAAGCATCTAAGCTTGGGGATGCCCCGGTTGGCATCCCACCTTTCTTCTTCAAGAACTATCAGTTAGTATCGGTTGATCCTAAGTTTTTGCTTCTTCACATGATGTTTGCTATTCTTACATGTCATTTTATTTTGTTTTGCTTGCTATTTGAATAAAGTATCAAGATCTGAAATTATTAAATGGGAGAGTCTTCACATAGCTAAATAATTATTTAACTACTCATTGATCTTCACTTATATCTTTCAGAGTAGTTTGTTATTCATTCACGTGCTTCACATATATCCTATGAGTAAATGGTTGAATGAATTGAATATAATAAATCTGAAATTATATATGTTTCATATGCTTATCCCATGGGGAGTAATGACTTCACATATAAGAAGTGGAGGTGGTAAATTTATTGAAGGTTAGCAAACATTGTATTGGTCACTTGAACAATTCATGAAAGAATATTGAGGGAAGAGAGATTTCACATATAAATATACTATCTTGGACATCTTTTGTAATTGTGAGCACTCATGAAAATATGACATGTTAAAAGGTTGATGTTGGACAAGGAAGACAACGTAATGGGTTATGTTTTCTTATATCTGAAATAAAGTATATTGTCATGGATTATTCAACATGTTGAGCTTGCCTTTCCCCCTCATGCTAGCCAAATTCTTTGCACCAAGTAGAGATACTACTTGTGCTTCCAAACATCCCTTAAACCAGTATTGCCATGAGAGTCCACCATACCTACCTATGGATTGAGTAAGATCCTTCAAGCAAGTTGCCATCGGTGCATGCAATAAAAATTGCTCTCTAAATATGTATGATCTATTAGTGTGGAGAAAATAAGTTTTATACGTTCTTGTGATGTGGAAGCAATAAAAGCGACGGACTGCATAATAAAGGTCCCTATCACAAGTGGCAATATAAAGTGATGTTCTTTCGTATTAAGATTTTGTGCATCCAACTATAAAAGCGCATGACAACCTCTGCTTCCCTCTGCGAAGGGCCTATCTTTTATTCTTGTCTTATACCTTATGCAAGAGTCATGGTGATCTTCACCTTTCCTTTTTACATTTTATCCTTTGGCAAGCACATTGTGTTGGAAGGATCCTGATATATATATATATATATATATATATATATATCCAATTGGATGTAAGGCATCATGAACTATTATTGTTGACATTACCCTTGAGGTAAAAGGTTGGGAGGCGAATCTATAAGCCCCTATCTTTCTATGTGTCTGATTAAAACTTTGAACCCATAAATATCACATGAGTGTTAGCAATTGTGAAAGACTAAATGATAGTTGAGTATGTGAAGTTTGCTGAATCAAAGCTCTGACATAGACCCTTCCTGAAAATAAGATGAATTGTAATTGTTTGATGACTAATAACACGGTTTGTTAGTTTTCAAGAAAGTTTATGATCTATACTTTAACATGTGAATAGCTTGTTACTTGATCATGAGAAGACCTATGAGTTGAGCTATTGTTATGATATATAATGATGCTAGAAAAGGTGATTGAAATTACCATTGATCAAACTTGTGCACCTGCTAGCATTCACACTTCATAAATTATTTCTTTAATCATTTACCTACTCGAGGACGAGCAGGAATTAAGCTTGGGGATGCTTATACGTCTCCAACGTATCTATAATTTATGAAGTATTCATGCTATTATATTATCTGTTTTGGATGTTTATGGGCTTTATTAAACACCTTTATATTATTTTTGGACTAACCTATTAACCGGAGGCCCAACCCAAATTGATGTTTTATTGCCTATTTCAGTATTTTGAAGAAAAGGAATATCAAACGAAGTCCAAATGGAATGAAACCTTTGGGGGAGTTATTTTTGGAACGGAAGCAACCCAGGAGACTTGGAGTAGACGTCAGGGAAGCTCCGAGGGAGCCACGAGGCAGGGAGGTGCGCCCTACCCCCCTGGGCGCGCCCCCACCCTCGTGGGCCCCTCGTGGCTCCCCTGACCGACTTCTTTCGCATATATATGTCCATATACCCTAAAAACATTGGGGAGCAGAATAGATCGGGAGTTCCGCCGCCAGAAGCCTCCGTAGCCACCGAAAACCAATCTAGACCCGTTCCGGCACCCTGCCGGAGGGGGGAATCCCTCTCCGATGGCCATCTTCATCATCCCGGCGCTCTCCATGATGAGGAGTGAGTAGTTCACCCTCGGGGCTGAGGGTATGTACCAGTAGCTATGTGTTTGATCTCTCTCTCTCTCTCGTGTTCTTAAGTCAGCATGATCTTGATGTATCACGAGCTTTGTTATTATAGTTGGATCTTATGATGTTTCTCCCCCTCCACTCTCTTGTGATGAATTGAGTTTTCCCTTTGAAGTTATCTTATCGGATTGAGTCTTTAAGGATTTGAGAACACTTGATGTATGTCTTGCATGTGCTTATCTGTGGTGACAATGGGATATCATGTGATCCACTTGATGTATGTTTTGGTGATCAACTTGCGAGTTTCGTGACCTCGTGAACTTATGCATAGGGGTTGGCACACGTTTTTGTCTTGACTCTCCGGTAGAAACTTTGGGGCACTCTTTGAAGTTCTTTGTGTTGGTTGAATAGATGAATCTAAGATTGTGTGATGCATATCATATAATCATACCCACGGATACTTGAGATGACATTGGAGTATCTAGGTGACATTAGGGTTTTGGTTGATTTGTGTCTTAAGGTGTTATTCTAGTACGAACTCTATGATAGATTGAACGGAAAGAATAGCTTCGTGTTATTTTACTAGGGACTCTTGAATAGATCGGTCAGAAAGGATAACTTTGAGGTGGTTTCGTACCCTACCATAATCTCTTCGTTTGTTCTCCGCTATTAGTGACTTTGGAGTGACTCTTTGTTGCATGTTGAGGGATAGTTTGATGTAGGGTAGAACCCTAATCACCCGATCTTTCACGAAAGGAGCGGATCCCGCGAAGAACACGAGGAACACAAAGAGGGAACTGAGGGAAAACGAGGGAAATCACAAGGGGAAACACAAGAGGAACACTCAAACTAATAAGAACAAGTCACACATGTGCTAGATCCTCGGATACATAGAACGATACACGGTCCACGGACAACTAGGGACGATACAAAAGGGTAACCGGTTCTTCTCCGTGAGGAGGTCTTGATGTTCTTCCCTAAAGAGGGGTCTTGAATCCGCTTGGGGGATCTTCTCCGGTGGAGGCTCGAATCTCCGAGGAGAAGGTAACCAAGTGGATGAGCAAAGCTCTCACACAAAATATGAGCTAATCCTTTCCTAACCCTAGAAAGTTGTACGGGGTGGAGTATATATAGTCTAGGGGGTAGAAGGGGTACACGGGCCTCGGCCCTTTACTGTGCGCAGACAGGGAGGTCGGACGTCCGGGCGTCGGGCCGGATGTCCGGGCGTTCGCGGAGGGCAGGATGTCCGAGCTGTGGAGGTCGGATGTCCGGGCTGGTGAAGCTGGCCATGTTGCTCTCGGGTTCGGGGGTGTCCGGATTTCTGGGCAGGAGGCCGGATATCCGGGACCTCGGGAAGGGCCGGATGTCCGAGCTCGCGGGGCCGGATGTCCAGGGCCTGTAGGCACTTGGTGGCTGAGCAGCTGTAGAGGAAGGCGCTCTAGGGGCCGGATGTCCGGGGCCTTGGCCGGATGTCCGGGGCCTGGGAGATGCTCTTGGCTCCTTCCGTTGGTTCTCCTCATCCGTGGACTTGGGGACTTGTCCGTATTCATGCGCATCTTCGGGAGGACCCTCTTGGTACCTAATCATGCACAACATCTCGGACTTAGGTAGTAGCCATGTCTCATGCATAGAAAGTGGAAGTTCGGAGAGGAGTGAGTTCACCTTATCTTCGATAGCTTTGGCTCGGGCTCGTGTCATTGGTCCAAGTGGTGTCGTTGGAGGTGTAGGTGCGTCCATGGGGATGATCTTGGGATGGTCCGCATCATCTCCCAAGATCCGTCCTCGGATCCAAATCCTCATCACCATGGTAGTTCGAGAGATCTTTGATGTTGAAGATGTCGCTCACAGAGTACTTGTCACGAGGAATGTCGATCTTGTAAGTGTTGTTGTTGTAGCGTGCAAGCACCTTGAATGGTCCATCCGCGCGTGGTCGAAGTTTGGACTTGCGTTCTTGGGGAAAGCGGTCCTTGCGAAGGTGTAGCCACACGAGGTCTCCAATGTTGAAAATCATAGGGTGCTTGTTGACGTTGAGCTTGGTCGCAAGGCGTTGTACATGGCGCTCGATGGTGTTTCTTGTATCTTCATGCACTTTCTTGAGATGGGTCGCTCGTGCACTTGCGTCCAAATTGATTCGCTCTTGGAGTGGTAGAGGTAGAATATCCAATGGTGACAAAGGGTTGAATCCGTAGACGACCTCGAAAGGGGACTTGTCGGTTGTTGAGTGTCTTGCTCGGTTGTAGGCGAACTCGGCGACGGGTAGACACTCCTCCCACTCCTTGATGTTCTTCTTGATGAGTACTCGAGCGGAGAGTGTGCGGTTTGTCACCTCTGTTTGGCCATCGGTTTGAGGACGGTACGCCGTGGAGAAGAGTAGCTTGATTTCGAGCTTGGCGCATAGGGTCTTCCAAATGTATCTAAGAAACTTGACGTCGCGGTCCGAGACGATGGTCTTTGGCACACCATGGAGATGCAAAATTTCCCTACAAAAGAGATTAGCAACATGTGAAGCATCGTCTATCTTGTGGCAAGGAATAAAATGTGCCATTTTTGAGAAACATCCACAACGACAAATATGGAATCTTTCCCATTTCGAGTTCTAGGCAAACCAAGTACAAAGTCCATGCTAATGTATTCCCATGGTTGGTATGGGGTTGGTAAAGGCATATAGAGACCATGAGATTGAGCTTTGGACTTAGCTTTGCAACATGTAGAACACCGGTTGGTGAAACGATTGACGTCCCGAAACATCTTTGGCCAAAAGTAGCTCTTCGAGAGCGTGGTGAACGTCTTGTCGCGTCCGAAGTGTCCCATTAAGCCTCCTCCATGAGATTCCTGCAAAAGCAACAAACGAAGAGAGGACTCAGGAATGCAAAGTTTGTTAGCTCCCATAAGATATCCGTCTTTAATGTAATAGCGTTCCCAAGATGTATTCGACAAACACTTGGCATAAGGAGTAGCAAAAGTTGCATCATGCTCATACAAGTCTTTGATATGCTCGAAGCCAATGACATCTAACTCAAGTTGCGTGACAAGCATGCATATGCGGGAAAGAGCATCCGCTACGATGTTTTCTTTACCCTTGATGTACTTGATGACATAGGTAAAAGACTAAATAAATTCACTCCATTTAGCATGACGCTTGTTCAACTTTGTTTGTCCCTTAAGATAATTGAGAGTCTCATGATCGGTATGAATGGTAAACTCATGGGGACGAAGGTAATGTTCCCATTCATGCAAAACGCGGACTAAAACATATAGCTCTTTGTCATAGATGGGATAATTGAGTTGCGCTCCGGAAAGTTTCTCACTAAAGTAAGCTATGGGGCGCTTCTCTTGCGTTAACACACCTCCTATGCCATTACCACTAGCATCGCAATGAATTTCAAAAGGCTTGTCGAAGTTGGGTAAAGCAAGCACGGGAGCATGAGTAAGCAAATTCTTAAGCTCATTCAATGCGGTATCTTGGGATGGTCCCCAAACAAAAGGCGCATTCTTCTTGCTCAAAGCGTGCAAAGGCGAAGCAATGATGCTAAAATCCTTGACAAAGCGACGGTAGAAACCTGCAAGGCCAAGAAAACTACGCACTTGATGCAAGTTGGTTGGTTGCGGCCAAGTCTTAATAGCATTAATAAAACGAGCTTATCAACACCAAAAAGGCATTTATCCATATTAGCATAGAGGCGCTCTTTTCTAAGAGTTTGCAAAACGGTGCGGACATGGGTGACATGCTCTTTGATAGATTTGCTAAACACAAGTATGTCATCAAAGTAGACCACAACAAATATACCAATGTAAGGGCGAAAGACATGATTCATGAGGCGCATAAAAGTGCCCGGTGCTTCCGAAACACCCATAGGCATGACTAACCACTCATACAAACCAAACTTGGTTTTGAAAGCGGTTTTCCATTCATCACCCTCTTGTATGCGGATTAGATAGTAACCACTCTTAAGATCAATTTCGGAATATATAGTGGCACCGCTAAGCTCATCAAGCATATCATCTAGGCGTGGAATGGGATACCTATAGCGAACAGTGATAGCATTGATAGGTCTACAATCGGAGCACATGCGAAAACTACCATCACGTTTTGGTACAAGAATGACCGGAATGGCACAAGGGCTCAAACTTTCGCGCACATGTCCATGGTCTATGAGATGTTTTACTTGCCTTTGTATTTCTTTTGTTTCGTCGGGGTTGACACGGTTTGGATCTGTTGGGGAACGCAGTAATTTCAAAAAAATTCCTACGCACACGCAAGATCATGGTGATGCACAGCAACGAGAGGGGAGAGTGTTGTCTACATACCCACGCAGCCTGACTGCGGAAGCGATCACACAACATAGAGGAAGTAGTCGTACGTCTTCCCGATCCGACCGATCCAAGCACCGTTACTCCGGCACCTCCGAGTTCTTAGCACACGTATAGCTCGATGACGATCCCCGGGCTCCGATCCAGCAAAGAGTCGGGGAAGAGTTCCGTCAGCACGACGGCGTGGTGACGATCTTGATGTACTACCGTCGCAGGGCTTCGCCTAAGCACCGCTACAATATGATCGAGGTGGAATATGGTGGAAGGGGGCACCGCACACGGCTAAGGAACGATCTCAATGATCAACTTGTGTGTCTAGAGGTGCCCCTGCCTCCGTATATAAAGGAGCCAAGGGGGAGGGGTGCGGCCAGCCCTATGGAGGCGCAGGAGGAGTCCTACTCCTACCGGGAGTAGGACTCCCCCCCCCCAATCCTAATTGGAATAGGATTCCCCGAGGGGGAAAGAGAGAGGGGGGGCCGGCCACCTCTCCTAGTCCTAATAGGACTAGGGGAGGGGGGAGGCGCGCAGCCCACCCTAGGCTGCCCCTTTCACCTTTCCACTAAAGCCCACTAAGGCCCATATGGCTCCCGGGGGGGTCCGGTAACCTCCCGGTACTCCGGTAAAATCCCGATTTCACCCGGAACACTTCCGATATCCAAACATAGGCTTCCAATATATCAATCTTTACGTCTCGACCATTTCGAGACTCCTCGTCATGTCAGTGATCACATCCGGGACTCCGAACAACCTTCGGTACATCAAAATGCATAAACTCATAGTAACTGTCATCATAACGTTAAGCGTGCGGACCCTACGGTTCAAGAACAATGTAGACATGACCGAGACACGTCTCCGGTCAATAACCAATAGCGGGACCTGGATGCCCATATTGGCTCCTACATATTCTACGAAGATCTTTATCGGTCAGACCGCATAACAACATACGTTGTTCCCTTTGTCATCGGTATGTTACTTGCCCGAGATTCAATTGTCGGTATCCAATACCTAGTTCAATCTCGTTACCGGCAAGTCTCTTTACTCGTTCCGTAATACATCATCTCACAACTAACATCTTAGTTGCAATGCTTGCAAGGCTTATGTGATGTGCATTACCGAGAGGGCCCAGAGATACCTCTCCGACAATCGGAGTGACAAATCCTAATCTCGAAATACGCCAACCCAACATCTACCTTTGGAGACACCTGTAATGCTCCTTTATAATCACCCAGTTACGTTGTGACGTTTGGTAGCACCCAAAGTGTTCCTCCGGTAAACGGGAGTTGCATAATCTCATAGTTATAGGAACATGTATAAGTCATGAAGAAAGCAATAGCAACATACTAAATGATCGGGTGCTAAGCTTATGGAATGGGTCATGTCAATCAGATCATTCAACTAATGATGTGACCTCGTTAATCAAATAACAACTCTTTGTTCATGGTTAGGAAACTTAACCATCTTTGATTAACGAGCTAGTCAAGTAGAGGCATACTAGTGACTTTTTGTTTGTCTATGTATTCACACATGTACTATGTTTCCAGTTAATACAATTCTAGCATGAATAATAAACATTTATCATGATATAAGGAAATAAATAATAACTTTTATTATTGCCTCTAGGGCATATTTCCTTCAGTCTCCCACTTGCACTAGAGTCAATAATCTAGATTACACTGTAATGATCCTAACACCCATGGAGTCTTGGTGCTGATCATGTTTTGCTCGTGGAAGAGGCTTAGTCAACGGGTCTGCAACATTCAGATCCGTATGTATCTTGCAAATCTCTATGTCTCCCACCTGGACTAGATCCCGGATGGAATTGAAGCGTCTTTTGATGTGTTTGGTCCTCTTGTGAAATCTGGATTCCTTTGCCAAGGCAATTGCACCAGTATTGTCACAAAAGATTTTCATTGGACCCGATGCACTAGGTATGACACCTAGATCGGATATGAACTCCTTCATCCAGACTCCTTCGTTCGCTGCTTCCGAAGCAGCTATGTACTCCGCTTCACATGTAGATCCCGCTACGACGCTTTGTTTAGAACTGCACCAACTGACAGCTCCACCGTTTAATGTAAACACGTATCCGGTTTGCGATTTAGAATCGTCTGGATCAGTGTCAAAGCTTGCATCAACGTAACCTTTTACGGTGAGCTCTTTGTCACCTCCAAATACGAGAAACATATCCTTAGTCCTTTTCAGGTATTTCAGGATGTTCTTGACCGCTGTCTAGTGATCCACTCCTGGATTACTTTGGTACCTCCCTGCTAAACTTATAGCAAGGCACACATCAGGTCTGGTACACAGCATTGCATACATGATAGAGCCTATGGCTGAAGCATAGGGAACATATTTCATTATCTCTCTATCTTCTGCAGTGGTCTTGCTTTGAGTCTTACTCAATCTCACACCTTGTAACACAGGCAAGAACCCTTTCTTTGCTTGATCCATTTTGAACTTCTTCAAAATCTTGTCAAGGTATGTGCTTTGTGAAAGTCCAATTAAGCGTCTTGACCTATCTCTATAGATCTTTATGCCTAATATGTAAGCAGCTTCTCCAAGGTCTTTCATAGAAAAACTCTTATTCAAGTATCCCTTTATGCTATCCAGAAATTCTATATCATTTCCAATCAGTAATATGTCATCCACATATAATATCAGAAATGCTACAGAGCTCCCACTCACTTTCTTGTAAGTACAGGCTTCTCCAAAAGTTTGTATAAAACCAAATGCTTTGATCACACTATCAAAGCGTTTATTCCAACTCCGAGAGGCTTGCACCAGTCCATAAATGGATTGCTGGAGCTTGCAGACTTTGTTAGCTCCCTTTGGATCGACAAAACCTTCCGGTTTCATCATATACAACTCTTCTTCCAGAAATCCATTCAGGAATGCAGTTTTGACATCCATCTGCCAAATTTCATAATCATAAAATGCGGCAATTGCTAACATGATTCGGACAGACTTAAGCATCGCTACGGGTGAGAAGGTCTCATCGTAGTCAACCCCTTGAACTTGTCGAAAACCTTTTGCGACAAGTCGAGCTTTGTAGACAGTAATATTACCATCAGCGTCAGTCTTCTTCTTGAAGATCCATTTATTTTCAATTGCTTGCCGATCATCGGGCAAGTCAACCAAAGTCCATACTTTGTTCTCATACATGGATCCCATCTCAGATTTCATGGCTTCAAGCCATTTTGCGGAATCTGGGCTCACCATCGCTTCTTCATAGTTCGTAGGTTCATCATGATCTAGTAGCATGACTTCTAGAACAGGATTACCGTACCACTCTGGTGTGGATCTCACTCTGGTTGATCTACGAGGTTCAGTAGTATCTTGATCTAAAGTTTCATGATCATCATCATTAGCTTCCTCACTTATTGGTGTAGGTGTTGCAGAAACAGTTTTCTGCGATGTACTACTTTCCAATAAGGGAGTAGGTACAGTTACCTCGTCAAGTTCTACTTTCCTCCCACTCACTTCTTTCGAGAGAAACTCCTTCTCTAGAAAGTTTCCGAATTTAGCAACAAAAGTCTTGCCATCGGATCTGTGATAGAAGGTGTATCCAATAGTTTCCTTTGGATATCCTATGAAGACACATTTCTCCAATTTGGGTTCGAGCTTATCAGGTTGAAGCTTTTTCACATAAGCATCGCAGCCCCAAACTTTCAGAAACGACAACTTTGGTTTTTTGCCAAACCACAGTTCATAAGGCGTCGTCTCAACGGATTTTGATGGTGCCCTATTTAACGTGAATGCGGCCGTCTCTAGAGCGTATCCCCAAAATGATAGTGGTAAATCAGTAAGAGACATCATAGATCGCACCATATCTAGTAAAGTACGATTACGATGTTTGGACACACCATTACGCTGTGGTGTTCCGGGTGGCATGAGTTGCGAAACTATTCCACAATTTTTCAAATGTACACCAAACTCGTAACTCAAATATTCTCCTCCACGATCAGATCGTAGAAACTTTATTTTCTTGTTACGATGATTTTCCACTTCACTCTGAAATTCTTTGAACTTTTCAAATGTTTCAGACTTATGTTTCATTAAGTAGATATACCCATATCTGCTTAAATCATCTGTGAAGGTGAGAAAATAACGATATCCGCCACGAGCCTCAATATTCATCGGACCACATACATCTGTATGTATGATTTCCAACAAATCTGTTGCTCTCTCCATAGTACCGGAGAACGGTGTTTTAGTCATCTTGCCCATGAGGCACGGTTCGCAAGTACCAAGCGATTCATAATCAAGTGGTTCCAAAAGCCCATCAGTATGGAGTTTCTTCATGCGCTTTATACCGATATGACCTAAACGGCAGTGCCACAAATAAGTTGCACCATCATTATCAACTCTGCATCTTTTGGCTTCAACATTATGAATATGTGTATCACTACTCTCGAGATTTAATAAGAATAGACCACTCTTCAAGGGTGCGTGACCATAAAAGATATTACTCATATAAATAGAACAACCATTATTCTCTGATTTAAATGAATAACCGTCTCGCATTAAACAAGATCCAGATATAATGTTCATGCTCAACGCTGGCACCAAATAACAATTATTTAGGTCTAATATTAATCCCGAAGGTAGATGTAGAGGTAGCGTGCCGACCGCGATCACATCGACTTTGGAACCGTTTCCCACGCGCATCGTCACCTCGTCCTTAGCCAATCTTCGCTTAATCCGTAGCCCCTGTTTCGAGTTGCAAATATTAGCAACGGAACCAGTATCAAATACCCAGGTGCTACTGCGAGCATTAGTAAGGTACACATCAATAACATGTACATCACATATACCTTTGTTCACCTTGCCATCCTTCTTATCCGCCAAATACTTGGGGCAGTTCCGCTTCCAGTGACCAGTCTGCTTGCAGTAGAAGCACTCAGTTTCAGGCTTAGGTCCAGACTTGGGTTTCTTCTCTTGAGCAGCAACTTGCTTGCCGTTCTTCTTGAAGTTCCCCTTCTTCTTCCCTTTGCCCTTTTTCTTGAAACTAGTGGTCTTGTTGACCATCAACACTTGATGCTCCTTCTTGATTTCTACCTCCGCAGCTTTCAGCATTGCGAAGAGCTCGGGAATAGTCTTGTTCATCCCTTGCATATTATAGTTCATCACGAAGCTCTTGTAGCTTGGTGGCAGTGATTGGAGAATTCTGTCAATGACGCAATCATCTGGAAGATTAACTCCCAATTGAATCAAGTGATTATTATACCCAGACATTTTGAGTATATGCTCACTGACAGAACTGTTCTCCTCCATCTTGCAGCTATAGAACTTATTGGAGACTTCATATCTCTCAATCCGGGCATTTGCTTGAAATATTAACTTCAACTCCTGAAACATCTCATATGCTCCATGACGTTCAAAACGTCGTTGAAGTCCCGATTCTAAGCCGTAAAGCATGGCACACTGAACTATCGAGTAGTCATCAGCTTTGCTCTGCCAGACGTTCATAACATCCGGTGTTGCTCCAGCAGCAGGCCTGGCACCTAGCGGTGCTTCCAGGACGTAATTCTTCTGAGCAGCAATGAGGATAATCCTCAAGTTACGGACCCAGTCCGTGTAATTGCTACCATCATCTTTCAACTTTGCTTTCTCAAGGAACGCATTAAAATTCAACGGAACAACAGCACGAGCCATCTATCTACAATCAACATAAACAAGCAAGATACTATCAGGTACTAAGTTCATGATAAATTTAAGTTCAATTAATCATATTACTTAAGAACTCCCACTTAGATAGACATCCCTCTAATCCTCTAAGTGATTACGTGATCCAAATCAACTAAACCATGTCCTATGATCACGTGAGATGGAGTAGTTTCATCGGTGAACATCATTATGTTGATCATATCTACTATATGATTCACGCTCGACCTTTCGGTCTCCGTGTTCCAAGGCCATATCTGTATATGCTTGGCTCGTCAAGTATAACCTGAGTATTCCGCGTGTGCAACTGTTTTGCACCCGTTGTATTTGAACGTAGAGCCTATCACACCCGATCATCACGTGGTGTCTCAGCACGAAGAACTTTCGAAAGTGCATACTCAGGGAGAACACTTCTTGATAATTTAGTGAGAGATCATCTTATAATGCTACCGTCAATCAAAGCAAGATAAGATGCATAAAAAGATAAACATCACATGCAATCAATATAAGTGATATGATATGGCCATCATCATCTTGTGCCTGTGATCTCCATCTCCGAAGCACCGTCATGATCACCATCGTCACCGGCGCGACACCTTGATCTTCATCGTGGCATCGTTGTCGTCTCGCCAATCTTATGCTTCCACGACTATCACTACCGCTTAGTAATAAAGTAAAGCATTACATCGCGATTGCATTGCATACAATAAAGCGACGACCATATGGCTCCTGCCAGTTGCCGATAACTCGGTTACAAAACATGATCATCTCATACAATAAAATTTAGCATCATGCCTTGACCATATCACATCACAACATGCCCTGCAAAAACAAGTTAGACGTCTTCTACTTTGTTGTTGCAAGTTTTACGTGGCTGCTACGGGCTTAAGCAAGAACCAATCTCACCTACGCATCAAAACCACAATGATAGTTTGTCAAATAGACTCCGTTTTAACCTTCGCAAGGACCGGGCGTAGCCACACTTGGTTCAACTAAAGTTGGAGAGACAGTCGCCCGCAAGCCACCTGTGTGCAAAGCACGTCGGGGAAACCGGTCTCGCGTAAGCGTACGCGTAATGTTGGCCCGGGTCGTCTCGTCCAACAATACCACCAAAGTATGACATGCTGGTAGGCAGTATGACTTGTATCGCCCACAACTCACTTGTGTTCTACTCGTGCAAATAACATCAAACCATAAAACCTAGGCTCGGATGCCACTGGTTGGGGAACGCAGTAATTTCAAAAAAATTCCTACGCACACGCAAGATCATGGTGATGCACAGCAACGAGAGGGGAGAGTGTTGTCTACGTACCCACGCAGACCGATTGTGGAAGTGATCACACAACGTAGAGGAAGTAGTCGTACGTCTTCCCGATCCGACCGATCCAAGCACCGTTACTCCGGCACCTCCGAGTTCTTAGCACACGTACAGCTCGATGACGATCCCCGGGCTCCGATCCAGCAAAGCGTCGGGGAAGAGTTCCGTCAGCACGACGGCGTGGTGACGATCTTGATGTACTACCGTCGCAGGGCTTCGCCTAAGCACCGCTACAATATGATCGAGGTGGAATATGGTGGAAGGGGGCACCGCACACGGCTAAGGAACGATCTCAATGATCAACTTGTGTGTCTAGAGGTGCCCCTGCCTCCGTATATAAAGGAGCCAAGGGGGAGGGGTGCGGCCAGCCCTATGGAGGCGCAGGAGGAGTCCTACTCCTACCGGGAGTAGGACTCCCCCCCCCCAATCCTAATTGGAATAGGATTCCCCGAGGGGGAAAGAGAGAGAGGGGGGACGGCCACCTCTCCTAGTCCTAATAGGACTAGGGGAGGGGGGAGGCGCGCAGCCCACCCTGGGCTACCCCTTTCACCTTTCCACTAAAGCCCACTAAGGCCCATATGGCTCCCGGGGGGTTCCCGTAACCTCCCGGTACTCCGGTAAAATCCCGATTTCACCCGGAACACTTCCGATATCCAAACATAGGCTTCCAATATATCAATATTTACGTCTCGACAATTTTGAGACTCCTCGTCATGTCCGTGATCACATCCAGGACTCCGAACAACCTTCGGTACATCAAAATGCATAAACTCATAGTAACTGTCATCGTAACGTTAAGCGTGCGGACCCTACGGTTCGAGAACAATGTAGACATGACCGAGACACGTCTCCGGTCAATAACCAATAGCGGGACCTGGATGCCCATATTGGCTCCTACATATTCTATGAAGATCTTTATCGGTCAGACCGCATAACAACATACGTTGTTCCCTTTGTCATCGGTATGTTACTTGCCCGAGATTCGATCGTCGGTATCCAATACCTAGTTCAATCTCGTTACCGGCAAGTCTCTTTACTCGTTCCGTAATACATCATCTCACAACTAACATCTTAGTTGCAATGCTTGCAAGGCTTATGTGATGTGCATTACCGAGAGGGCCCAGAGATACCTCTCCGACAATCGGAGTGACAAATCCTAATCTCGAAATACGCCAACCCAACATCTACCTTTGGAGACACCTGTAATGCTCCTTTATAATCACCCAGTTACATTGTGACGTTTGGTAGCACCCAAAGTGTTCCTCCGGTAAACGGGAGTTGCATAATCTCATAGTTATAGGAACATGTATAAGTCATGAAGAAAGCAATAGCAACATACTAAACGATCGGGTGGTAAGCTTATGGAATGGGTCATGTCAATCAGATCATTCAACTAATGATGTGACCTCGTTAATCAAATAACAACTCTTTGTTCATGGTTAGGAAACTTAACCATCTTTGATTAACGAGCTAGTCAAGTAGAGGCATACTAGTGACTTTCTGTTTGTCTATGTATTCACACATGTACTATGTTTCTGGTTAATACAATTCTAGCATGAATAATAAACATTTATCATGATATAAGGAAATAAATAATAACTTTTATTATTGCCTCTAGGGCATATTTCCTTCAGGAGCTTTGTTCGGAAGAGGTGCTCCGGGGATGAGGTCGATTCGGTGCTCAATGCCTCGTAGAGGAGGTAGACCCGGAGGTAGCTCATCGGGGAAAACATCTTGAAATTCCTGCAAAAGAGAAGACAACACTAGAGGAAGAGTGTGAGAAGTGTTAGTTTGTGATGCATTGTCCTTGCACACGAGGACGTAGTGTAGGACACTAGATGGGTTCTCACACACTTCTCTCATCTCATGTTTGGTGGCAAATAGAACTAGGTTCTTGTTTTCGCTCATCGTGGAGGCACTCAATTTTGGCTTGTGGTGCTCACTCTCTTTTTGGTGGCTCGCTCTCTCGCTATGATCTCCATGATGGGTGGCTTGCCTGTCAGCGATCACTTGACTTGGCGACATTGGACGGAGGACGTACTCCTTGCCCTTCATCTTGAAGATGTAGTGGTTCGTTCGGCCATTGTGGACGACTCCTCTATCGAATTGCCATGGCCGTCCAAGGAGAAGATGACAAACGGTCATTGGAACGACGTCGCACTCCAAGATGTCTTCATAGGCGCCGATCTTGAAGGAGGCTTGTACCCGGTGCTCGACTTGGATGGTGTCGGAGTCACTAAGCCATTGCACTTTGTATGCATGTGGATGCTTCGTCTTGGGCAATTGGAGCTTGGAGCAAAGTTCTTCACTTGCGAGATTATGAAAACTCCCTCCATCGATGATGACCTTGACGGACCGTCCATTGATGCTGGCCTTGGTGTGGAATATGTGGCATCGTTGGTCTTCTTCTTGGTGATGTTGGAGAGTCAAGACTTTGGAGACAACAAGTGCGGGGCTTGAGTCTTCATCGCAAAAGACTTGTTCTTCTTCATTGTTCACTTGGCGGTGCATGGCGACTTGCTCAAGGGCTTCCATTTCGCCTTCACTCATGGAGTCATAAGTGCCATCGTCGTTGAAGACCATGGTTCGCTTGTTGGTGCACTCGTCGGACTTGTGGCCTCGGCCTCCGCAAGTGAAACACTTGAAGGAACTCGTCTTGACGGTCTCATCGGTTGGGGTTGATGATGATGAAGCTCTCGGCTTGAAGTTGCTCATAGGAGGATGGCTTGTAGTTGACGAAGCTTTCTTGTAAGTCGACTTGTCGATGTTGGAAGTAGAAGGTCTTGTAGTCTGTGTTGGAGTCGTTGAAGCTTGGTTATTGGAGAAGCCGTAGGACTTGGATGAGAACTTGGCATACTTGAAATCATCTTGCACTTGCTGTTCCGCTTTGGTAGCTTGGTGCACTAGCTCGATGAGATTTGAGTATGGTTGGAAGTCGGCGATCTTCTTGATAGGATGATTGAGTCCGTTCAAGAAACGTGCCATTGTTTTCTCATCATCTTCCGTGACATTGGCTCTTATCATTGCAATCTCCATCTCCTTGTAGTATTCTTCAACGCTCTTTGTTCCTTGCTTGAGTTGTTGGAGTTTCTTGAAGAGGTCGCGGTTGTAGTAGGTAGGTACGAAGTGTGCTCTCATGACATCCTTCATTTGCGCCCAAGTAGTGATGGGTGGTTCACCTCTTGCCTCTCGGCGCTCTATGATTTGTTCCCACCAAATGAGGGCATAATCTTGGAACTCAAGGGATGCCATCGCGATCTTCTTCTCTTCTTCAAAATTGTGCAAACGGAAGATCTTGTCAACCTTCAATGCCCATGAAAGGTACTCTTCGGGATCATTGCTTCCGTTGAACTTGGGCATGGTGAACTTGAGTTTGCCATAACGTTGCTCTTCATTGTGTTGGGGTCGGGGATGATGACGCCCATGTTGTTGATGATTGATCAACTCGTGGTGCTCTTGGCACGGAGGGTTGTTATCGCCATGTTGTTCTTGTCATGGAGGATCTCCATTTTCTTCATGCTCTTGATTGACTTGTTGTTCTTGGCGAGCTTGTGGAGGAGCTTGTCGAGCTCGAGGAGGAACTTGCTGATGCACGCGAGCTTGAAATCTTCGTTCTTGAATTTCTTCGCGAAATGCTTCCTCTTGTTCACGGGCTTGTCGGCTTCGGTCGACAACGGCTCGACTCGAATCACGTAGATCTTGTTGCACCGCAAGTGCTTGAGCATCACGGAGTTGTTGTTCTTGACGTTGTGCCTCGGCATCTTGAGCATTTTGGTGTAGACGCGCTCGCTCTTCCTCTTCATGTTGGCGTTGTCGTTGCCGTTCTTGTGCTAGCGCAAAGGCCTCTTGAGTTTGACGTTGTCGGCGCTCTTGAGAGTCGGTGTCTCGTAGGGGATTGAGGCTTGCTTGATGGTCGGTGCGCGCGGCTCGACGAAGAGTGTTCGATGTCGATGTACTAGAGCCGGAGAGGGTGAAGTCGGAGTGGCGGCTTGAACGGCCCCTTCTTGAAGTGGAAGACGAGCGGTTGAGCAACAAAGCACGAATTTCGTCCATCCTTGCGTCATTCTCTTGCTTGTGATCGTCGAGCTTGTGGTCGAAGTAGTCCCTTGTACGTTGCTCGGAAAGTCGCAAGTCGGCGGCAAGGTTGTCGATGCGTTCACTCATAGCTTGTTGCTCTTGATGCAAAGCACGTTGTGCACCGAAGAGGTGACTCTTGGTGATGAAGGAGTTCATGTCGTCGTCTTGCTCCATGAAGAGTGGGTTGGTAGAAGTACTTGGCCTATCCATCATTCCAAGACAAATGTGAGTGGTAGAAAGAGAAGAACGAGTACCAAATGTACCTTCACCGAAGTTGAAAGTGGATTGAGGATCACTCCAATGTAGGACAAGGAAATAGCACAATTGGTACGAGTTCTTGTCGGTTTCTCACACCTACACAAGTAAAAGCTTTTGGTGGAGCTTGGTTAGGATGGTGGCACAAAATTTGATGCAATTTGTAAGTGAGCTTCAATAATGTTGGAAAAGATTCGCAAGATGCAATGTAACAAGTAGACCAAGCATATAAGGTACACGGAAACACACGCGCAAAAAGATAAGTGGGGTTGTGCAACCAAGGGTGAGCCAAAATGTGGAATCCACAAAAATGCTCTTGTTGCACAACACTAGAGAGACGCTAGCACGATTGCACAATAGGCGGATACAAGAACTTGTGCACAACCTACTTAGCAAAAATGCAACGACTTCTATCCCAAATATGTTCTATGCAAGGTGTTGCTATGATATGATCCAAGATGATCGAGTATGACAATCTTATGTTGTAAGATGCTATGGTTCTTGCTTAAAAGCTCTTTGCTTATCTTTTCTCTTTGCTTAAAAGCTTGTTTGGCTCTTTGATGTTTGAGCCCTTTTCTCATGCAATGCTTGACGAACCAAGTTAGCAAATGAGTATGCAATGACAACTTTGTGACACAAGAGATGATACCAATATATGCAACAATGATGTATGTATGCTATGGGAAGTATGATCACTAATGTGCACAAGTCTCGTTGCCGGCAATACTCAATGGCTAGTCTCAATGGGTAAGCAACGCAAAGGAGTAAGGCTATGATGGCTATCAATGTAATGGCAAGAATGATATGTCCAATACCAAGATGAGGTTACCGGTCTTGCTTCCGGTATGGTGTCAAAATGGTTGGCACGAATACCAAGATGTAGTCGAGGTGGTCGTTGTTGATGATTCGTCCATGGCAAAGATGAGCGGCGGTGATGTCGATGTCGAACCGTACCTAGATAGTCGAAACACAAAAGGATACGGTACCACAACTCAAATTCTCAAACCTTGAAGTAGCAATTGTGTCGGAGAGCGAAACAGTCCAAAGTTGGTTGGGATATGCGGAAGTGGTGGAGGTATGCGGAAGTATATATGGTATATGGTGAGCACCGGAACAAAATTTGGTGGAAATTGGGGCGGTGGATGGATATGTTGCTGCCAGGGGCCGGATGTCCGGGTGGAAGGCCGGATGTCCGGGTGGGGCCGGATGTCCGGGCTCTGGATCCGGGGACAAACGGGATGAACACCGCGTGGAGAGGTTGAATCCGGGCGAAATTCGGAGGAATTTGTGGATGGAAATTGGGGGAGAAAGGATGGGAAGCTAGATCCACTCAAAACAAAGCAAATCCACGGATCCAAACCAACAAAATCTGAACACACCAACAAATCACAAAAAAAAATTGGGCTATTTTTGGGTGGGGAATTTTCGAATTAGGACGAAAAACAACAAAACAAGGCTAGAAACACAACGGGGAGGCTCCGAAATCGTGATCAACGTGGCTCTGATACCAAGATGATGTAGGGTAGAACCCTAATCGCCCGATCTTTCACGAAAGGAGCGGATCCCGCGAAGAACACGAGGAACACAAAGAGGGAAACGAGGGAAAACGAGGGAAATCACAAGGGAAAACACAAGAGGAACACTCAAACTAACAAGAACAAGTCACACATGTGCTAGATCCTCGGATACATAGAACGATACACGGTCAACGGACAACTAGGGAAGATACAAAAGGGTAACCGGTTCTTCTCCGTGAGGAGGTCTTGATGTTCTTCCCTAAAGAGGGGTCTTGAATCCGCTTGGGGGATCTTCTCCGGTGGAGGCTCGAATCTCCGAGGAGAAGGTAACCAAGTGGATGAGCAAAGCTCTCACACAAAATATGAGCTAATCCTTTGCTAACCCTAGAAAGTTGTACGGGATGGAGTATATATAGTCTAGGGGGGTAAAAGGGGTACACGGGCCTCGGCCCTTTACTGTGCGCAGACAGGGAGGCCGGACGTCCAGGCGTCGGGCCGGATGTCCAGGCATTCGCGGAGGGCCAGATGTCCGGGCTGGTGAAGCTGGCCATGTTGCTCTAGGGTTCGGGGGTGTCCGGATTTCCGGGCAGGAGGCCGGATATCCGGGACCTCGGGAAGGGCCGGATGTCCGGGCTTGCGGGGCCGGATGTCCGGGGCCTGTAGGCACTTGGTGGCTGAGCAGCTGTAGAGGAAGGCGCTCCAGGGGCCGGATGTCCGGGGCCTTGGCTGGATGTCCGGGGCCTGGGAGATGCTCTTGGCTCCTTCTGTTGGTTCTCCTCATCCGTGGACTTGGGGACTTGTCCGTCTTCATGCGCATCTTCGGGAGGACCCTCTTGGTACCTAATCATGCACAACATCTCGGACTTAGGTAGTAGCCATGTCTCATGCATAGAAAGTGGAAGTTCGGAGAGGAGTGAGTTCACCTTATCTTCGATAGCTTTGGCTTGGGCTCGTGTCATTGGTCCAAGTGGTGTTGTTGGAGGTGTAGGTGCGTCCATGGGGATGATCTTGGGATACTCCGCATCATAGTTATATGATCCAATTATGTTATTATTGTTGAGAGAACTTGCACTAGTGAAAGTATGAACCCTAGGCCTTGTTTCCTAGTATTGCAATACCGTTTACGCTCACTTTTATCATTAGTTACCTTGCTAATTTTTATATTTTCAGATTACAAATACTCATATCTATCATCCATATTGCACTTGTATCACCATCTCTTCGCCGAACTAGTGCACCTATACAATTTACCATTGTATTGGGTGTGTTGGGGACGCAAGAGACTCTTTGTTATTTAGTTGCAGGGTTGTTTGAGAGAGACCATCTTCAACCTACGCCTCCCACGAATTGATAAACCTTAGGTCATATCATGTATTTTTTTTGGTCTTGTTCTGTATGTAGGGTACTCGGTGTTTCATAATTTGTACTACAGATTTTCAGAATACTAAGGGCATATCATGGCTTGGAATGTTGTTGGTTTGACGAACATTATGGAACGTGGCATATTAGTGCTCCTCTTCTCTTTCTCTCTCTACTAAAAAATATTTCCTATTGTAGTACAAGTTCCCCAATATGGCTTAAGCAGTATCCAGACAAATTCAGGTTACTAGACCTCTTCCATCCGCATGCCCTTTTTCTAGTATTGACCTACATGCTTCTATCATTGTAGAACATTATTATAGATATTGGGTTGCCATCTTTGGGTATGCTCATCAAGTTTTATCTTCCTCTTGTTGCGTTTGCACAAGCTTTACCAGATATATTAGCCTGTCGGTCTGTACACTTGTTACATTCTATGCCAGAGGCACCCAACGCGGGCCTCGGCCTCCCTTCACTCCTTCAACCACTGGATTCTGTCCACCCAGTGAGCCCTGCCTTTCGTACACCCCTATTGTAATTCAGTGTATTATGAAAATAATTAACCTTTCATGTTTATTCTGGTTCACCTGTCTAATATTTGGTACGAAAACACTCTTTTGCGGGGATGTGACACCACCGGTCCAATTGTCGCGAATAGACGTTGTTGTGTCCTGCATATTACCAAGAGGCACCACTATACCATGGTTGTCATCACCAGCCCCCACCAGTGATTACGCCACACACAAACTTCTTAAATGTATCTGTTGAATCGTCACTTGGAGGTGGTGGTACGAGATTTTAAAAATCTGACAGTGTAGGAGATATCTAACTCCGTGGCAATGTTCGATGGCTATTCTGCGAATTGCTCACAAGCCATGAAAAATTGGGGTTTAACATTGCCTATATTGTCTTACACTCTCATGGTCTGGTGATAATTTGAATTGTGTTGATCTTTGTTTTGTACTCCCTCCGCCCTGAACTACTTGTTACATCCATTTGAGTGACAAGTAATTTGGAACAGAGGGAGTACTACGGACAAGAATAGCTTCAACGACAACATTCCTTTTGAGTGGGTGTTGTTTTTTAGCAGACTTATTTTAAAATAGTTGAGATCCACTTTTGTTGTTTCTATATGGGTGCACACCAAATTATACCTTCTAAGAATATTAATATTCTCATGATTTACCTTCTGAAAATGGGAACTTGTAATCCTTTTGCAGGCGGTGAGCTGGAGGCGGGGGACACAAAGGTAACTAAGCAGCCCCAGATTATGACGGTGCAGTGGTGCCTCCATGTGGGCATCAACATGAGAAGCTGAGTAGCTGCAACATAGGGCGACGGCGGCATGACGACATCGATGTGAGTACCGGCGAGAAGAACGTGGTAGCTAGGATATAGAGTCAGGTGTTGTGTATGTGTAAGAATTCCATCTACAATTCTACTCCTTCTGTCCCAAAATATAAAAACGTTTTTAACACTACACTAGTGTCAAAAACGTTCTTATATTGTGGGATGGAGGAAGTATTATTTTTCAGGGGCCTGATGAATGCACCGCTCTAATTTCTTCCGGATGCATCAGAACGCACTGCTACCAAGTGTAATACTAGAAAACCAATGCATATAGTTAATATTCTAGGGAATAAAGAAAACTGTGGTATAATGAGGACCCTGGTCTTTTATGTAAACTACTAGATACTGATCCTAAATGTAATTTCTATGTAAAAATTACTGATAGAGTGGAAGAAGCGCACCACTTCATAGTCCTAAGTCAGAGTACACCGTTTGTGTTGGACCGTATTGTTCTTTGTTCAATTGGCATGACTATTTGTATGCGGTGTGGTATTGTTAGTTTCAACATTTTTTCAACTCTGGTTGTTTCGGTCTGTGCTTATTGAAGTAGTCCGGCTAGGTAGTGTTCACATCGTAGTACCTAATACTTCCTACAACCTAACCTAAATATAAGTCTTTTTAGAGATTTTAATAAGAACATATACAGATGTATATAGACATTTTTTAGAGTGTACATTCACTCATTTTGCTCTGTACCGTATGTAGCTCGCATTGGAATATATAAAAAGACTTATATTTAGGAATTGAGGAAGTACTTCACATGTAAGTAATATTAATTTACTCAAGATAGAAACATTTATTTTTGTATCACTATATTCAAGATAATATTAATTTATTCAATTGTCATTTTTAGAACGGTAAAGAACTAGCTTGTCCAATTTGCACAGTGAATACTCTCCATTGCACATTTTTAGACATTTTGTATGAAATATTCGTGTTAACTACATATATTGCCCGTGAATGATGGTTATGAGTTGAGAAAGAAGTTTTTATTATACTTACTCAAATATTGTGCGAATGAAGCTAAAGACAACATTCCTTTATATTGCACGAGAATATATTAAACACATCAAGTAGATCGTAATTCCTAATAGATTATTAGTTGGATCATCGCTCTCTGTGTATACATCGTCAAATTACTTTTTGTAATGACCAACATTGCAAGTGAAGTAGATTACAATTATTACTAGATATCTTTTCTATACATGTGAAACTTAACATGCATTATGCTTATATATAACTCTAATAAAATATTTTAAATCCCCGTGGCAACGCACGGGCATTCTATTAGTTGACTAGAAGAACGCCTGTGCGTTGCAACGCGGCCACATTAACTTTAAGAGTTCAATATCAGTTATATTAATATTACATTTAATATTCTCATACATATCAAGTGACATTGGCGACATTTTTTACTATCAAATTCTCACACACACACTCTCTTCCTCACTCTCCCCCCCCCCCCCCTCTCTCTCTAACACACACATATCCATCTTATTGGGTACGGGATCATAATCCATCTATTTCACACGCACACGCGTTAGTGCATAACAATATGGATTATGTGTATTATATTTGCCACCACAACTTATATTTCCTCGAGCCGCGTCGCTACAGAGCCGAACTCCCGCCCGACCACCTCGCCGGCATCGAAGGGGAATGGATAAGGGTGATAATCTCCTTAAGCACATGAAATCAATTTCCAAACCTACCTTGTTCAGCTTCAGAGAGGCTATGCATTTGTTTTTCATTGGCGGAGACAGAAAGAGAGATCATGGAGAAGAGGAAGAAGCCGTGGATGGAATTATTTTCCACGTGGGGAAAGTCCGATGGAGAATAGGAGGAGTCCATGAAGTATGGAGAAAGATATCATGGAGTACTAATGAGGAAGAGACCGTGGAGTAGATTTAGTTTTTTTCCCAGAAGAGATAGAAATTGCTTTAATTAGAGGAGGAAAAAAATTATGCATTAGGATCATGTGGTGGATTTTTTTTCCAAATTGTTTGAGTGTGGTTGTGGGAGAGATGTGTACGTGAGACTTCTTTACACGTGCGGAGAGATATACGTGAGAGTTTTTTCCTATTTGGAGATACGCGAGAGATTGTTTATATTGTTTTCTGAGATTGAATGGGGTTGTGGGAGAGAGATACGTGAGACTTTTTCAACGCACAAGACATTGAGGAATTTCAATCGTGAGGGAAATATCTATAAGATTTTTTTTTTCTTTTGGGGAGAGATTCATGAGAGATCTACACCGTAATAATTTGGTCCCACCTGATCAACGACTCCTAATTACTGATTAACCTGGGAATTGTAGGGAGTCTTTAATTAGTATATATATATATATATAGAGAGAGAGAGAGAGGGGTATAGATAGATATATAGATAGATGAGTTCAAACGGAGCATAAAAATCGGTTGCTAAATGAATTCCAGTTTGTTGAACATTACTTATGAGAACTTAGGCTTTCGCCCGGAGACAACCACCAAACACCAATGTGAGGGGAAAGATGCCGACACACCTCGACGACGCCTCCAAGGAGTGGAACGGCACCCACATGCGTCGTCGCCACCGGCACAGACCTAAGCTGCACATGACTTTCATCCATAGCACTACACATCTCTAGCTCCGTACACCACAATGGGGGCAACGCCGTCCAAGTTGGAACACATTATCACCGCCATAACACCTCTTCATAATGGCTGGAGCACCGTGGTAACCGCACAAGCGAGAGCACAAGCCATCCTCCATCTCCAGTCGCACAAACACACTCAATATAATTTTTCAAATAAAGCATGCCTCATCTTCAGTCGCACAAACACATTCGATATAAAGTTCTTTTATCAAGTTAAGACATCTATATCTTGCAAATAAAGCATGTCCCATTAATATAATTTCTCATAAGTTGATAAAAGGAGAAGCATACACATAGAAAATAATTTGACTATTTGTGTGAAACAACTCTAACACAAACACACCCACGTGGTAGAAAGGATTTTGTGGATGCCATCATATGAACAGGCAGATCTAAAAGTATTAAATATTCCATGGCAATGCTATGTACTTTTCCGTCTAATCTATTTTGCAATATCATAACACAAGTCATTACAAACAACACTTGCCTTGTCCCCTCAGGTATTCTCAAGGTTTTCACGTAATGTCAATTGAGCTTTGTTCGACAAAAGTACTATTGAACTGGCTAAGAACTTATATTTTATCTAAGTGCTACTGCGATCTATACATCAAAGCATAATCAGCCTACAGATATTCCTACATCAAAAAAATTATTTCTTCTTTGAGATACTCACTCGGTCCCATAATATAGGATTTGGTGCTGCTTGCAAGATGCCCTCTTGCGCCGATTTCACTTGCTGCATGTTGCGTACGTGCAGTACCACATCATTGTCAAGGAAAGCACGCTGCCATTGGCAGAGCTCCTGCAGGTTAAAAGGAACCTCCTTCTCTTGGTACCAGCAGAACCCACAGGTCAAAGGGCCCACCCCGTTGTTTGGGGTGCTCAAACCTGTAAGCTTGTCAACTGCAAAACCTTCTGATCTGTGAAAAAGGAATGGATAATTTTTCAAGGGTTTTACATTGATAAAACAATAAAGGGAACAGAACACAAATGGAAACGACCCTCATACACACACTCTGATCTGTGTAGACAGTTCTTATGTATATATAAGAGGAATGACATAGGGACAGATTGCCAATGGTTGTCGGAAACAACCTGAACCAAGCATAGAAATATTGTGCATTATATAGATAGATGCGCGGCAGCCTGAACCAAGCTTACAAATATCATGCCTTAAATAGATGAATGCAGTGGAACGCACACATAGTTTAATATTAATGTATCCTCAAGAGATGTGTAATATACATGTTCAGGATTTTAAATTTATGGGTAGAAGTAAACAAATATAGTCTGTCCAACGACGACCATCATGTATGTCTTTTATGGGCAAATTATCGCATAATAAATGGATTGGAAGGAGAAAATGAAAAACCCTAGCTCGAATCTGTACCTAAGTGATATATTCTTCTCAGGCTTCTCAACTACGGCACTTCTGTGCACATAAATAATTGCAGATCCATCAACAACAAAATTAATTTCACATTAGTCAGAATCAGTTCAGATCTCACCTAATACAAACACATGCCCTCTTCATGAGACCCTGAACCTGCCCTTAGAGTTCAAATAAATGTACCATTTGATAGCAGACCAATATTTTGTTTTTGCTTTATACATGACTTGCTCACTGCTCATAGTATCGACGTTGGTGCTAATCCAAACGGCCCCTAAGCCTCATGTGGATACAAAAGGATGACAGGCTTGCTACCGAGAATATACCGATTACAGAAAAAGGATGTCAGGCTTGCTTCTAGTTCTTGAGTTTTTGGTCAGATATCAGCTCATCAACCAAAATTCTTAAATGCAGCCTCAATAACCTCATTTCAGTTCCTTCTTTGTCAACTATTTCATCAATGCAGGCTCAATAACTGTCCAGATCTAAACCCGTTATCAAAATACTCGGGATATTAGCTACCGATGAGCATTCACAAGCGAGATATCTAAAACATTTAATAAATCTCACGAGGTGAACACTTACTTGGAAATACTTTGGAAGAGTGTTGTATTTACAGACCTCTTGAAATGCCAGTAGGGTCATTACATGCCGCAGATGTAGAACATATGCCGGGCATATTGTGCTTAAGCCACCAAAGACTTAAAGTCTCGGGAATAAGTAGGTGGTCGCGTCCAACATTGTGATTGATCATTAAAATAGTATTCCAACTAAAAATATTTGATTCTTAGGTGGTCGTGTCCAACATTGTGATCTCCTTTTATTCATTTTGATGACAAGTATTTCCGGACGAAGGTCATTTCATCAAACACCTGAAAGGTATAGTTTAATTAGTATCAGTACATAGTGATTATTGCTACCATGAATTTATATATATATATAGAGAGAGAGAGAGGGAGGGATCATAGTATGCATCGTCCTTCGCTTATCTAGTGCGAGGAACTACAGATAGAAAGGAGAAATATGCTTGGCACTGATGGATATAGAATGCAGTGCATCATAACCAAATATGGACAAAGCGGCGATGGCTGTAAAAGCAACCACGTGATGAAAATTTGCAAATGGAAACATGGAACAAAAACAGTAAGAGTTTCCATCTCATGTACAGTAGTAAAGGAACCCTTAAAATGGCTGTAAAAGCAATCACGTGACCGATAACATACTCCCTGTCGTAAAGGAACCCTGACATATAAAGTTGTACTATTTCATCAGATACCTTATTAGCGCAGTAGTACGTCTTTCTAGATGCCTAGACCCTGCGACCGATAACATACTCCCTGTCGTTGCAGAAGAATGGAAACTGCACAGGCAAGGCAAGCAGTGACGGCACTGATGGATATAGAATGCAGTGCATCATAACCAAATATGGACAAAGCGGCGATGGCTGTAAAAGCAACCACGTGATGAAAATTTGCAAATGGAAACATGGAACAAAAACAGTAAGAGTTTCCATCTCATGTACAGTAGTAAAGGAACCCTGAAAATGGCTGTAAAAGCAATCACGTGACCGATAACATACTCCCTGTCGTAAAGGAACCCTGACATATAAAGTTGTACTATTTCATCAGATACCTTATTAGCGCAGTAGTACGTCTTTCTAGATGCCTAGACCCTGCGACCGATAACATACTCCCTGTCGTTGCAGAAGAATGGAAACTGCACAGGCAAGGCAAGCAGTGACGGCACTGATGGATATAGAATGCAGTGCATCATAACCAAATATGGACAAAGCGGCGATGGCTGTAAAAGCAACCACGTGATGAAAATTTGCAAATGGAAACATGGAACAAAAGCAGTATTTCCATCTCATGTACAGTAGTAAAGGAACCCTGAAAATGGCTGTAAAAGCAATCACGTGACCGATAACATACTCCCTGTCGTAAAGGAACCCTGACATATAAAGTTGTACTATTTCATCAGATACCTTATTAGCGCAGTAGTACGTCTTTCTAGATGCCTAGACCCTGCGACCGATAACATACTCCCTGTCGTTGCAGAAGAATGGAAACTGCACAGGCAAGGCAAGCAGTGACGGCAAAACTTATATAGTTTGTAATGCTTTCCAGAAATATTGCCAGGGATATCATGCAGATAGTGGCAAAGCAGTACTGCAGCGGGCATTCTAGAATGAAACAAAGCGACCAATTTTTTTAATCCTAAGCTATAGTATAGTATCTTGTATGTCTAAACACTGAATAACTGAACCAAATTTCATTGCAATCAGTATCACAAATCTACATCTCTCGTCAACAATCCAAAAACAGTACAATAATTGATATAATTTTGAAAAGTTCAGACACTGTTGCTCTTGAATTGTAAGGCTATGTCTGAATCAACTTTGAAAGACTACACACACAAAATTCTTCAGTTATGCAGTCGCTCAACTAAAAAACTAACTAAGAAGGCTTCATGCATACCTCGGGATCTCTTCTCCAGGCCTGGTACCGCATCGTCGGCAATGTGTGTTCCATCATGTGTAGGCCGGGCCGCCGTCCTTCTCTTCGACGACCCTCCCTGCATCAAGTCCATGTGCTCACTGAAATTGTTGCTCCGGCGCCACAGAAGCCGCCTTTGCTCTACACGATTTACAATCAAATCAGGCGGCCACAACACGCACACACAGGCTGCACCCTCTGCCTGTAGCCGCCGGCTCGCGTGCACCCTCAAGCACAAACCTGCATGCACCTCTGCCGACTGGCCTCTGACGCATACGCTCTGCAATACACTGAGTTTGAGGGGATGATTACATAATTCTGAAAAGGTTCAAGAATTGTATATCTTTTAAAAGCATAAACAACATAATTCAGAATCTACTGGTGCAAAACTTACACATTCACAACTTTCCCTTTAGTAGTTTTTTAAATGCATAAAGAACATCATATTTCTCATGGGCGGCCTGCTGGTTGCACAAATACTCCAGAAGAACCATAGCTGATTAGTTTCACTTCTTTATAGATTTCCATTTTGCGCTAGTCCACCAAGTCCTCCACCAATATCCGCGACAACCCCGTGGCACGGTAAGTGAAGGATACATCACAAATACTCTGAAAAAGGATGAAAAATAAACATAATTGTCAAATGAAGATATTATTATGTAAATGCAACAACCGGAGAGGCTTACGTTCAAGCTGAAAGAGCCATGATCCCACAGGTCCTAATCCGTCCCTTCGTGTAAATAACAATGGAATTGATACAGTGCTTTAATATAGCATTTGACAAACAATAAGCAAGAAGAGGATTGATGCTTCATTCTCTAATACATGTCTTTAGTTCCTGCATACACACTGAACGGATTTAATTCAGATGAAGATAAGGAAAAACGGGTGCACCCTTCCTATGCACATGGCATATCCATTAGAGAATTAGTGGCAGTGGTTAACCTAAAGAGTCTGGAATTACAGTACACAAAAAGAGAACAGGGAAATGTGTAGACATCATATCATACAGCTAGAATGCTAAACGTTGCTCCTAACTGAACTGAACTAAGATGGCAGCCAAATCTGAACTTGAACTCAACTAAATGGCTACTTGAGCTAATATAATTGGTCCAAAAAGGTCATTTTAAAACTGTATCGGAGATAACCATGGAAATAATTTATAGAACATAAAAAAGAAAAACAACATTTAGCTTCTCGTAACCGTACAAGTGGCAGGAATATACAAACAGAATTATCTTTGGGTGCCCAAAACAACTTCACTTCAATTACTCACTATACAATTTGGTTCTGTAAAATGGTAGATCGGAAGTTTCTTTCTGGTTGATACAATAACTATGCATGAGGTGCTAGCTCCAGTAAAGTAGTATATGTTAGTTCTACCAGATTGCAATAATATCGGATAAGCCTCCAAATAGGTGCATGTTGACAAGAAAATATGACTGGTATACTAAGTATTCACTATAACATGCATGCTTTCTTAATGGTAATATTTGTTGATTTCCATATTCTGCAAATACGAACGACTGATGCTTTCCCACCACGAATACATTTTTTACTACCCCACACTAAAGTATTGGAGTACTATGCAACCCCACACCGAAGTATTGGAGTAGTACTGACAACAACACACTAACAATAGCACCGTACCTACAGAGTCTCTCGAGGTCTTTCTTTAACTCAGGAGCGTACTTCAGACCTGACATATCGAACCTGAACCTGAAAACAACGATTGTCGGTTTAATAGATAGTGCATATGCACAACCAAGTGATAGTTTAACTGGACATCAAAATCCCGTTGTCCACAGGCGTAATTTAAACCCTGCCGGGCATGAAGATCATGGCACACACCATTCTAAGAAAACTAAAATTTTATTTGTCGTGGATGTGGTGGTGAGAACACAAAACAGCAGGGGCACACCAAGCAGACGTGCACAGCAGCAGCAACCAGCAACATCCACACATGCACATTAGCAAGCAAGTATTGAGATCTGCCAAGGCCGTATGGGGCAAGATAAGCGATACATGCTTGACCATACGTGCAGTAGGGAATATGTCGAGGGCGCGGCGGCGTACCTGTCTTTTTAGCGTGGCCGCGGGTGGAGACGGAGGCTGGTAGCGGCTCCCCAGGAAGAAGACCTTCTTCCGCCACAATGCCATCACCGCACACGGGCACCAGCATCCTCACGACGGCACCCATCCTCGACGACCCCTCTTGCTCTTCATTCCGCCATCATGGTGGTGGTGTCCGTGGAGGGCATCCGGTGGCGGGTAGCAGCAGGGAAGCGGCGGCGGGTGAGAACCCTAGCTGGATGAGGGGAAGAAATTGGGAGGGGCGTGGCCAGGGAAGGAACAAGATGGAGGCGATCTCGTACCTCGGCGGCGGCGGAGGCGATGGAGGGGATCGAGGGGAGCGGCCACCATGTAGAAAGACAGCGGTGTTTCTCCTTGGCGCTCGTTCAGTGGGGAAGCACTGGCTGCGACGGCTACGAGGCATGGATGGCTGGCGGCGTGACGGCTACAGCCGGCGTCGGCGTTCGTGGTTGGGACTGCAATGGCGTGGGCGAACAAGGAGAGGCATGAGTAGGTTTCGGTCTCAGATGGGGATGGAAAGGAGAGGTGCGTACATGGTGAGGGGGCGAGATACCGGCGGCGGCGTATGGAACCCTAGCTCGTCTCGTTCCTCGGCGCCGGCGGCTCGTCTCGTTCCTCGCGGCGACGACTTGTCTCGGATCGGCGGCATTTCAGGGATCCGCGAGCGCGAGGGCGACGGCGAAGGTATGGATGCGAGGGCGAGGGCAGCGGTGACCTGGAGGCGGCGGCTCCTCTCGTTCCCCGGCGGCGGCGGCTCCTCTCGGGGCTGGGGCGTCCTTTGAGAGATGAAGCAGATCGAGATCTGATGAGCCTGGTTGACTGTTTTCTTACGTGCGGCCTGAGATACGAAAGAAAACCATAAAAAAAACGACGAAAAAAATCTAAAAAGGTTAACCTAAAAAAAAACCGGATAAAAGTGGTGGGACGAAAATTAACCGGCGAAGACTACCAACTGCTCCATTAGAAGTAGAGATGTAGTTTGCCAGTGATGGATCTGATCGCTTTGGTTTTTTTTTTCTTTTTTCCTTGCCTACTTTACTATTTGCTGACTTAATTTTTAAGTGCATGCATTGATGTTGGTTTTGTGCATTTTATTTATACAGAGACCAGTGTGTATGTTTATTGTATTTATATTCTCTTGATGCTCCATCTTAAATAAATAAATCGATCTTTTATCGAAACAAAGAAAAATAGGGAGCGCTACTTCAAAGTCCGAGATTCTCTCCACAAAAGAGGAAAGTCCAATATTCTAGAGCCCCAAAATGCCGGTCAAATTAGAATAGTACTGGTCAGGGAGCCGCCAACCCCAGGAAGCAGAACCCGGCTCAGCCGTTCATCTCGGCTCCGGTGTCCGGTCCGACCACCCGTCGCCTTCGGCCGCCGCGCCGGTCACCCAGACCGTCGGGCGCCTCCTCTCGCACCGCGCACCATATAGCCTCCGCTCTCCCTCTCCGTCGACCGCCGACCGCCCGTCTCGTCTCGAGCAGAAAAGAGACCGCCGACCACCCAGCGGGCCAGCATCCCGGACGACGAGCCGCCGCGATGGGCGTCCCGTCAATCGACTGGGAGGCGGAGAGCCACCCCGCCTACGCCGACTTCGCGGCCCTCCCCTTATTCGCCACCTTCTTCCTCGCCGCCCGCTTCCTCCTCGACCGCTTCGCATTCGAGGTTGTGACACTCCAGACAGTTTCCCCCCGCCCCGCTCAGTTTCGAATAATTTCCTTTGTCGTTTGCCCTCACGATCCAACACCTAGGTGATGCTCGAGTCATTTTGTTACTAGTAGTACAAATGGTAGTTTCTAAAGGGAATGGGGTGCCGACGGTGAGTTCTCGTGGTAATTATTTGCTATAAATCTATCTATGATCATCTGCTAGCGTGGTCATGATTAACTGGTGTTTTTAAACGAAGAAATGCTGTCATGACAGTGAAAATGTTAATGACTGGGTTTTATCATTTTGGTAAAATAATCCGAGTTGAAATGGGGGTTTGTAATTAAGGGGATGCATCAGTTTCTGCATGCACACATTCCTGCACCTGGCCACTTAATTGTGCAAACAAACCTGAACACTATTACCTGCGAGTTGGCATCTTCCTCTATGAGTTACTCCATTTTCACGAAAAAATGTGGGCTCGTCATAGTAGACGAAACTCATGAGCTAACTATCACCTGTATTTTGTGTATAGAGGCTAGCAAGGCGTCTGATTTTTGGGAAGTGGGATGCGAGGCTTGGCTCCGAGACAGATGCAGAGAGGATGAAGATCAGAAAGTTTAAGGAATCCGCCTGGAAAGGCGTTTATTTCCTTTCCGCGGAATTTCTGGCATTAGCTGTGATGTACAACGAGCCATGGTTCACCAACACAATGAATTTCTGGGTTGGACCAGGAGACCAGATTTGGCCAGATCAAACAATGAAGTAATATAAACTTCAGTTTCCCCATGTTTATTAGAATGTTCTTTTTTGGTACCAAATTATTAATAAATTCATTCCTTTCTCCAGGTTTAAACTAAAGGGGGTTTACATGTATGCTGCTGGTTTTTACATGTACTCAATAATTGCCCTTCTCTTTTGGGAAACAAGGCGTTCAGACTTTGGCCTTTCAATGACTCATCACATAGCATCTGTATTTCTCATTGTAATGTCGTACATATTCAGGTGATTAGGCTTTTAACTATCTGAATATTTGTCAAGCTGGTTTATGTTAATTCAAGTTTAGTGCCTTCTTATACATTGCAATCATTACTTGCACACTATTTAGCTAATCTGATTCTTGTCATGATTCAAGTGGTGAGAATTATACTTGCTAGGGTGCAATAGCAAATGAATGTGCATGTCAGTGTTTGGCTATTTGGGCAGTGGTGCACGCATGTAAACCTGTGCATCTTCCAATGAATGTGGAAGGTAGATCCCTGCTGGTCTGTAACATATAGATGACAAAATGCAGACTCCGCAATACAAACTGTGTATACATTTGGTTATTCTTTCTATAGTGTTCATATATAACTGCATGCCTGCATATATCATATATTGTTAATCCATATTTGCGTTGCTTTTTGTATTAGTAAGATTTGCATGTACTAGCTTTCTGTTACATTCCTCCATACTCTCAATTCATATATAGCTGCATATATCATATACTGTTAATCCATGCTTGCATTGCTTGTTCCCTAGAGAAAAGCTTTGCTTGTTTATTAGTAATTTGCCTGCTACTAGCTTTCTTTTACATACCTCCATAATCTTGGGGGATTTTACATGACAGCCTTCATTGAGCCAATAGTTGAGAAAAGTGTGGATTTGGAACAGCTTTCTGCTTCTAGAATGTAATGGAAGAATGATGGATAGATAGAACAAGCATGGATTGCAACTGTAAAAAGATATTTACGAATGTTTACTTGTTTTGGTGGCTGGTATTTTTCTCCTGGTAGAGAATACAGTAGCTAGATATGCAACTCTGTTTGTCGGATTGTCATCTTATAGTTATACCCAGCTGATTGTCATCTCCTGGTAGAGAACATAAACATCAAGCATTTGTCTGCCTTTTTTTTATGCTTCTTTGTTACTAGCAGTTTTTTTAATAATACTAGCAGTTGTTGGAACGCCTGCACATGTTTTTCTTTGGTACTCTGAGCTGAGTAGTTTCCTTAACAGGTTTGCACGAGTGGGTTCAGTTGTGCTTGCCGTTCATGATGCAAGTGATGTGTTCCTGGAGGTTGGAAAAATTTCTAAGTACAGTGGACGCCAGTTGCTTGCTGATGTATCATTTCTTCTTTTCGTCATTTCTTGGGTGATCCTTCGCCTGATATATTTTCCATTCTGGATTCTCTGGAGCACTAGGTACATACCAGTAACTCTGTTCTTACATGGGGTTCTATACTTTAGGTAACTCTAGAATGTCGCTAAAACTTGTGCATTTCTTCTGTAAATTTCAGCTATGAAATTGTTCATATTTTGAACAAGGAGAGACATAAATTTTATGGGCCGATATACTACTATGTGTTCAACTGTCTTCTGTTCTCCCTCCTTGTTCTACACATATATTGGTTTGTCTTAATGAAGCGAATGCTCGTGAAGCAAATTCAGTCTAAAGGGCATGTTGGGGATGACATTAGATCTGGTAGGTTTCTCTTTCCGAGTTAAATTTGGTTAATATATTACCTGTCACTTCAGTCTCAGCCTTGTATATACTTGTATTTATGGTCATTTATTATCCATCAGTCTAAGTCACATAATATATGGCTCAGATTTGCTTATGTGTTGTGATGTTTACTGTTTTCCTCCTTTGCTTAGATTCGGAATCTGACGAGGAACATGATGATTGATTATTTTCAAGAACATAACACGAGGATTGATTGAACCGTGTAGATTCTGGAGGTCAAGAGGAGCATGATGATTAGTTGATCTGTTTCTGTATTAACCGTTTCATCATTGCATATAAAGCTGATATATTACCATGCTGTGCCATGTCCCTGAATCATTGTTCTGTTCTGCTAGTCCTTCTCTGTGAATTTCCCAAATAGATGTCACGCGAGCATTTTACATTTATGCATACTTAGGTCAAACTGAATAGTATCACACAGATACAATACTTCATGGAAAGTATGAGCTGTGTATATATCTGCCTCTACCCCCTTCAAACTTTCAAATCTTTGCAAGGTTTCTAATCAAATTGGTCAACATACAACGCCAATTTGTTTTTGCTCAACATAGCGCGACAGCATATTGAAATTTATGCGCCTTTCTCAAAGAAAGAATTCATGATCACTTTTACTTGACATAGCAAGGGAGTGTAGTGCAACTACGCCCCTTTCTCAGAGAAGGATTTAATAATCCATACTGCACTAGCCAAGAAATCTCATTCTGGTGCCTTTGCATGTTTCGAAACTGATGTCGTAAACCGTTATCGAAATTGTGTGTGAACCTGCACATATCATTAGCCCATAGTAGTAATTATTCTCCCAGAAGTGCGTAACCATGGTTTATTGTTATGTGTGTCTGTTAATGTTAAGCCATGATGTTTCTTATTTAATGTCCTCGCAGATCACTGATATTGGACCTATGTGGTTCAAAATATGTTATGTTATTAATAACTACTATGCTCCATGTTGTTTACCCAAGGCAAAGCAGAGTTGTTCATCTTGACATGTAAAAATGCTACTAACAGTAGAAGTCCCAACCTTTGTTGCTACTCTTGATAATCGCGTGAAATACTTGAATTGTTGTTAGATGTTTTCTCTTATGTCACACTTCACATTTACGTTGGACCACACAATGATTTGTCTTCATATGGTCTCAGAGCAAACTTAAATGATTTACAAGAGATTTTGGACACTTGCACAATGCATTGAACCATATGATTACGGTGTCCATCATTCCATGTGTCTGTCAACACATTTTTTGTTATCTCATTACATCAGAACCATGGAACAGTATTATAGCTACTAGTATCTGGTAGGGCTGGTGGTGACAGCATGTGGTCCTCCTCATGCTCTATATCTGATCTTTTAGCGAATCGACCCTTGATCCGTGGTCGTGCTTCTGCATAAGCTTTCCTTGTTGCATACCTTATGGTTTTCTGAAACTTCCTTGTCTGCTTCTTCTCCTTGTACCTGAGGACCCTGGCCTCTCTGTCCATGGAGCTGAAGTGCACTGGCATCTGAAGTGAATGGCCTGAGAGCTCCATGGCTTCACTGCCAGTCAGGATGTTGCTGTTTGAGATATCTGGTCTGGTGTTGTCTGGTATTATACCCACCTCCATTGATGAGAAAGATACCTGAGATAGAATTGCCAAATAGTCACTGAAATACTTCAATAATATGAGAAGTGCTGGTTTTGAACACCCTGCAATAAGATGAAACTGAGACCTTGACCCCCCAAACTATAAAACCTGCACTTATATGTCGGTAGATGAGTTTGAGATCTTAAGTAACTAACAGCAGTTCAAAGTCCATTGACTACCATCCAGAGTTGTAACCGCCTACTAGGAGGATTGTAACTATTTAACAGCCCCCCCCCCCCCCCCCCCTTTTCAATACAAAGAAACGCAAGCTCTTTTGCGTTTTCTCGAAAAACAGCAGTTCAAAGTCTAGTTGCAGAGGAACAAGCTGCCTAAGTTCTCTCGGAGTTATTTCTACATTTATATTTTTTGTGACTTCTGCATTATTTTAGGTCTGAGGGAATAAAGAGCATTCAAACATTCTGTTGGACAGCTCCTTTTTGGATACAGTATGTGGGAAAAGAACTTGCGGAAAATATCAAGCTAAAAAGCCTGACCTAGAAGATCGAAAAAAAGCAGAGAAGAGATAAAAGAGGAAGGAGAAAATAGGCAAATAATCTGCATCTTGTATCCTAAGTGAGATGTGACAATAATTAATTCAATCAATCTGTTTGATATATTATTTTAACACAGAAATGGACTAACCTGAGCTGCCTTGAAGTGGTACGAACTCAAAACATAAATAGATCGCCGAATGATAATTTAAGCAAAGTAATAGATCAACTCACGTCATTGCTGATGGAAGCTGTGTAGGTACTGGTGATAGCGGTAACGGAGGCAGCCTGCCCTGCTCCTCTAGTTCCATAATCGCTCTCTTGCTGCTCACTTGCCATGACGACTTGTGGAGGTACTACACACTCACACCCTTGCTTCTCGATGTACCTGTTCTGCACATGCTGTTCTTGCATTCTGTATTGTTCTTCTGGTCTTGGGTCACAAGTGATGTTGTTGTAATACATATTGTATCCGACAAGGTTGTAGTATCGATCTATCTTGTTGGCACAATTGTTGTCATCAGAATTTCTTCTGAGGCGCCAAGAGTCCACTTCCTCTCCCTCTTCCTTATCGCCATGGGCAGTGACAGAAGCTTCTGCCTCCGCGAAGCCAGAGGCAGCTGGAATGGCAACAGCTGGGAGTGGCAGCACAGGCACTCGTTGGTGCCTCTGAGCAATTGGGTTGGCAGAGTGCACCTGTGCATCACAGGCGGTACATAGTGCTGCTGCATCTGCATGGCATGCCAGCACCGCTGGTGCACTCTCACAGGTTTCGCAGACACGCACACGCTCATGGCGTGATGCCACACGGTTAGCAGAATGAACCTGTGTGTCACAAGATGCACAGAGATATGCAGCATCAGCACAGCAGTATACTGCGCTTGGTGCTGCATGGCATCCATCGCATGGCCTGGCCCATGGAAAACTTATCCTTCCAGCTTCGTTCTCCAAAAGGTTGCTGTTGAAATTGCAATTCATGAACATATAAATCTTGCAACTTGTAGGTGGAGGGGTCTTACCGAAGACTCTGGCTAGTCTCTAGTGTGTCCTATTCAGGAGAATACATATCTTCTCATGTTCCTCTTCTCCCGTGGCCTTTGATCCTTTTCTTGAACTTACTTGGGAGTGAGCAGAAGCAGTCAGTGTTGGAATTTCAGTGAGGAGTACTAATAGGAGGGTGGCAGTGGAATCCAGTGAGTGACAGGTGGTGTCATTTGTGGGGGCGATGAATGCCGCTGTGCATCTTGTGGTTGCACGCGGATGTTGCTGCTACGCTGCTTGTCTCGATGCCAATTCTCAAATACTACATCATTTTTTGTCAATTATTCGTTGGAATTTGGCACAGGTAGAGAATAAAAGGGTAACAACTTTCACGTAATTTGGAATCATCTAATTGAGCAGGAGTCAAAACATTTGAGAGACCCAGTTTGGAGACTTACTAATGTATAAGGGGTTACACTTTATGTTGTATTTTAGCTAGTTTCCATTTTAGGGATGCATGTGTATTCATCTTTTCCTAATGAATTCGTAATTATAGGCACACTAAGAATTTTCTGAAGCAAATCGTACAGATTTTGTATAAAAGGAACTGCCTGTTTCTTGAACTAGATTACTGGAATAAACCCAAAGATAGGAGAATTAGAAGGCATTGTGGTATAACAAAAGCAGGCAAAGGGTGGGAGATGCTCCTTGCTCTCTTTGTGCACATCTTTTGCAAAAGGGGTCTCTGGATTCCAAAGTCTGAGGTTTTGTGCCATTCGTTCGTACTCCCCTTAGCTGTTCTACCTTTTGGAACCTCATCAAGAGGCAGGAAGCGGAAGATACACGAGAAAAGTTTTAAAGCACCCTGCCATGTCACTAGATAGTTTCAGTGGGACCATATAGATCTGCAAATATCTAAGGTGATGTTCAGCCTAGGAAGTGCATTTACTGGCATCTTCTGCATTTTCTTCGCTGCAGTTATTCATATGGTTTGGTTTGTTAAATCTCTAACCTATCTCTTCCATGACTCGACTATCTGTGACTGGAAGTCCAGTTAATTAGCTGTTAGCTTGCGTTATTGCAGGCTAGTCTTGAAATGACTTGTTCTTATGGATCCAAGTCTTGAAATAACTTCGCTGAAAGACTTGAGCTTAATTTACAGACAAACTTAGAGCTTGTTGTTAGAAAAAAGGCTTGAGCTTAAGCATGTTACCGATGATTCATAGTTTGATGTTGGGTGGTTAGTACAGTTGAAATTTACCAAATATACTCCTGTTGATTGTGGTTAGAAAAAAGGCTTGAGCTTAAGCATGTTACCGATGATTTATAGTTTGATGTTGGGTGGTTAGTACAGTTGAAATTTACCAAATATACTCCTGTTGATTGTGGACGGCTAATACTGTGTTACTATTTTGAGATAGGATGGCCAAGGTGGGTACTGTTGCATGGTGGCTTCATAATCTGAGTACATAATCATCTTGGCTGCTGCATAATAAGTTCAGAAGTCTTAGCCGACTTGCTTCATATATGAACATAGTGAATACTATAAATAATTGAGCAAATCTTGTCCATCAGATCTTTTGAAACAGACTCAAGCCTGTCAACAAACTTATACTGGATGTATTGGAGTACAGAATATATTCAGTTCCAGAAAAGCTTACAGGACTATACTATCTTAATTTCTATACAAGCTATGCTCATCATAGACAGTAGCACTCTGATAATCTTTCCCTACATGTAGTTCCTATGCATACAGCTAATAGAAAACAGTAACCGTTTTTCTAAGTGGCATAACTATGGACTACATATATGTTACCATGATTGTGCCTGCGTGCTGTTGTGGTAATTCTGTTCTCTGTTTGCAATTTAGTGTGGAAAGATTATTACCAAGCTCTATTGTTTCATATAAATGTGATGTGATGAACACTCTACTGAGAGCCTTTTTCTCTACAATTGGTTCGTTGGATTGGAAATTTGGAATAGGATTACGACGGATGAATGTCATGATGTGGCACACTGCTTTGTTTTGCGCCTAGATTTAATAGATAATATATGAAGTTCAGTGTGACTGATTTGCAGTAGGGTCATGCCAGTTTGAATTATAAGAACACATCAGGGTTGTCTTTGGCCCATTGTCCACCCTTTGTGAGGGATTCTCTTAGCATCCTTCACTGCTAGTAGCTCACATGTGCTGGTGTGAATGGCATGGCTGCCAAGGATACATCACTGAAAAACATGTCCCAACTTCCAACCATGACTATGAATTATAGTATAGGGTGTTAGCAAGTTTTAGTGTACATCCTTAAAAATAATATTCAGTGTACCATGCTGGCTTTGAGCACATTTATTTCCTTCCTCTTGCCATAGGCAGCACTGGAAATGCCTAAGTTTTTCTGTGTGTGTGCATGTAACATACATCTCCTATAATTTTCCAAGATCGGTGAGCTCAAACCACCAGCCAACAACACAGGAGACTTTTGATCAATTGGTATGTCGTCGTTCATCTTCCCTTGACTTACTTTCACTGCATTACATATACTCTAAAGTCTTCTATCATTTCCTTATTATAATGGTCAGAAATTGTAACTTTTGCATGGAAATCTCTGTTAATAAATAGAGGAACAGAAAAAATTGTGATGAAAATGACCATGCTGCATCACGCTTTAGGCTTTCCACCCTCTTATCCTATTATCTACTTGCTGCGATTTTACAGGCGGATAACTCTTCAAAAGTGAGTATGTGTATCACGCCCAACTGTAGAGCATGTCATTCAGACTGAGATGGGGTGCACAGTGTGTGCTGATCCGCCTAACCCTTGTGTGCTTATTCCCTGCCTTTCATTTTCATGACTGTTTGGTGTAGGTTACTTTTCTCATTTGTGTACTTAAATGAAGGAATCTGGTTTGACGAATTCGCTGCATTTGCTCACTTGGTTCTGATCTAAGAACCACACATAGAACGACCTTGCTCACCACCTTATCTTTTTCCCTTCCCTTTTTCTCATCCACTTATTCCGCTTATCCCTTCCACATGCTTCTTATCCTCTCAGCTCTATAGCCTTCTCTAGTAGCTCTAGTGGCTTATTTTCAATGTCGTGTGAGATGGAGAGAGAGCTAGGCAATCCACACATACACTTCAACACCCCCTCTGAGGTATGGCTCAAGAGGCCTATATGTAGACACAGAGGGGACAACAACAATTTTTGGATGACTTGCAAAAACCAGGACTTGAACTCAAGACCTTAGACTCTGACACCATGTCAAGCTTCATGCACTAGTCAACACAACCAAAAGTCCGAACTGATGGAAAGGGCTAGGCAATCCACATATACACTTCAACGGTCGCTACCCTGCACTGGCTACATGTGGCACCGCCACACTAGGCTATGGCTAGCACTCCACCTGCGACAGCTGGCAAGCCACAGTGCCGTTGTGTCCAAGGATCCTTCATGGCACATCTGGACTCCCCGACAGCGAACCAGAAAGCCCACGGTTGCGGGGCACGATAGTACCCTTGGTGATGGGCCATGACAGACGAATCCTGGCGCTCCCGTGGTGGGCTCAGCCGGATCCGACCACCGGCCAGGTCCCCGTGGCTACCGGATTCCGCAGTGGCAAAGTGGGCTGCCGCATCCACTAAGGCTAATTTGTTTGAAGTTTTTATTTTTGAATTTTTTGAAAGCTTCCCCAGATTTTCTGAAAGTTGGGCCTAAGATTTTCTGATGTTATGAAAGTTTTGTGTGTGTGTTTCCGAAAGTTCACCCAAAAATTTGTGGAAGTCCGTTTTTGAAAAGTTTTTTTTGTGGAAGTCCACTTTCTATAAGTTTCACCAAAAAATTGTGGAAGTCTTCTTTGCAAAAGTTTGAACAAAATGTTTGAACGTTGACCTAAAATTCTGAAAATCCTCTTTTCTGAAAGTCCAAGATTTTTCATGTTTGATGCCCCGGAGATCACGATGCCTCCGTCGATTGGAAACGGAAGGGAGAAAAAAAGGGGGGAAAAACCAGGTTGGAGCGTGTCGCCTGCTCGTTCTGTCCTTCAAGTGACCGTACTGCTCTTTTCTAACGGGCGACTGCTATTTAGCCGTGCCCCACATAGAATTAACACATCAAATAAAAACTGGAAGCTCTTTGCCCTGGAACGGCCTTCTGGTAACGCAAACCAAACCTATCCACAAAATTCCAGCTATATGAATTAAAATAGCTTGCACCCGAGCCACATTCCTGCACTATCATACAGTGGCTGAGCGAGGAAATATGGTCCAATGCTGGGTTGACTCTGTGGAGTTTGTCAAGAAGTCAACATGGCAATATCACTGACAATGCTGGTGGAACATAAAATCACTCAAGAGCCTCATTCCATTTGCTGTGGTTGTTTCATGCCTGTTCTTTTGTTTGCTGCTGTATTTGATGCAGATCTTCTTTTCTAGAGAAATTAATGCAGATCTTTGCCATCAAGTTATGATGTCAGTTGCATTGAGATGGAAATGCACATAGCATGTTCACTACTTTCTTGACAAAGATTTGCTAGATTATAAGTTACTCCCTCCATTCCTAAATATTTGTCTTTCTAGAGATTTCAACAAGTGACTACATACAGAGCAAAATGAGTGAATCTACACTCTAAAATATGTCTATATACATCCGTATGTGGTAGTCCATTTGAAATCTCTAAAAAGACAAATATTTAGGAACGGAGGGAGTACAAAGGAAATAAGTAGACTAGAGTTTGGACCTCTATCAGTTGAAGACAACATGACACTGCCAGGTTGTTGCAATCCAATGGCAACAGTTTTACAAAAGGGGGGAAAAGGACCAAAACTTGCATCTCAAAAAATATTGCTCTGTCATCTTTATTGTACCAACAGTTTACAGAATCTGTTAATGTAAAATATACCATGCCTAGATAACTAGGTTGTGCCCTTCTTCTTTGTACAGTTCATTTGAGATGTGCTCCACTTCCTGACAGAATGCATCATTAGATGTTGGCTACATTATGTTGTTTGCCATTTTAAGCAGGTTTTGCTGTACAGGTCCTGCTGGAAACAACTGATGATGTTTCCTTCTTCAACTCTCTGTCGTGTTATCATCTCGGTCCAGAGAGCTCAACTGCTTGCACCAGCAACGACGAGTCGTCTGTCAGGTCGGAGTAGCAACGCCCGAAGGTGAAGTCAGGCACCTTGAACTTGTGCGAGTCAGTACGCTGCGACGCCTCCCACCGCTCTGCGAGCCCGTCACCTTCGAGCATCCTGACCACCTCCGACATCTTTGGCCTGTGACCGGGGAGATACTGGGTGCACAGCAGCGCCACCTGCACCATCTCCTCTAGCTCAATGTGGTCGTAACTGCTTCCGAGTCCCTTGTCGACAAGCACGTCGAGCTTCTTCTCCTGGTGCATCTTCTTCACCTGAATAGAAGCCAATGCCATATAAGTAAGACCTCTAGTATGATGAGATCATATGCATGAAACCACACTGTACCATATGAGTATGACAATGATCTTACCCAGTCAAGCATGGCTCCCTTCTGATTTGATGACTTTCCAAACTCAAGTGCAGTCTGCCCGGTGATCAGTTCTAGCAGCAGGATCCCGAAGCCGAAGACATCAGTTTTCTCAGATGACTGGCCCGTGGAGAGGTACTCTGGGGCAATGTGGCCTACAGTTCCCCTCACAGCTGTGGTGACATGCGAGTCACGGTGATCCAGGAGCTTGGCAAGCCCAAAATCTCCAACAATTGCTTCACAGAAGTCATCGAGCAGTACATTTGCTGCCTTTACATCCCTGTGGATGATCTTGGGATCACACTGCTCGTGCAGGTATAGTAGGCCTCTTGCTGCACCGAGGGCTATTCCCTTTCTGGTGATCCAGTTCAGTGGTGGCTTCCCTGTAATTGGTTATGTAAGAACGAAATTTAATATCTGGTCATGTGGGATTCTTTGTTCTAAAGCTATGCCCAAAGGAGAAGAAATATAATGTGAGAATCAAATGCAAATCTTTCTGTAATCATTTTTTCAAGTTGAAGTTTCGAACGAGCATTGGCAGAATGTCAGTTACTCAGAAAAAAATAATCCTTCAAGACCGACTTATATCTGTTGATGAATGGTGGCTATGTCACTAGCTTGTGATTATTCAGATTTATGTTTTAAGAAACAACCATCCTGAAATTCTGATGTGTTTTACCTTTCAGGCGTGATGCAACACTTCCATTGGACATGTATGGATAGATCAGTAGCCTCTCGGTTGCAGTCATGCAGAACCCGCAGAGCCTAAGGAGATTCCGGTGCACTGCCAAGCTGATCATCTCGACTTCAGTCTGAAATTGCAATTCCCCGCCTGCGGCATTTCCATCTTTCAGCCTCTTGACTGCTACTATAGTTCCATCTGGGAGCTTCCCTCGGTAAACATTTCCAAAACCGCCTTTTCCTATCATGTTCTTGTTGCTGAAGTTCTCTGTTGCAGCCTGGAGCTCTCTGAACTGAAACCTCTTCAGGTTTTCAAGGTTGACGTTCTCGATGTGCTGGTCTGCAAAATAACCAACACGCTCAGTAACTGATTCCACCCAAGCAAAACAAGCATCTGGCCAATATCAGCTCGGTGAGTAATTTTAGACTTTTTACTTACCATCGACATCGAAAAGAATCTGCCGATTTTTCCTATGCCTCCACCAGAACAGCAATCCCGTAACTAGGAAAAGGATGCTGATGCAGCCTATCGTAGAACCAAATGCAATTGCGGCTTTGTGGCTCTTAGATTTTGCTGGCAGTATGGTACCTTTTTTGTAAAAAGAGTTGTTATTACAACACTTACCATCTATATAATATCAGTGCAGGGTAGAAATTAATCATCGATGGATGAGATCGACTGACTGAGCAAACCTTGTGTGTTATTCAGGCTGTAGGACATCGGCATGGGCAAAGTTCCATAACAATCTTGTTCTGTAGCTGCTCCGCAGATCAGTGGATTCCCTACTATGCTGCAAGAAAACCAATTAATTTTCCCATAAGGTCAGTCTTATTTATGGTAAACATGTCTCCACTGGAGATGGTACTTTGGTCAAAGATAAAATGACACAGCAGTACTGCGGCCTTACTTGAATGTCCTTGCCAAAGACCCTGGAACTGGACCGCTCAGATTATTGTAGGACAGATCCCTGAGAATTGGGAAGTCCGTCTGACAGTGAGCAGAGCACCACAGAGCAGTACACAACCACATAATAACAGCAAAACAAGCAGAGGATACTCACAAGAAAACAAGGTGCGACAGATTAGCCGACGACGAAGGGAATGCGCCGGACAAGGTGTTGTTGTTGAGCCTCCTGTTAGCAGGCAGCACAATGCAAACAATGAGAAGAGCCACTGGCATGTATCATGGCTCATGTTGGAACAACAGGCCATGATTGGGAAACCTTCAGAGTATTCTATCATTCATTCATGGCTGGCAGTGGCACAGTAGAAGAGAAGGGCACTCACAAGTACTGGAGGTCCCTGAGGCGGCTCACGGAGCCGGGGATTTCGCCGGAGAAGTGGTTGCTGGAGAGATCAAGCGTCCTAAGCTTCGTGAGCCTGCCAATCTCTGCCGGGATTCGGCCATTGATGTTGTTGTTCTGCAGCAGGCTGTGAACAAGAGAAGAGGGAGAGAAGAAAAGGTAAGGAAGATCTCTTCCAGCCCAAAAGAAGCATACTCCCATGTGTTCTCAAGAGAAAAAGGAACAGACATACAGTGGTGGTTTGCAAGGCTAATGATGGCAGGAGAAACTCACACTATCTCGAGATTGGTCAGATTGCCTATGCTCGGGGAGAGCAGGCCAGAGAGGTTCTGGCTTGGGGCTTCCCTGAGAGAACAAATTGAAACGGGAGAGAGATGACAAAGGGTTAGGATCCAAAGGAAAACTTGCGACGGAAATGATTGCTATGTGATGGAACCATGGCCTAGCCGCGACAGGAAACTTACAGGCCGGTGACGAGGTTTTCCTGGGAGCAGGTGACCATGGTCCAGCTGCAAGGATCCACCGAGTCCTGGTCCCAGTTCTTGAGCACGCCATGGGGATCCTTGAGGTAGTTCTTGATCGTCATGAGAGCTTGCACTGCAAGTAGAACAGAAGAGAGATTGCCAGTGTGTCACACACCAGTCGCCAGCGCAAGAGGAACAAACAAAGGAAGAAGAGCCAGTAGTTCTTGGTCCGGGAGAAGAATCCAATACAAACAAAACAAGGTGGCGAGCTCCAATGCAAGAAAACCAAAAAAAAAAAAAGAGGAGAATAACTAATGGGGCTCTTGATTTGAGGAAGGAGCATCATCAACTAACCTTCATAGTTGACGCCCTTGGGCGAGAGGAGGCCGTTGGCCGGCGCTGGCGCGAGAGGGGAGGAGAAGAGGAGCAGCAGCAGCAGCAGGGGAACCGCCTCCATTGGCAGGGAAGGTCTCTCTCTCTCTCTCTGGCTAGGAGCTGCTGGCTGGTGTGTGTTCAAACATGGAAGCAGGCAAGCAAAGGGCGAGGGTGAGGCCAAGGAAAGGAAGCGCGCTCGCAGCCTTTCTTCTCGCACAAGCAGTCGAGTGAAGTTGCCAGTGGCAGCGGCAGTGGGCAGGGAGGGAGGGAGGGAGGGAGGGAGGGATGCCTCTCACCTCACCTCACTCACCTCTGATGTGTTGTCAGCAGCAAATGACACAAAGGAAGATGCCTGCGCTCTGGCTCCAAGCAAAGGTACAAAAGCAGGGGAGGGAGGGAGGGGGCAGACATGCCTGCCGCCTGGCCCCTGCTCGCTCGCTCGTCGGAGTAGGAGTAGAATATTGGAGGGACCTCAATATCGGAGCAAGGCAAAGGGGGGAGGCGAGAAAATTCTTCTTTTCCACCCTTTTATGGCCTGGCCTTCTCTCTCGGGGCCTGTGTGAAAACCCAAGCTAGTACTACTAGTACTTGTGAAAAACAGTGAGAGTGGGCTGCTAACTCGAGTGGCCTAGGCTAATCCTACCCTAAAAGGAGCAGATTAGTATTGATCCCATCCGAGAAAGGCATTAGCTTTATCGGAGGAGAGCGTGGTTGTACTGCGCCACGACTGACTGTCACAGACCACCACGGCCGGCGGCCAACACCTTTGAGGGATTCTTGCGGCAAAAGAACTCCGCGGCTGGACAAGGGGCTCGGGAGGCGTGTGTCAGCGCGCCAATTCCATTGGGGGGAATAAACAAGGGATCAAAAGTATCTTTGGCCGGAGGAAGGCCCGGAAGATGACAGGGAGGAAGCGCCTCCCTCCCGCCCGGCCTGCCTGAAGTGTGTGCAGCAAATGGACAAGGAAACCTTGGTCACCATGCATTACGGATGGAGAATCAATCAATCGAGGATCAGATTAGGTGGTGGTAAAAGCGAGTGAAATCCCAGTGACAGTCGGGAAGATAAACACAACGCAAGCCGTCATCCGGTGGCGCTGTCGTCTACTGTAGAAGGCGAGCGTCCCTCCTGGGTGGCTGGGTGGTGCTTTGCGCACATCAGCTCAGTTCGTATCAAATCAGTAGGCGGCATCATATGAACAGTGCCATGTAGGAGAGGAAGGAGTACTCCACAGGATAGATCGATGGATGGATGGATGGCTGCGGAGGCACCCGGTGGTGGAGGCAAAGCTTTTTTCCCGGGCAAATGGCAGGTATTTTCCTCGCGGCTCGAATATGATATGGAATCCATGGCAGCCCGCCCATACTACTTGCTAGGCCTTGTCATGTCATGCATCGCATGGTATTACTTGTGATTCAGAAGCAAGCATGGCATGTATGTGTATGTACTGATGTGTGGTGGAGTACAAGCTGTGCCTGAGGCAACCAATTCAGAAGATTTGGGGTGATGTTTAGGGGGATGGTGACCTGGCTGCTATTCCTATTCTGATGATGCGCCACCTCTCTCTCTCTCTCTCTCTCCACAGGGACGGCAGGGAGGGAGGCCTGGCCAGAAATCAAATGGCCATGCCCATACCCCCTCCCTCCTCGGGGCCAGAAATCATTGCAGTCTAGCTAGCACGAGCACGAAAGACGTGACCTCTCTTTTCAGTGAAATGAGGGGTGCTTTGCCTTTGCTTTGCTTTGCCTTGCCTTGCTGTGCTGCCTTTGCCCCCCCTCCCCCTACACCACACCTTTTCCTCTCTCCCCTTTTCCCGCCCGCTTTTCCTTGTGTTTTGTGTATGCCCCGTGTACGTGTGCTATAGTAGAAAGACTGCACAAACGTACGTATACGAGGCCATCAAAAGGCCATCTCCGGGCTTATCCCTATGACTATGAACACTCATGAGATGCCACCCTTAAACAGAGAAAAAAGGCGGCATAATTATTGGGTAATTTCAGACACAGCTTGCCCCCTCGAAGCTCTGGATGCACGCACTAGCGGAAGAAATTAAGCGTGTCCGATAAAGCTCGGAGCAAGGGGGCATGGGATCATAATGCCTGTCCAAATCTGTGTTTTCCTCAGGTCCGCATGATCGGCTTTCCGCTTTTTCGGAGATGAGCTTTTGATATTTATTACATTTTCCTTGCCGTCTCCATGGCCACCGTCTGATCTGAATGATGGCACTTAGTGGCAACCAAGACAATTAGCACAACAGCCATATTTTAAGGTCAGGGTACACACATAATAAACAAACAAAAAGAAAGAAAGAAGACGTATCTGTGTGAATATACGACGTACACCCACATCTGCCCGGCCAGCCAGCACTGCTACATACTCAGGCAGTACAGAACAGTACAGTAGCAGAAGATCTTTGCGCCCACAGTCCCTACGCTATGAATCTCAGTGCATCCACTGCCGTTGCTAATGTCATCATCCTGCATGCACACATACTGTGTTTGACTGGGCGAGCTAGGGCGACCAAGCCCATCAGCCAAAGATGCTGCTGCTCATCTTGTGTGTATGTGAGTGAGTGTGAAATGTGTGATCCTCCATCACCGGGCGGTACAAAGCGGTTGCCTTTGACCACCACCGAAGCCCCAGTTGCACAGCCAAGACGTCACGCAAACTGTCAGCTTCGACGGGCCATTTTTGGAGCCGCTTTGATCTCGGCAAGATGTCGACGGATCGTGCATGACAAAGGCTCAAACAAGGCGCCTTGATGTGCTATAAGTACATCTCTCAACATATATTGTATTTCTTTTTGTCCTAACTTCTATGGCAGGGAACCATCAAGGTCTCTGAGAGTCGAGCTCACCTCTCATCACGCTACGCCAAACGCAGGCAGCTTCAGTAACCCCTTTTAATTTTAGCCCCAAAGTACACGTGACCAGGCGACCAAGAGGCCTTACGCCGGTGTCTTACTCGGGCATCAGCGAGGCGAGAGCGTGGCTATCCCGAGAGAATCTGTGCACCTTCGGGTTTGTCCACGCATTAGCGTCCCAAATCCACCGGTAGTAGTAGCATGTTTGGCCGGAACAGGGATGGGTGGTGTGGTACACAAATGGGTTTTAGTTTGTGGTGGTACTACTACTGTAGTACTGTAGCAGTTGGGAAGCTCGAGGGGCGTGCCTTTGGCTCGCTGCACATGCTTGGCACTAGGCTCTCCCGCCTCCGCTCCCCGTCTTTTCATGTAAGCCTGCCGGCCTAATTTGGTTCCGTTTGCGCTTTCTTGCCCCGAATACAGTCCCTTTGTGATTTGAGGTTGTTTTGGTTTCTGATGATGATGACAATGGCTGATGTAACCGGAGCAGACAGGTGTCCGGCTAGTAGATGATTGCATGGTATGTATGTATGTATGTATGTACAGGATAAGATTCGCTGGAATTCGAGAGCCTTTAACCAGATTTTGTCCTTCATTTGCCACAAACTTCCAAGCATGATAGCCCGAAAGCTATTTCCATGTGTCCGTGCCACAGCTATTTCCATAGGGATCTGTCTAGGTCTTAGTCGACTGAGACTTCGCGAAGTCTCAGTCGGCTGACATCATCACGAGTAGATTAGGTCTGTTTACTAGCTCTTGTACTGCTGGGTTGTATCCGGCTAGAAACTGGGCTTATTTTCGTTTTCCTGTTTGTTTGTTTGCTACTTTGGGATGGGCTGGATTATGATTTATTTGTTTGTTTGTACACACATCCGAAAAAAGTTATTGAACAAAAAAGTTGGAGGCTAGGCCCAACCAATATCAATACAAAAAAATTATGAATGTACATACGAGGAGGGGAGTTGTTGTTCAGAGCTAGCTAAACAGAACCGTGCTGTCCATTGTTTATGGAATTGATCAGAGCAACTTATAGATGTTTTTTAGTACTAAAGTTGACTAGCAACTTGCAGATGCTCCTCTTCCTAGTTTCAACAAGAATACATAACATGTTGACACGGCTGGTTAACTTCCCTGCATTAAGTAGCTAGTTAACAAAAGTTCATGTATTAGCTAGCTTAAACTTTAGCATGAGTATGGAGACACGGCGACACAGCTAGTTAACATCCTGTGTTACCTAGTTAACCCACTGTTTCAACTAAATAAAACTAAAAAATCATGAATATTTATAGAAAAAGGTTACTAACCATTGTAGCAACTTCTTCAAAAAGTGAACCCTCTCATGCTTCTGTGTCAGTGATTTCTTCATGATATCCTTTCTCTTCTAAAGCTGGATCTCCAAGACACCGCTCTTTGCCTTCTGCATTTCAGTTGTCTGTTTTATTTTCAGGGTCGCTTCCTTTCTCATCCGTGTCAGTGCTCGTGTGCTGCTGTATTCACAAAATGTATATGTGACATTAGTGTTGTGAACAAGGGGACTAAAAAACAAAAAACAAACAAAAAGGCAGAAAAAACTAAGGATATGAACTGGACAAACATTATAGCCACTAGCACAAATCATCAGACAGTTTTAGTTCCTTTTATCAAGAACACAAACTTTACTTCAGGAATGTTCTCAACTCTACTTCAGGAATACACAAACTTTACTGATGCTTGTGTTATAAAAACAGGACAACAAGAACAGGTGAAACTTTAATGATTGCTTATGCATCTTCTATTCTGATATGTTATAACCATGGCCATCTATAAAACTCTGCAGCTTCCAGCTTGTGTTATACACAAATTTCTACTATGCATTCAAAGTTGCTGATGAGGACATCAACAAGGTGTTGTGCTTATCCTGGGCGGATGGCTACTCGATAAAAGTGTATCAGTTATATGGTGATTGTTTGAGTTTTGGCACGACATACAAGACGAACCGTTACAATATGCCATTTGCACCATTTGTTGGCATCACTCAACATGGGCCCCTCTCTCGACGCCGCCTCCTACGACAAAACAAAGGTCCCCCAGTTGCGTCCAAGTTAGAAGACATGCAGTTGTGTGCTTGTAGTGGGACATGCAACTGGCTCCATCTCTCTCAACGCCGCCCCTTCCGACAAAAACAAAGGCCCCCCCCAATTGCGACCAAGTTAGAAGACATGCAATTATGTGCCTAGTGCGGGACATGCAACTAGCCCCCTCCGACAAAATAAAGGTCCCCAATTATGACCAAGTTAGAACCCATGCAGTTGCGTGCCTAGTGTGGGACATGCAACTGGCCCCTCTCCCCGTACAACAAAAAAATGGAAGTCGAGTTGCGACCAAGTTATAAGACATGCAATTGCGACCATGCCGGAATTAGAAGACATGCAATTGTGTGCCTAGTGTGGGACATGCAACTGGCCCTCTCTCTCTCTCTCTCGATGCCTCTTCCTCCAACAAAATAAAGATCCCCAGTTGCGACCAAGTTAGAAGACATGCAGTTGCGTGCCTAGTGTGGGACATGCAACTGGCCCCCTCTCTCTCGGCGTTGCCTCCTCCGACAAAATAAAGGTCCCTAGTTGCGACAAAGTTAGAAGACTGCGGTTGTGTGTCCTATTGCGGGACATGCAACTGGCCCCTTTCCCTGTACAAGAAAAATGGAAGTCGAGTAGCGACCAAGTTATAAGACATGCAACTGGCCCCCCTCTCTCAACGCCGCCTCCTCCGACAAAACAAATGTCCCCAGTTGCGACCAAGTTAGAAGACATGCAGTTGCGTGCCTGTTGTGGGACAAGTAATTGGTGCCTCTCCCCGTACAACAAAAATTGAAACCGAGTTGCAACCAAGTTATAAGACATGCAGTTGCGACCATGCTGGGAGACATGCAATTGCGTGCCTAGTGTGGGGCGTGCGACTGGCCCCCTCTCTCTCGACACCGCCCCTCCGACAAATCAAAGGTCCCTAGTTGCGATCATGTTACAAGAGATGCACTTGCGTGCCTATGTGGGACATGCAACTGGCCCCTCTCTCTCAACGCCGCCCCCTCTGACAAAAAACAAAGGCCCACCCAATTGCGACCAAGTTAGAAGACATGCAATTGTGTGCCTGTTGTGGGACATGCAACTGGGCCTATCTCTCTCGACGCTACCCCGTCCGACAAAAACAAGAGAGAATTCCTTATTTGACACTACTCAAAAATGTGATTCCTTATTTGGCCCTGAAAAAGTTTTTCTTCCTTATTTGACACTTGATCTAAATTTCTTTCCTTATTTGACACTCTAGTTCATTTTGTGCACTAACGGTGTTAAATAAGGATATGAAAAGACACTTTTGCCCCTAGTGCGTTATGTGACCAAAATTTTGTGCAAGACAAAAGCAACATTACTGTGACATATTTAGTCAAAGATTAAATGACCAAATGAGCCTTAATCAAGTAACACATATATAATCGTCAGTTTCGCGCCACCCTTCCTATGTCATAATTATCTAACACAAAACGTTGTCATTCTTTAGTACAAGTTTAAAAACCTACGGATAATAATGATGATAAGAAAACAGTGTGAAAAAGAAAGCCCATGGCTGCTCCTTTTTTGTACACTTGAGTCAACAGCTAACAAGCTGACTCGCAATGAAAAGAAACTAATGGTGAAAAAAATGGAGATCGTGATGCTGTGATTGAAGAGTTGCATGCCTAGAGTCACAGTTGCGGTGCCATCCGGCTTGATCGTTGTCAGCCTGATCTCTTTCTCACGTATATCCAGTGCATCTCAGCCTCCATCAAGCTAATCAAATGGACGATGCTCGCTCATCGGGTTCACCTATCACGGCGCCAAGCACAAACTGAGACTATAGAGATATCACTTGATTCTTGAAAGTCCTTGTACCTGCATATCAGCAGATGCAAATTAAAGCATGCAAACTGAGAAATCCATGCAGATACGATGACAGATATTATATGATGATAATAGAAATCTCTAGAAAAAATCATGGGCTTCTACCCTCTCGTCGTGCAACAAATTCCCCACTAAAATCAAGCACGATAAATTGGTACTACTGCACGCAACACACTAAAAGCAGATAGTCTGTACCGTTGACTAATTAAATCAAGGGATGGAAGAACTTTTAACACTCCAAAATAATCTAGTCGTTACCTAGTATCAGCACAACCTAGTCAATCAACTAAGCCTTGGATCCCAGCATCAGCCAAGCCCGAGCTTGAGCTCGCATCCACGCCCAACCCTGCAGCCGCGGCAGCGTCTCCGCCATTGCCCTTTCTCACAGCCGCGCCATGGCCCAGACCGCAGCAGAGCTCACGGACGCGCTCTCTGCAGCCCCGCCATGGTCAGAGCTAGCATCTGTGCTCGCCGACGGGTGCTCTGCTCCCTTGCCATTCCTTCCCTCCGCCACCATGCCTTGCCTACCCTCCGCAGCCACCCTCTGGCTCTCATAGCTCTCGTCGCCGCCACTATGTGTCGCGCCGCCGTTAGGGCTTTGGGGATAGGGACGGGATGATTGGGTTAGGTGTTTTTTCCAGTGCACTAACAGAGGGGTAGTTTGGTCACGGAGGAAAAAAAATTGACGGCAGACTGTAACGGGGTGCAGGGCAATGTCAAATAAGGAAGTAAATTCAGACCTGCTGCCAAATAGGGAAGAAAAAAGTTTCTAGGGTCAAATAGGGAATCACATTTTAAGGCAGTGTCAAATAAGGAATTCTCTCCAAAAACAAAGGTCCCCCAGTTGCGACCAAGTAAGAAGATATGCTTTTTCGTGTCCTAGTATGGGACATGCAACTGGCCCCTCTCCTCATCTAGCAAAAAAATGAAACTCGAGTTGCGACCAAGTTATAAGACATGCAATTGCAACCATGTTGGGAAAAGACATGCAGTTGCGTGCCTAGTGCGGGCCATGCAACTGTCCCCCTCTCTCTCAACGCCGCCCCTCTGACAAATCAAAGGTTCCCAGTTAGGACCAAGTTAGAAGATATGCAGTTGCGTGCCTTTGTGGGACATGCAACTGGCCCCTCTACCAGTACAACAAAAATGAAAACTCGAGCTGTAACCAAGTTATAAGACATGTAGTTTCATGCCTAAAGTTGAGCATGCAACTAGGCTCCTCTCTCTCTCTCGACGCCGCCCCCTCCGACAAAAACAAAGATCCCCATAGTTGCGACCAAGTTAGAAGACAAGTACTCTGAACTTAATCCGAATCAAAAAGATCCCCTCATATCTACTGAATTAGGCACACAAACATTTCAATCAATAAAAAAATTGGACAAAAAATATGCCCTCAGATTCTATGCTTCAATCTAGTAATCATTCTCTTATATTCCAGAAAAACAAGAGAGTTTTGAACATGCTATTGATTAATACAGTTTCAGCCAGAAATATGACAAAAACAAATGAACATGCCCCCTCCTACCTAGTGACATATTCAGTAACAAATCTTTCTCTTATTACAGGGGAAAGATTTCAAAAAACATGCTACTCATTAATAAAAAAGGGTTCCATATGAAAAATCTGAAAAAACAAAATAATTAAGGATACCACACTCTCTATTGATAGATTCAGTAAATTATCTCTATTGTTTCTAGTAAACAAAAATAGGGTTTCATTAAAATCTAAAAAACTAAAACTAAAACAACAGACTAAGCCACTCCATTCAACAAAAAAATAATCAAAACATACTACTGATTTCACAAAAATGCTACTCATTTTGATGGGTTTGGGTTCAGTAATATATATGAGGGGGGTGGGGTTCAGTAATTTCACATACATGCTACTGATTAAGAATAGGGTCCCATAACAAAATCTGAAAAAACAAAAGAAGATACCCACTCCCCTATGATAGATTCAGTAAGTATCTCTCTCGATTCCAGTAAAATAAATAGGGGTTTCATTAAACAATCTAAAAAATAACAAAAACAACAGACTGAGCCACTGTATTCCACAAACAAAAAAGGAATCCTCAACCATTCTACTGATTTCACAAAAACATGCTACTGATTTCAGGGGGGTTGGGTTTGGGTTCAGTAACAAAAAATGAGGTAGTCTGGGTCAGTAATAATCCTCAACACATACAAAAAAGAGGACACTCTACATATCACTGCTTGAATAAAAAAGGATCGATTCTATGCTTCAAATCAGGTCTACTGCTCTCGCCCAACAAAAACAAGAAAATGGAACCCAAAACTCCCTCAGATCTACTACTCTCGTCCAACAAATCAAATGGAAAAGCAAAGATGGAAGAAAAAGAGGGGGTTAGCACTTACTCCATCAGCAGCGTCCCCCATACTCTCGTTGGACGTTGAGCAGCACAGCAATTCCTTCGTTTGCTGCAGAGATCTTCAGATTTTGACAGAGGTAAAAAGTGATAGAGAGAGAAGGGGGGAGAGGGGAATGGATAGAGACGAATGACTGCAGCTTCCCCTCCTCTAATTTACCACCGGTGGCCGCTTCCCCTCCCCTGTAACAAACGTCAAAAAGAAGAAAGCAGACCGAGAAAAAAAAATCAAGATAGAAACAGACAAACAAAAAAGCCCAGCCCACGAAAGAGCAAAACGCTCACCCTCGGCCGCGCTAAGGCGAACTGACTAGTCCGAGCCCACCGCGCCTTAGACAGGCCGAAAAAGGCACAAAAACGACCCAGCGTGAATCTACAAGCAACAAACGGATCGGACGGCTCACCAGTCGACTGAGACTTCACGAAGTCTCAGTCAACTGATTTTTAGCAGCTCTGTTTTCATAGACGTGCGCCGTGTCGTGTGTTCCAGCGCCTCAGATGAGGGCCAAAAAGTGCCAACCCCAAACCCAAACCAATTTACATTTGTCCGTGCAGACAACTCTGAATCTGAAGCGAGCTCTCTTTATTTTGCTATAACTTTGTTTGTATTTTTGGTGTTCCATCCAAACTGAAGATCCCTTTAGGATCTATATAGATCTGCATGTTATTTGGCTGCCTGCATCGTAGTAACACCTTTATGCACCGTGTTTGCTTGCTCGCATAGGCTGTGCTTATACTGGCGCACGGTGTTTGGTTGCATATGAGTATAGAGGTGTAGTCACTTTGTACCCTTCATGGTGAGCTTACCCGCTACTACACCTTAGAAACCATCACACCAATCACATCAACAAAACAATACTACAACCATGACGAACTGGACGAAGATGATGAAGTTCTTCGGCCCAAAGTGTAGATCCGCAATTCCAAGTTCAACATTGCATGCCTGCTTGAGCACGGCCTTGGAGTAAATCCTCTGCTGCATGCCTTGTCTTAAACCCTCTATGGCAGCTGTTGTTGTAACCTGACACTTGTGTATTGTATGCTTCCCATGAACTGTAAACCCCTGAAACCCTCACGTGGAACACCACATATCACTTTTTCTAACATTGCAGAAGAGCAACAGACCAAGCAACAAGCAATGGCCAATGAGAACACTAGACATGAAACATGAGTAAGCATTCATGATCATATGGCATAGCAAGTTCATCCTATCACTACTATGGTGCCATCCTACCACCACATTCAAAAGAGGGTGGTGTCCTACCACCGCAAGTTCGCCATCGGCGTGAGGGGTTAATATACCACCTCATTGAAATATACATGCCAACATCAAGAGTTTATCAAGCCCTAGCTACCACAAAATGTACATCGTCGTCGTCATCACATCGCCATCGCCGTCGAGGATCATGCACGCCATCACCACCAGCAGAAACAACACTAGCAGTAGTGCTTGCCCTGCAAGGCCCTCAGCCAGAGCACTCTATGGGCGTCTCCCATGGCAACAACCCAACCCCCTGGGCTTTGTTGTCCAGCAGGTGGCTGAGAGCCGCCATGAGAGCCTCTGGGATGAAGCCACCTTGGTCCATGACGATGATGTAGAGTTCAAGGTGGACGTCGACCGGCTTGCTCTCCCTGATGGCGGTGGCGACCTCCTTCACGCCTTGAGTCATGCTGGTGAAGACGGTCAGCTCGTCCTTCATCAAGGCTCCCCTCTTCCTCTTCCTATCAAGCACCGGAAACATGATCACCATCCTTGTCAGGACCATCAAGGTTGATGGTCTCTGACTCCTGGGTGTCTGGATACTTGGGCCTAGGCGAGTTCAGCGGCTGATTGGAGCCCAGGGCATGCTAGCCGGTTGCCAGCGCAAAAGAGAAGATTTATTGCATCTGGTGGTAGTTCTGGATGGGTGTATTGAGAAACTGTGCGTGCTTGGGGTGAAGCTAAGAATTAAACACAGTAGAGTGTTTAGTTAGAATGGCATGCTACAAAGGCTTAAATAGGTGGTGACTTAGAATGACATGGTTTGCAGCTAACCATGGTGTGGCCTTGGCAGTGCTCTGCCTTCAAAATGATCGAGCAAGTGTCATTATCCCATAAAGCCCCGTTCAGGTCTCTGAGCTAGGACACTGTGATCCACCTCACTTTCCACTTGCTGAGGTGGTTGTAGACCTGGGTCAAGGTGACCTCTTGTGCATAAAAGTCAAACACCTGCTTTGCAACAACGTTCAAGTGTTCCTCCTTGAAGCCTTTGTCAGTCCTCGCCACACTAGTTACGATCTCACACATCTTGTTAAGCACGAGCGTCGACAGGAACGGCTGCCACTTCATGGAGTTCCCCCTGCCGTCCTTCTTATCCTTTGCGGCCGACTTTTGAGTAGCAACACTGGGCTGAGCCAGTGCTGAAGCCACAAATGGAGGAACCATAACCGACACCTCGAAAACATCTGAATCAACGGGCATCTGGTCGATGGGAGGCTGGGAGTCCGTGACTTAGGACACCGGGAACTGGCTCTTGGACACGACAAGGGCCTGACTAAACTCTTGCGTGCTCATGTCCTACAAGCGGGAGCATCATCAAGACCACATCACACAACACATGGACAATATGAACTACCACTAAATATGTACAGTGTGAATGAACACGACATATGGACAAATCGAATGAGCACTACCACATGCATAGACGGATGATCTAGTTCAACACAGCAGCTCAAATCATAGCAAGAAGTTCAATAACTAGCACAAATACTTGCATACTCCCTCCGTCCGGTGAAGAATGGACATCTAGAGATTTTAGGACAAATTATGAAGTCAAGTAAAAAATGCATTGGAAAAGTGCAAGACATCAATCTCTCTCCTCTTTAATTAACCAACCCCCAATGAGCTAAGTGCATATAGAAATTAAGAAGATCATGTGTAGATTGTTATTGGTCTTAATTACCGTGTGATGAGAGAGAAGTATTTTTTTTCTACTTTAAAGTGCATTGGAAAGATAGAAGTACACTCTTTTGTGGACAAATTTTGAAGCCAAACGTATACTCTTTACCGGATGGAGGGAGTACTACACATCAAACATACTACCAATCCATCCGTCACCACTAGCAATCAATCGTTGCCGACATGAAAAAGCTTCTAGCATGCTTCAGATCCATCACCACTAGCTACTAGAACATCACACTTACATAGATCGGAAGATCTACTCCTACCACATACTCACAAATCTATCTAGAACTAGTAGAGAGAAGGGGGTGAATGAACTCACAGACGCCATCGGAGCAGCCGTGAAGGAGGCGTTGAACACATTGGAGAAGAGAAGGAGTTGAATCGCCGCCGCTGTCAACTGGTGGCCGGAGCACTAGCTTCGCTTACCTCGCCGTCGATGTGGCTCCGCGCCGGTGGGAAAACTCGAGAGGGGGGAAATGGTGACGGGAGTTTTGCTGCTGTTGTGAGGCTGGCTATATAGTGCAGCCATGAAGGCACTGATCACGTCCGAGAAGAGGAGTCGTCGAATCACCGCCGTCGTCAACTGATGGCCGGAGCACTAGCGCCGCTTACCTCGCCATCGATGTGGCTCCGTGCCGGTGGGAAAGCTCAAGAGGGGAAATGGTGACGGGAGTTTTGCCACTGCGGTGAGGCTGGCTATATAGCGCAACCGTGGAGGCGCTGAACACGTCGAAAAAGAGGAGTCGAATTGCCGCCGCCCATCAACCGATGGCCAGAGAGTAGCGCCGCTTACCTCATCGCTGATGTGGCTCCACACAGGAGGGAAAGCTCGAGAGAAGGGAAATGATGACGTGAGTTTTGCCGCTGCGGTGAGGCCGACCGAATCGGCTGGCGGTGACACCAATTCATGCGTTCCTCACGGGCCAAACAGCACATTTTCCTTCGGCGCGGGCCTGTCTGAGCCTAATGTGATCAACCAAACGCTAGATAAACGAACTACAAAAATTTAGAGGGTCCAACTATGAAAAAGGCATCCATTTCTTCTCTTTCCCCCTATTGGAAACATCTGTTTCATGCCACTTCCACTATACATCCTCTATCAGTCATAGAAAATTTCTGTGTTTGTCCAAAAGCACAACTGCAGAATTTCTGTGTAGGACATCCATGGCACCTCGCACTGCATTTTCCCCATTCCTATCAAAACCCTAAGATATTGCTTGCTCTCGGTGGTCCCAGACAACCAATTTTTAATATTAGCTACTCCACAGAAGCGAACATGGCTCGAGCGCTCAGGTAATCACATCTATGCAACATCAACGATAACGATTTGCTCACCGATATTAGTTAATAGTGCACTATTTTTTTATCTAATCGCCAACCGAATAGCACAGTACCAGACTCACGATGCTTAAAGCTCCCTGATAAACACGTCGATCACTAACAAGGATAGGGTGACAAAATCATGCTACATAATACAGACAGAAAGATGTTCATGGTTCCTCCCCATGGAAATGTTCTCAGAACAAAGCAGATGTAGCCTCAGCAACTTCAGATACAACCTGCTTGTATTCCGATTCCAGTTTCTCCTTCACCTCTTCAGTGATCTCCCCCTTGGCTGGCTTGGTCATCACCAATACGCAGCAGGTGGGCCTCTTGGTGGTCCCCGCAGTCGCAAGCTCCTGTTAAAGGGAAGCAACCACAATACATTAGCTTAATCTCAAGGCAACAGTGACATCCATCAGTGCAAGTATAATCACAACATACGACGACCATCTCCTCTGCTTCACCATCATATTTGTTATTATTCCTTCAAATTTTGTGGTGATATGAAGGCAAATAACTGGTAGCTGATACTATGCATTTTACTTTCCAAATGTGTCACGTTTCTTAACATCATCAGGCTTGGAACGGTTTCACGCTTGCATGTAACATGGGCCATGTACAGGCGCAAGACAGACTTCTCAAGGAAACCATAGACAATGAGTAGTGCTGTGGCAAATGGGTAACAAAAATGGACCAACATACAAACCCAATGAAGAACCCTATGCTGTCAAGACCTGCCAGCAACCATCTTGGTCTGCCCAGCTTAGAGTAGGCCATAGGGAAGAATAATGAGATAAGACCCATGTAAGGTACTAAGGCAGTTGTACCTAAGTTTGCAAAAGGATTTTAAAGGGTGTGCCTTTTTCTCAATTAGACAACACACTGGGAAGAAAAATAACAGCAATTGACAAGACAACTATGTGATGCTCCTTAGTTGCTATGCACCCACAGAAACATTTTTTTTAACTTGTTCACTCACGTTATTTATTAAAATGCAGGGATAGAGCCTGGCTCCAATTCTGGTGAAATAAAAAGCAACAACCTTAACTTCCTAATTGGAATGATTCCCCGCTCTAATTAGATGTTAAAAATAGGTTAGTGTCGGGCGTGGGGAAAGGTTATGTGATGATGCTCCTAGTTGCTATGCTCTCCCACAGAAACATTTTTTTACCTTGTTTACTCACGTTATTTAGTAAAATGCAAGGAAAATACACCAAGGTGGTTATAAAGACACACTGGTTGCTGACATATATTTCGCTGGACAATAGAGTAGATATGTAAAGCCAAATATGCAAGTTTTTTTAACATCAGGCCTGTAAATGATTTATGTTGGCCTGTGATGTGGGCTTGGTACAGCAATACAGTTACAAATATATACATCAGGAAAACATGCATGCTATCTCAAATGAGCATGCGGAGGCAAATGGGTGACTCCACTTATCAAACATTTTTTAACCCAATATAGATCTTCTGTGTCAGACTGATAGATAAGCTGGTAAAGCGACAATCTTAGGTCTATATCGACTCAACAGAATGCAAGGTGCAAACATATGATTTAGAACATAAACTGTCTGATTCTAATTCAGCTATAGTAAAGTGGACAAATAAAATGTCAAGAGATGTTTCTTTTCTCATTAGTTCCAGCACAGATAATTGAATAGAACACTTGAAAAGCAAATGATAAGACAACTACATGGTGCTCCTTAGAATGTGATGTGCCCAGGGAGGGGAACATTGCAAGGTACTAAAAGTAGAGAAAACAAATAGCTTTCAACTCGATAGCATGGGCATTACTACTAGCTATCAGAAAGACAGAAGAGAGCTTTCTTTTGATGTTCAAACAATTAGTTGATGGTGAGAATCTACTCCCTCCGTTTCTTTTTAGTCCGCATATAATGTTTGGTCAAAGTCAAGCTTTGTAAAATTTGACTAACTTTATATTAAAAAATATAAACATTCACAATATGAAATCAATATTATCATATGCACAATGAAACATATTTTCATACCATATAGTTTTAGTATTGTACATGTTCATATTTTTTTATATAAGTTTGGTCAAACTTTGTGTAGTTTGACTTTGACCAAATCTTATATGCAGAGTAAAAAGAAACGGAGGGAGTAATAACCAAATAAAAACTATGTGAAAGATCCAAACAAATGAAGAAAAAATGTGCGCCAGTTGCACCACTTTGTTGACTTGGTCATCATAGCATGAAGCATCAACTGGCCAGGATTTTAGGTTGTTAAGGTTATAAGGAGACACAGTAATTGCAAATGCGTGATAAGATACAACTCATTGATCACAACAAACTAAACATAAATATTGGAGTGAAAATGCAGCATACCTCTTTTGATGTCACATATATGTATGGGACATTAGCTTCCTCACAAAGTATGGGAAGATGTGTAATCACATCGATAGGAGAGATGTTTCCGGCAATTACACACAACCTGCATGAAACAGAACAATATGTGTCAATGAAATTAGGCAAGTCAAGCCACTGAATGCATAACATAGATAATGACACAACCAGTCCTTGACTTCATGTAGTGGCAAATGGGCAATCCCATCATCAACAAGAGTAGCACACTAAATCATTCAGTATGTACACTGTATGGATGTTTTAAATGACACATATGAGACCAGGTCTCACGGTTAGCAGGTGAGACCCGTCCTGATGGATGACACGTGGCATTCACAAATCACAAAGCATCTAATCCCCCCCCCCCCCCTGATTTTAAGTGGGGGGTGGGGGATGCTTTGTGATTTGTGAATGCCACGTGTCATTCATCAGGATGGGTCTCGCGTGAGACCTGGTCTCATAGAATTCTTTTCCATGACATATGCACTACACTACTAGACACAACTTGCAAGCAAGTCAAATAAATGCACGACATGTTTCAGGGAAGAGTTATCTGCCCTTGGTTGATTGCTATTACCAAGTATCACCCGCACCACACTTAGCAACAAGTTCTGACAGAGGAATTAAGCCCAGAGCTCTCTAGGACAATACCATACTACAGTCTACTGCATCTAAAGAAATATAAGAGGTTTAGATCACTAAAGTGGTGACCTAAACGCTCTTATATTTCTTTACAGAGGAGTACTAATTACTCCTACCAGCAGGGACTATACAGTAAACGAGTAGAGCTGGAAATACCAACCCTTTGCTCCCACGACGGATGCTCTTGACCACCTCCTTGACCCCGCGCTTCAGGCACTTGGCCTCCGAGGCTGGCAAACACGCGGACAACAACCACATCATGAATGAACCCAGGAAAGCTTGATTTGGGCCAAAAAAGGGAACGGGGACAATCACACGAACCTCGGCGAACGAGCTTGAGGGTTTTCTTGGAGAGCTTCTTGCCGGCGAGCGGCTTGGCGATGGGGGCCAGCGCCACCGGGGTCTTCTTCTTCTCCGTCTCCGTGTCGCTCCCCATCGCCGCTGCTGCTGTCGCCGCCGCCGCCGCCTTGGTGACTTCGCGGGTTTAGGTGGGTGGTGGAGCTAGGGTTTTAGGAGAGGACTCGGCACGCCAAGCCGCTCGCTATTAAAAGGGGCTTTGGGCCGGTGACTCCACTGGTCCCTGGACTGCGGGCCCGGTTAGAATTAGGCCCACCCGTCAGAACATGCTCGTGGGCAGTTGAGCCCGGTAGAAAGAAACCCATTGAGACGCCCAAACCCTACCGCGCCTCGCAGCTCCCGCCTCCCGGACGCCGACACCCAGCAGCCGCCGCCGGCGCCTCCGCCCGACGCCGACGAGGGCTTATTCTCCACCGATTCTCTTCGTGTTCCTCCTCGTGGACGCTTCGTTGCTGATTTGTTCTCGGCATGGGCAAATCCAAAGGTGCGGAAACTTTCCCCTTTATGCACGCACCCTGTTGCTTCTCGATTGAATCAGTTCGAATTTGTGAGGCGAAAGTAAAAAAAATGCGCTGCTTTGTAGACAAGAAGGCCTCGCGGGAAGCCAAGGTTGATAAGAAGCTGGCGCTTGGGCTTGGAGTGAAGAGGAAGCAGCTGAAGAAGAAGAAGGATAGAGTTTTAGATGCTGCCGTTGAGAGCGAGGGCGCTGCCGGACATGCTATCGCGGAAGGTATTCGCAATCCCTGCCATTTTGTTTTGGATAATTATGGGTTAAGCCCATCCTAGAGTGAAGTTTTTATGCTTAAAAATGTCCATTCATCGCCTCAGCAAAGGGTAAGAGAATGATCCAGTGGTACATCGTCAATCACGGTTGTAGAAACGTAGAATGGTATGACAGAAAAGCATTCTGATAACCTTCGAACTCATCGGTGTCTCATGTGCACGGCAAAATAGCTTGAGTTCCGTCTCATTTCCTGAGCGCTTGTTAATTTTTTGGTTCCAGCTCTTTGAGTTGTTTATTAGGCCCTACTTATGACTGACAACTATTGTCAAAGCGTGAAATGGAACTATGTCTTGTAGTATAATGGTTTATCTCTTATCGTTGCTTCTTACATATAGGAAGCAAGAAGATTGTATTGGTGAAGCAAAAGAAGAAAATTAAGCATGCCAAAGTAACAAGCTGTTGTACCAAGGCTCATAATTTGGTGACTCTCAATGAGGATGAGGCAACACCTAAGCTGAAGAAGAAGAAGAGCAAAAAACAGCTAAAGGAAAGCAAAAGTCCTGTTGAGGTACAAAGTCCATTGGACAGTAATGATGCTGGAACACTTAAGCTGAAGAAGAAGAAAAGGAAGGTGAAGGAAGGGAAGAGCTCTGTTGAGCCCAATGATGCAGATGATATCCTGCATGAAAATCTCGATGAAGAAACTCTAAACGGTAAGATTGCTTCTGAGTTGCCACTTTGTCTGCTGTGCTACCTTTCAATCATGATGAGTAATGTTGATATTTTTCACATTTATTCTTGACAAATAGTTTTTCATCTGTGCAAGCAACTATGGCCTTTTCCTTTTTTTTATCGGTAAATAGTAATTCCTGAAATTTTCTTTTCACTAATAATAGATGTGCATATATATTTTATGCAGCTGATGTCAACCAACTTCCAGCAGAGAGTGAAGTTATGGATATTGGGGAACCAGAAAAGGCAAAGAAACGAAAGAAAAAAAAGACAGGTAGGCTGCTGTACTTGTATCCTAAACACAGTTTTTCTCAATTACCAGCTATCTGTTGCATAAATATTTTTGTTTCACTAATAGTAGATGTACATATAATTTATGCAGCTGATGTCAACCAAGTTGCAGCAGAGAGTGGAGTTATGGACATTGGGGAACCAGAAAAGGCAAAGAAACGAAAGAAAAATAAGACAAGTAGGCTGCTGTACTTTTATCCTAAACAAAGTTTTTCTCAATTATCAGCTCTCTATTGCATAAATATTTGTGTTTCCTGACATGCATTCTTTTCATTGGACGCAGAGAAAGTAAAGCAATCTGGGGAAGTCAACAGGACAGATATGCAGGTATCAGTTAGAGAGGACAATTTGGAGGTGCATGAAGTTGATACCGCAAATGTTGCTGAGATTGCATCAGTCGATGAAGACTGTTCCAGAGGAATGAAAAGTAATGTCTACACTTCTGGTTTTTTGTTGCCGAAAAGATGTATTTCACTAGCATATATAAAGATCCACTGTCTAGTGTCCACAATGAAAAGGACAGAATGTATTGTGTCCAAATACACTTCCAAGGAATATCATTTCTTAGACTTGTTTAAATCAAAAGATTCATACGAGCTAATTTCATCATGAAACTTACAGATCTATAAGTCTAGCTTGTTACAATCAGCCTAACTGTTAATCATATGCAGTGCGGACTGTAAGGGCCCTTATTAGTTGATATTGTGCTCAAATGAGTTCCACAGTGTTTATGTATCTTTCCTTTTTATACTGGAACCTGCAAATTGATCCACCAAAGTCCAAAATGGCAAATACTGATATGTGGTGTGACTGGTGTCTTGTCAGAATGGATCTTGGAGTACAGACAGAAGCGGCCAGGCTTGAAAGTCTTGCAGCAAAATATAGATGTGTTTATAACTGCACATGAGGAACAACAAGAGCGGGTGCGTATTTTCCATTCATTGAACATTCAAGAATCTGAAGTCAACTGTCCTGATTTATAGCTAGCTTGTTCCGTAAATATTCATTGAATATCTGAAGTTATTTTGCAAGTTGAGACAAGTTATTTATTACAGGAAGAATTTCCCCTATGTTTGTTTTGGCATAGCAACTGCATCATTGTTGTTTTGTCATGTGGTACCTATTTGATTAATTCAGGAGAAGAAGGAAAGAGAGGCAGCAGCTGCAGAAGATGGGTGGACAGTGGTGATGCATCATAAGGGTCGGAAGAAGACTACAGATGCTGAAACTGGAACAGCGGTTGGCTCTGTATCTCTGGCTGCAATGCAAGAGAAAATGGCTCAGAAGAAACCCAAGGAAGTTGGTCGGAACTTCTACAGACATCAGAAACGAGAAGCTCAAATGAGTGGTATGTCAAAAAGCATTTTTATGGATTCCCTATTTAACCATTGGTGCAGTTTAACTTTAATTACTCCTAATGCTCAGTACATGTATGATGCATTAGAATGTAGACTATGTTCAGCGCTGTAGTTTGCCATGGCAGTCTTGTGACTTTCTGTTCGGTGCATTTTTATGCAACTTGAGTGTGGCCACAGATAACTGCTAGGAGAGCTACTTACCTGTATTTGTTGTGCAGAGCTGGCGATGCTGCAGAGCAAGTTCGAGCAGGACAAGAAGAGGATACAGCAGCTGCGGGCTCAAAGGAAATTCAAGCCTTACGGATTTTGAAGGGGGCTCCTCCATGGAGAGGCAGTGTTCGTTCCACATCACTCGAGACCAGCCGTCGCTGGAGTGCTGGCTTGGTTGCTATGTTGAACGTGCACCACATTCCTTTTTTTGACAGAAAATGTTGCATCATTGGACAAATGTACCATGCTTCTTGACTGGGAACTGTGCCAGTCGTGTACAATGGCTTGAACATTCGCAGCAAATGCATTATTGGTTATCTGGCCCATTTTGTGGATCAATACTTGTGCTGTTGAGGAGCTGAAGGTGGTCGGTGAGGCAGTCGCTTAGGTTCTGCCTTCCTGGGGATTATGATGTCTCGGCAGTCGGCACCCGTGCCGTGTCTCTTGTGCTTTAATGCAAGCGTACTGGTCAATTATTTCTGCTCCTTTTTAACAGAAAAATCAGGCGCTCTACTCATTTCAGTAACAGAAAAATTGCCTGGGTTCATGGGGGATAGGTCGGAATTGTAGCGATGTGAGTATTTGATTTCTAATTTCTAGGGTTAAGGGTAGTTGTGATTTGGGGATTTTAAATTTCATCTAGTTTGCTTCATAATTGTGATTTGTTAGATCCCCAATACCATGCATGTCTTCATTTTTTGTGGATGGCACACATGCAGGAGGTTTTTGGGATGTGCAGGACATGTTCATGGTGTGTATGCAGTTGATCTGTTCATTTAGAGAGAAGGCAATTTCATGAATTACTTTGGCCACTAAATATTCTTCAGCCAGACAATGTATTTTGTGTTAATTAGTGTTTTTCAGTTAGACAATGTTGTGTAGCTAGTAGGAATTTATTTGTTATCAGTTGTCCATTTCTATAGTTTTATGAATTTTGACCACTGATTATTCATTCATCCATCCATACTTAGAGAACGAACTATGTTTTGTTCAGAATAGGCAATGTAGGTGATGTTGGTCCGAGGTTGTAGGAATTTATGCAATCAATTGTGTTAACTAGATGTTGTTCTATTAATTTGTAGGAAGGAGAAAGTTGTGATTTTATTCAACGAGTTGATTTAGAGTGGCCACGAACACTAAAGAAAGCACCGACCAACTAGGGACATGTATGAAAGTGAGAAAGTATGTAGAGTTAGGGATAGTCTTGAGCATCTTGAAGAAAAGTTTGAGTTATCTAATGGGAGAAGAAAGCTTCAGGTTGAGCATAGGAATGTGCAAGACGAACTTAAGAAAGTTGTGGAGGAGAATCAAGTGACACTAGCTCTAAAGACTAAAGCAGAACATGCTTGATTGAGGTAAGGGCATGATTGGAGCATAAGAGAGTTCTAGATGGGGCAACTTCAAATTTTCGCAAAGTGACGAGGATCAAGGCAGAGAGCGGGACAGTGATAGACTGTTGAGAAGAAAACACTTGAGTACATGGTTGCATGCTTTCTTAAAGAGAAAGATGGGGAGCATGGCAAAAATTAGGAAGATAAAGGAAATTTTGTGATGAGTAGTTATGTCCAAGTTATGTGATAATTGTTGAACTAGTAGTTATGTTCTTATGGCAATGTCCCCAATTTAATTGTGTGCTAGAGCTTTCAAGATCTCTGTCCATTCCATTGAGTTAATTGTGAGTTGAACTATCCATTTCCAGAATGATGTTTATATTGAGATGTTGATGAACACATGATGTTGAATGTGGTGTTGATGTTGATGTTACTGGTGATGTTGATTGTTGTTGAACAAGTGATGGTGATTGTTTCAGCCTAAACTGAGCACTACCTCCCCTTTATTCCGGTCATCAATTCAACATAGAAATATATGGCTATCATCATGACCACATACATAGCAAAGATATATGACCATCATCATCACAACATCACAAACAAGGCAAAACATGCACTTGCACAACATACATATCTATCAATCTAGTTACGCCACCGGTTCAAAGCAAGTTCACAACACTTGCACTAGCACCACAAGTTCAAAGGAAGCTCACAGGAAGCTCACATCACAAAATGATCATGCAGGCCTATAGTTGAGTTCCAACACTAACACATTGCTAGTGGAACCACCAACCACCACTAATACATTGCTGGAGCCCAGTGGCAGAGCTACACAAGATTGGTTGGGGGGGTGGGGGCAAGGGAGAAAATGTCCAATTCTAGGGGGGCAAAAGATGTATTTATTCCAATCTGCACCTCCATATAAAAATTTCTTCACAAAATTTACCAAACCTGGGGAGGCCATGGCCCCTGCAGGGTTGCATGTAGCTCCACCAATGCTGGAGCCTACCATAGCTGTCCACACACTCCTCACCTACAATCCTCTCAGGGCCCAAATCGGATCCGCCACACCACTACACACCCTCTGGGCATCACCATTGCACTTATTCCCGAATCACTTATGCGTGTCTCTAGCGGCAGCCTGCTTACCGCCGTGAACCTCGTTAATTAGTTCACCATTGGGCATAAATTGAAATTTAACACTAAAGTTATATTGTGGTATATACACTACTAGGGAAAAGCCTAGCAGTAGCGCGGGTTAAATACTTATCAGTAGCGCGGGTGGCCGCGCTACTGATACGGTGCTACATCTAATGCTTATCAGTAGCGCGGTTCGACCTGCACTGCTGCTATCTAGGAATAGCAGCAACGTCTGTATGCAGCACGCGCTGCTGCTAATAGCTGCAGCGCCCTTTAACAAAGAGTGCTACTGCTAAGAGCACGCTGCTGCTAAAGCCATACCCCGCGCTACTGTTATTAGTTTTTGAATTTTTTTATGCTCCTTATTTTTTGTTGCTGAATTTTTTTTAGGGCTTTATACAATAATCTCTAGCATATCATACACATACAAATGTAATCATAGTATATACATCCAAATAGTCTCATCAAATATTGTCATCATCATAATCATCATCCAACACAAAAGTGGTCTCTCATTATCATCTCGAAAATAGCGATACAAGTCTCGAATACTTGCAACTACGTCGTCATCCATCTAAACAATGATATACGTGAGAAGAGCTATCACTATGAGTGATAGCGGAACTATGCAGTACATGAGGCGGCGGTTATGAGTCCTCTCTCGCGCTAGCGTGAACCTCAAGTAACTAGCTTCTACTTCTTGTCTGCTTTTGAAGCCTTTATGGCTGGCGCCCAAGACCCCCTCCACTTGCGCCTGACACTCAGGGCACTCATCGTACACTCCCGGAACCTTCCCTTTGTACACGACGTAGCACTCCTTCTTCGCCATCAAGAATCTAGGTACCTGTTAGAGATGCATCTTCATCAAGAGAATGTACGATCATATGCAACAAAATATACTAGAGCAACACGAAAAAGAAAGGGTTAGCAACTAGATGCAACATATAGTACGCAAACTAATTAACTAGAGGTACATAGGTCATCGTACCCAAACTAACAAAGTAGCATTATGCAAATTCGGCAGGGACCGTGGACATCACAAAGTTTCATCGCTACAGAAAGTATACAAGTTCAATCGACACATATCATCATCATCGACATCGTAAATCACTACAAGTTTCATCCTTCCATATCATCAAGGATGGACCCTAGCTTCTTGAACGACGTGAGGTCATGACATTGCATGCCTATGCGAGTTCGGACGTCATCTCGCGATATAGGGCCATGGTGGAACATCCCTTCTCATTGATAACCCACAAGTATAGGGGATCACAATAGCTTTCGAGGGTAGATTATTCAACCCAAATTTATTGATTCGACACAAGGGGGGCCAAAGAATATTCTCAAGTATTAGCAGCTGAGTTGTCAATTCAACCACACCTGGAAACTTAGTATCTGCAGCAAAGTGTTTAGTAGCAAGTAATATGATAGTGATGGTAATGGTAACAAAAGAGTAACGAAAGCAAAGTAATGTTTTTGGTATTTTGTAGTGATTGTAACAATAGCAACGGGAAAGTAAATAAGCGTAAACCAGTATATGGAAAGCTCGTAGGCATCGGATCAATGATGGATAATTATGCCGAATGCGGTTCATCATGTAACAGTCATAACATAGGGTGATACAGAACTAGCTCCAATTCGTCAATGTAATATAGGCATGTATTCCGAATATAGTCATACGTGCTTATGGAAAAGAACTTGCATGACATCTTTTGTCCTACCCTCCCGTGGCAGCGGGGTCCTAATGGAAACTAAGGGATATTAAGGCCTCCTTTTAATAGAGAACCGGAACAAAGCATTAGCACATAGTGAATACATGAACTCCTCAAACTACGGTCATCACTGGTAAGTATCCCGATTATTGTCACTTCGGGGTTAACGGATCATAACACATAATGGGTGACTATAGACTTGCAAGATAGGATCAAGAACTCTCATATATTGATGAAAACATAATAGGTTCAGATCTGAAATCATGGCACTCGGGCCCTAGTGACAAGCATTAAGCATAGCAAAGTTATAGCAACATCAATCTCAGAACAGTGGATACTAGGGATCAAACCCTAACAAAACTAACTCGATTACATGGTGAATCTCATCCAACCCATCACCGTCCAGCAAGCCTACGATGGAATTACTCACGCACGGCGGTGAGCATCATGAAATTGGTGATGGAGGATGGTTGATGATGACGACGGCGACGAATCCCCCTCTCCGGAGCCCCGAACAGACTCCAGATCAGCCCTCCCGAGAGGTTTTAGGGCTTGGCGGCGGCTCCGTATCGTAAAACACGATGATTTCTTCTCTCCTATTTTTTTCTCCCCGAAAGCAGTTATATAGAGTTGGAGTTGGAGTCGGGAGGTCTCCAGGGGGCCCATGAGGTAGGGGGCGTGCCCTAGGGGGGGCGCCTCCCACCCTTGTGAGAAGGGTGTGGGCCCCCTGGTCTTCATTTTTGGCGAGATTTTTTTATTATTTATTGTAAGATATTCCGTGGAGTTTCAGGTCATTCCGAGAACTTTTGTTTTCTGCACATAAAACAACATCATGGCAATTCTGCTAAAAATAGCGCCAGTCCGGGTTAGTTCCATTCAAATCATACAAGTTAGAGTCCAAAACAAGGGCAAAAGTGTTTGGAAAAGTAGATACGACGGAGACGTATCAACTCCCCCAAGCTTAAACCCTTGCTTGTCCTCAAGCAATTCAGTTGACAAACTGAAAGAAATAAAGAAAAAACTTTTACAAACTCTGTTTGCTCTTGTTGTTATAAATATGTCAAGCTAGCATTCAAGTTTTCAGCAAAGATTATAACTAACCACATTTGCAATAATTCTCAGGTCTCATGATTACCCATATCAATAGCATAATCAACTAGCAAGCCATAATAATAAATCTCGGATGACAACACTTTCTCAAAACAATTATAATATGATATAACAAGATGGTATCTCGCTAGCCCTTTCTGAGACCGCAAAACATAAATGCAGAACACCTTTAAAGATCAAGGACTGACTAGACATTGTAATTCATGGTAAAAGAGATCCAATCATAGTCACACCCAATATAAATTAATAGTAATGAATGCAAATGACAGCGGTGCTCTCCAACTGGTGCCTTTTAATAAGAGGGTGATGACTCAACATAAAAGTAAATAGATAGGCCCTTCGCAGAGGGGAGTAGGGATTTGTAGAGGTGCCAGAGCTCAGTTTTAAGATAGAGGTGAATAACATTTTGAGCGGTATACTTTCATTGTCAACATAACAACCAAGAGATGGCGATATCTTCCATGCTACACACATTATAGGCGGTTCCCAAACAGAATGGTAAAGTTTATACTCCCCCTCCACCAACAAACATCAATCCATGGCTTGCTCGAAACAACGAGTGCCTCCAACATACATTAGGTCCCAGGGGGAGTTTTGTTTGCAATTATTTTGATTTAGTTTGCATAAAGCATGAGACTGGGCATCCCGGTGACCAGCCATTTACCTCGTGAGTGAGGAGCGGAGTCCACTCCTCTTGAGAATAACCCGCCTAGCATGGAAGATACAGACAACCCTAGTTGATACATGAGCTATTCGAGCATACAAAACAGGATATTTATTAGAAGGTTTAGAGTTTGGCACATACAAATTTACTTGCAACGGCAGGTAGATACCGCATATAGGAAGGTATAGTGGACTCATGTGGAATAACTTTGGGGTTTAAGGAGTTTGGATGCACAAGCAGTATTCCCGGTTAGTACAGGTGAAGGCTAGCAAAAGACCGGGAAGCGACCAACTAGAGAGCGACAACAACCATGTACATGCATTAAAATTAATAAACATTGGATGCAAGCATGAGTAGGATATAATCCACCATGAACATAAATATCGTGAAGGCTATGTTGATTTGTTTCAACTACATGCGTGAACATGTGCCAAGTCAAGTCACTTAAATCATTCAGAGGAGGATACCACCCTATCATACCACATCATAACCATTTTAATAGCATGTTGGCACGCAAGGTAAACCATTATAACTCATAGCTAATCAAGCATGGCACAAGCAACTATGATCTCTAATTGTCATTGCAAATATGTTTATTCATAACAAGCTGAATCAAGAACGATGAACTCATCATATTTACAAAAACAAAAGAGGTCGAGTTCATACCAGCTTTTCTCATCTCAGTCAGTCCATAATATATCATCATAATTTCCTTTCACTTGCACGACCGAACGATGTGAATAATAATAAGAGTGCACATGCATTGGACTAAGCTGGAATCTGCGAGCATTCAATAAACAGGAGAAGACAAAGCAATATGGGCTCTTTTGTCAGATAAACAATAATGCATATAAGAGCCATTTTAACAATTTAATCATGGTCTTCTCCTACTAACCCCCAAGGAAAGAAAAGAAATAAAACTATTTACACGGGAAAGCTCCCAATAAGCAAAAGAAGAACAGGAAATATTTTTGGGTTTTCTTTTTAATTACTACTACAAGCATGGAAAGTAAATTAATTAAAAGCTACAACTAATTTTTTTGGTTTTTCTTAAGGTTTATTAAACACACAAGAAGAAAGCATAAAAGGAAATAAACTAGCATGGATGATACAATGAAAAAGTATGAACAACGACATCTAGCAATAAGTGTGTGTGAACATAAATGTAATGTCGGTGAGAAATACGTACTCCCCCAAGCTTAGGCTTTTGGCCTAAGTTGGTCTATGGCCACGGCTGGCCTGGCTGATATCCATAATAATAGTTGTTGGGGTCGTACTGCGATGAGGAAGAAGAAGGCTCCGATTGCCACTGGCTGGCAATCATCTCCGGATCCCACTGATAGTTAGACTGTCGTGAAGGATCAAATTGTGGTTCCGGTTCTGGCTCCTCGGCTGGTGCAGGGTTCCGGTAGGCGTGGATAGCCGTCAATGGAACAAGGTACGTACTGATCGCATTGGTCGTGGAGGAAAGCGGTGAGGCCTGCATCATGAGCCAATTCATGAAAATCTTCATAAATCCCGGCTGCTCTCAAGAAATCCTCGGAAGGCCATTCACACGCCCGAACCTCCGCGGTGCGCGGCAAATTATACTTAGGCTTCGGTGCCTTTTCCTTCAAGCTTTGGCTCGATGAGCCCCTCAATAATCTCCTCATCATTTTCTGAAAAATTCTGAAATTTTTAGTAACTTCAAAATAAAAGTAAACCAAACTCAATAATATTGATAGCAACTACTCCTACAAGTGCCTAGAGCCTATATCATGCATCAAAACTACTTTTGACCATATAAATTTGACATGCAAGCTCAAGAACAGGGTCACCTAAGCAACACAAATTTGCAATGAATAAAGCACTAGAACAAAAACTAATTGGACCAATGGAGGAGTCACATACCAAGGAACAATCTCCCCAAGCAGTTTTGTGAGAGGTGCTTTGAGCAAGGAGATCGAAAATGGCAGCAAAACGAGCTTGGACTCGGGTTTGAGCTGGTTTTTCGTGTTTGTGGGAGGAAGAAGAAGAGGATGGGTGCAGGAATAAGTGGAGGAGGGCCACCGTGGGCCCACGAGGCAGGGGGGCGCGCCCTCCACCCTCGTGGCAAGGTGGTTGCCCCCCTGGTGTGTTCTTTGTTCCATAAATCCTCAAATATTCTATAAAAAATCATATTTAATTTTCAGGGCATTTGGAGAACTTTTATTTTCGAGGTATTTTTATATTGCACGGATAATCAGATAACAGACAGGGAATTATTTATTTTTATTTTATTTCAACTAAATAACAGAAAGTATAGAGAGGGTACAGAAGGCTATGCTTCTAGTTTCATCCATCTCATGCTCGTCAAAAGGAATCCACTAACAAGGTTGATCAAGTCTTGTTAACAAGCTCATTCCGATTAACATGAAACCGGAGAAATTTCGAATAACACTAAGTTACCTCAACGGGGATATGCACATCCCCAATAATAAGTATATCATATTTCTTCTTGACAGTAGGAAGAGGAAATTCAAAACATCCAAATATAATCGATGGAATTTTTTCGATAGAATTGATACTATGAACTTGAGGTTGTTTCCTCGGAAAGTGTACCGTATGCTCATTACCATTAACATGAAAAGTGACATTGCCTTTGTTGCAATCAATAACAGCCCCTGCAGTATTCAGAAAGGGTCTTCCAAGAATAATAGACATACTATCATCCTCGGGAATATCAAGAATAACAAAGTTCGTTAAAATAGTAACGTTTGCAACCACAACAGGCACATCCTCACAAATACCGACAGGTATAGCAGTTGATTTATCAGCCATTTGCAAAGATATTTCAGTAGGTATGAACTTATTCAAATCAAGTCTACGATATAAAGAGAGAGGCATAACACTAACACCGGCTCCAAGATCACATAAAGCAGTTTTAACATAGTTTCTTTTAATGGAGCATGGTATAGTAGGTACTCCTGGATCTCCAAGTTTCTTTGGTATTTCACCCTTAAAAGTATAATTAGCAAGCATGGTGGAAATTTCATCTTCCGGTATCTTTCTTTTATTTGTAATAATATCTTTCATGTACTTAGCATAAGGATTGGTTTTGAGTATATCAGTTAATCGCATACGCAAAAAGATAGGTCTAATCATTTCAGCAAAGCGCTCAAAATCCTCATCATCCTTTTCCTTGGATGGTTTGGGAGGAAAAGGCATGGGTTTCTGAATCCAAGGCTCTCTTTCTTTACCATGTTTCCTAGCAACAAAGTCTTTCTTATCATAACGTTGATTCTTTGATTGTGGGTTATCAAGATCAACAGCAGGTTCAATTTCTACATCATTATCATTACTAGGTTGAGCATCATTATGAACATCATCATTAGCATTTTCATTAGGTTCATGTTCATTACCGGATTGAGTTTCGGCATCAGAAATGGAAATATCATTTGGATTATCAGGTGGTTCAGCAATAGGTTCACTAGAAGTTTGCACAGTTCTATCATTTTTCTTTTTCTTCTTTTTAGAAGAGCTACGTGCATCAATTTTATTTCTCTGAGAATCTTGTTCAATTCTCTTAGGGTGGCCTTCAGGATACAAAGGTTCCTGAGTCATTATACCAGTTCTAGTAGCCACTTTAACAACATAATCATTTTTCTTACTATTCATCGCATTGAGAAATTCTTTTTGAGCTTTAAGTACTTGTTCTACTTGAGTGGTAACCATAGAAGCATGTTTGCTAACAAGTTTAAGTTCACCTCTAATATTAGCCATATAGTCACCGTATTTAATCATATCAGCATCTTGTTTTAATTGTCTACCAAAATAAGTATTGAAGTCTTCTTGTTTAAACATAAAATTATCAAACTCATCCAAGCATTGACTAGCAATTTTAGCAGGAGGGATTTCAGCTTTATCATATCTATAGAGAGAATTTACCTTTACTACCTCTGTCGGGTTATCGGGGTCTGGAGGTTCTTCAATAAATAAAGGATTAAGATCATATGTTTCTTCGACAGGCGGTAAATTAAGACCATGTATTTCTTCAATAGGACGTAAATTCTTAACATCTTCAGCTTTAATACCTCTTTCTTTCATAGATTTCTTTGCCTCTTGCATATCTTCGGGACTGAGAAATAGAATACCCCTCTTCTTCGGAGTTGGTTTAGGAATAGGATCATTAATTGGAGCAGGAGCTGGCTCAGGAGGTGCCCAATTATTTTCATTTGTCAACATATTATTCAATAAGATTTCAGCTTCATCCGGTGTTCTTTCCTTGAAAAGAGAACCAGCACAACTATCCAGGTAATCTCTGGAAGCATCGGTTAGTCCATTATAAAAGATATCAAGTATTTCATTTTTCTTAAGAGGATGACCAGACAAAGCATTAAGTAACTTGAGAAGCCTCCCCCAAGCTTGTGGGAGACTCTCTTCTTTAATTTGCACAAAGTTGTATATTTCCTTTAAAGCAGCTTGTTTCTTATGAGCAGGGAAATATTTAGCAGAGAAGTAGTAAATCATATCCTGGGGACTACGCACACAACCAGGATCAAGAGAATTAAACCATATCTTAGCATCACCCTTTAATGAGAACGAAAATATTTTAAGGATATAAAAGTAGCGAGATCTCTCATCATTAGTGAACAGGGTGGCTATATCATTTAATTTAGTAAGATGTGCTACAACAGTTTCAGATTCATAGCCATGAAAAGGATCGGATTCAACCAAAGTAATTATATCAGGATCAACAAAGAATTCGTAATCCTTATCAGCAACACAGATAGGTGAAGTAGCAAAAGCAGGGTCAGGTCTCATCCTAGCATTTAAAGATTGCTTATTCCATTTAGCTAATAACCTTTTGAGTTCATATCTATCTTTGCAAGCTAAAATAGCTAAAGACGCATCTTGATTAAATAAATAACCCTTAAGAGTAACAAGTGATTCTTCATCATCACTTTCATCTTCATAATCAGATTCAATATTTTCAATCTCTCTAGCCCTAGCAAGTCGTTCCTCAAGAAAATCACTAAGTGGCATAGTAGTATCAGGCATAGAGGTAGTTTCATCATAAGTATCATGTATAGCAGAAGTAGCATCATCAATAACATGCGACATATCAGAACGAATAGCATAAGCAGGTTTAGGTGTCGCAAGCTTACTCATAACAGAAGGTGAATCAAGTGCAGAGCTAGATGGCAGTTCCTTACCTCCCCTCGTAGTTGAGGGATAGATCTTGGTTTTTGGATCTCTCAAGTTCTTCATAGTGATAACTAGATATAAATCCCAAGTGACTCAAAGAATAGAGCTATGCTCCCCGGCAATGGCGCCAGAAATTAGTCTTGATAGCCCACAAGTATAGGGTATCGCAACAGCTTTCGAGGGTAGAGTATTCAACCCAAATTTATTGATTCGACACAAGGGGAGCCAAAGAATATTCTCAAGTATTAGCAGCTGAGTTGTCAATTCAACCACACCTGGAAACTTAGTATCTGCAGCAAAGTGTTTAGTAGCAAGTAATATTATAGTGATGGTAATGGTAACAAAAGAGTAACGAAAGCAAAGTAATGTTTTTGGTATTTTGTAGTGATTGTAACAATAGCAACGGGAAAGTAAATAAGCGTAAACCAGTATATGGAAAGCTCGTAGGCATCGGATCAATGATGGATAATTATGTCGGATGCGGTTCATCATGTAACAGTCATAACATAGGGTGACACAGAACTAGCTCCAATTCGTCAATGTAATGTAGGCATGTATTCCGAATATAGTCATACGTGCTTATGGAAAAGAACTTGCATGACATCTTTTGTCCTACCCTCCCATGGCAGCGGGGTCCTAATGGAAACTAAGGGATATTAAGGCCTCCTTTTAATAGAGAACCGGAACAAAGCATTAGCACATAGTGAATACATGAACTCCTCAAACTACGGTCATCACCGGTAAGTATCCCGATTATTGTCACTTCGGGGTTAACGGATCATAACACATAATAGGTGACTATAGACTTGCAAGATAGGATCAAGAACTCTCATATATTGATGAAAACATAATAGGTTCAGATCTGAAATCATGGCACTCGGGCCCTAGTGACAAGCATTAAGCATAGCAAAGTCATAGCAACATCAGTATCAGAACATAGTGGATACTAGGGATCAAACCCTAACAAAACTAACTCGATTACATGGTGAATCTCATCCAACCCATCACCGTCCAGCAAGCCTACGATGGAATTACTCACGCACGGCAGTGAGCATCATGAAATTGGTGATGGAGGATGGTTGATGATGACGACGGCGACGAATCCCCCTCTCCGGAGCCCCGAACGGATTCCAGATCAGCCCTCCCGAGAGGTTTTAGGGCTTGGCGGCGGCTTCGTATCGTAAAACGTGATGATTTCTTCTCTCCTATTTTTTTCTCCCCGAAAGCAGTTATATAGAGTTGGAGTTGGAGTCGGGAGGTCTCCAGGGGGCCCACGAGGTAGGGGGCGCGCCCTAGGGGGGGCCGCCCCCACCCTCATGATAAGGGTGTGGGCCCCCTGGTCTTCATTTTTGGCGAGGATTTTTTATTATTTATTGTAAGATATTCCGTGGAGTTTCAGGTCATTCCGAGAACTTTTGTTTTCTGCACATAAAACAACATGATGGCAATTCTGCTGAAAACAACGTTAGTCCGGGTTAGTTCCATTCAAATCATACAAGTTAGAGTCCAAAACAAGGGCAAAAGTGTTTGGAAAAGTAGATACAATGGAGACGTATCACTCATCGACGACTTCTTTCATGATGATCATCGCAATGTCCCTTTGGATGCGAAAGAAGTCATCTCTAAGTTTATAATCCGCTTCTCCATGAGATTCTACCCACTTGCGGATATGATCATCGTTTCTGGTTGTCATGCGAAGCTTTTGATGATCCGTGCTGGACTCAATCATGAGATGGAGGAGGTAGAATCCATCTTTCTTGCTTGGTTTTGGGACATGGATGTAGCAGAAGTTAGTTTTATGCGAGAAACCCAACTTCTTGTTCCTTTGTTTCCTGATCTGCAGGTGGCCACCCCTAATGCTGAAGCCTTGGAGAGTATCATCAAGAATATTCATTATGTGTGGTAGTCCTTCTTCTCTAATCTCTGGTAGGGTCAAAATACACGGTGTGGGAGACTCGCGGGTAAAGAACGATAAGGACGACGCGCCCGTTGCTACAGGGAAAAAGACACCTCAAATTATTCTCCATATGAGCGAGAAGGAATGATTGAAATGTACGAAAGGGTTATCCGGAACTGACTTACTTTGGATGATAAGGCAAGAGGACAATTTCCTGGTCCTTATTCTGTACCATGAAGTTTTAGAGGTACTCCCTAGCAGTTTCACGCTCAAAGTCGCCGAGAATCAAGAAGGACTCATGCATGTAGTATGGATCCGCCACATATATTTGCGAGACTTCTGTTGGGGAACGTAGTAATTTCAAAATTTTCCTACACACACGCAAGATCATAGTGATGCATAGCAACGAGAGGGGAGAGTGTTGTCCACGTACCCTCGTAGACCGAAAGTGGAAGCATTAGCACAACATGGTTGATGTAGTCGTACGTCTTCACGATCCGACCGATCCAAGTACCGAACGTACGGCACCTCCGAGTTCAGGAATATGGTGGAGGGGGGCACCGCACACGGCTAAGAGATCAAGAGATCAATTATTGTGTCTATGGGGTGCCCTCCTCCTCTGTATATAAAGGGGGGAGGAGGAGAGGGCCGGCCAAGGGGAGGAGGCGTGCCCAAGGGGGGCAATCCTACTCCAAGTAGGATTCCCCCGTCTTTCCTAGTCCAAGTAGGAGAGAGGAAGGAAGGGGAGGAGAAGAAGAAGGAAAGGGGGCCCCTAGTCCAATTCGGTTTGGGCTAGGGGGGCCGCGCGCCCCTAGCTGGCAGCCTCTCCTCTTCCATCACTTGGGCCCATGAGGCCCAATAACCCCCCGGGAGGTTCCGGTAACCTCCCGGTTTCTCCGGTATTTATCCGATAACCCCTGGAACTCATCCGGTGTCCGAATATAACATTCCAATATATCAACCTTAACGTATCGACCATTTTGAGACTCCTCGTAATGTCTGCGATCACATCTGGGACTCCGAACTACCTTCGGTACATCAAAACACAAAACTCATAATACCGATCATCATCTAACTTCAATCGTGTGGACCCTACAGGTTTGAGAACTATGTAGACATGACCGAGACACGTCTCTGATCAATAACCAATAGCGGAACCTGGATGCTCATATTGTCTCCTACATATTCTACGAAGATCTTTATCGGTTAAACCACATAACAACATACGTTGTTCCCTTTGTCATCGGTATGTTACTTGCCCGAGATTCGATAGTCGGCATCTCAATACCTAGTTCAATCTCGTTACCAGCAAGTATCTTTACTCGTTCTGTAATACATCATCTCGCAACTAACTCATTAGTCACAATGCTTGCAAGGCTTATAGTGATGTGCATTACCGAGAGGGACCAGAGATACCTCTCCGACAATCAGAGTGACAAATCCTAATCTCGAAATACGCCAACCCAACAAGTACCTTCGGAGACACCTGTAGAGTACCTTTATAATCACCCAGTTATGTTGTGACGTTTGGTAGCACACAAAGTGTTCCTCCGGTAAACGGGAGTTGCATAATCTCATAGTCATAGGAACATGTATAAGTCATGAAGAAAGCAATAGTAACATACAAAAAGATCAAGTGCTAAGCTAACGGAATGGGTCAAGTCAATCACATTATTCTCCTAATAATGTGATCCCGTTAATCAAATGACAACTCATGTCCATGGCTAGGAAACTTAACCATCTTCGATTAACAAGCTAGTCAAGTAGAGGCATACTAGTGACACTATGTTTGTCTATGTATTCACACATGTATTATGTTTCCGGTTAATACAATTATTGCATGAATAATAAACATTTATCATGATATGAGGAAATAAATAATAACTATATTATTGTCTCTAGGGCATATTTCCTTCAGTCTCCCACTTGCACTAGAGTCAATAATCTAGATTACACAGTAATGATTCTAACACCCATGGAGCCTTGGTACTGATCATGTTTTGCTCGTGGAAGAGGCTTAGTCAATGGGTCTGCAACATTCAGATCCGTATGTATCTTGCAAATCTCTATGTCTCCCACCTGGACTTAGTCCCGGATGGAATTGAAGCGTCTCTTGATGTGCTTGGTCCTCTTGTGAAATCTGGATTCCTTTGCCAAGGCAATTGCACCAGTATTGTCACAAAAGATTTTCATTGGACCCGATGCACTAGGTATGACACCTAGATCGGATATGAACTCTTTCATCCAGACTCCTTCATTTGCTGCTTCCGAAGTAGCTATGTACTCCGCTTCACACGTAGATCCTGCCATGACGATTTGTTTAGAACTGCACCAACTAACATCTCCAACGTTCAATGTAAACACGTATCCAGTTTGCGATTTAGAATCGTCTGGATCAGTGTCAAATCTTGCATCGACGTAACCATTTACGACTAGCTCTTTGTCACCTCCATAAACGAGAAACATATCCTTAGTCCTTTTCAGGTATTTCAGGATGTTCTTGACCGCTGTCCAGTGATCCACTCCTGGATTACTTTGGTACCTCCCTGCTAAAATTATAGCAAGGCACACATCAGGTCTGGTACACATCATTGCATACATGATAGAGCCTATGGCTGAAGCACAGGGAACATCTTTCATCTTCTCTCTATCTTCTGCAGTGGTCGGGCATTGAGTCTTACTCAACTTCACACCTTGTAACACAGGCAAGAACCCTTTCTTTGCTTGATACATTTTGAACTTCTTCAAAACTTTGTCAAGGTATGTACTTTGTGAAAGTCCAATTAAGCGTCTTGATCTATCTCTATAGATCTTGATGCCCAATATATAAGCAGCTTCACCGAGGTCCTTCATTGAAAAACTCTTGTTCAAATATCCCTTTATGCTATCCAGAAATTATATATCATTTCCAATCAACAATATGTCATCTACATATAATATCAGAAATGCTACAGAGCTCCCACTCACTTTCTTGTAAGTACAGGCTTCTCCAAAAGTCTGTATAAATCCATATGCTTTGATCACACTATCAAAATGTTTATTCCAACTCCGAGAGGCTTGCACCAGTCCATAAATGGATCGCTGGAGCTTGCACACTTTGTTAGCTCCCTTTGGATCGACAAAACCTTCCGGTTGCATCATATACAACTCTTCTTCCAGAAATCCATTCAGGAATGCAGTTTTGACATCCATTTGCCAAATTTCATAATCATAAAATGCAGCAATTGCTAACATGATTCGGACAGACTTAAGCATCGCTACGGGTGAGAAAGTCTCATTGTAGTCAATCCCTTGAACTTGTCAAAAACCTTTTGCAACAAGTCGAGCTTTATAGACAGTAACATTACCATCAGCGTCAGTCTTCTTCTTGAAGATCCATTTATTCTCAATGGCTTGCCGATCATCGAGCAAGTCAACCAAAGTCCACACTTCGTTCTCATACATGGATCCCATCTCAGATTTCATGGCCTCAAGCCATTTTGCGGAATCTGGGCTCACCATCGCTTCTTCATAGTTTGTAGGTTCGTCATGGTCTAGTAACATAACTTCTAGAACAGGATTACCGTACCACTCTGGCGCGGATCTTACTCTGGTTGACCTACGAGGTTCAGTAGCAACTTGATCTGAAGTTTCATGATCAATACCATTAGCTTCCTCACTAATTGGTGTAGGTGTCACAGGAACCGGTTTCTGCGATGAACTACTTTCCAATAAGGGAGCAGGTACAGTTACCTCATCAAGTTCTACTTTCCTCCCACTCACTACTTTCGAGAGAAACTCCTTCTCTACAAAGGATCCAAATTTAGCAACAAAAGTCTTGCCTTCAGATCTGTGATAGAAGGTGTACCCAACAGTTTCCTTTGGGTATCCTATGAAGACACATTTCTCCGATTTGGGTTCGAGCTTATCAGGTTGAAGCTTTTTCACATAAGCATCGCAGCCCCAAACTTTAAGAAACGACAACTTTGGTTTCTTGCCAAACCATAGTTCATAAGGCGTCGTCTCAACGGATTTCGATGGTGCCCTATTTAACATGAATGCAATCGTCTCTAAAGCATAACCCCAAAACGATAGCGGTAAATCAGTAAGAGACATCATAGATCGCACCATATCTAGTAAAGTACGATTACGACGTTTGGACACACCATTACGCTGTGGTGTTCCGGGTGGCGTGAGTTGCGAAACTATTCCGCATTGTTTCAAATGTAGGCCAAACTCGTAACTCAAATATTCTCCTCCACGATCAGATCGTAGAAACTTTATTTTCTTGTTACGATGATTTTCCACTTCACTCTGAAATTCTTTGAACTTTTCAAATGTTTCAGACTTATGTTTCATTAAGTAGATATACCCATATCTGCTTAAATCATCTGTGAAGGTGAGAAAATAAAGATACCCACCGCGAGCCTCAACATTCATTGGACCACATACATCAGTATGTATGACCTCCAACAAATCAGTTGCTCGCTCCATAGTTCCGGAGAACGGCGTTTAGTCATCTTGCCCATGAGGCATGGTTCGCAAGTACCAAGTGATTCATAATCAAGTGATTCCAAAAGTCCATCAGTATGGAGTTTCTTCATGCGCATTATACCAATATGACCCAAATGGCAGTGCCACAAATAAGTTGCACTATCATTATCAACTCTGCATCTTTTGGCTTCAATATTATGAATATGTGTGTCACTATTATCGAGATTCAATAAAAATAGACCACTCTTCAAGGGTGCATGACCATAAAAGATATTACTCATATAAATAGAACAACCATTATACTCTGATTTAAATGAATAACCGTCTCGCATCAAACAAGATCCAGATATAATGTTCATGCTTAATGCTGGCACCAAATAACAATTATTTAGGTCTAAAACTAATCCGAAGGTAGATGTAGAGGTAGCGCGCCGACCGCGATCACATCGACTTTGGAACCATTTCCCACGCGCATCGTCACCTCATCCTTAGCCAATCTTCGCTTAATCCGTAGTCCCTATTTCGAGTTGCAAATATTAGCAACAGAACCAGTATCAAATACCCAGGTGCTACTGCGAGCATTAGTAAAGTACACATCAATAATATGTATATCACATATACCTTTGTTCACCTTGCCATGCTTCTTATCCGCCAAATACTTGGGGCAGTTCCGCTTCAAGTGACCAGTCTGCTTGCAGTAGAAGCACTCAGTCTCAGGCTTAGGTACAGACTTGGGTTTCTTCTCTTGAGTGGCAACTTGTTTGCTGTTCTTCTTGAAGTTCCCCTTCTTCTTCCCTTTGCCATTTTTCTTGAAACTGGTGGTCTTGTTGACCATCAACACTTGATGCTCCTTCTTGATTTCTACCTCCGCAGCCTTTAGCATTGGGAAGATCTCGGGAATTGTCTTATCCATCCCTTGCATATTATAGTTCATCATGAAGCTTTTGTAGCTTGGTGGCAGTGATTGAAGAATTCTGTCAATGACACTATCATCCGGAAGATTAACTCCCAGTTGAATCAAGTGATTGTTATACCCAGACATTCTGAGTATATGTTCACTGACATAACTATTCTCCTCCATCTTGCAGCTGTAGAACTTATTGGAGACTTCATATCTCTCAATCCGGGCATTTGCTTGAAATATTAACTTCAACTCCTGGAACATCTCATATGCTCCATGATGTTCAAAACGTCGTTGAAGTCCCGGTTCTAAGCCATAAAGCATGGCACACTGAACTATCGAGTAGTCATCAGCTTTGCTCTGCCAGATGTTCATAACATCTGGTGTTGCTCCTACAGTAGGTCTGGCACCTAGCGGTGCTTCCAGGACGTAATTCTTCTGTGCAGCAATGAGGATAATCCTCAAGTTACGGACCCAGTCCGTGTAATTGCTACCATCATCTTTCAACTTTGCTTTCTTAAGGAACACATTAAAATTCAACGGAACAACAGCACGGGCCATCTATCTACAATCAACATAGACAAGCAAAATACTATCAGGTACTAAGTTCATGATAAATTTAAGTTCAATTAATCATATTATTTAAGAACTCCCACTTAGATAGACATCCCTCTAATCATCTAAGTGATCACGTGATCCAAATCAACTAAACCATGTCCGATCATCACGTGAGATGGAGTAGTTTCATTGGTGAACATCACTATGTTGATCATATCTACTATATGATTCATGCTCGACCTTTCGGTCTCAGTGTTCCGAGGCCATATCTGCATATGCTAGGCTCGTCAAGTTTAACCTGAGTATTCCGCCTGTGCAACTGTTTTGCACCCGTTGTATTTGAACGTAGAGCCTACCACACCCGATCATCACGTGGTGTCTCAGCACGAAGAACTTTCGCAACGGTGCATACTCAGGGAGAACACTTTTATCTTGAAATTTAGTGAGAGATCATCTTATAATGCTACCGTTAATCAAAGCAAGATAAGATGCATAAAAGATAAACATCACATGCAATCAATATAAGTGATATGATATGGCCATCATCATCTTGTGCTTGTGATCTCCATCTCCGAAGCACCGTCATGATCACCATCGTCACTGGCGCGACACCTTGATCTCCATCGTAGCATCGTTGTCGTCTCGCCAACTTATGCTTCTACGACTATCGCTACCACTTAGTGATAAACTAAAGCATTACAGGGCGATTGCATTGCATACAATAAAGCGACAACCATATGGCTCCTGCCAGTTGCCGATAACTCGGTTACAAAACATGAACATCTCATACAATAAAATATAGCATCATGCCTTGACCATATCACATCACAACATGCCCTGCAAAAATAAGTTAGACGTCTTCTACTTTGTTGTTGGAAGTTTTACGTGGCTGCTACGGGCTGAGCAAGAACCGTTCTTATCTACACATCAAAACCACAACGATAGTTCGTCAAGTTAGTGCTGTTTTAACCTTCTCAAGGACCGGGCGTAGCCACACTCGGTTCAACTAAAGTTGGAGAAACTGACACCCGCCAGCCACCTGTGTGCAAAGCACGTCGGTAGAACCAGTCTCGTGTAAGCGTACGCATAATGTCGGTCCGGGCCGCATCATCCAACAATACCGCCGAACCAAAGCGTAACATGCTGGTAAGCAGTATGACTTGTATCGCCCACAACTCACTTGTGTTCTACTCGTGCATAAACATCTATGCATAAAACCATGCTCGGATGCCACTATTGGGGAACGTAGTAATTTCAAAATTTTCCTATGCACACGCAAGATCATGGTGATGCATAGCAACGAGAGGGGAGAGTGTTGTCCATGTACCCTCGTAGACCTAAAGCGAAAGCATTAGCACAACGCAGTTGATGTAGTCATATGTCTTCACGATCCGACCGATCCAAGTACCGAACATACGGCACCTCCAAGTTCAGCACACGTTCAGCTCGATGACGTCCCTCGAACTCCGATCCAGCCGAGCTTTGAGGGAGAGTTCTGTCAGCACAACGGTGTGGTGACGGTGATGCTGCTGCTACCGACGCAGGGCTTCGCCTAAGCACCGCTACGATATTATCGAGGTGGAATATGGTGGAGGGGGGCACCGCACACGGCTAAGAGATCAAGAGATCAATTGTTGTGTCTATGGGGTGCCCCCTCCTCCATATATAAAGGGGGAGGAGGAGAGGGCTGGCCAAGGGGAGGAGGCGCGCCCAAGGGGGGCAATCCTACTCCAACTAGGATTCCCCCTCTTTCCTAGTCCAAGTAGGAGAGGGGAAGGATGGGGAGGATAAGAAGAAGGAAAGGGGGGGCTAGTCCAATTCGGTTTGGGCTAGGAGGGCCGCGCGCCCCTAGCTGACCGCCTCTCCTCTTCCACCACTTGGGCCCATGAGGCCCAATAACCCCTCGGGAGGTTCCGGTAACCTCCTGGTTTCTCCGGTATTTATCTAATAACCCCCGAAACTCATCCGGTGTCCGAATATAACATTCCAATATATCAATCTTAACATCTCGACCATTTCGAGACTCCTCGTCATGTCCGCGATCACATCCGGGACTCCGAAATACCTACGGTGCATCAAAACACAAAACTCATAATACCGATCGTCATCTAACTTTAAGCGTGCGGATCCTACGGGTTCGAGAACTATGTAGACATGACCGAGACACATCTCTGGTCAATAACCAATAGCGGAACCTGGATGCTCATAGTGGCTCCTACATATTATACGAAGATCTTTATCGGTTAAACCGCATAACAACATATGTTGTTCCCTTTGTCATCGGTATGTTACTTGCCCGAGATTCGATCATCGGTATCTCAATACCTAGTTCAATCTCGTTACCGGCAAGTCTCTTTACTCGTTCCGTAATACATCATCTCGCAACTAACTCATTAGTCACAATGCTTGCAAGGCTTATAGTGATGTGCATTACCGAGAGGGCCCAGAAATACCTCTCCGATACCCGGAGTGACAAATCCTAATCTCGATCTATGCCAACTCAACAAACACCATTGGAGACACCTGTAGAGCATCTTTATAATCACCCAGTTACGTTGTGACGTTTGATAGCACACAAGGTGTTCCTCTGGTATCCAGGAGTTGCATAATCTCATAGTCAGAGGAACATGTATAAGTCATGAAGAAAGCAATAGAAACATACTAAACGATCAAGTGCTAAGCTAACGGAATGGGTCAAGTCAATCACATTATTCTCCTAATAATGTGATCCCACTAATCATATGACAACTCATGTCCATGGCTAGGAAACTTAACCATCTTCGATTAACGAGCTAGTCAAGTAGAGGCATACTAGTGACACTATGTTTGTCTATGTATTCACACATGTATTATGTTTCCGGTTAATACAATTATAGCATGAATAATAAACATTTATCATGATATGAAGAAATAAATAATAGCTTTATTATTGCCTCTAGGGCATATTTCCTTCAACTTCTTCCTCTTCATGATGGAGCTCATATGTAGCACAAAAAGGCAGACGATTGTAAAATCGAGCCGCCTTGTCAGAAACATCTCGAAGATATGGTCAAACCGCAGGAAGAACACCTCCCGCGCCTCTGTCGCTGTCTCTGTCTCGTCTGATTGTTTATAGGGCGGCATGTGCAGATCTTCCCTAATTTTCAAATCTTGCAAGTCTTTTCTTGCCTTCGGCCCATCCTTGGTCTAATCCGACATGTTCATCAGTGTCACGAGCAAGCTCTCAAGGACATTCTTACAGATATGCATTTTATCAAGGCAATGAGGTGTGCCGAGTTTGTGCCAGTACTCCAAGTCCTAGAACACGTACCTCGTCTTCCATACCTTCAGCAGCGGCTCCGGTGCCTTTTTCATCGTCTTTCCCGGCGCGGGGCACTGTTCCCAGTTTTTCAACAACTCATCGATTTCGGCGCCGCTCCGCTTACGTGGAGGTCCTCGATGCTCAGCATGACCATTGAATAGATCTCCATGGCACGGTTTCTCCACCGGTCGTCCTGATCGAGCCATCTTCGATGCCCCATGTACATGATTTTCTCAGACCCGCCATCTTTCCTTGACGTTAGCTGCTGAGACGTCGTATCATCCATGCACCGCGTGCATCCGCAATATCCATGGCACACCTGGCCTGCGACATATCCGTAACCGAGATAGTCGTGCACCGTCGTGATCAACGCGGCTCTCATGCAGAAATACTCGCCTTTGCTGGTGTCCCATGTCTTGGTTGGTGTTTTCCATAACGTGTCTAACTCCTCTTGAAGTAGCCCCAGATATAGATTAATATTATTTCCTGGTTGTTTCGGACCTTGAATTAGCATGCTCATGTGAATGTACTTCGACTTCATGTACAACCAGGGGGGAGGTTGTACATCCATACAAACACGGGCCATGTGCTATGGTTGGTGTTCTGGTTGCCAAACGGATTCATGCCATCGATACAGGCGCCGAGCACGATGTTCCTTGCATCACATTTGAAATACCGATAGAAGCCGTTCAACACTCTCCGCTAGCTTCCATCCTTGACGTGTCTCAGCTTCGGATCATCTCCATCGTCGGGCTTCTTCCTCTCTACGTGCCAGCACATGAGCTTTGCTTCCTTGGGATCTACGAAATACTGCTGGAGACGGGGAGTGATCGGTAAGTACCATACAACTTTCTGGGGAGATTTCTTCCCGTCCTTCTTGTATCGAGAAGCATTGCACACCGGGCAACTTGTTTTTTCCGCGTGCTCCTTTCGATAAATTATGCAATCGTTGATGTGATACAAACATGAGTGATGCTGAGGATGTGGTGGGATCAAAAAGGCGAAATATTTACACTCCTAATTATTTTCAGTTAAGTGAAGATGACGAGACAGCCAAGGCGTTGGCTGTTGAACATGTTGATTTGTTTCTTGAGGAAAAGGAGCGACGTGAGCACTTCCTCCAACCATTGAGCCATGCATATCCAAATAACAAAGATGTACGTATAGATGAGTATACGTGGGATTCTAGTTGGAGAGATAGAGTTTCAGTTCATTGGTTTGAAAGGAAAAAGGTGCAGATAGGATTCTTATTTATATTCCTGCCATGCAAGGAGAAGTACGGCCATGCAGCATCTAGATCTAACAGTACGTGGAGCTACCTTTCCTTGAAGACCATCGGCTGGGGGCCACCTGGAAGCAGACCCGTAGAAGTCGTACTAGTTGTTTTTGTTTTTGTTTTCTAAGATTTAATCAGGTTCGTTGTTATGTTTTGGTAGGTCATTGTTTTCCCTTTGGATTAGGAGTCTGGTTAGCGTGTTGGACAAACAATGTACGAGTCAGCTATGCTTGTATAAATAGCCACAGTCCGGTCATTGTAAAGGGGAGGTTATTTGATAAAATAGACACGATGTGTTTTCAAGGGTAGACACCCGTATCAAGTTTTAGAGGGATCTTTAGAAAACCTCTGTGTTGCGATTTCTTTGTAGAAATTGTTTTTGCGCGTGAGTATCATCGTCGAGATTGATTTTCTCGTGCTGGGCCGTAAGGTTCAAACCCTCTATTTCGTGCATATCGCGTGCGTGGGTGAGAGGCTACTGCTGCTAAAGGTGGAGTGTCGTGAAAGGTCGGGCCGCAACAACGGATCGGATCTCGCCTCGAGGTTCGGTCTATATCAGTTGGTATTCAGAGCATCAGGTTGTTCACGACACTATGGAGAAGGTGACGTGCGCATCATCATATAGTAAATTAAGCTATGTATTTCAGTTGGAGGAGGAAGGGCACTGGGCCGGGCTTTTTCACACCCGTGTGGTGGTGAGAGAGAGAGATCATGTGCCATGACGATCGATCATATGAATTTGATCAACGCGGCGAGCATCGAGATGGTGGAGAAGCTGGCGCTACCAAAGACACCAGGTCCACAATCTTACTTGTTCCGTTGGGGTCATGAAGAGCTCACTGTCACGCACCAAACCAAGGTACCGTTTATGTTAGGAAATTATTTTTGCGAGGTTTTGTGCGACGTGATTCCGGTACCCATGATTTCATGTCACTTGTTGCTGGGCAAGCCATGGTACAAAGAGCATGATGTTGCATATGATTGCCAAACACACAAATATACCATTAAGAAGGGTAAGAAGTGTGACCTCGTGCCCATGGGCGAGGGGCGTTTTATTGCATGGAGAAAAGAACATCAAGATAAGATAAAAGAGCAGGAAGAAGCAAAGAAGAAGATGGTCGAAGCTACTGAAATTTTTGTGGTGACCGTTCAGTCTGAAGATGGAAATATTGCTGAAAAAGATGACCCAAAACCGAGGACGGTTTTGATTCAAGGAGGAGAGGATGATACAAACATGAGTGATGCTGAGGATGTGGTGGGATCAAAAAGGCGAAATATTTACACTCCTAATTATTTTCAGTTAAGTGAAGATGACGAGACAGCCAAGGCGTTGGCTGTTGAACATGTTGATTTGTTTCTTGAGGAAAAGGAGCGACGTGAGCACTTCCTCCAACCATTGAGCCATGCATATCCAAATAACAAAGATGTACGTATAGATGAGTATACGTGGGATTCTAGTTGGAGAGATAGAGTTTCAGTTCATTGGTTTGAAAGGAAAAAGGTGCAGATAGGATTCTTATTTATATTCCTGCCATGCAAGGAGAAGTACGGCCATGCAGCATCTAGATCTAACAGTACGTGGAGCTACCTTTCCTTGAAGACCATCGGCTGGGGGCCACCTGGAAGCAGACCCGTAGAAGTCGTACTAGTTGTTTTTGTTTTTGTTTTCTAAGATTTAATCAGGTTCGTTGTTATGTTTTGGTAGGTCATTGTTTTCCCTTTGGATTAGGAGTCTGGTTAGCGTGTTGGACAAACAATGTACGAGTCGGCTATGCTTGTATAAATAGCCACAGTCCGGTCATTGTAAAGGGGAGGTTATTTGATAAAATAGACACGATGTGTTTTCAAGGGTAGACACCCGTATCAAGTTTTAGAGGGATCTTTAGAAAACCTCTGTGTTGCGATTTCTTTGTAGAAATTGTTTTTGCGCGTGAGTATCATCGTCGAGATTGATTTTCTCGTGCTGGGCCGTAAGGTTCAAACCCTCTATTTCGTGCATATCGCGTGCGTGGGTGAGAGGCTACTGCTGCTAAAGGTGGAGTGTCGTGAAAGGTCGGGCCGCAACAACGGATCGGATCTCGCCTCGAGGTTCGGTCTATATCAGTTGGTATTCAGAGCATCAGGTTGTTCACGACACTATGGAGAAGGTGACGTGCGCATCATCATATAGTAAATTAAGCTATGGATTTCAGTTGGAGGAGGAAGGGCACTGGGCCGGGCTTTTTCACACCCGTGTGGTGGTGAGAGAGAGAGATCATGTGCCATGACGATCGATCATATGAATTTGATCAACGCGGCGAGCATCGAGATGGTGGAGAAGCTGGCGCTACTAAAGACACCAGGTCCACAATCTTACTTGTTCCGTTGGGGTCATGAAGAGCTCACTGTCACGCACCAAACCAAGGTACCGTTTATGTTAGGAAATTATTTTTGCGAGGTTTTGTGCGACGTGATTCCGGTACCCATGATTTCATGTCACTTGTTGCTGGGCAAGCCATGGTACAAAGAGCATGATGTTGCATATGATTGCCAAACACACAAATATACCATTAAGAAGGGTAAGAAGTGTGACCTCGTGCCCATGGGCGAGGGGCGTTTTATTGCATGGAGAAAAGAACATCAAGATAAGATAAAAGAGCAGGAAGAAGCAAAGAAGAAGATGGTCGAAGCTACTGAAATTTTTGTGGTGACCGTTCAGTCTGAAGATGGAAATATTGCTGAAAAAGATGACCCAAAACCGAGGACGGTTTTGATTCAAGGAGGAGAGGATGATACAAACATGAGTGATGCTGAGGATGTGGTGGGATCAAAAAGGCGAAATATTTACACTCCTAATTATTTTCAGTTAAGTGAAGATGACGAGACAGCCAAGGCATTGGCTGTTGAACATGTTGATTTGTTTCTTGAGGAAAAGGAGCGACGTGAGCACTTCCTCCAACCGTTGAGCCATGCATATCCAAGTAACAAAGATGTACATATAGATGAGTATATGTGGGATTCTAGTTGGAGAGATAGAGTTTTAGTTCATTGGTTTGAAAGGAAAAAGGTGCAGCTAGGATTCTTATTTATATTCCTGCCATGCAAGGAGGAGTACGGCCATGCAGCATCTAGATCTAACAGTACATGGAGCTACCTTTCCTTGAAGACCATCGGCTGGGGGCCACTTGGAAGCAGACCCGAAGAAGTCGTACTAGTTGTTTTTGTTTTTGTTTCCTAAGATTTAATCAGGTTCGTCGTTATGTTTTGGTAGGTCATTGTTTTCCCTTTGGATTAGGAGTCTGGTTAGCGTGTTGGACAAACAATGTATGAGTCGGCTATGCTTGTATAAATAGCCACAGTCCGGTCATTGTAAAGGGGAGGTTATTTGATAAAATAGACACGATGTGTTTTCAAGGGTAGACACCCGTATCAAGTTTTAGAGGGATCTTTAGAAAACCTCTGTGTTGCGATTTCTTTGTAGAAATTGTTTTTGCGCGTGAGTATCATCGTCGAGATTGATTTTCTCGTGCTGGGCCATAAGGTTCAAACCCTCTATTTCGTGCATATCGCGTGCGCGGGTGAGAGGCTACTGCTGCTGAAGGTGGAGTGTCGTGAAAGGTCGGGCCGCAACAACGGATCGGATCTCGCCTCGAGGTTCGGTCTATATCATGATGCATGCATGCACTACTAGGAAAACCTTATACACAGATTCTTAGCAGCATCGAGTTTTAAAAACAAACGCTACTGCTAATTAGCACTAGCGAGCTTCAGAAGACCGCGCTACTAATAGCCTAGTCGCAGTAGCGCTCTAGGTGAAACGAGCGCTACTACTACAATTGCCACGGTGTTGCCTCCAGGCTAGATGTAGCAGTAGCGCCCTTCTCCTGGACGCGCTACTGCTAAAGTACTTAGTAGCAGCGTTTTTTTTTAAAACTCGCTGCTGCTAAGTATCATCCCCTCTTGCAACTAATTAAGTTTAGTCCCATACTGCTAAGCAAACAAGGTGTTTACCACCTTAAATATGTTACTTCTAAAACTATCTCAAGCACTTGGTCTTCATTGAACTGTATGTGTAGGATTTGTGGCTGCAATATGAATATACACATGTGCCTATACAGGTACGGTGAGGATTCATGTTGACTATTTAGATTCTACACAAAAAGATCAATGATGACCAATGTATATTTTTGATGTTTTTACATGCTTAGCCTTAACAGTAGCGTTTTTTCAGGACAAAGCGCTACTCATATTGGGCTTAGCAGTAGCGCGCTCCCTGTACCCACGCTACTGCTACAGCAAAACAAAACACGCGGCCCGGCCCCCGCACACTCATCTCTCAATCGCCCCCCTACGCCCGACGCCGGCAGCTGCGGTTAGGGTTTCTCCTCCGCCACCGCGCGCCACCACCGCCGCCGCCACAGGTAATGCTCCTCCCCCTCTCGCCGCCCCTCTGCTAGCTGCTCCTCCACCCTCTCACCGCCCACTCTGTCGCCGCCCGCGAGCTCTGGCCGGACGCCTTTGGCCGACTGCCCTCGATCCCCTCATCGGCCGCTGTCGTCGCCCCCTCTCATAGGAAAGTCATCGACCTTCCCCTCGTCAGCACCCCCGACCGAGGTCACCATGCAATCCCCCCTCCTCGTCAGCACCCCCCGAGGGTTGTCCTACCTAGATGCAGCGAGGGCTTGCGAATTTCATATGGATAACTAGATGCTTTTGTTTTTCTGTAATAAGTTATTTTTTGCAAAATGTAGGTGCCAATTTAGTTGAAATGCTTTGGTTTGTGGTACAAGTATTTAGTTTGCAAGTGCTAAGTTAATCCCAATTAAATTTGCCACTTGTTTATTAAACCAGTTATCTTAGGAAATAGGGGCCAAATTAGATGAAATGTGTCTTGGTAGGTGGTACCTTGATTTGGTAGATAACTTATTACAGATCTTAGGATTATACCTTTGGTAGGGGCCAAATAGTTTTTTTTGGCAATAGGTGCCCCTGAAATTGCTTCTCGTGGAAGAATCTCTTCATCTAGAGATATTCTAGAAGGTGTTAGTAAGCTAATTGAGAACTTATTATCTGTGAGTCTTGTTGGCTGATTTGGCATTGGCTGCTAGCTGTTGGTTATATTATAGAAGGTGTTAGTAAGTTAATTGAGAGCTTGTTGTTTACTTTTTGGGATCGGGTTCCACTATGAAAATATAACTGAAGAAGAACCAAAAATATCACATGCTACTATTTTTCTTTCCTGTGAAGTGGATCATTAATCCTTTGCTCATATTGGTTTAGGAAAATGGCGCCACCACCACCACCACCACCACCACCATGTAGACTGTGCAACTCAAGGTGCGCCAGCAGCCTTGCAACTGGCAAGCTGTTCGGCATCTACTTCCAGCCGGGTTTTCGTCATGCGGCGGTAAGAAATTAGATGAAATGTAACAACTATTTTATTTTTAGTGTTGGCATTACTGCATTGTGTTATTTTGCTTTTTTTACACAGATTGTCCCATGCAATGTGAGGTTGAAATTCAATAAGCTGACAGGAGACACTATGACATTTGAGGCTCCTGGGGGGCTGTACACTATGGAGGTCGAGAAAGGACGGAATATGTCGCAGATTGGACGAGATGGATGGGCCCGTTTCCTCGCACGCATGCATCTTACTGGTGGTGAGTTGATCAGCTTCTCCTTCAGAGCAGAAAGACCCAAACTGGCTGTCATTTATCTCAACCTGGTGGAAGATGATGAAGATGATGAAGATAATGAGGACCCACTCGATGAAGATGATGAGAACCCACTTCATGAAGCCATCGTAGCCCAAAGAATGAGGCTGAGCGAGGAGGACGAGGAGGTGTACAACCTATGGGACATAATTCCGCCACGTGATGACTTTGTCGGGGTGCCATTCGTGACCCGACTGACAAGTACCATGGTCGATCGGCATGAAATGGTATGTTATACTTACTGTAGTAATTTGATGATATATATATATATATGCTTTATTGTTATACTTACAAATGCAAATTATTCGATGATATGCTTAGTGAATCTGATGATATGCTTAGTGTAGAGTCCAATGATATGATTTGTGGAATCTAGTCGATGATATGCTTTAGTGTAGAGTCTGATCACATGCTTATTAGTGTAGAATCTAAGGAACTATTAATAGTGTAGATAATCCATATATACTTATTAGTAGAATTCATGCTTAATTAGTACAAATGCGTAGTACTGTGTCTTTTGATAGTGTAGAAATCTATACTTGATAGAAATATATTTGCAAGAGTATGTGCGAGGCTATTTATTAATTGATATGTTTTTCTTATTCAGAAATTGCCAAAGAACCTATCTGTGAGTTGTGGTATCGAGCCTGATGAAGAAGGCTCAGCTGGACTACGCCTTACCGCAAGGGGCTCCGTCACCACCTATACTTACCGCATGGACACAGACGACCGCACACACTTAAACTCGGTTGGGTGGAAGAGATTCCTTATTGGCAAGAATATTCATGTTGGACAGGCCATCCTAATTACTATTAGGAACACCCACCGCCCAGGCTTTAAGATGATGATCGTCGTCGATATCATCTAGAACTACATATCTGTGTGTGTGGATATATCATCTAGAACTACATAAGATGATCGTCGTCGATATCATGTAGAACTACATATGATGATCGTCGTCGATATCATCTAGAACTATATATGATGATCGTCATCGATATCACCTTGTACTGCTTGAGGATGCATGTTGACTATATATGGAATTTTTATCTAGTACTCCTTCCGTTCCAATTACTCGGCGTGGTTTTAGTTCAAATTTGAACTAAAACCATGACGAGTAATTTGGAATGGAGGTAGTACTACCTAGTACCTATAATGCTTTATGAAATTTATATCTAGTAGTACCTAGTATCTGGAAATTGCAGTTTATTGAAACTGAAACTGGGTAGGAAGCGGGGAAAAATGATGAAACACATAGCAGTAGCGCGGGGCTAGGAAAGCGCTACAACTAACTAATAGTAGCATGTTCTGGAAAAGCGCTGCTGATATAGTCAATAGTAGTAGTGCGGGTGCAAACCACGCTACTACTAACAGTTAGCTGTAGCGCCTTATTAGTAGTGCGGCTGCCCGCGCTGCTGATAGCCTCAAAACCCGCGCTACTACTAGGGTTTTCCTAGTAGTGATGGTATCTAACGTGCGGCAGATCAAGAGGGAACACGATCTTCTTGGCCTCATCCACACTAGTAGGACATAGATTCCCCGCAGGAAGAACATCCTTTAGGTACTTGAGATGCTCATCAAGGCTAGTGTCGGTTCATTTGTTTTTAGCCTTCGTTTTCAGGAGTTGGAGCATGAAACTCAAGCGGATCACCTCAAGATTGCGACCATCATACAATGGAGTGTTCGAGTCTACCACCAGTTGCTGCAGCTTAGCCTCCTCTCTAGAAGCAGCTCTCTTAGTACTCGTCTCCTTGCGAAGCAGTGCTTGAACATGAGGGTCCCGCACGATTGAACTTAGTACCGACGAACTCTGTGGCGTGGAGTCCACGTTCTCTCCGCCGCCATGTCCGACGCCTTCTCCTCCGCCATGTCCGGCCCCTTCTCCGCCGCCATGTCCGGCCTCTTCCCCGCCGCCATTATCGATCATCTCTTTGTCTTGCCCCATGTCGTCATTGTCTGCCCCGTCGGTGTCCTCAACATCATCATCCTCATCTTCAATTATCCACCGAGTATAGACATCCATGAAACCAGTCATGAGAAGGTGCGCTTCGACACGACCATCGTCATAGGGGTCGAGCCAAACTATTCCTTTGCATTTTTGACACGGACATAAAACCTCTGTCAGGTTATTTTCTTTCATGTCCTGCACCACCGACCGCTACCACCTGTCCAACATTGTTCCACTGACCATCATGAATGCCTGCACGGTAATAATAAACAAATTGATTATAAAAATATGGCATGACCTTCCCTAAAAATAGGACATATAGATCTAGTGTTTTCCCGGAATTCACCGAAACGGAAATAAATTGACATTTCGGTGAAACATAGGCAACTCACAAGCACAATTCGGCGTCAACTCATGCCATACACACAATTTCCATCATATCGCCCGATTATGTCATATCGCACACACATACACATATTTCCATTCTTGCAAAAGCATGGATTTTTAATCACCTATCTCTCGAGATCGATCGAGCACATGCGGTGGAGATGGATGCATGTAATAGGGAGATCAAAAGTGGACAAAGCTCTTCTTGACAAGGCAAGATCTAGTTAGGGGATACATATGTGATAAACTGAAAGTGATAAAGAAAAACTTTCACAAACTCTGTTTGCTCTTGTTGTTGTAAATATGTAAATCCAGTATTCAAGTTTTCAACAAAGATTATGACTAACCACATTCACAATAACGTTTAGGTCTCAAGTTTACTCATATCAATGGCATAATCAACTAGCGAGCAATAATAATAAATCTCGAATGACAACACTTTCTCAAAACAATCATAATATGATATAACAAGATGGTATCTCGCTAGCCCTTTCTGAGACCGCAAAACATAAATGCAGAGCACCTTTAAAGATCAAGGACTGACTAGACATTGTAATTCATGGTAAAAGAGATCCAGTCAAGTCATACTCAATGTAAACTAACAGTAATGAATGCAAATGACAGCGGTGCTCTCCAACTGGTGCTTTTTAATAAGAAGATGATGACTCAACATGAAAGTAAAATAGATAGGCCCTTCACAGAGGGAAGCAGGGATTTGTAGAGGTGCCAGAGCTCGGTTTTGAAATAGAGATGAATAATATTTTGAGCGGTATACTTTCATTGTCAACATAACAACCAAGAGATGGCAATATCTTCCATGCTACACGCATTATAGGCGGTTCCCAAACAGAATGGTAAAGTTTATACTCCCCCTCCACCAACAAGCATCAATCCATGGCTTGCTCGAAACAACGAGTGCCTCCAACTAACAAGAGTCCCAGGGGGAGTTTTGTTTGCAATTATTTTGATTTGATTTGCATAAAGCATGGGACTGGGCATCCCGGTGACCAACCACTTTCTCGTGAGTGAGGAGCGGAGTCCACTCCTCTTGAGAATAACCCGCCTAACATGGAAGATACAGACATCCCTAGTTGATACATGAGCTATTCGAGCATACAAAACAAGATATTTATTTGAAGGTTTAGAGTTTGGCACATACAAATTTACTTGGAACGGCGGGTAGATACCATATATAGGTAGGTATGGTGGACTCATATGGAATAACTTTGGGGTTTATGGAGTTGGATGCACAAGCAGTATTCCCGCTTAGTACAGGTGAAGGCGAGCAAAAGACTGGGAAGCGACCATCTAGAGAGCGACAACAGTCATGAACATGCATTAAAATTAATCAACACCGAATGCAAGCATGAGTAGGATATAATCCACCATGAACATAAATATCGAGAAGGCTATGTTGATTTTGTTTCAACTACATGCATGAACATGCGCCAAGTCAAGTCACTTAAATCATTCAGAGGATACCACCCTATCATACCACATCACAACCATTTTAATAGCATGTTGGCACGCAAGGTAAACTATTATAAGCTCCTAGCTAATCAAGCATGGCACAAGAAACTATAATCTCTAGTTGTCATTGCAAACATGTTTATTCATAATAGGCTGAATTAGGAACGATGAACTAATCATATTTACAAAAACAAGAGAGGTCAAGTTCATACCAGCTTTTCTCATCTCAGTCAGTCCATCATATATCATCATAACTGCCTTTCACTTGCACGACCGAATGATGTGAATAATAATAATAGTGCACGTGCATTGGACTAAGCTGGAATCTGCAAGCGTTCAATAAACAGGAGAAGACGAGGCAATATGGGCTCTTTTGTCAGATCAACAATAATTCATATAAGAGCCACTTCAACAATTTAATTATGGTCTTCTCCTGTCGACCCCCAAAGAAAAGAAATAAAACTATTTACACGGGAAAGCTCCCGACAAGCAAAAGAAGAATAGGAAATCTTTTTGGGTTTTCTTTTTTAATTACTACTACAAGCATGGAAATTAAAACTAGTTGAAATCTACAACTAATTTTTTTGGTTTTTCTTAAGGTTTATTAAACACACAAGAAGAAAGCATAAAAAGGGAAATAAACTAGCATGGATGATACAATGAAAAAGTATGAGCACCGACATCTAGCAATGAGTGTGTGAACATAAATGTAATGTCGGTGAGAAATACGTACTCCCCCAAGCTTAGGTTTTTGTCCTAAGTTGGTCTATGGCCACGGTTGGCCTGACGGATATCCATAATAATAATTGGGGTGTTGGAAATATGCCCTAGAGGCAATAATAAAAGCATTATTATTATATTTCCTTGTTCATGATAATTGTCTTTATTCATGCTATAATTGTGTTATCCGGAAATCGTAATACATGTGTGAATACTTAGACACCAACATGTCCCTAGTAAGCCTCTAGTTGACTAGCTCGTTGATCAACAGATAGTCATGGTTTCCTGACTATGGACATTGGATGTCATTGATAACGAGATCACATCATTAGGAGAATGATGTGATGGACAAGACCCAATCCTAAACATAGCATAAGATCGTATAGTTCGTTTGCTAGAGTTTTCCAATGTCAAGTATCCTTTCCTTAGACCATGAGATCGTGTAACTCCCGAATACCGTAGGAGTGCTTTGGGTATACCAAACGTTACAACGTAACTGGGTGACTATAAAGGTATACTACGGGTATCTCCGAAAGTGTCTGTTAGGTTGACATGGATCAAGACTGGGATTTGTCACTCCATATGACGGAGAGGTATCACTGGGCCCACTCGGTAATGCATCATCATAATGAGCTCAAAGTGACCAAGTGTCTGGTCACGGGATCATGCATTACAGTACGAGTAAAGTGACTTGCCGGTAACGAGATTGAACAAGGTATTGGGATACCGACGATCGGATCTCGGGCAAGTAACATACCGATTGACGAAGGGAATTGTATACGGGATTGATTGAATCCTCGACATCGTGGTTCATATGATGAGATCATCGAGGAGCATGTGGGAGACAACATGGGTATCCAGATCCCGCTATTGGTTACTGGCCGGAGAGTCGTCTCGGTCATGTCTACATGTCTCCCGAACCCGTAGGGTCTACACACTTAAGGTTCGGTGACGCTAGGGTTGTAGGGATATGTATATGCAGTAACCCGAATGTTGTTCGGAGTCCCGGATGAGATCCCGGACGTCACAAGGAGTTCCGGAATGGTCCGGAGGTAAAGAATTATATATAGGAAGTGCTATTTCGGGCATCGGGACAAGTTTTGGGGTCACCGGTATTGTACCGGGACCACCGGAAGGGTCCCGGGGGTCCACCGGGTGGGGCCACCTATCCCGGGGGGCACATGGGCTGTAGGGGTGTGCGCCTTGGCCTGCATGGGCCAAGGACACCAGCCCCAAGAGGCCCATGCGCCTAGGGATAAGGAAGGGAAGAGTCCCAAAAGGGGAAGGCACCTCCGAGGTGCCTTGGGGAGGAGGGATTCCTCCCTTGGCCGCCTCTCCCCTAGGAGATTGGATCTCCTATGGCCGGTGCCCCCCCTAGGCTCCCTATATATAGTGGGGGAAGGAGGGCCTCTCAATCCACGCCTTTGGTGCCTCCCTCTCCCTCTCCAACACATCCTCCTCCTCCATAGTGCTTGGCGAAGCCCTGCTGGAGTACTGCAGCTCCATCACCACCACGCCGTCGTGCTGCTGCTGGAGCCATCTTCCTCAACCTCTCCTTCCCCCTTGCCGGATCAAGAAGAAGGAGACGTTACGCTGACCGTACGTGTGTTGAACGCGGAGGTGCCGTCCGTTCGGCGCTAGGATCTCCGGTGATTTGGATCACGTCGAGTACGACTTCCTCATCCCCGTTCTTTGAACGCTTCCGCGCGTGATCTACAAAGGTATGTAGATGCAATCCAATCATTCGTTGCTAGATGAACTCCTAGATGGATCTTGGTGAAACCGTAGGAAAATTTTGTTTTCTGCAACGTTCCCCAACAGTGGCATCATGAGCCAGGTTTATGCGTAGTTCTCTTGCACGAGTAGAACACAATTTGTTGTGGGCGTTGATGTTGTCAACTTTCTTGCCGCTACTAGTCTTATCTTGATTCAACGGTATTGTGGGATGAAGCGGCCCGGACCAACCTTACACGTACGCTTACGTGAGACCGGTTCCACCGACAAACATGCACTAGTTGCATAAGGTGGCTGGCGGGTGTCTGTCTCTCCCACTTTAGTTGGAGCGGATTCGATGAAAAGGGTCCTTATGAAGGGTAAATAGAAGTTGACAAATCACGTTGTGGCTTTCACGTAGGTAAGAAAACGTTCTTGCTAGAACCCTACTTCAGCCACGTAAAACTTGCAACAACAATTAGAGGACGTCTAACTTGTTTTTGCAGCAAGTGCTTTGTGATATGATATGGACAAAATTGTGATGAATGATGAATGATATATATGTGATGTATGAGATGTTCATGCTATTGTAATAGGAATCACGACTTGCGTGTCGATGAGTATGACAACCAGCAGGAGCCATAGGAGTTGTCTTTATTTTTTGTATGACCTGCGTGTCATTGAGAAACGCCATGTAAATTACTTTACTTTATTGCTAAACGCGTTAGCCGTAGTAGTAGAAGTAATAGTTGGCGAGCAACTTCATGGAGACACGATGATGGAGATCATGATGATGGAGATCATGGTGTCATGCCGGTGACAAGATGATCATGAAGCCCCAAGATGGAGATCAAAGGAGCTATGTGATATTGGCCATATCATGTCACTATTATTATTTGATTGCATGTGATGTTTATCATGTTTTTGCATCTTGTTTGCTTAGAGAGACGGTAGTAAATAAGATGATCCCTCATAATAATTTCAAGAAAGTGTTCCCCCTAACTGTGCACCGTTGCGACAGTTCGTTGTTTCGAAGCACCACGTGATGATCGGGTGTTAGATTCTAACATTCAAATACAACGGGTGTAAGACAGATTTACACATGCAAACACTTAGGTTGACTTGACGAGCCTAGCATGTACAGACATGGCCTCGGAACACAGAAGACCGAAAGGTCGAGCATGAGTCGTATAGAAGATACGATCAACATGAAGATGTTCACCGATGTTGACTAGTCCGTCTCACGTGATGATCGGACACGGCCTAGTTAACTCGGATCATGTTGTACTTAGATTACAGGAGGGATGTCTATCTAAGTGGGAGTTCATTGAATAATTTGATTAGATGAACTTAATTATCATGAACTTAGTCTAATTTTTTTACAATATGTCTTGTAGATCAAATGGCCAACGTAGTCCTCAACGTCAACGCGTTCCTAGAGAAAACCAAGCTGAAAGACGATGGCAGCAACTACACGGACTGGGTACGGAACCTGAGGATCATCCTCATAGCTGCCAAGAAAGATTATGTCCTACAAGCACCGCTAGGTGACGCACCTGTTCTCCCTGCAGAACAAGACGTTATGAACGCTTGGCAGGCACGTACCGATGACTACTCCCTCGTTCAGTGCGGCATGCTTTACAGCTTAGAGCCGGGGCTCCAAAAGCATTTTGAGAGACACGGAGCATATGAGATGTTCGAAGAGCTGAAAATGGTTTTCCAAGCTCATGCCCGGGTTGAGAGATATCAAGTCTCCGACAAGTTCTTCAGCTGTAAGATGAAGGAAAACAGTTCTGTCAGCGAGCACATACTCACTATGTCTGGGTTGCATAACCGCTTGACTCAGCTGGGAGTTAATCTCCCGGATGACGCGGTCATTGACAGAATCCTTCAGTCGCTTCCACTGAGCTACAAGAGCTTTGTGATGAACTTCAATATGCAGGGGATGGAAAAGACCATTGCTGAAGTATTTGCAATGCTGAAATCAGCAGAGGTAGAAGTCAAAAAGGAACATCAAGTGTTGATGGTGAATAAAACCACTAAGTTCAAGAAAGGCAAGGGTAAGAAAACCTTCAAGAAGGACGGCAAGGGAGTTGCCGCGCCCGGCAAGCAAGCTGCCGGGAAGAAGCCAAAGAATGGACCCAAGCCCGAGACTGAGTGCTTTTATTGCAAGGGAAGTGATCACTGGAAGCGGAACTGCCCCAAATACTTAGCGGACAAGGCCGGCAAAACGAAAGGTATATGTGATATACATGTAATTGATGTGTACCTTACCAGTACTCGTAATAGCTCCTGGGTATTTGATACCGGTGCAGTTGCTCACATATGTAACTCAAAGCAGGAGCTGCGGAATAAGCGGAGACTGGCGAAGGACGAGGTGACGATGCGCGTCGGGAATGGTTCCAAGGTCGATGTGATCGCCGTCGGCACGCTACCTCTACATTTACCTACGGGATTAGTTTTTAACCTCAATAATTGTTATTTAGTGCCAGCTTTGAGCATGAACATTGTATCAGGATCTCGTTTAATTCGAGATGGCTACTCATTTAAATCCGAGAATAATGGTTGTTCTATTTATATGAGAGATATGTTTTATGGTCATGCTCCGATGGTGAATGGTTTATTCTTAATGAATCTCGAGCGTAATGCTACACATGTTCATAGTGTGAGTACCAAAAGATGTAAGATTGATAATGATAGTCCCACATACTCGTGGCACTGCCGCCTTGGTCACATAGGTGTCAAACGCATGAAGAAGGTCCATGCTGATGGACTTTTAGAGTCTCTTGATTACGAATCATTTGACACGTGCGAACCATGCCTCATGGGTAAAATGACCAAGACTCCGTTCTCAGGAACAATGGAGCGAGCAACCAACTTATTGGAAATCATACATATTGATGTGTGCGGTCCAATGAGTGTTGAGGCTCGCGGTGGCTATCGTTATGTTCTCACCCTCACTGATGACTTGAGTAGATATGGGTATGTCTACTTAATGAAACACAAGTCTGAGACCTTTGAAAAGTTCAAGGAATTTCAGAGTGAGGTTGAGAATCAACGTGACAGGAAAATCAAGTTCCTGCGATCAGATCGTGGAGGAGAATACTTGAGTCACGAGTTTGGCACACACTTAAGAAAATGTGGAATAGTTTCACAACTCACGCCGCCTGGAACACCTCAGCGTAATGGTGTGTCCGAACGTCGTAATCGCACTCTATTGGATATGGTGCGATCTATGATGTCTCTTGCCGATTTACCGCTATCTTTTTGGGGCTATGCTTTAGAGACTGCCGCATTCACTTTAAATAGGGCTCCGTCGAAATCCGTTGAGACGACACCGTATGAATTATGGTTTGGGAAGAAACCTAAGCTGTCGTTTCTAAAAGTTTGGGGATGCGATGCTTATGTCAAGAAACTTCAACCTGAAAAGCTCGAACCCAAGTCGGAAAAATGCGTCTTCATAGGATACCCTAAAGAAACTATTAGGTATACCTTCTACCTCAGATCCGAAGGCAAGATTTTTGTTGCCAAGAATGGATCCTTTCTAGAGAAGGAATTTCTCTCGAAAGAAGTAAGTGGGAGGAAAGTAGAACTTGATGAAGTATTACCTCTTGAACCGGAAAATGGCGCAGCTCAAGAAAATTTTCCTGAGGTGCCTGCACCGACTAGAGAGGAAGTTAATGATGATGATCAAGATACTTCTGATCAAGCTCCTACTGAAATTCGAAGGTCCACAAGGACACGTTCCGCACCAGAGTGGTACGGCAACCCTGTCTTGGAAATTATGTTGTTAGACAACGGTGAACCTTCGAACTATGAAGAAGCGATGGCGGGCCCGGATTCCGACAAATGGCTAGAAGCCATGAAATCCGAGATAGGATCCATGTATGAAAACAAAGTATGGACTTTGACTGACTTGCCCGTAGAGCGGCGAGCCATAGAAAATAAATGGATCTTTAAGAAGAAGACAGACGCGGATGGTAATGTGACCATCTATAAAGCTCGGCTTGTCGCTAAGGGTTATCGACAAGTTCAAGGGGTTGACTACGATGAGACTTTCTCACCGGTAGCGAAGCTAAAGTCCGTCCGAATCATGTTAGCAATTGCCGCATTCTATGATTATGAAATATGGCAAATGGACGTCAAAACGGCATTCCTTAATGGTTCCCTTAAGGAAGAATTGTATATGATGCAGCCGGAAGGTTTTGTCGATCCTAAGTGTGCTGACAAGGTGTGCAAGCTCCAACGCTCGATTTATGGGCTGGTGCAAGCATCTCGGAGTTGGAACATTCGCTTTGATGAGATGATCAAAGCGTTTGGGTTTGCACAGACTTTTGGAGAAGCCTGCGTTTACAAGAAAGTGAGTGGGAGCTCTGTAGCATTTCTCATATTATATGTAGATGACATACTTTTGATGGGAAATGATATAGAGCTTTTGGACAGCATTAAGGCCTACTTGAATAAGAGTTTTTCAATGAAGGACCTTGGAGAAGCTGCTTATATATTAGGCATCAAGATCTATAGAGATAGATCGAGACGCCTCATAGGTCTTTCACAAAGCACATACCTTGATAAGATATTGAAGAAGTTCAATATGGATCAGTCTAAGAAGGGGTTCTTACCTGTGTTACAAGGTGTGAAATTGAGCTCAGCTCAATGTCCGACCACGGCAGAAGATATAGAAGAGATGAGTGTCATCCCCTATGCCTCAGCCATAGGTTCTATTATGTATGCCATGCTGTGTACCAGACCTGATGTAAACCTTGCCGTAAGTTTGGTACGAAGGTACCAAAGTAATCCCGGCAAGGAACACTGGACAGCGGTCAAGAATATCCTGAAGTACCTGAAAAGGACTAAGGAAATGTTTCTCGTCTATGGAGGTGACTAAGAGCTCGTCGTAAAGGGTTACGTCGATGCTAGCTTCGACACAGATCTGGATGACTCTAAGTCACAAATCAGATACGTGTATATTTTAAATGGTGGGGCAGTAAGCTGGTGCAGTTGCAAGCAGAGCGTCGTGGCGGGATCTACATGTGAAGCGGAGTACATGGCAGCCTCGGAGGCAGCGCATGAAGCAATTTGGGTGAAGGAGTTCATCACCGACCTAGGAGTCATACCCAATGCGTCGGGGCCGATCAAGCTCTTCTGTGACAACACTGGAGCTATTGCTCTTGCCAAGGAGCCCAGGTTTCACAAGAAGACAAGGCACATCAAGCGTCGCTTCAACTCCACTCGTGAAAATGTTCAAGATGGAGACATAGATATTTGTAAAGTACATACGGACCTGAATGTAGCAGATCCGTTGACTAAACCTCTCCCTAGAGCAAAACATGATCAACACCAGAATTCCATGGGTGTTCAATTCATCACAATGTAACTAGATTATTGACTCTAGTGCAAGTGGGAGACTGTTGGAAATATGCCCTAGAGGCAATAATAAAAGCATTATTATTATATTTCCTTGTTCATGATAATTGTCTTTATTCATGCTATAATTGTGTTATCCGGAAATCGTAATACATGTGTGAATACTTAGACACCAACATGTCCCTAGTAAGCCTCTAGTTGACTAGCTCATTGATCAACAGATAGTCATGGTTTCCTGACTATGGACATTGGATGTCATTGATAACGAGATCACATCATTAGGAGAATGATGTGATGGACAAGACCCAATCCTAAACATAGCATAAGATCGTATAGTTCGTTTGCTAGAGTTTTCCAATGTCAAGTATCCTTTCCTTAGACCATGAGATCGTGTAACTCCCGGATACCGTAGGAGTGCTTTGGGTATACCAAACGTCACAACGTAACTGGGTGACTATAAAGGTATACTACGGGTATCTCCGAAAGTGTCTGTTGGGTTGACATGGATCAAGACTGGGATTTGTCACTCCATATGACGGAGAGGTATCACTGGGCCCACTCGGTAATGCATCATCATAATGAGCTCAAAGTGACCAAGTGTCTGGTCACGGGATCATGCATTACAGTACGAGTAAAGTGACTTGCCGGTAACGAGATTGAACAAGGTATTGGGATACCGACGATCGGATCTCGGGCAAGTAACATACCGATTGACGAAGGGAATTGTATACGGGATTGATTGAATCCTCGACATCGTGGTTCATATGATGAGATCATCGAGGAGCATGTGGGAGACAACATGGGTATCCAGATCCCGCTATTGGTTACTGTCCGGAGAGTCGTCTCGGTCATGTCTACATGTCTCCCGAACCCGTAGGGTCTACACACTTAAGGTTCGGTGACGCTAGGGTTGTAGGGATATGTATATGCAGTAACCCGAATGTTTTTCGGAGTCCCGGATGAGATCCCGGACGTCACAAGGAGTTCCGGAATGGTCCGGAGGTAAAGAATTATATATAGGAAGTGCTATTTCGGGCATCGGGACAAGTTTTGGGGTCACCGGTATTGTACCGGGACCACCGGAAGGGTCCCGGGGGTCCACCGGGTGGGGCCACCTATCCCGGGGGGCACATGGGCTGTAGGGGTGTGCGCCTTGGCCTGCATGGGCCAAGGGCACCAGCCCCAAGAGGCCCATGCGCCTAGGGATAAGGAAGGGAAGAGTCCCAAAAGGGGAAGGCACCTCCGAGGTGCCTTGGGGAGGAGGGATTCCTCCCTTGGCCGCCGCCCCCCTAGGAGATTGGATCTCCTAGGGCCGGCGCCCCCCCTAGGCTCCCTATATATAGTGGGGTAAGGAGGGCCTCTCAATCCACGCCTTTGGTGCCTCCCTCCCCCTCTCCAACACATCCTCCTCCTCCATAGTGCTTGGCGAAGCCCTGCTGGAGTACTGCAGCTCCATCACCACCATGCCGTCATGCTGCTGCTGGAGCCATCTGTTGGGGAACGTTGCAGAAAACAAAAAATTTCCTACTCGTTTCACCAAGATCATCTAGGAGTTCATCTAGCAACGAGTCATTGGATGCATCTACATACCTTTGTAGATCGCGCACGGAAGCGTTCAAAAGAACGGTGATGATGTAGTCGAACACGACGTGATCCAAATCACCGATGACCAAGCGCCGAACGGACGACACCTCCGCGTTCAACACACGTACGGGACGGGAGACGTCTCCTCCTTCTTGATCCAGCAAGGGAGAAGGAGAGGTTGAGGAAGATCCAGCAGCACGACGGCGTGGTGGTGGATGCAGGGCGTCACAGTAGCAGGGCTTTGCCTATACTACGAGAGAGAGACGTAACGGGGAGAGAGGGAGGCGCCAGGGGCTGGTGTATGAAATCCCTCCTCTCCCCCACTATATATAGGAGGGCCAAGGGGGGGGGGGTGCGCAGCCTAGGAGATCTGATCTCCTAGGTGCGGCGGCCAGGGGAAGGATTCCCTCCCCCCCAAGGCACCTAGAGGTGCCTTCCACCACTTGGACTCCTCCCCCATGGAAACCCTAGGCACATGGGCCTAGTGGGGCTGGTGCCCTTGGCCCATGTAGGCCAAGGCGCACCCCCTACAGCCCATGTGGCCCCCCGGGACAGGTGGCCCCACCCGGTGGGCCCCGGGACCCCTCCGGTGGTCCCGGTACAATACCGATAACCCCGAAACTTGTCCCGATGGCCGAAACAGCATTTCCTATATATAATTCTTTACCTCCGGACCATTCCGGAACTCCTCGTGACGTCCGGGATCTCATACGGGACTCCGAACAACATTCGGGTTTCTGCATATACATATCTTCATAACCCTAGCGTCACCGAACCTTAAGTGTGTAGACCCTACGGGTTCGGGAGACAAGCAGACATGACCGAGACGACTCTCCGGTCAATAACCAACAGCGGGATCTGGATACCCATGTTGGCTCCCACATGCTCCACGATGATCTCATCGGATGAACCACGATGTCGAGGATTCAATCAACCCCGTATGCAATTCCCTTTGTCAATCGATATGTTACTTGCCCGAGATTCGATCGTCGGTATCCCAATACCTCGTTCAATCTCGTTACCGGCAAGTCACTTTACTCGTACCGTAATGCATGATCCCGTGACCAGACACTTGGTCACTTTGAGCTCATTGTGATGATGCATTACCGAGTGGGCCCAGTGATACCTCTCCGTCATACGGAGTGACAAATCCCAGTCTTGATCCATGTCAACCCAACAGACACTTTCAGAGATACCCGTAGTCTACCTTTATAGTCACCCAGTTACGTTGTGACGTTTGGTATACCCAAAGCACTCCTACGGTATCCGAGAGTTACACGATCTCATGGTCTAAGGAAAAGATACTTTGACATTGGAAAACTCTAGCAAACGAACTATGCGATCTTGTGCTATGTTTAGGATTGGGTCTTGTCCATCACATCATTCTCCTAATGATGTGATCTCGTTATCAATGACATCCAATGTCCATAGTCAGGAAACCATGACTATCTGTTGATCAACGAGCTAGTCAACTAGAGGCTCACTAGGGACATGTTGGTGTCTGTTATTCACACATGTATTACGATTTCCGGATAATACAATTATAGCATGAATAAAGACAATTATCATGAACAAGGAAATATAATAATAATGCTTTTATTATTGCCTCTAGGGCATATTTCCAACAGTCTCCCACTTGCACTAGAGTCAATAATCTAGTTACATTGTGATGAATCGAACACCCATGGAATTCTGGTGTTGATCATGTTTTGCCCTAGGGAGAGGTTTAGTCAACGGATCCGCTACATTCAGGTCCGTATGTACTTTACAAATCTCTATGTCTCCATCTTGAATATTTTCACGAATGGAGTTGAAGCGACGCTTGATGTGCCTTGTCTTCTTGTGAAACCTGGGCTCCTTGGCAAGAGCAATAGCTCCAGTGTTGTCACAGAAGAGCTTGATCGGCCCCGACGCATTGGGTATGACTCCTAGGTCGGTGATGAACTCCTTCACCCATATTGCTTCATGTGATGCCTCCGAGGCTGCCATGTACTCCGCTTCACATGTAGATCCCGCCACGACGCTTTGCTTGCAACTGCACCAGCTTACTGCCCCACCATTCAAAATATACACGTACCCGGTTTGTGACTTAGAGTCATCCAGATCTGTGTCGAAGCTAGCGTCGACGTAACCCTTTACGACGAGCTCTTCGTCACCTCCATAAACGAGAAACATTTCCTTAGTCCTTTTCAGGTACTTCAGGATATTCTTGACCGCTGTCCAGTGTTCCTTGCCGGGATTACTTTGGTACCTTCCTACCAAACTTACGGCAAGGTTTACATCAGGTCTGGTACACAGCATGGCATACATAATAGACCCTATGGCCGAGGCATAGGGGATGACACTCATCTCTTCTATATCTTCTGGCGTGGTCGGACATTGAGCTGAGCTCAATTTCACACCTTGTAATACAGGCAAGAACCCCTTCTTAGACTGATCCATATTGAACTTCTTTAATATCTTATCAAGGTATGTGCTTTGTGAAAGACCTATGAGGCGTCTTGATCTATCTCTATAGATCTTGATGCATAATATATAAGCAGCTTCTGCAAGGTCCTTCATTGAAAAACTCTTATTCAAGTAGGCCTTGATGCTGTCCAAGAGTTCTATATCATTTCCCATCAATAGTATGTCATCTACATATAATATGAGAAATGCTACAGAGCTCCCACTCACTTTCTTGTAAACACAGGCTTCTCCATAAGTCTGTGTAAACCCAAACGCTTTGATCATCTCATCAAAGCGAATGTTCCAACTCCGAGATGCTTGCACCAGCCCATAAATCGAGCGTTCGAGCTTGCACACCTTGTCAGCATTCTTAGGATCGACAAAACCTTCCGGCTGCATCATATACAATTCTTCCTTAAGGAAACCATTAAGGAATGCCGTTTTGACGTCCATTTGCCAAATTTCATAATCATAAAATGCGGCAATTGCTAACATGATTCGGACGGACTTCAGCTTCGCTACCGGTGAGAAAGTCTCATCGTAGTCAACCCCTTGAACTTGTCGATAACCCTTAGCGACAAGCCGAGCTTTATAGATGGTCACATTACCATCCGCGTCTGTCTTCTTCTTAAAGATCCATTTATTCTCTATGGCTCGCCGTTCAACGGGCAAGTCAGACAAAGTCCATACTTCGTTTTCATACATGGATCCTATCTCGGATTTCATGGCTTCTAGCCATTTGTCGGAATCCGGGCCCGCCATCGCTTCTTCATAGTTCGAAGGTTCACCGTTGTCTAACAACATGATTTCCAAGACAGGGTTGCCGTACCACTCTGGTGCGGAACGTGTCCTTGTGGACCTTCGAATTTCAGTGGGAGCTTGATCAGAAGTATCTTGATCATTATCATTAACTTCCTCTCTAGTCGGTGCTGGCACCTCAGGAACATTTTCTTGAGTTGCGCCATTTCCCGGTTCAAGAGGTAATACTTCATCAAGCTCTACTTTCCTCCCACTTACTTCTTTCGAGAGAAACTCTTTCTCCTGAAAGAGTCCGTTCTTGGCAACAAAGATCTTGCCTTCGGATCTTAGGTAGAAGGTATACCCAATAGTTTCTTTAGGGTATCCTATGAAGACGCATTTTTCCGACTTGGGTTCGAGCTTCTCAGGTTGAAGTTTCTTGACATAAGCATCGCATCCCCAAACTTTTAGAAACGACAGCTTAGGTTTCTTTCCAAATCATAATTCATACGGTGTCGTCTCAACGGATTTCGACGGAGCCCTATTTAAAGTGAATGCGGCAGTCTCTAAAGCATAGCCCCAAAAAGATAGCGGTAAATCAGTAAGAGACATCATAGACCGCACCATATCCAATAGAGTGCGATTACGACATTCGGACACACCGTTACGCTGAGGTGTTCCAGGCGGCGTGAGTTGTGAAACTATTCCACATTTTCTTAAGTGTGTGCCAAATTCGTGACTCAAGTATTCTCCTCCACAATCTGATCGTAGAAACTTGATTTTCCTGTCACGTTGATTCTCAACCTCACTCTGAAATTCCTTGAACTTTTCAAAGGTTTCAGACTTGTGTTTCATTAAGTAGACATACCCATATCTACTCAAGTCATCAGTGAGGGTGAGAACATAACGATAGCCACCGCGAGCCTCAACACTCATTGGACCGCACACATCAGTATGTATGATTTCCAATAAGTTGGTTGCTCGCTCCATTGTTCCTGAGAACGGAGTCTTGGTCATTTTACCCATGAGGCATGGTTCGCACGTGTCAAATGATTCATAATCAAGAGACTCTAAAAGTCCATCTGCATGGAGCTTCTTCATGCGTTTGACACCTATGTGACCAAGGCGGCAGTGCCACAAGTATGTGGGACTATCATTATCAACCTTACATCTTTTGGTACTCAGATTATGAACATGTGTAGTAATACGCCCGAGATTCATTAAGAATAAACCATTCACCATAGGAGCATGACCATAAAACATATCTCTCATATAAATGGAACAACCATTATTCTCAGATTTAAATGAGTAGCCATCTCGAATTAAACGAGATCCCGATACAATGTTCATGCTCAAAGCTGGCACTAAATAACAGTTATTGAGGTTTAAAACTAATCCCGTAGGTAAATGCAGAGGCAGCGTGCCGACGGCGATCACATCAACCTTGGAACCATTCCCGACGCGCATCGTCACCTCGTCCTTTGCCAGTCTCCGTTTATTCCGCAGCTCCTGCTGTGAGTTACAAATATGAGCAACGGCACCGGTATCAAATACCCAGGAGTCACTACGAGTACTGGTAAGGTACACATCAATTACATGTATATCAAATATACCTTTGGTGTTGCCGGCCTTCTTGTCCGCTAAGTATTTGGGGCAGTTCCGTTTCCAGTGACCCTTTCCCTTGCAATAAAAGCACTCCGTCTCAGGCTTGGGTCCATTCTTTGGCTTCTTCCCAGCAGCTTGCTTGCCGAGCGCGGCAACTTCCTTGCCGTCCTTCTTGAAGTTCTTTTTACCCTTGCCTTTCTTGAACTTAGTGGTTTTATTGACCATCAACACTTGATGTTCCTTCTTGACTTCTACCTCCACTGATTTCAGCATTGAGAACAACTCAGGAATGGTCTTTTGCATCCCCTGCATGTTGAAGTTCATCACAAAGCTCTTGTAGCTTGGTGGAAGCGACTGGAGGATTCTGTCAATGACCGCATCATCCGGGAGATTAACTCCCAGCTGAGACAAGCGGTTATGCAACCCAGACATAGTGAGTATGTGCTCACTGACAGAACTATTTTCCTCCATCTTACAGCTGAAGAACTTATCGGAGACTTCATGTCTCTCGATCCGGGCATGAGCTTGAAAAACCATTTTCAGCTCTTCGAACATCTCATATGCTCCATGTCTCTCAAAACGCTTTTGGAGCCCCGGCTCTAAGCTGTAAAGCATGCCGCACTGAACGAGGGAGTAGTCGTCAACACGTGTCTGCCAAGCGTTCATAACGTCTTGGTTCTGTGGGACGGGTGGATCACCTAGCGGTGCTTGTAGGACATAATCTTTCTTGGCAGCTATGAGGATGATCCTCAGGTTCCGGACCCAGTCCATATAGTTGCTGCCATCGTCTTTCAGCTTGGTTTTCTCTAGGAACGCGTTGAAGTTGAGGACTACGTTGGCCATTTGATCTACAAGACATATTGCAAAGATTTTAGACTAAGTTCATGATAATTAAGTTCATCTAATCAAATTATTAATGAACTCCCACTTAGATTAGACATCCCTCTAGTCATCTAAGTATTACATGATCCGAGTTAACTAGGCCGTGTCCGATCATCACGTGAGACGGACTAGTCAACGTCGGTGAACATCTTCATGTTGATCGTATCTTCTATACGACTCATGCTCGACCTTTCGGTCTTCTGTGTTCCGAGGCCATGTCTGTACACGCTAGGCTCGTCAAGTTAACCCTAAGTGTTTTGCATGTGTTCCGAGGCCATGTCTGTACATGCTAGGCTCGTCAACACCCGTTGTATGTGAATGTAAGGATCCATCACACCCGATCATCACGGCGTGCTTAGAAACGACGAACTTTAGGAACGGTGCACAGTTAGGGGAGAACACTTCTTGAAATTGTTATGAGGGATCATCTTATTTACTACCGTCGTTCTAAGTAAACAAGATGCAAAATATGATAAACATCACATGCAATCAAATAATAAACGTGACATGATATGGCCAATATCACATAGCTCCTTTGATCTCCATCTTGGGGCTCCATGATCATCTTGTCACCGGCTTGACACCATGATCTCCATCATCATGATCTCCATCATCGTGTCTCCATGAAGTTGCTCGCCAACTATTACTTCTACTACTATGGCTAACGCGTTTAGCAATAAAGTAAAGTAATTTACATGGCGATTCTCGATGACACGCAGGTCATATAAAAGAATAAAGACAACTCCTATGGCTCCTGCCGGTTGTCATACTCATCGACATGCAAGTCGTGATTCCTATTACAATAGCATGAACGTCTCATACATCACATATAGTTCATTCATCATTCATCACAACTTTGGCCATATCATATCACAAACAACTTGCTGCAAAAACAAGTTAGACGTCCTCTAATTGTTGTTGCAAGTTTTACGTGGCTGAATTAGGGTTCTAGCAAGAACGTCTTCTTACCTATGTTAAAGCCACAACGTGATTTGTCAACTTCTATTTACCCTTCATAAGGACCCTGTTCATCGAATCCGCTCCAACTAAAGTGGGAGAGACAGATACCCGCCAGCCACCTTATGCAACTAGTGCATGTTAGTCGGTGGAACCGGTCTCACGTAAGCGTACGTGTAAGGTTGGTCCGGGCCGCTTCATCCCACAATACCGCTGAAGCAAGAAAAGACTAGTAACGGCAAGAAAGTTGACAAATCTACGCCCACAACTAATTGTGTTCTACTCGCGCAAGAAGAACTACGCATAGACCTAGCTCATGATGCCACTGTTGGGGAACGTTGCAGAAAACAAAAAATTTCCTACTCGTTTCACCAAGATCATCTAGGAGTTCATCTAGCAACGAGTCATTGGATGCATCTACATACCTTTGTAGATCGCGCACGGAAGCGTTCAAAAGAACGGTGATGATGTAGTCGAACACGACGTGATCCAAATCACCGATGACCAAGCGCCGAACGGACGGCACCTCCGCGTTCAACACACGTACGGGACGGGAGACGTCTCCTCCTTCTTGATCCAGCAAGGGAGAAGGAGAGGTTGAGGAAGATCCAGTAGCACGACGGCGTGGTGGTGGATGCAGGGCGTCACAGTAGCAGGGCTTTGCCTATACTACGAGAGAGAGAGACGTAACGGGGAGAGAGGGAGGCGCCAGGGGCTGGTGTATGAAATCCCTCCTCTCCCCCACTATATATAGGAGGGCCAAGGGGGGTGGTGCGCAGCCTAGGAGATCTGATCTCCTAGGTGCGGCGGCCAGGGGAAGGATTCCCTCCCCCCCAAGGCACCTAGAGGTGCCTTCCACCACTTGGACTCCTCCCCCATGGAAACCCTAGGTGCATGGGCCTAGTGGGGCTGGTGCCCTTGGCCCATTTTGGCCAAGGCGCACCCCCTACAGCCCATGTGCCCCCCCGGGACAGGTGGCCCCACCCGGTGGGCCCCCGGGACCCCTCCGGTGGTCCCGGTACAATACCGATAACCCCGAAACTTGTCCCGATGGCCGAAACAGCATTTCCTATATATAATTCTTTACCTCCGGACCATTCCGGAACTCCTTGTGACGTCCGGGATCTCATCCGGGACTCTGAACAACATTCGGGTTTCTGCATATACATATCTTCATAACCCTAGCGTCACCGAACCTTAAGTGTGTAGACCCTACGGGTTCGGGAGACAAGCAGACATGACCGAGACGACTCTCCGGTCAATAACCAACAACGGGATCTGGATACCCATGTTGGCTCCCACATGCTCCACGATGATCTCATCGGATGAACCACGATGTAGAGGATTCAATCAACCCCGTATGCAATTCCCTTTGTCAATCGATATGTTACTTGCCCGAGATTCGATCATCGGTATCCCAATACCTCGTTCAATCTCGTTACCGGCAAGTCACTTTACTCGTACCGTAATGCATGATCCCGTGACCAGACACTTGGTCACTTTGAGCTCATTGTGATGATGCATTACCGAGTGGGCCCAGTGATACCTCTCCGTCATACGGAGTGACAAATCCCAGTCTTGATCCATGTCAACCCAACAGACATTTTCAGACATACCCGTAGTCTACCTTTATAGTCACCCAGTGACGTTGTGACGTTTGGTATACCCAAAGCACTCCTACGGTATCCGGGAGTTACACGATCTCATGGTCTAAGGAAAAGATACTTTGACATTGGAAAACTCTAGCAAACGAACTATACGATCTTGTGCTATGTTTAGGATTGGGTCTTGTCCATCACATCATTCTCCTAATGATGTGATCTCGTTATCAATGACATCCAATGTCCATAGTCAGGAAACCATGACTATCTGTTGATCAACGAGCTAGTCAACTAGAGGCTCACTAGGGACATGTTGGTGTCTGTTATTCACACATGTATTACGATTTCCGGATAATACAATTATAGCATGAATAAAGACAATTATCATGAACAAGGAAATATAATAATAATGCTTTTATTATTGCCTCTAGGGCATATTTCCAGCACCATCTTCCTCAACCTCTCCTTCCCCCTTGCTGGATCAAGAAGAAGGAGACATTACGCTGACCGTACGTGTGTTGAACGCGGAGGTGCCGTCCGTTCGGCGCTAGGATCTCCGGTGATTTGGATCACGTCGAGTACGACTTCCTCATCCCCGTTCTTTGAACGCTTCCGCGCGTGATCTACTAAGGTATGTAGATGCAATCCAATCATTCTTTGCTAGATGAACTCCTAGATGGATCTTGGTGAAACCGTAGGAAAATTTTGTTTTCTGCAACGTTCCCCAACATGGGGTCATACTGCGATGAAGAAGACTCTGATTGCCACTGGTTGGCAATCATCTCTGGATCCCAATGGTAATTAGACTGTCATGGAGGATCAACTTGTGGTTCCGACTCTGGCTCTATGGCTGATGTAGGGTTCCGGTAGGCGTGAATAGCCTGTAACGGAACAAGGTACTGGCCTGAAGATAAATCAAACAAGGAAGGAGCAGGCAGGGTAATAGTCTCAGGATGATGTTTATGAAAGAACAATTTGTATTTAAGCTCCCCTTCCCTATTCTTAACAATAAAATCGTGTGCCACCATACTCTTATAATCTAAATAAACACGAGGTGACAATTTTTCTTCCTTCTCATAATGCCTAAAAGGTATGTTAAAATGTGCAGCTAGGCGTGAAGCATAGATGCCTCCAAAGATGGGGCCATTTGTACGGTTCAGGCTTAACTTTTTAGCAATAATACCGCCCATACTAACAGAGTTATCACTGAATAAACCATGGAACAAAATAATAATATCAGGAACACTAAGGTTTCCACAGTTTCCGCGACCAATTAAGCAACGACTAGCAAATATTGCAAAGTAGCGTAAAACAGGAAAATGTATGCTAGTGATTCGTGCATCGAAAAACTTCCTCGTTTTCCCTACAGTGATGGTATCAATAAACCCATCCACATCGCCGCGATGTGGTTCCTCTGTCGTGCCCTCGAAAGGGACCAAACAAACCCGACAAAAATCATAAGGTGACATCTCCTTATGCTCATCATATAAATAAAACTCCACCGTAGGTGGTGAACTCCTAGAATGGAAATGAAAGTTTTGCACAAAGATATTTGTGAGTAAGAGATAATGGTCGCGTTGGTCGTGGAGGAAAGCGGTGAGGCCTGCATTCTTAGCCAATTCATAGAAATCTTCATAAATCCCGGCTGCTCTCAAGAAATCATCGGAAGGCCATTCACATGACCGAACCTCCGCGGTGCGAGGCAGATTATATTTGGGCTTCTGTGCCTTTTCCTTCGAGCTTCGGCTCGATGAGCCCCTCAAAAATCTCTTCATTATTTTCTGAAAAATTCTAAATTTTTAGTAACTTCAAAGTAAAAGTGAACAAAGCTCAATAATATTGATAGCAACTACTCCTACAAGTGCCTAGAGCCTATATCATGCATCGAAACTACTTGGAACCATATCAATTTGACATGCAAGCTCAAGAACATGGTCACCTAGGCAGCATAAATTTGCAATGAATAAAGCACTAGAACAAAAACTAATTGAACCAATGGAGGAGTCACATACCAAGGAACAATCTCCCCAAGCAGTTTTGTGAGAGGTGATTTGAGCAAGGAGATCGAAAATGGCAGCAAAATGAGCTTGGACTCGGGTTTGAGCTGGATATTCATGTTTGTGGGAGGAATAAGGAGTGTGTGGATGCATGAATAAATGGAGGAGGGCCACCGTGGGCCCACGAGGCAGGGGGCGCACCCAGGGGGTAGGGCGCACCCTCCACCCTCGTGGCCAGGTGGATGCCCCCCGTGCTGTGTTCTTAGTGCCAAACATTCTCAAATATTCCAACAAAATCATATTTAAATTTCAGGGCATTTGGAGAACTTTTAATTTTGGGGTATTTCTATATTGCATGGATAATTCAGATAACAGACAGAAAATACTATTTTTATTTTATTTAATATAAATAATAGAAAGTAAAAGGAGGGTACAGAAGGTTGTGCCTTCTAGATTCATCCATCTCATGATCATCAAAAGGAATCCACTAACAAGGTTGATCAAGTCTTGTTAACAAACTCATTCCGAATAACATGGAACCGGAGAATTTTCGAATAACACTAGGTTACCTCAATGGGGATATGCACATCCCCAACAATAAGAATATCATATTTCTTCTTGACAGTAGGAAAAGGAAATTCAAAACCTCCAAATATAATCGATGGAATTTTTCCAATAGAGTTGATACTATGAACTTGAGGTTGTTTCCTCGAAAAGTGTATCGTATGCTCATTACCATTAACATGAAAAGTGACATTGCCTTTAGTGCAATCAATAACAGCCCCTGCAGTATTCATAAAGGGTCTTCCGAGAATAATAGACATACTATCATCCTCAGGAATATCAAGAATAACATAGTCCGTTAAAATAGTAAGGTTTGCAACTACAACAGGCACATCCTCACAAATACCGACAGGTATAGCAGTTGATTTATCAGCCATTTGCAAAGATATTTCAGTAGGTGTGAACTTATTCAAATCAAGTCTACGATATAAAGAGAGAGGCATAACACTAACACCGGCTCCAAGATCACATAAAGCAGTTTTAACATAGTTTCTTTTAATGGAGCATGGTATAGTGGGTACTCCTCGATCTCCAAGTTTCTTTGGTATTCCACCCTTAAAAGTATAATTAGCAAGCATGGTGGAAATTTCAGCTTCCGATATCTTTCTTTTATTTGTAACAATATATTTCATGTACTTAGCATAAGGATTCATTTTAAGCATATCAGTTAATCGCATACGCAAAAAGATAGGTCTAATCATTTCAACAAAGCGCTCAAAATCCTCATCATCCTTTTTCTTGGATGGTTTGGGAGGAAAAGGCATGGGTTTCTGAACCCATAGTTCTCTTTCTTTACCATGTTTCCTAGCAACAAAGTCTTTCTTATCATAACATTGATTCTTTGATTGTGGGTTATCAAGATCAACAGCAGGTTCAATTTCTATATCATTATCATTACTAGGTTGAGCATCATCATGAACATTATTATTAGCATTATCACTAGTTTCAGGTTCATTACCAGATTGTGTTTCAGCATGAGAGATAGAAATATCATTTGGATTCTCAGGTGTTTCATTAATAGGTTCACTAGAAGCATGCAAAGTCCTATCATTTTTCTTTTTCTTCCTATTAGAAGGACTAGGTGCATCCACATTATTTCTCTGAGAATCTTGCTCAATTCTCTTAGGGTGGCCTTCATGATACAAAGGTTCCTGGGTCATTCTACCACCTCTAGTCATAACTCTAACAGCCTTATCATTATTCTTACTACTCAATTCATTGAGCAAATCATTTTGAGCTTTAAGTACTTGTTCTACTTGAGTGGTAACCATAGAAGCATGTTTACTAATAAGTTTAAGTTCACCTTTGACATTAGCCATATAATTACCCAAGTGTTCAAGCATATCTGAATTGTATTTCAATTGTCTACCAAAATAAGCATTAAAATCTTCTTGCTTAACCATAAATTTATCAAACTTATCGAAGCATGGGCTAGCAAACTTAGTAAATGGGATTTCAGCTTTATCATATCTATAGAGAGAATTTACCTTTACTACCTGTGTCGGGTTATCAAGACCATGTACTTCTTCAATAGGAGATGGATTAAGGTCATATGTTTCTTCAACAGGCGGTAAATTAAGACCATGTATTTCTTCAATAGGAGGTAAATACTTAACATCTTCAGCTTTAATACCCTTTTCTTTCATAGATTTCTTTGCCTCTTGCATATCTTCAGGACTGAGAAATAGAACACCCCTCTTCTTCGGAGTTGGTTTAGGAATAGGCTCAGGAGTTGGTTCAGGAAGTGTCCAATTATTTTCATTTGTCAACATATTATTCAATAGAATTTCAGCTTCATCTGGCGTTCTTTCCCTGAAAACAGAACCAACACAACTATCCAGGTAATCTCTGGAGGCATCGGTTAGTCCATTATAAAAGATATCAAGTATTTCATTTTTCTTAAGAGGATGATCAGGCAAAGCATTAAGTAACTTGAGAAGCCTCCCCCAAGCTTGTGGGAGACTCTCTTCTTCAATTTGCACAAAATTATATATATCCCTTAAAGCAGCTTGTTTCTTATGAGAAGGGAAATATTTAGCAGAGAAGTAATAAATCATATCCTGGGGACTACGCACACAACCAGGATCAAGAGAATTAAACCATATCTTAGCATCACCCTTTAATAAGAACGGAAATATTTTAAGGATATAAAAGTAACGAGTTCTCTCATCATTAGTGAACAGGGTGGCTATATCATTTAATTTAGTAAGATGTGCCACAACAGTTTCAGATTCATAGCCATGAAAAGGATCAGATTCAACCAAAGTAATTATATCAGGATCAACAGAGAATTCATAATCCTTATCAGTAACAAAGATAGGTGAAGTAGCAAAAGTAGGGCCAGGTTTCATCCTAGCATTTAGAGATTGCTCATTCCATTTAGCTAATAACCTCTTAAGTTCATAACTATCTTTGCAAGCTAAAATAGCTAAAGAAGCTTCTTTATCAAAAACATAACCCTTAGGAATAACGGGCAAGTCTTCATCATCACTTTCATCAATATTATCAGATTCAATATTTTCATTCTCTCTAACCCTAGCAAGTTGTTCATCAAGAAATTCACCAAGTGGCACAGTAGTATCAAGTGTAGAAGTAGTTTCATCATAAGTATCATGCATAGTAGAAGTGGCATCATCAATAACATGCGACATATCAGAACGAATAGAAGAAGCAGGTTTAGGTGTCGCAAGCTTACTCAAAACAGAAGGTGAATCAAGTGCAGAGCTAGATGGCAGTTCCTTACCTCCCCTCGTAGTTGAGGGATAAATCTTGGTTTTTGGATCTCTCAAGTTCTTCATAATGATAAGCAGATATAAATCCCAAGTGACTCAAAGAATAGAGCTATGCTCCCCGGCAATGGCGCCAGAAAATAGTCTTGATAACCCACAAGTATAGGGGATCGCAACAGTTTTCGAGGGTAGAGTATTCAACCCAAATTTATTGATTCGACACAAGGGGAGCCAAAGAATATTCTCAAGTATTAGCAACTGAGTTATCAATTCAACCACACCTGGAAACTTAATATCTGCAGCAAAGTATTTAGTAGCAAAGTAATATGATAGTGGTGGTAACGGTAGCAAAAGGTAACATTAGCAAAAGTAATGTTTTTGGTATTTTGTAGTTGTAACACCCCGGATGTGATTTACCCAATATGTACTCCAACTCTTGCCGTTTCCGGCCTTAAGTTATTTTATTTTCTCGGGTTCGGGTTTTTTTGTCTCCGTGTGTTGTTATTGTTGTCATGCATCTCATATCATGTCATCATGTGCATTGCATTTGCATACGTGTTCATCTCATGCATTCAAGCATTTTCCCCGTTGTCCGTTTTGCATTCCGGCGCTTCGTTCTCCTCCGGTGGTCATTTCTACCTTTCTTTCGTGTGTGGGGATTAAACATTTCCGGATTGGACCGAGACTTGCCAAGCGGCCTTGGTTTACTACTGGTAGACCGCCTGTCAAGTTTCGTACCATTTGGACTTCGTTTGATACTCCAACGGTTAACCGAGGGACCAAAAAGGCCTCGGGTGTGTTGCAGCCCAACACCCCTCCATTTTGGCCCAAAACCCTCTCCATCATCTAGAGCGTTCCATCACGATCGCGTGGCCGAAAACCGCACCTCATTTGGACTCTCCTAGCTCCCTCAATGCCTAAATAAAGACCCCTCCTCGAAAATCCCGGATCCCCTCCATCCCTAACCCTAGATCCACCCTTCGCGCCGCACCGGACACGTCCTGTCCGGCCGGACACGTCCGCGCCCCACCTCCGCGCCAATCCGCGCCTGCCACGTGGCATCCCGTCGATCCCCGCCACTGCGGCCCGCGGCCGGCCCTCCCCGCCGCCCGACCAGGTCCCGCGTCCCGCCGCCTACCGCGCTCGCCGCGCCACCGCCCGCCTCGCCGTGCCGCTTCTTCGCCACCAGCCGCCTTCGCCGTCCGGCGCCTCTGCCTCGCGCCGGCAGCCCGCGCCCCATCGCCCAGCCGTCCCCGCCGCCCGTTCGTCGCCGCCTCTCCGTCCTTCCTCGCCGTCGACCGCGCCAGGTACCGACTCCGGTCGCCGCGCTCCACCTCCCGGCCAGATCCACCAACTCCGGCGAACTTCGTGCTCTTCTATGGCGAGATCCGCACCTTGCTACAGTAACTCCGGCCGGATCTGGATCTGGAACCTCTCGGGTTGACTTTTTCCCTCCGAACCCTAACTTTTTGTCTAGGTTCATCACATCGTAACTCCTCATCCGTAACTCCGTTTTGGGCATATAGCATATCAAAATGTTCGTCTCAGAGAGCGCATCATTTCATCTCATTGCATCATTTTCATTTGAGTTCATCTTGATGCCCGAAATGCTGTTAGAAGGATGCTATTTGAGATAATTGTCAGATCTGCTGCTCCAATTAGATATTTGTCATTTTTGCCGTGATTATTGTGTGCATGATATGCCCCTGAGCTCTTCATGAGTTTTGTTACATGTTTTTCCATCTATCCAGGGGTGCAACCCATGCATTTTTGTGATGTGTGTGGTGACTAGCACAAGCTTGCAAAGTGGAGCATTTGTTAATGCTGATTTCAGGGACTTAGCATTTCCACTAAGTCCTTGGACTGTTTATCTCATTATGCCATATGTTCATGTTGTTTCCTAGTGATCCGTGCCTCTTTTGAGGATGATCAGTAAGGATGTTTTGTTAATCTTGTAGTTCTCTATCCATCCATGTCTTTGTTTGTAATTATGGAGCACCCTAGCTTGAGTCAATCGAACTCTACTTTTGTCATTTCATGAATCTGGGCAGATTGTCTACTTGTTAGCAATTTTGCCGAGGATGTTGTAGTTGATCCGTGCATGCTATATTATTGTTCTTGCCATGTATAGCTTGTATTTTGTGTATTCTTGATGGGTGCATGCTTAGATTGTCATGACTTGCTCTGTAGTGAGTGCTTCGAGCTCGTAAACATGCCTACTTGGTATCTGTTCCAGCATGCTCCAGTTTTTGCCATGTTCACATGCTTGCAAATGTATTTTCCGATCCCTTTTGGCTCAAGGTCACTAAGGGACTTTTGTTAATCTCTTTGAGTAGATCCATGCCATTCTTTACTTTGCCATGTTCAGATCCTGTAGCATATTGTTTTCATGCTCCAAAGAGTGCTACCTGATCTGAAATTCCAGACTAGTGTTAATTTCACTTAGTCTGAAATCTGTTTGCCAAATGCATTTTTGCCATACTTGTTTGAACCTGTTAATGGATGAATTGGCCGTAGCTCAGTGCTAGTCTTTTGTTAAGCATCATGAATGGATCCCTTCCATATATTTGGATGCCATGTTTGGGTGCTGTAGCATGTTCATCTTGTTGCATTTAGATGGCTACTTGCTGTAAATCGCAGAACGTGGTCATATTTGAATTGCTTGCCATTTCCAAACCGTAACTCCGATTCCGGCGTTCTTTATATCGTTTTCAAGCGATTTCATCTCACCTTTCCAGTGGCACACTCAGATTTCCACGTTGAGGCCAGGTTCATGCATTCCTTGTCAAATCTTGCATATGCATCACATATTGCATCCCGCATAGCATACCATATTTGCATCATGTTGTTTGAGTTTGCACGTGGTTGATTGTGTCCTTGTTGCTTGTTTGTCTTGTTTGGGTAGAGCCGGGAGACGAGTTCTCTAATGAGGAGCCCGTTGAGTTTGCTTTCGAGGATCCAGTCAACTCTGACAACTTTGCAGACAAGATGATCATACCCTCGAGATCACTACTATCTTTGCTTTGCTAGATGCTCGCTCTTTTGATATGCCTATGCTACGATGCCTACCACTTGCTTATTATGCCTCTCAAATTGCCATGTCAAACCTCTAACCCACCATGTCCTAGCAAACCGTTGATTGGCTATGTTACCGCTTTGCTCAGCCCCTCTTATAGCGTTGCTAGTTGCAGGTGAAGATTGGAGACTGTTCCTTGTTGGAACATTATTTACTTATTGGGATATCATTATATTGCCATGTTATCTTAATGCATCTATATACTTGGCAAAGGGTGGAAGGCTCGGCCTCTCGCCTAGTGTTTTGTTCCACTTTTGCCGCCCTAGTTTCTGTCATATTGGTGTTATGTTCCCGGATTTTGCGTTCCTTACGCGGTTGGGTGATAATGGGAACCCCTTGATAGTTCGCCTTGATTAAAGCTTTTCCAGCAATGCCCAACCTTGGTTTTACCATTTTCCACCTAGCCCCTTTTTCCCTTGGGTTTCCGGAGCCCGAGGGTCATCTTATTTTAAACCCCCCGGGCCAGTGCTCCTCTAAGTGTTGGTCCAACTCGTCAGCCGCCAGTGGCCACCAGGGGCAACTCTGGGCTGGCCTACCCGAAGTTAAGACAATCTGAGTGTGCCCTGAGAACGAGATATGTGCAGCTCCTATCGGGATTTGTCGGCACATTCGGGCGGTGTTGTTGGATTTGTTTTAACTTGTCGAAGTGTCTTGTAGAACCGGGATACCGAGTCTGATCGGAATGTCTCGGGAGAAGGTCTATTCCTTCGTTGACCGTGAGAGCTTGTCATGGGCTAAGTTGGGACTCCCCTGCAGGGATTTGAACTTTCGAAAGCTGTGCCCGCGGTTATGGGCAGATGGGAATTTGTTAATATCCGGTTGTAGATAACTTGAACCTTAACTTAATTAAAATGAATCAACAGTGTGAGTTACCGTGATGGTCTCTTCTCGGCGGAGTCCGGGAAGTGAACATGGTGTTGGAGTAATGCTTGCGCAGGTTGTTCTCTAGATTCTCGCTCGCGCTTTGCCTCCTCTTCTTGCTCTCTTTTGCGAACAGGATAGCCACCATATATGCTAGTCGCTTGCTGCAGCTCCACATATTTGCCTTGCCTTTCCTATTAAGCTTAAATAGTCTTGATCGCGAGGGTGCGAGATTGCTGAGTCCCTGTGGCTCACAGATTACTATTAAACCAGATGCAGGGCCTGATGTTTCCGCTCCAGATGACGCACTTGAGCTCAAGTGGGAGTTCGACGAGGACTCACGCTGATACTACGTGTCTTTCCCTGATGATCAGTAGTGGTGCCCGGTTGGGGAGATCGGGACCGTGTCGCTTGTTGGGTTTATCTTTTATTTTGGCGCCGTAGTCGGGCCATGAGTGTTTGAATGTTGTAATGCTATTTATGTACTTTGATTGACGTGGCGAGTGTAAGCCAACTATGTATCTCCCCTTTTATTATCTATATTACATGGGATGTTGTGAAGATTGCCTAACTTGCGACATTGCTTTCAATGCGGTTATGTCTCTAAGTTGTGCCTCGACACGTGGGAGCTATAGCCGCATCGAGGGCGTTACAGTAGTGATGATAGCAATAGCAACGGAAAAGTAAATAAGCGAAGAACAATATATGGAAAGCTCGTAGGCAAGGGATCGGTGATAGAGAATTATGCCGGATGCGGTTCATCATGTAACAATCATAACATAGGGTGACATAGAACTAGCTCCAATTCATCAATGTAATGTAGGCATGTATTCCGAATATAGTCATACGTGCTTATGGAAAAGAACTTGCATGACATCTTTTGTCCTACCCTCCCGTGGCAGCGGGGTCCTAATGGAAACTAAGGGATATTAAGGCCTCCTTTTACTAGAGTACCGGAACAAAGCATTAGCACATAGTGAATACATGAACTCCTCAAACTATGGTCATCACCGGTAAGTATCCCGATTATTGTCACTTCGGGGTTAACGGATCATAACACATAATAGGTGACTATAGACTTGCAAGATAGGATCAAGAACTCTCATATATTGATGAAAACATAATAGGTTCAGATCTGAAATCATGGCACTCGGGCCCTAGTGACAAGCATTAAGCATAGCAAAGTCATAGCAACATCAATCTCAGAGTAAATTGCACAAAACCACCAGTTTGAAGGTTAGGTTTGCAAAAAACACCACAATACATTTTTTTGTAGAAAACACCATGTCTACGGTAATCTTTTTGCAAATAACACTGATCGGCGGATTTGGTTCCTTTAAGCATGTTTATGACATGTGGGTCCATTTTTTTTGCTTACGTGGCATAACGTTTCGTGCCAGATGGGTTTTATTCTAAATTTACAAACTAGTTCCTAGAATTTACATAGACACCCCTGAATTGAAAAACAAAAATGCAATTAGCCCCCCACATGTGATCCCAATGTGGATCTCACAACGACTAGGGTGAGCGCCGCTGCACACGCAAGTCGTCCCCTTGGCTGCTTGCCGGTGTTGCCACTTCTCACCGTCGCCACCAACTGCTGCTCCCCTCACCACAACATGTCGAGCTGGTTCTCACCGCTGCCCTGTGAGCTGCTCGCCGCGTCGTGATTTTCTGCAGAGGAAGCCGTGGTCGGGAGCAGCACGGGCGCTTGGAGCGGCTGGAGGCTCCGGGCAGGCTCGGGCATTAGGCAGACGTAGGCGTGGCAACACGACCTCGGCAGTCTCCCGAGTTTCTCTCTCTCTCCCTTCCTCGAACCAGCAGAGCAGCATGCAGGAGCGCCGCCGCCGCCCATCACCATGGCCTTGAGCTCCATGAAATTCGTCGCAATTAACCAGCTCTCGCGTCGGATCCAGCAAGAATCGAGCCGTAGCCCCCTCTGCATCTCGGATTCCTGCTCCTCTGTCACAAGCGACGACCGCGAGCACCGGCGGGACCTGGATGAGGTAGGTGACCCTGGCGATGCAATCGTCCTGGAGTGCGCGCATGGCGTCCTTGACGCGTGGCGGAAGGGCGCTCCTCAGCCGGGGCCGGGACGGGCGGTGTCCTCTGCTTTCCCCTCGGTGCGGCAACGGCAACGGCGTCCTCGGCGCGTGGCAGAAGGTCGCCCCTAGGCCGGGGGCAGGATGGGCGGCGTCCTCTGCTCGGCTGCGGGTGCGAGGCGTGAGAGATGTAGGTGGCGTGCTGCAACGTTGGAGCAGTGGGCGCGGACGTCGCCGGATCCGACATGGGGCGCGGCGGTGGAGGCTGAGCTCCACGGTGGCGTGGTTGGGGGGGGGGCTGGGCGGCACGGGAAAGAAAGGTTGGGGGTGTTTTTGATTTAAACTCGGCTAACACCATTTTCAGCAAACCGTCATGGCACGTTAGCGAAAAGCGGGACCCATCTGTCATAAACATGCTTAAACGAGCCAAATCCGCCGATCAGTGTTATTTGCAAAAAGATTACCGTAGACATGATGTTTTCTGCAAAAAATGTATTGTAGTGTTTTTCGCAAACCTAACCTTCAAACTGGTGGGTTTGTGCAATTTACTCTCAATCTCAGAACATAGTGGATACTAGGGATCAAACCCTAACAAAACTAACTCGATTACATGATAGATCTCATCCAACCCATCACCGTCCAGCAAGCTTATGATGGAATTACTCACGCATGGCGGTGAGCATCATGAAATTGGTGATGGAGGATGGTTGATGATGATGATGGCGACGGATTCCCCTCTCCGGAGCCCCGAACAGACTCCAGATCAGCCCTCACGAGAGGTTTTAGGGCTTGGCAGCGGCTCCGTATCGTAAAATGCGATGAATTCTTCTCTCTCATTTTCCCCCCGAAAGCAAATATATAGAGTTGGAGTTGAGGTCGGAGGAGCTCCAGGGCGCCCACGAGGCAGGGGGCGCGCCTTAGGGGGGTAGGCGCGCCCCCCACCCTCGTGGACAGGTGGTGGTCCCCCTGGTCTTCATCTTTTGCAAGGATTTTATTATTATTTCCGAATGGATGTTCCGTGAAGTTTCAGGTCATTCCGAGAACTTTTGTTTCTGCACATAAATAACACCATAGCAATTCTGCTGAAAACAACGTCAGTCCGGGTTAGTTCCATTCAAATCATGCAAGTTAGAGTCCAAGATTAAACATATGATGAAACCCCACGCTATTAATAGATCTCATCCAACCGCACGCCATTACTTCACTAAATGCTACATCTACCTAGGTAGCTAATTTGGGAGGAGACAACTTCAACTAGTGGAGGCGGAAGAAAAAAGATAAAGGAGATGCATTAATGGAGGTGGTGTAGTTAGCTAGGAGTAATAAAGAGAGAAAAAAGTAGGTAGAAGAGGGAGAGTAATGCGGGGAGAAGTAGTGAGGAAGAGAGGATGGGGGAGCGGGAGGAGGGAGGGAAAAGGTGGTATTATGCTGCGTCTTAGCAATAGCGCGGGTCGTAAACCGCGCTATAGCTAGAAACATAGCAGCAGCGCGCTTCCGGCACACACGCTACTGCTAAGCGAGGCCCGCCATGTGGCCAGTTTCAAAATTAGCAGTAGCGCCGTCCAAAAAAGCGTGCTACTACAATAACTTTATCAGTAGCGTGGTCAGCAAGAGCGCCCTACTGCTAAACTTAGGGTGACGGGTATTGTGGGTCGATTTTAGTGGCGGCGTGGTTTCACTGGACCGCACTACTGCTAACTGAGTAGTAGTGGCGCTTGTTTTGTTCCCGCGCTACTAATAATTAGCAGTAGCGCCTCTTTTTGTACCGCGCTGCTGCTAAGATTCTGTGTATAAGGTTCTCTAGTAGTGATATTGTATGCGAACTGGCCCCGCTTGCATCCTTACGCTAGCCTCAAAACCCCAAACTGCCAAACCCTGACCGACATCTCAATGCACGCGCAAAATAATCTCCCAAAAGATCCCAGAGGCAAGTTTATCAATTTCATGAGATTGGGAGGCGGTGTTCCTTTGCTCGAAATAAAAAGATCCCAGAGGCAAGCGTAATTATGTACCCCTAGTGTATAAATGTTCTTATATTATGGGAAAGAGAAAGTACTAGTAAACAGAAGCACATCATCCGAAAACCTTCTGATTGTAACACGTGGCACGTAGACATAGCCAGACGCAGCCATTTGCTAACCAGGAGAAACACACTGACACACACACATACACGCACGCCCCACACCCTACTCCACAGAGAGACTCGACAGGATCGCAGGCGTCCGGCCGCAATGGTGGGCCTCTCGAACGGCGTCCTGGGCGCCCTGAGCATCGTGTCCCTGGTGGCCGCCGCCCCGCTCCTCGGCGCGGGCGCCTACCTCCACGACCACGGCGCCTCCACCGAGTGCCAGCGCCTGCTGCGGCTGCCCACCCTCGCCCTCGGCGGCGGGATCCTCCTCCTCTCCCTCATGGCCCTCTTCGGCGCGTGCTGCCGCTCCTGCAGCCCGCTCCTCTGGCTCTACGTGATCGCCATGTTCCTGCTCGTCGTCGGCATGTTCTTCGTCGCCGTCTTCGCCTACGCCGTCACCAACAAGGGCGCCGCCACCGCCGCCGACGGGACCGGCTACGGGGACTACCGGATCGGGGACTACTCCGACTGGCTCAAGGACAAGGTCGAGGACTACGAGACGTGGCAACAGATCCAGAGCTGCATGGCCGACGCCGGCGTCTGCGGGGATGGCCGGTTCAGCGGCCGGCTCGGCGGCGTCTCCGCCGGGATCGACGCCACCGACTTCTACCGCCTGCATCTGCCGCTCCTCCAGGTATGCGTGCGCGCTTTGTGGATCCGTTTGGATGGTTGCATCTTGCATGGCGTGCATGTATCACGCACTCCTGCTCCTGCCAACTGTTAAAAACTTAAAACCGTTTCACTCAGATAACTTTTTGCCCTCTTCTCATTCTAGTAACTGAAATAATACCCATTTATTTATGGAGATTGAACGTTGCATTAATATGTCCCTTCAATTCATGAGCTGCTAAGTAAGGCTGGTGATTAATTGCCTACATCCATATCTTGATCGCCATATAGCAAAGCTCTTGTTCATTTCACTGGAACTATAAACATCACTCGCTTGATGACTCAAAAGTACAAACACCAAAAATGCAATATCCAAACAATATCAAATATCGTGTAAACTGAGGATTGGCGTGAAAAATGTTGGTGGATGAACGAAGTGTATTTCTACTACAAAAGCTTTTTTTTTTGTTTTTGAAAAAACTGCCATTTTTCTGTAACCATGCCAAAACAATTAAGTTCATTCGAAAGAAACGATATTCAAGATATTAAATTGTTTTCTTTCTGTTTTATGTATCAAAATATTGTGTGCATATTTTCTTCTTAAAAATGGCACTTGTCATTTGTTTTGTTTTTGGCTTGTTTCTTATTCCATCCATCCTAAAATCTAAAATACCCATGACTCCAAAATACAAGGTGTATTTGTATTCTAAAGTCAGATGTGTCTATGTTTGAGCAAGTTTATAGCAAAATATATCAACACCTACAATACAATTTCATGATGAATCTAACGATACCGATTTTGTATTGTAAATATTGATATTTTTTTATATAAACTTGATCAAAGTTAGAGAAGTTTAAATTTGAAAAAAATAAATTAATACACCTTATATTTTGGAACGGAAGGGGTAAGAGATATTTCGACTCACTAAGCCAAGGTCTTAACCAACACAATGCTTGCTTTGCACAAAACTGATGTAGTTAGGTATGGTATGATTCTGTAACACATAAAAAACATATTGGTGGGGGTAAATAAAGTATCAATGAAAGATTTGTGCTAACGAATCAAAGTGTCTTATATTTTGAGATAACTTTTTTGTTTTCGTGGCTTAATGATCCCTGTTACTCTACTTTGCTCCTCCTTGAATAAATTAAAGCAGGTCATCGAGCCAGCTAACAAAGTGTCTGCTCTGAAATGAACAATCTTTTGCGTGCAGTCCGGGTGCTGCAAGCCGCCGGCGTACTGCGGGTACCGGGCGGTGAACGCGACGTTCTACGAGGCCCCGGCGAGCGGGCTGGGCACGGCGGACGCGGACTGCCAGGCGTGGAGCAACGAGCCGAGCCTGATGTGCTTCCGGTGCAACGCGTGCAAGGTGGGCGTGCTGGCCACCGCCAAGAGCAACTGGCGGGCCGTGGCCGGCGCCAACATCGCCGCCCTCCTGCTCATCCTCCTCGCCTACTCCCTCGGCTGCTGCGCCCTCCGCAACCACGACCGGCGTCGCCGCGGCGGATACTACTACTGATTGCTCCGGGGGCTTGTTAGTTGGTTTCAGGTTCAGGATTCAGAGAATCGGAGTAGATTTTCGAGCTCGTGCCTGTTCTTTCTTCTCTTTTGCTTATTAGTGCAGTAGCAGGAAGTAGAGCTAGCGCAGAGGTAACAGAGTTGATGTAAAATTTGTTTGGCATGAAGTCATGTTCAATGGTGTTCTTCAGTGTTCGAATCGGCCCAACCTGTGATCATGCGTTCTTTCTGCTGTGACTGCAAAGCGGTTTTGTGAATCGCAGCGACCATGATGATGAGTTGCTGACAGCCGGCAAGTCTAGAAATCCTGTTCAAAGTGAAGTGTTCTGAAATTTCCCATCCTCCATTTTGGACCCCTGCTGTCTCCTCTCGTACGTTGAACTTGAAGGACGCATGATGCATCTCCGCCGGCGTTTTACGTTCGATCTGTAGTAACAACGGGATCCAAGATACCCCTAGATAGGATCCAAGATACCCCTAGATAGGTTTTGTGAATCGCAGCGACCATGATGATGAGTTGCTGACAGCCGGCAAGTCTAGAAATCCTGTTCAAAGTGAAGTGTTCTGAAATTTCCCATCCTCCATTTTGGACCCCTGCTGTCTCCTCTCGTACGTTGAACTTGAAGGACGCATGATGCATCTCCGCCGGCGTTTTACGTTCGATCTGTAGTAACAACGGGATCCAAGATACCCCTAGATAGGATCCAAGATACTCCTAGATAGGTTTTGTGAATCGCAGCGACCATGATGATGAGTTGCTGACAGCCGGCAAGTCTAGAAATCCTGTTCAAAGTGAAGTGTTTTGAAATTTCCCATCCTCCATTTTGGACCCCTGCTGTCTCCTCTCGTACGTTGAACTTGAAGGACGCATGATGCATCTCCGCCGGCGTTTTACGTTCGATCTGTAGTAACAACGGGATCCAAGATACCCCTAGATAGGATCCAAGATACCCCTAGATAGGTTTTGTGAATCGCAGCGACCATGATTGTGACGCCCCCGATTTAATCGTACTAATCATACACGCAAACGTGTACGATCAAGATCAGGGACTCACGGGAAGATATCGCAACACAACTCTACAAATAAAATAAGTCATACAAGCATCATATTACAAGCCAGGGGCTTCGAGGGCTCGAATACAAGAGCTCGATCATAGACGAGTCAGCGGAAGCAACAATATCTGAGTACCGACATAAGTTAAACAAGTTTGCCTTAAGAAGGCTAGCACAAACTGGGATACAGATCGAAAGAGGCGCAGGCCTCCTGCCTGGGATCCTCCTAACTAATCCTGGTCGTCGTCAGCGGGCATCACGTAGTAGTAGGCACCTCCGGTGTAGTAGGAGTCATCGTCGACGGTGGCGTCTGGCTCCTGGACTCCAGCATCTGGTTGCGACAACCAGAATGAAAGGAAAAGGGGGAAAGGGGGGAGAAAGCAACCGTGAGTACTCATCCAAAGTACTCGCAAGCAAGGAGCTACACTACATATGCATGGGTATCAAATGGAGTAAGGGTATCATATGTGGACTGAACTGCAGAATGCCAGAATAAGAGGGGGATAACTAATCCTTTCGAAGACTACGCTTCTGGCAGCCTCCGTCTTGCAGCATGTAGAAGAGAGTAGACTGAAGACCTCCAAGTAGCATCGTATAGCATAATCCTAACCGATGATCCTCCCCTCGTCGCCCTGTGAGAGAGCGATCACCGGTTGTATCTGGCACTTGGAAGGGTGTGTTTTATTAAGTATCCGGTTCTAGTTGTCATAAGGTCAAGGTACAACTCCAAGTCGTCCTGTTACCGAAGATCACGGCTATTCGAATAGATTAACTTCCCTGCAGGGGTGCACCACATACCCCAACACGCTCGATCCCATTTGGCCGGACACACTTTCCTGGGTCATGCCCGGCCTCGGAAGATCAACACGTCGCAGCCCCACCTAGACCAACAGAGAGGTCAGCACGCCGGTCTAAACCTAAGCGCACAGGGGTCTGGGCCCATCGCCCTTAGCACACCTGCACGTTGCGAACGCGGCCGAAAGCAGACCTAGCCTAGTGGCCTTCCAGTCCAATCCGGCGCGCGCCACTCAGTCGCTGACGTCACGAAGGCTTCGGCTGATACCACGACGCCGGGATACCCATAACTACTCTCGCGTAGATGGTTAGTGCGTATAGACCAAATGGCCAGACTCAGATCAAATACCCAGATCTCGTTAAGCGTGTTAGGTATCCGCGAACGCCGACCAGGGCCAGGCCCACCTCTCTCCTAGGTGGTCGGAACCTGCCCTGCCGCTCCGCCTCAAAACTCCACTCGCGGGTGCTCCTCAAGCCGACCCGTCTTTAGTCACCACATGTATCATGTATAAAGTATAGTATATACCCGTGATCAACTCCCGAGTGATCACGGCCCGATAGTATAGCATGGCAGACGGACAAGGATGTAGGGCCACTGATGAAAATACTAGCATCCTATACTAAGCATTAGGATTGCAGGTAAAGGTAACAACAGTAGTAGCAAGGATAGGCTATGCATCAGGATAGGATTAACGGGAAGCAGTAACATGCTACACTACTCTAATGCAAGCAGTATAGAGAAGAGTAGGCGATATCTGGTGATCAAAAGGGGGGCTTGCCTGGTTGCTCTGGCAGGAGAGAGGGGTCGTCAACACCGTAGTCGTACGGGGTAGCAGCGGCGTCGGTCTCGGTGTCTAGAGGGAGAAGAGGGGGAAGAAACAATAAATATAATGCAAGCATATGCATAGTGATGCATGACAAGACAAGTTACGGCGTTAGAGGTGCCCTAACGCGGTAGTAGGTGATACCGGTGAAGGGGGATAACATCCGGGAAAGTATCCCCGGTGTTTTGCGTTTTCGGGCAGAGGACCGGAGGGGAAAAGTTGCGAGTTCGATAGGTTAGGGAGGTGTGGCGGACGAAAGGGTTGCGTACCCGGAATCGTCTCGTCGTTCTGAGCAACTTTCATGTACAAAGTTTTCCCATCTGAGCTACGGTTTATTTTATATTAATTTTTAAAGATTTAATCATTTTTAGAATTTATTTAATTATTTAACTCTAACATTATCTAGAATAGTATATGCTGATGTCATCATGACGTTAGCAGTCAATAGAGGTGTTGACTGGTCAAACTGACGTGTGGGTCCAGTGGGACCCACCTGTCATACACCGTTTTAATTAACTAACTATTAATTAGGTTAATTAGTGATTAGGTTAATCTAATTATAATTAATTAATTTAATTAATTCCTTAATTAATTAATTAATTAATTATTATTGTTTATTTAATTATTTCAATTATTATTTATTTTATATATTTTTCAATTGTTTTTTTTTATTCTTTTTTTTAACAAAAACGTTCTGTGGGGGACTGGGCCCCACACGTCATTGGCCCGGGGGCCTTGCGGGCGCTGGGTGCAGGCCGCGGGCGTCGGACGCGCCCGAGCGGGCGCACGCCCAGTGCAAGCGGACCCGGCAGGGGCCGGCGCAGGGGGCCGGTGGCGCCGGCGGCCTCAGCGGGCGCGCATGGCGCGAGGGGGAAACGGAGCAGGGCGCCGCGCGGGCGATGTAGCGCGAGCGAGCAGCGCCGCGGCAGAGCGAGGCGGGGCTCGGGCACGCGTGCGCGGGGGGGGCACGCCGGGCGCGGCGAGGCCACGGCGGCACCAGCGGAGCCGCGGGGAGGACGGCAAGGGCCGGCGCGGTACGGGGAGAAGGGAGAGGGAAGAGGCCGAATCCGGTCGGAGCACGGCCAGAGGACGTGAGGGCCACGGTGAGGGCGGGGGCGGACACGAGACAGGGGAAGGAGAGGAGGGGCGCGGGCGCACGCGGTGAAAAGCGCGACGGGGCGCCAGTGACCCGGCGAGGAGAAAGGGAGAGGAGGGAGGCGCTCACAAGGGGGAGTAGGGCACGCGGCAAAGGGGGGGGCGAGGAGGCCGTCGGGGACGTTACGGCGGAGCGGGTGCAGGCCGGTGGGGAGGACGGGGATGCGGTCGACGACGAAGAGGATGGCGAGGCGGCGATCCGGGCGAGCGGCTTGAGGAAGAGACGAGGAGGTGAAATCCGGCGGGGGAGGTCCGACGACAGGGTCGGGTGGCGTCGCGAGAGAGGGGGTGGTTTCGCCCCCGATCCAGATCGGATCGGGAGGGGGAGAGGAGAGACGTGGGGAATGGGGGGGGGAGTGGGGCGACGGGGTGGGCTAGGGTTTCGGCGTGAGGGGGGTTAAGGGAGCGGGGTGGGCCGGCCAGTTGGGCTGGTGGCCGGTCGAGCGGCCTGGAGGCCAGCTGGGCCTCTTGGCCCAGCGGGGGGGGCCTTCTCTCTTTTTTTTTGTTAGTTTAGTTTTTTTTTATTTATTTATTTTCCTTTCCTGTCTTTATTTATTTTAAAATACTTAGGCAGTCTATAAAATTGTGTTTATTACACCATATTGACCTATGTAAAATATGGCATCTCCCGAACACTTTTGTTTTAAATTTTGAAAAACTTTTATTGTTTGCTTTGATTTTGAAATTTGAATTCGAATGGGATTGAATCAACGCGAGGTTTACCACAGTAAAAGTGGTGACGAGGCATCATTAGCAGAGGTTACTGTAGCTTGATTATCTGGGCGTTACAAATCTCCTCCACTACAAGAAATCTCGTCCCGAGATTTAGGAGGTAGGAGGAAACAGTGCAGGGTATTCATCGCGAAGACGATCCTCGCGTTCCCAGGTGGCTTCGTCTTCAGAGTGATTCGACCACTGGACCTTGAGGAATTTGATCGCCTTCTGACGTGTGCGGCGTTCAGCTTGGTCAAGAATGCGGACCGGATGCTCTTTATAGGAGAGGTCTTGTTGCAATTCAAGCACTTCATGATCCACTGCTCGGATTGGGTCCTTGAAGCAGCGTCGAAGCTGCGACACGTGGAACACATCGTGAACCTGAGAAAGGTTCGGCGGAAGTTCCAGTTGATATGCCACCTTTCCACGCCTTTCGAGAATAGTGAAGGGGCCGATATAGCGAGGAGCTAACTTTCCTTTGATCCCGAAGCGGTGTGCACCCTTCATTGGTGTAACTCGAAGATAAGCCTTTTCGCCAGGTTGATAGGCCATGTCTTGGTGATGACGGTCATACTGACTTTTCTGACGTGACTGAGCAGTCTTGAGATTCTCGCGAATAATGCGAACTTGTTCTTCGGCCTGTTGGATAATATCCGGACCAAAGAGTGGACGTTCCCCAGTTTCTGACCAGTTCAGAGGGGTTCGACACTTTCGTCCATATAGCACTTCGAAGGGGGACATCTTCAGACTAGCTTGATAGCTATTATTATAAGAGAACTCGGCATATGGAAGAGATTCCTCCCATTTCTTGCCGAATGAGATTACACAAGCTCGAAGCATGTCTTCGAGAACTTGGTTGACACGTTCAACTTGCCCTTGTGACTGAGGATGGAACGCAGTACTGAAAGATAAGTGAGTCCCCATAGCTTCTTGGAAACTTGCCCAGAATCTTGAAGTGAATAAGCTGCCACGGTCTGAACTGATAACCAGTGGAATTCCGTGAAGTGAAACAATTCTGGCCATGTAAAGAGTAGCAAGCTGACTAGCAGTGATTGTCTCTTTGACCGCCAGAAAATGGGCAACTTTGGAAAGTCGGTCAATGACGACAAGAATAGCATCATTACCTTTCTGCGATTTGGGAAATCCAGTGACGAAGTCCATTTCAACATGGTCCCATTTCCATTCAGGAATAGAGATAGGTTGCAGAGTCCCAGCAGGCCTTTGATGCTCTGCTTTGATTCGGCGACAAATGTCACACTCAGCAACATAACGAGCAATGTCCTGCTTCATATTAGACCACCAGAATCTTTGACGAATATCCTGATACATCTTTGTACTACCAGGATGGATGGACAGAGGCGTATCATGAGCTTCTTGCATAACCCTTTTAGTCTTATCTAGGTTTTTCTTCGAACATGGTACCACTAAGCGGCCTTTGAAATACAAGGCGCCATCGTCGGCGATCGTGAAGAATGAGGGCTTTCCCCTTTTGAGGTCGCGCTTAATCTTGAGGACTTCATCGTCACACTTCTGTATCCATTTGATGGTGTCCACAAGATCTGGTTTCGCAACCAGGGTATTGAGAGAACCCTTGGGAACAACATGGAGGTTCTGTTTGGGGAAACCTTCGGGAGGGGGAGCGAGTGATCCCGGGGGAACAATATGGAGGTTCAGCCCTCTAAATTCTTCGACAAGCGAGGGCTGAACTTTGTGGACCTGGAGGTGGTTGCAGTAAGACTTGCGGCTCAGGGCATCAGCCATTACATTAGCCTTGCCGGGGGTATATGATATATCCACGTCAAAGTCTGCAACAGTCTCCATCCATCTTTGCTGGCGCAGGTTCAAATCTGGCTGAGTAAACAGATACTTCAGACTTTGATGGTCGGTGAAGATCTCGCAACGATTACCGAGAAGGTAATGTCGCCACTGCTTCAGTGCATGAATGACAGCAGCAAGCTCGAGGTCGTGAACTGGGTAGTTTTCTTCGTGAGGGCGCAGTTGACGAGAGGCATAAGCAATCACTCTGCGCTCCTGCATTAGGACACAGCCTAATCCTTGACGGGAAGCGTCGCAGTAAATGACGAAGTCCTTCTTAGTATCAGGTGGAGCAAGTACGGGGGCAGAAGTCAACTTGTCTTTGAGCGCCTGGAAACTTTCCTGACACTTGTCTGTCCAGTCAAACTTGACACCCTTATGCAACAGATTAGTCAGGGGCCTGGCAATCTTGGAGAAGTTCTCGACGAATCGACGGCAATAGCTGGCGAGACCGAGGAAACTTCGGACTTGCTTCACATTCTTCGGAGGAGTCCAATCGAGAATAGCCTGAACTCGTTCAGGGTTGACGGCAATACCATTCTTGGAGATGACATGCCCAAGATAGGTTACTTCGGGGAGCCAGAATTCACACTTGGAATACTTAGCATACAGTTGATGCTCTCGAAGTTTTCCCAGCACAAGACGAAGATGTTCAGCATGTTCCTCCTTGTTCTTGGAAAATACAAGGATATCGTCCAAATAAACCACGACGAACTTGTCGAGGTAATCCATGAATATATAATTCATCAGACGAGAGAAGGTGGCGGGAGCATTCGTTAAGCCGAATGACATGACGGTGTACTCATATGACCCATACCGAGTCACGAAGGCGGTTTTTGGGATGTCCTCTTCACGAACACGGATCTGGTGGTAACCCAACCTCAAGTCAAGTTTGGAGAACACTGATGAACCAGCCAGTTGATCGTAAAGATCATTGATCCGAGGAAGAGGGTATTTATTCTGAATGGTAGCTTGGTTTATAGGACGGTAGTCTTGGACCAATCGGTTTGTCCCATCCTTCTTCCTAACAAAGAGAGAAGGTGCTCCCCAAGGAGAGCAACTTGGGCGAATGAAACCTTTGACAAGAGATTTGTCGATTTCCTCCTTATGCTCAAGGAGTTCATGCGGCGGCATCTTGTAGGGTCGTTTAGCTATAGGGGTAGTGCCAGGTTTCAAGTCGATGATGAATTCGACAGCTCTAGCAGGGGGAATCCCTGGAAGTTCTTCTGGGAATACATCTTGGAATTCACGAACGACGAGAACGTTTTCAATGCCCTCGAGTGGTGCAGCGTTCAACGCATTCAAGGCATAAAGTCGTGCCTCGGCGTTCTGAACTAGACGAGCTTGGTAAGCTATTATTTCGTCAGAAGGGTGTAGCAGATGGACGACCTTAGTGGCGCAAACTATAGAAGCAGTATGCGCTTTCAACCAATCCATTCCCAGAATGAGGTCGATGGTACAGGACTTTAGTACGATGGGGGAGGCAAGGAATTCCAGCCCTTCAATTTCAACGGGGACGTTGTGACTAACCATAGAGGTTTGACACTGGCCCGCAGGAGTGTGTACCACAATCGCAGTGTTCATCTCTTCGTATTTAATGCCATGCATGAATGCAAACTCAGCTGATATGAATGAATGTGATGCTCCTGTATGAAACAAAACAGATGCTGGTACTGAATTTACGAGGAGTGTACCCATCACGGTAGCAGGCTGGTCTAGAACTTCATTGAGATCAACATGGTTGGCATGAACACGACCATAAGACTTGGCACTGTTGTTGCGAGGCTGGTTGCTTCCACGGCCAGTTGCTGGAAGGGCCAGTTGATTCGGGTTCTGGTTGCATTCCCTAGCACGATGCCCTGGTTGCCCACACCTGAAGCACAATCCATTATTGGGAGTGGGAACAGGAGCTTGTGGTGGTGGAGCTGGGAGTCTTGGCCGCCTAGTCGGAGGAGTAGGCAGACGAGGTGCAGCGTAGGTCTGCCTTGGGGTAGGTGCATCCGGCTGGTACAAGCTATTGGGAATCCATATCTTGCGCTTCTGCGAGGACGGGCCCGAAGATGAGCCCGTGTCACGGTTGCGCCTGTGAGAGCTCTGGTATTCCTGCAGACCAGTTTCGACATTGATGGCTTTGTTCACCAGAGTGGCGAAATCAGCAAAATCATGCACTAGAAGTGCGAGTTTGATGTCAGCTTGAAGGCCATCCCGGAACTTCTCCTGTCTGCGCGCATCAGTTGTAATGTCCTCTTCAGCATAGCGGGACAAGTCCAGAAACTCCCGCTGATAAGCTTCCACAGTCTTGTTGCCTTGGGTGAGGTTGCGGAACTCACGCTTCTTCCGGTCCATAACTCCCTGAGGAATGAAGCGAGCACGGAAGGCAGCTTGGAAGTCTGGCCAGGTGATGATTGTTCCAGCTGGCAGTGTACGCCTGTGGCTGTCCCACCATTGAGCTGCGGGTCCCTTCAGGAAGAAGGAAGCAAAGGTGACATAGCTGGCAGGGGCTACATCAGCAGACTCCATCTCATAGGTGATGTCACGGAGCCAGTCATCAGCATCCAGAGGCTGAGTTGAGCTGCGGTACACTGTTGGGTTCAGGCGCATGAAATCCTGCAGAGTTACTGGGGTTGGCTGCTGGTTCATATTGGGGCGAGGAAACTGAGCCATCATATTCTCCATGAACTGGCGATTCATCTCAAGCTGTTGGATCATACCAGCCATGTACTCAGGCGGTGGTGGGGCGTTGCCACCACGACCACGACCACCTGGTCTAACCATCCTGCTAATATTTAACAGGGGTAGTTCAGCATTGAGGAATTGTAAAAACAAGAATCATTCATGATGAAACATGCACAACGAAAACAGCATGATAGATACCACATAGTAGTCGGCATATCTTACAAAAGAGATCATGCATAGAGTTCGTTACACAGTGTTCAGTACATAAACTAAGACATCATAGGCGGCACACAGGCTCGCGGCGAATGCAGCTAACACTAATAAGCAAGTCTACGTCAGTCCCATGCGGTACTGCGGAGGTAGGTGTAGCCCGACAGCTGGTAGTGACGCGAAGGGAAGACCTCCACGCGAGTAGCCTGGGGTCCGCGGATACTCTGGTGCGGAACCCGACGCGCAGGTGGCAGGAGAGGGCCCAATGCAGGAGAGTAGCCTCCCACATCTGGCCAGCCGACGCCCTGGGGCATCACGGTCCGGGCAGGGTAGATCGCAGAACGCGACAGATCACCAGAGCGGACAGAGGGGTGCAACAGTGTCAGAGCACGGTAGAGGTGCTGACGAGTGGTGTACAACTCGTGGCGAAGAGCTCGGTTAGCTCGATCCAGCCCATCAGCATGCAGAACCAGGTTCTGATGGTAGAAGGGCTCTCGGGTGACAGTGGAGTAGGCAGCAGTGTAGTAACCCTCCGCACCAACATCGGATGCGATAGCAATGTGCCTGAAGGGGGAGGTATCCAACTCCTGATACTCTCCACGGAGACGTGTCAGAGCAGCATAAGCAGCATCGTGGACCGCCATATCGATAGTTACTCCAACACCATGAGCAGTGTGCAGCACGGTAGTGGAGTCATACTCTCGAGAGTAGAGGTGGACGATGGCACGGTACTGCTCCTGGTTGAAGTCCTGGTACTCCTCATAGACGGTGTACTCAGGGTGCCAGCGATAACCCAGATAGGTCATCATCTCAACCAACACAGCAGGTGACCCTGAGGCACCAATGGCCGTCGTGTGGCGCACGACCTGCCTCGTGGGTTCCATCTGAAAACACAGATGTTTTCACAGAAGTCAAATGACAATGTGAATAATGTTCAAATACAATTCTAAAGAATAACTAGGGCTTATCCAACTTTGGGGTGAATGTCGTAACGGGATCCTAGTGTCAGAGTTAGTAAATTCGTTTAACCCGAGTAGAAGAGAGTTCAGAGTCCCAGAGTAAAGGTCGAGGAGTAAAAGATCCTACTACCACCCGATGGCGACATGGGCCCATAAGGCACACAGCCAAGTTAGTAAAAGTTTTTGCAATGTCTAGACTCGACTTCGGCCAAGGAGTGTGGAAGGGGGGTTCCTACAGGCAGTCGGCTCTGATACCAACTTGTGACGCCCCTGATTTAATCGTACTAATCATACACGCAAACGTGTACGATCAAGATCAGGGACTCACGGGAAGATATCACAACACAACTCTACAAATAAAATAAGTCATACAAGCATCATATTACAAGCCAGGGGCCTCGAGGGCTCGAATACAAGAGCTCGATCATAGACGAGTCAGCGGAAGCAACAATATCTGAGTACCGACATAAGTTAAACAAGTTTGCCTTAAGAAGGCTAGCACAAACTGGGATACAGATCGAAAGAGGCGCAGGCCTCCTGCCTGGGATCCTCCTAACTAATCCTGGTCGTCGTCAGCGGGCATCACGTAGTAGTAGGCACCTCCGGTGTAGTAGGAGTCATCGTCGACGGTGGCGTCTGGCTCCTGGACTCCAGCATCTGGTTGCGACAACCAGAATGAAAGGAAAAGGGGGAAAGGGGGGAGAAAGCAACCGTGAGTACTCATCCAAAGTACTCGCAAGCAAGGAGCTACACTACATATGCATGGGTATCAAATGGAGTAAGGGTATCATATGTGGACTGAACTGCAGAATGCCAGAATAAGAGGGGGATAACTAATCCTTTCGAAGACTACGCTTCTGGCAGCCTCCGTCTTGCAGCATGTAGAAGAGAGTAGACTGAAGACCTCCAAGTAGCATCGTATAGCATAATCCTAACCGATGATCCTCCCCTCGTCGCCCTGTGAGAGAGCGATCACCGGTTGTATCTGGCACTTGGAAGGGTGTGTTTTATTAAGTATCCGGTTCTAGTTGTCATAAGGTCAAGGTACAACTCCAAGTCGTCCTGTTACCGAAGATCACGGCTATTCAAATAGATTAACTTCCCTGCAGGGGTGCACCACATACCCCAACACGCTCGATCCCATTTGGCCGGACACACTTTCCTGGGTCATGCCCGGCCTCGGAAGATCAACACGTCGCAGCCCCACCTAGACCAACAGAGAGGTCAGCACGCCGGTCTAAACCTAAGCGCACAGGGGTCTGGGCCCATCGCCCTTAGCACACCTGCACGTTGCGAACGCGGCCGAAAGCAGACCTAGCCTAGTGGCCTTCCAGTCCAATCCGGCGCGCGCCACTCAGTCGCTGACGTCACGAAGGCTTCGGCTGATACCACGACGCCGGGATACCCATAACTACTCCCGCGTAGATGGTTAGTGCGTATAGACCAAATGGCCAGACTCAGATCAAATACCCAGATCTCGTTAAGCGTGTTAGGTATCCGCGAACGCCGACCAGGGCCAGGCCCACCTCTCTCCTAGGTGGTCGGAACCTGCCCTGCCGCTCCGCCTCAAAACTCCACTCGCGGGTGCTCCTCAAGCCGACCCGTCTTTAGTCACCACATGTATCATGTATAAAGTATAGTATATACCCGTGATCAACTCCCGAGTGATCACGGCCCGATAGTATAGCATGGCAGACGGACAAGGATGTAGGGCCACTGATGAAAATACTAGCATCCTATACTAAGCATTAGGATTGCAGGTAAAGGTAACAACAGTAGTAGCAAGGATAGGCTATGCATCAGGATAGGATTAACGGGAAGCAGTAACATGCTACACTACTCTAATGCAAGCAGTATAGAGAAGAGTAGGCGATATCTGGTGATCAAAAGGGGGGCTTGCCTGGTTGCTCTGGCAGGAGAGAGGGGTCGTCAACACCGTAGTCGTACGGGGTAGCAGCGGCGTCGGTCTCGGTGTCTAGAGGGAGAAGAGGGGGAAGAAACAATAAATATAATGCAAGCATATGCATAGTGATGCATGACAAGACAAGTTACGGCGTTAGAGGTGCCCTAACGCGGTAGTAGGTGATACCGGTGAAGGGGGATAACATCCGGGAAAGTATCCCCGGTGTTTTGCGTTTTCGGGCAGAGGACCGGAGGGGAAAAGTTGCGAGTTCGATAGGTTAGGGAGGTGTGGCGGACGAAAGGGTTGCGTACCCGGAATCGTCTCGTCGTTCTGAGCAACTTTCATGTACAAAGTTTTCCCATCTGAGCTACGGTTTATTTTATATTAATTTTTAAAGATTTAATCATTTTTAGAATTTATTTAATTATTTAACTCTAACATTATCTAGAATAGTATATGCTGATGTCATCATGACGTTAGCAGTCAATAGAGGTGTTGACTGGTCAAACTGACGTGTGGGTCCAGTGGGACCCACCTGTCATACACCGTTTTAATTAACTAACTATTAATTAGGTTAATTAGTGATTAGGTTAATCTAATTATAATTAATTAATTTAATTAATTCCTTAATTAATTAATTAATTAATTTAATTATTATTGTTTATTTAATTATTTCAATTATTATTTATTTTATATATTTTTTAATTGTTTTTTTTTATTCTTTTTTTTAACAAAAACGTTCTGTGGGGGACTGGGCCCCACACGTCATTGGCCCGGGGGCCTTGCGGGCGCTGGGCGCAGGCCGCGGGCGTCGGACGCGCCCGAGCGGGCGCACGCCCAGTGCAAGCGGACCCGGCAGGGGCCGGCGCAGGGGGCCGGTGGCGCCGGCGGCCTCAGCGGGCGCGCATGGCGCGAGGGGGAAACGGAGCAGGGCGCCGCGCGGGCGATGTAGCGCGAGCGAGCAGCGCCGCGGCAGAGCGAGGCGGGGCTCGGGCACGCGTGCGCGGGGGGGGCACGCCGGGCGCGGCGAGGCCACGGCGGCACCAGCGGAGCCGCGGGGAGGACGGCAAGGGCCGGCGCGGTACGGGGAGAAGGGAGAGGGAAGAGGCCGAATCCGGTCGGAGCACGGCCAGAGGACGTGAGGGCCACGGTGAGGGCGGGGGCGGACACGAGACAGGGGAAGGAGAGGAGGGGCGCGGGCGCACGCGGTGAAAAGCGCGACGGGGCGCCGGTGACCCGGCGAGGAGAAAGGGAGAGGAGGGAGGCGCTCACAAGGGGGAGTAGGGCACGCGGCAAAGGGGGGGGCGAGGAGGCCGTCGGGGACGTTACGGCGGAGCGGGTGCAGGCCGGTGGGGAGGACGGGGATGCGGTCGACGACGAAGAGGATGGCGAGGCGGCGATCCGGGCGAGCGGCTTGAGGAAGAGACGAGGAGGTGAAATCCGGCGGGGGAGGTCCGACGACAGGGTCGGGTGGCGTCGCGAGAGAGGGGGTGGTTTCGCCCCCGATCCAGATCGGATCGGGAGGGGGAGAGGAGAGACGTGGGGAATGGGGGGGGGAGTGGGGCGACGGGGTGGGCTAGGGTTTCGGCGTGAGGGGGGTTAAGGGAGCGGGGTGGGCCGGCCAGTTGGGCTGGTGGCCGGTCGAGCGGCCTGGAGGCCAGCTGGGCCTCTTGGCCCAGCGGGGGGGGCCTTCTCTCTTTTTTTTTGTTAGTTTAGTTTTTTTTATTTATTTATTTTCCTTTCCTGTCTTTATTTATTTTAAAATACTTAGGCAGTCTATAAAATTGTGTTTATTACACCATATTGACCTATGTAAAATATGGCATCTCCCGAACACTTTTGTTTTAAATTTTGAAAAACTTTTATTGTTTGCTTTGATTTTGAAATTTGAATTCGAATGGGATTGAATCAACGCGAGGTTTACCACAGTAAAAGTGGTGACGAGGCATCATTAGCAGAGGTTACTGTAGCTTGATTATCTGGGCGTTACAAATCTCCTCCACTACAAGAAATCTCGTCCCGAGATTTAGGAGGTAGGAGGAAACAGTGCAGGGTATTCATCGCGAAGACGATCCTCGCGTTCCCAGGTGGCTTCGTCTTCAGAGTGATTCGACCACTGGACCTTGAGGAATTTGATCGCCTTCTGACGTGTGCGGCGTTCAGCTTGGTCAAGAATGCGGACCGGATGCTCTTTATAGGAGAGGTCTTGTTGCAATTCAAGCACTTCATGATCCACTGCTCGGATTGGGTCCTTGAAGCAGCGTCGAAGCTGCGACACGTGGAACACATCGTGAACCTGAGAAAGGTTCGGCGGAAGTTCCAGTTGATATGCCACCTTTCCACGCCTTTCGAGAATAGTGAAGGGGCCGATATAGCGAGGAGCTAACTTTCCTTTGATCCCGAAGCGGTGTGCACCCTTCATTGGTGTAACTCGAAGATAAGCCTTTTCGCCAGGTTGATAGGCCATGTCTTGGTGATGACGGTCATACTGACTTTTCTGACGTGACTGAGCAGTCTTGAGATTCTCGCGAATAATGCGAACTTGTTCTTCGGCCTGTTGGATAATATCCGGACCAAAGAGTGGACGTTCCCCAGTTTCTGACCAGTTCAGAGGGGTTCGACACTTTCGTCCATATAGCACTTCGAAGGGGGACATCTTCAGACTAGCTTGATAGCTATTATTATAAGAGAACTCGGCATATGGAAGAGATTCCTCCCATTTCTTGCCGAATGAGATTACACAAGCTCGAAGCATGTCTTCGAGAACTTGGTTGACACGTTCAACTTGCCCTTGTGACTGAGGATGGAACGCAGTACTGAAAGATAAGTGAGTCCCCATAGCTTCTTGGAAACTTGCCCAGAATCTTGAAGTGAATAAGCTGCCACGGTCTGAACTGATAACCAGTGGAATTCCGTGAAGTGAAACAATTCTGGCCATGTAAAGAGTAGCAAGCTGACTAGCAGTGATTGTCTCTTTGACCGCCAGAAAATGGGCAACTTTGGAAAGTCGGTCAATGACGACAAGAATAGCATCATTACCTTTCTGCGATTTGGGAAATCCAGTGACGAAGTCCATTTCAACATGGTCCCATTTCCATTCAGGAATAGAGATAGGTTGCAGAGTCCCAGCAGGCCTTTGATGCTCTGCTTTGATTCGGCGACAAATGTCACACTCAGCAACATAACGAGCAATGTCCTGCTTCATATTAGACCACCAGAATCTTTGACGAATATCCTGATACATCTTTGTACTACCAGGATGGATGGACAGAGGCGTATCATGAGCTTCTTGCATAACCCTTTTAGTCTTATCTAGGTTTTTCTTCGAACATGGTACCACTAAGCGGCCTTTGAAATACAAGGCGCCATCGTCGGCGATCGTGAAGAATGAGGGCTTTCCCCTTTTGAGGTCGCGCTTAATCTTGAGGACTTCATCGTCACACTTCTGTATCCATTTGATGGTGTCCACAAGATCTGGTTTCGCAACCAGGGTATTGAGAGAACCCTTGGGAACAACATGGAGGTTCTGTTTGGGGAAACCTTCGGGAGGGGGAGCGAGTGATCCCGGGGGAACAATATGGAGGTTCAGCCCTCTAAATTCTTCGACAAGCGAGGGCTGAACTTTGTGGACCTGGAGGTGGTTGCAGTAAGACTTGCGGCTCAGGGCATCAGCCATTACATTAGCCTTGCCGGGGGTATATGATATATCCACGTCAAAGTCTGCAACAGTCTCCATCCATCTTTGCTGGCGCAGGTTCAAATCTGGCTGAGTAAACAGATACTTCAGACTTTGATGGTCGGTGAAGATCTCGCAACGATTACCGAGAAGGTAATGTCGCCACTGCTTCAGTGCATGAATGACAGCAGCAAGCTCGAGGTCGTGAACTGGGTAGTTTTCTTCGTGAGGGCGCAGTTGACGAGAGGCATAAGCAATCACTCTGCGCTCCTGCATTAGGACACAGCCTAATCCTTGACGGGAAGCGTCGCAGTAAATGACGAAGTCCTTCTTAGTATCAGGTGGAGCAAGTACGGGGGCAGAAGTCAACTTGTCTTTGAGCGCCTGGAAACTTTCCTGACACTTGTCTGTCCAGTCAAACTTGACACCCTTATGCAACAGATTAGTCAGGGGCCTGGCAATCTTGGAGAAGTTCTCGACGAATCGACGGCAATAGCTGGCGAGACCGAGGAAACTTCGGACTTGCTTCACATTCTTCGGAGGAGTCCAATCGAGAATAGCCTGAACTCGTTCAGGGTTGACGGCAATACCATTCTTGGAGATGACATGCCCAAGATAGGTTACTTCGGGGAGCCAGAATTCACACTTGGAATACTTAGCATACAGTTGATGCTCTCGAAGTTTTCCCAGCACAAGACGAAGATGTTCAGCATGTTCCTCCTTGTTCTTGGAAAATACAAGGATATCGTCCAAATAAACCACGACGAACTTGTCGAGGTAATCCATGAATATATAATTCATCAGACGAGAGAAGGTGGCGGGAGCATTCGTTAAGCCGAATGACATGACGGTGTACTCATATGACCCATACCGAGTCACGAAGGCGGTTTTTGGGATGTCCTCTTCACGAACACGGATCTGGTGGTAACCCAACCTCAAGTCAAGTTTGGAGAACACTGATGAACCAGCCAGTTGATCGTAAGGGGAGGACGGCAAGGGCCGGCGCGGTACGGGGAGAAGGGAGAGGGAAGAGGCCGAATCCGGTCGGAGCACGGCCAGAGGACGTGAGGGCCACGGTGAGGGCGGGGGCGGACACGAGACAGGGGAAGGAGAGGAGGGGCGCGGGCGCACGCGGTGAAAAGCGCGACGGGGCGCCGGTGACCCGGCGAGGAGAAAGGGAGAGGAGGGAGGCGCTCACAAGGGGGAGTAGGGCACGCGGCAAAGGGGGGGGCGAGGAGGCCGTCGGGGACGTTACGGCGGAGCGGGTGCAGGCCGGTGGGGAGGACGGGGATGCGGTCGACGACGAAGAGGATGGCGAGGCGGCGATCCGGGCGAGCGGCTTGAGGAAGAGACGAGGAGGTGAAATCCGGCGGGGGAGGTCCGACGACAGGGTCGGGTGGCGTCGCGAGAGAGGGGGTGGTTTCGCCCCCGATCCAGATCGGATCGGGAGGGGGAGAGGAGAGACGTGGGGAATGGGGGGGGAGTGGGGCGACGGGGTGGGCTAGGGTTTCGGCGTGAGGGGGGTTAAGGGAGCGGGGTGGGCCGGCCAGTTGGGCTGGTGGCCGGTCGAGCGGCCTGGAGGCCAGCTGGGCCTCTTGGCCCAGCGGGGGGGGCCTTCTCTCTTTTTTTTTGTTAGTTTAGTTTTTTTTTATTTATTTATTTTCCTTTCCTGTCTTTATTTATTTTAAAATACTTAGGCAGTCTATAAAATTGTGTTTATTACACCATATTGACCTATGTAAAATATGGCATCTCCCGAACACTTTTGTTTTAAATTTTGAAAAACTTTTATTGTTTGCTTTGATTTTGAAATTTGAATTCGAATGGGATTGAATCAACGCGAGGTTTACCACAGTAAAAGTGGTGACGAGGCATCATTAGCAGAGGTTACTGTAGCTTGATTATCTGGGCGTTACAATGATGATGAGTTGCTGACAGCCGGCAAGTCTGGAAATCCTGTTCAAAGTGAAGTGTTCTGAAATTTCCCATCCTCCATTTTGGACCCCTGCTGTCTCCTTTCGTACGTTGAACTTGAAGGACGCATGATGCATCTCCGCCGGCGTTTTACGTCCGATCTGTAGTAACAACGGGATCCAAGATACCCCTAGATAGGATTGTAGGAGGGACAGCTTGTGCATTTCAGAAGCTCAACCCCCTCGCTGTCTTGTTTCTCCATGTTTGCTATTCAGCTCAAATGGCAAATTTATCCTTCCACCGTTGGATCACAAGCAAAAAAAAAAGGAGAGAGGGAGAAAAAAAATGGTTGTTCGTTGAAGTGGGCTGCGAGGCCGAAGCGGCGAGGATGTGCAGCGGCCCGTTATCCTTCCACCGTTGGAAGCGGGCAGTGATCGCTGCTCTGTGAAACCAGCCTCGCGCAGTGCCTGCCACATCATGGCCCGTGAAGCCCAGCTTTCGCAAGGCCACAACGGTCCGCTACTCAACTTGGAACCGGGCGGGCCAGCAATAGCACAACCCGACCGGCGTTTTACGTTCGATCTGTAGTAACAACGGGATCCAAGATACCCCTAGATAGGATCCAAGATACCCCTAGATAGGTTTTGTGAATCGCAGCGACCATGATGATGAGTTGCTGACAGCCGGCAAGTCTAGAAATCCTGTTCAAAGTGAAGTGTTCTGAAATTTCCCATCCTCCATTTTGGACCCCTGCTGTCTCCTTTCGTACGTTGAACTTGAAGGACGCATGATGCATCTCCGCCGGCGTTTTACGTTCGATCTGTAGTAACAACGGGATCCAAGATACCCCTAGATAGGATCGTAGGAGGGACAGCTTGTGCATTTCAGAAGCTCAACCCCCTCGCTGTCTTGTTTCTCCATGTTTGCTATTCAGCTCAAATGGCAAATTTATCCTTCCACCGTTGGATCACAAGCAAAAAAAAAAAGGAGAGAGGGAGAAAAAAAATGGTTGTTCGTTGAAGTGGGCTGCGAGGCCGAAGCGGCGAGGATGTGCAGCGGCCCGTTATCCTTCCACCGTTGGAAGCGGGCAGTGATCGCTGCTCTGTGAAACCAGCCTCGCGCAGTGCCTGCCACATCATGGCCCGTGAAGCCCAGCTTTCGCAAGGCCACAACGGTCCGCTACTCAACTTGGAACCGGGCGGGCCAGCAATAGCACAACCCGACCAGGCCCGCAGCGCCACGGCAACGTCCACACCACCTCATTGCCCCCGCTCGGGTTACAAGCTCATGCTATCGAGCTCGGCGAGTGGGTGCGGTGGAGGACGCTATTTAAGCTGGTCGTTCGCTCCCTCGCTAGGCGAGGTGGGACTAAAAAGAGGTGGTGAAGCCCCGTGCGAGTGCGTATACGCTGAAGCGGTACGTGGCTTTTGTTTTTCTGTCTCTGTCGCTTTGGGCCCAGAAGCAGATGGGAATCTTCGTGAAGCAGGAGCCCACGTGTGTTTCTCTCTCTCAAATGAAAAACAAAAAAGGAGCTCACGTGTGTGAGGTGTGGCAGGACAGGATGTGGATCAAATGTGTAACTGCAACCTGAATATTGATTTACTGATCGCTTCGTCCGTTGATGGGGGCTTTGGTTGGTTCATCAGGATTCAGAGTAGATGTACAAGCGTGACCATGACTCAAGACTTGGTGGCAGACTGGCAGCCTGGAAGTCTGGAAGACAGAAGCAAACGTAATTCATCAAGGAGTGATCTTGTGAACTTTTCCATCGTTACTCGATTCAGAATGTTGCTACAGTTCTCTCTGCTGTCTGTCCCTGTCGTGGACGGTCGCATGTTGCGTCCGCTGTAATTTGTCTCTGGCCCGTGCGTGCTGGTGCCAAGGGAGGGGCACCTTTGTTGCCTGTTGCTGCACCGACACTACACTGAATCTAGAAACGGGACCTCGACTGTCGGGATCGGGACATGGAGAATGTCGCGGTCTTGCGTAATGTGCGGCTAACTGAATTTGACTTGAATCAGGTCGCCTATAGAAAAAATAATACTACGGCGCTAAACCACCAGAAGGTACTCCGTTCGGAATTACTCGTCACAGAAATGGATGTATCTAGATGTATTTTAGTTCTAGATACATCCATTTTCAAGACAAGTAATTTCGAATGGAGGAAGTAGGTGACATGGGAACGAATAGAAGAATGAATGACAGCGAGGCCGAGCACGGTCCTTTTTCTACACAGGATGCTCATAGTCAAAGCATCAGCAGATATGAAAGATACAATGACTAAACACCCAGCCTCTACACAATTAAAAGATGCACACAATCAAAATGAACACATACACACAAAGAAGTACACTGCAAAGAGCATATCTCATAAGGCCGAATCTATGACTAGTTGTGTGCATTGCTTGATTCCTTGATGCAGAGGCCAGAGATAATCCTCCTTTTGAAAGAAAAGATTGAAAAACAACAAGAACAATAATACATGTCGAGGCCAATGAAGATAATGCAAGCACACATGATTCAGACGTCATAACCACACAAACCAAAGACTGTGCACACACTAGGCATCCAACCCATACATCACGAGGCACCCACGGAGCTAGGCGTGCAAGTCCAGTCGCAGCACAAACTGGCTAAAAGAGACAGTACCGCCAAAATTTCACATTGGAGACGCTCCGGCGATCCCACCTCTCGGTCGCAAGTGATTGTCGAAAGTAAATCTGGGCATGGCCACCGCCCCCAGACAAAACACTACGGGCCTGTTTGTTTTCCAGCCTAAGGTTGCTACGCCTAACCTTAGTCATGCCACAACATATTAGGCATGTGTTTAGTTCATTGCCACACTTGTGGCTTGTCACACTTTTCTAGCGACATGGTCCACATGTTATAGCCTCAATTTTTTGCTAAATCTTGCCACACTTGTGATGGCCATTTTGTTAGCCATACTTTTTGTGCCAGCCACACTTGGCCTAAGGTTAGTTGTGGCAAAGTTAGTCATGAATCAAACATGCCCTCGGAGACGTCACTACGCGCCATGATCGCGACCTACCGCCACTCCCTCCGGATCTATGTCCTGGCCAACCACACCGCCGGTCGGCATCATTGTCACTGGCGTTGCACACTACCTGTGCAATGACACACCGTCGTAATGGATCACCCGAAACAGTCGCCACTCAGCCATCTAAGTGAGGGCCCTAGAGAGGCCGGTTACAATGCACGCCTCACCAAAACCACATGTCCCACCAACTAACACCAACTCTAAAACGGTGCTCCCAAGAGGGTAGCACACCACATATGACGTTATTGTCCGGTCCGAGGGCACCCAGACCTATGGTTTCCCCAGGAGCAATATGGATTACGAGAGGGAAACCACATCTTTGACACCTTCATAAAGGTAATGGCCCTCGCAAGCATCACCATCATCGGTGTTCACCTGGTCTCATCCCGCACTCTCTTGGACGTCTGGCCCCCCAAAACCACCGTCGACGCCTATCACCTCGCCATGGAGAAGGCCAGACTCTGTCGGCCTAACCACTAGCATCAACAACCACCACAACCATCCTCGTGCACCGATAGCCGACGGTCCATCACCTAGGGTCAACGCCTTGGGATCCGACAACATGGAGAACAAGCAGTTTCCAAATGTTCCTTTCGTTCAGTATAAATTTTAAAAAATTGTTTAAACTTTGGCTTTCACAATACTCGTCACTAGCACCATAAACACTTACTACCTCGTCGCCAACTAGACGACGTGTGAACTAAGTTAGTCAATGCCTTCTAAGTTTGATCAAACATATATACAATATCATAAAGATAAACAAATACCAAATCAATATCAATATATCCACCGCTCCATGCCCCTAGTGTGTATACCGGCCTAAAAATCCTATCCTAGATTAATCACATTTTTTCAATCACCGCATCAAAACTGAGAACACCTTCTCTCCTAGTGGGTTGACTCAGCCAAGGATCAGCCTCCTTCGGCTGAGGGAGTTTGAAGCCATCATCATCACCAACACTCAAGGCATCATGGAGATCATCTTCACCCACGTCATCGCCATCTCCATCCACAACATAAACCCATCATATTGAAGGAAATATGCCCTAAAGGCAATAATAAAGTTATTATTTATTTCCTTATTTCATGATAAATGTTTATTATTGATGCTAGAATTGTATTAACCGGAAACATAATACATGTGTGAATACATAGACAAACATAGTGTCACTAGTGTGCCTCTACTTGACTAGCTCATTGATCAAAGATGGTTAAGTTTTCTAGCCATAGACATGAGTTGTTATTTGATCAACGGGATCACTGTTGGAAATATGCCCTAGAGGCAATAATAAACTGGTTATTATTATATTTCCTTGTTCATGATAATCGTTTATTGGAGCTCGCGACAGGAGGGAGGCGCTGCAGCGGCGCGGGAATGGCGGCACTTGGACTCGTCGGATCCAGTGCGAGGAGGACAGGAGCGGGCTGCCGGCGTGGTGCTCCTGGACGGGCAGCTCGGGCGCGAGGCTAGGAGGAGAACCAGGGGGCGACAAGGTCACCTGCAGGTGACCAGAGGCTGGCCGGGGTGGCCGCCGGCGGCGTCGGCGGGGGAAGATGGAAGGGCGAGGAGAGGGGATACTCTGGCGGCGCGGGGGAGATGGTGAGGGAGAGACGCGGGGATCAAGCACAACACCAGGGGATCGGGCGCGGGGTTCTGGCGCTGCCCCTCTCTCTATGCGTGTGTGGCGGCGCCAGGAGGAAGGAGGGGATCGAGAGGGAGAGAGGCTGAGCGAGGCTGGGGTTGTAGAGGCGGCTGGGCCTAGGAGGCCGCGGGAGGCCTTGGGCCGAGAGGAGCAAATGGCCAGGGAGGAGGGCTCTCTCTTCTCTCTCTCTGACTCTAAAGAAAAAAAACAAAACAGAGATAAGAAAGAAAAGAAAGGGAGGTTAGTGGAAGAAGTTGGACACGCGGATAATTTTCCCGGACTCGCAAAAATGTGAGGAATTTAAATAAAATGGCAAGAGGATTTTTGGAGAACAAAAGATTCGCACATGTTGAATTTAATTCAACATGTTTGAATTTTGAAACCCATTCGAAAGGACTCTAAATGGGCTGAGATTTTTTTTGAGGAGCCTCGATAAAAGAGATGAGAAATATTGGCAAGGTTTGAAGGTCAAACTCGAAGAGGAATAGACATGGAAAATATTTTGCACGTGTGTTATGGGTGATTCCGAAGATGGAATATTTAATATAGCTCCCTAATATCAGGAGGATATGTTATAAAGAGAATCACCATGTGAATTCCCTCGATTTAAATGGATCAAAGATCCATGCCATTTATTTAGTTGAGTTAAGAAAAGAAATGACATGATGGCATGATGACATGATGCAATGCACATGATGCAATGATGAATGAAATGAACCAAACAAAACACACAACGAAACCCGAAAACCCTGGAAGGCATCTGAAGCTCCGGTCTTGGGGCGTTACAAGTTACTACTGAACCTCGTCGGTCAACCAGAGTAAGATCCGCACCGGAGTGGTACGGTAATCCTGTTTTGGAGGTCATGTTACTTGACCATGCTGAACCTACGAGCTATGAGGAAGCGATGATGGGATCCATGTATGAGAACAAAGTGATGATCGGCAAGCCATCGAGAATAAATGGACCTTCAAGAAGAAGACTGACGCTGACGGTAATGTTACTGTCTACAAAGCTCGACTTGTTGCAAAAGGTTTTCGACAAGTTCAAGGAGTTGACTATGATGAGACCTTCTCACCCGTAGCGATGTTTAAGTCCGTCCGAATCATGTTAGCAATTGCCGCATTTTATGATTATGAAATTTGGCAAATGGATGTAAAGACTGCATTCTTGAATGGATTTCTGGAAGAAGAGTTGTATATGATGCAACCTGAAGGTTTTATCGATCCAAAGGGTACTAACAAAGTGTGCAAGCTCCAGCAATCCATTTATGGGCTGGTGCAAGCCTCTCAGAGTTGGAATAAACGTTTTGATAGTGTGATCAAAGCATATGGTTTTATACAGACTTTTGGAGAAGTCTATATTTACAAGAAAGTGAGTGGGAGCTCCGTAGCATTTCTAATATTATATGTGGATGACATATTGTTGATTGGAAATGATATAGAATTTCTGGATAACATAAAAGGATACTTGAATAAGAGTATTTCAATGAAAGACCTCGGTGAAGCTGCTTATATATTAGGCATCAAGATTTATAGAGATAGATCAAGACGCTTAATTGGACTTTCACAAAGCACATACCTTGATAAAGTTTTGAAGAAGTTCAAAATGGATCAAGCTAAGAAAGGGTTCTTGCCTGTGTTACAAGGTGTGAAGTTGAGTAAGACTCAATTCCCGACCACTGCAGAAGATAGAGAGAAAATGAAAAGTGTTCCTTATGCTTCAGCCATAGGCTCTATCATGTATGCAATGCTGTGTACTAGACCTGATGTGTGCCTTGCTATTAGTTTAGCAGGGAGGTACCAAAGTAATCCAGGAGTGGATCACTGGACAGCGGTCAAGAACATCCTGAAATACCTGAAAAGGACTAAGGATATGTTTCTCATTTATGGAGGTGACAAAGAGCTCGTCGTAGATGGTTACGTCGATGCAAGCTTTGACACTGATCCGGATGATTCTAAATCGCAAACCGGATACGTGTTTATATTGAACGGTGGAGCTGTCAGTTGGAGCAGTTCTAAAGAAATCGTCGTGGCGGGATCTACATGTGAAGCGGAGTACATAGCTGCTTCGGAAGCAGCAAATGAAGGAGTCTGGATGAAGGAGTTCATATCCGATCTAGGTGTCATACCTAGTGCATCGGGTCCAATGAAAATCTTTTGTGACAATATTGGTGCAATTGCCTTGCCAAAGGAATCCAGATTTCACAAGAGAACCAAGCACATCAAGAGACGCTTCGATTCCATCCGGGATCTAGTCCAGGTGGGAGACATAGAGATATGCAAGATACATACGGATCTGAATGTTGCAGACCCACTGACTAAGCCTCTTCCACGAGCAAAACATGATCAACACCAATACTCCATGGGTGTTAGAATTATTACTATGTAATCTAGATTATTGACTCTAGTGCAAGTGGGAGACTGAAGGAAATATGCCCTAGAGGCAATAATAAAGTTGTTATTTATTTCCTTATTTCATGATAAATGTTTATTATTCATGCTAGAATTGTATTAACTAGAAACATAATACATGTGTGAACACATAGACAAACATAGTGTTACTAGTATGCCTCTACTTGACTAGCTCATTGATCAAAGATGGTTAAATTTCCTAGCCATAGACATGAGTTGTTATTTGATCAACGGGATCACATCATTAGGAGAATGATGTGATTGACTTGACCCATTTCGTTAGCTTAGCACTTGATCGTTTAAGTTTACTGCTATTGCTTTCTTCATGACTTATATATGTTCCTATGACTATGAGATTATGCAACTCCCGAATACCGGAGGAACACTTTATGTGCTACCAAACGTCACAACGTAAGTGGGTGATTATAAAGGTGCTCTACATGTGTCTCCAATGGTGTCCGTGGAGTTGGCATAGATCAAGAATAGGATTTGTCACTCCGATTGTCGGAGAGGTATCTCTGGGCCCTCTCGGTAATGCATATCACTATAAGACTTGCAAGCAATGTGACTAATGAGTTAGTTGCGGGATGTTGCATTATGGAACGAGTAAAGAGACTTGCCGGTAATGAGATTGAGCTAGGTATTGGGATACTTACGATCGAATCTCGGGCAAGTAACATACCGATAACAAAGGGAACTGAAGGAAATATGCCCTAGAGGCAATAATAAAGTTATTATTTATTTCCTTATATCATGATAAATGTTTATTATTCATGCTAGAATTGTATTAACCGGAAACATAATACTTGTGTGAATACATAGACAAACAGAATGTCACTAGTATACCTCTACTTGACTAGCCCGTTGATCAAAGATGGTTATGTTTCCTAGCCATAGACATGAGTTGTCATTTGATTAACGGGATCACATCATTAGGAGAATGATGTGATTGACTTGACCCATTCCGTTAGCTTAGCACTCGATCGTTTAGTATGTTGCTATTGCTTTCTTCATGACTTATACATGTTCCTATGACTATGAGATTATGCAACTCCCGTTTACCGGAGGAACACTTTGTGTGCTACCAAACATCACAACGTAACTGGGTGATTATAAAGGTGCTCTACAGGTGTCTCTGAAGGTATTTGTTGGGTTGGCGTATTTCGAGATTAGGATTTGTCACTCCGATTGTCGGAGAGGTATCTCTGGGCCCACTCGGTAATGCACATCACTTAAGCCTTGCAAGCATTGCAACTAATGTGTTAGTTGCGGGATGATGTATTACGGAACGAGTAAAGAGACTTGCCGGTAACGAGATTGAACTAGGTATTGAGATACCGATGATCGAATCTCAGGCAAGTAACATACCGATGACAAAGGGAACAACGTATGTTGTTATGCGATCTGACCGATAAAGATCTTCGTAGAATATGTGGGAGCCAATATGAGCATCCAGGTTCCGCTATTGGTTATTGATCGGAGACGTGTCTTGGTCATGTCTACATAGTTCTCGAACCCATAGGGTCCGCATGCTTAAAGTTTCGATGACGGTTATATTATGAGTTTATGAGTTTTGATGTACCGAAGGTTGTTCGGAGTCCCAGATGTGATCACGGACATGACGAGGAGTCTCGAAATGGTCGAGACATGAATATTGATATATTGGAAGCCTCTATTTGGATATCAGAAATGTTCCGGGTGAAATCGGGATTTTACTGGAGTACCAAGGCATTACCGGAACCCCCCGGGGGCTTAATGGGCCATAGTGGGCCTTAGTGGAGAAGAGGAGAGGCGGCTAGGGCTAGGTTCGGCTGCGGTGTGAGGCTGCCGTCGCCGCAAGGCCTGGCTAGCAGTGGGAGTAGTAGGGGGCGATGAGGTCTCAACGGCAGCACAATCAGCCACTGGAGGCAGGAGCAGGCGGTCTCCCCGGAGCTGGTTTGAGCGGCTGGTGCAAGAAGAGCAGCGATTGAAGAAGCAGCAGGACCTTTCGATTCAAATCCAACGGTTACTGCTGCTAGAATCGTTTGTTGACTAAGTTGACAAGCCATGCGTACGCGTCAACTTAGTAGGCCCACAAGTCTGCCTCCCAACCGGTGCGCCCCAGATGTCAGTGGGAGGAATCATTTTTTTCGCGTAATAAAGAGGCAGTTGATTGCATGCGGCCAGGCCAGCGAAGGGAGTAGGGTGGGCCGTGGAAGCCTGCGCAGCAGCACAGCGGGCCACAAGAGGAGGAAGCAGGCAGTCCCGCCGGCGCTAGTTTAGGCGGCTGGAGCAGAAAGATTAGAGATTGAAGAAGCACGTCGGCCGTTGGATGGACATCCAACAGTCACTTCTACTGGAATCGTGTGTTCACTGACAAAGCCTTGCGTAAACAAGTCAGCCTCGAAATCTATGGCGTGTACAGCCCATTTGCTATTATTTTTATAATTTTTACTCATTTTCTAATTCATATGGAATTTATTGCAGCCCGTTTTCCATTTCTAGAATTCCTGGCCATTTTCTGGTCAGTACCAGGGTCAAAAAATCAACTAAATATGTGGGAAATTTTCAAAATTCGCAAATTTTTGCTGGGGAACGAAATATCCTTAATCCAAAAATTAATAGCCGTACTAAAACAAATTTAAAAATAAATTAGTACTATGTCATGTTAAATCCAATGAAATACGTATAAGATATCAGTGAAGAACAAAAACAAAAAAAGAAACTTATATCCCATTTGCTATAATTTTTTTGGAATTTTCAACCCCTTTTGATATTACTTTTAACAGACATTGACCATACTCTTAAGCCAGGCCGGAATGCATCCCTCCTTGTCTTGAAAGATTTGCAGCCCAGTAATTCAGAGAAAACAAATAGGCCTAGCTTGGGTATTCTTCAAAAAGAAATACTGGGCTACCTATTTTCCCAAAGAACTGGTGCATGAGCATTTAGCTTTATTTATTTATTTATTTACTTATTTATGTTTAGGGGACCATGAGCATGTACCTGGGTCGGATTCATGTGATAGCCTCCCTTCCAGTTAATTATGGGCTTCTCTATTGGGCCTTCATCAGTGGGCTGCATGTTATCAATAAGTGGAAAATGTGTTCCGTACGAAAAATAGTATGCGCTACATACGGTACGGGGCACTAAAGGATCGAACCATGCAACGACTTTCAAAACATTGTGTTTGTCGTTTTAACAACACATTTATTCAACCAACAGACGAAATATACTACTGATTGTGCATTGAAAACAGCAGCAGCAACAACCAGGGCTGGGGGTGCAACAGAAGCAGTAAGCAGGCCAGAAGAGTGAAGACACAGCTCTCTCTTCCAAACCAAACACCAGCCATTATTACAAAAGGGCTACCAAAAAATAACAAGTGTATGCATCAAAGTAAATAAAGATCCTACTACACCAAGTGTACGCATCTAACTAACTGGCTCAGTTAGACGTTACTATTTATTAAGCTATGGAGATTGGCTGATGGCTTGAACCAGATGGGTGCCTGACGGGGGAAACTCCAGCCAGCAGGTCGAAGTCTGATACTTGCGACCCTCTCTCCTAGTTTGGGATGCAGAGCATGGCGGCACATATCAAGGTATGGTGCATGCAGAGACGTATGGTACACTGTGTATACATAGTTTTGCCTGATGAACGAAACCACGCTGCCATGATGATCCTTGCCGTCGGTTATATCCTGGTTAATCGGATAATTCAGTCCGACAAACAGAGAGCGTGTACCAAGGCTACTTACCAGCCTCCAGTCAAAAATTCCTGAAGGCCCAGAGAAGCTGGGATCCTGCTCAAAGACCTTACAGTGACTGTGATTGTATTCCACGAAACAACACGTCCGGTACGTGCGAACGATCATCAATCTTTCGTTGTCGTCTGATTGAGCCAGGAACCACCTGCAACTGCCATGCCGCTTTTCTTTGAAAGGTTCTGGGATTAGGAAGGGTAGGGACACCAGGCGGCCTACAACATCATATCAAGTTGGAGTCAAATAAAAAAGGGCTCTTGATTTAAGCACATTTGCATTGGTAAACACATTTTTTGTGAAGAACTACGGCACTAGTTGAGTACTTTTGCAGACTTCAAAAACTATTCGACCGCCTCTACTATCTTGCTAAGAGTAGGTGAATTTTTTGAATCGAGCCCTTTAAACTAGAAGGGAGGTAGTGGTACTCTAATAGCTAACCTTGTTGTGATGACAAGATAGGACATGGCACGCACGTGGACGGAGGAACTAGTCTGCATTGTGCATTTAAGTTTTGTCTGAAGTCAATGTACCTCTACTTTCACCAGACTTATAGAAAAATGTGTTAACATTCACAATATCAAATCAATATTTTTACACTCATTATAAAACGTAGTTCTTATACTCATTATAATCAGTATTGTAGATATTGATATTTTTAGTATAAATTTGGTCGTGGGATTTCATTGATGCCTGTCAAAGCGTGGAGGAAGCGGAGCTTAGGGCTTGCATTGCTGGTCTCTACATAGGTATTTCTCTTCATAATCCTGTAATTTTAGAGACTGATTGCGCTTTTGTGGTAGCGTCTCTTGCATCGGGGGACTATGACAGGTCTGCTATGCGTGACCTGAAGATGAAAGCGTTGAGCATCTCGAAGTTGATCAACAATCTTCAATTGTCAAAGATTAGCCGTTCGTCCAATAAGGTGGCACACTTAATCGCTAAGTATAGCTTTGACAATAGATTAGATGGTATTCTTGTAAATAACGTACCGCCATGTGTGGTGAATATTGTATCGAATGAGTGTGCTGGTGTGGCTGGTTAATTAATATAAGGTGGTCTTAAAAAGTATAAATTTGGTCAAACACTTTGCAAACGGTTGACGGGAGTAAAAATGATCAGAGGGAGTATCATGCATACGGAGTAGGAAAAAAAATTGCTTGTCTAAAAAAAGGCAAAAAATATTGCTCATTTATAGTCGGTCGAAGTCTCAAAGGGCGCGACCGCACGAGGGAGGCGAAGGTCGTGGGAGGCGCGACGTTTGACGGAATTAAGTGAAGTTACATCCACGCGCCAGCTTGGCGTGCGAACAGGCAGAAGCTATACCGTCCGGTCTACGATATGGGTCTAGTAGACATGACTTCTAGTGGGTCCCGCATAGTTCTCAAGAACTCTTTGGGGGCTTGCAGCCGTTTATCCACCGGGCAAGCCAGCAACCCCATGCCGTTCGCACGCCCTACTCGTCCCCGTCTTCTACCTTACAACAGTTCGCTCCCAGTCGTCCCGTCCTTTCACATTAGTTCGCTCCCAGTTTTTTTGCGGGGTACAACAGTTCAACTTCTCCTAACCCTCCTCCAAAATCCATGGCCTCCCAAATCTCCATGGTCGCCGCTGAGTACCAGGTTAGAGCCATCACCGGCGATCAGTTCATCGTCATCTACACACGTGGATCCGAGACGGTGAAAGCATGGCTTGCTCGCTTCCTACGCATGTTCAACAGTTCAACGGATGAGTGGGTCGCTGGGCTAGATGTTGAGTACACCACAGTCCTGGGACGAGAGAAGGATCTAAAGGACGAAGAGAGGAAGAAGCCCGCCGTGATCCAGGTTTGCGTACATAACGTTTGCTTGGTCTACCACATATGCCATGCCGACGTTGAGTGCCAGGATTTTAAGAACTTCCACAAGGACAAAAGAGTGAAATTCGTTACTGTAGGCTTTAAGAACGACAGGGATGTCCTGCATCAGATAGGTCTCGTTGTAGGCCAGCCCTTCGATCTCCAGAAGGCAAGCCTGGTGTCCTCCTCTCAACCTTCAATGCTGACCTTGGCAGCAGCCATGATTGATCCTTCGTACGCTAAACTGAAGAAACCTCATCACGAGTTTCATCATGCATGGGAGTCGAAGACATTAGATGAAGATCACATCCTGTACGCAGCAATGGATGCCTACCTTTGTTTAAATATCTACAAGGGTTGGATGAAGAAGCAGAGCCCAATGTCCGGTTCAAGCAAAGAAGCGTCGGCAAAGAGGAAGAGGAAGAGGGACGAGGACGAAGTCGAGGACATGGACTCGGACTCCGAGTAGGTGGCAGTGTCGTCGCTCATGCTGGTTCTACTACAGTGTCAAGCGGACTAGTTGCTTAGTTTATTTTCAAGGGTGTGTTGTGCTGAGGCCCTAGCAGAACTATGTTTTTGTTCTTTCTCATTATTTGAACTCTTTAGTACGTACAGTAGTACTAGTACTATGTCTTACTACTGTTCTTCTTGCAGTTGGTACTACTGCTCGTATCTTCATGTTCCTACTGTACTTAATACGTTCGTACTAGTAGTATAATTTGGGTCAGTCGATTTGTGAAAGAAGTTTGACGGAGCAAAGGAAGAAGACGACAGAAGAGGTGGAAGAAGCCCCTCTAGCCATCCATGTTGCATCAAACGGCTCACATGAGTCGACTGACCCAAATTGTTCCTTCAGATTGCAGGATCCACGTGGCATTCAAGGTCTCGAAGGTAGATTCCGCATCCGCACCCGGTTTGCGGGCTCGACGCGCGCGCGACCGGCTTCCGCCGCGACAGCCACCATGAGCGCCTCCTCCGCGCGGCCGGAGACGACAATGACATGGTAGTTCCTCCTCGCCGGCGTGTTGGAGCACACGCTCGTCCTCCTCTTCGTACACTGCGTGCATAGACGCGGCTCCACCAGCTGCTCGCGTGCTTGGCAGCGCGGCGACATCGCGAGGAGGGACTGCAGATGACGTGAGCGGGTGAGCCTTCGGCTTCATGGCACAGGGATGGCGGCGACACGGCGGTGATGGACGAGAAATTGTTGGCCGGAGCAGGCGGGCGTCGGCATGCGCAACGGCGGCGGCATATTGATGAGTGCGCGTGTGGGAGCTTACTTTAGTTATATATATATAAGGTTGGTCAAACTTAAAAGAAAACCGTACTAGTACACGTAAACATTAGACTTAGGCAGCGCTTTTATTAGTTAGTACCACAGCCACGATACGGAATCCTGTGCAAGCGCGTGAACCGCGGCCGCGCGGTCGATCGAACGGTGCGTCACCGTGTCGCGCTTGAAGGACATCCACCGAACCTTTTTGTGTGTGTGAAAACAATCCTCGAATATTACTCAACTTTTTTTCCTATGAAAGTTCTTGACGCTGCAATATTTCCATATATTTGAATTTAGCTCCAGTTCGTGTTTATTTGGATTTGGACGTTTTAGGTGCGCCCTAGTTTTTTTTAATACTGATTTTGTGTGTGTGACTGAGAGAGAACGTGTGTATGTGTCCATATGTGTGTTGTGGCGGAAGGGCAATGTGGAGACGGTGTGCGTGTGATACAAACATAGAGAGGTGTGAATGTGCAAATGATCATGCATGAGTGAGACATAGACAAATGCCTATACGTTGCGTATACATGAGAGAATGGTCTTCTAGTTTAGGGCATGTTTGGTTCCAATAAGTCACCTGACTTATAAGTCAGGTGACTTAAAATCAGTGACTTATAAGTCACGCCTGTTTGGTTGTCATCTGACTTATAAGTGACCTGACCACACCTTCCCACCTTGTTTTTTAACGTAAAGGTGATAGGACCCACGTAAAAAGGGGTGACTTATAAGTTTTAAGTTGGGGTGGAGCAACTTATGACTTATAAGTTGGGGTGACTTATAAGTTGGGTCCGTTTGGCAAAATAAGTCACGTTTTGCACTTTTCGACTTATAAGTTGGTGAATTGTTTGGAACCAAACACGGCCTTACTTGTGTGTGTGTGTGAGAGAGAGAGAGAGAGGGAGAGAGAGAGACAGAGAGAGGAGCATCCGTAACACAATAACCATCTCTCTCGATTTGTCCGTCCCTCGCACGGTCGCATGCAACACATGCATCAACACGCACATTTTGACACCCTCACCCGGCCCCTGCCCACCTCAAGGCCCGTACAATCTCTTCGTGAATACCCATTTCTTTCCTTAGGTTTGTTTTCACTCAATATCTGACACACACACACACACAGGGAGAGACACACGCAGCACAACACAGACACACACACTCCCCCGAGCACACAATTCATCCCCATCCAAGGTTATACGGCGACCACTCTCGCCTGTGCTTCTTTGCACCCCAACATGCACAACACCTCAATCTTCAAAGAGTCGAGCAGATCGAAGACGGCGACCACACCGCGCTAGAGAATGCGGGGTCATTTGGACACAGGGTGATGTGACGACGGCTGACTGACTCCTCCTCCCACCCTCTCTCTCTCTTGCACAAAATTACCAATCCCTCTCTCCCCCACACAAAATTGTCAATCCCTCAACCCACGAGATCCTTCCCCTCTCGTCCATGTTTTTCCAGCTCTCTCATCAAACATGTTGTCTCTTCTCCTTCCACGTATACAGAATCCAGATGCACACGCATCTCATGTATATTACATGTATCCATCTTTCTCACAGACCTAACTTCTTCCTCTCTCTATCTCTCTCTCTCTCTGTCTCGTTAGGTTTGTCTCCTACTCTCTCGTCCACATACATACAATCTTTCCCGCCCTATCTGCTCCATCTTCAAAAGCTCTCTCTGCACGTTTCATTCACACATTGGGATATGTCAAAGTGTTGCTTCTATAATGGCTGATGTAGAGTTATGGTTGTTTTTGTTGCATCCTACAAAGTAATAACTATGAAATACATTTAGATTCTCATTTGACTGGGATTATGTGAGTTTGAGCATGTTGTGAAGTACTATAGACCTTGTATACATCTTGGGATTCGACAATGATTGTACCTATTGAATTGTATAGACCATTACATTCGAAGTCAATAGCCTAATATATTTATTTCACAATTTCAACAAATGATTAGTTCACTACAAACTAAGAAAACAAATGTGTACTCCCTCCGTTTTTATTTAAGTCTGCGTATTAGCATTGGTCAAAGTCAAGTTTTGTAAACTCTCAGAAAGCTTATAACAAAAAATATTAACATATACAATGACAAATAAATACCATTAGATTCATTATTGAATGTACTTTCACATCATACATATTTGTTATGGCAAATGTTTATATTTTTCTATAAACTTGGTCAAACTTTAGGAAGTTTGACTTCGATCAAACCTAATATGCAGAGTTTACTACTACTACTCGCTAGTTGCTTAGCCGAATCACTCAACACGCCACACGGGGAGTCTAGTGTCACAAAATTTTGAGGTCGGCGGGAAAATCTCCCGCGACCCTGATTCGAGAAGTGGGAAGTTACCATCATAGCCTTCGGAACAGGCCTATGGATGAAGCTTGGTAGGGGGTTGTTTTCGTAACTTCATGTTCACCCTACCCAGCCAACCCCACCCTGGCACCCAGAGTAATACACCCGAATACTCCCCATTTTCTATCGCCGCCGCAAAATAGACTTCTCCACGGCACCGCAGCCTTCGTGCTCCTCCCCTTTACACCGGCGCACTCGTCCACTGCAACGCATCTGCCTCATCGACAACCTCATACGCCGCACTGGAGCTGGTCCACCGTCGTTGTCGTACATGGAGCCTCTTCCCCGGCATCGTCTTCCACGGTCTCGGTTCTGCTTCCCGAAAGCCGACGCCAAGCGCAGAAGTACCACTGTCATGGACAATGAACTGACTCTCGTTGCCGACCATGACTCACAGAGGCCGCCGCGACCATCATTCTCCTCCTCGATTGGTAATGTGTGTATTGAATCACTTAGCAATACATGTGCAGTTCCAATTTTGTTCATACCTACCCTTCAAATTTCCTGGGTGCTATTGTTCCCATAAAAGTAATTGGTTATAGCTTCCATTGTCCAACAGAATATCAGCTTGTAATTGTGCCTCGCTCCTATATCGTGCTGTGCTTGGGTAGGTTTTTCATCTGCAACCAGTAGTGTGGCAAATGATGGAAAGGTTTTTAGAACTAGCAAGATGCCCATGCATTGCACGCATCAAGATGCATTTGTATGAGTAGTTTATCTTGTGGGAGAAAAGGATGAACGAGGGAAGGCCTTATTTGCAAATCTAGAGAGGGGTATGGGTATCTTTTTGCAAAATTCCCATTTGTTTCCTTCCTATCTGTCAGATATAAATCAGACGGCCTATATTGCAAGAAAAAAAAGTATAGAGAAAAAAGTAGACAGTAAAGGAAGTAGAGATAAATATTAAATATTAAATATAAAATAAATATAACAGTAGAGAAGAGAGTAGAGATAGAATGTTGAGATTTTTAAAGCACCGCGCGTTACGATTCTGTTGGAGATGCTCTAACATGGCAGACGAGTGCTTTAATGTTGCCCACAAGATGCGCGAGTATTACTAGTAGTATATTTTCTTTCCATGTTGAGATTTTAAAACCACGAGTGCGAACATGCAGAGGAGCAATGAAGACCAAACACGGGATATTCGGGACATCTTCAAGGAGCGTGGCAAGTTAAAGAGGAGCTGCACCGAACCTGTAAAACGAGCTTTGGTAAGTAACACCCTTTCAATTACTTTCGTGTAGCCTCGTGTTATTCGATGTGTATATGTTGTAGTTTCTGTTTCTCTTAAGCGTGGTGTTCTTCGATGTGTAATAAGAAGAGTCTTAATGGTCCTAATGCTTTCGTTTTTAGCTTGATGTAGGAAGTGGGTGTTCTCACCTTGTAGTTTATTTTTATTTTTTTCAATTCACTTCTCCGAGTTCTGTTTATCTGGCTTCTACTAAATGGATATAGGTTGCTCTGAGTATTGATCTAAAAAAGAAGTAACTTCATGTCAGGATGCAGTTCCTGCGAGGAGGGAAGTATGGTCAACCTCGAGATCATGTTTCCAAAATGAGGCTGGATTACACACAAGGTGCCAGTTCCCTAATGATGCTGGATTAGACACAAGGTGCAAATTCCCAGATGATGCTGGATTACACACAAGCTAGGTGGAGTCGTCAGCTGTTCGTGTCCTCGTGGCATTAGTAAAGGCTGAAAGAAAGCATGCAGCAACCCTTGAGAATGTAGCTGAGTTCCTGAAGAAGCGAAAAGAGCAATCAGATGCTCTCTTCACCCAAGCCAAAGAAGAGACGGAAGAAGCCAGAAGTAAGCTAGCAGAGGCAGAACAGGCTAGGCATCTCCTGCTATCTAAAACTGTTGTCAATACAAAATTTCCTTCATAATAGCTAGGTTCAAATGTTTATCCAGTCAGCATGCCTGTTGTGATGTCCGTGCATCTACTGATGTGGCACAAAATGTATTTTCCGGGTCATGTAATAACAGCAATTACTTTCCAAACAATAACAGATGAAGCATTGGACATGGTATAGTTCACGCGCAAGCCCGGCATTCCAAGTTCAACTTCCACATCAAACTCATGTTCACAGATATTTGCACATTCATACATAATGTCCACAACCATGATTCACTTCAAAGCCAAAAAAATGTGATGAGAGTTATAAATAAAGAAAATCATCTACTAGTTCCTGCTACCAGTGCTAGCACAACAAGGCAAGACCATGCGTAAATTAATTATATTTTAGTCATTTTTTGTGTTCTAAAATGCCTGCCGGCTCGCGGAAGGACGTGTTGCTGGCACACGCGCAGATTCCATGAAGGCAGGCGGGGCAGTCTTAAGCTGGTTGCACACGGCGAGGAGGCGTGCTCAGCTGGGCCTGCAGCAAGTGCGGCCCTCTTGGCCGGCACACCGGTTCAATGCATGTGCTATGAGAGGTCGCGTTCGTGTCAGAGCAATTATGCGGCGAGGAGGCGCGCTCAGCTGACTATTCCTACAAAGGTGCTCCACCACGTACCCGGTGCCCGCGAATGCAGCAATCGTGCACCTAGGATTTTAGGGTTTATTTGTTAACGTCGCCTTTATGTAACACTCATGTGTGCGAGACAGCGAGAGGCCGACTGCTTGTGTGCGCCTCTTCTCTTCGTATATGTACTCCACCGTTTGTCTGGTGTGCAAAAAATTATGATAACTACTAGCAATGTGCCAATGCGTTGCCACACGATCAAAGTAGATTAATACATATTCACCGATTTGATAGAAAAAAGTCTAGTTTTGAAATACGTATATCACTAAAAATATGTTATGTTTCACTCAAAATACATTCCTTTGGCAGTTTTGATGAGATAAGGGAGGAATGTTGTTGGTTTCAAGATTCGAGAAGTGGTATATGTCTAATTTCTACTCTTACTAGCAAGATGCCCGTGCGTTGCACGGAACATCAAGATCTTGTGGGAGAAAAGGATGAACGAGGGAAGGCCTTATCTGCAAATGTGGTGAAGAGTGTGGGTAAATTGCCATATTTTCCTTCCTATCCGTCAGATATAAATCGGGATGACCTACATTGCAGGATGGCAGGCCCACCATCATCACCAACTCTATTTTTTATCCCTACTCTTATAAAAAGCATTGTCGGTGATGATCGTGTGCCTGCCATCCTGCAATATAGGCCGTCCGATCTATATCTGACGGATAGGAAGGAAACTATGGCAATTTTGCAAAAAGATACCCACACCCCTATCCACATTTGCAAATAAGGCCTTCCCTCGTTAATCCTTTTCCCCCACAAGATAAACTACTCATACAAATGCATCTTTATGTTCCGTGCAACGCATGGGCATCTTGCTGGTTGTTGCAAAAAGCCCATGTGTGTGTGAGAGAGAGGGGGAGTGGAGGAGGACAGGGTGCATGTGTGACAAAGACACAAGGAGTGTGTGTGCGATAGGTATCAGCTTAAAATGAGGCGATAGTGTGTGTATGCACGATTGAGAGGGCGTGTCTCAAGAAGGGAAGAAAAATCTACATAGATACAAGGAGCGGGAGAGAGACATGTATGGGATGGTGGAAGCACGAGTGTGCGGGTGTATAAACCTATCTAGAGGCTAGCTAGTCGATAAATGTTTGTGAGAGAAATACGAGTCGGGGTGCGAAAGTGAGAGTTTTGTGTGTGTGAGAGAGAGACGGTGGTCGGGAAGGGGAGTGGAAGCAGGAGTTGTGTGTGTGTGTGTGAGAGAGAGAGAGGAGACGGTAGTCGGGGTTGTCTGATCGGTAAACAAATGAATAATGTCAGTCTGGGATGGAGACGAAAAGGAGACCGCAACAAATGTTGTGTCTACATGAGAGAGAGAGAGAGTAATTTTAGTGGTATGAGTCATATGTAGAGACATATAGGGTGTGTGAGAGAATCCCGTGGAGAGAAAGACAAAGTGAAAGACGAGTGGAGACTGTGTGTGTGGCGGTGAAAAAGAAAGCTTAGGTACCGAGTGATACCAGAGAACAGTAGAGACGTGAGAGATAATGAAAACTGTGTAATGTATAATGATAGGGAGAGTGTGACACTTCTCAAGGGAGACGTCGAGAGACCATGTTTGCGAGGATAGGAGAAACATGAAGTGAGCGTGCGGGTGAGCTGGAGAAAAGAGAGTGATAGCTACCTGAAGGAGCATGCATGCGAGAGAGATGGGCGTGAAAGGAGTGAACAAAAAAGGGATTCAAATATTTGAATTCGAGATGATGATACATGCAATCCATACTCGAACCAAAATTGATCTATCAAACATGCATACTCATATGAATTCACGCACATCTATGTTATTTAATATGTAGATATTACTGATCCATACATTTTAGTAGAACATAATTTGGTTAAATTTTTCGAATTCAACCTTAAGATTTCGAGATCATTGTATTTGTAAATCATATTATACATATAAAGGAGCAGAATTCTTTGTTGTGCTTTAAATGATGTATATAGAATGTAATTCCAATTGAAAATGGATCCCGCCCGAAAAAAATAGAATACAAACGGGATTCGAATTGAGTTGGCACGGTAAACGTGCACTCTGCAAATTTTGAACGAAGCAGGGAAAGTCGTAGTAACCGCCCGAAACCAAAATCTGCGAGGTGGAAATCACTGCTGCCTATCCCTGCCACGCAAAGCCTATCTGCTGGATTTCTATAGGTTTCGATAGGGGTAGGTTTGTAATTTCACCCAAACGTGACGTAACCGCCTCTCACCCGGATTCATACACGGTGGGTGCCAAAACACAGTGTGTCCTCGGCCGAAATCGACTCCCTCCCCAATTCATATTCATACACGGTGGGCGCCAAAAACAAACTCTCATCGGCAAATATTCGGTGTATGCGAGATTATCGTCCTATCCCCAACCGACTAATGTTGCTGTGATGTAGTAGAAATTTGAAACGGGGGCTAACTTTGTAAATTTCCTCGCATTTGAGACAAGCGCGCCCTGAATACATGGTTCCCCCTTCCTCTCTACCTCCCTTTTCCACATTCGTACTCCGTGGGCGCCAAAACACCCTCTCCACCCCACCCTCCTCCATCCGCCGCCGTCCGCCACCCCATCCACCGCCGTCCTCCTCCACCATGCCGGAGCTGATACCCCGACGCCACTGTCCATTATAAGAGATCGACCTCTCTCATCCACGGCTTCGGACCGGGATCCTTCCATCCTATCCTCTCGCTTCATCCCCGCCATCGTCCACCTTGCCGGCACCGCTCCTACGACCGTCTCGTCCACCACACCCCGCCGCCACCGTCTACCCTCCTAGATCTGCTTCCACGCCGCCGACAGCCATCGCTACCGCAGCACCGTCAAATTCTCAATAGATGCGTACACGGCGCCGCACCAGAGGCGGTACTCTTTCATATCTGCTCAACTTATTTATCGCAGCAAGAAAATAGATCGCCACTGCTTTACTCTGATTTCTTGTCTTGGTTGTGAAGTTGCCTTTGTCCGGTTTGCACCTTCAGATCCGCCATGGCACGCTTAACACTATACTCCCAATGCTTATGGTTTTCCCCTTTTATATTCCACACTAGTTAAATCACAGTAAACTAAATTTCAAAATTGGGTTAGTCGATTTTTCAGAGGTCGCCGGAGTTTGCCGGTGCGATCGAAGGGGCTCAGGTGGTTGTGGGGCCTCGCCGAACGAAGAAAACTCGATGCGGGTGGGGGTTGGGGCGGGGGTGGGGGTGGCGGAGGAACACAGGCGATGGGGGCCGGTGGTCTGGCTGGTGGCCCGTGCGGTGTTTTGTATGGGAAGAATCAGAGACGAGGAAGAAGAAGGGTTAGGAGACGTAAGATCTTCATCCAACTGCCTGAAATGGTCAAGAGACAGCTGGGAGTTGCATTCTTAATGCGCTCTGGTACATCATGTGTGGGCACTGCGCAACCAACATTTTATTATCCAAAATCTGCTTGCTCTTTTTTACCATGTTCCTCTTCCGTTCTTCTTTAATATGTACTCTCTCCGTTCCTAAATACAAGTCTTTTTATAGATTCCACCATGGACTACATATGGAGCAAAATGAGTGAATCTACACTCTAAAATGTATCTGGATACATCTGTATGTGATCCATAGTGGAAATCTCTACCAAGACTTATATTTTGGAACGGAGGGAGTATGATAGTAGTACAGTATGTTCCTTGTACTGAAGATGAGTAGGGACATTTGCAGTGTAGAGGTCTATACGGTCGGTTGTGATGGACACTTTGAGCCTCTTTGATTCGTAGGATCTTATAAACATAGGAATAGAATTTGTAGTGGCCTGCCCACTTGAATCCTATAAGAATAGCAAGGAAATGCGGGGAGCTGTGTCGCCTTTGAGAGTTACACTGATATTAACAGTACCGCACCTTCACTTGAAGAGAGCCGGTATCCGAAGCCTTTCTAGCCGTACCGGCAATACTAGCACATATATTCCAGCAAGTTCCACTTTGCTAATTTTACTCTGATGCTTAAGGTTTTCCCGTTATGTCTACACTATGATCTGTGTAGCTGCTTTGTGTCGCACTAGCAGCAGTCCACTCTTGAAGCTAAACACTGCAATGACTTACAAAATTGGCACCAAGGCATTGATTGCCATTATGGATGCAATGAATTCTTGTTCAGAATAGGATCCTAATGACTATTCTAACCTCGAGGAGTCAAAGGCAGATGGCCTGTCCTGTTCACCCATCAAGGTGCCTGTTCTAATTTGGCAATTTTTTATTGATTGCGGGTATGTTGCATATGTTGTCTTGCATTTCTTCTACTTTGTTGCACCGCCATCTGCTTAGTTTACTCATCATATATGTCGAGATGACATGCCCATCCGTTATCAATACATATTCCATCTGTCATCATACCATGTTTTTTCACTCAAATGCTGTTCTTGTGCATCAGACATCAAAAAGGAAGAGGGTGATTGCCGAACCTGAAGGAGCACCAGCAAAGTCCTTGAAAAACGTGGTGGTGCCGGAGAAATCAGACAGCACCCCACTTATATTGGTTGTACAACTAGTGACACAAAACGTAGGACCGACTCCAGCAGACTGTACCCATACTTCACTAGCCACACCACTAGCCCCACCACACAGGACCTGCACTCCAGCAAAAGGTATACCGATTTCATTTGCCATAGCACCATCTGTACCACAGAAAAATCCCACTCCAGCAAAAGGTACTGTCGTGGTTCTAACTCTGACAGTGATGTAGGGGGGTGAGTATGGAGAGGCTAGATCCTAGCTATTGGGAAGTTGTTACACGCGAGGTTTACGAGTTCAGGCCCTTCTCGGAGGAAGTAATAGCCCTACGTCTCGGAGCCCGGAGGCGGTCGACTGGATTATGCGTGTATGGATTACAAGGGTGCGAACCCTTCCTACTGAGGAGGGGGGTGGCTTATATAGAGTTCGCCGACCTCCTCCTACCCTCAGTAATGCAGGGTTTTAAAGTACATTTAAGATGGGGCGTTACTGGTAACGCCTCTAATAAAGTGCTGTAATGACCATGAAGACTACTTAACAGCTGACCGTTCGCCTACGGAGTGACTGTAGATCTCCTGGCAGTCGAGTGAATAGCTTCATGGTCGAGTGGTAGCTTCTTGGTCGAGTGGTAGCTTCTTGGTCGAGTGTCTTGAACCCATTGAGTGAAGTACCTTCAAGTCGATTGATGGGTGATTTCTTCTAGGGATGTCCTTGGGTAGGACTCTTCGGTCAGGTCTGTGTCCCTACCCTAGGTACATGTCTTCATCATTAGCCCCCGAATGGATCGAGGTCAGAGTGGGGAAAGAGTTGGAGATCTTTCCGACTGGTTCTTCGGGCTATGTGAGCGCCTCGTTTCGGGACAATCGTCACGGATGACGTTGCCAACCTTTTTCAGTCGCCTTGATCCATTCCAGGCCTTCCGTCGAGTGAATTTCTTTGCTTGCGACATGCCGAGTGTTGGTACGAGCGGGATACTCTATTTTTGGCAAGCGGTTCTGCGGCCCGCGGATCTCACGGGATTTGGATTTTGGGAAGCGCGCGGGACGGGAGTAGCCGTAGTAATCGGAAGTGAAAAAGCGGAAACCCCTCGATCCTCGCGTCGCCTTTTTCGCCACGTACTGCGCGCGCGTCTGTTGCGGGATTTGACTGGGCTGCCTGGGCCTACCGGTCAGTCACTCGGGAACAGCCCCTTATAAGTTGCCGGCTCGGGGTTTCCAAGCCGCGCGCTTCTCTTCTGCTTCCTTCTTTCTTTCTTCCTCTCTCCCTTCGCCAGCTCTCCTGCGACCCTCGGCCGTACCCTAGCGCCGTTAGCCCGTGCGAGACCTCACCGGTGACGATGGTGAAGGGCAAGACCACTACTTTGGAGCGCGCGAAGAAGGCGGCGGCGGCGGGGAAAGGAAAGAAGTCTTCGCGAGGTGGATCTTCCTCCCGGACCACCCTGCCCAAGGGTTGGATTCAGGGCGATTGGATGCCATCGGTGCTCCGGCAGGAAGATCTCGACGACATGGTCGAGGGAGGAGCCATTCCCCACGAGGCCGCGCGTCTCCCGGGGAGGGAGATTGAGCCGCAACCCCGCGACGGTGAGTGCGTGCTCCTCGCCACCCACATCGACCGAGGGTTTTCTCTGCCTCCCCATCCATTCTTCCGGAGCTTCTTGAACTTCTTCGGAGCGCAGCTCCATCACTTTACCCCCAATTCCATAGTCTACCTTGCCGCGTTCATTTCCATGTGTGAGGCCTTCCTGGGTTGCCGTCCGCATTGGGGGCTTTTCAAACATATCTTTACTTGCCACTCCCAGTCGGTGAAGAAGGCCAAGTCGAGTGACGAGAAGACGCAAGTCATCCAGTTGTGCGGGGGTCTGGCGATCCAGACGAGGGGGAAGTGCTGTTTCCCCTCTATCACCTTCCCGGAGTCGGTCCGCGGCTGGCAGTCGACCTGGTTCTACTGCCAGGACCAGGCGACCCCCGGGCAGTCGACCAGTCTTCCTCCTTTTTCACTCGACCGAGCCGAGAAGCCTATCTCTCTGAAGGTCACGCCGGAGGAAAGTGCCCAAGTCAAGGTATTGGCGGGTCGAGTGGTTGAACTTGTCCGTGAGGGGGTGACTGGGATGGACCTGTTAGAGGTCTTTCTCCAGAGGCGCATCCAACCGCTCCAGGCGCGAGACCATACGATGTGGCTGTATTCTGGCCTTAACGACACCACTCGGATCCACCCGGAGGAGGTCACCGATGAGATGCTGGAGGGGTGGCTGTCAAGCATCACGGGGAACAAAGACAACCCCCGAGGAGCCAGAAGGGTGATTCCACTCGACAACTCATATGAAGTGGATCAGGTATGTCTTTGTGTCGGATATCTGGCCTTCTGTATTAGTCTTCTTTTTGTAAGTCGACTGACTTTCGTCCTGTCCGTTGTCCTCCAGGCTACCACTGAGATGTACTCGACGCCCAACGGGGCACAAGGGCCGACCGAGGAAGGTGAGGGGAGCGGAGGCGAGAGCGGGGACGACCAGGTCGAGTGGGAGTCCGACGGTGAGGGAGAGGAGGGCGACGACATCTTCTCCAGTGAGGAGGAGGAGGAGGCTGAACCCTCCCGCCCGGAGGGACGGTCCAAGCTCGCCCATGATCCAGCGCAGGAATGTGGCAAGGCGGCCGCTCCTGTTGGGCAGTCGTCGAAACGCCCTCGGACTTCTTCTCCTCCGCCGACCGGGAAGGCTCCCAAGCACCCACGAACGGCGCCATCTAAGCCGCCCAAGGCCTTGCCCAAAATGAAGATAGCTGTTCCTACCATTTCGGGGTAACAACAACACTTGCTTTCCTTTGTCGACTGTGGACGGATCCTTGGTCGATTCACTGGGCCAACTGACTAACTTTTGAGATTTGCAGTGGTGCAACTTCTGAGGTCTTCGCCAGGAACGACGACCAAGAGATGGAGGACGCTGTCACCTCCAACCCTGGTACGATCACTGCCGTCCTGCTTACGAGTCGACTGAGGCGTTGGTTGATTGAATGTTTTCCTTGCAGCTCCTCCTCATGTTATCGACCTCCCGGACGACGACAACACACCACTGAGGGTGAAGAGGAAGAAGAAGGTGTTGGCTGGCAAGGATCCGCAATCCACTCCCGCGCCTGAGGCTGCAGTTCGGGATGATGGCGAACCCACTCGGGCTTCCGTGACTTTCGCTGTTCCTTTGACGAGTGTGCAGCCTTCAGCGTCGACTGCAAATCCGTCTTCGCTTTTTGCTGCGTACCCCGTCCCTGAGGACGAAGCGGCTGCTGCGAAGGAGGCTGTACGCCAGGCTGGAGTCATGATGGAGCAGGTAAAAGTGGCTCGGGAGGCTTGCCAGGCGGCTTACGACGCAAGCTCGGCTCTTCAGAGCAATGTCCAGGTCAGTCGACTTCAACACTTGGTCTGTTTTGGTATGTTCTTTGAAGATTCTCTTTTCTGAAGATCTTTAAGTTTGTACACCCACTGGGTGTTTTTGCCAATTCTTGGACGAGTGGGGGCACGCTAAGTGCACCCACTGGGTGTAGTCCCCGAGACTACGGTCGACTGCTGGCGGTCGACTGTAGTCTTTGTAAATTGAGTCGTAGTTGAGTTTCTTCGCTCTGTCTGATCGGGTCGTGCCGAATGGAACCTCGTCGACTGCGGGCAGTCGACGTATTTTCTCTTTTTTTTACTATGGGGGCACGCTGAGTGCACCCACTGGGTGTAGCCCCCGAGGCTACTGTCGAATGTTTTGCTTCGGCTGTAGTCTTAGAAACTCTGTTATTGTCTCTTAACTGCTCGGAAGCAGCTTGTCTTGGACTCGACTTCAGGGAACGGTCGAGTGGGATAGGAACCGGTGGGGGCACGCTAAGTGCACCCACTGGGTGTAGTCCCCGAGACTATGGTGGACTGCTGGCAGTCGACCGTAGTCTTAGTATTTACTGCCTTTGTTGCTTTTTCCTTTTTACTGAAATTGTAACTCCTCCTCTTTGACTTCAGAAATCTTGTGATCTTGGAACCCGCTTGGCTGACTTGGAGAAGCAGCAAATTCAAATGAACCTTGATCTGGAGCTAGCCAGGACAGAGCTGTAGAATGTCAGAGACGGCGCCGCAGGTAAGACACCTTTGTCGACTGGTTGGTTTTTAGGCTTGAGTATCTTTTCGCTTTCTCCGACTCAATCGTCATTTTTTGCAGAAAAACTGAAAGAAGCTCTGGCGAAGAAGGATCAGGACTTGGCTGCTGCCCGTAAGGAGGCTGATGACAAGACCGCTCTGGCCGCGCAGAAGCTGGCTTCGGTCGACCAATTAGAAGGGGAGAACACCAAGTTGAAGACCGCTCTGAAGGAATCCAACAGGGAGTGTTCGCGTTGGAAGAAGGAGCACCTCACCCTGAGCGAGAAGATGGAAAGCGTCGCTCGCAGGAGAGACGACCTAGAGAGCTACTTGAGGAGCTTTGCCAAGAAGCTGTACATCAAGCTCGAAGGTGCACAATCAGTTCCGACTGGTTCTTTTTCTGTCGACTCAGTTTTATGAAATTTGACTTATCCTTGGGCCGTGCATGCAGAACTTTGCCAGAACTTCGAAGAGGAGACCGGGCAGATCGAAACAGGTTTGGATCCAATCAACTCTCCGGTGCAAGACGAAGCTGCCATGAACCTGCTCCGACTGGAATCCCGCGTTGACGGTGTCGTGGATTATTTGGCTCGACTGAAGGTCGCCATGACGCGGATCGACCCGACGCTTTGGCCAGAGTCCACGCTCCAGAACGATCTCGAGTCTCTGATGACTCGACTCAACGGAATCCCTGACCGAGTGCAAGAGTGGAAGAAGTCTTCAGCTCGGTGTGGTGCCGACGTGGCTCTGTCTCTGGTCCGCGTCCATTGCAAGGAGGCGCGGGAGGAGAAGCTGGCCGCCATCCAAGTTGCCAACACGAGGAAGCACAACTTTCAGGACTTCATGGAGACATTTATTGCTGCTGCTACCCGCATCGCAGATGGGATCGACTTGGATGAGTTTGTCGCCCCTGCCAGTCCTCCTCCTCCTGAGGAATGAAAAAACTTGCCTCGGGATGCCGAGTGTATTTTGTAATCCGTTAAACTCTGCCTTAAATTTGCCTCGGAATGCCGAGTGGAAGTGTAACAGTTAAACTCTGCCGAGCCGGGGGCTCGGGTACTTTGACCTGAGGTTTCTAGGACCTTTTAGGCTTTATCCGTAATTGATTTGTCGTTGAATCTCTTTGTGGACGACCCGTCGAGTGGGATGTGATCTTCACTCGAAATAACTTTGTGTCTGTGGTGCAGCTCCGAAGGAGAAGGTGGCAGTCGACCTGCCTCTCGTCGTCCTTGGGACATGAGAAGTGTTTCACACTTAGGCGAGCGCTGGGCTGCAGCTAAGTCTCCGAGCGGGAGGTTTGCTCTCGCTCGGTAGGATTTCAAACTTAGGCGAGTGCTGACTGCAGCTAAGTCTCTTCGTAGGAGAGCTTAGTCGAGTACTGGACTGCAGCTAAGCCCCCGAGTGGGAGGTTTGCTCTCCACTCGGTAGGATTTTTCAAACTTAGGCGAGTGCTGACCGCAGCTAAGTCTCTTCGTAGGAGACCTTAGGTGAGTGCTGGACTGCAGCTAAGCCCCCGAGTGGGAGGTTTGCTCTCCACTCGGTAGGATTTTTCAAACTTAGGCGAGTGCTGACTGCAGCTAAGTCTCTTCGTAGGAGAACTTAGGCGAGTGCTGGACTGCAGCTAAGCCCCCAAGTGGGAGGTTTGCTCTCCACTCGGTAGGATTTTTCAAACTTAGGCGAGTGCTGACTGCAGCTAAGTCTCTTCGTAGGAGAACTTAGGCGAGTGCTGGACTGCAGCTAAGCCCCCGAGTGGGAGGTTTGCTCTCCACTCGGTAGGATTTTTCAAACTTACGCGAGTGCTGACCGCAGCTAAGTCTCTTCGTGGGAGACCTTAGGCGAGTGCTGGACTGCAGCTAAGCCCCCGAGTGGGAGGTTTGCTCTCCACTCTGTAGGATTTTTTCAAACTTAGGCGAGCGCCGGACTGCAGCTAAGTCTCTAAATGAGAGAACTTAGGCGAGTGCTGGACTGCAGCTAAGCCCCCGAGTGGGAGGATCGCTCTCCACTCGGTAGGATTTTTTCAAACTTAGGCGAGCGCCGGACTGCAGCTAAGTCTCTAAATGAGAGAACTTAGGCGAGTGCTGGACTGCAGCTAAGCCCCCGAGTGGGAGGATCGCTCTCCACTCGGTAGGATTTTTTCAAACTTAGGCGAGCGCCGGACTGCAGCTAAGTCTCTAAATGAGAGAACTTAGGCGAGTGCTGGACTGCAGCTAAGCCCCCGAGTGGGAGGTTTGCTCTCCACTCGGTAGGATTTTTCAAACTTAGGCGAGTGCTGACTGCAGCTAAGTCTCAGCATAGGAGAACTTAGGCGAGTGCTGGACTGCAGCTAAGCCCCCGAGTGGGAGGTTTGCTCTCCACTCGGTAGGATTTTTTTTGAACTTAGGCGAAACGGGTTCGCGGCTAAGTCACCCACTGGGGGTTCTCGTATGTAAACAGAAGTGACAGCAATTAATGGAACACTCGTCCATTAATGGAACACTTTGATAAAAACGAACTGCGGGAATTTTTCTTATTACATCTCGTCCAAGGTTGAGCTCAAGTGTAAAAGGGGCGGAGTAGTTCCGCATTCCAAGCTCGAGGCTCGTCGATCTGGCGATCAATATTGAAGAGGTGATACGCTCCATTGTGGAGGACTCTGGTGATGATGAAGGGACCTTCCCAAGTGGGAGCAAGCTTGTGTGGTTTCTGTTGATCCACTCGGAGGACCAAATCTCCTTCTTGGAAGGCTCGACTCTTCACATTCCGGGCGTGGAATCAACGCAAGTCTTGCTGATAAATGGTCGATCTGATCATGGCCATCTCCCTCTCTTCTTCAAGGAGGTCGACTGCGTCTTGCCGGGCCTGTTCTGCTTCATCTTCGGTGTAAAGCTCGACTCGGGGCGCGTTGTGAAGAAGATCACTTGGCAGAACCGCTTCGGCTCCATAAACCAGAAAGAATGGAGTTCTTCCAGTCGACTGGTTAGGGGTGGTCCTCAATCCCCACAGAACTGACGGAAGCTCGTCGACCCAAGCACCTGCCGCGTGCTTGAGATCACGCATCAGCCGAGGTTTCAGTCCTTTAAGAATCAGACCATTTGCTCTTTCAGCTTGCCCATTCGACTGAGGATGCGCGACCGACGCGTAGTCGACTCATGTGCCTTGAGAGGCGCAAAAAGCTCTGAACTGGTCCGAATCGAAGTTTGACCCATTGTCGGTGATGATGCTATGAGGGACTCCATATCTGAATGTTAGTCCTTTGACGAAACTGACAGCAGTGCCAGCATCGAGGTTCTTGATAGGCTTGGCTTCGATCCATTTGGTGAACTTGTCGACTGCCACAAGCACATGCGTGAACCCGCTCCTGCCTGTTCTCAGTGGACCAACCATGTCCAGTCCCCAGACAGCAAATGGCCAGACGAGAGGAATGGTCTTCAGGGCTGATGCAGGCTTGTGTGACATGTTGGAGTAGAGCTGGCAGCCTCCGCACTTGTCGACTATCTCTTTTGCCATCTCATTTGCTCTAGGCCAGAAGAATCCCGCTCGGTATGCTTTAGCCACAATGGTCCGAGAGGACGCATGGTGGCCACAGGTTCCCGAGTGGATATCATCAAGGATTATCCGACCTTCTTCTGGTGTTATGCACTTCTGACCGATTCCAGTCGCGCTTTCTCTATACAACTGCCCCTTTATGACTGTGAAGGCCTTAGATCGGCGGACGATCCGTCGAGCCTCTTCCTCGTCTTCTGGGAGATCTTTCCTTAGGATATACGCGATGTACGGTATCGTCCAGTCGGGAGTTATTGCCAAGACTTCCATGATTAGGTCGACCATAGCAGGAACTTCGACTTCAGTCGGATCTGTGGCACTTTTTGGTTGTGGGGCTTCTTCTGTGAAAGGATCTTCCTGGACTGACGGCGAGCGGATGTGCTCCAAAAACACATTGCTGGGAATGGCTTCTCGCTTGGAGCCTATCTTTGCCAGGTCATCCGCTGCTTGGTTTTTCAGTCGGGGGATGTGATGAAGCTCTAACCCCTCGAATTTCTTTTCTAGCTTTCTCACTGCATTGCAATAACCAGTCATAGCTGGACTTCTGACGTCCCACTCCTTCATCACCTGATTAACCACCAAATCTGAGTCGCCATAGACCATGAGGCGACGGACGCCGAATGAAATGGCCATGCGCAACCCATACAAAAGTGCTTCATACTCTGCTTCATTGTTGGAGGAATCGAAGTGAATCTGGAGAACATATCTGAGCTTATCTCCTCGGGGGGAGACTAGAACTACCCCAGCACCGGAACCATTCAGCATCTTAGATCCGTCGAAAAACATGGTCCAGTGCTCCGAGTGAACTTGAGTCGGAAGTTGCTGTTCAATCCACTCGGCGATGAAATCTGCGATTGCTTGGGACTTGATAGCCTTCTTTGCTTCAAACTTGATATCTAAGGGAAGGAGTTCAATCGCCCACTTGGCCACTCGACCAGTTGCATCTCTGTTATGCAGAATCTCTGACAGTGGGGTGTCGCTGACGACTGTAATGGAATGGTCAGAGAAGTAGTGTGCAACCTTCTTCGTGGTCATGTAAATCCCATATACAAGCTTCTGATAGTGAGGGTATCTTTGTTTTGAAGGGGTCAAAACTTCAGACAGATAATAGACTGGGCGCTGAACTCTGAAGGCCTTTCCTTCTTCTTCCCGCTCGACCGTGAGTACTGTACTGACAACTTGTCCCGTGGCCGCAATGTACAGCAGCAGAGGCTCTTTGCTGATTGGGGCGACAAGCACCGGCTGGGTGGAGAGCAGAGCTTTGAGTTCTGCAAACGCTGCGTCAGCTTCTGGAGTCCACTCGAACTTGTCAGACTTCTTCATCAGTCGGTAGAGAGGCAACGCCTTTTCACCGAGACGAGAAATGAATCGACTTAAAGCGGCCAAGCAGCCTGTAAGCTTTTGGACATCGTGCACGCGTACAGGACGCTTCATCCGGAGTATGGTGCCAATTTTCTCAGGATTGGCGTCGATCCCTCGTTCGGAAACGAGAAAACCGAGTAACTTTCCGCCTGGAACTCCGAATGTGCACTTTGATGGATTGAGCTTGATATCATACCTCCTGAGGTTGGCAAAGGTTTCGGCAAGGTCAGCTCGCAGGTCGGAACCTTTCCGTGACTTGACCACAATATCATCCATGTATGCCTCCACATTCTGACTGATTTGAGTGAGTAAACACTTCTGAATCATTCTCATGAACGTGGCTCCGGCGTTCTTGAGGCCGAACGGCATGGTGACATAACAGAAGCATCCGAATGGGGTGATGAAAGCTGTTTTGATTTCGTCGGGTCCATACAGACGGATATGATGGTACCTGGAATAAGCATCTAGAAAAGACAATCTCTCGCACCCCGCAGTCGAGTCGACTATTTGGTCAATGCGAGGAAGAGGAAAATGGTCTTTCGGGCAGGCCCGATTGATATGTTTGAAATCTATGCACATGCGAAGTGACTTGTCTTTCTTGGGGACCATGACTACATTGGCGAGCCACTCGGAGTGGTAAATCTCTCGGATAAACTCCGCTGCTAAGAGCCGAGCCACCTCCTCGCCAATGGCTTGCTTCTTCTGGACGGCGGACCGTCGAAGGTGTTCCTTCACAGGCTTGAATTTTGAGTCGACCCGCAGACGGTGCTCAGCCAGCCCCCTGGGAACTCCAGGCATGTCAGAGGGTTTCCATGCGAAGATGTCCCAGTTCTCATGGAGGAGCTGGATGAGCGCTTCTTCCTATTTGGATTCAAGCGTCGTTGAGATATGAGTCAGGGCAGCATCGAGGTCGGTCGGGTGAATGTGGACTGTCTTCGTTTCACCAGTCGACTGAAAAGCTGACTCTGAAGCGGGCTTCTTGGCCCGTAGCAATTCACTCGGATCGGCAGTCTTTTGGTACTCTTGCAGCTCGACCACTGCCATCTGAGCATCCGCAATCTTTGAGCCTTTCTGAAAGCATTCTTCTGCCTTCTTTCGATTGCCTGTAACAGTAATTACCCCTTTAGGGCCCGGCATCTTCAGTTTGAGGTACACGTAACATGGTCGAGCCATGAAACGCGCGTAAGCTGGCCTGCCCAAAATGGCATGATAAGCACTTTGGAAGTCCACAACCTCGAATGTCAACTTTTCCTTGCGGTAATTCTTTGAATCGCCGAAAACCACATCAAGAGCGATCTGGCCGAGTGATTGGGCTTTCTTCCCAGGAATGACTCAGTGGAAACTCATACTACTGGTGCTGAGCCTGGACATCGAAATGCCCATTCCTTTCAATGTTTCAGCGTACAGTATGTTTAGGCCACTGCCGCCATCCATCAGGACTTTAGTCAGTCGAGTGCCTTCAACAATTGGGTCAACCACCAAATCTTGCCTCCCAGGGGTGGCAATGTGCGTTGGGTGATCAGACTGGTCGAATGTGATGGCAGTCTGAGACCACTTCAGGTAACTGGGTGTTGCCGGGGCAACCATGTTCACCTCTCGGTTAATGACTTTCAGTCGACTTTTGCTCTCGACATCGGCAAAAATCATCAGGGTGGAATTGACTTGGGGGTATCCATCGTCACTGTCTTCCTTGTCCTCGACTCTGTCCGACTCTTTTTCCTTATCCTTGGACTGTTTTCCTTGGAACTGCTGGATCAGGAGCCGGCACTGTCGAGTGGTATGCTTTGGGTAAATAAAATTACCCTCTTCATCCTTCCTGGTGTGGATGTGACATGGCAGATCCAAAACATCATTTCCGTCTTGATCCTTGACTTTTTTGGGCTTCCAGGTGCCCTTGGGTTTTCCCTTGAAGTTTCCCTGGGCTACGGCCAGGGCCTCCCCAGGAGCGGCTGGCTCGGCCTTCCGCTTCTGCTTCCGACTGGAATTGCCTCCAGTTTCCTGGGCGACTGCTTTCTGCTTGCCACTCCGGAGTCGATCTTCGTCTTCTCCGTTAGCATACTTGGTGGCAATCTCCATCATCCGATTCAGAGACATCTCTTCAGTTCGACCGAACTTCAGATTCAACTCTCTGTATTTAACACCTTCCTTGAAGGCACAAACTGCTTGATGGTCCGGCACGTTCTCAACCGAGTGATGCAGTGTGATCCACCTCTGGATGTATTCCCTCAGAGTTTCATTCGGCTTCTGCACACAAGACCGTAACTCTGTTAGGCCTGCAGGTCGCTTGCATGTTCCTTCAAAGGTTGTGATAAACACTCGGGAGAGGTCCTCCCAAGTGTAAATGCTGCTAGGTGCCAACTGATTTAGCCATGCTCTGGCCGAGCCCTCTAACATGAGAGGCAAATGCTTCATGGCCACCTCGTCATTGCCACCGCCAATCTGTACAGCCACTCGGTAATCTTCGAGCCAGGTGTCAGGCTTAGATTCAGCGGTGAACTTGCCGATTCCAGTCGCCAACCTGAAATTGGGAGGTATCACTGCGGCTCTGATGGCTCGACTGAAACACTCTGGCCCTGAAGCACGTACTCTGCTGCTGGCAGGCGCATCTCTGTTGTGGCCTTCTCGATGAGCTCAGTTCCTGTCAACCAAACCTTGAACGAGGATGGATCTCGCATCAAAGCCTGGGTCTCTGGGGTCGACTGGAATCCTCTGCCCAACACTATGAGGGCGTCTGTCATCTTGCCGTCGAGGCGCATATGACCCACTCCTCGGGGGAGGGGTTGGCACTCGACGTCGATCATCACGGTCGAATCGGTGATCATACTGCTCATTCCTCCTGTACTGATCATGTTGGCCACCACGTCCCTCACGCCTCGGGGGCGATCTCGGGCTGTGAGCTGACTCGACTGTATCTGTTGTGACAGACCGACTGTGGATCCTATTCCGCGATTGTGAGACAGCGGAATTCTGGTCTCCCGCCGCCCGGAGCAATGCTCTGATCTGTAACAAGCCCCTACTAGCCTCTGACTGGGAGGGCTGAATCGATTCTGCTATACGGGCCGCGGCGGCCAGATTCTGAACTGGGATTCGATATACCTGCGTCGGCGGGAAGAGCTGGCGTCGACTAGACTCGGGAGCCCGCTGACGCGCTTCCTCGTCGAGTGCTCGCTGGAGATTCTCCAGTCGAGTGCGCTCGGCCAAGTTGGCCAAACGCGCGTCCTCCAAGGCCCGGGCCTCGGGGGACTCTCCGACGATAGGAGTGCGGAGCGCGTCCATGTTCCGGCGGCGAGGCTCCTCTCGCTGCAATGACGTGAGAGGTTCGGGGAGATACTCGTCGTGGGGATGCGACGGACCGCCCCCACCCGCGCCTCCATCAGTGCGAGGGAAACCGGGGGGACTGCGTGTTCCATCGACCGCCAGGACCTCAGCCGCCGGATCGCTGCTGTCGCACTCGGATGCGGTCTCCACGGAGCCAGTCGACAGATCAAACAGGCCGTAGAGGGATTCGACGGGCTCGATGGCCGCGACTTGCGGGGCTGCCGATTGGCGGGCCACGGCGTGCCTCATCCACCGCTGAAGTCTTGACCGACCGGAGCGCTTGCGCTGGTGGGAGACAGGGCGGGGAGACGATACAGGGGCCGACCCATATTGGGTCGATGGTTGCCGCAGGAGGACGCCACGAACGCATGCGCGGAAATGTGTCGCACCGCGGGCGGGGAGCGCGTCGATGTCGAGCGGTGCCTCCTGAAGCCAGGCGGAGTCGTCGACGATGAAGGTGAGCGCGCCGAGACGGATCTCGCGGTCCTCCACCAAAACTCCACAAGAAAACATGATCAAAGGGATCGAGAAAAATCACAACTTCTCCAACTAAGCGCTAAGATTCCTGCCCCACGGTGGGCGCCAACTGTCGTGGTTCTAACTTTGACAGTGATGTAGGGGGGTGAGTATGGAGAGGCTAGATCCTAGCTATTGGGAAGTTGTTACACGCGAGGTTTACGAGTTCAGGCCCTTCTCGGAGGAAGTAATAGCCCTACGTCTCGGAGCCCGGAGGCGGTCGACTGGATTATGCGTGTATGGATTACAAGGGTGCGAACCCTTCCTACTAAGGAGGGGGGTGGCTTATATAGAGTTCGCCGACCTCCTCCTGCCCTCAGTAATGCAGGGTTTTAAAGTACATTTAAGATGGGGCGTTACTGGTAAAGCCTCTAATAAAGTGCTGTAATGACCATGAAGACTACTTAACAGCTGACCGTTCGCCTACGGAGTGACTGTAGATCTCCTGGCAGTCGAGTGAATAGCTTCATGGTCGAGTGGTAGCTTCTTGGTCGAGTGGTAGCTTCTTGGTCGAGTGTCTTGAACCCGTCGAGTGAAGTACCTTCAAGACGATTGATGGGTGATTTCTTCTAGGGATGTCCTTGGGTAGGACTCTTCGGTCAGGTCCGTGTCCCTACCCTAGGTACATGTCTTCATCAGGTACAACAAGTCCACCGGCCGAAGACCTATCCCAACTGCAGAGATGGCTAATTCCTGCAGATTGGAACCCCATTCCATTTATTCCCAGTTTAAAAGACAATGCTTTCAGTGTTGTTAGGGACTACGTGCATATATTCTCATCATGGGAAGATTATTGTGAAGACAAACACCATTTTCACATCTTCCTGTCCAACTTACGTGTAAGTGCTATTATTCATGGTTATTATTTTCCTGTTTTCTGCTGATTGAACACATCAATGATTTACATTACATTGTTGTAACTAGGCGAGGGTCAATCTGGATAGTCATGACGAGCAAAGCTTGCTTGTGCTTTTCAAGGAAGCATTGCAGCAGTGTCGATGTTACCTGAGGAAATCACACTTTGATGGCAAGTCTATAAACGAATTTCCGGTGAAGTCTCTTGTGCTAAATTTAGAAGACATTGAATGGAAAAACCTTGTTATGCACTGGTCTCGTTCCCAGGATGAGGTACTGTCTATGAAATCACATGACAATTTGAACTTCTACTTTTCCGCATGTGCCTTACAGATCTTTTTTGCAGGAAATCTGCTCGAAGAAGAATTCCGGTTTGACAAGAACGGTAGGATATCGCAAATATGTTGCCCGCTGCTTTGCTCTTGTTAGTACCTGTTGTCCTGTATCACTGTACTTGCATACATACCTGGTTCATTATTTGACAGCAGTATGCATGATAGCTTGCTTATCAATTGTTCGCTCCAAATTATCTGATCTGTATGAATGGTTACATTAGTGTAGAATATATCCAATGCCAATGTTTTTTTAGCTCTGCATTATTCTTGTAAGTACATGTTGTCCTTTATCAGTGTACTTATAATGACAGGTAGTTGTTCATGTACCATCACTCTGCAACTTATTTTCCTTTGCCCTCCATTTTCTACACATCAGATCTATATTTACTCTTACCATAAGGTTGGTACTGAAGAAGTTTAGCTGTGCATTACTCTTGGTTGTACCTTTTGCCTGTATCGCTGCACTTACATTTATAGCTACTTGGTTATGTAGCATCACTCTTCATCTTATCTTAAATATTCTCCATTTTTTCGTATATTATCACATCTATATTTACTCTTAACAAAATGTAGAATAAAGGCAATGCTTTTGAAGAAGATTATGTGGTAAACTTCTTGAATTGCCCCCCCATCAGCATGGACAAGGACTTTATAGAGCCTGTCTTCACCAATAATGTAAGTTTGTCCATCTCAAGCCTTCAAACTTTGTTGTATATATTTGGTTAGGCATGACTGCAACAGCTGTTTATTTTTGGTGTTTGCATCAAATTGATTGTTTAAAGTTTATTATGTAGTTCATAAACAAAAGTTTGTCCTTTCTCAATTTAAGTTTTCAGTTGTACAACCAAGTTCCTTCTTCATACCATGTAAATTAAACTATACAGAGCAAGTGATCTTCTTTTGTACTGCATGTATGGTTCTGTTCTTCATCCGTAATCCAGTGGTGTGGTGAACCTACCCACTACAGCACAATGTCATATTCTGCAATGTCTTAACTATGAACAATGTCATATCATTCTACTATTATTTAAACCGCCTCTTTATTTGCCAATCTTAAATGGTATAAATTGACAGCACACTAACCATTGATACTTATGAGTTCTTGATCTGTAATCCAGTGGTGTCGTGAAGCTGCCAACTCCTTCACAATGTCATTTCCTGCCATGTCTTGACCTGAACAATACCATATAGTGTTAATGCAATTTTAAATTGTGTCACTTTATTCGTCAGTAAGAAATGTGATGAATTGTCAGCACTGATACTTTTATGTGCAAAACCTGTCATCTGTCTGCTTGTTTATCTTTCAGAGTGAGGAAGATATAAGTGTTGAACAAGCGCAGTCTCATCATCTTGCTCAGCTGCTTGCGCTGCAGCTCCCCAGTAGGGCTAACCTTTCTTGAACTCTATTGAAGTGCTGTCGGTTTTGTATATTATTTTGTCGGCGTTTTTATTTGCACTGGTGGCGATCTTTGATGCCCAGTGTATGTAATCTGCTGTCTGCTTGTGCTTTATTATCATAGTGGCGAACTTTGATGCCCAGTGGATGTAATATGACGTAATTTATTTATTGTATAGTCTAGGTTTTTTCTTATTCACGATGCTGCAGTTATTTTACTGTGTATATATCCTGTCTTCGCAGTAAACCGGCCAAACCGTAAAATTACGGTACATAATCGGGCCGTCATGCAATCACGATGTAGGTTGGGCTTGAAACGTACCGAACAGCTCAGGGGCCGGCAGCAGCCCAAAATGAACCCCGGCCCATGATTGTGCGAATCAAATCACGGGCTTTTAACAGGCCAAAATTGTCTCGGTCCTTGTTTGGCCCAATCAGATATCGGCTACGAGCAGGCCGGATGCAAACCGGGCCGTAGTTAGGCCCAACTATATGACGGGCTCTTAACAAGCCGAAATTAATATAGGGCTGAAATGTTAAACGGGCCCTTAACAGGCCAAAAGTAATATCAGGCTGAATTACTAAGTGGGCCTTTAGCAAGTGGGCCCAAAAGCATAGTGTCCAGTTGACGGGCCGAATCTGATATGGGCCATAATTGAGCCCAAGGCCTCTTAAAGGGTGAGACCTGATCTGGGTCATAATTTGGCCCAGAACGTGGTAGGCTTTTAACGGGTCGTATCTCATATGGGCCACTATTAGGCCCGGAGCGTGGCAGGCCATTAATGGACCAGATCAAATATGGGCCGACATTTGGCCTAAAACATGGCAGCCAGTTAATGGGCCGGCCTACTAGGGTCCTCAAAATCTTGTGGGCCTACAGCTAGGCCGGCCCATTAATGTCGCCAAAATCTCGTGGGCCTTTAGCTGGGCCAGCCCATTATGATCTGCAAGAATCTTGTGGGCCTTTACCTGGGCCGGCCCATTGTGGCACAGAAAAATCTTGTGGGCCTTTACCTGGGCCGTCCCATTATGGCCCACAAAATCTTGTGGGACTTTAGCTGGTCCAACCCATTATGGTCCGCAAAATCTCGTTGGCCTTTAGCTGGGCCGGCCCATTATGGTCCGCAAAATCTTGTGGGCCTTCAGTTGGGCCGGCCCATTTAAACTTGATGGGCCAGTCCACGTGTCAACATATCATAGGCGCGTCTCGCCCATTAGATGAGTGACACCTATGCCAATGCGGACCTGACACGTGTCTCCTCCAGCCAATGATGATTTTACACGTGGAAAATCCCCATTGGTCGGGGCTGTTAACGGGTTATCAAATCCAAAACCTGACCCGATAGCTTAACGACATTCCGTTACGATGGATGCCACGTGTCGGTCACCCTTGACGAAAGCACTTCTGTGACGCGCGATTTATCGTCATGGAAGTGGACACTTCCGCGATGATAATTTTGGTAATGTCATGGAACACTTCTATGACAGCACAGGTATGACTATCTTGATTCTGTCATAAATTTGTCATGGATGTACATGCATGACAAAAAACGCGACCTACTGTGACAAACACGTATCATCACGGAAGTGTATTTTTTTGTAGTGGAGGCTCACGGCGGGTATCGTTATTTTCTCACCTTCACAGATGATTTAAGCAGATATGGGTATATCTACTTAATGAAACATAAGTCTGAAACATTTTAAAAGTTCAAAGAATTTTAGAGTGAAGTTGCAAATCATCGTAACAAGAAAATAAAGTTTCTACGATCTAATCGTGGAGGAGAATATTTGAGTTACGAGTTTGGTCTACATTTGAAACAATGCGGAATAGTTTCGCAACTCACGCCACCCGGAACACCACAGCGTAATGGTGTGTCCGAACGTCGTAATCGTACTTTATTAGATATGGTGCAATCTATGATGTCTCTTACTGATTTACCGTTATCATTTTGGGGTTATGCTTTAGAGATGGCTGCATTCACGTTAAATAGGACACCATCGAAATCCGTTGAGACGACGCCTTATGAACCGTGGTTTGGCAAGAAACCAAAGTTGTCGTTTCTGAAAGTTTGGGGCTGCGATGCTTATGTGAAAAAGCTTCAACCTGATAAGCTCGAACCCAAATCGGAGAAATGTGTCTTCATAGGATACCCAAAGGAGACTGTTGGGTACACCTTCTATCACAGATCCGAAGGCAAGACTTTTGTTGCTAAATTCGGATTTTTTCTAGAGAAGGAGTTTCTCTCGAAAGAAGTGAGTGGGAGAAAAGTAGAACTTGATGAGGTAACTGTACCTACTCCCTTATTGGAAAGTAGTACATCACAAAAACCGGTTTCTGTGACACCTACACCAATTAGTGAGGAAGCTAATGATAATGATCATGAAACTTCAGATCAAGTTACTACCGAACCTCGTAGATCAACCAGAGTAAGATCCGCACCAGAGTGGTACGGTAATCCTGTTATGGAAGTCATGCTACTAGATCATGATGAACCTACAAACTATGAAGAAGCGATGGTGAGCCCAGATTCCGCAAAATGGCTAGAAGCCAGGAAATCTGAGATGGGATCCATGTATGAGAACAAAGTGTGGACTTTGGTTGACTTGCCCGTTGATCGGCAAGCAATTGAGAATAAATGGATCTTCAAGAAGAAGACTGACGCTGACGGTAATGTTACTGTCTATAAAGCTCGACTTGTTGCAAAAGGTTTTCGACAAGTTCAAGGGATTGACTACGATGAGACCTTCTCACCCGTAGTGATGCTTAAGTCTGTCCGAATCATGTTAGCAATTGCCGCATTTTATGATTATGAAATTTGGCAAATGGATGTCAAAACTGCATTCCTGAATGGATTTCTGGAAGAAGAGTTGTATATGATGGAACCAGAAGGTTTTGTCGATCCAAAGGGAGCTAACAAAGTGTGCAAGCTCCAGCGATCCATTTATGGACTGGTGCAAGCCTCTCGGAGTTGGAATAAACGCTTTGATAGTATGATCAAAGCATTTGGTTTTGTACAGACTTTTGGAGAAGCATGTATTTACAAGAAACTGAGTGGGAGCTCTGTAGCATTTCTGATATTATATGTGGATGACATATTATTGATTGGAAATGATATAGAATTTCTGGATAGCATAAAGGGATACTTGAATAAGAGTTTTTCAATGAAAGACCTCGGTGAAGCTGCTTACATATTGGGCATTAAGATCTATAGAGATAGATCAAGACGCTTAATTGGACTTTCACAAAGCACATACCTTGACAAGGTTTTGAAGAAGTTCAAAATGGATCAAGCAAAGAAAGGGTTCTTGCCTGTGTTACAAGGTGTGAAGTTGAGTAAGACTCAATGTCCGACCACCGCAGAAGATAGAGAAAAAATGAAAGATGTTCCCTATGCTTCAGCCATAGGCTCTATCATGTATGCAATGCTGTGTACCAGACCTGATGTGTGCCTTGCTATAAGTCTAGCAGGGAGGTACCAAAGTAATCCAGGAGTGGATCACTGGACAGCGGTCAAGAACATCCTAAAATACCTGAAAAGGACTAAGGATATGTTTCTCGTATATGGAGGTGACAAAGAGCTCATCGTAAATGGTTACGTTGATGTAAGCTTTGGCACTGATCCGGGCGATTCTAAATCGCAAACCGGATACGTGTTTTTACTGAACGGTGGAGCTGTCAGTTGGTGCAGTTCTAAACAAAGTGTCGTGGCGGGATCTACGTGTGAAGCGGAGTACATAGCTGCTTCGGAAGCAGCAAATGAAGGGGTCTGGACGAAGGAGTTCATATCCGATCTAGGTGTCATACCTAGTGCATCCGGTCCAATGAAAATCTTTTGTGACAATACTGGTGCAATTTCCTTGGCAAAGGAATCCAGATTTCACAAGAGAACCAAGCAAATCAAGAGACGCTTCAATTCCATCCGGGATCTAGTCCAGCTGGGAGACATAGAAATTTGCAAGATACATACGGATCTGAATGTTGCAGACTCGTTGACTAAGCCTCTTCCACGAGCAAAACATGATCAGCACCAAGACTCCATGGGTGTTAGAATCATTACTGTGTAATCTAGATTATTGACTCTAGTGCAAGTGGGAGACTGAAGGAAATATGCCCTAGAGGCAATAATAAAGTTATTATTTATTTCCTTATATCATGATAAATGTTTATTATTCATGCTAGAATTGTATTAAACGGAAACATAAGACTTGTGTGAATACATAGACAAACAGAATGTCACTGGTATGCCTCTACTTGACTAGCCCGTTGATCAAAGATGGTTATGTTTCGTAGCCATAAACATGAGTTGTCATTTGATTAACATGATCACATCATTAGGAGAATGATGTGATTGACTTGACCCATTCCGTTAGCTTAGCACTCGATCATTTAGTATGTTGCTATTGCTTTCTTCATGACTTATACATGTTCCTATGACTATGAGATTATGCAACTCCCGTTTACCGGAGGAACACATTGTGTGCTACCGAACATCACAATGTAACTGGGAGATTATAAAGGTGCTCTACAGGTGTCTCCGAAGGTATTTGTTGGGTTGGCGTATTTCGAGATTAGGATTTGTCTCTCCGATTGTCGGAGAGGTATCTCTGGGCCCACTCGGTAATGCACATCACTTAAGCCTTGCAAGCAATGCAACTAATGAGTTAGTTGCGGGATGATCTATTACGGAACGAGTAAAGAGACTTGCCGGTAACGAGATTGAACTAGGTATTGAGATACTGACGATTGAATCTCGGGCAAGTAACATACCGATGACAAAGGGAACAACGTATGTTGTTATGCGGTCTGACCGATAAAGATCTTCGTAGAATATGTGGGAGACAATATGAGCATCCAGGTTCCGCTATTGGTTATTGACCGGAGACGTGTCTCGGTCATGTCTACATAGTTCTCGAACCCATAGGGTCCGCACGCTTAAAGTTTCGATGACGGTTATATTATGAATTTATGAGTTTTGATGTACCGAAGGTTTTTCGGAGTCCCGGATGTGATCACAGACATGACGAGGAGTCTCGAAATGGTCGAGACATGAAGATTGATATAATGGAAGCCTATATTTCGATATCGGAAATGTTCCGGGTGAAATCGGGATTTTACCGGAGTACCAAGGGGTTACCGGAATCCCCCGGGGGCTTAATGGGCCATAGTGGGCCTTAGTGGAGAAGAGGAGAGGCGGCTAGGGCAGGGCCGCACGCCCCTATGATAACCCACAAGTATAGGGGATCGCAATAGTTTTCGAGGGTAGAGTATTCAACCCAAATTTATTGATTCGACACAAGGGGAGCCAAAGAATATTTTCAAGTATTAGCAGTTGAGTTGTCAATTCAACCACACCTGGAAACTTAATATCTGCAGCAAATTATTTAGTAGCAAAGTAATATGATAATAGTGGTAACGGTAGCAAAAGGTAACGGTAGCAAAAGTAATGTTTTTGGTATTTTGTAGTGATGATAGCAATAGCAACGAAAAATTAAATAAGCGAAGAACAATATATGTAAAGCTCGTAGACAATGGATTGCTGATGGAGAATTATGTCGGATGCGGTTCATCATGTAACAATCATAACATAGGGTGACACAGAACTAGCTCTAATTCATCAATGTAATGTAGGCATGTATTCCGAATATAGTCATACGTGCTTATGGAAAAGAACTTGCATGGCATCTTTTGTACTACCCTCCCGTGGCAGCGGGGTCCTAATGGAAACTAAGGGATATTAAGGCCTCCTTTTAATAGAGTACCGGAACAAAGCATTAGCACATAGCGAATACATGAACTCCTCAAACTATGGTCATCACCGGTAAGTATCCCGATTATTGTTACTTTGGGGTTAACGGATCATAACACATAATAGGTGACTATAGACTTGCAAGATAGGATCAAGAACTCTCATATATTGATGAAAACATAATAGGTTCAGATCTGAAATCATGGCACTCGGGCCCTAGTGACAAGCATTAAGCATAGCAAAGTCATAGCAACATTAATCTCAGAACATAGTGGATACTAGGGATCAAACCCTAACAAACTAACTCGGTTACATGATAAATCTCATCCAACCCATCACCGTCCAGCAAGCCTACGATGGAATTACTCACGCACGGTAGTGAGCATCATGAAATTGGTGATGGAGGAAGGTTGATGATGACGATGGCGACGGATTCCCCTCTCCGAAGCCCCGAACGGACTCCAGATCAGCCCTCCCGAGAGGTTTTAGGGCTTGGCGGCGGCTCCGTGTCGTAGAACGCGATGAATCCTTCTCTCTGATTTTTTTCTCCCCGAAAGCAAATATACAGAGTTGGAGTTTAGGTCGGAGGAGCTCCAGGGGGGCCATGAGGTAGGGGGCGCGCCCTAGGGGGGCAGGCGCGCCCCCACCCTCGTGGACAGGTGGTGGGCCCCCTGGTCTTCATCTTTTGCAAGGATTTTTTATTATTTCTGAATAGATGTTCCGTGAAGTTTCAGGTCATTCCGAGAACTTTTGTTTCTGCACATAAATAACACCATAGCAATTCTGCTGAAAACAGCGTCAGTCCGGGTTAGTTCCATTCAAATCATGCAAGTTAGAGTCCAAAACAAGGGCAAAAGTGTTTGGAAAAGTAGATATGACGGAGACGTATCAACTCCCCAAGCTTAAACCTTTGCTTGTCCTCAAGCAATTCAGTTGATAAACTGAAAGTGATAAAGAAAAACTTTTACAAACTCTGTTTGCTCTTGTTGTTGTAAATATGTAAAACCAGCATTCAAGTTTTCAGCAAAGATTATGACTAACCACATTCACAACAACGCTTAGGTCTCAAGTTTACTCATATCAATGACATAATCAACTAGCGAGCAATAATAATAAATCTCGGATGACAACACTTTCTCAAAACAATCATAATATGATATAACAAGATGGTATCTCGCTAGCCCTTTCTGAGACCGCAAAACATAAATGCAGAGCACCTTTAAAGATCAAGGACTGACTAGACATTGTAATTCATGGTAAAAGAGATCCAGTCAAGTCATACTCAATGTAAACTAACAATAATGAATGCAAATGACAGTGGTGCTCTCCAACTGGTGCTTTTTAATAAGAAGATGATGACTCAACATGAAAGTAAATAGATAGGCCCTTCGCAGAGGGAAGCGGGGATTTGTAGAGGTGTTAGAGCTCGGTTTTGAAATAGAGATGAATAATATTTTGAGCGATATACTTTCATTGTCAACATAACAACCAAGAGATGGCAATATCTTCCATGCTACACACATTATAGGCGGTTGCCAAACAGAATGGTATAGTTTATACTCCCCCTCCACCAACAAGCATCAATCCATGGCTTGCTTGAAACAACGAGTGCCTCCAACTAACAAGAGTCCCAGGGGGAGTTTTGTTTGCAATTATTTTGATTTGATTTGCATAAAGCATGGGACTGGGCATCCCGGTGACCAGCCACTTTCTCGTGAGTGAGGAGCGGAGTCCACTCCTCTTGAGAATAACGCGCCTAACATGGAAGATACGGACAGCCCTAGTTGATACATGAGCTATTCGAGCATACACAACAGGATATTTATTTGAAGGTTTAGAGTTTGGCACATACAAATTTACTTGGAACGGCAGGTAGATACTGTATATAGGTAGGTATGGTGGACTCATATGGAATAATTTTGGGGTTTATGGAGTTGGATGCACAAGCAGTATTCCCGCTTAGTACAGGTGAAGGCTAGCAAAAGACTGGGAAGCGACCAGCTAGAGAGCGACAACAATCATGAACATGCATTAAAATTAATCAACACCGAATGCAAGCATGAGTAGGATATAATCCACCATGAACATAAATATCGAGAAGGCTATGTTGATTTTGTTTCAACTACATGCATGAACATGCGCCAAGTCAAGTCACTTAAATCATTCAGAGGATACCACCCTATCATACCACATCACAACCATTTTAATAGCATGTTGGCACGCAAGGTAAACCATTATAAGCTCCTAGCTAATCAAGCATGGCACAAGAAACTATGATCTCTAGTTGTCATTGCAAACATGTTTATTCATAATAGGCTGAATCAAGAACGATGAACTAATCATATTTACAAAAACAAGAGAGGTCGAGTACATACCAGCTTTTCTCATCTCAGTCAGTCCATCATATATCGTCATAATTGCCTTTCACTTGCACGACCTAATAGTGTGAATAATAATAATAGTGCACGTGCATTGGACTAAGATGGAATCTGCAAGCATTCAATAAACAGGAGAAGACAAGGCAATATGGGCTCTTTTGTCAGATCAACAATAATGCATATAACAGCTACTTCAACAATTTAATTATGGTCTTCTCCTATCGACCCCAAAGAAAAGAAAAGAAATAAAATTATTTACACGGGAAAGCTCCCAACAAGCAAAAGAAGAACAAGAAATCTTTTTGGGTTTTCTTTTTAATTACTACTACAAGCATGGAAAGTAAACTAATTAAAAGCTACAACTATTTTTTTTGTTTTTCTTAAGGTTTATCAAATACACAAGAAGAGAGCATAAAAGGAAAATAAACTAGCATGGATGATACAATGAAAAAGTATGAGCACCGACATCTAGCAATGAGTGTGTGAACATGAATATAATGTCGCTGAGAAATGCGTACTCCCCCAAGCTTAGGCTTTTGGCCTAAGTTAGTCTATGGCCACGGTTGGCCTGACGGATATCCATAATAATAATTGGGGTCGTACTGCGATGAAGAAGACTCTGATTGCCACTGGTTGGCAATCATCTCTGGATCCCAATGGTAATTAGACTGTCTTGGAGGATCAACTTGTGGTTCCGACTTTGGCTCTATGGCTGATGTAGGGTTCTGGTAGGCGTGAATAGCCTCTAACGGAACAAGGTACTGGCCTGAAGATAAATCAAACAAGGAAGGAGCAGGCAGGGTAATAGTCTCAGGATGATGTTTATGAAAGAACAATTTGTATTTAAGCTCCCCTTCCCTATTATTAACAATAAAATCGTGTGCCACCATACTCTTATAATCTAAATAAACACAAGGCAACAATTTTTCTTCCTTCTCATAATGCCTAATAGGTATGTTAAAATGTGCAGCTAGGCGTGAAGCATAGATGCCTCCAAAGATGGGGCCCTTTGTACGGTTCAGACTTAACCATTTAGCAATAATATCGCCCATACTAACAGAGTTATCACTAAATAAACCATGGAACAAAATAATAATATCAGTAACACTAAGGTTTCCACAGTTTCCGCGACCAATTAAGCAACGACTAGCAAATATTGCAAAGTAGCGTAAAACAGGAAAATGTATGCTAGTGATTCGTGCATCGGAAACCTTCCTCGTTTCCCCTATAGTGATGGTATCAATAAACCCATCCACATCGCCGCGATGTGGTTCCTCTATCGTTCCCTCAAAGGGACCAAACAAACCCAACAAAAATCATAAAGTGACATCTCCTTATGCTCATCATATAAATAAAATTCCACCATAGGTGGTGAGCTCCTAGAATGGAAATGAAAGTTTTGCACAAAGATATTTGTGAGTAAGAGATACTGGTCGTGTTGGTCGTGGAGGAAAGCGGTGAGGCCTGCATTCTCAGCCAATTCATAAAAATCATCATAAATCCCAGCTGCTCTCAAGAACTCATCAGAAGTCCATTCACATGGCCGAACCTCCGCGGTGCGAGGCAAATTATACTTGGGCTTTGCTGCCTTTTCATTTTTCTTTTCCTTCGAGCTTCGGCTCGGTGAGCCCCTCAAAAATCTCTTCATTATTTTCTGAAAAATTCTGAAATTTTTAGTAACTTCAAAATAAAAGTAAACCAAACTCAACAAAATTGATAGCCACTACTCCTACAAGTGCCTAGAGACTATATCATGCATCAAAACTACTTTTGACCATATAAATTTGACATGCAAGCTCAAGAACAGGGTCACCTAAGCAACACAAATTTGCAATGAATAAAGCACTAGAACAAAAACTAATTGGACCAATGGAGGAGTCACATACCAAGGAACAATCTCCCCAAGCAGTTTTGTGAGAGGTGCTTTGAGCAAGGAGATAAAAAATGGCAGCAAAATGAGCTTGGACTCGGGTTTGAGCTGGATATTCGTATTTGTGGGAGGAAGAAGGAGTGTGTGGGTGCAGGAATAAGTGGAGGAGGGCCACCGTGGGCCCACGAGGCAGGGGGCGCGCCAAGGGGGGTAGGGCGCGCCCCTGACCCTCGTGGCCAGGTGCCAGCTCCTCCTGCTGTGTTCTCGGTGCCAAATATTCTCAAATATTCCAAACAAAATCATATTTAAATTTCAGGGCATTTGGAGAACTTTTATTTTCGGGGTATTTTTATATTGCACGGATAAATCAGATAACAGACAGAAAAATACTATTTTTATTTTATTTAATATAAATAACAGAAAGTAAGAGGAGGGCACAGCAGGTTGTGCCTTCTAGTTTCATCCATCTCATGCTCATCAAAAGGAATCCACTAACAAGGTTGATCAAGTCTTGTTAACGAACTCATTCCGAATAACATGGAACCGGAGAAATTTCGAATAACACTATGTTACCTCAATGGGGATATGCACATCCCCAATAACAAGAATATCATATTTCTTCTTGACAGTAGGAAGAGGAAATTCAAAACTTCCAAATATAATCGATGGAATTTTTCCAATAGAGTTGATACTATGAACTTGAGGTTATTTTCTCGGAAAGTGTACCGTATGCTCATTACCATTAACATGAAAAGTGACATTGCCTTTAGTGCAATCAATAACAGCCCCTGCAGTATTCAAAAAGGGTCTTCCAAGAATAATAGACATACTATTGTCCTCGGGAATATCAAGAATAACAGTCCGTTAAAATAGTAACGTTTGCAACTACAACAGGCACATCCTCACAAATACCGACAGGTATAGCAGTTGATTTATCAGCCATTTGCAAAGATATTTTAGTAGGTGTCAACTTATTCAAATCAAGTCTACAATATAAAGAGAGAGGCATAACACTAACACCGGCTCCAAGATCACATAAAGCAGTTTTAACATAGTTTCTTTTAATGGAGCATGGTATAGTAGGTACTCCTGGATCTCCAAGTTTCTTTGGTATTCCATCCTTGAAAGTATAATTAGCAAGCATGGTGGAAATTTCAGCTTCCGGTATCGTTCTTTTATTTGTAACAATATCTTTCATATACTTAGCATAAGGATTCATTTTGAGCATATCAGTTAATCGCATACGCAAAAAGATAGGTTTGATCATTTCAGCAAAACGCTCAAAATCCTCATCATCCTTTTTCTTGGATGGTTTGGGAGGAAAAGGCATGGGTTTCTGAACCCAAGGCTCTCTTTCCTTACCGTGTTTCCTAGCAACAAAGTCTTTCTTATCATAACGTTGATTCTTTGATTGTGGGTTATCAAGATCAACAGCAGGTTCAATTTCTATATCATTATCATTACTAGGTTGAGCATCATCATGAACATTATCATTAACATTATCACTAGTTTCAAGTTCATTACCAGATTGTGTTTCAGCATCAGAGATAGAAATATCATTTGTATTCTCAGGTGTCTCAGTAATAGGTTCACTAGAAGCATGCAAAGTCCTATCATTTTTCTTTTTCTTCCTATTAGAAGGACTAGGTGCATCCACATTATTTCTCTGAGAATCTTGCTCAATTCTCTTAGGGTGGCCTTCAGGATACAAAGGTTCCTGATTCATTCTACCACCTCTGGCCATAACTCTAACAGCGTTATCATTATTCTTACTATTCAATTCATTGAGAAAATCATTTTGAGCTTTAAGTACTTGTTCTACTTGAGTGGTAACCATAGAAGCATGTTTACTAATAAGTTTAAGTTCACCTTTGACATTAGCCATATAATTACCCAAGTGTTCAAGCATATCTGAATTGTATTTCAATTGTCTACCAAAATAAGTATTAAAATCTTCTTACTTAACCATAAATTTATCAAACTCATCTAAGCATGGGCTAGCAAATTTAGTAAACCGGATTTCAGCTTTATCATATCTATAGAGAGAATTTACCTTTACTACCTGTGTTGGGTTATCAGGACCATGAGTTTCTTCAATAGGAGATGGATTAAGGTCATATATTTCTTCAACAGGCGGTAAATTAAGACCGTGTATTTCTTCAATAGGAGGTAAATTCTTAACATCTTCAGCTTTAATACCTTTTTCTTTCATAGATTTCTTTGCCTCTTGCATATCTTCAGGACTGAGAAATAGAACACCCCTTTTCTTCGGAGTTTGTTTAGGAATAGGCTCAGGAGTTGGTTCAGGAAGTGTCCAATTATTTTCATTTGTCAACATATTATTCAATAGAATTTTAGCTTCATCCGGCATTCTTTCCCTGAAAACAGAAACAGCACAACTATCCAGGTAATCTCTGGAGGCATCGGTTAGTCCATTATAAAAGATATCAAGTATTTCATTTTTCTTAAGAGGATGATCAGGTAAAGCATCAAGTAATTGGAGAAGCCTCCCCCAAGATTGTGGGAGACTCTCTTCTTCAATTTGCACAAAATTATATATATCCCTCAAAGCAGCTTGTTTCTTATGAGCAGAGAAATATTTAGCAGAGAAGTAATAAATCATATCCTAGGGACTACGCACACAACCAGGATCAAGAGAATTAAACCATATCTTAGCATCACCCTTTAATGAGAACGAAAATATTTTAAGGATATAAAAGTAGCGAGTTCTCTCATCTTTAGTGAACAGGGTGGCAATATCATTTAATTTAGTAAGATGTGCCACAACAGTTTCAGATTCATAGCCATGAAAAGGATCAGATTCAACCAAAGTAATTATATCAGGATCAACAGAGAATTCATAATCCTTATCAGTAACAAAGATAGGTGAAGTAGCAAAAGCAGGGTCAAGTTTCATCCTAGAATTTAGAGATTGCTTATTCCATTTAGCTAATAACCTCTTAAGTTCATAACTATCTTTGCAAGCTAAAATAGCTAAAGAAGATTCTTTATCAAAAACATAACCCTTAGGAATAATGGGCAAGTCTTCATCATCACTTTCATCAATATTATCAGATTCAATATTTTCATTCTTTCTAACCCTAGCAAGTTGTTCATCAAGAAATTCACCAAGTGGCACAGTAGTATCAAGCATAGAAGTAGTTTAATCATAAGTATCATGCATAGCAGAAGTGGCATCATCAATAACATGTGACATATCGGAACGAATAGCATAAGAAGGTTTAGGTGTTGGAAGCTTACTCAAAACAGAAGGTGAATCAAGTGCGGAGCTAGATGGCAGTTCCTTACCTCCCCTCGTAGTTGAGGGATAAATCTTGGTTTTTGGATCTCTCAGTTCTTCATAATGATAAGCAGATATAAATCCTAAGTGACTCAAAGAATAGAGTTATGCTCCCCGGCAACGGTGCCAGAAAATAGTCTTGATAACCCACAAGTATAGGGGATCGCAACAGTTTTTGAGGGTAGAGTATTCAACCCAAATTTATTGATTTGACACAAGGGGAGCCAAAGAATATTCTCAAGTATTAGCAGTTGAGTTGTCAATTCAACCACACCTGGAAACTTAATATATCTGCAGGAAAGTATTTAGTAGCAAAGTAATATGATAGTAGTGGTAACGGTAGCAAAAGTTAATGGTAGCAAAAGTAGTGTTTTTGGTATTTTGTAGTGATGATAGCAATAGCAACGGAAAAGTAAATAAGCAAAGAACAATATATGGAAAGCTCGTAGGCAATGGTTCGGTGATGGAGAATTATGCCGGATGCGGTTCATCATGTAACAATCATAACATAGGGTGACACAGAACTAGCTCCAATTCATCAATGTAATGTAGGCATGTATTCTGAATATAGTCATACATGTTTATGGAAAAGAACTTGCATGACATCTTTTGTCCTACCCTCCCGTGGCAGCGAGGTCCTAATGGAAACTAAGGGATATCAAGGCCTCCTTTTAATAGAGTACCAGAACAAAGCATTAGCACATAGTGAATACATGAACTCCTCAAACTATGGTCATCACCGGTAAGTATCCCGATTATTGTCACTTCGGGGTTAACGGATCATAACACATAATATGTGACTATAGACTTACAAGATAGGATCAAGAACTCTCATATATTGATGAAAACATAATAGGTTCAGATCTGAAATCATGGCACTCGGGCCCTAGTGACAAGCATTAAGCATAGCAAAGTCATAACAACATCAATCTGAGAACATAGTGGATACTAGGGATCACACCCTAACAAAACCAACTAGATTACATGATAAATCTCATCCAACCCATCACCGTCCAGCAAGCCTACGATGGAATTACTCACGCACTGCGGTGAGCATCATGAAATTGGTGATGGAGGAAGGTTGATGATGACGATGGCGACAGATTCCCCTCTCCGAAGCCCCGAACGGACTCCAGATCAGCCCTCTCGCGAGGTTTTAGGGCTTGGTGGCGGCTCCGTATCGTAAAACGCGATGAATCGTTCTCTCTGATTTTTTTTCTCCCCGAAAGCAAATATATAGAGTTGGAGTTTAGGTCGGAGGAGCTCTAGGGGGCCCATAAGGTAGGGGGGCGCGCCCGCCACCCTCGTGGACAGGTTGTGGGCCCCCTGGTCTTCATCTTTTGCAAGGATTTATTATTATTTTCGAATAGATGTTCCGTGAAGTTTCAGGTCATTCCGAGAACTTTTGTTTCTGCACATAAATAACACCATAGCAATTCTGCTGAAAACAGCGTCAGTCCGGGTTAGTTCCATTCAAATCATGTAAGTTAGAGTCCAAAACAAGGGCAAAAGTGTTTGAAAAAGTAGATACGACAGAGACGTATCACCCTCCCCCTCTAGTCCGAATAGGACAAGGAGAGGGGGGCGCCCCCCCCCTTCCTTCCTCTCTCCCTCCTCTTTCCCCCTTCTCCTAATCCAACAAGGGAGGGAGGGAGTCCTACTCCCGGTGGGAGTAGGACTCCTCCTAGCACGCCTCCTCCTGGCCGGCCGCACCTCTCCCCTTGCTCCTTTGTATACGAGGGGCAGGGGGCACCCCATGGACACAACAATTGATTTGATCTTTTAGTCGTGTGCGGTGCCCCCCTCCACCATAGTCCACCTCGATAATATTGTTACGGTGCTTAGGCGAAGCCCTGCGTCGGTAGAACATCATCATCGTCACCACGCCGTCGTGCTGACGAAACTCTCCCTCAACACTCGGCTGGATCGGAGTTCAAGGGACGTCATCGGGTTGAACGTGTGCTGAACTCGGAGGTGCCGTGCGTTCGGTACTTGATCGGTCGGATCGTGAAGACGTACGCCTACATCAACCGCGTTGTGCTAACGCTTCCGCTTTCGGTCTACGAGGGTACGTGGACAACACTCTCCCCTCTCGTTGCTATGCATCACCATGATCTTGCGTGTGCGTAGGAATTTTTTTGAAATTACTACGTTCCCCATCAGGAACAATGTATATTGTTATGCGGTTTGACCGATAAAGATCTTCATAGAATATGTAGGAACTAATATGAGCATCCAGATTCCGCTATTGGTTATTGGCCGGAGACATGTCTCGGTCATGTCTACATTGTTCTCGAACTGGTAGGGTCCGCACGCTTAAAGTTCTGTGACGATCGGTATTATGAGTTTATATGTTTTGATGTACCAAAGGTAGTTCAGAGTCCTGAATATAATCACGGACATGACGAGAAGTCTCGAAATGGTCGAGATATAAAGGTTGATATATTGGAAGCCGACAATTGGACATCGGAAGAGTTCCGAGTGATGCCGGAGGGGTTGCCAGAACCCCCCGGGGATTAATGGGTCTTGTTGGGCCCTAGTGGAGAGAGAGAGGGGCCGGCCAGGGCAGGCCGCGCGCCCCCTCCCCCTCTGGTCCGAATTGGACTAGGAGAGGAGGGGGGGGCTTTCCTTCTTCTTCTCCCCCTTCCTTTCCCCCTCCTAGTAGGAGTAGGAAAGAGAGGAATCCTACTCCTACTAGGAGGAGGATTCCTCCTCCTGGCGCGCCCTCTAAGGCCGGCCGGCATCCCCCCTTGCTCCTTTATACACGGGGGCAGGGGGCACCTCTAGACACACAAGTTGATCATTGATCTCTCCCATTCGTGTGTGGTGCCCCCCTCCACCATAATCCACCTCGGTCATACTGTAGCGGTGCTTAGGCGAAGCCCTGCAATGGTAGCTTCATCAACATCGTCACCACGCCGTCGTGCTGACGAAACTCTTCCGTGAGCTCTACTGGATCGTGAGTTCGCGGGACGTCACCGAGCTGAACGCGTGCTGAACGCGGAGGTGCCGTACGTTCGGTACTGAGGATCGGTCGATCGTGAAGACGTACGACTACATCAACCGCGTTGTCGTAACGCTTCCGCTTAACGGTCTACGAGGGTACGTGGACGACACTCTCCGCTCTTGTTGCTATGCATCGCCATGATCTTGCGTGTGCGTAGGATTTTTTTTGAAATTACTACGTTCCCCAACACATATTAGGTGGGTCGTTGCATCCCGATCCAAAGACCACCCCTGTAGCATTGTTCGTCTCTCCCACCTTCTTCATTCCAGCGACGGGACCGCCAACCTGCCCATGCCATCAACAAACACCGACTTAACGGCTTGCTCATGCCCACCCGCCTCTTGCTACCGCGACCACCTCGCCGCCCCATTCTCCGCTGGCTTCCACCAACCATCGTATTGCCGCTGCCCCAACTCTCCCTCTACCCCACCTCTTGTTCTCCTTCGGTGACGGTAGCCCCCACCCCACCTGCACTAGTCAGCCCTCCCGCATCGATCAATCTCTTCGCCGCCTTCATCTGGGATGCCGCAGTCCGTTGCGCTCACTGCACAACCCCCGTCTCCAACGAGGTCTTGCCGTGGCCTCGCCAGGGCCGATGCTCATCATTGCCGCTTGTCACATCGCCCCCTCCTTCGGCCTAGGCAGAGTCGACGGACGGTTGTAAAAATTCGAGGGACCAAATAAATAGCAAAATCGTTGGAAATTAGGTGGACGGTGATTTAATTGAAACCGCCAGTGCGGGTTCGCTAGACTAGAAGAAGATGGCACGAGGAAGTCTCAAACTTCTGCCACCAACAAAAAAAGTGTCTGCCGCCAACCGTGCAACCGCGGTCGCGGACAGCAGCAGGGCTTCCGTGAGCATTCTGGTAGCGGCCTTTACCAGTCGTGCAACGCACACCACACGTACCTGCCACGTTGACCTCCACCGCCACCACCAGCACTAGCCCGGTATACTCTGCACCTCGCATTCTGTTACTCCATCCTCCATGCCCTGTGTTCCCCAAGCAACGGCATCCTTCCGTCCCACTGATCAACCCATCTCCTCTCCCCGCCATGAAGTCCCACACGAGCAAGAGCGGCCCGTCTTCTCCGAAGCGCTCGGCCGCCTTTGCCGCGCCGGTGGCCTTCCTGCTCGTCCTGGTGCTCGTCACGCTCTACGACTTGTCCTTCGCCGACCGCCGTTACCTGCGCATACATGGCGCCCCCTCCTCATCGTCCTCGGCGTCGTCTCCGGCCTGCGACCTCACGCGGGGCGAGTGGGTGCAGGACGCCGTGGAGGTGCCGTACTACACGAACCTCACTTGCCCCTTCATCGACGACCACCAGAACTGCATGAAGTTCGGCAAGCCGAGCCTCGAGTTCCTGCGCTGGAGGTGGCGGCCGGACGGCTGCGAGCTCCCCCGCTTCGACGCCGCGCGGTTCCTGGAGGCCATGAGGGGCAAGTCCATGGCCTTCGTCGGGGACTCCCTCGCCAGGAACCACTTCAAGTCCTTGCTCTGCCTCCTGTCCAGGGTACGTCTGTGGTGCATGCACTCGGCCATTAACGTGTTGTTTCTGATGGAAGTTAACCAGTGGAGACATGCAGGTGGCGCAGCCGGTGGAGGTCGGGGGTGAGTCGGAGATCGACCCGACGGGGAGGGCCGTCCGGCGGGACTACTACTACGGCAGCCACGACTTCACCGCCTCCCTCTTCTGGTCGCCCTTCCTGGTCAAGGCCAACCTGTCCAACGCCACGCTCGGCATGTGGGACGTGCACCTGGACACGCCGGACGCGCGGTGGGCGTCACACCTCGCCGGCTTCGACCACGTCGTCCTCTCGGGCACCAACTGGTTCCTCCGCCCCTCGGTGTACTACGAGGGCGGGCGCGCCGTCGCGTGCAACGGCGGCGCGAGCTGCGTCAACGGGAACGTGACGGCCGAGATGACCGTGCCCCGCGCCCTGCGCGCGGCGTTCCGGACGGCGCTCGGCGCCGTCGCCGCCAGTGAGGGGTTCCGCGGCAAGGCGGTGCTCCGGACGGTGACGCCCGCGCACTTCGAGGGCGGCGAGTGGAACACCGGCGGCGACTGCGTCCGCACGCGGCCCTACCGGCGCGGCGACCGCGCCCTGGGCGCCTTCGAGTCCGAGTACCGCAGCGCGCAGGTACGTAAATGGCGCAAACCTCGTAAACCCCCATGATCTCGTGCCACGCGGAACGTGACGGCTGCTAAATTAAATGAAATGTTGTGACTCGACTAGGTTGAGGCGCTGCGGGAGACGAAGGCGGCGGCCGCGACGACGAGGAGGGACGGCGCGGAGGCGGAGCTGGTGCTGATGGACATCACGGAGGCGATGGACCTGCGGCCGGACGGGCACCCGAGCCGGTACGGGCACCCGCCGGGCGGGAGCGTGGAGGGCAGCTTCGTGGTGGACTGCCTGCACTGGTGCCTGCCGGGGCCGATCGACCTGTGGAGCGAGCTGCTGGCCCAGATGCTCCTGCATCCACGTCGATGAGTTCGGGCGCTTGTCAACCGTCCGAGTGATTAAAAAGTCTCTATACACGGCCGTGATTCTTTGATTCTTGAGACGTGAAACGGTTGAAGGACAATGTATAGTGATCATCGTGCTTGGGTCAAGTGGGCGCCTCGTGGATCGTCGGCAGAAGTTGTATTTGCACCAGCTTTGGAAGCAAAGTAGACCCTCCACTAAACATGGCTAGTGTCACGCTGTCAACACGCTGATTTGCTTAAATGAGTATGTTCTGTGTCGTGTCGTGTCGTGGCCACTTGCTAATTAGTGTTTGTTTGCTTTGGTGACTTTGGAGTGGAGGTTGTCCATAGAGAAACGTTTCGGGACGGAGTGCCGGCCGAAGCTTCCGCCGATCGCGTCCATGTGCACTCCCTCGCAACGATTCAGCTAGCGAAACATGGGATGTGGACCCTGCTCACGCGTGCGCGTGCCTTCTTCGTATTTTCTTCCACGTCCTTTATCGTCCTCCCCGCATCTCTCTCTCTCTTTCTCTCTCTCTCCCCCCTCTCTCTCCCTCTCTCTCTCTCTCTCTCTCTCTCTCGCTCTCTCGCAGCGCCTCCTCCCGCAGAGCCCTCCTCCCTTCCTTGTTCTCCGCACAACGAGCGTGAACCTCCCCCTCCACAAATCCTCCACACCAGGGCCAGGCAGCTCCTACATCCATTCACGCCGGAGATGCGCCCCTCGACGACGGCCATACCTTTTTTTTGTTCCAAACCCTTGAAGCTGTAACGACCCTCATGGTTTGCTGCAAACTCGGCGCAGAATGCTACAACCACCTCACAGGGAGCTGCAACCATGGTCAAGCAAACCTACAGCGCGTGCGCCGACTTGGTTTTTGCTACAACGGAAGCACAGAATGCTACAACCACATCCTAGAAAGCTGCAACTAGCGTCGAGCGAAGCTATAGCGCGCGCGGTGACTTGGTTTTTGCTACAACCGACTTCGCCTTTTGCTATGACCGGCTCCAGTTTTTGCTACAACCGGCATCACAATTTGCTACAACCGGTGTGGCATTTTTTGCTACATTGCACAAGCCGACGTCGGGAATTTTGCTACAACCAGCGTCTCAAATTGCTACAACCGGCGGCAGTGCAAGCGGCAACCGGCATCGCGACTCAATGGTGAAGATGATTTTTTGCTGGAACCAGTGACCGGGATGTTACGACTGTGAGATGTGACCAATAAGCATCAGTTGTGGCATCAGCCGTGAGTGACGACGAGCACGCCGCAAGCTGCAACCGGCCATGGAGATTTGTTGGAACCGGCTGCTTGGTGTGCTGGAAACAACTAAGCGGCAAGCTGCAACCATGATGTTGTTCTCGACCGCGGCGGTGCCTACACGAACAGTAGGGATGCTGTCACCACGTTTTGTGGAGCTGCAATCGAGTTAGTGTTTTGCTGGAACCAAGTCTTGTGGACGCTACAATGGTGATCATGGCGTTCTGCAATGACGGGCGCGGCGAGTTGGATTCCTACAAAGCAGTATGTTGCTACCATGCTTGCGGCCTGCTGGAACCTTGTCCCTGTAATGCTACAATGCCCCCCCTCCCCGGCGAGCTGCAATAATGGCAACAACAATACTAGTTTTTTTCTGGACGTGGGGGGAGATGCTACAACGGTGTTGGTGGCGAGCTGGAACCGCGTCTGCGTGATGCTACAATGGTGACCGTGAACGAGATCAGAGCTTCAAACATGGGGGAGTCGCCGGGCTGATACCGACGAGTTGTCCGGTGCTGCAATAGAAGCATGCGGAGGATACGGGAGGGAGGAGGTGGTGCATGGGCGCAGGAGATGGACACGGGGGAGGCGGGGGGGGGGGGGGGGGGGGAGGGGGGGGAAGCGGAAACACGACGACGACAAACTCTGACCCGCGATGAGGGCGGCGACCTGCGTGGTGGGGGCAGGGCAGGTGGTCGGGGATTGACCGGTGGCGTGGGTGTGTGCTAGTTGCATGCGGCACAATGTTCCTTTTTTTTTCTGGCGAGGAATGTGTGCGTGAGGAAGGAGAGAGTTGACTTTGTGCGAAGAGACAAGTCTAATCTGACGGCCTCCAGCGCTTGCATCTCACGGTTTGGATGCGACCGGCCGAACCCCTGGCCGGTCCGCCGACGCGTAGTACTGGCCCTTGTCCATATCCATCGACTCCTCACCGGCATTACCATGTGAGACGAGACAAACGAAGCCGTGGACTTATTACCGATCGACGCGGAGTGCACCAACGTGCGACCCATGATCGTAGATTCCCTGACCTTTCTGGAATATAGTATCTATTTTTGCCACAGAAGGAGCTGGTCAACTGGATGCTGAGTTCCTGATTCAGACTCGCACATGCCGCCGCCTCCTTCGTTTGTGCCATGGAATGTGCTTCCTCGTACCTTACTGGAGCACTAGTACTCCCATGAGTAAAATGCATTGATGGTTACTGGACTAGTCGCGTACGCTCACTTTGATCACTATACTTCAGAATACGGTTAATACAGTCATTATATACGTGTTGAGGTGATTATACGGTCACTGTCAGATTGTATAGCTCTGTATGCCATCTATTTGACCGATCAAACAACCACATGGCACCTCACCAGCTTGTTTTCTATCTCTATCTATGCGGGGCCCATCTGTCAGTGGGTGGACGAAAAGAACTAGATGGAAAATAAAACTCTGTACTCGACCATGCTAACCGGCTGCACTTATCTCATCTAATGGCTGACTGGAGGAAGTAATCTTTTTTATATCGTTCAGGCATTCACGTGACAGCCATTGGGGTAATTTTTTTTTACGTGATAGCCATTTTTCAGAAGACCCGTGCGACCTTTTCTGAACATATCATGTTGTATATAGAGTGCTGGCCGTCGACGTTGTACCAACCCCTTTTTCTCTTGTTAACCCGATCTGTACATGCAAAATAAGAGTAATAATGCAAACTTCGAAAAAAAATGTACAAATAAAATCTAAAGATCATCTTTAACCATGCAAAGTTTATTATCATCATGTAGCAAACCGCACTTACTCAGGTATATGTCGGCCTCAATATGAGGGGTCAATGTCCATGTCGTCTGCCGTAGCATGGGCGGCTGGTGCGTTTACGTGCGTGCATCTGCATGTTGTCGTTTGCGTGCACCTGCACCTCCATGTCTTCGTCCGCCACGTGCGCGTCCACCTCTGCCTCTGCGTGCATCTTCATGTCGTCGTTCACCGTAGCATGACTGGCTGCTGCGTTTAGTTCTGCGTCCACGACGTGTGCGTGCGCACCCACCTCCGCGTCCGTGTGCTGTGTGCACATCCATGACATCGTCAGTCGCAGCTTGGCCGGCTGTTGCGTTTACCTGCGCGTCATCGTTCGCCGTAGCCTAGCCGACTTGACGGGCTGCTGCGTGCACGTCCATCTCCAAAACAGCCGGCATCTCGCCCGACGCCACCGCCGGCGCCGCCCATACGCATCATCGCCTTGCGCCCGGCGAGGATGAGTCGGCCATGTACGGAACGGTGCCAGCGGCCGCCTCGACCGGCCGTAGAGTCTAATGGCTGTCACGTGAATACCTAGACGATATAAAAGGATTACTTCCTCCAATTAAGGACTAGGCGGGATAGATGCAGCTGGTTTGCGTACTGCCACACAAGTGCGAGGATTGGGGCTCAAATCCGAGTCGGTAGATAATTTTTGTTTTCCCTCTACTTTTCATCCACCACCCACTGACAAGTGAGACCCCATGGACAGAGAGAGAAAACGAGCTAACAAGGTGCCATGTGATTATTTGACCAGTCAAATAGATGGAATACATGGCTATACGATCTGGCAGTGACCGTATAATCACCTCAACACGTATATAGTGATCGTACTGATCGTATTCTTAACTACAATGACCAAAGTGAGTGTACGCGATAAGTTCAATAACCACCCGGTGCATTTTACTCTACTCCCATTTAGAGCTTATCTCAGCATCTTAATCTCTGCACGAGATTCGCAGAAAGAAAAAGAAAAACCCCTGCACCAGACTCTTTTGTCAATAGTGCTGCCACTAGCACATGAAATCTGTAGTTTACACGGCCCGTTTTACAGAATCTCGCATCTAATCCTAGCGATCCAAACAGCCACTAAGCAAGACGGTGATCCAGGAATTATTATGCATTCTAAGGTGTTACAGTTCGAATCCAATGATTGATTCGTAGTCGTACTACGGAAACTGACGGTGTGGTCTACAGTTGACCGAACAGGTTAATTTAGGACTAGATGCAGTGTAGACCCCGTAACCAATTGCGGCGTGATCAGTGTCTTCGCACGATGCCATCTACCGACCGGTTGCAGCAGCATCCGACGTGCAGCCTGAGGTTGACTTCGACGTGTGTGGTAGCGTGGGGCGTGATCAAGTTGGCGTCAGGAGGCCAACTGCGAATTGTGCAATTTGATTAAGCTTTTCGGATTTTCTATTTCTGAGCCGATCGAGTTGTATATCAAGTTGTGTTGGTTTTGGCGGCAGAGTGAGCTCTGGGCTTGGTCCCGTCGCTGCGGTGCTCCCCTTCCGGCCGTGTCGCCGGTGGCGACTCCGTCCATCCGCAGAGTCCTGATGTGCTTCGAGTGTGGGGCGTTGGTGATTCCTCTGCTCCGGGTGCTCTCATGGGCGAGACTTTGACGTAGTTGTTTTGAGCTTCCCTGTCGATCGCTTACCTTTCTCACCTTGTACCTGCCGTTTCGGGTTGCATCCCATTTTCTCTATTGTTGTTGTTGTTGTTGTTGTTGTTGTTGTTATTGTTGTTGTTGTTGTTGTTGTTGTTGTTTGTATCTTGATCGGTCGATGGCTTTGTTAATTAAAAGTGGGGTTAGGTCCAAACTTTACTTGGGCTTGGCCAAGCCTTTTCTCTAATAAAAAAGTTGTATATCAAGTTCGGAGTTGTGAAAAAGAATTACGCAATGGTAGGTCTAAAATTATACGACTAGTTTCATATCTCCAAATGATCAGATCTGAATTATAAAATGTGTAAATGGTCAAATAACCATTAGATGGAAAAAAAATCAAGCCCAAAATGTTGCCTATCCCAGAAATAACCGCTGAAAAAGCTTGGGAATGGACATTTAAAGTTTCACCTTCACAGATGTGGTTGCGGAGGGGAAGAATAAAATGATAAGCCCATTCAAGAGGGGGGGGGGGGGAGGTGTCTAGCAATTGGCAACAAGCTCGATGGTCACAAGGTTACCGTGAGGACAATAGATAAGGTGCCGAATTGATAATAAGCATCCTTGCCCGCTTACAAAGAGGTCTTAGGGCATCTCCTATATATGTCAACCCTCAAAACGATACATATATTTGTCTATGGACTGGTCTGCGGATACGGATACGAGAGCCGACCATCCACCCCTATCTCATAAGGTGGCATTTGGTTCACGGGCGAGGATTACCTGGATGAGGATCCTTAGAGCATATCTAACATGCATCCAAAAACTGCTCCGCGCGCTAAAATTTGAGTTTTTTGGGCACCGGACAGCTGCAGCAGAAGCTGTAAAACAGTGCGCGCGCAAAAAAGAGTTGGACGCGCACTGAAAAACGCTATCGCATGCTACAACTTTGAGGCGCTGGATTGCACGCGCTTCACAATTTACACTGCGTGTTTTTTTGGGCACGCGTTTTTTGGCATCTGGTAAAGCAAATGTTGGGTCCGACGCGCTAAAAGTGCTACAGTGGCGCGCTAAAACTATTTTAGGGCACGAAACTTTTGTGCGCCTGTTAGAGATGCTCTTAACAATGTGGTTGGGGATAGTCAATTTAGATCGTCTGTTGTGAAGGATTGCGTGAGTTGGATAACCTCATCTTTATTTGGTAGGAAGGACAGAGGCGGCTAGAGATAGCCATTTGTGTGTTTGGTTGAAAGGATGGAAGAGTGAATGATTGTTGTACTCATCATTTTGATTGAGGCGGTGAGATTACCTCTATGGTATGTAATTTTAGTCAAATTTGGGCCCAACTTTGATTTTAATATTTAAAACCAAACTTCACCAACATAACATGTCAACAACAATAATTTCAAAAATATGAATCAAAGTTCAACATCATAACCAACACCATAGTTGAACATCATAGACAAGTAGAAACTATACATAATAAACTAGTAGTAGTGAGATATAGACATGAAACAATACATCATATCTAAGTTATACAACCCATAGCTTATAGTTTGGTTGACATAAAGAATAAGTCATACAACCCAAAGTTCATAATATTGGGTTATATCAAAAGAGGTCATGCAAATACCACATGTGCCTTCAATCTTCAACCATCTATTTCAGCAAAGGTGTTCTTCACATACCTAACAACCCAAATGCTCTTTTGGTCGTTCTCCAACAGTTGAAACACCAATGCAATATTAGGATTCTCAACCAAGTAGGCAAAATAATGGGCAAGGAAATCCAAACCGAAAAGGGGAAGATTGTTCATAGAGTTTTGTGGGTGCTAACACTCTTCTCTATGGTAATAGCAAGACTTTCACCCACTGTCGTAAGGGTTGATTGCAACCCGTCATCAACACTAGGTCTAGTTTTGGCTCTTTTGTGATGGAGAGACAAAGAATCACCACCATTGTGTGATTTGCTACCTTCTTCAAGTGGGAAGCTTAATTATCTGAAATGGCATTCAAGTATGTAGCTCGAGGATCATTTGAGCCTTTTGTATATTGACCCGTGGCCATACTATTACCATGAATGATAGCCATTTCTTTATAGTGCTTGCGAGTCTTGTTGAGAAAAGGCTCATCCTCTTTGTGGATCTAGAAAAAAAGAAACAACTCCAACAACTAGTATTACAACAAGTATTTGTCATAAGTAAACAAATTCCAGCAACTTTTTGACATAAAGAAAATCATTTCAGGTTGTATTTCACATATAGAAACAAATTCCACCAAGTTTTTGGCATATACGAACTATTTGATATTGATAAACTTATTTCAGCATATATTTGATATGTAGAAACAAATTCCAGCAAGTATTTGACATGTAGAAACTATTTCCAGCTAGTATTTGACATTGATAAACTCATTTTGGCTTATATGAGACATATAGAAACAAATTCCAACAAGTATTTGACATATAGAAACTAGTTCCAGCAAGTATTTATATATAGAAACAAATTTCAGCAAATATTTGGCATTTAGAAACATATTCCAGCAAGTATTTGACATATATGCACTAGTGCAGAAATGGTTACACACAATCCTAATTGTGGCGCACCATTTTTAATCGACGCCACTTCTATTGTTTTCAAAAATAGTGGCGACATGGGCATATTTTGTATGCCACCTGTAATAGGTTATTGGTGCGTGACTACTTTTTCACATGCCATAAGTTTATGGGACCAAGTATCCTTACCAGGCACAAGTTAGTGGTGGCATGTGCCTTCTCTGCACGCCACAGGTACTGCCACCAGTGTTAGCGTGAGCCTTCTCTACATGCCACTGGTATATGATAGTCTCTAAATTGTTACTCCTATATGACTGCACTTCTTTTTCTCTTCTTCTGTACTTGCACTTATCACTTGAAATAGCTCCACTTAGTTTTATTATTTCTCTCATAGCTATGTAGCCAGTAATGGATCCACCCAGACTTGGAGAATCAGCACGAGCCCCGCGCACAAGGCTACGTCGTGTGAGAGCGCCAAAAGATTGGGCATCTGCCCCACTTGGCTCGGCCATGAGTTCGGCACCATGGTCTATGCAGCTAGTCGTGTCCGATCAATCATCATGTTGCAGCAGCACACCCATTTCATCCGGCGGTGAAGTGGGCCTGGATTCGGTGAGGCCACCCGTGCTGCTTTGTGTCTACCAATGCCCTCTTGACAAGAACTGACATGAGTTGAAGGTGCACTGCCGTCATCGTACCTTCCTTAGAGGAGTCGGACAAACATTGTTGTAGTAGAAAATCGAGAATTCGTCGTGCTAAGGCCCCAAAGGACCAGCACACTAGAAACAACCATCACCGATGAAGAGAAGCGTTGATCGAAAGGATCCAATTCGTAGACACACGGACACAGTCGAACAAAGGCCAGATCCACCAAAGAAAAACACTGATTGGATTCCGCAAGATCTACCGGAGAGACACCTCCACATGCCTTCGACGATGCTATACGCACCGCCGAGATGGGGGCTAAGCAGGAAGAACCTTGTTCCATCTTTAGAAAGCCACCACTGTCTCGCCTTCCTAAGAAAGACACAAACCTTAACCAAACTAAAATAATCACCAAAAAATGGAGCAAGACAATAATGCAAGGACACAGAGGGATACTAACATCACACCGTACCACTATCCAATAACTATTTCTTTGTCGATTTTGAAATAGACTGCCAAAACATCACTCAAAATGTACAACTATTGAATCATGATCTTCGTGTGGTAGCTTATTGGTCTCTAGCTCCGTAGGGGCATGGAGTTGATGTAACGTCATTGACCATGGGATGGTTTGTGTCATCTCTATGGAGTTGTATGCTGAGAATGTTGATCACACATCTTCGCCTCATAAACATTTAGTTTCAATGGTTGATGCGGCTTGAAGCTACGTCGGTATTTCCCCAAAGAGGAAGGGATGATGCAGCACAAAGTGATGAAACCAAGGTTATCGAACCGGTAGGAGAACCAAGCAACAATACGTAAATGGCACTTGCACACAAATAACAAATACTCGCAACCGGACGTATTAAAGGGGTTGTCAATCCCTTTCGGATAATGGCGCTAGAAATTGGCAAACGGACGTGAATAAATTGTAGTAGATTGATAGATCGAACGCCAAATAAAATAAATAAGAATAAATTACAACAAGGTATTTTTGTATTTTTGGTTTAATAGATCTGAAAATAAAAGGCAAATAAAATAGATCACAAAGGCAAATAATATGAGAAAGAGACCCGGGGGCCGTAGGTTTCATTAGTGGCTTCTCTCGAGAAAAATAGCAAACAGCGGGTAAACAATTATTGTTGGGCAATTGATAGAACTTCAAATAATCATGACGATATCCAGGCAATGATCATTATATAGGCATCATGTCCAAGATTAGTAGACCGACTCCTGCCTGCATCTACTACTATTACTCCACACATCGACCGCTATCCAGCATGCATCTAGTGTATTAAGTTCGTGGAGAAACAGAGTAATGCAATAATTACGATGACATGATGTAGACAAGATCTATTTACATAGAAATAGACTCCATCGTTTTATCCTTAGTAGCAACGATACATACGTGGCGGTTCCCCTTCTGTCACTGGGATCAAGCACCATAAGGTCGAACCCACTACAAAGCACCTCTTCCCATTGCAAGATAAATAGATCAAGTTGGCCAAACAAAACCCAAATATCGGAGAATAAATACGAGGCTACAAGCAATCATGCATATAAGATATCAAAGAAACTCAAATAAATTTCATGGATAAAAAGAGATAGATCTGATCATAAACTCAAAGTTCATTCGATCCCAACAAACACACCGCAAAAGAGTTACATCATATGGATCTCCAAGAGACCATTGTATTGATAATCAAACGAGAGAGAGAGAGGAAGCCATCTAGCTAATAACTACGGACCCGAAGGTTTACAAAGAACTACTCACGCATCACCGGAGAGGCACCAATGGAAGTGGTGAACCCGTCTGTGATGGTGTCTAGATTGGATCTGGTGGTTCTGGACTCTGTGGTGGCTGGAATTGATTTTCATCGACTCCCCTAGGGTTTCTAGAATATTGGGGTATTTATAAAGCAAAGAGGCGATCCGGGGGGCACCCGAGGTGGGCACAACCCACCAGGGCGCCTGGGCACCCAGGCGCGCCCTGGTGGGTTGTGCTCCCCTTGGAGCACCCCCAGGCGCTTCTCCGACCCATTGGGTGTCTTCTGGTCCAAAAAAATTCATAAAAAGTTTCACTGCGTTTGGACTCCGTTTGATATTGATTACCTGCGATGTAAAAACGTGCAAAAATAGCAACTGACACTTGGCACTATGTCAATAGGTTAGTACCAAAAAATGATATAAAATGACTATAAAATGATTATAAAACATCCAAGATTGATAATATAATAGCATGGAACAATAAAAAATTATAGATACGTTGGAGACGTATCAATGGTGCCTAGTGGGGGACAGATGGGATAGCTGGTTACATCTTGTGCCCAGGTTGATGGAGGTTAACCTTTCTGATGAGCTAGATAAAGTGCACTATAAACTTTCTGTTTCGGGGGGTTTACTCAGTGAAATCTATGTATATCTGGAAAGTTAAGGTGCCTTTAAAGATAAAGGTATTTATGTGGTTTGTTCACAAGAAGTTATTTTGACAAATGACAACTTGTCGAAACATACTTGGGAGGGTAGCAGACGATGTTATTTTTGGGATCAAGATGAGACTATCCAACATCTGTTTCTCAAATGCTCACTAGCAAAGCTACTATGGCATACATTACATGTGGCCTTTCATGGCAGTCCTCCTAATAGCATTGCCATGTTAATTGGGATGTGGCTAAATGGGGTCCTAAAATAGTGGCGCATATTTGGGTCGGATTTTGTGCATTAATTTGGGCTATATGGAACTATGGAAATGATATGATCTTTAACAGCCAAACCATTACAAATTTTTTGCAGGTCATATACAAGGCAACTGGTTGGATCCGTATGTGGCCGTCACTCAGCCATGCAGAAGCCAAGGAGAATATGGCTGATGAGTGAAACCGGTGAGAGACAGTAGCCTGGGATACCAACCGGTTTGGATGGCGATCCAATAGTAGGATAGATGTCTAGTCATCTTATCCTATTTATGCCGGTTGTGGCAATTTTTATTTTTATTACAATTCAACTCATTTTGTGAGCTTGTACTGAACAACGTACTTGTCGACTGCTTGGTTTAATAGTATGGCTACATGCATCATTTTGATGCAGAGGACGGGGTAATCCTTCCTTAGAAAAATACATCTTCGCCTCATGTACAACCTAGTCCTTGTGGAGCTGCCTTGTTGGTGAAATATCTGCCTACCTTGTGTTTTGGAGATTGTTGATAGAAACAAGTATGGACTTATTTGTTTGCTAGTGCATACAGAGAGAAATAGTCAATATAGAACCGAAGAGGATGTTGTCTTCGGTGGTAAGTTCGAGCACTTCACCGAAGTATATCTGCATTGCAGAGAAGAACGCGCTATATCTGATGAAGTTATATAGATGAAAAGTTGTATGCGAAGGAATTATCCCCTCGAACATTTACTGCTGAAGCAGAGCATATGTTTTGGTATGGTTGTCCGAAGAAATTGACTGCAGTGAATGGAAGTTGAAGACAAAGTGAAGATGTAGTATTCATTTCGTTGTTGTTCCTTCATTTATTTGAGTCATAGGACCTCCGTACTATGAAGAGGGGTATAGGCTCTTGAAGCTTAGATCCGCTGTGATGCTTAGCCAAAACCTATGAAAGTTGCGAGAGAAATCCCTTTGTGTTCGGAGCAAATATTTGTCAGTAAGAGATTGTGATCTTCTTCACTGCGAGAGATTTGTCTCAGACCGAGGAGTTAGCATTACTTGTTCCTCAAGTAATGTTACCGCTGTGCTCAAATCTGACCGTTGGACTCACGTCATTCGGCCATTGGCTGCTCTCGATCTCCAATTTGGTCTTTTTCCATCAGGGAAGGCTGCGGCTATAAATAGCCACCCCGCTCCAACAATGTCCGTTGGCTACTCCGCTTGAGATTTCTGAGAAGATTGATTTGAGCAACCCCTCTCCGAGTGATTTGAGTTTAAGATCTGATACATCTCCAACGTATCTATAATTTATGAAGTATTCATGCCATGTTTACAATAATTTTATATGGTTTTGGTATGATTTGAATGGAACTAACCCGGACTGACGCTGTTTTCAGCAGAACTACCATGGTGTTGTTTTTTGTGCAGAAATGACAGTTCTCTAAATGAGCCGAAACTTTTTGACGATTTTTTGGAACAAAAGAGACCCCCAAAGCTTTGTGGGAGGGCCAGAAGAGCCACGAGGAGGGCACAACCCACCAGGGCGCGCCTGGTGGGCCTGGCTTGCCCCAGTGGGTTGTGCTCACCTCGAGGCCCGTCTTAGCGTGAAACCAACGCCAAAAAAACCTATAAATAGAGAAACCATCAGAAATAAATCTAGATCAAAAGTTCCGCCACCGCAAGGCTCTGTAGCCACCGAAAACCAATCCAGACACCGTTCTAGCACCCTGCCAGACGGGGGAATCATCTCCGGTGGCCATCTTCATCATCTCGGCGGCCACCACGATGAGGAGGGAGTAGTCCACCCTCGGGGCTGAGGGTTTGTACCAGTAGCTATGTGTTTAATCTCTCTCTCTCTCTCTCTCGTGTTCTTGAGATGTCACGATCTTGATGTATCACGGGCTTTGTTAATATAGTCAGATCATATGGTGTTTTCCCCTCTCTATCTTGTGATGAATTCAGTTTTCCCTTTGATATTTTGTTTTATCGGATTGAATACTTTTATGGATTTGAGAGCACTTTATATATGTCTTGCATATGAATAGTCGTGGTGACAATGGGGTATTATTTTGATTCACTTGATATATTTTTTGGCACTCAACTCGCGGATTCCTGAGGTGACATTGGGGTAATCTACGCATAGGGGTTGATGCATGTTCTTGTCTTTGTTTCTCCGGTAGAAATCTTGGGGCACACTTTGAAGTTCTTTGTGTTGGATTGAGTATTATGAATCTGAAATTATTTGGTGTTATTTTAGTACAAACTCTTGGATAGATCGATCGGAAAGAATAACTTCGAGGTGGTTTCATACCCTACAAATGATTTCTTTTTTATGTTCTCCGCTGGATAGGAACTTTGGAGTGATTCTTCATTGCACTTTGAGGGGTGGTTATATGATCCAATTATATTAGCACCGTTGAGAGATTGCACTAGCGAAAGTAGAGACCCTAGGCTTCATTTTCAAGCATTGCATACCGTTTTTGTGTCCGTTTACTATTTGCTACCTTGCTGTTTTTATTTATTCAGATTATAAAAATATATTTCTACCATCAATATTACACTTTTATCACCATCTCTTCGCCGAATTAGTGCACCTATACAAATTACCATTGTATTTGGTGTGTTGGGGACACAAGATACTTTTTATTATTTGGTTGTAGGGTTGTTTGAGAGAGACCATCTTCATCCTACACCTCCCACGGATTGATAATCCTTAGGTCATCAACTTGAGGGAAAATTGCTATTGTCCTACAAAACTCTGCGCTTGGAGGCCCAACACATGTCTACAAGATAAAGTTGCGTAGTAGACATCAAGCTCTTTTCTAGCGCCTTTGCCGGGGAGGTTAGGTAAGCAGCACTCACATCCTGTCAACGAAGCTCTTTTCTGGCGCCGTTGCCAGGGAGGTGAGTGCTTGAAGGTATATCTTTAGATCTTGCAATTGAATCTTTTAGTTTCTTGTTTTATCACTAGTTTGGTTTATAAAAGAAAACTACAAAAAAAAAGAAATTGAGGTTGCATCATATTATTCATCTTTATAATGTCTTTCGTGAAAATGATGGAAAGGAAAATTGTGCTCAATTGATAGAACAAGAATTTTATAAAATGTTTGATAAAAAATCTTTGAATGATGAGCATGATTGCAATGTTGTTAGTATGAATTCTTTGAATATCCATGATGCTAATGATATGCAAAACCGTAAGCTTGGGGAATCTATGTTTGATGAAGATGATACTTTTAGTCGCCCAAGATTTGATGTGTAAATTTGTTATAATGATTTCATGCCTCCTATTTATGATGATTATAATGATGAAAGTGGATTTGGAGAGGCCATGACTTTATTTAGTGACGAATCCACCATTTTGGATGAGGCTTCAATTGACTATGATAACAAAGTTGCTATCTATGATGATTATGGTGATGACATGTATGCTATAAAGAATAATGATAACCATGGAACTTGTCATCATGATTTTAATTTTCACTCACATGATAGTTATTTTGTTGAGTTTGCTCCCACTACTATTGGTGAGAATAAATTTTCTTATGTGGAGAGTAACAAAATTTTATGCTTATGCATCATGAAAAGAATGATTTATATGATAGATATATTATTGAATTCATTCATGATGCTATTGAAAATTATTATGAGAGAGGAACATTTGCTTGTAGGTATTGCAATAATATCGAGTTTCCTCTATGTGTTGAAAATATTGAAGTTGCACTTGTTTTGCCTTCCTATGCTAGTTGATTCTTGTTCCGATAAGTTATTTGCTCACAAAATCCCTATGCATAGGAAGTGGGTTAGACTAAAATGTGCTAGTCATGTGATTCATGATGCTCTCTTTGTGTTTCAATTCTTATATTTTATGCGAGCATCATTGAAATCATCATGCCTAGCTAAAAGGCATTAAAGAAAAGCACTTGTTGGGAGAAAACCCAACACTTTTACCTACTGGTTTTGTGTGTTCACATGATTATGCTACTGTAGTAATCATGTTTTATTGATTTTGTTTCAATAAAGTGCCAAGTAAGACCTTTGGGATGGCTTACGGTGATAGTTGATTTGATCTTGCTGAAAAATAGAAACTTTTGCGCTCAGGAAAACAATTCTCGTTTTTAACAGAAGCGTGATAAAATGCTGATTCTTTTCGCAGGAGATTAATATACAAATTTCCTAGGTTTTCCTAATTTTTCAGAATTTTTGGAGTACGAGAAGTATGGTTGGAGTACACATTACTACATATTGTTCTGTTTTTGACAGATTCTGCTTTCTATGTATAGTTTACTTGTTTTCTAGTTTCCATGGCTTATATTGCTCAGTATAAATTGTGGAAATGATATGCTACAGTTTTGTGCGAAACAATTATGAATCTTGTGTTTGACAGTACCAAAGTGAAACGGTTTGGTATTTATCATACTAACCTATCCCATGAAGTTCCGTTAAGTTTTGTGCGATTGAAGTTTTCATGTTTTGGGTGAGATGTCGATATGAGGAGAATAAGGAGTCGCAAGACCCTAAGCTTGGGGATTCCCAAGGCACCCCAAGGTAATATTCAAGGAAGATCCAAGCAACTAAGCTTGTGGATGCCCCGGAAGGCATCCCCTCTTTCGTCTCCAACATTATTGGTAACCTCACTTGGAGCTATGTTTTCATTCGTCACATGATATGTGTTTTGCTTGGAGCGTCAATTTATTTTGTTAGGATTTGCTTGCTATTATTTTCAATAATGTTTTGCATCTTTTATTTCAATAAAAGTGGCATTGATAGCCTTTACTATGCTTATTTTACAAGTCTATATGTTGCTGTTTGAAAACCGAAAGTTTACTGCTATTGCAGAAATTCGCTAGAAAAGTCAGAATGTGATAAAATGTTGAAACCTTTTGCAAAATAAGCTCTGATAATTTTTCTACAGTGTGGTAAATTTTCATAATCTTTGGAGTTTAAGAAGTATTGATACTCTTGCATTCTTTACATACTGTATTGTTTTGGCAGATTGATGTTATGTTTGCATTGTTTGCATATGTTTGCTTGTTTAATGATTCTATTTGAGGATAGGAGTATTAAATATTCAGAGGCATTTAGTATGCAGTGTTGAATAATAATTTTAGTGATTTGCTATAGTAGAGAATGATAAGGTTTTTGCATTGGTTTATACTAACTTATCTCACGAGTTCTTGTTGAGTTTTGTGTGGATGAAGCTTTTGAGATTTAGGAAAACCATAATATGAGAAGAATTAAGGAGACACAAAAGCTCAAGATTGGGGATGCCCAAGGCATCCGAAGATAATATTTCAAGAAGTCGCAAGCATCTAAGCTTGGGAATGTGTAACACCCCGGATATGATTTACCTAATATGTAATCCAACTCTTGTCGTTTCCGGCGTTAAGTTATTTTATTTTCTTGGGTTCGGGTTTTTGTCTCCGTGTGTTGTTATTGTTGTCATGCATCTCATATCATGTCATCATGTGCATTGCATTTGCATACGTGTTCGTCTCATGCATCCGAGCATTTTCCCCGTTGTCCGTTTTGCATTCCGGTGCTCCGTTCTCCTCCGGTGGTCTTTTCTACCTTTCTTTCGTGTGTGGGGATTAAACATTTCCAGATTGGACCGAGACTTGCCAAGCGGCCTTGGTTTACTACCGGTAGACCGCCTGTCAAGTTACGTACCATTTGGACTTCGTTTGATGCTCCAACGGTTAACCGAGGGACCGAGAAGGCCTCGTGTGTGTTGCAGCCCAACACCCCTCCAATTTGGCCCAAAACCCACCAAAACCCTCTCCATCATCTAGAGCGTTCGATCACGATCGCATGGCCGAAAACCGCACCTCATTTGGACTCACCTACACTGGTAGAAAAAGGGTCTATAGTCCCGGTTCGTAAGGGCCTTTAGTCCCGGTTCCGGAACCGGGACTAAAGTGTCGGTACTAATACCTCCCCCCTTTAGTCCCGGTTCAATCCAGAACCGGGACTAAAGGCCCTCCACGTGGGCAGTGCGCAGAGCCCAGTCAGGAGACCCTTTGGTCCCGGTTGGTGGCACCAACCGGGACCAATAGGCATCCACGCGTCAGCACTTCTGTGGCTGGTGTTTTTGTTTTTTTTGAAGGGGGGGGGGTTGGGGGTTTTGGGGGGTTAATTTAGGTGTTTCATATATTGTGTTAGCTAGTTATAATTAATAGAGAGAAGTGTCCTCTGTTATGTCCGTGCTTGGTCGACGCTACGTACTATACATACGTATATAGAGAGGACTAGACACGCTAGCTAGGTAGTAAGCAAACGAAGGAAACAGAAGATCGTCATGAACATATATGCATATATACAGAGAGAAGTGATATCGACCACCTCTCCTTCTCCGAGAGATTGGTCGAACAACAAGTTCTCGTATATCTATCTGACACTACCGGCTACATATATACAATAATTATCTCTTACAAATATAATCATACGGACTCAGGGTCCACATAGAATTCTCCGTCTTCAGGGATCACGTGGTCAAGAAAGAATGCCGCCAATTCCTCTTGAATTGCTCACATGCGAGCTGGTGCTAGGAGTTCATCCCACTTCCGAAACATCTAATTTGAAGAAGGGGGTCAATACATATATATATAAATGAATGAAACTCAACACAAATGATGGTAATAAAATAAAATTGTGAATGTTGTTATTTACGTACTTCATATTGTTCGTTAGAGTACCCGCCCCGCTCACAGGTCGTGTGGCAGATGGACTCGCAGATGTAGTATCCACAGAAATCATTCCCTTGTTCCTGCCACAACCACTTTACAAGAAATAGAGGTCAATCAAACTGATAAGCAAGAATGCTAAATGGTATTGATGAAACTAGCACTTGAATCACTAGGAGATGCGCGGAACATGCTACTATAGTACTTACTTTCGGGTGTCTAAATTCTAGCTCCTTCGGCAGTCCCGGAACTGTTTTGGTGAATTTTCTCCAAACCCTGCCGGACAAAGAAAACAATTACTTGATATCAGGAAATGAACAAAGTTGCTGATATGGTGGATAATGATCGATTTAACTTACTTCTTGAGGATTTCAGTCATGTCCGCATACTCCTTGGGATCTTTTCGTTTAGAGTCCAAGATGGTTACTACTCCCTGCTCAAGCTTAATCTCTAGGAGAATAAAGTGGAAACTGCACACACATGCATAACTCATGAATTACATTACTATAACCTTGACTAATATATAAGGGAAACCGAATACGCACAAGACACCATAACACTCACCTGAAGTTGTAAGGAAAGAGTATTATATCTTTGTTTTGATTTATTACGAACGATCGTAGCAAGCTGGCCTCGGTAGCTGCGGCATGAAGTTTAACCTGCGTTGCATCTATGAGATATGTGTTAATGAACCCAATATCACCGACTTATCTTTTCTTCAATTCGGCGATCTTCAATCTGCATAATATAGTGAGGATGATTATAAATACATGCAATGAAAGAGCTAAGCTATATAGAGAAACTTAATGACAGAAGTAGTACTACTTACAGAAAGTAGCAGGTGACCGTTGTTTTATCGAGGGCCAATTGATTGAAAAACTGATAGAACTCCTCAAATGGAACAGGCAACAGATCAATTCCAATGAGGTCATGCTCCTTTTTAACTTTCACATACAAAGTACTCCTCCCCCCAGAGTCTCTGTAGATTTTCAAGTACCAATCATGCAATCTTCGCATCATCGTTGATAGAGATCTTTCATCTTTGACGAGAGGCTTCCCGTACTCGTATCTTTGTATCTGCACCTCCATGGGTTCATAATGTACTTCGTCGGGCAGGTAATCTGCAAGATTGCTATAACCGGGCACCATCCTTGGATCATTATCGACGTTGTGGCTAGGCACCTTGAGCGGGGGGCACGATTGCTTCGCTTGTTCGCCGAGCTGGGCAATTTGTTTCCCAGCTCGTCGTTCTTTCAGCCTTTGATCACTGACAGTACTTCCCGACCGCTCCGCTTCGGCAAATTCCTTTCCAATAATGCGGTCATAGTTTCCTTTCGGCGGATCAGACTTCGGTGGTTTTGTCAGGGCAGCCAGAGTGCGCTTCACTTTCACCCGATCTACCTTCTCCTCCGGAGGTGGATGTTTCTTTGCTTTCACCCCTTCAAAGAATTTCTTCACTTCTTCTCGCGCGATCTCGGCGTTCTCCTCCTGGGTACTCTCGTATGGTAACTTCTCTGGAGTCTTCAGAGAAGGACCAAATCTGTATGTCCTCCCGCCTCTGGTTGTACTGCTAGACGCCGACCGAGCAGACGTAGCGGTTGTCTTCTTTACTTGCTTAAGAGGCGGAGGAGAAGGACTACGACGCGCCGGAGCAGCTGGAGCGGCGGCAGGTCTCTTCCGCCCTTCCCGACGAGGCGGAGAAGGAGGAGGCTGGCTGCTCGGGCGCGTCGGCGCAGGCGGAGAAGGAGGCGGAGTGCCGCCACGCGTCGGAGAAGGAGCCGGCCGAGGGCCCTGATCGTCACTCGCCGGAGGAGGAGGCGGTGGAGGCGGAGTGCCCTGACTCGCCGGAGGAGGAGGAGGAGGCGGTGGCGTCCAGTTCGGAAGGTTGATGAGCTCCTTCCGCCATAGGCATGGAGTCTTCAGAGCAGACCCCAGCCGAGTCTCCCCTTCACCGGTAGGGTGGTCAAGCTGGAGGTCCTCAAATCCCTCCGTTATCTCATCCACCATCACCCTAGCATATCCTTCTGGAATCGGCCGGCAGTGAAAAGTTGCGCCGGGTTCAGTAGGAAAAACAGAGCCAACAGCCGCCTTAACCTTCAAATTCATCCATTGCGTCATAAGGTGGCAATTTTGAGACTCCGTTATAGCATTCACGGGATAGCTGGCAGGAGCCGTCAAGGCATGCTCCGGCTGAAGCAGCTCGGTGGAAGCCACGCTGCTTCTGCGCTGAGATGGCGGGGTAGCTTCGGGGGAGGCTTCGGCAGTACATTTGCTGCGATTTGCTTCTAGTTCCTCTATCGCGTCTACCCTTGCTTTCAGCGCCTGCATTTGGGTCTGCTGCACTTTTTTCCTCCTCTCATGGGATTTGTAACCGCCTGCGTCCGGAAACCCAACCTTCCATGGAATGGAGCCTGGCGTGCCTCGTGTCCGTCCAGGGTGCTCAGGATTCCCGAGGGCCATTGTGAGCTCGTCGTTCTCTCTGTCTGGAAAGAACATCCCTTCCTGCGCTGCTTCGATATACTGCTTAAGCTTACTGACTGGTATGTCCATTTGATCGTTCGTCCAAATGCACTTCCCTGTTACAGGGTCCAGTGTTCCGCCAGCCCCGAAGAACCAAGTCCGGCAATGGTCTGGCCAATTAATTGTCTCTGGTTCGATCCCTTTATGAACCAGATCATTCTCAGTCTTGGACCACTTAGGCCGGGCTACGAGGTAGCCACCTGACCCCGTGCGATGGTGAAGCTTCTTCTTCGCAGCATTTTGCTTGTTTGTTGCTGACATCTTCTGACTCTTTTCCGATGTCTTGTAGGCCACAAATGCGGGCCAGTGATCTCCGATCTTCTCATATCTGCCCTTGAATTCTGGTGTCTCGTTATTTTCGACAAACTTATTCAGCTCTTTCTTCCACCTCCTGAATAGTTCTGCCATCCTCTTTAGAGCAAAAGACTTGATTAATTTCTCTTTAACCGGGGTTCTCTGGATTATCCTCAGGCAGTAGGGTGAAATTTGACTTCAGCTCAGTCCAAAGATCATTTTTCTGCATATCATTGACATAAGACACCTCAGGGTCTTCTGTAGCCGGCTTAAACCATTGCTGGATGCTTATCGGGATCTTGTCCCTAACCAGAACCCCGCACTGAGCAACAAATGCGCTCTTTGTCCGGAGGGGTTCAATAGGTTGGCCGTCGGGCGCGATTGCTATGATCTCAAACTTTTCATCCGAGCTCAACTTTTTCTTCAGGCCTCGTCTCTTTACCGAAGTTGTGCTCGATCCGGAGGGCTAGAAAAAAGAACAAAGACTTAATTAATATGTGTACATACCAAAACAATGAATGCATCAATCAGCTAGTCAGCATAGGCTTAACTAATATATATACCTGGCCGGACTCGGTTCGGTCACCGGAGCCGTCATCACGGTCTCCTTCTTGCACCGGCATTGGGTCACCGGAGCCGTCCTCATGTTCTTCTTCTTGCACCGGCATTAGGTCACCGTAGCCAGCTTGTTCACCCTCTCCTTCCAGACCATCGGTTTCGTTGAGAAACAACGAGATGGCATCACTTCCTTCTACGATTATGTCCCTCAACAACGCTTCTTTTGTTACTTCGTCTAGGGCGGTGTCCATAGTTTCTACAAATATTTACAACATGGCAATTATTATTCAAACATGACAGATGGATATATTAGTGCCAAACGTAGAACTAGCTACCTAATCATAGTAAGCTATCGGGAGGGGGTATATATCGACAACGACGACACTACATCTATGTCCCTCGACGACCCTCCATCCCGATAAAAAAAAGAGGAAGAAGAAGAAAAATAAGAGGAGAAGAAAGAATAGAGGAGAAGATCTCCTCTATTCTTTCTTCTCCTCTTTTTTTTTCTTCTTCCTCTTCTTTTTTTATCCTCTTCTTCCTCTCATGTTCGATAGGATCGCCGAGGGGTCGGGAGGTTGCCTAGTGTCAAGGGATTCAACAAAACCATGTCTTCATCATTAGGCGAAAGTAACATGTGCATGATGGTACGAAGCTCTTCAAAGTTGTTCTGGAACGGACTCCCAGATAGGATAATTCGCTTTTTGGTACAAAGTTCAGCAAGAGCCTTCCGAATATCACTATTTGGAAGGCCTTTGCTGAATTGGTACCAAAAGGAGGATTATTCTATCCGGGACTCCATTCCAAAACAACTTTGCAGAAATTCGTACCAACATGCCCTGGTTACTTCCGGCTAATGATGAAGGCATGGATTTCTTCAATACTTTGACACTAGGAAACCTCTCTCGACCCCTCGGCGATCCTCGACCCCTCGACGACCCTGGAACCCTCGACCCCTCGACGATCCTCTTCTTCCTCTCATGTTCGAGAGGATCGCCGAGGGGTCGGGAGGTTGCGTAGTGTCAAAGGATTCAACAAAACCATGTCTTCATCATTAGGCGAAAGTAACATGTGCATGATGGTACGAAGCTCTTCGAAGTTGTTCTGGAACGGACTCCCAGATAGGATAATCCGCCTTTTGGTACAAAGTTCAGAAAGAGCCTTCCGAATATCGCTATTTGGAAGGCCTTTGCTGAATTGGTACCAAAAGGCGGATTATTCTATCTGGGACTCCATTCCAAAACAACTTTGCAGAACTTCGTACCAACATGCCCTGGTTACTTCCGGCTAATGATGAAGGCATGGATTTCTTCAATACTTTGACACTAGGAAACCTCTCTCGACCCCTCGGCGATCCTCGACCCCTCGACGACCCTGGAACCCTCGACCCCTCGACGATCCTCTTCTTCCTCTCATGTTCGAGAGGATCGCCGAGGGGTCGGGAGGTTGCGTAGTGTCAAAGGATTCAACAAAACCATGTCTTCATCATTAGGCGAAAGTAACATGTGCATGATGGTACGAAGCTCTTCAAAGTTGTTCTGGAACGGACTCTAGGATAATCCGCCTTTTGGTACAAAGTTCAGCAAGAGCCTTCCGAATATCGCTATTTGGAAGGCCTTTGCTGAATTGGTACCAAAAGGCGGATTATTCTATCTGGGACTCCATTCCAAAACAACTTTGCAGAACTTCGTACCAACATGCCCTGGTTACTTCTGGCTAATGATGAAGGCATGGATTTCTTCAATACTTTGACACTAGGAAACCTCTCTCGACCCCTCGGCGATCCTCGACCCCTCGACGACCCTGGAACCCTCGACCCCTCGACGATCCTCTTCTTCCTCTCATGTTCGAGAGGATCGCTGAGGGGTCGGGAGGTTGCGTAGTGTCCGACACCGACGGTACATGTATCTCACACCGATGATACTTTCTATTTAGGGTTTATCCTCTACCGCTCGGCGACCCTCTCGACGACCCTCGTTCCCGATAAAATAAAGAGGAAGAAGAAGAAGAAAAAAGAAGAGAAGAAAGAATAGAGGAGAAGACTTCCTCTTCTTCCTCTCCTCTTCTTCCCCTTCTTCCTCGCCTCTCTCATGAATGTCCGGAATTCTCGACCCCCCCATGTGTCGAAGAAAAAAAAGAAGAAAAAAAAGAGGAGAAGAAGAAAGGAATAGAGGAGAAAAGAGAAAAGAGAATATATATTCTATTTTTCTCTTCTTCTCCTCTATTCCTTTCTTCTTCTCCTCTTCTTTTTCTTCTTTTTTCTTCTTCTTATTTATTTCTCCTCGTCTTCCTCTCCCCTCTCGGCGACCCTAGACCCCCTCTCGACCCTCGACCCCTAGGCGACCGTCGACCCCTCTCTTTTTTTTTCTTCCTCTTCTATTTTATCCTCTTCTTCCTCTACCGCTCGGCGACCCTCGACGACCCTCATTCCCGATAAAAAAAAGAGGAAGAAGAAGAAAAAAAGAGGAGAAGAAAGAATAGAGGAGAAGATCTCCTCTATTCTTTCTTCTCCTCTTTTTTCTTTTCTTATTCCTCTTCTTTTTTTATCCTCTTCCTCCTCTCATGTTCGACGACCCTCGACCTCTCGGCGACCCTAGATCCCCTCTCGACCCCCTCTTCTTCTCCCTCTTCTAATTCATTTGTTCATATGAATATACAAACATTTTCATATTTACAATAATTAATATCACCAAAAAAATCTATGAATAGAAAAAAATCCTAATTTTTCTAAAAAACTATCTTTTGCATATATACATGAACATAGATATATACACAGAGAACATATATATACATATATATATAAAACAAGCATATATATGAAAAAAAGCATATATATGAAAAAAATGCTAGCTAGGGCGCCGGCCGGACCAGAGGAGGACCGCGGAGTCGGCGGCGAGGATGGCGACGGGGCAGTGGGCGCGCGCTTGGGCTAGGAGACGCGGGCGACAGCGATGGCGGGCCGGGGCGGCGGGCGTCGGGCAAGGGGCCGACACGGGCGACGGCGAGGGCGGGACGGGGCGGTGCGCGTCGGGGCAGGGATGAGGGCGACGGCGACGGGGGCGGGCCGGGGCGGCGCGCGTCGCGGGCGACGGCGACGATGGGCGCGAGCGACGGCGATGATGGGGGCGGGCGGCGTCGGGGCAGCCTGGTGGCGTCAGGGGCGGCAACTGCAAGATGAGAATGAAAAATTCCAAAGTGTGGCCTTATATAGAAGAGGCTTTAGTCTCGGTTCGTGGCAGCAACCGGGACTAGTCCCGGTTGGTGCCACGAACCGAGACCAATGGCCTCTTTTCGGCAGCCCAAAGGGCGAGAAGCGAAGCCCATTGGTCCCGGTTGGCGGCACCAACCGGGACTAAAGGGGGGCAATGGTCACGGCTGGTGCCACCAACCGGGACCAATGCCACCTTTAGTCCCGGTTGGTGCCACCAACCGGGACCAATACCCTTGTGCTGCCCCACGCCCAAAAGTTTAGTCCCACATCGCTAGTTGACAGCGCCCAACACCAGTTTATAAGCTCTACTGCCTCCTCCCTCTCGAACTCCTCTGAACCGCAGGCCTATGGGCCTAATTTGACACTGCTTTGCCTGTGGGCCTATTGGGCCTTCTGCGGGCCTGAATCCTTGCCCATGTAGGGTTTCTAGTCGTATTCAGGCCGTGGAGGCCCAGTAGGTGGCATTTTTTTTGGTTTTTTCTTTTTTATTTCTACATTTTTTTGGTTTTTTATTTTTTTATTTCTACTTAAAACTAAATACTTACAGTTTTTTAGTGATTTCTTTTTGCTTTTAGGTCACAAAAATTATAAACTTTCTGTTAGTGCCATTAGTTTTAAATTTTAAATAGTTTAAATTTGAATTTTTAAAAATTTGTGTGAATCACTAGTTTATGAATAACTTTACTATAAAATTAGATTTTTTTTCTATTTATTTTTTATTTCTACTTAAAACTAAATACTTACAGTTTTTTAGTGATCTCCTTTTGCTTTTAGGTCACAAAAATTATAAACTTTCTGTTAGTGCCATTAGTTTTAAATTTTAAATAGTTTAAATTTGAATTTTTAAAAATTTGTGTGAATCACTAGTTTATGAATAACTTTACTATAAAATTAGAATTTTTTTCTTCTTTGCTATTTATTTTGTATTTATACTTACAATTAAATACTTATAGTTTGATTTTAGGTCACACGAATTATATTCTTTTTGCTATTGAAGAATATTATAGTTTTATTTTAGTTGATCATAACATAATATTTTAATTGATTGTTTTTATTTTCATAAAAGTTTTGTAGTTCATTCTGTTTGCTATTAATTCATTCTTTGAGCTAAATGACTCTGAAATTGGAAAGCATTTCAAAATGAACTCTGAAAAGGTTGAAAGTTGGCATGGTATCATCATTTCACCCACATAGCATGTTCCAAAAAGTAGAGAGGGTTACGACAAAAACTTGATGCACTTCGTGTACAAAATGGACAATCACTTTTGAAGTACCAAAGTTTCGAACCATAAGACATGAAAGCATTTCAAATGAACTCTGAAAAAGTTGAAAGTTGGGATGGTATCATAATTTCACCCACATAGCATTTGCTTATTGCGGGAGAAAGTCTTCACTTTTTCTTCGCTTGTGTCATTTGCTTATTGCGCCGTAACCATAGATAATCTTCATTGTTTATCAGGATGCTTGGGTCAGCCTTGACATTGAAGGGAGGAATTTCATGAAACTTTTCATAATCTTCAGACATGTCTGTCTTGCCGTCCACTCCCAGGATGTCCCTTTTTCCTGAAAGAACTATGTGGCACTTTGGCTCATCGTATGATGTATTCGCTTCCTTATCTTTTCTTTTTCTTGGTTTGGTAGACATGTTCTTCACATAGATAACCTGTGCCACATCATTGGCTAGGACGAACGGTTCATCAGTGTACCCAAGATTTTTCAGATCCACTGTTGTCATTCCGTACTGTGGGTCTACCTGTACCCCGCCGCCTAACAGATTGACCCCTTTGCACTTAAACAAAGGGACCTTAAAATCAGGTCCGTAGTCAAGTTCCCATATGTCCACTATGTAACCATAATATGTGTCCTTTCCGCTCTCGGTTGCTGCATCAAAGCGGACACCGCTGTTTTGGTTGGTGCTCTTTTGATCTTGGGCGATCGTGTAAAATGTATTCCCATTTATCTCGTATCCTTTGTAAGTCAATACAGTCAAAGATGGTCCCCTGGACAACAAGTACAACTCATCACAAACAGTGTTGTCACCTCTGAGACATGTTTCCAACCAACTGCTGAAAGTCCTGATGTGTTCACATGTAATCTAGTCGTCGCACTGCTCCGGGTGTTTGGAGCGCAGACTGTTCTTGTGTTCATCGACATACGGGGTCACCAAGGTAGAGTTCTGTAGAACTGTGTAGTGTGCTTGAGACCAAGAATATCCGTCCCTGCATATTATTGAGTCTCTTCCCAGAGTGCCTTTTCCAGTCAGTCTCCCCTCATACCGCGATTTAGGGAGACCTATCTTGTTAAGGCCAGGAATGAAGTCAACACAAAACCCGATAACATCCTCTGTTTGATGGCCCATGGAGATGCTTCCTTCTGGCCTAGCGCGGTTACGTACATATTTCTTTAGGACTCCCATGAACCTCTCAAAGGGGAACATATTGTGTAGAAATACGGGCCCCAGGATGACAATCTCGTCGACTAGATGAACTAGGACGTGCGTCATGATATTGAAGAAGGATGGTGGGAACACCAGCTCGAAACTGACAAGACATTGCGCCACATCACTCCTTAGCCTTGGTACGATTTCTGGATCGATCACCTTCTGAGAGATTGCATTGAGGAATGCACATAGCTTCACAATGGCTAATCGAACGTTTTCCGGTAGAAGCCCCCTCAATGCAACCGGAAGCAGTTGCGTCATAATCACGTGGCAGTCATGAGACTTTAGGTTCTGAAACTTTTTCTCTGGCATATTTATTATTCCCTTTATATTCGACGAGAAGCCAGTCATGACCTTCATACTGAGCAGGCATTCAAAGAAGATTTCTTTCTCTTCTTTCGTAAGAGCGTAGCTGGCAGGACCTTTATACTGCTTCGGAGGCATGCCGTCTTTTTCGTGCAAACGTTGCAGGTCCTCTCGTGCCTCAGGTGTATCTTTTGTCTTCCCATACACGCCCAAGAAGCCTAGCAGGTTCACACAAAGGTTCTTCGTCACGTGCATCACGTCGATTGAGGAGCGGACCTCTAGGTCTTTCCAGTAGGGTAGGTCCCAAAATATAGATTTCTTCTTCCACATGGGTGCATGTCCCTCAGCGTCATTCGGAACAGCTAGTCCACCGGGACCCTTTCCAAAGATTACGTAGTGTAAATCATTGACCATAGCAAGCACGTGATCACCGGTGCGCATGGCGGGCTTCTTCCGGTGATCTGCCTCGCCTTTGAAATGCTTGCCTTTCTTTCGACATTGATGGTTGGTCGGAAGAAATCGACGATGACCCAGGTACACATTCTTCCTGCATTTGTCCAGGTATATACTTTCAGCGTCATCTAAACAGTGCGTGCATGCGTGGTATCCTTTGTTTGTCTGTCCTGAAAGGTTACTGAGAGCGGGCCAATCGTTGATGGTCACGAACAGCAACGCCTTAAGGTTAAATTCCTCCTGTCTGTGCTCATCCCACGTACGTACACCGTTTCCATTCCACAGCTGTAAAAGTTCTTCAACTAATGGCCTTAGGTACACATCAATTTCGTTGCCGGGTTGCTTAGGGCCTTGGATGAGAACTGGCATCATAATGAACTTCCGCTTCATGCACATCCAAGGAGGAAGGTTATACATACATAGAGTCACGGGCCAGGTGCTGTGATTGCTGCTCTGCTCCCCGAAAGGATTAATGCCATCCGCGCTTAAAGCAAACCATACATTCCTTGGGTCCTTTGCAAACTCAACCCAGTACTTTCTCTCGATTTTTCTCCACTGCGACCCGTCAGCGGGTGCTCTCAACTTCCCATCTTTCTTTCGGTTCACACTGTGCCATCGCATCAACTTGGCATGCTCTTCGTTTCTGAACAGACGTTTCAACCGTGGTATTATAGGAGCATACCACATCACCTTCGCAGGAACCCTCTTCCCGAGGGGCTCGCCGTCAACATCACCAGGGTCATCTCGTCTGATCTTATACCGCAACGCACCACATACCGGGCATGCGTTCAGATCCTTGTATGCACCGCGGTAGAGGATGCAGTCATTAGGGCATGCATGTATCTTCTCCACCTCCAATCCTAGAGGGCATACGACCTTCTTTGCTGCGTATGTACTGTCGGGCAATTCGTTATCCTTTGGAAGCTTCTTCTTCAATATTTTCAGTAGCTTCTCAAATCCTTTGTCAGCCACATCATTCTCTGCCTTCCACTGCAGCAATTCCAGTACGGTACCGAGCTTTGTGTTGCCATCTTCGCAATTGGGGTATAACCCTTTTTTGTGATCCTCTAACATGCGATCGAACTTCAGCTTCTCCTTTTAACTAATGCATTGCGTCCTTGCATCGACAATGACCCGGCGGAGATCATCATCATCGGGCACATCGTCTGGTTCCTCTTGATCTTCAGCAGCTTCACCCGTGGCAGCATCATTGGGCACATCGTCTGGTTCCTCTTGATCTTCACCAGCTCCCCCCGTTGCAGCATCACCGTATTCAGGGGGCACATAGTTGTCATCGTACTCTTCTTCTTCGCCGTCTTCCATCATAACCCCTATTTCTCCGTGCCTCGTCCAAACATTATAGTGTGGCATGAAACCCTTGTAAAGCAGGTGGGAGTGAAGGATTTTCCGGTTAGAGTAAGACCTCGTATTCCCACATTCAGTGCATGGACAACACATAAAACCATTCTGCTTGTTTGCCTCAGCCGCATCGAGAAACTCATGCACGCCCTTAATGTACTGGCGGGTGTGTCTATCACCGTACATCCATTGCCGGTTCATCTGCGTGCATTATATATAATTAAGTGTCCAAATTAATAGAAGTTCATCATCACATTAAAACCAAAGTGCATACATAGTTCTCATCTAACAACATATAGCTCTCCAGAGCATCTAATTAATTAAACTATACATTGAAACTATGTAAAACATTTCAATGCGAAAACAAATGCGATCATAATCGCAACCAAGGTAACAATTAATCCAACGGCATAATGATACCAAGCCTCGGTATGAATGGCATATTTTCTAATCTTTCTAATCTTCAAGCGCATTGCATCCATCTTGATCTTGTGATCATCGACGACATCCGCAACATGCAACTCCAATATCATCTTCTCCTCCTCAATTTTTTTTTATTTTTTCCTTCAACAAATGGTTTTCTTCTTCAACTAAATTTAACCTCTCGACAATAGGGTCGGTTGGCATTTCCGATTCACATACATCCTATATAAATAAAATCTATGTCACGTTGGTCGGCATAATTTTCATAAACAATAAATGAACCAATAGTTATGAAGATAATATACATACCAAATCCGAATCATAGACAGGACGAGGGCCGACGGGGGCGGATACCAAAACCATCGCACTATATAAGATGCAATAATAAATGTAAGAAAATGATACAAGTATCTATCTAAACATACAAGTAAGAATATTTTTCCTTTCAGAAAGAAGATAAGAACAAGAGGCTCACCACGGTGGTGTCGGTGATGAGATCAGCGCGGGTGATCGACGACGGTGAAGACGGGGACGGGGCGCGACGGACCGCTAAATCTAGACAAATCTCGTGGAAAATGGAGCTTGGAGGTCGAGCTTCAAGAGGAGAAAGTTTAAGTAGTGTGGCTCGGGCATTCCATCGAACACCTCATGTGCATAGGAGGTGAGCTAGAGCACCACAAAGCCCTCTCCCCCTCGGCCAGAAAAAACAGAGCATTGTGCTCTGCTCTTGCGTGAGGGGGTATATATAGGCACCTCATTGGTCCCGGTTGGTGGCATGAACCGGGACTAAAGGGACGCCTTTGGTCCCGGTTCAAGCCACCAACCGGGATCAATGGTGGTGGGCCAGGAGCGAGGCCCATTGGTCCCGGTTCGTCCCACCAACCGGGACCAAAAGGTCCAGACGAACCGGGACCAATGGCCCACGTGGCCCAGCCGGCCCCCTGGGCTCACGAACCGGGACCAATGCCCACATTAGTCCCGGTTCTACACCGAACCGGGAGTAATGGGCTGAGCCGGCCTGGACCATAGCCCTGTTTTCTACTAGTGCTAGCTCCCTCTATGCCTATTTAAAGACCCCCTCCGAAATTCTCCTTCTCCTCTCCTCGAAACCCTAGATCCGCCACCTCGCGTCGCGCCGGACACGTCCAGTCCGGCCGGACACGTCCGCCACTGCTGCTCGACGAATCGCGCACCGCCACGTGGCGCGGGCAGCCCCACTTCGCCGCCGGCTCGCCCGAGCCCGCGGGAGGCCCCCGCGGCCCAGATCCGGTGCCGCCCCGCGCCCTTCTCCTTCCCCGCGCCCGGTGCCCGGCGCCGCCGCGCGCCATCGCCGGCCCCGCCGCTCCGGCGAGGCACCACCGCCCGATGCCACCACCGCGCCGCCGCCCGACGCCCCCATCGCCGGCGCCCCTCTCCACCGCCTCCGCCGCACCGCCCCAAGTCCCACTCCGGCCGCCCCACGAGCTCCTTCCACTCCGGCGGTCTACTTCGTCTCCGGTGAGCTCGAGGCGAACCTCGGGAAGCGTGCAGATCTCAGATCCAAAACATCTCGGTTGACTTTTTGCCCCGAAACCTAACTATTTTGCTATGTTCATCATGCCGTAACTCCGCATCCGTAGCTCCGTTTTGGGCATATAGCATATCAAAATGTTCGTCTCAGAGAGCACATCATTTCATCTCATTGCATCATTTTCATTTGAGTTCATCTTGATGCTCAAAATGCTGTTGGAAGAATGCTATTTGAGATAATTGTCAGATCTGCTGCTCCAATTAGATATTTGTCATTTTTTGCCATGATTATTGTGTGCATGCTATGCCCCTGAGCTCTACATGAGATTTGTTATATGTTTTGCCATCTATCCAGAGGTGCAATCCATGTACTTTTGTGATGTGTGTGGTGACTAGCACAAGCTTGCAAAGTGGTGCATTCGTTAATGCTGATTTCAGGGACTTAGCAATTCCACCAAGTCCTTGATCTGTTTATTTCAATATGCCATATGTTCATGTTGTTTCCTAGTGATCCGTGCCTCTTTTGAGGATGATCAGTAAGGATGTGTTGTTAATCTTGTAGTGCTATATCCATCCATGTCTTTGTTTGCAATTATGGAGCACCCTAGCTTGAGTCAATCGAGCTCTACTTTTGCTATTTCGTGAATCAGGGCAGATTGTCTACTTGTTAGCGATTTTGCCAAGGATGTTGTAGTTGATCCGTGCATGCTATGTTATTGTTCTTGCCATGTCTAACTTGTATAATGTGTATTCTTGATGGGTGTATACTTAGATTGCCATGACTTGCTTTGTAGTGAGTGCATCGAGCTCGTAAAGATGCCTACTTGATATCTGATTTGCATGCTCCAGTTTTTCACTAAGTCTGTGATCTGTTTATGTTTTTGCCATGTTCACATGCTTGCAATTGTATTTTCTGATCCCTTTTGGCTCAAGGTCACTAAGGGACTTTTGTTAAGCTCTTTGAGTAGCTCCATGCCATGCTTTACTTTGCCATGTTCAGGACCTGTAGCATATAGTTTTCATGCCCCAAAGTGTGCTACCTGATCTGAAATTCCAGACAAGTGTTAATTTCACTAAGTCTGAAATCTGTTTACCAAATGCACTTTTGCCATGCTTGTTTGAACCTGTTTATGGATGAATTGGCCGTAGCTCAGTGTTCATCTTTTATTAAGCATCATGAATGGATCCCTGCCATGTATTTTGTTGCCATTTTGGGTGCTGTGGCATGTTCATCTTGTTGCATTTAGATGGCTACTTGCTGTATATCGCAGACCGGTGTCATTTGAATTGCTTGCCATTTCCAAACCGTGACTCCGATTCCGGTGATCTTTATATCGTTTTCAAGCGATTTCATCTCACCTTTCCAGTGGCACACTTGGATTTCCAAGTTGAGGCCAGGTTCATTCATTCCTTATCAGTCTTGCATATGCATCACACATCGCATCCCACATAGCATACCATGTTTGCATCATGTTGTTTGAGCTTTGCACGTGGTTGATTGTGTTTTGTTTGCTTGTTTGTCTTGTTTGGGTAGAGCCAGGAGACGAGTTCGCTAACGAGGAGTCTGTTGAGTTTGCTTTCGAGGATCCAGTCAACTCTGACAACTTTGCAGGCAAGATGATCATACCCTCGAAATCACTTCTATCTTTGCTTTGCTAGATGCTCGCTCTTTTGCTATGCCTATGCCACGATGCCTACCACTTTCTTTTCATGCCTTCCAAATTTCCATGTCAAACCTCTAACCCACCATGTCCTAGCAAACCGTTGATTGGCTATGTTACCACTTTGCTCAACCCCTCTTATAGCGTTGCTAGTTGCAGGTGAAGATTGGAGACCGTTCCTTGTTGGAACATTATTTACTTGTTGGATATCATTATATTATCTTGTTATCTTAATGCATCTATATACTTGGTAAAGGGTGGAAGGCTCGGCCTCTCGCCTAGTGTTTTGTTCCACTCTTGCCGCCCTAGTTTCCATCATATCGGTGTTATGTTCCCGGATTTTGCGTTCCTTACGCGGTTGGGTGATAATGGGAACCCCTTGATAGTTCACCTTGAATAAAGATTTTCCAGCAATGCCCAATCTTGGTTTTACCATTTTCCACCTAGCCTCTTTTTCCCTTGGGTTTCCGGAGCCCGAGGGTCATCTTATTTAAACCCCCCCGGGCCAGTGCTCCTCTGAGTGTTGGTCCGACCGAGTAGACTGCGGGGCCGCCTCGGGGCAACTTGAGGTTTGGTTTTACTCGTAGGATGTCTCATCTGAGTGTGCCCTAAGAACGAGATATGTGCATCTCCTATCGGGATTTGTCGGCACATTCGGGCGGTGTTGCTGGATTTGTTTTAACTTGTCGAAGTGTCTTGTAGAACCGGGATACCGAGTCTGATCGGAATGTCTCGGGAGGAGGTCTATTCCTTCGTTGACCGTGAGAGCTTGTCATGGGCTAAGTTGGGACTCCCCTGCAGGGATTTGAACTTTCGAAAGCCGTGCCCGCGGTTACGGGCAGATGGGAATTTGTTAATGTACGGTTGTAGATAACTTGAACCTTAACTTAATTAAAATGAACCAACTATGTGAACCGTGATGGTCTCTTCTCGGCGGAGTCCGGGAAGTGAACACGGTGTTGGAGTAATGCTTGCTGCACGTTGCTTTCTAGTTACTCGTTCGCGCTTTGCCTTTCTCTTCTCACTCTCTTTTGCGAATAGGTTAGCTACCATATATGCTAGTCGCTTGCTGCAGCTCCACATTTTTACCTTGCCTTACCATAAGCTTAAATAGTCTTGATCGCGAGGGTGCGAGATTGCTGAGTCCCTGTGGCTCACAGTTTACTTCCAAACCAGATGCAGGGCCTGATCACTCCATTCCAGATGCCGCGCTTGAGCTCAAGTGGGAGTTTGACGAGGACTCACGCCATTACTATGTGTCTTTCCCTGATGATCAGTAGTGGTGCCTAGTTGGGGCGATCGGGACCGTGTCGCATGTTGGGTTGTTCTTTTATTTTGGCACCATAGACAGGCCATGAGTGTTTGGATGATGTAATGCTATTTATGTACTTTGATTGACGTGGCGAGTGTAAGCCAACTATGTATCCCCCCTTTTATTATCTATATATTACATGGGATGTTGTGAAGATTGCCTAACTTGTGACATTTCTTTCAATGCGGTTATGCCTCTAAGTCGTGCCTCGACACGTAGGAGATATAGCCGCATCGAGGGCGTTACAGGATGCCCGCTAGACATCCCACCTTTCTTCTTCAACAATTATCGGTTAGTATCGGTTGAGCCTAAGTTTTTGCTTCTTCACATGATGTGTAATATTCTTAGAATGTCATTTTATTTTGTTTTTCCTTGATGTTTTACTAAAATACTTAGATTTGAAAGTTTTTGAGTAAGAGAGAGTCCTCAAATAGTTACCTATTTACTTAACTACTCGCTTGGTCTTCAGTTATATCTTTTTTGGAGTAGCTTGTCATTTGCTCTAGTGCTTCACTTATATATTTTTGAGCACGGTGTGCTTTAGTATTTTTGACAAAAATTCTCTCTTGCTTCACTTAAACTAATTTGAGAGAAAGAAATATTATGCTCATGATCTTCACTTATTTTTGTTTGAGCTTATCAAAAGCAACACATGAAAAATAGTTCCAAAGTGATTGATATCCAAGAAGGATATAATAAAAACTTTCATGAAGACCATTGGACAAAATAAACTTGATTCCTTGTAATAGTTTTGAGATATGATGATCTGATATGTGAGTCATGTTGATGAGTAATTATGCTTTAGTAAGAATATTGGTGTTAAGGTTTGTGATTCCCTATGCAAGCACGAAAGTCAATAGTTGTGCAATGAAATTACATCCTACTGATGTCGCTCGAAGATACGTCGGTATTTCCCCAAAGAGGAAGCGATGATGCAGCATAGCGGCGGTAGGTATTTCCCTTAGATATGAAACCAAGGTTATTGAACCATTAGGAGAACCAAGCAACACAACATAAACATCACCTGCACACAAATAACAACTACTCGCAACCCGACATGTAAAAGGGGTTGTCAATCCCTTTCGGGTAGCGGTGCCAAAAATTGGCAAACAAACGTGAGATAAATTGTAGTAGATTGATAGATCGAACACCAAATAAAATAAAGTGCAGCAAATTATTTTTGTATTTTTGGGATTAATAGATCTAAAAATAAATGCAATGGAAAATAGATCGCAAAGGTAAATAATATGAGAAAGAGATCCGGGAGCCGTAGGTTTCACTAGTGGCTTCTCTCGAGAAAAATAGCAAACGGTGGGTGAACAAATTACTGTTGGGAAATTGATAGAACTTCAAATAATCATGACGATATCCAGGCAATGATCATTATATAGGCATCACGTCCAAGATTAGTAGACCAACTCCTGCCTGCATCTACTACTATTACTCCACACATCGACCGCTATCCAGCATGCATCTAGTGTATTAAGTTCATAGAGAAACGAAGTAATGCAATAAGAACGATGACATGATGTAGACAAGATCTATCTATGTAGAGATAGACCCCATCGTTTTATCCTTAGTAGCAACGATACATACGTGTCGGTTCCCCTTTTGTCACTGGGATCAAGCACCGTAAGATCGAACCCACTACAAAACACCTCTTCCCATTGCAAGATAAATAGATCAAGTTGGCCAAACAAAACCCAAATATCGGAGAAGAAATACAAGGATATAAGAGATCATGCATAAAAGAGATCAAAGAAACTCAAATACTTTCATGGATATAAAAAGAAATAATTGATCATAAACTCAAAGTTCATTAGATCCCAACAAACACACCGCAAAAAGAGTTAGATCATATGCATCTCCAAGAGACCATTGTATTGAGAATCAAGCGAGAGAGAGGAAGCCATCTAGCTACTAAGTATGGACCCAAAGGTCTACAAAGAACTACTCACGCATCATCGGAGAGGCACCAATGGAGGTGGTGAACCCCATCCGAGATGGTGTCTAGATTGGATCTGGACTCTACTGCGGCTGGATCAATATTTCGTCGACTCCCCTAGGGTTTTGGGAATATTGGGGTATTTATAGAGCAAAGAGGCGGTCCGGGGGCACCCGAGGTGGGCACAACTCACCAGGGCACGCTTGGGCCTCCTGGCGCGCCCTGGTGGGTTGTGCTCTCCTCGGAGCACCCCCAGGCGCAGCCAGGGCCCATTAGGTGACTTCTGGTCCATACAAAGCTCCGTAAAGTTTCATGGCATTTGGACTCCATTTGGTATTGATATTTTGTGATGTAAAAAACATGCAAAACAACTGGCACTTGGCACTATGTCAATAGGTTAGTACCAAAAAATGATATAAAATGACTATAAAATGATTATAAAACATCCAAGATTGATAATATAACAACATGAAACAATAAAAAATTATAGGTACGTTGGAGACGTATCAGCATCCCCAAGCTTAAGTCCTACTCGTCCTTGAGTAGGTAAGTGATAAAAACAGAATTTTTGATGTGGAATGCTGCCTATCATGTCATATCATATTCTTTTTGTTATAGCATGGACATTTGGACTTTTATATTGTTCAATGCAATAGTCTAGTTTTGACATGATAATTTAAATACTCAAGCATATCAACAAGCAACCATGTCTTTCAAAATATCAATGCTAAAATAAGCTATCCCTAGCCCATCATGCTGAACCATTGATCCATTCATGAAACACACTCGCATATTAACTACACCCAATACTCAAGTACGATCGTATTGCCTCCTAGTTGGTGCTTTTATAAGAGAAGATGGAGACTCAAATTCAAAAATAAAAAAATGCATAAAGTAAAAGAAAGGCCCTTCACAGAGGGAAGTAGGGATTTGTAGAGGTGCCAGAGCTCAAAGCGAAAAACTTAGAGATAAAAACATTTTGGGAGGTGTATCCATCCCACCAACGAAAATGACTTAGAGTTCCCAACACTTTCTATGCTGGATATATCATAGGCGGTTCCCAAACAGAAAATAAAGTTTATTCCTTTTTCAACCATACTTTCACTTTCCATGGCTAGCCGTATCCACGGTTGCCCTCCATACTAACACTTTCCAAGGAATTTACTATTTGACAACATAAAGTAAATTCATTTTTCATTTCAGGACTGGGCATCCCTAATACCTTTGCCTTACTCTCGTGCAATGACAAGTGGATAAACACTCATCATGAGAATGACACATCTAGCATGGAAAATATTAGCCACCCCTGACCGCTCCGCGAGCGAAACGAACACACTAAAGAGAAGTTTATTTTGAAAATTAGAGATGACACATACAATTTTTCTTAGAACGGCAAAAGAATACTGCATATAGGTAGATATAGTGGACTCATGTGGCAAAACTGGTTTAAAGGTTTTCGGATGCACAAGTTGAGATCATACTTAGTGAAAAATGAAGGCTAGCAAAAGATTGAGAAGCAACCAACCAAGAGACGAATAATCTCATAAGCGAGCATTAAGCATAATTAACACCGAATAATGCACCACAAGTAGGACATAATCTCATTGCATAATTATTGACTTTCATGCTTGCATAGAGAATCACAAATCGTAACATGAATATTTTCACTAAAGCATAATTACTCATCAACATAACTCACATATCACATCATCATATCTCAAAACTATTACTAAGAATCAAGTTTATTTTGTCCAATGATCTTCATGAAAGTTTTTTCTTATATCCTTCTTGGATATCAATCACTTTGGAACTAATTTTCATATGCTGCTTTTGACAAGCTCAAATAAATGTAAGTGAAGATCATGAGCATAATATTTCTTTCTCTCAAATTAATTTAAGTGAAGCAAGAGAGAGTTTGTTGAAAATTTTAATAACTCTCAAATAAATCTAAGTGAAGCAAGAGAGCATTTCTTCAAAAATACTAAAGCACACCATGTTCAAAAAGATATAAGTGAAGCACTAGAGCAAGTCCATAGCTCATAAAAAATTTAAGTGAAGCATAGAGAATAATTCTAACAAGTCATGGCATAATTTTGACTCTCTCAAATAGGTGTGTCCAGTAAGTAATCAAGACTTAAAACACAAAATAAAACAAGCAAAGACTCATATCATACAAGACGCTCCAAGAAAAACACATAGTATGTGACGAAAAAATATAGCTTCGAGTAAAATACCAATGGTCGTTAGAAGAAAGAGGGGATGCCACTCAGGGGCATCCCCAAACTTAGTTGCTTGCTCTATTTTGGATAATAGCTTGGGATGTCGGGGAATCCCCAAGCTTAGGCTCTTCTTACTCCTTATTCCTTCATCCATCATAAGATAACCCAAAACTTGAAAACTTCAATCACACAAAACTCAACAAAACCTTCGTGAGACCCGTTAGTAAAAGAAAATAAATCACTACTATAAGTACTATATAAAACCAATTAATATTTTGTTCTTGCATTATATATACTATATTCCAACTTTTATATGGCAAAAGATCATCGAAGAAAACCATAGAGCCATCAAAATAAGCACACAACGCAAAGAAAACAGAATCTGTTAAAAACAGAACAGTCTGTAGTAATCTGGGTGTTTCAAATACTTCTGTAACACCAAAAATTCTGAAAAATTAGGACGACCTGAGTAATTGGTATATTGATCTACTGCAAAAGGAATAGACATTTTATCGCTCACTGGTTAAAAATGAGAATTACTTTCGCGAGTGCAAAAGTTTCTATTTTTCAGCAAGATCAAACAACTATCACCCAAGAAGATCCTAAAGGCTTTACTTGGCACAAACACTAATTAAAACACAAAAAACACAATCATAATAGTAGCATAATTGTGCTAACACTCAAGAATAGAAAGCAAAAAGCAAAAATAAATTTTATTCATTGGGCTGCCTGTTGGGGAACGCATTATTTCAATAAATTTACCTACAATCACACAAGATCTATCTAGAGGATGCATAGCAACGAGAGGGGAGAGTGTGTCTACGTACCCTTGTAGACCAAAAGCGGAAGTGTTTAGTAACACAGTTGATGTAGTCAAACGTCTTCGTGATCCAACCGATCAAGTACCGAACGCACGGCACCTCCGCGATCTGCACACGTTCAACTCGGTGACGTCCCTCGAACTCTTGATTCAGTTGAGGCCGAGGGAGAGTTTCGTCAGCACGACAGTGTGGTGATGGTGATGATGAAGTTACCGGCGAAGGGCTTCGCCTAAGCACTATGACGATATGACCGAGGTGTGAAACTGTGGAGGGGGGCACCGCACACGGCTAAAAGATCAACTTGTATGTCTATGGGGTGCCCCCTCCCCCGTATATAAAGGAGGGGAGGAGGAGGCCGGTCGGCTCTAGGGGGCGCGCCCAAGGGGGGGAGTCCTACTCGAAGTAGGAATCATCTCCCCCCTTTCCTAGTCCAAGTAGGAGAAGAAGGAAGGAGAGGGAAAGAGGGGCCGCAGCCCCCTCCCCTAGTCCTATTCGGACTCCCCTTGGGGGGGGGGCGCCGAGGGAGTCCGGGACTAAGGGGTCCTCGGACGTCCGACCTGTTATCTATGGGCCAGATTGATGGGCTGTGAAGATATGAAGACCGAAGACGGTGCCCGTGTCCGGATGGGACTCTCCTTGGCATGGAAGACAATCTTGGCGAACAACTATGAAGATTCCATATTATGTAACCGACTCTATGTAACCCTAGATTCCCCCGGTGTCTATATAAACCGGAGGGCTTAGTCCGGATAGGGGATACTCAATACTGTAGTCATACAGGCTAGACTTCTAGGGTTTAGCCATTACGATCTCGTGGTAGATCAACTCTTGTAATACCCATATTCATCAATATCAATCAAGCAGGACATAGGGTATTAACTTCATCGAGAGGGCCCGAACCTGGGTAAAACATCGTGTCCCCTGCCTCCTATTACCATCAACCTTAGACGCACAGTTCGGGACCCCCTACCCGATATCCGCCGGTTTTGACACCGACATTGGTGCTTTCATTGAGAGTTCCACTGTGCCGTCGTCGCAGAGGTTGATGCCTCGACTTATCGTCAAGGAAAATATTACCTTTGGAGGAGCTCTAGTTTCGAGCCAAACCCTCCGGCTGGGCGATTTTACCATGATCGCCTGCTTGGCCTCTGAGCCAGCGAGGATGACCTCTCGAGTCATTGAAAAACGCATCTGCGTTGATTCTGAATACGCCAAACGGATGGATCCGACGGAGTTATCGTCTTTGAACGAACTCCTAGATCGCATTACCGCCTTGGGAGTCGCTATAGACTACGATCAGATTGGGCTTAAACCCGACCAGAGAGAGATTAATTCTCCACCGATCACCCACCAAATAGCGGTAGTCGAGGAGCAAGATAACCCTTCCTCTATATTGAAGATGAACTATGTTCGGATCTCTGACCTCGAGAAGCCGGACACTTGCCGGCAAAAGGACACACCTTGCCCTCCGAACTTAGAGTCGGACGGTAGGCTTCAAAAATCAGAAGACACTCCGGAGCCCGGACTGTTCAGTCTGGAAAAACCTCATACTCCAGATCATCGATCGGGTCAGGGTTCAGATCCAATTCCACCCACCCACCCAGACATAAGTGCTCTCACGAGCACAAAACAGCAGTCTCGAGAAACGGCCCATCACTTCTAGGCCAGATTTCTCCTTGTCAAGGACAAGGTCTAGGATTGCCGTGACGAGGACGCAATATCAGTGTTCCGCAATAACTGCAGAACGAAGCACTCCTCAATGCCATTAATCGCCGCCGCATACTACACTTCGCTGACTTGGCAACTATTGTACAGAAGTATAGCACAATGGAGACCGCCTGGAGAGATCACACAGTTTGGGAGCTATCGGCCCCAACTCAACCATTGGTCCAGGCAAAAAGGGTGCACCCCTATAACGCGCCCATACCAGTAGCCAAGAAATACAAACCCATTACGCGGCGCGGAACCATTCTGGAGGGATGGCTTGATGGCCCCTGCAAAATACACACCACACCGGATACTATACCAACCCACAACCTTAGAGCATGTTGGATACTCCGGTAGGTAGCCAAAAACGGCGAGGACATCCTCACCAAGGACATCCCAGAGCAACACCCTCTAGAAGACGACGAACCCAGAGTACTGACAGTCTTTGAGACATTCACTTCAAACAATAGGCGCAAAAGGGCACTCCGTGAACTCGCTGAAGTCTGCCAGATCGCAACAATAAACCCCTGGAACGACATAGCAATGACCTTTAATGCTGGCGATGAACCGAAACACATGACAGTCCGAGCACCAGCCGCCTTGGTCCTCAGCCCAATTGTGGATGGCTTTCGGCTCACCAAGGTTCTCATGGACGGTGGTAGCGGACTAAACCTCATCTATGAGGATACAATACAAAAGATGGAAATAGACATGAGCCGCATTGAGCAAAGCAGCATCACCTTCTGAGGAATCATTCCCAGTCGGGAGGCACGGTGTGCGGGAAAAATCACACTCGACGTGGTATTCGGCACGCCGGAGAACTATCGGTCTGAAGAAATAACCTTCCAGCTGGCCCCCTTCAACAGCGGATATCACGCCCTCTTGGGGCGAGATGCATTCACGCGCTTTCACGCAATACCCCATTACGGGTACATGAAACTTAAGATGCCCGGGACCAATGACATAATCACTCTAATTACTAATCCGGACATAGCACTCCGCGCCGAGAATAAAACCGCGTCCCTGGACCTTGAGGCATTATCTGAAGCCCTCGCGGCCGAAGAATTAACCGCGCCGCGCTCCATGGTGGACAGAGATGATGTATTCCTAGACAAACGACCCAAATCCACCTCATTCAAGCCGGCAGAAGAAATAGTCAAATTCCAAGTCCACCCAACGGACCCCAAGAAGACAACATCCATAGGAGCACAACTAGACCCAATGGTTGACGCCGCTCTACGAGAGTTCCTATGCGAGAATTGGGATATATTCTCCTGGCACCCTTCTGATATGCTAGGAATCCCACACGAGTTGGCCGAACACAGCCTCAATATATTGAAGGGACACAAACCGGTCAAGCAAACACTGCGGCGCTTCTCTGAACCCAAACGCCAAGCTATGGGGGAAGAGCTAGCCAAGCTAATCGAGGCCGGATTCATTAGAGAAATAAAACATCCGGACTAGCTGGCAAATTTGGTGATGGTACCAAAGAAGGACAAATCCTGGCGCCTGTGTGTTGATTTTAAAGACCTCAACAAGGCATGCCCCAAGGATCCCTTCCCCCTCCCCCGCATCGATCAAATCATTGACGCCACCGCAGGACACGACTCATTGTTTTTTCTTGACGCATATTCCGGAAACCATCAAATCAAAATGAAGGAATCCGATCAAGCTGCAACGACATTCATCACCCCATATGGGCCATTTTGCTTCAACACTATGCCCTTGGGGCTCAAGAACGCCGGTGCTACATACCAACGCATGATTCAAACATGCGTGGAGAAACAGATCGGCAAGATAGTTGAAGCTTACTTGGACGACGTCGTCATCAAAACTAGGCATGCCGAAACACTAATAGACGATTTACGTCTCACATTCGACAACCTCCGCGTGTATATGACATTAAGCTCAATCCGGAAAAGTGCGTTTTCGGCGTCCCTGCTGGAAAACTGCTGGGCTTCATCATTTCCAATAGAGGAATTGAAGCAAATCCAACCAAAATCCGAGCTTTGTCACAATTGGCTAAGCCAACAGACCTTAAACAAGTTCAAAAGCTCACGGGTTGCGTAGCAGCTCTAAGCCGCTTTATCTCCAGATTGGGAGAAAAGGCACTGCCACTCTATCGCCTTCTACGGCGAACCGACCACTTCGAGTGGACGGATGCGACAACAGCCGGACTGGAGGAAATAAAAACCCTTCTAGCGAGCAATCCAATCCTGGCCGCACCAAACGCCGGTGAACCGATGTTATTATACATATCGGCAACACATCAGGTGGTGAGCGCCGTACTTGTCGTTGAGCGAGAACAGGACGGACATAAATTCCCGCTTCAGAAGCCAGTATACTACGTATCTATTGTCCTTACACCATGCAAATCCTGGTACCATCATTATCAAAAGATAGCATACGTGGTCTTCATGGCATCCCGAAAGCTCCGTCACTACTTCCAGGAGTGTTCGATCATGGTGGCCTCCAAGGTACCACTCAATGACATTATAAACAACCGCGATGCTATGGGCCGGATTGCCAAATGGGCCATTGAGCTCCTCCCATTTGACATTACATATAAGCCACGTCGCGCTATCAAATCCCAAGTACTGGCCGACTTCGTCGCCGAATGGACAGAGGCCGAACTCCCTAAAGAGTATGACACATACTCCAATTGGGTCATGTACTTTGGCGGCTCCAAAATGCTGGCAGGGTTAGGAGCGGACGTCGTTTTAACATCCCTTACTGGAGACGTCGTCTAGTAAGTTCTCCAAATACTATACACAGACTCCAATAACGCAGCCGAATATGAGGCCTTATTGCATGGTCTCCGGATGGCTGTCTCCATGGGCATACAATGCCTAGAAGTGCGTGGGGACTCAAACCTTGCAATATCTCAAATAAATGGAGATTTCGATGCCAAAGATCCGAAGATGGCAGCGTATCATAATGCAGTCATAAAAATGTCGGCCCAGTTCGAGGGGCTCGAGTTCCATCATGTGGCTTGAGAAAGTAATCAAGCGGCAGATATGCTTGCTCGTATCGGCGCTAAGCGCGACCCTGTCCCACCTAATATTTTCCTAGAAAGGCTCTTTAAGCCATCTGTGGTGTGGCACGGGGGAAACGACAATACTAGTCCGGATCCAAACATAACCCCAGATCCCGGAAACACCGACGTCATCGGGGGCTCAGCCACCGAAATAACACCGTTGGCGCATCTCATCATGGCAGTCATTGCCCCATGGACCGAACCCTTCCTGGCCTACCTTAACAGGAAAGAGCTTCCTGAGGACCAGAATGAGGCCCGCTGCATTGTCCGGCGTTCAAAGGCATACACGGTTCATGATGGAGATCTCTATAAGAAAAGCGCCACCGAAGTCCTTCAACGATGTATATCTAAGGAAGAGGGGAGGCAACTCTTGGATGAAATTCATGCCGGACTAGGCGGTCACCACATCGCAGCTTGGGCCCTTGTTAGCAAGGCCTTCCATACAGGGTTTTATTGGTCGACGGCCCGAGCAGATGCACAAGACCTTGTCCAACATTGCGTCGGATGCCAACTCTTTGCCAATCAAAGCCATATGCCCCCACTACCTTACAAACAATCCCCATCACTTGGCCTTTTGTGGTCTGGGGACTCGATATGGTTGGACCCCTTAAAGGAGGAAGCCATAAGATAAAGTATCTGCTGGTCATGGTGGATAAATTCACTAAGTGGATAGAGGCCAAACCAGTTAAAACGACCGAAGCGGGGCCAGTAATAGATCTCATATCCGGCGTGGTACACTGTTACAGTGTCCCGCACAGTATAATCACCGATAATGGCTCCAATTTTACAGCCGATGAGGTGAAAACCTGTGCGCTAATCTAGGCATTAAGCTCGATTACGCCTCTGTCTATCACCTAGAAACAAATGGTCAAGTCGAACGGGCTAATGGTCTTATTATGAGTGGCATCAAACCCATACTAGTGCGGTCTCTGAAGGAACCAGACAAGCACTGGGTGGAGGAACTTGACTTCGTACTCTGGGGGCTGTGGACCACGCCCAGGATATACACCCTTCCTCATGGTGTACGGTGCGGAAGCAGTGTTACCCCGCGATATTATTCATGACTCACCTCGAGTGCGCATGTACGAAGAGAGAGAAGCCGAGCTTGATCGGCAGGACAGCTGAGATGCCTTAGAGGAGGAGCGCGACGTCGCCAAAGCCCGTTTCACATTTTATCAACAGTAGGCTTGCAGGTATCAAAGCAGAGAAGTGCGGGCCAAGACGTATAACGTTGGTGAACTCGTTCTACGCTTGCCAAAGAAGAAAAAGGACAAACTCAAGCCCAAGTGGGAGGGTCCCTTCATCATTGACGAAGTTCTCACCGGAGGAGCGTACCGCCTACGTGATGCGTCAGATAATCACCTGGAGCCGAACCCCTGGAATGCGGCCAGACTACAACGATTTTATGCATAACACCGAACTTCATGTTCGTTTCCTCCCTCCTGTTATTTCCATTATTTATTTTCTATCTCTTTTCGTCTTTTACCTTTTTTCGTTTTCTCTTTAGCCTTACGGCTTTAGTGCGGCTAGACCATCCCTACCTGACGCGTACATCTCTAAATATGTACGTTCATTATACCTGGGGGCTTCTCCTACAGAAGCTTGCGACTATTCTTCGATCATCAAGCTCAGCACATATGCGTTCCCTTTTTTTCCCATATGTACCTTTCTTCGCCACTATATGCATCGATATGACTTAAGTTTTGGCCAAGATGGGTTGCCTGGCTCCTGTGCTTATGCCCTACGTTCCCATTAGTTCGGCTAGGGCATAAAGGGAGCACCTCTGCGATTGTTACTGCCGGGTTATCCGGATGTGTACCTCAGACTGGGTGAAGCCAAAAGCTAGCGTTCTTAAGGGAATATCCGGTCGGCGAATTAAAGGTGTTTCCGCATTCACTCCATCGTGAACCCCAGATGTTACTTACTCTACGATTTTATCAATCACAGTTCGGACATGCACATTAACATGCATGCACACCCAGGGAAAGGAACCCTTAACGAAACTATTCTCTCTGGAAGATGTTTCTTACATAATGTAATATAACATAACTAGCCGGATACACATTGTCTGTTTGAGCAATTATGATCCCTACGCCTGGTATCCACGCATACCCCAGTATATTCTACTGCTACGGTATTCGGAAACACTCCAAACCTTCGGGTCAAGAGGTTGAAGTGAAAAGGTCGGCGATGACAATTGTCTTTATTATCCAGCTAGAAGGGAAGTACATAGTCGCTCACGACTCAAACACTTCCTCCTCTATACCGTCCAAAAGGCGGTCTAATTTACAATCCTGTTGGGAATATTTGGTGGCCACCTCTACTTGGTCATATACTAAACTAACGGGAATTTCTTCCCCATTCCGCCCTAGCTGTCCGACACGTGCCATGTGATTAGGATCCAGCTTGGTATATCGCATCTTCACCATGGCCCAGGCCTCACGCGCACCCTCTCGGTAGGCTGATATCTTCCATAGCCGGACACGCCGCCACGCTCCCTTGAACAGCTCTACTAGCTTCTCCATGCTTCCTGGAGGGGAGTCGAATGGCCATAAGGCCTTGGCTACACTCCACATCGCCTACCGAGCTTGCTCGTGCAACCGCGACAGCCCTTGCAGAAGATCACTTGATGATCCGGACACCTCGCCTTCGGGGTGGTTCGTCAATACACCTGTAATTACAGCTATATCAGCTACCGTTACCTCCAAACTGTTATAAGATAAAAGCGGCCACATACTGAATATGCCACCTCGCAGCTTCTTGTTCTCCTTCACAGAGTCTGCTAGCTGGGCTCGCACATCTTTCAGTTCTTCGCCCAGTTTGGCGTTCGAATCCTGGAGTTTTTTTTTCTCTTGAACGACTTTTGTCAATACACGCTCGCCCGCTGCTAGTAGCTTTTTGGCTCCGTGTTCTTCGCTTCGAGCGGCGTCCAACTGCTCCCGTACTTGGTCTAACGGCCCAACACAAAGATAAGTACCCAGATTCACACTATCAGTGTATCGTTATGAATTTTTGATAGAGGGAAATATTACCGAGAGATGCCTTGTATTTCTCCAGTTCGACATTGGCAGCAAGCAGCTGGCGCTGACACTTTTCTAGTTCATGAGCTAGCTGGGTGTTCTTCTCCGTAAGCACCTGGTTGTACATTGATCCTTAAATCAGTTGTTTCAACAACTTTAAGTCTCAGGGGCTACTGGCATATGGTTATCATAGTCAGACAAAACAAATTTACCTACACATCTTTCAAATTTTGCTTTGTGGCCCTGTTAATTCCATCTCGAGCAGCTCGGATGTATGCATCAGCCGAGCTGAATGCGTTAAACAACTCTTCTGAAAAGCCAGGGTCTTGTAAAATGGCTCGGCGGCGCCGATGATCCATGGCACTTTCCACTTCCGAGTTGGTGAGGGATACATTGTTCGGGTCCTCGGCTGGAGGACAGTCCGGCGTCGCCCACGCATCAGCTCCCGTCTTCACGGCAGGATTTGAATCCTGGCTGCGGGAAGTATGGCCGCTCGAACCTCCGGATATAGTCCGGCACACCTTTCTCCTGACACATGGAAAACGGGAAGGTCACGGTTGGATGTGACTGCTCAGGTGCATGCTGGCGAATTCATACCTCTTCGATGAAGGTACGGCCGTGTCTTCATTTGCTTTCTTCTTGGAAGACTCGCCCGGAGTGGGGGACACCCTCTTTGGAGGTACCCTTGGAGCGGTACGGTGCACCGAACCCTTCCCCTTTTGAGCACATGATAGTGCGGTGGGTAAGAAGGAAGGAGAGATTTCTTTTGAATAAGGTGTCTTCGGATCACTTATGTGTGAAGCCGAAAGGTGCCCGGGGTAATCGGCAATAATAGGTACATATGTACCATCGTAGCTCATCTGATAGAATGTTCCCTCCTCAAGCTCCACGAGTATGTCCAGGTCTTCTTCATATCCAAGGTCAAGATCCCGGTTGCGATTCTCCGGCTGAGGGGCAGGGTCATGGATCCCCTCGATAGCCTTTCGCCATTCCTATTATGAGCATATAAGATGCTGCCTGTCAACGAATGATCCAAGGACAAGATAAATTAAGTAAAGCCGAACCTTACCTAGCTGAGAGGATTGTACATGGAAAGTCCGTCTCGATGTTGGAGATGGCTGAACTCCTCCTTCTCCCCTTTATATAGCTCGGCTAGGATCTTGTCTAGAGCGGCGGGGGTCTTCGGGCCTTTTCGGCCATAACGTGAGGCGTCGTCTTCTCCGTTATAATGCCACATGGGCAGTCCTCGGTATTGGAGTGGCTGGACCCCCCGCGTTATGGAAATTGCCATCACTTCGACTATTGACAATCCGGACTGGGCAAGCATTTTAATCTTGCCCAGTAGCAAGCTGATCTCCGCACTATCCTCTTCCACGAGGCTCCGAGGACGCCAGCTATGGTGCTTCTTCAGAGGAGCATTTGAAAACTCAGGGAGGCCTATGTGGACGGGGTCGGGTAGAGCGACGTCGTCAATGTAGAACCATTCGGAAGACCACTCTTTGGGAGCTTTCTTCGGCGTGCCAGACAGATGTCCGGTCCCGGCAATACGCCACACTTCCGCCCTCCCACTTCAAAGATTGATCCACCTTGATTGCGAGGGACGAGGCAGAACAGTCTTCTCCATAAATCAAAATGGGCCTCATAACCCAGGAATAGTTCGCATAGGGCGACATAACCCACAATGTGGAGGATGGAGCCAGGGGTAAAATTGTGCAGCTGGAGGTCGTAGTACTCCAGCAACCCTTGGAGGAATGGGTGAATTGGAAACCCCACTCCCCTTAGTAGACAGGGGACGAAGCATACCTGTTCTCCCGCAGACGGATTGGGAGAATCCTCTGCCTGGGTTTTGCCGTTGAAGGAGGCCAACCCTGCTCGAACAGGGACCATATCTGCTGGAGGGAGAAATCCCTGCGTTTGCAGCTTTGCCAATTGACTATGGGACACAAAGCACCTCTCCCACTCGCCTCTCTCTATGTTGGAACGAGAAGAGGAGCTGGGGTTGCTGGCCATGTTGGAATGGTCCTTCCTGGCAGTCTCTGAGGATTTCTCTGCTTGGTATCGAAAGGATCTGAGATCCAATCTCTTTAAATAGACACTCTTCCTTGCAGGGCTGGGGTGTTATTTGCAAAAAATACCCTGACTGTCTGCATTCGCTCGACACGTGGAAAACGAGGACATTAAGCACGTAGAAGCCGAGGGGAGACATCGAATCTATGGACAAATACACTACTTAAGGGAGGGACCCGCCTTGCAATACCGAAGATAATCCGTGTGCCGAACACCTTGCTATTGAAGACTGGTAAGGGGCTACTGAGGGAGTCCTGGACTAAGGGGTCCTCGGGTGTCCGGCCTGTTATCTATGGGCCGGACTGATGGGCTGTGAAGATATGAAGACCGAAGATGGTGCCCGTGTCCGAATGGGACTCTCCTTGGCGTGGAAGGCAAGCTTGGCGAACAACTATGAAGATTCCATATTATGTAACTGACTCTATGTAACCCTAGATTCCCCCGGTGTCTATATAAACCGGAGGACTTAGTCCGGATAGGGGATACTCAATACCGTAGTCATACAGGCTAGACTTCTAGGGTTTATCCATTACGATCTCGTGATAGATCAACTCTTGTAATACTCATATTCATCAATATCAATCAAGCAGGACGTAGGGTATTACCTCCATCGAGAGGGCCCGAACCTGGGTAAAACATCGTGTCCCCTGCCTCCTATTACCATCAACCTTAGACGCACAGTTCGGGACCCCCTACCTAAGATCCGCCGGTTTTGACAGCGACATGTGCCACCTCCTGGCTGCTGCCCTCTCTCTCCCCTAAGGCCCATTAAGGCCCATTACTTCCCCGGGGGGTTCCGGTAACCCTTCCAGCACTCCAGTTTTATCCGAAACTATCCGGATCACTTCTCGTGTCTGAATAACATGGTCCAAAACATCAATCCTTATGCCTCGACCATTTCGAGACTCCTTGTCATGTCCATGATCTCATCCGGGACTCCGAACAACCTTTGGTACATCAAATCACATAACTCATAATACAAATCGTCATCGAACGTTAAGCGTGCGGACCCTACGGGTTCGAGAACTATGTAGACATGACCGAGACACATCTCCGGTCAATAACCAATAGCGGAACCTAGATGCTCATATTGGTTCCTACATATTCTACAAAGATCTTTATCGGTCAAACCGCATAAAAACATACGTGTTCCCTTTGTCATAGGTATGTTACTTGCCCAAGATTCGATCGTCGGTATCATCATACCTAGTTCAATCTCGTTATCGGCAAGTCTCTTTACTCGTTCTGTAATGCATCATCCCGCAACTAACTCATTAGTCAGTTTGCTTACAAGGCTTTATAGTGATGAGCATTACCGAGAGGGCCCAGAGATACCTCTCCGAAACACGGAGTGACAAATCCTATTCTCGATCTATGCCAACTCAACAAACATCATCGGAGACACCTGTAGAGCATCTTTATAATCACCCAGTTATGTTGTGATGTTTGATAGCACACTAAGTGTTCCTCCGGTATTCGGGAGTTGCATAATCTCATAGTCATAGGAACACGTATAAGTTATGAAGAAAGCAACAACAATAAACTAAATAATCATAGTGCTAAGCTAACAGATGGGTCTTGTCCATCACATCATTCTCTAATGATGTGATCCCATTCATCAAATGACAACACATGTCTATGGCTAGGAAACTTAACCATCTTGGATTAATGAGCTAGTCAAAATAGAGGCATACTAGGGACACTCTGTTTGTTTATGTATTCGCACATGTACTAAGTTTCCGGTTAATACAATTCTAGCATGAATAATAAACATTTATCATGATATAAGGAAATATAAATAACAACTTTATTACTGCCTCTAGGGCATATTTCCTTTAGTCTCCCACTTGCACTAGAGTCAATAATCTAGATTACATAGTAATGATTCTAACACCCATGGAGTCTTGGTGCTGATCATGGTTTGCTCGTGAGAGAGGCTTAGTCAACGGGTCTGCAACATTCAGATCCGTATGTATCTTGCAAATCTCTCTGTCTCCCTCCTTGACTTGATAGCGGATGGAATTGAAGAGTCTCTTGATGTGCTTGGTTCTCTTCTGAAATCTGGATTCCTTTGCCAAGGCAATTGCACCAGTATTGTCACAAAATATTTTCATTGGACCCGATGCACTAGGTATTACACCTAGATCGGATATGAACTCCTTCATCCAGACTCCTTGCTGCTTCTGAAGCAGCTATGTATTCCGCTTGACATGTAGATCCCGCCACGATGCTCTGCTTAGAACTGCAACAACTGACAGCTCCACCATTCAATAAAATTACGTATCCAGTTTGTGACTTAGAGTCATCCGGATCAGCGTCAAAGATTGCATCAACGTAACCGTTTATGACGAGCTCTTTGTCATCTCCATAAACGATAAACATATCCTTAGTCCTTTTCAGGTATTTTGAGATGTTCTTGACCGCTGTCCAGTGATCCACTCCTGGATTACTTTGGTACCTCCCTGCTAAACTAATAGCAAGGCATACATCAGGTCTGGTACACATCATTGCATACATGATAGGACCTATGGCTAAGGCATAGGGAATGACTTCCAATTTCTCTCTATCTTCTGGAGTGGTCGGGCATTGAGTCTGACTCAACTTCACACCTTGTAACACATGCAAGAACCCTTTATTTGCTTGATCCATTTTGAACTTCTTCAAAACTTTATCAAGGAATGTGCTTTGTGAAAGTCCAATTAAGCGTCTTGATCTATCTCTATAGATCTTGATGCCCAATATATAAGCAACTTCACCAAGGTCTTTCATTGAAAAAGTCTTATTCAAGTATCCTTTTATGCTATTCAGAAATTCAGTATCATTTCCGATCAACAATATGTCATCCACATATAATATCAGAAATGCTATAGAGCTCCCACTCACTTTCTTGTAAATACAGTCTTCTCCAAAAGTCTGTATAAAACCATATGCTTTGATCACACTATCAAAGCGTATATTCCAACTCCGAGATGCTTGCACCAGTCCATTAATGGATCACTTGAGCTTGCACACTTTGTTAGCACCTTTTGGATCGACAAAATCTTCTGGTTGCATCATATACAACTCTTCTTTAAGATATCCATTAAGGAATGTAGTTTTGACATCCATTTGCCAAATTTCATAATCATAAAATGCGGCAATTGCTAACATGATTCAGACGGACTTAAGCATCGCTACAGGTGAGAAGGTCTCATCATAGTCAACTCCTTGAACTTGTCGAAAACCTTTCACAACAAGTCGAGCTTTGTAGACAGTAACATTACCGTCAACGTCAGTCTTCTTCTTGAAGATCCATTTATTCTCTATGGCTTGCCGATCATCGGGCAAGTCAACCAAAGTCCACACTTTGTTCTCATACATGGATCCCATCTCAGATTTCATGGCCTCAAGCTATTTCACGGAATCTGGGCTCATCATTGCTTCCTCATAGTTTGTAGGTTCGTCATGGTCAAGTAACATGACCTCCAGAACAGGATTACCATACCACTCTGTTGCGGATCTTGCTCTGGTTGACCTACGAGGTTTGGCAGCAATTTGATCAGAAGTTTCATGATCATCATTATTAGCTTCCTCACTAATTGGTGTAGGAATCACTGGAACTGATTTCAGTGATGAACTACTTTCCAATAAGGGAGAAGGTACAATTACCTCATCAAGTTCTACTTTCCTCCCACTCACTTCTTTTGAGAGAAACTCCTTCTCTAAAAAGGATCCATTCTTAGCAACGAACATCTTGCCTTCGGATCTATGATAGAAGGTGTACCCAACAGTCTCCTTTGGGTATCCTATGAAGACACATTTCTTCGATTCGGGTTCGAGCTTATCAGGTTGAAGCTTTTTCACATAAGCATCGCAGCCCCAAACTTTAAGAAACGACAACTTGGGTTTCTTGCCAAACCACATTCATATGGTGTCGTCTCAACAGTTTTCGATGGTGCTCTATTTAACATGAATGCAGCCGTCTCTAAAGCATAACCCCAAAACGATAGAGGTAAATCAGTAAGAGACATCATAGATTGCACCATATCTAATAAAGTGCGGTTATGATGTTCGGACACACCATTATGCTCTGGTGTTCCTGGTGGAGTGAGTTGCGAAACTATTCCGCATTGTTTCAAATGAAGACCAAACTCACAACTCAAATATTCACCTCCACGATCAGATCATAGAAACTTAATTTTCTTGTTACGATGATTTTCCACTTCACTCTAAAATTCTTTGAACTTTTCAAATGTTTCAGACTTATGTTTCATCAAGTTGATATACCCATATCTGCTCAAATCATCTGTGAAGGTCAGAAAATAATGATACCCGCCGTGAGCATCAACACTCATCGGACCACATACATCAGTATGTATTATTTCCAATAAGTGTGTTGCTCACTCCATTGTTCCGGAGAACAGAGTCTTAGTCATCTTGCCCATGAGGTATGGTTCGCAAGCATCAAGTGATTCATAATCAAGTGATTCCAAAAGCCCATCAGTATGGAGTTTCTTCATGCGCTTTACACCAATATGACCTAAACGGCAGTGCCAAAAATAAGTTGCACTATCATTATTAAACTTATATCTTTTGGCTTCAATACTATGAATATATGTATCACTACTATCGAGATTCAATAAAAATAGACCACTCATCAAGGGTGCATGACCATAAAAGATATTACTCATATAAATATAACAACAATTATTCTCTGATTTAAATGAATAACCGTCTCGCATCAAACAAGATCCAGATATAATGTTCATGCTTAACGCTGGCACCAAATAACAATTATTTAGGTCTAAAACTAATCCCGAAGGTAGATGTAGAGGTAGCGTACCGACCGCGATGACATCGACTTTGGAACCATTTCCCACGCGCATCGTCACCTCGTCCTTAGCCAATCTTTGCTTAATCAATAGCCCCTGTTTCGAGTTGTAAATATTAGCAACAGAACTAGTATCAAATACCCAGGCGCTACTGCGAGCATTAGTAAGGTACACATCAATAACATGTATATCAAATATACCTTTCACTTTGCCATCCTTCTTATCCGCCAAATGCTTGGGGCAGTTCCACTTCTAGTGACCAGTCCCTTTGCAGTAGAAGCACTCAGTCTCAGGCATAGGTCCAGACTTGGGCTTCTTCACTTGAGCAGCAACTTGCTTGCCGTTCTTCTTGAAGTTCCCCTTCTTCCCTTTGCCCTTCATCTTGAAACTAGTGGTCTTGTTGACCATCAACACTTGATGCTCCTTCTTGATATCTACCTCCGCAGCCTTTAGCATTGCGAAGAGCTTGGGAATTATCTTATCCATCCCTTGCATATTATAGTTCATCATGAAGCTTTTGTAGCTTGGTGGCAGTGATTGAAGAACTCTATCAATGACACTATCATCAGGAAGATTAACTCCCAGTTGAGTCAAGCGGTTGTGGTACCCAGACATTCTGTGTATATGTTCACTAACATAACTATTCTCCTCCATCTTGCAGCTGTAGAACTTATTGGAGACTTCATATCTCTCAATCCGGGCATTAATTTTCTTGAAATATTAACTTCAACTCCTGGAACATCTCATATGCTACATGATGTTCAAAACGTCATTGAAGTCTCGATTCTAAGACGTAAAGCATGGCACACTGAACTATCGAGTAGTCATCAGCTTTGCTCTGCCAGACATTCATAACATCTGGAGTAGCTCCTGCAGCGGGCTTTGCACCTAGCGGTGCTTCCAGAACGTAATTCTTCTGTGCAACAATGAGAATAATCCCCAAGTTACGGACCCAGTCCGTGTAGTCGCTACCATCGTCTTTCAACTTAGCTTTCTCTAGGAACGCATTAAAATTCAAAGGAGCAGTAGCATGGGCCATTTATCTACAACAACATAGACATGCAAAATACTATCAGGTACTAAGTTCATGTTAAATTAAAGTTAAATTAATCATATTACTTAAGAACTCCCACTTAGATAGACATCCCTCTAGTCATCTAAATGATCATGTGATCCATATCAACTAAACCATGTCCGATCATCACGTGAGATGGAGAAGTTTTCAATGGTGAACATCACTATGTTGATCATATCTACTATATGATTTATGCTCGACCTTTCGGTCTTAGTGTTTCGAGGCTCATCAAGTTTAACCTGAGTATTCTGCTTGTGCAAAACTGGCTTGCACCTGTTGTATGTGAACATAGAGCTTATCACACCCGATCATTGATATGTCTCTGTCATATCTACTTTTCCAAACACTTTTGCCCTTGTTTTGGACTCTAACTTGCATGATTTGAATGGAACTAACCCGGACTGACATTGTTTTCAGCAGAATTGCCATGGTGTTATTTTTGTGCATAAATAAAAGTTCTTGGAATGACCTGAAAATCAACGGAGATTATATTTGGAATATATAAAAAATACTAGAAGAAGAATCCACGTCAGGGGGCCCACACCCTGTCCACGAGGGTGGGGGGCGCGCCTACCCCCTGGGCGCGCCCCCTGCCTCGTGGGCTCCCTGACGCTCCACCGACCTCAACTCCAACTCCATATATTTGTGTCCGGGCAGAAAAAATTAGGGAGAAGGATTCATCATGTTTTACGATACGGAGCCGCCACCAAGCCCTAAACTCTCTCGGGAGGGCTGATCTGGAGTCCGTTCGGGGCTCCGGAGAGGGGAATCCGTCGCCATCATCATCATCAACCTTCCTCCATCACCAATTTCATGATGCTCACCGCTGTGTGTGAGTAATTCCATCCTAGGCTTGCTGGACAGTGATGGGTTGGATGAGATTTATCAAATCGAGTTAGTTTCATTAGGGTTTGATCCCTAGTATCCACTATGTTCTGAGATTGATGTTGCTATGACTTTGCTATGCTTAATGCTTGTCACTAGGGCCTGAGTGCCATGATTTCAGATCTAAACCTATTATGTTTTCATGAATATATGTGAGTTCTTGATCCTATCTTGCAAGTCTATAGTCACCTATTATGTGTTATGATCCGTTAACCCGAAGTGACAATAATCGGGACCATTACCGGTGATGACCGTAGTTTGAGGAGTTCATGTATTCACTATGTGTTAATGCTTTGGTCCGGTACTCTATTAAAAGGAGGCCTTAATATCGCTTAGTTTGCAATAGGACCCCGCTGCCACGGGAGGGTAGGACAAAAAATGTCATGCAAGTTCTTTCCCATAAGCATGTATGACTATATTCGGAATACATGCCTACATTACATTGATGAACTGGAGCTAGTTCTGTGTCACCCTATGTTATAACTGTTGCATGATCGATCGCATCCAACATAATTATCCATCACTGATCCAATGCCTATGAGCTTTTCATACATTGTTCTTCGCTTATTTACTTTTCCGTTGCTACTGTTACAATCACTATAAAACCAAAAATATTACTTTGGCCACCCTTGCCACTACTATCATATTACTTTGCCACTAAATACCTTGCTGCAGATATTAAGTTTCCAGGTGTGGTTGAATTGACAACTCAACTGCTAATACTTGAGAATATTCTTTGGCCCGCCTTGTGTCGAATCAATAAATTTGGGTTGAATACTCTACCCTCGAAAACTGTTGCGACCCCCTATACTTGTGGGTTATCAAGACAATTTTCTGGCGCCATTGCCGGGGAGCATAGCTCTATTCTTTGAGTCGCTTGGGATTTATATCTGCTTATCACTATGAAGAACTTGAAAGATCAAAGAACCAAGATTTTTCCCTCAACTACGAGGGGAGGTAAGGAACTGCCATGTAGCTCTGCACTTGATTCACCTTCTGTTTTGAGTAAACTTGTGACACCTACACATGCTAATGATTCTGATAGGTCACATGTTATTCATGATGCCACTTCTGCTTTGCATGATACTTATGTTGAAACTACTTCTATGCTTGATACTACTATGCTACTAGGTGAATTTCTTGATGAACAACTTGCTAGGGCTAGAGAGAATGAAATTATTGAAACTGATAATATTGATGAAAGTGATGATGAAGATTCTCCCCTAGATATGAATTGCCTGTTGTTCCTGAGGGTTATGTTATGGATGAAGAAACTGCTAGAGACTTCTTAGCATGCAATGATAGATCTAATCTTAAGAAATTATTAGCTAAGTTTAAAGATAAGTCTCTGAATGCTAGAATGAAATATGACCCTGCTTTTGCTACTTCACCTATCTTTATTACTGATAAGGGTTATGATTTCTCTGTCGATCCTGAGATAATTACTTTGGTTGAATCTGAACCTTTTTATGGCTATGAATCTGAAACTATTATGGCACATCTTACTAACTTAAATGATATTGACACCTTGTTTACTCATGATGAGAAAACTCGCTATCACTTTATCCTTAAGTTGTTTCCATTCTCATTAAAGGGTGATGCTAAAACATGGTTTAATTCTCTTGATCCTGGTTGTGTGTGTAGTCCCCAGGATATGACTTATTACTTCTCTGCTAAATATTTCCCCGCTCACAAGAAACAAGCTTCCTTAAGGGAAATATATAATTTTGTGCAAATTGAAGAAGAGAGTCTCCCACAAGCTTGGGGGAGGATTTTCCAATTACTTAATGCTTTGCTTGATCATCCTCTAAAGAAAAATGAAATACTTGATATCTTTTATAATGGACTAACCGATGCTTCCAGAGACCACCTGGATAGTTGTGCTGGTTGTGTTTTTAGGGAAAGAACTGTTGATCAAGCTGAATTGCTATTGAATAATATGTTGACAAATGAAAATAATTGGACACTTCCTGAACCAATTCCTAAGCCAACTCCGAAGAAAAGGGGTATTCTATTTCTCAGTCCTGAAGATATGCAAGAGGCAAAGAAATCTATGAAAGAAAAAGATATTGAAGCTGAAGATGTTAAGAATTTACCACCTATTGAAGAAATACATGGTCTTAATTTGCCGCTAGTTGAAGAAATACATGGTCTTGATAACCCGACACATGTAGTAAAGGTAAATTCTCTCTATAGATTCGATAAATGTGAAATCCCATTGACTAAGTTTGCTGACCCATGCTTGGATGAGTTTGATGACTTTATGGTTAAACAAGAAAACTTCAATGCTTATGTTGGTAGACAATTGAAACACCTTGAACACTTGGGTGATTATATGGCTAATGTTAAAGGTGAACTTAAACTTATTAGTAAAACATGCTTCTATGGTTACCACTCAAGTAGAACAAGTACTTAAAGCTCAGAATGATAATGCTGTTAGAGTTATGACTAGAGGTGGTAAAATGACTCAGGAACCTCTGTATCCTAAGGGCCATCCTAAGAGAATTGAGCAAGATTCTCAGAGAACTAATGTTGATGCACCCAGTCCTTCTAAGAGGAAGAAAAAGAAGAATGATAGGACTTTGCATGCTTCTAGTGAACCTTTTATTGACACACCTGAGAATCCTAATGATATTTCTATTTCTGATGCTGAAACATAATCTGGTAATGAACATGAACCTAATGATAATGTTAATGATGATGTTCACGTTGATGCTCAACCTAGTAATCATAATGATGTAGAGATTGAACCTGTTGTTGATCTTGATAACCCACAATCAAAGAATCAACATTATGATAAGAGAGACTTTGTTGCTAGGAAGCATGGTAAAGAAAGAGAACCACGGGTTCAGAAACCCATGCCTTTTCCTCCTAAACCGTCCAAGAAAAAGGATGGTGAGGATTTTGAGCGCTTTGCTGAAATGATTAGACCTATCTTTTTGCTTATGTGTTTGACTAATATGCTTAAAATGAATCCTTATGCTTAATATACGAAGGAAATTGTTACTAATAAAAGAAAGATTCCGGAAGCTGAAATTTCCACCATGCTTGCTAATTATACTTTTAAGGGTGGAATACCGAAGAAACTTGGAGATCTAGGAGTACCAACTATACCATGCTCCATTAAAAGAAACTATGTTAAAACTGCTTTATGTGATCTTGGAGCCGGTGTTAGTGTTAGGCCTCTCTCTTTATATCGTAGACTTGATTTGAATAAGTTGACACCTACTGAAATATCTTTGCAAATGGCTGATAAATCAACTGCTATACCTGTCGGTATTTGTGAGGATGTGCCTGTTGTGGTTGCAAACGTTACTATTTTAATGTACTTTGTTATTCTTCATATTCCCAAGGAAGATAGTATGTCTATTATTATGGGAAGACCCTTTTTGAATACTGCAGGGGCTGTTATTGATTGCACCAAATGCAATGTCACTTTTCATGTTAATGGTAATGAGCATACGGTACACTTTCCAAGGAAACAACCTCAAGTCCACAGTATCAATTATATTGGAAAAATTTCAACAATCACTATTGGAGGTTTTGAATTTCCTCTTCCTACTGTCAAGAAGAAATATGATGTTCTTATTGTTGGGGACATGCATATCCCCGTTGAGGTAACCTAGTGTTATTCGAAAATTCTTTGGTTTCATGTTATTCGAAATGAGTTTGTTAACAAGACCTGATCAACCTTGTTAGTGGATTCCTTTTGATGAGCATGAGATGGATGAATTTAGAAAACACAAATCTCTGTACCCTCTTTTTACTTTCTATTATTTATATTAAATAAATAAAAATAGTATTTTTTGTCTGTTTTCTGAATTATCCATGCAATAAAAAATACCCCGAAAATAAACGTTCTCCAAATGCCCTGAATATTAAATATGATTTTTCTAGAATATTTGAGAATATCTGGCACTAAAAACACAGCAGGGGGAGCAGCCACGTGCCCACGAGGGTGGAGGGCACGCCCCCTGCCTCGTGGACCCCACGTGTTTCCCCTCCACTTATCCTAGCCACCAAACACTCCTTCTTCCTCCCAAAAATATCACCAACCAGCTTAAACCCGAGTTCTTGCTCATCTTGCTGCCATTTTCGATCTCCTTGCTCAAAGCTCCATTCACAAAACTGCTTTGAGGGATTGTTCTTTGGTATGTGACTCCTCCAATGGTCCAATTAGTTTTTTTCTACTGCTTTATTCATTGCAAAGTTTTGCTACTTAGGTGACCCTGTTCTTGAGCTTGCATGTCAAATTTATATGGTCAAAAGTAGTTTTAATGCTTGATATGGCCTCTAGGCACTTGTAGGAGTAGTTGCTATCAATTTTGTTGAGTTTGGTTCACTTTTATTTTAAGTTACTAAAAATTTCAGAAATTTTCTGAAAATGATGAAGAGATTTTTGAGGGGCTCATTGAGCCGAAGCTCGAAGGATAAGCAAGATGAAGAGAACAAGAAGCCCAAGTATAATCTCCCACGTACTGCGGAGGTTCGGCCATGTGAATGGCCTTGTGATGAGTTCTTGAAAGAGGCCGGGATTCATGAAGATTTTTATCATTTGGCTGAGAATGCAGGCCTCACCGCCTTCCTCCATGACCAGCGTGAACAATATCTCTTACTCACCAATATCTTTGTGCAAAATTTTCATTTCCATGCTAGGAGATCACCACCTTCGTGTTGGAGATATGCCCTAGAGGCAATCATGTATGATGATATTTCCTATGTGTTTATGAATAAAGATAGTCCTTGGACATTATCAATGATGTGTATCAGCAAGTACGTGACTTGTTTGTGGGACTATGCATTGTATGATGACTGTCCTAAAAGGTCCCTAGTCGAAAGGGCTGTGTGGATGCGCAGCAAACTAGACTAGCATATGACACGGTTGATGGCTTGGTCTCACTAGCCATGGAGCATTGGATGCTAACCGGATAATATGGACTTGGAAGGATCTGGTCGGATTCGACGTAGTCGGATCCGAGTCGAGATAAGGTCTGAGTCGGACAGACCCAACTATGAGACGCAGCGATATGTCATCTGTGAGTCTCTAGTACAACATATGTTCTATGTCCTAAGACCTGAGCTGACGCATGTACTCGGGATGGTGACAGACTTGCTTTGGGCTGACCAAACACTACTCCGTAACTGGGTAGTTATAAAGGTAGGTTTCAGGTTTGTCCAGAACCATGCTGCGAGACGTGGTCGAGCAAGATGGGATTTGCCCCTCCGATCAGGAGAGATATACTCTGGGCCCCTTGTGTGATCCGACCAGGATAAGCATGGCCATGCGACAAGGATTATGAGATAATACGGTTTGTGGTTGGCATCACTGGAACGAGAAAGAGGTCGGGCTAGCACAAGGATGACAGACTCGCCTTGAGCTCGACAACATATATCACGTGGCAAAAGGAATGGAAGTGTCATGTATAGGTTCGCTAACAAGCTTCATAGTCTGCTTGGTGTTCGGCATGCCTTGCTAGAGGCCGCTACCAACCGTGTAGTTCGGAGGTGATCCAAACTGCGACCAAGCCAACTTGAACCTAAGGGGTCGCGCGCTTAAGGGAAGGAACCTACGAGGTCGGATCCGAGGACACTGGTCGGATGTGATCCGAACTGTATTCGGATTGTGGCCGAGTAGACTTATGGGCTTTAGGGTCCGTGCGAGGCCCAAGTGTTGAGCCCGCGACGGACGTCTATATATATATAGTGGAGGTGCTGCACACTCAGGCGGTTGATCGCTTCGGCACTGTCACTAGGGTTTGCATGTGTTGCGAATAGACACCTCCACTTGCCGCCGGTTGTGTGATCGGACCTAGCAGTCCGCCGCACGATGTTCCTCCTGCACGCGTGGATACCGTTAGAGGCGGTGCACTTGCGCCGCTCCGGCGAGCCTGTACGTGGGAACCGACCACCGGTTGTACAGGGGAGATCAGACGAGGAGGAGATGACCCACGTGGACACGCTGCCCCAACTCTTCTTCCGCTGCACGGCACTACGTGTCTAGTGGTAACGAACTGTGATCCATCTCCCGTAGCATGTTCTTGGTTGTTCTGCGCATAGGAAATTTTAATTTGCAGTCGAAGCACCCTACCGTAGATCCCAACACTTTGGTGGAATTTTATTTATATGATGTGCATAAGGAGATATCACTTTATGATTTTTGCCAGATCTGTTTGATACCCTTTGAGGGCAGCATAGAGGAACCACATTGTAATGATGTGGAGGGATTTATTGATATGATTTCTGTAGGGGAAACGAGGAAAGTTTCTGATGTGAGAATCACTAGCATACATTTTCCTGTTTTACGTTACTTCGCAATATTTGCTAGTAGATGCTTAATTGGTCGCGGGAATTGTGGGAACCTCAGTGCTCCGGATATTGCTATTTTTTGCCATGCCTTGTTTAATGATACTACTTTCAGCTTAGGCGCTATTGTTGCTAGGCGGTTAAATCTGAACTGTACTAAGGGCCACGTCCTCGGAGGCATCTTTGCCTCGCGCCTTGCTGCACACTTTAACATACCTATTAGACATTATGAGAAAGAGGAAAAGTTTCTACCTCCTATTGCTCTAGGTTATAAAAGTATGGTAGCACATGAGTTTATTGTTAAGGATAGGAATAAGACACTCAAATACAAATTGATATTTAACAAAAAAAATTGTGAGTTTATTACCTTGCCTGCGCCTTCTTTGTTTGACATATTTTCAGGCAAGTACCTTGTTCTGCCGGAGGACATTCTTGCCTACCGAAACCAGATGTCAGCTGCAGAGCCGGAGCCACAATCTGACCCTCACCATTAGTCTGCTTATCAGTTGAACCCGGAGGAGATCGCCAGCCAGTGGAAATCTGAGGACCCTTCTCAGTATGACCCCAGCTACAACTTTGATCCATGGGCATAGACCAACTTAGCCCAAAATCCTAAGCTTGGGGGAGTACGTGTCTCTCACCGACATTACATTCATGTTCACACACTCATGCTAGTTGTCGGTGCTTATACTTTTTCATTATATCATCCATGCTAGTTTATTTTCATTTTCTCGCTTTCTTCTTGTGTGTTTGAAAAACCTTAAGAAAAACAAAAAAATAGTTGTAGCTTTTAGTTAGTTTACTTTCCATGCCTGTAGTAGTAGTAATTAAAACAAAACCCAAAAAGATTTCTCGTTCTTCTTTTGCTTGTTGGGAGCTTTCCCGTGTAAATAGTTTTGTTTCTTTTCTTTCCTTTGGGGGTCGAGAGGAGAAGACCATAATGAAAATGTTGAGTGGCTCTTATATGCATTATTGTTGATCTAACAAAGAGCCCATATTACCTTGTCTTCTCTCTTGAATTGAATGCTTGCATATTCCAACTTAGTCCAATGCATGTGCATTACTATTATTATCCACACTATTCGCTCGTGCAAGTGAAAGGCAATAATGATGATTATATGATGAACTTATTGAGATGAGGAAAGCTGGTATGAACTCGACCTCTCTTGTTTTTGTAAATATGATTAATTCATCATTCCTGATTCAGCCTATCATGAAAGAAACATATTTGCAGTGACAATTAGAGATTATAGTTGCTTATGCCATGCTTAATTTGCTAGGAGTTTATAATGGTTTACCTTGCGTGCGAACATGCTATTAAAATGGTTGTGATGGGGTATGATGGGGTGGTATCCTCCTTTGAACGATTCGAGTGGCTTGACTTGACACATGTTCACGCATGTAGTTGAAACAAAATCAACATAGCCTCTACGATATTTATGTTCATGGTGCATTATATCCTATTCATGCTTGCATTCGGTGTTGATTAATTTTAATGCATGTTCATGACTGTTGTCGCTCTCTAGCTGGTCGCTTCCCAGTCTTTTTCCAGCCTTCACTTGTACTAAGCGGGAATACAGTTTGTGCATCCAATTCCATAAATCCCAAAGTTATTCCATATGAGTCCACCATACCTATCTATATACGGTATCTACCTGCCGTTCCAAGTAAATTTTTATGTGCCAAACTCTAAACCTTCAAATAAACATTCTGTTTTGTATGCTCGAATAGCTCATGTATCAACTAGGGCTGTCTGTATCCTCCATGCTAGGCGGGTTATTCTCAAGAGGAGTGGACTCCGCTCCTCATTCACGAGAAAATGGCTGGTCACCGGGATGCCCAGTCCCATGCTCAAATCAAATCAAAATAATTGCAAACAAAACTCCCCCATGATTGTTGTTAGTTGGAGGCACCCGTTGTTTCGAGCGAGCCATGGATTGATGCTTGTTGGTGGTGGGGGAGTATAAACTTTACCATTCTGCTTGGAAACCGCCTATAATGTGTGTAGCATGGAAGATATCGAGATCTCTCGGTTGTTATGTTGACAATGTAAGAATACCGCTCAAAATATTATTCATATCTATTTCAAAACTGAGCTCTGGCACCTCTACAAATCCCTGCTTCCCTTTGCGAAGGGCTTATCTATTTACTTTTATGTTGAGTCATCATCCTCTTATTAAAAAGCACCAGTCGGAGAGCACCACTGTCATTTGCATACATTACTGTTAGTTTACATTGAGTATGACTGTGACTGGTTGTCTTGTACCATGAATTACAATGTCTAGTCAGTCCTTGATCTTTAATGGTGCCATTGATATGAGTAAACATGAGACCTAAATGTTATTGTGAATATGGTTAGTTCATAATCTTTGCTGAAATCTTGAATACTGGCTTTACATATTTACAACAACAAGAGCAAACAGAGTTTGTAAAAGTTTTTCTTTATCACTTTCAGTTTATCAACTGAATTGCTTGAGGACAAGCAAAGGTTTAAGCTTGGGGGAGTTGATACATCTCCATCGTATATACTTTTCCAAACACTTTTGCCCTTGTTTTGGACTCTAACTTGCATGATTTGAATGGAACTAACCCGGACTGACGCTGTTTTCAGCAGAATTGCCATTATTTTTGTGCAGAAATAAAAGTTCTCGGAATGACCTGAAAATCAACGGAGATTATTTTTGGAATATATAAAAAATACTGGAAGAAGAATCCATGTCAGGGGGCCCACACCCTGTCCACGAGGGTGGGGGGCGCGCCTACCCCCTTGGCACGCCCCCTGCCTCGTGGGCCCCCTGACGCTCCACTGACCTCAACTCGAACTCCATATATTCGTGTTCGGGGAGAAAAAATCAGGGAGAAGGATTCATCGCGTTTTATGATACGGAGCCACCACCAAGCCCTAAACTCTCTCGGGAGGGCTGATCTGGAGTCCGTTCGGGGCTCCGGAGTGGGGAATCCGTCGCCATCGTCATCATCAACCTTCCTCCACCACCAATTTCATGATGCTCACCGCCGTGTGTGAGTAATTCCATCGTAGGCTTGCTGGACGGTGATGGGTTGGATGAGATTTATCATGTAATCGAGTTAGTTTTGTTAGGGTTTGATCCCTAGTATCCACTATGTTCTGAGATTGATGTTGCTATGACTTTGCTATGCTTAATGTTTGTCACTAGGGCCCGAGTGCCATGATTTCAGATCTGAACCTATTATGTTTTCATGAATATATGTGAGTTCTTGATCCTATCTTGCAAGTCTATAGTCACCTATTATGTGTTATGATCCGTTAACCCCGAAGTGACAATAATCGGGACCATTACCGATGATGACCGTAGTTTGAGGAGTTCATGTATTCACTATGTGTTAATGCTTTGGTCCGGTACTCTATTAAAAGGAGGCCTTAATATGCCTTAGTTTCCAATAGGACCCCGCTGCCACGGGAGGGTAGGACAAAAGATGTCATGCAAGTTCTTTTCCATAAGCATGTATGACTATATTCGGAATACATGCCTACATTACATTGATGAACTGGAGCTAGTTCTGTGTCACCCTATGTTATAACTGTTGCATGATCGATCGCATCCGACATAATTATCCATCACTGATCCAGTGCCTACGAGCTTTTCATACATTGTTCCTCGCTTATTTACTTTTCCATTGCTACTGTTACAATCACTATAAAACCAAAAATATTACTTTTGCCATAGTTACCAGTACTATTATATTACTTTGCTACTAAATACCTTGCTGCAGATATTAAGTTTTTAGGTGTGGTTGAATTGATAACTCAACTGCTAATACTTGAGAATATTATTTGGCTCCCCTTATGTCAAATCATTTGGGTTGAATACTCTACCCTCGAAAACTGTTGCGGTCCCCTATACTTGTGGGTTATCAATCATCATGTGAAGTCTTGGCACAATGAACTGTAGCAATGGTGCATACTCAGGGAGAACACTTATACCTTGAAATTTAGTGAGAGATCATCTTATAATGCTACCGCCGAACTAAGCAAAATAAGATGCATAAAAATATAAGCATCACATGCAATCAAATAAGTGATATGATATGGCCATCATCATCTTGTGCCTTTGATCTCCATCTCCAAAGCACCGTCATGATCACCATCGTTACTGGCTTGACACCTTGATCTCCATCGAAGCATCCATGTCGTCTCACCAACTATTGCTTCTACCACTATCGCTACCGCTTAGTGATAAAGTAAAGCAATTACATGGCGATTGCATTTCATACAATAAAGCGACAACCATATGGCTCTTGCCAGTTGCTGATAACTGTTACAAAACATGATCATCTCATACAACAATTTATATATCATCACGTCTTGACCATATCACATCACAGCAAGCCCTGCAAAAACAAGTTAGACGTCCTGTACTTTGTTGTTGCTTGTTTTATGTGGCTGCTATGGGCTTCTAGCAAGAACCATTCTTACCTACGCATCAAAACCAGAACGATTTTTTGTCAAGTGTGCTGTTTTAACCTTAACCAAGGACCGGACTTAGTCAAACTCGATTCAACTAAAGCTGGAGAAACAGACACCCACTAGCCACCCGTGTGCGAAGAACGGCAGTAGAACCAGTCTCATGAACGCGGTCATGTAATGTCGGTCTGGGCCACTTCATCCAACAATACAGCCGAATCAAAGTATGACATGATGGTAAGTAGTATGACTATTATCACCCACAACTCTTTGTGTTCTACTCGTGCATATAACATCTACGCATAGACCTGGCTGTGATATGACAGTTGGGGAACGCAGTATTTCAAAAAATTTACCTACGATCACGCAAGATCTATCTAGTAGATGCATACCAATGAGAGGGGAGAGTGTGCCTACGTACCCTTGTAGACCGAAAGTGAAAGCATTTAGTAACGCGGTTGATGTAGTCGAACGTCTTCGCGATCCAACGGATCAAGTACCGAATGCACGGCATGTCCACGATCTGGACACGTTCAGCTCGGTGACGTCCCTCGAACTCTTGATCCAGTTGTGGCCGAGGGAGAGTTTCATCAGCACGACAATGTGGTGACGGTGATGATGAAGTTACCGGCGCAGGGCTTCGCCTAAGCACTACGACGATATGACCGAGGTGTGAAACTATGGAGTGGGGGCACCACACATGGCTAAAAGATCAACTTGTGTGTCTATGGGGTGCCCCCTCCCCTGTATATAAAGGAGGGGAGGAGGAGGCCGGCCGGCCCTAGGGGCGCGCCCAAGGGGAGAGTCCTACTCCAAGTAGGAATCGGCTCCCCCCTTTCCTAGTCCAAGTAGGAGAAGAAGGAATGAGAGGGAGAGGGAAAGAGAGGCCGCGCCTCCTCCCCTAGTCCTATTCGGACTCCCCTTGGGGGGCGCCACCTCATAGATACCACCCTCTCTCTCTCCCCCTAAGGCCCATTAAGGCCCATTACTTCCCCGGGGGGTTCCGGTAACCCTTCCGGCACTCCAGTTTTATCCGAAACTATCCGGAACAGTTCCGGTGTCCGAACAACATGGTCCAGTATATAAATCCTTATGTCTCGACCATTTCGAGACTCCTCGTCATGTCCGCGATCTCATCCGGGACTCCAAACAACCTTCGGTACATCAAATCACATAACTCATAATACAAATCGTCATTGGACGTTAAGCGTGCGGACCCTACAGGTTCGAGAACTATGTAGACATGACCGAGACACATCTCCGGTCAATAACCAATAGCGGAACCTGGATGCTCATATTGGTTCCTACATATTCAATGAATATATTTATCAGTCAAACCGCATAACAACATACGTTGTTCCCTTTGTCATCGGTATGTTACTTGCCCGAGATTCGATCGTCGGTATTATCATACCTAGTTCAATCTCGTTATCGGCAAGTCTCTTTACTCATTTCGTAATGCATCATCCCGCAACTAACTCATTAGTCACCTTGCTTGCAAGGCTTTATAGTGATGAGCATTACCGAGAGGGCCCAGAGATACCTCTCCGAAACACGGAGTGAAAAATCCTATTCTCGATCTATGCCAACTCAAGAAACACCATCGGAGACACCTATAGAGCATCTTTATAATCACCCAGTTACGTTGTGACGTTTGATAGCACACTAAGTGTTCCTCCGGTATTCAGGAGTTGCATAATCTCATAGTCATAGGAACATGTATAAGTTATGAAGAAAGCAATAGCAATAAACTAAACGATCATAGTGCTAAGCTAATGGATGGGTCTTGTGCATCACATCATTCTCTAATGATGTGATCCCGTTCATCAAATGACAACACATGTCTATGGCTAGGAAACTTAACCATCTTTGATTAATGAGCTAGTCAAAATAGAGGCATACTAGGGACACTCTGTTTGTCTATGTATTCACACATGTACTAAGTTTCCGATTAACACAATTCTAGCATGAATAATAAACATTTATCATGATATAAGTAAATATAAATAACAACTTTATTATTGCCTCTAGGGCATATTTCCTTCACTGCCTCCCAACAAGCGCTATCGTTTCACGCCCTAGCTAGGCATAAGATTTCAACGATGCTCACACGAAAGATAATAATTGAAACAAAAAGAGAGCATCATGAAACATGTGACAAACACATTTAAGTCTAACATACTTCCTATGCATAGGAATTTTATAGGAAAACAAGTTGTCAAGACAAGAAATATCTAGCATACGCAAAGGAGAGGAATAAAACATTGACAATCTCAACATAACGAGAGGAAATTTAATAACATGAAAATTTCTACAACCATATTTTCCTCTCTCATAATAATTATATGTAGGATCATAATCAAATTCAATAATATATCTATCATATAAATTTTTCTCTTCACGATCCACATGCATAAAAGTTTTATGATCCTCCAAGATAGTGGAATCAACTAAAGTCATGACCTCTCCAAACCCACTTTCATCGAAAAATTCAAAAGATTGAACACTCTCCAAATATGTGGGATTATTTCTTTTGGGGAACGCAGTATTTCAAAATTTTACCTACGATCACGATAGATCTATCTAGGAGATGCATAGCAACGAGCGGGTAGAGTGTGTCTACATACCCTCGTAGACCAAAAGCAGAAGCGTTTAGTAACATGGTTGATGTAGTCGAACGTCTTCGTGATCCAACCGATCAAGTACCAAATGCACGGCACCTCCACGATCCGCACACGTTCAGCTCGATGACGTCCCTCGAACTCTTGATCCAGTTGAGGCCGAGGGAGAGTTTCGTTAGCACGATGATGTGACAATGATGATGAAGTTACCGACGCAGGGATTTGCCTAAGCACTACGACAATATGACCGAGGTGGAAATCTGTGGAGGGGGGCACCGAACACGGCTAAGAAATCAACTTGTGTGTCTATGGGGTGCCCCCTCCCCCATATATAAAGGAGGGAGGAGGAGTAGGGCCGACCTCAAGGGGTGTGCCCAAAGGGAGGATTCCTACTCCTAGTAGGAGTAGGTTTCCCCCTTTCCTAGTCCAAGTAGGAGAAGAAGGAAGGACAGGGAGAGGGAGAAGGAAAGAGGGGGGCGCCGCCCCCTCCTAGTCCAATTCGGAGCAGCCCATGGGGGGGGGCACGGCCACCCCTTGAGGCCCTTCTCTCCTTTCCCGTATGGCCCATTAAGGCCCACTACTTCCCCCGGCGAATTCCCGGAACTCTTCGGTACTCCGAAAAATACCCGAATCACTCGGAACCTTTCCGATGTCCGAAGATAGCCTTCCAATATATCGATCTTCACGTCTCAACCATTTAGAGACTCATCGTCATGTCCGTGATCTCATCTGGAACTCCAAACAACCTTCGATACATCAAATCACATAACTCATAATACAAATCGTCATTGAACGTTAAGCGTGCGGAACCTACGGGTTCGAGAACTATGTAGACATGACCGAGACACATCTCCGGTCAATAACCAATAGTGGAACCTGGATGCTCATATTGGCTCCTACATATTCTACGAAGATCTTTATCGATCAAACCGCATAACAACATATGTTGTTCCCTTTGTCATCGGCATGTTACTTACCCGATATTCGATCATCGGTGTCATCATACCTAGTTCAATCTCATCACCGGCAAGTCTCTTTACTCGTTCCGTAATGCATCATCGCGTGACTAACTCATTAGTCACATTACTTGCAAGCCTTATAGTGATGTGCATTACCGAGGGAGCCCAGAGATACCTCTTCGACAATCAGAGTGACAAATCCTAATCTCAATCTATGCCAACTCGACAAACACCATCGGAGACACCTGTAGAGCATCTTTATAATCACCCTGTTATGTTGTGACGTTTGATTGCACACTAAGTGTTCCTCCGGTATTCGGGAGTTGCATAATCTCATAGTCATAGGAACATGTATAAGTCATGAAGAAAGCAATAGCAATAAACTAAACGATCATAGTGCTAAGCTAACGGATGGGTTTTGTCCATCACATCATTCTCTAATGATGTGATCCCGTTCATCAAATGACAACACATGTCTATGGCTAGGAAACTTAACCATCTTTGATTAACGAGCTAGTCTAGTAGAGGCATACTAGGGACACTCTATTTGTCTATGTATTCACACATGTACTAAGTTTTCGGTTAATACAATTCTATCATTTTCGGGGGTGTCGTGTGACATATGCCAAAGGATGGCTTATCATGGTGGGGGATAGTAAGACGTCGTCGGTGCCAGGAAATGGAATGAGGCGTTGACATGTACGACGGCGAACTTTACCCAGGTTCGGGGCTCTCCTAGGAGATAACACCCCTACTCCTGCTCCGTGGGGTCTCCGCAAGATCAGTCAAGCAACAATGGTAGCTACAAGCTTGCTCCTTGAGCTGTTTCTCTAGAGGGGCAACAAGAACAAGGCTAGCCCTAACTTCCTCTCTCTATGGGTGTGTGTGTGTCTAAGGTATGAAACCTTTGCATGGGTGCCCTGGGGGGTTTATATAGGCCTACCCCTAGGGGTACAATGGTAATCTAGCCGGGTGTAGGACCCGCGTGTCAGTGTCTATGGTCACCGGCTTCTCCGCTGGCCGCTGGGGCCCGCCGCCTAGTGGGTCCCGCCGGCTGTCTTGTACTTCACCGATAGGCCGTGCTCGCTGCTTGCGGGTCCTGCCGGCAGCTTAACACTGTGGCGATACCCCTCATGATGTGTGCTTTGCCGGGGAAGGCATGGCTACAGTGCCGCCGTCTCGCGGGCGTTCACTGTAGCAATTCCCCATCTCCTCAGGTTAATGGCGCACAAACTCTAAGGGAGGGGGAGGGCCGCCTGCTGGGAGTCGGCCTCCCCTCCGCCGGCTGGTCGAAGCTTGCCGCCTTTCGGCTTTTGACAGACAAGTAGGGCCTGATATGTCCCGTCGTATATACTTTTCCAAACACTTTTTGCCCTTGTTTTGGACTCTAACTTGCATGATTTGAATGGAACTAACCCGGACTGACGCTGTTTTCAGCAGAATTGCCTTGGTCTTATTTATGTGAAGAAACAAAAGTTCTCGGAATGACCTGAAACTTCACGGAACGTCTTTTTGGAAATAATAAAAATCCTTGCAAAAGATGAAGACCAGGGGGCCCACACCCTAGCCATGAGGGTGGGGGGCGCGCCTGCCCCCCTGGGCGTGCCCCCTACCTCGTGGGCCCCCTGGAGCTCCTCCGACCTCAACTCCAACTCTATATATTTGCTTTCGGGGAGAAAAAAATAGAGAAGGAGGATTCATCGCGTTTTACGATACGGAGCCACCGCCAAGCCCTAAAACCTCTTGGGAGGGCTGATCTGGAGTCCGTTCGGGGCTCCGAAGTGGGGAATCCATCGCCATCGTCATCATCAACCATCCTTCATCACCAATTTCATGATTCTCACCGCAGTGCGTGAGTAATTCCATCGTAGGCTTGCTGGACGGTGATGGGTTGGATGAGATTTATCATGTAATCGAGTTAGTTTTCTTAGGGTTTGATCCCTAGTATCCACTACGTTCTGAAATTGATGTTGCTATGACTTTGCTATGCTTAATGCTTGTCACTAGGGCCCGAGTGCCATGATTTCAGATCTGAACCTATTATGTTTTCATGAATATATGAGAGTTCTTGATCCTATCTTACAAGTCTATAGTCACCTACTATGTGTTATGATCCGGCAGACCCGAAGTGACAATAATCGGGACCACTCCCGGTGATGACCGTAGTTTGAGGAGTTCATGTATTCACTATGTGTTAATGCTTTCGTCCGGTACTCTATTGAAAGGAGGCCTTAATATCCCTTAGGTTTCGCTAGGATCCCGCTGCCACGGGAGGGTAGGACAAAAGATGTCATGCAAGTTATTTTCCATAAGCACGTATGACTATATTCGGAATACATGCCTACATTACATTGATGAATTGGAGCTAGTTCTGTGTCACCCTAGGTTATGACTGTTACATGATGAACCGCATCCGGCATAATTCTCTATCACCGATCCATTTCCTACGAGCTTTCCATATATTGTTCTTCGCTTATTTACTTTTCCGTTGCTATTGTTACAATCACTACAAAATACCAAAACATTACTTTTGTTATCATTACCTTTTGCTACCGTTACCACCACTATCATATTACTTTGCTACTAAATACTTTGCTGCAGATATTAAGTTTCCAGGTGTAGTTGAATTGACAACTCAGCTGCTTATACTTGAGAATATTCATTGGCTCCCCTTGTGTCGAATCAATAAACTTGGGTTGAATACTCTACCCTCGAAAACTGTTGCGATCCCCTATACTTATGTGTTATCAAGACTATTTTTTGGCGCCGCTGCCGGGGAGCATAGCTCTATTCTTTGAGTCACTTGGGATTTGTATCTGTTTATCATTATGAAGAACTTGAGAGATCCAAAAACCAAGATTTATCTCTCAACTACGAGGGGAGGTAAGGAACGCCCATCTAGCTCTGCACTTGATTCACCTTCTGTTTTGAGTAAGCTTGCGACACCTAAACCTGCTTCTGCTATTCATTCTGATATGTCGCATGTTATTGATGATGCCACTTCTGCTATGCATGATACTTATGATGAAACTGCTTCTATGCTTGATACTACTATGCTACTTGGTGAATTTCTTGATGAACAACTTGCTAGGGTTAGAGAGAATGAAATTATTGAAACTGATAATATTGATGAAAGTGATGATGAAGACTCTCCCCCTAATGAATATGAATTGCCTGTTGTGCCTAAGGGTTATGTTCTGGATGAAGAATCTGCTAGAGCTATTCTAGCTTGCAATGATAGATATGATCTAAAGAGGTTATTAACTAAATGGAAACAGCAATCCCTTAATGCTAGAATGAAACCTGACCCTTCTTTTGCTACTTCACCTATCTGTGTTACTGATAAGGATTATGAATTCTTTGTTAATCCTGAAATAATTACTTATGGCCATGAATCTGAAACTGTTGTGGCACATCTTACTAAATTAAATGTTATAGCTACCCTGTTTACTAATGATAAGAGAACTCGCTACTTTTATATCCTTAAAATATTTCCGTTCTCATTAAAGGGTGATGCTAAGATATGGTTTTATTCTCATGATCCTGGTTGTGTGCATAGTCCCCAGGATATGATTTATTACTTCTCTGCTAAATATTTCCCTGCTCATAAGAAACAAGCTGCTTTGAGGGATATATATAATTTTGTGCAAATTGAAGACGAGAGTCTCCCATAAGCTTGGGGGAGGCTTCTCCAATTACTTAATGCTTTGCCTGATCATCCGCTTAAGAAAAATGAAATACTTGATATCTTTTATAATGGACTAACCGATGCTTCCAGAGATTACCTGGATAGTTGTGCTGGTTCTGTTTTCAGGGAAAGAACACCGGATGAAGCTGAAATTCTATTAAATAATATGTTGACTAATGAAAATAATTGGACACTTCCTGAGCCTATTCCTAAACCAACTCCGAAGAAAAGGGGTGTTCTATTTCTCAGTCCTGAGGATATGCAAGAGGCAAAGAAATCCATGAAAGAAAAGGTTATTAAAGCTGAAGATGTTAAGAATTTACCTCCTATTGAAGAAATACATGGTCTTAATTTACCGCATGTCGAAGAAATGCATAAGTTTAATCCATCTCCTACTGAAGAAATACATGGTCTTGATAACCCGACATAGGTAGTAAAGGTAAATTATCTCTATAGATATGATAAAGCTAAAATCCCATTTACTAAGTTTGCTAGCCCATGCTTAGATGAGTTTGATAAATTTATGGTTAAGCAAGAACACTTCAATGCTTATTTTGGTAGAGAATTAAAACGCAGTGTTGATATGCTTGAACACTTGGGTGATTATATGGCTAATGTCAAAGGTGAACTTAAACTTATTAGTAAACATGCTTCTATGGTTACCACTCAAGTAGAACAAGTACTTAAAGCTCAAAATGATTTGCTCAATGAATTGAATAGTAAGAATAATGACTATGCTATTAGAGTGGCTACTAGAACTGGTAAAATGACTCAGGAACCTTTGTATCCCGAAGGCCGCCCTAAGAGAATTGAGCAAGATTCTCAAAGAAATAATGTAGATGCACCTAGTCCATCTAAAAGGAAGAAATAGAAAAATGATAGGACTTTGCATGCTTCTAGTGAACCTGTTATTGATACACCTGAGAATCCAAATGATATTTCTATTTCTGATGCTGAAACACAATCTGGTAATGAACCTGAAACTAGTGATAATGTTATTGATAATGTTCATGTTGATGCTCAACCTAGTAATGATAATGATATAGAAATTGAACCTGCTGTTGATCTTCATAACCCACAATCAAAGATTCAATGTTATGATAAGAAAGACTTTGTTGCTAGGAAACATGGTAAAGAAAGAGAACCATTGGTTCAGAAACCCATGCCTTTCCCTCCCAAACCATCCAAGAAAAAGTATGATGAAGATTTTGAGCGCTTTGCTGAAATGATTAGACCTATCTTTTTGCGCATGCGATTAACTGATATGCTTAAAATGAATCCTTATGCTAAGTACATGAAAGAAATTGTTACTAATAAAAGAAAGATACCGGAAGTTGAAATTTCCACCATGCTTGCTAATTATACTTTTAAGGGTGGAATACCAAAGAAACTTGGAGATCCAGGAGTACCCACTATACCATGCTCCATTAAAAGAAACTATGTTAAAACTGCGTTATGTGATCTTGGAGCTGGTGTTATGCCTCTCTCTTTATATCATAGACTTGATTTGAATAAGTTGATGTTGGGTTTCGTAGTAATTTCAAAAAATTTCCTACGCACACGCAAGATCATGTGATGCATAGCAACGAGGGGGAGAGTGTTGTCTACGTACCAACGTAGACCGACTGCGGAAGCGATCACACAACGTAGAGGAAGTAGTCGTACGTCTTCACGATCCAACCGATCAAGCACCGAAACTACGGCACCTCCGAGTTCGAGCACATGTTCAGCTCGATGACGATTCCGGGACTTCGATCCAGCAAAGTGTCGAGGAAGAGTTCCGTCAGCACGACGGCGTGGTGACGATCTTGATGTACTACAGCAGCAGGGCTTCGCCTAAACTCCGCTACAGTATTATCGAGGAATATGGTGGCAGGGGGCACCGCACACGGCTAAGGAATAGATCACGTGGATCAACTTGTGTCTAGGGGTGCCCCCTGCCTCCGTATATAAAGGAGTAGAGGGGGGAGGCTGGCCGGCCAAGGAGGAGGGCGCAGGAGAGTCCTACTCCCTTTGGGAGTAGGATCCCCCCCCCAATCCTAGTCGGAATAGGATTCGCGGAGGGGAAAAGAGGAGGAGGGGGCCGGCCACCTCACCTAGTCCTAATAGGACTAGGGGAAGGGGAAGGCGCGCAGCCCATCTAGGGCAGCCCCTTCTCTTTTCCACTAAGGCCCACTATGGCCCATATAGCTCCCGGGGGGTTCCGGTAACCCTCCCGGTATTCCGGTAAAATCCCGATTTCACCCGGAACACTTCCGATATCCAAACATAGGCTTCCAATATATCAATCTTTATGTCTCGACCATTTCGAGACTCCTCGTCATGTCCATGATCACATCCGGGACTCCGAACAACATTCGGTACATCAAAATGCATAAACTCATAATATAACTGTCATCGTAACCTTAAGCGTGCGGACCCTACGGGTTCGAGAACAATGTAGACATGACCGAGACATGTTTCCGGTCAATAACCAATAGCGGGACCTGGATGCCCATATTGGCTCCTACATATTCTACGAAGATCTTTATCGGTCAGACCGCATAACAACATACGTTGTTCCCTTTGTCATCGGTATGTTACTTGCCCGAGATTTGATCGTCGGTATCCAATACCTAGTTCAATCTCGTTACCGGCAAGTCTCTTTACTCGTTCCGTAATACATCATCTCACAACTAACATATTAGTTGTAATGCTTGCAAGGCTTATGTGATGTGTATTACCGAGAGGGCCCAGAGATACCTCTCCGACAATCGGAGTGACAAATCCTAATCTCGAAATACGCCAACCCAACATCTATCTTTGGAGACACCTGTGATGCTCCTTTATAATCACCCAGTTACGTTGTGACGTTTGGTAGCACCCAAAGTGTTCCTCCGGCAAACGGGAGTTGCATAATCTCATAGTCATAGGAACATGTATAAGTCATGAAGAAAGCAATAGCAACATACTAAACGATCGGGTGCTAAGCTAATTGAATGGGTCATGTCAATCAGATCATTCAACTAATGATGTGATCCCATTAATCAAATAACAACTACTTTGTCTATGGTTAGGAAACATAACCATCTTTGATTAATGAGCTAGTCAAGTAGAGGCATACTAGTGACACTCTGTTTGTCTATGTATTCACACATGTATTATGTTTCCGGTTAATACAATTCTAGCATGAATAATAAACATTTATCATGATATAAGGAAATAAATAATAACTTTATTATTGCCTCTAGGGCATATTTCCTTCAGTCTCCCACTTGCACTAGAGTCAATAATCTAGTTCACATCGCTATGTAATTAACACCAATAGTTCACATCTTTATGTGATTGGTTCACATCTTCATGTGACTAACATCCAAAGGGTTTACTAGATTCAATAATCTAGTTCACATCGCTATGTGATTAACACCCAAAGAGTGATCATGTTTTGCTTGTGAGAGAAATTTAGTCAACGGGCCTGCCAAATTCAGATCCGTATGTATTTTGCAAAATTCTATGTCTACAATGCTCTGCACGGAGCTACTCTAGCTTATTGCTCCCACTTTCAATATGTATCTAGATCGAGACTTAGAGTCATCCAGATCTGTGTCAAAACTTGCATCGACGTAACCTTTTACGACGAACCTTTTTGTCACCTCCATAATTGAGAAATATTTCCTTATTCCACTAAGGATAATTTTGACCGCTATCCAGTGATCTACTCTTAGATCACTATTGTACTCCCTTGCTTAACACAATGTAGGGTATACAATAGATCTGGTACACAGTATAGCATACTTTATAGAACCTATGGCTGAGGCATAGGGAATGACTTTCATTCTATTTCTATCTTCTGCCGTGGTTGGGCTTTGAGTCTTACTCAATTTCACACCTTGTAATACAGGCAAGAACTCTTTCTTTGACTGCTCCATTTTGAACTACTTCAAAATCTTGTCAAGTTATGTACTCATTGAAAAAACTTATCAAGCGTCTTGATCTATCTCTACAGATCTTGAAGCTCAATATGTAAGCAGCTTCACCGAAGTCTTTCTTTGAAAAACTCCTTTCAAACACTCCTTTTATGCTTTACAGAATAATTCTACATTATTTCCGATCAACAATATGTCAATCACTTATACTTATCAGAAATGCTGTAGTGCTCCCACTCACTTTCTCGTAAATACAGGCTTCACCGCAAGTCTGTATAAAACTATATGCTTTGATCAACTTATCAAAGCGTATATTCCAACTCCGAGATGCTTGCACCAGTCCATAGACGGATCGCTGGAGCTTGCATATTTTGTTAGTACCTTTAGGATTGACAAAACCTTCTGGTTGTATCATATACAACTCTTCTTTAATAAATCTATTAAGGAATGCAGTTTTGTTTATCCATTTGCCAGATTTCATAAAATGCGGCAATTGCTAACATGATTCGGACAGACTTAAGCATAGATACGAGTGAGAAAACTCTCATCGTAGTCAACACCTTGAACTTGTCGAAAACCTTTTGCGACAATTCTAGCTTTTTAGATAGTAACACTACTATCAGCGTCCGTCTTCCTCTTGAAGATCCATTTATTCTCAATTGCTTGCTGATTATTGGGCAAGTCAACCAAAGTCCATACTTTGTTCTCATACATGGATCCCATCTCAGATTTCATGGCTTCAAGCCACTTTGCGGAATCTGGGCTCACCATCGCTTCTTCATAGTTCGTAGGTTCATCATGATCTAGTAGCATGACTTCCAGAACAGGATTACCGTACCACTCTGGTGCGGATCTTACTCTGGTTGATCTACGAGGTTCGGTAGTATCTTGATCTGAAGTTTCATGATCATTATCATTGGCTTCCTCACTAACTGGTGTAGGCGTCACTGAAACAGTTTTCTGTGATGAACTGCTTTACAGTAAGGGAGCAGGTACAGTTACCTCGTCAAGTTCTACTTTCCTCCCACTCACTTCTTTCGAGAGAAACTCCTTCCCTAGAAAGGATCCATTCTTAGCAACGAATGTCTTGCCTTCGGATCTGTGATAGAAGGTGTACCCAACAGATTCCTTTGGGTATCCTATGAAGACACATTTCTCCGATTTGGGTTCGAGCTTATCAGGTTGAAGCTTTTTCACATAAGCATCGCAGCCCCAAACTTTAAGAAACAACAACTTTGGTTTCTTGCCAAACCACAGTTCATAAGGCGTCGTCTCAACGGATTTTGATGGTGCCCTATTTAACGTGAATGCAGCCGTCTCTAGAGCATAACCCCAAAACGATAGCGGTAAATCAGTAAGAGACATCATAGATCGCACCATATCTAGTAAAGTACGATTACGACGTTCGGACACACCATTATGCTGTGGTGTTCCGGGTGGCGTGAGTTGCGAAACTATTCCACAGTTTTTCAAATGTACACCAAACTCGTAACTCAAATATTCTCCTCCACGATCAGATCGTAGAAACTTTATTTTCTTGTTACGATGATTTTCAACTTCACTCTGAAATTCTTTGAACTTTTCAAATGTTTCAGACTTATGTTTCATTAAGTAGATATACTCATATCTGCTCAAATCATCTGTGAAGATCAGAAAATAATGATACTTGTTGTGAGCCTCAATATTCATCGGACCACATACATCAGTATGTATGATTTCCAACAAATCTGTTGCTCGCTCCATTGTTCCGAAGAACAGAGTCTTAGTCATCTGGCCCATGAGGCACGGTTCGCAAGCATCAACTGATTTATAATCAAGTGATTCCAAAAGCCCATCAGCATGGAGTTTCTTCATGCGCTTTACACCAATATGACCTAAACGGTAGTGCCACAAATAAGTTGCACTATCATTATTAACTTTGCATCTTTTGGTTTCAATATTATGATTATGTGTATCACTACGATCGAGATCCAACGAACTATTTTCATTGGGTGTGTAACCATATAAGGTTTTATTCATGTAAACAGAACAACAATTTATTCTCTTACTAAATGAATAACCGTTTTACAATAAACATGATCAAATCATATTCATGCTTAACGCAAACACCAAATAACACTTATTCAGGTTCAACACTAATCCCGAAAGTATAGGGAGTGTGCGATGATGATCATATCAATCTTGGAACCACTTCCAACACACATCGTCACTTCACCCTTAACTAGTCTCTGTTTATTCTGCAACTCCCGTTTCGAGTTACTAATCTTAGCAACTGAACTAGTATCAAATACTGAGGGGTTGCTATAAACACTAGTAAAGTACACATCAATTAGATGTATATCAAATATACTTATGTTCACTTTGCCATCCTTCTCATCCGCCAATAACTTGGGGTAGTTCCGCTTCTAGTGACCAGTCCCTTTGCAGTAGAAGCACTTAGTCTCAGGCTTAGGACCAGACTTGGGCTTCTTCACTTGAGCAGCAACTTGCTTGCCGTTCTTTTTGAAGTTCCCCTTGTTCCCTTTGCCCTTTTCTTGAAACTAGTGGTCTTGTTAACCATCAACACTTGATGTTTTCTTGATTTCTACCTTCGTCGATTTCAGCATCACGAAGAGCTTGGGAATTACTTTTGTCATCCCTTGCATATTATAGTTCATCACGAAGTTCTACTAACTTGGTGATGGTGACTAGAGAATTCTGTCAATCACTATTTTATCTGGAAGATTAACTCCCACTTGATTCAAGCGATTGTAGTACCCAGACAATCTGAGCACATGCTCACTAGTTGAGCGATTCTCCTCCATCTTTTAGCTATAGAACTTGTTGGAGACTTCATATCTCTCAACTCGGGTATTTGCTTGAAATATTAACTTCAACTCCTGGAACATCTCATATGGTCCATGATGTTCAAAACGTCTTTGAAGTCCCGATTCTAAGCTGTTAAGCATGGTGCACTAAACTATCAAGTAGTCATCATATTGAGCTAGCGAAACGTTCATAACGTCTGCATCTGCTCCTGCAATAGGCCCGTCACCTAGCGGTGCATCAAGGACATAATTATTCTATGCAGCAATGAGGATAAACCTCAGATCACGGATCCAATCCGCATCATTGCTACTAACATCTTTCAACACAATTTTCTCTAGGAACATATCAAAATAAACATATGAAAGCAACAATGCGAGCTATTGATCCACAACATAGATATGCTAATACTACCAGGACTAAGTTCATGATAAATTAAAGTTCAATTAATCATATTACTTAAGAACTCCCACTTAGATAGACATCCCTCTAATCTTCTAGGTGATAACGTGATCCAAATCAACTAAACCATAACCGATCATCACGTGAAATGGATTAGTCTTCAATGGTGAACATCATTATGTTGATCATATCTACTATATGATTCACGCTCGACCTTTCGGTCTCCGTGTTCCGAGGCCATATCTGCATATGCTAGGCTCGTCAAGTATAACCCAAGTATTCTGCGTTGCAAAACTGGCTTGCACCCGTTGTAGATGGACGTAGAGCTTATCACACCCGATCATCACGTGGTGTCTGGGCACGACGAACTTTGGCAACGGTGCATACTCAGGGAGAACACTTCTTGATAATTTAGTGAGAGATCATCTTATAATGCTACTGTCAATCAAAGCAAGATAAGATGCATAAAAAGATAAACATCACATGCAATCAATATAAGTGATATGATATGGCCATCATCATCTTGTGCTTGTGATCTCCATCTCCGAAGCACCGTCATGATCACCATCGTCACCGGCGCGACACCTTGATCTCCATCGTAGCATCGTTGTCGTCTCGCCAATCTTATGCTTCCACGACTATCACTACCGTTTTAGTAATAAAGTAAAGCATTACATCGCGATTGCATTGCATACAATAAAGCGACAACCATATGGCTCCTGCCAGTTGCCGATAACTCGGTTACAAAACATGATCATTTCATACAATAAAATTCAGCATCATGCCTTCATCATATCACATCACAACATGCCCTGCAAAAACAAGTTAGACGTCCTCTACTTTGTTGTTGCATGTTTTACGTGGCTGCTACGGGCTTAAGTAAGAACCAATCTCACCTACGCATCAAAACCACAACGATAGTTTGTCAAATAGACTCCGTTTTAACCTTCGCAAGGACCGGGCGTAGCCATACTTGGTTCAACTAAAGTTGGAGAGACAGTCGCCCGCAAGCCATCTATGTGCAAAGCACGTCGAGGGAACCGGTCTTGCGTAAGCGTACGCGTAAGGTTGGTCCGGGTCGTCTCGTCCAACAATGCCGCCGAACCAAAGTATGACATGCTGGTAGGCAGTATGACTTGTATCGTCCACAACTCACTTGTGTTCTACTCGTGCATATAACATCAACATAAATAACCTAGGCTCTGATACCACTGTTGGGTTTCGTAGTAATTTCAAAAAATTTCCTACGCACACGCAAGATCATGTGATGCATAGCAACGAGGGGGAGAGTGTTGTCTACGTACCAACGCAGACCGACTGCGGAAGCGATCACACAATGTAGAGGAAGTAGTCGTACGTCTTCACGATCCAACCGATCAAGCACCGAAACTATGGCACCTCCGAGTTCGAGCACATGCTCAGCTCGATGACGATCCCCGGACTTCGATCCAGCAAAGTGTCGAGGAGGAGTTCCGTCAGCACGACGGCGTGGTGACGATCTTGATGTACTACAGCAGCAGGGCTTCGCCTAAACTCCGCTACAGTATTATCGAGGAATATGGTGGCAGGGGGCACCGCACACGGCTAAGGAATAGATCACGTGGATCAACTTGTGTCTAGAGGTGCCCCCTGCCTCCGTATATAAAGGAGTAGAGGGGGGGAGGCTGGCCGGCCAAGGAGGAGGGCGCAGGAGAGTCCTACTCCCTCTGGGAGTAGGATTCCCCCCCCCCCAATCCTAGTCGGAATAGGATTCGCGGAGGGGAAAAGAGGAGGAGGGGGCCGACCACCTCTCCTAGTCCTAATAGGACTAGGGGAAGGGGAAGGCGCGCAGCCCATCTAGGGCAGCCCCTTCTCTTTTCCACTAAGGCCCACTATGGCCCATATAGCTCCCGGGGGGTTCCGGTAACCCTCCCCGTATTCCGGTAAAATCCCGATTTCACCCGGAACACTTCCGATATCCAAACATAGGCTTCCAATATATCAATCTTTATGTCTCGACCATTTCGAGACTCCTCGTCATGTCCATGATCACATCCGGGACTCCGAACAACATTCGGTACATCAAAATGCATAAACTCATAATATAACTGTCATCGTAACCTTAAGCGTGCGGACCCTACGGGTTCGAGAACAATGTAGACATGACCGAGACATGTTTCCGGTCAATAACCAATAGCGGGACCTGGATGCCCATATTGGCTCCTACATATTCTACGAAGATCTTTATCGGTCAGACCGCATAACAACATACGTTGTTCCCTTTGTCATCGGTATGTTACTTGCCCGAGATTTGATCGTCGGTATCCAATACCTAGTTCAATCTCGTTACCGGCAAGTCTCTTTACTCGTTCCGTAATACATCATCTCACAACTAACATATTAGTTGTAATGCTTGCAAGGCTTATGTGATGTGTATTACCGAGAGGGCCCAGAGATACCTCTCCGACAATCGGAGTGACAAATCCTAATCTCGAAATACGCCAACCCAACATCTATCTTTGGAGACACCTGTGATGCTCCTTTATAATCACCCAGTTACGTTGTGACGTTTGGTAGCACCCAAAGTGTTCCTCCGGCAAACGGGAGTTGCATAATCTCATAGTCATAGGAACATGTATAAGTCATGAAGAAAGCAATAGCAACATACTAAACGATCGGGTGCTAAGCTAATTGAATGGGTCATGTCAATCAGATCATTCAACTAATGATGTGATCCCATTAATCAAATAACAACTACTTTGTCTATGGTTAGGAAACATAACCATCTTTGATTAATGAGCTAGTCAAGTAGAGGCATACTAGTGACACTCTGTTTGTCTATGTATTCACACATGTATTACGTTTCCGGTTAATACAATTCTAGCATGAATAATAAACATTTATCATGATATAAGGAAATAAATAATAACTTCATTATTGCCTCTAGGGCATATTTCCTTCAGTTGACACCTACTGAAATATCTTTGCAAATGGCTGATAAATCAACTGCTATACCTGTCGGTATTTGTGAGGATGTGCCTGTTGTGGTTGCAAACGTTACTATTTTAACGGACTTTGTTATTCTTGATATTCCCGAGGACGATAGTATGTCTATTATTCTTGGAAGACCCTTTTTGAATACTGCAGGGGCTGGTATTGATTGCAACAAAGGCAATGTCACTTTTCATGTTAATGGTAATGAGCATATGGTACACTTTCCGAGGAAACAACCTCAAGTCCACAGTATCAATTCTATTAGAAAAATTCCATCGATTATTTTTGGAGGTTTTGAATTTCCTCTTCCTATTGTCAAGAAGAAATATGATATTCTTATTGTTGGGGATGTGCATATCCCCGTTGAGGTAACCTAGTGTTATTCGAAGATTCTCCGGTTCCATGTTATTCGAAATGAGTTTGTTAACAAGACCTGATCAACCTTGTTAGTGGATTCCTTTTGATGATCATGAGATGGATGAATTTAGAAAACACAACTCTCTGTACCCTCCATCTACTTTCTGTTATTTATATTAAATAAAATAAAATAAGTATTTTCCGTTTGTTGTCTGAATTATCCATGCAATATAAAAATACCCCAAAAATAAAAGTTCTCCAAATACCCTTAAATTTAAATATGATTTTTTTCTGGAATATTTGAGAATATTTGGCACTGAGAACACAACACGGGGGGCATCCACCTGGCCACGAGGGTGGAGGGCGCGACCTACCCCCTGGACGCGCCCCCTACCTTGTGGGCCCATGGTGGCCCTCCTCCACTTATTCCTGCACCCACACACTCCTTCTTCCTCCCACAAACACGATTATCCAGTTCAAACCCGAGTCCAAGCTCATTTTGCCGCCATTTTCGATCTCGTTGCTCAAAGTACCTCTCACAAAACTGCTTGGGGGATTGTTCCTTGGTATGTGACTCCTCCATTGGTCCAATTAGTTTTTGTTCTAGTGCTTTATTCATTGCAAATTTGTACTGCCTAGGTGACCCTGTTCTTGAGCTTGCATGTCAAATTTATGTGGTTCCAAGTAGTTTTGATGCATGATATAGGCTCTAGGCACTTGCAGGAGTAGTTTCTATCAATTTTGTTGAGTTTGGTTAACTTTTATTTGAAGTTACTGAAAATTTCAGAAATTTTTCAGAGGAAGAAATATGTTTAGGAAAATGTACCAAGGTGGCTCTTCAAGGAAACAAGAACCCATGCTTGCAATGCATGATGCTGATGATGAGCCACCAAGGGACGCTCCAGTGCGGCCCTGTGAATGGCCTTCAGAGGACTTTATGGATCAAGCGGAAATCAAGGAAGAATTTAACGCATATTTGCGTAATGCTGATCTTGTGAGCTTCGAGGAGGAAAAGTGCCGCCAATACCACTATCTCACTAGTTCCTTTGTGAGGAGGTTTGAATTTTCATCTTCACGCAATTCTCCAACTGTCCTGTTTGATCTTTATGAAAAATCTTATACGATGGACTTAGAGGATTTTACCACTACTTGCAAACTTCCACAATGGGGTAGTGTTAGGGAACCTCGCAAATCTGAATTTACATATTTTCTTGCTAGTATAACTGTGGGGGAATCTAGAGATATAACACAAGCTACCATAGGGAGCATTCACTTTCCTGCTATACATTATTTTGCTCTCTTCATAGGTAGATGCATTAATGGTAAAGATGAGGCATGTCACATGTGTGTCCCTGACCTCAATATTCTTAGGAGTGCTGTGTTAGGAGATAAATCTTATAATTTGGGAGCCATTGTTGCACATAGGTTGCATCTTAGTAGATTTAATGGAGATTTCTTTGGTGGAATTTATGCAACCCGCACAGCTAATTTTCTTGGTATAGCCATACATGAGGATGATATTGAGTTGCCTCCTTCTTATTTGGATTATGAGGCTATGGTTCGTCATCAGTTTGTTGAGAGGAACGATTAGTTCCTCCAGTACCGACTAATCTTTAACAGACGACGCACCTATCACGTCGCTCTCCCTGCTTCTACTTTCTTTGACTTTCAGGCAAAAATGAGATATTTTATAACCAGAGAGGAGGCGGAAGAGTATAAGAGGTGAGCTGAGATAGCTCGCCTCCAAGCTGCAGCCCACGATGCAATGACTGCTGCATCGCAGTACGACCCAGTTACAACTTTGGATATCCGCCAGGCCAACCATGGCCATAGACCAACTTAGGCCAAAAGCCTAAGCTTGGGAGAGTACGTATTTCTCACCGGCATTACATTCATCTTCACACACTCATTGCTAGATGTTGGTGCTCATACTTTTTCGTTGTATCATCCATGCTAGTTTATTTCCTTTTTATGCTTTCTTCTTGTGTGTTTAATAAACCTTAAGAAAAACAAAAAAATTAGTTGTAGCTTTTAGCTAGTTTTAATTTCCATGCTTGTAGTAGTAATTAAAAAGAAAACCCAAAAAGATTTCCTGTTCTTCTTTTTGCTTGTTAGGAGCTTTCCCGTGTAAATAGTTTTATTTCTTTTCTTTTCTTTGGGGGTCGACAGGAGAAGACCGTAATTAAATTGTTGAAGTGGCTCTTATATGCATTATTGTTGATCTGACCAAAGAACCCATACTGCCTTGTCTTCTCCTGTTTATTGAATGCTTGGAGATTCAAGCTTAGTCCAATGCACGTGCACTATTATTATTATCCACATCGTTCGGTCGTGCAAGTGAAAGGCAATTATGATGATATATGATGGACTGACTGAGATGAGAAAAGTTGGTATGAACTCGACCTCTCTTGTTTTTGTAAATATGAGTAGTTCATCGTTCCTGATTCAGCCTATTATGAATAAACATGTTTGCAATGACAACTAGAGATCATAGTTTCTTGTGCCATGCTTGATTAGCTAGGAGTTTATAATGGTTTACCTTGCGTGCCAACATGCTATTAAAATGGTTGTGATGTGGTATGATAGGGTGGTATCCTCCTCTGAATGATTTAAGCAACTTGACTTGGCACATGTTCACGCATGTAGTTGAAACAAAATCAACATAGCCTTCACGATATTTATGTTCATGGTGGATTATATCCTACTCATGCTTGCATTCGGTGTTGATTAATTTTAACGCATGTTCATGACTGTTGTCGCTCTCTAGCTGGTCACTTGCCAGTCTTTTTCTAGTCTTCACCTGTACTAAGCGGGAATACTACTTGTGCATCCAATCTCATAAACCCCAAAGTTATGCCATATGAGTCTACCATACCTACCTATTTACGGTATCTAGCTGCCGTTCCAAGTAAATTTGTATGTGCCAAGCTCTAAACCTTCAAATAAATATCCTATTTTGTATGCTGGAATAGCTCATGTATCAACTAGGGCTGTCTGTATCTTCCATGTTAGGCGGGTTATTCTCAAGAGGAGTGGACTCAGCTCCTCACTCACGAGAAAGTGGCTGGTCATCGGGATGCCCAGTCCTAGGCTTTATGCAAACTAAATCAAAATAATTGCAAACAAAACTCCCCCTGGGACTCTTGTTAGTTGGAGGCACTCGTTGTTTCGAGCAAGCCATGGATTGATGCTTGTTGGTGGAGGGGGAGTATAAACTTTACCATTCTGTTTGGGAACCACCTATAATGTGTGTAGCATGGAAGATATCGCCATCTCTTGGTTGTTATGTTGACAATGAAAGTATACCACTCAAAATATTATTCACCTCTATTTCAGAACCGAGCTCTGGCACCTCTACAAATCCCTGCTTCCCTCTGCGAAGGGCCTATCTATTTACTTTTATGTTGAGTCATCATCCTCTTATTAAAAAGCACCAGTTGGAGAGCACCGCTATCATTTGCATTCATTACTGTTAGTTTACATTGAGTATGACTTGACTGGATCTCTTTTACCATGAATTACAATGTCTAGTCAGTCCTTGATCTTTAAAGGTGCTCTGCATTTATGTTTTGCGGTCTTAGAAAGGGCTAGCGAGATACCATCTTGTTATATCATATTATGATTGTTTTGAGAAAGTGTTGTCATCCGAGATTTATTATTATTGCTCGCTAGTTGATTATGCCATTGATATGAGTAAACATGAGACCTAAGCGTTATTCTGAATATGGTTAGTTTATAATCTTTGCTGAAAACATGAATGCTGGCTTTACATATTTACAACAACAAGAGCAAACAGAGTTTGTAATTTTTTTCTTTATCACTTTCAGTTTGTCAACTGAATTGCTTGAGGACTAGAAAAGGTTTAATCTTGGGGGAGTTGATACGTCTCCATCGTATCTACTTTTCCAAACACGTTTGGCCTTGTTTTCGACTCTAACTTGCATGATTTGAATGGAACTAACCTGGACTGACGTTGTTTTCAGTAGAAGTGCCATGGTGTTTTTTATGTGCAGAAACAAAAGTTCTCGGAATGACCTGAAACTTCATGGAAGGTCTTTTTGGAAATAATAAAAAAATCCTTGCAAAAGATGAGGACCAGGGGCCCACACCCTAGCCACGAGGGTGGGGGGGCGCCCCCTACCTCGTGGGCCCCCTGGAGCTCCTCCGACCTCAACTCCAACTCTATATATTTGCTTTTGGGGAGAAATAAATAGAGAAGGAGGATTCATCGCGTTTTACGATACGGAGCCGCCGCCAAGCCCTAAAACCTCTCAGGAGGGCTGATCTGGAGTCCGTTCGGGGCTCTGGAGAGGGGAATCCGTCGCCATCGTCATCATCAACCATCCTCCATCACCAATTTCATGATGCTCACCATCGTGCGTGAGTAAATCCATCGTAGGCTTGTTGGACGGTGATGGGTTGGATGAGATTTATCATGTAATCGAGTTAGTTTTGTTAGGGTTTGATCCCTAGTATCCACTACGTTCTGAGATTGATGTTGCTATGACTTTGCTATGCTTAATGCTTGTCACTAGGGCCCGAGTGCCATGATTTCAAATCTGAACCTATTATGTTTTCATGAATATATGAGAGTTCTTGATCCTATCTTGCAAGTCTATAGTCACCTACTATGTGTTATGATCCGGCAACCCCAAAGTGACAATAATCGGGACCACTCCCGGTAATGACCGTAGTTTGAGGAGTTCATGTATTCACTATGTCTTAATGCTTTGGTCTAGTACTCTATTAAAAGGAGGCCTTAATATCCCTTAGTTTCCACTAGGACCCCACTGCAACGGGAGGGTAGGACAAAAGATGTCATGCAAGTTCTTTTCCATAAGCACGTATGACTATATTCGGAATACATGCCTACATTACATTGATGAATTGGAGCTAGTTCTGTGTCACCCTAGGTAATGACTGTTAGATGATGAACCGCATCCCGTATAATTCTCTATCACCGATCCATTGCCTACGAGCTTTCCATATATTGTTCTTCGCTTATTTACTTTTCCGTTGCTATTGTTACAATCACTACAAAATACCAAAAACATTACTTTTGTTATCATTACCTTTTGCTATCATTACCACTACTATCATATTACTTTGCTACTAAATACTTTGTTGTAGATATTAAGTTTCCACGTGTGGTTGAATTGACAACTCAGCTGCTAATAATTGTTAATATTCTTTGGCTCCCCTTGTGTCGAATCAATAAATTTGGGTTGAATACTCTACCCTCGAAAACTGTTGCGATCCCCTATACTTGTGGGTTATCAGGGCCCGCCGCCAGTGGGCCATACCGACAGCCCGTAGTGGGGGCATGGCCTTCTCTGCCATGAGTGATGTCACGGGCCGCGTGGCAACAGTGCCGCGCCAGACGGGGGTGTCCGTCCAGTACGCTGCACTGTGGCCACGCTCCGCCCTGGATTCGGGGGTGGCAGACGGTACTGTAGCCACACCCGTCTTGTTGCCTTAGTGTGGTGCAAACGTTGAGGGCATGAGGGACCGCCTGCTAGGAGTCGGCCTCTCTGGAGGCCTCCTGCTAGGAGTCGGCCCATCTCATGCCTTTCTTTTGAAAAGCGCAGCCCTCCGGCAGCCGGCCGATGTTACTAGCCGGCCCATAGAAGGCGGTACTTCGTCCTTAGGGTTCGAGGGGCGCAGCCGGGCCTGATGTCTTGAATCGCCATGTGGAGCAGATGAGGCTACCTGTGGTCATTTACTCCGATAGTAGTCCCCGAAGCTGGTGGGGCGCCGCCGCTGTGAAGGCAAGAAGCCTCAGCAGCCTCCTACTCCGAGTGGTCTGATGATCTTGTTTCGTCCGCCCTTTGAAGTGCCGACTGGTACGAACCGGCTGCAACCTGGTGGACCGCCTGATGGTTTTGAAACGTCACAGCGGGAGCCGGGTGGCGCGCCAGCTGGCTGGGCCGGCCTGCCGGCTCACGCGTGTGATGGGACGTCGCCACAGGCTGGGGCCCGCCACTAACGTGCCTCGGAGCACGCGCGGATCCGGTGCGGCCGAGGCGAATGGTTGGAATCCCGCCGCGCAGTAACTACACACCGTTACTGCGCGGTTAACACGGGGTCGTGGGGGCTTGGGCGCAGTTAATCCCACGACCCCCACGTTCTTGCCCCTTCGGCTTCGCCGCCTGGGGCTGTAAGTAGGGGGAGGTGAGGGGTGGCAGATGCACGCACGCCCCCACTCTCTGCTCTTCTTCCTCCCGCTGCTGCCGCTGCGCTCCCGTTGCCTTGCCGAAGCGCCACTGCAGCTCCTAGTCGCCGAGTGCGTCTCGCCCGCGGAGCTGCTGCACCACCGCGGGTTCGCTCGCTCGCCCAAGTTCTTCGCCTCCGTCGAGTCCGAGCCTCATGGCGCAGGCCGGGGCTTGGGATGGATCCAACAATCATGAAGATCACATCGCCTTCCTACTCCAAACGCGACAGCTGCCGGGCGAGGACTACGTCCGGGCACGTCCGCCGCCTGAGGGGGAGATCGTGTCGGCGCCGTAGGAAGGCGAGCGGGCCGTCTTTCGCTCGCACTTCATCTGCGGCCTCGGCCTGCAGGCGAGTGACTTCCTTCGAGCCTTCCTCCACTTCTACCGCCTTCAGCCGCACCACCTGACGCCCAATATGGTGGTGTTGCTATCGGCCTTCATTACCCTCTACGAGGGATATCTCGGCATTCGCCCCACCCTCAAGCTGTGGTGGGAATTCTTCTACACCAAGCTCGGCACCGCCGCCAAGAACGAGGAGGCTCAGTGCGGCGCCTTCGTTGCAGTGCGTCGCCCGGGTGCCGGGAACTTCTTCTCGGCCATCAGCCTGACACAGTCGGTCAAGCTTTGGCAGCGGTCATACTTCTACTTGAAGAACGTCCACCCGGAGCACGACTTCGTCAACCTGCCGACGTACAAGGCCGGCCCGCCAACCGAACCCCGCACTAACTGGACCTTCAAGCCGAAGGCATTGTCGGATGCCTCCCTTGCCGCCACCACCCGGCTCCAGGAGATGACGGAGTCGGAAGGCCTGAAGGCCTCGGAGCTGCTGACCGCCTTTGTGGTGCGCCGGGTGCTCCCCCTCCAAACCCGGCCTCACCTGATCAGCCGGATGAGCGGGCTCCGAGACCCGAGCCGGATGTGCACTAGGGAGATGCCGAAGGTGGAGGGTTGCCCACCTGGTAAACTTTATTTCAAACTGCAAGCTCTCGGAGGGAGAGTGGCAGCTCGGCAAGCGGTCGTACTCCCGCGCAAGCCCTCCGCTTGCGGTAAGCCCTCAATTCATTTTCTTCTTATGTGCCGAGTTCTGCTTTTTGCCGCCTGATCAATCAATCACTTGTGCAGATCCTTACGTCCCAGTCGGCAGCTGACGCCTTGGAGGAGGGTCAAGAATACCTGCCAGACCAGACAGTGAGCGATGTGGACGACCCCGACTTGGGGGTGGCCGCCTTTTAGGAAGACGACGCCACATGTGGTGGCAGCGGAGCAGGCGGCTCCGGAGGAGACGGCGTTGAGGCGTGTCTAGACGACGATGAGGATGAAGATGAGCCACGCCGCCCTCACAGAGTCGACAAGGCGGGCGGGAGCTAATCAGCCGCGCCAGGCGGCTCATAGAAGCACCGAGCCGCCAAGCCGTTGTTTGGCAGCCGGCCAAAGAAACCGAGGAACCCAGCCGCCGCGAAAGTGGCCCAATTCCAAAGGGCCCCAAAGCAGCCCCCAACAGTATCTGCGTAAGTACTTTGACTCCCCTCGCCTTTTTTCCTTTGCCCTTCTTGCAATGATTCTTTCTGAATTTCTTCTTCTCTTTTTAGATCAGGGCCCCGCTCTCTCTTGAGCGGTCAGCCTCTGCTTCCATCATCGGGGGGATGGAGAGCTCTGCCAACACCCGCCGCATAGACCCGCGTGCCGAGCTCCAGGCGGCAATAGAGAGGAACGCGCGGGAGGCGTGTGAGGAGCGGGTAGAGGCCAAGCGGCCAAAGGCGGCGGCGGCCAAGGCGGTGCAGGAAGAGACCGACGCGGCCGCCAAGGCCCAGGCCGACGCCGTCGCCAAGGAACGCGTGGACGCGGTCGCCAAAGCGCGGGCAGAGAAGGCCACGTCCGTCCTGGCACCACAGCTAATCATCCCTCTGTGCCCCGCCCCGCCAGTGCCAGGGGCTGAGGTGCCGACTGGAGGAGCCGGCGATGACCAGCCGGTCGCAGAAGGCGGAGGAGGCGACACCGTCATCTTGGGGGTGGAGGAGCCACTGCAACCGCCGACTACAGATGCGCCCAGCAGGGGCCAGAGGAGTCGCCGGCTCCACCAGGTGGCAACGAGTTGGTGGTGGGTTCTGCCCTGGTGGTCCGCACTCAGGGGAGTCATCGCCCGGAGAAAGAAGTGTCGGCGCCAAGGCTGTTGGAAATTGGGGCCACGAGCTCTTCGGCCCCCGACGCCGAAGCCAGCAGCGCCGCTCCGCCGGAATGGACTCGGAGGCGGGACAAATGTGCTGAACCATGCCGCCATCGACGTCTAGGCCCATCTCCAGGCCCAAAGCTCCGCCCTCCAACAATACACCAAGGAGTTCCTGGCAAGGCGGGCCGCCATCCGGGTATGTCTCCTGAGTCTTGTATGTTTCTTGAAATCTTCCATGGGGGTGCGCCAGCACACCCACTGGGTGTAGCCCCCGAGTTCTGGGCCGGCTGCTGAGCAGGCAGCTCGGAACTTATGGTAAGTTCTGAGTGCTAACATCTTCTTCTTTCTTCTCTTATCTTGGTTGCAGGATTATCGCAACATGCGTGCGGCCGCCTTCAACTCTCATGTCCGGGAGCTGGCCAAGTGGACTGCTGAACTGACCGGCAGCCGGCGTAAGTGCTTCTTCCTTATTCACGTGGGGGCACGCGAACGCACCCGCGGGGTGTAGCCCCCGAGATTCGGTCCGACTGCTGAGCAGTCGGGCCGGATCTTCCAGTGACTACTCTTTTTTCTTTTGCTATATATTTTCCTGTCTGTCTTTTCTTTTTATGTCTTCCGCAGGAGCCAATGCCGACTTGCAGCAGCGGCTGGGCGAAGCGCAAATTGCGTCACGCGCCAAGGAGGAGGAGCGCAGTCAGATGGAGTAGGAGTGCGACCGCCTGGCCTGGAATTTGGCTGACCAGGCGGACCAGCACCAGGCGAAGCTACAGAAACTCTAGCACGTGGAGAAGGCGCTCGAGGATGAGTTCGAGGCCCAGCGCTCGAGCTGGGTTGATAAGGAGAAGGCTCTGACCGACGGCTACGGCGAGATTGAGGACATGCTCGATGGTAAGCCGTTCTTCCCTTTCTTCTGTCTGCCGACTTCTCATTCAAGCCGGACCTCCGACTTCATGCTTCTTTTTTCTTCTTGTGAAGAGTATTTTCCTGGTCACGCCGTCACCGCCAACCAAACCATCAGGCCTTCCGTGACGAGCGAAGGCTAGCTGGTGCAAAAATTGCACCCAACGCTCCCCAAACCCTCGCCGAGTAGCTGCTTGCCATTCAAGCTCGCCTCTAGCCAGCCCACCGAGCGCTCCGCCGCCTGCAGCGTGCTGGAGCTTAGGTGGTTTCTGCCCTTTGGTCGGGTACTCCGATTCTGCGCACTCCCAGTTGGACCTCCGACTGGTTAGAGGTGGCCATTGGCCGCTTCGAGGCGTGGAAGGGCTCCACAGCCCGAGCAAACGCACGGCGGGCCCTGGAGTTCGTCAAGGGGTGGTACCCCGGGCTGAACCTGGACTAACTGGCCACCCTCCATGCTGAAGCCGTCGAAGAGCTGGCGGTGGTGGCGCCCGACCTCTATCGTCATGCCGCGGCGATAGCCGAGTACACGGACACCAGCGTCTTCCTCCCCGAGCTGAATGAGGAGGGTGCCGAGGCGCCACCCAACTGGTTCGGGCTGAACCCTTAAGGCGGCGAGGACTTGGTGGAGGAGATCGCCTCCAACGATGAAGGCGAAGAAGAGGAGGACGAGGACGAGGACGGCAGAGACGATGCATCGGATGATGGAGGCGATAGCCAGTGTCATCCTGACCAAATCTCGACCAACGGGCGGCATGCCGACGAGCTGACTGCCGCTAGTGCTGACCAGGCCGAGATTGACCAGGCGACCGCTCCACCACGCGGAGCCTCGACCTCCGCCGACCCCTCTGATCCGGCTTCTACTCCTCTGGCCTAGGCGGCCAAGTTATCTTTTTCTTCCTGTTTTGTAATTTCTTTCGAACAGACTTGTTAGATTTGAGCAGTTCCACCCGCTGGGGGTGTATTCAAACTCTGTTGAATGCTGGCCAAGGGCCTTTTGCTATGTAAATTATCTTTGCCAATTTCCAACTTGCCTTGCTCTTCTGCTCTTTTTGACTTTTTCCTTTGCCGCATTCCCTTAACTGTCGTCTTGTCAACTGGCCAGCCGCTCTGCGGTCTGTGGCTGGGTCAAGTACTTGGCCGTTTTTTGGGAAGGCAAGTACCTAGCCTTTGTAGAGCGTAGCAAGTTTAAGTTGTAGAAACCGACCGGCTGGCTACTCAACAGTCGGTCGGCAAGGCAAGGTGCCGGATTGTCTTATGCGAATGCTTTGGTCCTTAGCCATTTTTCATGTGGGCACCCTTTCCTGCCTTTAACTCTTGCCAGCCGGACAGTCGCTCTACGAGCTGCGGCTGATGGCAAGAGAGGGCTTTGGTGCCAGCACACTACTTGTCTGACTACAGGTAGCATGGGCATAGCACAAGGCGGCAAGCCCCCGGGCCGACTGGTCGAACCTGATGCCAGGCAGAATAACAAATAACACATTTATAGACACATAACTCGTCATATAGATAAAGAGGGTAGCCCCCGAGTGCTCCTCGAGGGTCCTGATGTCATAGCGTCTAGTATAAAAGATGGCGTGGTACATACTGCTTTCACTATAAAATCTTTGGAGGAGATCTGCATTCCACGGGCGCTCTGATTCCTTGCCGGAGTCATCTCTCTTGCGTGCTCTGGGCTTATGTGCATCGATGAGGTAGTAGGAGTCGTTGCCCAAAGCTTTGCTGATGATGAACGGGCCTTCCCAAGGGGCCGAGAGCTTGTGCTGGCCGGTTATTCGCTGGATCAGCCGGAGCACAAGGTCTCCTTCTAGGAATGATCTTTGCTTGACCTTCCGATTGTGGTAGCGGCGCAGACTCTGCTGGTAGATGGCGGACCGGATGAGTGCTAACAACTGGCCCTCTTCTAGCAGATCAACGCCGTCTTCTCTTGCTTCTTTCGCCTCCGCCTCCGTGTACATGGTGACGCGAGGTGAGTCGAACTCGATGTCGGTTGGGATGACGGCCTCGGCCCCATAAATGAGGAAGAATGGAGTGAATCTAGTTGATTTGTTCAGAGTGGTGCGGAGGCTCGAGAGGACAGCCGGCAGCTCATCGATCTAGCAGCCGGCCGATCTCTCTAGAGGCTCGACCAGTCGGGGTTTGATGCTAGAGAGGATGAGCCCGTTTGCTCGCTCGACCTGGCCGTTTGACTGCAGATGGGCAACGAACGCTAAGTCTAGCCGGATGCCCTGCGTCACGCAGAAATGGGCCAGGGATCCCTTGGCAAAGTTTGTGCCATTGTCGGTGATGATGTTGTGTGGTACGCCGTATCGGACGGTGATGTCGGCAATGAAGGTCACAGCAGTCGGACCATTCAGTTTGTTGATTGGTTTTCCGTCGATCCACTTGGTGAATTTGTCCACGGCGACAAGCAGGTGGGTCATGCTGCCGCGTGCTGTCTTGAATGGTCCCACCATGTCCAACCCCCACACAGTGAGAGGCTAGGTAAGGGGGATGATCTTAAGTGCAGAAGCCGGTAGATGTTGCTTGGAGCTGAACTTCTAGCACCCGTTGCAATGCTTGACCAACTCCTTGGTGTCCTCCAAAGCAGTTGACCAGAAGAAGCCATGGCGGAAAACTTTGGCGACAAGGGATCTGGAGGCTGCTTGGTGGCCGCACTCGCCTTGGTGGATATCTTTGAGGATTGCTTGACCCTTCTCTAATTCTACGTAGCGTTGGAAGACTCCAGTCACGCTGCGCCTGACAAGCTCTCTGTTTACTATAGTGTAGGCTCCTGCTCGGCGCTGCACTTGCCGGGCCGAGATCTCGTCAGCCGGCAGTTCTCTGGTCACCAGAAACTTGAGGATGGGCTGTGCCCATGATGGTGCTTGAATTTCTTCTTCTGCAACTACAACCACTTCTACTAGGGCGGTTGGGTTGGGAGGTGGCGGGTTGGGGCCGGCCGCCGCTTGCTGAGTTGTTGAAGTCTCTGGACCGACTGCCACAGCCCTTGGGCCGAGCTGTGAAGTCTCCAGGCTGGGTGCGGCTGCTGCAGTTTCCGAGCCGCCTGGTGAATTCCTCGAGCTGGTTACTGCAGCCCCCGGGCCGGGCTGTGAAGTTCCTGGGCCGGGTGCGACGGCCGCAGTCCCCGTGCCGCCTGCCGAAGTCCCCGGGTCGGCTGTTGAAGCTCTTGAGTCAGATCCGACTGCTTCGGGAGCAACCATCATGAAGATAGAATCGGACTCTGGAGAAGGCTTGATCGATGGCTTGTGGAGGCATTGAAGGGAGACGCCAGCTGGTATTGCTTGACGGGTGGAGCCGATCCATGCCAGGGTATCAGCTGGCTCGTTTTCGTTGCGTGGCACGTGAAGGAACTCGCACCCCTCAAAATATCCGCTGAGCTGCTGAACGAGGAAGCAGTAACTTGCTATATTTGCATCCTTGGTGTCCCAGTCCCCAGACGGTTGTTGGACCACCAGGTCGGAGTCGCCGTAGCACAGGATCCATCGGATGCCAATCTCTTTGGCCAGCCAGAGGCCGTGTACTAGCGCCTCATACTCGGCCATGTTGTTGGAGGCGGTGAAGTGAATTTTCAATGTGTATCTGAGCTTGTCGCCTTTGGGAGAGGTGAAGACAACGCCGACTCCCAAGCCGGTGCGCATCTTCGAGCCATCAAAGTGCATCCGCCAATTGGTGGAGTCTGGAGCTGGCGGCAGGTACTGGGTCTCAGCCCAATAGTCGACGAGGGCGTCGGCCAGTGCTTGGGACTTGATGGCGGAGTGTGGTTGGTAGAAGATGGTGTAGGGGGCCAGCTCGATGGCCCATTTGGCCACTCAGCCAGACGCATCTCTATTGCCTATGATCTCGGCAAGTGGAGCAGTGACGACAACCGTGATGGGGTGCTCTTGAAAATAGGGCTTCGGCTTCTTGGCGGCAAAGTGCACGCCGTAGCACATCTTCTGGTAGTGGGGGTAGTTCTTCTTTGAGGTGGACAGCACCTCGCTCAGATAATACACAGGCCTCTGGACCGGCTGTGCCCTGCCGGCCTTTGGGCGCTCCACTACTATGACAGTGCTGACTACCCGGCTGGCGGCGGCGATGTAGAGGTACATGGGCTCTTTAGCAGCCGGGGCCGCCAGGACAGGCGGGGTAGTCAACATCTTCTTCAGCTGGAGAAAGGCCTCATCCTCCTTATCGTTCCACTCAAAGTGTGTGGTTTTATTCATGAGTTGGTACAGGGAAAGAGCCTTCTCACCCAGCCTACTGATGAAGCGGCTGATGGATGCCAAGCAGCCGATGAACTTCTGAATGTCTCACAGTCGGGTGGGCTTCTCCATCCTCTCAATGGCTTTGATCTTCATAGGGTTGCACTCGATGCCGCGTTCTGAGACCAGGAAACCAAGGAGTTGTCCAGCTGGTACCCCGAAGACGCATTTCTCTGGGTTGAGCTTGATCTGAAACCGGCGCAGATTATCAAAAGTTTCCTTCAGATCTTCCAAGAGGGTGCCATGCTTCTCCGTCTTCACCACAATATCTTCTACATAGACGTGGGCATTTCTGCCGAGTTGCTTGAGGAGGCACTTCTACATGCAACGTTGAAAGGTGGCACCGACATTTCTCAGCCGAATGTCATGGTCAGGTAGCAGAAGGCTCCGAATGGTGTGATGAAAGCGGTCTTTAGGCGGTCTACCGGGTTCAACTTGATCTGGTGATATCCTGAATAAGCATCCAAAAAACTCAACAGCTCGCATCCAGCTATGGAGTCTATCACTTGGTCAATCCGAGGCAAAGCAAACGGATCCTTGGGACAAGCTTTATTGAGGCTGGTGTAATCAATGCACATGCGCCACTTGTTGTTCTTTTTTAGTACAAGGACTGGGTTGGCGAGCCACTCTGGAAAAAATACTTCCATGATGAAGCCGGCTTCCAGAAGCCGGGCTATCTCTTCACCAACAATTCTTCTTTTCTCCTCCGACAGTCGGTGAAAGGGTTGCTTGACCGGCATGGCATCTGATCTGACATGTAGCTTGTGCTCGGCAAAATCCGTCGGAACACCCGGCATGTCCTTGGGAGACCATGCGAAGATGTCCCGATTCTCATGGAGGAAATCAACGAGCTCGCTTTCCTATTTGATTTCGAGGTTGGCCCCTATGATAGCGTGGCTTTTCGGGTGCTCTGGGTCCAAGGGAATCTTCTTCATCTCTTTGGCGGACTAGAAGGAGCCCTGGGTCTCTGACTCTTTGGGCTCTGGTGACATGTCCGGCTGCTTGCCGGTCATGGCTACAACCCGGTCCAGGAGCTTCTTCTCAGCAGCAATCACAAGGGATTCGGCCAGCCGGCTACTGGCCGCACCACAATCGGCCGACTTCTCATAGTCTCCAGATATCATGATAATGCCCTTGGTTCCTGGCATCTTCATCTTGAGGTAGGCATAGTGTGGCACCGCCATGAACTTGTCTAGAGCCGTCTGGCCCAGGAGTACATGATAAAGGCTCTCGAGGTCCACCACCTCAAACCAAATCGCCTTGCGGCGGAAGTGATCTTTGTCTCCGAAGATGATATCTATCTTGACCTTGCCGATTGGTGAGTAGGATAGGCCGGGCATAATACCATGGAAAACAGTCCGGGTGGGCTGGAGCTGCCTCTCTTTAATGCATAACTTTTCTATGGTATCGCGGTATAGGATGTTGATGCTACTGCCGCCATCTATCAGAATTCGGGAGAAACGAGCAGCTTGCCTCTCCGTTGAAAGGGTGGCATACATCACCAGAGCATAAGAACCCGAAGAGGCCATCACCTCTGGGTGGTCAGCTCGGCTCCAGCTGATGGGCTTCTTGGACCAATGCACGAATTCTGGAACACTTGAAGCAACGACGTTCACCTCTCGGTGCTGATGACGCTGAGTGTGCCGATCATTAGCCACACTGGTGAACATGACGTATAGGCTCCATGTTCTTCGGGGTAATCATCTTGGATGGCGCCAACTGTTGAGGAGGCAGCGGCGGGCCAGCAGGCGGAGGGGGCAGTAGTCCTTCACCCTTGGAGATCCGGGTGAGCTAGTGTCACTTTCGGGTGGTGTGATTGGACGACATCGCGCCGCTATGGAACTTGCAGGGAGCATCGAGGGTGTGCTCGTAGGAGAAGGAGGGAAGCCAAGCAGGCTTGCCGCCCTTCTGGCGCTTGGGGCCGGGTTGCCCCTCAGGCTGCTGATCTTCGACTATCGCCACCTGCCGGCTAGTGGGAGCTGGCAACGGGGCCTTGCGCTTGTTGTCGTCCGGTTGCTGCAGCCGACTGTTTTTGGCAGCCGGCGTTCTGGGGGCCAGAGGGAGCACCTTTCCGGAAGTGTCCACTCGGAGCTCCGACTTCATGGAGGAGTCGGCAGTGGCGTACTTGTCTGCTATGATCAGCAGTTCATCGAGTGTAGCAGGCTCATCGCAGAGGAGTCGGTCCTTGAGCAGGGTGCCCTCTCGGCACCCGCGGCGAAGTATTCGATTGCCTGGACCTCGTGCACCCCTTTGCAGGAGTTGCGCAGTTCAGCCCACCGCATCAGGTAGTCGCGAGTGGACTCATCCGGGCCCTGAACGCACAGCGAGAGCTGGCGGGGCTTGGGCGGCCGTTCGTAGGTGCTGGTGAAGTTGCGGATGAATACTTCGGTGAAATCCACCCAACTGTTGATGCTATAGGGTTTGAGGCTATTAAGCCACGTCCGGGCCGTGCCCTGGAGCATGAGCGGGACGTATTTCACGGCAATGTGCTTGTTGCCGTTTTCTATGCTTACAGTTGTGGAGTAGTCCACCGGCCAATCCTCCGGCTTCACGAAGCCGTTGTACTTGGGCGTGTCTCTTGGGAGCGAGAACCCTTTGGGGAAGGGCTCGTCGCGAATGCGGGGGGCGAAGCAAGGCGGGCCCATCGCGTCTTCTTCTTCCAGCACCAGGGATCGCCCCAAGCGGTCAATCCGGTGGTGGGCATCGTTCTCTCCGACTCCCTCTCAGTGGCCTAGCCGGTCGCCGAGTGTCGGATGGTCAGCAAGTGGCGGGGAAACGCGCCTCTCCCTTCGAGGGGGCGGAGGTGGTGGATAGTCGCCCCGTTGTTCTACTGCTCGTGGGCGGCCGTCATGGTCGCGCTCGGTGGTGATGCGTGTCCGACTGCGGCTGGCAGCCGGCTCCTTGTCTCGTCTGTCGCAGACGCCGCCTATTGGTGTCCAGGAAGTTGCGCCATGCTCTTGGCGAAGGGATGGGTTCTCCACCCATTGGCCAAGCTCTTCAGCCCGGCAGCCGGCTTCTTGCAGGGCGGCCGCCGCGTGGATAAGCTGCTGAACGCGCTCCATCATGTAGCGACGCTCATCGCCCTCCAGGCGGTCCATCTCATCTGCTGCCGCCTGGGCAGTGCGTATGTTCTCCATGGGCGTGGCGTAGACAGGGCGGTCTACTCCAAACATGCTGGTGACAATTCCGCCTCGCTGCCGGATCGTGCCCACCCGGCTGGGCCCGCCAGTAGTTGGCGTGCCGCCAACGGCATGGGCACTGGAAGGCCTCAGAGAGGCGTCTCATGGTAGCCAGCTTCTAGACATTCTCAACGAGCGAGATACGGCAAGCTTTCAGCGTCTCGGCATTAGCGTCTGCCGCAATGGGCGTGGACAGGTACCGCATTGCCACCTGCAATGGGTCATGGCCGGCTCCTCCGAAAGCCCCATTGTGGCTGATGACAAGCACCTTCGTGACGGTGCTGCCGCCGCTCTGCGCTCGAGGGAGCGGGTCGTCGATGACCACCACATTGGCGGGGAAGGAGTCGAAGTAGGCTGTATTAGTGTCGACAAGCATCGGGTCGGTGGAGCCAACCGACTCCAGGTCAGTAGCGGGCTCGTTGGCGATGTGGAGCTTGTCAAAGAGGTCGACGAAGCAGCTCTCGGAGCTGAGTGCGCCTGTGACGGGCACGGGCTCGTCTGAGAGGCGGATCTCGCCAACAAGATTGGCTAGGCAGGCTGCCGCAGGCGACTTCCGCGCCATGCAGCGTGTCGATGCAAGCGCCATCAGGCGCGCCAGGCTGGCTGCGCTCGCTAGGGAGGAACAAGGTTCCCGTCCAGAACAGGTCTCCGGACGACGGTGCACCATGCCCCATGGTGGGTGCCAAATGTCGGGGGTGTCGTGCGACATATGCCAAAGGATGGCTTATCATGGTGGGGGATAGTAAGACGTCGCCGGTGCTAGGAAACGGGATGAGGTGTAGACCTGTACGCCGGTGAACTTTACCCAGGTTTGGGGCTCTCCTAGGAGATAACACCCCTAGTCCTGCTCTGCGAGGTCTCCGCATGATCACTCAAGCAACAATGGTAGCTACAAACTTGCTCCTTGAGCTGTTTCTCTAGAGGGTGAAGAAGAACAATGCTAGCCCTAACTTCCTCTCTTTATGGGTGTGTGTGTGTGTCTAAGGTCTGAACCCTTTGCATGTGTGCCCTGGGGGGTTTATATAGGCCTACCCCCAGGGGTACAATGGTAATCTGACCGGGTGTAGGACCCGGCTGTCAGTGTCTATGGTCTCCGGCTTCTGCGCTGGCCGCTGGGGCCCGCCGCCTGGCGGGTCCCGCCGGCTGTCTTGTACTTCGCCGACAGGCCGTGCCCGCTGCTTGCAGGTCCTGCCGGCAGCTTAACACTGTGGCGATGCCGCTGATGATGTATGCTTTGCCGGGGAAGGTGTGGCTGAAGTGCCGCCTCCTGGCGGGCGTTCACTGTAGCAATTCCCCAACTCCTCAAGTTAATGGCGCACAAACTCTGAGGGAGGGGGAGGGCCGCCTACTGGGAGTCGACCTCCCCTCCGTCGGTTGGTCAAAGCTTGCCGCCTTCTGGCTTCTGATGGACAAGTAGGGCCCGCCGCTAGCGGGCCGTATCGACAGCCCGTAGTGTTTGGCATGGCCTTCTCTGCCATGAGTGATGTCATGGGCCGCATGGCAACATTGCCGCGCCATACAGGGGTGTCTGTCCGGTACGCTGCACTGTGTCCATGCTCTGCCCTGGATTCGGGGGTGGCAGACGGTACTGTAGCCACACCCGTCTTGTCGCCTTAACGTGGTGCAAACTTTGAGGGCATGAGGGACTGCCTGCTAGGAGGCGGCCTCTCTGGAGGCCGCCTGCCAGGAGTCGGCCCATCTCATGCCTTTCTTCTGAAAAGCGCCGCCCTCCGGCAGCTGGCCGATGTTACTAGTCGGCCCATAGAAGGCGGTACTTCGTCCTTGGGGTTCGAGGGGCGTAGCCAGCCCCGATGTCTTGAATCTCCATGGGGAGTAGATGAGGCTAGCCGTGGTCGTTTACTCCGACAAGCATGCATAATAAACATTTATCATGATATAAGGAAATGTAAATAACAACTTTATTATTGCTTCTAGGGCATATTTCCTTTAGTCTCCCACTTGCACTAGAGTCAATAATCTAGTTCACATCGTCATGTGATTTAATACCAATAGTTCACATCTTTATGTGATTAGTTCACATCGCCATGTGACTAATACCCAAAGGGTTTTACTAGAGTCAATAATCTAGTTCACATCATTATGTGATTAAAACCCAAAGAGTACTAAGGTGTGATCATGTTTTGCTTGTGAGAGGAGTTTAGTCAACGGGTCTGCCACATTCAAAGCTCTATGTATTTTGCAAATTTTCTATGTCTACAATGCTCTGCACAGAGCTACTCTAGATAATTGCTCCCACTTTCAATATGTATCCAGATTTAGTCTTAGAGTAATCTGGTTTAGTGTCAAAACTTGAATTGACGTAACCCTTTACGACAAACTCTTTGTCACGTCCATAATCAAGAAACATATCCTTATTCCACTAAGGATAATTTTGACCGATGTCCAGTGATCCACTCCTGGATCACTATTGTACCCTCTTGCCAAACTCATGGCGAGGTACACAATAGGTCTAGTACACAATATAGCATACTTTATAGAACCTATGACTGAGGCATAGGGAATGACTTTCATTCTCTTTCTATTTTCTGCCGTGGTCGGGTTTTCAGTCTTACTCAACTTCATACCTTGCAACACAGGCAAGAACTCCTTCTTTGACTGTTCCATTTTGAACTACTTCAAAATCTTATCAAGGTATGTACTCATTGAAAAAACATATCAAGCGTCTTGATCTATCTCTATAGATCTTAATGCTCAATGTGTAAGAAGCTTCACCGAGGTCTTTCTTTGGAAAACGCCTTTCAAACACTCCTTTATGCTTTTCAGAAAATTCTACATCATTCCCGATCAACAATATGTCATTCACATATACTTATCAGAAAGGCTATAGCGATCCCACTCATTTTCTTGTAAATACAGGCTTCTCCAAAATTCTGTATAAAACCATATGCTTTGATCAACTCATCAAAGCATATATTCCAATGCCGAGATGATTGCACCAGTCCATAGATGGATTGCTGGAGCTTGCACATTTTGTTAACACCTTTTGGATTGACAAAAACTTCTGGTTGCATCATATACAACTCTTTATTAATAAATCCATTAAGGAATGTAGTTTTGATATCCATTTGCCAGATTTCATAAACAGCGGCAACTATAACATGATTCGGACAGACTTTTAAGTATCGATATGAGTGAGAAAATCTCATCATAGTCAACACCTTGAACTTGTCGAAAACGTTTTGCGACAATTCGAGCTTTGTAGATAGTAACACTACTATCATCATTCGTCTTCCTCTTGAAGATCCATTTATTCTGAATGGCTTGCCGATCATCGGGCAAGTCAATCAAAGTCCATACTTTGTTCTCATACATGGATCCCATCTCAGATTTCATGGCCTTAAGCCATTTCGCGGAATCTGGGCTCATCATTGCTTCCTCATAGTTCGTAGGTTCATCACGGTCTAGTAACATGACTTCCAGAACATGATTACTATACCACTCTGGTGCGTAACTTAGTCTGGTTGACCTACGAGGTTCGGTAGTAACTTGATCTGAAGTTTCATGATCATCATCATTAACTTCCTCACTAATTGGTGTAGGCATCACTGGAACTGATTTCTGTGATGAACTACTTTCCAATTCGGGGAAAGGTACAGTTACCTCATCAAGTTTTACTTTCCTCCCACTCACTTCTTTCGAGAGAAACTCCTTCTCTAGAAAGGATCCACTCTTAGCAACGAAGATCTTGCCTTCAGATATGTGATAGAAGGTGTACCCAACAGTTTCTTTTGGGTATCATATGAAGACGCACTTCTTTGATTTGGGTTTGAGCTTATCAGGCTGAAACTTTTTCACATAAGCATCGCAACCCCAAACTTTAAGAAACGACAGCTTAGGTTTCTTGCTAAACCACTATTCATATGGTGTCCTCTCAATGGATTTTTAGACGGTGCCCTATTTAACGTGAATGCAGCTGTCTCTAATGCATAACCCCAAAACGATAGTTGTAAATCGGTAAGAGCCATCATAGATCGCACCATATCTAATAAAGTATGTTTATGACGTTCAGACACACCATTACGTTGTGGTGTTCTAGGTGGCCTGAGTTCCGAAACTATTCGACATTATTTCAACTGAATGCCAAATTCGTAAATCAAATATTTCGACTCCATGATCAAATCGTAGAAACTTCATTTTCTTGTTACGATGATTCTCCACTTCACTCTGAAATTCTTTGAACTTTTCAAATGTTTCAGACTTGTGTTACATTCAGTAGATATACTCATATATGCTCAAATCATCTATGAAGGTGAGAAACTAACGATACCCGCTGCGAGCCCCAACACTCATCGGACCGCATACATCGGTATGTATTATTTCGAATAAGTCAGTGGCTCGCTCCATTGTTCCAGAGAATGGAGTCTTAGTCATCTAGCCCATGAGGCATGGTTCGCAAGCATCAAATGATTCATCATCAAGTGATTCCAAAAGTCCATCCGCATGGAGTTTCTTCATGCGCTTTACACCAATATGACCTAAACGGCATTGCCACAAGTATGTTGCACTAACATTATCAACTTTGCATCTTTTGGCATCTGTAGCGACTTGACCCGAATGGATCAAGTCTCTGTACTTAAGTGTCATCCCTGGATCGGTATGCTGACACACACAGTACTCAAGGATTTATAGCAGAGGTAAATCACATGTAAAAGTAATGTAAATACTATTACCTCAAATCCAAAATAGCGGAAGTAACAAGGTTGTGGATTCCCATCAACACCAACGGCAAAGTTGACTGTAGAAATCGTAACCCTAACGTATCACTTACTCGTCATAAGATATCCTGCAACATGAGATGTTGCAGCCACAGAGGGTCAGCACATTGAATGTACTGGCAAATTCACACCATAGAGAATGATGAATAAAGGCTATCACTACATGCATATTTGGCTGGTGGAAAAGCTCTATGGTTATAAGGTTTTTGCGAAAAGCCAATTTTTCCCTATTGCAAAGGAATATATTTTATTTAACTATCATGGTGGTTGTTGAACATTGAGAATGGTTGACAGCATTCTCAATCCCAATTAAGTAACATCATTATACCCAACCAAATTATTTAAAGTCACATGATGAGATTCAGATGATAATCCAGGCACTAGATACTCGAGATGTCCATAACCGGGGACACGGCTAACCATGATTAGTTTGTTACACTCTGCAGAGGTTTGCGCACTTTTCCCCACAAGACTCGATCGCCTCCGTTTGTTTTCTCGCACTACATGGTGTTTGAGAAGACGGATGACCGAGACATAGTCTTTCAAAAGCGCTAGCACCTTACGATCGGGTAGACCTTACCACCTACATCCCCTACATCTGCTAGTCTACCACTGTAAGAGTTCGCACAACTTAGTCAACTATGCTAGAGCCCATAATAGCTTGTGGCTGCACACGGAAGTTTCTAGTATGAATAGTCTCATGATCCATTTGAGCCTGGGTGGCGGTCCAAAAGAAAACAGGCAAGTCCTGGAATACCCAGGTGCCTCAATCCACCCAGATGTGTGTTTAAGTTGCCACCTTAGATAAACCATTAATAATCAATCTCACATCTGTCATGGATATCACTCACCCAATCCACGTCTACTAGCATAGCATGGCATACAAAGCAGTAGAAGTAACTCCCAAAGGTTTGATAATAAACAGGTAATAGGTACTACCTCATCTACTTCCCATCCCACAATTTAATTAGATCCTAATCATGCAATGTGTGAGGATTGATCTAATGCAATAAAACTGGGTAGTAGAAAAGGTATGACCAAAGTGTGAACTTGCCTGCAATGTTGATGAAGATGATTCGCACTCAAAACTCTTGATAGATCTACTCGTCACACTCCGGTCAATCTATCGTAAGCAAGCAATAGTAACCACACATAAGCAATCACTCAAAAGATCAGAAAGAACGAAGAAGACGATTCGGAAACATCAAAACCAAGCAAATAACTCTTGCAACATAAAACAATTTCTAACAGTACCAAAATTATGTGAATTTGGCCTTATTAGAATGTTTAGGTCAAGAGCTTTGATTTGCAAAAAGAATCAACTCAAACGGAGGTACGAAACTCAAGTTATGATCAAACGAAGTTTGAATTCAAATCTGATCTAATTCAAATTTTAAAATTTTCAAAAACATGTTTGGGTCGGATTACTGGATAGAGGAGATCGTAACGAAGAAGTGGGCGTTGGTTTCGTTGGATTTGGACTAACGAGTAAAAAGTTATGCTTGTTTGAAGAACAGGGACTATTATGTAAATAAAGTATTCACATCTATGTCCCTGGCCAAAATTACAGAAAAAGAAAAAAAAACTAAAAGGCGAACGTTCGTTTTCTATACCTAACCAGCGAACGTTCTCTAAATAGATCCTTCTAAAAGAAAATCGGTTTTTTTATAAAAAACGATCTAGTTTTTTTTTTAAAAACCGAACTAAACCGAGAATAAACCGGGGTGGTTACCGGTTTGGCCGAAATAAACCGGCGGCGGCGGATCTGTTTGAGCTCCGGCAAGGGCCATGCGGCTCCGGCGAGCGGGGCGAGGCAAGCCGACGGCTCCGGGGTGGCTGCGAGGCGGCGGCATCGGCGGCGGAGAGCGGCGCGGTGGCGGTGGCGCGGCGCGGTGGCGGTGCGGCAGCAGCGAGCGGCGGCGAGGCACTGCGGCGGCGGCGGCGGATCTACGGGGTGCGGCGGCGGCGAGATGCGGGGCGGCGCGGCGAGAGGCGGGGAAGAGGAGAGAGGGCCGGGGCGGGGCCGGATTTATAAGAGGGAGGGGCGATGGCGTGCGGAAGGGGCAAGGGCGGCGCGGAGTCCGGCCATGGGACGGCGGCGGCGCGTACTGGCTCGGGACTTCGTCCCGAGCATGGGGAAGGAGGAGCTGGGCCGTGGCCTGGCGCTGGGCTGGGCCGGCCCAGTCGTGGAAAGTTTTTTTAATAAAACATTTTCCAGACAAATAAAATAATAAAAGCAAAAATAAATGAAATATTATATAGGCATATAATATATCGAAATTTTCAGAAAAAGATTCTCTACGACATGAACGTTTTTTATACTTCAAATAAAATCCACACAAAACCAGATAAATCAAAGAGTGCTACTGGTCTATTAAAATCCAACAAAAATCATTTTAAAAATACCGAAATGATTTCAAATTAATTTTTCTCCAATTTTCTATTGTAGGGAATCATGTTACCCTAATTTCCATATATTTTATTTTTGGAGAAAAATAATTTGAATAAAAATCAACTAACTCCAAATTGAAAATAAAATCAAAAGAACTTTAAATTTGATCCTTGAAACTCACAACTCATATTTCATAATTTGAAGAAGTCATTTTATCTTCTCTCGTGAAAATCATTGAGTTGCATGAAGTTTATGAATTGAAAAATATTTTCCAAATGAAATTCAAGTATTTTCAACACCCCATGTCATTTAAATAAATGGAAGTAGTCATGTCATCTTCTCTCTAGGGTTTTGTGATGAAAAGAATTTGAATTCTCGGGGATCAAAAGAAAAAAGGTGAAAGTTTGGGAAAGTCCTTTTATTCCCTCTCATTTAACTTTCAAAAAGTTTCGAATTTCACTCACTTTCAGACAATCAATCAAAAAATCAATCGAATCTATCTATTTATTATAACATTCCAAAATTTAGAATTTTGGGATGTTACAACATCAATATTATGAATATGTGTATCACTACGATCGAGATTCAGTAAACCATTTATATTAAGTGATTGACCATAGAAGGTTTTATTCTTGTAAATAGAACAACAATTATTATTTGACTTAAATGAATAACCGTATTGCAATAAACATGATCCAATCATATTCATGCTCAACGCAAACACCAAATAACATTTATTTTAGGTTCAACACTAATCCCGGAGGTAAAAGGAGTGTGCTATGGTGATCTTATCAACCTTGGAATCATTTCCAACACACATCATCACCTTGCCCTTAACTAGTCTCCGTTCATTTTGCAACTCCTGTTTCGAGTTACTAATCTTAGCAACTAAACCGATATCAAATACCCTGGGGTTACTATGAACACTAGTAAAGTACACATCAATAACATGTTCACTTTTGTTCACTTTGCCATCCTTCTTATCCGCCAAGTATTTGGGGTAGTCCTGCTTCCAGTGACCATTCCCTTTGCAGTATAAGCACTCAGTTTCAGGCTTAGGTCTAGCTTTGGGCTTCTTCACGGGAGTGGCAACTTGATTGCCATTCTTATTGAAGTTCCCTTTCTTTCCCTTGTACTTTTACTTGAAACTAGTGGTCTTGTCAACCATCAACACTTGATGCTTTTTCTTGATTTCTACCTTCGCCAATTTCAGCACCGCGAAGAGCTTGGGAATCGTTTCCGTTATCCCTTGCATATTATAGTTCATCACGAAGTTCTAGTAACTTGGTGATAGTGACTAGAGAACTCTGTCAATCACTATCTTATTTGGAAGATTAACTCCCACTTGATTCAAGTGATTGTAGTACTCAGACATTCTGAGCACATGCTCACTAGTTGAGCTATTCTCCTCCATCTTGTAGGCAAAGTACTTGTGAGAGTTCTCATACCTCTTAACACGGGCATGAGTCTGAAATACCAATTTCAGCTCTTGGAACATCTCATATGCTCCATGGCATTCAAAACGTTTTTGAAGTCCCAATTCTAAGCCGTAAAGTATGGCGCACTAAACTATCAAGTAGTCATCATACCGAGCTTGTCAAACGTTCATAACATCTGCATCTGCTCCTGCAAAAGGTCCGTCACCTAGCGGTGCATCAAGGACATAATTCTTCTGTGCAGCAATGAGGATAATTCTCAGATCATGGAGCTAGTCCGCATCATTGCTACAAACATCTTTCAACATAGTTTTCTCTAGGAACATGTCATAAATAAAATGGGGAAGCTATACGCGAGCAATTGATCAACAACATAGATATGCAAATACTATCAGGACTAAGTTCATGATAAATTTAAGTTCAATTAATCATATTACTTAAGAACTCCCACTTAGATAGACATCCCTCTAGTCATCTAAATGATCACGTGATCCATATCAACTAAACCATGTCCGATCATCACGTGAGATGGAGAAGTTTTCAATGGTGAACATCACTATGTTGATCATATCTACTATATGATTCACGCTTGACCTTTCGGTCTCAGTGTTCCGAGGCCATATCTACATATGCTAGGCTCGTCAAGTTTAACCTGAGTAGTCTGCTTGTGCAAAACCGTCTTGTACCCGTTGTATGCGAACGCAGAGCTTATCACACCCGATCATCACGTGGTGTATCAACACGAAGAACTGTCGCAACGGTGCATACTCAAGAGAACACTTCTACCTTGAAATTTTAGTAAGGGATCTTCTTATAATGCTACCATCGTACTAAGCAAAATAAGATGCATAAAAGATAAACATGACATGCAATCAAAATATGTGACATGATATGGCCATCATCATCTTGTCCCTTTGATCTCCATCTCCAAAGTACCGTCATAATCCCCATCGTCACCGGCATGAAACCATGATCTTCATCATCTTGATCTCTATCAACGTGTCATCACATGGTCGTCTCGCCAACTATTGCTATCGCATAGCGATAAAGTAAAGCAATTGTATGGCGCTTGCATCTTATGCAATAAAAAGACAACCATATGGCTCCTGCCAGTTGCCGATAACTTCAAGAAAACATGATCATCTCATACAACAATTTATATCTCATCACGTCTTGACCATATCACATAACAACATGCCCTGCAAAAACAAGTTAGACGTCCTCTACTTTGTTGTTGCAAGTTTTACATGGCTGCTACGGGCTTCTAGCAAGAACCATTCTTACCTATGCATAAAAACCACAATGTGGTATAGTGATTGTTTTTTGATCTTCAGAAAGAACCCTGTTCATTGAATCCGATTCAACTAAAGTTGGAGAAACTGACACCCACCAACCACCTGTGTGCAAAGCACGTCGGTAGAACCAGTCTCATGAATGCGATCATGTAATGTCGGTCCGGGCTCCTTCATCCAACAATACCGCTGAATCAATAAACAACTAGTGACGGCAAGAAATATGTATATACCCACACCCATAACTCCTTTGTGTTCTACTGATGCATATAACATCTACGCATAGACCTGGCTCCGATGCTACTGTTGGGGAACGCAATATTTCAAAAAAAATTCCTACGATCATGCAAGATCTATCTAGGAGATGCATAGCAACGAGTGGGGAGAGTGTGTCTACGTACCCTCGAAGACCGAAAGCAGAAGCATTTAGTAACGCGATTGATGTAGTCGAACGTCTTTGTGATCCAACCGATCAAGTACCGAACGCACGACACCTACGCGATCTGCACACGTTCAGCTCGGTGACATCCCTCAAACTCTTGATCCAGTTGAGGCCGAGGGAGAGTTTCGTCAGCACGACAACATGGTGACGGTGATGATGAAGTTACCGACGCAGGGCTTCACTTAAGCACGACGATAATATGACCGAGGTGGAAATCTGTGGAGGGGGGCACCACACACGGCTAAGAAATCAACTTGTGTTTCTATGGGGTGCCCCCTCCCCCATATATAAAGGAGGGGAGGAGGAGGAGGGCCGGCCTCAAGGGGCATGCCCAAAGGGAGAATTCCTACTCCTAGTAGGAGTAGGTTTCCCCCTTTCCTAGTCCAAGTAGGAGAAGAAAGAAAGACAGGGAGAGGGAGAAGGAAAGAGGGGGGCACCGCCCCCTCCTAGTCCAATTCGGAGCAGCCCATGGGGGGGCAGCCACCCCTTGAGGCCCTTCTCTCCTTTCCCGTATGGCCCATTAAGGCCCACTACTTCCCTCGGCGAATTCCCGTAACTCTTCGGTACTCCGAAAAATACCCGAATCACTCGGAACCTTTCCGATGTCCAAAGATAGCCTTCCAATATATCGATCTTCACGTCTCAACCATTTCAAGACTCCTCATCATGTCCGTGATCTCATCCAGAACTCCGAACAACCTTCGGTACATCAAATCACATAACTCATAATACAAATCGTCATCAAACGTTAAGTGTGCGGACCCTACGGGTTTGAGAACTATGTAGACATGACTGAGACATATCTCCGGTCAATAACCAATAGCAGAACCTGGATGCTCATATTGGCTCCTACATATTCTGCGAAGATCTTTATCGGTCAAACCACATAACAACATACGTTGTTCCCTTTGTCATCGGTATGTTCCTTGCCCGAGATTTGATCGTGGTATCATCATACCTAGTTCAATCTCGTCACCGGCAAGTCTCTTTACTCGTTCCGTAATGCATCATCGCGTGACTAACTCATTAGTCATATTTCTTGCAAGGCTTATAGTGATGTACATTACCGAGAGAGCCCAGAGATACCTCTCCGACAATCGGAGTGACAAATCCTAATCTCGATCTATGCCAACTCAATAAGCACCATCGGAGACACCTGTAGAGCATCTGTATAATCGCCCATTTACGTTGTGATGTTCGATAGCACACTAAGTGTTCCTCTGGTATTCGGGAGTTGCATAATCTCATAGTCATAGGAACATGTATAAGTCATGAAGAAAGCATTAGCAGTAAACTAAACGATCATATTGCTAAGCTAATGGATGGGTCTTGTCCATCACATCATTCTCTAATGATGTGATCCCATTCGTCAAATGACAACACATGTCTATGGCTAGGAAACTTAACCATCTTTGATTAACGAGCTAGTCTAGTAGAGGCATACTAGGGACACTCTGTTTGTCTATGTATTCACACATGCACTAAGTTTCCGGTTAATACAATTCTAGCATGAATAATAAACATTTATCATGATATAAGGAAATATAAATAACAACTTTGTTATTACCTCTAGGGCATATTTCCTTCCATTTCTAGCTAAAGTTGACACTCTTCCAAACCCACTTTCAAAATTATTGCAAATAACATAGTCATAATGAGTCTTAAATAAATTTTCAAGATCATAAGAAGAATCACCCCAATCATGGTCATTGCAACAAATAGTGGTTATAGCAAAATTAGCACCCCCAAGCTTCGGGTTTTGCATATTATTAGCATAATTGACAATAATAGAATTTATAGTAAAATCATTGCAATCACGCTTTTCATTCAAGGAGCTATCATGAATCACTTCATAAATTTCTTCATCACAATTTTCAGATTCATGAATCTCACGCAAAACTTCATAAAGATAATCTAGTGCACTCAACTCACTAGCAATTGGTTCATCATAATTGGATCTCTTGAAAAGATTAACAAGTGGATGCGGATCCATATCAATTGATTTTTATCAAGCGAAGATACAAGCAAATATGAGGCACATGGCAACACAAGCAAACATGAGATCTGACGAGAAAACGGCGAACGAAAAAGAGGGCGAATAAAACGGAATTTTTTTGTGAAGTGGGGAGAGGAAAACGAGAAGCAAATGGCAAATAATGTAAATTGCGAGGAGATTAAATTTGTGATTAGGGACCTGGTATATATTGAAGATCCTCCCCGGAAATGGCGCCAGAAATTCCTTTTGATGCCGCTCGAAGCTACGTCGGTATTTCCCCAAAGAGAAAGGGATGATGCAGCACAACGGCAGTAGGTATTTCCCTCAGATATGAAACCAAGGTTATCGAACCAGTAGGAGAACCAAGCAACACAACATAAACAACACCTGCACACAAATAACAACTACTCGCAACCCGACGTGTAAAAGGGATTGTCAATCCCTTTCGGGTAGCGGTGCCAAAAATTGGCAAATGGACATGAGATAAATTGTAGTAGATTGATAGATCGAACGCCAAGTAAAATAAAGTGCATCATAGTATTTTTGGGATTAATAGATCTGAAAATAAATGCAAAGGAAAATAGATCGCAAAGGCAAATAATATGAGAAAGAGACCTGGGGGCTGTAGGTTTCACTAGTGGCTTCTCTCGAGAAAAATAACAAAGGGTGGGTGAACAAATTACTGTTGGGCAATTGATAGAACTTCAAATAATCATGATGATATCCAGGCAATGATCATTATATAGGCATCACAACCAAGATTAGCAGACCGACTCCTGCCTACATCTACTACTATTACCCCACACATCGACCGCTATCCAACATGCATCTAGTGTATTAAGTTCATGGATAAACAGAGTAATGCAATAAGAATGATGACATGATGTAGACAATATCTATCTACGTAGAGATAGACCCCATCGTTTATCCTTAGTAGCGACGATACATACGTGTTGGTTCCCCTTCTGTCACTGGGATCAAGCACCGTAAGATCGAACCCACTACAAAGCACCTCTTCCCATTACAAGATAAATATATCAAGTTGTCCAAAAAACCAAACATCAAAGAAGAAATACAAGGCTATAAGAGATCATGCATAAAAGATATCAAAGGAACTCAAATACTTTCATGGATATAAAAATATATAACTCATCATAAACTCAAAGTTCATCAGATCCAAACAAACACACCACAGAAAGAGTTACATCACATGGATCTCCAAGAGACCATTGTATTGAGAATCAAGCGAGAGAGAGAGAGAGAGAGAGAGGAGGCCATCTAGCTACTCACTACGGACCCAAAGGTCTACAAAGAAAAACTCATGCATCATCGGAGAGGCACCAATGGAGGTGGTGAACCCCATCCGAGATGGTGTCTGAATTTGATCTGGTGGTTCTAGACTCTGTGGCGGCTGGATCAATATTTCTTTGACTCCCCTAGGGTTTTGGGAATATTGGGGTATTTATAGAGCAAAGAGGCGGTCCGGGGGGCACCCGAGGTGGGCACAACCCACGAGGGCATGCCTGGGCCTCTTGGCGCGCCCTTGTGGGTTGTGCTCTCCTCGGAGCACCCCCCCAGGCGTAGCCAGGGCCCATTAGGTGTCTTGTGGTCCATAAAAAATCTCCGTAAAGTTTCGTGGCATTTGGACTCTGATTCGTTTGATTTCTGTGATGTAAAAAACATGAAAAAACAACAACTCGCACTTGGCACTATGTCAATAGGTTAGTACCAAAAAATGATATAAAATGACTATAAAATGATTATAAAACATCCAAGATTGATAATATAACAGCATGGAACAATAAAAAATTATAGATACATTGGAGACGTATCACGTACCTGTGGTGCATTATTCTGTTTTAATTATGCTCAATGCTCGCTTATGAGATTATTCGTTTCTTGGTTGGTCACTTCTCAATCTTTTGCTAGCCTTCATTTTGCACTAAGTATGATCACTACTTGTGATTCTAAAATCCTATAAACAAGTTTTGCCACATGAGTCCACTATGCTTACCTATATGCGGTATTCTTTTGATGTTCTAAGCAAATTTGTATGTTCCATCTCTAATGTCAAAATATCTCTTTTCTGTGCTCGTACTGCTCACGAGGCGGTGAGGGGTGGCCATTTTTTCCATGCTAGATGTGTTACTCTCACGATGAGTGTTTATTCACTTGTCATTGTATGAGAGTAAGGCAAAGGTATTAGGGATGCCCAGTCCCAAAATGAAAAATGAATTTACTTTATGTTGCCAAATAAGAAATTCCTTGGAAAGTGTTGGTATGGAGGGCACCCATGGATACAGTTAGCCATGGAAAGTAAAAGTATGGTGGAAAAAGGAATGAACTTTATTTTTTGTTTGGAAACCGCCTATGAGATATCTAGCATGGAAATTGTTGGGAGCTCTAAGTGGTTTTCATTGGTGGGAAAAGTATGCCTCTCAAAATGTTTTTATCTCTCTAATTTCGCTTTGTGCTCTGGCACCTCTACAAATCCCTACTTCGTTCCGCGAAGGGCCTTTCTTTTACTTTATGCAATTTTTATTTTTAATTTCAGTCTCCCTCTTCTCTTATAAAGCACCAACTAGGGGGCACTATGATCGTACTTGAGCACTGGGTGTAGTTAATATGCGAGTGTGTTTCATGAATGGATCAATGATTGAGCATGATGGGCTAGGGATAACTTATTTTAGCGTAGATATGTTGAAAGACATGGTTTCTTGTTGATATGCTTGAGTATTGATGTCCTCCTGTCAAATTATAGACTATTACTTTGAATCATTCAAGTCCAAATGTCCATGCTACAAAAGAAAAGAGTATATGATGAATATGATGGGTAGCATTCCACAACAAAAATTCTGTTTTAAATTGCTACTTTATCATGATAAGTTTTATGAGAAAGAGTTGTTGTTATGATGCTAGGAAAAGTGATTCAAATTATCATTGATCAAACTTACGCACTTTGCTAGCATTCACACTTCATAAATTATTTCTTTTATCATTTACCTACTTGAGGACGAGTAGGAATTAAGCTTGGTGATGCCGATACGTCTCCAATGTATCTATAATTTATGAAGTATTCATGCCATGTTTACAACAATTTTATATGGTTTTGTTATGATTTGCATGGAACTAACCCGGACTGACGCTGTTTTCAGCAGAACTACCATGGTGTTGTTTTTTGTGCAGAAATGGAAGATCTCCAAATGAGCTAAAACTTTTTGATGATTTTTTTGGAACAAAAGAGACCCCCCCGGAAGCTTCGTGGGAGGGCCAGAAGAGCCACGAGGAGGGCACAACCCACTAGGGCGTGCCTGGTGGGCCTGGCTTTCCCCGGTGGGTTGTGCTTACCTCGAGGCCCATCTTAGCATGAAATCAACGCCAAAAAATTCCTATAAATAGTGAAACAATTAGAAATAAACCTAGATCAGAAGTTCCGTGGCAGCAAGGCTCTATAGCCACCGAAAACCAATCTAGATCCCGTTCCACCCTGTCAACAACAGGGGCTAGATCTATAATTCTTAGCTTGGTGGTTCCCATTGGTAGCCCAAGATATGTAAAGGGCAAAGTACCCACTTGACACCCAAAAAGCGGTGCAAGTCTGTTGGTTTCTTCAGGGGATACATTTATGGGCAGAGTATGGGATTTGTGAAAGTTCATTTTCAAGCCAGTAGATTTATGGAAAGCAACCAACATTTCCTTGAGAGCTAGTAGTTGAGTCTCATCAGCTTGCACAATTTGCAAAGTGTCATCAGGATATTGGACAATTGGAAATTCAATATCATTGGATGGAATGGGTAGAGCTAGCAGTCCATCATGGAGCATTTTATTGACCACAGTTTGCAATAGATCAGCAACAATGACAAAGAGCAAAGGTGATAGTGGATCTCCCTGCCTAACCCCTCTTTTGCAATTGAACTGTTTACCTGGCACTCCATTAAGCAGAATAGAAGATGATCTAGATGATAGTAGTTCCTTAACCCAAGAAATCCATTTGTCATCAAAACCTTTATGCTTTAACATTAACAATGTAAGATCATGCTCAACAGTGTCAAAAGCCATAGCAAAATCCAGTTTGAGTATCAAAATTGGTCTCTTTGATTGGTGGCACTGGTGAATGTATTCCAGGCTCCACGCAATGCAGTCTTGGATGGATCTGGACTTGAGGAAACCATACTAGTTTTTATGGATACATGTGAGAATAACTTTTTGCAGCTTGTTTCCTAAAAGTTTAGTTAAAAATTTGAGACAGGTGTTTGTGAGGGAAATGGGTCTAAAATCATTTGGACCCTCAGGTGATAGGACTTTTGGGATTAGGGTAACCAAAGAACCATTAATACTTTGCAGAGAGATTTTGCCATGAAAAAAAATCAGAGATAGCTCATAAAAGTCCTCTTTTATAATATGCCAGCACCTCTTGACAAACATTCCAGTAAAACCATCAGGTCTAGGGGCTCTGTGTAATGGGAGTCCTTTCAGTACTTCATTAATTTCCTCATCTGTAAAAGGCCCAGATAAATCCTCTAGTCCTGGTACAGGGTGAATGAGATCTCCCAGATCAAACTGCATATCAATTCCTTGAGCAATTCCCATTCTGTCTCTGTAAGAGCCCCACAGTAATCCAGCCATTTCACTATGAGAAGACACTGTCAATCCATCCTCAATAACTAGGCTAGAGATTTAATTTCGTCTAAACCTTTCCATTGCCATAGATTGAAAGAATTTTGAATTTTTCTCTCCCACTTTAATCCACCTCATTGTACATCTTTGCTTCCAATAAATGTACTGTAAGTGGAGAAGGTCCCCAAGGTGGAGTTTAACTAATTTTCTAAAGTTAAACTCAGGCCTTGTTAGAGGTCTCTGATCTTCCAGATTGTCAAAGGCCAGGATAACAGCATTGCAAGCTTGCATTAACAATTTTAACCTTGAGAGTCCAGTGTGCCATCTTTTGAGATCATGCCTCAAGCGCTTGAATTTTTTTGTCAAGATAGCAGATGCATTCTTCTTGTTAGTAGGTTCAGACCATGATTGTTGAACACAATCAAAAAAACCTGGCATATCAACCCAATAGTTCTCAAAACTAAACACTTTGGCCTTGGGGATAGATGTTGAAATAGAAACTACACATGGCACATGATCAGAGCTAGTTTTTGCCAAAGGGTAAACCATAGTGTTAGGGAATTCATCGGTCCAATTTACCGTGGTGAAAAACCAGTCGAGCTGCTCAAGTAGTGGATTCTCCTGCATGTTTGACCAAGTATACTGCCTCGCTTTCAAATGTAATTCAAGCAAACCCAAGTGGCCAATTATTTCATTGAATATGAACATGTCATTGACATCTCCTCCGGGTTGGTTTCTGTTTTCAACAGACCTTATGAAATTGAAATCACCAAGAAATAACCATAGTTCATCCTGGGGTATGTTGACGTGATATAACCAATGAACAAAATCATCTCTTAGTTGGCCTTGACATGGTCCATAGACATTAACCAAAGTCCACTTTTGGCTGTTATGGACTGAGGAAAAGTTAATTATAATACCAAAACTCTAAACCTCAACCAGAGTACCCATAAGTGTAGATGAACACCATAGGACCAAGATCCCACCAGAAGCTCCCACAGAAGGGGAGTAAGAAAAATTATCAAAATTTTTAGGGGGAAATTTTCTAATGGAGCGCTGATCAAAGTAGTCACACTTGGTTTCTTGCAAACAGATGACAAAGCACTGACTCTCTTCGATTTTTGCTCTAACAGCCCTCTGCCGAATTTCAGAGTTTAAGCCCCTAACATTCCAACACAAGACCTTCCAATCTTTGTTATGGTGTGCATTCATTGGTAAACATAATAATACGAGAGGCACACACAATACTACATAATAGCACTGTGAAAGATAATAACCAGCAACCATAAAAAATCGCATCAGACCAAAAGTATCACCCACTGGCAGAAGAGAAGTCTGAAGAAAAACATGCAAAAGCACAATCATGGCAGTACAAGGGACCTGCCTCCCTATAATGGAGCAAACGATATTACTCAACATCAGGAACTGGTGGTGCTGGAGAGGAATTGGGAGCAGCCATAAGTTGCTCCAAAGATAGCTTCTCCTGAGATATTCCTAGAGAAGCTCCAAATGCTTGCATGACAGTAATTGGGGTTGGAGGAGGAGCATCAGATGCTGCATCTTGTGGTGCTTCATTGACAGGTTCAGGTCTTGGCTTCTTTGCTCTTGGCTGACATAGAGGTTTCGGCTTCATAGGTATGGCAAAAGTAGGTTTGAAACCCTGGAGCTTGGAAGCACTCCTGGTCATCCGACGGTCAGAGAAATCTGGCCGTTGAGCTACTATTTTCCTCTGTTTCTTCCTTTGCTGGCCAGGAGAAGTGAAGTTCATACCTACAGATACTGGAGGCTAAGGAGAAATATGGCTATCATCAAAGACCACCTCCTCAAAAGATAGTTCTCTAGCAACAGGTTTGGAAAGAGGTGGCGGAGCCAAATAAGTGCCTGTCTGCTGCATCTTGGGCCACTGAAAGGGCACCAAATTCTCAAAAGCCTGTGACCAAGATCTCCTGGGAGGAGATTGGATATCCTCTAAACCAAACTGCAACTATTCAGGGATGGAGGCTGTCAGAAAGGTGGGCATAAGAGAGATAAATGATCTCTGAAAAATCATATCTAGAGGCAAAACAGGCCCAAACATTATGCGAGTTTCTCCAACAATGAGTGGGGGCTGAAGAGGAGGATGGTATGGTATAATGGCAAGTTGGTTCTCCTCATTTGGTCCCACCACATGCTGATCATCCCCATGTTGTAGAGGCTTATCTGCCTGGATCTCTTCCACATTGAGAGGCTAATTCTACTGCTCCTGAACAAAATCATGAGCCTGGATAGGATGCACATCTACCAACTGAGGCTGCAACAAAACATGCTGATCTGGCTACTCAGGCGGCTGAATGAGCCCAAGAATAGGTTGGGCTGGGAATTCGTTGTGGTCATCCACCAGATGTGCCTGCGGCTGTGCTGGAGGCCCAAAGATGGGAGCATCCACTGGGCCCAAGAGATGCCCATCAACTGCAGTGTTTTGCTGAGAGGAGTCGTTGGAGCGTAGGGAGGGGTTTAAAACCATGGAATGCTAATCTTGTGGCATCTGCTGCTGAACTTGGTCTTGCTCATCTTGCTGATCATGCCCAGGTTGACCCCAACCCTCTCCTGGATCTTGTGGTGGCTGCTGTGGCTCATCAGGCTGAATTGGTTGAGGAACATCATTCCATCCAAGTGCAGGGTATGGTGGAAGAACCCAGAACTACTCCACAGGTTGCAATTCACTTGGCATGGGGCGAGGGTTGCCGTCGAAAGGTAGAATATTCTAATCTTGGGGCAACTGCTCTGCGAAAGCCGCCGTCAGAATGCTGCATGAAGCTGTCCAAGACACAATAGCGCCTCCCACAGTTGCAAACTGCCGAAAAATGACATCCCTTGGAACCAAAACTTTATCAAGGAAAGAAGCATAAACCACAGAGTGGACTAAACGATCATCCTCTTCATTCCAGTAATGAAACTACCCAAAAGTGCCAACTATCTCTGCCAAATTCTCTGTATTGTGATAATCAAGTGGAACTCCAATGAACATGAGCCAACTAGTGCGGTGGCCTTGCAGAGCCCGATAGCCTACTCCATCATCATGCTTAATGAACTGCAGAAAAATCTCCTCGCCATGCTGATTGAGACCAAGCGGCCATGGCGGATGATTTACTAGAGCGGTACACACTACTGGATCTTGCATCTGATAGATGCCAACACCTTGAAACTAGGTTTGAGAAGACAGTACCGGAAGCTATAGCTCGTTAAGGATGAAGTCTCGAACTTGCTATCGAAGATGGGTACATCCTCTAGCGGTGGGATTGGCTCGACGATCCCAACCATGTAGGATTCATGGTGCCGGGGTGGAGTCCTTGCCGGGGTGTAGTATGTGAGAGGCACACGATGCGGACCAGCGTCGACGATGTCGTGGCCAGCCGGGAGAAAACGTCATGGATCAAGCTCGTAGTTGGCCGTGGCCGGGTGTGGAGGTGGAGTAGGGGACGGCGATGGCGATGAGGAGTCGGCTGTCTGCAGGGGAGGGGAATCCTTTGGTATGGCATAGGATCTTTGCACTGTTTGGGAGCTTGAAGTGTCGGGAGGGGTTTTCTTGATGGCGCGAGGCTCGAGGTCGGTAGCTGAGGTTCGTCCATTGGGAACCAAAACTTTTAATTCTGGTGGTGACTATGTACTCCTTTTTTTAACATGATCGAGCCGGAAACACCTACGACAATGTGTCTCATTCGTCCACTTATCCAAACTATGACCCATACCCAAGCAATGTGAGCAGTCCCAAACTTGTGCTGCAAGTTCTTCTACAAGTTCATCCAGGCCCTGCAAATCACGAACCACCTCAAAAGGTGACCTGGCAGGTGATGAAGGTGCATCCGTTGCAAGACCAGGCCCAACCATAGTTGCAGGCGGCATAGACAGCCCATCATCCTCAGACTCAGTAGAATCATCATCCGATAGAATTAACGGATTTTGGGACGATCCTTCCAAACAAATAGTAACAGAAGAAATATCCAGGGAAAAGATCACGCCGGCCCGATAATGATTGGGTGTATCCCGTACGTGGAAAGCGGATATCCGGTGAAACGGACCCAAACTGTATGGCCGGAGATGCCTCTGGTCCCAGGCCACCGGCGGCGAGCTAACATCAATCTGATTAACCACATGATTTGCACCTAATAACTCCTGCGGGTCAAGAGTATAACCTACATCTTGCTGAACTATTGCAATATCCTTAGGTGTAGCATTGTAGCGATAACCACGACATGCATCATAGTTGAGACACGTGGTAAAACGCAACCTCTTGCGACGAGGAGAGGTATCCTTAAAACACAAAGAGGATTTAGCAGGAGCATGCATCATAGCAGCCATTCCCAAACGAGCTCTATGCTTAGATGGACTAACTAGGTTCCATTCTTCATGACATTATTTTTGCCAAGATGCAAATTCTTTAACCCAGTCCGGACCCCCAAAACCCCAAAGGTGAAAAAGGCATTTAAACTGAGGGCAAACGTAGTTTCGTTGATTCAATATGAATAAACCCACTGCTTTTCATGAAACATTAAAAGAGAAGACACGATCACGTAGACATGATACCTTCAAAGATGAACAATATCCTCCAATTGCCACCTCAAGCACAAGCGCAACATTATCCTTGGTCAGGCGAAAGTTGTGCCTTGCAAATGATACCACCATGGTGAAGTGGCCCGAATCACCAGAGGGGTGCACTGTATGATGCATGGTGCGCCAGATCTCCTGAGACATGCCCATGCCCGATGAAAATCCCAACCCAAGGTGATGGACGCGTGAACCGCCATCAAGTTGGCCACCCAAGGGTGCAAACCAGGACGCCAGAGAGAATGATCGGATGGGTTTCCCTAGCTAGATGTGGAGATCGCCAGAGGTGGGGGTGGCGGCTAGGGTTACAGTGGTGGGAGGTGGCGGGAGCCATCAGTTTTCTGACTTCTGTCGCCCCTGTTGTCATTCGCATAAGTTTATCTTCGTATATCATTCCGTTGCATTTTCTTCACTCTATGTAGTCATCATCATTTCACCTCGGTTAACCATCTTGTATGTCTTTCATCTCCCATACCATGTTTTGTCTCGTATTACTGCATCTGTTTGCTTGTTTCATAACACTTATCGTAGTTAAACCTGTGATTTCCCAAGCTCACACTATTATTACATCTTTCATCGAGGAATATGCTTAATATGCTTCTGAAGACGAAGATTAATTCAGTTTTTTCCATCCTTTACTTTACTCTGTTGCTGTGTTTGGGATCAGTTCAAAACTTTCCGAAGAAATTTTGAATGTCCCATTCACCCCCTTTGGTCGATATACTCTCGGTCCTAACAATTGGTATTAGAGCGAGGTTCTCCCTGTCTTTGCTTATTAAAGGTGTAACGTCCTTGGAGTTTTGAGTATGTCGTATGCAGGTAGATCCTCGCACTCTGAAATATTTCCTATCTTTGATGGAAGTGACTATCTGTATTGGAAGGAACAAATGAGAATTAGAATTAAAGCTATCAACTTTGATCTGTGGCAGATTGTGGAAAATGGACATACCATTCAGCAAACCAAATGATCTAACCTCCGATGACAAAGCAAATCTACAGTTGGATGCTCAAGGTAAAGATATCATCTGTTGCGGTCTGTCTAAAGACATTTTCCTTCGATTCTAGAAGCTTGACACAGCGAATTAGCTTTGGGATGCCAAAAAAAATCTTAGGATGAGTTCATTGCCAGAACGGATCCCCGCGCTCAAATGCTTCATGCCATGTTTACTGGTTTCAGATGTTTGCGAAAGGAAAGTTCTATGGATCTCACTAATCGATTGACAAAAATTGTCGAAAGGCTTCATCAGCGAGGAGTAACTAATATCACCGATAGAGATGTGGTCAACAAGCTTCTAAGCGCTCTTGACGCAACCTTTGATCCCATCGTAGTTGAAATCAAGCAAAGACCTAACTATGAAGAACTTCACTATGTTGAGATCATGACATTGTTGTCCCTTCATGAAGAAAAGATGGAGCTTGAAAATGCAGATCAAGAATCTTCTTCGGAAGTTAAAGGAGAAATCCTTTCTCATTATGGTAGCGAACAAGAAGAAGAAGACATCAAAAATCAATTCACCATCACAAGAGAAGTTGAAATGCTCACATAAAGACTGGGTGATCCCAGAAGACAAAATCTTTGCCTCACAAATGATGACGAATTTGACATGCATGAATCGTCAAGAAGAAGGTTGCCTCCGAAAGATATGAGGTGCTTCAAGTGCAAATTATACGGTCACCTCATAGCTGATTGTCCCTGCTGGGAAAGGCCAAGCAATAGATGGAAATATCTTCATTGCAATGGATTCACTCGAATGGATCGTCATACTAAGCTCCCGAAGAAAAATGAATCTCCATCTTCATCTTCGCCGACGAGACCAGTCACTGATGTACAAGCCAAAGCTACAATCGAATCCAACATGAAGAAAATCTCTTAGCTGAACAGAGTCTTCACTGACATGACAATGCATTCTGAAGATGATACATCTGATTCTGACTCCGATGATGAAGAGCATGAAAGAAGGATAGGAAGGAGCAATGCTTTCATTACGTATGAATCGTCAGACAGCTCTCTCGAATCAAATGCTGATGATGACGATTCAACCGATGATGAACCAATTGCCTTCTGTCTCATGGCAAAATCCTCAAAGGATCAGGTATCAACAAAACACCAAAAATCCATGAACAGATATTCTTCTGAATACATTGTTTATGCTAAACTTGTTAAAATGGCAAGATCTCAACCAGATGAGCTTGAAATGCTTGAGAGAAATCTTAGGAAAACCGAAGGATTACTGGTCGAAGAGATGGAGAAGAATCAAAAGTTGACCTAAGAGCAAGATGCTTTTTCATCAACTATTGATGATCTTACCAATCGATATGATTCCCTTACAGTTGACTACGAGAGTTTATCAGTTGAACTCCTTAACAGGAATCAAGAACTCGTGTCACTTGAAGAATCTCATAATGATATGGTGTTAGAAAAAGCTGATCTCTTCACCGAGCAATCTACTCGTCTTCCTGATGATTTTATTCCTCCATGCTTAAAATGCCTAGAACGTAGCAATGCTGATTCACATGCTGAATCTTCCAAAGCTATCATCAAAAATATTGCAGCAGTTACGAATGATATCTCTAACCCCTCCTCTAAGGAATATGATGCTATTGCTGATGAAAATTGCAGGCTAAAGGACTTGCTTGAGATAGGAATGCTACGAAGCCTAAAAGGGTGTCAAACCCTATGTGATGTTCTCAAGAAGTCAATACTACACAAAAATCCTTGAAAGGAAGGATTGGGTTTCGAAAGGAAGCTCAACGTTGATGGAACTTACTGGACTCCCGAGAAATATCCTCGAACAAGTTGGGTTCCTGCTAAAAGCAAAACACACGAACCTGCAACTTTGTCAGGATATGATTCATCCATTACTACCACTAGTAGAACACCCATGAGTTGCTACGGGCTACAATGCATAGAAATAAATCAAAAAAATTAAGGTTGACTCCAAGGTCAAAGATCATTTCTTCTCGTATGTCCGGGTGTGCAGGGACATCAAGCGTTGAACCCTGGGATCCACAGAATTCAACCGTCTAAACATTCCGAGCTCATATGCAAGGAAAAAATGTGGTTGTCCGTACTATTTGTCATGGTATCTCCAATACACGGGCCGAACACAAAAAAATCCTAGCCCACGGTGCACCCTTCCCTTTTCTTGTCGGAGCCTCCCTTCCCGCTCGGTGTCCGTTGTAGCAGGACATTTCTTGTTGAATCCCTCTCCTTTAAACCCGGACGACACCCACCTCACCTTCGTCATGGTGCCCTCTCTCCTTCACAACATACTTTCTCACAGACTGTCAAGGAGAAGTGCCTCGCCAACTGCCCCACTCTCCCCTTGGTCCCCTCCCCCTTGTTCGTGTTGATCCTCCACCACCATCGAGGGGGAGGAGTCTTGTTGCTTGGGGGCTATCTCCCTTGTTGACCTAGAGATGGAGGGTGAGGGGAGAACCGAAGGCCGCGTAAGTGGAGTCGAGGTGCAGCTATGGGCGATATGATAAGAAAACTGCTGCTATTTCACTGAGGAATTAAAATCACTTGTATGTCATCTCACTTATGCCAAATCATAATATTGATATTGAATAGTACATAATCAAATTATTATTTATTACATATCAGAATAATATGTGCCAATGGAACAATAGACTGACACTGAGATGTGAGATGGTGACATCTGATCAATTTGCCTCCTTCCAAATAGAAGTTCAAGAAAAATTAAACTAATGGACCAAGTGAACATGAAAGACACAAGTATACAAAAATCAAATTGTTTTTCACCATATATTATTGAAAAAATATTGAACATCCATGCCTTCATGGCGCCCCTCTAGTTTGGTGCATAAATCAGACGTACAAAGAGATATTAAACATTACATAACAAGATTTTGATTTCTTTAAAAAAATATGCATAAAGAAACTATGACCATGTCTTAGAAAAATAGTACAAGAACTTTAAACCTTGACAGAAGGGGATGGAATACTAAAAAGTGAATGAGCTATTGGAGGCTGAAGGACATTGGTCAGGAGCCAGGACATAGCGAGGCGCATCAGTGATCATTCAACCTTGGGTACTACAGGGACTTCATGCCTGAAGAACATTGGTCAGGAGTCAAGACCACCGGCGTGAATCTGATCGATGTGCAGGGAAGCATCTAGAGATGAAGGTCGTTCGTGCCGCCGCCTGGTGGGTTGCTACAGTTGGAGGAGGGGGGCACGTCGCCATCTCCTCCGGCTGCTGCTTCGATCGGAGGAAGAACCAACACGAGAGGGGGCAGATAGCGATGGCCTTCATGCTTGCCATCACGATGGAGGTGGGGAGATGAGGCATCGGGAGAATAATAGATCAGCGTGCGGAGGACGAATTCGGGGCCTTGGGATGGAAAGTAATGAAAATTTAGGACACCGTGATTTTCCATTAATTTATAGATTGATTGTTTGCCCCACGAGCCAGCTATAAATCAGACGGAAGGTTGACTTCCTTGGATAAAACTTGGTGGGGGCAGATAATAGTACAAATTTGGAGGGAGATAAACGGGGTGGTGGGGGAGGGGATGAAAAAACCCAGTCGAACAAAAACTGGACGAAAGTGGTGGGACGAAAAAAGCATGGACGCAATCCTACCAACTGCTCCATTAGGAGTAGACATTTATGATGAGTCTGATGACTCTAATTACAAATTGTTCAAACAACAGAATGTTAACATTTTCGCTCGATATATTGGGACTAACTACAGGTCTGGCTCACCCAAGAAACAAATCTGGGTGAAGAAGTGCATTATTGAAAATCTATCTCTCACTGCTAACCTGGACATGCAGAGTAATTTTCTTTGAGAGAGTAATTTTCTTTGAGACAATGATTATCATTCGCCGAATGGCACAGGAAAATTCTTGTATGAGCATCGATCAAACCTTCGACAGAAGGAGTACATGCATCACTCCTCAAATCATTATACTCATGTCTCTAGAAATAACTTCAATGCTTATTCATATGATTACTCTCGAAGTACACAAGTGACTCACAAATCACGCCGAAAGAATGTTCCCGCTCAGACGAAGAAAATTGGATCCTCGTAACCCACACAAGTGTGGGTTGTGAAAAAGAACTGACCCTTTCTTGTAGATGCTATATCAGGGATCTTCATCGTCCATCTTTTGCCCTGAGATCTATTGTTGCTGCTGGTTCTTTGTGTTTTCATTTGTATCTTTGTTCGATCCCTTTGTGTTATGTCCGTATGATAAATCTCCTAGAGCTCCGTAGTTGCATGTTTTCTTTTGTTTGGCTTAGTGTTTTGTGTCAGACTATGCTTTTCTTCTCTTCTTCTTCGTCATAAACATGCAACTTGATCTAAAGAAGATTTCAATCCGACATCCTTGGTTGCAAATGAAATCAACTTCAAAATTTTATCTATTTTGGCGCTTGCCCTTCTTCGAACCCTTCGGCATTATGTTCAGTTACCGAGATTTTTGCAGGAAATGGCTGACACGTGCCCATGATCTCACTATCATGATCTCGTCCCTTGAATGTGGAACGTCCCATGCTTTTCGGTCGTGGATCTCGAAGGAAGCAGTTTCGCCTTCGGGCTATTTAAACCCCCCTCCAGGCATCTTCTGATGACCCACAAGTATAGGGGATCAATTTAGTCCTTTCGATAAGTAAGAGTGTTGAACCCAACGAGGAGCAGAAGGAAATGACAAGTGGTTTTTAGCATGGTAATCTCTGCAAAGCATTGAAATATAAGTAACGAGTAGTTTGATAGCGAGATAGTTTGTAACGAGCAAATAACGGTAACGGTAATTAAAGTGCAGCAAGGTAGCCCAATCCTTTTATGCCAAAGGACAGGCCAAAACGGTCTCTTATAATAAGCAAAGCATTCTTAAGGGTACACATGAATTTCATCTAGTCACTTTCATCATGTTGGTTTGATTCATGTTCGCTACTTTGATAATTTGATATGTGAGTGGACCGGTGCTTAGGTGCTTGATACGTCTCCAATGTATCTACTTTTCCAAACACTTTTTCCCTTGTTTTGGACTCTAAGTTGCATGATTTGAATGGAACTAACCCGGACTGACGCTGTTTTCAGCAGAATTACCATGGTGTTATTTATGTGCAGGAGCAAACGTTCTCGAAATAACCTGAAACTTCACGGAGCCACTTTTCTGAAAATAAGAAAAATACCTGCAAAAGATGAAGTCCAGGGGGCCCACCACCTTGCCATGAGGGTGGGGGTCCTACCTCGTGGGCCCCCTGTTGCCTCTCCGACTCCAACTCCACCTCCATATATTGAGTTTCGATGACAAAAAAATCAGAGAGAAGAAATCATCGCGTTTTACGATACGGAGCCGCCGCCAAGCCCTAAAACCTCTCGGGAGGGCTGATCTGGAGTCCGTTTGAGGCTCCGGAGAGGGGAATCCATCGCCATCATCATCATCAACCATCCTCCATCACCAATTTCATGATGCTCACCGCCGTGCGTGAGTAATTCCATCGTAGGCTTGCTGGACGGTGATGGGTTGGATGGGATCTATCAAATCGAGTTAGTTTCATTAGGGTTTGATCCATAGTATCCACTGAGATTGATGTTGCTATGACTTTGCTATGCTTAATGCTTGTCACTAGGGCCTGAGTGCCATGATTTCAGATCTGAGCCTATTATGTTTTCATGAATATATGTGAGTTCTTGATCCTATCTTGCAAGTCTATAGTCACCTATTATGTGTTATGATCTGTTAACCCCGAAGTGACAATAATCGGGATACTTACCGGTGATGACCGTAGTTTGAGGAGTTCATGTATTTACTATGTGTTAATGCTTTGTTTCGGTTCTCTATTAAAAGGTGGCCTTAATATCCCTTAGTTTCCGTAAGGACCCCGCTGCCACGGGAGGGTAGGACAAAAGATGTCATGCAAGTTCTTTTCCATAAGCACGTATGACTATGTTCGGAATACATGCCTACATTATATCAATGAACTGGAGCTAGTTCTGTGTCACCCTAAGTTATGACTGTTACATGATGAACCGCATCCGACATAATTCTCCATCACTGATCCATTGCCTACGAGCTTTCCATATATTGTTCTCCGCTTATTTACTTTCCCGTTCCATAAATTTGGGTTGAATACTCTACCCTCGAAAACTGTTGCGATCCCCTATACTTGTGGGTTATCAAGACTATTTTCTGGCGCCGTTGCCGGGGATCATAGCTCTATTCTTTGAGTCACTTGGGATATATATCTGCTTATCAGTATGAAGAACTTGAGAGATCCAAAAATCAAGATCTATCCCTCAACTACGAGGGGAGGTAAGGAACCGCCATCTAGCTCTGCACTTGATTCACCTTCTGTTATGAGTAAGCTTGCGACACCTACACCTGCTTCTGCTATTCGTTCTGATATGTCGCATGTTATTGATGATGCCACTTCTGCTATGCATGATACTTATGATGAAACTACCTCTATGCCTAATACTACTGTGCCACTTAGTGATTTTCTTGATGAACAACTTGCTAGGGCTAGAGAGATTGAAAATATTGAATCTGATGATACTGATGGAAGTGATGATGAAGAACCACTTGTTATTCCTAAGGGCTATGTTTTTGATCAAGAAGCTTCTTTAGCTATTTTACCGTACCAAAATAGAACTGAACTCAAAAGATTATTAGCTAAATGGAGTAAGCAATCTTTAAATGCTAGAATGAAACTGACCCTGCTTTTGCTACTTCACCTATCTTTGTTACTGATAAGGATTATGAATTCTCTATTGATCCTGATATAATTAATTTAGTTGAATCTGATCCTTTTCATGGTTATGAATCTGAAACTGTTGTGGCACATCTTACTAAATTAAATGATATAGCTACCCTGTTTACTAAAGATGAGAGAACTCGTTACTTTTATATCCTCAAAATATTTCCGTTCTCATTAAAGGGTGATGTTAATATATGGTTTAATTCTCTTGATCCTGGTTGTGTGCGTAGTCCCCAGGATATGATTTATTACTTCTCTGCTAAATATTTCCCCGCTCATAAGAAGCAAGCTGCTTTAAGGGATATATATAATTTTGTGCAAATTGAAGAAGAGAGTCTCCCACAAGCTTGGGGGAGGCTTCTCCAATTACTTAATGCTTTGCCTGATCATCCTCTTAAGAAAAATGAAATACTTGATATCTTTTATAATGGACTAACCGATGCCTCCAGAGATTACCTGGATAGTTGTGCTGGTTCTATTTTCAGGGAAAGAACACCGGATGAAGGTGAAATTCTATTGAATAATATGTTGACAAATGAAAATAATTGAACACCTCCGGAGCCAATTCCCGAGCCTATTCCTAAACCAACTCCAAAGAAGAGGGGTATTCTATTTCTCAGTCCTGAAGATATGCAAGAGGCAAAGAAATCTATGAAAGAAAAAGGTATTAAAGCTGAAGACGTTAAGAATTTACCTCCTATTGAAGAAATACATGGTCTTAATTTACCGCATGTTGAAGAAACATATAATCTTAATCCTTTACCTATTGAAGAAACTCATGGTCTTGATAACCCGACACACATAGTAAAGGTAAATTCTCTCTATAGATATGATAAAGCTGAAATCTCATTTACTAAATTTGCTAGCCCATGCTTAGATGAGTTTGATAAATTTATGGCTAAGCAAGAAGATTTTAATGCTTATTTTGGTAGACAATTGAAATACAATTCAAATATGCTTGAACACTTGGGTGATTATATGGCTAATGTTAAAGGTGAACTTAAACTTATTAGTAAACATCCTTCTATGGTTACCACTCAAGTAGAACAAGTACTTAAATCTCAAAATGATTTGCTCAATGAATTGAATAGTAAAGATAATGATTATGCTGTTAGAGTGGCTACTAGAACTAGTAGAATGACTCAGGAGCCTTTGTATCCTAAAGGCCACCCTAAGATAATTGAGCAAGATTCTCAGAGAAATAATATAGATGCACCTAGTTCTTCTAAAAAGAAGAAAAAGAAAAATGATAAGACTTTGCATGCTTCTAGTGATCCTATTGTTGAAACACCTAAGAATCCAAATGATATTTCTATTTCTGATGCTGAAACTCAATCTGGTAATGAACCTGAAACTAGTGATAATGCTAATAATAATGTTCATAATGATGCTCAACCTAGTAATGATAATGACATAGAAATTGAACCTGCTGTTGATCATGATAACCCACAATCAAAGAATCAAAGTTATGATAAGAAAGACTTTGTTGCTAGGAAACATGGTAAATAAAGAGAACCATGGGTTCAAAAACCCATGCCTTTTCCTCCCAAACCATCCAACAAAAGGGATGATGAGGATTTCAAGCGCTTTGCTAAAATGATTAGACCTATCTTTTTGCGTATGCGATTAACTGATATGCTCAAAACCAATCCTTATGCTAAGTACATGAAAGATATCATTACAAATTAAAGAAAGATACCGGAAGCTGAAATTTCCACCATGCTTGCTAAATGCTAATTATACTTTTAAGGGTGGAATACCAAAGAAACTTGGAGATCCCGGTGTACCCACTATACCATGCTCTATTAAAAGAAACTATGTTAAAATTGCTTTATGTGACCTTGGAGCCGGTGTTAGTGTTATGACTCTCTCTTTATATCATAGACTTGATTTGAATAAGTTGACACCTACTGAAATATCTTTGCAAATGGCTGATAAATCAACTGCTATACCTGTTGGTATTTGTAAGGATGTGCCTATTGTAGTTGCAAACGTTACTATTTTAACGGACTTTGTTATTCTTGATATCCCCGAGGACGATGGTATGTCTATTATTCTTGGAAGACCCTTTTTGAATACTGCAGGGACTGTTATTGATTGCACTAATGGCAATGTCACTTTTCATGTTAATGGTAATGAGCATACGGTACACTTTCCGAGGAAACAACCTCAAGTTCATAGTATCAACTCTATTGGAAAAATTCCATCAATTATATTTGGAGGTTTTGAATTTCCTCTTCCTACTATCAAGAAGAAATATGGTATTCTTATTATTGGGGACGTGCATATCCCCGTTGAGGTAACATAGTGTTATTCGAAATTTCTCTGGTTCCATGTTATTCGGAATGAGTACGTTAACAAGACTTGATCAACCTTGTTAGAGGATTCCTTTTGATGATCATGAGATGGATGAAACTAGAAGGCACAACCTTCTGTACCCCACTTTTACTTTCTGTTATTTATATTAAATAAAATAAAAATAACTATTTTTCTGTCTGTTATCTAATTATCCGTGCAATATAAAAATACCTCAAAAATAAAAGTTCTCCAATTGCCCTGAAATTTAAATATGATTTTTTCTAGAATATTTGAGGATTTATGGAACTGAGAACACACCAGGGGGGTCAACCACCTGCCCACGAGGGTGGAGGGCGCGCCCACCCCTGTAGGGCGCGCTCCCTGCCTCGTGGGCCCATGGTGGCCCTCCTCCACTTATTCATGCACCCACATACTTCATCTTACTCCCACAAAACCGAATATCCAGCTCAAGCACGAGTTCTAGCTCATCTTGCTGGCATTTTCGATCTCCTTGCTCAAAGCACCTCTCACAAAACTGCTTGGGGAGATTGTTCCTTGGTATGTGACTCCTCCATTAATCCAATTAGTTTTTGTTCTAGTGCTTTATTCATTGCAAATTTTTGCTGCTTAGGTGACCCTGTTCTTGAGCTTGCATGTCAAATTTATATGGTCAAAAGTAGTTTTGATGCATGATATAGGCCCTAGGCAACTGTAGGAGTAGTTGCTATCAATATTATTGAGTTTGGTTTACTTTTATTTTGAAGTTACTAAAAATTTCAGAATTTTTCAGAAAATGATGAGGAGACTATTGAGGGGCTCATCGAGCCAAAGCTCGAAGGAAAAGCCACCGAAGCGTAAGTATAATTTGCCGCGCACTGCGGAGGTTCGGGCGTGTGAATGGCCTTCTGAGGATTTCTTGAGAGCAGGCAGGATTTATGAAGACTTCCATGAATTGGCTCATAATGCATGCCTCACTGCTTTCCTCCACGACCAATGCGATCAGTATCTCTTACTCACAAATACCTTTGTGCAAAACTTTCATTTTCTTTCTAGGAACTCACCACCTACGGTGGAGTTTCATTTATATGCTGAGCATAAGGAGATGTTACTTTATGATTTTTGTCGGATTTTGTTGGGGATATGGTTACTGGAGGTAAACCGGCTAGGAGTGGCCGGGTTAGCTCCATGAAGATTGAAGCCCATGAGGATGAGAAGATACTAGCGCTTTAAGAAGGCCCAAGGCCTAAAGACGGATTAAAGCCTGTAGATGTAAACCGACTTTATCATGTAAACTTGTATTGTAAGTTAGAGGAATAGAGACTGAGCCGAACACCTCTATGATCCGGCCTCGAGACTCTGTAAACTGGTGGGCGTCAACCTGTGTATATAAAGGGACGACCCGGCCACGGTTTGAGTACAGAAAACAACAACTCGAGGACCAGTCAAAGCGGATTCACTCCCTGGTCATCGAAACCCCAGCAATACCAATCACAACTAGACGTAGGATTTTACCTTCATCGAAAGGGCCGAACTAGTATAAACTCCCCGTGTCCCCTTGTCCGGTTTAACCCCTTTAAGCTAACCCGTTGCGATGGCTCCACGACTAAGTCCTTTCACAACGACATCTACCGTGACAAACCCATGACAGTTGGCGCCCACCGTGGGGCTATCACACGATGGTTTCGAGTTCTTAAAGGGCAGCTTTGATGGACTCAAGGGATACGCTGTGGGCCGGATGACGAAGAGTCGTCGCGGCAAGCTCTACATCGACAACGCGGGATGGGGCCCCGAGGCCGATTCAATCGAATACGGGTACCAGGTCCCCTTTGGTGGGATTCACGTCTTCGTCGGCAAGATTGGCGAACCGGGCCCTGAGCCGGACACCTGCACCGACATCATCGAGATGGCTCAGCGTGCAAACCCTTCTCCGGTTCAGCCCAGGGCAAAGCATGTTTTCCTAGGTGTCATCCATGGAGCAGAATATGAGGATGGACCGGCATCCGATGGAGAAACAGTTGTCGGCTCCGACGACGAGTCTTCTGGAGAAACCGAATCGCTTTATTAGCTGCAGGATGGCCGGATTATTGGAGGTTCCGAGGGCAACAGTATTCCGGACTCCCCTGATCTGCCAAACCGGGCCGCTATCTTCATGGCCGGTACACAATCAGCGCCCCACTCATCAACCGCCGCAGCAATACTCTCCGGTTCAGCAACAGCTACGCCGGCGGGGGCAGGGAGCTCTGCGCCACCTCCGGCTCAAGTTCTATCTGACTTGTTCGACGCCTTGGCAGCATTGATGGCCGCGGAGGTGGACGCAGCAGCCCGGGATCAGCACAACATGGAGATCGCAAAGGTGAAAGATCAGATAACTCAGGCTAAAGCGGAGATCGCAAAGGTGAAAGATCAGATAACTCAGGCTAAAGTGGACCTGGCGGTAGAGAACGCTAGGATGGCTATAGAACGGGCCGAGTTGGAAGCCCAGGCCTACCGACTTAGGCTGGATCAGAATGCTTCAGAGGAAGTCATGAGAATAAGATATCGGTCGCATCTCCCACCGAGTTATGAGCCAAGAAATCTTTTCAACACGCCAGGAGCAGGAACTAGTAACCAGCCAATATTAAACTGGACGGAGGCACCAGGAACAGGAGCGCCGGTTCAGCCGCGCACGATGGACCCGCCTCGTCAGAACAACATTGTACCACAGCATGTTCCAACACCCCCCGGGAATTACTCCAACCCGTTGGACAACATTGTGGCCGCCGCTTCATGGTTGGCAGCCCTCCCAACCGACGGCGAATCACCAGTTGTGATTGAGGCACGACGGGCCAGAGATCTCCTTCAAACAGCTCTAAACCAGCAGCAGGCTTATTCGCATAGTCGTGAGAGTATTCATTCCACCCCCCGTCCAAGCCGGAGCTACAACAGGCACGTTGAGGACGAACCGGCCATGTCAAGCAGTGCACGTCGCCGTAACGTGCCGCGAAGGCACAACCCGGCAGGAGGAGGTGCTAATGCGCAGGATGTGGTGGATCATGGTCGTGCACGTCGAAAAGCCGAGTTAGCAGCTCTGCATGGAGCCCGTCAACCTACTCCGGTTCACCCTACCACTTCAGTAGAGCCAGGTGTGGTATTCAGTTCCTTAGGGGTGCCGTGTCTCACCCCCACTTTGCGTAATGTGCGACTTCCCAATCATTTCAAGAGACCTTCTAAGGTACCCAATTACACCGCCGATCTGCAACCAGAGGCATGGGTTGAAAGCTATGAGATGGCAATGGAGATGTTAGATGTGGATGAAGCAGTATGTGCTAAATACTTCACCATGATGTTGGAAGGAACATCTCGTACTTGGTTGAAGAGCTTACCAACTAACTCTGTTGGATCATGGGCCGAATTGAAGCACCGGTTTATCCAGAACTTCAAAGATACTTGTAAGCAGTGCATGTCGATTGTGGATTTGGCCGCTTGTGTCCAAGAGGATGGGGAGTCCATGACCCATTGGGTAAAGCGGGTTTCAGCTATCTTGCATTCATCGGATCGTATCAATGCAGATACCGCAGTGCTAACGTTGGCGGGCAATTACCGTTTTCTGCCGCTCAAACAGAAGTTAGGAAGGCTCAAACACCACTGCAATGATATGTCAACGCTTATGGCCGCTTTGGTTAAGTACGCCGATTTAGATAATACCAAAGACCCTGACTCGGAGGCGGACAAACCGGGGAAAGGGAAAAAGAACGGCAACACCAAGGGTCAGCAGCATAATCCGATAGGCCACGAGAATAATGGTAAGCGCAAGGCCGACAACAGTTTGGACTTTGTGGCTAACACCAATGCTCAGGAGAATGGTCAGCGCCGTAAGGGCAAGCAGCCCCAGAGGGGCGGAGGTTCAGGCCCCAATTTGGAGCGCCTGCTAAATCAACCCTGTCTGAAGCATGGATCAAAGGAGAAGCCATCATCGCATCTTTGGAAAGATTGTTATATCATGCGAGATTTCAAGAACTCCAATATGTTTCAGTACAATAATGGCCCGCCCGGCGGTTCAAGAGGTGGTTTCCATGGGTCGGGTTACGGAGGAGGCAGCTCCGGTTCAGGATTTCAGGGCAATCAAATCGGACACAACAATCAAGGGAACCAGGGAAAAAAGGGAGGTTACAACCATTAGGGGAACCAGCAGCAGCAGTCGGGTTATCAGAGCAATCCTAAGCAGTTAAATAGTGGGCAATATCATGTCTTCACCACTAGCTTGTGTAAGCGTGATCAGAAGCTTCATGATGTCTACTACACAACCTTCTTCTTGTAGACGTTGTTGGGCCTCCAAGTGCGGAGGTTTGTAGGACAGTAGCAAATTTCCCTCAAGTGGATGACCTAAGGTTTATCAATCCGTAGGAGGCGTAGGATAAAGATGGTCTCTCTCAAGCAACCCTGCAACCAAATAACAAAGAGTCTCTTGTGTCCCCAACACCCAATACAATTGTAAATTGTATAGGTGCACTAGTTCAGCGAAGATACGGTGATGCAAGTGCAATATGGATGGTAGATAAAGGTATTTGTAATCTGAAATTATAAAAACAGCAAGGTAACGAATGATAAAAGTGAGCATAAACGGTACTGCAATGATAGGAAACAATGCCTAGGGTTCATACTTTCACTAGTGTAAGCCCTCTCAATAATACTATCGTAATTGGATCATAAAACTATCCCTCAACATGCAACAAAGAGTCACTCCAAAGTCACTAATAGCGGAAAACGAATGAAGAGATTATGGCAGGGTACGAAACCACCTCAAAGTTATTCTTTCCAATCACTCCGTTGGGCTATTCCTATAAGTGTCACAAACAGCCCTAGAGTTCGTACTAGAATAACACCTTAAGATACAAATCAACCAAAACCCTAATGTCACCTAGATATTCCAATGTCACCTCAAGTATCCGTGGGTATGATTATACGATATGCATCATACAATCTCAGATTCATCTATTCAACCAACACAAAGGACCTCAAAGAGTGCCCCAAAGTTCTACCGGAGAATCATGATGAAAACGTGTGCCAACCCCTATGCATAGGTTCCCAATGTCACGAAACCCGCAAGTTCGTCACCAAAACATACATCAAGTGGCACGTGGTATCCCATTGTCACCACAGATATCCACGCGCAAGACATACATCAAGTGTTCTCAAGTCTTTAAAGACTCAATCCGATAAGATTACTTCAAAGGGGAAACCCGATTCATTACAAGAGAGAAGAGGGGGGAAGAAACATCATAGGATCCAAATATAATAGCAAAGCTCGCGATACATCAAGATTGTATCATCTCAAGAACACGAGCGAGAGAGATCAAACACATAGCTACTGGTACATACCCACAGCCCCGAGGGATAACTACTCCCTCCTCGTCATGGAGATCACCAGGATGATGAAGATGGCCACCAGTGAGGGTCCCCCCCTCCGGCAGGGTGCCGGAATAGGGTCCCGATCGGTTTTTGGAGGCTACGGAGGCTTCTGGCGGCGGAACTCCCGATCTATGTTGCCTTTTGGAAGTTTTAGGGTATATGGAGTTATATAGGCAGAAGAAGCACGTCAGGGGAGCCACGGGGGCCCCACGAGGCAGGGGGCGCGCCCTAGGGGGGGCGCCCCCACCCTCATGGGCAGCTCCCGTATCTTCTGACGTGGGGTCCAAGTCCATCAGGTGTGTTTCCTTCCAAAAATAACTTCTCTAGTTGATTTCGTTCCGTTTCGACTCCGTCTGATATTCCTTCTCTTCGAAACACTGAAATAGGCATAAAACAGCAAATCTGGGCTGGGCCTCCGGTTAATAGGTTAGTCCCAAAAGTAATATAAAAGTGGATAATAAAGCCCAATATTGCCTAAAACAGTAGATAATATAGCATGGAGCAATCAAAAATTATAGATACGTTGGAGACGTATCAAGCATCCCCAAGCTTAATTCCTGCTCGTCCTCGAGTAGGTAAATGATAAAAAGATAATTTTTGATGTGGAATGCTAGTTGGCATAATTTCAATGTAATTCTTCTTACTTGTGATATGAATATTCAGATCCAAAAGATTCAAGACAAAAGTTCATATTGACATAAAAATAATAATACTTCAAGCATACTAACTAAGCAATCATGTCTTCTCAAAATAACATGGCCAAAGAGAGCTATCCCTACAAAATCATATAGTCTGGCTATGCTCCATCTTTACCACACAAAATATTTAAATCATGCACAACCCCGATGACAAGCTAAGCAATTGTTTCATACTTTTAATGTTCTCAAAAAATTTCAATCTTCGCGCAATAGATGAGCGTGAGCCATGGACATGTAGCACTATAGGTGGAATAGAATGGTGGTTGTGGAGAGGAAAAAAGGGAGAAGATAGTCTCACATCGACTAGGCGTATAAACGGGCTATGGAGATGCCCATCAATAGATATCAATGTGAGTGAGTAGGGATTGCCATGCAACGGATGCACTAGAGCTATAAATGTATGAAAGCTCAACAAAAGAAACTAGTGGGTGTGCATCCAACTCGCTTGTTAATGCAAGGAGTAGGGATTGCCATGCAACAGATGCACTAGACCTATAAATGTATGAAAGCTCAACAAAAGAAACTAGTGGGTGTGCATCCAAATTGCTTGCTCACGAAGACCTAGGGCACTTGAGGAGGCCCATTGTTGGAATATACAAGCCAAGTTCTATAATGAAAAATTCCCACTAGTATATGAAAGTGACAAAACAAGAGACTCTCAAACATGAAGATTATGGTGCTACTTTGAAGCACAAGTGTGGCAAAGGATAGTAACATTGTCCCTTCTCTCTTTTTCTCTCATTTTTTGGGCCTTCTCTTTTTTATGGCCTTTCTCTTTTTTTTAATTCCTCACTTGGGACAATGCTCTAGAAAATGATGATCATCACACTTCTATTTATTTACAACTCAATGATTACAACTCGATACTAGAACAAAAGATGACTCTATATGAATGCCTTCGGTGGTGTACCGGGATATGCAATGGACCAAGAGTGACATGTATGAAAGAATTATGAATGGTGGCTTTGCCACAAATACTATGTGAACTACATGATCATGCTAAGCAATATGACAATAATGAATGTGTCATGATGAACGGAATGATGGAAAGTTGCATGGAAATATATCTCGGAATGGCTATGGAAATGCCATAATAGGTAGGTATGGTGGCTATTTTGAGGAAGATATAAGGAGGTTTATGTGTGAAAGAGTGTATCATATCACGGGGTTTGGATGCACCGGCGAAGTTTGCGCCAACTCTCAATGTGAGAAAGGGCAATGCACGGTACCAAAGAGGCTAGCAAGGATGGAAGGGTGAGAGTGCGTATAATCCATGGACTCAACATTAGTCATAAAGAACTCACATACTTATTGCAAAAATCTGTTAGTTATCGAAACAAAGTACTACGCGCATGCTCCTAGGGGGATAGATTGGTAGGAAAAGACCATCGCTTGTCCCCGATCGCCACTCATAAGGAAGACAATCAATAAATAAATCATGCTCCGACTTCGTCACATAACGGTTCACCATACGTGCATGCTACAGGAATCACAAACTTCAACACAAGCATTTCTCAAATTCACAACTACTCAACTAGCATGACTCTAATATTACCATCCTCATATCTCAAAACAATTATCAAGTATCAAACTTCTCATAGTATTCAACACACTCATAAGAGAATGTTATTATTCTTGAATACCTAGCATATTAGGATTTTAAGCAAATTACCATGCTATTTAAGACTCTCAAAATAATATAAGTGAATCTTGATATTTCATATAAAACTACCACCATGCTCTAAAAGATATAAGTGAAGCACTAGAGCAAACGACAAACTACTCTCGAAGATATAAGTGAAGATCAATGAGTAGTTGAATAATTATGCAACTATGTGAAGACTCTCTAACATTTAATAATTTCAGATCTTGGTATTTTATTCAAACATCAAGCAAGGCTAAAGAAAATAAAATGACGCTCCAAGCAAAACACATATCATGTGGCGAATAAAAATATAGCTCCAAGTAAAGTTACCAATGAACGAAGACGAAAGAGGGGATGCCTTCCGGGGCATCCCCAAGCTTAGGCTCTTGGTTGTACTTGAATATTACCTTGGGGGTGCCTTGGGTATCCCCAAGCTTAGGCTCTTGCCAATCCTTATTCCATAGTCCATCGAATCCTTACCCAAAACTTGAAAACTTCACAACACAAAACTTAACAGAAAACTCGTAAGCTCCGTTAGCATAAGAAGATAAATCACCACTTCAAGGTACTGTAATGAAATCATTCATTATTTATATTGGTGTTAAACCTAATGTATTCCAACTTCTCTATGGTTTATAAACTATTTTACTAGCCATAGGTTCATCAAAATAAGTAAACAACACATGAAAAACAAAATCTGTCAAAAACAGAACAGTCTGTAGTAATCTGGATCAAACGTATACTTATCGAACCCCAAAAATTCTAAAATAAAATTCTGGACCTGGGGAATTTATCTATTAATAATCTGCAAAAATAATTAACTAAATAGCACTAATCAAATAAAAATGGCAGCATTTCTCGAGAGCGCTAAAGTTTCTGTTTTTGACAGCATGATCAACAAGACTTTCCCCAAGTCTTCCCAAAGGTTCTACTTGGCACAAACACTAATTAAAAGCATAAAACCACATCTAAGCTTAGGCTAGATGAATTATTTATTACTAAACAGGAACAAAAAGCAAGGAACAAAAATGAAGTTGGTTTGCCTCCCAACAAGCGCTATCGTTTAATGCCCTTAGCTAGGCATGATGATTTCAATGATGCTCACATGAAGGATAAGAATTGAAACATAAAGAGAGCATCATGAAGAATATGACTAGCACATTTAAGTCTAACATACTTCATATGCATAGGGATTTTGTGAGAAAACAACTTGTGGGAACAAGAATCAACTTGCATAGGAAGGTAAAACAAGCACAACTTCAAAACTTTAAGCACATAGAGAGGAAACTTGATATTATTGCAACTCCTACAAGCATATGTTCCTCCCTCATAATAATTTTCAGTAGCATCATGAATGAATTCAACAATATAACCAGCACCTAAATCATTCTTTTCATGATCTATAAGCATAGAAATTTTATTACTCTCCACATAGGCAAAATTCTTCTCATTCAGAATAGTGGGAGTATCATAGGAAACTCAAATACTATAAATTGTTTCTATATTAAAAGAGTAATGTTCAGAGAAGGGGGAATCATAGTCATGACAAGTTTTATAAATATAATCATCACTACTTTTTATAGCATAAGTTTCATCACAATAATCATCATATGTAGCAACTTTGTTCTCATCATAATCACTTTGCATATCTAAACATGGAAGGCTAAAAGTATCATCATTAAGGAAGCATCCCCAAGCTGGGGACAAACATTAATTGCAGCAAATATATTCTCAAATATGTCATCCTCATCAAACATAGCTTCCCCAAGCTTGGGCCTTTTCGTATCATAAGCATAATCACTCTCATCATTAATAGCATGGATAGCACCAATAGTATAGCAATTATTATATTCTTCCAAGCAAGTGCCAAAAAGATTTTCAAGATCATAAGAAGTATAATTATCTTCCACAATTATATTTTCATGAGGCACAATAGTAATAGGAGCAACTTTATTTGGGAGAGATACCTTTTTACCTCTCTTCCTTTTTCTTTTCTTCTTCTTCACCACATCATGTGTTGGTTCAATCCTCTTTTTGGAGCTCCTTATTAATGAGATTGGTTGAATAGGAAGCTCCTCCTTGTGCCTGATTCATCATAAGAAATAATAGGAGGATATTGGGAAGTCTCTTCCCTTTCATTAGTATTCTCTTCATCTTCTAATTGTTTTCTTTTCTTTATGTAGTTGGCAATATAAGGATTATCAATGCAATTCACCGCACAATACATTAAATCTTCTCTAGATCAAAACCAAGAAGTTTATCGAGATTAAATTTTGGAATACCCTCAGTTATACATTTCATTTCTTCATAACCCAAGATAAAACTAAGTTCATTATGATGTGCAAGGGAAATCAAGTCATCACAATTTTTGGACACAATACGGTCATGAAACAATTTGCATTTGATATTTAAATGAGCATGTTCATTGCAAAGTTCGCAAGTATGGGTAAGATATCTTAAATTTTCAGCACATTCATCTAGCTCTTCTTGCAACAATTTGGTTTCTAAGTACTTATGCCTCTTGCAATATCTATCTTCCCTATTTGGTGTGTACTTGCAAACCCAGTCTACTCCACAAAAATTGACATGTTTATAGGAGGTATTTTCATCATAACTAGTGCAATCATCATTAGCATCATGGATATTCAAAGAATTCATACTAACAACATTGCAATCATGCTCATCATTCAAATATTTAGTGCCAAACATTTTAGAGATCTCTTCTTCTAGCACTTGAGCACAATTATCCTTTCCATCATACTCACGAAAGATATTAAAAAGATGAAGCGTATGAGACAAACTCAATTCCATTTTTTTGTAGTTTTCTTTTATAAACTAAACTAGTGATAAAACAAGAAACTAAAAGACTTGATTGCAAGATCTAAAGATATACCTTCAAGCACTCACCTCCCCGGCAACGGCGCCAGAAAAGACCTTGATGTCTACTACACAACCGTCTTCTTGTAGACGTTGTTGGGCCTCCAAGTGCGGAGGTTTGTAGGACAGTAGCAAATTTCCCTCAAGTGGATGACCTAAGGTTTATCAATCCATAGGAGGCGTAGGATGAAGATGGTCTCTCTCAAGCAACCCTGCAACCAAATAACAAAGAGTCTCTTGTGTCGCCAACACACCCAATACAATGGTAAATTGTATAGGTGCACTAGTTCGGCGAAGAGACGGTGATGCAAGTGCAATATGGATGGTAGATAAAGGTATTTGTACTGAAATTATAAAAACAGCAAGGTAACGAATGATAAAAGTGAGCGTAAACGGTATTGCAATGATAGGAAACAAGGCCTAGGGTTCATACTTTCACTAGTGTAAGTCCTCTAAACAATACTATCATAATTGGATCATAAAACTATCCCTCAACATGCAACAAAGAGTCACTCCAAAGTCACCAATAGTGGAGAACGAACGAAGAGATTATGGTAGGGTACGAAACCACCTCAAAGTTATTCTTTCCAATCAATCCGTTGGGCTATTCCTATAAGTGTCACAAACAGCCCTAGAGTTCGTACTAGAATAACACCTTAAGATACAAATCAACCAAAACCCTAATGTCACCTAGATACTCCAATGTCACCTCAAGTATCCGTGGGTATGATTATATGATATGCACCACACAATCTCAGATTCATCTATTCAACCAACACAAAGGACCTCAAAGAGTGCCCCAAAGTTCACCGGAGAATCACGACGAAAACGTGTGCCAACCCCTATGCATAGGTTCCCAATGTCACGAAACCTGCAAGTTGGTCACCAAAACATACATCAAGTGGCACGTGGTATCCCATTGTCACCACAGATATCCACGGTAAGACATACATCAAGTGTTCTCAAGTCTTTAAAGACTCAATCCGATAAGATTACTTCAAAGGGGAAACCCGATTCATTACAAGAGAGAAGAGGGGGGGAAGAAACATCATAGGATCCAAATATAGTAGCAAAGCTCGCGATACATCAAGATCGTATCATCTCAAGAACACGAGAGAGAGAGATATCAAACACATGGCTACTGGTACATACCCTCTGCCCCGAGGGAGAACTACTCCCTCCTCGTCATGGAGATCACCGAGATGATGAAGATGGCCACCGATGAGGGTCCCTCCCTCCGACAGGGTGCCGAAACAGGGTCTCGATTGGTTTTTGGTGGCTACGGAGGCTTCTGGCGGCGGAACTCCCGATCAATGTTGCCTTCTGGAAGTTTTAGGGTATATGGAGTTATATAGGTAGAAGAAGCACGTCAGGGGAGCCACGGGGGCCCCATGTGGCAGGGGGACGCGCCCTAGGGGGGTGCCCCCACCCTCGTGGGCAGCTCCCGTATCTTCTGACGCGGGGTCCAAGTCCATCAGGTGTGTTTCCTTCCAAAAATAACTTCTATAGTTGATTTTCTTCTGTTTCGACTCCGTCTGATATTCCTTTCCTTCGAAACACTGAAATAGGCATAAAACACCAAATCTGGGTTGGGCCTCCGGTTAATAGGTTAGTCCCAAAAGTAATATAAAAGTGGATAATAAAGCCCAATATTTCCTAAAACAGTAGATAATATAGCATGGAGCAATCAAAAATTATAGAAACGTTGGAGACGTATCACTTCACAAGAGGGCGGTAAACTCTGTTGAACCGGCGGTGCCTCAGTATTTGCGCTGGTCTGAGCAACCCATTTTATGGAGTAGAGAGGATCACCCGCCCCGAGTTGACAATCCGTGTCATCTGGCCTTAGTGGTGGCCCCTCAAGTTGGGGGATATAAGTTCACTAAGGTACTCATGGATGGGGGAAGTAGTATCAACATTCTATATTATGATACCTTCCGTCGTATGGGGTTGACAGATAAGAATCTTAAACCGTCAAACACCGTTTTCCATGGTGTGGTGCCTGGTAAGTCTGCATATCCAGTGGGCAAGATAGCCTTAGTGGTGGCTTTTGGAGATGATCATGATTCAAGATTAGCAACATTGACTTTTGAGGTGGTAAAAATCCAAAGTCCGTATCACGCTTTGTTTAGGCGACCGGCTTTTGCTAAGTTCATGGCGAGGCCATGTTATGTTTATCTACATCTTAAAAAGCCAGGTCATAAGGGGACCATCACAGTACATGGGAGCAGGAAGATCGCTTTGGAATGTAAGGAAGGTGATGCGGCTTATGCTGAGTCGGTTTGTGCCACGGAGGAGCTGAAGTTTTATGAAGGCAAGGTTGATCCGGCAGATATGATCTCTTTGAAAAAGCCAACTACGGAACACGATCCAGCGTTGAAATTTAAATCAGCCACAGATACTAAGATGGTTGATTTCATTCCTGGTGATTCATCCAAGCAGTTCAGCATCAGCGCTAACCTAGATCCCAAATAGGAAAGTGCGCTCATCGAGTTCATCTATGAGAACCGGGACATCTTTGCATGGAAACCTTCTGACATGCCAGATGTACCGAGGGAACTCGCTGAGCACACACTTAACATTGATCCTAAGTTTAAAACGGTCCGACAATTTCTCCGCCGCTTCAATGAATAAAGGCGCAAGGCTATTGGTGAAGAGGTAGCTCGGTTGTTGGCCGCAGGGTTTATTGTGGAGGTCTTTCACCCGGAGTGGTTGGCTAATCCGGTGCTGGTTCTTAAGAAAAACGACACCTAGCGTATGTGTGTAGATTACACAGACTTGAACAAGGCTTGCCCTATGGATCCCTTTGCCTTCCCTCGTATTGATCAGATTATTGATGCTATGGCAGGTTGTGACCGTTTGTGTTTTATGGACGCTTATTCTGGTTATCATCAGATCAAAATGGCAGTTAAGGACCAGGAGAAGACAACTTTTATAACTCCTTTTGGAGCCTTCTGCTATGTCTCCATGCCTTTTGGGCTCAAGAGTGCCCAGGCGACTTATCAATGCTGTGTTCAGAATTGTCTTCATAAGCAGATTGGTCACAATGTTCATGCATATGTAGATGATATTGTGATAAAGTCTAGGAAGGAGGAAACATTGATAGATGATTTGAGAGAAACCTTTGACAACCTCCGGGTTTACAAGATGATGCTCAATCCGGAAAAGTGTGTCTTTAGTGTCCCGGCAGGCAAGCTCTTGGGTTTTCTGGTGTCAAACAGATGCATTGAGGCTAATTCGGAAAAAATCTCAGCAATTAAATCTTTGGCTAAACCGGCGTGTATCAATGACGTTCAATGTTTGGTCGGCCGGATTGTGGCTTTGAGCTAGTTTATCAGTCGTCTTGGGGAGAAGGCTATTCCTTTATATCAGATGCTAAAGGAAACAGAGGATTTTGTCTGGAGCAAGGTGGCTGATAAAGCGTTTGAGGATCTGAAGAGGCAGTTAGCTGAACCGCCTGTGCTTGCAGCCCCGATCGATAAAGAGCCGTTATTGCTGTATGTGGCTGCTAATGCCCGAGCTGTTAGCATGGCTATTGTGGTGGAGCGCAAGGAAGCTGGAAAGGAATATCTGGTTCAACGGTCGGTTTATTATATCAGTGAGGTGCTCATTGAATCAAAGCAGAGGTATCCACATTAGCAGAAGCTGGTGTATGGAGTGTTTATGGCAAGCCGGAAGCTCAAACATTATTTTCAGGGTCATCCTATCACAGTGGTTAGTTCAGCTCCTCTGGGAGATATCATTCAAAATGGAGAAGCAATTGGCCGGATTGCTAAATGGGCTATTGAGCTTGGACCTCACGGGCTCAAATACACACCTCACACAACAATTAAATCCCAAGCGCTCGTGGACTTCATCAATGATTGGACAGAGTTGCAGACACCAAAGGAAAAGCCAGATAACACGTATTGGACTATTCACTTTGATGGATCCAGAGAATTGGAGGGCTCGGGGGCTGGAGTCATACTAACTTCCCCACGAGGTGACAAGTTTTGTTATGTCCTCCATTTAATGTTCCCTTGTACTAACAATGTAGCTTAATACGAGGCCTTGCTCCATGATCTTCGGATGGCAAAGGAGGTGAACTTAAGCCGGGTTAAGTGCTTTGGTGACTCAGATCTGGTGGCTCAACAGGTGTCTGGCACTTGGGATTCAAAAGACCCACTCATGGCGGCATACTGACGAGAGGTAGACATGGTGGCTGGCCATTTCAAGGGTTATCAAGTTGACCATATAGACCGGCGAAAGAATGAAGCGGCAGACACTTTAAGCCTCCTTGGTTCTCAGTGTAAACCGGTCCCACCAAATGTCTTCCTTGACGTGCTGCATAATCCGTCGGTCAAGGTACCAACAGAGGAGGAGTTGGCTATTCCTGATCCGGAGGCTCAATTGGTGGCAGCTTTGCATGTCATACCGGATTGGACAATCCCATACCTGGCTTACATGAACTGGGGCGATTTACCGGAGGATGAAACCTCGGCCCGGTAGATAATCCGGCGTTCCAAGTCGATGACCATAATCAACGGAGAGTTACATCGTTACAGCGTCTCAGGAGCAATTCAGCGTTGTGTCTCTCCTCAAGAGGGTTGTGAGATTTTGCGAGAAATCCATGAAGGGGATTGTGGTCACCATGCCGGTTCAAAGTCTTTGGTAGCTAAAGCTTTTCGCCACGGTTGTTATTGGTTAACAGCTCACACTGATGCGGAGGATTTAGTCAAAAGATGTGACGGTTGTCAAAAATTCGCACGCCGTGCTCATATTCTAGCTCAGGCGTTGAGGATGATTCCAATAACTTGGCCGTTTGTGACTTGGGGGCTTGATATGGTTGGACCCTTCAAGCGATCCAAGGACAAAAAGACCCACTTATTAGTGGCAGTTGACAAGTTCACCAAATGGGTGGAAGCAGAGCCAGTCAGTAAGTGTGATGCGGCCACGGCTGTTCAGTTCATCAAAAAGGTGATATTCCGGTTTGGCTTTCCACACAGTATTATAACTGATAATGGTACTAATCTGTCAAAGGGAGAGATGGAGGAATTTTGCCAATGTGAGCACATCCGGCTTGATATAGCATCGGTGGCTCACCCCCAATCTAATGGTCAAGCGGAGAGGGCAAATCAAGAAATTTTGCGAGGTATTAAACCCCGGCTTATGGTTCCCTTGAAGTGGACACCGGGTTGCTGGGTGGAGGAATTACCTTATGTGTTATGGAGCATCAACACCACACCTAACAGATCTACGCGTTACACACCTTTCTTCATGGTTTATGGGGCAAATGCGGTTCTTCCTAGTGACATCCATCACGACTCGCCCCGTGTGGCAGCTTATGTTGAAGCTGATAATGAGAAGGCACGTCAGGATTCACTGGACCTATTAGATGAGGAGCGTGATCTTGCAGCAGCACGTTCGGTGATTTATCAACAAGATCTTCGACGTTATCACAGCCACCGGGTTAAGACCAGAACTTTTCAAGAGGGCGATCTAGTGCTCCGCCTGATCCAGGATCAGACTGATATGCACAAATTATCCCCACCTTGGGAAGGACCTTTTGTGGTCAGCAAGAATCTGCACAACGGGTCATACTACCTCATTGATGTTCGAGAGAACAAGGACTCACGTAAATCGGAGGAGGAGACCAAGCGGTCGTGGAATATAGCTCTTCTTCGAACTTACTATACTTGAGCCACAGGCTCTTCGTATGTATATTTATGACAATGTATATATTATATAATAAATCGGAGCCTCGAATAAAGCGGGGTCTCTGCTCTTTTTACATCATGTGTGAGCTTACAAGAGTTTCTACTGATAAAGCGGAGTTTTGTTAAACCGGCCTCTGCGGCTGCACGGATATAAAGAAAAGCACTAGGGGGCTTGGTTGTATCTGAACCATAGCTACACCTCTTGATCGGTTTGAAACCACAAAGGGATATCACTAGGGGGCTTGGTTGTTCTCACACCATAGCTACACCTCTTGATCGGTTTGAAACCACAAATGGATGTCACTAGGGGGCTTAGCTACACCTCTTGATCAGTTTAACACTACAAAGGGATATCACTAGGTGGCTTGGTTGTTGTCACACCATAGCTACACCTCTTGATAGGCGTTAAGCCAAAAGGAAATTATGTGGAGCCAAAGAGAGTTTGTTGCATTAAGCACAGCTCAAACACAGGTAACCACCGAGCACAGCTCACATATTACCTGGGGGCTCTTTGCTTCTCAAAGAACAATGAGTTTTTAACCCTTGTAATAGGCTATCAAGCCAGGCTTGGAAGCTAGGTGTATTCACCTAAAACCCCGGGTTATCCTGCCTCTTTAAGTAAGTCACTCCGTCCAAGTAAACCTGGCATGACCGATCGAACCTTTGACAAGTCAATCCCATGGACCCTGAACTTATCAAAGTTAAATCGGTGATTGGTTAAAGATTGAGGTCCATCTTAAAAAGGCTTTGCAAAATGGTTTAACTCAGTGGCCTGGCAGCCCATGAAAAGCCTTGCATATTTCTTTTCTTTTTGCTATTTTTATGATAAGGGATTTATAAACATTTTTTGACAAACCGGTGTTCATTACAACCCGTCTTGACTTTCAACGCTTAGTTGTTAGTACATGATCAGATTCTAAACCGGTAGCACCCTGCTCCGGTCTAGTTTTGACTAGATGTCACCATTCTTATACAAACAACTCAAAGGCTTTTTAGCCCAATATGATTTCTACATGCAACGGTAAGAGAGCCAGGAGTTGTCAATGCTCCGGATTGGTGTTTTCACCTTTACCATACAAGCAGTTGGTCAGCCAATGAGGTATGTTGCAGATGTTATTTTTTTATACAAACTTTGATTATCCATCCAAGTATTGTATATTTTTGGGCATCATGACCCATCCAGTGGTAAACCACTAGGATACTTTCAAGTTCTTGTATCTAGGAACACAAATTATCATGGGCTATGCATAAATAGATCCCAAAAAAGTGAAACAAGTTTTCCGCATGTCAAAGCAACATAAACATGCTCGAGGGCATGACAGATAATGGGGTTTTGCTATCCTATTACAAGAAGCTTCAAAACGGCTCCAATTGAATAATTGTTTCAAACCAGTGGCACACAGTAGCTGGTAAACCGGCTTCTGGTTTGAGATGCTTCGTCTGGACAGCTTGACGGTTGAGGATCATTTGGTGCAATCACTTCTTCTTCATCCCTCCCCAGACGCTGGGAATCAACCGTTGACCAATCGATTCCGGTTAAAGCTTGAAACACGGCTTCTTCATGGATAAGGCTGGAGGGGTTAATGTCAGGAGTGTAAGTATGCTTATGGATTGGAGGCACAAGTTCTTCGACTTCATGGATTTCGGCAGGCTGTCTCTTCCCTTCAGTGTCGTAAGCCGGCTGGAAATGAGATAAGTTTGTGTCTTCTTCTAGTTTGCTGGCTATTGGCCGCATCTCCTTTGTCCGCCTTCGGAGATCATCATTGTTGAAGCTTGAACCGTCCTCCTTCACACCCTGTTTATACACAAACAGAAGAAAGTTTACAAGTTGAACAATGTAAAATATCAAAGATGAAAAGGAAGCATAGTGCTTATAGCAGGCGGTTTATTTTGAGTGTAGAAGGGGTTCAAGCTAGTTTGGCGACAGACTGATTCCGGTTCATTCAAAATTTTCTTAACACCTTCAGTGACCTCTTCATCGGTTACCTGAATGTTGATGTGGTGTTGGGGGTCTTCTAATTCACCGATGTACTCACACATTAAACCGGGGCGGCGACTTAGTGGCAAGACGCTTCAAGATATCCAGCAACGCACAAAATCAACGCCTGGTAAACCGTTGGCCATAAAGGCCCGGAGCTTGGCGAATTGAGGGGCATATTTGGCCCGTTCCACAGAACTTAAACGTTGCGGCATTGGATGAGTGTTGGAAAGCCGGTGATCACAATAGCCTGGAAGAGGGTTCTCATCTTCAGGAGAGGTATCTATGCAGTAGAACCAAGTCTGGTTCCATTCCTTAGGGTGACTATGCAGTTTGGCATGAGGGAATTCAACTTCTTTCCGCTTTTGAACAGAGACAACACCAAGTTCAGTGTTTGGACCATTTACAAACTTTGTACGCCGATTCAGATGAAAAAAGTCTCGGAACAGCTCAGCAGTTGGTTCTTCTTGTAAGTACACTTCACAGAAGACTTGGGAAGTTGCATAGATTGGACACCGAGTTGGGTCCGATATCTTGAGGATGGAGTTGGAAACTGGCAAGAACATCTCGGAAAGACTTCGACCCAGGCGGTTTGAAACCACGGCCTATGTGGTCAACAAAAACCACCACCTCACCTTGTTTCGGGGTAGGAGGATTCTCTATTCCTGGGACCCGCCACCGAATCTCAATCTTTTTGGGCAAAGTGCCAATGTTAACCATTCCGTTCAACTGTTCTTCGGTAACCCGGGAAGGAGCCCAGTTGCAAGCATAAAACTGTTTGGCCATGCAAACGAACAGCTAAAAAGGAAATACCGGTTTACAAATCATTCATGGTGATACGTGCGACAGAATAAAGATATACAGCTATGTAAGATTGCGTAAACCGGAGGCTGATACAATAATGAATGACAAGGTAATATGTGAACAAAGGTATACACATGTTGTTAAACCGGATTATAACAACGGAGGTAAATAGGTCTTGCCGGTTCACCAGGGGACTAATGGTATGTGATAGGTTGTTTTTACAAAGGTAAACCTCCTATGTGGTAAAGAGGATACAGATCCAAGGTAAAAATGACTAAGTAAGGTGAAACAGGTTCCACAAGGGGACATGGAAATTTTGGATCTACTGAAATACAGGAAAGCAAAAATATTTTGACCTAAAAGGGTTGGACCCAAAGTAGTTCATAATGGTTCAGATCAGTTTTTCGCGTACAAAAGGTATGTTGTGGTAGTGGAAGGTAAACCATTACAAGCAATATATCAAGCTTGAAGTTTTTTATCCATAGATAAGGAGGAACAGGGAAGATCCGTACTGGAGCCCTGATGAACTTCGACGAACTGCGAAGAATGAGGGAACCCTAAACAGATCTACAAAGGGGAAAGGGAAAGACTTACAGAGACTGATTGAAGCAACGAAGGAGCGCCGCAGCTTTCTGGCGCAACCAGGTTGATGCAGTGGCCGGCGGAGAGATGAAGGCAAAGCTCGGTGGCGGCGGCGGTGCTCAGGGACAAAGATGTCGCAAGGAGGAAGAAGAGGTGAAGGAGACGAAGGGGAAAAGAGAAGGGCCCGTGGTCCTATTTATAAGGTGAACCGATAAGCGATAGGTGCGTAAATCGAGGAGCTAGAAATGGATAGTTAATAAGGATGTCGCCTTGAGGGTTGAACGTTCATTAATGAAGGGTATCTTCGGCTTCAACGGGTAGATGATGTCATAATGATTTACTGTGGATTTAAAGGATGACGTCACGGTGATTTACCAGATTTATACGAAGGTGCCAGGGAAAGAATTTTTCTAAGTATTGAAGATTGACATGAACAAGTTCAAATCAATCTGGGGCCTAATGTTGGGGATATGGTTACTGGAGGTAAACCGGCTAGGAGTGGCTGGGTTAGCTCCATGAAGATTGAAGCCCATGAGGATGAGAAGATACTGGCACTTTAAGAAGGCCCAAGGCCCAAAGACGGATTAAAGCCTGTAGATGTAAACTGACTTTATCATGTAAACTTGTATTGTAAGTTAGAGGAATAGAGACCGAGCCGGACACCTCTATGATCCGGCCTCGGGACTCTGTAAACCGGTGGGCATCAACCTGTGTATATAAAGGGACGACCCGACCACGGTTTGAGGACAGAAAACAACAACTCGAGGACCAGTCAAAGCGGATTCAATCCCTGGTCATCGAAACCCCAACAATACCAATCACAACTAGACATAGGCTTTTACCTTCATCGAAGGGGCCGAACTAGTATAAACTCCCCATGTCCCCTTGTCCGGTTTAACCCCTTTAAGCCAACCCGTTGCGATGGCTCCACGACTAAGTCCTTTCACAAGGACATCTGTCGTGACAAACTCAAGACAATTTTGTTTAGTCCCTTTTGAGGGCAAGACAAAAGAACCACATCATGATGATGTGGAGGGATTTATTGATACTATCACTGTAGGGGAAACGAGGAAGGTTTATGATGCACGAATCACTAGCATACATTTTCCGGTTTTTACGTTACTTTGCATTATTTGCTAGTCATTGCTTAATTGGTCGCGAAAACTGTGGAAACCTTACTATCCCTGATATTATTATTTTGCTCCAAGGTTTATACAGTGATAACACTTTTAGTATGGGCGGTATTATTGCCAAACGGTTAAGTCTGAACCGTACCAAAGGCCCTATCTTTGGAGGCATCTATGCTTCACGCCAAGCTGCACATTTTAACATACCTATTCGGCATTTTGAGAAGAAAGAAAAGGTGCCGCCCCGTATTTATCTAGATTATAAAAGTATGGTAGCACATGATTTTATTGTTAATAATAGAGCAGGAGAGCTTAAATATCAATTGTTCTTTAATAAACATCACCCTGAGACTATTACCCTGCCTGCTGCTTCTTTGTTTGATCTATCTTCAGGCACGTATCTTGTTCCGTTGAAGGCTATTCAAGCCTACCGAAACCCTGCACCAGCCAAGGAGCCAGAGCCGGACCCACAATTTGATCCCTCATGACAGTCTAATTACCAGTGGGATCCGGAGATGATTGCCAGCCAGTGGCAATTGGAGCCTTCTTCTTCCTCATCGCAGTACGACCCCAACTACTATTATGGATATCCGCCAGGCCAGCCATGGCCATAGACCAACTTAGGCCAAAAGCCTAAGCTTGGGGGAGTACGTATTTCCCACCGACATTACATCTATGTTCACACACTCATTGCTAGATGTCGGTGCTCATACTTTTTCATTGTGCCATCCATGCAAGTTTATTTCCTTTTTTATGCTTTCTTCTTGTGTGTTTAATAAACCTTAAGAAAAACCAAAAAAATTAGTCATAGCTTTTAATTAGTTTAATTTCCATCCTTGTAGTAGTAATTAAAAAGAAAAACCAAAAAGATTTCCTATTCTTCTTTTTTGCTTGTTGGGAGCTTTCCCGTGTAAATAGTTTTATTTCTTTTCTTTTCTTTGGGGGTCGATACGAGAAGACCATGATTAAATTGTTGAGGAGGCTCTTATATGCATTATTGTTTATCTGACAGAAGAGCTCGTATTGCCTTGTCTTCTCCTGTTTATTGAATGCTTGCAGATTCCAGCTTAGTCCAATGCACGTGCACTATTATTATTATTCACACTATTCGGTCGTGCAAGTGAAAGGCAATTATGACGATATATGATGGACTGGCTGAGATGAGAAAAGCTGGTATGAACTCGATGTCGGTGTCAAAACTGGCAGATCTCAGGTAGGGGGTCCCGAACTATGCGTCTAAGGCGGATGGTAACAGGAGGCAGGGGACACGATGTTTTACCCAGGTTCGGGCCCTCTTGATGGAGGTAAAACCCTATGTCCTGCTTGATTTATTCTTGATGATATGAGTATTACAAGAGTTGATCTACCACGAGATCAGAGAGGCTAAACCCTAGAAGCTAGCCTATGGTATGATTGTATGTATATTATCTATCGGCTAGCCTGGCCTCGGTTTATATAATGCACCAGAGGCCTAGGATAACAAGAGTCCTAGCTGAATACGCCGGTGGGGTGGAGTCCTTGTCTTGATCACCAAGTCTTGTGGAATCTTCCATGTATGCGGCAACTGTCCAAACTGGCCTATGAGTATACGGCCATGGGGGTCCTCGGCCCAATCTAACAGATCGGGAGACAACGTGGTGAGTACCCCCTAGTCCAGGACACCGTCAGTAGCCCCCTGAACCGGTCTTCAAGTTAGGGACGCTCCTCGATTCTTCCGAAATGCTCTTCATCTTCGGTTGTCGGTCTTGGAAACTGGTTCGACAAATCTTCCCATCTTCGATCTTGAGGATCGCCGAAATGCATTCAACGAGTTTACACGTTGGGTATCCGAGGAGCCCCTTTAAGTTTCCGGCCTTTATCAATGCGTTGTTATTTTTATGCCACACCTCGGGTTTGAAGTTTTTCCCTGGAGGCAATGTCCTCTTGCATCCGAGCTCTAACGCCAGACTTCATTCGAGGTATCTTTTGCAGCCAAGCACCAATGCCGGACTGCTTCCGAGCTCTAACGCCGAAATGTATCCGAGCTCCAATGCCGGACTGTGTCCAAGCTCCAACGCCGGACTGTGTCCAAGCTCCAACGCCGGACTATATCCAAGATGTCATAGATCATCTTGGTCCAAAAGAGTTGAAGGAGTTTAGCCGAGCTTAATGCTAGAAATGCCCTCTATGGAGCCAGCCACTAGCGCCCGAGCTTTATGCCGAACTGCTTCCGAGGTGGTGCAACACCCCGACCATGGGCCAATTTTTTGTCAATATTTTTGATTGGTGCAATTTATTCTCTGCCGAGATATATAGCTAGTAGCCCTCAAGGTGTGCATCGGTCTAAAACCCGAGATGCACCTAAAGGATGACATAAGACCGCTGATCCCCGTAGCCGCTGAGACTCGGGTTGATTTGCAAAATCTGTCTGAGGATCAACTCCTAGCTCAGCAGAATACTTCAGGACACAAAAAGCGGTGTGCAAAGTACTCGAGACTCAGGTTGGGTGCGGCCGACCAACCTGAGGATCATAATCTCCTCGAAAACTATATTGCACTTAAATTTTCTACACTGGATTGCCAATGCAGTAGCCCCCAAGACACTGGTCAGGTGGCAACACCAGATCAAGGGATCGATACGCCCCTTTAAAATTAGTAAATGATAAGCCTGAAGCCCAGTAGCCCCCGAGCCTTAATGCGGGCACAAGTGGCCGAATTAAGGATCGATATCCAGAGTAAAATCACAAATTATGTGTAATGATTCTATGTATCCAAGTACTTTACATCATTAATGATCGAATCCGCATTGTACAAAACTTTGTTGACCGACCATCGGCTTCCACCTCCTCGGCCAGTAGCCGAGGAGTGTTTGTCCTACTTTATAAAGCCTTTATGAGGGCAAAGATTTACGACAAACAAGGCAATCTGGCCATACGGTTTTATAAACAAAGGTACGCAGAGAGATATGTTATATCACTGTGTAACATAATAAATGTCTTCCAAAGAAAATAATCCCGCTATCGGTTCCTTTCTTTGGGTTGTCATGCTGAGCATGATCATGAAACCTCAGCTCTAATGTAAGAGCAAAATATTGAGGATTTAGTTTGGGAGGCCAGTTACTAGCCCCCGGTAGAATTCGGTGACAGTCGAGGTCAAGCCGTAAATACTTCGGCCAATGTTATGAATGGCCAGTCATTTAACACCGTCATCGGATTGCTGACCAGTTTACGCTTATTGTAACAGTCAGTTTTCGGCTTTCTCCACTGAGGTGCTTAACCATGTGAGCTGGAAGCACAATCGCAGTGGTTCTCCCGTTGCACACCTAGCCGAATAGAGCAGAACATAGGAGGCAAGCGCAGGAGCCGGGCAACCCAACTATTGACCGAAGACACAATTCGAAACCAATGCAAATATAGTGAGATCCGAGAATGTTTTTGCCAAATCTATAAAGGTGTCCGGCATGGTACTGTGAGACTTGTGCTGGAAACAGACAAATAGTTTAAAAGTTCCATAAGCTTGGAAAACCAAAAAAACGTCAGTAAAAACTTGACGTCCGAACAAGATCAAGTGTTCGTTCCCCCTCCGAAAATTGGGGGAAAAATTGTGCTTCTGTCGTGCATTAATATTACACATCCGATCTCAAGACTTCAAGCGGGTCAGCCTACGGCTGCAGCCTCCTATCCCGAAGGCAGAGTGCTTCTCGTTAGACCAGTTTAGCGAACTAAACTCGAGCGGTCACTAGAGAGAAAATGGGTTATCTGGCTATTGACCTGTAACATCCCAAATTTTCAATTTGGAATGTTATACACTAGATCATCATTGCATATCATATTTATTGCATTTTGGTTGATCCTAGAAATTTCACGCAACTCAAGGACCCTCGGAGAGAGTTGGGGATTTCGTTATTTTCACATTTGAGTGGTCTCAAATTTTGAAAATAGGATCTTTTGATTTTATTTACTTTATCTTCAATCATTTCTATTATAAAAAAATAAGAGAGAGGGAATAAAATGACTTTCCCAAAATAAAGAAATATTGAGGATTTAATAAAAAATCAATTAAGATTTTATTTGGTTTTATTTGCTATTTTATTTGAATTTAGGAAAAAATGCGCGTTTTTCAAAATTGCATTTAGGCCCCAAATAAATGTCCATCCTGTGCGGCTTGATTTTAGAAGCTGGGGAAAATTTATTTCGGGATTTTTGGAGTCCGTTTAGTTTTCCTTTTGTTTTTTTTCTGAGCGTAACTTTATTTAAAAAAACGCAACCGACCTACGGGTCGTGTCCGACCCGGACACTAGGGCCGTCCGGCTTTATAAGCCGAGGAGGCCCAGCCGGACCCCCCAAACCCTAGCTGCCCTAGCCCCGCGCCGCGCCGCCTTTGCCGCGCCGCCGCCGCCGCCACCGCCCCGCCGCGCCCCGCGCCGCCCCGCCGCCGCCTCGCCGCCGCGCCTCTGTTCGCCGGACTGCCGGAGGTAGTTTTTTTTCTTTTCGCCCCGGTTTTTTTCGAAAAACAGTTCGGTTTTTCCAACGGTTTTGTTTGTTTTTTTAGTTTCGGTTTTTTAAATAGATCGGTTTTTCCGTTTTATTTAAATAGTGAGCGTTCGCCCGTTCATTCGTTTTAACAAACGTTCGTCGTTTTTCTTTTTCTCGGATTAAATCCGCGATTTTCTGATCGTGATCTCTGATCTGATTTTCGTTTTAGTCTAACTTTTCGCTCGTTTATCGGAATCAGGCGATTCAAGCGCCTGGAGTTTCGTCTTCAAACTCTCTTTCCGTTTAACCAACTTAAACAAGTTTTTGCCACTGTAAAAATTGCCCTAGATCCAGAATAGTAAACGGAGCCTGTTTCTTTTGCCGTTTGTCTTTTGTTGCTTCATTCGATTTGATTCTTTTTGCCAACCGGACTTCTTAAGTTGAACTTTCTGGTTAGATCTCTTATTTGAGTTTTACCCGTGCATTAGTTGAGTACTTATTGTATGCTTGCTTGTTTGCGATAGAGTACCCGGAGTACGCCGCTTGCTACATCGAATCGCTAGGTTTCGCAGATCATCAGCACGGCAAGTAACACTTTGATCATACCTCCTACTACCCAGTTTTATTGCATTAGATCAATCCTCACACATTGCATGATTAGGATCTAATTAAAATTGTGGGTTTGGGAAGTAGTTGAGGTAGTACCTATTACCTGTTTATTATCAAACCTTTGGGAGTTACTTCTACGTTTGCTTATTATGCCATGCTATGCTAGTAGACGTGGATTGGGTGAGTGTATCCATGACAGATGTGAGATTGTTCATTAATGGTTTATTTAAGGTGGCATCTTAAACACACATCTGGGTGGATTGAGGTACCTGGGTATTCCAGGATTGCCTGTTTTTTTCGGACCGCCACCCAGGCTCAAAGGGATCATGAGATTGTTCATGCTAGAAACTTCCGTGTGCAGCCACAAGCTATTATGGGCTCTAGCATAGTTGACTAAGTCGTGCGAACTCTTATAGTGGTAGACTAGCAGATGTAGGCGATGTAGGTGGTACGCTCTACCCATCGTAAGGTGCTAGCGCTTCTGAAAGACTATGTCTTGGTCATCCGTTTCTCAAACACCGTGTAGTGCGAGAAATCCAACGGATGAGATCGAGACTTGTGGGGAAAAGTGCGCAAACCTCTGCAGAGTGTATAAACTAATCATGGTTAGCCGTGTCCCCGGTTATGGACATCTTGAGTATCTAGTACCTGGATTATCATGTGAATCTCAACATGTTACTATAAAATTAATTTTGATGGGTTTGTTTAATGATGATGCTTAATTGGGATTGAGAATGATGTCAACCATTCTCAATGTTTAACAACCACCATGATAGTTAGATAAATTTATTCCTTTGCAGTAGGGAAAAATTGGCTTTACGCAAAACTGTAACCATAGAGCCTTCCACCAGCCAAATATGCATATAGAATAGCTGTTTCATTCCATTATTCTCTATGTGTTACCTTGCCAGCATATTCCATGTGCTGACCCGTTTCGGGCTGCAACGTTAATGTTGCAGACTTCTCAGATGATGATTAAGGAGTTTTAGGTCGTGGTTCTATACTCAGTGATGCCATTGGAGTTGATGGACTCACTTATCTTCCAAGCCTTCCGCTGTTATCGTTATTAGATGGCCTTAAGCCATTTTTTGTAATAAGTTCTCTTTTGAGACTGTCGATGTAATAAGTGTGTGATTGCTACTCTGTTATAAATCCTTCAAGTACTGTGTGGTGTCAGCATTACTGATCCAGGGATGACACCGGAGCACAGAGATTGGACCGTTTGAGGTCTGGTCGCTACAAGATGGTATCAGAGCACACGCTGACTGTAGGACATGACCACTAAGCTAAAGACCTAGATCACTACCCACTCTCTTCTCTTTCTGACTCCTCATCTTTTCTACTCTTTTAGGATGGCGGATGCAAGGAACTAGTTCACTCAACCGGATGAAGATACACCTTTTGGACATCATTTGAAGGAAGTCACTAGATACCTGAACATAGGAGTACCAAGTTTCACCGGCACCTACAATGCCACTTTACCTGAAGAAGAGCGCTGGATGATTCAAGTTCAAGTTCCAGGAAGGACGTTCATGCCAGTCACTGATCCCATAGAGTTTTCTTTTGATGCACCAACTTGGAGTCTAGGAAAGAGCATGGCAGCTCACATTGCCATGGGACGCATTGGAGAAGTCTACCGCAATGATCTCAAGGATACTATCTACCAGATTTGTGGGTGCCGAGATGAGCACTGGGAGATGATCAGCACCAAAAAGGATAGATCAGTCGCAGCTTTTATCCAGGAGTTAAACCAGCACTTTCGACGTCAGGAGAACCAGATGTGCGCGGACATGATAGACCTGAAGAAGGCAAAGACAAGGATCAAGGAACTGGAGGAAGAACTCAAGGCTACACGTGAAGATTATGAAGAAGAAATTGAAGTATTAGTAGAGAAGAATGACGATCTGATCAATAAGATCGGAATATTTATGGGAGGCCCTACACCAGTAGAAGAAGACGAAGAACCCAAGGAGATTCGCCCGGAAGACTACATCATCATCGACGACACCGACTCGGATCCAGATGATAGCGATGATGACTACATTGATGAAGCTGGAGTAGATATCATGGAGTCTGCAACCGAAGAATATTTCTAGTAGACCACCTCATCAGTAGTAGTAGTCCACCATGTAAAAATTATAGTCTGAGCATATGGGTAGTGTTTTCTCTTTAGACCCCCTCTATTCTTAAATCTCATCTTTTCTAAACCCTCAGATGCCTCCGAGACGTGACCCCGGATTTACCTTCCCACCGGAGCTCACCCAGTTGATCCAGCAGCAGAACACATTGATGCAGTTACTAGTCCAGAATCAGAATCAAGGGAACAACAACAACAACCCACCACCACCACCACCTGTTGATCACTTAGCCCGTTTTCTTAGGCTGAATCCGCCGGTGTTTTCCAGTAGCACCGAGCCGATAGTAGCAGATGATTGGCTCCGCAAGACAGCTAGAGAGTTGACCACCGCAGGATGCACGGATGCGGAAAAGGTGAAGTTTGCCGCACATCAGCTTGAAGGACCCGCAGCATCATGGTGGGAGAATTTCACAGCCACTTTCCCTGTCGACACTGTCACGTGGGACCAGTTTCAGCAGGCTTTTCGAACTGCCCATGTTTCAGCAGGAGCTATGGCCATGAAGAAGCGAGAGTTCCGCAACTTGCGCCAAGGAGGACGGACAGTTGACCAGTATGTGGAGGACTTTAGTAAATTAGCACGTTATGCCCCATATGACGTTGCTACGGATGCAGCAAAGCAGGAGAAGTTTCTGGAAGGACTGAATGATGAGTTGAGCATGCAGTTGATGGTAGCAACCTTCAACAACTACCAGGAGTTGGTAGATCGTGCTCTCATGATTGAAGGGAAGCAGCAGCAATTTGAGAATCGCAAGAGGAAGTATGGACAAGGAAAGTACAATTCTGGAGCTTAGCAGAAGCCACATTTTACCCCTAGACCGGGATGACATTTCCAGCATACCCATGGAGGAGGTAGCTCGCACCATCAGAATGGCCCCAAGACTGGTAATGGGAATGGAGGAAGCAACGGCCAGAACCGCACCAACCCATCGACCCCAGCAAAGAAAGACCTGAGCCAAGTCACTTGCTTTAAGTGCCAGAAGACCGGACATTATGCCAACGAATGTCCTGAATCACAGAATGGAAATGGCAATGGAAGCTCTGGGAAGAATCCGAACCCTTTCAACAGGGGACAGGTGAACCACGTTAATGTGGAGGAGGTTGAAGAGCAGTCGGATGCAGTAATCGGTAAGTTTTTGGTTAAGTCATTTACTGCACTTGTTCTTTTCAATACTGGTGCATCGCATTCATACATATCAAGGGGATTTGTGGATAAGTATAAACTACCAACCCAAGCCCTTAGGTCACCCATGTTAATAACCTCGCCTGGAGCAGAATATATGGCTAGTCTATGGTGTGATCGGTTACCATTAAGGATTGGTAACTACGTATTTCCATCAGACCTAATAGTGTTGGAATCTCAAGGATTGGATGTGATATTAGGCATGGATTGGTTGTCAAAGTACGAAGGGAATATTGAATGTGCCAGTAAGTCAATTTTGCTTACCACCCCAGAAGGGAGAAGGATCAAGTATGTATCCCGGCATGTGCCAAAGAGGACTCAAGTAAATTGTTTAACAGGAGTTGTGCAGGAGGAAGTACCAGTAGTGAAGGATTTCCCTGATGTATTTCCAGAAGAGTTACCAGGCATGCCACCGGATAGAGATATTGAGTTTTTGATTGAGCTTTTGCCAGGCACAGGGGCAATATCAAAGAGACCATATAGGATGCTCACAAAGGATTTTGTGGAAATCAAGAAGCAGATTAAGGAGTTACTGGATAAAGGATATATTCGCCCAAGTTCATCGCCTTGGGGATCGCCAGTACTTCTAGTAGAAAAGAAGGATGGATCATCGTTAAGGATGGTTGTTGATTATCGAGGATTGAATGAAGTAACCATCAAGAACAAGTACCCACTACCGATGATCAATGATCTGTTTGATCGATTGCAAGGAGCTAAGGTATTTTCCAAGATCGATCTGCGATCAGGATACCACCAGTTGAAGATTCGAGAACAGGATATACCTAAGACGGCTTTTACCACCAGGTATGGGCTGTACGAGTATACCGTTATGTCATTTGGTCTGACTAACACACCTGCATATTTTATGAACATGATGAACAAAGTGTTTATGGAGTTCTTGGATAAGTTCGTCGTAGTGTTCATTGATGATATCCTCGTTTACTCGAAGAATGAGGAGGAACATAAGGAGCATTTGCGTTTGGTTCTTAGAAAGCTCAGAGAACATCTGATATATGCCAAGTTTAGCAAATCTGAGTTTTGGTTGAAAGAAGTTGGATTTCTCGGACACGTTATATCCGGAGAAGGTATAGCAGTAGATCCCACTAAAGTTGATACCGTGACCAAGTGGGAAGCGCCAACCACAGTTGGAGAGATCCGGAGTTTTCTTGGACTCGCAGGATACTACCGGAGGTTTATTGAGAATTTCTCAAAGATTGCGAAGCCTATGACGGAGTTGTTGAAGAAGGATACCAAGTTCATATGTACTGAGGAATGTGAGGCTAGTTTTCAGGAGTTGAAGAAACGTTTGGTTACCTCACCAGTGTTGATTTTACCGGATCAGACCAAGGATTATGAGGTGTATTGTGACGCTTCACGTCGAGGACTTGGAGCAGTGCTTATGCAGGAAGGAAGAGTTGTTTCATATGCCTCACGACAGCTTAAGTCTCATGAGTTGAATTATGTTACGCATGATTTGGAGTTAGCAGCCATAGTGCATGCATTGAAGACTTGGAGACATTTTCTGATTGGAAACCATTACGAGGTGTACACGGATCACAAGAGCTTGAAGTATATTTTCACAGAGAAGGAGTTGAACCTCAGACAAAGGAGATGGTTGGAGCTCATCAAGGATTATGATATGAAATTGCATTATCACCCTGGAAAGGCTAACATAGTAGCTGACGCGTTGAGCCGTAAGAGCCACGTCAACACCCTAATGACAGGAGATTTACCAAGGGAGTTAGCCGAAAATCTTCGAGAGCTATGTTTGGAAATAGTCCCGAGAGGCTATGTAGCAGCATTGGAGATTCAGTATACTTTGATGGATAAGATTAGAGAAGCTCAAAGGACTGACAAGGAGATTGCTTCTATTAAGGAGAAAATGAGCAAAGGAAAAGCTAAGGGATTTCGTGAGGATGAGCACGACACCCTATGGTTTGAAGACCGTGTTTATGTGCCAAATGATCCGGAGATCAGGAAGTTAATTTTACAAGAGGCCCATGATTCACCGTATTCGATTCACCCAGGAAATACCAAGATGTATTTGGATTTGAAGGATATTTTCTGGTGGACCGGAATGAAGAAGGATATTGCAGAGTATGTAGCAGTTTGTGATGTATGTCAGAGAGTGAAGGCAGAGCATCAGAAGCCAGCAGGATTGCTACAACCATTGCCGATACCCGAATGGAAGTGGGATAAGCTACGCATGGATTTTATTACAGGATTGCCCAGAACACGTTCAGGCTATGACTCGATATGGGTTGTAGTCGATCGTTTGACAAAGGTAGATCATTTTATTCCAGTGAAGACTACCTATACTAGTGCAAAGTTGGCAAAGATATACATGACCAGAATTGTATGTCTGCATGGAGTTCCAAGGAGCATTGTATCAGATAGAGGAACCCAGTTTACCTCAAAGTTCTGGAATCAGTTGCATGAGACTTTGCGAACTAGACTGGAGTTTAGGACAGCTTTTCATCCGCAGACAGATGGACAGACTGAGAGAGTCAATCAGATTTTGGAGGATATGCTAAGAGCTTGTGCGCTAGATTACGGATCTAGTTGGGACAAGAATTTGCCGTATGCAAAGTTCTCTTACAACAACAGCTATCAATCCAGTTTGAAGATGGCCCCTTTCAAAGCCTTGTACGGAAGGAGGTGCAGGACCCCATTGTCCTGGGATGAAGTTGGAGATCGCCAGTTGTTTGGACCGGATCTGATAAAGGAATCTGAACAGAAAGTAAAATTAATTCGCGACAGGCTGAAGGTAGCCCAATCCAGGCAGAAGAGTTATGCAGATTCTAAACGCAGGGAGACAGTTTACGAAGTCGGAGACTGAGTTTATCTTCGAGTATCACCACTTCGAGGAGTTAAGCGCTTTGGAGTTAAGGGAAAATTAGCGCCACGTTTTGTAGGCCAATACAAAGTTTTGGAGCGTATGGGAGAAGTTGCCTATAAGTTGGAATTGCCCGAAGGATTGTCAGGAGTTCACGACGTGTTCCATGTATCCCAGTTGAAGAAGTGCCACACAGAGATGGCTGACATACCGCTGAGAGATACGGTACCACTGGAAGTGATTCAGTTGGATAGTGATTTGACCTATAAGGAGAAATCGGTTAAGATTCTAGAGTATACCAGTTGAGTCACCCGCAGCAAGGTTATCAAGTTTTGCAAGGATCAGTGGAGCCACCACACGGAGGATGAAGCCACCTCGGAACGAGAGGAAGATTTGCTGAAGGACCACCCTCACCTATTTTCTAGCCAACCCGAATCTCGAGGGCGAGATTCGTCTTAAGGGGGTAGGTTTGTAACATCCCAAATTTTCAATTTGGAATGTTATACACTATATCATCATTGCATATCATATTTATTGCATTTTGGTTGATCCTAGAAATTTCACGCAACTCAAGGACCCTCGGAGAGAGTTGGGGATTTCGTTATTTTCACATTTGAGTGGTCTCAAATTTTGAAAATAGGATCTTTTGATTTTATTTATTTTATCTTCAATCATTTCTATTATAAAAAAATATGAGAGACGGAATAAAATGACTTTCCCAAAATAAAGAAATAATGAGGATTTAATAAAAAATCAATTAAGATTTTATTTGGTTTTATTTGCTATTTTATTTGAATTTAGGAAAAAATGCACGTTTTTCAAAATTGCATTTAGGCCCCAAGTAAATGTTCATCCTGTGCGGCTTGATTTTAGAAGCCGAGGAAAATTTATTTCAGGATTTTTGGAGTCCGTTTAGTTTTCCTTTTGTTTTTTTTTCCTGAGCGTAACTTTATTTTAAAAAACGCAACCGACCTACGGGCCGTGTCCGACCCAGACACTAGGCCCGTCCGGCTTTATAAGCCGGGGAGGCCCAGCCGGACCCCCCAAACCCTAGCCGCCCTAGCCCCGCGCCGCCGCCGCCTTTGCTGCCACGCCACCGCCTTTGCCGCCGCCGCCGCGCTGCGCCGCCGCCTCGCCGCTGCGCCGCCGTTCGCCGGACCGCCGGAGGTAGTTTTTTTTCTTTTCACCCCGGTTTTTTTTTCGAAAAACCGTTCGGTTTTGTTCGTTTTTTAAGTTTCGTTTTTTTAAATAGATCGTTTTTTCCGGTTTATTTAAATAGTGAGCGTTCGCCCGTTCATTCATTTTAACGAACATTCATCGTTTTTCTTTTTCTCGGATTAAATCCGCGATTTTCTGATCGCGATCTCTGATCCAATTTTCATTTACTCTAACTTTTCGCTGTTTATCGGAATCGGGCGATTCGAGCGCCTGGAGTTTCGTCTCGAAACTCTCTTTCCGTTTAACCTACTTAAACAAGTTTTTGCCACTGTAAAAATTGCCCTAGATCCAGAATAGTAAATGAAGCATGTTTCTTTTGTCGTTTGTGTTTTGTTGCTTCATTCGATTTGATTCTTTTTGCCAACCGGAGTTCTTAAGTTGAACTTTCTGGTTAGATCTCTTATTTGAGTTTTACCCATGCATTAGTTGAGTACTTATTGTATGCTTGTTTGTTCGTGTTAGAGTACCCGGAGTACGCCGCATGCTACTTCGAATCGCTAGGTTTCGCGGATCATCAGCAAGGCAAGTAACAATTTGATCATACCTCCTACTACCCAGTTTTATTGCATTAGATCAATCCTCACACATTGCATGATTAGGATCTAATTAAAATTGTGGGTTTGGGAAGTAGTTGAGGTAGTACCTATTACCTGTTTATTATCAAACCTTTGGGAGTTACTTCTACGTTTGCTTATTATGCCATGCTATGCTAGTAGACGTGGATTGGGTGAGTGTATCCATGACAGATGTGAGATTGTTAATTAATGGTTTATTTAAGGTGGCAACTTAAACACACATCTGGGTGGATTGAGGTACCTGGGTATTCCAGGAGTGCCTGTTTTTTTTGGACCGCCACCCAGTCTCAAAGGAATCATGAGATTGTTCATGCTAGAAACTTCCGTGTGCAGCCACAAGCTATTATGGGCTCTAGCATAGTTGACTAAGTCGTGCGAACTCTTACAGTGGTAGACTAGCAGGTGTAGGGGATGTAGGTGGTATGGTCTACCCATCGTAAGGTGCTAGCGCTTCTGAAAGACTATGTCTTGGTCATCCGTTTCTCAAACACCGTGTAGTGCGAGAAATCCAACGGAGGAGATCGAGACTTGTGGGGAAAAGTGCGCAAACCTCTGCAGAGTGTATAAACTAATCATGGTTAGCCGTGTCCCCGGTTATGGACATCTTGAGTATCTAGTACCTAGATTATCATGTGAATCTCAACATGTTACTATAAAATTAATTTTGATGGGTTTGTTTAATGATGATGCTTAATTGGGATTGAGAATGTTGTCAACTATTCTCAATGTTTAACAACCACCATGATAGTTAAATAAATTTATTCCTTTGCAGTAGGGAAAAATTGGCTTTACGCAAAACTGTAACTGAGGGAGTCCTGGATTAGGGGGTGTTCGGATAGCCGGACTATACCTTCAGCCGGACTCCTGGACTATGGAGATACAAGATTGAAGACTTTGTCCCGTGTCCGGAAGGGACTTTCCTTGGCGTGGAAGGCAAGCTTGGCGATACGGATATGTAGATCTCCTACCATTATAACCGACTTTGTGTAACCATAACCCTCTCCGGTGTCTATATAAACCGGAGGGGTTTAGTCCGTAGGACAACATACAGAACATACAATCATACCATAGGCTAGCTTCTAGGGTTTAGCCTCTCTGATCTCATGGTAGATCTACTCTTGTACTACCCATATCATCAATATTAATCAAGCAGGACGTAGGGTTTTACCTCCATCAAGAGGGCCCGGACCTGGGTAAAACTTCGTGTCCCTTGCCTCCTGTTCCCATCCGGCCTAGACGCACAGTTCGGGACCCCCTACCCGAGATCCGCCGGTTTTGACACCGACATTGGTGCTTTCATTGAGAGTTCCTCTGTGTCATCGCCATCAGGAAGGATGCCTCGCCCCGTCTTTAAAGACGGCACCATTGCTTAGGGAGCTTTGGCTGTCGGCCAAACCCTCCAGCTAGGTGGTTTTCTTATGACCGCCTGTTCGGCTTCTGCGCCGACGATGACCTCTCGAGCCATCAAAAACAATCTTCATGTCAGCTCGGAACTCGCCGAGCAGTTAGATCCAATGGAGCTCTCCTCAATAAACAAACTATTGGATCGCATCGCCGCCCTGGGAGTCGCTACGGATTACGACCAGATTGGGCCTAAACCCGATCTGAGAGAGATTAACTCTCCCCAAGTCATACATCACGTTGCCGTGGTAGAGGGACAGTGCGGCGACCCTTCATCTATCTTAAGGACTAGCTACGTCCGGATTCCTGATCCCTCCAAGCCGGATACCCGCGGAGGGGAGGACATCACTCAAGACTTGAACTTAGAGTCAGGCGATGGGCTGGATTCATTGGACAGCATCCAGGAATCCAAATTTTCGAGTTCAGAAATTCCTCGGCCTCTGAGCCTCAGATGGGGTGAGGCTTCGGATTTAATTACGCCCACCCACCCGAACATAAGCGATCTATCCCAAATTAGGCAAGAGCCCGATGAAACAGTACATCATTACTGGGCCATATTCCTCCTGGTTAAGAACAGGATAAAGGACTGTCGCGAGGAAGACGCAATCTCAATCTTTTGCAATAATTGCACGGACAAGGGAATCCTCAACGCCATAAGTCGCCGTGATATTACACGCTTCGCTGACTTGGCGTCCATCATACGAAAGGTTGTTCAAGCCATCCGTAGTATGGGAAGGGGAGCCGAACAATAACAGCCCGGACCCAACCGCACTGCCCGACACCGAACATTCTGACACAATCGGAGGCTCTGCCAATGAAATAACACCGTCAGCCCACGTAATAATGGCGGTCATCGCCCCGTGGACAGAACCATTCCTCTCCTACCTTACTAGGCAGGAACTCCCCAAGGACCAAAATGAGGCGCGCTACATAGTGCGGCGATCCAAAGCCTACAGAGTCCACGAGGGAGAGCTTTATAAGAAAAGCACTACCGGAGTCCTTCAAAGGTGCATCTCCGAAGAGGAGGGGCAGAACCTGCTGGCTGAAATTCATGCCGGACTCGGCGGTCATCATGCTGCAGCTCGGTCCCTTGTAAGCAAGGCCTTCCGTACAGGCTTTTATTGGTCGACGGCCCGGGCAGACGCTCAGGACTTAGTCCAACGATGCACCGGTTGCCAGCTCTTTGCAAACCAAAGCCATATGCCACCCACCGCCCTCCAAACTATCCCCATTACTTGGCCCTTCGTGGTCCGGGGGCTTGACATGGTTGGACCCCTTAAAGGCGGAACCCACAAGCAAAAATACTTACTGGTCATGGTGGATAAGTTCACCAAATGGATAGAAGCCAAGCCTGTTAAGACGACCGAATCCGGACCGGTGATAGACTTTATATCCGGGGTTGTACACCGTTACGGCGTCCCCCACAGCATCATCACTGATAATGGCACGAACTTCACGGCCGACGAGGTAAAACTCTGGTGCAAAAACATGGGCATCAAGCTCGATTATGCTTCCGTCTATCACCCACAAACTAACGGCCAGGTCGAACGTGCAAATGGTCTTATCATGAGCGGCATCAAACCCAGATTAGTGCGGTCCCTCAAGGAATCTAACACGCACTGGGTAGAGGAGCTCGACTCCGCACTCTGGGGGCTACGGACCACGCCGAATCGCACCACCGGATACACACCATTCTTTATGGTGTATGGCGCAGAGGCAGTTTTGCCTTGCGACATAATTCATGACTCACCTCGAGTGCGCATGTACGAAGAAAGAGAAGCCGAGCTCGATTGGCAGGACAGTTTGGACGCATTGGAGGAGAAGCGCGATGTGGCAAAACCCGTTCCACATTCTATCAATAGCAGGCTCGAAGATACCAGAGCAGAGAAGTACGGGCCAAAAATTACAACGTTGGTGAATTAGTTCTACGCCTGCCGGACAAGAAAAAGGACAAACTCAAGCCCAAGTGGGAAGGTCCCTTCATAATTGACCAAGTCCTGACTGGTGGAGCGTACCACCTGCGAGATGCATCGGATAACCGACTCGAGCCGAACCCATGGAACGCAGCCCGTCTCCGAAGATTCTATGCCTAGCACCGGACTCTGAGTTCGTCTCCTTCCTCCGTCCATTTTTTATATATACTGTCTGTCTTACATTTCTCCCCTTCACCCCTTCCTTTCTCTTATAACCTTTAAAGGCTCATCAAATGACGTGCTATTCGCACTCATTAAACCTGGGGGCTTCTTTTAACAGAAGCTTATTTATACGGGCTTCATGCCCAACACATGTGTTACACTTCCGCATGTACCTTTTATTTCACCATTATATGCATCGATATGACTTAAGTTTTGGCCAAGCTGGGTTGCCTGGCTCCTGTGCTTACCCCTACGTTCCCGATTATTCGGCTAGGCGGTAAAGGGAGCACCTCTGCGATTGTTACTACCGGATCAGCCGGATGTGTACCTCAGACTGGGTGAAGCCGAAAGCTAGCGTTCTTAAGGGAATACTCGGTCGGTGACCTAAAAGATGATCTTTTCACTTATTTATTTATGCGCCCCCAGATGCTTTTTTCTGCATCATTTTCGCAGAATGGGCATGCACTTTAGGGCATGCCTCCCAGGGAAAGGAAGCCCTAACGGAACTATTCTCCCTGGAAGATGTTTCTTACTAACCATGTAATATAACATAACTAGTTGGGCACTTGTCTGTTCACGCACTAATGACCCCTACGCCTGGTCTCCATGCATTCCCCGGTTCTTATATAACCGCATGGGAATTCGGACATGTTGGGGAACGTAGTAATTTCAAAAAAATTCCTACGCACACGCAAGATCATGGTGATGCATAGCAACGAGAGGGGAGAGTGTGATCTACGTACCCTTGTAGACCGACAGCGGAAGCGTTAGCACAACATAGTTGATGTAGTCGTACGTATTCACGGCCCGACCGATCAAGCACCGAAACTACAACACCTCCGAGTTTTAGCACACGTTCAGCTCGATGACGATTCCCGGACTCCGATCCAGCAAAGTGTCGGGGAAGAGTTCTGTCAGCACGACGGCGTGGTGATGATCTTGATGTACTACCGTCGCAGGGCTTCGCCTAAGCACCGCTACAATATTATCGAGGATTATGGTGGAAGGGGGCACCGCACAGGGCTAAGAATATGATCACGTGGATCAACTTGTGTGTCTAGAGGTGCCCCCCTGCCCCCGTATATAAAGGAGCAAGGGGGAGGAGGCCGGCCCTAGGAGGGGCACGCCAGGGAGTAGGATTCCTACTCCTAGTTGGAGTAGGTTTCCTCCTTTCCTAGTCCAACTAGGAGAAGGGGGGAAAGGGGGGAAGAGGGGAAGGAAGGGAGAGAGGGGCCGTGCCCCAAACCCCTTGTCCAATTCGGACTGGGCTTGGGAGGGGCGCGCGCCACCTCCTGGTCCTTCCCACTAAGGCCCATTAAGGCCAATTGCTTCTTCCTCGTATTCCCGTAACTCCCCGGTACCTCCGAAAATACCCGAATCACTCGGAACCTTTCCGATGTCCGAATATAGTCGTCCAATATATCGATCTTTACGTCTCGACCATTTCGAGACTCCTCATCATGTCCCCGATCTCATCTGGGACTCCGAACTCCTTTGGTACATCAAAACTCATAAACTCATAATATAACTGTCATCGAAACCTTAAGCGTGCGGACCCTACAGGTTCGAGAACAATGTAGACATGACCGAGACACGTCTCCGGTCAATAACCAATAGCGGAACCTGGATGCTCATATTAGCTCCCACATATTCTACGAAGATCTTTATCGGTCAGACCGCATAACAACATATGTTGTTCCCTTTGTCATCGGTATGTTACTTGCCCGAGAATCGATCGTCGGTATCTCAATACCTAGTTCAATCTCGTTACCGGCAAGTCTCTTTACTCGTTTCGTAATACATCATCTTGCAACTAACTCATTAGTTGCAATGCTTGCAAGGCTTATGTGATGTGCATTACCGAGAGGGCCCAGAGATACCTTCAGTCTCCCACTTGCACTAGAGTCAATAATCTAGATCACATCGCCATGTGATTCAACACTAATAGTTCACATTACCATGTGATTAACACCCATAGTTCACATCGGCATGTGACCAACACTCAAAGGGTTTACTAGAGGCAGTAATCTAGTTCACATCTGTATGTGATTAATACCCAAAGAGTACTAAGGTGTGATCATGTTTTGCTTGTGAGAGAAGCTTAGTCAACAAGTCTGCCAAAATTCAGATCCGTATGTATTTTGCAAATTTCTATGTCTACAATGCTCTGCACGGAGCTACTTTAGCTAATTGCTCCCACTTTCAATATGTATCCAGATGAAGACTTAGAGTCATCCGGATCAGTGCCAAAAACTTGTATCGACATAATCCTTTTACGACGAACCTTTTGTCACCTCCATAATCAAGAAACATATCCTTATTCCACTAAGGATAATTTTGACCGATGTCCAGTGATCTACTCCTAGATCACTATTGTACTCCCTTGCCAAAATCAGTGTAGGGTATACAATAGATCTGGTACATAGCATGGCATACTTTATAGAACCTATGGCTGAGGCATAGGGAATGATTTTCATTCTCTTTCTATCTTCTGCCATGGTCGGGCTTTGAGTCTTACTCAATTTCACACCTTGTAACACAGACAAGAACTCTTTGTTTGACTGTTCCATTTTGAACTACATCAAAATCTTGTCAAGGTATGTACTCATTGAAAAAAAACTTATCAAGCGTCTTGATCTATCTCTATAGATCTTGATGCTCAATATGTAAGCAGCTTCACCGAGGTCTTTCTTTGAAAAACTCCTTTCAAACACTTCTTTATGCTTTATAGAATAGTTCTACATTATTTCTGATCAATAATATGTCATTCACATATACTTGTCAGAAATGCTGTAGTGCTCCCACTCACTTTCTTGTAAATACAGGCTTCACCGCAAGTCTGTATAAAACTATATGATTTGATCAACTTATCAAAGCGTTTATTCCAACTCCAAGATGCTTGCACCACATAGATGGATCGTTGGAGCTTGCATATTTAGTTAACACCTTTAGGATCGACAAAACCTTCTAGTTGCATCGTATACAACTCTTCTTTAATAAATCCATTAAGGAATTCAGTTTTGTTTATCCATTTGCCAGATTTCATAAAATGCGGCAATTGCTAACATGATTCGGACAGACTTAAGCATAGATACGAGTGAGAAACTCTCATCGTAGTCAACACCTTGAACTTGTCGAAAACCTTTTGCGACAATTCTAGCTTTGTAGATAGTAACACTACTATCAGCCTCCGTCTTGCTCTTGAAGATCCATTTATTTTTTATGGCTTGCCGATCATCGAGCAAATCCATCAAAGTCCATACTTTGTTCTCATACATGGATCATATCTCAGATTTCATGGCCTCAAACCATTTCGTGGAATCTGGGCTCATCATCGCTTCCTCATAGTTCGCAAGTTCGTCATGGTCTAGTAACAAGACTTCCAGAATAGGATTACCATACCACTCTGGTGCGGTTCTCACTCTGGTTTACCTACGAGATTCGGTAGTAACTTGATCTGAAGTTACAGGATCATCATCATTAGCTTCCTTATTAATTGGTGTAGTAGTCACAAGAACAGATTTCTGTGATGAACTACTTTCCAATAAGGGAGCAGGTACAGTTACCTCATCAAGTTCTACTTTCCTCCCACTCACTTCTTTCGAGAGAAATTTCTTCTCTAGAAACGATCCATTCAAAGCAACGAATATCTTGCCTTCGGATCTGTGATAGAAGGTGTACCCAACATTTTATTTTTGGGTATCCTATGAAGACGCACTTCTCCAATTTGGGTTTGAGCTTATCAGGTTGAAACTTTTTCACATAAGCATTGCAACCTCAAACTTTAAGAAATGATAGCTTAGGTTTCTTGCCAAACCATAGTTCATACGGTGTCGTTTCAACGGATTTAGATGGTGCCCTATTTAATGTGAATGCAGCTATCTCTAATGCACAACCCCAAAACAATAGTGGTAGATCGGTAAGAGACATCATAGATCGCACCATATCTAATAAAGTACGGTTATGACGTTCGGACACACCATTACATTGTGGTGTTCCAGGTGCCGTGAGTAGTGAAACTATTTCAAATTGTTTTTAACTGAAGGCCAAACTCGTAACTCAAATACTCTTCTCTACAACCAGATCGTAGAAACTTTATTTTCTTGTTACGATGATTTTTCACTTCACTCTGAAATTCTTTGAACTTTTCAAATGTTTCAGACTTATGTTTCATCAAGTAGATATACTCATATCTGCTCAAATCATCTGTGAAGATCAGAAAATAATGATACCTGTCGCGAGCCTCAATATTCATCGGACCACATACATCAGTATGTATGATTTCCAACAAATCTGTTGCTCGCTCCATTGTTCCGAAGAACAGTCTTAGTCATCTTGCCAATGAGGCATGGTTCGCAAGCATCAACTGATTCATAATCAAGTGATTCCAAAAGCCCATTAGCATGGAGTTTCTTCATGCGCTTTACACCAATATGACCTAAACGGGAGTGCCACAAATAAGTTGCACTATCATTATTAACTTTGCATCTTTTGGTTTCAATATTATGATTATGTGTATCACTACGGTCGAGATCCAACGAACTATTTTCATTGGGTGTGTAACCATATGAGGTTTTATTCATGTAAACAGAACAACAACTTATTCTCTTACTTAAATGAATAATCGTATTACAATAAACATGATCAAATCATATTCATGCTCAACGCAAACACCAAATAACACTTATTTAGGTTCAACACTAATCCCGAAATTATAGGGAGTGTGCGATGATGATCATATCAATCTTGGAACCACTTCCAACACACATCGTCACTTCACCCTTAACTAGTCTCTGTTTATTCTGCAACTCCCGTTTTGAGTTACTAATCTTAGCAACTGAACTAGTATCAAATACCGAGGGGTTGCTAGAAACACTAGTAAAGTACACATCAATAACATGTATATCAAATATACTTATGTTCACTTTGCCATCCTTCTTATCCGCCAATCACTTGGGGTAGTTCCGCTTCCAGTGACCAGTCCCTTTGAAGTAGAAGCACTTAGTCTCAGGCTTAGGACCAGACTTGGGTTTCTTCACTTGAGCAGCAACTTGCTTGCTGTTCTTCTTGAAGTTCCCCTTCTTCCCTCTGCCCTTTTCTTGAAACTAGTGGTCTTGTCTACCATCAACACTTGATGTTTTTCTCGATTTCTACCTTCATCAATTTCAGCATTACGAAGAGCTTGGGAATCGTTTCCGTTATCCCTTGCATATCATAGTTCATCACGAAGTTCTACTAACTTGGTGATGGTGACTAGAGAATTCTGTTAATCATTATTTTATCTGGAAGATTAACTCCCATTTGATTCAAGCAATTGTAGTACCCAGACAATCTAAGCACATGCTCACTAGTTGAGCGATTCTCTTCCATCTTTTAGCTATAGAACTTGTTGGAAACTTCATATCTCTCAACTCGTGTATTTTCTTGAAATATTAACTTCAACTCCTGGAACATCTCATATGTTCCATGACGTTCAAAACGTCTTTGAAGTCCCGATTCTAAGCCATTAAGCATGGTGCACTAAATTATCAAGTAGTCATCATATTGAGCTAGCCAAACGTTCATAACGTCTGTATCTGCTCCTGCAATAGGTCTGTCACCTAGCGGTGCATCAAGGACATAATTCTTCTGTGCAGCAATGAGGATAAACCTCAGATCACGGATCCAATCCGCATCATTGCTACTAACATTTTTCAACACAATTTTCTCTAGGAACATATCAAAATAAACACAGGGAAGCAACAACGCGAGCTATTGATCTACAACATAATTTGCAAAATACTAGCAGGACTAAGTTCATGATAAATTTAAAGTTCAATTAATCATATAACTAAACAACTCCCACTTAGATAGACATCCCTCTAATCCTCTAAGTGATTACGTGATCCAAATCAACTAAACCATGTCCGATCATCACGTGAGATGGAGTAGTTTCATTGGTGAACATCACTATGTTGATCATATCTACTATATGATTCACACTCGACCTTTCGGTCTCCGTGTTCCGAGGCCATATCTGTATATGCTTGGCTCGTCAAGTATAACCTGAGTATTCCGCGTGTGCAACTGTTTTGCACCAGTTGTATTTGAACGTAGAGCCTATCACACCCGATCATCACGTGGTGTCTCAGCACGAAGAACTTTCGCAACGGTGCATACTCAGGGAGAACATTTCTTGATAATTAGTGAGAGATCATCTTAAAATGCTACCGTCAATCAAAGCAAGATAAGATGCATAAAAGATAAACATCACATGCAATCAATATAAGTGATATGATATGGCCATCATCATCTTGTGCTTGTGATCTTCATCTTCGAAGCACCGTCGTGATCACCATCGTCACCAGAGCGACACCTTGATCACCATCGTAGCATCGTTGTCGTCTCGCCAATCTTATGCTTGCATGACTATCGCTACCGCTTAGTGATAAAGTAAAGCATTACAGCGCAATTGCATTGCATACAATAAAGCGACAACCATATGGCTCCTGCCAGTTGCCGATAACTTGGTTACAAAACATGATCATCACATACAATAAAATTTTAGCATCATGTCTTGACCATATCACATCACAACATGCCCTGCAAAAACAAGTTAGACGTCCTCTACTTTGTTGTTGCAAGTTTTACGTGGCTGCTACGGGCTTAAGAAAGAACCAATCTTACCTGCGCATCAAAACCACAACGATAGTTTGTCAAGTTGGTGTTGTTTTAACCTTCGCAAGGACCGGGCATAGCCACACTCGGTTCAACTAAAGTTGGAGAAACTATCATCCGCTAGCCACCTTTGTGCAAAGCACGTCGGGAGAACCGGTCTCGCGTAAGCGTACGCGTAATGTCGGTCCGGGCCGCTTCATCCAACAATACCGCCGAACCAAAGTATGACATGCTGGTAAGCAGTATGAGTTATATCGCCCACAACTCACTTGTGTTCTACTCGTGCATATAACATCAACACATAAAACCTGGCTCGGATGCCACTGTTGGGGAACGTAGTAATTTCAAAAAAATTCCTACGCACACGCAAGATCATGGTGATGCATAGCAACGAGAGGGGAGAGTGTGATCTATGTACCCTTGTAGACCGACAGCGGAAGCGTTAGCACAACGCGTTTGATGTAGTCGTATGTATTCACGGCCCAACCGATCAAGCACCGAAACTACGGCACCTCCGAGTTTTAGCACACATTCAGCTCGAAGACGATCCCCGGACTCCGATCCAGCAAAGTGTCGGGGAAGAGTTCCGTCAGCACGACGGCGTGGTGACGATCTTGATGTACTACCGTCGCAGGGCTTCGCCTAAGCACCGGTACAATATTATCGAGGATTATGGTGGAAGGGGGCACCGCACACGACTAAGAATATGATCACGTGGATCAACTTGTGTGTCTAGAGGTTCCCCCCTGCCCCCGTATATAAAGGAGCAAGGGGGAGGAGGCCGGCCCTAGGAGGGTTGCGCCAGGGAGTAGGATTCCTACTCCTAGTTGGAGTAGGTTTCCTCCTTTCCTAGTCCAACCAGGAGAAGGGGGGAAATGGGGGAAGAGGGGAAGGAAGGGAGAGAGGGGCCGCGCCCCAAACCCCTTGTCCAATTCGGACTGGGCTTGGGAGGGGCGCACGCCACCTCCTGGTCCTTCCCACTAAGGCCCATTGCTTCTTCCTCGTATTCCCGTAACTCCCCGATACCTCCGAAAATACCCGAATCACTCGGAACCTTTCCGATGTCCGAATATAGTCGTCCAATATATCGATCTTTACGTCTCGACCATTTCGAGATTCCTAGTCATGTCCCCGATCTCATTTGGGACTCCGAACTCCTTCGGTACATCAAAACTCATAAACTCATAATATAACTATCATCGAAACCTTAAGCGTGCGGACCCTACGGGTTCGAGAACAATGTAGACATGACCGAGACACGTCTCCGGTCAATAACCAATAGCGGAACCTGGATGCTCATATTGGTTCCCACATATTCTACGAAGATCTTTATCGGTCAGACCGCATAACAACATACGTTGTTCCCTTTGTCATCGGTATGTTACTTGCCCGAGATTCGATCGTCGGTATCTCAATACCTAGTTCAATCTCGTTACCGGCAAGTCTCTTTACTCGTTTCTTAATACATCATCTTGCAACTAACTCATTAGTTGCAATGCTTGCAAGGCTTATGTGATGTGCATTACCGAGAGGGCCCAGAGATACCTCTCCGACAATCGGAGTGACAAATCCTAATCTCGAAATACGCCAACCCAACATGTACCTTTGGAGACACCTGTAGAGCTCCTTTATAATCACCCAGTTACGTTGTGACGTTTGGTAGCACACAAAGTGTTCCTCCGATAAACAGGAGTTGCATAATCTCATAGTCATAGGAACATGTATAAGTCATGAAGAAAGCAATAGCAACATACTAAACGATCGGGTGCTATGCTAATGGAATGGGTCATGTCAATCACATCATTCTCCTAAACATGTCTATGGTTAGGAAACATAACCATCTTCGATTAACGAGCTAGTCAAGTAGAGGCATACTAGTGACACTTTGTTTGTCTATGTATTCACACATGTATTATGTTTCCGGTTAATACAATTCTAGCATGAATAATAAACATTTATCATGAAATAAGGAAATAAATAATAACTTTATTATTGCCTCTAGGGCATATTTCCTTCAGGACACACTCCGGACCGTCAGGTCCCGCGGCTGAAGCGAAAAGGTCGGCCATGACAAACGATCTACAATCTGGCTAGAAGGCATTATAAATGTCAATTAAATTACATAGTCATTCTGACTGATTGTATTCCTCTTCAATACCATCTAATAGGCTGTCTAATTTACAGTCCTGCTGGGAATACTTTGCGGCCAATTCTACTTGGCCGTATACTAAGCTTACAGGGATCTCCTTCCCATCGGGCCCCACAGGACCGACCTCGGCCATGTGGTTGGGGTCAGCCTTTGTTTACCGCGTCTTCACCATAGCCCAGGCCTCCCTAGCACCTTGACGGCAGGCCGATATCTTCCACAATCGGAAGCGCCGCCGTGCTCCCTTTAGCTTCTCCGCAAGCTCTCCAAGACCTTCGGGCATGGAGATGGATGACCACAGGGCCTGGGCGACGCCTTGCATCGCCTGCCGAACTCGATCTAGCAGTTGCGAGAGCTCGGGAAGAAGGTCACCCGTAGAACCGGGCATCTCCTCTGCAGGACGACCTGTTAGCACACCTACAGACATTGCTCTGTTAGTCGACTTCCCCGCCGAACTTTCTTTCAAAGGTTCGTTCAAGCACTTACTAAATATGCCGCGCCGAAGCCGCTAATTCTCCTTAACTGAGTCTGACAGCTGGGCACGAACATCTTTCAGCTCGACGCCCAGCTTGGTGTTGGCATCTTGGAGATCATTCTTCTCCCGCCTCACCTTTGTCAGCACCTTCTCACCAGCCTTTAACTGGCGTAGGAGGTGTTGCCTTTCCAGATTCAATCCAGCGCCATCTGCAATTTCATTTGTCAGATTCGCACCCATGCCGTGCTTCGCAAAATACTTATCTTTTGAAGTGTATATTACCAGAGGGGGTCTCCTTGGGCTCCCCTGCCGCGGCTAGTGCGGCCTCAAGTTGGGCTTTGCACTCTTCCAGCTCCTTGGACAGTAGGGAATTCTTTTCTGTAAGAACCTGCATAACAAATGATCCTTAAATCAGTTATTCTAACTGTTTCAAGTCTCGGGGGCTACTGGTATATATATATATATAATTACCAAAATTTTGTTACCCATATGTCTTTTACATATTGCTCCGTGGCTCTGGCTAGACCATTTTGAGCGGCACGGAGGTGCGCATCTCTCGAGTTGAAGGCATCTAATGCCCCTTGGGAGAAACAAGCGTCGCGAAGAATTGTCCGGCGACGCCTGTGGTTCATGGCACTCTCCACCTCAGAGTTGGTGGCAGACAACCCATCCACATCCTCCGTCGGAGGAGCGTCTGGCGCGCGCCTTGCGTTCGCCTCCGCCTCCGGACCAGGCTTTGGAGCCTGGCTGGTGGAGGCGCGATTGGCAGCCTCTCCGGATATAGTCCGGCGAGGTCTCTTTGTCCTGAAGAGAGCATGAGTGTCAATGTGCCTCGAAGGTATAACACCTGGGGTAAGGGGGCGCGCCATACCTTTGCGCTGATGCCTCGGTCCGGACTACACTTCTTTCCTGCCCACGGGGCCCTGCGGCCCCTCGTTGCCTTGTCGCCGCAGGTTCGGCCTTCCACCTCAAAAACCTCCCCTGCAAAGTTCGGTTGTAATCAGGAAGCTGAAAACACGAGAGGGCGGACACCTATTTGGGGTACTGGGACTTCGATCTCAGTTACCTGGGAGGCCGGGATTAGCCCTGGGTAATCGGCCGTAATGGCCACCAAGGCGTTGTCCTTGATCAATTGATGGAACACTCCATCAATCAGCTCCACAGATATGTCCGGATCCTCTTGAGAGGCCGGGTTGAGGGACCGTCCTGGGTCCTCGGGTTGTGGAGGAGGGCTGCTTATTTCCTTAACAGCCCGGCGCAGTTCCTGCGTTGAAGTTGTCAGACTGAATATTTAACAATGGGAATACAAAATGGATGGGCAAGTAAATGCGACCGCTTACCCAGCTTGGGGGATTGTGCATAGAGAATCCACCTTGTGGGTTGACGCGGAGAAATTCCTCCTCTTCTCCCTTATACAAAGTGGACAAGATCTTTAGTAGAGCGGCAGCTGAATCCGGCCCCTTACGGCCGTAGCGGATGGCGTCGTCCTCCTCGTTGAAGTCCCACATGGGGTGGCTTCTATACTGAAGCGGCTGCACCCCCCGCATGATGCATTCGGCCATAACCCCGATCATGGTTAGTCCGGAATGGGCTAACAATCTTATTCGGCCCATCAGGTAAATGATGTCCCTGTCACTTTCCCTCTGAGGGCTCCGTGGACGCCATCTTAGACGCTTCTTTAAGGGAGCACTGTCGAATTCAAGGAGGCCGATCTGGACAGGATCCGGCAGCGGGACGTCTTCTATATAAAACCATTCCGAGGGCCAGTCTTCGGACGCCTTCTTTGGGGTTCCGGACAGATATCCGGTCCCGGCGATGCGCCACACTTCGGCTCCGCCCACTTGATACATTGGCCCCTCCTTAGAGCGGGGCACAAGGCAGAATAACCTTTTCCATAGCCCGAAATGAGCCTCGACACCCAAAAACAGCTCCTAGAGGGCTACGAAGCCCGCGATATGCAATACGGAGGCAGGCGTGAGATTGTGTAGCTGGAGGCCGTAGAACTCTAGCAGCCCCCGGAGAAATGGATGGATTGGAAACCCGAGCCCCCTTATTAAATAAGGGACAAGGCATACCCGCTCTCCTTTGGAGGGATTGGGGGCACTCTCCGCTTGCTTTCCGCCGTTATAGATGGCATGACCGGCTCGAGCCGGGATCATATAGGCCAGGGGGAGAAATCCCTTGGTCTGGAGCGTCACTAGCTCGCTACGCGGGATGGATCATCTCTCCCAATATCCAGGCTGAGGGCTGGAAGGGCGAAAGGAGGAGTTGCGATGGCTGGCCATGGTGGAATGGACCTTTGTCGGATGTGCTCTGATGAACACTCGCGAAGGGGGGAAGAAGTGGTTTGGATCTAAATCCCCGTCCCCTTAAATAGGGAAGCTCATTTATGTGGCTAGGGGTGTGAATGTAAAAACATTCAGACTTTTCATATTCATTTGACATGTGGGAAACGACCATTATTGGGCGTAGAAGCCAAGGAGCGCAGCATCTACAAGAAACCGGACTTTATTCAAGAGGTACACTGAATTTGGAGGAGAACCCGCCTTGCAATGCCGAAGACAATCTGCGCGCCGGACTCATCGTCATTGAAGCCTGGTTCGGGGGCTACTGAGGGAGTCCTGGATTAGGGGGTGTTTGGATAGCCGGACTATACCTTCAGCCGGACTCCTGGGCTATGAAGATACAAGATTGAAGACTTCGTCCCGTGTCCGGAAGGGACTTTCCTTGGCGTGGAAGCCAAGCTTGGCGATACGGATATGTAGATCTCCTACCATTATAACCGACTTTGTGTAACCCTAACCCTCTCCGGTGTCTATATAAACCGGAGGGGTTTAGTCCGTAGGACAACATACAGAACATACAATCATACCATAGGCTAGCTTCTAGGGTTTAGCCTCTCCGATCTCGTGGTAGATCTACTCTTGTACTACCCATATCAGCAATATTAATCAAGCAGGACGTAGGGTTTTACCTCCATCAAGAGGGCCCGAACCTGGGTAAAACTTCGTGTCCCTTGCCTCCTGTTCCCATCCGGCCTAGACGCACAGTTCGGGACCCCCTACCCGAGATCCGCCGGTTTTGACACCGACAGTAACCATAGAGCCTTCCACCAGCCAAATATGCATATAGAATAGCTGTTTCATTCCATTATTCTCTATGTGTTACCTTGCCAGCATATTCCATGTGCTGACCCGTTTCAGGCTGCAACGTTAATGTTGCAGACTTTTCAGACGACGATTAAGGAGTTTTAGGTCATGGTTCTATACTCAGTGATGTCGTTGGAGTTGATGGACTCACTTATCTTCCAAGCCTTCCGTTGTTATCGTTATTAGATGGCATTAAGCCACTTTTTGTAATAAGTTCTCTTTTGAGACACTCGATGTAATAAGTGTGTGATTGCTACTCTGTTATAAATCCTTCAAGTACTGTGTGGTGTCAGCATTACTGATCCAGGGATGACACCGGAGCACAGAGATTGGACCGTTTGAGGTCTGGTCACTACATGACCACACACTCACGTCGAAAAAGCAGCGATAGAAAAAGACTTTGCAATGACCAAGAAGAAAACACATTTACTATAAAATAGCTCATATAAAATTTAAGAGCCCCCAAGTGACTAGGGTAAAAGAATTTTATGTATAATGATTGTATGTACCGAAGAACTTATATCATATCTTTGTTCAACCGAACTTTAAACGCGTCTTAGCCGACCGTCGGCTTCTCCCTCTTCGGTCATGGACCGAAAAGTGTTACGTACTCCACTTTTCAAGAATATCGACAGTGTTTCCGATAACCAGGCAACCGGGCCATAAGGCTGTAACAGACAAAGCGCGCTCGGAGAACTTATGCTATATTACAGACGAAGTGTAAGAAGCATCTTCGAAGAAAATAGTACCCCCACCGATACTTTTCTTCGGTGCTCATTATTGCTATGAGACTTGTGCAATAGATTTTTTGTACTCATGAGTTCCATTGTGTGCCAACCATGATTGAAAACAATAACAGCGCTAGCTTTCGGCTTCACCCAGTCTGAGGTTAGAGCTCGGAGGACCCGGTCGTGACAATCGCAGAGGTGCTCCCTTTACTCCCTAGCCAAACAATCGGGAACGTAGGGGTAAGCACAGGAGCCAGGCAACACAGCTTGCAAATCGCTTAATTCAATAAGGTGCATATTGTGGCGTAATACACGAACAAGGAACGAAGCCGTACAAGTATAATCATATGCAAGAGGAAAAGCTTCATAAAGGAAACCCCCAAATAAACGGGGTATTTGAATATGTGTGTCACAAACAAAGTTTGGACAAGGAAATTTTTTACAAGCAACTTTTTTCCAAAAAAGTATAATGCTAGGTCGAGCCGAACACAAGTTAAAAATTAAAACTTTGAGCATGAAAGCGACTTAGCTGGTTAATGTGACCGGCGGAGTGACGACGAAGTCCCCGGATCATTTTCCTGTGCACAAAAAATAGTGCAAACCGGAGATAATAGTAATAATAATAATTAAAAAAATCGTTGCATAATAAATAATTTATGCAAAATGAGTAATAAAAGAAATATGGCCTGACGTCGAAGTCAATGTCGATGCAGGGCGTTGGCGTGATGCGGCAAAGGCGTGGCAAAGCCTGAATTCACAGGTCGGTCCGAGTTCCGGATGCGACGTTCGCCGGACAATGTACAGAAACTGACCGACCCACCACGCGACCTTCGTTAATGCGGCCATCATTTGATAGACCTGTGTACAGATGATGGACAAAGCAGAGTAATAATTCCTTGAGAAAAATAAACCCAAACAAGCAAAAAAATACTAGGATTAATAGCACCTGGTTTATTTGTTGTAGCAATCCGAAGAAAGGTGATTCCCAAAGTTGGGACTCGATCCGCACACCCATTGCCTGATGGCCGATAAAGCGACAGTATGGCGATGCTGGCAAAGGTTGGCTCGCCGAGGCACAGCCCTCGGTCCAGCTAACGTGACGGAGCTGGTCGGCTAGTGACGCCGAAGTCTCTGGAGTAGGTTGATGAAGAGATGGAGAAGCCACCGGTCCAGCCGAGATGTCGAAGCCTCAATGTCAGTCGATGAGTCGAAGTAGGTCGGCGTGATGGACACCAGCTTGAAGAAGCAATAGTGCGGCCCTGCCGATGCAGGTCGTGATGTGGTCGATGCCGGCTTGATGAAGTGACCCTGCGGCGATGCCGGTATGCCCGCTCCGTGTAATCCATGGTGCGGCGATGTTGGTGATGATTTATCCTTCGCGATGCCGGACTCTTGTTCGGCTTGCCGAGATGATGATCCAAAGAAGTTGAGCTCGGCTCAACAAAGTGACGACATGTCTAGCGCAGGTCGGCAACCTTGGAGCAATATCGCCGGACTAGTTTGACACCAGCATGATGATGAAGGCGAACTCAGGGGAGGCTTAAAAATTTACGGGCGCGTGTTTAAAAACAATGCACAATACCCTAGAAGATAATTCCTCTAAAAAGGTTGTCCAATGTCACGTTCATAAAGAAACATGAATTCGGGTCGGATCCGTATTCGCGCAGAAAACGGATCCAAAAATTGATCCCCTCATCAGAAAGTTCCCGGAGTTTGAACCGTCGGATCGAGTTGAAATTTGGAGGGGTGGTAGATATGAGAATTCCGAAGTAGATGAACGGTTGGATCTTCCAAAGGACCTCCGAGGTAGGCTCTGGAGACCACGCCCTAAACTCGTCCAGATTCCCGTCCAGATTTGACAGGGCTCCGGTATATTGTAGATTGTCGGAGATTCCTCCATCGGAACTCGATGAAATTTTGCATGGCTGTTGCAGACTCAATTCCGCACAATTCCACCAAAGGAATCGTCAAAGCGATGCTCTAAGAGGTGGTGGCAGCGGATACAAGTTTGCTATTCGGAAAAACAGCACGGTCGCCCGAGGGCAATGTTGACGTTGAGCCCCCGAGCTCCATGGATGATTCCTCCATGATCTTGATAGAGATCGGAGTTCATGTTGATGAAGGCCCTCGTCCGAACATAACGATCGGAGATGGAGCACGGTCCTCGGTCGAGCCAAGGTGACCAGTCGAGCCGGCGACGATGATGCCGGCATCGCAGTTGACCTGCAGACGAGCCATCGATCCTTTTGCCGATCACACAGTGGAACTCTCAATAAAAGCACCAATGTCGGTGTCAAAACCGGCGGATCTTGGGTAGGGGGTCCCGAACTGTCCGTCTAAGGCGGGTGATAACAGGAGGCAGGGGACACGATGTTTTACCCAGGTTCGGGCCCTCTTGATGGAGGTAAAACCCTACGTCATGCTTGATTTATTTTTGATGATATGAGTATTAAAAGAGTTGATATACCACGAGATCGGAGAGGCTAAACCCTAGAAGCTAGCCTATGGTATGATTGTATGTATATTATCTATCGACTAGCCTGGCCTCGGTTTATATAATGCACCAGAGGCCTAGGATAACAAGAGTCTTAGCTGAATACGCCGGTGGGGTGGAGTCCTTGTCTTGATCACCAAGTCTTGTGGAATCTTCCATGTATGCGGCAGCTGTTCAAACTGGCCCATGAGTATACAGCCATGGGGGTCCTCGGCCCAATCTAACAGATCGGGAGACGACGTGGTGAGTACCCCATAGTCCAGGACACCGTCACTCGACCTCTTTTGTTTTTGTAAATATGATTAGTTCATCGTTCCTGATTCAGCATATTATGAATAAACATGTTTGCAATGACAACTAGAGATCATAGTTTCTTGTGCCATACTTGATTAGCTATGAGTTATAATGGTTTACCTGGCGTGCCAACATGCTATTAAAATGGTTATGATGTGGTATGATAGGGTGGTATCCTCCTCTGAATGATTTAAGTGACTTGACTTGGCGCATATTCACGCATGTAGTTGAAACAAAATCAACATAGCCTTCACGATATTTATGTTCATGGTGGATTATATCCTACTCATTCTTGCATTCGGTGTTGATTAATTTTAATGCATGTTCATGACTGTTGTCGCTCTCTAGCTGGTCGCTTCCCAGTCTTTTGCTAGCCTTCACCTGTACGGGAATACTGCTTGTGCATCCAAACTCCTTAAACCCCAAAGTTATTCCACATGAGTCCACTATACCTACCTATATACGGTATCTACCTGCTGTTCTAAGTAAATTTGTATGTGCCAAACTCTAAACCTTCAAATAAATATCATGTTTTGTATGCTCTAATAGCTCATGTATCAACTAGGGTTGTCTGTATCTTCCATGTTAGGCGGGTTATTCTCAAGAGGAGTGGACTCCGCTCTTCACTCACGAGATAAATGGCTGGTCATCGGGATGCCCAGTCCCATGCGTTATGCAAACTAAATCAAAATAATTGCAAAAAAACTCCCCCTGGGACTCTTGTTAGTTGGAGGCACTCGTTGTTTCGAGCAAGCCATGGATTGATACTTGTTGGTGGAAGGGGGAGTATAAACTTTACCATTGTGTTTGGGAACCGCCTATAATGTGTGTAGCATAGAAGATATCGCCATCTCTTGGTTGTTATGTTGACAATGAAAGTATACCGCTCAAAATATTATTCACCTCTGTTTCAAAACCGAGCTCTAGCACCTCTACAAATCCCTGCTTCCCTCTGCGAAGGGCTTATCTATTTACGTTTATGCTGAGTCATCATCTTCTTATTAAAAAGCATCAGTTGGAGAGCACCGCTATCATCTGCATTCATTACTGTTAGTTTACATTGAGTATGACTTGACTGGATCTCTTTTACCATGAATTACAATGTCTAGTCAGTCCATGGTCTTTAAAGGTGCTCTGCATTTATGTTTTGCGGTCTCAGAAAGGGCTAGCGAGATACCACCTTGTTATATCATATTATAATTGTTTTGAGAAAGTGTTGTCATCCGAGATTTATTATTATGCCTCGCTAGTTGATTATGCCATTGATATGAGTAAACTTGAGACCTATACGTTATTGTGAATGTGGTTAGTTATAATCTTTGCTGAAAACTTGAATGCTGGCTTTACATATTTGCAACAACAAGAGCAAACAGAGTTTGTAAAAGTTTTTCTTTATCACTTTCAGTTTATCAACTGAATTGCTTGAGGACAAGCAAAGGTTTAAGCTTGGGGAAGTTGATACATCTCCAACGTATCTACTTTTCCAAACACTTTTGCCCTTGTTTTGGACTCTAACTTGCATGATTTGAATGGAACTAACCCGGGCTGACGATGTTTTCAGCAGAATTACCATGGTGTTATTTATGTGCAGGAGCAAACGTTCTCGGAATGACCTGAAACTTCATGGAGCCACTTTTCAGAAAATAAGAAAAATACCTGCAAAAGATGAAGGCCAGGGGCCCACCACCTTGCCACGAGGGTGTGGTGCGCGTATGCCCTCCTAGGGTGCGCCCCTACCTCGTGGGCCCCCTGTTGCCTCTTCGACTCCAACTCCACCTCCATATATTGAGTTTCGATGAGAAAAAAATCAGAGAGAAGAAATCATTGCGTTTTACGATATGGAGCCGCCGCCAAGCCCTAAAACATCTCAGGAGGGCTGATCTGGAGTCCGTTCGGGGGTCCGGAGAGGGGAATCCGTCGCCATCGTCATCATCAACTGTCCTCCATCACCAATTTCATGATGCTCACCGCCGTGCGTGAGTAATTCCATCGTAGGCTTGCTGGACGGTGATGGGTTGGATGGGATCTATCATGTAATCGAGTTAGTTTTGTTAGGGTTTGATCCCTAGTGTCCACTATGTTGTGAGATTGATGTTGCTATGACTTTGCTATGCTTAATGCTTGTCACTAGGGCCCGAGTGCCATGATTTCAGATCTGAACCTATTATGTTTTCATCAACATATGAGTGTTCTTGATCCTATCTTGCAAGTCTATAGTCACCTATTATGTGTTATGATTCTTAACCCTGAAGTGAAAATAATCGGGATACTTACCGGTGATGACCGTAGTTTGAGGAGTTCATGTATTCACTATGTGTTAATGCTTTGTTCCGGTTCTCTATTAAAAGGAGGCCTTAATATCCCTTAGTTTCCGTAAGGACCCCGCTGCCACGGGAGGGTAGGACAAAAGATGTCATGCAAGTTCTTTTCCATCAGCACGTATGACTATGTTCGGAATACATGCCTACATTATATCAATGAACTGGAGCTAGTTCTGTGTCACCCTAAGTTATGATTGTTACATGATGAACCGCATCCGGCATAATTCTCCATCACTAATCCATTGCCTATGAGCTTTCCATATATTGTTCTCCACTTATTTACTTTCCCGTTGCTATTGCTATCATCACTACAAAATACCAAAAATATTGCTTTTACTACTGTTACCTTTTGCTACCATTACCACTACTATCATATTACTTTGCTACTAAATACTTTGCCGCATATATTAAGTTTCCAGGTGTGGTTGAATTGACAACTCAGCCGCTAATACTTGAGAATATTCTTTGGCTCCCCTTGTGTCGAATCAATAAATTTGGGTTGAATACTCTACCCTCGAAAACTGTTGCGATCCCCTATACTTGTGGGTTATCAGTGTTGTTATTACTTGAACAAACCTCTTACTTATGATTAACCCCCTCGCAAGCATCCGCAACTACGAGAAAAGCATTAAGATAAAATCTAACCATACCATTAAACTTTTAGATCCAAATCGGCCCCTTACGAAGTAGCGCATAAAGTAGGGTTTAGGCTTCTGTCACTCTAGCAACCCATCATCTAATAACTAATCCACAATGCATTCCCTTGGCCCAAATATGGTGAAGTGTCATGTAGTCGATGTCCACATGACACCACTAAAGGAATCACAACATACATATCATGAAAATATCAAACACATATCAAGTTCACATGATTACTTGCAACAAGATTTCTCCCATGACATCAAGAACAAAAGTAACTACTCACAAATCATAAGCATGCTCATGATTAGAGGGGTATTAAATAGCAAAATGGATCTGAACATATAATCTTCCGCCAAATAAACCATATAGTAATCAACTACAAGATGTAATCAACACTACTAGTCACCCACAAGCACCAATCTAATGTTCCGGTACAAAGATTGAACACAAGAGATGAACTAGGGTTTGATAGGAGATGGTGTGGTTGAAGATGCCGATGGAGATTGCCCTCCCCAATATGGGAGAGTTGTTGGTGACAATGATGTCGATGATTTCCCCCTCCGGGAGGAAGTTCCCCTGGCGGAATCGCTCCACCGGTGGGCAAAAGTGCTCCTGCCCAAGTTCCGCCTCGAGACAGCGGCGCTTCGTCCCGAAAGTCCTCTCCTCATTTTTTCTAGGTCAAAACGACTTATATACTAGAAGAGGGGCACCGGAGGTGGCAGAGGAGGGCACAACCCACCAGGGCGCGCCTCGAGGGCCTGGCGTGTCCAGGTGGGTTGTGCCCACCTGATGGGCCTCCTCCGGTAGTTGTTTGCTCCAGTATTTTTTATATATTGCAAAATAATTCTCCGTAAATTTTTAGCTCATTTGGATATGTGCAGAATAGGTAACTCTGATGTAGCTTTTCTAGGTCCAGAATTCTTGCTGCTGGCATTCTCCTTCTTTGTGTAAACCTTGCACATTATGAGAGAAAAGGCATTAGAAATACTCCAAAAAGCATTATTATAGATAAAAACATTATAAATGATAGTATGAAAACGTGATGCAAAATGGACGTATCATCTTCCTCCTTTGTTCTTTCTCTGTTCGACCTCAAACTCATCCCCTCGCTCTCCGCCCGAGCCCAAGCTCGAAATAGCGCCTTGCCGTGCAACTCCGGTGAAGCCCCACCGTCGTTGGTTGTGCTAATGCGACACATCTTCTCTTCCGCACTGCCTTAGATGATCTTTGCTGCCATGTTAGAGCACATAGATCTGGAGCTAGCCCTATCCTACCTCTGTTCTAGGGTTGTTCTTACCGACGCGAATTTATCTTGCTTTATTATCTTGCGGTAGATCTTTTGGGTTCTTTAAGTTATAACTAGTGCAGTTTGTAGTTTTCCCTCATGCTAGTCATTCTGGATCTAGGGTTCGTTTGTATTTATTTGACAGATTAGATAGGTTGTCACTTTGCCTTAAGGCATGTTGTAGATCTGTCGATCATATCTTGCATATATACATACCATGAATTCCTTTGCTGCTTCCGAAAAATCTGTTGTTTTTTTGTCAAAATGCTTATGTGCATGTTTATAACCCCTTCCTGTTTTCCCTCGCATTGTTATTTTTCTCTTAGGAGTGGTCATGGCTCATAGTTCAGAAGAGCAGTCTGTGTCTGAAGAAGAAATACCTCAGATGCCGCATGTCCATGAAAGAGAAAAGTTGGCTGGTGAAAAAAAGCAGCTAAGCCCCCAAAGATTCCGAAGAAGAAATCTGAATCTGAAGAAGAAGCTGATACTGCCTCGGCTCACAATCAGCATGAGGATGAACAGATCACCGATTCCAAAACCTTGTTCTCTGACGAAAATCCCAAGAAGGGCGGTCGCAGTAGAGAAAGGAACACCACGGCAGAGATGTATGATACCGAGACTTACAAAACTCCAACGGGAGTTGAAACTACAACTAAAAGGAATAGGTTGCAAAGGATTCACCTTCACTAGGCGAAGAACTGGTTTAATTATGAAAATGTCTAAATTAAAGATCAGATCTTGTTCGCATTCACTCCACCTTGGAATGATTGCATCGCTGAGGGCTGCCTCAGTCAAGACAATGAAAAAGTCAGGCCAGCTCCTCCCACAAATGCTCATGCCGATTCACTAAAGACAACAACTGATTTTCCCAAAGAAGTGGATAAGACAGCCAAGGCCAAGACCAAGCATGAAGCCAAGGCCGTGAAGAAAAATGAAGTGGAACAAAGAAATGCTGAGTTGACTCAGCAAGACGTGCAACAGAAGAAGGATCGGACTTATGCCCAAAAGGAAAAGAAGAAGAGGAAGTCTGTTTCCCCTCGTGCTTCGAGAAACAAATCTATTGCCAGAAAGTCTAAGAAGGTAGCATCTTCCTCATCTGATGATTCCTCCGATGATAATGTTGCCGATAAATTCCCATGTATGATCAACAAGCTCTTCTGGACAAGCCGTATCAAACTCCCTCACCAGCAAAACTTTCACCTCCATTGAGAGCGTCACCAAGGCTTGCACATGCTCCTGTCTCAGATAAACCATCGGGTTCTGCTCTCCTATCTGCGAAGAGAAAGTTTCTGCCCGAAGAAAAGCTTCCACGTCTGTGAAGAAAACCAAATCAAGTGTTCCTGCTCCCACAGAGGAACTGAAATATGACTTCAACCTAATGATTGACATTATTGAAAGTGCTGCCTATGATGCAAAATCAGCTGGTCTGGGCAGTACAGGTCTTCCTTTTGATGTTACCAAGCTGGTAGCAAAACACTTCTTTGAGCTGGGAGAGATTACTATTTAAGGAGCATAATCAAGCTGTCGAGGACAAGAAAACCCTTGAGCAAATGAGGAGAGATGCTACCACTAACTCTGAAAGAAAGCAGCTGAACAAGGAGATTCTTGAGCTCACCAAAGTCCTCACTGTCATGAGGAATAATAAGATTGAGTGGCACTCAAGGATGAAGATGGATCTTTCTCAGCTGTGTGATCGACGGAATGAAGAGATTGAATGTCAAGCAGAACTTGATCGGCAAAGGGAAAAAGAAGAAAAACATCAGAAAGCCAAGGCAAGAGCCAGCAAACCGAAGCCAATCAAGGATTGCCATCTTCAGACTGTTGCAACAGATGATCCCATTGACACAACTGCCCCACTGCAACAGATACCACCATACCCTATTCACGAGGAAGAAACCATGAAGCAAGCTGAACTAACGGTAGTTATCATTCATCCCGCTGTTTCCCAAGAGACAGATGTGATGGATATCTTTCTAAACAATCCTGATGAAGGAAATGTCATGCCTGAACAAAAAGCCCCACATGAGAAAGTTGATGAAGAGATTGTGGTTGAGGAGGCAGTTTCATCGCGTCGAAAGGAAATGCACGTTGAGCCCTCCGTATCCAACAAGGAGGATGATAAGGTTGAGGGGGATCAAGATGCTTCCCGAGGAAATACCACCCCAATCACCTCATCTGGTTCCCCTACTCAGATGGAGGTTGATCCTACTCCTGTTCTATGGCTTCACAACCAGAACAAGAAGAGAAGAAATTTGAAGAGCCCATGGCCCACGAAGAAGATGTTGTCCCACCAGTTGTACCCCAGGAGGTTGCCAAAGAACAAGTTGTGACTCAAGTGTCCAAGGAATTTGTCGTGCCTCTCTCTGTTGAGAGTGCACCGAAAGAAAAGGCCCTAGTTCTTGAGAGTCAAATTGCTGCTAAATGAGTTCCAACGAAGGAAAATGAAGGACATACAAGTGCCCCAATGCCATCTGCACCAGAGAAAGTGAAAAGGCCCCTTGCTCCACTAAAGCATATCGATGAAAATGCGCCAGTATCTGATGATGTTCCGCTGATAGAAATAAGTGATGAAGAAAATTGGAAAAATCCTTAGGAATCATTTCCCATGTTTCCTGCTGAGTACGGTCTGAATGGTCCAGCTTTTAATGAGCAGCTTCATCATTTGAAGCTAGCTTTCTTTGGGGTCAGCCCATATGAAGGAGAAAGAACCTCACTATCACCGAGGTTTTGGACTGAAGAACAAGCCGTATATTATGCTCGGATCTTGTTCGGCAAGAATAAGATTTTCAATCACAAGATATTAAACTTTGTTGAGCTTGAAGAAATACCTTGTTTCCACCATGCAATCGAGCATATTGAACACGCCCTTCTGAAAGAATTCATGTACTTCAATCATGGCTGGAACAGAGAAATTATCCTTCAGTTCTATACCACATTGTATATCTCTGGAGAGCTTGGAAACACCTCAACCAGGATTCTTGATGGATGACTGGCAGAGAAAAGATCAAATGCTCGGCAGACCAGTTTTTGGCCATGATAAATCTTCCTCGGTGCGAGTTCGAAAATAATAGAGAACACATGTTGCATTTATGGGAAGTGTCTAAAGCACAACTCCACATTCTAATGGATCCCACCATGGTTGGTGATGGATGCATTGATGTAGATTCGAAGAAGTTGGCCTATGACAACAAAGTGATGTTTCACATTCTGGGCAATACTCTCACGCCAACGAACATACCAAAGTCCATCAATGGCATTGTGGGAAATGCACTTCTGGCCATCTCTCAAGGAATTCGCTTCGATGTTCCTGATCTTTTAATTCGCAATTTGGCTTGTGCAGCTGACAACCCTCAATCATTGAAGCCATGCTCCATGGATCATGTTTGTAATCGAGCAGACCATCAATGAGAAATTCTTCTGGGCTTATATTCCGAAAGTATCCATGCATCCAGTTTGTGACACTCTGTGCATCGTGAAGGATGTTGGAAAAGGGAAGGAACCTGTTGATGCTGTTGGCACTGCGTCTGCGTCTAAAAATGTTCCAAAGGTCAAGAAAGCCAGGGTTGAAATCCCTTGTTAGGAAAATCCATCTCTCTATGAGATTTGCATTTGCACAAAAAACACTGGAAATCCACATCAAGCTGGATCGAAAGGAAAAGATGGAGTTGATGACTGAGCAAAATTTACTTCATAATCATACTCGCAAAATTCTTTTTCATGAGAAGGAGGCAAAGAAGCGCTCTTGGACTCTGTTAAGGCAACATTATTCTCGTAAGCAGTTAACTTAAAAGGGCATCTTGAGGGAGTATGACTACCTGGACTTACTTGCTATTCCTCGCATCAAAGACAAACTCCTATACTCCCAAAGCGTTCTGCTTCAACTGACATGCTATTTGTCGGACATGTTGATGAAATTACAGACACAACCAATACTCTTATCTTCAAGCCAAATGTTCACTGCGCCAAGTATTCGAGTGCCCATACTGCTACTCCTGCTTCTGCCTCGACCATTCCTCGCTCTTAGGATTATGATTCGTCGAGTGGTTTTAATTCTGATTCCGAGGACTCTCCAGAAGAGTAGTTCCTCGTATGTTCTCTAATTCCTTTTTGATAATTGTTGACAAAAAGGGGGAGAATTACATCGAGTGGTAGATTATCGGGGTATTTGCGGGGTGTTTTTATTTTCTACTTGGTTTTCCCTCGAACAATTTGCTTGATGAACTTAACGCATCGCTTGTGGTGTTGAAATACTCAGACGACATATAATGTTAATGTTGGGGAACGTAGCAGAAATTCAAAATTTTCTACGCATCTATGGAGTAATCTAGCAACGAGGGGAAGGAGAGTGCATCTACATACCCTTGTAGATCGCTAAGCGGAAGCGTTCAAGTGAACGGGGTTGATGGAGTCGTACTCGTCGTGATCCAAATCACCGATGATCCTAGTGCCGAACGGATGGCACCTCCGTATTCAACACACGTACAGCCCGGTGACGTCTCCTACGCCTTGATCCAGCAAGGGGAGAAGGAGAGGTTGGGGAAGACTCCATCCAGCAGCAGCACGACGGCGTGGTGGTGGTGGAGGAGGTTGGTACTCCAGCAGGGCTTCGCCAAGCACCGCAAGAGACGAGGAGGACTTGGGAGAGGGGGAGGGCTGCGCCAAGACTTCGGTGCGGCTGCCCTCCAACCCCCACATATATATAGGGGCAAGGGAGAGGGGGGCCGGCCCCCTCAGATCCAATCTGAGGAGGGGGCGGCGGCCAAGGGGCGTTGCCTTGCCCCCCAAGGCAAGGGGGGCGCCCCCCCTTTAGGGTTCCCCCAAACCCTAGGCGCATGGGTCCTAGGGGGGGAGGCGCCCAGCCCACTAAGGGGCTGGTCCCTCTCCACATACAGCCCATAGGGCCCTCCGGGGCAGGTGGACCCCCGGAACCCCTCCGGTGGTCCCGGTACAATACCGGTAACCCCCGAATTATTCCGGTGACCGTATGATGACTTCCCATATATAAATCTTTACCTCCGGACCATTCCGGAACTCCTCGTGACATCCAGGATCTCATTCGGGACTCCAAACAACATTCGTTAACCACGTACATCTATTCCCTATAACCCTAGCGTCATCGAACCTTAAGTGTGTAGACCCTACGGGCTCGGGAGTCATGCAGACATGGCCGAGACAACTCTCTGGTCAATAACCAACAGCGGGATCTAGATACCCATGTTGGCTCCCACATGCTCCACAATGATCTCATCGGATGAACCACGATGTCAAGGATTCAATCAATCCTATCGTGGTTTTGTCACGGCAGATGTCCTAGAGAAAGGACTTAGTCGTGGAGCCATCGCGACGGGTTAGCTTGAAGGGGTTAAAGCGGACACAAGGATGCAAGAGAGTTTATACTAGTTCGGCCCCTTCGATGAAGGTAGAAGCCTACGTCTAGTTCTGATGGAATTGATGGGGTTTCGATGACTAGGGAGCAAACAAGCTTCGCCTATGTCTCGAGTTGTTGTCTGTTGTTCCCGAACCGCCGCCGGGTCGTCCCCTTATATACACGGGTGACTCTCGTCGGCTTACGGAGTCCCAATACCGGCTCATAGATGTGTCCGATTTGGTCTCTTCTTATTCCTAACTTACAATACAGGTTAACTACTAACGCCGGTTTACGGCTGCAGGCCTTGAGCCGACCATGGGCCTTGAGCCCTCCTCTGTCTTCTTGGGCTTTAACTTACTTAACTACTGACGAAGTTAACCCGGCCCAGATAGGCCGGTTTACGCCCAGTAGTAATATCCCCAACATTAGGCCCCAGATTGATTTGAACGGGTTCATGTCAATCCTTTAATAAAAGCTTCATCTTCAACATCTTCTTATAAATTGGTAAACCGCCATGATGTCATCTTCTCTGATTGCTGTAAACCGGAGTGACGTCACCTGTCATAACGAAGCTATCCATTATGCTTCTTTGTTTAATAGATCGGCGGAAATTGAGGCGACAGCTCCATTTTGTGGCCCCTTGATTGTCGCGCCTGACTCATGTTCTTTCGCCTTATAAATAGGACCGAAGGGTCATTTCTTTTCTCCTTCCGTGCCTTCTTCATCTTCCTCGCGTCGCCAGCCTCGGAGCTCCGCCGCCGCCGTCGACCTCTGCCTCATCCTTGGCCGCTGCATCAACCTGAGCGCACCAGAATATCGCGGCAACCTTCCGCATCTTCCTCAGCTCTGGTAAATCTTCTATCTTTTCCCCCGCAGATCTGGCCTAGGGTTTCGCAGTTCTTCAGTGTTCATCGTCTGCCTCTTGCTCATACAATAGATCTTTAGATGAATCCGCAAATCTTTATTCTGTGCAATGATAGTTGTTTGACCTTCGCCTTTACTTATGCATCTCAAACCATGGGTCTATATGAACGTTTTGCTCATTGGTTCGGTACTGCTCCTTTGAACCTCTAAGTATTTATCTCTTCTCTGAACTTGCTTCAGATCCAATGCTGTAAAGAAATCTTGTGAAACCTGTTTGTGCGTACTTGTCCATCCGCAATCTCAGCTTTTCAATGCTTAGATCAGGCGGTTTAACCTTATAGAAAATTTTCCAAACCGGTATATGCCATTAGTCCCCTTGTTGAACCGCCAGATGTTGGTTGCTTCATGAAACTCCGGTTCAGATAGTTCTGTCTCCGGTTTAACAGTGCCCATACCAACGTACCTTGATCAAATGCATTTTTGAACCGGGATCTTCTACCTTGTAGATTCCATCATGGCCAAGCAAGTATATGAGTGCAATTGGGTTCCTTCTCGCGTCACAAAGGATCAACTGGACGATTTAGTCCTGATTGGCGCTTTAGGCAGCAAAGATACCATCCATTGGAGGGCTCCTGGCAAAGAATGCCCTCCCACACCTCGAGAAGGAGAGGTTGTTGTTTTCGTAGATCACTTAGCCCGGGGCTTTAAGCCGCCCGGTTCTAAATTTTACCGGGATGTTTTAGCCGATTTCCAACTCCATCCGCAAGACACTAGCCCTAACTCTGTTACAAATATGTGCCACTTCCAAGTGCTCTGTGAGGTGTTCTTTCAAGAGGAGCCCACAGTGGAATTGTTCAGAGACCTTTTCCATCTAAACCGCCGTACTGAGTTTACTGATGGCTCTAATACGGAGTTGGGTGGCATGGCGATTCAGAAAAGGAAAGAGGTCACATACCCTCACGCCAAGCTGCACAGTCACCCCAAGGAGTGGAATCAGACATGGTTCTACTGCAAAGACACCTCCCCTGCTGGTGAGAATCCCTTGCCTGGCTTTCGTCCGGAGTGGCTCAGCAATACACACCCTTTTCCTCAAAGATTGATTGCCCAGGAGAGAAGCAAATATGCTCCCCAGCTGTCAAAGCTCAGAGCCTTTATGGCCAACGGTTTAACAGGGGTTGATCTCGCTCGCTGTTGGATATCATGGAGCATACTGCCCCTTAGTCAGCGCTCCGGTTTGATGTGCGAGTATACTGACAGTGTTGATGACCCACTGCGACATTCAAAACTCCAGCTCTCCGATGAAGAAATCACAGAGGCTGTGCATAAGATACTGAATGAACTGGAACACGTCTGCGCTAGAACCGGCCTACTTCCCTTCTGTGCCACCAACAAACCGCCAGTTGTAAGACTTTTGATTTTTCTCTTTGCTGAATCTGTTATTGATATGCCTGGTCATTGTTTTTAATATCAGTGTCTGCATAATCAGGGCGATGATCCGTTTTGGAGCAAAAAACTGCCGCAGGAGAAACCAGAAAAACCAGACAAACCGGAAAGGGCAACCCGGCAAAAGACTAAAGCTGTGAAGAAGACTGCCCACAAGAAAAGAACGACTGCATCTTCTAATCCGGCCCCTGATGATGAGGTGGATAATCCAGAATTTGAGGTAGAGCTTGACTCACTTGGTTTATTTTTCATGCGTCTTATTGATGATGATATTTGTCAGGATGATGCCGAAGCCAGCCACGCGGATGTTGCAGAGGTAATTATTCTCTCTTCCGATTCAGAAGCTTTGCCTTCACAAAAAATCCGTCAGGCAAACCAGAAAGTTAAATTTTCTCATCCTCTTCATTATTTGGATCCTAAACTTCTTGTGAAGACCCAACAACACGAAGCTCGTCGCACCACCCGGCACAGCGGCCAGGTAGTTACCTTAGCCGGTTTACCGAACAGTCCGGTTCGGAAACGCCATTCAGAGGTCTCTAATTTGCTTGTCAGTGCTTTTCCTAAAGCGGGCTGCTTTCGTCAACCTCTTAATCCGTCTGACTCCGATTACCAGGTTACTTCCCACTCATCTTCTGGCGAGTCATCGGCTACTCAGCTCCCACCGCTCAAAACGGTGCTTGGGTAAGCTATACTTATTGTGATGTTTGCAGTACATTGCCTTAGAACATATGCTGTATTTGATTTTGTTATTCTTCTCAGGGCAAAACCTAGGCCAAGCAAGAAGGCCCGCCTGGACAAAGCGGCCTAAGAAGATGTCATTCTTGAACCAGGCAAGACACCCAATCTTGAAGCGGCTATTCCTGAGGATATACCCAACGATCCACCGCAGCAGGACGATGATCTTATTGCTGAAGAGAGACCTACTGACACCTCAGGTCCTGTCAATCAGCCCACAAGTTCCATCCGGATTGAAAGTTCCACCGGTCCAGCAAAACCTACTAACAAGCCAACAGCCCCAGTGCAAACCGGCGGTACCCAGGATGATGAGGTTGTCATTACTGGCACTGGCCATACTGAGCCAAGAAATCCTGTCGCTTTATCCAAACATTCTGCCAAGGAAGAATTTGCTACCTTTGGCAAAGGCAAGTGGAACGCTGATCTGACGACTTATGCTGCTCTGAACGCCCAAGATATCCATTCCGGCTATCTGAACCGGTTGTATACCAGTCGCGATTATGAAGCCGGTCTGGTTAATATGATGAAAGAGAAATATGAGGTAACTTGCATATGCTCCTTCCTGCTTGTATGCTTTCATTCTTGCTGATTCTCCTAGCCCCCAAGGGCCGGTTTGTAATATTCTTTCAAACCGGGACTTACCAATATAAATCTTGATGCTTTGAAATTCGCTGATGTAGCCCCCAAGGGCCGGTTCAACTTAACGTAGTTAAACCGGTACTTTAAGTAATTGAAATTGCCGCATCAGAATATATACGAGCAAATAGCCATTAGCCCCCAAGTGCCAAGTTGAATACTTGTATTGATCTTGGGACTTTGTAAGCAATTGAAAGATGAAGACCGAATATGCATTAGCCCCCAAGTGCTAAGTGCATAACTTGTTATGTGATTGGTACTTGAATCCTTATACCGATTTGTTGAAGCATATATCTGTATGCATGCAGGCGGAGCGGAAGACGAAAGAAAACCAAGTCACCGATCTCCAACAAAACCTGAAAACCCAACAGGCTGAAACCTCCAAAGAAAAAGAGGAATTGGCCAGCGCTTTAAGTGCCATGGAACAGCTTAAGGAGAGCTTCAAGAAGAAGCGGGCGGATTGGGCCACTGAAAAGTCCGCTTTGATCAAACGAGCAGAGGATGCCGAGGCTGCACTAAAACCAGTGGCGGATGAACTGACCAGCATAAAGCGGCACGTGCATGCCATGACTACTGCTATCTTTGGTAAGCCAGTTTGCCTTCTAAATTGGCTCTGCCTTCTGACAGAGTCGCCGGTTTATTAAACCTTTATGGTATTTCAGGGACACGCATTGGTCACTTGGGGTCAGATGTGCAGAAGAAACTAAAAGCCGCCTATACATTGGTTGAACAATTGTATACTGGTGCCCAGCGGATCATCTGTACCGCATCTCATAACAAACCGGCGCCCACTTTGATTCAAGATACTCTGATGAAACTGTCGATGCTTCCTGCCCGGGTTGAAGAGCTGAAGAAATCTGCTGCTCGAACCGGTGCAATCAATGCCTTAATCCAGGCAAAAGCCTAGGTGCCGGATTTTGATCCTATTGAAGCGGCTCAGGGCTATCCCAGCTTGAAGGAAGATGGGTCAGAATTTGGCGAAGCGGATCTACGAGCAATAAACCGGGAGGTACGTCCGCTAGCTTGTCAACTGGCTGAGGAAGCAGACTTGTCTAATTATCAAGCCCAATATGACAGTCAGAACAAGCGAATAGCTGCACCAATCCATGAATCGGAAAATCTGATCCCTCCAATCGGAAGCATACTTACGCTCCCGATATTGACCCGTCATTGCTGATCCATGATGAAGCTGTTTTTCAAGCATTAATGGGAATCGACTGGACAACTGTGGATTTCTAGCCACTGGGTAGAGAAACGGAGGCTGAAGCGGCGCAGGATGACCCACAACCATCAGGCCAGGCTGGTGACCAAACTTGAACCGGAAGCCGGTTTTAAACTGCCTCTCCTTTTCAAAAAAAAATTATATTATTATGGGCACCATGTTGCCTTGTAATAGGCTAGCTGATACCTTTGATGTTGATATGCCTTCGTGCATAATTTGTTCTTCCTGTGGTAATGAACATTCCAAAACACTTTCTGAAATGAAAAATTCGTCAAGTGCCACCGCGGTTGTACTGTCAAGCGGAATATGATGTCTGCATATATGAAATCAAAACAAAATTTTAAGTATATGATCAAATTTTTGAGATACATAATACCTGCCATCATTGAGCGTGAAGTTGGCTTGGCCAATCTTGAAGCGGAGTTTTGCAAACCCACACTGTTGGAGGAGATAACAGCTCCTGTATATATATATGACGCTGGTTTACCATGTAAAACGTGTCGGGTTATAATAAACACCGTGTTACTCCATAAGAGGATGTTAACAACAAGGATCAAACCGGTCAAACAGTCTCCTGATTGACGTGAACTGTGTTCCGTCAATTGATTGGTTAAAAAACTTTGTCGGTTTTAAAAACACAATGAAAAGCAAAAAAAACCCTTCAAAGAAAAGTGTGAAGCAAAAGCAACGACAAAACCGTTGCCAAAAAAGGTTTATTTAAGCTGATCAAATGGCGTTACCATGGCCAAACACGACCAAGCTCCCGTTAGGTGTAACTATGGTTCTAGTTAGCTAGGTCCCCAAATGAAACCATGGCATTTATGCCGACCAAATGGCATGGTCATGGTTCGGGTTCGACCAAGCCCCCAAGTGATTCTGGGGCCTTAGGCCGATCAAGAGGCATGACTGGTTCAGACATGACCAAGTCCCCAAGTGATCTGGTGGCTCTCGCCTATCAAGAGGCATGGTATTGGTTCGGACACGACCAATCCTCCAAGTGATATAACACGATGCTTTTTAGCAAAGCGAACTCAAGGGGTAAACCGGAGGCCGCTTTAGAGCAACTCCGTGTAACCTCACATGATGTAAAAGAACAGATCCCCCGCTTTAGCTGAGGTTCCGGTTTATTATATTTAATCATAATATATACATTCTCGTAATATGTACATAAGTATAGCCAATGGCTCAGGTATAGTAAGGCCGAAGATGAGCTATATTCCATGGCCTGTTAGTCTCGTCCTCTGATGTACGTGAGTCCTTATGCTCTCGAATATCGATCAGATAGTATGACCCGTTGTGCAGATTCTTGCTGACCACGAAAGGCCCCTCCCAAGGTGGGGATAGCTTATGTATATCATTCTGATCTTGGATGAGCCGAAGCACCAAATCTCCTTCCTGAAAGGTTCTGGTTCTGACCCGGCGACTGTGATAATGACGAAGATCCTGCTGGTAAATCGCCGATCGGGCGGCTGCGATGTCACGGTCTTCATCCAACCGGTCCAAAGCATCTTGCTGTGCTGTCTCGTTGTCCGCTTCAATATAAGCCGTGACACGAGGTGAATCATGACGGATATCACTGGGGAGAACCGCCTCCGCTCCATAAACCATGAAGAACGATGTGTATCCTGTTGATCTGTTGGGTGTTGTATTGATGCTCCATAACACAGATGGTAATTCTTCTACCCAACAACCCGGCGTTCTCTGCAAAGGAACCATGAGCCGGGGCTTGATGCCTCTCAAGATCTCTTGATTAGCTCTTTCTGCTTGACCGTTGGACTGTGGATGTGCCACTGATGAAACGTCGAGCCGGATGTGCTCCCGTTCGCAAAACTCTTTCATAGCACCTTTGGACAAATTGGTACCATTATCTGTGATAATACTGTGCGGAAAGACAAACAGGAAAATCACCTTTTTGATGAACTGAACCGCAGTGGCCGCATCACACTTGCTAATAGGTTCTGCCTCCACCCACTTTGTAAAATTGTCAACCGCCACCAGGAGGTGGGTCTTCTTATCTTTGGACCTTTTGAAAGGCCCAACCATATCCAGCCCCCAAGTCGCAAACGGCCAAGTAATTGGAATCATTCTCAATTCTTGAGCTGGTACATGAGCACGCCTTGAAAACCTTTGGCAACCATCACATCATCTGACCAGATCCTCCGCATTAGCATGAGCAGTTAACCAATAAAAACCATGGCGAAACGCTTTAGCCACCAAAGACTTTGAACCGGCGTGGTGACCACAATCTCCTTCGTGGATCTCACGCAAAATTTCACGGCCTTCTTCAGGAGATACGCAGCGTTGAAAAGCTCCTGATATACTGCAATGATGCAACTCGCCGTTGATGATAGCCATGGACTTGGATCGCCGGATTATCTGCCGGGCTAGAATCTCATCCTCTGGCAACTCACCCCGGTTCTTGTACGCCAGGTAAGGAAGCGTCCAATCTGGAATAACATGAAGAGCCGCCACCAATTGAGCCTCCGGATCAGGAATAGCCAAATCCTCTTCACCAGGGATCTTGACCGACGGGTTGTCCAGCACATCCAGAAAAACATTAGGTGGGACCGGTTTGCGCTGAGAGCCTAGCCGGCTCAAAGCGTCTGCTGCTTCATTTTTCCGCCGGTCCACGTGGTCCACCTGATAGCCTTTGAAATAACCTGCGACAGTATGCACCTCACGATGATATGCTGCCATGAGCGGGTCCTTGGAGTCCCAAGTGCTAGAAACTTGCTGAGCCACAAGGTCCGAGTCACCGAAGCACTTAACTCGACTTAGATTCATCTCCTTAGCCATCCGGAGACCATGGAGCATACTCAGCTGCATTGTTAGTACAAGGGAACATTAAACGAAGAACATAACAAAACTTATCACCTCATGGGGAAGTTAATACGACTCCAGCCCCCGAGCCTTCCAACTGCCTGGATCCGTCAAAATGGATGGTCCAATACGTATGATCCGGCTTTTCTTCAGGTGCTTGCATTTCCGTCCAATCATTGATGAAATCAACAAGTGCTTGAGACTAAACCGCTGTCCGAGGCACATACTTCAAACCGTACGGCCCCAGCTCTATGGCCCACTTTGCAATCCGGCCAGTTGCTTCCCGGTTCTGGATGATATCTCCCAAAGGAGCAGAACTGACCACCGTAATTGAGTGCCCTTGGAAATATTGTTTAAGCTTCCGGCTTGCCATAAAAACTCCATACACCAGCTTCTGCCAATGCGGATACCTTTGCTTGGACTCAATGAGCACCTCGCTGATATAATAGACCGGACGTTGAACCGGATGCTCCTTACCTGCCTCCTGTCACTCCACCACAATAGCTACGCTGACCGCCCGAACATTAGCAGCAACATATAGCAGTAACGGCTCCTTGTCAATGGGAGCGGCGAGCATAGGCGGATTGGCCAATTACCGCTTTAAGTCCTCAAATGCTTCATCAGCAGCAGAACTCCAGACAAACTGATCCGTATTTTTCAACATCTGATACAAAGGGATTGCCTTCTCACCCAGGCGACTGATAAACCGGCTTAGCGCAGCAATCCGGCCTGCCAGGCATTGAACATCGTTGATACACTTCGGTTTAGCCAGGGAGGTGCTGGCCGTGATCTTCTCCGGATTAGCCTCAATTCCCCTGTTGGACACTAGAAAACCCAATAGCTTGCCCGCCGGTACACCAAAGACACACTTGTCCGGATTAAGCATCATCTTGTATGTTCTCAGGTTATCAAAGGTTTCCTTCAAATCATCAATCAGAGTCTCCTTCTCCCTGGATTTAACCACGATATCATCCACGTAAGCATGTACATTACGGCCAATCTGCTTGTGAAGACAATTTTGTGCACACCGTTGGTAAGTTGCCTGGGCACTCTTGAGCCCGAAGGGCATAGACACATAGCAGAAGGCTCCAAAGGGAGTTATAAATGCTGTCTTCTCCTGGTCCTTAACTGCCATTTTGATCTGATGATAGCCAGAATACGCATCCAAAAAACTTAAACGCTCACAACCTGCCGTAGCATCAATAATTTGATCAATACGAGGGAGGGCAAAAGGATCTGCTGGACAAGCTTTATTAAGATCTGTGTAATCCACACACATGCGCCAGGTGCCGTTTTTCTTGAGGACCAGCACCGGATTGGCAAGCCACTCAGGGTGAAAAACTTCAACAATAAAGCCAGCTGCTAAGAGCCTGGCTACCTCTTCTCCAATCGCCTTGCGTATTTCTTCGTTAAACCGGCAGAGGAACTGTTTCACCGGTTTATATTTAGGATCCACATTAAGTGTGTGCTCAGCGAGTTGCCTTGGTACACCTGGCATGTCGGAGGGCTTCCATGCAAAAATGTCCCGATTCTCATGGATGAACTCGATGAGCGTGCTTTCCTATTTCGGATCCAAGTTGGCACTGATGCTGAACTGTTTGGACGAATCGCCAGGTACGAAGTCAACAAGCTTAGTTTCTGCTGCCGATTTGAACTTCAGGGCCGGATCATGCTCCATAGTTGGCTTCTTCAATGGAGTCATGTCCGCCGGATCAACATTGCCTTTATAGTACTTCAACTCCTCAGTGGCACAAACCGACTCTGCATAAGCCGCATCTCCTTCCTCGCATTCCAAAGCGATTTTGCGGCTTCCATGAACCGTTATTGTCCCCTTGTGACCCGGCATCTTGAGCTGCAAATACACATAACAGGGCCGAGCCATAAACTTGGCGTATGCCGGTTGCCCAAACAGGGCATGATATGGACATTGGATTTTCACCACTTCAAACGTCAATGTCTCCGACCTGGAATCATGATCATCCCCAAAGGCCACTCCAGAGCTATCTTACCAACGGGATATGCTGATCTGCCAGGCACTACACCGTGGAATACTGTATTAGACGGTTTGAGATTCTTATCTGTTAGTCCCATGCGACGGAAGGTCTCATAGTACAGGATGTTAATGCTGCTCCCTCCATCCATGAGCACCTTGGTGAACTTATAACCTCCCACCTGAGGCGCCACCACCAGAGCCAACTGACCCGGATTATCGACCTGGGGTGGGTGATCCTCTCTGCTCCATATGATTGGTTGTTCAGACCAACGTAGATAACGGGGTATGGCCGGTTCAACAGAGTTGACTCCCCGCCTCTGAACCTTCCGGTCTCGCTTGTCCAAGCTAGTGGTGAAGACATGGTACTGCCCACTACTCAACTGCTTTGGGTTGCTCTGGTAACCTGACTGTTGCTGTTGTTGGTTGTAACCACCCTAGTTATTCTGACTATTTTGACCATTATGTCCGCCCGGATTACCATTAAATCCTGAACCGGAACTTCCTCCACCGTAACCCAGCCCGGATCCTGAGCCACCGCCAGATTCGTGATCATATCGGAAATTATTAGAATTCTTGAACTCCTGCATAATAAAGCAATCCTTCCAAAGGTGGTTTGTTGGCGCCTCCTTCGTCCCTGTCTTGGACAGGGCTGGCTTAGCAGATAGTTCAGGCGGTTTGGGTTAGGGTTGGGTGCTCCATTACGATTTTTCGGCCTACCCTTGCGTCGCTGGCCATTGTCCTGTGCGTTGGTATTAGCCACAAAGTCCATGTTACCATCCGCTTGACGCTTGCCTCCTCCGCCATTGCCTACCCAGTGATGCTGCTAACCTTTGGAGCTGCTGTTCTTCTTCCCTTTCCCTGTCTTGTCATCATCAGATTCGGGATCCTTGGTACTATCAGAATCAGCATATTTCACCAAAGCGGCCATGAGGGTCCCCATGTCGGTGCAATGACGCTTCATCCGTCCCAATTTCAACTTCAGGGGCCCAAACCGGCAGTTGCCTTCTAGGGTTAATACTGCGGTGTCAGCGTTGATGCGGTCTGAGGAGTGCAACACTTGTGAAACCCGGCGCACCCGATGAGTCGTTGATTCTCCTTCCTCCTGGACGCATGCAGCTAAGTCCACTATCGACATAGGCTGTTTACAGGTATCCTTGAAATTGCTAATAAACCGGGCTCGTAATTGGGCCCATGAACTGATAGAATTAGCTAGCAAGCTTTTTAACCAAGTACGGGTCGTTCCTTCAAGCATCATGGTGAAGTATTTTGCACACGCCGTGTCATCCACATCAAGCGTCTCCATGGCCATCGCATAGCTCTCCACCCATGTCTCTGGAGGTTGATCCTCCGTGTAATTTGGTACCTTGCGCGGGCCTTTGAAATCCTTGGGCAGGCGCATGTTGCGTAAAGTGGGGATAAGGCAAGGCACCCCCAAAGAACTAGAAGTGACACCAGGTTCGATCGAGATGGTTGGACGAACCGGCGTGAGCTGCCGAACCTGATGCTGTGCGGCTAACTCGGCCTCCCTGCGCGCTCGGGCCTGGTTCACCACTTCATGAGCGTCATCAGCACCACCCGTCGGGTTGTTGCCACGGGGTGCTCCACGTCGTTCATTATTCGACACTGCTGGTTCATCCATATGTCTGCTATAGCTCCGGCTTGGACGGGGGGTCGAGTGGATCCGGTCGCGGCTGTACGAGTATGCTTCCTGTTGGGCCAAAGCTTTCCTCAGAAGTTCCTTGATCCGTCGCGTCTCTACTGCCTGTGGCGAGTCACCTTCAATTGTAATGGCCTCCAGCCGTGCAGCAGCGGCAACAAGATTGTCCATTGGGTTGGAGTAGTGACCCGGAGGTGTTAAAGCATCCTGAGGTATAACGGTGTTTTGACGAGGCGGGTCCATCTGACGAGGCTGAACCGGTGCACCGGTCCCAGGGGCTTCTGCCCGGTTCCCCTCCAGCGGATTGCCGGCTCTTGGTCCTGGAGTGTTGAAAAGGTCTCTGGCCTCGAAAACCGGAGGTAAGCGGGATCGGTGCTTCCTCCTCATGACTTCATGCGATGCGCTTTGGTCCAACATAAGCCTGTAGGCCTGTGCGTCTAAAGCGGCCCGTTCTGCGGCCATCCTGGTGTCCTCAGCCGCCAGATCCGCCTTGGCCTGGGTGATCTGTTCCTTTACCTTTGCAATCTCCGTGTTGGGAACGTCCTGATCTGGCGGATTAACTTTCGCCATAAGCACAGCCAACGCATCAAATAGTTCTGATAGAACCTGAGCCGGCGGGCGCACAGGGCCTCCTGCCCCGGCAGCCGTCGCCGCTGCTGAACCAGAGATCGCTGCCACAGCTGTCGAAGAATGAAGCACTGCTTGTGTTCCGGCCATGAATATTCCAACCCGGTTGGGCAGATCAGAGGGGTCCGGAATACTGTCGCCATCGGAACAGCTCCCAATCCGGCCATCTTGTAGCTGATAAAGAGATTCGGTTTCTCCAGTCGAAGATTCGTCACCGGAACAAACGACAGTCGCCCCGCGAAATTCCGATCCGTCCTCATAACTTCCTCCATGGATGACTCCCACGAAGGCACGCTTCATGGCCGGTTTAACCCGGGCGGATTGCGCACGCTGAGCCGTCTCGAGGAGGTCGGTGCAGATGTCTGGCTCAGGGCCCGGTTCACCGATCTTGCCAATGAAAACGTGAATGCTACCAAAGGGGACCCGGTACCCGTACTCAATTGAGCCAGCCTCGGGGCCCTAGCCTGCGTCGTCGATGTAGAGCTTGCCGCGACGACTCTTAGTCATCCGGCCTACAGCGTAGCCCTCGAGTCCTTCAAAGCGGCCCTCCAAGAACCGGAAACCATCATGTGATAGCCCCACGGTGGGCGCCAACTGTCGTGGTTTTGTCACGGCAGATGTCCTAGAGAAAGGACTTAGTCGTGGAGCCATCGCGACAGGTTAGCTTGAAGGGGTTAAAGCGGACACAAGGACGCAAGAGAGTTTATACTAGTTCGGCCCCTTCGATGAAGGTAAAAGCCTACGTCTAGTTGTGATGGAATTGATGGGGTTTCGATGACTAGGGAGCAAACAAGCTTCGCCTATGTCTCGAGTTGTTGTCTGTTGTTCCCGAATCGCCGCCGGGTCGTCCCCTTATATACACGGGTGACTCTCGTCAGCTTACGGAGTCCCAATACCGGCTCATAGATGTGTCCGGTTTGGTCTCTTCTTATTCCTAACTTACAATACAGGTTAACTACTAACGCTGGTTTACGGCTGCAGGCCTTGAGCCGACCATGGGCCTTGAGCCCTCCTCTATCTTCTTGGGCTTTAACTTACTTAACAACTGACGAAGTTAACCCGGCCCAGATAGGCCGGTTTACGCCCAGTAGTAATATCCCCAACAAATCCCGTATACAATTCCCTTTGTCCATCGGTACGATACTTGCCCGAGATTCGATCGTCGGTATCCTGATACCTTGTTCAATCTCGTTACCGGCAAGTCTCTTTACTCGTTCCGTAACACATCATCCCATGATCAACTCCTTGGTCACATTGTGCACATTATGATGATGTCCTACCGAGTGGGCCCGGAGATACCTCTCCGTTACACGGAGTGACAAATCCCAGTCTTGATTCGTGCCAACCCAACAGACACTTTCGGAGATACCTGTAGTGAACCTTTATAGCCACCCAGTTACGTTGTGACGTTTGGCACACCCAAAGCACTCCTACGGTATCCGGGAGTTGCACAATCTCATGGTCTAAGGAAATGATACTTGACATTAGAAAAGCTTTAGCATATGATCTACACGATCTTTGTGCTAGGCTTAGGATTGGGTCTTGTCCATCACATCATTCTCCTAATGATGTGATCCCGTTATCAACGACATCCAATGTCCATGGTCAGGAAACTGTAACCATCTATTGATCAACGAGCTAGTCAACTAGAGGCTTACTAGGGACATGGTGTTGTCTATGTATCCACACATGTATCTGAGTTTCCTATCAATACAATTCTAGCATGGATAATAAATGATTATCATGAACAATGAAATATAATAATAATAATAATATCTAATTTATTATTGCCTCTAGGGCATATTTCCAACAGTCTCCCACTTACACTAGAGTCAATAATCTAGTTCACATCGCCATGTGATTAAAACTCACAGGTCACATCGTCATGTGACCAACATCCAAGAGTCTACTAGACTCAATGATCTAGTTCACATCACTATGTGATAAACACTCAAAGAGTTCTGGGTTTGATCATGTTATGCTTGTGAGAGAGGTTGTAGTCAACGGGTCTTGCCATATTCTGATCCCTATGTATTTCACAAAACTTTATATCATAGATGTGTTGGGGAACGTAGCAGAAATTCAAAATTTTCCTACGTATCACCAAGATATATCTATGGAGAAACCAGCAACGAGGGGAAGGAGAGTGCATCTACATACCCTTGTAGATCGCTAAGCGGAAGCGTTCAAGAGAACGGGGTTGATGGAGTCGTACTCGTCGTGATTCAAATCACCGATGATCCTAGCGCCGAACGGATGGCACCTCCACGTTCAACACACGTACGGAAGGGAGACATCTCCCATGCCTTGATCCATCAAGGAGGAGGGAGAGGTTGATGGAGATCCAGCAGCACGACGGCGTGGTGGAAGTAGCGGGATTCCAACAGGGCTTCGCTAAGCACTGCGGGAGGAGGAAGATGTGTCACGGGAGGGAGAGGGAGGCGCCAGGCCTTAGATTGGTTTGCTCCTCCTTTTTCCCCACTATATATAGGGCCAAGGGAGAGGGGGAGGCGCAGCCCTTGCCCCTTCCTCCAAGGAAGGGTGCGGCCAAGGGTGGGGAGGAGTCCATCCTCCCCAAGGCACCTCGGAGGTGCCTTCCCCTTGTAGGACTCTCCCCTTTTTTTCTCTCTTGGCGCATGGGCCTCTTGGGGCTGGTTCCCTTGGCCCATATAGGCCAAGGCACACCCCCTACAGCCCATGTGGCCCCCCGGGGCAGGTGGCCCCACCCGGTGGACCCCCAGGACCCTTCCGGTGGTCCCGGTACAATACCGATGACCCCGAAACTTGTCCCGATGGCCGAAATAGCACTTCCTATATATAATTCTTTACCTCCGGACCATTCTGGAACTCCTCGTGACGTCCGGGATCTCATCCGGGACTCCGAACAACTTTCGGGTTACCGCATACTAATATCTCTACAACCCTAGCGTCACCGAACCTTAAGTGTGTAGACCCTACGGGTTCGGGAGACATGCAGACATGACCGAGACGTTCTCCGGTCAATAACCAACAGCGGGATCTGGATACCCATGTTGGCTCCCACATGTTCCACGATGATCTCATCGGATGAACCACGATGTCAAGGACTTAATCAATCCCGTATACAATTCCCTTTGTCTATCGGTATGTTACTTGCCCGAGATTCGATCGTCGGTATCCAATACCTTGTTCAATCTCATTACCGGCAAGTCTCTTTACTCGTTCCGTAACACATCATCCCGTGATCAACTCTTTGGTCACATTGCGCATATGATGATGTCCTACCGAGTGGGCCCAGAGATACCTCTCCGCTTACACGGAGTGACAAATCCCAGTCTCGATTCGTGCCAACCCAACAGACACTTTCGAAGATACCTGTAATGCACCTTTATAGTCACCCAGTTACGTTGTGACGTTTGATACACCCAAAGCACTCCTACGGTATCCGGGAGTTGCACAATCTCATGGTCTAAGGAAATGATACTTGACATTAGAAAAGCTTTAGCATACGAACTATACGATCTTTGTGCTAGGCTTAGGATTAGGTCTTGTCCATCACATCATTCTCCTAATGATGTGATCCCGTTATCAATGACATCCAATTTCCATGGTTAGGAAACCGTAACCATCTATTGATCAACGAGCTAGTCAACTAGAGGCTTACTAGGGACATATTATGGTCTATGTATTCACACGTGTATTACGATTTCCGGATAATACAGTTATAGCATGAATAAAGAAAATTATCATGAACAAGGAAATATAATAATAACTAATTTATTATTGCCTCTAGGGCATATTTCCAACAGTCTCCCACTTGCACTAGAGTCAATAATCTAGTTCACATCGCCATGTGATTAACACTCACAGGTCACATCGCCATGTGACTAACACCCAAGAGTTTACTAGAGTCAGTAGTCTAGTTCACATCACTATGTGATTAACACTCAATGAGTTCTAGGTTTGATCATGTTGCTTGTGAGAGAGGTTTTAGTCAACGGGTCTGAACCTTTCAGATCCGTGTGTGCTTTACAAATCTCTATGTCATCTCCTAGATGTTGCTACCACGTTCTATTTGGAGCTAATCCAAATAACTGTTCTACTTGGAGCTATTCCAAATTGTTGCTCCATTATATGCATCCGGTATCTCTACTCAGAGCTATCCGGATAGGTGTTAAGCTTGCATCGACGTAACCCTTTACGACGAACTCCTTTTTACCACCTCCATAACCGAGAAACTTCCTTAGTCCACTAGTTACTAAGGATAACTTTGACCGTTGTCCTGTGATCCATTCTTGGATCACACTTGTACCCCTTGACTGACTCATGGCAAGGCACACTTCAGGTGCGGTACACAGCATAGCATACTGTAGAGCCTATGTCTTAAGCATAGGGGACGACCTTCGTCCTTTCTCTCTATTCTGCCGCGGTCGAGCTTTAAGTCTTAACTTCATACCTTATAACTCAGGCAAGAACTCCTTCTTTGACTGATCCATCTTGAACACCTTCAAGATCATGTCAAGGTATGTGCTCATTTGAAAGTACCATTAAGCATTTTGATCTATTCTTATAGATCTTGATGCTCAATGTTCAAGTAGCTTAATCCAGGCTTTCCATTGAAAAACACTTTCCAAATAACCCTATATGCTTTCCAGAAATTCTACGTCATTTCTGATCAACAATGTGTCAACAACATATACTCATCAGAAATTCTATAGTGCTCCCACTCACTTCTTTGGAAATACAAGTTTCTCACAAACTTTGTATACACCCAAAATCTTTGATCATCTCATCAAAGCATACATTCCAACTCCGAGATGCTTACTCCAGTCCCCAGAAGGATTGCTGGAGCTTTGCATACTTATTAGAATCTTTCAGGATTGACAAAACCTTCCGGTTGTATCACATACAACCTTTCCTCAAGAAAATCGTCGAGGAAACAATGGTTTTTGGCATCCTATCTGCAAGATTTCATAAATAATGCAGTAATCGCTAATATAATTCCAACAGACTCTTAGCATCGCTACGAGTGAGAAAGTCTCATCGTAGTCAACTCCTTGAACTTGTCGGGAAACATCTTAACAACAAGTCGAGCTTTCTTAATGGTGAAATTTACCATCATCGTCCGTCTTCCTTCTAAAATCCATCTGTACCTAACAGCCTTACGACCATCAAGTAGTTCTTCCAAAGTCTACACTTTGTTTTCATATATGGATCCTCTCTCGGATTATATGGCCTCGAGCCATTTATCGGAATCCGGGCCCACCATCGCTTCTCCATAGCTTGTAGGCTCATTGTTGTCTAGCAACATGACTTTCAAGACAGGATTATGTACCACTCTGAAGTAGTACGCATCCTTGTCATCCTACGAGGTTTGGGAGTGACTTGATCCGAAGTTTTATGATCACTATCATAAGCTTCCACTTCAATTGGTGTAGGTGCCACAGGAACAACTCCCTGTGCCCTGCCACACACTAGTTGAAGAGACGGTTCAATAACCTCATCAAGTCTCCACCATCCTCCCACTCAATTCTTTCGAGAGAAACTTTTCCTCGAGAAAGGACCCAATTCTAGAAACAATCCCTTATTGCTTTAGGATCTGAGACAGGAGGTATACCCAACTGTTTTGGGTGTCCTATGAAGATGCATTTATCCGCTTTGGGTTCGAGCTTATCAGCCTGAAACTTTTCACATAAGCGTCGCACCCCCAAACTTTTCAAGAAATGACAGCTTAGGTTTCTCTAAACCATAGTTCATACGGTGTCATCTCATCGGAATTATGTGGTGCCCTCTTTAAAGTGAATGTGGTTGTCTCTAATGCCTAACCCATAAACTATCGTGGTAATTCGATAAGAAACATCATGGTATGCATCATATCCAATAGGGTGCAGTTATGATGTTTGGACACACCATCACACTATGGTGTTCCAGGCTGTATTAGTTGTGAAACAATTTCCACAATGTCTTAATTCCGAGCCAAACTCGTAATTCAGATATTCATCTCTATGATCATATCATAGATCTTTTATCCTCTTGTCACGACGATCTTTCAACTTCACTCTGAAATTACTTGAACCTTTCAATAATTCAGACTCGTGATTCATCAAGTAAATGTACTCAACATCTACTCAAACCATCTGTGAAGTAAGAACATAACGATGTCCACTACACGCCTCAGCACTCATTGGACTGCACACATCAAAATGTATTACTTCCAACAAGTTGCTTTCTAGTTCCATTTTACTGAAAAACGAGGCTTTCAGTCATCTTGCCCATGTGGTATGATTTGCATGTCTCAAGTGATTCAAAATCAAGTGAGTCCAAACGATCCATCTGCATGGAGTTTCTTCATGCATATACACCAATAGACATGGTTCGCATGTCTCAAACCTTTCAAAAACGAGTGAGCCCAAAGATCCATCAACATGGAGCTTCTTCATGCGTTTTTACACCGATATGACTTAAGTGGCGGTGCCACAAGTAGGTGGTACTATCATTACTATCTTATATCTTTTGGCATGAACATGTGTATCACTACGATCGAGATTCAATGAACCATTCATTTTAGGTGCAAGACCATTGAAGGTATTATTCAAATAAACAGAGTAACCGTTATTCTCCTTAAATGAATAACCGTATTGCGATAGACATAATCCAATCATGTCTATGCTCAACGCAAACACCAATCTCGATGGTAGAGGGAGCCTGCGATGCTTGATCATATCAACATTGGAAATACTTCCAACACATATCGTTAGCTCACCTTTAGCTAGTCCCCGTTTATTCCATAGCTTTTATTTCGAGTTACTAACATTTAGCAACCGAACCGGTATCTAATACCCTGGTGCTACTAGGAGTACTAGTAAAGTACACATCAACACAATGTATATCCAATATACTTCTATCGACCTTGCCAGCCTTCTTATCTACCAAGTATCTAGGGTAATTCTGCTCCAGTGGTTGTTCCCCTTATTACAGAAGCACTTAGTCTCGGGTTTGGGTTCAACCTTGGGTTTCTTCACTAGAGCAGCAGCTGAATTGCCGTTTCATGAAGTATCCCTTCTTGCCCTTGCCCTTCTTGAAACTAGTGGTTTCACCAACCATCAACAATTGATGCTCCTTCTTGATTTCTACTTTTGCGGTGTCAAACATCGCGGATATCTCAAGGATCATCATATATGTCCCTGATATATCATAGTTCATCACGAAGCTCAAGCAGCTTGGTGGTAATGACTTCGGAGAAACATCACTATCTCATCTGGAAGATTAACTCCCACTTGATTCAAGTGATTGTTGTACTCAGACAATCTGAGCACAAGCTCAACAATTGAGCTTTTCTCCCTTAGTTCGCAGGCTAAGAAAATCGTCGGAGGTCTTATACCTCTTGACGTGGGCACGAGCCTGAAATCCCAATTTCAGCCCTCAAAACATCTCATATGTTTCGTGACGTTTCAAAAAACGTCTGTGGTGCCTCAACTCTAAACCGTTTAACTGAACTATCACGTAGTTATCAAAACGTGTATGTCAGATGTTCGCAACATCCACAGACAACGTTCGAGGTTCAGCACACTGAGCGGTGCATTAAGGACATAAGCCTTCTATGAAGCAATGAGGACAATCCTCAGTTTACGGACCTAGTCCGCATAATTGCTACTATCAACTTTGAACTAATTTTTCTCTAGGATCATATCTAAACAGTAGAACTATAGCGTGAGCTACGACATAATTTGCAAAATCCTTTTGACTATGTTCAGGATAATTAAGTTCATCTTATGAACTCCCACTTAGATAGACATCCCTCTAGTCATCTAAGTGATTACATGATCCGAGTGAACTAGGCCATGTCCGATCATCACGTGACACGGACTAGTCAACGTCGGTGAACATCTTCATGTTGATCGTATCTACCATACGACTCATGCTCGACCTTTCGGTCTTCTGTGTTCCGAGGCCATGTCTATGCACATGCTAGGCTCGTCAAGTTAACCCTAAGTGTTTTTGCATGTGTAAAACTGTCTTACACCCGTTGTATGTGAACGTAAGGATCTATCACACCCGATCATCACGTGGTGCTTCGAAACGACGAACTGTAGCAATGGTGCACAGTTAGGGGAGAACACTTCTTGAAATTTTAATGAGGGATCATCTTATTTACTACCGTCGTTCTAAGCAAATAAGATGTATAAACATGATAAACATCACATGCAATCAAATAGTGACATGATATGGCCAATATCATATAGCTCCTTTGATCTTCATCTTGGGGCTCCATGATCATCTTGTCACCGGCATACTCATCGACATGTAAGTTGTGATTCCTTTGACAAGAACATGATCAATCTCATACATAACATATATCATTCATCACATCCTTTTGGCCATATCACATCACATAGCATACCCTGCAAAAACAAGTTAGACGTCCTCTAATTGTTGTTTGCATGTTTTACGTGGCTGCTATGGGTTTCTAGCAAGAACGTTTCTTACCTACGCAAAACCACAACGTGATATGCCAATTGCTATTTACCCTTCATAAGGACCCTTTTCATCGAATCCGATCCGACTAAAGTGGGAGAGACAGACACCCGCTAGCCACCTTATGCAACTAGTGCATGTCAGTCGGTGGAACCAGTCTCACGTAAGAGTACGTGTAAGGTCGGTCCGGGCCGCTTCATCCCACGATGCCGCCGAATCAAGATAAGACTAGTAACGGCAAGCATATTGAACAAAATCAACGCCCACAACTACTTTGTGTTCTACTCGTGCATAGAATCTACGCAATAGACCTAGCTCATGATGCCACTGTTGGGGAACGTAGCAGAAATTCAAAATTTTCCTACGTATCACCAAGATCTATCTATTGAGAAACCAGCAACGAGGGGAAGGAGAGTGCATCTACATACCCTTGTAGATCGTTAAGCGGAAGCGTTCAAGAGAACGGGGTTGATGGAGTCGTACTCGTCGTGATTCAAATCACCGATGATCCTAGCGCCGAACGGACGGCACCTCCGCGTTCAACACACGTACGGAAGGGAGACGTCTCCCATGCCTTGATCCAGCAAGGAGGAGGGAGAGGTTGATGGAGATCCAGCAGCACGACGGCGTGGTGGAAGTAGCGGGATTCCAACAGGGCTTCGCTAAGCGCTGCGGGAGGAGGAAGATGTGTCACGGGAGGGAGAGGGAGGCGCCAGGCCTTAGATTGGTTTGCTCCTCCTTTTTCCCCACTATATATAGGGCCAAGGGAGAGGGGGAGGCGCAGCCCTTGCCCCTTCCTCCAAGGAAGGGTGCGGCCAAGGGTGGGGAGGAGTCCATCCTCCCCAAGGCACCTCGGAGGTGCCTTCCCCTTGTAGGACTCTCCCCTTTTTTTCTCTCTTGGCGCATGGGCCTCTTGGGGCTTGTGCCCTTGGCCCATATAGGCCAAGGCACACCCCCTACAGCCCATGTGGCCCCCCGGGGCAGGTGGCCCCACCCGGTGGACCCCCGGGACCCTTCCGGTGGTCCCGGTACAATACCGATGACCCCGAAACTTGTCCCGATGGCCGAAATAGCACTTCCTATATATAATTCTTTACCTCCGGACCATTCTGGAACTCCTCGTGACGTCCGGGATCTCATCCGGGACTCCGAACAACTTTCGGGTTACCGCATACTAATATCTCTACAACCCTAGCGTCACCGAACCTTAAGTGTGTAGACCCTACGGGTTCGGGAGACATGCAGACATGACCGAGACGTTCTCCGGTCAATAACCAACAGCGGGATCTGGATACCCATGTTGGCTCCCACATGTTCCACGATGATCTCATCGGATGAACCACGATGTCAAGGACTTAATCAATCCGTATACAATTCCCTTTGTCTATCGGTATGTTACTTGCCCGAGATTCGATCGTCGGTATCCAATACCTTGTTCAATCTCGTTACCAGCAAGTCTCTTTACTCGTTCCGTAACACATCATCCCGTGATCAACTCTTTGGTCACATTGCGCATATGATGATGTCCTACCGAGTGGGCCCAGAGATACCTCTCCGCTTACACGGAGTGACAAATCCCAGTCTCGATTCGTGCCAACCCAACAGACACTTTCGAAGATACCTGTAATGCACCTTTATAGTCACCCAGTTACATTGTGACGTTTGATACACCCAAAGCACTCCTACGGTATCCGGGAGTTGCACAATCTCATGGTCTAAGGAAATGATACTTGACATTAGAAAAGCTTTAGCATACGAACTATACGATCTTTGTGCTAGGCTTAGGATTAGGTCTTGTCCATCACATCATTCTCCTAATGATGTGATCCCGTTATCAATGACATCCAATGTCCATGGTTAGGAAACCGTAACCATCTATTGATCAACGAGCTAGTCAACTAGAGGCTTACTAGGGACATATTATGGTCTATGTATTCACACGTGTATTACGATTTCCGGATAATACAGTTATAGCATGAATAAAGACAATTATCATGAACAAGGAAATATAATAATAACTAATTTATTATTGCCTCTAGGGCATATTTCCAACAAGATGCTGCTGCCACGTTCCACTTGGAGCTATTCCAAATTGTTGCTCCATTATACGTAGCCGGTATCTCTACTTAGAGCTATCCGGATAGGTGTTAAGCTTGCATCGACGTAACTCTTTACGTCGAACTCTCTATCACCTCCATAACCGAGAAACATTTCCTTATTCCTCTAAGGATAATTTTGACTGCTATCTGGTGATCTACTCCTAGATCACCTTTGTACCCTCCTGCCAGACATGTGGCAAGGCACACATCAGGTGTGGTACTTCAGCATGGCATACCATATAGAGCCTATGACAAAAGCATAGGGAACGACCTTCGTCCTTTCTCTTTCTTATGCCGTGGTCAAGCTTTGAGTCTTACTCAACTTCACACCTTACAACTTAGGTAAGAACCCCTTCTTTGACTGATCTATTTTGAACTCCTTCAAAAGCATGTCAAGGTGTGCGTTCTTTGAAAGTATCATCAGGCGTCTTAATCTATCTCTATAGATCTTGATGCCCAATTTGTAAGCAGCTTTATCCAGGTCTTCCTTTGAAAAACACTCTTCAAACAACCGTTTATGCTTTCCAGAAATTCTACATTATTTCCGACCAACAATATTTCATCCACATATACTTATCAGAAATGTTGTAGTGCTCCCACTCACTTTCTTGTAAATACAAGTTTCTAGCAAACATTGTATAAACCTAAAAGCTTTGATCACTCCATCAAAACATATATTCCGATTCCGAGATGCTTGCTCTAGTCCATAGAAGGATTGCTGGAGCTAGCATACCTTTTAGCATCCTTAGGATCGACAAAACCTTGATTGTATCACATACAACTCTTTCTTACGAAAACTGGTAAGAAAACTTGCTTTGACATCCATCTGTTAGATTTCATAATCAAAAAATACAGCTAATGCTAACATGATTCCGACGGACTTAAGCATCGCTACGGGTGAGAAATTCTCATCGTAGTCAACTCCTTGAACTTGTGAAAAGACTCTTTCCCACAAGTTGAGCTTCATAGACGGTAACATTACCGCCCACGTTCGTCTTCTTCTTAAAGATCCATTTATCTCAATGGCTTGCTGATCATCAGGCAAGTCCACCAAAGTCCATACTTTGTTCTGATATATGGATCCTATCTCGGATTTCATGGCTTCTAACCATTTGTCGGAATACGGGCCCACCATCGCTTCTCCATAGCTCATAGGTTCACTGTTGTCTAACAACATGATATCTAAGACAGGATTACCGTACCACTTAGGAGTAGTACATATCCTTGTCGACCTACGAGGTTCGATAGCAACTTGATCCGAAGCTTCATGATCACTATCATTAACTTCCTATTCAACAGACGTAGGTGCCACAGAAAACATCTTTCTGTGTTGCATCATTCTCTGGTTGAAATAAAGGTTCGACAACCTCATCAAGTTCTATCTTCCTCCCACTCAATTCTTTCGAGAGAAACTCCTTCTCGAGAAAGGACCCGTTTTTAGCGACAAACAATTTGCCCTCGGATCTGAGATAGAAGGTATACCCTACTGTCACCTTTGGGTATCCTATGAAGATGTGTTTGTCCGCTTTGGGTTCGAGCTTCTCCGGCTGAAGCCTTAAGCATCGCAGCCCCAAACAATAAGAAACGACAACTTTGGTTTCTTGCCAAACCAATGTTCATACGACGTCGTCTCAATGGACTTAGATGGTGTTCTATCTAAAGTGAATGCAGCTGTCTCTAATGCATAACCTCAAAATGAAAACGGTAGATTGATAAGAGACATCATAGATCGCACCATATCTCATAGGGTTCGATTACGACGTCCAGACACACCATTACCTTGTGGTGTTCCAGGTGGCTTCAACTGTGAAACAATTCCACAATGTCTTAAGTGATTGCCAAACTCATAACTCAAAAAATCCCCTTTTGATCAGATCGTAGGAACATGATCTTATTGTTATGATGATTCTTAATTTCACTCTAAAATCGCTTGAACTTTTCAAACGTTTCAGACTTGTGCTTCATTAAGTAGATATACCTATATCTACCCAAATCGTCGGTGAAGACGAGAAAATAGCGATATCCACCGCACGCTTCAATTCTTATTGGATCACACACATCAGCATGCATGATTTCCAACAAGTCACTTGCCCGTTTCATTGTACCTGAAAACGGGGTCTTAGTCATCCTGCCCATGAGGCATGGCTCGCATGTGTCAAGCGATTCAAAATCAAGTGACTCCAAACATCCATCGATATGGAGTTTCTTCATGCATGTTACGCCAATATGACCTAAGCGGCAGTGCCAAAAGAAAGTGGTACTATCATTATTAACTCTACATCTTTTGGCGTGAACATGTGTATTACCACGACCGAGATTCAATGAACCATTCACATAGGGTGCATGACCATGAAAGGTATTATTCATGTAAACAGAATAACCATTATTCTCTAACTTAAATGAATAACCGTATTGCAATGAACATGATCTAATCATATTCATGCTCAACATAGACACCTGATAACATTTATCTAGGTTCAATACTAATCCCGAAGGCAGATGGAGCGTGCGATGGTGATCTCATCAACTTTGGAAACACTTCCAACACACATCATCACCTCGCCCTTAGCCAATCTCCGTTTAGTCCGTAGCTTTTGCTTCAAGTCACCAATAATAGTAACTGAACCGGTATCCAATACCCAGGTGCTACCAGGAGTACTAGTGAGGTACACATTAATAACACGTATAAATTTTGTTGAAGTTGCCAGCCTTCTTATCTACCATGCATTTGGGGTAACTCCGCTACCAGTGGCTGTTCCCTTTACAATAGAAGCACTTAGTCTCGGGTTTGGGTTGAACCTTGGGTTCCTTCACTGGAGCGGAAACTGGTTTGCCATCCATGAAGTTTCCCTTCTAGCCCTTGCCCTTCTTGAAACTAGTGGTCTTGATAAACCATCAACACGTGATGCTCCTTCTTGATTTCTACCTTTTGCGGTCTTAAGCACCGCGAACAGCTCCGAGATCAATTCCATCCCTTGCATGTCATAGTTCATCACGAAGATCTAGGAGCTTAGTGATAGTGGCTAGAGAACTCTATCAATCACTATCTTATCTGGAAGTTTAACTCCCACTTGATTTAAGTGATTGTAGCACCCAGACATTCTGAGCACATGCTCACTAGCTGAGCTATTCTCCTCCATCTTGTTGGCAAAAGAACTTGTCAGAGGTCTCACACCTCTCAACACGGGCATGAGCCTGAAATCCCAATTTCAGCTCTTCAAACATCTCATATGTTCTATGGCATTCAAAACGTCATTGGAATCCCGATTCTAAGCCATAAAGTATGGTGCACTAAACTATCAAGTAGTCATCAGGATGTGTCTGTCAGGTGTTCACAACATCCACAGACGACGTTGTAGGGGTTTGCACATCGAGCGGTGCATCAAAGACGTAAGCCTTCTGTGTAGCAGTGAGGACACTCCTCGGACTACAGACCTAGTCCGCATCATTGCTTACAATATCTTTCAACTTAATCTTTCTCTAGGAACGTATTGAAACAGGGAGCTACAACGTGAGCTATTTATCTACAACATATTTGCGAAGACAATTCAGAATATGTTCATGATAATTGAGTTCATCTAATCAAATTATTTAATGAACTCCCACTTAGATAGACATCCCTCTAGTCATTTGAGTGAAACATGATCCGAGTCAACTAGGCCGTGTTCGATCATCACGTGAGACGGACTAGTCAACATCGGTGAACATCTTCATGTTGATCGTATCTTCTATACGACTCATGCTCGACCTTTCGGTCTTCCATGTTCCGAGGCCATGTCTGTACATGCTAGGCTCGTCAAGTCAACCTAAGTGTATTGCGTGTGTAAATCTGGCTTACACCCGTTGTATTTGAACGTTAGAATCTATCACACCCGATCATCACGTGGTGCTTCGAAACAACGAACCTTCGCAACGGTGCACAGTTAGGGGGAACACTTTCTTGAAATTTTAGCGAGAGATCATCTTATTTAAGCTACCGTCGTTCTAAGCAAATAAGATGTAAAACATGATAAACATCACATGCAATCAAATAGTGACATGATATGGCCAATATCATTTTGCTCCTTTTGATCTCCATCTTCGGGGCTCCATGATCATCGTTGTCACCGGCATGACATCATGATCTCCATCATTGTGTCTTCTTGAAGTTGTCTCGTCATCTATTACTTCTACTACTATGGCTAACGCTTTAGCAATAAAGTAAAGTAATTACATGACGTTTATGTTGACACGCAGGTCATAAATAAATAAAGACAACTCCTATGGCTCCTGTCGGTTGTCATACTCATCGACATGCAAGTCGTGATTCCTATTACAAGAACATGATCAATCTCATACATCACATATATCATTCATCACATCCTTTTGGCCATATCACATCACAAGGCATATGCTGCAAAAACAAGTTAGACGTCCTCTAATTGTTGTTGCAAGTTTTTACGTGGCTGCTATAGGTTTCTAGCAAGAACGTTTCTTACCTACGTGAAAACCACAACGTGAATTGCCAATTTCTATTTACCCTTCATAAGGACCCTGTTCATCGAATCCGATCCGACTAAAGTGGGAGAGAGAGACACCCGCCAGCCACCTTATGCAACTAGTGCATGTCAGTCGGTGGAACCGGTCTCACGTAAGCGTACGTGTAAGGTTGGTCCGGGCCACTTCATCCCACAATGCCGCCGAATCAAGATAAGACTAGTAACGGCAAGTAAATTGACAAAATCGACGCCCACAACTACTTTGTGTTCTACTCGTGCATAGAAACTACGCATAGACCTAGCTCATGATGCCACTGTTGGGGAACGTAGCAGAAATTCAAAATTTTCTACGCATCACCAAGATCAATCTATGGAGTAATCTAGCAACGAGGGGAAGGAGAGTGCATCTACCTACCCTTGTAGATTGCTAAGCGAAAGCGTTCAAGTGAACGGGGTTGATGGAGTCGTACTCGTCGTGATCCAAATCACCGATGATCCTAGTGCCGAACGGACGGCACCTCCGTGTTCAACACACGTACAGACTGGTGACGTCTCCTACGCCTTGATCCAGCAAGGGGAGAAGGAGAGGTTGGGGAAGACTCCATCCAGCAGCAGCACGACGGCGTGGTGGTGGTGGAGGAGCGTGGTACTCCAGCAGGGCTTCGCCAAGCACCGCAAGAGACGAGGAGGACTTGGGAGAGGGGGAGGGCTGCGCCAAGACTTCGGTGCGGCTGCCCTCCCAACCCCCACATATATATAGGGGCAAGGGAAAGGGGGGCCGTCCCCCTCAGATCCAATCTGAGGAGGGGGCGGCGGCCAAGGGGGGTTGCCTTGCCCCCCAAGGCAAGGGGGGCGCCCCCCCTTTAGGGTTCCCCCAAACCCTAGGCGCATGGGCCCTAGGGGGGGAGGCGCCCAGCCCACTAAGGGGCTGGTCCCTCTCCACATACAGCCCATAGGGCCCTCTGGGGCAGGTGGACCCCCGGAACCCCTCCGATGGTCCCAGTACAATACCGGTAACCCCCGAATTATTCCGGTGACCGTATGATGACTTCCCATATATAAATCTTTACCTCTGGACCATTCCGGAACTCCTCGTGATGTTCGGGATCTCATCTGGGACTATGAACAACATTCGGTAACCACGTACATCTATTCCCTATAATCCTAGCGTCATCGAACCTTAAGTGTGTAGACCCTACGGGCTCGGGAGTCATGCAGACATGGCCGAGACAACTCTCCGGTCAATAACCATTAGCGGGATCTGGATACCCATGTTGGCTCCCACATGCTCCACAATGGTCTCATCGGATGAACCATGATGTCAAGGATTCAATCAATCCCGTATACAATTCCATTTGTCCATCGGTACGATACTTGCCCGAGATTCGATCGTCGGTATCCCGATACCTTGTTCAATCTTGTTACCGGCAAGTCTCTTTACTCGTTCCGTAACAGATCATCCAGTGATCAACTCCTTGTTCACATTGTGCACATTATGATGATGTCCTACCGAGTGGGCCCAGAGATACCTCTCCGTTACACGGAGTGACAAATCTTAGTCTCGATTCGTGCCAACCCAACAGACACTTTCGGAGATACCTATAGTGAACCTTTATAGACACCCAGTTACGTTGTGACGTTTGGCACACCCAAAGCACTCCTACGGTATCCGGGAGTTGCACAATCTCATGGTCTAAGGAAATGATACTTGACATTAGAAAAGCTTTAGCATACGAACTACACGATCTTTATGCTAGGCTTAGGATTGGGTCTTGTCCATCACATCATTCTCCTAATGATGTGATCCCGTTATCAACGACATCCAATGTCCATGGTCAGGAAAGTGTAACCATCTATTGATCAACGAGCTAGTCAACTAGAGGCTTACTAGGGACATGGTGTTGTCTATGTATCCACACATGTATCTGAGTTTCCTATCAATACAATTCTAGCATGGATAATAAACGATTATCATGAACAATGAAATATAATAATAATAACTAATTTATTATTGCCTCTAGGGCATATTTCCAACAGTTAATAACCCCCTGCAATGTTATTTTCTTCGTACTATCTGTTTGCAGGTACCATCAAAAGCTTTCTCCCTTGTAGTGATTATCCTCAATATTTATCTACAATGCAGGGAAAGCGGTTGCTCTTCAAAGAAGAACAGGGAATCGTCAAATGATCATACTAAATGAATTATACCTGTTGTGGTTGGATATGATTGTTATCATTCATTATGTAACCTTGCAGAAAGATAAATTAGTCTAAGCTTTAATGCCTTACGCTGTGAAGGCTATATGTTTGACTGGTAGAGTGTTTTCCCTCGTAGTTATCCCTTCTATTATCTTCTGTATCACAGGAAAACTACTTCTGAAGCATATCCACTCCGAGCGCAACATATTATTATCTTATAATGCTCTAATCATATCGAATATCTAACATGTAGGAAACATACATCTTGTGTGGATTCAAATTGTGTTCTGAGAAAACCTTCATGTTACATCCTTCATCACAAAATCTTTCAAAGTGTAACCTATATCTAATTCTTTTCGAATATATTGTGTCAGGAATCACCTTAGACACCATCGAGTGCATTGAAAGAAGTCAAGTATAAGATCATTTGTCAATGACATTCATACGAAGAATTACCTCGACTCCCTCCAGTTTATATTATGCTATAATGCATATCTTCAGGGGGAGCATGTTTTATCTTCGTAATTATCTCTTGTCTTTTATTATCCTTCGCATTACATTCCATTCATTGTCTATCCTTCGATGTGATCTGTTTTGCCAACAATCATCCAAAAAGGGGGAGATTGTTGGTGCAATATGTGCCTACCTTCTGTTTGAAGATTTTTGACAGAAACAGGTATGGACTGATTTGCTTGATAGTGCATACAAAGAGAAATAGTCCATACAGAACCGAAGAGAATGTTGTCTCTGGTGGTAAGTTCGAGGAACTTCACCGAAGTATATATGCGTTGCAGAGAAGAACGAGCTATATCTGATGAAGTTATATAGACGAAAAGTTTTATGTGAAAGAATTATCCCCTCGAACATTTACTACTGAAGCAGAGCATATGTTTCGGTATGGTCTTCCGTAGAAACTGACTCCAGCGAAGGGAAGTTGAGACTAAGTGAAGATGCAGTATTCATTTCGTTGTTCTTCCTTCATTTATTTTGAGTCATAGGGCCTCCGTACTATGAAGAGGGGTATAGGTTCTCGAAGCTTAGATCCGCTGTGTTGCTTAGCAAAAACCTATGAAAGTTGCAAGAGAAATCTCTTTGTGTTCCGAGTAAATACTTGTCAGCAAGAGACCATGATCTTCTTCGTTGTGAGAGATTTGTCTTAGACCGAGGAGTTAGCATTACTTGTTCCTCAAGTAATGTTACCGTTGTGCTCAAATCCGTCCGTTGGACTCGTGTCATTCGGCCATTGGCTGCTCTCAATGTCCAATTGGTCTTTTCCCATCAGTGAAGGCTACGGCTATAAATAGCCACCCTGCTCCAACAATGTTCATTTTCTGCTCCACTTGAGATTTCTGAGAAGATTGATTTGAGCAACCCCTCTCCGAGTGATTTGAGTTTAAGATCCACCGAGAGAAAATCAAGAGCCCAAACTTAGACAGTGGTTTAGCATCACAGTGGTTCTGAGTTAGAGTTCCTGTACCTATTACTCTTGAGAGCTGCGCGCTCTCTAGACGAATAGGTTTCCGCTCGAGTGTTGAAGAGTTGTTGTCTTCACCGAGCTAGATCTTCAGCAACTAAGAGCGATTGTGGTTCGCGAAGGTCGATGAAGGTTGGAGATCGCCAACAAGGATCTACCACAAGTGAAATCAACTGGCGTCTGAGCAGCTTCGAGTTGAAGGAGAATAGGGTGAAGAGAGTTTATCTTCCATGTTAAGTCACAACCCCTCCAACCAGATGTAGCCCTTTGGCAGAAGGGTGAACTGGTCTTCCAAATCTCTCTATCGCCATCGAGCACCACTGGTTCAATCTACTTTACTGCATTTCCTTCAGCAGTTTACTTTCGCGCTTTGTGTCGACAGTATATCTAATAATTATCCTTTATCATAGATTTACTTCATCTATCGCCCCTGTTGTCATTTGCATAAGTTTATCTTTGTATATCATTCTGCTGCATTTTCTTCACTTTGTGTGGTCATCATCATTTCACCTCTATTAACCATCTTGTGTGCCTCTCATCTTCCGTACCATGTTTTGTCTCGTATTACTGCATCTGTTTGCTTGTTGCATAACACTCATCGTAGTTAAACCTGTGATTTCCCAAGATCGCACTATTATTACATCTTTCATCGAGGAATATGCTTCTGAAGACGAAGATTAATTCAGTTCTTTCCATCCTTCAGTTTACTCCGCTGCTGTGTTTGGGACCAGTTCAAAACTTATTGAAGAAATTCTGAATGTCCCATTCACCCCCACTCTGGTCGATATACTCTCAGTCCTAACATGCCTCCATGAAGTTCTTGCGGACTGGTGTCCGGCTAGATTCCCATAACTACATGAGTTGGTTGTTGGTTCTCAGTGTTGCATGAATCTTTTGTAAGTCTTTGTGACAATTTATCTATTATTAAGTGGGGTGGAACCTGTTTCATAATATTCATCGATTAGAATGAACATTACTACATTCGATTTAGAAATAGCCATTCCTTGACTAATTGAGGCACTTTTCTGCAATAATTCTAAATATACAACCTTTTAACGGGCATTTTACGAATCTCTTTATAATTGATCTCCTCCCGCGGGCCCCTAACCCTGATGTCTATCCAATCAAAAGATCTCAACTAAGCCACACAACTAATCTCATAAGGGCGTCTCTAAAGCGGACCCTCAAATCCCCTGCATCCGTCTGGACCGCACTGTCTAGAATAAGTTTGCCATCCAACGTAGTCCCATCGGTCCGCCCACATGTTCGGACGTCCATTTCCCCACAAACTAGAGACAAACAAAGGGGGCTTTACGGGTGTCCAAACATCCACATAACAAACCAAAAGCCACTAGTACCCTCTGCTCTTCACGTATATGGCGGAAGGCCGCTCCTGCTGCTATTTAGATTTGCCGGAAGGTGATTAGGCATTTGGTGGATAGCATGTTTGAAGTTGATGGAAGCCGCTAATCAGTTTGTTTCGCTCTTTTTATTTCATATTTTTCTTCAAATGGTACAAGATTTGGCGGAAGCAAGCATGTAAAAGCTAGCTAGATTGGTTCCGCCAAATAGCATGCCTAAAATGCTACTACTAATCATACAATGATTTGGCACAAGCAAGAAAATAGAAGCAAGCTATTGCTTCATAGATTTGGCAGAAGATAGTGATGTCTACTACATAACTTTATTCTTGTATACTTTGTTGGGCCTTCAAGCGAAGAGTTTTGTAGGACAACAACAATTTTTTCTCAAGTGGATGACCTAAAGTTTATCAATCTGTGAGAGGTATAGGATGAAGACGCTCTCTCTCAAACAACCTTGTAATCAAATACAAAGAGTCTCTTATGTCCCCAACACAACCAATACAGTTGTCAATTGTATAGGTGCACTAGCTCGGTGAATCGATGCTGATACAAGTGTAATATGGATATTACAAATAGGTTTTTATAAATGAACAATTAAAAGTAGTAAGGTAATGAATAGAAAACAACAAGCAAAACGATTCATACTTTCACTAGTCCAATCTCTCAACATTACTAATGTAATGAAATCATATAATAATCCCTCAAATATGGCAAAGAATTGCTCCAAAATTTATAGTCCCATTGAAGAAAGTAGGATGAAATCACGTAGGTAGTAAACCACCTCAAAGTTGTGTTTCCACTCAATCAATTGAACCACCCCAAAGTGTCACGATAGTTCTAGAGATTTTACTCCGGCAACACCATATGATATGCATTAATCAACTCGAATGTCACTTAGATACCGCAATGTCACCACGAGTATCTGCAAGTGAGATATGCATCAAGTGATCTCAAATCTAATGTATTCAATCCAATAACAAAGAAACCTCAAAAAGAATGATTCAATTCACCGCAAAAGAGATAGAGGGGAAGAACACCATATGATCCAACTATATTAACAAACCACATGGTACATTAAGATTGTGTCCTATCAAGATCACAAGAGAGAGAGATCAAACACATAGCTACTAGTACATACCCTTAGCCCCGAGGGTGAACTACTCACGCATCACCATGGAGGCAGCAAGGATGATGAAAGTGGCCTCCGTGATAGTATCCCCCTTCGGCAGGTTGTCGGAAAAGGCCTCTAGATGAGATCACTTTGGAACAGAGGCTTGTGGCGACGAAGTAAAAGTTCTAGGTTACTTTCTAGGGGTTTCTCGATTTATGGAATTTTTCAGCGTTGGAATCACGCCAAAAGGAGTTTCAAGGGGCCCACAAGATCAGATGGCACTTCTGAACCCCTAGGGCGCGCCATGTGAACTTGTGGCATCCTCCTGGGTCTTCTGGTCCTTCCCTGAAGCTTCGAAGGTCTCTTATGTTCTAAAAAAATCACCGTAAATTTTTATCGCGTTTGGATTTCGTTTGGTATGGTTTTCTGCAGAACAAAGGAATAGACAAAAAATAGGAATTGGCATTGGACACTAAATTAATAGGTCAGTCCACAAAAATAATATAAAAGTGCATCAAAACCATATATAACTCATGTAAATATAGCACGAATACTTCATAAATTATAGACATGTGGGAGACGTTTCAGCTAGCTATGTAGCTAGCCAAATTACTAGATAGATTTGGCAGAAGCTAGCTAAGCATCATGCCTTCCTCTAAATAAGTAGGTAAACTCATGTTTTGATGGAAAGATAATACTTTTTAAGTGAATAGAAATGGACATATAAGATATACAGTTGGAGCTGGCTCTCACATCACTGTTCGTGAACTTGTCCCCTGTCCGTGAACGAATGCGGGAGCGAATTTGCTGGTTAGTATTGGATATACCCTAAGACGCTGGTCGTATGTGGAGCATTGTTCGCTTTTCTGCTACTACATTGAACAAAAATGGACGAGGCACGACGGATGGCAATGCAGCCTGCCCTACTTGGAGACAAAAAGGTTATCGCAAAACTATGTTTAAGGGTCTCCAATGCTGACTTTTAAACCGCACTTATCCATGTGTATCGAGCAGTCTGGACGTCGCAAGTCATCCAACGCAGTAACTTATTGATCCAGACTCCGTTTTCCCTCAAATCAGAAGCAAACCTGGGAGCTTTGCAAGCATTCAGACCGCTGCCACATAGTCATTCAACACCCCGGTCCCACCCAAAATCCTCTCCCGCTCAAAGCGGTTGCCACACATTCATGTCGCTCGAGAGCGCCAGCACCGCATTCATGTCGGCCCAGAGCGGACGCGGCCTCTCACTGGTGCCGGCATTAAAGCAGAGTATCGGCCGGGAGCACCACCCGCGTGATGTCCCGTTCTCCGTGTTTGTTCAATGTCGAAGCTACGTGAGTGGACGAGATGAGATAATATCTTCTACATTCAACCGTACACCCTGTCTGCCCGCATGCGAGCATTAAACATTCACGCCGGTCAAGAAACCCTCTCTGGTGCAGGCATGGACACACCCCACTGCTTGGCCTAGCCGACATCCTCTATTTAAACGAGGCAACGCCCGACACAAACCGCAATACACAATCGGCCCGCTTCACGTCATTCTCCATACACCACCTCCACCATGACCGCAAATTGTACCGCGTTGTGGGAGAGCCGAACAGAAGCATTAGCTATCTGCCCTTGCAGAAGACTGGCAGGGCTGTCGTGCAAGGTCGATATAAAGGTTGTCCTACCGGCCAGCTCCCCAGATGTCTTCAACGATGACCGGATGATGGAGGCGGCCTCCAACAGTGAGTCGGCAATCCTATCCGCACTGTTCCGTACCGGCTTGAACCATGGACCAGGCGCATGCACAATTCAACACCGCTATGGCGGAGCAACGAGAGCCACATCGGTCGGCGCGAGAGGAGGCCATAGCGGACATGACTGCGGAGAACCCCAAGTTCGTTGCCGAGCAGTGGAAGCTATACGAGGCCGCACACCCTTGTGCCGCCTACAACCAGGGCATGGCGTAGGCAGACGTGGAGGCGGTGCTGACAGCGCAGGCAGTCATGAACGAGAATGCCAACAGCTGTGTGGCGTTTGCGCCATCAACTGTTCTTCGTTGGCGCAACTACGATGACAAGGCTACCCCATTGACGTCATCGTGGACCTCATATCCACTAGTGACGGACATGTCATGGACTCCGACGAGGAGTAGTGCTTGGGAGGCGGCAGGGCCTGAGTCCCAATTCGGTCAGTCTGTCTCACATGTCCTAACTTCGTCCTAGGCGACCACGGCTTCACTTCATGGATCTCATATTTGTCGGACATGCACACGGCCATCTGACATGGGCATGGAGGGGAACTACAAGGACTTGGAGGACGGCCGCCGCCGTAGATTTAGACTAGGTTTAGTCACTTTTGTATAGTAAAATATGTCAAAAATGTAAAGAATGTGCTTCGGTTTAGATGAGAATCCTCCGGTTTGCATGTAATTCGTCAAATTTGTTGAAATCCGGTTTAAAATGTATGCAGACATAATTGGATGACCGGCTCCTGCATCAGTGTCCGCGGGCTAGAGCATTTCTAGCAGATCCTGCAACTGGCCGTCCCGCAAAACTCGTTTACGGTATCCCAGAAATGATTTTTGCAAGACATCGGAAGCTTAACCATAATAGATCCTTCATATCGATACCTCATATTCAAACTTGCAGTTCGCGCTTAAACTAGATCACGGGAGTTCAAACATAGCGTACCGGAGTTCATACTACATACCATACCGGAGTTCATAGCTAATACAAACGGAAATTAAACACTTCATACTTAAATGTGGTGCATACTACATACTAGATCTACTCATCGCCATCATCGTTGTCATCGTCGTTGCCGGCGGTTGCCGTGGAGGTGGTGGTACATGAGGGTGCTGGAGAGGACTTGTGTGAGCTGGTACTCTTCTAACAGCTTCATCTCCAGTGGCGGCGACCTCCTTGGCCTCGAACCACGCCTTCTCCGCCTCCTAGCGACGTTTGAGCGCGGGGAAGAAGATGTGGTCGAGGCGCTGGAAGTTCCTCCACGCCCGTGCGCCGGTGCCGCGAATGCGCGCCTGCTCCTTCCACCAATCCTCCACAGGCAGGTGGAGGGAGGAGCTCCCGGCCTCCGTGTCGTTGTGGCGCTTGTGGGGCAGGTCGCCGTCGAGCCTCCCGCGGCCGTCGTCCCCCCGCGCCCCGCGGCCGCCGAGCCCCTCTCGGCCGCCCCTCCCGGATCCCGCGCACGACATCTCCTCTCGCCTTGGGTGCCTAACCTTGCCAAAAAACTACGCCAGAAGTCACTTGATTTTGTCGTTGGAGTGAAAGCAACGCTTCGGGGGCGGGCGGGGGAAAAGAGGGATGAGAACCCTAAAATGTCCCAGAGCCAGTATATATACCAGAATTGCAGGTGGTTTAGGGTCCTCCTGTAAAGGTTTTACGGGCCAGGCCGTTTTTACCAGACCTGGTCGGGCCGGATTTTTTGACCATGCCGTAAAACCACAGGAAAAAAGCTACACAACACATGCACATGCATAACACGCTGCATCGAAATCCATTCCGTTTGTGCAACTACAATTAGGACGAATAAAAATTAGCAGGATGCCAATCATGTCAGCAAATGGAGCAGCACCTCGCTCCAAGCGTCGACGGGGCCGGGCAGGCACCAGTGCACGCAGTCGATGCCGAAGCCGACCTTCTCGTGCGGCCAGTGCCCGTACTGCCCGGGGTGCCCGTCGCCCCTCATCTGCATCATCTCGCTCACGTCCATCAGCACGAACCTCCCCGCCGCCGACGCGGCCCGGAACTCCTCCACCTGCGCAGCGTGGAACGCGGCCTCGGTCTCCGGAGGACTGCTCTCGTCCATCAGCACGAACCTCCCCGCCGCCGACGCGGTCCAGAACTCCTCCACCTGCGCGACGTGAAACGCGGCCTCGGTCTCCGGTAGACTGGTCTCGTTGCTCCGCATGGGCCCCGTCCTCAGGCAGTTTCCTCCGTCGTACCATTTGCCGTTCTCGTAGTGCGGGGGCGCCACCGTCCGAACGACCACCCGGCCGCGGAACCCGGCGAGCGCCCGGAGGGCGGTCCGGAACGACGCGCGCACCGCGTAGTGCGGGGCCACGGCGGTGGCGTTGTACTTGGCCTCGCAGCCGTCGAGGTTGGCGCAGCCGAGGAGGCGGCCGCCCTCGTAGAGCACGGTGGGGCGGGTGAACCACTTGGCGCCGTTGAGGACGACGTAGTCGTAGCCAGCGACGTCGCGGCTCCACTCCGGGTCCGGCTCGTCCAGGTACACGTTGTGCGGGTCCATGAACTGCTGCCCGCCGGTGCGCGTCAGGTTCCACCGCACCAGGAACGGCGTCCAGAACACGCACACCGTGAAGTCGTGCTCCCGGTAGTGGTACTTGCGCGTGCAGTGCACGCAGTCCTTGGGCTCGATCTCCCTCGGGTGCTCCACCTGCATGCCCATGCGCGCGCCGGGCGGCAACCAAGAAGTCAGCAGACGCGATCGAGCGAGCTCATGCATGATGGCAACGCAATGGCGATCGATCTAGTGGAAGTGGGCATGTACCTCGGCGAGCAGGCACATGAGCGACTGCATGTGGTTGCGCGCGACGGAGTCCCCGACGAAGGCCATGGACTTGCCGCGGACGAGGCGGAGGAAGGCCGCGGCGTCGAAGCGGGGGAGGTCGCAGCCGTGGGGTTGCCACCGCCACCGGAGGATGGACTCGATCCCGGGCTTGCCGTACTTCATGCAGTCCTGCCGAGCGTCGATCAGCGGGCACGTCGCGTTGGTGTAGTAGGGCGCGGCCGGGTCGGGCACCCACTCGCCCTTGGCCACGTCGCACGCCACTCCGGCATTGCTGTCGCTCGCGCGGGATCCCGCCGCGGCAGTGGAGGAGGCCAGGATGACGGGCACGCCGACGAGCAACTGCTCGGTGTAGAGCGCCGAGTAGTTGGACGCCGTGAAGGCGACGAGCAGGAGGATGAGGAGCAGCCCGCTGGTGGAAGCTGCCCTCCGGACGACGTGGTTGTTGGGCTTCATTGCATCCCAAAGACCCAAACTCACCGGGAGGCAGATTCAGTTCATGGTTCACTCTTGTAGATCTCACCGGGAGATCTGGAATAATTTTGCTGTCTTGCTGGACGAACATGTGCCACTCGATCGAGCACGTAGCTGACTACTTGAGGAAAGTCAACACTTTGAGTACTTTTCTCCAAGACGAACGACGTGCTCTGCCCATCGAGATAGCCATTCCGTCTTTCCTGAAAAACGTATCAGAGCGTATCGGATCGACTAGCTGTAGTACTACAAATGGGAACATATCTAATCTAGCGTCTCCTGCAAGGGCTCTCCATTCTTCTCTCTTGCCTCCCTTCCCTTGCATTAGAGCATCTTCAATGAATGATGTATATGCAAATCAACATGTAGTTGAATGGTTAGAGGGACTGTGGTATTCCTAGCCCATCAGGATTTCAAATCCTGGTGCTCGCATTTATTTTTGAATTTATTTTATGATTTCCGGCGATGCGCATTTACGACGAGGCGCCTACGGTGACTTCGTAAATCTCAAGATGGTATGCCGGATCAGTCTTTCGAAGATGCTCATAGTGGTAGGGTGTGCGTGTGTACCTTCATAAGGGTGAGTATATGCGTGTCTATATGAACACTTGTGTCTGTACTGATATTAAAAAAATGAATGATGCATATTTAAATATACGAAATCGCTAGACATACGGGTACCTACACACCCGTACGGAACCCGCTTTGCCAACTGAAATCCAACTATAAACTTTTACGTGTAAAACCCCGTATAACCCCATACATGTTGCATTGCTCTTAAAGATGTAAAAGTGAGTGATGTATAATTTACATCACCAAAACGTGTTTTTTAATCATAAAAGGATCCAACTTCAACAGATGATGTATATTTAAAGATGTAAAACTACTAATCCAACAGATGGTGCATATTTGAAGATGTAAAATGGCCGACGGCCGCGGCAACCTACAACCGCAGTCTTTCGGATCAAAATCATCATATAGATATATAAAAAATGAGGAATATTTTCAGATTTATCATGAACTCAACTTCCATAGCAAACATAGTACATAATCTAACAAAGAAAAAAGTGCATCATATCAAACAAAGTTCTTGGTCCAGCAAATTAAAATGCACATAAAGATAACATCAAACATATCATCTCAACTTTCATCCTCTTCTTTGTCACTTGTCACATTATGTACATCGGCATTATCATCAATGGCTTCTTTGTCAACATTTTCATGGTTGATGCATCGATGCTGCCACCTCCACCGGAAGCACCTCTCATGCCACTCATGTTGCCACCGAAGCCACCTCCCATGCCACACATGTTGCTACCGAAGCCACCTCCCATGCCACCCATGTTGCCACCGAAGCCACCATCCATGTTGCTACCAAAGGCACCTCCAATGTTATGACCGAAGGCACCACCCATGGCACCTCCCATCATGTTCATGTATCCACCCATTCCACCGCCCATGGCACCTCCCAATCCTCCTCCCACTCCACCCATGGCACCTCTCATTCCTCCTCCCATCATGTTTCTCATGAACATTTGCTTCTTCATTATCATTTCATCGTGACAAAGCTCAACATACGCCTTTGATTTGAGGTAGAGGCCACTTGTGTCCATGAACATAAACTTGAGTGCCTTCTCCACCATCCTGGGATCATCAGCGGCCACCATTCTCTCCTCTAGTTCATCCTTTCTATCCTTGGTTGCCGCCAACCTCTCCTCGGCCATCGCCCTCTTCTCCTCGGTCGCCGCCCTCCGCCGCTCGGTTTCCCCCTTGTCGTGGTGATCTCACGGTAGATGCCATGGGATGGCTAAAGGTGGGGATAGACGCAAGGGCACCAGTGGTTTGAGGGAGTCCTGGATTAGGGGGTGTCCGGATAGCCGGACTATAACCTTTGGCCGGACTCTCGGACTATGAAGATACAAGATTGAAGACTTCGTCCCGTGTCCGGATGGGACTTTCCTTGGCGTGGAAGGCAAGCTTGGCAATACGGATATGTAGATCTCCTCCCATTGTAACCGACTCTGTTTCTTCTCAACTCCCATAGCCTAACAATGGTTTCGTCTCGATTACCATAGCCTAACATAAGTACTGCCATAATTTTGGTTCCTGAAGATGCAATTGTGGGAGGGAGCAGAACCAAGACCTGGTTTGCTGCTGCTGTTGTTGCAGACGAGGAGGAGATCAGCAGGGGCACCTTGCCGCCGGAGCACCTTACAGAGGAGGAGGAGATCAGCAGGGGCAACTTGCCGCCGGAGCACCTTGCAAAGGAGGAGGAGATCAGCAGTTTATTAGTTTCTACTGGAATGGGCAGATGCAAACTGAACCGAACATGTGTATGTACTAAAGATGCAAACTGATCCTAAACGTCCGCTCTGTACTGAACATATGTGTGTACAGAGAACATGTTGCCTCTCACCTTGCCGCTGAAGGAGCTGAGCACCTTGCCGCCGGAGGAACCAAGCAACTTGCATCTGGGTCACCTTCCAAGCGTCCTTCTCCTCGCCAAGCACCTTACCGCCGAAGGAGCCGAACCGGATCTGCAGCAGGGCCGGTCAGAGAGAGAGAGAGGGACAGAGAAAGAGAGAGAGTGAGGGAGAGAGAGAGAGAGAGAGATGTACCTGCCGGCAGAGGGAACGTAGCGCCGCGGAGAAGGCCCGGCGACCTCAACCCTAGCAGATGGCAAGGGGAGGCGGGGCGGCGGCCGGTGGGAGGGCCTGGTTGGGGGAGCTCATGCTAGGAGAGGGAGGTGGCGAGGTGTGGATCTGCAGCGCGGGGGCGGGTGGCGGCGCAGCCGGTGGGGAGTGCAGGGCAGAGATTTGGGGGAAGACAGGGGCGGCGGGGAGAGGCAGGGGCGGCGGGGGAAAGAGGCAGGGCGGCCTGGCTATGAGCGCGCGGTCGATTTGGGCCGAAGTTGAGCTCTTCGCGCGTCTATTTTCAATAAGTCCCGCGCGCAACAAAAGAGTAAGCCGAGTGTCAAAGAAAAATACACGGTTTATAAAAAATATATTTTATTTCAATAATAAAAGCTTATTATTTTATTTCAATAATAAATGTTTATTATTTCAATAATAAGAAAAATACACGGTTTATAATTTCTGCATTTTATTTTTATTGTATTTGTATTATACTTATTTTATTTTCATCTTATTGTATTTTTTATATTTCTATTTCATTGTTTTTATAAATGAAACGCTCTCCCCTTATTTCATTATTTTGGGGCCTCTTACACGTCTAGAAGTGTGGTGGCGGGTGCCAACACCCGGCACGCGTCTCCGGAGTGTGACCCCTTCACGGACGGTGCCGCCGAAGGCACCTGGAGGGGGGTAACGGCCGCGTCGGGTCGACACGGAGGGAATCTTGCGGTGGGTTTGGCCCGGACCTTGTTCCGAAGTGTTCCTATGAGCTGACCTACCACAACCGGGTGGAGAGGTCCGTTGGTCAAAGCCCGTCCGGCGAAAGTCAAAGGGTTAGATCTCCTGGTCAACTACTGCAGGGTTTGGCGGGACGGGGGCCTTGGGGGGTAGCAATGCCACCGGAGCATCGCGCGGGGCCCTCATACATGCCTTACGGTGTGGTGGCAAGTCTGAAGAGATAGCAAGCAACTCCGGGGTGTGGCCCCCCTCACAGACGACGATGACACGGTATAGTAAACGTTCTGCGGTAACGGTGCGGCCTGAATATTATTGAATACTTTGAGCGCGATAAAATCATGATTTTCTTACACCGTGTGGGCACATGTGATATAGGACGGATGGTAATTTTTCATAATTTTTGGTGATGCAGAAGTATATGAACACTTCCCTCTACGCGGATTGCTCTTGCGTGTCTACGATTGTGGCCGGCGGCCTTCGGGGGCTAGCCAAGCCGCCAAATCTTGCGTCGAGGCCTCTTACAGGTCTAGAAGTGTGGTGGCGGGTGCCAACACCCGGCACGTGTCCTCGGAGTGTGACCCCCTTCACGGACGGCGCCGCCGCCGGCACCTGGAGGGGGGTAACGGCCGCGTCGGGTCGACACGGAGGGAATCTTGCGGTGGGTTTGGCCCGGACCTTCTTCCGAAGTGTTCCTATGGGCTGACCTACCACAACCGGGTGGAGAGGTCCATTGGTCAAAGCCCGTCCTGCGCAAGTGAAAGGGTTAGATCTCCTAGTCAACTCCTGCAGGGTTTGGCAGGACGGGGGCCTTGGGGGGTAGCAATGCCACTGGAGCATCACGCAGGGCCCTCATACATGCCTTAAGGTGTGGTGGTATGTCTGAAGAGGTAGCACGCGGCTCCGGGGTGTGGCCCCCCTCACGGACGACGATGACACGATATAGTAAACATTCTGCGGTAACGGTGCGGCGTGAATATTATTGAATATTCTCAGAGCATGATAAAATCATGATTTTCTTACACGGCATGGGAACATGTGATATAGGAAGGATGGTAATTTTTCATAATTTTTGGTGATGCAGAAGTATCTGAACACTTCCTTCTACGCGGATTGCTCTTGCGTGTCTACGAATGTGGCCGGCGGCCTCCGGGGGCTAGCCATGCCGCCAAATCTTGCGTCGGGGCCTCTTACACATCAAGAAGTGTGGTGGCGGGTGCCAACACCCGGCACGCGTCTCCGGAGTGTGACCCCTTCACGGACGGCGCCGCTGCCGGCACCTGGAGGAGGGTAATGGCCGCGTCGGGTCGACACGGAGGGAATCTTGCGGTGGGTTTGGCCCGGACCTTGTTCCGATGTGTTCCTATGAACTGACCTCCCACAACCGGGTGGAGAGGTCCGTTGGTCAAAGCCCGTGCGACGAAAGTCAAAGGGTTAGATCTCCTGGTCAACTGCAGCAGGGTTTGGCGGGACGTGGGCCTTGGGGGGTAGCAATGCCACCGGACTATCGCGCGGGGCCCTCATACATGCCTTAAGGGGTGGTGGCATGTCTGAAGAGATAGCACGCGACTCCAGGGTGTGGCCCCCCTCACGGACGATGATGACACTGTATAATAAATGTTATGCGGCAACGGTGCGGCGTGAATATTATTGAATACTTTGAGCGCAATAAAATCATGATTTTCTTACACCACGTGGGCACATGTGATATAGTACGGATGGTAATTTTTCATAATTTCTGGTGATGCAGAAGTATCTGAACACTTCCCTCTACGCGGATTGCTCTTGCGTGCTTACGATTGTGGCCGGCGGCCTTCGGGGGCTAGCCAAGCCGCCAAATCTTGCGTCGGGGCCTCTTACAGGTCTAGAAGTGTGGTGGCGGCTGCCAACACCCGGCACGCGTCTGCGGAGTGTGACCCCCTTCACGGACGGCGCCGCCGCCGGCACCTGGAGGAGGGTAACGGCCGCGTCGGGTCGACACTGAGGGAATCTTGGGGTGGGTTTGGCCCGGACCTTGTTCCGAAGTGTTCTTATGAGCTGACCTACCACAACCGGGTGGAGAGGTCCGTTGGTCAAAGCCCGTCTAGTGAAAGTCAAAGGGTTAGATCTCCTAGTCAACTCCTGCAGGGTTTGGCAGGACGGGGGCCTTGGGGGTAGCAATGCCACCGGAGCATCACGCGGGGCCCTCATACATGCCTTAAGGCGTAGTGGCATGTCTGAAGAGATAGCACGCGGCTCCGGGGTGTGGCCCCCCTTACGGAAGACGATGACACGGTATAGTAAACGTTCTGCGGTAACGGTGCGGCGTGAATATTATTGAATACTTTGAGCGCGATAAAATCATGATTTTCTTACACGGCGTGGGAACATGTGATATAGGACGTATGGTAATTTTCATAATTTTTGGTGATGCAGAAATATCTGAACACTTCCCTCTACGTGGGTTGCTTTTGTGTGTCTACGATTGTGGCCGGCGGCCTTCGGGGGCTAGCCAAGCTGCCAAATCTTGCGACGAGGCCTCTTACAGGTCTAGAAGTGTGGTGGCGGGTGCCAACACCCAGCACGCGTCTGCGGAGTGTGACCCCCTTCACGGACGGCGCCGCCGCCGGCACCTGGAGGGGGGTAACGGCCGCGTCGGGTCGACACTGAGGGAATCTTGCGGTGGGTTTGGCCCGGACCTTGTTCCGGAGTGTTCCTATGAGCTGACCTACCACAACCGGGTGGAGAGGTCCGTTGGTCAAAGCCCGTCTGGTGAAAGTCAAAGGGTTAGATCTCCTAGTCAACTCCTGTAGGGTTTGGCAGGACGGAGGCCTTGGGGGGTAGCAATGCCACCGGAGCATCACGCGGGGCCCTCATACATGCCTTAAGGTGTGGTGGCATGTCTGAAGAGATAGCACGCGGCTCCGGGGTGTGGCCCCCCTCACGGAAGACGATGACACGGTATAGTAAACGTTCTGCGGTAACGGTGCGGCCTGAATATTATTAAATACTTTGAGCGCGATAAAATCATGATTTTGTTACACCGCGTGGGCACATGTGATATAGGATGGATGGTAATTTTTCATAATTTTTGGTGATGGAGAAGTATATGAACACTTCCCTCTACGCGGATTGCTCTTGCGTGTCTGCGATTGTGGCCGGCGGCCTTCGGGGGCTAGCCAAGCCGCCAAATCTTGCATCGAGGCCTCTTACAGGTCTAGAAGTGTGGTGGCGGGTGCCAACACCCGGCACGTGTCCTCGGAGTGTGAGCCCCTTCACGGACGGTGCCGCCGCCGGCACCTAGAGGGGGGTAACGGCCGCGTCGGGTCGACACTGAGGGAACCTTGCGGTGGGTTTGGCCCAGACCTTCTTCCGAAGTGTTCCTATGGGCTGACCTACCACAACCGGGTGGAGAGGTCCATTGGTCAAAGCCCGTCCGGCGAAAGTGAAAGGGTTAGATCTCCTAGTCAACTCCTGCAGGGTTTGGCAGGACGGGGGCCTTGGGGGGTAGCAATGCCACTGGAGCATCACGCGGGGCCCTCATACATGCCTTAAGGTGTGGTGGCATGTCTGAAGAGGTAGCACGCGGCTCTGGGGTGTGGCCCCCCTCACGGACGACGATGACACGGTATAGTAAACATTCTGTGGTAACGGTGTGGCGTGAATATTATTGAATATTCTTAGAGCACGATAAAATCATGATTTTCTTACATGGCGTGGGAACATGTGATATAGGAAGGATGGTAATTTTTCATAATTTTTGGTGATGCAGAAGTATCTGAACACTTCCTTCTACGCGGATTGCTCTTGCGTGTCTACGAATGTGGCCGGCGGCCTCCGGGGGCTAGCCATGCCGCCAAATCTTGCATCGGGGCCTCTTACATGTCAAGAAGTGTGGGGGCGGGTGCCAACACCCGGCACGCGTCTCCGGAGTGTGACCCCTTCACGGACGGCGCCGCTGCCAGCACCTGGAGGGGGGTAACGGCCGCGTCGGGTCGACACGGAGGGAATCTTGTGGTGGGTTTGGCCCGGACCTTGTTCCGAAGTTTTCCTATGAGCTGACCTACCACAACCGGGTGGAGAGGTCCGTTGGTCAAAGCCCGTCCGACGAAACTCAAAGGGTTAGATCTCCTGGTCAACTGCAGCAGGGTTTGGCGGGACGTGGGCCTTGGGGGGTAGCAATGCCACCGGAGCATCGCGCGGGGCCCTCATACATGCCTTAAGGTGTGGTGGCATGTATGAAGAGACAGCACGCGACTCCGGGGTGTGGCCCCCCTCACGGACGATGATGACACGGTATAGTAAACGTTATGCGGCAACGGTGCGGCGTGAATATTATTGAATACTTTGAGCGCGATAAAATCATGATTTTCTTACACCGCGTGGGCACATGTGATATAGTACGAATGGTAATTTTTCATAATTTCTGGTGATGCAGAAGTATCTAAACACTTCCCTCTACGCGGATTGCTCTTGCGTGCTTACGATTGTGGCCGGCGGCCTTCGGGGGCTGGCCAAGCCGCCAAATCTTGCGTCGGGGCCTTTTACAGGTCTAGAAGTGTGGTGGCGGGTGCCAACACCCGGCACGCGTCTGCGGAGTGTGGCCCCCTTCACGGACGGCGCCGCCGCCGGCACCTGGAGGGGGGTAACGGCCGCGTCGGGTCGACACTGAGGGAATCTTGCGATGGGTTTGGCCCGGACCTTGTTCCGAAGTGTTCCTATGAGCTGACCTACCACAACCGGGTGGAGAGGTCCGTTGGTCAAAGCCCGTCTGGTGAAAGTCAAAGGGTTAGATCTCCTAGTCAACTCCTGCAGGGTTTGGCAGGACGGGGGCCTTGGGGGGTAGCAATGCCACCGGAGCATCACGCGGGGCCCTCATACATGCCTTAAGGTGTGTTGGCATGTCTGAAGAGATAGCACGCGGCTCCGGGGTGTGGCCCCCCTCACGGAATATGATGACACGGTATAGTAAACGTTCTGCGGTAACGGTGCGGCGTGAATATTATTGAATACTTTGAGCGCGATAAAATCATGATTTTCTTACACGGCGGGGGAACATGTGATATAGGACGTATGGTAATTTTTCATAATTTTTGGTGATGCAGAAATATCTGAACACTTCCCTCTACGCGGGTTGCTTTTGTGTGTCTATGATTGTGGCCGGCGGCCTTCGGGGGCTAGCCAAGCCGCCAAATCTTGCGACGAGGCCTCTTACAGGTCTAGAAGTGTGGTGGCGGGTGCCAACACCCGGCACGCGTCTGCGGAGTGTGACCCCCTTCACGGACGGCACCGCCGCCGGCACCTGGAGGGGGGTAACGGCCGCGTCGGGTCGACACTGAGGGAATCTTGCGGTGGGTTTGGCCCGGACCTTGTTCCGAAGTGTTCCTATGAGCTGACCTACCACAACCGGGTGGAGAGGTCCGTTGGTCAAAGCCCGTCTGGTGAAAGTCAAAGGGTTAGATCTCCTAGTCAACTCCTGTAGGGTTTGGCAGGACGGGGGCCTTGGGGGTAGCAATGCCACCGGAGCATCACGCGGGGCCCTCATACATGCCTTAAGGTGTGGTGGCATGTCTGAAGAGATAGCACGCGGCTCCGGGGTGTGGCCCCCCTCACGGAAGACGATGACACGGTATAGTAAACGTTCTGCGGTAACGGTGCGGCGTGAATATTATTGAATACTTTGAGCGCGATAAAATCATGATTTTCTTACACGGCGTGGGAACATGTGATATAGGATGTATGGTAATTTTTCATAATTTTTGGTGATGCAGAAATATCTGAACACTTCCCTCTACGCGGGTTGCTTTTGTGTGTCTATGATTGTGACTGGCGGCCTTCGGGGGCTAGCCAAGCCTCCAAATCTTGCGACGAGGCCTCTTACAGGTCTAGAAGTGTGGTGGTGGGTGCCAACACCCGGCACGCGTCTTCGGAGTGTGACCCCTTCACGGACGGCGCCGCCGCCGGCACCTGGAGGGGGGAAACGACCGTGTTGGGTCGACACTGAGGGAATCTTGCAGTGGGTTCGGCCCGGACCTTGTTCCAAAGTGTTCCTATGAGCTGACCTACCACAACCGGGTGGAGAGGTCCATTAGTCAAAGCCAGTCCGACGAAAGTCAAAGGGTTAGTTCTCCTGGTCAACCGCTCCAGGGTTTGGCAGGACGGGTGCCTTGGGGGGTAGCAATGCCACCGGAGCATCGCGCGGGGCCCTCATACATGCCATAAGTTGTTTTGGTGGCATGTTTGAGGAGGGAGCACACGACTCCGGGTGTGGCCCCCCTCACAGACAGCGATGACATGGTATAATAATCGTTCTGCGGTAACGGTGCGGCGTGAATATTATTGAACACTCAGAGCACGATAAAATCATGATTTTCTTACACGGCGTGGGCACATGTGATATAGGATGTATGGTATTTTTTCATAATTTTTGGTGATGCAGAAGTATATGAACAATTCCCTCTATGCGGATTGATCTTCGCGTGTCTATGATTGTGACCTGCGGCTTCCGGGGGCTAGCCATGCCGCCAAATCCGCCAAATCTTACGCTGGGGCCTCTTAGACGTCCAGTAGTGTGCTGGCGGGTATGCTAGGGTGTCGAAAGAGTCATGAAAATATTAAAGTGGCGTTAAATTAAGAATTTTACAAATAAGACCCATGAAAACTAGTCGACAGACAATAGGTTAGAATAATAATACTAATTAAGTAGTAAATATAAATGCAATGAAAACCATCTTAAACTAATTTCGCACAAATGTTACGTGGTGCAAAAAATCCATAAATATGTTAGCCTAGTGCTTTCATCGGGCATACGGCTTATATGTCCTAGAAGCCGAGTGCCTTATTCGGGCACACAGCTTATATGTCATATAAGCCGAGTGCTTGCTCCAGACACACGGCTTATAGGTTGCTCCGTGACGGCGCCGTCAACCACTGCCATTGCAGACACGTGGCAGATGTCTTTGCCGAGTGTGTGTTGTAAGCTGGGTGCCTTTTCACGTAGATACCGTGTGTTTCATATAAGCCGTGAGCTTTTCTGCGGTACTCGGTTCATAGATGACCATAAGCCGAGTTCCTCTTATTTACCGGGTGTTTTTTTCTCCAGACTCGGCTTGGAGAAGCATAAGCCGGGTGCCCGAAAAAAAGCACACGGCTTATATGCCAACACACGGGAAACCGGGATTTTCCTGTAGTGTAGACTAGGTTTTGTCGCTTTTGTTTAATATAAAATATGTCGAACATGTAATGAAAGTGCTTCAGTGTAGATGAAAATCTTCCGGTTTGCATATAATTTGTCCATTTTGTTGAAATATGGTTTCAAATGTAAGCGGCCTTGATTGATGACCGGGCTCCCGCATCAGTGTCCACATACTGATGTGATCAATCTACGGACGGATTCCGTGTCCGTTTAGGGGTGGAGATGCCCTAACACTACATAAAACACATGCATGTGCATTGTAACACGCTGCATCCAAATCCATTCCGTTTGTGCAACTACAATTAGGACGAAGAAAAATTAGCAGGATGCCAATCATGTCAGCAAATGGAGCAGCACCTCGCTCCAAGCGTCGACGGGGCCGGGCAAGCACCAGTGCACGCAGTCGATGCCGAAGCCGACCTTCTCGTGCGGCCAGTGCCCGTACTGTCCGGGGTGCGCGTCGCCCCTCATCTGCATCATCTCGCTCACGTCCATCAGCACGAACCGCCCCTCCGAGGCCGCCACCGCCGACGCGGCCCGGAACTCCTCCACCTGCGCGACGTGAAACGCAGCCTCGGTCTCCGGTAGGCTGGTCTCGTTGCTCCGCATGGGCCCCGTCCTCAGGCAGTTTCCTCCGTCGTCCCACTTCCCGTTCTCGTAGTGCGGGGGCGCCACCGTCCGGACGACCACCCGGCCGCGGAACCCGGCGAGCGCCCGGAGCGCGGTCCGGAACGACGCGCGCACCGCGTAGTGCGGGGCCACGGCGGTGGCGTTGTGCTTGGCCTCGCAGCTGTCGACGTTGGCGCAGCCGAGGAGGCGGCCGCCCTCGTAGAGCACGGTGGGGCGGGTGAACCACTTGGCGCCGTTGAGGACGACGTAGTCGTAGCCGGCGACGTCGCGGCTCCACTCCGGGTCCGGCTCGTCCAGGTACAAGTTCTGCGGGTCCATGAACTTCTGCCCGCCGGCGTGCGTCACGTTCCACCGCACCAGGAACGGCGTCCAGAACACGCACACCGTGAAGTCGTGCTCCCGGTAATGGTACTTGCGCGTGCAGTGCACGCAGTCCTTGGGCTCGATCTCCCTCGGGTGCTCCACCTGCATGCACATGCGCGCGCCGGGCGGTAACCGAGAAATCAACACACGCGATCGAGCGAGCTCAAGATGGCAACGCAACGGTGATCGATCTAGTGGAAGTGGGCATGTACCTCGGCGAGCAGGCACATGAGCGACTGCATGTGGTTGCGCGCGACGGAGTCCCCGACGAAGGCCATGGACTTGCCGCGGACGAGGCGGAGGAAGGCCGCCGCGTCGAAGCGGGGGAGGTCGCAGCCGTGGGGCTGCCACCGCCACCGGATGATGGACTCGATCCCGGGCTTGCCGTACATCATGCAGTCCTGCCGGGCGTCGATCAGCGGGCACGTCGCGTTGGTGTAGTAGGGCGCGACCGGGTCGGGCACCCATTCGCCCCTCGCCACGTCGCACGCCAGTCCGGCGTTGCCATCGCTCGCGCGGGATCCCGTCGTGGCAGAGGAGTAGGCCGGGGTGGCGGACACGCCGACGAGCAACTGCTCGGTGTAGGGCGACGAGTAGTTGGACGCCGTGAAGGCGACGAGCAGGAGGATGAGGAGCAGCCCGCTGGTGGAAGCTGCCCTCCGGACGGCCTGGTTGTTGTGTTTCATTGCGTCCCAGGCTCACAGGAGGCAGATTCAGTTGATGGCTTCATTCTTGTAGGTCTCACGGCTCTCACCGGAGATATGGAATAATTTGCAATGCTGTCTCGCCGGACGAACATGTGCCACTTGATGGAAGCACGTACCTGACTACTTATGAAAGTCAACACTTGTACTTCTTTTCCCCTGACTAACGACGTGCTCTCCCCACCGAGATAGCCATCCGTCTTTCCTGAATAATAATGCAACAGAGCATCTCTAATAAAATATGTAGACGAAAAATACCTGACTTCTATATCTTCAAAGTCCAAAAACACTTCTCCAATAGAAATTGCAGGTGAAAAAAAATCACATCTCTGTTTCCCGAATATGTAAAATACGACACCTCGCCTAGAGATGTAAAAATGGCAGCCGCGCGCCAACCGCTAACCGCCTTGCATTTCATTTCTCTCCCCCCATTCCCCTTCCTCCCGGCCGCCGTCCGCACCGCCGCCGCCTCCCGACATCAAACCACGCCACGCCGCCGCCCCAAGCCACCTCCGGCCCCTCCTCCCGCTGCCTCGATCCCCACTGCCGCCGCCCCGCCTCCCGCTGCCTCGATCCCCACTGCCACCGCCCCCCGATTCGCCACCCCGCCTCCTCCAGCACTCCACCGCACTCCTCCACTGCCGATCTGCCTCCCCTTGCCCCAATCTGCCCCCGCCGCCGCCCCGACATGCCTTCGGATCCGCTCCGCCTCCGCCGCCCCGACTCTACTCCGGCCTCACTCTGCCTCCCGCCGCCGCCTCGATCCCCACTGTCACCGCCCGATCCCCACTAACGCCACCCAGTCGTCGCCACCTCGTCGTCGCGATGCCGCCGAAGAAGGTCCCAAAGAGCAAGACAAGGTTCTTCGGCGTGCCAGCGAAGCCGTTTGACCACTTTGGTGTCGAGTTCTCCGACGCCGGTCGTTGCTTCTGGCTCGGCACCTACCCCACCGTCCACGAGGCCGCGCGTGCCTACGGCGTGGCGGTGTGGCATACTGGAAGGCTAAAGGTCCAACTAATCCCCGGGTGGTTTTGGTAATTCATAACAACATATATCTCATTGAACTAATATCCATTCAAGTAAAAGATTTCGGGAAGTTCAATGATTGGCATGGCAAGGACTAGTGATTGTCGACCCCCTTCAAAATGCAGAGGACATGGATTGGCAAAAGCTCAAGACCCTACTTTTTTGGTTAAGTCATCCAAGATCACATTGAGTCCATAGGAAAGCCAATACTATTAAAAAGGGGTGAGGTTTTGATTATGAACTATTTGCTCAAGTGCTTAGTGTTATTGCTCCAAAACCCTCAACCACTTTCTCTATCCAAACATGTCCAAAACCCTACATTTCGACTCGGCCCCACCGAAACTTCCCTATCCTGACCCACCGAGTTCATCTGGACGCGGCCACAGCCAAACCCTAACAAATCGGATCCACTGATATGGATCTTGGTCTCACCGAGATGGCCTTGCCAACTCTCTGAAACCTGGTGGAATTATTTCGGTCCTACCAAGTTTGCGATCGGTGCCACCGAGATGTTTTGCCAACTTTCTGTTGCCTTATTGCTTCATTTCGGTCCTACCGAGTTGATGCAATCAGTGCCACTGAAACGAGGTTTGCCCTAACCATTGCACATCGGCCCATCTGAGTTGTTTCTGATCGGTGCCACCGAGGTTTGCCCTAACTATGAATATTTTACACAGGGTGGTGCCACCGAGATTTCTGACCGGTGCCACCGAGATTTCTGATCGGTGCCACCAAGTTGAGTCAAAAGTGTGTAACGGTTGGATTTCGTGTGGAGGCTATATATACCCCTCCACCCCCCTCTTAGTAAGTAAGAGAGCCATCAGAACGTGCCTACACTTCCACTACTCATTTCCTGAGAGAGAACCACCTACTTATGTGTTGAGATCAAGAGATTCCATTCCTACCATTTGAACCTTGATTTCTAGCCTTTTCCAAGTTGCTTTCCACTCAAATCCTTCTTCCACCATAGCCAAATCTGTGTAAGAGAGAGTTGGATGTTGAGCAGACTATCATTTGAAGCACAAGAGCAAGGAGTTCGTCATCAACATATCGTCTATTGCCTTTTGGAGAGTGGTGTCTCCTTGATTGGTTAGGTATCGCTTGGGAGCCTCTCACATGATGTGTACTTGAACCAAGACGTCCGTAAGGGCAAGGAGATCTCCTACTTCGTGAAGATCTACCCGACTGAGGCAAGTCCTTTGTGGACGATGGCCATGGTGGGATAGACAAGGTTACTTCGTTGTGGACACTTTGTGGGTGGAGCCCTCCATGGACTCGCGCAATCGTTACCCTTCGTAGGTTGAAGTCTCCATCAACGTGGACGTACGATAGCACCACCTATCGGATCCACGCCAAAAATCACTGTGTCCCCATTACGTTTGCTTTCTCCAAACCCATCCTTTACTCACATGTGCAATATCTTACTTTCCACGGCTATACTCTTAGAATTGCATGTGTAGGGTGTTGCTTGACTTGTCATAGTTGCTAAAATCTGCCTACAACTAAAATTGGGAAAAGGCTAGGTTTTATTTGGTCAAGTAGTCTAATCACCCCCCTCTAGACATACTTTCGATCCTACAAGTGGTATCAGAGCTTTGGTCTCAGTAAGCCTTGGTTTCCATTGATTTGGTCACCATAGCCTTGGTTTCACAACCTATGAGAGTATGGCGTCTAGTGAGGGTAATTATCACCATAGAGGTCCATATTTTGATGGTACAAATTTGCTAGTTGGGAGCATAAGATGAAAAATGCATATTCTAGTTCATAACCCCGTCGTTTGGGCTATTGTTCATATTGGCTTGCAAGGTGAATTCTTTGAGGATGGTAGAGAACAGTATCGTGAAGCGACTGCGGAAGAATTGAAGATGTTGCAATACAATGCCCAAGCTTGTGATATTCTCTTCAATTGTTTGTGCCCCGAGGAATTCAACAAAATCAGCCGCCTTGAGAATGCAAAGGAAATTTGGGATACTTTGGTTGATATGCACGAAGGTACCGAGTCCGTCAAGGAATCCAAGTTGGATGTGCTTGAAAGTCAACTTGACAAGTTCAAGATGAAGGATGGTGACAGAGTCACTAGAATGTACTCTAAGCTTGCTCTCATCACAAATGAGATTGCCGGCTTAGGAAGTGAAGAGATGACCGACAAGCTCATCATCAAGAAGATCCTTAGAGCCTTGGATAGTAAATATTATACCGTGTGCACATTGATCCAAATGATGCCTAATTACAAAGATCTCAAGCCCAGGGAAGTCATTGGAAGAATCGTTGCGCTTGAGATGTCACTCAAGGATATGGAGGAGCTCCACAACAAGTCAAGTGGTGCATACAAAGCCTCAAGTGATGCTCCTACAAATCCAAGTGAAAAACTAGTCTCCAATGAGGAAATAAATCTAATGGTGAAAAACTTCAACAAATTCTACAAGAGCCGAAGCAAAGATAGAAGCTCCAAGTCAAGATCCTACAATGAGAAAAGATCTTCTAGTCATGACCATAATCGCTACAATCGTCGAAGACCCGGACACTACTCCAATGAGTGTACATCACCCTACAAGAAAAGAGAAGACTCGCCAAAAATAAGAAGTAGAAGAGATGAATCACCTCATAGAGAGAGGAGTAGAGATGATCGTTATGAACGAAGACACTTTCGAAGAAGCAAGGTTTCAAAAAGAAAAGACAAGTCATCAAAGAGCTACATAGGACGAAGATAGCAAGCTCATGTTGGTGAATGGGTTTCCGGCTCTGACTCCGACACTCACTCCGAGAGAAGTTATCACTCTGATTCCGACTATACTCAATATGAAGGTGTTGCCGGTCTTGCTTTAGTGTCATCCAACTCCCACAACATATTTGATTCACCAAATGAAGGAATTAGAAGATGCTTCATGGCTAAAGGCCCCAAGGTATCACACCCCGAGTATCTTGATTTCAATAGTGATGAAGATGATTTGCTAGGTGATGATGATTTACTTGTTCATAAAACTAGTGATGTGAGATATAATGAACTTGCTAGTAATCATGATAGTCAAGATGAAATGAATGACAATGCTAAGAAGGAGATTGAGTGTATAACTAGAGAACTAAACACTCTTAAGTTAGCTCATGAAACAACTCAAGAAGATCATAGAGAGCTCCTAAGAACTCATGAGAAACTACGCTTCGGGAAGCTAAATTTAGAGCAAGAGCATGAGTTTCTAAAAGCAATCAGTGATGATCTTAGAAAGGAGAGTTCTTCTTACATTGCCAAATGTCTCCAGTTGTCTACTAAATGCCACAAGTTAAATCTAGTAAGAAGAGTAAGAAAGATTCTTCTTCTAGTAGTAATAATAACCATGCTAAATCCAATATTGTTGCTTCTAGTAATTCTCTTGATTCCACTAATGATTCTCTTAGTCAACTTACACTTGAGCAAGAAAATAGCGCATTGAAGGGAATTATAGAGAAAGGTGTTTACAAGAGCCTTGCCGCGAGTAAGAAATTCGAGGAAATTGTATGCAATCAAGGAAGACACCAGAAGAATCAAGGTGTTGGTTTTGAATTGAAGTTCAATGCCAATGGAGTTGAATGGGAAGAAGATCAATACCCCAAGACAAAGTTTGTTCCTCAACAAGAGAAGTATAACCCCACTTCTTTTGAGGGAACACAAGCTCAAGACGATCTTCCGCCACAAGACCACAAGCTAAAAGGCAAGGAAAAACATCAAGAAGAGATTACCTCATTTGAAGAAGAACCTAAATCCTTGGTCAAGTGGGTTCCCAAGACTTCATCAAGCTCTACTTCATCAAGTTCAACTTTAACTCCAAGGATTCCCATCAAGTTGATGTGAGTCCCAAAGAAGAAGAACTAGAGTGTTCTTGAGGGTGACTCCGCCAACATATTTCACTCATATTCATTTTGGCAAGAACTTGTGCAGCCAACTTTAACATCTTGCACTAGTTCATGGAGTCACAAACTGTCGTGGAATTGTCACGGCAGATGTCCTTAGTGTCAGGACTTAGTCGCGAGGCCAACGCATCTATGTGGTAGCTTGAGAGGGGTTGAGCGGGACGAGAGACGCGATGTTTTACCCAGGTTCGGCCCCTCACGGTGGAGGTAAAAGCCTACATCCTGCTTCATTGATATTGATGATGATGATCACAGTTACAAGAGTGCTCTATCTCGAGAGCTATCGTCTAAACCTAACTTGTCCAACTTGTGGAACTTGTCAATCTTGTCCCTCTTGGGGTGCCCTGCCCCTCCTTATATATGTTGAAGGGGCGGTTTACATGACTAGTCCTATTAGGATTAGGATTACTCTATTACAAGTGGAGTCCTAGTCTTGCTTCCTTTGTAAGGGAATATTCTTTGTGCTTTCCTCATAAACCGGCCCACCATTAAACGTGAACCGGCCTTCTGGGCCATAGGCCTCGTCATCCATCTGACCCGCCCGCCAGGTTACTAATGAACCGCCAAGACCGGGCGGGTAGCCCGTGAACCACCAAGCTCCGGGCGGGTTACCAGTGAGTCATCCAGTCCGGCCGGTTTATACTTCCGGCCGGTTTACGCCACGGGATATATCCCCGACATTAGCCCCCAGTTTAATTTGGATTTATCCATGTTAAACTGATCTGCAACATAAACTCAAGAGCAAATTTGATAGGTTATGCTCCGGGTTAAAAATTCTTGTAAATCGGCACCTGATCATCCTTGTCATTTCCTTCTTCTAGAAAATCTGGGTTAACAAGCCAGCTTCATACTCAATTTGTTGACATTGGTTTCTCATAGAGAAATATTGTGAAGAATAATCCACTTGAATCGGCTTCCAAAGCGCCGGTTTAAGAAATATGGGTCTTGAAATACTTAGCTGATATTCAGTCGGTTTGAAGATGTAAAACTTTCCGGTTTAATATTACCAAACTGGCCGGTTTATAAATATTGATGGCACCGGGTCATAATTGTTGTCGACACCGGGTCATGTAATTGATCTTCCTGATTTGCTCAAAACTGATAAAATGAAGATGTTCCTCCTTTATATGCATAATACATGTAGCCCCCAAGTCTTAAGAGAAGAACATAGTGATAACTTAAGACTTGCTCCAATAAGTGTTTCAACCTTGAAGAAATCCGGTTTGTTCATCTCAATCATATAAACTGAATACTCCATATATGTAGCCCCTAAGTGCCGGGTTGTCATACTTGCAGCAACCTGGGACTTGTAATTGCTTATAAAAACTTCAATCAGTGTAACCCCCAAGGGCCGGGTGATTATGCAATAATGAGCAGGAACTTTCTAAATATAATTATGTAGATTTTAGCAGTGATGTGTAGCCCCCAAGGGCCGGCTTAGTAAGATAATACTGAACCGGGACTTGATATATACTTCAATGAAAATAACATCTTATAATGTAGCTTCCATCGTAGGGCTTGAACCCACATCCACAAGGTTAAGAGCTTTGTGCTTTACCAACTGAGCAATGGATCCTTCAATATGATGGACGAAAACTTGTATACCTTGAATTGTTGACAGGAGCAATTGGTAGCCCCCAAGGGCCGGCTTATTACAATGTGATGAACCGGGTCTTCAATAAGTTGAGCAAAAAATGACTTTTGCATTAGCCCCCAAGTGCCATGGTGCATGCTGGCAGTGACATGGGACTTGCATATTCGATGTAATCTCAATTTGAATAATGTAGCCCCCAAGTGTTGGGTTGTAAGCCTGCAGCGACTCGGGACTATTCCTTCCATTGTAGAATAAATCATATCCTTTGATAAAATAATAGACATTGCGCTAAAGCGACTTTGAAAACTCAATAATACCGGTTATTAATAACCATAAAAATCCAGCCATGTTGTCTATTCAAGATAATATAATCCGGTGAAAACCTTATTCATTCAATATCATAATGAAAATTCAGCCAAGTTTGGCTATTTGAATAATATAACCCAATGATTTATAAGCGCATGATTCCAATGGCGCAATCCAAATATATATATACTGGCGACTTATAGTCCAAAGCCAGGCCGGTTTAACAAACCTGTTTCTGCATACAACAAGTTTAAAGTGTTCTGGCGGTTTACCGCCGGACGGGTCATAATGCCCAACACATAACCCGGGTTTATAACCAAGGCTGCACTTAAGAATAATCAAATATGAAATATATCATACCTGTGACATTGAATTACATTGTTGGTTTTACCAACTTTTTGTAGTAAGGGTGATAACCAAAATCTTGAGTACTGATAACTCCTTCCATATTGTGCCGGTTTATGATAAAACCGTGCCGGGTTGTGATAAACACCGGTTTACTCCATAATAGGATGGTAACAGAAAATCAAACCGGGCAGATAGTCTCCGGATTAAGATTTGACCGTGTTCCGTCAATTTGTAATTGACAGTTTGAACCGGTTTAAAACTTTGTCGGTTTAAAAACGCAACAAAAATAAAAGAAACAGTTATCAAGGAAAATATTGAAGCAAATGCAATGATAAAACCATTTGCAAAAAGAGGCTTATTGAGCCGATCAGATGGTGTTACCATGGTCGGACACGACCAAGCTCCCCAATGGTGTAGCTATGGTTCAAGTCAGCCAGGTCCCCAAATGAAACCGTGGCATTATGCCGATCAAGAGGCGTGGCAATGGTTCGGGTTCGACCAAGCCCCCAAGTGATTCTATGGCCTTAGGCCGATCAAGAGGCGTGACTGGTTCAGACTTGACCATGTCCCCAAGTGATCTGGTGGCTTTCTCCTATCAAAAGGTGTTGCATTGGTTCGGACACGACCAAGCCCCCAAGTGATGTTTATAAAATTTTCAAGGGGTAAACCGGAGGCCGCTTTAAGACAGAACAGTTCCGTGTAACCACGCATGATGTAAAGAACAGAGACCCCGCCTTTTGAAGCAGAAGCCCCCATGTGATCAATAATATGTCAGGCCAGTAAGGCGGGATACCCATGTTTGAACCGCGCATCATGGCAGCAGGTCCTCTTTGGCAATTTTTAACTTTTTGCAAGAGATAAATTCTTCTTGAACCGGGATTTTGAACCGGATATTGAGAGCTTCAAAGCTTTGTGAGAGATATCTTTCCCTTGAACCGGATTTTAAACCGGAATCTTTATTTTTAGCCGGAAATTTTCTGACGGCCTTTAAACTCGAACTTGCGAGAAGTTAATTACTTTTTGAACCGGACATTGTTAAATCGGATTTGAGCGCTTCAGAGCTTTGTGGGAAAATAGATTTTTCTTAAACCGGACTATAAACCGGAAGCATCATTGTGAGCCGGAATATTTCTGACGGCCATTAAATATGACAGTATCCTCCGGGACCGGGTTTCCCTTCAACATCCTGGGGCACTTGAATTTGCTGAAACTGGCAAGACTCGCCGCGTCATATCATTGTAGCCCCCGAGTCTTAAGATGACTCAAGGAGTTGTCTTGAAATTCTCCGTACTTGACCATAGCAGAAGGTATATATCATCGGTGTTAATAACGCGATGTAAATCCACAGAAGGTTGAGGTGACTGCGGCGGATTATAGATGATCCCGTATGAGCCGTGTCGGCAACTCGGCCAATGGTTCCTTCCAACTGGTGATTTGAAGTTTAACAAAACTGTAGTGGTGGCGACTTGTGCACCTTCCCATTGAGCCATCGAGTGCAGACGACGGTTGATAATATATGATAATTTGCCTTCATTTTGTTGAAAGAAAAACTGGGCTACCCAAGCTGTGACTTGCTCATACTCAGTAAACAGCTCATGCAGACAGGTGCGGCCCGGTGTGTTGATGTAGACCAGACCACAAGGGCGGTAACGTAAGCACTTCCGTTGAGCACGGCAGCACGGATACATGCTAGTGCAAAATGACGATGCTATGCACTCCATATCTGCGATATAACTCCACTTCGGCGGTGAATAATTGTCCTGACGTATTGGGATGACAGATGATCTTGTCGTCTCTAGCATGATCGTGGAACAAAAAATATTAAAGGATAGACAATTGTTCCCGGAGGAATTTGAAAGTATATTGAAAAAGTAAATAAGATGGATAGCACCTGATCTTTTCCTGGGATGTCAAGCCAGCCATACCCGTCGTCGTTTTTCAATTGATTTGAATTTTTACTGCTTCCACTTTTTTTTTGGCAACCTGACTCTTTCCTTATCCCACCGGGTCAAAATCCCCTCTCCTTGTAAACGTCAGCGAGGGAGATGGCGGTTTATGATTCATTGGACACAGCAGCTCGATGAGACCCCCTGTGAGGCGGAGATGAGGCAAGGTGACAGCAGCTCATGGAGGCCGGGTAGTTGAAGACAGCAGGTGGTAAACCGGCAGCATGGAGCATAAACCGGGGCACTCAGCGACCAAGACGATGACTCTGTCTCTGTACGCGAAGCTAGGCCATTGGGGGTGAGCCAGCAGCGGTGGAGATGGCCAGCGTGATGGTAGGGGATGAACGAGGCACCGGCGGGTTGGAGATGCGCGGCTGTGGCTGGTTCAGCGCGGAGGCACATAGCAGCAGGAAGGGACGGCGGCTTAAAGAGGAGGCCCTGCCCTGAGTCGCCGTAAACCGCCGAGGTGCTGTGAGCCACTGTCTGCATTCACACATCGCAGGGCCTTGGCGAGTCGACGGCAGCAACTTTTGATATGGCCGAGGTCAGGTGGTTGATCCAACGCCGATGATGAGATGCCGCAGTGACGGTTTAGTAAAGCGGCAGCGGCTTGGCGCTAGAAAACTTGGCGACTCAAAGCAGGCACGGCTGCGACAGCCGTCAGGCGGTTTAGTGAAGGGGCAGCGGCTCAAGGCCACTGTGGCGACTTGAAGAAACTGGCCGGCTCAACGGCAGCGACCCACAGCTGTAGAGGGCAGGAACGGCATGACGCGGCCGCGGCGACTCAGTAGCCACTGGCCATAGCACGGCGGAGCTGGTGACTTCGAGGGAAATCCGCGGCGGCTCGTCGCGGCGAATCCGGGTCGTGAACGTCGACTCCAGTGGAAGTGAACCGGCGAGGCGAGGTGAGGAGATCCGCGCAGACGGGCACTTGGTGAGCCGACGGCGGAGGCGGTTTGCGGCGGCTCGAAGCGGCAGGCCGGTTTGCTGCAGGTGGAAGTGATCCAGCAGGAAGCAACGGGCCGCTCGGCTTGAAGTATGGCGGCATAGGGGGCCGGCTTGTGGTGCAGCGTAACAATGGCGGCGATTTGAAACAAACAGAGGTGTTACTCCAAGATGAAGGCAACGGCGAGTCAGCTATGACTGGAGGCGACTCACGGAGGTGACCCAGGGCAGCCTAGAGGCAGAATCCGGTCGATTCCGAGGCAGGCAACAGCCCGTTGGTAACGACGGCTCAGGAGCAGCCGTTGTGAGGCGGATTCTGAGGCGAGAGCGGCAGCAGTGAGTTGGACGCGCAACCGGCGACAGCGGAGGCGGAGCGAAGCAGGTACGGCCAGAGCGAGATTGGAAACGACTCGGAGTCGGTATACATCCATCACCAAATCCTCCTCCGATTTGTTGCTGGTTTGACTTTTCTTCTCCAGAGCGAGGTTGGAAACAGCACGGGGTGGCGCAGGAGGCCAGGCGCTTCGCAGGTAGTGATAGCGAAGTCCAGGTCGTAGGCAATTTGACCGATACACATCCAGATCGCCCTGTATTTTTTTTTCTTCAGCAGCGACGAGGCGGGTCGACTCGGAGGGTGGCCTAGCGCGCTGGAATCTTCCCTTAATGCTTCAAACGTCTCCGCGTGATGCATCGGAGTTGATTTAGTCAAAACTTCCTTTCATTAGAACTCACGTATTAGAAGTAGCCCATGGTACTATTCCAAAATTCATCAGATCTCGTAAACCGTGCAGCTACTAGTACTTGGCCATCACTTCTGTGAGTGTAGCAGCAGCAATGGTTCAATTCTCTCGGGAGTTGATGCTGATCCTTCCAAACCGGCTCATTCGAAAAATTGCAAACTTCTCGATCCCTGAAGAGATCCCTTCAAGAACTCAACACCACCGTGCGCGTGCCTCATGGTGGGCGCCAACTGTCGTGGAATTGTCACGGCAGATGTCCTTAGTGTCAGGACTTAGTCGCGAGGCCAACGCATCTATGTGGTAGCTTGAGAGGGGTTGAGCGGGACGAGAAACGTGATGTTTTACCCAGGTTCGGCCCCTCACGGTGGAGGTAAAAGCCTACATCCTGCTTCATTGATATTGATGATGATGATCACGGTTACAAGAATGCTCTATCTCGAGAGCTATCATCTAAACCTAACTTGTCCAACTTGTGGAACTTGTCAATCTTGTCCCTCTTGGGGTGCCCTGCCCCTCCTTATATATGTTGAAGGGGCAGGTTACATGACTAGTCCTAGTTAGATTAGGACTAGTCTCTTTTCTATTACAAGACGGATAGCAATCCAGGTCTTATTCAAACTGTTTAAGTCGGCCTGCTGGGCCACCTCCCGTGATGGGCCGCGGCCTACCTCCATGAGGATACCCGTGTCCCATATCCATGACAGTAGCCCCCGAGCTTTTGGGTGACTCGAAGAGTCGGGCGGAAGGTCTTGATTTTGCTGATGCTTTTGTCTTCCTTGAACGTGGAGCTTTTTTCCGGGTCGTTGACGTAATGGATGCCGAAATGTTGATGAAGAGATTGCCGGGTCATGAAGCGTCGACGTTGATGTTGTCGGGTTGTCCTCCCAGGCTGGATTCTGTCTCCAAGCCGGGTCTTTCTGAATTTTTTCCAACCCCAGTAGCATGTATATCATCTGTAGCCCCCGAGCGCCGGGTTTGTTTAGGCCTTTAACAACCCGGGGGGTCTGTGAACTTGTGTTTTGGTAACGAACAAAGTCTGTTTTTTCACAAATTCTGGCTTGATAGCCCCCGAGGCTTGAGGCGACTCGAGGAGTCATCTTCAAGCTCTTTGTTCCTGAAATAAAACACATGAATGCATTACACCGTTCGTGATATATAAAACAAAATTAAATAATAATTTTGATGACTTTGTCAACTTGTGTTCAAGTTATTAATCGTTCGACTCGACTAAGTAGGCTTTCGTGTGGACTTTTTTCATGGAATATGATATGTTCAGGGTCGACAAAGTCCATGATAGGCATCAGAGTCGATTGACAATACCGTACCCACTACTTGGTCGGTTACGAGTTGCATCTGACTTAGTAAAGAACGAACGTAAAATTATTTCGCTGATATGTAGGGCACCCATGTTTGAACTGTGCATCGTGGCAAATAGTCCTCTTTGGTAACCTTACGACTCAACTTTATGAGAAGAAATTATAGCCCCCGAGATTAACTCAAAGGTGCTGGATATATATAATTGACTGGAAAAAAAAGTGAAAACCCTATCCTACTTTCCCCTTTCTACTTCCACTCCAGTGCTTGCCTCGCTCACTCGACAATTGTTTCTTCCCCTTTTGTTAGGGTTTTCTTCCTCTGGGCGGCGGCGACTTGTCTCCTCGCCATAGAGATCTTGATCTACCCCGCCTCCTTCCCTCCGCCGGCGGTCGGGGTCCCTTGACCCTGACCATGGCAGCAACGGACGAAGCGATGGGGACCCTACCGCTCGTGGACATGGTTTCTTCGGGCAAGAGAACTAAGGAAGATGGTGCATCCTCGGGTGCGGCGGAAACGGATCTGGCGGCAATGATGGAAGAATTGAGTCTGAAGGAAGACGATCTGCAGGACGTAGTGGTAGAGGAGGATGAACTTCCGGCTGAAGCAACCCGCTGGATGGCTCTGGCTAGGGTTCATACGGAGAAATCTTACAACCAGTATTGGTTCTACAGGAACGTGCGGGTCACATGGGATCTGGCGAAGGAAGTTAAAATCAGACCTCTGGAGGATAACTTGTATACGTTACAGTTCGCGTGCCTTGGCGATTGGGAGCGTGTAATGGAGGAGGGTCCGTGGACTTTCAAGGGCAAAGCGGTGATCTTGGCACCCTATGATGGTTTCACTAAACCCTCCTTGATCGATCTCACCAAACTGGACATATGGATGCAGATCCACGACCTTCCGGATGGTTTCTTCCCTAAGATCAAAGCGCTCTCGGCGACGGTTGGAGAGTTCATTTACGCTGAGCCGAAGTCCCAAGATTTTGAGGGGAACTTTGCACGGGTGAGGGTGAAGATTGATGTAACAAAGCCACTAAAGAATGCAGTTTCTCTGGTTATCAAGAAGAAGGATGTGATGCAGCGAGTGATCTTCTGGGTGAAATTCGAGAGGCTCCCGGATTGGTGTGCGGTATGTGGTTATCTGGGGCATCTGTTTAAGGAATGTGGTGACGGTGTTTGGGCACCAAAAGCACTAGTTTTTAAGGATCTGAAAGCTAGCTGGTTCAGAGGCCCGGGCAGCGGTCTTGGTGAAGGAAGAGGCAACAGTAACAGAGGGGGAAGAGGTCGAGGCCGATCAGGCGGTGGCCGGAGTCGCGGTGCAGCATATGATAACCATTCTGAGGATTTTATGGACTCAGATGAACGCCAAGATGACATCACAATGGATGATGCTGATCTGAACAGGAAGAGGGGGATGATAGTTGCTTCGCTGGGTAACAAAGCAAACGGCCCCCAACCTTCAATCCAGGGAGGCAAAACTCCTATGGTGCAGAAAGCAAAAGCTCCAGAGAGCCCCTCGTCCAAGCAAGAGCCGAAGAGAAACAAGCCAAGTTCAAGTGATTCTACCAACACAAAGAGCACAGCTCAAACCAAAACTTCTGATGCGCGTTTGGCGGGCCTCCCGGTGGGGTCGCGCCTAGCGCAATGAGTTGCCTGGTGTGGAACTGTCGTGGGGCTGACAAACCCGCGACAGTTCGAGAGCTTCGAGATCTCTCGAGGCAACATGCCCCCTCTATTGTATGCATGTTAGAAACCCAAATAGAGGGCTCACGTGTTGAGAATATGGTAGGATCATTAGGCTTTGATAAGAGTTTTGCTGTAAGCAGTAGAGGTAGAAGTGGTGGTCTTGGTATTTTTTGGAACGAAGCAATAAAGTTGGAAATTCTTGGCTACTCAGAGTATCATATAGATGTACTTGTGAAAGAGTTATTCCCGGTGCAAACTAGGATTACTTTTGTCTATGGAGAAGCACAAACGCAAGAATGATATAAAACATGGGATATGTTGTGTGGTATTGCAAACACCAGCAGTCATCCATGGGTTGCGATCGATGACTTCAATGAAGTGCTACATGGCCACGAGCATGATGGAGTATGCGCGAGAAGCCAAGCACAGATGGATCTATTCCGCGACGCTCTGGATACTTGCAGCCTTACTGATATTGGTTACAAAGGGCAGAGCTGGACGTTTGAGAAAAAAGTAGCTGGAGGAACATTTACAAGGGTGAGGTTGGATAGAGCAGTGGCTACGCCGGACTGGTTAATGGCGTTCCCGACAGCAGAGGTTAAACACCTGGCGGCAGCTAGCTCAGATCACGTACCCTTGTTTCTTACGCTGCAAGAATTGCATGCATGCAGGCGGGGCCCAAAACCTTTTAAATATGAAGTATGCTGGGAGCGGGATGAGTCGCTTGGTCCGGTAGTGGCCAGCCAGTGGACAGCGGCGCCAGGCGAGTCAGTGGAGCAGGTCAAGACAAAGCTACAGGGGCTGTCGGGAGAACTATCTACCTGGGATCGCGTGCACTTTGGAAATGTGTGAAAGGAAATCAGTGAATTAAAAACAAAACTACATATTTGCCGTGCAACACCAGGGAGATCAGGGCCGACTAGGGAGGAGATAAAAATCACAGATCGACTTGTTGAACTGTTTCACCGAGAGGAGATACTATGGCGGCAGCGTGCTCGTATTGACTGGTCGATCCACGGTGATAAGAACACATATTTTTTCCATTTGCGTGCGGGCAGGCGAAGAAGGAAAAACCAAATAAAAGAACTAGTTCGCCCGGATGGTTCGATGACAGATAATGCTATGGAGATGGAGCAAATGGCGACGTCCTTTTACAAAACCATGTACACGTCTGAAGGTGTAGCAAATATGGAGCCCGTGTTGGACACTATTCCACGCAAAGTCACTGATATGATGAATGATGCTTTGAATGCTCCATACAGAGAAGAGGAAGTTAAATCAGCTCTTTTTCAGATGTTCCCGACTAAAGCTTCGGGCCCGGACGGATATCCAGCTCATTTCTTCCAGCGTCACTGGGAGGTTTGTGGAGATGATGTGACAAAGGCAGTGTTAAGAATAGTAGAGGGCACAGAATCAGCAGCGTGCATTAATGAAACAGTCCTGGTGCTAATACCAAAGGTAAAAAACCCTACTTTGTTAACTCAATTCAGACCGATTAGCCTTTGCAACGTACTATATAAGATTGCCTCGAAAGTGATCGCTAATCGTCTGAAAGTGATTTTACCTGAGATAATTTCTGAAGAGCAATCAGCGGTTGTTCCTGGAAGGTTGATAACCGATAACATTATCACATCTTATGAATGCCTCCACTTCATGAAGAGGAACAAAGCAAAAAAGCACCAATCCTTTGCACTCAAGCTCGACATGATGAAGGCATATGACAGGGTCGAGTGGCCCTACCTGAGGGCGGTGATTATGAAATTGGGCTTCACAGAAAGATGGGTAAATATAGTCATGAGCCTAGTAACGTCTGTCAAGTTCTTGGTGTTATTCAATGGGAACAAGTTGGAAGAGTTTGAGCCATCCAGAGGAATCAGACAAGGGGACCCAATCAGTCCATATTTGTTCTTGCTAGCAGCAGAGGGCCTGTCGTGCCTTTTAAAATCCAAGAGTGAGTCATCCCATCTGAGTGGTTTACAAGTGGCACCGTCGGCGCCCCAAGTAAGTCACTTATTATTTGCTGATGACAACCTGCTGTGTAAGGCAAGTATTGCGGGTGCTGAAGAGGTGAACCTAGTACTGAACAGTTACTGTGAAGCTTCGGGCCAACGGATTAACTTTGCTAAATCATCTATTTACTTTAGTAAGGGTGTTCCTGATAGCACTCGGGATGTCATCAAAGAGTCTCTCAATGTCCCTAATGAAACACTCAATGAGAAGTACCTGGGTATGCCGTCTAACATAGGTACTTCAAAAAATGGGGTCTTCAAATACCTGAAAGATCGGCTATGGAGCAAAGTGCAGGGTTGGCTTGAGAATACTATGTCTACAACGGGAAAAGAGGTATTGGTAAAAGCGGTGGCACAAGCTGTACCGGTTTTTTCCATGTCCTGTTTCAAGTTACCAAGGGGACTCTGTGAACATCTTAATATGCTTATAAGAAAATTCTGGTGGGGATCGAAGGATGGCAAGAGGAAACCTCATTGGGTCTCTTGGAAGTCGATGACAGAGCCAAAAGGCATGGGGGGGCTTGGGTTCAAGGAATTCGAGCTCTTTAACCTATCTATGTTAGCGCGTCAAGCATGGAGACTCCTTCAGAATCCCGACACTCATCCAAGTCACGCGTCTTAAAGAGCGTATACTTCCTTGATACAGATATTTTGCATGCAAATCTTGGCAGTCATCCAAGTCAGGTATGGCGTGCGATTGTGGAAGGCCGGGACACCCTAAAGCAAGGCATTATCCGACGCATAGGCAATGGTGAAACTACGTATATATGGGCTGATACCTGGCTGCCAAGGGATGAGATGATGCGACTTTACGGGTGCCGGGTGGCCGATCCACCAAACCGGGTTGCCGAACTGATAGATAACACAAGTGCTACATGGAATGTACAACTTGTTAATCAAGTTTTCATGGCGATGGATGCTAAGGTAATCTTAAGTATACCTTTATGCACGCATAACACGGATGATTTTTGGAGCTGGAACTATGAAAGGAATGGTGTTTTCTCGGTCAAGTCAGCATATCGCATGCTAGTGGAAACGAGACGGCGTCGGGAGGCATGGGTCGAAGGTACAGCAGGCTCTTCAACGACATCAGTTGAAGAAGGATCGTGGAAAACATTATGGAACACCAAGGTTCCAGGGAAAGTTAAGATGTTCTTGTGGCGATTATCACGCCAGTCCCTCCCGACGGAAGATGTTCGGGCCCATAGACACATGACAGACAGCTCTGCATGCGGGATGTGTGGCTCGCTAGATTCATGGCGTCACTCCTTGCTAAACTGCACATCGTCGCGGTGTGTGTGGGCGCTAGTTGATGATGACCTAGCCCAAATGATGGTCGCCACTACCGAACCAAAAGCCAAGCTGTGGCTGTTCACGCTGATGGATTCCCTGTCACACGAGCAATTTGTGTTGCTAGCAGTCACGCTGTGGGCTATATGGACAGCACGGCGGCGGGCAATCCATGAAGGTATATTTTAAACTCCACATGCCACTACAGAATTTGTAAAAAGATTCATAATGGAGCTGGAGGTGCTTGAGAATATGACGGTAAAAGCAGTGCGAGGCGGCCTTCTTGGCCAGACTAGGCCACGAGCACCACCGGTGGGCTGGTTTAAAATCCATGTCGATGCCGGCGTCAGAACTGGGAGGGGTGGTTCAGCAGCTGCGGTTTGCAGAGATCATCAAGGCAACTACATGGAAAGTTCGGCATTGGTCATTGCGGGAGTGGACGACCCGGCTATTCTGGAGACAATTGCATGTCGAGAAGCACTTGCGCTGGCGGAAGATCTCAACCTTAACAATCTGATGATCGCTTCCGATGCTAAGCAAGTAGTCAATGATATTTCAAAAGCACACAAGGGCAGAAACGCTGCAATTGTTCAAGAGATTAAAAGTAGAGCTTCTTCTTTTTCCTGTAATTTTGTGTTCGAAGGTCGTGCGGCTAATGGAGACGCACATAAACTTGCCAAATATTCACTCTCACTAGGGCTGGGGCGCCACATCTGGTTAGGCCAACCCCAGGCTCCGACTTGTATCCCACACTCTGTGGAATTTGATGAATAAATTGGCTTTTTCCCCTAAAAAAAACTTCCACTCCAGTCGCCGCCGCGCCTCCACTCCACTCCATTTATTAGCTTCTCCCCTTCAGTCCGCGCGTCGCCGCGTCTCAACCCCACTCCATTCCGGCCATGGCCGCCATCGTCGAGAACGTCATGGGCTGGCGCCCCGGCGGTGTAAATACCGTGGCAAGTGCCGCCTCCCTCTCCCCCGCCGTCGACTACGACGGCGAGGACCGCATCAGCGCCCTCCCCGACGACCTCCTCCGCAGCATCGTCTCACGCCTCCCCGTCAAGGACGCAGCCCGCACCGCCTCCCTCGCCTCCCGCTGGCGCCACCTCTGGCGCTCCACCCCGCTCTCCCTCAACGACGCCGACCTGCCCCGATCCGTCGTCGCCCGCGCCCTTGCCGACCACCCGGGCCCCTTCCGCGCCATCCACATCACCCGCTGCCGGTTCGCGTCCCACGAGCGCGAGATCGCAGAGTGGCCGCGCCTCTTCGCTGCCAATGGCATCCAGCACCTCGTCCTCGTCAACGACGCCGACCTCGCCAGGTTCCCCCCCGACGCCGTGCGCCTCCCCGCGGACATCCTCCGCTGCGCCTCACTCCATCGCCTCTTCCTGGGTTTCTTCACGTTCCCGGACACCGCTGGTCTCTCCCGCCGAGCCGACGTCCTGCCCCGCCTCCAGGAACTCAGCATGTTCACGACCAGCATCAGCGACGAGGACCTCGACTACATGCTCGCTTGCAGCCCGGTTCTGGAGAAGCTCGCGTTCGTGCTCAGCTGTACACCCGATTTCATCCATCTACGGAGCAGAAGCCTCCGGTGCGTGCTCCTCTGGATCTTCATGGCAGACGAGGTTGCCGTGGTGGATGCCCCGCTCCTGGAGCGGCTCTTCTTGCTGGAAGCGCCCCGTGGAGGACATGCTGAGAGTACTATGATGATCAAGATTGCTCATGCGCCCAACCTGCAGGTGCTCGGCTTCTTGGAGCCAGGATTTCACCGGCTGCAGATCGGCGACAATGTCATTGAGGTATAAACTTCCCAAGATTCCATGGATTGCTAATAATGTGTATAGAGAATAGAGATGCATGACATATATATCTGCTTTTGGTGCATTGTTCCACCATTGCAGCCTGGCACAAAGCGGAGCCCAAGCACAGTGCTTCCAAGCATCAAGATATTGGCATTTAAAGTTAATTTTGGTGTCATAGAGCATGTCAAGATGCTGGTGGCCTACCTCAGATGCTTTCCCAACATTGAGACGCTGCACATCGAGGTGAGATCCTAGCACCCCATGCAATTATTCAGTCGGTTTAGCACCTAAAGTCTTTCATGCATTGGCACTCATACTACTATTTATTAGCAATGGAAATTATTGCTTCTTGCATTATCTATCTCTAATTAACCATTTACTGATATGATGTTCCATTCTTTATAACTGAACCCACTGGAAGTGGTTATTTGGCACTCATACCACTATTTATTAGCAATGGAAATTATTGCTTCTTGCATTATCCATCACTAACGAACCATTTACTGATATGACATTCCAGTCTTTGACTGAACCCACTGGAAGTAGTTATTTGGCACTCATACCACTATTTATTAGCACTGGAAATTATTGCTTCTTGCATTATCCATCTCTAATTAACCATTTCCTGATATGATGTTCCAGTCTTTAACTGAACCCACTGGAAGTGGTTAATTGGCACTCATACCAGATACCACTATTTATTAGCAATGAAATTATTGCTTCTTGCATTATCCATCACTAACGAACCATTTACTGATATGACATTCCAGTCTTTGACTGAACCCACTGGAAGTAGTTATTTGGCACTCATACCACTATTTATTAGCACTGGAAATTATTGCTTCTTGCATTATCCATCTCTAATTAACCATTTCCTGATATGATGTTCCAGTCTTTAACTGAACCCACTGGAAGTGGTTAATTGGCACTCATACCAGATACCACTATTTATTAGCAATGAAATTATTGCTTCTTGCATTATCCATCACTAACGAACCATTTACTGATATGACATTCCAGTCTTTGACTGAACCCACTGGAAGTAGTTATTTGGCACTCATACCACTATTTATTAGCACTGGAAATTATTGCTTCTTGCATTATCCATCTCTAATTAACCATTTCCTGATATGATGTTCCAGTCTTTAACTGAACCCACTGGAAGTGGTTAATTGGCACTCATACCAGATACCACTATTTATTAGCAATGAAATTATTGCTTCTTGCATTATCCATCTCTAATTAACCATTTACTGATAGTATGATATTCCAGTCAACTCAACCCACTGAAGTGGTTATCTGGCACTCATACCAAGCAATGGAAACTGTTGCTTCTTGCATTATCCATCTCTAATTAACCATTTACTGATATGATGTTCCAGTCTTTAACTGAACCCACTGGAAGGAACCATGCCAAGTTCTGGCACGAGCTCTCTACTATTGAATGCATCAAGTCCCACGTCAAGAAGATGGTTATCCATGAATACAGAGGGAACAAAGTTGAACTTGAATTCCTTAAGTTCATCTCCACGAGCGCGCAAGAGCTCCAAGCTTTGTATGTTCTGCTGAACAGAGAGAGTCTTACTTCGGTGGCCAAGGCGGATAAGATGACAAGCAAACTGGTGGCTCTCTCGGGTGTACCATGGAGCTGTGATTGTAAGATGATGGTGCTAGGCCCTAAATTTCAGAATGACTGGAGCATCCAGAAAGCATCTGATCTTACCGTCGACGACCCTTTCCATTGGTGAGTTTGTGGCTGGCTATACATTTGCGTGAACCAAAGCGTTTTCTGGGGGAATCATTTGCTGTTCTACATATGCAATGTCACTGTTTAATTTGTAGGCAAGACTATGTCTGTTCTTGACAAAGAACATGAAGACTTCAACTAGAGCACGAGTACACGTGGAAGTGTTGAACTGTCTGTGCTATGCTTCATTCAGAATGGACCGTATTATGTAATGCCCCTATGTTTGTTCCTAGTCTAGTAAAAGACTAGTATCAGGATGCCAAACGCTGTGTGCTTTTATTTCTGCTATATATTTCGGTGTTGCTTCATAAACCAGCAAGCAATCTTGGATCTACTATGTACTCTACCCTTCCAGTCAGCCTAGACCTGTTGATCAAGTAGCACCTGAAGGTGGAAAGAACGATCTGCCTTACTGCTCACCCACACTGAGTTAATCTGCATATTGACCACTCCACGCCCAGATCGTAACACTTCACTAGACTGCCGCCACCGCAAGAAGATGCTTTATATGGTCGGCGTGTTTGTTATGGAACCTTTATCATGTGTCGCCTCCCTCCTTGCAAACACGTCGGGCATCCCTTGTGCTTCCTATCAACCCCATTGAACACGGTTTCGTAAACAAACTGCAAAATCAGACTACGGCATCATTGCGATGACTGCAAATCGCCCCCTCCTTGCCCAGGACGCTGTAAATTTTTGTCCATGTTTTTGAGAATGGAAGAGCCCTTGCTCGAGGCAGACGTTGGCATGGTGATCCTCGAAGCAAAGGCGTCTACCTGAACCTCTATCAAGTTGGCTAGAAAGCAAGTTACGTACAGAGCAACTTTCTTTTCTCCTTTTTGCTGTATTGATTCTCTATTTTATTTTCTGTTTTTTAATTTTATTTGGCACTCCTTTTTTATTTTAAAAGAGCACTACTCCCCTGCTGCTTTTGGGTCATTATCGCCGCAGAAAATTCTTTGCCCGTGGATGAAGGGTAACATAAGAGGCTATGATGGACTGCCGACTGCTCCATGCTTGTGGCCGCAAGCTCACCAGGCTAGTCAAGGTCTTCCGTCTAATGATAAAATCCCAGGCCGCATAAGAGGCTACTACAGCGAGCAACCGTAAGCCTGCAAGTAAAACGCGCAGATGATGAAAATATGATACGTAGAACTTTAGCTCACGCGCCGATTGGTCTAGCTAATACTTCCTTCGTTCCTAAATAGAAGTCTTTTTGCTTCGTATATGTAGGAGTAGTCCATATTGGAATCTCTAAAAAGACTTGCATTTAGGAACGGAGGGAGTAGAATGGAATGAAGTGTTGTAGTACAGGTTAAACGGGTCACCGGGGGCAACTCACTTCAGACAAAGCATGACAATGCCAAGTTCTGGAATCCAGGCCAAACACTCTCGAGTCTATCTTTGGTGAGTATCTTTATATACGTGACTGAAGATTAACATTGCCTACTCGTCCCAAACCAAAAAAACTTACGCAGATGCGCGACGAGATGCGCCGTTCATACATTCCGGCCATGCTGATGGCCACCAGCTTGCTACTCATGGCTGCTTCATCTCCTGCTCCGAGCAACAGCACCGACCTTGCGGCGCTGCTGGCTTTCAAATCCCAGCTCTCCGACCCTTCGGCTACCATTGCCAATAACTGGACAACTTATGCGTCCTTCTGCAGCTGGACCGGTGTGTCGTGCAGCCGCCGTCACCACCAGCGTGTCACTGCTTTGGAGCTGCCGGACATTCCGCTTCATGGAGAGCTCAGCCCTCACCTCGGTAACCTCTCTTTCCTCCACACCATCAACCTAACCAACACAAACCTCACTGGTTCTATCCCAGCTGAGCTTGGAAGATTAGCTCGTCTTAGGTATCTTGATCTTGGCTACAATAGCCTGTCGGATACAATCCCGTCTAGTGTAGGAAACCTCACGAAGCTCCAATTTCTTGTCCTAAATTTCAACCAGCTCTCGGGGCAGATCCCCGGTGAGGTGCGAAACATGCGTAGCCTTAGGTACTTCTCTCTCGTAACAAATTCCATTACGGGCCTCATGCCGAATTTTTCATTTGACAACACACCTTCACTGAGCTACATAATTATGATGAACAACAGTCTGTCTGGCCCAATACCATCTGGTATTGGCTCCTTGCTCATGCTCAAGTTTCTTTACTTGAAGTGGAACCAGCTCACTGGTCCAGTACCTCCTACCATCTTCAACATGTCGAGGATTGTTGACATGCGTCTGGGGAACAACAATCTAACAGGTCATATACCAGAAAATAGAAGCTTTAGCCTCCCCATGTTGCAACAATTTGATCTCTATCAGAACAAATTCGAGGGTCAAATTCCATTGGGCCTTGCATCGTCCCAGCATCTTCAGCTACTTTCCGTTGCTGCAAATCTATTTGTGGATGTGGTGCCGGTATGGCTGGCTAAGCTACCACAACTTACGCTGATTTCTATGGGTGACAATGCCCTAGTTGGCCCGATCCCGCCTGTGCTTGGAAATCTCACCATGCTCAACTTCCTTGACATCTCGTACTCCAACATAAGCGGAGATATTCCTGTGGAATTGGGAGAACTGAGACAACTGACTTGGTTGCACCTTTCGGACAATCAACTAACAGGTCCCTTACCAGAATTTCTAGGAAATTATTCAAAAATGTCTGTCTTAAGTTTGGGATGGAATCGGCTGACTGGACCAGTACCGTCAACACTTGGAAATAACAGGCCTCTAGTGTATCTTGATATTCGAGAGAATCATCTCCAAGGGGATCTTGGTTTCTTGGCCAGCCTTTGCGATTGTCGGCAACTTCAAACCCTTGCCATATCAAATAATCCTTTCTCTGGGAGTATCCCCAGCTATTTCGGTAACCTCTCGACTAACCTGGTAGTAGTTGAAGCAAAGAATAACCATTTGGTTGGTGGGATTCCAGAAACACTATCAAATCTTAGTGGTCTTCGTCTGATAAGCTTTTCCAACAACCATCTTACCAAAGAAATACCAGAATCCATCTCTAAGTTGGAGAATCTCCAGGCACTTGATCTCGCTGGAAATAGAATGGTTGGCCAAATCCCTGTACAAATTGGTATGCTGAGAAATATTGTAGAGTTACAACTCTCGGACAATATGTTATCTGGCTCCATACCATATGCCATGGACAACCTCACCATGTTAGAGCACGTTTCATTATCTTATAACCATCTATCTTCGACAATACCATCAAGCTTCTTTTATCACAGTAACCTTATCCAACTAGATCTGTCACATAATTCCCTAACCGGTACATTACCTTCTGAACTTAGCCATATGCAAAGTATGGACGTGATGGATCTTTCTAGTAACCTCTTGGGTGGTAGCCTTCCAAGTTCATTCGGACAGGTTGCCATGTTATTAACCTACCTAAATCTTTCACACAGCTCATTTAAGGGTTTAGTCCCAAACTCTTTCGGCCGCTTAACCAACTTAGAAACATTGGACCTATCGTCAAACAATCTTTCAGGTACAATACCAGAATACCTCGTTAACTTCACCTACCTTTCTTCTCTGAACCTCTCCTTCAATAGGTTAGAAGGGCAAATACCAAATGGACGTGTTTTCTCAAACATCACCTTGCAATCTTTGATGGGGAATGTTGGGCTATGTGGTGCTCCTCGTCTAGGACTGTCACCGTGTCCGCACAAGTCTCACTTGACTTATAGTCGACACATCCTCAAATTTATACTCCCGGTTGTCATCATTGGAGTTGGTGCATTTGCAACCACCATGTACCTAATGGTCAGAAAGAAAAATAAGAAACAATCTTATGGTACGGCTTCTACTAGCATGACTGATCTGATCAGCCATAGGTTAGTATCCTACCATGAGATTGCTCGTGCCACTGAAAATTTCAATGAGGACAACCTACTTGGTACCGGTAGTTTTGGCAAAGTTTTCAAAGGCCAACTAGATGATGGTTTGGTGGTTGCAATAAAAGTGCTCAATATGCAAGTCGAGCAGGCTGTGAGGAGTTTTGATGCTGAATGTCAAGTGTTGCGCATGGCTCGGCATCGCAACTTAATACAAATATTAAATGCGTGTTCCAGCCTGGATTTCAAGGCACTGCTCCTTCAGTACATGCCCAATGGTAGCATGGAGACACACTTGCACAATGAAATAAGGGAACCACTAAGATTCATCCAGAGATTGGACATTATGCTTGGCGTGTCAGAGGCAATGGAGTACCTGCACCATCATCATTTCCAAGTTGTCTTGCACTGCGACCTGAAGCCTAGCAATGTGTTGTTCGATGACGACATGACGGCGCATGTTGCCGACTTTGGCATTGCAAAGTTACTTCTACGTGATGACAACTCCATGGTTTCAGCAAGTATGCCGGGGACAATTGGGTACATGGCCCCTGGTATGTACTTGTTATGATCACACAGAAGCAATTTATTTGAATAGATAACCATCATTTATTGGTTTGATTAATTAATTATGTTGATTTTTTTTTTGGCTTGACCAGAGCTAGCATTCATGGGAAAGGCATCACGAAAGACTGACATGTTCAGCTTCGGGATCATGTTGCTTGAAGTCTTCACAGGGAAGAGGCCCACAAACGCTATGTTCGTTGGAGAATCTAGCCTTAGGCAGTGGGTTTCGCAAGCATTTCCAGCAAAGCTCGTTGATGTTTTGGATGAGAAGCTACAGCAGGGTGAAGAAATGAACCTTGCCTTCCATCACCAAACAATTAATACTTCATCGTCGTCATCATCCATTTCCTGCAATGGAAACTTTCTTGTGTCGATATTCCAGCTGGGTCTAGAGTGTTCGGACGATTCTCCCAGTCAGAGGGCAAGCATGAGCGACGTGGTCGTGAGGCTCAAAAACATTAAAAAGGATTACTCTGCTTTCATGGCAGCAACTCAAAGCGCGCAACAACGTTCATGAGATAATGTTTTAGTGCGTCTATGTAGTGCATAATTTTCACTTTTCCACTCATATGGTAGTTATTTTAAGAAAATAGCAATACACCTGTGGAAAGAGGATTTTCTGCAACTGGTTGCCGGTGCAAGTAATATTCTCTCTCCTCTTCATTTTTTTCTGATTCTCAAAAAATGTGAAATAATTCAGGAATGTTAGTAATGCTACGTAATGTGTACTTGTAAAGATTCATCCAATAATGCAATGATTTGTGAATTAGACAAAAATGACAAGATTTAAACGAATAGTGTGTTTTCATCTTGAGTTTGATTGGATAATTTAGCTATCAATTCTTGAAAGTTGACATGCCTTGCGTAGTTGTGTTGGCTTATGCTCTGCTATAGAACGGGGCAGTGAGTGCACGGATATTCAGTTATTCACTGATTACTTGCGCACATAGGTACACATGAGTAAAAATTCTTAGCATCAATCAGGAACCGTATAGGTGCTTACTGGCACTGCCTGTTGTGATTTACTTCCTGTACCACAAGAGAGTTCATCATTCATGGGTGGCTGACAGGGCATCTTCAGTTTAAGCTGCCGGCGTCGTTACTATGTGGTTTGAATCTGAATTTGCACTAAAACTGGTAGTGAAGTTCTTATTTTCGTCTGGTTTAGATCCCTAGACCATTGTGTTACACATGTGGAGCGTCAACAAAAGCCCGTGCGTTGTCTATGATGTTGCGCACATGTTATTTCTGCAGTAAGAAGCTTTCAGAGGGCATAGCTTCAAAGTTATTTCTGCAGAAGCTTTTTTCCTTTCAGTAAACAGGAATGCAAATGCTCCATTTGCGGCTTCAGAAGGTGGTAGTGTCTTCATAAGAAGATCATCTGATTTCCCATTCGGAACTTCCTTCGAAATTTTGAAGTCTTTTCTGGTTGATGTTTATGCTTCACACCGTTTCTCCCCTCTTTTGCTTTGAGATTTCTGCATGTTCCGGCTATTGCTGATAACCTAACATTATATATGAGTTGATCCCCATGTGTGTGTGCCTGAAGTCCGAACTATTGAGACGATCATTCAGTTGTTTGCCATGTTTACTTGTGTCGATAAAATCTCAAAAGTTGATTAATTGGTGGTGACTTGTTATTAACTACTCCCTCTGTTCATAAATATAAGATGTTTTGAAATATAAACTACATATGAACTGAAATGGGTGAACAAACACACCAAAACGTGTCTATAGACATCCGGTTCAAAAAAAAGTTAGAACATCTTATATTTGTGAACGGAGGGAGCAGTTAAACTCCGAACTTGCCAGCCAAACTCAGGGTGGACGTCTGATTCCGCCCTTTCCCACCACCGCCATAGTATCATCCCCTTCCCAGCTACCTCGCGCCAGGAAAACCTTGCCCGGTGGACGGCGGTCATGCCTCCTTTGCGCCGCAAGAGCTCTTGGCGGCAGCCATTTTCAGCGGAGGCTATCCTGAGATATAACTCCTGGGGAGGCTTTCTGATGGCTGAAAAGTATGAAAACTAGAGTGGTGACGGTTCAACAGTTACATGACTACATGAGAGAAACTATAAAACTGAAACTGAAAGTTTTTCTGCATCAATAAAATAACAGATAATACTGTTCAGGAATATGTAGCAGCAAAAGCTGCAATGCAGAAATCAGGAGCACACCTAAGTAGCTTGGTATACTCTGATCATCTGATGATGATGAAATTGACATAGACGACATCAAACAGGGGAAAATAAAATTAGCATAAACATGTTCGGAAGGAGGATCAGACTGATCTTTTACATCAGGATTAAACAGAGTAGATAACAGTTACTAGTACACTCTGAATGAAGCATAGTACAGCTAGCTTAAACACTTTCAGACACTCATTCTCTAGTTGAAATCTTCATGTTCTTTGTCAAGAACAGACATACTTGCCTACAAACTAAACAGTGCCCTTGCATATGAAGAACAGTAAATCACTCTCTGCAGAGAAAGAAAAAAAATCTTTTGATCATGTAAATGTATAACCAGCCTCAATTCATTAGTGAAAAGGGTCGTCGACAGTAAGATCAGATGCCTTCTGGATGCTCCAATTACTCTGAATTTCAGGGCCTAGCACCATTATCTTGCAATCACAGCTCCATGCTACCTCCGAGAGATCCACCAATTTGCTTGTCATCTCTGCCTGCTTGGACACCGAAGTAAGACTCTGTCTGTTTAGCAGAACATACAATGTCTGTAGCTCTTGCGCTTTCCTGGAAATGAACTTAAGGAATTCAAGTTCACTTCGTTTCCCTCTATATTTATGGAAAACCATCTTCTTGAGGTGCGACTTGATGCATTCAACTAGGGAGCTCCTGCCAGAACTTGGCATGGTTTTTTCCAGTGCGTTCAGCTATAGACTGAAACATCATATCAGTAAATGGTGCATTAGAGAGATGGATCATGCAAGAGGTAATGATCTTCCATTGCTCATAAATAGTGGTATGGGGGTCAAGTAACTGATTGAATAATTGCATGGGATACAAGGATATCACCTCGATGTGCAGCGTGTCAATGTTGGGAAAGCATCCGAGGTAGGCCACCGTCATCTTGACATCCCTTAAGACACCAAAATTAACCTTCAAAGCCAATATATTGACGCTTGGAACCACTGTACTTGGGCTCGGCACTGTGCCAGGCTGCAATGGCCAAACATGCACCAAAAGAAGCAAATATGTCACCTCATACATATCAACAGGTTTCCCAAGCATTACTATGTACCGAGAGAGTGATGGAATCCTGGAAAGTTCATACATTGATGTTATTGTCGCCGATCTGCAGCCGGTGAAATCTTGGCTCCAAGAAGCCGAGTGCCCGCAGGTTGGGCACACAAGCAATCTTGATCATCACAATACTCCTATCGTCACCTCTGCGGGGCGCTTCCAGCAGGAAGACCACGCACCGGAGGCTCTTGCAGCGGAGGTGGAAGGCATCGGGGGTACCGCTGAATACGAACGTGAGCTTCTCCAGAACCGGGCTGCAATCGAGCATGTAGAGCAGGTCCCATTCGCTGATGCTGCAAGCAAACATGCCGAGCTCCTGAAGGCGAGGCAGCACGGAGGCACGGAGGCAGAGATGTCCGTGAACGGTGTGTGGTCCAAGTACACCGCGGGAGAGAGCAGCGGTGTCCGGGAACGTAAAGAATCCCAGGAAGAGGCGCTGGAGTGAGGCGCAGCGGAGGATGTCGGTGGGGAGCTTGGCGACGCCCTCGTCGTTGACGAGGACGAGGTCCAGGATGCCCTTGGCGGCGAGGAGGCCCAACCACTCCGCGAGCTCACGCCCGTGGGATGCGAACCTGCAGCGGGCGATGTGGGTGGCGCGGAAAGGGCCCGGGTGGTCTGCGAGGACGCGAGCGACCGCAGAGGGGGACAGGTCGGCGTCGCTAGGGCTGGACACGAGCCGAGCCGAGCCGAGTTTGATCTGAGCTAGGCTTTGGCTCGCCCATGAGCGAGCTGGCTCGGCTCGGCTCGGTTGGTGAACGAGCCTACTTTTATTGGCTCGGCTCGTCTTGCCTCCTGCTCGGTCCAGCCCGAGCGGCTCGTGTGAGTGAGTGCCGATGTATGTTCAGTCTTCAATATGCATGGGAGCGGCCGGTGTGTGCGTGCGCGCCGCTGGGCGATGCCGGTGAAGTGTGGGTGCGTGTGTGTGCTCGCAAAGTCTCCTCCACGTGGCCGGCTGCTGGGGTCATCGTCGGGAGAGGAGGGCATGGACTGGAGGCCATACCTGCTTTTGCCGGCGAGGAATCACGACAACGACGAACGGCGGCGTCCGGCGCAGCGGCGAACAGGCACATACGCCGTCGGTGTCGACGGCGAGCCATAGAGCTTCATGCGCGGCGAGGAGCGCGGCGTAGGGTGGTGGCCACTGGCTGGACGGCGGCGGGGCGGCAAGCCGCAAACCCTAAGCAGCGGCGGCTGCATTCGCTCGCTGGGGGACGCACATGTGAGTCGGGGTGCTTTTAATGGGCTTGGGCTGCTCCTGTAGGCTGCTATGTCTAGGCAATGGGCTGAGAATTATCTAAAAAAATTAATTGGGCTGCAAAACGAGCCACCGAGTTGGACCGAGCGGAAACCGGCTCGGCTCGGTCGTCGAACGGGCCTAAATTTGCTAGCTCGGCTCGGCCTATTTTCTTGTTGGGCCGAGCTGAGTTGGGCTGAGCTGGAGCGAGTTTCGGGCCGAGCCGAAAAGCTCGCTCGAGCGTCCAGTCCTAGGCGTCGCTGAGGATGAGCGGGGTGGAGCGCCAGAGGTGGCGCCACCGGGAGCACGAGGGCAGCGGTTCGGACGGCGTCCCTGACGGGGAGGTGGGAGACGATGTTGCGGAGAAGGTCGTAGGGGAGGACGCTGATGCGGTCGTCGCCGCCGTACTCAATGGCAGGGGTGAGGGAGGTGGCACTTGCCAGGGCAATTCCACCTCGGTGATAGGTTTTATAAAATATGTTGGGTACCAGATCTATTGTATATCTTAGTATCATTTTGACAAAGGAGTACAATAGTGATCTAGAAGTAGATCACTGGACAGCGGTCAAAATTATCCTTAGAGGACTAAGGAAATATTTCTTGGTTATGGAGGTGATAAAAGAGTTACGTCGATGCAAGCTTTTGACACCGATCTAGATAACTCTAAGTCTCGATCTAGATACATATTAAAAGTGGAAGCATTAGCTAAAGTAGCTCCATGCAGAGTATTATAGACATAGAAATTTGTAAAATACAGTTGGAAAGCTCGCGTAAAAGTTTGCTATCAAAGACCTCGGTATTCTTTTCATCCGCGATTTCCCACTTCTCTGTCTCTGGGTGAATGCCTCTACCAGAGGTTATGCGCCAGCTTGGGAAAGCCTTAAGTCATATCTTAATCTGTCCGCGATAGAAGTTGCGGAGGAATGAAACGACAATTTCGGTATAGGAAGAGAGAGGGATTGTGCTTTCGACCGTGGCGAGATAGGATAGACTTGGGATTCTTTCTTGGCCCTTGATTGCCAACACTCTGGGGCTGAAGGATCTGAAAATGTTGCAGACCCGTAGACTAAACTTCTCTCACAAACAAAACATGATCACTCTTTGGGTGTTAATCACATAGCGATGTGAACTAGATTATTGACTCTAATAAACCCTTTGGATATTAGTCACATGAAGATGTGAACTAATCACATAAAGATGTGAACTATTGGTGTGAAATCACATGACGATGTGAACTAGATTATTGACTCTAGTGCAAGTGGGAGACTGAAAGAAATATGCCCTAGAGGCAATAATAAAGTTGTTATTTATATTTCCTTATATCATGATAAATGTTTATTATTTATGTTAGAATTGTATTAACCGGAAACTTAGTACATGTGTGAATACATAGACAAACAAAGTGTCCCTAGTATGTCTCTACTTGACTAGCTCGTTAATCAAAGATGGTTAAGTTTCCTAGCCATAGACATGTGTTGTCATTTGATGAACGGGATCACATCATTAGAGAATGATGTGATGGATAAGACCCATCCATTAGCTTAGTATTATGATCATTTAGTTTATTGCTATTGCTTTCATCATGACTTATACATGTTCCTCTGACTATGAGATTATGCAACTCCTGAATACCGGAGGAACACCTTGTGTGCTATCAAACGTCACAACGTAACTGGGTAATTATAAATATGCTCTACAGATGTCTCCGAAGGTGTTTGTTGGGTTGGCATAGATCGAGATTAGGATTTGTCACTCCGTGTATTGGAGAGGTATCTCTGGGCCCTCTCGGTAATGCACATCACTATAAGCCTTGCAAACAATGTAACTAATGAGTTGGTCACGGAATGATGCATTATGGAACGAGTAAAGAGACTTGCCGGTGACGAGATTGAACTAGGTATGATGATACCGACGATCGAATCTCGGGCAAGTAACATACCGATGACAAAGGGAACAACGTATGTTGTTATGCGGTTTGACCGATAAAGATCTTCGTAGAATATGTAGGAACCAATATGAGCATCTAGGTTCTGCTATTGGTTATTGACCAGAGATGAGTCTCGGCCATGTCTACATAGTTCTCGAATCCGTAGGGTCCGCACGCTTAACGTTCGATGACGATATGTATTGTGAGTTATGTGATTTGATGTACCGAAGGTTGTTGGGAGTCCCGGATGAGATCACGTACATGACGAGGAGTCTCGAAATGGTCGAGACGTAAAGTTCAATATATTAGAAGGCTATATTCGGACATCAGAAAGGTTCTGAATGGTTTGGGTATTTTTGGGAGTACCGGAGAGTTGCGGGAATTCGCCGGGAAAAGTATTGGGCCTTAGTGGAAAGGAGAGAAGGGCCACAAGAGGAGGCCCCCCCATGGGCTGATCTGAATTGGACTAGGGAGGGGGCGGCGCCCCCCTCTTTCCTTCTCCCTCTCCTTCCTTATTCTCCTACTTGGACTAGGAAAGGGGGAAACCTACTCCTACTAGGAGTAGGAATCCCCCCTTTGGGAGCGCCCCTTGTGGCCGGCCCTCCTCCTCCCCTTCTTTATATATGGGGGAGGGGGCACCCCATAGACACAGAAGTAGATTTGTCTTAGCCGTGTGTGGTGCCCCCTCCACAGTTACACACCTCGGTCATATCGTCGTAGTGCTTAGGCGAACCCCTGCGCTGGTAACTTCATCATCACCGTCGCCATGCCGTCGTGCTGACGGAACTCTCCTTCGGCCTCAACTGGATTAAGAGCCCGAGGGACGTCAGCGAGATGAACGTGTGCTAAACGCGGAGGCGTCGTACGTTTGGTACTTAGATCAGTTGGATCACGAAGACGTTCGACTACATCAACCGCGTTACTTAACGCTTCCACTTTCGGTCTACGAGGGTACGTAGACACACTCTCCCCGCTCGTTCTCTCCCCGCTCGTTGTTATTCTTCTCCTAGATAGATCTTGCGTGATCGTAGGCAAATTTTGAAATACTACGTTCCCCAACAATGCCTTCATTTTATGAAACGCAACAAGGCCAAGGGAAATCAACATTGTGCTCTTAAGCTTGATATGATGAAGGCCTATGATAAGGTGGAATGGACTTATCTTAGAGCAATTGTGCTCAAATTGGGCTTCACCACCAATTGGGTCGACATAGTAATGGGGCTACACTGTCAAATTTTCGGTGTTATTTAATGGGAAGAAGTTGCAGGAGTCCAAACCTTTTGTTATACGGCAAGGGGACCCCATATCCCCTTACTTGTTCTTGATTGCAGCAGAGGGCCTTTCGTGCCTCCAAAAATCTAGAAGTGAGTCATCAAATCTTCATGGTCTGAAAGTGGCGCCCACGACCCACTTGTTCTTGATTGTGCTTTCGTGCGCTAGTTCCAGATGACAACTTGCTGTTTTTCAAGGCGAATGGTATGGGTGCTCAAGAGGTGCACCAGCTGTTGGATATATATTGTAATGTTGCAGGTCAGCATATCAATTATGATAAGTCTTCAATCTTTTTTAGTAAGGGAGTTCCAGAGTGGGTGAGAGCTGAAATTAAAGGAATCCTTAACGTGCCAAGTGAAACCCTCAATGAGAAATACTTGGGCATACCATCTGACATTGGGACATCAAAGAATGGGGCTTCTAAATATTTGAAGGACAGATTGTGGAACAAACTACAGGGTTGGATAGAGAGAAAATGTCATCTGCTGGAATGGAAGTTCTGGTCAAAGCAGTAGCTCAGGCAGTACCAATTTTATTTATGTCTTGTTTTAAATTGCCTAGAGGGCTTTGCGAGCATCTCAATTTGTTAATTCAGAAAATTTGGTGGGGCAGCAAAGATGGTCATCGTAAACCACATTGGGTCTCGTGGAAAGAAATGAGTAAACCAAAAGGCATGGGGGCTTGGGTTTCAAAGATTTTGAACTGTTCAATTTGGCTATGTTAGCGAGGCAAGCATGGTGTATGTTGCAAGATACAGAGCCATTGAGTGCCCGTGTGGTAAGGAGTATTTATCATCCAAACTCAACAATTTTGCAGGCTACCCTCGGCAACCACCCTAGCCAGATATGGAGAGCCATCATTGAAGGAAGAGATGTTTCGAAACAGGGTTTGATCAGGCGAATTGACAATGGAACAACAACTAATATATGGGACGATAACTAGATACCTCGGGATGAGATGCTGAGATCGTATGGTAGTAGGGTTCCAAACCCCTCGGTGATGGTATCTGAACTAATAGATGCTACCTCGGCAATGTGGAATTTTCAGAGGCTGCATGAGGTGTTTATGCCGATGGATATTCCGGCCATCATGGGCATCCCCTTGTGCACAAGGAACGCGGAGGACTATTGGGGCTGGCATTTTGAGAGAAGCGGAGTCTTCACAGTGAAATCAGCTTATAGAATGCTTGTGGCAACGAAATTGAGAATGGAGGCGTGGCTGGAGGAATCGGCCGGATCCTCAAGTATAAACATTGAAGAGAAACCTTGGAAGATGTTGTGGAAAACACAAGTACCAGGAAAGATTCGAATGTTTTTGTGGAGGTTTTCCAAGCACTCAATTCCAACCGAAGATGTTAGAGCTCACCACCATATGACGAATTCTGATGCATGCGGATTATGTGGAGGACCAGATTCTTGGAGGCACTCATTGCTAGAGTGTACTGTTGCTCGGTGTACGTGGGTGCTAGTGGATGATGACATCGCTCGGCACCTCATTGCAACGACGGAACCACATGCTCGTCACTGGCTCTTTGCACTGATGGAAACATTACCTCACATGAAATTCATCAAGGTTGTTGTTACACTCTCGGCCATTTGGTCATCTAGGAGGAAAGCTGTTCATGAAGGAATTTTTCAAAGCCCTCAAGCAACACATATGTTTATTGACAGATATATTAGAGATCTAGAGATTTTAAGGGAACTGAAGTCGACACCGGTACATGCGATGCAGAAGTGCCCAGAGGCAATAGATGACAGAAGGCACCACCGACAGGATACACCAAAATCCATGTTGAAGCCGGGGTTTCAGCCAGGGGAGGTGTCGCAGCCGTAGTTTGTCGAGATGACCAAGGCAACTACATGGGTATCTCGGCTCTAGTCGTTTTGTGACTCCAAGACCCGACGACGTTGGAAGCTATTGCATGTAGGGAGGGAATAGTGTTGGCTGAAGATCTTCTTGTTCAAAATTTTATCTTGGCATCTGATGCGAAGCAGGTGGTCATGGATATCCACAATTCTAATCATGGAAAACATGTCACTATTGTTTCAGAGATACTTCATAGAGCTACCATGTTTATGTAAGTGCATCTAGTGCCCCTTAGTGATTTTGATGTATTGAAGACTTATAGGTTAAGGGACAGATGCATTTGTGAGTATACACAGGTCTATAAGTATATGAGGAGTTTGATATTTACAGAGAAAGTCGACCCCTAAAAATGAAGTTCTTCGACTGAAGACTTTGGATTACTGAAGACTTTCTGAAGACTTTCAAAGTGAAGAAATTGGTGTGATCCTGAACACTTGGTATTCATTCGAGGAACATGAAGCGTGAAGACTTTTGTTTTTGTAGTTTCATTTTCTCTTTCTTGAGTCATAGGAAACACCGTGCTGTTAAAGGGGGTCGAGGAAATTCTAAGGAAAAATTTCCAAGTGATGCTCAACTCAAAATCCTACACCTACCAATCCCTTCGAGTGAAGCCATTGGAAATCTCATACAGTTCAGTCAAATTTCTTAAGTGACAGAGACGAAGAGGAATTTGTTCTGACTGGGGAGTTAGGATTCGCCAGTGTGGATTGCCTACAAGTGAGGAACATGACAACCCTGAGAAATTTGTTAGTCAAATTTCTGACCGTTGTTGTGCTACGCGCCAGCTGTCCCAAAATATCCTTCCACTTAATGGTCATATCATTGAAGGGCATTTATGTATTATCATGTCGGGCTGCTCCCTAGGCTATAAATAGCCGCCCCCTACAACCACTAGCTAGTTGGCTGCTCCGAGAGAAACTGACACTTGTCATTTGAGAGCATCCCATCCTCTGAGGACTTTGAGCGAAAATTATCAAGTGAGGAAAACCCAAACCCAAGCACCTACAAACCCAAAGTGATTGAGTATCACTAAAGATATTGATCCTGCGTGGATCCGACGCTTGTTACCTTTGAAGACTGTGCATCTTCCAGACGGTTAGGAATCATGGTCTAGAGCATCCAAGAGGAAATTGTGGATCACCGAGTGACCGGGTCTGTGAAGTTTGGAAGTCAGCTGAAGACTTATCACGAGTGATTGGGCGAGGTCTGTGTGACCTTAGCTCAAGGGGAATACGGTGAGGACTAAGTGTCCTGAGCTGCGTGTTCAGGACTGGGTGTCCGGGACTATGTGTCCTCGGGTTTAAATACCTAGCCGCCCTAACCAGGCGTACAACTATCACAGCAGTTGGAACTGGTCTACCAAATCATTGTCTTCACCGAGCTAACTGGTTCCATTTACTCAACCCTTCCATTTCATCATTTCTGTGTTGTGTGCTTGTTCATATCTGTTAGAGGACTTTAACTGAAGACTTTCTCTATTTCCTCAGATCAATTTCTTCGGTCTGTTTGTCTTCATTCTGTTTATCCTGTGTTTACGCTTTCTGTACTCTGTGCTTGTTTTCATTTCATCATGAAGACCATGATCATGTTCTGTTATGTTTACTTCTGAGTACTTATTTCGTTGCAAGTAGTTCTTCTCTTAGGAATTTCCTCACCCTGAAATTCCTCAGTGAAGAATTCATAAAAATCGCCTACTCACCCCCCTCTAGTCGACTTAACGCACTTTCAATTGGTATCAGAGCAAGGTACTCCCTTATTCTGTGTGATTTTGGTTTAACCATCTGGAGTTTTAGTTATGTCGACCGCAGGTATGATCAAGGTTTCTGCTGGGTTTCCTACCTTCGATGGGACGGACTACCCCTACTGGAAGAAGAAGATGTGCATGCATCTTGAGGCAATTGATAACGATCTCTGGTACGTTGTGGAGAATGGTGTTCCCTCTGTCACTCCCACCATCAACGCTGCTGATGTGAAAAGATTCAATCAACTCGACTCTCAAGCGAAGAACATCATATGTGGCCATCTGAGCAAAGGGTAGTATGGCAGAGTGAGTGCCTTGGAAACAACAAAGCTTATCTGGGACAGGTTGTCCAAGGTCAATGAAGGCGTCTCAACACAGCATGAATCTCGAGTTGACGTTCTTCACAATCTCTTCAACCGCTTCAAAAGACTCGACAGTGAAAATGTTCAGCAAACCTTCGATCGCCTCACTGTCATCTCAAATGAGCTTCAAGCACTTGGTGCCACTGACATCACCGACCATGAGGTGGTGAAGAAATTGCTGAGATCGCTTGATTCCTCATTTGATACTTTGGCATTGATGATACAAGAACGTGGAGACTATAAGTCACTTGATCCCGCTGATATCCTCGAGAGGCTAAACACTCATGAGTTCTAGCTTGCTGAGAAGAGAGATCTCTATGGACCAAGCTATGGCAGATCACGAGCTCTAAAGGCCAAGGCAGTGTCTGATTCAGAAGGTGAAGATTCTGGTAGCAGCCTTGGTGACCCTAAAGAACTGAGACAGGAGCTAGCAATGCTCGTGAGGAAATTCCATAAGTTCTCAAGATGTGGTCGTTTGGGAAAATCCTCAAGAAGTGGTGACTTAAGATCAGATTCCTCATCCCATGATTATAAGAAGAGACTCTGTCACAAATGCAAGAAACCCGGTCACTACATTCAAGATTGTCCTCAGTGGGAAAAGGAATCAAAGAAGAAGAAATATAATGATTACAGTTCTGAGGATTCAAAGAAGAAGAAGAAATCTTCAAAGTCCTCTTCATCAAAACCTTCAAGGTCTTCAGCTCACAAGAAGAGCAGCTCCAAGAGGGCTCGGGCATTCATTGGCAAGGAAATGGACTCTGAGGTTGAATCTGAGGAAAATGAGGAAGAGGAGGAATCTGAGGAGTCAGACTCTGGTGTGGCAAGCCTAGCCCTCGCTACCGCATGCGTCAGCAAGTCCATCTTCAACTCTGAGGAAAAGGACCTCTCCAACACCACTGACGACGGCGATGATGACTATGCTCCCACCTATTGCTTCATGGCAAAAGGTGAAAAGGTACTCAAATATCCCTCCTCTGAATCAAGTGAGGATGAATCTGATGAAAACCTTAATCCCAGCTATTCTAAACTTGCTAAGATTGTTCTGAAACTGCAAAAGGTTTTGGAAAAAGTTCAAAACATGCTAGACAAAAGTGATGATATGTTGGGCGAGGAAATGAATCGCACTAAAATTTCGACTGAAAATCTTCAGAGACTTCAGTCCAAGTTTGACAATCATCAAGGTCATCATGACACTCTCCTATCTGATCAAGAGAAGCTTTCTTATGAATTTCTTCAAAGAAAGCAAGATCTTGAGCAGTTAAGAGTGAGTTATGAAGATCTTCAGACGGAGCGTGATTCATTACTTGCTCAACAAATCAGCGCTACTCAGGAAGCATTTATTCCTCCATGTTTGAAGTGCATTGAATGTGAATCTGCTAACTCTTCACCCGAATGCTCAAATGCTTCCATTGCTGCAAATTCTTCAACTGTCTCTGCTATCACTAATTCCTCATCTGAGGACATTGCTGTCGGCGTTCTAGGAACGGGAGTCCCCAGACTTTCCTGCCTGCGGCCTGCGGCGTGGCTCAAAGGGGGCCCAGCACGGCCCATCTTCATCAACACAGACCCAAGACCCTCGCGAGGGGCCAAGACTCGCGGGGCGGATGACATGGAGCTTCCTCAGGCACGGCCTCATCAGGCTGGCTCGCGAGGAGGCGGAGAGATCAAGGCGGGGTACCTCACGAGGTGCCCATGATGCAAGCCATGATGACCAAGGGTGCCAGGCGGGCGCCAGCCCGCGCAGTGTCCTTCTTTCCTCTTTGGTGCAAAGGGAGCAAGCGCAGGTGAGAGCATCAAGCAAAGGCACCCGTTTCGGTGCAACGAGACCAAGACCAGTCCAACGGCAGGGAGGAAGTCATTGTGGAGCCCAAGCCAGCGTCACCACCAGAGCCTTTGGCAGGCGAGGACCAACTTTAGTCAAGATAAGTGTACCAGATGTTCCCCTTCAAAATGGCCAATTGTTGGCGCCCTTCCCGCTCAATATTTGGGAAGAGGCCCAGGGCCTTTGCCTATAAATAGGACTAGCCACCCACAGGGTAGAGGGGAGGAGATCGGATCGCAATCGAGAAGAGAGAGAGAGAGAAGGGTGACCGAACTCCTCCTAGCAGTTCGTCGCCCCAGCCAAGAACAGACCCTCGCGAGGCTGTTCTTCCTTGTATTGCTCATCATCATCAGCCCAAGAGGCAATCCACCACACCACACACTGGAGTAGGGTATTACACCACAACGGTGGCCCGAACCAGTATAAACCCTGTGTCTCTTGTGCTGTTCTTTCCATAGCTTAGATCTTAGCGAGGCGGAGGGGTGCAGGTAGGTAGAAGGCGAAATCTCCGCGCGCACACCAGTGTTCGAACCTCAAGGGTCTGCCGGAACCCGAAATCTGATATATGGCGCGCCAGGTAGGGGTGCACCGGAATCCACCTTCTACCGCTTCGTGTCCCGTCGCGTCGTCATCACCATGTCCGGCGACCAGGCAGGCAACCTAGATCCATGGGTGGCGTGGCCCGCCCGCGCAGAGCCGCTCGCCTCGGGCGACCCCGTGCCCTAGGAAGCTCGCGGTCCGCAGGGCACTGCGGGCCGCGGGTGACACGGGCAGGCTTCGACAGTTCTCACACCGCGGCAGGCGTGGTTGGCAGCAAGGGCCTCCAATCATGCCGCGACCACGACACCGTACACCCACCGGGAGCAGGCGAACTCGAGGGCCACGCTCACGGTGACCCGAGAGCTGCCGCAGTGCAGGCTGCTGGAGGGCGGCCGCGACGCGCTGCTGGAGCGGGTGGCAGAGCTCCTGGGCTTCGCCGCCTCAGGGGCTCACCCCTTCTGCACCCAGCTCCCATCTCAAGCCCAGGGCGGCCCACGCGGGGGCTCCGCACGCGCCCGCGGGCTCCAAGGCTACTCCAACGCCAGTGAAGCTGTCGGTATCGGACCGGCGGCGGTGCTGCCCCCGCTCCCAGTCCGCGAAGAAGAAGGACTCGACGCGATCCACGGCCCCAGCGGACAGCCGCGCTACCACCCCACAATGGGCGCGTCAAGCAGAGCTGCGTAGCACGTGGAGCACTACGGCATGGCCTTCGGGATGACGGCGCCAGAAGAATACGTGCCCCTCATGGTGGACCAAGGACACCCTCACGAGGGCGAACAAGGCTCGCTCCTCAGCCCAAGCTGGGAGGACGAGGCGCCAGAAGCTGAGCCCTTCCAGGAGCCCCGGGACGGTCCCACTGGCCACGCTGGAGGCAACGATTATCGTGTACCCTAATTCCTCAGGAGCAGGCATACGCTAATCATGGATCGCAGGAGGTGCAGGTCGCCACAGCGAGCAGCTGCCCCGCTGCCCCAGTCTCCTACCCCTCGGGAGGAGGGCGCAGGGGGCTGCAGGAGAGGGGACGAGATCCGACATCACCACCGCGGCGTTCGGAGCAAGGTGTTCTCAGGAGGTAGGCCCTCTGCTGGGGAGGTGCCTCAGGGCCTGCCCCTGGCGGAGGACCCGTGGTCGTCGGGGGAACCGCTGGCGACCGCTCTACCCCATCGGCGGCGTCTTGGTTTCCGGTCGTCGTTGATGGCACTAGAGTGTGGCGCAAGGCGGGGCCCTCGTCTGGCGATATGAAGCAAGGCCGGTACCTGTGAAGAAGGCCAAGTGCCTGTGAAGCTCGCCGCCCCGTGACACTCTCACGTAATAATGAGTGGGGATGTACACGCCCCGGAGTCTCAGGGGTGCCGGCCTCAGGCCCTGGGGCTCCCTCCCATGCCCAGTGGTAGCACTTAGCTCCGCGCTGGTGAGAAGACGTCCAAGACTAGATTAGGTGCCGGACGCGGCCTTTTGTCTGCTTTCGTTGCTTTGGTTGTCACTTTCCCCCGCTTGATTTAAGTTGGATTCGAATTTGAGATTTGCGTGTGTTCGGGGAAGGGGTGCTTAGTCTTCTTCGAGCAATTTCTCGCGTTTTGGTTACCACTTCGCCTCACCTGCCTCCCCTCGTGAGCCCCTCGCGAGCCGGTCAGGCCTAGCTTGCGCGCAGCCCAGACTGCCGCCGCCGCGTCCTCTCAGGAGGGTTTTTTATGCAGATCCTACGGTTTCGATCAGGGAACACTCGGGACACCACAGCCTCCCACAGGCTACCTCAGGGCCCGCACGGGACAAAGTAAACTAGCCGACCAGCACGTCGCTTAAGCCAACCACTTGGCGCGGGCGCATGGGCAATGTAACGTCTACTAATACGATGAACACAAGTTTTACATGAGGGGCTCCCCCTCCAAAATGCTCTCACAGCCATCAGGCCAAAACCTGAGTTCTATTCATACAGGGTAAGGAAACATGAACGATGCATGATCAGTTGGATAAATCCCCCAATGTGTCCTCAGGAGCACCACCCGAACCGTTGTTGGCGTCGCTGAACTCGCCATCGCTGTCTGCGTCGCTGCCAGCGGCATCAGGGCCGTTCACCACACCGCCCTCGTCGGCAGCCACGATCACGCCGTTGTTGTCTGAAGCGAAGGCCCTGACAAGAGCATCCACATTGTCTTCCACCCAGTGCGCCAGGTCGTCTCGGACGGCCTGGGGGACTGGGGTGATGGCGGCGTCGAAATCGAAGTGGGGATCCATGTTCCGGAGATGGCTGGAGACGCGAGAAAAGGCGCGTCCGAGCAGGGCTCGGCTCCTCTCCTCCACCAACCTGTGGGCCCTGACCAACCGCGCCTCCAGCTGCGTCACCACGTCGGTGAAGAACTGAAGGTTGCCGGCGTAGTTGACTACGTGCGGCTCGCCAACAGCCGCCTCGCAGATGTTGCCCAAGGCTGTGTTCGCTCTCTCCCGGAGCGTGGTGAGCATGGGGCCGTGCTCATGCTCCAGGATTCGCCGCTGATGTATCTCGTCCGCATTCTGGCGCACGACGACCTCAGCCTCCTCCACCCGCTGGCAAAGAAGGAGCACCTCGGCCTGGGAGGTGGTTGACTCCCCTTGCGCTACCTCAAGGGCGGCCCGAAAAGCATCGGCCCGCCGCGTCGCTTCCTCCAGCTTGGCCCTCAAGGCAGCAGTCCTACCTTCAGCCTCGGCCTGGATCAACCCCAGCCTCTCCTCGAACTCGTGCTCGAGGTTCAAGAGCGCCATCGCCACCCGACGTCCGACCTCCTCCAGGACACAGGCTTCCCGTGCAGCGACATCATCCTCCGCCTGCGTCACCAAGCGCTCCCTCGTCTCCAGACGTTCGTACTCGCGGGTACGTTCGGCGGCTTCCAGCGTCAGCGCCTCCTCACGCTTCTGGAGCTCTGCTGGGTCGCCAGAGGCCACCTTCATCGACGCGAGGGCTGCCTCGCGCAGCTCCACTTGCTCCTCCAGTGAGTGGCACCAGGCCAGGAGCTCCCGAGCCCGCTCCTCCGCCGCCTCTCGCCGCCGGTCAGCTTCCCTGGCCTCCTCAGCGGCCCAAGATCGGGCCTCCTGAGAGGCCACCAGCGACGCCTTGGCCTCTGCGTCGTCAAGATCGCGCTGACGGCGCGCAAGGGCGATGGCGCCCTCCAGCTCGCGCCTCTCTGCAGCCAGGCACAGGCCCTCGGCCTCAAGGCACGCGTCTTCATCAGCAAGCTCCTCACCAAGCAGGCTCACCGCGTCAGCCGCCCTTCGAAGGAATCCTTGGCGAAGAGCACGACGCTCCCGGGCGCGCTCGAGCACGTCTTCCACACCATCATCTGCCCCAAGCAAGCGTCGGGTGCCACGAATCAGCACTCCCCCTCCGGGCAGGGAGCTGGGGGCTGGCACCCTCACGACGGCCGGGCATGCCACGCCAGAAGGCCGGCCTGGAGCCAGCCCGTCCCCAGATGAAGAGCGCAGGGAGCGCCTCAGCCAATCGCAGTCCATGACCAGGCGAGAAGCCCACGGCAGGCTGGCTATGCCACGAGAAGGCCCGCGAAGGAGGATCGCGAGGTGCGCAGGGCCACGATGCGCCTTGGGACGGTTCGCCTCTCCGATCGCCCTCACCACAAGGGCTCTTCTGCTCGGAGCGCTTGGGGACGGTGGAGGGGGCGAAGCCAAGGGGGATGGCACCTCAGCCGTCTCCGCGAGCTCGGCTGGTAGGGGCCTGCGGAGCAAGGATCAGTAAAAGCAACAGAAGGATCGGGAGCTGGGAAAGGAGAAGGCTTACTCATCAGTGGCGAAGTACTTCCTACGCTTCAGCAGGCGACAAGGGTAATCGTCGCCCAGGGCCTCCCTTCTCTTCCGGAGGGCCTCAAAGTCCATGCGGAAGCGGCCCAAGAGTTGAGCGCAGGGATCAACCTGCGACGAAGATGGAGCGTCAAGGCGATCCGTGTCAGGGGCGCCTGCCTGATGCGCGCTGCCAATCGCCTCGCCAAGAGAAGCGGCTGGAGCCTCAGGGGCCTCAGTCGCAGGCGCTGAGGGCAGGTACTTGCCACCCTCAGCCTCAGCGGCACGGGCCCCAAGAGCTGCTCACTCATGAGCATCGCCCGACGCTGTCACCCGGCCGGGAGCCCCCTCGGCCTCTGGCGCCTCATGCCTCCCTGCTCCGCCACTTGAGGAAGAGTCGCCTTGGCCGACTGGAAGGGCAGTCACCATCACTGGGTTCTCGCGAGGCCCCTGGAGGCCGGCGGGGTGCAGCCCCCACTCATCAAAGATAGGCATCTGATTCACAAAATCGCCCCTGTTCTGGTAGAGGTACAGCAAGGCCCCTCCCTGCTGGATGCTGCCAGGGTTGGGGTCCCCAGTCATGATCAAGAGCACTGTCCTCAGCACTACAGGCATCAGGTCCTCTTCCTGGAGCCTCATACGATCATCAGGACCGCTGAAGGCCCACATCCGGCGGGAGTGGCGTTGGAGAGGAGCAACGCAGCGTAGCAGGAACTCCTTCACCACCTTGGGCGCTGTCACGCCAAGCGACCTCAAGAACACGAAGCGGTGCCAGACGAAGACGAGCCGGGGGCTCTCAAGCGTCTCCTGGCCCCAGCCCGAATTGGGGACAGCAGGCGAAGTTGGCTCCGATAGCAGGGGGCTGGGTGAAGGAAATATGCCCTAGAGGCTATAATAAAGTTATTATTTATTTCCTTATATATCATGATAAAAGTTTATTATTCATGCTAGAATTGTATTAACCGGAAACATAATACATGTGTGAATACATAGACAAACAGAGTGTCACTAGTATGCCTCTACTAGACTAGCTTGTTAATCAAAGATGGTTATGTTTCCTAACCATGGACAAAGAGTTGTCATTTGATTAACAGGATCACATCATTAGATGAATGATCTGATTGACATGACCCATTCCATTAGCTTAGCACCCGATCGTTTAGTATGTTGCTATTGCTTTCTTCATAACTTATACATGTTCCTATGACTATGAGATTATGCAACTCCCGTTTGCCGGAGGAACACTTTGTGTGCTACCAAACGTCACAACGTAACTGGGTGATTATAAAGGAGCTCTACAGGTGTCTCCAAAGGTACATGTTGGGTTGGCGTATTTCGAGATTAGGATTTGTCACTCCGATTGTCGGAGAGGTTTCTCTGGGCCTTCTCGGTAATGCACATCACTTAAGCCTTGCAAGCATTGCAACTAATGAGTTAGTTGCGGGATGATGTATTACAGAACGAGTAAAGAGACTTGCCGGTAACAAGATTGAACTAGGTATGGGATACCGACGATCGAATCTCGGGCAAGTAACATACCGATGACAAAAGGAACAATGTGTGTTGTTATGCGGTCTGACCGATAAAAGATCTTCGTAGAATATGTAGGAGCCAATATGAGCATCCAGGTTCCGCTATTGGTTATTGACTGGAGACGTGTCTCGGTCATGTCTACATTGTTCTCGAACCCGTAGGGTCCGCACGCTTAAGGTTACGATGACAGTTATATTATGAGTTTATGCATTTTGATGTACCGAAGGTTGTTTGGAGTCCCGGATGTGATCACGGACATGACGAGGAGTCTCGAAATGGTCGAGACATAAAGATTGATATATTGGAAGCCTATGTTTGGATATCGAAAGTGTTCCGGGTGAAATTGGGATTTTACCGGAGTGGGCCTTAGTGGAAGAGAGGAGAGGTGGCCAGAGATGGGCCGCGCGCCCCTCCCCCCCTTGGTCCAAATTGGACAAGGAGAGGGGGCCGGCCCCCCTTCCTCCTCTCTCTCCTCTTTCCCCCCTCCACGAATCCTATTCCAACTAGGAAAGGGGGGGAGTCCTACTCCCAGAGGGAGTAGGACTCCTCCTGGCGCGCCTCTCCTGGCAGGACGGCCCCCCTCCCTTGAACTTTTATATACGGAGGCAGGGGCACCCCCTAGAGACACAAGTTGATCCACGTGATCATATTCTTAGCCGTGTGCGGTGCCCCCTTCTACCATAGTCCTCGGTAATATTGTAGCGGTGCTTAGGCGAAGCCCTACGACGGTAGTACATCAATATCGTCACCACGCCGTCGTGCTGACGGAACTCTTCCCCGACACTTTGCTGGATCGGAGTCCGGGGATCGTCGTCGAGCTGAACGTGTGCTAGAACTCGGAGGTGCCGTAGTTTCGGTGCTTGATCGGTCGGGCCATGGAGACGTACGACTACATCAACCAAACGCTTCTGTTGTCGATCTACAAGGGTACGTAGATCATACTCTCCCCTCTCGTTGCTATGCATCACCATGATCTTGCGTGTGCGTAGGATTTTTTTTGAAATTACTACGTTCCCCAAACAGTGGCATTCGAGCCTAGGTTTTATATGTTGATGTTATATGCACGAGTAGAACACAAGTGAGTTGTGGGCGATATAAGTCATACTGCTTACCAGCATGTCATACTTTGGTTCGGCGGTATTGTTGGACAAAGCGGCCCGGACCGACATTACGCGTACGCTTACGCGAGACCGGTTCTCCCGACGTGCTTTGCACATAGGTGGCTTGCGGGTGACAGTTTCTCCAACTTTAGTTGAACCAAGTGTGGCTACGCCCGGTCCTTGCGAAGGTTAAAACAGCACCAACTTGACAAACTATTGTTGTGGTTTTGATGCGTAGGTAAGATTGGTTCTTGCTTAAAGCCTGTAGTAGCCACGTAAAACATGCAACAACAAAGTAGAGGACGTCTAACTTGTTTTTGCAGGGCATGTTGTGATGTGATATGGTCAAGACATGATGCTAAATTTTATTGTATGAGATGATCATGTTTTGTAACCGAGTTATCGGCAACTGGCAGGAGCCATATGGTTGTCGCTTTATTGTATGCAATGCAATCGCTCTGTAATGCTTTACTTTATCACTAAGCGGTAGCGATAGTCGTGGAAGCATAAGATTGGCGAGACGACAACGATACTACGATGGAGATCAAGGTGTCGCGCCGGTGACGATGGTGATCACGATGGTGCTTCGGAGATGGAGATCACAAGCACAAGATGATGATGGCCATATCATATCACTTATATTGATTGCATGTGATGTTTATCTTTTATGCATCTTATCTTGCTTTGATTGACGGTGGCATTATAAGATGATCTCTCACTAAATTTCAAGATAAAAGTGTTCTCCCTGAGTATGCACCATTGCCAAAGTTCGTCGTGCCCAGACACCACGTGATGATCGGGTGTGATAAGCTCTACGTCCATCTACAACGGGTGCAAGCCAGTTTTGCACACGCAGAATACTCAGGTTAAACTTGACGAGCCTAGCATATGCAGATATGGCCTCGAAACACTGAGATCGAAAGATCGAGCGTGAATCATATAGTAGATATGATCAACATAGTGATGTTCACCATTGAAAACTACTCCATTTCATGTGATGATCGGTTATGGTTTAGTTGATTTGGATCACGTGATCACTTAGATGATTAGAGGGATGTCTATCTAAGTGGGAGTTCATGAGTAATATGATTAAATTGAACTTAAATTTATCATGAACTTAGTCCCTGATAGTATCTTGCTTGTTTATGTTAATTGTAGATAAATGGCCCGTGCTGTTGTTCCGTTAAATTTTAATGCGTTCCTTGAGAAAGCAAAGTTGAAAGATGATGGTAGCAATTACACGGACTGGGTCCGTAACTTGAGGATTATCCTCATTGCTGCACAGAAGAATTACATCCTGGAAGCACCGCTGGGTGCCAGGCCTGCTGCTGGAGCAACACCAGATGTTATGAACGTCTGGCAGAGCAAAGCTGATGACTACTTGATAGTTCAGTGTGCCATGCTTTACAGCTTAGAATCGGGACTTCAACGACGTTTTGAACGTCATGGAGCATATGAGATGTTCCAGGAGTTGAAGTTAATATTTCAAGCAAATGCCCGGATTGAGAGATATGAAGTCTCCAATAAGTTCTATAGCTGCAAGATGGAGGAGAACAGTTCTGTCAGTGAGCATATACTCAAAATGTCTGGGTATAATAATCACTTGATTCAGATGGGAGTTAATCTTCCAGATGATTGCGTCATTGACAGAATTCTCCAATCACTGCCACCAAGCTACAAGAGCTTTGTGATGAACTATAATATGGAAGGGATGAATAAGACTATTCCCGAGCTCTTCGCAATGCTGAAAGCTGCGGAGGTAGAAATCAAGAAGGAGCATCAAGTGTTGATGGTCAACAAGACCACTAGTTTCAAGAAAAAGGGCAAAGGGAAGAAGAAGGGGAACTTCAAGAAGAAAAGCAAGCAAGTTTCTAATCAGGAGAAGAAACCCAAGTCTGGACCTAAGCCTGAAACTGAGTGCTTCTACTGCAAGCAGACTGGTCACTGGAAGCGGAATTGCCCCAAATATTTGGCGGATAAGAAGGATGGCAAGGTGAACAAAGGTATATGTGATATACATGTTATTGATGTGTACCTTACTAGAGCTCGAAGTAGCACCTGGGTATTTGATATTGGTTCTGTTGCTAATATTTGCAACTCGAAACAGGGACTACGGATTAAGCAAACACTGGCAAAGGACGAGGTGACGATGCGCGTGGGAAATGGTTCTAAAGTCGATGTGATCGCGGTCGGCACGCTACCTCTACATCTACCTTCAGGATTAATATTAGACCTAAATAATTGTTATTTGGTGCCAGCGTTGAGCATGAACATTATATCTGGATCTTGTTTAATGCGAGATGGTTATTCATTTAAATCAGAGAATAATGGTTGTTCTGTTTATATGAGTAATATCTTTTATGGTCATGCACCTTTGAAGAGTGGTCTATTTTTGATGAATCTCGATAGTAGTAACACACATATTCATAATGTTGAAGCCAAAAGATGCAGAGTTGGTAATGATAGTGCAACTTATTTGTGGCACTGCCGTTTAGGTCATATCGATGTAAAGCGCATGAAAAGAAACTCCATACCGATGGACTTTTGGAACCTCTTGATTATGAATCACTTGGTACTTGCGAACCGTGCCTTATGGGAAAGATGACTAAAACACTGTTCTCCGGTACAATGGAGAGAGCAACAGATTTGTTAGAAATCCTACATACAGATGTATGTGGTCCGATGAATGTTGAGGCTCGTGGCAGATATCGTTATTTTCTCACCTTCACAGATGATTTAAGCAGATATGGGTATATCTACTTAATGAAGCATAAGTCTGAAACATTTGAAAAGTTCAAAGAATTTCAGAGTGAAGTTGAAAATCATCGTAACAAGAAAATAAAGTTTCTGCGGTCTGATCGTGGAGGAGAATATTTGAGTTACGAGTTTGGTCTACATCTGAAACAATGCGGAATAGTTTCGCAACTCACGCCACCCGGAACACCTCAGTGTAATGGTGTGTCCGAACGTCGTAATCGTACTTTACTTGATATGGTGCGATCTATGATGTCTCTTACAAATTTACCGCTATCATTTTGGGGTTATGCTTTAGAGACGGCCGCATTCACGTTAAATAGGGCACCATCAAAATCCGTTGAGACGACACCTTATGAACTATGGTTTGGCAAGAAACCAAAGTTGTCGTTTCTTAAAGTTTGGGGCTGCGATGCTTATGTGAAAAAGCTTCAACCTGATAAGCTCGAACCCAAATCGGAGAAATGTGTCTTCATAGGATACCCAAAGGAGACTGTTGGGTACACCTTCTATCACAGATCCGAAGGCAAGACATTCGTTGCTAAGAATGGATCCTTTCTAGAGAAGGAGTTTCTCTCGAAAGAAGTGAGTGGGAGGAAAGTAGAACTTGACGGGGTAACAGTACCTGCTCCCTTATTGGAAAGTAGTGCGTCACAGAAAACTGTTTCTGTGACACCTACACCAATTAGTGAGGAAGCTAATGATAATGATCATGAAACTTCAGAACAAGATACTACTGAACCTCGTAGATCAACCAGAGTGAGATCCGCACCAGAGTGGTACGGTAATCCTGTTCTGGAAATCATGCTACTAGATCATGATGAACCTACGAACTATGAAGAAGCGATGGTGAGCCCAGATTCCGTAAAATGGCTTGAAGCCATGAAATCTGAGATGGGATCCATGTATGAGAACAAAGTATGGACTTTGGTTGACTTGCCCGATGATCGGCAAGCAATTGAGAATAAATGAATCTTCAAGAAGAAGACTGACGCTGACGGTAATATTACTGTCTACAAAGCTCGACTTGTCGCAAAAGGTTTTCGACAAGTTCAAGGGGTGGACTACGATGAGACCTTCTCACCCGTAGCGATGCTTAAGTCTGTCCGAATCATGTTAGCAATTGCCGCATTTTATGATTATGAAATTTGGCAGATGGATGTCAAAACTGCATTCCTGAATGGATTTCTGGAAGAAGAGTTGTATATGATGCAACCGGAAGGTTTTGTCGATCCAAAGGGAGCTAACAAAGTGTGCAAGCTCCAGCGATCCATTTATGGACTAGTGCAAGCCTCTCGGAGTAGGAATAAACGCTTTGATAGTGTGATCAAAGCATTTGGTTTTATACAGACTTTTGGAGAAGCCTGTATTTACAAGAAAGTGAGTGGGAGCTCTGTAGCATTTCTGATATTATATGTGGATGACATATTACTGATTGGAAATGATATAGAATTTCTGGATAGCATAAAGGGATATTTGAATAAGAGTTTTTCAATGAAAGTCCTCGGTGAAGCTGCTTACATATTAGGCATAAAGATCTATAGAGATAGATCAAGACGCTTAATTGGACTTTCACAAAGCACATACCTTGACAAGATTTTGAAGAAGTTCAAAATGGATCAAGCAAAGAAAGGGTTCTTGCCTGTGTTACAAGGTGTGAAGTTGAGTCAGACTCAATGCCCGACCACTTCAGAAGATAGAGAGAAAATGAAAGATGTTCCCTATTGGTCAGCCATAGGCTCTATCATGTATGCAATGCTGTGTACCAGACCTGATGTGTGCCTTGCTACAAGTCTAGCAGGGAGGTACCAAAGTAATCCAGGAGTGGATCACTGGACAGCGGTCAAGAACATCCTGAAGTACCTGAAAAGGAGTAAGGACATGTTTCTCGTATATGGAGGTGACAAAGAGCTCATCGTAAACGGTTACGTTGATGCAAGCTTTGACACTGATCCGGATGATTCTAAATCGCAAACCGGATACGTGTTTACATTAAACGATGGAGCTGTCAGTTGGTGCAGTTCTAAACAGAGCGTCGTGGCGGGATCTACGTGTGAAGCGGAATACATAGCTGCTTCGGAAGCGGCGAATGAAGGAGTCTGGATGAAGGAGTTCATATCCGATCTAGGTGTCATACCTAGTGCATCGGGTCCAATGAAAATCTTTTGTGACAATACTGGTGCAATTGCCTTGGCAAAGGAATCCAGGTTTCACAAGAGAACCAAGCACATCAAGAGACGCTTCAATTCCATCCGGGATCTAGTCCAGGTGGGAGACATAGAGATTTGCAAGATACATACGGATATGAATGTAGCAGACCCGTTGACTAAGCCTCTTCCACGAGCAAAACATGATCAACACCAAGGCTCCATGGGTGTTAGAATCATTACTGTGTAATCTAGATTATTGACTCTAGTGCAAGTGGGAGACTGAAGGAAATATGCCCTAGAGGCAATAATAAAGTTATTATTTATTTCCTTATATATCATGATAAAAGTTTATTATTCATGCTAGAATTGTATTAACCGGAAACATAATACATGTGTGAATACATAGACAAACAGAGTGTCACTAGTATGCCTCTACTAGACTAGCTTGTTAATCAAAGATGGTTATGTTTCCTAACCATGGACAAAGAGTTGTCATTTGATTAACAGGATCACATCATTAGATGAATGATCTGATTGACATGACCCATTCCATTAGCTTAGCACCCGATCGTTTAGTATGTTGCTATTGCTTTCTTCATAACTTATACATGTTCCTATGACTATGAGATTATGCAACTCCCGTTTGCCGGAGGAACACTTTGTGTGCTACCAAATGTCACAATGTAACTGGGTGATTATAAAGGAGCTCTACAGGTGTCTCCAAAGGTACATGTTGGGTTGGCGTATTTCGAGATTAGGATTTGTCACTCCGATTGTCGGAGAGGTATCTCTGGGCCTTCTCGGTAATGCACATCACTTAAGCCTTGCAAGCATTGCAACTAATGAGTTAGTTGCGGGATGATGTATTACAGAACGAGTAAAGAGACTTGCCGGTAACAAGATTGAACTAGGTATGGGATACTGACGATCGAATCTCGGGCAAGTAACATACCGATGACAAAAGGAACAACGTATGTTGTTATGCGGTCTGACCGATAAAAGATCTTCGTAGAATATGTAGGAGCCAATATGAGCATCCAGGTTCCACTATTGGTTATTGACCGGAGACGTGTCTCGGTCATGTCTACATTGTTCTCGAACCCGTAGGGTCCGGACGCTTAAGGTTACGATGATAGTTATATTATGAGTTTATGCATTTTGATGTACCGAAGGTTGTTCGGAGTCCCGGATGTGATCACGGACATGACGAGGAGTCTCGAAATGGTCGAGACATAAAGATTGATATATTGGAAGCCTATGTTTGGATATCGGAAGTGTTCCGGGTGAAATCGGGATTTTACCGGAGTACCGGGAGGTTACCGGAACCCCCCCCCCCCGGGAGGTATATGGGCCTTAGTGGGCCTTAGTGGAAGAGAGGAGAGGTGGCCAGAGATGGGCCGCGCGCCCCTCCCCCCCTTGGTCCGAATTGGACACGGAGAGGGGGCCGGCCCCCCTTCCTCCTCTCTCTCCTCTTTCCCCCCCTCCACGAATCCTATTCCAACTAGGAAAGGGGGGGAGTCCTACTCCCAGAGGGAGTAGGACTCCTCCTGGCGCGCCTCTCCTGGCCGGCCGGCCCCCCTCCCTTGAACCTTTATATACGGAGGCAGGGGCACCCCCTAGAGACACAAGTTGATCCACGTGATCATATTCTTAGCCGTGTGCGGTGCCCCCTTCCACCATAGTCCTCGATAATATTGTAGCGGTGCTTAGGCGAAGCCCTGCGACGGTAATACATCAAGATCGTCACCACGCCGTCGTGCTGACGGAACTCTTCCCTGACACTTTGCTGGATCGGAGTCCGGGGATCGTCATCGAGCTGAACATGTGCTAGAACTCGGAGGTGCCGTAGTTTCGGTGCTTGATCGGTCGGGCCATGGAGACGTATGACTACATCAACCAAACGCTTCCGTTGTCGATCTACAAGGGTACGTAGATCATACTCTCCCCTCTGTTGCTATGCATCACCATGATCTTGCGTGTGCGTAGGAAATTTTTTGAAATTACTACGTTCCCCAAACACTGGGCACCCCTGCATCCAGATACAGCCACCGCTCGCGGAACCCAGCCGCGGGCAGAGGGAGCCTGAAGTCAATCCCTGAGGCCGTTGTCTTAGACGCGGCAATGAAGCTCACGCACGCCTAGCATTGGGTAGGGTCGACAGGGCGCAGAGAGAAGAAGTGGCGCAGCAAGGCAACTGAAGGAAGGATGCCCATCATTGCCTCGCAAACAAAGGCGGAGACCGAAAGGAGGGTGATGGATTCAGGACCCAGATGCATCATGTGGATCTGATAGTGGGAAAGCACAGCATTGAATAAATCAGAAAAGGGGGGAACCAGACCCGCCCACAGGGCGTCGGCAAAATACGGGACCTCGGTTACTATCCTGTCGATGGAGAAGTGGGACGCGGGCCAAGCCGTCGTCCTCCCGCATTCGTTGAAGATAGTGGCCAGAGCCGAGCTGACCTTGCCCAAGCCCTCGGTGGGGGCCGCCAACAGCGGCGAGCAAGGTGGAGGCATGGGTTTCTTCCCTCTTCCCTTCTTCGTCGGAGCCATGGCGATGGGAAGGGGGGGAAGGTTCGAGATTGGGTTGAAAACAGAAGCTGGAATTCGAGCGGAGGAAGGATAGAGGGCGCTAGAGCAACAAAGAGGGGAGCGGCTGTGTACGACTACGAGTCCGCTTAGCATGGCGCAAAATAAGGGGGGCGTGGGGGAACACTACCGCCCACGCCCAATCAACCGCCATGCGGCGCCCAAGGCCGCAGGCTTTTAGGGCCCGCGGCGCTTTGCCCTTGCCCTTTCACCTCCCTGCATGGCCAAGTCCGGGCGCGCCTTGGGCCCAGGGGCTACTGTCAGCGTTCTGGGAACGGGAGTCCCCAGACTTGCCTGCCTGCGGCCTGCGGCGTGGCTCAAATGGGGTCCCAGCACGGCCCATCTTCATCAACATAGACCCAAGACCCTCGCGAGGGGCCAAGACTCGCGGGGCAGACGACACGGAGCTTCCTCAGGCACGGCCTCATCAGGCTGGCTCGTGAGGAGGTGGAGAGATCAAGGCGGGGTACCTCACGAGGTGCCCGTGACGCAAGCCATGATGACCAAGGGTGCCAGGCGGGCGCCAGCCTGCGCAGTGTCCTTCTTTCCTCTTTGGTGCAAAGGGAGCAAGTGCAGGCGAGAGCATAAAGCAAAGGCACCCGTTTCGGTGCAACGAGACCAAGACCAGTCCAACGGCAGGGAGGAAGTCATTGTGGAGCCCAAGCCAGCGTCACCACCAGAGCCTTTGGCAGGCGAGGACCAACTTTAGTCAGGATAAGTGTACCAGATGTTCCCCTTCAAAATGGCCAATTGTTGGCGCCCTTCCCGCTCAATATTTGGGAAGAGGCCCAGGGCCTTTGCCTATAAATAGGACTAGCCACCCACAGGGTAGAGGGGAGGAGATTGGATCGCAATCGAGAAGAGAGAGAGAGAAGGGTTCATCGCCCCAGCCAAGAACAGACCCTCGCGAGGCTGTTCTTCCTTGTATAGCTCATCATCATTAGCCCAAGAGGCAATCCACCACACCACACACTGGAGTAGGGTATTACACCACAACGGTGGCCCGAACCAGTATAAACCCTTTGTCTCTTGTGCTGTTCTTTCCATAGCTTAGATCTTAGCGAGGCGGAGGGGTGCAGGTAGGTAGAAGGCAAAATCTCCACGCGCACCCCAGTGTTCGAACCTCAAGGGTCTGCCGGAACCCGAAATCCGACAATTGCTAGTATCACTGATGATGCAGGGCTGAAGGAATTGTATATGACAGGCATGTACAAAAGCCTCAAAGGGCATCAGGCTCTTTGTGATGTGCTTAAAAAGCAAATCCTCAACAGGAACCCTAGGAAAGAGGGTATTGCCTTTGAGAGGAAACTTAATGCTGATGGGACCTACTGGAAACCTGAGCAGTATTCCAAAATCTCATGGGTTGCTGCAAAGGGACCTTCAGTGGATTCATCTACTTTATCTGACTTTACATGTGAATCTTCATATTCTTCTGAGTCAATTGAATCCAACTATAAACTGTTCAAAAATCAGAATGGTGAAGTATTTGCTAGATATGTTGGCACTAACTGTAGGAACGGTTCTCCTATGAAGAAAATCTGGGTTCCCAAAAGGTGCCTTGAAAGTCTTCGGGTGAATGTCATCATGAAACCACATATGAAGAATAGGAACCCTAGATCAAATTCCTCATACGGACCAAATTCCTCACATGAATCAAATTCCTCAAAAGGATCAAAGTCCTCATATGAGCATCATCGTGCTGACCCGTCTATTTCGCAGGAAAGTTCTAAGGATTATGGATATGTGCATTATTCTTCAAATCATTATGTTCATAAATCCTCGAAGAATTTCTCTCCTTACTCTTATGCTTACCCTAATCCCTCTTATGTGAAACAAAGTGGATTGGCATCTATGCCACCTTTCTCTTATGGAGCTCGCAGAATGATGAACTCTTTGCCACCCCTTCAGATGTGGGTGGTGAAGAAAAAGAAATAATCTCTTATGCAGGGTCAGGTCTCCAGACGAACTTAATCGTCTGAAGAATTTGCTGGAGTCCTGAATATGCTTGAAAGGATGCAAGCTAATCATGAAGAAATGAATTTTCATTTCTCACGTCCTCACACAGCTTTATCTGTTCTATTGCTTGATGAAATTGATCTGATGAAATTGATATCATATTCTTCACTGATGAAGTATATGAGTTTGTAAGTTGCACTAATTCATCTGCAGGATGATCAACCCAAAGCCACTGAGTGGGTCCTCGATAGTGGATGTACAAATCACATGACTGGTGACAGGAGCTTATTGATGGAATCTGCTTTATCTCCATCACATCTGAAGCATATCACCTACGCTGACAAAGGCAAAAGCAAGGTATTGGGTCTAGGTAAGGTTGCAATCTCAAAGGATCGACACATGGACAAAGTCATGCTTGTCGAGTCCTTAGGGTTCAACCTCATGTTTGTCTCAATGCTTTGTGATCTTAATATGGTTGTTGTCTTTGGCAAGTATCATTGTGTTGTGATCATGGAAGCTGACAATTCCAAAGTCTTCGAAGGCTTTAGGAGAGGAGATTTGTATATTGTTGATTTCTCTACAGGACCACAACCTGCTACATGTCTACTTGCAAAAGCTTTAGAAGGCTGGCTATGGCCTCGACAACTTGGTCATGCTGGGATGAGGAACATACACACGGTCGCGAAGAAGAACCATGTCATTGTCATCGAGGGTGTCAAATTCCTCAAGGACCATTTGTGTGGAGCTTGTGAAGCCGGAAAGGTGAACAAGGCCAAGCATCCCTCAAAGACCATCATGACTACCACTCGTCCATTTGAATTGCTTCACATGGATCTCTTTGTCCCTACTCACTATGCCACATTTACTAATGTTGCATCTTTATATGGCTTTGTCATTGTTGATGATTATTCTCTATATACATGGGTGCATCATCACTTACAAAACTAAAGTGCAAGAAGTCTTCAAACGATTTTCCTCGAGGGCTTCAACCAACTTTGGTGTGAAGATCAAGCACATCAGAAGTGACAATGGTACTGAGTTCAAGAACACTGGTCTTGATGACTATCTTGGTTAACTTGGTATTACTCATGAGTTATCTGCTCCTTATACTCCTCGGCAAAATGGCGTCGTGGAGCGCAAGAACAGGACTCTTGTTGAGATGCCCGCACTATGCTTGATGAGTACAAGACGCCTCCTCGCTTCTGGCCTGAGGCAATTGATACTGCGTGCCACATCATCAACATGGTATATCTTCAAAAATTCTTCTAGAAAATTGCATATGAACTTCTCACTGACAAGAAACCCAATGTGAGTTATTTCAAAGTCTTCAATGCTAAATGCTGGATTAGAGATCCTCATCACAGTTCTAAATTCGCACCGAAAGCACATGAAGGTTTTATGCTTGGTTATGGTAAGGACTCGCACACCTACAGAGTCTTCAACACCTATCACCACAAGGTTGTTGAAACTGTAAATGTGCGGTTCGATGAGACTAATGGCTCGCAAAGAGAGCACCTACCTCTTGTGATAGATGAAATACCTCCTGAGGAATCTATTAAGTTCAAGGCTACTGAGGATGTCATTCCTACCGAAGAATCTACTGAAGAAGTCATTCCAGAACATGAAGAACGTCATGCTGATGCACCTGAGGAAAATGATGCTGAAGAAAATGCTGATCAAATTCCTCAACGACAACCAGCTCATCCTTGCGTTGCAAATGAAGTGCAAATTGAGAAAATTGTCAGCGACATCAACATTCCAGGTCCTCTCACACGCTCAAGAGCTTCACATTTATCTAACTTTTATGGGCACTTTGCTTTCGTATCTATCACAGAGCCCACTAAGGTATATGAAGTATTTCTGGAGCCTGAGTGGATTCAAGCTATGCAAGAGCAATTACATCAATTCGAGCTCAACGGCGTCTGGGAACTGGTCAAACGGCCAGATCCTCACAAGCACAATATCATTGGCACAAAGTGGATCTACCACAACAAGCAAGATGAAAATGGCCTTGTGGTGAGGAATAAGGCATGACTTGTAGCGCAAGGCTACACACAGGTTGAAGGAATTGACTTTGATGAAACTTTTGCACATGTTGCTATACTTGAAGCTATTCGCATATTACTTGCTTATGCTAACCATCATGATATCATCTTATATCCAATGGATGTGAAAAGTGCATTCCTCAATGGTAAGCTTGAGGAAGAAGTATATGTTGCTCAACACCCAGGTTTTGAAGATCCAAAGTCTTCAGACTCAATAAGGACCTCTATGGCCTCAAGCAGGCCCCTCGGGCGTGGTATGATACCTTGAAGGAATTCCTCATGAAGAAAGGCTTCAAACCCGGTTCACTTAACCCAACTCTTTTCACTAAATCTTATGACGGTGAATAGTTTGTGTGCCAAATATATGATGATGATATCATTTTCGGCTGTACTGACCAATGTTACAGTGATGAATTTGCCTATATGATGAGTGAATAATATCAAATGTCTATGATGGGAGAATTGAAATTCTTCTTAGGTCTTTAGATTCATCAACAATGAAATGGCATATTCATATCTCAGGATACATACCCCAAGGATGTACTGAGAAAATTCGGCATGCAAGATTGCAAAGGAGTCAAAATCCTTATGCCCACAAATGGCCATATATGCACTGATGGAAATGGTATTGACTTTGATCAAAAGGTATACCGCTCCATGATTGGTTCTTTATTGTATTTATGTGCATCTAGGCCAGATATTATGCTTAGTGTTTGCATGTGTGCCCGATTTCAAGCTACACCGAAGGAATCACACAATAAGGCTGTGAAGCATATTTTTCGATATCTAGCTCACACACCAACACTTGGATTATGGTATCCCAAGGGCTCGGCTTTTGATCTCATTGGATATTCAGACTCTGACCATGCTGGTGATCGTGTGGACCGCAAGTCAACATATGGCACATGCCATTTCCTCGGACGATTCTTCGTCTGTTGGTCTTCGAAGAAACAGAACTGCGTATCACTGTCTACTACTGAAGCTGAGTACATTGCTGATGGTTCTTGCTGTGCTCAATTGCTATGGATGAAACAAACCCTCATGGACTACGGCATCAACATGAAGAATGTACCTCTCTACTGTGACAACGAGAGTGCCATCAAGATTGCTCATAACCCAGTTCAGCACTCGAAGACAAAGCACATTCAGATTCGTCATCATTTTCATCGTGATCATGTGTTGAAGGGTGACATCTCTATTGAGCATGTGAAGACTGAAGAACAGCTAGCCGATATCTTCACTAAGCCTTGGATGAGAAGAGATTTAGCAAGTTTAGGTGTGAGCTAAATATCCTAGAATCTTCGAATGTCCTTTGAAAAGGACACACATCCTAACACTTGTGCAAAATTGATGACTTAGATGTGCAACACACAAAGTAACGTTTTTCTTCAATCAATGAAGACTAACCCACTAAGTGTGAAGAAATTAATGAAGAATTTGATTCTTAGAACCCTACGACAATTGTATGCGGTGTTTGAAACCATCATTCTTATACGGTGGGTCACGCCACTACCAAAAGTTGAAAATCCTCAATCTGAGTTTTTCCTCACTTTGAAATTCCTCAGTTGTTCTTCAACTTTGCATTGTCTTCACTCTTTCTGTCGTTTTTCTTCATTGGCTATATAATATATATATATGAGTTTATGTCCTCTACAGCATTCACTTATTGCTAATACTTCAAGTTGCTTATTCTGCTAAGTGAATGTGATCGGACCCTGATACGTCTCCAACGTATCTATAATTTTTGATTGCTCCATGCTATATTTATCTACTGTTTTGGACATTATTGGGCTTTATTATCCACTTTTATATTATTTTGGGACTAACCTATTAACCGGAGGCCCAACCCAGAATTGTTGTTTTTTGCCTATTTTAGGGTTTCGAAGAAAAGGAATATCAAACGGAGTCCAAACGGAATGAAACCTTCGGGAACGTGATTTTCTCACCGAACATGATCCAGGGGACTTGGACCCTACGTCAAGAAACATGGGAGGAGGCCACGAGGTAGGGGCGCGCTTACCCCTCCAAGCGCGCCCTCCACCCTCGTGGGCCCCCTGTTGCTCCACCGACGTACTCCTTCCTCCTATATATACCTACGTACCCCCAAACGATCAGATACGGAGCCAAAACCCTAATTCCACCGCCCCAACTTTCTGTATCCACGAGATCCCATCTTGGGTCCTGTTCCGGAGCTCCGTCGGAGGGGGTATCCATCACAGAGGGCTTCTACATCAACACCATAGCCCCTCCGATGAAGTGTGAGTAGTTCACCTCAGACCTACGGGTCCATAGTTATTAGCTAGATAGCTTCTTCTCTCTTTTTGGATCTCAATACAATGTTCTCCCCCTCTCTTGTGGAGAACTATTCGATGCAATCTTCTTTTTGCGGTGTGTTTGTTGAGACCGATGAATTGTGGGTTTATGATCAAGTCTATCTATGAACAATATTTGAATCTTCTCTGAATTCTTTTATGTATGATTGGTTATCTTTGCAAGTCTCTTCGAATTATCAGTTTGGTTTGGCCTAGTAGATCGATCTTTCTTGCAATGAGAGAAGTGCTTAGCTTTGGTTCAATCTTGCGGTGTCCTTTCCCAATGACAGTAGGGGCAGCAAGGTACGTATTGTATTGTTGCCATCGAGGGTAACAAGATGGGGTTTTCATCATATTGCATGAGTTTATCCCTCTACATCATGTCGTCTTTCTTAAGGCGTTACTCTGTTTTCATGAACTTAATACTCTAGATGCATGCTGGATAGCGGTCGATGAGTGGAGTAATAGTAGTAGATGTAGGCAGGAGTCGGTCTAGTTGTCTCGGACGTGATGCATATATACATGATCATACCTAGATATTCTCATAACTATGCTCAATTCTGTCAATTGCTCAACAGTAATTTGTTCACCCACCGTAGAATACCTATGCTCTTGGGAGAAGCCACTAGTGAAACCTATGGCCCCCGGGTCGATCTTCATCATATTAATCTTCCAATACTTAGTTACTTCCTTTGCTTTTATTTTACTTTGCGTCTTTATCATAAAAATACCAAAAATATTATCTTATCATATCTATCAGATCTCACTCTCGTAAGTGGCCGTGTAGGGATTGACAACCCCTTATCGCATTGGTTGCGAGGATTTATTTGCTTTGTGCAGGTACGAGGGACTCGCGCGTAGCCTCCTATTGGATTGATACCTTGGTTCTCAAAAACTGAGGGAAATACTTACGCTACTATGCTACATCATCCCTTCCTCTTCGGGGAAAACCAAAGCAGTGCTCAAGAGGTAGCAAGAAGGATTTCTGGCACCGTTGTCGGGAAGTCTACACAAAAGTCAATATACCAAGTACCCATCACAATCCTTATCTCCCGCATTACATTATTTGCCATTTGCCTCTCATTTTCCTCTCCCCCACTTCACCCTTGTTGTTTTATTCGCCCTCTCTCTCTATCCTCCCTCTCTTCCTCTATTTGCCTCTTTTTGCCCGCTTGCTTTTTGTTTGCTTGTGTGTTGGATTACTTGCTTGTCATGATGGCTCAAGATAACACTAAATTGTGTGACTTTACCAATACCAACAACAATGATTTTATTAGCACTCCGATTGCTCCTCTTACCGATGCTGAATCTTGTGAAATTAATACTGCTTTGCTGAATCTTGTCATGAAAGATCCGTTTTCCGGCCTTCCTAGTGAAGATGCCGCTACCCATCTAAATAGCTTCATTAATTTGTGTGATATGCAAAAGAAGAAATATGTGGATAACGATATTGTTAAATTGAAGCTATTTCCTTTTTCACTTAGAGATCGTGCTAAAGCATGGTTTTCATCTTTGCCTAAAAATAGTATTGATTCATGGAATAAGTGCGAAGATGCTTTTATCTCTAAGTATTTTCCTCCCGCTAAGATCATCTCCCTTAGAAACGATATTATGAATTTTAAGCAACTTGATCATGAACATGTTGCACAAGATTGGGAGAGGATGAAATTAATGATACGTAATTGCCCTACTCATGGTTTGAATTTGTGGATGATTATACAAAAAAAATTGCCGGATTGAATTTTGCTTCTAGAAATCTTTTAGATTCGGCCGCGGGAGGCACTTTTATGTAAATCACTTTAGGAGAAGCTACTAAACTCCTAGATAATATTATGGTTAATTATTCTCAATGGCATACTGAAAGATCTACTAATAAAAAGGTGCATGCGATAGAAGAAATTAATGTTTTGTGTGGAAAGATGGATGAACTTATGAAATTATTTGCTAGTAAAAGTGTTTCTTCTGATCCTAATGATATGCCCTTGTCTACTTTGATTGAGAATAATAATGAATCCATGGATGTGAATTTTGTTGGTAGGAACAATTTTGGTAACAACGCGTATAGAGGAAATTTTAATCCTATGCCTTATCCTAGTAATCCCTCTAATAATTATGGTAATTCCTACAACAATTTGTATGGAAATTATAATAAGATGCCCTCTGATTTTGAATCTAATATTAAAGAATTTATTACTTCACAAAATAATTTTAATGCTTTGATCGAAGAAAAATTGCTTAAGATTGATGAGTTGGATTGAAGAAATTAAAACCCTAGATGTTGATAAACCCACTATTTTGGATTTCAAGGAATTTAATTATGAAAATTGCTCTTTGATTGATTGTATTTCCTTGTTCCAATCTGTGCTAAATTCTCCTCACGCTTATAGTCAAAATAAAGCGTTCACTAAAAATATCGTTGATGCCTTGATGCAATCTTATGAAGAAAAACTTGAATTAGAGGTTTCTATCCCTAGAAAACTTTATGATGAGTGGGAACCAACTATTAAAATTAAATATCATGAATGCTATGCTTTGTGTGATTTGGGTGCTAGTGTTTCCACGAATCCAAAGACTTTGTGTGATTTGTTAGGTTTCCGTGATTTTGATGATTGCTCTCTAAACTTGCACCTTGCGGATTCCACTATTAAGAAACCTATGGGAAGAATTAATGATGTTCTTATTGTTGAAAATAGGAATTATGTACCCATAGATTTTATTGTTCTTGACATAGATTGCAATCCTTCATGTCCTATTATTCTTGGTAGACCTTTCCTTAGAACGATTGGTGCAATTATTGATATGAAGGAAGGAAATATTAGATTCCAATTTCCGTTAAGGAAAGTCATGGAACACTTTCCTAGAAAGAAAATTAAATTACCTTATGAATCTATTATGAGAGCCACTTATAGATTGCCAACCAAAGATGGCAATACCTAGATCTATCCTTGCTATGCCTAGCTAGGGGCATTAAACGATAGCGCTTGTTGGGAGGCAACCCAATTTTATTTTTATTTCTTGCTTTTTGCTCCTGTTTAGTAATAAATAATTTATCTATCCTCTGTTTAGGTTATGTTTTTGTGTTTAATTAGTGTATGTGCCAAGTAGAACTGTTGGGAAGACTTGGGGAAAGTCTTGTTAATCTCGTTGTAAAAAATAGAAACTTTAGCGCTCACGAGAACTGCTGCCATTTTTATTTGGAAAGTGATATTTAGTTAATTATTTTTAAAGATGATTAATAGATGAATTCCTCACGTCCAGTGATTTATTTTAGAATTTTTGGGGTTCCCGATCTTGCACTAGCTACATATTACTACAGACTGTTCTGTTTTTGACAGATTCTGTTTTTCGTGTGTTGTTTGCTTATTTTGATGAATCTATGGCTAGTAAAGTAGTTTATAAACCATAGAGAAGTTGGAATACAGTAGGTTTAACACCAATATAAATAAATAATGAGTTCATTACAGTACCTTGAAGTGGTCTTTTGTTTTCTTTCGCTAACGGAGCTCGCGAGATTTTCTACTTTGAGCTTTGTGTTGTGAAGTTTTCAAGTTTTGGGTAAAGATTTGATGGATTATGGAACAAGGAGTGGCAAGAGCCTAAGCTTGGGTATGCCCATGGCACCCCCAAGATAATATAAGGACACCTAAAATCCAAAGCTTGGGGATGCCCCGGAAGGCGCCCCTCTTTTCGTCTACTTCTATCGGTAACTTTACTTGGAGCTATATTTTTATTCACCACATGATATGTGTTTTGCTTGGAGTGTCTTGTATTATTTGAGTCTTTATTTGTTAGTTTACCACAATCATCCTTGTTGTACACACCTTTTGAGAGAGCCATACATGTTTTGGAATTTGTTAGAATACTCTATGTGCTTCGCTTATATCTTTTGAGTTATATAGTTTTGCTCTAGTACTTCACTTATATCTTTTAGAGCACGGTGGTGGATTTGTTTTATAGAAACTATTGATCTCTCATGCTTCACTTAGATTATTTTTAGAGTCTTAAATATCATGGTAATTTTCTTAAATAATCCTAATATGCTAGGTATTCAAGATTATTAAAAAAATTCCTATGAGTGTTTTGAATACTAAGAGAAGTTTGATGCTTGATGATTGTTTTGAGATATGGAGGTAATAATATCAAAGTCGTGCTAGTTGAGTAGTTGTGAATTTGAGAAGTGCTTGTGTTGAAGTTTGCAAGTCCCATAGCATGCACGTATGGTAAACGTTATGTAACAAATTTGAAACATGAGGTGTTTTTTGATTGTCTTCCTTATGAGTGGCGGTCGGGGACGAGCGATGGTCTTTTCCTACCAATCTATCCCCCTAGGAGCATGCGCGTAATGCTTGGTTTTGATGACTTGTAGATTTTTTCAATAAGTATGTGAGTTCTTTATGACTAATGTTGAGTCCATGGATTATACGCACTCTCACCCTCCCATCATTGCTAGCCTCTTCGGTACCATGCATTGCCCTTTCTCACATTGAGAGTTGGTGCAAACTTCACCGGTGCATCCAAACCCCGTGATATGATACACTCTTTCACACATAAACCTCCTTATATCTTCCTCAAAACAGCCACCATACCTACCTATTATGGCATTTCAATAGCCATTCCGAGATATATTGCCATGCAACTTTCCACCATTCCGTTTATCATGACACATTCATCATTGTCACATTGCTTAGCATGATCATGTAGTTGACATAGTATTTGTGGCAAAGCCACCATTCATAATTCTTTCATACATGTCACTGTTGGATCATTGCATATCCCGGTTCATCACCGGAGGCATTCATATAGAGTCATCTTTTGTTCTAGCATCGAGTTGTAATCATTGAGTTGTAAGTAAATAGAAGTGTGATGATCATCATTTTCTAGAGCATTGTCCCAAGTGAGGAAAAAAAGAAAAAAAAAGAGAAAGGCCATATAAAAGAAGGCCCAAAAAATGAGAGAAAAAGAGAGAAGTGACAATGTTACTATCCTTTGCCACACTTGTGCTTCAAAGTAGCACCATAATCTTCATGATAGAGAGTCTTTTGTTTTGTCACTTTCATATACTAGTGGGAATTTTCATTATAGAACTTGGCTTGTATATTCCAACAATGGGCCTCCTCAAGTGCCCAAGGTTTTCGTGAGCAAGCAAGTTGGATGCACACCCACTTAGTTTATTTTGTTGAGCTTTCATACATTTATAGCTCTAGTGCATCCGTTGCATGGCAATCCCTGTTGGAAATATGCCCTAGAGGCAATAATAAAATGATTATTATATTTCCTTGTTCATGATAATTGTCTATTATTCATGCTATAATTGTATTATACGGAAATCGTAATACATGTGTGAACACATAGACCACAATGTGTCCCTAGTGAGCCTCTAGATGACTAGCTCGTTGATCAACAGATAGTCATGGTTTCCTAGCTATGGACATGGGGATGTCATTGATAACGGGATCACATCATTAGGAGAATGATGTGATGGAAAAGACCCAAACCTAAGCATAGCACAAAGATCATGGAGTTCGTTTGCTGTAGCTTTTCTAGATGTCAAGTATCATTTCCTAAGACCATGAGATTGTGCAACTCCCGGATACCGTAGGAGTGCCTTGGGTGTGCCAAACGTCACAACGTAACTGGTTAACTATAAAGGTACATTACAGGTATCTTCGAAAGTGTCTGTTGGGTTGCCACGAATCGAGACTGGGATTTGTCACTCCATATGGCAGAGAGGTATCTCTGGGCCCACTCGGTAATGCATCACCATAATGAGCTCAATGTGATCAAGTGGTTGATCACGGGATCATGCATTACGGTACGAGTAAAGTGACTTGCCGATAACGAGACTGAACAAGGTATTGGGATACCGACGATCGAGTCTCGGGCAAGTAACGTACCGATTGACAAAGGGAATTGAGTACGGGATTGATTAGGTCCTCGACATCGTGGTTCATCCGATGAGATCATCGAGGAGCATGTGGGAGCCAACATGGGTATCCAGATCCCGCTGTTGGTTATTGACCAGAGAGTCGTCTCGGTCATGTCCGCTTGTCTCCCGAACCCGTAGGGTCTACACACTTAAGGTTCGGTGACGCTAGGGTTGTATAGATATGAGTATGCAGTAATCCTAAAGTTGTTCGGAGTCCCGGATGAGATCCTGGACGTCACGAGGAGTTCCGGAATTGTCCGGAGGTGAAGAATTATATATAGGAAGTGTAGTTTCGGCCATTGGGAAAGTTTCGGGTTCACCGGTATTGTACCGGGACCACCGGATGGGTCCCGGGGGTCCACCGGGTGGGGCCACCCATCTCGGAGGGCCCCATGGGCTGAAGTGGGGAGGGGAACCAACCCATAGTGGGATGGTGCGCCCCCTCCCCCTTGCCCCCCCCATGCGCCTAGGGTTGGGAACCCTAGGGGAGGGGGCGCCTCCACTTGCCTTGGGGGTACTCCACCCCCTTGGCCGTCGCCCCACCTAGGAGACCCCATCTCCTAGGGCCGGCGCACCCCCCTAGGGGGCCTATATAAAGGGGGGAGGGAGGGCAGCTACACCTCAAGTCTTGGCGCCTCCCTCTCCCCTGCTACACCTCTCCCTCTCGCAGAAACTCGGCGAAGCCCTGCTGCGATCACTGCTGCATCCACCACCACGCCGTCGTGCTGCTGGATCTTCATAAACCTCTCCTTCCCCCTTGCTGGATCAAGAAGGAGGAGACATCATCCGCTCCGTACGTGTGTTGAACGCGGAGGTGCTGTCCGTTCGGCACTTGGTCATCGGTGATTTGGATCACGGCGAGTACGACTCCATCATCCCCGTTCTCTTTAACGCTTCCGCTCGCGATCTACAAGGGTATGTAGATGCACTCTCCTCTCGTTGCTAGTTGACTCCATAGATTGATCTTGGTGAAACGTAGGAACTTTTTTTGTTTTCTGCAATGTTCCCCAACAGTGGTATCAGAGCTAGGTCTATGCGTAGTTACTATGCACGAGTAGAACACAAAGTAGTTGTGGGCGTCGATATTGTCAATTTGCTTGCCGTTACTAGTCTTATATTGATTCGGCGGCATCGTGGGATGAAGCGGCCCAGACCAACCTTACACGTACGCTTACGTGAGACCGGTTCCACCGATTGACATGCACTAGTTGCATAAGGTGGCTAGCGGGTGTCTGTCTCTCCCACTTTAATCGGATCGGATTCGATGAACAGGGTCCTTATGAAGGGTAAATATAAATTGGCAATTCACGTTGTGGTTTTGGCGTAGGTAAGAAACGTTCTTGCTAGAAACCTATAGCAGCCACGTAAAAACTTGCAACAACAATTAGAGGACGTCTAACTTGTTTTTGCAGCAAGTGTTTTGTGATGTGATATGGCCAAAAGTTGTGATGAATGATGAATGATATATGTGATGTATGAGATTGATCATGTTCTTGTAATAGGGATCACGACTTGCTTGTCGATGAGTATGACAACCGGCAGGAGCCATAGGAGTTGTCTTTATTTATTTATGACATGCGTGTCAACATAAACGTCATGTAATTACTTTACTTTATTGCTAAAGTGTTAGCCATAGTATTAGAAGTACTAGATGACGAGACAACTTCAAGAAGACACGATGATGGAGATCATGGTGTCATGCCGGTGACAAGATGTTCATGGAGCCCCAAGATGGAGATCAAAGGAGCTATATGATATTGGCCATATCATGTCACTATTATTTGATTGCATGTGATGTTTATCATGTTTTTGCATCTTGTTTACTTAGAACGACGGTAGTAAATAAGATGATCCCTCATAATAATTTCAAGAAAGTGTTCCCCCTAACTGTGCGCCGTTGCGACAGTTCGTTGTTTCGAAGCACCACGTGATGATCGGGTGTGATAGATTCCAACGTTCACATACAACGGGTGTAAGACAGATTTACACACGCAATACACTTAGGTTGACTTGACGAGCCTAGCATGTACAGACATGGCCTCGGAACACAGAAGACCGAAAGGTCGAGCATGAGTCGTATAGAAGATACGATCAACATGAAGATGTTCACCGATGTTGACTAGTCCATCTCACGTGATGATCGGACACGGCCTAGTCAACTCGGATCATGTTATACTTAGATGACTGGAGGGATGTATATCTAAGTGGGAGTTCATTGAATAATTTGATTAGATGAACTTAATTATCATGAACTTAGTCTAAAATCTTTACAATATGTCTTGTAGATCAAATGGCCAACGTTGTCCTCAACTTCAACGCGTTCCTAGAGAAAACCAAGCTGAAAGACGATGGCAGCAACTATACGGACTGGGTCCGGAACCTGAGGATCATCCTCATAGCTTCCAACAAAGATTATGTCCTAGAAGCACCGCTAGGTGACGCACCCGTCCCACAGAACCAAGACGTTATGAACGCTTGGCAGACACGTGCTGATGATTACTCCCTCGTTCAGTGCGGCATGCTTTACAGCTTAGAACCGGGGCTCCAAAAGCGTTTTGAGCGACACGGAGCATATGAGATGTTCGAAGAGCTGAAAATGGTTTTCCAAGCTCATGCCCAGGTCGAGAGATATGAAGTCTCGGACAAGTTCTTCAGCTGTAAGATGGAGGAAAATAGTTATGTCAGTGAGCACATACTCAAAATGTCTGGGTTGCATAACCGCTTGACTCAGCTGGGAGTTAATCTCCCAAATGACGCGGTCATTGACAGAATCCTTCAGTCGCTTCCACCAAGCTACAAGAGCTTTGTGATGAACTTCAATATGCAGGGGATGGAAAAGACCATTCCTGAAGTATTTGCAATGCTGAAATCAGCAGAGGTAGAAGTCAAAAAGGAACATCAAGTGTTGATGGTGAATAAAACCACTAAGTTCAAGAAAGGCCAGGGTAAGAAGAACTTCAAGAAGGACGGCAAGGGAGTTGCCGCACCCGGTAAGCAAGCTGCCGGGAAGAAGCCAAAGAATGGACCCAAGCCCGAGACTGAGTGCTTTTATTGCAAGGGAAATGGTCACTGGAAGCGGAACTGCCCCAAATACTTAGCGGACAAGAAGGCCGGCATCACAAAAGGTATATGTGATATACATGTAATTGATGTGTACCTTACCAGTACTCGTAGTGGCTCCTGGGTATTTGATACCGGTGCGTTTGTTCACATTTGTAACTCAAAGCAGGAGCTGCGGAATAAGCGGAGACTGGCGAAGGACGAGGTGACGATGCGCGTCGGGAATGGTTCCAAGGTCGATGTGAACGCCGTCGGCACGCTACCTCTACATTTACCTACGGGATTAGTTTTAAACCTCAATAATTGTTATTTAGTGCCAGCTTTGAGCATGAACATTGTATCAGGATCTCGTTTAATACGAGATGGCTACTCATTTAAATCCGAGAATAATGGTTGTTCTATTTATATGAGAGATATGTTTTATGGTCATGCTCCGATGGTGAATGGTTTATTTTTAATGAATCTCGAGCGTAGTGCTACACATATTCATAGTGTGAATACCAAAAGATGTAAGGTTGATAATGATAGTCCCACATACTTGTGGCACTGCCGCCTTGGTCACATAGGAGTCAAACGCATGAAGAAACTCCATGCAGATGGACTTTTAGAGTCTCTTGATTATGAATCATTTGACATGTGCGAACCATGCCTCATGGGTAAAATGACCAAGACTCCATTCTCAGGAACAATGGAGCGAGCAACCAACTTATTGGAAATCATACATACTGATGTGTGCGGTCCAATGGGTGTTGAGGCTCGCGGTGGTTATCGTTATGTTCTCACCCTCACTGAGGACTTGAGTAGATATGGGTATGTCTACTTAATGAGACACAAGTCTGAGACCTTTGAAAAATTCAAGGAATTTCATAGTGAGGTTGAGAATCAACGTGACAGGAAAATCAAGTTCTTGCGATCAGATCGTGGGGGAGAATACTTGAGTCACGAATTTGGCACACACTTAAGAAAATGTGGAATAGTTTCACAACTCACGCCGCCTGGAACACCTCAGCGTAATGGTGTGTCCGAACGTCATAATCGCACAGATATGGTGCGATCTATGATGTCTCTTACCGATTTACCGCTATCATTTTGGGGCTATGCTTTAGAGACTGCCGCATTCACTTTAAATAGGGCTCCGTTAAAATCCGTTGAGATGACACCATATGAATTATGGTTTGGGAAGAAACCTAAGCTGTCGTTTCTAAAAGTTTGGGGATGCGATGCTTATGTCAAGAAACTTCAACCTGAAAATCTCGAACCCAAGTCGGAAAAATGCGTCTTCATAGGATACCGTAAAGAAACTGTTGGGTATACCTTCTACCTCAGATCCGAAGAAAAGATCTTTGTTGCCAAGAATGGGTTCTTTCTAGAGAAGGAGTTTCTCTCGAAAGAAATAAGTGGGAGGAAGGTAGAACTTGATGAAGTATTACCTCTTGAACCGGTAGTGGCGCAGCTCAAGAAAATGTTCCTGAGGTGCCTGCACCGACTAGAGAGGAAGTTGATGATGGTGATCATGAAACTTCAGATCAAGTTGCTACTGAACTTCGTAGGTCCACAAGGACACGTTCCGCACCAGAGTGGTACGGCAACCCTGTCTTGGAAATCATGTTGTTAGACAACGGTGAACCTTCGAACTATGAAGAAGCGATGGCGGGCCCGGATTCTGACAAATGGCTGGAAGCCATGAAATCCGAGATAGGATCCATGTATGAAAACGGAGTATGTACTTTGACTAACTTGCCCGTTGATCGGCGAGCCATAGAAAATAAATGGATCTTTAAGAAGAAGACAGACGCGGATGGTAATGTGACCATCTATAAGGCTCGGCTTGTCGCTAAGGGTTATCGACAAGTTCAAGGGGTTGACTACGATGAGACTTTCTCACCCGTAGCGAAGCTGAAGTCCGTTCGAATCATGTTAGCAATTGCCGCATTCTATGATTATGAGATATGGCAAATGGACGTCAAAACGGCATTCCTTAATGGTTTCCTTAAGGAAGAATTGTATATGATGCAGCCGGAAGGTTTTGTCGATCCTAAGAATGCTGACAAGGTGTGCAAGCTCCAACGCTCGATTTATGGGCTGGTGCAAGCATCTCGTAGTTGGAACATTCGCTTTGATGAGATGATCAAAGCGTTTGGGTTTATGCAGACTTATGGAGAATCCTGCATTTACAAGAAAGTGAGTGGGAGCTCTCTAGCATTTCTCATATTGTATGTGGATGACATACTGTTGATAGGAAATGATATAGAATTCTTGGAAAGCATAAAGGCCTATTTGAACAAGTGTTTTTCAATGAAGGACCTTGGAGAAGCTACTTATATATTAGGCATCAAGATCTATAGAGATAGATCGAGACGCCTCATTGGTCTTTCACAGAGTACGTACCTTGACAAGATTTTGAAGAAGTTCAAAATGGATTAGTCAAAGAAGGGGTTCTTGCTTGTATTGCAAGGTACGAGATTGAGCTTGGCTCAATGCCCGACCACGGCAGAAGATAGAGAAAAGATGAGTGCCGTCCCCTATGCCTCGGCCATAGGGTCTATCATGTATGCTATGCTGTGTACCAGACCTGATGTAAACCTTGCCGTGAGTTTGGTAGGTAGGTACCAAAGTAATCCCGGCATGGAACACTGGACAGCGGTCAAAAATATCCTGAAGTACCTAAAAAGGACTAAGGAAATGTTTCTCGTTTATGGAGGTGACGAAGAGCTCGTCGTAAAGGGTTACGTCGATGCTAGCTGCGACACAGATCTGGATGACTCTAAGGCACAAACCGGATACATGTATATTTTGAATGGTGGGGCAGTAAGCTGGTGCAGTTGCAAGCAAAGCGTTGTGGCGGGATCTACATGTGAAGCGGAGTACATGGCAGCCTCGGAGGCAGCACACGAAGCAGTCTGGGTGAAGGAGTTCATTACCGACCTAGGAGTCATACCCAATGCGTCGGGCCCGATGACTCTCTTCTGTGACAACACTGGAGCTATTGCCCTTGCCAAGGAGCCCAGGTTTCACAGGAAGACCAGGCATATCAAGCGTCGCTTCAACTCCATTCGTGAAAGTGTTCAAAATGGATACATAGAGATTTGTAAAGTACGTACGGACCTGAATGTAGCAGATCCGTTGACTAAACCTCTCCCTAGAGCAAAACATGATCAACACCAGAATTCCATGGGTGTTCGATTCATCACAATGTAACTAGATGATTGACTCTAGTGCAAGTGGGAGACTGTTGGAAATATGCCCTAGAGGCAATAATAAAATGATTATTATATTTCCTTGTTCATGATAATTGTCTATTATTCATGCTATAATTGTATTATCCGGAAATCGTAATACATGTGTGAATACATAGACCACAATGTGTCCCTAGTGAGCCTCTAGTTGACTAGCTCGTTGATCAACAGATAGTCATGGTTTCCTGGCTATGGACATGGGGATGTCATTGATAACGGGATCACATCATTAGGAGAATGATGTGATGGACAAGACCCAAACCTAAGCATAGCACAAAGATCGTGTAGTTCGTTTGCTGTAGCTTTTCTAGATGTCAAGTATAATTTCCTTAGACCATGAGATTGTGCAACTCCCGGATACCGTAGGAGTGCCTTGGGTGTGCCAAACGTCACAACGTAACTGGGTGACTATAAAGGTACATTACAGGTATATCCGAAAGTGTCTGTTGGGTTGGCACGAATCGAGACTGGGATTTGTCACTCCGTATGACAAAGAGGTATCTCTGGGCCCACTCGGTAATGCATCATCATAATGAGCTCAATGTGATCAAGTGGTTGATCACGGGATCATGCATTATGGTACGAGTAAAGTGACTTGCCGATAACGAGACTGAACAAGGTATTGGGATACCGACGATCGAGTCTCGGGCAAGTAACGTACCGATTGACAAAGGGAATTGAGTACGGGATTGATTAGGTCCTCGACATCGTGGTTCATCCGATGAGATCATCGAGGAGCATGTGGGAGCCAACATGGGTATCCAGATCCCGCTGTTGGTTATTGACCAGAGAGTCGTCTCGGTCATGTCTGCTTGTCTCCCGAACCCGTAGGGTCTACACACTTAAGGTTCGGTGATGCTAGGGTTGTATAGATATGAGTATGCAGTAATCCGAAAGTTGTTCGGAGTCCCGGATGAGATCCTGGATGTCACGAGGAGTTCCGGAATTGTCCGGAGGTGAATAATTATATATAGGAAGTGTAGTTTCGGCCATCGGGAAAGTTTCGGGTTCACCGGTATTGTACCGGGACCACCGGATGGGTCCCGGGGGTCCACCGGGTGGGGCCACCCATCCCGGAGGGCCCCATGGGCTGAAGTGGGGAGGGGAACCAGCCCATAGCGGGCTGGTGCGCCCCCCCCCCCTTGGGCCCCCCATGCGCCTAGGGTTGGGAACCCTAGGGGAGGGGGCGCCTCCACTTGCCTAGGGGGGTACTCCACCCCCTTGGCCGTCGCCCCACCTAGGAGATCCCATATCCTAGGGCCGGCGCACCCCCCTAGGGGGCCTATATAAAGGGGGGAGGGAGGGAAGCTACACCTCAAGTCTTGGCGCCTCCCTCTCCCCTGCTACACCTCTCCCTCTCGCAGAAACTCGGCGAAGCCCTGCTGCGATCACTGCTGCATCCACCACCACGCCGTCGTGCTGCTGGATCTTCATCAACCTCTCCATCCCCCTTGCTGAATCAAGAAGGATGAGACATCATCCGCTCCGTACGTGTGTTGAACGCGGAGGTGCTGTCCGTTCGGCACTTGGTCATCGGTGATTTGGATCACGGCGAGTACGACTCCATCATCCCCGTTCTCTTGAACGCTTCCGCTCGCGATCTACAAGGGTATGTGGATGCACTCTCCTCTCGTTGCTAGTTGACTCCATAGATTGATCTTGGTGAAACGTAGGAACTTTTTTTGTTTTCTGCAACGTTCCCCAACAGTGGTATCAGAGCTAGGTCAATGCGTAGTTACTATGCACGAGTAGAACACAAAGTAGTTGTGGGCGTCGATATTGTCAATTTGCTTGCCGTTACTAGTCTTATATTGATTCGGCGGCATCGTGGGATGAAGCGGCCCAGACCAACCTTACACGTACGCTTACGTGAGACCGGTTCCACCGATTGACATGCACTAGTTGCATAAGGTGGCTGGCGGGTGTCTGTCTCTCCCACTTTAGTCGGATCGGATTCGATGAACAGGGTCCTTATGAAGGGTAAATAGAAATTGGAAATTCACGTTGTGGTTTTGGCGTAGGTAAGAAACGTTCTTGCTAGAAACCTATAGCAGCCACGTAAAAACTTGCAACAACAATTAGAGGACGTCTAACTTGTTTTTGCAGCAAGTGTTTTGTGATGTGATATGGCCAAAAGTTGTGATGAATGATGAATGATATATGTGATGTATGAGATTGATCATGTTCTTGTAATAGGGATCACGACTTGCATGTCGATGAGTATGACAACCGGCAGGAGCCATAGGAGTTGTCTTTATTTATTTATGACCTGCGTGTCAACATAAACGTCATGTAATTACTTTACTTTATTGCTAAAGTGTTAGCCATAGTATTAGAAGTAATAGATGACGAGACAACTTCAAGAAGACACGATGATGGAGATCATGGTGTCATGCCGGTGACAAGATGATCATGGAGCCCCAAGATGGAGATCAAAGGAGCTATATGATATTGGCCATATCATGTCACTATTATTTGATTGCATGTGATGTTTATCATGTTTTTGCATCTTGTTTACTTAGAACGACGGTAGTAAATAAGATGATCCCTCATAATAATTTCAAGAAAGTGTTCCCCCTAACTGTGCGCCGTTGCGACAGTTCGTTGTTTCGAAGCACCACGTGATGATCGGGTGTGATAGATTCCAACGTTCACATACAACGGGTGTAAGACAGATTTACACACGCAATACACTTAGGTTGACTTGACGAGCCTAGCATGTACAGACATGGTGTCGGTGTACTAGAGTAGGGGTACCCTAGTATCCCGAACTTGTGCACGGGCAGTCGCAGCATCCCGCGGCAAGGCTTGCCGGGTGACCACCAAGGTCCTCCGTGGTTCCTTTGGAGCCATTCAAGAACAAAGTATCCAAGCCAAGTAGACAAGACCCCGGCAAGAGGAGCTTGCCGGGAAGGCCAACCAAGGCATCTCAAGACCCCGGCAAGAGGAGCTTGCCGGGAAGGCCAATCAAGGCATCTCAAGGAACTTGCCGCGACGCGCCGCGCGTCCCAGCAAGGCCCGGTGAGCGACAAGCTCCCGGACGCGACAAGACAACGACCGCGGTAAGGCGCTTGCCGCGGCAAGCCACTACTCTGTGCCCGCGCTCCAGCACATCCACCAACGTGTCGCTCTGGGACCCTTTCAGGCGTGCGTGGCGGGTGGCTGTGCAGCCAGCGGCGCGCGGTGGCAAGCGGCGCTGACAAGATTGCCATCGTGGCGAGCGGTGGCGTCCCTGACGGTCCCTTTTGCACTGTCTAGGAGACGCAGACAGGCATTTAATGCCCTTGTCCCCTGCCGTCAGGGTTAGGTATGATACACTGTAGCAGGTAGTTGTACCTACCGCAGCACCTTACCATTTTTACCCTTGCCTACGTTGCCACCTGTCGGTGACCCCTTGAGCATATAAAAGGAGGCCCATGCGCAACGTAGAGGGGGTTTAGCTAGTCCAGGGAACACTCACGCTCGGTCTCGTTAGCTGCTGGTGTGTACTGTAGCACTCCGCGCTCCCGAGCAAGAACTCAATATAAACCACAAAGCAGGAGTAGGGTTTTACGCATCCGTGCGGCCCGAACCTGGGTAAACCGCTCGTGTGTTTCGCCTCGATCTGCTCTTTGTGCGACCTCCGCCCCCGCCGAACCGAAAGGGACTCGGTCCGCCGGTCCCATAGGTGCTCGTGGATCAGTACCCCGGCATCTTTGGCGCGCCGGGTAGGGGGCGTCGAGGTTGTGTGAACCAGATCCGGTGTTAACGCGAGCCAGATCTTCATCATCTTCATCGACATGCCGCCGAAGAAGAAGGCTTCGTAGACGGCTGCTCCGTCCGCGCCGAACCCACCATCGCCGGAGCAAACGTCTGATGGAGCAGGTGCCGGCGGAAGAACGGGCGTTGACGAGGGAGCTCACGGTGCTGCCAGGTCCAAGGACAAGGTTGTGCTGCCCGTCGGCGGCGTCGCCGGCTCCCACAACGACCGGGCGCACTCCAAGACCTCGGCGTCCGTACATGCACCGCGCCCATCTCAGGAGGCGCGGGACCGGCAGTGTCATGGTACTCACGGTACCATGCGTTTGCTGGACCAAGATCGAGCTGGTGGATCTCGGAGTGCTCAAGACCAGCATGCACGCCAACATGCTGGCACGAGCGAGGCACGGTCGCCTGGACGGGATACTTCTCCTTCTAACATAGTTAGAAGTCCGAGCATATCCCGCTCCTCGCACCGTTCGCCACCACCACCCGCCACTGCAGCAGAAGCTTTGGCGCGAGCTCAACTGCTCCTGGACTACCTTCCAATGGCAGACAAGATCGACGACTGGAGGGCCACCATTCAGAATCTCATCGGCTTTGCCAACGGCGACACGCAACGGCAGCCGAGCACGTCGCAGCCACGGCAAGTCAGCCAGGCACGAGCCGGTGGTGACAAGACTGGTGGGGGTGCAACCACTGTGCACTCTCCGCCCCGAAGGCCAAGATCGCCGACTCGCCGGATCCACCTCGACAGCGACTCCACCGCGTCATCAGATCCGCGAGCTCGCCGCGATCAGCGCCAAGTTCTTCACGAACGACAGCAAGAAGACGCTCGTACTCGCATCGAGCGCCGAAGAGAAGCGCGACGTCAATCAGACCAGCGCGCTGGCCCCTCTGTCGACATGCATGCGCCAGTGGAACCAGGCGACTTGCCCTACGCGGTAGGTTTCCCTGCGTTTACTCATGAGCTGCAGCAAGTCCAGTGGCCCAGCACGAAGAATTTCAAGCCAGACGTTCCAGAGAAGTACGACGGCAAGACGCATCCGTCGGAGTTCCTCAGCATCTACACCATCGCGGTGCAAGCTGCCGGGGGGCGAGACGACAAGATCCTTGCCAACTACTTGCTCAAGCCCAATGTCAGGTCCTGGCTCATGCACTTGCCAGACAACTCCATATCCTCCTAGGCGGACCTACACCATCAGTTTGTCGGCGCCTTTACAGGCGGCCACAAACCTCATGGCCAAGAGAGTGACCTTCATCTGCTCGCCCAGAAGGAGGGAGAGCCCCTGCGCAAGTACATTCAGAGGTTCAGCCGTGTACAGTACAACATCCCAGATGTCCACCCCGCCGCGGTCATTAGCGCGTTCCATCAGAACGTGCGTAACCGCAGGATGCGGGAGGAGATGGCGATGTGCAGGATCAGAGACGTCAGTGAGCTGTATGCCCTGGCCGATAAGTGTGCACGTGCTGAGGAAGGAAGGAAACTCCCTAGAGAGAATACCGGAGCAGAAGGATCTGACAGCGAGGATGCTGCCCCGGCAAAGAAAAACCGACGGCGGAACAGGAAGAAGAAAGGCAAAGATGTGCTAGTCGTTGAGCAGTCTGGCAACGAAGGTGAAGTCAAGAAAGGCAAAGCTGGTAGCTCCGGCAAGGAGATTGCCGCATGCACCAACTGCCAGGCTGTGGCTGTCGCCGACAAGCAGGACGGCACCGACAAGCAATACTGCAAGATTCACCGCACCAAGGGCCATGACCTCCAGAGCTGCAAGAAGGTCGAGCAGCTTGTCCAGCAGCAAAAGGCTGAGTACGAGCGACGAGACAAGGAAAGGGCCCAAGGAGGCGCTGGAGAATCCGGCAAGAAGCGCGCCGGCCGAGGAGGACGCCGCGGCAAGGCCAAGCAGCGGCAAGGAGACAGACCTCCCCGCGGCCGCGACAAGGATGAACATGACGACGATGACGACGAAGACATGGATGATGTCGAGACCAGTGAGCAGGAGTTCCAGAAAGCCACAGAGGTCTTGTGCGTTGACGGCGGTGCTTCTCTGCATACTTCACACCGCCAACTCAAGCAGTGGGTGCGGGAAGTCAATGCAGTAGAACCACCCGTCGAATCACGCAAGCTTCTGAAATGGTCCAGCACGCCTATCATCTTTGATATTGAGGACCACCCTGATCGCACAACTGCGGTCGGGTGCTTACCGATGTTGGTTTCACCAACTATCTGCAACCTCAAGGTCACTAAGATGCTAGTTGACGGCGGGGCCGGCTTGAACCTGATCTCCTCCGCTGTACTCCAGAAACTCCAGATCCCTAACAGCGAGCTTGAAGAGACCGGCACATTCCAAGGAATCAACCCGGGAAGGAGCAAGCCGAAGGGGAAGGTCACGTTGCCACTAACATTTGGCAGCGAGCTGAACTTCAGGACTGAGAGGGTCACTTTTGACGTTGCCGATATTCCATTGCCTTACAATGGGATACTTGGCCGTCCGGCACTCGCCAAGTTCATGGCAGCCTCTCACTACGCATACAACATGCTGAAGATGCCAGGCCCGATAAGCGTCATCTCTGTCCCTGGCGACAAGAAGGATGCTCTTATCTGCACCGATAAGATCTACCGGGAAGCAGCAGCCGCAGGAGATCGCAAGTCACTTGCCGTTGAAGCTCCCGGGGGGAAGAATACCAAGTCCGGCAAGAGTTCTGATGCCCACTCTAGCAAGCGCACCTCTTTGGAGTGCTGCGCTGCCGTCGAGGACGCACCATCGAGCTCCACCGGCAAGTGTAAGAAGACAATGGCAGCTCCACCAGAGACGAAGAAGGTGTCCGCCAAGGAGGACGGAACTGGTGGTACCTTCACCATCAGTGCCACTCTCGACCCTAAATAGGAAAGCGCGCTCATTGCTTTCCTGCGGGCGAATGTCGACGTGTTTGCGTGGCAACCGTCTGACATCCCCGGTGTTCCCAGGAAAGTAATTGAGCACCATCTTGCCGTTTGTCCTCATGCGCGGCCCGTCAAGCAGAAAGTCAGGAAGCAAGCAGTGGAGCACCGAGAATTCATTGCAGAAGAGATCAAGAAGTTGGAAGCAGCAGGCCTTGTCAGAGGAGTGCTCCATCCTACGTGGTTGGCCAATCCTGTAGTCGTGCGCAAGGCGAACGGGAAATGGAGACTTTGTCTCGACTTTACCGATGTTAACAAAGCTTGTCCCAAAGACCCATTTCCTTTGCCGCGCATTGACCAGATTGTTGACTCCACAGCCGGATGTGATTTGCTTTCATTTCTTGACGCATATTCAGGATACCATCAGATCTTCATGGTAGAAGAGGATGAGGAGAAGACCGCATTTATTACTCCATGTGGCACGTACTGTTTCATACGGATGCCTTTCGGATTAAAAAATGCTGGTTCAACATTTGCAAGGGTAGTCCATGTCACTCTAGAGCCACAAATACACAGAAATGTGGAAGCCTACATGGATGACATAGTGGTCAAGAGCAAGAATAAGGCAACTCTGATTCAAGATTTAGACGAGACTTTTGCAAATCTGCACAAGATCAACCTCAAGCTCAACCCCGAGAAGTGTGTGTTTGGAGTCCCCTCCGGCAAGCTTCTCGGGTTCTTCGTGTCCCAGCGGGGAATCGAAGCCAATCCCGACAAGATCAAGGCCATTGAGCAGATTGAAGCACCAAAGCGCGTCAAGGATGTACGAAGACTTGCCGGTTGCGTGGCTGCTCTCAGCAGGTTTATCTCTAGGTCTGCTGAGCGCGCCCTGCCGTTTTTCAAAATATTGAAAAAAGCAGGTCCAATGAAATGGACTCCGGAAGCGGAGGCTGCGCTGCAAGACTTGAAGAGATACCTGTCCTCCACTCCAATACTTGTCGCACCTAAGCCACAAGAGAAGTTGCTGCTGTATATAGCGGCAACCAATCAAGTGGTTAGTGCTGCGTTAGTAGCGGAGAGGGAGGTAGATGACGAGCCAGCAACCATGGCAAGCGCATCCAGCGACAAGCAGGGGGCTTCCCCGGCAAGCTCTGGTCCCGACAAAGATGGATCTGTGCACATGCGCGAGGAGATACAGAAGAAAATGGTGCAGCGCCCAGTTTACTTTGTCAGTTCCCTTCTGCAGGGGGCTAGGTCAAGGTACTCTGGCGTGCAGAAATTGCTTCTCGGCCTTCTCATGGCCTCGAGAAAGCTGCGCCATTACTTCCAAGCACATGAGATCACAGTTGTCACTCGCTTTCCGCTGAAGAGGATATTATAGAATCCAGAAGCGACAGGCAGGATTGTTGAGTGGGCACTGGAACTGTCAAGCTTTGGCCTTAAGTTTGAGAGTACTTCAACTATCCAAAGCAGAGCATTGGAAGAATTCATAGCAGAATGGACGCCAACACCAGATGAAGAAATTCCAGAAACGAGCATCCCCGTCAAGGAAGCAGGCAAAGAGTGGCTGATGTACTTTGATGGTGCCTTTTCGCTGCAAGGCGCCGGCGCCGGCGTGCTGCTTGTCGCACCCACCGGAGAGCACCTCAAGTACGTAGTCCAGATGCACTTTCCCAAGGAGCAAGCAACAAACAATACTGCAGAGTATGAAGGCTTGCTTGCCGGTCTCAAGATCGCGGCAGACCTTGGGATCAAGAAGCTCATTGTCAGGGGTGACTCGCAGCTTGTTGTCCGCCAAGTGAACAAGAGCTATCAGAGTCCGTTGATGGAAGCCTACATCGACGAAGTGAGAAAGCTAGAAGAGAACTTTGACGGCCTACAGATGGAGCATGTTCCAAGAGCTCAGAACGCCATTGCCGATGGCCTATCAAAGTGCGCCGCACTTAAGTTACCTGTGGAACCAGGGATCTTTGTGCTCAAGCTGACTCAACCGTCTGTAATGCCATCAACTGGACAGAGCAAGAAGAGGAAGTTGATTTCTGGTGACTATTTGCCGGCAGAGCTTCCCGAAGCCGCCGCCAATAAGGTCCCCAAGATCAACGCCAAGAGCGCTGAGGAGCAGTCTGCTCCGGCAAGCCCTGGGGTTTGTTCCGTTGAAGTAGAAGCTCCCGACAAGTTTTGCTCCGGCAAGCTTGCCGGGGAACGTCACGCTCCGGCAGAGCCGCAGGTTCTCGCCGTAGAAGCGGATGTTCCCGTAGCAGTCCCCAAGATCAACGCCAAGAGCGCTGAGGAGCAGTCTGCTCCGGCAAACCCCAGGGTTTGTTCCGTTGAAGCAGAAGCTCTCGGCAAGTTTTGCTCCGGCAAGCTTGCCGGGGAACGTCAAGCTCCGGCAGAGCCGCAAGTTCTCGCCGTAGAAGCGGATGTTCCCGCAGCAGCAGATTTGCCTTTAGTCCTTGTTGTCGAGCCACAAGCTCCAGCATGGGCACTGCAGATTGTCCGTTTCCTTCAGACAGGAGAACTTCCCGAAGAGCAAGAAGAAGCGGAAAGAGTAGCCCGGCAGTCAAGTATGTACCAGTTTGTCGACAAGACACTGTACAGAAGAAGACTCAACGGTGTGAAATTGAAGTGTATTCACCGGGAAGACGGACAAAAGCTGTTGGCAGAGATACATGGAGGCATATGTGGTCACCACATCGGCGCAAGAGCACTTGCTGGCAAAGCATTCCCGCAAGGTTTCTTTTGGCCGACAGCCCTCCAAGATGCAACTGCACAAGTAACCAAGTGTGAAGCGTGCCAGTTCCATTCCAAGCAGATACACCAACCAGCTCAAGCTCTCCAGACGATCCCTTTATCCTGGCCATTTTCGGTCTGGGGGCTCGACATCCTCGGCCCCTTTCCCCGAGCAGCCGGGGGCTTTGAGTACTTGTACGTTGCAATCGACAAGTTCACAAAGTGGCCGGAAGTGGAACCAGTGAGGAAGGTGACAGCACAGTCAACAGTCAAGTTCTTCAGGTCGATTGTTTGCCGCTTCAAGATCCCTAACAGGATAATCACCGACAACGGTACACAATTCACGAGCCGCACCTTCATGCAGTACGTCCAAGATCTTGGTGCCAAGGTCTGCTTCGCTTCTGTTGCTCACCCGAGAAGTAACGGTCAAGCGGAGAGGGCAAATGCTGAAGTGCTGCGCGGGCTCAAGACCAGGACTTTCGATAGGCTGCACAAGTGCGGAAGAAACTGGATTGAGGAGCTGCCGGTGGTTCTTTGGTCGATTAGGATGACGCCAAATCGAGCCACTGGCCAGACACCTTTCGCTCTAGTCTATGGAGCAGAGGCAGTTCTCCCCACGGAACTCGTATACGGGTCACCTCGAGTGCTCGCTTATGATGAGCTCGAGCAAGAGCAGCTGCGACAAGATGACGCGCTGCTCCTTGAGGAAGACCGTCTTCAGGCTGCTGTGCGAGCTGCTCGCTACCAGCAAGCTTTGCGCCGCTACCATAGCCGCAAAGTTAATGCCAGAAGTCTCGAGGAAGGCGACCTTGTTCTTTGGCGTGTTCAGTCCGCCAAGAATTCCAACAAGTTGACGCCGAAGTGGGAAGGCCCTTACCGGGTGAAACGAGTCACTAGGCCTGGCGCTGTCCGCCTTGAGACCGAAGACGCCATTCCGGTGAGCAACTCCTGGAACATTGAGCATCTTCGTAAGTTTTACCCGTAAGGCGCGGTTACCGGAACCTGCTCCGGCAACCACCTTTTGTACAAGTCTTGCCGCTGTTGCATGTAATCCTTTGTACAAAGCCGGGCGCAGACCCCGTGCATAAGTAAAGCTCATGTGCTCCGCACATTTTGTCAATTTTATGCTTTCTATTTTTTGGCATATATGATCTGACACTTTGTGCAGCACCTACTCCAGGGTAAGCAATAACGAGCCGTAAGGCTCCGTATCTTTATTTTCTCTTCTTTCTTTTTTCTCAAGAAAAGGAAGGTTCCCTTGCCCACAAGTTTGCCGGGGAGGAAAGGAGAAGATAATGGTATGGACCAGGCGTCGTTCAAGAAAGTTTCACCTTGCCGGGAAGCGAACAACAGAAAAGCTAAGTTGCCAAAGTTTGAGCAATCAGATTTTTTAAAATTTTAAGTTATCTCCCTTGAACGACCGCACTTTGTATGGAAAACCTGTGCGCGGAGGAACCAACTCGTAGCTAGTTGCGCCCTTACTTTGTTTCGAGTCCGCTCAACAACTTAAGTGAGCTGCAACTAGTTGCGACAAGGTTTCTTGTCGGTAGCGGCACCGCCAGCAGGCTGCTGACGTCCCGCACTCAGCGCTCACGGCTCAGGTGCCTGCACCGGCAAGTTCCCTAAAAGCGTAGGGTAAAAAGACATACAAAGGGAGGAATCAAGTAAAGGGAATAGCATTGCAATCATTACCCAGAATAGACTTATATTACAAAGATAGCTTGTCGCGGCTCTAAAAGATTGTTTTCATAACATGACAAACAGCGACAAGAAAAGAAGAAACGGGCGGCCTAATCTACGCGATCGCCCTCGATCCTCTTGATACCGCTCACCTTGTCCACAATGGGTGCGACAAGGGTCTTGAGCGCCTCCAGATCGGCATCCAGCGGCAGGGTCTTGAGGACGTTGGTGAGGTTGAGGCCCGGATTGTGGAAGGCCACCTTCACCAACACTTTCTGAAGAGCTCCCGCGCAGATCTTCCACGACTCGTCGGCCAGCTGCTTTGGGATCTTCTCCCGGAGCCGCTGGAGGGCCGTCGCCACGCCCTTGAAGAACAAGACAAGCTTGGCGCTGGGTTGGAGGTTCTCGTCGGAAGGATACCCGAGGCCCTCCATCCCCAGCTGCGCCAGCTCCCTGTCAATGTCCGCGGCAACACTCACAAGACTCTCCATCCAGTGCTCCACAGTCTTCCTGAAGGCATTCTGGTTGGCGGCAACACTCTCTAGCAGCGCCTTGTCGGCCTTGATCTCTTCTTTCAAGGCCGCCTCCTGCTTCTTGGCGCCGTCCAGAGTCTTGGTCAAAGTGGTCAGCTTCAACTCAAGATTCGCGTTGGAGTCCTTGGCAGCGCTGAGCTCTCTGCCCTTCTCAGCGAGATCGGACTCCAGCTGCGCCACCTTCGTCTCCAGCTCCGTCTTGGCGGTCTCGGCGGCTACGGCAGCATCCTCTGCTTGCTTGAGGGCTCCGCCGAGTTTTTCCTCACGCGCGGCAAGCTCCTCCCCGTGGGCGTCAAGGTTGACCTTCCGCTGCGCCAGCTCGCCCTCTTCCGCGGATAGCTTCACAGCGGCAAGCCGCTGTTGCTCTTCGACCTCGGCCTTCTCGAGGAGGAAGGCCTTCTGCGCCTCGACGAGTTGCTCTCGCTCCTCCGCCAGGGACCGGAGAGCTTCCTGGTGGAGACCCCGGAGCTCCCCCGCGCGCTTCTCGATGTTTGCTCCCGCTTTCATGACAAGCGCCTCACGGGAGTCCAGCTTGGCTTGCCGCGTGCGGTAGAGCGACACCAGCTTCCGCAGCAGCCGCTCCTCCTCAGGCTCGTTGCTGCTGCTGCTCGGTGCGTCAACCAGCGTCAGCCCCACGGAGGCAAGCACTTCCCCGTCGAAGATCTCCCCCTCGACCGGCGCCCTGGAGCTTGATGCCCAGGGGAGGTTGATGAAGACGTCATCACCGGCCTTCAAGTATACGCCTGGCTGGGGCTCTTCGGAGCCTGGCGCTGCGGCAGCGGCGGACGGGTCGGCGGTCGGTGCAGCGCCTGGCGCTCCTGCGGCCTCAGGGCCGTCAGTGCGATCTCCAGACCCCTTGCCAGTTGCTGCGGCAGCAGCCTTGGCGGCCTCTGCGCCGACGGGATCGCCAGCACCGGCTGCTTCTTCAGCGGCAACCTCGGTCTCCGTCGGCTCTGTAGCAGATGGGTCTGACAGCCGGAAAGGGGAGAAGAGTCAAGCAAAAACCCAAGAAGATCAAAAGAAGAAGAACCCAAGGGAAGTTTTGAAGCGAAAGGATTACCTGTACCGGGTTCTCCAGTCGTGGTCTCCGTCGTCGGGGGGCCGCTGGTGCTGTCCCTTGCCGGAGAACCCTCCCTCGCCCGAGACCTCTCCCTTACCGGAAAGCTCTCCCTTGCCGGAGGACTCTCCCTTGGCTCCTGGTGGGGCTGCTCTGCTCCTACACAAACCAGCAGTCAGATATCAGCAAAAATAGAGTATCCATGCGCACCTCACAGCGGAAAGCAAACCATATACTTACGCTGGGGGCTACTCTAGAGAAAAGTTGTCGGGTCCGGCAAGGTTGTCTCGGGCGCACCCTCCGCTGTCGCAGTAGGTTCGTCCTTGATGACAATCACCGGGACCTTAGCTCTCTTTGCTGCTCTCTGGGCCAGAGTCCTAAAGAGGAACAAGTTCAGAGTAAAGCAAATGGAATACAGGACAAAACAGCAAGAATTGAAGAACTGCAAGTACAGCAAGAGAAGCTTACTCTTCTTCTTCTTCCTCGTTGGAGCTGAACGCGGAGAAGTCGAAGTCCGGTGCGCGCCCGGCGCGAGGAGGCGGAGCAGAAGCTTCCCTTGGCCGCTTGGCGGGAGCAGTGGCGGTGGTCTGAGACGACCCCGCTCCGGCTGCCGGCGCGGCGTGAGCAGCGGCAGGAACTGAACCGGTGGTCCGACTAGACCCCGCTCCAGTTGCCGTCGTAGCATGAGGCGCTCCCGCAGCAATGGTGTTTGCCGCGGTAGAGCGTGTCACGCGGCGCGGCGACTGTTGCCTCGCCTGCCGCTCCGCTACGTCACCGGCCTTGCGGAGATGCCTTCTTGGTGGGGATGGAGGCTCTGCTTGTGGCGAGCTGCCTGAAGATGAGGAGGAAGAGGAGTTGATGTCCAGCGAGCCGCTCGTATCCTTGGCGGGCTCGCTCGACCCGACGCCGCGTCCGGCAAGTTCTTTCTCGCCGGCGGGCTCCCTTCGCTCGGCACGGCTTGCCGCCTCTGGTGCATCTGCCTCCTCCACGGTGAATCCAAATTCGCCCGCGGCCGCGGCTGCCGCCGCCTCTTCCAGCCTAGTGGCGATGAGTGCCATCTCTGCATCAGTGGTGTCGCGGGTGAGGCTATCTTTCTCGTCGGAGCGGATCGGCACTTCTACCAAGTCATCGAAGAATTGCTGCACGACGTCGTCCGCAGGCTCTTGCCAAGTTGGGACAATTCCATGCGAGTCGCACAGCGGCATCATTGCGCGGATGCGGTCGAGCGCGGAATTGTTGCACAACGGAACGACACCCCCCGGCAACCTGAACACTTCGGGATGTTGGGGGTCATACTTGAACAGCTCTTGGAGCATCGCGTTGAGCTCCAGAACAGTGAAGTTGAAGTTGAGGCCCGGCCGCAGCCTCATGATATCTGCCGCATTCTTGAACTCCTAGGTGGGTCTCCCCCGTTCCTGCAGGGGGGCGATGCGGCGGCAAAGAAAATCTGCGCCAACAGCGCCTACAGTGAGCCCGGCAAGCTTGAGGCGTAGGATCCGGGTGACAGCAATCTTCAGCCTGTCGTCCTCCGGGGCCACGTCACTCCAATCGCTGCCGCGTGCTACTGGGGTTTGGAGCCGGGTGGTGAATGGCTGCGGGTTCTCCTCGTCAATCCAGCACCAGTCTGCTCTCCATTCCTCCCACTTGCCGCGGAATTCTCCCTCCAGATAAGTTTCCTTCTTGCCGGCCCTTGAGATCCAGGCGATTCCGCCGGATAAAGGCTCTCCTCTCTCTACTCGGGGTATAAAGAAGTGGCGAAAGAGGGCTACATTGGGATGGACTCCGACAAAGTTTTCGCAGAGATGTGCGAAAACTGCCATGGTCAGAACGGCATTGGGGGTGAAGTCAAGGAGGTGGAACCCGTAGGTGTTCATGATGTCGCAGAAGAATTCGGAGAAAGGCGGGCAGAGCCCGCAGTAGAAGAACAAGGCGAAGAAAGGGTATCCGTTTGGGGCTTTCTTCCAAGCGGCGGCGGGGAGTACCTTCGTGCGCGGGTGCGCGCGCGTCTCCGTCGACCAGAAGAGGTAGTAGTTCTCCCTCAGCTCCTTCGCGGCAAGCTTGGGGGGGAAGATTGCCCGCTCCTTCCGCAGCGCCGCAAGCCGCTGCGCCTCGGTCGACTTCACGACCTTCCCCTTGTCGGCTTTTGGAGACATGGCGGAAGTAGTGGAGGAGGTCGACGGCGTTGGTGGTGCTGGTGGCAATGGGGGGCGGAGCGCTGCTCTCTCTCTCTCTCAGCTTTGGGAAGACGAGGGAGCGGCGGAGATTTCTGAGATTGGAGTAGCAACGGGCGAATGGGCGAACTTCCCCTATTCCCCCTGCTTATAAGGAGGGAGGGGGCAGACGTTCCGCATTTCCGAATAAAGTAACCACCCACGATCTCTCCCACGACGCCGCATTCAACGTGTGCCGTTCAGGGAGGGCGTGGTGGATACGGAGAGAGATACGGCGTAACCTAGGCCGCGCGTGCCCGTGCCATGTTTTGGGCCTGGCCCAACAGCGCTCGGCACCGTGTATGGCCCAGGCCCGGGGGCTCCTGTCGGTGTACTAGAGTAGGGGTACCCTAGTATCCCAAACTTGTGCACGGGTAGTCGCAGCATCCCGCGGCAAGGCTTGCCGGGTGACCGCCAAGGTCCTCCGTGGTTCCTTTGGAGCCATTCAAGAACAAAGTATCCAAGCCAAAAAGACAAGACCCCGGCAAGAGGAGCTTGCCGGGAAGGCCACCCAAGGCATCTCAAGACCCCGGCAAGAGGAGCTTGCCGGGAAGGCCAATCAAGGCATCTCAAGGAACTTGCCGCGACGCGCCGCGCGTCCCGGCAAGGCCCGGTGAGCGACAAGCTCCCGGACGCGACAAGACAACGACCGCGGCAAGGCGCTTGCCGCGGCAAGCCACTACTCTGTGCCCGCGCTCCAGCACATCCACCAACGTGTCGCTCTGGGACCCTTTCAGGCGTGCGTGGCGGGAGGCTGTGCAGCCAGCGGCGCGCGGTGGCAAGCGGCGCTGACAAGATTGCCATCGTGGTGAGCGGTGGCGTCCCTGACGGTCCCTTTTGCACTGTCTAGGTGACGCAGACAGGCATTTAATGCCCTTGTCCCCTGCCGTCAGGGTTAGGTATGATACACTGTAGCAGGTAGCTGTACCTACCGCAGCACCTTACCATTTTTACCCTTGCCTACGTTGCCACCTGTCGGTGACCCCTTGAGCATATAAAAGGAGGCCCATGCGCAACGTAGAGGGGGTTTAGCTAATCCAGGGAACACTCACGCTCGGTCTCATTAGCTGCTGGTGTGTACTGTAGCACTCCGCGCTCCCGAGCAAGAACTCAATATAAACCACAAAGCAGGAGTAGGGTTTTACGCATCCGTGCGGCCCGAACCTGGGTAAACCGCTCGTGTGTTTCGCCTCGATCTGCTCTTTGTGCGACCTCCGCCCCCACCGAACCGAAAGGGACTCGGTCCGCCAGTCCCATAGGTGCTCATGGATCAGTACCCCGGCACATGGCCTCGGAACACAGAAGACCGAAAGGTCGAGCATGAGTCGTATAGAAGATACGATCAACATGAAGATGTTCACCGATGTTGACTAGTCCATCTCACGTGATGATCGGACACGGCCTAGTCAACTCGGATCATGTTATACTTAGATGACTGGAGGGATGTCTATCTAAGTGGGAGTTCATTGAATAATTTGATTAGATGAACTTAATTATCATGAACTTAGTCTAAAATCTTTACAATATGTCTTGTAGATCAAATGGCCAACGTTGTCCTCAACTTCAACGCGTTCCTAGAGAAAACCAAGCTGAAAGACGATGGCAGCAACTATACGGACTAGGTCCGGAACCTGAGGATCATCCTCATAGCTGCCAACAAAGATTATGTCCTAGAAGCACCGCTAGGTGATGCACCCGTCCCACAGAACCAAGACGTTATGTACGCCTGGCAGACATGTGCTGATGATTACTCCCTCGTTCAGTGCGGCATGCTTTACAGCTTACAACCGGGGCTCCAAAAGCGTTTTGAGCGACACGGAGCATATGAGATGTTCGAAGAGCTGAAAACGGTTTTCCAAGCTCATGCCCGGGTCGAGAGATATGAAGTCTCCGACAAGTTCTTCAGCTATAAGATGGAGGGAAATAGTTCTGTCAGTGAGCACATACTCAAAATGTCTGGGTTGCATAACCGCTTGACTCAGCTAGGAGTTAATCTCCCGGATGACGTGGTCATTGACAGAATCCTTCAGTCGCTTCCACCAAGCTACAAGAGCTTTGTGATGAACTTCAATATGCAGGGGATGGAAAAGACCATTCCTGAAGTATTTGCAATGCTGAAATCAGCAGAGGTAGAAGTCAAAAAGGAACATCAAGTGTTGATGGTGAATAAAACCACTAAGTTCAAGAAAGGCAAGGGTAAGAAGAACTTCAAGAAGGACGGCAAGGGAGTTGCCGCGCCCGGTAGGCAAGCTGCCGGGAAGAATCCAAAGAATGGACCCAAGCCCGAGACTGAGTGCTTTTATTGCAAGGGAAATGGTCACTGGAAGCGGAACTGCCCCAAATACTTAGCGGACAAGAAGGCCGGCATCACAAAAGGTATATGTGATATACATGTAATTGATGTGTACCTTACCAGTACTCGTAGTAGCTCCTGGGTATTTGATACCGGTGCGTTTGTTCACATTTGTAACTCAAAGCAGGAGCTGCGGAATAAGCGGAGACTGGCGAAGGACGAGGTGACGATGCGCGTCGGGAATGGTTCCAAGGTCGATGTGAACGCCGTCGGCACGCTACCTCTACATTTACCTACGGGATTAGTTTTAAACCTCAATAATTGTTATTTAGTGCCAGCTTTGAGCATGAACATTGTATCAGGATCTCGTTTAATATGAGATGGCTACTCATTTAAATCCGAGAATAATGGTTGTTCTATTTATATGAGAGATATGTTTTATGGTCATGCTCCGATGGTGAATGGTTTATTTTTAATAAATCTCGAGCGTAGTGCTACACATATTCATAGTGTGAATACCAAAAGATGTAAGGTTGATAATGATAGTCCCACATACTTGTGGCACTGTCGCCTTGGTCACATAGGTGTCAAACGCATGAAGAAACTCCATGCAGATGGACTTTTAGAGTCTCTTGATTACGAATCATTTGACACGTGTGAACCATGCCTCATGGGTAGAATGACCAAGACTCCATTCTCAGGAACAATGGAGCGAGCAACCAACTTATTGGAAATCATACATACTGATGTGTGCGGTCCAATGAGTGTTGAGGCTCGCGGTGGTTATCGTTATGTTCTCACCCTCACTGATGACTTGAGTAGATATGGGTATGTCTACTTAATGAGACACAAGTCTGAGACCTTTGAAAAATTCAAGGAATTTCACAGTGAGGCTGAGAATCAATGTGACAGGAAAATCAAGTTCTTGCAATCAGATCGTGGGGGAGAATACTTGAGTCACGAATTTGGCACACACTTAAGAAAATGTGGAATAGTTTCACAACTCACGCCGCCTGTAACACCTCAGCGTAATGGTGTGTCCGAACATCGTAATCGCAGTCTATTAGATATGGTGCGATCTATGATGTCTCTTACCGATTTACCGCTATCATTTTGGGGCTATGCTTTAGAGACTGCCGCATTCACTTTAAATAGGGCTCCGTCGAAATCCGTTGAGATGACACCGTATGAATTATGGTTTGGGAAGAAAACTAAGCTGTCGTTTCTAAAAGTTTGGGGATGCGTTGCTTATGTCAAGAAACTTCAACCTGAAAATCTCAAACCCAAGTCGGAAAAATGCGTCTTCATAGGATACCCTAAAGAAACTGTTGGGTATACCTTCTACCTCAGATCTGAAGGAAAGATCTTTGTTGCCAAGAATGGGTCCTTTCTAGAGAAGGAGTTTATCTCGAAAGAAATAAGTGGGAGGAAGGTAGAACTTGATGAAGTATTACCTCTTGAACCGGTAAGTGGCGCAGCTCAAGAAAATGTTCCTGAGGTGCCTGCACCGACTAGAGAGGAAGTTGATGATGGTGATCATGAAACTTCAGATCAAGTTGCTACTGAACTTCGTAGGTCCACAAGGACACGTTCCGCACCAGAGTGGTACGGCAACCCTGTCTTGGAAATCATGTTGTTAGACAATGGTGAACGTTCGAACTATGAAGAAGCGATGGCGGGCCCGGATTCCGACAAATGGCTGGAAGCCATGAAATCCGAGATAGGATCCATGTATGAAAACAGAGTATGGACTTTGACTGACTTGCCCGTTGATCGGCGAGCCATAGAAAATAAATGGATCTTTAAGAAGAAGACAGACGCGGATGGTAATGTGACCATCTATAAGGCTCGGCTTGTCGCTAAGGGTTATCGACAAGTTCAAGGGGTTGACTACGATGAGACTTTCTCACCCGTAGCGAAGCTGAAGTCTGTCCGAATCATGTTAGCAATTGCCGCATTCTATGATTATGAGATATGGCAAATGGACGTCAAAACGACATTCCTTAATGGTTTCCTTAAGGAAGAATTGTATATGATGCAGCCGGAAGGTTTTGTCGATCCTAAGAATGCTGACAAGGTGTGAAAGCTCCAACGCTCGATTTATGGGCTGGTGCAAGCATCTCGGAGTTGGAACATTCGCTTTGATGAGATGATCAAAGCGTTTGGGTTTATGCAGACTTATGGAGAATCCTGCATTTACAAGAAAGTGAGTGGGAGCTCTGTAGCATTTCTCATATTGTATGTGGATGACATACTGTTGATGGGAAATGATATAGAATTCTTGGAAAGCATAAAGGCCTATTTGAACAAGTGTTTTTCAATGAACGACTTGGAGAAGCTGCTTATATATTAGGCATCAAGATCTATAGAGATAGATCGAGACGCCTCATTGGTCTTTCACAGAGTACGTACCTTGACAAGATTTTGAAGAAGTTCAAAATGGATCAGTCAAAGAAGGGGTTCTTGCCTGTATTGCAAGGTACGAGATTGAGCTTGGCTCAATGCCCGACCACAGCAGAAGATAGAGAAAAGATGAGTGTCGTCCCCTATGCCTCGGCCATAGGGTCTATCATGTATGCTATGCTGTGTACCAGACCTGATGTAAACCTTGCCGTGAGTTTGGTAGGTAGGTACCAAAGTAATCCCGGCATGGAACACTGGACAGCGGTCAAAAATATCCTGAAGTACCTGAAAAGGACTAAGGAAATGTTTCTCGTTTATGGAGGTGACGAAGAGCTCGTCGTAAAGGGTTACGTCGATGCTAGCTGCGACACAGATCTGGATGACTCTAAGTCACAAACCGGATACATGTATATTTTGAATGGTGGGGCAGTAAGCTGGTGCAGTTGCAAGCAAAGCGTTGTGGTGGGATCTACATGTGAAGCGGAGTACATGGCAGCCTCGGAGGCAGCACACGAAGCAGTCTGGGTGAAGGAGTTCATTACCGACCTAGGAGTCATACCCAATGCGTCGGGCCCGATGACTCTCTTCTGTGACAACACTGGAGCTATTGCCCTTACCAAGGAGCCCAGGTTTCACAGGAAGACCAGGCATATCAAGCGTCGCTTCAACTCCATTCGTGAAAGTGTTCAAAATGGATACATAGAGATTTGTAAAGTACGTACGGACCTGAATGTAGCAGATCCATTGACTAAACCTCTCCCTAGAGCAAAACATGATCAACACCAGAATTCCATGGGTGTTCGATTCATCACAATGTAACTAGATGATTGACTCTAGTGCAAGTGGGAGACTGTTGGAAATATGCCCTAGAGGCAATAATAAAATAATTATTATATTTCCTTGTTCATGATAATTGTCTATTATTCATGCTATAATTGTATTATCCGGAAATCGTAATACATGTGTGAATACATAGACCACAATGTGTCCCTAGTGAGCCTCTAGTTGACTAGCTCGTTGATCAACAGATAGTCATGGTTTCCTGGCTATGGACATGGGGATGTCATTGATAACGGGATCACATCATTAGGAGAATGATGTGATGGACAAGACCCAAACCTAAGCATAGCACAAAGATCGTGTAGTTCGTTTGCTGTAGCTTTTCTAGATGTCAAGTATCATTTCCTTAGACCATGAGATTGTGCAACTCCCGGATACCGTAGGAGTGCCTTGGGTGTGCCAAACGTCACAATGTAACTGGGTGACTATAAAGGTACATTACAGGTATCTCCGAAAGTGTCTGTTGGGTTGGCACGAATCGAGACTGGGATTTGTCACTCCGTATGACAGAGAGGTATCTCTGGGCCCACTCGGTAATGCATCATCATAATGAGCTCAATGTGATCAAGTGGTTGATCACGGGATCATGCATTACGGTACGAGTAAAGTGACTTGCCGATAACGAGACTGAACAAGGTATTGGGATACCGACGATCGAGTCTCGGGCAAGTAACGTACCGATTGACAAAGGGAATTGAGTACGGGATTGATTAGGTCCTCGACATCGTGGTTCATCCGATGAGATCATCGAGGAGCATGTGGGAGCCAACATGGGTATCCAGATCCCGCTGTTGGTTATTGACCAGAGAGTCGTCTCGGTCATGTCTGCTTGTCTCCCGAACCCGTAGGGTCTACACACTTAAGGTTCGGTGACGCTAGGGTTGTATAGATATGAGTATGCAGTAATCCGAAAGTTGTTCGGAGTCCCGGATGAGGTCCTGGATGTCACGAGGAGTTCCGGAATTGTCTGGAGGTGAAGAATTATATATAGGAAGTGTAGTTTCGGCCATCGGGAAAGTTTCGGGTTCACCGGTATTGTACCGGGACCACCGGATGGGTCCCGGGGGTCCACCGGGTGGGGCCACCCATCCCGGAGGGCCCCATGGGATGAAGTGGGGAGGGGAACCAGCCCATAGAGGGCTGGTGCGCCCCCCCCCCCTTGGGCCCCCCCATGCGCCTAGGGTTGGGAACCCTAGGGGAGGGGGCGCCTCCACTTGCCTTGGGGGGTACTCCACCCCCTTGGCCGTCGCCCCACCTAGGAGATCCCATCTCCTAGGGCCGGCGCACCCCCTAGGGGGCCTATATAAAGGGGGGAGGGAGGGCAGCTACACCTCAAGTCTTGGCGCCTCCCTCTCCCCTGCTACACCTCTCCCTCTCGCAGAAACTCGGCGAAGCCCTGCTACGATCACTGCTGCATCCACCACCACGCCGTCGTGCTGCTGGATCTTCATCAACCTCTCCTTCCCCCTTGCTGGATCAAGAAGGATGAGACATCGTCCGCTCCGTACGTGTGTTGAACGCGGAGGTGCTGTCCGTTGGGCACTTGGTCATCGGTGATTTGGATCACGGCGAGTACGACTCCATCATCCCCGTTCTCTTGAACGCTTCCGCTCGCGATCTACAAGGGTATGTAGATGCACTCTCCTCTCGTTGCTAGTTGACTCCATAGATTGATCTTGGTGAAGCGTAGGAAATTTGTTTGTTTTCTGCAATGTTCCCCAACAGTGGTATCAGAGCTAGGTCTATGCGTAGTTACTATGCATGAGTAGAACACAAAGTAGTTGTGGGCGTCGATATTGTCAATTTGCTTGCCATTACTAGTCTTATATTTATTCGGCGGCATCATGGGATGAAGCGGCCCAGACCAACCTTACACATACGCTTACGTGAGACCGGTTCCACCGATTGACATGCACTAGTTGCATAAGGTGGCTGGCGGGTGTCTGTCTCTCCCACTTTAGTCGGATCGGATTCGATGAACAGGGTCCTTATGAAGGGTAAATAGAAATTGGCAATTCACGTTGTGGTTTTGGCGTAGGTAAGAAACGTTCTTGCTAGAAACCTATAGTAGCCACGTAAAAACTTGCAACAACAATTAGAGGACGTCTAACTTGTTTTTGCAGCAAGTGTTTTGTGATGTGATATGGCCAAAAGTTGTGATGAATGATGAATGATATATGTGATGTATGAGATTGATCATGTTCTTGTAATAGGGATCACGACTTGCATGTCGATGAGTATGACAACCGGCAGGAGCCATAGGAGTTGTCTTTATTTATTTATGACCTGCGTGTCAACATAAACGTCATGTAATTACTTTACTTTATTGCTAAAGTGTTAGCCATAGTATTAGAAGTAATAGATGACGAGACAACTTCAAGAAGACACGATGATGGAGATCATGGTGTCAATGCCGGTGACAAGATGATCATGGAGCCCCAAGATGGAGATCAAAGGAGCTATATGATATTGGCCATATCATGTCACTATTATTTGATTGCATGTGATGTTTATCATGTTTTTGCATCTTGTTTACTTAGAACGACGGTAGTAAATAAGATGATCCCTCATAATAATTTCAAGAAAGTGTTCCCCCTAACTGTGCGCCGTCGCGACAGTTCGTTGTTTCGAAGCACCACGTGATGATCGGGTGTGATAGATTCCAACGTTCACATACAACGGGTGTAAGACAGATTTACACACGCAATACACTTAGGTTGACTTGACGAGCCTAGCATGTACAGACATGGCCTCGGAACACAGAAGACCGAAAGGTCGAGCATGAGTCGTATAGAAGATACGATCAACATGAAGATATTCACCGATGTTGACTAGTCCATCTCACGTGATGATCGGACACGGCCTAGTCAACTTGGATCATGTTATACTTAGATGACTGGAGGTATGTCTATCTAAGTGGGAGTTCATTGAATAATTTGATTAGATGAACTTATTCTAAAATCTTTACAATATGTCTTGTAGATCAAATGGCCAACGTTGTCCTCAACTTCAACGCGTTCCTAGAGAAAACCAAGCTGAAAGACGATGGCAGCAACTATACGGACTGGGTCCGGAACCTGAGGATCATCCTCATAGCTGCCAACAAAGATTATGTCCTAGAAGCACCGCTAGGTGACGCACCTGTCCCACAGAACCAAGACGTTATGAATGCTTGGCAGACACGTGTTGATGATTACTCCCTCGTTCAGTGCGGCATGCTTTACAGCTTAGAACCGGGGCTCCAAAATCGTTTTGAGCGACACGGAGCATATGAGATGTTCGAAGAGCTGAAAATGGTTTTCCAAGCTCATGCCCGGGTCGAGAGATATGAAGTCTCCGACAAGTTCTTCAGCTGTAAGATGGAGGAAAATAGTTCTGTCAGTGAGCACATACTCAAAATGTCTGGGTTGCATAACCGCTTGACTCAGCTGGGAGTTAATCTCCCGGATGACGCGGTCATTGACAGAATCCTTCAGTCGCTTCCACCAAGCTACAAGAGCTTTGTGATGAACTTCAATATGCAGGGGATGGAAAAGACCATTCCTGAAGTATTTGCAATGCTGAAATCAGCAGAGGTAGAAGTCAAAAAGGAACATCAAGTGTTGATGGTGAATAAAACCACTAAGTTCAAGAAAGGCAAGGGTAAGAAGAACTTCAATAAGGACGGCAAGGGAGTTGCCGCGCCCGGTAAGCAAGCTGCCGGGAAGAAGCCAAAGAATGGACCCAAGCCCGAGACTGAGTGCTTTTATTGCAAGGGAAATGGTCACTAGAAGCGGAACTGCCCCAAATACTTAGCAGACAAGAAGGCCGGCATCACAAAAGGTATATGTGATATACATGTAATTGATGTGTACCTTACCAGTACTCGTAGTAGCTCCTGGGTATTTGATACCGGTGCAGTTGTTCACATTTGTAACTCAAAGCAGGAGCTGCGGAATAAGCGGAGACTGGCGAAGGATGAGGTGACGATGCGCGTCGGGAATGGTTCCAAGGAATGTGCATCTCGCTTCGTGCCAAAGGACTGCCGGCATCTCCATTGCCTCAGGTGTCTCAGTTAGTTCCTCAGCTGCACCAAGTTCCTCAGCTGGCCCCTCACTACTGAAGACAAAGGCCACTGCTGGACGAGGTCCATGCCCAAGTCCTCAAAAGAAGCAAGTCGCTTTCCAAGTGTCGTCTGATGAAGATGAAGCTGATGATGATGAACTTGCAGAAATCATCAGAGACAGGCAAGTCAGGGCCGCTAGTGCCAAAGGATCAGAGGTGCCACTGCTTTTGGATCCCAAATTGATCCTCGACTACATTGATGATTGGCACAAGGACCCCAACACTCCCTTGCCTGACTTCAAGCTGACTCCTGGCCAGAGTCACATGCTGACCCACTTCATTCAAGAAGAAAAGTGAAATTTTGAGAAGGCCAGGAAGATTAAGAAAGCACAGTACAAGAAAGAGTGCTATCTGAAGAAAAACGTTGTCTCTATGACAACTGAAGAACTTGTCACTACTTAGACTGAGATTAAGAAACTCGGTGATGACTTTGACACATATCGCGCTGATTGGCTTGGAGACAAGGTTCGTTTTATGAAACTTGCGGATAACTTCACTTCAAATGTTGCAGCCCCAACGCAACAGGAAATTCCTCAGGCTGAAGCATCTGCTCAGCCTACTGAAGAAAATGCCAGCACCGCTGATGACAATCAGGATGCTGAAGATAATGTGAGTTCCAGGGCTGATGACTGCATTCCAGCCGCTGAAGAAATTGCCAGGGCACCCACTACTGGTGTGCCTGAAGAAACTGAAGAACCCAGGGCAACTGCATCAGTGTGCCTGAAGAAAATCAACCAGATTCCTCAGCTGCTCATGCACAAACTTCAACTCCAACCCTTCCATCTGCATCAGATGTGAAGAAGACCAAAGCTGCAGAGCATGCTGCAGTGAAGAAAAGGAAAGCATCAGCTTCTTCAGATTCTTCAGCTCCGAAGAAAATGAAGTCTATGACAAGCTCATTTGCAAAACCGATTGATGTTGTTCCCATCTCAACCAGGCCATCAAAGGACCTTGTTCCTTTTGATGAAGAATATGTGATCCCCAGCGGATCTGATGAAGAAACTCCTTCTACTACTTCGTCTGAACCATTGGATGAAGAAATTGAAGTGGATACGATCCCTTCAACACCTATCATCTCCTCGCCTATGCCTCAGTTCACAGCTGAAGAGACTGGCGTTGAAGAAATGGAAGATGAAGATGTGGAAATTGGCTGCTCCACACCCGTAATCAGTGATGAATTCTGAGAAAGTCAGCATCCAAACTCTCCAATGTTCACCCCTCTACAGCAAATTCCTCAGTCCCCCACACAAACTGTTCACCTGGGCTCTGAAGAGACTCATCCCACTGCATCTGTCCATGAGAAAATTCCAGCCACTAGCGCTGATGAAACTGCTGCCGCTGAACAACCAACTACGCAGACTGCTACTGAGGAGGAACCAGAAATTCCTCAGCCTAAAGAACCTGCGATTGAGATTCCTGAGGTCGTGATGCAACTCACTGACACTCCTCTGCCGAAGCCAAAGGATCCATTCTCACGCAAGCAAAAGTTCAAGGCTGATGATTTCTTCGGCGAGCACATATTCTTCGAAGATTACAACCCATATGACTCTGCTCGCATTAGAAAGAGGCATTTCTGGACTGGCCGTCATGCCAATTTCTATTCCTCAGTGCTGTTCAACAAGGAGAAGATTTTCTACCATGAGCATATTCCTCACGTGGATATGGAATCTCTGACGTGCTTCGCACCAGTCCTCAGTGTTCTTCACGACGCTGGACTGCTCAACTTTTGCTCTGACATCTGCGATTGGAATGAAGAACTGATTCTTCAATTCTATGCAACACTGCACATCACCGGAGATGCTGAAGATGTGAATTCATGGGTGCTGGACTGGATGTCTGAAAACACTCACTACACTGCACCAGCCTCTGAATTGCTTCGTGCTCTACCACTCAGTCCTCCCCTTGAAGAAGCTCGCTGCATCTACAGTGAACCTGAGCTCACACATCATTATATGCAGGTGCTGATGAAACCTTTGAAGCCAGGTCAAGCACCAAGAACCAAATTCCTCGTGAAGGAATTGTTGTACGTGTCCAGAACTGTCTATCGTATTCTTACGAGGACAATCAGTCCTATCAAAGGTCACGACTCATCTGATGAGGAAATTGTTGGCATCCTGAAGAATCTGGTATTCAACATCGTTCATGGCATTCTTGTCAATTATCACGATTTCTTCATGAGGACTATGGCCAATGTTGCACTGTCTCCGTTTGAGCTGAAGCCTTATGCACCTTGGATTATGAGATTCCTCAGGACAAGGTCTTCACTCAACTACAAAGCTGATTTCCAGAATCACCTCAGCCACTTGCCCCCAATTGAAGTCCTCAAGCAGACATATTCCTCAGTTGATGGAAAGGGCAAGGCACCAGCTGTAATAGATGAAGGCATTCGTCCATTGTGGTCAGTTTCGCAAAGCTGCATCTTATTCCACCAATGATGACTCTGCCACACATGACTCTTCCAATGCACCTAAGTCCACTCCTCAAGCCACTGCTCCGCGCGTGATGACTGACCGTGAACTTCTTCTTAGTCTTCACCAGAAGGTGGATCGAAATCACAAATGGGTTAAGCATCAGTTTGGTTCACTTCTTCACAACATGACTGCCACACACAATGCAGTAAAGAAAAACCACTACTACCTCCATCAAGTCTTCGGTCGCACCTGGGCAATCCTGTCACATCTATATGGTGAAGAAGATCTGAAGAATATGGGTCTCAAAGAAGATTTTGACTGGTCTGCACCTCCACCGAAGAAATTCAAGAAGGTCCAAGTTCCTTCTCTGGTGGCCAGCTCATTTTCTTCATCACGCGACACTGATGAACATGAAGATTTGGACGACACTGCGGCAGGCCCTACATCAACAAACGACCCCAACAATGCTGGCGCTCCCTCATCAACATGATTATCTTCAGGGGCGTTAGTCCTCATTTTCGATCCTTTTGGTCATTCGATGACAAAGGGGGAGAAATATGAGTTAGTCTTCAAGCGGGTCTACTGTATGGGCGTTTTTTTTGCTAAGTTACAACTCTCGTTCTTTTGAAACTTTATTCGATCGAGTTGTAATCTTAAACCCGATGGTGCTCTGATACTTTTGATGCACTGTGCTCTGATACTCTTGATGTACTATTTTGCATGCTTATTCCTCGTTAAATATTATTGCACGCATGCTGAATTTCATCAGGCACCATATTTCATCATGCATTTCAAATTCTTCATATTATATGTTAAATGCGTGTATGAATTACAAGATATAGGGGGAGATCTCCATGATTCAACTCTTCAAGTGTGCATTGCTTCAAAAGCAAACTCCTCACTATGCACATCTTCAGGGGGGAGTTCTTCTATATCTTGCAATCAAATTCCTCAATATCAGTAGTTACACTTCATATGTTTATCCCCATTGAAAACTTAACCTATATTGTCATCAATCACCAAAAGGGGGGAAATTGTACGTGCATCTAGTGCCCCTTAGTAATTTTGGTGTATTGAAGACTTATAGGTTAAGGGACTAATGCGTGTGTGAGTGTACACAGGTCTATAAGTCTATGAGGAGTTTGATATTTACAGGAAAAGTCGACCCCTAAAAATGAATATCTTCGACTGAAGACTTTGGTATTCTGAAGACTTTGAAAGTGAAGAAATTGGTGTGACCTTGAAGACTTGGTATTCTTTCGAGGAACATGAAGCGAGAAGACTTTTGTTTTCGTAGTTTCATTTTCCCTTTCTTGAGTCATAGGAAACACCGTACTGTTAAAGGGGGTCGAGGAAATACTAAGGAAAAATTTCCATGTGATGCTCAACTCAAAATCCTACACCTACCAATCCCTTCAAGTGAAGCCATTGGAAATCTCTTACAGATCAGTCAATTTCTTCAGTGACAGAGACGAAGTTCTTCTGGTCTCTGAGGAATTTGTCCTGACTGAGGAGTTAGGATTTCGCCAGTGCGGATTGCCTACACAGTGAGGAACATGATAGCCCAGAGGATTTTTCTACTCAAAATTCCGACCGTTGCTGTGCTATGCGCCAGCTGTCCCAAAATATCTATCCACCTAACGGTCATTTCATTGAAGGGCATTTATGTCTTATCATGTCGGGCTGCTCCCTAGGCTATAAATAGCCGCCTCCTACAACCACTAGCTGGTTGGCTGCTCTGAGAGAAACTGACACTTGTCATTTGAGAGCAACCCATCCTCCGAGGACTTTGAGCGAAAATCATCAAGTGAGGAAAAACCAAAAACCTAAAACCCAAACACCTACAAACCCCAAGTGATTGAGCATCACTGAAGAGATTGATCCTGAGTGGATCCGACGCTTGTTACCTTTGAAGACTGTGCTTCTTCCAGACGGTTAGGCGTCATGGTCTAGAGCATCCAAGAGGAATTGTGGATCGCCGAGTGACCAAGTTTGTGAAGGTTTGGAAGTCGCCTGAAGACTTACCATGAGTGATTGGACGAGGTCTGTGTGACCTTAGTTCAAGGAGAATACGGTGAGGACTGGGTGTCTTGGACTAAGTGTCCTTGACTGGGTGTCCAGGACTGTGGGTCCTCGAGTTTAAATACTCAGCCGCTCCAACCAGACATACAACTGAGACAGTATTTGGAACTGGTCTACCAAATCATTGTCTTCACCGAGCTTACTGGTTCTATTTCCTCAACTCTTTCATTTCCTCATAACTGTGTTGTGTGTTTGTTCATATCTGTGTTTGAAGACTTTGACTGAAGACTTTCTCAATTTCCTCAGTTCAATTTCTTCAGTATGTTTGTCTTCATCCTGTGTTATCCTGTGATTACGCTTCCTGTACTCTGTGCCTGTCTTCATTTCATCATGATGACTATGCTTGTATTCTGTTATGTTTACTTTTGAGTACTTATTCCGCTGCTAGTAGTTCTTCGCTAAGGAATTTCCTCACCGGCAAATTTCTCAGTGAAGAATTTCGTAAAAATCGCCTATTCACCCCCCTCTAGTCGATATAACGCACTTTCAGGCACAAGGACCCCAACACACCTCTGCCTGAGCTGAAGCTCACTCCTGGTCAAAGTCATGTGATGACTCACTTCATTGATGAAGAAAAGTGGAAATATGAACAGGGGAGGAAGGTGAAGAAAGCGCAGTACAAGAAAGAGCGCTTTCTGAAGCAAAACTTCTTGAAGCTTTCACCTGAGGAACTTGTTGCTCTGCAATCAGAGATCAAGAAACTGAATGATAAATTTGATCGCTACTATGCTGACTGGCTTGGAGCCAAAGTCAGATTTGTAAAGATAACTAAAAAGTTTACCACCAATGTTGCTACCCCTACGCAATAAGAAATTCCTTAGGCTAAAGCATCTACTCAGGCTGCTGAAGAAAATGCTAGTACCAGGGCTGATGACTGCATTCCAGCCGCTGATGAAACTACCAGGGCAACCACTAGTGTTGCGCCAGAAGAAATTGCCAGGCCAGCTGTAGCTTCAATCGTTGTGCCTGAAGAAATTGCTTATACCAGGGCAACTGCATCAGTTGTGCCTGAAGAAACAGAACCAATTTCCTCTGCTCCTCCTGCACCTGCACCAAGTCCAATTCTTCCTTCTGCATCAGAAGCTAAGAAGACAAAGGCTGCGGAGCGTGCAACTGTGAAGAAAAGTAAAGCATCAACTTCATCAGACACTTCAGCTTCGAAGAAGATGAAGAAATTGACCAGCTCGTTTGAAAATCCGATTGATGTTGTTCCATTCTCAAGCATGCCATCAAAGGAACTCGTTCCTTTTGATGAAGAATACGTGATCCCAAGCGGATCCGATGAAGACATTCCTTCTGCTGCTTCCTCAGAGCAGTTGGATGAAGAAATTGAAGTGGATGCAATCCCTTCAACCCTAATTTGTTTCATCGTCCATGCCTCAGTTTACTGTTGAAGAGGCTGGCGTTGAAGAAATGAGTGGAAAAGATGAGGATGTGGACATTGGGTGCACAACGCCAGTTCTGAATGATGACTTTTGGGAAAGTCAACACCCCAATTATCCGTTGTTCACTCCTCTGCAACAAATTCCTCAGTCTCCAGTGACCACTGAAGTTCAAATGGGTTCTGAAGAATCACACCCCACTCCGTCCATCCCTGAAGAGATTCCAGCCACTAGCGCTGATGACATTGCTGCTGAAGAATTAAAGTCCCAGGCTGTCACTGAAGAAGAAACTGAAATTCCTCAGCCCGCGGAACCCGAGATCGCGATTCCTGAGGTTTTGATGCAATTGACTAACACTCCTCATCCCAAGCCAAATGATCCTTTCTCAAAGAAGCAAAAAAATCAAGGCTGATGACTTCTTCCACGAGCATGTGTTCTTCACAGACTACAATCCATATGACTCTGCTCGCCTCAGAAGAAAGCGCTTCTAGACTGCTAGCCAAGCAAACTTCTATTCTTTGCTGCTTTTCAACAAAGGCAATGTCTTCGACCATGAGCATATTCCTCACGTGGACATGGAATCACTGCCCTGCTTCGCACCAGTCCTCAGTGTTCTTCATGACGCTGGGCTGCTCAACCTTTGCATGGATATTGTTGATTGGAATGAAGAGCTAATTCTTCAGTTCTATGCGATGCTGCACATCACAGGAGAAGCTGAAGATGTGAACACTTTGGTATTGGACTGGATGACAGAAAACACACATTTCAAAGCACCGGCCTCTGAATTACTTCATGCCCTGCCTGTCAGTCCTCCCCTTGAAGGCGCTTGTTGCATCTATCATGAACTTGAACTCACTGCTCACTACGTGCAAGTGTTGATGAAGCCGCTGAAGCCCGGCCAAGCTCCAAGGAACAAATTCCTCATGAAGGAATTGTTGTTTGTGCCTAGAACTATCTATCACATTCTGAAGAAGACATTGAGTCCAACCAAAGGCCACGATTCAAATGATGAAGAAGTTGTTGGCATCATGAAGAATCTGCTATTCAATATCATACATGGCATTCATATCAACTATCATGATTTCTTCATGAGGACTCTGGCAAATGTTGCCCTCTCTCCATTTGAGTTGAAGCCTTATACTCCTTGGATTATGAGATTCCTCAGAACTAGGTCTTCACTCAACTACAAGGCTGATTTTCAGAATCATGTCAGTTACTTGCCCCCCATTGAAGTCCTCAAGTGGACATTTTCCTCATCTGATGAAAAGGGCAAGGCTACTGCAATTATTGATGAAGGCACTCGTCCATTGGATGGTCTGTTTCGCAAAGCTGCATCCTACTCCACAAATGATGACTCTGCCACTCATGACTCTGCCGCAAATGCTTCAAAGAAAAATCCTCAAGGCACAGCTCCAAGGGTGATGACTGATAGTGAGCTTCTCCTCAGTCTTCACCAGAACGTCGATCGCAACCACAAATGGGTTAAGCGTCAGTTTGGTTCTATTCTTCACAACATGACTGCCACACACAATGCAGTGAAGAAAAACCATTACTACCTCCATGAAGTCTTCGGTCGCACCTGGGCTGTTTTGTCACATCTGTATGGTGAAGATGATCTAAAGAAAATGGGTTTCAAGCGGGACTTTGAATGTTCTAAGCCGCCACCGGCGAAGAAATTTAAGAAGACTAAAGTTCCTTCCTTGGTAGCCAGCTCAGATTCTTCATCACGCGCGGCAGATGAACACGAAGACTTGGACGACACTGCGGCAGGCCCTACTTCAACAACCGACCCCAACAATGCTGGCGCTCCTTCATAGACGCAGTGATGATATTCTTTAGGGGCGTTAGTCCTCATTTTTTGTCCATTTTGGTCATTCGATGACAAAGGGGGAGAAATTTGAGTTAGTCTTCAGGCGGGTCTACTTGTATGGGCGTTTTTTTCTAAGTTACAACTCTCGTTCTTTTGAAGACTTTGCTGGATTGAGTTGTAAACTTAAACCCGATGGTGGTCTGATACTTTTGTTGTGTTCTTCTGCATGCTTATTCCTCATATATGTTAATGCACGCATGCTGAATTACATCAGGCACCATATTTCATCATGCATTTCAAATTCTTCATATTATATGTTAAATGCGTGTATGGATTACAAGATATAGGGGGAGATCTCCATGATTCTACTCTTCAAGTGTGCATTGCTTCAAAAGCTAATTCCTCACTATGCACATCTTCAGGGGGAGTTCTTCTATATCTTGCAATCAAATTCCTCAATATCAGTATTTACACTCCATATGTTTAGTCCCGTTGAAAACTTAACCTATATTGTCATCAATCACCAAAAAAGAGGGATTGTAAGTGCATCTAGTGCCCCTTAGTGATTTTGGTGTATTGAAGACTTATAGGTTAAGGGACAGATGCGTTTGTGAGTATACACGGGTCTATAAGTATATGAGGAGTTTGATATTTACAGGAAAAGTCGACCCCTAAAAATGAAGTTCTTCGACTGAAGACTTTGGATTACTGAAGACTTTCTGAAGACTTTGAAAGTGAAAAAATTGGTGTGATCCTGAAGACTTGGTATTCATTCTAGGAACATGAAGCGTGAAGACTTTTGTTTTCGAAGTTTTATTTTCTCTTTCTTGAGTCATAGGAAACACCGTACTGTTAAAGGGGGTCGAGAAAATTCTAAGGAAAAATTTCAAGTGATGCTCAACTCAAAATCCTACACCTACCAATCCCTTCAAGTGAAGCCATTGAAAATCTCATACAGTTCAGTCAAATTTCTTCAGTGACAGAGACGGAGCTCTTCTGGTCTTTGAGGAATTTGTTCTGACTGAGGAGTTAGGAATTCGCCAGTGCGGATTGCCTACAAGTGAGGAACATGATAGCCCTGAGAAATTTGTTAGTCAAATTTCCGACCGTTGCTGTGCTACGTGCCAGCTGTCCAAAAATATTCTTCCACCTAACGGTCATATCATTGAAGGGCATTTATGTCTTATCATGTCGGGATGCTTCCTAGGCTATAAATAGCCGCCCCCTACAACCACTAGTTGGTTGGCTGCTCCGAGAGAAACTGACACTTGTCATTTGAGAGCATCCCATCCTCCGAGGATTTTGAGCGAAAATCATCAAGTGGGGAAAACCCAAACCCAAGCGCCTACAAACCCAAAGTGATTGAGCATCACTGAAGAGATTGATCCTGCGTGGATCCGACACTTGTTATCTTTGAAGACCGTGCATCTTCCAGACGGTTAGGCGTCATGGTCTAGAGCACCCAAGAGGAAATTGTGGATCGCTGAGTGACCGAGTCTGTGAAGGTTTGGAAGCCACCTGAAGACTTACCACGAGTGATTGGGCGAGGTCCGTGTGACCTTAGCTCAAGGGGAATACGGTGAGGACTAAGTGTCCTGAGCTGCGTATTCAGGACTGGGTGTCCGGGACTGTGTGTCCTCAGGTTTAAATACCTAGCTGCCCTAACCAGACGTATAACTATCACAGAAGTTGGAACTGGTCTACCAAATCATTGTCTTCACAAAGCTAACTGGTTTCATTTCCTCAACCCTTCCATTTCCTCATTTCTGTGTTGTGTGCTTGTTCATATCTGTTTGAAGACTTTGATTGAAGACTTTCTCTATTTCCTCAGCTCAATTTCTTTAGTCTGTTTGTCTTCATTTTGTTTATCCTGTGTTTACGCTTTCTGTACTCTGTGCTTATTTTCATTTCATCATGAAGACCATGATCATGTTCTGTTATGTTTACTTCTGAGTACTTATTCCACTACAAGTAATTCTTCTTTTTGGAATTTCCTCACTCTGAAATTCCTCAGTAAAGAATTCATAAAAATCGCCTATTCACCCCCCCCCCCCCTCTAGTCGACTTAACACACTTTCACTTTACTTGTAATTTTGTTTTTGAAAGTCGAGACTCGAATAGCGAAGCTCATAGCATAGCCAAGTTTGCTCCTTCATTAGGTCAGAGGCGCCACTTGTGACTTGGCCAACCCCATGATTCGATATGTATTTCACTTTGTGTGGCTTATGAATGAATAAACTTGATTCCCTAAAAAAAACTAGCTTCAAATACTGGAAGGCATTGAGGTCAATTGACCCCATTCTCCATACAAGAGCTTGGTCCCTAGCAGTAATGCTCCTACATTGTAGTTCCTAGAAGCACGTATGCACATGAGCTAGCTTGACTTGTTGGCTGGCTAGTTACGTGCATGCGCCACAACACGCGCTAGCGATGCTCATGCAAGGGGACCGTCTCATTGGTAAACAACATCGCTGAAGTCGGGAGTGCTTCTGTTAAAAATGCTACACCTATAGAGAGATTGCTACACTTTTAGTCCGATTTTAAAGTTGAGAAATCAAATCTAAACTCCATCATGTGTTGAGAGACGAAAAATATATTTTTTTCAAAGGAAAATCACCTCCGTCTTTTCTTTATGCATATGGCCATGCGGCCTATTTTGGCGGCAACTTGCATATTTTATCGCTGGAATCTGAAGGATCATGGAATGTGATGGCCATTCTAGTATTCAATCTTGAGAAAGAAGCATGGGGTGTTATGGCACTGCCAGATGAGCCTAGCTAGGCTATACCCTTCGTCTGTTGAGCTTAGAGAAATTCTGGGTTTGCTAAGTTTCAGTTGTTGCATTCCAAATACCAAAATTGATACTCCCTTCGTTTCACAATGTAGTGCGTCCGTGCTTTCCGAGATTCAAGTTTGACCGACTATGATGGGACCAAAAATTATACCATTAAATTCATATTTTCGGTATAATTCGGTGATACAATTTTTTTCTCCTGCCGCAGTCGGTCTCGTTGGTTCAATTTACGGTCAAATTCGAATCTCGAGAACGCGGACGCACTACATTATAAAATGAAGGGAGTATATGGATGTCGAGAGATTATGCAAATAAAGCCTAGTCTAAGGATTTTGTAATTGATGTCACACTCCTAGGGGCGGGAATGAACTTTGCTGCGAGCAGATTCATTTTTGGGTCCCCCTTGGAGGTGATGACTGCTGGAAGAATCTTGCTAAAGATGCACTGCGGCGATGGCAGCAGCCAACTAACCTACCACAGGATGGAAGCAGCCAACTAGCCTACCAAAAAGACTTCTCGACCGCTAACTATGCCGAGAACCTTGTGTTGGATTATGGACAGGCTTAGGCCCGTATAAGACAATAATTCCTGGTTAATCTCTAAAGCCCATGTATGCGTACGGCAAGTGATGGAAAGTGTGAAAAGTTTAGAATCATACTGCTACGGTAAGAAGAGTGAGACCTTTTTATAAGGGTTGCTCCATCACTTGCTATTGAAAGCTTGGAAATAGGAGCTGTATACGCGCGTTCCTCCTCCTCCGCCACCCGCCACGTCTCCCCTTGTCACGACGCGGGTTGCGAGAACGAGCCGAAGTTTATTTTTGCCGCCCAGGAATGGTTAATTAATTGTTAATTAATTAACGAGTCGCTTACGGAAGCGTCACTGTCCGAGACGTTGGACCGTGGGCTGTTCTGACGGTGCTGCCTCCGGCGATCCCATCCCGACGACCGCGTGCACGGTTGCTCGGGAGAGCAGGTGCCTCCGAAACCCTGTCCCCGATCCGTCTCTGTCTTCGTCCGCCTCTGCTTCTACTATTTCCTCTACATCGACTCAATGGCTGACGATGAAGTCGTCAAGAAGAAGGCCTTGGCTGATGCAGAGGCTGCTACTACCGCCGCCGCGTTGGCCTGGCCAACCAGAGGGTATGACTCGTTCATCCCTGATTTGCCTGTTTATGTGCTAGCCGTATATATGCTGTTCATAGATGGTTCGGTTCTATGTACTATACATGCTCACATGCTTAGATATTGGTATGAGATGCATACCGTATTTGCTATGTTTACTGTCTACTTGTGGATTAGATTAATCGAACAAGTGCTAATATTTCCATCACCTTGTACCAATTTTGGCTTCTGAGATAATAATAAACATTATAATTATCAATCTGCGTAATCGGTTTCCTCCGCTTATAAATCCATTTTACGTTGCAGTATCTTTATATTTTTGCCTGGACTTGGAGGCATTCCATGCTGTTTAGTGAACTGTATGTGTTCAGTCAACTGGATATATTACAAATTCTGGCTCACAAACAGTGATGTTCTTTGTGGCAACTTTGACTCCTTCCAGCAACTAAACCTCATTACTCTAGGCCATTTCCTAAATTTTCACTGATTGCTATATGCCCCAGATATTTGTGGTGTTTTCTTCTGAGGATGCTTGATAAGCAATTTGCAGCACTAACATTGTACAGGTTACAGAACAAAAGCTGGAAATTCAGTGAAATGGACATCGGATCTCTACAGAGTTCAAATCTTTTCTCAGCTGTCCACGCTGCCAGGGAGAAGCTTGCGAGTCGTCCTGGAGGGGGTCGAAGTCGACGAGACCGTCACGAACCGTTCAGCGGCCGCCGGAATCACCCGTGACGGCTTGACGACTTCGACAACGGAGAGGTTGTAGGAATCCGTCCCAAGGCGGCTCTGCGCCCACCCTTTCCGGCCCGAGAAGCCGCCGGCCATGACCCAGCAGTTCTTGAACCCCACGCTGTTGAGTGTCTTGGCCACAGTCTTGGAGTTGTCACCGTACCTGCATTTCCCAGGCAGACATGGTTAAAGGTCGGAGAGGTTAGTGTGTGAGTTCATCTTCAGAAGCAAATGCAGAGCGTTGTCTCTCGGTGCACCGACGAGTCCATGACGACGATGTTGGAGCCCTTGCCGATCCTCTTGAGGTAGGAGATCTTCAGCGCGGCGATCTCCGCCTCGGCGCGCTTCGCATTCCGCACCATGCCCTTAATCTTGTTCGGAAGTTCTTCCAGCCTGACAGAGCAAAAAAAGTGCAATTGTATGAAACAGGGGGTGGCTGTGATTGTGAGGTTACGAGGGAGGAAAGGAAAGAGTGCGCACGGCAGAGCGATGATCTTGTTCTTTGCGTTGGAGGGGAGCTGCGGCACGCCGGCTTTGGCCTTGTCGTTCTCGGTTCGCACGTCGATGATAAGGTAGCCTTGAGAGGTGACCATGTCCAGAGCTTGAGCTGGGCTCAGGTCACCTGAATCACAGGATGCAGATGCAACGCAGCAGCAGAGTGAGCCATGGTAAAAAATGGTTTCCGTTGGTACATGGAGTGTAGCAACAGGGTGAGCAATGGAAGAACCTTTGTAGCCGCGCAGGCCGTATGAGAGCAGGGACCAGGCCGGCGGCAGGAGCAGGTACGCGAGGAACGCGGCTCCGGCGGCCACGACGTAGTCCGTGCCTTCCAGGGACCCGATGGTCTGCACAGTCTCCGAGGCGATCGGCTTCGCGGCGCCGAAGGCCGGCTGCGCCGCATCTGCGACCGTCTACTGAAGAGGGAGGCGTCACTGAATGAACCTCGATGCTGATAAAGGAGTCGCCGGAGACTGCGAGTGGGCGTACCTTGAAAGCAGACTGGAAGGGGGCAAGGTCGACGCCGGCGCCCTGGAGCGCCTCCGTGGCCTGCCTGGAGGCGTCGGAGACCACCGGCGAGGCGAGCTTCAGGGCCTGCTCGCCGGCGCTCTGCAGCACCGGCAGCGCGGGCTTCACGGCCTCGCCCAGCGCCCTGAGCACGACAAAGGACTGCTCGGCGACCTTGCCGCCGACGCCGATCACCGCATCCACCGTGTCCACCACCTGCCCAATCACCAACCCAATCGAGCACTCAGCCGCAATGCCACGGCCCACGGCACGAATACAATTCGGAGCTCAAACAGGGGCTTGCGAATCGGCGTCCGCGCGCGTACCTTGGTGAACGACCCGGCGACGTCCTCCTTGGAGAACGCCGCGGCGTGCGCGGCCGGCGTCGCGTCCATCAATGCAGCCGTCGACGAGGCTGCCGCCGCGGCCAGCGGCGCGGCATTCCATGGCGCGCGGCGGGGCGTGCCCTTGGTGGCCGCCGGAGGAGGAGCCGACGGCGGCAGGGTGGCCGACACCGACGTGGGGGTAAAGGCCATGGCTCCGGCTTGCTCGCCGTACAGTCTACCCACCAGCGCTGCTCTCTCGGCCACACAAGCACGCGCGGTCGCAGCGACGGCAGTGTCTATGGCTGAGACTTTCTTGGCTCATCTTCCGTTTGTGTGGCAAGGAGACGATGCTATCGGCCGTCGCCCATCGGACTGTCTCGTAATTGGTGTCCATAAATTGATGCCGATGCGCGGTATATCGCTTCTTTTTTTTGAGTTTTTTTTCTGGCGCCGGTATATCGCTTGTAAATTGGGCTGTTAAATCGTAGACAGGAGAAGGCCCATGGAGTGTGATGATGGGCCTGGCCTAGTAGCAGAAACGAACGCAGGCCCTCAAATTTGTCGAGGCAAATAGATTAGGCCGAATACATGGACAAGATTAGGCCACGCATCACGTTTTCTTAACTGTTTGTATGAATTGCTTATCACATGTATCACATGGTCCCACTCATCACTTTCGAATCATCTCAAAATAAAAATCACTTTCGAAGCGCATGTAGTGTTGTCCCTACCCTAAAAAAAGTACTGTGGCCCTTGTTTTTTTAGTATAGTGCAGTCCCTTGTTGAAGTATTAGTAAAAGAGCCCGTAGGTTGCAACGGGAGGAAAAAAAATCACATGTCTCTAATCCAAGAATCATTACTACAAATTCTAATAGGTCCATGTCCTTTATTTCAACATGACATCCCATCTGGTTCTTTTTCTTGTGAGGCTGAGGCGTGCATTCGTGGTCATCGTTGGTTTCTTTCGTTTTCAATTTGGTTTTCCTAAGGTGTTTATTTGCAATCGGGATTGGCGTCGGTACGGAAGATAGAATGGTCGTGCGCTATTGATTAAGATTACACCTTAAATAACATTTTTAGTGTTGAACAGGTAAAATAACATCATGTTCAGATTCTACGCATTTTCTAATCCAATTTCATATGTAACATGTTAAAATTAGAGTTAGGACTTAAAATATATGAATATTTGAAAAACATTTATTTTAGATGGATTGTAGGTTGATTAACCAAAATATCAGGAGGGGGGTTCTCTTTAATTCATGTCGTTGTGTCATGCGGGTAATTACCAGAAAGGGAAGGGAAGTTGATAAATTGAGCTCGAGCTCATATGAGCTCGTGTGAACAGTAAGATCAGAAGAAAAAAAATGAAAACAAACTAAAAAAATTCATTTGACAAATGTTTCAAATGCTTGCAAAATTTCATCATAAAATGACATTCGTGTAAGTCGTAGCAAAAAAATAAAATTGATGCTCCAAAAAAGCTATTTTTGGAGTGATGATTTTGTTGTTTCTTTTTTCCATGACCTCCAAGAATGTTATTTTGTATGAAAAATGCAAAAAAGCGTTTCGATTTCTCTGACTTAAAGTGGATTGCAGGTTAATTATCATTGAAGGCATTTCTATAAAATGTACGACAGACGGGCAGAAACTCTTCTGATCTATTAGTAGGTATAGATTGATTAGTTTGCCTAGGGGAGAAAACAAAGCTATTCTTCATGATGTAGCTCAGGTACAAATGGATGAAACTCCTCGCTGGCGGATCTCTTGAAGGTTTTTTTGTTGCAACGACGCATGGGCTCTTTCACATTGATGATACTTTAAGTTCTTTTTTGTGGTGAGTGGCAGATCCTTTTGGCTCTTCCTCCGGAGCGATTGGTTTAGTCTTCTTGTCTAGTTTTGATTGCTTTGATGTAATCTTGCAAGAAAACTATTGTTGGTAATAGGTTTTTGTCTTATAGCAGAAGTTCCGATAGCGAGCTTGTGATGGTTTTATGTTTGTGACGCCCCGAGATCGATGTGCCAGGTGTCCTCCAGTTATTCGCTGTTGTTACCGTGTCATTGCTTGCGTGTCATGCATTGCATAGCATGTCATCATGTGCATTGCATTTGCATACGTGTTCGTCTCATGCATCCGAGCATTTTCCCCGTTGTCCGTTTTGCATTCCGGCGCTCCTATCTCCTCCGGTGGCCCTTTCTACCTTTCTTTCGTGTGTGGGGGTTAAACATTTCCGGATTGGACCGAGACTTGCCAAGCGACCTTGGTTTACTACCGGTAGACCGCCTGTCAAGTTTCGTGCCATTTGGACTTCTTTGATACTCCAACGGTTAACCGAGGGACCGAAAAGGCCTCGTGTGTGTTGCAGCCCAACACCCCTCCAAAGTGGCCCAAAAACCCACCTAAACCTCCTCCATCATCTCGGTCGTTCGATCACGATCGCGTGGCCGAAAACCGCACCTCATTTGGACTCTTCTACCTCCCTCTACCTATATATATGTTATCCCCTTCGAATTTCGCGCACACGAAACCCTAATTTTCCCTCTGCACCGCGCCGGACATGTCTGACCCCGCGCCGGACGCGTCCACCCCAGCCGGCCACCTCACTCCGACCAATACCAGCATGCCACGTCACCGCCGCCACCGCCCTCATCCACTCACGCGCTGCCACCTCACCCTCTCTCTCCTCCCCACTTCGCCGGGCCCGCCGGAGCCCATCCGCGGCCCGCCGTGGGCCGATCCGCGGCCCGCCGTGGGCCGATCCGGGCCGAGCTGTTCGCCGCCCTTGCCCTCATCCGCCGCCGCCCGATCCGGGTCCTGCCGCCGCCGGAGGCCCTCGCCGCCGGCCACCATCTCCGGCGACCCTTCGCCAGAACCGCGCAAGCTCCGCCCCGCCGCCAAGCTTCCTCGCCGCCTCGCCGCATGGACCGCAGCGTCCTCCCATGCCTCGCCTCCCACTCCGGCCGAGCTCCGCCACTTTGCTGTTCGCCGCGCCGCCCTCGTCGAGATCCGGCCAGATCCGGCCCGGAACCGCCAACTCCGGCCATCTCCGACCTCGCCGGACTTCCTCGAGCTCGCCGGAGACGAAGATGGATGAGATCCACCAGGAGATGAACCAAACGGCGCCATCCCGAACCGGATCCACCCCGTCCCGGATCTCCTCGTCTCGGGTTGACTTTACCCGCGGGGTAAAAATTCCACTAAGTCCCCGAGATTTCCAGATTCAAATGCCCATGTTCATCATGTCGTAACTTTCCATCCGTAACTCCGTTTGGGGCGTGTAGCATATCAAAATGTTTGTCTCAGAGAGCACATCATTTCATCTCATCGCATCATTTCCATTTGAGCTCATCTGGATGTCCGAAATGCTGCTGGAAGAGAGCTATTTGAGTTAATTGTCAGTTCTGCTGCACCAAATAGCTATTTGTCATTTTTGCCATGATTAATGTGTGCATGATATGCTCCTGAGCTCTACATGTGTTTTGTTATATGCCATGCCATATTTGCAGAGGTGCTATCCATGTATTTTTGTGATATGTGTGGTGACTAGCATAAGCTTGCAAAATGGTGCATTCGTTAATGCTGATTTCAGGGACTTAGAATTTCTCTAAGTCCTTGATCTGTTTTTACCAATATGCCATATGTTCATGTTGTTTACTAGTGATCCGTGCCTCTTTTGAGGATGATCAGTAAGGATGATTTATTAATCTTGTGGTGCTCTATCCATCCATGTCTTTGTTTGCATTTATGGAGCACCCTAGCTTGAGTCAATCGAGCTCTACTTTTACTATTTTGTGAATCCTGGTAGATTGTCTACTTGTTAGCGATTTTGCCGAGGACGTTGTTGTTGATCCGTGCATGCTATGTTGTTGTTTTTGCCATGTCTAGCTTATATAATATGTATTCTTGAGGGGTGTATGCTTAGTTTATCATGCCATGCTCTGTAGTGAGTGCATCGAGCTCGTAAACATGCCTACTCGTTAAGATATTTGCATGCTCCAGTTTTCTCTAAGTCTGTAACCTGATTATGTTTTTGTCATGTTCGCATGCTTGCAATTATATTTTCTGATCCCTTTTGGCTCAAGGTCACTAAGGGACTTTTGTTAAGTGCTTTGAGTAGCTCCATGCCATGCCTTGCCTTGCCATGTTAAGTTCCTGTAGCTTCTAGTCTTCTCGCTCCAAAGTTGGCTATCTGATCTGAAATTCCAGGCTTGTATTAAATTCACTAAGTCTGAAATCTGTTTATCAATTGCACTTTTGCCATGCTTGTTTGAACCTGTTAATGGATGAATTAGCCATAGCTCAGTATTCATATTTTGTCAAGCTTTAGGAGTGGATCCCTCCCATGTATTTTGTTGCCATGTTTGAGTGTTGTATCATAATTAGCTTGATGCATTTAGATGGCTACTTGCTGTTTATCGCAGACCGGTGCCATATTTGTTTTGCTTGCCATTTCCAAACCATGCATCCGATTCCGGTGATCTTTATATCGATTTCAACCGAAATCACCTCACCTTTCCAGTGGCACACTTGGATTTCCAAGTTGAGGCCAGGTTCTTTCATCCTTCGTCAAATCATACATATGCATCGCATACCGCATCCCGTATATCATACCATGTTCATGTGTTGGTTGTTTACTTTGTTGTGTGTCTCTTTCCGGTGTTTGCTTCTTCGGGTTGGTTCCGGTAACATCGCGTTTGTGAGGACCCATTCGTCTACGTCCGTTTGTCTCCTTCATGGACTCGTTCTTCTTCCTTGCGGGATTTCAGGCAAGATGACCATACCCTCGAAATCACTTCTATCTTTGCTTGCTAGTTGCTCGCAATTTTGCTATGCCTATGCTGCGATACCTACCACTTGCTTATCATGCCTCTCATATTGTTAAACCAAGCCTCTAACCCACCTTGTCCTAGCAAACCATTGTGTGGCTATGTTACCGCTTTGCTCAGCCCCTCTTATAGCGTTGTTAGTTGCAGGTGAAGATTGAAGTTTGTTCCTTGTTGGAACATGGAGATGTTGTTCCTTGTTGGAACATGTTTACTTGTTGGGATATCACAATATATCTTATTTAATTAATGCATCTATATACTTGGTAAAGGGTGGAAGGCTCGGCCTTGTGCCTGGTGTTTTATTCCACTCTTGCCGCCCTAGTTTCCGTCATATCGGTGTTATATTCCCGGATTTTGCGTTCCTTACGCGGTTGGGTAATAATGGGAACCCCTTGACAGTTCACCTTGAATAAAACTCCTCCAGCAATGCCCAACCTTGGTTTTACCATTTGCCACCTAGCCTTTTCTTTTTCCTTGGGAGTCGCGCTCCTGAGGGTCATGATTATTTTAACCCCCCCGGGCCAGTGCTCCTCTGAGTGTTGGTCCAAACTAGAGCCCCTTGCAGCGCCACCTCGGGGAAACTCGAGGGCTGGTTTTAGTTGTACGGACTGCTCATCTGAGTGTGCCTTGAGAACGAGATATGTGCAGCTCCTATCGGGATTTGTCGGCACATTCGGGCGGTGTTGCTGGATTTGTTTTACCATTGTCGAAATGTCTTGTAACCTGGATGCCAAGTCTGATCGGAATGTCTTGGGAGAAGGAATATCCTTCGTTGACCGTGAGAGCTTGTGATGGGCTAAGTTGGGACACCCCTGCAGGGTTTTGAACTTTCGAAAGCCGTGCCCGCGGTTATGGGCAGATGGAAATTTGTTAATGTCCGGATGTAGAAAACCTGAAGTTGACCTTAATTAAAATACATCAACCGCGTGTGTAACCGTGATGGTCTCTTTTCGGCGGAGTCCGAGAAGTGAACACAGTGTTAGAGTTATGCTTGACGTATGTTGTTCTAGGATCACTCCTTGATCATAGTTGTTCGACCATGCTTTTGCCTTCTCTTCTCGCTCTTTTTTACGAATAGGTTAGCCACCATATATGTGTAACACCCCGGGTATGACTTTCCCAATATGTACTCCGACCCTTGCCGTTTCCGGCGTTAAGTTATTTTATTTTCTCGGTTTCGGGTTTTTGTCTCCGTGTGTTGTTGTCGCTGTCATGCAGCTCATATCATGTCATCATGTGCATTGCATTTGCATACGTGTTCATCTCATGCATTCGAGCATTTTCCCCGTTGTCTGTTTTGCATTTCGGCGCTTCGTTCTCCTCCGGTGGTCATTTCTACCTTTTCTTTCGTGTGTGGGGATTAAACATTTCCGGATTGGACCGAGACTTTCTAAGCGGCCTTGGTTTACTACCGGTAGACCGCCTGTCAAGTTTCGTATCATTTGGACTTCGTTTGATGCTCCAACGGTTAACCGAGGGACCGAAAAGACCTCGTGTGTGTTGCAGCCCAACACCCCTCCAATTTGGCCCAAAACCCACCAAAACCTTCTCCATCACCTAGAGCGTTCGATCACGATCGCGTGGCCAAAAACCACACCTCATTTGGACTCTCCTAGGTCCCTCTATGCCTATTTAAAGACCCCTCCGAAATTCTTCTTCTTCCTCCCCCCGAAACCCTAAAAAACTCCTCACGCCGCCACCGGACACGTCCGCCCCGGGCGGACGAAGTCGCGCCGCCGCTCCGCACCAGTGTCATGACGCCACGTGTCACCGCCGCCCGTCCCGCCGCGCGGCCCGGTGAGCCCGTCGCGGGCCCTCTCGGCCCGTTCCCTCCGCGCCGCCGAGCCGCCTCTCCCTCCGCCCGCGCCACCGCGCCTCCTTGCCGGCGGCCGCCGCCCCGCACCGGCAAGCGCCACCGCACCGGGCCGGCCACCGCCCGCGCCGCCGTCCCGCCGCCACCGGCCGGCTCCGCCTCCCTCCGGCCTCCTCCTCCACGCCTCAAGTCCCTCTCCGGCGATCTTGTCCGTCTCCGGCGAGCTCCAAGTACCCCGGCGTCCTCGACTTCCGTGCATGAACAGTAACTCCGGCGAGGTCCCGATCTGGATCTGAGATCCGAAATCTCGGGGTTGACTTTTTGCCCCGAAACCCTTTTTTTTGCTATGTTCATCGCATCGTAACTTTGCATCCGTAGCTCCGTTTTGGGCATATAGCATATCAAAATGTTCGTCTCAAAGAGTACATCATTTCATTCCATTGCATCATTTTCATTTGAGTTCATCTTGATGCCCGAAATGCTGTTAGAAGAGTGCTACTTGAGATAATTGTCAGATCTGCTGCTCCATTTAGATATTTATCATTTTTGCCATGATTATTGTGTGCATGTTATGCCCATGAGTTTTACATATGTTTTGTTAAGGGTTTTGCCATCTTTCCAGAGGTGCAACCCATGTATTTTTGTGATGTGTCTGGTGACTAGCACAAGCTTGCAAAGTGAGGCACTTGCTAATGCTGATTTCAGAGACATAACATTTCCACTAAGTCCTTGAGCTGTTTATCTCATATGGTCATATGTTCATGTTGTTTCCTAGTGATCCGTGCCTCTTTTGAGGATGATCAGTAAGAATGTTTTGTTAATCTTGTAGTGCTCTATGCATCCATGTCTTTGTTTGCATTTATGGAGCACCCTAGCTTGAGTCAATCGAGCTCTACTTTTGCTACTTCGTGAATCTAGGCAGATTGTCTACTTGTTAGCGATTTTGCCGAGGATGTTGTAGTTGATCCGTGCATGCTATGCTATTGTTCTTGCCTTGTTTAGCTTGCATTTTGTGTATTCTTGATGGATGTATACTTAGTTGGTCATCAATTGCTCCGTAGTGAGTGCATCGAGCTCGTAAACATGCCTACTTGATATCTGTTTTCAGCATGCTCCGGTTTTCACTAATTCTGAGAACTAATTATGTTTTTGCCATGTTCTCATGCTTGCAAATGTATTTTCTGATCCATTTTGGCTCAAGGTCACTAAGGGACTTTTGTTAAGCTCTTTGAGTAGCTCCATGCCATGCTTTACTTTGCCACGTTCAGGTCCTGCAGCATGTAGGTTTGTTGCTCCGAAGAGTGCTATCTGATCTGAAATTCCAGATCAGATAAGTCTGAGATCTGTTTACCAAATGCATTTTTTCCATGCTTGTTTGAACCTGTTAATGGATGAATTGGCCCTAGCTCGGTGCTAGACTTTTGTTAAGCATCATGAATGCATCCCTGCCATGTATTTTTATGCCATGTTTGGGTGCTGTAGCATGTTCATCTCATTGCATTTAGATGGCTACTTGCTGTAAATCGCAGAACGTGGTCATATTTGAATCGCTTGCCATTTCCAAACCATAACTCCGATTCCGGCGTTCTTTATATCGTTTTCAAGCGATTTCATATCATCTTTCCAGTGGCACACTTGGATTCCCAAGTTGAGGCCAGATTCATGCATTCCTTGTCACATCTTGCATATCATAGCATACCATGTTTACATCATATTGTTTGATCCTTGCACGTGGTTGATTGTGCTCCGTTTGCTTATTTGTCTTGTTTGGGTAGAGCCGGGAGATGAGTTCGCTAACGAGGAGCCCATTGAGTTTGCTTTCGAGGATCTAGTCAACTCTGACAACTTTGCAGGCAAGATGATCATACCCTCGAAATCACTACTATCTTTGCTTTGCTAGATGCTCGCTCTTTTGCTATGCCTATGCTACGATGCCTACCACTTGCTTTCAAGCCTCCCAAATTGCCATGTCAAACCTCTAACCCACCATGTCCTAGCAAACCGTTGATTGGCTATGTTACCGCTTTGCTCAGCCCCTCTTATAGCGTTGCTAGTTGCAGGTGAAGATTGGAGACCGTTCTTTGTTGGAACATTATTTACTTGTTGGGATATCATTGTATTGCCATGTTATCTTAATGCATCTATATACTTGGTAAAGGGTGGAAGGCTCGGCCTCTCGCCTAGTGTTTTGTTCCACTCTTGCCGCCCTAGTTTCCGTCATATCGGTGTTATGTTCCCGGATTTTGCGTTCCTTACGCGGTTGGGTTATAATGGGAACCCCTTGATAGTTCGCCTTGATTAAAGCTTTTCCAGCAATGCCCAACCTTGGTTTTACCATTTGCCACCTAGCCCCTTTTTACCTTGGGTTTCTGGAGCCCAAGGGTCATCTTATTTTAGCCCCCCTGGGCCAGTGCTCCTCTGAGTGTTGGTCCAATCGAGCGATGTCCGGGGCTACCAAGGGCAACTCTAGGCTGGCCTACCCGACGTCTTGCTCATCTGGTGTGCCCTGAGAACGAGATATGTGCAGCTCCTATCGGGATTTGTCGGCACATCTGGGTGGTGTTGCTGGTCTTGTTTTAACCTGTCGAAGTGTCTTGAAGAATCGAGGTACCGAGTCTGATCGGAACGTCTCGGGAGGAGGTCTATTCCATCATTGACCGTGAGAGCTTTTCATGGGCTAAGTTGGGACTCCCCTGCAGGGATTTGAACTTTCGAAAGCTCTGCCTGCGGTTATGGGCAGATGGGAATTTGTTAATGTCCGGTTGTAGATAACTTGAACCTTAACTTAATTAAAATGAATCAACAGTGTGAGTTACCATGATGGTCTCTTCTCGGCGGAGTCCGGGAAGTGAACACGGTGTTGGAGTAATGCTTGCGTAGGTTGTTCTCTAGTTTCTCGCTCGCGCTTTGCCTCCTCTTCTCGCTCTCTTTTGCGAACAGGATAGCCACCTTATATGCTAGTCGCTTGCTGCAGCTCCACATATTTTACCTTGCCTTACCTTTAAGCTTAAATAGTCTTGTTCGCGAGGGTGCGAGATTGCTGAGTCCCTGTGGCTCATAGATTACTATTACACCAGATGTAGGGCCTGATGATTCCGCTCCAGGTGACGCGCTTGAGCTCAAGTGGGAGTTCGACGAGGACTCTCAACGCTACTATGTTTCCTTTCCTGATGATCAGTAGTGGTGCCCAGTTGGGGTGATCGGGACCGTGTCGCATGTTGGGTTGTCTTTTATTTTGGCGCCATAGTCAGGCCATGAGTGTTTGGATGATGTAATGTTATTTATGTACTTGATTGATGTGGCGAGAGTAAGCCAACTATGTTATCTCCCCTTTTATTATCTATATTACATGGGATGTTGTGAAGATTGCCTAAGTTGCGACATATGCCTTCAATGCAATTATGACTCTAAGTCGTGCCTCGACATGTGGGAGATATAGTCGCATCTAGGGTGTTACAAGTTGGTAATCAAAGCCTTCCCCGACCTTAGGAGCCCCATTGCTTGATCGATTTTAGCGGCCGAGTTGTGTCTAGAAAAATGTTTTGAGTCATGTAGGAATTATATATCGGAGAGTTTAGGAATTCTTTTTACTTCCCAGTCTCCTCATCGCTCTGGTAAGGCATCCTGACGTAGAGTTTTGACTCTTCTCTTCTCAAATTTCACTAAAAAAAATTTAGGATCACGCAGGTATCTTGGAATCGTTCCGATGGTCTTATGAGCAGAACATTGTCTTGGTGCCTCCTGTCAGGGGTTTTGTGGAAGTGTTCCGGGGAGTTGAGCTCTGAGGTGTCGTCGTCATAATTTTATCGTTGCAATTCTGGAATACCTGAGTTAAGTACGCCGACATCAAAAATCTCTTTTATGCAGTTCGTTGGTGAGATAACCTCGACGCCACCCAGTACTGGGGCGGGAGTATCGCCATAACTTGTATAATGGATGCTTTTCGAAGGTTGAGGTAGATGGTTTCCGAAGTTTTTCTTGGTTATGTGTTGAAGGATGGATACAGCCGGATGTAGGATTTGCTAGATTTGGGTGAGATATTATGCTTCCCCTATATCCCCAACACCTGATTGCATAACCGGAAAGGTTCGGGAGTTTCATAGGTGGGAATTCTTGTAGCTCTAGTTCTTATTCCACGGATATTTGGTTTGAGATTGGGATTTCTTACCGAGTATTCGTTCTTGATCCGTACCTTGTTGATTTATTTCTCTACCTAAATTCTAAGTGGCTTCTCAATTTATGGATATGTGACCATTTCTAGAGGAATGCATTCGTTCATTTTGTTCGGATGTGAAGACTATATGTTGCAATTTTCATTCCGCTGGATTCAGCTTCTTTTATCTGTCTATATGCTAACGGTGGTCAACCTCTTCAGGATGGCTCCCGCTAAGAGCACCAATCAGAATCAGAATCAAGATCCGCCGCCACCTCCACCTCCTCCGGAGGCATGGCAAGCTGTGATGGCCGCAACCAATGCAAACACACAGTTGATCATGCAAATTCTTCAAGAGCGCAATCAAGGCAACCAAGGGAACCAAGGCAACAATCAGAATCACTTTGCTACACTCAACCAGTTCCTTGCTAACGGGCCAAAGACTTTCAGCAATTGTGTTGAGGCAACCGATGCTAATGATTGGCTCGTGGATCTGTGCAAGCATTTCGAGTGCAGTAACGTCAGGCCTGAGGACTTCGTCAAGTTCGCTTCCTTCCAACTCAAAGATCAAGCTGCAGAATGGTTCCAGCAGTACAAGGATTCCAGAGGTGGACGTGTGATTACCTAGGATGAATTCCGTCAAGATTTCATAGCTCACCATATCCCTCAGAGCGTGGTTGAAAGCAAGCGTGAGGAATTCCGCAACCTGAAGCAAGGCTCTTTGTCTGTCTATGACTACAACAAGTTGTTTCAGAAGCTCGCCCGCTTTGCCAAGCAGGACGTCCCTAATGAGAAGAGCATGATATACCAGTTCAGGGGTGGTCTCAGAGAAGAAATTCAGCTAGCTCTTGTTCTCTTTGAGCCCTTGAGGTACGATGAGTTGTACAACATGGCATTAAAGCAAGAGGCCGCTCAACTGAGGTGTGATGCTTCCAAGAAGCGAGTCAGAGACACTACTCCTTCTTCCTCTACTCAAGTGGCCAAGCAGTAGATGTATTGGCTTCCTCCTCCGTTTCGTCAGCCATATCAGCAGAAGAGCAAAGGTGGCAGTGGATCTTCCCACCCACCCAACCCTGGCTTTCAGAACAAGACTTCGTCTCAAGCTCCAAGATCGAGTGCTCCGTATCACCGTCCGCTTTCAGAGGTCACGTGCAACAAGTGCCAACAGAAGGGTCACTATGCCAACAAGTGTCTCAACCAGAGGCGTCTCCCTCCTCCTCCTCCTGTGAGATCGGCAATTACAGCTATGGTCAAGTATAACACCAAGTCCGCCAAGGTCAACTTGCTGAATGCAGCCCAGGCAGAGGACTCGCCAGATGTGATTATGGGTAACCTTCCTGTTAACGATGTTCCTGCAAGAGTTCTTTTTGACACTGGTGCATCTTTATCATTTTTATCGAAGCCTTTTGCATCAAGGCATGATGTGCATACTATTGATTTGCCTAAGCCGATAGCGGTTTCTTCTCCGGGTTTGTTCATGAACACCAAAATGATGGCTCCGGATGTTACTATCACGTTCGGTGACTACAAGTTTCTGGCTTCCCCAATGGTTCTTGGTAACTCGGATATTGATCTTATTCTCAGCGTGGATTGGCTTTCTAAGCATAAGGCGCATCTTGATTGTGCAGCCAGGCAGATTCAATTGACTCATTCGTCTGAGGATGTAATTGTCTTTGCCGCTCGTGATGATACCATCCGTCTGTTTTCTCTCAATGAGAAGGGTGAACTGGATGCTATCTCGCAGATTCCAGTCATTTGCGAATATCAAGACGTCTTTCCAGAAGAGCTTCCAGGAATGCCTCCGCACCGGCCAGTTGAATTCGTCATCGATCTTGAGCCCGGCACGGAACCTGTGTGCAAGCGTCCTTACAAGCTCGGACCTGAAGAGTTGAAGGAGTTGAAGAAGCAACTCGATATTCAAGAGAGAATGGGTCTCATCCGGCCTAGTTCTTGTCCGTGGGGTTGTGATGTTCTTTTTGTGAAGAAGAAGGATGGAACGGACCGATTTTGTGTTGATTACCGTCCATTGAACAAGAAGACCATCAAGAACAAATACCCACTTCCCAACATCAATGAGTTGTTCGAACAACTCAAAGGTGCCCAAGTATTCTCCAAGCTTGATCTTCGTATGGGTTATCATCAGATTCGAATCCGTGAGCAAGATATTCCCAAGACGGCTTTCAGGACAAGCTATGGTTCATATGAGTACACTGTCATGTATTTTGGCCTCGTCAACGCTCCTCCGACTTTATCTTGCATGATGAATTTCATCTTCAATGCCTACACCAATGACTTCGTTTTGGTCTATCTCGACGACATTCTGGTTTTCTCGAACAACAAGGAAGATCATGCCAAGCACTTGCGTTTGGTACTCGACAAGCTGAGGGAACACAAGTTCTATGCCAAGTTCTCCAAGTGCGAATTTTGGCTCGATGAGGTTCTTTATCTTGGTCATATCATCTCTGCCAAGGGCATTGCGGTGAATCCTGAGAAGGTGTCTGCAATTGTGAATTGGGAACCTCCTCAGAACGTGAAGCAACTCCGTAGCTTCCTCGGTCTCGCAAGCTATTGCCGAAGATTCGTTGAAAACTTTTCTAAGATCGCGAAGCCTCTCTCAAATCTTCTCCAGAAGCACGTCAAGTACGTTTGGTCTCCGGAGTGTGACATTGCTTTCAACACTTTGAAAGAGAAATTGATCACTGCTCCAGTTCTGACTCCGCCTGATGAATCCAAACTGTATGAGGTCTTTTGTGATGCCTCTCTCCAAGGTCTTGGCACAGTGTTGATGCAAGAGAAGAAAGTTGTTGCTTATACCTCTCGCTAGTTGAAGCCCAATGAGAAGAACTACCCCACTCATGATCTCGAGTTGGCGGCAGTTGTGCATGCTCTTTTGACTTGGAGACATCTCTTATTGGGAAGAAAAGTGGACATCTTCACTGACCACAAGAGTCTCAAGTACATCTTCACTCAGCCTAATCTCAACCTCAGGCAAACTCGATGGGTCTAAATGATTCAAGAGTATAATCCGAGTACCGAGTATACTCCAGGCAAGGCCAATGTGATTGTTGACGCATTGAGCAGGAAGGCTTATTGCAACAGTCTTATTCTCAAGCCTTATCAACTCGAGCTTTGTGAAGCTTTCCGCAAACTTAATCTGCAAGTTGTTCCTCAAGGTTTCCTCGCCAACCTTCAAGTCTCTCCTACCTTGGAAGACCAGTTTCGCCAAGCCCAGCTTCTTGATGCTATGGTGAAAAAGGTGAAGATTGGGATTGCTAAGAGTCAACCCAAGTACAAGTGCTACCGCCTTGATGACAAGGATACTCTCTTCTTCGAGGATCGTATTGTTGTACCCAAAGGTGACCTTCGTAAAGTGATCATGAATGAGGCTCACAATTCTCTCCTCTCCATCCACCCTGGGATTACGAAGATGTATCAGGACCTCAAGCAGGCTTATTGGTGGACTCGAATGAAGCAAGAGATTGCTCAATTCGTGAATGAGTGTGATGTCTGTAGAAGAGTGAAGGCAGAACACCAAAGGCCAGCTGGTCTCCTCCAACCTCTTGCCATTCCAGAATGGAAGTTTGACCACATTGAAATGGACTTCGTGACTGGGTTTTCAAAGTCCAAGCGTGGCAATGATGCTATATTCGTTGTCATCGACAAACTCACCAAAGTGGCTCACTTTCTGCCTATCAAAGAGTCAATCACTGCAGCTCAATTGGCGGAACTCTATACCTCTCAAATTGTCTCTCTGCACGGTATTCCACAAGTGATCTCTTCAGACCGTGGCAGCATATTTACCTCCAAGTTTTGGGATTCTTTTCAGAAGGCCATGGGCATCAACATCCGCTTCAGCACAGCTTTCCATCCTCAAACTAGCGGTCAAGTCGAGCGTGTCAACCAGATTCTTGAAGATATGCTCAGGGCTTGTGTGATCTCCTTCGGCATGAAGTGGGAGGATTGTCTTCCATATGTTGAATTCTCCTACAACAACAGTTTTCAAGAAAGTTTGGGCAAGGCCCCATTTGAAATTCTGTATGGCAGGAAGTGCCGTACCCCTCTCAACTGGTCCGAAACCGGTGAACGTCAGCTTCTCGGAAATGACTTAATCACAGAGGTAGAGGAAATGTGCAAAGTCATTCGAGATAACCTCAAAGCAGCCCAATCCCGCCAGAAGATCTACTATGACAGTAAGCACCGTGATTTGGCTTTCGAGATCGGAGATCATGTTTACCTCCGCGTCTCTCCTATGAAAGGTACTCGTCGCTTCGGTATCAAAGGGAAGCTTGCCCCCAGATATGTGGGACCTTTCAAGATTGTCAGCAAGAGATGCGATCTCGCCTATCAACTCGAGCTTCGTTCAAACTTTGCAAATGTTCATGACGTGTTCCATGTCTCTCAGCTCCGAAAGTGTTTCAAGACTCCTGACCGCACCATCAACTTCGAGGACATTGAGCTCCAAGAAGATCACTCCTATCGTGAGCACCCAGTTGCTATTCTTGAAGAGACTGAAGGCAAGACTTGCAACAAGTCAATCAAATTCCTCAAAGTCAAGTGGTCACACCATTCTGACCGTGAAGCTACCTGGGAACGCGAGGATCACCTCCGTTCTGAGTACCCGGTGTTCTTTCAGTCCTAGATCTCGGGACGAGATCCTTTCGTAGTGTTGGAGTGTTGTAACACCCCGGATATGACTTTCCCAATATGTACTCCAACCCTTGCCGTTTCCGGCGTTAAGTTATTTTATTTTCTCGGGTTCAGGTTCGGGTTTTTGTCTCTGTATGTTGTTGTCGCTGTCATGCAGCTCATATCATGTCATCATGTGCATTGCATTTGCATACGTGTTCATCTCATGCATTCGAGCATTTTTCCCGTTGTCCGTTTTGCATTCCGGCGCTTTGTTCTCCTCCGATGGTCATTTCTACCTTTTCTTTCGTGTGTGGGGATTAAACATTTCCGGATTGGACCAAGACTTGCCAAGCGGCCTTGGTTCACTACCGGTAGACCGTCTGTCAAGTTTCGTATCATTTGGACTTCGTTTGATGCTCCAACGGTTAACCGAGGGACCGAAAAGGCCTCGTGTGTGTTGCAGCCCAACACCCCTCCAATTTGGCCCAAAACCCACCAAAACCTTCTCCATCACCTAGAGCGTTCGATCACGATCGCGTGGCCGAAAACCGCACCTCATTTGGACTCTCCTAGGTCCCTCTATGCCTATTTAAAGACCCCTTCGAAATTCTTCTTCTTCCTCCCCCCGAAACTCTAAAAAACTCCTCGCGCCGCCGCCGGACACGTCCGCCCCGGGCGGACGAAGTCGCGCCGCCGCTCCGCACCAGTGGCGTGACGCCACGTGTCGTCGCCACCCGTCCCGCCACGCGGCCCGGCAAGCCCGTCGCGGGCCCTCTCGGCCCGTTTCCTCCACGCCGCCGAGCCGCCTCTCCCTCCGCCCGCGCCACCGCGCCTCCTTGCCGGCGGCCGCCGCCCCGCGCCGGCAAGCGCCGCCGCACCGGGCCGGCCACCGCCCGCGCCGGTGAGCGCCGCCGTCCCGCCGCCACCGGCCGGCTCTGCCTCCCTCCGGCCTCCTCCTCCACGCCTCAAGTCCCTCTCCGGCGATCTTGTCCGTCTCCGGCGAGCTCCAAGTACCCCGGTGTCCTCGACTTCCGTGCATGAACAGTAACTCCAGCGAGGTCCCGATCTGGATCTGAGATCCGAAATCTCGGGGTTGACTTTTTGCCCCGAAACCCTTTTTTTTTTGCTATGTTCATCGCATCGTAACTTTGCATCCGTAGCTCCGTTTTGGGCATATAGCATATTAAAATGTTCTTCTCAGAGAGTACATCATTTCATTCCATTGCATCATTTTCATTTGAGTTCATCTTGATGCCCGAAATGCTGTTAGAAGAGTGCTACTTGAGATAATTGTCAGATCTGCTGCTCCATTTAGATATTTGTCATTTTTGCCATGATTATTGTGTGCATGTTATGCCCATGAGTTTTACATATGTTTTGTTAAGGGTTTTGCCATCTTTCCAGAGGTGCAACCCATGTATTTTTGTGATGTGTCTGGTGACTAGCACAAGCTTGCAAAGTGAGGCACTTGCTAATGCTGATTTCAGAGACATAACATTTCCACTAAGTCCTTGAGCTGTTTATCTCATATGGTCATATGTTCATGTTGTTTCCTAGTGATCCGTGCCTCTTTTGAGGATGATCAGTAAGAATGTTTTGTTAATCTTGTAGTGCTCTATGCATCCATGTCTTTGTTTGCATTTATGGAGCACCCTAGCTTGAGTCAATCGAGCTCTACTTTTGCTACTTCGTGAATCTAGGCAGATTGTCTACTTGTTAGCGATTTTGCCGAGGATGTTGTAGTTGATCCGTGCATGCTATGCTATTGTTCTTGCCTTGTTTAGCTTGCATTTTGTGTATTCTTGATGGATGTATACTTAGTTGGTCATCACTTTCTCCGTAGTGAGTGCATCGAGCTCGTAAACATGCCTACTTGATATCTGTTTTCAGCATGCTCCCGTTTTCACTAATTCTGAGAACTGATTATGTTTTTGCCATGTTCTCATGCTTGCAAATGTATTTTCTGATCCCTTTTGGCTCAAGGTCACTAAGGGACTTTTGTTAAGCTCTTTGAGTATCTCCATGCCATGCTTTACTTTCCCATGTTCAGGTCCTGTAACATGTAGTTGTGTTGCTCCGAAGAGTGCTATCTGATCTGAAATTCCACACAAGTGTTAATTTCACTAAGTCTGAGATCTGTTTACCAAATGCATTTTTGCCATGCTTGTTTGAACCTGTTAATGGATGAATTGGCCGTAGCTCAGTGCTAGACTTTTGTTAAGCATCATGAATGCATCCCTTCCATGTATTTTTATGCCATGTTTGGGTACTGTAGCATGTTCATCTCATTGCATTTAGATGGCTACTTGCTGTAAATCGCAGAACGTGGTCATATTTGAATCGCTTGCCATTTCCAAACCGTAACTCCGATTCCGGCGTTCTTTATATCGTTTTCAAGCGATTTCATCTCATCTTTCCAGTGGCACACTTGGATTCCCATGTTGAGGCCAGGTTCATGCATTCCTTGTCACATCTTGCATATGCATCCCGCATCGCATCCCGCATAGCATACCATGTTTGCATCATATTGTTTGATCCTTGCACATGGTTGATTGTGCTCCGTTTGCTTGTTTGTCTTGTTTGGGTAGAGCCGGGATACAAGTTCACTAACGTGGAGCCCGTTGAGTTTACTTTCGAGGATCCAGTCAACTCTGACAACTTTATGGAGCACCCTAGCTTGAGTCAATCGAGCTCTACTTTTGCTACTTCGTGAATCTAGGCAGATTGTCTACTTGTTAGCGATTTTGCCGAGGATGTTGTAGTTGATCCGTGCATGCTATGCTATTGTTCTTGCCTTGTTTAGCTTGCATTTTGTGTATTCTTGATGGATGTATACTTAGTTGGTCATCAATTGCTCCGTAGTGAGTGCATCGAGCTCGTAAACATGCCTACTTGATATCTGTTTTCAGCATGCTCCGGTTTTCACTAATTCTGAGAACTAATTATGTTTTTGCCATGTTCTCATGCTTGCAAATGTATTTTCTGATCCATTTTGGCTCAAGGTCACTAAGGGACTTTTGTTAAGCTCTTTGAGTAGCTCCATGCCATGCTTTACTTTGCCACGTTCAGGTCCTGCAGCATGTAGGTTTGTTGCTCCGAAGAGTGCTATCTGATCTGAAATTCCAGATCAGATAAGTCTGAGATCTGTTTACCAAATGCATTTTTTCCATGCTTGTTTGAACCTGTTAATGGATGAATTGGCCCTAGCTCGGTGCTAGACTTTTGTTAAGCATCATGAATGCATCCCTGCCATGTATTTTTATGCCATGTTTGGGTGCTGTAGCATGTTCATCTCATTGCATTTAGATGGCTACTTGCTGTAAATCGCAGAACGTGGTCATATTTGAATCGCTTGCCATTTCCAAACCATAACTCCGATTCCGGCGTTCTTTATATCGTTTTCAAGCGATTTCATATCATCTTTCCAGTGGCACACTTGGATTCCCAAGTTGAGGCCAGATTCATGCATTCCTTGTCACATCTTGCATATCATAGCATACCATGTTTACATCATATTGTTTGATCCTTGCACGTGGTTGATTGTGCTCCGTTTGCTTATTTGTCTTGTTTGGGTAGAGCCGGGAGATGAGTTCGCTAACGAGGAGCCCATTGAGTTTGCTTTCGAGGATCTAGTCAACTCTGACAACTTTGCAGGCAAGATGATCATACCCTCGAAATCACTACTATCTTTGCTTTGCTAGATGCTCGCTCTTTTGCTATGCCTATGCTACGATGCCTACCACTTGCTTTCAAGCCTCCCAAATTGCCATGTCAAACCTCTAACCCACCATGTCCTAGCAAACCGTTGATTGGCTATGTTACCGCTTTGCTCAGCCCCTCTTATAGCGTTGCTAGTTGCAGGTGAAGATTGGAGACCGTTCTTTGTTGGAACATTATTTACTTGTTGGGATATCATTGTATTGCCATGTTATCTTAATGCATCTATATACTTGGTAAAGGGTGGAAGGCTCGGCCTCTCGCCTAGTGTTTTGTTCCACTCTTGCCGCCCTAGTTTCCGTCATATCGGTGTTATGTTCCCGGATTTTGCGTTCCTTACGCGGTTGGGTTATAATGGGAACCCCTTGATAGTTCGCCTTGATTAAAGCTTTTCCAGCAATGCCCAACCTTGGTTTTACCATTTGCCACCTAGCCCCTTTTTACCTTGGGTTTCTGGAGCCCAAGGGTCATCTTATTTTAGCCCCCCTGGGCCAGTGCTCCTCTGAGTGTTGGTCCAATCGAGCGATGTCCGGGGCTACCAAGGGCAACTCTAGGCTGGCCTACCCGACGTCTTGCTCATCTGGTGTGCCCTGAGAACGAGATATGTGCAGCTCCTATCGGGATTTGTCGGCACATCTGGGTGGTGTTGCTGGTCTTGTTTTAACCTGTCGAAGTGTCTTGAAGAATCGAGGTACCGAGTCTGATCGGAACGTCTCGGGAGGAGGTCTATTCCATCATTGACCGTGAGAGCTTTTCATGGGCTAAGTTGGGACTCCCCTGCAGGGATTTGAACTTTCGAAAGCTCTGCCTGCGGTTATGGGCAGATGGGAATTTGTTAATGTCCGGTTGTAGATAACTTGAACCTTAACTTAATTAAAATGAATCAACAGTGTGAGTTACCATGATGGTCTCTTCTCGGCGGAGTCCGGGAAGTGAACACGGTGTTGGAGTAATGCTTGCGTAGGTTGTTCTCTAGTTTCTCGCTCGCGCTTTGCCTCCTCTTCTCGCTCTCTTTTGCGAACAGGATAGCCACCTTATATGCTAGTCGCTTGCTGCAGCTCCACATATTTTACCTTGCCTTACCTTTAAGCTTAAATAGTCTTGTTCGCGAGGGTGCGAGATTGCTGAGTCCCTGTGGCTCATAGATTACTATTACACCAGATGTAGGGCCTGATGATTCCGCTCCAGGTGACGCGCTTGAGCTCAAGTGGGAGTTCGACGAGGACTCTCAACGCTACTATGTTTCCTTTCCTGATGATCAGTAGTGGTGCCCAGTTGGGGTGATCGGGACCGTGTCGCATGTTGGGTTGTCTTTTATTTTGGCGCCATAGTCAGGCCATGAGTGTTTGGATGATGTAATGTTATTTATGTACTTGATTGATGTGGCGAGAGTAAGCCAACTGTGTTATCTCCCCTTTTATTATCTATATTACATGGGATGTTGTGAAGATTGCCTAAGTTGCGACATATGCCTTCAATGCAATTATGACTCTAAGTCGTGCCTCGACATGTGGGAGATATAGTCGCATCTAGGGTGTTACAAGTTGGTAATCAAAGCCTTCCCCGACCTTAGGAGCCCCATTGCTTGATCGATTTTAGCGGCCGAGTTGTGTCTAGAAAAATGTTTTGAGTCATTTAGGAATTATATATCGGAGAGTTTAGGAATTCTTTTTACTTCCCAGTCTCCTCATCGCTCTGGTAAGGCATCCTGACGTAGAGTTTTGACTCTTCTCTTCTCAAATTTCACTAAAAAAAATTTAGGATCACGCAGGTATCTTGGAATCGTTCCGATGGTCTTATGAGCAGAACATTGTCTTGGTGCCTCCTGTCAGGGGTTTTGTGGAAGTGTTCCGGGGAGTTGAGCTCTGAGGTGTCGTCGTCATAATTTTATCGTTGCAATTCTGGAATACCTGAGTTAAGTACGCCGACATCAAAAATCTCTTTTATGCAGTTCGTTGGTGAGATAACCTTGATGCCACCCAGTACTGGGGCGGGAGTATCGCCATAACTTGTATAATGGATGCTTTTCGAAGGTTGAGGTAGATGGTTTCCGAAGTTTTTCTTGGTTATGTGTTGAAGGATGGATACAGCCGGATGTAGGATTTGCTAGATTTGGGTGAGATATTATGCTTCCCCTGTATCCCCAACACCTGATTGCATAACCGGAAAGGTTCGGGAGTTTCATAGGTGGGAATTCTTGTAGCTCTAGTTCTTATTCCACGGATATTTGGTTTGAGATTGGGATTTCTTACCGAGTATTCGTTCTTGATCCGTACCTTGTTGATTTATTTCTCTACCTAAATTCTAAGTGGCTTCTCAATTTATGGATATGTGACCATTTCTAGAGGAATGCATTCGTTCATTTTGTTTGGATGTGAAGACTATATGTTGCAATTTTCATTCCGTTGGATTCAGCTTCTTTTATCTGTCTATGTGCTAATGGTGGTCAACCTCTTCAGGATGGCTCCCGCTAAGAGCACCAATCAGAATCAGAATCAAGATCCGCCACCACCTCCACCTCCTCCGGAGGCATGGCAAGCTGTGATGGCCGCAACCAATGCAAACACACAGTTGATCATGCAAATTCTTCAAGAGCGCAATCAAGGCAACCAAGGGAACCAAGGCAACAATCAGAATCACTTTGCTACACTCAACCAGTTCCTTGCTAACGGGCCAAAGACTTTCAGCAATTGTGTTGAGGCAACCGATGCTAATGATTGGCTCGTGGATCTGTGCAAGCATTTCGAGTGCAGTAACGTCAGGCCTGAGGACTTCGTCAAGTTCGCTTCCTTCCAACTCAAAGATCAAGCTGCAGAATGGTTCCAGCAGTACAAGCATTCCAGAGGTGGACGTGTGATTACCTAGGATGAATTCCGTCAAGATTTCAGAGCTCACCATATCCCTCAAAGCGTGGTTGAAAGCAAGCGTGAGGAATTCCGCAACCTGAAGCAAGGCTCTTTTTCTGTCTATGACTACAACAAGTTGTTTCAGAAGCTCGCCCGCTTTGCCAAGAAGGACGTCCCTAATGAGAAGAGCATGATATAGCAGTTCAGGGGTGGTCTCAGAGAAGAAATTCAGCTAGCTCTTGTTCCCTTTGAGCCCTTGAGGTACGATGAGTTCTACAACATGGCATTGAAGCAAGAGGCCGCTCAACTGAGGTGTGATGCTTCCAAGAAGCGAGTCAGAGACACTACTCCTTCTTCCTCTACTCAAGTGGCCAAGCAGCAGAAGTATTGGCTTCCTCCTCCTCCGTTTCGTCAGCCATATCAGCAGAAGAGCAAAGGTGGCAGTGGATCTTCCCACCCACCCAACCCTGGCTTTCAGAACAAGACTTCGTCTCAAGCTCCAAGATCGAGTGCTCCGTATCACCGTCCGCTTTCAGAGGTCACGTGCAACGAGTGCCAACAGAAGGGTCACTATGCCAACAAGTGTCTCAACCAGAGGCGTCTCCCTCCTCCTCCTCCTGTGAGATCGGCAAGTACAGCTATGGTCAAGCATAACACCAAGTCCGCCAAGGTCAACTTGCTGAATGCAGCCCAGGCAGAGGACTCGCCAGATGTGATTATGGGTAACCTTCCTGTTAACGATGTTCCTGCAAGAGTTATTTTTGACACTGGTGCATCTTTATCATTTTTATCAAAGCCTTTTGCATCAAGGCATGATGTGCATACTATTGATTTGCCTAAGCCGATAGCGGTTTCTTCTCCGGGTTTGTTCATGAACACCAAAATGATGGCTCCGGATGTTACTATCACGTTGGGCGACTACAAGTTTCTGGCTTCCCCAATGGTTCTTGGTAACTTGGATATTGATCTTATTCTCGGGATGGATTGGCTTTCTAAGCATAAGGCGCATCTTGATTGTGCAGCCAGGCAGATTCAATTGACTCATTCGTCTGAGGATGTAATTGTCTTTGCCGCTCGTGATGATACCATCCGTCTGTTTTCTCTCAATGAGAAGGGTGAACTGGATGCTATCTCACAGATCCCAGTCGTTTGCGAATATCAAGACGTCTTTCCGGAAGAGCTTCCAGGAATGCCTCCGCACCGGCCAATTGAATTCGTCATCGATCTTGAGCCCGGCACGGAACCTGTGTGCAAGCGTCCTTACAAGCTCGAACCTGAAGAGTTGAAGGAGCTGAAGAAGCAACTCGATATTCAAGAGAGAATGGGTCTCATCCGGCCTAGTTCTTGTCCGTGGGGTTGTGATGTTCTTTTTGTGAAGAAGAAGGATGGAACGGACCGACTTTGTGTTGATTACCGTCCATTGAACAAGAAGACCATCAAGAACAAATACCCACTTCCCAACATCAATGAGTTGTTCGAACAACTCAAAGGTGCCCAAGTATTCTCCAAGCTTGATCTCCGTATGGGTTATCATCAGATTCGAATCCGTGAGCAAGATATTCCCAAGACGGCTTTCAGGACAAGCTATGGTTCATATGAGTTGGGAGGAGGTCTATTCCTTCGTTGACCGTGAGAGCTTGTCATGGGCTAAGTTGGGACTCCCCTGCAGGGATTTGAACTTTCGAAAGCCGTGCCCGTGGTTATGGGCAGATGGGAATTTGTTAATGTCCGGTTGTAGATAACTTGAACCTTAACTTAATTAAAATGAATCAACAGTGTGAGTTACCGTGATGGTCTCTTCTCGGCGGAGTCCAAGAAGTGAACACGGTGTTGGAGTAATGCTTGCGCAGGTTGTTCTCTAGTTTGTCGCTCGCGCTTTGCTCCTCTTCTCGCTCTCTTTTGCGAACAGGATAGCCACCTTATATGCTAGTCGCTTACTGCAGCTCCACATATTTTACCTTGCCTTACCTTTAAGTTTAAATAGTCTTGATCGCGACGGTGCGAGATTGCTGAGTCCCTGTGGCTCGCAGATTACTATTACACCAGATGCAGGGCCTGATGATTCCGCTCCAGGTGACGCGCTTGAGCTCAAGTGGGAGTTCGACGAGGACTCTCAACGTTACTATATTTCCTTTCCTGATGATCAGTAGTGGTGCCTAGTTGGGGGTGATCGGGACCGTGTCGCATGTTGGGTTGTCTTTTATTTTGGCGCCGTAGTCGGGCCATTTGTGTTTGGATGATGTAATGTTATTTATGTACTTGATTGACGTGGCGAGTGTAAGCCAACTATGTTATCTCCCCTTTTATTATCTATATTACATGGAATGTTGTGAAGATTGCCTAACTTGCGACATATGCCTTCAATGCGATTATGCCTCTAAGTCGTGCCTCGACACGTGGGAGATATAGTCGCATCGAGGGTGTTACAATATGCTAGTTGCTTGCTGCAGCTCCACATCATACTTTTACCTTACCCATAAGCTTAAATAGTCTTGATCGCGAGGGTGTGAGATTGCTGAGTCCCCGTGACTCACAGTTACTTCCAAAACCAGCTTGTAGGTGCCGTTGAACCGTGCAGATGACGCAACCAAGCTCAAGGAGGAGCTCGATGAAGATCTTGTCCTTTGTGTTGTTTCATTCTAGTTATTCATTAGTGGAGCCTAGTTGGGGTCGATCGGGGACCGTGTCGCATTTGGGGTTCTTCTTTTATTTTGGTTCCGTAGTCGGACCTTGTTTGTATCTCGATGATGTAATGCTTTATTCATGTATTGTGTGACGTGGCGATTGTAAGCCAACTATGGATCTCTTTTCCCTTATGTATTACATGGGTTGTGTGAAGATTACCTCACTTGCGACATTGATTTCAATGCGGTTATGCCTCTAAGTCGTGCTTCGACACGTGGGAGATATAGCCGCATCGAGGGCGTTACAAGTTGGTATCAGAGCCTTCCCCGACCTTAGGAGCCCCCACTGATTGATTGTTTTTAGCAGCCGAGTTGAGTCTAGAAAAAAATGTTTTGAGTCATTTAGGAATTATATATCGGAGATTTTAGGAATTCTTTTTACTCCCCAGTCCCTTCATCACAATGGGAAGGCATCCTGACGTAGAGTTTTGACTCTTCTCTTCTCAAATTTCACTAAAAAAAAAATTAGGATCACGCTGTTGGGGAACGTAGTAATTTCAAAAAAATTCCTACGCACACGCAAGATCATGGTGATGCATAGCAACGAGAGGGGAGAGTGTGATCTACGTACCCTTGTAGATCGACAACGGAAGCGTTAGGTTGATGTGGTCGTACGTCTTCACGGCCCGACCGATCAAGCACCGAAACTACGGCACCTCCGAGTTCTAGCACACGTTCAGCTCGATGACGATCCCCGGACTCCGATCCAGCAAAGTGTCGGGGAAGAGTTCCGTCAGCACGATGGCGTGGTGACGATCTTGATGTACTAATGTCGCAGGGCTTCGCCTAAGCACCGCTACAATATTATCGAGGACTATGATGGAAGGGGGCACCGCACACGGCTAAGAATATGATCACATGGATCAACTTGTGTGTCAAGGGGTGCCCCTTGCCTCCGTATATAAAGGCTCAAAGGGGGGGTGCAGCCGGCCATGATAGGGCGCGCCAGGAGGAGTCCTACTCCCTCCGGGAGTAGGATTCCCCCCTTTCCTAGTTGGAATAGGATTCGTTAAGTGGGAAAGAGGAGAGAGAGAAGGAAGGGGGGCGCCGGCCCCCTCTCTCCTTGTCCTATTCGGACTAGGGGGGAGGGGCGCGCGGCCCAGCCCTGGCCACCTCTCCTCTCTTCCACTAAGGCCCATTAAGGCCCATATACCTTTAGGGGGGTTCCGGTAACCTCCCGGTAATCCGGTAAAATCCCGATTTCACCCGAAACACTTCCGATATCCAAATATAGGCTTCCAATATATCAATCTTTATGTCTCGACCATTTCGAGACTCCTCGTCATGTCCGTGATCACATCCGGGACTCCGAACAAACTTCAGTACATCAAAATGCATAAACTCATAATATAACTGTCATCAAAACCTTAAGCGTGTGGACCCTACGGGTTCGAGAACAATGTAGACATGACCGAGACACGTCTCCGGTCAATAACCAATAGCGGAACCTGGATGCTCATATTGGCTCCTACATATTCTACGAAGATCTTTTATCGGTCAGACCGCATAACAACATACGTTGTTCCCTTTGTCATCGGTATGTTACTTGCCCGAGATTCGATCGTTGGTATCCAATACCTAGTTCAATCTCGTTACCGGCAAGTCTCTTTACTCGTTCCGTAATACATCATCTCACAACTAACTCATTAGCTGCAATGTTTGCAAGGCTTATGTGATGTGCATTACTGAGAGGGCCCAAAGATACCTCTCCGACAATCGGAGTGACAAATCCTAATCTCGAAATACGCCAACCCAACATGTACCTTTGGAGACACCTGTAGAGCTCCTTTATAATCACCCAGTTACGTTGTGACGTTTGGTAGCACACAAAGTGTTCCTTCGGCAAACGGGAGTTGCATAATCTCATAGTCATAGGAACATGTATAAGTCATGAAGAAAGCAATAGCAACATACTAAACGATCGGGTGCTAAGCTAATGGAATGGGTCATGTCAATTAGATCATTCACCTAATGATGTGATCCCGTTAATCAAATAACAACTCTTGTCCATGGTTAGGAAACATAACCATCTTTGATTAACGAGCTAGTCTAGTAGAGGCATACTAGTGACACTCTGTTTGTCTATGTATTCACACATGTATTATGTTTCCGGTTAATACAATTCTAGCATGAATAATAAACATTTATCATGATATAAGGAAATAAATATTAACTTTATTATTGCCTCTAGGGCATATTTCCTTCAGTCTCCCACTTGCACTAGAGTCAATAATCTAGATTACACAGTAATGATTCTAACACCCATGGAGCCTTGGTGCTGATCATGTTTTGCTCATGGAAGAGGCTTAGTCAACGGGTCTGCAACATTCAGATCCGTATGTATCTTGCAAATCTCTATGTCTCCCACCTGGACTAGATCCTGGATAGAATTGAAGTGTCTCTTGATGTGCTTGGTTCTCTTGTGAAATCTGGATTCCTTCGCCAAGGCAATAGCACCAGTATTGTCACAAAAGATTTTCATTGGACCCGATGCACTAGGTATAACACCTAGATCGGATATGTACTCCTTCATCCAGACTCCTTCATTCGCTGCTTCCGAAGCAGCTATGTATTCCGCTTCACACGTAGATCCCGCCACGGCGCTCTGTTTAGAACTGCACCAACTGACAGCTCCACCGTTTTATGTAAACACGTATCCGGTTTGCGATCTAGAATCGTCCGGATCAGTGTCAAAGCTTGCATCAACGTAACCGTTTACGATGAGCTCTTTGTCACCTCCATATACGAGAAACATATCCTTAGTCCTTTTCAGGTACTTCGGGATGTTCTTGACCGATGTCCAGTGATCCACTCCAGAATTACTTTGGTACCTCCCTGCTAGACTTATAGCAAGGCACACATCAGGTCTGGTACACAGCATTGCATACATGATAGAGCCTATGGCTGAAGCATAGGGAACATCTTTCATTTTCTCTCTATCTTCTATAGTGGTCGGGCATTGAGTCTGACTCAACTTCACACCTTGTAACACAGGTAAGAACCCTTTCTTTGCTTGATCCATTTTGAACTTCTTCAAAATCTTGTCAAGGTATGTGCTTTGTGAAAGTCCAATTAAACGTGTTGATCTATCTCTATAGATCTTTATGCCTAATATGTAAGCAGCTTCACCGAGGTCTTTCGTCGAAAAACTCTTATTCAAGTATCCCTTTATGCTATCCAGAAATTCTATATCATTTCCAATTAGTAATATGTCATCCGCATATAATATCAGAAATGCTACAGAGCTCCCACTCACTTTCTTATTAATACAGGCTTCTCCAAAAGTTTGTATAAAACCAAATGCTTTGATCACACTATAAAAGCGTTTATTCCAACTCCGAGAGGCTTGCACCAGTCCATAAATGGATCGCTGGAACTTGCACAATTTGTTAGCAACCTTTGGATCGACAAAACCTTCCGGTTGCATCATATACAACTCTTCTTCCAGAAATCCATTCAGGAATGCAGTTTTGACATCCATCTACCAAATTTCATAATCATAAAATGCGGCATTTGCTAACATGATTCGGACAGACTTAAGCATCGCTACGGGTGAGGTCTCATCGTAGTCCACCCCTTGAACTTGTCGAAAACCTTTTGCGACAAGTCGAGCTTTGTAGACAGTAATATTACCATCAGCGTCAGTCTTCTTCTTGAAGATCCATTTATTCCCAATTGCTTGCCGATCATCGGGCAAGTCAACCAAAGTCCATACTTTGTTCTCATACATGGATCCCATCTCAGATTTCATGGCTTCAAGCCATTTTGCGGAATCTGGGCTCACCATCGCTTCTTCATAGTTCGTAGGTTCATCATGATCTAGTAGCATGACTTCTAGAACAGGATTACCATACCACTCTGGCGCGGATCTTACCCTGGTTGATCTACGAGGTTCAGTAGTATCTTGTTCTGAAGTTTCATGATCATTATCATTAGCTTCCTCACTAATTGGTGTAGGTGTCGCAGAAACAGGTTTCTGTGATGTACTACTTTCCAATAAGGGAGCAAGTACAGTTACCTCGTCAAGTTCTACTTTCCTCCCACTCACATCTTTCGAGAGAAACTCCTTCTCCAGAAAGTTTCCGAATTTAGCAACAAAAGTCTTGCCTTCGGATCTGTGATAGAAGGTGTATCCAATAGTTTCCTTTGGATATCCTATGAAGACACATTTCTCCAATTTGGGTTCGAGCTTATCAGGTTGAAGCTTTTTCACATCAGCATCACAGCCCCAAACTTTCAGAAACGACAACTTTGGTTTCTTGCCAAACCACAGTTCATAAGGTGTTGTTTCAACGGATTTGATGGTGCCCTATTTAACGTGAATGCGGCCGTCTCTAGAGCATATCCCCAAAACGATAGCGGTAAATCAGTAAGAGACATCATAGATCGTACCATATCTAGTAAAGTACGATTATGACGTTCGGACACACCATTACGCTGTGGTGTTCCGGGTGGCGTGAGTTGCGAAACTATTCCAAATTTTTTCAAATGTACACCAAACTCGTAACTCAAATATTCTCCTCCACGATCAGATCGTAGGAATTTTATTTTCTTCTTACGATGATTTTCCACTTCACTCTGAAATTCTTTGAACTTTTCAAATGTTTCAGACTTGTGTTTCATTAAGTAGATATACCCATATCTGCTTAAGTCATCTATGAAGGTGAGAAAATAACGATATCCGCCACAAGCCTCAATATTCATCGGACCACATACATCTGTATGTATGATTTCCAACAAATCTGTTGCTCTCTCCATAGTTCCGGAGAACGGCGTTTTAGTCATTTTGCCCATGAGGCACGGTTCGCAAGTACCAAGTGATTCATAATCAAGTGGTTCCGAAAGTCCATCAGCATGGAGTTTCTTCATGCGCTTTATACCGATATGACCTAAACGGCAGTGCCACAAATAAGTTGCACCATCATCATCAACTCTGCATCTTTTGGTTTCAACATTATGAATATATGTGTCACTACTATCGAGATTCAATAAGAATAGACAATTCTTCAAGGGTGCATGACCATAAAAGATATTACTCATATAAATAGAACAACCATTATTCTCTGATTTAAATGAATAACCGTCTCGCATCAAACAAGATCCAGATATAATGTTCATGCTTAACGCTGGCACCAAATAACAATTATTTAGGTCTAATATTAATCCCGAAGGTAGATGTAGAGGTAGCGTGCCGACCGCGATCACATCGACTTTGAAACCGTTTCCCACGCGCATCGTCACCTCGTCCTTAGCCAATCTTCGCTTAATCCGTAGTCCCTGTTTCGAGTTGCAAATATTAGCAACAGAACCAGTATCAAATACCCAGGTGCTACTGCGAGCATTAGTAAGGTACACATCAATAACATGTATATCACATATACCTTTGTTCACCTTGCCATCCTTTTTATCCGCCAAATACTTGGGGCAATTCCGCTTCCAGTGACCAGTCTGCTTGCAGTAGAAGCACTCAGTTTCAAGCTTAGGTCCAGACTTGGGTTTCTTCTCTTGAGCAGCAACTTGCTTGCTGTTCTTCTTGAAGTTCCCCTTCTTCTTCCCTTTGCCTTTTTTCTTGAAACTAGTGGTCTTGTTAACCATCAACCCCTTATGTTCCTTCTTGATTTCTACCTCCGCAACTTTCAGCATTGCGAAGAGCTCGGGAATAGTCTTATTCATCCCTTGCATATTATAGTTCATCACGAAGCTCTTGTAGCTTGGTGGCAGTGATTGGAGAATTCTGTCAATGGCGCAATCATCTGGAAGATTAACTCCCATTTGAATCAAGTGATTATTATACCCAGACATTTTGAGTATATGCTCACTGACAGAACTGTTCTCCTCCATCTTGCAGCTATAGAACTTATTGGAGACTTCATATCTCTCAAACCGGGCATTTGCTTGAAATATTAACTTCAACTCCTGGAACATCTCATATGCTCCATGACGTTCAAAACGTCGTTGAAGTCCCGGTTCCAAGCCATAAAGCATGGCACACCGAACTATCGAGTAGTCATCAGCTTTGCTCTGCCAAACATTCATAACATCTGGTGTTGCTCCAGCAGCAGGCCTGGCACCCAGCGGTGCTTCCAGGACGTAATTCTTCTGTGCAGCAATGAGGATAATCCTCAAGTTACGGACCCAGTCCGTGTAATTGCTACCATCATCTTTCAACTTTGCTTTCTAAAGGAACGCATTAAAATTCAACGGAACAACAGCACGGGCCATTTATCTACAATCATACATAAGCAAGATACTATCAGGTACTAAGTTCATGATAAATTTAGGTTCAATTAATCATATTACTTAAAGAACTCCCACTTAGATAGACATCCCTCTAATCCTCTAAGTGATTACGTGATCCAAATCAACTAAACCATGTCCGATCATCACGTGAAATGGAGTAGTTTCATTGGTGAACATCGCTATGTTGATCATATCTGCTATATGATTCACGCTCGACCTTTCGGTCTCCGTGTTCCGAGGCCATATCTGTATATGCTTGGCTCGTCAAGTATAACCTGAGTATTCCGCGTGTGCAACTGTTTTGCACCCGTTGTATTTGAACGTAGAGCCTATCACACCCGATCATCACGTGGTGTCTCAGCACGAAGAACTTTCGCAACGGTGCATACTCAGGGAGAACACTTCTTGATAATTAGTGAGAGATCATCTTATAATGCTACCGTCAATCAAAGCAAGATAAGATGCATAAAAGATAAACATCACATGCATCAATATAAGTGATATGATATGGCCATCATCATCTTGTGCTTGTGATCTCCATCTCTGAAGCACCGTCATGATCACCATAGTCACCGGCGCGACACCTTGATCTCCATCGTAGCATCGTTGTCGTCTTGCCAATCTTATGCTTCCACGACTATCGCTACCGCTTAGTGATAAAGTAAAGCATTACAGCGCGATTGCATTGCATACAATAAAGCGACAACCATATGGCTCCTGCCAGTTGCCGATAACTTGGTTACAAAACATGATCATCTCATACAATAAAATTTAGCATCATGTCTTGACCATATCACATCACAACATGCCCTGCAAAAACAAGTTAGACGTCCTCTACTTTGTTGTTGCAAGTTTTACATGGCTGCTACGGGCTTAAGCAAGAACCAATCTTACCTACGCATCAAAACCACAACGATAGTTTGTCAAGTTGGTGTTGTTTTAAACTTCGCAAGGACCGGGCGTAGCCACACTCGGTTCAACTAAAGTTGGAGAAACTGTCGCCCGCAAGCCACCTATGTGCAAAGCACGTCGGGAGAACCGGTCTCGCGTAAGCGTACGCGTAATGTCGGTCCAGGCCGCTTCGTCCAACAATACCGCCGAACCAAAGTATGACATGCTGGTAAGCAGTATGACTTATATCGCCCACAATTCACTTGTGTTCTACTCGTGCATATAAGATCAACATATAAAACCTAGGCTCGGATGCCACTGTTGGGGAACGTAGTAATTTCAAAAAAATTCCTACGCACACGCAAGATCATGGTGATGCATAGCAACGAGAGGGGAGACTGTGATCTAAGTACCCTTGTAGATCGACAACGGAAGCATTAGGTTGATGTAGTCGTACGTCTTCACGGCCCGACCGATCAAGCACCGAAACTACGGCACCTCCAAGTTCTAGCACACGTTCAGCTCGATGACGATCCCCGGACTCCGATCCAGCAAAGTGTCGGGGAAGAGTTCCGTCAGCACAACGGTGTGGTGACGATCTTGATGTACTAATGTCGCAGGGCTTCGCCTAAGCACCGCTACAATATTATCGAGGGCTATGGTGGAAGGGGGCACCGCACACGGCTAAGAATATGATCACGTGGATCAACTTGTGTGTCAAGGGGTGCCCCTTGCCTCCGTATATAAAGGCTCAAAGGGGGGGTGCGGCCGGCCATGATAGGGCGCGCCAGGAGGAGTCCTACTCCCTCCGAGAGTAGGATTCCCCCCCTTTCCTAGTTGGAATAGGATTCGTTAAGTGGGAAATAGGAGAGAGAGAAGGAAGGGGGCGCCGGCCCCCTCTCTCCTTGTCCTATTCATACTAGGGGGGAGGGGCGCGCGGCCCAGCCCTGGCCACCTCTCCTCTCTTCCACTAAGGCCCATTAAGTCCCATATACCTTCCGGGGGGTTCCGGTAACCTCCCGGTAATCCGGTAAAATCCCGATTTCACCCGGAACACTTCCGATATCCAAATATAGGCTTCCAATATATCAATCTTTATGTCTCGACCATTTCGAGACTCCTCGTCATGTCCGTGATCACATCCGGGACTCCGAACAAACTTCGGTACATCAAAATGCATAAACTCATAATATAACTGTCATCAAAACCTTAAGCGTGCGGACCCTACGGGTTCGAGAACAATGTAGACATGACCGAGACACGTCTCCGGTCAATAACCAATAGCGGAACCTGGATGCTCATATTGGCTCCTACATATTCTACGAAGATCTTTTATCGGTCAGACTGCATAACAACATACGTTGTTCCCTTTGTCATCGGTATGTTACTTGCCCGAGATTCGATCGTCGGTATCCAATACCTAGTTCAATCTCATTACCGGCAAGTCTCTTTACTCGTTCCGTAACACATCATACCGCAACTAACTCATTAGTTGCAATGCTTGCAAGGCTTATGTGATGTGCATTACCGAGAGGGCCCAGAGATACCTCTCCGACAATCGGAGTGACAAATCCTAATCTCGAAATACACCAACCCAACATGTACCTTTGGAGACACCTGTAGAGCTCCTTTATAATCACCCAGTTACGTTGTGACGTTTGGTAGCACACAAAGTGTTCCTCCGGCAAACGGGAGTTGCATAATCTCATAGTCATAGGAACATGTATAAGTCATGAAGAAAGCAATAGCAACATACTAAACGATCGGGTGCTAAGCTAATGGAATGGGTCATGTCAATCAGATCATTATCCTAAAATGTAAAAAAAAACAACGAACGAAGAAGCAAAGAAGAAATAACAAACGTTAAAGCAAACAAATAATGAAGATATTGGACCATCCCTATTGTAGTGATGCAAGGTGCCCCTTGAGCGCGAGATGTCCTTCTGTCTCGCTGCAAGCAAGAACTAGGGGCTCTGAGAAACATCATCCACACATTGATATCTATTCGTCATCCAATGGCTCGCACAACACACGACTCCGCCCTATGGAAGACACCCTCCACGAGGCCCTATGGATACTAAAATCTTATCAAAATCACTATTTTAAAGCTTCTCTCTTGCAAAGGTTACTCCCACCTTATCTTGTGTTGATAAGTGACACATATGCAATGCGCCGCTTGACGCAACCTAAGAGTTGTTCCTTTTGTTAATTTTTTTTCTTCAAACGTTTTATCTCTTATAAACCGTGCATCCTAATCATGTACCATTTTCACCATTGTATTTCCCATGTTGAGATATTTGAATCTGGATATCGTGCTAATGGGTTTTGATGAACATTTTACCACAAAAAAGGGAATTACCAAAAATCAGAAACCAGGAAAAAACAAAACAAAAGCTAAAAAATAAACGAAAACATGACTAAACCGAAGCCAGGAAGCACTATTGTGTCTTTTCACTATTAGAGGCATACCTCCTGCAAAGGTTACTTCCACCTTTTTTCTGGTGTTTAGAAGTGACACATATGCATCGTAACCTGAGAGTTTTTCCATTGTTTAAAATTCTTTTGTACAACTCGATATTCAAGAGTTGAAGGAGCTGAAGAAGCAACTCGATATTCAAGAGAGAATGGGCAAGTACAGCTATGGTCAAGCATAACACCAAGTCCGCCAAGGTCAACTTGCTGAATGCAGCCCAGGCAGAGGACTCGCCAGATGTGATTATGGGTAACCTTCCTGTTAACTGCAAGAGTTATTTTTGACACTGGTGCATCTTTATCATTTTTATCAAAGCCTTTTGCATCAAGGCATGATGTGCATACTATTGATTTGCCTAAGCCGATAGCGGTTTCTTCTCCGGGTTTGTTCATGAACACCAAAATGATGGCTCCGGATGTTACTATCACGTTGGGCGACTACAAGTTTCTGGCTTCCCCAATGGTTCTTGGTAACTTGGATATTGATCTTATTCTCGGGATGGATTGGCTTTCTAAGCATAAGGCGCATCTTGATTGTGCAGCCAGGCAGATTCAATTGACTCATTCGTCTGAGGATGTAATTGTCTTTGCCGCTCGTGATGATACCATCCGTCTGTTTTCTCTCAATGAGAAGGGTGAACTGGATGCTATCTCACAGATTCCAGTCGTTTGCGAATATCAAGACGTCTTTCCGGAAGAGCTTCCAGGAATGCCTCCGCATCGGCCAATTGAATTCGTCATCGATCTTGAGCCCGGCACGGAACCTGTGTGCAAGCGTCCTTACAAGCTCGAACCTGAAGAGTTGAAGGAGCTGAAGAAGCAACTCGATATTCAAGAGAGAATGGGTCTCATCCGGCCTAGTTCTTGTCCGTGGGGTTGTGATGTTCTTTTTGTGAAGAAGAAGGATGGAACGGACCGACTTTGTGTTGATTACCGTCCATTGAACAAGAAGACCATCAAGAACAAATACCCACTTCCCAACATCAATGAGTTGTTCGAACAACTCAAAGGTGCCCAAGTATTCTCCAAGCTTGATCTCCGTATGGGTTACCATCAGATTCGAATCCGTGAGCAAGATATTCCCAAGACGGCTTTCAGGACAAGCTATGGTTCATATGAGTTGGGAGGAGGTCTATTCCTTCGTTGACCGTGAGAGCTTGTCATGGGCTAAGTTGGGACTCCCCTGCAGGGATTTGAACTTTCGAAAGCCGTGCCCGTGGTTATGGGCAGATGGGAATTTGTTAATGTCCGATTGTAGATAACTTGAACCTTAACTTAATTAAAATGAATCAACAGTGTGAGTTACCGTGATGGTCTCTTCTCGGCGGAGTCCAAGAAGTGAACACGGTGTTGGAGTAATGCTTGCGCAGGTTGTTCTCTAGTTTGTCGCTCGCGCTTTGCTCCTCTTCTCGCTCTCTTTTGCGAACAGGATAGCCACCTTATATGCTAGTCGCTTACTGCAGCTCCACATATTTTACCTTGCCTTACCTTTAAGTTTAAATAGTCTTGATCGCGACGGTGCGAGATTGCTGAGTCCCTGTGGCTCGCAGATTACTATTACACCAGATGCAGGGCCTGATGATTCCGCTCCAGGTGACGCGCTTGAGCTCAAGTGGGAGTTCGACGAGGACTCTCAACGTTACTATGTTTCCTTTCCTGATGATCAGTAGTGGTGCCTAGTTGGGGGTGATCGGGACCGTGTCGCATGTTGGGTTGTCTTTTATTTTGGCGCCGTAGTCGGGCCATTTGTGTTTGGATGATGTAATGTTATTTATGTACTTGATTGACGTGGCGAGTGTAAGCCAACTATGTTATCTCCCCTTTTATTATCTATATTACATGGAATGTTGTGAAAATTGCCTAACTTGCGACATATGCCTTCAATGCGATTATGCCTCTAAGTCGTGCCTCGACACGTGGGAGATATAGTCGCATCGAGGGTGTTACAATATGCTAGTTGCTTGCTGCAGCTCCACATCATACTTTTACCTTACCCATAAGCTTAAATAGTCTTGATCGCGAGGGTGTGAGATTGTTGAGTCCCCGTGACTCACAGTTACTTCCAAAACCAGCTTGTAGGTGCCGTTGAACCGTGCAGATGACGCAACCAAGCTCAAGGAGGAGCTCGATGAAGATCTTGTCCTTTGTGTTGTTTCGTTCTAGTTGATCAGTAGTGGAGCCCAGTTGGGGTCGATCGGGGACCGTGTCGCATTTGGGGTTCTTCTTTTATTTTTGTTCCGTAGTCGGACCTTGTTTGTATCTGGATGATGTAATGCTTTATTCATGTATTGTGTGAAGTGGCGATTGTAAACCAACTATGTATCTCTTTTCCCTTATGTATTACATGAGTTGTGTGAAGATTACCTCACTTGCGACATTGATTTCAATGCGGTTATGCCTCTAAGTCGTGCTTCTACCTTTCCTTTCATCTTTTGAGGATTACCGTGCAAATAGATGAACCAATTTATTATCATTAAGCAATTAATGGGAACGTGATTTTCCCAGTTGAAAAAAGGCATGGACATCATAAAAACGGTAACGGCATGATTCATGAGATATCCTAACTGATGTTGGTCCGTCATTTAGTTTGCCAAAAGCTTTAGGCGAATGGCATGATGTGTTGTGTGATATTTTTTTATTATCGAGCGCTCAGACTTCAATATACCAGCAATATCTAATTTCCTTTTGAGTTTTCAGTTTTACTCGGTTTTGTTTCTTCACAAATATGACTTTTTTAAGAAGATAGGTCAACATTTTATTAAATGACTATTTTTCAAATATGTGAATAATTTGAAATTTTGCACAAACATTTATTTAGAACACTTATGTAAAAAATGGATGAACTTTTTTTAAATAGGTGAACACTTTTTAAAATTGCACCAACATATTCAAAACACGTGTAATTTTAAAATCTATTCATGCATTTAATAAATGTCTGTCTAATTTTAGAAAGTGTCCATTTATTTATAAAAAAGTACATGTATTTAAAAATGTTCATGTGTTCATAAAAGGTATACATTTAAGAAAATAAAAGGAGTAAATGGAAGAGGAGAAAACTGCTTCCATTCCTTTGGTATACATAAGTTGATACCGAGGCACGATAACCCGCTTAACGGGAGGAGGCCCATGGAGTGTGTCGATCGGTCTACCTATTAGAAGAAAATAAAGATAGGGATTTCATTTTTTAAGCAACAAGATTTGGAATTAAGTAATTAAGGGGTACCTTTGGAGGGCTCCCGCAGAGGTCCCATTCTTCGATCTCGTAGTGTGCCCAGCCGTCGTCTAATGTCACGCACTGGGCGCACCCTCGGGGTTTTGGTTTTTGTGGCATGTGTTTTGGGTTTATTTGTTTTCTCTTTGGTTATTGCTTGGTTTATCTTTTTATTAGAATAACTGCTTTCTCCACGGGAAGCGAGGAGCACAGTTGTGCTTCCTGAAAAGTGGAAAGCACGTGCTTCAATAAGAAGCAGAACTGTACTTCCTGAAAAGGGAAAAGTACAATTCTGAGAAGCCCAGGTTGTGTTTCCACGAATTGTGCTTCTCAAAAAAGAAAAGGCACGGAAAAACGCAGCTCGTGCTTTCATGAGAAGCAGAGCTTCCTGAAAATGAAAAGGCGCAGCCTGTGCTTTCCAAAGAGGTGAAAAAACAGCTTTTGGGCTTCGATTTAGTCCTGTCTTCGATTTTGTTTTCGGATTTTCCTGTTTTTTTTCTTTTTTTTGTTCCTCTTTTTTCATTGAATTTTTTCATCAAAACCCGTTAGCACGGGATTCAAATTCAAATATCCCGAAGCGCGAAATACAATGGTGATAGCGTTCATGATTTGGACGCATGGTTTATAAGAGATAAAACATTTGTACAAAATAATTTTAAACAATGGAAAAACTCTCAGGTTACGATGCATATGTGTCACTTCTAAACACCAGAAAAAAGGTGGAAGTAACCTTTGCAGGAGGTATGCCTCTAATAGTGAAAAGACACAATAGTGCTTCCTGGCTTCGGTTTAGTCATGTTTTCGATTATTTTTTAGCTTTTGTTTTGTTTTTCCCTGGTTTCTGATTTTTGGTAATTCCTTTTTTTGTGGTAAAAAGTTCATCAAAACACATTAGCACGATATCCAGATTCAAATATCTCAACATGGGAAATACAATGGTGAAAATGGTACATGATTAGGATGCACGGTTTATAAGAGATAAAACGTTTGAAGAAAAAAATTAACAAAAGGAACAACTCTTAGGTTGCGTCAAGCGGCGCATTGCATATGTGTCACTTATCAACACAAGAGAAGGTGGGAGTAACCTTTGCAAGAGAGAAGCTTTAAAATAGTGATTTCGATAAGATTTTAGTATCCATAGGGCCTCGTGGAGGGTGTCCTCCATAGGGCGGAGTCGTGTGTTGCGCGAGCCATTGGATGACGAATAGATATCAATGTGTGGATGATGTTTCTCAGAGCCCCTAGTTCTTGCTTGCAGCGAGACAGAAGGACATCTCGCGCTCAAGGGGCACCTTGCATCACTACTATAGGGATGGTCCAATATCTTCATTATTTGTTTGCTTTCTCGTTTGTTCTTTCTTCTTTTCTTCTTCGTTCGTTGTTTTTTTTACATTTTAGGAGAATGATCTGATTGACATGACCCATTCCATTAGCTTAGCACCCGATCGTTTAGTATGTTGCTATTGCTTTCTTCATGACTTATACATGTTCCTATGACTATGAGATTATGCAACTCCCGTTTGCCGGAGGAACACTTTGTGTGCTACCAAACGTCACAACGTAACTGGGTGATTATAAAGGAGCTCTACAGGTGTCTCCAAAGGTACATGTTGGGTTGGCGTATTTCGAGATTAGGATTTGTCACTCCGATTGTCGGAGAGGTATCTCTGGGCCCTCTCGGTAATGCACATCACATAAGCCTTGCAAGCATTTCAACTAATGAGTTAGTTGCGAGATGATGTATTACAAAACGAGTAAAGAGACTTGCCGGTAATGAGATTGAACTAGGTATTGAGATACCGACGATCGAATCTCGGGCAAGTAAAATACCACTGACAAAGGGAACAACGTATGTTGTTATGCGGTCTGACCGATAAAGATCTTTGTAGAATATGTAGGAGCCAATATGAGCATCTAGGTTCCGCTATTGGTTATTGACCGGAGACGTGTCTCGGTCATGTCTACATTGTTCTCGAACCCGTAGGGTCCGCACGCTTAAGGTTTCGACGACAGTTATATTATGAGTTTATGAGTTTTGATGTACCGAAGTTAGTTCGGAGTCCCGGATGTGATCACGGACATAACGAGGAGTCTCGAAATGGTCGAGACATAAAGATTGATATATTAGACGGCTATATTCGGACACCGGAAGTGTTCCGGGTGATTTCGGAGAAAACCGGAGAGCCGGAGGGTTACCGGAACCCTACCGGGAGAAGTAATGGGCCATATGGGCCTTAGTGGAGAGAGAGAGGGGCAGCCAGGGTGGGCCGCGCGCCTCCTCCCCCCAGGTCCGAATTGGACTAGGAGAGGGGGGGCGGCGCCCCCTTTCCTTCTCCCTCCCCACTTCCTTCCCCCTCCTAGTAGGAGTCCTACTCCTACTAGGAGGAGGACTCCTCCTGGGGCGCCAATAGGGGCCGGCCGGCCTCCTCCCCTTGCTCCTTTATATACGGGGGCAGGGGCACCCCTAGACACACAAGTTGATCCACGTGATCATATTCTTAGCCGTGTGCGGTGCCCCCTTCCACCATAATCCTCGATAATATTGTAGCGGTGCTTAGGCGAAGCCCTGCGACGGTAGTACATCAAGATTGTCACCACGCCGTCGTGCTGACGGAACTCTACCCCGACACTTTGCTGGATCGGAGTCCGGGGATCGTCATCGAGCTGAATGTGTGCTAAAACTCGGAGGTGCCGTAGTTTCGGTGCTTGATCGGTCGGGCCGTGAAGACGTACGACTACATCAACCGCGTTGTGCTAACGCTTCCGCTGTCGGTCTACAAGGGTACGTAGATCACACTCTCCCCTCTCGTTGCTATGCATCACCATGATCTTGCGTGTGCGTAGTTAAATTTTGAAATTACTACGTTCCCCAAAAGTGGCATCCGAGCCTAGGTTTTATGTGTTGATGTTATATGCACGAGTAGAACACAAGTGAGTTGTGGGCGATATAAGTCATACTGCTTACCAGCATGTCATACTTTGGTTCGGCGGTATTGTTGGACGAAGCGGCCCAGACCGACATTACGCGTACGCTTACGCGAGACCGGTTCTCCCGACGTGCTTTGCACAAAGGTGGCTAGTGGGTGACAGTTTCTCCAACTTTAGTTGAACCGAGTGTGGCTACGCCCGGTCCTTGCGAAGGTTAAAACAGCACCAACTTGACAAACTATCGTTGTGGTTTTGATGCGTAGGTAAGATTGGTTCTTGTTTAAGCCCGTAGCAGCCACGTAAAACTTGCAACAACAAAGTAGAGGAAGTCTAACTTATTTTTGCAGGGCATGTTGTGATGTGATATGGTCAAGACATGATGCTAAATTTTATTGTATGAGATGATCATGTTTTGTAACCAAGTTATCGACAACTGGCAGGAGCCATATGGTTGTCGCTTTATTGTATGCAATGCAATTGCGCTATAATGCTTTACTTTATCACTAAGCGGTAGCGATAGTCGTGGAAGCATAAGATTGGTGAGACGACAATGATGCTACGATGGTGATCAAGGTGTCGTGCCGGTGATGATGGTGATCACGACGGTGCTTCGAAGATGGAGATCACAAGCACAAGATGATGATGGCCATATCATATCACTTATATTGATGCATGTGATGTTTATCTTTTATGCATCTTATCTTGCTTTGATTGACGGTAGCATTTTAAGATGATCTCTCACTAATTATCAAGAAATGTTCTCCCTGAGTATGCGCCGTTGCGAAAGTTCTTCGTGCTGAGACACCACGTGATGATCGGGTGTGATAGGCTCTACGTTCAAATACAACGGGTGCAAAACAGTTGCACACGCAGAATACTCAGGTTATACTTGACGAGCCAAGCATATACAGATATGGCCTCGGAACACGAAGACCGAAAGGTCGAGCGTGAATCATATAGTAGATATGATCAACATAGCGATGTTCACCAATGAAACTACTCCATCTCACGTGATGATCGGACATGGTTTAGTTGATTTGGATCACGTAATCACTTAGAGGATTAGAGGGATGTCTATCTAAGTTGGAGTTCTTAAGTAATATGATTAATTGAACTTTAATTTATCATGAACTTAGTCCTGGTAGTATTAGCATATCTATGTTGTAGATCAATAGCTCGTGTTGTTGTTTTCATATGTTTATTTTGATATGTTCCTAGAGAAAATTGTGTTGAAAGATGTTAGTAGCAATGATGCGGATTGGATGCGTGATCTGAGGTTTATCCTCATTGCTACACAGAAGAATTATGTCCTTGATGCACCACTAGGTGACGGACCTATTGCAGGAGCAGATGCAGACGTTATGAACGTTTGGCTAGCTCAATATGATGACTACTTGATAGTTTAGTGCACCATGCTTAATGTCTTAGAATCGGGACTTCAAAGACGTTTTGAACGTCATGGACCATATGAGATGTTCCGGGAGTTGAAGTTAATATTTCAAGCAAATACCCGAGTTGAGAGATATGAAGTCTCCAACAAGTTCTATAGCTAAAAGATGGAGGAGAATCGCTCAACTAGTGAGCATGTGCTCAGATTGTCTGAGTACTACAATCGCTTGAATCAAGTGGGAGTTAATCTTCCAGATAAGATAGTGATTGACAGAATTCTCTAGTCACCATCACCAAGTTAGTAGAACTTCATGATGAACTATGATATGCAAGGGATAACGGAAACGATTCCCAAGCTCTTCGTAATGCTGAAATTGACGAAGGTAGAAATCGAGAAAAACATCAAGTGTTGATGGTAGACAAGACCACTAGTTTCAAGAAAAGGGCAGAGGGAAGAAGGGGAACTTCAAGAAGAACAGCAAGCAAGTTGCTGCTCAAGTGAAGAAGCCCAAGTCTGGTCCTAAGCCTGAGATTAAGTGTTTCTACTGCAAAGAGACTGGTCACTGGAAGCGGAACTACCCCAAGTAATTGGCAGATAAGAAGGATGGCAAAGTGAACATAAGTATATTTGATATACATGTTATTGATGTGTACTTTACTAGTGTTTATAGCAACCCCTCAGTATTTGATACTAGTTCAGTTGCTAAGATTAGTAACTCGAAACGGGAGTTGCAGAATAAACAAAGACTAGTTAAGGGTGAAGTGACGATGTGTATTGGAAGTGGTTCCAAGATTGATATGATCATCATCGCACACTCCCTATATTTTCGGGATTAGTGTTGAACCTGAATAAGTGTTATTTGGTGTTTGCGTTGAGCATGAATATGATTTGATCATGTTTATTGTAATATGGTTATTCATTTAAGTAAGAGAATAAATTGTTGTTCTGTTTACATGGATAAAACCTTATATGGTTACACACCCAATGAAAATAGTTCGTTGGATCTCGATCGTAGTGATACACATAATCATAATATTGAAACCAAAAGATGCAAAGTTAATAATGATAGTGCAACTTATTTGTGGCACTGCCGTTTAGGTCATATTGGTGTAAAGCGCATGAAGAAACTCCATGCTGATGGGTTTTTGGAATCACTTGATTATGAATCAGTTGATGCTTGCGAACCATGCCTCATGGGCAAGATGACTAAAATATCGTTCTCCGGAACTATGGAGCGAGCAACTGACTTATTGGAAATAATACATACTGACGTATGAGATCCGATGAGTGTTAAGGCTCGCGGCGGGTATCATTATTTTCTAACCTTCACAGATGATTTGAGCAGATATGGGTATATCTACTTAATGAAACACAAGTCTGAAATATTTGAAAAGTTCAAAGAATTTCAGAGTGAAGTGGAGAATCATCGTAACAAGAAAATAAAAGTTTCTACGATATGATCGCAGAGGTAAAATATTTGAGTTACGAGTTTGGCCTTCAGTTAAAACAATGTGAAATAGTTTCACTACTCACGCCACCTGGAACACCACAGCATAATGGTGTGTCCGAACATCATAACCGTACTTTATTAGATGTGGTGCGATCTATGATGTCTCTTACCGATCTACCACTATCGTTTTGGGGTTATGCATTAAAGACAGCTGCATTCACGTTTAAAAGGGCACCATCTAAGTCCGTTGAGACGACACAATCTGAATTGTGGTTTGACAAGAAACCAAAGTTGTCGTTTCTTAAAGTTTGGGATTGTGATACTTATATGAAAAAGTTTCATCCTGATAAGCTCAAACCCAAATCGGAGAAATATGTCTTCATAGGATACCCAAAGGAGACTGTTGGGTACACCTTCTATCACAGATCCAAAGGCAAGACATTCGTTGCTAAGAATGGATCCTTTCTAGAGAAGGAGTTTCTCTAGAAAGAAGTGAGTGGGAGGAAAGTAGAACTTGATAAGGTAATTGTACCTTCTCCCTTATTAAAAAGTAGTTCATCACAGAAATCTGTTCCTGTGACTACTACACCAATTAGTGAGGAAGCTAATGATGATGATCATGTAACTTCAGATCAAGTTAATACCGAATCTCGTAGGTAAACCAGAGTGAGATCCGCACCAGAGTGGTACGGTAATCCTGTCCTGGAAGTCATGTTACTAGACCATGACGAACTTGCGAACTATGAGGAAGCGATGATGAGCCCAGATTCCGCGAAATGGTTTGAGGCCATGAAATCTGAGATATGATCCCTGTATGAGAATAAAGTATGGACTTTGATGGATTTGCCCGATGATCGGCAAGCCATAGAAAATAGATGGATCTTCAAGAGGAAGACGGACGCTGATAGTAGTGTTACTATCTACAAAGCTAGAATTGTCAAAAAAGGTTTTTAACAAAGTTTAAGGTGTTGACTACGATGAGATTTTCTCACTCATAACGATGCTTAAAGTCTGTCTGAATCATGTTAGCAATTGCCGCATTTTATGAAATCTGGCAAATGGATAACAAAAATGCAATCCTTAATGGATTTCTTAAAGAAGAGTTGTATATGATGCAACCAGAAGGTTTTGTCAATCCTAAAGGTGTTAACAAAATATGCAAGCTCCAACGATCCATCTATGGACTGGTGCAAGCATCTCAGAGTTGGAATATACGCTTTGATAAGTTGATCAAAGCATATAGTTTTATACAGACTTATGGTGAAGCCTGTATTTACAAGAAAGTGAGTGGGAGCACTACAACATTTCTGATAAGTATATGTGAGTGACATATTGTTGATCGGAAATAATGTAGAATTATTCTGTAAAGCATAAAGAAGTGTTTGAAAGGAGTTTTTCGAAGAAAGGCCTCGGTGAAGCTGCTTACATATTGAGCATCAAGATCTATAGAGATAGATCAAGATGCTTGATAAGTTTTTTTCAATGCGTACATACCTTGACAAGATTTTGAAGTAGTTCAAAATGGAACAGTCAAAAAGAGTTCTTGACTGTGTTACAAGGTGTGAAATTGAGTAAGACTCAAAGCCCGACCACGGCAGAAGATAGAAAGAGAATGAAAGTCATTCCCTATGCCTCGGCCATAGGTTCTATAAAGTATGCCATGTTGTGTACCAGATCTATTGTATACCCTACACTGTGTTAAGCAAGGGAGTACAATAGTGATCTAAGAGTAGATCACTGGACATTGGTCAAAATTATCCTTAGTGGAATAAGGAAATATTTCTCGATTATGGAGGTGACAAAAGGTTCATCGTAAAAAGTTACGTCGATGCAAGTTTTGACACAGATCTGGATGACTCTAAGTCTTGATCTAGATACATATTGAAAGTGGGAGCAATTAGCTAGAGTAGCTCCGTGCAGAGCATTGTAGACATAGAATTCGCAAAAAACTGTATGTGACAGACCCGTTGACTAAAATTATCTCACAAGCAAAACATGATCACACCTTAGTACTCTTTGGGTGTTAATCACATAAATGACGTGAACTAGATTATTGACTCTAGTAAACCCTTTTGGGTATAGGTCACATGACGATGTGAACTATGGGTGTTAATCACATGGTGATGTGAACTCTTAGTGTTGAATCACATGGCGATGCGAACTAGATTATTGACTCTAGTGCAAGTGGGAGACTGAAGGAAATATGCCCTAGAGGCAATAATAAAGTTATTATTTATTTCCTTATATCATGATAAATGTTTATTATTCATGCTAGAATTGTATTAACCGGAAACATAATACATGTGTGAATACATAGACAAACAGAGTGTCACTAGTATGCCTCTACTTGACTAGCTCGTTAATCGAAGATGGTTATGTTTCCTAACCATAAACAAAAGAGTTGTTATTTGATTAACGGGATCACATCATTAGGAGAATGATGTGATTGACATGACCAATTCCATTAGCTTAGCACCCGATCGTTTAGTATGTTGCTATTGCTTTCTTCATGACTTATACATGTTCCTATGACTATGAGATTATGCAACTCCCGTTTGCCGGAGGAACACTTTGTGTGCTACCAAACGTCACAACGTAACTGGGTGATTATAAAGGAGCTCTACAGGTGTCTTCAAAGGTACATGTTGGGTTGGCGTATTTCGAGATTAGAATTTGTCACTCCAATTGTCGGAGAGGTATCTCTGGGCCCTCTCGGTAATGTACATCACATAAGCCTTGCAAGCATTTCAACTAATGAGTTAGTTGCGAGATGATGTATTACGAAACGAGTAAAGAGACTTGCCGGTAACGAGATTGAACTAGGTATTGAGATACCGACGATCGAATCTCGGGCAAGTAAAATACCGATGACAAAGGGAACAACGTATGTTGTTATGCGGTCTGACCGATAAAGATCTTCGTAGAATATGTAGGAGTCAATATGAGCATCCAGGTTCCGCTATTGGTTATTGACCAGAGACGTGTCTCGGTCATGTCTACATTGTTCTCGAACCTGTAGGGTCCGCACGCTTAAGGTTTCGATGACAGTTATATTATGAGTTTATGAGTTTTGATGTACCGAAGTTAGTTCGGAGCCCGAATGTGATCACGGACATAACGAGGAGTCTCGAAATGGTCGAGACATAAAGATTGATATATTAGACGGCTATATTCGGACACCGGAAGTGTTTCGGGTGATTTCGGAGAAAACCGGAGAGCCGGAGGGTTACCGGAACCCTACCGGGAGAAGTAATGGGCCATATGGGCCTTAGTGGAGAGAGAGGGGCAGCCAGGGTGGGTCGCGCGCCTCCTCCCCCCTGGTCCGAATTGGACTAGGAGAGGGGGGGAGGCGCCCCCCTTTCCTTCTCCCTCCCCACTTCCTTCCCCCTCCTAGTAGGAGTCCTACTCCTACTAGGAGGAGGACTCCTCATGGCACGCCAATAGGGGCCGGCCGGCCTCCTCCCCTTGCTCCTTTATATACGGGGGCAGGGGCACCCCTAGCCACACAAGTTGATTCACGTGATCATATTCTTAGCCGTGTGCGGTGCCCCCTTCCACCATAATCCTCAATAATATTGTAGCGGTGCTTAGGTGAAGCCCTGCGATGGTAGTACATCAAGATCGTCACCACGCCGTCGTGCTGACGGAACTCTACCCCGACACTTTGCTGGATCGGAGTCCGGGGATCGTCATCGAGCTGAACGTGTGCTAAAACTCGGAGGTGCCGTAGTTTCGGTGCTTGATCACTCGGGCCGTGAAGACGTACGACTACATCAACCGCATTGTGCTAACGCTTCCGCTGTCGGTCTACAAGGGTACGTAGATCACACTCTCCCCTCTCGTTGCTATGCATCACCATGATCTTGCGTGTGCGTAGGAAAATTTTGAAATTACTACGTTCCCCAACACCGCCAAGTTCGCCGCCACCCGGCCGCCGAGAGCCGCCCGCCGTCGTCCGCCGTCCCTCGTCATCCGCGCTGCGCCAAGACCGGCAAGTCCCTCTCCGTCGCTTCTCCTCTGTACTCCGGCGAGCTCCAAGCCGCTCCGGCGAACCTCGAAGTCCATGCTCCGGCGAGATCCGATCTGGATCTGGAAACCCTAGGGTTGACCCCTTGTTTTTCTTCTAAGTCTTCAGTTTATTTAGCTATTTTCATCATGGTGTATCTCCGCATCCGTAGCTCTGTTTTGGGCATATAGCATATCAAAATGTTCATCTTAGAGAGTACATCATTTCATCTCATTGCATCATTTTCATTTGAGTTCATCTTGATGGCCGAAATGCTGTTAGAAGTGTGCTATTTGATTAATTGTCAGATCTGCTGCTCCAATTAGAGATTTGTCATTTTTGCCATGATTAATGTGTGCATGATATGCCCCTAAGTTCTTCATGAGTTTTGTTATATGTTTTGCCATCTATCCAGAGGTGCAACCCATGTATTTTTGTGATGTGTGTGGTGACTACCACAAGCTTGCAAAGTGAAGCATTCGTTAATGTTGATCTCAGGGACTTAGCATTTCCACTAAGTCCTTGGACTGCTTATCTCAATATGCCATATGTTCATGTCTTTTCCTAGTGATCTGTGCCCCTTTTGAGGATAATCAGTAAGGATGTTTTGTTAATATTGTAGTTCTCTATCCATCCATGTCTTTGTTTGCAATTATGGAGCACCCTAGCTTGAGTCAATCGAGCTCTACTTTTGCTATTTCGTGAATCTTGGCAGATTGTCTACTTGTTAGCGATTTTGCCAAGGGTGTTGTAGTTGATCCGTGCATGCTATGCTATTGTTCTTGCCATGTCTAGCTTGCATTTTGTGTATTCTTGATGGGTGTATGCTTAGATTGTCATGACTTGCTCTGTAGTGAGTGCATCGAGCTCGTTAACATGCCTACTTGATATTTGTTTTCAGCATGCTCGAGTTTTCACTAAGTCTGAGAATTGATTATGTTTTTGCCATGTTCACATGCTTGCAAATGTATTTTCTGATCCCTTTTGGCTCAAGGTCACTAAGGGACTTTTGTTAAGCTCTTTGAGTAGCTCCATGTCATGCTTTACTTTGCCATGTTCAGGTCCTGTAGCATATAGTTTTCATGCTCCAAAGAGTGCTATCTGATCTGAAATTTCAGACAAGTGTTAATTTCACTAAGTCTGAGGTCTGTTTACCAATTGCATTTTTGCCATGCTTGTTTGAACCTGTTAATGGATGAATTGGCCGTAGCTCAGTGCTAGATTTTTGTTAAGCATCATGAATGCATCCCTGTCATGTATTTTTTATGCCATGTTTGAGTGCTGTAGCATGTTCCATCTCATTGCATTTAGATGGCTACTTGCTGTAAATCGCAGAACGTGGTCATATTTGAATTGCTTGCCATTTCCAAACCGTAACTCCGATTCCGGCGTTCTTTGTATTGTTTTCAAGCGATTTCATCTCACCTTTCCAGTGGCACACTTGGATTTCCAAGTTGAGGCCAGGTTCATGCATTCCTTGTCAAATCTTGCATATGCATCACATATTGCATCCCGCATAGCATACCATCTTTGCATCATGTTGTTTGAGTTTGCACGTGGTTGATTGTGTCCTTGTTTCTTGTTTGTCTTGTTTGGGTAGAGCCGGGAGACGAGTTCGCTAATGAGGAGCCCGTTGAGTTTGCTTTCGAGGATCCAGTCAACTCTGACAACTTTGCAGGCAAAATGATCATACCCTCGAAATCACTACTACCTTTGCTTTGCTAGATGCTCGCTCTTTTGCTATGCCTATGCTACGATGCCTACCACTTGCTTATCATGCCTCCCAAAATTGCCATGTCAAACCTCTAACCCACCATGTCCTAGCAAACCGTTGATTGGCTATGTTACCGCTTTGCTCAGCCCCTCTTATAGCGTTGCTAGTTGCAGGTGAAGATTGGAGACCGTTCCTTGTTGGAACATTATTTACTTGTTGGATATCATTATATTGCCTTGTTATCTTAATGCATCTATGTACTTGGTAAATGGTGGAAGGCTCGGCCTCTCGCCTAGTGTTTCGTTCCACTCTTGCCACCCTAGTTTCCATCATATCGGTGTTATGTTCCCGAATTTTGCGTTCCTTACGCGGTTGGGTTATAATGGGAACCCCTTGATAGTTCGCCTTGATTAAAGCTTTTCCAGCAATGCTCAACCTTGGTTTTACCATTTGCCACCTAGCCTCTTTTTCCCTTGGGTTTCCGGAGCCCGAGGGTCATCTTATTTAAACCCCCCCGGGCCAGTGCTCCTCTGAGTGTTGGTCCAACTCGTCAGCCGCCGGTGGCCACCAGGGGCAACTCTGGCCTGGCCTACCGGAAGTTTGGATAATCTGAGTGTGCCCTGAGAACGAGATATGTGCAGCTCCTATCGGGGTTTGTCGGCACATTCGGGCGGTGTTGCTGGATTGGTTTTAACTTGTCGAAGTGTCTTGAAGAACCGGGATACCGAGTCTGATCGGAACGTCTCGGGAGGAGGTATATTCCTTCATTGACCGTGAGAGCTTGTCATGGGCTAAGTTGGGACTCCCCTGCAGGGATTTGAACTTTCAAAAGCCGTGCCCGCGGTTATGGGCAGATGGGAATTTGTTAACGTCCGGTTGTAGATAACTTGAACCTTAACTTAATTAAAATGAATCAATTGTCTGAGTTACCGTGATGGTCTCTTCTCGGCAGAGTCTGGGAAGTGAACACGGTGTTGGAGTAATGCTTGCCGCAGGATGCCCTCTAGTTACTCGCTCGCGCTTTGCCTCCTCTTCTCGCTCTCTTTTGCGAACAGGATAGCCTCCATATATGCTAGTCGCTTGCTGCAGCTCCACATATTTTCCTTGCCTTACCTATTAAGCTTAAATAGTCTTGATCGCGAGGGTGCGAGATTGTTGAGTCCCTGTGGCTCACAGATTACTTCCAAACCAGATGCAGGGCCTGATGATTCCGTTTCAGATGACGCGCTTGAGCTCAAGTGGGAGTTCGACAAGGACTCACACCGATACTACGTGTCTTTCCCTGATGATCAGTAGTGGTGCCCAGTTGGGGCGATCGGGGCCGTGTCGCATGTTGGGTTATCTTTTATTTTGACGCCGTAGTCGGGCCATGAGTGTTTGATTGATGTACTGCTATTTATGTATTTTAATTGACGTGACGAGTGTAAGCCAACTATGTATCTCCCCTTTTATTATCTATATTACATGGGTTTTGTGAAGATTGCCTAACTTGTGACATTGCTTTCAATGCGGTTATGTCTCTAAGTCGTGCCTCGACACGTGGAAGCTATAGCCGCATCGAGGGCATTACACACCCTTACTAGCTCTTCATGTTTCAGGTGGTCGAACAAGGTAAAAGCTAATCTCAGGCGTGGAGTTCCTGTGTGGAGTACAGTGAGAAAATTGCTTGAACGTCAAACAATGTCCAAACACACCTAGACATAGTACACTCTAACAGAGAGTGTCTCCATATAAGTAATATATATCTTTTGCACATAAATAGATTTTTTTTGAGGCAATGCACATAAATAGATGCCGATGTGTGGCATGTAATTAGGCTGTTAAATGGAGAAGGCACGTGGAATGTGATAATGGGCCTGGACTATTACCAATAAACTGGGCTTTAGTTCAAATAGAATATTTTCTGGGCCATCATCAGAGTCCACTTGTATATTTTCTGGGCCGGCTAAAAAAAGTATATTTTCTGGGCCATCATCAGAGTCCACTTGTATATTTTCTGGGCCGGCTAAAAAAAGTATATTTTCTGGGCCATCATCAGAGTCCACTTGTATATTTTCTGGGCCGGCTAAAAAAAGTATATTTTCTGGGCCATCTCCTGGTGGATAACCTTTCCCTTGTCTTTTTCTGTTTGGTGTTCTACTTCGTAATCAGCAATCCTGCATGAAAAACAAAAATCCTGGTTTCATATATTCATCAATATTCTCAGTATTCCAAGTCAAAAAATATATATTCTCAGTATTCCCCTGAAAGCAAAGCATGGCAAATAGCATTTTCCACATGATCTTTTCTGCCGGCACCCTCCCCTTATTCCTCTCTTTGGCCAGCATCTATCATTTTCCCTTTTTTCCCAAGAATCTCGAGACCAGGGCTTCAAATTTTATTTTCTTTGAGACAACAGGATTTCCACTTTGCCTGAACAGGGCGCACAGCGAGTGGCGTGACACATTCAAAAACAACTCACCTTTCTTCCCGTGAGCATATACTACATTATACTAAATTAGATTAGATTAATCAATTTACAAATGCAAGCTAGGTGAAGGTCCAGTCATCCTAGGAGCCAAAACAATTACCTACCTTAATCAGAAGTACTAGTCCCACTTTTCCACCACTTTCTCGCACCCACTACTTTATTCAGTGACACCCAGTTCTAAACCACACATGAAATATAAGTATAAAACAACAGCAAAGGAAAGGTAAAACACACTAGCAAGCAGGAGGAGCACTACGGTTGTCCATGAGCCTCCCACGTCCCTCCACTTTTATCCATCTATATCCCATGAGGAGAGTATTTATACGCTTGGCTTTGCTTTGCCGTTGGCTTTGGCAAGTCCCATCGGTGCCATCGCCATTGCGCCCCTCCTTTTGAGCAGGCTCACACAGAGTCCACCTTGACTCTCCACTCAGGAGATTCACCTCACCACCACCAAGACCACCATTTGCGACGCAATGCAGCACAGTTGGGAGCACTTGCAGACGCTTTGAGATGCAAAAGACGTCACTGTTGCTTCACAGCTAAGCAAATACTCTAGAGAAATTTTGATCCTGTTCCTTCTTTTGAGCGAACAGGGGGAGGTCGAGGATAAGTTTGTTCCTCTGTTGCTTCTTCTTTCCCACTTAGCCTTGACTCATCACTGTCAGCAAAGTAAAAATAGTAGGAGGAATAGGATATCCCTAGTTTCTTTGGCTCCCAGTTGGGCCTCCTCTGTTCTCATGAAGTCAGTCCCGTCTCACAGAGATTTGCACAAGCAAAAGGTTTCGATGAGATCGTTTATAGTTGTCGTTAGGTGGTTTATAAATCTACTAGATGTATTTCTTTTATTTCTGATATTCGTTGTACTGTCATAAAATTGAAGATAAATAGATTGAATGTTTTTCCGTAAAAAAAAGATCGTAGTGCCCAAGTAAGCAGCTGGTGGTGGTGTTGCCAGCCTAGCAGCCACAGTTCAGACGTACTCCCTCCGTTCCGAATTATTTATCTTGAATTTGTCTAGATACGGATGTATCTAGACTCATTTTAGTGCTAGATACCTTCGTATCTAAATAAATCTAAGACAAGTAATTCAGAACGGAGGGAGTACTACGTACAATTGGCGCGCGCGCCGCTTCGTCTCCACAGCCACAGAGACACCTCGCGCCGCTCATCGATTAATGCAACAAAATCTTGCGTCACGATTCACCGTACGCGTACGTGTGGTCGCTCGCCGCTCAATGCACTCATCTAGTCATCTTCCAGGGAGCATGTGCCTCTGTTTGTTGCTGAGCTGAGGACAGAGGAGAGGACTCGCTAATAATAGAATCATCATCGATCGGCTGTGGCAGGCATCACTGGCATGCATGGCAGCGGCAGCGGCAGCGGGCGGTGCTCTGACCACCTCGCTCGACATGGACTCGTCGTCCTTTCTCGCCGGTGCGCCGTGCACTAGGCGGGCGCCTTTCGCCCCCACCCTGCTTTCAATCTCGGGTCAATTTTCGCTCGGAAATTGGCACGATCGCGCGATCGCCCACTCCGTTCTGCCCGATTATGCTTCTGATTTGCACAGGGTTTCTCACGTGTGAGCTTTCCTTTAACGGACGCCAAGCCACTCAGACAAGCAAGTACTGACGGCAACTACGATTAGATTGATTGTTTTTAGGCGAATTAGGTTGCTGATGCATGTACTTGGTACTACAATACATACAACACAAGCCCGGCCGATCGAGCATCTCGTGCACGAGATGAGCACAAGGAATCGTCAGCGAGCACGCTGCCTGCCTGCCAGCCAGCCAGCGCCTATCGCTATCTGTACACGTTGACGCGTAGCGTAGCTTACATGTATGTACACAAGCGTCCGGCTTGCATTGGCTGGGTGTCATCGAAATATCTACCTGCTCCAATCGATTCGGATTCCCTGTCGGCCTCGTGCATGTGCCTCTGCCGCCTGCTGCATCTACCTCCCCATCCATCGACCATGTATTTTTAGGGTAGGCGCAGATGCAGTGCCCCGGGACGACGAGCGCGCGCATGTGAGCGGCGATTTAGAGAGCGGGGGACCGGAGCTGGCTGGCCGGCCCGGGGTCAATGGAGGTGCCCCCCGTGCTCGCGTCGCCACAGTGGCACGGTGCCCGCCGCACCATGCGGGGCTGGCTAGGGCTAGATGAATTCGGTGGGTGGCTAGTGCCCTTCGATGTGATGTGGGATGTCCGGATGTGCACGCACACGGCGAGGCATAGGCGCAAGCGCTGCGCTTTGTGCTGATTCTGTGAGTTCCATGGACGGTGACTTGTATTGGTTGACCTTGCTGCATGCGGCCGGCCCTCCCTCCCTCCACGGCCGTGCTCCAGGGTAGCTCGCTTTCCGTGGCGCTTCCGTCCGGATCAAGGGGCGCGGACGACTGCGCGCGGCTAGCGGGCGGGTGTATCGCGCGCCAGAAACCACGGAAGAACATGCGACCCATGCACCTCGTCGGCCTCTTCGTGGAATCATGCTGCGGCGACCGAAGCTGGGAGTGCATGCCGCTCGTGCAATTTCTTTTTTCACCATCGCAAGATGCGGTGACTGGCTTGCACCGTTCCTTGTTCACTTCATCAAACTTTTACAGGTCACGGCATGCATCATGCATGGATGTTTGAGTTTTAAATTTTGCATGCCCATGTTTGTATCTATATAATCCTCTACGTGCACGGTTGTTTTCGAACAGGAAGGGGGTGTACCGAAGCAAAACTCTTCAAACATATTTTAACTTGAAGCATTTCTCCTTTGTTTTATTTTTTTGCTCAATAAAGAATGTATTTCTCAGTCGCATACGACTGTTGGGTTCAGATGTACCTGCATTTAGAAAATTTTGGCCCATATCTTGTAGATATACTATACATAGAGAGAGTAATAGACAATCCCATTTTCTGTCATACTCCCGTCACTTCAACCATATAAAAGAAAACAATATGTCGCATTAGTTTGTTACATATAAATCAGCGTAGTTTATTGACCTGATGTACTAGCTATATATAATTTACAATGCATCCTCCATCTTCCTCTTTTCCCCATCGTATAGTATGTATCCCACGCACAGACCCTAGAGCTACGGCTCCATGGTTGTCACAAATATTATTATCCGGAGAAAGACACTGGCGTGATACGGTGATAGCCCATAACTTGTTGGAAAGCGGATACATTTCCTTCCGAACAGAGCACAATTTCAAATCCAAGTCGAGTAGACTGGCAAAGTGGCGGCCACTTGAACGAATAGATTAATTCCACCGGCGACTGAGCTCATATCGCATGCGCGCGTGTTCCAATCCACCGGTGGTACGCGTAGCGGCGTGTTTTTTCCCCCACAACTTTTGGATCCGTCCGCCGGAGTTGCTTTCACTCGCCGGCGCTGTCACCCTCGCCCTCAGCCCTTCCTTTCGTTAGTACACTAATCAGCCTAGGTTAGCGGCGATAAGAAAGGTTGATTAGATTACTAACCAGCAGATTCTTCCTGGACTCAAATTAAGCACCACGCATACGCCCTCCCCTGGCCATGGCCACCCATGGACGGCGACGGCGAGAGACGCGACCCGACCCGACGCCTCCTTCGCGTATATGAAAAGCGCGCTCGAGTATACTATAGGGCGGTCTGATCGGCAGGCCGGTGCGGTGCATGCACCCGCGCATGGCCGGTCGCCGACGCGCCGTTTGGCGCGGACAAAACCCTAGCGTCTGTGTAGTCCACAGTGCGAGTCCTCTCCCTGTCTCCGTTTGACCGGGCTCGGGGCGCGTAGTTAACCCGTTGATGCCGATTGACGCCAACCCCGGCGTTATCATTTCATTGGATCCTTGGATCGACCTGGATGCGAGCGAGCGACGTGCAATGATGATGTTAGGGTTTGTTTATTAGCCGTGTGTAATCCAGGAATCACGGTGTGTCGGAGTAGCTTTGAGTTGGCTAGAGTCTTGGCCAGTATGGGATACACTATTTTGTGCATTGCTGACAGTCTGATGCTCTTGCAGAGATGGATTATTCTACAGGCTTGCTGCTTGGACTTTTCAAGTGCAATTTGACGTTTTTGTAGTTAAGTAGCGTGTGTTGTTGTGTGGTGAGGAGACCCACGAACTTGCTGTGGCGTAGCCAATCCATCTATTTCGAGCTTTAAATATGAATGAACTATTAATTGTCTTGTTTTCAAGAGAATTTGTCCCGCAAAGTCCAATGTGCATTTGTATACTACTGTGTTGACTTGTAGTCAATAAACCGTAGAGCATAAAGAATTCAAAGTAAACTTAGATCAATAGATAAATATTTTTTCATCTAATAGTTTTTACAATTTCCTGCAATTCATAGGGCCAGAGGGAATCTCTTGACAGGAGGCGTTCAACGAGTATATGTTAATCGGTCACCTCACCAGACTATGATCTACTGAAATCTACCCATCGCCAAAAAAAAAGGTCTTTGCGCCGGGAAAAAAGTTTTGATTCTCATATTCCATTGTTCTCTGTACTCTTTCCCATATTTGTTTGATGTTCCCATATATATAGGCAGTTTGGTTCAAAGCCTGGACACTATGCCTCGAAAGGACCCCTGCCTGAATCCAGCCTGGATTGTTTGAAAAATTCGCCTGGCCAGGCTAGCCTCGCACGGATGCGTTTGGCTTGCATCCTGGAAGTGCTGCTACTTTGCAGTATGATTAGTACATAAAAGAAATCCATCCCATCACTTGTACGCAAAAGAAATAGTATAATATTACTAGGCGTGGCGGCAGGCACACCCAGGCGTCCCTCTTCCAGTGCCTGGTCCAAGTTAAGTAGGATGCCTGGTTTATACTCCAGGCTAATCAAGTTGTCCTATCAACAGGCCAGGCTAGCACTCAAATTTTCAGGGCAACAACCAAATACCATCCAGGCACACTTCAGACAGGCTCCAGGCCAGGCATGATTGAACGTGGATACCATCCAAACTAACCCATAATCTGCCAATTAAGGTCATCCTAGTGCCTAGCACCCCCTCCGGTCTTGAAAAGGCTGTACTACTGGGTTTTTTTGGGGGGAAGAGGATGTACTACTAGTTTTACGCATGGGTAGAGCCACAAAATATAAATTGCTAGTACTAGTTAGTATCTGTTCAAATATTGCAGTGTGTTGTCTGAAAACCGTACATGTAAATTTGTCATGGAAGTACTTTTCAGAACACACCATTTGAGATTCTGTAAAAAAAAATCATACTCCTTCTGTTTTGGTAATGTAGTATCTATATATATTTTGAGAAGTCAAAATTATGAACTTTGACAAAGTTTGTAGAGAAATAAACTTGATCAAAGTTTGTGAATGGCTTTAAAAAAAAATCTATAGACACTACATTAGGGAACGAAAGAAGCATGATCTAAATTAATTGCCAAAGCTATATTTGGAAAACTATGTTGATGTCCAGTCCAAAGTTTATCCTTATACGTATGTGCGGGTTGGGTAGGATGGGAAGATTGTTAAAGTCGGATAACAGCCAAACATGAATCAAATGTACACGAATAGTAGCTAACTATGCTTTGTGTTGATATATAAAAGGATGGAGTAAGGTTTTATTAGATCAGGATAGCGAGGAGAGTAAGAACATATTCAATAGCTCCCTTATCTCTAAAAAAACTACTGTTTAAGGGGAGTTGAGTTAAATATAGACCTCAACCAACTCCCGTAAACCTGATTTTTTTACGGGATTCCGTATATCCCCCAAACATCCCTCATGTTCACTCATGTTCTATTTGCAATGATTTGGACCAAGTTTGTTTGGATTTGAATTTGAATATCAAGTCAAATTTCATACAATGTCAATTTGAACTTATTATCAAGTAGTTGTGTTCGATATAACAACGTTTGATTAATTATGATTTTATGACACACATGCATGTGTCATCTGTAAAAGAGGATTTTTGGGGAAAGACGTTTACGGGAACTGAGAGAAGTAGTCATGAACAACGTCCCCTAAATTATACAGACATCCCGTAAAACAATTTTTAAAAGGAGTTTTTTTACATGAGCTATTGGGGATGCTCTTGGAGCATCCACGTCCATTAATTCATGGTGCTAAGTAGACGTTACAAGATGTTTTGTTTATCTGATCTTCCATCCATAGTGCTAAGTAGAAGTTACAAGATGGAAGAGTTAGTTATATGGTCTTATCCGATCTTCTAAGACAGCGTGGAGAGTTAGAGTAACCTTGTCCATTCATGGCGCTAAGTAGAAGTTAAAAGATGAAAGAATCAGTCATGATTCTATCCGATCTTCCAAGATAGCGTGGAGAGCTAGAGCATCCTTGTCCATTCATGGTGCTAAGTACGTAATGGGTCACGAGGTTCATCTTAGGGATGGTGGCGAGATGCCTACGCCTCAACAACCACGCTGCGCGTAAATTTATTCGATCGTAGATCTTTCCGGGTGCACTTCTTTCTGTTGCCGAGCATCGGAGAGACTGAATGAAGAAGGAAAAACATCAACCGCGCAGGACGTGGAGTGTGGCTTTGGGACGAGAAAACAAAATCCCGGCCTTTTCCTGGGTGGGGGTGGGGGTACACGGAAAGGAGTGACGAACACGTACGCAGCGACGCCAAGCCGCTTTCTCCCCCTCCCCTGCAGTAGAATCGCTTTGGGATTTGCGTCGCCTTTCCCGGTGGTCCACTGACCGCGGAGAGGGTGAATACCATTCCTTGCGGCCCACCGCCCGTCATGCTTCCCCGCGCTGGCCACACGGAATATCTGGATCCGGCCGCGTATTGCGCGTGCACGCACTACGCCGCCGGGAGAATCGTCGTCGACCAAGGGGGCTCGGCTCTGCTCGGCTATCGTGGTCGAGTAAAATTTGGAACCGTAGACCTCGGGCGACCGCTGCACTGCTGAGCAGTCTAGTAGAGGCGAAAGTGCTAGGCTTCCCGCAGCGATGCCGCCACTCGATTGTGGTGTTGGTGGTGGAGCAGCGCGCGCGAGCGAGCTTTATCGGCAAAGGGCCTTTGGCACCGTGCCCAATGCTGACCCCCCTCTCTCTAGCCGGAGCCAAAATTTTGTGTTTTCACATTTTTCTGAAACTTGTTCGAGATTTGACCCTAGTTGGTAAAATTTTCAGGATCTGACCCTTCTGTACCGTCAGGGTCCATGGCTGTAGGGTGTGTAACTGCCTATCGCCAAAGATCTGACGATAGTAAATTTCCGTACTGCTAAACAGTCTGACGGTAGCCTGTACAACCCTACCGCCAAGGTGGTCGGCGATAGATGCGAGCATGCATTGTGTTCTAATATTTAGAAAAAAATTTATGATAGGACATGCAACCCTACCGTCAGGAACCTTGACTGTAGGCTGTCGCCATGAACCCTTAAGATAGGAAAAAGATCAAATCCCGAAATTTTTACGAACTATGATCTCGAACAAGTTTCAGAAAAATGTCAAAACACGAAATTTAGCCCTCGCCGGATAACAGCATCATCCCGGCAGCGAAGAAGATAATTAAGCCAGGCAGGCAACTGGCAGAGGGAGATAAAAGCGAGGGAATTAAGGCGACGCGCAGAAGATCAGGTGGGCGCGCGCGCAAGCATCCGGCGGTCCATGGTGCCGCCCTCGACGCGACGGCGGGCGGGCCCCGCGCCCCGCGTACGTGGTGCACGTAAGACAAGACGTCCGTGACAGCCTGACAGGCGACCGGGCCCGCCGTCTCCTCCTCCGACGAAATTACGGCGCTGCCCTCCGCTCCGCGCCTGTCCCGTTTGCCACACCAGTTACGGCGTTACACGCACGTGCGGGCGCCGAGGATGATCGCACGCGCACGCGCACCTCGGCGATCGATCGCGTGCGGCCAGACGACACGACACGGCCGGGCGGGGCCCGTGTCATCTTTTTTGACAGCGTCCATCCATCCATGCCGTTATTTTTCTCGGGCGCGCACCGGTTTCCACACGGAAAGCATGCAAAGCAAAAGCGCGAGACGTGCGTGCGTGACGATATGTGGGCGGCGCTCTCTTCGGTCGGAACGGCCAAATTGGCTACCTCTTCTCTTCTTCTCTGCGATGGAGAGAGAGAGAGAGAGAGATGCTTGCTGAATCGAATTCTCTTGCTCGTACTGCCAAATGCGGTTGTTTTCATGTGCTAATATATACAGCTTGTCGGAGGAACCACGAGTGTCGCCATATAGATATACCTATCTGGTAGTAGGATATTAACCAGAATGCTAGGTCTGCATCAGTAGAACAACGGGCAGTAGATACATGGTACAAAGTGAAAGTATACAGCGAAATAGAGTAATACGGTATGCGGCGAGGCAGTCATTTTCTCACCCGAAGTAATTTAACCTCCCGAGCAATCGTGGATGTCTATTGGGTGGGTTGAACGCCCGTGGACGAATGAAACAATTGCCTAGCTCTATACTACTGTGAAAGAATTGGTCGCTACTGCTTGATCCAACCCCTACCACGCACGATGACGGTGCTACTAGCAGTTTACTAAAGTGCTCGAATTTAACTATGATCTCTTGTCCAATATGCGATTCGACTGGATTTCTCAGAGATGCAGAATAATTAGTACTCACCTGTGGAGTATTTTTACGGATAAGGTGATACTCTCTTCATTCTATAATATAGTGCATCCATGTTTTTCAGATTTCTTTCATCATAAATTTAACCAGCATGGGTGACTGTGGCGGGAGCATGACAGATACCTTTGAAATAGCATTCTAAAGAAGTTTTCAAATGTATACTTTTTCAGTAAAATGCTTTATGTACTACTCCCTCCGTTAGTATAAAATTGAGTCGTCTATTTTGAAACGGAGAAAGTATTGATCTAATTTATGATCAAAGTTGAATCTCGAAAAACGTGAATGCACTATGGAGGGAGTGGTTAGGAAGGCCGGTGGAGCCTGACGACGGGCCTAGCCTACTAATAGAGACGAAGATAGGCATGCAAATTTGTCGAAGCAAAGCTGCCTCCGGCTCCATAAAAAGAATATATATAAATAAACCTTAGAAAAAACTGCCTTAAATAGGTCAAAACCACCGCAGATACATCTTATATTGATGATTGATCGTGTTAAGGAGTGACATGACTGCATACAGGAAGCGAAACGTTCACGAACGGGGACTGGGGTGGACATTGCCAAAGGATACAGACAACAAACAAGCTGTAGCGAAACGTCATATGCTAGTTTGGACGTTATCAGCAGCAGCAGTGGAACTAGTAGAAGTTGAAGAGACACACGGCGGTAGGTCAGCCGTTGGAAAGAACGAAGGGCCCGACGCGACGACGATACAGATTTCGTAGCAGGGAAGGTAGAACAGTGCGTGAAGAAGTTGCGAGAGGCAGACCACGCGTGCGTGCGGTGGCGAAGGATCGAAACCACTGCTCAAGCCATCCCGTCCGCGTCAGGCATCACCCACGGCCACGGCCCGGTTGATGGGCTCATGGGGCAGGCGGGCAGCGACTGCGGCGTCCGGGGCTGGGTGCGGCCAGCGATGCGATACGCGGCTGGACCGGGGGAGGGGGAGACGGTCCCTACGTAGGTGCGTGCGGGCGTCGGATTGGGGGACACGGAACATGGCCGATGCAGCAGAATGCCAGAATCGATGGGTCCTGAAAACACGAGTGAATTGTAAAAAACATGGACACTTCAGGCAAAATTTGCAAGAAGCATACATTTACGAAATTATGTCAAAAGGCATTAATTTTTTTCATAATTTTTTGCAATAAACACTGGTTGCTTGTTTGGACCGTTTTAAGTACGTTTATGACACGAGGGTCCCATAAATGATGACGTGGCGTAACTGTTCACATTAGACGTCGTTAAAGATATATATTTACCAAAAGCTCCCTCCTTTTTTAGAAAAGAGCCAACGGTAAGTTTCCATCTCCTCTCCCACCGTTGACTGTGTCAGCTGGGCCTCCCCTGCGCCAGCCAATGGAGCTCGAGCTCGCCGGCGTGCAAGCCAGCAGCAGCTCCCCTGCGCCAGCCGAGCCATGAGCTCCGCCATGCCCCACTCCGAACAGCTCACCTGGAGCTTCGCCGCCTGGCCGCCGGCGCGGCTGCTCGCACCCACGCGCGGCCGGCGCGGCTGCTGCTGCTCGCCACCACGAGCGGCCGGTGTGACTGCTGCTACTCGCGGCCGGCGCGGCTGCGAGTGCCCACGCAAGTCTGGCGCGGCTGCTGCTGCTCCCGTACGCTGCCGCCGCCGCTGCTCGCGTCCGGCGAGCTTTCTCGCCGCCCAGTGTCGTGCCCCACATGGCCACATCGGGCTCCGCCGCCCCCGCCCAGTGCTGGCAGGATGCGTGCTCGAACTCGAGCAGCAGGGGTCGATGGATGCGGTTGGCTGCTACCTCCAGATCGAACCGAGGACCAGGGTCAACGCGCGCGATGCAGAGGTCGGACATGGGGTCAACACAGTGGACGCATCAATGGTGCAGGTGGAAGCAGAGCTCCGGCGTGAGGCACGGCCGCTGCAAGGACTTGGCGAGGCGGCGAGGTCCGGGAATGGGCGCGGCGAGGCGCTTGGGTCCAAATCCGGTGTGGAGGGCTCTGGCAACGACTTGGTTCGCTGGATCCGGGCGAAGAACACGGCGGCTCGACCTTGGCGTCCATGGCGTGGCGGGATAGAGCTCATGGGCAGAGAGAGAGATGAGGCAGGAAAAGGACCCGATTGCTTATATTTTTCGGGCCAAGGACCCGATTGCTTTTTCATTTTTTCAAAAAGGGTATTGGTGTAAAACCGTCTGTCTAACAGCGTCGCCTGCGAACCGTTATGCCACGTCAGCAAAAGCGGGACCCCATGTCATAAACGTATTTAAAACGGTCCAAACGAGCAATCGGTGTTTTTTGCAAAAAAAAAAAAAAAATTAGTGCTTTTTGGCACAATTTCGTAAATGTGTGATTTGTGCAAATCTTGCCTGAAGTGTCGATGTTTTTTACAATTCACTCTGAAAACACCGATGGACTAGTGGTAGATGCGCCCGTTCCCTACGCACTGCTTGCTCGCCGGTCCGCTCGCTCGCACATTACCAGCGCCCAGTCTTTCACCAGGTCGATCGACGCAGAGCCCGCCTTCTCTGGATGCCCACCGAGCCGATCGCCGACGCGAACACGACGCGCCGCCGCGACTATTGGCGCGCGCGGTTGCGTCCACGGGATGGTGATCCTGCCTGCGTTGCGTCGCCACCGCACGCCAGGCGGACAGCGAGCGCGGCGCCAAAACCACACTGCTGGGACTACGACTTGGAAACAGGACAGCCTGAGGATGCAGGCGAGAGCAAGCAAGTTTTTCTCCTCTTGCCGCTCCGGTCGCCTCGTCTCATCATCATCTCATCTCGTCTCAACGACACCAACGATACATCACGTAATCAAGAGATCGCTTTATCACCCACCACAGCCATACCAATCGACGTCCGTCTCAGCCCAGCCGCGCTTCAATTTTCATGCACACGAATCACTGCGCTTGGCCCTCCTCCTCGCTAGCCTGGATTTCTGATACGCACGTTTGAGCTAGCACATGTTCCACTTGCCGCCCTGCTATATTTCCAGTCGCCGTCTGAAAAATGAATTCCATTTCCCTTCCCTTCCCTTCTTTCAGCGACACGACACGGCCGATCGCAACCGCGGCAGATGCTTTCGGATCGGCTGTGAGGCCAACCTCCGTCCCCAGCCGAGCTAGATTTTTCTTTTTCTTCAAGAGCGATGATTAGCAGAAATAGAGCGGCAGCACGACCGACCCGGTGTATGGTAGTACACATTGACACGCCATTACGGCCAGCGACCCGCTCGCGCTAGCTTTGGTAGTAGTAACCTTTCCTGCATGCGACGTCGCCGTCGAGGAGGAGAGGAGGAGGGATGGAATATTGGGTATGCTTTGTCTAAACGTGAGTGGGGGCTGCAAGGGACAAAAGGTGCTCCCGCGTCCAATCAGGGGGAAATGCTCTTGTCATGAGCCTGTTAGACCTGGGCAATTAACTACCACTCCTGGTGAGGACACTAGTTTATCCCTGAGCTAATCCAGTCATGGACTAGCTATCTTGATGCCAATTCTTCTTCTTCTTCTTTTGCGCATGACAACAATTCAATTCAACAGACACAAAAAATTGGGGTTCTCCATGCACTTTGTTATCATAAGAGGATAAATCTACATATAGTATAGAACAACTCATGTTTGTGTGTATGCTCCTAATTAAGCACTGTCGGGTTAAGGTGACTTGTTATTCTTTGGAAAATCCTGGCGACAGCGTGAAAGTGATGCATCACCTTAGAAACAGTGGAAAGCTAAAAAGGCAACGTACGAGTAGGCCTTCCTCAGATTAGCCGCCGCCTCCTCCCTAATTAGGGTTCCTCTGCCTCCCACCGGCCCCGCTGCCGGTCCGTCTCGTCTCCCATGTCCCTAGGGTCATGGAAGCACGGTAGATCCCGGCTTTTGCTAGTGGGAGGGCTTCGTTTTTAGATGTGTCTTCGAAATTTGTTATGGTTTGTGTCCTGCTTACGAAGACGAGACGACGGCGGTTCCCTGAAAATGGAATAAGGTTCTCCCCGCCTTGCCCCCATTTCGTTGGTGCGTCTAGCATCGTAGGTAGGTGTGTGGATGTGTGTCTCCGGTGGATATGTCCTTGGTGGTGGGTTTGCTCTGATCTGTTCGTCGTTCGTCTACGTTCATGTGCTTCTAGGTTGGATCCTTCTGATATATGCTACTCTTTCATCGGCGGCGGCTGCTGTTTTGTTGCGTTGGTCCTATGGGGCCTTATCACGATGAATTCCCGATTGTCTACTACAATAAGTTTTGCCCGGCTCCGGTGAGGGAGGGGCGATGACGACGGCGCGCCTTCAGCTCGTTTTAGTGCTTGTAGTCGCCGCTAAGTGGTCTATGGATCTGGATGTAATTTTTGTCATTTCTGCCGTTCGTTCTACTGTCATGATCGAAGATGAATAGATTAGATGTTTTTCGGAAAAAGTGAAAAGCTAAGGACATGGAAGAGGGAGTGGGAGAAGAGGCTAGACATGGTTTATTTTACTTTCCTTGAGTGGGTGAGATTGTGACAAAAAAAGGCTTCTTTTTACAGGAATATTTGTGCGATAGATCAATCGACGTACTGTTCAGCAAACTTTAAATCTTGTTGTCCCCCACAATCGGTTTCATCAATTAATTTCCAAACAAAAGGAATGATTATCCACATGAGACTGGTTTTTAATTTCATCAATGAACAATGAAGGAAATGGATGCTGGTTTCACAAGTGATCACTATACTCATTTAAAGTCTATATGCAGCATGTATCATCTAATTATATACTCCATCGTCCACCCTTTACGGTTTATAAGGCCCACACACATATCCATAGATTGACAATTCGATCAATATAATATGAATTGTATATCACAGAAGTTATACAATTAGAAAAATTAGCATTTGTAGTTTCTAATTATATTATCTTTGCAATATATAACCCGTACTATGTTGGTCAAAATTATCAATCTAGGAATATGTCAGGGCCTTCCAACCAGAGAGGAAGTTGTACTGCATGTTAAGTCCAATCATCGTCTACAAGTCTGACCAAAGATCGAGGTTCAGTGTAAATATTGACACTCAAGTGTGGCAGGCTTACATGAACAAGGTCATCTAAACGTATCACATGGTCAATAGTTTGCCTTGACCAAGGCTAACTACCTGTAACTTTCCTATAATAAATGTAAAATTGAGCATTTCTTGTTGTACGTTCCTATCTGTGCCATTGCAGCTAGGAAGAAGACATGAAAGCAAGTTAAATTTCATGCCCATGAAACAAATTAAACTGCATATATCTTGACTTGCGCCGATGAATACTTTAAGGGTGTGTTTGGTTGAAGAATCAAGTGGAATGGCATGTAATGGTTCCGTTCCATCGGAATAGAATGGTTCCATCTTCGTGTTTGGTATGAATAATAAGGCGGAATGGAATGGTTACATCTCAATGTTTGGTTGGTGAGATGGAATGAAATGAAAAATGTTAAAATTAGTGATTTCTTTTCTGGTAATATATGCAAACATTGATTGTATTTTACTAGTAACGAATTTAGACAGAATCATCAATATTTGACTAGGGGCATGCACAAAATTACATTGCAAAAGGCAAAAGTGAAAGAGCACGATGGAGCACAGCCTGATTCTCTTTCTTTTTTCTCTCGCATGGTGTAGCCGCCACTGTCTGAGTGCTGCGCGAGCTGCTCATGTTGTGCCGCTCAGCAAATTGATAGCTGCAACTCCATCTCATGCCACCGCTCCACTTCTCCATGGCCGCGTCCGCGGTACAGATGTGCCAACGGCATGATGGCTGCTCCTCCCGAGAGAGAGACGAGATGGCAAAACCGTAGCCGCCAGATCGGGGAGGTGCTCCAGCCGAGCGCCCGCCGGCCTGCGCCTTCACGCTCCCGTCCCTGCACCTGCTCACCTGCTCTGCCACGACGCTCTTCACCAGGTGCGTCCTCCGGCTTGATCTTTGTGCTGGAGTCGCCGCCCGTCTTCCCGGCCGCGAGCTGCGCGCCCGCCGGTCGCCATCGCTTGCCTCCCCAGATGCCGCAAGAGCACTGGACGCTGATTGAAGAGGAAGAGAGAGATGAGGGAGAAGGCGCAAGGGAAAGAGATGAAGAGACGAGGAGGAGCGGTTCCGCGTCGTTCCACCAATTTGGAGGAATGAGCGCGTTACGCATCTGGAGCGAATATTCCCATTCGAGGAACGAGTGGGTTCCTATTCTAGTTGCCTACCAAACATAAGAACGAGCCCAAAGGACGGGTCGAACCCATTTCAATCTCCTTGGTGACACATACCAAACACACCCTAAGTAATTTAGTCTAGCTTTTTGTATATGCACACTAATGATGTAGCGACTATACTACATATTGTTTTTTTAAAGGTTAAGTACATCCTAGATACATGAGCATACACTCACACAGTGTCTATTGAACATGTCCAAAGTCACGGACTGGGGGCTCCTAACCATGTACTCAATGATTGGTTATCAATACACATGCCCTTTGATAGGAAACCTCTCCTTTTCTCTTGATTTATCTTATTACTCCCACCTTACCAAAATATAAGACGCGCAATTGCTTTTTTGGTCTTCGTGGGCAACTTTGATTATAATTTTCACCTATTGTATGCCTATAAAATTATTATAAAGTCATATAAAATAGAATTGCTTTACAAGACAAATACAATGGTACTATATATTGATACATGTTCAATCCAAGTATTTTGGTGTATATTAATGATCAAAGACCATGCAAAGTCAAGCACACCTTATATTTTGCGAAGGAGCAAGTAGTAATTATTTCAGAAGCAAGTCACTCAAGTGTGGAGGTTTACATGAACATGGACACAGCTATCCAAACGGATCAGCAGGACCGGTTAATTGTTTGCATTGACCAAGGACAACTATCTATACAATTCTCGTGATAATGCGGTAATGTGCATTTCTTGTTCTGTGCTCGTATCCACGCCTCACAGCTACTCCCTCTGTTCGTAAATATAATTTTTTTTAGAGATTTCAATATGGACTACATACGGATGTATATAGACGTAGTTTAGAGTGTAGATTCATTTATTTTGCTTCGTATGTAGTCCATATTTGCGAACCAACCTGTGGTTGGATGGTCAGAGCGACTATGGTATCCCCAACCCAACAGGGTTCAAATCCCGGTGCTCGCATTTATTCCTGGATTTATTTCAGGATTTCGGGCGATGCACATTTAGTGGGAGGAGACGTTCCCGTCGACGACGAGGTGCCTATGGTGTCTTCGTAAATTTCAAGATGATATGCCGACTCAGTCTTTCGAAGGTGCTCATAGTGGTAGGGTGTGCGTGTATGCGTTCATAGGGACGAGTGTATGCGCGTGCATATGAGCGCTTGTGTCTGTACTGATGTTAAAAAAAAGACTTACATTTAGGAACAGAGGGAGTAGCTAGGAAGAAGAATGGAATGGAAAATAAACTGCATACCCTAAGAAAGAATCAAATTGCATATCCGGACCCCACAATGGGAGAAGAGCCTAGACACATTTTTTTCTTTAGCGGGTAGGATTGTGACAAAAAGGCTTCCTTTTACGGAATTTTACGCAATAGATTGATTGATTCACTGTTCATAGAACTTTAAATCTTGTTGCCCCCCACAATCAGTTTCATCAATTAATTTCCACACAAAAGGAATGATTATCTACATTGGACTGTTTTTTTAATTTCATCAATCCACAATCAAGGAAATGGATGCTGGCTTGGAACGTAATAATTATACTCATCTAAAATTCCGACTGAAAAATACGGCTGAATGTCAATACTGCAAGCATGACACTCAAGTGTGGCATGTTTACGTGAACATGATCATCCAAACAGATCAGCAGGGCCAATTGTTTGCATCGACCAAAGCTTAACTACCTATACATTTCCCGTAATAAATGTCATGTGCATTTTGTGTGTGTTCTTATCTGTGTCTAGACGGTGTGGAAGATTGGAAATAAAGTTAAACCGCATACCCCTGCCTTGCCTTGCATCGATAGATACTTTAAGTAATGTGTAGTCTAGCTTTCTGTATATGCACACTAATGAAGTGGCAACTACACTTAATTATACATGTTGCATTTTAAAATGGTGAGTACGAAATTGATACATAAAGCATACAATCACACAACATATACAGAAATGACTAAAGTCAGAATGTGGGAATAATGTACCCAGAAATCCTATTCCCACATACTAGTTTTACAAAAACTTTACATACTATGAGAGGGGGCAGTGGGGAACAACTACCTAGAACAAAACATGGGAATAACCATCACCAGACGTAAGACTTTTGTAAAAATATTGTGTAAAAATATCATCGCTCTAATGTATCACCCTCCTAACCAACGGTGGATCCTCAATTATGAATGTTGTTTAATAGGAAACCTCTCGTTTTCCTGATGATCTCTCCTAGTAGTAGTTTCAATTTGGACCGCAAGTGTGCATCGTAGTGCAGATTCGTGTTGTATGATGCATAGACAAAATTAGGTGAAGAGGATGATCGCTCCATACGTGAATAAAGAATTTTTTTTCAAAATGCTGAACCGCGCCGCCAAGTTTGATTTGAACCTTGAACTATTTCATTGTCCACATTAAACCTAAAACTTGCTAAAATCGGTCAACAACAAACATATACCCAAGTTTCAATAGTATTTTTTGTTGTTAATAGGCTTTGAGATAGGTTGCCGCCCATCTTATTTTGTTGAATTCGCAAGGTTCACAATTCTCCATAAACCCAATTGTTTTCAACATTTTCTGGACTTTGAAAATGGAAAAGCAACTTAAAAAACAATGCCAAGGTTTGGAGGGTGGTTTCTTTATTCCAAGGTCTGAAAAATATGACACAATTTATGGACGTGGGAAATGCTATAGAACCTTTCCATAGTACTATTCCTTGCATCTTTGGCCTTTTCATATTTTTGGAGAGGCCAAAAATACAAAACCAAGAGCGCACGTACAGTAGTGGAGAATGGGGCCGGCTTGATCTTACAAAACTCAGACGGCATAACAGTAGATGATTAAAAATCTCATTTGACAAGATGTACTGTGCCATAAAATTGAGGCTTTGACTCCGTGCAGTTATTTCCCGTACATCACGACAGATTTTACCACCGATATATTACCCTAACTCGTAGTACTACAATGCATATGCATACAACTTGGTCGATCGTAGTGACCCAACATTACAGCGGGAAGCATACAAGGAGAGAAAACAAAACGCCACGACTTTTTTACTGACATACTCCGAAATTGATCGATTCCACGGCGCACGCACGCTTCTTGATGCATGCGCGCGAGCCTAGTTCCACATCCAGTAGCTGATCTGGCCGTCGTCCTGCTGATCGTCGTCGTCCGTGTGATGGTGGCCGTGCCCTTGCGCGGCGGCGAAGAAGACGGCGGCATCGTCGGGGTAGTAGCTGCAGCCCTCGTCGCTGCCCGCGCCGTCGTCCTCCTCCGACTGGATGCCGCCCGCCACGGGGCCCACCACGCACTCGTGGTACTCGTCGCCGCCGGCGCCCCCCGGGAAGCAGTACGAGTCCACGCTGCTGTCCACCACGCCGGCGAGGCCGCATCCGCTCCCGAGCAGCGCGTCCCTCGCGTCCAGCACCGCGCTCCCGCCGCTCCCCGGGCTCAGCCTCTCCTCGTCCTTCACGTGCAGCTGCTGCTGCACCACCTCGAACGCCTCCGCTGCCGCGGCCTGCTCCTCGGCGTCGGCCAAGGAAGCCTTCGCCTCCGCCGCCGCTTGCTCCGGCTCCGAGGCGTCGGCGGCTGCACCGAAGCTGCCTTCCGGCGCCTCCTTATCTTGCATCTTCTCGGTCAACGTTACCACCTGACGCCACAAAGAGATATGGATCTTCCAAATCAAACTCAGCGGCGGAAGCCACGGTGCCCGGCCGGTGGTGAAGCGTGGTTGACTTTGGTTACCTGTGACCGGAGCCGGTGGTTGTCCTGGAGGAGCGCGTCGTGGTCGGCGCGGAGGGCGTCGAAGGACGCCTTGAGGCGGTCGAAGTCGCGCTCCAGCGTCTTTGTCTTCCACCGGGCGCGGCGGTTCTGGAACCAGACGGCCACCTGCCGTGGCTGCAGCCCGAGCTTGCGGGCCAGCTCCGTCTTCCTCTCCGGCTCCAGCTTGTTCTCCTCCTCGAAGCTCCTCTCCAGCAGGTGGACCTGCACACGTACGCGTGGCGCGCATGCACCGTCGTCAGAACTCAGAATTAATTAGGATGAACAGAGCATCGTCTTCACTAGTACTGTAGCTTTGAATTGTCACCTGCTCCGGCGTGAGGCGCCGCTTCTTCTCCGGGAGCTGCTCGTCGTAGTACTCCTCCTCGAGCATGTCATCCGGCGAGGTGAAGAAGGGCCGCTTCACGCCGCGCCCTTCTTCCATGCCGCCGAGGACCGGTCTCACCCCTTCATCACTCAAACATGGCAACCCCAATCAGTACACCAATCACTCTCTAACGAACCAAACAACCGGGATCGAGAAAACTAGTAGTAGATGAGAATATGATACCTCGATGGAACATGCCGGCCGCGCCGGCGATGCCGCCCGCGCCGCAGTCCATGAAGAGCATCTGTCCGTTGCCGGAGCCCGACGTGTTGAAGATGAGCCGGCCGGGCTCCATCGCAGAGAAAGCTTCAAGAAGTTGCGTTGGTTGTCGATCGAACGGGGGGCGAAGTCAAACGAAAAAGACGTATATATACAGCTGCTGCGCGGCGGAGGGGCTCTTATAAGAAGCAGGACGAGGAGGCGATCATGGCGGCGAGCTTGTGGCGGAAGAAGCTGGTGCTCCACAGAAGCCGCGTGGGCGTCTTCATCGGCATAAGCGAAATCCCCATCATACACGCCCCAGTCCCGATGTCCCGAGAGATCTCCTCAGCCCTGCCGGGAGGAGACCGCTCAAAGGAAGAGCAGGCAAACCTAGCTACCCCTCTCGCCGGAGAAGACGCAGCCGGAGCGGGACAACTCGGCCGGCCGGAGGAGAGGTTGGTGGTGGAAGGGAGACCAGGAAGAAAAGGAAATCTTTTTCTTGATTTTCTTATTGAGGGATTACTATTTTTCTATTGCTTATAGTATATTTTTTTCTTGTGGAGGACACTGATCGGCTAAAGTTTGAAGAAATGGGGAGGAGCCTTCTTATAGGCGCCGGGGCGGTGTGGATTGACGAGTTTGTCCCTTGGTGGCAGCGGTGGGTGGGACGAAATGGCGGAGGATCGAGACGGAACCAATGGAGCTGGACGCCGGGTGTCTGATCTTGATATTCTGATGTGATCTTTTGCACTCAGGGGTAAAAAAAATGTACTCCTAGTTATAGGAATTACAAGGTGTTTCTTTTTTCTCGAAACCTAGAATTTATAATGTTCTCCTTTTCTCTTCTCCGGAAAAGATCTTACAGGTGGGGAGGTCGGAAAAGACTCTATACTACCAAGATTTTTTGTGGATCGAACCATGAGTTCATGTACTGTATTTCACAAAACACCGTATCGTGAGACCTCGCCGCCACCCGCGGCACTTGCCCTCACACCAAATCTCACCGTCGGCCCCTCCCCTTTTCCCCCTCCTTTGCCGGCGATCAGTAGGACTAGGGGTCAGCTCTCTTCTAAGTTTAGGTTTATTCTAGTTCTTGGATAATGTCCTCCATGTCCTTTATCTGTTTCGGCATAGATCATGTGGATCTGTTTACCCTTCTGTGTTGGTCTCCTATGGATCTGTTTAGATTTGGTTGGTCTTAATCTTCGACGAATCCCTAGATTCAGTCAGTGTTTCGTGGTCATAGGTGTGTTCAATCTACTTTTCTCTTCATCTATGGCGATTGTTCTGGTGCGCTGGCCCTTTGGGGACTTAGCACGACGACTTCCCGACTGTCAACTACCATAAAGTTTGCCTGAATCTGGTGAAGAAGGGGCAATGACAGTTGCGCACTTTCGGCTCGTTCCAATGCTCAAGTCGCCGCTAGGTGGCCATGAGCCTGATTGTAACATTTATTACCTCCGGGAATCTTTGTACTCATGTACATTTTATTAATAGATTGCGGGACTTTTTCGCAAAATAAATAAGACACATGGTCGTGCGCACGCCAATATATGGGCACATACACAAGCGCCCCAGCTAATAAAATTTTCAAATGGTGAAGACTAGAGATAAACCTCTGGAATTAGTCAAATTCAAATTCATAATGAATCACTAGCATGAAGTCGTATTTACGCATCGCCCGAGTCTAAGGTTTGTAGCTTGTGTATTAAAAAGATTTATCGCTGGGATCATCTATAAATTATGTTTAGCAATATATGTACCCTAATTACGAAATCTCTTTCTCTCTCTCTCTCACACACACTCACTCTCTCTCATTTGAGCTATTTATACATATGTTTACATTTCAATGACATGCTCTAACTTATATATGGGTCTAGTAGTATCAATTTTGGCATTGTCAGTCTTGGTTATATTCACATTGAAGTGTTATGGCAGAAACTAAGACGATGTATATGTTATTCGACCTTGGGCTATGATGATGGGAAATGCAGAAGTTGCTTAAGAAAGTTAATAAAAGGGAGTGGTGAGGCAACAAGTTAGTTGAATGCAGTAACGGGAAACATGTTCATTGTTGCCGAAGAACTACGAAGCAAAACCCGTTACATTTTCAACTGCAATTCCAAAACCATTAGCTATTTGGCGCATGGTCCGCACTCTGTAGTCCAGGGTTTTTCTTTCCTTAACTTCAACCCACTTTTTCCTGCGGGGTAACTTCTACCCACTTGCCTTAACCAAACTCTAATGACCACCTGAACTAGGAAAAATCCTAGCTCCGCCACCTGCCACTGTGTAAACAGAGCCGGAAACTCTACCAACCCTATTTGCAATTGACATTTGTCTAGCTGTTATCTACATACAGATTGAGGCACATACCCAATTTTTAGGTACATATCCTAATCAGTTCCATCATATTCACTCTTGTTCTTTTTTTTGCAAATATATTCACTCTAGTTCAAGGGGTCGCGTTATTCGTCACCCTGGGTGTGGAATAGTTATTCTTCACCCTCCTCTATTTTACCATCAATGCGCTGTAATTTTACGTTCCGTAAGTTTTGTCTTATTTCCGACGCAAAAAAGGGCTGTAAGAAAATATATAATGACCGTAAAAAATATTTTATGTTATGTAAAATTACAAACGTAAAAACATAGTCTAAAATACACATAAACTGTAAATTTTCTTGTCTTATGACCTATATTTTTATTTTCTTATGTCAAATTTTACGTAGTGAATCAATAGGAATGTAACTATTTGAATTTGAAACGTAATTTAATTATGAAATGATCGTAAGATTACCTCGGACGAAGAATGACTTATTCTGCACCTTGGATGATGAATAGTAACACTACTAGTTCAAGTTCAATTATGTATTACTCACCAAGTTTTCAACCATCTACGCCATAACTATACATTTGGCGACAACTTGCTCGAAAGAAAACTATTGATCCCAACAATCAGTAGATTGATTTTATAAAAACCAAGTGGAGCAACACATTCAGCGAACAAAATGGCACATACTGCCCCCCAAAAAATGTTAAATACCGAATACAGGAGTCAGGAAATAGTACCCCATCTGCTAAAATTATTCGGCATCCTGCCCCGCAAGAAAAAAAAAAGCATCTCGTAGTGTAGCCGCACCAGATCCAAGAGGCGCGCCAGGTGTCCGGCAGCCAATTGGTGGCGAGTCCATGCCGCCCTGTCGGGGTAACGAGTCCACGGAATCCGTATTATCCAACGGGATGGAGTCCACGGGTAAAGAGGCCTTGACGTCCGAGCTGCGAATGACCGTTTTGCCCCCCAAACCCAGACGCCGCGGCAATTTGCCTGCAGCCCCCGATCGATCCGGCCCCGAACCCAGACGCCGCAGCACGTTACGAGCAACCATGTGGCCAACCGTGTGGTGTGCCCACCGGGAGACATGCGAGTGTGGTGGGACAACGCAGGGGCTCGTCCATGTGGGCGTGGACACGTGGTAGGGCACCACGAGATTCCCTCGGGCCTCGTCGATCCATTCCGATCCCATGCATGTTCTGGCTAGGCCTCCAACGATTTTCGGCATATCCCATGTGGAAACAATTTTTGTGCGGGGGAACTCCATGTGGAAGCTCGATTTGCTGTATTTTCCGTGTATTCTTTCATTTTATTATTCTACTGGTTTTTTATTGGAAAAATACAACTCTATACAACCATCCTATCAAGGTATCGTGTTGCGAATCAACCTGTGGTTGGATGGTTAGAGAGACAATGGTATCCCAGCCCACCAGGGTTCAAGTCCTGATGCTCGCATTATTTCTGTATTTATTTTATAATTTCCGGCGATGCGCTTTCAGTGGGAGGAGACGTTCCCGTCGATGACGATGCGCCTACGGTGACTTCGTAAATTTCAAAATGACATGCCGGCTCAGTCTCTCGGAGATGCTCATATTTTAATATGACATGCGGGCTCAGTCTCTCGAAGATTCATAAAGATAGGATGTGCGTGTGTGCATTCATAGAGGCGCATGTATGTATGAGCAAAGACGTGGGGTATGCTACTTGATTCGATCAAAAAAATGATGCGAGTCTTTTACGTATCTAGCTAGAGCTAAAAGTTGTGTATATCGTGTACTCTTGTGGTGTACGTGCATGAGAATCACATGCAGACCGGATCACAACTTAAAGTCCGTTGGTTCCATGTATGGCACGATGATGTCCATGGGATCCCGAGTAAAATATGTTCCCGCCTAACCGTGATGTGTGAGCATCTCCATGCTTTGGAAATTTCACCTTTTTTGAGCATCTCATAGTTTTGTTTCGCACGATGCATACGAAACTGCGAATGGGGGCACCGTTTGGCAAAAGCTCAAAAGTTTTTACGACTGACAAGTTTTGGAACCTTTTCTAGTTTATCTATCCTTAGTTCTAGTTGGTCCTAATTGATTAATCAGAGTTTGGTCTAGTTCTTCTAATCCTTATAATTAGAAGGCCGGTGTGGTTTTAATCTCCTCTTTCTAATTTTTCGGTGACGATTAACTCTGAACGGCGAAGTGCTGCCGGATTGTGAAGGTTGCACGCTTGCAACCAAGTAGAGAAGCCGTGCTTTCGGTCTTCAGTTCGAGGGACTATTCGTGGGCGGTACGAGGGGTCGTTCATCAATGATTCGAGGTTCTCCAAGTACAATCTACACCGACAAGTTTTTCTTCCGTTGCAACTCGGTGACGGTAACGATCATGATCCCAACCCGTTATGCATCTTCATATTCATCTTGGGTGTTTGTATGTGCGATTTTTATTTAATTTCTAATATGTGTGCCATCGCAATGTTCTCGGCTTGGAGACCAGTTCACGGGCTACTGGCAGTGTCTTGGACTAGGGGGTGATAACCCACAAGTATAGCGGATCAATTGTAGCCTCTTTCGATAAGTAAGAGTGTCGAACCCAACGAGGAGCTAAAGGTAGAACAAATATCCCCTCAAGTTCTATCGACCACCGATACAACTCAACACACACTTGACGCTCGCTTTACCTAGAACAAGTATGAAACTAGAAGTACTTTGTAGGTGTTTTTGGGTAAGCTTGCAAGAAAGTAAGAGCACGTAAATAAAAGCTAGGGGCTGTTTAGATAAAGACACAACTAAGTTAGTTTTAGTAAAGAGCTTTTGTCAACAAGAAGGTTATTTGTCCCTAGGCAATCGATAACTAGACCGGTAATCATTATTGCAATTTTATTTGAGGGAGAGGCATAAGCTAACATACTTTCTCTACTTGGATCATATGCACTTATGATTAGAACTCTAGCAAGCATCCGCAACTACTAAAGATTCATTAAGGTAAAACCCAACCATAGCATTAAAGTATCAAGTCCCCTTTATCCCATATGCAAACAACCTACTTACTCGGGTCTGTGCTTCTGTCACTCATGCCACCCACCATAAGCAAATCATAAGCATATTGCAAACCCTACAGCGGGAATCCCTCACGCTTGCGCGACACGGAGAGCACCATAGGACAGCACCAATAATTAAACATACAACTCAAACCAATCACGATCATCAAATAGTCATTAGGACAAAACAGATCTATCAAACATCATAGGATAGCCATACATCATTGGGAAATAATATATAGCGTTGAGCACCATGTTTAAGTAGAGATTACAGCGGGTAAGAGAAAGGTTACACCGCTGCATAGAGGGGGGAAGAGTTGGTGATGATGGCGGTGAATTTGTTGGTGAAGATGGCGGTGATGGTGATGGCCCCGTTAGCGCTCCGGTGCCACCGGAAGCAAGGGGGAGAGGGCCCCCCTTCTTCTTCTTCTTCCTTGACCTCCTCCCTAGATGGGAGAAGGGTTTCCCCTCTCGTCCTTGCCTCCCATGGCGTGGGAGGGGCGAGAGCCCCTCTGAGATTGGATCTATCTCTCTGTCTCTCTCTGATTCTGCGTTCTCTCCTGGCTCTGTTTCACCGTTTCGTATATATATGGAGATCCGTAACTCCGATTGGCCTGAAACCTTCGCCCTGATTTTTTTTCCGAATATTAGCTTTCTTGCAGCAAAAGAAGAGCGCCAACCGCCTTACGGTGGGCTCACGAGGGTAGGGGCGCGCCCTAAGGGGGGGCCTTGCCTCGTGACCACCTCGGGCACTGGTTCGCGTTGATCTTCCTTCCGAATTTTCCATATTTTCCAAAAATAAGATCCATCCATTTTTATCCCGTTTGGACTCCGTTTGATATGGATATTCTGCGAAACCAAAAACATGCAACTGACAGGAACTGGCACCGGGCACTGGATCAATATGTTAGTCCCAAAAACAATATAAAAAGTTGCCAAAAAGTATATGAAAGTTGAATAATATTGGCATGGAACAATCAAAAATTATAGATACGACGGAGACGTATCAGCATCCCCAAGCTTAATTCCTGCTCGTCCTCGAGTAGGTAAATGATAAAAAAGATAATTTTTGATGTGGAATATTACCTAGCATAATCTTGATCATATGTCTAATCATGGCATGAATATTAATACACGAGTGATTCAAAGCAATAGTCTATCCTTTGACATTAAGACAATAATACTTCAAGCATACTAATAAAGCAATCATGTATTTTCAAAATAACATGGCCAAAGAAAGTTATCCCTACAAAATCATATAGTCTGGCTATGCTCCATCTTCACCACACAAAATACTCACATCATGCACAATCTCGATGACAAGCCAAGCAATTGTTTCATACTTTTGACGTTCTCAAACCTTTTCAACTTTCACGCAATACATGAGCGTGAGCCATGGACATAGCACTATAGGTGGAATAGAATATGATGATGGGGGTTATGTGGAGAAGACAAAAAGGAGAAGATAGTCTCACATCAACTAGGCGTATCAACGGGCTATGGAGATGCCCATCAATAGATATCAATGTGAGTGAGTAGGGATTGCCATGCAACAGATGCACTAGAACTATAAGTATATGAAAGCTCAAACTGAAACTAAGTGGATGTGCATCCAACCTGCTTGCTCATGAAGACCTAGGGCATTTGAGGAAGCCCATCGTTGGAATATACAAGCCAAGTTCTATAATTAAAATTCCCACTAGTATATGAAAGTGATAACTCAAGAGACTCTCTATATGAAGAACATGGTGCTACTTTGAAGCACAAGTGTGGTAAAAGGATAGTAACATTGCCCCTTCTCTCTTTTTCTCTCATTTTTTTTCTTTTTTTAGGCTTCTTTGGCCTCTCTCTCTCTTTTTTGGGGGGCTTCTTTGGCCACTTTTAGTTTGATAACCTCACATGGGACAATGTTCTAATAATGATGATCATCACACTTTTATTTACTTACAACTCAATATTACAACTCGATATCTAGAACAAAGATATGACTCTGTATCAATGCCTCCGGCGGTGTACCGGGATGTTGGGGAATGTAGCAGAATTTTAAAATTTTCTACGCATCACCAAGATCAATCTATGGAGTCATCTAGCAACAAGGGAAGAGGAGTGCATCTACATACCCTTGTAGATCGCGCGCGGAAGCGTTCAAGAGAACGGAGTTGATGGAGTCGTACTCGTCGTGATCCAAATGACCGATGACCTAGCGCCGAACGGACGGCACCTCTGCGTTCAACACACGTACGGTTGGGAAGACGTCTCCTCCAACTTGATCCAGCAAGGGGGAAGGAGAGGTTGATGAAGATCCAGCAGCACGGCGGCGTGGTGGTGGAAGCAACGACGATCTCGGCAGGGCTTCGCCAAGCTCAGGAAGATGGAGGAGTGTCATGAGAGGGAGAGGGATGCGCCAGGGGCTAGGGTGCGTCTGCCCTCCCTCCCCCCACTATATATAGGGTCCCTAGGGGGGGCGCCGGCCCTAGGAGATCCAATCTCCAAGGGGGGGGGGGGGGGCGGCGGCCAAGGGGGTGGCTTGCCCCCCAAGCCAAGTGGGGCGCCCCCACCCCTAGGGTTTCTAACCCTAGGCGCAGGGGGAGGCCCAAGGGGGGCGCACCAGCCCACTAGGGGCTGGTTCCCCTCCCACTTATGCCCATGGGGCCCTCTGGGATAGGTGGCCCCACCCGGGGGACCCCCGGGACCCTTCCGGTGGTCCCGGTACAATACCGATTACCCCCGAAACTTTCCCGATGGCCGAAACTTGACTTCCTATATATAAATCTTCATCTCCGGACCATTCCGGAACTCCTCGTGATGTTCCGGGACTCCGAACAACTTTCGGATTACCGTATACTAATATCTCAACAACCCTAGCGTCACCGAACCTTAAGTGTGTAGACCCTACGGGTTCAGGAAACACGCAGACATGACCGAGACAACTCTCTGGTCAATAACCAACAGCGGGATCTGGATACCCATGTTGGCTCCCACATGCTCCTCGATGATCTCATCAGATGAACCACGATGTCGAGGATTCAATCAATCCATATACAATTCCCTTTGTCAATCGGTACATTACTTGCCCGAGACTCGATCGTCGGTATCCCAATACCTCGTTCAATCTCGTTACCGGCAAGTCACTTTACTCGTACCATAATGCATGATCCCATGATCAACCACTTGGTCACATTGAGCTCATTATGATGATGCATTACCGAGTGGGCCCAGAGATACCTCTTCGTCATACGGAGTGACAAATCCCAGTCTCGATTCGTGCCAACCCAACAGACACTTTCGGAGATACCTGTAGTGTACCTTTATAGTCACCCAGTTACGTTCTGACGTTTGGCACACCCAAAGCACTCCTACGGTATCCGGGAGTTGCACAATCTCATGGTCTAAGGAAATGATACTTGACATTCGGAAAAGCTATAGCAAACGAACTACATGATCTTTGAGCTATGCTTAGGATTGGGTCTTGTCCATCACATCATTCTCCTAATGATGTGATCTCGTTATCAATGACATCCAATGTCCATAGTCAGGAAACCATGACTATCTTTTGATCAACGAGCTAGTCAACTAGAGGCTCACTAGGGACGTGTTGTGGTCTATGTATTCACACAAGTATTACGATTTCCGGATAACACAATTATAGCATGAACAATAGACAATTATCATGAACAAAGAAATATAATAATAACCATTTTATTATTGCCTCTAGGGCATATTTCCAACAGTCTCCCACTTGCACTAGAGTGAACAGTCTAGTTACATTGTGATGAATCTAACACCCATGCAGTTCTGGTGTTGATCATGTTTTGCTCTAGGGAGAGGTTTAGTCAACAGATCTGCCACATTCAGGTCCGTATGTACTTTACAAATATCTATGTCTCCATTTTGAACACTTTCACAAATGGAGTTGAAGCGACGCTTGATATGCCTGGTCTTCCTGTGAAACCTGGGCTCCTTGGCAAGGGCGATAGCTCCAGTGTTGTCACAGAAGAGAGTCATCGGGCCCGACGCACTCGGTATGACTCCTAGGTCGGTAATGAACTCCTTCACCCAGATTGCCTCTTGTGCTGCCTCCGAGGCTGCCATGTACTCCGCTTCACATGTAGATCCCGCCACAATGCTTTGCTTGCAACTGCACTAGCTTACTGCCCCACCATTCAAAATATACACGTATCCGATTTGTGACTTAGAGTCATCCAGATCTGTGTCGAAGCTAGCATCGACTTAACCCTTTACGACGAGCTCTTCGTCACCTCCATAAACGAGAAACATATCCTTAGTCCTCTTCAGGTACTTTAGGATATTCTTGACCGCTGTCCAGTGTTCCATGCCGGGATTACTTTGGTACCTTCCTACCAAACTTACGGTAAGGTTTACATCAGGTCTGGTACACAACATAGCATACATGATAGACCATATGGCCGAGGCATAGGGGACGACACTCATCTTTTCTCTATCTTTTGCCGTGGTCGGGCATTGAGCTCTGCTCAATCTCGTACCTTGCAATACAGGCAAGAACCCCTTCTTTGACTGATCCATTTTGAACTTCTTCAATATCTTGTCAAGGTACGTACTCTGTGAAAGACCAATGAGGCGTCTCGATCTATCTCTATAGATCTTGATGCCTAATATATAAGCAGCTTCTCCAAGTCGTTCATTGAAAAACACTTGTTCAAATAGGCCTTTATGCTTTCCAAGAATTCTATATCATTTCCCATCAACAGTATGTCATCCACATACAATATGAGAAATGCTACAGAGCTCCCACTCACTTTCTTGTAAATGCAGACTTCTCCATAAGTCTGCATAAACCCAAACGCTTTGATCATCTCATCAAAGCGAATGTTCCAACTCCGAGATGCTTGCACTAGCCCATAAATCGAGCGTTGGAGCTTGCACACCTTGTCAGCATTCTTAGGATCGACAAAACCTTCCGGCTGCATCATATAGAATTCTTCCTTAAGGAAACCATTAAAGAATGTCGTTTTGACGTCCATTTGCCATATCTCATAATCATAGAATGCGGCAATTGCTAATATGATTCGGACGGACTTCAGCTCTGCTACGGGTGAGAAAGTCTCATCGTAGTCAACCCCTTGAACTTGTCGATAACCCTTAGCGACAAGCCGAGCTTTATAGATGGTCACATTACCATCCGCGTCTGTCTTCTTCTTATAGATCCATTTATTTTCTATGGCTCGCCGATCAACGGGCAAGTCAGTCAAAGTCCATACTTCGTTTTCATACATGGATCCTATCTCAGATTTCATGGCTTCCAGCCATTTGTCGGAATCCGGGCCCGCCATCGCTTCTTCATAGTTCGAAGGTTCACCGTTGTCTAACAACATGATTTCCAAGACAGGGTTGCCGTACCACTCTGGTGCGGAACGTGTCCTTGTGGACCTACGAAGTTCAGTAGCAACTTGATTTGAAGTTTCATGATCATCATCATCAACTTCCTCTCTAGTCGGTGCAGGCACCTCAGGAACATTTTCTTGAGCTGCGCCACTTACCGGTTCAAGAGGTAATACTTCATCGAGTTCTACTTTCCTCCCACTTATTTCTTTCGAGAGAAACTCTTTCTCTAGAAAGGATCCATTCTTGGCAACAAAGATCTTGCCTTCGGATCTGAGGTAGAAGGTATACCCAATAGTTTCTTTAGGGTATCCTATGAAGACGCATTTTTCCGATTTGGGTTCGAGCTTTTCAGGTTGAAGTTTCTTGACATAAGCATCGCATCCCCAAACTTTTAGAAACGACAGCTTAGGTTTCTTCCCAAACCATAATTCATACGGTGTCGTCTCAACGGATTTTGACGGAGCCCTATTTAAAGTGAATGCGGCAGTCTCTAAAGCATAGCCCCAAAATGACAGCGGTAAATCGGTAAGAGACATCATAGATCGCACAATATCCAATAGAGTGCGATTACGATGTTCGGACACACCATTACGCTGAGGTGTTCCAGGCGGCGTGATTTGTGAAACTATTCCACATTTCCTTAAGTGTGTGCCAAATTCGTGACTCAAGTATTCTCCCCCACGATCTGATCGCAAGAACTTGATTTTTTTGTCACGTTGATTCTCAACCTCACTCTGAACTTCCTTGAACTTTTCAAAGGTCTCAGACTTGTGTTTCATGAAGTAGACATACCCATATCTACTCAAGTCATCAGTGAGGGTGAGAACATAACGATAGCCACCGCGAGCCTCAACACTCATTGGACCGAACACATCAGTATGTATGATTTCCAATAAGTTGGTTGCCCGCTCCATTGTTCCTGAGAATGGAGTCTTGGTCATTTTACCCATGAGGCATGGTTCGCACGTGTCAAATGATTCGTAATCAAGAGACTCCAAAAGTCCATCTGCATGGAGCTTCTTCATGCATTTGACACCTATGTGACCAAGGCGGCAGTGCCACAAGTATGTGGGACTATCATTATCAACCTTACATCTTTTGGTATTCACACTATGAATATGTGTAACATTACACTCGAGATTCATTAAGAATAAACCATTCACCAACGGAGCATGACCATAAAACATATCTCTCATATAAATAGAACAACCATTATTCTCGGATTTAAATGAGTAGCCATCTCGAATTAAACGAGATCCTGATACAATGTTCATGCTCAAAGCTGGCACTAAATAACAATTATTGAGGTTTAAAACTAATCCCGTAGGTAAATGTAGAGGCTGCGTGCCGACGGCGATCACATCGACCTTGGAACCATTCCTGACGCGCATCATCACCTCGTCCTTCGCCAGTCTCCGCTTATGCCGCAGCTCCTGCTTTAAGTTACAAATGTGAGCAACCGCACCGGTATCAAATAACCAGGAGCTACTACGAGTACTCGTAAGGTACACATCAATTACATGTATATCACATATACCTTTAGTGTTGCCGGCCTTCTTGTCCGCTAAGTATTTGGGGCAGTTCCGCTTCCAGCGACCACTTCCCTTGCAATAAAAACACTCAGTCTCGGGCTTGGGTCCATTCTTTGGCTTCTTCCCGACAGCTTGCTTACCGGGCGCGGCAACTCCCTTGCCGTCCTTCTTTAAGTTCTTCTTACCCTTGCCTTTCTTGAACTTAGTGGTTTAATTCACCATCAACACTTGATGTTCCTTTTTGATTTCCACCTCTGTTGATTTCAGCATTGAATATACCTCAGGAATGGACTTTTCCATCCCGTGCATATTGAAGTTCATCACAAAGCTCTTGTAGCTCAGTGGAAGCGACTGAAGGATTTTGTCAATGACAGCGTCATCCAGGAGATTAACTCCCAGCTGAGTCAAGCGGTTATGCAACCCAGACATTTTGAGTATGTGCTCACTGACAGAACTATTTTCCTCCATCTTACAACTAAATACCTTGTCGGAGACTTCATATCTCTCAACACGGGCATGAGCTTGGAAAACCATTTTTAGCTCTTCGAACATCTCATATGCTCCGTGTCTCTCAAAACGCTTTTGGAGCCCCGGCTCTAAGCTGTAAAGCATGCCGCACTGAACGAGGGAGTAATCATCAGCACGTGACTGCCAAGCGTTCATAACGTCTTGGTTCTCTGGGATGGGTGCGTCACCTAGCGGTGCTTCTAGGACATAATCTTTCTTGGCAGCTATGAGGATGATCCTTAGGTTCCGGACCCAGTCCGTATAGTTGCTGCCATCATCTTTCAGCTTGGTTTTCTCTAGGAACACGTTAAAGTTGCGGGCAACATTAGCGTGGGCCATTTGATCTACAAGACATAGTGTAAAGATTTTAGACTAAGTTCATGATAATTAAGTTCATCTAATCAAATTATCCAATGAACTCCCACTCAGATAGACATCCCTCTAGTTATCTAAGTGAAACATGATCCGAGTTAACTAGGCCGTGTCTGATCATCACGTGAGACGGACTAGTCAACATCGGTGAACATCATCATGTTGATCGTATCTTCTATACGACTCATGCTCGACCTTTCGGTCTTCCGTGTTCCGAGGCCATGTCTGTACATGCTAGGCTCGTCAAGTCAACCTAAGTGTACTGCGTGTGTAAATCTGGCTTACACCCGTTGTATTCGAACGTTAGAATCTATCACACCCGATCATCACATGGTGCTTCGAAACAACGAACCTTTGCAACGGTGCACAGTTAGGGGGAACACTTTCTTGAAATTATTACGAGGGATCATCTTATTTAAGCTACTGTCGTTCTAAGCAAATAAGATGTAAAACATGATAAACATCACATGCAATCAAATAGTGACATGATATGGCCAATATCATTTGCTCCTTTTGATCTCCATCTTCGGGGCTTCATGATCATCGTTGTCACCGGCATGACACCATGATCTCCATCATCATGATCTCCATCATCGTGTCTTCTTGAAGTTGTCTCGTCATCTATTACTTCTACTACTATGGCTAACGCTTTAGCAATAAAGTAAAGTAATTACATGACGTTTATGTTGACACGCAGGTCATAAATAAATAAAGACAACTCCTATGGCTCCTGCCGGTTGTCATACTCATCGACATGCAAGTCGTGATTCCTATTACAAGAACATGATCAATCCCATACATCACATATATCATTCATCACATCCTTTTGGCCATATCACATCACACGACACATGCTGCAAAAACAAGTTAGACGTCCTCTAATTGTTGTTGCAAGTTTTTACGTGGCTGCTATAGGTTTCTAGCAAGAACATTTCTTACCTACGCCAAAACCACAACGTGATATGCCAATTTCTATTTACCTTCATAAGGACCATTTTCATCGAATACGATCCGACTAAAGTGGGATAGACAGACACCCGCCAGCCACCTTATGCAACTAGTGCATGTCAATCGGTGGAACCAGTCTTACGTAAGCGTACGTATAAGGTCGGTCCGGGCCGCTTCATCCCACGATGCCGCCAAATCAAGATAAGACTAGTAACGACAAGCAAATTGACAATATCCACGCCCACAACTGCTTTGTGTTCTACTCATGCATAGAAACTACGCATAGACCTAGCTCATGATGCCACTGTTGGGGAACGTAGCAGAATTTTAAAATTTTCTATGCATCACCAAGATCAATCTATGGAGTCATCTAGCAACAAGGGAAGAGGAGTGCATCTACATACCCTTGTAGATCGCGCGCGGAAGCGTTCAAGAGAACGGGGTTGATGGAGTCGTACTCGTCGTGATCCAAATCACCGATGACCTAGCGCCGAACGGACGGCACCTCCGCGTTCAACACACGTACAGTTGGGAAGACGTATCCTCCAACCTGATCTAGCAAGGGGGAAGGAGAGGTTGATGAAGATCCAGCAGCACGACGGCGTGGTGGTGGAAGCAACGGTGATCTTGGCAGGGCTTCGCCAAGCTCAGGGAGAGGGAGGAGTGTCACGGGAGGGAGAGGGAGAGGCCAGGGGCTATAGGGTGCGGCTGCCCTCCCTCCCCCCACTATTTATAGGAACCCTAGGGGGGGCGCCGGCCCTAGGAGATGCCATCTCCAAGGGGGGGTGGCGGCCAAGGGGGTGGAGTGCCCCCCAAGCCAAGTGGGGCGCCCCCACCCCTAGGGTTTCCAACCCTAGGCGCAGGGGAGGCCCATGGGGGGGTGCACCAGCCCATCTGGGGCTGGTTCCCCTCCCACTTCAGCCCATGGGGCCCTCCGGGATAGGTGGCCCCACCCGGTGGACCCCCGGGACCCTTCCGATGGTCCCGGTACAATACCGATTACCCCCGAAACTTTCCGGATGGCCGAAACTTGACTTCCTATATATAAATCTTCACCTCCGGACCATTCCGGATGTAACGCCCTCGATGCGGCTATATCTCCCACGTGTCAAAGCACGACTTAGAGGCATAACCGCATTGAAAGCAATGTCGCAAGTGAGGTAATCTTCACACAACCCATGTAATACATAAGGGAAAGAGATACATAGTTGGCTTACAATCGCCACTTCACACAAATACATGAATAAAGCATTACATCAACCAAATACAATCAGGGCCCGACTACGGAGCCAAAATAAAAGAAGAACCCCAAATGCGACAAGGTCCCCGATCGACCCCAACTGGGCTCCGCTACTGATCAACTAGAATGAGACAACACAAAGGACAATATCTTCATCAAGCTCCTCCTAAGCTTGGTGGCACCATCTGCACGGACTCATCGGCACCTGCAAGCTGGTTTTGGAAGTATCTGTGAGCCACGGGGACTCAGCAATCTCACACCCTCGCGATCAAGACTATTTAAGCTTATGGGTAAGGTAAAGGTATGAGGTGGAGCTGCAGCAAGCGACTAGCATATATGGTGGCTAACATACGCAAATGAGAGCGAGAAGAGAAGGCAAAGCACGGTCGATAAAAGTATGATCAAGAAGTGATCCTAGAACAACCTACGTCAAGCATAACTCCAACACCGTGTTCACTTCCCGGACTCCGCCGGAAAGAGACCATCACGGTTACACACGCGGTTGATGCATTTTAATTAAGGTCAACTTCAGGTTTTCTACAACCGGACATTAACAAATTCCCATCTGCTCAAAACCGCGGGCACGGCTTTTGAAAGTTCAAATCCCTGCAGGGGTGTCCCAACTTAGCCCATGACAAGCTCTCACGGTCAACGAAGGAATAGACCTCCTCCCGAGACGTTCCGACCAGACTCGGTATCCCGGTTCTACAAGACATCCTCGACAATGGTAAAACATGTCCAGCAAGACCACCCGATGCGCCGACATCCCGATAGGAGCTGCACATATCTCGTTCTCAGGGCACACCGGATAAGCTAAGTGTACGGGAGCCAACGTAACCCAAGTTGCCAAGGGACGGCCCCGCACGGTGCTCTGGGTTGGACCAACACTTAGACAAGCACTGGCCCGGGGGGGTTAAAATAAGATGACCCTCGGGATGCGTGACTCCCAAGGGAAAAAGGCTGGGTGGCGAATGGTAAAACCAAGGTTGGGCCTTGCTGGAGGAGTTTTATTCAAAGCGAACTGTCAAGGGGTTCCCATTATAACCCAACCGCGTGAGGAACGCAAAATCCGGGAACATAACACCGATATGACGGAAACTAGGGCGGCAAGAGTGGAACAAAACACCAGGCATAAGGCCGAGCCTTCCACCCTTTACCAAGTATATAGATGCATTAATTAAATAAGATATATCGTGATATCCCAACCAGTCAACATGTTCCCTACAAGGAACAACATCTCCATGTTCCAAACAAGGAACAAACTTCAATCTTCACCTACAACTAACAACGCTATAAGAGGGGCTGAGCAAAGCGGTAACATAGCCAAACAACGGTTTGCTAGGACAAGGTGGGTTAGAGGTTTGGTTCAACAATATGGGAGGCATGATAAGCAAGTGGTAGGTATCGCAGCATAGGCATAGCAAAAGAGCGAGCAACTAAGCAAGCAAAGATAGAAGTGATTTCGAGGGTATGGTCATCTTGCCTAAAATCTCGCAAGGAAGAAGAACGAGTCCATGAAGAAGACAAACGGAACGTAGACGAACGGGTCCTCACAACGCGACATTATCGGAACCAACCCGAAGAAGCAAACACCGGAAAAGAAGCACACAACATAGTAAACAACCAACACATGAACATGGTATGATATGCGGGATGTGGTATGCGATGCATATGCATGATTTGCTCAAGATGGTATGCACTCTTCTAGCAGCATTTCGGGCATCAAGATGAACTCAAATGAAAATAATGCAATGAGATGAAATGATGTACTCTCTGAGGCGAACATTTTGATATGCTATATGCCCAAAACGGAGCTACGGATGCGGAGTTACGACATGATGAACATGAGCATATGAAACTGGGAATTTCGGGGACTTAGTGAAAATATACCCTCCGCAAAAAGTCAACGGGACGAGGAGAAGCGGGACGGCGAGATCCGGATTGGGAGATGCGCGTTTGGATCGGTGGACCGGTGGATCTCGTCCAACCGGCCGGATCCGGTGACGGGACGGCGACCGGCGATGGAGGAGGCGACGCAGGAGCTCGCCGGCTATGGCGATGGCGAGGTCGGTGGCAGTGGCCGGAGCCAAAGCGGCGAGGCACGGGGCGGCGACCTCGGCGCGGGAGGCGGCGCGTGGACCGAGCGGCGGCGATCGGCGAGCTGGGTGGCCGGGGAAGCTCAGGCGGCGGAGCGCCGGGATTCCGACCGCCTGAGGTGGGCGCGGGCGGCGCAGACGGCGAACGCCGGCGAGGAGGCGCGCGGCGGCGCATCAAACCCACGGGCGGCAGGGACGCTAGGCGGCGGCGCGGCGCAATTGGGCCGCGGGGGCCCTCCTCGGGCCCGGGCGGGCCGCGGTGCGGGAGGTGGCCGGCGGGCCACGTGGCGCGCCAGGAGAGGATGGAAGCGGCGGCGCGGGGATGAGCGGACATGTCCGTCTGGCGAGGATGTGTCCGGCGGCACGGAGGGAGTTGGATCTAGGGTTTGGTGTAGGAAAGATCCGAAAATTTCGGGGAGACACATATTTATAGGTAGAGGGAGCTAGGAGAGTCCAAATGAGGTGCGGTTTTCGGCCACGCGATCGTGATCGAACGACCGAGATGATGCAGAGGGTTTAGGTGGGTTTTGGGCCACTTTGGAGGGGTGTTGGGCTGCAACACACATGAGGCCTTTTCGGTCCCTCGGTTAACCGTTGGAGCATCAAACGGAGTCCAAATGGTACGAAACTTGACAGGCGGTCTACCGGTAGTAAACCAAGGCCGCTTGGCAAGTCTCGGTCCAATCCGGAAATGTTTAATCTCCACACACGAGAAGAAGATAGAAATGACCACCGGAGGAGAACGAAGCGCCGGAATGCAAAACTGACAACGGGGAAAATGCTCGGATGCATGAGACGAACACGTATGCAAATGAAATGCACATGATGACATGATATGCAGTGCATGACACGCAAGCAATGACAAGGCAACAACAGCGAATAACTGGACGACACCTGGCACATCGGTCAAGGGGCGTTACAACACTCCACCACTACGAGAGGATCTCATCCCGAGATCTAGAATGGCACCGGAGGGAAAAACGGAAGAGAAAGAGAAGAGGTAAAACTAAGTTGCTTCTTTGACAAACGAGTGAAACCAAAGAACCTTGAAAAGGTTAAGCCACTTTGAGAAAAGAATACAATGGAGATGAATGAAGTTAACAGTCTCCGTCAGCAAAGAGAAACAAGGAAGAGCAACTTTGGGCAGCACTCCGATTGAAAAGAAAAGAAATTGAATAAGAACTTGATAAGATGAGAAGATACTTGATGACATTACAAAACACTGCCTCCGGAACTATTAAATGAATGGAACGAGTAAGAAATATTTCAGACAGCACTCCGGTTGAAAGAGATGCAAGGCTTTATAAGATCAAAAGAACTAGAAGAGAAGACACAACACTCTGATTAGTTGAATAAGCACAGGAGAGAACACGATCCTGACAAAAACAGAAGACGGTTGAAGAGAGCAACATCACAATGCCTCTGGAACAAAAGTAAGAATGGAGTGAACGAAGGAAAAAAAATGAGAGCATGCTTACAACAAATGCTAGAACGGAGTTGTTGGAAAACCAACAACGAAAAGAATAAGATTGATATGGTCTTATGGAATACATCTCAAATTATGAGGTGACAACCTGCCACTCACGGAAAAAAAATTGGATTGATAAGAACAAGGAGACGAGAAACTTATTTCACCGGGAGGGTAGATGGAGAACTTGCATCATATATTATCATCATTAATAGCATTAATCCTTAGGGAAAGCTTTAGGTGAAATATAACCCCAGATAAATCCAATGATGAGATTGATGGATTTTAAATACCTCATTCTTAAAAACATGTGTATCATGATACATGAACTCAAATTATCAGGAATGACATAATACCACCTTCGATAATACGGAAGAAAGAATTGCACTCCGGATAGCAAGATGAAGAATGCTTGAGCTCCTTAGAAATGACTGTCGATGAACACTTCGAGAAGGAATTAAATCCTTGATGAATCCATCATGTAGAACCTTCATGAAGAACTCCGGTAACAAAAGGATGAACAAACGGAAGGAAAGAGAAGTTGAAAACACAAGGTGAAACCTTGTAATGATTTAGATGGATCTTCACGATGAAATAAATTGAGAGAGCTTGGAACTCCGGAAAAGAAAAGATGAAAACAAGTGAAACCGAGAATTTGGTGAACCTCCGGAATAAGGAATTAATCTCTTGGATGAACAAGAATAAGAATTACGTTATGCTTATCCTTCACCAATTTAAATTGATGACAAGCAGCGGATTTGACATACTACTTATTCTCGTAGAGAGCATGAAGATCGATGTCGCGCCAACTTGGGAAGGTATTGAACGAACCACCGGAAGGGTTGAAACAACGAATAAACTGATATGATAAAGAAGGAAGAGAAAACTCTTGAACGTGCCACCGTAAGAATTGGGAAACGAACGAAGTAAAAGGGAAGAATCACCGGTAAGAATTAGCAAATGAACGAAGGTGCTTGAGACAAACTAGATACATGAGAACGAAGGGATCACGAACTGAATAGAGAATATTTGAATGATGCACCGGTAAAATTGGAGAATGACAACTGAAAGCTGAGAATGAATACACCTGAATTGATGGACTCCGGATAATCAAACTGAGAAGACTCTTGAATTGCTCCGGATAGGTGAAAAGAATTCTCACAATCAAACAATTATGAGAGGATGGCCTCGAACTAGAACCATGGACCTTGAGAGAACGGACAAGATATGGAGGAAAACTCTTCTTCGGTCTTCAAATGTTGAGAATGACGACGAGAACACCACCAAGAATTATTTAGACACTCTGGAAGAATCAAAATGAAGAGGTCGAGCCAACGATGAAAAGAATTTGAAAGATCTTGGAGAAATACATTTGACTGATGATAATTCATTCTTAGGTCAAACTTTGACAAGAAATTTGAGGATATCTCCGGGAAATAAGAAGAGTCAGGTAAGATCCTGGGAATAGACCTGTGGGTTAGGGCCCACTCAAAAGAAACACCGTTGAAATGATTTAAAAGATAAGTTGCACCGTTTGAATTAAATGACTTGAATGAGGGAACATCCTCGAAAGAGCTTGAACGAATGTAGAGTGGAAACACGAATCTTCGAGATATCTTTAGCACTCCGGAATAATAAATAGCGAGAAGTGGAATGATAATGAAGTGCACCGGCATGAGAAAGCATTTGAAATACAGAAAAGAATGTGATCGACACCGAGAGCTTGATTTGAATCCACCGGAGAAGAAAGAATGACGAATGACGAACTTGAGGCTCCGTTAGTATCTTCATGAGAATCACGGGATAAGAATATTGAAAGAAAAGAAAGAAGAGACTTTACATGAATAAGATGGATAGTTGATTAAGAAATCTTAGTCCTTCACGAAAAAGGGTGGGTGGGCGGGAAAACAAATGCAACTTGGGATGGATGAAACGAACACCGTAGAGAAAGCTGAGATTGAAACTTGCGGATGTTGCAATGATCGGATCCATTTGAAGAGAAGCAAGCCGGTGAAAAGGATTGACATGACAAACTCGATGATCAAGAAGGATTGTTATCCACATCGGAGTATGAGAACACCATTTGGGGAAGGTATGGAATCAACACTTGACTTCGAAGCAACTTGAATACCACAACTCAAAACAAAACAAAGGATTGGCTTGTAGAATAAGCCGAAACAAACATATGATAGAGATTTCGTCCGAAGTTTTCGTGGTGGGGCCTACAAGGGCTCGATCGTACAGCACCATCATGTACAAGGCAGTGCACATGACATACGAAGCGTCCCCGAGTCGGCATAGCCAAGGACTCTTTAAGACACAACGAGACCACTTTAAAACCGACTGTGAATAGGCGGACCACTAGACGTCGAACCCCAATTTCATATCATACATCTGTCGGAAAGATATCCTAAGAGCTACTTGAATTCCCACTTATAAACTCCCGAAATTTTCCGGTTATGCAATCAGGTGTTGGGGATACAGGGGAAGCATAATATCTCACCCAAATCTAGCAAATCCTACATCCAGCTATATCCATCCTTCAACACATAACCAAGAAACCTTCGGAAAGCATCCGTTATACAAGTTATGGCAATACTCCCGAACTCCCGCCCCAGTACTGGGTGGCGTCGAGGTTATCTCACCAACGAACTGCATAAAAGAGATTTTCGATGTCGGCGTACTAAACTCAGGTATTCCAGAACTACAACGATAAAATTATGACGACAACACCTCAGAGCTCAACTCCCCGGGACACTTCCACAAAACCCCTGATAGGAGGCACCAAGACAATGTTCTCGTCACAAAACCATCGGAACGATTCCAAGATACCCGCGTGATCCTAAATTTTTTTTAGTGAAATTTGAGAAGAGAAGAGTCAAAACTCTACGTCAGGATGCCTTACCAGAGCGATGAGGAGACTGGAAAGTAAAAATAATTCCTAAACTCTCCGATATATAATTCCTAAATGACTCAAAACATTTTTCTAGACACAACTCGGCTGTTAAAAACGATCAAGCAATGGGGCTCCTAAGGTCGGGGAAGGCTCTGATTACCAACTTGTAACGCCCTCGATGCGGCTATATCTCCCACGTGTCGAAGCACGACTTAGAAGCATAACCGCATTGAAAGCAATGTCGCAAGTGAGGTAATCTTCACACAACCCATGTAATACATAAGGGAAAGAGATACATAGTTGGCTTACAATCGCCACTTCACACAAATACATGAATAAAGCATTACATCAACCAAATACAATCAGGGCCCGACTACGAAGCCAAAATAAAAGAAGAACCCCAAATGCGACAAGGTCCCCGATCGACCCCAACTGGGCTCCGCTACTGATCAACTAGAACGAGACAACACAAAGGACAAGATCTTCATCAAGCTCCTCCTGAGCTTGGTGGCACCATCTGCACGAACTCATCGGCACCTGAAAGCTGGTTTTGGAAGTATCTGTGAGCCACGGGGACTCAGCAATCTCACACCCTCGCGATCAAGACTATTTAAGCTTATGGGTAAGGTAAAGGTATGAGGTGGAGCTGCAGCAAGCGACTAGCATATATGGTGGCTAACATACGCAAATGAGAGCGAGAAGAGAAGGCAAAGCACGGTCGATAAAAGTATGATCAAGAAGTGATCCTAGAACAACCTACGTCAAGCATAACTCCAACACCGTGTTCACTTCCCGGACTCCGCCGGAAAGAGACCATCACGGTTACACACGCGGTTGATGCATTTTAATTAAGGTCAACTTCAGGTTTTCTACAACCGGACATTAACAAATTCCCATCTGCTCAAAACCGCGGGCACGGCTTTTGAAAGTTCAAATCCCTGCAGGGGTGTCCCAACTTAGCCCATGACAAGCTCTCACGGTCAACGAAGGAATAGACCTCCTCCCGAGACGTTCCGACCAGACTCGGTATCCCGGTTCTACAAGACATCCTCGACAATGGTAAAACAAGTCCAGCAAGACCACCCGATGCGCCGACATCCCGATAGGAGCTGCACATATCTCGTTCTCAGGGCACACCGGATAAGCTAAGTGTACGGGAGCCAACGTAACCCAAGTTGCCAAGGGACGGCCCCGCACGGTGCTCTGGGTTGGACCAACACTTAGACAAGCACTGGCCCGGGGGGGTTAAATTAAGATGACCCTCGGGATGCGCGACTCCCAAGGGAAAAAGGCTGGGTGGCGAATGGTAAAACCAAGGTTGGGCCTTGCTGGAGGAGTTTTATTCAAAGCGAACTGTCAAGGGGTTCCCATTATAACCCAACCGCGTGAGGAACGCAAAATCCGGGAACATAACACCGATATGACGGAAACTAGGGCGGCAAGAGTGGAACAAAACACCAGGCATAAGGCCGAGCCTTCCACCCTTTACCAAGTATATAGATGCATTAATTAAATAAGATATATCGTGATATCCCAACCAGTCAACATGTTCCCTACAAGGAACAACATCTCCATGTTCCAAACAAGGAACAAACTTCAATCTTCACCTACAACTAACAACGCTATAAGAGGGGCTGAGCAAAGCGGTAACATAGCCAAACAACGGTTTGCTAGGACAAGGTGGGTTAGAGGTTTGGTTCAACAATATGGGAGGCATGATAAGCAAGTGGTAGGTATCGCAGCATAGGCATAGCAAAAGAGCGAGCAACTAAGCAAGCAAAGATAGAAGTGATTTCGAGGGTATGGTCATCTTGCCTAAAATCTCGCAAGGAAGAAGAACGAGTCCATGAAGAAGACAAACGGAACGTAGACGAACGGGTCCTCACAACGCGACATTATCGGAACCAACCCGAAGAAGCAAACACCGGAAAAGAAGCACACAACATAGTAAACAACCAACACATGAACATGGTATGATATGCGGGATGCGGTATGCGATGCATATGCATGATTTGCAAAGGAATGAATGAACCTGGCCCCAACTTGGAAATCCAAGTGTGCCACTGGAAAGATGAGATGAAATCGCTTGAAAACGATATAAAGATCACCGGAATCGGAGTTACGGTTTGGAAATGGCAAGCGATCAAATATGGCACCGGTCTGCGATATACAACAAGTAGCCATCTAAATGCAATGAGATGAACATGCTATAGCACTCAAACATGGCATAAAAATACATGGCAGGGATGCATTCATGATGCTTAACAAAAATCTAGCACTGAGCTACGGCCAATTCATCCATTAACAGGTTCAAACAAGCATGGCAAAAATGCAATTGGTAAACAGACCTCAGACTTAGTGAAATTAACACTTGTCTGGAATTTCAGATCAGATAGCACTCTTTGGAGCATGAAAACTATATGCTACAAGATCTGAACATGGCAAAGTAAAGCATGGCATGGAGCTACTCAAAGAGCTTAACAAAAGTCCCTTAGTGACCTTGAGCCAAAAGGGATGAGAAAATACATTTGCAAGCATGTGAACATGGCAAAAACATAATCAGTTCTCAGACTTAGTGAAAACTGGAGCATGCTGAAAACAGATATCAAGTAGGCATGTTAACGAGCTCGATACACTCACTACAGAGCAAGTCATGACAATCTAAGCATACACCCATCAAGAATACACAAAATGCAAGCTAGACATGGCAAGAACAATAGCATAGCATGCACGGATCAACTACAACACCCTTGGCAAAATCGCTAACAAGTAGAAAATCTGCCCAGATTCACGAAATAGCAAAAGTAGAGATCGATTGACTCAAGCTAGGGTGCTCCATAATTGCAAACAAAGACATGGATGGATAGAGAACTACAATATTAACAAAACATTCTTACTGATCATCCTCAAAAGAGGGACGGATCACTAGGAAACAACACGAACATATGGCCATATGAGATAACCAGCTCAAGGACTTAGTGGAAATGCTAAGTCCCTGAAATCAGAATTACCAAGTGCCTCACTTTGCAAGCTTGTTCTAGTCACCACACACATCACAAAAATACATGGGTTGCACCTCTGGAAAGATGGCAAAACCCTTAACAAAACACATGTAGAGCTCATGGGCATATCATGCACACAATAATCATGGCAAAAATGACAAATATCTAAATGGAGCATCAGATCTGACAATTATCTCAAGTAGCACTCTTCTAACAGCATTTCGGGCATCAAGATGAACTCAAATGAAAATAATGCAATGAGATGAAATGATGTACTCTCTGAGACGAACATTTTGATATGCTATATGCCCAAAACGGAGCTACGGATGCGGAGTTACGACATGATGAACATGAGCATATGAAACTGGGAATTTCGGGGACTTAGTGAAAATATACCCTCCGCAAAAAGTCAACGGGACGAGGAGAAGTGGGACGGCGAGATCCGGATCGGGAGATGCGCGTTTGGATCGGTGGACCGGTGGATCTCGTCCTACCGGCCGGATCCGGCGACGGGACGGCGACCGGCGATGGGGGAGGCGGCGCAGGAGCTCGCCGGCTATGGCGATGGCGAGGTCGGTGGTGGTGGCCGGAGCCAAAGCGGCGAGGCACGGGGCGGCGACCTCGGCGCGGGAGGCGGCGCGTGGACCGAGCGGCGGCGAACGACGAGCTGGGTGGCCGGGGAAGCTCAGGCGGCGGAGCGCCGGGATTCCGACCGCCTGAGGTGGGCGCGGGCGGCGCAGACGGCGAACGCCGGTGAGGAGGCGGGCGGCGGCGCATCAAACCCACGGGCGGCGCGGACGCTAGGCGGCGGCGCGGCGCGATTGGGCCGCGGGGGCCCTCCTCGGGCCCGGGCGGGCCGCGGCGCGGGAGGTGGCCGGCGGGCCACGTGGCGCGCCAGGAGAGGATGGAAGCGGCGGCGCGGGGATGAGCGGACATGTCCGTCTGGCGAGGATGTGTCCGGCGGCACGGAGGGAGTTGGATCTAGGGTTTGGTGTAGGAAAGATCCGGAAATTTCGGGGAGACACATATTTATAGGTAGAGGGAGTTAGGAGAGTCCAAATGAGGTGCGGTTTTCGGCCACGCGATCGTGATCGAACGACCGAGATGATGCAGAGGGTTTAGGTGGGTTTTGGGCCACTTTGGAGGGGTGTTGGGCTGCAACACACACGAGGCCTTTTCGGTCCCTCGGTTAACCGTTGGAGCATCAAACGGAGTCCAAATGGTACGAAACTTGACAGGCGGTCTACCGGTAGTAAACCAAGGCCGCTTGGCAAGTCTCGGTCCAATCCGGAAATGTTTAATCTCCACACACGAGAAGAAGATAGAAATGACCACCGTAGGAGAACGAAGCGCCGGAATGCAAAACTGACAACGGGGAAAATGCTCGGATGCATGAGACGAACACGTATGCAAATGAAATGCACATGATGACATGATATGCAATGCATGACACGCAAGCAATGACAAGGCAACAACAGCGAATAACTGGACGACACCTGGCACATCGGTCACGGGGCGTTACACCGGAACTCCTCGTGACGTCCAGGATCTCATCCGGGACTCCGAACAACTTTCGGGTTACCGTATACTAATATCTCAGCAACCCTAGCGTCACCGAACCTTAAGTGTGTAGACCCTACGGGTTCGGGAGACACGCAGACATGACCGAGACGACTCTCCGGTCAATAACCAACAGCGGGATTTGGATACCCATGTTGGCTCCCACATGCTCCTCGATGATCTCATCGGATGAACCACGATGTCGAGGATTCAATCAATCCGTATACAATTCCCTTTGTCAATCGGTACGTTACTTGCCCGAGACTCGATCGTGGTATCCCAATACCTCGTTCAATCTCGTTACCGGCAAGTCACTTTAATCGTACCGTAATGCATGATCCCGTGATCAACCACTTGGTCACATTGAGCTCATTATGATGATGCATTACCGAGTGGGCCCAGAGATACCTCTTCGTCATATGGAGTGACAAATCCCAGTCTCGATTCGTGCCAACCCAACAGATACTTTCGGAGATACCTGTAGTGTACCTTTATAGTCACGCAGTTATGTTGTGACGTTTGGCACACCCAAAGCACTCCTACGATATCCGGGAGTTGCACAATCTCATGGTCTAAGGAAATGATACTTGACATTCGGAAAAGCTATAGCAAACGAACTACACGATCTTTGAGCTATGCTTAGGATTGGGTCTTGTCCATCACATCATTCTCCTAATGATGTGATCCCGTTATCAATGACATCCAATGTCCATAGTCAGGAAACCATGACTATCTTTTGATCAACGAGCTAGTCAACTAGAGGCTCACTAGGGACGTATTGGTGTCTATGTATTCACACATGTATTACGATTTCCGGATAACACAATTATAGCATGAACAATAGACAATTATCATGAACAAAGAAATATAATAATAACCATTTTATTATTCCCTCTAGGGCATATTTCCAACACGGGATGTGCAATGATCTAGCGTAGCAATGACATCAAAAAACGGACAAGCCATGAAAACATCATGCTAGCTATCTTACGATCATGCAAAGCAATATGACAATGAATGCTCAAGTCATGTATATGATGATGATGAAAGTTAAATGGCAATATATCTCGGAATGGCTATTGAAATGCCATGATAGGTAGGTATGGTGGCTGTTTTGAGGAAGGTATATGGTGGATTTATGGTACCGGCGAAAGTTGCGTAGTACTAGAGAGGCTAGCAATGGTGGAGGGGTGAGAGTGCGTATAATCCATGGACTCAACATTAGTCATAAAGAACTCACATACTTATTGCAAAAATCTATTAGTCATCGAAACAAAGTACTACGCGCATGCTCCTACGGGGATAGATTGGTAGGAAAAGACCATCGCTCGTCCCCGACCGCCACTCATAAGGAAGACAATTAATAAATAAATCATGATCCGACTTCGTTACATAACGGTTCACCATAACGTAATATGCATCTTCATATTCATCTTGGGTGTTTTTATGTGCGATTTTTTATATTTTCTACTACGTTTGCCAACGCAATGTCCTTGGCTTGGAGAGCAGTTCATGGGCTACTGACAGTGTCTTGGACTAGGGGGTGCTAACCACGTTGGCCCCTCCATAGTGAGCCGGGCCGAGGACCCCCGGATCATCAACAAGTGGGCCAAGACTGCCATACTCCTCAGCCTGCTCAAGATGGTATTCTCCGAAGACTGAGCACAGACTCCAAGACACATTTGAATCATCGACATGTATATCCCTAGATGTAACCGACCTACATGTAACCCTAGGTACCCTCGGTGTCTATATAAGCCGATGGGTTTTAGGCCACGGGGTAGAGAATCATACACTCACATACGATCTCGAGGTTGATCATCCTGTACTTTGTACTCTATCACAATCAATACAACAGAAGCAGGATGTAGGGTTTAACCTCTTTGGGAGGGTCCGAACCTAGGTAAACATTATGTCCCTTGTTCATAATGTTACTATCTAGCTAATATCACCAACTCGGGACCCCCTATCCGAGATCTGCCTGATTTAACCTCGACACCGGCCCGGTGGACATGAGGTCGATGATTGATGTTGACGGTCCGTAACTGTTCACCTGCCACATGCACTCCTGAAAGTTAGATGGCGGTGCTTAGAACGCATAGTTCGTGGTATTGGAGTCCTCGACCGCATGCGTCACCAGTCCACGTGCGGCCGTGTCCGGCGACACTGGCTCTGCGTTGTGAGCGGCGCCTTGAGCACACGTGGCCTCATAGAGCGCCCGCAGCTCCGCAACAAAGTTCGGGTTCGCCGCAGCCATGGAGAACACGTCTGCCTCGCTTGTGCGTTGACCGTAGATTTGGCCCTCCGTCAACGGGCGCTGCTCGCGGAGGAACAAGTTGTACCTCTGCACCTCCTGCATCTGTTAGCACGCCGACATAGGGGCCAGCACCGGCCGCTCCTCCCCAGCCATGGTGGCGTCGTAGTGTGCATGTGCCTGCTCCTTGGTCAGGCCGACATGCACATGTGCAAAGTCCGGCGTTATTTCATCGTCGGAGTTCGTAAGGTCATCGTCAGAGACCTCGGGCGAGCTGGCTGGCATGTCGTGCTCGATCCCCCAGGCGGGGCCGGTCTGCCAGGTGACTACAAGGGCGGGAACCTCGTGCTTCTGCTCCAATGACATGCTCTCCCACATCACGCTAGAGCTTACGGTCACGGTGGATGCAATGCAAGGGAGGAGAATGTGGAGTGGAAGTGTTGTGGTGTGGAGTTTAGTCGGGTGTGGCCACCCTTAAATAGCGGATTCCGACGAGGCCAAGCATCCGAGTGCGTCAATGCGCGGCACCGGAGTTGGTTCTTCGTCCTGCGAGCCTGCTTAATGGCGGCATACAGACAGACGGGCATAAAACGGGTGTGGTAGATATCTGTCCCGTTTCATATAGTAAACGTCGCTCTCACAATGAACAGACATGTGCTATCAAACACTAAGCTACTTTTTTGGCTTAAAACTATCCAGACATGTGAATCCGCCGACCCTTCTTACCACCGACAATCGAGATCACCGCCGGAGGGGAGCCGCCGGAGGACCATGCCATATAGTATAACTATATATGCGATATAGCGATGTATACTTTATATATACAGTTTATTGTTTGTTATTGTTGTAATTACGTAGCCTAGCCACCTTCCATGAGAGTGTCGCTCTCTCCCCTAAAAAAAAGGTGTCGTTCTCACAGTATACGTGGACCGTGGCACAACGACTATCTCTTTTCGTTTATAAAAATATCCTGCCGCGTATCTAGTCCCACTGGATCGACATTTACACTCGTGTTTCTTTTTCACATAATTAGCACATGAAAACAACCACATTTGGTACGAGTAAGAGAATTCGTTTCGATCGGTAAACATCTCTCTCCGTCGAAAAGAAGGTGAAATAGCCGCCGCCACCTACTTCTTCATAAAAACTAGGGTTTCTGTCTCTCGCCGGCGCCGCTGTAGGTCCGTCTCTTTTCCAATGGCCCTAGGGCCATGGGGGCGTGGTGGATCTCGGCAAGGGCCGGCGGGAGGGCTCGGATTTTAGTTGTTTCGTTCAGTTTTGCTTGGGTTTGTGTCCTACTTAAAAAGACGAGACGGCGGCAGCTCCCTGAAGATGGAATAAAGGTCTCCCCGCCTAGCTCCCGTTCCGGCAGTGCGTCTAGCACCGTTGGTGGGCGTGTGAAGGTGTGTTTCTGGTGGATCTATTTTTCATGGATTTGGTCGGATCTCGTCGTTGTTCGTCTACATTCATATGTTTTCGGATTGGATCCTTCCGATCTACGTTATTCTTCATCTGCGATGATTGTTGTTCTGGTGGTGCTGGTCCTACGGGGCGTTAGCACGACGACTTTCCGACTGTCTACTACAACAAGTTGTGTCCGACTCCAGCGATGGAGGGGTGATGACGGAGGCACACCTTCGGCTCGCTTCAGTGCTTGTAGTCGTCGCTAGGTGGTCTACGAATCTGCTTGTAATTTTTATTATTTTTGATATTCGTTGTACTGCCATACTTGAAGATGAATAGATTGAAAATTTTTATAAAAAAAAGGAAAAAAAAAGGTGAAGAAGAAGAGAGCAGGTAGCCAATTTGGCCGTTCCGGCCGAAGCGGCAAACACATGCCGTCACGTACGCTTCGCGCTTTTGCATGCTTTCGTGTGGAAACCGGTACGGGCTCAGGAAAAAAAAGAAGAAAAAACATGACATGGGTGCCGTCAAAAAATTGACATGGGCCCGGCCGTCTTGTCTGGTTGCACGCGATCGCCGAGGTTTGCGTGCGCGTGTAATCTTGAGCGGCCGCACGTGTAATTTTTACGGCGCAGTACTAGTATGAACGGGACGGAAGTGACCGGAGCCAGCAACCGCGCCGAGAAGAGCCATGGGGGGCGGCGGCGTAATTTCGCCGGGCGAAGAGGCCGGGCCCGCGCGCAGAGTCTCCTGCCACGGATGTCTTGTCTCACATGCACCACGTCCGCAGTCGCCGGGCCCGCCCGCCACCGTCGCGTGGAGGGCAGCGCACGGACCGCCTGATCTTGTGCGCGTCGCCTTTCTCGGTCGCTTGGGAGTTGGGACCTCGCTGAGAAGAAACACCTCCCCCTCTGCCAGTTGCCTAGCCTCAATTTTCTTCGCTGCTGGAATTGTGCCGGGATCCGGAGAGGGATCAGCGCTGGGCACCACCGCAGCTGGTAAAGAAGCTCGCGCGCGCTGCTCCACCACCGCAATCGGTGCGGCATCTTTGGCCCCTGGACTGTTGCTCATCGGTGGCCACCGGAGGTCTACGGTTCCAGTTTTTGCTCTCTTGTTCGACCACGACGGAGTCGAGGCCCCTTCGCCGGTCGACGGCGATTCTCTCGGCCGTGGTAGAGCAGAGACATACCGGCGTGGTGCGTGTCCGTGTTCGTTTCGCATGGTTTCGCTTCACCTCAGACTCGGACGGAGTTCAGATAAGCTTTAGCCGACTGGGGGAGGGCCGAATGTAGAAGGCCCTCCGGTGTGCCGTGTCCGTGTGGCCAGCGCGGGAGGCACAACGGATGGTGGGCCCAAAGGAATAGTATAAAAATAGAGCCTTTTTTTTCCCTTTCACTCTCTCTTCTCCGCAGTCAGTGGACCACCGGGAAAGGCGAGGCACAGGCCAAAGCGATTCTACAGGGAGGGGGAAAGCGGCTTGGCGTCTCTGCGAAGGTGCTCATCACGCCTTTCCGTGTACCCCACTGAGAAAAAAGGTAGACATTTTGTTTTCTCGAGTTCCGAGCTCAGACTCCATGCCGTAGCCGTTTGATATTTTCTTCTTCTTTATGCTCAGTAACTGACCGTAATAACACTTTGCATCCAGAAAAATCTTCAACCTTGCTTCTGCTCCAACGCAGACTCCGAAAACAAACACAGTATCCGCCTACGAACGCGCCCGGATCCACTTACTGGGATATAAGAGTGGTCATCCAATCATGTATCTCAATTGTCTGGACACATTTTAAATGAAATTTGAACAAACAGAACAATTTTCATGCAAATCAGATGATATTTAATTAAATCGGGTCACATTCATGACATTTTCGACATATTTCATAAAACAAAAGCATCTGCAGTTAACCTAATCTAAATCTTCGTAGGCGTCCGTGCTCCAAGTCCTTGTTGTTCCCTATGTCCGGCATCTTCTCCAGTCGTGAACTCCCTGAAGTGAAGCTGCGGATCTCCAGCGAGAAAGAGTAAGACATGGGATACAAACACGCCCACATGGGACATAGACGCCTCTGTGTCCAATGTCCTACTCTTCTCGTTTGAGTCTGCAGCCTGGATGTCGCCGATCGAGGTGTAGTCCACGATAGACGAGGATGGGCCGGCCTCATGGTCGTTGCAGGCTTGCAACCCGACGCGAGTTGTGGAGGCGACGCGAACGACGCGGGGTTGCCAATGTGCTCGTCCATGATCGCATATGCAGCCAGTGTTGCCTCTGTGTCCAACTCCACACGGCCGTGTTGCAGCTGGCGCGGGCGGCATGTGCGGCCTCGTAGAGTGTTGGCTGCTCGGCGACGAAGTTCAGGTCCTTCGTGTCCATGTCTGCCACGACTTCCGCGTTCCGCGAGTCGATGATGCGCAAGGAGGGTGAGGTTGTAGCGCTGCTCTTCCTACGCCACCAAGAACATCAACACCGGCGGCGCCAGCTCCTCCTCCTCTATGACTACATTGAAGTGTGCTCGTGTCTGCTCCACGGTGAAGCTGGCATGGACTGGCGTGGGCGGCGGCACCTGCTCATCGTAGGACGCCTACTCCATCATCGGGTCATCGTTGCTCACCTCCTGCGAGGTCGTCGGCAAGCCCACCTTTATGCACCACGCACGTGTTAGGGAACGCAGTATTTCAAAAAAAATCCTACGATCACGCAAGATCTATCTAGGGATGCATAGCAACGAGAGGAGATAGTGTGTCTACGTACCCTCGTAGACCAAAAGCGAAAGCATTAAGTAACGTGGTTGATGTAGTCGAACGTCTTTGCGATCCAACCGATCAAGTACCGAACGCACGACACCTCCGCGATCCGCACACGTTCAGCTCAGGGACGTCCCTCGAATTCTAGATCCAGCTGAGGCCTAGGGAGAGTTTTGTCAGCACGACGGCGTGTTGACGGTGATGATGAAGTTACCGACGCAGGGCTTCGCCTAAGCACTACGACAATATGACCGAGGTGGAAATCTGTGGAGGGGGCACCACACACAGCTAAGAGATCAACTTGTGTGTTCTAGGGTGCCCCCATGCCCCCGTATATAAAGGAGGAAGGGGGAGGCCGGCCGGCCCTCATAGGGCGCGCCCGAGGGGGGCAATCCTACTCCAAGTAGGACTTGGATCCCCCCTTTCCTAGTACTACTAGGAGAAGAAGGAAGGAGAGGGGAAAGAGAAGGAAGGAGGGGGCGCCGCCCCTCCCCCTAATCCAATTCGGAATAGGCCCATGGGGGGGGCAGCCCTTGGCTGCCCCTCTCTCTCTCTCCCCTAGGCCCAATAAGGCCCATTACTTCTTCGGTGGTTCCGATAACCCTTCTGGCACTCCGATATATATCCGGTGACCCTCAGAACTATTCCGGTGCCCGAATATAGTCATCCAATATATCAATCTTTATGTCTCGACCATTTCGAGACTCCTCGTCATGTCCGTGTTCACATCCGTGACTCCGAACAACCTTTGGTACATCAAATCACATAAACTCATAATACCAATCGTCATCGAACATTAAGCGTGTGGACCCTACGGGTTCGAGAACTATGTAGACATGACCGAGACTCATCTCCGGTCAATAACCAATAGCGGAATCTGGATGCTCATATTGGTTCCTACATATTCTACGAAGATCTTTATCGGTCAAACCGCATAACAATATACGTTGTTCCCTTTGTCATCGGTATGTTACTTGCCCGAGATTCGATCGTCGGTATCATCATACCTAGTTCAATCTCGTTACCGGCAAGTCTCTTTACTCGTTCCGTAATGCAACATCCCGCAACTAACTCATTAGTCATATTGCTTGCAAGGCTTATAGTGATGTGCATTACCGAGAGGGCCAGAGATACCTCTCCAACAATCGGAGTGAGAAATTCAAATCTCGATCTATGCTAACTCAACAAACACCATCGGAGACACCTGTAGAGCAACTTTATAATCACCCAGTTACGTTGTGACGTTTGATAGCACACTAAGTGTTCCTCCGGTGTTCGGGAGTTGCATAATCTCATAGTCATAGGAACATGTATAAGTTATGGAGAAAGCAATAGCAATAAACTAAACGATCATAGTGCTAAGCTAACAGATGGGTCATGTCAATCACATCATTCTCTAATGACGTAATCCCGTTTATCAAATGACAACTCATGTCTATGGTTAGGAAACTTAACCATCTTTGATTAACGAGCTAGTCAAGTAGAGGCATAGTAGTGACACTCTGTTTGTCTATGTATTCACACATGTACTAAGTTTCCGGTTAATACAATTCTAGCATGAATAATAAACATTTATCATGATATAAGTAAATATAAATAACAACTTTATTATTGCCTCTAGGGCATATTTCCTTCAGCACGACGGGCCTGTTGACGGCCGCAAGACTGGCCAACTCGTGCTTCTGCTCCGTCGAAAAGATCACCAACATCGCTCTAGAGCTCACAGTGATGGCGAAAGTGGTGCATGGAGGAGGAATGGAGGCAGTCTTAGTCTAGTGTGCATCATGTCGAGCGTGGGCATGTATAAATAGCGGGCGCCTGCCAGGCCAAGTGGCGTGCTCTTCCAATGCGGGCGATAGAGTGGGCTTCTCGGCCACCACGCCTATTTAATGCCGACAGGCAAACGGACTGGCGGCCAATTTGAATGGGGTGGATCGCTTACCCATCATCCACGGACGATGCCTTCGGCATGGGGACCCTCTCTCCCGCTGCCCTTTGTGATCGGGATCGACCCGCTTCACCAATTTCTCGATTTACCAACTGTAAGATGTTGTAATTGCACGATGTATTGCTCTTCGTGCATAGTTGTTGGGGAACGTAGCATAAATTCAAAAATTTCCTACGTGTCACCAAGACCAATCTATGGAGTCATCTAGCAACGAGGGAGGAGTGGATCTACATACCCTTGTAGATCGCGCGCGGAAGCGTTCAAGAGAACGGGGTTGATGGAGTCGTACTCGTCGTGATTCAAATCACCGATGATCCTAGCGCCGAACGGACGGCACCTCCGCGTTCAACACACGTACGGAACGGAGACGTCTCCCACGCCTTGATCCAGCAAGGAGGAGGGAGAGGTTGATGGAGATCCAGCAGCACGACGGCATGGTGGAAGTAGCGGGATTCCAACAGGGCTTCGCTAAGCGCCGCGGGAGGAGGGAGATGTGTCACGGGAGGGAGAGGGAGGCACCAGGCCTTAGATTGGTTTGCTCCTCCTTTTTCCCCACTATATATAGGGACAAGGGAGAGGGGGAGGCGCAGCCCTTGCCCCTTCCTCCAAGGAAGGGTGCGGCCAAGGGTGGGGAGGAGTCCATCCTCCCCAAGGCACCTCGGAGGTGCCTTCCCCCTTTAGGACTCTCCCCTTTTTCTCTTCTCTTGGCGCATGGGCCTCTTGGGGCTGGTGCCCTTGGCCCATATAGGCCAAGGCACAACCCCTACAGCCCATGTGGCCCCCCGGGGCAGGTGGCCCCACCCGGTGGACCCCCGGGACCCTTCCGGTGGTCCCGGTACAATACCGGTGACCCCGAAACTTGTCCCGATGGCCGAAATAGCACTTCCTATATATAATTCTTTACCTCCGGACCATTCCGGAACTCCTCGTGACGTCCGGGATCTCATCCGGAACTCCGAACAACATTCGGGTTACCGCATACTAATATCTCTACAACCCTAGCGTCACCGAACCTTAAGTGTGTAGACCCTACGGGTTCGGGAGACATGCAGACATGACCGAGATGTTCTCCGGTCAATAACCAACAGCGGGATCTGGATACCCATGATGGCTCCCACATGTTCCACGATGATCTCATCGGATGAACCACGATGTCAAGGACTTAATCAATCCCGTATACAATTCCCTTTGTCTATCTGTATGTTACTTGCCCGAGATTCGATCGTCGGTATCCAATACCTAGTTCAATCTCGTTACCGGCAAGTCTCTTTACTCGTTCCGTAACACATCATCCCGTGATCAACTCCTTGGTCACATTGCGCATATGATGATGTCCTACCGAGTGGGCCCAGAGATACCTCTCCGCTTACACGGAGTGACAAATCCCAGTCTTGATTCGTGCCAACCCAACAGACACTTTCGGAGATACCTGTAATGCACCTTTATAGTCACCCAGTTACGTTGTGACGTTTGATACACCCAAAGCATTCCTACGGTATCCGGGAGTTGCACAATCTCATGGTCTAAGGAAAAGATACTTGACATTAGAAAAGCTTTAGCATACGAACTACACGATCTTGTGCTATGCTTAGGATTGGGTCTTGTCCATCACATCATTCTCCTAATGATGTGATCCCGTTATCAATGACATCCAATGTCCATGGTCAGGAAACCGTAACCATCTATTGATCAACGAGCTAGTCAACTAGAGGCTTACTAGGGACATGGTGTTGTCTATGTATCCACACATGTATCTGAGTTTCCTATCAATACAATTATAGCATGGATAATAAACGATTATCATGAACAAGGAAATATAATAATAATCAATTTATTATTGCCTCTAGGGCATATTTCCAACAGTCTCCCACTTGCACTAGAGTCAATAATCTAGTTCACATCGCCATGTGATTAACACTCATAGGTCACATCGTCATGTGACTAACACCCAAATAGTTCTGGGTTTGATCATGTTGCTTGTGAGAGAGGTTTTGGTCAACGGGTCTGAACCTTTCAGATCCGTGTGTGCTTCACAAATCTCTATGTCATCTCCTAGATGCAACTACCACGTTCTATTTGGAGCTATTCCAAATAACTGTTCTACTATACGAATCCAGTTTACTACTCAGAATAATCTGGATTAGTGTCAAAGTTTGCATCGGCGTAACCCTTTACGACGAACTCTTTTACCACCTCCATAATCGAGAAAATTCCTTAGTCCACTAGTTACTAAGGATAACTTTGACCACTGTCCTGTGATCCGTTCTTGGATCACTCTTGTACCCCTTGACTGACTCATGGCAAGGCACACTTCAGTTGCGGTACACAGCATAGCATACTGTAGAGCCTATGTCTTAAGTATAGGGGACGACCTTCGTCCTATCTATCTATTCTGCCGTGGTCGAGCTTTAAGTCTTAACTTCATACCTTACAACTCAGGCAAGAACTCCTTCTTTGACTGATCCATCTTGAACAACTTTAAGATCATGTCAAGGTATGTGCTCATTTGAAAGTACCATTAAGCGTTTTGATCTATCCTTATAGATCTTGATGCTCAATGCTCAAATAGCTTAATCCAGGTTTTCCATTGAAAAACACTTTCCCAATAACCCTATATGCTTTCCAGAAATTCTACATCATTTCTGATCAACAATGTGTCAACAACATATACTCATCAGAAATTCTATAGTGCTCCCACTCACTTCTTTGGAAATACAAGTTTCTCATAAACTTTGTATAAACCCAAAATCTTTGATCATCGCATCAAAGTGTACATTCCAACTCCGAGATGCTCACTCCAGTCCTCAGAAGGATTGCTGGAGCTTTGCATCCTTATTAGCATCTTTTCAGGATTGACAAAACCTTCCGGTTGTATCACATACAACCTTTCCTCAAGAAAATCGTCGAGGTAACAATGTTATGACATCCTATCTGCAAGATTTCATCAATAATGCAGTGACTGCTAATATAATTCCAACAGACTCTTAGCATCGCTACGAGTGAGAAAATCTCACCGTAGTCAACTCCTTGAACTTGTCGGAAAACATCTTAACGACAAGTCGAGCTTTCTTAATGGTTATACTTACCATCATTGTCCGTCTTCCTTTTAAAATCCATCTGCACTCAACAGCCTTACGACCATCGAGCTGTTCTGCCAAAGTCTACACTTTGTTTCCATACACGGATCCTCTCTCGGATTTTATGGCCTCGAGCCATTTATCGGAATCTGGGCCCACCATCGCTTCTCCATAGCTCGTAGGTTCATTGTTGTCTAGCAACATGACTTCCAAGACAGGATTACGTACCACTCTGAAGTAGTACGCATCCTTGTCATCCCACGAGGTTTGGGAGTGACTTGATCCGAAGTTTCATGATCAATATCATAAGCTTCCACTTCAATTGGTGCAGGTGCCACAGGAACAACTCTTTGTGCCCTGCTATACACTAATTGTAGTGACGGTTCAATAACCTCATCAAGTCTCCACCATCCTCCCACTCAATTCTTTCGAGAGAAACTTTTCCTCGAGAAAGGACCCGATTCTAGAAACAATCCTTTATTGCTTTTGAATCTGAGACAGGAGGTATACCCAACTGTTTTGGGTGTCCTATGAAGATGCATTTATCCGCTTTGGGTTCGAGCTTATCAGCCTGAAACTTTTTCACATAAGCATCGCAGCCCCAAACTTTTAAGAAATGATAGCTTAGGTTTCTCTAAACCATAGTTCATACGGTGTCATCTCATCGGAATTACGTGGTGCCCTATTTAAAGTGAATGTGGTTGTCTCTAATGCCTAACCCATAAACTATCGTGGTAATTCGATAAGAGACATCATGGTATGCATCATATCTAATAGGGTGCAGTTATGATGTTCGGACACACCATCACACTATGGTGTTCCAGGCTATATTAGTTGTGAAACAATTTCCACAATGTCTTAATTCTGTGCCAAACTCGTAATTCAGATATTCATCTCTATGATCATATCATAGATACTTTATCCTCTTGTCACGACGATCTTTTAACTTCACACTGAAATTACTTGAACCTTTCAATAATTCAGACTTGTGATTCATCAAGTAAATGTACTCAACATCTACTCAAATCATCTGTGAAGAAAGAACATAACGATATCCACTACATGCCTCAACACTCATTGGACTGCACACATCAAAATGTATTACTTCCAACAATTTGCTTTCTAGTTCCATTTTACTGAAACCGAGGCTTTCAGTCATCTTGCCCATGTGGTATGATTTGCATGCCTCAAGTGATTCAAAATCAAGTGAGTCCAAACGGTCCATTTGCATGGAGTTTCTTCATGCATACACACCAATAGACATGGTTCGCATGTCTCAAACTTTTCAAAAATGAGTGAGTCCAAAGATCCATCAACATGGAGCTTCTTCATGCGTTTTATATCGATATGACTTACGTGGCTGTGCCACAAGTAGGTGGTACTATCATTACTATCTTTTGGCATGAACATGTGTATCACTACGATCGAGATTCAATAAATCATTCATTTTAGGTGTAAGACCATTAAAGGTATTATTCAAATAAACAGAGTAACCATTATTCTCCTTAAATGAATAACCGTATTGCGATAGACATAATCCAATCATGTCTATGCTCAACACAAACACCAATCTCGATGGTAGAAGGAGCGTACGATATTTGATTATATCAACATTGGAAACACTTCCAAACCATATCATCAGCTCACCTTTAGCTAGTCTCCGTTTATTCCGTAGCTTTTATTTCGAGTTACTAACACTTAGCAACCGAACCGGTATCTAATACCCTGGTGCTACTAGGAGTACTAGTAAAGTACACATCAACACAATGTATATCCAATATACTTCTATCGACCTTGCCAGCCTTCTAATCTACCAAGTATCTAGGGTAATTCTGCTCCAGTGGTTGTTCCCCTTATTACAGAAGCACTCAGTCTCGGGTTTGGGTTCAACCTTGGGTTTCTTCACTAGAGCAGCAGCTGAATTGCCGTTTCATGAAGTGTCCCTTTTTCCCTTGCCCTCCTTGAAACTAGTGGTTTCACAAACCATCAACAATTGATGCTCCTTCTTGATTTCTACTTTTGTGGTGTCAAACATCGCGAATATCTCAAGGATCATCATATATGTCCCTGATATATTATAGTTCATCATGAAGCTCTAGCAGCTTGGTGGTAATGACTTCGGAGAAACATCACTATCTCATCTGGAAGATCAACTCCCACTCGATTCAAATGATTGTTGTACTCAGACAATCTGAGCACAAACTCAACAATTGAGCTTTTCTCCCTTAGTTTGCAGGCTAAGAAAATCGTCGGAGGTCCTATACCTCTTGACGTGGGCACGAGCCTGAAATCCCAATTTCAGCCCTCGAAACATCTCATATGTTTCGCGACGTTTCAAAACGTCTTCGGTGCCTCAACTCTAAGCCGTTTAACTGAACTATCACGTAGTTATCAAAATGTATATGTCAGATGTTCGCAACATCCATAGACAACGTTCGAGGTTCAGCACACTGAGCGGTGCATTAAGGACATAATCCTTCTATGAAGCAATGAGGACAATCCTCGGTTTACGGACCTAGTCCGCATAATTGCTACTATCAACTTTCAACTAAATTTTCTCTAGGAACATATCTAAACAGTAGAACTGAAGCGCGAGCTACGACATAATTTGCGAAGACCTTTTGACTATGTTCAGGATAATTAAGTTCATCTTATGGACTCCCACTCAGATAGACATCCCTCTAGTCATCTAAGTGATTACATGATCCGAGTCAACTAGGCCGTGTCCGATCATCACGTGAGACGGACTAGTCAACATCGGTGAACATCTTCATGTTGATCGTATCTACCATACGACTCATGCTCGACCTTTCGGTCTTCTGTGTTCCGAGGCCATGTCTGTACATGCTAGGCTCGTCAAGTCAACCTAAGTGTTTGCATGTGTTCCGAGGCCATGTCTGTACATGCTAGGCTCGTCAGCACCCGTTGTATGTGAACGTTTGAATCAAACACCCGATCATCACGTGGTGCATTGAAACTACGAACTGTCGCAACGGTGCATAGTTAGGGGAGAACACTTCTTGAAATTGTTGTAAGGGATCATCTTGTTTACTACCGTCGTTCTAAGCAAATAAGATGTATAACCATGATAAACATCACATGCAATCAAATAGTGACATGATATGGCCAATATCATATAGCTACTTTGATCTCCATCTTGGGGCTCCATGATCATCTATTACAAGAACATGATCAATCTCATACATCACATATATCATTCATCACATCCTTTTGGCCATATCACATCACATAGCATACCCTGCAAAAACAAGTTAGACGTCCTCTAATTGTTGTTTGCATGTTTTACGTGGCTGCTATGGGTTTCTAGCAAGAACGTTTCTTACCTACGCAAAGACCACAACGTGATATGCCAATTGCTATTTACCCTTCATAAGGACCCTTTTCATCGAATCCGATCCGACTAAAGTAGGAGAGACAGACACCCGCTAGCCACCTTATGCAACTAGTGCATGTCAGTCGGTGGAACCTGTCTCACGTAAGAGTACGTGTAAGGTCGGTCCGGGCCGCTTCATCCCACGATGCCGCCGAATCAAGATAAGACTAGTAACGGCAAGCATATTGAACAAAATCAACGCCCACAACTACTTTGTGTTCTACTCGTGCATAGAAACTACGCAATAGACCTAGCTCATGATGCCACTGTTGGGGAACGTAGCATAAATTCAAAAATTTCCTACGTGTCACCAAGATCAATCTATGGAGTCATCTAGCAACGAGGGAGGAGTGGATCTACATACCCTTGTAGATCGCGCGCGGAAGCGTTCAAGAGAACGGGGTTGATGGAGTCGTACTCGTCGTGATTCAAATCACCGATGATCCTAGCGCCGAACGGACGGCACCTCCGCGTTCAACACACGTACGGAACGGAGACGTCTCCCACGCCTTGATCCAGCAAGGAGGAGGGAGAGGTTGATGGAGATCCAGCAGCACGGCGGCATGGTGGAAGTAGCGGGATTCCAACAGGGCTTCGCTAAGCGCTGCGGGAGGAGGGAGATGTGTCACGGGAGGGAGAGGGAGGCGCCAGGCCTTAGATTGGTTTGCTCCTCCTTTTTCCCCACTATATATAGGGCCAAGGGAGAGGGGGAGGCGCAGCCCTTTCCCCTTCCTCCAAGGAAGGGTGCGGCCAAGGGTGGGGAGGAGTCCATCCTCCCCAAGGCACCTCGGAGGTGCCTTCCCCCTTTAGGACTCTCCCCTTTTTCTCTTCTCTTGGCGCATGGGCCTCTTGGGGCTGGTGCCCTTGGCCCATATAGGCCAAGGCACAACCCCTACAGCCCATGTGGCCCCCCGGGGCAGGTGGCCCCACCCGGTGGACCCCCGGGACCCTTCCGGTGGTCCCGGTACAATACTGGTGACCCCGAAACTTGTCCCGATGGCCGAAATAGCACTTCCTATATATAATTCTTTACCTCCGGACCATTCCGGAACTCCTCGTGACGTCCGGGATCTCATCCGGGACTCCGAACAACATTCGGGTTACCGCATACTAATATCTCTACAACCCTAGCGTCACCGAACCTTAAGTGTGTAGACCCTACGGGTTCGGGAGACATGCAGACATGACCGAGACGTTCTCCGGTCAATAACCAACAGCGGGATATGGATACCCATGATGGCTCCCACATGTTCCACGATGATCTCATCGGATGAACCACGATGTCAAGGACTTAATCAATCCCGTATACAATTCCCTTTGTCTATCGGTATGTTACTTGCCCGAGATTCGATCGTCGGTATCCAATACCTAGTTCAATCTCGTTACCGGCAAGTCTCTTTACTCGTTCCGTAACACATCATCCCGTGATCAACTCCTTGGTCACATTGCGCATATGATGATGTCCTACCGAGTGGGCCCAGAGATACCTCTCCGCTTACACGGAGTGACAAATCCCAGTCTCGATTCGTGCCAACCCAACAGACACTTTCGGAGATACCTGTAATGCACCTTTATAGTCACCCAGTTACGTTGTGACGTTTGATACACCCAAAGCATTCCTACGGTATCCGGGAGTTGCACAATCTCATGGTCTAAGGAAAATATACTTGACATTAGAAAAGCTTTAGCATACGAACTACACGATCTTGTGCTATGCTTAGGATTGGGTCTTGTCCATCACATCATTCTCCTAATGATGTGATCCCGTTATCAATGACATCCAATGTCCATGGTCAGGAAACCGTAACCATCTATTGATCAACGAGCTAGTCAACTAGAGGCTTACTAGGGACATGGTGTTGTCTATGTATCCACACATGTATCTGAGTTTCCTATCAATACAATTATAGCATGGATAATAAACGATTATCATGAACAAGGAAATATAATAATAATCAATTTAATATTGCCTCTAGGGCATATTTCCAACAATAGTCACGTATATATGATGTACAAAGGTGGTCCACGGACCTCAACTATACATGGAACTAGGAGACGGGCCCAACACATAATATGCACATAACACATAGACTCAACACCCCCCCGCAGTCGAAGCGGCACCGCGGCTGACGCAAAGACTGGACCGGAACTCCTCAAATGATGCCGTAGGCAAGCCCTTGGTCATGATATCGGCAAATTGTTGGGAAGTAGGGACGTGTAAAACACGAATATGCCCAAGGGACACCTGTTCCTGAACAAAATGAATATCTAAGTCAATATGCTTGGTCCGTCGATGATGCACCGGGTTAGCGGAGAGGTAGACCACCGAGACATTGTCGCAGTAGACCACCGTGGCACGGTTAACAGGGCAAGAGAGCTCCTAAAGCAGCTGGCGGAGCCACGAACACTCGGCGACGGCGTTGGCCACTGCACGATACTCAGCCTCAGCACTGGAACGGGAGACCGTCGGCTGTCTCTTGGACGGCCACAAGATAAGTGAGGGTCCATGGTAGACACAATAGCCCGAAGTGGAGCGACGAGTGTCAGGACAACCCGTCCAATCTGCATCGGAGTAGGCGGTGAGGGCGGTGTCGGCGGAGGCGTGAAGCGTGATGCCAAGATCCATAGTGCCACGGATATAGCGGAGAACCTGCTTGACGGCAGCCCAGTGAACGTCTCGAGGAGCATGCATATGAAGACACACCTGCTGCACGGCATACTAGATCTCCGGTCGAGTCAGAGTGAGGTACTAGAGAGCACCAACAATTGACCGATAGAAAGCAGCATCCGAAGCAGGAGAACCATCCGTGGCAGAAAGCTTGGCCTTCGTATCAACAGGCGTAGCGGCGAGCTTGCAGTTAAGCATGCCGGCGCGCTCCAGGAGCTCATGAGCGTACTTCCGCGGATGAAGGAAGAAGCCATCCGGACGCCGCACCACCTCAGCACCGAGGAAGTAGTGCATGTTGGGTAACGTAGCAATTTCAGAAAAATTCCTACGCACACGCAAGATCATGGTGATGCATAGCAACGAGAGGGGAGAGTGTTGTCCACGTACCATCGTAGACCAAAAGCGGAAGCGCTATAACAATGTGGTTGATGTAGTCGTATGTCTTCACGGCCCGACCGATCAAGCACCGAAACTATGGCACCTCCGAGTTCTAGCACACGTTTAGCTCAATGACGATCCCCAGACTCCGATCCAACAGAGTGTCGGGGAAGAGTTCCGTTAGCACGACGGCGTGGTGACGATCTTGATGTTCTACCGTCGTAGGGCTTCGCCTAAGCACTGCTACAATATTATCGAGGATTATGGTGGAGGGGGGGCACCGCACATGGCTAAGAGATCAAGAGATCAATTGTTGTGTCTATGGGGTGCCCCCTGCCCCCGTATATAAAGGAGCAAGGGGGAGGAGGTGCGGCCAGGCAAGGGGCACGCCAGGAGGAGTCCTACTCCTACCGGGAGTAGGACTCCCCCCTTTTCCATGTTGGACTAGGACTTGGGGGGGAAGGAGAGAGAGGGGAAAGGAAAGGGGGGCGCCGCCCCCCTCCTTGTCCAATTCGGACTTGGGGGGGGGGGTGGGGGAGGGGCGCGCGGCTGCCCCTTGGCCTCCTCTCCACTCCCTCCACTAGGCTCATTAAGGCCCATTAGGTTACCGGGGGTTCCGGTAACCTCCCGGTACTCCGGTAAAATGCCGATTTTACCCGGAACACTTCCGATGTCCAAACATAGGCTTCCAATATATCAATCTTCATGTCTCAACCATTTCGAGACTCCTCGTCATGTCTGTGATCACATCCGGGACTCCGAACAACCTTCGGTACATCAAAACATATAAACTCATAATGAATCTGTCATCGTAACGTTAAGCGTGCGGACCCTACGGGTTCGAGAACAATGTAGACATGACCGAGACACGTCTCCGGTCAATAACCAATAGCGGAACCTGGATGCTCATATTGGCTCCTACATATTCTATGAAGATCTTTATCGGTCAGACCGCATAACAACATATGTTGTTCCCTTTGTCATCGGTATGTTACTTGCCCGAGATTCGATCGTCGGTATCTTAATAGCTAGTTCAATCTCGTTACCGGCAAGTCTCTTTACTCGTTCCGTAACACATCATCCCACAACTAACTCATTAGTTGCAATGCTTGCAAGGCTTATAGTGATGTGCATTACCGAGTGGGCCAAGAGATACCTCTCCGACAATCAGAGTGACAAATCCTAATCTCGAAATACGCCAACCCAACATGTACCTTTGGAGACACCTGTAGAGCACCTTTATAATCACCCAGTTACGTTGTGACGTTTGGTAGCACACAAAGTGTTCCTCCGGTAAACGGGAGTTGCATAATCTCATAGTCATATGAACATGTATAAGTCATGAAGGAAGCAATAGCAACAAACTAAACGATCAAGTGCTATGCTAACGGAATGGGTCAAGTCAATCACATCATTCTCTAATGATGTGACCCCGTTAATCAAATGACAAATCATGTCTATGGCTAGGAAACTTAACCATCTTTGATTCAACGAGCTAGTCAAGTAGAGGCATAGTAGTGACATACTGTTTGTCTATGTATTCACACATGTATTATGGGTTAATACAATTCTAGCATGAATAATAAACATTTATCATGATATAAGGAAATAAATAATAACTTTATTATTGCCTCTAGGGCATATTTCCTTCAGTCTCCCACTTGCACTAGAGTCAATAATCTAGTTCACATCGCCATGTGATTTAACATCAATAGTTCACATCACCATGTGATTAACACCCATAGTTCACATCGTCTTGTGACCAACACCCAAAGGGTTTACTAGAGTCAATAATCTAGTTCATATCGCTATGTGATTAATACCCAAAGAGTACTAAGGTGTGATCATGTTTTGCTTGTGAGGGAAGTTTAGTCAACGGGTCTGCCACATTCAGATCCATATGTATTTTGCAAATTTCTATGTCAACAATGCTCTGCACGGAGCTACTCTAGCTAATTGCTCCCACTTTCAAAATCTTGTCAAGGTATGTACTCATTGAAAAACTTATCAAGCGTCTTGATCTATCTCTATAGATCTTGATGCTCAATATGTAAGCAGCTTCACCGAGGTCTTTCTTTGAAAAACTCCTTTCAAACATTCCTTTATGCTTTGCAGAATAATTCTACATTACCTCCGATCAACAATATGTCATTCACATATACTTATCAGAAATGCTATAATGCTCCCACTCACTTTCTTGTAAATACAGGCTTCACCGCAAGTGTGTATAAAACTATATGCTTTGATCAACTTATCAAAGCGTATATTCCAACTCCGAGATGCTTTCACCAGTCCATAGATGGATCGCTGGAGCTTGCATATTTTGTTAGTACCTTTAGGATTGACAAAACCTTCTGGTTGCATCATATACAACTCTTCTTTAATAAATCCATTAAGGAATGCGGTCTTTTTATCCACTTGCCAGATTTCATAAAATGCGACAATTGCTAACATGATTTGGACAGACTTAAGCATAGATACAAGTGAGAAACTCTCGTCATAGTCAACATCTTGAACTTGTCGAAAACCTTTTTGCGACAATTCTAGCTTTGTAGATAGTAACGCTACTATCAGCGTTTGTCTTCCTCTTGAAGATCCATTTAATATCAATGGCTTGCCGATCAATGGGCAAGTCAATCAAAGTCCATCCTTTGTTCTCATACATGGATCTCATCTCAGATTTCATGGCCTCAAGCCATTTCGCGGAATCTGGGCTCATTATCGCTTCCTCATAGTTCGTAGGCTCGTCAATGTCAAGTAACATGACCTCTAGAACAAGATTATCGTACCACTCTGGTGCAGATATCACTCTGGTTTACCTACGAGGTTCGGTAGTAACTTGATCTGAAGTTACATGCTCATCATCATTAGCTTCCTCACTAATTGGTGTAGTAGTCACAGGAATAGATTTCTGTGGTGAACTACTTTCCAATAAGGGAGCAGGTACAGTTACCTCCTCAAGTTCTACTTTCCTCCCACTCACTTCTTTTGAGAGAAACTCCTTCTCTAGAAAGGATCCATTCTCAGCAACGAATATCTTGCCTTCGGATCTGTGATAGAAGGTGTACCCAACATTTTCTTTTGGGTATCCCATGAAGACGCACTTCTCCGATTTGGGTTTGAGCTTATCAGGTTGAAACTTTTTCACATAAGCATTGCAACCTCAAACTTTAAGAAACGACAACTTAGGTTTCTTGCCAAACCATAGTTCATACGGTGTCGTCTCAACGGATTTAGATGGTGCCCTATTTAACGTGAATGTAGCTGTCTCTAATGCATAACCCCAAAACGATAGCGGTAAATCAGTAAGAGACATCATAGATCGCACCATATCTAATAAAGCACGGTTACGACGTTCAGACACACCATTACACTGTGGTGTTCCAGGTGGCGTGAGTAGTGAAACTATTTCACATTGTTTTAACTGAAGGCCAAACTCGCAACTCAAATATTTTACTTCTGCGATCATATCGTAGGGACTTTTATTTTGTTACGATGATTCTCCACTTCACTCTGAAATTCTTTGAACTTTTCAAATGTTTCAGACTTGTGTTTCATCAAGTAGATATACTCATATCTGCTCAAATCATCTGTGAAGATCAGAAAATAATGATACCTGCCGCGAGCTTCAATATTCATCGGACCACATACATCAGTATGCATGATTTCCAACAAATCTGTTGCTTGCTGCATTGTTCCGGAGAACGGAGTCTTAGTCATCTTGCCCATGAGGCATGGTTCGCAAGCATCAACTGATTCATAATCAAGTGATTCCAAAAGTCCATCAGCATGGAGTTTCTTCATGCGCTTTACACCAATATGACCTAAACGGCAGTGCCACAAATAAGTTGCACTATCATTATTAACTTTGCATCTTTTGGTTTCAATATTATGAATATGTGTATCACCACGATCGAGATCCAACGAACCATTTTCATTGGGTGTGTAACCATATATGTAAACAGAACAACAATTTATTCTCTTACTTAAATGAATAACCGTATTGCAATAAACATGATCAAATCATATTCATGCTCAATGCAAACACCAAATAACACTTATTTAGGTTCAACACTAATCCCGAAAGTATAGGGAGTGTGCGATGATGATCATATCAATCTTGGAACCACTTCCAACACACATCGTCACTTCACCCTTAACTAGTCTCTGTTCATTCTGCAACTCCCGTTTCGAGTTACTACTCTTAGCAACTGAACCAGTATCAAATACCGAGGGGTTGCTACGAACACTAGTAAAATACACATCAATAATCTGTATATCAAATATACCTTTTGTTCACTTTGCCATCCTTCTTATCCGCCAAATACTTGGGGCAGTTCTGCTTCCAGTGACCAGTCCCTTTGCAGTAGAAGCACTTAGTCTCAGGCTTAGGACCAGACTTGGGCTTCTTCACTTGAGCAGCAACTTGCTTGCCGTTCTTCTTGAAGTTCCCCTTCTTCCCTTTGCCCTTTTCTTGAAACTAGTGGTTTTGTCTACCATCAACACTTGATATTTTTCTTGATTTCTACCTTCGTTGATTTCAGCATTACGAAGAGCTTGGGAATCGTTTCCGTTATCCCTTGCATATCATAGTTAATCATGAAGTTCTACTAACTTGGTGATGGTGACTAGAGAATTCTGTCAATCACTATCTTATCTGGAAGATTAACTCCCACTTGATTCAAGCGATTGTAGTACCCAGACAATCTGAGCACGTGCTCTCTGCTTAAGCTATTCTCCTCCATCTTTTAGCTATAGAACTTGTTGGATACTTCATATCTCTCAACTCGGGTATTTTCTTGAAATATTAACTTCAACTCCTGGAACATCTCATATGGTCCATGACGTTCAAAACGTCTTTGAAGTCCCGATTCTAAGCCGTTTAAGCATGGTGCACTAAATTATCAAGTAGTCATCATATTGAGCTAGCCAAACGTTCATAACGTCTGCATGTGCTCCTGCAATGGGTCTATCACCTAGCGGTGCATTAAGGACATAATTCTTCTGCGCAGCAATGAGGATAATCCTCAGATCACGGATCCAATCCGCATCATTGCTACTAACATCTTTCAACTTAGTTTTCTCTAGGACCATATCAAAAATAAAACAGGGAAGCAATAATGCGAGCTATTGATCTACAACATAGATATGCAAATACTATCAGGACTAAGTTCATGATAAATTAAAGTTCAATTAATCATATTAGTTAAGAACTCCCACTTAGATAGACATCCCTCTAATCATCTAAGTGATCCATATCAACTAAACCATAACCGATCATCACGTGAAATGGAGTAGTTTTCAATGGTGAACATCATTATGTTGATCATATCTACTATATGATTCATGCTCGACCTTTCGGTCTCCAGTGTTTCGAGGCCATATCTGCATATGCTAGGCTCGTCAAGTTTAACCTGAGTATTCTGCGTGTGCAAAACTGGCTTGCACCCGTTGTAGATGGACGTAGAGCTTATCACACCCAATCATCACGTGGTGTCTGGGCACGACGAACTTTGGCAACAGTGCATACACATGGAGAACACTTATACCTTGAAATTTTAGTAAGGGATCATCTTATAAAGCTACCGTCGAACTAAGCAATATAAGATGCATAAAAGATAAACATCATATGCAATCATAATATGTGACATGATATGGCCATGATCATCTTGCGCCTTTGATCTCCATCTCCAAAGTACTGTCATGATCTCTATCGTCACTGGCATGACACCATGATCTCCATCATCTTGATCTATATCAATGTGTCGTCACATGGTCGTCTCGCCAACTATTGCTCTTGCAACTATTGCTATCGCATAGCGATAAAGTAAAGAAATTATTTCGCACTTGCATCTTATACAATAAAGAGACAACCATAAGGCTTCTGCCAATTGCCGATAACTTCAACAAAACATGATCATCTCATACAACAACTTATATCTCATCACGTCTTGACCATATCACATCACAACATGCCCTGCAAAAACAAGTTAGATGTCCTCTACTTTGTTGTTGCAAATTTTACGTGGCTCCTACGGGCTTAGCAAGAACCGTTCTTACCTACGCATCAAAACCACAACGATAGTTTGTCAAGCTAATGCTGTTTTAACCTTCTCAAGGACCGGGCGTAGCCACACTCGGGTCAACTAAAGTTGGAGAAACTGACACCCGCTAGTCACATGTGTGCATAACACGGCGGTAAAACCAGTCTCGCGTAAGCGTACGCGTAATGTCGGTCCAGGCCGCTTCATCCAACAGTACCGCCGAACCAAAGTATGACATGCTGGTTAGCAGTATGACTTATATCGCCCATAACACACTTGTGTTCTACTCGTGCATATTACATCAACGCATAAAACCTGGCTTGGATGCCACTGTTGGGTAACGTAGCAATTTCAAAAAAATTCCTACGCACACGCAAGATCATGGTGATGCATAGCAACAGAGGGGAGAGTGTTGTCCACGTACCCTCGTAGACCGAAACCGGAAGCGTTATAAAAACGCGGTTGATGTAGTCGTACGTCTTCACGGCCCGACCGATCAAGCACCGAAACTACGGCACCTCCGAGTTCTAGCACACGTTCAGCTCGATGACGATCCCCGGACTCCGATCCAGCAGAGTGTCGGGGAAGAGTTCCGTCAGCACGACGGCATGGTGACGATCTTGATGTTCTACCGTCGCAGGGCTTCGCCTAAGCACTGCTACAATATTATCGAGGATTATGGTGGAGGGGGGGCACCGCACACGGCTAAGAGATCAAGAGATCAATTGTTGTGTCTATGGGGTGCCCCCCTGCCCCCGTATATAAAGGAGCAAGGGGGAGGAGGTGCAGCCAGGCAAGGGGCGTGCCAGGAGGAGTCCTACTCCTACCGGGAGTAGGACTCCCCCCTTTTCCATGTTGGACTAGGACTTGGGGGGGGGAGGAGAGAGAGGGGAAAGGAAAAGGGGGGGGCGCCCCCCTCCTTGTCCAATTCGGACTTGGTTGGGGGGGGGGGAGGGGCGCGCGGCTGCCCCTTGGCCTCCTCTCCACTTCCTCCACTAGGCCCATTAAGGCCCATTCGGTTACCGGGGGGTTCCGGTAACCTCCCGGTACTCCGGTAAAATGCCGATTTTACCCGAAATACTTCCGATGTCCAAACGTAGGCTTCCAATATATCAATCTTCATGTCTCGACCATTTCGAGACTCCTCGTCATGTCTGTGATCACATCCGGGACTCCGAACAACCTTCGGTACATAAAAACATATAAACTCATAATGAAACTGTCATCATAACGTTAAGCGTGCGGACCCTACGGGTTCGAGAACAATGTAGACATGACCGAGACACGTCTCCGGTCAATAACCAATAGCGGAACCTGGATGCTCATATTAGCTCCTACATATTCTACGAAGATCTTTATCGGTCAGACCGCATAACAACATATGTTGTTCCCTTTGTCATCGGTATGTTACTTGCCCGAGATTCAATCGTCGGTATCTTAATACCTAGTCCAATCTCGTTACCGGCAAGTCTCTTTACTCGTTCCGTAACACATCATACCGCAACTAACTCATTAGTTGCAATGCTTGCAAGGCTTATAGTGATGTGCATTACCGAGTGGGCCCAGAGATACCTCTCCGATAATTGGAGTGACAAATCCTAATCTCGAAATTCGCCAACCCAACATGTACCTTTGGAGACACCTGTAGAGCACCTTTATAACCAACCAGTTATGTTGTGACGTTTGGTAGCACACAAAGTGTTCCTCCGGTAAACGGGAGTTGCATAATCTCATAGTCATAGGAACATGTATAAGTCAAGAAGGAAGCAATAGCAACAAACTAAACGATCAAGTGCTATGCTAACGGAATGGGTCAAGTCAATCACATCATTCTCTAATGATGTGACCCCGTTAATCAAATGAAAACTCATGTCTATGGCTAGGAAACTTAACCATCTTTGATTCAACGAGCTAGTCAAGTAGAGGCATACTAGTGACATACTATTTGTCTATGTATTCACACATGTATTATGTTTCCGGTTAATACAATTCTAGCATGAATAATAAACATTTATCATGATATAAGGAAATAAATAATAACTTTATTATTGCCTCTAGGGCATATTTCCTTCAGTGCAAAGGACCCAAGTCCTTGATGGCGAACTCTGTCGGAGTAATGGGCCACGGGTAGGCTAACCCGACGCCCATAACCTTTCAAGACATCGGGGCTAACCGTGCCCCTTAGGATGCCAAGGTAAAAAGCCGCCTTCTAGGAGCCGGCTGGAGAAATAGCCGGCTGCCCGTGACGGCCGAGTCCAGAAGGCGAGGTCGAGATGAGCCGACTCCTGCCAGGCGGCTTCCAGAGAAGCCGGCTCCGAGGAGTCGGCCCGCGGCCCCTTCGAAGCCCGTACCCACATCAAGGGGGACGGGGCGGGCATGGCTATAGTGCAGCCCATCCCCTCCCCTTCCTAAGGGCTAGTGCGGCCACAATGCGCTGTACCAACGAGGAGCCCCGCACGGCGCGGCACTGTTGCCATGCCAGCCCTGACGTCACCACGGGCAGGCGGAGTCCTGCTCCCACGGCAGCCTATCTGTATGGCCCAAGGATGACGGGCCCCACCAGTCAGCGAGAGTCCAGAAGACGGCGAAGAGCCCTACCAATCGGACCCGATGGGAGTCGGCCCCTAGGAGTCGGCCTGCTCCTCCCACGGGCACCACGCGCCATTAACCAGACTAGACGGGGAGTGGCTACAGTAATCGCCCGCCATGACGGCGGTGCTGTAGCCATGATCCTTCGACCAAGCCTGCGTCATTAGAAGTGCAGCTATAGTGATCAGTAGCCGGCAAGAACCCCAAGCGGCGGGTACGGCCTGTCGGCTCCATACCAGACTAGTCGGCGGGGCGCCCCGATCGGCGGGCCCCAACAGTCGGTGGAGAAGTCGGCGGTCGAAGAGACTGATGGCTGGGCCTGCGCCCAGTCATATTACCCTTGTACTCCTGGGGGGTAGGCCTATATAAACCCCCCAGGGCACCCATTCAAAGGGTTCGGACCCATTAGAACTAGACCAGAGATATAGGAAGGAGAAAGCTAGCCGTGCCTTCTCCTACCTCCAGCATACAGCTCGAGGAGCACCCTTGTACTCACTTCGCCTTAGTGATCATCCGGAGACCCCGTAAAGCAGGATTAGGGGTGTTATCTCCTAGGAGAGCCCCGAACCTGGGTAAAGTACGTCGGCGTTCGTGTCTACGCCTAATCCCGCTTCCGGGCACCGGCGACGTTCTACTCGCTCCCACCATGATAAGCCACCCTTTGGCATATGTCGCACCCAACCCCCGACATTTGGCGCCCACCGTGGGGCGAGGTGCACCGTTGTCCGGAGACCTGTTCTGGACAGGAACCCCTTTTCTCCCTGGCGAGCGCAGCAAGCCTGGCACACCAGACGGAGTCTGTGCCGACGCGCTGCTTGGCGTGGAAATCGCCTGCGCGGCCAGTTGCCTTGCCGATCTTGTCGGCGAGGTCCGCCTCTCCGACGAGCCCGCATCCAACGCGGGCACAGGCGACCCCGAGAGCCTCCTCGCGGGCCTCCTCGACCAACTCCACATCGCCAGCGATCCTGCTGTGGACTTGGAGTCCGTAGGCTCCACCGACCTGATGCTGGTCGACTCCGACACCGCGTCGCCCGACGCGTTCCCCACCAATGTGGTGGTCTACGACGAGCCGCTCCCTCGCGCGGAGAGCGACGGAAGCACCGTCACGGAGGTACTTGTCATCGGTCACGGCGAGCACTCCGACGGAGGTGCTCGCGACCCGCTTGATGCGACACTACAAGACCTGACCGCGCCCATTCCTGAAGACGCCAACGCCGAGATGCTGAAGGCGCGCCGCCTTCAGCTTGTCGAAGGCGCCAAGAAGCTAGCCAGCATGAGACGCCTGTCGGAGGCCTATCAGCGCGAGATGGACCGCACTATGGGCGGCACGCCGGCTGCCGCCGGGCCCAGCCGCCTTGGCGTTGTCCAGCAGCGTGGCGTGGCCATCGCCAACCTGTTCGGGGCAGATCGCCCCGTCTACGCCACGCTGGAGGAAAACATCCGAGCTGCCCAAGCGGCAGCAGACGAGCTGGACAAGTTCGAGGGCGAGGAGCGTCGCCTGATGGAGGAGCGCGTTCAGCGGCTCCTCAACGCGGCTGCCGAGCAGAACGAGGCTGGCTGCCGCACCGACGTGCTGCGTCGGCAGAATGATGACCTGCACCCCTGCCGAGACCAAGGCGCGACATCTCGGACGCCGACCGGTGTCGTCCGTGGAAGAAAGGACAAGGAGCCGGCTGCTAGCCGCAGTCGGACTCATATCACCATAGAGCGCAACCAAGACGGCCGGCCAAGAGCAGTGGAACGACGAGACGACTGTCCGCCTCCTCCCCCTCGCAGGGAAAGGCGAGTCTCCCCGCCGCCTGTTGACCACCCGACACTCGGCGACCGTCTTGGCCGCCGAGAGGGAGTTGGAGAGAATGATGCCCGCCACCGGATTGACCGTCTCCACCGATCCCTGGCGCTTGAAGAAGAAGATGAGCTGGGTCCGCCGTGCTTCGGCCCCCGCATTCGAGACGAGCCTTTCCCCAGAGGGTTCACACTCCCAAGAGACACGCCCAAATACACCGGCTCTGTGAAGCCGTAAGATTGGCTGGTTGACTACTCCACAACAGTCAGCATAGCAAACGGCAACAAGCGTGTTGCCGTGAAGTATGTTCCGCTCATGCTCCAGGGCACGGCCCGGACTTGGCTGAACAGCTTGAAGCCCCGCGGCATCAATAGTTGGGTCGACTTCACCGATGCCTTCGTCCGCAACTTCACCAGCACGTACAAGCGGGCTCCCAAACCTCGCCAGCTTTCCTTGTGCGTGCAAGTCCCCAACGAGTCAACTCGCGACCACCTCACGCGCTGGGCCGAGCTTCGTAACTCCTGCGAGGGCGTGCACGAGGTGCAGGCCATCGAATACTTCACCGCCGAGTGCCGAGAGGGCACCCTCCTCAAGCACAAGCTCCTCTGCGACGAGCCAGAGACCCTCGACGAGCTGCTGATCATAGCAGACAAATATGCCACGGCCGACTCCTCCATGAAAGCGGAAAACCAAGTTAGTGTGACTGGAAAGGTGGCTCCTCAGGCTCCTCGAACCCCAGCTGGAGACGCCAGTCGGCGTCAACAACAGAACGACCACAAGCGCAAGGCCACGCAGCCGGCTTCCACCAGCCGACAGGTGGCAATAGCCGAAGACCAGCAGCCGGAAGGGCCGCCTCCGCCCAAACGACAGAAGGGCGGCAAGCCCAACTGGTTTCCGGCTTTCTCATATGAGCAGACTTTGGATGCTCCCTGCAAATTCCATAGTGGTGCGAAGCCGTCCAACCACACCACTCGGAAGTGCCACTGGCTCACCAGGATCGTCAAGGGAGACGGCCTCATGCCACCCCCGCCTGCTGGGCAGCCGCCTCCTCCTCCCCCCAGCAGTCGGCGGTCAGACCAGTCGGCGCAATACAAGACAAATACCCAGAAGAGCATGGAGCCTATGTCATCTTCACTAGTGTGGCCGATGATCGACGCAGCAGGCGGCTGCAGCAACAAGAAGTAAATGCGGTATCATCAGAGACCCCAGAGTTCATGCATTGGTCTGAAAAGCCCATCAGCTGGAGCAGAGCTGACCACCCGGAGGTGATGCCTAAGCCCGGCTCCTATGCCCTGATTTTGGACGCCACCTTTGCCACGGACAAGCGAGCAGCTCTCTTCTCCCGAGTCCTGATAGACGGCGGTAGCACCATTATCATCCTATACAAGGATACCATGGAGAAATTAGGCATCAGACAGAGGCAGCTTCGGCCCAGCCGGACAGTATTCCATGGCATAGTTCCTGGCCTTTCCTTCTCACTAATCGGCAAGATTCTGATAGACGTCCTCTTTCAAAGACAAAGATCATTTTCGCCGAGAGTCAGTATGGTTTGAAGCGGTGGACCTTGAGAGCCCATACCATGCATTACTTGGCCGGCCTGCCTGGCCAAGTTCATGGCTGTTCCCCACTATGCCTACCTCAAGATGAAGATGCCGAGTTCCAAGGGGATTCTGACCATAACTGGCGACTACAAGAAGTCGTCCGCCTGCGCAGCAGAGAGCAGTCGATTGGCCGAGTCCCTCATGATTGTAGCTGAGAAGCGGCTCCTTGACCAGGTTGTGGCGATGGCAAGCAAGCAGCCAGAGATGTCGCCCGATCCCAAGGAGTCAGAAGCTGAGGGCTCGTTCAAGCCGGCCAAAGAAACAAAGAAGATACCCTTGGACCCAGAGCACCCGGAGAGGTACGCTGTCATAGGTACAAACCTCGACAGCAAATAGGAAGGCGAGCTCGTCGATTTCCTCCGTGAGAATCGGGACATCTTCGCATGATCCCCCAAAGACATGCCAGGTGTCCCGACGGATTTCGCCGAGCACAAATTACACGTCCAGTCTGATTCCAAGCCAGTCAGGCAGCCCTTGCGCCGTCTGTCAGAAGAGAAGATAAGAGTCGTCGGAGAAGAAATTTCCCGGCTACTGGCAGCCGGCTTCATCATGGAGGTGTTCTTTCCAGAGTGGTTGGCCAAACCGGTCCATGTGTTGAAGAAGAACAAGCAGTGGCGTATGTGTATTGATTACACCAGCCTCAACAAAGCATGCCCCAAGGACCCGTTTGCTTTACCAAGAATCGACCAAGTAATAGACTCCACAGCCGGATGCGAGCTGTTGAGTTTTTTGGATGCATATTTAGGATACCACCAGATCAAGTTGAACCCGGCTGACAGACTGAAGACCGCCTTCATCACGCCATTTGGAGCCTTCTGCTACTTGACTATGACGTTCGGCTTGAGGAATGCCGACGCCACCTTTCAACGTTGCATGCAGAAGTGCCTCCTCAAGCAACTCGGCAGATACGCCCACGTTTACATGGACGATGTGGTGGTGAAGATGGAGAAGCGTGGAACGCTGCTAGAAGACCTCAAGGAGACCTTTGAGAACTTGCATCGATTTCAAATCAAGCTCAACCCAGAGAAATGCGTCTTCGGAGTACCAGCCGGCCAGCTTCTTGGTTTCCTGGTCTCCGAACGTGGCATAGAATGCAACCCTGTGAAGATCAAGGCCATTGAGAGGATGGAAGTACCCAGCCGACTGCTGGACGTACAGAAGTTCACCGGCTGTTTGGCATCCATCAGCCGATTCATCAGTCGGCTGGGCGAGAAGGCTCTCCCCTATACCAACTCATGAAGAAGACCACTTTTTTCAAGTGGAACCACAAGGCTGACGAAGCTTTTCTCCAGTTGAAGAAGATGTTGACTACTCCACCTGTCCTGGTGGTTCCGACTCCTAAGGAGCCCACGCTCCTATACATCGCCGCCACCAGCCGAGTGGTCAGCACAGTCATCGTGGTAGAGCGCAAGGAGGAAGGCAAAGCCCTACCAGTCCAGAGACCGGTATATTATTTGAGCGAAGTCCTGTCGACCTCATAGCAAAACTACCCCACTACCAGAAGATGTGCTACGGTGTGCACTTTGCCGCCAAAAATTGAAACCGTACTTTCAAGTGTATCCAATCACTGTGGTCTGCACAGCTCCACTGGCCGAGATCATTGGAAGCCGGGATGCTTCGGGCCGAGTGGCCAAATGGGCCATATATCTGGCCCCCTACACCATCTACTACCAGCCTCGCACCACCATCAAGTCACAAGCGCTGGCCGACTTCCTCGTCGACTGGGCCGAGACCCAGTACTTGCCGCCAGCGCCCGACTCCACCCATTGGCGGATGCATTTTGACGGCTCCAAAATGCGCACCGGCTTGGGAGCCGGCATCGTCCTCACCTCTCCCAAAGGCGACAAGCTCAAATATGTGCTGCAAATCCACTTTGCTGCCTCCAACAACGTCGCCGAATACGAGGCACTCATTCACGGGCTCCAGCTTGCCAAAGAGCTCGGCATTCACCGGATCTTGTGCTATGGGGACTCCGACTTGGTGGTCCAGTAGTCGTCAGGCGACTAAGACGCCAAAGATGCAAACATGGCGAGCTACCGCTTCCTCGTACAGCAACTCAGTGGATATTTTGAAGGATGCGAGTTTCTCCATGTGCCAAGAAACGACAACGACCAAGCAGACGCCCAGGCACGAATCGGCTCCACCCGTCAAGCAATACCAACCGGCGTTGCCCTTCAGCGCCTTCTCAAACCGTCTGTCAAGCCATCACCAGAGTCAGATTCTATCTTCGTGCCGGTTCCTCCTGAAGCAGTCAGATCCGACTTGAGAGCTCAATTACCCGGCACGGGAGTTCTGACAGACGGCCCGGGGGTCGCAGCAGTCGCACCCGGCCCGGGGACTGCAGCGACTAGCCCGGGGACTTCAGAACTCGGCCCGAGGACTGCACCAATCGGCCCAAAGACTTCATCGACACAGCAAGCGGTTGCTGACTCCAACCCGCCGCCTCCCGGCCCAGCCGCCCTTGTCCAAGTTGCAGTCCTGGCTGTTGTAGAAGTCGCAGCACCTTCGTGGGCCCAGCCCATCCTTAGTTTTTTGGTGAACAAAGAGCTACCAACTGATGAGATCTCGGCCCGACAAGTGCAACGTTGATACGTCTCCAACGTATCTATAATTTTTGGTTGCTCCATGCTATATTATCTACTGTTTTGGACTATATTGGGCTTATTTTCCACTTTTATATTATTTTTGGGACTAACCTATTAACCGGAGGCCCAACCCAAAATTGCTGTTTTTTGCCTATTTCAGTATTTTAGAGAAACAGAATATCAAACGGAGTCCAAACGGAAGAAAACCTTCGGGAACGTGATTTTCTCACCGAACATGATCCAGGAGACTTGGACCCTACTCCAAGGAGTCAAAGAGGCGGTCACGAGGGTGGGGGGCGCGCCCCCTGCCTCGTGGACCCCTCGGTGCTCCACCGACGTACTCCTTCCTCCTATATATACCTACGTACCCCCAAACGATCAGAACAGGAGCCAAAAACCTAATTCCACCGCCGCAACTTTCTATATCCATGAGATCCCATCTTGGGGCCTGTTCCGGAGCTCTGCCGGAGAGGGCAGTCATCACGGAGGGCTTCTACATCATCATAGCCCCTCCGATGAAGTGTGAGTAGTTTACCTCACACCTTCGGGTCCATAGTTAGTAGCTAGATGGCTTCTTCTCTCTTTTTGGATCTCAATACAAAGTTCTGCCCCTCTCTCGTGGAGATCTATTCGATGTAATCTTCCTTTTGCGGTGTGTTTGTTGAGACCGATGAATTGTGGGTTTATGATCAAGTCTATCTATGAATAATATTTGAATCTTCTCTGAATTCTTTTATGTATGATTGGTTATCTTTGCAAGTCTCTTCGAATTTTCCGTTTGGTTTGGCCAACTAGATTGGTAGTTCTTGCCATGGGAGAAGTGCTTAGCTTTGGGTTCGATCTTGCGGTGTCCTTTCCTAGTGACAGAAGGGGCAGCAAGGCACGTATTGCATCGTTGCCATCGAGGATAACAAGGTGGGGTTTATTTCATATTGCATGAATTTATCTCTCTACATCATGTCATCTTGCTTATAGCGTTACTCTATTTTTAACTTAATACTCTAGATGCATGCTGGATAGCGGTCGATGAGTGGAGTAATAGTAGTAGATGTAGAATCGTTTCGGTCTACTTGTCACGGACGTGATGCCTATATACATGATCATGCCTAGATATTCTCATAACTATGCTCAATTCTGTCAATTGCTCAATAGTAATTTGTTCACCCACCGTAGAATACTTATGCTCTTGAGAGAAGCCACTAGTGAAACCTATGGCCCCCGGGTCTATTCTCATCATATCAATCTCCATCACTTTAATCTTGCTTTGCTTTCTACTTTGCCTTTTACTTTTCACTTTGCATCTCTATACCAAAAATACCAAAAATATTATATCTATCAGATCTCACTCTCGTAAGTGACCGTGAAGGGATTAACAACCCCGAATCGCGTTGGTTGCAAGTAGCTATCGTTTTGTGCAGGTACGAGGGACTTGAGCGTGGTCTCCTACTGGATTGATACCTTGGTTCTCAAAAACCGAGGGAAATACTTACGCTACTCTGCTGCATCATCCCATCCTCTTCGGGGAAATCCAACGCAAGCTCAAGAGGTAGCAAGAAGAATTTCTGGCACCGTTGCCGGGGAGTCTACGCAAAAAAGTCAACATACCAAGTACCCATTGATGACCCACAAGTATAGGGGATCTATCGTAGTCCTTTCGATAAGTAAGAGTGTCGAACCCAACGAGTAGCAGATGGAAATGATAAGCGGTTTTCAGCAAGGTATTCTCTGCAAGTACTGAAATAAGTGGTAACAGATAGTTTTGTGATAAGATAAATTGTAACGAGCAACAAGTAACAAGGTAAATAAAGTGCAGCAAGGTGGCCCAATCCTTTTGTAGCAAAGGACAAGCCGGAACAAACTCTTATAATAGGAAAAGCGCTCCCGAGGACTCATGGTAATATCGTCAAGCTAGTTTTCATCACGTTCATATGATTCGTGTTCGATACTTTGATAATTTGCTATGTGGGTGGACCGGTGCTTGGGTGCTGTTCTTACTTGAACAAGAATCCCACTTATGATTAACCTCTATTGCAAGCATCTGGAACTACAACAAAAGTATTAAGGTAAACCTAACCATAGCATGAAACATGTGGATCCAAATCAGCCCCTTACGAAGCAACGCATAAACTAGTGTTTAAGCATATGTCACTCTAGCAACCCATCATCTACTTATTACTTCCCAATGCCTTCCTCTAGGCCCAAATAATGGTGAAGTGTTATGTAGTCAATGTTCACATAACACCACTAGAGACTAGACAACATACATCTTATCAAAATATCAAACGAATACCAAATTCACATGACTACTACTAGCAAGACTTCTCCCTTGTCCTCAGGAACAAACGTAATTACTCACAAAGAATATTCATGTTCATAATCAGAGGGGTAATAATATGCATGTAGGATCTGAACATATGATCTTCCACCAAATAAACCAACTAGCATCAATTACAAGGAGTAATCAACACTACTAACAACCTACTAGCACCAATCCCGGACTTTGAGACAAGAATTGGATAGAAGAGATGAACTAGGGTTTGGAGATGAGATGGTGCTGGTGAAGATGTTGATGGAGATTCCCCTCTCCCGATGAGAGGAGCGTTGGTGATGACGATGGTGATGATTTCCCCCTCCCGGAGGGAAGTATCCCCGGCAGAACAGCTCTCTCGGAGCTCTAGATTGGTTCCGCCAAGGTTCCGCCTCGTGGCGGCGGAGTCTCGTCCCGAAAAGTTCCTTCTTATTTTTTTCTCATCGAAAGACTTCATATAGGAGAAGATGGACGTCGGAGAGACACCAGGGGGCCCACGAGGTAGGGGGGCGCGCCCTGGGGGGGGGGGGGGGGGCGCCCCCACCCTCGTGAGCAGGGTGTGGGCCCCTTGGCCTTCATCTTTGGCGAGGATTTTTCTTTATTTATTTTAAGATGTTCCGTGGAGTTTCAGGACTTTTGGAGTTGCGCAGAATAGGTCTCTAATATTTGCTCCTTTCCCAGCCCAGAATTCCAGCTGCCGGCATTCTCCCTCCTTATGTAAACCTTGTAAAATAAGAGAGAATAGCCATAAGTATTGTGACATAAAGTGAAATAACAGTCCATAATGCAATAAATATTGATATAAAAGCATGATGCAAAATGGACGTATCACCCATCACAATCCCTATCTCTCGCATTACATTATTTGCCATTTGCCTCTCGTTTTCCTCTCCCCCACTTCACCCTTGCCATTTTATTCGCCCTCTCTTTCCCAATCTCCTTCTCTCTTTTCTCCGTTTGCCTCTTTTGCCCGTTTCACTACTAGGAAAAGGGCTATAGATAGGATTGACACTAATGGCGCACCAGGGAAGTAGTGCGCCACTACTATATACTAATAGCGCACCAGTTGGTGATGCGCCATTAGTGTGGAAGACACTAATGGCGCACCAGAAAACATGTGCGCCACTAGTGATAAATTTTTTTATTTTTATTTTTATATACATACTAATGGCGCATCCTATGTCTGGTGCGCCATTACTAGTTCTAACTAGTAATGGCGCACCAGACAAGGAGTGCGCAAGTACTGAATTTTTTTTATTCTTTTTTTTTGCAAAACTACTAATGGCGCACTGCCTCACCGTGCGCCATTAGTAGTTTAAACTACTAATGGCGCACCCTATAAAAGTGCGCTATTAGTATATATATTTTTTACTTTTCTGCAAAACTACTAATGGCGCACCACCTGCAGGTGCGCCATTAGTAACCAGGGTTACTAATGGCGCATGTGCAGATGGTGCGCCATTAGTAACCTGGGACCCCAACAAGATATTTTGGACAGCCCCACACCTACCCACTCACTTTCCCCACTTCATTCCCTCCACCTCCTTCTCCAAACTTTCGGCTGCCTCCTCCTCCTCACCTCATTTCCACCATAGATTCATCAAAATTAAGTGGTGAAATTACCTTTTTTTGATAGGTAAGTAAGGGGAAAGCTATCTTCATGATGTAGATCTACTTTTTTTCTCCCTAGCTCGCTCCAACAACGTGCACATGCACTTTTGTGGCCTAGCTAGATCTATGTATGTTTGTGGTGTTGCATGTGTTTGTGGTGTTGCATATATGTTTGTGTTTGCAAGTACCGGTATTTGAAATGCGATAGTTGCCAATATTTTGCCGGAATGTTGATTCATTTCCGTTTCGGCGAGAATTTTGGCACTATGCATTCTTTTTGGTCCTATTTTTAGGGAAGGTCATGCCAAATTTTTTCTTGGTTCTAAAATATCATTTTGCTCTACCCCGCAGGCGACCATGGTCCGCACGATGACCGAAGGCATCATGAATAGGTTTTTGAGCTCCGCGAAGGCCGAGATGCTTCAAAAGAACGAGATGGAGATAAGATGTCCGTGCCGAAGATGCAAGCTGAAGAGCCTTATTGCGGACCCAGATTCCGGGCAGGTGTGGGACCACCTGCTCTTGCGTGGTTTCATGGATGGCTATGGGTGGCAAGGTGATGAAGATGACTATGGAGTCGTCCATGGGGGCCGGGCAAGAAATGAGGAAGGGCAACAAGACAATTACCACCGCGGCGAGGGCGGGCGAGAAGACGAAGAATCTCCAGGACATGATCACGACGGTGATGCTGTACACAGTCATCATGTAGAAGATCATGTCGTACATGATGATGAGGAAGATCAAGACGAAGGGCATGATCATGAAGATGAAGATGCCGGAGCAGACGACGATGGAGGCTGGGTGCAGGACCCTCATATTCAAGAGCTACTTCTCAAGCAGACGGATAACGCAAGAGCTACCGCCAGAGAGAAAGCCAAGCTGGATCAACTGGAGATAGACGCGGTTACTCCATTGTATGAAGGATGCAGGCCCAAGGATACCCGCCTGAAAGTAACGCTCATGGCTCTGGAGATGAAGGTAAAACACAAAATGACCGACGCATGCTTCGACGAGAACATGTCATTCTGACACGAACGTCTTCCCAAGGGGAACAAGTGCCCGACCAGTTTCGAGGAGGCGAAGAAAATCGTGTGTCCTCTGGATTTACCGCACGTGAAATACCATGTATGCATGCACAATTGCATCATTTATTGGGATGAGCACGCAGAGTCTACCATATGTCCGGTGTGCGGCATCACGCGGATAGGGAGGAGAAGAAGCGGGAAGATGACGGAAATGATCCGGAGATAAATAAAAAATACAAGATGCTGAGTCACCCTAAGGATGCGAGCCAGTGTCAAGCGTTGAACTTCGAATACCCAGAATTTGGGAAGGATCCAAGGAACATCGTGCTGGGCGCGAGCACCGATGGAGTCAATCCGTTTGGCAGCCAGAGAAGCACACATAGCACGTGGCCTGTGTTTGTGTGGATGTACAACCTTTCGACCGTCGCCTTCGCTGCTCCGTCGCCCCGTCGCCCTCGCCGCTACGTCGCCCCGTCGCCCTCGCCGCTCCGTCGCCCCGTCGCCCTCGCCGCTCCGTCGCCCCGTCGCCCTCGCCGCTCCGTAGCCCCGTCGCCCTCGCCGCTCCGTCGCCCCGTCGCCCTCGCCGCTCCGCCCCAACCAAGGTGCTCCCTCCCTCCGCTTCTCCTCTCCCCGCCCACCCCAAGGTTGCTCTACAATTCTTCCCTTCCATCTGGTAGCTAGGTCTAGGTCTAGGTCTAGCTGCCACCCGACCCGACCCGACCTGACCCCAGTACGTAGTGGTGAAGGAAATGGGGTAGATCGTGCTAGGGATTCTGTGATTATCTTCTGCTAGGGATTGTTTATTAGATGCAAATCTGTCAGTGCTCGTGCTAGGCATTTTATCCAATCAGCAATAAATCTTTTTTTGCGGGACCAATCAGCAATAAATCAATGGAGATGTGCCCTCAGTTTGCTGCCGCACATTTTCGTGTTTGGTGTACTGCACATTGTTTGAATTATCTTGAATAATCAACCAAATAGATGCCCTGCAAATACATTTTAGATTAGTGGTTTCATGTCTTGGTCTCATTGTTCTTTGTATGTCCCTATGAAATTGGACATGGCTTGCTGTGTTCTACTTACTACTGAATCAGATGTTATTCCAATCCAATCAATTAGGAATAGACATGTTCATATTTTTTCAGTTTAATATATTTGGTAGCAGTCACATCGTTATGTGATTGAGCTATAGGGCAGTCGGGAGTGCTAATCTTCACATCCTAGAGGGATACTGAGGTTTTGTTCTCATAGTAAGGTTTGGAGTAGGACCGCAGGATTTTTTTTTGAAATGGTTTAATTTTTTTCGAAACGGGGACTGCAGGATATTGATCAGTGATGAAACCAGTCTTAATTAGTAACACGGGATCCAATTTACGCATTGTATTATTTTTTTGAATTATTTCTTCATGCAATCAAGCAGTAATCATGGAAACTAGAATTCTGGAGCTTAACTTATCCTGCTTTTGGTGTCATATCCTTTGATAATGGACTAACAAATTGGGCCCACTATCCTCCTGTTCATTCAGTAGCCAGATTTTTATTTAGTCTGACTGTATATAAAGAACCAGCTATGTATATCTCTGTTCTAGTAGTTATGACAAATGCTGCATGTAAAGAAGTGTTTAAAGTAAAGTGTCAAGATAATCCGGAAGGGAAACTTTCATCTTATTAGTGTATGTTTCAAAAAGAGTTGCAGTGCATTTTTGTGATCTTTGGGAACACATTTATTGAGTTGTTTTGATGGACATTAACATTTTTTATGGACAATGGGTCATATATTGTATAAAAATATATTGAACTATTGACCAGAAACACTGAAGTCGGAGATTACAAGACTGCTTTTGTAGTTTCTAAAGAGATGAAATCTGCACATTTGTATGCTGTCCTAACTAGCTCGTTTCTCTATGTTGGATTGGAAGGGTGGTTTCTCTATTTTTCTGTTGTGATTGTTTTTTGAGCTCTTTCTTTTTCATTTCCTACTATCCTTATCCTAATTATCTTAAATTGTTATGATGTGTGTAACATGATTAGATCTTGGATTTGCTAGTGGACTTTGGGAGTTTCTTAGCCAGCTTGGTGACTCCATATTTTTCACTATTTCAGCAAGTCTTTTGTAAGCATTAAACTTTCAGCACTACATTTCTATCTTATGTGTACAAAAAAATTGTATAGAAATATGCTGAATTTTCTGCTCTAATTGTTGCTCAAAGAAATTTAGCAAAAAATGGGGTCCTGGGAGATGCCGCTGCTGCTTGAGGCCCTTGAGAGGCCTTTCATGTCGTGATGATTTTGCAGGTACCCCGAGAGGCCCTTGAATTTGCCGGAATGTCGATTAACTTCCGTTCCGGCAAATTCGGGTACTCCATATGTCCTATTTTCAGCAAAGGTCATGCTGAAATTTTCCGTGAATTTTAGCATGACTTTGCTAAAAATCGGACATATGAGGTACTTGCTACTAATGCATGGGCCAGGGTATCTTAGTACTTAATTAAGTAGGATCAACTGCCCCTTTATTCTTGCTGCATTAAACCATAGGTGGCAATAGAGCCAAGTGATTAGGCCCAACTTAGAAATTCTCCTCAGCATCGATAAACCCTAGATGATAAACCCAACATAGGTGGCAATAGAGCCAACTGATTAGGGCCAAGTGATTAGGCCCAACCTAGGGTGCCTCGGCATCGATAGACCCTAAATGATGAAAACTTAGCATTTAGGGTGCCTCGGCGTCGACAAACCCTAAATGATGGAACCTTGGCTTTTAGGGTGCCTCGGTGTCGATGAGAACCTAAATGATGTACGCTTAGGATTTTAGGGTGCCTCGGCGTCGACAAACCCTAAATGATAAAAGCTTAGCTTTTAGGATGCCTCGGTGTCGACAAACCCTAAATGATGAGACCATGATCTTGTTCCTTGACAATAACCAACTTTTTGACAAAACTTTTTTCCTATTTAGAGCGAAACATGGCCCACAACGATGAGGCCGGCGGTTCAGGCGGCAAGCAATTCTGGGAGTTGTCCCAGGAGTTGGAGGAAGAACCTCACCGCTATGAGGATGCCGCGGAAGACACCGATCCTGACTACCAACCCCTAGTGGCATCGGGGATGACACCACTGATGATGGCGCCGCGGATGCCACCACTGATGATGGCGGCGCACGCACAGATGGCAGCCAACCGAAGAGGCAACAGAAGGACCGGCGCCCGAACGTGCTCGGCACCGTCAGGGAGGAATTTACTGAAGTGAACTCCGACGGGCATCCGACGGCGCCCAAACACGTAGTCAAGGGGTACTCGATTCAGCTCGGGTGCATTCTCTGGAGCATCGCCTCGATCAACACCGAGAACCTAAGGCATAAGGACCGAGGGAATTTGCACAACCTCCTCTTCACAAAGCTGCACGAACGATACAAGTTCCCCGCTGAGTTCGCAAACACACGCCTCTCGGGTAATAAAGTGAACTGTGCCGCCCTCACGACGATGAGCACGACCCTGTCTACTTGGAAAAGCACGGTGAAGGCAATGATTGACAAAGGTGATAGTTATGAGAAGATCAAGGCGAAATATCCTTGGATGAGCGAAGATGACTACAAGGAGTTCAAGATCAAGTGCGAGAGCCCCGCAACCTCCGAATCAAGTAAGTGGGGAAAGAAATGCGGCAGTTGAACATAGGGGTCCACCAACTCGGTCCCGGCGGTTACAGAGTGGCGGAGCCTGTATGGGACAAGGAGGACGCGGAGCGTGCCGAGCAAGGCCTACCGCCCCGCTTTGAGAAATACAGTGACAAGCAGACCAGGAACTTTCTCAGGGCCCGGTACAAGGAGGACCCGGTAACAAAGGAGCTTACCATGGATCCGAAGACCAAGGAGCTTGAGCTTGTTCTGGTAAGGAATACACCCCCGCATAATTAGCTCCATATGGTTGGATTCTAATTAATCCCCAATATTTCTAAATGGTTCACGTTCCTTCCGCAGGACAAAGAAAGCAGTAGCACGGGGTCGTCTCAGAGCTCCCCTTTCGACACCCCTTTGAATAGGGCGTTGAACGTAATGAAAAACAAGGATAAGCTCAGTAAGCCAACGTCAGCTGGTCGTGTGGCCGGCAAAGGCTTGTCCACAAAATGGTCGTCATACTATATCGCTGGTGGGCGAAAGGAGAAAAAGACCAGCTCGGAAAGCCAGTCGCGCGAGGTTGAAGCACTCAAGGCGCAAGTGGCGCAGATTCCGGAGATGGTCCAAGAGCAAGTGCAACAACAACTGGGATCGACGCTCACCGGCATTATGCCTACCTTGATTCATGGGATAACGATGTGGATTGCGGGTGGCCAACAGGGGCCGCCCCCGATTCCTAGCTTCACGGCCAGCAACTTGCACAACGTGTAGGCGGCGCCATTGGTGTCTCCAGCGGCGGCGGTATTGGTGTCTACGGCGGCGGTGCCATTGGTGTCTCCGGCGGCGGCGGTATTGGTGTCTCCGACACCGGCATTGGAGCTTAATGCACCCGGGTGTACGCCGGCCGACACCTCGCCAGCATGCGGCCCCTTCATCAGTTGCACGCCCGCCGTTGGCGGTGCCTCGACATTAGCCGAGCTCGATGGCATCACGGTAACTAAGCCTCTCGGTTGAGGACTTCATCTCCTTGCCTTTGACTGGGCATCCCTGACGCCCTACATGTTTTCGCAGGGCGCCGCCGACGTTCCTTGCACTCTTCTGCACTTCGTGGGCGGCGAGTTGGTCGATGTCGCCAAGGGAAGAATCGTTCAACTAGGCAACCCCGTGTTCCACAGTAATCCGATGCCACCCACAATGTATAGGGTTGAAGTGGTTCAGGTGCTGCCAGGCTGCGACGAGCTGTTACCTCCGATTCGACCTGCTGGGGACGACGAAGAAGATGAGATGACCCTCAGCGCCTGCGTTAGCTGGCCCCTGCTTTGGCTGAAGAGCCAGATTCGTTTGGGGGCGGGGGACACCACCCCACAGACAAGACCGCCAGTCATGCTGGCGCCAAGCCCTGGCAAGAATGCCGCAACGCTACTGGACATGCCGGACATCCCTATGGCACAGGATCCAGACATGCATATGGCACAGGATCCGAACGACGACGACAACGACGATGGTACATTTACCAAAGTCGATAAGTACTTTGCCGAACATGGGTACGGTGACGAGTTCTGCGGGCCTCCTTCTCAAGAACCCAAACAAGACGACCGCAATCTAGCTGGTACGGCGGAGAAACCCAATTGCAACAGGCGTCGTCTGGCGTTCAGTTCTCAGGAGACGCCTCCAGCTGCCGCCTTCACCGAGCCTCAGATAGCGGAGGTGCCAAATATTATCAGCCCCAACACGCTCAAGAAGGTGGTCTGTGAGCAGAACTGGGTCCCATTACAGCAGATCAAGAAGAAGGGCCGGAAACGACCGACTAAAAAGGGCGCCGGTGCGAGCCAGCCGGCACCGAGTATGATCCGTGCTCAGGACGGGCCACCTTCACCTAAGGATATCTCGAGGAGGGTGCATGTGGCGGGTAGGGCGATGCTACCGACAAATATGCTCAATGCTGCAACCGTGCTATGCGGAGTCTGCACGACAGTGTTCTTTCTTTGGAGAAGCGGCGTCTCAGAGAGAATGATGTGGCATACCCGGTTTTCATGGCCAAGGTGCCAGAGGTCAAGGGCTTTGTGGATGGCTCCATCGGGGGTACGATCGTCCTGCGGTTTGATGACATCTTTGCTATGTTCAACCTTCATCCGCTGCACTACACCTTCGTTCGGCTGTTTTCACTGAGTATGGAGATGCGGATCATTAGAGACAAGACCCCGGACATCGTGATCGTCAACCCCTTCTACATGCGTGCCAAGCTCTTGAGCAGTGCTGGGGACCGCCAAGTTGCGAGTTCACACCTCGAAGACGTCATTCTGGCAAACCCAGATAAGGATAACTTCCTTGTGGCTTACTTTCCCGTGTAAGTCGTCCCTTAACCGCCCCGTAACATATGATTTCTTAGATTTCGATCGTTCTTTTTTTTCTAACATTCCGTGTTCTGTGTAGTGACACACATTGCACACTCATCCTCTTAAGCCCGAAATATTCCATGGCCACGTATTTTGACCCGAACCGTAACTCCAAGATAGACTACACAAATATCAAGAAAGTTCTTGATGATGTTCTCCCTGGCTACGCCAAATCTGGAGGCACCTTCATCAGGGCAGTTTGTAAGTACGACAAGCACGTGTTCGCCCACAATACGATGTTCTGCTGCGTCAAGCAACCGCCTAGCGGTCAGAAGGATGCCTACTACGCCCTCCATCACATGCGGGCGATCGTAAGGGACCATCATCACCTTCTGCTACCAAATAATCTCAAAGATTGGGCCGCGAGCTTGTCGGCAATCCAGGACGCGGACATCAGACAAGAATTCTTTTGCATCCAGTCGGAGTTTGCGGACATCATCCATCAAGATGTCCTTCATACCTCGGGGCAGTTCTTCCTCAGATATCAACCGTCCAACATTGAGATAGACGGAATGCTACAAATGCAGGCTGACAACGCCCGCGATTTCATGACCATCACGACAGACGGCGGCTTCATCCACGCTCCTGTCCATGAGTCGAGTCGAAAGTAGTGATGTGTAGATCTGAAACATTGATTGGCTCATGTTGTAATTAAACTTTAATGAATTGTATGTCTCTTTAGTTTGGACAGTCGTTCAACTTAGATGTAATCGATGCTATTTATTAGTAGGACCATGAATCGTGCTATTAATGTCTTGCTTTTCTCTTCCGATCCTTTTGTTGCATACTTATATATTGCTTATGTATGTATTGTCTGTTGTTTGGCTTGTGCATAGAGATGCCGTCGCATGTAGTGTACAAGGGTAAGGTTCCCGGAGTCTACGACGACTGGGAGGAGTGTCGGAGACAGGTTCACCGTTTCAGTGGTAGCAGTTACAAAGGGTACACCACTAGGGCGGAGGCCGAATCTAGATACGCCCGCTATCTAGCGGGAGAGAGGAGGGAGCGTTGGAGGAACCGGATGAAGACCAGTTTGATCGCGATGATGCTCATCGTGATGACCGCAACTCTCTTCTATGTGATGGTAGTTTAGATGATTGATATCGACTTGTAATGTGAAGACAAACTCAATACTCGCGGTCATGAGACTTGTAATGTTTTATCTTTGTTCGGTCTTTTGAATTCGGAGACTAATATGATGAATTGTATTCGGAGACTAATCTTCTATTGTATTCGATGAATCTGCTATTGCTGTGTGCTACTGTCTATATTCTATCAAATAATATATTTTGTAACCTGTGCAAAAATTAGAAAAGTAAAAAAAACAAATATTCATACTAATGGCGCATCACCACAAGGTGCGCCATTAGTATGCCAAAGGATACTAATGGCACATCAAGACAGAATGCGCCATTAGTATGCCAAAGGATACTAATGGCGCATCAAGACAGAGTGCGCCATTAGTATGCCAAGTATACAAATGGCGCATCTATCCGCAGTGCGCCATTAGTGTGCCAAAGCACATGGTTAAATATGGCCCCTAGGAGGCACACTAATGGCGCATGGTTTTATATACTAATGGCGCACGTGGTGGTGCGCCATTAGTATACTAGATACTAATGGCGCACCAGTGGTGCGCCATTAGTAAAAAATACTAGTGGCGTGCTAGTAATGGCGCACCAGTGATGCGCCATTAGTAGGCAAAATTGGTGCGCCATTAGTAGGTCTTTTCCTAGTAGTGTTTGCTCTTGTTTGCTCGTGTGCTAGTTTGTTTGCTTGTCGTCATGGCTAGTCTCATATCTTCTCCGTTGTCTCCCGAGAATGAAGTTCTAAATTTTAAACAAAGGGAGGGAGAAAATCTAAAAGATGCTTGGTATAGAATTTGCAATGCTCAAAACAGATCTACCAGGAAGCAATCTACTTCACTTCTTCTCCGCAATTTTTATGTAGGTGTTAATCCTTGGTATAGATATATCCTCGATACCATTACCGGATGGAACTTCTTGGGTAGCCATACTTTTGATTCTTATAATGCTATGTTAGATTTATTTGGCTCACCACCTCTTTTGGTTAATGGAACCATGTTAACTTTGGAGCATGTTATGCAAAGACTTGAAATTATTGAAAATAAAGTTGCTAATATTGAATTAATTGAAAATCTAGATAAAAAGATCCACAATCAAATTACTCAATATGGATCTAAGGTAGGAATGACTTTGAAAAATATTAAGGAAAAGGAACCCACAGTTAATGAGAAGATAAACTTAGATTCTACTAGAATTGATAAACTTGAGGGTATCATTACAAACTTGGGAACCACTTTTTCTTCCGTAAAGAATAATCCAAGTCCTCCTACTAAAATTGCCAAGCTTATGTATGTTCCTAAAAATAAGGGTGAAACATCTAGTAAGGAAACTACGGATCTTAAATCTATAAGTATTCATCCAATCTTTTTGCTATCATTAAGGAACCAATTGCTACAAATGAATTTTTCGATCCTGTGCCTAAAAGTTTGATAATCACTAGAAAGAAAGAAATTCCTAAGGGAAATAGATGCCTCATCGAAGAATTGCCTACCAAAGATGGCAATACCTAGATATATCCTCGCTTTTATGCTTAGCTAGGGGCGTTAAACGATAGCGCTTGTTGGGAGGCAACCCAATTTTATTTTTATTCCTTGCCTTTTGCTCCTGTTTAGTAATAAATAAATTATTTATCCTCTGTTTTTGTTCTGTTTTTTGTTTTTAATTAGTGTTTGTGCCAAGTAGAACCGTTGGGAAGACTTGGGGAAAGTCTTATTGAACTTGCTGTAAAAAACAGAAACTTTAGTGCTCACGAGAACTGCTGTCATTTTTATTTGGAGCGTGCTATTTAGTTAATATTTTTGCAGATGATTAATAGAGAAATTCCTCACGTCCAAAAATTTATTTTAGAATTTTTGGGATTCCAGATATTGCGCTAGCTACAGATTACTACAGACTGTTCTGTTTTTGACAGATTCTGTTTTTCGTGTGTTGTTTGCTTATTTTGATGAATCTATGGTTAGTAAAATAGTTTATAATCCATAGAGAAGTTGTAATACAGTAGGTTTAACACCAATATAAATAAAGAATGAATTCATTACAGTACCTTGAATTGGTTTTTTGTTTTCTTTCGCTAATGGAGCTCACGAGTTTTCTACTTTAAGTTTTGTGTTGTGAAGTTTTCAAGTTTTGGGTGAATTCTTGTGATGGATTATGGAACAAGGAGTGGCAAGAGCCTAAGCTTGGGGATGCCCATGGCACCCCCAAGATAATCCAATGACACCAAAAAGTCAAACCTTGGGGATGCCCCGGAAGGCATCCCGTCTTTCGTCCACTTCCATCGGTAATTTACTTGGAGCTATATTTTTATTCACCAACATGATATGTGTTTTGCTTGGAGCGTCTTGTATTATTTGTGTCTTTGTGTGTTAGTGTGCCACAATCATCCTTGTTGTACACACCTTTTGAGAGAGCCATACATGAATTAGAATTTGATAGAATACTCTATGTGCTTCACTTATATCTTTTGAGCTATGTAGTTTTGCTCTATGTGCTTCACTTATATCTTTTGGGCGTTATAATTTTGCTCTATGCGCTTCACTTAGATTCTTTTTAGAGCACGGTGGTGGATTTGTTTTAAAGAAACTATTGATCTCTCATGCTTCACTTAAATTATTTTGAGAGTCTTAATAGCATGGTAATTTTCTTAATAGTAATATGCTTGGTATTCAAGATTTGTGAAACTCTATTTTGAGTGTGTTGAATACTAAGAAAAGTTGGATGCTTGATAACTGTTTTGAGATATGGAGGTAGTAGTATCAAAGCCATGCTAGCAGAGCAATTGTGAATTTGAGAAGTGCTTGAGTTAAAGTTTGCAAGTCTCGTAGCATGCACGTATGGTAAACGTTATGCAACAAATTTGAAACATGAGGTGTTATTTGATTGTCCTCCTTATGAGTGGCGGTCGGGGACGAGCGATGGTCTTTTCCTACCAATCTATCCCCCTAGGAGCATGCGCGTAATACTTTAGTTTTTGATGGTTTGTAGATTTTTGCAATAAGTATATGAGTTCTTTATGACTAATGTTGAGTCCATGGATTATACACACTCTCACCCTTCCATCATCGCTAGCCTCTACGGTACCGTGCATTGCCCTTTCTCACATCGAGAGTTGGTGCAAACTTCGCCGGTGCATCCAAACCCCGTGATATGATACGCTCTTTCACACATAAACCTCCTTATATCTTCCTCAAAACAGCCACCATACCTACCTATTATGGCATTTCCATAGCCATTCCGAGATATATTGCCATGCAACTTTCCACCATCCAGTTTATCATGACACATTCATCACTATCATATTGCTTAGCATGATCATGTAGTTGGCATAGTATTTGTGGCAAAGCCACCGTTCATAATTTTTTCATACTTGTCACTCTTGATTCATTGCATATCCCGGTACACCGCCGGAGGCATCCATATAGAGTCATACTTTTTTCTAGTATCGAGTTGTAATCATTGAGTTGTAAATAAATAAAAGTGTGATGATCATCATTCAATAGAGCATTGTCCCAAAAAAGAGAGAAAGGCCAAAGAAAAAAAAGAAGGCCCCAAAAAAGGGGCAATGCTACTATTCCTTTTTTCCACACTTGTGCTTCAAAGTAGCACCATGTTTTTCATATAGAGAGTCTCTTGAGTTATCACTTTCATATACTAGTGGGAATTTCCATTATAGAACTTGGCTTGTATATTCCAATAATGGGCCTCCTCAAGTGCCCTAGGTCTTCGTGAGCAAGCAAGTTGGATGCACACCCACTTAGTTTCTTTTGTTGAGATTTCATACATTTATAGCTCTAGTGCATCCGTTGCATGGCAATCCCTACTCCTTGCATTAACATCAATCGATGGGCATCTCCATAGCCCATTAACTAGCCTCGTTGATGTGAGACTTTCTCCTTTTTGTGTTCTCCACATAACCCTCATCATTATATTCTATTCCACCCATAGTGCTATATCCATGGCTCACGCTCATGTATTGCGTGAAAGTTTATGAGTTTGAAATTATTAAGGTATTAAACAATTTCTTGGCTTGTCATCGGGGTTGTGCATGATGAGAGCATTCTTGTGTGACGAAAATGGAGCATGACTAAACTATATGATTTTGTAGGGATGAACTTTCTTTGGCCATGTTACTTTAAGAAAACATAATTGCTTTGTTGGTTTGCTTGAAGTGTTATTATTCTCTATGTCAATATGAACTTTTGTCTTGAATCTTCCTAATCTGAATATTCATACCACAATTAAGAAGATTTGCATTGAAATTATGCCAAGTAGCACTCTGCATCAAAAATTCTCTTTTTATCATTTACCTACTCGAGGACGAGCAGGAATTAAGCTTGGGGATGCCTGATACGTCTCCAACGTATCTATAATTTTTGATTGCTCCATGCTATATTATCTACTGTTTTGGACTATACTGGGCTTTATTTTCCACTTTTATATTATTTTTGGGACTAACCTATTAACCGGAGGCCCAGCCCAGAATTGCTGTTTTTTGCTTATTTCAGTATTTCGGAGAAACATAATATCAAACGGTGTCCAAACGGAATAAAACCTTCGGGAATGTGATTTTCTCACTAAACGTGATCCAAGAGACTTGGACCCTACTCCAAGGAGTCAAAGAGGCGGTCACGAGGGTGGGGGGCACACCCACCCCCCTAGGGCGCGCGCCCCTGCCTCGTGGGCCCCTCGGTGCTCCACCGACGTACTCCTCCCCCCTATATATACCTATGTATCCCCAAACGATCAGAACAGGAGCCAAAAAACTAATTCCACCGCCGCAACTTTCTGTATCCACGAGATCCCATCTTGGGGCCTGTTCTGGAGCTCCGCCGGAGAGGGCCGTCATCACGGAGGGCTTCTACATCATCATAGCCCCTCTGATGAAGTGTGAGTAGTTTACCTCAGACCTTCGGGTCCATAGTTAGTAGCTAGATGTCTTCTTCTCTCTTTTTGGATCTCAATACAAAGTTCTCCCACTCTCTCGTGGAGATCTATTCGACGTAATCTTCCTTTTGCGGTGTGTTTGTTGAGACCGATGAATTGTGGGTTTATGATCAAGTCTATCTATGAATAATATTTGAATCTTCTCTGAATTCTTTTATGTATGATTGGTTATCTTTGCAAGTCTCTTTGAATTATCCGTTTGGTTTGGCTAACTAGATTGGTAGTTCTTGCCATGGGAGAAGTGCTTAGCTTTGGGTTCGATCTTGCGGTGTCCTTTCCCAGTGACAGAAGGGGCAGCAAGGCATGTATTGCATCATTGCCATCGAGGATAACAAGATGGGGTTTATTTCATATTGCATGAATTTATCTCTGTACATCATGTCATCTTGCTTAATGCGTTACTCTGTTTTTAACTTAATACTCTAGATGCATGTTGGATAGCGGTCGATGAGTGGCGTAATAGTAGTAGATGTAGAATCGTTTCGGTATACTTGTCACGGACGTGATGCCTATATACATGATCATGCCTAGATATTCTCGTAACTATGCTCAATTCTGTCAATTGCTCAACAGTAATTTGTTCACCCACCGTAGAATACTTATGCTCTTGAGAGAAGCCACTAGTGAAACCCATGGCCCCAGGGTCTATTCTCATCATATCAATCTCCACCACTTTAATCTTGCTTTGCTTTCTACTTTGCCTTTTACTTTTCACTTTGCATCTCGATACCAAAAATATTATATCTATCAGATCTCACTCTCGTAATTGGCCGTGAAGGGATTGACAACCCCTAATCGTGTTGGTTGCGAGTAGCTATCGTTTTGTGCAGGTACGAGGGACTTGAGCGTGGCCTCCTACTTGATTGATACGTTGGTTCTCAAAAACTGAGGGAAATACTTACGCTACTCTGCTGCATCATCCCTTCCTCTTCGGGGAAATCCAACGCAAGCTTAAGAGGTAGCAAACGTCGGGCAGCAGCCTACACCATTGTCAATAGAGAGCTCGTGAGGCGCAGTGTCACTGGTGTCTACCAACGCTGCATGGAGCCGGAGCAAGGCCAAGCGATTCTCAAAGAAATCCATCAAGGCGAGTGTGGCCACCATGCGGCTTCAAGAGCACTCCTCGCCAAAGCCTTCTGCCATGGTTTCTTCTGGCTGACTGCTCTTGAAGACGCCAAGGAATTGGTCCAAAAATGCAAAGGGTGCCAGAAGTTTCGGTCCAAGCCACATCAGCCGGCTTCTGCGCTCAAGACTATTCCCATTGCCTGGCCCTTTGCTGTCTAGGGCCTAGACATGGTGGGACCATTCAAAATAGCGTGAGGCGGCATGACCCATCTGCTTGTCACGGTGGACAAGTTCACCACGTGGATAGAGGCCAAACCAATCAAGAAGCTGAACGGTCCGACTGCTGTGACTTTCATATCCGACATCACCATCAGATACGGCATACCACACAGCATCATCACCGACAACGGCACAAACTTTGCCAAAGGCGCCTTGGCCCGTTTCTGCGCGACGCAGGGCATCAGACTGGACTTAGCGTCTGTTGCCCATCCGCAGTCAAACGGACAAGTAGAGCGAGCAAACGGCCTCATATTGTCCGGCATCAAGCCTCGACTGGTCGAGCCTTTGGAGCGTTCGGCCGGCTGTTAGCTCGACGAGCTGTCGGCCGTCCTCTGGAGCCTGCGCACGACTCCAAACAAGTCAACCGGCTTCATGCTCTTCTTCCTCGTCTACGGTGCCGAAGCCGTCATCCCAACGGACATAGAGTTCGACTCCCCTCGAGTCACCATGTACATCGAAGAGGAGGCAGAAGAAGCACGTCAAGACAACGTCGATCTGCTGGAAGAGGGCCGGCTGTTAGCACTCAGTCGGTCCAGCATCTACCAGCAGAGCCTGCGCCGATATTATAACCGAAAGGTTAAGCCGAGATCTTTCCAAGAGGGAGACCTTGTGCTCCAGCTGATCCAGCGAACAACCGGTCAACACAAGCTCTCAGCGCCCTGGGAAGGCCCCTTCGTCATCAATAAAGTGCTAGGAAACGACTCCTATTACCTGATCGATGCTCAGAAGCCTCGAGCACGCAAGAGGGACGACTCCGGCAAGGAGACGAAACGGCCGTGGAACGCAAACCTCCTTCGAATATTTTACAGTTAAAGCAGTATGTACCACACTACCTTGTGTATTAAGTACGAAGACTCCGGGTCCCCCAAGACGAGCTCGGGGACTGCCCTCTTTTATCTATATGATAAGAATCATGCCCATAAGTGTGTTATTTTTGATGCCGCTTGGCACCGGGTCCGACTAGTCGGTCCGGGGACTTGCCGCCTTGCACTACGAAATGCTTCCTGCAGCCAGACAAATAATGTGTGGCACCTAAGCCGTCTCCTGCCAGAAGCTGCAGCTCGCAGAGCGATTGGACAGTGGGCAGGAGTAATGTAGAAAGGGTGCCCATATGAAAAATGTCTAAGGACACAAGCATGGGCATAGTCTAGGCCGGCTCCCCGCCTCTTACGACCAACTGCTGAGCAGCCGGCTCGCCGTGTTCTACTTAACTTGCCAAAGAACTCTAAACGGCTAAGTACTTGCCTTCCCAAAAGAAGCTAAGTACTTGATCCAGCAACAGTCCACAGAGCGGCTGTCTCACTCGCAAGACGGCAACCAAGGGAAGGCGGAAAAGGAAAAAAGCCAAAGAGCAACAGGCAAGAAGAGATAGAACTCAGAATATATTTACATAGCAAGGCCCTTGGCCAATCTTCAAACAACAGTTCAAGATACACCCCGCGGGTGGAATTGTGCAAAATTAACAAAGTTCATCGAGACCGATAAGCAGGTATAAACAAAGGTAAAGTGGCAGCCTCGGAAGTAGCAGGCGGGCTTGGTGGAACGGCAGAATCGGCGGCGCCGGCTGGTGGAGCGGCCGGCTGGGAAGTCTCCGCTTGGTCGCCTCCAGTGGTAGCCGGCTCGGTTGGGCATGGCTCATTGTTGGAGGCACGGTCGAGCTGAGGCTGGCCGTCCGCTCCGACTCTGGCGCCTCCCCTTCGCCTTCCTCCTCCGCCCCGCCTTCTTCCTCGCCACTAGTGTCGATCACCTCCGCTGAATCCTCACCGTCAGCCGGATTCATCCTGAACCATTCCGGCGGTGCCTTGTCGCCATTCTCAGCCTGCACCGGGACGAAGACGCTGGTGTCAGTGTACTCGGCGATCAATGCCGCGCGCTTGACGCGGTCATCTTCCACGACCGCCAACTCCGCCTGAGCTTCTAGCCGAAACGTGGCTAGCTGGGCTAGACTCAGCCCAGGATACCACGCCTTGACGAACTCTAAGGCCCGGCGCGCTCCAGCCCGGGCCGAAGAGCCCTTCCAGGCTTCAAGGCGGCCAGCCGCTACCTCCAGCCAGTCGGTAGTCCGACTTGGGGTGCGCGGTGCCGGCATGTTCGGCCACAGGGCGGCGATCGCCTGGGCGCCGACACGTTGAAGCCGGCGCAGCATCCGGTGAGCCGGCCGAAGACGAGCCTCAATGCTCAGGATCTGCTTGTTAAGGGTTCGTGGGGAGTCAGCGGCGATCTTCGCACCATCCGCTAAGGGAGTCCTGGATTAGGGGGTCTCCGGACAGCCGGACTATCTCCATTGGCCGGACTGTTAGACTATGAAGATACAAGATTAAAGACTTCGTCTCGTGTCCGGATGGGACTCTACTTGGCGTGGAAGGCAAGCTAGGCAATACGTATATGGATATCTCCTCCTTTGTAACCGACCTTGTGTAACCCTAACCCTCTCCGGTGTCTATATAAACCGAAGGGTTTTAGTCCGTAGGACAACAATTACAACATACAATCATACCATAGGCTAGCTTCTATGGTTTAGCCTCTCTGATCTCGTGGTAGATCTACTCTTGTAACACCCATATCATCAATATTAATCAAGCAGGACGTAGGGTTTTACCTCCATCAAGAGGGCCCGAACCTGGGTAAAACATCGTGTCCCTTGCCTCCTGTTACCATCCGGCCTAGACGCATAGTTCGGGACCCCCTACCCGAGATCCGCCGGTTTTGACACCGACATTGGTGCTTTCATTGAGAGTTCCTCTGTGTCGTCGCCGTTAGGCTTGATGGCTCCTATTATCATCGATAGCGATGCGGTCCAGGGTGAGACTTTTCTCCCTTGACAGATCTTCGTATTCGGCGGCTTTGCACTGCGGGCTAATTCACTTGGCCATCTGGAGCAGATTGAAAGCTACGCCCATGGCCATCAGGTCAGATTTGGAAGTTTGAACTACACGGCCGACATCCGCGGAGACTTGATCTTCGACGGATTCGAGCCACAGCCGGGCGCGCCCCCCTGTCGCGATGGGTATGACCTAGCTCTGCCGCCGAACAGTACCCCAGAGGCCGCGCCCGCATCTGCTCCGACCCTTAGCTCGGAGCAAACTGTGCCAATCGAGGACGGGTGGCTAGACACCACCTCAGGGACTGCAGTCTCGACGGCGATCGAGCCAAACACCAGCATAAACCTCTGCGCAGCCCGTGACTCCAAGGTGGCGGACTCTTTCCCGGACTCAGAACCGTCTGCGCCCCTGCCAATCGAATCCGATTGGGCGCCGATCATGGAATTCACCGCCGCGGATATCTTTCAGCACTAAGGACTCTCTCTTTGTCAGGAGAGCCCTGGCCGGATTATGGCCAACAGGATTGGGATGCAAAAGACGAAGAAATTCGACACCCACCCACCGCCCAGTTCGTAGCCACTGTCGATGATTTAACCGACATGCTCGACTTCGACTCCAAAGACATCGACGGTACGGACGACGATGTAGGAGACGAACACGAACCAGCGCCTATAGGGCACTGGAAAGCCACCTTGTCATATGACATATACATGGTGGATACACCCAACGAGGGCAATGGAGACGAGACAGCGGAGGATGACCCCTCCAAGAAGCAACCCAAGCGCCGACATCAGCGGCGCCGCTCTAAGTCCCGCCAAAGCAAAAGTGGTGATACCGGCACAGGAGATAATAACACTCCGGATAGCGCCGAAGACAACAACAATCCCCTCCAGCAAGATTTAGAGCAGGAGGATGAAGGAGCCGGCTCTCCTGAGAGAGCGGCTAGCGGAGAGGAGGAGGATGACAATTATATGCCCCCCTACGAAGACGAGGCAAGCCTCGGCGATGATGAATTCGCCGTCCTAGAGGATCCCGTCGAACAAGAGCACTTCAAGCGCCAGCTTATGGCTACGGCAAATAGCCTGAAGAAAAAGCAGCAGCAGCTTCAAGCTGATCAAGATCTGCTAGCTGACAAATGGACTGAAGTCCTCGCAGCCGAGAACTATAAACTCGAGCGCCCCTCCATGAGTTACCCAAGGCGCAGGTTACTACCCCGACTGGAGGAAGAAGCGTATGATACGGCTGATCGGCCACCTCGTGGCCGTGATAGAGAGACATCTCAGCCAAAAGCTCAGCCTCCACCCCAACGCCATTCAAATAAAAAGGCATGGGGAGATACGCCAGACCTGCGAGACATATTGGAGGACAAAGAAAAGCATTCAAGATCGATCTACGGATCACAAGGGCGCACCACTCCGCGAGACGGTAAACGTCACGCCGGATACAGTAAAAGCAAATCCGGCCGGGCCGAACACAGCGGGCAAGACCCATTCGAGCTGCGTCGCGATTTAGCCCAATACAGAGGCGCCGCACACCCATTATGCTTCACAGACGAAGTAATGGAATATCAATTCCCAGAAGGTTTCAAACCTGTCAACATTGAATCATACGACGACACAACAAATCCTGCAGTATGGATTGAGGACTTCCTCCTCCACATCCACATGGCCCGCGGTGATGACTTACATGCCATCAAATACCTCCCACTAAAGCTCAAAGGACCAGCGCGACATTGGCTTAATAGCTTGCCAGCGGACTCCATTAGCTGTTGGGAAGATCTGGAAGCCGCATTCCTCGACAACTTTCAGGGCACTTATGTGCGACCACCAGACGCCGATGATCTAAGCCACATAATTCAGCAGCCAGAAGAGTCGGCCAGGCAATTCTGGACTCGATTCCTCACAAAGAAAAACCAAATCATCGACTGTCCGGATGCGGAGGCCTTAGCAGCTTTCAAGCACAACATCCGAGACGAGTGGCTAGCCCGGCACCTTGGTCAGGAAAAGCCGAAATCTATGGCAGCCCTCACGACGCTCATGACCCGCTTTTGTGCGGGAGAAGACAGCTGGCTGGCTCGCAGTAATAACATTTCAAAGAACCATGGTACCTCAGATACCAAGGACGACAATAGTAGGTCACGCCACAACAAGCATAAGCACCGCATTAACAGCAAAAATACTGAGGATACGGCAGTCAACGCCGGATTCAAAGGCTCCAAACCCGGTCAGCGGAAAAAGCCATTCAAACAAAGTACGCCGGGTCCGTCCAGCTTGGACCGTATACTCGATCGCTCGTGTCAAATACACGGCACCCCTGACAAGCGAGACAATCACACCAACAGGGATTGTTGGGTGTTCAAGCAGGCCAGCAAGTTAATTGCCGAAAATAAGGACAAGGGGCCGCATAGCGATGACAAGGAGGAGCCCCGGCAGCCGCACACTAGAGGACAGAAGAGGTTTCCCCCGCAAGTGCGGACGGTGAACATGATATACGCAACCCACATCCCCAAGAGGGAGCGGAAGCGTGCGCTCAGGGACGTATATGCGTTGGAGTCAGTCGCCCCAAAGTTCAACCCTTGGTCCTCCTGTGCGATCACCTTCGATCGCAGGGACCACCCCACTAGTATCCGTCATGGCAGATTCGCTGCACTGGTTCTAGACCCAATCATCGACGGATTTCACCTCACTCGAGTCCTTATGGACGGCGGTAGCAGCCTGAACCTGATTTATCAGGACACAGTGCGCAAAATGGGTACAAACCTCTCAAGGATCAAACCCATAAAAATGACCTTTAAGGGCGTCATTCCAGGCGTAGAGGCCCATTGCACAGGCTCCATTACACTGGAAGTGGTCTTCGGATCCCCGGATAACTTCCGAAGCGAAGACTTAATCTTCGATATAGTCCCATTCCGCAGTGGTTATCACGCGCTGCTCGGACGAACCGCATTTGCTAGATTCAATGCTGTACCGCATTATGCATACCTCAAGCTCAAGATGCCAAGACCTCGCGGAGTTATTACAGTCAATTGAAACACAGAGCGCTCTCTCCGAACAGAGGAGCACACCGCGGCCCTCGCAGCAGAAGCGCAAAGCAGCCTCTCAAGGCAATCTACCAGTTCGGCGTTTCAAAGCCCGGACACCTTCAAGAGCACTCGGGGCAATCGGCAAATAGACCGCCAGGCGCGACCTGAGCTCTCATAGTAATACGGCGGCCACCCCAATCCCAGCCCAACGAAGATATTCGTGCCGCGCGTACATAATTACGCATTAAAAATACCATGGGCACAGGTGGGGAGGGGGGCACAACTGCGGCACGCCCCAAAACGCGGCCTAAACCGCACTAGGGGCTTCCCGTTTGGTTATTTTTCTTTTTTCTTTCAGGACATTAATCTCTGGAAACACGGTCCGGCAGCTCTATTGCCGGACACATGATACAACAACCAAGGAGGCAGACAGCTACGTTATACAACAGAATTCCCAGGTTGATTACAGATTTTATATCATTCCTCAGCTCGCCCTTGGAAGGGACATAGTCCTACTCTTTTGCTTATCGCACTATCTGTATCACTCTGCTTTAACGCAATTTTTCAACCGTACACTCTAGTACGGCCAACACACCAGGGGCTCACATACCCCACAATGACATTACAACTATTATTGCATTCTTGTTATATATGTGTGTGTGTGTGTGTGTGTTCATTAATGACGCCTTGCAACCGTACACTCTAGTACGGCCAACACACCAGGGGCTCACATACCCCACAATGCGGTGTGAAAAGTCCGAACACTTTCACAAGTGCGGCACCCCGAACTTATAGCATTATATGCATCAGCTCCGAATCATGTCTTTGGTCAAATGTTGGGTTTGCCCGGCTCCTATGTTTTGGTACCATACGTTCCGCTCTATCGGCTAAGGTAGCGCTAGGAGAACTACTGCGATTGTGCCCCGGTTCTGCCGGGTTGAGCTCCTCAGTAGAGAAAGCTAAAACTGATTGTCATGATAAGGCGAGAGATTGGTCGCTGTTCGGCAAGGTTTTTCGAGTCCCTAAAGACTTATGCCGCTTAGGGCGAGGGGCCGACTCTGTCCGGCTTACAGGCGTGTATCGCGCCCCGAATTCGGCCTTCCGAATACCAGGGGCTTCGCCGAAATTTAAAATTATAGAATTCTATGGTTAAGTGAGTGTGATAAAGCATTATTAGTCTGGTTGCCTTGTTCGTTGTGCTGAGCACCTCCCTCGAAGGACCCAAATATGGGACCAAGAGTGCTCACATTTATCCCGAACGCCCCAGCACTCGTGGCATGGGGGCAGAAGCCGAGGACTAGCCATCTCTCAAATTGGATAAACAGCCAAATAGAAGGTAATATTTTAAATTCTAACAAGCGTTTCATAGCGAACATGATACAAGTTTTCATACATACAGGACAAAACGAGCAAGTCTCATTCAAATATTACATTTTGTGAACACTCATCCGCGATAAGACGGGCACCCGGCAGAACACCCTCATAGTACATCTCGGGGTGGCGGTGCTCCTTGCCCTCCGGTGGCCCCTCCTTGATCAGCTTCACGGCGTCTAGCTTGACCCACTGCATTTTTACACGAGCGAAAGCCCGACGTGCACCTTCAATGCAGACGGATCGCTTGACGACCTCCAGCCATGGGCAGGCATCCACAAGCCGCCTCACCAGGCCGAAGAAGCTGTTCGGAAGGGCATCGCCAGGCCACAACCGGACTATGAAGCCCTTCATGGCATGATCGGCCGCCTTATGTAGCTCGACCATCTACTTCAGCTGGTCGCTCATTGGCACCGGATGTTCGGCCTCAGCATACTGAGACCAAAACAGCTTCTCCGTCGACCTTCCGTCCTCGGCCTGGTAAAATTGTGCGGCATCGGACACACTGCAGGGCAAATCCGCGAATGCTCCTGAAAAGCTCCGGATTCGGGTAAGTAATCGGTAATTCACTTTTACATGCTTGCTTTGCATATAGAAATTCTTACCCGCCGCTATCTTCTTCATCGCTTCGATCTCCTGAAGGGCCTTCTGGGCCTCGGCCTTGGCACTCTTCGCGCTCTCACGGGCCGCGGCAAGCTGAGACTCTCGCGTCTTCAAGTCAAGCTCCAATGCCTCATGCTTCGTCACAAGAGCCTAGAGCTCTTCCTGCACCTCGCCCACCCGAGCCTCGTGCCTCTCTCGCTCGGTGCGCTCCTTGGCCGCTGTATCTTCGGCCTTGGTCAGCGCTTGCTTCAGGGTCGCCACCTCAGTCATGGCCCCTGGCAAAACATACAATGATCCTGTCATTTTGCAATCGCGTCCTTTTATATATATACATACATATCTATAGACGGGGTATTACTTACCCTCGTTCTCCTTGAGCTGCCTCTTGGCAAGGCCGAGCTTTTCTTGGACCCATCAAGGTCCTGCTTCAGTACGACGACCTCCGCAGTTAGTGCAGCGGACGCCAGCAGAGAAGCCTGCATATGCATATTGACATACATATATTAGACTCCTGCGATATTATTTGATCCTCTGTTCGGCTTTTCTTTGTGAACACCGAACAAAGCATCAGGGGCTACTGTCCGCCCTTCACGATCAGCCTCGATGGCCTGGTTGGCTGCGTCCGAGTGGCCAGGGAAGAAGTCTGCCAGGACAGGAAGGCAAAGAGCCAAATTAGAGATTAGAAGCCGGCTCGACCAATAGCGCAGGGCGGTGTTGGCCTCGCCCAGCTGCTGCTGCAGGGCAGCGTTGGCCTCTGCAAAAGAAGGAGGAGAACAAGGTGTTAGTTACCAACAGAAAAAAGAATAGTCACCGGGGAGATCCGGCCCGACTGCTCAGCAGTCGGCCCGAATCTCGGGGACTACAACCCGCGGGTGTGATACCTCTTGAGCTTGCATTGGTTTTCCCCGAAGAGGAAGGGATGATGCAGCAAAGTAGCGTAAGTATTTCCCTCAGTTTTTGAGAACCAAGGTATCAATCCAGTAGGAGGCCACACTCAAGTCCCTCGTACCTGCACAAAACGATAGCTACTCGCAACCAACGCGATTAGGGGTTGTCAATCCCTTCAGGGTCACTTACGAGAGTGAGATCTGGTAGATATAATATTTTTGGTATTTTTGGTATAAAGATGCAAAGTAAAAATTAAAGGCAAAGTAAAAAAAGCAAAACAAGATTAAAGTGATGGAGATTGATATGATGAGAATAGACCCGGGGGCCATAGGTTTCACTAGTGGCTTCTCTCAAGAGCATAAGTATTCTACGGTGGGTGAACAAATTCCTGTTGAGCAATTGATAGAATTGAGCATAGTTATGAGAATATCTAGGCATGATCATGTATATAGGCATCACGTCCGTGACAAGTAGACCGAAATGATTCTACATCTACTACTATTACTCCACTCATCGACCGCTATCCAGCATGCATCTAGAGTATTAAGTTAAAAACAGAGTAACGCCTTAAGCAAGATGACATGATGTAGAGAGATAAATTCATGCAATATGAAATAAACCCCATCTTGTTATCCTCGATGGCAACGGCGCAATACGTGCCTTGCTGCCCCTTCTGTCACTGGGAAAGGACACCGCAAGATCAAACCCAAAGCTAAGCACTTCTCCCATGGCAAGAACTACCAATCTAGTTGGCCAAACCAAATGGATAATTGGACGGGACTTGCAAAGATAACCAATCATACATAAAAGAATTCAGAGAAGATTCAAATATTATTCATAGATAGACTTGATCATAAACCCACAATTCATCGGTCTCAACAAACACACCGCAAAAAGAAGATTACATCGAATAGATCTCCACAAGAGAGGGGGAGAACTTTGTATTGAGATCCAAAAAGAGAGAAGAAGCCATCTAGCTACTAACTATGGACCCGAAGGTCTGAGGTAAACTACTCACACTTCATCAGAGAGTCTATGATGATGTAGAAGCCCTCCGTGATGACGGCCCTCTCCGGCGGAGCTCCGGAACAGGCCCCAAGACGGGATCTCGTGGATACAGAAAGTTGCAGCGGTGGAATTAGGTTTTTGGCTCATGTTCTAATTGTTTGGGGGTACGTATGTATATATAGGAGGAAGAAGTACGTCGGTGGAGCATCGAGGGGCCCATGAGGCAGGGGGCATGCCCTGGGGGGGCGCCCCCCACCCTCGTGACTGCCTCTCTGGTGCCTTGGCGTAGGGTCCAAGTCTCCTGGATCACGTTCGGTGAGAAAATCACGTTCCCGAAGGTTTTATTCCTTTTGGACTCCGTCTGATATTCCGTTTCTTCGAAACACTGAAAGAGGCAAAAAATAGCAATTCTGGGCTAGGCCTCCGGTTAATAGGTTAGTCCCAAAAATAATATAAAAGTGGAAAATAAAGCCCAATATAGTCCAAAACAGTAGATAATATAGCGTGGAGCAATCAAAAATTATAGATACGTTGGAGACGTATCAGGCATCCCCAAGCTTAATTCCTGCTCGTCCTCGAGTAGGTAAATGATAAAAAGAGAATTTTTGATGCGGAGTGCTACTTGGCATAATTTCAATGCAAATCTTCTTAATTGTGATATGAATATTCAGATTCGAAAGATTCAAGACAAAAGTTTATATTGACATAAAAATAATAATACTTTAAGCATACTAACAAAGCAATTATGTCTTCTCAAAATAACATGGCCAAAGAAAGTTATCCCTACAAAATCATATAGTCTCGCTATGCTCTATCTTCACCACACAAAGTATTTAAATCATGCACAACCCCGATGACAAGCCAAGCAATTGTTTCATACTCTAACTTTTTCAATCTTCACGCAATACATGAGTGTGAGCCATGGATATAACACAATAGGTGGAATAGAATGGTGGTTGTGGAGAAGACAAAAAGGAGAAGATAGTCTCACATCAACTAGGCGTATCAATGGGCTATGGAGATGCCCATCAATAGATATCAATGTGAGTGAGTAGGTATTGCCATGCAATGGATGCACTAGAGCTATAAGTATATGAAAGCTCAAAAGGAAACTAAGTGGGTGTGCATCCAACTTGCTTGCTCATGAAGACCTAGGGCAATTTGAGGAAGCCCATCATTGGAATATACAAGCCAAGTTCTATAATGTAAAATTCCCACAAGTATATGAAAGTGTTAACATGAGAGACTCTCTACTATGAAGATCATGGTGCTACTTTGAAGCACAAGTGTGCTAAAAGGATAGTAGCATTGTCCCTTTTTATTTATTTTCTCTTTTTTTGGGCCTTCTTTTTTCTTTGGCCTTTCTATTTTTTTGGGACAATGCTCTATTAAATGATGACCATCACACTTTTCTTTTTCTTACAACTCAACAATTACAACTCGATACTAAAACATAGTATGACTCTATATGGATGCCTCCGGCGGTGTACCGGGATATGCAATGAATCAAGAGTGACAAGTATGAAAAAAATTATGAACGGTGGCTTTGCCACAAATACTATGTCAACTACATGATCATGCTAAGCAATATGACAATGATGAATGTGTCATGATGAACTAGATGGTGGAAAGTTGCATGGCAATATATCTCGGAATGGCTATGGAAATGCCATAATAGGTAGGTATGGTGGCTATTTTGAGGAAGGTATATGGTAGGTGTATGATACCGGCGAAAGGTGCGCGGTATTAGAGAGGCTAGCAAAGGTGGAAGGGTGAGAGTGCGTATAATCCATGGACTCAACACTAGTCATAAAGAACTCATATACTTATTGCAAAAATCTAGAAGTTATCAAAGCAAAGTATTACGCGCATGCTCCTAGGGGGATAGATTGGTAGGAAAAGACCATCGCTCGTCCCCGACCGCCACTCATAAGGAAGACAATCAATAAATCAATCATGCTCCGACTTCATCACATAACGGTTCACCATACGTGCATGCTACGGGAATCACAAACTTTAACACAAGTATTCTTTAAATTCACAACTACTCAACTAGCATGACTTTAATATTATCACCTCCATATCTCAAAACAATTATCATGCTTCAATATTTTCTTAGTATTCAATACACTCTAAAGAAAGTTTCACATATCTTGAATACCAAGCATATTATTATTAAGCGAATTACCATGCTATTAAGGGATCTCAAAATAATTTAAGTGAAGCATGAGAGATCAATAGTTTATTTAAAACAAATCCACCACCGTGCTCTAAAAGATCTAAGTGAAGCACATTGAGCAGAATTATAGCGCTCAAAAGATATAAGTGAAGCACATAGAGCAAAACTACTTAGCTCAAAAAGATATAAGTGAAGCACATAGAGCAAAACTATATAGCTCAAAAGATATAAGTGAAGCACATAGAGTATTCTACGAAATTCTAATTCATGTATGGCTCTCTCAAAAGGTGTGTACAGCAAGGATGATTGTGGCATACTAAAACACAAAGACACAAATAATACAAGACGCTCCAAGCAAAACACATATCATGTTGGTGAATAAAAATATAGCTCCAAGTAAATTACCGATGGAAGTGGATGAAAGAGGGGATGCCTTCCGGGGCATCCCCAAGCTTTGACTTTTTTGTGTACTTGGATTATCTTGGGGGTGCCTTGGGCATCCCCAAGATTAGGCTCTTGCCACTCCTTGTTCAATAATCCATCAAAAGAATTCACCCAAAACGTGAAAACTTCACAACACAAAACTTAAAGTAGAAAACTCGTGAGCTCCGTTAGCGAAAGATAACAAAAGACCACTTCAAGGTACTGTAATGAACTAATTATTTATTTATATTGGTGTTAAACCTACTGTATTCCAACTTCTCTATGGATTATAAACTATTTTACTAACCATAGATTCATCAAAATAAGCAATCAACACACGAAAAAACAGAATCTGTCAAAAACAGAACAGTCTGTAGTAATCTGTAGCTAGCGCAAGATCTGGAACCCCAAAAATTCTAAACTAAATTGCTGAACGTGAGGAATTTATCTATGAATCATCTGTAAAAATAATTAACTAAATAGCACTCTTCAAATAAAAATGACAGCAGTTCTCATGAGCGCTAAAGTTTCTGTTTTTTTACAGCAAGTTCAACAAGACTTTCCCCAAGTCTTCCCAACGGTTCTACTTGGCACAAACACTAATTAAACACAAAAAACACAACCAAAAAAGAGGCTAAATAATTTATTTATTACTAAGCAGGAGTAAAAAGCAAGGAATAAAAATAAAATTGGGTTGCCTCCCAACAAGCGCTATCGTTTAACGCCCCTAGCTAGGCATAAAAGCGAGGATAGATCTAGGTATTGCCATCTTTGGTAGGCAATCCATAAGTGGCTGTCATGATAGTTTCATATGTAATTTTATTTTGTTTCTTGGAAAGTGTACCATGCCCTTTTTTAATGGAAATTGAAATCTAATATTCCCTTCCTTCATATCAATAATCGCACCAACCGTTCTAAGGAAAGGTCTACCAAGAATAATAGGGCAAGAAGGATTGCAATCTATATCAAGAACAATGAAATCTACGGGCACATAATTTCTATTTTCAACAATAAGAACATCATTAATCCTTCCCATAGGTTTCTTAATAGTGGAATCCGCAAGATGCAAGTTTAGAGAGCAATCATCAAAATTACGGAAATCTAGCAAATCACACAAAGTCTTGGGAATAGTAGAGACACTAGCACCCAAATCACACAAAGCATAAAACTAATGATCTTTAATTTTAATTTTAATAGTTGGTTCCCACTCGTCATGGAGTTTTCTAGGGATAGAAACTTTCACCTCAAGTTTTTCTTCATAAGATTGCATCAAGGCATCAACAATATGTTTGGTGAAGGCTTTATGTTGACTATAAGCATGTGGAGAATTTAGCACGGATTGCAACAAGGAAATACAATCAATTAAAGAACAACTTTCATAATTAAATTCCTTGAAATCCAATATATTGGTTTTAGCAACATCTATATTTTTATTTCTTTCAATCCCACTTTCATCAATTTCATCATAAAGATCTAAATACTCCGAATTTTTAGAACGCCTTCTAGGTAAAGGAAGATCATATTCAGTTTCATCAAGATTCATATTACAAATCCAAGATTTAATAGGAGACACATCAATAACTTTTAGATCTTCATCTTGATTTTCATAGGAATTCGGTTTAGCGGCCATCTTATTGACTAAGGTGGCTTGCATATCCGAAATTTCAGCAGTCATCTTTTCTAGACGAGCAATTTGGGATCTTATACCATCAAATTCTTTAGACATATCATCAAGCTCTTTATTCATATAACTCATAAAACTTTTTTGTTCCTTAAGCTTGTTTCTAAAGAAATTATTATGCTCAAATTGCAAAACCATAAACTTCCTAACATTGGTTTCGATCTCCTCTAACGTTTTAAGGTGAAGATCACCAAATCTCGGTTGAGACATCGCGACAAATAAGCAAACTAGCACACGAGCAGACAAAAAGGCAAGCGGGCAAAAGAGGCAAATAGAGAGGGAGGATAGAGAGACAGGGCGAATAAAACGGCAAGGGTAAAGTGGGGGAGAGGAAAACGAGAGGCAAATGGCAAATAATGTAATGCGAGAGATAGGGATTGTGATGGGTACTTGGTATGTTGACTTTTTGCGTAGACTCCCCGACAACGGCAACAGAAATCCTTCTTGCTACCTCTTGAGCTTGCGTTGGTTTTCCTCGAAGAGGAAGGGATGATGCAGCAAAGTAGCATAAGTATTTCCCTCAGTTTTGAGAACCAAGGTATCAATCTAGTAGGAGGCCACGCTCAAGTCCCTCGTACCTGCACAAAACGATAGCTACTCGCAACCAACGCGATTAGGGATTGTCAATCCCTTCACAGTCACTTACGAGAATGAGATCTGGTAGATATAATATTTTTGGTATAAAGATGCAATGTAAAAGGTAAAGGCAAAGTAAAAAAGCAAAACAAGATTAAAGTGATGGAGATTGATATGATGAGAATAGACCCGGGGGCCATAGGTTTCACTAGTGGCTTCTCTCAAGAGCATAAGTATTCTACGGTGGGTGAACAAATTACTGTTGAGCAATTGACAGAATTGAGCATAGTTATGAGTATATCTAGGCATGATCATGTATATAGGCATCACGTCCGTGACAAGTAGACCGAAACGATTCTGCATCTACTACTATTACTCCACTCATCGACCGCTATCCAGCATGCATCTAGAGTATTATGTTAAAAACAGAGTAACGCCTAAAGCAAGATGACATGATGTAGAGAGATAAATTCATGCAATATGAAATAAACCCCATCTTGTTATCCTCGATGGCAACGATGCAATACGTTCCTTACTGCCCCTTCTATCACTGGCAAAGGACACCGCAAGATCGAACCCAAAGCTAAGCACTTCTCCCATGGCAAGAACTACCAATCTAGTTGGCCAAAACAAACGTATAATTCGAAGAGACTTGCAAAGATAACCAATCATACATAAAAGAATTCAGAGAAGATTCAAATATTATTCATAGATAGACTTGATCATAAACCCACAATTCATCGGTCTCAACAAACACACCGCAAAAAGAAGATTACATCGAATAGATCTCCACAAGAGAGGGGGAGAACTTTGCATTGAGATCCAAAAAGAGAGAAGAAGCCATCTAGCTACTAACTATGGACCCGAAGGTCTGAGGTAAACTACTCACACTTCATCGGAGAGGCTATGATGATGTAGAAGCCCTCCGTGATGACGGCCCTCTCCGGCGGAGCTCCGGAACAGGCCCCAAGATGGGATCTCGTGGATACAGAAAGTTGCGGTGGGGGAATTAGGTTTTTGGCTCCTGTTCTGATCGTTTGGGGGTACGTATGTATATATAGGAGGAAGAAGTACGTCGGTGGAGCATCGAGGGGCCCACGAGGCAGGGAGCGCCCTAGGGGGGCGCGCCCCCACCCTCGTGACCACCTCTCTGGTGCCTTGGCGTAGGGTCCAAGTCTCCTGGATCACGTTCGGTGAGAAAATCGTGTTCCCGAAGGTTTTAATCCGTTTGGACTCCGTCTGATATTCCGTTTCTTCGAAACACTGAAATAGGCAAAAAACAGCAATTCTGGGCTGGGCCTCCGGTTAATAGGTTAGTCCCAAAATAATATAAAAGTGGAAAATAAAGCCCAATATAGTCCAAAACAGTAGATAATATAGCATGGAGCAATCAAAAATTATAGATACGTTGGAGACGTATCAGGGTGCGCCAGCGCGCCCCCGCAGAGAAGGAAGGGGACTCACTCCGGCTTTCCGACAAGTCGGCAGTCCGCTTGGCCAGCTCCTCGACGTTGGCGTTGAAGTTGGTCACGCGAAGATTGTGGTAGTCCTGTGACAAAATTTTAGACAAGTATTAGTACTTGGAACTCGCTGATCAGAGTTCCCAGCCGCCTGCACAGCAGCCGGCCCGAAACTCGGGGACTACACCCAGTGGGTGCGCTGACGCGCCCCCACCGAAAAGAACAAGAAACAGAGACAAAGAAGAAGGGAACGTACCTGGATGGCTTCTCGCGATGCCATATACGCCTTGGTGCAGTTTTTGATGGCATCACCCTCGGCTCGGAGTTTGGCTTGGACGTCCAGAAGCGCCCGGTTCAATGGGCCCGTCCCGCCTCCCCGCACCCACCCAGTGGGCGCGGCGCTCGTTGCTTCGGTGTCCGGGATCATGGAGCTCGCGGCGCCGGTCTCCAGAGGGCGTGGCGCCGAAGCCGCCTTCGCAAGACGGCGACGCGTCGGCACGCCGACTTGGAGAACTAGGACCGCCACCACCTCGTCTTCAGTCGGCGGCACCGGCGGGTCCGCCGGCTGCTCACCTTGCGCGCTATCAAATGGCGGCGGTGGCGGCACGATCACGTCCGGCGTGGCGGTGTCGCCGCCATCCTTCTCCATGAGCGGGTTCTCGCCACCGGCCTCCCCAGTCTGCGCCGTGAACTCCGGGGGTGGTGGCGCGGAGTTCAGAGGAATAACAAAAACCGCCTACTGGGAGTGCGCGGCTTCTTCAGCTCGCTTCTTCACCGCATCGGCGGCCTCGGCCTCTGCCAGTCTCTTCTTGGCAGCGGCCTCCGCCTTCCCAGCCTCCGCCTTCTTCAGGCGGGCGGCCTCCTGCTCTTCACGCACCTCTCGTGCGTCCCGCTCTGTCGCCTCCCGAAGGTCGGCGGCAGGGTCAATCCACCGAGTGGTGGCGGAAGTCTCCGCCGACCCCACCATGGAGGCGGCACCGACCTTGTCAAGAGAGAGGGGAGCCCTGGAACCAAGGGTGACAAGCAAGTAAACTCAGACAAGATCAACGAAAGAAAAAATGAAAGCGCAAGAAAGGTAGCACTTACACGGAGACCAGCAGCGGCTTCTTCACTTCCTTGCGAAAGCGGTGAGCCTTTGCGGCCGCCTCGTCCCGCTTGGTCGCCGCGGCCGAGCTCTTGGGCTTCTTCGGCCGGCTGCCGAACAGGCTCGGCGTGGCCCTGCGCTTCTTCGTGCCGCCTTGGGCGTCCGGCGCGGCAGAGAGCTCGCGCCAGGCTGGCCGGCTCCTGGCTAATGGCGTGGGGCGACCTCCTCCGCGTCATCGTCAGGCCAGTCCTCGAAACTGGCCCCGAGCCTCGGGCCGCCCACTTCGCTGCTTCCTCCCTCGGCGTCATCCTCCAAGGCCGCCGCCCCCAAGTCGGGGTCGTCGACGTCGCTCTCCGCCTGGTCGGGGAGGAATTCATGGGCCGGCCCCACGGTGCCGGTTGCCGGATGGAGGGGGGTTCTGACCAAAGCCAATTGGTCAGATTGGACAAGACGGACTCGGCGGCAAAGGAGTCAAAGAAAAAGGAAAAGAAACAACTCATCATGGGCGGAGGGTTGGCGCGTGAATACGGCTCCTTGCCGAACTGCCACTCTCCCCTGAGCTCGCGGTTTGCAAGGTAGTTCACCATGTGGGCTACCTCCGCATGAGGCATCTCCTTGGTGCACAGACGACTCAGGTCCCGATGCCCGCTCATCTGGCAAATCATGTGGGGGCGACTTTGGAGTGGGAGCACTCGGCGCGCCACGAGGGCGGCCAGGAAATCCGGCCCGGTTAGGCCCTCCGACTGCATAAGCACTCGGAGTCGCGCGATGGCGCCGGCTCCTGCGGGCGTCAGCGTCCTGGCCCGATACGACCAGTTGGGCTGCCTCCCAGCCGGTGGGCCGATCACGTAGGCCGGCCGATTGACCCAGTCGCCCTCCACGAAGACACCCTTCACGTAGAAGTACGACCGCTGCCACATCTTCACCGACTTTATCAGCCGGATGGGAGGGAACGGGTTGTTGGCCCCAGACCTCCGCACGGCGATGAACACGCAGCACTGAGCCGGCACGCCCGCGGCTTGGGTGCCGAGCTTGGAGTAGAAGAACTCCCCCCAGAGCTCGATGGTGGGGAGAACGCCGAGGAAGCCTTCGCACAAGGCGACGAAGGCGGACAACAGTAGCACCGTGTTGGGGTGAGGTAGTGCGGCTGGAGACCGTAGAATTCGAGAAAGGCGCGGAAGAAGCCACTCGCCGGAAGGCCAAGGCCGCGTAGGCAGTACGAGCAGAAGACGACCCGCTCGCCCTCCTCCGGCGCCGGCAAGATTTCCTTCTTCGGCGCGAGGCGGACCCTCACGAAGTCCTTGCGGGGCAGTCGCCGTGTCATACGGAGGAAATCTATGTGATCATCGTGGACCTCCGAACTGTCCCAAGTGCCGGAGTGCACCGCGGGGGGCGTGGCGGTGGAAGAAGAGCTCATCAGGAACGGGTCACCGCGGCGCTCGGCGTGGCTTGGGGCGCGGCGGCGAGAGGAAGAAGAGGAGGAAGCAGTGAGGAGGAGGGGCGCGCGCGCTCCGCCGCTCCCCCTCCTCCCCCTACTTATAGACCAACGGGTTGCGAATCCGAGGGGCCGGGTGTGGGATTTACTGTGCCCACTACCCTACGCCTCCCACGTTTACCGCGCAAAGTTACTGCGTGCAGTAACTCCGCGGGAATCTCAACCGTCCGCCCCAGCCGCAGCGGATCCGCCCGCGTGCCGTGGCGTGGTAGTGGTGGGCCCCGCCTATAGGCGTGTCCCATCGCGCGCGTGGGTGGGCGGACTGGCCCGGCCGCATGTCGCCACGTGACAGGCCCGAAACGGGCGGTGGCCCGGAAGCTTAGCTAGCACGCCACTTGGATCCCGCCAAGGTGTTCGAAAATTTTGGACAAGCCAGATTGGGCGAGTCCGACTCCTGCCAGTCGGCCTGGCAGAAGCCGAACGAAGCTTCACTTCAAGCACTTGGAGAAAGGAAACTGTTGAGGGTCCTCGACCAGTCGCCCGCGGCGCCTCACCAGCTTTGGGGACTACTGTCGGAGTAATGCGCCACGGGTAGGCTAACCCGACGCCCATAACCTTTCAAGACATCGGGGCTGACCGTGCCCCTCGGGATGCCAAGGTAAAAAGCCACCTTCTAGGAGCCAGCTGGAGAAATAGTCGGCTGCCCGTAGACGGCCGAGTCCAGAAGGCGAGGTCGAGACGAGCCGACTCCTGCCAGGTGGCTTCCAGAGAAGCCGACTCCGAGGAGTCGGCCTGCGGCCCCTTCGAAGCCAGTACCCACATCAAGGGGGACGGGGCGGGAATGGCTATACAGTGCAGCCCATCCCCTCCCCTTCCTAAGGGCTGGCGCGGCCACAGTGCGCAGTACCAACGAGGAGCCCGCCCGGCGCGGCACTGTTGCCATGCCAGCCCTGACGTCACCACGGGCAGACGGAGTCCTCCTCCCACGACGGCCTGTCTGTATGGCCCAAGGATGACGGGCCCCATCAGTCAGCGAGAGTCTAGAAGATGGCGAAGAGCCCTACCAACCGGACCTGATGGGAGTCGGCCCCTAGGAGTCGGCCTGCTCCTCCCACGGGCCCCACGCGTCATTAACCAGACTAGACGGGGAGTGGCTACAGTAATCGCCCGCCATGACGGCGGTGCTGTAGCCATGATCCTTCGACCAAGCCTGCGTCATTAGAAGCGCGGCTACAGTTATCAGCAGCCAGCAAGACCCCCAAGCGGTGGGTACGGCCTGTCGGATCTGTACCAGACCAGTCAACGGGGCCCCCCGATCGACGGACCCCAGCTGTCGGCGGAGAAGTTGGCGGTCGAAGAGACTGACGGCTGGGCCTGCGCCCAGTCATATTACCCTTGTACCCCTGGGGGGTAGGCCTATATAAACCCCCAAGGCACCCATGCAAAGGGTTCGGACCCATTAGAACTAGACCAGACATATAGGAAGGAGAAAGCTAGCCTTGCCTTCTCCTACCTCCAGCATACAGCTCGAGGAGCACCCTTGTACTCACTTTGCCTTAGTGATCATGCGGAGACCCCGAAAAGCAGGATTGGGGGTGTTATCTCCTAGGAGAGCTCCGAACCTGGGTAAAGTACGCCGGCGATCGTGTCTACGCCTAATCCCGCTTATGGGCACCGGCGACGTTCTACTCGCTCCCACCATGATAAGCCATCCTTTGGCATATGTCGCACCCAACCCTCGACAAACTCAGCGCGAAGACGAGTCGTGAGCTGACTGAGGAGACCAGACGTACATGCCGTCAGGATGATGTCATCGACATAGAGCAACAAGTAGGCCGTGACAGAGCCCTGATGATAGATGAAGAGCGAGGCGTCCGAGCGGGTAGAGCGGAACCCAAGCTGGTGAAGAAACACCGCGATGCGCTGGTACCAAGCACGCGGAGCCTGCTCGAGTCCGTACAAGGACCGCGAAAGCAGGCACACGTGGTCGGGAAGCGCTGGGTCAACAAACCCGGTGGGCTGCTAGCAGAAGACCTGCTCCTCGAGGTGACCATGGAGGAAGGCGTTGGAGACGTCCATCTGGTGCACCGGCCAAGCACGGGAGACCGCAAGGTGGAGAACCGTGCGTATCGTGCCAGGCTTGACGACTGGAGCGAAGGTGTCAGTGAAGTCGATGCCAGCACGCTGTCGGAAGCCACGAATGACCCAGCGCGCTTTTTAGCGATCAAGGGTACCATCAGGACGGAGCTTGTGTTTAAAGACCCACTTCCCGGTAATCACGTTGGCATGCCAGGGACGGGGAACAAGCTGCCACGTCCGGTTGCGCAACAGGGAATCAAACTCCACTTGCATCTTAGCCATCCGAAGCGGGTCACGAAGAGCGGCTCGAATGGAGGACGGCAACGACGACGGCTCAAAGGTGGACGCCGCATGGACGTAGTCATCCGAGGCGTAGCGTGAGCTCAGGCAAAAAACGACCTTACGGGCGCGGGTGACCGGACCGACCACAGGCGCCAGGGGGGCCGCAGGCAACAGGTGCGCCGAGGGGGCCGGGGGGGCGGGGGTGCCGCAGGCACCAACGTCGGGGGTGCCTGGGGCGCCAGCGCCGCTACTGGAGGAGGCACCGCATACGGGAGGCGCGCTTCAAAGGCAGGGGCGGGCCAAGGGGAACCTCCCGGAAGGGGCGTCGAGGTTCCCGCATCACCAGTGAGGGGAGAAACGGTCGGGGGTACCTGCTGAAACGGAAACACATGCTCATCAAAGTAAACATGCCGGGAGGTGAACACATGGTGGGAGACGGGATCATAGCACCGATATCCCTTGGAGTTAGAGGGGTAGCCGATGAAGATGCAAGCGATAGATCGAGGTGCATGCTTGTGAGAAGCAGTGTCGGCAATGCTAGAATAGCAAAGGCACCCAAAAATATGCAAGTTGTCATAAGACGGGGGCGTACCAAAGAGAAGATGGTGAGGTGCGTAGTTCCACCGTGGGCGGCAGGGTCTAATGTTAAGAAGAAGTGATGCAGTGGCGAGTGCTTCCGGCCAGAAACGAGGCGACACATTGGCATGAAACAGGAGCGTGCGAACACAGTCATTCAGAGTGCGAAGGACACGTTCGGCTCGACCGTTCTGCTGTGAAGTGTACGGGCATGTGAGACGGAACACTGTGCCGTGATGCGACAAAAAGGTGCGGAAAGCGAGATTGTCAAACTCTTTTCCATTGTCCGTCTAAAGCACAAGGATGGGACACCCAAACTGTTGGGGAACGTAGTAATTTCAAAAAAATTCCTACACACACGCGAGATCATGGTGATGCATAGCAACGAGAGGGGATAGTGTGATCTACGTACCCTCGTAGACCGACATCGGAAGCGTTATAACAATGCGGTTGATGTAGTCCTACGTCTTCACGGCCCGATCGATCAAGCACCGAAACTATGGCACCTCCGAGTTTTAGCACACGTTCAACTCGATGACGATCCCCGGACTCCGATCCAGCAAAGTGTCAGGGAAGAGTACCGTCAGCACGATGGCGTGGTGACGATCTTGATGTTCTACCGTCGCAGGGCTTCGCCTAAGCACCGCTACAATATTATCGAGGAGTATGGTGGAAGGGGGCACCGCACACGGCTAAGAAAATGATCACGTGGATCAACTTGTGAGTCTACGGGTGCCCCCTGCCCCCGTATATAAAGGAGCAAGGGGAGGAGGCCGGCCGGCCCTAGGGCGCGCCAAGGAGGAGGAGTCCTCCTCCTAGTAGGAGTAGGACTCCCCTCTTTCCTACTCCTACTAGGAGGGGGAAAGGAAGGGGGAGAGGGAGAAGGAAAGGGGGGCGCTGCCCCCCTCTTCTAGTCCAATTCGGACCAGAGGGGGAGGGGGCGCGCGGCCCACCCTGGCCGCCCCTCTCTCTCCACTAGGGCCCATAAGGCCCATTACTTCTCCCGGGGGGGTTCCGGTAACCCTCCGGCACTCCGGTTTTCTCCGAAATCATCCGGAAAACTTCCGGTGTCCGAATATAGCTGTCCAATATATCAATCTTTATGTCTCAACCATTTCAAGACTCCTCGTCATGTCCGTGATCACATCCGGGACTCCGAACTAACTTCGGTATATCAAAACTCATAAACTCATAATATAACTATCATCGAAACCTTAAGCGTGCGGACCCTACGGGTTCGAGAACAATGTAGACATGACCAAGACATGTCTCCGGTCAATAATAAATAGCGGAACCTGGATGCTCATATTGGCTCCCACATATTCTACGAAGATCTTTATCGGTCAGACCGCATAACAACATGCGTTGTTCCCTTTGTCATCGGTATGTTACTTGCCCGAGATTCGATCGTCGGTATCTCAATACCTAGTTCAATCTCGTTACCGACAAGTCTCTTTACTCGTCTCGTAATACATTATCTCGCAACTAACTCATAAGTTGCAATGCTTGCAAGGCTTATGTGATGTGCATTACCGAGAGGGCCCAAAGATACCTCTCCGACAATTGGAGTGACAAATCCTAATCTCGAAATACGCCAACCCAACATTTACCTTTGGAGACACCTGTAGAGCTCCTTTATAATCACACAGTTACGTTGTGACGTTTGGTAGCACACAAAGTGTTCCTCCGGCAAACGGGAGTTGCATAATCTCATAGTCATAGGAACATGTATAAGTCATGAAGAAAGCAATAGCAACATACTAAACGATCGGGTGCTAAGCTAATGGAATGGGTCATGTCAATCACATTATTCTCCTAATAATGTGATCCCATTAATCAAATGACAACACATGTTTATGGTTAGGAAACATAACCTTCTTTGATTAACGAGCTAGTCAAGTAGAGGCATACTAGTGACGTTTAGTTTGTCTATGTATTCACACAAGTATTATGTTTTCGGATAATACAATTCTAGCATGAATAATAAACATTTATCATGATATAAGGAAATAAAATAATAACATTATTATTGCCTCTAGGGCATATTTCCTTCAGTCTCCCACTTGCACTAGAGTCAATAATCTAGATTACACAGTAATGATTCTAACACCTAGGGAGCTTTGGTGCTGATCATGTTTTGCTCGTGGAAGAGGCTTAGTCAACGGTTCTGCAACATTCAGATCCATATGTATCTTGCAAATCTCTATGTCTCCCACCTGGACTAGATCCCGGATGGAATTGAAGCGTCTCTTGATGTGCTTGGTTCTCTTGTGAAATCTGGATTCCTTTGCCAAGGCAATTGCACCAGTATTGTCACAAAAGATTTTCATTGGACCCGATGCACTAGGTATGACACCTAGATCGGATATGAACCCCTTCATCCAGACTCCTTCGTTTGCTGCTTCCGAAGCAGCTATGTACTCCGCTTCACATGTAGATCCCGCCACAACGCTCTGTTTAGAACTGCACCAACTGACAGCTCCACCGTTTAATGTAAACACGTATCCGGTTTGCGATTTAGAATCGTCCGGATCAGTGTCAAAGCTTGCATCAACGTAACCATTTACGATGAGCTCTTTGTCACCTCCATATATGAGAAACATATCCTTAGTCCTTTTCAGGTATTTCAGGATGTTCTTGACCGCTGTCCAGTGATCCACTCCTGGATTACTTTGGTACCTCCCTGCTAGACTTATAGCAAGACACACATCAGGTCTGGTACACAGCATTGCATACATGATAGAGCCTATGGCTGAAGCATAGGGAACATCTTTCATTTTCTCTCTATCTTCTGCATTGGTTGGGCATTGAGTCTTACTCAATTTCACACCTTGTAACACAGGCAAGAATCCTTTCTTTGCTTGATCCATTTTGAACTTCTTCAAAATTTTATCAAGGTATGTGCTTTGTGAAAGTCCAATTAAGCGTCTTGATCTATCTCTATAGATCTTAATGCCCAATATGTAAGCAGCTTCATCGAGGTCTTTCATTGAAAAACTTTTATTCAAGTATCCCTTTATGCTATCCAGAAATTCTATATCATTTCCGATTAGTAATATGTCATCTACATATAATATCAGAAATGCTACAGAGCTCCCACTCACTTTCTTGTAAATACAGGCTTCTCCAAAAGTCTGTACAAAACCAAATGCTTTGATCACACTATCAAAGCGTTTATTCCAACTCCGAGAGGCTTGCACCAGTCCATAAATGGATCGCTGGAGCTTGCACACTTTGTTAGCTCCCTTTGGATCGACAAAACCTTCCGGCTGCATCATATACAACTCTTCTTCCAGAAATCCATTCAAGAATGCAGTTTTGACATCCATCTGCCATATTTCATAATCATAAAATGCGGCAATTGCTAACATGATTCGGACAGACTTAAGCATCGCTACGGGCGAGAAGGTCTCATCGTAGTCAATCCCTTGAACTTTGTAGACAGTAACATTACCGTCAACGTCAGTCTTCTTCTTGAAGATCCATTTATTCTCAATTGCTTGCCGATCTTTGGGAAAGTCAACCAAAGTCCACACTTTGTTCTCATGCATGGATCCCATCTCAGATTTCATGGCTTTAAGCCATTTTGCGGAATCTGGGCTCACCATCGCTTCTCCATAGTTCGTAGGTTCATCATGATCTAGTAGCATGACTTCCAGAACAGGATTACCGTACCACTCTGGTGCGGATCTTACTCTGGTTGATCTACGAGGTTCAGTAGTATCTTATTCTGAAGTTTCATGATCATTATCATTAGCTTCCTCACTAATTGGTGTAGGTGTCACAGAAACCGGTTTCTGTGATGTACTACTTTCCAATAAGGGAGCAGGTACAGTTACCTCATCAAGTTCTACTTTCCTCCCACTCACTTCTTTCGAGAGAAACTCCTTCTCTTGAAAGTTTCCGAATTTAGCAACAAAAGTCTTGCCTTCGGATCTGTGATAGAAGGTGTATCCAATAGTTTCCTTTGGATATCCTATGAAGACACATTTCTCCGATTTGGGTTCGAGCTTATCAGGTTGAAGCTTTTTCACATAAGCATCGCAGCGCCAAACTTTCAGAAACGACAACTTTGGTTTCTTGCCAAACCACAGTTCATAAGGCGTCGTCTCAACGGATTTTGATGGTGCCCTATTTAACGTGAATGCGGCTGTCTCTAGAGCATAACCCCAAAACGATAGCGGTAAATCAGTAAGGGACATCATAGATCGCACCATATCAAGTAAAGTATGATTACGACGTTTGGACACATCATTACGCTGTGGTGTTCCGGGTGGCGTGAGTTGCTATACTATTCCGCATTGTTTCAAATGTACACCAAACTCGTAACTCAAATATTCTCCTCCACGATCAGATCATAGGAACTTTATTTTCTTTTTACGATGATTTTCAACTTCACTCTAAAATTCTTTGAACTTTTCAAATGTTTCAGACTTATGTTTCATTAAGTAGATATACCCATATCTGCTTAAATCATTTGTGAAGGTGAGAAAATAACGATATCCACCACGAGCTTCAACATTCATTGGACCACATACATCTGTATGTATGATTTCCAACAAATCTGTTGCTCTCTTCATAGTACCAGAGAACGGCGTTTTAGTCATCTTGCCCATGAGGCACGGTTCGCAAGTACCAAGTGATTCATAATCAAGTGGTTCCAAAAGTCCATCAGTATGGAGTTTCTTCATGCGCTTTACACCGATATGACCTAAACGGCAATGCCACAAATAAGTTGCACTATCATTATTAACTCTGCATCTTTTGGCTTCAACATTATGAATATGTGTATCACTACTATCGAGATTCATCAAGAATAGACCACTCTTCAAGGGTGCATGACCATAAAAGATATTACTCATATAAATAGAACAACCATTATTCTCCGATTTAAATGAATAACCGTCTCGCATCAAACAAGATCCAGATATAATGTTCATGCTCAACGCTGGCACCAAATAACAATTATTTAGGTCTAATACTAATCCCGAAGGTAGATGTAGAGGTAGCGTGCCGACCGCGATCACATCGACTTTGGAACCATTTCCCACGCGCATCGTCACCTCGTCCTTAGCCAATCTTCGCTTAATCCGTAGTCCCTGTTTCGAGTTGCAAATGTTAGCAACAAAACCAGTATCAAATACCCAGGTGCTACTGCGAGCATTAGTAAGGTACACATCAATAACATGTTTATCGCATATACCTTTGTTCACCTTGCCATCCTTCTTATCCGCCAAATACTTGGGGCAGTTCCGCTTCCAGTGACCAGTCTGCTTGCAGTAGAAGCACTCAGTTTCAGGCTTAGGTCCAGATTTGGGTTTCTTATCTTGAGCAACAACTTGCTCGCTGTTTTTTTTGAAGTTCCCCTTCTTCTTCCCTTTGCCCTTTTTCTTGAAACTAGTGGTCTTGTTGACCATCAACACTTGATGCTCCTTCTTGATTTCTACCTCCGCAGCTTTCAGCATTGCGAAGAGCTCGGGAATAGTCTTATTCATCCCTTGCATATTATAGTTCATCACGAAGCTCTTGTAGCTAGGTGGCAGTGATTGGAGAATTCTGTCAATGACGCAATCATCTGGAAGATTAACTCCCAATTGAATCAAGTGATTATTATACCCAGATATTTTGAGTATATGCTCACTGACAGAACTGTTCTCCTCCATCCTGCAGCTATAGAACTTATTGGAGACTTCATATCTCTCAATCCGGGCATTTTCTTGAAATATTAACTTCAACTCCTGGAACATCTCATATGCTCCATGACGTTCAAAACATCGTTGAAGTCCCGATTCTAAGCCGTAAAGCATGGCACACCGAACTATCGAGTAGTCATCGGCTTTGCTCTGCCAGACGTTCATAACATCTGGTGTTGCTCCAGCAGCAGGCCTGGCACCCAGCGGTGCTTCCAGGACATAATTCTTCTGTGCAGCAATGAGGATAATCCTCAAGTTACGGACCCAGTCCGTGTAATTGCTACCATCATCTTTCAACTTTGCTTTCTCAAGGAACGCATTAAAATTCAACGGAACAACAGCACGGGCCATCTATCTACAATCAAACATAAATAAGCAAGATACTATCAGGTACTAAGTTCATGATAAATATAAGTTCAATTAATCATATTACTAAAGAACTCCCACTTAGATAGACATCCCTCTAATCCTCTAAGTGATCACGTGATCCAAATCAACTAAACCATGTCCGATCATCACGTGAGATGGAGTAGTTTCATTGGTGAACATCACTATGTTGATCATATCTACTATATGATTCACGCTCGACCTTTCGGTCTCCGTGTTCCGAGGCCATATCTGTATATGCTTGGCTCGTCAAGTATAACCTGAGTATTCCGCGTGTGCAACTGTTTTGCACCCGTTGTATTTGAACGTAGAGCCTATCACACCCGATCATCACGTGGTGTCTCAGCACGAAGAACTTTCGCAACGGTGTATACTCAGGGAGAACACTTCTTGATAATTAGTGAGAGATCATCTTAAAATGCTACCGTCAAACAAAGCAAGATAAGATGCATAAAAGATAAACATCACATGCAATCAATATAAGTGATATGATATGGCCATCATCATCTTGTGCTTGTGATCTCCATCTTCGAAGCACCGTCATGATCACCATTGTCACCGGCGCGACACCTTGATCATCATGGTAGCATCGTTGTCGTCTCGCCAATCTTATGCTTCCACGACTATCGCTACCGCTTAGTGATAAAGTAAAGCATTACAATGCAATTGCATTGCATACAATAAAGCGACAACCATATGGCTCCTGCCAGTTGCCGATAACTCGGTTACAAAACATGATCACCTCATACAATAAAATTTAGCATCATGTCTTGACCATATCACATCACAACATGCCCTGCAAAAACAAGTTAGACGTCTTCTAGTTTGTTGTTGCAAGTTTTACGTGGCTTCTGCGGGCTTAAGCAAGAACCAATCTTACCTACGCATCAAAACCACAACGATAGTTTGTCAAGTTGGTGCTGTTTTAACCTTCTCAAGGACCGGGCGTAGCCACACTCGGTTCAACTAAAGTTGGAGAAACTGACACCCGTCAGCCACCTGTGTGCAAAGCACGTCGGTAGAACCAGTCTCGCGTAAGCGTACGCGTAATGTGGGTCCGGGCCGCTTCATCCAACAATACCGCCGAACCAAAGTATGACATGCTGGTAAGCAGTATGACTTATATCGCCCACAACTCACTTGTGTTCTACTCGTGCATATAACATCAACACATAAAACATGGCTCTGATACCACTGTTGGGGAACGTAGTAATTTCAAAAAATTTCCTACGCACACGCAAGATCATGGTGATGCATAGCAACAAGAGGGGATAGTGTGATCTACGTACCCTCGTAGACCGACAGTGGAAGCGTTATAACAACGCGGTTGATGTAGTCGTACGTCTTCACGGCCCGACCGATCAAGCACCGAAACTACGGCACCTCCGAGTTTTAGCACACGTTCAGCTCGATGATGATCCCCGGACTCCGATCCAGCAAAGTGTCGGGGAAGAGTTCCGTCAGCACGACGGCGTGGTGACGATCTTGATGTTCTACCGTCGCAGGGCTTCGCCTAAGCACCGCTACAATATTATCGAGGAGTATGGTGGAAGGGGGCACCGCACACGGCTAAGAAAACGATCACGTGGATCAACTTGTGTGTCTAGGGGTGCCCCTGCCCCCGTATATAAAGAAGCAAGGGGAGGAGGCCGGCCGGCCCTAGGGCGCGCCAAGGAGGAGGAGTCCTCCTCCTAGTAGGAGTAGGACTCCCCTCTTTCCTACTCCTACTAGGACGGGGAAAGGAAGGGGGAGAGGGAGAAGGAAAGGGGGGCGCCGCCCCCCTCTCCTAGTCCAATTCAGACCAGAGGGGGAGGGGGCGCGCGGCCCACCCTGGCCGCCCCTCTCTCTCTCCACTAGGGCCCATAAGGCCCATTACTTCTCCCGGGGGGTTCCGGTAACCCTCCGGCACTTCGGTTTTCTCCGAAATCATCCGGAACACTTCCGGTGTCCGAATATAGCCATCCAATATATCAATCTTTATGTCTCGACCATTTCGAGACTCCTCGTCATGTCCGTGATCACATCTGGGACTCCGAACTAACTTCGGTACATCAAAACTCATAAACTCATAATATAACTGTCACCGAAACCTTAAGCGTGCGGACCCTACGGTTTCGAGAACAATGTAGACATGACCGAGACATGTCTCCGGTCAATAACCAATAGCGGAACCTGGATGCTCATATTGGCTCCCACATATTCTACGAAGATCTTTATCGGTCAGACCGCATAACAACATACGTTGTTCCCTTTGTCATCGGTATGTTACTTGCCCGAGATTCGATCGTCGGTATCTCAATGCCTAGTTCAATCTCGTTACCGGCAAGTCTCTTTACTCGTTTTGTAATACATCATCTCACAACTAACTCATTAGTTGCAATGCTTGCAAGGCTTATGTGATGTGCATTACCGAGAGGGGCCAGAGATACCTCTCCGACAATCGGAGTGACAAATCCTAATCTCGAAATACGCCAACCCAACATTTTCCTTTGGAGACACCTGTAGAGCTCCTTTATAATCACCCAGTTACATTGTGACGTTTGGTAGCACACAAAGTGTTCCTCCGGCAAACGGGAGTTGCATAATCTCATAGTCATAGGAACATGTATAACTCATGAAGAAAGCAATAGCAACATACTAAACGATCGGGTGCTAAGCTAATGGAATGGGTCATGTCAATCACATTATTCTCCTAATAATGTGATCCCGTTAATCAAATGACAACACATGTTTATGGTTGGGAAACATAACCATCTTTGATTAACGAGCTAGTCAAGTAGAGGCATACTAGTGACGTTTAGTTTGTCTATGTATTCACACAAGTATTATGTTCCCGGATAATACAATTCTAGCATGAATAATAAACATTTATCATGATATAAGGAAATAAAATAATAACATATTATTGCCTCTAGGGCATATTTCCTTCACAAACTGCGTGCGGACATAGGAGTAAAAAGTCGTCAAGGTAGAGAGTGCATCCGACTTCCCGCGCAAAGGAAAAGTCCACACGTAATGAGAATAATCATCAAGAATGACCAGATAATATAAATAGCCCGAGTTACTGGGAACCAGAGAGGTCCACACATTGCTATGAATCAACTGAGAAGCAAAAGAAGCAATGGTGGTGGAATTATTAAACGGCAGGCGAACATGTTTGCCAACTCGATAGGCATGACAAGTGTGATCCTCGATCTTATTGCAACTGAAACTGAAACACCTAAGAATATGACGAAGTGTGACAGGGTTGGGATGACCCAAGCGAGCGTGCCAGATATCGATTCCAGCGAGAGAGCAACCGGTGCGGTGGTGGTGGATGAAGGCGAGTGCACCTTATAGAGCTCGTCGGGGCTGTCACATCGGTGAAGTACCATCCTGGTTCGAGCGTCTTTGACACAAAAACCGAACTCGTCAAATTCAACGGTAACAGGATTTTCACGAGTGAAATAACGAACAGAAATGAGATTCTTAATAAGATGATGTGACACGAGTATGTTAGACAAAGATAATGGGGTAGAACTAGAAGGAAAAGAAGTGTGCCCAATGTGTGTGATAGGAAGTGTGGAACCGTCGCCGACAATGATGCGGCGGTCGATGGAGACAGGAGTGAAGGAGGCAAGGTTACCAGGATGAGCAAACATGTGAACCGTAGCACCGGTGTCCATGTACCAATCACCACCTCCAGTGTAGTTGTTCGGCGTAGGAGCGGCATGCAGTGCGGGGAGGAGCATCGGGTCCCAGGGCGCCGGCGGTAGGGCCGGCGAGGGGGGCGAAGACGCCATGGGTAGGCCGTAGCCGCCGTTCGGCTGCGGCGGTGGGTACTCTCTATACGGTATGGGTAGCAGCCACGGCTGCGACTGCAGTTCCGGGTAGGCCGTATGGCCCGCCGGAAAAACCTGCTGGCCCGCTGACAGATGCTGCAGGTGCGGGGCGTCGTCGGGATGCTGCCCAACGGGCGAGTGCTGGCCTGCTGACGACCCCCCACCAGTACCCGGGAGACCCGTACACGGGCTTAGCCCCGTACGTGGGAACGGGCGCGTCGAACGCCCCGCGCAACAGCAAGGGGTCGACGGGCAGAGTCGATGCTAGCGGTGGGGCAACGACGGACTGGCCGGAGAGCACCGACGGTGGGACGGCGACATACGCCAGCGGGAGCAATGGAGCCGAGCCGGGCGACATGTCAGGACGGGCTGGCGGGGTGATGCCGAACGCGCCATAGGTGTCGGCCGCCCCGTACGGCGACGGGGCCGCACCGTAGGACACCGGCGGCAGAGCCGCGCCAGGGGGCACCGGCGGCGGGACGATAAAGACGGCGGCAAACGGGCTAGTGGACGCCATCGGGGCTGGCGAGCGACCGGAGTGGCGCGCGGGTCGGGCAGGCGGCAGCAACGACATGGCGCTCGGCGGCTCAAATCAACCAGAGACGCTCACGCCTACGTGCAAAGCTAGCTTCAAAGCTAGCAGGCACGCAGCTTGATGGATCTTTAGGAACAGTGCACAGTACACACAGCTAGGAACGTGCGTACACGAACTTGGTTTGGCTAGCGATGCAGTGCGATCGGGCCAGGGAGCGAGCGGGTTAGCGGCTAGTGAGCGGCGGTTTGCGGCGGCTGACGTTTAGCAGCGGGCGTGGGCGCGCGCGGCTGCAGCGGATCGGTCAACACTGCAGCTGGCTAGCGAGTTGGCGACGCGAGGACGATCTGGCGAGGTAGCGATGCAGCGCGATCGGGCCAGGAAGGGAGGAGCGGCGGCGGGCGCGGGTGACGCATGGTCAACGGCGGCGGCGCGCGAGGAGGCGCGCGGCGGTGGCGGCGGCAGCGGAAGGCGAGGATTAAAACCTAAAAACTGATAACATGTAAGATGTTGTAATTGCACAATGTATTGCTCTTCATGCATAGGCACGTGTATATGATGTACAAAGGTGGGTCACGGACCTCAACTATACATGAAACTAGGAGACTGGTCTAAGATGGGCCCAACACACAATATGCACATAACAGATATACTCAACACCAACCCACAAGGGCGTTCTCCATAAGGTACGCGGTTGTGGGGCTAATGGTAAGAACCTCCTTCTACGTAGATGACGCGGACGTGTTCGCAAGCCTCATCAAAAGGGATATCAACAATCTTGCAGCCATCTTAAGAGATTTTGGTGAGGTCACGGGGCTGGATTTTTTTTAAACTATGATGATTTTTATAGCAAATTCGGAAACTATACACCCTAATGCAGGAAAATCAAAAGTATCACCCTGTCGGCCTCCTGTTGGCCGAAGAGAGACTTTTTGGCCTATCATTGGCTGAAGAGGGACTTTTCGCCCTACCATTGACCGAAGAGGGAGTTTTCGGCCAACCGCTGGCCAAAAAGGACTTTTCGGCCAACAGTTGGCCAAAGAGTCCCTCTTCGACCAACACCGGCTCTACTGTTTTAGAAAATTCATATCAATTAGGATTTTTAGTATTTTAATTTGATTCTTTTTGCATTAGATTAGAAATTTTATGAAGTTTTTGTAGATATCAAGTTTGACTAGATTTGAAAGTTTGAATTTGAATTTTTATGAATTTGCTCAAATCACTAGATTGCCTATAATTTGAGCTAGGAGTATTCTTTTTAGATGGTTCCTTTTGCTACTGGTTCTTTGTGACTTTGTTTATCAGTAGTAACTAATTGGCGAATTTTAGGATTATTTAAAATTAGGTTTTCACAAAACAGTTTTGTTTTAGTGTTTTATATGTTTTGTGCTATTTCTTTTAATTCTAATTTCTTTAAATTGTTTTCTTTATTTTTTGACATATGCTTTTAGTTTCTGTTAAGTTATTAGTAGATATTTTATTTGTAGTATTTTTTTGTATTTTATTTCTTTTATCCTCCATTTTCTTTCTCGTCGTTTTTTCCCTCCATTTTCTCCTGCTATTTTCTTTGCCACCATTTTTTCCTGCCATTCTTTGCCGCCATTCTCTCCTGCCATTTTCTTTCCCGTCATTTTATTTGCCGCCATTCTCTCCCTCCATTTTCTCCCGCCATTTTATTTCCTGCCATTCTCTCTCGCCATTTTCTTTCCCGCTATTTTCTTTTCCGCCATTCTCTCCCGCCATCTTCTTTCTCGCCTTTTTCACTTCTCAACTTATAAAACGAGCCTCATGTTGTCCACGACCGTAGATAACATCGTCTGACACGGTCTGTGTCTCCTGCGTCGCTGCTGCTGGTAGAGTGTGAAACACTGTCTGAGAGAAGTCATATGTGTTTGCAGCTTCGTCATCATCATTGGAGAGTGTTTCACACCTATGACTTTTCTCACACAGTGTTTCACACTCCACATGAAGGCATCATAGTCATCCTCCGTCGATGCAGCACTCCTTATTGTGGCGGGAGAGAATGGCGGGAGAAAATGGTGGCAAAGAAGATGGCGGGAAAGAAAATGGAGGGAAAAAGATTGAGGAAAAGTATTTTTTTCATGTATAAAACGGCAATGGTTGTAAAGGATTTATAAGGAACTTTTGAATATAAACTCCTATGAAGCTCAAAACAAGTTTTCTAGTAGGATAAAAGAAATAAAATACAAAAAATTTATTACAAATAAAATAGCTACTGATAACTAAACAGAAACAAAAAGAATATGAAAAAAACTAAACAAAAAAAAATTAAAGCAATTAAAATTAAAAGAAATGGCATAAAACCTATACAACACTAAAACAGGACTGTTTTCATAAAAACATAATTTTAATTAATTATAAATTCGCCAATTAATTACTACTGATAAACAATGTCATAAAGAACCCGTAGCAAAAAGAATCATCTGACAAAAATACTCCTAGCTCAAATTATAGGCAATCTAGTGATTTGAGCAAATTCATGAAAATTCAAATTCAAACTTTCAAATCTAGTCAAACTTGATATCTACAGAAACTTCATAAAATTTCTAATCTAATGCAAAAAGAATCAAATTAAAATACTAAAAATCTTAATTGATATGAATTTTCTAAAACAGTAGAGCAGGTGTTGGCCGAAGAGGGACTCTTTGGTCAACTGTTGGCCGAAAAGTCCTTTTTGGCCCACGGTTGGCCGAAAAGTCTCTCTCTTCGGCCAACATGAAGCTGACAGGCTGATACTTTTGATTTTTCTGCATTAGGGTGTATAGTTTCCGAATTTGCTATAAAAATCATCATAGTTTCAGAAAAAATCGACGGGGCTGCACACCAACTTTCAAAAGAGCTCGGTCGTGCCAATACGTTGCAACCACATCAACCTCGATCATATTCTACAAAGCTTGACGGCAACAAGAGCATCCTTCCCGATGAGACATTTGGATCTTCCCATCTTGGTTTGGCATCTAAAGAAGGTGGATTTCCAACACCTTGAAGACAATGCAGCCAGAAAATTGGTAACTCTGGAGGGTCAAAACTTCACCACCATTGGGCACACGGCGCTTGTCAAGTTAGTTATCACCTCCAAGTGCTCTACTCCATTACACCAATTGTGGTTTCTCCGAGAACTCTTCATAACCTCAACAATATCAAGTTGGCATTCCTTTGGTCTGCCTCCGATAAAACTACCGGCGCTAAGTGCGAGGTCAATTAGGAGGTCATTTGTCGACCACTTGAGTATGGTAGTCTTGGTGTGCTCAACAACGTATATTCACGCATGCTTTGCGACTACGTTGGTTATGGTACGAATTGAAGGAGCCCTCCAAACTTTGGGTGGAATTGGAAAACCCTTGTAGTGAGGAAAACCCTTGGGACTCCCCTTGGCTTCTTGGTCGTAAGCCCAACAATATCGCCCCTCTCATTTATGAGATCTTGAGAAGAAAAAACCGGAAAGTGCGCGAAGCGCTTAAGGACAATGCCTGGATCCTTAAAATAAATCCTCCCTCCATCGTGTCCGTCGAGCACATTGGGGAGTTCTTCACTCTTAGGATGCTTGCCATCGACTTCCACCTTAATGAGATTACCGAGGATGATATTGTGTGAAAGCATGCAAATGAGGGGTTTACTCGGCGGCCTCCGCTTACAAGGTCCAATTTTTGGGCTTGGTCCTCTCCCCCTTGGATCGCATGGTATGGAGAATCGGGCGCCGCCAAAGGCAAGGTTTTTGCTTGGTTGGCTGTGCGAGACAGGATTTGGATCTCCGATAGACTAGACAAGCATGGATGGAAAAATTATTACTTTTGCCCTCTTTGCAAAAGGGAACAAGAAACTGGGCCACACCTATTCTTCAAGTGTCGTTACACCATTAGGCTTTGGAATTTGGTGGTTGCAAAACTTGGCCTTGTGCAGGTGGATACATCTTTGTGGCATCTGGAGGGATCCGTCAATAAGTGGATGTTTTGGAATGAAAGGAACGCTCATGTCTTCCGACACAGGAGCAGACCGCCTCCGATACTCGTCAACATCATATTGGAGGAGGCGTAGTTATGGATAGCCGTGGGTGCAAAGAAGCTAGGGGAAATCATATTACGCGAGTAATTGTCACGCGGTATTGCAAGGGACGATCGTAGAACTCCATTCTCCTCTTATTTAATAGAGAGGCAAATCTTGCCTTCATTTAAGAAAAATGTTTCGCCGTCACCTCCCTTTGAGAACCTCCCACCTTCTATCCCACCCAGCACATGTGTATAACTATAAAGTTTGGTCTAGACACCAGTATAGTTTTCAAAATACAACTTTGACAATTAAACTTGATTATATAATATTTTTTACAGAATCTAAAAAGATGCACTCTGGAGAAGTACTTTCCATGAAATATTTACATGTCAGTTTTCAAACATTCAGTCCAAATATCTGAAATAATAGCTAGAAACTATAGCCTTTTTGCTCCACTCATGCATACCACGAGTAGTATCGCATCCTTTTCAAGACCAGAGTAAGTTCTAGAAACCAGGACGACCTTAATTAGAAGATTATAAGTGGGAGCATTAAACAGATATGGGAAAGAGGATAAAGAACAATGGTACTATTTGGGAATCAAAACTTTTTCCCAGCGCAAAAACCATTGTTTTCCTGCGATGAATAGATTTTCATAAATCATGGTGTGGTGACTGGTGAGGTGACAGATTAACATATACTCGTTGAACGCCTCCTGGCAAGAGATTCTCTCCCACCCTATGAATAGCAGGCTTGCTCCAAGAAAACGTAAAAATTAACAGAGGAAAATATTTATCTATTGATGAAGTTTACTTTGAATCTTTTATGCACTATGATTTATTGACTTCCAGTCAACACAGCAGTATAGAAATACGTATTGGACTTTTGCGGGCCAAACAAACAATTATATTTATAGTATACGGGTACTTTCTTGTTTTTAAAAAAGAACTGGATAATACAGTACAATATTACTTTGTGACTACTTTATACGTGATAGATAATATATAAGGTTCAAAGTAGATGGATGGGCTACGCCACAGCAAGTTCGTGGGTCTCCTCACCAAACAAAAACACGCTGCTTAATAATTACAAAAATGTCAAATTGCCCTTGCAAAGTCCAAGCTAGCCGGCCCTGTATAATCTGTTTTTGCAGGAGTACCAGACTAACGCACAAACAGTGTATCCCATACTGACCAAGACTCAAGCTAATAAGCCACTCCGACACAACGTGATTCTTGGATTACACGCGGGTAAACCGATCATTATTGCACATCACTCACACGCATCCAGGTCGATCCAAGGAGGCCAATCACAGCACCGGGGTTCGCGTCAATCGGCATCGGCGTTTAACTACGCTGCTCGAGCCCAGCAAAACCAGGACAGGGAGAGGACTCGCACCGTGGACTACACAGATGCTCCCTTCGTTTCGTGATATAAGAGTGTTTTTGACACTAAACTCTTGTCCATGACAAATGGCGCATCGACGGCCAGCCAGGTGCAGGTGCATGCACCGGCCAGTCCATCGGTGCCGCGATATACTACGGCTCGAGTAGTATACTCGAGTGCGCTTTTCATACTATTATACGCAAAGGAGGGTCGGGTCGCGTCTCTCACCGTCACCGTCCATGGCCAAGGGGGCGCGCACGCGTGGTGCTTCGAGCCCGGAGTCTGTTGGTTAATATAGTAATTAACCTCTCTTATCGCCGCAAACCTAGGCTGATTAGCGCAGTTCAAAAAGAAAAACCCTAGGCTGATTAGTGCATGTACTACCAGTCTACCAACGAAAGGAAGGGTGAGGGTGCGGACGACAGCGCCGGCGAGTGAAAGCAACTCTGGTCTGGTGGACGGATCTAGTAGAGCGAAAAAACACGCCGCTACGCGTACTACCAGCGGATTGGAACACGCACGCATGAGAGTAATACTACACATACATTATCGCCGCTAACCTAGGCTGATTAGCTCGGTCGTGAGTGGGATTAAACAAGTCGCCACCACTTTGTCAGGTACTCAACTTGGGTTTGAAATTGTGCTCTGTTAGAAAGGTGGTGTATGGGCTTTCAACAAGTTATGCGCGCGCTATCACCATATCACGTCAGTCGTCGGTGTCTCTCTTGGGATAATATTTGTGAGAACCATGGAGCCCTAATTCTGGGGATCTATGCCGTTGGATAGATACAACGGGGAAGAGAGGAGGATGGAGGATACTAGAAGATATGGGCGTACATCATGTCAGATATCTATAAAAGTAGAACACAAATCAAATGCGGCATACTGTTTTTTTTATATGGTTGAAGTGACCGACGGATGATAGAAAATGGGATTGTCCATTTCTATACCTAGTCTATCCGCAAGGCATGGGCCAAAATTTTCTGGATGCAGATACATCTGAACCCTATAGTCGTATGCGACTGAGAAGCACAATGTTTAAGCTAAAAAAATGAAAACAGTCAGGCACGTAAAGGTTAGGTACAAGTATGTGCATGTAATTTAACTTTTTCGAGATGGGTGTGCATGTAAAATTTATATAGGTTAAACATCGCCGTATGCCACCCGGCCGTAAAAAAATGACAAAGTGAACAAGGAACGGTGCAAATAACCGTAACTTCAACTTGCACTGTTTACCGGGGTGGCGATGAGAATTCGAGCGGCACTCCCGGCCTGGGTCGCTGCAGCATGCATGATTCCCCGAAGGGTCGACCGTCCCCGACCAGGTTGCTCCGTGCAATATGTTCCTCCGTGGACGAGCTCCGGTAGCATATCTATTTCCTCTGTGTGTGCGTGCACATTCACATCACATCCAAGGGCACTAGCCACCCCGACGGCCCGACCCATCGAATCCAGCCCCAGAAAGTTCCCTGTCATGTGGGGCGGCGGGCATCGTGCCACTGTGGCGACGCAGGCACAGAGAGCACCTCCATTGACCCGGGCCAGCAGCTCGATCGGCTGGCCGGTCCCCCGCTCACATGCGCTCGCCGTCCCAAGGCATTGCATCTGCGCCTACCCTAAAATACATGGTCGATGGCACATGCATGAGGCCGACAGGGAATCCGGATCCATTGGAGCAGGTAGATATTTTGCTCACACCCAACCAATGCAAGCTACACGCTTGTGTGCATCTACGCTACGCTACGCGTCAACGTGTACAGATAGAGATAGGCGATGGCTGGCAGGCAGCGTGCTCGCTGACGATTCCTTCTGCTCATCTCATGCACGGTCTCTCTCGCTCGTAGTTGTATTAGTTTTTTCCCTCCTCCGTCAGACGAGATGCTCGATCGGCCAGGCTTGTGTTCTACTCTAGTAAGTACTAAGTACATGCATCAGCAATCTAATTGGCCTAAGAAAATCGCATACAAAACAATCAATCTAATCGTCGCCGTCAGTAATAACCCCTGTCCTGCTCGAGCACCTGCTGCTCTGAGTGGCTTGGTGTCCGTTAAAGGAAAGCTCAAACGGAAAAGCCCTCTGCAAATCAGAAGCAGAATCGGGCAAAACAGAGTGGGCTATCGCGCGCGATCGTGCCGGATCACCGCGCCCATTCCCGAAGCGAGAACCGACTCGACATCGAAAGGAAAGCTGGGGCGAAAGTCGCCCGCCTGGTGCCCGGCGCACCGGCGAGGAAAGGAGGGGAAAACCGACGAGTCCATGTCGAGCGAGGTGGTCAGAGCACCAGCCGCTGCCATGCATGCCAGTGATGCCACTGCCGATCGACCCTTCCATTATTAGCGGACGAGCCCTAGCAACAAACAGAGGCACATGCGTACGGTGAAATCGTGACTCGGGGTTTCGTTGGCTGTGGGTCGTGCATGTACCTGTGAATTGTGGGTGCTCGGTTGGCAACACCCACCGCCAGCTGCTAGCTGGGCCTCTCGATCGATATCGATGCTACGTAGAAACCTCAGTGAAACGTTGCACGTTGGAAGTCTGGAAGATAAGAGTGAACTGGTCACCTTTTGCTTGGGAGACTGACTTGATCAAAACGGAGGAGGGCCCAACTGAGAGCCAAAGGAACAGGGCTATCTTGTTATTCCTACTAGATGATGCCCCGCACGTTGTTGCGGGAATATTTTGCAGTATTTTAATGATATTTTGGTTATATGAAACATGAATATTTGAAATAATAGTTTTAAAATTATATAAGAATTAAATCTAATACCATAATAGAATGAAATTTTACATGCTTGCATGTTTGCATGTTGAAGTGGATTTTTAATATGCATATGCATAGTTGCATGTTGAGGTGGGCCTTTTCTATGAAAGTTGAATGATGAGGTGGCATGCTTGCATGTTGAGAAAAATATGTTAGTGGGGGCTAGCTATTTAGATATAGAAGATTCACCACTTTGGTGACAGTGATGAGTCAAGACTAAGTGGGAAAGAGGAAGCAACAGAGGAACAAACTTATCCTAAACCTCCCCCTGTTCGCTTAAAAGAAGGAATAGGATCAAAATTTTCTAGAGTATTTGCTTAGCTGTGAAGCAACAGTGACGTCTTCTGCATCTCAAAGCGTCTGCAAGTGCTCCCAACTGTGCTGCATTGCGTCGCAAATGGTGGTCTTGGTGGTGGACTGGTGGTAAGGTGAATCTCCTGAGTGGAGAGTCAAGGTGGACTCTGTGAGCTTGCTCAAAAGGAGGGGTGCAATGGCGATGGCACTGATGGGACTTGCCAAAGCCAACCGGAAAAGCAAAGCCAAGCGTATAATTACTCTTCTCATGGGATATAGATGGATAAAAGCTTAGGCCCATAGACTACTATAGTGCTCCTCCTACTTGCTATGTTTTTTTTTACTTTCCGTTGTTTATTGTTTTATAATAGTATTTCATCTGTTGTTTGGAACTGGGTGTCACGGAATAAAGTAGTAGGCGTGAGAAAGTGGTGGAAAAGGTACTTTCCATTAAGGTAGGGTAATTGTTATGGCTCCTAGGATGACTGGACCTTCACCTAGCTTGTATTTGTAAAATGATTATAAACTAATCTGATTTGTATAATGTATGTGCTCATGGGAAGAAAGGTGAGTAGTTTTTTTTTTTTTGGGGGGGGGGGGGGGGGGGGGGGGGTTGAGTGTTTCACGCCACTTGCTGCGTGCCCTGTTCGGGAGAAATGGGAATCCTTTTGTCCTGAGATTCTTGAGAAAAAAGGAAAATGATAGATGCTAGCCAAGGAGAGGAATAAGTGGATGGTGCCGACAGAAAAAATCATGTGGAAAATGCTACTTCCTCTGTTCACGAATATAAGATATTTTGCATATTTTAGTATAGACTACATATAAACTGAAATGAGTGGACAAATACACTAAAATTTGTATATACATCCAGTTCAGAAAAATGTTAGATCATCTTATATTTGTGAATGGATAAAGTATTTGCCATACTTTGCTTTCAGGGGAATATTGAGAATATCGATGCATATGTGCAAGCAGGTTTTTTTTTTTCAAGCAGGATTGTTGATTACTAAGTAGAAGGCCAAGGCAAAATGATGAGGCAAAGATTATCCACCAAATGATGGCCGAGAAAAATATTCCATCTGAACTAAAGCCCACTTTGATGGTACTACGAGGCCATCACTGTCACGGTTGGATACTACTCATCTCGCTGTTCATATATTCTTTGGGCGACTCTTCGTTTCTGTTTAATAGGCCAGGTCCATTATCACATCTCATGGGTCTTTCTACGATTTAACAACCCAATTGCATACCGCGCATCGGCATCTATTTGTGTGCAAAAGCTATGTATCGCTTCTGATGGAGACACTCTGTTAGAGTGTACTACGCAGGGTTACCTTGCTTTCCATGGACGTCGCCACCGGTCCGCCTCGTCTCTGGTGGCAATAGGGCCATGGCGACGCGGTGGACCCGGCCTTTGCCGGCCAGAGGGGTTTGTTTTTAGATGTTTTTTCGAGTTTTGTTAGGATTGATTTGCTGCTCGAGAAGACGAAACGGTAGCGGCTCCGTGAAGATAGAATAAGGTTCTCCCCGCACAACCTCCGTCTTGATGGTGTGTCTAGAATCATTGGTGCGCGTGTGGAGGTATGTCTCCGGCATATCTACCTTTGATGGATTTGCTCGGATCTGGTCATAGTTCGCCTACATTTATGTGTCTTCAGGTTGGATCCTTTCGATCTACGCTACTTTTCATTGGCGGCGGTTGTTGCTCTAGTGCGTTGGTCCTATGGAGGCTTAGCACCACGACGCCCCGACTATCTACTACAACAAGTTTGCCCGGCTCCAGCAAGGGAGGGGCGATGACAACGGCGCACCTTCAGCTCGCTTAATTGCTTGTAGTCGTCGCTACGTGGTTTGCAGATTTGGATATAATTTTTATTATTTCTCGTGTTCGTTGTATTGCCATGATTGAAGATGAATAGATCGAAAGTTTTCTCGCAAAAAAATGTACTATGCAAGGGCGGAGCCAGGATATAGGCATAGGGAAGGAGGGGGGTGGGGTGAGATATGGTGTAGCTAGAACATAATTGGTACATCACAAACTACAATTGTTTTATACCTAGTATCATTGGTTGTCAATAAAATATTTCGTGGATCGCTTCCTTGTTGATCTAGAGATGGCCACTCCCGAACACTCGCAAAGGGCTGCTTATGAGCATCCTTGATGGATAGAGACACCTTGTGAGTTTGCAAAGATCAATGGTGATGCGGCGATAGCAAAGATCAATGGTGATGCGGCGGTAGCAAAGAACACTAGGTCAAGAGTAGCTTATGTGGTAGCATTGGATATAAATGGAACATACCTTGGAACTTCTACGCTCCTGTTTGAGGGGCTAGATGAATAGGAGACACTCAAGCCCTTGCATATAGGGAGGCTCTTTCCCTAGCTAGCAATTTGAGCTTATGTAAAATAAATCATGTTCGCGAGTGATTGTGTCACAGTCATGAAGAACTTGAGATTCAAAGGTAAAGGTCCTTATGGAGGAGATTGAAGAAAGAGCAAAATCTTTAGAGGAGGTTCGCTTTGCTCGTGAAAACAAGGCTTCAAACACCAAATACATAACTGGGCTCGCTATGCGTTTTCTTTGTCTGCAGGGGCTTTGTATTCATCACCCTTTTATTAGTTAATAAAGAGTAGGTTATGCCCAAAAAAGGCTATATGCAAGTCAAAAATATAAAAAGGCTATATGTTGTTTATTGCTATACGTACCATATAGTGATCCTACCTTTTGTTGTTCAACTAGCCTTTAGATCCTTCAACGGTAGACTAGTATCAGACGTGTTGCTTGTCTGCTGCTTTTTTTTATAGGTTACCAGGCTTGCCATCTGGTGACTAGTGCCAGTCATGAATCATTAAAAAACCGTGTAACACCCAATAGTAGTCAATTTTGTAATGTTTCTTTTTTTTTGAAAGAAAGGGGTCGCCCCCCGCCTCAACTTTTATTAAGCCAAGGAAATTTTGTAATGTTTCTTGTAGATGGAAAGATAATTACACTTGACTTGCGTGCATGGATGCATGGATTTTTAGTTGCTATTACATCCATCCAAGTTTGTTAGGCCTGTTTATAGTTTGGGTTAAACTTTCACTGTAGATTTAATTTGCAAAATATAAATAATATGTCACAAAAATTATATTGTCAGATTCATGTTCGAATGAAGTTTTCAGTGATACCATCTTTTCTACATATAACCTATATTTAATTACATCAATGTATATTCAAACTTTCACTGAAAATGTGAGGGGGTCCAATAAACTCACACTAGTAGAAAAAGGGCCTGTTGTCCCGGTTCGTAAGGGCCTTTTGTCCCGGTTCCTGAACCGGGACTAAAGGGTCGGTACTAATGCCCTGTCCCTTTAGTCCCGGTTCAATCCAGAACCAGGACATATGGGCCTTCACGTGGCCTGTGCGCGGAGCCCAGGCAGGAGGGCCTTTGGTCCCGGTTGGTGGCACCAACCGGGACCAATAGGCATCCACATGTCAGCATTTCTGTGGCTGGAGTTTTTTTTTTGAAGGGGGGGGGGAGGGGTTGGGGGTTTTTGGGGGGTTAATTTAGGTGTTTCATATATTGTGTTAGCTAGCTATAATTAATAGAGAGAAGTATCCTCTTTTATGTCCGTGCTTGGTCGATGCTACGTACTATACATACGTATAGAGAGGACTAGACACGCTAGCTAGATAGTAAGCAAACGAAGGAAACAAAAGATCGTCATGAACATATATGCATACAGAGAGAAGTGATATCGACCACCTCTCCTTTTCCGAGAGATTGGTCGAACAACAAGTTCTCGTATATCTATCCGACACTACCGGCTACATATATACAATAATTATCTCTTACAAAGATAATCTCCTAACATACGGACTCATGGTCCACATAGTATTCTCCGTCTTCAGCGATCACGTGGTCAAAAAAGAATGCCGCCAATTACTCTTGAATTGCTCTCATGCGAGCTGGTGCTAGGAGTTCATCCCGCTTTCGAAACATCTAATTTGAAGAAGGGGGTCAATACATATATATATGAATGAATGAAACTCAACACAAATGATGGTAATAAAATAAAATTGTGAATGTCGTTATTTACGCACTTCATATTGTTCGTCAGAGTAGCCCCGCTCACAGGTCGTGTGGCGGATGGACTCGCAAACGTAGTATCCACAGAAATCATTTCCTTATTCCTGCCACAACCACTTTACAAGAAATAAAGGTCAATCAAACTGATAAGTAAGAATGCTAAATGGTATTGATGAAACTAGCGCTTGAATCAATAGGAGATGCGCGGAACATGCTACTATAGTACTTACTTTCGGGTGTCTAAATTGCAGCTTCTTCGGGAGTCCTGGAGCTTTTTTGGTGAATTTTGTCCAAACCCTGCCAGACAAAGAAAACAATTACTTGATATATCAGGAAATGAACAAAATTGCTGATATGGTGGATAATGATCGATTTAACTTACTTCTCGAGCATTTGAGTCATGTCCTCATAGTCCTGGGGATCTTTTCGTCTTGAGTCTAAGACGGTTACTAGTCCCTGCTCAAGCTTAATCTCTAGGAGAATATAGTGGAAACTGCACACGCATGCATAACTCATCAACTACATCACTATAACCTTGACCAATATATAAGGGAAACCGAATACGCACAAGACAGTAACACTCACTTGAAGTTGTAAGGAAAGAGTATTATATCTTTGTTTTCATTTATTACCAACGATCGTAGCAAGTTGGCCTCGGTATCTGCACCATGAAATTTAACCTGAGTTGCATCTATGATATTTGTGTTAATGAACCCAATATCACCGATTTGTCTTTTCTTCAATTCGACGATCTTCAATCTGCATAATATAGTGAGGATAATTATAAATACATGCAATGAAAGAGATGAGCTATATAGAGAGACTTAATGACATAAGTAGTACTACTTACAGACAGTAGCAGGTGACCATTGCTTTATCGAGGGCCAATTGATTGAAAACTAAAAGAACTCCTCAAATTGAACAGGCAACAGATCAATTCCAACGAGGTCATGCTCCTTTTTAACTCTCACATACAAAGTACTCCTCCCCCAGACTCTCTGCAGATTTTCAAGTACCAATCATGCAATCTTCGCATCATCGTTGATAGAGATCTTTCATCTTTGACGAGAGGCTTCCCGTACTCGTATCTTTGTATCTGCACCTCCATGAAATCATAATGTACATCGTCGGGTAGGTAATCTCCAAGATTGCTATAACCGGGCACCATCCTCGGATCATTAGCGACGATGTCGCTAGGCACCTTGAGCGGGGGGCACGATTGCTTCGCTTGTTCGCCGAGCTGGGCAATTTGTTTCCTAGCTCGTCGTTCTTTCAGCCTTTGATCACTGACAGTACTTCCCACCGCTCCGCTTCGGCAAATTCCTTTCCAATAATGCGCTCATAGTTTCCTTTCGGCGGAGACTTGGGTGGTTTTGTCAGGGCAGTCAGAGTGCGCTTCGCTTTCACCGGATCTACCTTCTCCTCCGGAGGTGGATGTTTCTTTGCTTTCACCCCTTCAAAGAAGTTCCTCACTTCTTCTCGCGCGATCTCGGCGTTCTCCTCCGGGGTCCTCTCGTATGGTAACTTCTCTGGAGTCTTCAGAGAAGGACCGAATCTGTATGTCCTCCTGCCTCTGACTGTACTGCTAGACGCCGACAAAGGAGACGGAGCGGTTGTCTTCTTTACTTGCTTACGAGGCGGAGGAGAAGGACTACGACGCGCCGGAGCAGCCGGAGCGGCGGCAGGTCTCTTCCGCCCTTGCTGACGAGGCGGAGAAGGAGGAGGCTGGCTGCTCGGGCGCGCCGATACAGGCGGAGAAGGAGGCGGAGTGCCGCCACGCGCCGGAGAAGGAGCCGGCCGAGTGCCCTGATCGTCACTCGCCGGCGGAGGAGGCGGTGGAGGAGGCGGAGTGCCCTGACTCGCCGGAGGAGGAGGAGAAGGCGGAGGCGTCCAGTTCGGAAGGTTGATAAGCTCCTTCCGCCATAGGCATGGAGTCTTCAGAGCAGAACCCAGCCAAGTCTACCCTTCACCGGTAGGGTGGTCAAGCTGGAGGTCCTCAAATCCCTCCGTTATTTCATCCACCATCACCCTAGCATATCCTTCTGGAATCGGCCGGCAGTGAAAAGTTGCGCCGGGTTCAGTAGGAAAAACAAGCCAACAGCCGCCTTGACCTTCATATTAATCCATTGCGTCATAAGGTGGCAATTTTGAGACTCCGTAATAGCATCCACGGGATAGCTGGCAGGAGCCGTCAAGACATGCTCCCGCTGAAGCAACTCGGTGGAAGCCACGCTGCTTCTCCGCTGAGATGGCGGGGTAGCTTCGGGGGAAGCTTCGGTAGTTCGTTTGTTGCGATTTGCTTCTCGTTCCTCTATCGCTTGTACCCTAGCGTGCAGCGCCTGCAGTTGGGTCTGCTCCACTTTCTTCCTCCTCTCGTGGCATTTGTAACCATCTGCGTCCGGAAACCCAGCCTTCCATGGAATGGAGCCTGGCATGCCTCGTGTCCGTCCAGGGTGCTCAGGATTCCCGAGGGCCATTGCGAGCTCGTCGTTCTCTCTGTCTGGAACGAACGTCCCTTGCTGCGCTGCTTCGATATAGTGCTTAAGACTCTTGACTGGTATTTCCATTTGCTCGTCTGTCCAAATGCACTTCCCTGATACAGGGTCCAAGGTTTCGCCAACCCCGAAGAACCAAGTCCGGCAACGGTCTGGCCAGTTAATTGTCTCTGGTTCGATCCCTTTATCAACCAGATCATTCTCAATCTTGGCCCACTTAGGCCGGGCTGCGAGGTAGCCACCTGACCCCATGCGATGGTGATGCTTCTTCTTTCACAGCATTTTGCTTGTTTGTCGCCGACATCTTCTTACTCTTTTCCAATGTCTTGTGGGCCACAAATGCGGGCTAGTGATCTCTGATCTTCTCATATCTGCCCTTGAATTCTGGTGTCTCTTTATTTTTGACAAACTTATTCAGCTCTTTCTTCCACCTCCTGAATAGTTCTGCCATCCTCTTAAGAGTAAAAGACTTGATTAATTGCTCTTTAACTGGCTTCTCCGGATTATCCTCTGGCGGTTGGGTGAAATTTGACTTCAGCTCAGTCCAAAGATCATTTTTCTGCATATCATTGACATAAGACACCTCAGGGTCTTCTGTAGCCGGCTTTACCATTGCTGGATGCTGATCGGGATCTTGTCCCTAACCAAAACCCCGCACTGAGCAACAAATGCGCTCTTTGTCCGAAGGGGTTCAATCGGTTGGCCGTCGGGCGCGATTGCTGTGATCTCAAACTTTTCATCTGAGCTCAACTTTCTCTTCGGGCCTCATCTCTTTACCGAAGTTGTGCTCGATCAGGAGGGCTAGAAAAAAGAACAAAGACTTAATTAATATGTGTACATACCAAAACAATGAATGCATCAATTAGCAAGTCAGCAGAAGCTTAACTAATATATATACCTGGCCGGACTCGGTTCGGTCACCGCAGACATCATCACGGTCTCCTTCTTGCACCGGCATTGTGTCACCGGAGTCGTCCTCACGGTCTCCTTCTTGCACCGGCATTAGGTCACCGAAGCCATCATAATCATAGCCAGCTGCTTCCAGACCATCGGTGTGACGCTCGGATAGTTACGCTACAGTAACCCTCCGCTAATGATGCCACGTCACCATGATTACTGTTGTTAATCTTGCGATGATTCAAATCCTGTTCACATTTCAAATTTAAAATCAAGTCAAACAATTAAAGTTATCAAAAGTCAAAACAAAAATGTTCTTAATGTGACAAGTAAATCATGGATATTAATGGTGGAGAAACCAATATTTCTTATAATATTTAAATTCACTAAAATAGCCAAAGCTTAGGGCAAAACAATTAATTTAATGCATTTTATAAAGTTATAATAATATAACTAAATTAGTAGTGTGCCAAAATAATTATGGCAGAGGCCTAATTAGTAATACTAATTTAGGTGCTAACTTGGTATTTTATAAAACTAAAATAATAGAAACTTTAAATGAAAACAGAAAAGAAAATAGGAAAAAAAATGTAAAACAAATAAAAAAGGGATAAAAGAGAACCACCCCTCCCGCTGGGCCACGGCCCAGATGGCCTCGGGGCTAATCAGGCCGGCCCAGCCGGTGCCCCACGCCCTCCTCCATATCCCCCCACTCGGGGAAAACCCCACCGACACCCCCCCCCCCCCCCCCCCGCGCAAAATATATCCTCGACGCCCGACGCCCGGAGGAGGTCGCGGCGACGCCCGATGCCGCCCCGCGCCCGGAGCTCGTCCTCGCCAGACCTCCCCGCCGGCCTGCTTCTCCTCCGGCGATACGCCGTCCCCGTCGACCACCCCGACCCCCATTGCCCCGTCCCTACTCACCCATGTGAGCCGCCTCCTCCCCTCCTCCCTTCTGCTCCCGCGTCGTGCCGTTGTCGCACGCATCCCGCACCCACTCACCGCGCCCGACGGCCAACGCGCGCGCTGTCCCGCACCCCCTAGCGCAAGCTGCCGAGCCCCGCTGCTAGCTGCACCCGCGCGCGCCTCTTGCGCTCCGGCCCCGTGCTCGCCGCGGTCGGGCCGCGCCCTGGCCATGTGCCGCTCGCTCGCCGTGCCGCGCGCCCCGCCTCTGCTGCTTGCCGCCGCATCCCGCCTCGCAGCCCCCTCCCCTCGTGCTGCCCGCGACCCATGCGCCCGGCTCCTCCTTCTCCGCGCCCTCCCCCGCTTGCGCTGCCTGCTGGTGCCGCATCGCCAGCGCCCAGCCGCGCCTGCCCTCGTCCACTTGCCGCTGCAGCAGGTGCTCCTCCACCGCCCGCCGTTCGTCGCCCACGCCCGACGGATCTAACGCCCGCGCCCTCCGCCACTCTACAGCCCTGGCCGCCCCCCTCACCGCGCCGTACCGGCGTCCGCACCGCGCCGCTCCGGCGTCCTGCCATGGTCATCGCCCTCCTGTGGTCTGGGCGGGCGCTCGCACAGGCTGGTGCCCGTCACCCGTTGCGCCCGATGCCCGCTATGGCCTTAGGGCCAATGACATGTGGGGCCCACGCCCCTGCACGTTTAAAAAAAAAATTAAATTAATTAAAAATAAATAAATAAAAATGTTAACTAATTAATTAATTAACTAAATTAATCATGTTTAATTAAACTAATTAGATTATTAACCTAATTAACTATGTTTAATTAAACTCCTAACTAAACAGTCTATGACATGTAGGACCCACACTTCAGTTTGACCCAGTCAACGCTGCTGATGTCATGATGACGTCAGCAAACACTATTCTGGATAATGTTGATTTGATTAATTAAATAAATCCTAAAAATGATTTAAATCTTTTAAAATTAATATAAAATAAACCGTAGCTCGGATGGAAAAACTCTGTACATGAAAGTTGCTCACAACGAAGAGACGAACCCGGATACGCAGCCCGTTCGTCTGCCACGCGTCCCTAGCATACCGAACACGCAACTTTCCCCCTTCGGTTCATCTGTCGAAAACGCGAAACACCGGGAATACGTTCCCGGATGTTTTCCCCCTTCACCGGTACCACCTCATACCACGTTAGGGCACACCTAGCATCACGCTTTGTCATGTCATGCATCGTCATGCATTTGTTTGCATTATATTTATTGTTTCTTCCCCCTCTTCTCTCGCTAGACACCGAGACCGACGCCGCTGCTACCCAGTACGACTACGGTGTGGACGACCACTCTCTCTTGCCAGAGCAACCAGGCAAGCCCCCCCCCCCCTTGATCACCAGATATCGCCTACTCTCCTATATACTGCTTGCATTAGAGTAGTGTAGCATGTTACAGCTTTCAGTTAATCCTATACTGCTGCATAGCCTGTCCTTGCTACTACTGTTGTTACAATTACCTGCTATCCTACTGCTTAGTATAGGATGCTAGTGTTCCATCAGTGGCCCTACACTCTTGTCCGTCTGCCATGCTATACTACTGGCCGTGATCACTTCGGGAGGTGATCACGGGCATATACTATATACTTTACACTGTTACATTACCTGTGGTACTATTCGGAGTTGGGGGCTGAAGGGGCAGGTGGCTCCATCCCGGTAGAGGTGGGCCTGGGTTCCCGACGGCCCCCGACTGCTACTTTGTGGCGGAGCGACAGGGCAGGTTGAGACCACATAGGAGATAGGTGGGCCTGGCCCTGGTCGGCGTTCGCGGATACTTAAACACGCTTAACGAGATCTTGGTATTTGATCTGAGTCTGGCCACTGGCTTATAGGCACTAACCATCTACGTGGGGACAGTTATGCGCACTCGACGTCGTGGTATCAGCCGAAGCCTTCGTGATGTCAGCGACTGAGCGACGCGCGCCGGGTTGGACCGCGTAACGCAACTTCCTTTGTAATGGAGGTTGCTAGGTCTGCTCACCGGCCGCGTTCGCAACGTGCAGGTGTGCAAAGGGCGATGGGCCCAGACCCCTACGCCATTGGATTTAGATCGGCGTGCTAACCTCTCTGTTGTGCCTAGGTAGGGCTGTGATGTGTTGATCTTCCGAGGCCGGGCATGACCCAGGAAAGTGTGTCCGACCAAATGGGATCGAGCGTGTTGGGTTATGTGGTGCACCCCTGCAGGGAAGTTAATCTATTCGAATAGCCGTGATCTTCGGTAATAGGACGATTTGGAGTTGTACCTTGACCTTATGACAACTAGAACTGGATACTTAATGAAACACACCCTTCCAAGTGCCAGATACAACCGGTGATCGCTCTCTCACAGGGCAACAAGGGGAGGATCATCGGTTAGGATTATGCTATGCGATGTTACTTGGTGAACTTACCATCTACTCTCTTCTCCTGCTGCAAGACGGAGGTTGCCAGAAGCGTAGTCTTCGAAAGGACTAGCTACCCCCCTCTTATTTCGGCATTCTGCAGTTCAGTCCACATATGATACCCTTAATCCATTTGATACCAATGCATACATAACTAGTGTAGCTCCTTGCTTGCGAGTACTTTGGATGAGTACTCACGGTTTCTTTCTCCCTCTTTTCCCTCCTTTTCTATAACCGATTGCTGCGACCAGATGTTGGAGCCTAGGAGCCAGACGCCACCGTCGACGACTACTACTACTACTACTACTCGGGAGGTGCCTACTACTACGTGCAGCCCGCTGACGATGACCCAGGAGTAGTTTAGGAGGATCCCAGGCAGGAGGCCTGCGCCTCTTTCGATCCGTATCCCAGTTTGTGCTAGCCTTCTTAAGGAAAACTTGTTTAACTTATGTCTGTACTCAGATATTGTTGCTTCCGCTGACTCGTCTATGATCGAGCTCTTGTATTCGAGCCCTCGAGGCCCCTGGCTTGTAATATGATGCTTGTATGACTTATTTTTTTATTTGTAGAGTTGTGTTGTGATATCTTCCCGTGAGTCCCTGATCTTGATCGTACACGTTTGCGTGTATGATTAGTGTACGATTAAATCGGGGACGTCACAAGTTGGTATCAGAGCCGACTGCCTGTAGGAATCCCCCTTCCACACTCCTTGGCCGAAGTCGAGTCTAGACATTGCAAAACCTTTTACTAACTTGGCTTTGTGTCTTACGGGCCCACGTCGCCATTGGGTGTTACTAGGATCTTTTACTCCTCGACCTTTACTCTGGGACTCTGAACACTCTTCTCTTCGGGTTAAATGAATTTGCTAAAAATCTAACATTAGGTTCTCGTAACAAATTTCTCCTAGAGAGCCACTTATTACAGATGATCGCCTGCTGCACCAGAAGATTTCGAAGTTACTCACCGATGTTCTCTTGAGACCTTGTGCCCGTTGCTTTTGCAATTCCCTATTACCTATGAATCCTTAAGGATAACTACTTACACTTGTCGCTTATACCTTCGTACCCAGTTGCCCTTGTTATTACGGATACCCGATATTCCGAGAATGCTTTGTGTCTACTGCTTACAACTCTTTTCTGCATTAATACCCCTATGGATAATTCCTCGCACTTACTAAATGTCCGCTCATCCCCAGTTGATTCATGTATTTCACAAAAGTCTTCGAAATACCATTCGATCTTCCGAAAATCCTAAGCAGCCTATTGATCTTGAAATTCTTGCTTGCTTGCATTATGGTTAATCCCATAAGTCTCGTTATCTTATTGACATCCTTTGTCTTTATTATCTTAAGTCCGTTGATTCAATATGTTGAGGATGCTCGCATTCCTCTGTCGAATCCTAGAATTCATCCTTCTGGCCCAGACGTCATTTTAAACATGAGCTGGATCTCGACCAATCAAATTGTCGTCGATTGTACCCCTAACGCTATTCAACTTATCCATCTTTGATCAGAGCATTTGCTTCTAATCCCTTGACTTGGAATTCATAATTCCTTTGCAATTAAGCTTTGAATTAGTCAGTTGTTTCTATCATCTGATCTCCTTGCATTCTTCTTCTTCTGGTTGAGTACCGATGCTCACATCAGATCCCTCATGGACCACCAGATCCCTTGTTGGATTTTATCTGACAGTGTCCCTCATATTCAATAACCTTGTGAGCCTTTTCTCGGATACATAATGCCTTTGGTAGATTGTATCCTCTGCTTTGCCAACCATGCTCTACTTTTGAGCTTGTATTATTTACTCCTGAAGTTTGTGGTATATGTTCTAAGAAGCCCCAATGGCTTGAACCTATGCCTTCCTTAATATGTGTGAACTCGAAAGTTTTCACGAGTCCTACTCTTCTGGGTTTTTTTTGCCAGATAGAATTTCAACACTACAACTTTTTCGAAAATGAGAATTGAATGAAAGGTTATGCATTGGAGAAGTGGGAGTCGACCTTGAACTTTGTGTTCATGCCCATGGACACGATGTAGATCCTATCATGGAAGGTTCTTGTAATAATAACTATTTCCTTGATATAATATCCCTTGGTATCAGTGAATTGATCCTTTGCAATTGTGGTTCCGACCATATGTTCTTCTTTGATCCCATTTCTCGGGAAAGTTTAAGAACTTGTCTTCTGTGGATCAATACACCAGTCCAACCTTACTTTGATCCTTCGTCGAGTATTACCCCCTGGTATCTCAAGATTATCACAAAACTGCATAACTTCTTATGAGTTCTTCATCAAGTGCTACATTCTCACTGATTCCAATTTTTCACGGGCTGTGAGTTATTAAACACTCAAAAACACCGAAACTGACTTGAGTCCGCACCGAAATTAAACAACTCTTGGTAAACTTCATTACTTACGAGTTTGAACTCGATCACGTCATTCCTAGCCTGCTTGGCTATATCATTATTGTGCTAAATTTTAGGTGTGCTTCCTGGTCCTTCTTCCCGGAGCACAATTTTCGATGGTGTGCTAATCTTACGTTGATTTTGTTGGGGAACGTAGCAATAATTCAAAATTTTCCTATGTGTTACCAAGATCAATCTATGGAGTCATCTAGCAACGAGGGAGGAGTGGATCTACAAACCCTTGTAGATCGCGCGCGGAAGCGTTCAAGAGAACGGGGTTGATGGAGTCGTACTCGTCGTGATTCAAATCACCGATGATCCTAGCGCCGAACGGACGGCACCTCCGCGTTCAACACACGTACGGAGAAGCGACATCTCCTCCTTCTTGATCCAGCAAGGGGGAAGCAGAGGTTGATGGAGATCCAGCAGCACGACGGCGTGGTGGTGGAAGTAGCGGGATTCCAACAGGGCTTCGCCCAGCGCTGCGGGAGGAGGGAGATGTGTCATGGGAGGGAGAGGGAGGCGCCAGGGCTTAGGTGGGGCTACCCTCCCTTCCCCCCACTATATATAGGACCAAGGGAGAGGGGGGGCGCAGCCTTGGCCCTTCCTCCAAGGAAGGGTGCGGCCAGGGAGGAGTCCATCCTCCCCAAGGCACCTAGGAGGTGCCTTCCCCCTTTAGGACTCTTCCTTTCCCTTATCTCTTGGCGCATGGGCCTCTTGGGGCTGGTGCCCTTGGCCCATATAGGCCAAGGCGCACACCCCTACAGCCCATGTGGCCCCCCGGGGCAGGTGGACCCCCGGACCCCTTTCGGCACTCCCGGTACAATACCGATAATGCGCGAAACTTTTCCGGCGACCAAAACAAGACTTCCCATATATAAATCTTTACCTCCAGACCATTCCGGAACTCCTCGTGATGTCCGGGATCTCATCCGGGACTCCGAACAACTTTCGGGTTACCGCATACTAATATCTCTATAACCCTAGCGTCACCGAACCTTAAGTGTGTAGACCCTACGGGTTCGGGAGACACGTAGACATGACCGAGACGACTCTCCGGCCAATAACCAACAGCGGGATCTGGATACCCATGTTGGCTCCCACATGTTCCACGATGATCTCATCGGATGAACCACGATGTCAAGGACTTAATCAATCCCGTATACAATTCCCTTTGTCTAGCGGTACGATACTTGCCCGAGATTCGATTGTCGGTATCCCGATACCTTGTTCAATCTCGTTACCGGCAAGTCTCTTTTACTCGTTCCGTAACACATCATCCCGTGATCAACTCCTTGATCACATTGTGCACATTATGATGATGTCCTACCGAGTGGGCCCAGAGATACCTCTCTGTTTACACGGAGTGACAAATCCCAGTCTCGATTCGCGCCAACCCAACAGACACTTTCGGAGATACCTGTAGTGTACCTTTATAGCCACCCAGTTACGTTGTGACGTTTGGCACACCCAAAGTATTCCTACGGTATCCGGGAGTTGCACAATCTCATGGTCTAAGGAAATGATACTTGACAATAGAAAAGCTTTAGCATACGAACTAAATGATCTTGTGCTAGGCTTAGGATTGGGTCTTGTCCATCACATCATTCTCCTAATAATGTGATCCCGTTATCAACGACATCCAATGTCCATGGTCAGGAAACCGTAACCATCTATTGATCAACGAGCTAGTCAACTAGAGGCTTACTAGGGACATGGTGTTGTCTATGTATCCACACATGTATCTGAGTTTCCTATCAATACAATTCTAGCATGGATAATAAACGATTATCATGAACAAGGAAATATAATAATAATCAATTTATTATTGCCTCTAGGGCATATTTCCAACAGTCTCCCACTTGCTCTAGAGTCAATAATCCAGTTCACATCGCTGTGTGATTAACAGTCAAGGTCACATCCCCATGTGACTAACACCCAAAGAGTTTACTAGAGTCAATAATCTAGTTCACATTACCATGTGATTAACACTCGATGAGTTCTGGGTTTGATCATGTTATGCTTGTGAGAGATGTTATAGTCAACGGGTCTGAATCTTTCAGATCCGTGTGTGCTTTACAAATCTCTATGTCATCTCCTAGATGCAGCTACCACGTTCTATTTGGAGCTATTCCAAATAACTATTCTACTATACCAATCCAGTTTACTACTCAAAATAATCTGGATTAGTGTGAAAGTTTGCATCGGCGTAACCCTTTACGACGAACTCTTTTACCACCTCCATAATCGAGAAAATTCCTTAGTCCACTAGTTACTAAGGATAACTTTGACCGCCGTCCTGTGATCCCTTCTTGGATCACTCTTGTACCCCTTGACTGACTCATGGCAAGGCACACTTCAGGTGCGGCACACAGCATAGCATACTGTAGAGAGCCTATGACAAAAGCATAGGGGACGACCTTCGTCCTTCCTCTTTCTTCTGCCGTGGTCGAGCTTTAAGTCTTAAATTTACAACTCAGGCAAGAAGTCCTTCTTTGACTGATCCATCTTGAACACCTTCAAGATCATGTCAAGGTATGTGCTTATTTGAAAGTACCATTAAGCATTTTGATCTATCCTTATAGATCTTGATGCTCAATGTTCAAGTAGCTTAATCCAGGCTTTCCATTGAAAAACACTTTTCAAATAACCCTATATGCTTTCCAGAAATTCTACGTCATTTCTAATCAACAATATGTCAACAACATATATTCATCAGAAATTCTATAGTGCTCCCACTCACTTCTTTGGAAATACAAGTTTCTCAATGGTGACACTTACCATCATTGTCTGTCTTCCTTTTAAAATCCATATGTACCTAACAGCCTTGCGACCATCAAGTAGCTCTTCCAAAGTCTACACTTTGTTTTCATACATGGATCCTCTCTCGGATTATATGGCCTCGAGCCATTTTGGAATCCAGGCCCACCATCGCTTCTCCATAGCTCGTAGGTTCATTGTTGTCTAGCAACATGACTTCCAAGACAGGATTACGTACCACTCTGAAGTAGCACGCATCCTTGTCATCCTAGGAGGTTTGGTAGTGACTTGATCTGAAGTTTCATGATCACTATCATAAGCTTCCACTTCAATTGGTGTAGGTGCCACAGGAACAACTTCCTGTGCCCTGCCACACACTAGTTGAAGAGACGGTTCAATAACCTCATCAAGTCTCCACCATCCTCCCACTCAATTCTTTCGAGAGAAACTTTTCCTCGAGAAAGGACCCGATTCTAGAAACAATCCCTTATTGCTTTCGAATCTGAGACAGGAGGTATACCCAACTGTTTTGGGTGTCCTATGAAGATGCATTTATCCGCTTTGGGTTCGAGCTTATCAGCCTGAAACTTTTTTCACATAAGCGTCGCAGCCCCAAACTTTTAAGAAATGACAGCTTAGGTTCCTCTAAACCATAGTTCATACGGTGTCATCTCATCGAAATTACGTGGTGCCCTATTTAAAGTGAATGTGGTTGTCTCTAATGCCTAACCCATAAACTATCGTGGTAATTCGATAAGAGACATCATGGTATGCATCATATCCAATAGGGTGCAGTTATGATGTTCGGACACACCATCACACTACGGTGTTCCAGGCTTTATTTGTTGTGAAACAATTTCCACAATGTCTTAATTCTGTGCCAAACTTGTAATTCAGATATTCATCTCTATGATCATATCATAGATATTTTATCCTCTTGTCACGACGATCTTTCAACTTCACCCTGAAATTACTTGAACCTTTCAATAATTCAGACTCGTGATTCATCAAGTAAATATACTCAACATCTACTCAAATCATCTGTGAAGTAAGAACATAACGATATCCACTACATGCCTCAGCACTCATTGGACTGCACACATCAAAATGTATTACTTCCAACAAGTTGCTTTCTAGTTCCATTTTACTGAAAAACGAGGCTTTCAGTCATCTTGCCCATGTGGTATGATTTGCATGTCTCAAGTGATTCAAAATCAAGTGAGTCCAAACGGTCCATTTGCATGGAGTTTCTTCATGCATATCTACCAACAAACATGGTTCGCATGTCTCAATCCTTTCAAAAATGAGTGAGTCCAAAGATCCATCAACATGGAGCTTCTTCATGCGTTTTATACCGATGTGACTTAAGTGGCAGTGCCACAAGTAGGTGGTACTATCATTACTATCCTATATATTTTGGCATGAACATGTGTATCACTACGATCGAGATTCAATAAACCATTCATTTTAGGTGTAAGACCATTGAAGGTATTATTCAAATAAACAGAGTAACCATTATTCTCCTTAAATGAATAACCGTATTGCGATAGACGTAATCCAATCATGTCTATGCTCAACGCAAACACCAAATAACAATTATTTAGGTTTTAATACCAATCTCGATGGTATAGGGAGCGTACGATATTTGATCAACCTTGGAAATACTTCCAACACATATCGTCATCTCACATTTTAGCTAGTCTCCGTAGCTTTTTGTTTCGAGTTACTAACACTTAGCAACCGAACCGGTATCTAATACCCTGGTGCTACTAGGAGTACTAGTAAAGTACACATTAACACAATGTATATCCAATATACTTCTATCGACCTTGCCAGCCTTCTCATCTACCAAGTATCTAGGGTAATTCTGCTCCAGTGGCTGTTCCCCTTATTACAGAAGCACTTAGTCTCGGGTTTGGGCTCAACCTTGGGTTTCTTCACTAGAGCAGCAGCTGATTTGCCATTTCATGAAGTTTCCCTTCTTGCCCTTGCCCTTCTTGAAACTAGTGGTTTCACCAACCATCAACAATTGATGCTCCTTCTTGATTTCTACTTTTGTGGTGTCAAACATCGCGAATATCTTAAGGATCATCATATATGTCCCTGATATATATTATAGTTCATCACGAAGCTCTAGCAGCTTGGTGGTAATGACTTCAGAGAACTATCACTATTTCATCTGGAAGATCAACTCCCACTTGATTCAAGCGATTGTTGTACTCAGACAATCTGAGCACAAGCTCAACAATTGAGCTTTTCTCCCTTAGTTTGCAGGCTAAGAGAATCGTCGGAGGTCTTATACCTCTTGACGTGGGCACGAGCCTGAAATCCCAATTTCAGCCCTCGAAACATCTCATATGTTTCGCGACGTTTTAAAACGTCTTCGGTGCCTCAACTCTAAACCGTTTAACTGAACTATCACGTAGTTATCAAAATGTGTATGTCAGATGTTCGCAACATCCACAGACGACGTTCGAGGTTCAGCACACTGAGCGGTGCATTAAGGACATAAGCCTTCTATGAAGCAATGAGGACAATCCTCAATTTAAGGACCTAGTCCGCATAATTGCTACTATCAACTTTCAACTAATTTTTCTCTAGGAACATATCTAAACAGTAGAACTAAAGCGCAAGCTACGACATAGTTTGCGAAGACCTTTTGACTATGTTTAGGATAATTAAATTCATCTTATGAACTCCCACTCAGATAGACATCCCTCTAGTCATCTAAGTGATTACATGATCCGAGTCAACTAGGCCGTGTCCGATCATCACGTGAGACGGACTAGTCATCATCGGTGAACATCTTCATGTTGATCGTATCTACCATACGACTCATGCTCGACCTTTCGGTCTCTTGTGTTCCGAGGCCATGTCTGTACATGCTAGGCTCGTCAAGTCAACCTAAGTGTTTCGCATGTGTTCCGAGGCCATGTCTGTACATGCTAGGCTCGTCAACACCCGTTGTATTCGAACGTAAGAATCTATCACACCCGATCATCATGTGGTGCTTCGAAACGACGAACTTTTGCAACGGTGCACAGTTAGGGGGAACACTTTCTTGAAATTTTAATGAGGGATCATCTTATTTACTACCGTCGTTCTAAGAAAATAAGATGTATAAACATGATAAACATCACATGCAATCAACTAGTGACATGATATGGCCAATATCATATTGCTCCTTTTGATCTTCATCTTCGGGGCTCCATGATCATCATCGTCACCGGCATGACACCATGATCTCAATCATCATGATCTCCATCATCGTGTCTCCATGAAGTTGCCTCGCCAACTATTACTTCTACTACTACAGCTAACGGTTAGCAATAAAGTAAAGTAATTACATGACATTTATGTTGACACGCAGGTCATAAATAAATAAAGACAACTCCTATGGCTCCTGCCGGTTGTCATACTCATCGACATGCAAGTCGTGATCCCTATTACAAGAACATGATCAATCTCATACATCACATATATCATTCATCACATCCTTTTGGCCATATCACATCACATAGCATACCCTGCAAAAACAAGTTAGACGTCCTCTAATTGTTGTTTGCATGTTTTACGTGGCTGCTATGGGTTTCTAGCAAGAACGTTTTTTACCTACGCAAAACCACAACGTGATATGCCAATTGCTATTTACCCTTCATAAGGACCCTTTTCATCGAATCCGATCCGACTAAAGTGGGAGAGACAGACACCCGCTAGCCACCTTATGCAACTAGTGCATGTCAGTCGGTGGAACCAGTCTCACGTAAGAGCACGTGTAAGGTCGGTCCGGGCCGCTTCATCCCACAATGCCGCCGAATCAAGATTGGACTAGTAACGGTAAGCATATTGAACAAAATCAACGCCCACAACTACTTTGTGTTCTACTCGTGCATAGTAACTACGCATAGACCTAGCTCATGATGCCACTGTTGGGGAACGTAGAAATAATTCAAAATTTTCCTACGTGTCACCAAGATCAATCTATGGAGTCATCTAGCAACGAGGGAGGAGTGGATCTACATACCCTTGTAGATCGCGCGCGGAAGCGTTCAAGAGAACGGGGTTGATGGAGTCGTACTCGTCGTGATTCAAATCACCGATGATCCTAGCGCCGAACGGACGGCACCTCCGCGTTCAACACACGTACGGAGCAGCGACGTCTCCTCCTTCTTGATCCAGCAAGGGGGAAGAAGAGGTTGATGGAGATCTAGCAGCACGACGGCGTGGTGGTGGAAGTAGCGGGATTCCAACAGGGCTTCGCCAAGCGCTGCGGGAGGAGGGAGATGTGTCATGGGAGGGAGAGGGAGGCGCCAGGGCTTAGGTGGGGCTGCCCTCCCTTTCCCCCACTATATATAGGACCAAGGGAGAGGGGGGGCGCAGCCTTGGCCCTTCCTCCAAGGAAGGGTGCGGCCAGGGAGGAGTCCATCCTCCCCAAGGCACCTAGGAGGTGCCTTCCCCCTTTAGGACTCTTCCTTTCCCTTATCTCTTGGCGCATGGGCCTCTTGGGGCTGGTGCCCTTGGCCCATATAGGCCAAGGCGCACACCCCTACAGCCCATGTGGCCCCCCGGGGCAGGTGGACCCCGGACCCCTTTCGGCACTCCCGGTACAATACCGATAATGCGCGAAACTTTTCCGCGACCAAAACAAGACTTTCCATATATAAATCTTTACCTCCAGACCATTCCGGAACTCCTCGTGATGTCCGGGATCTCATCCAGGACTCCGAACAACTTTCGGGTTACCGCATACTAATATCTCTATAACCCTAGCGTCACCGAACCTTAAGTGTGTAGACCCTACGGGTTCGGGAGACACGTAGACATGACCGAGACGACTCTCCAGCCAATAACCAACAGCGGGATCTGGATACCCATGTTGGCTCCCACATGTTCCACGATGATCTCATCGGATGAACCACGATGTCAAGGACTTAATCAATCCCGTATACAATTCCCTTTGTCTAGCGGTACGATACTTGCCCGAGATTCGATCGTTGGTATCCCGATACCTTGTTCAATCTCGTTACCGGCAAGTCTCTTTTACTCGTTCCGTAACACATCATCCCGTGATCAACTCCTTGATCACATTGTGCACATTATGATGATGTCCTACCGAGTGGGCCCAGAGATACCTCTCCGTTTACACGGAGTGACAAATCCCAGTCTCGATTCGCGCCAACCCAACAGACACTTTCGAAGATACCTGTAGTGTACCTTTATAGCCACCCAGTTACGTTGTGACGTTTGGCACACCCAAAGTATTCCTACGGTATCCGGGAGTTGCACAATCTCATGGTCTAAGGAAATGATACTTGACATTAGAAAAGCTTTAGCATACGAACTACATGATCTTGTGCTAGGCTTAGGATTGGGTCTTGTCCATCACATCATTCTCCTAATGATGTGATCCCGTTATCAACGACATCCAATGTCCATGGTCAGGAAACCGTAACCATCTATTGATCAACGAGCTAGTCAACTAGAGGCTTACTAGGGACATGGTGTTGTCTATGTATCCACACATGTATCTGAGTTTCCTATCAATACAATTCTAGCATGGATAATAAACGATTATCATGAACAAGGAAATATAATAATAATCAATTTATTATTGCCTCTAGGGCATATTTCCAACAGTCTCCCACTTGCACTAGAGTCAATAATCCAGTTCACATCGCTGTGTGATTAACACAAGGTCACATCCCCATGTGACTAACACCCAAAGAGTTTACTAGAGTCAATAATCTAGTTCACATTACCATGTGATTAACACTTGATGAGTTCTGGGTTTGATCATGTTATGCTTGTGAGAGATGTTATAGTCAACGGGTCTGAATCTTTCAGATCCGTGTGTGCTTTACAAATCTCTATGTCATCTCCTAGATGCAGCTACCACGTTCTATTTGGAGCTATTCCAAATAACTGTTCTACTGTACGAATCCAGTTTACTACTCAAAATAATCTGGATTAGTGTGAAAGTTTGCATCGGCGTAACCCTTTACGACGAACTCTTTTACCACCTCCATAATCGAGAAAATTCCTTAGTCCACTAGTTACTAAGGATAACTTTGACCGCCGTCCTGTGATCCATTCTTGGATCACTCTTGTACCCCTTGACTGACTCATGGCAAGGCACACTTCAGGTGCGGCACACAGCATAGCATACTGTAGAGAGCCTATGACAAAAGCATAGGGGACGACCTTCGTCCTTCCTCTTTCTTCTGCCGTGGTCGAGCTTTAAGTCTTAAATTTACAACTCAGGCAAGAACTCCTTCTTTGACTGATCCATCTTGAACACCTTCAAGATCATGTCAATGTATGTGCTTATTTGAAAGTACCATTAAGCATTTTGATCTATCCTTATAGATCTTGATGCTCAATGTTCAAGTAGCTTAATCCAGGCTTTCCATTGAAAAACACTTTTCAAATAACCCTATATGCTTTCCAGAAATTCTACGTCATTTCTGATCAACAATATGTCAACAACATATATTCATCAGAAATTCTATAGTGCTCCCACTCACTTCTTTGGAAATACAAGTTTCTCATAAACTTTGCATACACCCAAAATCTTTGATCATCTCATCAAAGCATACATTCCAACTCCGAGATGCTTACTCCAGTCCTTAGAAGGATTGCTGGAGCTTTGCATACTTATTAGCATCTTTCAGGATTGACAAAACCTTCCGGTTGCATCACATACAACCTTTCCTCAAGAAAATCGTCGAGGAAACAATGTTTTGACATCCTATCTGCAAGATTTCATAAATAATGCAGTAATCGCTAATATAATTCCAACAGACTCTTAGCATCGCTACGAGTGAGAAAGTCTCATCGTAGTCAACTCCTTGAACTTGTCGGGAAACATCTTAACGACAAGTCGAGCTTTCTCAATGGTGACACTTACCATCATTGTCTGTCTTCCTTTTAAAATCCATATGTACCTAACAGCCTTGCGACCATCAAGTAGCTCTTCCAAAGTCTACACTTTGTTTTCATACATGGATCCTCTCTCGGATTATATGGCCTCGAGCCATTTTGGAATCCAGGCCCACCATCGCTTCTCCATAGCTCGTAGGTTCATTGTTGTCTAGCAACATGACTTCCAAGACAGGATTACGTACCACTCTGAAGTAGCACGCATCCTTGTGATCCTACGAGGTTTGGTAGTGACTTGATCTGAAGTTTCATAATCACTATCATAAGCTTCCACTTCAATTGGTGTAGGTGCCACAGGAACAACTTCCTGTGCCCTGCCACACACTAGTTGAAGAGACGGTTTAATAACCTCATCAAGTCTCCACCATCCTCCCACTCAATTCTTTTGAGAGAAAGTTTTCCTCGAGAAAGGACAAGACTCTAGAAACAATCCCTTATTGCTTTTGAATCTGAGACAGGAGGTATACCCAACTGTTTTGGGTGTCCTATGAAGATGCATTTATCCGCTTTGGGTTCGAGCTTATCATCGACCACTTTATTGCCTTCCGTTCAACACAAAGTTGATTGTGTTTTGTGTTATACCTTGAGATCCTTGCTACCCAATAGTTGTTCTTCTTTACCTTGGAAGTATTACCATCTTTTATGTCAAGAAAGTCGTGAGAATTTCATCACCTCCTAAGAGGTCTTGATACAGGTGATACTTCTAGCCATATACATTCACTCCTTGGTCCCGTGTTGTTTCTAACCGGAAACCCAACAATTAAACTATGATGTGCGACTTTAAAACTTCTAGCAACCCTATTGCTTTGAAGTTAATGGTCGATATTTCATTCTTAGCCCATTGGTTATCGAATCGCCATTCTAACATTGATCATGCTACCTAAGCCCATGTTTCGGGTGCACCTTTCAATCAATGATTAACTGTGTATGTTTTCCTCGAGCATACATCATTATATCATTTGATCAGATTAATGTTATTTCCTTGTTCGCATAATTGTGGAAACCCATCTTTTGGAAGTCTCAGTGAATTGTCGCTGAGTTCATCAGCCACCTCCTCATCCTCTCCTTGGTTTAATGATGAACCCATGGTTCGGAACTTACTTCCATAGTTCAATTCCCGAGAATCTTACAATGTCATCTCGTCAATTTGTGTTGCACCTTTTTCTTCTCAGACATACTGAGTCCGAGGTATCCTGACACCAATCAAATCTGAACCTCGGTCAGATATGATGGTTGGAACATCTTTCTAAGAGTTATAACATTGGTCTTTATATGACCCGGTAAGGTGATATCATGCCTAGCACACCTGGCCGGAGGACCTATTGTTATAGTTTACTTTTCAGCAAGGTTAACCATTCTTCCATGAGGAAATTGTAAGACTTATTTTATAAGCTGTTCCTGATGGATCCTTTGTGTTTCCAAAGTCTGATCTTCACCTCTTGACCATGTCAATGCTATCTCGAAGCATGTCTATGGTACTCCGATTTTCAACAAGAACATTGGAAGCCCAATCCTAAAGGTTTCCTGCTCAATTATCCAAGTACCGTTGTATGGGTAATGTCATGAAATTTCTCTCCCCTTACCTAAAGAGTTTTCTACATTAAATCTTGTCATGGATATCATGCTTTGCTTGTCTTTGAGAAGGATATACCCCGGAATTATGTGTTTAAACACATTTTTACTTTCCATTGTTTTTTTAACCTTCTTGAGGATTATATGATCTAAGCAGTAATAAGTCACTGCTTTTGTAAGCACCTCGGGGTACAACTCTGTCAGTAAGAACTTGTTACTATTGTTGATGACATTCTGGTATCCACCGATGGACGGGAAGTTTGCCTAATGGCCCGCCTCATTCAACGAGCAGGAAAATGGTTCTCTTCGTTCCTCGCCCTTGGTACCAACGTTGTTGCCAACATAACTGATAGGCTACCCTCTGACATGTCTTGCTATCATGACCGAGTAAGATGCCAACGGCCTTCCTACTTTTAACCACATGGTGGGCCCATAACCCACAGTTCCACAGGATCGAAACCTGACTCTCTTGTAAACCCCCGGTTTCCAAAGTTAATCCTCGTGCGTGGCCTCGTATGTAATTCATGGGTCACCTTCCGTGTGATCTTCCAATCTGGTATTAAACACAATACTTAATCCCATTGCTCTAAACCCCTTTCACACTCTGTTTCAGGCAACGACGGTTGTCTATCCGCTTGGAACCTCTTATTGTACCTTCGTACCTTACTCTCGATGTATTTCATACGTTCAGCTTGAGAGATAATCTTATACAGATTGTTTCCCTCAAAAGCATTCCGACGTAGCTGAGCTGCCCCTTATCCTTTCGTAAGTACGATGAAGTTCCCGAAGAAATGATGACAAGTTTATCATGATGCATTGGAATAAAGAATTGAAGACATCAACGCAAGGGATTAACTTCTTTGAGAAGATTCGTTAGAATTTCACAACCAAATCCCTTCCCCATTACTTCCCCTCCTAAATCTCGGGACGAGATTTCTTGTAGTGCAGGAGAATTGTGACGCCCGGATAGTTACGCTATAGTAACCCTCCGCTAATGATGCCACATCACCATGATTACTGTTGTTAATCTTGCGATGATTCAAATCCCGTTCAAATTTCAAATTTAAAATCAAGTCAAACAATTAAAGTTATCAAAAGTCAAAACAAAAATGTTCTTAATGTGACAAGTAAATCATGGATATTAATGGTGGAGAAACCAACATTTCTTATAATATTTAAATTCACTAAAATAGCCAAAGCTTAGGGCAAAACAATTAATTTAATGCATTTTATAAAGTTATAATTATATAACTAAATTAGTAGTGTGCCAAAATAATTATGGCAGAGGCCTAATTAGTAATACTAATTTAGGTGCTAACTTGGTATTTTATAAAACTAAAATAATAGAAAATTTAAATGAAAACAGAAAAGAAAATAAGAAAAGGATAAAAACAAAAATGTAAAACAAATAAAAAAGAGATAAAAGAGAACCCCCCCTCCCCGCTGGGCCACGGCCCAGATGGCCTCGAGGCTAATCAGGCCGGCCCAGCAGATGCCCCACGCCCTCCTCCATATCCCCCCCACTCGGGGAAAACCCCATCGAAACCCCCCCCCCCCCCCGCGTGCAAAATATCTCCTCCCCCCTCTCCCCCGATTGGATCGGGATCGAGAGGAGGAGGTCGCCGCGACGCCCGACGCCGCCCCGCGCCCGGAGCTCGTCCTCGGCGGACCTCCCCGCCGGCCTGCTTCTCCTCCGGCGATGTGCCGTCCCCGTCGACCACCCCGACCCCCACTGCCCCGTACCTACTCACCCATGTGAGCCACCGCCTCCCCTCCTCCCTTCTGCTCCCGCGCCGTGCCGTCGTCGCACGCATCCCGCACCCGCTCACCGCGCCCGACGGCCGATGCGCGCGCCGTCCTGCACCCCCTAGCGCAAGCTCCCGAGCCCCGCTGCTAGCTGCACCCGCGCCCGCCTCTTGCGCTTCGGCCCCGTGCTCGCCGCCGTCGGGTCGCGCCCTGGCCGTGCGCCGCTCGCTCGCCGTGCCGCGTGCCCCGCCTCTGCTGCTTGCCGCCGCGCCCCGCCTCGCAGCCCCCTCACCCCGTGCTGCCCGCGACCCATGCGCCCGGCTCCTCCTTCTCCACGCCCTCCCCCGCTTGCGCTGCCTGCTGGTGCCGCATCGCCAGTGCCCCGCCGCGCCTGCCGTCGTCCACTCGCCGCTGCAGCAGCTGCTCCTCCACCGTCCGCCGTTCGTCGCCCACGCCCGGCGGATCTAACGCCTGCGCCCTCCGCCACTCTACAGCCCAGGCCGCCCCCCTCACCGCGCCGTACCGGCGTCCGCACCGCGCCGCTCCGGCGTCCTGCGGTGGTCGTCGCCCTCCTGTGGTCTGGGTGGGCGCTCGCACAGGCTGGTGCCCGTCACCCGTTGCGCCCGATGCCCGCTATGGCCTTAGGGCCAATGACTTGTGGGGCCCACGCCCCTCCACGTTTAAAAAAAGAAAAAAAATAAATTAATTAAAAATAAATAAATAAAATGTTAACTATTTAATTAATTAACTAAATTAATCATGTTTAAGTAAACTAATTAGATTATTAACCTAATTAACTTTGTTTAATTAAACTGCTAACTAAACAGTCTATGACGTGTGGGACCCACACTTCAGTTTGACACAGTCAACACTGCTGACGTCATGATGATGTCAGCAAACACTATTCTGGATAATGTTGATTTAATTAATTAAATAAATCCTAAAAATGATTTAAATCTTTTAAAATTAATATAAAATAAACCGTAGCTTGGATGGAAAAACTTTGTACATGAAAGTTGCTCAGAACGACGAGACGAACCCGGATGCACGGCCCGTTCGTCCGCCACGCGTCCCTAGCATACAGAACACGCAACTTTCCCCCTCCGGTTCATCTGTCCGAAAACGCAAAACACCGGGAATACGTTCCTGGATGTTTTCCCCCTTCACCGGTACCACATCGTACCGCGTTAGGGCACACCTAGCATCACGCTTTGTCATGTCATGCATCGTCATGCATTTGTTTGCATTATATTTATTGTTTCTTCCCCCTCTTCTCTCGCTAGACACCGAGACCGACGCCGCTGCTACCCAGTACGACTACGGTGTTGACGACCACTCTCTCTTGCCAAAGCAACCAGGCAAGACCCCCCTTTATCACCAGATATCGCCTACTCTCCTATATACTGCTTGCATTAGAGTAGTGTAGCATGTTACTGCTTTCAGTTAATCCTATACTGCTGCATAGCCTGTCCTTGCTACTACTGTTGTTACCATTACCTGCTATCCTACTGCTTAGTATAGGATGCTAGTGTTCCATCAGTGGCCCTACACTCTTATCCGTCTGCCATGCAATACTACTGGGCCGTGATCACTTCGGGAGGTGATCACGGGCATATACTATATACTTTACACTGTTACATTACCTGTGGTACTGTTCGGAGTTGGGGGCTGAAGGGACAGGTGGCTCCATCCCGGTAGAGGTGGGCCTGGGTTCCCGACGGCCCCCGACTGCTACTTTGTGGCGGAGCGACAGGGCAGGTTGAGACCACCTAGGAGAGAGGTGGGCCTGGCCCTGGTCGGCGTTCGCGGATACTTAAATACGCTTAACGAGATCTTGGTATTTGATCTGAGTCTGGCCACTGGCTTATATGCACTAACCATCTATGCGGGGACAGTTATGGGCACTCGACGTCGTGGTATCAGCTGAAGCCTTCGTGACGTCAGCGACTGAGCGGCGCGCGCCGGGTTGGACCGCGTAACGCAACTTCCTTTGTAATAGAGGTTGCTAGGTCTGCTCACCGGCCGCGTTCGCAATGTGCAGGTGTGCAAAGGGTGATGGGCCCAGACCCCTGCGCCATAGGATTTAGACCGGCGTGCTGACCTCTCTGTTGTGCCTAGGTAGGGCTGCGACGTGTTGATCTTCCGAGGCCAGGCATGACCCAGGAAAGTGTGTCCGGCCAAATGGGATCGAGCGTGTTGGGTTATTTGGTGCACCCCTGCAGGGAAGTTAATCTATTCGAATAGCCATGATCTTCGGTAACAGGACGACTTGGAGTTGTACCTTGACCTTATGACAACTAGAACTGGATACTTAATAAAACACACCCTTCCAAGTGCCAGATACAACCGGTGATCGCTCTCTCACAGGGCGACGAGGGGAGGATCATCGGTTAGGATTATGCTATGCGATGTTACTTGGTGAACTTACCATCTACTCTCTTCTCCTGCTGCAAGATGGAGGTTACCAGAAGCGTAGTCTTCGATAAGACTAGCTATCCCCCTCTTATTCCGGCATTCTGCAGTTCGGTCCACATATGATACCCTTATTCCATTTGATACCAATGCATACATATGTAGTGTACCTCCTTGCTTGCGAGTACTTTGGATGAGTACTCACGGTTGCTTTCTCCCTCTTTTCCCCTTTCCCTTCTACCCGATTGCTGCGACCAGACGTTGGAGTCTAGGAGCCAGACGCCACCGTCGACGACGACTACTACTACTCAGGAGGTGCCTACTACTACGTGCAGCCCGCTGACGGCGACCAGGAGTAGTTAGGAGGATCCCAGGCAGGAGGCATGCGCCTCTTTCGAGCTGTATCCCTATTTATGCTAGCCTTCTTAAGGCAAGCTTGTTTAACTTATGTCTGTACTCAGATATTGTTGCTTCTGCTGACTCGTCTATGATCGAGCTCTTGTATTCGATCCCTCGAGGCCCCTGGCTTGTAATATGAAGCTTGTATGACTTATTTTATTTGTAGAGTTGTGTTGTGATATCTTCCCGTGAGTCCCTGATCTTGATCGTACATGTTTGCGTGTATGATTAGTGTATGATTAAATCGGGGGCGTCACAATCGGTGTCGTTGAGAAACAACCAGCAGACAGCATCACTTCCTCGTGCGATTATGTCCCCCAACAATTCTTCTTGTACTTCGTCTTGGGCGGTGTCCATAGTTTCTACAAATATTTACAACATGGCAATTATTATTCAAACATGACAGATGGATATATTAGTGGCAAATGTAGAACTAATATTAATTAGTGGCCTCGACGCTGCTTCTCTAGGGTTTGGGGTGGCCTCGACAACGCTCCAAGGATAAAAAAAGAAGAGGAAGAAGAAGAAAAAAAGAGGAGAAGAAAGAATAGAGGAGTAAGAACTCCTCTATTCTTTCTTCTCCTCTTTTTTTCTTCTTCTTCTTCCTCTTTTTTTTATCGGGAACGAGGGTCGTCGAGGGTCACCGAGCGGTAGAGGAAACCCTAAATAGCAAGTATCGTGGGTGTGAGATACATGTGGCCCTCGGTGTCGGACACTACATCCACGTCCCACAAGTGACGTGGGCGTTGAAGCCCGCATCACTTGTGGGACGTGGATGTACTGTCCGACACCGACGGCCACATGTATCTCACACCGACGATACTTGCTATTTAGGGTTTCCTCTACCGCTCCGCGACCCTAGACGACCCTCGTTTCCGATAAAAAAAAGAGGAAGAAGAAGAAAAAAAAGAGGAGAAGAAAGAATAGAGGAGTCTATTCTTTCTTCTCTTTTTTTCTTCTTCCTCTTCTTTTTTATCCTCTTCTTCCTCTCATGTTCGACCCCCCCCCCCTCGTGTTGAAGTTATCGGAAGGGGGTATATCGACCCCCCGACGTGTTGAAGTTATCGGGAGGGGGTATATCCGCCCCACCCCACGTGTTGAAGTTATTAGGAGTTTATATCGACACGACATACGTACATGCGGGAAAATAATATTATCGGGGAGGGGGTATATATATATCGACCCCCCTCGTGCTGAAGTTATCGGGAGTTTATATCGACACGACATACGTACATGGGAAAATAATATTATCGGGGAGGGGGTATATCGAACCCCCCTCGTGTTGAAGTTATCGGGAGTGGGTATATCGACCCCCCCCCTATGTGTCGAAGAAAAAAAAGAAGAAAAAAAAAGAGGAGAAGAAGAAAGGAATAGAGGAGAAGAAGAGAAAATAGAATATATATTCTATTTTTCTCTTCTTCTCCTCTTCTTTTTCTTCTTTTTTCTTCTTCTTATTTATTTCTCCTCGTCTTCCTCTCCCCTCTTCTTCTCCTTTCTTCCTCTTCTTATTTCCTTTTTCCTCTCATTCTTTTTCTTCTTCTTCCTTCTTAAAAATACATGAAGTAGTATTGCTTGTTTTTTTTAAATAATGTTCAAATAGAAATTTTAGAAAAAAAGTAAAGGTTTTGCCTAATTAATTGTTCATATGAATATGCAAACATTTGCATATTTACAATAATCAATATCACCAAAAAATCTATGAACATAAAAAAATATTATTTTTTCTGTTAATCTATCTCTTGCATACATATAGACACATACATATACTATACATATACATATAATCAGGAAAAAACATATATGAATTTAAAAAAAACAAGGGGGAAGAGGGGGGCGGTGCCGGCCCTGACCAAAGCGAGAGGCGGCGGCGCGGGGCGGCGACGGCGAGGCAGAGGCGGGGGGCGACGCGGGGCGGGGATGACGTAGGGGCGCGACATGGGGCGGCGACGGCATCGGGGTGGCGCGGGGAGGTGACCGCGACGGCGCGGGGTGGCGCGTGGCGACGGAGTCGGGGCGGCACGGGTTGGCGACGGCGTCTGGGCGACACGGGACGGCGTCGGAGGCAGGGGCGACGACGGCGACGGTGAGGCGCAGAGGGGCAGCCTAGCGGCGTCGCGCGGGGAAGACGAACTGAATGGAAATTTTCACAAGTGCTAGTTATATAGACGAAACATTGGTCCCGGTTCGTGGCACCAACCGGGACCAATGCCACCTTTAGTCCCGGTTGGTGCCACCAACCGAGACCAAAGGCCTCTTTTCAGCAGCCCATAGGGTGGGAAGCGGCGGCCTTTGGTCCCGGTTGGTGGCACCAATCGAAACTAAAGGGGGGCATTGGTCACGGTTTGTGCCATGAACCGTGACCAATGCCCCCTTTAGTCCCGGTTGGTGCCATCAACCGGGACCAAAGGCCTGCGCCTGCCAAAGCCGCGGTGCGGTGGGATGTTTAGTCTCACCTCGCTAGCTGAGGAGTGGCCGTACCTGTTTATAAGCGCTGCCCCGCCCTCTCCATCGAACTCCTCAGAACTGCAGGCCTTTGGACCTAATCTCACACCGCTATGCATGTGGGCCTACTGGGCCTTCTGCGGGCCTGAATCCTGGCCCATGGATGGGCTTCTAGTCGTATTCAGGCCGTGGTGGCCCAGTAGGTGGCATTTTTTTACTATTGTTTTTTTCATTTCTACTTAGAACTAAATACTTATATTTTTTAGTGACTTTTTTCTTTTAGGTCACAAAAATTATAAACTTTCTGTTAGTGACATTAGTTTTAAAATTCGAATAGTTTAAATTTGAATTTTTTAAAATTTGTGTGAATCACTAGTTTATGAATAACTTTACTATGAAAATTGATTTTTGAGTCATTCTTTTTCCTGCTATTTAATATTACTATGTTTTATCATTATACTCAATTTGGTAATTTTAGTTAGTCATAAAAAATATTATAGGCATTTTTTTTCTTTTTTACTATTTATTTTTTTCATTTCTACTTGGACCAAAATACTTATAGTTTTTTAGTGATTTCTTTTTTCTTTTAGGTCACAAAAATTATAAACTTTCTGCATTATTTATTTTCTTTTGTTTTTTGATTTATTTTTTAATTCTTTTTGGTTTTAGTTTTAGAAAAATTATAAACTTTCTGTTAGTGCCATTATTTTTCAAATTTGAAAACACTTTTTTAGTTGTTTTGTTTTCTTTGTTGCTTTATTTATTTTATTTTGTTTCTACTTACAACAAAATACTTATTGTTGCTATTTTTATTTTTTTTTTCAGTTTTTTGTTTTGTTTTCTGTATTATTTATTTTCTTTCATTTTTGCTTTATTTTTTAATTCATTTTGCTTTTAGGTCAGCAAAATTATAAACTTTCTGTTAGTGCCATTAGTTTTAGAAAAATTATAAACTTTCTTTTAGTGCCATTAGTTTTCAAATTTGAATAGTTAAAATTTGAATTCTTTGAAATTTGTGTGAATCACAAGTTTGTGATTAAATTTACTAAAAAATGAACATAGATGCACCTATAGAGAAAATTCGACCTAAATTCATAGTTTTCAAATGAACTCTAAAAAAGTTGGCATAGCATACTTGTGTGTTACAAAGTTGGCATGGTATCATCATAATAGTTACGGGAGAAAGTCTTCACTTTTTCTTCGCTTGTGTCATTTGCTTATTGCGCCGTAACCATGGATAATCTTCATCGTTTATCAGGATGCTTGGGTCAGCCTTGACATTGAAGGGAGGAATTTCATGAAACTTTTCATAATCTTCAGACATGTCTGTCTTGCCCTCCACTCCCAGGATATCCCTTTTCCCTGAAAGAACTATGTGGCGCTTTGGCTCATCGTATGATGTATTCGCTTCCTTATCTTTTCTTTTTCTCGGTTTGGTAGACATGTCCTTCACATAGATAACATGTGCCACATCATTGGCTAGGACGAACGGTTCGTTAGTATACCCAAGATTTTTCAGATCCACTATTGTCATTCCGTACTGTGGGTCTACCTGTACCCCGCCGCCTGACAGATTGACCCATTTGCACTTAAACAAAGGTACCTTAAAACCATGTCCGTAGTCAAGTTCCCATATGTCCACTATGTAACCATAATATGTGTCCTTTCCGCTCTCAGTTGCTGCATCAAAGCGGACACCGTTGTGTTGGTTGGTGCTCTTTTGATCTTGGGCGATCGTGTAAAATGTATTCCCATTTATCTCGTATCCTTTGTAAGTCAATACAGTCAAAGATGGTCCCCTGGACAACAAGTACATCTCATCACAAACAGTGTTGTCACCTCTGAGACGTGTTTCAAACCAACTGCTAAAAGTCCTGATGTGTTCACATGTAATCCAGTCGTCGCACTACTCCGGGTGTTTGGAGCGCAGACTGTTCTTGTGTTCATCGACATACGGAGTCACCAAGGTAGAGTTCTGTAGAACTATGTAGTGTGCTTGAGACCAAGAATATCCGTCCCTACATATTATTGAGTCACTTCCAAGAGTGCCTTTTCCAGTCAGTCTCCCTCATACACTACAGGAATCCAGTATTTTGCCGTGTGCCACGGCGGACGGCAAAGGCACGGACGGCGGATGGCAAAGAGCTTTGCCGTCAGCGGCGGATGGCAAACAGTGACGGCAAAGACATGGTTGGCAAACAGGTCCTTTGCCGTCTGCTTCTTATGGCGGACGGCAAAGAGCCCTTTGCCTACAGCGGCGGGCGGCAAAGAGGAGGGACGGCAAAAAACTGGACGTCCGCCAGCGTTAGTCCGTTAGGCGGCTCACGGCGGCCTTTGCCGTCCGCCAGCGGACGGCAAATTTGAGCGCCTCTTTGCCGTCCGCCAGTTGACGTCAGCAATGCGTCAGCACCCGCTGTGTTTTGCCGTCTGCCATGGCGGACCGCAAAGGCAAAGTCTTTGCCATCAGCTTAGGTTTGTTGTCCGCCACGGTAGGCAAATTTGCCAAATAGCCCATCCCTCAGGAAGCACAGGTGGGCGCCACGTGCCCCCTTTGACGTCTGCCACCGACGGCAAAGGCGTCTTTGCCGTCAGCCGCGGACGGCAAAGAGCCTGCACTGCCTCTTTTTTATTCTGTTTTTCTTATATCCAACATTTATCACAGCAAATATATCACAGCACATATATATCCATCACATAAATATCCAGCACATATATATCCAACACAATAAATATACAGCACATATATATCCATCCATACATACATAGTACGTTGCACATAGTTCCATCGATCCATACATATTACAATATGCAAAGTTTCATCATAGCAATTTAGTTTCATCATAGCAAGGGAGCAGAATACAAGAAGTGCATCAAAGGAAAAACAAGCAATCCATCATAGGAAGCTGGCTTCCGTGAAGTGAATGAAACCTGCAAAATGACAAATAAGAAAGTTAGAAAAAGAAGACTAGAAGAAGAATTAGACTAGAAGAAAAAGAATAGAAGAAGAAGACTAGAAGAAGAAGTATATGCCATTTATTAGCTAACTTAGGTGAACTGGATCATTTATGAGCTAAATTAGTTGAATGGATCTTTATGAGCTAACTTACGTGAAATGGATCGTTTATTAGCTAACCTAGGTGAAATGAATCGTTTATGAGCTATCTTAGGTGAAATGGGTCGTTTATGAGCTAACCTAGGTGAAATGGGTTGTTTATGAGCTAACCTAGGTGAAATTGATCATTTTGGAGCTTACTTAGTTGAAATGGGTCGTTTATGAGCTAACTAAGGTGAAATGCCACGTTTTTGAGCTAACTAAGGTGAAATGGATCGTTTTTGAGCTAACTTAGGTGAAATGGGTCATTTTGGAGCTAACCTAGGTGAAATGAGTCATTTTGGAGCTAACCTAGGTGAAATGGGTCATTTTAAAGCTAACGTAGGTAAAATGGATCATTTCGGAGCTAATCTACATAAAATGGGTCATTTTAGAGCTAACTTGGATATATTGGATCACTTGTAAGCTAACTAAGGTAAAATTAGTCATTTTAGGGCTAACTTAGGTAAAATGGATCGTTTATGAGCTAACTAAGCTAATTATGAAATTTTTGACATAAGTAAGCTAAGTACATATCGTTTTAGAGCTAACTTAGGTAAAATGGATGGTTTATGAGGTCAGTAAGCTTATTAAGTCATTTTGGAGGAAAAGAAGCTAACTCTAGGCCATTATGGTAAGCATATTGGAGGAAATAAAGCTAAGTCTAGGTCTTTATGCATTTGTTAAGCAAAACACTAGAGAAACTTACCGTGATCAGGGAGGTGTAGGAGCGGGATGGCTCGCGCCGGTAGCTGGAGAAGGATCGTGCGATGCGTTTCTGGAGTTAAGCTGCACCAAAGATCATTTCCAATGTCTCGTTAGCATTATGACACTCAAATGTTAAGACTAGCAAGTAATGTACTTCAAATTAAACTCACCGAGATCCCAGGAGCAATCACTGGCATCGGCGGAGCGGTCTGACCGGACTTCTCGCACACAGACTGCACATTTGGTTTTCACAGCAGAGTCATACTAGTTAGTAATGAGACTCAAATGTTAAGACTAGCAAGTAATCTGCAGAAGAAACTTACCATAAGGAGCTCGTACATGGCCCTTGCCTGCATGTCATTCTGTGCCCTCTCCTCCTCCAACATCTTTGTCGTCCTCTCATCCAACTCCCGCTGCCTCTCCGCCGCCTCCGCCAGAAGTTTCTCCGTTCTATCTCTCTCACTCTGTATAGCAGCCTGCAACACCACTCAGATGACTATTTGTAATCATTGATGGAAGCACACACAATGTGTCGGCATTCTGGGAACGGGGGTCCCCAGACTTTCCTGCCTGCAGCCTGCGGCGTGGCTCAAAGGGGGGCCCAGCACGGACCATCTTCATCAACACAGACCCAAGACCCTCGTGAGGGGCCAAGCCTCACGGGGCGGACGACACGGAACTTCCTCAGGCACGGCCTCATCAGGCTGGCTCGCGAGGAGGCGAAGAGATCAAGGCGGGGTACCTCGCGAGGTGCCCGTGACGCAAGCCATGACGACCAAAGGCGCCAGGCGGGCGCCAGCCGCGCAGTGTCCTCCTTTCCTCTTTGGTGCAAAGGGAGCAAGCGCAGGTGAGAGCATCAAGCAAAGGCACCCGTTTCGGTGCAACGAGACCAAGACCAGTCCAACGGCAGGGAGGAAGTCATTGTGGAGCCCAAGCCAGCGTCACCACCAGAGCCTTTGGCAGGCGAGGACCAACTTTAGTCAGGATAAGTGTACCAGATGTTCCCCTTCAAAATGGCCAATTGTTGGCGCCCTTCCCGCTCAATATTTGGGAAGAGGCCCAGGGCCTTTGCCTATAAATAGGACTAGCCACCACCAGGGTAGGGGGGCAATCAAGAAGGGAGAATCTAGAAGCCAAGAGAGAAACTAGCTAGGATCGGATCGAGTAGCATCACAGAGAGAGAGAAGGGCGACTGAACTACTCCTAGCAGTTCATCCCCCCAACCAAGAACAGACCCTCGCGAGGCTGTTCTTCCTTGTATTGCTCATCATCATCAGCCCAAGAGGCAATCCACCACACCACACACTGGAGTAGGGTATTACACCACAACGGTGGCCCGAACCAGTATAAACCCTGTGTCTCTTGTGCTGTTCTTTCCATAGCTTAGATCTTAGCGAGGAGGAGGGGTGCAGGTAGGTAGAAGGCGAAATCTCCATGCACACCCCAGTGTTCGAACCTCAAGGGTCTGCCGGAACCCGAAATCCGACATTTGGCGCGCCAGGTAGGGGTGCACCGGAATCCACCTTCTACCGCTTCGTGTCCCGTCGCGTCGTCATCACCATGTCCGGCGACCAGGCGGGCAACCTAGATCCATGGGCGGCGTGGCCCGCCCGCGCAGAGCCGCTCGCCTCGGGCGACCCCATGCCCCAGACAGCTCGCGGTCCGCAGGGCGCTGCGGGCCGCGGGCGACGCGGACAGGCTTCGACAGCTCTCACACCGCGGCAGGCGCGGTCAGCAGCAAGGGCCTCCAATCACGCCGTGACCACGACACCGTACACCCGCCGGGAGCAGGCGAACTCGAGGGCCGCGCTCACGGTGACTCGAAAGCTGTTGCAGTGCAGGCTGCTGGAGGGCGGCCGCGACGTGCTGCTGGAGCGGGTGGCAGAGCTCCTGGGCTTCGCCGCCTCGGGGGCTCACCCCTTCTGCACCCAGCTCCCATCTCAAGCCCAGGGCGGCCCGCGTAGGGGCTCCGCGCGCGCCCGCGGGCTCCAAGGCTACCCCAACGCCGGCGAAGCTGTTGGCACCGGACCGGCGGCGGCGCTGCCCCCGCTCCCAGTCCACGAAGAAGAAGTACTCGATGCGACCCACGGCCCAAGTGGACAGCCGCGCTACCACCCCAGGGTGGGCGCGTCAAGCAGGACTGCATGGCACGCGGAGCACTACGGCGTGGCCTTCGGGATGACGGCGCCAGAAGAATACATGCCCCTCATGATGGACCAAGGACACCCTCACTAGGGCGAACAAGGCTCGCTCCTCAGCCCAAGCTAGGGGGGGGACGAGGCGCCAGAAACTGAGCCCTTCCAGGAGCCCCGGGACGGTCCCACTGGCCACGCTGGAGGCAACGATTATCGGGTACCGCTAATTCCTCAGGAGCAGGAATACGCTAATCATGGATCGCGGGAGGTGCAGGTCGCCACAGCGAGCAGCTGCCCCGCTCTCACAGTCTCCTACCCCTCGGGAGGAGGGCGCAGGGGGCTGCAGGAGAGGGGCCGAGATCCGACATCACCACCGCGGTGTTCGGAGCAAGGTGTTCTCAGGAGGTAGGCCCTCTGCTGGGGAGGTGCCTCAGGGCCTGCCCCTGGCGGAGGACCCGTGGTCGTCGGGGGAACCGCTCGCGACCGCTCTACCCCATCGGCGGCGTCCTGGTTTCCGGTCGTCGTTGATGGCACTAGAGTGTGGCGCAAGGCGGGGCCCTCGTCTGGCGATATGAAGCAAGGCTGGTACCTGTGAAGAAGGGCCAGTGCCTCTGAAGCTCGCCGCCCCATGACACTCTCATGTAATAATGAGTGGGGCTGTACACGCCCCGGAGTCTCAGGGGTGCCGGTCTCAGGCCCTGGGGCTCCCTCCCACGCCCAGTGGCAGCACTTAGCTCCGCGCTGGTGAGAAAACGTCCAAGACTAGATTAGGTGCCGGACGCGGCCTTTTGTCTGCTTTCGTCGCTTTTCCCTTTGGTTGTCACTTTCCCCCGCTGGATTCAAGTTGGATTCGAATTTGAGATTTGCATGTGTTCAGGGAAGGGGTGCTTAGTCTCGTTCGAGCAATTTCTCGCGTTTTGATTACCACTTCGCCTCAGCTGCCTCCCCTCGTGAGCCCCTCGCGAGCCGGGTCAGGCCTAGCTTGCGCGCAGCCCAGACTGCCACCGCCGCGTCCTCTCAGGAGGTTTTTTTTATTGCAGATCCTATGGATTCGATCAGGGAACACTCGGGACACCACAGCCTCCCACAGGCTACCTCAGTATAACACCCTCGATGCGACTATAGCTCCCACGTGTCGTGACACGACTTAGAGACAAAATCGCATTGAAGGCATATGTCGCAAGTTAGGCAATCTTCACAACATCCCATGTAATAATAATAAAAGGGGAGATAACATAGTTGGCTTACACTCGCCACGTCAATCAAGTACATAAATAACATTACATCATCCATACACTCAAGGCCCGACTACGACGCCAAAATAAAAGAGAACCCAACATGCAACAACGGTCCCGTTCACCCCCAACATGGCACCACTACTGATCGTCGGGAAAGGAAACGTAGTATCGTTGAGAGTCTTCGTCGAACTCCCACTTGAGCTCACACGCGTCCCCTCGAGCGGAATCATCAGGCCTTGCATCTGGTGATAAAGTAATCTGTGAGCCACAGGGACTCAGCAATCTCGCACCCTCGCGATCAAGACTATTCAAGCTTATAGGTATGGCAAGGTAAAATATGAGTGGAGCTGCAGCAAGCGACTAGCAAGTGTGGTGGCTAACTTATTCGCAAAAGAGAGCGAGAAGAGGAGGCAAAGCACGAGCGAGAAGCTAGAGAACAACCTGCGCAAACATTACTCCAACACCGTGTCCACTTCCCAGACTCCGCCGAGAAGAGGCCATCACGGTAACACACTCAGTTGATTCATTTTAATTAAGTTAAGGTTCAAGTTATCTACAACCGGACATTAACAAATTCCCATCTGCCCATAACCGTGGGCACGGCTTTCGAAAGTTCAATCCCTGCAGGGGAGTCCCAACTTAGCCCATGACAAGCTCTCACGGTCAACAAACGAATAGACCTCCTCCCAAGATGTTCCGATCAGACTCGGTATCTCGGTAATTCAAGACACTTCGACAGGTTAAAACAAGACCAGCAACACCGCCCGAATGTGCCGACAAATCCCGATAGGAGCTGCACATATCTCTTTCTCAGGGCACACTCAGATGAGCGCTCCATACAACTAAAACCAAACCTCGAGTTTCCCCGAGGGGGCGCTGCACAGGACTCTAGTTTGTACCAACACTCAGAGGAGCACTGGCCTGGGGGGGTTAAAATAAGATGACCCGCGGGCTCCGGAAACCCGAGGGAAAAGAGGCTAGGTGGCAAATGGTAAGACCAAGGTTGGGCTTTGCTGGAAAAGCTTAATCAAGGCGAAATATCAAGGGGTTCCCATTATAACCCAACCGTGTAAGGAACGCAAAATCCGGGAACATAACACCGATATGACGGAAAGTAGGGCGGCAAGAGTGGAACAAAACACTAGGCGAGAGGCCGAGCCTTCCACCCTTTTACCAAGTATATAGATGCATTAAGATAACATAGCATTATAATGATATCCCAACAAGTAAATAAAAGATCTTCCAACAAGGAATGGCCTCCAATCTTCACCTGCAACTAGCAACGCTATAAGAGGGGCTGAGCAAAGCGGTAACATAGCCAATCAACGGTTTGCTAGGACAAAGGTGGGTTAGAGGTTTGACATGGCAATTTGGGAGGCTTGCAAGAAAGTGGTAGGCATCGAAGCAATGGCATAGCAAAAGAGCGAGCAAACTAGCATAGCAAAGATAGTAGTGATTTCGAGGGTATGATCATCTTGCCTGCACAGTTGTCAGAGTTGACTGGATCCTCGAAAGCAAACTCAACGGGCTCCTCGTTAGCGAACTCGTCTCCCGGCTCTACCCAAACAAGACAAACAAGCAACAAGGATACAATCAACCACGTGCAAACTCAAACAACACGATGCAAAGATGATATGCTATGCGGGATGCGATGCGGGATGCAAAATGCAAGATATGACAGGAAATGCATGAACCTGGCCTCTTCTTGGAATTCCAAGAGTTCCACTGGAAAGATGAGATGAAATCGCTTGAAAACGATATAAAGAACGCTGGAATCGGAGTTACGGTTTGGAAATGGCAAGCGATTCAAATATGACGCCGGTCTGCGATTTACAGCAAGTAGGCATCTAAATGCAACGAGATGAACATGCTACAACAACCAACCATGACAACAAAATACATGGCAGGGAAGCACTCAAGATGCTTAACAAAAGTCTAGCACTGAGCTACGGCCAAATCATCCATTAACAGGTTCAAACAAGCATGGCAAAAATGCAAATGGAAAACAGATCTCAGACTTAGTGAAATTAACACTTGTCTGGAATTTCAGATCATATAGCCCTCTTCGGAGCAACAAAACAACATGCTACAGGAACTTAACATGACAAAGAAAGACATGGCATGGAGCTACTCAACAAGCTTAACAAAAGTCCCTTAGTGACCTTGAGCCAAAAGGGATCACAAAATATACTAACAAGCACACGAACATAGCAAAAACATAATCAGTTTTCAGACTTGGTGAAAACTGGGACTTGCTGAAACATAACTCACGAAGGCATGTTTACGAGCTCGATGCACTCACTACGGTGCAAGTCATGGCAAGACAAGCATACATCCCTTAAGAAGGCACAAAATTCAAGCTAGACATGTCAAGAACAATGGCATAGCATGCACGGGTCAACTACAATAACATCGGCAAAATCGCAAACAAGTTGACGATCTGCCCAGATTTGCAACGAAGCAAAAGTAGAGCTCGATTGACTCAAGCTAGGGTGCTCCATAATTGCAAACAAAGACATGTATGGATAGAGCACTACAAGATTAACAAAACTCCTTTACTGATCATCCTCAAAAGAGGCACGGATCACTAGGAAACAACAAGAACATATGGCATCGTGAACTAAACAATCCCAGGACTTAGTGAAATCACTAAGTCCCTGAAAACAGAATTAGCGAGTGCACCACATTGCAAGCTTGCACAAGTCACCACAGACATCCTAAAAATACATGGGTTGCACCTTTGGAAAGATGACAAAACCCTTAACAAAACATATGAAGAACTCACGGGCATATCATGCATACAATAATCATGGTAAAAATGACAAAAGTGCTAAACGGAGTAACAGATCTGACAATTAACTCAAGTGGACCTCTTCTAACAGCATTTCGGGCATCAAGATGAACTCAAAAGAAAATGATGCAATGGAATGAAATGATGTACTCTCTGAGATGAACATTTTGATATACTATTTGCCCAAATCGGAGCTACGGATGCAAAGTTATGGGGCCTCGAACAGGAGCATATGAAGTAAAAATTCTGGGACTTAGCGAAAAAAATGACCTAGGGTTAGGATTTCAGATTTGAGATCTGCGCGGATTACAAGGTCGCCGGAGTTACTGTTCACCGCCGGAACGTCGCCGGACTTGGCGAGGGGAGGCACGCCAGCCGGTGAGGGAGGAGGCGGCGAGGGGCGGCGACCGGGGCGGCGGCGGCTCGGGTCGGCCGCGGTTGCCGGTGACGAGCCCGAGCGGGGCCGCGGCTGGCGGCGCGAAGCGACGGCGGCGGCGGCGGCACGAAGCAGCGGCGGCGGCTGGCGTCGGGCGCGGGCGGCGGCGCGTGGAGGCGGCTCCACCAGGCGGCGGGGCGAGGCGAGATGGGCCCCAGGGGCCGGCCACGGCCTCCCGGGCCTGGCGGCGGGGTGGAACGGCAGCGGAGGCGGGCCAATGGTGGCATGCCACGTGGCGGCGGCAGGCGGACCGGACGTGTCCGTCGGTGGCGGATGTGTCCGGCGGCGGCGGATCTGAGATTTTAGGGTTTCGGGGGAGGAGACCCGGGATTTGGAATGGGGGGTCTATTTATAGGCATAGAGGGAGCTAGGAGAGTCCAAATGAGGTGCGGTTTTCGGCCACGCGATCGTGATCGAACGCTCTAGGACATGGAGCAGAGTTAGGTGGGTTTTGGGCCAAATTGGAGGGGTGTTGGGCTGCAACACACACGAGGCCTTTTCGGTCCCTCGGTTAACCGTTGGAGTATCAAACGAAGTTCAAATGATACGAAACTTGACAGGCGGTCTACCGGTAGTAAACCAAGGCCGCATGGCAAGTCTCGGTCCAATCCGGAAATGTTTAATCCCCACACACGAAAGAAAGCTAGAATTGGCCACCGGAGGAGAACGAAGCGCCGGAATGCAAAACGAACAACGGGGAAAAAGCTCGAATGCATGAGACGAACACGTATGCAAATGCAATGCACATGATGACATGATATGAGATGCATGACAACGACAACAACACACGGAGACAAAGACCCGAACCCGAGAAAATAAATATAACTTAACGCCGGAAACGGCAAGAGTTGGAGTACAAATAGGGAAAGTTACATCCCGGGTGTTACACTCAGGGCCCGCATGGGACGAAGGTAAACTAGCCAACCAGCGCGTCGCTTAGCCAACCACTTGGCAGGGGCGCATGTGCAATGTAACATCTACTAATACGATGAACACAAGTTTTACATGAGGGGCTCCCCCTCCCAAAATGCCCTCACAGCCATCAGGCCAAAACCTGAGTTCTATTCATGCAGGGTAAGGAAACAGGACCGATGCATGATCAGTCGGATAAATCCCCCAATGCGTCCTCAGGAGCACCACCCGAACCGTTGCTGGCGTCGCTGGACTCGCCATCGCTGTCTGCGTCGCCGCCAGCGGCGTCAGGGCCGTTCACCACACCGCCCTCGTCGGCAGCCATGATCACGCCGTCGTCGTCTGAAGCGAAGGCCCTGACAAGAGCATCCACATTGTCTTCCACCCAGTGCGCCAGGTCGCCTCGGATGGCCTGGGGGACCGGGGCGATGGCGGCGTCGAAATCGATGTGGGGATCCATGTTCCGGAGATGGCTGAAGATGCAAGAAAAGGCGCGCCCGAGCAGGGCGCGGCTCCTCCCCTCCACCAACCTGTCGGCCCTGACCGACCACGCCTCCAGCTGCGTCACCACGTCGGTGAAGAAATGAAGGTTGCCGGCATAGTTGACTGCGTGCGGCTCGCCAACAGCCGCCTCGCAGATGTTGCCCAAGGCTGTGTTGGCTCTCTCCCGGAGCGTGGTGAGCATGGGGCCGTGCTCATGCTCCAGGATCCGTTGCTGACGTATCTCGTCCGCATTCTGGCGCGCGACGGCTTCAGCCTCCTCCACCCGATGGCGAAGAAGGAGCACCTCGGCCTGGGAGGTGGTTGACTCCCCTTGCGCTACTTCAAGGGCGTCCCGAAGAGCATCGGCCCGCCGCGTCGCTTCCTCCAGCTTGGCCCTCAAGGCAGCAGTCCTACCTTCAGCCTCGGCCCGGATCAACCCCAGCCTCTCCTCGGACTCGCGCTCGAGGTCCAAGCGCACCATCGCCACCCGACGTCCGACCTCCTCCAGGACACGGGCTTCCCGTGCAGCGACATCATCCCCCGCCTGCATCACCAAGCGCTCCCTCGTCTACAGACGCTCGTACTCGCGGGTACGTTCGGCGGCTTCCAGCGTCAGCGCCTCCTCACGCTTCTGGAGCTCTGCTGGGTCGCCAGAGGCCACCTTCATCGACGCGAGGGCTGCCTCCTCTAGTGAGTGGCACCAGGCCAGGAGCTCCCGAGCCCGCTCCTCCGCCACCTCTCGCCGCCGGTCAGCTTCCCGGGCCTCCTCAGCGGCCCAAGATCGGGCCTCCCGAGAGGCCACCAGCGACGCCTTGGCCTCTTCGTCGTCAAGATCGTGCTGATGGCGCGCAAGGGCGATGGCGCCCTCCAGCTCGCGCCTCTCTGCAGCCACGCGCAGGCCCTCGGCCTCAAGGCGTGCGTCTTCATCAGCAAGCTCCTCACCAAGCAGGCTCACCGCGTCAGCCGCCCTTCGAAGGAATTCTTGGCGAAGAGCGCGACGCTCTCGGGCGCGCTCGAGCACGTCTTCCACACCATCATCTGCCCCAAGCAAGCGCCGGGGGCCACGGATCAGCACTCCCCCTCCGGGCAAGGGGCTGGGGGCTGGCACCCTCGCGACGGCCGGGTACGCCACGCCAGCAGCCCGGCCTGGAGCCAGCCCGTCCCCAGATGAAGAGCGCAGGGAGCGCCTCAGCCAGTCGCAGTTCACAACCAGGTGAGAAGCCCACGGCAGGCTGGCTATGCCACGAGAAGGCCCGCGAAGGAGGATCGCGAGGTGTGCAGGGCCTCGATGCGCCTCGGGACGGTTCGCCTCTCCGATCGCCCTCACCACAAGGGCTCTGCTACTCGGAGCGCTTGAGAACGGTAGAGGGGGCAAGGCCAAGGGGGACGGCACCTCGGCCATCTCCGCGAGCTCGGCTGAAAGGGGCCTGCGGAGCAAGGATCAGTAAAAGCAACTGAAGGATCGGGAGCTGGAAAGGGAGAAGGCTTACTCATCAGTGGTGAAGTACTTCCTACGCTTCAGCAGGCGACAAGGGTAATCGTCGCCCAGGGTCTCCATTCTCTTCCGGAGGGCCTCAAAGTCCACGCGGAAGCGGCCCAAGAGTTGAGCGCAGGGATCAACTTGCGACGAGGACGAAGCGTCAAGGCGATCCGCGTCAGGGGCGCCTGCCTGATGTGCACTGTCAGTCGCCTCGCCAAGAGAAGCGGCTGGAGCCTCAGGGGCCTCAGCCGCAGGCGCTGAGGGCAGCTGCTTGCCGCCCTCAGCCTCAGCGGCACGGGCCCCAAGAGCTGCTCCCTCATGAGCATCGCCCGGCGCTGTCACCCCGCCGGGAGCCCCCTCGTCCTCTGGCGCCTCACGCCTCCCTGCTCCGCCACCCGAGGAAGAGTCGCCTTGGCCGACTGAAAGGGCAGTCACCATCACTGGGTTCTCGCAAGGCCCCGGAGGCCGGCGGGGCGCGGCCCCCACTCATCAAAGATAGGCATCTGATTCACAAAATCGCCCCTGTTCTGGCAGAGGTACAGCAAGGCCCCTCCTTGCTGGATGCTGCCAGGGTTGGGGTCCCCAGTCAGGATCAAGAGCACTGTCCTCAGCACTTCAGGCGTCAGGTCCTCTTCCTGGAGCCTCATACGATCATCACGCCCGCTGAAGGCTCACATCCGGCGGGAGTGGCGTTGGAGAGGAGCAATGTGGCGAAGCAGGAACTCCTTCACCACCTTGGGCGCTGTCACGCCAAGCGACCTCAAGAACGCGAAGCGGTGCCAGACGAAGACGAGCCGGGGGCTCTCAAGCGTCTCCTGGCCCCAGCCCGAATTGGGGACAGCAGGCGAAGTTGGCTCCGATAGCAGGGGGCTGGGCAACCCTGCATCCACATACAGCCACCGCTCGCGGAACCCAGCCGCGGGCAGAGGGAGCCTGAAGTCAATCCCTGAGGCCGTTGTCTCAGACGCGGCAACGAAGCTCACGCACGCCCAGCATTGGGTAGGGTCGACAAGGCACAAAGAGAAGAAGTGGCGCAGCAAGGCAACCGAAGGAAGGATGCCCATCATTGCCTCGCAAACAAAGGCGAAGACCGAAAGGAGGGTGATGGATTCAGGACCCAGATGCATCATGTGGATCTGATAGTGGGAAAGCACGGCATTGAAGAAAACAGAAGCTGGAGTTCGAGAGGAGGAAGGACAGAGGGCGCTCGAGCAACAGAAAGGGCAGCGGCTGTGTACGACTACGAGTCCGCCTAGCATGGCGCAAAATAAGGGGGAGTGGGGGAACAGTGCCGCCCACGTCCAATCAACCGCCACGCGGCACCCAAGGCCGCAGGCTGTTAGGGCCCGCGGCGCTTCGCTCTTGCCATTTCGCCTCCCTGCATGGCCAAGTCCGGGCGCGCCTTGGGCCCGGGGGCTACTGTCGGTGTTCTGGGAACGGGGGTCCCTAGACTTGCCTGCCTGCGGCCTGCGGCGTGGCTCAAAGGGGGGCCCAGCATGGTCCATCTTCATCAACACAGACCCAAGACCCTCGCGAGGGGCCAAGCCTCGCGGGGCGAACGACATGGAACTTCCTCAGGCACGGCCTCATCAGGCTGGCTCGCGAGGAGGCGGAGAGATCAAGGCGGGGTACCTCACGAGGTGCTCGTGACGCAAGCCATGACGACCAAAGGCGCTAGGCGGGCGCCAACCGCGCAGTGTCCTCCTTTCCTCTTTGGTGCAAAGGGAGCAAGCGCAGGCGAGAGCATCAAGCAAAGGCACCCGTTTCGGTGCAACGAGACCAAGACCAGTCCAACGGCAAGGAGGAAGTCATTGTGGAGCCCAAGCCAGCGTCACCACCAGAGCCTTTGGCAGGCGAGGACCAACTTTAGTCAAGATAAGTGTACCAGATGTTCCCCTTTAAAATGGCCAATTGTTGGCGCCCTTCCCGCTCAATATTTGGGAAGAGGCCCAGGGCCTTTGACTATAAATAGGATTAGCCACCCCCAGGGTAGGGGGGCAATCAAGAAGGGAGAATCTAGAAGCCAAGAGAGAAACTAGCTAGGATTGGATCGAGTAGCATCACACACAGAGAGAGAGAGAAGGGCGATTGAACTCCTCCTAGCAGTTCATCCCCCCAGCCAAGAACAGACCCTCGCGAGGCTGTTCTTCCTTGTATTGCTCATGATCATCAGCCCAAGAGGCAATCCACCACACCACACACTGGAGTAGGGTATTACACCACAACGGTGGCCCGAACCAGTATAAACCCTGTGTCTCTTGTGTTGTTCTTTCCATAGCTTAGATCTTAGCGAGGCGGAGGGGTGCAGGTAGGTAGAAGGCGAAATCTCCACGCGCACCCCAGTGTTCGAACCTCAAGGGTCTGCCGGAACCCGAAATCCGACACAATGTAATGGAGAAAGATAGTTGAGTACGTATAACTAACCTTGAAGGCGAGTTGGACTGGCCGTTCACTGGCGCGCCTTGATCTCCGGGAGAGTGCTAGGACAACGGATAAGTCCATCTCCCATGGCTATGGAGCCATGGGACCTCCCGCTACCAGATATCATCAGCAGCTCTGTATCAATGGGACCCTGGCTCGGGTTAAAGTCCTCCCCTTTCCTCGCCTTCCCCTGATCTCTATATTGCACGAGCTTGTCATGGGCGGAGATGTTGGTGAAGTTCTTTGGATCATCGAGGTCAGACGCAGAGAATGCCTTGACTTTCTTGTAAGGGCCAGTGTGGGCCATGGCATACAGGTCGTACACCTCTGGCACCTTATCCACCTTGACGTAATCGGTCAAGCATTAACAGGTCATCCGCAGCAGTAACCTCTTCTTGTTCCGGCTCTTCTTGTTCCTCCTCTGGGGTGATGTCGGATTCATTATCGTTGTCTACTTCAATGTTTTGGGGTGAAGTATAGCGGTTCTTGAAACGCTTTTTGGAAAGACGTGTCTCTTGGAAGAATTCTCCTTCATATGTGTCTGGGTTAATGTGAGGTTCATAATCCTCTTCCTTTGGGGGAGAAAGTCTAGCACGTGGCGGCACTTCATAAACGACATCCCAACCTTTCAGATTTGGATTAGTTTGGCAGGCCCACGGTAGATAGAATACTTGGGTCACCTGTTGAGCCGTAATATAGACATCAGGAACATCTAAATGGGTGCTTCGGTTGATTTCAACTAGCCCTATATGTTCATGAGTCCTTCTAGTCTCCTTTGGCTGAAACCTATAACATTTCAAGACTACGACATTCGGTGGGTTTTCACCATAGAACAGAAGTTCATAAATTGCTTCAACTCTCCCATAATACTCAGTACCTCCTTCGCCGATAGCAGATACACAACAATTTGTAGACTTTCGGTCGGCCATAGATAGCTCTTTGCCATAGGTACGAAAGCGATACCCGTTGATGTCGTACTTGTCAAATGAACGGACCTTATAGTCAAAACCATTAGCGACTTGTCTCAATTCGGCGTCCATAGACTCTGAATTAGCCTACAAGTTTAATATGAAAGGATTTTTGCATTACGCACAAATTAGCGAATGAAATGAAATTGTCTAATAGAAATTACCGTTTGTTTGAACCAAGAGATGAAACCGGGATAGTCGCCTCCTTGCTTTGCGAGAAGCTCATACTCTTCGACGGAATCCTTTTGGATCTCCGCCCCATACGAGAATATGGCGACGTATCGACTGTATGACATATCCAGGAATAAGAGCAGTTCAAAGGAAACAGAAGTTGCGAAACAATGTACCGAGAACTTACTCGATGTACGGCCGCACTTCTATCAGGTTGTTGAAGATATACAACAAAATGGTCCGCCATTCTTCGTTATCCAAAGATACTGGATGTGAAACACTAGCTGGTGCGAGATTCCCTTTGAATAGGCTGAGGTTGGATCCACCCTTTTTAGGGTCGTCAGCATTGTACCGAGGCTTCGTATTATGCAATTGACGATTTTTGGCTTCGTAGTGTGCTTTTACGAAGTTTGCCGCCTCCTCTGTGATGAATGCCTCAGCCATCGATGCTTCAATTCTACGTTTATTTTTACATTTTTCTCGAAGCGTCTTCTGCATCCTCTCAGTTGGGTAGCACCAACGATTTTGCACGGGCCCCCCCAATTTTGCCTCGGTCGGGAGATGCAAAATCAAATGCTGCATTGGATTAAAGAAGTCCGGTGGAAAGATCTTCTCTAACTTGCAAAATCAACTGTATTGGGCTACCGTCATACCAAACAAACTAAACCCATCCGTGCTGATGCCGACTCGAGGATGCCTCGGATCTGCCGCTTTGTCAGCATGTAATTCATCAAACTTTTTCCATGCAACACCATCCGATGTGTGTACCATCATCAGATTCCCATCTGCATCTAGTTCGGTTCTTTTGCATGTTTTGTGCCATGTCATTTGTCTGGCCGTCTCTTCGACCATGAAAAGACATTGAAGTCTTGGTACGATTGGCATATACCGAAGAACACTAACGGGGATTTTGGTATGTGTCTTCTCACCCATACCGTTGTCTACCACAATATACCTGGAAGACTTGCAAATGGGACAATAGTTCAAGTCCGCATAATCAAGCCTAAATAAGGCACATCCTTTCTCACAGGCATGTATCTTCTCATAGGGCATCTTCAATGCATGGAGGATTTTGTCCGACTGGTACATGTTTGCAGGCATTACATGGCCTTTGGGTAGAAAGCGTCCAAATACTGTCATAATTGCGTCATAGCATTCTCTGCCCAAGTAGAACTGAGCCTTCAGAGCCATTACTTGTGAGATGGCATCCAACTGACAAAGCTCAGTGTGCTCGTGGAGCGGACGTTTTGAAGACTCCAACATTTCATTGAAGGCCTTTGCAGATTCCTCCATCTCCTCATCCGAATCCCGAGCATCATCATAGTCTTGCACCATGTTTTCCATCCCGGTACCATGCTCGTCGGTGCGACGACGATCCACCTCAGCTCGGTCACGTTGAGAAGACTCACCATGAAATGTCCACACCGTATAATCGGGCGTAAAACCACTCTTCTGCAGGTGTTTGCCCATTTCAGCCTCTCTCCTCTTTTCCCATTGCCGCACCGAAAACAGGGGCACCAGGTTTTCTTTTGGCCATTTGCAAATGCGGCTTGCACAAACCCCTTGGTTTTTGTGAACCATTCAGCGCTCCATTTGTTCTGACCAGTGTGACCGGTATACATCCATGCACGATCACTCATCTTAACTTTCAGAGCTACTGGACACACAACAATTATATATGTAATTCACCATGTATATATTCATCAGTTGATCTACTTTGTCAATTTTATTACGTCCATGCAACCTACACTCTAATAGGTAATGATAGGTCCTAATCCCACCCGTGTATGTGTAGATTGGGTTCATTTTCCCATGCTATGCTCCGAATCCGATGCAAAATTTCGGCAGCACCTCCCCGCTATTCTCCTGAAACACGTCTCTGCAATAAACAAAGAGGATGTGTACCCGGAGAACAACAGGGGAGGCACTGACGAACTTTATGCGTCCGATCCGGAGCAAAGCATATGGGAAAACGAACCCAATCTACACATACTCGGGCTGTCCATGGATAGTGTTGGACAATTCGAAAGAATCAAGGTTATAAATATGTAAATGCATGCATATTTATAACTATGACGCTCTCGAACGGGAGACACATATTGGTTACACATACTGATGATTCAAGACACATATATAGCTAGCTATCAAGTTTCATCGGATAGATCAAATAATTAATGGGGGAGGAGGACATGTCATTTGTGCTCACCCACGAACGAAGAGGCAGAGCTCGTCAAACGCACGGCGAGGTCGTCGAACACCAAACCTCGCAACGATGAAACAACTGCACATTTAAAACTACCCGATCAACACAATTATATATGATGTTTTTCATAACAAAATCAAAAATATATGACCTAACTAATAATTCACAAATATATGACCCCGTCGGCTTCTGGAAGGCCAAAGAACACCTTTTCGGGAGGTGTCGGGGGTCGGGGTGTCGTGTCGGTGTCGGGGTGCCGTGTCGGGGTCGGGGTGCTGTTTCGGGGTCGGGGGGTCGGGGTGCCGTGTCGGGGTCGGGGTGCTGTTTCGGGGTCGGGGTGTCATGTCGGGGTCGGGGTGTCGGGGTCAAGGGGTCAGGGGGTCGGTTGTCGGGGTCGGGGTGTCGGGTCAGGCTCGGTGTCGGGGTGTCGGGTCAGGCTCGGGGTGTCGGGGTCGGTGTCGGGGTCGGGGTCGGGGTCTCAGGGTCAGGGTGCCGGGTCGGGGTCGGGGTGCCGGGTCGGGGTCGGGGTGCCATGTCAGTGTTGGAAATATGCCCTAGAGGCAATAATAAAAGGATTATTATTATATTTCCTTGTTCATGATAATTGTCTTTTATTCATGCTATAATTGTGTTATCCGGAAATCGTAATACATGTGTGAATGCATAGACACCAACATGTCCCTAGTAAGCCTCTAGTTGACTTGCTCGTTGATCAACAGATAGTCATGGTTTCCTGACTATGGACATTGGATGTCATTGATAACGAGATCACATCATTAGGAGAATGATGTGATGGACAAGACCCAATCCTAAACATAGCACAAGATCATATAGTTCGTTTGCTAGAGTTTTTCCAATGTCAAGTATCTTTTCCTTAGACCATGAGATCGTGTAACTCCCGGATACCGTAGGAGTGCTTTGGGTGTACCAAATGTCACAACGTAACTGGGTGACTATAAAGGTATACTACGGGTATCTCCGAAAGTGTCTGTTGGGTTGACACGGATCAAGACTGGGATTTGTCACTCCATATGACGGAGAGGTATCTCTGGGCCCACTCGGTAATGCATCATCATAATGAGCTCAAAGTGACCAAGTGTCTGGTCACGGGATCATGCATTACGGTACGAGTAAAGTGACTTGCTGGTAACGAGATTGAACGAGGTATTGGGATACCGACGATCAAATATCGGGCAAGTAACGTACCGATTGACAAAGGGAATTGTATACGGGGTTGCTTGAATCCTCGACATCATGGTTCATCCGATGAGATCATCGAGGAGCATGTGGGAGCCAACATGGGTATCCAGATCCCGCTGTTGGTTATTGACCGGAGAGTCGTCTCGGTCATGTCTACATGTCTCCCGAACCCGTAGGGTCTACACACTTAAGGTTCGGTGATGCTAGGGTTGTAGAGATATGAGTATGTAGTAACCCGAAAGTTGTTCGGAGTCCCAGATGAGATCCCGGACGTCACGAGGAGTTCTGGAATGGTCTGGAGGTGAAGAATTATATATAGGAAGTGCAGTTTCGGCCATCGGGAGAGTTTCAGGGGTCAACAGTATTCTACCGGGACCACCGGAAGGGTCCCGGGGGTCCACTGGGTGGGGCCACCCATCCCGGAGGGCCCCATGGGCTAAAGTGGGGGGGGCAGCCCATAGTGGGTTGGTGCGCCCCCCTTGGCCCACCCCATGCGCCTAGGGTTGGGAACCCTAGGGTGGGGGGGCGCCCCACCTGGCTTGGGGGGCACTCCACCCCTTGGCCGCCGCCCCCCCCCTAGGAGATCCCATCTCCTAGGGCCGGCACACCCCCTAGGGGGGCTATATAAAGGGGGGAGGGAGGGGCAGCCGCACCCTTGAGTCTTGGCGCCTCCCTCTCCCCTGCTACACCTCTCCCTCTCGCAGAAGAACGGCGAAGCCCTGCTGCGGTGACTGCTGCATCCACCACCACGCCGTTGTGCTGCTGGATCTTCATCAACCTCTCCTTCCCCCTTGCTGGATCAAGAAGGAGGAGACGTCACGCTGACCGTACGTGTGTTGAACACGGAGGTGCCGTCTGTTCGGCGCTAGGATCTCCGGTGATTTGGATCACGTCGAGTACGACTTCCTCATCCCCGTTCTTTGAACGCTTCCGCGCGTGATCTACAAAGGTATGTAGATGCAATCCAATCACTCGTTGCTAGATGAACTCATAGATGGATCTTGGTGAACCCGTAGGAAAATTTTTGTTTTGTGCAACGTTCCCCAACAGTCGGTGTCGGGGTCGGGGTGTCGGGGTCGGGGTCGGGGTGTCGGGGTCGGGGTCTCGGGGTCGGGGTGTCATGTCGGGGTGCCAGGTCGGGGTCAGGGTGCCGGGTCGGGTCGGGGTTTTTTCCTCTTTTTTCCTTTTCTTCTTCTTCCTCTTCTTCCTTTTCTTCCTTTTCTTCCTTTTTTCCTTCTTCTTCTTCTTCTTCTTCTTCTTCTTCCTCCTTTCCTTTTTCCTCTTCTTCTTCTCCTCCTCTCCTCTTTTTTCTTCTTCTTCTTCCTCTTCTTCTTTTTTCTTCTCCTCCTCCTCTTCTTCTTCTTCCTTTCCTTTTTCCTTTTCTTCTTCTCCTCCTCTCCTCTTTTTTTCTTCTTCTTCTTTCCTAAAACTAAACTAAACCTAAACCTAAATCTAAAACTAAAACTAAAACTAAAACTAAATCTAAACTAAACATAAACCTAAAACTAAAAAAACAGAAAAAAGGAAAAAAACTAAATCTAAACCTAAAACTAAACTAAAACTAAAACTAAAACTAAAACTAAACTAAACATAAACCTAAAACTAAAAAAAAAGAAAAAAAAAGAAAAAAAAAGAGGAGGAGAGCTCACATGGGGCAGGGTCGGTGGAGGAGGTGGCCGGTGGAGGAGGGGGCGGGGCGGCCTGGGGCGGCGACGCCGGGCGGCAGTGGCGACGGGGCCGGGCCCGGCCGGGGCGATGGGGCATGGGAGGGCCGGGGCGCGGCGGCGCTGAGACGGCAGGGCGGCGGGGGTGACGGGGCGGGGGACCGGTGGGGCGCCGGGTGGTGGGGCGACGGCGCCGGGCGGCAGTGGCGACGGGGCGGGGGGGCGGTGGGGCGGCGGGGTGGTGGGGCGACAGGGCGGCGGCGAGTGGTGGGGGCGGCGGCGCGCGTGTGAAGAGCAGTGAGAGAAACAGAGAGAGAGAGGGGCGGGGTGGGGCGCGGCCGTTAACGTTAGATATGTTAAATCTTTGCCGTCCGCCCCCCTTTGCCGTCCGCTTATTTGCTCTTTGCCGTCTGCTAGCAGACGGCAGAGAGGGGGGGCGTTAAGTTTTTTTTAAGCAGCTCGTCAGTGGGGCCCCCTCCCTCTTTGCCGTCTGCTAGCCGACGGCAAAAAACTGGCTGATGGCAAAGAAGGTCTTTGCCATCAGCCAGTTCTTTGCCGTCTGCTTTTGGGTAGCTGATGGCAAAGAGCTGGCAGATGGCAAAGTAGCTGATTCCAGTAGTGATACCACGATTTAGGGAGACCTATTTTCTTAAGGCCAGGAATGAAGTCAACACAAAACCCGATAACATCCTCTGTTTGATGGCCCATGGAGATGCTTCCTTCTGGCCTAGCGCGGTTACGGACATATTTCTTTAGAACTCCCATGAACCTCTCAAAGGGGAACATATTGTGTAGAAATACGGGCCCCAGGATGACAATCTCGTTGACTAGATGAACTAGGATGTGCGTCATGGTATTGAAGAAGGATGGTGGGAACACCAGCTCGAAACTGACAAGACATTGCGCCACATCACTCCTGAGCCTTGGTACGATTTCTGGATCGATCACCTTCTGAGAGATTGCATTGAGGAATGCACATAGCTTCACAATGGCTAATCGGACGTTTTCCGGTAGAAGCCCCCTCAATGCAACCGGAAGCAGTTGCGTCATAATCACGTGGCAGTCATGAGACTTTAGGTTCTGAAACTTTTTCTCTGGCATATTTATTATTCCCTTTATATTCGACGAGAAGTCAGTCATGACCTTCATACTGAGCAGACATTCAAAGAAGATTTCTTTCTCTTCTTTCGTAAGAGCGTAGCTGGCAGGACCTTTATACTGCTTCGGAAGCATACCGTCTTTTTCGTGCAAACGTTGCAGGTCCTCCCGTGCCTCAGGTGTACCTTTTGTCTCCCCATACACGCCCAAGAAGCCTAGCAGGTTCACGCAAAGGTTCTTCGTCACGTGCATCACGTTGATTGAAGAGCGGACCTCTAGGTCTTTCCAGTAGGGTAGGTCCCAAAATATAGATTTCTTCTTCCACATGGGTGCGTGTCCCTCAGCGTCATTCGGAACAGCTAGTCCGCCGGGACCCTTTTCAAAGATTACATGTAAATGATTGACCATAGCAAGTACGTGATCACTGGTACGCATGGCGGGCTTCTTCCGGTGATCTGCCTCGCCTTTGAAATGTTGGCCTTTCTTTCTACATTGATGGTTGGTCAGAAGAAATCGACGATGGCCCAGGTACACATTCTTCCTGCATTTGTTCAGGTATATACTTTCAGTGTCATCTAAACAGTGCATGCATGCGTGGTATCCTTTGTTTGTCTGTCCTGAAAGGTTACTGAGAGCGGGCCAATCATTGATGGTCACGAACAGCAACGCCTTTAGGTTAAATTCCTCCTGTCTGTGCTCATCCCACGTACGTACACCGTTTCCATTCCACAGCTGTAAAAGTTTTTCAACTAACGGCCTTAGGTACACATCAATGTCGTTGCCGGGTTGCTTAGGGCCTTGGATGAGAACTGGCATCTTAATGAACTTCTGCTTCATGCACATCCAAGGAGGAAGGTTATACATACATAGAGTCACGGGCTAGGTGCTGTGATTGCTGCTCTGCTCCCCGAAAGAATTAATGCCATCAGCGCTTAAAGCAAACCATACATTCCTTGGGTCCTTTGCAAACTCATCCCAATACTTTCTTTCGATTTTTCTCCACTGCGACCCGTCAGCGGGTGCTCTCAACTTCCCGTCTTTCTTCCGGTCCTCACTGTGCCATCGCATCAACTTGGCGTGCTCTTCGTTTCTGAACTGACGTTTCAACCGTGGTATTATAGGAGCATACCACATCACCTTCGCAGGAACCCTCTTCCTGGGGCGCTCGCCGTCAACATCACCAGGGTCATCTCATCTGATCTTATACCACAATGCACCGCATACCGGGCATGCGTTCAAATCCTTGTATGCACCGCGGTAGAGGATGCAGTCATTAGGGCATGCATGTATCTTCTCCACCTCCAATCCTAGAGGGCATACGACCTTCGTGCTGCGTATGTACTGTCGGGCAATTCGTTATCCTTTGGAAGCTTCTTCTTTAATATTTTCAGTAGCTTCTCAAATCCTTTGTCAGTCACAGCATTCTCTGCCTTCCACTGCAGCAATTCCAGTACGGTACCGAGCTTTGTGTTGCCATCTTCGCAATTGGTGTACAACCCTTTTTTGTGATCCTCTAACATGCGATCGAACTTCAGCTTCTCCTTTTGACTTTCACATTGCGTCCTTGCATCGACAATGACCCGGCGGAGATCATCATCATCGGGCACATCGTCTGGTTCCTCTTGATCTTCAGCAGCTTCACCCGTTGCAGCATCATTGGGCACATCGTCTGGTTCCTCTTGATCTTCACCAGCTCCCCCCGTTGCAGCATCACCGTATTCAGGGGGCACATAGTTGTCATCGTACTCTTCTTCTTCGTCGTCTTCCATCATAACCCCTATTTCTCCGTGCCTCGTCCAAACATTATAGTGCGGCATTAAACCCTTGTAAAGCAGGTGGGAGTGAAGGATTTTCCGGTTAGAGTAAGACCTCGTATTCCCACATTCAGTGCATGGACAACACATAAAACTATTCTGCTTGTTTGCCTCAGCCGCATCGAGAAACTCATGCACGCCCTTAATGTACTCGGAGGTGTGTCTGTCACCGTACATCCATTATCGGTTTATCTGCGTGCATTATATATAATTAAGTGTCCAAATTAATAGAAGTTCATCATCACATTAAAACCAAAGTACATACATAGTTCTCGTCTAACAACATATAGCTCTTCATAGCATCTAATTAATTAAACCATACATTGAAACAATGTAAAACATTTCAATACGAAAACAAATGCGATCATAATCGCAACCAAGATAACAATTGATCCAACGGCATAATGATACCAAGCCTCGGTATGAATGGCATATTTTCTAATCTTTCTAATCTTCAAGCGCATTGCACCCATCTTGATCTTGTGATCATCGACGACATCCGCAACATGCAACTCCAATATCATCTTCTCCTCCTCAAATTTTTTTATTTTTTCCTTCAACAAATTGTTTTCGTCTTCAACTAAATTTAACCTCTCGACAATAGGGTCAGTTGGAATTTCCAATTCACATACATCCTACATAAATAAAATCTATGTCACGTTGGTCGGCATAATTTTCATAAACAATAAATGAACCAATAGTTACAAAGATAATATATATACCACATCTGAATCATAGACAGGACGAGAGCCGACGGGGGCGGATACCAAAACCATCGCACTATATAAGATGCAATAATAAAAGTAATAAAATAATACAAGTATCTATGTAAACATACAAGTACGAATATTTTTCCTTTCAGAAAGAAGATAAGAACAAAAGGCTCACCATGATGGTGCCGGCGATGAGCTCGGCGCGGGTGATCGACGGCGGTGAAGACGGGAACGGGGCGTGACAGACCGCTAAACCTAGACAAATATTAAGAAAAATGGAGTTTGGAGGTCGAGCTTGGAGAGGAGAAAGCTTAAGTAGTGTGGCCCGAGCATTCCATCGAACACCTTGTGTGCATAGGAGGTGAGCTAGAGCACCACCAAGCCCTCTCCCCCTCGGCCAGAAAAAACAGAGCAGTGTGCTCTGCTCTTACGCGAGGGGATATATATATAGGCACCTCATTGGCCCCGGTTGGTGGCATGAACTGGGACTAAAGGGGAGCCTTTGGTCCCGGTTCAAGCCACCAACCGGGATCAATGGTGGTGGGCCAGGCGCGAGGCCCACTGGTCCCGGTTCGTCCCACCAACTGGTACCAAAAGGTCCAGATGAACCGGAACCAATGACCAACGTGGCCCGGCCAGCCTCCTGGGCTCACGAACCGGGTCCAATGCCCTCATTGGTCCCGGTTCTGGATTGAACCGGGACTAATGGGCTGACCCGACCTGAACCGTTGCCCCCTTTTCCACTTGTGTGAGAAGGTACAAAAAACTGTAGCAGATCGATTACTTACGTGACAGGGAAGTTTTAGCAGCTTACTAGTACATGCAAAGGTACTACATACATACTCGTCGTCCTCACCGAGCAAGAAGAGGACAGGATGAGATTTCCTCGCTCGATTCTCGACATGATAGATTTACCTACATAGAGCGTCCTGAAGCGTTGAAGTGGGATGACCCAAGAAGCGGTTTCGGGAAGCTTACCTGAGAGATTGCTCTAACCCGTGCCAATTAAGTTTTGAATCTACCATTAAAACAAGTTCTTTCTATCTTTTGTTCTAAGTTGATTGAGCAGAGTTGGTCAGAGCTTCGAGCAAATAGCTTAGCCAAGTTAGCAGTGTAGTAGTCCTGCCGCGACATGCTCAGTAGACATTCTGTGAGTGTATGCTCATGTATCTTAGTTGTACTCAACATTATAAAAATGCAACATGCATAATTAAGTATACTCCGTACATCATTTGTGTGCATACACAGAAAGCCAGACTTAATTACTTCAAGTGTCCATCGACGCAAGGCAAGATATATGCAGTTTAATTTCTTTCAGGGGTATGAAATTTAACTTTCTTTCCCGTCTTCTTCCTAGTTGCGTAGGCCCAGGTAGGAACGCACAACAAGAAATGCACAATTTAATATTTATTACAGAAAAGTTATATGTACTTAGCCGTGGTCAAGGCAGCCACTTTGACCCTGCGATCTGTTTGGATGACCTTGTTTATATAAACTTGCCACACTTGAGTGTCATGTTTGCAAAATTAACATGGTCTTCGCTCAGACTTTGTAGATGATGAATTGGACTTAATATGTGATAGTACCTCCTCTCCCGTTTGAGGGCCCACACATATCCTTAGATTGATAATTTTGACCAACGTGATATGAGTTATATATCACATAATAATATCATTAGAAACTACAATGCATAATTTTCTACTCTTTCCGTTCAGAAATATATGATGTTTTGGACATTTTATTATGAACTATATACAAACTTAAATGAGTGAATAAACACACTAAAACATGCCTATATACATCCGATTCAAAAAAGTTAGAACATCTTATATATATATATATATGTGTGTGTGGACGGATGGAATAACTGTATATTTTTCGTGATATACAATTCGTATTATCTTGATCGAATTGTTGATCTATGGATATATGTGGTCCTTATAAACCGTAAAGGATGGAATATATAATTAGATGATGAGTATAATGATCAAACTAGCATCCATTTCCTTGATTGTTCATTGGTGAAATTAAAAACCAGTCGAATGCGGATGATCATTCCTTTCGTATGGAAATTAATTCATGGAATTGATTGTGGCGGACAACAAGATTTAAAGTTTGTTGAACAGTATGTTGATCAGTACATTGCCTAAATATTCCCGTAGAAAAGAAGCCTTTTTTCACAAAAAAAAGAGAGAAGAAGAAGCCTTTTTTTGTCACAATCTCATCCACTCAGAGAAAATAAAAAACGTGTCTAGCCTCTTCTCCCGCTCCCTCTTCCATACCGCTAGCTTTTCACTGTTTCTAAGGTGATGCATCACTTTCACGCACCTTTCGCGGGGATTTTCCCAAGAATAACAAAGCCAACTTACCCTGGCAGTACTTAATTAGGAGCAGACACACGAACATGAGTTCTTCTCTAAGTGGTAAAAATATGCTACCATATGTGGATTTTTACCCTCTTCTGATAGCAAAGTGCATGCACAAGCCTAATTGTTTTTTGCATCTGTTGAATTGTTGTCACGCGCCGAATTGGCATCAGGCTAGCTAGTCCTCGGGGATAAACTAGTGTCCTCGCCAGGAGAGTCCAAGAGGCTCATGACAAGAGCATTTTCCGCTAATTGGACGCGGGAGCACCTTCTGTCCTTTGCAGCCCCCACTCACGCTTAGACAAAGCATAGCCAAGATTGATTCCACCCCTCCTCCTCCTCCTCGACGGCGACGGCGACGGCGACGTCGCATGCAGGAAAGATTACAGGTGCTACCAAAGCTAGCGCGAGCGGGGACCTGGCCGTAATGGCGTGTCAATGGGCACCATACACCGGGTCGGTCGTGCTGCCGCTCTATTTGTGCTAATCATCGCTTTTTTGGAAGAAAAATGGATCTAGCTAGGCTGGGGATGGAGGTTGGCCTCACAGTCGATCCGAAAGCATCTGCCGCGGTTGCGACGGGTCGTGTCGTGTCGCTGAAAGAAGGGAGAGCAAATTCATTTCTGAGGGTGACTGGAATGGAAATATAGCGGCCCGGGGCGGGGAGTGAAAGGTGGTGGTGCATCCGCCAGCTTATCAAAAATTCAGATAAAACGAGGGGGGCCAAGCTAACTAGCGCGGTGATTAGTTTCCGTGAACGTTCGAGCGCGGCTGGGCTGAGACGGGCGTCGATTGGTATGGCTATGGTGGGTGATAAGCGATCTCTTAATTACGTGATGTTTTGTAGTATGGGAGGGAGAGAGGTCAGAATCAGATCGAGGAGGGGGCATACGAGATGAGATGATGAGACGAGGCGACCGGAGTGACAAGAGAACAAGAACTTGCTTGCTCTCGCCTGCATCCTCTCAAACTCTCGCTGGGCTGTCCGGGTCTCCGAGTCGTAGTCCCAAGCAGCAACGCAGTTTTGGCGCTTCGCAGCGTTCTCGTGGACGCAACCGTGCTACAGTACCGCCGCGGTTGCGGGGCACCGCGCGCGCTGGCGGTCGCAGTGGCGCGTCGCCTTTGCCGGGCAACTCGGTGGGCAACCGGTTAGATCAGGCTTTGGTAGTCACCGACGGTAGTCTCGGCCTGGTGGTAGATGCAGACCCGCGATTGTACTGCCACACTATGCATGGTTGACGAGAAGGAAGCGACACGCAGCGCCAGCCCATGGGGCGGAGGAACAGGAGCAGATGGTGGGGCTCCCCTAGGATCGGAGCCTAGGGTGGGGGTGCGAGTCTGCGAGCGAGTGGACCAGTAGGGCTGCTGGTCGATCGGCGCTTTCCACCAGGGCCGGGCCGATCGATCCTGCTGCTGCTTCGGCCATGTTCCGTGTCCCCCATTCCACGCCCGCACGTACTCTACGTAGGGTCTCCCCCATTCTCATCTCGCATCGCTGGCCGCACCCGAGCACCCCCCGGCCGCTGCTGCCCCACGACCGTGCCGTGCCGTGCCGTGCCCTGTGGCATGAGGCCGTGGGTGGTCGCTGGCCTGACGGGATGGCTTCAACAGTCGAGCCGTGTGATGTGATGTGATCTGATTCTCACCCATCCCTCCGTCTAGGTTTCAGTGCCGCAACTTCACTCACTGTTCTATCGTCGATGGTTCACCGCCGCACGCGTGGTTTGTCTCCCACAACTTCACTCACTCTATCGTCCCTCGAGTAGCTGTTTCCCTTCTTTCCAACGGCTAAGCTACCGCCGTGGGTTGTTCTCTGCTGCCACTGCTGCTACTGCTACTGCTGACGTCCAAACTGGCGTATGACGTTTCGGTACAGCTGAACAATTTGATTACCCTGGAGAGCAGTATTGGACTATTTCCTCTCTGCAAGCTTGTCACTCCCTACGCGATCAACCATCAATGTGACTCATGTAGCTACAATTGTCCATCTCGATGACTCCTATCGCCAAGAATTGTCCAGTTGGAGGCACCAATAGTACATGAATGTGATATATGATGTCTTTTTATATGTGTACATTACACATATCTCTACTCTTATAAAAAAAACGAGTTGGTGATGATGGTGTGCTTGCTATCTTGTAATATAGACCGTTCGATCTATATCTGACGGATAGAAAGCAAACTATGACAATTTTATAAAAGATATCCGCACCTCTCTCCACATTTATAGACAAGGCATTGCCTCGTTCATCGTCCCTATCTCCCACAACCTCATTGCTGAGCAATTAAAAAAGGAAGTCTCTGGAACAATCTAGCATGATGGCCGCTGCCGCCTGCCGGCGCCGTCCATCCCCATGCCTCCGCCCAGTCCGACCACCAGTCACCACCACGCTCCACTCCTGCTCACCTTATCTCTCATCTTTCATTTTTTTTCGATAAAATTATCGAGATACCAGTTTTCCGATAAAATTCTTGAGATATTATTCGTTTTTACACATGTGATTACTTCTGCATGGGTCAATCACAACAGGTGTTTTGTAAAAAAAAATGCATATTGATGCTCCGTGCAATGCACGATCATCTTGCTAGTAAATATAAACATACGAGTCTAAGAATGCCAAACAATACATACACTGTTTGTTGTCACAAAACCAAAAATTCATCTTATGTACGTAGCTCACATGTTGAAGTATCCAAATGATAGTTTGCAACTGTTTAGAATACATCCATATACATGCAAGATTATTTTCAGATTTTTCTAACTTATAAATATGTTTTGCGATTTCTGCTCTCTCTAGCTCTTGTTTTTTTAATTAATGGCCCTGAAGATTGTTTATAATTGAAAAATATATCAATCGAAGAAAATTATACAAACAAAAACTTCTCGTGAAAAAACATTGTGCGAAAAAATAAACAATGAAAGGACTCAGATAAAAACGAAAGTTACATCAACTCATTCCATCTTGTCCTTTCAAATTTTGTTGTTGTTGAGGGAAACTTGTTTTTTTTTAAATAATTAGAAACTTGTATGTTTAGTGGAGCACATATCACGTTCATACTCTGAAGGACAGGCATACAATATGCCGGGAGAGTCTAGGTCTCTCCTATTGCCAGACGGAGAAATGTCTAGCGCTCAAAAAGCCGCCACAGCCAGTCGGCCCATTAATTATTATGTTCGCTAGTTTTTTCGTATGTTTGCCAAAAATATTTTAGATTTATGTTTGCTTCATAAATCACTTTGCTTAAATTTTTAGTAAAGTTCACCGCATATTAAAAATCATGAAATGCATATTATTGTTCAAGTAATTTAATTTTTTTCAATCCATTAAATATGATTGTATCATTATAAAAATGTTGCCACATTTAAAAATCTGTTCATGACATATTTTTAATATATTCAGAAAATTTTGAAAAAAATCACTGCATTTAAAAATATATATTCAAGGTGCATTTTGTAATGCTTAACGTGTATTGCGGATAAATACTCATAGTGTAAAAATTGTCTAATGTATATCTGAAAAATGTTCAACTTGCATACGACAACCATTCAACGTATATTCGAAAAAGTTAACAAGCATTCAAAAACAGAAGGAAAACACTAAAAAAGGAACAAGAAATGTAAATAAATAAAACAAAAGAAATAAATAAGGAAATCTTCTAAAACTGCCTGTACCGGTCCATAGAACCTACCTAAAACTGCTTCCAGGAAACTTCTGAAAACGGCATGAATGCACGTTATTGGGTCAGCCCACCAGCGGAAGCGCGAGAGGCAAGAAAAGAATATATCTCGTAATAGGTGAGACATAGTTCTCGCGCCAGATGCTAGCCTATTTGAAAATGTTGTAGGCTGAGGCAGAAGTTGGCTAAGGTGCTGGTCCAGAGAGGTTATTTTTGGATTACCAAAAATAACAAGAATGAGCTTCCATTTGAACTTGGTCCACGCACAGATTGAATGGGGGCCGCTTTGTCTCGAGGACTCCTATGTGGCACCTCAAGCGCCACTTAGAGAAACCGGCGCTCACGCTGGGCCGGTCCACCATGGCAAGCAGGTGGCTCGCTCAAGTAACTTCATATGACCGTGAAAAAAAGTCACTATTGTGTGTACTGTAGATGTTTGAGATAAGCCATTGATTAAATTTGATGATACCTCGCGTGTTGCGGCGGGAACCCTTGATAAGAATGGTTGCTTACACTACAAAGAAACAATCAAGAATAGCAAAATAAGAAAAATAAGTATTAAATATTGTGATCACCAATTGAAAATTTGAATAGTACATTAAAAATGGGCAATCATATAGAGAAAGATAATGTTTATCATAAACCTGGTAACGCGCAAAGGGAAGGAAAGATGCACAAAAGAAAAAATACTGAAGTATGATAAAAAGGGGTTTAATACATATCTAGTGTATTGTAGCATACGGAAGCCAAACATTAAAAAGACTATGTGGTTTCAAATAGTAGTATGACTACGGTATAACAACAACATAAATGCAGTGGATCATATTCTGAAGAGAAACATGGAGATATCCCAACCCTACAAATTGTTTAAGAATGAGCAATCAAATGCCTATTAAAATATTTTTGATTGTGCATAGAGTTTGAATAATATAGTGGGCAAAAAGTTGCAGGAAACAGAAAGAAATAACAAATTGAAATTGGTCAAGCAAAATTCAATAGGTATTATCTAGATGGAGAAAACACAAAAAATGTAAAGTAGTTTGCACCATAGTTTGTACACAGTTTAAACTAAGAACTCAGAAAATCATAGACCAGTACTTTAGCTCAGGGATTGAACAACACCTTTCATCAGCCTCATATGTGTTTCTCTGTCTTGTTACAGTTATAATAAAATCATAATTAGTTTAAATGTTAGAACATATAATATGTTCCAAATAAAGTCGATCGCAGGTTCTCCTTTAATAACCTTGGTAATGAAATTATATGTGTTTCTCTATCTTGTTACCACCTGAAATAATACAAACCAGTTCAAGGAGGAAGATTGTTGGCTGCATCTTTGGATCCAAGTTAGAAAGTAAGGTGAAATGATAGAGGATGTCATCGTAGTGAATTAATGCTAAAGTGGCATCCAAACAGGCTTATCTAGGAAATCTGCTAGGAGAGAAAATATTTGTGATCTACTCTGAAATGTAGCCTTGGTCAAAGAACAGATTGAAAATAAATGAACGAAGCTTACATGTGTTGTAGTCAAACAATATGAGGGCTGAATGCATGCCACTTTGTCTTTCCTGATCGGCAATGCAGCATAATTTGATCGCCAATTTCAGCTCTTCAGGAAATTAAGCGTACAGAGTACTGATGACACCATGCAAAAATGTCTAAGCAGTACTCCAATATTTTCTTCTTTAGCCTTTCAACAAAGCTTGATTAAGCTAGGTGCAGGCAGTCTTCCAATCTTTCTAAATTAGAGCAATTAAAAATATGAAAAATAGTAATAAAGTAAAAAATGTCATGTGAATGCCCGCCGTAGTTTCCTGAAAAATGTAATGGCATGTGCAGTATGGGATTTTGCTCGTAACACTGAAACTTATTTATGCTCTAGACTGCGGTCCTGAAAGAATTCCAGCCAAATAAGAAGCGGCACTTGACATTTGGTAGCCTGCAACTCTACGTCGTGCCATGAGGGGAGAAAATTTGGTTGAGATATATATGCCTGCTCAAAAACAAATCAATATGCAGGAGAGGGGACGCATTGGTACCCAGACATGACGGTGCCGTAGTTGCGAGAGCTTGAGGGTGTGTTCAGTTCGTGGAATCAAGTAGAACGTCACGGGTCGGTTCCGTACCTGGCACCGATTCCAGCTTTTGGTTTGCGAACGAGAGGGAACGGAATGGTTCCTCGCGATGGAATATACCCCTGATATGCCGAACTAAGTGATTCCTCCGAATCGGCGGTACCACACGGAACGGCTCACGCGCGAGGTCTGCCCCGCATCTCGCCCTGACCCCGTGCTTCCCTCGCCCTCGCCCCTCCCCCAATCACGTCGCCGAGCTAGCCGCTCCTCCCAACCCTGCCACTGCCCCTGTTCCTAGGGCTGGAAAAAAAGCTCGAAGCTCGTGAGCTAAACGAGTAGCTCGTGACTCGGCTCGAATCGACTCGAACTCGAAGACTAACGAGTCGAGCCGAGCTTTAGTTTAAGATCGTTTATAGACCAAGTTAAACGAGCCAATCTCACGAGTACTCGTGTAACTCGTTAGGCTCGGTACAAAAGATCAGCCACTCCCAATATAAAAAAATAGGGCTGGAAAAAAAGCTCGAAGCTCGTGAGCTAAACGAGTAGCTCGTGACTCGGCTCGAATCGACTCGAACTCGAAGACTAACGAGTCGAGCCGAGCTTTAGTTTAAGATCGTTTATAGACCAAGTTAAACGAGCCAATCTCACAAGTACTCGTGTAATTCGTTAGGCTCGGTACAAAAGATCAGCCACTCCCAATATAAAAAAAAATCAGCCACTCAGCATCATATGTCTCAGGCGCACAACACAAGGCCTAGACGTTGAAGGCCCAACCGCCTAGGAGACTCATGCGTTACAAAGAGATTACTATTGTTTAGTGATATATATCTTTAATATATACATAATATTTTTTATAATATTTGAGGGTTTTATGTTCATATCTTTAACGAGCTTAACAAGCTTAACAAGCCAGCTTGTGAGTTATACAAGTCGAGCCAATCTTGGATTTGAGCTCGTTAACAATAACAAGTCGAGTCGAGTTAGCTCGTTAACGAAACGAGCTCTAGCGAGTTGAGCCGAGCTGGCTCGGCTCGGCTCGAATTCCAGCCCTACCTGTTCCCGAGGTTCCCTTGCCCGACCCATACACCGCGGCGAGCAACGTCGCCGCACCGTTACTCTTGTCCTCTCTTTCATATTCTCTCCTCCTTACCTCCCAACCCTTCCTTCCACGCCGCCTGAAGGCTCTTGCCGCTGCGCCGCCGGCCATGGCTTCTGCCGCCATAGCCTGCCTCTGCCGTCGCATGTCTCCTACGTCGGCATTCGTTCCCCGCCGATGGTCACAGCACACCCCCGCCCGCACGCGCCTGCAGCAACTCCTCATCCTCCCTAGCATGCCCAGCGAGATCCTCGTCTAATTTTTACCTCCTGATGAATTTTCTTGTATTTACATGATATTTTACCTCCGTATATGTGTGTTGTTTGTAGCTGATGTCAATATTTGAGCGGTGCGATGAACAAATACATTCCGTTTCATCTCATAAACCAAACACCCAAATGTAATCATTCCATTCCTCTGAATTCCTTCTACCAAACGTAAGGACGGAACCGACCCATTATAATGGAATGGAACCATGACATTCCATTCCACTTCGTTCCCGAACCAAACACACCCTGAGTCCAAGACAGCCGCGAAGAACCCCCTGCCTCTACGGAAGGAACGTGTGCCGCTGCCTATAATTCAACGGCATCGCCCCGTAGATCCACTCTGTGTTGACTGTTTTCTCTCCCGTCACACCGCCGCCAGGGAATCACGATGGACGCACACAGTACTGGACGCACATGAGAGCAAAGGAGCAGGAGGTACCTGGAGGAGCCATGGACCGGGATTAGAGCGGTGTACTGACGTGAGAGGGAGGGAGAGGTCATCAGTCTCCAACCACACCTCGCAACCTTTGACAACTCGTCGCTTCGCTCACCCGTAGCCGTTCATACCATGGGAGAGCGATATTGGGGAGTAAAGCATGGGGGATAAAGATCGCAAAGGGGAAGAGACTGGGCAGGGAGAAGAATGGCCGTGAGGTGGTTGCCGGCTTGGCCGCGCAGACGGCCCGGCGGAGAAGCACTCTAGATTATTATTTTATTGGATTGGAAGGGGTGGTGGAGAGTCGAGGATAAGACATGCGTTTCTCCTCTTAAATCTCTTGTCAGTTACAGAACAGGAGGAGCAATTGCGTTCAGTTACTTAGAGAAGGAGAGAAATAGTGATTGCGTTCGGTTACTGATAATTACGTAAAGTGAAGATAGAAGGTAAGGGTTAGAGGTGTATCACGCATTGAAAGCCACAAACTAATCAGTTGATCACCATCCCTATTAAAACTAAACAATTTTAAGAAAACTTGCTCACGTGGTGTAGTGACGTGGAAGCCTACATGTCAAGATAATTGGTTGTACTGGGCTGATGATGTGGATAGGCTGCATGTTAAGAGAAATGAGATAGTGGGGATGAACTATTCAGGTATTATATATGTGTTGACCTGTTGGCTTGTTGTTCAAGTAATTTTAAAAAAAATCAATCCATTAAAAATGTTTGTATCATTCTAAAAATGTTGCCAGATTTAAAAAGCTGTTCATGACATATTTTAAAAATATTCATAATTTTTTGGAAAAAATTCATTGCGTATTAAATATATTCAAGGTGCATTTTGTAATGCTTAACCTGTATTGCGGATAAATGCTCATACTGTAAAAATTGTCTAATGTGTATCTGAAAAATGTTCAACTTGCATAGGACAACCATTCAATGTATATTCGAAACAAGTTGACAATCATTCCAAAATTGAAGAAAAAAAACTAAAACAGGAACAGGAAAAGTAAATAAAACAAAAGGAAAGAAATAATGGAATCTTCTAAAACCGGCTGTACCGGTCCATAGAAGCTTCCTAAAACTGCTCCCAGGAAACTTCTGAAAATAGCACGAATGCATGTTATTGGGACATTGCAGAAGCACGAGAGGCGAGAAAAGAATATATCTCGCAGTAGGTGAGACATAGCTGTGGCGTCAGATGCCAACCAATTTGAAAGTGTTGTAGGCTGAGGCTAAGCATAATTTGGCCAAGGTGCTGGTCCAGATAGGTCATTTTTGGGTTACGCAAAATAACAAGAATGATCTTCCACTCCACCCGCGGATTGAATGGGGGCCGTTTTGTCTCGGAGCGCTCCTATGTGGCGCCTCAAGCACCACTTGGAGAACCGACGCTCACGCTGCCTCACATTGGGCCGGTCCACCAGCGCGAGCTGGTGGCTCGCTCAGGTAACTTGGTACGATTGTCTCAAAAAAAAAGGTAACTTGGTACGATCGAGAAAAAAAGGTCACTGCAGTGTGTACTGCAGATGTTTGAGCTAAGTCATTGACTAAATGTGTTGACCCGTTGACTTGTTATTGACCGTTGAGTTTTATAGGAAAAGATCACGCGTTTGAAAAACTTCATATATTTCAAAAAAGTTCACAAACATGCAAAAAAGCTAGCGTATTCAAAAAAAGATCATGAATTTGAAAAAAAATTATTGGAAAATCGAATAATTTTAGAAAAATTGTATATGAATTTGAAAAACTTCAAGACTTGGAAGTTCATAATTTGTAAAAAAGTTTACAAAATAAAAACATTACACGAATTTGAACAAAAGTATTTTAAAAAATATCATAATTTAAAAAATAAATGGTTCACAAAAAATAGAAAGAAATTCAATTTGATAAAAAGTTCATAAAAATGTGATTAGTCAGAAATTTTATAAAACAAAAAATTGAAATTGAAATGAAAACATGAAAAATAAGAAAGGAAAGAAAGAAACTGAACAAACCCGGCCCAGAAAACACACAGAAATAAACACACAAAAGACCTATTGCAACAGAAAAAACACCAGAAGAAAACGCTCTGGAGGTACATTTCCTAAATGACCAGGCACGCTCGGTCGGAGGGGTGCGTGACTGTTAGTGAATTGCACTATAACCGGTGCTTATGGCGCGGAATAGGAACCATCTTTGACTCTCCTTTGGCGCTTCCCGGACGGATGTGCTGAATGCGGGAGGAACGTTGGCGCACTAGCGTTCGTCCTGTTATACTGGTTTTTAATTACTTTTTGTTATCCTTTTGAAAGTAAACATACTTTACTTAAATTGTAAGTAATGGTCATCACGCGTTTAAAAAAGGCTGGTAAAATAAATAAGAATTATGCAATGTAAAAATAATGCTCGCAACTTAAAAAATTGTAGACCCACTAAAAAAATATGACAATTAAATAGTTTCGCGTGTTTCAAACATATATTCACGGCATTTTTTCCTAATGTTAACACAATTTTATAAAAATCTTCACATAATTGTTAAAATGTTTTAAACATAAAAAATGTGACATTTCAAAAAATGTTTGTGCCTCTTTGATTCGTAGGATTCTCAAAACACAGGAATAGGAAAATAAAATAAAGGAATGAAGTGGCATGCCCACTTGAATCCCATAGGATTAGTATAGAGTGTTTGATGCCACAGGAAAAATATAGGAAGTGAAAAAAGAGGTTCAGCTGGATGCTATATTTTCAATGAAATCTAGTACAAATGATTTCACAGGGAAAATTCCTATAAGATTCAATCATACGAATTAAACAACCAATGTAGGAAAAAAATCCGAAGGATTCTAATCCTACAAAAATCCTATGAAATTCCTTTGAATCAAAGGAGCCCTTACCACGTTTCAAAAATATGTTCATGTCATTTTAACAAAATTTAAATACAGTGTAAAATTAATGAGTAGTTTTATAAAAAAATTGACATTAGAAAAGGGTTCACAGATTTACGAAAAAATGTTCCTGATTTTTATTTGAAAACGTTAATACATTATCTTTTTTTCGTGTAATATAAAATAAATGCTTTGTACAATTAAAAAAAATTGAACATGTGTTGAAAAAATGTTTCGTGTACTCGAAAAAATGTTCAAACTTTGCATTTGAAAAAAAGTTCGCCATATATTTGAAAAAAAATTAACATGTATTAAAAAATGATTAACTTGTATTGAAAATGTAGGCATGTATTTGAACAAAATAGAATAATGTAAAAAAATAAAAGAAAGCAAATAATGGAACATATAAAACAGAAGGTAACAAGCGCATGGAAGGTTCTACAACCGGTCCATAGAACCTTCCCAAAAACCGCTCTAATGGGCAAGAGAAACAGATTGAATCAGACCATTTTATTGACGTTATTTTTCTAAAAAAAAGTTTATTGAAGTTGCGGTCGATCAGGTGGGCGCAACGACGAGCTACACATGAAGACGATTTTCAGAGTCCCATGTTGAGCCTGCTCTTTATAAAATGCTACCTATCTGAGTTGTCCCGGTCCGAGGTGAGAATCAGCTTGTGATTTCTATGGCAAGGAATGGCTTCGGCTGCATGGATTCCTCCTCCAAGACGACGATGATGAATGTTGATGGTGTGCTGGCAAAGACAATGAGAAAGGTGTCATCAGTGTCGTATGCCGAGATGAATCGAGGGGCTTCACTAATTGGTTTGAAGGTCTCACGATCCCAATGTCGCTTGAGGCCTGTGCTTGCGAGAAGCACTTGCGCCGGCGGAAGATTTGCACATTCACACATTAATGATGGCGTCAGACTGTCTTGGTGTGGTCAGTGCTATTAGTCAAGGCAATTACATGTGGCATTATTACAAGATGAGGGAGGAGACTGAGAGCTAGGAAGGAGCCTTGTGGTCGTCCGTGTTTAAATCACGGGAAAAAAAATAACACGCTATGGCGTGTTGAGATATCGCTCGCTAAATTTAATCAATGTATAATGTTTTGTTATTAGCACATTATAGCTTGATATAGCATATGCTAATAGTGTATTTTAAGACTGATACTATTTTGTTATAGCATGTTATTTTTTGGACCCGCTAAATCTCGAACGTCAAATTCTAAGCATGTCATCCCGGACGTTTTTTCATGGCAGTTTTAGTTGACGCGAGGTGGCAACTTTAGTTGTTAGAACATGACAACTTTATCCCAGTTTGTTTTTGTCAGAAAATTGCCATGTTTGCCAACCTTGTGTGAACTAAAGTTATCATGAAAAATGTTCAGGTTGTCATGCTTAAAATCAGAACATTCGGGATTTATCATTTTCATATTTTTTTCATTGGTTTAGATACATAGCCTAGCAGAAATGGGGATCAATCTCGAGGTCAGGCGCCATGTTTGGTTCATTCATCCTCACATGAACACTTATACCATATAACGTTTTGATTCAATAAAGCTGCAATTGGTCTGCTAAAAGAACTAGTAAGATGCATATATTATATTTATTGTCACAAACTAGCAAAAAGGCCCGTGCGTTGCAATGGTAAAAATAATTATAATCTTCAATGGCCATGACCACATTTTACTACATCACCAAGATAAAGTACCACACTCAATTTCGTGAAATCATGCACAACTATTGAAATCATGACCATTTTTAAACCCGTGAACATATTTGAAATCATCAACATTTGTCAAATTTTCTAACATTTTTTGAATTCATGAACATTTTATACTATTTACAAAAAGTTTAAAAAAATTCTGAACATTTTCTAAACAGTTTTCTTGAATCGGGGAACATTTCTAGAGTCGACGAACATTTCTTGGGAAATTAGTGGAACGATTTTTGAAATTCACAAACATTTTGTTGATTAAACGAACATTTTTTGAAATGCATGATCATTTTTTGAATTAGCGAACATTTTACGAATGGATAAACTAATTTGTAAGTCACGAACAGTTTTGAAACTTTTAGGATATTTTTCCATTCATAAACATATTTTGAATTGGCGAAACTTTGTTCAATTTCATTAACATTTTTTAAAACACAAAATTTTAAAAAATCATGAACTTGTTTTTATTTCCCGAACACTTGTTTTCAAAATTTGAAACATTTTTAATAAGCAAACGAGTTTTTTATCCACAAACTTTTTATGATTTATTAAATAATTTATTTAAAAATTCCCTTTTTAAAATTTTGACACTATTTTGAAGTCCCAAATTATTTAAAGAATAAAAATATAAAAAACAAATAAAAAAGTAAAAAACAAAATTTATAAAACATGCCGTCCGTACAAGGGCCTGCCCAAATGGGCGCGCTGCATGTTCTGCAAGTGGGATCCGGCTTGCCTGCTCTCTCCCCATGCTCTCATCTGTGCTCCCACTTCATTGTACGGCTGTTTTTTTTTCTTTCTAATCTAATCATCTTCCCCTGATTTTAAGAGGATGGGGCCGATCCTTATTTTGTTTCAATCAAATCAACCCACATATGCGGGAGCATGGATGGGCACATGCGCGGGGAGCAGGCAAGTCTCTTCCCTGCAAGTGCGTAGAGCACAGTATGCGAGGTCCTACTGCATGGTCCGGCCCAAGTGGAAGATTCCTCATGTAAAAGCTTTTTCTATCACTTATAGATGATGGATAATATTGTACATTGGGGGCAATTTCCCTGACGTACCACGAGCAGCAGTAGCACATTTATTATTATATTAGATAGAGATATATCATTTACTTTTTGCCAAAAAGGACTGTCTTATTATTAACTGTTGTGGTCTTCACTAATATGCCCAATTGGCATTGCATGAGTATTACCTATGTTATTACCATTATGACTAGTCTTAGAGCATCTCCAAATCCCACCCTCAAACCGCTTACATCTGTCTGTACCACGTTGTTTGGTCACGAAAACCACCAACATGGTCCTATATCGGTCCGAGGCGCGGTTTGGACGTACTTTCTCCTGCAAACTGAAGACAAATGTGGGCCGGACAATACCTACTCCCCCTTTTGAATGCCCTGGCCCAGCCAAACCCCCTCCCTCGCTCGTGCACGCTTCCCGCCCAAAACGGCCAGTGCCACTCCAGAGCGTCAGTGCCCGCGATCATGGTCGGCCAGAGCGAACACGACCACTCACTAGTGCTGGCATTGAAGCAGCGCATCGGCTAAGAGAGTGCCGCCCGCGCCGCCTCCGAGTGTAGGCGTTTGCCTTGCGTTCAAACGACATGACGGTCAGCCGTCTGTCCATCTGCCACCCACATTAATGACACATGGTTGCTGAGGCGGCTACTCCGTCGCCACCCGTCCATCCCTCTGCCGCCCACCATGCTATATAAACTGCGTCCCCGGCCAAAGCCGCAGTCATCCACCTCCGATCCCTCTCTGCACCACTCCCACCATGGATTCCTCCCGCGCCAAAGCTCTCTAGGACGAGCTGACGCTGGACCAGAAGAGGAGATGGCCGCCATAGTTGGCGGAGGATGACAACGTCTCAATGGAGGACGCGGCCGGCGATGAGCATGCGCCACCCTCCTCGTCTGCGCCACCCTCCTCCTTCGTGCCACCCTCGCCGGTGCATTGCACCATGACCATCGGCGAGGCCCATGCCCATTACATGGACATGGTGCGGGAGGAGCGATAGTAGTTCCGGGAGGCGCATGTCGACGCCGCCCACACCACCAGCTTGTCCAGGAGAACCTTCAGGCGGAGGAGCAGCTCGTCGCCGGCAGGGTGATCTCGCCGGATGTGGACCTGACGGAGCAGGCAGCGCTGGTCGACTCCTACCGCTCCGCCTCGCCCGCTGGGGGTATCGCCAGCGGGCGTCGGAATTGGCGGCCACCTACAAGGAGGGCGACCAAGCGGGAGAGGCTGTGTTCGGCGAGACCGAGGAGGAGGAGGAGGAGATCGCTGGCTCCGTCGAGGCTGCACCCCGTCGCCACGTCCACGAAGTCGGCACATCCGCGGGCGCCGTCGGCAGGAGGAAGGGTACTGCACGGTAGGTCTCCGTCGCTCGGGTCCCAAGAAAGCCACCGCTCCTCCCCTCTTGTTGAAGTCAAGCTTGGTAGGCTAAACTTTGGCGGCTGATTAGCCGCTTGGCGGCGACGTGGAGGCGGACAACTTCACTTTCTGGGTCTCCGAAGGGGGAGGTGCAGAGCAGCGAGGCGGAACTGAAGAAGGCAAAGATTTTGTTCACGGGGTTCATGGCCGGACATGAGGAACGGGCGCCGGCGATCATAGATTAGGTGTATTAATTATACCGCTAGAGCCGAATGAGCACCGCTTAGTTAATGTAAATGTAATGAAATCCATCATGTTTATGTGAAATCCAACCGTGTTTGAACGAATTTCATCCGGTTAGTTCGAATTGTTGAATGAATGTATGTGGGCACCGTTGGATGGCGGCTTCCTGCATCCGTGTCCACAGACTTGTCCCCCTGTCCGCGGATAGATGCGGGAAGAAATTTGTGGGTCGTTGTTGGAGATGCCCTTAGTGAAGGAAATATGCCCTAGAGGCAATAATAAAGTTATTATTTATTTCCTTATATTATGATAAATGTTTATTATTCATGCTAGAATTGTATTAACCAGAAACTTAGTACATGTGTGAATACATAGACAAACAGAGTGTCACTAGTATGCCTCTACTTGACTAGCTCATTGAATCAAAGATGGTTAAGTTTCCTAGCCATAGACATGAGTTGTCATTTGATTAACGGGATCACATCATTAGAGAATGATGTGATTGAGTTGACCCATTCCGTTAGCTTAGAATTTGATCATTTAGTATATTGCTATTGCTTTCTTCATGACTTATACATGTACCTATGACCATGAGATTATGCAACTCCCAAATACCGGAGGAACACTTTGTGTGCTACCAAACGTCACAGCGTAACTGGGTGATTATAAAGGTGCTCTAAAGGTGTCTCCGATGGTACTTGTTGAGTTGACATAGATTGAGATTAGGATTTGTCACTCCGGTTGTCGAAGAGGTATCTTTGGGACCTCTCGGTAATGCACATCACTATAAGCCTTGCAAGCATTGTAATTAATGAGTTAGTTGCAGGATGATGTATTATGGTACGAGTAAAGAGACTTGCCGGTAACGAGATTGAACTAGGTATTGATATACCGACGATCGAATCTCGGGCAAGTAACATACCGATGACAAAGGGAACAATGTATGTTGTTATGCGGTTTGACCGATAAAGATCTTCGTAGAATATGTAGGAACCAATATGAGCATCCAGGTTCCGCTATTGGTTATTGACCGGAGACGTGTCTCGGTCATGTCTACATAGTTCTCGAACCCGTAGGGTCCGCACGCTTAAAGTTCTGTGACAATCGGTATTATGAGTTTATGTGTTTTGATGTACCAAAGGTAGTTCAGAGTCCCGGATGAGATCGGGGACATGACGAGGAGTCTCTAAATGGTCGACACGTAAAGATTGGTATATTGGACGACTATATTCGGACATCAGAAAGGTTTCGAGTGATTCGGGTATTTTTCAGAGTACCCGGGAGTTACGGGAATATGGGGGAAGAAGTATTGGGCCTCATGGGCCAAGTGGTGGAAGAGAGGAGGCAGGACAAGGCAGGGCGCGCGGCCCCCCTAGCCCAACCTGAATTGGACTAGGGGGCCGGCCCCCTTTCCTCCTTTCCTCCCTCTCCTTCCTTCTCCCTCTCCTCCTTCCTTTCCCCCTCCTAGTAGGAGTAGGAAAGGGGAGTCCTATTCCTACTAGGAGGAGGATTCCTCCTCCTGGCGCGCCCTACAAGGGCCGGTCGGCCTCCCCCCTTGCTCCTTTATATACGAGGGCAGGGGCACCCCAAGACACACAAGTTGATTGTTCCAAGACGTGTGCGGTGCCCCCCTCCACCATAATCCACCTCGATCATACCGTAGCGGTGCTTAGGCGAAGCCCTGCGTCGGTAGCATCATCATCACCGTCATCACGCTGTCGTGCTGACAGAACTCTCTCTCGAAGCTCTGCTGGATCGGAGTTCATGGGACGTCATCGAGCTGAACGTGTGCTGAACTCGGAGGTGCCGTGCGTTCGGTACTTGGATCGGTCGGATCGTGAAGACGTTCGACTACATCAACCGCGTTCTCATAACGCTTCTGCTTACGGTCTACGAGGGTACATGGACGATACTGTCCCCTCTCGTTGCTATGCATTACCATGATCTTGTGTGTGCGTAGGAATTTTTCTGAAATTACTACGTTCCCCAACAGTGGCATTTGAGCCAGGTTTATGCGTAGATGTTATATGCACGAGTCGAACACAAGTGAGTTGTGGGCGATACAAGTCATACTGCTTACCAGCATGTCATACTTTGGTTTGGTGGTATTGTTGGATAAAGCTGCCCGGACCGACATTACGCGTATGCTTACGCGAGACTGGTAGTACCGACGTGCTTTGCACACAGGTGGCTGGCGGGTGCCAGTTTCTCCAAGTTTAGTTGAATCGAGTGTGGCTACGCCCGGTCCTTGTGAAGGTTAAAACATCACATACTTGACGAAATATTGTTGTGGTTTTGATGCGTAGGTAAGAACGGTTCTTGCTCAGCCCGTAGCAGCCACGTAAAACTTGCAACAACAAAATAAAGGACATTTGCAGGGCCTGTTGTGATGTGATATGATCAAGACGTGATGAGATATAAGTTGTTGTATGAGATGATCATGTTTTGTTGAAGTTATCGGCAACTGGCAGAAACCTTATGGTTGTCTCTTTATTGCATAAGATGCAAGTGCCATGTAATTGCTTTACTTTATCGCTATGCGATAGCAATAGTTGCAAAAGCAATAGCTGGTGAGACGACCATGTGATGACACGTTGATAAAAGATCAAGATGATGGAGATCATGGTGTCATGCCGGTAGCAATGGAGATCATGACAATACTTTGGAGATGGAGATCAAAAGCACAAGATGATGATGGCCATATCATGTCACATATTTGGATTGCATGTGATGTTTATCTTTTATACATCTTATTTTTGCTTAGTTCGACGGTAGCATTATAAGATGATCTCTCACTAAATTTGAAGGTACAAGTGTTCTCCCTGAGTATGCACCGTTGCCAAAGTTCGTCGTGCCGAGACACCACGTGATAATCGGGTGTGATAAGCTCTATGTTCACATACAACGGGTGCAAGATAGTTTTGCACACGCAGAAATACTTGGGTTAAACTTGACGAGCCTAGCATATGCAGATATGGCCTCGAAACACTGAGACCGAAAGGTCGAGCGTGAATCATATAGTAGATATGATCAACATAGTGATGTTCACCATTGAAAACTACTCCATCTCACGTGATGATCGGACATGGTTTAGTTGATATGGATCACGTGATCACTTAGATGATTATAGGGATGTCTATCTAACTGGGAGTTCTTAAGTAATATGATTAATTGAACTTAATTTTATCATTAACTTAGTCATGATAGTATTTGCATATCTATGTTGTAGATCAATAGCTCGCGATGTAGCTCCCCGTTTATTTTTGATATGTTCCTAGAGAAAAACTAAGTTGAAAGATGTTAGTAGCAATGATGCGGATTGGATCCGTGATCTGAGGATTATCCTCATTGCTGCACAGAAAAATTATGTCATTGATGCACCACTAGGTGACAAACCTATTGCAGGAGCATATGCACACGTTATGAACGTTTGACAAAGCTTGGTATGAGGACTACTTTATAGTTTAGTGCACCATGCTTTACGGCTTAGAACCGGGACTTCAAAAATGTTTTGAACACCACGGAGCATATAAGATGTTCCAAGAGCTGAAATTGGTATTTCAGACTCATGCCCGAGTCGAGAGGTATGAGACCTCTGACAAGTACTTTGCCTACAAGATGGAGGAGAATAGCTCAGCTAGTGAGCATGTGCTTAGAATGCCTGAGTACTACAATCACTTGAAACAAGTGGGAGTTAATCTTCCAGATAAGATAGTGATTGACAGAGTTCTCCAGTCATTATCACCAAGTTACTAGAACTTCGTGATGAACTATAATATGCAAGGGATAACGGAAACGATTCCCAAGCTCTTCGTGATGCTAAAATCGACGAAGGTAGAAATCAAGAAAAACATCAAGTTTTGATGGTTGACAAGACCACTAGTTTCAAGTAAAAGGGCAAGGGAAAGAAAGGGAACTTCAAGAAGAATGGCAAGCAAGTTGCCACTCCTATGAAGAAGCCTAAATATAGACCCAAGCCTGAAACTGAGTGCTACTACTGAAGGAAATATGCCCTAGAGGCAATAATAAAGTTATTATTTATTTCCTTATTTCATGATAAATGTTTATTATTCATGCTAGAATTGTATTAACCGGAAACATAATACATGTGTGAATACATAGACAAACAAAGTGTCACTAGTATGCCTCTACTTGACTAGCTCGTTAATCAAAGATGGTTATGTTTCCTAACCATGGACAAAGAGTTGTTGTTTGATTGACGGGATCACATCATTAGGAGAATGATGTGATTGACTTGACCCATTCCGTTAGCTTAGCACTCGATCGTTTAGTATGTTGCTATTGCTTTCTTCATGACTTATACATGTTCCTATGACTATGAGATTATGCAACTCCCGTTTACCGGAGGAACACTTTGTGTGCTACCAAACGTCACAACGTAACTGGGTGATTATAAAGGAGCTCTACAGGTGTCTCCAGAGGTACATGTTGGGTTGGCGTATTTCGAGATTAGGATTTGTCACTCCGATTGTCGGAGAAGTATCTCTGGGCCCTCTCGGTAATGCACATCACATAAGCCTTGCAAGCATTGCAACTAATGAGTTAGTTGTGAGATGATGTATTACGAAACGAGTAAAGAGACTTGCCGGTAACGAGATTGAACTAGGTATTAAGATACCGACGATCGAATCTCGGGCAAGTAACATACCGATGACAAAGGGAACAACGCATGTTGTTATGCGGTCTGACCGATAAAGATCTTCGTAGAATATGTGGGAACCAATATGAGCATCCAGGTTCCGCTATTGATTATTGACAGGAGACGTGTCTCGGTCATGTCTACATTGTTCTCGAACCCGTAGGGTCCGCACGCTTAAGGTTTCGATGACAGTTATATTACGAGTTTATGAGTTTTGATGTACCGAAGTTAGTTCGGAGTCCCGGATGTGATCACGGACATGACGAGGAGTCTCGAAATGGTCGAGACATAAAGATTGATATATTGGACGGCTATATTCGGACACCGGAAGTGTTCCAGGTGATTTCGGAGAAAACCGGAGAGCCGGAGGGTTACCGGAACCCCCCCGGGAGAAGTAATGGGCCATATGGGCCTTAGTGGAGAGAGAGAGGGGCAGCCAGAGGTGGGCTGCGCGCCTCCTCCCCCCTGATCCGAATTGGACTAGGAGAGGGGGGCGCCCCCCCCCCTTTCCCTCTCCCTCCCCACTTCTTTCCCCCTCCTAGTAGGAGTCCTACTCCTACTAGGAGGAGGACTCCTCCTGGCGCGCCTATAGGGGCCGGCCGGCCTCCTCCCCTTGCTCCTTTTTATACGGGGGCAGGGGGGCACCCCTAGACACAAGTTGATCTCCAAGATCGTTCTCTTAGCCATGTGCGGTGCCCCCCTCCACCATAGTCCTCGATAATATTGTAGCGGTGCTTAGGCGAAGCCCTGCGACGGTAGTGCATCAAGATCGTCACCACGCCGTCGTGCTGACGGAACTCTTCCCCGACACTTTGCTGGGTCGGAGTCCGGGGATCGTCATCGAGCTGAACGTGTGCTAGAACTCGGAGGTGTCGTAGTTTCGGTGCTTGATCGGTTGGGCCGTGGAGACGTACGACTACATCAACCAAACGCTTCCGTTGTCGATCTACAAGGGTACGTAGATCACACTCTCCCCTCTCGTTGCTATGCATCACCATGATCTTGCGTGTGCGTAGGAATTTTTTTGAAATTACTACGTTCCCCATCAGTGGCATCCAAGCCTAGGTTTTATGCGTTGATGTTATGCACGAGTAGAACACAAGTGAGTTGTGGGCGATATAAGTCATACTGCTTACCAGCATGTCACACTTTGGTTCGGCGGTATTGTTGGATGAAGCGGCCCGGACCGACATTACGCGTACGCTTACGCGAGACTGGTTCTACCGACATGCTTTGCACACAGGTGGCTGGCGGGTGTCAGTTTCTCCAACTTTAGTTGAACCGAGTGTGGCTACGTCCGGTCCTTGCGAAGATTAAAACAACACCAACTTGACAAACTATCGTTGTGGTTTTTGATGCATAGGTAAGAACGGTTCTTGCTAAGCCCATAGCAGCCATGTAAAACTTGCAACAACAAAGTAGAGGACGTCTAACTTGTTTTTGCAGGGCATGTTGTGATGTGATATGGTCAAGACGTGATGAGATATAAGTTGTTGTATGAGATGATCATGTTTTGTTAAAGTTATCAACAACTGGCAAAATCCTTATGGTTGTCTCTCTATTGCATAAGATGCAAGCGTCCAATAATTGCTTTACTTTATTGCTATGCGATAGCAATAGTTGCAAGAGCAATTGTTGGCGAGACGACCACGTGACGACATATTGATATAGATCAGAATGATGGAGATCATGGTGTCATGCCGGTGACGATAAAGATCATGACAGTACTTTGGAGATGGAAATCAAAGGCGCAAGATGATGATGGCCATATCATGTCACATATTTTGATTGCATATGATGTTTATCTTTTATACATCTTATTTTGCTTAGTTTGACGGTAGCATTTTAAGATGATATCTCACTAATTATCAAGAAGTGTTCTCCCTGAGTATGCACCGTTGCGAAAGTTCTTCGTGCCGAGACACCACGTGATGATCGGGTGTGATAGGCTCTACGTTCAAATACAACGGGTGCAAAACAGTTGCACACGCAGAATACTCAGGTTATACTTGACGAGCCAAGCATATACATATATGGCCTCGGAACACGGAGACCGAAAGGTCAAGCGTGAATCATATAGCAGATATGATCAACATAGCGATGTTCACCAATGAAACTACTCCATCTCACGTGATGATCGGACATGGTTTAGTTGATTTGGATCACGTAATCACTTAGAGGATTAGAGGGATGTCTATCTAAGTGGGAGTTCTTAAGTAATATGATTAATTGAACTTAAATTTATCATGAACTTAGTCCTGGTAGTATTTTGCAAATTATGTTGTAGATCAATAGCTCGCGTTGTTGCTTCCCTGTGTTTATTTTGATATGTTCCTAGAGAAAATTGTGTTGAAAGATGTTAGTAGCAATGATGCGGATTGGATCCGTGATCTGAGGTTTATCCTCATTGCTGCACAGAAGAATTATGTCCTTGATGCACCACTAGGTGACGGACCTATTGCAGGAGCAGATGTAGACGTTATGAACGTTTGGCTAGCTCAATATGATGACTACTTGATAGTTTAGTACACCATGCTTAATGGCTTAGAATCGGGACTTCAAAAACGTTTTGAACGTCATGGAGCATATGAGATGTTCCAGGAGTTGAAGTTAATATTTCAAGCAAATGCCCGAGTTGAGAGATATGAAGTCTCCAACAAGTTCTATAGCTAAAAGATGGAGGAGAATCGCTCAACTAGTGAGCATGTGCTCAGATTGTCTGAGTACTACAATTGCTTGAATCAAGTGGGAGTTAATCTTTCAAAGATAGTGATTGACAGAATTCTCTAGTCACCATCACCAAGTTAGTAGAACTTCGTGATGAACTATGATATGCAAGGGATAATGGAAATGATTCCCAAGCTCTTCGTAATGCGGAAATTGACGAAGGTAGAAATCGAGAAAAACATCAAGTGTTGATGGTAGACAAGACCACTAGTTTCAAGAAAAGGGCAGAGGGAAGAAGGAGAACTTCAAGAAGAACAGCAAGCAAGTTGCTGCTCAAGTGAAGAAGCCCAAGTCTGGTCCTAAGCCTGAGACTAAGTGTTTCTACTGCAAAGGGACTGGTCACTGGAAGTGGAACTACCCCAAGTGATTGGAAGATAAGAAGGATGGCAAAGTGAACATAAGTATATTTGATATACATATTATTGATGTGTACTTTACTAGTGTTTATAGCAACCCCTCAGTATTTGATACTAGTTCAGTTGCTAAGATTAGTAACTCGAAACGGGAGTTGCAGAATAAACAGAGACTAGTTAAGGGTGAAGTGACGATGTGTGTTGGAAGTGGTTCCAAGATTGATATGATCATCATCGCACACTCCCTATACTTTCGGGATTAGTGTTAAACCTGAATAAGTGTTATTTGGTGTTTGCGTTGAGCATAAATATGATTTGATCATGTTTATTGTAATACGGTTATTCATTTAAGTAAGAGAATAAATTGTTGTTCTGTTTACATGAATAAAACCTCATATGGTTACACACCCAATGAAAATAGTTCATTGGATCTCGATCGTAGTGATACACATAATCATAATATTGAAACCAAAAGATGCAAAGTTAATAATGATAGTGCAACTTATTTGTGGCACTGCCGTTTAGGTCATATTGGTGTAAAGCGCATGAAGAAACTCCATACTGATGGGCTTTTGGAATCACTTGATTATGAATCAGTTGATGCTTGCGAACCATGCCTCATGGGCAAGATGACCAAGACTCCGTTCTTCGGAACAATGGAGCGAGCAACAGATTTGTTGGAAATCATACATACTGATGTATATGGTCCGATGAATATTGAGGCTCGCGACAGGTATCATTATTTTCTGATCTTCACAGATGATTTGAGCATATATGAGTATATCTACTTGATGAAACATAAGTCTGAAACATTTGAAAAGTTCAAATAATTTCAGGGTGAAGTGGAAAATCATCGTGACAAGAAAAGAAAAGGTTTCTATGATCTGATCGCGGAGACAAATATTTGAGTTACGAGTTTGGTCTTCAATTAAAACATTGTGGAATAGTTTCACAAACTCATGCCACCTGGAACACCACAGCATAATGGTGTGTCCGATCGTCATAATCGTACTTTATTGGATATAGTGCAATCTATGATGTCCCTTACCGATCTACCACTATCGTTTTGGGGTTATGCATTAGAGACAACTGCATTCACGTTAAAAGGGCACCATCTAAATCCGTTGAGACGACACAATCTGAATTATGGTTTGGCAAGAAACCAAAGTTGTCGTTTCTTAAAGTTTTGGGTTGTGATGCTTATGTGAAAAAGTTTCATCCTGATAAGCTCAAACCCAAATCGGAGAAATATGTCTTCATAGGATACCCAAAGGAGACTGTTGGGTACACCTTCTATCACAGATCCGAAGGCAAGACATTCGTTGCTAAGAATGGATCCTTTCTAGAGAAGGAGTTTCTCTCGAAAGAAGTGAGTGGGAGGAAAATAGAAAAGTTGATAAGGTAATTGTACCTTCTCCCTTATTGGAAAGTAGTTCATCACAGAAATCTGTTCTTGTGACTACTACACCAATTAGTGAGGAAGCTAATGATGATGATCATGTAACTTCAGATCAAGTTACTACCGAATCTCGTAGGTAAACCAGAGTGAGATCCGCACCAGAGTGGTATGGTAATCCTGTTCTGGAAGTCATGTTACTAGACCATGACGAACTTGCGAACTATGAGGAAGCGATGATGAGCCCAGATTCCGCGAAATGGTTTGAGGCCATGAAATCTGAGATATGATCCATGTATGAGAACAAAGTACGGACTTTGATGGATTTGCCCGATGATCGGCAAGCCATAGAAAATAAATGGTTCTTCAAGAGGAAGACAGACGCTGATAGTAGTGTTACTATCTACAAAGCTAGACTTGTCGAAAAAGGTTTTTGACAAAGTTCAAGGTGTTGACTACGATGAAATTTTCTCACTCGTAGCGATGCTTAAGTCTGTCCAAATCATGTTAGCAATTGCCGCATTTTTATGAAATCTGGCAAATGGATAAACAAAACTACATTCCTTAATGGATTTAAAGAAGAGTTTTATATGATGCAACCAGAAGGTTTTGTCAATCCTAAAGGTGCTAACAAAATATGCAAGCTCCAGCGATCCATCTATGGACTGGTGCAAGCATCTCGGAGTTGGAATATACGCTTTGATAAGTTGATCAAAGCATATAGTTTTATACAGACTTGCGGTGAAGCCTATATTTACAAGAAAGTGAGTGGGAGCACTACATCATTTCTGATAAGTGTATGTGTATGACATATTGTTGATCGGAAATAATGTAGAATTATTCTGCAAGGCATAAAGGAGTGTTTGAAAGGATTTTTTCAAAGAAAACCTCGGTGAAGCTGCTTACATATTGAGCATCAAGATCTATAGAGATAGATCAAGACGCTTGATAAGTTTTTTTTTCAATGAGTACATACCTTGACAAGATTTTGAAGTAGTTCAAAATGGAACACTCAAAGAAAGAATTCTTGCCTGTGTTACAAGGTGTGAAATTGAGTAAGACTCAAAGCCCGACCACGGAAGAAAATAGAATGAGAATGAAAGTCATTCCCTATGCCTTGGCCATAGGTTCTATAAAGTATGCCATGCTGTGTACCAGACCTATTGTATACCCTACACTAATTTTGTCAAGGGAGTACAATAGTGATCTAGAAGTAGATCACTGGACAGCGGTCAAAGTTATCCTTAGTGGAATAAGGATATGTTTCTCGATTATGGAGGTGACAAAAGGTTCGTCGTAACAGGGTTACGTCGATACAAGTTTTGGCACTAATCCGGATGACTCTTAGTCTTCATCTGGATACATATTGAAAGTGGGAGCAATTAGCTAAAGTAGCTCCGTGCAAAGCATTGTAGACATAGAAAATTGCAAAATACTTATGGATCTGAATATGGCAGACCCGTTGACTAAACTTCTCTCACAGGCAAAACATGATCACACCTTAGTACTCTTTGGGTGTTAATCACATAGCAATGTGAACTAGATTACTGACTCTAGTAAACCCTTTGGGTGTTGGTCACATATCGATGTGAACTATGGGTGTTAACCACATAAAGATGTGAACTATTGATGTTAGATCACATGGCGATGTGAACTAGATTATTGACTCTAGTGCAAGTGGGAGACTGAAGGAAATATGCCCTAGAGGCAATAATAAAGTTATTATTTATTTCCTTATTTCATGATAAATGTTTATTATTCATGCTAGAATTGTATTAACCGGAAACATAATACATGTGTGAATACATAGACAAACAAAGTGTCACTAGTATGCCTCTACTTGACTAGCTCGTTGATCACAGATGGTTAAGTTTCCTAACCATAGACAAAGTGTTGTCATTTAATTAATGAGATCACATCATTAGGAGAATGATGTGATTGACTTGACACATTCCGTTATTTTAGCACCCGATCGTTTAGTATATTGTTATTGCTTTCTTCATGACTTATACATGTTCCTATGACTATGAGATTATGCAACTCCCGTTTACCGGAGGAACACTTTGTGTGCTACCAAACATCACAACGTAACTGGGTGATTATAAAGGTGCTCTACAGGTGTCTCCGAAGGTACTTGTTGGGTTGGCGTATTTCGAGATTAGGATTTGTCACTCCGATTGTCGGAGAGGTATCTCTGGGCCCTCTCGGTAATGCACATCACATAAGCCTTGCAAGCATTGCAACTAATGAGTTAGTTGTGAGATGATGTATTACAGAACGAGTAAAGAGACTTTCCGGTAACGAGATTGAACTAGGTATTAAGATACCGACGATCGAATCTCGGGCAAGTAACATACCGATGACAAAGGGAACAACGTATGTTGTTATGCGGTCTGACCGATAAAGATCTTCGTAGAATATGTGGGAGCCAATATGAGCATCCAGGTTCCGCTATTGGTTATTGACCGAAGACATGTCTCGGTCATGTCTACATTGTTCTCGAACCCGTAGGGTCCGCACGCTTAAGGTTTCGATGACAGCTATATTATGAGTTTATGTGTTTTGATGTACCGAAGTTAGTTCGGAGTCCCGGATGTGATCACGGACATGACGAGGAGTCTCGAAATGGTCGAGACATAAAGACCGATATATTGGACGGCTATATTCGGACACCGGAAGTGTTCCGGGTGATTTCGGAGAAAACCGGAGAGCCGGAGGGTTACCGGAACCCCCCCGGGAGGAATAATGGGCCATATGGGCCTTAGTGGAGAGAGAGAGGGGCAGTCAGAGGTGGGCTGCGCGCCTCCTCCCCCCTGGTCCGAATTGGACTAGGAGAGGGGGGCGGCGCCCCCCCTTTCCCTCTCCCTCCCCACTTCTTTCCCTAGGAGTAGGACTCCTCCTGGCGCGCCTATAGGGGCCGGCCAGCCTCCTTCCCTTGCTCCTTTATATACGGGGGCAGGGGGGCACCCCTAGACACAAGTTGATCTCCAAGATCGTTCTCTTAGCCATGTGCGGTGCCCCCTCCACCATAGTCCTCGATAATATTGTAGCGGTGCTTAGGCGAAGCCCTGTGACGATAGTGCATCAAGATCATCACCACGCCGTCGTGCTGACGGAACTCTTCCCCGACACTTTGCTGGATCGGAGTCCGGGGATCGTCATCGAGCTGAACGTGTGCTAGAACTCGGAGGTGCCGTAGTTTCGGTGCTTGATCGGTCGGGCCATGGAGACGTACGACTACATGAACCAAACTCTTCCGTTGTCGATCTACAAGGGTACGTAGATCACACTCTCCCCTCTCATTGCTATGCATCACCATGATCTTGCGTGTGCGTAGGAATTTTTTTGAAATTACTACGTTCCCCATCAATTACTGCAAAGGAAATGGTCACTGGAAGTGGAACTGCCCTAGATACTTGGCGGATAAGAAGGATGGCAATGTGAACAAAGGTATATTTGATATACATGTTATTGATGTGTACTTTACTAGTGTTCATAACAACCCTCGGTATTTTGATACTGGTTCAGTCACTAAAAAGTAGTAACTCGAAACGGGAGTTGCAGCATGAACATAGACTAGTTAAGGGTGAAGTGACGATGTGCGGTTGAAGTGGTTCCAAGATTGATATGATCATCGCACACTCCCTATACTTTCAGGATTAGTGTTAAACCTAAATAAATGTTATTTGGTGTTTGCGTTGAGCATGAATATGATTTGATCATGTTTATTGCAATACGGTTATTCATTTAAGTCAAAGAATAATTGTTATTCTATTTACATGAATAAAACCTTCTATGGTCATACACTCAATATAAATGGTTTATTGAATCTCGATCGTAGTGATACACATATTCATAATATTGAAGCCAAAAGATGAAAAGTTACTAATAATAGTGCAACTTATTTGTGGCACTGCTGTTTAGGTCATATTGGTGTAAAGCGCATGAAGAAAATCCATGCTGATGGGCTTTTGGAATCACTTGATTATGAATCAGTTGATGCTTGTGAACCATGCCTCATAGGCAAGATGACTAAGACTCCGTTCTCCGGAACAATGGAGCGAACAACTGACTTATTGGAAATAATACATACTGATGTATGCGGTCTGATGAGTGTTGAGGCTCGCGGCGGGTATCATTATTTTCCGACCTTCACAGATGATTTGAGCAGATATGGGTATATCTACTTGATGAAACATAAGTCTGAAACATTTGAAAAGTTCAAAGAATTTCAGAGTGAAGTGGAAAATCATCATAACAAGAAAATAAAGTTTCTACGATCTGATCGCGGAGACAAATATTTGAGTTACGAGTTTGGTCTTCAACTAAAACAATGTGGGATAGTTTCACAAATTCATGCCACCTGGAACACCACAACATAATGGTGTGTCCGAACGTCATAACCGTACTTTACTGGATATAGACATATAGTGCAATCTATGATGTGTCTTACCGATTTGCCACTATCATTTTAGGGTTATGCATTAGAGACAACTACATTCACATTAAATAGGGCACCGTCTAATCCGTTGAGATGACACCGTATGAACTATGGTTTGGCTAGAAACCTAAGCTGTCATTTCTTAAAGTTTGGAGTTGTGATGCTTATGTGAAAAGGTTTCAGCCTGATAAGCACAAACCTAAATCGAAAAAGTGCGTCTTCATAGGATACCTGAAAGAAACTGTTGGGTACACCTTCTATCACAGATCCGAAAGGCAATATCTTTGTTGCTAAGAGTGGATCCTTTCTAGAAAGAAGTTTCTCTCGAAAGAAGTGAGTGGGAGGAATGTAGAACTTGATGAGGTAATTGTACCTTCTCCTGAATTGGAAAGTTGTTCATCACAGAAATCAGTTCTAGTGATCTCTACACCAATTAGTGAGGAAGCTAATGATGATGATCATGAAACTTCAGATCAAGTTACTACCGAACCTCGTAGGATAACCAGAATATGGTCTGCACCAAAGTGGTACGGTAATCCTTTCTGGAAGTCATGTTACTAGACCATGATGAACCTATGAACTATGAGGAAGCGATGATGAGCCCAGATTGCACAAAATAGCTTAAGGCCATGAAATCTGAGATGGGATCCATGTATGAGAATAAAGTATGGACTTTGATTGACTTGCCCGATGATCGGTGAGTCATTAAGAATAAATGGATCTTCAAGAGGAAGACGGACGCTGATAGTAGTGTTACTGTCTACAAAAGGTTTTCAACAAGTTCAAGGGGTTGACTACGATGAGACTTTCTCACCCGTAGCGATGCTTAAGTCTGTCCGAATCATGTTAGCAGTTGCCGCATTTTATGAAATCTGGAAAATGGATGTAAAAAATGCATTACTTAATGGATTTCTTAAAGAAGAGTTGTATATGATGCAACCAGAAGGTTTTGTCGATCCTAAAGGTGCTAACAAAGTGAGCAAGCTCCAGCGATCCATCTATGGACTGGTGCAAGCATCTCGGAGTTGGAATATATGCTTTGATAAAGTGATCAAAACATATGGTTTTATACAGACTTGCGATGAAGCCAGTATTTACAAGAAAGTGAGTGGGAGCACTAAAGCATTTCTGATAAGTATATGTGAATGACATATTGTTGATCGGAAATAATGTAGAATTTTCTGGAAAGCATAAAGGAGTGTTTGAAAAGAGTTTTTCAAAAAAAGACCTCGATGAAGCTGCTTACACATTGAGCATCAAGATCTATAGAGATAGATCAAGACGCTTGATAAGTTTTTTCAATGAGTACATACCTTGACAAGATTTTGAAGTAGTTTAAAATGGAACCGTCAAAGGAGTTCTTGCCTGTGCTGCAAGGTGTGAAGTTGAGTAAAAACTCAAAAGCCGACCACAGCAGAAAATAAAAAGAGAATGAAAAGTCATTCTCTATGCCTCAGTCATAGGTTCTATAAAGTATGCTATGCTGTTTACCAGTCCTATTGTAGACCTTAGCATGATTCTGGCAAGGGAGTACAATAGTGATCTAGGAGTAGATCATTGGACAGCGGTCAAAATTATCCTTAGAGGACTAAGGAAATATTTCTCGTTTATGGAGGTGATAAAAGAGTTCGTCGTAAAGAGTTACGTCGATGCAAGCTTTTTTACATCGGTCTAGATGACTCTAAGTCTCGATCTGGATACGTATTGAAAGTGGGAGCAATTAGCTAGAGTAGCTCCGTGCAGAGCATTGTAGACATAGAAATTTGCGAAATACATGCTGATTTGAATGTTGCAGACCCGTAGACTAAACTTCTCTCACAAGCAAAACATGATCACTCTTTTGGTGTTAATCACACAGCGATGTGAACTAGATTATTGGCTCTAATAAACCCTTTGGGTATTAGTCACATGGAAATGTGAACTAATCACATAAAGATGTGAACTAGATTATTGACTCTAGTGCAAGTGGGAGACTGAAGGAAATATGCCCTAGATGCAATAATAAAGTTATTATTTATTTCCTTATATCATGATAAATGTTTATTATTCATGCTAGAATTGTATTAACTGGAAACTTAGTACATGTGTGAATACATAGACAAACAGAGTGTCACTAGTATGCCTCTACTTGACTAGCTTGTTGAATCAAAGATGGTTAAGTTTCCTAGTCAAAGACATGAGTTGTCATTTGATTAGCGGGATCACATCATTAGAGAATGATGTGATTGACTTGACCCATTGCGTTAGCTTAGCATTTGATCGTTTAGTATATTGCTATTGCTTTCTTCATGACTTATACATGTTCCTATGACTATGAGATTATGCAACTCCCGAATACCGGAGGAACACTTTGTGTGCTACCAAACATCACAACATAACTGGGTGATTATAAAGGTGCTCTATAGGTGTCTTTGATGGTACTTGTTGAGTTGGCATAGATCGATATTAGGATTTGTCACTCCGATTGTCGGAGAGGTGTCTCTGGGCCCTCTCAGTAATGCACATCACTATAAGCCTTGCAAGCATTGTAACTAATGAGTTAGTCGCGGGATGATGTATTACGGAATAAGTAAAGAGACTTGCCGGTAACGAGATTGAACTAGCTATTGAGATACCGACGATCGAATCTCGGGCAAGTAACATACCGATGACAAAGGGAACAACGTGTGTTGTTATGCGGTTTGACCCATAAAGATCTTCGTAGAATATGTAGGAACCAATATGAGCATCCAGGTTCCGCTATTGGTTATTGACCAGAGACATGTCTCGGTCATGTCTACATAGTACTCGAACCCGTAGGGTCCGCACGCTTAAAGTTCTGTGACGATCGGTATTATGAGTTTATGTGTTTTGATGTACCGCAGATAGTTCGGAGTCCCGGATGAGATCGGGGACATGACGAGGAGTCTCGAAATGGTCGAGACGTAAAGATCGATATATTAGACGACTATATTCGGACATCAGAAAGGTTCAGAGTGATTCGGGTATTTTTCGAAGTACCGATGAGTTACGGGAATACGGGGGAAGAAGTATTGGGCCTCATGGGCCAAGTGGTGAAAGAGAGGAGGCAAGATAAGGCAGGGCGCGCGGCCCCCCTAGCCCAAACTGAATTGGACTAGGGGGCCGGGCCCCTTTCCTCCTTTCCTCCCTCTCCTTCCTTCTCCCTCTCCTCCTTCCTTTACCCCTCCTAGTAGGAGTAGGAAAGGGGAGTCCTACTCCTACTAGGAGGAGGACTCCTCCTCCTGGCGCGCCCTGCAAGAGCCGTCCGGCCTCCCCCCTTGCTCCTTTATATACGGGGGCAGGGGGCACCCCAAGACACACAAGTTGATTGTTCCAAGCCGTGTGCGGTCCCCCCTCCACCATAATCCACCTCGATCATATCGTAGTGGTGCTTAGGCGAAGCCCTGCGTCGGTAACATCATCATCATCACCATCATCACGCCGTCGTGCTGACGGAACTCTCTCTCGAAGCTCTGCTGGATCGGAGTTCGTGGGACGTCATCGAGCTGACGTGTGCTGAACTCGGAGGTGCCGAGCGTTCGGTACTTGGATCGGTTGGATCGTGAAGACGTTCGACTACATCAACCGCGTTTTCATAACGCTTCCGCTTATGTTCTACGAGGGTACATGGACGATACTCGTGTGCATAGGATTTTTTTTGAAATTACCATGTTCCCCAACACTTGGAGGCCTACATGTATTTTCACTATCACTTTCACACCAGTCTCTACAGTGTTTTTATGTCAGTTTATACAACGATTCTACATGAATGTGTAAGAGCATCTATATCCGCTTAATAAATCGGCCCCTCAAATGCCCGCGGATGCGTCCGGGCCCGTCCGCGGGCACTGACCGGGCACTCCTCATATTTATTGTCTTGCATCCGCGTATCTCATATCCGGTGTCTTATATCCATACTACCATGCACACGTTGATTTATCCTATGTGATCAGACGACATACAACAAAATTGCGCAGGAACACAAGATCGGTTGCAAACGGACATAAACATACTTCACCACATACAAAAGATCACAGTTCATCCAAGGACAAGTTCATAAATTTCTACAACTAAAACGATATAAACATTGAGGAGGAGGGGGCCGGAATCACCACTTCCTCCCCGGGCCTTTGGCCTTCTGGTCGCTGGCGCAACTGTAGGCATCCGTAGCTGGTGGAGGGTCCTGGTCGTCGGACGACGAGGTGCAGCTGTCGCCGCCGTCGGAGTCGGTGTCGGAGAGGACGATGAGCCCCTTCATCCGACGGACCACCCTGTCCTGTTCCCGCTTCAGCCTTGCCACTCCAGCCTTCTTCGCGGCTGCCTCCCTCGTCTCACGCTCCGACTGCTCAATGGCTAGCCGGAGCGCCTTGGCATTCTTTTGTTGAAGGCGGCGAGCGTCAGTCTCCGCCGTCATGAGGGAGCGGCGGTACACCTAGGCGAGGAGGCGCGCGTCCTCGTCGGCGTTCGTCTCCGTCCCGTGGCGGCGACGCGCGAACTCCTCCGTAGCCTCCCTTCCCCGTGCACGCCGCCTCTCGCGGTGCGCGGTGCGCGCCTTCGACTCTGGAGTGCGCGTGCGGGCCGGAGACGCGGGCACAAGCACCCAACACTGGCCGCGTGGGGGAGCGGCCGGCGGGGGAAGGAGATGGTGCGGGGCCGGTGCGGTCCGTGTTGACCGGGCCTCGCTGCGCGCATGCCAGGAGGGTCCAGCTCCGCCGTCCGCGCTGCGCCGGCGCGGGAGGTGTGGCGACGCTCCAGATCCGGAGCTGTCGTCGGTCTCCACTTTGGACCGGTCCAGTGCAATGCGGAGGGCCATCTCCTCCTCGTAGTGGAGCTCCGAGTCAGAGTCGTCGCCAGAGCAGCTCATGGTGGTGGATGGGATCGGAACCGGAGTGGGAGAGGAGTGGACGGATGGAGCGAGAGAGGAAGAGAGTGAGCTAGGGTTTGAGCTCGCCGCCCGTATTTGGGTTTTTTGTGGGGTCCGTGTTGGGCCGGACTTGTCAGGCGGACGCGTCCGGACGTGCCCGGGCTGGCCCATATCCGCTCTAAATTTAGGCTGGATATGAGAAATGTCGGTCAGCCCGGACGTTTGAGCCCCGTTTGAGAGGTTCTGTTGGATCAAACTTTTGTGACCGCTCACTGGCCGGACGGCCTGTCCGGGTGTTTGAGACGGGTATGAGAGACCCTGTTGTAGATGCTCTAATGCAACTTACGGAGTCTACTTCACTTCACAATTATGCGTTTCACACTAATATCATTTGGAGGATAATGCATTTTACACTAGTTTCTACTCCATTTTCTGTGGCCTCATTAAGCCAACCCTAGTCTTGCTACCGCTACGTGTCCGGAAGACAAACCAAACCACCTTGTCATTCGTCAACACGTAGCTGTACCCGAAGTTCCAGATCGCGACCATGTGGCAAGCTTATTCAGAACCTGGAGTTGGAAGCCACGCCACGCACTGATATGAAACCAACAAGGGATCGAAGGAAAACGATTAAACGAGCGTAGCCCGCAGTCTCGCCAAGTCCGGCATCCGACCGGCGCGTCCCTTTCTTTCCAGTAAACACCATCCACAACGCTACTCTTGCAAAGCGGTTATTCTAATCAGACGCTGCTTCCGCCCGGCAATGGAGACGATCTGATAAAGACACATGGAGGAGCGTACACAGCGGCACATGATGTCGCTTTTAAGGACAGCGGTTTTGTCAAACTGAGGAACATGATAAGGGTGCCAAAATATGGAAGATTGACGGAGAGATGCAGTATTGCAGTTGAGTGATTGACCTTTCTCCGAGGAGCAGTGAGGACTGGTTCGCTCTACTTGGCAACTTGCGTCTTGGATCATCTGCCCAGTTGTGTACAGCCTTTGCTTTAAACTCTACTCTCAGCGAAGATCAGTTTGCGCGTCTGCATGGCGCGAATGGCGGTCTCCGTGCTCTTCCTCATCGCCGGCGTCGTGCTCATGCTCGCGCTGCACGTCCTCGTCATCGTCTGGGCGGTCCGGCGGGGCGCCGTGCTGCGGCTGCGGGGTGCGGCGCGGGAGCGGGACCAGGAGCAGGGGGAAGCGACGGGTCTGACGGCCGACGAGCTGGGCGAGCTGCCGTGCCAGGATTTCAAGGCCGCCGCCGCGGTCGGGACGGGCGCCGCCGAGTGCGCGGTGTGCCTGGAGGCGTTCCAGGGGGGCGACCGGTGCCGCGTGCTGCCGGGGTGCCACCATGGGTTCCACGCGCAGTGCGTGGACTCGTGGCTGCGCCAGAGCCGCCGGTGCCCGGTGTGCCGCGCCGAGGTGGCCTGCCGCGGCAAGGCGGCCGGCGCGGCGGTTGTCGATGAGGCCGCCACATCGGAGATCGTCGCTGAAAGACTGGGAGGTGCAGATCGCTAGCGGATTTTGTTTGACCGAGACTCGTGTGCCGTCGTTGATTAGCTTGTGATTTTTTTTAGTACGATTAGCTTGTGATTGTACATAAAGTAATCCATCTAGCATTTGGAGTCCTCCTTTGTAATTTTTCTGATTTCATTCATTCCGTACATTAATTTCTTGTTTGATGAGAACGGAGCGTGACTCAGTTGGCAAGGCGCGCGAGTTCGCAACCAATCCATTAGTGTTCAAGTCTAGACTCGAGCGCTTGATGCTCATGAAGTTTTTTTCTATATAAAAAAATGTCAGCAGACTAGTCTAACCCGGGTTGGTCTCATTTTTTTCTTGTTTGATATAGTAATATTGTAGTTTCTAAGAGCATCTCCGACAGATGTGCTAAATAAGCCGCACGCTGGATAAAGCGGCTATATAACGTGTGCGCGACCGAAAATAGTGCTTCAGCAGCCGTATTATAATCCTGCGCGCGGTAAACAAGGTTCAGCGCACTGGGAAAACTGCATCGTGCGCTAGACATCGAACATTTGCGCTCGAGCGAGCAACCGCTGCCCTGAATTCTCCGGTCGCGCCCAACTTCACCCCGCGCCACGCCCCTGCCGGCGATGGACCGCCGCGCCGACATCCCCTCAACCCTTCCCTACACCCGCGACCCCTTTGCCGCCGCCCCCGCAAACCCTAGCGCGGGGTTGACCTCCGGCTTCGCTGCCCGTGCCGCACCAGCTCCAAACATTGGTCTCGCACGCGGCCTCTTCATGGTGCCCGGACGAACTCGTAGGGTGGCGTCGCCCCGCCGCCCGCAGCGAAGCCACGGAGCTCCGTCTCCAAGAGATCGATGGTGACGGCAGCGACGTTGGCCCAAAAGAAGAGGAAAGTGGACGACGCTTCTAGGAGGGTGAAGAAGAATCCAGCAGCGCGTTCGGTCGCGTCTCTGCTGCCCGAAGCGTTGGATGGCTCGCAATTTGTTGCGTCGGCGGCCGATGCACACATGGTGTTTGATGAAATGCCCACAAGGTATGATTTTTTTTGTTAGATAAATGTATACATATGGATAGCTTGATTAGTTTTCTTTATCATACTTTCTAGTTTCAATGGTGACACATATATGTCAACTATGGGTGTTGGCTCCAACAAATCTCATTGGTCTCAAACAAATGAAGTGAATGAATATGATCATGAATATGAAGCGGGTGAGGAGGGTAAGGGTATGGTCGATGCACTGAAAGGAAGGGCGTGCGTCAATGACGTAGGTTGACAAGATAAACCCAAGTGGCACTATGATAGAGATAGGGTAAGTTTCATGCTTCATCTTTTGTGTTTCAAGTGATAACTTGTTCTTTTGTTTGTAGCTCGGTGTAGCACAAAACTTCGATGATAGGCAAAAGGAGTACATCAACCTTTACCGTGATCAAGTCTTGGTCCAAAAAAGATTGATAGGCATGGGAGGCATGGGGAGCTGCCATGGGAGGCTTGGGAGCCATGGGAGTTAGCATGGGAGGCTTGGAAGGCATAAGAGCTATCATGGGAGGCATGGGAACAAGCATGGGAGCCATGGGCGCCATGTGCGGCATGGAAGGCATGGGAGCACCTACGGGAGGCATGGGTGGCTTGGGAGCTACCATAGGAGGCATGAGTTTTGGGTCTCTCATGAAAGACATGGGAGCACCTTCGGGTGACATGGGTGGACGCATGGATTTCGGTGTGCCTCACATGCCTTCGCATGATGCCTTTGGAGATAGTGCGAACACGGTCCGAGTTTTTAATGACGAAGAGGAGGAAGAAACGTATGAAGAAGAGGAGGAAAAAGAGGAGCAAGAACATGAGGCTTGATTGTGATATTTTATTCGTTTGTGTGAACTTGTTTGTCATGAACTTGCTTGTGGTTTAATGATTTTGAACTATGCTATGTTGCTCAACTCATGATTTTGCATATTTTTTAATCTTTGAGATTATCTTGTTACATATTGTCAAATTGGTATGTGTTGTTTCATATTTGCCAAGCGTCGGCTAGGCGTGCATGCTGGATTTTACCGCGCCTTGTGAAGCGCTACAGCGACGCGCTAAATTTTGCAGCGCTTGGAAAAGCAACCACCCTCCCGGCACACTAACACACTATTTGGGCGCTGTAAATTTTTTTAACACGTCATCCTACCACGTGTCTATTGGAGATGCTCTACTGATGCAAAGAATGCTCCATGGGCTCATGGGAGTCAAGGGCATCTCAAGCGATAGTAGCATTTTAGACCCCTACTTTTTTAGGGGAAGATCCCTACTTTATGAGACCCAAAAATTGACATAAACAACAACTCCACTTTTCAATGAGACCCAAGGTTTTGGATTTCGAATGGACGAATTTTCTTGTGTGTGTGTGTCTTTGTGGGGGGGGGGGGGGATTCTCGGTTACCATGGTTATCGAGAAATACTGAACATATTTCGGACAAAATTACAATTCAATTTTTAAAAACTATATATATATATAAGACTTGAACTGGTATTGAGCACCAAACTGATAGTATCTCAATGGAACGGTTTGTGCGAGGTCGCGAGTTCGACTCATGTACATATTTTGAAAATAAACAAAAAAGGTTGTGTAAAAAAGGGACTCGAACCAGCGCCCTCTCGAGGAGGGAAATACTCCGTCCGGTCCTTTTTAGTCCGTATATAAATTTTGTCCGAAGTCAAAGTATCTTTATTTTGACCAAACTTATAGAAAAAAGTATCAACATTCACCTGCCAAATCAATATTGTTATCATTACGAAATTTAGTTTCATAGTATATTTGGTATTGTAGATGTTGATATTTTTCAATATAAATTTGGTCAAACTTTTAAAAGTTTGATTTGACAGAAATCTAATACGTGGAGTAAAAATGACCAGAAAGAGTAGATGGTTACCACCACACCAAAGCCATGTGGCGACCCTATCTGCCTTTGTAGGCGTTGCCCATACTCGTCGGCTCTGCAATCTTTGATCTCCCGCGCATCCTCCTAGGTACCTGCATGACTCCACCCAAGCACCGCGCCATCACCTCTATGGTTGTTGGTTGTGGGTTCAATGAGGTTGTCGTCATCACACAGGCCATGTCGGTGATTTTGTAGTGTAGTCTGAGGGCCTCCCTGTTTTGTGGGTCCTATTGGACCTTTTTTTTATCCTAAGCCCCCAAACATAATTTGGGACCTTATTTAAGAGCCATTCCGAAGATGCTCAAAGCCAATATATCACACACGTACAAATCATCGATGTTGACACCAATTGGTTATTTGCATACTATGCACGCCTAACAATTAAGCAAACAAGCGAAGAACTAGCTCTTAAGTAAGGCATGGTTCACCTTGAGATGGTGGGGTGCTAGCCCACTTATGGTGCAATACCCAAGCCTGTCTCGGACTGTTAGACATAAAGTCGTCACAATTGCGTAGGTTATAAGGTCAAACATACCCCAATATTTCTTGTTGTCGGGATCTATTGGCGCCTCACCTCACGGCATGGGATGAATTTCTCACACGTCTGCATCCCATTTAGCTATCAAACGAACGAGGCGAATTTTGATGGAAATTGCATCACAACACCAGGTTTTCTGTTAAGTCATTATATGAGCCAATTGTCTACGATGATGTTCTTCTTGATATAGAAAAACGTGGAAGCTCAAATTACCTCTTTTGGTGAAGATATTCATCTGATTTTTTTAGCAAAGGTGTGATCTTGACTAGAGACGTCGTAATTGGCAAAGTAGCAAGAATTGTGTCTTTTGCCAACATACCAAGTCCATTAAACACTTTTTTTTGTAAGTTTGCTCATGCAGCATGGGCCATAGTACAAGTAGCTCCAAACCTTTACTCTCATAGTGCGCGTAATATATTCGGCAATTGGTTGCCGAGTATTGAAAACCAACATTCTCACATATTCGTGTGGGCATGACAACCTTATGTTGGGCTCTATTGCTTATCAGGAATGATATGTTTGTTATATCAAAAATGTGTTTCATCTCTTGTGCGATTATTTTATGCATGTATGCCATGGCTTTGTACTTGTCTATCCTACAGATGCCGGAGAACAGAGAAATTTTTATGATGACGTCTACCCGGCTGGAGCGTATGGGCAGGGAGGTTTTTCCCCAGCATGGATGGCAGTGTAATCTTAGGATGTGTTGGACTGCCTTTTTATACTCTTGTTGTGAGACAATATTTTATTTTTGTTTGTGTTGGATGTGTTGGCTATGTGCATCGCGATATACATAGGTCAGGCATTCTCTCAGTACGGATGTATCATCTTCGTATATTAGTTGAATGGCAAATCTCCTTTGTCAGAAAAATGGTTTCCCGATGAATTGGGTCACTTTGAATTTGGATTGTGGGACTTTGGAGGATTTGAATTATAAGGATCTTCTTCCTATGGAAACCCTTTGGATCACAAGACTTGCTAGGGTTACCAAATTCATACGGAGTCCTTTCCTATGCCCTTATTCCATAGGAACTTCAATATCAATTCAAACCTCATTTTAATTTTCCTTTGAAAACTCCAATGCACTTCACTTTATTACTCTCTAACCTCTCCCATCAGTCCTCTAATGGTGTTTGTTTCGTGTGCACCGTCAAATGCACATTTTGAAAAATTCCCTGTTTTCAAACCTTGTAGAATTCCATGGTACATGATATCACAATTCTACATTTTTTTCCTATTCCTATGTTTTCACAATCCTGCAATTCTAAGGGACATGGAATTATTCATAGGCAGGGGCGGAGCTAGGCTAATTCAAGGGTATGCAATGCATACCCAATGATTTTTGCAGAAACATTTCAGTATATAACCTTCTATATGCATGTATATACCGGATGGCTGTCTAGTTACGAGTACACAGGCCTGCGAGTACAGGATAGAGAAATGAAGAAGAGAACGATTCAGCGTCCTTTGGGCCTTTATTGGGCTACTACGTTGCTAGTAGTGCTACCAGGCCTTGTCCTTTAGGCTTGACGCTGGGTTTTGATCGAAGTCCAGGAACCAGCTCTCCCAGTCAACGTGTGACTACGATTCCGTGGATTGAACTGCCGCATCGTAAAACTAGGGCATCACGCATGACCGCATCTGCCATCGGAAGCAACCGCCGCGTCGTCCACCGTGGATGATCTCTGCCTGCGGCCTGCCGCCGATCGACTGCCTACACACGTTCTCTGCGGTACGCGATCGGCAACGATACATTGCGCACAGCCCATCTAGCAGGCAAGTCACCAACGGCTGCGTTGTGCGTGCGCAATACCCATCATCTCATCTCATTGTGATTTGTCATATTTTTTTAATCTTTTCTCCAAATTGTTTAACCATAAATAGATGATTGTTTTTATTTCTTAATTTTGTTTTAATTAAATTATTGGAAACCAATACTAATATGATTGCCTGGTCAGTTTCTTTTCACGTAAATTCTTGATGCAAATAAAGAAATATGTCATCATTTCTCGCTTCCAAAAAGGCGATCGTAGGGACATATCCTAATTCTTCTTATACTTGAAATATAGGTAAATATGTCACTACAAAGAATAATTTACAGTTTTGTGATGAACTTTTATGTCTTATTATATCGTTGTGTAGAAAAAAAAATTCGCATACCCATGTCGAAAATCCTGGCTCCGCCACTGTTCATAGGCAGGGCATTTGACTTCAGCCTTGATCTTGATGCCGAAGTATATTCCATGGTTGGAATCCTGACCCAACACCACGGCCGCTGCTACATGCTGGACTTGTTTATGGTTAAACATGTCAACCTAAGCATTATCTCACCAAATTTGCTATTCCAAGTCCACTCTTGAATGCATATCTCGTGTGATGTATTCCAATGGTTAAAGAACTTCATATATGACTAGATGAGTCTCCATCCGTACATGATGTGTCAGTACAAGTACTGTTTTATCCATCGACATGAATTTGTCAAAGCAAGCTTGAAAAACTTGTGAAGTGTATGTGGAAACCTAGGAAAGGACAAAAAGAACATAGGATCAGGACGGTTTGACAAAAAGAATATGCTTCTTGATTCAGAAACTTAGAAAGTTAACTACTCCAAAGGCAAGTCACAATAAGGACCCTCTTGTGTAGGAGGCTCGACCATACACTTGCACTAAATTAAAACTGTTATCTGTAAACTTTCAGCGTCACGAACAGGCCATGAACACCGCATAACGTAAGCTAGTAAGCACTACATGCAACTAGGCTGCAAAACCAGGGGCATCGTAAGGCTTTGTATTGACAAGGTACTTAGTAAAATAAACCATGTTTTTTAAGGATCAATGTTTATTTATACAGGAAGGGGTGCCTAATTAAGCGTCTACTCTATAAAAATAAGTGTTAGTGCTTAAGAAAAAACTGATTTATTTTTCTAAACACTCTACTAAGCAATTTGCATAGTACAAGGCCTAACAAGCTAGCCAGATATATACACTGCCTATGAAACCGGACATGGATTTATTATCATATGGAGTATATCCTAGTATTAGTGACGAACTGACTATGTGGTATGGCATCATGAACTTGAAGTCGCATGTCGCAACTTGTCTAACCTGTAGCGCTTGGCCAATAACACGCCTCACTGGAAAGTCAGAGCTCGCTCGGAAGTTTTCTGATATTTAGTCAGCGGCTTTGCTGCGCTAGTTTTTGTACCTCACAAGCGTACGGCACCTCCAGAGCCAAAGCATTCAGCGCCCATGGTGCTCTCCACCATCCTGCTCGCGGCAGGCATCACGCTGATGCTCGTCATGCACATCCTCGTGGTCCTCTGGGTGCTGAGGCGGGGCATCACCGCCCGCGTCGCCGAGCACGCGGAGGAAGACGCAGGCCTTACCGCCGAAGAGCTCGGCGAGCTGCCATGCCACGACTTCAAAGAAGGTGGCGCCGGCGAGTGCGCGGTGTGCCTGGAGGCGTTCATGGCCGGCGACCGTTGCATGGTGCTGCCGCGGTGCGAGCACGGGTTCCACGCCGAGTGCGTCGGCTCGTGGCTGCGCAAGAGCCGCCTGTGCCCCATCTGCCGGGCCGAGGTGGCCGGCGCGCTGGCCGCCGAGGTCGTCGTGGAGGTCGCTGCTGCCTGATGGCCGTCGTTGGGTAGTTGGAATTGGATGCAGTGTTCGCAGGTGTTTGGTAGGTTCTCTTCTGTTAAATGAGGGGTAAAAGTAAAACAGCGTTTCTGCATTTGTGATGTATATATGGCCATCGTGTTTTTTTTATAACCATATTTTTTTTGAATCCAGGCAAAAGATTTGTAGTTTTTATTAGTTAAGAAGCGAGTATTGTTACAGAGATGCCGTGAAACGGCAAAAGCTTAAACGGATTACTTTCGTGACATTACATTGCTCAATTGCTTGGCACCCGCAACAGCCTAAATAGACATTTCTTCTTTGATGATCCGCGTGACAATCGCCACCGGTGCCGCTTTGCTCTTGGATACGCGCGTATCCTGTTTTTTCCAAAGTTCTCACCCCACAAGGAGTAGCAGAGAAGATAAGGCCTTAACCTGTAGGGCGTTGCTCGAAAGTACCTCATTCCACCAAGATTTAACAGTGCTGAATTTGTGCCAACTAGCCATGGGAATAGCAAGCCCGAGCCAGGAGAACACCTCATCCCAAACCTGGAGCGAGAACCTACACTTGAAAATGATGTGGGCCGCCGATTCTTGCATCTGATTGCAAAGCGGGCACCGGTCACAGTTTGGCCATCCTCATCGTTGCAGCCTTTCCGTGGTCCAAATTCTGTTTTGATTGACTAATCAGGCAAAGAATTTGCATTTGGGTGGAGCCTAAGCCTTCCAAATCAAGATTTGAAAGCTAGATGAGTGAGTCCGGTGAACTGCGCCAAATATGCAGACTTGGCGGAGTAGTTGCCATCATTGGCGAGATTCCACAAAATGCTATCTTTGACGCCCGACTGGATGACAATGCCTGAAAGCTTCTCCCACAGGGCCGAGAATTACTGAAGGTGCTCAAGCATGAGGCTGCTTTGGGTGTCAATTTGAGCTATCCAATGATAATCCCTCAAGGCCTAGGCAATCGTTCCGCCTTCCTTGCGAGAAAGCTCGAAGATCTTTGGTGCAATGTCCTTGGGTCTTAGACCCTCTAGCCAAGACGACTCCCAGAAAATCACTTTATTCCCATCACCAATCATCACCTTGGTCGCAGCCGCAAAAAGATCACGGTCCGCAGCCGTGCGTCCCCTGCCCGCACCACACCCTCGGGGGTTAATCCCAGTCTAGCCAAAGCCACCGAAGACGGGGGCAGTGGCAAACTTACCGAGATTTAGAATGCCAAGACCTCCATATTCCTTTGGTTTACAAACTTACTTCCAATTAATCTTGCATTTCCCCAGTCACCTTGTTCGTTTTGGCCGAAAGATAGGCACGTTGCAGCTTGTCAATTTCCTTTAAGACCTCCATCGAAAGGTCCATCGATGTGATGTGTTAGATGGTCACCGCTGTGAAGACCGTCTTGAAAGTCATCGTCTTTCTGCTAAAGAGGATCTATTAAACTCATAATTCATTAGATCCTTGTTATCAATGCCAACTAGGTATCATAAGTAAATGGATCCCGGTTGTTCAATCCTTTGATAACCAAGGTCATTCTTTGCTAAAGAGAAATGATCACTATGAGTCAGACTCAATAGAATTGGATCCATTCCAAATAGCGAGAATTAGGATTCTTGATCCCTCTCAATCTCTCTTTCAATTCGAGGATCCAGAGAGGTGTTTTCATAGTCATCTCAGAATATTTGCCATCTCGGAATATTTTTGATTTCATTTTTCTATGATATGTCTTTCTATATGAAAAGACCCGAGATAGCAACATGCCTGCCTTTTCAAGGTACCAAACTGCCAGCAGCCTTATCCTCTACGAGCTGTAAGTGAATCCTCTTAAGTCTCTTGATGAGTATATATTCCATAAGTCAAACTCGTGACCCAATAGGACGGCGGCCGCTGCATGCCTAAGCGTTATCTCATACAAATTTGCTAATCCAAGTCCACTTTTGAATTCATAGCGTGTAATGGTTAAAGAATTTCATACGTGACTAGATGAGTGGCCGTCCGTACATGATGTGGTAATACAAGTTCTGTTATCCATCAGCACGAATTAGTCAAAGTATAAGTAACCTTACAAGACCTGTTGAGTTTATGCGGAAACCTAGGCAACGATAAAACAAACATGGCATCACGGCAACTGGATAAAAGGAGTTAACTACTCTCAAGGCAAGTCATAAATAGACACCCTCTTATTTATAAGGTTCGACCATAGGAAATGGATTTCGAAAAGCTGGAATTTTTTTAGACTTAACATGATTAGAACCATTTTCTGAAAACTTTCAGCGAAACAAACATGCCCTTAAAAAAATTCCCTCAAGACAAAGAAGTCCCCTAAGGCTTTGTACAATGGAAGATACTTAGAGAGGTGCTTAAAAAAAATAAACCGAGTTTTTCTGAAGCATCGGTGTCTATTTTTATAGGAGAGACGCTTAGTTAAGTATCTACCATGTACAAATAAGCACCGGTGCTTAAAAAAAGCCTGGTTTATTTTTCTAAGCACCTCCCCTAAGAGCAACTCCAAAGGGCCGACCCATTTCGTCTGTAAGCGTCCTTTTGGGTCGGCGCGGACAAAAGTGGCAGCCCAACGCGCCGACCCAAACCCAAATCACGTCTGCGTCGCGTCCGCGTCAACGCATTTGTGCCCCAAATGCGTCGGCGCGGACGCCGAACGGACGCTTCGTGCGCCTTCTCGCTATCCGCCGCGTCCCCACATGGCAGCGGTCCAACTACCCGCTGCCCACGCGGTCAGCTTAATTTATGACGACGGGCCCACGCGTCAGCGACGGCGCTCGTCCTTTTTTAAGCCGACCGTGCGGCGGGGCCGTCCTCATCCATACTCGCCGTCCACATCTGCCCACCTTTGCTCCCTCGTCGCCGGCAAACCCTAGCCACCACAACCACAGCGAGATGGGCCTCTTCTCTGGCGCCAGCGGCAACAAGGCCAAGGGCAAGTCCCCCGCCACCCCTTTCCCCTCCGAGTTCCTCCTGAAGGAAATATGCCCTAGAGGCAATAATAAAGTAATTATTTATTTCCTTATATCATGATAAATGTTTATTATTCATGCTAGAATTGTATTAACAGGAAACATAATACATGTGTGAATACATAGACAAACAGTTTGTCACTAGTATGCCTCTACTTGACTAGCTCATTGATCACAGATGGTTAAGTTTCCTAACCATAGACAAAGTGTTGTCATTTAATTAATGAGATCACATCATTAGGAGAATGATGTGATTGACTTGACACATTCCGTTATTTTAGCACCCGATCGTTTAGTATATTGTTATTGCTTTCTTCATGACTTATACATGTTCCTATGACTATGAGATTATGCAACTCCCGTTTACCGGAGGAACACTTTGTGTGCTACCAAACATCACAACGTAACTGGGTGATTATAAAGGTGCTCTACAGGTGTCTCCGAAGGTACTTGTTGGGTTGGCGTATTTCGAGATTAGGATTTGTCACTCCGATTGTCGGAGAGGTATCTCTGGGCCCTCTCGGTAATGCACATCACTTAAGCCTTGCAAGCATTGCAACTAATGAGTTAGTTATGGGATGATGTATTACAAAATGAGTAAAGAGACTTGCCGGTAACGAGATTGAACTAGGTATTAAGATACCAACGATCGAATCTCGGGCAAGTAACATACCGATGACAAAGGGAACAACGTATGTTGTTATGCGGTTTGACCGATAAAGATCTTCGTAGAATATGTGGGAGCCAATATGAACATCCATGTTCCGCTATTGGTTATTGACCGGAGACATGTCTCGGTCATGTCTATATAGTTCTCGAACCCGTAGGGTCCGCACGCTTAACGTTTCGATGACGGTTATATTATGAGTTTATATGTTTTGATGTACCGAAGGTTGCTCGGAGTCCCGGATGTGATCCCGGACATGAAGAGGAGTCTCAAAATGGTCGAGACATGAAGATTGATATATTGGAAGCCTATGTTTGGATATCGGAAGTGTTTCGGGTGAAATCGGGATTTTACCGGAGTACCGGGAGGTTACCGGAACCCCCCAGGGGCTTAATGGGCCTACATGGGCCTTAGTGGAAATAGAGGGCAGCAAGGAAAGTGTGGAGCCCCCCCCCCAAGGCCCAAACCGAATTGATTTAGGGCAAGGGTGGCCGGCCCCCTCTTTCCTTCTCCCCCTCTCCCTTTCCTTCCCCCTCTCCTACTCCTACTAGGAATAGGAGGAGTCCTACTCCTAGTGGGAGTAGGACTCCCCCTTGGCGCGCCTCTCCCTGGCCGGCCGCCTCCTCCCCTTGCTCCTTTATATACGGGGGCAAGGGGGCACCCCATAGACACAATAATTGATCGTTTGATCTTTTAGCCGTGTACGATGCCCCCCTGCACCATAGTCCACCTCGATAATACTGTAGCGGTGCTTAGGCGAAGCCCTGCGTCGATAGAACATAATCATCGTCACCACGCCGTCGTGCTGACGAAACTCTCCCTTAACACTTGGCTGGATCGGAGTTCGAGGGACGTCATCGGGCTGAACATGTGCTGAACTCGGAGGTGTCGTACGTTCAGTACTTGATCGGTCGGATCGTGAAGACGTACAACTACATCAACCGCGTTGTGCTAACGCTTCCTCTTTCGGTCTACGAGGGTACGTGGACAACACTCTCCCCTCTCGTTGCTATGCATCACCATGATGTTACGTGTGCGTAGGAATTTTTTTTGAAATTACTACGTTCCTCAACAGTGGTATCAAAGCCTGGTTTTATGCGTAGATGTCATATGCACGAGTAGAACACAAGTGAGTTGTGGGCGATATAAGTCATACTGCTTACCAGCATGTCATACTTTGGTTCGGTGGTATTGTTGGATGAAGCGGCCCGGACCGACATTACGCGTACGCTTACGCGAGAATGGTTCTACCGACGTGTTGTAACATCCCAAAATTTTAAATTTTGGAATGTTATAATAAATAGATAGATTTGATTGATTGTTTGATTGATTGTCTGAAAGTGAGTGAATTCGAAACATTTTGAAAGTTAAATGAGAGGGAATAAAAGGACTTTCTCAAACTTTCATATTTGCTTTCTGATCTCCATGAATTCAAATTCTTTTCAAATACAAAAGCCTTGAGCGAAGATGATATGACTTCTTCCATTTAAATTAAATGAAAGGGTATTTGAAAATAATAGAATTTCATTTGGAAATATTTCAATTCATAAACTTCATGCAGCTCAATGATTTTCAAGAGAGAAGATAAAATGACTTCTTCAAATTATATGAAATATGAGTTGGGAGTTTCAAATGATCAAATTCAAAGTCTTTTTGAATTTATTTTTAATTTGGAGATATTTGAGTTTTATTCAAATTATTTTTCTCCAAAAATAAAATATACCGAAAATAGGGTAACATGATTCCCTACATCAGAAAATTGGAGAGAAATAAATTTGAATTAATTTTGGTATTTTTAAAATGATTTTTATTGGATTTTATTAAACCAGTAGCACTCTTTGAATTATCTGAATTTGTGTGGATTTTATTTGGCATTATAAAAATGTTTATGTCGTAGAAAATCTTTATCTGAAAATTTTGATATATAATATGCCTATATAAAACTTTTATTTTATTTTTGTTATTCGGTTTTCTTTCTGTTTCTAAAAAAACTGTATGTGCGGCCCATATTTATTTAGCACCTACATGCGCAGTATAGTAGCTTCTAGCGCCTCATTGTTTTTTTTAACTCTTAAATAGGCCAGGCCCAGTCAGCCTTTTTATTTATTTTTATTTTTTTAAGGCCGAATTTTTGTAAAAAAAAAAAACCGCAGCGGCAGCGTGCGTGCGCGTGCGGCCGGCCGAAGGCCTTTAGGCCCATACGATGCGAGCGTCTCTTTTCATCTGTGTTTCGTATATTTTCGTCTACGTTTAGTCCCACATTACCTAGCCTTTAACCTCTAAGCCTCTTTCCACCAATAAATATAGACCCATAGAGCCTCCAAAAATCATCCGATTCGGGTTAAATCAATATTTTGGTTTGACTAAATTCGTTTAAGAAAAATATATTTCTCCTCTCCGGCGCGACTTCTAGAAATTTTCTCTTCTATCCAAAGTCATCTTTTCTCTGCCTTATAAAGGTATCTTTCTTTGTTTCTTTTTCTTCTTATACCTCCGTAGTTTATTATTTTTAGATTAATATGATAAAATAATTAGATTATCAATTAGTCTACGTATTTATACATTAGACCCTAGCCCGTAGCTATTTTTTTTTCTTTCGTAAGACAGCTTGGCCCTGATTTTTCAAATAGCCATAACTTTTTACTTGTTTGTCCAAATCCAACGAAACCAACGCCCACTTCTTCGTTATGATCTCCTCTATCCAGTAATCCAACTCAAACATGTTTTTGAAAAGTTTAAAGTTTAAATTAGATCAGATTTGAATTCAAACTTCGTTTGAGCATAACTTGAGTTTCGTAGCTCCGTTTGAGTTGATTCTTTTTTACAAATCGAAGCTCTTGACCTAAACTTTCTGATAAGGCCAAATTCATATAATTTTGATACTGTTAGAAATTGTTTTATGTTGCAAGAGTTATTTCCTTGGTTTTGATGTTTTCCGAATTGTCTTCCTCGATCTTTCTGATCTTTTGAGTGATTGCTTATGTGTGGTTACTATTGCTTGCTTACGATAGATTGACTGGAGTGTGACGAGTAGAGCTATCAAGAGTTTTGAGTGCGAATCATCTTCATCAACGTTGCAGGCAAGTTCACACTTTGATCATATTCCTTTCATACCCAGTTTTTATGCATTAGTTTCACCCTCAAACATTGCATGAGTAGGATTGATAACATGTGGGTATTGGGAAGTAGTTGATGAGGTAGGAACCTATTGCCCTGCATTCAAACCTTGGGAGTTACTATTACGTTATGCTTATAGTGCCATGCTATGCTCGTAGACGTGGATTGGGTTTTGAGAGTATTCATGACAGATGTGAGGTTTACTTAAGGTGGCAATTTAAACACACATCTGGGTGGATTGAGGTATCTGGGTATTCCAGGATTGCCTGTCTAGGCACCTGGGTAGACCAGGATTGCGTATTTTTTTATGGCCCGCCACCCAGGCTCAAAGGGATCATGAGATTATTCATACTAGAAACTTCCGTGTGCAGCCACAAGCTATTATGGGCTCTAGCATAGTTGATTAAGTCGTGTGAACTCTTACAGTGGTAGACTAGCAGATGTAGGGGTTGTAGGTGGTACGGTCTACCCATCGTAAGGTGCAAACGCTTCTGAAAGACTATGTCTCGGTCATCCGTTTCTCAAACACCATGTAGTGTGAGAAATCCAACGGAGGAGATCGAGTCTTGTGGGGAAAAGTGCGCAAACCTCTGCAGAGTGTATAAACTAATCATGATTAGCTGTGTCCCCGGTTATGGACGTTTTGAGTATGTAGTACTTGGATTATCATGTGAATCTCATCATGTTACTTTAAATAATTTTGTTGGGTTTAATGATGTTACTTAATTGGGATTGAGAATGCTGTCAACCATTCTCAATGTTCAACAACCACCATGATAGTTAAATAAAATTTATTCCTTTGTAGTAGGGAAAAATTGGCTTTTCGCAAAAACCTTATAACCATAGAGCTTTTCCACCAGCCAAATATGCATGTAGTGATAGCCTTTATTCATCATTCTCTATGGTGTGAATTTGCCAGTACATTTAATGTACTGACCCTCTATGGCTGCAACGTCTCATGTTGCAGAATTTCTTACGGCGAGTAAGTGATACGTTAGGGTTACGATTTCTACACTCAACTTTGCCGTTGGTGTTGATGGGAATCCACAACCTTGTTACTTCCGCTATTTTGGATTGAGGTAATAGTATTTACGTTACTTTACACATGTGATTTACCTCTGTTATAAATCCTCGAGTACTATGTGTGTCAGCATACCGATCCAGGGATGACACTTAAGCATAGAGACTTGATCCATTCGGGTCAGGTCGCTACACGTGCTTTGCACACAGGTGGCTGGCGGGTGTCAGTTTCTCCAACTTTAGTTGAACCGAGTGTGGCTACGCCCGGTCCTTAAGAAGGTTAAAACAGCACCAACTTGACAAACTATCGTTGTGGTTTTGATGCGTAGGTAAGAACGGTTCTTGCTAAGCCTGTAGCAGCCACGTAAAATTTGCAACAACAAAGTAGAGGACGTCTAACTTATTTTTGCAGGGCATGTTGTGATGTGATATGGTCAAGACATGATGCTAAATTTTATTGTATGAGATGATCATGTTTTGTAACCGAGTTATCGGCAACTAGCAGGAGCCATATGGTTGTCGCTTTATTGTATGCAATGCAATCGCCCTGTAATGCTTTACTTTATCACTGAGCGGTAGCGATAGTCGTGGAAGCATAAGATTGGTGAGACGACAACGATGCTACAATGGAGATCAAGGTGTCGTGCCGGTGATGATGATGATCATGACGGTGCTTCGGAGATGGAGATCACAAGCACAAGATAATGATGGCCATATCATATCACTTATATTGATTGCATATGATGTTTATCTTTTATGCATCTTATCTTGCTTTGATTGACGGTAGCATTATAAGATGATCCCTCACTAAATTATCAAAGTATAAGTGTTCTCCCTGAGTATGCACCGTTGCGAAAGTTCTTCGTGCTGAGACACCACGTGATGATCGGGTGTGATTGGCTCTACGTTCAAATACAACGGGTGCAAAACAGTTGCACACGCGGAATACTCAGGTTAAACTTGACGAGCCTAGCATATAACAGATATGGCCTCGGAACACGGAGACCGAAAGGTCGAGCGTGAATCATATAGTAGATATGATCAACATAGTGATGTTCACCATTGAAACTACTCCATCTCACGTGATGATCGGACATGGTTTAGTTGATATGGATCACGTGATCACTTAGAGGATTAGAGGGATGTCTATCTAAGTGGGAGTTCTTAAATAATATGATTAGTTGAACTTAAATTTATCATGAACTTAGTACCTGATAGTATCTTGCTTGTCTATGTTGATTGTAGATAGATGGCCCGTGTTGTTGTTCCGTTGAATTTTAATGCATTCCTTGAGAAAGCAAAGTTGAAAGATGATGGTAGCAATTACACGGACTGGGTCCGTAACTTGAGGATTATCCTCATTGCTGCTCAGAAGAATTACGTCCTGGAAGCACCGTTGAGTGCCAAGCCTGCTGCTGATGCAACTGACGAAGTTAAGAACGTCTGGCAGAGCAAAGCTGATGACTACTCGATAGTTCAGTGTGCCATGCTTTACGGCTTAGAACCGGGACTTCAACGACGTTTTGAATGTCATGGAGCATATGAGATGCTCCAGGAGTTGAAGTTAATATTTCAAAAGAATGCCCGGATTGAGAGATATGAAGTCTCCAATAAGTTCTACAACTGCAAGATGGAGGAGAATAGTTCTGTCAGTGATCATATACTCAAGATGCCTGGGTACTGCAATCACTTGATTCAACTGGGAGTTAATCTTCCGGGTGATAGCGTCATTGACAGAATTTCAGAGTGAAGTTGAAAATCATCGTAACAAGTAAATAAAGTTTCTACGATCTGATCATGGAGGAGAATATTTGAGTTATGAGTTTGGTCTTCATTTGAAACAATGCGGAATAGTTTCCCAACTCACGCCACCCGGAACACCACAGCGTAATGGTGTGTCCGAACGTCGTAATCGTACTTTACTAGATATGGTGCATCTTACTGATTTACCGATATCGTTTTGGGGTTATGCTTTAGAGACGGCCGCATTCACCTTAAATAGCGCACCATCGAAATCCATTGAGATGACGCCTTATGAACTATGGTTTGGTAAGAAACCAAAGTTGTCGTTTCTGAAAGTTTGGGGCTGCGATGCTTATGTGAAAAAGCTTCAACCTGATAAGCTCGAACCCAAATCGGAGAAATGTATCTTCATAGGATACCCAAAGGAGACTGTTGGGTACACCTTCTATCACAGATCCGCAGGCAAGACTTTTGTTGCTAAATTCGGAGTTTTTCTAGAGAAGGAGTTTCTCTCGAAAGAAGTGAGTGGGAGGAAAGTAGAACTTGATGAGGTAACTGTAACTGCTCCCTTATTGAAAAGTAGTTCATCACAGAAACCGGTTTTTGCGACACCTACACCAATTAGTGAGGAAGTTAATGATGATGATCATGAAACTTTAGATCAAGTTGTTACTGAACCTCGTACGTCAACCAGAGTAAGATCCGCACCAGAGTGGTACGGTAATCCTGTTCTGAAAGTTATGTTACTAGACCATGACGAACCTACGAACTATGAAGAAGCGATGGTGAGCCCAGATTCCGCAAAATGGCTTGAGGCCATGAAATCTGAGATGGGATCCATGTATGAGAACAAATTGTGGACTTTGGTTGACTTGCCCGTTGATCGGCAAGGAATTGAGAATAAATGGATCTTCAAGAAGAAGACTGACGCTGACGGTAATGTTACTCTCTATAAAGCTCGACTTGTTGCAAAAGTTTTTTGACAAGTTCAAGGGATTGACTACGATGAGACCTTCTCACTCATAGCGATGCTCAAGTCTGTCCGAATCATGTTAGCAATTGCCGCATTTTATGATTATGAAATTTGGTAAATGGATGTCAAAATTGCATTCCTGAATGGATTTCTGAAAGAAGAGTTGTATATGATGCAACCAGAAGGTTTTGTCGATCCAAAGGGAGCTAACAAAGTGTGCAAGCTCCAGCAATCCATTTATGGACTGGTGCAAACCTCTCGGAGTTGGAATAAACGCTTTGATAGTGTGATCAAAGAATTTGGTTTTATACAGACTTTTGGAGAAGTATGTATTTACAAGAAAGTGAGTGGGAGCTCTGTAGCATTTCTAATATTATATGTGGAAGACATATTGTTGATTGGAAATGATATAGAATTTCTGGATAGCATAAAGGGATACTTGAATAAGAGTTTTTCAATGAAAGACCTCGGTGAAGCTGCTTATATATTGGGATCAAGATCTATAGAGATAGATCAAGATGCTTAATTGGACTTTCACAAAGCACATACCTTGACAAAGTTTTGAAGAAGTTCAAAATGGATCAAGCAAAGAAAGGGTTCTTGCCTGTCTTACAAGGTGTGAAGTTGAGTAAGACTCAATGCCCGACCACTGCAGAAGATAGAGAGAAAATTAAAGATGTTCCCTATGCTTCAGCCATAGGCTCTATCATGTATGCAATGCTGTGTACCGGACCTGATGTGTGCCTTGCTATAAGTCTAGCAGGGAGGTACCAAAGTAATCCAGGAATGGATCACTGGACAACGGTTAAGAACATCCTGAAATACCTGAAAAGGACTAAGGATATGTTTCTCGTTTATGGAGGTGACAAAGAGCTCATCATAAACGGTTATGTTGATGCAAGCTTTGACACTGATCCGGATGATTCTAAATCGCAAACCGGATACGTGTTTACATTGAACGGTGGAGCTGTCAGTTGGTGCAGTTCTAAACAAAGCGTTGTGGCGGGATCTATGTGTGAAGCGGAGTACATAGTTGCTTCGGAAGCAGCAAATGAAGAAGTTTGGATGAAGGAGTTCATATCCGATCTAGGTGTCATACCTAGTGCATCGGGTCTAATCAAAATCTTTTATGACAATACTGGTGCAATTGCCTTGGCAAAGGAATCCAGATTTCACAAGAGAACCAAGCACATCAAGAGACGCTTCAATTCCATCCGGGATTTAGTCCAGGTGGGAGACATAGAAATTTGCAAGATACATATGGATCTGAATGTTGCAGACCCGTTGACTAAGCCTCTTCCACGAGCAAAACATGATCAGCACCAAGGCTCCATGGGTGTTAGAATCATTACTGTGTAATCTAGATTATTGACTCTAGTGCAAGTGGGAGACTGAAGGAAATATGCCCTAGAGGCAATAATAAAGTTATTATTCATTTTCTTATATCATGATAAATGTTTATTATTCATGCTAGAATTGTATTAACAGGAAACATAATACATGTGTGAATACATAGACAAACAATATGTCACTAGTATGCCTCTACTTGACTAGCTCATTGATCAGAGATGGTTAACTTTCCTAACCATAGACAAAGTGTTGTCATTTGATTAATGAGATCACATCATTAGGAGAATGATGTGATTGACTTGACCCATTCCATTAGCTTAGCACCCGATTGTTTAGTATGTTGCTATTGCTTTCTTCATGACTTATACATGTTCCTATGACTATGAGATTATGCAACTCCCGTTTACTGGAGGAACACTTTGTGTGCTACCAAACGTCACAACGTAACTGGATGATTATAAAGGTGCTCTACAGGTGTCTCCGAAGGTACTTGTTGGGTTGGCATATTTCGAGATTAGGATTTGTCACTCCGATTGTCGGAGAGGTATCTCTGGGCCCTCTCGGTAATGCACATCACTTAAGCCTTGCAAGCATTGCAACTAATGAGTTAGTTGCGGGATGATGTATTACAGAACGAGTAAAGAGACTTGCCGGTAACGAGATTGAACTAGGTATTGAGATACCGACGATCGAATCTCGGGCAAGTAACATACCGATGACAAAGGGAACAACATATGTTGTTATGCGGTTTGACCGATAAAGATCTTCATAGAATATGTGGGAGCCAATATGAACATCCAGGTTCCGCTATTGGTTATTGACCGGAGACATGTCTCGGTCATGTCTACATAGTTCTCGAACCCGTAGGGTCCGCACGCTTAACGTTTTGATGATGGTTATATTATGAGTTTATATGTTTTGATGTACCGAAGGTTGTTCGGAGTCCCAGATGTGATCCCGGACATGACGAGAAGTCTCTAAATGGTCGAGACATGAAGATTGATATATTGGAAGACTATGTTTGGATATCGGAAGTGTTCCGGATGAAATCGGGAATTTACCTGAGTACCGGGAGGTTACCGGAACCCCCCGGGGGCTTAATGGGCCTACATGGGCCTTAGTGGAAATAGAGGGCAGCAAGGGAAGTGTGGGGCGCGCCCCCCAAGGCCCAAACCGAATTGGTTTAGGGCAAGGGGGGCCGCCCCCCTCTTTCCTTCTCCCCCTCTCCCTTTCCTTCCCCCTCTCCTACTCCTACTAGGAATAGGAGGAGTCCTACTCCTAGTGGGAGTAGGACTCCCCCTTGGCGCGCCTCTCCCTGGCCGGCCTCCTCCTCCCCTTGCTCCTTTATATACGGGGGCAAGGGGGCACCCCATAGACACAATAATTGATCGTTTGATCTTTTAGTCGTGTGTGGTGCCCCCCTCCACCATAGTCCACCTCGATAATGCTGTAGCGATGCTTAGGCAAAGCCCTGCGTCGGTAGAACATCATCATCGTCACCACGCCGTCGTCTGACAAAAATCTCCCTCAATACTCGGCTGGATCGGAGTTCGAGGGACGTCATCGGGTTGAACGTGTGCTGAACTCGGAGGTGCCGTACGTTCGGTACTTGATCGGTCGGATCGTGAAGACGTACGACTACATCAACCGCGTTGTGCTAACGCTTCCGCTTTCGGTCTACGAGGGTACATGGACAACACTCTCCCCTCTCGTTGTTATGCATCACCATGATCTTACGTGTGCGTAGATTTTTTTTTGAAATTACTACGTTCCTCAACACCTCCCACCTCCGTTGGCGCCTCGCCAGCAGAGGCAGCGCGTCAACATGCCAGTGCACCAGGCGGAGTGGCACTGGCAGAACCGCCAGCCTCTGCCGTATCCGGACGTGACGCTGCCGCACGGCTGGCATCTGGATCCAGATAGGATCCCAGTGCCGGCGGCACCGCGGACAGCTTGTGCTCACGCGGAGAAGGTGCGGTGCCGGTGGGCGCTGCTGACGCCGGAGCAGCGCCTCGACAAGGCCTACGCAACCGACTCGCCCAACTCGGCGAGGTGGTTCGCCTTCGAACACGAGGAGGCGAGGCGACGAGGCGTGCGCGAGGTCGACCGGAGGCTAACGCCGCTCGTCGTCCGCGAGGAGGACCAGGCGGCGGAGGACACCTACCAGGCGGCGGAGGACGCCTTCCAGGCGGCCCTTGCGGCCGTCTACCGGGAGAGCGAGGAGGACGAGCGGCGCAGAGCGGAGGTGGCGGAGGCGGAAGAGGAGGCCCGCTACGAGGAGGCAATGGCGCAGGCCCTTGCCCTCTCCGCGGCGGGCGACAGCGTGGTGCCGCCGGTGGCCCCGCCGTCCCCCATCAAGCCGGAGCCGGAGCCGCAGCCCGAGCCCGAGCCCATCGCGTCCTTCTCCTGGAATGGAGTGGTGCGCGAGTGGGTGTCCGCACCACCGGTTTGGCTGGGGGCGACGCCGACGCAAGAGCAGGAGTATCTCAAGATGTGGCGCCAGCGCCGGCTAGCAGAGGAGCGCCGTCGCGGCGAGTACGATGAGATGCTCGAGCGCGACCTCGAGGAGGAGCAGCGCGAGGCCGAGGAGGAGGCACGCCAGGCCGCGGTTGCATAGGCGGCCGCACACGCCCCCGCTCCGTCCCCCCGCCCCGGCACTGCCTGCGCCGGCACAACCCGACATGACGGCGCTCTAGAACACGGCGTTTGCCTGGACCGGGCCGGCGCCGATGCTCATCGACCTCACGGACTCCGAGGATGACGACGACGCCTAGGGCAGCACGCCGCCTCGAAGTTTAGGCTGTTTTTTTAAATGCAAATGTGTGGACGCGTGGACTCTCGCCAGCCTTCGTGGCCGGCTTTAATGTTTAATTAATGATGTTTTTTTTAAATATGCATGCGTTCATTTTTTTTGGCGCCGTCAAAAAGGGTATCGGCCAGCGTTAGGCGCAGGCACCGACCCAAATGCCGAAGCGGGAATCCGTGTCTGTCTGGCTGATCCAAACAGATAAAAAGCGAACAAAATCGTCGTCCGTCTAGGTCGGCCCGTTGAAGTTGCTCTAAGCACCTCCTATTGTACAAGGCCTAACAAACACATGCTAGAAACGAAACCACTACATGGAACTAGGGGCAATAAGATGAGAGCAACTCCAATGGAAGTACCCATTTCGTCCACCGCTGCCCGTTTAGATCAGCGCGGACAAAAACGACGGTCCAACGCAGAGACCCATTTTTATTTTGTGTCCATTTTGTGTCCGCGCGGACCCATTTCCGGCCCACATTTGAGACACATTTGGGTCCGAAGCGGACACAAAGCGGACGCTTTCTGCGTCTCTCTCGTCCGACTCCGCCCGCTGCCGGTCCCGTGTGACCCACCTGCCATCCACTCGCGGAATACTTTTTCTCTCTCCCCTCTCTCGCGCTAGCCATGGCACAGGCGCTGCCACGCCGCCGCTCAGACCCATCTCAGCTCCAGCTCGTTGCCGCCCACCGCACAGCATCCACGCCTCCCCGCGCACTTGCCCTCGGCCTCACCTCCGCGCGCCGCCGCTCGCCCTGCCCCACGCTCGTCCCGGCCTCGCCTCGCCTGCGCCGCCTCCCCTCCCCCCTCCCCCGCCTCGCCTTCCCCGCGATCGTCCTGCCGCGGCCGGCCTTGTCGAGCTTCTGGCCGTGCTCCGCCGCGCCCGGCCGCGGTCCTCGCTTCCCCCGGCCGTGCCCGATCCCCGCGCGCGCCGCCCTGCCCCTCCTGGTCGCGCGCCTGGCCAGGCCCCGTGACGCCCGGCAGCGCCAGGCCTCGCCGCGCCCGACCCCTGCAGCGCCCGGCCTAGCCGCGTCCGGCAGCGCCTGGCCTGGCCTCGCCCCGCCGCACCCTCGCGCTCGCCGCACCATGCTCTTGACGCTCGTGGTGCTTGCGCATCAGCCTCCCCGCGCGCTACGAGCTCCCTTGCCCTGCCTGCTACGTGTTTGAGAAAATGTCAGAGCGGACATGTTGAAGATGGGTCTACCTACCGTTGGGCGCACTCGCGGACCCAAATAAAAAAGCGGACACGAACGCGCGGACGGGCGACCCAAACAGACAAAAAGCAGACAAAACCGATGTCCGTTTGGATCGCCCCGTTGGTTTCTCTTAGTGGCGATGTATGTCTACGAAACCGGACACGTATTTGTTATTACAATATCTATCCTAGTACTAGGGGCGATGTGGCAATGGCATCATGAACTTGAAGTTGCACGTCGCAACCTGTCTAACCTGTAGCGCTCGGGCTTGGCCAATAACACACCTCACTGAAAAGTCAGAGCTCGCTCGGAAGTTTTCCGATATTTAGTCAGCGGCTCTGCAGTGCTAGTTTTTGTACCTCACAAGCGTACGGCACCTCCATAGACCATAGCCAAGGAAGGAATCCAGCCCGCATGGTGCTCTCGGCCGTCCTGCTCGCGGCAGGCATCACGCTGATGCTCGTCGTGCACATCCTCGTGGTCCTCTGGGTGCTGAGGCGGGGCATGACCGCCCGCGTCGCCGAGCACGCGGAGGAAGAAGACGCAGGCCTTACCGCCGAAGAGCTCGGCGAGCTGCCATGCCACGACTTCAAGGAAGGCGGCCCCGGCGAGTGCGCGGTGTGCCTGGAGGCGTTCATGGCCGGCGACCGCTGCATGGTGCTGCCGCGGTGCGAGCACGGGTTCCACGCCGAGTGCGTCAGCTCGTGGCTGCGCAAGAGCCGCCTGTGCCCCATCTGCCGCACCGAGGTGGCCGGCGCGGTGGCCGCCGAGGTCGTCGTGGAGGTCGCTGCTGCCTGATGGCCGTCGTTGGGTAGTTGGATGCAGTGTTTGCAGGTGTTTGGCAGGTTCTCTTCTGTACTGTGTACAACGTTTCTGCATTTGTTATGTATATAGCCATCTTGTTGATTTAGATGCTCTTGCGAGGATTTCTGACTGAACATCGTGGCGAATCACGAGGCCACGCTCAAGGCCTGTCTGTGCATAGTTTGGTGCTGTTTATCAGCCGCACCACTGAAGATTTCTCGTTTGATCTTGATGCTTATTTATTCAGAAAAATGCCTCGCAGATCGAACGCTTTTTGATGGCAAATTACGTGTCGCGCGCATGGCAAATTACGTGTCGTTTGATCTTGATGCCTATTTATTCAGAAACATGAATATGTCAGGATTTACCATGCTTGTTGAAGAAAATTGCTAGGCTCATGACACGTAATTTTTCATAATAAAGGTTTGATTTGCCATGTTAGAAAAATCAGACATCAGATTTGTAGCACGGTCCTATTTATTTTTCTTAAATGGAAGAATAAAATTGAGAATCGATCGGTGTTTGGATGGTTATACTTCTAGCCCACTGGGGATCAAATCCAATGTTTCATGCTTTTGATGTTTTATTGTTGTGCATTATTATGGAGAACGGAATATGCCTCTTTGAAAACAAGACCACCGCTTGGAGGCGAGTCTCCGGTAGTCTAGGTTGCTTTGTGATAAGGCATGAATCCTTTTGTAATTTTGTTTTTTCTTGATCTGCTTTGTAAGAGGGTCTCTTCATCACCATGTATCGGTTTGGCTGGGTGTTTTTTTTTATGAAGCGGCGCGAAAGCCTTTTTGATAAAACAACACCACCGCCATAGGTGAGAGAGGGCTGGAGTTTGTTCGCCTTGACAAAGATGAAGATCTTCGCAACTCAGAGCCAACATAACGGCCACAAAGAACCACCCACAGGTCACTACTAAAAACTATCATTGATCCCTCATTACTGACCGACCCAGGACCGTCATCATAGATGAGGGTCATCGCTAACGGGCCGGCTGAGGCGTGTCCGTGATGAAGCTCTAGAGGCTCACTTGGGAAAATATAATTTGAGGCTCAGTTAGGCAGATATCCGCAGTGGCTGTTTGTCGATATATCTCTGGAAATTATATGGGTAGTCCAGCTTTGGTCATTAATGATATAATGGATGTGGCGACGCTCGAGGAAACAGCTTGTCGAGAAGGACTTTGTCGGACTGTTGATTTGATGATTCAAAATGTGGTTATAGCATCAGAATCGAAGCAAGTTATTAACGACATTCAAAGAAACCGTAGTGGTGTTTATGGAGCTATCATTTGTGAAATTAGGCACAAAGCTTCTTTTTTAAATTGTAATTTCAGGTTTGAAGGTAGAGCATTCAATGGTGAATTGGTGATGCAGATAGGTTAGCAAAGTTTTCGCATTCTTTGGATCCGGGGTAACACACATGGTTGGTCGAACCTCACGATCCTATTTGCATCCCACATCATGTGAAATTTGATCAATAAAGCTTGGTTTAACCCCTAAAAATATGTGTTGTCTTTGACGCTGCCCCTTAAATTTCGTCCACTCCATGTTTACCTCTCAAAACCTTCCGACCACTTCATATGTACCCGAAACCACTCCCTCTCAGCCTTCACCGACCCCAGTCGTTGGCTGCCAGGGGTCTCCTTCCCGTCCCGAACCCGTAAACCTTCCTCTTGTACCTCCCTCCCCCTCCCGGTGTTGAACCATCGCTCAGAGAGAGTCCAACACCACGGTCGGCACCGTGCGTCGCGTGGACACATATCGTCCTTGCCGTGCGTTGCCTATCCTGCCGTCAGAGCCAATAATTCCACGGACGACCTATACCACATAGTGCCGCCATGCCTTCAGTACCATCGTGAATGCGGCCATTCGGTGGCGTTGTGTGTGGCAAGCTGTAGGCTCTGTACGGCCATTGACCGAGCCCCCCCCCCCGGCGCATGTCGTGGTTCTAAGTCTGACAGTAATGTAGGGGGTTAGGTATGTGGAGGCAAGGTCTTAGCTATGGAGTAGTTGTAAGCACACGAGGTTTACGAGTTTAGGCCCTTCTCGGAGGAAGTAATAACCCTACGTCTCGGAGCCCGGAGGCGGTCGACTGGATTATGCGTGTATGAATTACAGGGGTGTGAACCCTTTACACTGAGGAGGGGGGGTGGCTTATATAGAGTTCGCCGGACCCCTCCGGCCCTCAGTTGTGCAGGGTTTTAAATACATTAAGGTCGGGCGTTACTGGTAACGCCCCTAATAAAGTGCTATGATGACCATAAAAACTACTTAATAACCGACCGTTAGCGTGCGGAGTGCCTTTAGGTCTCCTGGCCGTCGAGTGGTTTGGTCTTGGTCGAGTGATTGCTTCTTGGTCGAGTGTCTTCGAGTCTGTCAAGTGGAACACCTCCAAGTCGATTGAAAGGTGATTTCTTCTAGAGATGTCCTTGGGTAGGGCAGTTGGGACAGGTCCATGACCCTACCCTAGGTACATAGCTTCATCATTAGCCCCCGAATGAAACGAGGTTTGAGTGGGGAAGGAGTTGAGAACTTCTCCGACTCATTTTTCATGCCATGAGCATATCTTGTTTCGGATCAATGAACCTGAGTGATGACAGCAACTTCCTTTTCAGTCACCTTGATCCATTCTTAGTTTTTTGTCGAGTGAGTTTCTTTACTTGAAAGGCTCCGAGTGACGGCATGGAGGAGATCTTCCGTCTGACAAGTTGTTCTGCTGCCCGCAGATTTAGCGGGATTTGAATTTTGGGAAGCGCGCGGGACGGGGGAGGCCGCAGTAATCGGATGGGATAGGGCGGAGCCGCCTCGATCTCCGCGCCACCTTTTTCGCCACGTATCGCGCGCGCGATTGTTATGGGATTTGACAGGACCGCCCGGGCCTACCAGTCAGCCACTCGGAAGCGACCTCATATAAGGCGTCGGACCGGGGTTTCTTGAACAGTGCGTTCCCATTTCCTCTTCTCCTCTTCAGGCTTCTTCGTCGCGCTCGCTCTCGCCCCAGCGCCGCCGCTCCGTACGCGTCTCGCCGGCGATGATGGGGAAGGAGAAGACGGCGGCTCTGGAGCAGGCGAAGAAGGCAACGGCAAAGGCGAAGGGGAAGGCGACCAGTCGGGGTGGATTTTCCTCGCGAGCCGGCCTGCCGAAGGGCTGGATCTAGGGCGACTAGATCCGCTCGGCGATCCGCCAAGAAGACCTCGACGACCTAGCCGAAGGAGGGCTGATCCCCCATGGATCGGCGCGGCTTCCGGGGAAGGAATCCGAGCCGCAACCTCGGGAGGGTGAGCGCGTTCTCCTTGCCACCCATGTCGACCGTGGATTTTCCTTGCCTCCTCACCCTTTCTTTCGGGGATTTCTGACTTTCTTTGGGGCACAACTCCACCACTTCACTCCCAACACAATCGTGTATCTCGCTGTTTTCGTGTCTTTGTGCGAGAATTTCTTGGGTTGTCGGCCTCATTGGGGTCTTTTCAAGCATATTTTCACCTGTCGTTCTCAGACGGTGAAAAAGGCCAATCCGAGTGACGAGAGAACACAAGTGATTCAGATGTGTGGGGGTCTTGGTGTCTAGATGAGAGGGAAAAGTTCCTTTCCAGCCATGATTCTTCCCGACTCGGTTCACGGATGGCAGTCGACCTGGTTTTACTGCAAAGACCAGCCGACGCCAGGGCAGTCGACTGGCCTCCCTCCTTTTACCATGGACCGAGTGAGGAAACCCTCCTCTTTGAAGGTGCTCCCAGAGGAGAAGGCGCAGGTTAGGGTGCTGGTCGAACGAGTGGTCCAGCTTATCCGTGACCGGGTCACCGGTATGGATCTCTTGGAGGTTTTCCTTCAGCGGTGCATCCAGCCTCTTCAAGCTCGAGACCATCCGATGTGGATGTATTCGGGTCTTGACGACTCCACTCGGATTCACCCGGAGGAGGTCGATGACGACACACTGGAGAAGTGGTTGTCGGGCATGACCGGAAACAAGGATAACCCCAGGGGAGCCAGGAGAGTTCCTCCATTCGACCAGTCCCATGTACCAGAGAAGGTCCGATTCTGGGCTTTGATTGTAATCTGAATTCACTCGCGCAGCTGTCTAAACTGCGTCGACTGACTTTATTCTTCCTGCTTTCTTTCAGGCCCTTATCGAAATGTATTCAATGCCCAACGGAGAGCAAGAGCAAGACCTGGAAGGAGAGGCGAGCGGCGGCGACAGTGGCGAATGGTATTATGACGGTGAAGGGGACGAAGAAAGCGACGACTCAAGTGACGAAGAAGAAGTCGAGTCGCCTCCTCGCAGGGAGAGGCGATCCCAGCTTGACCAAGAATGACCGAGCGCCCGTGAAAAGGCGATTGCTCAGGCTGGTCAGTCTTCAAAGCGTTCTCGGACCTCTTCACCAACCCCAACTGAAAAAGCATCAAAGCATCCCAAAGTTGCAGAGCAGAAGCCTCGGAAGGCGTTGCCGAAGATCAAGATTTACATCCCCGTCGCTTCTGCGTGAGTGTCTCCCTTTGTATTCACTCGACGCCCCGTGCTGTTTGTTTTTTCTTGATTTAATCAGACAAACTTTGGAACTGGCAGCGCTGCTACTTCTGGGACCTCAGCTTACAGGTACGAGGATGAGGTAATGGAGGATGCGGCCACTTCCAATCTGGGTATGATTTCTGCCATTTTGTCTTTATTTGGTCGACTCGACTGCAATGTGTACCATTGGGTGATGTGATTTTGGCGATTGAACTTTGAACAGCTCCTAACATTATTGACCTCCCCGATGATAATGATGAAGAGCCCGAGAGGCCTTTGACGAGGAAAAATAGGCAAGCTCCTGCAAGCAAGGTGACATAGTCGACGCCGAGGGCGGAACCAGTCGTTCAGGATGCTGGTGATGCCAATCGGGGTTCTGTTACCTTCGTCGTGCCATTATCGAGTGCCTTGCCTTCTTCATCGACTGCTCAGGCCCCTGTCGACCCACCTTTAGTTTTTGCGACCCATCATGTCCCAGAGGACGAAGTGAATGCTGCCAAGGAAGCCATACGCCAGGCGGGCATTATGATGGAGAAGATGAAGATGGTGCGGGACGCCAGTCAGGCCGCCTACGACGCCAGCTCGGCTCTCCAAAGTAACATTCAGGTTAGTTGGTCACTGCTTGTTCTGTTAGGATATGCTATCTGAAGACTCTCTTTCCGAAAATCTTTGTATCTGTACACCCACTGGGTGCGTCGATTGAATTTTTGAACTAGTGGGCGCACGCTGAGTGCACCCACTGGGTGTAGTCCCCGAGACTACGGTGGACTGCTGGCAGTCGGCTGTAGTCTTTGTATTTTGATTCTTTCGCTCGATGTGGTCTGGCCGCGTCGAGTGTAAACCGAACTGGTAGTTTGTCTCTTCTACTCTGTCTGGGCGAGTGGGATCAGAACCGGTGGGGGCACGCCAAGTGCACCCACTGGGTGTAGTCCCCGAGACCGCGGTCGACTGCTGGCAGTCGACTGTGGTCTGAGTTCTATGGTCTGAGTTCTTCTTTCTCTCTCTTTTTTTACTCCCTGCACTCGACTCTGGCGGGCCGGTCGAGTGGGATCATAACCGGTGGGGGCACGCAAAGTGCACCCGCTGGGTGTAGTCCCCGAGACTATGGTGGACTGCGGGCAGTCGACCGTAGTCTTAGTATCTATTTTCTTTGTCGTTTTTTGCTGTAAAATAACTTCTCCTCCCTGATTGCAGAAATCTTGTGATCTTAGAGCTCGCTTTGCTGACTTGGAGAAACAGCAGATCCAACTGAACCTTGACTTGGAATTGGCCAAGACAGAGCTGCAAAAGGCCAAGGACGACGCCAATGGTAAGACGAGCTTGTCGACTAGTTTGTCTTAGGCTTGAGTACCCTTCTACTCTTTCTGAATCAAGCACCATTTCTTTGCAGGAAAACTGAGAGAAGCTCTGGCGAAGAAGGATCAGGATTTGGCTGCTGCTCAAAAGGAAGCTGACGACAGAACCGCTCTGGCTGAACAGAAACTGGCTTCGATCGGCCAGTTGGAAGAAGAGAACACCAAGATGAAATCTGCTCTGAACGAAGCCAACAAGGAGTGCACGCGCTTGAAGAAGGACAATCTCAACCTGTACGAGAAGATGGAAGGCATCGCTCGCAGGATGGACGATCTGGAGAGCTATCTGAGGAGCCTTGCCAAGAAGTTGTTCATCAAGCTTAAAGGTACACATTTTGTTCCGACTGATGTTTTTTGTCGACTCAGCGTACGAAAATTGACTTATCCTTGGATCGTGAATGCAGAGTTTTGCCAGAACTTCGAGGAGGAGACTGGGCGGATTGAGCCAGGTTTGGACCCAATCAATTCTCCCGTGAAAGATGAAACTACCATGAATCTGCTCCGACTGGAATCCCGCATCGATGGTGTTGTGGACTACTTGGCTCGACTGAAGGTCGCCATGTCACGGATCGACACGGCACTTTGGCCAGAGGCCACGCTCCAGAATGATCTTGAGTCCCTGATGACTCGACTTAACGAGATCCCTGATCGAGTGCAGGAGTGGAATAAATCTTCTGCCCGGTGTGGTGCTGATGTGGCTCTGTCTTTGGTTCGTGTCCACTGCAAGGAGGTGCGACAAGATAAGCTGGCAGCAATCAAGGTCGCCAACACCCAGAAGCATGACTTCCGATCTTTTATGGAGACTTTCATCGCTGCAGCCACTCGGATCACCGACGGCGTCGACCTGGACGAGTTCGTCGAGCCTGCCAGTCCTCCTCCTGCAGAGTGAACAAACTTTTATGCCCCACCTTAAATTTGCCTCGGAATGCTGAGTGGTTTTTGTAACCGTTAAACTCTTTCGGTCTGAATGCCCGAGCACTTCGATCTGTGGTCTGGAACCTTTAGGATTTATCTGAACTTGGTTTATCATTGAATATCTTCATGAATCCTCCGTCGAGTGGAACTCATTCTTCACTCGAGACAACTTTTGTATTTGTGGCATAGCTCCGAAGGAGAAGGTGGCAGTCGACTTGCACCTCGTCGTCCTTGCGGAGTGGGATGGAGCGCACGTTGTATTTGTGGCGAAGCTCCCAAGGAGAAGGTAGCAGTCGACCTGCACCTCATCGTCCTTGTGGATTGAGATGGAGCGCATGTTGTATTTGTGGCGAAGCTCCCAAGGAGAAGGTAGCAGTCGACCTGCACCTCGTCGTCCTTGTGGAGTGGGATGGAGCGCACGTCGTATTTGTGGCGAAGCTCCCAAGGAGAAGGTAGCAGTCGACCTGCACCCCGTCGTCCTTGTGGATTGAGATGGAGCACACGTTGTATTTGTGGCGAAGCTCCCAAGGAGAAGGTAGCAGTCGACCTGCACCTCGTCGTCCTTGTGGATTGATATGGAGTGCACGTTGTATTTGTGGCGAAGCTCCCAAGAAGAAGGTAGCAGTCGACCTGCACCTCGTCGTCCTTGTGGATTGAGATGTGTTTCGTACTTACACGAGTACTGGACTGCAGCTAAGCCCCCGAGTGGGAGGCTGGCTCACCACTCGGTAGGATTTTCAAATACTTAGGCGAGTACTGGACTGCAGCTAAGCCCCCGAGTGGGAGGGTCGCTCACCACTCGGTAGGATTTTCAAATACTTAGGCGAGTACTGGATTGCAGCTAAGCCCCCGAGTGGGAGGGTCGCTCACCACTCGGTAGGATTTTCAAATACTTAGGCGAGTACTGGACTGCAGCTAAGCCCCCGAGTGGGAGGCTGGCTCACCACTCGGTAGGATTTTCAAATACTTAGGCGAGTACTGGACTGCATCTAAGCCCCCGAGTGGGAGGGTCGCTCATCACTCGGTAGGAATTTCAAATACTTAGGCGAGTACTGGACTGCAGCTAAGCCCCCGAGTGGGAGGGTCGCTCTCCACTCGGTAGGATTTTTCAAATACTTAGGCGAGTACTGGACTGCACCTAAGCCCCCGAATGGGAGGGTCGCTCTCCACTCGGTAGGATTTTTCAAATACTTAGGCGAGTACTGGACTACAGCTAAGCCCCCGAGTGGGAGGGTCGCTCTCCACTCGGTAGGATTTTTCAAATACTTAAGCGAGTACTGGACTGCAGCTAAGCCCCCGAGTGGGAGGGTCGCTCTCCACTCGGTAGGATTTTTCAAATACTTAGGCGAGTACTGGACTGCAGCTAAGCCCCCGAGCGGGAGGGTCACTCTCCACTCGGTAGGATTTTTCAAATACTTAGGCGAGTACTGGACTGCAGCTAAGCCCCCGAGCGGGAGGGTCGCTCTCCACTCGGTAGGATTTTCAAATACTTAGGCGAGTACTGGACTGCAGCTAAGCCCCCGAGTGGGAGGGTCGCTCACCACTCGGTAGGATTTTCAAATACTTAGGCGAGTACTGGACTGCAGCTAAGCCCTCGAGCGGGAGGGTCGCTCTCCACTCGGTAGGATTTTTCAAATACTTAGGCGAGTACTGGACTACAGCTAAGCCCCCGAGTGGGAGGGTCGCTCTCCACTCGGTAGGATTTTTCAAATACTTAGGCGAGTACTGGACTGTAGCTAAGCCCCCGAGTGGGAGGGTCGCTCTCCACTCGGTAGGATTTTTCAAATACTTAGGCGAGTACTGGACTGCAGTTAAGCCTCCGAGTGGGAGGGTCGCTCATCACTCGGTAGGATTTTCAAATACTTAGGCCAAACGGGTTCGCAGCTAAGCCCCCCGAGTGGGAGGCTGGCTCAACACTCGGTAGGAAATTATTTTTACAAACTTAGGCGAAACGGATTCACAGCTAAGCCACCCGCTGGCAGATTTCTTCCGCAAACAAAAACAACAACAATCACTGGGAAAATTATAATGCTCTTGTCTTTGATAAATAAACTACAGGATTTTTTCTTATTACATCTCATCTGAGTGAGAATTGAAGTATAAAAGGGGCGGAGCAGCTCCGCATTCCAGGCTCGTGGCTCATCAATCTGGCGATCGACATTATAAAGGTGATACGCTCCATTGTGGAGGACTCTGGTGACTATGAAGTGACCTTCCCAAGTAGGAGCGAGTTTGTGTGGTTTCTGTTGATCCACTCGGAGGACCAAGTCTCCTTCTTGGAAGGCTCGACTCTTCACATTTCTGGCATGGAATTGACGCAAGTCTTGCTGATAGATGGTCGATCGGATCATGGCCATTTCTCTTTCTTCTTCCAGGAGGTCGACTGCGTCCTGCCGGGCTTGTTCCGCTTCATCTTCAGAGTAGAGCTCGACTCGGGGTGCGTTGTGAAGCAGGTCACTCGGCAAAACTGCTTCAGCTCCGTAGACCAGAAAGAATGGGCTTCTCCCAGTTGATCAGTTTGGGGTTGTCCTCAATCCCCAAAGAACTGATGGAAGCTCGTTGACCCATGCGCCTGCTGCGTGCTTGAGATCGCGCATCAATCGAGGTTTCAGTCCTTTGAGAATTAAGCCGTTTGCTCTTTCCGCTTGTCCATTCGACTGGGGGTGAGCGACCGAAGCGTAGTCGACTCATGTGCCCTGAGAGGCGCAAAAGGCTCTGAATTTGTCGGAATCGAAGTTTGACCCATTGTCAGTGATGATGCTATGCGGAACTCCATATCTGAATATCAACTCTTTGATGAAACTGATAGCAGTGCAAGCATCAAGATTCTTGATAGGCTTAGCTTCAATCCATTTGGTGAACTTGTCGACTGCTACTAGCACACGAGTGAAGCCGCTCCTGCCTGTTCTCAGTGGTCCAACCATGTCCAGTCCCCAAACGGCGAAGGGCCAGACGAGTGGAATGGTTTTCAGGGCTGACGCGGGCTTGTGCGACATATTGGAGTAAAACTGACATCCTTCACACTTGTCGACTATCTCTTTCGCAATTTCATTCGCTCTTGGCCAGTAGAATCCCGCTCGGTATGCTTTAGCCACAATGGTCCGAGAGGACGCATGATGACCACAGGTCCCCGAGTGGATATCATCAAGGATCATCTGACCTTCTTTTGGTGTTATACACTTCTGACTGACTCCAGTCACGCTTTCTCTATACAACTGTCCCTTTATGACTGTAAAGGCCTTGGATCGACGGACGATCTGTCGAGCCTCTTCTTCGTCCTCTGGGAGTTCTTTCCTTAGGATGTACGCGATGTACGGTATTGTCCAGTCGGGAGTGATGACCAAGACTTCCATGATCAGGTCGACCACAGCTGGAACTTCAACTTCAGTCGGATCCGTGGCACTTTTTGGCTGCGGGGCTTCTTCAGTGAAGGGATCCTCCTGAACTGATGGTGTGTGGATGTGTTCCAAAAACACATTGCTGAGAATGGCTTCTCTTTTGGAACCTATTTTTGCCAAATCATCAGCTGCTTGATTTTTCAGTCGGGGTATGTGATGAAGTTCTAACCCCTCGAATTTCTTCTCTAGCTTTCTCACTACATTGCAATAACCAGTCATGGCTGGACTTCTGACGTCCCACTCCTTCATCACCTGATTAACCACCAAATCTGAGTCGCCATAGACCATGAGGCGACGGACGCCGAGTGAAATGGCCATGTGCAACCCATATAAAAGTGCTTCATATTCTACCTCGTTATTGGAGGAATCAAAGTGGATTTGAAGAACATATCTGAGCTTATCTCCTCGAGGGGAGACCAATACCACCCCGGCACCGGAACCATTCAGCATTTTGGAACCGTCGAAGAACATGGTCCAATGCTCCAAGTGAACCTGAGTCGGCAGTTGCTGTTCAATCCACTCAGCGACGAAATCTGCTATTGCCTGGGACTTGATAGCTTTCTTTGCCTCAAACTTGATATCTAGAGGAAGGAGTTCAATCGCTCATTTTGCCACTCGACCATTTGCATCTCTGTTATGCAGGATCTCTGACAATGGAGCGTCGCTGACAACTGTAATGGAATGATCAGAGAAGTAGTGAGCAACCTTCTTTGTGGTCATATAAATCCCATATACAAGCTTCTGATAATGAGGATATCTTTGCTTCGACGGGGTCAAAACTTTAGAAATATAATACACTGGCTGCGATGTAAATCAGCAAAGGCTCTTTGCTGATTGGGGCAGCAAGCACCGGCTGGGTGGAGAGCAGAGCTTTGAACTCTACAAACGCTGCATCAGCTTCAGGAGTCCACTAGAACTTGTCGGACTTCTTCATCAATCGGTAAAGAGGCAATGCCTTTTCACCGAGATGAGAGATGAATCGACTTAAAGCGGCCAAGCAACCAGTAAGCTTCTAGACGTCGTGCACTCACATAGGACTTTTCATTCAGAGTATAGCACCGACTTTTTCTGGATTGGCGTCGATTCCCCATTCGGAAATGAGAAAACCGAGTAGCTTTCCGCCAGGAACTCCAAATGTGCACTTTGATGGATTAAGCTTGATATCATACCTCCTGAGGTTGGCAAAGGTTTCAGCAAGGTCAGTCAGCAGGTCGGAACCCTTCCGTGACTTGACCATAATATCATCCATGTATGCTTCCACATTCCGACTGATTTGAGTGAGCAAACACTTTTGAATCATCCTCATGAATGTGGCTCCGGCATTCTTGAGGCCGAACAGCATGGTAACATAACAGAAGCACCCGAATGGAGTGATGAAAGCTGTTTTGATCTCGTCAGCTCCATACAGACGGATCTGATGGTACCCGGAATAGGCGTCTAAAAAAGACAGTCGCTCACATCCCGCAGTCGAGTCGACTATCTGGTCGATGCGGGGGGAGAGGAAAATGATCTTTCGGGCAGGCCCGATTGATATGTTTAAATTCAATGCACATGCGAAGTGACTTGTCCTTCTTCGGGACCATGAAAACATTGGCGAGCCACTCGGAGTGATAGATCTCTCGGATGAACTCTGCTGCTAAGAGCCGAGCCACCTCCTCACAAATAGCCTTTCTTTTCTGAACGGCGGACCGTCGGAGATGTTCTTTGACAGGTTTTACTTTTGAGTCGACTCGTAGGCGGTGCTCAGCCAGCCCCCTGGGAACACCCGGCATGTCAGAAGGCTTCCATGCGAAAATGTCCCAGTTCTCACGGAGGAACTGGATGAGCACTTCTTCCTATTTGGAGTCGAGTGTTGTTGAGATATGAGTCGGAGCAGCACTGGGATCGGTTGGGTGAATGTGAGCCGGATTCGTTTCGCTAGACGACTGAAAAGCTGATTCTGTAGCGGGCTTCTTGGCTCGCAACAAATCACTCGGGTCTGCAGTCTTCTGGTATTCCTGCAGCTCCACCACTGCCATCTGAGCATCAGCGATCTTTGAACCTTTCTGAAAACACTCTTCTGCTTTCTTCCGATTGCCCGTAACAGCGATCACACCTTTGGGACCAGGCATCTTCAATTTGAGATACACATAACATGGTCGAGCAATGAAGCGTGCATAAGCCGGCCTGCCCAAAATAGCGTGATAAGCACTCTGGAAATCTACAACTTCGAACGTCAACTTTTCTTTGCGGTAATTCTTGGAATCACCGAAAACCACATCAGGAGCAATCTGGCCGAGTGACTCAGCCTTCTTTCCAGGAATGACTCCATGGAAACTCATGTTGCTGGTACTGAGTCTGGACATCAGAATTCCCATCCCTTTCAACGTCTCAGCATACAGTATGTTCAAACCACTGCCACCATCCATCAAGACTTTGGTCAGTCGAGTGCCTTCAACAACTGGGTCGACCACCAAAGCTTGCCTCCTAGGGGTGGCAATGTGTGTTGGGTGATCGGACTGGTCGAATGTGATGGCAGTCTGAGACAACTTCAGATAACTGGGTGTTGCCGGAGCAACCATATTCACCTCACGGTTGATAACTTTCAGTCGACTTTTGCTTTCAACATCAGCAAAAATCATCAGGGTGGAATTGACCTGGGGGTATCCATCATCACTGTCTTCCTTGTCCTCAACTTTGTCCGACTCCTTTTCCTTATCTTTGGGCTGCTTGCCCTGGAACTGCAGGATCAAGAGCCGACATTGTCGAGTGGTATGTTTCGGGTAAATGAACTTACCCTCTTCATCTTTCTTAGTGTGGATGTGACATGGCAAATCCAACACATCATTTCCGTCTTGGTCTTTAACTTTCTTGGGGTTCCAAGGTCCTTTGGGTTTCCCCTTAAACTTTCCTTGAGTTACAGCCAAGGCTTCCCCAGGAGCAGCTGGCTCGGCTTTCCGCTTCTGTTTCCGATTGGAATTCCCTCCTCCGGTTTCATGAGCGACTGACTTGAGCTTGCCACTCCTGAGTCGATCCTCATCTTCACCATTAGCGTACTTGGTGGCAATCTCCATCATCCGATTCAGAGACATATCTCTGGTTCGACCGAATTTCAGATTCAGTTCTCTGTACTTGACGCCTTCTTTGAAGGCACAGACTGCTTGGTGGTCAGGCACATTCTCTACCGTGTGATGTAACGTGATCCATCTCTGGATGTAATCCCTCAAAGTTTCATTCGGCTTCTGCACGCAAGACCGCAGTTCCGTCAGCCCTGCCGGTCACTTGCATGTTCCTTCAAATGTGGTGATAAACACTCGGGCGAGATCTTCCCAAGTGTAAATGCTGCTGGGTGCTAACTGATTCAGCCACGCTCTGGCCGAGCCCTCCAACATGAGAGGCAGGTGCTTCATGGCCACTTCATCATTGCCACCGCCAATCTGGACGGCCACTCGGTAGTCTTCAAGCCAAGTATCGGGCTTGGACTCACCAGTGAACTTACTGACTCCAGTCGCCAACCTGAAGTTGGGAGGAATCACAGCAGCCCTGATGGCTCTACTAAAGCACTCTAGCCCCGAAACATGTACTCTGCTGCTGGTAGGTGCATCTCTGTCGTGACCTTCTCGGTGAGCTCTGTTCCTGTCGACCAAACCTTGAACGAGAATGGATCTCGCATCAAAGCCTGGTTCCCTGGGGTCGACTGGAATCCTTCGCCCAACACCATGAGGGCGTGATACGTCTCCGCCGTATCTACTTTTCCAAATACTTTTGCCCTTGTTTTGGACTCTAACTTGTATTATTTGAATGGAACTAACCCGGACTGACGCTGTTTTCAGCAGAATTGCCATGGTGTTGTTTTATGTGCAGAAAACAAAAGTTCTCGGAATGACCTGAAACTCCACGGAATATCTTAGAATAAATAATAAAAAATCCTCGCCAAAGATGAAGACCAGGGGGGCCACACCATGTCCACGAGGGGGGGGCGCCCCTCCCCCTGGGCGCGCCCCCCTACCTCGTGGGCCCCCTGGTGGCCCTCCGACGCCAACTCCAACTCCATATATTGGCTTTCGAGGAGAAAAAAAATCAAAGAGAAAGTTTCATCGTGTTTTACGATACGGAGCCGCCGCCAAGCCCTAATCTCTCTAGGGAGGGCTGATCTGGAATCCGTTCGGAGCTCCGGAGAGGAGGATTCTTCGCCGTCGTCATCATCAACCATCCTCCATCACCAATTTCATGATGCTCACTGCCGTGCGTGAGTAATTGCATCGTAGGCTTGCTGGACGGTGATGGGTTGGATGAGATTTATCATGTAATCGAGTTAGTTTTGTTAGGGTTTGATCCCTAGTATCCACTATGTTCTGAGATTGATGTTGCTATGACTTTGCTATGCTTAATGCTTGTCACTAGGGCCCGAGTGCCATGATTTCAGATCTGAACCTATTATATTTTCATGAATATATGTGAGTTCTAGATCCCATCTTGCAAGTCTATAGTCACTTACTATGTGTTATGATCCGGCAACCCCGAAGTGACAATAATCGGGACCACTCCCGGTGATGACCATAGTTTGAGGAGTTCATGTATTCACTATGTGTTAATGCTTTGTTCCGGTTCTCTATTAAAAGGAGGCCTTAATATCCCTTAGTTTCCAATAGGACCCCGTTGCCACGGGAGGGTAGGACAAAAGATGTCATGCAAGTTCTTTTCCATAAGCACGTATGACTATTTACGGAATACATGCCTACATTATATTGATGAACTGGAACTAGTTCTGTGTCACCCTATGTTATGACTGTTACATGATGAACCACATCCGGCATAATTATCCATCATTTATCCGGTGCCTACGAGTTTTCCATATACTGGTTTACGCTTATTTACTTTTCCGTTGCTACTGTTACAATCACTACAAAAATACCAAAAACATTACTTTTGATGTCTTTATTTTGTTACCGTTATCACCACTATCATATTACTTTGCTACTAAACACTTTGCTGCAGATACTAAGTTTCCAGGTGTGGTTGAATTGATAACTCAGCTGCTAATACTTGAGAATATTCTTTGGCTCCCCTTGTGTCGAATCAAAAAATTTGGGTTGAATACTCTACCCTCGAAAACTGTTGTGATCCCCTATACTTGTGGGTTATCAGGGCGCCTGTCATCCTGCTGTCGAGGCACATACGACCCGCTCCTCGGGAAAGGGGTGGGCACTCGACGTCGATCGTCACGATCGTACTGATTACGCCGATCCCCACGTCCCTCACGCCTCGGGGGCGATCTTGGGCTATGAGCCGACTGGACTGTGTCTGCAGCAATGGATCTGCTATGAATCCTGTTCCGCGACTGAGAAACAGCGGAGTTCTGGTCTCCTGCTGCCCGGAGTAACGCTCTGATCTGCAACAAGCCTCTGCCGGCCTCCGACTGGGAAGGCTGAATCGACTCTGTTATACGGGCTGCAGCTGCTAAATTCTGAATCGGAGTTCGATATACCTGCGGGGGCGGAAAGAGCTGACGTCGACTGGATTCTGGAACCCGTTGTCGCGCACGCTCGTCGAGTGCTCGCTGGAGGTTCTCCAGTCGAATGCGCTCGGCCAAGTTTGCCAGGCGCGCGTCCTACAAGGCATGAGCCTCGGGGGTTTCTCCAACGATAGGAGTGTGCAGTGCATCCATGTTCCGGCGACGAAGTTCTTCTCTCTACAGCGACGTGAAAGGCTCGGGGAGATATTTCTCATGGGGATGCGACGGGTCGCCTCCACCCGCGCCTCCGTCGGTGCGGGGAAAACCGGGAGGACTGGGCGGTCCATCGACCATCAGAACCTCCGCCGCCGGATCACTGCTGTCGCACTCGGATGCGGTCTCTGCAGAGCCAGTCGACAGGTCGAACAGGCCGTAGAGGGATTCGTCGAGTTCGATCTCCGCGACTTGAGGGGTGGCCGACTGGCGTGCCACCGCGTGTCTCACCCACCGCTGAAGTCTCGACCGACCGGAGCGCTTACGCCGGCGGGAAACGGGGAGGGAGGACAACACATGAACCGACCGATAATGGGTCGACGGTTGCCGCAAGAGGACGCCGCGGACGCACGTGCGAAAGTGCGTTGCCCCGCGGACAGGGAGTGCGTCCACATCGAGCGGAGCCTCCTGAAGCCAAGCGGACTCGTCGGCGATGAACGTGAGCGCGCCGAGACGGATCTCGCGGCCCTCCACCAAAACTCCGCCAGAAACCATAGTGATTTGGATCGAAAAAGATCGCAACTCCTCCAACAAATCGCTAAAACACCGGCCCCACGGTGGGCGCCAACTGTCGTGGTTCTAAGTCTGACAGTAATGTAGGGGGCTAGGTATGTAGAGGCAAGGTCTTAGCTATGGAGTAGTTGTAACCACACGAGGTTTACGAGTTCAGGCCCTTCTCGGAGGAAGTAATAGCCCTACGTCTCGGAGCCCGGAGGCGGTCGACTGGATTATGCGTGTATGAATTACAGGGGTACGAACCCTTTACACTGAGGAGGGGGGGTGGCTTATATAGAGTTCGCCGGACCCCTCCGGCCCTCAGTTGTGCAGGGTTTTAAATACATTAAGGTCAAGCGTTACTGGTAACGCCCCTAATAAAGTGCTATGATGACCATAAAAGCTACTTAATAACCGACCGTTAGCGTGCGGAGTGCCTTTAGGTCTCCTGGCCGTCGAGTGGTTTGGTCTTGGTCAAGTGATTGCTTCTTGGTCGAGCGTCTTCGAGTCTGTCAAGTGGAACACCTCCAAATCGATTGAAAAGTGATTTCTTCTAGAGATGTCCTTGGGTAGGGCAGTTGGGACAGGTCCATGACCCTACCCTAGGTACATAGCTTCATCAGCGCCACCATGCGCTGTCGTAGAACTGGCATGTGCTTCCTAGTTCTTCGGGGTAGTCAACTGACAAAGCTCGTCACTTACTCCCATGTATAGCAAATTTGTTTTTGAAAGATCATTTAGGCGAGCTTCATCGATTTAGTAGAAAGCAAGCGGGAAACAATGGGGATCAAGTGATCATGGGCACAAGGAAAGTATAGCAAATTTAGGCCGGCTTCACTGTATAGCAAATTTGAACTAGCTAGACGGCAAGTATATCAATGCCATCCAAGATAAGATCTGCACGGGCCACCGATCAGGTCAAAAGCGGGCAGCGCCAAAACAAATTTGAACTAAGCCAGAAGCTGACGACACCGTTTATTCAAAGGCAGGCTTAAGTTAAGAGTTCGCCGGCCTTGTTGCCGGTGTCCTTCCCACCTCCTATGGTATTGCCGGAGGACGACGGTACGTTTCGCCGCTACAACCAAGCCGGGTCCCTGAGGGGCGCGACGACGGCCTTGGTCTGGAGGTAGTTGCCGAGGCTATAGGCGCCCTTCTCCCACCCCACGCCGCTCATCTTGTACCCGCCGAAGGGGATGGCCGCGTCGAACACGTCGTAGCAGTTGACCCACACCGTCCCCGCCCTCAGCGCCCGCGCTACCGCGTTCGCCGTGTCCAGGCTCCTCGTGAACACCCCCGCCGCCAGCCCGTAGTGCGTCGCGTTCGCCCTCCTCGGCAATTTTGACTATTTTGACCTGTGGACGAAATCAATTCACAAAATGAACTGCCCGTGAAACTATTTCACAGCACTGACCCTTTTGTGTGGCGCCCGCCACGCAGGCGTCACACTCTACGGTGCAGCGCCTAGCTCGGGGGCGTTGCACACCAGTCCACCGTGGCAGCCCTTGGGCCCGCACCCAGCAGTGCAGCGCCTCAGAGCTAGGCGCTGCACCGTAATGTGCAGCGCCCGGCCCGCAGGCGCTGCACTGTGACTTAGATGCCAGCCGCCCACTGCCCCCCCACCCCACCCATTCGTTCCAGAGGAGTTACAGAACAGGCGGCCGGCGGCTTCCTCCTCTCCCCCTCTCAATCCCCTCTTAAAAAATCATCAAATCTGACGATTTGGCCCGTGGATTCCTTCACCAATCCATCCTAGAAGGTACTTTTCTCCGATCCCCTTCTTTCTATCCATAGAATGTATGCTATTTCGGAGATTTGATGAACCCTTGTTTGAATCTTGTGTGTATTAGATTTAGGGAATTTTTGTTTGAATCTTGCATGTATTCGATTTGGGGAACCCTTGTTAGACTAGAATGTGGTTTGGATACATAGGTTGACATGTTATTTATATAGTTTGGATACATAGGTTGACATTTTATTTATATGGAAAAGATATTTGTATTGAATCTTGCATGAGGTAGGCTTAGTTTAGTTTATTGAAATTACATTTGTATTGGCAAGAATGGTTTGGATACATATGCTTTGTATTTTGCATCTAGTAGGCGTACTTTAGTTTATTTGTATTGAAAAGATAATCGTGTTGACAAGAAAGCTTTCTTTCAAAATTGTTAGGATGGTTTGGCTTCTCGATGATCACTGGGACAAACAACACCGGTCGTACGCTATGGCGGTGGAGCAGCGGGTAATAATGAAAGTGGCCTGTTTTATGAATTTCGTATTTATTTCAAACACAAATGCCCCATATGTAATGTTATGAATTGTTTGTTTGTAGGCGCTTGCACCTTTGAAGCTTCGTTCTCACGGGGTCACCCTTGGGTGGATGCGCTATGATGAGCGATACACATCGTATGTAAGGGAGACAGGACTTCTCCCTTTCATTCATATGGTCAGACGGTCGATGCCACCCAACAATGCTCCAGCACTCACCGCGCTTATTGATCATTGGCGGCCGGAGACACATAGTTTCCATCTACGGACCGGGGAGATGACAGTGACGCTCCAGGATATTGCTATGATCACCGGTCTTCCTATCGATGGGAATCCTCTATGTATGAGCACCGACTCCAATGGGTGGCGCGCGCAGATGCATGCCCTTATCGGTATGGTTCCTCCGGAGCCTCCGGAACCAGCAGCAGAAAACAAGAAGAAGGAAAGAGTCGCAGCCGGTGCTACTTTCACGTGGATTACTGAGCACTTTGGTACTTGCCCACCGGAAGCTGATGAGGACACGGTCAAGATATATGCTCGTGTCTACATGTGGTATGTGATATCCAGGACTATGTTTGCTGATGGCACAGGCAACAATGCTCCATGGATGTGGCTGAAGGCGTTGACCGTCTTCGATAGCAAATGGAGTTGGGGTTCGGCGACACTGGCTTACTTGTATAGACAGGTATGAAGTTGTTTCTTTTTCACTTCATTGCTACATTATGAATGCGATCTTGCTCTTAATTGAACCATGTTCTCTTTTATGTGTAGTTGGACGAAGCCTGTTGTAGGTCATCTGGAGGTATTGGTGGTTGTTTGCTCGCACTTTCCATATGGAGCTGGGAGCGTTTGCCGGTTGGACGTCCGAAGAAGGTGAAGTACGATGATTGGGACGACAAAGGCGACCTACTACGGCTACCCACTTGGGCTTACAAGTGGGATGTGATAAATGAGACGACAGATGATCCCTCGGTCATGTACAAGTTGTACCAGAGTGAGCTTGACGCGATCACGCCTGAGCAGGTGAATTGACATGGCATAAGTGATTATGATGCTTCTATTGCAACTCGATATCAATTTTGCATTCTATCCCATTTTGCAGGTGATATGGGAGCCGTATGGAACAGGAGATAGTTTTGGTGACCCTTTAGAGTTCAGGCTGAATTCGATGTGCACTAGGGATAGGGATCTCTGGCGTATGCGGTGCCCACTCATATGCAACTGGGCGGTTGAGCTTCACCTCCCACATCGAGTGCGCCGTCAGTTTGGTTTGTTCCAGGCACATCCGCCGGAGTGGGAGGACACGGACAAGTTGCTACACGCGTAAGATATAATTAACCTTGAGTACTTAGCAGCTTCTCGGCGGTTTCGATGCTACTAATATTATGTTTCTAACTTGCAGGTTGGATAGGAAAAGGCAGCGGAAGATTAAGGATTGGGCCAAGCATCACAGAAAGTATGTCGTACAGTTTGCGCTTAGTGTGGAGCAAGCTAGGGCTGGAAAAGGAGTCCAGCTTCGTGAGCACCTGTACTTAGCAAATTTTTGGCACACGCACACATATTCCGATGAGGAGAGATAGTAGCTCACGACACATAGCAAGCAAAGAACTGTGACACATAGTACTTCACGACACATAGTACTTCACGACACATACTAATTCATAATACATAGTACTTCATGACACATAGTAGATCACAACCAAATCGAAGAGGAGAGATAGTAGTTCATGACACATAGTAGTTCACAACCAAATCGAAGAGGAGAGATAGTAGTTCATGACATAGCTCTATTGCGTAGAGCAAGGCCCCTTTCCCTTCTTCTTCTTCTTCTCTTCTTCCTCTTCCTCCTCCCTTTTCCTTATGAGGTGGGCCTCCTTAACCACCCTCTCCATGAATATCTTTTCCTCCCTCTCTTTTTTTTCAGCTGCAATTGCCCAAAGCTTTATGGTTCCTTCTTCAAAATCCTTTAGACGCTTCTTCTGTGCCTCCTCACATTTCCTCACCAATGCTTGCTCCCTAGCGCGCATCGCATTTGACGCTCTCTCTTCTTCCTTCCTCTTCTCCTCAAGCTCCTCTTCCTTTTTCTTCTTTAGCTTGGCTGCATCCTCCTCTCTAAGCTTCTTCGCAGCCTTCTTCCACCATCCCGCCATCTCATCTTCGCCATCCTCCTTCATTGTTGGTTTGTTGGGTTGGGAAGCCGCCATACCTACAATGAGTGAAACATAATGGTTAGTAAAGACAATACAAACAAATGGAACATATGAAAAAAAATAACATATGGAAAACAAGAACATTTGAAACATTATAGTTAGTGAGCAACATACGGAAATGGTCCATCGAGGTATCCAAACATTCCTCTATAACGACCTTGCCCTTGTCCATCACCACGGCCAAGTCCATCACCAAGGCCAAGACCATCACCACGGCCAAGACCACCACCACGGCCTAGACTACCACCACCACGGCCTCTTGTAAGTCCTAGTTGCCGACCTCTTTGTTGCCTAGATCCTCTTTGACTAACACTTGGTTGGCTTGGCACTTGTTGGCTACCACTTGGTTGGGGCTCCCACTTGGTTGCCTTGGCACTTGGTGGCTACCACTAGGTTGGCTCCCACTTGGTTGCCTTGGCACTTGGTGGCTACCACTAGGTTGGCTCCCACTTGGTTGCCTTGGCACTTGTTGGCTACCACTAGGTTGGCTCCCACTTGGTTGCCTTGGCACTTGTTGGCTACCACTAGGTTGGCTCCCACTTGGTTGCCTCGGCACTTGTTGGCTACCACGTTGTTGCCTTCGCACTTGTTGGCTACCTCTTGGTTGGCTTGGCACTTGTTGGCTACCACTTGGTTGGCTCCCTTGTGTAGCTCCTTGTTGGCTAGTGCTTGCATCATTTTTCTTGGACCTTTTCCTTGGTTTCATACATTTTCTTTTGTTGTGGCCATGACCTTTGCATTCCCCACAACGGGAGCTCTCACGAGGCTCTTGGAATTGATCGTTTCCCGCTTCGCGGCGGCCACCATGGCCCCATCCGTCCATGTCGCCTCTAAAATGCTTTGTTTTACGTCTACCACGTTTAACAACCTTCAACTCCGGATCCGGCCATATTTGAACTCCATGATACTCCGGCCATTGTGATTGATCAAAGTATGGGTGAAAGCGGGGAGCCCATGTTTTCTTGACCGTCATGATTGAGAACTCCAACTCCCTCACGGTGCGTGGGTGATTGATGTCCACATTTCTAACGCGACCGGCGGTATACAAATGTGAGCATGGGAGATGAAGCAACAATGGCCTCCCGCAAGAGCAATCACATTGTGTTAACGACACCTTGAAAGCCCGACCTCCATGTTGCCGGCCATCGTTTGTGGTTCCTCCTGGCTCTTTCACTTCATACTTCCACTCTTCGTTGTCATATAATATAGCTTCTTCTGAGTCCGCCTTTCGTGATTGAAATTCTAACCATTCATCAACCTTGGGTGGGAACTTGTACTTGTACTTGCGCGGGTTCTCACCCGCTATCTGTGCATCAGTTTCCATTGAGTACTTTAGAAAGTACGCATTCATCTTGTCAAATGTGTATTGAACTATTGCCGTCACAGGTAATCCACGTGCACCTTTGAGCACCCTATTGAAGCATTCGGCCATATTGCTTGTCATTTGACCGTATCTTCGGCCATCTTCATCAAAAGCACGTGCCCACTTGTTCCGGTGGGGAATGTGCCTATTCATAAAGTCTTGACCCCCGTGATCAAGTTTTTTGTGTGCGAGCAATTTGTTCAACAAAGTGGCGAACCGCTTCTCGGAGAAAGCAAGACAACAATCTTGAAGATCATCGGCCAACTCCTTAAGGCCACATGCCCTATAGAAGTTCGAACAAAAGTGCCTCGTGCACCATCGATGGTGCAATGGAGCATGCCCGGAAATGTCAATCTCCACTGCGTTAAGAATTCCTGCATGCCGATCCGACATGACACAAATTTTCCTTTGAGCAGGTAACACCTTCGTCCTCAAAAGACGCATAAACCACTCCCAGTTGTCATTGTTCTCCGCCTCAACCAAAGCAAATGCCAATGGCAACACCCGGTTATTGGCATCACTTGCTATCGCAACCAACAAGGTGCCCTTGTATTGTCCGGTCAAGAACGTGCCATCAATGGAGATGACCGGCCTACAGTGTTCGAAAGCCCTCACGCATTGCTCGAACGCCCAAAATGCACGGCCAAATACTCGGACTTTCTTTCCTTCATAAACCGTTGTTTGGTGCCCATGAGGCTCGACAACATGAACCATGCCCGGGTTTGTGGCGGCCATGGCTAACAACAACCTAGGGATTCGGTTGTATGCTTCCTCCCAAGTACCATACAACATCTTAAATGCGGCTTGCTTCGCCTTCCATGCCTTGCCGTACTTCACCTTGTAATGAAATATGGCTTTCACAAGGTCAATGACATGTTGGACGCTCATTGTTGGAAGTGTGGATATTGAGTTGGAGAGCCTGTAAGCGATGAACTCAGACGTGAGTTGTCTGTGGTCTTGGGACACAATCTTGCCATCCACCCTTTTGCCTCGGCACATGTGAGTTGGCACACAACTCACTACGTGCCAAGCGGGACCTCCTTTCCATGGTCTTGCACGCACAATCCACGGACATATTTCATCTTCACATGCACATGCAACCGTGTAGCGCACATTGACGTCCGAATGCACCACCTTGTGTGGACGATAATGCGTAACTGAGTAGTTGTCGAGCCACATCTTCAATTCCAAGAAGGTTTAGAACTTACTCCCTTTACCAATTCGGTTCTTGTCGTCTCCCAAATCACGGTGAGAGCTTGGCCTAACCCCAAGAGATATAGATTTGCCACCATCCACAACGGCTTCATCCGCGAGACTAACATCCTTGAACAATGGTGTCTTGTGATCCCGACCGAATACCTTCTCGAAAGCTTCGGCCTCCTTCACCGTGAACCCCTCCTCATCAACTTGTTCATCGGGACCTTCGTCATCCGAATCCGATGCATATGCACGGGAAAAAGGGATGGAATGGTCCATTGTCTCTTGCAAATGATATTTGTCAAGATCACCCACATTGTTGTCATGGATATCAACTTCATTGTCATCGTCTGCATAATCATCATTGTCCTCTTGCAAAGCTTCATCTTGGTTGTTTGTAAACGGGCTCAATGTTGGCCTCACTTCTTGGGTCAAAAGAGGTTCAACAATTTCATCTCGCTTCAACGGTGGGGGGCTACTAGCAACCAAAGGGGAGGGTTTCCGGTTCAAGTCCAAATGCAAATTTGAATCAACCTTCTTCGTTGCAAATAACTCGAGAGCCTTGTCAAGTGAATCGGCCACCGTTTCCTTGTATGCAACCCAACGTTGCTCCGAGTTGATACGCATTGTCTTCCAACGGATGTGCATTCCAAAACCTACATTATGCCTTCCCTCCAACTCAACGATATCACTAGGGTCCATCCAATTCAAATATTTCCTCACTTGTTGCAAGAGCTCCGCATAGCTAGCACTACTATCAAACAACATATCTACCTCATCCGGATCCGGTTCAATATTGCCTTTCAAGAAGGCGTCTTTGTCCCCATGATGAACAAACACACATGTTCTTCCCATCCCTATAAGCATTCAAACAACACATCGTAACATTGCTTCCACGAGTACTAATTTAAGGATTAACACGGAATACAAACCCTAATACATATATATCAAACAACAACCCTAACCCTAACCCTAACCCTAACCCTAACCCTAACCATAACCCTAACCCTAACCATAACCCTAACAATAACCCTAACCATAACCCTAGCACCAACATAAGAACACCCATAAGAATAACCCTAACATACTAACAAAGCCTAATCATAGGAAATTGGCAAACAAAGATCTCACATCTCCATGCAAATCTCTAGATCCAAACAAAACTAGGGTTTCCCAAACTAGCATTACTTGGATCAAAACAAGCGATCGGAGAAGATTACCTTGAGGGAGGGTATGACTTCGAAATCCACGGACAAATTCTTCAAATTTGCAAGTTTTGGGAGAGGATTTGAGAGGGGGAGAGAGTGGGAGAGGGGGCAAAGCTCGGGTTGGGGTGTGTGGGGTGGGGGAGTGGGGGAGGGGGGCCCAGCCGCTGGATAAGTCACAGTGCAGCGCCCGAACGCTAGGCGCTGCACATTACATGTGTGGCGCCTAGCTCTGAGGCGCTGCACTGCTGGGTGCGGGCCCAAGGGCTGCCACGGTGGACTGGCGTGCAACGCCCGCGAGCTAGGCGCTGCACCGTAGGGTGTGGCGCCTGCGTGGCGGGCGCTACACAAAAAGGTCAGTGCTGTGAAATAGTTTCACGGGCAGTTCATTTTGTGAATTGATTTCGTCCACAGGTCAAAATAGTCAAAATTGCCGCCCTCCTCACCACCTCCCCCACCTCCCTGCACACCAGAACCCCACCTTGCACCGTCAGTCAATGGTGGTCACAATGTTTGGTACTTCTACTTAGCAGCTAGCTGGCGGTACCTGAACTTGAGGATGGACTGGATGGGCCCGAATATCTCCTCCTGAGCGATCTTCATCTCGTCCTGTGACAACGAAACGGACGCAGAATTGATCAGCACCGAAAGTATGTGTGTGGTGAGAAGCGGCACATCTGAAAAACGTTTGTTACCTCGACGTCTGCAAAGACCGTCGGCTGGATGTAGAAGCCCCTGCTGCCTACCCTGTCGCCGCCGGTGACGAGGGTGGCGCCGCTGTCGACGCCCGACTTGACGTAGCCCAGAATCTTCTTGAACTGCTGGCCATCGATCTGATCCGCCAAAAGAGACGATTTCATCAGGATCGACACGGCTGAGATGCGTGTATCCCTGAACGTATGGGTGTGCACGTCACGTACCTGAGGTCCCTGCTCGACACCTTTCTTGAAGGGGTCGCCGACCACGCGCCTCTGAGCGCGAGCATTGGACTTCTCCACGAACTCGTCGTACACGCTCTCGTGCACGAACGTCCGAGACCCAGCGCAGCAGCATTGCCCCTGTCACGAGTGCAGACCACGGATTAGGACAGACATTTCAGACTCCTGATGTATGTTCCTATTCTTACAGTAGTTCAGATGGACAGAAGACCTGGTTAAAGAAGAGCGCGCGGTGCGCGAGCTCGACGGCCTGGTCGACATCGGCGTCGTCCATGACGATGAACGGAGACTTGCCGCCGAGCTCCAGCGTCACCGGCTTCAGGTTGCTACTCGCCGCCAGCTCCAGAATAATCTTGCCCGTGCCAGTCGATCCGGTGAACGCCAGCTATGAGCAAAATGTACATTAATGTCAGCTCTTTAATCAATCACGAAGAGGGTCGTCGAGGAAGCGCAGGATTCATGATCACCTTGTCGACGCCCATGTGGCTACACAGCGCGGCGCCGGCCGTGGGGCCGAAGCCGGGGACGACGTTGAGGACGCCGTCCGGGAGGCCGGCCTCGTGGAGGAGGCTGGCGACGTAGAGCGCGGAGAGCGGCGTCTGCTCGGCGGTCTTGAGCACGACGGCGTTGCCGCAGGCGAGCGCCGGGCCGACCTTCCAGGCGAACATGAGCAGCGGGAAGTTCCAGGGGATGATCTGGCCGGCGACGCCGATGGGCTCGCGCAGCACCTGGACGTGGTGCGGGCCGTCGGCCGGCACCACCATGCCGTGGATCTTGTCCGCCCACCCGGCGTAGTACCGCATGCAGCGCGCCGCCATGGGCACCTCCCCGCCGGCGGACTGCTCCAGCGGCTTCCCGCCGTCCCACGACTCCAGCGCCGCGATCTCGTCGTTGTGCCGCTCCATCAGGTCCGCGAACCGCAGCAGCACCCGGCACCGGTCCTGCACATGCACGCACGTACCATTCCAAGACATGAGCTATCTACGTCTGTACGTGAACGACGAATTGTGGTACGTACGTAGGCGGTCATCCTCGGCCAGGGGCCCTCGTCGAAGGCCCTGCGGGCGGCGGCGACGGCGTGGTCGATGTCCTCGGCGTCGCCCTCGGCCACGCGCGCGATGACCTCGCCGGTGCGGGGGTCCACCGTCGGGAACGTCCTTCCTGGAGAAAAACGGTGCACATTTTGGTGCGCTACGGGGAGGCAGCATATCTTCGTGGTGACCCGGTGCAGTTCATGCGATTCGAGTCATGCATGTACGTACCAGATGCTGCATCGACGAAGTTGCCGTTGATGAGGAGCTGCGTGTACTTGACCTCCACGGGTGGTTTGATCGGCTGCTCGTCGTCGGCGGCGGCCGGTGCGGTGCTGAACCTGTAAACGGCCCCGGGCAACAAGCGCCGTGCATTGTCTGTAGGCACACAAGTATTCAGATCAGAAAATTACTCCATGAAGTTACTCGAGTATTCACATCCGAAAATTAACAAGTGTGCTAGTGAATCTTTTTTTACTCCGTACTGTATAGAGATTGTTCAGGTCTTCTAGAACGTTAACATACGCATCGGTGAATCATTTCTTTTTAACTGTCACATGAGTGCACTTGAACATAAGCAACACCGTGCATGTGCATGCATCATCGAGCAACTTGCTTGTCTGTTGACGCACGGTGGGGGTGTGATCTTTCTCCCATCACAGGCATGGCACCGGAGTTGGAAACAAACAGAACGGGGGAAATGTACTGCGCGCGGCCCAACTACTTATGGCTCGTCCTAGTTTTTCGATAAGGATTGGACAGAGAGGGACCTCATCTCCAGCCCCACTTTGGGAGGAAAGCTCCAGCTAGCCTTTGGTACAAGTAACAAAACAAAGCGAAACAGAAACATGGGTCATGGTGTGGGGAAGAGAAATAGAGAACGCCAAGGAACTTCGTGAGCCAAAATGTGCAGAGATGGTCATGTGCAATCGATTCCCGCGATCATCTTGGCTCAAAGATGAACCAATCATTCCCGCAAATGACCGATGTGGCACCAACCAAAAGACAAAAAGATAATCCTAACGCGTCCGAGAATGCACTTCTCTTGACGATTAGAGAACGGTACCAGCCACGTTATGGTTCAAGCATGTCTGGTTGATTCAGTATCGTATCATGGAAAGTGAAGATGAAGCACCAACGGAGAAACAGAAATCAAGACCTAAAGCGAGGCGGTGAAGAAATCCAAGATCCAACCAGAGAACGTGGTCACCTGCTCCGAGAAGAGAGTCGGCGGGAGGCTTCGTGAGGAGGCCGCGGCGCGAGAGGAAGGAGGAAGCGGCCCTCCTTGCGGCCATGGCTAACCCTGTCACAGCAAGTGGTCTACTGCACGGGAAGTGAGGAGCAATGGAGGAGGAGTATATATTCTCCTTGCACTCTTGAGGCTAGTGGCAGTGGCCAGTATGGGAGGGTATAATGGAGATCTCCTTGCACGGTTGCACTTCTTGTGGGCATGTTCAAGAAGCAAGTGCACAAGTGCTCTTGCGCTTGGACTGCGGGTTCGGTGTGACTACTGCTGCCGTTGCTGGCGCAATAGACAAGGGAGGAGGTGAGAGCAAAAAACGCAACACCAACTGTATATGTTTTTTTTGGGTGAAATCCAACCGAGCAATGCTACACGCACGGGCTATTTTTTACTTAACTTTACGGGGGTGCTTAGCTGGGACAGGTTGATTGGAAGAAAAAGGGATGCGGGCCCACGCCCCCTAAAAATCAGGGGCGATAGAGATTAGTTAACGAAGAAGGTCAGTAAAACGTCTGTATTAGTCTGTTGGTCTAGAATTTTTGAATCCAGCCTTAGAGCAACTCTAACATCTAACAAAAATGTAGAGCTCGCTCCATGCCCAACCGCCAACACGGGATAGAAGTTTCAGTTCTTCCTCCGCACGACACGCCCTGGTTTTGAAAGCGCGTGGCGTCCCATGCACCACCGGCAGCGGGCAGCACACCATTAATGTCATGCCCGCGCCCTCAGATTCTCGACGTGGCCTGACAGATGGCCACCATGCCACATCATCTGTTGCATTGCATCTTAGCAGACCCAGAGGAGCAGCGTGAGCACGCGAGAGGCATGTGCGTAGGAACACAGGGAGACGGTCACTCATCGTCGCCTGTGATGACGACGAGGCAGGAGGGCCCGGCCACCAATTCCCGATGAGTCCTTGAGACGACCTCTCGATGGTGGTTGGGCGGCGAGGGAACCATCCAAGCATGTCGACGGTGGGGGATCCATCCAAACATGCATGTGATGAGCTGTAGAAAGATTACTGCGCTCAATGATTGTCTAGATGAGGGCCACGACTGTGGATGGTTCCAATTGATAACACCAAAAGACGTGTGGGTTTTAGGGGATGCTATTTACGCAATGAATTTTACAGGTTATCCTCCCGTGGTGACAAATTTGGCTGGTGATGCTTGATCCACCAACGACGAGGATCTTGTCGATGTGGTCATCTCAATCTTCCCCAATCTAATTTGAGCTCGATGTTGTCTACGCTGTCAGGGTGCGGACCTCCTTGCGTGATGTTCCGACGATGGGTAGCTCCTAAGCAGATGACATGGCATCCCCATTCTTGTCTCAAGCGAAAGAGAAGGAGTAGTGCAACAAAGCTTCCAAGGTTCATCTCGTGGGAGGAGGGGTATGAGGAGTTCTGATATCCAAATGAGTGCCTAAGTAGGCGGTGGTGAGCGAGGTCAATTTGCATCCTCTTGTGGAGGTCCCCACGCGGATAGGCATGGTTTAGCTGAACTACGACAAAATTTGGGCACAACTAGACGCTATCTCACAAAAATATAGTATTAAAAGTAGAAGGAGAGGTGACTTTGACTACCACGTGGCAAGTGGGAGTCCAAAACTAGTTTTAGACCAATGTTTGATTTGCAAGCATGAAGGATGAATGTATACAGAAAATAAGACGACGGACCAAATGTAAAGGCAATAACTTGAGGGATAAACAATATACTTTTCTCATAGTGGTATGATAAGAACATGCACATTGATAAGAAAGTTCGCAAAATTGTTCCATAGCATCGACATAACTCGTGAGGTAAGTCCCTCCTCCCTCCCTCCTCACCCTCCGCACCGCGGGCCGCTCCGGCCGCGGTGGCCACCTCACGCCCTAGCCTCTACCTCCGGCGGCCGGTGGATCTGCCCCTGACCATGCCGCGATGCTCCCAGGGGGGGGGCCCGGCCTCGCCGTCCACCAGCCTGGCCTGGAGCACCCCGGAGAAGGGGGAGATCTGGGATGCGTCCAGCGGTCCGTCCCAGGTGCCGGAGACCCTTATTGCCCCGTCGCCGCGGATCCGCGCATCAGCGTCGCTCTCACCGCGTGGATCTGACGCTGCTGCTGTGTTCGCCTCGGCGGACAACTCCGCGCCGCTCCATCTTGGGGGCAACCGCCTCAAATCCATTGTGGTGGTGCCTTCCCCCCAAGCTCTGCTGGCGGTTGGAGGCATTGACGGCGGCATTGAAGAAGGATGGACACTCCATCAATCCCGCAAGAGCCGGCTCGCATGCTCCGATCCAGCGGGCTCTGGCCAGGTCCAGAAGCAGCTCTCCTTCGCCCGTCACCATCGCCACGTCTCCGGTCGCGAGGCCTTTTTAAGCAGGTTCAAAGGTCTCTGCTTTTGATGCCTGAGTTCTCGCCATCGTAGAGTAGATTGTAGAGATCCCCTGTGCTGCATCATTTGCAAGCGGTAGGGGCACTACGGCTGGGAATGCCCGCAAAACCCACGCAAGAAGAGAGGAGGGGGCTCTGCTAGAGAGCGGCTCGGTGAACTCGGGCGCTCGGCCTCCCCTGCCCGCGGCCCTTCCCCACCCCAGACACCACCGTCTCCGCTGCCACCTCCGCGCCTCCTAGCCACCATGGAGCTTGCCTCGGCTGTCGACCACACCCGCCACCCGCGCAACAGCCACAAGGTCATCGCCTCCACCCCCGCGATGGAGCACCAAGTGTTCCTGCTGAACCAGCACGCCGTCGTCATCACCGCGGTCGGCACCAAGGCGCACGCCGCTAGCCCACTGTCCATTGGGCGGGCGCTGGAAAAGGAGCTGAAGGTACCGCCTCATCTGCTGCGTGTGACCGCCCACGACCCTGAAGACTTCTTCGTCTTCTTCAACCTGCCGGCGCACAAAGATCTGGCGGTGCAGCATGGTTCACTCACCGTCGATGGAGTGCCGTTTCTGCTGGAGCCCTGGCGGGAGGACGCCCACGCCGTGCACCAGAAGTGGATGCTGCACGTCCGGGTGGTCATCGAAAAGCTGCCCATGCAGCTCTGGACGCTCGAGGGTGTCATGGAGGTCCTTGGAGACAAGGTGATCATCGACCGCCTCGACAGCCGGACCTTTGAGCGCGCCGACACTAAGTTGTTCCCGTGCTGAGTCTGGGTCTGGAACCTCTCCTTCATCCCGACCAAGAGGACGATCTGGAAGCATGCGAGGGGGACGGTCCGTGTCGAAGAGATGCACGGCTACTCGCCACCGAGCCGCGTGGTAGCCCCTCCGCCGGAGCTGCTGCAGTACGATCTGCTGCTGCACGTGGATCGCGTGTAGGACTGGACGCCACTCTCGCCGCGCTCCTCGCACTCGCCGCAGAGCGACCTCCCCTCCGATGACGATGACGTTGATGACCGGCCATACCCCCGCACCGACCCTGGGGTCTGGACCATGCGTGTCGAGGATGGGCGGCCTGCGCAGGCCCCAGCGCCCCTGCTGCGCCCGCCTTCGCGCGTCTCCTCCTCTGGCTGCAAGGAGATGCCGTTGGGGGTGCGCGCAGGGAGCACGACGGAGACGATCGAGGACACCACCGCCGCTCATGGAAGGAAGCGCTGCTAGGAAGGGGGGTGTGCGGCGGACCATGGCAGGGCGCCCAAGGCCAACACCAGGCACCGCAGCCGCACCCCGACATCGAGGCACCGCCAATGTGCGCCTGGAGACCGGCTGCTTGACGCTGATGCGCGCCAGCTGGCGGCCCGGGAGCGCGCCAATGGCGGCTTGAGGGGCAGGGGCAAAGAGAGCGATCGTCCATCAGCCTCAAAGGAGAAAGAGCCTGCCAAGTAAAAGCTGCAGCTGCCGGGGCAGGGGGGGCGCCCGTGTCCCTGCTTACCCCACCATGCAAGCTGCACCGCGATGCTGCATCGTGCTCAGCTGTGCCGGCAGACGACCCAGTGGCCGAGTTCTTCAAGGGGGCCAAGCGGAAATTGATCCCACCCAAGCGCCCTGATGCTATGACTCCGGCGCTGGACAAAGTGATCACGGCCAAGCTCAACAAGCCTCTCAACTTCGCCGACGAAGACAGAGCCAGCGGGGAGTCCCTGGACTTGGGGCCGGCGCTGTCCCTGGCGCGCCACACTCCCGCTACCACGACCTCTCACGCGCTCCAGCTGGGGGCCGTGACCAGGCAGGTCACTGAGCTGCAGCTGGACGGGGGTGGTGAAAGCGAGGTGCAGCGCCAGCCGACACTTCCGTTCTTCACCAGCGCACCCACTCCGGTGATCGGCAAGCCCCCAGCAAGAGACAGGGCCCCCCAAGACCAGAGCAACCAGCGTCCCAGTCCGGGCAAGCGCGCGTCAGGCATGCAACCAGACAGCGGTGCCCCATGCGCAGCGCGCGACATTCCGTTTGGTGCATGGCCTCGGGATCCTGGGATCGAAGGAGAAGATGACAGCGGCTGCGGCTGAGGCGCTCATCCGCCGTTTCGATGAGCCTCTGACGGACGACGACATAGCTACGATCGCAAGGCTGGCCCGCTTGGACGCCCAGGCTCTCAAGGCTGCTGTCGGCATGCTTGGCGCTGATGGAGAGGCCTCTGGCCGCCCAGTTTCCCCATGTTAGATCATCATCGTAGTCGACGACGACCAGCCTCGGGCTGGGTGAAGTTAGGATGTAGTTTGTCGGCCTTAGGGCTCGCGAGTTGTAATAGTAGTTGGGCATGGCTGCTAGTTGTTTGCCGGTGGGGTTTTGGGCCTATTGGTGGCCGCCGGCAACCCCCGGATGGTAGGTTTGTGTACTCGTGGTTTCTTTCAGTAAAAGAAGTCGTCGTCGTCCATCCCTGGCTCGCGCCTAGGGCCAGCCTCCCACGGATGATTCATGTTTCTGATGAGTAGCACGGCTAGCCCGATCATGAGTTGGAACGTTCGGGGCCTGAACAACCCAGCCCGGCGTGCTGTAGTTCAGGACACGGCAAACGCGCACCGCCTAGCCATTCTCTGCATCCAGGAGACCAAACTTGAGGAGTGGACGGCAGCGATCGCTAGAGAAGTAGGAGGGCAAAGGCTCGACGACTGCATCGTCCTGCCAGCTAATGGCACAACAGGAGGCGCTGCTATTTTCTGGGATTCGACCTTGGCCAGAGTCCAATCCCATATGATCGGCGAGTTCTCCATCACAGCCAAGGTCACGGTTCTCTCCACGGGAGCTAGTTTTTGGTTGACGACGGTCTACGGCCCATCTGAGAGCGCGCGAAAGGACTCCTTTCTGGCTGAACTACTGAGAGCCGCCCCTCCCCATGGAGAGCCCTGCCTCCTAAATGGAGATTTTAACATCATCTACGAGGCCCGTGACAAAAACAATAGCAACATAAATAGGAGGATCATGGGTAGGTTTAGGGCGGCAATCGACGCCGGCGGCCTGCGAGAGATCAAATGCAAAAATAGGCGTTTCACTTGGAGTAGCGAGCGTCAAGACCCAACTCTTGCGAGCAAAGATAAATTTTTCTGCACAATGGAGTGGGAGACCATGTTCCCTGATTTCATGCTACACGCGGCGTCCACCTCATGCTCGGATCACTGCCCGCTGCTCCTGGCTGCTGCTACTGCCCCTAGGATGGCGCCCCGGTTCCGTTTCGAATCATTCTGGCCAAGGTTCCCGCGCTTCCATGAGACGGTGCAGCGAGCATGGAAACGGCCAGCCCCAGCGGCCTGCGCGTTTGATCGCCTGAATATCAAAATGCACCGGGTAGCTAGGGACCTCAAAATTTGGAGTAGATCGTTGTTTAGCGATGCTAAAATGCAACTGCAGCTGGCTACATCGGTAGTGCTACGGCTGGATATAGCGCAAGAGCGTCGGCCGCTCATGCAGGGTGAGTTTCACCTTAGAAAGCTTCTGAAGCTGCGAATTCTTGGGCTGGTAGCGGTGGAAAGGGCCCGGAAACGCCAGGCGTTTAGGATAACATGGCTGCGGGCAGGGGACGCCCAAACAGCCTTCTTTCAGGCCAAGATCAATGCCAGGCGCAGGAAAAATTTCATTCACTCGCTGCACGGACCGACTAGGGTGGCCACCTCCCACGATGAAAAAGAGGAAATCATCCATAGTCACTTCGCTAGATCATTAGGGACTAGACAGGACCGAGCTAGCACTATTGACCGGAGCTACATTGACATGCCAAGGGTCCAAGGTGGCGGCCTAGACAATCCGTTCACTGAGCAGGAAGTGTGGCAGGCGATCAAGCAATCGCCGGCGGAGAAATCTCCTGGCCCGGATGGCTTCTCCGGGGTTTTCTTCAGAAGCTGCTGGCCAACCATAAAAGGGGACGTGATGGACGTTTTTCATCAGTTCTACCACTCAGCCGGGGAAAATTTCCAAACGCTCAACACAGCTGTTGTAGTTCTTCTTCCCAAGAAAGGTGGTGCTGCTACAATCAACGATTACAGACCGATTAGCCTAATTCACTCTGTTGCAAAATTGATCTCCAAAGTGCTCTCGCTCCGCCTTGCAACGGTGATTCAAAGCTTGATTTCCCCGGCGCAGACGGCATTCCTCAGAACCAAATGCATACATGATAGCTACCTCTACATGCAAAATTGTGTGAGGTCCCTCCACGCTAAGAAGACTCCGGCCCTGCTACTCAAATTAGATATCTCCAAGGCTTTTGATAATGTCTCGTGGGATTATCTGCTCGAGCTGCTCCAACAGTTAGGTTTTAGCGCGAGGTGGCGCGACTGGATTGCCCTCCTTCTCTCCACCTCCTCATCGGCCTTCCTACTCAATGGCGTCGCCGGGCAGAAGATAGTGCACAGAAAGGGGCCGCGGCAGGGCGAGCCCCTCTCGCCGCTCCTTTTCATCCTAGCCATTGACCCCCTTTATAGAGTACTCAAAGCAGCGGTGGAACAAGACCTGATCGCCCCTCTGCCAGGCCATGTGATCAAACTTAGAGTTAGTCTTTATGCGGACGATGCAGTAATCTTCGCAAACCCGGACCAGCATGAAGTGCAAACCATTATGGAGATACTAACTGAATTTGGAAACGTCACTAGCCTGCATATCAACCCGGCCAAATCAATAGCGACGCCGATTAGATGTGAACACATTGATCTCTCCGAGATCCTTGGGAGTTTTGGTGGTTCCATCACCTATTTCCCCATTAGATATCTAGGACTCCCGGTGATGACGACACGGCTTAAATTAGTGCACCTGCAGTTCCTCATCTATAGGATCAGAGCTCGGTTAGCCGGCTGGAAGGGCCGCCTTCTCCCCCTAGCCAGCAGAAGAGTGCTGGTCCGTAGAGTCCTCAGCGCCATGCCCACTTTCGCCCTCTTGGTTCTGCGGGTTCCACCAAAATTGCTCAAAGAAATTGATAAGTGCAGAAGGCGTTTCCTTTGGAAGCAGGAGGAGGAAATAACTGGGGCCAGCTTCAAGGTGAACTGGCAAATGGTCTGCGCACCAACTGAGAAGGGGGGGCTCGGAATCCTGGACCTGCAAGGTTTCAGCCGAGCACTCCGGCTACGCTGGCTGTGGATCGCTTGGAAAGACCCGGACAGACCATGGGTCGGCACACCACGGCCATGCGACGACACGGACAGAGTTTTGTTTGCTGCAGCAACAACGGTGATAGTTGGAGATGGCAAGACGGCGCTCTTCTGGCAATCTACATGGCTGGGACCTGGAACCCTAGCTCAGGGCTACCCAACCTTGTTCAAACACTCCCGGCGCAAAAACAGGACAGTGTTCCAAGCTCTGCAAAACGAAACATGGATCAACGACCTTGAACATGGGGATATCAACCTGATACTGCCAGACTTCCTGCAGCTGCACCGATGAATTCGTCAGGCAAACATTCTGCTAAATGAAGAAGAAAGGGACCAAATTCGGTGGAACATGGAGGCAAAAGGAGGATACACAACAAGCTCCGCTTACCAGATGCATTTTCAGGGACGGCATGCCTCAGAGTTTGAAGGCATCATATGGAAAACTTGGGCCCCAGGGAAGATCAAAGTGTTCTGCTGGCTGCTGCTACAAAACCGAGTCTGGTCAAATGACAGACTCTAGCGACGGGGCTGGCCAAATGGCTATTTCTGCCAGCTCTGTCACCGGAGCCTTGAAACAAGCAAGCACATTATCTAGGAATGCCCCGAGGCATGGAGAGTGCGACAACGGGTGGCATCATGGCATGGCTGCTCCACCTTCACGCCGACGGACGAGTGGAGCAATAAGAAGCCATTGGCGATTATCAGAGAAATTATCAACAGGGCAACGCCAAGGGAGCGCAAAGGAGCAAAAACCATGCTCCTTGCAACATGTTGGGAGATTTGGCAGGAGCGGAATAGATGCACTTTCCAAAACAAGATAGCCTCCACCTCTGACATTGTGAGAGAATTGAGAAATTCATTGGAGCTTTGGAGACTCGCGGGAGCCAACTGCATTGAGAGCCCCTTCGGGGAACCACCGTGAGATTGTAGGTTTTTAAGAGGCCCCTTTTTCACTTTTCTCTCCATTTTATCCTTGGTCCCTGACCGCCACACACTTTTTGTTATCACCATGTTCTCCCTGCTGTGAATCAATGAAATAGCCAGCAATTGCTGAACAGTTCAAAAAAAAGATAGGAAAGTTCGCGGAAGCGCCCATGTCTATTTTGTCTCCTATGGTGGAAAAAATGGCGTAGCCAGAGGACGTGAAGTTGTTATATATTGGTCAATGACGTAGACAAATGTGTGTCAGCACTTGCACTGAGACGCTCTCTAAGAACCTTATCACTTCTCACCCGATATAGCTCTCGAAATGCTAGGTTCCAGAAGCCTACTATCCCGAGCGTTAGTGCATGCTAGTTTTTTTCTTATTTTTCCAGTTCCTTATATAGTCATAGCTACAAGAAAAATGCATTTATGCTTTTCATCAGAACGCACAACAATCAACGATCCCATTAGCACAAGAATTAAATTCCTTAAATAATAGACTTGTAATATTTGAATAAACACCATAAAAGAATTCAAAGAAAGCCCCATCCAATTTTGACTTACATGAAAAAAGCACAAGATTCTTCTCCTCAAGTCACAACGACAACATAATTGATCGTAAGTGCTCTCATGAATTTATACACTTGTAACAAAAACATAAGGCTTAAAATTGCTGGCCCAACTTTTCTCTTCTTGTGTCTTTATGATTGTCAGTGATTCCTCTTGTTTTTCTCATGTTATTTATATTTTTTTCTCAAATTCATTTCCAGTCCCTCAAGATGGGGCTGCCCTACGGTTTGCCCCATATCACTCCTATTGGGGAACGTAGTAATTTCAAAAAAATTCCTACGCACACGCAAGATCATGGTGATGCATAGCAACGAGAGAGGAGAGTGTTTGTCTACGTACTCTCGTAGACCGGCAACGGAAGCGTTGACACAACATAGAGGAAGTAGTCGTACGTCTTCCCGATTCGACCGATCCAAGTACCGAACGTACGACACCTCCGAGTTCTGCACACGTTCAACTCGGTGACGTCCCTCGAGCTCCGATCCAGCAAAGTGTTGAGGAAGAGTTTCGTCGGCACGACGGCGTGATGACGGTGATGATGTTCTACCGACGCAGGGCTTCGCCTAAGCACCTCTACGATATGACCGAGGTGGAATATGGTGGAAGGGGGCACCGCACACGGCTAAGGAATGATCACGAAGATCAACTTGTGTGTCATGGGGTGCCCCCTTGCCCCCGTATATAAAGGAGGGAGATGGGGAGGTGCGGCCGGCCCAAGGGGTGCGCCTGGAGGAGTCCTACTCCCACCGGGAGTAGGACTCCCCCTTCTTGCCTTGTTGGAAAAGGAAGGAGGAAGGGAGAAAGAGGAAAGGGGGGCGCCCCCCCCCTTCCTTGTCCTATTCGGACTAGGGGGGAGGGGGTGCACGGCCTGCCCTGGCCGGCCCTCCTCCTCTCCCTTAGGGCCCATGTAGGCCCAATAACACCCCCGGGGGGGTTCCGGTAACACCCCGGTACTCCGGAAAAATCCCGATTTCACCCGGAACGTTTCCGATATCCAAATATAGGCTTCCAATATATCAATATTTATGTCTCAACCATTTCGAGACTCCTCGTCATGTCCTTGATCACATCTGGGATACCGAACAACCTTCGGTACATCAAAACACAAAAACCCTAATTACGATCGTCACCGAACTTTAAGCGTGCGGACCCTACGGGTTCGAGAACTATGTAGACATGACCGAGACACGTCTCCGGTCAATAACCAATAGCGGAACCTGGATGCTCATATTGGCTCCTACATATTCTACGAAGATCTTTATCGGTCAGACCGCATAAATATATATGTTGTTCCCTTTGTCATCGGTATGTTACTTGCCCGAGATTCGATCGTCGGTATCTCGATACCTAGTTCAATCTCGTTACCGGCAAGTCTCTTTACTCGTTCCGTAATACATCAACCCGCAACTAACTTATTAGTTGCAATGCTTGCAAGGCTTGAGTGATGTGCATTACCGAGAGGGCCCAGAGATACCTCTCCGACAATCGGAGTGATAAATCCTAATCTCGAAATACACCAACCCAACAAATACCTTCGGAGACACCTGTAGAGCACCTTTATAATCACCCAGTTACGTTGTGACGTTTGGTAGCACACAAAGTGTTCCTCCGGTAAACGGTAGTTGCATAATCTCATAGTCATAGGAACATGTATAAGTTATGAAGAAAGCAATAGCAACAAACTAAACGATCAAGTGCTAAGCTAATGGAATGGGTCAATTCAATCACATCATTCTCCTAATGATGTGATCCCGTTAACCAAATAACAACTCATGTCTATGGTTAGGAAACATAACCATCTTTGATCAACGAGCTAGTCAAGTAGAGGGATACTAGTGACACTCTGTTTGTCTATGTATTCACACATGTATTATGTTTCCGGTTAATACTATTCTAGCATGAATAATAAACATTTATCATGATACAAGGAAATAAATAATAACTTTATTATTGCCCCTAGGGCATATTTCCTTCAACTCCTACTACTAGCTATTAGCTAGATTGATAGATCTGTTATGCTGTAACACCGGCCCACGATGCGGCTATATCTCTCACGTGTCGGAGCACAACACAGAGGCATAACCGTATGGTAGGCATGTCGCAAGAGGGGTAATCTTTACACATCCCATGTACTGAATAAGAAAGGGATAAAGAGTTGGCTTACAATCACCACTTCACACAAATACAAGTTAAACATACATCATCCAGAATACAATCAAGGTCCGACTACGGAACCAAAGTAAGAGAAGACAACCCCAATTGCTAGATCCACGATCGACCCGACTGGGCTCCACTACTGATCAACAGGAAACGAAACAACACAACGAACACGAGCTTCATCAAGCTCCCACTTGAGCTGGGTTGCGTCATCTGCACTGGTATCATCGACACCTACAACTGACAACGCTATAAGAGGGGCTAAGCAAAGCGGTAACATAGCCAAACAACGGTTTGCTAGGAAAGGTGGGTTAGGGGCTTGACATGACAATATGGGAGGCATGATAAAGCAAGTGGTAGGTATCGCGGCATAGCAATAGAGCGAACAACTAGCAAGCAAAGATAGAAGTGATTTCGAGGGTATGGTCATCTTTCCTGAGATCCCACAAGGAAGAAGAACGAGTCCATGAAGAAGACAAACAGACGTAGTCGAACGAATCCTCACAAACACGACGTTATCGGAACTAACCCGAAGAAGCAACACCGGAAAGAAGCAAACAACATAGTAAACAACCATCACATGACCATGGCATGATTCACAACCAAGTATGATGCATGTCCGGTTTAATGAAACATGACATGGCAAAAATGCACAAAACAATCCCACAAATTAAGTGGAGCTCAATATGCAACGAGTTGCATATTGACGGAACACCACAACAATTATTTAGTTCTCTCCCATTTAAGTACTCAAGAAAATTAAATGTTGGTTAGCATGGAAAGGGTGAAGCATATGAAAACTACCTATCTAGGCAAGTTTAAATGAGGCCAGAACAACAAATAACAAGTCCGGAAACTCCTAATGTGCATATTTTTAGGTTTGGTACTATTCTGCCCTAAACCAAATTTTAGAGTTATTAAACATGCAAAGTAATGCCACCATGTTAAACTAGGCATTTTTCTACCCCATTTATATATAAAGTTTGTTAAGTTTGGAGCTACGGTTATTTTGTTATGAATTAAATCATTTTAGCATGGCAATAGAGCAAATTTAAACAAACAACATTTTCCCCCGCAAAAAAATATAAGCATTTCAAACATGGATGAAAGTAGCAAATTATTAATCTACGCAAAATTCTAAGCATTTTTCATATTTGAAGTTTTTACATATGATGCATGGTTATAAAGTTATTAAATGCATGGACTATAGGGACTATTCTGTAAAACTGGTCTCTCTGGAAATTAGACAAAATCGCAGGTCAGAAAAAAAACAATATGGGCCGAATCTGCTAGCCCAATTGTATACAGGAGGGGGCTCTGGAAGTGGCCTCACCACGGGCCTGGCCCAGCTCGGTGGGAGGAGGTCGGGCAGGCCGGCTGGTGCTGGGCCTGGGAGGCTGAGGCCCATGCGGTGACCCACGCGGGCGAGAGGGCTCGTCTCCCCCGCGCAAGACCGAGCGAGGCCATGGCGTGGCCGGCGGCAGCTTGCAGCCGGCGGGGCAAGGGAGGTCCGGCGCGACGCAGGACAAGGCGGATCCGGGCATGGGGCCTCCAGATCCGGCCGTGGTGGTGGGAGGCGGCGACTGGCAGAGATCCAGGGCGGCGGCGATCCCTACGGGGAGAAGAGAGAGAGAGAGAGCGAGGTTAGAGAGAGATCGGGCCAGAGGAGGAAGAAGAGAGGAAGGAGGGAGAGACGGGCACGGCGACTTGGGTCATGGGCGACTGAAGGAGGTCGCTGGTGGTGAGGTGAACGGCGACGGGGTCGGGCGGCGCTGGGGCAGAGGAGCTCAGCTCCTCCGAACCAGATCGGGGGCGAGGGAGCAGGAGGCGACACGGTCAGGCCCCGATGGGCTCGCGCGGGCCTCGGCTTGCTGAGGCGCTGGGGCGCGAGGTGGCGCTGCGGGATTGGCCAAGGTGACGTTGCGGGGTGAGGTGGCGCGCGCTGGTTGGTCCGGGCATGGTGGCGGTGGCGCCAAGTGGCGGGGAGGGGTTTGGCCGGTGCAGAATTCGAGGTGGCGGCGGCTAGGAGGTTAGGGAAAGCTAGGGGTAGGGTTTAGGCTAGGAATGGCCACAATTGGAAGGAGGGGGTCTATATATAGCAAGGGGGCTAGGGTTAGGGGGTTATCATCCGCTTTCGGGCATCGGATCTCGATCCGATGGTTTGGAGCGGAGGGGATTTTAGGTGGGCTGCAGGTGGGCTGTGCAGAAGGCCAATGGCTGAGAAGAGAGGGAAGATGGCAGCCCGGCAAGGGTTTCGGAGACCGAAAACGTCCGACGATAGACCGCCTACTATTGCCGCTAAATTTATCCGTTGGGGCATCAAACGAACTCCAAATGCGATGAAACTTGGCAGGCGACCTACTAACAACATAACAACACCGCATGCCAACTTTCAACCCATTCCAAGAACATTTTCCGGCCACTTATAAAATAATATTTCGGACGTGCCGCGGGCGCGTGCAAGTGTGTCTGGACTTAGAATAGACATCGGAAGGAACGGGGAGGCCGGGACGGATGCAAGTTTTGAAAACATGATGATGCAATGCACATGATGACATGACAAGATGCGACACGCAAGCGAATGACATGGCGACAACAACGAATAACCGGAAGACACCTGGCGCAACGGACTCGGGGCATCACAACACTCCACCACTACAAGAGGATCTCGTCCCGAGATCTAGGATGGCAACGAAGAGAAACGGAAAAGGAAGAGGAGAGGTAAACTAAGTTGCTTCTTTGACAAACGAGTGAAACCAAAGAACCTTGAGAGGTTGAACAAATTAAGAGAAAGAACGAGCACAACAGAGTTGAACGAATTTGAGAGCACTCCGATAGAAAAGAGAAATAAGGAACATTACTAGAACCTTGTAGGTTGAAAGACATAAGAAAAAGGGCTGCAATGGACAAGAAGTACATGCAAGCACTCTGGTAGAAACGAGATGTACAAAGAACGATAAGGATCAATTATGACAACACTCCGGTTGGAAATGGAGGGCAGTAATATGAACTTGACAAAAAATGAAGGCACTTGGATGAGAGTCTGGTTAGAAGAGGAATGATAGCCACGACACTCCGGTTAACACAAGATAGAGGAGGAAAAAGAATGATATAATTTGGACAGCACTCCGACTGAAAATGGAATGAATTGAACATGAACTTGACAAGATGAGAGTATGCTTGATGAAATCAACAACACACTACCTCCGGAACTATTGAAAGAATGGCACAAGGGGTAAGAAAGATTTCAGACAGCACTCCGGTTGAGAAGGGAGGTAAAACTTCATAAGATGAGAGAACTTGAATGAAGGACATGACACTCTGGTTGAATGGATAAGAAAAAGGAAAGAACATGATCTTTGACAAAATGGGATGATTGATCGAAGTGTGCAACATCATAATGCCTCCGGAACAAAAGATAGAACGGACTGAAAGTAACAAAGAAAAAAACAACGTCTTCTACGTCGAATGAATTTGAAAGCATCCTTCCAAGAAGGTTAAAACGGAGTTGTTGGAAAGACCAACAACGAAACGAATAATCTTGTAGTGGGCTTATGGGAAAACATCTCAAAACTGAGGTGAAGTTCTGCCCCCGAAAAATAAAGATTGATCGGGAACAAAGAAGAGATGAAAAACTTCTTCACCGAGATAGGAAAAAGAAGATTGGATCATTGATAAGCACCACAATCGCAACCAGCCTTAGGATAGGCTTTAGGTGAAATATAATCCAATATAACTCCAACAAAAAGATTGATTGGTTGAAAGGATCTCTTGAACGAAGAGAAAATGATGGATTTAGATATGTCACTCTAGAAAACTTGTGAATTATGAAACATGAAGGGAAAAATTGTCAAGAGTGACATAACACCACCTGAAAAGATAAGGTAGAAGGAATTGCACTTCGGAATGCAATATGAAGAATACTTGAGCTCCTCTAAAAAGGATCTTGATGAGCACTTCGAGAAGGACTTAAATCCTTGCCGAACCATCATGTAGAACCTCCATGAAGAACTCCGGTAATAAAAGGATGACGAAAGAAAGAGGAGTTGAAAACACAAGGTGTAGCCTTGCAATGATTAGAAGGAGCTTCACGATGATATAACCCAGAAAACTTGGAACTCAGGAAAAGAAAGATGAACAATTGAAAATGAGAATTTGATTAGCCTCCAGAATAAGGAGTTGAATTTACTCGATGAAACAAGAATAAGAATTACATTATGCTTATCCTTCACCAATTTAAATTGATGACAAGCAATGGATTTGGCATACTACTTATTCTCGTAGAAAGGATTTAGATATAGCGCAAACTTGAGAAGGTCTTCGACGAACCACCGGAAGGATTGAAACAACGAATGAATTGATATGATAACGAAGGAAGAGAAATGTTGAACCAAACCACCATAAGAATTGAAAATGAACGAAGAAAAGATAAGGAAAACACTGGGAAGAATTATAGAACGAATGAAGATACTTGAGGGAACTTGATACAAGAGAACGATGAGATCATGAGCTGATTATAGAATATTTGAATGATGCACCGGTAATATTTGGAGAACGAGAGCTGAAAGATGGAATGAATAATTCTGAGATGATGGGCTTTGGACGAATCAAACTGAAAAAACTCTTGAATTGCTCCAGATGGGTGAAAAGAATATCTCACAATCGAAAACAATGATGAGAGGATGGCATAAAGCTTGACCATGAATCTTCAAGAAAAACAAATATGATTGAAGAGAAACTCTTCTTCGGTCTTCAAATGCAGAGAATGAACAACGAGAAACACCACCATGAATTGTTGAGATACTCCGGGATGCAAATTAGAAAGGTTGAATCGACGATGACAAGAATTTGACAGATCTTGGAGAAAGACATTTGACTGATGATAAATCATTCTTACATCAAACTTTGAAATGAATTTGAAAAGCTCCGAGAAAATTAGAAGAGTCAGGTAAGATCCTGGGAAACGACCTGTGGGTTAGGGCCCACTAAAGATAAACACCGTTGAAATGATTTGAAGAGAGATTACACCGGTTGAATTAAGTGGCTTAAATGAGATAACATCCTCAAAAGAACTTGAACAAATGCGGAGTGGAAACCTGAATCTTCGAGATATCTTCAGCACTCCGGAACAAATTGAATAGTAAGCGGGGAATGATTATGAGGTGCACCGGCTTGGGGAAGCATTTGAAACAAGGAAAAGATATGATCGACAAAGCTTGACTTGAATCCACTGGAGAAGAAAGAGGACGAAGAATGATGAACTTGAAGCTCCGTTAGTATCTCCTGAGAATCACCGGATAAGAATATTGACAGAAAAGAATGGAGAGACTTCACATGAATAAAATGGATACTTGATTAAGAAATCTGAATCCTTAAAGAAAAAGGGTGGGAGGGCGGGAAAAACAAAGACAACTTGGGACGGATGAAACAAATACCATTGAGAGAACTTAGAATTGAACTTGCGGATGTTTAAAATGATCAGATCCACTTGAAGAGAAGCACACCGGTTGGAAAGAATTGAAAAGACAACCTTGATGATCAAGAAGGATTATCATCCACATAGAAATATGAGGGCATCGCTTAGGAAAGGTATGGAATCAACACTTGACATTGAAGCAACTCGAATACCACAACTCAAAACAAAACAAAGGATTTGGCTTGTAGGATAAGCCGGAAACAAACATATGATAGATCCCATATCGTATCATGTGTCTATTGGAAAGAATTCCTACGTGATACTTGAATTCCCACTTATAAACTCCCGAAACTTTCTGGTTATGCAATCAGGTGTTGGGGATACAGGGGAAGCATAATATCTCACCCAAACTAACAATTCCTACATCCAGCTGTATCCATCCTTCAACACATAACCAAGAAACCTTCGGTAATCATTTACCTCAACCTTTGAAAAGCATCCGTTATACGAGTTATGGCAATACTCCCGAACTCCCGCCCCAGTACTGGGTGGCGTCGAGGCTATCTCACCAACAACTGCATAAAAGAGATTTTCGATGTCGGCGAACTCAGGTATTCCAGAACTGCAACAATCAAATTGTGACGACAACACCTCGGAGCTCAACTCCCCAGGACACTGCTACAACCCCTAAATGTCAGGAGGCACCAAGAACAATGTTCTCGTCACAAAACCATCGGAATGATTCCAAGATACCCGTGTGATCCTAAAAAATTTTTGGGTGAAATTTGAGGAGAGAAGAGTCAAAACTCTACGTCAGGAGGCCTCACCAGAGCGACGAAGGGACTGAGGACTAAAAAGAATCCTTCTCTCCGATATATATATATATATATATATATATATATATAATCCTAAGACTCAAAACATTTTGTTCTAGACTCAACAACGTCAGCGATTCGATCAAGCAGGGGGCTCAACGCCCTGGACACACCCGCCGGTGGTCGTTACTCCTAGCGGGATCTGGACTGGCCCCAGAGATCAATACTAGTCTTTTCTGCGCACTTTGTCCTCACTCGTGCGCACCCGGGAGCAACTTCCTGCTCGGTCACCCATCCTGACACTACTCCAAGCTGAGCACACTTAACTTTGGAGTTCTGTCAGAATGGGCTCCCGAAAAAGAAGGAATTCCTTATTGATATGAGTAGTCTATCATCCCTAATAAGCCAGGCCATCACATACACCCCCACTCAGAGGAACCGACGTCCTCGTCGGGCCACAGGAACGTTCCCTCTTGGCACATACGTCTGTGCATCCAGTCCGGTACATGTACCCAACCGTGTGCCACGACGGGTCACAAACGTCATGAACAACATGACCGCGCACGTGTCCGCAAACATTTGTGTAACCGCGAGGGTCGGCTCTGATACCAACTTGTAACACCCACGATGCGGCTATATCTCTCACGTGTCGGAGCACAACTTAGAGGCATAACCGCATGGTAGGCATGTCGCAAGAGGGGTAATCTTTAAACATCCCATGTACTGAATAAGAAAGGGATAAAGAGTTGGCTTACAATCGCCACTTGACACGAATACAAAGTTAAACATACATCATCCAAAATACAATCAAGGTCCAACTACGGAACCAAAGTAAAAGAAGACAACCCCAAATGCTAGATCCCCGATCGACCCGACTGGGCTCCACTACTGATCAACAGGAAACGAAACAACACAACGAACATGAGCTTCATCAAGCTCCCAATTGAGCTGGGTTGCGTCATCTGCAGTGGTATCATCGACACCTACAACTGACAACGCTATAAGAGGGGCTGAGCAAAGCGGTAACATAGCCAAACAACGGTTTGCTAGGAAAGGTGGGTTAGGGGCTTGACATGGCAATATGGGAGGCATGATAAAGCAAGTGGTAGGTATCGCGGCATCGCAATAGAGCAAACAACTAGCAAGCAAAGATAGAAGTGATTTCGAGGGTATGGTCATCTTGCCTGAGATCCCGCAAGGAAGAAGAACGAGTCCATGAAGAAGACAAACAGACGTAGTCGAACGAATCCTCACAAACGCGACGTTATCGGAACTAACCCGAAGAAGCAACACCGGAAAGAAGCAAACAACATAGTAAACAACCATCACATGACCATGGCATGATGCACAACCAAGTATGATGCATGTCCGGTTTAATGAAACATGGCATGGCAAAAATGCACAAAACAATCCCACAAATTAAGTGGAGCACAATATGCAACGAGTTACATATTGACGGAACACCACAACAATTATTTAGTTCTCTCCCGTTTAAGTACTCAACAAAATTAAATGTTGGTTATCATGGCAAGGGTGAAGCATATGAAAACTACCTATCTAGGCAAGTTTAAATGAGGCCGGAACAACAAACAACAAGTCTAGAAACTCCTCATGTGCATATTTTTAGGTTTGGTACTGTTCTGCCCTAAACAAAATTTTAGAGTTGTTAAACATTCAAAGTAATGCCACCATGTTAAACTAGGCATTTTTCTACCCCATTTACATATAAATTTTGTTAGGTTTGGAGCTACGGTTATTTAGTTATGAATTAAATCATTTTAGCATGGCAACAGAGCAAATTTAAACAAACAACATTTTAAGCATTTCAAACATGGATGAAAGTAGAAAATTATTAATCTACGCAAAATTCTAAGCATTTTTCATATTTGAAGTTTTTACATATGATGCATGGTTATAAAGTTATTAAATGCATGGACTATAGGGACTATTTTGTAAAACTGGTCTCTCTGGAAATTAGACAAAATCGCAGGTCGGGAAAAAAAGCAATATGGGCCGAATCTGCTAGCCCAATTGTATACAGGAGGGGGCTCTGGAAGTGGCCTCACCACGGGCCTGGCCCAGCTCGGTGGGAGGAGGTCGGGCATGCCGGCTGGTGCTGGGCTTGGGAGGCCGAGGCCCATGCGGTGACCCACGCGGGTGAGAGGGCTCGTCTCCCCCGCACGAGACCGAGCGAGGCCATGGCGTGGCCGGCGGCAGCTTGTAGCCGGCGGGGCGAGGGAGGTCCGGCGCGACGCGGGACAAGGCGGATCTGGGCATGGGGCCTCTGGATCCGGCCGTGGTGGTGGGAGGCGGCGGCCGGCAGAGATCCAGGGCGGCGGTGGCGATCCCTGCGGGGAGAAGAGAGAGAGAGCGAGGTTAGAGAGAGATCGGGCCAGAGGAGGAAGAAGAGAGGAAGGAGGGAGAGACGGGCACGACGACCTGGGTCCTGGGCGACTGAAGGAGGTCGCCGGCGGTGAGGTGAACGGCGGCGAGGTCGGGCGGCGATGGGGCAGAGGAGCTCAGCTCCTCCAAACCAGATCGGGGGCGAGGGGGCAGGAGACGACGCGGTCGGGCTCGCGTGGGCCGCGGCTTGCTGAGGCGCTGGGGCGCGAGGTGGTGCTGCGGGATTGGCCCGGGTGACGCTGCGGGGTGAGGTGGCGCGCGCTGGTTGGTCCGGGCGCAGTGGCGGCGGCGCCAATGGCGGGGAGGGGTTTGGCCGGCGCAGAATTAGGTGGCGGCGACTAGGAGGTTAGGGAAGGCTAGGGGGTAGGGTTTAGGCTAGGAATGGCCACAACTGGAAGGAGGGGGTCTATATATAGCAAGGGGGGCTAGGGTTAGGGGGTTATCATCCGTTTTCGGGCATCGGATCTCGATCCGATGGTTCGGAGCGGAGGGGGTTGATACGTCTCCAACATATCTATAATTTTTGAGTGCTCCATGCTATATTATCTACTGTTTTGGACATTATTGGGCTTTATTATCCACTTTTGTATTATTTTTTGGACTAACCTATTAACCGGAGGCCCAGCCCAGAATTATTGTTTTTTGTCTATTTCAGGGTTTCGAAGAAAAGGAATATCAAACGGAGTCCAAACGGAGTGAAACCTTCGGGAACGTGATTTTCTCAACGAACAAGACCCAGGAGACTTGGACCCTACGTCAAGACACAAAAGAGGAGGCCACGAGGTAGGGGGCGCACCTACCCCCCCCAGGCGCGGCCTCCACCCTCGTGGGCCCCCTGTTGCTCCACCGACGTACTCCTTCCTCCTATATATACCTACGTACCCCCAAACGGTCAGATACGGAGCCAAAACCCTAATTCCACCACCGCAACTTTCTGTATCCACGAGATCCCATCTTGGGGCCTGTTCCGGAGCTCCGCCGGAGGGGACATCGATCATGGAGGGCTTCTACATCAACACCATAGCCCCTCCGATGAAGTGTGAGTAGTTTACCTCAGACCTACGGGTCCATAGTTAGTAGCTAGATGGCTTCTTCTCTCTTTTTGGATCTCAATACAATGTTCTCCCCCTCTCTTGTGGAGATCTATTCGATGTAATGTTCTTTTTGCGGTGTGTTTGTTGAGACTGATGAATTGTGGGTTTATGATCAAGTCTATCTATGAACAATATTTGAATCTTCTCTGAATTCTTTTATGTATGATTGGTTATCTTTGCAAGTCTCTTTGAATTATCAGTTTGGTTTGGCCTGCTAGATTGATCTTTCTTGCAATGGGAGAAGTACTTAGCTTTGGATTCAATCTTGTGGTGTCCTTTCCCAGTGACAGTAGGGGCAGCAAGGAACGTATTGTATTGTTGCCATCGAGGATAAAAAGATGGGGTTTTCATCATATTGCATGAGTTTATCCCTCTACATCATGTCATCTTGCTTAAGGCGTTACTCTGTTTTCATTAACTTAATACTCTAGATGCATGTTGGATAGCGGTCGATGAGTGGAGTAATAGTAGTAGATGCAGGCAGGAGTCGGTCTACTTGTCTCGGACGTGATGCCTATATACATGATCATACCTAGATATTCTCATAACTATGCTCAATTCTGTCAATTGCTCAACAGTAATTTGTTCACCCACCGTAGAATACTTATGCTCTTGAGAGAAGCCACTAGTGAAACCTATGGCCCCCGGGTCTATCTTCATCATATTAATATACCAATACTTAGTTATTTCCTTTTGCTTTTCCTTTGCTTTTATTTTACTTTGCATCTTTATCATAATAATACCAAAAATATTAGAATTTATTTTATAATTTTGGGATTAATAGATGAATTCCTCATGTCCAGCAATTTATTTTAGAATTTTTGGGGTTCCAGATCTTGCGCTAGCTACAGATTACTACAGATTGTTCTGTTTTTGACAGATTATGTTTTTCATGTGTTGTTTGCTTATTTTGATGAATCTATGGCTAGTAAAATAGTTTATAAACCAAAGAGAAGTTGGAATACAGTAGGTTTAACACCAATATAAATAAAGAATGAGTTCATTACAGTACCTTGAAGTGGTCTTTTGTTTTCTTTCACTAACGGAGCTCGCGAGATTTTCTACTTTGAGTTTTGTGTTGTGAAGTTTTCAAGTTTTGGGTAAAGATTTGATGGATTATGGAACAAGGAGTGGCAAGATCCTAAGCTTGGGGATGCCCATGTCACCCCTAAGATAATCTAAGGACACCTAAAAGCCAAATCTTGGCGATGCCCCGGAAGGCATCCCCTCTTTCGTCTACTTCTATCGGTAACTTTACTTGGAGCTATATTTTTATTCACCACATGATATGTGTTTTGCTTGGAGCGTCTTGTATGATTTGAGTCTTTGCTTTTTAGTTTACCACAATCATCCTTGCTGTACACACCTTTTGAGAGAGTCATACATGATTTGGAATTTGTTAGAATACTCTATGTGCTTCGCTTATATCTTTTGAGTTATATAATTTTGCTCTAGTACTTCACTTATATCTTTTAGAGTGATGACCCACAAGTATAGGGTATCTATCATAGTCCTTTCTATAAGTAAGATTGTCGAACCCAACAAGGAGTAGAAGGAAATGATAAGCGGTTTTCAGTAAGGTATTCTCTGCAAGTACTGAAATAAGTGGTAACAGATAGTTTTGTGATAAGATAGGTTGTAACGAGCATTAAGTAACAAAAGTAAATAAATTGCAGCAAGCTGGCCCAATCCTTTTGTAGCAAAGGACAGCCGGAACAAACTCTTATAATAGGAAAAGCGCTCCCGAGGACACATGGGAATATCGTCAAGCTAGTTTTCATCACGTTCATATGATTCGTGTTCGATACTTTGATAATTTGATATGTGGGTGGACCGGTGCTTGGGTGTTGTTCTTACTTGAACAAGCATCCCACTTATGATTAACCTCTATTGCAAGCATCCACTGTCGTGGTTCTAACTCTGATAGTGATGTAGGGGGGTATGTATGGAGAGGCTAGATCTCAGCTATTGGGAAGTTGTAAACACACCAAGATGTACGAGTTCAGGCCCTTTGTGGAGGAAGTAACAGCCCTACGTCTCGGTGCCCGGAGGCGGTCGACTGGATTACTGGCGTGTGAATAATAGGGGTGCGAACCCTTCATACTGAGGAGGGGGGTGGCTTATATAGAGTTCGCCGGCCCCCTCCTGCCCTCAGTAATGCAGGGTTTAAGGTACATTTAAGGTTGGGCGTTACTGGTAATGCCCCTAATAAAGTGCTATAATGACCATAAAGACTACTTGATAGCCGACTGTTTGCCTGCGGAGTTACTTTAGGTCTCCTGGCGGTCGAGTGGTTGGCTTCATGGTCGAGTGATAGCTTCTTTGTCGAGTGTCTTGAACCCGTCGAGTGGGATATCTTCAAGTCGATTGAAAGGTGACTTCTTTTAGGGATGTCCTAGGGTAGGGCTTTTTGGACAGGTCCGTGCCCCTACCCTAGGTACATGGCTTCATCATTAGCCCCCGAATGGATCGAGGTTAGAGTGGGGAAAGAGTTGGAGATCTTTCCGGCTGGTTCTTTGGGCTACATGAGTGCCTCATTTTGGGCCAACCGCCATGGATGACGTCGTCAACCTCTTTCAGTCGCCTTGATCCATTCCAGGCCTCTCGTCGAGTTAATTTCTTTACTTGTGACGTACCGAGTGCCGGCGCGAGCGGGGTCTTCCGTTTTGACAAGTTGTTCCGCGGCCCGCGGATGTCGCGGGATTCGGATTTCGGGAAGCGCGTGGGACGGGAGCGGCCGCAGTAATCGGAAGCGATAAAGTGGAAGCTCCTCGATCCCTGCGTCGCCTTTTTCGCCACGTACCGCGCGCGCGTCTGCTGCGGGATTTGACTGGATAGCCTGGGCCTACCAGTCAGCCACTCGGAAGCGGCCCCTTATAAGTTGCCGGCTCGGGGTTTCCAAACAGTGCGCTTCCTTCCCCTTTCTTCTTCTTCTCTCCCTTCGCAAGTTCCTCCGCCACCTCCGCTCTCACCCTAGCGCCGCAAGCCCGCTCGAGACTTTGCCGGCGACGATGGTGAAGGGCAAGACGTCTGCTCTGGAGCGCGCAAAGAAGGCGGCGGCGGCGGGGAAAGGGAAGAGGTCTGCTCGGGGCGGATCTTCCTCCAGGACCGCTCTGCCCAAAGGTTGGATCCAGGGCGACTAGATGCCGTCGCTGCTCTGGCAAGAGGATCTCGACGACATGGTCGAGGGGGGGTCATTCCCCACGAAGCTGCGCGTCTCCCGGGGGGAGAGATCGAACCTCAACCCCGCGACGGTGAGTGCGTGCTCCTAGCCACCCACATCGACCGCGGGTTTTCTCTGCCGCCCCATCCTTTTTTCCGGAGTTTCCTGAACTTCTTCGGAGCGCAGCTCCACCACTTCACTCCCAACTCCATCGTATACCTTGCTGCTTTCATTTCCATGTGTGAGGCTTTCTTGGGTTGTCACCCCCATTGGGGACTCTTCAAGCACATCTTTACCTGCCGTTCTCAATCGGTCAAGAAGGCCAAGTCGAGTGATGAAAGGACGCAGGTGATCCAGCTGTGCGGGGGCCTGGCGATCCAGACGAGGGGAAAGAGTTGTTTTCCATCTATCACTTTCCCGGAGTCGGTCCGTGGCTGGCAGGCGACCTGGTTCTACTGTCAAGACCAGGCGACCCTAGGATAGTCGACTGGTCTCCCCCCTTTCTCACTCGACCGAGCTGAAAAACCTGCTTCTCTGAAAGTGGCGCCGGAGGAAAGGGCCCAAGTCAAAGTGCTGGCCGGTCGAGTGGTTGAGCTTGTCCGTGAGGGCGTGACGGGCATGGATTTGCTGGAGGTCTTCCTCCGAAGGCGCATCCAACCGCTCCAGGCTCGTGACCACCCGATGTGGCTGTACTCGGGTCTTGACGACACCACTCGGATCCACCCGGAGGAGGTCACTGATGAGATGCTGGAGGGGTGGCTGTCGAGCATCACAGGAAACAAGGACAACCCCCGAGGAGCCAGGAGGGTAATTCCACTCGACAACTCGTACGACGTGGACCAGGTATGTCTCTATGCTCCTGACTAAGATCTTGTTTTTCTTCATTGGTCTTCTTTGAGTTGGTCGATTGACCTTTGTCTTGTCTGTTGTTTTTCAGGCGACTACTGAGATGTACTCGACGCCCAATGGGGCACAGGGGCCAACTGAGAAAGGGGAGGCGAGCGGAGGTGAGAGCGGGGACGATCAAGGCGAGTGGGAGTCCGACGGTGAAGGAGAGGGAGGCGACGACGTCGACTCCAGCGAAGAGGAGGAGGAGGAGGTTGAACCCCCCCGCCCGGAGGGGTGATCCAAGCTCACACACGATCCAGCGCGGGAGCGTGGTAGTGCGACTGCTCCTGTTGGTCAGTCGTCGAAACGCCCTCGGACCTCTTCTCCTACGCCGACTGGAAAGGCTCCCAAGCACCCGCGCGCAGCGCCGTCCAAGCCGCCCAGGGCTCTGCCCAAGATGAAGATGGCCGTCCCCACCATTTCTGGGTAATAATAAAACTCGCTTTCCTTTGTCGACCGTGGACAGATCCTTGGTCGATTCACTGAGCCAACTGACTGACTTTCGAGATTTGCAGCGGTGCTACTTCTGAGGTCTCCGCCAAGCACGGCGACCAAGAGATGGAGGATGCTGTTACCTCCAACCCTGGTACGATTACTGACGTTCCGCTTTGAGTCGACTGAACATTTATTGCAACTCTAGTCGATTGAATGTTTTCCTTGTAGCTCCTCCTCATGTTATCGACCTCCCGGATGACGACGACAACGAACCGCTGAGAGTGAGGAGGAAGAAGAGGGCGTCGGCTGACAAGACCCCACAATCCACTGCGGCGCCTGAGGCCGTAGCTCGGGACGATGGCGAACCCACTCGGGCTTCTGTGACTTTCGCCATTCCTCTGACGAGTGTGCGGCTCTCGGCGTCGACTGCGGATCCGTCTTCGCTTTTTGTTGCGTACCCCGTCCCTGAGGACCAAGCGGCTACTGCAAAGGAGGCTGTACGCCAGGCGGGGATCATGATGGAACAAGTGAAAGTGGCTCGGGAGGCCTGCCAGGCGGCTTATGACGCGAGCTCGGCTCTTCAGAGTAACGTCCAGGTCAGTCGACTTCAACACTTGGTCTATTACGATATGCTGTTTGAAGAATCTCTTTTCCGAAGATCTTTATATCCGTACACCCACTGGGTGTGTGCCAATTCTTGGACGAGTGGGGGCACGCTAAGTGCACCCACTGGGTGTAGTCCTCGAGACTACGGTGGACTGCTGGCAGTCGACTATAGTCTTTATATTGATTTGTTCTAGCTGTGTTTCTTCACTCGGTCTGGTCGGGCCATGTCGAATGGAACGGTATCCGGTCGAATGCGGGCGGTCGACTTTTTTTTATAGTGGGGGCATGCTGAGTGCACCCACTGGGTGTAGTCCCCGAGACTACTGTCGAATGTTTTTGCTTCGGCTGTAGTCTTAGAAACGCCATCACTGTCTCTTAGTTACTCGGAAGCAACTTGTCTTGGACTCGACTTCGAGGGCCGGTCGGGTGGGATAGGAACCGGTGGGGGCACGCTAAGTGCACCCACTGGGTGTAGTCCCCGAGACTATGGTGGACTGCTGGCAGTCGACCGTAGTCTTAGTATTTATTGCCTTTGTTGTTTTTTTACTGTAATGATAACTTCTCCCCTTTGACTTCAGAAATCTTGCGATCTTGGAGCCCGCTTGGCTGACTTGGAGAAGCAGCAGATTCAACTGAACCTTGATCTGGAGCTGGCCAGAACAGAGCTGCAGAAGGTCAGAGACGGCACCGCAGGTAAGACGATTTTGTCGACTGGTTAGCTTTTAGGCTTGAGTATCCTTCTGCTATTTCCGATTCAATCATCATTTCTTCGCAGAAAAACTGAACGAAGCTCTGGCGAAGAAGGATCAGGACTTGGCTGCTGCCCGTAAGGAGGCTGATGACAAGACCGCTCTGGTCGTACAGAAGCTGGCTTCGGTCGACCACTTAGAAGAAGAGAATACCAAGCTGAAGACCGCTCTGAATGAAGCCAACAGGGAGTGTTCACATTGGAAGAAGGAGAACCTCACCCTGAACGAGAAGATGGAAGGCATCGCTCGCAGGAGGGACGACCTGGAGAGCTACTTGAGGAGCCTCTCCAAGAAGTTGTACATCAAGCTTGAAGGTGCACATTCAGTTCCGACTGGGTTTTTTTTTGTGTCGACTCAGTCTATGAAAATTGACTTATCCTTGGATCGTGTATGCAGAGCTTTGCCAGAACTTTGAAGAGGAGACTGGGCGGATTGAAACAGGTTTGGATCCAATCAACTCTCCCGTGAAAGATGAAGCTGCCATGAATCTGCTCCGACTGGAATCTCGCATTGACGGCGTCATGGACTACTTGGCTCGACTGAAGGTTGCCATGTCACGGATCGACCCGGCACTTTGGCCAGAGGCTACGCTCCAAAACGATCTCGAGTCTCTGATGACTCGACTTAACGGAATCCCTGACCAGGTGCAGGAGTGGAAGAAGTCTTCTACTCGGTGTGGCGCTGATGTGGCTCTGTCTCTGGTCCGCGTCCATTGCAAGGAGGCGCGAGAAGAGAAGCTGGTCGCCATCCAAGTTGCCAATACCAGGAAGCACAACTTTCAAGATTTCATGGAGACTTTCATCGCTGCTGCCACCCGTATTGCAGACGGGATCGACTTGGACGAGTTCGTCGCCCCTTCCAGTCCTCCACCTGAGGAGTGAAAAACTTTTAAGCTCCACTTTAAATTTGCCTCGGAATGCCGAGTGGATTTTGTAACCATTAAACTCCATCGAGCTGAGGGCTCGATTACTTTGGCCTGAGGTCTGGGACCTTTAGGTCTTATCTGAATTGGATTTATCGTTGAATATCTTCATGGATGATCCGTCGAGTGGAACTCGATCTTCACTCGAAATAACTTTTGTATTTGTGGTGCAGCTCCGAAGGAGAAGGTAGCAGTCGATTTGCACCTCGTCGTCCTTGCGGATTGGGTTGTGTCCTATACTTAGGCAAGCGCTGGTCTGCAGCTAAGCCCCCGAGTGGGAGGTTTGCTCTCACTCGGTAGGATTTTTAAACACTTAGGCGAGCGCTGGGCTGCAGCTAAGCCCTCGAGTGGGAGGTTTGCTCTCCACTCAGTAGGATTTTTTCAAACTTAGGCGAGTGCCTGACTGCAGCTAAGTCTCTAAGTGGGAGAACTTAGGCGAGTACTGGACTGCAGCTAAGCCCCCGAGTGGGAGGATTGCTCTCCACTTGGTAGGATTTTTGAACACTTAGGCGAGCACTGGGCTGCAGCTAAGCCCCCGAGTGGGAGGTTTGCTCTTCACTCGGTAGGATTTTTGAACACTTAGGCGAGCACTGGGCTGCAGCTAAGCCCCCGAGTGGGAGGTTTGCTCTTCACTCGGTAGGATTTTTTCAAACTTAGGCGAGTGCCTGACTGCAGCTAAGTCTCTAAGTGGGAGAACTTAGGCGAGTATTGGACTGCAGCTAAGCCCCCGAGTGGGAGGTTTGCTCTCCACTCGGTAGGATTTTTTCAAACTTAGGCGAGTGCCTGACTGCAGCTAAGTCTCTAAGTGGGAGAACTTAGGCGAGTACTGGACTGAAGCTAAGCCCCCGAGTGGGAGGTTTGCTCTCCACTCGGTAGGATTTTTTCAAACTTAGGCGAGTGCCTGACTGCAGCTAAGTCTCTAAGTGGGAGAACTTAGGCGAGTACTGGACTGCAGCTAAGCCCCCGAGTGGGAGGTTTGCTCTCCACTCGGTAGGATTTTTCAAACTTAGGCGAGTGCCTGACTGCAGCTAAGTCTCTTAGTGGGAGAACTTAGGCGAGTACTGGACTGCAGCTAAGCCCCCGAGTGGGAGGATTGCTCTCCACTCGGTAGGATTTTTTAAACTTAGGCGAAACGGATTCGCGGCTAAGTCACCCACTGGGGGATTTCGTATGCAAACAAAAGTGACAGCGATTATTGGGACACTCTTGTCTTTGATAAAAATGAACTGCAGAATTTTTTTTCTTATTACATCTCGTCCAAGGGAGAGCTCAAGTGTAAAAGGGGCGGAGTAGTTCCGCATTCCAAGCTCGTGGCTCGTCGATCTGGCGATCAACATTGTAGAGGTGATACGCTCCATTGTGGAGGACTCTGGTGATGATGAAGGGGCCTTCCCAAGTAGGAGCAAGCTTGTGTGGTTTCTGCTGATCCACTCGGAGGACCAAATCCCCTTCTTGGAAGGCTCGACTCTTGACATTCCTGGCGTGGAATTGACGCAAGTCTTGCTGATAAATGGTCGATCTGATCATGGCCATCTCTCTTTCTTCTTCTAGGAGGTCGACTGCATCTTGTCGGGCTTGTTCTGCTTCATCTTCGATATAAAGTTCGACTCGGGGTGCATTTTGAAGAAGATCACTTGGCAGAACTGCTTCGGCTCCATAAACCAGAAAGAATGGAGTTCTTCCAGTCGACCGGTTTGGGGTGGTCCCCAATCCCCACAGAACTGACGGAAGCTCGTCGACCCAAGCACCTGCCGCGTGCTTGAGATCACGCATCAGTCGAGGCTTTAGTCCTTTGAGAATCAGACCATTTGCTCTTTCAGCTTGTCCATTCGACTGGGGATGGGCGACCGATGCGTAGTCGACTCGAGTGCCTTGAGAGGCGCAAAAAGCTCTGAACTTGTCCGAATCGAAGTTTGACCCATTGTCAGTGATGATGCTATGCGGGACTCCATATCTGAATGTTAGCCCTCTGACGAAACTGATAGCAGTGCAAGCATCAAGATTCTTGACAGGCTTAGCTTCAATCCATTTGGTAAACTTGTCGACTGCCACAAGCACATGAGTGAAACCACTTCTGCCTGTTCTCAGTGGGCCAACCATGTCTAGTCCCCAGACAGCAAAGGGCCAGACGAGTGGAATGATCTTCAGGGCTGATGCAGGCTTGTGTGAAATGTTGGAGTAGAACTGGCACCCTCCACACTTGTCGACTATCTCTTTTGCCATCTCATTTGCTCTAGGCCAGTAAAATCCCGCTCGGTATGCTTTAGCCACAATGGTCCGAGAGGACGCATGGTGACCACAGGTCCCCGAGTGGATATCATCAAGGATTATCTGACCCTCTTCTGGTGTTATGCACTTCTGACCGATTCCAGTCGCGCTTTCTCTATACAACTGTCCCTTTATGACTGTGAAGGCCTTGGATCGGCGGACGATCTGTCGAGCCTCTTCCTCGTCCTCCGGGAGTTCTTTCCTTAGGATATACGCGATGTACGGTATCGTCCAGTCGGGAGTGATTGCTAAGACTTCCATGATTAGGTCGACCACAGCAGGAACTTCGACTTCAGTCGGATCTGTGGCACTTTTCGGTTGTGGGGCTTATTCTGTGAAAGGATCCTCCTGGACTGACGGCGAGCGGATGTGCTCCAAAAACACATTGCTGGGAATGGCTTCTCTCTTGGAGCCTATCTTTGCCAGATCATCGGCTGCTTGATTTTTCAGTCGGGGGATGTGATGAAGCTCTAACCCCTCAAATTTCTTTTCTAGCTTTCTTACTGCGTTGCAGTAGCCAGTCATAGCTGGGCTTCTGACGTCCCACTCCTTCATCACCTGATTAACCACCAAATCTGAGTCGCCGTAGACCATGAGGCGCCGGACGCCGAGTGAAATGGCCATGCGCAACCCATATAAGAGTGCTTCATATTCTGCTTCATTATTGGAGGAATCGAAGTGAATCTGGAGAACATATCTGAGCTTATCTCCTCGGGGGGAGACCAATACTACCCCAGCACCGGAACCATTCAGCATCTTAGATCCATCGAAGAACATGGTCCAGTGCTCCGAGTGAACTTGAGTCGGAAGCTGCTGTTCGATCCACTCGGCGACGAAATCTGCAATTGCTTGGGACTTGATAGCCTTCTTTGCTTCAAACATGATATCTAGGGGAAGGAGTTCAATCGCCCACTTCACCACTCGACCAGTTGCATCTCTGTTGTGCAAAATCTCTGACAGTGGAGCGTCGCTAACGACTGTAATGGAATGGTCAGAGAAGTAGTGTGCAATCTTCTTTGTGGTCATGTAAATCCCATATACAAGCTTCTGGTAATGGGGATATCTTTGCTTCGAAGGAGTCAAAACTTCAGACACATAATATACTGGGCGCTGAACTCTGAAGGCCTTTCCTTCTTCTTCCCGCTCGACCGTAAGTACTGTACTGACAACTTGTCCCGTGGCCGCAATGTAAAGCAGCAGAGGCTCTTTACTGATTGGGGTAGCAAGCACCGGCTGGGTGGAGAGTAGAGCTTTGAGCTCTGCAAACGCTGCATCAGCTTCTGGAGTCCACTCGAACTTGTCAGACTTCTTCATCAGTCGGTAAAGGGGCAACGCCTTTTCACCGAGACAGGAAATGAATCGACTTAGGGCGGCCAGGCAACCTGTAAGCTTCTGGACATCGTGTACACGCACAGGGCGCTTCATCCGGAGTATGGTGCCAACTTTCTCGGGGTTGGCATCGATTCCTCGTTCGAAAACGAGAAAACCGAGTAACTTTCCACCTGGAACTCCGAATGTGCACTTTGATGGATTGAGCTTGATATCATATCTCCTGAGGTTAGCAAAGGTTTCGGCAAGGTCAGTCAGTAGGTCGGAACCTTTCTATGACTTAACCACAATATCATCCATGTATGCTTCTACGTTCCGACTGATCTGAGTGAGCAAACATTTCTGAATCATCCTCATGAACGTGGCTCCAGCATTCTTGAGGCCGAAGGGCATGGTGACATAACACAAGCACCCGAATGGGGTGATGAAAGCCGTTTTGATCTCGTCGGGTCCATATAGACGGATCTGATGGTACCCTGAATAAGCATCTAGAAAAGACAAACGCTCACACCCCGCAGTCGAGTCGACTACCTGGTCGATGCGGGGGAGAGGGAAATGATCTTTCGGGCAGGCCCGATTGATGTGTTTAAAGTCAATGCACATGCGAAGTGACTTGTCCTTTTTGGGGACCATGACAACATTGGCGAGCCACTCGGAGTGGTAAATCTCTCGGATGAACTCCGCTGCTAAGAGCCGAGCTACCTCCTCGCCAATAGCTTTCCTCTTCTGGATGGCGGACCGTCGAAGATGTTCTTTCACAGGCTTGAACTTCGGGTGGACTCGTAGACGGTGCTCAGCCAGCCCCCTGGGAACTCCAGGCATGTCAGAAGGCTTCCATGCGAAGACGTCCCAGTTCTCACAGAGGAACTGGATGAGCGCTTCTTCCTATTTGGAGTCGAGCGTCGTCGAGATGTGAGTCGGAGCAGCGTCGGGGTCGGTCGGGTGAATGTGAGCTGGCTTAGTTTCACCGGACGACTGAAAAGCAGATTCTGAAGCAGGCTTCTTGGCTCGTAGCAATTCACTCGGATCAGCAGTCTTCTGGTACTCTTGTAGCTCAACAACTGCCATCTGAGCGTCAGCAATCTTCGATCCTTTCTGAAAACACTCTTCTGCTTTCTTCCGATTGCCGGTAACGGTGATCACACCTCTGGGGCCGGGCATCTTAAACTTGAGATACACGTAGCATGGTCAAGCCATGAAGCGTGCATAAGCTGGCCGGCCCAGAATAGCATGATAAGCACTTTGGAAGTCCACAACCTCAAATGTCAACTTTTCCCTGCGATAATTCTTTGAATCACCGAAAACCACGTCGAGAGCAATCTGGCCGAGTGACTCGGCTTTCTTTCCAGGAATGACTCCATGGAAGCTCATGTTGCTGGCACTGAGCCTGGACATCAGAATGCCTATCCCTTTCAATGTTTCAACATACAATATGTTCAGGCCACTGCCACCATCCATCAGTACTTTGGTCAGTCGAGTGCCTTCGACAACTGGGTCGACCACCAAAGCTTGCCTCCCAGGGGTGGCAATGTGCGTAGGGTGATCGGACTGGTCAAATGTGATGGCAGTCTGAGACCACTTCAGATAACTGGGTGTCGCCGGAGCAACCATATTCACCTCACGGTTAATGACTTTCAGTCGACTTTTGCTTTCGACATCAGCAAAAATCATCAAGGTGGAATTGATTTGGGGGTATCCATCGTCACTGTCTTCCTTGTCCTCAACTCTGTCCGACTCTTTTTCCTTGTCCTTGGACTGCTTGCCTTGAAACTGCTGGATTAGGAGCCGGCACTGTCGAGTGGTATGTTTTGGGTAAATAAAATTACCCTCTTCATCTTTCTTGGTGTGGATGTGACATGGCAGATCCAAAACATCATTCCCATCCTGATCCTTGACTTTCTTGGGCTTCCAGGGGCCCTTGGGTTTTCCCTTGAAGTTTCCCTGGGTTGTGGCCAGGGCCTCCCCAGGGGCGGCTGGCTCGGCCTTCCGCTTCTGCTTCCGACTGGAATTGCCTCCGGTTTCCTGGGCGACTGCTTTCTGCTTGCCACTCCGGAGTCGATCTTCATCTTCTCCGTTAGCGTATTTGGTGGCAATTTCCATCATCCGATTCAGGGACATTTCTCCGGTCCGACCGAACTTCAGGTTCAACTCTCTGTTCTTGACGCCTTCTTTAAAGGCACAAACTGCTTGGTGATCCGGTACGTTCTCAACTGTGTGATGCAAAGTGATCCACCTCTGGATGTAATCCCTCAGAGTTTCACTCGGCTTCTGCACGCAAGACCGCAATTCTGTAAGGCCTGCGGGTCGCTTGCATGTTCCCTCAAAGGTTGTGACAAACACTCGAGAGAGATCCTCCCAAGTGTAGATGTTGCTGGGTGCTAACTGATTCAGCCACGCTCTGGCCGAGCCCTCTAACAGGAGAGACAAATGCTTCATAGCCACCTCATCATTGCCACCGCCAATCTGTACGGCCACTCGGTAATCTTCGAGCCAAGTGTCAGGCTTAGACTCACCGGTGAACTTGCTGACTCCAGTCGCCAACCGAAAGTTGGGAGGAATCACCGCGGCCCTGATGGCTCGACTGAAACACTCTGGCCCTGAAACACGTATTCTGCTGCTGGCGGGCGCATCTCTGTTCTGGCCTTCCCGATGAGCCCTATTCCTGTCAACCAAGCCTTGAACAAGGACAGATCTCGCGTCAAAGCATGGGTCCCTGGGGTCGAAGGGAATCCTCTGCCCAACGCTATGAGGGCGCCTGTCATCTCGATGTCGAGGCGCATATGACCCACTCCTCGGGGGAGGGGTTGGCACTCGACGTCGATCATCATGATTGGATCGGTGATCATACTGCTCATTCCTTCTGTACTGATCGTGCCGGTCGCCACGTCCCTCACGCCTCGGGGGCGACCGCGGGCTGTGAGCCGACTGGACTGTATCTGTTGCAACGGATCGACTGTGGATCCTATTCCACGACTGAGAAACAGCGGAATTCTGGTTTCCCGCCGCCCGGAGCAACGCTCTGATCTGTAACAAGCCCCTGCCAGCCTCCGACTGGGAGGGCTGAATCGATTCTGCTATACGGGCCGCGGCGGCCAAATTCTGAACTGGGGTTCGGTATACCTGCGGCGGCAGGAAGAGCTGGCGTCGACTAGACTCAGGAGCCCGCTGACGCGCTTGCTCGTCGAGTGCTCGCTGGAGATTCTCCAGTCGAGTGCGCTCGGCCAAATTAGCCAAGCGCGCGTCCTCCAAGGCCCGGGCCTCGGGGGACTCTCCGACGATAGGAGTGCGGAGTGCGTCCGTGTTCCGGCGGCAAAGCTCCTCTCGCTGTAATGACGTGAGAGGTTCGGGGAGATACTCATCGTGGGGATGCGACGGGTCGCCCCCACCCGCGCCTCCATCAGCGCGAGGGAAACCGGGAGGACTGTGCGTTCCATCGACCGCCAGGATCTCAGCCGCTGGGTCGCTGCTGTCGCACTCGGATGCGGTCTCCGCGGAGCCAGTCGACAGGTCGAACAGGCCGCAGAGGGATTCGTCGGGCTCAATTGCCGCGACTTGCGGGGCGGCCGACTGGTGAGCCACGGCATGCCTCACCCACCTCTGAAGTCTCGACCGACCTAAGCGCTTGCGCCGGTGGGAGACAAAGCGGGGAGACGATACGGGGGCCGACCGATACTGGGTCGACGGCTGCCGCAGGAGGACGCCACGAACGCATGCGCGGAAATGTGTCGCACCGCGGACGGGGAGCGCGTCGATGTCGAGTGGCGCCTCCTGAAGCCAGGCGGAGTCATCGGCGATGAACGTGAGCGTGCCGAGGCGGATCTCGCGGCCCTCCACCAAAACTCCGCACGAAACCATGATCAAAGGGATCGGAAAAATCGCAACTTCTCCAATCAGGCACTAAGATTCCGGCCCCACGGTGGGCGCCAACTGTCGTGGTTCTAACTCTGACAGTGATGTAGGGGGGTATGTATGGAGAGGCTAGATCTCAGCTATTGGGAAGTTGTAAACACACCAAGATGTACGAGTTCAGGCCCTTCGCGGAGGAAGTAACAGCCCTACGTCTCGGTGCCCGGAGGCAGTCGACTGGATTACTGGTGTGTGAATAACAGGGGTGCGAACCCTTCATACTGAGGAGGGGGGTGGCTTATATAGAGTTCGCCGGCCCCCTCCTGCCCTCAGTAATGCAGGGTTTAAGGTACATTTAAGGTTGAGCGTTACTGGTAACGCCCCTAATAAAGTGCTATAATGACCATAAAGACTACTTGATAGCCGACCTTTTGCCTGCGGAGTGACTTTAGGTCTCCTGGCGGTCGATTGGTTGGCTTCATGGTCGAGTGATAGCTTCTTGGTCGAGTGTCTTGAACCCGTCGAGTGGGATATCTTCAAGTCGATTGAAAGGTGACTTCTTCTAGGGATGTCCTAGGGTAGGGCTTTTTGGACAGGTCCGTGCCCCTACCCTAGGTACATGGCTTCATCATCCGCAACTACAACAAAAGTATTAAGGTAAACCTAACCATAGCATGAAACATATGGATCCAAATCAGCCCCTTACGAAGCAACGCATAAACTAGGGTTTAAGCTTCTGTCACTCTAGCAACCATCATCTACTTATTACTTCCCAATGCCTTCCTCTAGGCCCAAATAGTGGTGAAGTGTTATGTAGTCGACGTTCACATAACACCACTAGAGGATAGACAACATACATCTTATCAAAATATCAAACGAATACCAAATTCACATGACTACTCATAGCAAGACTTCTCCCTTGTCCTCGGGAACGAACGTAATTACTCACAAAGCATATTCATGTTCATAATCAGAGGGGTAATAATATGCATATAGGATCTGAACATATGATCTTCCACCAATTAAACCAACTAGCATCAACTACAAGGAGTAATCAACACTACTAGCAACCTAGTAGCACCAATCCCGAACTTTGAGACAAGAATTGGATACAAGAGATGAACTAGGGTTTGGAGATGAGATGGTGCTGGTGAAGATGTTGATGGAGATTTCCCTCTCCCGATGAGAGGAGCATTGGTGATGAAGATGGTGATGATTTCCCCCTCCCGGAGGGAAGTTTCCCCGGCAGAACAGCTCTGCCGGAGCTCTAGATTGGATCCACCAAGGTTCCGCCTCGTGGCGGCGGAGTCTCGTCCTGAAAAGTTCCTTCTGATTTTTTTCTCATCGAAAGACCTCATATAGGAGAAGATGGGCGTCGGAGAGCCACCAGGGGACACACGAGATAGGGGGCGCGCCCTAGGGGGGGGCCACCCTCGTGAGCAGGGTGTGGGGCCCCTGGCCTTCATCTTTGGCGTGGATTTTTCTTTATTTCTTTTAAGATGTTCCGTGGAGTTTCAGGACTTTTGGAGTTGCGTAGAATAGGTCTCTAATATTTGCTCCTTTTCTAGACCAGAATTCCAGCTGTCGGCATTCTCCCTCCTTATGTAAACCTTGTAAAATAAGAGAGAATAGCCATAAGTATTGTGACATAAAGTGAAATAATAGCCCATAGTGCAATAAATATTGATATAAAAGCATGATGCAAAATGGACGTACCAACTCCCCAAAGCTTAGACCTCGCTTGTCCTCAAGCGAAAAGCCGATAACAATAAATATGTCCTCATGTTTAGAGGTAGAGGCGTCGATAAAAATAAAATACGGACATGAAGGCATCATTATTGTTCTCATAACACCAACATATATAGATTTTGTCATATGATTACTTATGTTCAAGTGATGATCTATTCACAATGCAAAAGTATAAATCATAAACCTTATTGGGCTCCGACAAACTATAATCTCAGTCATTGAAGCAATTGCAATTTATCATAACATCGGAAAGAGTCTATGTCAGAGCTAAAAAGCAAGTCCACATACTCAACTATCATTTAATCCTCCATAATTGCTAACACTCACACAATACTTGTGGTTACGGAGTTTTAATCGGACACGGAGAAAGATAGGAGCTTATAGTTTTGCCCCACAACCTTTTACCTCAAGGGTAATGTCAACAATAATGGTTCATGCTCCCCTACATCCAATTAGATATATATATATATATATATATATATATATATATATATATCATGTTCTTTCCAACATGCTGAGCTTGCCAAAGGATAAAATGAAAAATAAAAGGTGAAGATCACCATGACTCTTGCAGAAGGTAGAAGATAATAATAAAGGATAGGCCCTTCGCAGAGGGAAGCAAAGGTTGCCATGCACTTTTATGGTTGGATATATAAAATCTCAATGCAAAAGAACGTCACTTTATATTGCCCCTTGTGATATGAATCTTTATTATGCAGTCTGTCGCTTTTATTACTTCCACATCACAAGATCGTATAAAGCTTATTTCTCCCACACCAATCAATCATACATATTTAGAGCAATTTTTATTGCTTTGCACCGATGACAACTTACTTGAAGGATCTTACTCAATCCATAGGTAGATATGGTGGACTCTCATGGAAAAACTGGTTTAAGGGTGTTTGGAAGCACAAGTAGTATTTCTACTTGGTGCTGAGAATTTGGCTAGCATGAGGGGGAAAGGCAAGCTCAACAAGTTAGAGGATCCATGACAACATACTTTATCTCAGATATAAGAAAGACATAACTCATTATGTTGTCTTCCTTGTCCAACATCAACTCTTTAGCATGTTATATTTTAATGAGTGCTCCCAATCATAAAAGATGTCAATGATAATATATCTATATGTGAAAACCTCTCTTTCCTTATTACTTCCTATTAATTGCAACAATGACCAAAGCTATGTCTGCCAACTCCCAACAACTTTTAATCATCATACTCTTTCTATGTGAAGTCATTACTCTCCATAAGATCAATATGAACTTTTTGTTTCTTTTTATTCTTTTCTTCTTTTCTTTTATTCACCCAAGATCATGGCAAAATAATCAAGCCCTCGACTCAACACTAATATTTATTATATATAGCTCATGGACTCGATTACAAAGAGGGATCATAAAGCAAAACTCAAAACTAGATCATGCCATAAACTTTATTCTACTAGATCAAGATACTACTAATAGGATCGAACTAAGAAAAATGGTAAAGATAGGAGTTGTGATTGTGATATGATGCCGGGGCACCTCCCCCAAGCTTGGCAGTTGCCAAGGGGAGTGCCCATACCCATGTGATTATATCTCCTTGGTTGGTGAAGAAGGTGGAGGTGTTGTTGATGATGCAATCTTGTCATCCATATTCCAAGGCATAGGTTCACCATCATAGAAGGATGATCGAGTCTCCAGAATCCTCGAATCTGCAGCCAAACTCATTCTTTTGAATCTATATTCATACTCATGGTTTTGGTTTTGCAGGTCATAGATTTGGGCTTGAAGGTGCTCGATCTTCTCATATAGCTTGAAGATGGCCTCCTCGGTGTTCTTGGCATCCGGCTTGTAATTGTTAGTGAACTCCGCGAGCATCGTGTGGCTAGCGTTGATTCCACGCTCCACCATCCCCTGGCACTTGAAAATTTGTTGCTCCATTGCTTCGAGCCTCGTCTCCATGCTTCCGGTTCCCTTTGGTCCCTCAACATCGTGGATGTGCAACAACCCATCACGCATCTCAATGGCTTGAGGGTGTCGCAGCACCTCCGCGAGGTAAGGGTTGATGACCTTCTCGAAGAACTTGTCCTTGGAAGCACTTGGGGACGTCATGATAATCTAGATCTGACAGAAAAACAGCTCGAAACAAAGACAGGAGATTTTTGCATGATACGGGAGTCAAAACCTTCGGGAGAATATATAATGAATTTTTACCGACCAAAATACGTATCATGCAAGAAAACGGAGTCCGGAAGGCACACGAGGTGGTCACGAGGTAGGGGCGTGCCCAGGGGGTAGGGCACGCCCACCACCCTCGTGGGGCCCTCGTGTCCTTCCCGGACTGCTACTTATTTTTCTATTTTTCTAAATATTCCAAAACGGAGAAATATTGCCTTAAAAATTGTTTTGGAGTCGGTTTACTTACCGTACCACATACCTATTCCTTTTCGGAGTCTGAAACGTTCCGGAAAGTGTCTCTTATGTATTCCTCCGGGGTTACGGTTTCAATAATATTGGTTTCAACAATTATGGGATTACCTGAGATATAATGTTTAATTCTTTGACTGTTTACCACCTTCGGATTTGTGCCCTCGAAGTTGTTAATCTTTATGGCACCGGAACGATAGACCTCTTCGATAACATATGGGCCTTTCCATTTAGAGAGAAGTTTTCCTGCAAAAAATCTTAAACGAGAGTTGTATAGCAATACATAATCACCTACATTAAACTCACACTTTTGTATCCTTTTGTCATGCCATCTTTTAACTTTTTCTTTAAACAACTTGGCATTTTCATATGCTTGGGTTCTCCATTCATCAAGTGAGCTAATATCAAATAACCTCTTCTCACCGGCAAGTTTAAAATCATAGTTGAGCTCTTTAATAGCCCAATATGCCTTATGTTCTAGTTCGAGAGGTAAGTGACATGCTTTTCCATAAACCATTTTATACGGAGACATACCCATAGGATTTTTATATGCAGTTCTATAAGCCCATAATGCATCATCAAGTTTCTTGGACCAATTCTTTTTAGACCTATTAACAGTCTTTTGCAAAATTAATTTGAGCTCTCTATTGCTCAACTCTACTTGACCACTAGACTGTGGGTGATAAGGAGATGCAATTCTATGATTGACATCATATTAGCAAGCATTTTACGGAAAGCGCCATGAATAAAGTGTGAACCACCATCAGTCATTAAATATCTAGGGACTCCAAACCTCGGGAAAATAACTTCTTTAAGCATTTTAATAGAAGTGTTATGATCAACACTACTAGTTGGAATAGTTTCTACCCACTTAGTAACGTAATCAACAGCAACTAGAATATGTGTGTATCCATTAGAGGGAGGAAAAGGTCCCATATAATCAAAGCCCCAAACATCAAATGGTTCAATAACTAGTGAATAATTCATAGGCATTTCTTGATGTCTACTAATATTACCAATCCTTTGACATTCATCACAAGACAAGACAAACTTACGGGCATCCTTGAAGAGAGTAGGCCAATAAAAACCAGATTGCAATACCTTATGTGCAGTTCTATCTCCAGCGTGGTGTCCTCCATAAGACTCAGAGTGACACTTGCGTAGGATCTGTTCATGTTCATGCTCAGGTACACAACGTCTAATAACACCATCTACTCCTTCTTTATAAAGATGTGGGCCATCCCAAAAGTAATGCCTTAAATCATAGAAATTTTTTTCTTTTATTGGTATGTGAATCTAGGTGGTATAAACTTAGCAACAATATAATTAGCATAATCAGTATACCATGGAGTACTACGAGAAGTACTTATAACATTTAATTGTTCATCAGGAAAGTTATCATTAATAGGTAGTGGGTCATCAAGAATATTTTCTAACCTAGACAAGTTGTCTGCAACGGGATTCTCAGCTCCCTTTCTATCAACAATATGCAAATCAAATTCCTGTAGCAAGAGAACCCGTCTAATAAGTCTAGGTTTAACATCTTTCTTTTCCATAAGATATTTAATAGCCGCATGATCTGTTTGAATAGTTACTTTAGAATCAACAATATAAGATTTGAACTTATCACAAGCAAATACAACTGCTAAAAGCTCTTTTTCAGTATTAGCATAATTTCTTTGAGCATTGTCTAGAGTCTTACTAGCATAATGAATAACATTTAATTTCTTATCAACTCTTTGCCCTAGAACAGCACCTACAGCATAATCACTAGCATCACACATAATTTCAAAGGGTAAATTCCAATCAGGTGGTTGAACAACAGGTGCAGAGACTAATGCTTTCCTAAGTATTTCAAATGCTTCTACACAATCATCATCAAATACAAACGGTATATCTTTTTGCAATAAATTAGTCAGAGGCCGAGAAATTTTTGAGAAGTCCTTAATGAACCTCCTGTAAAATCTGGCGTGACCAAGGAAACTTCTTATACCTTTGATGTCCTTGGGACATGGCATCTTTTCAATAGCATCGACCTTGGCTTTATCAACTTCAATACCTCTTTCAGAAACTTTGTGCCCCAAGACAATACCTTCATTAACCATAAAGTGGCACTTTTCCCAATTCAAGACAAGATTAGTTTCTTCACATCTCTGCAAAACTCGACCAAGATTGCTCAAGCAATCATCAAAAGAGGAACCATAGACGGAAAAGTCGTCCATGAAAACCTCACAAATCTTTTCACAAAAGTCAGAGAATATAGCCATCATGCATCTTTGAAAGGTAGCAGGTGCATTACATAAACCAAAAGGCATATGTCTATAAGCAAAAGTACCAAAAGGGCATGTAAAAGTAGTCTTTGATTGATCTCTAGCCGACACAGGTATTTGAGAGAAACCAGAATAACCATCTAGAAAGCAATAGTGTGTATGTTTGCATAATCTTTCTAGCATTTGATCAATAAAAGGTAAGGGGTAATGATCTTTCTTAGTAGCTTTATTTAATTTGCGGAAATCAATTACCATCCTATAACCTGTGATAATTCTTTGTGGAATCAATTCATCTTTATCATTAGGAACAACAGTAATACCTCCCTTCTTAGGGACACAATGGACAGGACTTACCCACTCACTATCAACAACAGGATAGATTATACCTGCCTCCAGAAGATTTAATATTTCTTTTCTCACCACTTCTTTCATTTTAGGATTCAGACGTCGTTGAGGATCACGAACTGGTTTGGCATCTGCTTCCAAATTTATTTTATGTTGACATAGAGTGGGACTAATGCCCTTAAGATCATCAAGAGTATATCCAATAGCAGCACGATGCTTCTTCAGAGTTTTCAATAATCTTTCTTCCTCATGCTCTGAAAGGTTAGCACTAATAATAACAGGATATATCTTCTTTTCATCAAGATAAGCATATTTAAGATTATCAGGCAACGGTTTAAGCTCAAACACGGGATCACCCTTGGGTGGAGGAGGATCCCCTAAGATTTCAACAGGCAAATTGTGATGCAGAATAGGTTCCTGTTTAAAGAATACTTCATCTATTTCCCTTCTTTTATTCATGAACATATCATTTTCATGGTCTAGCAAAAAGTGTTCTAAAGGATCACTAGGAGGTACGACAATAGAAGCAAGACCAATAATTTCATCCTTACTAGGTAATTCTTCCTCACGATGTTGTTTACTAAATTTAGAGAAATTAAACTCATGAACCATATCATCCAAGCCAACAGTAACAACATTCTTAGTGCAATCTATGGTAGTAGTGACAATATTTAAGAAGGGTCTACCAAATATAATGGGACAAAGGCTATCTTGTGGGGAAGTAAGAACAAGAAAATCAGCAGGATACTTAGTTTTCCCACACAAGACTTCAACATCTCTAACAATTCTAATTGGTGAAATAGTATCTCTATTGGCAAGTTTAATTGTGACATCAATATCTTCTAACTCAACAGGTGCAATATCATGCATAATTTCTTTGTATAAGTCATGAGGTATAACACTAGCACTAGCACCCATATCACATAAGCCGTGATAACAATGATCTCCTATTTTAACAGAAATAACAGGCATGCCTACCATAGGTCTATGTTTATCTTTAGCACAAGGTTTAGCAATTCTAGCAGTTTCACCTTTGAAATGAATAACATGCCCATCAATATTATCAGACAAGAGATCTTTAACAATAGCAATATTAGGTTCTACTTTAACTTGCTCAGGAGGTGTATAAGTTCTAATATTGCTTTTACGAACAACAGTTGAAGCTTTAGCATGATCCTTTATTCTAACAGGGAAAGGTGGTTTCTCAATATAAGAAGTAGGAACAATAGGATCATTATAAGTGACAGTCTTTTCTTCAACTTTAATAGGTGCAGCTACTTTTACTTCTATGGGAGGATGATATTTAAACCACTTCTCCTTAGGGAGATCAACATAAGTAGCAAAGGATTCACAGAAAGAAGCTACTATCTCAGAGTCAAGTCCATATTTAGTGCTAAACTTACGGAAAATATCAGTGTCCATAAAAGATTTAACACAATCAAACTTAGGTGTCATACCTGACTCCTTACCTTCGTCGAGGTCCCAATCTTCAGAGTTGCGTTTAATTCTATCCAAAAAATTCCATCTGAATTCAATAGTCTTCATCACAAAAGAGCCAGGACGAGAAGTATCGAGCATGGTGCGATTGTTTTCAGAAAGCCGAGCATAAAAACTTTGCATAATTATTTCTCTTGAGAGCTCATGATTGGGGCATGAATATAACATTGATTTAAGCCTCCCCCAAGCTTGAGCGATGCTTTCTCCTTCGCGAGGCCAGAAATTATATATATAATTGCGATCACGATGAACAAGATGCATAGGGTAATACTTTTGATGAAATTCCAACTTCAATCTTTTATAGTCCCATGATCTCATATCATCACATAGCCTATACCATATCAATGCGTCTCCCTTCAAAGATAAAGGGAAGACCTTCTTCTTACCAACATCATCGGGTATACCTGCAAGCTTAAATAATCCACAAACTTCATACACATATATTAAGTGCTCATCAGGATGCTTTGTTCCATCTCCTGTAAAAGGATTAGCTAGCAGTTTTTCTATCATACCCGAAGGATACTCATAAGGAATTTCATTTTCAATAGGTTCAGTAGGTTGAGGAGCAAATCTTTGCTCTACTGGTCGGGGTGAAGATACCCCGAACAAGCCCCTCAGAGAATTACTTTCCATAGTAACAAGTGACAGTAAATTTCAGCACACTATATAAATTTTTCCTTACAAAATTCCACCTACCAAAGGCGCTACACTCCCCGGCAACGGCGCCAGAAAAGAGTCTTGATGACCCACAAGTATAGGGGATCTATCGTAGTCCTTTCGATAAGTAAGAGTGTCGAACCCAACGAGGAGCAGAAGGAAATGATAAGCGGTTTTCAGCAAGGTATTCTCTGCAAGTACTGAAATAAGTGGTAACAGATAGTTTTGTGATAAGATAGGTTGTTACGAGCAACAAGTAACAAAAGTAAATAAATTGCAGCAAGGTGGCCCAATCCTTTTGTAGCAAAGGACAAGCCGGAGCAAACTCTTATAATAGGAAAAGCGCTCCCGAGGACACATGGGAATATCGTCAAGCTAGTTTTCATCACGTTCATATGATTCGCGTTTGATACTTTGATAATTTGATATGTGGGTGGACCGGTGCTTGGGTGTTGTTCTTACTTGAACAATCATCCCACTTATGATTAACCTATATTGCAAGCATCCGCAACTACAACAAAAGTATTAAGGTAAACCTAACCATAGCATGAAACATATGGATCCAAATCAGCCCCTTACGAAGCAACGCATAAACTAGGGTTTAAGCTTTTGTCACTCTAGCAACCCATCATCTACTTATTACTTCCCAATGCCTTCCTCTAGGCCCAAATAATGGTGAAGTGTTATGTAGTCGACGTTCACATAACACCACTAGAGGATAGACAACATACATCTTATCAAAATATCAAACGAATACCAAATTCACATGACTACTCATAGCAAGACTTCTCCCTTCTCCTCAGGGACGAACGTAATTACTCACAAAGCATATTCATGTTCATAATCAGAGGGGTAATAATATGCATATAGGATCTGAACATATGATCTTCCACCAATTAAACCAACTAGCATCAACTACAAGGAGTAATCAACACTACTAGCAACCTACTAGCACCAATCCCGGACTTTGAGAAAAGAATTGGATAGAAGAGATGAACTAGGGTTTGGAGATGAGATGGTGCTGGTGAAGATGTTGATGGAGATTTCCCTCTCCCGCTTAGAGGAGCGTTGGTGATGACGATGGTGATGATTTCCCCCTCCCGGAGGGAAGTTTCCCCGGCAGAACAGCTCTGCCGGAGCTCTAGATTGGATCCGCCAAGGTTCCGCCTCGTGGCGGCGAAGTCTCATCCCGAAAAGTTCCTTCTGATTTTTTTCTCATCGAAAGACCTCATATAGGAGAAGATGGGCGTCGGAGAGCCACCAGGGGGCCCACGAGATAGGGGGGCGCGCCCTAGGGGGGGGCCACCCTCGTGAGCAGGGTGTGGGGCCCCTGGCCTTCATCTTTGGCGTGGATTTTTCTTTATTTCTTTTAAGATGTTCCATGGAGTTTCAGGACTTTTGGAGGTGCGCAGAATAGGTCTCTAATATTTGCTCCTTTTCCAGACCAGAATTCCAGCTGCCGGCATTCTCCCTCCTTATGTAAACCTTGTAAAATAAGAGAGAATAGCCATAAGTATTGTGACATAAAGTGAAATAATAACCCATAATGCAATAAATATTGATATAAAAGCATGATGCAAAATGGACGTATCATAGAGTACGGTGGTGGATTTGTTTTATAGAAACTATTGGTCTCTCATGCTTCACTTGGATTATTTTGAGAGTCTTAAATAGCATGGTAATTTTCTTAAAATCCTAATATGCTAGGTATTCAAGATTAGTAAATTTTTCTTATGAGTGTTTTGAATACTAAGAGAAGTTGGATGCTTGATGATTGTTTTGAGATATGGAGGTAATAATATCAAAGTCGTGCTAGTTGAGTAGTTGTGAACTTGAGAAATACTTGTGTTGAAGTTTTCAAGTCCCGTAGCATGCACGTATGGTAAACGTTATGTAAAAAATTTGAAACATGAGGTGATATTTGATTGTCTTCCTTATGAGTGGCGGTCGGGGACTAGCGATGGTCTTTTCCTACCAATCTATTCCCCTAGGAGCATGCGCATAGTGCCGAGGTTTTTGATGACTTGTAGATTTTTGCAATAAGTATGTGAGTTCTTTATGATTAATGTTGAGTCCATGGATTATACGCACTCTCACCCTTCCATCCTTGCTAGCCTCTTCGGTACCGTGCATTGCCCTTTCTCACATTGAGAGTTAGCGCAAACTTTGCCGGTGCATCCAAACCCCGTGATATGATACGCTCTTTCACACATAAACCTCCTTATATCTTCCTCAAAACAGCCACCATACCTACCTGTAAGGGCATATTTATCCCTAAGGTGTTTTGGTGATTAATGACAATGTGTTTGCGTCTAATCGTGTGCCTTGAGTATTCCAGACGTTTCATCGCTACGCACAAGACGGCTTGGTGCCCCTCGAAGACTGTTGAAGATGGCGTCTTTTCTACGTTTCTTTTTGGTGGATTTGAGTCATAGGAAAGTCGTACTATTAAGAGGGGGTCCGCGTCGGAGAGGTTTGGGTGGAATCATCATGTACACGTTTCTTCCTAGTCCCCTCCTTTCCCCTGCTCCTTGGAGCATCCTCCGTTGTTTTCTCTTCACCCTGTTCTGGCTGCTCTGTTGGCTTGCGGTAGTACTGCTCCCAAGTGAGCGGTAGTACCGTAGGCACTGGCGGTAGTACCGTGCTGTGGCGTGGTAGTACCGCAGGTGCCCACGGTAGTACCGCTCCTCTGGAGCCGCACTTCTATGGCCCCCAGGCCAAGTACCGCTCCCTCGCGGTAGTAGGGGCGGATGAAATTTTTTACATCCACGCTACCACGGTAGTACCGCAACCCTTCCGCGGTAGTACCGTGCTCAGCTGCCAGGCGATAGTACCGCCTCTCTGCGGTAGTACTGTGTTGGGTTTTTGCTTCTTCCGTTTACCAGCGGAAGTAGGCATGGATGTATCCTTTTCCGCGCTCTTCCCAGGCTAGGGGTTTCCTGCCTTGCGGTAGTACCGCAAGGGGGAGCGGTAGTACTCCACCGCGGCAGTACCGCCCTCAGCACTTGTGCTACAGGTCTGCCCTAGCTACTGTGGGTGCTGCGGTAGTACCACGGGCCTGCACGGTAGTACCGCTTGGCAGCAAGCGGAAGTACCGCGTGGACCTGCGGTAGTACCGCTGGTCTGGAGCGGTAGTACCGCTGGTCGCGGGCTGGTTGGTGGATAACGGTTGGATCTTTGTCCTAAGCTATAAAAGGGGTGTCTTCTTCCTCGAGTTGACTATCTCTTCCAACCCTAAGCTCCATTGTTGCTCTAAGCTCCATTTTCGCCCGATCTCACTCCCTAGCCAATCAAACTTGTTGATTTGCTCGGGAGTGGTTGAGAAGGCCCCAATCTACACTTCCACCGAGAGAAATTTGATTCCCCCCACTAATCCCTTGCGGATCTTGTTACTCTTGGGTGTTTGAGCATCCTAGACGGTTGAGGTCACCGCGGAGCCATAGTCCATTGTGGTGAAGCTTCGTGGTGTTGTTGGGAGCCTCCAATTGAGTTGTGGAGATTGCCCCAACCTTGTTTGTAAAGGTTCGGTCGCTGCCTCCAAGGGCACCAATAGTGAAATCACGGCATCTCACATTGTGTGAGGGCGTGAGGAGAATACGGTGGCCCTAGTGGCTTCTTGGGGAGCATTGTGCCTCCACACTGCTCCAACGGAGACGTACTTCCCTTCAAAGGGAAGGAACTTTGGTAACACATCCTCGTCTCCACCAGCTCCACTCTTGGTTATCTCATGCCTTTACTTGTGCAAGCTTATTTGTGCTATATCTCTTGCTTGCTTGTGTTCCTATCTTTGTTGCATCATATAGGTTGCCCACCTAGTTGCATATCTAGACAACCTACTTTGATGCAAAGTTTATAAATTGTTAAAGAAAAGCTAAAAATTGTTAGTTGCCTATTCACCCCCCTCTAGTCAACCATATCGATCCTTTCAATTGGTATCAGAGCCTCGTCTCTTTATTAAGGACTTTACCATCCGAAGAGTATGGTTGATACCGTAGACGGTGTGGAGGAACACTCCGGTGTGAATCCGATATCGTCTACGAGCGATGGGGGAACCTCGGTCTCTCGTGAGGAGTTCAATGTGGCCTTGGAGACATTGAAAACCTCCATTACGACCGAGGTTGAAAGCATGTTTACTAAATTCCTTGAAGGGCTTAAACTTTCCACTGCATCGTTGAAAGTGGGTGATCCCACCGACAAGGTGACGGATGTTATCTCCGACAAGGGGGAAGCTAGTAGTGAAAAGACTCCTTCTTCTAGTGGTAGAATTGGCACTGGCATCTTTGCTCATGTGGAACCACCACTTGTTTATGGTGGACCGGTTCCTTCCACTCATTTGAATCATGTCGGTCCTCCCCCTAAGATTGTGAAAAATGAGGACTTTGATTCTTGGGTTTACCGCTTTAAGCGTCATTTAAATCATGTGAACACTAATCTTTGGAGAATCATTGAAGAAGGTTTCCATCCGCATGATCCAAGCAACTTCATTCCTCGAGAAGCCGCGGATAATCAATTCAATGAGAATGCTCTCTTCATCATTTAAGATGCAATTCCACCCGAAGATCTACCTCATCTTCGGCCCTTCACCTTGGCCAAAGACGCATGGCTTTGTGTTGTCTCGCTCTACCGGGGAAGCGCAAGCATTCAACGCTCCAACTATGAAGTGGTGCAAGAGGAAGCCGATGAGTTTGCAATGAAAGAAGATGAATAACCTCGTGAGCTTTATCGGAGAGTAACCAAACTCGCAGTCTCACTCCGAGATCACGGGAGCAAGGACACGGATGAAAATTGGAGCAAGCGCAAATTCCTCAAGGCAATGATGCCCTGCCATAAGGCCATGTCCTCCGTCATTTGTGAAAGGCCGTACTTACACACTTTGACCTCAAGCGAAGTGTTGGATGAGTTTGTGGCCATGAACATCTTGGACAAGACCGTCGACAATGCGGTGCTCCGTTTTCAAAGGGCAAAGAAGCCCAACCTTGCATTGAAGGCCAAGGTCTGCGTTGAAGAAGAAGAAGAGGAAGAAGAGGAGAGCAACCCCGAAGATACAAAGTATGCATATCATGAACACATGGCACTTGCTTCAAGGCAATTTTGGAGCAAGAAAAACTCAAGGCCAAACTTTAACAAAAACAACTCAAGTGGCACGAAGAGCAAGCAACATTTAAGGACTTGCTACAATTGTGGCAATGTGAGTCATTTTGTTGCGGAGTGCCCGTATGAGAAGAGGGAAGACAATGGTGGCAAGATCATCCGAAAGGACAAGGCCAAGTCATTTCCCAACAAGAGCAACTTCACCAAGAAGACTCCTCCCAAGGCATTGGTGGTACAAGAAGAGTACAATGAGGATGATGACGATGATGAAGATGGTGAGTCGGTTGCCATGGCCTCAGCTTCCATTGCGACGACTCCATGGGTGTCTCTCTTCGACTCACCCAATGAGAGCATCACCACCAAGTGCCTCATGGCTAAAGCCACCAACAAGGTAACCCCCAACATCAAAACTACCATCACTAATCATCCTTCTTCGGCGGATAGCATTGATGAACATGAGGGAGCTAATGTGGAGGTGAATGAGTTTGAGGCCTTTATGGGCAAACTTAAGGGTAAATCCAAGAAGCACTTTGTTGCTCTCTTGGAACAACTTGGTGAAGCCAATGACATGATCGAGGCTCACGAAGATACCATCACTAAGATGGAAGGGCATAGTCGTGACTATGCCGATGAGATTTCGGATCTTTCCAATGCTCTTGAGGAAGAGCGTGGTCTTCATTTGGCTCTTGAGGAGTCACACAATGTTGATCATGCTAAGTTAAAGAAAGATTATGATCATGTTCTCATTGTTTCTCATGTGCTAAACTCCGAGAAGGCCGAACTTGAGGTTGATCTTGCTAGACTCAAAGAGGAGTTTGATCTACTTGACAAGGCTCACAAGGTCTTGAAGGGTGCTCATGCTAGCCTCAAAGAGTCTCATGATCAACTTTAAGTAAAGCTAACCAAGGAAAAGGCCACTTTTCCTCATATGATGTTAATTGAGAATGCAAATGCTACTAACCCGTGTTGTGAGCATGTGCATCTTGTTGAGGAGAACACTAAGCTAAAGGTGCAACTGGAGAAAGGTCTTGCGTCTTGCATACAAGGCGAGAAGAACCTCAACGACCTCTTGACCAACCAAAAGGGAGTTGTGGCCAAGGAAGGGATTGGGTACATGCCCAAGTCCAACAACACGAAGAAGAATGACAAGGCTAAACGACCTCCTCCTCTCATGCAAACCTTTGTGAAGGAGGGAGAGAGTGCTTCCAAGGAGAAGAAGAACAATGCGAAGGGTGGCTGTGTCAAAAAGGGCAATGCCACCCCTTCCATCAAAGCCAGCGACTTTAATCCTTCTTATGTGTTATGTCGTGCTAGTGATGGGCATGTCTATGCCAAATTTGTTGGTTCTCCTCATGAGTACATTGAATGGTCTATTTGGGTTCCAAAGACCCTTGTTACTAACATCAAAGGACCCATTACAAAATGGGTACCTAAAACCAAGCATTGATCTCTTGTAGGTGTTTGCTTCGGGTGGGGGATCATGGTTGCTCGATAGCGGAGCTAAAAATCATATGACCGGAAGCAAGGACTTGGTGGTGGACGTGCACAAGATTCCATCTATGCCCACCAATGTCGAGTGGGGTGACGCCTCATCTTCTAAGGTATTGGGACTTGGCAAGGTAGTCATCTCTCATGATCTCATGATCGAGAAGGTCATGCTTGTTGAGTCCCTTGCATAGAATTTACTTTCCGTTTGTCAACTTGCAATCATGGGCTTTGACACTTTCTTTGATATTGATACTGTGGCCCTCTTGTGGAGCAAGACTCTTAAAGTAGCCTTTGTTGGGCATGTCAAGAATGGTCTATATGTGATTAACTTCTCGGAGCGACCCACTAAGACCGCGACATGCCTAATGGCTAAAGTTGATGTGGGATGGCTTTGGCATCGCCGTTTATCCCATGTCAATATGAGATCTTTTCAAAGTCTTCTCAAGGGGGACCATGTCCGTGGACTAACGAATGTTAGTTTTGCTAAAGATCGTGCTTGCAGTGCTTGTATCGAAGGAAAGCTACATGAGACGGCTCACCCTCCCACGACTATCATTTACTCAAAGAGGCCTTTGGAGCTCCTTCACTTGGATCTCTTTGGGCCTCCATCCTTTGATAGTCTTGGGGGTAGGGAGTATTGCTTGGTGATTGTAGATGACTACTCAAGATACACTTGGGTGTATTTCTTCAAGAGGAAGAGCGAGACCCAACAAACCGTCATTGACTTTGCAAATGAAGCACAACGTCAACACAATGCAAAGATCTTGACAATAAGAAGTGACAACGGCACCGAGTTCAAGAACTACACCTTGGATGAGTTTCTTAGTGATGAGGGGATCAAGCATCAATATTCTGCACCTTACACCCCTCAACAAAACGGTGTTGTGGAGAGGAAGAACCGGACGTTGATGGATGCGGCAAGGACCATGATGGCGGAGTTCAAGTCTCCATACAACTTTTGGGCCGAAGCCATCAACACCGCGTGTCATGCATCCAATCGGCTCTACCTCCGCAAGGGCTTGAACAAGACTCCATATGAGATACTCACTGGTAACAAGCCCAACCTTAAGTACTTTCGGGTGTTCAGGTGTAAGTGTTTCATTCTCAAGAAAGGTGTTCGGTTGTCTAAATTTGAGGCTAGAGCTTATGAGGGCATATTTGTTGGTTATGGTACAAACTCTCATGCTTACCGTGTCCTCAATAAATCCACGGGACTTATTGAGGAGACGTGTAACGTGGAGTTTGATGAGAATAACGGCTCCCAAGTGGAGCAACGTGGCACTTGTGATGTAGGTGATGAAATTCCTCCTCAAGCCATAAGAAGAATGGGTGTTGGTTTTATCCTACCCATTGAGGAACCCCTTGTGGCCGAAGGAGAAGGACAATGCTCCCCTCAAGTGGAGCCATCACCAACCCAAGGCCCACACGCTTCCGAAGAACAACGTGAAGGCCCTCATCCTCAAGAACAAGACCAAGGGCAAGATCATGCTCAAGACGGTGTTGACACACCAAGTGATTCCCAAGGTCAAGTTCTCTCCTCCGAGAAAGTTCAAGAACGAGAACAAGCTCAAGACGACGCCCAAGATGATCAAGTGACCACTCCTCGTCTCACCCCGAGGAGGAATTGGAGTGTCGTGCCGCCAAGGTTGCTTCCAAGCTCTCCACCAAGGATCATCTCATGACGAATGTGCTTGGAAGCTTAAGAAAGGGGATAAGCACTCGTAGAAAATTAGCAAACTATTGTGAACATCACGCGTTTGTCTCTTGTGTCGAACCCCACAAGGTCTATGAGGCGCTCGAAGATCCGGATTGGCTCAATGCCATGCATGAAGAACTAAACAACTTCGAGCACAACAAAGTGTGGAGATTGGTGCCAAGACCGACGGGAACCACAATGTCATTGGAACCAAGTGGATATTTAAGAACAAGCAAGATGCCCATGGGATTATCATTCGCAACAAGGCTCGCTTGGTAGCACAAGGCTACTCCCAAGTCGAGGGTATCGACTATGGTGAAACCTTTGCTCCCGTTGCTCGTCTTGAATCCATTCGCATATTGATTGCATATGCTTCTCATCATAACTTTAAGTTGAAACAAATGGATGTGAAGAGTGCTTTTCTTAATGGTCCTATTAATGAATTGGTTTATGTCAAGCAACCCTCCGGGTTCGAGGATCCCTACTTTCCCGATCATGTGTATCAACTCAATAAGGCACTCTATGGCCTTAAACAAGCCCCACGTGCGTGGTATGTTCACCTTACCGAGTTGTTACAAGACCGTGGTTTTGAAGTTGGGCTAATTGACCCCACTCTTTTTACTAAGAAGGTCAAAGGGGAGTTGTTTGTATGCCAATTATATGTTGATGATATTATCTTTGGTTCCCCTAACAAAGTTTTCAATGAGGAATTTGCCGCTCTCATGACCTCAAAGTTCGAGATGTCTTCCATGGGAGAGTTGAAGTTCTTTCTAGGGTTTGAAGTGAAGCAAAGAAGAGAAGGAACCTTCATCAACCAAGCCAAATACACTCAAGACATGCTCAAGAGATTCAAGCTAAGTGATGTCAAGCCGTCTTCCACACCAATGCCCACCAAGTGCCAACTTGACATAGATCCCAATGGTAAAGCGATGGATCAAAAGGTATATCGCTCCATGATAGGCTCCTTGCTTTACCTTTGTGCATCTAGACCAGATATCATGTTGAGTGTGGGAATTTGTGCACGGTTTCAAGCCGCACCTAAGGAAAGTCACTATGTGGCGGTCAAACGAATCTTTCGATATTTGGCTCATACCCCAAACTTTGACTTATGGTACCCAAGAGGAGCAAACTTCAAGTTTGTACGATATTCGGATTCTGATTGGGCGGGAGACAAAGTGGATAGGAAGTCCACTTCCGGAGGGTGCCAATTCCTCGGTTGCTCTTTGGTAAGTTGGTCTTCCAAAAAGCAAAGTTGTGTGTCTCTCTCGTCCACCGAAGCAGTGTATGTAGCGGCCGGTAGTTGTTGTGCACAACTCTTATGGATGAGGCAAACTTTAAAGGATCACAGTGTCATTTGTGACAAAGTGCCTCTTTGGTGTGACAATGAAAATGCCATCAAGATTTCTCTCAACCCGGTGCAACACTTCAAGACGAAGCATATTGAGATTCGATATCACTTCATCCGGGATCACATTAGGCGAGGGGAGATCGAGCTCAACTACGTCAACACTCATGATAACCTTGCAGATATTTTCATGAAGCCGTTGGATGAAGCAAGATTTCGCGAGTTAAGGCATGAGCTAAATATCATTGATTTGAGCAATGTTGCTTGAACCCTTGCACACCCCACCATACTCAACTTGTTGTCTTGTTTAGATGTAGGCATGGACATAGGGGGAGTGTTGTTCTCTCAATGAACTCTCCCTCCCCCCATTATGCATAAATTGATCAAGTCTTTCACATTAGCCATGTTTGATGGTACTTGTGCTTCAAAGACGAGTTTTGGTCATGGTCCCAAGGATAATTCTTCACGGTGCCATACCAATTGACTCAAACATAGGTGGCTCCGGCCACCGCCCTCTCTTTGGAGAGGTGGTGTCTCGTGGTTGTTTCGTGTTGTCGTTTGCCTTTCTGCCTTCGTGTGTCGCGTGGTCTTGTGGTGTCGTGTTGCCTCGAAGTTTTCGTGCAAAGACCTCTTTTTCGTGTGCTTGAAACATGCAACTTCTTGAGCCCACAGTACTACCGCGTTGAGAGGGCACGGTACTACCGCGCTGGATAGAGGTACTACCGCTCAAGTGCGGTACCTCCGCCGAGCGGTACTACCGCGATGATGCACGGTACTACCGCGCCGTCGAGTGGGCGTGGGGGTTATGACTCGGGCAGGGGAGTTCCAACTCCCCATACCCATTCACTTGTCTCTCTCCCCACGTCTCTCTCTCGCTCAAGAACGGCGCCGGAGGTCCTCGCCGGATCTCCGTCTCCGGCCACTCTCCTCGGATTCCGACCGGTGGGATCATTCCCCACCATTTCCTCTTGTCATGGAACAAGGATTTTACCCAAATCCCTCTCTTTCTTGGTTGTTCTTTCGCTTCTAGGTTTTTGGGGATATGCATGTTGTTCTTGAGATTTTAGGCCAAATCTGTGCAAGAGTAGGATGTAGGAGAGTCGTGTTCCATAGGAATTATACTTGATATGTTGTCCTGTGATAGATTTGATCAACCGTAGTACCGCCGTGGTTTCGCGGTCTTTCTCAGATTTGAACTGGTTCGGATCTGACGCGGTGCGGTACTACCGTGTCTCGTGTGCGGTACTACCGCTCGTGCGGTACTACCGCGCTAGCTGTGGCACCAAGATCCTACTATCGCTCCTAGACCCGGTACTACCATGACCTCACGCGGTACTACCGCGACTAGGAGCGGTACTAAAATCTTAGTACCGCAGCACTTGGTTGTTCTACTGTTGGGGTCAAATCTCTCTCATGGCAATTATCATGTGTGCTTCCTACATGTTTCTGTTGCTTTGTTGTGGTCTTTGCATTGATCCTTCTTGCTTGTCGTGTGTGTTTTGCACTTTGTGTCTCAGGTGGTGGCTCTCGCCATTCCAATCCCAGTCGTGACACTGGCTCCAAGCGACTGCGCAATCCTCAAGATGAAGCACCAGAGGGCTCCGGTGCCCCCAAGCGCAATGTCAAGACCACTGCCAGCAAGCAAAAGGAACCTGCTAAGGGCATGGACGAGATTCCCCTCAATGAGTATGTCGAACGCCGGAAGATCAACCCGTATGTGAATCCTTGTGCTGTCCTCAGAGGCACTGAGTTGTTTTGGACCAAGCAGCAGGCTCTCATTTATCTGGATGTGATCAAGAACAAGCAGAATACCTTCGTGGATGTCAAGTGGATAGACATGAATCACATGAGGAAAGACAAGTTTCGTGACTATTTTGGAGAAGCTCTGGACTTGGTGGAGCAGTTTGCTATTGAGCCTGTGATCTCCTTTCACCTTGACTATGACCCTGAGCTTATCTGTTAGTTCTTTGCCTCGGTTCACTTTCACCCCGGGGATGAGCGGAGGATGACCTGGATGACCAACGGCCGTCAGCTGTCTGCTACATGGAAGGAGTTCATGGATCTGCTCCACATTCCTGATGACGGGCTTCACACACCCGTTGGTGTTCGCCCCCACGCCAACTCTGAGTTTGCTAACAAGAACTTGCTCCAGCCGTACTATGTTGAGAAGGTGCTTCCCAGTGGCAAGTCGACTTGGGTGCTGAACTCTTTTCTGGATATCATGCATCGCATCTTCCGCAACACTCTGTTCCCTCGCATTGGCGACAAGGACAAGGTTCACTCCTATCTGGTGGACATGTTGCTCCTGTGTGCAGAGGCATGTTCGTCCCAGACTCAGCCACTTGATGTCTCACACATTATGTGGTGTGAACTTCGGTTTGTGGTGTACACCCGCAAGGTACCTATCTATGGACCATACCTGTTTCTGCTACTCTCCTCGACTTGGGAGAAGATGTACCCTGGTGATGAGTTCCTTGCTCCAGACTGGATTCGGCATGAGTCCATCAGTCTCCGCGTCAAGCCCAACTGGGCCAACACTACTACCCGTGCTGAGGCGTCTGCTGCTAGGAGGGTTGTTGGTGAGGAGGAGGTTGGTGCAGAGAATGTTGCTGAGGACCGTGCTGCTAGGTCTTCCACACCTTCCTTTGAGCCGTTGTGGGCCAAGAAGCTGAAGGACAAGATGAAGACTCTCTTCTGCATGCAGGCGAAGGGGCAGTACAGGACTCATGTGGCAGACAAGGAGAGTCGCCGCCCCGACAAGAAGGTCATGAGGCTCTTTGGAGAGGATGTCTCTGGCGATTCTGAGGATTCCATCACGCCAGAGGCTGCATGGATGGCAAAGCATGGGTACAAGTGGACTAGTTCTGAGGAGGACATCGAGGAGACCGTCCCCGCCGCCGAGTCTGGCAAGGAGCACGAGGAGCAGTGGGATGACTTCTCTGCCTGAGCCACCCCGTGTGTGTAGGTGTCCTCTCTGTCTTTTTGGCGTCTCGATGCCAAAGGGGGGAGAGTGTAGGGTTTTGCATGTTTGTGAGTCGTGTGCCGTGCTTGGTGTGTTTGCTTTGTCGTTTGAACCTCGTTTGTCTTTGTTTGGTTTGTGCCTTCGAGACTTATCCTTCATATGGTGTAAGACATATGCTCTCTATTCTATCTTAGTTAACTTATGGTTGTGCTATCTTGTCTAGTGTTAGCCTTTCTATTGCTAGATATGCCTTGTCTCTATAATATAGGGGGAGCATTGATCCTAGTATGTGTACCGTGCAGTCCAAAGCACCCATCTAGTTGGCACACATCTAGGGGGAGCCCGTCTATATTCTAGAGAGGAGGGGTTTGCATTTGCTTAATATTATTTCCCTTGTGCAAATCCTGTATTGTCATCAATCCACCAAAAAGGGGGAGATTGTAAGGGCATATCTATCCCTAAGGTGTTTTGGTGATTGATGACAATGCGTTTGCGTCTAATCGTGTGCCTTGAGTATTCCAGACGTTTCATCGCTAGGCACAAGACGGCTTGGTGCCCCTCGAAGACTGTTGAAGATGGCGTCTTTTCTACGTTTCTTTTTGGTGGATTTGAGTCGTAGGAAAGCTGTACTATTAAGAGGGGGTCCACGTCGCAAAAGGTTTGGGTGGAATCATCATGTAGACGTTTCTTCCTAGTCCCCTCCTTTGCCCTGCTCCTTGGAGCATCCTCCGTTGTTTTCTCTTCACCCTGTTCCGGCTGCTCTGTTGGCTTGCGGTAGTACTGCTCCCAGGTGAGTGGTAGTACCGTAGGCACCAGCGGTAGTACCGTGTTGTGGCGCGGTAGTACCACAGGTGCCCACGGTAGTACCGCTCCTCTGGAGCCGCACTTCCATGGCCCCTAGGACAAGTACCGCTCCCTCGCGGTAGTAGGGGCGGATGAAATTTTTTACATCCGTGCTACCACGGTAGTACCGCAACCCTTCCGCGGTAGTATCGTGCTCAGCTGCCAGGCAGTAGTACCGCCTCTCTGCGGTAGTACCGTGTCGGGTTTTTGCTTCTTCCGTTTACCAGCGGAAGTAGGCACGGATGTATCCTTTTCTGCGCTCTTCCCAGGCTAGGGGTTTCCTGCCTTGTGGTAGTACCGCAAGGGGGAGCGGTAGTACCGTGCCGCGGCAGTACCGCCCTCAGCACTTGTGCTACAGGTCTACCCTAGCTGCTGCGGGTGCTGCGGTAGTACCGCAGGCCTGCACGGTAGTACCGCGTGGCCTTGCGGTAGTACCGCTTGGCAGCAAGCGGAAGTACCGCGTGGACCTGCGGTAGTACCGCTGGTCTAGAGCGGTAGTACCGCTGGTCGCGGGCTGGTTGGTGGATAACGGTTGGATCTTTGTCCTAAGCTATAAAAGGGGTGTCTTCTTCCTCAAGTTGACTATCTCTTCCAACCCTAAGCTCCATTGTGGCTCTAAGCTCCATTTTCGCCCGATCTCACTCCCTAGCCAATCAAACTTGTTGATTTGCCCGGGAGTGGTTGAGAAGGCCCCGATCTACACTTCCACCGAGAGAAATTTGATTTCCCCCACTAATCCCTTGCGGATCTTGTTACTCTTGGGTGTTTGAGCATCCTAGACGGTTGAGGTCACCGCGGAGCCATAGTCCATTGTGGTGAAGCTTCGTGGTGTCGTTGGGAGCCTCCAATTGAGTTGTGGAGATTGCCCCAACCTTGTTTGTAAAGGTTCGGTCGCCGCCTCCAAGGGCACCAATAGTGGAATCACGGCATCTCGCATTGTGTGAGGGCGTGAGGAGAATACGGTGGCCCTAGTGGCTTCTTGGGGAGCATTGTGCCTCCACACCACTCCAACGGAGACATACTTCCCTTCAAAAGGAAGGAACTTCGGTAACACATCCTCGTCTCCACCGGCTCCACTCTTGGTTATCTCGTGCCTTTACTTGTGCAAGCTTATTTGTGCTATATCTCTTGCTTGCTTGTGTTCCTATCTTTGTTGCATCATATAGGTTGCCCACCTAGTTGCATATCTAGACAACCTACTTTGATGCAAAGTTTAAATTGTTAAAGAAAAGCTAAAAATTGTTAGTTGCCTATTCACCCCCCTCTAGTCAACCATATCGATCCTTTCACTACCTATTATGGCATTTCCATAGCCATTCCGAGAGATATTGCCATGCAACTTTCCACCATTCCATTTATCATGACACATTCATCATTGTCATATTGCTTAGCATGATCATGTAATTGACATGGTATTTGTGGCAAAGCCACCGTTCATAATTCTTTCATACATGTCACTCTTGGTCCATTGCATATCCCGGTACACCACCGGAGGCATTCATATAGAGTCATCTTTTGTTCTAGCATCGAGTTGTAATCATTGAGTTGTAAATAAATAGAAGTGTGATGATCATCATTTTCTAGAGCATTGTCCCAAGTGAGGAATTATATAAAAAAGAGAAAGGCCATATAAAAAAAGAGAAAGGCCAAATAAAAAAGAGAGAAAAGGAGAGAAGGGACAATGTTACTATCCTTTGCCACACTTGTGCTTCAAAGTAGCACCGTAATCTTCATGATAGAGAGTCTCTTGTTTTGTCATTTTCATATACTAGTGGGAATTCTTCATTATAGAACTTGGCTTGTATATTCCAACAATGGGCCTCCTCAAGTGCCCTAGGTCTTCGTGAGCAAGCAAGTTGGATGCACACCCACTTAGTTTCTTTTGTTGAGCTTTCATACATTTATAGCTCTAGTGCATCCGTTGCATGGCAATCCCTACTCCTTGCATTAACATCAATCGATGGGTGTCGGTGTCAAAACCGGCGGATCTCGGGTAGGGGGTCCCGAACTGTGCGTCTAGGCCGGATGGTAACAGGAGGCAAGGGACATGAAGTTTTACCCAGGTTCGGGCCCTCTTGATGGAGGTAAAACCCTACGTCCTGCTTGATTAATATTGAAGATATGGGTGTTACAAGAGTAGATCTACCACGAGATCAGAGAGGCTAAACCCTAGAAGCTAGCCTATGGTATGATTGTATGTTGTGATTGTTGTCCTACGGACTAAAACCCTTCGGTTTATATAGACACCGGAGAGGGTTAGGGTTACACAAGGTCGGTTACAAAGGAGGAGATATCCATATACGTATTGCCTAGCTTGCCTTCCACGCCAAGTAGAGTCCCATCTGGACACGAGACGAAGTCTTCAATCTTGTATCTTCATAGTCTAACAGTCCGGCCAATGGAGATAGTCCGGCTGTCCGGAGACCCCCTAATCCAGGACTCCCTCAGTAGACCCTGAACCAGGCTTCAATGACGATGAGTCCGGCGCGCAGTTGTCTTCGGCATTGCAAGGCGGGTTCCTTCTCCGAATACATCACAAAAGAATTTGAATACGAGGATAGTTTCCGACCCTGCAAAATAAGTTCCACATTCCACCGTAGAGAGAATAATGTTGTCGCAGATCTAATTTGCTAGCTTATTTTAGCAACACGACGTTACGTCATGGCCCGGTGATTATTCGAACTGCTTCTTTTAACCAGCCCCGCACATAACGCGAGGCAGTTTTTCGACACGTCTTGGCAAAGCAGAGATCGTGTCCCCTTATTACGGGATTTTCATCAATACGGGCGTGGGTAACCCAACCGCGCCATCAATTGCGGCGCTTGGGGGATAAGCGAGTTTTACCAGGCAACTGGGGACGCTTAATTTTGTCCGCCCATATAAAGGGATAAGGATTCACCTTTCTATCCACGCCTTCTTCCTCCTCTGCTCATCCGCTCCCGCACACTCGAGCTCTAGCGCCCAAGCTCTCACTTCCATCTCAACCTTCTCAAACCATGTCCGGAGCGGGAGGCAAGTGGATGGTCTCCTCCGTCACGGAGGGAGACATCAGGAAACTGAGGAGAGCCGGATACCAGCCCGACGACATCGCGCACCGGCTCCCAGATGAGGGACAGCTCATCCCCACCCCCGAGCCCCATGAGAGGGTGGTATTCCTCACCCATTTCCTCCGCGGACTAGGATTCCCTCTCCATCCCTTCGTCTGGGGGCTCATGTTTTATTACGGCCTGGATTTCCACGATCTGGCCCCGAACTTCATCCTCAACATCTCGACGTTTATCGTCGTGTGCGAGGCCTTCCTCCGCATCAAGCCCCACTTCGGCTTATGGCTGAAGACCTTCAATGTCAAGCCGAAGGTAGTGAGAGGCCGCCAGGCGGAGTACGGAGGCGCCATGGTGGGCAAGATGCCCAACATCACATGGCTCGAGGGCACCTTCATGGATACCATAAAGGGGTGGCAATCGGGGTGGTTCTATATCACCGAGTCGCGCGACCCCGCATGGGTAGAGGCCCCCGAGTTCCGATCTGGCATCCCCATGCGGCTCACCTCCTGGAAAGAGAAGGGCCTGTCCTGGGGTAATTCAAAGGAGCTGACCGGACTCCAGTCATGTATTTAGAACATGGTGGACAAGAAGTTCAAGCTTGTCAACATAGTCCAGGTTATGCTCGTCCGCCGGATACTCCCGTGCCAACAACGGGAGTTTACCTTGTGGGAGTTCAATCCGGCGTAGCACCAAACTCTGAACAGGCTCTTCGATACGACTCATGAAGATGCCTGGAGGGTGCTGTTCAAGAGCGTCGAGGCCCCTCCCCCCATTACTGAGGATCGCGGATTTAGCGCGAAGCGCCACGCCAGTGCGGTAAGTTGTTTTACCTTTTACAGGATATTTGTTTTCTATATAGATTGGCTCTATGCAGGATCTAAACTCCCGTGCCGTTAACAGGACTGGCAGAAGATGGCCGGACAAATCGACTGTCCGGCTCCCTTGCCCGAAGGCCCTGCAGACGCCCTTCTGGCAAAGATGTTGACTCCGGCTCCTTACAAGGTGCCGGAGAAGACCAAGAAGGCCAAGGGAGCTCGAAAGAGTTCCCGACACCAGGCGTCGTCGGACTCACCGTCCGATGACTCTGTGGCGCACTCTTCCCCCGAAGACGAGGAAGAGGAAGAAGAGGCTCCCCCACCAACTGGGGGAGATAAGAAAAGGAAGGCCGCCCCAACTGGGGAGGCCGGAGGGTCCAAGAAGGGAAGGACGCTCCTTCCGGACAGCTCCACCGCCGCTGACGAAAGTGAAGACGAGTGGTTGCCCAGGGCCAAGCCCCACGGGAGATCGTAAGTATTCGGATACCAAAGTAACCCATAGGATTCCTTTGTTGCATTGCTTTCCCTAATGCCGAATTCAATTGTGCAGGCCGCCCCGAGCCAATATCGAGGTATCCTCGGACGGCTCCCTGGGCTCGTCGGACATGGATAGCGATCCATTCCCGACCGCCACCTCCCCTCATCCAGCCGACAACGCCGAGGTGCTGTCTCAAGAGGCATCGGATCGAGGGGGACAGTCCCGGAGGCGCCTCAAGGCGACCTTCCAGACTCCGGGAGCCGAGGGGACGGGGTCCCCGAGAGCTCCGAGTTCGGCCCTCAGCCGAACACCGCGCCGAACCCTCCAACGGTTTCGAGCTCGGGCAGGCGGTCCCCTTCTAAGGAGGGTGAAACACTTGTGCCGGTGACCTCTGTCCATCCAGAGGCGCCGGACACTATGTTGGAAGCGCTTCGCAGCGCTTCCATCGAGGAGGAGCACCGCACTATCATGAGTGCGGTGATCCAGAAGGTTCAGTCCGCCAAGAGCGGATTGACTGAAGCCTGTACTAGCCTTCTAACAGGCTTCGAGGTAAGTGTTTTAAAATGTAGTAGAAGTATTACCGCATAGACAGTAGCCCCTGATGCTTTGTTCGGTGTTCGCAAAGAAAAGTCGAATAGAGGATCAAATAATATCGCAGGAGTCTAATATAAGTATGTCAATATGCATATGCAGGCTTCTCTGCTGGCGTCCGCCGCGCTAACTGCGGAGGTCGCCGTACTGAAGCAGGACCTCGATGGGTCCAACAAAGAGCTCGGCCTTGTCAAGAGGCAGCTCGAGGAGAACGAAGGTAAGTAATACCCCGTCTATAGATATATGTATATAAAAAAGGACGCAGTTGCAAAATGACAGGATCATTGTATGTTTTGCCAGGGACCACGACCGAGGTGGCAACCCTGAAGCAAGCGCTGACCAAGGCCGAAGATACAGCGGCCAAGGAGTGCACCGAGCGGGAGAGGCACGAGGCTCGGGTGGGCGAGGTGCTGCAAGAGCTCCAGGCTCTCGTGACGAAGCACGAGGTGTTGGAGCTTGACTTGAAGACGCGAGAGTCTGAGCTTGCCGCGGCCTGTGAGAGCGCGAAGAGTGCCAAGGCCGAAGCCCAAAAGGCCCTCCAAGAGATCGACGCGATGAAGAAGATAGCGGCGGGTAAGGCTTTCTATATGCAAAGCAAGCATGTAAAAGTAATTTACCGATTACTTACCCGAATCTGGAGCTCTTCAGGAGCATTCGCAGATTTGCCCCACAGTGTGTCCGATGCCGCACAATTTTACCAGGCCAAGGATGGAAGCTCGACGGAGAAGCTGTTTTGGTCTCAGTATGCTGAGGCCGAACATCCGGTGCCAATGAGCGACCAGCTGAAGCAGATGGTCGAGCTACATAAGGCGGCCGACCAGGCCATGAAGGGCCTCATAGTCCGGCTGTGGCCTGGCGACGCCCTTCCGAATAGCTTCTTTGGCCCGGTGAGGCGGCTTGTGGATGCCTGCCCACGGCTGGAGGTCGTCAAGCGATCCGTCTGCATTGAAGGAGCACGCCGGGCTTTCGCCCGTGTCAAAACGCAGTGGGTCAAGCTAGACGCCGTGAAGCTGATCAAGGAGGGGCCGCTGGAGGGCAAGGAGCACCGCCACCCCGAGATGTACTACGAGGGTGTTCTGTCGGGCGCCCGTCTTATCGCGGATGAGTGTTCACGAAATGTAATATTTGAATGAGACTTGCTCGTTTTTTATCCTGTGTGATGAAAACTTGTTTCATATGCGCTATGCAACGCTTGTGTGAATTTAAAATATTACCTTCTGTTTGGCTGTTTATCCAATCTGAGAGATGGCTAGTCCTCGGCTTCTGCCCCCATACCATGAGTGCTGGGGTGTTCGGGATAAACCTGAGCACTCTTGTTCCCATGTTTGGGTCCTTCGAGGGAGGTGCTCAGCACAACGAACAAGGCAACCGGACTAATAATGCTTTATCACTCTCACTTAGCCATAGAATTCTATAATTTTAAATTTCGGCGAAGCCCCTGGTATTCGGAAGGCCGAATTCGGGGCGCGATACACACCTGTAAGCCGGACAGAGCCGGCCCCTCGCCCTAAGCGGCATAAGTCTTTAGGGACTCGAAAAACCTCGCCGAACAGCGACCAGTCTCTCGCCTTATCATGACAGTCAGTTTTAGCTTTCTCTACCGAGGTGCTCAGCCCGGCAGAACCAGGGCACAATCGCAGTAGTTCTCCTAGCGCTACCTTAGCCGATAGAGCGGAACATAAGGTACCAAAACATAGGAGCCGGGCAAACCCAACATTTGACCAAAGACATGATTCAGAGCTGATGCATATAATGCTATAAGTTCGGGGTGCCGCACTTTTGGAAGTGTTCGGACACCATACTGTGGGTACGTAAGCCCCTGGTGCTTTGGCCATACCAGAGTGTACGGTTGCAAGGCGTCGTTGATGAACACATAGATATATATAACAAGAATGCAATAATAGTCGTAATGTCATGCATTGTTTATTAAAAATTGCATTACAACAGAGTGATACAGATAGTGTAATAAGCAAAAGAGTAGGACTATGTCCCTTCCAAGGGCAAGATGAGGAATGATATGAAATTTGTAATCAACCTGGGGATTCCGTTATATAACGTAGTTGTCTGTCGCCTTGGTTGTTGTATCATGTGTGCGGCAATAGAGCTGCCGGACGGTGTCTCCAGAGATTAAAGTCCTGAAAGAAAAAGAAAAATAACCAAACGGGAAGCCCCTAGTGCGGTTTAGGACGCGTTTTGGGGCGTGCCGCAGTTGTGCCCCCCCCCCTCCCCACCTGTGCCCATGGTATTTTTAACGTGTACTTATGTACGCGCGGCACGAATAACGCCGTTGGGCTGGGATTGGGGTGGCCGCTGTATTGCTACGCGAGCTCAGATCGCGCCAGGCGGTCTGTCTGCCGATTGCCCCGAGCGTGCTTGAAGGTGTCCGGGCTTTGAAACGCCGAACTGGTAGATTGCCTTGAGAGGCTGCTTTGCGCTTCTGTTGCAAGGGCCGCAGTGTGCTCCTCTGTTCGGAGAGAGCGCTCTATGTTTCCATTGACTGTGATAACTCCGCGAGGTCCTGGCATCTTGAGCTTGAGGTATGCATAATGTGGTACCGCATTGAATCTAGCGAATGCGGTTCGTCCGAGCAGCGCGTGATAACCACTGCGGAACGGGACTATATCGAAGATTAACTCTTCGCTTCGGAAGTTATCCAGGGATCCGAAGACCCCTTCCAGTGTAATTGAGCCTGTGCAGTGGGCCTCTACGCCTGGAATGACGCCTTTAAAGGTAGTTTTTGTGGGTTTGATCCTTGAGGGGTCTATACCCATTTTGCACACTGTGTCCTGATAAAGCAGGTTCAGGCTGCTGCCGCCATCCATAAGGACTCGAGTGAGGTGAAATCCGTCGATGATTGGGTCTAAGACCAGTGCGGCGAATCCGCCATGACGGATACTAGTGGGGTGGTCCCTGCGATCGAAGGTGATCGGACAGGAGGACCAAGGGTTGAACTTTGGGGCGACTGGCTCCAATGCATATACGTCCCTGAGCGCACGCTTCCGCTCCCTCTTGGGGATGTGGGTTGCGTATATCATGTTCACTGTCCGCGCTTGCGGGGGAAACCTCTTCTGTCCTCCAGTGTGCGGCTATCGGGGTTCTTCCTCGTCATCGCTATGCGGCCCATTGTCCTTGTTTTCGGCAATTAACTTGCCGGCCTGCTTGAACAACCAACAATCCCTGTTGGTGTGATTGGCTGGCTTGTCTGGGGTGCCGTGTATTTGACACAAGCGATCGAGTATATGGTCCAAGCTGGACGGACCCGGCGTACTTTGTTTGAACGGCTTTTCCCGCTGACCGGGTTTAGAGCCTTTGAATCCGACATTGACTGCCGTATCCTCAGTACTTTCGTTGTTAATGCGGCGCTTATGCTTGTTGCGACGTGACCTGCTATTGCCGTCCTTGGTATCGGAGGTACCATGGTTCTTTGATATGTTATTACTGCGAGCCAACCAGCTGTCTTCTCCCGCACAGAAGCGGGTCATGAGCGTCGTGAGAGCTGCCATAGATTTTGGCTTTTCCTGACCAAGGTGCCGGGCTAGCCACTCGTCTCGGATGTTGTGCTTGAAAGCCGCTAAGGCCTCCGCATCCGGATAGTCGACGATTTGATTCTTCTTTGTAAGGAACCGAGTCTAGAATTGCCTGGCCGACTCTTCTGGCTGCTGAATTATGTGGCTCAAGTCATCGGCGTCTGGTGGTCACACATAAGTGCCCTGAAAGTTGTCGAGGAATGCAGCCTGCAGATCCTCCCAACAGCTAATGGAGTCTGCTGGCAAGCTATTAAGCCAATGCCGCGCTGGTCCTTTGAGTTTTAGTGGGAGGTACTTGATGGCATGTAAGTCATCACCGCGGGCCATGTGGATGTGGAGGAGGAAGTCCTCAATCCATACTGCGGGATCTGTTTTGCCGTCGTACGATTCAATGTTTACAGGTTTGAAACCTTCTGGGAATTGATGTTCCATTACTTCGTCTGTGAAGCATAAGGGGTGTGCGGCGCCTCTGTATTGGGCTATATCGCGACGCAGCTAGTATGGGTCCTGCTCGCTGTGTTCGGCCCAGCCGGATTTGCTTTTACTCTATCCGGCGTGACGTTTACCGTCTCGTAGAGTGATGGGCCCCCGTGATCCGTAGATCGATCTTGAATGCTTTGCTTTGTCCTCCAATATGTCTCGCAGGTCTGGCGTATCTCCCCATGCCTTTTTATTTGGATGGCGTTGGGGTGGAGGCTGAGCTTTTGGCTGGAATGCCTCTCTATCGCGGCCACGAGGTGGCCGATCAGCCGTATCATACGCTCCTTCCTCCAGTTGGGGTAGTAACCTGCGCCTTGGGTAACTCTTGGAGGGACGCTCGGGTTTATATTCCTCGGCCGCGAGGACTTCAGTCCATTTGTTAGCTAGCAGATCTTGATCAGCTTGAAGCTGCTGCTATTTTTTCTTCAGGCTATTTGCCGTGGCCATAAGCCTGCGCTTGAAGCGCTCTTGTTCGACGGGATCCTCTGGTACGGCGAATTCATCGTCGCCGAGGCTTGCCTCATCTTCGGAGGGGGGCATGTAATTGTCATCCTCCTCCTCTCCGCCAGCCGCCCTCTCAGGAGAGCTGGATCCTTCATCCTCCTGCTCTAAATCTTGCTGGAGGGGATTGTTGTTGTCTTCGGCGCTATCCGAAGTGTTATTATCTCCTGTGCCGGTATCACCACTTTTGCTTTGGTGGGACTTAGAGCGGCGCCGCTGACGTCGGCGCTTGGGTTGCTTCTTGGAGGGGTCATCCTCCACTATCTCGTCGCCGTTGCCTTCATTGGGTGTATTCACCATGTATATGTCATACGATGAGGTGGCTTTCCAGTGCCCTATAGGTGCTGGTTCATGTTCGTCTCCTACATCGTCGTCCATACCGTCGATTTCTTTGGAGTCGAAGTCGAGCATGCCGGTTAAATCATCGACAGTGGCTACAAAGTGGGTGATGGGTGGGCGTCGAATTTCTTCATCGTCCGCATCCCAATCCTATTGGCCATAATCCGGCCAGGGCTCTCCTGACAAAGAGAGAGACCTTGGTGAATTCAGAATGTCGTCGAAGGGCGAGTGCTGAAAGATATCTGCAACGGTGAATTCCATGATCGGTGCCCAATCGGATTCGATTGGCGGTGGCGCGGATGGTTCAGGATCCGTAAGAGAGTCCGGCACCTTGGAGTCACGGGTTGCGTAGAGGATTATGCTGGTGTTTGGCTCGATCGCCGTTGAGACTGCAGCCCCTGAGGCGGTGTATAGCCACCCGTCCTCGATTGGCGCAGCTGGCTCCGAGCTAAGGGTCGGAGCTGATGTGGGCGCGGCCTCTGGGGTACCGTCCGGTGGCGACGACACAGAGGAACTCTCAATGAAAGCACCAATGTCGGTGTCAAAACCGACGGATCTCGGGTAGGGGGGCCCGAACTGTGCGTCTAGGCCGGATGGTAACAGGAGGCAAGGGACACGAAGTTTTACCCAGGTTTGGGCCCTCTTGATGGAGGTAAAACCCTACGTCCTGCTTGATTAATATTGAATATATGGGTGTTACAAGAGTAGATCTACCACGAGATCAGAGAGGCTAAACCCTAGAAGCTAGCCTATGGTATGATTGTATGTTGTGATTGTTGTCCTACGGACTAAAACCCTTCGGTTTATATAGACACCGGAGAGGGTTAGGGTTACACAAGGTCGGTTACAAAGGAGGAGATATCCATATACGTATTTCCTAGCTTGCCTTCCACGCCAAGTAGAGTCCCATCCGGACACGAGACGAAGTCTTCAATCTTGTATCTTCATAGTCTAACAGTCCGGCCAATGGAGATAGTCCGGCTGTCCGGAGACCCCCTAATCCAGGACTCCCTCAATGGGCATCTCCATAGCCCATTTATTAGCCTCGTTGATGTGAGACTTTCTCTTTTTTTGTCTTCTCCACATAACCCCCTCATTATATTCTATTCCACCCATAGTGCTATGTCCATGGCTCGCGCTCATATATTGCGTGAAAGTTTATATGTTTGAGATTACTAAAGTATGAAACAATTGCTTGGCTTGTCATCGGGGTTGTACATGATGAGAGCATTCTTGTGTGACGAAAATGAAACATGACTAAACTATATGATTTTGTAGGGATGAACTTTCTTTGGCCATGTTATTTTGAGAAGACATAATTGCTTAGTTAGTATGCTTGAAGTATTATTATTTTTATGTCAATATGAACTTTTCTCTTGAATCTTTCGGATCTGAATATTCATGCCACAATTAAGAAGAATTACATCAAAATTATGCCAAGTAGCACTCAGCATCAAAAATTCTGTTTTTATCATTTACCTACTCGAGGACGAGCAGGAATTAAGCTTGGGGATGCTTGATACGTCTCCAACGTATCTATAATTTTTGATTGCTCCATGCTATATTATCTACTGTTTTGGACATTATTGGGCTTTATTATCCACTTTTATTTTATTTTTGGGACTAACCTATTAACCGGAGGCCCAGCCCAGAATTGCTGTTTTTTTGCCTATTTCAGGGTTTCGAAGAAAAGGAATATCAAACGGAGTCCAAACGGAATGAAACCTTCAGGAACGTGATTTTCTCAATGAACAAGACCCAGGAGACTTGGACCCTACGTCAAGATACAAAAGAGGAGGCCACGAGGTAGGGGGCGCGCCTACCCCCCCAGGCGCGCCCTCCACCCTCATGGGCCCCCTGTTGCTCCACCGATGTACTGCGTTGGTTATCCCCGAAGAGGAAGGGATGATGCAGCAAAGTAGCGTAAGTATTTCCCTCAGTTTTTGAGAACCAAGGTATCAATCCAGTAGGAGGCTACGCGCGAGTCCCTCGTACCTGCACAAAACAAATAAATCCTCGCAACCAACGTGTTAAGGGGTTGTCAATCCCTACATGGCCACTTACGAGAGTGAGATCTGATAGATATGATAAGATAATATTTTTGGTATTTTTATGATAAAGATGCAAAGTAAAATAAAAGCAAAGTAAAAGCAAAAGGAAATAACTAAGTATTGGTAGATTAATATGATGAAGATAGACCCGGGGGCATAGGTTTCACTAGTGGCTTCTCTTGAGAGCATACGTATTCTACGGTGGGTGAACAAATTACTGTTGAGCAATTGACAGAATTGAGCATAGTTATGAGAATATCTAGGTATGATCATGTATATAGGCATCATGTCCAAGACAAGTAGACCGACTCCTGCCTGCATCTACTACTATTACTCCACTCGTCGACCGCTATCCAGCATGCATCTAGAGTATTAAGTTAATGAAAACAGAGTAACGCCTTAAGCAAGATGACATGCTGTAGAAGGATAAACTCATGCAATATGATGAAAACCCCATCTTGTTATCCTCGATGGCAACAATACAATACGTGCCTTGCTGCCCCTACTGTCACTGGGAAAGGACACCGCAAGATTGAACCCAAAGCTAAGCACTTCTCCCATTGCAAGAAAGATCAATCTAGTAGGCCAAACCAAACTGATAATTCGAAGAGACTTGCAAAGATAACCAATCATACATAAAAGAATTCAGAGAAGATTCAAATATTGTTCATAGATAGACTTGATCATAAACCCACAATTCGTCAGTCTCAACAAACACACAGCAAAAAGAAGATTACATCGAATAGATCTCCACAAGAGAGGGGGAGAACATTGTATTGAGATCCAAAAAGAGAGAAGAAGCCATCTAGCTACTAACTATGGACCCGTAGGTCTGAGGTAAACTACTCACACTTCATCGGAGGGGCTATGGTGTTGATGTAGAAGCCCTCTGTGATCGATGGCCCCTCCGGCGGAGCTCCGGAACAGGCCCCAAGATGGGATCTCGTGGATACAAAAAGTTGTGGCGGTGGAATTAGGGTTTTGGCTCCATATCTGATCGTTTGGGGGTACGTAGGTATATATAGGAGGAAGGAGTATGTCGGTGGAGCAACAAGGGGCCCATGAGGGTGGAGGGTGCGCCTGGGGGGGGGGGGGGGTAGGCGCGCCCCCTACCTCGTGGCCTCCTCTTTTGTGTCTTGACGTAGGGTCCAAGTCTACTGGGTCTTGTTCGTTGAGAAAATCACGTTCCCGAAGGTTTCATTCCATCTGGACTCCGTTTGATATTCCTTTTCTTCGAAACCCTGAAATAGGCAAAAACAGCAATTCTGGGCTGGGCCTCTGATTAATAGGCTAGTCCAAAAAATAATATAAAAGTGGATAATAAAGCCCAATAATGTCCAAAACAGTAGATAATATAGCATGGAGCAATCAAAAATTATAGATATGTTGGAGATGTATCAGTCACCCATCCTAACACTACTCCAAGCTGAGCACGCTTAACTTTGGAGTTCTGTCCGAATGGGCTCTCGGAAAAGAAGGAATTCCTTATTGATATGAGTAGTCTATCATCCCTAATAAGCCAGGCCATCACATACACCCCCACTCAGAGGAACCGGCGTCCTCGTTGGGCCACAAGAACGTTCCCTCTTGGCACATACGTTTGTGCATTCAGTCCGGTACATGTACCATGCCGTGTGCCACGACGGGTCACACACATCATGAACAACATGACCGCGCACCTGTCCGCAAACATCCGTGTAACCGTGAGGGTCGGCTCTGATACCAACTTGTAACACCCACGATGCGGCTATATCTCTCACGTGTCGGAGCACGACTTAGAGGCATAACCGCATGGTAGGCATGTCGCAAGAGGGGTAATCTTTACACATCCCATGCACTGAATAAGAAAGGTATAAAGAGTTGGCTTACAATCGCCACTTCACACTAATACAAAGTTAAACATACATCATCCATAATACAATCAAGGTCCGACTACGGAACCAAAGTAAAAGAAGACAACCCCAAATGCTAGATCCCCGATCGACCCGACTGGGCTCCACTACTGATCAACAGGAAACGAAACAACACAACGAACACGAGCTTCATCAAGATCCCACTTGAGCTGGGTTGCGTCATCTGCACTGGTATCATCGACACCTACAACTGACAACGCTATAAGAGGGGCTGAGCAAAGCGGTAATATAGCCAAACAACGGTTTGCTAGGAAAGGTGGGTTAGGGGCTTGACATGGCAATATGGGAGGCATGATAAAGCAAGTGGTAGGTATCGCGGCATAGCAATAGAGCGAACAACTAGCAAGCAAAGATAGAAGTGATTTTGAGGGTATGGTCATCTTTCCTGAGATCCCACAAGGAAGAAGAATGAGTCCATGAAGAAGACAAACAGACGTAGTCGAACGAATCCTCACAAACACGACGTTATCGGAACTAACCCGAAGAAGCAACACCGGAAAGAAGCAAACAACATAGTAAACAACCATCACATGACCATGGCATGATTCACAACCAAGTATGATGCATGTCCGGTTTAATGAAACATGGCATGGCAAAAATGCACAAAACAATCCCACAAATTAAGTGGAGCTCAATATGCAACGAGTTGCATATTGACGGAACACCACAACAATTATTTAGTTCTCTCCCGTTTAAGTACTCAAGAAAATTAAATGTTGGTTAGCATGGCAAGGGTGAAGCATATGAAAACTACCTATCTAGGCAAGTTTAAATGAGGCCAGAACAACAAACAACAAGTCCGGAAACTCCTAATGTGCATATTTTTAGGTTTGGTACTATTCTGCCCTAAACCAAATTTTAGAGTTATTAAACATGCAAAGTAATGCCACCATGTTAAACTAGGCATTTTTCTACCCCATTTACATATAAAGTTTGTTAAGTTTGGAGCTACGGTTATTTAGTTATGAATTAAATCATTTTAGCATGGCAATAGAGCAAATTTAAACAAACAACATTTTAAGCATTTAAAACATGGATGAAAGTAGCAAATTATTAATCTACACAAAATTCTAAGCATTTTTCATATTTGAAGTTTTTACATATGATGCATGGTTATAAAGTTATTAAATGCATGGACTATAGGGACTATTCTGTAAAACTGGTCTCTCTGGAAATTAGACAAAATCGCAGGTCAGAAAAAAAAACAATATGGGCCGAATCTGCTAGCCCAATTGTATACAGGAGGGGGCTCTGGAAGTGGCCTCACCACGGGCCTGGCCCAGCTCGGTGGGAGGAGGTCGGGCAGGCCGGCTGGTGCTGGGCCTGGGAGGCTGAGGCCCATGCGGTGACCCACGCGGGCGAGAGGGCTCATCTCCCCCGCGCGAGATCGAGCGAGGCCATGGCGTGGCCGGCGGCAGCTTGCAGCCGGCGGGGCAAGGGAGGTCTGGCGCGACGCGGGACAAGGCGGATCCGGGCATGGGGCCTCCGGATCTGGCCGTGGTGGTGGGAGGCGGCGACTGGCAGAGATCCAGGGCGGCGGCGATCCCTACGGGGAGAAGAGAGAGAGAGAGAGAGAGCGAGGTTAGAGAGAGATCGGGCCAGAGGAGGAAGAAGAGAGGAAGGAGGGAGAGACGGGCACGGCGACCTGGCTCCTGGGCGACTGAAGGAGGTCGCCGGTGGTGAGGTGAACGGCGACGGGGTCGGGCGGCGCTGGGGCAGAGGAGCTCAGCTCCTCCGAACCAGATCGGGGGCGAGGGAGCAGGAGGCGACGCGGTCAGGCCCCGATGGGCTCGCGCGGGCTCGGGCGGGGCCGCGGCTTGCTAAGGTCTGAGGTGGCGCTGCAGGATTGGTCGGGGTGACGCTGCGGGGTGAGGTGGCGCGCGCTGGTTGGTCCGGGCACGGTGGCGGCGGTGCCAAGTGGCGGGAAGGGGTTTGGCCGGCGCAGAATTCGAGGCGGCGGCGGCTAGGAGGTTAGGGAAGGCTAGGAGGGTAGGGTTTAGGCTAGGAATGGCCATAATTGGAAGGAGGGGGTCTATATGTAGCAAGGGGGGCTAGGGTTTGGGGGTTATCATCCGTTTTCAGGCATCGGATCTCGATCCGACGGTTCGGAGTGGAGGGGGTTTTAGGTGGGCTGCAGGTGGGCTGTGCAGAAGGCCAATGGCTGAGAAGAGAGGGAAGATGGCAGCCCGGCAAGGGTTTCGGAGACTGAAAATGTCCGACGATAGATCGACTACTATGTTGGAAATATGCCCTAGAGGCAATAATAAATTGGTTATTATTATATTTCCTTGTTCATGATAATCGTTTATTATCCATGCTAGAATTGTATTGATAGGAAACTCAGATACATGTGTGGATACATAGACAACACCATGTCCCTAGTAAGCCTCTAGTTGACTAGCTCGTTGATCAATAGATGGTTACGGTTTCCTGACCATGGACATTGGATGTCGTTGATAACGGGATCACATCATTAGGAGAATGATGTGATGGACAAGACCCAATCCTAAGCCTAGCACAAGATCGTGTAGTTCGTATGCTAAAGCTTTTCTAATGTCAAGTATCATTTCCTTAGACCATGAGATTGTGCAACTTCCGGATACCGTAGGAGTGCTTTGGGTGTGCCAAACGTCACAACGTAACTGGGTGGCTATAAAGGTACACTACAGGTATCTCCGAAAGTGTCTGTTGGGTTGGCACGAATCGAGACTGGGATTTGTCACTCCGTGTGAACGGAGAGGTATCTCTGGGCCCACTCGGTAGGACATCATCATAATGTGCACAATGTGACCAAGGAGTTGATCACGGGATGATGTGTTACGGAACGAGTAAAGAGACTTGCCGGTAACGAGATTGAATAAGGTATCGGGATACCGACGATCGAATCTCGGGCAAGTATCGTACCGATGGACAAAGGGAATTGAATACGGGATTGATTGAATCCACGACATCGTGGTTCATCCGATGAGATCATCGTGGAACATGTGGGAGCCAACATGGGTATCCAGATCCCGCTGTTGGTTATTTACCGGAGAGTCATCTCGGTCATGTCTGCATGTCTCCCGAACCGTAGGGTCTACACACTTAAGGTTCGATAACGCTAGGGTTATAGGGAAAGTGTGTACGTGGTTACCGAATGTTGTTCAGAGTCCCGGATGAGATCCCGGACGTCACGAGGAGCTCCGGAATGGTCTGGAGGTAAAGATTGATATATAGGAAGTATGTTTTGGCCACCGGAATTGTTCCGGGCATCACCGGTAGTGTACCGGGACCACCGGAGGGGTCCGGGGTTCCACCAGGTGGGGCCACCAGCCCCGGAGGCCTACATGGGCCAATAGTGGGAAGGGACCAGCCCCTAGGTGGGCTGGGGCGCCTCCCACCAAGGCCCAAGGCGCCTCCAAGAGGGGAAGGGGGCAAACCCTAGGGCAGATGGGCCCTAAGGCCCACCCTAGGTGCGCCTCCCCCTCTCCCCCTTGTGGCCGCCTCCCAGATGGGATCTAGGGGCTGCCGGCACCCCTAGGGAGGGAACCCTAGGTGGGGGCGCAGCCCCTCCCCTCCCCCTATATATACTTGAGGTATGTGGGCTGCCCAACACACGATTTGCTCTCCCTGTTGGCGCAGCCCTACCCCTCTCCCTCCTCGCCTCTCGTAGTGCTTGGCGAAGCCCTGTTGGAGTCCCGCGCTCCTCCACCACCACCACGCCGTCGTGCTACTGCTGGATGGAGTCTTCCCCAACCTCTCCTTCTCCCCTTGCTGGATCAAGGCGTAGGAGACGTCACCGGGCTGTACGTGTGTTGAACACGGAGGTGTCGTCCGTTCGGCACTAGGATCATCGGTGATTTGGATCACGACGAGTACGACTCCATTAACCCCGTTCACTTGAACGCTTCCGCTTAGCGATCTACAAGGGTATGTAGATGCACTTTCCTTCCCTCGTTGCTAGACTTCTCCATAGATTGATCTTGGTGATGCGTAGAAAATTTTGAATTTCTGCTACGTTCCCCAACAGTGGCATCATGAGCTAGGTCTATGCGTAGTTTCTATGCACGAGTAGAACACAAAGTAGTTGTGGGCGTCGATTTTGTCAATTTACTTGCTGTTACTAGTCTTATCTTGATTCGGCGGCATCATGGGATGAAGCGGCCCGGACCGACCTTACACGTACTCTTACGTGAGACTGGTTCCACCGACTGACATGCAGTAGTTGCATAAGGTGGCTAGTGGGTGTCTGTCTCTCCCACTTTAGTCGGATCGGATTCGATGAAAAGGGTCCTTATGAAGGGTAAATAGAAATTGGCATATCACGTTGTGGTTTTCGCGTAGGTAAGAAATGTTCTTGCTAGAAACCTATAGCAGCCACGTAAAAACTTGCAACAACAATTAGAGGACGTCTAACTTGTTTTTGCAGCATATGCCTTGTGATGTGATATGGCCAAAAGGATGTGATGAATGATATATGTGATGTATGAGATTGATCATGTTCTTGTAATAGGAATCACGACTTGCATGTCGATGAGTATGACAACCGGCAGGAGCCATAGGAGTTGTCTTAATTTATTTATGACCTGCGTGTCAACATAAACGTCATGTAATTACTTTACTTTATTGCTAAAGCGTTAGCCATAGTAGTAGAAGTAATAGATGACGAGACAACTTCAAGAAGACACAATGATGGAGATCATGATGATGGAGATCATGGTGTCATGCCGGTGACAACGATGATCATGGAGACCCGAAGATGGAGATCAAAAGGAGCAAAATGATATTGGCCATATCATGTCACTATTTGATTGCATGTGATGTTTATCATGTTTTACATCTTATTTGCTTAGAACGACGGTAGCTTAAATAAGATGATCCCTCACTAAAATTTCAAGAAAAGTGTTTCCCCTAACTGTGCACCGTTGCGAAGGTTCGTTGTTTCGAAGCACCACGTGATGATCGGGTGTGATAGATTCTAACGTTCGAATACAACGGGTGTTGACGAGCCTAGCATGTACACACATGGCCTCGGGACACATGCAAAACACTTAGGTTGACTTGATGAGCCTAGCATGTACAGACATGGCCTCGGAACACAGAAGACCGAAAGGTCGAACATGAGTCGTATAGAAGATACGATCAACATGAGATGTTCACCGATGTTGACTAGTCCGTCTCACGTGATGATCGGACACGGCCTAGTTGACTCGGATCATGTTTCACTTAGATGACTAGAGGGATGTCTATCTGAGTGGGAGTTCATTAGATGAACTCAATTATCATGAACATAGTCTGAATTGTCTTCGCAAATATATTGTAGATAAATAGCTCACGTTGTAACTCCCTGTTTCAATACGTTCCTAAAGAAAGACCAAGTTGAAAGATATTGTAAGCACTGATGCGGACTAGGTCCGTAGTCCGAGGAGTGTCCTCACTGCTACACAGAAGGCTTACGTCTTTGATGCACCGCTCGATGTGCAAACCCCTACAACGTCGTCTGTGGATGCTGTGAACACCTGACAGACACACTGATGACTACTTGATAGTTTAGTGCACCATACTTTACGGCTTAGAATCGGGATTCCAATGACGTTTTGAACGCCATAGAACATATGAGATGTTCCAAGAGCTGAAATTGGGATTTTAGGCTCATGCCCGTGTTGAGAGGTGTGAGACCTCTGACAAGTTCTTTAGCCAACAAGATGGAGGAGAATAGCTCAACTAGTGAGCATGTGCTCAGAATGTCTGGGTGCTACAATCACTTAAATCAAGTGGAAATTAAACTTCCAGATAAGATAGTGATTGATAGAGTTCTCTAGCCACTATCACTAAGCTACTAGATCTTCGTGATGAACTATGACATGCAAGGGATAGAGTTGATCCCGGAGCTGTTCGCGGTGCTTGAGACCGCAAAAGGTAGAAATCAAGAAGGAGCATCAAGTGTTGATGGTTTAACAAGACCACTGGTTTCAAGAAGGGCAAGGGCTAGAAGGGAAACTTCATGGATGGCAAACCAGTTGCCGCTCCAGTGAAGGAACCCAAGGTTGAACCCAAACTCGAGACTAAGTGCTTCTATTGTAAAGGGAACGGTCACTGGTAGCGGGATTACCCCAAATGCATGGTAGATAAGAAGGCTGGCAACTTCAACAAAATTTATACGTGTCATTAATGTGTACCTCACTAGTACTCCCAGTAGCACCTGGGTATTGGATACCGGTTCAGTTACTATTATTGGTGACTTGAAGCAAAAGCTATGGACTAAACGGAGACTGGCTGAGGGCAAGGTGACGATGTGTGTTGGAAGTGTTTCCAAAGTTGATGAGATCACCATCGCACGCTCCATCTGCCTTCGGGATTAGTATTGAACCTAGATAAATGTTATCAGGTGTCTACATTGAGCATGAATATGATTAGATCATGTTCATTGCAATACGGTCATTCATTTAAGTTAGAGAATAATGGTTATTCTGTTTACATGAATGATACCTTTTATGGTCATGCACCCTATGTGAATGGTTCATTGAATCTCGGTCATGGTGATACACATGTTCACGCCAAAAGATATAGAGTTAATAATGATAGTACCACTTTCTTGTGGCACTGCCGCTTAGGTCATATTGGCGTAAGATGCATGAAGAAACCCCGTATCGATGGATGTTTGGATTCACTTGATTTTGAATCGCTTGACACATGCGAGCCATGCCTCATGGGCAGGATGACTAAGACCCCGTTTTCAGGTACAATGAAACGGGCAAGTGACTTGTTGGAAATCATGCATGCTGATACGTGTGATCCAATGAGAATTGAAGCGTGCGGTGGATATCGCTATTTTCTCATCTTCACTGACGATTTGAGTAGATATAGGTATATTTACTTAATGAAGCACAAGTCTGAAATGTTTGAAAAGTTTAAGCGATTTCAGAGTGAAGTTAAGAATCATCATAACAAGAAGATCAAATTCCTACGATCTGATCAATGAGAATTTCTGAGTTATGAGTTTGGCAAACACTTAAGACATTGTGGAATTGTTTCACAATTGAAGCCACCTGGAACACCATAGGGTAATGGTGTGTCCGGACGTCATAGTCGAACCCTATGAGGTATGGTGCGATCTATGATGTCTCTTACCAATCTACCATTTTCATTTTGAGGTTATGCGTTAGAGACAGCTGCATTCACTTTAGATAAGACACCATCTAAGTCCGTTGAGACGACATCATATGAACATTGGTTTGGCAAGAAACCAAAGTTGTCGTTTCTTAAATGTTTGGGGCTGCGATGCTTAAGGCTTCAGCCGGATAAGCTCGAACCCAAAGCGGACAAACACATCTTCATAGGATACCCAAGGGTGACAGTTGGGTATACCTTCTATCTCAGATCCGAGGGCAAATTGTTTGTCGCTAAGAACGGGTCCTTTCTCAAGAAGGAGTTTCTCTCAAAAGAATTGAGTGGGAGGAAGATAGAACTTGATGAGGTTGTCGAACCTTTATTTCAACAGAAAGTGATGCAACACAGAAAGATGTTTTCTGTGGCACCCACATCTGTTGAATAGGAAGTTAATGATAGTGATCATGAAGCTTCGGATCAAGTTGCTATCGAACCTCGTAGGTCGACAAGGATATGTACTACTCCTGAGTGGTACGGTAATCCTGTCTTAGATATCATGTTGTTAGACAACAATGAACCTACGAACTATGGAGAAGCGATGGTGGGCCCGTATTCCGACAAATGGTTAGAAGCCGTGAAATCCGAGATAGGATCCATATATCAGAACAAAGTATGGACTTTGGTGGACTTGCCCGATGATCGACAAGCCATAGAGATAAATGGTTCTTTAAGAAGAAGACGAACGTGGGCGGTAATGTTACCGTCTATGAAGCTCGACTTGTGGGAAAGAATCTTTTCACAAGTTCAAGGAGTTGACTACGATGAGAATTTCTCACCCGTAGCGATGCTTAAGTCCGTCGGATTCATGATAGCATTAGCTGTATTTTTCGATTATGAAATCTTACAGATGGATGTCAAAACAAGTTTTCTTACCAGTTTTCGTAAGAAAAGTTGTATGTGATACAATAAAAGGTTTTGTCGATCCTAAGGATGCTAAAAGGTATGCTGGCTCCAGCAATCCTTCTATGGACTAGAGCAAGCATCTCGGAGTCGGAATATATGCTTTGATGGAGTGATCAAAGCTTTTAGGTTTATACAATGTTTGCTAGAAACTTGTATTTACAAGAAAGTGAGTGGGAGCACTACAAAATTTCTGATAAGTGTATGTGGATGACATATTGTTGATCCGAAATAATGTAGAATTTCTGGAAAGCATAAATGGTTGTTTGAAAGAGTATTTTTCAAAGGAAGACCTGGATAAAGCTGCTTACATATTAGGCATCAAGATCTATAGAGATAGATCAAGACGACTGATGGTACTTTCAAAGAACACACACCTTGACATGTTTTGAAGGAGTTCAAAATAGATCAGTCAAAGAAGGGGTTCTTACCTGAGTTGTAAGGCGTGAAGTTGAGTAAGACTCAAAGCTTGACCATGGCATAAGAAAGAGAAAGGACGAAGGTCGTCCCCTATGCTTTTGTCATAGGCTCTATACGGTATGCCATGCTGAAGTACCGCACCTGATGTGTGCCTTGCCACATGTCTGGCAAGAGGGTACAAAGGTGATCTAGGAGTAGATCACCAGATAGCGGTCAAAATTATCCTTAGAGGAATAAGGAAGTGTTTCTCGGTTATGGAGGTGATAAAGAGTTCGACGTAAAGAGTTACGTCGATGCAAGCTTAACACCTATCCGGATAGCTCTGAGTAGAGATATCGGATACGTATAATGAAGCAATAATTTGGAATAGCTCCAAGTGGAACGTGGTAGCAGCATCTACGATATAAAGTTTTGCGAAATACATAGGGATCTGAATATGGCAAGACCCGTTGACTACAACCTCTCTCACAGCATAACATGATCAAACCCAAAACTCTTTGAGTGTTTATCACATAGTGATGTGAACTAGATCATTGAGTCTAGTAGACTCTTGGATGTTGGTCACATGGCGATGTGACCTGCGAGTGTTGATCACATGGCGATGTGAACTAGATTATTGACTCTAGTGCAAGTGGGAGACTGTTGGAAATATGCCCTAGAGGCAATAATAAATTGGTTATTATTATATTTCCTTGTTCACGATAATCGTTTATTATCCATGCTAGAATTGTATTGATAGGAAACTCAGATACATGTGTGGATACATAGACAACACCATGTCCCTAGTAAGCCTCTAGTTGACTAGCTCGTTGATCAATAGATGGTTACGGTTTCCTGACCATGGACATTGGATGTCGTTGATAACGGGATCACATCATTAGGAGAATGATGTGATGGACAAGACCCAATCATAAGCCTAGCACAAGATCGTGTAGTTCGTATGCTAAAGCTTTTCTAATGTCAAGTATCATTTCCTTAGACCATGAGATTGTGCAACTCCCGGATACCGTAGGAGTGCTTTGGGTGTGCCAAACGTCACAACGTAACTGGGTGGCTATAAAGGTACACTACAGGTATCTCCGAAAGTGTCTGTTGGGTTGGCACGAATCGAGACTGGGATTTGTCACTCCGTGTGAACGGAGAGGTATCTCTGGGCCCACTCGGTAGGACATCATCATAATGTGCACAATGTGACCAAGGAGTTGATCACGGGATGATGTGTTACGGAACGAGTAAATAGACTTGCCGGTAACGAGATTGAATAAGGTATCGGGATACCGACGATCGAATCTCGGGCAAGTATCGTACCGATGGACAAAGGGAATTGAATACGGGATTGATTGAATCCATGACATCGTGGTTCATCCGATGAGATCATCGTGGAACATGTGGGAGCCAACATGGGTATCCAGATCCCGCTCTTGGTTATTGACCGGAGAGTCATCTCGGTCATGTCTGCATGTCTCCCGAACCCATAGGGTCTACACACTTAAGGTTCGATAACGCTAGGGTTATAGGGAAAGTGTGTACGCGGTTACCGAATGTTGTTCGGAGTCCCGGATGAGATCCCGGACGTCACGAGGAGCTCCGGATGAGATCCCGAACCCATAGGGTCTACACACTTAAGGTTCGATAACGCTAGGGTTATAGGGAAAGTGCGTACGCGGTTACCGAATGTTGTTCGGAGTCCCGGATGAGATCCCGGACGTCACGAGGAGCTCCGGAATGGTCCGGAGATAAAGATTGATATATAGGAAGTATGGTTTTGGCCACCGGAATTGTTCCGGGCATCACCGGTAGTGTATCGGGACCATCGGAGGGGTTCGGGGTCCACCAGGTGGGGCCACCAGCCCCGGAGGCCTACATGGGCCAATAGTGGGAAGGGACCAGCCCCTAGGTGGGCTGGGGCGCCTCCCACCAAGGCCCAAGGTGCCTCCAAGAGGGGAAGGGGGCAAACCCTAGGGCAGATGGGCCCTAAGGCCCACCCTAGGTGCGCCTCCCCCTCTCCCCCTTGTGGCCGCCTCCCAGATGGGATCTAGGGGCTGCCGCCACCCCTAGGGAGGGAACCCTAGGTGGGGGCACAGCCCCTCCCCTCCCCCTATATATACTTGAGGTATGTGGGCTGCCCAACACACGATTTGCTCTCCTTGTTGGCGCAGCCCTACCCCTCTCCCTCCTCGCCTCTCGTAGTGCTTGGCGAAGCCCTGCTGGAGTCCCGCGCTCCTCCACCACCACCACGCCGTTGTGCTGCTGCTGGATGGAGTCTTCCCCAACCTCTTCTTCTCCCCTTGCTGGATCAAGGCGTAGGAGACGTCACCGGGCTGTACGTGTGTTGAACACGGAGGTGCCGTCCGTTCGGCACTAGGATCATCGGTGATTTGGATCACGACGAGTATGACTCTATCAACCCCGTTCACTTGAACGCTTCCGCTTAGCGATCTACAAGGGTATGTAGATGCACTTTCCTTCCCTCGTTGCTAGACTTCTCCATAGATTGATCTTGGTGATGCGTAGAAAATTTTGAATTTCTGCTACGTTCCCCAACATACTATTGCCGCTAAATTTATCCGCTGGGGCATCAAACGAACTCCGAATGCGATGAAACATGGCAGGCGACCTACTAACAACATAACAACACCGCATGCCAACTTTCAACCCATTCCGAGAACATTTTCCGGCCACTTATAAAATAATATTTCGGACGTGCCGCAAGCACGTGCAAGTGTGTCTGGACTCAGAACGGACAACGGAAGAAACGGGGAGGCCGGGACGGATGCAAGCTTTGAAAACATGATGATGTGCACATGATGACATGACAAGATGTGACACGCAAGCGAATGACATGGCAACAACAACGAATAACTGTAAGACACCTAGCGCAACGGACTCGGGGCGTCACAACACTCCACCACTACGAGAGGATCTCGTCCTGAGATCTAGGATGGCACCGGAGAGAAACGGAAAAGGAAGAGGAGAGGTAAACTAAGTTGCTTCTTTGACAAACGAGTGAAACCAAAGAATCTTGAGAGGTTGAACAAATTAAAAGAAAGAAAAAACACAATAAAGTTGAACGAATTTGAGAGCACTCCGGTAGAAAACAGAAAAAAGGAACATTACTAGAACCTTGTAGGTTGAAAGACATAAGAAAAATGGCTGCAATGGATAAGAAGTATATGCAAGCACTCTGGTAGAAACGAGATGTACAAAGAACGATAAGGATCAATTATGACAACACTCCGGTTGAAAATGGAGGGCAGTAATATGAACTTGATAAAAAATGAAGGCACTTGGATGTGAGTCCGGTTAGAAGAGGAATGATAGCCACAACACTCCGGTGCGCTCCTCACCTGCCCCGGCCGATGCGTTTGCGCCAAGCTCAGTTGTAGTAATCAATCAAAAGGGTTGTTGAAGCGGCGAGAGTGAAAGAGAGATTTGAGGTAAGAAATAAGAAAAATAGAGTATGCTTTTCATGAACCCCACTACAAATCGGACGTCAATTTTTTGACCATGGAAAATCAAACTTTTGTATAACAATTTGTGTTTGCCGAGAATAGCAAGTTTAGTTGACAAGCACGGTAAATCCGTCTGAGTTCATTTTTTTTCCAGTCGTGCTCGTAATCTATATCTATCATCCTCACGCCAATTAAATGTGCCTAAAAAACATTTGATTTGCCATGTTTAAAAATATCATGCCAAATTTCTAGCATTACTCTTTTTATTAGGCTGACACATGGGCCCCATGTTGAGGTGGCGGTATAAGTCTTTTTTTTTTGATCGTATGGCGGTATAAGCCCACGGTGTAAACCGCCTCTCGACAACATTGCGAGGGGGGGTTGTAGCCGAATTGTGAGACTCGAGGGGTATATACACCTCCCCGTCCGGCCCAGCCTAGAGTTCCAGCAAAATCCCCAATCCCGCAGAGCACGCTCCCTCCGCCCCTCGTTTCCCCACCCACCAGCCTAGGGTTCCGGCGAGATGAAGCAGCAGGATGGAGCTAGCCCGGCGTGAGCCCTCTCTCCCTCTCTCTCCCTCCCTCCTCGTACCGTCCGTCCGTCGGCTCGTTTTCTGCATCTCGACTGCCGAGACGTGCTTTCGCTGATTATGATTTCTTGTTTTTCCTCTGGGGCGGATTCGTGCAGCAAGATGTTCATCGGCGGGCTCTCCAGGCAGACAAGCATGGGTACGTGCAGATCCGTTCTAGACTTGACCTTGTAGCTTGTTTACTTGTTATCCTGCCGCAAGCTTCTCGAATTCGTTAGGTTCCGTTCGTATTCTTTCAGATCTAGTTCGTTGTTTGCCCTAGATGTCGATTTACCTTGTTGTGGAGGCTTGTAGCCTCGCAGATCCAGCGGATGGCAGTCTGTTTGTTCGCAAAAAAGTTGTGATTTGGTTGGATCGTCGTTAGGGCATGCGAATTGTTAGGATACACGGCGTTGCAGTTAGATATGAAGGGGGGTAGACCTGGAAGTTCTGTTATGGAGTCTATTTGGGTAGAAAGAAGTGAATTGTTTGTTGGAAAATCATTAAACGATACTGGGTGCATATGTTAACTGATTAATTAAAAAAGAAACACTTCTGTGTTATTAAAGAAACGAAATTGCTTCATATACGGCGTTCTATATCCGATTTCCATCCGCTGTCATGCATCGTCGGATTTGCTTGTGACGTTGGATCGAAGGGTCACGACTCAGTGTCGTACATGCATCGGACGAGAAACTGTCGTATGTACATTGTGGGATTTGTGAACACATGTCGCACAGTAGGATTTTTTATGCAGTTATTAAGTCGAGCAATAGTTAAAGCGTTCCACAACTGATATTCACTTTCTTCTTATGTCTTATTATCTTGGTAGGACCTAAAACGCTAACCTTTACGATATTTTTGAACCTGTTAAGCAGGTTACTTTGGTGCTTGATGATGAGTTAGCATACCAATGTAGATGTTTTAATGCTGTTTTGTTCTCCTGTTGAACACCGACTCGCTACTAATTGATTTGCTTGTTTCTTGACGTGCAGGTACGTTCAAAGAGTACTTCGGGAAGTACGGGGAGATAATCGATGCGGTAATAATGAAGGACCGCCATACCCAAAAGCCTAGAGGCTTTGGATTTATTACCTATTCAGATCCTGCTATTGTTGACAGAGTGATTGAAGATAACCATGTCATTGATGGCAAGCAGGTACACTCCGTGGTTCCTATTACTGCTGGAATTATATCAGTTCACATGGGAGTTCATCGCTTTTCCTTGCATTTTTTAGTACGCAAGTCATATGTTATGAAGTTTAAGATCCTTGACTATGCCACAGCAAAAAAAAAGCAGTTCTATCTTTAATGGGGTTTCTTTTTAAGAATCAAAAAGCTTAAAGCCCCCAGTGTCACTTCAAACTAACTAGACATAATATGAAAATTCCAGGTCGAAATTAAAAGGACTATCCCGAAGGGTGCTGCCCCCCTGAAAGATTTCAAGACAAAGAAGATTTTTGTTGGCGGATTGCCTACTGCTCTAACAGATGGTATTATGTGTTCTTTTTTTTACTGCCAGTTAGCTTCGTTGCTCTGGATAATTAGGTTGAAGTCCTCAACTTGTTGATTTAACAGGTGAATTCAAGGACTTCTTTTCAAAGTTTGGAAAGGTGGTGGAACATGAGATCATCTGTGATCATTCGACCAACCGGTCACGAGGATTTGGATTTATAGTGTTTGATGCAGAAAAAACTGTAGATGAATTGTTAGCTAAGAAAGGCAATAAGATTGATCTAAATGGTACTCAGGTGAGACTTCGTTGGTGCTTTCTAAACTTTCGTGAGCTTAGTTTCGTGCAACACACACTAATAATTAGTACGGGCCTCCAGTTACTTGGAGTAATCACACCATATTCGCCTGATTTGCTCTTTCGTTTGAGTCGCCAGTTGTGTTCTTACATAGGTGGCAGATTATTAGCACTCCATTCTTGGAAGTAAATAGAATTGAAAGAGACATAGGTTGACTTTCTTGCTTTGCTGTAGGTGGAGATCAAGAAGGCAGAACCAAAGAAACCCTCTAACCCACCTCATTCACTTGATAGCAAACCTAGGAGATCTCCTTATGCAGATGGTTATGATGGATTTGCCAGCCGTTACAACAATGGTGGTCGCCTTGCCCCCTATAAATCACCTGGTTTTGGCGCTAGGCCTGGCAGCTACAGTAGTGCTTATGTTCCTGGCAGCTACAGTAGTGCTTATGTTCCTGGTGACTATAGTAGCGGCTATGGTGGTTATGATGGAGCATTTGGAGGTTATCATGGAGAATCGTCGCTCTACTCCAGTCGTTTTGGTGGCAGTTATGGTGGTGGTTTAGGTGGTGCATATGGGCGTGATGCTGTGCCTTATGGCACGTCTAGCTATGGGCCTAGTTATGACTCTTCAGGTGCCAGTGCCGATCCTAGTGTTAGGTCTGGCATGGGTGGACTCTATGGTGCTAGGGGAGGCTATGGTAGCAGCAGTGGTGGTGGTGCTACTGGTCGCTACCATCCATATGCAGGGTAAGCCTGTGGATGGTCAATGCTAGATGAGAACTTAAGAGATATCACCTGCAGCTAGAAGAACCTTGTGATCTGCTTAGTTTGCTACTCCATGGTTGTAGAACTTAAAGGCGTTGTTTAGTGTTTGAAATTTAAACATACTGAAGTTGAAATTTAGACTTAACTCAAGACTTGTGCATGTTTCTTTCGGTTAGATGCCAAGTTCCATGTGAAATCGCTTGCTATATTGGTTTTGCTTGTTTTTGGTTGTTGATTTGGAAGTTGCTTCACATACAGCATTGCCAACGTATCCACCATCACAATTTTCAATTGCTGATCCTATAGTGCTCTAGGTTGCTGATCATTTAATTTCCCTTCTTTGGGATGACATTATGGTCCTTTCTTGTAATAAGCTAGTTTAGGCCTTTGTCAGTTAATCCTCTTCCCAAGGGGATTGGAGAGGGTTAGACCTCTGGTTTGCAGGAATCTCATAGGAATTCTGTAGGATATGATTTCTATAGGAAATTTCCCTTTGATCCCTTTGTAGCATTGGTAACTTTTTCAAAGGAAAATAAACATTACGCAAGACTCAATGGAAAAAAAAAATCCTATCCCGTGAACCAAGATTTAACCCCCCTCAGCCCTCTTCCATCCCCACCAAACTGAGTGTGCCCTTGGTTGCATTGTGAACTTGTGTTTAAATCTGAAGATTTTGGTTTGTCGAGTTTACATGTTCAATTATACCATTATTTCTTATGTTCTGATGTGTGTAACATTGTAGTAAGCACTTTTTCACGTCTTTCAATTATTAATGTTGTGAACTAAATGTCTCCGCTTCTGAGATATGGAACTAAATTGACGTATTCATGTGTTCAATGGTTTGATAGAAGCCCTGGCAAAAAAAGAAAAAGGTTAATAGAAGCATGATCATCCATGACCCAAAGTATATCACACCTAATTATTGTAGAAGCCTCTCACCAAAGAAGCCTAGGATGGGAGAAAACCACGAAGTCGCTAGTGTGTCTTTGGTCATGGTAGCAGCCTACCAGTTCCTAATATGTAGGCCGTCCACCTTCACGGTGAAGGGGAGATCCGCCGAGTCGGTGTTTAGAATATAGCTTCGCCAATATCATGGCACAAGTTTCCTCAAAAAATAAAAGATAAAAAAAATCATGGCAGAACTTCTCATGAACACGCATGGGTGTTAAAGCTGGCTTGCAATTTGTCACGTGAGTGCGCTAAGTAGATCAACGCCGTACCTTTCTTTCACAATCACAGGATTGTGAGCCACTTCACTGCCCAAGACGTTAATCATATAGTGGTGTGGTTATTTTGTTAGGCAAAAATGCTTAAGGAAAATATTCTACGGCTGTCTTTGCATGCCACAGAAAGGGCTAGACGATTGGATCACTCACTCTTCTTAGAAGGAAGACACAAAATGGGCCCAGCTTAAAATTAATAAAGCCCTCGACTGGCTATAGGGGCAAGGCAAAGTTGGATCACTTAATTGCATAATTTCCCTATAACACTTTGTTTGCTAAAGCTTTCTATCAAGATGCGCCGGGCCAGGTGGGTGGCCGTCGATGCATAGGCCAAGGCCGTACGGGCACTCGTGCCCCCTCGTCCCCGATGGAGGTGTGGTTGAGGAGGTCAAAGCACCGCTGGTGATTGGTGAGGTCGTGCAAAGATTACTATAGCCACAATCAGGTTCGATAGTGCGTCGTGTGTGAGGTGATGTGACCGGCAGCGGTGAACGAGCAGAACAACCGTCGTCGTTGCCTAGGGGAGGGCTGTCTCGTTTGTGATGGTCATAGTTATTTTCGACATTTCTATGTGCGGATTAGACGCGGTGGCACATGGGTTAGTGTAGCTAGGTGGTGGTGAGGTTTGCCAAATCAGATGGATTTGGCGCGATGCATCGGGCATCGGGTTGGTCACATTGGGTGGTTGTGCGAGGTGCAACCCTCTCCCCCGCTGCTACCGATGATAGTTGTCGAGATGGCGCATCTCATTTTGGTAATTTCCATTTTTTCCCCTTTGGCCGGCTAGTTTCGTGTGAATAGATAGAGTGGTGGGTGGTGACTATGGCGACAAACATCGTGGATGTGTTTTCTTCGGGTGAAAACTCAGGATCTTGCCTTGTTGCTTGATCAGGCAATGTCAATGTTGTTACCTTATTGAATTGCCTATGTTGTTACCTTAATGAAAGTGTTTTGACCCCTTCAAGGGTGATATCCCATTGGCCCGACACATCTGTTTGGACCAACCAACAGGCGCGATTCCTTCTTGAAGTCGTTGTCTTGGAGCTTTGCGTCCTTTTTTCTTCTAAAATATTGTGGTGCATTTGGTGGTATGACATGGAGATGTTGTGAGGCATGTCCCATTTCCTATGTGGGTGGACTCAATTTTTATGATGCTCCTCTTTGTAAGCTGATTTGTTTGGTATTATCAATAATTGGTAACATATGCTTGTGTGCATCCCTCGATATAGAGGGCCTTCCCTCCCCTCTTTCTAAAAAAAGAACTTGAGATCATTGTAATTGAGGCAGGCATGCTGCCATCAACATCTTCACCCAAATTCTACCTTTGCATTTCTCAATATGGCAAGTCACATATGCGAGTAACCAACAAATTATCATCATAGCACGTATATGCTTTGCAGAAACAATTTTTTCCACTGTCCGATAGCTCGTTGAGATTGGCCAAGAAGAATCAACAAGGCAAGCCTAAAAACTGTCACCAGCTAGCTCTTTAGGAGTGACTTTGTCACAAGCTCACGTGGTAAAAATAACTAGCTCCTACCGTGCCAGGGTGACCAGGCAAAGTACGCAAGAATGTGGTCTGACCGTCGCAGCGTTGGAATCTCTACAGCAAAAGAAGGTTACGAGGCTACACTTATTTCCGCGTGCAAAACCTCAACAGCATATCGACGGCCGATACATCCTTGTTTTTTGTTGCGAGATGACGGCCTATACATCTACTTCCTCCGTCTCAAAATAAATGATTCAAGTTTGTACTAACTTTATACTCCTATTAAAGTTATAAAATTGAGTCATTTATTTTGGCAGGAAGGGAGTATTTTTTTAGGGAATGCCAGTATGGCTTACTTTATTGACCAAATAAGAACACTTACATCATTCACAAGAGACACATTAATGAAAGACAGAGGATCATCTATTACAAGATAAATAGTTATCTTATTTTTTTAGAATGATAGTTCTCATAGCTATACTTGGCAATTTCATGTGCGACTCCATTGGCCTCCCGAAGACAATGAGTAAGCCGGGCATTGCCCATCTCCATGATCAAATCAGCGTAGTCTGCAAACATTGTAGCTCCTTCATACCACCATGTACTTCCTCCACCACGAGCATCAATTACTTCTAAACAGTCCGATTCCGTCACAGCATGTTGGAGGCCTAAAGAAGACGCCAAAGGTAATCCTTCTTTCATTGCCAAGGACTCCATCATCAGGGCGACTAAGCATAGGGGACAAATGAACATGATGTGGCAATAAAATTCCCATACCCGTCCTCCGTAATTGCGCCTATTGCTCCATCTCCTTGATCACTATGGTACATAGGAAGCATCTACGGCCGATACATCTAACTATGAGAATTATGAATAATTTGCCAATAAATTTCAAAACTAGACCTCATCAACACACTCGTCGCGGTAGCATCAACATGCGCACGCCATAGCAGCCCACCAACCTCCGGCCCACCAAGCTCCCCGTGATTGGAACCCCGCTGCCCGCACCACGCCGGCTTTGCCTGGCAACGCACCCCGGCTGTGGTGAGAGGGGCGGTAGACGGGTTGGTGGCTAGGGTTTCTAGTCACCTCGTGAGACCTCGTAACGCTTCGTGTACCGTCTGAACGAAAAAAACTAAAATATTAAAATGCACAAAGAAGAGGTCAGATTGGAGGGGCTACAATTCAAGGTCCTCCTATTCTTGGAACACGTCTTGCGATGCACATTAACAACACTCGGACATAGCCCATGTTACATCTACACGTCCACGTCCTGATTCTTATAAAATTACGAACTTCCTAGTTCAACATTGCAACGTAGGCTCGCTCTGTTTTCCTCCTCCTTGGCACTAAGCAGTATTTGCAGCACATGGTTTTGGTTTCATCGCTAAACTCTCGGCAACTTATATAACGCACATGTCACCAGCGATTATATATTATTATTCAGAAGCAATGTTCACTCCCGTGCGTAAGCCAATGCGCGTCGCCAACGTAAACAAAAATCATGGCAGCTCCAAGAATATTATCTGCCGAGAAATTCCAATCATGCCCTTCTGTGCCAAAAGTCAAGTCAGCGGACCAATCACAGTCCGCCGAGCTCACCAAAGCCATCCCCCCCCTTTCCCCAGCCAGTTTCCTCATCACTTGCCCCCGATGGCCTGCCCTCCCCGCCGCCTCTGACCCCGCCCCGCCGGAGCGCCGCCGGGATCTCGACCGGAGATGCCGATGCCGCCGCCGCCGCCCCCTCCCCCGCCGCCGGAGCCCCCGCAGCTCCACGGCGTGGTCATCATCACCCTCCCGCCCCCCGACCAGCCCTCCAAGGGCAAGACCATCACCGCCTTCACCTACACCGACGAGCCGGGCGCCGGCGCTCCGGCCCCGCCGCTGAACCGGGGACCTCCGATGGCTACCGCGGGGAGGGAGGCCAGGCGATCGAGGCGGGCGGTCTCGCGGCGCGCGGGGGCGATGGTGCTCGTGCTGGGCGCGCTCGCGCTCGCGGCCTACTACAGCTTCTACTCGGACGTGGCCGTGCAGTTCCTCGGGATGGAGGAGGAGGAGGCGCAGAAGGAGCGGAACGAGACCAAGTCGTTCCTCTTCCAGCTCTACCCCAAGGCGCACCAGGGCCGCGCGCTGCGGGAATTCGGCAACATCAAGCTCGCCGCCAAGAGGGTCGATGACGGCGGCGGCAGGAAGGTCACGAAGAAGCTGGATGTCAAGGGGGCGACATCGGCTGGGACTAACTCCACGGTTCTGCTCCCGATCAAGGGCAATGTGTTCCCCGATGGGTGCGTACCAATTCTTCAGAAGTTTAATTTGACTCCAAGAGTAAATTTTACTCCGTTGCCTTATGATTCAATTTCAAGAAAGAGGGGGGTTGCTTTTGATGATCAGATGTACTAAAACAGGTTAGATCCCTCTTTGGGAGTGGATGGACAAAGCGAACTTTTAGAATTTAGATCCCTCTTAATGCTTTTATATCACAAAATTGGGTTCAATCTGATCCCAAGAAAATGTTTGGGTGATGTGATGATACTATTTTGATTTAGTAAGTACTAAAACAGGTTAGAAGTTTCGCTTTCAACAAATTGCACATTTCTGTTCCATATACTAGTAAATTATATGTCCATTGCCATGCGAGAGTTAAGATAATCAAATTACAACCAACGATCGGTATATTGTTACTTTATTATGATAGACAGATGAAATCATTTTAGGCATATGCGTGAAGTATAAGATGCAAAACTCGGGTAAAATATATCCAGTGTGTTTTGTCTAGGTGTATTTTTGGGTATATCATATTAAAATATTAAGAATAGCTACTTCTGTATCTGGAAAGATAAGTATGATTTATGAAGGCACATCCATAGCCATAAAGAAATAATGGATGATAGTTAGATAGAAAAGTAGTTAAGAGAGTCTAGATATGGAAGAGTCTAGAACAAAGTAGAAGTGTGTTTAAGTTTTGTGCAAAATGTCCATAGGGCTTAAGCCCAGCCATAGAATCTTCTAGGTAGTACACATGGCAGAATCTGGTGTAGTAAAGAGAATATCCAATGCTCAGCAACACTCGGATTGGCCACCTCTACCGTCTGATCGACTTCATCCAACAGTTGTTTTTCAAAGTTATTCGTACATATATGAAGAACTTAAGGTGTAGTTAGTTTAGTTGTACTGGTGTAGGCTGTAATGAGTATATACATCAAAGCTAGAAAGTCCTTTTATGTTCCAGAAATGCAATTCTGCTCCCAAGGTCATAAGCAGACAGTTCTTAAGGTCTGAGGATCTATCATTTTTAGTTAAGGCTACTATTTATGCTAATGTGTCTGATATATTTATAGCCTATTTACCAGAATAATCTCTATATTCGATGGACTGTTCTCTATCCATAAAAGGCTACTATTTATGCTAATGTGTCTGATAGTAAGCCATGCTCTCTTATTTTAGATTTCTATAAAGCTGGGTCTGCAGCTGTTGAGGCTAATATTATCTTACCCCGATTGCAGGCAGTATTACACATCTATCTTTGTTGGCAATCCACCAAGACCTTATTTCCTTGATGTTGATACTGGAAGTGATTTAACATGGATTCAGTGTGACGCACCATGCACAAACTGTGCCCAAGTAAGAAATTTAACAAATCTGGATGTTTGAGTATATCAGTTTGTGATTAGCTGCGCTATTCTATCCAAGTTTATTCAACTGCTCTAAAAAAATATGTACCGCAATTGCAGGGACCTCATCCTTTATATAAGCCAGCAAAAGAAAAGATAGTCCCTCCCAGGGATTTGCTATGTCAAGAGTTGCAAGGCGATCAGAACAACTGCGAAACATGCAAGCAATGTGACTATGAGATTGAATATGCCGATAGAAGCTCGTCTATGGGTGTTCTTGCAAAGGATGATATGCATCTAATCGCTACAAATGGTGGAAGGGAAAAGCTAGACTTTGTATTTGGGTACGGTCAAACCTTTTAGGAGATGACCCTTTTGCACATTCCTGATACATTAGAGCAAATGCTTTTAAATGATCTAAGTATCTTACTGGTTTTTATCTACCAAATAGGTGTGCATATGATCAGCAAGGCCAGCTTTTGTCCTCGCCAGCAAAGACCGATGGGATTCTTGGTCTTAGCAGTGCAGCAATAAGCCTTCCTAGTCAGCTGGCCAGCAAAGGAATTATTTCCAACATTTTCGGTCATTGTATCACTAGAGAAACAAATGGTGGGGGGTACATGTTTCTGGGTGATGATTATGTACCAAGATGGGGAATGACATGGGCTCCTATTCGAGGTGGTCCAGAGTAAGTTGCATCCTCCTTTTTAAAAGTTTATTAATTGCATGCACTGCCATTATTAGCATTTTTCTTTGGCTCCTAAATCACACACATAATGAACTTGTATTTTTGTTGCAACAATCCTTGAAAACCTTGCGCTGTTCTTTGATGATTTTGGTTTTCAATATTGTCAGCAACTTATACCACACAAAAGCCCAGAAAGTAAATTATGGAGATCAGGAGCTCAGCATGCATGGGCACGCAGGAAATTCTGTTCAAGTGATTTTTGATAGCGGGAGCTCATATACATACCTTCCAGAGGAAATGTATAAAAACCTTATTGATGCTGTAAGTCTCATTAATTATTCGTTTGGGTGAAGTTATCCGATTTCATTTACTAACTTTGTGTCTTGTAACATGTCAGATTAAGGATGATTCTCCCAGTTTTGTCCAAGATAGCTCAGATACGACATTACCTTTGTGCTGGAAAGCTGATTTTTCTGTTAGGTAATACTCCTGTAAGATGTCTCTTTTAGGGGCGGTAGTTCGACAGGCAAGCCCCGGTAAAAAAAAACTACTTTCTCTTTTTCTAATCATATCGGGATTTTCAGGTCCTTCTTCAAGCCCTTGAACCTTCATTTTGGGAGAAGATGGTTTGTCGTGCCGAAAACATTCACCATTGTTCCCGATGATTACTTGATTATCAGTGTAAGTCTTCTATGTATTTTCCATAAAATTCTGTTAGGTCTTGTAACATCGATCTGCATCTCTAACACGAGTTCCATGCTGAGAACTCATGCTTATGCTTATTGTTCTTGCTTGACTTATTCCAGGAAAAGGGCAATGTTTGTCTTGGGCTGCTAAATGGAACAGAGATCAATCATGGGTCGACCATAATTGTCGGAGGTATAGATTCTTCTCTTACCCCCCAATCGGTAATCTTGCTGTGCAGTGACACGATTAATTGTGTCAAACTTGCAATGATCATTTCTTGGTTCTCCATTCAGATGTTTCTCTGCGTGGCAAACTAGTTGTGTATGACAATGAGCGGAGGCAGATCGGATGGGCTAATTCAGAGTGCACCAAGCCACAATCACAGAAGGGCTTTCCCTTCTTCCTCTGACGGGCATTGTTGCAAAATATACATATGTAAGTGGCACAATAGAGAATACGGTTGGAGCTGCACTCTAGATAGCAGCTGCCATCAGTGCCGTATTTCATCTAAAGTCACTAGCCATGGTTCCCGCTTTCTGTTGTAATACTTGTTTGTAATGCACTGCATTGTTTGTATATACACAAGAATCAATGTATGTACGTATTATGAGCTGTAGATAGAATTTCAGCCTATATTGAAGTCAATAGCGCGTCTTGAAATTATGCAAAGCTGTGGTGCTTCCTAAATGACCTGATAACTAATTTTGATGCAACCAAAGGCTGTGTAGTTTCCAGGCCTAGCAAAAAGCTCCTTCAGTGCATGGTGTTCACTGGTATGTTTATCCATGGAGTACATGAACTTGCTTAGCGATAACCGATTTATACAAAAACTTGAAAAAGCATGAAAACTGGTCACTTAAGCCTTGATGTGGTAACAGTTTGATACAAAACCTTGATCAGCTGCCAGATCGGACACCATGTCATCAAAGTGGCGTGCACTTGTGCTCGTTCTTTTTTGTGAAAACCCCCTGATTGAATCACATATATTTCTGAGAAGTCCTTAACGATGAGATGAAATGAAAACTTGTAAAAATGGTCCTGTTTTGCCATGAAATAACACGTGTATGTACTCAATGTGGCTGCTCCCTCAAGAGCTTGGTGCCTCAATTTTGTTAGGTTTTTACCCGTATATGATCAGTTCATGTTCTCCATGATCCTTTTTTTTGCGAAAATAATTCTTGCATTACTCAAAGTTCAGTTTACATCTCGTTCAACAATCTCCAGGACCTTTTCCGGACCAGAGCCTAGCCAAACAGCAGTTTGGCATTGCAACCTACCAAAATTAGCCATGAAGTGACTAGCCCTATTACAATTCCGACGAGAATGAGTAATGCAAGAATCTCTCTCTCTCTCTCTCATACTGTACTATCAATGATCTCTCACTGTAAAAGCATATTTTGATTTGTTTCCAGCTCCTTATCATCTCTAAACAATCTGTTTCGATGTCAATGGGTAAATTACTCCATTGCAGTGCCAAAGAAATTCCTTCTTTCAAAGCCAACAACCCAGCTTCCAATATACTCCGTATATCTGCATGAGTAAAGGTGCCTGCATGATGTAAAGATGATTGATCCAGCGTGATCTCTAAGGATCATACCTGCTCCTGCATTTGATCGTGACACTGAACCATCTGTTTTTAATTTTACCCTTCCGGTAGTTGATTTTGACCATGATCCGGCTGTGCTCTAGGTCAATAAACATTGATGCACTTTATGTTTGTATTCCGGACAAAGGACAGATTTGCCCTTTACTGGATCAATGACCGTGGTATCTTCTATGACTTGCAAAGAGGCCAAGTAGCTTGCTAGGAACCGGACTGAAACATGTACAGGAGGCAATGGTTTAGAGTGCACCAATTCATTCCTAACATACCATATTCTCCAACGCATAGATCGTGTTTTTTGGCTGGAAATGATCTGTTGGTACCCGAAGTACATCTCCTTTGCATGATTTTGGCTAGGTCGGCTAGATGTGCTTGTTGGATTTTGGGAAAATTAATTCAGAGAATCGACTTACGTATAGCTGACCACAGTAGTGTAGAGGCTAGAGTCAAAATGCACTTTTGTGTGATTCGTGTTTGTGAATGCATCCAGGATGTTGCTGTAGAATGTAGCTTTTCTTAGGGGAAATAATTACTTTGCCTGTCATACATCTGTAGTCCAACCTCTTAGCAAGCGGCAAGGGTGTACTACAAAAATTCAGTCATAAGCTCCAGGACGTTCAAATATTCAATTAAAAAGGTTTCATCATAATAAACAATTCAAGATTATGAGCATGGGGAGCATAAACAAACAAAGCCAGTACATGGTTATAACACAAGCACATTCAACTGTGCTGAACAGAGCCTACTAGGATTCTCCATGCTTGAGCCGCTCAATCTGTCAACATCAAAGTGATCAACGACCACATTTCATTATTTTACACACACCAGTCCAAAAGATGGCCGTTATTCAGTATCTACATGCTCGTTACAATAATACTACAGATAACTGTATTTCAATGTTTAGGCTTTTTGTTCTCGGCTGCTGAAGTTTGAAATAGATAGCTCTGAATTATTATGTTTGAACATACTTTGGGGCAATTAATTTTTGAAAAGTGCATGGTGGGTTGGAACTTAAGGCTTAACTACTTCTCCAAACAGAGTTTGGCTTTCATGCTCTTCCTTCTCTCATTGAAATGCATTAAAGATTTAGTCACGAGTTTCAGAAAATGTGTCATATAATACATGAACTAGTCGTTCCGCAATCCTGATTCGCTAAAGGAAAAGTAAATAGAAAGAAAGTCAAGAAGTCATAAATTACGAACAGTGTCTACATTATTTTGTACAGGCCAGAAGAGACTAAATTGTTTTGTAATTTTTACTATTTACTACAACAGACAGTGTCTTTTGCTGTATCTTGTTACTGCAATTCTAACTATGTACTGCACCAAACAGAGGCTTTTTTCATGTGCAAATTTGATGTAAACTTCCTTTTTTTGCAGTTACTTCATGGGAATTTACACCTATGTTCTCAGTAGAATTTGAACACAATGGACTTTTCTGTGGATTGGGTGCTATTAGGCAATATGTTGGATGCACACATGTGTTCGATTATTGTCATCCTGATAGTTTGTCAACACAAGTTATGAAGGACTGCTTGGAGAAGATTGGATATGATACTTTAGATCCTAAGATGTGCTTGCCTGAGAACAAGTCAATTTTTGATGGTATGATTTGTGTGGATAATGATGAAGTAATTGCTGCAATCAACGCTCCAAGTAGAGAACACAAGACACTATATTTGCTTGTGGATGAGAAAGATCACATATGGTATGATGTGGTAATAGAATTGCCAACAAGAGCTAGACGGGGTGAAGGAACTTCAAGGATCAATGCTGCAACAAATATTGAAGAGCAAGAACAACATCCAGAGCAAGAGCAAGCAGAACCAGAGGTAGCGGAGCAAGCACATGAAGTAGAGGGAGAAGTTGAAGAGACTGACTCTGAATTTTATGAAAGTGATTATGATGTGGAAGATGGAGACAATGATCTCTTTGATGAAAATGTAGACAAAAATGTGGAGGATAACAATGTGCAGAATGAGTACATGGAAGAGGGGTATCCACCAGACGAGGATGATTTAATCCTTTCAAAGGAAGAGCTACAAAAGCTGAAGTATACTTTCAGGACTTTCAGTGCAGAGATTGACATGGACAATCCAGTGTTTAGGGTTGGATTAGTTTTCAGCGATATGAAAGAGGTGAGAAGGGTGTTGGATGCATATAGTGTCAAAGAGACAGAGTTAAGATCCGGAGAGCTAGAAATGAGGCGACTAGGATGAATGCATTTTGTTTAGAAGGTTGTCCTTGGATTTTTAAAACATCTAAAGACAACAGGACAGGGAGCATTGTCATTAAGAAGTACAATGGCAACCACACCTGTCAGTAGAGCTGGGATTCTTAGTGCTTGACTGTGAACTTGCTTGTAGAGAAGTACATTGAGCAATTTACCGAAAAAGGCTTTCACCCCACTTTATATATAAAGCACCACACATTGAGCAATTTAGGGATGACCAGAAGATGGATTTGAGCACCTTTGGGAAGAAAGTTCAAAGAGATTACAAACTACTCCCAAATAAGATGAAGTTGAGCAGGGCGAGAAAGGCAACACTGAAAATGACAGTTAATATCACCATAAGTACATGAACTTGCATAGCGATAACAGATCCATACAAAAACTTAAAAAAAGCATGAAACTGGTCACTTAAGTCTTGATGCGGTAACAGTTTGATACAAAATGTTGATCAACTGCCAGATCGGACGCCATGTCACCAAAGTGGCACACGCTTATGTTATTTTTGTTGCACAAAGCCCCCTAGTGTTATTATGTAGATGCATTATAAGGTCTTGCTCAGTTGCTTACAGAGAAGTTCATCAGGATAATATTCTCTGCGCAAGCGTTTTGAGAGCTAAATATTATCCTGATGGAAATCTCTTGAAGGTAGGACCGAAGAAGGGATCTTCATTTACATGGAAAGTATTGTTGTCGGTCTCCAGACTTTCAAAAGAGGGCATATTTGGAGAGTGGGATCGGGAAGTAAATCAATATCTAGGATGATCACTGGATACCGAGTAGTCCGTCCAGGAAAGTTATATCTAGAAAGGGGGTTTTCCTTCTGAATACTGTTGATGAGTTGATTAATCCATGGAGAGGGAGATGGGATGAAGATTTAATTTTGGACAATTTTGTTTCGGTTGATGTTGAAAGAATTTTGAGGATCCCTTTGAGCACAAATTAACTGAGGATTTTGTTGCCTGGCACAAGACTCGGACATACTCCTTTTCAGTCAGGTCCACGTATTATACTGAGTGGGAACACCAATTTGGTGCAAGAATCAGAAGAGTTGAGGTTGGACCATCAAAGTCTAACCCAGTTTGGGAGATTCTGAAGCTTCAAGTTCCTAGTAAAATAAATACCTTTGGTTGGAAGGCTTTACATGGGATGATATCGGGTATGTCAGTCCTTGCAAATCGTTGTATACCGGTATCTGGATAATGTCCTTCTTGTAAGGGGGGAGCTGAAGACTTGCGACACCTCATGTTTACATGTGTTTGAGCTAAAGAAGTGTGGAAAGCTTTGAGTCTTCAGGAAACGGTCACCCAAGCCCTTGTTTCGGACCGATTTGGTGGTGTCGTGCTTGAGAATATCCTCAGAGATCAAAGGTGTAACTCAACCACACTGCAACATCTTGCCTTCCAAGAGTCTATCTTGGTTGGAGCTTGGTACATTAGGTGGCAGAGAAGGGAAGCTGTGAAGGGCGAAGGTGTGGCCATTTCTTCCGAAACAACACTCTCCATACATGCGATAACATCCAATTATGCTGGCTCAAGGAGTGCGACCAGTGTACCTGATGTTAAATGGTCTAAACCTGCTCAAAATCTTTATAAAGTGAACGTGGATGCATACTTCATGGAAGATGGAAGCAGAGCCACAACGGCGGTTCTTCGAAACCACTGAGGTGAGGCTTTTACTGGGTTAACAACTCTCTTTACGCATGTGCTTGATGCCGCTACAGCGGAAGCTTTGGTGTTGAAGAATGGTATGGAGCTAGCGGGCCAGTGGGGATGCTCAAATGTGATCTTTGAATCTGGTTGTATTGAGATTATCCTAGCATGTAAGAGGGAAGTTGATAATCCTGAGTCCTTATTCTACTACTCTGAATGAGTGTTTTCATTTAGCTCAAAGTATTGGTTCAGTCTTGTACTCTCACTTTTCAAGGGAAGGGAACAAAATGACACACAAGCTTGCTAGGAGTTCCTATGATTCTAATTCTATAATTTCTTGGGAGGACGATCCTCCGCAGATTATTCTAGCTGAACTTGTTAGTAATGTAACAATTATTTGATTTAAATAAAGTATGACACAAGTTAAAAAAACTCTCATTTTGATAAATAAAAACAATAAACTATTTTTTCTAAAAGGAAAATCCGGTCGATTATTTGGGTAAGGTCTAACGTCCTACAGTTGGACCAAAAAGTCAAAAAAGCATTAGCACATGCTTAGGGAAATAAACCGAGCCCATTCAAGAATGTATCTGGTGCACTGGTGCTTGTGATGCTACCGGTGCACTGGACGCATTAGCGCATTTTAAAATGTTTCAAAAAATTAAAAAAATTCTAACACATTGGCATACCATCAATATACACAAAATTTTGTATGAAAATTCAAAACATTGCTCAAGATATAAAAATGGCAAATTTGACATCAGTGTGATAATGAGCCAAATCTAAAGCCTCACTTGTGTTATATACTATTCAATGTCGAATTTGTCATTTTTATATCTCAAGCTATGCTTCGAATTTTGATACGAAATTTTATGACAACATACATTAATATTATGGTGGTGTGCTAGATTTTTTTTTCATTTTTTTTGAAATATTTTAAAAAGTTCTAAAAAAGTTTGATGCACTGGTAGCACCAAATGGTCCGATGCATTTCTCCTCCGTGGTCTACGTACTCACTAGCCCAACTGATCCAAGAACCAACGTTGCCCATCTCAGCCTCTAAACCGAGTCAAGAACACAAAAAGAGTTAGGGTTTCTGCCTCTCGCCGGCGCCGCCGCAGATCCGCTCCTCTCCGGTGGCCATAGGGCCATGGGGCGCGGTGGATCTCGGCAAGGGCTGGCAGGAGGGCTCCATTTTTAGTCGTTTCTTTCAATTTTGCTAGGGTTTGTGTCCTGTTCAGGAAGACGAGACGGCGACGGCTTTATGAAGATGAAATAAAGGTCTCCCCGCCTAGACCCTGTTCCGGCGGTGTGTCTAGCACTGTTGGTGGGCATGTGGAGGTGTGTCTCCGGCGGATCTATCTTTGGTGGATTTGCTCGGTCTCGTCGTTGTTCGTCTACGTTCGTGTGTCTTCGAGTTGGATCCTTCTGATCTATGTTATTCTTCATCTGCGGCGGTTGCTGTTCTAGTGCGCTGGTCCTACGTGGCCTTAGCACGACGACTTCCTGACTGTCTACTACAACAAGTTGTGCCCGACTCCGGCGATGGAGGGGCAATGATGGCGGCGCGCCTTCGGTTCGCTTCAGTGCTTGTAGTTTTCGCTGTGTGGTCTACGGATCCGGATGTAATTATTTTCATTATTTCTGGTATTCGTTGTACTGCCATGATTGAAGATAAATAGATTGAAAATTTTCTTAAAAAAACCAGAGAGGAAAAAAAGAGTAAAGCAAGAGAGAGAAAACAAGACGACAAGCGAGAGAGAGAAAACGCGAGCGCGAGGCGGGCGTAAAACGCCGCGCGAGACGAGTGGGCCCTGTATGTATCCCGCCGCTCTCGATATAAGATGTGGAGAAAAGCAATTCTCCCATGTATGGAAGGTCCCGTGCATGGCTCAACCGTTGGATTTAGATGGAGACTTTGGAGTAGTTGTATTTCATCCATTAATGAACCCACCCTTTCCCATGCAGCACACTACACCCATGCTTTTTCATGTGATTCCAAAGTTTGAAGTCATTTTATCTTATGAACCAAAATCCCGATTTCACCTTTGTTTGCATATTTATGTTCCTGGTGACGAGGACTTTTAAACAAGATCACTATTCAATATATTTTTCATAATTTTTGAAACATGAATAAACCTTACGAAAGATGGTGAAATTCCATGAAACATGCATGGTGTAAAATTCTATGATATAGTCTGCGGAACTCATTTCATGTCAATTTGTTTCTATTAAGAACATCGTATACAGTTTTGTAATTTGATGAGCTTTATATTCTATAGTTTCACCAAGTTAAAAATTTCTTTAAAAAAATTATGAAAATATATCCATGATTGATCTTGTTTAAAAGATCTTCTTTTCAGGACCCCAAATATGCAAACAAACCAGAAATAAAAAATTTCATTCAAAAGCTACATGGTTTTAAAATTTCAGGCTCTGACTTAAAATGCATGAGTAAATATGAGAAGGGGAAGAATCAGATAAGGTCATAGGATGAAGTAACTATAGGTTATAGCCTCATAGGTAGTACGGTGGGACACTAGCATGCACGGGAGATCCCGTGCATGGTAGAAAAACCATTCTCGAGAGCTCTCTGCGTGTTCAATCCGCGCGCACTCCATAGTCCATACCCAGCCCAATCACCAGTGATGGATGCCTCCGGCGAGACCGCCGAGAAGCGCTCCGGCCCGGCGGACGACTCCGTCGGCGAGGCCGCCCACACGCTTTCTGGCAAGAAGCGCTCCCGCCCGGCGGACGACTCCGTCGGCGAGGCCGCCCACAAGCTTTCCAGCCCGCCGGAGAATCCGCGCGTGACGCGGCTTCGTCATCGGCGCCTCATCGCGTTCCTCTGGGACCAAGGCTTCCGCGACTCCTACAACGAGTACGGTACGCGCGCCTCTGTTCAAACTTGAAATTTCCTTCCTTCTAATCTAAGCGCAATGAAAAGCAGTTCAAAATTCAAATCAAGAACATATCAATGGCTCCCCAGCTAGCTTCTTTCCTAACGCTCGCTTGGCTCCATCCAATTCAGGTTGACGAACAAGACGCGCGCGCACATGAGCATGCGGCACCTGGGCGGCCTGGTCCAGCGGGGCCTGTGGCTGGACGCCGTCGAATACCTGGACAGGTACCTGCCGCCGCCCGCCAGTCCCATGAGCTTCCGCGCCCAGGTCCTCCGTCAATTCCTCCTGATGCACCACCGCTTCGCCAGCGCCGTCGACGGCATCGTTGACAAGGCCGTGCCCAGGAACTACCTCCAACTTGACAACGGCAGGGCCATCAGCCACGCCGATCTGAGGCTCCGCTCCATCTCCTTGTCCATACTCGCCGTCGACGAAGTCAGGTACTACGTACGTACCATGTAATTTCTGCATCCGCGCGCGGCCAAGATAGATTAGATTAACACCTCTGCCTTTCCATTCCATTACAAAAGAAGATAGATTAATTCATTCGTGCGGACTCACTCATAAACGTAAGTACGAACGGGACGCAGGGCCAACATGGACTGGGAGACAGTGCGGCGCAAGGCATCGCTTGCCGTCTCCAGGTTGGCTGGTTCTACTCCAGAGCTGCGAGGCTGCATCGCGCTGCCGGCCACCAGCAACAAGCTGCACCACGTATGTTCAACGAGACTGCAATTAGGGGCGGGAAAAGGGTTGTCAGCCAGTTGTATGTTCACATTTGAAAACAAAATCATTTTTTTTCATTTACATTTTAAAAAAATCACGAATATTTTCTTAAAATTATGAACTTTTTTAAAGGTCATGTTTTTTCCCCAAATTCCTGTTTTACTGTTTTTAAAAAATTAATGAACTTTTTCCAAATTTGTCAACATTTTTTCACGAACATATTTTTGTATTCGATGACTTTTAAAATTCGTGAAAACATTCAAATTTCCCACTCCTTTCTAATCCACGGACTTTTAAAATTTGCAAACAATTTTTTATTTCACCAAATAGTTTATAGAAAAAATAGAAAAAAAAGCCACAACATTTCTCGCGAGCTCTACATCGAGATGCCTCATACTTTCGCCAAGGAGATCCACTGTTTTACCAAATTATTCGTGCGTTCATTCATCAAGCCACGTGCAATGGTTCAAACATGTCAAACTACAAGCTGTAGCCCGAAGCCCAGATCCACCCGTGGACAACTTGTTTTTCTGTCTATCTTCTTTTTCACTTCTGCTTCGGTAGACCCCCCTTAAACACATCGATGGCTCAGATTATCCCATACACCTTCATAATTAAGGGTAAAATTGTCCTTTTTAAAAGTACGTTGCGAGACTTCGTATACAAATTGCACGGGCCGGCCCATTAAGCCACGTCCAATATAAGGAACATAAAAATATTAAGAAAAACGGATACCTGACGAATTGAACTCAAGACCTTACAGCTAGAGCCCTACGCTGCTAGCCAGTTCCCCACACAGCTGCTTGCATTATTTTGTAGTGCGAAATATATAAGAAGACGCAACAGTGTTCACATATAAGAAATATTTTCTGAAAAAAAGTTTGAAACTCTAATTGAAAAAATGTGATCAATTTTGAAATGCCGAATATTTATTGAATTTATGAACGGAATTTGACCTAATATTTTTTGAAATTTGAACAAAATTTCAAAACATGAATAATTTCCAAACATCTTTCGAAACATGAACAATTTTTAAAATTTGTTGTTTTACTTTTTCGTTATTGTTTGTCCTGTTTTCCTTCTATTTTTTATCTTTACTTCATTTTATTTTCTTTATTAAAATCAATGAACTATTTCTAAATCTTGAACCTTTTCTAGAATTCGTGAGCTTTTCAAATTTGTGAATATTTCTTAAATTTACAAACTTTGTTTTCATATCCATGAACTTTTTTGCAAGTAGTGGGCATTCCCATGGTAGGCATCCATGTCATATTTGAACGATTTCCGACAAAGTATGCAAGTTGCGACACGTCTGGCCATTTATCGGCCCTTTTTATCGAGAAATCTCCAGAAAATAAAAAAATTGTCGAAAACAAAAACAACTTGGTACGGGGCCTTTAATTGGTCATATAAGAGCATCCAATTGCCATAATTATTTGTTGGACCTGCCTACATGTTTAATTGTGTTAAGCTAGTATGAAGCTTGATAAAAGAAACATGTACTAACACCTACCACCGGTCATTTTTTTTGTTCATTGTTTTTGATATAGCTTACCGCTCATGCCAAGTGGTCACCCACCACCGGTCACTGTAGCATGAGAAAGAAAATTTTCATTATCCTGTAGTGAATGCATGGCCAATTTGATTGTTCGAAAGTAAAATATAACAGAGTACTAGTAGTTTAGCTCCGTTGTGTATAGCTGTAACACAGCCCCAACATGCCCGCAGTTGTGGTGCTATAAAACTCCTGCGCATGCGGCAGTCACGGGACAAGCACTACTTGGTCCATCGCGCAGCGGCCGCACGGGATGGACGGCGTGCTGCGTCCCTAATTTGATTTTTCCAAAAAAGAAAACTAAACTGACAAGATGCGCAATAATAAGAGCAGTAAAAAAAAGTAACTAGACACAGCAAGTGGGTTGTCTCAGTTGGTTATGGTGGTGAAAGAAAACTAAGAGGTTGGTAGATCGAATCCTACCTCTCACAACAATTTTTTGAAGGTTAAAAGAAGTAGAAGAATAATGGGCCAGGCCCAGGACGGAGGTGTGTGAGGGGCGGCCGATCTGCTATGTACCTCTTGTACATATCACATATCGTATAAATATTCCCCTAGAAAAACATATCGTATAAATATACCTTATGAACAAATGACAATACTATCCTTATACGGTTTGTGAGAGGGGTCTACCGAAGCAAAGCTCCTTTTTTTTTCCTGTTTTGTGCAACAACAATAGAGCCCACCCAATAACAAAAACAACAATTTTTTGAAGGTTAAAAGAAGTAGAAGAATAATGGGCCAGGCCCAGGACGGAGGTGTGTGAGGGGCGGCCGATCTGCTATGTACCTCTTGTACATATCACATATCGTATAAATATTCCCCTAGAAAAACATATCGTATAAATATACCTTATGAACAAATGACAATACTATCCTTATACGGTTTGTGAGAGGGGTCTACCGAAGCAAAGCTCCTTTTTTTTTCCTGTTTTGTGCAACAACAATAGAGCCCACCCAATAACAAAAACAACAATTTTTTGAAGGTTAAAAGAAGTAGAAGAATAATGGGCCAGGCCCAGGACGGAGGTGTGTGAGGGGCGGCCGATCTGCTATGTACCTCTTGTACATATCACATATCGTATAAATATTCCCCTAGAAAAACATATCGTATAAATATACCTTATGAACAAATGACAATACTATCCTTATACGGTTTGTGAGAGGGGTCTACCGAAGCAAAGCTCCTTTTTTTTTCCTGTTTTGTGCAACAACAATAGAGCCCACCCAATAACAAAAACAACCAAGACTAAAAAGCCTAGACCCAACTTAGACAAACCCTTATTTATCTACTGATGTACAATGATGTTATAAGTAGATGTGAGGTATTATCTCACATCTAGATGTGACATAGTGTTATAACAACGGCGATAGTCTAAAACTGCTAAATTGTACAAAGACGACGTTGTTTAGTGAGACCCTACTAAATGCGGTATAGTCCGCTATTCAAAAACATTGGTATATTACAGAGTATCCCTCTCACCCTGTTTCACTTTACTGCATGAGAGAGCATTTTATATTCTCCGATTTTCACATTTGTATTTACATGTATACCTTGTACAGTATATATCAGACCTTCTACATGCTTCTTTGGTACACCCAATTAGTCTGGCTAATTGAACAACATCGGGCTATCCATTTACCACCGGTCAATTAGTGTTTTATAGTCTCTTCTCTTGCCGTCCACATCATCTCTTCAGCCTGAAAAACTTTGTCATTCTGCCAAAAACACCAGTCTCCTCCTCCCTTGTTAACACGGATGGCTCCTCCACGGGATCCTTGAAGGCGGCCTTGTCGCTGAGCTCCTCGACGGCGTTGACGAGGTTCCCGAGCCGCGCCACGAACTCGATGAGGAGCGACGCGAAGGTGCCCAGAGACAGCGCGCTCGCGCTCTCGTACGTCCTCGCCTCCGCGGCGTCGACCGGCTGGCCCGGGTGGAACGGCGGCACCCGGTGGTGCCAGGACCCCTGGGGCTTGAGCGCCAGGCCGTCCGCCAGCGACATGGCCGCCCACGACGCCGCCGAGTCGAACCGGGCGAGCGACGTGCTCGACTCCGACTTGTGCACGTTGCCGAGGGCCGCGGCCCGGGCGACGGTCGTGGTGGACTCCGACTTGTGCAGTGGAGGGATGCTGACGCTGGCGGCCCGGGCGAGGGTCGTGCTCGACTCCGACTTATGCAGTGGAGGGACGCTGACGCTGGCGGTCCGGGCGAGGGTCGTGCTCGACTCCGACTTGTGCAGTGGAGGGATGCTGACGCTGGCGGCCCGGGCGAGGGTCGTGTTCGACTCCGACTTGTGCAGTGGAGGGACGTTGACGCCGGCGGCCCGGGCGACAGTCGTGTTCGACTCCGACTTGTGCATTGGAGGGATGTTGATGACGACGGCCTGCTCCGGCGGCGGCGGTGGCGCCTCATTTTCACTGGAGGCTCCGGCTCCTGCCTCGTGCCGGCTGCAGGTGGTGGTGGAGGCGGCGGTGTCCTCCCTCTCCCCCCAACGATCCGTGTTGACGAGGAGGTAGGACCGCTGGTCGATCTTCTTCTGCAACTCCTCAGCGGCGTGGAGGACCTCGGAGAGGATGTTGGGCGAGCTCAGCCTGGTCATGGTCTTCACCCGGTGCCCGAGCTCCCGCAGCACCTTGGCCGCCTCATCGCCCACCCTGTGGAGCTCGGCGCTGAACACCTGCCTGTTCTCCGGCGCCGACTGGATCTCCGACAGTATGCACCCGTGCAGCGCCATGACGGCGAAGGAGCAGTGCCTCAGCGCGCCGCCAACCTTGGTGTAGCTCTGCCAGGGGTACTTCATCATCTTGTATGGTCCGTGCGGTGGCTCCCATATGGCAAACCCCAGCTGCCAACACAGTATCACAAGTCACAACCATGTTAGAAACACGCACCAAAAACCTAGATTGAATGAAGCTTGAGCAAGAAGAAGACAGACCAGTGCTTCCTCTTGTGTCTGTGCTTCGACAGCCGCCCTGTACCCACTGTACAGAGGATCATCGGAAGCTTGGTACGTGAGAATCTTGGAAGGAACCCTTTGGTACTCCATGCATGTCAGGTATCCATCGACGCACCCTGCAACAACCAGCAACCAAAGCGGTTTTCGAGATCTTAGAAGCAAACCAGGTGGTGCAGAAGCAGTTGCCCACCAGCACCAGGTGGTCAATGCTCATACCTTCTAAGGATTCAGCGACTCTGGCGAAGTTCCTGGCCACCAGGTGGTGCAGGTCCTCTCCCGCCCAGATCGGGTATATGCCTATGTTCACCGCCAGGCTGACGGCGGCGCCGATGACGATGAGCAAGAACCTGCTCAGGGCCGTGCCGCCGACGAACTCCCCCGTGTTGTACCCGGACACCGTCACGTAGCAGAAGGTGAGCAGGAAGACGCGGAGCCCGTACTCGTACAGCTTCATCTTGGGGTGCACCTTTATCAAGGTTGTAGCGAATCCTGCAGGCAATCATATTATCATCAGTTATGAGAGATACGTTGGAACTTCACTAGTGGTAGGAGTACCAGTGCATGATGATTTGATACCCAAGCTTGTTTTGGTAGGGGGAAATATCAGGTGGTACTACCACACACATGCTCCCAGTTTGAAGATGTCAAATTTAGATGTCCCATGTGTCTACAACCTTAAAAATTCAGAACCAAATTCGAAAAACACATGGAGAGATAAAAAGGACAAATCCAGTTGTGAATAGTGTGGTTTTGACACTATTCATCCTTTTGTCTGTATTTTATTGACACTATTCATGTTGGATTTCTGTTTCGAAAAAAATATTCATGTTGGATTTTTTGTCCTTTTGTTTTTCTTTGTGTATTTCAGTTTTGATCTAAATTTTTTAGGAGTTGTAGACACATGTGTTGTGAACATTCGCAAAAAAAAAAAAACCGAGCATTTTGAAACAAGCAAATTTGAAAATTTCAAACTGGGAGTATAGGAGCATTTGAGTGGTGGTATCAGCTGATATTCACCTGGGAGTACTCACCAACGGCGAAGGTGGTGATGATGAGAAACACTATGTCCTGGTCGCCCATGTGCCTAGCCGATTCAGCAACTGCTAGAGCAAGCCCGCCTGCCGTCAGAGTCCCCAATCCCCTGTTAAGGCCTTTGCTCAAGGTTGCACCTGTGTGGAGAAGAAAAATAAATAAATCAACCACTGAATATGTGTACGGCAAATTTTAACATGGTCCCTCTTACCTTCTTTTTTTACATGTGAGGTAAAAAGGTAAAAGTCAATCAAGCCATTCATTGATGAGCACCAGGTAAATATGATCATAGCACATTTCTTTCTTGCCGTTTCATACTGCCTAAAAAAGAAGTTTCTTACTAGCGCTGGATGGCGAGTACCAGGTGGGTACGCGACCGCGTGATGCCATCGAAGATGCAAATGCTACGATGGTTCGAAACATCACCATTACCCTTTTAACATTGCTGATATTGGAAAATAATGGTATTGGCTAGGGGTAAGTCGACTGAAAATTCTATTTGGGTCAGTCGATCTGTTTCAGCCGTTTGATGCAAAACAAGTGGTTCAGATTGCTTCTTCAACCTCCAGTTCCCACCTTCTTCTTCTTCCCCAACATCCCAACCACTGAACGTACCACCAGCCGGACCGCTAGCCACCACCGCCTGCAGCCGGCAGTGCTCCCGCACCAACCTTGCCGCCCCACCTTCCCCTAAACCTCCTCCCACGGCCATGCTACCGCCACCCACAACCATCCCTGTAACTCCGACGATGACTAGTTTTTTCTGGCGAACCCGCATCACCCTTAACACCCTTAAGATAGATATAATGAGGTAGCCTGCCATCCTAAAATAGATAATAGGGTTGCCTACCATCCTAAGATAGACCCAGGGGCTTCTCCAGAGCCAACAACTGCTTCTTCCCTCCGAAATCGAGTGACCCAGAATGCGTTTTCAGGCGACTAAGCTAAACTGGAAAATAATACCCTAACTTCACCATCGTAGCGATCGCATTGCATTACCCTAGTACTATTTGCATGCTGGTGCATTGCTGATTTCTTTTGTGTCAAAAGTAAAGCTTTCTACTCCAAGAGAAAATATTGATCAACAAATAGACGAGGAGGCGGTGCATTAGGGCATAGCAAGACAATCGGACGTGTTTAGCTCAAGGGTCGCAGAAAAGAACCTTGATAGATTCATCGCGATCGGAAAGAGGAAAATAAAAGAAGAGACGCTGACCGATGCTGAACTCGAAGACGACGACGACGGTGAGGATGGCCCAGACGGAGTGGCTGACAATGTCGCTGGGCTCGCGGAGGAAGACGAGCAGCGTGATGAGCGCGAGCGCCGTGGCCACCTTGGCCGCGTACACGGGCTTCCTGGGGTCATTGCGCGAGAACGTCCACAGCTCCCTACCGGCCGCGCACACCGCCCCCGCCGCCCGCCGAAGGGGCCCATCGCCCCGCGCGTCGTAGTGGCCGTCGCTCCAGTAGGACGACAGCAGCGGCTCCGCGAGCCCCCGCTGGTCCAGCGCCGCGCGCAGCGTGCGCTGCTCCGGCGGCAGAAGCGGCTGCGTCGCCATCGTCGGCGAGGAGGCGGCGATCCGTCCGGGCCTCGGCGTGAGGACCCTCCTTGCGACAGCGGCGCGCGCGTACGTAGGACGCCGCGGGAGCCCGGGGCTCCGCCATGGTCGGAGCTATTTATTGCTTTTGTTGTACCGGGTTTCCTTCCTGACTTGTGTGGCTCGGCCGGAGTCCCGCCCTGGACTCTTGGTTGGGTTGGTTTTGCTCCCGCGTGCGCGCAACCGTATGGGTCTCGTCTCTCCGGCTGACTCGCTCGCCACCCGTCCCGTCCCGTACCTAACCGGCTAACCGTATGCGTTGGGGCGTGGTGGTAAACCTGTTCATTAAGGGCCTGTACAATGTACAATGGTAGGATATAGATATATATGCCTCATTACAAAAAGTAATTTGAAGCATATGTGTTGATTTTTTCTTCACAATGCAAGCTATTATTAGTGGACCTCATCAAAGAATAAAAAGTGACTCTTACTGCACATGCATCCTTCCTCTTCATTTTAACTTTTTTAACTTTATGCACTGGACTACACTTTTTGTTTCTAAGCATCCGTCTCCTGAAGAGGATCCCGCTTCCTCATCCGAACCTATTTTTTCTGTTATCCGATCCTACATGACATGTGAGGCATCACCCTGAGGCTATGCATTGGCCATGCCCCAACCCGACCCGGAGGCCCGAACCCGAAACCCGACATTCGGGCCGGGCTTGAGCTCCAATTTCTCTCCCGAAGCTGGCCCAAAAGTCTGAAATAAGCCCGAAATGACGAGTGGGGCGTTTCGGTGCCCAGGCTCATCTGCACCTGGTTAGAAAAAAATCGTAAAAAAAATCATTTTTTTTAAAAAAAATCTAATTTTTGTGTGTGGGAGAAAATTTGATGCGTGAGACCCGCTCCAAATTTCAAGTCATTTCGACATCTGAGTAGCTCTCTGCAAAAAAGACAAATTGGGTCAAAACAATACATGAACAATAAACATTTTTACAGACCTCCAATTTGTCTTTTTTGCTGAGAGCTTCTCATATATCCAATTGAAATTTGGAGCGGATCTCACGCAACAAATTGTCTACCACACACACAAAAAAGATTTTTTTGAATTTTTCTAGTATTAGTTTTGAATTTTTTTTGTCAGCACGGGTGCAGATGAGCTCGGGTGCAGAGATGGATTTTCACGAAATGACTATATATATTATGTCTATTTGAAATATAGGTATAATATGATGGATTATAGATGGGCTTAGGCCCATATAAAACCATAATCCCTGGTTAATCTCTAAGGCCCATGTGTGTGCACGGCAAGTGGTGGGAAGTATGAGAAGTTTAGTACCATACCGCTACAGTAAGAAGAGTGAGACCTCTTTATAAGGGCTGCTCCATCACTTGCTATTGGGAACTTGGGAATAGGAGTTGTACACACGCGTTCCTCCTCCTCCGTCACCCGCCTCGCCACGACGCGCGCGCCACGGATTGCGGGAATGAGCCGAAGCTTATTTTTGCCGGTCAGTAATGGTTAATTAATCTTGAATTAATTAACTATCTGTTTACGGAAGTGCCACAGTCCGAGACGTTGGACCGCAGACTCGGTCGCGGGCTTGAGCCCAGGCCCATCTACCCGACAGCCTATATAAGAAGGCGCTAGCCAGTGAAGTGAATCCTAACTCAGTTCACTCACTCCCTCTCGCATAAACCTAGCCGCCATCTGTTGTTCCTCTCTCTATGCTGCTTCTGGCGATCCCATCCCGACGACTGCGTGCACGGTTGGTCAGGAGAGCAGGTGCCTCCGGAACCCTGTCGTTCGAGATCCTGTCCGGGAGAACGACAATAAGGTTTTTGAGGAGAGTCTCGACGCGACTGCTCCCGATCCGCCCCAGTCTCCGTCTGCCTCTGCTTCCACTACGTCCCCTGCATCGACTCCATGGCTGACGACGAAGCCGCCAAGAAGAAGGCCTTGGCCAATGCCGAGGTTGCTGCTGCCGCCGCCGCGTTGGCCTGGCCAACCGGAGGGTATGACTCGTTCATCTCCTTTTTGCTCGTTCATGTGCTAGCCGTATATATGTTATTCATAGATGTTTCATTTCTATGTATTGTACGTGCTCACATGCTTAGGTATTGCTATAAGATGCATACCGTATTTGCCATGTTTGCTGCTTACTCATGGATTAGATTAATCAAAAAAATGCTAATATTTCTAACATAATAAACTAATATAATATCCCAAATATGATTAATTTAATTAAAAACGCCACTGTTCATGTGCTTCAGGCCGGGCTCGGGCATGGAATTTTTTCATCGGGCTTTGCCAAGCCCGGCCCAAACCTGAACCGTCCCAGGGAATGATCAGGTTTACGTGGTGGCATGCAAATGCGTTGTCTCTACAGTCTACGCTCACGTACTGACGTACATCGACGACGAAGCAGCAGGCAGGTGCTTCTCTTTACGTGGCGCGACGCCCGGTGATGGCGTCTCGCCATGCCGAGACAGGCTGGAGGCGTCGTGCCAAGTTCAAGTACGTTTTCTTCCTGGTCCTATGTTATTCCTCAGTGATAAGTGTCGTCATGTCCTTTACAACTAAAATTGTTATTCGAAAAGAGAAAACAACCCCCCCCCCCCCCCCCCCCCTAAAAAAACTGAAACTTGCAATCCTGAAAAACATATAAAACTAGCAAAAAAGCCCGTGCCATGAAACGAATGACAAATAACGTCTTCAAATCAAACCGTTGATAATATAATACCTAACATGATTATTGTGTCTCAAAAAATACCTGTCATGATTATTAATAATGTACAAATTATGTTAATATAAAATATCCATATTGTTCAACTAATAAATTTCAGATTTTATTGCGCTACCTCAACGTATGTGCTTTGCTACATAGCAAACATCTAGAAACGTGAGAGTGTGACAAAGGGCGAAGCTCCCATGTAAGCATTGGGGTCATTTGACCCCAATGAAATTAGATAATCCTTCATTATTTTAGTACTAATTACTGTCAATGTATAGAAGATGGCCTCATTATCATAGACATGACCTCACCAAACATTTTTTTAGCTTCGTCCCTGGCTGCCACGTGTACCACATGGACCTCGTATGTTTTGTGATACTAGTAAGTGGCACGTGCTTTGCACGTTGATGGAGTGCATGTAGCTAGTTCATATTGGCATTTTATAAAGTACACACTTGCGTGCGTGTATGTAGCAGTCTTTTGACAACTTCGTGTATGTAGCAGTTCATTAGTATTCCATCCGTTCGGAAATACTTGTCGTCAAAATAGATATGAATGAATGTATTTATAATTAAAATACATCTAGATACATCCATTCCTCGAACAAATATTTCCGGACGAAGGAAGTAGTACTCTTTATATGTATTTTTTACAGAATGCTCCTCATGGTCTTATGTCTTTTTTTGAGAAAGTCATGGTCTTATGTTTATAATCCATTGATTATGGCACGATTTCATTCTTTAGGCCCATTACCACCTATTACAACACAACGTCATGTCACTTGGAACAAGAAATTCCAATATGGCCCACCTACCTAGTCGGAGAAGAGGTAATCCACGGCCCATGAAAGCTCAGCTTTATGAAACTACGCTGCATCTCATCCATGGTCCATCTACACGTCCCTCGAACTCTCCCATATCTTCTCTCCCTACTCCCTCGTCTCCAGATCCTTCACACAACTTCTTCACATCTCTACAACATCCTCAGTCTACCAATACCGCCATCTTTCCTACCCTTGCCGATGTCATCTAGCTACGGCTCAACCAACTATGGCTTCTTGGCCCTCCCATAGGCTGCAGTACCTGCTGCTGCACACAACTGGCAGCTTCCCCATCCTACTGTTGGCCACCATCCCTTTGGCTGATAATGAGGTCTTGAGCGTGTTCTTCTCGAATGAAATTAAGCCAGCTCTGGGTAAGGCTTTAGAGAAGATGGGAGATGCGTGCGTGTACGAGGGGGGCGGGAGCTTGGCCGTTGAGGAGGAGAAAGGAACATGGACGGCGAGCGCGATGCGACACAGAGCAAACATGACCATGCTGTAGGGATTTGCCACATCCTGGACATTTGGATGTGTGGATTGGATGGTCTATATTGAAAGTTATTCCCTCACTATATAGTAGTATAGATATAGAAAAATCTTTACAAGGGGATGGGCCCTCAACCGAAGGGGTTCTCGAAGACTCGATATCTTTCGCGGGGTTCTCGAATACTTAACGCGGCGTGATATTGTGTTTGAGTCGCCTCTTCTCCAACATTCCATATAATGTGCGGGGTGTCTTTGTAAAAGTGCAAGTTAACTGTCAAGACAACCTCCTTAGTTTCAGCCGTAGATTCCAGATCGGACGGTGCAGATGGCACGAAAGCAGGCACACCATCATCACCAACTCGTATTTTTATAGGAGTAGAGACATGCTAAACTTATGGTCTACAACCTCACCCCAGTCTGATGTTTTATGGTGAGCACAACTATTCCAATTGACATTATAAAAAACTAGCAAAAGAGAACATGGAAAAAAAGATACCCCACACTCCTAACCCATTTACCATGACTCAAGACCCCATAGGTCCATGTGCATCCCATATGCGTTGCCGCTTATCCTCATTATCACCCTCGCCGACGGTGATCTCAGTGCTCACAGAATCACAACACATTTGGATGTGGTCAATCTTAAGGTGTGTGTCTTTTCCTCTGCATAAGGTGGGCAATTAAATATGTTTTATTTTTCCCCATGCGAGTTTTGTCGAGATGTGCATGCGTCATGCAATATTGATTGAAGTAACACCCTAAATAACATTTTAAAAATGTTTAACAGGTAAAACAAACATCATATTCAGACCTACACATTGTTCTAATCAATTTTTCTATATATAACATGTCAAAGTTGAAGTTAGGGTTTAAAAGATGTGAATATTTTTTTTAAAACATTTGAATCAGTCCAAAAATAATGTTATTTTTTAGATGGACTGCGAGTTTATAAACGAAAATATCAGGGTTTTTCTTTTGGAAAAGCACGTTTTCTAGATTAACTTAAAACAGACTGCAAGTTGATTAACCAAAAGATCAAGGGATTTTATGCAAAAAAACATTTATCTAGACTCACTTAAAACATGGCCGCAGATTGATTTCGGGAAAAGCATGGGGTTTTATGCAAAAAAGCGATGGATGAGCACAAATAATCCTTCCTTTCTTAGTAGGTATCGGTTGGGCACTTCCCCTGGTTCAATAGAGAACTGAAAAGGTGGTTCAAATCAGAAATTGGCACTCCCATGATTCAATAGAGAGCCAAAAAGGTGGTTCAAAACCGGGTAAGGCTATTTTGGAGCTAGGCTGTCATTTACTCCATCTCGAATCATAACAATTAACTTCATCACCTTCTTGCTTGTCCGGTCGTGCCACCTTTCCTTCACAACAATTCCCTCTCACCCCGTAAATTATAGAGCATCCACGTCGATCGGGAAGCTATGGCCCCTGATGAGTCCATGATGGTTATTTTATGCCTACACCATAGGCTGCAGGAAATTTTACCGTGTTCGCGCACTAGTTTTCTTGGCTTTCCTAGAAAATGTCTTTTGGAGCAAATAAAATACTATTGAAGGAATCCTAGAAAATTATGGTGGAATCACATCATTTATTGCGATTATCATCTACCATAAAATAAATAAAGCAGCAGAAGAAAGTTCGACGCTGTGCGATGCCTCCACAGCACAAGACGTCCAGCCATACGAGCAGTCATATGTCATGGCGGCTTCCTCTCCTGGTCGACTACTCCCCCCCATGCATTTGGATCATAGAACAGACGTCCAGAATCACCAGAAACGCATCCAGAAGGAGAACCCTAGCCTCTGGAATCTATCCGAGGGGGAATTGGCAAGGAGGAGACCGCCATATTTACCACCACGTGCAAGGGGACGTCGACATCATCACCACTGTCATCAGCATCCACATCCATCTTCATGTTGGGGAACGTAGTATTTCAAAAAAATTGCCTACGATCACGCAAGATCTATCTAGGAGAAGCATAGCAACGACCGGGGAGAGTGTGTCTATGTACCCTTGTAGACCGAAAGCGGAAGCGTTTAGTAAAGCGGTTGATGTAGTCAAACGTCTTCTTGATCCAACCGATCCAAGTACCGAACGTACGGCATCTCCACGATCAGCACACGTTCAGCTCGGTGACGTCCCTCGAACTCTTGATCCAGTTGAGGCCGAGGGAGAGTTCCGTCAGCACGACGACGTGGTGACGGCGGCGCAGGGCTTCGCCTAAGCACTACGACGATATGACCAAGGTGTGTAACTGTGGAGGGGGGCACCACACACGGCTAAGAGAAACTTTGGTGTCCCTTTAGGGTGCCCCCCTCCCATGTATATAAAGGGGGGAGGAGAGGAGGCCGTCCATAGGTGTGGCGCGCCAAGGGGGGAGTCCTACTTGGACTCCCGGTCCAAGTAGGATTCGGGCCCCCTTTTCTTATTCCCACAAGGAGAAGGGGGGAAAGAGGAGGAGGAGAGAAGGAAAGGGCCCCCCAACCCTAGTTCAATTCGGTTTGGACTTCGGGGGCACGCGCCTCCACCTGGCCGCTGCCTCCTCTCTCCCACTAGGGTCCATGAAGGCTGATAACCCACAAGTATAGGGGATCGCAATAGTTTTCGAGGGTAGAGTATTCAACCCAAATTTATTGATTCGACACAAGGGGAGCCAAAGAATATTCTCAAGTATTAGCAGCTGAGTTGTCAATTCAACCACACCCGGAAACTTAATATCTGCATCAAGGTATTTAGTAGCAAAGTAATATGATAGTAGTGGTAACGCTAGTAAAAGGTAACAGTAGCAAAAGTAATATTTTTGGTGTTTTATAGTGATGATAACAATAGCAACGGAAAAGTAAATAAGCGAAGAACAATATATGGAAAGCTCGTAGGCAATGGTTCGGTGATAGAGAATTATGCGGATGCGGTTCATCATGTAACAGTCATAACCTAGGGTGACACCGAACTAGCTCCAATTCATCAATGTAATGTAGGCATGTATTCTGAATATAGTCATACGTGCTTATGGAAAAACTTGCATGCCATCTTTTGTCTTACCCTCCCGTGGCAGCGGGGTCCTAGTGGAAACTAAGGGATATTAAGGCCTCCTTTTAATAGAGTACCGGACCAAAGCATTAACACATAGTGAATACATGAACTCCTCAAATTACGGTCATCACCGGGAGTGGTCCTGATTATTGTCACTTCGGGGTTGCCGGATCATAACACATAGTAGGTGACTATAGACTTGCAAGATAGGATCAAGAACTCATATATATTCATGAAAACATAATAGGTTCAGATCTGAAATCATGGCACTCGGGCCCTGGTGACAAGCATTAAGCATAGCAAGGTCATAGCAACATCAATCTCAGAACATAGTGGATACTAGGGATCAAACCATAACAAAACTAACTCGATTACATGATAAATCTCATCCAACCCATCACCGTCCAGCAAGCCTACGATGAGATTACTCACGCACGGCGGTGAGCACCATAAAATTGGTGATGGAGGAAGGTTGATGATGACGATGGCAACGGATTCCCCTCTCCGGAGCCCCGAACGGACTCCAGATCAGCCCTCCCGAGAGAGTTTAGGGCTTGGCGGCGGCTCCGTATCGTAAAACGCGATGAATCCTTCTCCTCTATTTTTTCTCCCCGAACACGAATATATGGAGTTGGAGTTGAGGTCGGTGGAGCTCCAGGGGCCCCACGAGGCAGGGGGCGCGCCCAGGGGGGCAGGCGCGCCCCACCCTCGTGGTTAGGGTGTGGGCCCCTAGCCTTGATGCTTTGCCAGTATTTTTTATTATTTCCAAAAATAATCTCCGTGGAGTTTCAGGTCATTCCGAGAACTTTTGTTTCTGCACATAAATAACACCACGGCAATTCTGCTGAAAACAACGTCAGTCCGGGTTAGTTCCGTTCAAATCATGCAAGTTAGAGTCCAAAACAAGGGCAAAGGTGTTTGAAAAAGTAGATATGACAGAGACGTATCAACTCCCCCAAGCTTAAACCTTTGCTTGTCCTCAAGCAATTCAGTTGGCAAACTGAAAGTGATAAAGAAAAACTTTTACAAACTCTGTTTGCTCTTGTTGTTGTAAATATGTAAAGCCAACATTCAAGTTTTCAGCAAATATTATGAACTAACCATATTCACAATAACTCTTAGGTCTCATGTTTACTCATATCAATGGCATAATCAACTAGCGAGCAATAATAATAAATCTCAGATGACAACACTTTCTCAAAACAGTCATAATATGATATAACAAGATGGTATCTCGCTAGCCCTTTCTGAGACCGCAAAACATAAATGCAGATCACCTTTAAAGACCAAGGACTAACTAGACATTGTAATTCATGGTAAAAGAGATCCAGTCAAGTCATACTCAATGTAAACTAACAGTAATGAATGCAAATGACAACGATGCTCTCCAACTGGTGCTTTTTAGAGGGAAGCAGGGATTTGTAGAGGTGCCAGAGCTCGGTTTTGAAATAAATATGAATAATATTTTGAGCGGTATACTTTCATTGTCAACATAATAACCAAGAGATGGCGATATCTTCCATGTTACAGACATTATAGGCGGTTCCCAAACAGAATGGTAAAGTTTATACTCCCCCTCCACCAACAAGCATCAATCCATGGCTTGCTCGAAACAACGAGTGCCTCCAACTAACAACAGTCCCAGGGGGAGTTTTGTTTGCAATTATTTTGATTTGATTTGCATAAAGCATGGGACTGGGCATCCCGGTGACCAGCCATTTTCTCGCGAGTGAGGAGCGGAGTCCACTCCTCTTGAGAATAACCCGCCTAACATGGAAGATACGGACAACCCTAGTTGATACATGAGCTATTCGAGCATACAAAACAGAATGTTTATTTGAAGGTTTAGAGTTTGGCACATACAAATTTACTTGGAACGGCAGGTAGATACCGTATATAGGTAGGTATTGTGGACTCATATGGAACAACTTTGGGGTTTATGGGATTGGATGCACAAGCAGTATTCCCACTTAGTACAGATGAAGGCTAGAAAAAGACTAGGAAGTGACCAGCTAGAGAGCGACAACAGTCATGAACATGCATTAAAATTAATCAACACCAAATGCAAGCATGAGTAGGATATAATGCACCATGAACATAAATATCGTAGAGGCTATGTTGATTTTGTTTCAACTACATGCGTGAACATGTGCCAAGTCAAGCCACTCGAATCGTTCAAAAGAGGATACCACCCTATCATACCACATCACAACCATTTTAATAGCATGTTGGCACGCAAGGTAAACCATTATAAGCTCCTAGCTAATTAAGCATGGCATAAGCAACTATAATCTCTAATTGTCATTGCGAACATGTTTATTCATAATAGGCTGAATCAGGAACGATGAACTAATCATATTTACAAAAACAAGAGAGGTCGAGTTCATACCAGCTTCTCCCATCTCAATCAGTCCATCATATATCGTCATAATTGCCTTTCACTTGCACGATCGAATGATGTGAATAATAATAACAATGCACGTGCATTGGACTAAGCTGGAACCTGCAAGCATTCAATAAACAGGAGAAGACAAGGCAACATGGGCTCTTTTGTTAGATCAACAATAATGCATATAAGATCCATTTTAACAGTATAATTAAGGTCTTTGTCGGTGTCAAAACCGGCAGATCTCGGGTAGGGGGTCCCGAACTATGCGTCTAGGATCGATGGTAACAGGAGGCAGGGAACACGATGTTTTACCCAGGTTCGGGCCCTCTTGATGGAGGTAAAACCCTACGTCCTGCTTGATTAATATTGATGATATGGGTAGTACAAGAGTAGATCTACCACGAGATCAAGGAGGCTAAACCCTAGAAGCTAGCCTATGGTACGATTGTTGTTATGTATATATTGTATCTCTATCAACTAGCCTGGCCTTGGTTTATATAATGCACCGGAGGCCTAGGATAACAAGAGTCCTAGCCAAATACGCCGGTGGGGAGAAGTCCTTGTCTTGATCGCCAAGTCTTGTGGAATCTTCCTTGTATGCGGTAGCCGTCCGAACTGGCCCATGAGTATACGGCCACGGGGGTCCTCGGCCCAATCTAATAGATCGGGAGACGACGTGGTGAGTACCCCCTAGTCCAGGACACCATCAGTAGCCCCCTGAACCGGTCTTCAAGTTAGGGACGCTCCTCGATTCTTCCAAACTGTCCTTCATCTTCGGTCGCCGGTCTTGAAAACTGGTTCAACAAATCTTCTTTATCTTTGATCTTGAGGATCGCCGAAATGAATTCGACAAGTTTATACATCGGGTATCCGAGGAGCCCCTTTAAGTTTCCGGCCTTTATCAATGCCTTGTTATTTTTATGCCACACCTCGGGTTTGAAGTTGTTCCCGGGCGGCAGCGTCCTCTTGCGTCCGAGCTCCAACGCCGGACTGCATTCGAGGTATCTTTTGCAGCCGAGCACCAACGCCCGACCGCTTCCCAGCTCTAGCGCCAGAATGTATCCGAGCTCCAACGCCGGACTATGTATCCGAGCTCCAACGCTGGACTATATCCGAGGTGTCATAAATCACCTTGGTTCAAAGAAGTTTGAAGGAGTTTAGCCGAGCTTAATGCCGGAAATGCCCTCTATGGAGCCAGCCACTAGCGCCCGAGCTTTATGTCGGGCTGCTTCCGAGGTGGTGCACCACCCTGAATGTGGGTCGATTTTTGTGAATATTTTTTATTGGTGCAATTTATTCTCTGCCGAGATATATAGCCAGTAACCCTCAATGTGTGTATCGGTCTAAAACCCGAGATGCACCTGAAGGATGACGTAAGACCACTGATCCCAGTAGCCACTGAGACTCAGGTTGATTTGCAAAATCGGCCTGAGGATCAAGTCCAAGCTCGGCAGAATACTTCGGGACACTAAAAGCGGCGTGCTCAGTCCTCGAGACTCAGGTTGGGTGCGGCCGACCAACCTGAGGATCAAAATATCCTCGAAAACTATATTGCACATAAAATTTTCTGCATTGGACAAGCAATGCAGTAGCCCCCGAGACACTGGTCGGGTGGCAACACCAGATCAGGGGATCGATGTGCCCCTTTAATATTTGTAAATAATAAGCCCGAAGCCCAGTAGCCCCCGAGCCTTAATGCGGGCACGGGTGGCTGAATTAAGGATCAATATCCATAGTAAAATCACAAATTATGTGTAATGACTCTATGTATCCAAGTACTTTACGTCATTAATGCTCGGATCCGCATTGTACAAAACTTTGTTGATCGACCATCGGCTTCCACCTCCTTGGCCAGTAACCGAGGAGTGTTTGTCCTACTTTATAAAGCCTTTATGAGGGCAAAGATTTGCGACAAACAAGGCAATCTGGCCACACGGTTTTATAAACAAAGGTACGCAGAGAGATATGTTATATTACTGTTTAACAGAAGAAATGTATTCCAAAGAAAATAGTCCCGCTATCGGTTCCTTTCTTTGGGTTGTCATGCTAAGCATGATCATGAAACCTCAGCTCGAATGTAAGAGCAAAATATCGAGGATTTAGTTTGGGAGGCCAGTTAATAGCCCCCGGTAGTGTTCGGCAACAGTCGAGGTCAAGCCGTAAACACTTCGGCCAATTTTATGAATGGCCCGTCATAGTCATCGGATCGCTGACCAGTTTACACTTATTGTGACAGTCAGTTTTCGGCTTTCTCCACTAAGGTGCTTAACCATGTGAGCTGGAAGCACAATCGCAGTGGTTCTCCCTTTGCACGCCTAGCCGAACAAAACGGAACGTAGGAAGCAAGTGCAGGAGCCGGGCAACCCAACTATTGACCGAAGACACAATTCGAAACCAATGTATATATAGCAATATCTGAGAATGTTTTTGCCGAATCCCTAAAGGTGTCCGGCGTTGCACTGCGAGACTAATGCTGGAAAAGCACAAATAGTTTAAAAGTGCCAAAAAGCTTGGAAAACCAAGAAACGTCAGTAAAAACATGACGTCCGAACAAGATCAAGTGTTTGGTGCCAATCCGAAAATTGGTCTTAGAAAAAAGAAGTGCTTCTATCGTCCTTTAACATGACACATCCTATCTCAAGACTTCGAGCGGGTCAGCCTACGGCTTCAACCTCCTATCCTGAGGGCGGAGTACTTCTCATTAGGCTAGTTTAGCAAACTAAACTCTAGCGGCTTTGAGAGAGAAATTAGGCTCCCCGGCTAGTGACCGCACACTCACGTCGAAAAAAGGAGTGATAAATAATAATAATAGAACTTTGCAACGACTGAGAAGAAAAACACTTATTATAAAACGACTCAAATAAACTTAAGAGCCCCCAAGTGACTTGGGTAGAAGAATGATTGCATGTACCGAAGTACTTATATCATATCTATGTTCAACCGAACTTTAAACGCGTCTTAACCGACCGTCGGCTTCTCCCTCTTCGGTTAAGGACTGAAAAGTGTTATGTACTCCATCGGTCGAGAATATCGACGGTGTTTCCAATAACCAGGCAATCAGGCCATAAGGCTGTAACAGACAAAGCGCGCTCATGTAACTTATGCTATATTACTGCGAAGAGTAAGAAGCATCTTCGAAGAAAATAGTACCCCCACCGATACCTTTCTTCGGTGCTCATTGTTATTATGAGACTTGTGCAATAGATTTTTTGTACTCATGAGTTCCGTTGTGTGCCGACCATCATTGAATAACTATAAGAGCGCTAGCTTTCGACTTCACCCAGTCTGAGGTCCGGCTCGGGTGACCCGATCGTGACAATCACAGAGGTGCTCCCTTTACTCCCTAGCCGAACACTCGGGAACGTAGGGGTAAACACAGGAGCGAGGCAACCCAGCTTGCAAATCGCTTAAGTCAATATAGTGCATATTATGGCATAATACACGAACAAGGAACGAAGCCGTACAAGTATAATCATATGCAACAGGAAAAGCTTCATAAAGGAAGCCCCCAAGTAAACGGGGTATTTGAATTTATGCGTCACAAACAAAGTTTGGACAAGGAAATTTTTTAGAAGCAACTTTTTTCCAAAAAAGTATAATGCTTGGTCGAACCGAACGTAAGTTAGAAATTAAAGCTTTGAGCATGAAAGCGACTTAGCTGGTTAATGTGTTCGGTATTGATGACGCGGTCCGAGCTTGATGCGGGGCAAGGTTTCATCCCTCAAGCCAGTCCCGAGGTGGCGGAGCGGAGAGCTTGACACGCCAAAGTGGTGACATAGCACGATCAATGCAGACCGGCAGAGTGACGCCGAAGTCACCGGATCGTTTACCTGTGCACAAAAAATAGTGCAAACCGGAGATAATGGTAATAATGATAATTAAAAAAAATCGTTGCATAATAAATAATTTATGCAAAGTGAGTAATAAAAGAAATATGGCCTGGCGCCGAAGTCAATGTCGATGCAGGGCGTTGGCGTGATGCGGTAAAGGCGTGGCAAAGCCTGAATTCACAGGTCGGTCCAAGCTCTGGATGCGGCGTTCGCCGGACTATGTACGGAAACTGACCGAACCACCATGCGACTGTCGTTAATGCGGCAACCATTTGATAGACCTGGTTTATTTGTTGTAGCAATCCGAAGGAAGGTGATTCCCAAAATTGGGACTCGCTCGGCACACCCATTGCCTGATGGGCGATAAAACGACGGCATGGCAATGCTGGTAAAGGTTGGCTCGCCGAGGCAAAGCCCTCGGCCCAGCTAACGTGACGGAGCTGGTCGGCTAGTGACGCCGAAGTGTCTGGAGTAGGTTGATGAAGAGATGGCGAAGCCCCCGGTCCAGCCGAGATATCGAAGCCTCGATGTCAGCCGATGAGTCGAAGTAGGTCGGCGTGATGGACACCAGCTTGAAGAAGCAATAGTGCGGCCCTGTCGATGCAGGTCGTGACGTGGTCGATGCCGGCTTCATGAAGCGACCGTGCGGCGATGCCAGTATGCCCACTCCGTGTAATCCGTGGGCGGCGATGTTGGTGATGATTTATCCTTCGCGATGCCGGGCTCTTGTTCGGCTTGCCGAGATGATGATCCGAAGAAGTTGAGCTCGGCTCAACAAAGTGACGCTGTGTCTAGTGCAGGTCGGCAGCCGTGGAGTAATATTGCCGGACTGGTTTGACACCAGCATGATGTTGAAGATCATGTTCAAAAGATCTTACAGTTAGTGGGATGTGTTCGGGAACAAAACACAATACCCCATACAAAACTTCCTTCAAAAGGGATGTCCGAAATCCTGCTCATAAAAAAGATGAACTCGGGTCGGATTCATTTTCGCGCAGAAAACAGATCCGAAAAGTGATGCACTAATCGGAAGGTTCCCGGAGTTTGGACGGTCGGATCGAGCCAAAATTTTGAGAGGTGGTAGATATAGGAATTCCGCAGCCGATCAACGGTTGGATCTTCCAAAGGACATCCGACCTAGAAGCTGGACACCACGCCCTAAACTCATCCAAATTCCCGTCCAGATTTGACAGGGCTCCGGTATATCGTGGATTGCCAGAGATTCCTCCATCGGAACTCGACGAAATTTTCCAGGGTTGTTGTAGACTCAATTACGCACAATTCCAGCAAAGCGATCGTCAAAGCGATACTCGAGGAGGTGGTGGTGGCAGATACGAGTTCGCTGTCCAGAAAAACAGCACGGACGCTTGAGGGCAATGTTGACATTGAGCCACCGAGCTCCATAGATGATTCCTCTGTGATCTTGATAGAGATCGGAGTTGATGTTTGATGAAGGCCCTCGTCCGAACATGGTGGTCCGAACACGGGGCGCAATTCTTGGTCGAACCAAGGTGACTAGTCGAACTGGTGACGAAGACGCCGAAGTCGCAGTTGATCTGCAGGCGAGCCATCGATCCTTTTGTCGATCACACAGCGTAACCCTCAATGAAAGCACTAATGTCGGTGTCAAAACTGGCGGATCTCGGGTAGGGGGTCCCGAACAATGCGTCTAGGATCGATGGTAACAGGAGGCAGGGAACACGATGTTTTACCCAGGTTCGGGCCCTCTTGATGGAGGTAAAACCCTACGTCCTGCTTGATTAATATTGATGATATGGGTAGTACAAGAGTAGATCTACCACGAGATCAAGGAGGCTAAACCCTAGAAGCTAGCCTATGGTACGATTGTTGTTATGTATATATTGTATCTCTATCGACTAGCCTGGCCTTGGTTTATATAATGCACCGGAGGCCTAGGATAACAAGAGTCCTAGCCGAATACGCCGGTGGGGAGAAGTCCTTGTCTTGATCGCCAAGTCTTGTGGAATCTTTCTTGTATGCGGTAGCCGTCCGAACTGGCCCATGAGTATACGGCCACGGGGGTCCTCGGCCCAATCTAATAGATCGGGAGACGACGTGTTGAGTACCCCCTAGTCCAGGACACCGTCAGTCTTCTCCTATCGACCCCCAAAGAAAAGAAAAAAAATAAAACTATTAACACAGGAAAACTCCCAACAAGCAAAAGAAGAACATGAAATCTTTTTGGGTTTTCTTTTTAATTACTACTACAAGCATAGAAATTAAAGCTAGCTAAAAGCTACAACTAATTTTTTTTCTTAGGGTTTATCAAACACACAAGAAGAAAGCATAAAAAAGAAATAAACTAGTATGGATGATACAATGAAAAGTATGAACACCGACAACTAGCAGTGAGTGTGTGAACATGAATGTAATGTCGGTGGGAAATACGTACTTCCCCAAGTTTAGGCTTTTGGCCTAAGTTGGTCTAATGCCACGGATGGCCCGGTGGATATCCAAAGTTGTAGTTGGGGTCGTACTGAGATGCAACAGTCATTGCATCGTGGGCTGCAGCTTGGAGGTGAGATATCTCAGCCCTCCTCTTATACTCTTCCGCCTCCTCTCTGGTTATAAAATATCTCCCTTTTGCCTGAAAGTCCAAGAAAGTAGAAGCAGGGAGAGCGACGTGATAGGTGCGTCGTCTGTCAAAGATTAGTTGGTACTGGAGGAACTGATCATTCCTCTCAACAAAATGATGACGATCCATAGCCTCATAATCCAAATAAGCAGGAGGCAACTCAATATCATCCTCACGTATGGTTATACCAAGAAAATTAGCTATACGGGTTGCATAAATTCCACCGAAGAAATCTTCATTAAATCTATTATGATGCAACCTACGTGCAACAATGGCTCCCAAATTATAAGATTTATCTCCTAACATAGCACTCCTAAGAATACTGAGGTCAGGAACACACATATGGCATGCTTCATCTTTACCATTTATGCACCTACCTATGAAGAGAGCAAAATAATGTATAACAGGAAAATGAATGCTCCCTATGGTAGCTTGTGCTATATCTCTAGATTCCCCCATAGTTATACTAGCAAGAAAATCTCTAAATTCAGATTTGTGAGGTTCACTAGTACTACCCCATTGTGGAAGTTTGCAAGCAGTGGTAAAGTCCTCTAAGTCCATAGTATAAGAATTTTCATAAAGATCAAACAGGACAGTTTGAGAATTATGTGAAGATGAAAATTTAAACCTCCTCACAAAGGAACTAGTGAGATAGTGGTACTGACGGCACTTTTCTGCCCGAAGCTTACAAGATCAGCGTTACGCAAATATGCGTTAAATTCTTCCTTAATTCCTGCTCGATCCATGAAGTCCTCTGAAGGCCATTCACAAGGCCGCACTGGAGCGTCCCTTGGTGGCTCATCATCAGCATCACGCATTGTAAGCCTGGGTCCTTGTTTCCTTGAAGAACCACCTTGGTACATTTTCCTAAGCATATTTTTTTCTCTGATTTTTTTTGAAATTTCTAGAAACTTTAAATAAAAGTAAACCAAACTCAACAAAATTGATAGCAACTACTCCTACAAGTGCCTAGAGCCTATATCATGTATTAGAACTACTTGGAACCATATAAATTTGACATGCAAGCTCAAGAACATGGTCACCTAGGCATCACAAATTTGCAATGAATACAGTACTAGAACAAAAACTAATTGGACCAATTGAGGAGTCACATACCAAGGAACAATCCCCCAAAGCAATTTTGTGAGAGGTGCTTTGAGCAAGGAGATCAAAAATCGCAACAAAATGAGCTAGAACTCGTGGTTGAACTGGATGGTGATTTTTTTGGGAGGAAGAAGAAGTGTGTGGGTGCAGGAATAAGTGGAGGGGAGCCACCGTGGGGCCACGAGGCAGGGGGCGCGCCCAGGGGGGTGGGCGCGCCGTGGACCCTCGTGGCCAGGTGCTTGCTCCCCCTGCTGTATTCTCAGTGCCAGATATTCTCAAATATTCCAGAAAAAATTGTATTTAAATTTCAGGGCATTTGGAGAACTTTTATTTTCGGGGTATTTTTATATTGCACGGATAATTCAGAAAACAGACAGAAATTACTATTTTTGCTTTATTTAATGTAAATAACAGAAAGTAAAAAGAGGTTACAGAGAGTTGTGTTTCCTAAATTCATCCATCTCATGCTCATCAAAAGGAATCCACTAACAAGGTTGATCAAGTCTTGTTAACAAACTCATTCCGAGTAACATGGAACCGGAGAATTTTCAAATAACACTAGGTTACCTCAACGGGGACATGCACATCCCCAACAACAAGAATATCATATTTCTTCTTGACAGTAGGAAGAGGAAATTCAAAACCTCCAAAAATAACCGATGGAATTTTTCTAATAGAATTGATACTGTGGACTTGAGGTTGTTTCCTCGGAAAGTGTACCGTATGCTCATTACCATTAACATGGAAAGTGGCATTGCCCTTGTTGCAATCAATAACAGCCCCTGCAGTATTCAAAAAGGGTCTTCCAAGAATAATAGACATACTATCGTCCTCGGGAATATCAAGAATAACAAAGTCCGTTAAAATAGTAACGTTTGCAACTACAACAAGCACATCCTCACAAATACCGACAGGTATAGCAGTTGATTTATCATCCATTTGCAAAGATATTTCGGTAGGTCTCAACTTATTCAAATCAAATCTATGATATAAAGAGAGAGGCATAACACTAACACCGGCTCCAAGATCACATAAAGCAGTTCTAACATAGTTTCTTTTAATGGAGCATGGTATAGTTGGTACTCCTGGATCTCCTAGTTTCTTAGGTATTCCACCCTTAAAAGTATAATCAGCAAGCATGGTGAAAATTTCAGCTTCCGGTATCTTTCTTTTATTAGTAACAATATCTTTCATGTACTTAGCATAAGGATTCATTTTAAGCATATTAGTCAAACACATACACAAAAAGATAGGTCTAATCATTTCAGCAAAGCGCTCAAAATCCTTATCATCCTTTTTCTTGGATGGCTTAGGAGGAAAAGGCATGGGTTTCTGAACCCAATGCTCTCTTTCCTTATTGTGTTTCCTAGCAACAAAGTCTCTTTTATCATAACATTGATTCTTTGATTGTGGGTTATCAAGATCAACAACAGGTTCAATTTCTATATCATTATCATTACTAGGTTGAGCATCAACATGAACATCATCATTAACATTATCACTAGTTTCATGTTCATTACCAGATTGTGTTTCAACATCAGAAATAGAGATATCATTAGGATTCTCAGGTGTGTCAATAACAGGTTCACTAGAAGCATGCAAAGTCCTATCATTTTTATTTTTCTTCCTTTTAGAAGGACTAGGTGCATCTATACTATTTCTTCGAGAATCTTGCTCAATTCTCTTAGGATGGCCTTTAGGATACAAAGGTTCCTGAGTCATTTTACCAGTTCTAGTAGCCACTCTAATAGCATAGTCATTATTCTTACTATTCAATTCATTGAGCAAATCATTTTGAGCTTTAAGTACTTGTTCTACTTGAGTGGTAACCATAGAAGCATGTTTACTAATGAGTTTAAGTTCACCTTTAACTCTAAACATATAATCACCCAAGTGTTCAATCATATAAGCATTTTGTTTCAATTGTCTACCAAAATAAGCATTGAAGTCTTCTTGCTTAACCATAAAGTTATCAAACTCATCCAAACATTGGCTAGCAAACTTAGTAGGAGGGATTTCAGCTTTATCATATCTATAGAGAGAATTTACCTTTACTACTTGTGTCGGGTTATCAAGACCATGCGTTTCTTCAATAGGCGGTAAATTAAGACCATGTGTTTCTTCAATAGGAGGTAAATTCTTAACATCTTCAGCTTTAATACCCTTTTCTTTCATAGATTTCTTTGCCTCTTGCATATCTTCAGGACTGAGAAATAGAACACCTCTTTTCTTCGGAGTTGGTTTAGGAATAGGCTCAGGAGTTGGTTCAGGAGCTGGCTAAGGAAGTGTCCAATTATTTTCATTTGTCAACATATTATTAAATAGAATTTCAGCTTCATCCGGTGTTCTTTCCCTGAAAACAGAACCAGCACAACTATCCAGGTAATCTCTGAAAGCATCGGTTAGTCCATTATAAAAGATATCAAGTATTTCATTTTTCTTAAGAGGATGATCAGGCAAAGCATTAAGTAATTGGAGAAGCCTCCCCCAAGCTTGTGGGAGACTCTCTTCTTCAATTTGCACAAAATTATATATATCCCTTAAGGCAGCTTGTTTCTTATGAGCAGGGAAATATTTAGCAGAGAAGTAATAAATCATATCCTGGGGACTACGCACACAACCAGGATCAAGAGAATTAAACCATATCTTAGCATCACCCTTTAATGAGAACGAAAATATTTTAAGGATATAAAAGTAGCGAGTTCTCTCATCATTAGTGAACAGGGTGGCTATATCATTTAATTTAGTAAGATGTGCCACAACAGTTTCAGATTCATAACCATAAAAAGGATCAGATTCAACCAAAGTAATTACATCAGGATCAATAGAGAATTCATAATCGTTATCAGTAACAAAGATAGGTGAAGTAGCATAAGCAGGATCATATTTTATTCTAGCATTCAGAGTTTTTTGTTTAAGCTTAGCTAATAATTTCTTAAGATCACTTCTATCATTGCATGCAAGAAAGTCTCTTTTAGTTTATTCATCCATAACATAGCCCTCAGGCACAACAGGCAATTCATATTTATTAGGAGAGCCTTCATCATCAATTTCATCAATATTATCAGTTTCAATAATTTCATTCTCTCCAGCCCTAGCAAGTTGTTCATCAAGAAATTCACCAAGTGGCGCAGTAGTATCTAGCATAGAAGTAGTTTCATCATAAGTATCATGCATAGCAGAAGTGGCATCATCAATAATATGCGACATATCAGAATTAATAGCAGAAGCAGGTTTAGGTGTCGCAAGCTTACTCAAAACAGAAGGTGAATCAAGTGCAGAGCTAGATGGAAGTTCCTTACCTCCCCTCGTAGTTGAGGGATAAAATTTTGTTTTCACGTATTTCAAGTTCTTCATAGTGACCAGCAGATATAAATTCCAAGTGACTCAAAGAATAGAGCTATGCTCCCTGGCAACGGCACCAGAAAATAGTCTTGATAACCCACAAGTATAGGGGATCGCAATAGTTTTCGAGGGTAGAGTATTCAACCCAAATTTATTGATTCGACACAAGGGGAGCCAAAGAATATTCTCAAGTATTAGCAGCTGAGTTGTCAATTCAACCACACCTGGAAACTTAACATCTGCAGCAAGGTATTTAGTAGCAAAGTAATATGATAGTAGTGGTAACGGTAGTAAAAGGTAATAGTAGCAAAAGTAATATTTTTGGTGTTTATAGTGATGATAACAATAGCAACGAAAAAGTAAATAAGCGAAGAACAATATATGGAAAGCTCGTAGGCAATGGATCGGTGATAGAGAATTATGCCGGATGCGGTTCATCATGTAACAGTCATAACCTAGGGTGACACAAAACTAGCTTCAATTCATCAATGTAATGTAGGCATGTATTCCGAATATAGTCATACGTGCTTATGGAAAAGAACTTACATGACATCTTTTGTCCTACCCTCCCGTGGCAGCAGGGTCCTAGTGGAAACTAAGGGATATTAAGGCCTCCTTTTAATAGAGTACCTGACCAAAGCATTAACACATAGTGAATACATGAACTCCTCAAACTACGGTCATCACCGGGAGTGGTCCTGATTATTGTCACTTCGGGGTTGCCGGATCATAACACATAGTAGGTGACTATAGGCTTGCAAGATAGGATCAAGAACTCACATATATTCATGAAAACATAATAGATTCAGATCTGAAATCATGGCACTCGGGCCCTAGTGACAAGCATTAAGCATAGCAAAGTCATAGCAACATCAATCTCATAACATAGTGGATACTAGGGATCAAACCATAACAAAACTAACTCGATTACATGATAAATCTCATCCAACCCATCACTGTCCAGCAAGCCTACGATGGGATTACTCACGCACGGCGGTGAGCATCATGAAATCGGTGATGGATGAAGGTTAATGATGACGATGGCGATGGATTCCCCTCTCCGGAGCCCCGAACGGACTCCAGATCAGCCCTCCCGAGAGAGTTTAGGGCTTGGCGGCGGCTCCGTATCATAAAATGCGATGAATCCTTCTCCTCTATTTTTTTCTCCCTGAACACGAATATATGGAGTTGGAGTTGAGGTCGGTGGAGCTCCAGGGGGCCCACGAGGCAGGGGCGCGCCCAGGGGGGCAGGCACGCCCCCACCCTCGTGGCTAGGGTGTGGGCCCCCTGGCCTTGATACTTTGCCAGTATTTTTTATTATTTCCAAAAATAATCTTCGTGGAGTTTCAGGTCATTCGGAGAACTTTTGTTTCTACACATAAATAACACCATGGCAATTCTGCTGAAAACAGCGTCAGTCCGGGTTAGTTCCATTCAAATCATGCAAGTTAGAGTCCAAAACAAGGGCAAAAGTGTTTGAAAAGGTAGATACGACGGAGACGTATCAAAGGCCCATTAACCCCCAGGGGGGTTCCGGTAACCTCCCGGTACTCCAGAAAATACCTGAAACACTTCAGAACCATTCCGGTTTCCGAATATAACCTTCCAATATATCGATATTCATGCCTCGACCATTTCGAGACTCCTCGTCATGTCCGTGATCACATCCGGGACTCTGAACAAACTTCGATACATCAAGTCACATAACTCATAATACAAATCGTCATCGAATGTTAAGCGTGCGGACCCTACGGGTTCGAGAACTATGTAGACATGACCGAGACACATCTCTGGTCAATAACCAATAGCTTAACCTGGATGCTCATATTGGCTCCTACATATACTACTAAGATCTTTATCGGTCAAACCGCACAACAACATACGTCATTCGCTTTGTCATCGGTATGTTACTTGCCCGAGATTCGATCGTCGGTATCATCATACCTAGTTCAATCTCGTTACCGACAAGTCTCTTTACTCGTTCTGTAATGCATCATCCCGTAACTAACTCATTTGTACATTGCTTGAGAGGCTTATAGTGATGATCATTACCGAGAGGGCCCAGAGATACCTCTCCGATAAACGGAGTGACAAATCCTAATCTCGATCTATGCCAACTCAACAAACACCATCGGAGACACCTGTAGAGCATCTTTATAATCACCCAGTTACGTTGTGACGTTTGATAGCACACAAGGTGTTCCTCTGCTATTCGGGAGTTGCATAATCTTATGGTCAGAGGAACATGGTCAAGTCATGATGAAAGCATTAGCAATAAAACTAAACGAACATTTGTCCTAAGCTAACGGATGGGTCTTGTCCATCACATCATTCTCTAATTATGTGATCCCATTCATCAAATGACAACTCATGTCTATGGTCAGGAAACTTAACCATCTTTGATTAACGAGCTTGTCTAGTAGAGACATACTAGGGACACTCTGTTTGTCTATGTATTCACACATGTACTAAGTTTCTAGTTAATATAATTCTAGCATGAATAATAAACATTTATTATGATATAAGGAAATATAAATAACAACTTTATTATTGCCTCTAGGGCATATTTCCTTCAGTCTCCCACTTGAACTAGAGTCAATAATCTAGATACATAGTAATGATTCTAACACCCATGGAGTCTTGGTGCTGATCATCTTTTGCTCATGAGAGAGGCTTAGTCAACGGGTCTGCAACATCCAGATCCGTATGTATTTTGCAAATCTCTATGTCTCCCTCCTTGACTTGATCGCAGATGGAATTGAAGCATCTCTGGATGTGCTTGGTTCTTTTGTGAAATCCGGATTCCATTGCCAAGGCAATTCCACCAGTATTGTCACAAAAGATTTTCATTGGACCCGATGCACTAGGTATGACACCTAGATCGAATATGAACTCCTTCATCCAGACTCCTTCATTTGCTACTTCTGAAGCAGCTATGTACTCCGCTTCACACGTAGATCCCGCCACGACGTTTTTCTTAGAACTGCACCAATTGACAATTCCACCATTCAATATAAATACGTATCAGTGTCAAAGCTTGCATCGACATAACCATTTACGATGAGCTCTTTGTCACCTCCATAAACGAGAAACATATCCTTAGTCCTTTTCAGGTATTTTAGGATGTTCTTGACCGTTGTCCAGTGATCCACTCCTGGATTACTTTGGTACCTCCTTGCTAAACTAATAACAAGGCACACATCAGGTCTGGTACACAACATTGCATTTTCATTTTCTCTCTATCTTCTGAAGTGGTCGGGCATTGAGTCTGACTCAACTTCACACCTTGTAACACATGCAAGAATCCTTTCTTTGCCTGATCCATTTTGAACTTCTTCAACACTTTACCAAGGTATGTGCTTTGTGAAAGTCCAATTAAGCGTATTGATCTATCTGTATAGATCTTGATGCCCAATATATAAGCAGCTTCACCGAGGTCTTTCATTGAAAAATTCTTATTCAAGTATCCTTTTATGCTATCCAGAAATTCTGTATCATTTCCGATCAACAATATGTCATCCACATATAATATCAGAAATGCTACAGATCTCCCACTCACTTTCTTGTAAATACAGGCTTCTCCAAAAGTCTGTATAAAACCATATGCTTTGATCACACTATCAAAGCATATATTCCAACTCCAAGAGGCTTGCACCAGTCCATAAATGGATCGCTGGAGCTTGCACACTTTGTTAGCACCTTTTGGATCGACAAAACCTTCTGGTTGCATCATATACAACTATTCTTTAAGATATCCATTAAGGAATGCAGTTTTGACATCCATTTGCCAAATTTCATAATCATAAAATGTGGCAATTGCTAACATGATTCGGACAGACTTAAGCATTGCTACGGGTGAGAAGGTCTCATCATAGTCAACTCCTTGAACTTGTCGAAAACCTTTCGCAACAAGTCGAGCTTTGTAGACAGTAATATTACCGTCAACGTCAATCTTTTTCTTGAAGATCCATTTATTCTCTATTGCTTGCCGATCATCGGGCAAGTCAACCAAAGTCCATACTTTGTTCTCATACATGGATCCCATCTCAGATTTCATGGCCTCAAGCCATTTCGTGGAATCTAGGCTCATCATCGCTTCCTCATAGTTCATAGGTTCATCAAGGTCAAGTAACATGACCTCCAGAACAGGATTACCGTACCACTCTAGTGCAGATATTACTTTAGTTGACCTACGAGGTTTAGTAGTAACTTCATCAGAAGTTTCATGGTCATCATAATTAGCTTCCTCACTAATTGGTGTAGGAATCACTAGAACTGATTTCTGTGATGAACTACTTTCCAATAAGTGAGCATGTACTATTACCTCATCAAGTCCTACTTTCCTCCCACTCACTTCTTTCGAGAGAAACTCCTTCTCTAGAAATGATCCATTCTTAGCAACGAATATCTTGCCTTCGGATCTGTGATAGAAGGTGTACCGAACAGTTTCCTTTGGGTATCCTATGAAGACACATTTCTTCGATTTGGGTTCGAGCTTATCAGGTTGAAGCTTTTTTACATAAGCATCGCAACCCCAAACTTTAAGAAATGACAACTTGGGTTTCTTGCCAAACCACAGTTCATATGGTGTCGCCTCAACAGATTTAGATGGCGCCCTATTTAACGTGAATGCAGCCGTCTCTAAAGCATAACCCCAAAAATGATAGCGGTAAATTAGTAAGAGACATCATAGATCACACCATATCTAATAAAGTATGATTACGATGTTCGGACGCACCATTACTTTGTGGTGTTCCAAGTGGCGTAAGTTGTGAAACTATTTCACATTGTTTCAAATGAAGAAAAACTCATAACTCAAATATTCACCTCCACGATCAGATCGTAGAAACTTTATTTTCTTGTTACGATGATTTTCCACTTCACTCTGAAATTATTTGAACTTCTCAAATGTTTCAGACTTATGTTTCATTAAGAATATATACCCATATCCGCTCAAATCATCTGTGAAGGTCAGAAAATAACGATACCTGCCGCGAGCCTCAACACTCATCGGACCGCATACATCAGTATGTATTATTTCCAACAAGTCTGTTGCTCGCTCGATTGTTCCGGAGAATGGAGTTTTAGTCATCTTGCCCATGAGGCATGGTTCACAAGCATCAAGTGATTCATAATCAAGTGATTCCAAAAGCCCATCAGCATGGAGTTTCTTCATGCGCTTTACACCAATATGACCTAAACGGCAGTGCCACAAATAATTTGCACTATCATTATTAACTTTGCATCTTTTGGCTTCAATATTATGAATATGTGTATCACTATGATCGAGATTCACCTAAAATAGACCACTCATCAAGGGTGCATGACCATAAAAGATATTACTCATATAAATAGAACAACCATTATTCTCTGATTTAAATGAATAACCATCTCACATCAAACAAGATCCAGATATAATGTTCATGCTTAACGCTGGCACCAAATAACAATTATTCAGGTCTAAAAATAATCCTGAAGGTAGATGTAGAGGTAGCGTGCCGATGGCGATCGCATCGACTTTGGAACCATTTCCCACGCGCATCGTCACCTCGTCCTTAGCCAATATTCGTTTAATCCATAGCCCCTGTTTCGAGTTGCAAATATGAGCAACAGAACCAGTATCAAATACCCAGGCGCTACTACGACCATTAGTAAGGTACACATCAATAACATGTATATCAAATATACCTTTCACTTTGCCATCCTTCTTATCCGCCAAATACTTGGGGCAGTTTCGCTTCTAATGACCAGTTCCTTTGCAGTAGAATCACTCAGTCTCAGGCTTAGGTCCAGACTTGGGTTTCTTCACTTGAGCAGCAACTTGCTTTCTGTTCTTCTTGAAATTCCCCTTCTTACCTTTGCCATGTCTATGGTCAGGAAACTTAACCATCTTTGATTAACGAGCTAGTCTAGTAGAGGCATACTGGGGACACTCTGTTGTCTATGTATTCACACATGTACTAAGTTTCCGATTAATACAATTCTAGCTTGAATAATAAACATTTATCATGATATAAGGAAATATAAATAACAACTTTATTATTGCCTCTAGAGCGTATTTCCTTCACTTCATCATCTCGTTGTAACATCGGAACCCTAGTGGATAATCTTGTGTGTTAATTGTTTGATCCTTCCATGTTCATTACCATCTTCATGATATTTGTCGCCCTATGTATGAGTAGACCCCCTAGTTCTTGGGGATCTGGGTGAACCTTGGTATATATAGGAGCTGAAACATTAATAGGGATATGAGATTCTCTGCTGAATGATTTAGCTTAGTAAACTTCGTGAACGTTGTGAAGGGGCCCCACTCAACATTTTCACCGAAAGGCCACGGAGTGTATCACTATCGTTGTAAGAGTTAGGGAGTGAAGGTAATTCAAGGTGACAGTAGAAGCCTTCATCCCTAGGTTTAACAATTGATAGGGGAATTACGGAGAACCCTCAGTGAGGTTGCGTCCACAGGAAAACCCTTAATTATCATAGTTGTAACCCGCAGGGGGGAACTACGACGGTGGCGTGCGTGGCATGAAATCTATCTAGAGTAGAGCATGTTTTGTACCCAGCTCCACCTGGAGTACACTTCAAGAGTGGCTTAGGTATCCAAATAATACTATGTCATTGCATAGGTTGCGTTAGAAACATATCAATGGAAATTCTAGACTTCTTGAGAACGCCTTACTCCTCTATCAGTTCACTTGCTACTTTTTCTACTATTTTTATTTTAGTTTATGTTGTTTATTTTAAGTTTGCACTTCCCCAAAACCAACGTTCAACCCCGTCCTCACTTTTCTTTGAGTCTACGATCACTTGCAGGTACAATTTCATAAGTCAGTATGAGAGACAAAACCCCAATTCTCGTGCTCCCTGTGCGATCGATACTCTTACTTCAAAAAAGCTACAACTAAACATTATGCACTTGCTAGCCATCAGCCCCGCTGGTGACATACACCACCACCGGTGATGGCCCACCGCCCCACCACTTCTACACCCTGCCCCGCTGCCCAGCTACCTCACCACCTGACCGACCAACAGCCCCATCGTGTTGCTGCGTCCCCCGCTCCATTGACAGTCTCGGTCCCTGCCGCGTGGCGTTATTTCTCTTTCTATTTATAATGGATGATTCATTGCATGATGACATGCTTGCATAGCACAAGGTGCACTGCACCATTTCGATGAAAATCCTGATGGGGAACATTGCATGGGAAACAAAAAATCCCTACGCTCACCAAGATCAATCTAGGAGATGAACATCTACGAGAGGGGGAGAGCATCTACATACCCTTGTAGATTGCTAAGCAGAAGCATTTATCAACGCGGTTGATGTAGTCGTACTCTTCACGATCTGATTACGATCCAACCAATCTAGTGCCGAATGGACGACACCTCCGAGTTTAGCACACATGTGTCTCGATGACGTCTCCTCCTTCTTGATCCAGCAAGCAGGAGAGGAGAAGTAGATGGGATCACAGCCAACATGATGGCGTGGTGGTGATGGTGGTAGTGGAGCACCGACAACGGTTCGGTAAGCATTGTCGGGATGAGGCGGTGGAACTACAAAGTAACGGGAGAGAGAGGGGCGCCAAGGGCTTGGTGTGTCCTCTTGGGGCGCCCCTCCCCTCTATATAGGTGGAGGGGCATGGGAAACAACCCCTCCAAGCCCTAGGGCGCAACTAAGGGGGAGAGGACTTGGACTAAGTCCAATCCTATTCCTACTAGGACTCCTTCCTTTTTTGCCTTCCCTAGCCACATGGGCTTTTGAGGACTTGGTGCGCCTAGCTCAATAAGGCCAGAGCGCCTCCCCGCATCCCATGCTAGCCCTTGGGTCATGGTGGACCCACTTGTGGACTTCCGGACCCCTCCGAAATCCTCCGGAACCTTCTCAAAGCTTCCCGGTACAATACTGAAAAAACTACACCGTTCTCCGGAACCCAAAATATGACTTCCCATATATAAATATTTACCTCTTGACCATTACGAGACTCTTCGTGATGCCCGAAATCTCATCTGGGACTCCGAACAAGATTTGGTTACCACTCATCAAATATCCCAATACTACTTTAGCGTCAACGGACGTTAAGCGTGCGACCCTCCAGGTTCGGGAATTATGTAGTCATGACCGAGGCACCTATCCGGTCAATAACCAATAACGGGACCTAGATGCCCATATTGATTCCTACATATTCCACGACAATCTTTTATCATTGAACCTTTATGACAACATACGTAATTCCCTTTGTCTGTCGGTATGTTACTTGCCCGAGATTCGATCGTCGTATCTCTATACCTAGTTCAATCTCGTTACCGACAAGTCTCTTTACTCGTTTTGTAATACATCATATTGTAACTAACTCCTTAGTCACTTTTCTTGCAAGCTTCTTGTGATGATGTATTACCGAGAGGGCCCAGAGATACCTCTCCGTTACACGGAGTGACAAATCCCAAACTCGATTCACGCCAACTCAACATACACCTTCAGAGATACCTATAGAGAATCTTTATGATCACCCAGTTACGTTGTGACATTTGATAGCACACAAGGTATTCCTCCGGTATCCAGTTGCATGATTTCATGGTCGAAGAAACATGTATTTGACATTAAGAAAGTAGTAGCAATAAACTGAACGATCAGATGCTATGCTAACAGTTGGGTCTTGTCCATCAGATCATTCTCCTAATGATGTGATCTCGTTATCAAATGACAATCCATGTCTATTGTTAGGAAACCTTAACCATCTTTGATCAACAAGCTAGTCTAGTAGAGGCTCACTAGGGACATGGTATTTGTTTATGTATCTACACATGTATTTAAGTTTCCAGTCAATACAATTCTAGCATGATTAATAAACCTTTATCATGATTTAGGAAATATAATAATAACAATTTTATTATTGCCTCAAGGGCATATTTCCATTAGTCTCCCACTTGCACTAGAGTCAATAATCTAGTTCACATCGCCATGTGATTAACACCCATAGTTGATATTGCCATGTGACTAACACCCAAAGAGTTTACTAGAGTCAATAATCTAGTTCACATCACCATGTGTTTAATGATACTTCTCCAACGTATCTATAATTTTTGATTGCTCCATGCTATATTATCTACTATTTTGGATGTTTATGGGCTTTATTATACACTTTTATATTATTTTTGGGACTAACCTATTAACCCAGAGCCCAGTGCCAGTTTCTGTTTTTTACCTTGTTTTAGGGTTTTGAAGAAAAGGAAAATCAAACGGAGTCCAATTGACCTGAAACTTCACGGAACTCATTTTTGGAAGGAAAGAAGCCCAGAAGACTTGAAGTGCATGTAAGGGAAGCGTCGAGGAGGCCACGAGGTAGGGGGGCGTGCCCACCCCCTAGGGTGCGCCCTCCACTACTGGAATCAGCTACTTTGCCATCTGCCAGCTCTTTGCCGTCAGCTAGCGGACGGCAAAGAATCTCTTTGCCATCAGCTACCAAAAAGCAGACGGCAAAGAACTGGCTGCTGGCAAAGACCTAATTTGCCGTCCGCTAGCGGACGACAAAGGCCGCCGTTAGCCGCCTAACGGAGTAACTCTGGTGGACGTGCAACATTTTTCCGTCCCCCCTCTTTGCCGTCAGCCGCTGTAGGCAAAGGGCTCTTTGCCGTCCGCCATAAAAAGCAGACGGCAAAGGACCTGTTTGCCTACCCTATCTTTGCCATCACTGTTTGCCGTCCGCCGCGGACGGCAAAGTGCTTTGCCGTCAGCCGTCCCTGCCTTTGCCGTCCGCCATGGAAGACGGCAAAGTACTGGATTCCTGTAGTGAGCTCCACCCTCATGGGCCCCTCGTGGCCCCCTGACATACTTCTTCCACCTATATATCTCCATATACCCTAAAAACATCGGGGAGCAGAATAGATCAGGAGTTCCGCCGCCAGAAGTCTCCGTATCCACCGAAAGCCAATCTAGACCCGTTCCGGCACCCTGCCGGAGGGGGAATCTTTCTCCGGTGGCCATCTTCATCATCCCGGTGCTCTCCATGACGAGGAGGGAGTAGTTATCCCTCAGGGCTGAGGGTATGTACCAGTAGCTATGTGTTTGATCTCTCTCTCTCTCTCGTGTTCTTGATTTGGCACGATCTTGATGTATCGCGAGCTTTTCTATTATAGTTGGATCTTATGTTTCTTCTCCCCCTCTACTCTCTTGTAATGGATTGAGTTTCCCCTTTGAAGTTATCTTTTCGGATTGAGTCTTTAAAGATTTGAGAACACTTGATGTATGTCTTGCCGTGCGTATCTGTGGTGACAATGGGATACCACGTGATTCACTTGATGTATGTTTTGGTGATCAACTTGAGGGTTCCGCTCATGAACCTATGCATAGGGGTTGGCACACGTTTTCGTCGTGATTCTCTGGTAGAACTTTGGGGCACTCTTTGAGGTCCTTTGTGTTGGTTGAATAGATGAATCTTAGATTGTGTGATGCATATCGTATAATCATACCCACAGATACTTGAGGTGACATTGGAGTATCTAGGTGACATTAGGGTTTTGGTTGATTTGTGTCTGAAGGTGTTATTCTAGTACGAACTCTAGGGCTGTTTGTGACACTTATAGGAATAGCCCAACGGATTGATTGGAAAGAATAACTTTGAGGTGGTTTCGTACCCTACCATAATCTCTTCGTTCGTTCTCCGCTATTAGTGACTTTGGAGTGACTCTTTGTTGCATGTTGAGGGATAGTTATATGATCCAATTATGTTATTATTGTTGAGAGGACTTGCACTAGTGAAAGTATGAACCCTAGGTCTTGTTTCAACACATTGCAATACCGTTTATGCTCACTTTTATCACTTGCTACCTTGCTGTTTTTATATTTTCAGATTACAAAAACTATTATCTACTACCCATATTGCACTTGTATCACCATCTCTTCACCGAACTAGTGCACCTATACAATTTACCATTGTATTGGGTGTGTTGGGGACACAAGAGACTCTTTGTTATTTCGTTGCAGGGTTGCTTGACAGAGACCATCTTCATCCTACGCCTCCTACGGATTGATAAACCTTAGGTCATCCACTTGAGGGAAAATTGCTACTGTCCTACAAACCTCTGCACTTGGAGGCCCAACAACGTCTACAAGAAGAAGGTTGTGTAGTAGACATCAAGCTCTTTTACGGTGCCGTTGCCGGGGAGGTGAGTGCTTGAAGGTATATCTTTAGATCTTGCAATCGAGTCTTTTAGTTTCTTGTTTTATCACTAGTTTAGTTTATAAAAGAAAACTATAAAAAATGGAATTGAGTTTGTCTCATACGCTTCACCTTTTTAATATCTTTCGTGAGTATGATGGAAAGGAAAATTGTGCTCAAGTTCTAGAAGAAGAAATCTATAAAATGTTTGGCACTAAATCTTTGAATGATGAGCATGATTGCAATATTGTTAGTATGAATTCTTTGAATATCCATGATACTAATGATGGTTGCACTAGTTATGATGTCTCCTATAAACATGTCAATTTTTGTGGAGTACATTGGGTTTGTACGTACACACCAAATAAGGAAGATAGATATTGCAAGAGGCATAAGTACTTAGAAACTAAATTGTTGCAAGAAAGGCTAGATGAATTTTCTGAAAATTTAAATTATATTGGCCATACTTGTGAGCTTTGCAATGAACATGGTCATTTCAATACCCAATGCAAATTGTTTCATGATCGTATCGTGTCCAAAAATTGTGATGACTTGATTTCCCTTGCACATGATAATGAACTTAGTTTGCTCTTGGGTTATGAAGAAATGAAACGTATAACTAAGGATATTCCAAAATTTGCCCTTGATAGAGTTCTTCATTTTGATCTAGAGGAAATTTATATGTATTGTCCGGTGAATTGTATTGAAAATCCTTATATTGCCAACTACATAAAGAAAAGAAAACAAATAGAAGATGAAGAGAATAATAATGAAAGGGAAGAGACTTCCTAGTATCCTCCTATTATTTCTTATGATGAATCATGTAACGAGGAGGAGCCTTCTATTCAACCAATCTCATTAATAAGGAGCTCCAAAAAGAAGATTGAACCCACACATGATGTGGTGAAGAAGAAGAAAAGAAAAAGGAAGAGAGGTAAAAAGGTATCCCTCCCAAATAATGGTGCTCCTATTAATATTGTGCCTCATGAAAATGTAATTGTGGAAGATAATGATACTTCTTATGATCTTGAAAATCTTTTTGGCACTTGCTTGGAAGAATATGATAATTGCTATACTATTGGTCCTATCCATACAATTAATGATGAGAGTGATTATGCTTATGATATGAAAAGGCCCAAGCTTGGGGATGCTATGTTTGATGAAGATGATGTTTTTGAGAATATATTTTCTGCAATTAATGTTTGTCTCAAGCTTGGGGATGCTATGTTTAATGAAGATGATATTTTTAGTCTCCCAAGTTTTGATATGCAAATTTATAATGATGATAGCATGCCTCCTACTTATGATGATTATTGTGATGATACATATGCTATAAAAAGTAGTGATTATATTTATAAAACTTGTCATGATTATGGTTACCAATTTTCTGAACATTACTCTTTTAATGTGGAAACAATTTATAGTATTCGAGTCTCTTATGATACTCCCACTATTCCAAATGAGAAGAATTTTGCTTATGTGGAGAGCAATAAAATTTCTATGCTTGTAGATCATGAAAAGAATGCTTTAGGTGCTGGTTATATCTTTGAATTTATTCATGATGCTACTTCAAATTATTATGAGGGAGGAACATATGCTTGTAGGAATTGCAATAATATTAAGTTTCCTCTCTATGTGCTTAAAGTTTTGAAGTTATGCTTGTTTTACCTTCCTATGCAAGTTGATTATTGTTCTCATAAGTTGTTTGCTCACAAAATCCCTATGCATAGGAATAGGGTTAGACTTAAATGTGTTAGTCATATTCTTCATGATGCTCTCTTTATGTTTCAATTCTTATTCTTTATGTGAGCATCGTTGAAATCATCATGCCTAGCTAGGGGCGTTAAACGATAGCGCTTGTTGGGAGGCAACCCAATTTTATTTTAGTTCCTTGCTTTTTGTTCCTGTTTAGTAATAAATAATTCATATATCCTCTTTTTATATGTGGTTTTATGCTTTTAATTAGTGTTTGTGCCAAGTAGAACCTTTGGGAAGACTTGGGGGAAGTCTTTGTGATCATGCTGTAAAAACAGAAACTTTAGCGCTCACGAGAATTGCTGCCATTTTTATTTGGAGAGTGATATTTAGTTAATTATTTTTTAAGATGATTAATAGATAAATTCCTCAGGTCCATCAATTTATTTGAGAATTTTATGAGTTCCAGAAGTATACGTTTGATTCAGATTACTACAGACTGTTCTGTTTTTGGCAGATTCTGTTTTCATGTGTTGTTTACTTATTTTGATGAATCTATGGCTAGTAAAATAGTTTATAAACCACAGGGAAGTTAGAATACAGTAGTTTTAACACCAATATAAATAAAGAATGAGTTCATTACAGTACCTTGAAGTGGTGATTTATTTTCTTATACTAACGGAGCTTACGAGTTTTCTGTTAAGTTTTGTGTTGTGAAGTTTTCAAGTTTTGGGTAAGGATTCGATGGACTATGGAATAAGGAGCGGAAAGAGCCTAAGTTTGGGGATGCCCAAGTCACCCCAAGGTAATATTCAAGGACAACCAAGAGCCTAAGCTTGGTGATGCCCCGGAAGGCATCCCCTCTTTCGTCTTCGTTCATCGGTAACTTTACTTGGAGCTATATTTTTATTCGCCACATGATATGTGTTTTGCTTGGAGCGTCATGTCATTTTATTTTGTTTTGCTTGCTGTTTGAATAAAGTACCAAGATCTGAAATTATATAATGTTAGAGAGTCTTCACATAGTTGCATAATTATTCGACTACTCATTGATCTTCACTTATATCTTTCGGAGTAGTTTGTTGTTGCTCTAGTGCTTCACTTATATCCTTTTAGAGCACGGTGGTAGTTTTATTTTGAATAAATAGATGAACTCTCATGCTTCACTTATATTATTTTGAGAGTATTTAGAATAGCATGGTAATTTTCTTAAATAATCCTAATATGCTAGGCATCCAAGAATAGTAAAAACTTTCATATAAAGTATTGAATACTAAGAGAATTTTGATGCTTATTGACTGTTTTGAGATATGGAGGTAATAATATCAAAGTCGTGCTAGTTGAGTAGTTGTGAAATTGAGAAATGCTTGTGTTGAAGTTTGCAAGTCCCGTAGCATGCACGTATGGTAAATATTATGTAACAAATTTGAAACATGAGGTGTTATTTGATTGTCTTCCTTATGAGTGGCGGTCGGGGACGAGCGATGGTTTTTTCCTACCAATCTATCCCCCTAGGAGCATGCGCATAGTGCCGAGGTTTTTGATGACTTGTAGATTTTTTCAATAAGTATGTGAGTTCTTTATGACTAATGTTGAGTCCATGGATTATACGCACTCTCACCCTTCCATCATTGCTAGCCTCTTCGGTACCGTGCATTGCCCTTTCTCACATTGAGAGTTGGTGCAAACTTCACCGGTGCATCCAAACCCCGTGATATGATACGCTCTTTCACACATAAACCTCCTTATATCTTCCTCAAAACAGCCACCATACCTACGTATTATGGCATTTCCATAGCCATTCCGAGATATATTGCCATGCAACTTTCCACCATTCCGTTTATCATGACACATTCATCATTGTCATATTGCTTTGCATGATCATGTAGTTGACATCGTATTTGTGGCAAAGCCACCATTCATAATTCTTTCATACATGTCACTCTTGATTCATTTCATATCCCGGTACACCGCCGGAGGCATTCATATAGAGTCATCTTTTGTTCTAGTATTGAGTTGTAATCATTGAGTTGTAAATAAATAGAAGTGTGATGATCATCATTTTCTAGAGCATTGTCCCAAGTGAGGAATAAAAAAAAGAAGAGAAAGACCATAAAAAAGAGAAGGCCCCCCAAAAAGAGAAAGGCCATAAAAAAGAGAAGGGAAGGGACAATGCTACTATCCTTTGCCACACTTGTGCTTCAAAGTAGCACCGTAATCTTCATGATAGAGAGTCTCTTGTTTTGTCACTTTCATATACTAGTGGGAATTTTCATTATAGAACTTGGCTTGTATATTCCAACAATGGGCCTCCTCAAGTGCCCTAGGTCTTCGTGAGCAAGCAAGTTGGATGCACACCCACTAGTTTCTTTTGTTGAGCTTTCATACATTTATAGCTCTAGTGCATCCGTTGCATGGCAATCCATACTCCTTGCATTAATATCAATCGGTGGGCATATCCATAGCCCATTGATTAGCCTCGTTGATGTGAGACTTTCTCCTTTTTTGTCTTATCCACATAACCCCCCTCATTATATTCTATTCCACCCATAGTGCTATGTCCATGGCTCGCGCTCATATATTGCGTGAAAGTTTATAGGTTTGAGATTACTAAAGTATGAAACAATTGCTTGGCTTGTCATCGGGGTTGTGCATGATGAGAGCATTCTTGTGTGATGAAAATGGAGCATGACTAAACTATATGATTTTGTAGGGATGAACTTTCTTTGGCCATGTTATTTTGAGAAGACATAATTTATTAGTTAGTATGCTTGAAGTATTATTATTTTTATGTCAATATGAACTTTTGTCTTGAATCTTATGGATCTGAATATTCATGCCACAATTAAGAAGAATTACATTGAAATTATGCCAAGTAGCACTCCACATCAAAAATTCTGTTTTTATTATTTACCTACTCGAGGACGAGTAGGAATTAAGCTTGGGGATGCTGATATGTCTCCAACGTATCTATAATATTTTATTGCTCCATGCTATATTATCTACTGTTTTGGATGTTTATGGGCTTTATTATACACTTTTATATTATTTTTGGGACTAACCTATTAACCCAGAGCCCAGTGCCAGTTTCTGTTTTTTTACCTTGTTTTAGGGTTTCAAAGAAAAGGAAAATCAAACGGAGTCCAATTGACCTGAAACTTCACGGAACTCATTTTTGGAAGGAAAAAAGCCCAGAAGACTTGAAGTGCACGCAAGGGAAGCTTCGAGGAGGCCACGAGGTAGGGGGGCGCCCACCCCCCTAGGGTGCGCCCTCCACCCTCGTGGGCCCCTCGTGGCCCCCCTGACGTACTTCTTCCGCCTATATATATATCTCCATATACCCTAAAACACCGGGGAGCAGAATAGATCAGGAGTTCCACCGCCAGAAGTCTCCGTAGCCACCGAAAGCCAATCTAGACCCGTTCCGGCACCTTGCCGGAGGGGGAATCCTTCTCCGGTGGCCATCTTCATCATCCCGGTGCTCTCCATGACGAGGAGGGAGTAGTTCTCCCTCGGGGCTGAGGGTATGTACCAGTAGCTATGTGTTTGATCTCTCTCTCTCTCTCTCTCGTGTTCTTGATTTGGCACGATCTTGATGTATCACGAGCTTTGCTATTATAGTTGGATCTTATGTTTCTTCTCCCCCTCTACTCTCTTGTAATGGATTGAGTTTCCCCTTTGAAGTTATCTTTTCGGATTGAGTCTTTAAAGATTTGAGAACACTTTATGTATGTCTTGCCATGCGTATCTGTGGTGACAATGGGATACCACGTGATTCACTTGATGTATGTTTTGGTGATCAACTTGCGGGTTCCGCCCATGAACCTATGCATAGGGGTTGACACACGTTTTTGTCGTGATTCTCCGGTAGAACTTTGGGGCACTCTTTGAGGTCCTTTGTGTTGGTTGAATAGATGAATCTGAGATTGTGTGATGCATATCATATAATCATACCCACAGATACTTGAGGTGACATTGGAGTATCTAGGTGACATTAGGGTTTTGGTTGATTTGTGTCTTAAGGTGTTATTCTAATACAAACTCTAGGGCTGTTTGTGACACTTATAGGAATAGCCCAACGGATTGATTGGAAAGAATAACTTTGAGGTGGTTTCGTACCCTACCATAATCTCTTCGTTCGTTCTCCGCTATTAGTGACTTTGGAGTGACTCTTTGTTGCATGTTGAGGGATAGTTATATGATCCAATTATGTTATTATTGTTGAGAGGACTTGCACTAGTGAAAGTATGAACCCTAGGCCTTGTTTCAACGCATTGCATTACCGTTTATGCTCACTTTTATCACTTGCTACCTTGCTGTTTTTATATTTTCAGATTACAAAAACTATTATCTACTACCCATATTGCACTTGTATCACCATCTCTTCGCCGAACTAGTGCACCTATACAATTTACCATTGTATTGGGTGTGTTGGGGACACAAGAGACTCTTTGTTATTTGGTTGCAGGGTTGCTTGAGAGAGACCATCTTCATCCTACGCCTCCTACGGATTGATAAACCTTAGGTCATCCACTTGAGGGAAAATTGCTAATGTCCTACAAACCTCTGCACTTGGAGGCCCAACAACGTCTACAAGAAGAAGGTTGTGTAGTAGACATCATTTAACACCCAAAGAGTACTAAGGTGTGATCATGTTTTTCTTGTTAGAGAGGTTTAGTCAATGGGCTGCCATATTCAGATCCGTATGTATTTTACAAATTTCTATGTCTACAATGCTCTACATTAGCTACTCTATCTAATTGCTCCCATGTTTAATACGTATCTAGATTGAGACTCAGAGTCATCCGGATTGGTGTCAAAGCTTGCATCGGCGTAACCTTTTATTATGAAATCTTTATCACCTCCATAACCGAGAAACATTTCCTTAGTCCTCTAAGGATAATTTTGACCCTGTCCAATGATCCACTCCTGGATTACTATTGTACCCCCTTGCCAAACTCATGGCAAGGCACACATCAGGTCTAGTACACATCATGGCATACATAATAGAACCTATGGCTGATGCATAGGGAATGACTTTCATTCTCTCTCTCTATCTTCTACCGTCGGGTTTTGAATCTTACTCAACTTCACACCTTGCAACACAGGCATGAACCCTTTCTTTGACTGGTCCATTTTGAACTTCTTCAGAACTTTGCCAAGGTATGTGCTTTATGAAAGTCCTATTAAGCGTTTCAATCTATCCGTATAGATCTTCCACTATGTAATAGCTTCACTGAGATTTTTCATTGAAAAATTCTTATTCAAGTATCCTTTTATGCTATCCAGAAATTCTATATCATTTCCAATCAACAATATGTCATCCACATATAATATCAGAAATGTTACAGAGCTCCCACTCACTTTCTAGTAAATACAGGCTTCACCATCATTCTGTATAAAACCATATGCTTTGATCACCTCATCAAAGCGTATATTCCAACTCTGAGATGCTTGCACCAGTCCATAGATGGATCACTGGAGCTTGCACACTTTGTCAGCACGTTTAGTATCAACAAAACCTTCTGGTTGCATCATATACAACTCTTCTTTAAGAAATCCATTAAGGAATGCAATTTTGACTTCCATTTGCCAGATTTCATAATCATAAAATGCGGCAATTGCTAACACGATTTGGACATACTTAAGCATCGCTACGCGTGAGAAAATCTCATCGTAGTCAACCCCTTGAACTTGTCGAAAACCTTTCATGACAAGTCGAGCTTTATAGACAGTGATATTACCATCAGCGTCTGTCTTCTTCTTGAAGATCCATTTATTGTCAATGGCTTGCGATCATCGGGCAATTCCACCAAAGTACATACTTTGTTCTCATACATGGATCCTATCTCAGATTTCATGGCCTCAAGCCATTTATCAGAATCTGGGCTCATCATAGCTTCTTCATAGTTTGTAGGTTCGATGTTGTCTAACAACATGACTTTCAGGACAGGATTACCGTACCACTCTGGTGCAGAACGTGTTCTGGTCGACCTACGAAGTTCAGTAGTAACTTAATTCGAAGCTTCATGATCATTATCATTAGCTTCCTCTCTGGTCGGTATAGGCATCACGGGAACGGTTTTCTCTGATGTGCTACTTTCCAATTCGAGAATAGGTACAGTTACCTCATCAAGTTCTACTTTCCTCCCACTCACTTCTTTCGAGAGAAACTCCTTCTCTAGAAAGGACCCATTCTTGGCAACAATTATCTTGCCTTCGGATATGTGGTAGAAGGTGTGCCCAATAGTTTCCTTAGGGTATCCTATGAAGACGCACTTCTCTAATTTGGGTTCGAGCTTATCAGACTAAAGCCTTTTGACATAAGCGTTGCATCCCCAAACTTTAAGAAATGATAGCTTAGGTTTCTTGCCAAACCATAGTTCATATGGTGTCGTCTCAACGGGTTTAGCCGATGCCCTATTTAATGTGAATGCGGCAGTCTCTAATGCATAACCCCAAAATGATAAAGGCAAATCGCTAAGAGACATCATAGAACGCACCATATCTAATAAAGTATGGTTACGACGTTCAGACACACCATTACTCTGTGGTGTTCTAGGTGGCATGACTTGTGAAACATTTCCACATTGTCTTAAATGAAGGCCAAACTCGTAACTCAAATATTCGCCTCCACTATCAGATCGTAGAAACTTTATTGTCTTGTTGCGATGATTCTTCACTTCACTCCGGAATTCTTTGAACTTTCCAAATGTTTCAAACTTGTGTTTCCTCAAGTAGATATACCCATACCTACTCAAATCATTTGTGAAGGTCGGAAAATAATGATACTCGTCGCGTGCCTCAACACTCATCGGGCCGCATACATCAGTATGTATTATGTCCAATAAGTCATTAGCTCGCTCCATTGTTCCGGAGAAAGGAGTTTTAGTCATCTTACCCACGAGGCATAGTTCGCAAGTATCAAATGATTCATAATCAAGTGATTCCAAAAGTCCATCCGCATGGAGTTTCTTCATGCGCTTTACACCAATATGACCTAAACGGCAGTGCCACATGTATGTTGCACTATCATTATTAACTTTGCATCTTTTGGCATCAATATTATGAATATGTGTATCAGTACGACCGATATTCAACAATAATAGACCATTCATCAAAGGTGCATGACCATAAAATATATTACTCATATAAATAGAACAACCTTTATTCTCTGATTTAAATGAATAACCGTCTCACAATAAACAAGATCTAGATATAATGTTCATGCTCAAGATGTCACCAAATAACAATTATTGAGGTCTAAAACTAATCCCGAAGGTAGATGTAGAGGTAGCATGCCGATGGAGATCACATCGACCTTGGAACCATTCCCAACGCGCATCATCACCTCGTCCTTAGCCAATCTTCATTTATTCCACAACTCCTGTTTCGGGTTACAAATATGAGCAACCAAACCAGTATCAAATACCTAGGCTCTACTATGAGAATTGGTAAGGAACACATCAATAACATGTATATCATATATAACTTTATTGACGTTGGCCCCCTTCTTGTCGGCCAGATTCTTGGGGCAGTTCTGCTTCTAGTGGCCAGTTCCCTTGCAATAAAAGCACTCTGTCGGTGTCAAAATCGGCGGATCTCGGGTAGGGGGTCCCGAACTGTGCGTCGAAGGTCGATGGTAACAGGAGACAGGGGACACGATGTTTACCCAGGTTCGGGCCCTCTCTATGGAGGTAATACCCTACTTCCTGCTTGATTGTTCTTGATGATATGAGTATTACAAGAGTAGATCTACCACGAGATCAGAGAGGCTAAACCCTAGAAGCTAGCCTATGGTATGATTGTATGTTGTCCTACGGACTAAAACCCTCCGGTTTATATAGACACCGGAGGAGGCTAGGGTTACACAAGGTCGGTTACAAAGGAGGAGATATGCATATCCGTATTGCCTAGCTTGCCTTCCACGCCAAGTAGAGTCCCGGCCGGACACGGGACGAAGTCTTCAATCTTGTATCTTCATGGTCCAAGAGTCCGGCCAAAGGATATAGTCCGGCTGTCCGGAGACCCCCTAATCCAGGACTCCCTCAGTAGCCCCTGAACTAGGCTTCAATAACGATGAGTCCGGCGCGCAGTGTTGTCTTCGGCATTGCAGGGCGGGTTCCTCCTCCGAATACACCATGGAAGAGTTTGAATGCAAGGATAGTGTCTGACCCTGTAAAATAAGTTCCACATACCACCGTAGAGAGAATAATATTTCCATAAATCTAATCTGCTGACATGTTTTGATAGTATGACATCACTTCATGGCCCGGTTATTATTCGAACCGCTTTTCTCAACCATCTCCGCACATATCGCGAGGCGGTTTTCTTGATATGTCTTGTCAAAGCAGAGATCGTGTTCCCCTTATCACGGGATTCTCATCAATACGGACATGGGTAACCCAACCGCGCCATCAATTGCGGCGCCTGGGGAATAAGCGGTTTTGCCAGGCAAATGGGGAGACTCATCGCCTCCTCCGCCCTTATAAAGGGACAAAGATTTACTTTTTATACCCACGCCTTCTTCCTTCTCGCTTACCCATTCCCGCACACTCGAGCTCTAGCACCCAAGCTCGCATTCTTCTTCTCAAACTACTCCAAGCATGTCTGGAGCAGGAGGCAAGTGGATGGCTTCCTCCTTCACGGAGGAAAACATTAAAAAGTTACGGGAAGCCGGATACCTAGCTGCGAGTATCGCGCACCGGCTGCCGAATGCGGGGCAGATCGTCCCCACGCCCGAACCCCATGAGAGGGTAGTCTTTCTTACCCATTTCGTCCGCGGACTGGGGTTTCCTCTCCACCCGTTTGTCCGCGGGCTCATGTTCTACTACAGGCTGGATTTTCATGATCTGGGCCCCAACTTCATCCTCAACATCTTGGCGTTTATCGTCGTGTGTGAGGCCTTCCTCCGCATCAGGCCCCACTTCGGCCTATGGCTGAAAACCTTCAATGTCAAACCAAAGGTGGTGGGTGGCCAGCAAGCAGAGTGTGGAGGCGCCATGGTGGGCAAGATGCCTAACATCACCTGGCTCGAGGATACCTACGTGGATACCATAAAGGGGTGGCAATTGGGGTGGTTCTACATCACCGAGCCGCGCAACTCCAACTGGGTGGCGGCCCCCAAATTTTGGTCCGGAATCCCCACGCGGCTCACCTCCTGGAAAAAGAAGGGCCTGTCCTGGGGTTCTCCGGTAGAGCTGACCGGACTCCAGACCTGCATCCAGAACATGACGAACAATAAAATTAAGCTCGTCAACGTGGTCCAGGTCATGCTCCTCCGCCGGATCCTTCCGTGCCAGGGACGGGCATTTGTTTTGTGGGAGTTCGACTCGGCCCAGCACCAGATGCTGCGAGAGCTCTACGACACGACACACGAGGACGTCTAGATGGTGCTGTTCAAGGGCGCCGAGATGCCTCCCTTCCTCACCGAGGACCGCGGACTCAACGCAAAGTGCTACGCCCATCCGGTAGGCTTTTATATCTCTCCCGGTATTTAGGTGCTCTGGTTTGGTTATGTGCTGGATCTAAGCTTTCATGTCATTAACAGGGCTGGATAAAGACAGCAAGGCAGCTTGATTGCCCAGCCCCCCTACCCGAAGATCCTGCAAACGCTCTTCTAACGAAGATGCTGACTCCAGCACCTTACGAGGTGCCGGAAAAGATGGCCAAGAAGAAGGCTGCGGGGACCCGAAAGGGTCTCCGGCGCAAGGTGGTTCTGTCGGACTCATCATCCGATGAGTTCGACGCGCACTCCTCCCACGGAAACGAGGAGGAGGAGAAAAGTTATCCCCCCCTAGCCGGGGGAGACAAGAAAAGGAAGGCCGACCCATCCGGGGAGGCCGAAGGGTCCAAGAAGGGAAAGACCCTCCCTCCGGACTGTGTCACGACAGCCGCCGACAGCGGCGACGAGTGGCTACCCAGGGACAAGCCCCTGGCGAAATCGTAAGTGTTCGGACACCATAATACTTCATGGTATGTTTTATTGTACTGCCTTTGCTCATGCCGAACCTGATTATGCAGTCCAGCCCGAGCTCGTCTCGACATACCCTCGTCGAGCGGCTCTTTGGGCTCGTCGAATATGAACAGCGGTTCTCCTCCGACGGCTTCCACCCCTCGCCCTACGGACAACGCCGAGGTGGTGTCTCAAATGGCACCGTCCCAAGGGGAGGCGGTCCTCGGGGCGCCTCACGGCGTCCTCCCGGACCCTGGGTACCAAGGGAGCGAGGCTCCTACGGGCTTCGAGTTCAGGCCCCAGCCGGACACTACGCCGGAACCTTCAATGGTTCCGGACTCCGGCGGGCGGTCCTCCATTAAGGGGGGCCAACCATCCGTGCCGGTGTCCTCTGTCCATCCAGAGGCACCGGACAACTTGCTGGAAGCACTTCACATCGCTTCCATCGATGAAGAACACCGCACTATCATGAGTGCGGTGGTTAAGAAGGTTCAGTCCGCCAAGAATGGACTGACCGAAGCTTGCACCAGCGTCCTAACAGGCTTTGAGGTAAGCATTCAAAATATAAAAATATTACCGCATAGATAGTAGCCCCTGATGCTCTGTTCGGCGTTCGCGAAGAAAAGCCGAATAGAGTATCAAATGATAACTCAGGAGTCTAATTAGAGTATGTCTATGTGTATGTGCAGGCTTCCCTGCTGGCCGCTGCCGCACGCACTGCGGAGGTCACTGCGCTGAAGCACGCCCTGAAGCGGTCCGAGGACGAGCTCGGCCTTACCAAGGGGCAGCTCGAAGAGAGCAAAGGTAAGATATACCCCAACTTATATAGTTAAAAAGAAGTTCTGTGTAAAGTAATAGGATCATCATGAATTTGTCAAGGGCCACGACCGAGGTGGAGACCCTGAGGAAGGTGTTGTCCGCGGCCGAAGACAAAGTGGCCAAAGAACGTATTGAACGGGAGAAACAAGAAGCCTGAGTGGGCGAGGTGCAGCAAGAGCTCGAGGCTCTCGTCAAGAAGCATGAGTCCTTGGAGCTTGACTCCAGGACGCGAGAGTCTGAGCTCGCGCAGGCACTTGAAAGCATCCGGAGCGCCAAGGCCGAAGCCCACAAGGCCCTCCAGGAGATTGATGCAGCAAAGAAGATAGCAGCGGGTAAGGCATTCAATATGCAAAGAAAGCATGTGAAGGAGACTTTCCTTTTTCTTACCCGAGTTTGGAGCTCTCCAGGAGCATTTGCAGATCTTCCCCGCAGTGTGCTGGATGCCGCAGAGTTTTACCGGGATGAGGAGGGGAGCTCAACGGAGAAGTTGTTCTGGTCTCAGTATACTGGGACCGAACACCCCGTGTCCTTGAGTGACCAGCTGAAGCAGTTGGTTGAACTTCACAAGGCGGCCGGACAGGCCATGAGGGGCCTTATAATCCGGATGTGGCCTGGCGAGCCCCTATCCGGCAGCTACTTCGGTCTGGTGAGGCAGCTTGTGGAAGCCTGCCCACGGCTTGAAGTCATCAAGCGATCCGTCTGCATCGAAGGTGCACGCAGAGCTTTTGCCCGGGCAAAGGTGCACTGGGCGAAGCTGGACGCCGTGAAGCTTGTGAAGGAGGGGCCGCCGGAGGGCAAGGAGCATCGCTGCCCCAAGAATTACCATGAGAGCGTCCTGAAGGGTTCCCGCTTAGTGGTAGGTGAGTGTCCCAAGGATGCAATTTTTGAATGAACATGCCCATGTGATCCTGTAATATGAAACGAGTTCTTTTGCGCCATGCGACACTTTCTTAATTTAAAATATTACCTTCTGTGCGGCCGTTTATAAAATCTGAGAGTTGGCCAGTCGTCAGCTTCTGCCCCCATGTAGCTAGTACTGGAGTGTTCGGGGTAAATCTGAACACTCTTTACCCCAATTTTGGGTCCTTCAAGGGAGGTGCTCAGCGCAACGAACCAGGCAATCGGACTATAATGCTTTATCACTCTCACTTAGCCATAGAAGTCTATGATTTTAATTTTTTGGCGAAGCCCCTGGTATTCGGAGGGCCGAATTTGGGGCTCTATACACGCCTAAGCCGGACAAGGCTGACTCTTCGCCCGAAGCGGAAAAAGTCTTTAAGGACTTGAGACCTCTCGAACAGCGACCAGTCTCTCACCTTATCATGACAGTCAGTTTTTGGCTTTCTCTACTGAGGTGCTTGTCCGGAAGAACCGGGACACAATCGCAGTAGTTCTCCCACCGCTACCTTAGCCGATATAGCGGAATGTAAGGTACCAAAGCATGGGAGCCGGGCAACCCAACATTTGACCCAAGACATGATTCGGAGCTGATGCATATAATGCTATAAGTTCGGGGTGCTGCACTGTCGAAAGTGTTCGGACTTGTTGCGCCATATTACGGGGTAAACGAGAGCCCCTGGCGTACTGACCATACCCGAGCATGCGGGTGCGGAATGTCGTAAATGGACATATAAGAGAAAGAGAAAAACTTAAATAATGCAATAACAGATTAATAATATACATTGTTATTTGAATAATACGTCGAAGCGTACTGGTACAAGTAGTGCAATAAGCGTAAAGTAGGACAATTCGAAATGTCCTATCCAAGGCAAGCTATGCAATAATAGTGAAAAGCAGGTATATCAAGTATTACTAGAGACCACTTGGCGGTTCCCGTGTTCATCTTAGCTTCTTGCCGCCTTGGTTGTTGCTTCCGGAATGTGTCCGGCCGTTGGACTGCCGGAAAGGCCTTCCGAAGAGTTAGGCCCTGAAATAGAAAGGGAATGTCAAAGGTATACAACCCCTTAGTGTGGTTAAGGCACAATGCGGGGCGTGTCCTGGTTGTGCCCCCGCCTATGTCCATGGTATTTTCAATGCGTAGTTATGTACGCGCGACATGAATTTTGTCGCTGCACTGGGACTGGGACGGGGGCCGAATTGCTAGGCGAGCGTAGATCGCGCTAGGCGATCCTATTGCAGACTATTCCGGACTTGCTTGAAGGTGTCCGGGGGCTGTAATGCCGAATGAGTGGTCTGTCTGAACAGGCTGCTTTGTGCCTCTACTGCAAGGGCCGCAGTGTGCTCTTCCATACGGAGCGAGCGTTCTGTATTTCCATTTACTGTTATGACCCCACGAGGTCCTGGCATCTTGAGCTTCATGTATGCGTAATGCGGCACTGTACTAAATTTTGCAAATGCTGTCCGTCCCAGCAGTGCATGATAGCCACTACGAAACGGGACGACGTCGAAGATTAACTCTTCGCTTCGGAAGTTATCCGATGATCCGAAGACCACTTCCAGTGTGATTGAGCATGTGCAATGGGCCTCTACACCTGGGATGACGCCTTTAAAGGTGGTTTTGCTAGGTTTGATCCTTGAGGGATCGATACCCATTTTTCGCACTGTATCCTGATACAGCAGGTTCAGGCTGCTGCTGCCGTCCATAAGGACTTGAGTGAGGTGAAATCCGTCAATGATGGGGTCTAGGACCAATGCGGCGGATCTGCCATGACGGATGCTAGTGGAGTGGTCCCTGTGATAGAAGGTGATCGGACAAGCAGACCATGGGTTGAACTTTGGGGCGACGGGCTCCATCGTGTAGACGTCCCTTAGTGCATGCTTCCGCTCTCTCTTGGGAATGTGGGTTGCGTATATCATGTTCACTGTCTTCACTTGTGGGGGAAACCCCTTCTGTCCTCCTGGGTTCAGCGGCCGTGGCTCCTCCTCGTCATCTCTATGCAGCCCCTTGTCCTTGTTTTCAGTATTTAACTTGCCGGCTTGCTTGAACATGCAACATTCTCTGTTGGTGTGATTGGCTGGCTTGTCAGGGATGCCGTGGATTTGACACGAGCGATCCAGTATGCGATCCAGACTGGACGGAGCCGGAGTATTTCTTTTGAATGGCTTTTTCCGCTGGCTGGATCTAGAGCCTTTGAATCCGGCATTGACTGTCGTATCTTCAGTGCTATCGCTGTTATTGCGGTGCTTTGGTCTATTACGACGCTGCCTACCGTTAACGTCTTTGGTATCCGAGGTATCCAGATTCCTTGATGTGTTGTTGCTGCGAGCCAGCCAGCTGTCCTCACCCGCGCAAAAGCTGGTCATGAGTGTTGTGAGGGATGCCATAGATTTCGGCTTCTCCTGGCCGAGGTGGCGGGCGAGCCACTCGTCGCGGATGGTATGCTTGAATGCCTCTAGGGCTTCTGCATCAAGACAATCGACAATTTGATTTTTCTTAGTCAGGAACCGTGTCCAGAATTGTCTGGCTGATTCCCTTGGCTGCTGGGTTATGTGGCTCAAGTCATCAGCATCCGGTGGCCGCACATAAGTGCCCTGGAAGTTGTCAAGAAATGCGTCTTCCAAATCCTCCCAACTGCTGACGGAATCTGCTGGCAAGCTATTCAGCCAATGCCGAGCTGGTCCTTTGAGTTTTAGTGGGAGGTACTTGATGGCATGTAGATCGTCACTGCGAGCCATGTGGATGTGAAAGAGGAAATCCTCGATCCATACAGCGGGATCTGTTGTGCCGTCGTATGATTTGATATTTACGGGTTTGAAACCCTCTGGGAATTCATGATTCATAACTTCATCAGTGAAGCATAGGGGGTGTGCGGCGCCTCTGTGCCGGGCTATATCCCGACGTAGTTCATATGAGTCTTGTCTGCTGTATTCGGCCCGGCCGGATTTACTCTTGGTGTATCCGACGCGACGATCATCGTCCCATGTGGGCGCACGTGTTCGTGTCCCGTATATTGACCTTGCGATTTTTGCCTTGCTGTCCAAGATGTCTCGCAGGTCCTCTGTGTTGCCCCAAGCCTTAGTATCTTTGACTGAGTGGCGACGGGGTGCGGACTGAAATTTAGGCTGAAACGCCTCTCTGGCTTGGCCACGTAGTGGCCGGTCAGCCGCATCGTACACTGGTGAATGAGGTTTCAATGCTTCCTCCTCGAGGTGAGGTAGCAACCTGCGTTTGGGGTAACTCTTGGACGGGCGCTCGAATTCATGCTCCTGGGCCTCAAGGACTTCGGTCCATCTGTCTGCTAGCAAGTCTTGATCAGCTTGAAGCTGTTGCTGTTTCTTATTTAGGCTACTTGCCATGGCCGTAAGCCGCCGCTTGAAGCGCTCTTGCTTGACGGGGTCCTCGGGCACGATAAACTCGTCGTCGCCGAGGCTTGCCTCGTCTTCGGAGAGAGGCATGTAATTGTCCTCTTCCGGTTTTCCATCTGCTGCCTGCTCTGGGGGGCTAGCTTGTTCGTCCTCTAGCTCTACACTGTGCTGGAGGGGATTGTTGTTGTCTTCGGCACTATCAGGAGTGTTATTATCTCCTGTGCCGGTATCACTGCTCTTGCTGTGGCGGGACTTAGAGCGGCGGCGCTGACGTCGGCGCTTGGGTTGCTTTTTGGAGGGGTCATCCTCCGCTTTCTCGTCGCCATTGGCTTCTTTGGGGGTGTCCACCATGTATATATCATATGAAGATGTGGCGGTCCAGTGCCCCGAGGGCGGTGGATCCTGTTTGTCTCCGGCTTCATTGTCCATACCGTCGAAGTCTTCGGAGCCGAAGTCGAGCATGTTGGTTAAGTCGTCGACAGTGGCTACTAAGTGGGTGGTGGGTGGGCAGCGAATTTCTTCGTCGTCCGCATCCCACTCTAGCCGGACATAGTTTGGACAAGGTTCTCCTGACAGGGAGAGAGACCTTAATGAATTTAGCACATCCCCGAAGGGTGAGTGCTGAAAGATGTCCGCGGAGGTGAACTCCATAATCGGTGCCCAGTCGGACTTGACGGGCACGGATATAAGAGGCTCGGAGTCCGTGGCCGGAGATGAATCCAGTGGTTTGGCGACACGGCTCTCGTAAGGGGTGAAGTCAGTGTCCGGCTCTATCGCCACTGAGAGTGCGGCCTCCATGGCGGGGTCCATCCCTCCGCTCCCGGATGGCGCGACTTGCTCCGGATTGATGGACGGAGTAAGTGCGGATGCAATATCCCGAACACTGTCCCACGGCAGAGTTACGTCATGCTCGTCAAGACTGTATGGCGTGTCCGGCATGGGCTCGAATCCGTCGAAGATCAAGTCTCCACAGATGTCGGCCGTGTAGTTCAAGTTTCCAAATCTAACCTGATGGCCAGGGGCGTAGCTCTCAATCTTCTCCAGATGGCCGAGCGAATTGGCCCGCAGCGCAAAGCCGCCGAATATGAATATCTGTCCGGGGAGGAAAGCCTCACCCTGGACCGCATCGCTAGCAATGATCGAAGGAGCCATCAAGCCTTATGGTGATTGACAAAGTGGAACTCTCAATGAAAGCACCAATGTCGGTGTCAAAACCGGCACATCTCGGGTAGGGGGTCCCGAACTGTGCGTCTAAGGTCGATGGTAACAGGAGTGTCACAGCCCTACTTTGGCCTTGCTTGTCTTTGCATCATCATCTTGCATCATGTTTAAATTCTCAGAAACTTGAAATGGGGATGTTCAAACCCTAGCACCACATGGATTTCAAATAGGCTCAACTAAAGTCATTTTCAATGAACCCAAAAATGCCCTTTGAAAATTTTCATGATTTCTGATAAGGGTGAAAACCTCTGCCAAAAATGATGAACATATTTCTAGGTCATTCCTGGATTTTTGAATTAATTCATATTGTATTTGACTTTGGGCATTTAAATACTATAAATAATTTAAATGCGCAGATAATGGTGAAATTAAATGTGGGCCACTAGAATAATCTAGAGAGTGTCCACAAATTATTCCAGCATTTTACAAAATGCTTTAGTATTTTTACTAAAGCCAAAACAGCAGCAAACAAATAGAAAAACAAAAAAAGGCCTACCTGGACTTACCTGGCTGGCCCAGTGGACAGCCAGCCCACGAGGCCCACGCGCCAGTCACCCCTAACCTCCTGCCAGTAGGCAGGAGGGCGTGTGGCCGCGGCGCGCGCGCACGCGCTCGGCCAGCTCCTGGTTGCCGTTGTTGCTGGGGACGGCTCCGAGCGCCACGACACCCCCTGGAGACCCCTCGCTCCTCCCCCTTACTCTTTGCTCTCTCCCTCACCCCCTAGCTCCTCCCCGAGCTCCATCCGAGAGCAACCGCCGGCCACCGTCTCGCGTACGCGCAGCCACATCCGTCCCCTCGCCCTCCGGTCGTGCCCCCGTGCTCTGAATCCTCGCGCCGTTTCTCCAAGACGAAGGAACCAAGCCCGGACGGCCTGCATCGCCGTTGCCATCGTCTTCTTCCTCCTCTGCCGCCAGAGATCGCCACCGACCTCCCGTCGTCACCAACCCCTCCCCAAGCATGCCGAGGCCTTCGTTCAACTCGCTGTGAGCTGCTGCGTCTTTCCCCCTCCACCCTGAGCTCGTTCCCGTCCTCTAGCCGCATCTTCCACCGAAGCCGTCAGCTCCTCGCCGCCGGCGATGACGCAGACGCGGCCATGGGCACTGCAGCCCGTGTCCGAGCACACTAGTGTGCTCAGCGCGTCTCCGCGAACCCGTAGCCACCAGTACCTCCCCGTCCCACGCTCTCTAGCCCCGAACCCATCTGCTCCCGAACTCCGGCCGCCGCCTCGCTCGCCACCGCCGATGCTACAGCTCACCCCAACTCCTTCTGCTTGCTCCTTTGGATGCGCGCAAACCCAAGGAACCCGTAGGAGCAAATGGCGAGGCAAATGGTTGCCCGTAGCTCGATCCCGATGAACATCCGTCGTCGGATGTGCTCACCGGCGTTCAACTCCGGTGGGATGACGTGGCGTCATTAGCTTGAGGCTAATTACCGCATTAATCTCGACCTGTGCCGCTGATAGACAGGCCCCACCCCCTAATTAACCATGGGGTTAAGTTTTAACCTAACCACAGTGGACCCCACACGTCAGTTGATCGACTGACGTGGCCCTTGACCGGCCCCACCCGTCAGTGACCAAGGCCAGCACTGTGACACTGACCAGTGGGACCCACTGGTCAGGTTTGACCTGGCTGACATCTGTTGACCTGCTAATGTCACCCAGGCGTCATGCTAACGCAGTAAATGATTTTCTGGATTTAAAATAATTCATAAATTCCAGAAATTAGTTAAAACTTTGAAAAATCATAGAAATTAATCTATAGCTCCAAATGAAATAAATTATATATGTAAAATTATCAGAAAAATTCAAGGAATCCATCTGTACCATTTTAATGCATGTTTGAGCAAGTTAACCTCACTATTTAGGATGAAACATGATTAGGGCAAATTTTCATAATAGATTTGGAGCTGGAATTTGATATAGTTTTGAATTCCACTTCAATTAAAATGAATTTCTGTTGCATTAGCCTAAATCACAGCATATTGCCATGTCATGATCATGCATCATACTGTTGCATTGCATTGATTGTGCTCTCCCTCTATGTTGCCGGTATTCATCCCCTCTCGATAGACGTGCTTCCGACGATGAGTTCGATGACACTGATGAAGAACTATATTATCTTCAGAAGTGCCAGGCAAGCAAAACCCCCTTGTTCATTCCGATACAAACCCACTCTCTCGCACCTATTCTCTTTTACTGCATTAGGACAACAATGATTCAACTGTTACATGCTGCGGTAGTTGAACCCCTTTCCTTTGCATGACCTGTCATTGCCACAGTAAATAGATGAAACCCACTAGCATGAGTAGGAGTTGTTTGATCCCTGATGTGCCTACTCATTCATGTTTGCTTGTCATGCCTGCTATTGCTTAGAGTTGTGTCAGGTCTGATTCATCGGGGATGAATTGGAAAGTTGTGAACACGTCCTACTGTGTGTGAGCTAAGTGTGTGAACACGATTTGGTAAAGGTAGCGGTGAGAGGCCATGTAGGAGTACATGGTGGGTTGTCTCATTGAAACCGATCTCAGGAACTGAGTTCTGTGTTTGTGATCCATGAAACAGCTACTACCACACATTGGGCCCTAAAATATGACCCCGCTCGACTTACTGACCCCTCTCATCCTCCGTCCAGGAGTTGCAACTAGTTTCTGGTGTTTGTAGGTTATGTGTTGGCGGCCGTGCGTAGCGCTGACCCTAGGGGTGGGCTATGATGCGGTAGATACACTATGGCCGGGTATGCCGGGCGCCCGTTTGGCATCTCGGGACCCTGTACACATCGTTTCGGGCCGTTGAGGACACCCGGCCGGATTTCCTTGCGGATGGAACCCGAATAGGCGATAAACCTGGACTAGAGACTTGTGCGGTTAGTCAAGTCGTGGTCTACACCCACGTCGGTTTTCGCTTGAAGTCTGCCGAGCACATGTCGTGTGCAGACGCTAAGTGGTGGAAACATGTGTGACGAAGTACACCCCTGCAGGGTATAAAACTATTCGAATAGCCGCGTCCGCGGTAAAGGACTTCTGGGTTGCCTATAACAGTTCATAGACAAGTGAAAGTGGATACTCTAAAATGCGCAAGATAAGTGAGTGCTATGGATGGCGTTCTCGTAGGGAGACGGGAGCAGATCCATAGTGGTGTATTGATATGGTGAATATGTGGACTCGTGTGCGCCACCTCAAAAGAGTTACTTGCAGTCGTAGTTTAAGATAGCCACCGAGTCAAAGCTGGCTTGCTGCAGTTAAACTCCACCCCCCCCTTTGTTGATACTGATACATATGTAGCTAGTTCTGATGTAAGTCTTGCTGAGTACTTTTGTACTCATGTTTTCTTAATTTATGTTTTGCAGAGAGACTCCAGTCTCGCTAGTAGTTTCGCGTGGACTTCGACGTTAGCTTGATACCTCAGCTACGATCTTGTGCCCTCGACAGGATCTGGTAGATAGTCAGGCTTCTTAGCCTTTTTCATTTGTAGATGTCTGTACTCAGACATGTTAAGCTTCCGCATGTGTTTTGATTTGTATGCTATGATTGTTGGGTCATGAGACCCATGTTTGTAATATCTCGCTCCTCAGAGCCTAATGAATAAATACTTGAGTCGTAGAGTTATGTTGTGATGCCATGTTGTATTTACACATATCGAGCATATTGTGTGTATGATTGAAATGCTTGGTATGTGTGGGATCCGACAATCTAGTTGTTTATCCTTGGCAGCCTCTCTTATGGGGAAATGTAGTCTAGTGCTTCCATGAGCCATAGTAGTCCGCTACAGCCCGGTTCACCGGAGTCCTGCTAGCCCAGCACTACTGCTCAGGACACTTGACTGGCCGGCATGTGTTTCACGTCGTTCCTGTGTCTGTCCCTTCGGGGAAATGTCACGCGGTGACATCCGCAGTCCTGCCTAGCCTGCTACAGCCCGGATCACACGTTGCTGACCGACATGCTCGATGTGATTCATGTATGCCTGTCCCCATAGGTTGGTGCCGCTTTGGGTTCACGACTAGCCATGTCGGCTCGGGTTCTCTGTCATATGGATGCTAGCGACACTATCATATACGTGAGCCAAAAGGCGCATACGGTCCCAGGCCATGGTAAGGCGACACCTGTGGGAATACCGTGCGTGAGGCTGCAAAGTGATATGAGGAGTTACCGGCTAGATCGATGTGACTTGGAATCGGGGTCCTGACAGCTTTGGTATCAGAGCCTGACTGCCTGTAGGATTACCAAGCCAAACTGGTCGAAGTCATGTCTAGAAATGCTTTAGTTATGTAAGGGAATTGATTGTGGATGGGAACGTAAGGCTCTTTTACTCCTTATCCTCATGACCTTCTGATCTGAGTCATCTTATCTTTTCTACGGGGTTAAGAACTAGGCTTCTCTTCTATCTCTCAGGATGATGTGTTACTAAACCGTAGTTGCTTAGGATTGTTGAGTTCAAGCCTCAGTTCAGTTCCTACTACTTCCATATGTTCGTAGCTGGCCTCAGAACTTTGATATTGTGATGTTGAGTGGTTATGCCACCATTTTTGCAGGATGTATCAAATCTTTTGAGCATTTACAGCCGTTATGCTGTCCGAGTCATCCCAGGTTTCTAAATAGTCCGATGCATTTGCAACTCCCTTCTTCCTGTTCTCGATGTTCCTTTGGGCCAGATTAAGCACACTAATCGGTCTGTTGAGGTACTCCGTTGCCTTGACATGTATGTTGGAGTTAGTATTATGACCCTAGGTGTCTTCAAGAACCACTCAGTGATCTAGCAATGTTTCTATTCCCAGTGTGATGATTCTGGCCACCATTCTCGAAAACATCCCATGATGCCATTTAGTAGTAGTTATTCTACTTCTGGGTTCTTAAGCCCAAGATTCACCCTACTTGCTTCATGTTGATAGTGTTGCTAGTTCCTTTAGGATATTAGTAACCTTTGTGATAGTCCTCGAGGTCCGTGGTATTTCCTTCTTCCAAATACCATGAACCATTAAGGCAGAAGTTCTTTGAACCAAAAGATCACCATTAGAGTACTCCTGAGGAGTTCTCCACTCATAATTGTGATTCTGCCAGTTCTACCTTTCTGCATGGGTTATCCGGAAGAAACCTGTTGAACTTGGTTCGACATACTAATCTATGCATCCACAACTCAGAAAATTATATGTTCCCTTGAGTTGTCCCTCTTTAGTTGTTTTCTGACTCTCGTCTATCAACTGATAGTCGAGAGTAGTTGTGCGATCGTGTTCATCGATGCCTGCTATTCTTGTGGTCCGTCAAGCCATTCTATTCCAGAATGACTAGGAGAAACAAACTCCAGTACCTTATCCATATCTAGGATTGGGTCAAAGTAGTTGTATTCCATGGATCAAAATGCCAACCCAGCTTTTGCTCTGTTCTACCTTGGAGTGTTACCATATTTATGTCAAGAATGTCATGAGAATTACACCACCTCTTATGAATTCTTGACGCAGTGATACTTATCGCCATCATTATTCATTCTTCAGTTCCGTGTTGTTGTAACCGGAATGCCAACAAGTGAACTGTGATGTGTGAAATCAATACTCCTAGCAACCCCGTTGCTTGGTAGTTAATGGACAATAAACTCATTCTTAGCGTGTTGGTTATTGAATCATCATTCTAAGATTGATCGTGCTACCTAGTCCTTATTTCCGGAGCACTATTCGATCAATGAGTTAGGATTGTGTCAAACCCTTGCTCTGTTGATCACATCGTCTTGCCTCGCAAAGCAAGATTGTTCTCAAGCTTAATAACATATCGATGGGTTGTGATTTTCCAAATATCTTCTTGGAAGTATCACCAGGTTGTCACCTGATCGCTATGTTGAGTTTGTGATCAAGTTGGTTTCTTGTAGCCACCCTTTTCTCAAAGAATCTGTGTTGGATACCCCTGAGCTAGTTGGTTAAGCTTAACAACAACTTGGAGAGTTGGAAGATAAAAGCTTGTCTTGTCTTGCTTACTTCGTGTTAAGGGATATCTTTCGTGTGTGTGTGTGTTGAAGAAAGATGATATCTACATCGATTGGTCCTCGTGATCAGTTATTGGATCTATTGTCTTGTCCAAACTTTGATTTGAGTGTGGGCTATCCTCAAATCAAATCAGAACCAACGATGTTCGTAATGTTGTCCTACTCTTGGTTGATTCCTCGGGCATACACCATTACATCCTTTGTTCTGACCAATGCTATCACCGTGTTCACTTAATTGTGGAATTCCATCTATATGGAAGCCTGGATGGTTGTTTATTGAGCCCATTGACAACATTATCATCTTGTCCATGATTCATGTTGAACATCTAAGTTAGCGTTGGAAACTTTGAAAGCATTTCTTCATGGTAGCTCATGAAGCATATGTTTGGATGAAAGAAGTGACTACCTCTGATTCACGTGCATTTGGTGAAAGTTGCCGCCATGGATTCAAGAAAGCATGTTCTGCTTCCTTTGGAATCATCCCAAGTTAGTCATGCATGTGCGAAGTATTCTATGGTTTGATAGGCTCGCTACCTCCAGTCCATATGTGTCCCTAGCATACTAAGCCACTGACTGATTTGTTCTAGGAGAAGTAGTTAAGTGCTAATCCATGGTAATGCACAAGACTTCGATATCCTCGATGATGGTTCCCAACCTGAACTCGGTAGTGTTTTATCATAAGACTACTATGTGGTCATGCTTGTCTGGGACAGCGTGTTCACATGTGTTTAGCAGAACCAGCTCATGTTTTGGAGCTTGCTACCTTAGTTCATTCCTCGAGAATCTCGCAACGCCATGTCATCGAATTGTGTTGCAAACTTTCATTTTAGACATGCTGAGCCTGAAGTATCCTATTACCAATCGGATCTGAATCTCAGGCAGATATGATGGTTGGAACATTCCCAACAGTTGCATCCTGTTCCCAACTTGCACCGCCATTGTGCCAATCCCCCATGGGCTGCCCTTCTCGGTAGTTGCTGTCCAATATCATCTTCAAAAGTGGACTTACCATGGGTCCCCTCCACCTCCGATGATAAGCAAATCATCCTTTGCGTTGTCTTCAACAAGGTAGTCCATATCATGCATTCTAGTCCGGGTATGCCATCCCTTTGTACTCCGCCAAACGATTGTTGTGAATTGCCTTAGGCTGGTATAAAGAGTTTCAGTGATCTCTGAATCAAAAGTAATTCTTTTTGCCACTTAAGGGAATAGCTCTACGAGCCACCTCCTCTAAGGTGCCCTGTTCGACATGAAGCGCAACTTAACTCCTCGCTACTTGAAACGCATCCGCCATCTTTTTAAGCATGGAAATGTTGCCTACCAAATTGAACCTTTTTTATCAGTTTCTCTCCATCCATCTTGATGTGTGCATTTTGTCCCGGCTTGAGAGACGTTCTATCGTCTCATTCCATAAGTTGATCGTGTATCGCTTGATCTTTGTGAAGATCGAATTCTGTCGAGTTTCCTCTCTTTCGTCATCATAGTTGCAAGAAGATTTCAAAGCAAAGATGTCAAGATCAATTTGAAGCAATGATTCAACATCTTCGAGAAGGGAAGTTGGATCATGAAGATCGTGTTAGCCTTGTGACCCCTCTGTCTTCTTACCTCACGTCTTGAATCTCGAGACGAGATTCTTGTTTAGTGGGGGTGAGTTGTCACAGCCCTAGCTTTGGCCTTGCTTGTCTTTGCATCATCATCTTGCATCATGTTTAAATTCTCAGAAACTTGAAATGGGGATGTTAAAACCCTAGCACCACATGGATTTCAAATAGGCTCAACTAAAGTCATTTTCAATGAACCCAAAAATGCCCTTTGAAAATGTTCATGATTTCTGATAAGGGTGAAAACCTCTGCCAAAAATGATGAACATATTTCTAGGTCATTCCTGGATTTTTGAATTAATTCATATTGTATTTGACTTTGGGCATTTAAATACTATAAATAATTTAAATGCCCAGATAATGGTGAAATTAAATGTGGGCCACTAGAATAATCTAGAGAGTGTCCACAAATTATTCTAGCATTTTACAAAATGCTTTAGTATTTTTACTAAAGCCAAAACAGCAGCAAACAAATAGAAAAACAAAAACAAAAAAAGGCCTACCTGGACTTACCTGGCCGGCCTAGTGGACAGCCAGCCCACGAGGCCCACGCGCCAGTCACCCCTAACCTCCTGCCAGTAGGCAGGAGGGCGTGTGGCCGCGGCGCGCGCGCACGCGCTCGGCCAGCTCCTGGTTTCCGTTGATGCTGGGGACGGCTCCGAGCGCCACGACACCCCCTGGAGACCCCTCGCTCCTCTCACTCACTCTCTGCTCTCTCCCTCACCCCCTAGCTCCTCCCCGAGCTCCATCTGAGAGCAACCGCCGGCCACCGTCTCGCGTACGCACAGCCACAACCGTCCCCTCGCCCTCCGGTCGTGCCCCCGAGCTCTGAATCCTCGCGCCGTTTCTCCAAGATGAAGGAACCAAGCCCGGACGGCCTGCATCGCCGTTGCCATCGTATTCTTCCTCCTTTGCCACCGGAGATCGCCACCGACCTCCCGTCGTCACCAACCCCTCCCCGAGCACGCCGAGGCCTTCGTTCAATTCGCTGTGAGCTGCTGCGTCTTTCCCCCTCCTCCCTGAGCTCGTTCCCGTCCTCTAGCCGCATCTTCCACCGAAGCCGTCAGCTCCTCGCCGCCGGCGATGACGAAGACACGAGCATGGGCACTACAGCCCGTGTCCGAGCACACCAGTGTGCTCAGCGCGTCTCCGCGAACCCGTAGCCACCAGTACCTCCCCCTCCCACGCTCTCTAGCCCCGAACCCATCTGCTCCCGAACTCCGGCCGCCGCCTCGCTTGCCACCGCCGACGCTACAGCTCACCCCAGTTCCTTTTGCTTGCTCCTTTGGATGCGCGCGAACTCGAGGAACCCGTAGGAGCAAACGGCGAGGCAAATGGTTGCCCGTAGCTCGATCCCGATGAACATCCGTCGTCGGATGTGCTCACCGGCGTTCAACTCCGGTGGGATGACGTGGCGTCATTAGCTTGAGGCTAATTACCGCATTAATCTCGACCTGTGCCGCTGACAGACAGGCCCCACCCCCTAATTAACAACGGGGTTAAGTTTTAACCTAACCACAGTGGACCCCACACATCAGTTGACCGGTTGACATGGCCCTTGACCGACCCCACCCGTTAGTGACCAAGGCCAGCACTGTGACACTGACCAGTGGGACCCACTGGTCAGGTTTGACCTGGCTAACGTCTGTTGACCTGCTGATGTCACCCAGGCATCATGCTAACTGAAAGTTCTAGTGATCGACTAGAGGGGGGTGAATAGGCGATTTTTATGAAAGTCTTCAAAACATGGAAGTTTCGAAGACAAACGATAGAAATAAACCTATTACCATGCAGCGGAAGGTAGACTACACTAGGCAAACCATAGTCAAGTATTCAATGAAGTGAAAGCACAATGACTAATAGCAGCTAGGTAGTAAAGATCAGGTAGGAAGATATTGTGAAGCCAATCAGAACAAGCAGTCACTCAGTGAAGAGAAAAGATAATGCAATTATACAATGACTTCACAAGGAACAACAGTAAGGGAAGGGAAGGATGAAACCAGTGACTCGTTGAAGACAATGATTTGTTGGACCAGTTCCAGTTGCTGTGACAACTGTATGTCTGGTTAGGGCGGCTAGGTATTTAAACCCGAGGACACATAGTCCCGGACACCCAGTCCTGAACACGCAGCTCAGGACACTCAGTCCTCACCGTATTCCCCTTGAGCTAAGGTCACACAGACCTCGCCCAATCACTCTGGTAAGTCTTCAAGGTAGACTTCCAAACCTTCACAGACTTCGTTCACCGGCGATCCACAATGAATCTTGGATGCTCAGAACGCGACGCCTAACCGGCTGGAGGATTCACAGTCCTCAAGTGTAATAAGTCTTCAGATCACACAGACATGAAGACTTAAGTGATGCCTAACACTCTTTGGCTCTGGGTGTTTAGGGCTTTATCCTCGCAAGGAATTCTCTCTCAAAGGCTTCGAGGTGGGTTGCTCTCGAACGACAAAAGCCGTACTCTAACTCTGAGCAGCCAACCATTTATGGTTGTAGGGGGTGGGCTATTTATAGCCACTAGGCAACCTGACCTGATCTGTCCGAAATGACCCTGGGTCACTAAGGAACTGACACGTGTTCCAACGGTCAGACTTCAAACACACACGGCAACTTTACTTGGGCTACAAGCAAAGCTGACTTATCCAACTCTGGACAAGATTTGCTCTCATAGTCTTCACTCGAAGACATAGGATTTTGATTAAGCATCACTTCAGTCATTCTGACTGGTTCTCTTGGACCCCACTTAACAGTACGGTGGTTCCTATGACTCAACAAAGAAGAAAAAGAACAACGAAAGAACTAAGTCTTCGTGCTCCATAGTCTTCACGCGATGTCTTCTCATGTCATAGTCTTCAATGTGAATGTCTTCACATACCACCTTTGACTTCAATGTCTTCATACATTTTTAGGGGTCATCTCTGGTAGGAAAACCGAATCAATGAGGGACTTCTACCTGTGTTATCCTGCAATTCTCACAAACACATTAGTCCCTCAACTAGGTTTGTCGTCAATACTCCAAAACCAACTAGGGGTGGCACTAGATGCACTTACAATCTCCCCCTTTTTGGTGATTGATGACAAACTAGTTGAAGTTTTCAACGAGGAATAAAATATGTGAAATTGTAAAGGATAGGTTATTGTCTTCATAAGTGGAAAAGGCTCCCCCTGAAGATGTGCATATAAGTAATTTTCTTTTGGTATGCAAATGCACATGGTAGGTTGTACTTGTGGAGATCCTCTTCAACTTATGATGACAATTCATCATGCATGAAAAGTATGTGAAGATAATGACATGCATAATGAAAAATGGACGTCTGCAAAATGATCTAAGTGCGGAATTTATCCTCGCACATGCGGAATTTATCATCGCATCACAGTAAAGCAAATAAGTAGCAGACGACCATCGAGTTTGAGTGTTACAACTCAAAGAACCAAATGTATCAAAATGCAAGAGTTGTAAACACTAGGCAAAATATAAAACCACCGCCCATATGGACCCGCTTGAAGACTATCAAACTCATATGCTTCTCCCCCTTTTGTCAGTAAGGACCAAAAAGGTTTGAAGACATAGAGCATCTACTCGTTACCATGAGGAGTAGGTGAAGCAGCAGGGTCGTCCGTGTTGATAGGCGGTGCAGACGAACTTGGGGCAGTGTCGATGCGTGCAGAAGTAGGGGGCGGTGAAGTAGCATCGTCTTCATCATCGATCACTCTGGCATTCAAAGTTGCAGCAGAGGAGGAGAACTCAGAGTCTTCAAGAGACGGAGTTCGTCGCAGCACAGTCCTTCTTGGAGGTGTTGAGTCAAACTTGAAGCGTTCAGAGAAGCCATCCTCTTGAAGATCATCTTCAGAGCACATAAGCGTCAGCCCTTTCCATGTACGCCGACAAGTTTCATGGGCAACAAAGGCATTCTTGGTGGCAAGATTGTGAATCCTGTTTACGTCCACCAAGAGGCTTTGCATTTGGCACTTCAGCCAGTCATGATGCTTATCCTGTTTCTGACGAAGGGCAACCAGAAGCTCTCGGTCATTGAGAACACAAGATCGCTTCTTGGGCCATTGGGCAATGGTGCTTTCAGTGGCTTCAGTGAGGGCACGATGAGGTGCACGTGTAGTACCAGCCAGAGGATAAACACGAGTGACTGCTTGAACTCCTTCAATGTTTTGAGAGAAGCTTTGATTCTCAGCATTTTGAAGACTAAGGGGCTCCTTGGCAGGCTCTGGATAGATGGCTTCAACTGACATATCGATGTCAGGCAGAAAGATCAGATGATTGCGAGCAGAGGGCTGATAGGTGACAGCTGAGTGCAGTTTGATCAGCCGCATAATCCATGGAGCGTAAAACTTCAAGCCAAAAATGTCAGATCCTGATGCAGCAAGCTGGCGAATGAAGAAATCTTGTGCATTGAAGCTTTTGCCATGAAGAATATGAAAGACCAATGTTTCATTGCGCCTTCTAGCTTGGCATGTGGAGAATGTCCTTTGATGGGCCAGAGAGTTCGCCTTGTGATAGATAGTACATGGCAGATACTCAAGGTCTTGAACAAAGAACTCCTTAGGATATTCAGCATCTGGAGGCAAAGGCTTCATCATGCTAAGCATCTGACTCATATTGGGCTCAGGCTTGTGGAAGATGCTTTCCATAGCAGCACTGTGAAGCTGACAACCAGGTTCATACAGATCTCCTGGAGTGGGCAGGCCAGTAAGTTCAATGATATCAAGGGCTTTGGCTTCATGATGAACATTTCCTGTCATCCACTCAAGGACCCAAGTCTTCGGATCCCTGTTGTAGCCACGGATATGAAGAGTGGCATAGAATTGGAGCAGCAATTCTTCATTCCAGTGCTCCTTATCAGTGACGAACTGCAGCAAGCTAGACTCTCTGAAGCAATCCAGAGCTTCTTCCAAACAGGGCAGTCCAGTTATGGCTTCAGTGTCAAGACGCATATGTGGGAGAATGCGACATTGATTGTATAGAATGCATAAGTAATAACTGCGCTACTGATAGCTCCAGAACCGATCAGAAGATATTCTTGCCTTGGTGTAGGGGTTCTTGGCGCTATCAAAGAAGGTGTTGTGTGCCTTGAAGCCATTGATATTGAACGATCCGGGTGCAGATGCAGTGCCTGGAAACCTGGGCAACCTTGGTATTGGCTTCTGAACCTGAGGCATGTGCTCAATGTGATAGTCAAACTGAGGACCAGCAGCAGGTGGAGGAGTCAGAAAAGGCCATTTGACGTGACAAGTTGGCCATAGTTGAATGCTTGCTCGATAGTGTGTGGCCTTGGTGGCGGAACAAGAGCAGTGGCATTAACAGAGGCGTTAGGCTGCACAACAAAGGCTTCAGGAGCAGTTGCATCATTGGCTTCACTGGCTTCTGGCACATTGGTTGGTGCAGGCTCCACATTTGCTTCAGCCATGACTACGTCATTGGCTTCATTTGTGTTGGTGGTGGCAGCCTCAAGATTCTCAACCTCCACTTGATGAGCTGGAGGGTCGGGCACAGACACGTTCTCCTCGAGAGCAGCTTCTTCAGTAATGGGGGAGTAGGGACACGTTCTTCTTCTTGTTTGTCATCGGCTGATGCAGTCGGAATGTCTTCAGCAGCTTTAGCCTCAGACTCGGAGACATTCACAATAGGAGTGGCATCTGGAAACACTTGACGTGCAATAGATTGGTGGGGCACTTCTCCTTCTGGAATGCTCGAAAGAGGTACTTGAGGCCTTGGTCCTTTGCGAAGCCTGCATAGCGCTGGCGACGCCTGTGGAGATGGAGTTGGCTGGGCCTCAAAGTCATCTTCTTCTTGCGCTGATGGGGTTGCTTGCGGTTGGGGAGAGCTTGGAGTGTCTTGTCTCTGTGGGTGATCAGCCCATGATGCATCCTGAGTAGTTGGCGTCAGAGGACGACCAATGCTGATGAGTTCGCTGTGCGTGAGCACAGGCGATGATACCAGTTGGTGCTCGATCTGAGGATGGACTTCATCATCTTCAACATTTTCATGGTGACCAATGTCTTCAGCAGCGGTGGGATCAACTGCTGGAATGTCTTCAGCAGCGGTGGGATCAACTGCTGGAATGTCTTCAGCGTCATGAGCCTCTGTGGAAGCAGGCTCATGAACAACCAGTTGGCGCTCGTGGTGTTCAGATGCAGGCTGAACCATTGAGATGGGTTCAACAACTAAGGGCTCTGTGGGAGCAGCCCGATCCTTCTTGGTTTTGCGCTTCTTCTTAGAGGGAGCGACATCAGAAGCTTCAGGATTTTTCCTTTTTCTGGCTTCAGCCTCAGCAGTCCTTGTCTTCTTCAGTTTTGAAGCAGTTGACCTGACCTTTGGCTTCGGGCCAGTCATGCTGCTTGGGAAGACTATGCGAGGTTCTTCCTGCCTCGAAGGTGCAAATTGGTCAGTTGAGGGCTTTTTCTTCTTTGCAGCCATTCTTGGGTCGATGCCAGGATGACCAAGAGCCTTGCGCTTCTCAGCCTCATTGTAGGCTTGCACACACTTGTCAGCCAGGCTCTTCATGCGCTCACGAGAACCTTGAGCTTCTTCACGCTTCTTGAGAAAGGCTTCTTTGAGCTCGTGCAGCATGATCTTGAAGTTTTTGACATCTTGCATGCTGAGCTTGGCCATGTGCTTCTTGAACTGAGCTTTCTCATAGTCGATCTTGTGCTTCAGTTCAACGATGCGCTGAGCTAGAGCTAGCTCAGAAGCAATGGCGCCAGTGAAGGCGACACTGAGGCCAATTGGAAGTTGCAGATCTTCAAAGCTTAGGTTGGGCGTGTCAAACCACTCATCGATGAAGTCATGGATGATTGCCACATCAAAGAGAGGCAGATCATTGAAGATCTCTGCTTCTTCCTTGCTCTTGATCAGTTGCTCAAGAGCGTCATCTACAAGATCTTCATCGCTGGACAGATCAATGGCGTCATTGCGCAGAATAACAACAGCAGTCAGTGCCTGATCAGTATTCTTTCTCATCTCAGTCTTCTTGGAGATACTTGATAGATCTTCAGACTGCACACTATCTTCAGGAGGTGCAGTAGCCAGTGTCTTCGCACGTAAGACCTTTGGTGCAGGAGCAGGCTTTGAAGCTTTAGGCTTCTTTAGTTTCTTTGGCTTCGGCGGTGCAAGCGCTTCATCAGATTCAGCGTCATCTGCAGGCTCATCCACGGCTGTCCCTTGAACCATGATATGAGTGATGAGACCTTCTACGTTGTAGAAGGGCCCAACAAGATTGGGTTCAGCTTCGCGGGTGCCATCGGCACGGGGAGCAGAGGGACCAGGGTTGAAGTCTAGTCCCAATGACTTCTTGTTTTGCTTAGCCGAATTCTTGGCAAACTGGAAGTTGCGCTTGAACATATTGTCGTCACGACACCATAGCAATGACGATGGGTTAGCATCTACAGGCTGTGGTCCACGGACCATGCAGGGATAGAAGCCTTGTTCAATGGCTTCATCTCTGGACCCGGGTTGAAGATTTCTGTATAGGATGTCTCCCCATGGTCGCTTGATGGCATTCTTCTCAGCATATTCCTGGGTCACAAACCTGTACTTGAACCATTGCTTAGCCCAATATCTTCGAATTCATTGGATTCGTGTCTTGTGCTGATTGTAATCCTCTTCTGGAGCTATCTTGTACAGCTCTAAGAGGTCATCAGGCAGATCTCTTGATGTTCGCCCTCGACGCTGTCGGCCACCCTTCCTTGCTGATTTCTCTATAGCCATGAGCTTCAAACTGAATGGTTTCAACATGTTCAAAGGTTTCAAAGGCTTCCGCTTGCTGGTCAAACAGGAACTGGCTTCGGAAGAATTTATATGATGCTGTAAGAATTCTGCAAATGAATGCAGACTATGAGAACCAAGGGATTCTCCCACGGACATGTACCTGTGACAGCATTAAGGTGCAAAGGAAGGGGAAGAGGTCATATGCATTCTCAGAAGATTTTGAAGATAAATCAGTTTAGAAGACATTGACCTCATAGTGCGAAGACATTCACTCATAGATAGAGAGTTGGTTTCAGATTTGTACGAATCCACGAATAAGTACAAGTGAGGAATCTAACTACTTTGTGAAGCATAAGTGAACATACTAGGCATATTATGAGATGCAGTATGAAATAGATCCAACTTGTGTGAACAGAAACTGCTTGTGGTAGAAAGTGATGGATCTATAGAATCAAAGGGGCCATAAAAAGGAAGTTTTATTTACCACACGAAGAACTGCTAGACGGAGTGGGAGAGGAGGCCAAGCAGATCGATCGTCCGTACCCTAACTTGGCGACGGAGGACACCTACGGCGACGGCGGAGAAGACGATGTCCGCGGCCGGCGTGAAGACGGCGTCGGTGAGGTCGCGGCAACTAAGCGCTTCGTCGCCGGCATCGTCGAGGGTGAGCGGTGGCGCTAGGGTTTGTGCGAGAGTGGAAGAAAGGATAATGACTGTGGTGAGGCGTGTATTTATAGAGACAAGGACGGCACAATGTTATTACACAGGTGCCCCTGGCGATTCACATCTGAAGGACACGTGGCCATCATGCAACATATCGGAGGTTGTTCCACGTTCCCACGCATGCCTGGATTGTCGGGTGGTCGTTCCCACTTCTCCGGGTTTTAGGTGAAGGAATTAGCATTGAAAACGGACTTAATGTTTGTCTCTGTATCTTCTGCTGACAAGGGCAGAGAAGATATTCGACAGTTTCAATAGAATGCATATGATTTGGAGAGATAGAGTTGGAGATAGAAAGCATAGTGAGGTTAGGGTCCGATCACATTCACTTAGTTCAAAAGATTCAACAAGAAGACATAGCTATAAGTGAATGCTGTAGATGACAGAACACTAGTATATATATATAATCAACATAGTGAAGATAATCATGAAGACAGGTTGAGATTGAAGCCAAACCAAATGTGAAGACATACCAAACGTAACGCCATGAGTGAAACACTTCAAACAGAAAAATTTGGTGGTGGCGTTGCCCACCGTATAGGAAGTATTAGACCCAGACACGGCGCACAATTATCGTGGTGCTCCGAAGTCAAATTCCACATTAATGTATTCACACTTAGAATGTAAGTCTTCATTGATTGAAGATATACTTTACTTCGTGTGTTGCACATCTAAGTCATCAATATGCATAAGTGTTAGGATGTGTGCCTGATCACATGACATTTGGGGATTCCAAGATATTTAGCTCACACCGTAACTTGCAAAACCTCTTCTCATCCAAGGGCTTGGTGAAGATATCTACCAATTGCTCTTCAGTGTTGACGTGTATGATATCAATATCTTCCTTCACAACATGATCTCTGAGAAAGTGATGACGAATTTCAATGTGCTTTGTCTTCGAGTGCTGAACTGGGTTGTTGGCAATCTTGATGGCGCTTTCGTTGTCGCAGTAGAGTGGCACTTTCTTCAGATGAATGCCATAGTCTTTGAGTGTTTGCTTCATCCATAGAAGCTGAGCGCAGCAAGATCCAACAACAATGTATTCAGATTCAGCAGTGGAGAGAGATACACAGTTCTGCTTCTTTGAAGACCAACATACAAGTGATCGTCCCAGAAAATGACATGTGCCTGATGTAGACTTGCGATCCACCTTGTCACCAGCATAATCAACATCCGAGAATCCAACTAGATCAAACTCTGAGCCCTTTGGATACCATAATCCTAGTGTTGGGGTGTGAGCCAAATATCGAAGAATTCGCTTCACAGCTAAGTGATGTGATTCCTTTGGTGCCGCTTGGAATCGAGCACACATGCAAACACTAAGCATAATATCTGGCCTAGATGCACATAGATACAGTAAAGAACCTATCATGGAGCGGTATACCTTTTGATCGAACTCTTTACCATTGTCGTCGAGACCCAGTTGATGTTTGGCGGGCATTGGCGTCATGAAGCCTTTGCAGTCTTGCATCCCAAATTTCTACAGGCAATCTTTGAGATACTTCTCTTGAGATATGAAGATGCCGTTGCGTTGCTGACATATTTGAAGACCAAGGAAGAACTTCAGCTCACCCATCATGGACATCTGATATTGCTCTTGCATCATATATCCAAACTCGTCAGTGTATTTCTGATTGGTGCAGCCGAATATAATGTCATCCACATATATTTGGCACACGATGAGTTCACCATCATATGTCTTCGTGAAGAGAGTGGGGTCGAGGGAACCAGGTTTGAAGCCTTTGCTCTTCAGGAAGTATTTGAGTGTGTCGTACCAAGCCCGAGGGGCTTGTTTGAGGCCATACAGTGCCTTGTTGAGCTTGTACACCATGTCAGGATGTTTTGGATCTTCAAAGCCAGGCGGTTGTGCAACATACACTTCTTCTTCAATCTTGCCATTGAGAAAAGTGCTCTTCACATCCATTTGATACAGAAGAATGTTATGATGATTTGCATAGGCCAGTAGTATGCGTATGGCTTCAAGTCTAGCCACAGGAGCAAATGTTTCATCGAAGTCAATCCCTTCAACTTGAGTGTACCCTTGAGCAACGAGACAAGCTTTGTTTCTGACAACTTGACCATGCTCATATTGCTTGTTGCGATATATCCATTTGGTGCCTATTATATTGTGCTTGCGAGGATCAGGACGCTTAACCAGTTCCCATACATTATTCAGCTCAAACTGTTGAAGCTCTTCTTGCATAGCTTGAATCCATTCAGGTTCCAAGAAGGCTTCTTCAACTTTCTTGGGTTCAGATATTGAGACAAATGCGAAGTGCCCACAGAAATTTGCTAGCTGTGTTGCCCTTGAACGAGTGAGTGGACCTGGTGCATTGATGCTATCAATTATTTTCTCAATCTGTACTTCATTTGCAACACGAGGATGTACAGGACGAAGATTTTGCTCTTGCTGATCATTGTCATCGTTAGAAGGATTGTCTTCAGGCTGAGCATTGTCTTCAGTTTGATCAGGTGCGGAGATGATAAGTTCCTCTTCAGGCTGAGATTCAGATGGTACGATTTCTCCAGTTCCCATAAGTTTGATTGATTCACTGGATGGAACTTCATCTAGCACGTTTGGCAGGTGCTCTCTTTGTGAGCCGTTAGTCTCATCGAACCGCACATCCACTGTTTCAGCCACTTTATAGTGAAAAAGGTTGAAGACTCTGTAGGAGTGCGAATCCTTTCCATATCCAAGCATAAAACCTTCATGTGCTTTTGGTGCAAATTTTGAAGTGTGATGTGGATCCTTGATCCAGCACCTGGCACCAAATACTCTGAAGTAACTGACATTTGGCTTCTTGCCAGTAAGGAGCTCATAGGATGTCTTGTTGAGAAGCTTGTGAAGATAAACACGGTTGATGATATGGCATGCAGTATCAATGGCTTTAGGCCAGAACTTTCTTGGAGTCTTGTATTCATCAAGCATCATCCGGGCCATCTCAATAAGTGTTCTGTTCTTGCATTCCACGACGCCATTCTGCTGCGGTGTGTATGGAGCTAAGAATTCATGTGTAATGCCCAAAGTATCAAGATAAGTGTCTAGACCAGTGTTCTTGAATTCAGTGCCATTGTCACTTCTGATGTGCTTGATCTTGAGGCCATAGTTGTTCATGGCTCGATTGGCGAAGCGTCTGAAGACATCCTGCACTTCAGTCTTGTAGAGGATTATATGCACCCAGGTATATCTTGAATAATCATCAACAATGACAAAGCCATAGAGACAAGCAGTAGTAGTAAGAGTTGAGTAATGAGTGGGACCGAAAAGGTCCATGTGGAGCAGTTCGAAGGGTTGATTCGTTGTCATGATTGTCTTCGAGGGATGCTTGGCCCTCGTCATCTTTCCTGCTTCACAGGCACCGCATAAGTGATCCTTCTTGAACTTGACGCCCTCGATGCCTATGACATGCTTCTTCCTTGCAAGGGTGTGGAGGTTCCTCATTCCAGCATTCCCTAACCTCCGATGCCAGAGCCAGCATTCAGAAGCTTTTGCTAGAAGACATACGGCAAGTTGTGGTCCTGCTGAGAAATCTACCACGTACAAATCATCTTTGCGATACCCTTCAAACACCAGAGACTTGTCAGATTCCATTAGAACAAGGCAACGATATTTTCCAAACATCACAATCATGTTTAAATCGCAAAGCATTGAGACATACATTAAGTTGAAACCAAGGGATTCAACAAGCATGACTTTATCCATGTGTTGATCCTTTGAGATTGCAACTCTACCTAGACCCAATACCTTGCTTTTACCAGTGTCAGCAAATGTGATGTGACTTTTGTCAGATGGACGTAAGGTTGAGTCCATGAGAAGGCTTCGCTTGCCAGTCATGTGATTAGTACACCCACTAACAATAATCCATTCTGAAGCAGCTGGTGTCATACCCTACAGTGCAGTTAGGGGGATAGGCTTCACGAAGAGAATTGTGAAGCATAAACATTTGACGAGCAAGTGGATTATGAAAGCTTAGATCGAGGTTAGGACTGATAGGGCCAGTGGCAAGCGACTCAGGAACAAAATACATAATAAGACCATTTGGGCATTTGATCTTGCGCCCTACAAGATGTTTAAGGTCCCCAGCAATGGCTTCAGACGATTTTGGTTTTCGGCTGGAGACCTTTCCCTGCAAAAGAGAGTTAAGCTTTCTTAGCCACCCACATCTTCAAGGGTGGCTTCGAAGCAATGAGTCTAAGTGCAGCATCTGAGAACTTTGGCTTTGGAGCCCTAGCAAAAAGTCTTGCAGGTGGACAATAGTACTCATAAGGATAAGCAGAATAGTTTTTGGTCTTATGAACATGGCGGTTTGATGAAACGCGCTCATATTCACAGGCCTGAGTAAGGTTTCCCTGCAAAACATTTGCGTTAGTGCGACTCAGGTGAGTCCTCTGTCTGTATGAAGCCTTTGGACCATATGAAGCCTGTGGTCTGGGGTTTGTCTTCTTCACTTGTGGTGTCATGACGACATTCACAGGAAGATTCTCCAAACACTTTTTCGGCACCCAGACTTTCTTCATAGGCGGCCCATTCCTGCAGTTACTACCAATATACCTGGCAAACACTTCACCATTCTGATTCTTAAACAGTTTATAGTTCGCATCAAAGGATTCATCAATAACAATGGGATTAGCACAAGTGAAGCCAGATAGGGTGGATGGATCCGCTGAAGGTTCCTTTGCAGCAACCCATGTGGTTTTGGGGTACTGCTCAGGTTTCTAGTAAGAGCCATCAGCATTCATTTTCCTTTCGAACCCAACACCCTCTTTCCTAGGGTTTCGGTTCAGGATCTGCCTTTTGAGGACATTACATAGTGTCTGATGCCCTTTGAGACTTTTGTACATCCCTGTTTCAAGCAATGTCTTCAACCTAGCATTCTCATCAGCAATAGCAGTGGTATCCTCAGCAGAGGGGTTAGTTACCACATCAACAATTGAAGATATTGCAATAGTAGCAGCAGTAGAACACCCAGCAACAGAAGTAGCGTTGTCACGCTTGATGCATTTAAGACATGGTGGTTCAAATCCTTCCTGAGCTGAACTGATCTGTTCGGCGCGAAGTGACTCGTTTTCCTTTTGAAGATCTTCATGAGCCGCTCTCAATTTCTCAAGATCTTGCTTCCTTTGAAGATAATCATAGGAAAGCTTTTCATGAGTTGTTGAGAGCGTTTCATGACGACTTTCAAGTTCCTCATACTTAACGTGAAGATTTTTTATATCTTCAATTAAGGACTGAGATCGAGTCATTTCAGCGTCTAACAGATCATCTCTTTTGTCTAACAGTTTTTGAATATGTTCCATAGCTTTCTGTTGTTCAGTTGCAATTTTAGCAAGTGTTTTGTAGCTGGGTTTGGAACCACAATCAGAGTCATCTTCACTAGATGTTTGATAGTGAGTAGTGCGTGTGTTTACCTTGGCACCGCGTGCCATGAAGCAGTAGGTAGGAGCGGAGTAGTCCTTGTCATTTGCATCGGTGTCGGTGATGAAGTCATTGTCTTTAGTGTTGAAGATGGACTTGGCAACGTATGCTTTAGCCAAACTCGCAACGCCAGAATCGGACTCCTCCTCAGACTCCACCTCCGCCTCCTCAGAAGCGGACACCTCCTCTGAATCCATTTCCTTGCCAACAAACGCACGTGCCTTGCCAGATGAGCTCTTCTTGTGTGATGAAGACTTTGAGGAAGACTTGGAAGAAGACTTTGAGTATTTCTTCTTCTTCTTGTCGTCAGAGTCATACTCCTTGCTCTTCTTCTTCTTCTTGTTCTCATTGTCCCATTGCGGACACTCAGAGATGTAGTGGCCAGGTTTCTTGCACTTGTGGCATGATCTCTTCTTGTAGTCATGAGCAGAAGCTTCATCATTCCTTGAGCTTGATCGTGAAGACTTTCTGAAGCCTTTCTTCTTGGTGAATTTTTGGAACTTCTTCACAAGCATAGCAAGCTCCTTTCCAATGTCTTCAGGATCATCAGAACTGCTGTCAGATTCTTCTTCAGATGAGGAGACAGCTTTTGCCTTCAAGGCACGAGTTCGCCCATAGTTGGGTCCGTAGATGTCTCTTTTCTCAGAAAGCTGAAACTCGTGTGTGTTGAGCCTCTCAAGTATGTCAGATGGATCGAGTGTCTTGAAGTCAGGACGTTCTTGAATCATCAGGGCTAGGGTGTCAAACGAGCTGTCAAGTGATCTCAGGAGTGTCTTGACGACTTCATGCTTGGTGATCTCAGTGGCGCCGAGAGCTTGAAGCTCATTTGTGATGTCAGTGAGTCGATCAAACGTGAGCTGGACGTTCTCATTGTCATTTCTCTTGAAGCGGTTGAAGAGGTTGCGAAGGACACTGATTCTCTGATCTCTCTGGGTCGAGAAGCCTTCATTGACCTTGGAGAGCCAGTCCTAGACTAGCTTAGATGTTTCCAAAGCACTCACGCGGCCATACTGTCCTTTGGTCAGATGACCACAGATGATGTTCTTGGCAGTGGAGTCCAGTTGAACGAACTTCTTGACATCAGCAGCGGTGACACCTTCACCAGCCTTGGGAACGCCATTCTTGACGACATACCATAGGTCGACATCAATGGCTTCAAGATGCATGCGCATCTTATTCTTCCAGTAGGGATATTCAGTTCCATCGAAGACGGGGCAAGCAGCGGAGACCTTAATTATCCCTGCAGTCGACATAGCTAAAACTCCAGGTGGTTAAACCGAATCACATAGAACAAGGGAGTACCTTGCTCTAATACCAATAGAAAGTGCTAGTGATTGACTAGAGGGGGTGAATAGGCGATTTTTATGAAAGTCTTCAAAACATGGAAGTTTTGAAGACAAACGATAGAAATAAGCCTATTACCATGCAGCGGAAGGTATACTACACTAGGCAAACCATAGTCAAGTATTCAATGAAGTGAAAGCACAATGACTAATAGCAGCTAGGCAGTAAAGATCAGGTAGGAAGATATTGTGAAGCCAATCAGAACAAGCAGTCACTCAGTGAAGACAAAAGATAATGCAATCATACAATGACTTCACAAGGACCAACAGTAAGTAAAGGAAGGGAAGGATGAAACCAGTGACTCGTTGAAGACAATGATTTGTTGGACCAGTTCCAGTTGCTGTGACAACTGTACGTCTGGTTAGGGCGGCTAGGTATTTAAACCTGAGGACACACAGTCCCGGACACCCAGTCCTGAACACGCAGCTCAGGACACTCAGTCCTCACCGTATTCCCCTTGAGCTAAGGTCACACAGACTTGCCCAATCACTCTGGTAAGTCTTCAAGGTAGACTTCCAAACCTTCACAGACTTCGTTCACCGGCGATCCACAATGACTCTTGGATGCTCAGAACGCGACGCCTAACCGGCTGGAGGATTCACAGTCCTCAAGTGTAATAAGTCTTCAGATCACACAGACAGGAAGACTTGAGTGATGCCTAATACTCTTTGGCTCTGGGTGTTTAGGGCTTTATCCTCGCAAGGAATTCTCTCTCAAAGGCTTCGAGGTGGGTTTCTCTCAAACGACAAAAGCCGTACTCTAACTCTGAGCAGCCAACCGTTTATGGTTGTAGGGGGTGGGCTATTTATAGCCACTAGGCAACCCGACCTGATTTTTCCGAAATGACCCTGGGTCACTAAGGAACTGACACGTGTTCCAACGGTCAGATTTCAAACACACACGGCAACTTTACTTGGGCTACAAGCAAAGATGACTTATCCAACTCTGGATAAGATTTGCTCTCATAGTCTTCACTCGAAGACATAGGATTTTGGTTAAGCATCACTTCAGTCATTCTGACTGGTTCTCTTGGACCCCACTTAACAGTACGGTGGTTCCTATGACTCAACAAAGAAGACAAAGAACGACAAAAGAACTAAGTCTTCGTGCTCCATAGTCTTCACGCGATGTCTTCTCATGTCATAGTCTTCAATGTGAATGTCTTCACATACCACCTTTGACTTCAATGTCTTCATACATTTTTAGGGGTCATCTCTGGTAGGAAAACCGAATCAATGAGGGACTTCTACCTGTGTTATCCTGCAATTCTCACAAACACATTAGTCCCTCAACTAGGTTTGTCATCAATACTCCAAAACCAACTAGGGGTGGCACTAGATGCACTTACACTAACGCAGTAAATGATTTTCTGGATTTAAAATAATTCAGAAATTCCAGAAATTAGTTAAAACTTTGAAAAATCATAGAAATTAATCTATAGCTCCAAATGAAATAAATTATATATGTAAGATTATCAGAAAAATTCAAGGAATCCATCTGTACCATTTTCATGCATGTTTGAGCAAGTTAACCTCACTATTTAGGATGAAACATGATTAGGGCAAATTTTCATAATAGATTTGGAGCTGGAATTTGATATAGTTTTGAATTCCACTTCAATTAAAATGAATTTCTGTTGCATTAGCCCAAATCACAGCATATTGCCATGTCATGATCATGCATCATATTGTTGCATTGCATTGATTGTGCTCTCCCTCTCTGTTGCCGGTATTCGTCCCCTCTCGATAGACGTGCTTCTGACGATGAGTTCGATGACACCGATGAAGAACTATATTATCTTCAGAAGTGCCAAGCAAGCAAAACCCCCTTATTAATTCCGATACAAACCCACTCTCTCGCACCTGTTCTCTTTTACTGCATTAGGACAACAACGATTCAACTGTTACATGCTGCGGTAGTTGAACCCCTTTCCTTTCATGACCTGTCATTGCCACAGTAAATAGATGAAACCCACTAGCATGAGTAGGAGTTGTTTGAGCCGTGATGTGCCTACTCATTCATGTTTGCTTGTCATGCCTGCTATTGCTTAGAGTTGTGTCAGGTCTGATTCATCGGGGATGAATTAGAAAGTTGTGAACACGTCCTACTGTGTGTGAGCTAAGTGTGTGAACATGATTTGGTAAAGGTAGCGGTGAGAGGCCATGTAGGAGTACATGGTGGGTTATCTCATTGAAACCGATCTCAGGAACTGAGTTTTGTGTTTGTGATCCATGAAACAGCTACTACCACACATTGGGCCCTGAAATATGACCCCGCTCGACTTACTGACCCCTCTCGTCCTCTGTCCAGGAGTTGCAACTAGTTTCTAGTGTTTGTAGGTTATGTGTTGGCGGCCGTGCGTAGCGCTGACCCTAGGGGTGGGCTATGATGCGGTAGATACACTGTGGCCGGGTATGTCGGGCGCCCGTTTGGCATCTCGGGACCCTGTACACATCGTTTGGGGCCGTTGAGGACACCCCGGCCGGATTTCCTTGCGGATGGAACCCGAATAGGCGATAAACCTGGACTAGAGACTTGTGCGGTTAGTCAGGTCGTGGTCTACACCCACGTCGGTTTTCGCTGGAAGTCTGCTGAGCACATGTCGTGTGCAGACGCTAAGTGGTGGAAACATGTGTGACGAAGTACACCCCTGCAGGGTATAAAACTATTCGAATAGCCGCGTCCGCGGTAAAGGACTTCTGGGTTGCCTATAAAAGTTCATAGACAAGTGAAAGTGGATACTCTAAAATGCGCAAGATAAGCGTGAGTGCTATGGATGGCGTTCTCGTAGGGAGACGGGAGCGGATCCATAGTGGTGTATTGATATGGTGAATATGTGGACTCGTGTGCGCCACCTCAAAAGAGTTACTTGCAGTCGTAGTTTAAGATAGCCACCGAGTAAAAGCTGGCTTGCTGAAGTTAAACTCCACCACCCCCCTTTGTTGATACCGATGCATATGTAGCTAGTTCTGATGTAAGTCTTGCTGAGTACTTTTGTACTCACGTTTGCTTAATTTATGTTTTGCAGATAGACTCCAATCTCGCTAGTAGTTTCGTGTGGACTTCGAGTTAGCTTGATACCTCAGCTACGATCTTGTGCCCTCAGCAGGATCTGATAGATAGTCAGGCTTCTTAGCCTTTTTCATTTGTAGATGTCTGTACTCAGACATGTTAAGCTTCCGCATGTGTTTTGATTTGTATGCTATGATTGTTGGGTCATGAGACCCATGTTTGTAATATCTCGCTCCTCGGAGCCTAATGAATAAATACTTGAGTCGTAGAGTTATGTTGTGATGCCATGTTGTATTTACACATATCGAGCATATGTGTGTATGATTGAAATGCTTGGTATGTGTGGGATCCGACAATCTAGTTGTTTATCCTTGGCAGCCTCTCTTATGGGGAAGTGTAGTCTAGTGCTTCCATGAGCCATAGTAGTCCGCTACAGCCCGGTTCACCGGAGTCCTGCTAGCCCAGCACTACTGCTCAGGACACTTGACTGGTTGGCATGTGTTTCACGTCGTTCCTGTGTCTGTCCCTTCGGGGAAATGTCACGCGGTGACATCCGGAGTCCTGCCTAGACTACTACAGCCCGGATTCACACGCTGCTGACCGACATGCTCGATGTGATTCATGTATGTCTGTCCCCATAGGTTGGTGCCGCTTTGGGTTCACGACTAGCCATGTCGGCTCGGGTTCTCTGTCATATGGATGCTAGCGACACTATCATATACGTGAGCCAAAAGGCGCATACGGTCCCGGGCCATGGTAAGGCGACACCCGTGGGAATACCGTGCGTGAGGCCGCAAAGTGATATGAGGTGTTACCAGCTAGATCGATGTGACTTAGAATCGGGGTCCTGACAAGGAGACAGGGGACACGATGTTTACCCAGGTTCGGGCCCTCTCTATGGAGGTAATACCCTACTTCCTGCTTGATTGTTCTTGATGATATGAGTATTACAAGAGTAGATCTACCACGAGATCAGAGAGGCTAAACCCTAGAAGCTAGCCTATGGTATGATTGTATGTTGTCCTACGGACCAAAACCCTCCGATTTATATAGACACCGGAGGAGGCTAGGGTTACACAAGGTCGGTTACAAAGGAGGAGATATGCATATCTGTATTGCCTAGCTTGCCTTCCACGCCAAGTAGAGTCCCATCTGGACACGGGACGAAGTCTTCAATCTTGTATCTTCATGGTCCAATAGTCCGGCCAAAGGATATAGTCCGGCTGTCCGGAGACCCCCTAATCTAGGACTCCCTCACACTCAGTCTCCGGCTTGGGTCCAGCCTTGGTGTCTTCACGGGAGGAGCAACTGATTTGCCACCTTTCTTTAAGTTTCCCTTCTTTCCCTTGCCTTTCTTGAAACTAGTGGTTTTATTCACCATCAACACTTGATGCTCCTTCAGGATGTCTGACTCAGCGACTTTCAACATCGTGAACAGCTCGGAGATGTATATCACATCACGTCTTAACCATATCACATCACAACATGCCCCGCAAAAACAAGTTAGACGTCCTCTACTTTGTTGTTGCAAGTTTTACGTGGCTGCTACGGGCTTCTAGCAAGAACCGTTCTTAACTACGCAAAAACCACATCGGTGATTTTCAAGTTTGCTGTTTTAACCTTCTTCAAGGACCGTCCGTAGTAAAATTCGATTCAACTAAAGTAGGAGCAACAGACACCCGCCACCCACCTTTATGCAAAACAAGTTGCATGTCAGTCGATGGAACTGGTTTCATGTGCGTGGACATGTAAGGTTGGTCCGGGCCGCTTCATCCCACAATACCGCCGAATTAAGAAAAGTCCAAGGAAGGAAGCAATCTGAATATCAACACCTGGAAACTCCTTTGTGTTCTACTCGTGATGTCATCTACGCATAGACCTAGCTCTAATACCACTGTTGGGGAACGTTGCATGGGGAACAAAAAATTTCCTACGCTCACCGCGATCAATCTAGGAGATGAACATCTACGAGAGTGGGAGAACATCTACATACCCTTGTAGACCGCTAATCAGAAGCGTCTATCAACGTGGTTGATGTAGTTGTACTCTTCGCGATCCGATCATGATCCAACCGATCTAGTGCCGAACGTACGACACCTCCGAGTTTAGCACACGTGCGGCTCGATGACGTCTCCTCCTTGATCCATCAAGCAGGAGAGGAGAAGTAGATGGGATCACAACCAACACGACGGTGTGGTGGTGATGGTGGTGGAGCACTGACAACGCTTCGCTAAGCATCGCCGGGACGAGGCAGTGGAACTATGGAGTAACTGGAGAGAGAGGGGAGCCAAGGGCTTCATGTGTCCTCTTGGGGCAACAGCGCCAGAAATCCTTCTTGCTACCTCTTGAGCACTGCGTTGGTTTTCCCTTGAAGAGGAAAGGGTGATGCAGCAAAGTAGCGTAAGTATTTCCCTCAGTTTTTGAGAACCAAGGTATTAACTCAGTAGGAGGCCACGCACGAGTCCCTCGTACCTACACAAACAAATAAAATCCTCGCAACCAACGCAATAAAGGGGTTGTCAATCCCTTCACGGTCATTTACGAAAGTGAGATCTGATAGATATGATAAGATAATATTTTTGGTATTTTTATGATAAAGATGCAAAGTAAAGAAAGCAAAATAAACGAAAAAGGAAATAGCTTGTTGACGGAAGATTAATATGATGGAAAATAGACCCTGGGGCCATAGGTTTCACTAGAGGCTTCTATCGAGAGCATAAGTATTACGGTGGGTAAACAAATTACTGTTGAGCAATTGACATAATTGAGCATAGTTATGAGAATATCTAGGTATGATCATGTATATAGGCATCACGTCCGAGACAAGTAGACCGACTCCTGCCTGCATCTACTACTATTACTCCACACATCGACCGCTATCCAGCATGCATCTAGAGTATTAAGTTCAAAAGAACAGGGTAACGCTTTAAGCAAGATGACATGATGTAGAGGGATAAACTCATGCAATATGAAATAAACCCCATCTTTTTAACCTCGATGACAACAATACAATACGTGCCTTGCTGCCCCTACTGTCACTGGGAAAGGACACCGCAAGATTGAACCCAAAGCTAAGCACTTCTCCCATTGCAAGAAAGATCAATCTAGTAGGCCAAACCAAACTGATAATTCGAAGAGACTTGCAAAGATAACCAATCATACATAAAAGAATTCAGAGAAGATTCAAATATTGTTCATAGATAAACTTGATCATAAACCCACAATTCATCGGTCTCAACAAACACACCGCAAAAGAAGATTACATGGAATAGATCTCCACAAGAGAGGGGGAGAACTTTGTATTGAGATCCAAAAAGAGAGAAGAATCCATCTAGCTAATAACTATGGACCCGAAGGTCTGAAGTAAACTACTCACACTTCATCGGAGAGGCTATGGTGTTGATGTAGAAGCCCTCTGTGATCGATGCCCCCTCTGGCGGAGCTCCGGAAAAGGCCCCAAGATGGGATCTCATGGATACAGAAAGTTACGGCGGTGGAATTAGGGTTTTGGCTCCGTATCTGGTAGTTTGGGGGTACGTAGGTATATATATGAGGAAGAAGTACGTCGGTGGAGCAACGTGGGCCCCATGAGGGTGGAGGGCGCGCCTGGGGGGAGTAGGCGTGCCCCCTACCTCGTGCCCTCCTGGTTGCTTTCTTGACATAGTGTCCAAGTCCTCTGGATCATGTTCGTTCCGAAAATCACGTTCCCGAAGGTTTCATTCCGTTTGATATTCTTTTTCTGTGAAGCTCTGAAATAGACAAAAAACAGCAATTCTAGGCTGGGCCTCCAGTTAATAGGTTAGTCCCAAAAATGACATAAAAGTGTATAATAAAGCCCAATAATGTCCAAAACAAGATATAATATAGCATGGAACAATAAAAAATTATAGATACCTTGGAGACGTATCAAGAATCCCCAAGCTTAATTCCTGCTCGTTCTCGAGTAGGTAAATGATAAAAATAGAATTTTTGATGTAGAATGCTACTTGGCATAATTTCAATGTAATTCTCTTAATTGTGGTATGAATATTCAGATCCAAAAGATTCAGGACAAAAGTTCAATATTGACATAGAAATAACAAAATATGTATATGGCAACCGTGTGGCAAATTGCGAAACTGCCACACGCATCCAACGCCATCAATTCTCTCCTGATTTCCTATCTCCCAATTTCTTTCCTTTCCCTCATGCCCTCCCGATTTCTTTCCTTTCCCTCACATCCTCCTCCGTTTTCTTTCCTTTCCCGCACGTCCTCCACGATTTTATCGGGCACACCCGCTCCTGCCTTCCTAATTTTCGTAATGGTCATTTATGGCCCCACATGCCTTCTCGATTTTCAGCAAAAATAATGCTTGGACTAGGATTTGATCTCTGGTCTGCAAGTAATTAACAAAGGGAGCTAATCACCTCACCTATGACACTCATTGTTGAACATTCTAAGGGAAATACTATTTTTGACATGTTTTTGCCTTTAATATGTTAGCACTGAAAATCTTTTTGTTTCAAGCATCGTGGTAACTTTGATCATTGGCAATAAATTTGTTGAACCCACCCCCAGTAATTTCTGTAAATAGCACGATAACATTCACGCCATACACCTGGTAATTTAGATACAAACATCGTGGTAACTTTAACCATTGGGGAAGACAAATGTGAAAAGATACCCGATAATTTATGTGTAAATACATGGTAATATACGTAGCGCACATCTGATAACTGAGGTAGAAGCACCATGGTAACTTTGACCATAGGGAATATTTTTTTTGAAAAGATACTCCGGTATCTTCTGTGTAAATAGCACGGTAGTATACCTCTTAGTATGAAAACATATGCACTGCGATAACTAAACACCATGATAAGTTTTTGACCCGTGGGGGGGGGGGTTGTTGCTGAAACATATCCCTGATAAATTTTGTGTAAATAGCATGATATTTTAAGCACTACGGGCTTGATAGGTTACCTAGAATCACCATGATAACTTTTTTCCCCGGGAAAAAGTTGTGCAAAACATCCCCAATAATTTTTGTGTAAATAACATGATAATATAAGCACCACATAACCGATAACTTGCAATATAAACATGATGGTAACTTTTTTACCAAAGGAAAATAAGTTGTTAAAAACATACACTCGCCTCGCGTGTGGGCCTCTTGGATGAACACAACACATGGCGTGCCACGGGAAAGTCACATAATGTTTAGTGTCATGAGGGGCACACGTGCTATAGGCGTGATAAGTTACGCAAAAACATCATGGTAATTTTTGACCTATGAAAAAAGCTACCGAAACACACCCAGGTTTTTAGGTGCAAGTACCATGATAATATACGAATCGTAGACCCGATAACTCATGTACAATCCCCCATGGTAACTTTGACCGGGGGGAGGTTGATGTACATATACGATGATAACTTATGTGTAAGTACCACGGTATTTTATACATCGAAGACCTTATAACTTGTGTACAAAACACAGTGGTAACTTTGAAGGGATGTAGTTGTTGAAGCATAGTACCTGATACGTTCTATGTAAATAGCACGGTAAGTTATGCAACACGGGCCTGATAACTTGCATACGAATATTATGGTTACTTTGTCTTGAGGAGAAATCATGTGGTAGACGTGAAGAAGTGGCCGTTTTCTCGGGGGTGAGCGCCCGAGATGTGCGGGAGAAGCAGGTTTCTCGGACGAGCCTGCGGGGTCATTTGGGAGGAGGCGAGGTCAAAGGACGAGGGATCGTATGGTACTTTAGAATGAAAAAAATAAAGGTGTGGCAGTTTTGTTTATATGGCACACGTGTGCCAAATATCATAGTCCTAGAAATAATAATACTTCAAGCATACTAACTAAGCAATTATGTCTCTTCAAAATAACATGGCCAAAGAAAGTTATCCCTACAAAATCATATAGTCTGGCTATGCTCCATCTTCACCACATAAAGTATTTAAATCATGCACAACCCCGATGACAAGCCAAGCAATAGTTTCATACTTTTGGTGTTCTCAAACTTTTTCAATCTTCACGCAATACATGAGCGTGAGCCATGGACATAGCACTATATGTGGAATAGAATGGTGGTTGTGAAGAAGACAAAAAGGGAGAAGATAGTCTCACATCAACTAGACGTATCAACGGGCTATGGAGATTCCCATTAATAGATATTAATGTGAGTGAGTAGGGATTGCCATGCAACAGATGCACTAGAGCTATAAGTATATGAAAGCTCAACAAAAAGAACTAAGTGGGTGTGCATCCAACTTGCTTGCTCACGAAGACCTAGGGCATTTTAAGGAAGCCCATTATTGGAATATACAAGCCAAGTTCTATAATGAAAAATTCCCACTAGCATATGAAAGTGATAACATAGGAGACTCTCTATCATGAAGATCATGGTGCTACTTTGAAGCACAAGTGTGGAAAAAGGATAGTAGTATTGTCCCTTTATATATATATTTTTTGGGCCTCCCTTTTTTTGGCCTTTCTTTTTTTGGGACAATACTCTATGAATGATGATCATCACACTTCTATTCATTTACAACTCAATGATTACAACTCGATACTAGAACAAAGTATGACTCTATATGAATGCCTCCGGCGGTATACCGAGATAGCAATGATGCATGAGTGACTTGTACGAAAGAATTATGAACGGTGGCTTTGCCACAACTAAAATGTCAACTACATGATCATGCAAAGCATATGACAATGATGGAGCGTGTCATAGTAAACGGAACGGTGAAAAGTTGCATGGCAATATATCTCGGAATGGCTATGGAAATGCCATGATAGGTAGGTATGGTGGATGTTTTGAGGAAGGTATATGGTGGGTGTATGATATCGGCAAAAGGTGCGCAGTATTAGAGAGGCAAAGGGTGAGAGTGCGTATAATCCATGGACTCAACATTAGTCATAAAGAACTCACATACTTATTGCAAAAAATCTATTAGTTATCGAAGCAAAGTACTACGCACATGCTCCTAGGGGGATAGATTGGTAGGAAAAGACCATCGCTCGTCCCCGACCGCCACTCATAAGGAAGACAATCCATAAATAAATCATGCTCCGACTTCTTCACATAACAGTTCACCATACGTGCATGCTACGGGAATCACAAACTTCAACACAAGCATTTCTCGAATTCACAACTAGCACGACTCTAATATCACCATCTCCATATCTCAAAACAATTATCAAGTATCAAACTTCTCATAGTATTCAACACACTCATAAGAATTTTTTTATTAATCTTGAATGCCTAACATAATTAAAGCAAATTACCACGCTGTTTTGTAGGACTCTCAAAATAATCTAAGTGAAGCATGAGAGAACAATAGTTTCTATAAAACAAATCCACCACCGTGCCCTAAAAGATATAAGTGAAGTACTAGAGCAAAAACTATATAACTCAAAAGATATAAGTGAAGCACATAGAGTATTCTAACAATTTCCGAATCATGTGTGTCTCTCTCAAAAGGTGTGTACAGCAAGGATGATTGTGGAAAAATAAAAAATAAACACTCAAATAATACAAGACGCTCCAAGCAAAACACATATCATGTGGTAAATAAAAATATAGCTCCAAGTAAAGTTACCGATGGAAGTAGACGAAAGAGGGGATGCCTTCCGGGGCATCCCCAAGCTTGGGCTTTTAGGTGTCCTTAGATTATCTTGGGGTGCCATGGGCATCCCCAAGCTTAGGCTCTTGCCACTCCTTGTTCCATAATCCATCAAATCTTTCACCCAAAACTTGAAAACTTCACAACACAAAACTTAAAGTAGAAAATCTCATGAGCTCCGTTAGCGAAAGAAAACAAAACACCACTTCAAGGTACTGTAACGAACTCATTCTTTATTTATATTGGTGTTAAACCTACTGTATTCCAACTTCTCTGTGGTTTATAAAATATTTTACTAGCCATAGATTCATCAAAATAAGCAAACAACACACGAAAAACAGAATCTGTCAAAAACAGAATAGTCTGTAGTAATCTGTAGCTAACGCAAGTTCTGGAACCCCAAAAATTCTAAAATAAATTTATGGAAGTGATGAATTTATCTATTAATAATCTGCAAAAATAATTAACTAAATATCACTTTCCAAATAAAATGGCAGCAATTCTCGTGAGCGCTAAAGTTTCTGTTTTTTACAGCAAGATTAAAAAGACTTTCCCCAAGTCTTCCCAACGGTTCTACTTGGCACAAACACTAATTAAAAACAAAAAACACAACCAAAAAATAGGCTAGATAAATTATTTATTACTAAACAGGAGCAAAAAGCAAGGAATAAAAATAAAAGGGTTGCCTCACAACAACCGCTATCGTTTAACGCCCCTAGCTAGGCATAAAAGCAAGGATAGATCTAGGTATTGCCATCTTTGGTAGGCAATCCATAAGTGGCTCTCATAATGGATTCATAAGGTAATTTAATTTTATTTCTAGGAAAGTGTTCCATGCCCTTCCTTAATGGAAATTGGAATTTAATATTCCCTTCCTTCATATCAATAATTGCACCAATCGTTCTAAGGAAAGGTCTACCAAGAATAATCGGACATGAAGGATTGCAATCTATACCAAGAATGATGAATCTACGGGCACATAGTTGCTATTTGAAACAATAAGAACATCATTAATTCTTCCCAGAGGTTTCTTAATACTGGAATCCGCAAGGTGCAAGTTTAAAGAACAATCATCAAAATCACGGAAACCTAGCAAATCACACAAAGTTTTTTGGAATCGTGGAAACACTAGCACCCAAATCACACAAAGCATAACACTCATGATCTTTAATTTTAATTTTTATTGTAGGTTCCCACTCATCATAAAGTTTTCTAGGGATAGAAACTTCCAACTCAAGTTTTTCTTCATAAGATTTCATCAAAGCATCAACGATATGTTTGGCAAAGGCTTTATTTTGACTATAAGCATGAGGAGAATTTAGCACGGATTGCAACAAGGAAATACAATCTATCAAAGAGGAATTATCATAATTAAATTCCTTGAGATCCAAAATAGTGGGTTCATTGATATTTAAAGTTTTGACTTCTTTAATCCCACTTTTAAATTTTTTAGCATCGAGATCTAAAGACTCCGAATTTTTGGAACGTCTTCTAGGTAAAGGTGGATCATATTCAGTCGCATCATTATCAAGATTCATATTGTAAAACAAAGATTTAATAGGGGACACATCAATAACTTTTAGATCTTCATCTTTATTATCATGGAAACTAGAAGAACACGCTTTTATAAAGCAATCTTTCTTAGCACACATCCTAGCGGTTCTTTCTTTGCACTCATCAATGGAAATTCTCATGGATTTGAGAGACTTATTGATATCATGCTTAGGTGGAATACATCTAAGTTTCAAAGAATCAATATCAAGAGAAATTCTATCAACGTTCCTAGCCAACTCATCAATCTTAAGCAATTTTTCTTCAATCAAAGCATTGAAATTCTTTTGCGAAGTAATAAATTCTTTAATATTAGATTCAAAATCAGAGGGTATATTATTAAAATTTCCATAAGAACTGTTGTAGGGATTACCATAATTATTAGAGGAATTACTAGGATACATCTTAGGATTAAAGTTTCCTCTATACGCGTTGTTACCAAAATTATTCCTACCAACAAAATTCACATCCATAGGTTCATTATTATTCTCAATTAAAGTAGACAAAGGCATATCATTAGGATCAAAAGAAACACTTTTATTAGCAAATAATTTCATAAGTTCATCCATCTTTCCACTCAAAACATTAATTTCTTCTATCGCATGCACTTTCTTATTAGTAGATCTTTCAGTGTGCCATTGAGAATAATTAACCATAATATTATCTAGGAGTTTAGTAGCTTCTCCTAGAGTGATTTGCATAAAAGTGCCTCCCGCGGCCGAATCTAAAAGATTTCTAGAAGCAAAATTCAATCCGGCATAATTTTTTTGTATAATCATCCATAAATTCAAACCATGTGTAGGGCAATTAAGTATCATTAATTTCATCCTCTCCCAAGCTTGCACAACATGTTCATGATCAAGTTGCTTAAAATTCATGATATCGTTTCTAAGAGAGATGATCTTAGCGGGAGGAAAATACTTAGAGATAAAAGCATCTTTGCACTTATTCCACGAATGAATACTAGTTTTAGGCAAAGACGAAAACCAAGCTTTAGCACGATCTCTAAGAGAAAAAGGAAATAGCTTGAATTTAACAATATCATTGTCCACATCTTTCTTCTTTTGCATATCACACAAACCAACAAAGTTGTTTAGATGGGTAGCGTCATCTTCACTAGGAAGGCTGGAAAACGGATCTTTCATGACAAGATTCAACAAAGCAGCATTAATTTCACAAGATTTAGCATCCGTAAGAGGAGCAATCGGAGTGCTAATAAAATCATTGTTGTTGGTATTAGTAAAGTCACACAATTTGGTATTATCTTGAGCCATCGTGACAAGCAAGCAATCCAACACACAAGCAAACAAGAGACGGGCAAAAAGAGGCAAATAGTGAAAGAGAAGGAGGATAGAGAGAGAGGGTGAATAAAACGGCAAGGGTGAAGTGGGGGAGAGGAAAACGAGAGGCAAATGGCAAATAATGTAATGCGGGAGATAAGTGTTTGTGATGGGTACTTGGTATGTTGACTTTTGTGTAGACTCCCCGGCAACGGCGCCAGAAATCGCTCGTTGTCGGGAGTCCAAATCTTGACTTGACCTTGCGTAAGCCTCCCCGGCAACGGCGCCAGAAATCCTTCTTGCTACCTCTTGAGCACTGCGTTGGTTTTCCCTTGAAGAGGAAAGGGTGATGCATCAAAGTAGCGTAAGTATTTCCCTCACATTTTGAGAACCAAGGTATCAATCCAGTAGGAGGCCACGCACGAGTCCCTCGCACCTACACAAACAAATAAAATCCTCGCAACCAACGCAATAAAGGGATTGTAAATCCCTTCACGGTCACTTACGAAAGTGAGATCTGATAGATATGATAAGATAATATTCTTGGTATTTTTATGATAAATATGCAAAGTAAAGAAAGAAAAATAAAGGGAAAAGGAAATAGCTTGTTGAAGAAAGATTAATATGATGGAAAATAGACCTGGGGGCCATAAGTTTCACTAGTGGCTTCTCTCGAGAGCATAAGTATTACGGTGGATAAACAAATTACTGTTGAGCAATTGACAGAATTGAGCATAGTTATGAGAATATCTAGGTATGATCATGTATATAGGCATCACGTCTGAGACAATAGACCGACTCCTGCCTGCATATACTACTATTACTCCACACATCGACCGCTATCCAACATGCATCTAGAGTATTAAGTTCAAAAGAATAGAGTAACGCTTTAAGCAAGATGACATGATGTAGAGGGATAAACTCATGCAATATGAAATAAACCCCATCTTGTTATCCTCGATGGCAACAATACAATACGTGCCTTGCAGCCCCTACTGTCACTGGGAAAGGACACCGCAAGATTGAACCCGAAGCTAAGCACTTCTCCCATTGCAAGAAAGATCAATCTAGTAGGCCAAACCAAATTGATAATTCGAAGAGACTTGCAAAGATAACCAATCATACATAAAAGAATTCAGAGAAGATTCAAATATTGTTCATAGATAAACTTGATCATAAACCCACAATTCATCGATCTTAACAAACACACCGCAAAAAGAAGATTACATCGAATAGATCTCCACAAGAGAGGGGCAGAACTTTGTATTGAGATCCAAAAAGAGAGAAGAAGCCATCTAGATAATAACTATGGACCCGAAGGTCTGAAGTAAACTACTCACACTTCATCGGAGAGGCTATGGTGTTGATGTAGAAGCCCTCCATGATCGATGCCCCCTCCGGCGGAGCTCCGGAAAAGGCCCCAAGATGGGATCTTACGGATACAGAAAGTTACGGCGGTGGAATTAGGGTTTTGGCTCCGTATCTGGTAGTTTGGGGGTATGTAGGTATATATAGGAGGAAGAAGTACGTCGGTGGAGCAACGTGGGCCCCACGAGGGTGGAGGGCACGCCTGGGGGGTAGGCGTGCCCCCTACCTCGTGCCCTCCTGGTTGCTTTCTTGACGTAGGGTCCAAGTCCTCTGGATCATGTTCGTTCCGAAAATCACGTTCTCGAAGGTTTCGTTTCGTTTGGACTCTGTTTGATATTCTTTTTCTGTGAAACTCTGAAATAGGCAAAAAAATAGCAATTCTGGGCTAGGCCTCTGGTTAATAGGTTAGTCCCAAAAATAATATAAAAGTGTATAATAAGGCCCAATAATGTCCAAAACAGGATATAATATAGCATGGAACAATAAAAAATTATAGATACGTTGGAGACGTATCAACTTGCCCGAGATTCGGTCGTCGGTATCTATATACCTAGTTCAATCTCGTTACCGACAAGTCTCTTTACTCGTTCCGTAATACATCATGTTGTAACTAACTCCTTAGTCACTTTGCTTGCAAGCTTCTTGTGATGATGTATTACCGAGAGTGCTCAGAGATACCTCTCTGTTACACGGAGTGACAAATCTCAATCTTGATTCACGCCAACTCAACAGACACCTTTGGAGATACCTGTAGAGCATCTTTATGATCACCTAGTTACGTTGTGACATTTGATTTCACACAAGGTATTCCTCCGGTATCCGGGATTTGCATGATCACATGATCGAAGAAACATGTATTTGACATTAAGAAAGTAGTAGCAATAAACTGAACGATCATATGCTATGCTAACGGTTGGGTCTTGTCCATCACATCATTCTCCTAATGATGTGATCCTGTTATCAAATGACAACTCATGTATATGGTTAGGAAACCTTAACCATCTTTGATCAACGAGCTAGTCTAGTAGAGGCTCACTAGGGACACTAGATTTTTTTATGTATCCACACATGTATTTAAATTTCTGGTCAATACAATTGTAGCATGAATAATAAACCTTTATCATGATTTAGGAAATATAATAATAACCATTTTATTATTGCCTCTAGGGCATATTACCATCAAATTTGTTTGGAACAAAATGAAAACTTTTTTCTGAATTGATATTTGGAAATGTGCCACTCAACTTCTATTGGCTACCCATCTTATATGTGTGTAAAATGTTGGAGAACATCAAGGAGTTATAAAAACAAAAACAAAAGGTCAAATAATTAAACAAGCAGTTCAATGTTTTCTAAAAAGTATCAAATGTTTACTTTGCTAATTGCGTTGCTAACTACAAAGGTGAGCTCACGTGAAAACAAATAAAATTTACTGAAAAATATATATGAAGAACAAATCCTCAAAATTCACACAGAACCCCGGGAAGTTTGCAGAATAAATATTAAACACCATGGGTAGTTCGAAAACATATTAAAAAAGCAAACTTGCAAGATTATTTAGGAAAATTTAGGAATTTCATGGGGGAAAACATAGAATTTCATAGTCACAAGAACACTATGTCCGCGAAAATTGAGAACATTAAAAAACATAAAAAAAATTATGCCGTGCAATTCGAGTTAGAATATAGAGAAGATTGGACCTTTAGTACTAAAAGAACTCACGTGCACCCACCCCCCAGCATTTTCAGGGCATAAATCGAGAAGTTTGCGAGTATATAATATGAAAGTTGATATATTGAACCCTAATAAGTTCAAAGAAAAATAAAAAAATAAGTAAAGTAAAACCAAAAAAATCATTGCAAAAAATCAATTAGTTCATGCACATACCTCGAAAAGTTCGGTGATGATGAGATTGGAAGTTCGCATGAGAAGAAAACAAGTAAAAGTTAAAACCTAAAAGGTTCGTTTGCTAGAAGTTCATGTGATCATCCGGGGACAGTTCGAAAATCTAGTAGTTAATAAGATAAAATCCCAAAGTTCGGATAAGAGAATCATGGAAGGTCAGAATAAGAAAATAACACAGAACATTACTGAAAAAATCATCAGGGAGTTGAAAAAATAGAATACACAGACGTTCAAACCTTCACCCCTAGAAGTTTGTGTACTCAAAAAAGATGTAACCCATTCATTTTAGGGGAAAATAAAATAGAATAACAGTTCAAAAAAAACACTACAAGTTCACCAAGCAAGAATAGTCGTAAAAGGTCATATGGATAAAAAGATAGGAGTTCGATGAAGAAAAATAAAAAAGTTGACAACAAACTGAAAATTCAAGTAGGCAGCCCTAGAAAGTTCTTGGAGCAAAAAATCAAAAGTCCATAAGGAAAAACTAAAAGTGAAGTTAAAAAAAATCACCCCGAGGAATCTGAGGATTTTGAAAAAGATTAAAATACCTACAATTCTACTACAAGTTTGGGGAAATTAAAATAAAATAAAAAGAAACTTAAAAAACTAAAGTTCAAAGGATGAACCTCGTTTCAATCAAGAGAAATAAAAAAATAACCCCTAGTAGTTTAAAGGATGTAACCAGTTATAACCATAAGAAAAGTAAAAAAAGTGTGGTTGATTGCATCGAAATACGGCTTACAAGGACGGGCATCTGGTTACCTTATGGTGAGAGAGTCCAATTGATTAACTTCCTCTTTCGATCTTGCCATCTTTTGCTATGTGCATGCTCAAACTTCCTCTCAAGGTAATTGAGTTTTTTGACCGACAAGGAGCCGTTGTCTTTGGGGGGAAGTGCTGGATAGGGATGCAAGAACCCATTTGCTGGCTATCTGGGATTTAATTTGCACACCGAACACAAAGGCAGCCTAGGGATCATGGACCTCAAAGTACAAAACACAACACTACTTTTGAAATACTTACACAAATTCATTCACAAGGAAGATGTACCCTGGGTCATGCTGATTTAGAATGCTTACTATAACTCCACCCCACCTCATGCACAACCCATACGCGGCTCATTTTGGTGGCGTGACATATTTTCTTTGATGCACATTTTAGGGGGAATCACCACCTATGTGCTTGCTGCGGGGACACCATTCTGCTTTAGAAAGATGTGTGGAGTAATAATGAGCTTCTTATGAATTCACATCAGTTCTTGTTCTCTTTTGCTCTCACCGAAGATATCTCGTTGTCCGAGTTTCACGCAGACACCAACCTAAGTCTGCACTTTGCCCCACCTCTGGCGATGGAAGCCAGAGTTGAGCTTGATGCTTTGACCCGTTTGGTGAGTGATTTACACCTAGACCCTCTAGCAACTGATGACTGGATCACATGTTGGGGTGAGGTCAAATATAAGTCGAGCAGATTCTACTAGTTCTACTTCAAAAATGTGACCATGCCAAAGTACATCTCTATGATATGGAAAACTAAGTGCATTTTAAGACATAAAGTGTTTGCATAGTTAATGTACATGGATAGAGTCAACACATGAGACATGTTTCCAAAACGGTACTTCGACATTTGCGATGATCACATGTGCTTGCTGTTGGAAATATGCCCTAGAGGCAATAATAAATTGGTTATTATTATATTTCCTTGTTCATGATAATCGTTTATTATCCATGCTAGAATTGTATTGATAGGAAACTCAGATACATGTGTGGATACATAGACAACACCATGTCCCTAGTAAGCCTCTAGTTGACTAGCTCGTTGATCAATAGATGGTTACGGTTTCCTGACCATGGACATTGGATGTCATTGATAACGGGATCACATCATTAGGAGAATGATGTGATGGACAAGACCCAATCCTAAGCATAGCAGTAGATCGTGTAGTTCGTATGCTAAAGCTTTTCTAATGTCAAGTATCATTTCCTTAGACCATGAGATTGTGCAACTCCCGGATACCGTAGGAGTGCTTTGGGTGTGCCAAACGTCACAACGTAACTGGGTGGCTATAAAGGTACACTACATGTATCTTCGAAAGTGTCTGTTGGGTTGGCACGAATCGAGACTGGGATTTGTCACTCCTGTGACGGAGAGGTATCTCTGGGCCCACTCGGTAGGGCATCATCATAATGTGCACAATGTGACCAAGGAGTTGATCACGGGATGATGTGTTACGGAACGAGTAAAAGAGACTTGCCGGTAACGAGATTGAACAAGGTATCGGGATACCAACGATCGAATCTCGGGCAAGTATCGTACCGCTAGACAAAGGGAATTGTATACGGGATTGATTAAGTCCTTGACATCGTGGTTCATCCGATGAGATCATCGTGGAACATGTGGGAGCCAACATGGGTATCCAGATCCCGCTGTTGGTTATTGACCGGAGAGTCATCTCGGTCATGTCTGCATGTCTCCCGAACCCGTAGGGTCTACACACTTAAGGTTCGGTGATGCTAGGGTTATAGAGATATTAGTATGCGGTAACCCGAAAGTTGTTCGGAGTCCCGGATGAGATCCCGGACGTCACGAGGAGTTCCGGAATGGTCCGGAGGTAAAGAATTATATATAGGAAGTGCTATTTCGGCCATCGGGACAAGTTTCGGGGTCATCGGTATTGTACCGGGACCACCGGAAGGGTCCCGGGGGGCCACCGGGTGGGGCCACCTGCCCCGGGGGGCCACATGGGCTGTAGGGGGTGCGCCTTGGCCTATATGGGCCAAGGGCACCATCCCCAAGAGGCCCATGCGCCAAGAGTAGAGGAAAAGGGAGAGTCCTAAAAGGGGAAGGCACCTCCGAGGTGCCTTGGGGAGGATGGACTCCTCCCCCCCTTGGCCGCACCCTTCCTTGGAGGAAGGGGCAAGGCTTCGCCCTCCCCCTCTTCCTTGGCCCTATATATAGTGGGGGGAAGGGATGGCAAATATACCTAAGGCCTGGCGCCTCCCTCTCCCTCCCGTGACACATCTCCCTCCTCCCGCAGCGCTTGGCGAAGCCCTGTTGGAACCCCGCTACTTCCACCACCACGCCGTCATGTTGTTGGATCTCCATAAACCTCTCCTCCCCCCTTGCTGGATCAAGAAGGAGGAGACGTCGCTGTTCCGTACGTGTGTTGAACGCGGAGGTGCCGTCCGTTCGGCGCTAGGATCATCGGTGATTTGGATCACGACGAGTACGACTCCATCAACCCCGTTCTCTTGAACGCTTCCGCGCGCGATCTACAAGGGTATGTAGATCCACTCCTCCCTCGTTGCTAGATGACTCCATAGATTGATCTTGGTGATGCGTAGAAAATTTTGAATTTCTGCTACGTTCCCCAACAGTGGCATCATGAGCTAGGTCTATGCGTAGTTTCTATGCACGAGTAGAACACAAAGTAGTTGTGGGCGTTGATTTTGTTCAATATGCTTACCATTACTAGTCCAATCTTGATTCGGCGGCATCGTGGGATGAAGCGGCCCGGACCGACCTTACACGTACTCTTACGTGAGACAGGTTCCACCGACTGACATGCACTAGTTGCATAAGGTGGCTAGCGGGTGTCTGTCTCTCCTACTTTAGTCGGATCGGATTCGATGAAAAGGGTCCTTATGAAGGGTAAATAGCAATTGGCATATCACGTTGTGTTTTTGCGTAGGTAAGAAACGTTCTTGCTAGAAACCCATAGCAGCCACGTAAAACATGCAAACAACAATTAGAGGACGTCTAACTTGTTTTTGCAGGGTGTGCTATGTGATGTGATATGGCCAAAAGGATGTGATGAATGATATATGTGATGTATGAGATTGATCATGTTCTTGTAATAGGTATCACGACTTGCATGTCGATGAGTATGACAACCGGCAGGAGCCATAGGAGTTGTCTTTATTTATTTATGACCTGCGTGTCAACTTAAACGTCATGTAATTACTTTACTTTATTGCTAAAGCGTTAGCTATAGTAGTAGAAGTAATAGTTGACGAGACAACTTCATGAAGACACGATGATAGAGATCATGATGATGGAGATCATGGTGTCATGCCGGTGACGATGATGATCATGGAACCCCGAAGATGGAGATCAAAAGGAGCAATATGATATTGGCCATATCATGTCACTATTTGATTGCATGTGATGTTTATCATGTTTATACATCTTATTTGCTTAAAACGACAGTAGTAAATAAGATGATCCCTCATTACAATTTCGAGAATGTGTTCTCCCCTAACTGTGCACCGTTGCTAAAGTTCATCGTTTCGAAGCACCACGTGATGATCGGGTGTGATAGATCCTTACGTTCACATACAACGGGTGTAAGACAGTTTTACACATGCAAAACACTTAGGGTTAACTTGACGAGCCTAGCATGTACAGACATGGCCTCGGAACACAAGAGACCAAAAGGTCGAGCATGAGTCGTATGGTAGATACGATCAACATGAAGATGTTCACCGATGATGACTAGTCCGTCTCACGTGATGATCGGACACGGCCTAGTTGACTCGGATCATGTAATCACTTAGATGACTAGAGGGATGTCTATCTGAGTGGGAGTTCATAAGATGAACTTAATTATCCTGAACATAGTCAAAAGGTCTTCGGAAATTATGTCGTAGCTCGCGCTTTAGTTCTACTATTTAGATATGTTCCTAGAGAAAATTTAGTTGAAAGTTGATAGTAGCAATTATGCGGACTAGGTCCGTAAACTGAGGATTGTCCTCATTGCTTCTTAGAAGGCTTATGTCCTTAATGCACCGCTCAGTGTGCTGAACCTCGAACGTTGTCTGTGGATGTTGCGAACATCTGACATACACATTTTGATAACTACGTGATAGTTCAGTTAAACGGCTTAGAGTTGAGGCACCGAAGACGTTTTGAAACATCGCGAAACATATGAGATGTTTCGAGGTCTGAAATTGGGATTTCAGGCTCGTGCCCACGTCAAGAGGTATAAGACCTCCGACGATTTTCTTAGCCTGTAAAGTAAGAGAAAAAAGCTCAATTGTTGAGCTTGTGCTCAGATTGTCTAAGTACAACAATCATTTGAATCGAGTGGGAGTTGATCTTCCAGATCAGATAGTGATGTTTCTCCGAAGTCATTACCACCAAGCTGCTTGAGCTTCGTGATGAACTATAATATATCAGGGACATATATGATGATCCTTGAGTTATTCGTGATGTTTGACACCACAAAAGTAGAGATCAAGAAGGAGCATCAATTGTTGATGGTTGGTGAAACCACTAGTTTCAAGAAGGGCAAGGGCAAAAAGGGATGCTTCATGAAACGGCAAATCAGCTGCTGCTCTAGTGAAGAAACCCAAGGTTGAACCCAAACCCGAGACTAAGTGCTTCTGTAATAAGGGGAACAGCCACTGGAGCAGAATTACCCTAGATACTTGGTAGATGAGAAGGCTGGCAAGGTCGATAGAAGTATATTGGATATACATTGTGTTGATGTGTACTTTACTAGTACTCCTAGTAGCACCAGGGTATTAGATACCGGTTCGGTTGCTAAGTGTTAGTAACTCGAAGTAAAAGCTATGGAATAAACGGAGACTAGCTAAAGGTGAGCTGACGATATGTGTTGGAAGTGTTTCCAATGTTGATATGATCAAGCATCGCACGCTCCCTCTACCATCGAGATTGGTGTTTGCGTTGAGCATAGACATGATTGGATTATGTATACCGCAATACGGTTATTCATTTAAAGAGAATAATGGTTACTCTGTTTATTTGAATAATACCTTCAAATGGTCTTACACCTGAAATGAATGGTTTATTGAATCTCGATCGTAGTGATACACATGTTCATGCCAAAAGATAGTAATGATAGTACCACCTACTTGTGGCACTGCCACTTAAGTCATATCGGTATAAAACGCACGAAGAAGCTCCATGTTGATGGATCTTTGGGCTCACTCATTTTTGAAAGGTTTGAGACATGCGAACCATGTCTATTGGTGTATATGCATGAAGAAACTCCATGCAAATGGACCGTTTGGACTCACTTGATTTTGAATCACTTGAGACATGCAAATCATACCACATGGGCAAGATGACTGAAAGCCTCGTTTTTCAGTAAAATGGAACTAGAAAGCAACTTGTTGGAAGTAATACATTTTGATGTGTGCAGTCCAATGAGTGCTGAGGCGTGTAGTGGACATCGTTATGTTCTTACTTCACAGATGGTTTGAGTAGATGTTGAGTACATTTACTTGATGAATCACAAGTCTGAATTATTGAAAGGTTCAAGTAATTTCAGGGTGAAGTTGAAAGATCGTCGTGACAAGAGGATAAAAGATCTATGATATGATCATAGAGATGAATATCTGAATTACGAGTTTGGCACAGAATTAAGACATTGTGGAAATTGTTTCACAACTAATACAGCCTGGAACACCATAGTGTGATGGTGTGTCCGAACATCATAACCGCACCCTATTAGATGTGATGCATACCATGATGTCTCTTATCGAATTACCACGATAGTTTATGGGTTAGGCATTAGAGACAACCACATTCACTTTAAATAGGGCACCACGTAATTCCGATGATATGACACCGTATGAACTATGGTTTAGAGAAACCTAAGCTGTCATTTCTTAAAAGTTTGGGGCTGCGACGCTTATGTGAAAATTTTTCAGGCTGATAAGCTCGAACCCAAAGCGGATAAATGCATCTTCATAGGACACCCAAAACAGTTGGGTATACCTCCTGTCTCAGATCCGAAAGCAATAAGGGATTGTTTCTAGAATCGGGTTCTTTCTCGAGGAAAAGTTTCTCTCGAAAGAATTGAGTGGGAGGATGGTGGAGACTTGATGAGGTTATTGAACCGTCTCTTCAACTAGTGTGTGGCAGGGCACAGGGAGTTGTTCCTGTGGCACCTACACCAATTGAAGTGGAAGCTTATGATAGTGATCATGAAACTTCAGATCAAGTCACTACCTAATCTCGTGGGATGATAAGGATGTGTACTACTTCAGAGTGGTACATAATCTTGTCTTGGAAGTCATGTTGCTAGACAACAATGAACCTATGAGCTATGGAGAAGCAATGGTGGGCCCAAATTCCGATAAATGGCTCGAGGCCATAAAATCCGAGAGAGGATCCATGTATGAAAACAAAGTGTAGACTTTGGAAGAACTACTTGATGGTCGTAAGGCTGTTAGGTACATATGGATTTTAAAAGGAAGACGGACAATGATGGTAAGTATCACCATTAAATGGGCTCGACTTGTCGTTAAGATGTTTTCCGACAAGTTCAAGGAGTTGACTACGATGAGACTTTCTCACTCATAGCGATGCTAAGAGTCTGTTGGAATTATATTAGCGATTACTGCATTATTTATGAAATTTTGCAGATAGGATGTCAAAACATTGTTTCCTCGACGATTTTCTTGAGGAAAGGTTGTATGTGATACAACCGGAAGGTTTTGTCAATCCTGAAAGATGCTAATAAGTATGCAAAGCTCCAGCAATCCTTCTAAGGACTGGAGTAAGCATCTCGGAGTTGGAATGTATGCTTTGATGAGATGATCAAAGATTTTGGGTTTATACAAAGTTTATGAGAAACTTGTATTTCCAAAGAAGTGAGTGGGAGCACTATAGAATTTCTGATGAGTATATGTTGTTGACATATTATGGATCAGAAATGACGTAGAATTTCTGGAAAGCATATAGGGTTATTTGGAAAGTGTTTTTCAATGGAAAGCCTGGATCAAGCTACTTGAACATTGAGCATCAAGATCTATAAGGATAGATCAAAACGCTTAATGGTACTTTCAAATGAGCACATACCTTGACATGATCTTGAAGGTGTTCAAGATGGATCAGTCAAATAAGGAGTTCTTGCCTGAGTTGTAAGGTATGAGGTTAAGACTTAAAGCTCGACCACGGCAGAATAGAGAGAAAGGACGAAGGTCGTCCCCTATGCTTAAGACATAGGCTCTACAGTATGCTATGCTGTGTACCACACCTGAAATGTGCCTTGCCATGAGTCAGTCAAGGGGTACAAGAGTGATCTAAGAATGGATCACAGGACAGCGGTCAAAGTTATCCTTAGTAACTAGTGGACTAAGGAATTTCTCGATTATGGAGGTGGTAGAAGAGTTCGTCGTAAAGGGTTACGCTGATGCAAACTTTGACACTAATCCAGATTATTCTGAGTAGTAAACTGGATTCATATAGTAGAACAGTTATTTGAAATGGCTCCAAATGTAGCGTAGTAGTTGCATCTACAAGATGACATAAGAAATTTGCAAAGTACATACGGATCTGAATGTTGCAGACCCGTTGACTAAAACCTCTCTCACAAGCAAAACATGATCAAACCCAGAACTCATTGAGTGTTAATCACATAGTGATGTGAACTAGATTATTGACTCTAGTAAACTCTTTGGATGTTGGTTACATGGCGATGTGACCTGTGAGTGTTGATCACATGGCGATGTGAACTAGATTATTGACTCTAGTGCAAGTGGGAGACTGTTGGAAATATGCCCTAGAGGCAATAATAAATTGGTTATTATTATATTTCCTTGTTCATGATAATCGTTTATTATCCATGCTAGAATTGTATTGATAGGAAACTCAGATACATGTGTGGATACATAGACAACACCATGTCCCTAGTAAGCCTCTAGTTGACTAGCTCGTTGATCAATAGATGGTTACGGTTTCCTGACCATGGACATTGGATGTCATTGATAACGGGATCACATCATTAGGAGAATGATGTGATGGACAAGACCCAATCCTAAGCATAGCACTAGATCGTGTAGTTCGTATGCTAAAGCTTTTCTAATGTCAAGTATCATTTCCTTAGACCATGAGATTGTGCAACCCCCGGATACCGTAGGAGTGCTTTGGGTGTGCCAAACGTCACAACGTAACTAGGTGGCTATAGAGGTACACTACAGGTATCTCCGAAAGTGTCTATTGGGTTGGCACGAATCGAGACTGGGATTTGTCACTCCTGTGACGGAGAGGTATCTCTGGGCCCACTCGGTAGGGCATCATCATAATGTGCACAATGTGACCAAGGAGTTGATCACGGGATGATGTGTTACGGAACGAGTAAAAGAGACTTGCCGGTAACGAGATTGAACAAGGTATCGGGATACCGACGATCGAATCTCGGGCAAGTATCGTACCGCTAGACAAAGGGAATTGTATACGGGATTGATTAAGTCCTTGACATCGTGGTTCATCCGATGAGATCATCGTGGAACATGTGGGAGCCAACATGGGTATCCAGATCCCACTGTTGGTTATTGACCGGAGAGTCATCTCGGTCATGTCTGCATGTCTCCCGAACCCGTAGGGTCTACACACTTAAGGTTCGGTGACGCTAGGGTTATAGAGATATTAGTATGCGGTAACCCGAAAGTTGTTCGGAGTCCCGGATGAGATCCTGGACGTCACGAGGAGTTCCGGAATGGTCCGGAGGTAAAGAATTATATATAGGAAGTGCTATTTCGGCCATCGGGACAAGTTTCGGGGTCATCGATATTGTACCGGGACCACCGGAAGGGTCCCGGGGGGCCACCGGGTGGGGCCACCTGCCCCGGGGGGCCACATGGGCTGTAGGGGGTGCGCCTTGGCCTATATGGGCCAAGGGCACCAGCCCCAAGAGGCCCATGCGCCAAGAGTAGAGGAAAAGGGAGAGTCCTAAAAGGGGAAGGCACCTCCGAGGTGCCTTGGGGAGGATGGACTCCTCCCCCCCTTGGCCGCACCCTTCCTTGGAGGAAGGGGCAAGGCTGCGCCCTCCCCCTCTCCCTTGGCCCTATATATAGTGGGGGGAAGGGATGGCAAATATACCTAAGGCCTGGCGCCTCCCTCTCCCTCCCGTGACACATCTCCCTCCTCCCGCAGCGCTTGGCGAAGCCCTGTTGGAACCCCGCTACTTCCACCACCACGCCGTCGTGTTGTTGGATCTCCTATTAGGAATGAGAGAACACTCTCTCACTATTTTTGAAATTACATTAAAACTATTAGGAATGAGAGAACACTTTGTACATGAATAAGTTCCACATTTTTTATGGCTTTTCAACATCACATCAGTTGCCCCATTCCAAAAAAGATTTTAAAAATTATGCCTTGAAAACCAATTCTACCATTTTTGAGAAAAAATCTATGCTGGTAGTTTTTGCATTTGTACTAGCTTTCCAACGCCCAGGCCCGATCCTGAGGGAGGGGCGAACGGGCGGCTGCCCCGGGCCCCGGATGGGGAGCTCCTATTTGGGGCGTTCGGCGCCGTGGAAGCGAACGGACGCCTACATGCAACGCTAGTGGGCTGGCCCACCGACGAAATAGAATAAACATCTCGTGACGAAAAACATGCACTCTCTCACTATTTTTGAAATTACATTAAAACTATTAGGAATGAGAGAACACTTTGTACATGAATAAGTTCCACATTTTTTATGGCTTTTCAACATCACATCAGTTGCCCCATTCCAAACAAAATTTTAAAAATTATGCTTTGAAAACCAATTCTACCATTTTTGGAGAAAAAATCTATGCTGGTAGTTTTTGCATTTGCACTAGCTTTCCAACGCCCAGGCCCGATCCTGAGGGAGGGGCGAACGGGCGGCTGCCCCGGGCCCCGGATGGGGAGCTCCTATTTGGGGCGTTCGGTGCCGTGGAAGCGAACGGGCGCCTACATGCAACGCTAGTGGGCTGGCCCACTGACCAAATAGAATAAACATCTCGTGACAAAAAACATGCACTCTCTCACTATTTTTGAAATTACATTAAAACTATTAGGAATGAGAGAACACTTTGTACATGAATAAGTTCCACATTTTTTATGGCTTTTCAACATCACATCAGTTGCCCCATTCCAAACAAGATTTTAAAAATTATGCCTTGAAAACCAATTCTACCATTTTTGGAGAAAAAATCTATGCTGGTAGTTTTTGCATTTGCACTAGCTTTCCAACACCCAGGCCCGATCCTGAGGGAGGGGCGAACGGGCGGCTGCCCCGGGCCCCGGATGGGGAGCTCCTATTTGGGGCGTTCGGCGCCGTGGAAGCGAACGGGCGCCTACATGCAACGCTAGTGGGCTGGCCCACCGACGAAATAGAATAAACATCTCGTGACGAAAAACATGCGCTCTCTCACTATTTTTGAAATTACATTAAAACTATTAGGAATGAGAGAACACTTTGTACATGAATAAGTTCCACATTTTTTATGGCTTTTCAACATCACATCAGTTGCCCCATTCCAAACAAGATTTTAAAAATTATGCTTTGAAAACCAATTCTACCATTTTTGGAGAAAAAATCTATGCTGGTAGTTTTTGCATTTGCACTAGCTTTCCAACGCCCAGGCCCGATCCTGAGGGAGGGGCGAACGGGCGGCTGCCCCGGGCCCCGGATGGGGAGCTCCTATTTGGGGCGTTCGGCGCCGTGGAAGCGAACGGGCGCCTACATGCAACGCTAGTGGGCTGGCTAACCGACGAAATAGAATAAACATCTCGTGACGAAAAACATGCACTCTCTCACTATTTTTGAAATTACATTAAAACTATTAGGAATGAGAGAACACTTTGTACATGAATAAGTTCCACATTTTTTATGGCTTTTCAACATCACATCAGTTGCCCCATTCCAAACAAGATTTTAAAAATTATGCCTTGAAAACCAATTCTACCATTTTTGAAGAAAAAATCTATGCTGGTAGTTTTTGCATTTGCACTTGCTTTCCAACGCCCACGGCTGCCCCGGGCCCCGGATGGGGAGCTCCTATTTGAGGCGTTCAGCGCCGTGGAAGCGAACGGGCGCCTACAATCAACGCTAGTGGGCTGGCCCACCGACGAAATAGAATAAACATCTCGTGACGAAAAACGTGGCGAGAATATGTAGGAACCACAACTCGAACCGGCGCCTCTTGATTGCAGGATTGCTCAGCTAACCACTACACCACATGAAGATTAGTGATTTATTGCGAACGTGAACCGTTAAGAACCATAAGAACGGCGCTATTTACTACGCATTTTTGGAGTATTCTTTTTTTGGAAAAGTCAATTTTTAATGAAAATAAGTTCATAAATTTTCAAAAAAAGTTCATCAATTCTGCACAAAGTTCATCAAATTTGAAACAAAATTTCATCGATTTGAAGAAAAAGTTCATCAAATTTGAAAGTAGTTCATTGTTTTCGAAAAAAGTTCATAGATTTTGAAAAAAGTTCATCGATTTTCAAAAAAAGCTCATCGAATTTGGAAAAGGGTTTTATCGAAACTGAAAGAAAGTTCACCGATCTTGAAAAAAAGTTCATCAATTTTGAGAAATAGTTCATCATTTTGAAGAAAAGTTCACAAACATAAAAAAAAGTTCACCGATTTTCGAAAAAGTTTAAAAAGTTCATCGGTCTTGAAAAAAGTTCATCGATTTTGAAAAAAGTTCACAAATTTGAAGGAACAATTCATCAATCTTTGAAAAAAAATCATCGGATTTGGAAATAGTTCATCGAATTTGGAAAAAAAGTTTATCAAACTTGAAAAAAAAGTTCATTCAATTGGAAAAAAGTACATCGATTTTTTTGAAAGTTCATCAACTTTTACAAATATGGATGTATTTGAACAAAAACATCGAACGAAGAAGAAGGAAAAATAAAACAGAAAAACGAAAGTAGAAAACAGAAAAAACATAAAACATAAAAAGGAAAGCGAAGATGATAAGTAAAAGAAGTGATGGAATTTAGCACGTCAAGGTCCTCTGGCGGGGTGGTTGCCACTCTGCACCCAGAACCATCGAGTCCTTCGTTCAATCCCTAGATTTCGCGGAATTTTTGTGCTTTGAATTTGCTAAATGGGCCGATCCGAGGTAAAGCTCCTGCAGGTGCCGGTTCGCAGAAAATCAAAGAAACCAGCGCCTACAATGCTAAATAGGTTTTGCCCCCGGATGCGCACTATCTTCTCTATTAGGCTTGGCCTTTTGTCTCGAAAAAATTAGACTCCTTTGACCAACTCCCTCCTTTCATCTATATATGGCCTAATATTTTTTTCAAGGCCGCCTTTGACTATTGACAACATTAATAGTACATGACATGCATAATGTGAAAATTATATCATTGAAATCTCCTTTCACATACGAATTTAATGATATGATTTGTGTAAGTTGCATGTCATATATTATTGCTCTAACATTTAGTCAAAGTTAATCTTGAAAAATGCATTAGGTCCTGTATAAATGGAAGGAGGGAGTAGCCTGAAGCGCACATCATGGACGACAGTTTGTTATCCCACGATCTCCACTGAGGCCTAACGCATATCCTACGCCTGTGACCGTGGGGATTGATTGCAGGACCCCCAAATTTTCCATCTGCTGCTGCTGCGTTCTCGAAGTTGTGCCAAATGCGTGCTGGATGTAATCAGGTATTGTGTTGTTGCTACGGCAACTCCAACGTTCCCTTCCATGGGCTGGAACAATGCACCGCACTGTAGGTCTTTGACAATCTCGTCCCACTCATCAACTACCTCGGCCAGAAGGTGGTTCCTGTTTGCACATGGCTAGGGTGTGCTGATGGCTTGGCCCTCAGATGGACATGGTGAAAGCTCTGGTCGCCTTGTGCATCGCCTTCAATCCTTCGAGCCCGACACAAAAGTTCGTGGATTAGTGGATGGATTGAGAGTTCAGCTTCAGTATGCTCGTAGTAGGCAAGTACTACATGTGCTGCATCTAGGTATATAAAGGTATTAAGCAAATTTTTGTAGTATAATTTGCTTTCCGCCTCTTGGTCGGATTAAATTGCCAAATGAAAGATAGTGGTTGTGTGTTCATGCAGTGTGAAATTGCTTTGAATTTATTTTTGAGAAGTCATCAACGAGATGTGAAGACATTGCCCGACACGCTACAAAATTAAATCTTAGTGTAGATGATTAATTTTATCGGATTAATTAGGACCATAATAAAGTAAGAAAAGAAGAGGATAATGTTGTAAACGAGTGCAGATGGATTTATGGATCAATGAAGGATAGTGTCCAAACAATTTTCTTATAGAAAACACTATTGATTCCTACTAATACATATTATTTCGAATATAATGTTGAACAAGCAGAAAAACATAAAACTTGCACAAAGTTCATTCCAAAAGAAGTTTTTCAAAATTGGAAATTACTATTTGATGTTCATATATAGAAGCCCCAGGCCGTCGTTTCGCCCCGGGCCCTAGAAATCTCAGGTCCGGCTCTGCCAACGCCTTATCATTTTTAATTTTTTTGATAAACCATTTAGTAATGGGACCACAAATACAATATCATTCAAACTTCGCCATTTTTCAAATTACACTTAGATAGTTTGGAATTGAAAAGGAATCAATATGAGAACGAAACGCACTTTTAATTAGTAGCTTTCCAACGGCATATCATTTGCATCATTCCGATAAACTATTTGGAAACGAGATAAAAAATACAATCTCACTCATCCAGCTTGAAAATTCCATCATTTTTCAAGCTTCTCTTAAACCGTAGGGAATTTGAGAAAACTTTCTACCTGAAAGATGAGTGTGTTTGCAACAGTTTTTCGACGCCATATCATTTGCCTCGTTTAGATAAACCGTTTGAAAATGCGGTCGGAAATACCATTCACATTTTTTTCAATGAGAACACAATTTTTGATACTCCTCTTAAGTCATAAAGTTTTGCGAAAATGTTCAACATAGGTTATGATCGCCATGCCCACAACTTTCCAATGGTAAATCGCAATACCATTTTGATAGTGTGCGGAAGTTCAAAATGACCACATGGTGCAGTTCAACTACTGCCGCGACAAAGAGTTCGTATGGATGTAGAATAACTTACATATATGACTAATTTTCTTATATACTCCCGCACTCAATTATACCTCTTAAACAAACATATTGTACATCTTTATAATTATCAACATACTCTATTAATTATTACTCCCTCCGTCTCAAAATAAATGACTCAAGTTTGTACTAGCTTTATGAAAAAGGTATGTTCAAGCCCTTAGTTTATGTAGTATGGCATTTCTACGTACAAAGCATAGTTTACTTGTAAACAAATAAAATATGTGGTCTCAAATGTAAAAAAATCATGAAAATCATTTTGGGGTATCTAGTAATGGTTAATGAAGTATATTACAAATTACCAATAGGTATAATAAATTCATTTATGTGGTATATGAGGAGTGGGAGTACATAATCATTTTCCTATATATCTTAAAGTTTCAAAGTCCGTCTTGCACTCTCTCTTACAACCTTCTCGTAAAAGTTGATGCTCTAAATAACACCCTTTAGAGAGCACGTCTTGATGTTCATACTTAGCGGCTAGATCTTCAAACGTATTTTTGCAAACACAAGTAAATTTGCATTTTGCTGGTTTTCTATTACTCAGTTTGCATTTATTTATTTATTTTGCCTGACGAGGGGGACTACTCAGATATGTTGATGGTTTAAATTTTTTTACATAGTATGTATACATAACATCAAACAATCCTGTGGAAAGTAGGCCTTTTAAGTTCAGGCAAACCTCTTGATATCATCTCACTCGGTAAATATGTAAATCTGGTTTAGTGTTCTTTGAATACTTCAAAAATACCTTTACCGATACATATGGAATACAACTAGATGGTTAGAGTTTCCAAATTAAATCACTCCTTAAGTCTTATTAATAGTTATTTGGTATGTCTTTATAAGATGTATCCTAAACCTTTTCGAGCCTCCTTAATTCGCCACTTGATCCATGAATATAGAAGCAAAGGAGAAACACTAAACAAAAAAGGTTCAACAAGACGCGTGGATGCTTCTAGTTCTAGATTTGAAACATACTTTACTCCATTACATGTAGAGGTGTTGTTTTTACACAAGTGCATCCCCGTGACAAAACACTCCATGGCAAAAAGAGCTTCACACAATGTTGTGTTGAACAGTTGCTATTTTACAGTTGAGCAGCGCGTAGTCGCATGCGTCACCCACCTTCTGAAAGATCCACTCATCGTCGATGCGCATGAGCACCTTGGACATGTCCAGTTTCTTCATCACTTCACTCCCTGGGTTTGCCAGTGCAATCTGCACCACCCGATGCAGTCAGTCATCCCGGCAATTGGTTCGAGCAAAAAAAACACGCACACGCAGATACCCAGAAATACCTCTCAACAAATTGAGTTGCACAAGGTCTGAGTTGTACATGTTTTAAATAAAAGGTCTGGGTTGTACATGTTTATATTTACTGTGTACCTGAATATTCTTCATGTGCAGGCTCTTGCTGAGATCCTCTATGAGCTTCGTTCCGCTTGTGTCAATGCCAGCGACGGCTGCATAGAAAGAAAAACCGTGTAGCGGTTCTGAGAAACGACTATTTCTTTTACAGGTTTTGCGTTTTCAAGAACGTGTATGTTATATTACATGTAAGAGCCGGTGAAAAGAAAGAACATGGTATTATTCAAAACTCATGAGTGCTAGAACAACTCACCACCCATGTCCAGGACGACACACTGTAGGCTCTGCTCACCCGTGGCCTTGATCCGCTCTTCCTCCTCGTTGATCCACCGCGAGATCCTAAAACACAACCAGATGTCACTATTGCCATAGTAGAGTTCCATAGTAGATCCTATCATCCGATGATAGTTACACTCACTTTCTCATCCTTCCGTTCTGTTATATAAGGTGTATTATTTTTAACACGGTGACCAAGACACAGAATTATAGACATATTAAGACTAAATTACTCTTGACAAATTTATTGATTAGTGTTAGTAAATCAATTAGTTCAGGAAAGTAAGAGATGCATGCAATCGACAGCGAGATACTTTCCTTCTTTTGCTGCAAGGAGAGATATAGACAATCAATAGAAAGATACTTTTCATTTTTTGGAGGGCTAACAAGAAAATTAGGAGGAATTAGAAGAAATGCCTTACATTCTAAAATTTTATCAAGAAACAAATACACCTTATATAAAGGAACTGAGGGAATAGTATATAATTCCCTCAAAATCATGTGGTAGTATATGTATATTATTTTATAATTTTATAAATATGTTCAGGTACTATATTTAAGATTTACCAAAGCTAGTTATATAATCTTTTTTGCATGTGAGCCCATAAATTTTACTCCCTCTGTCTCAAAAAAACTTTGTACTAACTTTAAGTACAAAATTAATACAAAATTGAGTCACTTATTTTGGAACAGAGGGGTAGTATATTTTGAAAATACTTTTATATTTATACATGTATATAAACAAATACTATTTTCTATAACTAAATATAAGAAATTTTTCAGTTCAATTAGTTCTAAGAAAATACTCCAAGATATTTTTATATATACTGTATATACAAGGCATTATATTGGATTTTACTCACCGCTCTCGCAGGTAGCTCGCGTTGGCGAAGAAGATGGGCGCGTCGACCTGCAGCACCAGCACTCCGGGCACGCTCTCCGCCATGGCGTACTGGTCCATCCTTCTGTACATGGTCGAGTTGGGCATCTTGCCGAGCGCCGTCGTCCTCGGCCGCGCCACGAACAGCAGGATCCGGACAACCGATATCCCGACCTGAAAGACACACACAATGTTTCGAGGTCAACACATCATGCATGCATGCTTCTGACTCGATACAGCTGATAGCATGCACATACCGCGATGGAGAGTCCGATCCCGATGTTGTCCAAGACGACGCCGAGGTAGGCGCCGAGGCAGGCGCAGAAGTCGAGCTTATCCACCTTCCACAGGCGAACGGCGGCGGGGAAGTCAAAAACGCCCAGCATGGCCGAGATGATGATGGCCGACAGCACCACCAGCGGGGTGTAGTGGAACAGCGGCGTCAGGAAGAGGAGCGTCACGGCCACCGCCACCGCCATCACCGCGTTGGACATGGCGGTCTTGCAGCCGGCGTTGACGTTCACGGCGGAGCGCGAGAAGGGGCCGGTGGTGAGGTAGCATGAGGTGCAGGACCCCACGATGTTCGCCAGCCCGAAGGCGACCATCTCCTTGTTGTTGTCCACGTGGTAGTTCTTGGACATGGCGAAGCTCCTCCCCACGGCGATCCCTTCCTATATTTGTATGAACATGCGCACACAAATGTCACAGTTGTGAATTGTGATGAGCTCAAGCAGCATGAACTAAAGTCAGGACACAGGAAGAGGCTTACGGCGAGGCCGATGAGGCCGGTGATGATGCCGGTCTTGAGAGCGACCATCATGTGCGGCGGCGACAAGATCAAGCTCTTGGCGGACGACGGGTTTATGCCCTTCTTGAGGTTACCAATCTGGATGTCCAACAAAAACACCAAATCGGCACCTTATATTTTGTAACGGGAGGAGTAATTAACAGTGTGTGTTTGCTGCCGAGTTTACCACTTCGATGCCATGGTTTTGGCCATGGACGAGGTACACGAAGATGCTTCCAACAACGAGTGACGCCAACGGTGCCGCAGCCGACACCCAGAAGAGCCTGGGTCGCCTCTTGCTCTGTTGTCAAAACAAATATCAAATCTAGTTTCCTACTGTACTTCTCGGAGGCGATTATAACTTTAAAAGAGAGGAGAACTAAGCAAGGAGCTTACGAAGAAGCGAGTCATGAGCAGAAAAATGAGACAGCAACACCCGAGAACCAAGCTCTCCCATCGCCACTGCAATCGCACACATATGAGATATGGCACGCAAAACGCAACACAAACAACCCTATCAGATCAAATACAAGTAGAAGTATAGTAATTAAGGAGGACAGTGTGGCTGACTGACGTGGTGGGTCTGCGAGAAGACCGCGCGCATGACGGCGACGACGTCCGTGGCCCTGGTGAAGTGCTGGAGGCCCAGGAGGCCCTTGAGCTGCTGCAGGCACACCACCGTGGCGGCGCCGCCCATGAACCCGACGATGGCGGCCTGCGACAAAAAGTCCACCACGAAGCCCAGCCTGAGGATGCCAAGGCCGGCCTGGAACACGCCGGCGAAGAAGGTGGCCGTGAAGGCCAGGTGCATGTACAGCTCCGGGTTCTCCGCCGGCGGCGCCTCCTTCCCCAGCAACGCAGGGAACAGCAGCGACCCCACCGCCGTCGTCCCCACCGCCAGGTCCCTGGAGCTTCCCATCACCGCGTATACCAGCGCCGGCACGAAGCTAGAGTCTGTACAACGTACGTGGGGTTAATTCGGCAATAATGTCGCGCCGCACGCGCGTGCACGCATACCGGCGGCCTGGGTACATCATGTATGAATACTTACATAGTCCCATGATGGGCGGGAGATCGGCGAGCTTGGCGTAGCTGATGCCCTGGGGGACGGCGAGGCTGGCTACGGTGACACCGGCGATGAGGTCGGACCGGAGCGCGCCGAGGGTGTAGCACGGTAGCCACTGCAGGCACGGGAACAGGTAGCGGAGCGCGGCCACGGCGCGCCGGCCGTGCCCGTCCTCCCGCGCCACCGCTCGGAACGGATCGTCGGGAAAGAAGGTCTCCCTCAGGTGGGCGCCGAGGATGTGGAGGAACGGCCGTGCCGGGGGCACGGGCACGCGCGGCGCCCCCGCCGCCACCGGCGTCTCGGGCACGTCAACGACCGGCATCCCCACCATGATTGACAGCTAGCGAAGCTGGAGGAATTGTCCACGAGCATGCATAAGCGAGGCGTCACAACTCACAACATCTGGGACGATAGAAAAGTTTTCGAGGACTGATATAAATAGCGCGCGTGTCTCCGGGACATACGAGTCCGTGTGGTGCGGCGGTGGAAGCTGGTTGATCGGCAAACTCTGCATTGCTGATTCGATCGCTTGTAAAGATTCCTCAAGGAAAAAAATGATTTAAAAAAAAACCTGGGTCTTAGGCTGGTTGTATTGGAGAGTATCATATACTAGTATCATACATATAATACTAGTGTATAATACTACCTCCGTAATGCATAGTATCATATATTACTATCATGTAATACTTTATTTATTTATGCATGACACATAGTAGCATATCATTTATTATGATACGGTATCATGATATGATACTCAACTCTCTCTTTCTTCATTGAAGTCTATAGCACGTCATCAAAATTGCATGATACTAGCTGTGATACTACCATTACGACCAGCCTTACCAAATCTCACACATGCACTATCGGTAATAATGTGCTTATCTTTCTCTTTTTTTTGATCAAATGATGTGCTTATCTGAAGTGGTGTAATTGCGATCGATTCACCTAGATAACTACTACGAGTCAGAAATAGTAAATTTATTTGGATAAAGATATTCATTTGTGGAAATCCTTTTTAATCAAAACAAGAAGTAAATTAATTAGGAACGATATGCGTATGCATGAGAGAGAGAGAGAGAGAGAGAGAGAGAGAGCTGAGCACCCCGACGCCGGTCAGCGTGGTGTGGGAGATACAAGGTGGTTCACCGGTGTGTCCTCGCCGTTGCCTAGTTCGATGGATCAATTCCGTTTGATATGTTATATGCAACTGCGCGCGCGCACACGCACACATAGAGGGAGAGAGAGCTGAGCACCTCAGACGCCGGTCGGAGTGATGTCGGAGATACAATGTGGTTCGTCTGTCGGGGTGTTGTCGATGATACAAGGCGCGTGCACACACACAAGAAATTACTGCACATATAAAAATAAAATGTTAATTTTGGAGGAGCAAATCTACATCAAATCAAAGTAAGAACCAATCTGATAAACAAATAGTGAACGGGTTTCATGTCCCTGTGGCGGTTTGATCGCCACTGAGTCCCTGTCCATGTTTTCCTATCGGGCGCTTGTCGTTTGACTCCCACTCGTCCCCTGATGTGATGGCGACTCCTTCTAATACCCAGTTGATGACAAGAAGCGGCGCGAGGATTGCCGCTAAAACCAATCTTGCTGAATCTTTGACCAACTGGACCTGAACGACGAGGTGTTCGACGACCTTGAGATTGATGATGATGAGTGTTTGACAACCTTAAGATTGATGACGATGACCCTACGATCAAGGAGAGTGTGAGATGGCTTGCTCTCAAGGATGTTGATTCTTGCAAGATTCTCCATAATTGTCCAGCCAAAAGGGCCAAATTAAACAGTTCCAAATCCCTGAAGCCAAGTCTCGCGAAACCCAATGAGCCTTCCTTCTTCCTTTTTACCACCCTGCCTGAATTTGCAGATGATGGAATTGACATGCTCACACAGACCATGGGAAGGTGAAAAAGCGCAATTGAGTAAACCAGGATGGCTTGTATGGTAGACTTGATTAATGCATCCTTCCTCGTCAAGGATAATAATTTCGCCATCTACTCTCTCACCTTATTCCTACCGCGATCTTTCAAAATTAAAAGTACAATTTTCTGAAAGACCAACGTTGATGGTCATACCTAAGTACCTTTCATCTAGAGATTCATTAGAAACTTCTGACGCGTTTGGTTGTCATCTCTGTTTTTGGGCACTTTGCATACTTGTCCCAGTTGGGCCTGTTTGAGCTAATGCAGGCCAAAAACCAACATACGCATGTAGTTTGGTTGCCTACATATAGGCTAGTTGCATCAGATAATTAAGCAATTTTTGGCATGGTGTTTGGTTTCTTGAGTCGCACTTGTTAGACGAACCACATGTTGTTTGATTGCGAACAACATAAGGTATGATCACCACTTCTCATTAGTGGTGACCTTATCACACACGATTTCAACATCGTCCCGGTCCTAGCTAGAGAACAAATTACAGCTCATCCTAGCTACTAACAAATGGCGATAAAAATTAAGAGCCATATGGCTGACTAGGGGAAAGTTCATTTATGCTAACCAAGTGGAAGTCCATCCTCTTCTTCTTCTGCTACTACTGCTATTTTATTCTACTTCTTCTTCTTCCTCCTCTTCTTCTTCTTCAGATCCTTGTCTAGCCTTTGTTACCCCACATTGCCTGGGCCCACTCCATCCTTTTATTCTTCCAGGCTTCGTTGACAAATGCCTCCACACCATGGCCAGAGCTGGCAAACACCATCGGTGTCAAAACCGGCGGATCTCGGGTAGGGGGTCCCGAACTGTGCGTCTAAGGTCGATGGTAACAGGAGACAGGGACACGATGTTTACCCAGGTTTGGGCCCTCTCTATGGAGGTAATACCCTACTTCCTGCTTGATTGATCTTGATGAATATGAGTATTATAAGAGTTGATCTATGGCTAAAACCCTAGAAATCTAGCCTGTATGATTGTGATTGCCTCTACGGACTAAACCCTCTGGTTTATATAGACATCGGAGGGGACTAGGGTTGTACAAAGTCGGTTACAGAGAAAGGAATCTTCATATCCGAACGCCAGGCTTTCCATCCACGCCAAGGAGAGTCCCATCTAGCCACGGGAGGGAGTCTTCTGTCTTGTATCATCCCGTCCCATCAGTCCGACCCATGTCCAACAGGTTGGACGCCCAAGGACCCCTTAATCGAGGACTCCCTCAAACATCATCAGGCGTCACATATTCATCTGTACGGAGGGAGCATTCCGTATTTCCGTTTATCATGATGACGCTGCATGGACCAGGCATCTTAAGCTTTAGATAGGTGTAGTGTGGGACCGCATTAAAATGAGCAGAAGCGATACGCCTGAGCAGTGCATGGTAGCTACTATGGAACGGGACAATATCGAAGGTCAAGCCTTCGCTTCAAAAGTTGTTCGGTGAGCCGAAAACGACTTCAAATGTAATTGAGCCCGTGTAGTGAGCTTCTATGCCGGGTACTGCTCCCTTGAAGGTAGTTGTGGTGGGCTTGATTCTTGAAGGATCAATGCCCATTTTGCGGACAGTGTCTTGGTAGAGTAGATTAAGGCTACTGTCGCCGTCCATAAGGACTTCCGTGAGATGGAACCCGTCGATAATTGGGTCGAGGACCAGAGCTGCCGAACCTTCGTGACGGATACTGGCTGGGTAGTCTTTGCGATCAAAAGTGATCGGCAGGCCGCCCATTAGCTAAATTTTAGGGCGACCGGCTCTATGGCGTAGGCGTCCCGTAGTGCGCACTTGCGCTTCCCTGTAGGGATGTGCGTCACGTATACCATGTTTACTGTTTTTACTTCAGGGGGAAATTGCTTCTGACCCCCGGTGTTCGGTTGGCGAGTCTCTTCGTCGTTGCTATCACTGGGCGGCCCCTTCCCCTTGTGTTCGGCATTAAGCTTGCCGGCTTGTTTAAAAACTCAACAGCTTCTGTTGGTATGATTGGCTGGTCTTTCTAGGGTGCCATGAATTTGGCAGGGCCGATCCAGTATCTTGTCTAAATTGGATGGTCCGTCTCTGTTTGCCTTGAATGGCATTTTCTGTTGACCGGGTTTGGAGCTGCTGAATCTGGCGTTGACCACCTTGTCTTGCGTTCCTTCATTATTATTTCGACGCTTGTGTTTATTGCGTCGTGGCTTGCCGTTGCCGTCTCGAACTTTGGAAGTGCCCGGATCACTAGTGTTGTTGCTTCTACGAGCGAGCCAGCTGTCTTCTCCCGCGCAAAAGCAGGTCATCAAAGCGGTAAGGGCTGCCATGGATTTTGTTTTTTCTTGACCGAGGTGGCGGGCGAGCCACTCATCTCGGACACTATGTTTAAAGGCCACAAGGGCTTCGACATCCGGATAATCGACAATTTGGTTATTTTTAATTAAGAACCTAGTCCAGAGCTTCCAGGCGGACTCCCCGGGCTGCAGGATAATGTGACTTAGGTCATCGGCATCCGGAGGCCGGACATATGTACCTTAGAAGTTATCGTGGAAGGCGTCTTCCAAGTCTTCCCAGCTGCCAATGGAGTTCTCTGGGAGGTTGTTTAGCCAGTGTCGCGCTGGTCCATTTAGTTTTAGTGGGAGGTATTTGATGGCATGAAGATCATCACCGCGGGCCATATGAATATGGAGAAGGAAATCCTCAATCCATACCGCGGGGTCTGTTTTCCCATCATATGATTCGATGTTCACGGGTTTAAACCCTTCTAGGAATTCGTGTTCCATTACTTCATCAGTGAAGCAGAGGGGGTGTGCGGCGCCTCTATATCGGGCCAAGTCACGACGTAGCTCGGATGGAGTCCGTTTGCGGTTTTCGGCCGGGCGTGGTTATGTTTGTCACGTCCGGCTAGATGGCCGTCGTTGCGCGTCGGGGCACGCCCCCGCAATCCGTAGATCGATCTGGTCTGACCTGCTCTATTGTCCAGGTCCTGCCACAGGTCATATGTATAACCCCGAGCTGTTATGTCCCTGCCTTTACGGCTGGGTAGTATGGGCTGGTGTTCGGCTTGAGTTGTCGTTTTGTCCCGACCACGTGGTGGTCAGTCAGCCACATTATGCGCTGATGGTACGGGCTTCAGCGCCTCGTCATCAAATTGAGGTAACAATTTGCGCTTCGGGTAACTTTTGGTTGGGCGCTCGAGGCCGTATTCCTCAGCTGCCAGGACATTAGTCCACCTGTCATTGAGCAGATCTTGATCAGCTTGAAGCTACTACTGCTTCTTTTTCAGGCTCCTTGCAGTAGCTATTAGCTGGCGCTTAAAGCGCTCCTGCTCAAGAGGTTCCTCAGGCACGATAAAATCCTCGTTGCCGAGGCTCACCTCATCCTCGGAGAGCGGAAAATAGTTACTGTCCTCCAAGTCTTCGTTTACGGCCTGTTCATCAGGGCTGACTCGCCCATCTTCCCATTCGTCCTGTTCGGAGGTTAGCTCAACGGGGTCTTCATTGTCCTCGGCATCGTCTAGGGTATTGTTTTCTCCTGTGCCGGTATTGTTGTCTTTTCCGTTGCGTGACTTAGAGTGGCGCCGCTGTCGTTGGCGCTTTGGCTGTATCTCATAAGGTTTATCCTCGACTGGGTCTTCTTTGTCATCGCCATTAGCTTCTTTGGGTGTATCCACCATGTACATGTCATATGAAGAGGTGGCCATCCAGCGTCCGGTAAACGGCAGGCTTTGGGCCTCCTCTTCTCCGGCATCGCCATCCATACTGTTGATGTTTTCGGAGTTGTAATCGAGCATGTTTGTTAAGTTTTCGACAGTGGCTATAAAGTGGGTGGTGGGTGGGACGTAAAATTCCCTGCTCTCAGCCCCTAGTCCGGGCTAGGCATAGTTCAGACGTTGCTCCTCTATAATGACAAGGGATCTCATTAAGTCCAGAGCCTCGCTTAAAGGCAAGGTTTGGCCCGAGAGAAGAGAGCCCGTGGAGTGCGTCGAGAGTGAGACTCCTTGGCTGAACTCACACGATGCTGACTCCGACGATTCGGAGCCTGTGTACGGAGAAGGGTCCGGCTCCATGATGGCTGCCACTGACACTACTTCCCCCGGCTCTCAAACAACGGGCCTAGTGGCCACAGATAGTCCGGCGAGCTCAGGGAGCCCGTCTTCGCACCTGGCGATACGCTCCGGATCTAAGGCCATAGCGGAGGTTGGGGGCGCGAATCCTTGGAAGATCAAGACTCCTCGGATATCAGCGACATAGTCCAGATTTCCAAAACTAATCTGGTGACCTGGGGCGTAGCTGTCGATTTGCTCTAGATGGCCAAGCGAGTTGGCCCGCATGCGAAGCCGCCGAACACAAAGATCTGGCTGGGGAGGAAAACCTCCCCCAGGGCTGCATTGTTGTAGATGATTGATGGAGCCATCGAACCTTCTGGTGGTGACGCAGCGGAACTCTCAATGAAAGCACCAATGTAGGTGTCAAAACCGGCAGATCTCGGGTAGGGGGTCCCCAACTATACGTCTAAGGTCGATGGTAACATGAGACAGGGACACGATGTTTACCCAGGTTCGGGCCATCTCTATGGAGGTAATACCCTACTTCCTGCTTGATTGATCTTGATGAATATGAGTATTACAAGAGTTGATCTACGACGAGATCATAATGGCTAAAACCCTAGATGTCTAGCCTGTATGATTGTGATTGCCTCTACGGACTAAACCCTCCGGTTTATATAGACACCGGAGGGGACTAGGGTTGTACAAAGTAGGTTACAGAGAAAGGAATCTTCATATCCGAACGCCAGGCTTGCCATCCATGCCAAGGAGAGTCCCATCTAGCCACATGAGGGAGTCTTCTGTCCTGTATCTTCACGGCCAATCAGCCCGGCCCATGTCCAACAGGCCGGACGCCCGAGGACCCCTTAATCCAGGACTCCCTCAAACATCATCAGGCGTCACATATTCATCCTCTGGCACAAGTTCATCACAACCCAATTGTAGGATCTAGTTATGAAGGATGCAACATGCAAGAACAAGCTTAAACTAGGTAGGGTAAGGGTGGAATGGCTTCTGATCGAGGATCTTAAACCAATTATTCAGAGCTCCAAATGTCCTCTCAACCATAACTCTAAGACCTAAGTGTCTGTGATTAAAAAATTAATGTGGAGTGCTATGATAGTTCCTGGAAGAGAACTCGTTTAGATGGTACCTGGTTTTCCTAAAGGATGGAAGAACCTCAGGTCGTCATGCATATCCAGCATCTCCTAGGTAGAACTTGCCATTAGGGATATTGATGCCATCAGGTTGACTCATGATGTCAGTTAGGATGTTAACATCATGGGTTGATCCTTCCCACCCAGCTAACACGTAGGTGAACTTCAGATCAAAGTCAACCGCAGCAAGAACATCCCCTGTATGATGCAGCTTGTGACCTCGACACTTTAGCAGTCACATAAGTATCATCTATTTCGCCAATGGAATCCTGAAAATGGCATGACAAGATGGTGTTGTGGCAACCCTAAAAATCATAGTACAAGCATGTGAAGGCACGAACTACGAGTAATACGGATACCATCTTGGGCTAGTGTGAATCTTGCTAGGAGTTTGCCCAGTTGGTGACTTGATCATCACTCCCCTGCGCTCCCTGACAACATATAACACTTTCTCAAAATACCTGGAAATGGTTTCCATTAATCTCCTAAATGTGTTGTGGATAACCCTGAACCACTTGTTATGACCTACAACATGGAGGAACATGGCAAATTGCTCTTTCACAGAGGTGTGGATGCTATCTTCTAGCCGCCCCTACTCCTGAACGTCTGCACAAGCCTTGCGAGAGGTGCTCTCTTCATTCAAAGCATCCACAGAGCCTCTGTGTTGTTGCAGTTGCAGATGTAGTTCAGATTTGCTATCCTCTCCCGGTCCCGGTCCCGGATTAACAGTGGACCATACCAGATGACAGACTTGTTACTCCGACGAACAAATCTCTTCTGGACCAACATGATCCAGGCCTGATCACAGCTATCAGTGATGTTTCCTACACTACCAGCTTCATTCGTTCATCCACAACCTAGGCAACATCCATGGTGCGGTCAGCAATGGCACAATCAATCCTACATCTTCCTAACAAATGACCTGGGTGGGGTTGGTATGCTTCTTACTAGCTTCGGAGCCGACGAAGCAGACATAGGGGTCATGATTGAGATGAGGATAGCCACACAGAGTCCAAGAAGAAGGGCAGAACCAGCTAGTGCCATCGGAGAGTGTTGCTGCCACCTCTGTCACCGCTTGCGCAGATCTGACTCCCCACAGCCGTCGGTGATAAGAACAGAGGAAGTGCTTGCCCTATAGCTAGGGTGCGCGAGTAAATGGGGGAGGCTAGATTTTGCGCCATCCCGCCTATGCAATTTCCTTCTTGCGTCATCTCCCCCTGATTCCCCCCTGCACCACGACGTACGCCGTGTCCTACTTTTGCCCCCGACTCAGCCTGTCTTTCTCGAAATGGTCGATTCGACTGTTCCTAGGGAGCCAGGCTTTGGGCAGCTGATACGTCCATTTTGCACATGTTTTCTTACTGTTATTTATGATGTTTTTATCCATAATAATGCTTTTTGGAGTAATTCTAATGCCTTTTCTCTCATAATATACAAGGTACACACAAAGAGGGAGAATTCCGACAGCTGGAAATCTGGACCTGGAAAAGCTACATCAGGCCACCTATCCTGCACAACTCCAAACAAGCTAAAAATTTACAGAGATTTTTTTATCAAATATATGATGAATATTGGGCAAATAACTACCAGAGGGGGCCCACCAGGTGGGCACAACCTGCCTGGGCATGCCAGGGAGCCCAGGCGCGCCCTGGTGGGTTGTGCTCACCCAGGCCCACCTCCGGTGCCCATCTTCTGTTATATAGGTCATTTTGACCTAGAAAAAAAATAAGGAGAGGACTTTCGGGACGGAGCACCGCTGTCTCGAGCCAGAACTTGGGCAGGAGCACTTTTGCCCTTCGACGGAGCGATTCCGCCGGGGGAACTTCCCTCCTAGAGGGGGAAATCATCATCGTCATCATCACCAACAACTCTCCCATCTTGGGGAGGGCAATCTCCATCAACATCTTCAATAGCACCATCTTATCTCAAACCCTAGTTCATCTCTTGTGTTCAATCTTGTTAATGGAACTATAGATTGGTACTTGTGCGTGACTAGTAGTGTTGATTACATCTTGTAGTTGATTACTATATGGTTTATTTGGTGGAAGATTATATGTTCAGATCCAATATGCTATTTAATACCCCTCTGATCTTGAGCATGATTGTCATTTGTGAGTAGTTACTTTTGTTCTTGAGGTCAGGGGAGAAATCATGTTGCAAGTAATCATGTGAATTTGATATGTGTTCGATATTTTGATAGTATGTATGTTGTGATTCCTGATAAGCCACAAGTATAGGGGATTGCAACAGTTTTCGAGGGTAGAGTATTCAACCCAAATTTATTGATTCGACACAAGGGGAGCCAAAGAATATTCTCAAGTATTAACAGTTGAGTTGTCAATTCAACCGCACCTGAAAAACTTAATATCTATAGCAAAGTATTTAGTAGCAAAGTAATATGGAAGTAACGGTAACAGTGGCAAAAGTAACAGTATTGGTTTTGTAGTGATTGTAACAGTGGCAACGGAAAAGTAACTAAGCAAATATCAATATATGAAAAGCTCGTAGGCAATGGACCAGTGATGGATAATTATGTCGGATGTGATTCCTCATGCAACAGTTACAACATAGGGTGACACAGAACTAGCTCCAATTCATCAATGTAATGTAGGCATGTATTCCAAATATAGTCATACATGCTTATGGAAAAGAACTTGCATGACATATTTTGTCCTACCCTCCCGTGGCAGCGGGGTCCTATTGGAAACTAAGGTATATTAGGGCCTCCTTTTAATAGAGTATCGGAACAAAGCATTAACACTTAGTGAATACATGAACTCCTCAAACTATAGTCATCACCGGGAGTGGTCCCGATTATTGTCACTTCGGGGTTACTGGATCATAACACATAGTAGGTGACTATTGACTTGCAAAATAGGATCAAGAACTCACATATATTCGTGAAAACATAATAGGTTCACATCTAAAATCATGGCACTCGGGCCCTAGTGACAAGAATTTGATACATCTCCAACGTATCTATAATTTTTGATTGTTCCATGCTATTATATTATCTGTTTTGGATGTTAATGGGCTTTATTTTACACTTTTATATTATTTTTGGGACAAACCTATTAACCCGAGGCCTAGTGGGTCATGGAAAAGGAATATCAAATGAAGTCCAAACGGAATGAAACCTTCGGGAGCGTGATTTTTGGAACAAACGTGATCTAGGGGACTTGGAGTGGACGTCAAGCAACCAACAAGGAGGCCACGAGGCAGGGGGCGCGCCTACCCCCCCTTGGCGCGCCCTCCCCCCTCGTGGGCCCCTCGTGCCTCCACCGACCTACTTCATCCTCCTATATATGTTCACATACCCCGAAAACATCCAGGAGCACCACGAAACCCTATTTCCACCGCCGCAACCTTCTGTACCCAAGAGATCCCATCTTGGGGCCTTTTCCGAAGCTCCGTCAGAGGGGGCATCGATCACGGAGGGCCTCTACATCAACTCCATGGCCCCTCCAATGATGTGTGAGTAGTTTACTTCAGACCTTCGGGTCCATAGCTAGTAGCTAAATGGCTTATTCTCTCTCTCTCTGGATCTCAATACAAAGTTCCCCTCTATTCTCTTGGAGATCTATTCGATGTAATCTTCTTTTGCGGTGTGTTTGTCGAGATCCGATGAATTGTGGGTTTATGATCAAGTTTATCTATGATCAATATTTGAATCTTCTCTGAATTCTTTTATGTATGATTGGTTTATCTTTTCAAGTCTCTTCGAATTATCGGTTTGGTTTGGCCTACTAGATTGATCTTTCTTGCAATGGGATAAGTGTTCAACCTTGCGGTGCTCGATCCCAGTGACAGAAAGGGAAACGACATGTATTGTATTGTATTGTATTGTTTCCATCGAGGATAAAAAGATGGGGTTTACATCATATTGCATGAGCTTATCCCTCTACATCATGTCATCTTGCTTAAGGCGTTACTCTGTTCTTATGAACTTAATACTCTAGATGCATGCTGGATAGCGGTCGATGTGTGGAGTAATAGTAGTAGATGCAGGCAGGAGTCGGTCTACTTGTCACATACGTGATGCCTATATACATGATCATGCCTAGATATTCTCATAATTATTCTCTTTTCTATCAATTGCTCGACAGTAATTTGTTCACCCACCGTAATACCTATGCTATCTTGAGAGAAGCCACTAGTGAAACCTATGGCCCCCGGGTTTATTCTCCATTATTTAATCTCTTGTCAACAAGTTATTTTCTGGCACCGTTTATTTTGCAATCTTTAGTTTCAATCTATATCATAAAAATACCAAAAATATTTATCTTATCATTATTATCACTATCATATCTCACTCTCGTAAGTGACCGTGAAGGGATTAACAACCCCTTTATCGCGTTGGTTGCGAGGTTCTTATTTGTTTGTGTAGGTACGAGGGACTTGCGTGTAGTCTCCTACTGGATTGATACCTTGGTTCTCAAAAACTGAGGGAAATACTTACGCTACTTTGCTGCATCACCCTTTCCTCTTCAAGGGAAAACCAACGCAGTGCTCAAGAGGTAGCAGCATTAAGCATATCAAAGTCATAGCAACATCAATCTCAGAACATAATGGATACTAGGGATCAAACCCTAACAAAACTAACTCGATTATATGATAAATCACATCCAATCCATCACCGTCCAGCAAGCCTACGATGGAATTACTCACGCACGACAGTGAGCATCATGAAATTGGTGATGGAGGAAGGTTGATGATGACGATGGCGACGGATTCCCCTCTCCGGAGCCCCGAACAGACTCCAGATCAGCCCTCCCGGGAGAGATTAGGGCTTGGCGGCGGCTCTGTATCATAAAACGCGATGAATCCTTCTCTCTGATTTTTTTCTCCCCGAACATGAATATATAGAGTTGGAGTTGAGGTCGGTGGAGCCTCAGGGGGGCCACGAGACAGGGGGCGCGCCCCCACCCTCGTGGACAGGGTGTGGGCCCCCTAGTGTTGATTCTTTCGCCAGTATCTTTTATAAATTCCAAAAAATTCTCCGTGAAGTTTCAGGTCATTCCGAGAACTTTTATTTCTGCACAAAAATAACACCATGGCAATTCTGCTGAAAACAATGTCAGTCCGGGTTAATTCCATTCAAATCATGCAAGTTAGAATCCAAAACAAGGTCAAAAAGTCTTTGGAAAAGTAGATACGATGGAGACGCATCAACTCCCCCAAGCTTAAACCTTTGCTTGTCCTCAAGCAATTCAGTTGACAAACTGAAAGTGAAAAAGGAAAACTTTTACAAACTCTGTTTGGTCTTGTTGTTGTAAATATGTAAAGCCAACATTCAAGTTTTCAGCAAAGATTATGAACAAACCATATTCACAATAACACTTAGGTCTCATGTTTACTTATATCAATGGCATAATCAACTAGCGAGCAATAATAGTAAATCTCGGATGACAACACTTTCTCAAAACAATCATAATATGATATAACAAGATGGTATCTCGCTAGCCCTTTCTGAGACCGTAAAACATAAATGCAGAGCACCTTTGAAGTTCAAGGACTATCTAAACATTGTAATTCATGGTAAAAGAGATCCAGTCACAGTCATACTTAATGTAAACTAATAGTAATGCATGCACATGACAGTGGTGCTCTCCAACTGGTGCTTTTTAATAAGAGGGTGATGACTCAACGTAAAACTAAATAGATAGGCCCTTCACAGAGGGAAGCAGGGATTTGTAGATGTGCCAGAGCTCGATTTTTGAAATAGAGATGAATAATATTTTGAGTGGCATACTTTCATTGTTAACATAACAACCGAGAGATCTTGATATCTTCCATGCTACACACATTATAGGCGGTTCCCAAACATAATGGTAAAGTTTATACTCCCCCACCACCAACAAACATCAATCCATGGCTTGTCCGAAACAACGGGTGCCTCCAACTAACAACAATCCTGGGGGAGTTTTGTTTGAAATTATTTTAATTTAAGCATGGGACTGGGCATCCCGGTTGCCAGCCATTTTCTCGTGAATGAGGAGTGGAGTCCACTCCTCGTGAGAATAACCCACCTAGCATGGAAGATATAGACAGCCCTAGTTGATACATGATCTATTCGAGCATACAAAACAGAATTTCATTTGAAGGTTTAGAGTTTGGCACATACAAATTTACTTGGAACGGCAGGTAGATACCACATATAGGAAGGTATGGTGGACTCATATGGAATAACTTTTGCGTTTTATGGAAGTGGATGCACAAGCAGTATTCCCGCTTAGTACAAGTGAAGGCTATAAAGAGACTGGGAAGCGACCAGCTAGAGAGCGACAACAGTCATGAACATGCATTAAAATTAATCAACACTGAGTGCAGGCATGAGTAGGATAAAATTCACCATGAACATTGATAACCCACAAGTATAGGGGATCAATTGTAGCCTCTTTCGATAAGTAAGAGTGTCGAACCCAACGAGGAGCTAAAGGTAGAACAAATATTCCCTCAAGTTCTATCGACCACCGATACAACTCTACGCACGCTTGACATTCGCTTTACCTAGAACAAGTATGAAACTAGAAGTACTTTGTAGGTGTTGTTGGATAGGTTTGCAAGATAATAAAGAGCGCGTGAATAAAAAGTAGGGGCTGTTTAGATAAAGGCACAACTAAATTAGTTTTAGTAAAGAGCTTTTTGTTATGAGAAAGTTATTTGTCCCTAGGCAATCGATAACTAGACCGGTAATCATTATTCCAATTTTATATGAGGGAGAGGCATAAACTAACATAGTTTCTATACTTGGATCATATGCACTTATGATCGGAACTCTAGCAAGCATCCGCAACTACTAAAGATCATTAAGGTAAAACCCAACCATAGCATTAAAGTATCAAGTCCTCTTTATCCCATACGCAAACAACCTACTTACTCGGGTCTGTGCTTCTGTCACTCACGCCACCCACCATAAGCAAATCATGAACATATTGCAAACCCTACAACAGGAATCCCTCATGCTTGCGCGACATGGAGAGCACCATAGTGAAGGAAATATGCCCTAGAGGCAATAACAAAGTTATTATTTATTTCCTTATATCATGATAAATGTTTATTATTCATGCTAGAATTGTATTAACCGGAAACATAATACATGTGTGAACAGATAGACAAACAGAGTGTCACTAGTATGCCTCTACTTGACTAGCTCGTTGATCAAAGATGGTTAAGTTTCCTAACCATTGACAAGGGTTGTCATTTGATTAACGTGATCAAACCATTAGGAGAATGATGTGATTGACTTGACCCATTCCGTTAGCTTAGCACCCGATCGTTTAGTATGTTGCTATTGCTTTCTTCATGACTTATACATGTTCCTATGACTATGAGATTATGCAACTCCCGTTTACCGGAGGAACACTTTGTGTGCTACCAAATGTCACAACGTAACTGGGTGATTATAAAGGTGCTCTACAGGTGTCTCCAAAGGTACTTGTTGGGTTGGCGTATTTCGAGATTAGGATTTGTCACTCCGATTGTCGGAGAGGTATATCTGGGCCCTCTCGGTAATGCACAACACTTAAGCCTTGCAAGCATTGCAACTAATGAGTTAGTTGTGGGATGATGTATTACGAAACGAGTAAAGAGACTTGCCGGTAACAATATTGAACTAGGTATTGAGATACCGACGATCGAATCTCGGGCAAGTAACATACCGATGACAAAGGGAACAACGTATGTTGTTATGCGGTTTGACCGATAAAGATCTTCGTAGAATATGTAGGAGCCAATATGAGCATCTAGGTTCCACTATTGGTTATTGACCTGAGACGTGTCTCGGTCATGTCTACATAGTTCTCGAACCCGTAGGGTCCACACGCTTAAAGTTCGATGACAGTTATATTATGAGTTTATGTGTTTTGATGTACCAAAGGAGTTCGGAGTCCCGGATGAGATCGGGGACATGACGAGGAGTCTCGAAATGGTCGAGATGTAAAGATCGATATATTGGACGACTATATTCAGACTTCGGAAAGGTTCTGAGTGATTCGGGTATTTTTCGGAGTACCGGAGAGTTACGGGAATTCGCCGGGGAGTATATGGGCCTTATTGGGCCATACGGGAATAAAGGAGATAGGCCAAATGGAAGGAGGCCTGCGCCCCCCCTCTGGTCCGAATTGGACAAGGGGTGTAGCCCCCTTTTCCTTCTCCCTCTCCTCCTCTTTCTTTCACTCCTACTCCAACAAGGAAAGGAGGAGTCCTACTCTCGGTGGGAGTAGGACTTCCCCCTTGGCGCGCCCTCCTCCTAGGCCGGCCGCCTCCCCCCTTGCTCCTTTATATACAGGGGCAGGGGGGCACCCACAGACACAACAATTGATCTCTTGATCTCTTAGCCATGTGCGGTGCCCCCCTCCATCATAATCCACCTCGATCATATCGTAGCGGTGCTTAGGCGAAGCCCTGCGTCGGTAGAACATCATCATCGTCACCATGCCGTCATGCTGACGAAAGTCTCCCTCAACACTCGGCTGGATCGGAGTTCGAGGGACCTCATCGAGTTGAACGTGTGCAGAACTCGGAGGTGCCGTGCGTTCGGTACTTGATCAGTCGGATCATGAAGACGTACGACTACATCAACCGCGTTGTGCTAACGCTTCCGCTTTCAGTCTACGAGCGTACATGGACAACACTTTCCTCTCTCGTTGCTATGCATCACCATGATCTTGCGTGTGCGTAGGAAATTTTTGAAATTACTACGTTCCCCAACAGTGGCATCCGAGCCAGGTTTTATGCATTGATGTTATATGCACGAGTAGAACACAAGTGAGTTGTGGGCGATATAAGTCATACTGCTTACCAGCATGTCATACTTTGGTTTGGCGGTATTGTTGGATGAAGCGTCCCGGACCGACATTATGCGTACGCTTACGCGAGACTGGTTTTACCACCGTGCTATGCACACAGGTAACCAGCGGGTGTCAGTTTCTCCAACTTTAGTTGAATCGAGTGTGGCTACGCCCGGTCCTTGCGAAGGTTAAAACAGCACCAACTTGACAAACTATCGTTGTGGTTTTGATGCGTAGGAAAGAATGGTTCTTGCTAAGCCCGTAGCAGCCACGTAAAATTTGCAACGACAAAGTAGAGGACGTCTAACTTGTTTTTGCAGGGCATGTTGTGATGTGATATGGTCAAGACGTGATGAGATATAAGTTGTTGTATAAGATGATCATGTTTTGTTGAAGTTATCGACAACTGGCAGAAGCCTTATGGTTGTCTCTTTATTGCATAAGATGCAAGCGCCAAATAATTGCTTTACTTTATCGCTATGCGATAGCAATAGTTACAAGAGCAACAGTTGGCGAGACGACCATGTGACGACACATTGATATAGATCAAGATGATGGAGATCATGGTGTCATGCCGGTGACGATGGAGATCATGACAGTAGTTTGGAGATGGAGATCAAAGGCGCAAGACGATCATGGCCATATCATGTCACATATTATGATTTCATATGATGTTTATCTTTTATGCATCTTATTTTGCATAGTTCGATGGTAGCTTTATAAGATGATCCCTTACTAAAATTTCAAGGTATAAGTGTTCTCCCTGAGTATGCACCGTTGCCAAAGTTCGTCGTGCCCAGACACCATGTGATGATCGGGTGTGATAAGCTCTACGTCCATCTACAACGGGTGCAAGCCAGTTTTGCACACGCAGAATACTCAGGTTAAACTTGACGAGCCTAGCATATGCAGATATGGCCTCGGAACACCGAGACCGAAAGGTCGAGCGTGAATCATATAGTAGATATGATCAACATAATGATGTTCACCATTGAAAGCAATATGATTAATTGAACTTTAATTTATCATGAACTTAGTCCTGGTAGTATTAGCATATCTATGTTATAGATCAATAGCTCGCGATGTTGCTCCCCGTTTAATTTTTATACGTTCCTAGAGAAAACTAAGTTGAAAGATGTTAGTAGCAATGATGTGGATTGGATCCATGATCTGAGGTTTATCCTCATTGCTGCACAGAAGAATTATGTCCTTGATGCATCGCTAGGTGACAAACCTATTGCAGGAGCAGATGCAGATGTTATGAACGTTTGGCTAGCTCAATATGATGACTACTTGATAGTTTAGTGCACCATGCTTAAACGGCTTAGAATCGGGACTTCAGAGACGTTTTGAACATCATGGATCATATGGATGTTCCAGGAGTTGAAGTTAATATTTCAAGCAAATACCCGAGTTGAGAGATATGAAGTCTCCAACAAGTTCTATAGCTAAAAGATGGAGGAGAATAGCTCAAGCAGTGAGCATGTGTTCAGATTGTCTGGGTACTACGATCGCTTGAATCAAGTGGGAGTTAATCTTCTAGATAAAATAGTGATTGACAGAATTCTCTAGTCACCATCACCAAGTTAGTAGAACTTCGTGATGAACTATAGTATGCAAGGGATGATGAAAACGATTCCCGAGCTTTTCATGATGATGAACTCGATGAAGGTAGAAATCAAGAAAGAGCATCAAGTGTTGATGGTAAACAAAACCACTAGTTTCAAGTAAAGGGACAAAGGGAAGAAAAAGGGAACTTCAAGAAGAACAGCAAGCAAGTTGCCGCTCAAGTGAAAAAACCAAGTCTGGACCTAAGCCTGAAACTGAGTGCTTCTACTATAAAGGGACTAGTCAGTAGAAGCGGAACTGCCCCAAGTATTTGGCGGATAAGAAGGATGGCGAAGTGAACAAAGGTATATTAGATATACATGTTATTGATGTGTACTTTACTAGTATTTATAGCAACCCCTCGGTATTTGATACTACTTCAGTTGCTAAGAATAGTAACTTGAAACGGGAGTGGCAGAATGAACAGAGACTAGTTAAGGGTGAAGTGACGATGTGTACTGGAAATGGTTCCAAGATTGATATGATCATCATTGCACACTCCCTATACTTCCGGGATTAGTGTTAAACCTAAAATAAATGTTATTTAGTGTTTGCGTTGAGCATGAATATGATTGGATCATGTTTATTGCAATACAGTTATTCTTGTAAGTTAGAGAATAATTGTTGTTCTGTTTACATGAATAAAACCTTCTATGGTCATACACCCAATGAAAATGGTTTTTTGGATCTCGATCGTGGTGATACACATTCTTATAATATTGAAGCCAAAAGATGCAAAGTTAATAATGATAGTGCAACTTATTTGTGGCACTGCTGGTTAGGTCATATTAGTGTAAAGCGCATGAAGAAAATCCATGCTGATGGGCTTTTGGAATCACTTGATTATGAATCAGTTGATGCTTGCGAACCATGCCTCATGGGCAAGATGACTAAGACTCCGTTCTCCGAAACAATGGAGCAAGCAATAGATTTGTTGGAAATCATACATACTGATGTATGTGGTCTGATGAATATTGAGGCTCGCGGCAGGTATCATTATTTTTTGATCTTCACAGATGATTTGAGCAGATATGAGTATATCTACTTGATGAAACACAAGTCTGAAACATTTGAAAAGTTCAAAGAATTTCAGAGTGAAGTGGAGAATCATCATAACAAAAATAAAAGTTTCTACGATACGATCGCAGACGTAAAATATTTGAGTTACTAGTTTGGCCTTCAGTTAAAATAATGTGAAATAGTTTCACTTCTCACGCCACCTGGAACACCACAGTGTAATGGTGTGTCCGAACATCGTAGCAGTACTTTATTAGATATGGTGCGATCTATGATGACTCTTACCGATTTACCACTATCGTTTTGGGGTTATGCATTAGAGACAACTACATTCACACTAAATAGGGCACCATCTAAATCCGTTAAGACGACACCGTATGAACTATGGTTTGGCAAGAAACCTAAGCTGTCGTTTCTTAAAGTTTGAGGTTGCAATGCTTATGTGAAAAAGTTTCAACCTGATAAGCTCAAACCCAAATCGGAGAAGTGCGTCTTCATAGGATACCCAAAATAAAATGTTGGGTACACCTTCTATCACATATCCGAAGGCAAGATATTCGTTGATGAGAATGGATCCTTTCTAGAGAAGGAGTTTCTCTCGAAAGAAGTGAGTGGGAGGAAAGTAGAACTTGATGAGGTAATTTGTACCTGCTCCCTTATTGGAAAGTAGTTCATCATAGAAATCTGTTCCTGTGACCACTACACCAATTAGTGAGGAAGCTAATGATGATGATCATGTAACTTCAGATCAAGTTACTATCGAACCTCGTAGGTAAACCAGAGTGAGATCCGCACCAGAGTGGTACGGTAATCCTGTTCTAGAGGTCATGTTACTTGACCATGACGAGCCTACGAACTATGAGGAAGGGATGATGAGCCCAGATTACGCGAAATGGCTTGAGGCCATGAAATCTGAGATGAGATCCATGTATGAGAACAAAGTATGGACTTTGATTGACTTGCCCATTGATCGGCGAGCCATTGATATTAAATGGATATTCAAGAGGAAGACGGACGCTGATAGTAGTGTTACTATCTACAAAGCTAGAATTGTCGCAAAAAGGTTTTCGACAAGTTCAAGGTGTTGACTACGATGAGAGTTTCTCACTCGTATCTATGCTTAAGTCTGTCCGAATCATGTTAGCAATTGCCGCATTTTATGAAATCTGGCAAGTGGATAAACAAAACTGCATTCCTTAATGGATTTATTAAAGAAGAGTTGTATATGATGCAACCAGAAGGTTTTGTCAATCCTAAAGGTACTAACAAAATATGCAAGCTCCAGCGATCCATCTATGGACTGGTGCAAGCATCTCAGAGTTGGAATATACGCTTTGATAAGTTGATCAAAGCATATAGTTTTATACAGACTTGCGGTGAAGCCTGTATTTACAAGAAAGTGAGTGGGAGCACTACAACATTTCTGATAAGTATATGTGAATGACATTATTGATCGAAGATAATGTAGAATTATTCTGCAAAGCATAAAGGAATGTTTGAAAGGAGTTTTTCAAAGAAAGACCTTGGTGAAGCTGCTTACATATTGAGCATCAAGATCTATAGAGATAGATCAAGACGCTTGATAAGTTTTTCAATGAGTACGTACCTTGACAAGATTTTGAAGTAGTTCAAAATGGAACAGTCAAAGAAGGAGTTCTTGCCTGTGTTACAAGGTGTGAAGTTGGGTAAGACTCAAAACCCGACCACGGCAGAAGATAGAGAGAGAATGAAAGTCATTCCCTATGCCTCAGCCATAGGTTCTATAAAGTATGCCATGCTGTGTACCAGACCTATTGTATACCCTGCCCTAAGTTTGGCAAGAGAGTACAATGGAGATCTAGGAGTAGATCACTAGACATTGGTCAAAATTATCCTTAGTGGAATAAGGATATGTTTCTCGATTATGGAGGTGACATAAGGTTTGTCGTAAAGGGTTACATCGATGCAAGTCTTGACACTGATCCAGATGACTCAAAGTCTCAATCTGGATACATATTGAAAGTGGGAGCAATTAGCTAGAGTAGCTCCGTGCAGAGCATTGTTAACATAGAAATTTGCAAAATACATACGGATCTGAATGTGGCAGACCCGTTGACTAAACTTCCCTCACAAGCAAAACATGATCACACCTTAGTACTCTTTGGGTATTAGTCACATAGCGATGTGAACTAGATTATTGACTCTAGTAAACCCTTTGGGTGTTGGTCACATGACAATGTGAACTATGGGTGTTAATCACATGGTAATGTGAACTATTGATGTTAAATCACATGGCGATGTGAACTAGATTATTGACTCTAGTGCAAGTGGGAGACTGAAGGAAATATGCCCTAGAGGCAATAATAGAGTTATTATTTATTTCCTTATATCATGATAAATGTTTATTATTCATGCTAGAATTGTATTAACCGGAAACATAATACATGTGTGAATACATAGACAAATAGAGTGTCACTAGTATGCCTCTACTTGACTAGCTCATTGATCAAAGATGGTTAAGTTTCCTAACCATTGACATGGGTTGTCATTTGATTAACGGGATCACACCATTAGGAGAATGATGTGATTGACTTGACCCATTCCGTTAGCTTAGCACCCGATCGTTTAGTATGTTGCTATTGCTTTCTTCATGACTTATACATGTTCCTATGACTATGAGATTATGCAACTCCCATTTATCGGAGGAACACTTTGTGTGCTACCAAACGTCACAACGTAACTGGGTGATTATAAAGGTGCTCTACAGGTGTCTCCAAAAGTACTTGTTGGGTTGGCGTATTTCGAGATTAGGATTTGTCACTCCGATTGTCGGAGAGGTATATCTGGGCCCTCTCGGTAATGCACATCACTTAAGCCTTGCAAGCATTGCAACTAATGAGTTAGTTGTGGGATGATGTATTACGAAACGAGTAAAGAGACTTGCCGGTAACGATATTGAACTAGGTATTGAGATACCGACGATCCAATCTCGGGCAAGTAACATACCGATGACAAAGGGAACAACATATGTTGTTATGTGGTTTGACCGATAAAGATCTTATAATATGTAGGAGCCAACATGAGCATCTAGGTTCTACTATTGGTTATTGACCTGAGACGTGTCTCGGTCATGTCTACATAGTTCTCGAACCCGTAGGGTCCGCACGCTTAAAGTTCGATGACGGTTATATTATGAGTTTATGTGTTTTGATGTACCTAAGGAGTTCGGAGTCCCGGATGAGATCGGGGACATGACGAGGAGTCTCAAAATGATGGAGACGTAAAGATCGATATATTGGACGACTATATTCGGACTTCGGAAAGGTCCCGAGTGATTCGGGTATTTTTTGGAGTACTAGAGAGTTACGGGAATTCGCCGGGGAGTATATGGGCCTTATTGGGCCGTACGGGAATAGAGGAGATATGCCAAAAGGAAGGAGGCCTGCGCCCCCCCTCTGGTCCGAATTGGACAAGGGGTGCAGCCCCCTTTTCCTTCTCCATCTCCTCCTCTTTCCTTCACTCCTACTCCAACAAGGAAAGGAGGAGTCCTACTCCCGGTGGGAGTAGGACTTCCCCCTTGGCGCGCCCTCCTCCTAGGCCGGCCGCCTCCCCCCTTGCTCCTTTATATACAGGGGCAGGGGGGCACCCAAAGACACAACAATTGATCTCTTAGCCATGTGCGGTGCCCCCCTCCATCATAATCCACCTCGATCATATCGTAGCGGTGCTTACGCGAAGCCCTGCGTCGGTAGAACATCATCATCGTCACCACGCCGTCGTGCTGACGAAACTCTCCCTCAACACTCGGTTGGATCGGAGTTCGAGGGACGTCATCGAGTTGAACGTGTGCAGAACTCGGAGGTACCGTGCGTTCGGTACTTGATCGGTCGGATCGTGAAGACATACGACTACATCAACCGCGTTGTGCTAACGCTTCCGCTTTTGGTCTACGAGGGTACGTGGACAACACTTTCCCCTCTCGTTGCTATGCATCACCATGATCTTGCGTGTGCGTAGGAAATTTTTGAAATTACTATGTTCCCCAACAGTGGCATCCGAGCCAGGGTTTATGCGTTGATGTTATATGCAGGAGTAGAACACAAGTGAGTTGTGGGCGATATAAGTCATACTGCTTACCAGCATGTCATACTTTGGTTCGGCGGTATTGTTGGATGAAGCGGCCCGGACCGACATTACGCGTACGCTTACGCGAGACTGGTTTTACCGCCGTGCTATGCACACAGGTAACTAGCGGGTGTCAGTTTCTCCAACTTTAGTTGAATTGAGTGTGGCTACGCCCAGTCCTTGCGAAGGTTAAAACAGCACCAACTTGACAAACTATTGTTGTGGTTTTGATGCGTAGGTAAGAACGGTTCTTGCTAAGCCCGTAGCAGCCACGTAAAATTTGCAACAACAAAGTAGAGGATGTCTAACTTGTTTTTGCAGGGCATGTTGTGATGTGATATGGTCAAGATGTGATGAGATAGAAGTTGTTGTATAAGATGATCATGTTTTGTTGAAGTTATCGACAACTGGCAGAAGCCTTATGGTTGTCTCTTTATTGGATAAGATGCAAGCGCCAAATAATTGCTTTACTTTATCGCTATGCGATAGCAATAGTTGCAAGAGCAATAGTTGGCAAGACGACCATGTGACGACACATTGATATAGATTAAGATGATGGAGATCATGGTGTCATGCCGGTGACGATGGAGATCATGACAGTAGTTTGGAGATGGAGATCAAAGGCGCAAGATGATCATGGCCATATCATGTCAGATATTATGATTGCATATGATGTTTATCCTTTATGCATCTTATTTTGCTTAGTTCGACGGTAGCTTTATAAGATGATCCCTTACTAAAATTTCAAGGTATAAGTGTTCTCCCTGAGTATGCACCGTTGCCAAAGTTCGTCGTGCCCAGACACCATGTGATGATCGGGTGTGATAAGCTCTACGTCCATCTACAACGGGTGCAAGCCAGTTTTGCACACGCAGAATACTCAGGTTAAACTTGACGAGCCTAGCATATGCAGATATGGCCTCGGAACACTGAGACCGAAAGGTGGAGCGTGAATCATATAGTAGATATGATCAACATAATGATGTTCACCATTGAAAGCTACTCCATTTCACGTGATGATCGGTTATGGTTTAGTTGATTTGGATCACGTGATCACTTAGATGATTAGAGGGATGTCTATCTAAGTGGGAGTTCTTAAGCAATATGATTAATTGAACTTTAATTTATCATGAACTTAGTCCTGGTAGTATTAGCATATCTATGTTATAGATCAATAGCTCGCGATGTTGCTCCCCGTTTAATTTTTATATGTTCCTAGAGAAAACTAAGTTGAAAGATGTTAGTAGCAATGATGCGGATTGGATCCGTGATCTGAGGTTTATCCTCATTGCTGCACAGAAGAATTATGTCCTTGATGCACCGCTAGGTGACAAACCTATTGCAGGTGCAGATGCAGATGTTATGAACGTTTGGCTAGCTCAATATGATGACTACTTGATAGTTTATTGCACCATGCTTAAATGGCCTAGAATTGGGATTTCAGAGACGTTTTGAACGTCATGGATCATATGGATGTTCCAGGAGTTGAAGTTAATATTTCAAGCAAATACCCGAGTTGAGAGATATGAAGTCTCCAACAAGTTCTATAGCTAAAAGATGGAGAAGAATAGCTCAAGCAGTGAGCATGTGTTCAGATTGTCTGGGTACTACAGTCGCTTGAATCAAGTGGGAGTTAATCTTCCAGATAAAATAGTGATTGATAGAATTCTCTAGTCACCATCACCAAGTTAGTAGAACTTCGTGATGAACTATAGTATGCAAGGGATGATGAAAACGATTCCCGAGCTTTTCATGATGATGAACTCGATGAAGGTAGAAATCAAGAAAGAGCATCAAGTGTTGATGGTAAACAAAACCACTAGTTTCAAGTAAAGGGACAAAGGGAAGACAAAGGGAACTTCAAGAAGAACGACAAGCAAGTTGCCGCTCAAGTGAAAAAACCAAGTCTGGACCTAAGCCCAAAACTGAGTGCTTCTACTGCAAAGGGACTGGTCACTAGAAGCGGAACTGCCCCAAGTATTTGGCGGATAAGAAGGATGCCGAAGTGAACAAAGGTATATTTTATTACAAGGATAATTCAGAAAACAGACAGAAAAATACTATTTTTGCTTTATTTAATCTAAATAACAGAAAGTAAAAGGAGGGTACAGAGGGTTGTGCTTTCTAACTTCATCCATCTCATGCTCATCAAAAAGAATCCACTAACAAGGTTGATCAAGTCTTGTTAACAAACTCTTTCCGAATCGCATGAAACCAGAGAATTTTCGAATAACACTAAGTTACCTCAACGGGGATATGCACATCCCCAACAATAAGAATATCATATTTCTTCTTGACAGTAAGGAGAGGAAATTCAAAACCTCCAATAGTAATCATTGAAGTTTTTCCAATAGAATTAATATCGTGGACTTGAGGTTGTTTCCTCAGAAAGTGTACCGAATGCTCATTAACATTAACATGAAAAGTGACATTGCCTTTGTTGCAATCAATAACAGCCCCTACAGTATTGCAGAAAGGGTCTACCCAGAATAATAGACATACTATCGTCCTCGGGATATCAAGAATAACAAAGTCCGTTCAAATAGTAACGTTTGCAACCACAACAGGCACATCCTCACAAATGCCGACTGGTATATCAGTTGATTTATCAGCCATTTGCAAAGATATTTCAGTAGGTGTCAACTTATTCAAATCAAGTCTACGATATAAAGAGAGAGGCATAACACTATCACCGGCTCCAAGATCACATAAAGCAATTTTAACATAGTTTCTTTTAATGGAGCATGGTATAGTTGGTACTCCTAGATCTCCTAGTTTCTTGGGTATTCCACCTTTAAAAGTATAATTAGCAAGCATGGTGGAAATTTCATCTTCCGGTATCTTTCTTTTATTTGTAACAATATCTTTCATATAGTTAGCATAAGGATTCATTTTAAGCATATCAGTCAAACGCATATGCAAAAAGATAGGTCTAATCATTTTAGCAAAGCGCTCAAAATCCTCATCATCCTTTTTCTTGGATGGTTTAGGAGGAAAAGGCATGGGTTTCTAAACCCATGGTTCTCTTTCTTTAACATGCTTCCTAGCAACGAAGTCTCTCTTATCATAACGTTGATTCTTTGATTGTGGGTTATCAAGATCAACAACAGTTTCAATCTCTACATCATTGTTATTGCTAGGTTGAGCATCAACATGAACATCATCATTAACATTATCACTAGGTTCATGTTCACTACCAGATTGTGTTTCAGCATCAGAAATATAAATATCATTTGGATTCTCAGGTGTGTCAACAACATGTTCACTAGAAGCATGCAAAGCCCTATCATTTTTCTTTTTCTTCTTCTTAGAAGAACTAGGTGCATCAACATTAGTTCTCTGAGAATCTTGCTCAATTCTCTTAGGGTGGCCCTCAGGATACAAAGGTTCCTGAGTCATTTTACCCCCTCTAGTCACAACTCGAACAACATTATCATTTTTCTTATTATTTAATTCATTGAGCAAATCATTCCGAGCTTTAAGCACTTGTTCTACTTGAGTGGTAACCATAGAAGCATGTTTACTAATAAGTTTAAGTTCACCTTTAACTATACACATATAATCACTCAAGTGTTCAATCATATAAGCATTACGTTTCAATTGTCTACCAAAATAAGCATTGAAGTTTTCTTGTTTAACAACAAAATTATCAAACTCATCTAAGCATTGGCTAGCAAACTTAGTAGATGGGATTTCACCCTTATCAAATCTATAGAGAGAATTTACCTTTACTACCTGTGTCGGGTTATCAAGACCATGCATTTCTTCAATGGGTGGGAAGTTCTTAACATCTTCAGCTTTAATACCTTTTTCTTTCATAGATTTCTTTGCCTCTTGCATATCTTCAGGACTGGGAAATAGAATACCCCTTTTCTTCAGAGTTGGTTTCGGAGTTGGTTCAGGAAGTGTCCAATCATTTTCATTACTCAACATATTTTTCAATAGCAATTCATCTTGATCAACAGTTCTTTCCTTGAAAACACAACCAGCACAACTATCCAGGTGGTCTCTGGAAGCATCGGTTAGTCCATTATAAAAGATATCAAGTATTTTGTTTTTCTTGAGAGGATGATCAGGCAAAGCATTAAGTAATCGAAGAAGCCTCCCCCAAGCTTGTGGGAGACTTTCTTCTTCAATTTGCACAAAATTATATATTTCCCTTAAGGTAGCTTGTTTCTTATGAGCGGGGAAATATTTAGCAGAGAAATAATAAATCATATCCTGGGGACTACGCACACAACTAGGATCAAGAGAATTAAACCATGTTTTAGCATCACCCTTTAATGAGGACGAAAATAACTTAAGGATATAGTAGTAACAAATTTTTCCTCATGAGTGAATAGGGTGGATATATCATTTAATTTAGTAAGATGTGCCACAGCAGTTTCAGATTCATAGCCATAAAAAGGATCAGATTCAACCAAAGTAATCAACTCAGGATTGACAGAGAAATCATAATCCTTATCAGAAAGACGGATAGGTGAAGTAGCAAAAGCAGGGTCATATTGTCGGGACCCTGATCCTAAGTCACACCAATCTAGCATGTAACACATCATATAACTTTGCGGCCACAAGCACGGTATTCCCACGAGTGTCACCTTACCTGGCCCGGGACCGTTTGCGCCTTTTAGCTCACGTATATGATAGTGCCTCTAGCATCCATATTACAAAGAACCCGGTCCGACATGACTAGTAGTAAACCCATAGTGGCACTAACTTACAGGGACAGGCATACATGACCCAGCAACGAACGTGTCGGTCATCGACGTATGAACCCAAGTCGTAGCAAGCTACAAGGACTTAAAGGAACAACACGTGACATTTCCCCAAAGGGACGGACACAAGAACGAAGAAGGACACATGCCGGCCAGCCTAAGTGTTCCGGAGTAGTAGCAAGCTACCATGGCTCAGTGGAAGCACTAGGAGACATTTCCCGGTAAGAGAGGCTTACAAGAATAAACAACTAGGTAGTCAGATCCCACACATACCAAGCATTTCAATAACATACACACAATATGCTCGATATGTGCAAATACAACATGGCATCACAACAAAACTCTACGACTCAAAGTATTTATTCATTAGGCTCCGAGGATCCAGATATTACAAACATGGGTCTGATGACCCAGCATTCAAGTCATACAAGCAATAGCACAAGTGGAAGCTTAAACATGTCTGAGTACAGACAACTACAAATGAAAAAGGCTGAGAAGCCTGACTATCTACAAGACCCTCTCGGGGGTACAAGATCATAGCTAAGGTAACAAGCTAAATGTCGAAGTCCACGCGGAACTACTAGCGAGACTGAAGTCTCTCTCCAAAAACATAAATTAAGCAAACATGAGTACAAATGTACCCAGCAAGACTTACATCAGAACTATCTACATATGCATCAGTATCAACAAAGGGGGTGGTGGAGTTTAACTACAACAAGCTAGTTTTGACTCGGTGGCTATCCTAAACTATGACTGCAAGTAACTCTTTTGACATGGCGCACACGAGTCCACATATTCACCATATCAATACAGCACTACGGATCCACTCTCGTCTCCCTACGAGAACTCCATCCATATCACTCACGCTTATCTTGCGCATTTTAGAGTATCCACTTTCACTTGTCTATGAACTGCATAGGCAACCCAGAAGTCCTTTACCACAGACACGGCTATTCGAATAGATGATGTTAACCCTGCAGGGGTGTACTTCTTCACACACGCTCTCGCCACTTACCACCATGTACACGTCGTGTATCTCGGCAACCTTCAAGCGAAAGCCTGGCGAGGGAGTCGGCCACGACCTAACTAACGACACAAGTCCCTAGTCCAGGTTTATCGCCTATCCAGGTTCCATCTGCGAGGAGATCTCGCCGGGGTTTCACTCACAGCCCCAAACGATGTGTGCAGGGTTCCCAAGACACCAAACAGGCAACTCGGTACACCGGGCCACGATGTATCTACCACATCATCGCCCACCCCTCGGGTCAGCGGTACGCATGGCCTCCAACACATATCCTTCAAACACCAAAAACTAGTTGCAACTCCTGGACAGAGATCAAGGCGATTAATAAGTCGAGAGGGGCACTTAAGCATTCCAATGCGTGGTAGTAGCTGATCATGGATCACAAACATAGAACTCAGTTCCTGAGGACGACTGCAATGAGACAACCCACCATGTACTCCTACATGGCCTCTCACCGCTACCTTTACCAAAACGTGTTCACACACTTAGCTCTCAACAGTAGGATATGTTCACCACATTCCAATCCATCCCCGATGAATCAGACCTGACTCAACTCTAAGCAGTAGCAGGCATGACAACAAGCATGAATGAGTAGGCACATCAGGGCTCAAACAACTCCTACTCATGCTAGTGGGTTTCATCTATTTATTGTGGCAATGACAGGTCATGCAGAGGAAAGGGGTTCAACTACCGCTGCATGTAATAGTTGAATCGTTGTTGTCCTAATGCAGTAAAAGAGAGCAGGAGCGAGAGAGTGGGATTGTATCGAAATGAACAAGGGGGTTTTGCTTGCCTGGCACTTCTGAAGATTCCATAGCTCTTCATTGGTGTCATCGAATTCATCGTCGGAACATACATCTACTGAGGGGGGACAAATACCGGCAAACAAGGAAGAACACAATCAATGCAATGCACAATATGATGCATGATCCTGACATGGTAATATGAGTGTGTTGGGATGATGCAACTACAACCAGATGGGTTTGGGCCAGTTTGAACCAAAGGTTCAACCCCAAACTCAAACTATGAATTCAAATAGTGCATTATCATGTTTTGATCTAAACAAAAAGGTTAAGTTGTTTATCATGCATGAAACCAGTACAGATGGATAGATTGGATTTTTCTGATCATTTTTCATTTATAACTTATTCCATTCTGAGTTACAGTTGATTTTATATGATTTTTAGAAGTTTATAACATTTTTTGAAATAAATAAACCATTTAAGATTTATCTAAATTCCAGAAAGAATTTCTGCATCAGCATGACATCACTGTGATGTCAGCAGTCAACAGGGCCGGTCCAGGTCAAACCTGACCAGTGGGACCCGCGTGTCAGTGTCAAGCTAACTAACCTATTTTAATTATTACTAATCTAGAAATTAGTTATGGGCTGGCCCCACATGTCAGTGACTCGGAGGGGGGGGGTCAAAATGGGTCAACCCGGGTCAAACTCGCCGGAGTTGACCCGGGGCTCGTCACCGGCAAGGCCAGAGACGGCGGAGAGGCTCGGGATTCCTCCTCCGGCGACCAAATGCAAGGCGGAGGGCATCTATGCGGAGCTGGCGAACGCGCGCATCCAATGGGGCAACTGGGAGTTGCTGGGGTGGCCGGAGCATGCCGGAAAAGAGCTCGCGGCGGCGGCCGGCGTGCGGGTGTGCTCGGGGTCAGCATTATACTGCACGGCAGGGGCCACGGAGGGGTGCTACGGGCACCTGGTGATGCACTGAGCACTATGACGCACTCGGTTGTGGCTCTAGGTGACGGTGGCCATGGCAGCGGCATGGCCAGCGGAGCCAAGCTCCCGGCCACGACGGCAATGGCGTTAGCGGAAGCAAAAGAGCCAGAGGAGAGGGGGGATCGATGCGGAATCTCACAACGGTTGCAGTGGAGCAAACGGCAAGCTCGAAGGTGGTCGGAGCTGAGCGCGGTGACGAGGGGGATCTCCGGCGACCGAACGGCGAGGAGGAGCTCGGTGGTGGCAGTGGAGCGCTTTCAGCGGCGTGTGGCTCATCGAGGAGGTCGGGGTGTCAACATGGAGCTCGTAGGCACTTCTAGGAGGCGAGGGGGAGGCGATGGCTACGCAGGCGACGGTGGAGAGCTCACGGGCGAATCGGCCATGGCGGGAGAGGCGAGGGATAGAGAAGGAGGAGAGTGAGAGGGATGTCGAGGCGCTCGGGGCCATCTCCAGCAGCAGCGACAAGCAGGAGCTGACGAGCGCGTGCACGCGCGCCGCGGCCACACGCCCTCCTGCCTACTAGTAGGAGGTTAGGGGTGACTGGCGCCTGGGCTTCGTGGGTTGGCTGTCCACTGGGCCGGCCAGGTAAGTCCAGGTAATCCTCTCTCTCTTTTCTTTTTTCTTTTTTCTTTTCTGCAATTTGTTTTGGGTTTAGTTTTAACACCAAACCATTTTATAAAATCCTGAAAATAATTATGTGGCTAGAACTAAAATATCCAGAACCACATAAAATGTTCCAGAATTATTGGACATATATTAATTATATAAAAAATATCCAATGCAAATAGTTATTGAATTAATTCAAAGGCCCAAAATAAATGTTTCTGTGATACCAAAAATATTGGTTTGAATGTTACCTCTTGCCAATATTTTCATAGACTAAGAGGAACATTTTCTTGGACTTCTTTGAAGAGATTTTAATGTTGATTATTTCTGAAATGATTTCTGATGGTTTCAACTAACCTTAATTCAAATTTCAAAGAAATTTAGACATGATGCATGGATGCCACTCACTTGATGAAACTAATTACAAAGTGGGATTCTAGGGCTGTGACAACTCACCCCCACTAAACAAGAATCTCGTCTCGAGATTCAAGACGTGAGGTAAGAAGACAGAGGGGACACAAAGCTAACACAACCTTCATGATCCAATTTCCCTTCTCGAAGATGTTGATTCATTGCTCCAATTGATCTTGATGTCTTTGCTTTCGAGATCTTCATCCAACACGATGAAGACAAAAGGAAACTCTACAGGAAACAATCTCCTCGAAGATCGAGCACTCAAGATCAACTAATGGAGTGAGACGTTAGAACATCTCTTGAACTGAGACATGAAACACAGATCAGGAGTGATGGAAAGAGGTAGATGACAAGGTTCCACTGGGTAGGCAAAAATTCCACACTGAAAAGGATAGTGCATGATTTAAAGATAGCGATGAAATAATTGCCATGATTCCATAACCGGGCACCTTAGAGGAGGTGACTCGTAGAATTATTCTCTAAAGTGGCAAAAATAATTACTTTTGATCCAAGATCATTGGAACTCTTTATACCAGCCTAAGGCATTTTACTAATGATCGTTTGAAAGAATTCAAAAGAATGGCATACTCAGTTTGGAAAGGAAACTATGGTTATAGAACAACTCGGCAAATGGAAGTCACATTCTAGTTGATACCAAGGATATAACCTAGTGACTGAGCATGCTTTCAAGAACTTGAGCATTTCCATATTCATCAAGGTTTACCAACATCCCTGCCGAGGATCGTGGCAACACTTCATACTATGAATAGTGATGGAAGACGCGGATGCAATGGAAGATAAACACTTTCTCAGATTTTACCTTAGCAATTCCAAGGAAACAAAATTGGAATGATCCACCGAGAGACATTTAGCACTCCGCTTCAAATGTTCTCCTTGGTGTCTAGCTACCATAGTCATGCTTAAAAAACATCAACATGGCCATCAAGTAAAGGTCGAACTTCGGGAGCACAAAATCGATAAGAAACAACTTCTAGAATAAGTCATGTGAAATCCTCATGGTAAGTGAAAAAACGGCTTAATCAAGATACTACAATAATAGTGCTTCCAGCTAGGTGCGTCCACTTCACTGGAACCTATATCATAGTTCTTGGGAGAAGTTCCAACCATCATATCTATCTGAGATTCAAATTTGGTTGGTAACAGGATAATTCAGACAATGTCTGAAAAGGAAAGGTTGCAACACAAATCGATGAGATGACATTGCGAGATTCTCAGGAAATGTACTATGGTAGTAAACTCCAAAACATGAGTTGGTTCTGCTACACACATGTGAACACGCTGTTCCAGACAAGCATGACCACACGGTAGTCTTAAAACAAAACACTACCTAGTTCTGGTTGTGAACCATCATCGAGGATAACGGAATCTTGTACAAATCCGTCTGGTACCTTTAGGACTAGCACTTAGAACTTATTATCCTTGAACAATCAATCAGTGGCTTGGTGTGCTAGGGATACATATAGAATGAAGGTTGCAAGTCTCCAAACCACATAATACTTCACATGTATGCATGACCGGTTTGGGATGATTCCAGAGGAAGCAACATTGACTTTCTCGAATTCACGATGGCAACTTGCATCAAATGCACATGAATTAGAGGAAGTCACTTCTTTCATCCAAACATAGGCTTCATGAATAGAACACGAAGATAATACTTACAAAAGTTTCCAACACTAGCTTGATGTTCAACATGAATCATGGAGAACATAGAAATGTTGTCGATGGTCTCAACAACAATTCATCCGGGTTTCCATATAAATGGAATTCCATAATTATGTGAACAAGTGATAGCATTGGTCAGAACAAAAGATATAACGGTGTATGCTCAAGGAAAAACCACGAGTAAGACAACATTACGAACATCGTTGGTTCTGATTTGATTTGAGGATAGCCCACACTCAAATCAAAGTTTTGACAAGACAATAGATCCAACAACTGATCACGAGGACCAATCAATGAAGATATCATCTTTCTTCAACACACACACAAATGCGAAGATATCCCTTCCGAATGAACTAAATTCGGCAAAGCTTTTATCTACCTACTCTCCAAGTTGTTGTTTAGCTTAACCAAGTAGCTCAGGGGTATCCAACACATATTCTTGGAGAAGGGGTGGTTTTTAAGAAACCACTTGATCACGAACTCAACATAGCAGTCAGGTGACAACCTGGTAATGCTTCCGAGAAAATAGTCGGAAAATCACGAACCACCAATATGTCTCTAAGGTCGAGAACAATCTTGCTTTTCAGGGCAAGATGATATGATCAAAAGAGTGAGGGATTAGCACAATCCTAACTCATTGATCGAAGAGTGCACCAGAAATAAGGACTAGGTAGTACGATCAATCTTAGGATGATGATCCAATAACCAGCATGCTAAGAGTGAGAGTTTTGTCCATTAACTACCAAGCAACGAGGTTGCTAGGAGTATTGATTTCACACATCACAGTTCACTTGTCGTCATTCCGGTTACAAAAACACGGGACCGAGGAATGAATAATGATGGCGAGAAGTATTACTGCATCAAGAATTCATAAGAGGTGGTGCAATTCTCATGACAATCCGGACATAAAGGGGCAATACTCCAAAGTAGAACAGAACAAAAGCTGGATTGGCATTTTGATCTGCGGAATACAACTGCTTTGACCCAATCCCAGAGATGGACATGGTACTGGAGTTTGTTTCTCCTAGTCATTCCGGAATAGAATGGCTTGACGGACCATAAGAGTAATAGACATCGATGAACGATGCACGCATACTCTTGACTATCAAATGATAGACAGAGGTCAGAATACAACTAAAGAGAACAACTCAAAGGAATATATAATTTTCTGAGTTGTGGACGCATAGATTAGTATGTCAAACATGATCAACATATTTCTTCCGGATAACCCATGCAGAAGAGGAAGGACTGGCATGTTCACAGTATAGAATCGAGAACTCATCAAGAGCACTCTGGTTGTGATCTTTTGGTTCAAAAGAACTTCTGCCAAGGATGGTTCATGGTATTGGAAGAATGATATACCACGGACCCCGAGGACTATCGCAAAGGTTACTAATATCCTAAAGGAACTAGCAAACACTATCAACATGAAGTAAGTAGGGTGAATCTCGGGTTCAAGAACCAAGGAAGAGAATGCCTACTAACTTAATGGCATCACGGGATGCTTTCGAGAGTGACGGCCAGAATCATCACACTGGGAACACAAAACATGGCTAGATTACTAGGTGATCCTCTAAGACACCTAGGGTCATAATAATAGCTCCAACATATATGTCGAGGCAATAGAGTACCTCAACTCACTGATTAGTGTGATTAAGCTGGCCCAAAGAAACATCGAGAACGGAAAGAAGGGAGTTGCAAATGCATCAGACTATTTAGAAACCTGGGATGACTCGGACAGCATAACAGTTGTAAATGCTCAAAAAGATTTAAGACATCCTGCAGAATAGTGGCATAACCACTCAACAACATCATATCAAGGTTCCAAGACCAGCTATGAACATACGGAGGTAGAAGAAATTGAACTGAGACTTGAATTCATCATTCCTATAAGTCTACAGATTAGTAACACGTGATCCTGATAGAAGAAGAGAAAGCCTAGTTCTTAATCCCCGTAGAAAAGAAAATGATGACTCAGATGAGAAGGGCATAAGGTAAAGGAGTAAAAGAGCCTTACGTTCCCTTCCACAATCAATTCCCTTATATAACTAAAGCATTTCTAGACTCAACTTCGACCGGTTTGTCTTGGTAATCCTACAGGTAGTCAGGCTGTGATACCAAAGTAGTCGGGACCTCGATCCTAAGTCACAACGATCTAGCATGTAACACATCATAATACTTTGCGGCCTCGCGCACGGTATTCCCACGGGTGCCACCTTGCCTGGTTCAGGACCGTTTGCGCCTTTTGGCTCACGTATATGATAGTGCCGCTAGCATCCATATGACAAAGAACCCGGGCCGACATGACTAGTCATAAACCCGTAGTGGCAATAACTTACAGGGACAGGCATACATGACCCAACAACACGTGACATTTCCCCAAAGGGATGGACACAGGAACAAAGAAGGACACATGCCGGCCAGCCTAAGTGTTCCGGAGTAGTAGCAAGCTACCATGGCTCAGTGGAAGCACCAGGAGACATTTCCCGGTAAGAGAGGCTTACAAGAATAAACAACTAGGTAGTCGGATCCCACACATACCAAGCATTTCAATAGAATACACACAATATGCTCGATATGTGCAAATACAACATGGCATCACAACAAAACTCTATGACTCAAAGTATTTATTCATTAGGCTCCGAGGATCCAGATATTACAAACATGGGTCTGATGACCCAGCATTCAAGTCATACAAGCAATAGCACAAGTGGAATCTTAAACATGTCTGAGTACAGACAACTACAAATGAAAAAGGCTGAGAAGCCTGACTATCTACAAGACCCTCCCGGGGGTACAAGATCGTAGCTAAGGTAACAAGCTAAATGTCGAAGTCCACGCGGAACTACTAGCGAGACTGAAGTCTCTCTACAAAAACATAAATTAAGCAAACATGAGTACAAATGTACCCAACAAGACTTGCATCAGAACTATCTACATATGCATCAGTATCAACAAAGGGGGTGGTGGAGTTTAACTGCAGCAAGCTAGTTTTGACTCGATGGCTATCCTAAACTACGACTACAAGTAACTCTTTTGACGTGGCGCACACGAGTCCACATATTCACCATATCAATACACCACTATGGATCCGCTCTCGTCTCCCTACAAGAACTCCATCCATAGCACTCACGCTTATCTTGCGCATTTTAGAGTATCCACTTTCACTTGTCTATGAACTGCATAGGCAACCCATAAGTCCTTTACCACAGACACGGCTATTCGAATAGATGATGTTAACCCTGCAGGGGTGTACTTCTTTACACACGCTCTCGCCACTTACCACCGTGTACACGTCGTGTATCTCAGCAACCTTCAAGCGGAAGCCTGGCGAGGGAGTCGGCCACGACCTAACTAACGACACAAGTCTCTAGTCCAGGTTTATCGCCTATTCAGGTTCCATCCGCGAGGAGATCTTGCCGGAGTTTCGCTCACAGCCCCAAACAATGTGTGCAGGGTTCCTGAGACACCAAACGGGCGACTCGGTACACCAGGCCATGGTGTATCTACCGCATCATAGCCCACCCCTAGGGTCAGTGCTACGCACGGTCTCCAGCACGTATCCTACAAACACCAGAAACTAGTTGCAACTCCTCGACAGAGATCAAGGCGATTAATAAGTGGAGAGGGGCACTTAAGCATTCCAATGCGTGGTAGTAGCTGATCATGGATCACAAACACAGAACTCAGTTCCCGAGGACGGCTGCAATGAGACAACCCACCATGTACTCCTACATGGCCTCTCACCGCTACCTTTACCAAAACATGTTCACACACTTAGCTCTCAACAGTAGGACATGTTCACCACATTCCAATCCATCCCCGATGAATCAGACCTGACTCAACTCTAAGCAGTAGCAGGCATGACAACAAGCATGAATGAGTAGGCACATCAGGGCTCAAACAACTCCTACTCATGGTAGTGGGTTTCATCTATTTATTGTGGCAATGACAGGTCATGCAGAGGAAAGGGGTTCAACTACTGCAGCATGTAACAGTTGAATCGTTGTTGTCCTAATGCAGTAAAAGAGAGAAGGAGCGAGAGAGTGGGATTGTATCGAAATGAACAAGGGGGTTTTGCTTGCCTGGCACTTCTGAAGATGATATAGCTCTTCATTGGTGTCATCGAATTCATCGTCGAAACATACGTCTACTGAGGGGGGACAAATACCGGCAAACAAGGAAGAACACAATCAATGCAATGCACAATATGATGCATGATCCTGACATGGTAATATGAGTGTGTTGGGATGATGCAACTACAACCAGATGGGTTTGAGCCAGTTTGAACCAAAGGTTCAACCCTAAACTCAAACTATGAATTCAAATAGTGCATTATCATGTTTTGATCTAAACAGAACGGTTAAGTTTCTTTATCATGCATGAAACTAGTACGGATGGATAGATTGGATTTTTCTGATTATTTTTCATATACAACTTATTCCATTCTGAGTTACAGTTGATTTTATATGATTTTTAGAAGTTTATAACATTTTTTGAAATAAATAAACCATTTAAGATTTATCTAAATTCCAGAAAGAATTTCTGCGTCAACATGACATCACTGTGATGTCAGCAGTCAATAGGGACGGTCCAGGTCAAACCTGACCAGTGGGGCCCGTGTGTCAGTGTCAAGCTAACTAACCTATTTTAATTATTACTAATCTAGAAATTAGTTATGGGTTGGCCCCACATGTCAGTGACTCGGAGGGGGTGAAAATGGGTCAACCCAGGTCAAACTCGCCGGAGTTGACTCGGGGCTCGTCGCCAGCAAGGCCAGAGACGGCGGAGAGGCTCGGGATTCCTCCTCCGGCGACCAAATGCAAGGCGGAGGGCATCTATGCGGAGCTGGCGAACGCGTGCATCCAATGGGGCAAGTGGGAGTAGCTGGGGTGGCCGGAGCATGCCGTAAAAGAGCTCGCGGCGGCGGCCGGTGTGCGGGTGTGCTCGAGGTCAGCATTATACTGCACGGCAGGGGCCACGGAGGGGTGCTATGGGCACCTGGTGATGCACTGAGCGCTATGACGCACTCGGTTGTGGCTCTAGGTGACGGTGGCCATGGCGGTGGAGCCAAGCTCCCGGCCGCGACGAAAATAGCGTTAGCGGAAGCAAAAGAGCCAGAGGAGAGGGGGGATCGACGCGGAAGCTCAAAACGGTTGCAGTGGAGCAAATGGCGAGCTCAAAGGTGGTCGGAGCTGAGCGCGGTGACGATGGGGATCTCCGGCGACCGAACGGTGAGGAGGAGCTCGGTGGAGGCAGTGGAGCACTTCTGGCAACGTGTGGCTCATCGAGGAGGTCGGGGCATCGACACGGAGCTCGCAGGCACTTTGAGGAGGCGAGGGGGAGGCGATAGCTATGCAGGCAACGGTGGTGAGCTCACGGGCGAATCAGCCATGGCGGGAGAGGCGAGGGACAGAGCAGGGGGAGAGTGAGAGAGCAGAGGGGGAGGAGGGGGTCCAGAGAGGGAGGGGCGGTGAGGGGGATGTCATGGCGCTCGGGGCCATCTCCTGCAGCAGCGACAAGCAGGAGCTGACGAGCGCGTGCACGCGCGCCGCGGCCACACGCCCTCCTGCCTACTAGCAGGAGGTTAGGGGTGACTGGTGCCTAGGCTTCGTGGGTTGGCTGTCCACTGGGCCGGCCAGGTAAGTCCAGGTAATCCTCTCTCTCTTTTCTTTTTTCTATTTTCTTTTTTGCAATTTGTTTTGGGTTTAGTTTTAACACCAAACCATTTTATAAAATCCTGAAAATAATTATGTGGCTAGAACTAAAATATCCAGAACCACATAAAATGTTCCAGAATTATTGGACATATATTAATTATATAAAAAATATCCAATGCAAATAGTTATTGAATTAATTCAAAGGCCCAAAATAAATGTTTCTGTGATACCAAAAATATTGGTTTGAATGTTACCTCTTGCCAATATTTTCATAGACTAAGAGGAACATTTTCTTGGACTTCTTTGAAGAGATTTTAATGTTGATTATTTCTGAAATGATTTCTGATGGTTTCAACTAAACTTAATTCAAATTTCAAATAAATTTAGACATGATGCATGGATGCCACTCACTTGATGAAACTAATTGCAAAGTGGGATTCTAGGGCTGTGACAACTCACCCCCACTAAACAAGAATCTCGTCTCGAGATTCAAGACGTGAGGTAAGAAGACAGAGGGGACACAAAGCTAACACGATCTTCATTATCCAATTGCCCTTCTCGAAGATGTTGATTCATTGCTCCAATTGATCTTGACGTCTTTGCTTTCGAGATCTTCATCCAACACGATGAAGACAAAAGGAAACTCTACAGGAAACAATCTCCTCCAAGATTGAGCACTCAAGATCAACTCATGGAGTGAGACGTTAGAACATCTCTTGAGTTGAGACATGAAACACTGATCAAGAGTGATGGAAAGAGGTAGATGACAAGGTTCCACTGGGTAGGCAAAAATTCCACAGTCAAAAGGATGGTGCATGATTTCAAGATAGCGATGAAATAATTGCCATGATTCCATAACGGGGAACCTTAGAGGAGGTGACTCGTAGAATTATTCTCTAAAGTGGCAAAAATAATTACTCTTGATCCAAGATCATTAGAACTCTTTATACCAGCCTAAGGCAATTTACCAATGATCGTTTGAAAGAATTCAAAAGAATGGCATACTCAGTTTGGAAAGGAAACTATGGTTATAGAACAACTCGGCAAATGGAAGTCACATTCTAGTTGATACCACTGGCAGAAAAAGGGCCTGTTGTCCCGGTTCGTAAGGGCCTTTTGTCCCAGTTCTGGAACCGGGACTAAAGGGTCGGTACTAATGCCCTGTCCCTTTAGTCCCAGTTCAATCCAGAACCGGGACAGATGGGCCTCCACGTGGCCTGTGCGCGGAGCCTAGGTAGGAGACCCTTTGGTCCCGGTTGGTGGCACCAACCGAGACCAATAGGCATCCACGCGTCAGCATTTCTGTGGTTGGGGTTTTTGTTTTTTTTGAAAGGGGGGGGTGTTTGGGGGGTTAATTTAGGTGTTTCATATATTGTGTTAGGTAGCTATAATTAATAGAGAGAAGTGTCCTCTCTTATGTCTGTGCTTGGTCGACGCTACGTACTATACATACGTATAGAGAGGACTAGACACGCTAGCTAGCTAGTAAGCAAACGAAGGAAACAGAAGATCGTCATGAACATATATGCATACAGAGAGAAGTGATATCGACCGCCTCTCCTTCTCCGAGAGATTGGTCGAACAACAAGTTCTCATATATCTATCCGACACTACCGGCTACATATATACAATAATTATCTCTTACAAATATAATCATACAGACTCATGGTCCACATAGTATTCTCCGTCTTCAGCGATCACGTGGTCAAGAAAGAATGCCGCCAATTCCTCTTGAATTTCTCGCATGCGAGCTGGTGCTAGGAGTTCATCCCGCTTCCGAAACATCTAATTTGAAGAAGGGGGTCAATACATATATATATATATGAATGAATGAAACTCAAAACAAATGATGGTAATAAAATAAAATTGTGAATGTTGTTATTTACGTACTTCATATTGTTCGTCAGAGTACCCGCCCCGCTCACAAGTCGTGTGGTGGATGGACTCGCCGACGTAGTATCCATAGAAATCATTCCCTTGTTCCTGCCACAACCACTTTACAAGAAATAGAGGTCAATCAAACTGATAAGTAAGAATGCTAAATGGTATTGATGAAACTAGCGCTTGAATCACTAGGAGATGCGCGGAACATGCTACTATAGTACTTACTTTTGGGTGTCTAAATTCCAGCTCCTTCGGCAATCCCGGAACTTTTCTGGTGAATTTTCTCCAAACCCTGCCGGACAAAGAAAACAATTACTTGATATCAGGAAATGAACAAAGTTGCTGATATGGTGGATAATGATCGATTTAACTTACTTCTTGAGGATTTCAGTCATGTCCGCATACTCCTGGGGATCTTTTCGTTTAGAGTCCAAGACAGTTACTACTCCCTGCTCAAGCCTAATCTCTAGGAGAATATAGTGGTACCTGCGCACACATGCATAACTCATCAATTACATTACTATAACCTAGACTAATATATAAGGGAAACCGAATATGCACAAGACAGTAACACTCACTTGAAGTTGTAAGGAAAGAGTATTATATCTTTGTTTTCATTTTTTTGAATGATCGTAGCAAGTTGGCCTCGGTATCTTCGGGACGATGTTCAACCTCAGTTGCATCTATGAGATATGTGTTAACGAACCCAATATCACCGATTTGTCTTTTCTTCGATTCGGCGATCTTCAATCTGCATAATATAGTGAGGATAATTATAAATACATGCAATGAAAGAGATGAGATATATAAAGAGACTTAATGACAGAAGTAGTAGTACTTACAGACAGTAGCAGGTGATCGTTGTTTTATCGAGGGCCAATTGATTGAAAAACTGATAGAACTCCTCAAATGGAATAGGCAACAGTTCAATTCCAACGAGGTCATGCTCCGGTTTAACTCTCGCATACAAAGTACTCCTCCCCCCAGACTCTCTGCAGATTTTCAAGTACCAATCATGTAATTTGCATCATCGTTGTTAAAGATTTTTCATCTTTGACGAGAGGCTTCCCGTACTCGTATCTGTGTATCTGCACCTCCATGGGATCATAATGTACATCGTCGGGCAGGTAATCGTCAACATTGCAATAACCGGGCACCATCCTCGGATCGACGATGTCGCTAGGCACCTTGAGCGGGGGGCACGATTGCTTCGCTTGTTCGCCGAGCTGGGCAATTTGTTTCCCAGCTGTTCGTCGTTCTTTCAGCCTTTGATCACTTACTGTACTTCCCGACCGTTCCGCTTCGGCCCATGTCTTTGCAATAATGCGCTCATAGTTGCCTTTCAGCGGAGACTTGGGTGGTTTTGCTAGGGCAGCCAGAGTGCGCTTCACTTTCACCGGATCTACCTTCTCCTCCGGAGGTGGATGTCTCTTTGCTTTCAACCCTTGAAACCAGTCATCCACTTCGGTTCGCGCGATCTTTGCGTTCTCCTCCGGGGTCCTCTCGTATGGTAACTTCTGTGGACTCTTCAGAGAAGGACCGAATCTGTATGTCCTCCCGCCTCTGGTTGTACTGCTAGACGCCGGCCGAGCAGACGGAGCGGTTGTCTTCTTTACTTGCTTACGAGGCGGAGGAGAAGGACTACGACGCGCCGGAGCAGCTGCCGGAGCGGCGGCGGGTCTCTTCCGCCCTTGCTGACAAGGGGGAGAAGGAGGAGGCTGGTTGCTCGGCGCGCCGACGCAGGCGGAGAAGGAGGCAGAGTGCCGCCACGCGCTGGAGAAGGAGCCGGCCGAGGGCCCTGATCGTCACTCACCGGAGGAGGAGGCGGTGGAGGAGGCAGAGTGCCCTGACTCGCCGGAGGAGGAGGAGGCGGAGGCGTCCAGTTCGGAAGGTTGATGAGCTCCTTCCGCCATAGGCATGGAGTCTTGAGAGCAGACCCTAGCCGAGTCTCCCCTTCACCGGTAGGGTGGTCAAGCTGGAGGTCCTCAAATCCCTCCGTTATTTCATCCACCATCACCCTAGCATATCCTTCTGGAATCGGCCGGCAGTGAAAAGTTACGCCGGGTTCAGTAGGATAAACAGAGCCAACAGCCGCCTTGACCTTCAAATTCATCCATTGTGTCATAAGGTGGCAATTTTGAGACTCCGTGATAGCATCCACGGGATAGCTGGCAGGAGCCGTCAAGGCATGCTCCGGCTGAAGCAGCTCGGTGGAAGCCACGTTGCTTCTGCGCTGAGATGGCGGGGTAGCTTCGGGGGAAGCTTCGGCAGTACGTTTGCTGCGATTTGCTTCTCATTCCTCTATCGCGTCTACCCTTGCTTGCAGCGCCTGCATTTGGGTCTGCTGCACTTTTTTCCTCCTCTCATGGGATTTGTAACCGCCTGCGTCCGGAAACCCAACCTTCCACGGAATGGAGCCTGGCGTGCCTCGTGTCCGTCCAGGGTGCTCAGGATTCCCGAGGGCCATTGTGAGCTCGTCGTTCTCTCTGTCTAGAAAGAACGTCCCTTGCTGCGCTGCTTTGATATACTGGTTAAGCTTCCTGACTGGTATGTCCATTTGGTCGTTCGTCCAAATGCACTTCCCTGTTACAGGGTCCAAGGTTCCGCCAGCCCCGAAGAACCAAGTCCGACAACGGTCTGGCCAGTTAATTGTCTCTGGTTCGATCCCTTTATCAACCAGATCATTCTCAGTCTTGGCCCACTTAGGCCGGGCTATGAGGTAGCCACCTTACCCCGTGCGATGGTGAAGCTTCTTCTTCACAGCATTTTGCTTGTTTGTCGCCGACATCTTCTTACTCTTTTCCGATGTCTTGTGGGCCACAAATGCGGGCCAGTTATCTCTGATCTTCTCATATCTGCCCTTGAATTCTGGTGTCTCATTATTTTCGACAAACTTATTCAGCTCTTTCTTCCACCTCCTGAATAGTTCTGCCATCCTCTTAAGAGCAAAAGACTTGATTAATTGCTCTTTAACTGGGTTCTCTGGATTATCCTCTGGCGGTAGGGTGAAATTTGACTTCAGCTCAGTCCAAAGATCATTTTTCTGCATATCATTGACATAAGACACCTCAGGGTCCTCAGGGTCTTCTATAGCCGGCTTAAACCATTGCTGGATGCTTATCGGGATCTTGTCCCTAACCAGAACCCCGCACTGAGCAACAAATGCATTCTTTGTTCGGATGGGTTCAATCGGTTGGCCGTCGGGCGCGATTGCTATGATCTCAAACTTTTCATCCGAGGTCAACTTTTTCTTCGGGCCTCGTCTCTTTACCGAAGTTGTGCTCGATCCGGAGGGCTAGAAAAAAGAACAAAGACTTAATTAATATGTGTACATACCAAAACAATGAATGCATCAATCAGCTAGTCAGCACATGCTTAACTAATATATATACCTGGCCGGACTCGGTTCGGTCACCGGAGCCGTCATCACGGTCTCCTTCTTGCACCGGCATTGGGTCACCGGAGCCGTCCTCATGTTCTTATTCTTGCACCGGCATTAGGTCACCGTAGCCAGCTTCTTCACCCTCTCCTTCCAGACCATCGGTGTCGTTGAGAAACAATGAGACGACATCACTTCCTTCTGCGATTATGTCCCTCAACAACACTTCTTTTGCTTCGTCTCGGGCGGTGTCCATAGTTTCTACAAATATTTACAACATGGCAATTATTATTCAAACATGACAGATGGATATATTAGTGGCAAACATAGAACTAGCTACCTAATCATAGTAAGGAATCATATATATTAATTACTGGCCTCGACGCTGCTTCTCTAGGGTTTGGGGTGGCCTCGACAACGCTTCAAGGGTTTGGGGTGGCCTCGAGAACGCTTCAAGGAGGGGGTAATATCGACCCCCCCACGTGTTGTAGCTATCGGGAGGGGGTATATATCGACAACAATGACACTACATCTATGTCCCTCGACGACCCTCGTTCCCGATAAAAAAAGAGGAAGAAGAAGAAAAAAAAGAGGAGAAGAAAGAATAGAGGAGAAGAACTCCTCTATTCTTTCTTCTCCTCTTTTTTTCTTCTTCCTCTTCTTTTTTTATCCTCTTATTCCTCTCATGTTCGAGAGGATCGCCGAGGGGTCGGGAGGTTGCCTAGTGTCAAAGGATTCAACAAAACCATGTCTTCATCATTAGGAGAAATTAACAGGTGCATGATGGTACGAAGCTCTCCAAAGCTTTTTTGGAACGGAGTCCTAGATAGGATAATTTGCTTTTTGGTACAAAGTTCAGCAAGAACCTTCCAAATATCGTTATTTGGAAGGCCTTTGCTGAAATTCATACAAAAAGGCAAATTAACCTATCCGGGACACCATTCCAAAATAACTTTGGAGGACTTCGTCATGCCCTGGTTACTTCTGGCTAATGATGAAGCCATGGATTTCTACAATACTTTGACACTAGGAAATCTCTCTCTCGACCCCTCGGTGATCCTCGACCCCTCAAACCCTCGACGACCCTGGAACCCTCGACCCCTCAGCGATCCTCTTCTTCCTCTCATGTTCGAGAGGATCGCCGAGGGGTCGGGAGGTTGCCTAGTGTCAAAGGATTCAACAAAACCATGTCTTCATCATTAGGCAAAAGTAACAGGTGCATGATGGTACGAAGCTCTCCAAAGTTATTTTGGAACGGAGTCCTAGATAGGATAATTCGCTTTTTGGTACAAAGTTCAGCAAGAACCTTCCAAATATCGTTATTTGGAAGGCCTTTGCTGAAATTCATACAAAAAGGCAAATTATCCTATCCGGGACACCATTCCAAAATAACTTTGGAGGACTTCGTCATGCCCTGGTTACTTCCGGCTAATGATGAAGCCATGGATTTCTTCAATACTTTGACACTAGGAAACCTCTCTCGACCCCTCGGCGATCCTCGACCCCTCGAACCCTCGACGACCCTGGAACCCTCGACCCCTAGATGACCCTGGAACCCTCGACGCTCGATCCCTCGACCCTATAGAACCCTCGAACCCTCGACCCTGAAACCCTCGACCCTTGACCCCTTAACGACCCTCGACCCTTGACCCCTTAACGACCCTCGACCCTCTACCCTAGTTCCCGACCCTCGACCCCTCGACAATCCTCGACACCCTCGTTCCCGATAAAAATTAAGAAGAAGAAGAAGAAGAAGAAGAAGAAGAAAAAAGAGGAGAAGAAGAACGGAATAGCTAGAGGAGAAGATCGAAGAAAAAAAGAAGAAAAAAAGAGGAGAAGAAGAAAGGAATAGTGGAGAAGAAGAGAAAATAGAATATATTCTATTTTCTCTTCTTCTCCACTATTCCTTTCTTCTTCTCCTCTTCTTTTTCTTCTTTTTTCTTCTTCTTATTTATTTCTCCTCTTCTTCCTCTCCTTTTTTTCTTTCTAAGTCCTGCTTATATACACAGAGTATTGGTCCCGGTTCGTACCCCTCTCGACCCCTCATCCCTCTCTCGACCCCTCGACGACCCTCGTCCCTGATAACATTTTTTTTCTCCCCTCGACCCCTCTCGACCTCTCGTCCCCCTCTCGACCCCTCATCATCATCTATCACCCCCTCGTTTTCTTTAGCATATATCCATGAACAAAAAAATAATTCATATATAGAAAAAATGCTATATGAACATACATACATATGAGCATATACAGAGAGCATATACATAGCCAAATCCATATACAGAGAGCATATACATACATACATACATACATACATATGAGCATATACATACATACATAGCCAAATCCAAATACATATGAGCATATACATACACATATGAAATTTTTTATCACACACAGAGAGCAGCGGCGGCGGCGGCGTTGGTCAGAGCGACAAGGATCGATGTGAAGGGGGGAGCTCACTGGGGGCGCGACGAGGAGGAGGCCGGGGACGGGGAAGGAGGCCGGCGACGGCGCGGGGCGACGGGGAGGGGGTCGGAGATGGCGCACGCAGCGATGAGGAGGAGGCCGGCGACGGCGCACACAGCGACGGGGAGAAGGCCTGCGGCGGCGCGGGGCGACGGCGACGGGGAGCGGGCGACGACGGGCTCGGGGCGGGGATGACGACGACGAACGGCCTGGCGGCGTCGGGGGGGAATGGGAGCGGTTGGCAAAATTTTCACAAGTGCTACCTTATATACCCAGAGCAATGGTCCTGGTTCGTGGCACGAAGCGGTACCAATGCCCCCCTATGGTCCCGGTTCGTGCCACCAACCGGGACCATAGGTCTCTTTTCAGCAGCCGAAAGGGCGGGAAGCAGAGGCCTATGGTCCCGGTTGGTGGCACGAACCGGGACCATAGGGGGGCATTGGTCCCGGTTGGAGCCACGAACCGTGACCAATGCACCCCTTTAGTCCCGGTTGGTGGCACCAACCGGGACCAATGGCCTTGTGCTGCCCCGCGCCCAAAAGTTTAGTCCCACCTCGCTAGTTGAGAGGGCTCGGGAGTGGTTTATAAGCGCTGCTGCGCCCACCCTCCCGAGCTCGTCTCAACTGCAGGCTTTCGGGCCTAATCTATCACTATAATGCCTGTGGGCCTACTGGGCCTACTGCGGGCCTGAATCCTGGCCCATGGTAGGGTTTCTAGTCGTATTCAGGCCGTGGTGGCCCAGTAGGTGGCATTTTTTTGTTTTCTTGTCGCTTTATTTATTTTCTTTTGTTTTTTGCTTTATTTTTTTAATTCTTTATGCTTTTAGTTTTAGAAATTTTATAAACTTTTTGTTAATGCCATTAGTTTTCAAATTTGAAAACACTTTTTAGTTTTTTTTGTTTTCTTTGTTGCTTTATTTATTTTATTTTGTGATTATCTTTACTATAAAAATAGTTTTTTCCTGTTTTTTGATTTGTTTTTTGCATTATTTATTTTCTTTTGTTTTTTGCTTTCATTTTTAATTCTGTTTGCTTTTAGGTTAGCAAAATTATAAAATTTCTCTTAGTGCCATTAGTTTTAGAAAAAATATAAACTTTCTATTAGTGCCATTAGTTTTCAAATTTGAAAACACTTTTTTAGTTTTTTTGTTTTCTTTGTTGCTTTATTTATTTTATTTTGTGATTAAATTTACTATAAAAATAGTTTTTCCCAGTTTTTCTGATTTGTTTTTTACATTATTTATTTTCTTTTGTTTTTTGCTTTAATTTTTAATTCTATTTGCTTTGAGGTTAGCAAAATTATAAACTTTCTGTTAGTGCCATTAGTTTTAGAAAAATTATAAAATTTTTGTTAGTGCCATTAGTTTTCAAATTTGAATAGTTAAAATTTGAATTCTTTGAAAATTGTTTGAATCACAAGTTTGTGATTAACTTACTGAAAATGAGAATAGATGCGCTTATAGAGAAAATTCAACCTAAATTCCTAGTAAATTTCTATGAATTTCAGAGAAATTCACTATGAATTTAGGTTAAACTTTTCTCTATTAGGGCATGTATTTTCAGTTTGAGAGGAGCTCAACATGGCAGAGAGGGAAGGGCTTATAAACCGATGTGAGCCCCCTTCGGTTGGCGAGGTTGGACTAAACTCTGCCCGCAATGAGGACCAACCCTTTAGTCCCGGTTTGTGGCACAAACCGGGACTAATGGTCATGGGCCAGGGGCGAACCATAAGACATGAAAGCATTTCAAATGAACTCTGAAAAAGTTGAAAGTTGGGATGGTATCATAATTTCACCCACATAGCATGTGCATGTACAAAACGGACAATGGTAGCATGTTCGTGTGTTACAAAGTTGGCATGGTATCATCATAATAGTTGCGGGAGAATGTCTTCACTTTTTCTTCGCTTGTGTCATTTGCTTATTGCGCCGTAACCATGGATAATCTTCATTGTTTATCAGGATGCTTGGGTCAGCCTTGACATTGAAGGGAGGAATTTCATGAAACTTTTCATAATCTTCAGACATGTCTGTCTTGCCGTCCACTCCCAGGATGTCCCTTTTTCCTGAAATAACTATGTGGCGCTTTGGCTCATCGTATGATGTATTCGCTTCCTTATCTTTTCTTTTTCTCGGTTTGGTAGACATGTCCTTCACATAGATAACCTGTGCCACATCATTGGCTAGGACAAACGGTTCGTCAGTGTACCCAAGATTTTTCAGATCCACTGTTGTCATTCCGTACTGTGGGTCTACCTGTACCCCGCCGCCTAACAGATTGACCCATTTGCACTTAAACAAAGGGACCTTAAAATCAGGTTCGTAGTCAAGTTCCCATATGTCCACTATGTAACCATAATATGTGTCCTTTCCGCTCTCAGTTGCTGCATCAAAGCGGACACCGCTGTTTTGGTTGGTGCTCTTTTGATCTTGGGCGATCGTGTAAAATGTATTCCCATTTATCTCGTATCCTTTGTAAGTCAATACAGTCAAAGATGGTCCCCTGGACAACAAGTACAACTCATCACAAACAGTGTTGTCACCTCTGAGACGTGTTTTCAACCAACTGCTGAAAGTCCTGATGTGTTCACATGTAATCCAGTCGTCGCACTGCTCCGGGTGTTTGGAGCGCAGACTGTTCTTGTGTTCATCGACATACGGGGTCACCAAAGTAGAGTTCTGTAGAACTGTGTAGTGTGCTTGAGACCAAGAATATCCGTCCCTGCATATTATTGAGTGTCTTCCAAGAGTGCCTTTTCCAGTCAGTCTCCCCTCATACCGCGATTTAGGGAGACCTATCTTATTAAGGCCAGGAATGAAGTCAACACAAAACCCGATAACATCCTCTGTTTGATGGCCCATGGAGATGCTTCCTTCTGGCCTAGCGCGGTTACAGACATATTTCTTTAGGACTCCCATGAACCTCTCAAAGGGGAACATATTGTGTAGAAATACGGGCCCCAGGATGACAATCTCGTCGACTAGATGAACTAGGATGTGCGTCATGATATTGAGGAAGGATGGTGGGAACACCAGCTCGAAACTGACAAGACATTGCGCCACATCACTCCTTAGCCTTGGTATGATTTCTGGATCGATCACCTTCTGAGAGATTGCATTGAGGAATGCACATAGCTTCACAATGGCTAATCGGACGTTTTCCGGTAGAAGCCCCCTCAATGCAACCGGAAGCAGTTGCGTCATAATCACGTGGCAGTCATGAGACTTTAGGTTCTGAAACTTTTTCTCTGGCATATTTATTATTCCCTTTATATTCGACGAGAAGCCAGTCGTGACCTTCATACTGAGCAGGCATTCAAAGAAGATTTCTTTCTCTTCTTTCGTAAGAGCGTAGCTGGTAGGACCTTTATACTGCTTCGGAGGCATGCCGTCTTTTTCGTGCAAACGTTGCAGGTCCTCCTGTGCCTCAGGTGTATCTTTTGTCTTCCCATACACGCCCAAGAAGCCTAGCAGGTTCACGCAAAGGTTCTTCGTCACGTGCATCACGTCGATTGAGGAGCGGACCTCTAGGTCTTTCCAGTAGGGTAGGTCCCAAAATATAGATTTCTTCTTCCACATGGGTGCGTGTCCCTCAGTGTCATTCGGAACAGCTAGTCCACCAGGACCCTTTCCAAAGATTACGTAGTGTAAATCATTGACCATAGCAAGCATGTGATCACCGGTGCGCATGGCGGGCTTCTTCTGGTGATCTGCCTCGCCTTTGAAATGCTTGCCTTTCTTTCGACATTGATGGTTGGTCGGAAGAAATCGACGATGGCCCAGGTACACATTCTTCCTGCATTTGTCCAGGTATATACTTTCAGTGTCATCTAAACAGTGCGTGCATGCGTGGTATCCTTTGTTTGTCTGTCCTGAAAGGTTACTGAGAGCAGGCCAATCGTTGATGGTCATGAACAGCAACGCCTTAAGGTTAAATTCCTCCTGTCTGTGCTCATCCCACGTACGTACACCGTTTCCATTCCACAGCTGTAAAAGTTATTCAACTAATGGCCTTAGGTACACATCAATGTCGTTGCCGGGTTGCTTAGGGCCTTGGATGAGAACTGGCATCATAATGAACTTCCGCTTCATGCACATCCAAGGAGGAAGGTTATACATACATAGAGTCACGTGCCAGGTGCTGTGATTGCTGCTCTGCTCCCCGAAAGGATTAATGCCATCCGCGCTTAAAGAAAACCATACATTCCTTGGGTCCTTTGCAAACTCATCCCAGTACTTTCTCTCGATTTTTCTCCACTGCGACCCGTCAGCGGGTGCTCTCAACTTCCCATCTTTCTTTCGGTTCTCACTGTGCCATCGCATCAACTTGGCATGCTCTTCATTTCTGAACAGACGTTTCAACCGTGGTATTATAGGAGCATACCACATCACCTTCGTAGGAACCCTCTTCCTGGGGGGCTCGCCGTCAACATCACCAGGGTCATCTCGTCTGATCTTATACCGCAATGCACCGCATACCGGGCATGCATTCAGATCCTTGTATGCACCGCGGTAGAGGATGCAGTCATTAGGGCATGCATGTATCTTCTCCACCTCCAATCCTAGAGGGCATACGACCTTCTTTGCTGCGTATGTACTGTCGGGCAATTCGTTATCCTTTGGAAGCTTCTTCTTCAATATTTTCAGTAGCTTCTCAAATCCTTTGTCAGCCACAGCATTCTCTGCCTTCCACTGCAGCAATTCTAGTACGGTACCGAGCTTTGTGTTGCCATCTTCGCAATTGGGGTATAACCCTTTTTTGTGATCCTCTAACATGTGATCGAACTTCAGCTTCTCCTTTTGACTTTCGCATTGCGTCCTTGCATCGACAATGACCCGGCGGAGATCATCATCATCGGGCACATCGTCTGGTTCCTCTTGATCTTCAGCAGCTTCACCCGTTGCAGCATCATTGGGCACATCGTCTGGTTCCTCTTGATCTTCACCAGCTCCCCCCGTTGCAGCATCACCGTATTCAGGGGGCACATAGTTGTCATCATACTCTTCTTCTTCGCCGTCTTCCATCATAACCCCTATTTCTCCGTGCCTCGTCCAAACATTATAGTGTGGCATGAAACCCTTGTAAAGCAGGTGGAAGTGAAGGATTTTCCGGTTAGAGTAAGACCTCGTATTCCCACATTCAGTGCATGGACAACACATAAAACCATTCTGCTTGTTTACCTCAGCCGCATCGAGAAACTCATGCATGCCCTTAATGTACTCGCGGGTGTGTCTGTCACCGTACATCCATTGCCGGTTCATGCGTGCATTATATATAATTAAGTGTCCAAATTAATAGAAGTTCATCATCACCTTAAAACCAAAGTGCATACATAGTTCTCATCTAACAACATATAGCTCTCCAGAGCATCTAATTAATTAAACCATACATTGAAACTATGTAAAACATTTCAATGCGAAAACAAATGCGATCATAATCGCAACCAAGGTAACAATTGATCCAACGGCATAATGATACCAAGCCTCGGTATGAATGGCATATTTTCTAATCTTTCTAATCTTCAAGCGCATTGCATCCATCTTGATCTTGTGATCATCGACGACATCCGCAACATGCAACTCCAATATCATCTTCTCCTCCTCAATTTTTTTTATTTTTTCCTTCAACAAATTGTTTTCTTCTTCAACTAAATTTAACCTCTCGACAATAGGGTCGGTTGGCATTTCTGATTCACATACATCCTACATAAATAAAATCTATGTCACGTTGGTCGGCATAATTTTCATAAACAATAAATGAACCAATAGTTATAAAGATAATATATATACCACATCCGAATCATAGACAGGATGAGGGCCGACGGGGGAGGATACCAAAACCGTCGCACTATATAAGATGCAATAATAAAAGTAAGAAAATAATACAAGTATCTATGTAAACATACAAGTAAGAATATTTTTCCTTTCAGAAACAAGATAAAACAAGAGGCTCACCACGGTGGTGCCGGCGATGAGCTCGGCGCGGGTGACCGACGTCGGTGAAGACGGGGACGGGGCGTGACGGACCACTAAACCTAGACAAATATTATGGAAAATGGAGCTTGGAGGTCGAGCTTGGAGAGGAGAAAGTTTAAGTAGTGTGGCTCGGGCATTCCATCGAACACCTTGTGTGCATTGGAGGTGAGCTAGAGCACCACCAAGCCCTCTCCCCCTCGGCCAGAGAAAAACAGAGCACTGGGGTGCTCTGCTCGCGAGCGAGGGGTATATATAGGCACCTCATTGGTCCCGGTTGGTGACATGAGCCGGGACTAAAGGGGAGCCTTTGGTCCCGGTTCAAGCCACCAACCGGGACCAATGGTGGTGGGCCAGGAGCGAGGCCCATTGGTTCCGGTTCATCCCACCAACCAGGACCAAAAGGTCCAGATGAACCGGGACCAATGGCCCACGTGGCCCGGCCGGCCCCCTGGGCTCACGAACCGGGACCAATGCCCCCATTGGTCCCCGTTCTGGACTGAACCGGGACTAATGGGCTGACCCGGCCTGGACCAAAGCCCTGTTTTCTACTAGTGTACCAAGGATATAACCTAGTGACTAAGCATGCTTTCAAGAACTTGAGCATTTCCATATTCATCAAGGTTTACCAACATCCATGCCGAGGATCATGGAAACACTTCATACTATGAATAGTGATGGAAGACGCGCATGCAATGGAAGATAAACACTTTATCAGATTTTACCTTAGCAATGCCAAGGAAACAAAATTAGAATGATCCACCGAGAGACATTTAGCACTCCGCTTCAAATGTTCTCCTTGGTGTCTAGCTACCACAGTCATGCTTAAAAAAACATCAACATGGCCATCAAGTAAAGGCCGGACTACGGGAGCACAAAATCGATAAGAAACAACTTCTAGAATAAGTCATGTGAAATCCTCATGGGAAGTGAACAAACGGCTTAATCAAGATACTACAATAATAGTGCTTCCAGCTAGGTGCATCCACTTCACTGGAACCTATATCATAGTTCTTGGGAGAAGTTCCAACCATCATATCTGCCTGAGATTCAAATTTGGTTGGTAACAGGATAATTCAGACAACGTTTGAAAAGGAAAGGTTGCAACACAACTCGATGAGATGACATTGCGAGATTCTCAGAAAATGGACTATGGTAGTAAACTCCAAAACATGAGTTGGTTCTGCTACACACGTGTGAACACGCTGTCCCAGACAAGCATGACCACACGGTAGTCTTAAAACAAAACACTACCTAGTTCTGGTTGTTAACCATCATCGAGGATAACGGAACCTTGTACAAATCCGTCTGGTACCTTCAGGACTAGCACTTAGAACTTATTATCCTTGAACAATCAATCAATGGCTTGGTGTGCTAGGGATACATATAGAATGAAGGTTGCAAGTCTCCAAACCACATAATATTTCACATGTATGCATGACCGGTTTGGGATGATTCCAGAGGAAGCAACATTGACTTTCTCGAATTCACGACGGCAACTTGCATCAAATGCACACGAATTAGAGGAAGTCACTTCTTTCATCCAAACATAGGCTTCATGAATGGAACACGAAGATAATGCTTACAAAAGTTTCCAACACTAGCTTGATGTTCAACATGAATCATGGAGAACATAGAAATGTTGTCGATGGGCTCAACAACAATTCATCCGGGTTTCCATGTAAATGGAATTCCATAATTATGTGAACAAGTGATAGCATTGGTCAGAACAAAAGATATAACGGTGTATGCTCAAGGAAAAACCACGAGTAAGACAACATTACGAACATCATTGGTTCTGATTTGATTTGAGGATAGCCCACACTCAAATCAAAGTTTTGACAAGACAATCGATCCAACAACTGATCACGAGGACCAATCAATGAAGATTTTATCTTTCTTCAACACACACACACAAATGCAAAGATATCCCTTCCGAATGAACTAAATTCGGCAAAGCTTTTATCTACCTACTCTCCAAGTTGTTGTTTAGCTTAACCAACTAGCTCAAGGGTATCCAACACATATTCTTGGAGAAGGGGTGGTTTATAAGAAACCACTTGATCACGAACTCAACATAGCAGTCAGGTGACAACCTGGTAATGCTTCCGAGAAAATATTCGAAAAATCACAAACCACCAATATGTCTCTAAGCTCGAGAACAATCTTGCTCTTCAGGGCAAGATGATATGATCAAAAGAGTGAGGGATTAGCACAATCCTAACTCATTGATCGAAGAGTGCACCAGAAATAAGGACTAGGTAGCACGATCAATCTTAGGATGATGATCCAATAACCAGCATGCTAAGAGTGAGAGTATTGTCCATTAACTACCAAGCAACGAGGTTGCTAGGTGAATTGATTTCACACATCACAGTTCACTTGTCGTCATTCCGGTTACAACAACACGTGACCGAGGAATGAATAATAATGGAGCGAAGTATTACTGCGTCAAGAATTCATAAGATGTGGTGCAATTCTCATGACAATCCTGACATAAAGGGGCAATACTCCAAAGTAGAACAAAACAAAAGCTAGATTGGCATTTTGATCTGCGGAATACAACTGCTTTGACCAAATCCCAGAGATGGACGAGGTACTGGAGTTTATTTCTCCTAGTCATTCCGGAATAGAATGGCTTGACGGACCACAAGAGTAATAGACATCGATGAACGATGCACGCATACTCTTGACTATCAAATGATAGACAGAGGTCAGAATACAACTAAAGAGAACAACTCAAAGGAATATATAATTTTCTGAGTTGTGGACGCATAGATTAGTATGTCGAACATGATCAACATATTTCTTCTGGATAACGCATGCAGAAGAGGAAGGACTGGCAGGTTCACAGTATAGAATCGAGAACTCATCAAGAGCGCTCTGGTTGTGATCTTTTGGTTCAAAAGAACTTCTGCCGAGGATGGTTCATGGTATTGGAAGAATGATATACCACAGACCTCGAGGACTATCACAAAGGTTACTAATATCCTAAAGGAACTAGCAAACACTATCAACATGAAGTAAGTAGGGTGAATCTCGGGTTCAAGAACCCAGGAATAGAATGCCTACTGACTAAATGGCATCACGGGATGCTTTCGAGAGTGACGGCCAGAATCATCACACTGGGAACACAAAACATGGCTAGATTACTAGGTGATCCTCTAAGACACCTAGGGTCATAATAATAGCTCCAACATATATGTCGAGGCAACAAAGTACCTCAACTCACTGATTAGTGTGGTTAAACTGGCCCAAAGAAACATCAGAACGGAAAGAAGGGAGTTGCAAATGCATCAGACTATTTAGAAACCTGGGATGACTCGGACAGCATAACAGTTGTAAATGCTCAAAAAGATTTAAGACATCCTGCAGAATAGTGGCATAACCACTCAACAACATCATATCAAGGTTCCAAGGCCAGCTATGAACATACGGAGGTAGAAGAAACTGAACTGAGACTTGAATTCATCATTCCTATAAGTCTACAAATTCGTAACACGTGATCCTGATAGAAGATGAGAAAGCCTAGTTCTTAATCCCCGTACAAAATAAAAGGATGACTCAGATCAGAAGGGCATGAGGTAAAGGAGTAAAAGAGCCTTACGTTCCCTTCCACAATCAATTCCCTTATATAACTAAAGCGTTTCTAGACTCAACTTCAACCGGTTTGGCCTGGTAATCCTACAGGCAGTCAGGCTATGATACCAAAGCTGTCGGGACCTCGATCCTAAGTCACACCGGTCTAGCATGTAACACATCATATCACTTTGCGGCCTCACGCACGGTATTCCCACGGGTGCCACCTTACCTGGTTCGGGACCGTTTGCGCCTTTTGGCTCACGTATATGATAGTGCCGCTAGCATCCATATGACAAAGAACCCGGGCCGACATGACTAGTCGTAAACCCGTAGTGGCACTAACTTACAGGGACAGGCATACATGACCCAGCAACGAACGTGTCGGCCATCGACGTATGAACCCAAGTCGTAGCAAGCTACAAGGACTTAAAGGAACTACACGTGACATTTCCCCAAAGGGACGGACACAGGAACGAAGAAGGACACATGCCGGCCAGCCTAAGTGTTCCGGAGTAGTAGCAAGCTACCATGGCTCAGTGGAAGCACTAGGAGACATTTCCCGGTAAGAGAGGCTTACAAGAATAAACAACTAGGTAGTCAGATCCCACACATACCAAGCATTTCAATAACATACACACAATATGCTCGATATGTGCAAATACAACATGGCATCACAACAAAACTCTACGACTCAAAGTATTTATTCATTAGGCTCCAAGGATCCAGATATTACAAACATGGGTCTGATGACCCAGCATTCAAGTCATACAAGCAATAGCACAAGTGGAAGCTTAAACATGTCTGAGTACAGACAACTACAAATGAAAAAGGCTGAGAAGCCTGACTATCTACAAGACCCTCCCGGGGGTACAAGATCGTAGCTAAGGTAACAAGCTAAACGTTGAAGTCCATGCGGAACTACTAGCGAGACTGAAGTCTCTCTGCAAAAACATAAATTAAGCAAACATGAGTACAAATGTACCCAGCAAGACTTACATCAGAACTATCTACATATGCATCAGTATCAACAAAGGGGGTGGTGGAGTTTAACTACAACAAGCTAGTTTTGACTCGGTGGCTATCCTAAACTACGACTGCAAGTAACTCTTTTGACGTGGTGCACACGAGTCCACATATTCACCATATCAATACACCACTACGGATCCGCTCTCGTCTCCCTACGAGAACTCCATCCATATCACTCACGCTTATCTTGCGCATTTTAGAGTATCCACTTTCACTTGTCTATGAACTGCATAGGCAACCCAGAAGTCCTTTACCACAGACACGGCTATTCGAATAGATGATGTTAACCCTGCAGGGGTGTACTTCATCACACACGCTCTCGCCACTTACCACCTGTCGGATTTCGGGTTCCGGCAGACCCTTAAGGTTCGAACTCTGGGGTGCGCGCGAAGATTACGTCTTCTACCTCTCCGTCTCGCAAGGATCTAGACTACTGAAAGAACTGCACAAGAGACACAAGGTTTATACTAGTTCGGGCCACCGTTGTGGTGTAATACCCTACTCCAGTGTGTGGTGGGTGGATTGCCTCTTGGGGCTGGTGATGATGAACAATACAAGGAAGAACAGCCTCGCGAGGGTCTGCTCTTGGCTGGGGCTATGAACTGCTGGGAGGAGTTCAGCCACCTTTCTCTCTCTCTCTCTCTCTCTCTATGCTTCCAACCTCTCTATCGAGCCTCCCCTTCCTTTTTTCCGACCCCCTTGCTCTGTGGGCGGCTGGTCCTATTTATAGAGGCCCTGGTCCTCTTCCCAAATATTGAGCGGGAAGGGAGCCAACAATGGAGGGCTAATTTGAAGGGGGACAGCAAGTATCAGCTATCCTGACAAAAGTAGTCTTCGCCTGCACAAAGCTCTGGTGATGACGCCGTCTTGGGCTCCACGGTGACCTCCGTCTCGTAGTCCTCCTGGTCTTGGTCTCGTTGCACCGAAATGGCAACCTTTGCCTGATGCCTCGTTACTCCGCGGCTGCGCTTGCTCCCTTTGCACCAAAGAGGAAAGGAGGACGCTGCGCGGGCTGGCACCCGCCTGGCGCCCTGAGTCGTCATGGCTTGCATCACGGGCACCTCACGAGGTATCCCGCCTTGATTTCTCCGCCTCCTCATGAGCCGGCCTGACGAGGCCGCGCCTGAGGAAGCTCCACGTCGTCCGCCCCACGAGGCTTGGCCCCTCGCGAGGGTATTGCGTCTTGTGTTGATGAAGATGGGCCGTGCCGGACCCCCTTTGAGCCACGCCGCAGGCCGCAGGCAGGCAAGTCTGGGGACCCCCGTTCCCAGAACGCCGACAGTAGCCCCCGGGCCCAAGGCGTGCCTGGACTTGGCCGTGCTGAGAGGCGAAAGGGCAAGGGCGAAGCGCCGCGGGCCCTAATAGCCTGCGGCCTTGGGCGCCATGTGGCGGTTGATGGAACGTGGGCGTCTCCGCTTCCCCACGACGCCTCGGTGATCGCGCGGGTTGGACAAGTCCCTGCATGCAAATCGTGTCATGATTATCTGCGGTCGTGGAGGCTGGCGGTTGGCCTTCGCCGGCTATAAGTACGGAACTGCGCGTGCCCTTCCAGTCCATCCGTCCTTGCTTCTCCTTCTTCTCGATCCTTGCTCCGTCTTGCCGTGATGACTCCGATTCGCCGGTTCTCTGCAGCGGAGAAGGGAAAGGCTCCTCGAGAGGGACCAGACCCGCTCCCGCCAAAGAAACGGCTCGCCCTCTGCGGCCGGGATGAGGAGGACCGTCAGGTGGTGTCGAGGCCTCAGTGCGAGCGGGCTCCGCCGGGGTTCCCGCTTCCCTTGTATGCCCACGTCGAGGGCCTTGAAGGGGTCGATTCCGATCCCCGCACTCAGCGCCGTCGTCGGCGCTGACGGGTCACGAAGGTGTGGGTTGTTCCTCCTGGGGTCCACGCCGAGGGCTCCTCCCAAGAGTTCATGCTCCATGTCGCCATTCCTCTCCAGTCTTGGATCTGCCTGCCTCCCTTCATCGCCTCCATCATCCCGCGGGGGGTGCCCTTGGAGCTCTGGCTGCACCACACCGGCTGCAGCACCCTCGCGACCAAGGCAGAGGTCGCGGTCGTTGCCCCGGGCGGGGTCTACATGACTCGTGGCTGGAGAGAGATCGCCCGGGTTTGTAGGGTGAGAGGCGTCTTCATGGTCCACTTGGAGTACGATGGCGCTTCGGTGATGTTCTTCAAGGTCTTCGACGCAGATGGGCGCCGGCTGGAGTGTTGCCCCGGGAGAGGTGGCCAAGACCTCGCCATGGTGAGGGCTAGGCCCGTCGACCGCTCCCTTGGAGGCTCTGCAGGCGACGGAGGCGCCGGGGGATCCAGCGACTCCAGCGAGATCTTCGCGACTCCGGAGACGAGTGACGGAAGCTACGAGCCCACGAGCCGGCACCGCTCCTGGAGCAGGGCGGGCTCGTCTGGCCGTGCCGACTCTGATCTGGATGGGGTTGGCGCCGGCGCTTGACGGCCCACTGTTGATGATGGTATCTTTTGCAGGAGCGCATTTAGTTAGCATCCCTTAGGACCCGTTCCCTGCGAGGAATCAAAATGCGCCCCATGGGGGCTTGTAAGGTGCCTGTAATCCTGTTTGTTAATACATAACCCTTGCTGTAGAGCTGTGCGAGTTGTTGATTCCGTCTTAGCTCAGTTCTCCCTTTCGAACCTCGCGAGGGCTTGGTGCTCTGCGTCGATAGGTCCCAGTCCCAAGGCGGCGTCAGCCGTCGCTGGTATGCCAGGTCGCGATGCCGTGGTCAAGGCCAGGAGGTGAGCGACCCGGGGTCCGGTAAGAGCCCCTGAGTCGCGATGCTCAGGAGGTCCCCTTGGCGCCCAAGCAGCCGTCGCTCGGCGAGAAAGGAGAGCGGCGTCGCTGACACGAAATTGCATTAGGTGTGGGGGTAGTGCTACGATAGCCGGTGCTTTCGGGTGGTGACTTATCTCGAGAGTCGGGGATTATTCTTGGTGTGTCGTCGGGTCCGCGCGTCGGCAGGAGCGGAATCGCTCGGCGAAGTCCTCGCACGCCCCTTCTCCCCCGCCTTTGCTCCCCTTTCTGCTCTACGTCCTCGGGCCCTGGCCCTCGAGCTAGTCTCAGCCGTTGCTGGTATGCCAGGTCGCGATGCCGTGGTCAAGGCCAGAGGGTGAGGGCTGGAGAGCCAGTAGGAGCCCTGAGTCGCGATGCTCAGGCACCCCCCCTTTAACGTGCAAGCGGTTCGCGCGGACGAGAGTGAAAGGAATGCCGCGAGGGCCTTGCCTGGCGCAACTCCCTTAGGGGATCCTGTAAACTCATCACAGAAGGAAGAAGAGGTTGCCATGACAATCATCAGTCTGCCGTTAGTTGCTTCCGAGGGGAGGCGAGGCACTGGAGGCTTGACGAGGTGGCGCCATGCGGGGCTGCCGCAGCCAGAGCTCAGCCATTCAGGTTTGTCGGCGTTGCAGGGACGGACCCATGCACAAGTGTCGTGACGTTATGGGAGCAATTCTGTCAGTTGGCGTCAGTTGAGCAGGCAACTAGATCAAACACGTTAGCCGCGAAGGAGGGGATTCATTCAAATAGATGCTGGGAAGGTAGACATCGCTGGGTCGGGCCCGAGCGACTTGGGGATGGTGCAGCCCGAGGGCCCCCCAACAAAGCAAGCTAACGACATGAAATAAAAGGGATACATACCGCAGGGACGGACCCACGCGGCCTGGGAACGATGCAGCCCTGGGAGGGCGCTCCCAGCTGGAAATGAAACTTGTAAGATGTCACCTGAAGCTGTCAAGGGCGAAGGGGTGTTGGTGCAGCAGACTCGGTGGGCTGCGGAAGCCGATCCTCACAAGCCCCCAGGCCCAGGGGCCTTGGGAGGCTCCGGAGACACTGGTAGCTCTTCGCGAATCATCTCCATCTCCGCCAAGGCTGCGGATCTCCTGTCTTCTTGAGCCTCCATGATGCCCCTCATGAGGCGCTGGCACGTTACAACCGCGCTCGGCAAGCCGTAAGGCATGCGAACATAGCTGTGGGGCGGACCCCCACACTGCCCCACTCGCGAGGGCCAGAGGCGCTCCATCGTAGCGACTTGGTTGAGCCCTGTTACGTCGATGCAGACGCGCAGCCTACCATCCTCGCCTGGATGGGGAGCCATAACCGGTAGACGGTGGCAACCCCTCATGATTCTTGATTCCTGTAGTTCTTGAATGGCCTTGTCGACGAATTCCTGCGGGTCTGACCTTCCTTGCCTTGCTCCTTCTTGAGGGAAACGTGCTTCGTAACACGCCACCATGTGGTGCCCAAGCGCCTCCCTCGTGACCTTGGCCAGGTCGGTGGCCCTCCAGGGGAGAGCCCCCGAGCCCTACTTGAGGAGGGCACTGGGCGCGCTTTCCTATGCGATGGAGGGAGGTTCCCCCTGGGCAGATGTGGGCCCTGAGGGGCACGCCTCCCGAGGGGCTGGTTCGGACGATGTCTTCTTCTTCTTCTTGGGGGTGGTCTCGGGAAGCCTCCTGCTTCCGCGATCCGAGTCTTCCAGTGATGCGGCCTGAAAGGCTCGCTCCAGGGAACACATTGCATCCTTCTCTTCACAGGGCACCGTGATGACTCCGCCACTTCCTGGCATCTTGAGGACGTTGTAGCCATGGTGAGTTACGGCCATGAACTTGGCCAGCACTGGGTACCCGAGGATGGTGTTGTACGGCAGGCGGATGTGGGCGACGTCGAAGTCGATGTGCTCGGTGCGGTAGTTGTTGCGTGCCCCGAAGGTGACAGGGAGGCGGACCTGCCCAATCGGGACCGTGGAGCCGTCGGTGACTCCGGAGAAGGGCTTGGTTGGCTGAAGCTGGTCGTAGGGCACTTGAAGATTGTTGAACGTTTCCACGGACAGGACGTTGAGCCCTGCCCCACTGTCGATGAGGGTCCTGGTGACCAGTACATTGCTGATGACTAGGGAGCAAAGCATCGGGAGGACCCCGGCTGTGGCCGCACACTTGAGTTGATCCGCTGAGCTGAATGTGATGGCGCATGCCGACCGCCTGAGAGGGCGCGTTGCTTCAAGCCTGGGGAGGACTGCATTCACTTCGCGGGCAAACTGCTTGAAGCTGCGTTGTGAGGCTGGGGCTTGAGCTTCGCCCAGGATGCAGGCGATTGCGCGTGGCTCCTGGAAGCCCCCAGCCCCTTCGTCTTGATGGCGGTCCTAGTTTCTCCTTGGCTGAGGCGGCAGTGGAGGGAGGCCTGCGTTGCCCTGTGGGCGATCCTCACGAGGCTGATCCCTCCAGTCCCCCTGGCGAGGCAGGTCTCGCCAGCGATCCTCGCGAGGTTGATCGCGCCACCCTTGGCGCGGGCCGCGGTCTTCCCAGCGTCCTGCGTTTCTTCCTCCTCCTCGGCCGTAGCCCCGATCGGCGCGTTCGGGACGACGGCCGATCCTTCCTTCTCGCACGGCGCGGAGTTCTTGGCATTCGTTGGTGTTGTGGGTGTGGAGGTCGTGGTACACACAGTACCGGCCGCCCCTGGAGGACTCAGGCAGATCCTTGCCCCTCTTGGTGTCTGGTTCTGCCGCGAGCACGGCAGCCCCCTTGCGCTTCACGTCCTTGGCCTTGGGCTTCTTCTCTTCTGGGTCTGCGGCAGGCAGCTCGAGGAGGGAGAGGTGTCCCTCCTCAGCCCTGGCGCACTTGGTCGCCAAGTTGAACAGCTCCAGGGAGGTGCACAGGTCTTCATGCATCGCCAGCTCCTCCTTCATCTTGACGTCGCGCACACCATCAGAGAAGGCCAAGATGATGGCCTCCTCGGACACCTTGGGGATCTTGAGGCGCGCGCTGTTGAAGCGCTGGATGTACTTTTGCAGGGTCTCTCCGGGTTGTTGCTTGATGTGGCGCATGTCGCTCACGGCGGGTGGCCGGTCGCGAGTACCTTGGAAGTTGGCGATGAAGCGGGTGCGCATCTGGTCCCAGGAAGAGATCGTGCCTGGAGCCAGATTCAGGAGCCAGGTGCGAGCTCCTTCCTTGAGCACCATGGGGAACCAGTTCGCCATGACCTTCTCGTCCCCGCTGGCAGCTTCGATGCCCAGCTCATAGAGATGGAGGGACTCTGCAGGGTCAGTCGTGCCGTCGTAACGAGGAGGCAGGTCTGGCTTGAACTTGCCGGGCCACGCGACGCTACGCAGCTCGGTGGTGTAGGCACGGCAGCCTGTGGTGGCCACGAAAGGCTTCGGCTGGTGAAGAGCTTGGTCTTGAGGGTCCCCACGCGCTGCAGCTAGGAGCAGCGCGGGGTCTTGGCGTGCCGGAGCCGGAGTAGGGTCACGGCATGCCGGAGCAGGGAGCGCCCGGGCAGCTCCTTGCGGGGGAGGGACTTCTTGGCAGCTCCGTTCTTGCTGCGCTGGCACCTGACGGAGCAGGTTCCGCCTAGGGGCCATGCGCCTTAGAGCCATGGCGTCTTCTTGGAGAGGAGGCGGCTGGTACGCCCCCGGAACTTCGTCGCCCGCGCGGGGCGGGGTGCGGCGTAGCGGAACGGACGGCGCGGGAGAGCCCCCCGCGGCGCGGACGAGCTCGGCGACGCGGTCGTGCCACTCTTCGTAGACGCCGTCGACGGGACGGTAGCGCAGGAGCTCGTTTGCCGCGATGAGTGCAGCTCGAGCCTCCAAGGGTGCGCGGAGCGCGCGGGACGAAGAACCAGCTGGTGTGAGCGATGGAGTAGCGGTGCGGCCGTCTTGCCGCACGGATGGATGCTGAGACGACGCTTGCTGCTCGCCCCCCGCCGGACCGGTGGCGGCGTTCATGGCAGGTCACGGGGAACGATGAGGACGTCCGCCAACGGGCGCTGTCTGGGTGACGCGGGAAGTGATGGCGGCCCGGCGCTCGTCGCGGGTCCGACGAGCGTCGGACATGGACGCGACGGTCGGAGGAGAACGGTGCGGTGGAAGACGAACTCCGGCGCACCCCTACCTGGCGCGCCAAATGTCAGATTTCGGGTTCCGGCAGACCCTTAAGGTTCGAACTCTGGGGTGCGCGTGAAGATTACGTCTTCTACCTCTCCGTCTCGCAAGGATCTAGACTACTGAAAGAACTGCACAAGAGACACAAGGTTTATACTGGTTCGGACCACTGTTGTGGTGTAATACCCTACTCCAGTGTGTGGTGGGTGGATTGCCTCTTGGGGCTGGTGATGATGAACAATACAAGGAAGAACAACCTCGTGAGGGTCTGCTCATGGCTGGGGCTATGAACTGCTGGGAGGAGTTCAGCCACCTTTCTCTCTCTCTCTCTCTATGCTTCCAACCTCTCTATTGAGCTTCCCCTTCCTTTTTTCCGACCCCCTTGCTCTATGGGCGGCTGGTCCTATTTATAGAGGCCCTGGTCCTCTTCCCAAATATTGAGCGGGAAGGGAGCCAACAATGGCGGGCTAATTTGAAGGGGGACAACAAGTATCAGCTATCCTGACAAAAGTAGTCTTCGCCTGCACAAAGCTCTGGTGATGACGCCGTCTTGGGCTCCACGGTGACCTCCGTCTCGTAGTCCTCCTGGTCTTGGTCCCGTTGCACCAAAATGGCAACCTTTGCCTAATGCCTCAGTACTCCGTGGCTGCGCTTGCTCCCTTTGCACCAAAGAGGAAAGGAGGACGCTGCGTGGGCTGGCACCCGCCTGGCGCCCTGAGTCGTCATGGCTTGCGTCACGGGCACCTCGCGAGGTACCCCGCCTTGATTTCTCCGCCTCCTCGTGAGCCAGCCTGACGAGGCCGCGCCTGAGGAAGCTCCACGTCGTCCGCCCCGCGAGGCTTGGCCCCTCGCGAGGGTCTTGAGTCTTGTGTTGATGAAGATGGGCCGTGCCAGACCCCCTTTGAGCCACGCCGCAGGCCGCAGGCAGGCAAGTCTGGGGACCCCAGTTCCCAGAACGCCGACACCACCATGTACACGTCGTGTATCTCGGCAACCTTCAAGCGGAAGCCTGGCGAGGGAGTCGTCCACGACCTAACTAACGACACAAGTCTCTAGTCCAGGTTTATCGCCTATTTAGGTTCCATCCGCGAGGAGATCTCGCCGGGGTTTCGCTCACAGCCCCAAACGATGTGTGCAGGGTTCCCGAGACACCAAACAGGAAACTCGGTACACCGGGCCATGATGTATCTACCGCATCATAGCCCACCCCTAGGGTCAGCGCTACGCATGGCCTCCAACACATATCCTACAAACACCAGAAACTAGTTGCAACTCCTGGACAGAGATCAAGGCGATTAATAAGTCGAGAGGGGCACTTAAGCATTCCAATGCGTGGTAGTAGCTGATCATGGATCACAAACACAGAACTCAGTTCCTGAGGATGGCTGCAATGAGACAACCCACCATGTACTCCTACATGGCCTCTCACTGCTACCTTTACCAAAACGTGTTCACACACTTAGCTCTCAACAGTAGGACATGTTCACCACATTCCAATCCATCCCCGATGAATCAGACCTGACTCAACTCTAAGCAGTAGCAGGCATGACAACAAGCATGAATGAGTAGGCACATCAGGGCTCAAACAACTCCTACTCATGGTAGTGGGTTTCATCTATTTATTGTGGCAATGACAGGTCATGCAGAGGAAAGGGGTTCAACTACTGCAGCATGTAACAGTTGAATCGTTGTTGTCCTAATGCAGTAAAAGAGAGCAGGAGCAAGAGAGTGGGATTGTATTGAAATGAACAAGGGGGTTTTGCTTGCCTGGCACTTCTGAAGATGATATAGCTCTTCATTGGTGTCATCGAATTCATCGTCGGAACATACATCTACTGAGGGGGGACAAATACTGGCAAACAAGGAAGAACACAATCAGTGCAATGCACAATATGATGCATGACCATGATATGGTAATATGAGTGTGTTGGGGCTGATGCAACTACAACCAGATGGGTTTGAGCCAGTTTGAACCAAAGGTTCAACCCCAAAATCAAACTATGAATTCAAATAGTGCATTATCATGGTTTGATCTAAACAGAAAGGTTAAGTTTCTTAATATCCCTTAGTTACTCACGGAAAAGTAACTAAGCAAAGATCAATATATGAAAAGCTTGTAGGCAATGGATGAGTGATGGATAATTATGTCGGATGCGATTCCTCATGCAATAGTTATGACATAGGGTGACACAGAACTAGCTCCAGTTCATCACTGTAATGTAGGCATGTATTCCGAATATAGTCATACGTGCTTATGGAAAAGAACTTGCATGACATCTTTTGTCCTACCCTCCCATGGCAGCGGGGTCCTATTGGAAACTAAGGGATATTAAGGCCTCCTTTTAATAGAGTATCGGAACAAAGCATTAACACTTAGTGAATACATGAACTCCTCAAACTATAGTCAGCACTGGGAGTGGTCCCGATTATTGTCACTTTTGGGTTACCGGATCATAACACATAGTAGGTGACTATTGACTTGCAAAATAGGATCAAGACTCACATATATTCATGAAAACATAATAGGTTTAGATCTGAAATCATGGCACTCGGGCCCTAGTGACAAGCATTAAGCATAGTAAAGTCATAGCAACATCAATCTCAGAACATAATGGATACTAGGGATCAAACCCTAACAAAACTAACTCGATTACATGATAAATCTCATCCAACCCATCACCGTCCAGCTAGCCTATGATGGAATTACTCATGCACGACGACGAGCATCATGAAATTGGTGATGGAGGAAGGTTGATAATGACGATGGCAAGGATATTCCCCTCTCCGGAGCCCCGAACGGACTCCAGACCAGCCCTCCCGAGAGAGATTAGGGCTTAGCGGTGGCTCCGTATCGTAAAACGCGATGAATCCTTCTCTCTGATTTTTTTCTCCCCGAACATGAATATATAGAGTTGGAGTTGAGGTCGAGTGAGCCTTAGGGGGCCCACGAGACAGGGGCGCGCCCCCCACCCTCGTGGACAGGGTGTGGCCCCCCTAGTGTTGATTCTTTCGCCAGTATTTTTTTATAAATTCCAAAAATATTCTCCGTGAAGTTTCAGGTCATTCTGAGAACTTTTATTTCTGCACAAAAATAACACCATCGCAATTATGCTGAAAACAGCGTTAGTCCGGGTTAGTTCCATTCAAATCATGCAAGTTAGAATCCAAAATAAGGTCAAATGTGTTTGGAAAAGTAGATACAATGGAGATGTATCAATTCCCTTAGTGGTGTCATGTGAACGTCGACTACATGACACTTCTCCATATTTGGGCCTAAGTGAATGCATTGTGGAGTAGCAATTAGATGATGGGTTGCGAGCGTCACAGAAGCTTAAACCCTAGTTTATGCGCTATTCCGTAAGGGACCGATTAGATCCAAAAGTTTAATGCTATGGTTAGAATTTTTTCTTAATACTTTTCTCGTATTTGCGGATGCTTGCGGGACAGTTAATCATAAGTAGGAGGTTTGTTCAAGTAAGAACAGCACCTAAGCACCGGTCCACCCACATATCAAATCTATAATACCTAAATAGTTCATCCCCACTAACCTATTTCTCTTAACATGCAAGCTATCCACGTCATCCTACGTGCCCCACAGATTTTCATCCATTCCCGCGCAGCCACGTCATCCTCCTTTGTTCACACTGCCTTGAACGATAAATTTCCGCCTGCCTCCCCTGCGTGTCGATTTCTTGCAGCTGGGCTGTACTTAGCCATTTCTCACCAAAAGGCAGTTCGAATGGGCTGTACTGGGCCACTTCTTATTAAGTGTTTTGATTTATCTTTTTGTCCCCCGAAGCGTCCGCATGCAATAGATAACTAATTAGCATTGTTTTTAAAAACAGATAATTAGCACAAATGTAATGCCTACCGCTGGATTCCTGCATGCAATCATCCATCGCTAGCCATGCGCAATAAACCGGCAATCAATAGGTGGAACATCAGCACTGAGTTTCCAAACAAAACCAATTAGTCTCTCTCTCTTTGACTAGCCATGCATTATCGGCTCCACAACGCACAGCCTTGGTCTGTTCGTCTACTCCTCCCTCTTCGTCTCTTCGACCCACTCACGCAAATAAATCCAGAGGCATTGATGGATTCTTATTGCCCCAAAGTCCGATGTCTTCCTCCAATGGTTCCCTTCATCTCCCCTCTATGAATAAAATCGTCACCGCAACAACAACGAGCCACCAACAAATTGACAGCGGAGATGGTGCTAATTGTATTGCGGTGGAAGATGGCAACGAGCCACCAACAAATCAGCAGCGGTGATGGTGCTAATTGTATTACGGTGGAAGATGGCCGTGATCCTCTCTCTTTGCCTCTACCTTCCTCTCACCATATTGCATCGCCGCCACCAAAGACCCGTGTACTACTACTGACTCGAGGTGCCGTGATTGCCGTCGTTGCAAGATCCGCTAGCCCATGCCCCGCGCCCCGGCATTGAATCAGCCTCCTGGTGAGCCACACTTGCCAGCCCTGGCGTCCTCTTCCAACATCAAGACCGTGAGAGGTAGGGGCTCTCCTCCCTTTCTATGTCCTTAGATCTGAATGAGTCTCTGATTTATGTGTTGTAGAGAGCATTTTCTTACTAGGAAGCTCTGTTCCATCTCCGGCGGCCTTCTCAAAACCTCAATGGCAGCAAGTCAAGTTAGTCTTTATCTCTCATATTCCGTCAGTACAAACAACTACAATCATGTTCTATACCATTAACTGTGCACAACTGCAATCCTGCATATCTTCATATCTCTCCCACGTTACTTTAGTACATATTTTATCGGTATTTGTATGGCTTTTCCATGGTTATTTTGTAGAATCATGGTAAGAACATATTCAAGTTCATTTTTAGGTATGTTGTTCCCTGGTAGTATTATTCCGTCGTTAATGGCATGGGATTGGTCAAGAGCTGAGTGATACAGTGGTGGTGATTGACATCTATGTTATTCCCCGTACTACTGGGTTTTATTATTTTCACACATAATCATCTACATACATAAATGAAATGGAATATGAAGTGGCTCTTATGAACATACTTGCATTCACCCTGTGATTCAAGATAAGTATATGGTTCCTGCAGCCCTATACAACATGCTTGCTAACAAATATTCGGTTGAAACAGATGGTCTGCATGATGTTGGATAAATATACATAGGAACATACATATAACTTTATATATGCGGTAGTCTATCTCATAATCAAACATTTTCTGGTACATGATGTTTAGTTTTATTGTTTATCTACGCTATCATTTTTATTGTTTATCTATGCTAGAATAGAATGTTAGAAAGTGATGTTCAGTTTTCAAGCAAGCATGTGTACTTATAGTTCTCTTGGGCAAAGCACTTGGATATTATCTATTCAACCATATAGCTTCGCTTGATATGTAAGATTCTGATTAAATAATGCCGTGCCAAATACTGAATGTTGTTCTTACTAATGAATAATACTTTTCTATGGTTTGAATATCACTATTTTATTGTTCTAACCTTAATGACAATTTGAGCTTAAAAAGGGATGTCCTCACGGGGAGGATCAAACATGGCCCTTTCTGACCTCCTTCTGTTTAATTTTTCTATGTTGGCATGCAGTCTGTTAAATGAGATGTAATGAAAACTGAGTTTCCATATTGTTATACTATGAAACAATGTCACTTTGCATACCTTTGTTCATTCTTTCTGTCAAATATGGATCAAGGTGGGAAATAGAAGCTAAATCCCATTTGGTCGCATTAATACAAACGGATCTCAAATGAGTGAGAAGTCCTTTTGTTTCTTGCTGAAATTATATTATATACAATTATTATTGTAAAAATCTGATCTTACTAAATGTTTTTCTTGATTGTTAGATGCACTCTAATTACGCAAGGTACTCCACAATATACTAATTCTTTACTTTTCATATCATTCCACCAAAAGTTCAAAGAAACATAATTTTTATGGTTTCATTATCTGTTGCTCTGTAAATCCTCCACCTACCCAGTGATATAAATCCCCACAGCAACGCGAGGGGTATCATCTAGTTATCAAAGTAGCAAACACAAATCGAACCAACATGATGAAAGTGACTAGATGAAAATCCAGTGTACCCTCAAGAACGCTTTGCTTATCATAAGAGGCTGTTTTGGTATGTCCTTTGCCTCAAAAGGATTGGGCTACCTTGCTGCACTTTTGTTACTACTATCGTTACTTGCTCGTTACAAATTACTTTGCTATCAAACTACTCTGCTACTTATAATTTCAGCACTTGCAGACATTACCTTGCTGAAAACCACTTATCATTTCCTTCTGCTCCTCATTGGGTTCGACACTCTTACTTATCGAAAAGAGCTACAATTGATCCCCTATACTTGTGGGTCATCATCGGCTTTAAGTTTCGTGCCCATACAAGCCAGGCCTCCTTGTCTGCGACCAAACAGGCTTTTTTCTTCCCGTCCAGGCCTGGTTGGGCTATATGCGGGCAACCAAATGCGTCATTGTAGGATAGCCTTCACAATGTCATGAAGAACAACCTTTATTGAAATAGGTTGATGTTTTTCTCTGTTCACATGCTAACCTAAAGCTTGGCAGTAATTTAGGGGTAACAACTTTATTTAAGTAAGAATCAGTTTGGGGATACAAGTAATGTGAGGTAAAGTTGCAAGCCATAAATGATGACCAAATGGTAAAGTAGTTGTTGCCTTTGAGAGCCCGTGATCCTCACGATTCATCTCCCTCTTCTCATGGATAAATTCCACGGACATAAATCAAGCATCCTTTTGTGTAGGTCTTGTATAATTGTTGTAGAAGAGCCCTTATAATTACCCTTCAAGTATGCTACCATTGTCGCACAGTCGGTTGACACTTGAATATTCTGGTAACCCAGATTCGCTGCTAAGAAAGAGCCTCGCAGCTTTCCATTGCTTCTAGAGTTTCCGGATCAACCATAACTGAAATTGAGATTGTTGGAGCTCCTCAACATGCAGTCGTTTCATCTTGGCATATAACAACCAAAGCACCTCAATCACGGTTTTCTGCCCACAACTGCGTTGATATTTATTTTTACAAAACCCTCCAGTAGTGTAGTCCATCTAGGTCCTTAAGCAGTGTGATGCCCCCGATTCAATCGTACACTAATCATACACGTAAATGTGTACGATCAAGATCAGGGACTCACGGGAAGATATCACAACACAACTCTAGACACAAATCAAAAAATACAAGCTTTATTTTACAAGCCAGGGGCCTCGAGGGCTCGAATACAAACGAGTCAGCAGAAGCAACAATATCTGAGTACAGACATGAATTAATCAAGTTTGCCTTAAGAAGGCTAGCACAGAAGCAACAAGGTCGAAAAGGCAAGGCCTCCTGCCTGGGAGCCTCCTAACTACTCCTGGTCGTCGGCGGCCTCCACGTAGTAGTAGGCACCCTCAAGGTAGTAGTAGTCGTCGATGGTGTCGTCTGGATCCTGGGCTCCACCATCTGGTTGCGACATCCGAGAAGAATGGAAAAAGGGGGGAAAGAGGAAGCAAAGCAATCGTGATTACTCATCCGAAGTACTCAGCAAGCAAGGATCTACACTACATATGCAACATTATCAATGAAAGGCTGTATATGGGGACCGGGCTACAAAAATGCCAGAATAGATAGAAGGCCTAGTCCTATCGAAGACTAGCATCTTCAGCGGTCTTGCAGCATTAGAAGAGTGTAGATTAGCACAATATAAAGTTGTAGTAGTGTTATCAACCTCACCCAGAGATCCTTCATCGACTCCCTGCGAGAAAGCAATCCCAGAGCCATACCATCCATTTCTCATCTCAAGTATCTAGTTCTAGTTGTATCGACCGGGATACAACTCCGTGTGTCCATTACCGTAGGACATGCTATCGATAGATGTTTTTTCCCTGCAGGGGTGCACCAACTTACCCACCACGCTCGATTAACTCCGGCCGGACACACTTTCCTGGATCATGCCCGGCCTCGGCCAAACGATACGCTGCAACCCGACCTAGGCTTAATAGAGAGGTCAGCGCGCCGGACTAAACCTATGTGATGAGGTTATGTACCTAGGGTAGGGTCATAAGCCTGACTTAGACACCTTCCCCTAGGACATCACCCTAAAGCCAGAATCATTCAAAGGGTACCATTATCCACTCAACCAGAGACGTTCCACTCAGAAGAATCAATGGCACTCGACCATCGCAGAAGCCACTCGACGAACAGAAGATCTAAAGCCACTCTGCACCAACAACGGTCGAGCATTTACTTATAGGCTTAATTGTCATTTATAGCATTTAATGGCTAGCGTTACCATTAACGTTCCTCTCTTAATGTACCTTAAACCCCTTGTAACGTGGGATGGCTGGGGTCCTGGCGCACTCTATATAAGCCACCCCCTCCACTGGCACAAGGGTTGGCACCCCTTGTAACTCACACACATATATTCAGTCGACCGCCTCCAGGATCCGAGACGTAGGGTTGTTACTTTCTCCGAGAAGGGCCTGAACTCGTAAAAACTCGCGTGTACAACTCATCCATAGCTAGGATCTTGCCTCTACATCCCTACCACCCATTCTACTGTCAGCCTTAGAACCACGACAGTTGGCGCCCACCGTGGGGCAGGTGTCTTAGCAGTTTATTGGAGAAGTTGTGATTCTTCCGATTCCCATCATCATGGTTTCCAGTGGAGGATTGGCTAAAGGCCGCGAGATCCGTCTCGGCGCGCACGTCTTCATCGCGGACGACTCCTCTTGGCTTCACGAAGCTCCACTCGACGTCGAGGCGCTCCCCGTCCGCGGGGCGACGCACTTCCGCGCATGCGTTCGCGGCGTCCTCCTTCGGCAACCATCGACTCCGTATTAGTCGACTCCTGTGGCAACCTCCCTCTCCGTTGTTCGCCGACGCTAATGATCCGGTCGGTCGCGGCTTCAACGGTGGGTGAGGCACGCGGTGGCCCGCCAATCGGCCACCCCACAAATCGCGGCAATCGAGCCCGATGAAACTCTCTGCGGCCGGTTCGATCTGGCGACTGGTTCCGTCGAGACTGCATCCGAATGCGACAGCAGCGACCCCGCGGTAGAAGTCTTGATGGTCAATGGACCACGCAGTCCTCCTGGCTTCACTCGGGAAGGCGGTGGCGATGGCGGCGGTGGTTCATCGCATGTTGACGAGGAGTACCCTCCCGAACCCCTCTCTTCACAGCGGAGGGAAGATCTTCGTCGCCGTAATATGGATGTGCTCCACAATCCTATCGTTGGAGAAACCCCCGAGGCCTAGGCCTTGGAGGAGGCGCGCCTGGCCAACTTGGCTGAGCGCACTCGACTGGAGAACCTCCAGCGCGCACTCGACGAGCGTGCTCGGCAGCGGATCCCTGAATCCATTCGACGACAACTTTGACCGCCTCCAACTCAGGTATATCGAACTCCGATCCAGAATCTCACAGCTGCAGCTCGAGTAGCAGAGTCAATTCAACCTTCCCAGTCAGAAGCTGGTCGAGGTTTGATGCAGATCCGGGCTTTACTCCGGGCAGCATGAGAGCAGAATACAGCGGTATATCAGTCGCGGAATAGGATTCATAGCAGGTCTGTGGTGGCAGATACTGTCCAGTCTTCCCATAGCCCGAGACCGCCTCCGTGGCGTGAGGGACGTGGATACCAGCAAGATCAGTACAGGAATCGTGAGCAGTATGATCATCGACTCGACCACGACGATCGTCGTCGAGTGCCCACGTCTCCTCCGAGGAGTGGGTCGTACGTGCCTGGGGGGCAGGATGACAGGCGCCCCCACAGTGGCGAACGGAGAATTCCAGTCGACCCCAGAGAACCAGGCTTTGATGCAAGGTCAATCCTTGTTCAAGGTCTGGTTGATAGAAACAGAGCTCATAGAGAAGGCCACGATAGAGATCATCCGACTGGAAGCAGGGTACACGTTTCAGGACCCGAGTGTTTCAGCAGAGCCATCAGAGCGGCAGTGATTCCTCCAAACTTCAGGTTGGCGACTGGAGTCAGCAAGTTCACCGGCGAATCCAAGCCAGACACTTGGCTTGAGGATTACCGAGTGGCTGTGCAGATTGGTGGTGGCAATGCTGATGTTGCCATGAAGCACCTCCCCTTGATGTTGGAAGGCTCTGCTAGAGCGTGCTTGAATCAGTTGGCTCCTGGCAGCATATACAATTGGGAAGAACTTGCTCGAGTGTTTGTTAGGACCTTTGAAGGCACTTGCAAAAGGCCGGTAGGGTTGACAGAATTGCAGTGTTGTGTCCAGAAACCGAATGAAACTTTGAGGGATTATATCCAGAGATGGATCACGTTGCACCATACAGTGGAGAATGTGTCAGATCATCAAGCAATTTGTGCCTTCATGGAAGGCGTTAAGTATCGGGAATTGAACCTGAAATTCGGTCGGACAGGAGATATGACTCTGACTCAGATGATGGAGATCGCCACCAAATATGCCAATGGTGAAGAGGAAGACCGAATCCGGAGTGGCAAACACAAAACAGTCGCCCAAGAAACCGGAGGAGGGAATTCTAGTCGGAAACAGAAGCGAAAAGCTGAACCAGCTGCTCCTGGTGAAGCTTTAGCTATTGCCCAAGGAAAGTTCCAGGGAAAACCCAAAGGGCCCTGGAATCCCAAGAAGGTTAAGGATAAAGATGGGAATGATTTGTTGGATTTACCATGCCATATTCATACCAAGAAAGATGAAGAGGGGAACATCATTTACCCTAAACACACCACTCGACAGTGTCGTTTCCTGATTCAGCAGTTCCAAGAGAAACAACCCAAGGAAAAGGAAAAGAAGTCGGACGGAGGTGAGGATAGAGAAGAAGATGATGATGGCTTTCCCAATGTCAATTCCACTCTGATGATTTTTGCTGATGTTGAGAGCAAAAGTCGACTGAAAGTCATCAACAGAGAGGTAAACATGGTCGCCCCGGTGACACCCAATTATCTGAAGTGGTCCCAGACTATCATCACATTCGACCAGTCAGACCACCCAGCGCATATAGCCACCCCTGGGAGGCAAGCACTGGTGGTCGACCCAGTAGTCGAAGGCACCCGACTGACTAAAGTGTTGATGGATGGTGGTAGCGGCTTGACTATTCTTTATGATGAAACCTTGAAGGGAATGGGCATTCCGATGTCCAAGCTAAGTGAAAGCAACATGAGTTTCCATGGTGTTATACCTAGCAAGAAAGCTTAGTCACTCGGCCAGATCACACTTGATGTGGTTTTCGGTGATTCCAAGAATTACCGCAAGGAAAAGTTGATGTTTGAGGTTGTGGATTTCAAGAGTGCTTACCATGCCATCCTGGGGAGACCCGCTTATGCGTGTTTTATGGCTCGATCATGTTACATGTATCTCAAATTGAAGATGCCTAGGCCCAAAGGAGTAATCACTATCACTGGCGACCGGCAGAAGGCAGAAGAGTGCTTCCAGAAGGGCTTAAAAATTGTCGATGCACAGATGGCAGTAGTGGAACTGCAAGAGTACCAGAAAAATGCAGATCCGAGTGACTTGCTGCGAGCCAAGAAGCCTACCACAGAGTCTGCATTTCAGTCGTCAGGGGAAACGAAGCCGATTCATATCCACCCGACCGATCCCAATGCTGCTCCGACTCACATTTCAACAACACTCGACTCCAAATAGGAAGAAGTGCTCATCCAGTTCCTCCATGAGAACTGGGACATCTTTGCATGGAAACCTTCTGACATGCCAGGTGTTCGCAGGGGACTGGCTAAGCATCGTTTGCGAGTCGACCCAAAAGTAAAACCAGTCAAAGAGCATCTTCGACGGTCCGCCGTACAGAAGAGAAAGGTAATCGGTGAAGAAGTGGCTTGGCTTCTAGCAGCTGAGTTTATCCAAGAGATTTACCACTCCGAGTGGTTAGCTAATGTTGTCATGGTCCCAAAGAAGGACAACTCACTTCGCATGTGCATTGACTTCAAGCATATCAATCGGGCCTGCCCGAAAGATCACTTTCCTCTCCCTCGCATCGACCAAATCGTCGACTCAACTGCGGGGTTTGAGCGTTTGTCCTTTTTGGACGCTTATTCTGGGTGTCATCAGATCCGTCTGTATGGACCCGATGAGATAAAAACAGCTTTCATCACCCCATTTGGGTGCTTCTGTTCTGTCACTATGCCATTCGGCTTGAAGAACGCTGGAGCCACATTCATGCGGATGATTCAGAAGTGTTTACTCACCCAGATCAGTCGGAATGTGGAAGCATACATGGATGACATTATGGTCAAGTGACGTAAAGGTTCCGACCTACTGGCTGACCTTGCTGAAACTTTTGCCAACCTCATAAGGTATGATATCAAGCTTAATCTATCAAAATGCATGTTCGGAGTTCTAGGTGGAAAATTACTCGGTTTTCTCGTTTTCGAACGAGGGATCGACGCTAACCCAGAGAAAGTGACTGCCATACTCTGGATGAAACGCCCTGTGCGTGTGCATGATGTCTAGAAGCTTACTGGTTGTTTGGCCGCTCTAAGTCGATTCATTTCTCGCCTCGATGAAAAGGCACTGCCTCTTTACCGACAGATGAGGAAGTCAGATAAGTTCGAGTGGACTCCTGAAGCTGATGCAACATTTGCAGAGCTTAAAGCCCTGCTTTCCACCCAGCCGGTGCTTGCTGCCCCAATCAGCAAAGAGCCTTTACTGCTTTACATTGCAGCCACTAGACAAGTCATCAGTACAGTACTTACGGTCGAGTGAGAAGAAGAAGGAAAAGCTTACAAAGTTCAGCACCCAGTATATTATGTCTCTGAAGTTTTGACTCCATCAAAGCAAAGATATCCCCATTATCAGAAGCTTGTTTATGGGATTTATATGACCACAAAGAAGGTTGCACACTATTTCTCTAACCACTCTATTACAGTCGTCAGCGACGCTCCATTATGACAGATTCTGAACAACAGAGATGCAACTGGTCGAGTGGCAAAGTGGGCGATTGAACTCCTTCCCTTAGATATCAAGTTCGAGGCAAAGAAAGCTATCAAGTCCCAAGCAATAGCAGATTTCCTCGCCGAGTGGATCGAACAACAACTGTCGACTCAAGTTCACTCGGAGCACTGGACCATGTTCTTTAATGGTTCCAAGATGCTGAATGGTTCCGGTGCTTGGGTGGTACTGGTATCCCCCCGAGGAGACAAGCTCAGATATGTCCTCCAGATTCACTTTGATTCCTCCAATAATGAAGCAGAATATGAAGCACTCTTGTACGGGTTGCGTATGGCCATCTCACTCGGCGTCCGTCGCCTCATGGTCTATGGCGACTCAGATTTGGTAGTCAATCAAGTGATGAAGGAGTGGGATGTGAGAAGCCTAGCCATGACTGGTTATTGCAATGCAGTAAGAAAGTTAGAAAAGAGGTTCAAGGGGTTAGAGCTCCATCACATCGCCCAACTGAAAAATCAAGCAGTCAATGATCTGTCAAAGATAGGTTCCAAGAGAGAAGCCATTCCCAGTAATGTGTTGCTGGAGCATATTCATGCGCCCTTGGTTCAAGAAGATCCCTTCACTGAAGAGCCCCCACGGATGAAGAGTGCCACCGATCCGACTGAAATCGAGATTCCAGCCGTGGTCGACTTGGTCATGGAAGTTTTGGTCATCACCCCCGATTGGTCGGTACCATATATCACATACATTCTTAGAAGAGAACTCCCAGAAGATGAAGAAGAGGCTCGACAGATCGTCCGTCGATCTAAGGGCTTCACCGTGATAAGAGGATAGTTGTTCAGAGAAAGTGTGACTGGAGTCTGCCAGAAATGCATAACACCTGAAGAAGGTCGAGTGATCCTCAATGATATCCACTCGGGGACCTGTGATCACCATGCGTCCTCTCGGACCATTGTGGCCAAAGCATACTGAGCAGGATTTTACTGACCTCGAGCAAATGAGATGGCACAAGAAATAGTCGACAAATGTGAAGGTTGTCATTTCTACTCCAACATGTCTCACAACACTGCGTCAGCCCTGAAAACCATTCCGCTCGTCTGGCCTTTTGCTGTTTGGGGATTGGATATGGTTGGACCTTTGAGGACTAGCAGGAGTGGATTCACTCATGTGCTTGTAGCAGTCGACAAGTTCACCAAATAGATTGAAGCCAAGCCTATCAAGAACCTTGATGCCAGTACTGTCGTCGGCTTCATCAGAGAGATAACATTCAGATATGGTGTTCCCCACAGCATCATCACCGACAACGGTTCAAAATTTGATTCTAATGAGTTCAGGACTTTTTGTGCTTCACAAGGTACTCTAGTCGACTATGCCTCGGTCGCTCACCCCCAGTCAAATGGACAGGCTGAAAGGGCAAATGGATTGATTCTCAAAGGAATGAAACCTCGACTGATGCGTGACCTCAAACACACAGTAGGAGCCTGGGTCGATGAACTTCCATCAGTATTATGGGGATTGAGGACAACTCCCAATCGGTCGACTAGCAGAACCCCGTTTTTCTTGGTTTATGGAGCCGAAGTTGTACTTCCGAGTGACTTGCTCCACAATGCACCCCGAGTCGAGCTTTTCACAGAGGAAGAAGCAGAACAAGCGCGACAAGATGCAGTTGACCTCCTTGAAGAAGAAAGAGAGATGGCCTTGATCCGATCAACCATTTATCAGCAAGATCTGCGTCGATTCCATGCCAGAAATGTGAGAGGTCGAGCATTTCAAGAGGGAGACTTAGTTCTCCGAGTGGATCAGCAAAAACCACACAAGCTTGCTCCCTCTTGGGAAGGCCCCTTCGTGGTCACCAGAGTGCTCCACAATGGAGCGTACCACCTTTATGACGTCGAGCACAAGAAAGACGAGCCGCGCACCTGGAATGCGGAGCTACTCCACCCCTTCTATACTTAAACACTCAGTCTGCTGAGATGTAATAAAAAATACCTTTGTATTTTGTTTCTCAAAGACAAGAGTTTTACAGTCTTCTAAAAAGATTGTCGATTGTTTACATATGTTTCTGAAATCCCCCAGTGAGTGGCTTAGCTGCAGTCCAGTACTTGCCTAAGTTTCAAAAATCCTACCGAGTGATGAGCAAGTCTCTCACTCAGGGGCTCAGCTGCAGTCCAGTACTCGCCTAAGTTTCAAAAATCCTACCGAGTGATGAGCAAGTCTCTCACTCGGGGGCTTAGCTACAGTCCAGTACTCGCCTAAGTTTCAAAAATCCTACCGAGTGATGAGCAAGTCTCTCACTCGGGGGCTTAGCTGCAGTCCAGTACTCGCCTAAGTTTCAAAAATCCTATCGAGTGATGAGCAAGTCTCCCACTCGGAGGCTTAGCTGCAGTCCAATACTCGCCTAAGTTTAAAAAATCCTACTGAGTGGTGAGCAACCCTCCCACTCAGGGGCTTAGCTGCAGTCCAGTACTCGCCTAAGTTTAAAAAATCCTACCGAGTGGTGAGAAACCCTCCCACTCGGGGGCTTAGCTGCAGTCCAGTACTCGCCTAAGTTTCAAAAATCCTACCGAGTGATGAGCAAGTCTCTCACTTGGGGGCTTAGCTGCAGTCCAGTACTCGCCTAAGTTTAAAAAATCCTACTGAGTGGTGAGCAACCCTCTCACTCGGGGGCTTAGCTGCAGTCCAGTACTCGCCTAAGTTAAAAATCCTACCGGGTGGTGAGCAACCCTCCCACTCGGGGGCTTAGCTGCAGTCCAGTACTCGCCTAAGTTTAAAAAATCCTACCAATTGGTGAGCAACCCTCCCACTCGGGGGCTTAGCTGCAGTCTAGTACTCGGCTAAGTTTCAAAAATCCTACCGAGTGATGAGCAAGTCTATCACTCGGGAGCTTAGCTGCAGTCCAGTACTCGCCTAAGTTTAAAAAATCCAACCGAGTGGTGAGCAACCCTCTCACTCGGGGGCTTAGCTGCAGTCCAGTACTCGCCTAAGTTTAAAAAAACCTACCGAGTGGTGAGCAACCCTCCCACTCGGGGGCTTAGCTGCAGTCCAGTACTCGCCTAAGTTTAAAAAATCCTATCGAGTGGTGAGCAACCCTCCCACTCGGGGGATTAGCTGCAGTCCAGTACTCGCCTAAGTTTAAAAAATCCTCAAGAGTGGTGAGCAACCCTCCCACTCGGGGGCTTAGCCGCAGTCCAGTACTCACTAAGTTTGAAAAATCCTACCGAGTGGTGAGCAACCCTCCCACTCGGGGGCTTAGCTGCAGTCCAGTACTCGCCTAAGTTTAAAAAATCCTACCGAGTGGTGAGAAACCCTCCCACTCAGGGGTTTAGCTGCAGTCCAGTACTCACCTCAGGTTTAAAGTCCATCCTTATCCGCAAGGACGACGAGGTGCAGGTCGACTACAACCTTCTCCTTCAGAGCCGCGCCACAAATACAACATGTGCTCCATCCCTATCAGCAAGGACGACGAGGTGTAGGTCGATTGCAACCTTCTCCTTCGGAGCTGCGCCACAAATACAACATGCGCTTCTTCCCTATCCGCAAGGACGACGAGCTGCAGGTCGACTGCAACCTTCTCCTTCGAAGCTGCACCACAAATGCAATGCGCGCTCCATCCTTATCCGCAAGGATGACGAGGTGCAGATCGACTACAACCTTCTCCTTCGGAGCTGCGCCACAAATACAACGTGCGCTCCATCCCCATCCGCAAAGACGACGAGGTGCAGGTCAACTGCAACCTTCTCCTTCAGAGCTGCGCCACAAATACAATGTGCACTCCATCCCTGTCCGCAAGGACAACAAGATGCAGGTCGAAAGATTATTCAGAGTAAAGAGCAAATTCCACTCGAAGGCAAACGCAAGCATATCCAGAAGATAAACCAAGATCGGATAAAATCTCAAAAGTCTCAAAACAAAAATAAAAGTACTCGGGCAGCAGGCCCGAAAGAGTTTAACGGTTACAGAAACCACTCGGCATTCTGAGGCAAATTGAAGGCAAGTTTAAATCTCATGTTTGTTCGTTCGGCAGGAGGAGGGCTCGTGGGCTCGACGAATTCATCCAAGTCAATTCCATCAGTGATCCGAGTGGCAGCAGCAATGAAAGTCTCCATGAAGGACTGGAAGTCATGCCTTTTGGTGTTGGCGACCTTGATCGCCACCAGCTTATCTTCGCAGGCCTCCTTGCAATGGACTCTTACCAGCGACAGAGCCACGTTAGCACCGCATCCGGCAGAGGACTTCTTCCATTCCTGCACTCGATCGGGGACCTCGTTGAGTCGAGTCATCACAGACTCGAGATCATTTTGAAGCGTCACCCTTGGCCAGAGTGATGAGTCAATACGTGAAACTGCCACCTTCAGACGAGCGAGGTAACTGGTAACACTGGCGACGCGGGATTCCAGTCGAAGCACATTCATGGCAGCCTCGTCGCCGACTGGAGAAACAATAGGGTCCAAACCCATCTCGATCCGTCCAGTCTCCTCGTCAAAGTTTTGGCAGAATTCTGCAGTCAAGGAGTTAGTGAGTCGACTGGAGAGGACTAACTTGCAAGCAGTAAAGCAGTCGGATTAAAAGGAGTACCTTCCAGCATAAGAAAGAGCTTCTTGGCGAGAGTTCTCAGATAAGATTCCACATCATTTATCTTACGAGCCATGGATTCCAGCTTCTCGTTCAGAGCCACCTTATCCTTCTTCAGACAAGTCGCCTCTCGGTTGGATTCAATGAGAGAGGACTTCAGCTTGCTTACTTCCTCTTCCAGCGCTCTGACTAAAGCCAGCTTTTTGTCAGCAAGAGTAGTCTTCTCTTGAGCCTCCTTCTACGCAGCTGCAAGGTCCAAGTCCTTCTTCTCCAGAGCCAACCTCATTTTCTCTGCAAAAATAAGCATTTATATTAAACAAAAGATCGAAGGGATAATTTAAAAAGACGATCGACATGAGCAGTCGACAGGAAGTTACCTTCCATATCGGCAACTTCATCTTGAGCCTTCTTCAAGTTTTGTTGGGCCAGTTCTAGGTGAAGGTTGAGCTGCCTCTGCTTCTCCTCAAATTCGGCGAACTTGGAAATGAGAGTACAAGATTTCTGCAGAGAGTAAAAGACATATCAATCGACAAGATCAAAGATTATTTACTTCTGAGTGAATTAAATTTCAAAGTTTACTCAGACCCCAGTGGGTGCACTTGGCGTGCCCCCACTAGTTCAGTTTCCACTCGGCCGGTCCGCCCAGGTCGAGTAAAAAAAAGTACTCAGACCCCGGCCGACTGCCAGCAGCCAACAGCGGTCTTGGGGACTACACCCAGTGGGTGCACTTGGTGTGCCCCCACTGGTTCAGATCCCACTCGGCCAGACCGAGTGGAAGAAAGGAAAGAGAAAGAAGCGCTCAGACCCCAACCGACTGCCCGCAGTCGACTGTGGTCTCGGGGACTACACCCAGTGGGTGCACTTAGCGTGCCCCCACTGATTCAGATCCCATTCAACCAAACCGAGTGGAAGAGTGCAAATACTAAAGACAACAAAACACCCAGTGGGTGTACAGATTCGAAGTAGACAACACGAGATTATATGAAGGAAAATATTCAGGTAGCATATCCTAATAGAACAAGTTCAGTCGGAAGTCAACTTACGCAGGAAGGTGATTTTTGCACTGTTAGTGGAGTGATACTGACGCACTGCAGCAAGAGGTGACATTGTGCATGTAGTAGCCTCGTCACCTTTAGGTGGTTGTGGCTGTTCAATCATTTGTTCCATAGCTTCCTGAAAGTTTGAACTTGTAGATTAGTGTACCAGATAAGTTACTAATGAGACAAAAACAAACAAAGTAGGTTAAACGTTTATACATAACTTATTTTGGTGAACTACTGTAATACATTAGCATGTATTGTAGCGCCAACTACATAATAAAATCACTTTCGGAACATATGTCCATGTAGCATGCCTACTGTATTGTCTATTTCCTCACATTCCTTGACATCTAAGGATAAAGAGACATGGTTTAAAGTAGGATGAACATAGTATGACATCATTCATATCATGGGCAAACAGATATAAAACAAACAGGCTATTTTATCATTGTGTGCGCATGTGAACATAACAACTAGATTATAGATCAAGACCAAAAGAATATCCTTCATCTCTTTTAAACCATGTAAGGTGAAATGATACGTTAAGACAACTGTGAATAAAAGTGAACAGAGTAACTGACATTGGCTGCAAACCAAGTAGTTAAATGAACACATCACAATACCAATCAATTCAAGGCAGGAGGAGTAAGGACTTACAACAGCGGCTTGAACTGGTGTGCTCATGCCCTTCATCTTGCTGGTGTGGCAATCCTTGAAGATTTGCACTGCATTCGGTTCAGGTTCTTTTTGGTCCGCATGGGATTTCCTCTGTATTTGGAACAAGTCAATATACAAAAAAAGAAGGAAGTAGCAGCTATTTACAAGAGCCTCGCAGTGTGCAATATAGCTACGAGATCCCGTGGTCTGTTGGAATTTCACTTTAGAACGGTTGGTTTTGTTCTTAAAATAGTTAGCCTAGAAGAAGATACACTTGTAAGGCACATACATAAATACAAGTTCAATATGTGGTCTGATCAAATACATATAGCCTACTTGATACTTTGGATCAGACCAGTGTTTAACGAGGGCTGTTCAGTCTTCATCTGTAATATATTCTACTGGAGATGTTTGGGCGATTTCATTTGTCGGTGTACTAAAGTAGGGGTACCCTTAGTACCCCGAACTTGTGCACGGGCAGTCGCAGCGTCCCGCGGCAAGGCCTGCCAGGTCACCGCCAAGAACCTCCGTGGTCCCTTTGAAGACCATTCAAGAACAAAGTATTCAAGACAAGACCCCGGCAAGAGGAGCTTGCCGGGAAGAAGTCAAGACCCCGGCAAGAGGAGCTTGCCGGGAAGGCCATCAGAAGCATCCCGAGGCCCCGGCAAGAGGCGCTTGCCGGGAAGGCCGTCCAAGGCATTCCAAGGAACTTGCCGCGGCGCGCTATGCGCCCCGACAAGGCCCGGTGAGCGACAAACTCCCAGAAGCGACAAGACGACGGCCACGGCAAGGCGCTTGCCGCGGCAAGCCCCCACTCCACGCCCGCGCTCCAGCACATCCACCCACGTGTCGCTCCGGGGCCCCTCCCGAGCGCACGTGGCAGGAGGCTGTGCAGCTAGGGGCGTGCGGTGGCACGCAGGCGCTGACAAGACAACCATCGTGGCAAGACGGTGGCGTCCCTAGCGGTCCCTCTCGGTGCTGTCTAGGTGACACAGACGGGCATTTAATGCCCTTGTCCCCTGCCGTCAGGGTTAGGTATGATAGCACTGTAGCAGCTAGCTGTGCCTACTACAGCACCTAGCTGTGCCTACCCACGACACATTTTCCACTTTTGCCCTCCGTTGCCCTATGTCGGTAACCCCTTAAGCATATAAAAGGAGGCCCGGGGCAACGTAGATGGGGGTTGGCCATCTCGAGAGCTCTCGCGAGGTTCAGCAATTCCACACACTCACGCTCGCTCCCGAGCTAGAAATCAATACCAATCCACAAAGCAGGAGTAGGGTTTTACGCATCCGTGCGGCCCGAACCTGGGTAAATCGCTCGCGTGCTTCGCCTCGATTTACTCCTCGCACGACCAACTGCCCGCTTGCTTCACCTCGATCTGCTCTTTGCGCGACCTCCGCCCCCCGCCAAACCAAAAGGGACCCGGCCCGCCGGTCCCATAGGTGCCCGTGGATCAGAAACCCCGGCATCTCTGGCGCGCCAGGTAGGGGGCGTCGAAGTTGTGTGAATCAGATCCGGCGTTCTTGCGGGCTAGATCTTCATCTTCTTCATCGATCTTCACCATCTTCATCAACATGCCGCCGAAGAAGAAAGTTTCGGAGGCAGCCGCTCCGTCCGCGCCGAGCCACCCACCGCCGGAGCAAACGGATGGTGGTGCAGGCGCCGGCGGAAGGGCACGCATCGACGAGGGAACTCACGGTGCTGCCAGGTCCCAGGGCAAGGCTGCGCTGCCCATCGGCGGCGTGGCCGGCTCCCACAACGACCGGGCGCCCTCCAAGACCTCGGCGTCCGTGCATGCATCGCGCCCATCTCAGGAGGCGCGGGACCGTCAGCGTCATGGTACTCACGGTACCATGCGCTCGCTGGACCCGGATCGAGCTGGTGGATCCCGGAGCGCCCAGGACCACCATGTGCGTCAACAAGCCGGCGCGAGCGAGACACGGTCGCCTGGACGAGATACTGCTCCTTCTAACATAGTTAGAAGTCCGAGCTTATCCCGCTCCTCGCACCGTTCGCTACCGCCGCCCGCCACCGCAGCCGAAGCTCTGGCGCGAGCTCAGCTGCTCCTAGACTACCCTCCAGCGCCGGACAAGATTGACGACTGGAGGGCCACTATCCAGAGTCTCATCGGTTTCGCCAACGGCGACACTCCTCGACAGCCGACCACGTCGCAGCCGCAGCGAGTCAGCCAGGCACAAACCGGTGGTGACAAGACTGGTGGGGGTGCAACTACTGTGCACTCCCCACCCCGAAGGCCAAGATCACCGACTCGCCGGGTCCACCTCGACAGCGACTCCACCGCGTCGTCTGATCCCTGAGTTCATCGCGATCAGCGCCAAGTTCTTCAAGAACGGCAGCGGGAAGACGCTCGTACTCGCATCGAGCGCCGGAGAGAAGCGCGACGTCAGTCAGACCAGCGCGCTGGGCCCTCTGTTGACATGCATGCACCAGGGGAACCAGGCGACTTACCGTACCCGGTAGGTTGCCCTGCGTTCACTCGTGAGCTGCGGCGAGTCCAGTGGCCCAGTACGAAGAACTTCAAGCCCGACGTACCAGAGAAGTACGACGGCAAGTTGCATCCGTCCGAGTTCCTCAGCATCTACACCATCGCGGTGCAGGCTGCTGGGGGGCGGGACGACAAGATCCTTGCCAACTACTTCCCGTTGGTACTCAAGCCCAACGTCAGGTCCTGGCTCATGCACTTGCCGGACAACTCCATATCCTCTTGGGCTGAGCTGTGCCATCAGTTTGTTGGCGCCTTCACAGGCGGCCACAAACCTCATGGCCAAGAGAGCGATCTTCATCTGCTCGTCCAGAAGGAAGGAGAGCCCCTGCGCCAGTACATCCAGAGGTTCAGCCGTGTACACCACAACATCCCAAATATCCACCCCGCCGCGGTAATCAGCGCGTTCCATCAGAACATGCGTAACCGCAGGATGCGGGAGGAGTTGGCAATGTGCAAGATTCGGGACGTCAGCGAGCTTTATGCCCTGGCCGACAGGTGTGCATGCGCTGAGGAGGGGAGGAAATTCCCCGGAGAAAGCACTGGAGCAGGAGGATCTGACAGTGAGGATGCTGCCCCGGCAAAGAGAAGCCGGCGGCGCAACAACAGGAAGAAGCAGAACAGTGAGGTGCTGGTCGTTGAGCAGTCCGGCAATGAAGGTGACGCCACGAAGGCTACAGTTGGTAGCTCCGGCAAGGAAGTTGCCGCATGCACCAACTGTCAGGCTGTGGCGGCCGCCGACAAGCGGGACGGCTCCGGCAAGCAATACTGTAAGATTCACCGCACCAAGGGCCATGACCTCCAGAACTGCAAGAAGGTCGAGCAGCTCGTCCAGCAACAGAGGGCTGAGTACGAGCGGCGCGACAAGGAGAGAGCCCAAGGGGGTGCCGAGAAACCTGGCCAGAAGCGCACCGGCCAGGAAGGACGCCGCGGCAAGGCCAAGCAGCGGCAAGGAGACAGACCTCCCCGCGGTCGCGACAACGACGAAGACGACGGTGAGGATGAAGACATGGATGACGTTGAGACCAGCGAGCAGGAGTTTCAGAAAGCCACAGAGGTCTTGTGCGTTGACGGGGGTGCTTCCCTACATACCTCGCACCGCCAACTCAAACAGCGGGTGCGGGAAGTCAATGCAGCGGAACCACCCATCGAATCACGCAAGCTTCTGAAGTGGTCCAGCACGCCTATCATCTTTGACATTGAGGACCACCCTGATCGCACAACCGCGGTCGGGTGTCTGCCGATGTTGGTTTCACCAACTATCCGCAACCTCAAGGTCACCAAGATGCTAGTTGACGGCGGGGCCGGCTTAAACCTGATCTCCTCCGCTGTGCTCTGGAAACTCCAGATCCCTGACGGCGAGCTCGAAGAGACCGGCACATTCGAAGGAATCAATCCGGGAAGGAGCAAGCCGAAGGGGAAGGTCACGCTGCCGGTAACATTCGGCAGCGAGTTAAACTTCAGGACTGAGAGGGTCATGTTCGACGTTGCCGATATCCCGTTGCCTTACAATGGGATACTTGGCCGTCCAGCACTCGCCAAGTTCATGGCGGCCTCTCACTACGCGTATAACGTGCTGAAGATGCCAGGCCCGATAAGCGTCATTTCTGTCCCTGGCGACAAGAAGGACGCTCTTATCTGTGCCGACAAGATCTACCGAGAAGCAGCAGCCACGGCAGACCGCGATCCACTTGCCGCTGAAGCTCCCGGGACCAAGAAGACCAAGTCCGGCAAGAGTTCTGGTGCCTACTCCGGCAAGCGCGCCTCTTCGGAGTGCTGCGCTACCGTCGAGGACGCGCCATCGAGCTCCACCGGCAAGAAGACCAAGTCCGGCAAGAGTTCTGGTGCCTACTCCGGCAAGCGCGCCTCTTCGGAGTGCTGCGCTGCCGTCGAGGACGCACCATCGAGCTCCACCGGCAAGAAGACCCAGTCCGGCAGAAGCTCTGATGCCCACTCCGGCAAGCGCGCCTCTTCGGAGTGCTGCGCTACCGTCGAGGACGCACCATCGAGCTTCACCGGAAAACACAAGAAGACGATGGCAGCTCTGCCAGAGACGAAGAAGGTGTCCGCCAAGGAGGATGGCACTGGTGGTACCTTCACCATCAGTGCCGCGCTTGATCCTAAATAGGAAAGCGCGCTCGTTGCTTTCCTGCGGGCGAACGTCGACGTGTTTGCATGGAAACCGTCCGACATCCCCGGTGTTCCCAGGAAAGTGATTGAGCACCACCTTGCCGTCTGTCCTCATGCACGGCCCGTCAAGCAGAAAGTCCGGAAGCAGGCGGTGGAGCGCCAAGAATTCATTGCGGAGGAAATCAAGAAACTGGAAGCAGCAGGCCTCGTTAGAGGAGTGCTCCATCCCACGTGGTTGGCCAATCCTGTAGTCGTGCGCAAGGCAAACGGGAAATGGAGGCTTTGCATCGATTTCACCGATGTTAACAAAGCTTGTCCCAAAGACCCATTTCCTTTGCCGCGCATTGACCAGATTGTTGACTCCACAGCTGGATGTGATTTGCTTTCGTTTCTTGATGCGTACTCCGGGTATCATCAGATCTTCATGGCAGAGGAGGATGAAGAGAAGACCGCATTTATTACTCCATGTGGCACGTACTGCTTCGTACGGATGCCTTTTGGATTAAAGAATGCTGGTTCGACATTTGCAAGAGTAGTCCATATTTCTCTTGGGCCACAAATACACAGAAATGTGGAAGCATACATGGATGATATAGTGGTCAAGAGCAAGGACAGAGCAACCCTGATCCAAGACTTGGACGAGACTTTTGCAAATCTGCGCAAGATCAGCCTCAAGCTCAACCCGGAGAAGTGTGTGTTTGGAGTTCCCTCCGGCAAGCTTCTCGGGTTCTTCGTGTCTCAGCGGGGGGTTGAGGCCAATCCCGACAAGATCAAGGCCATTGAGCAGATTGAAGCACCGAAGCGCGTCAAGGATGTACAGAAACTTGCCGGTTGCGTGGCTGCTCTCAGCAGGTTCATCTCTCGGTCTGCCGAGCGCGCCTTGCCATTTTTCAAATTATTGAAAAAGGCAGGTCCGATGAAATGGACTCCGGAAGCGGAGGCTGCGCTGCAAGACCTGAAGAGATACCTGTCCTCCCCTCCAATACTTGTCGCGCCTAAGCCACAAGAGAAGTTGCTGCTGTACATAGCGGCAACCAATCAAGTGGTTAGTGCTGCGTTGGTGGCAGAGAGGGAGGCGGATGATGAGCCAGCAACCATGGCAAGCGCATCCAACGACAAGCAGGGGGCTTCCCCGACAAGCTCTGGTCCCGACAAAGATGAGCCCGCGCTGATACACGAGGAGATACAGAAGAAAACGGTGCAGCGCCCAGTTTACTTTGTCAGTTCCCTCTTGCAGGGGGCTAGGTCAAGGTACTCTGGTGTGCAGAAACTGCTTTTCGGCCTTCTCATGGCCTCGAGAAAGCTGCGCCATTACTTCCAAGCACATGAGATCACAGTGGTCACTCGCTTTCCGCTGAAGAGGATACTGCAGAATCCTGAAGCGACAGGCAGGATTGTTGAGTGGGCACTGGAACTGTCAAGCTTTGGTCTCAAGTTTGAAAGCACTTCAACTATCCAGAGCAGAGCATTGGTAGAATTCATAGCGGAATGGACGCCAACTCCGGACGAAGAAATCCCGGAGACGAGCATCCCCGACAAAGAAGCGAGCAAAGAGTGGCTGATGTACTTTGATGGTGCTTTCTCGCTGCAAGGCGCCGGCGCTGGTGTGCTGCTTATCGCGCCCACCGGAGAGCACCTCAAGTACATAGTCCAGATGCACTTTCCCAAGGAGCAAGCAACAAACAATACTGCAGAGTATGAGGGATTGCTTGCCGGTCTCAGGATCGCGGCAGACCTTGGGATTAAGAAGCTCATTGTCAGGGGTGACTCACAGCTTGTCGTCCGCCAAGTAAACAAGAATTATCAGAGTCCGTTGATGGAAGCTTACGTCGATGAAGTGAGAAAGCTAGAAGAGCGCTTTGACGGCCTGCAAATGGAGCACGTTCCGAGAACTCAGAACGCCATTGCTGATGGCCTGTCAAAGTGCGCCGCACTTAAGTTACCTGTGGAACCAGGGACCTTTGTGCTCAAGCTGACTCAACCGTCCGTAACACCATCAACTGGACAAAGCAAGAAGAGGAAGTTGATTCCTGGTGACTACCTACCGGCAGAGCTTCCCGAAGCCGCCGCCAAGAAGGTCCCCAAGATCAACACCGAAGGCGCTGAGGAGCGAGATGCTCCGGCAAACCCCAGGGTTTGTTCCGTTGAAGCAGAAGCTCCCGGCAAGTTTGTCACGGGATGTCACGCTCCGGCAGAGACACAACTTCTCGCCGTAGAAGCAGATATTCCCGCAACAACCTCCCAGATCAACGCCAAGAGCGCCGGTGAGCCAGATGCTCCGGCAAGCCCTAGGGTTTGTTCTGTTGAAGCTGAAGCTCCCGGCAAGCTTGTCGCGAAACGTCAAGCTCCGGCAGAGACACAGCTTCTCGCCGTAGAAGCGGACGTTCCCGCAGCAGCAGAGTTGCCTTTAGTCCTTGTTGTCGAGCCACAGGCTCCAACATGGGCGCAGCAGATTGTCCGTTTCCTTCAGACAGGAGAGCTTCCCAAAGAACAAGAAGAAGCCGAAAGAGTAGCCCGGCAGTCAAGTATGTACCAGTTCGTCGACAAGACGCTGTACAGAAGAAGACTCAACGGTGTCAAATTGAGGTGCATTCCCCGGGAAGACGGACAGAAGCTGTTGGCAGAGATACATGGAGGCATATGTGGTCACCACATTGGCGCAAGAGCACTCATCGGCAAAGCATTCCGACAAGGTTTCTTCTGGCCAACAGCCCTCCAGGATGCAACTGCACAAGTAACCAAGTGTGAAGCGTGCCAGTTCCATTCCAAGCAGATACACCAGCCAGCTCAAGCTCTCCAGATGATCCCTTTATCCTGGCCCTTTTCGGTCTGGGGGCTCGACATCCTCGGCCCCTTCCCCCGAGCTATCGGGGGCTTTGAGTACTTGTACGTCGCAATTGACAAGTTCACAAAGTGGCCGGAAGTGGAACCAGTGAGGAAGGTGACCGCACAGTCAGCCGTCAAGTTCTTCAGGTCAATTGTTTGCCGCTTCGGGATCCCTAACCGGATAATCACCGACAACGGCACACAGTTCACGAGCCACGCCTTCATGCAGTACATCCAAGATCTCGGCGCCAAAGTCTGCTTCGTTTCTGTTGCTCACCCAAGGAGCAACGGTCAAGCGGAGAGGGCAAATGCTGAGGTGCTGCGCGGGCTCAAGACCAGAACTTTCGACAGGCTGCGCAAGTGCGGAAGAAACTGGATCGAGGAGCTACCGGTGGTTCTTTGGTCGATCAGAACGACGCCAAATCAAGCCACTGGACAGACACCCTTTGCTCTAGTCTATGGAGCAGAGGCAGTTACCCCCACGGAACTCGTATACGGGTCACCTCGAGTGCTCGCTTACGATGAGCTTGAGCAAGAGCGGCCGCGGCAAGATGACGCGTTGCTCCTTGAGGAAGATCGTCTCCAGGCTGCTGTGTGAGCTGCTCGCTACCAGCAAGCTCTGCGTCGCTGCCACAGCCGCAGAGTCAATGCCAGGAGTCTCGAGGAAGAAGACCTTGTTCTTCGGCGCGTTCAGTCGGCCGAGAATTCCAACAAGTTGACGCCGAAGTGGGAAGGCCCTTACCGGGTGAAACGAGTCACAAGGCCTGGCGCTGTCCGCCTTGAGACCGAAGATGGCATCCCAGTGAGCAACTCCTGGAACATCGAGCATCTTCGTAAGTTTTACCCGTAAGGCGCGATTGTCGGACCCCGTCCAGCAACCACCTTTCTGTACGAGTCTTGCCGCTGTTGCATGTAAACCTCTGTACAGAGCCAGGCGCAGACCCTGAGCACCAGAAAATGAAGCGCTGCATACCCCGGGGGCTATAGCATGCATGCTAGATTGAGTCTGAGTCTCGTCCTTGGTTAGGGTCGATAGTCCCTAACAGCGGCTAACCCCTAGCTTAGAGGTCGAGTGTCCGTCCCTTTGCTTTTCCTTCGTTCGCAGGGCTCGCACGTCCTGGCCAGACCACCTGGAGACGAAAAGGAGAAGAAGGGCGCGCCGGCACCTGGGCCCCGGCAAGAACGCCGGGGGCTGCGGATGCCAAAATGTCACCCCCGGCAAGCCAGTGTTGCCGGGGGCTGCAATATCAGATAAGTCTTTCATCCCTCTTCATGCATCCTCCTATGGACTGGGGAATGTGAAACCGCGTTTCTTCCCAAAAACTGCCGTGCTCCCCCGACTCTAGGCCCTGGAGCGCGTTCCCGGGGCCAAGTTTGGTCGTAGCCGCGGCAGCGAAGGGATGAAACGGGGAGGCCGCACCCACCTCGTTCCCGCCTCCGTCAAAGGCGCGAGAAAGGTCGAGCGACGTGGGAAGGCGGCAGGGCCTGTTGCCGGGGACGTCTGTCCGAGAGACACCAAGGATCTGTTCCTTGGCGTGGGTTCAACCCGCGAGGCAAATAACCCGGCAAACTCCCCCTTTTCATTAAAAAACATCCCATACAGGTACAGTCCATAGAGGATGAGAAAGAGAGGATTACAAGTTTTAGATACAGCTAAGGCCCGAAGGCTTACAATTAAAAAGATAAGGTGCCCGTAATCCCTTTCCTGTCCCTCTCTTCAGGAGGTAGAACAAGCAGGCGAAAAGGGGAAAGGGGCACCAAGGCGAGCTACAGGTGCCAGAAGACACCAAGAGAACATCCCGGGGGCCGGACGGTGATGGCGACGCCGGGAGAAGGGTGCGAAGGAGGGGCGGCAGGACGTCAGCACGCTGTCGAGGGCACCACGCCCTCGTACTCCGACCTGATGGCCTTGTCGCCAGCCCTCTTCCCCTTCCGCGACCTCCCTATGCCAGCCGCCCAAGGAGACGCCCCCGGGGAGTTCAAGAAGCCGGCGCCGCGGATGATAGGGTCGCCGGTGCCGCACGAGACAGCGCCCGACACCTAGTCGGAGCCGCCGTCCTGCCGCCCGCCACCCTCACCATCACTGCCGCTCTCCTCCTCGTCACTCTCGCTCGAGGAGGAGCCTTCGCTATCGGAGGAGCTGTCCACACAGCACTTCGCCCGGGTGCCGAAGCACCCGGAGACCTTGACGGAGAGGAGATCGCCCTCCACCAGCTTAAAATGGAGGGTGAGTCCCCCCGTCAAGCTGTGGATGCGGGCGAACGTCTTCCACCCTCGATCGAGATACATCACACTAGGGGCTGGGAACACCACGCGGACTCGCGTGCCGCTGATCCCACAGCCCCTCATGTGTAATCTCAGAGTTTCGGGCGGGTCCGACTCCATCGCGCCCGCGAACGGAGCCGGAAGCCGGAGGCGACGACGAGGCGCCCGGCGCAGCTTGACGAAGAACTCGCAAGGGTTGTCACCTATATGGACCGCCGCGGGGGGAGGAGCCGCCGGCGGGGGCGAAGCTGGCGCGTCGCCCCGTCCGCCTCTTCCTCGAGCGCCTCGACCTCGTCCTCGACCTCGTCCACGACCTCGCCCCCTCCCTCTTCCCCTTATGGCTGGCTCTGCCACCACGAGCGAGGAAAAGGGGAGGGTGCGCTGCCTGGCGGCGACCCTCGCCGCCACCAATGAAGGCCCAGGATTCCCTTTCTCCATGGCGAATGAGAGAAAGGGGAGCAGAAGCTGAAGAAAGGAGGAGAAGAGAGGGTGCAGGCTTCGGTGCTCCCCTCCCGCTCCTTATAAAGGAGCGAAGTGGGAGCCCAGCCGCCCCGCTCGGCGAATCAAGGCACGGGAAGAGCAGGGAGGCGGGCCGACCCGCCCCCTCTGCTCACAATGGCCCAGGTTCCCGCTCCCGCCGTCCGCGATCCCGAGTGCATGGGACCCGCGTGGCGGAGATGCAGAACTGAGGCGACGGATGGGGCGGCCTCGCCCTACCCCATAATCTCGGGGAGTGGGCGCTTCGAAAACCGCACGCCGGCCCCATCCAGTAAATGCGCCACGCCCCCACGCCTATCTCTGCTTGGAGAAGAGGGCGCGGGCCGTTCCCCTTCATCATGGCTTGACGCACGCTCTCGGGGCTCAGCCCCGCGCGCCCGCGCCGCCCACGTCACCCACGACGCCGCGTTTGACGCGTGCCGTTCCGGGCGTACGCGACGGAAGCGGAGGGATATGCGGCGTGACCTAGGCCGCGCGTGCCCGTGCACTGTTTTGGGCCTGGCCCAACAGCGCTCGGCACCGTGTCTGGCCCAGGCCCGGGGGCTCCTGTCGGTGTACTAAAGTAGGGGTACCCCTAGTACCCCGAACTTGTGCACGGGCAGTCGCAGCGTCCCGCGGCAAGGCCTGCCAGGTCACCGCCAAGAACCTCCGTGGTCCCTTTGAAGACCATTCAAGAACAAAGTACTCAAGACAAGACCCCGGCAAGAGGAGCTTGCCGGGAAGAAGTCAAGACCCCGGCAAGAGGAGCTTGCCGGGAAGGCCATCAGAAGCATCCCGAGGCCCCGGCAAGAGGCGCTTGCCGGGAAGGCCGTCCAAGGCATTCCAAGGAACTTGCCGCGGCGCGCTACACGCCCCGACAAGGCCTGGTGAGTGACAAACTCCCGGAAGCGACAAGACGATGGCCGCGGCAAGGCGCTTGCCGCGGCAAGCCCCCACTCCATGCCCGCGCTCCAGCACATCCACCCACGTGTTGCTCCGGGGCCCCTCCCGAGCGCACGTGGCAGGAGGCTGTGCAGCTAGGGGCGTGCGGTGGCACGCAGGCGCTGACAAGACAACCATCGTGGCAAGACGGTGGCGTCCCTAGCGGTCCCTCTCGGTGCTGTCTAGGCGACACAGACGGGCATTTAATGCCCTTGTCCCCTGCCGTCAGGGTTAGGTATGATAGCACTGTAGCAGCTAGCTGTGCCTACTACAACACCTAGCTGTGCCTACCCACGACACCTTTTCCACTTTTGCCCTCCGTTGCCCTATGTCGGTAACCCCTTAAGCATATAAAAGGAGGCCTGGGGCAACGTAGATGGGGGTCGGCCATCTCGAGAGCTCTCGCGAGGTTCAGCAATTCCACACACTCACGCTCGCTCCCGAGCTAGAAATCAATACCAATCCACAAAGCAGGAGTAGGGTTTTACGCATCCGTGCAGCCCGAACCTGGGTAAATTGCTCGCGTGCTTCGCCTCGATTTACTCCTCGCACGACCAACCTCCCGCTTGCTTCGCCTCGATCTGCTCTTTGCGCGACCTCCGCCCCCCGCCGAACCAAAAGGGACCCGGCCCGCCGGTCCCATAGGTGCCCGTGGATCAGAAACCCCGGCATCATTGTTAGACTTGCCTTCAAAGTGAGATTTTCTAAGGTGGTACCGATACTGTCGCAGAGCAGACTGAAAAACATGAGTGCATGCTCATCTAGTTGCATCATCTTTCGGATCCAACTGGAACCTCATATGTTGAAAAAAGAATGTCACTCTTATTAGGAGGAAGCTAGAAGGTATGGGACAGATCAAGACAATATTACTAATTGTGATGAATAACATTACTTACGGATAAATGGTCAAGGAAGGTGTTAAACTGGGTATTGTCTTTCTCATTCCTGTAGTGGATCCATGTTGGGAGGATACATGCATGACACCTAACGGCAACAACTGCCTCTCATACTAACTTGGCTGACTCTATAGCATCACGTGGCCTTTTTAAACCTGCCTCAAAATGGATCTCCATTCTTCCTCCTTTAGATTTTGTTAATCTGTCAAGAATTATCCCTGATGTCTGTTTCCGCTTGCGCCTGGTGCTAGTTCAACAACGAATATGGAAAGTGTTAGTGTACATCAAACTGTGAGAGTACATATAAAGGAGCATGCAACTGCAACTTGACTCGGTCAGGTACCATCTTGGTGTTGATGCTCATGAGGTTCATCTGATCTTGCCAAGTCCTGTTGTGTCAGCAGTGCTTTGGAAGTAGTGTTAGGTGTGAAGGCAGCATGGGAACTGGCCAGTTCCGGAGCAAACGAACGAGTAACTGGTTGAGATGCTGGTACAGTTGAAGCGGATGCTGTAGCTGGTGGAGCAAGTGATACTGTGTTTGTAGATTTAGCCGGTGGACTTGGACCTTCTACTACACTATAAGTACCAGCAGAATCTCGACGGCAGAACCTTTTCCGTTTCACCGGACGAGTAACAACACTCCCTACTATATTATTTTCCTTGCTCCTTTTTGACTTTGCCATGTCAAGCTGTACCCACAACACAAAAGAATAAAATCACTCTTCAGAACTCATTGATGCATGATACAGACAAACAATACTTTGATGTAAGACAACCGTATGAGGATGGAATTTGTAAGAAAAACAGGACGGCATGACATATTCACAGCTACGATGTGCAAACTAAGCAGAAGGATTTTCAAGAAAATAGAAGTAATGCAAGCTAGACACCATATGAAAGATGCAACCAATATTACTCTGCCAAGTTAAAAGTGTCTTGTCATAAGTGGCAATTCGAAAAATTAGAAGCAGTACAACGTAGAAATCAATGCAAGATGCAACCACTATCAAAGTGCCATGTTAAAAGTGTCCAATCATGAGTGACTGATGCAGGATACACAACAACAGTACTTTGATGTAAGAACATGGTATGATAGATAGATGAAGTGTATTCTAGACACAGAAAGCCATGTCATATGCACATGTATAACGTATAAACTCAGCAGGTGCAATTTAATCAAAATAGAAGAAATATAGGCTAAACAACATATGCAACATGAAACCAATTATCACACTGTCAACTTAGAGCAAGCACCTGCGATGGTGGAGTATAGGAGATGAACTCATCATGTATACTTGGGACTTCAACTTCATTAGCAGTAGCAGTGGCAAATCTAGAGAGTCTCTGTTTGCGTCGGTGCGGAGGACCACCAACATCCCCTAACTTACTCTTTTCCTTCCTTTTTTCTGATATTGCCTTATGAAGTCAAAACCACAAGAAGATGAATAAAATTAGCTCTGCATAACTGGTTGATGCATGATACAGACGAACACTGCTTTGATGTAAGGCAAGCGCAGGATAGGAGGATGGAATATATACAAAAAAATACACCGTCTCATATTCACACGTACGACAGGAGGATGGAATATGTATGAAAAAATAGTAAGCGGAAGGTATTTCAACAAAATTAGAAGAAATGAAAGCTAGGAACCATATGAACATGCAACCAATATCACTCTATCAGGTAAAAAGTGTCTCGTCGTAAGAGCCATTTCAAGAAATTAGAAGTAGTACAAGCTAGAAGACAATGCAAGATGCAACCTACATCACAGTCCCAAGTTAAATGTGTCTTATGGGTAAGTGATCGTTGCAGGTATAAGTTGTAAGCTACGCAGATGCGATTCAACATAATCAGAAGCAATACAAACTAGACATCATACGGGAAACGCAACCACATATAACAGTTCCAAGTAAGAGCAAGCACCTGTGATGGTGGAGTAGGGGAGATGTGCTCATCATGTACACGTATGTTGTAGAAACAGGAACACGTGTCATATTCACAGGCATTATGTGTAAAGTAAGCAGATGCAATTCAAGTTAGAAGCAATACAAGCTAGACATCATACGCAACATGCAACCACATATAATAGTGTCAAGTTAGAGCAAGCACCTGTGATGGTGGAGTAGGGAAGATGTGCTCATCATCTACACAGCTACGTTGACTGTCCAGCCTTGTGTTGTCTTGTGAATCTTGTTGGGAGGATGGCGGAGTAGAATCTGTAGAGACCCCCTGTTTGAGTTGCTCCGAAGGACCACCATCATCCACTGCCGGACTAATTTCCATCAGCTATAATGATTTTGCATTGTGAAGTCAAACTGATATGAAAAAGGAATAAAATTCGCTCTTCAGAACTCATTCATGCATGATACTGACGAACACTACTCGGATGAAAGGCAAACACATGATGTGAGGATGGAATATGTATGAAAAACAGGATGGTGTGACATATTCACACCTATGATGTGGTAACTAAGCAGAAGGCATTTCAACAAATTAGAAGCACTCCAAGCTAGAGACCATATGAAAGATGCAACCAACATCACTCTGCCAAGTTCAAACTATATGGCGTTTCAACAAATTAGAAGCGGTACATGCTAGAAATCATATGCAAGACACAACCAATATCACAGTGGCGACTTAAAGGTGCCTTATCGTAAGTGACTGATGCAGGATATGCAAGAATAGTAGTGTGATGTAGAAACAGGAACACATCTCATATTCACAGGCATTATGTGTAAAGTAAGCAAATGCAATTCAACAAAGTTAGAAGAAATACAAGCTAGACATCATACGCAACATGCAACCACATTTAATAGTGCCAAGTTAGAGCAAGCACCTGTGATGGAGGAGTAGGGGAGATGTGCTCATCATCTACACAGCTACATTGACTGTCCAGCCTTGTGTTGTCTTGCGAATCTTGTTGGGAGGATGGCGGAGTAGAATCTGTAGAGACCCCCTGTTTGAGTTGCTCCGAAGGACGACCATCATCCACTGCCAGACTAATTTCCTTCAGTTGTAATGATTTTGCATTGTGAAGTCAAACCGATATGAAAAAGGAATAAAATTCGCTCTTCAGAACTCATTCATGCATGATACTGACGAACACTGCTCGGATGAAAGGCAAACACATGATGCGAAGATGGAATATGTATGAAAAAATGGACTGCTTGACATATTCACACCTATGATGTGGTAACTAAGCAGAAGGCATTTCAACAAATTAGAAACATTGCAAGACACCATATGGAAGGTGCAATCAATATCACTATGCCAAGTTAAAATTGTCTCATCATAGGTGGCGTTCATCAAACTAGAAGCAATACATGCTAGAAATCATATTCAAGACGCAAACCAATATCACACTGCCAACTTAAAGGTGTCCCATCATAAGTGACTGATGTAGGATACACAAGAAGAGTAGTTTCATGTAAGAACATGGTGTGATAGACAGATATAGTATGTACCAAAAATAGGAAAGCGTGGCATATTCACATGTATCATGTGTAAGCTAAGTAGATGTAGTTTACACTAATTAGGAGCAATACGAGCTAGACACCATATGCAACATGCAACCAGATATCACACTGCCAAGTTAGAGCAAGCACCTTGGATGGTGGAGTAGGGGAGCGGAGACTTGGACCTTGTAATGCACTATCAGTACAAGGAGAATCGGTACAGATGCTCCATTTACATTGCTGCAGAGGACCACCATCATCGCCTTCCTTACTCTTTTCCTTCCTCTTTCTTGATTTTGCCTTGTCAAGTCAAACCCACAAGAAAAGGGAATAAAATTTTCTCTTCAGAACTCATTGATGCATGATACTGATGAACACTACTTTCATGTAAGGCAGCCGCATGATAGGAGGATGGAATATATATGAAAAACAGGATGGCGTGACATATTGACATGTATGATGTATAAAGTGTAAACTAAGCACAAGGTGCGTGAACTTGTTAGAATCGATGCAAGCTAGAAACCATATGAAAGATGAAACCAACATCACTCTGCCAAATTAAATGGGTGCCCTAATAAATGTATTTCACCAAATTAGAAGCAATTCATTGCAACAGGCTAGAAATAATATGCAATATGCAACGAATAAAGGTGACTCATCGTAAGTGATTGATGCAGGATACAGAAGAGAGGTAGTTTCATGTAAGAACAAGGTTAACACATAGATGTAGTGTGTACCAAAATAGGAAGGCATGTCATATTCGCAGGTATAGTGTGTAAACTAAGCAGATGTAATTTACCCTAATTAGAAGCATTACAAGCTAGACACTGTATGCAACATGCAACCACATATCGCACTGCGAAGTTAGAGCAAGCACCTGTGATGGTGGTGTAGGGGAAGTGCGGTCTTCAGGTACAGAGCTATGTTCAATATCTTCATTTAGGCTTGCTGTTTCTTGAGAATCATGTGGAGAGGATGAAATTGCATTCTTTATAAGAGTATTACATCTCATATTAACCCACGCGCGTGACTGTCTCATCATAAGCGATAGACGCAGGCAGGATACACAAGAACAGTAGTTTGATGTAAGAACATGGTGTGATAGGCAGATGTAGTATGTACCAAAAACAGGAAGGCGTGTCATATTCACATGTATAATGTGTAAGCTAAGGAGATGCAATTTAACAAATTAGGAGCATTGATGAGGGATACACAAGAAAAGTGCCTTATCATAAGATATAGTATGTACCAAAAATAGGAAAGCGTGTCATATTCACATGTATCATGTGTAAGCTAAGCAGATGCAGTTTACACTAATTAGGAGCAATACGAGCTAGAAACTATATGCAACATGCAACCAGATATCACACTGTCAAGTTAGAGCAAGCACCTTGGATGGTGGAGTAGGGGAGCGGAGACTTGGACCTTGTAATGCACTATCAGTACAAGGAGAATCGGTACATATGCTCCGTTTACGTTGTTGTAGAGGACCACCATCATCGCCTTCCTTACTCTTTTCCTTCCTCTTTCTTGATTTTGCCTTGTCAAGTCAAACCCACAAGAAAAAGAAATAAAATTTGCTCTTCAGAACTCATTGATGCATGATACTGACGAACACTACTTTCATGTAAGACGAACACTACATATCACACTGCCAAGTAAGAGCAAGCACCTGCGATGGTGGTGTGGGGGAATTGCGGTGATCAACTAGAGAGCTACGTTGACTATCTTCATTTAGCCTTGTTGTTTCTTGAGAATCATGTGGGGAGGATGACACTGCACTCTTTAAACGAGTATGGCGTCTCACAGAAACCCACCCGGGTGACTGTCTCATCATAAGTGATTGACGAGGGATACAAAAGAGCATTAGTTTGATGCATGAACATGGTTAATAGATATATGTAGTATGTATCAAAAACAGGAAGGCATGTCATTATCAAAGGTATAATGTGTAAAGTAAGCAGATGCAATTTAACCAAATTGGAAGCAATACAAGCTAGACACCATATGCAAAATGCAACCACATTTGACAGCGCGAAGTTAAAGCAAGCACCTGGGATGGTTGTGTGTGGGAATTGAGATCATCAACTGCAGAGCTAAGTTTACTATCTCCAACTGCTGACACTGCACCCGTTAGAGGGCTGGAACACTTAGTGCTTATCTTCGAATAACACTGGAGCGACTTTTGTCTTTTCTTTTATGCATTCATCAACACTGCGTCAGAGTCTGAAATACCCATGCATAAAAAACAATAGTGTGAGTATGGGTGAAGTGTGTGCACAATTAGTACAGTGTAAAGGTAGCAGATAGCATATCGGTGAGAAATAAATGACGGGAGACATATGATAGCTCTACAACATGCATGGCACACTAAATTACTACAGGATTCTATGGAAATAACAGTCTACTGAAAGCAAATAGGTCAGTCCATTTTTTCTGCACCGTCCGATGTACAAAGAACGGGCAGATCGCCTTCATCGACCTCCAGCGAGTCAGTGTTGACGATCTTCCTCGAAACGCCAGCGACCACCGGCCCAGTATTCCTCCCCTTCCTGCGCCCTCCCCTCAACCTCACCGCACCACCGTGCTTGGTACCGCCCCCGGCCATCCATTCAAGCCCCGTCGACCTCCAGATCGGGCGCAAGCAGCTCCTGCGCCCCACACCCCTATGATAGACACCGATGCGCCACTTCCCCAGGGAACAGGCGGACTAGGTGCTCCACGCGCCTAAGCGGGTGCTGCTTCTTTTAATTGCAGTTCGACTAACCCTGAATTGAAATCCAGGCAGGCTACTGACCTCTAGCAAAGGTGAAATAGTAAAAGGGATGAAACCTTGTGCATTTAGTATCACGAAGAAGATGCAGTAAGAAGCGCTCAACTAGTTTCTTTCATGGGATGAATATGGTGTGAGCGGAGACGTAAGATTTGCACGAATAAGGGAAGAGGAGTACCTCTTTCCTCTGGCAGTGTTGTGTCCTCCTTTTGTTTTTCCGACGATCTTCTTGTTGTTCGCCGGAAACCAAAAGTTGTGGAGGACGGTGTAGCCTTGGACGAACCCATGGCCAAGTTGTTGAGTGTGGTGCGGTGGCCGTCTGTCGGCGGCGGGGAAGCAGATCTGAGGCGGCAAACAATGGCGTAGCGGGAACAGCTCTGGTGCGGTGGACGGTTGCGACAGTGGAGCCGCAGCAGTGAGGCGCAGGACGGTGTGGTCGGAGTGGTTCTGGTACGGTGCACGTCGGCGTCGGCGTCGTGGAGGCAGCTCTGCCTCAGCTTAAGCTGCTAAGTCCTTGAGGGCGTTGCGGTTGCAGTTGCATTGGACGACGACGTCGGGGTACCGGCTCCGGCGTGATGGAGGAGGGCGGCGGTGGATTGGCTGCTATGGGGTGGAGGACGAAGGAGGCTGGGGTTTCGCGGCTGGTGGAGAGGGCGTTTTCGCGCCCACGGAGTATGAATGGGGAAACGGAGGGAGGCGGGGAACTAAGGGGGAACAATGTTTCAGTTTGAGACGCGCTTGTTTGAAATTTGGGGAAAGTTACAAACTTTCCTCCCATCTAAAATTTCGGACATATTGCGGGTTGGGGGTAGGACAGTCATGTCAGGTGTCCCAAATGTGGGCGGGATAGATTTCGGCTGAGCGCTTGGGTAGGCGCCCACGGCGTATGAATGCTTCTCTGGCGTCTTGGTGAAGTTACAAACCTACCCCAGTTTAGACCTTTGGACATTGGGCCGATAGGCTACACGGGCCAGAGTCAGGACAGTAATTTCCTACCACCAAAACATTAGTCTCGTGCGGTTTCGGGTGACTAGAGGCCTATTTGGCGCTTCGTTCAATATTTGGGAGTAGAAGCATTAGGCCTCCTTTGGTTTGTAGGATTTTTGTAGGAATTCTATAGGATAGGATTTGCAAAGGAAAAATTCCTTTGAAGCCCTTTGGTTTGTAGGAATGGATTCCTATTCCTATGTAGGATAGGAATCAATCCTTCACGTTTTGGAGGAAAAAAACATTAGCCTAGACTCAATGGAAAAAATCCTATCCTACGAACCAAATGACATCTCTTTCTCTATAGGAATTGACATGCATGTCATCTCACTTCCTATGATTTTCCTATTCCTATAAAATTCCTATCCTATGAACCAAAGAAGGCCTTAACGTTTTCGGTTCTCTTGAATTGAACTTTCAGGATTTGTCAAACTTCACAAATCTTTACTCTTGAAAATCCTAAAGCTACTATTATTTTGGAATGGAGGGGGTACATTTGAATATACATTGTACATGAGTATATATTAAAAAATATGCAACTTACCTCAGTTCATGCATGGTTCCAGATATAATCTCCTTGGTTGCAAAAAAAGTTAGATATGCGTATGAATATATATAGCATGTTCAAACTCACAACAAAGATTGATGCCCCCTTTTACATCTGATTTACAAATGCCATTATCTCGGGTTCAAATAGATGAATGCACTTCCTATGAATTCGAATCTTCGAAACCCCTTTTATGTTGAATTTGACATGTATTCTATTTCGTAGCTAGCAATTTGGAATGTATCCATGCAAGTGACAAATGTATAAATTGCTTCACACTAACAACATGGAGTGCACTAATTAATGTTTATATATGAATTGCAAAAGCATCCATTGCCTGTATTTCAAACCGCTCTCACTCTATGGATCGATAATATGAAATAAACACATGCACATGCTAGAATTCAATTGCAGTTAAAGAAAGAGCCTACTCCTAGTACTATATATTAGTGATAGGGGTGTGTACAAAGTACACGTGAATACCAGGCATTGTGCGTGTGTGTATATTATCGACGAACTAGCCCCCAAGCTTGTATAACATACTAAGGGCGTAGGGTTACAAATCATATATAGTCAGCTTATCACCAGTGGGGATAGAGTCCTCCGCGACTCTGGTAGCTTCATGTTGTACGCCGAGTCCTCCACATGGGTCTTCGTATAACACGTCTCGGTCCAACCTATATGTGGCGCAGGATGGAACCGACCCATGAGTCTTCATGATGACCCACCACAACTAGAAATGATGTGCCCACCACACCACACACGCAATCGGCCACTAAGAAAATAAGCATATATGATAGTATAACGGTATCTAGCTCACGATACGTCTCCATATTTTGTTGATGACACTGACGGACTTTGCATTTGATGCATGCTCCGTATTTTGTTGACGACACTTACGGTCATTGTATTTGAAGCGAAAGCACGATATGGTCACTGGACTTCAGAATAAGCTCATCACGGTCACCACATACATTTTGTCGTGCTAACCAACATGTGGTTGGATGGTTAGAGGACAGTGGTTTCTCGAGCCCACCAAGGTTAAAGTCCCGGTGCTTGCATTTATCTTGTGTTAATTTCAGTATTTTCCGGCGACGTACGTTCAGTGGGAGGAGACGTTCCACTTGACTATGAGGCACCTATGGTGACTTCGTAAAATCTCAAGATCATATATGATGGCCCACTCTCTCGAAGGTGCTCATAGGGGTAGGGTTCACGTGTGTGCGCTTATAGCGGTGAGTGCTTGTGCGTATATATGAGCCCTTGCGTCTGTATCATGTTAAACAAATACATATCATGATTATATGGTCACTGGCTCACCTGTACAACTCCGTATTTTGTTGATGACACAATCAATTGACCAATCAAACGTTCCACGCGGCGCAACTAGTGTTGCACCATCGGGGCGCGTAACCGTGGGGCCCACCTGTCAGCTCGTATATGAAAGAAAGAAATGGTAGTTTGAGTGTGTACTGTGTTAATAAAATAGGAGTACATTTTAGGGTGATCATACGGTCACTGGCTCACCATACAGCTCCGTAATTTGTTGATAACACGATCAATTGACCAGTCAAATGGTCCACATTCAGTAGCGCACATTACCATAGGGCCCACCCGTCAGCGCGTATATGAAGGACAGAAATGGTAATAAATTAGTGGTCGGTGGGTATTCGAAGTCGTGAGACCTCTAGTTGGCAGTCACCGAAGGTTGGGGGGAGTTCATTGGGCGGTGGGTGGGGATCCCCGGAGAAAAAGCTCGGGGGGGGGGGGGGGCTGGAGGGATGGCCGGTGCGGTGGCGGACCAGCGGTGGGGAGTGGTTTCGGGGAGGGCGGGCCGGCCGCGGGCGGCGGGGGCTGGTGGTTCGGTCGGTGGTGACTGGCGGCTCAGGGGGGTGGAGTTTGATGATAAACTGGAGGCCCTTGATTTCGTATCCAACGGCTGGAAAATCTAATGACTAGAGATGAAAAAGTCAGTCGACTGACATGTAGCCTCACCCCATACGCACACATGCACGCACGCAAGACACGCACGCATGTAGGCGTGCAACACTAACACATACACACACACGCATGCTGGCGTGCAACACTGACACGTACACATGCACTCACGAACACACGCACGTACGCACCCATGCATGCAACATTGAAACGTACCCTTGCACACACGCAACACTCGCATGCCTGCATGCACATAGCACACGACGCAAGACACACGTTCAACCTATACGTGCATGCACCCTTTGTTAAGGACATGGATTGTTACGGGTATTAATCAATCTTATCTGTGATAAGCAGAACATTGATGTTTGCAGCGGTCTTTACAAATCACAACGTATCAAACGGGCTATCAACATAGTTGGCTTATCTACATGAAAAAGATGACGTCACACTCAATGAACAATCATCAGTTTATGAAATGCCTGCTTCTGACTGCCCTGGCCCACCAAAGGTTCCTCTGCTATGCGCTGCCTGCGTTGGGTCACTGACATGCATGCCATGCACCCAAAGAGCCCACATGTCAGTGGAAGAACGGCCTGGTGTCCTAGGTCAGAGTCGAGGGCGCCACTCGCAGCACGCCCAGCTGAACACGCCTCCGTGCCGCATTCAAACGCCTCCATGAAACCCGCCCGTGTGGAAGCCGAGAAACCCACTCTGGACACACGTCCGTTCATGACTGGGCCGCTCCCCTATCTCCTCCACCATTTTGTCTACTCTTACAATGGCTTACGAAGACTAGTTATTCCGCATCCAAGCCGGCTGGGTAGCCCGCCGGATACGAGCTATGCAGCTCGCTGATCCACCTCCCTCCCCTCGCCCGACGGAGCCAGTTGCCGCCCCAAGCCGTGGAATTTTTCCGTGTGTTTTTTTCATGGACAAGCAAGATGCCCGTGCATTGCATGGAACATCAAGATGCATTTTTTTACAAACTCTCGCATGCATGCAAGGGATAATTAATGTCCTCCTTTGCTAGTACCACGAGGCAAACACCACTAATATTGCATCGATTAGTGTTAGTGGCCTTGTATATCTGCAAATTGTAATTTTGATAGTGGCCCCTTGTATATAAAAATGGAGGGAGAAAGATGAGAGATAAGGTGAGCAGGAGTGGGGCGTCGTGGTGACTGGTGGTCGGACTGGGCGGAGGCATGGGGATGGACGGCGCATTATGTCTAGGTTTGTATCTCTCTCACACACACACGTAGGTGGGGGGCGTGCACGAAGAGAAGAGGTGCACACGCGGCGCACGTCACTACAAAAAAAAAAGACACATCCGTGACATTTTGGGCCGAACGAAAATTCTTTCTGTCATACATATGACACTTCTATGACGATAATTGTGACAAAACCCGGTATCATCATAGATGTGGTGGGCTCCTACTTCTATGACAAAAAATCATGACAGAAAATGGGCTTTTCGTCCTGGGCGGGCCGGAGACGCAGCTGCATGACATTCTTTGGGCCGTCCATGACGGAAAAACCGTGGTAGAAGCGAGGAGGAAGAAAATTTCGGGGAGTTCCCGGTTACGGTGGGACGTCGGGGGCCGAGCGATGCGCGATTCTCTTGTACACGTATGCGCGTGTGTGCGAGGCATTGGCTCTAACTGAACCCGAGCGAGGCATTGGGCTCTAACTGAACCCGAGCGATTGCACTGCAGGCTACGTGTTACTGAACCCGAGCGATCGATCGATGGCTGTTAATTGAACCCGATCAAGCGATTCCTTGGCTACTGCTGCTAACTGAAGCCGATCGATGGGATGAACAGTGAGCGTTGCGGGGGGGTTGGATGAGCAGTGAGCGGTGGCGTTGCCTCTGGATGAATAGGACCCGGTGGTGTGGTGGAGGGCTGGATGAATAGTAGACGGTGGAGGGGTGCCCATGGAGGGGTGGATGAACAGGACCCCGTGGTGTGGAGGGCAGGATGAACAGTAGACGGTGGAGGGGTGCCCGTGGAGGGGTGGTTGAACAGGACCCCGTGGTGTGGAGGGCTGGATGAACAGTAGACGGTGGAGGGGTGGTTGAACAGTAGCCGGTGGAGTAGCGTGCGGTGGAGGCTAGATCAACAGGAGCCCGTGGAGGCTGGAGGAGGTCGACGGTGGATGAACAGTAGCTCATGGAGGCTGGAGGGGGTCGACGGTGGAGATGAACAGTATCACGTGGAGTCCCTTTTTGCGGTACGCCACACCCCTCCCGATGAACAGGACCCCCGTTTCGACCGTAGCGCTCCAACACAAGTCCGTTTCCTCCATTTTGTGGTACGCCACACCCCTCCCGATCAACAGGACCCCCGTTTCAACCGTAGGAGGTCCGTTTCCTCTATTTTGCGGTACACCACACCCCTCCCGATAAACAGGACCCCCGTTTCGACCGTAGGAGGTCCGTTTCCTCCGTTTTGCGGTACGCCACACCCCTCCCGATCAACATGCCCCCGTTTCGATCGTAGGAGGTCTGTTTCCTCCGTTGTGCGGTACGCCAGGCCTCGTTTCCATCGCCTCTTCCGTCCAAGCCCTCCCGATGAACACGACCACGCATTCCGTTCCGACCCATGAACACGACGACGACGCTGTTTCTCCGTTCTGACCCAGCCATGTACACGAGCCCTCGCCGTACGTATGCGTGAGTAGGCGTTTGAGACCCCGCCCGTATGTACACATACGTGGCCGTATTTTCTTTATTGCACCCTGGCCATTGTACGTACGTGTACATGCTAACGTGCGTGCCTCTACTACGACACGTGCGCGCCTCTACATCGACCAGTATGTACGTACACGTTCGCGACCAGAATGTCAATGCTACGTACGCTTCGACCAGGTGGGTCCCGACTGTTAGGCACTTCCTTGCCTACGAAGATGTAGCTGGTGGGTCCCAACAGTCAGGGGGCGAATCGTTTTTTTTTGCCCAGACGCACTTCCTTGCATGCGAAGATGTAGCTGGTGGGTCCCAGCAGTCGGGGGGCTCGTGGGTCCCAGCAGTCAGGGGGGAGAATCGTTTTGGTTTTTTTTGCCCGGACGCACTTCCTTGCATGCGGAGATGTAGCTGGTGGGTCCCAGCAGTCAGGGGGGCAAATCGTTTTTTTTGCCTGGACGCACTTCCTTGCGTGCGAAGGTGTAGCTGGTGGGTCCCAGCAGTCAGGGGGAAACATTTTTTTCGCGAAATACGGTGGCCCGTCCGGTGGGTCCCTGCTGTCAGGTGGAGGAATCATTATTTTCCATGTAATAAGGAGGCACTTCCTTGCTGCCGCCGTGGACCCAGCTGTCAGCCTCTCCACGTACAGTCCACGTCCGATGGAAGTCGTTCCTTGACCACGTTGACCACGCCACGCCGAGAGCACCAGGGCAGTGGACGACGACGAGGCCTAGGAAGGGGACGACGGGGAGCCGGGGAAGACGCGGCAGTGGAAGCCCCCGCACGTGGAGAGGAGTACGAGGGTTCACTGGTTCGGCTGCGGTGTGAGGCTGCCGTCACCGCAGGGCCTGGCCAGCGGTGGGAATAGTAGGGGGCGGTGAGGCCTCCGCGGTAGCACAGCCGACCACGGGAGGCAGGAGCATGCGGCACGACCGGCGCTGGTTTGGGCGGCTGGAGCAAGAAGACCAGAGGTTGAAGAAGCACTACGGCCGTTGGATGGACATCGTACGGTCAATGGAGCTAGAATCGTTCATATTGACTAAGTTGACAAAGCCCTTCGTCCCCGTCAACTAAGTTGGCCCACAAGTCAGCCTCCCAGCAAGGTGGGTCCCAGCTAGCTAGGGGAGTACTCATTTTTTTGTGCGTAATAAGGAGGCACTTCCGGTGGGTCCGAGCTGACAGCGGGGGGAACGTTTTTTTTGCGAAATACGGTGGCCCATCCGGTGGGTCCCAGCAGTCAGGGGGAAATGATTTTTTTTGCAAAATACTAGTGGCCCGTCCGGTGGGTCCCTGCTGTCAGGTGGAGGAATAATTATTTCGCACGTAATAAGGAGGCACTTCCTTGCTGCGGCCGTGGACCCAGCTGTCAGCCTTTCCACGTACAGTCCACGTCCGATGGAAGCCATTCCTTGACCACGTTGACCATGCCGTGCCGAGCACACCAGGGCTATATATAATAATTTATATATAGCTCATGAAAACTTCTTATGCAATTTATTGCAGTCGTTTTTTTTGGTTGGCCAGGGCCAATTTCGCATATTTCTGTGGGTTCCAAACTATTTTTAATACCGAAATTTCCAGCCAGATTTAAAGTACTTTGAAGATATATTTAAATTAGGTTAATGCCCAGTGAAATAGTAATCTGAAAATGTGATAAAATTCATAAATTATAAATTAATTGCCAATTTGTCATCTGGTTTTATATTTACAACCCATTTCATATTACTTTCAAGATTTGTAGGCGTCTTGAAAGAGTTGCAGCTCATCAGGGCATAGAAAAATAAGTAGGCCTGGACTGGGTATTCTACAGAAAAAATAAACTGGGCTCATTTTCACAAAGAAAAAATAGCTGGGCTGGTCACATGGTGAACATAAAATATAAGCCTGGGCTAGACGGGCCACAGCCCAGTTCAATCCCTACTCCAACAATACCAAACAAAAAAATACTGCTCGAGTAGCTATGTCCCAGGTGTCAGCCGATCTTGTGTTGTTCTCTTGTCTATTGACTATATACACTCATAATGTCGTGGGTCCAAGATGTCAGGAAAACACTAGGAGGAAGCATTTTATTTTTCCATACGCTGACGTGGTGGGCCCCTACTGTCATCCTCTCCACGTACTTCTGCCGATTCCTATTGTTTGTTGACCATGTTGAAAATGTGAGAGGGTGGCGCCGCGGCGAGCGCACCAAAGTGCGCGGAGGACATCGGCGTTAAGGATTTAGGAGACAGTGGGGCGGCGATGCGTGCGCTGAGGCGCAGCCAGCCGTGGGAGGCGGAAGCAGGCGGCCCCGCCAGCGCTGGTTTGGTTTTGGCGGCTGGATGAAGACAGGACTGAAGAAACACGATAGACTGTAAAAGTAGCAGGAGTACTTAACAACCTTAACTGAAACCAGCAGGGGCACTTAACAACCAAAGCTGAAAGCAGTATGAGTACTTATATAGGTTCAACCGTACAAAGCACGCCTCGAACAGTGCTACTTTGCCTACAGTTAACCAAGGGTGAGGCCGCCAAGCCCCAGGACAAGGCCCAGGCGCCACCCCGCGCATCCACAACCTTTTGAAAGCGGCTTCATCTCGCAACGTGGTCAATAAATACGATATTCGCTTTAGAGCCATGGAAAAGCATGAACATAATCTTCTGTCCTATTCTCCAAGATGGACGGGCCTTCATTATTTGAGACCACCCATGAATAAGTATCTTTTCACCTCCAAGGGGAATTGAGTAGGTCGACATATACATCATGTTGTGACCAAGCGCAAGTCTGACCCGACCATGGTCACGCATCTGTATAGGAACAATAGAACTCGGCAGTTCCTGTTTCAAGAAGATCACAGCTGTAAAATTATGTATAAGCAATAGCTTATGAACAACATATATAACAGAAAACAGCTCGTACCATAAGTTTCTCGACACAGTTGGACCTGTTCAACGAGTGCAGCAGTGGCACACATATCCCACGTGGCCTTCCACCATTGAAACGCCCCACAAGGACCTCAAGACGATTAATAAAGTGTAGGAACTTGTGGATGTCGATCCAGTCAACTTCAGTGCCATTAGTAACAGCCAAGTTATTATAGAGTAACAAACGAGCAGACTGCTTAACTCTGAAAAAACCTACACGTGCCACCAATTATAAGAAAATATTAGTTAGAAGTAGCATCTTCGTGAGAGATTCGTTGCTGCTTCTAAAGTTAAATTGTGATTAGTTAGACAGAATAGGTGGATTAAGAAGTAATCGAGGCAACAAGCAAGAACCAGATACAAAACTAACATGGGTGAACAATTGGAACGACGTCGGGGTGGAAGATCGCAGTGAAGATGAGACCAGGTTCTGCTATTTCCATCAACATTCGTGCGCCAACTTTCAGTCCGTAACACTTGAGAAAGTTTATCCAAGTTCGGCCATAAAAAAAGAAGCGATCTTCTTGGTTCATGAACCCAACTCGGAACTTATATCCATGGCTTGTCTTCACTGTGACCATTAAACTAGTGTATTCAGTTATGGAAAGGCCGAGCATCTTGAGTACATGTGTTCTGGCAGAGCAAATAATACAGTGCAGGAAAAATAATATGAGAACACAGCATGTTCAAAAAACCCCACCCTCCTGGATAGAAAAGAGGATTCTAGGAACATACTGTGCGCGTTTCAAAATGCTGTGTTAGGATGAGAAGGAACAAGTGTGGCGTCTCGCCGAGGGCGCAGAAACCTGTAGGGTACTCGCACTTTGGGCACCGCACATCAAACACACTAGATTCAGTAGGAAGAAAAATGCATCAACAGCGGTGGCTGCCATCCTAGGATTACCTGCGACCAAGGGACTTGGGTTTATCGGGGATGGATGAAGAATTCGTACCTGGTTCTCCATGAGAAAACCCTATGCAATCGCCGAGAGGGGGTTTTCTCTGAACAAGCAGACGGGGGAGAAGGGGATTCAGGTCCAGTGAAATATTGCCGCTTCGTCCGTCCAGCTTACTGCTAAAGCTGGAAAGGGGGGTTATGATTTGACGGCTCATTGGGCATTACTGCGGCCCTACGACCGGGGTGTGTCTACCGTGAAGTTGTGCACTCTAATTTGTGCATATGGCACGTGGACCCCGTTGCCGGTTGCCCCACATATCAGCGAAAGGAAGTAGAAAGATAGGAGTAACTAGTTACACATAAATATATTTTTTGACAGAGAGATACTCCCTCTATGAAAAAGTATACAAATCTTTTATATCACAGGTTCACCTTGCCGAGAAATATACTCCCTCTGCAACGCACGGGCATTATGGGGGTTCAGCTTTTTTTATGGGGGTTCAGCTGAGAATATAATACTCAGATAGGCTCACGGTTCTGGAATTTGGGCCGCAGGCCGACCCTGCATGTTTGGGGGCCCATGTGTTCTACCTCAGCGCTTTTCATATTGCAAGCGATCGGTACGGCGCTGGTTTTAGATGTTGTCGCAAGGCGAATACACAAAATTGAATAAAGCACGACAGCTGTTGGAATGAAATCGAACGACAGTTCCTAACCATCAATCAGAGTTGCAATTCTATCAACGATATACCATGTGATAAATAATACTGTCGTACTACTTATACACACAGGACACTTGTTTCACCATGCCAGATTATTACATCAAAATCTCTCGGAGGATAGATCAGTTCGGCAGTTGCGTGCTGCTAATTTCAAAGTTGATTTGGACCAGCTCTCCTTGCCGAGAAAGTTCGATTTTGACATCATCCCCTACCGCAAGATATGATTTAGATTTGAACCTTGACCATCCTTTAGTATCAATCATCATGCGACGATCCTTTGTACTTACGGTATATTGAGCAGGTTCATTCACACGAAGGTTGTGCATGGTAAGAGAAACTTGGTCGCGGTCGCCCCGATTGTTGAACGACTCCCTCGTTGCTCTAGGAATTCTCTGTTTGCAAACAAGAAGACATAACCAAATAGTTAGATCAACATAGTGAATCATGTGAAACAACATGGAAAGAAAAAAGAACAAAGCACTTGGGCGGCCAATGCTTACCAAGAAGGTGGACATGTCGGTTTTTGTAAGGACTTTGGTATATGAAGTGCGAACTGCAGCCCAGTCTATTGCCGGTGCAATTGCACGGGCCGGAGCAGATGCAAGTGTTGGTGCAGGTGCCGAAGCCGCCGCTGCTGCCGGAGATGGTGCTCCTTGTAGAGCTGGTGCCGGTGTCGGAGCAGGTGCTGGTGTCGATGCTCGATCCTCCGGTAGATCAGACTAATCCGCTGACGCGGTCGGTGCCCAATCCTTAGCTGGATCAGACTGAGTTGCTGCCGCTGTCAGTGCTAGAGCAACTACCGGTGCTCGATCTGTGCGAGACAGCGGTGATCGTGTCTGGTCTGCTATGATCAGCTTTCTAACTTGACTAGGATCCGTGACCGTGATCCAGTTTTTTTCTTCATTTCTTTTAAACGTGAGAAGGACTAATTGTGGCGTTTTTGTTAAACCAAACTGCAGTTCATCATAGGGATTCAGCTTGTACTCAGACAACAGACTGATCCAATTTTTTCCAGTAATATAAGTGATGGACAGTGCCTTCATTACTGACACGACATAAGAAGTGAAACCTGCAAAAATAGCCATCGTAGAGCAAACCAAACGGTTTATTCTGTGATGAATGTCACATGGCAAAACCTGCATCGTAAAATTGCAAGAAAAGAAAGAAAACATGACATTAAATCAATAAGATTTAGACAGTAAATCAATAAGATTTACTTGATGTGACACGAGTGAATCCTTACCAGGAAATCACTATGTTGAAGTACTAAACAGAAGATTGATCGTCCAACTATGCGTGGCATGCAGGGGCCCTGCCTACTCCCACAAGCAGGACAGTCCAAAGGTCGTGACAAATCGTATGGACCGAACATCCATGGGACTGGGAATCCTGGTGGGTGTGATAAACCCTGCAATGCATACAGATATTGGAGTGTAACCATAATTGATAAACTGTCCTCACAAAAAATATGATCTGGATACTTCAAAATATGAAGACTGAATTGAGTGGACAGACATTAACATAGACCGTTCTCAGGACTGACCACACACCAAAAGCGGCAGTACTAATAAACAATACAGGGTTCACAAACACAAATCAAGTACTGAACAATAGTACTTACTACAGACAAGCAAAGTTGCACTAACTAAACTCTGCAGACTATTTCTTGCCACCGACCTACGGGATGAACCCAGCATAACTGACTAGGCCATGGACTTTGTGTGACATGTCTACACGCACCATCACCATCTTGTCAACCTTGGAGAACCTAATAGAGTGGTCTTTCCACTCATAAACATGATGATGAAGACAGGCCGCATCAGATTTGTTGGGAAGCTTTACAAGAACCACACCCTTCGTAATCGAAGGCACAACCAGGAAATTGTTGTGGTCAAGTATAGCCTCGAGAACACGCCTGACAACAATCCTATAGGAAAACACTAGTTTAGGACACGTGGCAACAAGGACACAACAGCTGGATAGTTCAGCAGTAGAACTCATCATCAGGTCTTCCAGTTCACACGACATGACTTTGAGAACTTCATCTCCACCGGGGACCTGGTTCTAATTCAAACAGAAACCATATTTTATTACTACCTACGTTCAGAAATATAAGATGATTTTCGATATTATACTCCATATATGACTACATATACGCACAGAAATGAGTGAACAAAGACACTAGAACATGCCTTCAAAGGCATGAGAGCAGAGGGATTACATGAAAAATCCATAACACAAGTTACTGAGGCAAATATACCCTCTTAAAAGGTAGCATTGATGTTCATAAAGTACTCCCTCCGTCCCAAAATTCTTGTCTTAGATTTGTCTAGATACAGATGTATCAAGTCACATTTTAGTATTAGATACATCCGTATCTAGACAAATCTAAGACAAGAAATTTGGGACAGAGGGAGTAGTTGAAAGTAATCTATAAGAAATCAGTGTCAACCTCTCGCATGTTTTGGTCAAAAGAGGAATTTAGAACCGTCATTTGGCACACAAAAATCACATGCAAGATCACACAGAAAGTTGTACTACTAGTACTAGTACTGCGTGTTAGATGAAAAAACACGATCAAGATCGAGAAAAAGATCGTCAAAAAGAGATATTACCTGGAATTGCTTAATGAGGGATCCTGGAGAGGGGGGCTTGGATAGGGCGATGGCTTTGAGCTTGTCTGCGGTAGTCTCAGCGGGGTGCTTGCGCTTCTTCGTACAATGAGCATCGACGGTTTTGGCCAGAGCCATAGACATCACTTCGGCCGGTGCTCCAGCGTCCATCAAGAAACTGTCAAATAGAAATAAAAGAAAAGAAACCATAATCACAAACCCAAAAGAAGAAAAGAGAGGGAGTTATAGGATCAGTCTCGGGGTTGCAAGACCGGGCCTTGGCCAGAATCAACACCATTGATGCACTCACCTTTCCTTCTTTGGGAGAGAAGAACAATGGCAGAAGCAGGTCGGGGTTTTCTTGAAGAAATGAGGAACAAGATGAGGCAGAAGCGAGGGTTGGGTAGAGAGGAAGCTGAGAGAGAAGAGTGAAATGATGGTTGCTTCGTCCGTCTAACTTACTGCTGGAAAGGAGGGGGTTTTGTGATTTGACGGCTCATTGGGCATTACTGCGGCACTTCGATCGGGGTAGTCTACTGTCACTCTACTACGGAGTAATTTAGTGCATGGCTGGTGGACCCCGATGCTGGCTGTCCCACACGTCGGCGAAAGTGAGTAATTTAGTGCATGGCTGGAGGAGGATCCGCACAGTAGAGCGTGTCCACTGTTTTTCAAAAGAAAAAATGATTACAGCAAGCGTTTCCACTCTTACGACGGAATAGTGCGAAACACGCCGGCCACTTGAACATACACAGTGCTCCTACTACTAGGCATGTGCAGTGGTTCATACGTCAGTACTACACAATCTTATTGCTAGTGTAGTAAGATATGACGATAAGAAATGATGTTCTGCGCATGTCAACTACTCCTATATGTAACAAATACACAAAGAGGAAACAACTATATTGAGATGAGAATGCAACCAAACACACCCACATGCTTTGTGCTACAGTGACTGATCTGCACCGTCCGAGTTTGATCCAACGGTCAAGTTGCGCCGAGACATGGACATGCCCATGCAGAGGGCGCCTAAACACCACCGAAGTTCCTCTGCTTCTCGAGGCGCACGACCTTCGTGATGCAAGGTGCAACCGCCCACAGAGCCCGCTCCCGGTCGACGGGAGCCCGCTCGTCAAAGACGGCGTCCAATGGCACGAATGGATTCCGGTGACGGAGCCCTGAAAGGATTCGCCCGGCAACGGCGACGGCAGCCCGCGACCCCTCCTTGTCCAGCTCAGCCCCCACCATTGCGCGGAGACGACTCAGCTCCTCGGAGATATAGGTGAAGAAGGAGACCAGGTCAGGAAGCCGCAGCTCGTTGAAGTCGACCCGGTGGTCGAACAGGTTTAGCCCGACGGCCGGCATCATCACGCTGGCACGACGGTAGGCATCGCGCAGCCGCAACACGTGCGTGGCAACTTGGTTCACCAAGTAGCTGAGGCGATCCTAGACCTCGTCATGATCGGCCCGCTCACGCTCCAACCGGCTCCCCTGACGGCCTATTGTATCTCCCGCTTTCTGCAGCAACGCCGCCAACGCCCCGAGCATCTTTGTGGTGGACGCCTGCTGCTTTCGAAGCTCCGTGAACTCCCGCACATAACAGAGGAGCATGGCACTCCTCTCCTCCTTGAGCTCACGGAGCTCCACGTCCTTGGCCCTGAGCTACGCATCCTTGGCATGGAGCTCCTGTGTTAGGAGCCTCACCTCGGACTCCGTGATCTGTTGTGCCGCCATGGCACCAGGTAGAAGCAATGGGGAGAGGAAGCAAAGGGGGCGAAACGGCTGAAAGGCAATGCAATCTACGGGAAGGCGGAGGGAGCGGGAAATCTTTTGGTTTTCACCACGGTAAAACACCAGTCGACGACTTCTCACATTAGGGAGCGGTGGGTTTTTACAGGCGGAGTCATCGTGAGTAATTGCTGCCGCGGCTGCTCCCGTCCATCAAAAAATTAAAAATCCTGCCGTGCTTGCTCCCGTCAATCAAAAAAATAAAAATCCTACCGCACCCAAACACGAGAGCAACGTCGCGGTGGATATTTATATTTACCTGCCGGCAAGTAGATAAAAAAGGGGTGAAAAAACAAATGTGGCGGCGGCCTAGCTAATCGGTCAAACTAGCCCAACTAGCTAGTCACCGTGCTTCACTGATGTACTCGGCGGGAAAGGTGGTATTTCGTGATTTGATGACTCATTTACTTGCTTCGGCGCTATGACCGAGGAGGACCCAGAAAACGCGTGGTAGGGAGTCCCACGTCAGGAAGAATATATGCGTGCACCACCCGGGAGGACCCCGAAACCGCGCGGTAGGGTGTGCCACGTCTCGGCACGGAGGAAAAATGTGCGTGTAAAAATATACTATATCAGACGTAGTACCTATGGTTCGACCTCGGGACCCAGCCAGTTGGTCAAAAACACCCCACTAGCCACATAGCTTCATCATGCAAACGTGGCACGGAGAATAGATGTGGTTAGCTCCGTCTCGACCAGCCACAACGTCTCTTGTTCTAGGCGATTCTTCTATTTTCCAAGCTTTTTTTATTTGTAATAACACCACAGCAAGCTAGCGCCGCTCTTCGTGTGTGCCCGTGCAAAGGTTAGACGATGGAGAGAAGAGAGATTGAGATCGCAGACCTGGGACCCACCAGTAAGTGAGACAACGGTCATGCACGTGCTGACGAGGCACTCCCTCTACTCTACTCAACGAAAGTACTGTATAAATAAATTCAAGTTATGGGACAAAGCCAACAACCGTTCGTTTTTTCAGGCTATCGACTTACGCTTTGTAGTCCAGGTTGCCAGTTCGAATCTCGTCTTTCAGATTTGTTAGTTTTAGGTCCAAATTTGATTAATGACAAGTGGGACCCCCGTGTGTTGTTCCGATATTTCAGTGTAGGATGGTTTTTTTGAACAAACACTTTGCGCGGTTAGACAAGTAACAGCACGAGTTACACGTATTTTGCAAGTTTACGAACAAAAATGACAGTGGCATAGAATAACACATCCACACCGCAGCTTAGATACTATGCTGATACGAGTTTTTACACCATTGGAAGTGAGATCCAATGGCTTGGGAGTAGTCTTTGTAATTATGCGCAATTTCCAAACTCTCCAAAGGTTTTTTTTGCAAATAAAACATTCAGGCCTCGTGTGTGCTGTTGCATCTTCGATCCAACGGCTCCCCGGTGCTCATATTAGGTGCTCCCCGTAGCTTAATTACCCGCTACGGTGATATGAGCATCTAGGTCGTATGATCAGTGATCAGATGGCACATGCGTAGTACTTGTATTTTCTGCGCATTTCCCGAACACTATCAGCCGTATATTGCAAAAACATTCAAACCTCCTATTATGGGCCGTTAGATCTCAGTGAACTCGTATCACCATAGAATCTACGGTGCGGGAGCACCTCATACTCTCCCGTGCGAGAAAACATAAGGTGCTATCGCAGCTTGGATGCTACGGTGATACGAGCTTGGAGGTCGTTTGATCTGAGATCCAATGGCATCTGAGCAGTCTTTGTGCTTGTAAGCAGTGGCCGAACTCTTTTGGAGCTTTTGTGCAAAAAAACCATTTGAACCACCGAGGAGGTGTTGGGTCACAAATCCAACGCCTCCGAAGAGCTTGTATCACCAAAGCATCTAAGGTGTGGTAGCACATGATATTCTTACATATAGGAGAATATGATGTCCTCCTTCATCTTAGATCCTACGGTGATACGAGCTTCGAGGTCGTTGGATATGGGATCAAAGGGCATCTCAGTAGTTTTTGTACAAATTGTGTGCAATTGTCAAACTCATCAAGGTTTCCTGCAGAAATATTAAGGCACATCATGTGAGCTGCTATATCTCAGATCTACAAGCTCCAAGCAACTCGTATCGGCATATAGCATCTAAGGTATGGGGGCACATGATATTCTCCCGGGGAGGAGGGGTGGGGGTGCACAACCAATCGGTGGCTGGGAGGATGGGGACAAATATAATCTAAACAACCCTAAACAGAGCTCCACAATTTTATCTAAGGTCGAGGGGTTGACCCCCGACAATCATAGCTCCGCCTAAACAGAACATTTGCATGTACTGTAGTAATAGACTTAATATTCATGTCACAGTTTCATGTTCATTTTAAATACTGAACTGAGGGACCATGGATGTCTTACATTTTACTCCCTTCGTTCCCAAATATTAGTCTTTTTAGAGGCTTCAAATGGACTGGCACATACGGATGTATATAGACATATTTTAGAGTCTAGATTCACTCATTTTTCTCCGTATGTGGTCACTTGTTGAACTCTCTAAAAGACTAATATTTAGGAATAGAAGGAGTATTTTTGAATTCGTGTCATACATGCATGGTTTGGAAAAATAGATGCACTATACTTATTGGATTGTTGTTGTGTTCGTGCGTGTGTCCGTGTGTGTGTGTGTGTGGTCATATGCTTGATACATACAAAGTTTTCTCACCTCCATGTTGTTCATCTTTTAAATCTGAATTTGCATTGGAAAACTTACTAGGGATACCATGAAATGTGAAATCCACGTTGAGATCACTATATCACAAACTCACTCTAATTCAACAACTCGTCATAAATCAATTACCACGCTGAGATTAGTATTTGCAAGGAAAATACGGGTATTGTAATACACATAGATTCGTTCGGCAATTTAAAAGGTTCCTTTCGTATTCTCGAATGGTAGGACCCAACGGCATACCAGCCAGACCTTGGCTCGTGTTGATCCTAAAAAAAGCGGGCTCGTGTCCTTCGGTGGCGTGCGTGGTACGCACATTAGGCAACCCCATTACCCAAACCAGTCGAGCCTCAGCATTTCAAGTCGAAATATCCGGCGGCCAGAATTCCAGCCCTAGGACATTCCCCTCATGTCCCTGGTCCATAATGACTACCGATGAACAACGGAGGGATGCTTTAGTAACTAGACATCGTTACCTACCGTGCCGAGCAAGGTTCAATTCCCTCGGTCGCCGCTTGTCAAGGTCACCCGTCAACTGCATTTCCTAGTACTACTACTACTACTACACCAGGATGAGCATAGAATTGAGCCCGTTTGTTCGTGCCTAGTACTTGAGTTAATATATCAGGCAATGCACTGGTACGGAGGGATTATCCTTTTACTCTGCATATATAACTTGTATGAAGTCTAACTAAGCAAAATGTTTGACCAAATCCTTTCTTAAGAAATACAACAGGATAGATGTACGGCTTGAAAATTTATTGCATGATGCAGGTTATGATATTGTTTTGAATCCTGGATCTTAAATTTCCGAAAATCCAAAAGTGAGCATAAATTCTTGAAACTAAGCATGGTCATGTGATATGGCACAAATATTACTTCGTATGTTTTTTCTTCAATTTGAGACAAGCTGCTTATGACAAGTTGCACAAATGAAGAGCCAAGGTATTTCGGAAGAAAGACCTATCACGTTAAGGCGAACGCTTTCACTATTGAAACCGTGGGCGTTTACGTGCCGCCACGAGTCCCCGCTTCTCATCGGCAATCGGCAGGTGCCGTCCGAGCAAGCGTGTGAGTCGACGGGAGGCGTGCGAGCAGACCGTTGCGCCGGCTGTCAGGGAGGCGTGCGAGCAGACCGCTGTGCAGGCTCACCGGGAGGCGATCCCTTTGACCAGGCTCCGCCGCCCACCGTCGTCCCAACTGCTCCCACTTTTAATGTCGCCGGCGCCGCAGTTTAAAATCAACCCCGCACTACCCGATACTCCCTCCTTTCCGGTTTATAGGGCTTATCTCAAAATATTAGTTTTTCCATTTTATAAGGCTCAGTTTTGTTGTTTCCAATCACATGTTCAGATTCCAAGGTAAATTAAATCATTGCATGCAAGTATTAAGAGAAAATTGACCAATGCATGTAATTTATGCATGCATGCATTGCAATTAATGCACTGGTAAACATATTTTTTTGAGAAAAACAAGAGCATTAATTGGGTGCTTTTGCAAACTACAAAAAGTATTCCACCACTCACCATCTACCTTGGTTGGTGAGATTTTTGAATTGAGCCTTATAAACCGGAAAGGAGGGAGTATCGCTACAATCCTCTCTCTTCCTCTCTGATTCTCCTGTCGTCTACCTCCAACTAGCCTGACCTAAACGTACGCCATGCCGCATCACGATGGTCTGCCCTTAGTGTTCTAGTTTCCTGAGGAAGACACCCAGCCGGAGTCTCAAGAACATAAGGTGCTTTGGGACGAGCATGAACTGGCCTTGCGGGAAGACGCCGCGCCTGTCCCCGCTCCCGTTCCGGCTCCCATCGCCCCGACTGCGCCAGCGCCCATCCCCGTGGCATTGATGGGCTGGGAGCCGCACATTGTCGCCGAGCTTGATCCCACGGGGTTCCACGAGGTGCCCGCCGACTTTCACGCGCCCGTGCACCTGCCAGCGCATGCGTCTACGCGTGCACTAACGTGCACGCCCGTGCCGATGCTCGTGCACCTGCCAGCGCCTGCACCTGCGCGTGCACTGACCTGCGCGCCCATGCCGATGCCCGTGCACATGAATGTCTCTGCCGCGCTGTTGACAGCGCCTGTCCCCGCGCGGGTGCCAGTGCCCCCCTTAGCGGCATGGATGGCCGCCGTCGACCGCTTTCTTGCACCAACGCCAGTCGCCTCCTCCCGCCAGTCGACTCGCTCTGAAGTCCAGAACATTTTGGCCTTCCTTGAAGCTAGGCCAACGTCCAGGAGTACGCCAACAACGGTGCAAGACGCCGCCGTCGCCGTCGGTCAGTGGCCCGACGACACACAGAGCACGGTAGAGGAGCCGCTTCTCACCGCGAGACACCCCTGCCGCCGCCGCGTAATCCAAATTTGCCATGAAAAATGTTCGCATTGCCATGCTTAAAATCCGAACGTTTATCATTTCCGTTTATTTTATATCGATCGTCGTATAATTTAAAGTCGGAGTCAGACTGAACGAAATGTATGGTTTGGTCGATTGAATGTTCTGATAGAGCTGTATCAAATTAAATATAAAACATCATCAAGCCACATGTATTCCTTGTCATCCAACGACCTAGACTGCTTCAATGTCGAGCGCTCAACACGTTTAGCGTGCAGTTAATTTCATGCCAAAAATAGTGCTAATCACATGACAACACGCAAATAATATCCTAGTAGTTAATATCCGCATGCACTTAATATACATCCAAATTAACGTGCATTGCACGTACACACTGACTAGTGCTGCTACTACGTGAACTGGTGCCGTGACTTGTGAACGCGTCCAGATATGGTCAACGGCAACATCGCCCACGAGTTCTTCCTGTTTGCCCGTGCATCTAAACGCAGAAGGGGAGGAGAGAGAGAGCACACATGGAACCCACCAGTAAGTGAAGACGTGTAGATATATTTTGTGCGTGGGAGGAAGCAAGGTCAACCGATCACATAGGGTCGCCGTGCGATCGAAAGAGTGAGACGGGTTGGAGAGAGTGACCTAGATAGACGATGTGCGTGAGAGAGTATACACTGTGAATATGTCGAATTGGGCTCAAACATGGTGTTATATCATTTTTGTCCGAGAAAGAGTGAGGTCAATCGAGACATACGGAGAGAGAGAGAGAGATTGAGTGAGCGTGGCCCACCATGAGGTCGAAAGAGTGGTGGCGGCTTGGATGGACTGAACTAGATAGACAATCTGCGTGAGAGAGTATAGAGTGTGTCGATCGAGGCCCGAATAGGGAGATATATCATTTGTGTGTGAAATAAAACGAGGTTAAACGAGACTCGGATAAAGAGAGCGAGATTGAGAGAGTGTGGCCCGCCGTGCGGAAGAAAGAGTGAGACAGTCTTGAGGGAGTGACCTACATATACAACGTGCGTGTGTGCGCATGCACGAGAGGTTGGGGGGCTAGATAGGCAATGCATGTATTTAGCGCGAGAGGGTTAGAGGGAGAGGGGGGAGAGAGAGCTCGACATGGGGTGCAATGGCGGGTGTGTGAGGTAAATACATTTGGTAACAGAGTGGAAAAAGGGGTTGTGTAGTTGAGAGACTTAGAGATCGAAACATGGAGAGAAAGAATGAACGTGTGTTGGAAACCGATAGCTTCCTAAGGTGGTTAGGAGAATATGTAGCGTTTGTGCGGGGGGGGGGGGGGGCTAAAAACAACATTTGAATGTACATAGTACAAGACTTAATATCGATGTTTCAATTCGGTGTACATTGTAATATTTGAACCGAGGAGCAGGCATACGGGTAATTATTTCAAATTCGTGCCATACTAAGTTTTGAAAAGTTGACATTGACTCAGTTTGTTGTGCTATTTTTTAGGTCATATGTTTGAATCCATCCAAAAGTTTTCTCACTACCATGGTGATCATCATATACATATGCATTTGTATTAAAAAATTAGCGTGGATACAGTGAAATGCGAAATCCACGTTAGAATTGGAGATCGCTATGTGACACACACTCTAATTCAAATAACTAACTACGTGACACACACTCTAATTCAAATAACTAATTATGTGAGACACACTCTAATCCACGTTAGCGTGGGTACTGTTTTGATTTTTCTTTTCAAATAACTCCTCATTAATTAATTTATAGTACTCCCTCTGTTCACTTTTATAAGACCTTGAAGACATTTCAGATAATGTGCAAAACAGTTCATTTTAAGTTGTTTGAAATGACTTACAAAAGTGAACGGATGGAGTATCTCGTTTCGAATGACTAATTATTGCAAGGAAAACACGGGCATGGTAATACATACAGATTCGTTTGCAAATGAAAGAAGATTTGTTTGCATTCTCAAATGTAGGCACACCAGGCAAACCAGGGTCGTGTCGTTGTGGATGCTGCTTCGGTGCCTTTAAGGCAACTGCCTTTCCGTCACTGACATGTGGCCCAGCCACCTATTGGGCCCATATGTCATGGACACAAAGTCAGGTGCCTTAAGGCACCGAAGCATAGTCCTGTCGGGGTGGTCGCGTGTGTCGGACGGACGCGTAGCACCCAGCCACCCACCCCCCTCCCCCAAAAAAAAGGACGACGACAATATAAGTTCGCACTTCCACGTTTCGGATTGAAATATCTGGCGGCCCCAATTCCAGCCCTGCAAAATCTCTCTTCTCCACCATCCCCTTCCGCGCCCAGATTGCTCAAATCCCTGATTCGCCGCCAACCCTCGAATCCCCCTCGTCTCGTCTCTTTCCCCACCGTTCCCCACCTCTGTGCCGGACGACGAAGACGAAGACGACGGTCGCGCTCCACCACCGCACCGGAGCTACCTCATCTACGCCCTCGTCCACCGCACCGGGTGGTCCACCGACAACATTGGCCGCCGCAACCGACGTGCCTCACAGACACCGAGTTCCACCGCATCAGGTGCGCTTCACCGACGCCGTCTCCTAGCTCACCGGGGCTACTTCACCGAGCACATCGTTGCACCTCTGCCCCCGAGGCCGTTGGGGCTTCACCAACGGTCTCGTCCACCGCATCGTAGCGCTCTGCTGGCACTCAAGATCTGCATCCGTGCGCGGCCAGCCAACGCCAGCACATCACCCTCAACGGCTTTGAAGTGACCCGCACTCTAGCTAGGCGAGCATGCCCAAACGCCGGCCCGAACTAGGTATCCACACATCACTCCCCTGTGCACTGTTCCGACGATGTTTGGATATCCTTTCACTGCTCTCTTAGCTTACACGCCTATGCAACTCTGACCTTAACTCTTATTTCTTCTGGAGATATCATCTGAAACAAGCAAATACATATTTTAGCGAAGCATGACGGCGCTACGGGATCTGGTACACATCTTGCACACCCGTATAACCTTGTAAGTATCTGTCCTCTGGTACAACTTCAAGGTCGATTCCTCTTATTTGATCAACCATTCACCATGTCACAAATGCAGAGGGGGATGCAAGGAGCACAAGGCCTGCACATCCAAGCAAGTGGTAACATGGACTTGTACATGGAACATCCCAAGCGCAAGCAGAGCTGCAGTGAGGCTATACAACGAGCTAGCGTAAGTCCCTGCATTTCATTTAATTCGTACTGGCATTCGTGTATGATTTGTGTGCAGTGACTGATCCACGAATTCAAGTTACCAGGGGCGAACATTTAACTTAAAAAATACGAAGGCTCTTGCACTCCAGAAATCAACATAACTTGAGAAATGTAAAGCTACATGCACTTTGAAAACCAGCTAATGATCCAAAGTAGTTCAGATTATAAACACTAAATGATGCAAGCACCAAAAAACACAAAATGCAACATGGTGTACAAGGACTACAAACATGGTCTGTACCTGCTTGAATTATTCGTTCTCTGGCTGAAAATATCGAAGTGTAATTGCACGTATAACCAGTGCGCAAACTGCATATCAATATATCTATCATGCACAAGTATGCCAATAGTTTCAAACAACAGATTAGAAAAGTATTTATGCTATGTTTTCATGATACGGGGACTTTCTAGTAGATGGCCTTGACGTTTCCTCAAGCTATGAAAATGCACTATAATTTGCTTGTCATCAATGCCTGCAAATCTCTATCTCTCTCAACATAGTAGATCATCATTAGACACTAAATCCTTCAATGAGCTTGCAAAATGCTTGCATTAGATCCCTCATTAGACACAATATGTTCATCACCAGGAGCATGTAAAATGTTTGCATCAAATCCCTCATTAGCAGTCTGTTCATTAGACACTTCAGGCTCAAGAACAAATGAGCTTGTATGTTTGCACCGGAAACTTGATTAGATACATCAGATTCAGTTAGTTCAGTATTGATTGGGGGAGTTATAAAATAAGTAGAAATTGGTTTCATTTTCTCATAGATTCCCTACTTACAAGCAGTTTTACAACACCATCAGGTTTAACTATTGGCCATAAATTGAAGAGTTGAATTAGATATAATCAGGGATGTGATGTACCTGCTCGTTGTTCATGCTACTCTTGCAATTAGCGACTGTCCGTTTGCGCAAGCTCGATGCCATGCCCGTGCTGCCGCCGCTGCCTCCCACGCATACTACACCCAGGGTTGGATCTTCATCTTCTTGTCCTTCCGTTCGCTTGAAGCCCGGCGACCGCCCTCCAATGAGGGCGCGAGGAAGTGTTGTGTCGGTCTGTCCAGCGGCAGCTAGGTTAGGAGCGAACCAGACTAGAGGCTGGAGCAAATGAATTGGGATTTTTTCTGCTGTCGATCGATATGGGAGGCGCTCGTTTGGGCCGGGGAGCCTACTATAGGGCCTGCCTTGCACTTATGTTATTGGGCCATCCAAATTGAAACATTTTTCTTCATTTTTTACATTGCCTGCTCGTGCGTTGGGACAGACAAAACTAGCGTGGGCCAACCTGGACGACTCAAACTAGGTGCACACTTTCCAGCCACCTGAGGCGGCCGCCCATACCAGCCCCTATGGTGGCGTTGCCCCCTTTTGCGTGTATGATTGGATAGTGAAAAATATTCCAGTGGCGCTTTTGATTTACCCACAGAATGGTTGAATTGCTTGTTTCTATGAACTGAGTTTGCCAATAATGTGAAGGATGCCAGTCTTTTCATCCTATTGTAGATTGCTTAGATCTCGATATGCCAAAAGTAATCGCATGTAATATAATGTAAAAGCCAGTGTGATGTGTTTGGCTACAACTAGTCTGACTACACGTCCTCATATAACATATCAAGGACGCACCATCTTACCAGATTAATCATTCGACTTACCCATGTAGTGTGGGAAGAAAGAAGTATTGGGACTGCGTATCCAAGCAATTGATGCCATGGACTCCTTCGTACAACCATGTAAGCGAAAAAGAAGTTGAAGTGTGCCTGTACAAAGAACTAGCGTAAGTTCAGTTACCTGCTTCTCGGAATTTTAGTTAGCCAGTTATTGCAAAATTGTTCAATTACGTTGCTTGGCTTAATTTAGTTTGCTACTAATTACATAATGGCACAACCTGTTAATCATATTGTAGACTGCGCCTATCTATGTGTTTGATACTTACTGTTAAGAATTACCTGTTTGCCTTAACTTAAATATCTACTTGTTTGTTTAACTGCTTTGCTGCTGCAACAGCGGGTTACAATGATGTTAATAACTACTTTTCAGCATCCAATTGAAACTCTTTAATTCCTTGTTTGTTTAACTGGTTTGCTGTTATAACTCCTAGTTGAGATGTTTTGCTAACTTCAACTTTTCTGAATCCAATCGGAACTTTAATGGCAAAATAGGTTAGCCCAAGATCAAAGAGCGAGGTCCCCATGGACGTTGCATCATCCCACAGCAGTGGCATCGGCCCAATCGTGCATTATGAATTGCCAACTGCTGATGCTCTAGAGGCTAAACTACTGGTAGAAAGAGATTCTGCTTCTGCACTTAGAGATGAAGTTGACATGTTGAGGAAGCAAACAACACAATCACAAGCAGTACTCAAGACAACCATTAAATATTTGGTGGATTTCAAAATGAAGCAAGCTGAGACTGACCAGATTGTTAAGGTCATGAAGGAAAAAAGGAAATTAAATTCCTACTTGGTAAATCATAGGTGAAATGTTCTTTCCATAGTTGAATAACCTTTGTGTTGTCTGTTCATGTTATCAATCAAACCATTTGTTTTAGAGATCATGTAATAATTGTTTTTTTTGTTTTTTTGTTTGTAATTTTATCCGAGCACAAGTCTGTATTAATTGATAAGAGTCGGAGACATTTCATTTGGATTGCTGTGCCAGACCTACAAATATGCCAATTGGGCTGAATGTGCATTCAGCAATACTAGTATAGATGGACCATAAGTGGCACGCATCGGAAAGGGCCAAGATGCTGGCTAAAAAAAGGATGCTGTTGTAGCCAAAAAAAGTACAGCGGCCTGGCTTATGTATGCTAGTTGATATTATTGATCCATATACTCTATAAGTGTTTATATGTATATTAGTTCCGTACATTCTTGGTTGATTGACTCGGTATTTGAATCTTGATACATCGCTTGTGTACATATCTAAATGGGAGTACACATTATGCTGCGTGTGACATTTGAGTTGGACATGAAGTGTTCCAAATATTCGAATTCACCTTAAACTGGATTCTAGTTTCTGAATTTGAGTATCGGCATTTGTAAACCATATTCATATATGACAGTGGAATACATCTTTGTCGTCCTTTTGAAGATATATAAAAACACATAGAATGATTTATAAAGATTCATATAGGAATACAAAATGGATTCGAATTTAGTTGCCAGGGTAAACGTGGATGCTTATTCTCCCAAAATTCGAAAGAAACAGTAAAATGTCCACTCCCACATCGGCTTCCTGAAGCCAAGTGTTTGGGAGATGGAAATTACTATCTACCCATTACACGGACAATCCATCGGCCCGATTTCCACTGCTCTAAATAGGGGTAGGTTAGTAACTTCAATTAGATCTGACACGACCGCCTCAGAGCCCATTCCGACACGGTGGGCGTCAAACATGGACGGCAAAACTGATTTGATTCAAGCTCGTCCGAAAGACCTTTGTTTCTCCCTCCATTCCCCATTCATACACGGTGGGTGGCAAAACAAACTCTCCTCGTCCGAAATAGATGTAGGCTAATATTTTAAATAGGTGCAGATGTGTAACTTCCATCAGACGTGACACAACCGCCCTACCTATCAGCCCCGTTCATACACCGTGGGCGCCAACCATGGGCGGCAAAACACCCTCTCCTCACCCGAAATAGTTACCGGCAAATATTTGGGAGATGCGAAATTACCGTCCTATCCCCAACCGACGAGACGTCCAAATTTGAAATGGGGGATAAGTTCGTAACTTTCCCATATTTCAGACAGGCGCGTCCCAAAAACAAGGTTCCCCGTACCTCTCCCTCCATTTTCCCATTCATACACCGTCCGCGCTAGAACACCCCATTCCCACACCAGCCTCCGTCCGCCACCCCATCCATCGTCGTCGTCCTCCACCACAGCCATCGCCACTGTCCTCCACCATGCCGGAGCGCCTACCAAGTCCGCGTCGTCCACTGCTAGAGATGGACGTTTCTCATCCACGGCGACGGACCAATAGCCTTGCATCGCGTCCTCTCACTTCATGGGCGTCATCGTCCTCTTTGCCGGGGCCGCTCACACGACCTTCTCTTCCACCACAATGAGACTTATCCCCCGATGCACCCGTCTACCGTCGCAGATCTGCTTCAACGCCACCGACAGCCATCGCACCCCCGATGCCTACTCGGCGCCGCAAGAGAGGTGGTACTTCATATCTCCTCAACTTTTTGATCTCAACCAGAAAATAGATCTTAACTTGGTTACTCTACTTTCTTTTCAGCTCTTAGAATTTAGTTCTTAGTTCGAAGCAAACAATGGATGCTAAATATCATTTCTACGGTTTGCAGCTTCAAATCTGCCATGGCACAGCCATAATACGGTTTAATTGATCATGCTTAGGGTTTAATTGATCATGTTGGTTCCGTGGTGGTTTCTTTAATAGAAATCAGAGGGGAAACCCTCTTTTGCTAAAAAAATATATGCTTAGAGTTTCCCCCTTTTATGATCACTATACGATCAGAATACGTGCTTCGTTTCATAATAACACTGCTCCACCCATCAAGCTAAACAAGCTTAGTTGTTCAAATACGAATCTGATATTATTAAAACAGAGTTGTTTAATTGGTCAGCTAAAAGTTCCTAAATTAGTTCCAAAAATGCATGTTCGCCGCTCGGGTGTGTATCTCTGTGTGTGGTCTGGTCAGCACGGTTGGGGAGGTGAACTTTGTATATGCAGGGGTTTATAGGGAGACACTCTCCGAGTTGAAACCGCAATGAATTCCATAGATAATCTGACTACTTTTTATGTTTTCATGAATCTCAGATTCTGAACAGCATCATAATGATTATGAGCTTGCGCGCATGAAAAGAATAAAGCATAACAATGCCATGGTTGTCAAACTTGGCATTAAAGGACTGAAATCAAGTCTGGATGCAATGCAATGCAAACACTCTCCATCTATAGATTCATGCTCAGAATATGATCCTAACAGTGATTCTGAGCTAGAGGGAGACCTAAGTCAATGTAGCTCCCAAGTGGAGGAGTCAGAGGAATATGCCCTATCTTATTCACCCATCAAGGTACTTGCTGTAACTTTCCAAGGTTACATTGCTCGCACATATCTTGCAACTTATGCTTTGCATTGCTTCTACTTTGTTGAACTGCCATTAGCTTTGTTTACGCATCGTGTATGTGAATACGCCCTGCCTATCCATTTTTAGTACATATTCCATCTGTCATCACACCATATTTATCCATTCAAATGTTGTTCTTGTGTATCAGACGTTCAAATGGAAGAGGGCGATTGCTAATCGTGGAGGAGCACAAGCAAAGTATTTGGAAAAGGTAGTGGCACCTGATAAATCAAATAGCCCATTAGGTGTAGTTGCAATATCACCTGACCCACAAAATACCCCAACTCTAGCAGACTCTAGCCCTACTACACTGGTCATTTCTGATGCCCCAACTCAGCAGACCCCAACTGCAGCAAACAGTATGATTATGCCAGTTGACATAGCACCAGCTGTACGACGCAAAACCCCCATTCCAGCAAAGAGTACACCAAATCCAGTTGCCAAATCCCTTTTCGAACCAGAGAGAGCCCCAATTGCAGCAAATAGGACCCCTGTTCCATTTCTTCCCAGTTTAGAACACGAATCTTATGTTATTCTCAGGAACTTTGTGCGCATCTTTCCTTCATGGAAAGATTATACCGCAGACACAGAATAATTTCCAGTCTTCCTCCGCAACTTACGCGTAAGTAATGTACTAATGTTATTAATGGTCATTACTGCATATGTTTCTGCTGACAGAAGACACAATATTTCATTCTTTTAAATAGGCGAGGCGCAAACTGGATTGTGATGAAGAGCAAGGGTTGGTTGCGCTTTTCAAGCACTCGTTGATGAAGTATCGTTCCTACCTGAGGCAAGCGCACTTTGATGGCAAGCCTCTGAACGAAATTTTTGTAAAGTCTCTGGTGCTACATTTATCCGACGGTGACTGGAATAATCTTGTTACACATTGGTCTCGGCTGCAGCGTAAGGTACTGTCTATGATATCACATCACAATTTGAACTACATTTCTGCATTTGCCTTAATGTCTCACTTGTACAAAAACTGTTAGCAGAAGAACATTCGTTCTCAAGGGACCACAGAATCTCGCAACTATACTGCACACTGCATTGCTCTTGTGAGTACCTCTTGCCCTGTATGACCATATTTACTTTCATAGCTGTTTGATTATGTAGCATCACTGCACATGTTAGCCTCGTAATCGTCCATTTGGTGGACATTATAAGATCCGTATGGACTCTTACATAAATTTAGAATCAACCCAATGCTTTTGAAGAGGTTTAGCTCTGTAGTCCTCTTGTAAGGACTGAACGTGGTCTATCACTGTACTTACATTAACAGCTACTCCCTCCATCCCATAATATAAGAACGTTTTGTACAGTACACTAGTGTTCAAAACACTCTTGTATTATGGGAAGAGGGATTGGTTCATTTTGTAGCATTCTGCATCTTATCTCCCTCGCCCACCATTTACTAAAAAAGATCAGATCTATATTTAATCTTACCAACAAGTAGAATACACAGACAATGCCAGTGCAGAAGTGTAGCCCATTGCTCTTGTCAGTACATTTTGTCCTGTAACGCTTGTACTTCCAGGGATTGGTAGTTGATTATGTAGCATCAATCTGCATCTTATCTTCATTATCCTCTACCCCTTCCAGTATTATCATATCTATAATTACTCTCTACAAAATGTAGAGTACAGGCAATGCTTATGAAGAAGATTATGTGCTGAAATTCTTGAGTTATCCTTCCCTTGACATGGAGAAGGGCATTATAAAGCCGGTGTTAACTGTTAATGTAAGTCAGTCCTTCTAAAGCCTTTATCCTCAACTGCTGTTTAATTTTCTCATACTCCCTATCGTTTACTGCTGTTTAGTTTGCTGTTTCTACCAAAATGCATGTTCGTAAGAACCGTAAGTTCTAAGTTTTACTTGTAAAACCAAATTCCTTATTCCCATTCACATTACTTAATACTCCCTATATGTATGCTTGTTTTTGTGGATCTATAATCCAGTGTATGGTGAAGCAGCCCACGTTTGCACCTTGTCATCTCCTGTTTTATCTTACTGATGTGGCTGATGATATGAACAACATGCCATGCACATTATCCAAAATAGATACAATGATTTTCTTTGCCCTTCATCTATGCTTGTTATGTTGACATGGTAATCCAGTAGTGTGGTGAAGCTCCCCGCATTATGAACAATGCCAAATTATGCTATTGATATTTTGAACATACTCTTTATTTTCTAATTTGAAATTGGATGGAATTGACAGCACAGTTATCATCTTTGTTTATACACGTGTAAAACCTGTCATCTCTCTGCTTTGTTTCAGGGTGATATGCCTGATGGCATGCACAAGTCTTCTGAAGGCTGTGAGACAAACCCAACATATATTGCAGCAAAGAAGGCAAAATATCTTGAAGATAGCGAGACAACCCCAAAGTCTTGTCTTGATGCAGTGTTCAAGTTACTTGACACTAACAGTCAGACAAGCTCACAGAATTCGTTGTCTGAATCAGTTCGACTTCTTCAGTCCCAAGTTCTAGCAGAAAGGCATTCTGTAACTCAACCTCGACTTGAAGTCCTATCTCTAAGAAAGATTGCGGAGAACACCAATGAGAACCTCATTGCTAAACAGCTACACCTAGAAACTATGACCGACATTCTAGGCCGGTCTCACAGCCTTGCTCAGCAGCTTGCGCAGCAGGTCCCCCGCAAGGCTAACCTTTCTTGAACTGTCTTGGAAGTGGTCTCGGTTCAGTATTATTTTCTTATGCTGCAATGGTGCCCAGTTTTTGTAATCTGCTTCTACGTTGCGCTTTATGATCACTGGTGGCAAACTTCGGTGCCCAGTGGATGTAATATACCTTAAACCCTTTATTGTGTAGTGTAGGTTTATTCTAAGTTACTATGCCGTAATTTCTTTATTGTATAGAGTAGCTTTGTTCTTAATTCATACTAGTTACGCAGCAGCATGAAATGAACCCCGGCCCATGATTGTGCGAATCAAATCACGGGCTTTTAACAGGCCAAAATTGTCTCGGTCCTTGTTTGGCCCAATCAGATATCGGTTGCGAGCAGGCCGGATGCAAACAGGGCCGTAGTTAGGCCCAACTATATGACTGGCTTTTAACAGGCCGAAATTAATATAGGGCCGAAATGTTAAACGGGCCCTTAATAGGCCAAAACTAATATCAGGCCGAATTACTAAGTGGGCATTTAGCAAGTGGGCCCAAAAGCATAGTGTCCAGTTGACGGGCCGAATCTGATATGGGCCATAATTGAGCCCAAAGCCTCTTAAAGGGCCGAATCTGATCTGGGCCGTAATTTGGCCCAGAACGTGGTAGGCTTTTAACAGGTCGGATCTCATATGGGCCACTATTAGGCCTGGAGTGTGGCAGGCCATTAATAGAACGTATCAAATATGGGCCGGCATTTGGCCCAAAACATGGCAGCCAGTTAACGGGCTGGCCTACTAGGGTCCTCAAAATCTTATGGGCCTACAGCTGGGCCGACCCATTAATGTCGGCGAAATGTCGTGGGCCTTTAGCTGGGTCGGCCCATTATGGCCCGCAAGAATCTTGTGGGCTTTACCTGGGTCGGCCCATTATGGCACACAAAAATCTTGTGGGCCTTTATCTGGGCCGGCCCATTATGGCCCACAAAATCTTGTGGGCCTTTAGCTGGGCCAGCCCATTACGGTCCGCAAAATCTCGTGGGCCTTTAGCTGGGCCGGCCCATTATGGTCCGCAAAATCTTGTGGGCCTTCAGTTGGGCCGGCCCATTTAAACTTGTTGGGTCGTGCCACGTGTCGACATATCATAGGCGCCTATCTGACCCACTGACGAGCTGACACGTGTTTCGTCCGGCCAATAAGAATTTTACACGTGGAAATTTCCCATTGGTCGGGGCTGTTAATGGGTTATCGGATCCAAAACCCGACCCGATAGCTTAACGGCGTTCTGTTACGGTGGATGCCACGTGGCGGTCACCCTTGACGAAAGCACTTCTGTGACACGCGATTTACCGTCATGGAAGTGGACACTTCCGCGATGGTAATTTTGGTAATGTCATGGAACACTTGTACGACAGCACAGGTATGACTATCTTGATTCTGTCATAAATTTGTCATGGATGTACATGCATGACAAAAAAGTGACCAACTGTGACAAACACGTATCATCACGGAAGTGTATTTTTTTTGTAGTGCGTACTCCCGTCTCTTTCCCAACCACACCCACGCGGGTACACGGTGGAGCTCATTTCTGTATGAAAAAGGCAGCCCACGTGGTAATTTGGCACGTGTACTGGTTGTCCACTTGGTGGAGGGAGGATCGTCTACCACGGGTGAACAAACAAATTGCGACTTGACGCGTTATGTTAAATTAAAAAAAGAGGCAAACCATGTGGGGCCTACCTTAGAGGCAGAGCTCTATACACTGGAGTACTTCTGATGTGTCCCGTCAACTCGCAGAACGAGGAGAAGCTTGCTTAGTACGCCATCTCCCCCACCCACGGGCGCGGTGGCTCGCAGGATGAGGTGAAGCTTGCTTACTAGTACGCCTTATGCCCGCTCTCTCGCCCATGCGCGCGGTGGCTCGCAGCACGAGGAGAAAATTTTACTACTCCCTCCATTTACTCCTCGTCCCTACTACGTACTTTGGTTAGTACTCCCTCCATTTACTTATACAAGGCCACTATAAAAAATACATTTTGCCTCTATACAAGGCCACAAATAGTAATCGAGACAAAAGTTACTACTCCCTCCTTTCCAGTTTATGGCTCAATTTCAAAATCTCTCCAACCAAGGTAGACGGTGAGTGGTCGAATTAATTTCATATTTTGCACAAGTAATTAGTACGCTCGTTTTTCTCAAGAAGTTATGTTTACCGAGGCATTAATTAGAACGAATGCATGAATGACCACTAAATTTCCATGAACTTGTACATGCATTGGTTAGTTTCCTCTTGACACTGCTTGCGTCGGGTGATCTAACGCACCTCGAAATCCAACATGTAATGGTACTACTACTAGTATATGGCCCTGTTTGGATATTCTAACACAGTTAGAGTTAGAGTTATTTTCTAACCCACTCTAACCCAAATAAGCACCTCTCCACCGGGATAGTTGGGTTAGATGGAACTAACCCACTCTAACCCTCCCTGTTTGGATACTTTTGGGTTATTTGAGTCTCCAACTAACCCAAACTAGCTCTAACCCCATGATTCAAACAGGGCCATAGTAGAATTGAGGCTTATCAAACAGAAAAACGAATGTTTTTTAGATGATCCCTATAAACCCTAGTGGGTACGTACTCCGTAAAAACAGATTTTTCCAAAACTAAGTCGTTCCCTTTCATGAATTTTGTAGTATACTCCTCCGTCGACGCTCCCTTTCATGAATTATGTACTTCCTGTCGCCGACATGTGGGACATATAGCAACCGGGTCGATGTGTCAAGCACCAAATAACAGTGCAGAACATCAGGGGGACGCACCCCACTCGTACCGGCCCAGTAGTAGTAATGAGCTATCAGTTCGCCATGCTGCACTTTCCCAGACGGACGAAGCAACCATTATTTCACACTTCGGTTCGCCATCATCTCAAACCACGCAGTACTAGTATTTCTTCTGCCTCAAGAGGGACACGCGCATCGCCTTGGTACATCATGACACGTGGGACCGCATGACAGGCCATGCTCCCCCGCCGATCGCTCGGTAAAATCACCTCATTTTTACTATACTTCCTCCATATCTGTTTACTACATGTCATGCGCGTCATTCTAGGTTGAGAATTTAATTGGCTATATATGTGATGAATAGTACTCTTGCCTTTTAAAAAAGGTATACTTTTGTACAGTAGTACTATCGATGGATTGCGCCATGGAGCAAAAATTGAAATTAAAAAAAGGTGGTACATATAGAGAGCGCTCGTCACCAAATTATTCATATAGTACTATTAAAAAGGCTAGTCACAACAATGGTGTCCAACACAACCCACCCCTCAAATAAAACTAAGAGGGTGCTTGGATACGTTTTAGTCCCATGACTAAAAGTAGTGGGACTAAAACATGCTAGCCTCACCAACGCTTGGATCCAAATACTAAAAAGGCTAAAATCAAACTAATGAGCGTTTATTATCCTACAAACCCTCCAATCCAGTACTCGCCCATGTTAACGGAGAGGAGTTAAATGAGTAGAGAGAGGACTAATCCACATTTTAGTAGGGGTACCCCTGACTAAAAAAATTTAGTCTCAAGACTAGTTTTAGCCCCTCTTTAGTCAGGGGTTCTTGGAACTTTAGCCTCTTAAAGAGACTATTTTTAGTCAGACTAAAATAAGTCCCTTGGATCCAAGCACCCTCTAAGCATCCTGGAATTCTTTGAAAAAACTAAGCACCCTGAAATTCTTTGACAACTAAACTGCTGGCTATATGATGTTGGCCATATATATCGTACGTATATAATGTGAAGAAACGAGTGGTAGTACTATACCAACTAAAAGATGAAATGTAAGAAATACTAGTATGTACGTACTGAAGAGTTAAAGTAACGAGAAGAAACATAACATAGTTCTGCTGGGGGCTCAGCACAACACACCCCTCAAATTAAATTAAGCACAGCTGAAATTAAACTTTGCAACTACTCCGGTAGACACTACATTAGAACCACCATGAGCAACGATACTGCCACCTTACTCGGAGTCCTCGTCCACGTCCTCGACTTCGTCCTTGTCCCTCTTCCTCTCGGGCGATACTTCTTTTCTTGAACCGCACACTTGGCTGTTGCTCTTCATCCAACACTTGTAGATATTGAAGCAAAGGTAGCCATCCATTGCAGCGTAGTGGATGTGGTCTATATCTAGTACATTCCGCTGCCATGCATGATGATGAAACATGTAATGAGGTTTCTCAAGTTTACCGTACGAAGGATGAACCATGGCTCCTGCCAGGGTCAGCATTGAAAGCTGACGAGAGGACACCAGCCGATTCTTTTGGAGGTCAAAGGTGTTGCCTACAATGAGGCCTATCCGACGCAGGACTTCTTTAACGTTACCAAAGTCTACAGTAACGAATTTCACTGTTTTGTCCTTGAGGAAGTTCTTAAAATCCTGGCACTCAATGTCGGCATGGTATATGTGATAGACCAAGCAAACGTTATGTACGCAAACCTGGATCACGGTGGGCTTCTTCCTCTCTTAGTCCTTTAGATCCTTCTCTCGTCCCAGGACTATGGTGTACTCAACATCTAGCCCAGCGACCCACTCATCATCTGAGTTTTCGAACATGCGGCTGAAGCGAGAAAGGCATCCTTTCACCGTCGCGGAAGAACGAGTGTAGATGACGTCGAACTCATCGCTGGTGATGGTTCTAACCTTGTACTCACTGCCGATCGTGGAGATATGGGACGCCATGGATTTGGGAGGAGGGTTAGGATTAGTGGAACTGTCATAATGTGAATGGACGGGACGACTAGGAGCAAACCGCCGTAGTATTGAAGGACGTGCGGGGACGAGTAGGAGCGAGCTGCCAGCATGCGAACGGCAGGGTAGTGGCTTTCCATTCTCCCATGATACGGGCTTTCGAGAGCCCTTGGATCTGAGATCGAACGGTTGCATGGCGTGATTCTAGACCTATGGGTGAATATCCTATCCTGGAGGGTTATTCTGCAAATTTTCAACAACATAGCATGCGACCGTTTGATCTCAGATCCAAGGGCTGCCAGCAGCCCGTATCATGGTCGCGCCTACCACGATTGTCGCGTCGCTCGCGCGGTCGCGCCCTTGGAGATTTAGCACGGTGCGTTAGGCTATCTGATGTTGGCATGTCATACATAGTCATCACTTAGTCACTCATACTACAACAAGGTTGACTATAAGTGTATTTTTTTACTCCTCTCTATCTCTTTCTTCGTACTCAAGGAAGAAACGGTGCTAAGCGCGTGTATTTATTGCATTTGCCAAGGAGTGACCTCTTCCAATGAAATGGTGTTGCTAAGTTTGCTTCATTTAATTAGCTATAGACTCAAAATTGTCTTTTCACCTAGGTACACGCGCTTAGCACCGTTTCTTCCTTAGGTCACCAAACTAGTCTCTCTCTTCTTGATTAACTTGCCACATCAGACTTTATGCTTATGTGGCAAGCTTAAGCACCTGTAGGAGCAAGTAAAAGTAAGTACAATGGTGCGCTTTACATGGCATTTTTGCATATGTGGAGGAAAGAGAGGCAAGGAAAAAGTGGAGAAGTGGGCTCTCATGCAAGAGCCAGCCTTTACTACATGGTGGAGCATTGGGAGAGGCACCTGTATGGAGGTGGTCAGGAATCTGGGAGACTCACGCCGGTCGTAGCGCCGCAGTTAAAATGATAATGACAAGTCAAATCACGGGGCCCCACTTGTCCAGCAGTAACTCGCTGTCAAATCACATAGCCCTAAGTTTGCAGCAGCCTACTCCCTCGTCTTCTCGTGTCTCTGTCGAACCGACTAGGTGGAACTGCCCCGCCGCCTACCGCGTAGGAAAAGCCCCGCCCTCGACTTTTAAATAAAACTACATCTGCTTAAGAATCCAATGATATACTTTTTGTGACATAGTAACTCATATTTAGTTAGTCAAGTGGATGACCTAGAACTACGTGTAGGCCCTATAAACCGAGACGCCTAAAAATAAAAAAACGAGACGGAGAGGGTAGTTCAGCACGTATCTTTTTAGATCAATATAGTCGGGATTCACCAAGGAGCAAAACCAAGTGGTAGGATGCTCCTGTCGTGTTGGCGTAGCAACTCAAGCAGGGTCAGACCACACACGAAATGGCGACACACTTAACAGGACCCCTTTGGCCGACATGTGGCTCATCCACCGTCTTGTTTCACGTGCGATGCACCAAATTACAGTTCGGAGTAGCGGTAGCAGAAAATGAGCGACGAGGGGTCAAATCACAAAGCCCCACCTTTCCCGCATTAAGCTGGACGGACGAAGCAACCATCATTTCACTCTAGGGCGCAAGAGCATAAAGAAAAGAGAAAACAATGATGTGTGCGGCAGCTACCTAGGGCACCCTAGGGTAGGGGTCTCCACTACAGATCCTTTTTTTTTGAAAGCGCCTCCACTACAAATCGGCTTCTCCCTCGTCCTCTGGAAGAAAACCGATGATGAGTGCGGTGGTAGGGTTTGTAGGAGTACTATGGCATGAGGGGCCACATCGTAGTAAACGGGTTCAAGCCGACGCCTTAAATATGTGTGGGTCGCTTGGTTTTACGGGAACGAGGCAGCATTTTAGGTTCGGGGACCAGTGGAGATATAGTACGTACAAAAAATTGTGGATGTAGGTTCGACCGAAAGGCAATGATGCATGGGCCCTGCATTTTGATATACCCGGGGCCGCATGAAATTTGCTACTCTACTCAAAACTAGTAAGGTACACATGTATTGAACGCATGAGATTTCGAAACCAAATTATGAATAAATACACACTATAGGATGTAAATCTTTGAGTCATATATGCATGATGTAGATGTTCGTTTAGTTCTTATAGTCCATCTCATTCAAAATCAATAAGTTTTATAAAAATGTTAAGATTCATGGGGTTGTGCATTGTACTCCCTCCGTTCCAAAATAGATGACCCAACTTTGCACTAACAAAGTTAGTGCAAAGTTGGGTCATCTATTTTGGAACGAAGGAAGTAAATCACAAAGTAAAAAAACAAATAATGGCAATTCATTTAGAAAAAAATAATCAATTATGATACAGAAGATTCTAGAACAAAGGAGAAGTGCTTGTGTTTTGAGGTTTGTGCATTATGCTTAAGTTCAACCATGGAGTCTTCTAAATTGTACATGTGGCAGATCTGGTGGAATGTTGATGATATCCAACGGCCAGTATTGCTCGGATTTGCCTATCTCTGCACTGTCGGGTTAGCTTCATCCAGCGACCATCTTTCAAAGTTATTGGCACACTATATAGTTCTTGTGCCATAGTTGCATGTTTTGGAAAAAAGCTACTAGTGGGTTGTACTATCTATTTAGGAATTGAAGATGTATACATGGAAGTTGTAGGGAAAGAGATGACATGGAGCATCTCAATTCCTATGAGTAGGGATTGGAAAAGAGATGTCATTTGGTTCACATCATAGGAACTTTTCTATTGAATATAGAGATGACATGTTTCTCAATTCCTATGATGAGGGATTAGAAAAGAGATGTAATTTGGTTCATATCATAGGAACTTTTCTATTGAATATACGCTAATGTTTATTTTCCTTTGAAATTAAGGGAGTATAGGAATCCATTCATATGAACCAAGTGGCTCTAAAGCTATAGAAATGATATCATGTTTATTTCCTTTGAAATCTGGAGTATATGAATCTATTCCTATGAACCAATTGGCTCTAAAGGAAAAAATCCTATAAAAATCATATCATATAGAGTTCCTATGATATTCCTCGACACTAAAGGATGCTTGAAATTGCTACGGGTGATACGATGGTCTTTCTTTGTAGACTCCTCACCCAACTTTATAGTTACCTCTCGAAGATGAATGAAATGTATATACATGGTATTCTACATGTGCAATTTGGTACATGAAAACTCGGTAAAAGTTTACGAGGTTCGAATTTTCAATAAAGCTATATGCACTGCATTTCGGAACGGAGGGAGCATATGGCAGTTGCTAACACTCACGTGGAAGATTTGTGTGTAGGAGGAGTGGCTGTTCTGTTAAATGACATGGCAAAATTGACACTGTCGGATGCCGATCTAACGGTCCTTACGGCGTTCGTCAGGAAAAGGCTTGTGGCGAATGTTTGTCGGATAATGATTTACGGGCACATGCATTGCATTGATACATGCCCCCTCTCTCTCTCACGCACATGCACCCTCACGAGTCACGACTCTCCCGAGTCCTCTCCCAGACTCGCACGTCGCACCCACCGTCTATCTGCAGGTAGACGTCACGCACATATGTGATCTTCACACCCTACCCTCAGAACTTCTAAAAAACAAAAGATGGCATGCACATTTTATTTTAGATCACACGTCACACACTTATACTATTACTCTAGCGGCGAACGTTCTTTGGGCATAGTATATTGTACTCTCACGAAGAGAAGCGGTGCACGCACGCACTAGTTCTCTCACACCCACTCGCGTGTACACGTAGGAGTGCATTTTTTGAAGCTGGTACAACAAAATCACTCTACTATATATAAAAGCAGGAGCCTTAGCGCTTGCTTTACTAGGGTTCCTCTCATTCACTCTCTCATGCTCTCCAGATCTAAGCAACACATAGGTGGCCACACTCTCTCTCAGCTCACGGCTGGCCACAAATCTGGCCGGACAACCTCGACCGGGGCAGGGGTGTAGGTGCATCGTTCACGCTGTCGTCGGCGGTGAGGGAGGAGACCAACGGCTGCCCGCCCGTCCTGATCAGCGGCCGTGCCGTTCTCTCCGAGAGAGCGCCGGCTCGGGAGGGCCTTCGACCCCTTCTTCCCCCCTGTGGTATTGTGGCCAAGATGCGGCCTCCCGACGCCGTCTTTGCGACATGCCGACGACCCTCAGGTATATATTCCTTCGAAACCTGCCTTGCTCTACTGCCCCAGCTCCCTTCGTGTAGATCCTTTTCTACTTCTGTCTGCTGTTCCAAAGCCACCTAGACTTGTACTAAGGCACGTGCTTTGCACGTATGTTCTGTATGATAGATACTCATATACCTTCTTTTTAGAGAGAGAAATGGGTACTCGTATCTTGAGTAGATATCATAGTGTGTTTGTTTGCATGATCTAAGGACTATTCTGAAATAAGAAGCAAATCACTTGCACAAATCAAACTGAGTTCCAAGTAAGAATTTGATTACAAGACAAAAGTTGTAGTTTTATTATATGTTGTTTCCAGGGTTCCACTGATGTATAGTTCCAGAGTTGTTTGACGGTTTACATGCATGTTTATGGACTATTTTGTGCAACTAAATAAGTCATTTAGGTCTGACAGACACTCATGTCATGTATTAGCTTGAGGTATAGCTTATGTATGACTGAAATAAAATATTACACTTTTTCTGCGAATAATAAAAATATTACATTTCTCGATGAAGCAGAATAAAACTTTAGCTAGCATCAGCCATGCAATGTTATGTTATGTGAACAGTGTAAACTTTGCAGTATAGCGGCATCTAAAAAAAATCCATTTTTACAGTAATCTAAAAAAATAAGTTAGTAGTAGAGTGTTTATTTCCCAGGTGACAACGGGGAACCAAAATGTGCTAGCTATTTGCCAACTTGTCGTACTTGCATGTGAGGAGGTGGCAGCAGTTTCTAGACATTTCTCAACTTCAGTAGGTGCAATCCAGATTCAACGGGGACTTCTTTATTTGTTTACTTGGAGAGCAGAGTCGGCCATGTGCATAAGGAGCGGGAGCGAGTTCGGCAGCTCTTAGTCGTCAGATCATGTCATCCTTTGTTTGATGGACGGCAGTGATATGCATGAGAGGGGAAATGAACGGTGGATTTTGAGCCAATGCTTGTTTGGGCGGGAGAACCGCAGATGGAGTGGTAAATCCAATTTCAAAACTGCCGCATTATAGTAGTAGTAGATTAGAAGTAAAGCTATTTCATACAGTCGACTCAAAGCGTTGGTTCAAACAGGGAAGAAAGTGGGAAAGCCGTAGCATGAATCTAGGACTTGGTTTAAGAGGAAACGGGGGAAAGTAGTAATATATGTCACTGTTTAAATAACCGTATGTCTTATTTGCGCAAACAGGGATGTCTGTCTCCATATCGTTTCGGGATGTCTGTCTCCGTATCATTTCTATCCGCACAATCAAAAGCACACACCTCAGTTTTAGTACAACTGCACAAAATGAGATGGCTATCCCTCGCTGTTGTCGCCTAACCTCCCGTCTTCAAGGTATCCCTACATTGGTAGTAACAAAGGTAGAATGACCAACGCAATCTAAAAGAAGTTGATTCGTACGTTTTACTTCCTGATTGTAGTGCAGGGACGAGCGAAAACAACTGCATCCTAGTCTGGAATGCACTTTCTACCGGTTCATCCATGGGCCAAGGACTAGCTGGCACGGCTGCACGGCAGTTTTTTGGACAGGTGCGCGGACAAGAGGCATTGGGGTCTGCTTATTTCTGCAAATAGCGGTGCTTAAATTAGTGGAATACACAAGCATTTGAGCTGGTCAGTACACTGCATGGTTCAGTTCAACATTCCAGCTGATACCACAATTATAATTGGTTATTCTGGAATGAGTGAACCTAACCCTGAATGGTGGCAACAAGAAAAAACCAGAGTGAACTCCAGGAAATTTAAGCCTGCCGGGAGGCCCTTTGCTCAGAGAGAAGCCTTGCTTATTTTTTTTCCGATTTGTAAACTTTCTCACAACTCTGTCTTTTGCTGTGAACTAGTATATGTTTGTTATGTTCTATGACTCATTGAGATGTATAAAATTGCTTAACTTATGCTTTTCAAGTTTTTTATGAAGATGAGTTTAATGTGAGTGTTCCACGTGAACGCTGGACTAGCGTGTGAACATTTGGAATTTATTACATTGTGGCATCAATTAACTGCATGAACCACTGTAACAAGATACATAGTTGCTTATATGTCAGACAGCAGATTGTTGATTGTTAGCTGGTCGATAGCCTAGTGTTGAAGCGAGCTGAGCCAATGTGCCATGTTTTGCACAACTGCTTACAAGTGGGGTAGCACCAACAGTCTTTACAAGTACTTATGTATACGTCAGTGGATGGTTCTCGAACGAGTGCTCTATTTCATCAAAACACACACTGCTCGTATGATAAACCGTGACAACTTATGTCTTACCATGCCATATTCATGAAAAAACTAGTGAGGACACATCTGTTTCGGCAACAATTACGATGGTTCTCACATGATTCACGGGCACACAAAAGTAGCAGCAGTTCCCATAGACGGATTCAAACAGAGTACTAGCCCGAGAGGGGTCGATAACAGGCAAGGTTCGGATAATTAGACACAATCCAAACTACTATTAAACACTAGCTGGGGCAACTATTTCATGCCTCGATCTAATTTGGGCTGGACACAAGATGGACCTTGCCATGAACATCATCGAGGACGTCCCAGGCAGCTCAATCCTGTGAACCTTCATGAAGACAACCTTGTGGCCTTGCCACTGATAAACTTGTTTGTGAAGGGATGCCACGTCATCTTCCTGCGTAAGCTTGACAAGAACAGTATTCCTCACAAATGAAGGAGTAGCTTTGAACTTCTTGTGCTTCAGTACACCCTGGACAACACGCCTGACAACAGTGAGGCTGGAATACAACTCTTCATTGGTATAACCGCAAATGGCTTCCAGGATCCAACAGCCTAAGAACTCTGTTTTCCCAGTGCATATATTCAGGTCGTCCGCCTCATAGCGAGTGACATGTACAACCACACAATCCTTGTCTGCATCAGGGCTCTAATTGAAATAGAAACAAATTCTGAATTACTTTTCAGTATAAGAAACACAAGTTATTTAAACCACTACGTATACCATGGCATCAAAGCTAATAAAATTTTGCATTATTAATCACCACATACTTCCTTTTCTAAAAAAATCACCACATACTTAGATGAAAAACCACAATCGAGATCGGCAAAGAAGGAAATCACCTTGGGCAGCTCAGCGGGGGGGGGGGGGGACACATCCTCGAAGGGGGAAAACTGCTCCTGCAGTGCCACGGGGGTTGTAACCTCAAATGGGGTGTTGACCATCTCAGTATATGGGGTCGCCTCGGTGGTTGCCTCCATCTTCTTGGAGCTCTCTGTCTCATGGGGGTCAGCCTCCCGCGTCTGCTCCAATATCAGCAGATCTTTGCCTGGTTCTCCTTGGTCCATCATGAAACTAACGAATACTAGGAGTCCACTAAAAGGAAAACGCAATCGCAATGACAATGAAACAAAAAAGAGAGTGAGGATCGGTTACTGCTTTGCAAAAGTTCTTTTTTTCCTCTGAACGAAAATATACCAACATCGCGGATCCGCTTACCTTCCCTTCGTTCGGAGAGAAGAACAGTAGCAGATGCAAGTGTTGCCTTTCTTGAAGACGGTGAGGGAGAAGGGGATTCAGCGAAGAGTGAAATGATGGTTACTTCGTCCGTCAAACTTAGACTTTGGGGAGGTGGGGTTTTGTGATACGACGGCTCGTTATTGCCGCAGTATGACCGGGGTGACTCTCCACCTGCATACTGCCTTCTAATTTGGTGGATGGCATTTGGGCCCGCGCGCTGCATGGCCCGCATGTCGGTGAACAAAAGTATAACGACATTCAGTAGAGGGAGACGTTTCAATGACCTAGGAGGAGCCAGAAGCGGTAGAGTGTCTCCACTGTACTAGTAGTAATTGTTTTTCTGGGTAGCTGTAGAGTGTCTCCACTGTACTAGTAGTAATTGTTTCTCGGTTCCCAAGACAAAACATCCCATCCACACTAGTAAATAGTAAAATCAATTCAAAAACCTGGGTGCTCTTCTTCCTCCTCGCTCCCACCCACCTCACGTCAGCTTGCTCCACTCGTACCCCCAAATTCCTCACCTCACTCCTACAGAAAACCCCAGCTCCCCTTCTTCCTCACTCCTACAGAAAACCCCTAGCTCCCCTGCTCCTTCGCTCGCACTACAACTAGGCTCGTCATTCGTTACTCTGCTCAAATCTGTGAGCGCGACGCGACACCCTCGAGGAAAATGGAGTCGGCTGACCCCAGCGCCAAGAAGATGAGGCTCCCGCCAGCGGCGACGCCTGTTGTAGATCCCGCACCCGGTAGCGCGGGGAGAAGCGGCGACCCCGCCCCCACCAGATCCCAGGAACCCGTAGAATCTCGGGTAGACCGCATCAGTGATCTCCCGGACGCCATCCTTGGGGAGATCATCTCGCTTCTCCCAATCAAGGATTGCTGCCGCACACAAGTCCTCTCAATTCGGTGGCGCCCTCTATGGCGCACCGTTCCCCTTAATCTCGACCGTCGTCAGCTATCTCTCTTCAATGATTTTGAAATTCCCAGAGCCATCATCTCCTCCCACCAGGGCTCCGTTCAAAGCCTCTGCATCACGTCATGCTACCTGAGCAAGCATACCATGCCCTGCACGGTGGACGCCTGGCTGGAATCCCCTGAATTCACAGAACTACAGCTGCTTGAGTTCTACTATTCCCCTGGAAATCACATACCACATACCGAACGCCGTGAACTTGTGCCCTCAGCACCGATGTCCATCTCGGGGTTTTCGTCCTCTCTCCACACCGCCACCGTTGCGCAGTGCTACCTACCAAACAATCTGGTACTAAACCTTCGACTCCCATTTCTCAAGAAACTTTCACTTGTGTGGGTTCGTATATTGGAGGCCTCTTTGCATAGCATCCTCCACTCCAGTTGCCCTGCGTTGGAGTGCTTGGTGCTTGTTTTCTCAGTTAGAATCGGTTGTCTCCAAATAAAGTCGCCTAACCTTGTAAGAATTGGAATTTCTTTTGACGGAAGGCAGCTCATCATCCAAGATGCCCCTTCACTTCAAAGGTTGATCCTTGATTCTAGTTAGTCACCATTGCAAATAACTGCGCTCTCTGCGCCTAAACTGGAGACCTTGGGTGTAATACATGATCTCTGTGCTCATTTCAATATGGTGTTTGGCTCCACAGTTCTTCAGGTACTTTATATTATCATCTACACTTGTAACCATAAGCTGCATTTTAAATTTCTGCGCATAATTTATATATCATCTTGGAGTACACATTTTGTACTAATATTATGTTCTATACTCAATGAAGAGTTTCTCCATGGATGGCCTATCAATGGTGCTAGATTCTGTCAAGATCTTATATATCCAAATGAATAGATTTGATCTGAACAAGATTATTGGCTTGTTGCAATGCTTTCCATGTCTAGAGAAGTTGTATATAAAGGTGATAATTTCACGCACATTGGAAGCCCGCATATAGTGTACTAGAATTAACCGTTCAGCTGTTGCTCTTTCGACACTATTCTTTTAGACCTTAACTGTTTTCAATCTTCATGTCTATTTAGGCAATAGGACGGGGTAAGAAAGTTATAACCAATCGGTGGATTCGTAGCATCGGGATTTTCTCACTTCTCATGAGATTCGATTGAAGACAATAACGCTAGAACGATATGTAGCCCATCGTGCAAACACAAGATTTGTCACATTCTTCCTGCTGAATGCGAGGTTACTATTGTCCACGAGGCTTAAGTTTATCAGCAGCATGGTTTTGACGGATGGGTATGTCGAAGAGCAAAAAAAGGAGCTTCAGGTGGGCAAAAGAGCTTCTGAACGTGCCGGGCTTCTATTTACAACATATTGTGGTCATAATCCAGTAAATTTTACGACCCAGGATGTTCATTCTATGGACCTGACCAATCCATTTGACTGTGACTGCCGAAAACAGTGCTGGAGTTAGATGTTGTTGCCCTTTTCAATCTAGTTTTTTTTTTGTAAACCTGATGAACAATTAACCCTCGTGCTTTTGTACAGTTTGTAAGCTGGAGTTAGATGTTCCTGCCCTTTTCAACTACAGCCCATTCGTTTAATTTAGAGTGAAATATTGTAACAAATCCAAACCAAGGGAAATAACATCACTCTCGCCGGCTGCTTGAGCTCACTGTGCATTACAGAAGCCAAGTGATTAGCCCCCACCAGCACCCACAAACTTATTTTGAACTAGCACATCAAATGGGCTGTAAATTTTCATAGGAAAGGCTGCATGACCGTGATAGATTTGGATTCTGACATTTGGGACCCGCGAGGAAATAGCCTATCCAAGGTGGTATCGACTTACTAGCCAGTCAACAAACGATTCTGCCTACCAGCCGTTGGATTGACATCCAACATCTGTCATGTATCTTCTATCTCTTGTCTTCTTCTTCCTCAAATCGCCCAAACCAAATCACCCTGTCGGCTCCGCCTGCTCCCGCCTCCCATGGCTGGCTGCGCCTCTGCTGCCCTACCATACATACCCTCCAACGTTGGCCAGTCCCTCCCTCTATTCCCCCACACGTCTTGTTATTCTCCGGTGACGTCAGCCCCAACACGCACCCGCGCCCGAACCAGTCAACCCTCGTACTCCCCTCCGCCTGCGACTGGACCGGCGCATCTTCAACGGCTCCTGTTCGTTCCGTCCGAGGCCTCGTTGTCGTCCTCCGCCTTGTGGCCTTGGTTCGCTCGCCATGCTCGGTGCGCCGCCCTCTTGCATTGTCAATGTCGTCAACAACCGAGAGGAACAAGGAGATGACTGTACATGGAGAGGATGAAAGTAGGGACCCACCAGCGTCATGGTAGTATGCAAGCAAGTGCCTCTATAGTACAAGCCCAAAAATATGGTTCTTCCTAATGGTTGGACATCTGGGGCTCACGCCATTGTCAACGTAGTCAATAAACGAGAGAATTACACTACGAGCGGCTGACACCATGGACCCAGCAAGTCGCGCAGTTTTTTTTGAGGAACAAGCAGTTGTTATTTATACTAGTTTTAGCGACGGATCAGGGTAACAACGGGGCTGTGCGGGGGCTGTGGCCCGTCTAGCCAGGATTTTATTTATGTTTACCACATCATGAGCCCAATTGTGTTTTTTTCTTGCTGAAAATGGCTAGCCCAGTTCTATTTTTTTAAAGAAATACCCAAACAAGGCCTACTTGCTTTATTGTCCCTGCTGGGCTACAAATCTTTCAAGACGAGGAGAGTTTCATTCGGTTTGCCCAGAAATGGTCTGTACATTTTTAAAACACATCAAACGGGGAATTAGTTTCAATTTTTTTTCATTACAAGATCTTAAATTCCATTGATTTTTATGCGTGGAAAATTATTTGGATTTTATATTTATATAAATTATTTTTCAAAATAGTTTGAATGTGAATCGATATTTCTGGATTAAAAACAGTTGACCGCACCAAAATATGCAAAATTTCGTATACTTTTTAACCGTGGCCACAATATGGGGTGTGATGCTAACAAAGAGAAGATGGGATCCAAAAAAATTCTTAAGAATTAGCAAATGGGCTATACATTATTAGAAATAATGGCAGATGGGTTGTATGCTGTTTTCCACAGATTTGAGGCTGACTTGTGCGCCTACTACAGGTTGACGCGTATGCTTTCATAAAAAAAAGGTTGACGCACACGCAACGCCCTGTCAACTTAGTCAACACACGAGAGCAGTGACTGTTGGATGTCCATCCAACGGCTGTCGTGCTTATTCAATCTCTGCTCTTCATGCTCAAGCCGCTCAAACAAGCGCCGGCGGGACTGCCTGCTATCTCCCCCCGCGGCCGGCTATGCTGCCGCGCAGGCCTCACGGCCCCACTGTACTCCCATCGCTGGCCTAGCCATCCCTCTACTCACCCACACATGCTGTTATTCTCTGGCGACGACAAACGAACTAGTAAACCCTCGTACTCCTCCACGCGGGAAACAACTACCGAGTATTCCCTGGCTCCGTGTCGTTCCCTTCCCAGGCCTCGCCGTCGTCCACCGCCCTGGTGCTCTCGGCGCGGTCTGGTCAACGTGGTCAATGAACGACATCCATCGGAAGTGGACTGTACGTGGAGAGGCTGACAGCTGGGTCCACGGCTGCACGCAAGGAAATGCCTCCTTATTACGCGCAAAATAATGATTCCTCCACCTGACAGCTAGGACCTACAGGAAGGGCCTCTGTATTTCGCAAAAAAACATTCCCCCCGCTGACAGGTTGGACCCACCAGCTATATCTTCGTACGCAAGGAAGTGCCTCCTTATTACGCCCAAGAAAATGAATACCCCCCTGCTAGCTAGGACCCACCATATTGTTGGGCTGACTTGTGGGCCTACTAAGTTGATAGGGACGGAGAGCTTTGTCAACTTAGTCAATACTCCAGTGACCGTATGATGTCCATCCAACGGTCATAGTGCTTGTTCAACCTCTTGTCTTCTTGCTCCAGCCGCCCAAAGCAGCGCCGGTCGTGCCGCCTGCTCCTGCCTCCCGTGGCCGGCTGTGCTACCGCGCAGGCCTCACCGCCCCCATACTACTCCCACCACTGGCCAGGCCATCCCTCCACTCACCCACACCCCCTGTTATTCTACGGCGATGGCAGCCTCACACCGCAGCTGAACCAGTGAACGCTCGTACTCCTCTCCGCGTCGGCATCCACTGCCGCGTCTTGCACGGCTCCGCGTCGTCCCCTTCCTAGGCCTCGCCGTCGTCCACCGTCGTGGCGCTCTCGGTGCGGCGTGGTCAATGTGGTCAAGGACCGACTTCCATCAAAAGAGTACTGTACGTGGAGAGGCTGACAGCTGGGTCCACGGCAGCCGCAAGGAAGTGCCTCCTTATTACGCGGAAAATAATTATTCCTCCACCTGACGGCGGGGACCCACCGGACGGGCCATCAGTATTTTGCGAAAAAAATCGTTTCCCCTGACTGCTGGGACCCACCGGACGGGCCACCGTATTTCGTGAAAAAAACATTCCCCCCGCTGTCAGCTCGGACCCACCGGAAGTGCCTCCTTATTATGCACAAAAAAATGAATACACCCCCGGCTAGCTGGGACCCACCTTGCTGGGAGGCTGACTTGTGGGCCTACTAAGTTGACGGGGACGAAGGGCTTTGTCAACTTAGTCAATATGAATGATTCTAGCCCCAGTGACCGTACGATGTCCATCCAATGGCCGTAGTGCTTCTTCAACATCTGGTCTTCTTGCTCTAGCCGCCCAAAGCAGTGCCGGTCGTGCCGCATGCTCCTGCGTCCCATGGCCGGCTGTGCTACCGCAGAGGCCTCGCCGCCCCCTACTATTCCCACCGCTGGCCAGGCCCTGCGGCGACGGCAGCCTCACACCGCAGCCGAACTAGTGAACCCTCGTAGTCCTCTCCGCGCGGGCTTCCATTGCCGCATCGTCCCCTTCCTAGGCCTCGCCGTCGTCCACCGTCGTGGTGCTCTCCGCGCGGCATGGTCAACATGGTCAAGGAACGACTTCCATCGGAAGAGTATTGTACATGGAGAGGCTGACAGCTGGGTCCATGGCCACAGCCCAGATTTTTTGTGATTTTCCAAGTAAGTCACTTTGTCAGGCCTGTTGGGCTGCAAATCTTTCAAGATGAGGAGAGCTTTCATTCGGCTGGCCGAGAAAATCGCCCATCAGTAATCAGAAATGGGTTGTACATTTTTAAAACACATCAAACCGGCAATTAGTTTCGCATATCTTTTTTTCATTTCAAGATTTTAAATTACATTAATTTTTATGCGTGGAGAATTTGTTCGATTTTATATTGATATACATTTATTTTTAAAATCAGTTTGAATGTGAGTCGAAATTTCGGGATTAAAAACAGTTCAGACCGCACCGAAATATGCAAATTTTCATATAATTTTTTAACCGTTGCCACAATATGGGCTGTAATGATAACAAAAAGAATATGGGCTCCAAAAAAACCTTAAGAATTAGCAAATGGGCTGTAAATTATTAGAAATAATGGCAGATAGGTTGTATGCTGTTTTCCATAGATTTGAGGCTTTCCTAAAAAAAGGTTGACGCACAAGCACTGACTGTTGGATGTCCATCCAACGGCCGTCATGCTTCTTCAATCTCTGCTCTTCCTGCTCCAGCGGCTCAAACAAGCGCCGGCCGAACTACCTGCTCCCTCCTCCTCGCGACCGGCTGTGCTGCCGTGCAAGCCTCACCGCCCGACCGTACTCCCATCGCTGGCCTAGCCATCCCTCTACTCACCCACACCTGTTGTTATTCTCCGGTGACGGCAGACGAACCAGTAAACCCTCGTACAGTCGTACTCCCCTCCGCGTGGGAAACAACTGCCGAGTCTTCCCTGCCTCCATGTCGTCCCCTTCCTAGGCCTCGCCGTCGTCCACTGCCCTGGTGCTCTCGGCGCGGCCTGGTCAACATGGTCAATGAACGACATGCATCTGAGGTGGACTTTACGTGGAGAGGCCGATAGCTAGGTCCATGGCCGCACGCAAGGAAATGCCTCCTTATTACGTGCAAAATAATGATTCCTCCACCTGACATCAGGGACCCACCGAAAGGGCCTCTGTATTTCACGAAAAAACGTTACCGCCGTTGACAGCTCGGACCCACCAGCTATATCTTCGCACGCAAGGAAGTGCCTCCTTATTACGCACAAAAAAATGAATACTCCCCCTATTAGCTGGGACCCAGTATAGTGGCAGGCTGACTTGTGGGCCTACTAAGTTGACGGGGACGGAGGGCTTTGTCAACTTAGTTAATATGCACGATTCTAGCTCCAGTGACCGTATGATGTCCATCCAACGACCATAGTGCTTCTTCAACCTCTGGTCTTCTTGCTCCAGCCGCCCAAACCAGCGTCGGTGATGCCTCGTGCTCCTGCCTCCCGCGGCCGGCTGCGATGCGGCGGAGGCCTCACCGCCCCCTACTACTCCCACCGCTGGCCAGGCCATCCCTCTACTCACACACACCCCCTGTTATTGTGTGGCGACGGCAGCCTCACACTGCAGCGAACCAGTGAACCCTCGTACTCCTCTACGTGTGGGCATCCACTGCCGCGTCTTCCCCGGCTCTGCGTCATCCCCTTCCTAGGCCTCGCCATCATCCACCGCCCTGGTGCTCTCGGCGCGGCGTGGTCAACGTGGTCAAGGAACGGCTTCCATCGGACGTAGACTGTACGTGGAGAGGCTGACATCTGGGTCCACGGCCGGAACAAGGAAGTGCATCCTTATTACGTGCAAAATAATTATTCCTCCACCTGACAGCGGGACCCACCGGACAGGCCACCGTATTTTGCCCCCCTGACTGCTGGGACCCACCAGCTACATCTTCGCATGCAAGGAAGTACCAGACAGTTGGGACCCACCTGGTCGAAGCGTACGTAGCGTTGTCATTCTAGTCGCGAATGTGTACGTACATATATACTGGTCAACGTAGAGGCGCACACGTGTCGTAGTAGAGGCGGCCAGGGTGCAAGAAAGAAAATACGGCCACGTATGTGTACATACGGGCGGGGTCTCGAACGCCTACTCGTGTATACGTACGGCCAGGGCTCGTGTACATGACTGAGTCAGAACGGAGAAACAACATCATCGTCGTGTTCATGGGGAGGCAAAGGAATGAGTCGTGTTCATGGGGAGGCAATGGAATGCGTCGTGTTCATGGGGAGGCAACGGAATGCGTTGTGTTCATCAGGAGGGCTTGGACGGAACAGGCGATGGAAACGAGGCCTAGCGTACCGCAGAATGGAGAAAATGGCCTTGTGTTCAACCGGCCACGTTCAAAATGGGATCCTGATCATCGGGAGGGGTCTGTCGTACCGCAAAATGGAGGAAATGGACCTCCTACGGTCTAAACGGGGGTCCTGTTGATCGGGAGGGGTGTGGCGTACCGCAAAACGGACGAAACGGACTTGTGCTGGAGCGCTACGGTCAAAACGGGGGTCCTGTTCATCGGGAGGGGTGTGGCGTACCGCAAAACAGGACTCCATGGGATACTGTTCATCTCCACCGTCGACCCCCTCCAGCCTCCACGAGCTACTGTTCATCCACCATCGATCTCCTCTGGCCTCCACCTGCGACTGTTCATCCACGGGCTCCTGTTCATCCAACCTCCACAGCGCGCTACTCCACCGGCTACTGTTCAACCAGCCCTCTCCACGGGCTCCTGTTCAACCACCCCTCCACGGGCTACTGTTCATCCTTCCCTCCACCGTCTACTATTCATACTGCCCTCCACGGGGTGGTCCTGTTCATCCAGCCCTCCACGGGGTCCTGTTCATCCAGCCCCAACCGGCTTGATCGATCGGGGTCCTGTTCATCCAGAGGCAACACCATGGGGTCCTGTTCATCCACCCCCACCGGGAACTGTTCATCCAACCCCCCCACCCGCAACGCTCACTACTCATCCAAAGGCAGCATCGATCGGCTTTAGTTAGCAGCAGTAGCGAAGGAATCGCTTGATCGGGTTCAGTTAACAGCCATCGATCGATCGCTCGGGTTCAGTAACGCGTAGCCTGCAGTGGAATCGCTCGGGTTCAGTTAGAGCCCAACTCCTCACTCGGGTTCAGTTAGAGCCAACGCCTCGCACACACGTGCGTACGTGTATGAGAGAAACGCGCATCGCTCGGCCCCCGACCTCCCACCGTAACCGAGAACTCCCCGAAATTTTCCTCCCCGTCGCTTCTACCACGGTTTTTTCCGTCATGGACGGCCCAAAGAATGTCATGCAGCTGCGTCTCCGGCCCACCCAGGACGAAAAGCCCATTTTCTGTCATGATTTTTTGTCAACCCGGTATCATCATAGATGTGGTGGGCTCCTACTTCTATGACAAAAAATCATGACAGAAAATGGGCTTTTCGTCCTGGGCAGGCCGGAGACGCAGCTGCATGACATTCTTTGGGCCATCCATGACGGAAAAAACCGTGGTAGAAGCGAGGGGGAGGAAAATTTCGGGGAGTTCCCGGTTACGGTGGGAGGTCGGGGGCCGAGCGATGCGCGTTTCTCTCATACACGTACGCGCCTGTGTGCGAGGCGTTGGCTCTAACTAAACCCGAGCGAGGCGTTGGGCTCTAACTGAACCCGAGCGATTGCACTGCAGGCTACGCATTACTGAACCTGAGCGATCGATCAATGGCTTTTAACTGAACCCGATCGAGCGATTCCTTCGCTACTGCTGCTAACTGAAGCCGATCGATGGGATGAACAGTGAGCATTGCCGGGGGGGTTGGATGAATAGTGAGCGATGGCATTGCCTCTGGATGAACAGGACCCCGTGGTGTGGTGGAGGGCTGGATGAACAGTAGACGGTGGAGGGGTTCCCGTGGAGGGGTGGATGAACAGGACCCCGTGGTGTGGAGGGCTGGATGAACAGTAGACGGTGGAGGGGTGCCCGTGGAGGGGTGGTTGAACAGGACCCCGTGGTGTGGAGGGCTGGATGAACAGTAGACGGTGGAGGGGTGGTTGAACAGTAGCCGGTGGAGTAGCACGCGGTGGAGGCTGGATGAATAGGAGCCCGTGGATGAACAGTCGCAGGTGGAGGCTGGAGGAGGTCGACGGTGGATGAACAGTAGCTCGTGGAGGCTGGAGGGGGTCGACGGTGGAGATGAACAGTATCCTGTGGAGTCCCGTTTTGCGGTACGCCACACCCCTCTCGATGAACAGGACCCCCGTTTCGACCGTAGCGCTCCAACACAAGTCCGTTTCCTCCGTTTTGCGGTACGCCACACCCCTCCCGATCAACAGGACTCCCGTTTCGACCGTAGGAGGTCCATTTCCTCTGTTTTGCGGTATGCCAGACCCCTCCCGATCAACAGGATTCCGTTTCGAATGTGGCCGGTCGAACACAAGGTCGTTTCCTCCATTCTGCGGTATGCCAGGCCTCGTTTCCATCGCATGTTCCGTCCAAGCCCTCCCGATGAACACGACACATTCCGTTGCCTCCCCATGAACACGATGCATTCCATTGCCTCCCCATGAACACGACGATGACACTATTTCTCCGTTCCGACCCAGCCATGTACACGAGCCCTGGCCGTACGTATGCGCGAGTAGGCGTTCGAGACCCCGCCCGTATGTACACATATGTGGCCGTATTTTCTTTCTTGCACCCTGGCCGCTGTACGTACGAGTAAATGCTACGTGCGCGCCTCTACTACGACACGTGCGCGCCTCTACTACGACATGTGCGCGCCTCTACATCGACCAGTATGTACATACACGTTTGCGACCAGAATGACAACGCTACGTACGCTGCGACCAGGTGGGTCCCGACTGTCGGGCACTTCCTTGCGTGCGAAGATGTAGCTGGTGGGTCCCAGTAGTCAGGGGGAAACATTTTTTTCGCGAAATACGGTGGCCCGTCCGGTGGGTCCCGCTGTCAGGTGGAGGAATAATTATTTTGCACGTAATAAGGAGGCACTTCCTTGCTGCGGCCGTGGACCCAGCTGTCAGCCTCTCCACGTATAGTCCACGTCCGATTGAAGTCGTTCCTTGAACACGTTGACCACGCCGTGCCGAGAGCACCAGGGCGGTGGACGACGGCGAGGCCTAGGAAGGGGACGACGCGCAGCCGGGGAAGACGCGGCAGTGGATGCCCACGCATAGAGGAGTACGAGGGTTCACTGGTTCGCTGCGGTGTGAGGCTGCCATTGCCGCGGAATAACAGGGGGTGTGGGTGAGTAGAGGGATGGCCTGGCCAGCGATGGGAGTAGTAGGGGGCGGTGAGGCCTCCGCCGCATCGCAGCCGGCCACGGGAGGCAGGAGCACGAGGCATGACCGGCGCTGGTTTGGGTGGCTGGAGCAAGAAGACCAGAGGTTGAAGAAGCACTACGGCCGTTGGATGGACATCGTACGGTCACTGGAGCTAGAATCGTGCATATTGACTAAGTTGACAAAGCCCTCCGTCCTCGTCAACTTAGTAGGCCCACAAGTCAGCCTTCCACTATACTGGGTCCCAGCTAACAAGGGGGTATTCATTTTTTTGTGCGTAAAAAGGAGGCACTTCCTTGCGTGCAAAGATATAGCTGGTGGGTCCGAGCTGTCAGCGGCGGTAACATTTTTTTCGCAAAATTCAGAGGCCCTTTCGGTGGGTCCCTGATGTCAGGTGGAGGAATCATTATTTTGCGTGTAATAAGGAGGCATTTCCTTGCGTGCGGCCGTGGACCCAGCTGTCGGCCTCTCCACGTAAAGTCCACTTCAGATGCATGTCGGTCGTTGACCACGTTGACCAGGCCGCGCCGAGAGCACCAGGGCGGTGGATGATGGCGAGGCCTAGGAAGGGAACAACACGGAGGCAGGTTAGACTCGGCAGTTGTTTCCCACACGGAGGGGAGTATGACTGTACGAGGGTTTACTGGTTCGTCTGCCGTCGCCGGAGAATAACAGCAGGTGTGGGTGAGTAGAGGGGTGGCTAGGCCAGCGATGGGAGTACGGTGGGGCGGTGAGGCCTGCGCGGCAGCAGAGCCGGTCACGAGGAGGAGGGAGCAGGCAGTCCCGCCGGCACCTGTTTGAGCGGCTGGAGCAGGAAGAGCAGGGATTGAAGAAGCACGACGGCCATTGGATGGCCATCCAATAGTCATTGCTTGTGCGTCAACCTTTTTTTAGGAAAGCCTCAAATCTGTGGAAAACAGCATACAGCCCATTTGCTAATTCTTAAGGTTTTTTTTGGAGCCCATATTCTTTTTGTTAGCATTACAGCCCATATTATGGACATGGTTAAAAAATTATATGAAATTTTGCATATTTCAGTGCGGTCCGAACTGTTTTTAATCCTGAAATTTCGACTCACATTCAAATTGATTTTAAAAATAAATGTATATCAATATAAAATCCAAAAAATTCTCCACGCATAAAAACTAATGTAATTTAAAATCTCGAAATGAAAAAAAAAGATATTTGAAACAAATTGCCGGTTTGATGTGTTTTAAAAATGTACAACCCATTTCTCATTACTGATGGGCCATTTTCTCGGCCAGCCGAATGAAAGCTCTCCTCGTCTTGAAAGATTTGCAGCCCAACAGGCCTGACAAAGCGACTTACTTGGCAAATCACAAAAAAACTGGGTTGTGGCCGTGGACCCAGCTGTCAGTCCATTTGTTTTTTAGTCCATTTGGTGGGCTGGGTGAAACAATGATGTAGCATCTATGCAGCCCATTTAAATCCCATTTGCATTTTTCTCGAAAGCCGCGGACTTGCTGGGCTGGGTGAAAATATCATGTTGGGCTAGACGGAGAAATGTTATAAAAACATAAACACATGATTGCACGTCAGTAAAATCTTTGCAAGCTTATGTACGCAATCACTAGGACTTAACTTGCCAAGTTATATATAAACAATTATTATTATTATTTTGTAAGAACTTTCAACTTACGAAATAAAATATCATTTTAATTTGATGAGTTAATAGTACGTGGGGTATTATTATTTTTTAGGCTAGACGTGGGACAGTTGAGTTGGTTCAAGGGGAAAGTACTGGGAGAAAACTCAGTTTACATCGAAAAAGAAAGTGGGAGAAAATTCAGAGACCTGCTGGGTCCACCTGAGGAGGGGAATATGTTGGGAGGAAGGAGATTCAAAGCACGAAAGTCGAGTGAACTAGTTTTTTTTACGGACAAGTGAACTAGTTTACATACATAAGCAAATTGCCACTAAAAAAGCAATCAGGTTAATGGGTTCTTAAAAGAAATATTTCGGACAAAACAGATAATTAATTATGACACATAGGCTAATGCATGAAACACTCACATGATAAAGGTGCTTATAAACAGATAAAGTACAACATCTAGACCTTCCTGGCACGCTTGATCATGACGCTGCGGCTGTCCGTGTACTCGTCGGTTACGGGAAGCAGACACGCCCTCATGTCCAAGATCTGCATGTACATGTCGTAGCATGCGTATGCGCCCTTGGCCGCATAGGTTATGTAGGCTAGATTCAGAGGTACCTCCCACGTGTTCAGGTCATCTTCTTTCATGTTGGCGTATCAGGGGTCGATGATGGTCTCAGCGAGGTCAACCACGGAGTCCTTCTCCTGCTCGTTGTTGATGATCTTGTATTGCTTCTGGATGTCGACAAGCTTGTTGCACCAGATGGCCGAATCGTCGCGTTCTTCCTTCTCTCCACCGTAGCGAAGGTGCAGTCGGCGCTGCCGATGAAACGGGCGAATGCTCCAGAACCTTGTGCAGCCATAGGACTGAGGGGAGGCAGAGCTTCACCGAGTCCGTATCGTTGGTGTACATCACATTCAACTTGGTGCAGCCATAGGACTGAACGGCGAACTCAAAGGGGAACTCCTTACTGAAGTCCATATCCAGCAGGCTCACCCCTCGGATCGCCATTGGAGTCTCTTCGAGTGAACGAGTGAGTAGGCGGCAGCAGCAGTTCGTTTTTCACCTCTTGGGGAACTAGATTCAACAGTAAGCTGAGTGTGTACAGGTGACAACAGTTACTACCCCTCCCTCGTCCACTGCACGCCCGGAAGAAGATGCACCCTTGGCCACACGTCGGTTCACGAGCGGGTCTGTATTGGTACTGTAATAACAGGAGTTAGTGGTCACTTTACTTAAATTTAATTAGCTTTAATAGAAATTTGTACTTAAAACAAGCAATGCATTCGCTCGTTCTATCAGTGCCACAGGATCAACATGCACAACAATTAGAATTATTATTCTCAGGACGCACACAATCATCACATTTGCCGCACTTTCACAAAAGATAATACTACCGAGTTTGAACTATTTGTTATGGTTGTTGTCCTCTGCATCATCATGTCGTGTTTCCCAGCTTGCAAGATTCAGAACCAACAAATAAGATCCAAATAATAAGTACAACAAAGATTCCTACACATCTCATTGATTCCCAGCTTGCAAGATTCAGAACCAACAAATAAGATTCAAATAATAAGTACAACAAAGATGCCTACACATCTCACTGATTCCCAGCTTGCAAGATTCAGAACCAACCCATTAGAGCCTTCTGATAAAGTGAATATCGGGATTAAATCCATCTTGGCTAGCCATGTCATACAATCGAAGAACTTGGCGAATGCTCTTGACCGTCACAACATCTGTAGTTGAGTATTCCTGTTTGCACAGCATGTTTGCACAGCACAAACAAGGAGACAAGAGAGCATGATTTCGCTTTAATAGCGGCCTCCTTGAACTCAACCTCCAGCTCTACTTGGATGAGGTGTGACTGGAGTTCCATGATTCAATTCATGCGCCTTTTTCTGCAGTTCACCTGAAATGAAGCAAAGATTGCATCATTCAGCTAGCAAGAAGTACTTGCTCTTGTGGCTGGCAGGTTCTTCTTTAGTAGTTGCACTAAAATTGAGGAACATTAAGGTTGGCTGTCCGGCTCATGTAAGGTGCAACTATAATTTTCTTATCCTTTTGTGCAGTTCCACTAAAATAAAGTGCCATTGTGGTGACAGTGACGGCTCCATCTTCTAAAGGCTAATAAAATGTTGCACAAGATTGCGAGCAGAACTTGACGGAGATTTTGGAAACTCCAATCACCATTTTGTGCAGTTCCACCAAAATTGAGAGATGTTGCCCACGTGACATTTTAGTTGAACTGCACAAGACACTCATTCCAAAAAAAGTGTTTTGTGCAGTTCACCAAAAGGTCACAAGAGCAATAAGGTGAAATGGACATCCCTATCTGCACAAAAAGATAGAAAGTAAACAGTTGCTGGTCAATAAGAATATATGAAACATATACAAAATGAAAAGAAGCATCTCAATTATGTTCATGGCAATCACGCAAGGATAGTAGAAATTTTAAAACGTCAGCAATGCTTCATGTTACCAAAAGCATTACGGTCAACAATGAGATTCCTCAAATATGGGATTACTTTAATGGTGGAATTGCTTGTTTACCAGACACAGTAAATCAGCAACAGCTAAAGAGTTGGTTTAAGGGCATGGGACCGTGGGGACACCAGGACACTCAGTAGCGTAAAGGAGCAACTTACTTATCATACTGGGGAAAACAGCAGGAGTGCCATTTGTAACACTGTTTAATTGCATCTTATCACTGGAGGCATTAGATTAACAATAACACTGGTTAGACATGTCCCTAAGGTAACAGTTTGATCGCTTCATTTTACATGCGCCCTTACATTAACAACAGCAAAAGGTTGGTATAAGGACATGCGACAGTGGACGCATCAGCACAATGTACCTACAAGGAGGCATAAAGTGGTGATGCCGAGTTTGTTCATGCTATGTGAGGGCAGCAAACCTAATCCTGGAGACCTTGTACTATGTGAGGGCTGCAAATCTAATCCTGGAGACCTTTTACTATGTGAGGGCAGCAAATCTAATCCTGGAGACCTTTTACTATGTGAGGGCAGCAAATCTAATCCTGGAGACCTTTTACTATGTGAGGGCAGCAAATCTAATCCTGAGACCTTTTACTATGTGTGGGCAGCAAATCTAATCCTGAGACCTTTTACTATGTGAGGGCAGCAAATCTAATCCTGGAGACCTTTTACTATGTGATGGCAGCAAATCTAATCCTGGACATACTCTATTGACTTGTCCACCAACCGCCACTTTCTATCCTTTTTTCAACCAATAATAGATCTGTTCCTTATCTAGTTTGTACTGCGTTTTCCCATTATTTCCCTTTTCAACCAAGAGACCGGTTGGGTATCCGGTCCCTAATACTTTCACCATATTATTTCCTCTTTGAATCAAGTCCTAGATTCATGCTACAACTTCCCCCACTCCTTTCTTCGTTGTTTGAACAAAGCCCTAGATTTGAATGCATGAAGTAGCTTTACCTCTAATAATACTAAAAAATTAGGTGGCTTTGGAAGAGCTGATGGGAGTAGAAAAAGATGCACGCGCAGACACGTGGGGAGCTGGGGCAGTAGAGCGAGGCCGCTTTCGAAGAACTTATACCTGAGGGTCGCCGGGATGTCGGCAGCGACAGGTCGGATCTGCGGACAATACGACAAGGAGGAAGAAGGGTCGGAGGACATCCCGAGCCGTCGTTGTGTCGGAGAGAACGGCACGGGCAGAGGATCGGGCCCCTCCGGCAGCTGTGGGTTTCCTCCCTCGGCGGCGATGACCGTTTGAATGATGCCTGCGGTCGCCAGCACCGTCTGGAAACGCTACGCGGTGCGGGGCCGCAGGCCGGCAGCTTGGATGATTTAGCACAGCCGACGGCCGCTCGCGTCCATCGCCTCCATAGGTGCTTGTAGCTTCTGGTCACTTGGTCTTGGATTGGAGTGAGCAGTGTTGCGCAGAGACTTGGGAGTAGATGGATTGGAGTGGTGGGGCTATACTAGCAAGTAGTTGTACGTACTAGTACAATAGTGGGCTCACATAGCAATTTTGTCTCATGCAAGAGCCTGGCTATATGCGTGCTCCAATGTTCGCAACTGCAACGTTCGGTTTGCGCTTGGCTCTTCGCCTCTTCGAGAAGACGAACAATGATGTTACTACTATTGCTTCTACAGTGTCGAATCCACTGCTGCATGTCCGTCCACCGCGAGCGGGACGGATAGCTTGTTGTAGAAGTACTACTAAGCAAAAGCCTATCCTTGTTTGCGAGCAAACGCACGCATGGGTGAGGGAGAAAGCGTGTAGTAAAATCAAGCTTCTCCTCGTTGTACGAGTTGACGCAACACATCATAGCACTGGCCCCACATGCTTGCCTCTAAACTTGGCTGAAAGACCCGCAGTGTACAATATATTTGCTACAACCTCTAACATTTACCCACCACAAATTAAAATATATGTGGCTGTATGCATCATTCTGATGCAGAGGCCAGGGAGTCCCCCCTTTTTGAAAAAAAACAAATTAAAATATGTATTCCTGTCTTGACCAGATGAGCGTGCAAACTACAATCACCAGGGTGTCAGGTAGGTCCAGAAGACTATTGTTTTTTAAACTTCGAGACGGCCACATCGCAAGGAGCCGCCCCCAACAATTTTAAGCTTACATGCACGGTACACGCTATCCTAGACTACTCTACACATGAAACTACCACACGAGCGTCCAGGCTGCGCTTGGCTCTTCGCCTCTTCGGGAAGTCGAACAATGATGGAGTACTACTGCACTGCAGGAGTACTACAGTACGCTTCTGGCCATCTGACATTGATTGAACTGCTGCATGTCCCCCGCGTGCGGGAGGGAGAGCGTGTAGCGAAAGCTTCTCCTAGTCTTGCCAGCCACCACGCTCATGGGCGAGGGAGGGAGGCTCCTGCCTTTGCGTGTATGACAGGTGGGCCCGACAGGTGTGTGGCCAACCTGTCATACAGCCAAAGGCAGGTGCAGTTAAGTCCGCGATGGAGAGGATAATCAAACTTCTCGTTGATGTACGAGTTGACGCGACACATCAAAGCACTGCACTCGATATATTTCAATAATTTGCGTTTACCAATGCATTAATTACAACGCATGCATGCATGCCGTGACTCTCCTTTTGATACTTGCATGTGTTGATTAATGCACCTTGAAGTAGTATAAAATATGTGACGGTAAAGCTTTGTAATACCCCGGCCCAAGTCGAGAGATGGTTGTGCACGAGGAGGGCGAGATCATGCAGACCGAACAGGACCAGACGATGGAGCTCTCTAAGGTGGTGTTTGGTTCGCTAGTCCTAGGACTTTTTCTAGTCCCAACTAAAAAGTTCCTAGTCCCTAAAAAGTCCCTCCCTGTTTGTTTCTAGAGACTAAAAAGTCCCTAGCCCTTCCTGGAGGTTATTAAATGACCATGTTGCCCCTAGTATATAGAAAATAACAATCAAACAACACCATGGGGTGGCGGGCCAATGGGTGCATGAAGGGGCATTGTTGGAAAAGTCCCAAAAAGTCCCAAAAAGACTCTCCTTGAGAGTCTTCTTCATTTAGTCCCAAATGCCTAGTTTAGTCCCTAAAAAGTCCCTCCCGTTTGGTAAAAAAAGTCTCTAAGAGGGACTTTTTCTAGTCCCTACACAAAAAAAAAGTCCCTGGAATCAAACACCCCCTAAGGTCTCGATGGACCTCACCGTGCTCCACTGCCCCTTATGCCTCCGCCCCTTGACGCCTCCAGTGTATGAGGTTCGAATACACCTCGTCCGTTCGGTTGATTGAGCAAGGTGCAGGTTTCTTGATTGATGTGTTGTTCGATTGATTTCTGCAGTGCAAGGGAGGGCACCTGGCCTGCGCGAACTGCCGCGTCGAGCGCCCCGGGAACCAGCGGCAGTGCCAGAAGTGCGAGCGTGGCGGTGACTTCGATGTGCAGAACACGGGGGTGGACTTCGTCCTTTCGTCGGTGAGGGTGGAGTTCCCACATGAAGGTTGTGGGCTCTATGTCACTTACCACAAGCTCGCCGATCACCAGAGCGTGTGCCCTCTCGTTCCCTGAAAATTCCCCGTGCCCGTCTGTGACTACGAAGGCCCGCCACCGGCGCTCTACCACCACATCAGCACCGTGCATCCCATGCCCGTGCACAGGATCCAATACGGCAAGGTGCTCTAGCTACAAGTGCCACTGTCAGAGCCACGGCTCTTGCTGTTCGCGAAGGAGGACCGCCACGCGTTTTTCTTGGTCGGCGGCGTGCTCGACATCAGTGCGCCTATCGTCGTGTCGGTCGTCTGCATCAGAGCGGGGGCGTCCCCACTACCGCACTACGTGGCCAAGCTGTGGGCGAATGGCCCGCTGGGGGAGCCCAAAGGCACGACCAACGCCGTCAAGGTGGAAATGGAGGTGACAAGCAGCAAGGATCCCGACAACGTCGACGTGCAGGAGCTGACCTTCTTGACAGTTCCGCCCAAGCTGCTGGCCAGGGCTGAGCTTGTGTCCCTCCACATTCAGATTGACAAGCTCACGTCCTAAATGTTTCTACATTGCCTTTTGTTTATCTTAGTAATATGCTAATATAGGGATTACCTTGGTCTACTTTAGCTTAAGAAATGGTGGGTTTTGGTGGCGATGCAACAATTACTTCGACATTAGATCAGTAACTTCCAACAGTCGAACGGATATTTTGTGTCCGTTGGATATAAAGTTCCTTTGGGTAAGAAGTACTACTTGTCATCAAAATGGATAAAAGGAGACGTATGTAGACGTATTTTAGTTCTAGATACTTTAATGGTGGAGTACTACAGTACGCTTCTGGCCATCTGACACCGATTGAACTGTTGCATGTCCATCGTGTGCGGGAGGGAGAGCGTGTAGCGAAAGCTTCTCCTAGTCTTGCCAGCCACCACGCTCATGGGCGAGGGAGGGACGCTCCTGCCTTTGCGTGTATGACAGGCGGGCCCTACAGGTGTGTGGCCAACCTGTCATACAGCCAAAGGCATGTGCAGTTAAGTCCGCGAGGGAGAGGATAATCAAACTTCTCGTTGATGTACGAGTTGACGCGACACATCAAAGCACTGCACTCGATATATTTCAATAATTTGCGTGTGTGACTCCCAGATGCAGAGGCCGGGGGTCATCATCCTCCTTTTCGAGAAAAAACAGACGCGTGTGTGAGAGGACGAGTGCGTGTGTGCACCTTTTCTCTTCCTGTATAATGTACTACTAAACTCAGAGTACAAGTTTTTGTGGGTGGCACGATGGTGCGTGCGAGAAGTCCCGAGAGATAGGTTTAATACATTAATTGCAATGCATGCATGCATAAAGTACATGCATTGGTCAATTTTCTCTTAATACTTGCATGCAATGATTTAATGCACCTTGGAATTTGAACATGTGTTGGGGACAACCAAATTGAGCCTTATAAAATGGAAAAACTAAAATTTTGAGATAAGCGCTATAAAACCGGAAAGGAGGGAGTAGAAAAAGAAATACTCCATCCGGGAATAGTGCCGCACTTCGAAACTAGAACCGTCAATAAATTTTGAGCTTTCATCTCGTCACATTCCAAATTACTCCATGCTATATTGAATTGCAAACCTGTTCACACCGATCACAACCGAAGCGGTTTCCCACTTAGGAGCGTATTAGTACTCGCTTATAAATACTAGTATGCCAAGATGGCTGCACATTCCTCCTCAACTCCTCAGCCACAAAAACAAACAAGTCATTCAGCATCCTTCCCTTGCGTTTGGCATGGCCAGCGTGAGTTCTGGGTCGAGAGATTGCCACCAGGGAGAGGCGAGCATGGAAGCGGAAGCACGAGAGATGTCCCGCCTCGCTGCAAGAGCAGCCGACATGTCCCACCGCGCGGAAGTAGCAGCACAGAGGTCCCACCTTGCCGCTGAAGCAGCACGAAGGTCCCGCCGCGCCGTCGATGCAGCAGACTGGTTTGGCCGCACCGCAGAAGCAGCAGAGATGTCTCGCCGCGCCACGAATGAAGTAGAGATGTCCTGCCGCGCCGCGGTGGCCCGGGAAAATTTCTCGCGGGCACGTGATGACTGTTACAGGTGCTTGCATGCGATCGTCCATAGCCAGACGGATCAGATCTCCCGCTCAGCGAGGTTGCAAGACGACATGGTAGCCTCGTTTGAACAGGCTACCGGCGTCATCCGGCAACTAAGGGAGGGCAATGAGAGGCTCCGGGCCGAGCGCGACCTGCTGAGGGAGAAGATCGTCCAAAGTGCAGACCTGTAGGAGGAGACTAGTGCCTTGTTGAAGAAACTTATGGACGAGAATGACATGCTCCGCAACGAGTGCCAAAGGCTGGTGGAGGAATCCGTGGATGTTCTCAAGCAGCGTGTTGAGGACACGAAAGAGCTCATTGCCGCTCGCCGCGGAGACTAGTTTCCTGGTTTCTTTTGATGTAATAATCGGTTTAGGATGTGGATTGTGTCTTCGGTTGTGAAATGTTGGGTTCTAGCACGGATGTTTGGCCGTTGTTGGCCTCTTGGGATGTTGCAATTTCAATCTGGTAGCTTGTAGTCCTTCGTGTTAGGCTGGAGTTGTGCTGAACTTCTTGTGAATTGTGGTGGTTTTCAGTAATGAAAATCGGAAGGGCAAGCCCTTCTTTGATCAAAAAAAATTAATCGTCCTTATATATTCATCAGTCTTGCTATAAGTCACAGTAGATGCTATATAGGTCTGTCGGATCTTACATCAAGATCTGTGCTTTCAGATTTTCTTTTTTCTCTCTTAAATCTCAGTCGAGTGAGACATAGCCACGCCATTAAACAGAGGCTCGGGCGCCATTAATGGAGACCTTGGGAGAGAGGTGGACGGCAGATGGAGGTCAAAGGGCTCTCCTCCCGATAAGCACGCGCAGGGGTCTGATCGCACGCCTCTCGTACTCAAATAGCTACCCTGCACATCGCCTCCTAGCTAATAAAAAAGGGGACGCGTGGTGGCACGTAAATGGTACTAGTTAGTAGAACGCCCACGGTTTCAATAATACTTGTGTTTCCGATTGTAATGTGATAGCACTTCTTCCAAAATGACTTTGTTGATTGTTAATGTGTGCGCCTTCGCAAATCGGACTGCAAATTTACCACAGCATGTTGGTGCCATGTCATGGCACCAAGCCAAGTTTCATTATTTTCATGCGTGTTTTGGATTTACAGGAATTAAAAAACTAAGTTTCTCAATGTTTCCAACCCAGCCACGATGCCTAGAATTTTGAATTTCATTCCCATTTCTTGCATGGAACCTAGAAATTTACCCGAGGACACACATGTGATTTTTCAACCAACTTTGGTGCACTGGAACATGTGCTTGTATTTCAAATTTGAATTATGCACACAAAGGTGACACGTTCCCTCCCAGAACCACGAGCCTTCTTGAGAGAAGCTCCGATTTGCAAGAAGCTTATACCAAAAGTTGTTCCTATTCGGCCAATTTTTTTTACCATGGCATGGTACTACCATGACATGACACCATGCCAAGTTTCATGATTTTAAAACCAAGTTTCTCAATGTTATCGACCGAGCCACGATGCCCAGATGTTTGAATTTTATTCTCATTTTTTGCATGGGACCTACTCCCTCCTTCCATCTATATAGGGCCTAATGTGTTTTTCAAGACAGCCTTTGACTATTGACAAGATTAATGGCACATGAGATGTATACTATGCAAATTATATTATTGGAAGCTCCTTTGACATACAAAATTGAAGGTATGCTTTGTGTAAGTTGCATGTCATATATTATTGCTCTAACGTTTGGTCAAAGTTAGCCTCGAAAAACGCATTAGGACCTATATGCATGAGAGGAGTCGACTTCGAGAGAACGTGTTTGTTCGAGAGACACCGAGGAAGACTACTATATATCGATGGTGCATGTAGGCGGGAATTAAACTAAGGGATGGTCTTATTGGTTTTGGGGATATAGGGGAAGAGTGAGAGGCGGGGGTAGCTAGCTAGAAGGAGATTGTTAAGTGTGAGTGTGTGTTTTACCCACCTAGGCGGAAGTTATGTGCACAAAATAGGAGAACGATTCGATGTGGCGTTAGGATTGAGGGTAATTAACTACGTATGGAGACATAGAGAACTTGAACGTGCATGTGTGAGAGGTATACATGTATACGTGGGATGTGTGTGTGTGCGCGCACACATGATCGAGATAAAAGAAAGAAGACATAAGTCATAAGATCAACGACATGGGAGAGACGGATTGGTATTACAATATGCATGCATGTGAGAATGCATGGAAGAAGTACCGACAATTGAGCATGTGTTTTTGTCTTTAAGAGATAGTGGCGTGGGCTAGAGCATGCATCTATGGAGAGCAGAGGGAGTGAGGCGCAACGATTGTGCAAAAGGGACCAACCTATAAATGCATATGTATGGAGAGACATATATAGTGTGGGCGATAGGAAGCAAGACTCCGTGCAAGAAAGAAATGTTGACAGAGAAACTACAGATAGATACAGAGATGGAGATGCTAGCTAGAGGGACATCCGCTAGTTTGGGTGTTGGAGATGACCGTCGGGTGGTTCAAAGGGTGAAGTTATATATGTGTGTGAGAGGGCACTTGACTGCATGTAGAGAGAAACATATGTAGTGTGCGTGATAGGAATCAAGAGTGAGGGCGATAAAGAAGGTTGATGGAGAAACAGATAAATAGAAAGATAAAGATGCTAGCTAGTGTGCATTAGAGATAGGAGTCGAGTGGATCAGAAGGCTGGGTTATGTGTGTGGGTGTGAGAGAGATAGAGAGAGGGTGCGTGTGAGTCACATACAAACAGATATCAGAGAGAAATGAGATCCAGAGAGATGGAGTTTTGTGTCTGCGAGAGAGAAAGATATTTCACAACGAGAGTGATAGCTAGAGAGACATACGAGGGAACACAAGATATCTCTAGGGAGAGAGGGTGTGTGTGAGCGACATACAAGAGAACAATGGAGAAATATGAGACCCTGGGAGACAGAGTTTGTATTTGTGTGTGAGAAAGAGATATTGATGAGGAAGAGTTGTAGGTTCTCATATCTAAGGAGCGAAAGACATCTCTGTATGAGGGGTGTGCGAGTGGCACACATGGGAAAAGTAGAGAGAAATGAGACCCCGAGAGACAAAGTTTTGTGCTTGTGTGAGAGAAAGAGATTCCACATGGAGAATCATAGTTAGAGACACATAGCAGGGAGAGAGATATACTTAGAGAGAGATAGAGTGATGAAGGTCGAGGGAGAGAGTACCGTCAGTGTGTTACGAAGATAAAAGATCATCGTCGACATACAGGTAGCACGAGAGATACCTGAGAGACGATGAACGCGTATAGGTCCAGAGAGATAGTCCTATATAAGCATGAGTGATAGCTATATGAGACGAATATCTGGATTAAAGGGGATTCAAATATTTAAACTGGAGATCACGACATCGATAATATCATAACACAAATTGGTGTATCAAACATGCATATTCATTTGAATTTGGGCACACGTGTAATGTTATATAGTTTATCAATATTGGTGATCCATAGATTCTTCAATTACAAACAATGCATGGTTTATATGCAATTAATGTCTAAACGGGATTACACTATATGTTGCGTGTGTGAAACACATTATACATGTTTGAGAAGTAAAAAAAACCCGCATGAAACACACATTAATTGGAGACAGTTAGCGAGGAATGCATACATTGGATTTCAACATAAAGTGGTTTCAAATATTTGAAAATCCAAATTGATGGATACAACCTTATGAATCTGAGATCATGCCATTTGTAAACCATATTTATGTATAAATGGTGTTGTGCTTTTGTAAGTATATATAAAAAATGATGTATATAGAATGTAATTCCAATTGAAAATGGATCCTGCCCGAAAAAAATAGAATACAAACGGGATTCGAATTGAGTTGGCACGGTAAACGTGCACTCTGCAAAATTTGAATGAAGCAGGGAAAGTCGCAATAACCGCCCGGAACCAAAATCTGCGAGATGGAAATCACTGCTACCTATCCCTGCCACGCAAAGCCTATATGCTGGATTTCTATAGGTTTTGATAAGGGTAGGTTTGTAATTTCACCCAAACGTGACGTAACCGCCTCTCACCCGGATTCATACACGGTGGGCGCCAAAACACAGTGTGTCCTCTGCCGAAATCGACTCCCTCCCTGATTCATATTCATACACGATGGGCGCCAAAAACAAACTCTCGTCGGCAAATATTCGGTGTATGCGAGATTACCGTCCTATCCCTGATCGACTAGTGTTGCTGTGATGTAGTAGAAATTTAAAACAGGGGCTAAGTTTGTAAATTTCCTCGCATTTGAGACAAGCGCGCCCTGAATACATGGTTCCCCCTTCCTCTCTACCTTCCTTTTCCCCATTCGTACTCCGTGGGCGCCAAAACACCCTCTCCACCCCACCCTCCTCCGTCCGCCGCCGTCCGCCACCCCATCCACCGCCGTCCTCCTCCACCATGCTGGAGCTGATACCCCGATGCCACCGTCCATTACATGAGATCGACCTCTCTCATCCACGGCTTCGGACCGGGATCCTTGCATCCCGTCCTCTCGCTTCATCCCCGCCGTCGTCCACCTTGCCGGCGCCGCTCCTACGACCGTCTCGTCCACCGCGCCCCGCCGCCACCGTCTACCCTCCTAGATCTGCTTCCACGCCACCGACAGCCATCGCTACCGCAGCACCGTCAAATTCTCAGCAGATGCCTACACGGCGCCGCACCAGAGGCGGTACTCTTTCGTATCTGCTCAACTTATTTATCGCAGCAAGAAAATAGATCGCCACTGCTTTACTCTGATTTCTTGTCTTGGTTGCAAAGTTGCCTTTGTCCGGTTTGCACCTTCAGATCCGCCATGGCACGCTCAACACCATACTCGCAATGCTTATGGTTTTCCCCTTTTATATTCCACACTAGTTAAATCACAGTAGACTAAATTTCAAAATTGGGACAGTCGATTTTTCAGAGCTCGCCGGAGTTTGCTGGTGCGATCGAAGGGGCTCGGGTGGTTGTGGGGCCTCGCCGAACGAAGAAAACTCGACGCGGGTGGGGGTTGGGGATGGGGGTGGCGGAGGAACACAGACTGTGGGGGCCGGTGGTCCGGCCGACAGCCCATGCGGTGTTCTGTATGGGAAGAATCAGAGACGAGGAAGAAGAAGGGTTAGGAGACGTAGGATCTTCATCCAACCGCCTGAAATGGTCGAGAGACAGCTAGGAGTTGCATTCTTAATGCGCTCTGGTTCATCATGTGTGGGCACTGCGCAACCAACATTTTATTATCCAAAATCTGCTTGCTCTTCTTTACCATGTTCCTCTTCCGTTCTTCTTTAATATATACTCTCTCCGTTCCTAAATACAAGTCTTTGTATAGATTCCACCATGGACTACATATGGAGCAAAATGAGTGAATCTACACTCTAAAATGTACTTGGATACATCTGTATGTGATCCATAGTGGAAAAATCTCTACCAAGACTTCTATTTTGGAACGGAGGGAGTATGATAGTAGTATAGTATGTTCCTTGTACTGAAGATGAGCAGGGACATTTGCAGTGCAGAGGTCTATACGGTCGGTTGTGATGGACACTTTGAGCCTCTTTGATTCGTAGGATCTTGTAAACATAGGAATAGGATTTGTAGTGGCCTGCCCACTTGAATCCTATAAGAATAGCAAGGAAATGCGGGGAGATGTGTCGCCTTTGAGAGTTACATTGATATTAGCAGTACCGCACCTTCACTTGAAGAGAGCTGGTATCCGAAGCCTTTCTAGCCGTACCGGCAATACTAGCACATATATTCCAGCAAGTTCCACTTTGCTGATTTTACTCTGATGCTTAAGGTTTTCCTGTTATATCTACACTATGATCTGTGTAGCTGCTTTGTGTCGCACAAGCAGCAGTCCACTCTTGAAGCTAAACACTGCAATGACTTACAAAATTGGCACCAAGGCATTGAGTGCCATTCTGGATGCAATGAAACTCATACGCTCCCCACCTGTTGATTCTTGTTCAGAATATCATCCTAATGACTATTCTAACCTCGAGGAGTCAAAGGCATATGGCCTGTCCTATTCATCCATCAAGGTGCATGTTCTAATTTGGCAATGTTTTATTGATTGCGGGTATCTTGCATATGTTGTCTTGCATTTCTTCTACTTTGTTGCACCGCCATCTGCTTAGTTTACTCATCATATATGTCGAGATGCCATGCCCATCCATTATCAATACATATTCCATCTGTCATCATTCCATGTTTTTCCACTTAAATGTTGTTCTTGTGCATCAGACATCAAAAAGGAAGAGGATGATTGCCGAACCTGAAGGAGCACCAGCAAAGTCCTTGAAAAACATGGTGGTGCCGGAGAAATCAGACAGCACCCCACTTATATTGGATGTACAACCAGTGACACAAAACGTAGGACCGACTCCAGCAGACTGTAACCATACTTCACTGGCCACATCACTAGCCCCACCACACAGGACCTGCACTCCAGCAAAAGGTATACCGATTTCATTTGCCATAGCACTAGCTGTACCATAGAAAAATCCCACTCCTGCAAAAAGTACAGCAAGTCCACTGGCCGAAGACCTATCCCAACTGCAGAGACGGCCAATTCCTGTAGATTGGAACCCCATTCCATTTATTCCCAGTTTAAAAGACAATGCTTTCAATGTTGTTAGGGACTACGTGCATATATTCCCATCATGGGAAGATTATTGTGAAGACAAACACCATTTTCACATCTTCCTGTCCAACTTACGTGTAAGTGCTATTATTCATGGTTATTATTTTCCTGTTTTCTGCTGATTGAACACATGAATGATTTACATTACATTGTTGTAACTAGGCGAGGGTCAATCTGGATAGTCATGACGAGCAAAGCTTGCTTGTGCTTTTCAAGGAAGCATTGCAGCAGTATCGGTGTTACCTGAGGAAATCACACTTTGATGGCAAGTCTATAAACGAATTCCTGGTGAAGTCTCCTGTGCTAAATTTAGAAGACATTGAATGGGAAAACCTTGTTATGCACTGGTCTTGTTCCCAGGATGAGGTATTGTCTATGAAATCACATGACAATTTGAACTTCTACTTTTTTGTATGTGCCTTACGGATCTTTTTTGCAGGAAATCTGCTCGAAGGAGAATTCCGGTTTGACAAGAACGACAGGATATCTCAAATATGCTGCCCGCTGCTTTGCTCTTGTTAGTACCTGTTGTCCTGTATCACTGTACTTGCATACATACCTGGTTCATTATGTGACAGCAGTATGCATGATAGCTTGCTTATCAATTGTTCGCTCCAAATTATCTGATCTGTATGAATGGTCACATTAGTGTAGAATATATCCAATGCCAATGTTTTTTTAGATCTACATTGTTCTTGTAAGTACATGCTGTCCTTTATCATTGTACTTATAATGACAGGTAGTTGTTCATGTACCATCACTCTGCAGCTTATTTTCCTTTGCCCTCCATTTTCTACACATCAGATCTATATTTACTCTTACCATAAGGTTGGTACTGAAGAAGTTTAGCTGTGCATTGCTCTTGGCTGTACCTTTTGCCTGTATCGCTGCACTTACATTTATAGCTACTTGGTTATGTAGCATCACTCTTCATCTTATCTTAAATATTCTCCATTTTTTCATATATTATCACATCTATATTTACTCTTAACAAAATATAGAATAGAGGCAATGCTTTTGAAGAAGATTCTGTGGTAAACTTCTTGAATTGCCCCCCCCCCCATCAGCATGGACAAGGCCTTTATAGAGCCTGTCTTCACCAATAATGTAAGTTTGTCCATCTCAAGCCTTCAAACTTTGTTGTATATATTTGGTTAGGCATGACTGCAACAGCTATTTATTTTTGGTGTTTGCATCAAATTGCTTGTTTAAAGTTTATTATATGTAGTTCATAAACAAAAGTTCGTCCTTTCTTAATTTAAGTTTTCAGTTGTACAACCAAGTTCCTTCTTCATACCATGTAAATTAAACTATACAGAGCAAGTGATCTTCTTTTGCACTGCATGTATGCTTCTGTTCTTCATCTGTAATCCAGTGGTGTGGTGAACCTACCCACTACAGCACAATGTCATATTCTGCAATGTCTTAACTATGAAAAATGTCATATCATTCTACTATTATTTAAACCGTATCTTTATTTGCCAATCTGAAATGGTATAAATTGACAGCACACTAACCATTGATACTTATGAGTTCTTGATCTGTAATCCAGTGGTGTCGTGAAGCTGCCAACTCCTTCACAATGTCATTTCCTGCCATGTCTTGACCTGAACAATACCATATTGTGTTAATGCAAATTTAAACTATGTCACTTTATTCGTCAGTAAGAAATGTGATGAATTGTCAGCACTGATACTTTTATGTGCAAAACATGTCATCTATCTGCTTGTTTATCTTTCAGAGTGAGGAAGATATAAGTGTTGAACAAGCGTAGTCTCATCATCTTGCTCAGCTGCTTGCGCTGCAGCTCCCCAGCAGGGCTAACCTTTCTTGAACTCTATTGAAGTGCTGTCGGTTTTGTATATTATTTTGTCGGCGTGTTTATTTGCACTAGTGGCGATCTTTGATGCCCGGTGTATGTAATCTGTTGTCTGCTTGTGCTTTATTATCATAGTGGCGAACTTTGATGCCCAGTGGATGTAATATGCCATAATTTGTGTATTATATAGTATAGGTTTTTTCTTATTCACGATGTTGTAGTTATTTTACTGTATATATATCCTGTCTTCATAGTAAACCAGCCAAACCGTAAAATTACGGTACATAATCGGGCCGTCATGCAATCACGATGAAGGTTGGGCCTGAAACATGCCGATCAGCTCACGGGCCGGCAGCAGCCCGAAATGAACCCCGACCCATGATTGTGTGAATTAAATCACGGGCTTTTAATAGGCCGAAAAATTGTCTCGGTCCTTGTTTGGCCCAATCAGATATCGGCTGCGAGCAGGCCAGATGCAAACCGGGTCGTAGTTAGGCCCAACTATATGAGGGGCTTTTAATAGGCGAAATGTTAAACGGGCCCTTAACAGGCCAAAACTAATATCAGGCCGAATTACTAAGTGGGCCTTTAGCAAGTGGGCCCAAAAGCATAGTGTCCAATTGACAGGCCGAATCTGATATGGGCCATAATTAGGCCCAAAACCTCTTAAAGGGCCGGACCTGATCTGGGCCATAATTTGGCTCAGAACGTGGTAGGCTTTTAACGGGTCGGATCTCATATGGGCCACTATTAGGCCTGGAGTGTGGCAGGCCATTAATAGAACGTATCAAATATGGGCCGGCATTTGGCCTAAAACATGGCAGCCAGTTAACGGGCTGGCCTACTAGGGTCCTCAAAATCTTATGGGCCTACAGCTGGGCCGTCCCATTAATGTCGGCGAAATCTCATGGGCCTTTAGCTGGGCCAACCCATTATGATCCGCAAGAATTTTGTGGGCCTTTACCTGGGCCAACCTATTATGGCACACAAAAATCTTGTGAGCCTGTACCTGGGCCGGCCCATTATGGCCCGTGAAATCTTGTGGGCCTTTAGCTGGGCCAGCCCATTATGGTCCACAAAATCTCGTGGGCCTTTAGCTGGGCCGGCCCAATATGGTCCGCAAAATCTTGTGGGCCTTTAGTTGGGCCGGCCCATTTAAACTTGTTGGGCCGTGCCACGTGTCCACGTATCATCGGCGCCTTCTGTCTAGTGAGTGGATGACATCTGTCCCGACGATGAGCCGACACGTGTTTCCTCTAGCCAATGATGATTTTACACGTGGAAAATCCCCATTGGTCGAGGCTGTTAACGGTTTATCAGATCCAAAACCCGACCCGATAGCTTAACGGCGTTCCGTTACGGTGGTTGCCACGTGTCGGTCACCCTTGATGAAAGAACTTCTGTGATGCGCGATTTATCGTCATGGAAGTGGACACTTCCGTGATGATAATTTTGGTAATGGCATGGAACACTTCTACGACAACACAGGTATGACTATCTTGATTATGTCATAAATTTGTCATGGATGTACATGCATGACAAAAAAAGCGACCTACTGTGACAAACACGTATCATCACGGAAGTGTATTTTTTTGTAGTGAAGTATATGTCATTTATGAGCTAACTTAGGTGAAATGGATCATTTATGAGCTAACTTAGGTGAAATGGATCGTTTATGAGCTAACTAAGGTGAAATGGATTGTTTATGAGCTAACTAAGGTGAAATGGATCATTTTAGAGCTAACCTAGGTGAAATGGATCGTTTATGAGCTAACTTAGGTGAAATGGATCATTTATGAGCTAACTTAGGTGAAATGGATCATTTATGGGCTAACTTAGGTGAAATGGATCGTTTATGGGCTAACTAAGGTGAAATGGATCGTTTATGAGCTAACTAAGGTGAAATGGATCGTTTATGAGCTAACTAAGGTGAAATGGATCATTTATGAGCTAACTTAGTTGAAATGGATCGTTTGTGAGCTAACCTGGGTGAAATGGATTGTTTATGAGCTAACCTAGGTGAAATGGATCGTTTATGAGCTAACTTAGGTAAAATGCATCATTTTAGAGCTAACCTAGGTAAGATGGGTCATTTTGGAGCTAACCTAGGTAAAATGGGTCATTTTAGAGCTAACTTGGGTAAAATGGATCGTTTATGAGCTAACTAAGCTAATTATGCAATTTTTGACATAAGTAAGCTAAGTACATGTCATTTTGGAGGAAACAAAGCTAAGTATAGATCGTTTTAGAGCTAACTTAGGTAAAATGGATGGTTTTGGAGGTCAGTAAGCTTATTAAGTCATTTTGGAGGAGATAAAGCTAAGTCTAGGTCTTTATGCATTTGTTAAGCAAAACACTAGAGAAACTTACCGTGATCATGGAGGTGTAGGAGTGGGCTACTAATAATCTCGATCACTATCATCAATAAATGCATAATCATCATCATCACTATCATCAATGACGTGCTCATAGGGTTTAGCGGCATCAAAAATGTGGAAGACCACCTTGACGTAATTGGTCAAGCATTGACAGGTCATCCGCGGCAGTAACCTCTTCTTGTTCCGGCTCTTCTTGTTCCTCCTCTAGGGTGATGCCGGATTCACTGTCACTATCTACTTCAATGTTTTGGGGTGAAGTATAGCGGTTCTTGAAATGTTTTTTGGGAATACGTGTCTCTTGGAAGAATTCTCCTTCATATGTGTCTGGGTTAATGTGAGGTTCACAATCCTCTTCATTTGGGGGAGATAGTCTAGCACATGGCGGCACTTCATAAACGACATCCCAACCTTTAGGATTTGGATTAGTTTGGCAGACCCACGGTAGATAGAATAGTTGGGTCGCCTGTTGAGCCGTAATATAGACATCAGGAACATCTAAATGGGTGCTTTGTTTGACTTCAACTATCCCTATATGTTCATGAGTCCTTCTAGTCTCCTTCGGCTGAAACCAATAACATTTGAAGAGTATGACATTCGGTGGGCTTTCACCATAGAATAGAAGTTCATAAATTGCTTCAACTCTCCCATAATACTCGGTACCTCTTTCGCCGATAGCAGATACACAACAATTTGTAGATTTCGGTCGGCCATAGATAGCTCTTTGTCATAGGTATGAAAGCGATACCCGTTGATGTCGTACTTGTCAAATGAACGGACCTTATAGTCAAAACCATTAGCGTCTTGTCTCAATTCAGCGTCCATAGACTCTGAATTAGCCTACAAGTTTAATACGAAAGGATTGTTGCATTAGGCACAAATTAGCGAATGAAATGAAATGGTCTAATAGAACTTACCATTTGTATGAACCAAGAGATGAAACCAGGATAGCCGCCTCCTTGCTTTGCGAGAAGCTCATACTCTTCGACGGAATCCTTTTGGATTACCGCTCCATATGAGAATATGGCGACGTATCGACTGTATGAAATATCTAGGAATAAGAGCAGTTCAAAGGAAATAGAATTGGCAAAACAATGTACCGAGAACTTACTCGATGTACGGCCGCACTTCTGTCAGGTTGTTGAAGATATACAACGTAATGGTCCGCCATTCTTCGTTATCCAAAGATACTGGTTTCGAACCACTGGCTGGTGCGAGATTCCCTTTAAATAGGCTGAGGTTGGATCCACCCTTTTGAGGTTCGTCAGCATTGTACCGAGGCTTCGGATTATGCAAATGACGATTTTTGGCTTCGTAGTGTGCTGTCACGAAGTTTGCCGCCTCCTCAGTGATGAATGCCTCAGCCATTGATGCTTCAGTTCTATGTTTATTTTTACATTTTCATCAAAGCGTCTTCTGCATCCTCTCAGTTGGGTAACACCAACGATTTTTCACGGGCCCCCCAATCTTGCCTCGGTCGGGAGATGCAAAATCAAATGCTGCATTGGATTAAAGAAGCCCGGTGGAAAGATCTTCTCTAACTTGCAGATCAACTCCGGCGCCAACTCTTCCATTTCTTCTAGCACGCCAGGCGATAGTTCTTTCGCACAAAGAACATGGAAGAAATAGCTGAGTTCTGCCAGTACTAGCCATTCATCCTCAAGGATGAAGCCACGCAACATCACCGGCATTACCTGCTCAATCCATATGTGCCAATCATGACTCTTGAGACCAAATATCTTCAATTTATCAAGATTCGCTCCCTCTTTAGATTTGCTGCATACCCATCGGGGAACATCAACTACTGTTACACCCACAAGATAATTTCCCTCATAGCTGGCCTTCCAAGATTGAACCATGCCTTTGGCTTCGTCCAGTTCTGCTTTCCTTTTGGTTCTTTCATGTTTTGTAACGGCCTATCACATAGCGCCTCCAAATCAACTCTAGCCTTAGTATTATCCTTTGACCTCCCATCTATGCCGAACAATGTACCAAAAAGTGCCTCGGCGATATTCTTCTCAGTGTGCATCACGTCGATTTTGTGTGGGAAAAGGAGGTCTTTGAAGTAAGGCAGATCCCATAAGCATGTCTTGTGAGTCCAGGCGTGTTTAGAATTATACCCCTTGAAGTACCCTGGACGCTCTGGATCTGGCTCGAGAGTGTTTAACTGATCCAGGGTCTGTTGGCCTGTCAACGCAGGTGGTGCAGAGTTTTTGACAACTCTACCTCTGATGAAGTTCTTCTTGTCTTTCCTAAACTTATGGCAAGGATCCAGGAACTGTCTATGCATGTCGAAGCAAGAAAACTTGCGACCGGCCTGAAGCCAACGAAATTCAAGAGCTCCCTTGCATGTGGGGCACGGGAACCTTCCGTGCACACACCAGCCAACGAATAGCGCATACGCCGGCAAGTCATGCGTCGAGTACATGTAACAGACATGCATTATGAAGTTCTTTTTGGTATAGGCGTCGTATGTCTTGAACCCATTATCCTAGGCTTGTTGCAATTCGTCCTTAAGCGGCTGCATGTACACATTCATATTTTTCCCCGGATAGTTGGGCCCTGGAATTATCAACGTCAGGAAAATGTTCTTTCTTTGCATAATCTATCTAGGGGAGATTGAGTGGAAAGACAAATACAGGCCAACAACTGTATTGGGTTGCCGTCAGACCAAACACACTGAACCCATCTGTACTGACGCCGACTCGAGGATGCCTCGGATCTGCCGCTTTGTCATCATGTAATTCATCAAACTTCTTCCACGCAACACCATCCGATGTGTGTACCATCATCAGACTCCCATCTGCATCTAGTTCGGTTCTTTTGCCCGTTTTGTGCCATGTCATCTGTCTGGCCGTCTCTTCAACCATGAAAAGACGTTGAAGTCTTGGTATGATTGGCATATACCAAAGAACACTAACGGGGATTTTGTTCTGCGTCTTCTCACCCATACCGTTCTCTACCACAACATACCTGGAAGACTTGCAAATGGGACAATAGTTCAAGTCCGCATATTCAAGCCTAAATAAGGCACATCCTTTCTCACATGCATGTATGTTCTCATAGGGCATCTTCAGTGCACGGAGGATTTTGTCCGACTGGTACATGTTTGCAGGCATTACATGGCCTTTGGGTAGAAAGCGTCCAAATACTGCCATAATTGCGTCATAGCATTCTCTGCCCAAGTTGAACTGAGCCTTCAGAGCCATTACTTGTGAGATGGCATCCAACTGACAAAGCTCAGTGTGCTCGTGGAGTGGACGTTTTGAAGACTCCAACATTTCATTGAAGGCCTTTGTAGATTCCTCCATCTCCTCATCTGAATCCCGAGCATCATCCAAGTCTTGCACCATGTTTTCCATCCCGGTACCATGCTCGTCGGTGCGACAACGAACCACCTCAGCTCGGTCATGTTGGGCAGACTCACCATGAAATGTCCACACGGTATAATTGGGCATAAAACCACTCTTCTGCAGGTGTTTGCCCATTTCAGCCTCTGTCCCCTTTTCCCAATTGTCGCACCGGGAACAGGGGCACCAGGTTTTCCTTTGGCCATTTGCAAATGCGGCTTGCACAAACGCCTTGGTTTTTGTGAACCATTCAGTGCTCCATTTGTTCTGACCAGTGTGACCGGTGCACATCCATGCATGATCACTCATCTTGACTTTCAGAGCTACTGGACACACAACAAATATATATATATATATATATATATATAATTCACCATGTATATATTCACCAGTTGATCTAGTTGGTAAATTTTATTATGTCCATGCAACCTACACTCTAATATGTAATGATAGGTCCTAATCCCACCAGAGTATGTGTAGATTGGGTTCCTTTTCCCATGCTATGCTCCGGATCCGACGCAAAATTTCGGCAGCACCTCCCCGTTGTTCTCCTGATACATGTCTCTGCAATAAACAGAGAGGATGTGTACCTGGAGAACAACTTGGGAGACACTGACGAAATTTATGTGTCGGATCCGGAGCAAAGCATATGGGAAAATGAACCCAATCTACACATACTCGGGCTGTCCATGGATAGCGTTGGACAATTCGAAAGAATAACGGTTATAAATATGCAAATGCATGCATATTTATAGATGTAACCCTTTCGAACGGGAGACACATAGTGGTTACGCATACTGATGATTGACACCTATAGCTAGCAAGTTTCATCGGCACGAAGACCGGAACAGAGAAAATGAAGGGGGGGAGGAGATGTCATTTGTGCTCACCAACGAACACAGGGGCGGAGCTCGTCGAATGCACGGGGAGGTCGTCAAACACCACACCCTCGCAGCGACGAAACAACTGCACATTTGAATCCACCCGATAAACACAAATATGTATGATGTTTTTCATAACAAAATGAAAAAGTATACGACCTAACTCATAATTCACAAATATATGACCCCGCCGGCCTCTGGAAGGCCAAAGATCACCTTCTACATATTGTTCTTTTCTTTTCTTCTTCTTCTTCTTCTTCTTCTTCTTCTTCTTCTTCTCCCCTCCTCTTCTTTGCCTACACTTTCTTCTTCTTCTCCCCTCCTCTTCTTCTCCTACACTTTCTTCTTCTTCTTCTCCCCTCCTCTTCTTCGCCTACACTTTCTTCTTCTTCTTCTCCCCTCCTCTTCTTCTTCTCCTACACTTTCTTCTTCTTCTTCTTCTCCCCTCCTCTTCTTCTCCTACACTTTCTTCTTCTTCTTCTTCTCCCTTCCTCTTCTTCTTCTTCTTCTTCTTCTTCTTCCCCTTCTACATATTCTTCTTTTCTTCTTCTTCTTTTTTCATCTTTTTCTACTTATTTTAATTATATGACTAATTATCTAAAACCCATGCACTAAATCTAACACTAACACACATATATATATAGCACTAAACCTAACACTAACAATTAAACGGCAAACAAGGAAAAAAGAAAAATAACTCACCGGACCCGACGGGGGCCGGGGCTTCGCAACGGAAGGGTGGCGATGGCGACGAGGGCCGCAGGGCTCTGGCCAGGGCGGTGGAGCTCATCATGGGGGAGGGGCGGTGGAGCTCATCAAGGGGAGGCGGTGAGCGGCGGCCCCAAGCCGGCAGGGAGGCGGGGGCGATGGGGCCGCGGTGGCGGGTGGCGGCGGCGGCGATGACGCCGGGGTGGTGGGGCGCCGGGGTGGTGGGGCGATGGCACGGGGTGGGGGCGGCGGCGGGTGGCGGGGGCGGCTGGTGGGTGGCGGGGGCGGCGGCGGGTGGTGGGGGCGGCTGGTGGGGGTGGCGGCGGGTGGCAGGGGCGGCGGCACGGGGCGGGGACGGCAGTGGATGGCGGGGACGGCGGCGGATGGCGGGGGCGGCGGCAGGTGGTGGGGCGGCCGCGGGCGGCGGGGGCGGCGACGTGGTGGCTCGGGGAGGAGAGAGGAGAGAAACAGAGAGATGGATCCAGGGCGGGGTGGGTCTCGCCGTTAGTTAGGTTAGTTCTTTGCCGTCCGCCAAACCTTTGCCGTCAGCTTTTTTTCTCTTTGCCGTCCGCTAGCTGATGACAAAGAGGGGGGGCGTTAAGTTTTTTTTAATCGGCTCATTAGTGGGGACCACCACTCTCTTTGCCGTCTGCTAGCTGACGGCAAAGATTCTTTGCCATCCGCTAGCTGATGGCAAAGAGTAGGCTGATGGCAAAGACCGTTCTTTGCCATCAGCCAGTTCATTGCCGTCCGTTTTCGGTAAGCGGACGGCAAAGACCTTCTTTGCCGTCAGCCAGTGGACGGCAAAGACTTGGCTCACGACAAATTAGCTAATTCCAGTAGTGAGTGACCCAAAACGCGGCGGCGCGTCACTGGAACGCGTCGGGTTTCATCTACGGTGGGTAGTTTCACGCGCGCTTGGGTGCGTTCGAACGAGCAGCGAGTGCCACGTCCAGTGGTGGTGGTGGTTTCGCTGGAACCGAACGGAAAAGTGGACGGCGACGAGCTACGGCGGCAGCGCGATCGGGTCGTCGGCGGGAACTATGCTAGGAGGCACGGGGAGGCACGGTCTCGAGCTCGTTGGGCTCATGGGAGCATCAGGAGCTCGATGTTGTGCCCATGTGAGCGCGACAGGGGCTATGGCCACGGCGGCAAGTGATTGCTCTCTGACTATAGTGCCAGAAAAGCTCCTGTCTGCTAGGACTACATCGGTATTTCCCCAAAGAGGAAGGGATGATATAGCACAGCGATAGTAGGTATTTCCCTCAGTGAAGAAACCAAGGTTATCGGACCAGTAGGAGAACCAAGCAACACAACGTAAACAGCACCTGCACACAAATAACGGCACCTCGCAACCCGACATGTTAAAGGGGTTGTGAATCCCTTCCGGGTAACGATGCCAAAAAATTGTAGTAGATTCAAATAATAGATCACAAATAAAATAAAGTGCAGCAAAGTATTTTTGTATTTTTGGTTTAATAGATCTGAACAAAATGCAAAGGAAAAGTAGATCGCAAGCAAATATATGAGGAAGAAGACCCGGGGGCCATAGGTTTCACTAGTGGCTTCTCTCAAGAAAGGTAGCAAACGGTGGGTAAACAAATTACTGCTAGGCAATTGATAGAACCGCAAATAATTATGACGATATCTAGGCAATGATCATTACATAGGCATCACGTCCAAGATTAGTAGACTGACTCTTGCCTGCATCTACTACTATTACTCCACACATCGATCGCTATCTAGCATGCATCTAGTGTATTAAGTTCATGGGAAAACGGAGTAATGCAATAAGAACGATCACATGATGTAGACAAGATCCATTTATCTATTGCGTAGATATAGATCCCATCTTTTTATCCTTAGTAGCAACGATACATATGTGTCGGTTCCCTTTCTGTCACTAGGATCAAGCACCGTAAGATCGAACTCACTACCGGGCACCTCTTCCCATTGCAAGATAAATAAATCAAGTTGGGCAAACAAAACTCAAATATCGGAGAAGAAATACGAGGCTATAAGAGATCATGCATATAAGAGATTAAAGAAACTCAAATAACTTTCATGGATATAAAAAGATATGACTGATGATAAACTCAAAGTTCGTCAGATCCCAACAAACACACCGCAAAAAGAGTAAAATCATATGGATCTCCAAGAGACCATTGTATTGAGAATCAAGAGAGAGAGAGATGAAGCCATCTAGATACTAACTACGGACCCAAAGGTCTACAAAGAATTACTCACACATCATCGGAGAGGCACCAATGGAGGTGGTGAACCCCTGATACGTCTCTAATGTATCTATAATTTTTGATTGCTCCATGCTATATTATCTACTATTTTGGACATTATTGGGCTTTATTATCCACTTTTATATTATTTTTGGGACTAACCTATTAACTGGAGGCCCAGCCCAGAATTGCTTTTTTTTGCCTATTTTAGGGTTTCAAAGAAGAGGAATATCAAACGGAGTCCAAACGGAATGAAACCTTCGGGAACGTGATTTTCTCAACGAACAAGACCCAGCAGACTTGGACCCTACGTCAAGACACAAAAGAGGAAGCCACGAGGTAGGGGGCGCGCCTACGCCCCCCCCCCAGGCGCGCCCTCGACCCTCGTGGGCCCCCTATTGATCCACCGACGTACTCCTTCGTCCTATATACGTACCCCCAAACGATCAGATACGGAGCCAAAGCCCTAATTCCACCGCCACAACTTTCTGTATCCACGAGATCCCATCTTGGGGCCTGTTCCGGAGCTCCGCCGGAGGGGGTATCCATCACGGAGGGCTTCTACATCAACACCATGCCCCTCCAATGAAGTGTGAGTAGTTTACTTCAGACCTACAGGTCCATAGTTAGTAGCTAGATGGCTTCTTCTCTCTTTTTGGATCTCAATACAATGTTCTCCCCCTCTCTTGTGGAGATCTATTCGATGTAATCTTCTTTTTGCGGTGTGTTTTGAGATCGATGAATTGTGGGTTTATGATCAAGTCTATCTATGAACAATATTTAAATCTTCTCTGAATTCTTTTATGTATGATTGGTTATCTTTGCAAGTCTCTTTGAATTATCAGTTTGGTTTGGCCTACTAGATTGATCTTTCTTGCAATGGGAGAAGTGCTTAGCTTTGGGTTCAATCTTGCGGTGTCCTTTCCCAATGACAGTAGGGGCAGCAAGGCACGTATTGTATTGTTGCCATCAAGGATAAAAAAATGGTGTTTTCATCATATTGCATGAGTTTATCCCTCTACATCATGTCATGTTGCTTAAGGCGTTACTCTGTTTTCATTAACTTAATACTCTAGATGCATGTTGGATAGCGGTCGATGAGTGGAGTAATAGTAGTAGATGCAGGCAGGAGTCAGTCTACTTGTCTCGGACGTGATGCCTATATACATGATCATACCTAGATATTCTCATAACTATGCTCAATTCTGTCAATTGCTCAACAGTAATTTGTTCACCCACTGTAGAATACTTATGCTCTCGAGAGAAGCCACTAGTGAAACCTATGGCCCCTGGGTCTATCTTCATCATATTAATCTTCCAACACTTAGTTATTTCCTTTTGCTTTTGCTTTTGCTTTGCTTTTATTTTACTTTGCATCTTTATCATAAAAATAACAAAAATATTATCTTATCATATCTATTAGATCTCACTCTCGTAAGTGGCCGTGTAGGGATTGACAACCCCTTATCGTGTTGGTTGCGAGGATTTATTTGTTTTGTGCATGTACGAGGGACTCGCGCGTAGCCTCCTACTGGATTGATACCTTGGTTCTCAAAACTGAGGGAAATACTTACGCTACTTTGCTGCATCATCCCTTCCTCTTCGGGGAGATCCAACACAGTGCTCAAGAGGTAGCCAGAAGGATTTCTAGCACCGTTGCCGGGGAGGTCTACGCAAAGTTCAATATACCAAGTACCCATCACATACCCTTATCTCCCGCATTACATTATTTGCCATTTTCCTCTTGTTTTTTCTCTACCCCACTTCACCCTTGCCATTTTATTCGCCCTCTCTCTCTATCCTCCTTCTCTTTCCCATTTGCCTCTTCTTTTGTTTGCCTTCTTCCCGTATGTATCCTTGTTTGTGTTTCCATGTGCCTTCTATTTTCTTGCATCTTTGCTTGCTAATAATCTATGGATATGTATCCACTTAAATTGTTCTACTTAAATCATCTTCGATCCTTATGCGCTCGTGCTAATACCCCAACTAGCCTAGTTGATGGGAAATCTTTAGATGAGCATGCTCATTTTGTGCGTCATCTTTTGTCTGAAAAAGGGAGACTCTTATGGAATCAAATAAACAGATTGTTGTGTTATGCTTGGAATCTTTGTGAAATTTGTGATTTTACTTGTTGCTCTAAGAACCCTAAAAAACACCTCCCCTACCTATGTGAGTTTAGTGATATTGAAATCTTATCTTCTTATGCAAAGGGTGTTTATAGTTACTACGATATCGAACGAATTGAAGAATTTGTTGCTTTAAGGGTGCTTATGAAGTTGCTTCTTTGATTTAAAAGTATGATATTACTCTCTACGAATCTGAAAATTTTGACATACTTAAATATTGCTATGAAAACTATGCTCATAATGTCTATTTCAAAGAATTTATTGAAAGAATGACCGTTTCTTCGGAAGAAAATAATGATATGCATGAATCTATAGATAATTATGATTCTGATGATTTGATTGAAATATCCCTTGATGAACATGATGCTTGCTATTCTTGTGGCCATGATGCCAATATTTATGAAGATGAATTTGCTATAGTTCCTTATGTTAAACATGAGATCATTGCTATTGCACCCATACTTGATAGTTCCTTCGATGAAAAGCATGATTGCAATGATGTTATTATAAATTATCTTAATGTCAATTGTGTTAATGATATGCAAAACCCTAAGGTTGGGGATGCTAGTTTTGCTATGACTACTATTTGTTGCAATGATCATGATTGGGATGATTCTTCTTTTGATCTTGAAAATTTATTTAAGCCCCATGATGAATATGAGATTGATTATAATGTTTGCAATAATATTGAAAGTGGGTTTGGAATAATGACAACTTTAGATCCCACATATTTGGAGAATGTTCAATCTTATGAAGTTTTTGACAAAAGTGTGTTTGGAAAGGTCATGACTTTAGTTGATGTTAATCCCACTATTTTGGAAGAGTGTCAACTTTGCATGCATGTGGATCGTGTTGAAAATATTTTATGTGATAGATATTTTGTTGAATTTGCTTATGATCCTCCATGTAATTATAACGAGAGAGGAAAATATGGTGGTAGAAATTTTCATGTTACTAAATTACCTCCCGTTATGTTGAGATTACTATTGTTTCTTTCCTCTTCCATGCATATGCTAGTTTTTGCTTGCCATGATAATTTGTTTGCCTATAAGATGCCTATGGATAGGAAGTATGTTAGACTTAGATGTGTTTGTCACATGTTTTATGATGCTCCATTTGTGCTTCAATTCTTGTCTTTCATGTGAGCATCATTAAAATTATCAATGCCTAGCTAAAAAGGCTTTAGAGAAAAACGCTTGTTGGGAGACAACTCAAAATTTTTCCTTGCTGTTATTTAATAAATATTTTATCTAGCCTCTGTATTTTTGTGTTTTTTGTGTTTAATTAGTGTTTGTGCCAAGTAGAACCGTTGGGAAGACTTGGGGAAAGTCTTGTTAAACTTGCTGTAAAAAACAGAAACTTTAGCGCTCATGAGAACTGCTGTCATTTTTATTTGGAAAGTGATATTTAGTTAATTATTTTTGAATATGATTAATATATAAATTCCTCACGTCCAGCAATTTATTTTAGAATTTTTTGGGTTCCAGATCTTGCGCTAGCTACAGATTACTACATACTGTTCTGTTTTTGACAGATTCTGTTTTTCGTGTGTTGTTTGCTTATTTTGATGAATCTATGGCTAGTAAAATAGTTTATAAACCATAGAGAAGTTGGAATACAGTAGGATTAACACCAAGATAAGTAAAGAATGAGTTCATTACAGTACCTTGAAGTGGTCTTTTGTTTTCTTTCGCTAACGAAGCTCACGAGATTTTCTACTTTGAGTTTTGTGTTGTGAAGTTTTCAAGTTTTGGGTAAAGGTTTGATGGATTATGGAACAAGGAGTGGCAAGAGACTAATATTGGGGATGCACATGGCACCCCCAAGATAATCTAAGGACACCTAAAAGCCAAAGCTTGGGGATGCCCCGGAAGGCATCCCCTCTTTCGTCTACTTCTATCGGTAACTTTACTTGGAGCTATATTTTTATTCACCACATGATATGTGTTTTGCTTGGAGCGTCTTGTATGATTTGAGTCTTTGCTTTTTATTTTACCACAATATTACTTTCTGTACACACCTTTTGAGAGAGCCATACATGATTTGGAATTTGTTAGAATACTCTATGTGCTTTGCTTATATCTTTTGAGTTATATAGTTTTGCTCTAGTACTTCACTTATATCTTTTAGAGCGCGGTTGTGGATTTGTTTTATAGAAACTATTGATCTCTCATGCTTCACTTAGATTATTTTGAGTGTCTTAATAGCATGGTAATTTTCTTAAAATCCTAATATGCTAGGTATTCAAGATTAGTAAAATCTTCTTATGAGTGTTTTGAATACTAAGAAAAGTTTGATGCTTGATGATTGTTTTGAGATATGGAGGTAATAATATCAAAGTCGTGCTAGTTGAGTAGTTGTGAAATTGAGAAATACTTGTGTTGAAGTTTGCAAGTCCCGTAGCATGCACGTATGGTAAACGTTATGTAACAAATTTGAAACATGAGGTGTTATTTGATTGTCTTCCTCATGAGTGGCGGTCGGGGACGAGCGATGGTCTTTTCCTACCAATATATCCCCCTAGGAGCATGCGCGTAGTGCCGAGGTTTTTGATGACTTGTAGATTTTTGCAATAAGTATGTGAGTTCTTTATGACTAATGTTGAGTCCATGGATTATACGCACTCTCACCCTTCCATCCTTGCTAGCCTCTTCGGTACCGTGCATTGCCCTTTCTCACATTGAGAGTTGGCGCAAACTTCGCCGGTGCATCCAAACCCCGTGATATGATAAGCTCTTTCACACATAAACCTCCTTATATCTTCCTCAAAACAGCCACCATACCTACCTATTATGGCATTTCCATAGCCATTCCGAGATATACTGCCATGCAACTTTCCACCATTCCGTTTATCATGACACATTCATCAGTGTCATATTGCTTAGCATGATCATGTAGTTGACATAGTATTTGTGGCAAAGCCACCGTTCATAATTCTTTCATACATGTCACTCTTGGTCCATTGCATATCCCGGTACACCGTCGGAGGCATTCATATAGAGTCATCTTTTGTTCTAGTATCGAGTTGTAATCATTGAGTTGTAAATAAATAGAAGTGTGATGATCATCATTTTCTAGAGAATTGTCCCAAGTGAGGAATTATAAAAAAAGAGAAAGGCCATATAAAAAAGAGAAAGGCCAAATAAAAAAGAAAAAAAAGAAAAAAATTAGAGAAAAAAAGAGAGAAGGGACAATGTTACTATCCTTTGCCACACTTGTGCTTCAAAGTAGCACCGTAATCTTCATGATAGGGAGTCTCTTATTTTGTCACTTTCATATACTAGTGGGAATTTTTCATTATAGAACTTGGCTTGTATATTCCAACAATGGGCCTCCTCAAGTGCCCTAGGTCTTCGTGAGCAAGCAAGTTGGATGCACACCCACTTAGTTTCTTTTGTTCAGCTTTCATACATTTATAGCTCTAGTGCATCCGTTGCATGGCAATCCCTACTCCTTGCATTAACATCAATCGATGGGCATCTCCATAGCCCATTGATTAGCCTCGTTTATGTGAGACTTTCTCCTTTTTTGTCTTCTCCACATAACCCCCCTCATTATATTCTATTCCACCCATAGTGCTATGTCCATGGCTCGCGCTCATATATTGCGTGAAAGTTTATAGGTTTGAGATTACTAAAGTATGAAACAATTGCTTGGCTTGTCATCGAGGTTGTGCATGATGAAAGCATTCTTGTGTGATGAAAATGGAGCATGACTAAACTATGTGATTTTGTAGGGATGAACTTTCTTTGGCCATGTTATTTTGAGAAGACATAATTGCTTAGTTAGTATGATTGAAGTATTATTATTTTTATGTCAATATGAGCTTTTGTATTGAATCTTTCGGATCTGAATATTCATGCCACAATTGAGAAGAATTACATTAAAATTATTCCAAGTAGCACTCCGCATCAAAATTCTGTTTTTATCATTTACCTACTCGAGGACGAGCAGGAATTAAGCTTGGGGATGCTTGATACGTCTCCAACGTATCTATAATTTTTGATTGCTCCATGCTATATTATCCACTGTTTTGGACATTATTGGGCTTTATTATCCACGTTTATATTATTTTTGGGACTGACCTATTAACCGGAGGCCCAACCCAGAATTGCTATTTTTTGCCTATTTTAGGGTTTCGAAGAAAAGGAATATCAAACGGAGTCCAAACGGAATGAAACCTTCGGGAACGTGATTTTCTCAACGAACAAGACCCAGGAGACTTGGACCCTACATCAAGACACAAAAGAGGAAGCCACGAGGTAGGGGGCGCGCCTACCCCCCCCCCCCCCCAAGCGCGCCCTCCACCCTCGTGGACCCCTTGTTGCTCCACCAACGTACTCCTTCCTCCTATATATAGATCCCATCTTTTTATCCTTAGTAGCAACGATACATACGTGTCGGTTCCCTTTCTGTCACTGGGATCAAGCACCGTAAGATCGAACTCACTACCGGGCACCTGTTCCCATTGCAAGATAAATAAATAAAGTTGGCCAAACAAAACTCAAATGTCGGAGAAGAAATACGAGGCTATAAGAGATCATGCATATAAGAGATTAAAGAAACTCAAATAACTTTCATGGATATAAAAAGATATGACTGATGATAAACTCAAAGTTCGTCAGATCCCAACAAACACACCGCAAAAAGAGTAAAATCATATGGATCTCCAAGAGACCATTGTATTGAGAATCAAGAGAGAGAGAGATGAAGCCATCTAGATACTAACTACGGACCCAAAGGTCTACAAAGAATTACTCACACATCATCGGAGAGGCACCAATGGAGGTGGTGAACCCCTGATACGTCTGAATCTTCTCTGAATTATTTTATGTATGATTGGTTATCTTTGCAAGTCTCTTTGAATTATCAGTTTGGTTTGGCCTACTAGATTGATCTTTCTTGAAATGGGAGAAGTGCTTAGCTTTGGGTTCAATCTTGCGGTGTCCTTTCCCAATGACAGTATGGGCAGCAAGGCACGTATTGTATTGTTGCCATCGAGGATAACAAGATGGGGTTTTCATCATATTGCATGAGTTTATCCCTCTACATCATCTCATCTTGCTTAAGGCATTACTCTGTTTTCATTAACTTAATACTCTAGATGCATGCTGGATAGCGGTCGAAGAGTGGAGTAATAGTAGTAGATGCAGGCAGGAGTCGGTCTACTTGTCACGGACGTGATGCCTATATACATGATCATACCTAGATATTCTCATAACTATGCTCAATTCTGTCAATTGCTCAACAGTAATTTGTTCACCCACCGTAGAATACTTATGCTCTCGAGAGAAGCCACTACTGAAACCTATGGCCCCCGGGTCTATCTTCATCATATTAATCTTCCAACACTTAGTTATTTCCTTTTGCTTTCGCTTTTCTTTTATTTTACTTTGCATCTTTATCATAAAAATACCAAAAATATTATCTTATCATATCTATCAGATCTCACTCTCGTAAGTGGTCGTGTAGGGATTGACTACCCCTTATCGCGTTGGTTGCGAGGATTTATTTGTTTTGTGCAGGTACGAGGGACTCGCATGTAGCCTCCTACTGGATTGATACCTTGGTTCTCAAAACTGAGGGAAATACTTACGCTACTTTGCTGCATCATTCGTTCCTCTTCGGGGAAAACCAACGCAGTGCTCAAGAGGTAGCAACCCCATTCGAGATGGTGTCTAGATTGGATCTGGTGGTTCTGGACTCTGCGGCGGCTGGATGAATATTTCATCGACTCCCCTAGGTTTTTGGAAATATTTGGGTATTTATAGAGCAAAGAGGCGGTCCGGGGGGCACCTGAGGTGGGCACAACCCACCAGGGCATTCCTGGGCTTCCTGGCGAGCCCCGGTGGGTTGTCCCCTCCTCGGGACTCCTCCCAGGTGCTACCAGGGCCCAACATGTTCCTTCTGGTCCATAAAAAATCTCCATAAAGTTTCGTGGCATTTGGACTCCGTATGATATTGATTTTCTGTGATGTAAAAAACATTGAAAAATAAGGAACTGGCACTTGGCACTATGTCAAAAGGTTAGTACCAAAAAATGATATTAAATGACTATAAAATGATTAGAAAACATCCAAGATTGATAATATAACAGCATGGAACAATCAAAAATTATAGATACGTTGGAGACGTATCAGCATCCCCAAGCTTAACTCCTACTCGTCCTTGAGTAGGTAAGTGATGAAAACAGAATTTTTGATGTGGAATGCTGCCTATCATGTCATATCATATTATTTTCTTTATAGCATGGACAATTGGACTTTTAGTTGTTCAAAGCAATAGTCTAGTTTTGACATGATAATTTAGATACTCAAGCATATCAACAAGCACCCATGTCTTTCAAAATATCAATGCTAAAATAAGTTATCCCTAGCCCATCATGCTCAAACATTGATCCATTCATAAAACACACTCGAATATTAGCTACACCCAATGCTTAAGTACGATCATATTGCCTCCTAGTTGGAGCTTTTATAAGAGAAGATGGAGACTCAAAATAAAAATTGCATGAAGTAAAAGAAAGGCCCTTCGCAGAGGGAAGTAGGGATTTGCAGAGGTGCCAGAGCTCAAAGCGAAAAACTTAGAGATAAAAACATTTTGAGAGGTGTATCCATCCCACCAACGAAAACGACTTAGAGTTCCCAATACTTTTCATGCATAGATATATCATAGGCGTTTTCCAAACAGAAAATAAAGTTTATTCCTTTTTCCACCATAACTTTCACTTTCCATGGCTAACCGTATCCACGGGTGCCCTCCATACCAACAGTTTCCAAAGAATTTATTATTTGACAACATAAAGTAAATTCATTTTTTTGCATTTCGGGACTGGGCGTCCCTAATACCTTTGCCTTACTCTCGTGCAATGACAAGTGAATAAACACTCATCTTGAGAAACACATCTAGCATGGAAAATATTAACCAGCCCTCAGCGCTCCGCGAGTGGAACAAACACACAAAAGAGAAATTATTTTGAAAATTAGAGATGGCACATGCAAATTTTCTTAGAACGGCAAAGAATGCCGCATATAGGTAGATATAGTGGACTCATATGGCAAAACTAGGTTAAAGGTTTTTGGATGCACAAGTAGTGATCATACTTAGTGCAAAATGAAGGCTAGCAAAAGATTGGGAAGCGACCAACTAAGAAACAAATAATCTGATAAGCAAGCATTAAGCATAAATAACATTGAATAATGCACCATAAGTAGGATATAATTTCATTGCATGACTATTGACTTTCGTACTTGCATAGGGAATCACAAACCTTAACATCAATATTCTTACTAAAGCATAATTACTCATCAACATAACTCACATATCACATCATCATATCTCAAAACTATTACTAAGAATCAAGTTTATTTTGTCCAATGATCTTCATGACATTTTTTTTCTTTATCCTTCTTGGATATCTATCATTTTGGGACTAATTTTCATGTGTTGCTTTTCATAAGCTCAAACAAATATAAGTGAAGATATTGAGCATAACAAATTTTCTTTCTCCCAAAATAATTTAAGTGAAGCAAGAGATAATTTCTTAAAAAATTTACTAACTCTCAAATAAATCTAAGTGAAGCAAGAGAGCATTTCTTCAAAAAATACTAAGCACATTGTGCTCAAAAAGATATAAGTGAAGCACTAGAGCAAGTCCTAGCTCATAAAAGATTTAAGTGAAGCATAGAGAGCAATTCTAACAAGTCATGACATAATTTTGGCTCTCTTGAATAGGTGTGTCCAGCAAGGATTGATGACTTAAAACACAAAATAAAACAAACAAAGACTCATATCATACAAGACGCTCCAAGCAAAACACATATCATGTGACGAATAAAAATATAGTCTCGAGTAAAATACCGATAGTTGTTGGAAGAAAGCGGGGATGCCACTCGGGGGCATCCCCAAGCTTAGGCTCTTCCATCCTTCCTTCATCCATCGTAAGATAACCCAAAAATTGAAAACTTAAATCACACAAAACTCAACAAAACCTTCGTGAGATCCGTTAGTATAAGAATAATAAACCACTACTATAAGTGCTATATCAAACCAATTCATATTTTTATTATATCCATTGTATTCCAACTTTTCTATGGCAAAAAATCATCAAAGAAAACCATAGAGCCATCAAAATAAGCACACAACACAAAGAAAATAGAATCTGTCAAAACAGAATAGACTGTAGCAATCTGACTATTTCGAATACTTCTGTAACTCCAAAAATTCTGAAAATGTAGGACGGCCTGAGAAATTCGTATATTGATCTATTGCAAGTGGAATGGGTATTTTATCGCTCTCTGGTAAAAAATGAAAATTAATTTCGTGAGCATAAAAGTTTCTGTTTTTTCAGCAAGATCAAACAACTATCACCCAAGAAGATCCTAAAGGATTTACTTGGCACAAACACTAATTAAAACACAAAAAACACAATCATAACAGTAGCATAATTTTGCTAACACACAAAAACAGGAAGCAAAAATCAAAAAGCAAAAATAAATTTTATTCATTGGGTTGCCTCCCAACAAGCGCTATAGTTTTACGCCCTTAGCTAGGCATAAAGCAAAGATCTAAGTTTTGTCATCTTTGTCCAACTCTTCAATCATACACTTAGAATCCTTCAAGGATTTAGCATAAATATTTTCAATAACAATACTCCTAGGAATAAATTCAAAGATTTTATTTTGCAAAATGGATCTCTTATCACTTCAACAAAATCTGGGTGAACACTAATCATCTTAAGATCTCCATTATTATTATTACTATAAGTTGCACCCTTGTTCCTAGATCTCCTACTCTTTATGGGAGTTTCCTCAGTAATCTTAGTGGTAGTAAAAGTCATGCTTAGATTACTAAAGATTTCTTCCAATTAATCGATCCGAGACGGACTTTCTTCTATTCTTTCATGGATTAAGGTACCCCTCTCTTTTAACAACTTAAAAATATCTCCCGCTTTTGACCCAAGATTAGTAGCAAAATTATGCATCTTTTTATATATTTTTTCCATATGATCTTCGGTGAGCATTTTCTTTTCGATAGCATCTAATCTTTCCATAACATGCTCAAGAGTCAAAATTGTTTCATTAACCATAAGAGGTGGTGAACCCACTAAATTTCCATAGCATTAAGGGCATCAAAATCAGGACTCATTAAGAAATTGCCGCCAGTAATCATATCAAGGACGAATCTATACCAAGTGGTGATGCCAACATAAAAACAACGCAGAAACACAAGGGTAGATTGCTTACGGATAGATCTATTATGAGCATTGCAAATTCTATACAAAGCATCTTTTAAATTTACTCCTCTCCTTTGTTTAAAGTTGAGGACTTCATCCTCAGGAGTGCAAGCATTAGAAGGAGAACTATCCATAACGACAAACAAAGATGCACGCCAAAACAGATCCGGCAAGAAAACGACGAACGAGAAAGAGAGGCGACTAAAATGGCAAATTTTTGTGAAGTGGGGGAGAGGAAAACGAGGGGAAAATGGAAAATAATGTAAATTGCGAGGAGATGAGATTTTTGATTAGGAACCTGGTTATGAAGAAGATCCTCCCTGGCAACGGCGCCACAAATCCTTTTGATTGCTCTCTGACTATAGCGCCAGAAAAGCTCCTGTCTGCTAGGACTACGTTGGTATTTCCCCAAAGAGGAAGGGATGATGTAGCACAGCGACAGTAGGTATTTCCCTCAGTGAAGAAATCAAGGTTATCGAACCATTAGGAGAACCAAGCAACACAACGCAAACAACACCTGCACACAAATAACGACACCTCGCAACCCGACGTGTTAAAGGGGTTGTCAATCCCTTTCGGGTAACGCTGCCAGAAAATTGTAGTAGATTGAAATAATAGATCATAAATAAAATAAAGTTAAGCAAAGTATTTTTCTATTCTTGGTTTAATAGATCTAAATAAAAATGCAAAGGAAAACTAGATTGCAAGCAAATATATGAGGAAGAAGACCCGGGGGCCGTAGGTTTCACTAGTGGCTTCTCTCAAGAAAGATAGCAAACGGTGGGTAAACAAATTACTGTTGGGCAATTGATAGAACCTCAAATAATTATGAAGATATCCAGGCAATGATCATTACACAGGCATCACGTCCAAGATTAGTAGACCGACTCTTGCCTGCATCTACTACTATTACTCCACACATCGACAACTATCCAGCATGCATCTAGTGTATTAAGTTCATGGAAAAACGGAGTAACACAATAAGAATGATGACTTGATGTAGACAAGATCCGTTTATGTATTGCGTAGATAAAGATCCCATCTTTCCATCCTTAGTAGCAACGATACATACATGTCGGTTCCCTTTCTGTCACTGGGATCAAGCACCGTAAGATCAAACCCACTACCGGGCACCTTTTCCCATTGCAAGATAAATAGATCAAGTTGGCCAAACAAAAGTCAAATATCGGAGAAGAAATACGATAAGAGATCATGTATATAAGAGATCAAAGAAACTCAAATAACTTTCATGGATATAAAGAGATATGACTGATCATAAACTCAAAGTTCATCAGATCCCAACAAACACACCGCAAAAAGAATTACATCATATGGATTTCCAAAAGATCATTGTATTGAGAATCAAGAGAGAGAGATGAAGACGGCTAGCTACTAACTACGGACCCGAAGGTCTACAAAGAACTACTCACGCATCATCGGAGAGGCACCAATGGAGGTGGTGAACCCAATCCGAGAAGGTGTCTAGATTGGATCTGGTGGTTCTGGACTCTACGGCGACTGGATGAAGATTTCGTCGACTCCCCTAGGGTTTTGGAAATATTTGGGTATTTATAGAGCAAAGAGGCGGTCCGGGGGGGCACCCGCGGTGGGCACAACACACCAGGGCGCGCCTGGGCCTCCTGGCGCACCCTGGTGGGTTGTCCCCTCATCGGGACTCCCCCCAGGTGCTACCAGGGCCCAACATGTTCCTTCTGATCCATAAAAAATCTCCGTAAAGTCTCGTGGCATTTGGATGTAACATCCCAAAATTCTAAATTTTGGAATGTTATAATAAATAGATAGATTTGATTGATTGTTTGATTGATTGTGTGAAATTGAGTGAAATTCGAAGCCTTTTTGAAAGTTAAATGAGAGGGAATAAAAGGACATTCCCAAACTTTCACCTTTTTCTTTTGATCCCCGAGAATTCAAATTCTCTTCATCACAAACCCTGGAGAGAAGATGACATGACTTCTTCCATTTATTTAAATGACAAGGGGTGTTGAAAATATTTGAATTTCATTTGAGAATATTTCCAATTCAGAAACTTTAAGCAACTCAATGATTTTCACGAGAGAAGATAAAATTACTTCTTCAAATTATATGAAATATGAGTTGGGAGTTTCAAAGAATTAAATTCAAAGTTCTTTTGAATTTATTTTCAATTTAGAGTTATTTGAGTTTTATTCAAATTATTTTTCTCCAAAAACAAAATAAATGGAAAATAGGGTAACATGATTCCCTACAATAGAAAATTGGAGAAAAATTAATTTGAAATCATTTTGGTATTTTTAAAATGATTTTTGTTCGATTTTAATAGGCCAGTAGCACTCTTTGAATTATCTGGATTTGTGTGGATTTTATTTGGCATTAGGAAAATGTTCACCTTGTAGAAAATCTTTTTCTGAAAATTTTGATATATAATATGCCTATATAATATTTTAAATTATTTCGTTTTTACTATTTTATTAGTCTGGAAAATGTTTTTTTCTTTAAAAAAAACCTTCGGACCAACCGGACCGGGCCGGCCCAGTTCGCCAGGCCACGGCCCAGCCGGCCCACCACATCATCTCCGAGCTCGAGAGGAGCTCCCGAGCATGCACGCCACCGACGCCGTCGTACCACCACCGGAGTCCTCCCTCTCCCCGACCCCTTCCCCACGCCACCCCTCGCCTCCTCCCCTGGCCTTTAAAAGGCGGGCCCCCGACGCCACGCCCTCGACCCCGCTCCTCCCCGCATCACTGCACTGTGCCGCCGCTAGCTGCTGCCTCCGCGCCGCTGCTCTGCCGCTTCGCCTTGGACCGTCGCCGACGCCGCCATCCACCTCGCCTTGCCGCGTCGCCCCTCCCCGTCCACTCCGCCCTCGCCGCCGGCCACCATAGCCACCGCTCTGGTCAAGCCCGAGCTGCCCGCTGTCGCCGGAGTTCAACCTCGCCGCCGCCGGTTTTCTCTTGAAAACCGCCAAACCAATGCGAACCGGTATAACCGTCGTCCGATCCGGTTTTATTTTAAGTTTGGTTTTTTTAAACCCTAGACTAGATCTGTTTTTTCTAGGTTTTATTAAATAGCGAACATTCGTTCGTTTAGATCGGTAGCGAATGATTTTCGTTCTTTAGGTTTTGTTAGCGAGCGTTCGCTCGATAGATTTTTCTTTTTCTTTTTAATTTTGGCCAGGGACCCATCCGTGAATATTTTCTTTGCAGATCAGCCCCTGGTTTTCAAACGGCTTTAACTTTCTGTTCGTTAGTCCAAATTCAACGAAACCAACGCCCACATCTTCATTATGATCTCCTCTATCCAGTAATCCAACTCAAACATGTTTTTGAAAAGTTTAAAATTTGAATTAGATCAGATTTGAATTCAAACTTCGTTTGATCATAACTTGAGTTTCGTAGCTCTGTTTGAGTTGATTCTTTTTGCAAATCGAAGCTCTTGACCTAAACTTTCTGATAAGGCCAAATTCATATAATTTTTGTACTGTTAGAAAAAAATTTATGTTGCAAGAGTTATTTGCTTGGTTTTGATGTTTTTCTGAATTGTCTTCTTCGATCTTTCTGATCTTTTGAGTGATTGCTTATGTGTGGTTACCATTGCTTGCTTACGATAGATTGACCGGAGTGTGACGAGTAGACCTATCAAGAGTTATGAGTGCGAATCATCTTCATCAACATTGCAGGCAAGTTCACACTTTGATCATACCTCTTTCATACCCAGTTTTTATTGCATTAGATCAAACCTCCAACATTGCATGATTAGGACCTAATTAAATTGTGGGATGGGAAGTAGTTGAGGTAGTACCTATTACCTATTTATTATCAAACCCTTGGGAGTTACTATTACGTTATGCTTACAATGCCATGCTATGCTCGTTGACGTGGATTGGGTTTTGAGAGTATTCATGACAGATGTGAGATGGTTAATTAATGGTTTACTTAAGGTGGCAACTTAAACACACATCTGGGTGGATTGAGGCACCTGGTTATTCTAGGATTGCCTGTCTAGGCAACTGGGTAGACCAGGATTGCCTTTTTTTATGGACCGCCAACCAGGCTCAAAGGGATCATGAGATTTTTCATACTAGAAACTTCCGTGTGCAGCCACAAGCTATTATGGGCTCTAGCATAGTTGATTAAGTCGTGCGAACTCTTACAGGGTAGACTAGCAGTTGTAGGGGAAAGTAGGTGTAACGGTATATCCATCGTAAGGTGCTAGCGCTTCTGAAAGACTATGTCTCGGTCATTCGTCTTCTCAAACACCATGTAGTGCGAGAAACCAAATGAAGGCGGTCGAGTCTTGTGGGGAAAAGTGCGCCAACCTCTGCAGAGTGTAATAAACTAATCATGGTTAGCCGTGTCCCCGGTTATGGACATCTTGAGTATCTAGTACCTGGATTATCATGTGAATCTCATCATGTTACTTTAAATTAAGTTTGTTGGGTTTAATGATGTTACTTAATTGGGATTGAGAATGCTGTCAACCATTCTCAATGTTCAAAAACCACCATGATAGTTAAATAAAATTTATTCCTTTGCAGTAGGGAAAAATTGGCTTTTCGCAAAAACCCTATAACCATAGAGCTTTTCCACCAGCCAAATATGCCTGTAGTGATAGCCTTTATTCATCATTCTCTATGGTGTGAATTTGCCAGTATATTCAATGTACTGACCCTCTGTGGCTGTAACGTCTCATGTTGCAGGATTTCTTATGACGAGTAAGTGATACGTTAGGGTTACGATTTCTACACTCAACTTTGTCGTTGGTGTTGATGGGAATCCACAACCTTGTTACTTCCGCTATTTGGATTGAGGTAATAGTATTTACGTTACTTATACATGTGATTTACCTCTGTTATAAATCCTCGAGTACTATGTGTGTCAGCATACCAATCCAGGGATGACACTTAAGCACAGAGACTTGATCCATTCGGGTCAGGTCGCTACATTGGACTCCGTCTGATATTGATCTTCTGTGATGTAAAAAACATGGAAAAAACAGGAACTGGCACTTGGCACTATGTCAATAGGTTAGTACCAAAAATGATATAAAATGATTATAAAACATCCAAGATTGATAATATAATAGCATGGAACAATCAAAAATTATAGATAAGTTGGAGCCGTATCAGCGAGGCGATCCACGACGATGGGCTCACGGCAACGGCGACGAGGTAGCTACGGTGCGCGAGGGGTCAACGAAGAGGATCAAGGGATGGAGAAGCTCACCGCATGGCTCACACATAGGCCCGTGACAATTTAGGAGCTGCAGAGATTGTGTCGGAGATGAAGGAGGTAGCGGCGATAGGAGATGGGGAACATTGGATTCCCGGTGCTGTAGTGCCTCCAGGCTCCAGCTGCAACCACTAGACGTCGAGGAAGACGATGCCGAAGATGACGTACGCGTCGATGAAGTGATACGGTGGCTGTGGCCGCGGAGACAAGCGAGGCACGGCGGCGACCTCATCGGCCTCCTCTCCAAAACGAAGGAGAGGGAGAGAGAGAAGGGGAGAGTGCGTGAGGGAGAGCCATGGGGACGGAGAAGCGGGAGCGGCGATAGGTGAGGGGGAGGACTCGAGGCGTCCGGGTGCGGCGACCTTATCCCCTCATCGGAGCCGGCGAGGGGGTCCGGTGGAGATGCGCGCGCTGTCGCTCGTACAGTGGGGAGGGGAAGAAGACAAGGGGGTAAGGTGGGTCGGGCCAGTGCAATGGGCTAAGGCCCAGGGGGCAGGGGCTTTCTCTCTCTCCTCTAATTTTCCTTTTTCTTTTCTTCTTTTGCAGCTTTTGCATTTTATTTTAGCCACTAATGACTTCTATAAAATATGTAGTTGGTCCCAATAGTTAGTATGCATTGATCCTTACTGCCACAAAAATGTTGGGAATGTTTTGAATCCCTTTGGATTTATTCAAAAAGAATAGGGCATTTTAAAATGTTATTTTGGCTCTGTTAAAAAGCATTAGGCCCATTTAGAGTTGATGATGATGTTGTGTTCCTTAACAGCAAATAGTTTTGGATTATTTGCTAAAAGGTGAACATTTTTCCAACAATTTTTGATCAACTTCATTTTGCACTTTGAAATTGAATAGAATTCAGAGAAGGAATTTGAAAGGAGATATTATGCCAACATGATTATCATTGGAAATCTCAGTAGCTTAGCATCATCATGATGGATTACTGTAGCACCATTACATGGGGGTGTTACAATTCTCCTCCTCTAAAATAAATTCTCGTCCCGAGAATTAAGAGGTAGAAGGGAAAAGGTCAGGGTATTCAGCATGGAGGTTATCCTCACGTTCCCAAGTGGCTTCATCCTTAGTATGATTTGACCATTGCACTTTGAGGAACTTGGTAACCTTCTGGCGTGTTCGACATTCAGCTTCTTCAAGAATGTGGATCGGATGCTCTTTGTATGTGAGATCACCTTGAACTTCAATTAATTCCAGATCCACTTCATGTTCTGGATCCTTGAAGCATCGACGAAGTTGTGACACATGAAAGACGTCATGGACGTGAGAGAACTGAAGTGGCAACTCCAGTTGATAAGCCACCAGCCCACAACGGGAGAGAATGTGGAAAGGACCAATGTAGCGTGGAGCTAGTTTGCCCTTGACTCTAAACTGATGAGTGCCTCTCAAAGGGGTGACACGCAAATAATCTTGTTCACCAGGTTGATAAGTTGAACGCCAGTGTTTACGATCATAATTGCTCTTCTGGCCGGACTGGGCCACCTTGAGATTATCCCGGTTAATGCGAACCTGCTCTTCAGCTTGTTGAATAATGTCTGGACCAATGAGTGTCCGTTACCCAGTTTCTGACCAATTCAGAGGGGTTCGTCACTTACGTCCATAAAGCACTTCAAAGGGTGCCATCTTCAAGCTGGCTTGATAGCTGTTGTTATAAGAGAACTCCGCATAAGGGAGAGATTCTTCCCACTTCTTGCCGAAAGAAATAACACAAGCTCGAAGCATGTCTTCAAGAATTTGATTGACTCGCTCGACTTGGCCTTGGGATTGGGGATGATAAGAAGTGCTCCAGGTTATATGAGTTCCCATTGCCTCTTGGAAACTATCCCAGAACTTCGAAGTTAAAATACTGCCATGGTCTGAACTGATCTCCTTCGGAATGCCGTAGAGTGACACAATTCTAGAGATATACAAGTTTGCTAATTGACTAGCAGTGATTGTCTCCTTGACTGGCAAGAAAGTGAGCAACCTTCGAGAATTGGTCGATGATGATAAAGATAGCATTGTTACCTTTCTGAGACTTGGGAAGGCCAGTGACAAAGTCCATCTGAATCTTATCTCATTTCCATTTAGGAATAGGGAGAGGTTGTAGAAGTCCAGCCGGTTTCTGATGTTCTACTTTGACACGATGACAAACGTCACATTCTTCAATATATCGAGCAATGTTTTGCTTCATATTAGACCACCAATACTTCTGACGGATGTCTAAGTACATCTTGGTTCTTCCCGGATGAATAGAGAGAGGGGTGTCATGTGCTTCTTTCATCACCTTCTCTGTCATAAGCTCGAACAGGGGTACTATATACGATCTCTGAAGTATAAGGTTCCATCTTCACCAAGTGAGAAATCTCTGGATTTCTCTAAGGCAAGATCCTTTTTCATCAAATCAACATGAGCATCTTTGACTTGTGCAGACTTAATAGCTTTGAGAAGAGTTGGTTCCAGGACAAGGTTATTCAGAGAATCCTGTGGAACTAGTTGAAGGTTCAGCTTGCAAAGTTCTTCATAAAGCCAGGGTTGAGCTTTGTAGACCATGTGATTATTGCAATAAGACTTGTAGCTCAGGGCATCAGCCATTACATTAGCCTTGCCAGGGTATAGGATATACCATAGTTGTAGTCAGCAATAGCTTCCATCCATCGTTGCTGACGGAGATTCAGATCTGGCTGAGCAAACAGGTACTTCAGACTCTGATGATCGGTGAAGATCTCGCAATGATTGCCGAGAAGTTACTATTGCCATAGCTTCAGTGCATAGATAACCGCAGCAATCTCGAGGTCATGAACTAGGTAGTTCTCTTCGTGAGGACGCACTTGATGGGAGGCATAAGCAATCACCCAACGCTCTTGCATTAGGACACAGCCTAATCCTTGACGTGAAGCGTCGCAATAGATGACGAAGTCCTTGCGAGAATTAGGGGGAGAAAGCACTGGGGTAGATGTCAGCTTGTCCTTGAGTGCCTGGAAACTTTCCTGACACTTTTCAGTCCAATCAAACTTAACGCCTTTGTGTAGCAGATTGGTCAGTGGCTTGGCGATCTTGGAGAAGTTCTCGACAAAGCGGCGACAATAGCTAGCTAGTCCGAGCTTCTGACTTGCTTGACAGTCTTCGGAGGGGTCCAGTCAAGAATAGCGTGAATGCGCTCTGGGTTTACGGCAATACCATCCTTGGAGATGACATGACCAAGGTAGGTGACTTCGGGTAACCAGAATTCGCACTTGGAATACTTGGCATAAAGTTGATGTTCTCGAAGCTACTCTAGAACAAATCGAAGATGTTCAACATGTTCTTCTTTGTTCTTAGAATATACCAGGATATCATCCAGATAGACTACGGCAAACTTGTCGAGGTAATCCATGAATATGTAGTTCATTAGATGAGAGAAAGTAGCTGGAGCATTGGTTAAACCGAATGACATGACGGTGTACTCGTAAGAACCATAACGAGTGACGAATGCGGTCTTTGGAATATCCTCTTCACGGACACGGATCTGGTGGTAACCCAACCTCAAGTCGATTTTAGAGAATATCGATGAACCAGCCAGTTGATCATACAGATCATTGATCCGAGGAAGGGGGTATTTGTTCTGAATTGTAGCTTCGTTGATAGGACGGTAGTCTTGGACCAAACGGTTCGTTTCGTCCTTCTTCTTGACGAAGAGAGAAGGTGCTCCCCAAGCAGAGGAACTTGGACGAATGAAACCCTTTCAAAGAGATTTTTCGATTTCCTCCTTAAGTTCAAGGAGTTCATGAGGTGGCATCTTGTAGGGTCATTTGGCGATAGGAACGGTGCCTGGTTTCAAGTCGATGACGAACTCGACAGCCCGAGTAGGAGGCATTCCTGGAAGTTCTTCTGGAAAGACGTCTAGGAAGTCGCGAACAACTGGAATCTTTTCAATTCCCTAAAGAGGTGTTGCACTCAATGCATTCAATACATGAAGTCGTGCTTCAGCATTTTGAACAATCTGAGCATGGTAGCTTACTATCTCATCGGAAGATTGTACGAGATGAATGACTTTGGTGGCGCAAACGATAGAAGCGGTATGTGCTTTCAACCATTCCATTCCCAGAATGAGGACAATGTTGGAAGACTTCAGAATAATGGGAGAAACATGAAATTCCAACCCTTCAATTTCAACGGGGACATCATGACCAATCATGGTAGTTCAACACTAACCCACAGGGGTGCGTACCACAATCGGAGTGTTCATGGGCTCGCATCGAATGTCGTGTGCATATGCAAAATTTTCTGACATGAATTAATATGATGCTCCTGAATCAAATAAAACAGATGCCGGTACTAAATTAACAAGGAGAGTACCTATCACAGCAGTAGGCTGGTCTTGAGCTTCATTTAGATCAACATGATTAGCCTGACCACGACCATAAGGTCGAGCATTGTGGTTGCGGGGCTGATTGTTTCCACGGACATTACAAGGCAGAGCCAGCTGATTCTGATTCTGAGGGCAGTTCCTGGAACGGTGACCTGGAAGGCTACACTTGAAGCATAGATCATCATTGGGATTAGGAGCAGGGGCTTGGGGTGGTGCAGTCCGAAGAGGCTGCCTCGTTGGTGGAGGAGGCAGACGCGGAGCAGCATAGGACTGTCTTGGTGTAGGTGCAGTTGGACGATGCATGCTGTGGGGAATCCATACCCGACGCTTCTGTGCTGACGGTCCCGAAGATGAGCCAGCATCACGGCTGCGCCTGAGAGATCCCTGGTGTTCCTGAAGAGCAGTCTCAACCTAAATAGCCGTGTTCACCAAGGTGGCGAAGTCAGCAAAGTCATGAACGAGCAGTGCTAGCTTGATATCAGGGTGAAGTCCATCACGGAACTTTTCTTGCCTACAAGCATCAGTTGCAGTGTCTTCTTCAGCATAACGAGACAAGTGCAGAAATTCCCGCTGATAAGCATCTATAGTCTTGTTGCCTTGGGTGAGGTTGCAAAACTCGCGCTTCTTCCTGTCCATGATTCCCTGAGGAATGAAGCGGGCACGGAAGGTAGCTCAGAAATCTGGCCAAGTGATGACCATTCCAGTAGGTAGGGTACACCTATGGCTGTCCCACCATTGAGCAGCGGGACCCTTCAGAAAGAAATATGCGAAGGTGACATAGCTAGCAGGGGCTACATCAGCAGACTCCATCTCATAGGTGATATCACGAAGCCAATCATCAGCATCTAGGGGCTGAGTTGAGCTGCGGTAAATAGTTGGGTTGAGGCGAGTGAAATCCTGCAGAGTTACTGGGGCCGGCTGTTGGTCCATGTTGGGGCGAGGAAACTGAGCCATCATTCCTTCCATGAATTGGTGATTCAACTCAAACTGTTGCATCATTCTGGCCATGAATTCAAGCGGTGGTGGAGCATTTCCTCCATGGCCACGACCAGCGGGTCTAACCATCCTGCTAACATGTAACAGGGGGTAGTTCAGCATCGAGCATTTGTAAAGAAAAAGGATCATCCATGATGAAACATGCATAATGAAAGAGGTACGATGGATACCACATAGTAGTCAACATGATAGGGTGTGTACTATTCAAGATACTATTCTAAGGAATAACTATGGCTTATCCAACTTTGGGGTGAATGTGGTCACGGGATCCTAATGTTAGAGTTAGTAAATTCGTTTAACCCGAATGGAAGAGAGATCAGAGTCCCAAAGTAAAGATCGAGGAGTAAAAGATCCTAATACCACCCAATGGTGACGTGGGACCGTAAGACACACAGCCATTTTAGTAAAAAAAATTGTAGTGACTAGACTCGACTTCGGACAAGGAGTTGGAAAGGGGGCTACCTACAGGCAGTCGGCTCTGATATCAACTTGTGACACCCCGATTCAATCATACACTAATCATACACGCAAATGTGTACAATCAAGATCAGGGACTCACGGGAAGATATCACAACACAACTCTGGACACAAATCAAAACAATACAAGCTTTATATTACAACCCAGGGGCCTCGAGGGATCGAATACATAAGCTCGCATACAAAAGAGTCAGTGGAAGCAACAATATTTGAGTACAGACATGAATTAAACAAGTTTGCCTTAAGAAGGCTAGCACAAAAGCAACATGATCGAAAAGGCAAGGCCTCCTGCCTGGGAGCCTCCTAACTACTCCTGGTCGGCGGCAGCCTCCACGTAGTAGTAGGCACCCTTGGGGTAGTAGTAGTCGTCGATGGTGTCGTCTGGATCCTAGGCTCCACCATCTGGTTGCGACATCCAAGAAGAATGGAAAAAGGGGGAAAGAGGAAGCAAAGCAACCGTGAGTACTCATCCGAAGTACTCAGCAAGCAAGGATCTACAGTACATATGCAACATTATCAATGAAAGGCTGTATATGGGGACCGGGCTGCAGAAATGCCAGAATAGATAGACGGCCTAGTCCTACCGAAGACTAGCATCTGCATCGCTCTTGCAGCATTATAAGAGTGTAGATTAGCACAGTATAAAGTAGTAGTAGTAGTAGTAGTGTTATCAACCTCGCCCAGAGATCCTTCCTCGACTCCCTGCGAGAAAGCAATCCCAGAGCCATACCATCCATTTCTCATCTCAAGTATCCAGTTCTAGTTGTATCGATCGGGATATAACTCCGAGTGTTTGTTACCGTAGGACAGGCTATCAATAGATGTTTTCTTCCCTGCGGGGATGCACCAACTTACCCACCACGCTCGATTAACTCCAGTCGGACACACTTTCCTAGGTCATGCCCGGCCTCGACCAAATGATACGCCGCAACCCGACCTAGGTTTAATAGAGAGGTCAGCATGCCAGACTAAACCTATGGCCCCAGGGGTCTTGGGCCATCGCCCCGGGAACTCCTGCACATTGCGTGGGCGGCCAGTGAGCAGACCTAGCTACCTCCTTAAAAAGGCAGGTGTCGGTGTCAAAACCGGCGGATCTCGGGTAGGGGGTCCCTAACTGTGCGTCTAAGGTCGATGGTAACAGGAGGCAAGGGACACGATGTTTACCCAAGTTCGGGCCCTCTCTATGGAGGTAATACCCTACGTCCTGCTTGATTGATATTCATGAGTATGAGTATTACAAGAGTTGATCTACCTCGAGATCGTAATGGCTAAACCCTAGAGGTCCAGCTTGTATGGCTATGATAATGAATCTCCTCTATCCGAACTAAGTCCTCCGGTTTATATAGACAGCAGAAGGATCTAGGGTTACACAAGGTCGGTTACAAAGAAGGGAATCTACATATCCGGTCGCCAAGCTTGCCTTCCACGCCAAGGAGAGTCCCATCCGGACACGGGTACAATCTTCGGTCTTCGCATCTTCACAGCCCATTAGTCCGGCCCATGGCTAACAGGCGGGACGCTCGAGGACCCCTTAGCCCAGGACTCGCTCAGTAGCCCCTGAACCTGGCTTCAATGACAAGGTATCCGGCGCATAGATCTGTCTTCAGCATTGCAAGGCGGGTTCCTCCTTCCAAACTCCAAAATAGTCTTTGGATGAATTGATCATGTCCGGATCTGCAACACACACCACACACAACCATAGAGAGAATACAATAATCCACGAGTCCAATCCGTTGATAACTTTTTACAAAATAACATCACGTCCGTCCGTCATAATTGTGAACCATTTTTCCTCTATCGCTCCGTGTTTCGAGACACGGTTGCCATTGGCACGTCTTGTCAAAGCAGAGATCGTGTCCCCTTATTACGGGATTCTCATCAATACGGGCATGGGTAACCCAACCATGCCGTTTACACAGCCCTCAAGGGTAGGCGAATTTTAAGCCCAGTGGGGAGGCGTTCGGTATTGGCTGCCCTTATAAGGAGATAAGATCCCCTTTCTTCTCTCACGCCTTCTCTCTTCTTATGCCTTTCCACTCTTGAGCTCCAGCACCCAAGTTCTCATCCGTTCCCACTCAAGAAAGCACTCAACCATGTCCAGATCCGGAGGTCAAGGCAAGTGGATGGCTTCCTCCGTCAAGGAGGAGGACATCACCGAGCTTCGGGCGGCCGGGTACCTGGCGAAGGAAATTGCCCACCATCTTCCAGCCCAAGGCCACCCCTTCGTCCGCGGGATAATTTTCCACTACGGGATAGACTTCCATGACCTATCCTCGAACTCATTCCTCAATATCTCAGCGTTTATCATCGTGTGCGAGGCCTTCCTCCGCATCCAACCCCACTTCAGGTTGTGGCTCAAAATCTTCAATGTGAAGCCGAAGGTGGTGGATGGCCAGCACGCAGAGTGCGGGGGCGCCATGGTGAGCAAGCTCACCAACGTCTCTTGGCCAAAAGGCACATTCATGGAGTCTGTCAAGGAATGGCAGAAACAATGGTTCTACATTACCGAACCCCACGATGCCACCTGGGCCGCGGATGCCAAATTCAACTCCGGCGCTCCCGTGCGACTCACCTCCTGGGTCGAGAAGAGCCCGAACTGGTGTGCATCAGATGAGCTGACTGCGCTGCAAACGCGCATTCAAAGCATGATCGATAGGGACATAAAGCTTGTCGACATAATCCAAGTGATGCTGGTGCGCCGGATCCTCCCCTGCCAGAGCCGAAGCCGCCCTCTATGGGATTTCAACCCGAAAAAACACCACACCCTCGAGAGGCTCTTCGAAACAACTCACAAAGATGCCTGGAAGATGCTCTTCAAGGGCAACGAGATACCGCCGGCCACAGATTCGGACCGTGGTCACGACATAAATCACCTCCCCAACAAGGTATGTTATTTTCAACACATCCCCTACTTGCTTGTTTCAAGGACGATATCTAAGCTTTTTATTATCATTGCTTTTTCAGTACTGGTTGAAGAGGGCGAAGAAGATCCGGTGTTCGGCTCCCCTGCCTAAAAAACCAGTCATCCCGCATTTAGCAAAGATGCTGGAGCCGGCGCCTTATAAGGCACCAGAGAAGAAGGCCACAGAAAAGGCCAAGGGGGTCCGGAGTGTCCCCGCCGCAAGGGCACTTCGGACGTGACGTCCGACGACAAGACCCATTCCCCCGCCGCCGAAGACGATGAGGATGGGGAGGAGGAGGAAAGTGACTCTCCCCCTGATGGGGGAAGAAATAGAGAGTGGCATCCACAATTCTGGAGGCGGAGGCGCCCAAGAAGGGGAAAGGCTCCCTCACGGATAACTCCACATGGGACGTTGACAACAGTCCGGAGAGACACCCCCACACTAAGCCTCGGGCCGCATCGTAAGTGCTAAGACTTATATCCGCCCATAAAGTGCCCCCCTCATTGTATTAACATGATTGGTTATGTTATTGTAGTCCAGCCCACAACAGCTCCCCGTGATCCTCGTCAGGAGGCTCGCTGGATTCCAAGGCGATGGCCAGTGATTCACCACCAGCCGCTCACTCCCCCAAGGCCCAGGATGATGCGGAGGTGTTGTCCCGAAGGACTGTTCCAGGCGGGGAAGAGGCTCACAAGGCGCTAGAAGGAGAAATCCCTGTCGTCGGACACCAAGGGGAATCAATCCCCATGGAGACTGGTGGGGAGGGACGTACTCAGTTCGACCCTCAGCCGGACTCAATTCCGGAGACCGAGGCTGCTTCGGAATCCGGCATGCAACCTCCTTCGGAAGAAGGGAGGATGCATGTTCCCCCGGTGACCCCTGTCCAACCAGGGGCACCGAATAATCTGCTGGAAGCGCTGCGAGGCGCTTCCATTGTGGATGAGCATTGTGTCCTTATGAGCACGGTAATTGAAAGGGTTCAGTCCGCCAAGAGTGGACTAACCGAAGCCTGAAGCAGCCTGTTGACAGGTTTTGAGGTAAGCAGCACAAAAAAGGAGAAAATCCCAATATAGACAGTAGCCCCTGAGACACTGTCCGGTGTTTGGAAAGAAAAAACCAGACAGAGGATCAATCTCTTATTGCAGGAAACTAACTAAATTTGTCTGAAATGTATGCACAGGCGTCGCTGTTGGCCACGACCTCACATACTGCCGAAGTCTCCGGACTGAAGCAGAAACTAGCGGAGGCCGAGGAGGAGCTGGGCCTGGTGAAGAGGCAGCTTCAGGAAAAACAAGGTAAGTAATAACCTATTATGGATTCAAAAAGGGGGAAATGATATGCAATGACCGAAATACCATGATATGAACAGAGGCGACGACCGAGGTCGAGGCCCTGAAAGCGGCCCTGGTCGAAGCCGAGGGGAAGGTTGTCAAGGAGCAGGCCGCCCGTAAGAGGATCAAGTCCCGGGTCAATGAAGTCCAACATGAGATCCAAGACGCGGTGAGGAAGTGCGAGACCTTGAAGCACAATGCGTCGGCTCAAGAGGCCGAACTCGCCAAGGCTCGTAAGAGTGCGGAGGCGGCCCGGATTGAAGCCCAGGACGCCCTCCATGAGATCCAGGAGGCCCGAAAGATCACGGCGGGTAAGTCATTCAATATGCAAAGCAGGAGTGTGAAGAGGAAATTCCTTTTACTAACCCAGATTTGGAGTTCTCCAGGGGCCTTTGTTGATCTGCCACGCAGTGTGACCGACACTGCAGAGTTCTTCCGAGCCGAAGAAGGGGGCTCCACGGAGAAGCTGTTGTGGTCGCAATATTGCGCGCCAGAACATCCGGTGCCCTTCAGCGATCAGCTGAAATAGCTGGTCGAGCTGCACAGGGTAGCCGAACTGGCCATGAAGGATATGATAATCCGGCTCTGGCCAGCCGAAGCTATTCCCATCAGCTACTTCGGCCTCGTGAAGAAGCTGGTGGATGCATGTCCTCGGCTGGATGTCATCAAGTGGTCCGTCTGCATCGAGGGCGCGTGTCTGGCCTTCTCTTATTGCAAGGTCTGGGCAAAGCTGGACGCTGTCAAGTTAGAGACCGGGGGGCCGTCGGAGGGCAAGGATCATCGCACACCTGAGTGATACTTCGGCGATGTCTTAGAGGGGTCCCGCATTGTTGCGGATCATTGTCCAAAGGACACCATCTTTGAATGAATGTATTCGAGCTCCCTCTACCTTGTATGATAAAACAAAGTGTTTATGCAATGTAATGCTTGTTATGTTTTTAAATTTTTACTTCCTGTGCGGCCGTGTTGTATGAAATCTGAGGGTTAACCAGTCGTCGGCTTCTGCCCCCACGTAGGTAGTACGGGGGTGTTCGGGATGGAATCTAAACAATCTTGATACAATTAGATGGTCCTTGAAGGAGTTTTTTAGCGCAACGAACCAGGCAACCAGACTATGCAGCTGTAACACCCTCACTTAGCCATAGGAGTGCGACAATAAAAACATGGGCGCAGCCCTTAGTATCCGAACTAGAGTGCTATAAGCTTCTGATTGGGAAGTACCAATCCTTCACGTAATGCGGAAGAAATCTCCACCGATTTGCAAATATCCGAACAGGTGACCGGCTCTCGCCGCATCATGACAGTTAGTTTTTGGCTTTCTCTACTGAGGTGCTCCTTTGGATAAACCAAGGCACAATCGCAGTAGTTCTCCCTTTACTACCTTAGCCGATATAGCAGAACGTAAGGTAGCAAGCACAGGAGCCAGGCAACCCAACTATTGACCAAAGACATGATTCGGAGCCAATGCATATAATGCTAAATTCGGGGTGCCGAACTATACTTATAAAAAGTGTTCGGACTTTTGTTGCCGTAATGTGGGGTGCTATGAAGCCCCTGGCAAACATCAAGCATACCAAAGTGTACGGGTGCTACCTAATAGGATTGTCCACAAGGGAGCTGGAAAAAAAACAGAAAAGGTACGAAGGTAAAAAGCTGGAGTCCTATAGCTCCAGTCGCAAACTGTTCTCATTGTAATTTAATTAGTACGTCAAGGCGCATTGATACAGGTAGTGCAATAAGCAGCAGGCTATTTGTAACACCCACGATGCGTCTATATCTCCCACGTGTCAGGGCACGACTTAGAGGCATGTCGCAAGAGGGGTAATCTTTACACATCCCATGTACTGAATAAAAAAAGGGATAAAGAGTTGGCTTACAATCGCCACTTCACACAATACATAAATATATCATACATCAACCCGAATACAAACAAGGTCCGACTACGGAAGCAAAATAAAGAAAGACAACCCCAAATGCTAGATCCCCGATCGACCCAACTGGGCTCCTCTACTGATCATCCGGAAAAGAAACATAGTAACGACCCGAATCCTCGTCGAACTCCCACTTGAGTTCGGTAGCGTCCCCTACACTGGCATCATCGGCACCTGCATCTATTTGGAAGTATCTGTGAGTCACGGGGACTCAGCAATCTCACACCCGCGAGATCAAGACTATTTAAGCTTATGGGTAGGATAAGGTAATGAGGTGGAGCTGCAGCAAGCACTAAGCATATATGGTGGCTAACTTACGCAAATAAGATCAAGAAGAGAAGCAACGCACGGTCGAGAAGCTAGAAATGATCAAGAAGTGATCCTAAAACTACTTATGCACAAACATAACACAAGAACTGTGTTCACTTCCCAGACTCCGCCGAGAAGAGACCATCACGGCTACACACGTGGTTGATGCATTTTAATTAAGTTAAGTGTCAAGTTCTCTACAACCGGATATTAAAAAATTCCCATCTGCCCATAACCGCGGGCATGGCTTTCCAAAGTTCAAACCCTGCAGGGGTGTCCCAACTTAGCCCATCACAAGCTCTCACGGTCAACGAAGGATATTCCTTCTCCCAGGAAGACCCGATCAGACTCGGAATCCTGGTTACAAGACATTTCAACAATGGTAAAACAAGACCAGCAAAGCCGCCCGATGTGCCGACAATCTCGATAGGAGCTGCACATATCTCTTTCTCAGGGCAACACCGGATAGGTCAAGCTATGAGTAAAACTAGCCCTCGAGTTGCCCCGAGATGGTCCCGCAGGCTGCCCGGTTCATACCAACACTTAGACAAGCACTGGCCCGGGGGGGTTAAAATAAAGATGACCCTCGGGAGCGCGACTCCTAAGGGAAAAGTAGGTGGTGGTGAGGCAAATGGTAAAACCAAGGTTGGGCCTTGCTGGAGGAGTTTTATTCAAAGCGAACTGTCAAGGGGTCCCCATAACACCCAACCGCGTAAGGGACGCAAAATCAAGGAACATAACACCGGTATGACAGAAACTAGGGCAGCAAGAGTGGAACAAAACACCAGGCATAAGGCCGAGCCTTCCACCCTTTACCAAGTATATAGATGCATTAAAGTAAATAAGAGATAATAATGATATCCCAACAATATCCATGTTCCAACAAGGAACAAACTTCATCTTCACCTGCAACTAGCAATGCTATAAGAGGGGCTGAGCAAAGCGGTAACATAGCCAAACAATGGTTTGCTAGGAAAGGTGGGTTAGAGGCTTGACATGGCAATATGGGAGGCATGATATAGCAAGTGGTAGGTATCGCGGCATAGCAATAGAGCGAACAACTAGCAAGCAAAGATAGAAGTGATTTCGAGGGTATGGTCATCTTGCCTGCAAAGTTCTCAGAGTTGACAAAAGCTTGATCCTCGTTAGCGTACTCAATAGGTTCCTCAATCACGTAATCGTCTCCCGGCTCTACCCAATGCAAGAACACAAGCAAAGGACCAACAATCAATCACCATGCAATGCACAATCAACATGATGCAAAACATGACATGATATGCGAGATGTGATATGCAATGCATATGCATGCTCCAGAAGGAAAAGATTAATCAGGGCATCAAATTGGCAAACCAAGTGTGCTGCTGTGAAGATGAGATGATTTTGGTTGAAATCGATATAAAGATCGCCGGAATCGGATGCACGGTTTGCAAATGGCAAGCAAAACAAGAATGGCACAATTCTGCGATTAACAGCACGATGCCATCTAGAATGCAACAAGAAACTAAGCTACTGCACTCCAACATAACAACAAAGCACATGGCAGTGATCTACTCAAGATGCTTGACAAAGCATGAACACTGAGCTACAGCTAAATCACACAAGAGCAGGTTCAAACCAACATGGCAAAAGAGCAAAAGATATCAGCTTCACAGACTTAGTGAAAATACTAACATGCCAGAAATAACATCAAGAAGCCATGTTTAGAGCAAGCAACCAACAAGCTACAGGAACATATCATAGCAAAGGCATGGCATGAATATACTAAATGCATAGAACAAAAATCCCTTACTGATCATGAGCCAAAAAGGCACGGAAGATATGATGGCACCCATGTAAACATAGCAAGTTTTATTATAGTTTCAGACTTAGCAGAAAGTTGAGCATGGCATAAACAGAATTATGAAGGCACATTTGCGAGCTCAAATCACTCACCACAAGGCATTGCATGACAAAACAAGCATAGCATCAGTAAGAAGACATGTTCAAGAAGCTAACCATGGCAAGAGCAAGTTCATAGCATGCATGGATCAACTACAACAACCATGGAAAAATTGATTAACATGTAAACAATCTGCCAGGAACATTTTATAGCAAAAGTAGAGCAAGATTAAGTCATTCTAGGGCACTCCATAATTGCAAAAAGGGGAATGGATGGATAGAGCACAACCATATGTCCAAATCATCCTTACTGAAGCAACTCAAATCAAGCATGTATCTCACTATAGCATCATGTTTACATGGCATAAAAATAACAGCAGAACAATGACTTAGCAAAATCCCAAGTCACTGAAATCAACAATATCACGAAGGATACTTTGCATGCTTGTGCTAGTCACCACATTAATCACAAAAATACATGACAAGCACCTCTGTAAAGCTGGCATGGCATAGATCAAAACACATGTAGAGCTTATGCCCATACGCAGCACACAACAAATGTGACAAAAATGTCAAATCCTCATACTCTGATAAGAAACATCACCTAACAATTTATAGCACTCTTGCATCAACGATTTGGGCATCAAGATGGACTCAAACAAGCATGCCACAATGGAATGAAATGAAGAGCATCTCACAATGAACATTTCGACATATTATGCATGCAAAATGGAGCAGTATGCAAGAAGTTATGGCATGTCAAAGGGGGCACCGGAATGTAGGAAAACAGGGACTCACCCAAATATACCTCGCGGAAAAGCTAGACGAAGAGAAGCGGGACGAGGGGATCCGGGGGCGCGGCCGCACGTTTGGATGGGGAACCCAGTGGATCTGGTCCACCTGACCAGATCCGGACGGGGACGGGTCCGGGTCCGGGTCCGGCGACGGCGGCTCGACGGAGGCCGGCGACGACGAGCGGGAGGTGAGGCGGCGGAGGGCGCGGGCCACGGGCGTAGCGCCGGCGAGGGGAGGAGGCGGCGCGCAGAAACGGCGAGGGAGGCGGCAGAGGTGTGCGGGGACGAGGCTTCGTCGGGCGCGCGGGCGGCGGACGGCCTCGCGGGCAGGAGGCGGCGAGGATCATCGGGCGGGCGGGCATCGTAGATCGGGCATGGGGGCGGCGGAGCGGGCCGGGCGGGCCTCAGATGGGCTCCACGGGCCACGGCGGTATGCGGTGGCCGACAGGCCACGTGGCAGCAGCGGATTCGACGGGGGCGGTAGCACGGACACGTCCGGCTCGGGATGGACATGTCCGGCGGCGGGAGGTGGAAGAAGACTAGGGTTCATCCGCGAAATTTTGGAGGGGAGCACATATTTATAGGAAGGAGGAGGTAGAAGTGTCCAAATGGAGTGTAGTTTTCGACCACGTGATCGTGATCCGACGGTGGAGGACATGGGAGGGGTTTGGATGGGTTATTGGGCTGTTTTGGAGGGGGTGTTGGGCTGCAACACACACGAGGCCTTTACGGTTCCCCGGTTAACCGTTGGAGTATCAAACAGACTCCAAATGACACGAAATTTGACAGGTGGTCTACCGGTGGTGTACCAAGGCCACTTGGCAAATCTCGGTCCATTTCGAGAACGTTTAACACCCGCTCACAAAAAGAGGCAAGAGGGGTGCGCCTGTGCAAGTAGGAGTGTCGGATTGCAAAACGGACAACGGGGAAAATGCTTGAATGCATGAGACGAACACGTATGCAAATGTGATGCACATGATGACATGATATGAAATGCATGACATGAACAAAATGCAAAACAAAGACAAAAACCCAACCACGAAGGGAAAAACATATCGCATCTTCGGAAAAGGCAAGAGTTGGAGTTACGAATATGGAAAGTTGTATCCGGGGTGTTACACTATTTGACATGCTGAAACCAAGGGAGAGCTGCATGTGGGTCCTGAAAAACGGGTAGTGTTATCGTTAACGGAATCACCTAAAAAGTCCCCCATATGTTTGCATTTCTCACCGTCTTGGTGTGTTTGTCTTTCAAGAGGACCGATGACCAGACCATCAGATGGTGCCTGTGGGATTGAGACCTGAAAAGGAAACAAGTAAAAGTGAAAGTATGTGTGTATCCGATGTCGGTTGAGCCGTACTATGGACCACAAGCTAGCTATGCCTCCGTCGATGCCCATGGGATTTTGAGTGCGTAGTTATGTACGCACGGCACGAATGCCGCCACTTGATCAGAACTGAGACGGAGGCTGGATTGCTAGTCGAGCTCCTGACGAGCCGAGCTCTCCTGCTGTAGAGTAGTTCGGACCCTCTTAACGGTGTCCGTGGGCTCGACAGCCGAATTAAGGTTCTGCTTGAGAAGGCCGCTCTGTACTTCGGTTGCTAAGGCAGCTGTGTGCTCTTCTGTACGGAGGGAGCGTTCCGTATTTCCGTTGACTGTTATGGCGCCGCGTGGACCGGGCATCTTGAGCTTGAGATAAGCATAGTGTGGTACTGCGTTGAATCGAGAGAACGCAGTTTGTCCGAGAAGTGCGTGATAGCCGCTGTGGAAGGGGACGATATCGAAGATTAACTCCTTGCTTCGGAAGTTGTCCGGAGATCCAAAGACAACCTCTAGTGTGATTGAGCCCGTACAGTGGGCCTCTACACCTGGTATGACTCCTTTAAAGGTAGTCCTGGTGGGCTTGATCCGAGATGGGTTAGTGCCCATTTTTCGCGCTGTATCGTGATAGAGCAGATTGAGGCTGCTACCTCCGTCCATAAGGATGCGAGTCAGGTGGAACCCATCAATTATTGGGTCTAGGACTAGTGTGGCTGAGCCACCGTGATGGATACTAGTCGGATGATCCCGGCCATCAAAAGTGATCGGGCATGTCGACCATGGATTAAATTTTGGGGCGACTGGCTCTATCGCGTAGACGTCCCTGGGTGAACGCTTGCGCTCCCTCTTGGGAATGTGGGTAGCGTATATCATGTTCACTGTTTTGACCTGAGGGGGAAACTTCTTTTGTCCCCCTATGTTCGGTTGCTCGGGCACTTCGTCATCATCCTCGCTTTGCGATCCCTTTTCCCTGTTCTCGGCGTTTAATTTGCTGGCCTGATTAAAAACACAGCAATCTCTATTTGTATGATTGGGTGGCTTGTCTGGGGTGCCATGAATCTGGCACGGACGATCAAGTACGCGGTCCAAGCTGGATGGGCCGGAATTATTCTTTTGGAACGGCTTCTTCCACTGACCGGACTTAGAGCCCCTGAATCCGGCATTGACTGTCGTGTCCTTGGTGTTATCACTATTGTTTTGACGCTTGTATTTGTCGCGTCAAGACTTGTCTTTGCTAGTTTTAGCTTCATGGGTGTCGGCGTCGCTTGCATTGTTTTTTCTACGGGTCAACCAACTGTCCTCGCCCGCACAAAAGCGGGTCATGAGTGTCATGAGGGCTGCCATGGATTTTGGCTTTTCTTAGCCGAGGTGGCGAGCGAGCCAATCGTCGCAGATGCTGTGTTTGAAGGCTGCTAGGGCTTCGGCATCCGGACAATCGACGATTTGGTCCTTTTTAGTTAAGAACCTAGTCCAGAATTTCCTGGCAGACTCTCCGGGATGTTGAACTATATGGCTTAAGTCATCAGCGTCCGGAGGTCGAACATATGTACCTTGGAAGTTATCGAGGAAGGCCTCTTCCAGGTCCTCCCAGCTGCCAATAGAATTTGCAGGCACACTGTTGAGCCAGTGCCAAGCTGTCCCCTTGAGTTTTAAAGGGAGGTATTTGATGGCGTGGAGGTCATCGTCGAGGGCCATATGAATGTGGAGAATGAAGTCTTCGATCCACACCGCAGGGTCCATGGTTCCATCGTATGATTCTATATTCATGGGTTTGAACCCTTCTAGGAATTCATGATCCAGGACCTCATCAGTGAAGCAATGAGGGTGTGCAGCGCCTCTATATCGGGACGTATTGCGACTTAGCTTTGATGGAGTCCGTCTGCGGTTTTCAGCCCGCGCATGACTAAGTTTGTCACGTCTGAATTGGTGGCCGTCTTCGCATGTCGAGGCACGTCCTCGCGATCCATAGATTGATCTAGTATGTCCTGCATTATTGTTCAGGTTTCACCAGAGGTCATATGTATGACTGTGGGCTAATTTACCTCTGCCTGTGCGTTAGGCGGTGCTGGCTGGTGTTCGGCGTGAGGTGCCATTTTGTCCCAACCACGTGGTGGTCGGTCAGCCGCATTGTACGATGGAGGTATGTATTCTGGCGCCTCCTCGTCAAACTGAGGTAGCAATTTGCGCTTTGGGTAGCTTTTGGTTGGGCACTTGAGGCCGTATTCTTCGGCTGCTAGGACATCGGTCCATTTATCATTAAGCAGATCTTGGTCAGCTTGAAGCTATTGCAGCTTCTTTTTCAGGCTCCTTGCCGTGGCGATTAGCTGGCGCTTGAAGCGCTCCTGCTCCAGAGGTTTCTCAGGCATGGTGAAATCGTCGGTGCCGAGGCTCACCTCATCCTCGGAGAGCGGGAGATAACTTCCATCCTCTGAGTCTTCGTGCGTGGCCTACTTGCCAGGGCTAGCCTGCCCATCTTCCCGTTTATCTTGTTCATTAGCTGTTTCAACAGGGTCTTCGTTGTCTTCGGCACCTTCTGGAGTATTATCTTCTACTGTGCCGGTGTTGTTGTCTTTACTACGGCGTGACTTAGAATGGCACCGCTAACGCCAGCGCTTGGATTGTATTTTGGAAGGTTTATCCTCGGCTAGATCTTCCTTGTCATCACCGTTGTTCTCCTTTGGTGCATCCACCATGTATACATCATACGAGGAAGTGGCCGTCCAGCGTCCGGTGAACGGCGGGTTCTGGGCCTCTTCTTCTCCGGCATCGTCATCCATACCGTCGATGTCCTCGGAGTCGTAATGAAGTGTGTCGGTCAGATCCTCGACAGTGGCGATGAAGTGGGTGGCGGGTGGGAAGCAAAATTCTCCACCATTAGCCCCTAGTTCGAACCGAATATAGTTCGGCTGTGAGTCCTCTGCCAAGGACAACTTCTTTAACGAGTTTAGCACATCGCCCAAAGGCGAGTGCTAGAAGACGTCTACGGCGCTAAACTCGAAGATCGATAAACGATCAAGTTCGGGGTCCGCGGGCACACGTGGTTCGGAACTTACGGCCAGAGACGAGTCCGGAGTTCCGGTGATAAAGATGTCGTGAGAGGTTAAGTCTATGTGCGGCTCCAACACCATGGAATCTGTGGCCTCTGTGGTGGGGTTGATCCTCCCATCCTTGGATGGCGCAATCTGCTCTGGATCTAAGGCCAGAGCGGTTATAGGAGCGATCTCCTGGATGCGGTCTGATGACAGATTTAGGTCATGATCATCGGGTTGACCGAGGGTGGCAGCCGCGGTCTCGAATCCGGTGAAGATCAAGTCTCCACGGATGTATGCAACGTAGTTCAAGCTCCCAAATCTGACCTGATGGCCAGGGTCGTAGCTTTCGATCTGCTCCAGATGGCTAAGCGAATTGGCCCGCAATGCGAAGCCGTCGAACACAAAGATTTGTCCGGGGAGGAAGGTTTCTCCTTGGACAGTGTCATTAGTGACGATTGAAGGGGCCATCAAACCTTTTGGCGACAGCACAGTGGAACTCTCAATGAAAGCACCAATGTCATTGTCAAACCCGGCAGATCTCGGGTAGGGGGTCCCGAACAGTGCGTCTAAGGTCGATGGTAACAGGAGGCAAGGGACACGATGTTTACCCAGGTTCGGGCCCTCTCTATGGAGGTAATACCCTACATCCTGCTTGATTGATATTGATGAGTATGAGTATTACAAGAGTTGATCTACCTCGAGATCGTAATGGCTAAACCCTAGAGGTCCAGCTTGTATGAGTATGATAATGAATCTCCTCTATCTGAACTAAGTCCTCCGGTTTATATATACACCGGTAGGATCTAGGGTTACACAAGGTCGGTTACAAAGAAGGGAATCTACGTATCTGGTCGCCAAGCTTGCCTTCCACGCTAAGGAGAGTCCCATCCGGACATGGGTACAGTCTTCGGTCTTCGCATCTTCACAGCCCATTAGTCCGGCCCATGGCTAACAGGACGGACGCCCGAGGACCCCTTAGTCCAGGACTCCCTCAGCAGGTGCTTACGCAATCCAACCTGGCGCGCGCCGCTCAGTCGCAATACTTCTATTAAGCTTCGGCTGATGAATACGATGCAGAACGCCCATATTATGCCCACGTGATGGTTAGTGCTATCAGGCCAGAGGCCCCTCAGCTCAAATATCCAAATTATAGTGGATTAGGAGCACGCGGTAACAAGTAGAGACTCACGAAAGATGTGACCCCGTCGCCCCGTCTCGAGGACTTGCAGCAAGGGATAATAATGCCCAGCCACGCCTCGTAATTATCTCGCGGGCACCTTCCAGGTCAACCCGACTCCACATCACTCGCAATTAAGCTCGCGTGGGTACCCCTCAGGGCCGACCCGTCTTTAGTAACATGGTTCAGTGTAAAGTCATAGTAACCATAGTAGCCGTGTGTCTAACACCAAGGGGAACCCTAAGGAATCACCCTCGATGGAATTCCACCTGATGTTATCGTCAAGGTGAATGAAGGAGGCATCACCCTCGAGGTCCACTCTTGAGGAGTTGCACGACAATGTCGTTACCGGGAGTGGAGAAGGAGGAACCACCCTTGTCGGTGTCAAACCGGCGGATCTCGGGTAGGGGGTCCCGAACTGTGTGTCTAGGCCGAATGGTAACAGGAGGCAAGGGACATGAAGTTTTACCCAGGTTCGGGCCCTCTCGATGGAGGTAAAACCCTACGTCCTGCTTGATTAATATTGATGATATGGGTAGTACAAGAGTAGATCTACCACGAGATCAAGGAGGCTAAACCCTAGAAGCTAGCCTATGGTATGATTGTTGATGTGTATGTTGTCCTACGGACTAAAACCCTCCGGTTTATATAGACACCGGAGAGGGTTAGGGTTACACAAAGTCGGTTACAATGGTAGGAGATCTTCATATGCGTATCGCCAAGCTTGCCTTCCACGCCAAGGAAAGTCCCTTCCGGACACGGGACGGAGTCTTCAATCTTGTATCTTCATAGTCCAGGAGTCCGGCTGAAGGTATAGTCCGGCTGTCCGAACACCCCCTAATCCAGGACTCCCTCAGTAGCCCCTGAACCAGGCTTCAATGACGACGAGTCCGACGCGCAGATTGTCTTTAGCATTGCAAGGCGGGTTCTCCTCCAAGTACTTCATAGAAGATTTTGAACATGAAGATAGTGTCCGGCTCTGCAAAATAAGTTTCCACATATTGCCATGGAGAGAATAATATTTACACCAATCTAATCTGCTGACGTATTCCGTAGCGTGTCACACCACGGCCAAGCCTTTATCCGAGTCGTTTCATTATCCCACCTCAGTGCATCATGCGAGGCGGTTTCCTTGGCACGTCTTGTCAAAGCAGAGATCGTGTCCCCTTATCCCGGGATTTTCATCAATACGGGCGTGGGTAACCCAACTGTTTCTAGGACTCCTAGATTATAGGCAAGTCCAAACGGGCACGGAGAGGACGCTTGATATTCACCCTCTTTATAAGGGGGACAAGGCTTTTATTTTTGGGAGAAGTACATATTTCAACCCCGAACTCTTGCCCTAGTCTAATTTACAACCCCGAACTTCAATACCGTCTAAATTACAACCCCCAACTCTCAAAACCGGTCAGGATTCAACCCTTCACTACCTCTTGACCGGTTTTGACCAACTTGACCGGTTTTGACCCGTTGACTAGGTGAACAGTAAATTAAAAAAATCTATTTCTTATTTTTTTCACATGGTGAATAGTATTTTTTTTAAGTTACAATTTTTTAGCTTGTTTGGACATTTGAGTAGCTCTCAGAAAAAAGACAAATGTGGAGTCTGTGAAACAGTTAACTGTCGTGCACTGTTCGGGCTGATTTTGTTTTTTTGGCTGAGAGCTACTTAGATGTCCGAACACGATGAAAATTAGCACGGACCTCACACATTGATACATCTTCCATGCAAAAAATATTCTTTTTTATTTTTTTTTTGTTTTTTGAATTTACTGTTCAGATGGTGAAAAAATCAAAATTATTTTTTGAATTTTTTTACTTTTTAAAATTTACTGTTCACCTTGTGAAAAAAATAAATTATTTGTGATTTTTATATTTTTTATTTTTTAAAATTTACTTTTGACTAGTCAACGGGTCAAAACCCGGTCAACTAGGTCAAAACCGGTCAACAGGGAGAGAAGGGTTGAATTCTGACCGGTTTTAAGAGTTGGGGGTTGTAATTTAGATGGTATTCGAGTTCAAGGTTGTAAATTAGACTAGGGCAAGAGTTCGGGGTTGAAATATGCACTTCTCTCTTTATTTTTCCCTCCCATGCTCAATCGAATCCTTCCCCCACCTCAAGCTCAAACGCCCGAAGTTCAGGTCAGGCGCCCCGAACCTTCAGTCATGTCCGGATCCAGCCTTCAAGGCCGATGGATGCCTTCCTCTGTCACGGAAGAAGACATCAAGAAGTTGAGGGAGGCCAGATATCTGACCGCCGAGATTTTGCATCGGCTGCCTCCCCGAGGGCAGGCCGTCCCCACCCCCGAACCCAACGAGAACGTTGTGTTCGTTTCCCACTTCCTCCGAGGTCTAGGCCTTGCCCTGGATCCTTTCATCAGGGGTTTGATGTTTTACTATGGGCTAGATTTTCATGATCTAGATCCGGACTCCTTTCTTCATATCACGACATTTATTGTCATGTGCGAGGCCTTCCTCCGGGTCACCCCCCACTTTGGCCTATGGCTCAAGACCTTTGAAGTGAAGCCGAAGCTGGTTGAGGGGCAACATGCACCGTGTGGAGGTGCCTCAATACGCAAGATGACGGGAGCTCCATGGCCCAAAGGTTCCATCCTAGAGGTGTCTGAATTGTGGCAACAGGAGTGGTTCTACATCACGGCTCCTAGAAGTGCCAAGTGGGTGGCCCCCTGTGTTCCGCTCGGCCCCCCCACCACAGCTGATGTCGTGGATCAGCAGAGGTCTGAGGTGGGGTCCAGTCAAGGATGTGCCTATACTGCAAGGCCACATTCGAGATCTCTTCAATGGAGATTTCAGTTTGGTTGCGGTGATACAGGTTATGCTGGTTCGTCAAGTCCAGCCTTGCAAACGCCGGCCTCTTCGCCTGTGGGAGTTTAATCCCGAGGGACCGCGTGCTATTCAAAATTTTCTCGGCCTGACGCACGAGGACATGTACAAGTCATTCTTCGAACCTCAGATGGAGTGTCCAAAAATCACCAATGATGTGGGTCTGAGTAGTAACCGCGCCGCCGAACAGGTAGGGCATCTTCCGGCCGAACATACTATCTCTACTTTGTTACGAAGTTATTTCTGAGAGTTTGTTTTTTGACCAGGATTGGCTAACAAAGGCGAAGTTGATTCGGTGTTCGGCCCCCCTCCCTGAGGGTTTGGAAAATCCGGTATTGGAAAAGATGCTCCAGACCGCACCTTGCCCGGAGCCCTTGAAGGAAGATACTGTGGAGGATAATGCGGGCGGACACGGGCCCCCAACGCTGCCCATTCTAGCCGAGGGAGCGAGCATCTCCATGAGGGAAGGCGACCAGAAGAGGAAAAGGACTGTGTCCGGGGATTCAGAAGCCGAAGCTTCCAAACGGGAGAAGAAGTCTCCCACAGGGGGTCCCACCTTGGGGGGCGCTGTTGCCGCACAAAGTCCGCGGGGGGATCAATTCTCCCACTAGTCGTAAGTGACCCGAAATACCTTTAATAGTACAGATATGCCATCTTTTTCTTTTGAGAAAATAACCACCGCATATATTTTGCAGTTCGGGCCTTAACCCCTCTCAAATGAGCTCATCTTCGGGGGATCTTATTCCAGAGATGATGGAGAGTGAAACGCCTCCTCCGGACTCCTCTGCTCCAGAAGCGGGCGACCCTGAAGTGTCGGCGCGGAGGGCCTCTCCGAGTCCGGTGAGGCCAGAAGATAATCCCATTGACCCCCGAAGCTCCCAGTGTCCGGCTCCCGAAGGGAACAGACAAAAGAGTCCGGCCCCGTCTAGTGTGCGATCGGATGTTCTGAGGGAGTTGGTGGGGCGAGCGGCCATCTCAGATGAACACCGTGTGATGATGAATATGGTGATGGAGAGAATATCGTCCGCCGAAAGCGGATTGCATGAAGCTTTTATGAGTCTACTGACAGGCTTTGAGGTACGTAAAAGAATGTATGATAATCCTGCACATGCTAGGTGTGCCCTGTGTAGATAGTAGCCCCTGAGACTCTGGTTGTCATCGAAAACGACGACGAACAGAGGATCATATTCCCAGGAAATAACCATACTGCCTTTATGTGCAGGTGATGGAAGCTCCGATGGCTAGCCGGACTAGCGAGTTTGCCCATTTAGAACGGCAGTTGGATGCAGCAGACACCGACATCGAGCTTGTTAACAAAAGGCTTGACGAGGCACAGGGTGGTAATGTGGCTGCTGTGAAGGCGGCCAAAGAGTTGCAAGCCGAGAGGGCTGCGCATGGCGAGACCTGAGACAAGGTGGCCAAGATGGCTATAGAATTAAAAGCCACCGCCGACTGTTGCCGGGTTCTTGAAAAGGAAAACCAAGCGAAGGCATCGGACCTTGAGAAGGCTGCTGCGACGAAAAAGGATCTCCGCTCTGCTATGAGGGCAAAGAACGAGGAGCTGCGGGAAGCCTGGGATATTGTAGCTGGGAAATCCTTTATGTTGCGGAGGAAATTAGGAGATCCTCGGTATGCCCCTCTGGATCGGCTGTGGAGTTCGGAGGATGTGTATATGGATTTGGCGGCGAGCGCTGCCGATGCGGCCAAGTACTTCCAGGGTCAGACGGACCAGGGAGTAGACCAGTTGATTTGGAGGCAATTCCATTCTCCCGAGCGTCCACTTTCATTGACTGACCAATTAGCCGAGTGGGCCAAACTAAATAGGTTGTCCGGACTCTCTATGAGGTCTATTGTGGATCAGCTATGGCCGGGAAGGCCAAAACCGAACAGCTATTTCAGCTTGGTGCAGCAGGTCCTTGACGTGGTGCCGCGTATTGATGCGATGAGGAGGTCGGCATGCATAGAGGGCGCACGGATGGCCTTTGCCCGTGTTAAGGCATATTGGGCGGAGATGGATGCTACCAATGTTGCAGCGCGAGATTCGGCTATAGGTCGAAAGGCTGCCGAGCACTACTTTGAAGAAGTTCTTGAGGGTGCCCGTTTGATAGAGACCCAGTGCTCAAAAAATATTATGTTTGAGTGATATGTAATCTCATTGTAAGCGAAATGCTTTTATAAATTTTTATAAGGCTATTTTTATACTTTTGCCTGAAAGTAATATGATGCCTCCTGGGCGGCCGTTTATGTATACATGTGTATAACCTGAAAGATTGCAGCCGTCGGCTTCAACCCTCATGCATATAATGCGGAGGTGCTCGCAAAAACACGCATTCACTCTTAACCCAACGTCTTGTTCCTATTAAGGAGGTGATAGCAGAGCAAGCGAGGCAACCGGACTATGATGCTTTAGCACTTTCACTTAGCCATAGGAGTTTGATAGTGGGGCTACTAGATAGCCCCTGGTGGCTCTGCACTCTCCCGATCTCAGGGTGCGTACATGCCTGGCCGGGAAACGACCCTTTGTTAAGGCGGAGGAATTCTAACATTCCCACAGGTCGTCGAGTGGTTGACCAGTCTCACGCTATATCATGACAGTCAGTTTTCGGCTTTCTCTACTGAGGTGCTCGTCCGGATGAACCAGGGCACAATCGCAGTAGTTCTCCTGGTGCTACCTTAGCCGGCAAGGCGGAACGTAAGGCACCAAAACACAGGAGCCGGGCAAACCCAACATTTGACCAAAGACAATGATTCGGAGCTGATGCATATAGGGCCAAACTCGCGACGCCGAACACTCCCTAAGGTATTCGGTCTTTGTGGTATAAACCGAGCCTAAATAGTGTCCTTTGTAAGAAGCCTCGTGTGTCCAGGTACGTGCATTGTTCTGGCATGGACACATGCCAAGACGTCAGCATCCTTCTCAGCGGTGGATATGTATCAACAAGAGACAGTAAAAAAGGTTTACGCAGGGTCTTAATCTAAAAAGAATCCTTGGAGCGGGTCCCTGTTGCATGTCTGCGCCTGTGTCTCCGTTGTGCCGTATCCTGGACGGGTGTCGCACGATGATCGTCTGTGAAAGAGAGGAAGTTAAGTGAAAAAGTTGTCGTGCAAAAGGATAGTTTTTAAAGAAACCATGTATAATTCAAGATGATAAGAAATTGCCACTTGTCTGCGCGCGTTGAGCCCCTTGTATTGACAAATAGGGGTGTGACCACTTATTTCCGTATAAATAGCGGCGCTGGACTTGATTAGTTGTATCTGATGTCTTGACGACCTATTGGATGATTTCGCTTGTCCGGGCGCCTTTAGTGTGCGGCGGCCAGGGCAGCCTCACTCTCTTCGGCGCGTAGAGATCGCTTGATATTTCCGTGCACTGTAATGATGCTACGTGGACCGGGCATCTTGAGTGTGAGGGAGGCGTAGTGTGGTATTGCGGTAAAGCGAGCGAAAGCTTTGCGTCCGAGTAGTGCTTGATAGCCACTTTGAAACGGAGCGATGTGGAAAGTTAAATGCTCGCGATGAAAGTTATCGGGGGAGCCGAATGTAACTTGTGGTAGGAGGGAGCCCGTACAACGAGCCCCTGGGCCTGGCGTTACTCCTTTAAAGGTGGTATTGCTATGGCGAATTTGTGTTGGGTCTAACCCCATCCCGCGGATTGTATCCTGATATATTAGGTTTAGGCTACTGCCGCCGTCCATCAAGACCCTTGTGAAGTGATATGCGCCAATTACTGGGTCTGATACCAGGGCAGCCCATCCTGCGTGTCAGATACTTGCTGAGTAATCGCGATGGTCGAAAGTGATCGGTTGAGATGACCAGTGGCAGGACTTCGTGGTGACAGGCACTTGGGTATACTTTCCTGGGAGTGCCGCCTTGTTTTTCCCTTGATTACGTGTAACGCGTTTACTGTTTTGACTTCTGGTGGAAATTGCTTTTGTTCCCCCATGTCTTGCTTGGGGGGCTTGTCTTCGTCTTCACTTGGTGTATCCTCCCCCTTGTGTATGGCGTTGAGCTTGCCGGACTGCTTGAAGACCCAACATTCTCTGTGGGTATGATTAGCAGGTTTACCAGGGGTACTATGAATCTGACATACTTGGTCCAGAATTTTATTGAGGCTGGACAATTCATCCCTGGTGCCTTTAGGGGCGGCTTTTGTCCTGGCCGAGAGCTTTTGAATCCGGCATTTACTGCCATGCCCTTCGTGCTGTCTTCTTTATTCCGACGTTTGTTATTGCTGTTGCGCCGTGATTTCCCGTTTCCATCTCTAACTTCAGATGTACTGGGGTCGCTGGTGCTGCATCTGGCTAGCCAGCTATCCTCTCCCGCGCAAAAGCAGGTCATGAGGTTTGTTAATGCGGCCATCGTTCTCGGCTTATTTTGGCCGAGGTGTCTGGCGAGCCATTCATCACGGACGCTATGCTTGAAAGCCGCTAAGGCTTCGGTGTCCGGACAGTCGACAATCTGGTTCTTTTTAGTAAGAAACATGTTCCAAAGCTTTCGGGCTGACTCTCCGGGCTGTTGAGTTATATGACTCAAATCGTCCGCATCCGGAGGTCGGACATAGGTCCCTTGAAAATTTGCCCGAAAGGCGTCTTTGAGCTCTTCCCAACTTCCAATGGAGCTTTCGAGGAGGCCTCTGAGCCAGTGACGGGCTGGCCCTTTGAGCTTGAGGGGTAGGTACTTGATGGCGTGGAGATCATCTCCTCGAGCCATATGGATATGAAGGATGTAGTCCTCAATCCAGACCCCAGGGTCTGTTGTTTCGTCGTATGCCTCTATGTTTACGGGCTTGAATCCCTCTGGAAATTCGTGGTCCAGCACCTCATCGGTGAAACATAGGGGGTGTGCAGCACCCCTGTAGCTGGGTGTACCACGATGTTCGGATGTTTGTTGTGTTGCATTGTATGCTGGGGCGCGCTTGCGTGGTCCATAGATGGATCTTGTTGCACCGTTCTTTGGGTGCGAGCCCTCGCATTGGTTGCGTGTTGTATGGTGAGCGGCATTGTATGCCGCTCTGTGTTGGTAGAGGGGTCGTCCATCCGACCAGGTGGCTGCTTTAATATTTGGTTGTGGGGGGTCTGAGGCCTCCTCATCAAATTCGGGTAGCAGCTTCCGCTTTGGGTAGCTTTTGTAGGGGCGACTGTCGCCGTACCTTGCTGCTGTGTTGAGTATTTTACTCCATCTGATTTGGAGTGTGTCTTGCGCGGCCTTGAGCCTTTGCTTCTGCTTTCTCGGACTCCTCGCGGTGGCAACAAGCCTTTTACGGGCAGTCTGCTGCTCTGGGTGCCTGTCTGGCGTTATGTCGTCCGGACCATGATCCTTGATAGGATTTGTTTGTTCGGTTTGATTATCCGGATTACCGTTGTCCGGTAGCGGTTCGCCCTGCTCCAGCGCTGGGTCTGTGTGATCTCTATTTCTGTCGGGGCGGGATTTGGGGCGGCGCTTGCGTCGCCGCTTTGACTGCTTTTCAAGGGAACAAGCCTTCGGTGCGTCCTTCCGCTCCTCGTCGTCATCTTTTGGTGCGTCCACCATGTATACGTCATATGACGAGGTGGCGTTCCCGGGCCCAATAGGCGCTGGTTCTTCATCGTCTCCTTCATCGGCGTCCATACCGTCGATGTCTTCGGAGTCGAGGTCGAGCATGTCGGTTAAATCGTCGACGGTGGCTACAAAGTGGGTGGTGGGTGGGCTTTGAATTTCTACATCGTTTGTATCCCAATCTTGCTGACCGTAGTCCGGTCAGGGCTCTCCTGATAAAGAGAGAGACTTTAGTGATTTCATAATATCACCGAAGGACTTTAGTGACCGTAGTCCGCGGCAGTAAACTCCATGATCGGCGCCCAATCAGACTCGATCGGCAGAGGCGCGAATGGTTCGGAGTCCGGAGAGGAGTCCGGCTCCTTGGAATCATGAGTCTCGCGGAGTGCGGGGCTGGTGTTCGGCTCAATCGCCGTTAAGATCACAGCCCCCGAGGTGGCGCCCAACCGCCCATCCTCGATCGGCGCAGTTGGCTCCGAATTAAGGGTCGGAGCTGACGCGGGTGCGGCCTCCAGGGCACTATTCGGCGGCAGAGCTAAATCATGCTCGTCGTGACAGAGCGGCGCGCTCGGCAGTGGCTCGAATCCGTCAGAGATCAAGTCTCCGCGGATGTCATCCGTGTAGTTTAAACTTCCAAATCTGACCTGATGACCAGGGGCATAGCTTTCGATCTGCTCCAGACGGCCAAGCGAATTGGCCCGCAGTGCGAAGCCGCCGAAGACGAAGATCTCTCCGGGGAGGAAGGTCTCACCCTGGACTGCATCGCTATTGATGATCGTAGGAGCCATCAAGCCTGACGGCGACGACACAGAGGAACTCTCAATGAAAGCACCAATGTCGGTGTCAAAACCGGCGGATCTCGGGTAGGGGGTCCCGAACTGTGCGTCTAGGCTAGATGGTAACAGGAGGCAAGGGACACGAAGTTTTACCCAGGTTCAGGCCCTCTCGATGGAGGTAAAACCCTACGTCCTGCTTGATTAATATTGATGATATGGGTAGTACAAGAGTAGATCTACCATGAGATCGAGGAGGCTAAACCCTAGAAGCTAGCCTATGGTATGATTGTTGATGTGTACGTTGTCCTACGGACTAAAACCCTCCGGTTTATATAGACACCGGAGAGGGTTAGGGTTATGCAAAGTCGGTTACAATGGTAGGAGATCTTCATATCCGTATCGCCAAGCTTGCCTTCCACACCAAGGAAAGTCCCTTCTGGACACGGGACGGAGTCTTCAATCTTGTATCTTCATAGTCCAGGAGTCCGGCTGAAGGTATAGTCTGGCTGTCCGAACACCCCCTAATCCAGGACTCCCTCAACCCTCGATGACCAAAACCGATGAACTAACCTACAAGGTTAACATCAGAACTGCTTATGAGGTATCACCCTCGGCACTCGATAATAACCCAGTAGTGTCGAGCAACTAAGGGGGAAGTGATGTGCGGTGCCGGGGCCTAGTCTCCAACCACGTTGGTTGAGTCATCAAACATAAAGCGGGGCAACTGGGACAAGGTGTGGTTCTCTGGTGGATCACTAACCAGCTTAAACTAAGCGGTTTAGGATAAGCAGGTAAGGTATGAAGGCAGGTAACAAAAATAGGCTATGCATCAGAATAGGATCATACAAAAGAAGTAGCAGTTCTAATGCAAGCATGAGAGGGAACGAAATGGGCGATATCGGAATGAACAAGGGGGTTGGCTTGCCTGGAAGCTCTGCTGAAAAAGAAGAAGTGTCATCGTTGACGTAGTCGATCACAGGGGCATCGGCATTGGTCTCGGGGTCTACAGGAGAGAAGAGGGGGGAGAAACAGTAAATACGGAGCAAACAAATGCATCACTAAGCATGGCATGACAATATGCAGAGCTAGGGGTATTCTAACGCAGTACTACACGTTGCAGACGGAGAGGGTAAACATCTGAGGATGAATTCCCGGTGTTAGGCGGATTCCGAATAGAGGAAAAGAGGGGGAAAGTTCCATGTTCAGCATGCTAGGGGCATGTGACAGATGAATAGACCACGTATTCTTCATTGGATTTTTCTGAGAAACTTTCATATATAACACTTTTTCATCCGAGTTACGGATTAATTTATATGAATTTTTAAAGATTAAAATATTTTCTGGAATTAATTAAATTAACAGAAAGGAATTACTACGTCAGGATGACATCATTGTGACGTCAGCAGTCAACAAGACGGCTGACCAGGTTAAACTGACCAGTGGGTCCCACCTGTCATAGACAGTGGACTAACCGAAGTTTAAACTAACTAAAATGAGGTTAATTAACAGCTGGGCCCCACGTGTCAGTGGCAGATTAGATTGCTAATTACTTTTAATTATAAAAACATTTTAATTAGCTTAATTATGTGGTGGGCCTGCATGTCAGTGGTACTGGGCTGCCCAGTCAGCAGTTGACTGGGTCAAGCCGGTCAACTAGGACCGTGGGGCCCGCTGGCAGCGACCCTGAGGATGGCCCCGGGTCGGTGTTGGGGAACACAGTCATTTCAAAAAAATTCCTACGCACACGCAATATCATGGTGATGCATAGCAACGAGAGGGGAGAGTATCATCTACGTACCCTCGTAGACCATAAGCGGAAGCGTTATGACAACACAGTTGATGTAGTAGTACGTCTTCACGATCGACCGATCTAGCATCGAAGGTACGGCACCTCCGTGATCTGCACACGTTCAGCTCGGTGACGTCCCGCGGACTCACGATCCAGTAGAGCTTCGAGGGAGAGTTTCGTCAGCACGACGGTGATGATGTTGCTACCGGAACAGGGCTTCGCCTAAGCTCCACTACGATATAACCGAGGTGGATTATGGTGGAGGGGGGCACCGCACACGGCTAAAAGATCAATGATCAACTTGTGTGTCTATGGGGTGCCCCCCTCCTCCGTATATAAAGGAGTGGAGGAGGGGGAGGAGGCCGGCCTCCTAGGCGCGCCCCAAGGGGAGTAGGACTCCAACCCTTCCAAGAGTAGGAGTAGGAGGGAAGGAAGGAGGAGAGAAGGGGAAGGAAAAAGGGGGGCGCTGCCGCCCCCCCTTCCTTGTCCAATTCGGACTAGAGGGGGAGGGGGCGTTGTCGGTGTCAAAACCGGCGAATCTCGGGTAGGGGGTCCCGAACTATGCGTCTAAGGTCGATGGTAACAGGAGACAGGGGACATGATGTTTCACCCGATTCGGGCCCTCTCTATGGATGTAATACCCTATGCCCTGCTTGATTGATCTTGATGAATATGAGTATTACAAGAGTTGATCTACCACGAGATTGTAATGGCAAAAACCCTAGAGGCCTAGCTTGTATGGTTATGATAATGAGTCTCTCTCCCTCCGGACTAAGTGCTCCGGTTTATATAGACACTTGGAGGATCTAGGGTTACACAAGGTCGGTTACAAAGAAAGGAATCTACATATTTGGTCGCCAAGCTTGCCTTCCACTCCAAGGAGAGTCCTATCCGGACATGGGTGCAGTCTTCGGTCTTCGTATCTTCACAGCCCATCAGTCCGGCCCATGGCTAACAGGCCGGACACTCAAGGACCCTTAGTCCAGGAGTCCCTCAGTAGCCCCTGAAACTGGCTTCAATGACAAGGTATCTGGCGTGTAGATCTGTCTTCGGCATTGCAAGGCGGGTTCCTCCTTCCGAACTCCAAGGTAGTCTTCGGATGTATTGAATGTGTCCGGACCTGTAACACACACCACTCACAACCGTAGAGAGAATATAATATTCCACGAGAGCAATCTGTTGAGAACTTTTTCACAACATGACATCACGTCTGCCTGGTCACTATATCGAACCGTTTTGTCTGCCATCCGCGTTTAGAGATGTGATTTCCATTGGAACATCTTGTCAAATCAGAGATCATGTCCCCTTATTGCGGGATCCTCATCAATACGGGCGTGGGTAACGCAACCGTGTCGTTTACACAGCCCTTGGGAGTATGCGAGTTTTAAGGCGAGTAGGAAGGCGTTTGACATTTGCGGCCTTTATAAGGGGATAAGGATTCATCCTCATTCACCCACGCCTTCTCCTCCCTCTGCCTATCCATTCTTGAGCTGCAGCGCCCAAGCTCTAGCTTCCCCCGCCGGAGAAAGCACTCCAACCATGTCCGGATCTGGAGCTGGAGGCAAGTGGATGGCCTCCTCTGTTAAGAAGAAAGACATCAAGGAGCTCCGAGAGGCCAGATATCTGGCCAAAGAGATCATTCACTGTCTCCCGGCCAAGGGACAAATCGTCCCTACCCCAGAGCCCCACGAGAGGGTTGTGTTTCTCACACATTTCGTCCACGGGCTGGGATTCCCTCTCCACCCGTTTGTCCACGGACTGATGTTTTACTACGGTCTGGACTTCCATGATCTATCCCCCCAACTTTATCCTCAACATCTCGACATTTATAGTCATTTGCGAGGCCTTTCCCGTATCCCACCTCACTTCGGCCTATGGCTGAAGACCTTTAATGTAAAGCCAAAGGTGGTGAGAGGCCAACAAGCAGAGTGCGGAGGCTCCATGGTGGGCAAGATGCCCAATGTCACATGGCCCGAAGGCTCCTTTGTGGAGACGGTGAAGGGGTGGCAGTCGGGGTGGTTCTACATCACCGAGCCGCGCAACACCAACTAGGTTGCGGCCCCCGAATTTCGATCCGGAGTTCCAATGCGGCTCACCTCCTGGCAAGAGAAGGGTCTAACCTGGGGTTCTTCGAACGAGCTAACTGGGCTCCAGACATGCGTCCAGAACATGCATGATAACCAAGAGAATCAAACTTGTCAGCGTGATCCAGGTTATGTTCATTCGCTGGATCCTTTCGTGCCAACGCCAGACTTGCTTTTTGTGGGAGTTCGATCCGGCCAAGCACCAGACGCTGCTATAGCTCTTCGGCATGACGCACGAAGATATCTGGAAAGCGCTCTTCAAGGCCGGCGAGACACCACCGCCTAGGACTGAGTATCGCGGACTTATCTTAAAACGACAGGCTAATTCGGTAAGTTATTTCATGTTTTCAAGGTATAGCCTTTACTCAAGATGGCAACGGGGCCCCGAAACCCGCGTCCCCGCGGGTTTTTACCCTATTAGGGGATGGGGATGGGCGTCTTTTCATCCCCGCGGGGCTGTTGTTGGGCACATTATACAACCCGACACATTTCATGGGTTTGCACCCATTTTGGTAGTCCCCGAACCCGAAACCCGGCAAACCCGGTAAAATACATTTTTTACCAACTAGTGCTCCTGCACGGCCCAACCCAAAACTACCGAGCCCCCCACCCCCTAGTGTTGAAGGCCAAACAGCCAGTATTGCCCGCTCCTTTCCCCCTCGCTCGAGCCCTCATCTCTCTCTCCCACATAATACCTAGCCATAAACCTAGGACCCCAGGCGCCGCCTGGCTCGATCCCATCTCGCAAGATCCGCCGACCACGATCTGCGTCGGCGAGCCTCCTCCCTCCATGTCTTCTCCCCTGCGGCCGGTCTGATCTGGAGAAAGGGCGTCGCCACCGGTGACGAACTCAATGGTGGCCTCTTCACGTCCCAAGTCGGGTTGTTTTTTGTTGAAATTTTCTCTAGTTATGCTGCTGAAATGTGCTTATTTTGCTGTTGAAATGTTATTCTTTGTCGCCACTATGTTTGTTTAAATATTTTGATTTTCTCATGGGTTCCCCGCGGGTTCCCCGAAACCCGATGGGTTTAGGGGACGGGCGGAAAACTAGCCCCGCGCACGGTGATGGGGACGGGGACGGGTTTGTGATTTTCTCGTGGGGATGGGTTTGGGAAGGCAAAACCCGATGGGTTTCGTCCCCGTTGCCATCTGGAGCCTTTACTGGCATATTTTGAGAAGGAGTCTAAGCCTTCCTATCAATTTTTTAGGCCTGGATCGACATAGCGAGGCAGATTAAATGTCCGACTCCGCTGCCCGAAGACCAAGAAACCCCACTTCTGACGAAGATGATGTTTCCGACACCTTATGATGTGCCGGAGAAGAAGGCCAAGAAAACGGCCAAGGGGGCCCGGAGTGGCCTTCGCCGAAAAGGTGTTTCAGACTTGACGTTTGAAGACGAGGCTCACTCTTCGGCCGCCGAAGACGACGACGAGGAGGAAGAGAGTCACTCCCCCATGGGGGGAGGAAGAAAAGGGGGGCCTCCCCAAATTTGGAGGTGAAGGCACCCAAGAGGGGGAAGGGCTCCCTTCCGGATAACTTCGCGTGGGATGTCGATAGCAGTCCAGAGCGAATGTCCCGGACCAAGCCTCCGGCCGCCTCGTAAGTACCAAAAACCTTATGCACGTCCAAATGTCTGGCCTTTCCATTTTCTAATATTAATATGTTTAAATTATGCCATTGCAGTCCGGCCCGCGACGGCTCCCCGCGATCCTCGACAGAGGGTTCGCTAGATTCAAAGGAGATGGCTAGCATGTCACCGCCGCCCGCATACTCTGTCTCGGCCAAGGGTGATGATGAGGTGGTGTCCCAAAGGACCTTCCCAGACCGGGGGGAGGTTCCGGAGATCGTCGGGGTGGCGCCCAAGGATGACTCCTCGGCTGCCGGACACATGGGGGAAAAAGCCCCCGTGGGGACTGCTGATGGGGGCCAAATTCCATTCAGCCCCCAGTCGGTTACCATTCTGGAGAACTACATGGCTCCGGAGTCTAGAGAACAACCTTCCCCGAAAGGAGGAGGTGTGCCTGTTCCACCGGTGACCTCTGTCCAACCAGAGGCACCGGATAATCTACTGGAAGCGTTGTGAGGCGCTTCCATTGTGGATGAACACCGTGTCCTTATGGGTACGGTGATCGAGAAGGTTCAGTCCACCAAAAGCGGACTGACCAAATCCTGCGCTAGCCTTTTAACAGGCTTTGAGGTAAGTAATGTAATTGTAGAAAGGATATCACAGTGTAGATAGTAGCCCATGATGCTCTGTTCGGTGTTCGGAAAGAAAAAGCCGAACAGAGGATCAAAATAATTTTCGCAGGAGTCTAACATAAGATGTCTATGTGAATAAGCAGTCATCACTGCTGGCTGCTGCCGCTCATACTGCGGAGCTCTCCGGCCTGAAGCAGAGCCTGGAGCGGGCCGAAGAAGAGCTCGGCCTCATGAAGAAGCAGCTGGAGGACAACCAAGGTATGCAGTGACCTGCGCGTATATTTAGGAAGGATGAATGTTTCGTGCTGACTAAAGTTTCATGAATTTTAATAGGGGCCGCGACCAAGGTGGCATCCCCCAAGAAGGTGTTAGCTGAGGCCGAGGACAGAGCGGCCAAGGAGCGCGCCGCGTGCGAGAAGCACGAGGCCCGGGTCAGCGAGGTCCAGCAAGAGCTCCAGGACGCCGTCAAGAACTACGAGTCCTTGGAGCGTGATTCTCAGACGCAAGCATCCGAACTTGCGAAGGCTCGCCAGAGCGCACAAGAGGCTCAATACGAGGCCTAGAGCGCCCTTCAGGAAATCCAGGCGGCCAAGAAGATCGCGGCGGGTAAGGCTTTCATTATGCAAATCAAGTCTATGAAGGAAACATTCCTTTTACTTACCCGAATTTGGAGCTCTCTAGGGGCGTTTAAGGATTTTCCACGCAGCGTATCAGATGCTGCTGAGTTCTATCGAGCCGAAGAAGGGAGTTCTACGGAGAAGCTGTTCTGGTCTCAATATCTTGGACCAGAACATCCTATGCCCTTCAGCGACCAGCTGAAATAGTTGGTCGAGTTGCACAAGGCGGCCGAGCTAGCCATGAAGGACCTGATAGTCCGACTATGGCCTGCCGCGCCGATACCCAGCAACTACTTCGGACTTGTGAAGCGGCTTGTTAGTGCCTGCCCACGACTTGAGGTCATAAAGAGGTCGGTCTGTATTGAAGGTGCCAGGATGGCCTTTTCCCATGTCAAGATGCACTAGGCGAAGATGGATGCCAAGAAGCTGATGACTGAGGGACCGCCTGAGGGCAAGGAGCACCGCCGACCCGAGTTATATTTTGATGGTGTCCTGGAGGGATCCCGCCTTGTGGAGGAGCAATGTGCGAAGGATGTTATATTCCCATGAAAATATCTATATTATCATGTCCTGTAACATGAAAGAATGATGTTATGCAATATAATGCTTGTTATGTTTTAATTTTTGTCCTCCTGTGCGGCCTGTTGTATGAAATCTGAGGGTTGGCTAGTCGTCGGCTTTTGCCCCCATGTAGGTAGTAAGGTGGTGTTAGGGATGGAATCTAAACAATCTTGATCCAATTATATGGTCCTTGAAGGAGTTGTTTAGCGCAATGAACCAGGCAAACAGACTATGCGGCTTGAACGCCCTCGCTTAGCCATAGGAGTTTTATAATAAAAACATGGGCGCAGCCCCTAGTATTCGAACTAGAGTGCTATAAGCGTCTGATCGGGAAGTACCGATCCTTCGCGTAATGCGGAAGAAACCTCCAATGATTTGCAACCTCCGAACAGCTGACCGGCTCTCGCCGCATCATGACAGTCAGTTTTCAGCTTTCTCTACTGAGGTGCTCCTTTGGGTAAACCAAGGCACAATCGCAGTAGTTCTCCCTTTACTACGTTAGCCGGTATAGCGGAACGTAAGGTAGCAAGCACAGGAGCCGGGCAAGCCAACTATTGACCAAAGACATGATTCGGAGTCAATGCATATAATGCTAAATTCGGGGTGCCGAACTATACTAATAAAAAGTGCTCGGACTTTTGTTGCCATAGTGTGGAGTGCTATGAAGCCCCTGGCAAACATCAAATGTACCAAAGTGTACGGGTGCTACCTGATAGGGTTATCCACAGGGGGGCAGTGGGGAAAAAGAAAGAAAACAGAAAAGGTGCAAAGGTAAAAAGCTGGGGTCCTAAAGCTCCAGCCGCAAACTGTTCTCATTGTGATTTAATTAGTACGTCAAGGCGCATTGATACAAGTAGTGCAATAAGCAACATGCTATTTAACATGCCTAAACCAAAGGACAGCTGCATGTGGGTCCTGAAAAATAGGTAGAGTTATCGTTGACGGAATCACCTAGAAAGTCCCCCATATGTCTACGTTTCTCGCCATCTTGGTGTGTCTATCCTTCAAGAGGACTGATGACTAGACCACCAGATGGGGCCTGTGGGATGTAGACCTGAAAAGCAAACAAGTAAAAGTGAAAGTGTGTGTATATCCGATGTCGGTTGAGTCATACTATGGATCACAAGCTGGCTATGCCTCCGTCGATGCCCATGGGGTTTTGAGTGCGTAGTTATGTGCGTGCGGCACGAATGCCACCAATTGATCGGGACTGAGACAGAGGCTGGATTACTAGTCGAACTCTTGACGAGCCGAGCTCTCCTGCTATAGAGTAGTTCGGACCCTCTTAATGGTGTCCCTGGGCTCGGCAGCCGAATTAGGGTTCTGCTTGAGAGGGCCCCTCTGTACTTCTGCTGGTAAGGCAGCTGTGTGCTCTTCTGTACGGAGGGAGCGTTCCGTATTTCCATTGAACGTTATGACACCGCGTGGACCGGGCATCTTGAGCTTGAGATAAGCATAGTGTGGTACTGCATTGAATCGAGCAAACGCAGTTCGTCCGAGCAATGTGTGATAGCCGCTGCGGAAGGGGACGATATCGAAGATTAACTCCTTGCTTCGAAAGTTGTCCGGAGATCCGAAAACAACCTCTAGTGTGATTGATCCCGTATAGCGGGCCTCTACACCTGGTATGACTCCTTTGAAGGTAGTCCTGGTGGGCTTGATCTGTGATGGGTTAATACCCATTTTCCGCGTTGTATCCTGATAGAGCAGATTGAGGCTGCTACCTCCGTCCATAAGGACGCGAGTCAGGTGGAACCCATCAATTATTAGGTCTAGGACCAGTGCGGCTGAGCCACCATGAAGGATACTGGTCGGATGATCCCGGTGATCAAAAGTGACCGGGCATGATGACCATGGATTAAATTTTGGGGCGACTGGCTCTATCGCATAGACGTCCCTGAGCGCACGCTTGCGCTCCCTCTTGGGGATGTGGGTAACGTATATCATGTTCACCGTTATGAACTAAGGGGGAAACTTCTTCTGCCCCCTGTGTTTGTTTGCCGGGGCTCTTTGTCATCATCCTCGCTTTGCGATCCCTTTTCCCTATTCTCTGTGTTTAATTTGTCGGCATGTTGTCACTGTTGTATCCTCGGTATCTGTTGTCACTGTTGTTTCGATGCTTGTATATGTTGCGTCGTATCCTTGGTGTTGACCGCTGTACGGCATTGACCGCCGTATCCTCGGTGTTGTCACTGTTGTTTCGATGCTTGTATCTGTTGCGTCGAGACTTGTCTTTGTTATTTTTAACTTCAGGGGTGCCGGCGTCGCTTGCATTGTTTTTGCTACAGGCCAACCAACTGTCCTCGCCCGCACAAAAGTGGGTCATGAGTGCCGTGAGGGCCGACATATATTTTGGCTTTTCTTGGCCGAGGTGGCGAGCGAGCCATTCGTCACGGATGCTGTGTTTGAAGGCTGCTAGGGCTTCGGCATTCGGACAATCGACGATTTGGTTCTTTTTAGTTAAGAACCTAGTCCAGAATCTCCTGGCGGACTCTCCGGGCTGTTGAACTATATGGCTTAAGTCATCAGCGTCCGGAGGTCGAACATATGTACCTTGGAAGTTATCGAGGAAGGCCTCTTCCAAGTCCTCCCAGCTGCCAATAGAATTTTTAGGCAGACTGTTGAGCCAATGCCGAGCTGGCCCTTGAGTTTTAAAGGCCATCGCCACGGGCCATATGAATGTGGAGAATGAAGTCTTCGATCCACACCGCGGGGTCCGTGGTTCCATCGTATGATTCTATATTCATGGGTTTGAACCCTTTTGGGAATTCATGATCCATGACCTCGTTACTGAAGCAATGAGGGTGTGTGGTGCCTCTATATTGGCCCGTATTGCGATGTAGCTCTGATGGAGTCCATCTGCGGTTTTCAGCCCGCACATGACTAAGTTTGTCATGTCCGAATAGGTGGTCGTCGTCGCGTGTTAGGGCACGTCCTCGTGATCCGTAGATTGATCTGGTATGTCCTGCTTTATTGTTCAGGTTTTGCCGGAGGTCATATGTATGTCCGTGGGCTAATTTACCTCTACTTGTGCAATGAGGCGGGGCGGGCTGGTGTTCGGCGTGAGTTGCAGTTTTGTCCCGACCACGTGGTGGTCGGTCAGCCGCATTGTACGATGGTGGTATGTATTCTGGCGCCTCCTCGTCAAACTGAGGTAGCAATTTGCGCTTTGGGTAGCTTTTGGTTGGGTGCTTGAGGCTGTATTCTTCGGCTGCTAGGACATCGGTCCATTTATCATTGAGCAGATTTTGGTCAGCTTGAAGCTGCTACTGCTTCTTTTTCAGGCTCCTTGCAGTGGCTATTAGCTGGCGCTTGAAGTGCTCCTGCTCAAGAGGTTCCTCAGGCATGATGAAATCGTCGGTGCCGAGGCTCACCTCATCCTCGGAGAGCGGAAGATAACTTCCGTCCTCTGAGTCTTTGTGTGTGGCATGTTTACTAGGGCTAGCCTGCCCATCTTCCCGTTCATCTTGTTCATTAGATGTTTCAACAGGGTCTTCGTTGTCTTCGGCACCTTCTGGAGTGTTATCTTCTCCTGTGTCAGTGTTGTTGTCTTTACTGCGACGTGACTTAGAGCGGCGCCGCTGACACTGGCGCTTGGATTGTATTTCGGAAGGTTTATCCTCAGCTGGATCTTCCTTGTCATCGTCGCTGTTCTCCTTTGGTGCATCCACCATGTATACATCATACGAAGAAGTGGTCGTCCAGCATCCGGTGAACGAAGGGTTCTGGGCCTCTTCTTCTCTGGCATTGTCGTCCATACCGTCGATGTCCTCGGAGTCGTAATCAAGTGTGTCGGTCAAATCCTCGACCGTGGCTATGAAGTGGGTGTCGGGTGGGAAGAAAAATTCTCCACCATCAGCCCCTAGTTCGGCCCGGATATAGTTCGGCTATGAGTCCTTCATCAAGGACAGTTTTTTTAATGAGTTTAGCATGTCGCCCAAAAGGCGAGTGCTGGAAGATGTGTGCGGCGCTGAATTCGAAGATCGATAAACGATCTAGTTCGGCGTCCGCGGGCTCACATGATTCGGAACTTACGGCCAGAGACGAGTCCGGTGGTCCGGTGGCACAGGTATCATATGAGATCAAGTCTATGTGCGGCTCTAACGCCGGGGAATCTGTGGCCTCCATGGCGGGTTGAGCCTCCCATCCTTGGATGGCGGAGTCTGCTCCGGATCTAAGGCCAGAGCGGTTACGGGAGCTGTCTCCTAGATGCAGTCCGATGACAGATTTAGGCCATGTCTCTCGGGGTGACTAGGAGTGGTAGCCGCGGTCTCGAATCCGGCGAAGATCAAGTCTCCACGGATGTCCGCAACGTAGTTCAAGCTCCCAAATCTAACCTGATGGTCAGGGGCGTAGCTTTCGATCTGCTCCAGATGGCCATACGAATTGGCCTGCAGTGCGAAGCCACCGAACAGAAAGATTTGTCCGGGGAGGAAAGTTTCTCCTTGGACAGCATCATTATTGACGATTGAAGCGGCCATCAAACCTTTTGGCGACGGCATAGTGGAACTCTCAATGAAAGCACCAATGTCGTTGTCAAAACCGGCGGATCTCGGGTAGGGGGTCCCGAACTGTGCGTCTGAGGTCGATGGTAATAGGAGACAGGGAACACGATGTTTTACCCAGGTTCGGGCCCTCTCTATGGAGGTAATACCCTACGTCCTACTTGATTGATCTTGATGAATATGAGTATTACAAGAGTTGATCTACCACGAGATCGTAATGGCTAAAACCCTAGAGGCCTAGCTTGTATGGTTATGATAATGAGTCTCTCTCCCTCCGGACTAAGTCCTCCGGTTTATATAGACACCGGGAGGATCTAGGGTTACACAAGGTCGGTTACAAAGAAAGGAATCTACATATTCGGTCGCCAAGCTTGCCTTCCACGCCAAGGAGAGTCCTATCCGGACACGGGTGCAGTCTTCGGTCTTCGTATCTTCACAGCCCATCAGTCCGGCCCATGGCTAACAGGCCAGACGCTCGAGGACCCCTTAGTCCAGGACTCCCTCAGGCATGCGGCCTGCTCTGGCCACCCCTCCTCTTCTCCTCTAAAGCCCATGAGGCCCATTACACTCCCCGGGGGGTTCCGGTAACCCCCCGGTACTCCGGTATTCATCCGAGCTTGCCCGGAACCCTTCCAAAGTCCAAACATAGTCATCCAATATATCGATCTTTATGTATCGACCATTTCGAGACTCCTCATCATGTCCATGATCATATCCGGGAGTCCGAACTACCTTCGGTACATCAAAACACATAAACTCATATTACCGATCGTCATCGAACGTTAAACGTGCGGACCCTACGGGTTCGAGAACTATGTAGACATGACCGAGACTCATCTCCGGTCAAAAACCAATAGAGGAACCTGGATGCTCATATTGGCTCCTACATATTCTACGAATATCTTTATCGGTCAAACCGCATAACGGTATACGTTGTTCCCTTTGTCATCGGTATGTTACTTGCCCGAGATTCGATCGTCGGTATCTCAATAACTAGTTCAATCTTGTTACCGGCAAGTCTCTTTACTCGTTCCGTAATGCTACATCCCATAACTAACTCATTAGCTAAATTGCTTGCAAGGCTTATTGTGATGTACATTACCGAGAGGGCCCAGAGATACCTCTCTGACAATCGAAGTGACAAATCCTAATCTTGATCCATGCCAACTCAACAAACACCATGGGAGACACCTGTAGAGCACCTTTATAATCACCCAGTTATGTTGTGATGTTTGGTAGCACACAAAGTGTTCCTCCGGTATTCGGGAGTTGCATGATCTCATAGTCATAGGAACATGTATAGTTATGGAGAAAGTAATAGCAACAAACTAAACGATCATCATGCTAAGCTAACAGATGGGTCAAGTCAATCACATCATTCTCTAATGATGTGATCCCGTTAATCAAATGACAACTCATGTCTATGTTTAGGACACATAATCATCATTGATTCAACGAGCTAGTCAAGTAGAGGCAAACTAGTGACACTCTGTTTGTCTATGTATTCACACATGTACTAAGTTTCCGGTTAATACAATTCTAGCATGAATAATAAAAATTTATCATGATATAAGGAAATATAAATAACAACTTTATTATTGCCTCTAGGGCATATTTCCTTCAGTCTCCCACTTGCACTAGAGTCAATCATCTAGATTACATTGTAATGATTCTAACACCCATGGAGTCTTGGTGCTGATCATGTTTTGCTCGTGAGAGAGGCTTAGTCAACGGATCTGCAACATTCAGATCCGTATGTGTCTTGCAAATCTCTATGTCTCCCTCCTTGACTTAATCGCGGATGGAATTGAAGTGTCTCTTGATGTGCTTGGTTCTCTTGTGAAATCTGGATTCCTTTGCCAAGGCAATTGCTCCAGCATTGTCATAAAAGATTTTCATTGGACCCGATGCACTAGGTATGACACCTAGATCGGATATGAACTCCTTCATCCAGACTCCTTCATTTGTTGCTTCCGAAGCAGCTATGTACTCCGCTTCACACGTAGATCCCGCCACGACGCTCTGCTTGGAACTGCACCAACTAACAGCTCCTCCATTTAATAAAAACATGTATCCAGTCTGTGACTTAGATTCATCTGGATCAGTGTCAAAGCTTGCATTAACATAACCGTTTACGACGAGCTCTTTGTCACCTCCATATACGACAAACATATCCTTAGTCCTTTTCAGGTATTTCAGGAAGTTCTTGACCGCTGTCCAGTGATCCACTCCTGGATTACTTTGGTACTTCCCTGCTAAACTAATAGCAAGGCACACATCAGGTCTGGTACACATCATTACATACATGATAGAGCCTATTGCTGAAGCATAGGGAACACCTTTCATTTTCTCTCTATCTTCTGCAGTGGTCGGGCATTGAGTCTAACTCAACTTCACACCTTGTAATACAGGCAAGAACCCTTTCTTTGCCTAGTCCATTTTGAACTTATTCAAAACTTTATCAAGGTATGTGCTTTGTGGAAGTCCAATTAAGCGTCTTGATCTATCTCTATAGATCTTGATGCCCAGTATATAAGCAGCTTCACTGAGGTCTTTCATTGAAAAAATCTTATTCAAATCCTTTTATGCTATTCAGAAATTCAGTATCATTTTTGATTAACAATATGTCATCTACATATAATATCAGAAATGCTACGGAGCTCCCACTCACTTTCTTGTAAATACAGGCTTCTCCAAAAGTCTGTATAAAATCATATGCTATGATCACACTATCAAAGCGTATATTCCAACTCCGAGAGGCTTGCACCAGTCCATAAATGGATCACTGGAGCTTGCACACTTTGTTAGCACCTTTTTGATCGACAAAACCTTCTGGTTGCATCATATACAACTCTTCTTTAAGATATCCATTAAGGAATGCAGTTTTGACATCCATTTGCCAAATTTCATAATCATAAAATGCGGCAATTTCTAACATTATTCGGATGGACTTAAGCATCGCTACGGGTGAGAAGGTCTCATCATAGTCAACTCCTTGAACTTGTCGAAAACCTTTCGCAACAAGTCGAGCTTTGTAGACAGTAACATTACCGTCAGTGTCAGTCTTCTTATTGAAGATCCATTTATTCTCTATGGCCTGCCGATCATCCGGCAAGTCAACCAAAGTCCATAGTTTGTTCTCATACATGGATCCCATCTCAGATTTCATGGCTTCAAGCCATTTTGCGGAATCTGGGCTCATCATCGCTTCCTCATAGTTCGTAGGTTCGTCATGGTCAAGTAACATGACTCCAGAACAGGATTACCGTACCACTCTAGTGCGGATCTTGCTCTGGTTGACCTATGAGGTTCGGTAGGAATCACTGGAACTGACTTCAGTGATGAACTACTTTCCAATAAGGGAGAAGGTACAATTACCTCGTCAAGTTCTACTTTCCTCCCACTCACTTCTTTCAAGAGAAACTCCTTCTCTAGAAAGGATCCATTCTTAGCAACCAATATCTTGCCTTAGGATCTGTGGTAGAAGGTGTACCCAACAGTCTCCTTTGGGTATCTTATGAAGATACATTTCTCCGATTTGGGTTCGAGCTTATCAGGTTGAAACTTTTTCACATAAGCATTGCAACCCCAAACTTTAAGAAATGACAACTTGGGTTTATTGCCAAACCACGGTTCATAAGGTGTCGTCTCAGCGGATTTAGATGGTGCCCTATTTAATGTGAATGCAGTTGTCTCTAAAGCGTAACCCCAGAACGATAGCGGTAAATCAGTGAGGGACATCATAGATCGCACCATATCTAGCAAAGTACGATTAGGACATTCGGACACACCATTACGTTGTGGTGTTCCGGGTGGCATGAGTTGCGAAACTATTCCGCATTGTTTCAAATGAAGTCCAAACTCATAACTCAAATATTCGCCTCCACGATCAGATCGTAGAAACTTGATTTTCTTGTTACGATGATTTTCCACTTCACTCTGAAATTCTTTGAACTTTTCAAATGTTTCAGACTTATGTTTCATTAAGTAGGTATACCCATATCTGCTCAAATCATCTGTGAAGGTGAGAAAATAACGATATCCGCCACGAGCTTCAATGTTCATTGGACCGCACACATCAGTATGTATTATTTCCAATGACTCTATTGCTCACTCCATTGTTCCGGAGAACGGAGGTTTAGTCATCTTGCCCATGAGGCATGGTTCGCAATTACCAAGTGATTCATAATCAAGTGATTCCAGAAGTCCATCAGAATGGAGTTTCTTCATGCGCTTTACACCAATATGACCTAAACAGCAGTGCCACAAATAAGTTGCACTATCATTATCAACTCTGCATCTTTTGGCTTCAATACTATGAACATGTGTATCACTACTATCAAGATTTAGTAAAAATAGACCACTCATCAGGGGTGCATGACCATAAAAGATATTACTCATATAAATAGAACAACCATTATTCTCTGATTTAAATGAATAACCGTCTCGCATCAAACAAGATCCAGATATAATGTTCATGCTCAACGCTGGCACCAAATAACAATTATTTAGGTCTAATACTAATCCTAAAGGTAGATGTAGAGGTACCGTGCCGACGGCGATCACATCGACTTTGGAACCATTTCCCACGCGCACCGTCACCTCGTCCTTAGCCAATCTTCACTTAATATGTAGCCCCTGTTTCGAGTTGCAAATGTTAGCAACTAAACCAGTATCAAATCCTCGGGCACTACTGCGAGCATTAGTAAGGTACACATCAATAACATGTATATCAAATATACCTTTCACTTTGCCATCCTTCTTCTCTGCCAAATACTTGGGGCAGTTCCTCTTCCAGTGACCAATTCCTTTGCAGTAGTAACACTCAGTCTCAGGCTTAGGTCCAGACTTGGGTTTCTTCACTTGAGCAGCAACTGGCTTGTTGTTCTTCTTGAAGTTCCCCTTCTTCCCTTTACCCTTTTTCTTGAAACTGGTGGTCTTGTTGACCATCAACACTTGATGTTCCTTCTTGATTTCTACCTCTGCAGCCTTTAGCATTGCCAAGAGCTCGGGAATCATCTTATCCATCCCTTGCATATTATAGTTCATCACGAAGCTCTTGTAGCTTGGTGGCAGTGATTGAAGAACTCTGTCAATGACACTATCATCAGGAAGATTAAATCCCAGTTGAGTCAAGTGGTTGTGGTACCCAGACATTCTGAGTATATGTTCACTGACAAAACTATTCTCCTCCATCTTGCAGCTGTAGAACTTATTGGAGACTTCATATCTCTCAATCCGGGCATTTGCTTGAAATATTAACTTCAACTCCTGGAACATTTCATATGCTCCATGACGTTCAAAACATCGTTGAAGTCTCGGTTATAAGCCGTAAAGCATGGCACACTGAACTATCAAGTAGTCATCAGCTTTGCTCTGCCAGGTGTTCATAACATCTGGCGTTGCTCCTGCGGCGGGTTTGTCACCTAGCGGTGCTTCCAGGATGTAATTCTTCTATGCAACAATGAGGATAATCCTCAAGTTACGGACCCAGTCCGTGTAGTTGCTACCATCATCTTTCAACTTAGCTTTCTCTAGGAACGCATTAAAATTCAACGGAACAACAGCATGGGCCATCTATCTACAACAACATAGACATGCAAAATACTATCAGGTACTAAGTTCATGATAAATTAAAGTTCAATTAATCAAATTACTTAAGAACTCCCACTTAGATAGACATCTCTCTAATCATCTAAGTGATCACGTGATCCATATCAACTAAACCATGTCCGATCATCACGTGAGATGGGGTAGTTTTCAATGGTGAACATCACTATGTTGATCGTATCTACTATATGATTCATGCTTGACCTTTCGGTCTCTAGTGTTCCGAGGCCATATGTGCATATGCTAGGCTCGTCAAGTTTAACCCGAGTATTCTGCATGTGCAAAACTAGCTTGCACCAGTTGTATGTGAACGTAGAGCTTATCACACCCGATCATCACGTGGTGTCTCGGCACGACGAACTGTAGCAACGGTGCATACTCAGGGAGAACACTTATACGTTGAAATTAGTAAGAGATCATCTTATAATGCTACCTTCGAACTAAGAAAAATAAGATGCATAAAGGATAAACATCACATGCAATCAATATAAGTGATATGATATGGCCATCATCATCTTGTGCCTTTGATCTCCATCTCCAAAGCACCGTCATGATCACCATCGTCACTGGCTTGAAACCTTGATCTCCATTGAAGCATCATTGTCGTCTCGCCAATTATTGCCTCTACGACTATCGCTACCGCTTAGTGATAAAGTAAAGCAATTACATGGCGATTGCATTTCATACAATAAAGAGACAACCATATGGCTCCTGCCAGTTGCTGACAACTGTGTTACAAAACATGATCATCTCATACAATAAAATTTAGCATCATGTCTTAACCATATCACATCACAACATGCCCTGCAAAAACAAGTTAGACGTCCTCTACTTTGTTGTTGCAAGTTTTACGTGGCTGCTACGAGCTGAGCAAGAACCGTTCTTACCTACGCATCAATAAACCACAACGCGGTATAGTGATTGTTTTTTGATCTTTATAAAGAACCTTGTTCATTGAATTCGATTCAACTAAAGCTGGAGAAACAGACACCCACTAGCCACCTGTGTGTGAAGCACGTCGGTAGAACCAGTCTCGCGTAAGCGTACGCGTAATGTCGGTTTGGGCCGCTTCATCCAACAATGCCGTCGAATCAAGAATCAACTAGTGACGGCAAGCAATATGTATATACCCACGCCCACAACTCCTTTGTATTCTACTCGTGCATATAACATCTACGCATAAACTTGGCTCAGATGCCACTATTGGGGAACACAGTAATTTCAAAAAAAAATCCTACGCACACGTAAGATCATGGTGATGCATAGCAACGAGAGGGGAGAGTATCATCTACGTACCCTCGTAGACCGTAAGCAGAAGCGTTATGACAATGCGGTTGATGTAGTCGTGCGTCTTCACGATCGACCGATCTAGCATCGAAGGTACGGCACCTCCATGATCTGCACACGTTCAGCTTGGTGACGTCCCGCGAACTCACATCCAGTAGAGCTTCCAGGGAGAGTTTCGTCAGCATGACGGTGTGATGACGGTGATGATGTTTCTACCGGAACAGGGATTCGCCTAAGCACCGCTACGATATAACCGAGGTGGATTATGGTGGAGGGGGGCACCGCACACGGCTAAAAGATCAATGATCAACTTGTGTGTCTATGGGGTGCCCCCCTCCTCCTTATATAAAGGAGTGGAGGAAGGGGAGGAGGTCGGCCATCTAGGCGCGCCCCAAGGGGAGTCCTACTCCCACCGGGAGTAGGACTCCAACCCTTCCAAGAGTAGGAGTAGGAGGGAAGGAAGGATGAGAGAAGGGGAAGGAAAAAGGGGGGCGCCTCCCCCTTCCTTGTCAAATTCAGACTAGAGGGGGAGGGGGCGCGCGGCCTGCCCTGGCCGTCCCTCCTCTTCTCCACTAAAGCCCATGAGGCCCATTACACTCCCCGGGGGGGGGGGGTCCGGTAACCCCCCGGTACTCCGGTATTCATCTGAACTTGCCCGAAACCCTTTCGAAGTCCAAACATGGTCATCCAATATATCGATCTTTATGTCTCGACCATTTCGAGACTCCTCGTCATGTCCATGATCATATCCGGAACTCCAAACTACCTTCGGTACATCAAAACACATAAACGCATATTACCAATCGTCACCGAACATTAGGCGTGCGGACCCTACGGGTTCGAGAACTATGTAGACATGACCGAGACTCACCTCCGGTCAATAACTAATAGCCGAACCTGGATGATCCTATTGTTGGGGAACGTAGTAATTTCAAAAAAAATCCTACGCACACACAGGATCATGGTGATGCATAGCAACGAGAGGGGAGAGTGTGTCCACGTACCCTCGTAGACCGAAAGCGAAAGCGTTAGCACAACGCGGTTGATGTAGTCGTACGTCTTCACGATCCGACCGATCCAGGTACCGAACGCACGGCACCTCCGAGTTCAGCACACGTTCAGCTCGATGACGTCCCACAAACTCCGATCCAGCAGAGCTTCACGGGAGAGTTCCGTCAGCACGACGGCGTGATGACGGTGATGATGATGCTACCGACGCAGGGCTTTGCCTAAGCACTGCTACGATATGATCGAGGTGGATTATGGTGAAAGGGGCACCGCACACGGCTGGGAGAGATCAATAGATCAACTTGTGTGTCTAGAGGTTCCCCCTGGCCCCGTATATAAAGGAGCAAGGGGGGAGGCCGGCCGGCCCCTGTAGGCGCGCCAGGAGGACGAGGACTCCCCTCTTTCCTACTCCTACTAGGAGGGGGAAAGGAAGGGGGAGAGGGAGAAGGGAAGGGGCGCTCCCCCCCCTCTCCTAGTCCAATTCGGACCAGAGGGGGAGGGGCGCGCGGCCTGCCCTAGCCCAGCCCTCTCTCTCTCCACTAAGGCCCATAAGGTCCACTATTTCTCCCGGGGGGTTCCGGTATGTAATGACCTCGATGCGGCTATATCTCCTACGTGTCGAAGCACGACTTAGAGGCATAACCGCATTGAAAGCAATGTCGTAAGTAAGGCAATCTTCACAACATCCCATGTAATATAGATAATAGAAGGGGAAGGTACATAGTTGGCTTACACTCACCACGTCAAACAAAATACATAAATAACATTACATCATCCAATCACTCATGGCCCGACTACGGTGCCAAAATAAAAGATCAACCCAACATGCGACACGGTCCCGATCGCCCCAACTGGGCACCACTACTAATCATCAGGGAAAGACACATAGTAACGGCGTGAGTCCTCGTCGAACTCCCACTTGAGCTCAAGCGCGTCATCTGGAACGGAGTCGTCTGGCCCTGCATCTGGTTTGGAAGTAATCTGTGAGCCACAGGGACTCAGCAATCTCGCACCCTCGCGATCAAGACTATTTAAGCTTATAGGTAAGGCCAGGTAATAAGTGGAGCTGCAGCAAGCGACTAGCATTTATGGTGGCTAACCTATTCGCAAAAGAGAGCGAGAAGAGAAAGCAAAGCGCGATCGAATAACTAGAGAACAACCTGTGGCAAACATTACTCCAACACCGTGTTCACCTCCCGGACTCCGCCGAGAAGAGACCATCACGGTAACACACACCGTTGATTCATTTTAATTAAGTTAAGGTTCAAGTTACCTACAACCGGATATTAACAAATTCCCATCTGCCCATAACCGCGGGCACGGCTTTCGAAAGTTCAAATCCCCGCAGGGGAGTCCCAACTTATCCCATGACAAGCTCACACGGTCAACAAAGAATATACCTTCTCCCGAGACATTCCGATCAGACTCGGTTTCCCGGTTCTACAAGACACTTCGACAAGTTAAAACAAATCCAGCAACACCACCCGAATGTGCCGACAAATCCCGATAGGAGCTGCACATATCTCGTTCTCAGGGCACACTCGGATAAGCAATCCGTACAACTAAAACCAGCCCTCGGGTTTCCCCGAGGTGGCGCAGCAAGGGGCTCTAGGTTGGACCAACACTCAGAGGAGCACTGGCCCGGGGGGTTTTTAAATAAGATGACCCTCGGGCTCCGGAAACCCAAGGGAAAAGAGGCTAGGTGGCAAATGGTAAAACCAAGGTTGGGCATTGCTGGAAGAGCTTTATTCAAGGCGAACTGTCAAGGGGTTCCCATTATCACCCAACCGCGTAAGGAACGCAAAATCCGGGAACATAACACCGATATGACGGAAACTAGGGCGGCAAGAGTGGAACAAAACACTAGGCTAAAAGGCCGAGCCTTCCACCCTTTACCAAGTATATAGATGCATTAAGATAACAAGGTAATATAGTGATATCCCAACAAGTAAATAATGTTCCAACAAGGAACGGTCTCCAATCTTCACCTGCAACTAGCAACGCTATAAGAGGGGCTGAGCAAAACGGTAACATAGCCAATCAACGGTTTGCTAGGACATGGTGGGTTAGAGGTTTGACATGGCAATTTGGGAGGCATGATAAGCAAGTGGTAGGTATCTTAGCATAGGCATAGCAAAAGAGCGAGCATCTAGCAAAGCAAAGATAGAAGTGATTTCGAGCGTGTGATCATCTTGCCTGCAAAGTTGTCAGAGTTGACTGGATCCTCGAAAGCAAACTCAACGGGATCCTCGTTAGCGAACTAGTCTCCCGGCTCTACACAAACAAGACAAACAAGCAAAAGGACACAATCAACCACGTGCAAAGCTCAAACAACATGATGCAAACATGGTATGCTATGCGGGATGCGATATGTGATGCATATGCAAGATTTGACAAGGAATGAATGAACCTGGCCTCAGCTTGGAAATCTAAGTGTGCCACTGGAAAGGTGGGATGATTTTTCTTGAAAATGATATAAAGATCACCGGAATCGGAGACACGGTTTGGAAATGGCAAGCAATTCAAATATGGCACCGGTCTGCGATATACAGCAAGTAGCCATCTAAATGGAACAAGTTAAACATGCTACAGCACCCAAACATGGAAACAAAATACATGGCAGGGATCCATTCATGAAGCTTAACAAAAGAGGAACACTGAGATACGGCCAATTCATCCATTAACAGGTTCAAACAAGCATGGCAAAAGTGCAAATGGTAAACAGATTTCAGACTTAGTGAAATTAACACTTGTCTGGAATTTCAGATCAGGTAGCACACTTTGGAGCACGAAAACTAGATGCTACAGGAACATAAAATGGCAAAGTAAAGCATGGCATGGAGCTACTCAAAGAGCTTAACAAAAGTCCCTTAGTGACCTTGAGCCAAAAGGGATCAGAAAATACAATTGCAAGCATGTGAACATGGCAAAAACATAATCAGATCACAGACTTGGTGAAAAACTGGAACATGCAAATCAGATATCAAGTAGGCATGTTTACGAGCTCGACGCACTCACTACAGAGTAAGGCGTGACAATCTAAGCATACACCCATCAAGAATACACATTATACAAGCTAGACATGGCAAGAACAACAACATAGCATGCACGGATCAACTACAACATCCTCGGCAAAATCGCTAACAAGTAGACAATCTGCCTAGATTCACGAAATATCAAAAGTAGAGCTTGATTGACTCAAGCTAGGGTACTCCATAATTTCAAACAAAGACATGGATGGATAGAGCACTACAAGATTAACAAAACATACTTACTGATCATCCTCAAAAGAGGCACGGATCACAAGGAAACAACATGAACATATGGCATATTGATAAAAACAGATCAAGGACTTGGTGGGATTGATAAGTCCCTGAAATCAGCGTTAACGAATGCTCCACTTTGCAAGCTTGTGCTAGTCACCACACACATCACAAAAATACATGGATGGCACCTCTGTAAAGATGACAAAGCATATAACAAAACACATGTAGAGCTCAGGGACATATCATGCACACATTAATCATGGCAAAAATGACAAATAGCTATTTGGAGCAGCAGATCTGACAATTAACTCAAATAGCACTCTTCCAACAGCATTTCGGGCATCAAGATGAACTCAAATGAAAATGATGCAATGAGATGAAATGATGTGCTCTCTGAAGCGAACATTTTGATATGCTATATGCCCAAAACGGATCTACGGATGCAAAGTTACGGCACGATGAACATAGCAATAAAATTAGGGTTTCGGGCAAAAGTCAATCGAGGGGTAGTTTTAGATCTGAGATCCAGATCGCATGGAAAACGAGGCCGCCGGAGTACTGTAGCTGGAGGTCGCCGGAGATGGCCGGAGTTGTTGGGGGCGGTCGGATCCGTGGGAGTGGGAGGCGAAGGCGAGGTCGGCCGGCACCGGGGCGCTCGCCGGCGTCGAGGGGCGGCGTCCCCCGGCGGAAATGGCGTGGCCGGAGTGGAGGAGGTGGTGGCCGGTGATGGTCTCGGCGGTGATGAGCTCCGGCCGGCGCGGGCGTCGGCGCGGCGGAGGAAGAGGCCTCGGGCGGCGGCGCTCCCAAGCGCGCGGGCGGCAAACGGCGGGAGGAGGCGGCTGGGCCGCGGGGGCCCCGCACGGGCTTGGCGGGCCAGCGGCGGGAGGCAGTGGCTGGGGCCACGTGGCGCGTGTGGGTTGGCGCGGAGGCGGCGGCGGACGCGTCCGGCGCCGTCCGGATGTGTCCGGTGGCGGCGGAGATGATCTTTTAGGGTTTCGGGGGAGAAGAGCCCATGGATTTCGGAGGGGGCTATTTATAGGCATAGAGGGAGCTAGGAGTGTCCAAATGAGGTGCGGTTTTCGGCCACGCGATCGTGATCGAACGCTCTAGATGATGGAGAGAGTTTTGGTGGGTTTCGGGCCAAAATGGAGGGGTGTTGGGCTGCAACACACATGAGGCCTTTTCGGTCCCTCAGTTAACCGTTGGAGCATCAAACGAAGTCCAAATGGTACGAAACTTGACAGGCGGTCTACCGGTAGTAAACCAAGGCCGCTTGGCAAGTCTCAGTCCAATCCGGAAATGTTTAATCCCCACAAACGAAAGAAAGGTAGAAATGACCACCGGAGGAGAACGGAGCGCCGGAATGCAAAACGGACAACGGGGAAAAAGCTCGGATGCATGAGACGAACACGTATGCAAATGCAATGCACATGATGACATGATATGAGATGCATGACAACGACAACAACACACGTAGACAAAAACCCGAACCCAAGAAAATAAAATAACTTAACGCCGGAAACGGCAAGAGTTGGATTACATATTAGGTAAATCATATCCGGGGTGTTACAACACTCCACCACTACGAAAGGATCTCGTCCCGAGATCTAGGACTGGAAGAACGCCGGGTACTTAGAACGGAGGTGATCCTCGCGTTCCCAGGTGGCTTCACGGTCGGAATGGTGTGACAACTTGACTTTGAGGAATTTGATTGACTTATTGCGAGTCTTGCGTTCAGTCTCTTCAAGAATAGCAATGGGGTGCTCACGATAAGAGAGATCTTCTTGGAGCTCAATATCTTCGAAGTTGACGGTGCGATCAGGAGTCCTGAAGCACTTGCGGAGCTGAGAGACATGGAACATGTCATGCACATTTGCAAAGTTTGAAGGAAGCTCGAGTTGATAGGCGAGATCGCCTCTCTTGCTGACGATCTTGAAAGGTCCCACGTATCTAGGGGCAAGCTTCCCTTTGATACCGAAGCGACGAGTACCTTTCATTGGAGAGACGCGGAGGTAAACATGATCTCCGATCTCGAAAGCCAAATCACGCTGCCTACTATCATAGTAGCTCTTCTGGCGCGATTGCGCTGCTTTGAGGTTATCTCGAATGACTTTGCACATCTCCTCTGCCTCTGTGATTAAGTCATTTCCCAGAAGTTGACGTTCACCAGTTTCAGACCAGTTGAGAGGGGTACGGCACTTCCTGCCATACAGGATTTCGAATGGGGCCTTGCCCGAACTTGCTTGAAAATTGTTGTTGTAGGAGAATTCAGCATATGAAAGACAATCCTCCCACTTCATGCCGAAGGAGATCACACAAGCCCTGAGCATATCTTCAAGAATCTGGTTGACATGCTCGACTTGACCGCTAGTTTGAGGATGGAAAGTTGTGCTGAAGCGGATGTTGGTGCCCATGGCCTTCTGAAAAGAATCCCAAAACTTGGAGGTAAAGATGCTGCCACGGTCTAAAGAGATCACCTAAGGAATACCATGCAGAGAGACAATCCGAGAGGTGTAGAGCTCTGCTAATTAAGCTGCAGTGATTGACTCTTTGATAGGCAGAAAGTGAGCCACTTTAGTGAGTTTGTCGATGACGACGAATATAGCATCATTGCCACACTTGGACTTTGGAAACCCAGTCACGAAGTCCATCTCAATTTGGTCAAACTTCCATTCTGGAATGGCAAGAGGTTGGAGGAGACCAGCTGGCCTTTGGTGTTCTGCCTTCACTCTTCTGCAGACATCACACTCATTCACGAACTGAGCAATCTCGCGCTTCATTCGAGTCCACCAATAAGCCTGCTTGAGGTCCTGATACATCTTCGTGCTCCCAGGGTGGATGGAGAGGAGTGAATTGTGAGCCTCGTTCATGATCAGTTTACGAAGATCACCTTTGGGCACAACAATATGATCCTCGAAGAAGAGAGTATCCTTGTCATCAAGGCGGTAGCACTTGTACTTGGGTTGGCTCTTGGCAATCCCAATCTTCACCTTCTTCACCATAGCATCAAGAAGCTGAGCCTGGCGAATTTGGTCTTCCAAGGTAGGAGAGACTTGAAGGTTGGCGAGGAAACCTTGAGGAACAACTTGCAGATTAAGTTTGCGGAAAGCTTCACAAAGCTCGGGTTGATAAGGCTTGAGAATCAGACTGTTGCAATAAGCCTTCCTGCTCAATGCGTCAGCAATCACATTGGCCTTGCCTGGAGTATACTCGATACTCGGATTATACTCTTGAATCATTTCGACCCATCGAGTCTGCCTGAGGTTGAGATTAGGCTGAGTGAAGATGTACTTGAGACTCTTGTGGTCAGTGAAGATGTCCACTTTTCTTCCCAATAAGAGATGTCTCCAAGTCAAAAGAGCACGCACAACTGCCGCCAACTCGAGGTCATGAGTGGGGTAGTTCTTCTTGTTGGGCTTCAACTGGCGTGAGGTATAAGCCACAACTTTCTTCTCTTGCATCAACACTGCACCGAGACCTTGAAGAGAGGAATCGCAGAAGACCTCGAACGGTTTGGATTCATCAGGAGGAGTCAGAACTGGAGCGGTGACCAATTTCTCTTTCAAAGTGTTGAAAGCGATGTCACATTCCGGAGACCAAACGTACTTGACGTGCTTCTGGAGAAGATTTGAGAGAGGCTTCGCGATCTTTGAAAAGTTCTCAACGAACCTTCGACAATAGCTTGCGAGACAGAGGAAGCTACGGAGTTGCTTCACGTTCTAAGGTGGTTCCCAATTCACAATTGCAGACACCTTCTCAGGATTCACCGCAATGCCCTTGGCAGAGATGATATGCCCAAGATATAGAACCTCATCGAGCCAAAACTCGCACTTTGAGAACTTGGCGTAGAACTGATGTTCCCTGAGCTTATCGAGTACCAAACGCAAGTGCTTGGCATGATCTTCCTTGTTCTTCGAAAAGAACAGAATGTCGTCGAGATAGACCAAAACGAAGTCATTGGTGTAGGCGTTGAAGATGAAGTTCATCATGCGAGAGAAAGTCGGAGGAGCGTTGACGAGGCCAAAAGACATGACAGTGTATTCATATGAACCATAGCTTGTCCTGAAAGCCGTCTTGGGAATATCTTGTTCACGGATTCGAATCTGGTGATAACCCATACGGAGATCAAGCTTGGAGAATACTTGGGCACCTTTTAGTTGTTCGAACAGCTCGTTGATGTTGGGAAGTGGGTATTTGTTCTTGATAGTCTTCTTGTTCAATGGACGGTAGTCAACACAAAGTCGGTCCGTTCCATCCTTCTTCTTCACAAAAAGAACTCCACAACCCCATGGAGATGAACTAGGTCGGATGAGACCCATTCGCTCTTGAATATCGAGTTGCTTCTTCATCTCCTTCAACTCTTCAGGTCCGAGCTTGTAAGGACGTTTGCACACCGGTTCCGTGCCAGGCTCAAGATCGATGACGAATTCAACTGGCCGGTGCGGAGGCATTCCTGGAAGCTCTTCTGGAAAGACGTCTTGATATTCACAAACGACTGGGATTTGCGAGATAGCATCCAGTTCACCCTTCTCATTTAGAGAAAACAGACGGATGGTATCATCATGAGCGGCAAAGACAATTACATCCTCAGACGAATGAGTCAATTGAATCTGCCTGGCTGCACAATCAAGCTAAGCCTTGTGCTTAGAAAGCCAATCCATTCTGAGAATAAGATCGATATCCGAGTCACCAAGAACATTTGGAGAGGACAAGAACTTATAGTCACCCAAAGTGATTGTAACATCCGGAACGCACACTCGAGATGTCATTTGACGGGCCGGAGAGACAATAGCCAACGGTTTCGGCAACGCTTGAGTAACAAAATCATGCTTAGATGCAAAAGGTCTCGAGATGAAACAATGCGATGCACCAGTGTCAAAAAGAACTCTTGCAGGAATATCGTTAACAGGAAGGTTACCCATGATGACATCTGACGAGTCCTCTGCCTGAGCTGCATTCACCATGTTGACCTTGGCGTACTTGGGGTTATGCTTGACCACAGCTGTACTTGCCGATCTCACAGGAGGAGGAGGGAGACGCCTCTGGTTGAAGCATTTGTTGGCATAGTGACCCTTCTGTTGGCACTTGTTGCACGTGACCTCTGAAAGCGGACGGTGATACGGAGCACTCGATCTTGGAGCTTGAGACGAAGTCTTGTTGTGAAAGCCAGGGTTGGGTGGGTGGGAAGATCCACTGCCACCTTTGCTCTTCTGATACGGCTGACGAAACGGAGGAGGAGGAAGCCAATACTTCTGCTGCTTGGCCACTTGAGTAGAGGAAGAAGGAGTAGCATCTCTGACTCGCTTCTTGGAAGCATCACACTTCAGTTGAGCAGCCTCTTGCTTCAATGCCATGTTGTAGAACTCAACATACCTCAAGGGCTCAAAGAGAACAAGAGCTAGCTGGATTTCTTCTCTGAGACCACCCCTGAACTGGTATATCATGCTCTTCTCGTCAGGGACGTCTTGCTTAGCAAAGCGGGCGAGCTTCTGAAACAACTTGTTGTAGTCATAGACAGACAAAGAGCCTTGCTTCAGGTTGCGGAATTCCTCACGCTTGCTTTCAACCACGCTTTGAGGAATATGATGAGCTTTGAAGTCTTGACGGAATTCATCCCAGGTAATCACACGGCCTCCTCTGGAATCTTTGTACTGCTGGAAACATTCTGCAGCTTGGTCTTTGAGTTGGAAGGAAGCGAACTTGACAAAGTCCTCAGGCCTGGCGTTACTGCACTCGAAATGCTTGCATAAGTCCATGAGCCAATCGTCAGCATCAGTTGCCTCAACACAATTGCTGAAGGTCTTTGGCCCGTTAGCAAGGAACTGGTTGAGTGTAGCAAAGTGATTCTGATTGTTGCCTTGGTTGCCTTGGTTTGCTTGGTTGCGCTCTTGAAGAATTTGCATGATCAACTGCGTGTTTGCATTGGTTGCGGCCATCACAGCTTGCCATGCCTCCGGAGGAGGAGGAGGTGGTGGCGGATCCTGATTCTGATTCTGATTGCTGCTCTTAGCGGGAGCCATCCTGAAGAGGGTGACATCCGTTAGCACATTGACAAATAAAATTGAAGCTAAATCAAGCGGGATGAAATTGCAACATATAGTCTCTGCATCCGAACATAAGAACGAATGCATTCCACTTGAAATGGTCACATATCCATAAATTGAGAAGCCACTTAGAATTTAGGTAGAGGAATAAATCAACAAGGTACGGATCAAGAACGAATACTCGGTAAGAAATCCCAATCTCAAACCAAATATCCGTGGAAGAAGAGCTAGAGCTACAAGAATTCCCACCTATGAAACTCCCGAACCTTTCCGGTTATGAAATCAAGTGTTGGGGATACAGGGGAAGCATAATATCTCACCCAAATCTAGCAAATCCTACATCCAGCTGTATCCATCCTTCAACACATAACCGAGAAAAACTTCGGAAACCATCTACCTCAACCTTCGAAAAGCATCCATTATACAAGTTATGGCAATACTCCCGAACTCCCGCCCCAGTACTGGGTGGCATCGAGGTTATCTCACCAACAACTGCATAAAAGAGATTTTCGATGTCGGCGTACTAAACTCAGGTATTCCAGAACTACAACGCTAAAATTGTGACGACAACACCTCGGAGCTCAACTCCCCGGGACACTGCCACAACCCCTAAATGACAGGAGGCACCAAGAACAATGTTCTCGTCACAAATCCATCGGAACGATTCCAAGATACCCACGTGATCCTAAAACAATTTTTAGTGAAATTTGAGAAGAGAAGAGTCAAAACTCTACGTCAGGATGCCTTACCAGAGCGATGAAGGGACTGGGGAGTAAAAAGAATTCCTAAACTCTCCGATATATAATTCCTAAAAGACTCAAAACATTTTTCTAGACTCAACAACGGCTGCTAAAAACGATCAATCAGTGGGGGGCTCCTAAGGTCGGGGAAGGCTCTGATACCAACTTGTAACGCCCTCGATGCGGCTATATCTCCTACAAATGGTAGTCACCCAAAGTGATTGTAACATCCGGAACGCACACTCGAGATGTCATTTGACGGGCCGGAGAGACAATAGCCAACGGTTTCGGCAACGCTTGAGTAACAAAATCATGCTTAGATGCAAAAGGTCTCGAGATGAAACAATGCGATGCACCAGTGTCAAAAAGAACTCTTGCAGGAATATCGTTAACAGGAAGGTTACCCATGATGACATCTGACGAGTCCTCTGCCTGAGCTGCATTCACCATGTTGACCTTGGCGTACTTGGGGTTATGCTTGACCACAGCTGTACTTGCCGATCTCACAGGAGGAGGAGGGAGACGCCTCTGGTTGAAGCATTTGTTGGCATAGTGACCCTTCTGTTGGCACTTGTTGCACGTGACCTCTGAAAGCGGACGGTGATACGGAGCACTCGATCTTGGAGCTTGAGACGAAGTCTTGTTGTGAAAGCCAGGGTTGGGTGGGTGGGAAGATCCACTGCCACCTTTGCTCTTCTGATACGGCTGACGAAACGGAGGAGGAGGAAGCCAATACTTCTGCTGCTTGGCCACTTGAGTAGAGGAAGAAGGAGTAGCATCTCTGACTCGCTTCTTGGAAGCATCACACTTCAGTTGAGCAGCCTCTTGCTTCAATGCCATGTTGTAGAACTCATCATACCTCAAGGGCTCAAAGAGAACAAGAGCTAGCTGGATTTCTTCTCTGAGACCACCCCTGAACTGGTATATCATGCTCTTCTCGTCAGGGACGTCTTGCTTAGCAAAGCGGGCGAGCTTCTAAAACAACTTGTTGTAGTCATAGACAGACAAAGAGCCTTGCTTCAGGTTGCGGAATTCCTCACGCTTGCTTTCAACCACGCTTTGAGGAATATGATGAGCTTTGAAGTCTTGACGGAATTCATCCCAGGTAATCACACGGCCTCCTCTGGAATCTTTGTACTGCTGGAAACATTCTGCAGCTTGGTCTTTGAGTTGGAAGGAAGCGAACTTGACAAAGTCCTCAGGCCTGGCGTTACTGCACTCGAAATGCTTGCATATGTCCATGAGCCAATCGTCGGCATCAGTTGCCTCAACACAATTGCTGAAGGTCTTTGGCCCGTTAGCAAGGAACTGGTTGAGTGTAGCAAAGTGATTCTGATTGTTGCCTTGGTTGCCTTGGTTCGCTTGGTTGCGCTCTTGAAGAATTTGCATGATCAACTGCGTGTTTGCATTGGTTGCGGCCATCACAGCTTGCCATGCCTCCGGAGGAGGAGGAGGTGGTGGCGGATCCTGATTCTGATTCTGATTGCTGCTCTTAGCGGGAGCCATCCTGAAGAGGGTGACATCCGTTAGCACATTGACAAATAAAATTGAAGCTAAATCAAGCGGGATGAAATTGCAACATATAGTCTCTGCATCCGAACATAAGAACGAATGCATTCCAATTGAAATGGTCACATATCCATAAATTGAGAAGCCACTTAGAATTTAGGTAGAGGAATAAATCAACAAGGTACGGATCAAGAACGAATGCTCGGTAAGATATCCCAATCTCAAACCAAATATCCGTGGAAGAAGAGCTAGAGCTACAAGAATTCCCACCTATGAAACTCCCGAACCTTTCCGGCTATGAAATCAGGTGTTGGGGATACAGGGGAAGCATAATATCTCACCCAAATCTAGCAAATCCTACATCCAGCTGTATCCATCCTTCAACACATAACCGAGAAAAACTTCGGAAACCATCTACCTCAACCTTCGAAAAGCATCCATTATACAAGTTATGGCAATACTCCCGAACTCCCGCCCCAGTACTGGGTGGCGTCGAGGTTATCTCACCAACAACTGCATAAAAGAGATTTTCGATGTCGGCGTACTAAACTCAGGTATTCCAGAACTACAACGATAAAATTGTGACGACAACACCTCGGAGCTCAACTCCCCGGGACACTGCCACAACCCCTAAATGACAGGAGGCACCAAGAACAATGTTCTCGTCACAAATCCATCAGAACGATTCCAAGATACCCACGTGATCCTAAAACAATTTTTAGTGAAATTTGAGAAGAGAAGAGTCAAAACTCTACGTCAGGATGCCTTACCAGAGCGATGAAGGGACTGGGGAGTAAAAAGAATTCCTAAACTCTCCGATATATAATTCCTAAAAGACTCAAAACATTTTTCTAGACTCAACAACGGCTGCTAAAAACGATCAATCAGTGGGGGGTTCCTAAGGTCGGGGAAGGCTCTGATACCAACTTGTAACGCCCTCGATGCGGCTATATCTCCTAAATGTCGAAGCACGACTTAGAGGCATAACTGCATTGAAAGCAATGTCGCAAGTAAGGCAATCTTCACAACATCCCATGTAATATAGATAATAGAAGGGGAAGGTACATAGTTGGCTTACACTCGCCACGTCAAACAAAATACATAAATAGCATTACATCATCCAATCACTCATGGCCCGACTATGGTGCCAAAATAAAAGATCAACCCAACATGCGACACGGTCCCGATCGCCCCAACTGGGCACCACTACTAATCATCAGGGAAAGACACATAGTAACGGCGTGAGTCCTCGTCGAACTCCCACTTGAGCTCAAGCGCGTCATCTGGAACGGAGTCGTCTGGCCCTGCATCTGGTTTGGAAGTAATCTGTGAGCCACAGGGACTCAGCAATCTCGCACCCTCGCGATCAAGACTATTTAAGCTTATAGGTAAGGCCAGGTAATAAGTGGAGCTGCAGCAAGCGACTAGCATTTATGGTGGCTAACCTATTCGCAAAAGAGAGCGAGAAGAGAAAGCAAAGCGCGATCGAATAACTAGAGAACAACCTGTGGCAAACATTACTCCAACACCGTGTTCACCTCCCGGACTCCGCCGAGAAGAGACCATCACGGTAACACACACCGTTGATTCATTTTAATTAAGTTAAGGTTCAAGTTACCTACAACCGGATATTAACAAATTCCCATCTGCCCATAACCGCGGGCACGGCTTTCGAAAGTTCAAATCCCCGCAGGGGAGTCCCAACTTATCCCATGACAAGCTCACACGGTCAACAAAGAATATACCTTCTCCCGAGACATTCCGATCAGACTCGGTTTCCCGGTTCTACAAGACACTTCGACAAGTTAAAACAAATCCAGCAACACCACCCGAATGTGCCGACAAATCCCGATAGGAGCTGCACATATCTCGTTCTCAGGGCACACTCGGATAAGCAATCCGTACAACTAAAACCAGCCCTCGGGTTTCCCCGAGGTGGCGCAGCAAGGGGCTCTAGGTTGGACCAACACTCAGAGGAGCACTGGCCCGGGGGGTTTTTAAATAAGATGACCCTCGGGCTCCGGAAACCCAAGGGAAAAGAGGCTAGGTGGCAAATGGTAAAACCAAGGTTGGGCATTGCTGGAAGAGCTTTATTCAAGGCGAACTGTCAAGGGGTTCCCATTATCACCCAACCGCGTAAGGAACGCAAAATCCGGGAACATAACACCGATATGACGGAAACTAGGGCGGCAAGAGTGGAACAAAACACTAGGCTAAAAGGCCGAGCCTTCCACCCTTTACCAAGTATATAGATGCATTAAGATAACAAGGTAATATAGTGATATCCCAACAAGTAAATAATGTTCCAACAAGGAACGGTCTCCAATCTTCACCTGCAACTAGCAACGCTATAAGAGGGGCTGAGCAAAACGGTAACATAGCCAATCAACGGTTTGCTAGGACATGGTGGGTTAGAGGTTTGACATGGCAATTTGGGAGGCATGATAAGCAAGTGGTAGGTATCTTAGCATAGGCATAGCAAAAGAGCGAGCATCTAGCAAAGCAAAGATAGAAGTGATTTCGAGCGTGTGATCATCTTGCCTGCAAAGTTGTCAGAGTTGACTGGATCCTCGAAAGCAAACTCAACGGGATCCTCGTTAGCGAACTAGTCTCCCGGCTCTACACAAACAAGACAAACAAGCAAAAGGACACAATCAACCACGTGCAAAGCTCAAACAACATGATGCAAACATGGTATGCTATGTGGGATGCGATATGTGATGCATATGCAAGATTTGACAAGGAATGAATGAACCTGGCCTCAGCTTGGAAATCTAAGTGTGCCACTGGAAAGGTGGGATGATTTTTCTTGAAAATGATATAAAGATCACCGGAATCGGAGACACGGTTTGGAAATGGCAAGCAATTCAAATATGGCACCGGTCTGCGATATACAGCAAGTAGCCATCTAAATGGAACAAGTTAAACATGCTACAGCACCCAAACATGGAAACAAAATACATGGCAGGGATCCATTCATGAAGCTTAACAAAAGAGGAACACTGAGATACGGCCAATTCATCCATTAACAGGTTCAAACAAGCATGGCAAAAGTGCAAATGGTAAACAGATTTCAGACTTAGTGAAATTAACACTTGTCTGGAATTTCAGATCAGGTAGCACACTTTGGAGCACGAAAACTAGATGCTACAGGAACATAAAATGGCAAAGTAAAGCATGGCATGGAGCTACTCAAAGAGCTTAACAAAAGTCCCTTAGTGACCTTGAGCCAAAAGGGATCAGAAAATACAATTGCAAGCATGTGAACATGGCAAAAACATAATCAGATCACAGACTTGGTGAAAAACTGGAACATGCAAATCAGATATCAAGTAGGCATGTTTACGAGCTCGACGCACTCACTACAGAGTAAGGCGTGACAATCTAAGCATACACCCATCAAGAATACACATTATACAAGCTAGACATGGCAAGAACAACAACATAGCATGCACGGATCAACTACAACATCCTCGGCAAAATCGCTAACAAGTAGACAATCTGCCCAGATTCACGAAATAGCAAAAGTAGAGCTCGATTGACTCAAGCTAGGTTGCTCCATAATTTCAAAAATAGACATGAATGGATAGAGCACTACAAGATTAACAAAACATCCTTACTGATCATCCTCAAAATAGGCACAGATCACTAGGAAACAACATGAACATATGGCATATTGATAAAAACAGATCAAGGACTTAGTGGAATTGCTAAGTCCCTGAAATCAGCGTTAACGAATGCTCCACTTTGCAAGCTTGTGCTAGTCACCACACACATCACAAAAATACATGGATGGCACCTATGGAAAGATGGCAAAGCATATAACAAAACACATGTAGAGCTCAGGGACATATCATGCACACATTAATCATGGCAAAAATGACAAATAGCTATTTGGAGCAGCAGATCTGACAATTAACTCAAATAGCACTCTTCCAACAGCATTTCGGGCATCAAGATGAACTCAAATGAAAATGATGCAATGAGATGAAATGATTTGCTCTCTGAGACGAACATTTTGATATGCTATATGCCCAAAACGGATTTACGGATGCAAAGTTACGGCACGATGAACATAGCAATAAAATTAGGGTTTCGGGCAACCGAGGGGTAGTTTTAGATCTGAGATCCAGATCGCACGGAAAATGAGGCCGCCGGAGTACTGTAGCTGGAGGTCGCCAGAGATGGCCGGAGTCATCGGGGGCGGCCGGATCCGTGGGAGCGGGAGGCGAAGGCGAGGTCGGCCGGCACCGGGGCGCTCGCCGGCGTCGAGGGGTCCCCCGGCGGAAACGGCGCGGCCGGAGTGGAGGAGGCGGTGGCCGGTGATGAGCTCCGGCCGGCGCGGGCGTCGGCGCGACGGAGGAAGAGGCCTCGGGCGGCGGCGCTCCCGGGCGCGCGGGCGGCGAACGGCGGGAGGAGGCGGATGGGCCGCGGGGGCCCCGCACGGGCTTGGCGGGCCGGCGGCGGGAGGCGGTGGCTGGGGCCACGTGGCGCGTGCGGGTTGGCGCGGAGGCGGCGGCGGACGCGTCCGGCGCCGTCCGGATGTGTCCGGTGGCGGCGGAGATGATCTTTTAGGGTTTCGTGGGAGAAGCGCCCATGGATTTCGGAGGGGGCTATTTATAGGCATAGAGGGAGCTAGGAGTGTCCAAATGAGGTGCGGTTTTCGGCCACGCGATCGTGATCGAACGCTCTAGATGATGGAGAGAGTTTTGGTGGGTTTCGGGCCAAAATGGAGGGGTGTTGGGCTGCAACACACACGAGGCCTTTTCGGTCCCTCGGTTAACCGTTGGAGCATCAAACGAAGTCCAAATGGTACGAAACTTGACAGGCGGTCTACCGGTAGTAAACCAAGGCCGCTTGGCAAGTCTCGGTCCAATCCGGAAATGTTTAATCCCCACAAACGAAAGAAAGGTAGAAATGACCACCGGAGGAGAACGAAGCGCCAGAATGCAAAACGGACAACGGGGAAAAAGCTCGGATGCATGAGACGAACACGTATGCAAATGCAATGCACATGATGACATGATATGAGATGCATGACAACGACAACAACACACATAGACAAAAACCCGAACCTGAGAAAATAAAATAACTTAACGCCGGAAACGGCAAGAGTTGGATTACATATTAGGTAAATCATATCCGGGGTGTTACACGGTAACCCTCCGGCACTCCGGTTTTCTCCGAAACCACCCGGAACACTTCCGATGTCCGAATATAGTCATCCAATATATCGATCTTTACGTCTTAACCATTTCGAGACTCCTCATCATGTCCGTGATCATATCCGGGACTCCGGACTACCTTCGGTATATCAAAACACAAAAACACATAATACCGATCGTCACCGAACTTTAAGCATGCGGACCCTACGGGTTCGAGAACTATGTAGACATGAATGAGACACGTCTCCGGTCAATAACCAATAGCGGAACCTGGATTCTCATATTGGCTCCCACATATTCTATGAAGATCTTTATCGGTCAAACCGCATAACAACATGCGTTGTTCCCTTTGTCATCGGTATGTTACTTGCCTGAGGTTCGATCATCGGTATCTCAATACCTAGTTCAATCTCGTTATCGGCAAGTCTCTTTACCCGTTCCGTAATACATCATCTCGCAACTAACTCATTAGTTACAATGCTTGCAAGGCTTATAGTGATGTGCATTACCGAGTGGGCCCAGAGATACCTTTCCAACAATCGGAGTGACAAATCCTAATCTTGATATATGCCAACTCAACAATTACCATCGGAGACACCTATAGAGCATCTTTATAATCACCCAGTTACGTTGTGGCATTTGGTAGCACACAAAGTGTTCCTCCGGTAATCAGGAGTTGCATAACCTCATAGTCATAGGAACACGTATGAGTCATGAAGAAAGCAATAGCAGTAAACTAAACGATCAAGTGCTAAGCTAACGGAATGGGTCAAGTAAATCACATCATTCTCCTAATGATGTGATCCCGTTAATCAAATGACAACTCATGTCTATGGTTAGGAAACTTAACCATCTTTGATTAATGAGCTAGTCAAGTAGAGGCATACTAGTGACACTCTGTTTGTCTATGTATTCACACATGCACTAAGTTTCCGGTTAATACAATTCTAGCATGAATAATAAACATTTATCATGATATGAGGAAATAAATAATAACTTTATTATTGCCTCTAGGGCATATTTCCTTCACATATTGGCTCCTACATATTCTACGAAGATCTTTATCGGTCAAACCGCATAACGGTATACGTTGTTCCCTTTGTCATCGGTATGTTACTTGCCCGAGATTCGATCGTCGATATCTCAATACCTAGTTCAATCTCGTTACCAGCAAGTGTCTTTACTCGTTCCGTAATGCTACATCCCATAACTAACTCATTAGCTACATTGGTTGCAAGGCTTATTGTGATGTACATTACCGAGAGGGCCCAGAGATACCTCTCCGACAATCAGAGTGACAAACCCTAATCTTGATCCATGCCAACTCAAAAAACACCATCGGAGACACCTGTAGAGCACCTTTATAATCACCCGGTTACGTTGTGACGTTTGGTAGCACACAAAGTGTTCCTCCGGTATTCGGGAGTTGCATGATCTCATAGTCATAGGAACATGTATAGTTATGGAGAAAGCAATAGCAACAAACTAAACGATCATCGTGTTAAGCTAACGGATGGGTCAAGTCAATCACATCATTCTCTAATGATGTGATCATGTTAATAAAATGACAACTCATGTCTATGGTTAGGAAACATAACCATCATTGATTCAACAAGCTAGTCAAGTAGAGGCAAACTAGTGACACTCTGTTTGTCATGTATTCACACATGTACTAAGTTTTCGGTTAATAAAATTCTAGAATGAATAATAAACATTTATCATGATATAAGGAAATATAAATAACAACATTATTATTGCCTCTAGGGCATATTTCCTTCAGTCGGCCACGTCGGCGGCCGGCGCCGGAGTTGCTCCGGTGACCCAAAACGCGGCGGCGCGGCGCTGGAACGCGTCGGGTTTCATCTACGGTGGGTAGTTTCACGTGCGCTTGGGTGCGTTTGAACGAGCAGCAAGTGCCGTGTCTAGTGGTGGTGGTGGTTTCGCCGGAACCGGATGGAAACTATGCTAGGACCTACGGCCGCAGCGCGATCGGGTCCTCGACGGGAACTATGCTAGGAGGCACGGGGAGGCACGGGCTCGAGCTAGTTGGGCTCATGGGAGCACCAGGAGCTTGATGTCGTGCCCAGGTGAGCGCGACAGGGGCTATGGCCACGGCGGCGAGGCGATCCGCGGTGACGGGCTCACGGCAATGGCGACGAGGTAGCTACGGTGTGTGAGGGGTCAATGAAGAGGAGCAAGGGATGGAGAAGCTCACCGCGCGGCTCACACGTAGGCACGTGACGGTTTAGGAGCTGCAGAGGTGGCATCAGAGACAAAAGAGGCGGCGGCGATCGGAGATGGGGAACGGCGGATTCCCAGTGCTGTAGTGCCTCCAGGCTCCAACTGCGACCACTGGACGTTGAGGAAGACGATGATAAAGACGACGGACGCGTCGACGAAGCGATGCGGTGGTTGTGGCCGCGGAGACGAGTGAGGCACGGTGGCGACCTCGTCGGCCTCCTCTCCAAAACGAAGGAGAGGGAGAGAGAGAGAAGGGGGAGAGTGGGTGAGGGAGAGCTAGGGGGACGGAGAAGCGGGAGTGGCGGTAGGTGAGGGGGAGGACTCGAGGCGTCCGGGGGCGGCGACCTTATCCCCTCGTCAGAGCCGGCGAGGGGGTCCGGTGGAGACGCGCGCGCACGGTCGCTCGTACAGTGGGGAGGGGAAGAAGACAAGGGGGGTAAGGTGGGCTGGGCCAGTGCAATGGGCTAAGGCCCAGAGGGCAGGGGCTTTCTCTCTCTCCTCTGATTTTCCTTTTTCTTTTCTTTTTTTTGCAGCTTTTGCATTTTCTTTTAGCCACTAATGAATTTTGTAAAATATGTAGTTGGTCCCAATAGTTAGTATGCATTGATCCTTACTGCCACAAAAATGTTGGGAATGTTTTGAATCCCTATGGATTTATTCAAAAAGAATAGGGCATTTTAAAATGTTGTTTTGGCTCTGTTAAAAAAGCATTAGGCCCATTTAGAGTTGATGGTGATGTTGTGTTCCTTAACAACAAATAGTTTCGGATTATTTGATAAAAGGTGAACATTTTTCCAACAAGTTTTGATCAAGTTCATTTTGCACTTTGAAATTGAATAGAATTCAGAGAAGGAATTTTGAAGGAGATATTATCCCAACCTGATCATCATTGCAAATCTCAGTAGCTTAGCATCATCATGATGGATTACTGTAGCACCCTTACATAGGGGTGTTACAAGCAGGTTTGTTCGCTTGTCAAAATTTCCAAATCAGAGATATATCTCTGAATCAAAGAGTAAATATTCAAGAGGCTTGATACTTCGTCCGCTCTTTTTAGCATTTGACATTTTTAGGGAATTTTAGCATTTGACATGAAAAACAACAGGTTGACATCTGTGAATAAGAGATCATGACAGAAAATAGGCCCACCACAATCGTGAAGTTTTAATTCCATGTCCTCAAGAAGATCTACGAAGCCATGTCCCAAAAACCCCACGTCCGCGGATCTCCTCCTATAGCCCTTGGGAGCTTCCTATTTCACGTGCAGGTTGCTGGATAGTGACCTACCAGAAGTCCACGCTAGATGACCGATCCGTTTTCCGTACCTTTCGTAGTAGTTACTCGCCACTAGAAACAGGATTCATGAATTCAAACTTCAGGGAAGGGATAGGGTGCCGTGTTTTCCACATCTTCTTCGGACTTGATGCACAAATAGATGGAATAGTAGCAAATAGCATATTTCTTAGTCTCCTTTCCTTTCTCTTTTCGGGAGCAGAGCTGAAAAAAGATGGGAAATTCCAATGATTCTGAAGGTAAAGAAAGACGAATCCTAGCCTATCTGAGTTCTTTATAGCTCTTTCACCTCTTTTAGACTCTTTGCAATGTTTCCCCTCCCATGCATCCCTTCCTCTATGTGGCCCAGCCCATTCCATTTTTTCCCACATGTTTGATTTTCTTTGATATTTGTTTTTCCTTTGGTTTTCTCTTTTTTTCGTCTTCTCTTTGACTTTGATGGTTTTTATTTTTCATTTTTTTCAGATTCGTGATTTTCTTCAAACTTATGTTTTTTTTAATTCGTGAAGTTTACCCAAATCCGTGAATGTATTTTAAATATCATGACCTTTTTAGAAAGTCACACATAAAATTCAAATTCATGAACAATTTAGTGTTCATGAATTATTTTAAATACAAGATATTTCTTAAATTCTTGAAAAAATTTCTAAATATGAGAATATTTTTCATATTGATGAACATTTTTTAAATCTGAGAACATTTTTGAAATTTTGGAGCAATTTTTGAAATTCACGAACAATTTTTGGATCGGAGACCAACTTTAAATCTGGGAATAATTTTTGGAACTAGCAGACATTTCTTTTGAATTTTTAAAAAGTTTATGAAAATTTCAAATATGTTTTTTGAATTCACAAACATTTTTGAAATTCAAACAATTTTCATTTTTTGAAAAATCGGGAAACACTTCTCCAATTCGTTAACATTTTTTGGGAACTGTTAATATTGTTTTTGAAATTTAGTACATTTTTATAATCCATGAACGTTTTTTAAAATCCAAGAATTTTTTTTATAATTTGTAAATATTTTTTTGGAATCAAAAAAAGATTTTTCAAATTCACAGTTACTTTTGGAAATACCGGAACATATTTTTCAAACTCGTGAACCATTTTTGTGTCCATGAAAATATTTTGGATATTTGGACCATTTTCTGAATTCATGATTGTTTTTTAAATCCGAGAATATTTTTCAAACGTGAACATTTTGAAATATGAGAACAGTTTTTGAAATTCATAACATATTTTCAAATGACTGAACTTTTTTAAAATTCGTTTTTTTACCCTGAACAGTTTTTGTCGAATTTGTGGTTCATGAACATTTCTTAAAATTTGAAAAACAAAACGAAGAAAAACAAGGGCCGCGTCTCGCGCATATGGGCCGGGCCGAAGCGCGCGCAGGGGCGACGAGGGGTTCCCCGCGTAGGTCGGGAAATAGGAGGTCTCTAGCCCTAGTCCCCTCCCCCCTCCTACCCCGCCGCCTCATTGATTTTCCTCCTCTTCCCCCTCCACCGCCCGCCCCCGCCGCCGCCGCGTAACCCAACAACGCCGGGGCAAGAGAAGGAGCAGCTATCCAAGCTTACAAAGGCTCAGAGAGCGATGTCGTCGTCGGCGGCAGCGCCGATCGGCCTGTCGTGGGCGCCCCAGCTGCCTTCCCTGGCGGCGGCCGGCGGCGGCAGCAAGAAGGGCTCGGCGCCGACCCCGAGCATTGACGCGCAGGAGTCCCTCTGGAAGCCCAGCAACCAGCTCGTGGACGGGCTCTACGTGCCCCCGAGGGACCCCAGGAAGGTCAACAAGATGGCGAGGAAGAGCGTCAAGGACACCACTGGCAAGGGCTGGTGAGTTGAGCCCCGCTTATGAATTGGAAAATTTTCTACTGGGTTCTTGGATGGGTGGGTGCTTATGATTTGCTGCGTCTTTTTCCAGGTTCGACATGCCGGCGCCGAGCATCACTCCCGAGTTGAAGAAAGACCTTGAGATTTTGCAGGTATGGTCTTACACTTAGGTGTGCTGTCAGTAGTAGTAATTCAGTGTGGGCCTCCGTTATGTAACTTCGGAAAACAGAAGAAAAAAAACGCCTGTTTAATTTAGAGTTTAGGAAGGTGATCCTGAATTCCTGACGGGCAAGCATTAGCCATTTTGTAAGTGTGCAGTAGTGCTTGAGTGAAAGTAGTGATGTAAACGCTATTATATTTCTTTACAGAGGGAGTACTGTATTAAGGATAGCTAGGCTTCTCCTAAAACAAAGTACTACTGCTTTCGTTTCGTCTGCTCTCAATAGAATGAAATTTAATCATTAAGCAAGCATGTACTCCCTCCGTTCCTCAATATAGTGCGCGTAACTTTTTTGTCGATATTCCAATATGTAGTGCGTATTAGCTACTTTTGACGCTTTTGGACGGAACTAGCCCCGCAACAGAATTCCCACACGCAACGCTCGCCTTTATCCCCTCCCTCTGGTTCCAACTCCACGGCGGCGGAGATTTCAGGAGATGGAGGCCGGCGTCTCCGGCATCTCCGCGTCTGCCTCCAGCGTCGCTGTGTCCACGGCCGGCACATCCGGTGTCGTCGCTTCCGTATCTGGCGTCGTCGCGTCCGTATCCGACGCCTTCGCTTCCACGGCCAGCCTCCGGCGTCCTCGCAATCTGATACCGGTGTCTCCGCCTCCACATCCGACGTCGTCGCGTTCGCATCCGGCGCCTCCGCGTCGACGGCCGGCCTCCGGCATCGTCACATCTGCTGCTAGTGTCTCCATTGCCACTGTGCCCCTGGCCTGCATCCTGGAGAAGGAGCTCCAGCACGAGCCCACGGACGCCGGGGAGCAGGGCCACCAGCTGCGGGAGCTCGGCGCGCGCGTGGAGCTTGTCCACCAGCCTCCAACGCACCCAGCAGGCGTGCCCCGAGTTTCGCGAGCAGCGCGCGTGGCCGTCACCGGCACCCTGACGTCGCGCGTCCACGGCCGGCTTCTCCACGTCCATGCCCGCATCCACGTCCGGCGTCAATCGATTTCCTCTGGTGCCGGCTGCCCCTTTCTCGGTCTTCTTCTCCAGCACCGGTGAGCAGTTCCACCTTGGGTCCAATGGAGATGCCGATTTCACAGCTGCTCCTCAACGCGTGCATGGCTAGCGCCGCCGTGTCCTTGGCTCGTATACCCGCTTGACCGCTTCCCTTGCCGGCTTTGCTTGCTGGTCGTGGGCGCTCGCGAGCGGCAGACGGAGGCGGCCATCGTACTAGTACTAGTACTCCTTGGAGCGTCGAGGCTAACGTACTAGTACTACTAGTACTCGCATTGGAGGCTGGGGGCTTTCTCGTCCAAAATGCACTGCCAGCGCATGCATTGGTATATGAGATAAAATCTACGCGCACTAGATTTCGGAATGGAGGGAGTATGGTTTAGTGAACACTTAGCATACCACATTTGCTTGTCAACATGCAGTATCTTTGGAGGCTTATCTGATAGTATTGCAATCTGGTTGGACTGTGTTACTTTTAAGAACCGAATATCGTGAGTTGAAATACTATGTAAATGTTGAACCCAATGTTAGACAGGGCCATCTACTTATTCTTTGAGTTTTTATGTTTTGGTGGCTTAAGCACAATATGCTCGACATATGTTTTGCAGCTGAGGCATGTAATGGACCCTAAAAGGCACTTCAAGAGGTCTGGTAAATCCAAGGCTCTTCCGAAGTATTTCCAAGTAAGTGGTCTAATTGCGAGCTTTATTAAATATTTTGGCCATACCATTGAAAAGTTGTGAATGCTCATCAGTAGTTAACAAACTGAATATTTTGATGATGGGTTTAGGTTGGAACGGTTATTGAGCCTGCATCTGAGTTCTACTCAAGTAGGTTAACAAAGCATGAAAGGAAGCAGACCTTGGTTGATGAGCTGTTATCTGACCAAAAACTCAAGAACTACAGGTAAGCCCATCATCCTTTTCTATCCACATGCAGTGATACTGGAGTCTTGTTGTCACCTGCCAGTAAAAGTTTTTGTGTATTAATTGCATATGGCCTCCAGATCGAAGAGTTCATCGGTTGTTATACAACAACAGAACCATACTGTAAAATAGACTAGAGCCTTTCCTTGGTTTGGAGCTGGGTTGTGACGCAGCATTCGAGCAAATGAATCACCATCTACTTTTGAAGTTTGAGAGGATAGATTCAACCTGTAGCATATCAGAAGTTCTCCAGTCTCTGAAAAGAAGAAAACTGAATTTATACACTGGATTTAAATAACTAAAGTTGGTAGATAATGCATCTTTTTCATTTAAGAATTCCTGAAACTGAACAACATGGCTCTCCGTTAAATTGCAGGATGCGTAAGGTAAGGGAAATTCAGGTGGCCCGGACACCCGGAGGCAACCAGAAGTGGAAGAACAAGGGCAAGCAAACGTTCAAAAGGGCCAAGGACAGGCGGAAATAGGATCAATGTAAAACAAGGAAGAACAGAAGAACGGAGCCAAAGAGAAATGGGTGAGCACGGCTATAGGTTGTGCACTCCAGTGTAATGTGGTGAATTCATGTAACTGAACGTATGGAACTTTTCTCCCCGCACTTAGAGCGATGAGATCAGAGTTTGAGGGGATGATGGTCAAAGCATTGTAGTATCTGAACTTGAGTTTGGCAGGATGCTTTCGCACAAACAAAAAAACTGATCTTGTGGATGTTCATCTACTGATCTGCAACAAAAGAGCAGGGGAAGTGTGTAACATTTGCAAACATTCTGAATCCTGGTATAGTTCCATTGTGAGGAACGTTATGTGCCTGTTTGGTTGCTTGTATCAAAATTTGTGCTCTTGCATCTATGGCCTGACTTAGCTTGGCTGAATAAACAACCTCTGGGCCATGTTGTGCAATTTATTTCGTTTGGTCCCTTGCATCGCACTGTTGATCAATTTTGTGTCCGTTGTGTTGTTTGGACGGCATGTGTAGTGTAAGTGTGAGCAAATGCAAACCACAATTGTTTGGTTGTGTGCAATGTGTTGTTCTGCTCACCCCTTTCAAAAATGGTGATCTTAGCACTAGCAAGCACATAACACATTAACATCACATAAAACACACAATTAACACAACACATTAGCAATTTCACAGATACCTACATTAGAATGGTACGATCTTGACTACGAATATGTCGCCGGCAAGCATGAGGTCCTTCCAGCAGAAGTTGCTCTAGCACTGCACCATCACCACCTTGTTGCACAACTGCTGAACCTGCACCCATTAGTTACACCACTTGCCAGCGGCAAGCGGCACGCCACGAGACAGCCGAATGTAGAACCACCTCCTCGGGACAGGCTGAAAAGCCTTTAGGACAACCAGGAAGGTGAGGTCGTCATCGTTCTTGATCTACACGTAGAACTGGTGTGGCACTGGTTCTATTGTCTTGTGCTCAAGCTTTAGCCTGCGCCCAAGCATGAGCAGAGACATCGCCGCCGCTACCGGCTTCCTCCTCCCCGACATCTCGATCCGCAGATCACGTCCTCCAAGACTTTCGGTGGAGGGCGCCACCACCGATGACATCCCACTCGGTCTTCATCACCCTGTTAGTTAGGAAGACACAGGTCAGTAGCATAGCAAAATGGACTATCTACCATTACAGTGTACATCAATGAACTGATCGTGGCAATGTGCATTAGTATGATCAAATGAACTGGTCATAGCAATGTGTGTTTCCTTGATCAGTGCACTGATCATAGCAATGTGTGTTTCCTTGATCAATGCATTGATCATGCACATTATACACATGGACACATAGCAAGCACACATACCAATCCTAGCCTACACTGATCATAGACATGCACATTCTAGGCACGCAATCCTACACTAATCATAATCATGAACATATACTATGTTCGTAGCAATCCTAGCAATCAGTTGAATCGAATCCTAGCAATCCTAGTAAGCCTAGAAATACTAGCAATACTAAACGGGTCATAGTCCTCACCGCTTGGATTAAATCGAATCAAATCAAAACAACCGCCCCAAAAACCTAACCAGCCCAAAAATCGAATATACAAAGAGAGATGTGTGTTGTACATACAGTGTTCACCGCTGTTGGAGCTGGTGCCACCGGAGGTGGAGCAGTCATGGACAACGCCAGAGCAAACCCAGAACAACGAACCAACAAGGGTGGATGTGCCGGCAACCGCAGTCGATGAAATTGCCCCTGCCGGTGCCGCATCCGATGTAGCGACGGGAGCAGCATCGGATTGTGCCTGAGCAAGGGAAGAAACCCCTCGCAGGCGGGTCAAAATCCCCTCTCCTGTTGTGACGGATGTGCCAGCACCCGCAACCCCATCCATGCCGCCATCGTCCCTGCCGCAGCACACGAACTACATGTCGTCGTTGGAGGAGCAACGAAGGTTGATGGGCGATCGATAGCCGAGGACCGTGGCCTTGGACAGAAGGGGAAAGGGGACTTCAGAGTCCTCGCCAATGGCGTGTTTGGTTGCCCACAAAATCGCAACCAGGCCCAGTTGGTCCACGAAATGTGTGTTTGGTTGCGAACGCAGTGGGATGGCTCGCATATGCAAGAAGCTTAAAGCAACCCTCGGCCGCTTCGCTAGAAATTACCGAATCGGCAGTTCGACAGTTTCTAGCGAGCCAGGCTGAGGGCGGCGCAAGCTCGCACGCGAGAGGGGGGAGGGAGAAAGTGAGTGGGGATGGCGAGAGATCGAAATTAGGCACGGAGGCACGGTGCCAAAGCCAAATCTAGGCTCACCCCCCCCCCAACACCACCACCACCCATTTACTCGGTCACTGCTACCTCTAGGACAGCCACTTCCTCTATCCTCACCACCAGCGGCGGCGGCGACTCAGATCTATGCAGGCGGCGACGGCAGATCCGGCAGTAGGAGCTGTTGCTCTTCCATTTGGCCACCGTCTGGTCGTCCTTGACTCAGCCATGCCCCACCCTTCGCCGTCCTCGTCTCCGATGCTGATAAGCAACATCCCCTCTCCCCTATGTTAGGTATGTTGTTAGGCCGTCAGGCAAGGTGTACGTTCGATTTCCCCATTGCTCAACGCACCCTCGATGTGGACTAGGTTATGGACGCACAGATGCGGCTAGTAGTTCAGACAGGAGCACTGATAGCTGTGATTCAGGCATGCGTCATGTTCATGCACAAGAGAGTTGTTTTTCGTGATGAGAGACCTATCATCAGATATGCTCCAATGCTTATGCGGGAGCAGGAGAGGATCACCAATCTGAACTACATATACAACTACAACAACACAAAGGCTCTATGGATACATAGAATGAAAAGAGCACCATTTGCGAGACTTGTCCAGACCTTCAGGGGTAGGGGGCTGCTAGAAGATAGCATCCACACTAGTGTGGAAGAGCAAGTCGCCATGTTCCTTCATGTTGTTGGCCATAACCAGAGGTTCAGGGTTATCCACAACATGTTCAGGGGATCAATGGCGACCATCTCAAGGTACTTCAAGCAAGTGTTGTATGCTGTTGGGGAGCTCAGAGGAGAGATGACCAAGTCATCAGCTGGACGGACTCCTACCAAGATTCACACTAGCCCAAGATGGTATCCATACTTCAAGGTGAGCACTGCAGTATGTAGTTCATTGCTTGATATGCTTGGATTGTTCAAGGTGAGCACTAACACAATCTTGTATTGCCATTTCAGGACTGCATTGGGGCAATAGATGATACTCATGTCACTGCCAGAGTGCCGAGGTCACAAGCTGCAGCATACAGGAGGAGGAAGCACTACGCAAGGCAGAATGTGCTTGCTGATGTTGACTTTGATCTGAAGTTCACTTATGTGATGGCTGGCTGGGAAGGGTCAGCACATGATGCTAACATACTCAGTGATAGCATGAGTCGCCCTGATGGCATCAACATCCCTGATGGCAAGTTCTACCTAGGAGATGTTGGCTATGCATGTCGGTCAGGTGTTCTTCCACCCTTCAAGAAGAAGAAGAGGAGGGATGATGAACTTTCCCCATTCAGCCATTTGGCTCTTAATAATGTGTACTGTCATTTGATAGCAGCGGATGAACCGTAATTTGTTTCGTAGCTAGAAGTGAAGCTGTTAAGATCGTGTGTGATAAGGTCACCACTAGTGAGAAGTGGTGACAACACCTAATTCAGGTTGCAACCAAACAACGTGTCCTGTGTGCGCCTAATGCTATGCGGCCAACCAAACATCGGGTCAAAATTAATTTCCTCATGCATCTAACCTATATACGATCAACCAAACAATGTGCAATTGGTGGTCTATAGGCTGTTTTTTTCTTCAGACAGGCCCAACTGAGAAGTCTATGCAAACATGTCAAAATCAATGCAGTCAGCCAAAGGCGCCCCAACTGAACGGAGTCCATGCCTACCCCGAGGATTGGGGCGACAAGGTGGTGGAGCGGCTAACAGTGAAACCGAAGCGGCAGTGAGAGAGTGAGGTGTGAACGGGGTTTGGGCGGTAATCGCCAAACATAGTGCATGGCAGTCTCACTCTTTTTCCTAGAGATAGCCGTTGGGGGCTAAATTTCATGTTTTGACCCTTTTATGATATCTATTCGAGATCTGACCCTAGTCTGATAAAATTTCGAGATCTGACCCTTTTGCTACCGCCAAGGTCCATGGCGGTAGGGTCTAACAGCCTACCGCCAAGGTCTCTGGCGGTAGGGTTGCATGCCCTACCGCGAAATTCTCCTAAGTGTTGAAAATAGTGCATGCTCGTGCCTACCGCCAAGCACGTTGGCGGTAGGGTTGTACAGGCTACCGCCAGTATGTTTGGCGGTAGGGATGTTTCCTACCGCCAAGGTTGTTGGGGAACGTAGTAATTTCAAAAAAAATCCTACGCACACGCAAGATCATGGTGATGTATAGCAACGAGAGGGGAGAGTGTTGTCTACGTACCCTCGTAGACCGACAGCGGAAGCGTTATGACAACGCGGTTGATGTAGGCGTACGTCTTCACGGCCCGACCGATCAAGCACCGAAACTACGGCACCTCCGAGTTCTAGCACACGTTCAGCTCGATGACGATCCCCGGACTCCGATCCAGCAAAGTGTCGGGGAAGAGTTCCGTCAGCACGACGGCGTGGTGACGATGTTGATGTTCTACTGTCGCAGGGCTTCGCCTAAGAACCACTACAATATTATCGATGACTATGGTGGAGGGGGGCACCGCACACGGCTAAAAGAACGATCTTGAAGATCAACTTGTGTGTCTAGAGGTGCCCCCTGCCCCCGTATATAAAGGAGCAAGGGGGGTGCGGCCGGCCCTAGGAGGAGGCGCGCAGGAGGAGTCCTACTCCTACCGGGAGTAGGACTCCCCCCTTTCCCTAGTTGGATTAGGACTTGGGGGGAAGGAGGAGAGGGAAGAAAGGAAAGGGGGGGCGCCGCCCCCCCTCCTTGTCCAATTCGGACTTGGGGGGGAAGGGGCGCGCGGCAGCCCCTAGGCCTCCTCTCCTCTTCCTCCACTAGGCTCATTAAGGCCCATTAGGTTACCGGGGGGGTTCCGGTAACCTCCCGGTACTCCGGTAAAATGCCGATTTCACCCAGAACACTTCCGATGTCCAAACATAGGCTTCCAATATATCAATATTTACGTCTCGACCATTTCGAGACTCCTAGTCATGTCCGTGATCACATCCGGGACTCCGAACAAACTTCGGTACATCAAAACTCATAAACTCATAATATAACTGTCATCGAAACCTTAAGCGTGCGGACCCTACGGGTTCGAGAACAATGTAGACATGACCGAGACACGTCTCCGGTCAATAACCAATAGCGGAACATGGATGCTCATATTGGCTCCTACATATTCTACGAAGATCTTTATTGGTCAGACCGCATAACAACATACGTTGTTCCCTTTGTCACCGGTATGTTACTTGCCCGAGATTCGATCGTCGGTATCTCAATACCTAGTTCAATCTTGTTACCGGCAAGTCTCTTTACTTGTTTCGTAATACATCATCTTGCAACTAACTCATTAGTTGCAATGCTTGCAAGGCTTATGTGATGTGCATTACCGAGAGGGCCCAGAGATACCTCTCCGACAATCGGAGTGACAAATCCTAATCTCGAAATACGCCAACCCAACATGTACCTTTGGAGACACCTGTAGAGCTCCTTTATAATCACCCAGTTACGTTGTGACGTTTGGTAGCACACAAAGTGTTCCTCCGGCAAATGGGAGTTGCATAATCTCATAGTCATAGGAACATGTATAAGTCATGAAGAAAGCAATATCAACATACTAAACGATCGGGTGCTAAGCTAATGGAATGGGTCATGTCAATCACATCATTCTCCTAATGATGTGATCCCGTTAATGAAATGACAACACATGTCTATGGTTAGGAAACATAACCATCTTTGATTAACGAGCTAGTCAAGTAGAGGCACACTAGTGACGTTTAGTTTGTCTATGTATTCACACAAGTATTATGTTTCCGGATAATACAATTCTAGCATGAATAATAAACATTTATCATGATATAAGGAAATAAATAATAACTTTATTATTGCCTCTAGGGCACATTTCCTTCAGTCTCCCACTTGCACTAGAGTCAATAATCTAGATTACACAGTAATGATTCTAACAGCCATGGAGCTTTGGTGTTGATCATGTTTTGCTCGTGGAAGAGGCTTAGTCAACGGGTCTGCTACATTCAGATCCGTATGTATCTTGCAAATCTCTATGTCACCCACCTGGACTAGATCCCGGATGGAATTGAAGCGTCTCTTGATGTGCTTGGTTCTCTTGTGAAATCTGGATTCCTTTGCCAAGGCAATTGCACCAGTATTATCACAAAAGATTTTCATTGGACCCGATGCACTAGGTATGACACCTAGATCGGATATGAACTCCTTCATCCAGACTCCTTCGTTTGCTGCTTCCGAAGCAGCTATGTACTCTGCTTCACATGTAGATCCCGCCACAACGCTTTGTTTAGAACTGCACCAACTGACAGCTCCACCGTTTAATGTAAACACGTATCCGGTTTGCGATTTAGAATCGTCTGAATCAGTGTCAAAGCTTGCATCAACGTAACCATTTACGATGAGCTCTTTGTCACCTCCATATACGAGAAATATATCCTTAGTCCTTTTCAGGTATTTCAGGATGTTCTTGACCGCTGTCCAGTGATCCACTCCTGGATTACTTTGGTACCTCCCTGCTAGACTTATAGCAAGACATACATCAGGTCTGGTACACAGCATTGCATACATGAAGAGCCTATGGCTGAAGCATAGGGAACATCTTTCATTTTCTCTCTATCTTCTGCAGTGGTCGGGCATTGAGTCTTACTCAATTTCACACCTTGTAACACAGGCAAGAATCCTTTCTTTGCTTGATCCATTTTGAACTTCTTCAAAACTTTGTCAAGGTATGTGCTTTGTGAAAGTCCAATTAAGCGTCTTGATCTATCTCTATAGATCTTAATGCCCAATATGTAAGCAGCTTCACCGAGGTCTTTCATTAAAAAACTCTTATTCAAGTATCCCTTTATGCTATCCAGAAATTCTATATCATTTTCGATTAGGAATATGTCATCTACATATAATATCAGAAATGCTACAGAGCTCCCACTCACTTTCTTGTAAATACAGGCTTCTCCAAAAGTCTGTACAAAACCAAATGCTTTGATCACATTATCAAAGTGTTTATTCCAACTCTGAGAGGCTTGCACCAGTTCATAAATGGATCGCTGGAGCTTGCACACTTTGTTAGCTCCCTTTGGATCGACAAAACCTTCTGGTTGCATCATATACAACTCTTCTTCCAGAAATCCATTCAGGAATGCAGTTTTGACATCCATTTGCCAAATTTCATAATCATAAAATGCGGCAATTGCTAACATGATTCGGACAGACTTAAGCATCACTACGGGTGAGAAGGTCTCATCGTAGTCAATCCCTTGAACTTGTCGAAAACCTTTTGCGACAAGTCGAGCTTTGTAGACAGTAACATTATCGTCAGCGTCGGTCTTTTTCTTGAAGATCCATTTATTCTCAATTGCTTGCCGATCATTGGGCAAGTCAACCAAAGTCCACACTTTGTTCTCATACATGGATCCCATCTCAGATTTCATGGCTTCAAGCCATTTTGCGGAATCTGGGCTCACCATCGCTTCTCCATAGTTCGTAGGTTCATCATGATCTAGTAGCATGACTTCCAGAACAGGATTACCGTACCACTTTGGTGCGGATCTTACTCTGGTTGATCTACGAGGTTCAGTAGTATCTTGTTCTGAAGTTTCATGATCATCATCATTAGCTTCCTCACTAATTGGTGTAGGTGTCACAGAAACTGGTTTCTGTGATGTACTACTTTCCAATAAGGGAGCAGGTACAGTTACCTCATCAAGTTCTACTTTCCTCCCACTCACTTCTTTCGAGAGAAACTCCTTCTCTAGAAAGTTTCCGAATTTAGCAACAAAAGTCTTGCCTTCGGATCTGTGATAGAAGGTGTATCCAATAGTTTCCTTTGGATATCCTATGAAGACACATTTCTCCGATTTGGGTTCGAGCTTATCAGGTTGAAGCTTTTTCACATAAGCATCGCAGCCCCAAACTTTCAGAAACGATAACTTTGGTTTCTTGCCAAACCATAGTTCATAAGGCGTCGTCTCAACGAATTTTGATGGTGCCCTATTTAACGTGAATGCGGCCGTCTCTAAAGCATAACCCCAAAACGATAGCGGTAAATCAGTAAGAGACATCATAGATTGCATCATATCTAGTAAAGTACGATTACGACGTTCGGACACACCATTACGCTATGGTGTTCCGGGTGGCATGAGTTGCGAAACTATTCCGCATTGTTTCAAATGTACACCAAACTCGTAACTCAAATATTCTCCTCCACGATCAGATCGTAGGAATTTTATATTCTTGTTACGATGATTTTCAACTTCACTCTGAAATTCTTTAAACTTTTCAAATGTTTCAGATTTATGTTTCATTAAGTAGATATACCCATATCAGCTTAAGTCATCTGTGAAGGTGAGAAAATAACGATATCCGCCATGAGCCTCAACATTCATCGGGCCACATACATCTGTATGTATGATTTCCAACAAATCTGTTGCTCTCTCCATAGTACTGGAGAACGGTGTTTTGGTCATCTTGCCCATAAGGCACGGTTCGCAAGTACCAAGTGATTCATAATCAAGTGGTTCCAAAAGTCCATCAGTATGGAGTTTCTTCATGCGCTTTACACCAATATGACCTAAACGGCAGTGCCACAAATAAGTTGCACTATCATTATCAACTCTGCATCTTTTGGCTTCAACATTATGAATATGTGTGTCACTACTATCGAGATTTAATAAGAATAGACCACTCTTCAAGGGTGCATGACCATAAAAGATATTACTCATATAAATAGAACAACCATTATTCTCTGATTTAAATGAATAACCGTCTCGCATCAAACAAGATCCAGATATATTGTTCATGCTTAACGCTGGCACCAAATAACAATTATTTAGTTCTAATACTAATCCCGAAGGTAGATGTAGAGGTAGCGTGCCGACCGCGATCACATCGACTTTGGAACCATTTCCCACGCGCATCGTCACCTCGTCCTTAGCCAATCTTCGCTTAATCCGTAGTCCCTGTTTCGAGTTGCAAATATTAGCAACAGAACCAGTATCAAATACCCAGGTGCTACTGCGAGCATTAGTAAGGTACACATCGATAACATGTATATCACATATACCTTTGTTCACCTTGCCATCCTTCTTATCCGCCAAATACTTGGGGCAGTTCCGCTTCCAGTGACCAGTCTGCTTGCAGTAGAAGCACTCGGTTTCAGGCTTAGGTCCATATTTGGGTTTCCTCTCCTGAGCAGCAACTTGCTTGCTGTTCTTTTTGAAGTTCCCCTTCTTCTTCCCTTTGCCCTTTTTCTTGAAATTAGTGGTCTTGTTGACCATCAACACTTGATGCTCCTTTTTGATTTCTACCTCCGCAGCTTTCAGCATTGCGAAGAGCTCGGGAATTGTCTTATTCATCCCTTGCATATTATAGTTCATCACGAAGCTCTTGTAGCTAGGTGGAAGTGATTGGAGAATTCTGTCAATGACGCAATCATATGGAAGATTAACTCCCAATTGAATCAAGTGATTATTATACCCAGACATTTTGAGTATATGCTCACTGACAAAACTGTTCTCCTCCATCTTGCAGCTATAGAACTTATTGGAGACTTCATATCTCTCAATCCGGGCATTTGCTTGAAATATTAACTTCAACTCCTGGAACATCTCATATGCTCCATGACGTTCAAAACGTCGTTGAAGTCCGGATTCTAAGCCGTAAAGCATGGCACACTGAACTATCGAGTAGTCATCAGCTTTGCTCTGCCAGACGTTCATAACATCTGGTGTTGCTCCAGCAGCAGGCCTGGCACCCAGCGGTGCTTCCAGGACATAATTCTTCTGTGCAGCAATGAGGATAATCCTCAAGTTACGGACCCAGTCCGTGTAATTGCTACCATCATCTTTCAACTTTGCTTTCTCAAGGAACGCATTAAAATTCAACGGAACAACAGCACGGGCCTTCTATCTACAATCAAACATAAACAAGAAAGATACTATCAGGTACTAAGTTCATGATAAATTTAAGTTCAGTTAATCATATTACTAAAGAACTCCCACTTAGATAGACATCCCTCTAATCCTCTAAGTGATCACGTGATCCAAATCAACTAAACCATGTCCGATCATCACGTGAGATGGAGTAGTCTCATTGGTGAACATCACTATGTTGATCATATCTACTATATGATTCACGCTCGACCTTTCCGTCTCCGTGTTCCGAGGCCATATCTGTATATGCTTGGCTCGTCAAGTATAACCTGAGTATTCCGCGTGTGCAACTGTTTTGCACCCGTTGTATTTGAACGTAGAGCCTATCACACCCGATCATCACGTGGTGTCTCAGCACGAGGAACTTTCGCAACAGTGCATACTCAGGGAGAACACTTCTTGATAATTAGTGAGAGATCATCTTAAAATGCTACCGTCAATCAAAGCAAGATAAGATGCATAAAAGATAAACATCACATGCAATCAATATAAGTGATATGATATGGCCATCATCATCTTGTGCTTGTGATCTCCATCTTTGAAGCACCGTCATGATCACCATCGTCACCGGCGCGACACCTTGATCACCATCGTAGCATCGTTGTCGTCTCGCCAATCTTATGCTTCCACGACTATCGCTACCACTTAGTGATAAAGTAAAGCATTACAGTGCAATTGCATTGCATACAATAAAGCGACAACCATATGGCTCCTGCCAGTTGCCGATAACTCGGTTACAAAACATGATCATCTCATACAATAAAATTTAGCATCATGTCTTGACCATATCACATCACAACATGCCCTGCAAAAACAAGTTAGACGTCCTCTACTTTGTTGTTGCAAGTTTTACGTGGCTGCTACGGGCTTAAGCAAGAACCAATCTTACCTACGCATCAAAACCACAACGATAGTTTGTCAAGTTGGTGTTGTTTTAACCTTCGCAAGGACCGGGCGTAGCCACACTTGGTTCAACTAAAGTTGGAGAAACTGACACCCGCCAGCCACCTGTGTGCAAAGCACGTCGGTAGAACCAGTCTCGCGTAAGCGCACGCGTAATGTCGGTCCGGGCCGCTTCATCCAACAATACCGCTGAACCAAAGTATGACATGCTGGTAAGCAGTATGACTTATATCACCCACAACTCACTTGTGTTCTACTCGTGCATATAACATCAACACATAAAACCTAGGCTCTGATGCCACTGTTGGGGAACGTAGTAATTTCAAAAAAATTCCTACGCACACGCAAGATCATGGTGATGTATAGCAACGAGAGGGGAGAGTGTTGTCTATGTACCCTCGTAGACCGACAGCGGAAGCGTTATGACAACGCGGTTGATGTAGTCGTACGTCTTCACGGCCCGACCGATCAAGCACCGAAACTACGGCACCTCCGAGTTCTAGCACACGTTTAGCTCGATGACGATCCCCGGACTCCGATCCAGAAAAGTGTCGGGGAAGAGTTCCGTCAGCACGACGGCGTGGTGACGATCTTGATGTTCTACTGCCGCAGGGCTTCGCCTAAGCACCACTATAATATTATCGAGGACTATGGTGGAGGGGGCACCGCACACGGCTAAGAGAACGATCTTTAAGATCAACTTGTGTGTCTAGAGGTGCCCCCCTGCCCCCGTATATAAAGGAGCAAGGGGGGTGCGGCCGGCCCTAGGAGGAGGCGCGCAGGAGGAGTCCTACTCCTACCGGGAGTAGGACTCCCCCCTTTCCCTAGTTGGATTAGGACTTGGGGGGGAAGGAGGAGAGGGAAGAAAGGAAAGAGGAGGCGCCGCCCCCCTCCTTGTCCAATTCGGACTTGGGGGGAAGGGGCGCGCGGAAGCCCCTAGGCCTCCTCTCCTCTTCCTCCACTAGGCCCATTAAGGCCCATTAGGTTACCGGGGGGTTCCGGTTGAAGGAAATATGCCCTAGAGGCAATAATAAAGTTATTATTTATTTCCTTATTTCATGATAAATGTTTATTATTCATGCTAGAATTGTATTAACCGGAAACATAATACATGTGTGAATACATAGACACACAGAGTGTCACTAGTATGCCTCTACTTGACTAGCTCGTTGATCAAAGATGGTTATGTTTCCTAACCATAGACAAAGAGTTGCTATTTGATTAACGGGATCACATCATTAGGAGAATGATGTGATTGACTTGACCCATTCCGTTAGCTTAGCACTCGATCATTTCGTATGTTGCTATTGCTTTCTTCATGACTTATACATGTTCCTATGACTATGAGATTATGCAACTCCCGTTTACCGGAGGAACACTTTGTGTGCTACCAAACGTCACAACATAACTGGGTGATTATAAAGGAGCTCTACAGGTGTCTCCAAAGGTACATGTTGGGTTGGCGTATTTCAAGATCAGGATTTGTCACTCCGATTGTCGGAGAGGTCTCTCTGGACCCTCTCGGTAATGCACATCACATAAGCCTTGCAAGCATTGCAACTAATGAGTTAGTTGTGAGATGATGTATTACAGAACGAGTAAAGAGACTTGCCGGTAATGAGATTGAACTAGGTATTGAGATACCGACGATCGAATCTCGGGCAAGTAACATACCAATGACAAAGGGAACAACGTATGTTGTTATGCGGTCTGACCGATAAAGATCTTCGTAGAATATGTAGGAGCCAATATGAGCATCCAGGTTCCGCTATTGGTTATTGACCGGAGACATGTCTCGGTCATGTCTACATTGTTCTCGAACCCGTAGGGTCCGCACGCTTAAGGTTTCGATGACAGTTATATTATGAGTTTATGAGTTTTGATGTACCGAAGGAGTTCGGAGTCCCGGAGGGGACATGACGAGGAGTCTCGAAATGGTCGAGACGTAAATATCTATATATTGGACGACTATATTCGGACATCGAAAAGGTTCCGAGTGGTTTGGGTATTTTTCGGAGTACCGGGGAGTTACGGGAATACGGGGGAAGAAGTATATGGGCCTTATTGGGCTTTAGGGGAGAGGAAGAGGCAGGCCGCGCCCCCCCCCCCCCATTGACTAGTCCGAATTGGACTAGGGGGAGGGGCGGCGCCCCCTCCTTCCTTCTCTTCCCTCTTCCCCTTCCTTGTCTCCTACTCCTACTACTTGGAAGGACTCCTAGTTGGACTAGGAAAGGGGGAATCCTACTCCCGGTGGGAGTAGGACTCCCCTAGGGCGCCCCATAGAGAGGGCCGGCCCTCCCCTCCTCCACTCCTTTATATACGGGGGCAGGGTGCACCCCATAGACACACAAGTTGATCTTCGTGATCGTTCTCTTAGCCGTGTGCGGTGCCCCCCTCCACCATACTCCTCGATAATATTATAGCGGTGCTTAGGCGAAGCCCTGCGACGGTAGAACATCAAGATCGTCACCACGCCGTCGTGCTGACGAAACTCTTTCCCGACACTTTGCTGGATCGGAGTCCGGGGATCGTCATCGAGCTGAACGTGTGCTAGAACTCAGAGGTGCCGTAGTTTCGGTGCTTGATCGGTCGGGTCGCGAAGACGTACTACTACATCAACCGCGTTGTCATAACGCTTCCGCTATCGGTCTACGAGGGTATGTAGACAACACTCTCCCCTCTCGTTGCTATGCATCACCATGATCTTGCGTGTGCGTAGGAAATTTTTGAAATTACTACGTTCCCCAACACCGGTAACCTCCCGATACTCCGGTAAAATGCCGATTTCACCCGGAACACTTCCGATCTCCAAACATAGGCTTCTAATATATCAATATTTATGTCTCGACCATTTCGAGACTCCTCGTCATGTCCGTGATCACATCCGGGACTCCGAACAAACTTCGGTACATCAAAATATATAAACTCATAATGAAACTGTCATCGTAACGTTAAGCGTGCGGACCCTATGAAAATCTATGTCGGAGCTCCGTCGACTACGTCCAGATAGAGAAACTCGAGAAGGATCGGAATCCGGAAGACAAACTCGAAGAAGAAGCGCCGCCATCCGTCCGAGCGCCACACCTCTAATGATTTTTACACTGAATCCTTGTACCGCCAGCCGTGCCTGCCCTACCACCATGACCATGAGCAGCAAATCACCACGCCTGTCTGCCATGCATGCCCATGGGCGACGACGCATGTTCCAGCACAGTGCCCCGACCATGCGGCCGGTGCGACAAGTCATCCACCACACGATGAATTCCAGGACCAACAGACCAAAACACATTTCATCTACATACACATAACATATATTCCTCGGTAATATATTAGTCCAAGATCACCACCTTCTACTAGCAAAAACCCAGCTTTCCCTTGACTTCCATCCATGATCCAACCTGGAGCTGCAGCTCCATTTTCTCTCCTTGTCACAGCCTTACAGGTAGTACAACAGAGGCGGCAAAATACCGAAATCTAACCATGTAACTGGGAAAGGAACAACAGCTGTTCAGCCCATGTAGCCGCTGCTGCGGTAGCGCAGCCCGCTCTGCTCGTAGGCCGCCGCATCGCAGTGGTTCACCGGCTTGATCTCCACGGCGCGGCGCGCGCTGTCCACCTCCTGCACCGCCCCGAAGACGATCTCGTTCGCCGCCTCGCAGCTCGGCTCGTAGAACGTCTGCGGCCCCAGGGAGTACTGCCTGTTGTGCTGCAGGTACTGCTGGTGATGCACCTGCTGCTGCTGCTGTTGCTGCTGGGGCGATTCCCCGTTGTTCCAGCCGTTGTACGGAGCCCGGCCCTGCCGGATGTGGTGGATCTTCTCCGGCTCCTTGGACATGAAAGCGTAGTTCTTGCGAGGGGTCGGCGTCCTCGTGTCCACCACCGGAGGCGTCTCGTCGCGCGGGATGGCGTAGCTTTCTTGCACTGGCCAGGGGCTTGCTCTGCCCTGCTGGTAATGGTGGACATTTGGGCGCTTCTTCCTGGAAAATGCTGCACCGACGATCTCGGCAACGGATGATTTTGCTCCTCCGATTAGCTTGCCGAGTGAGGTGAAGAACCCCTCTTCGACTTCTTGTTTCTCGGATTCGTCCTCGTTTGGGATTAGCGGGGGTCGAAGGGAAGGCTTTAGGGGCTTCTGAATCTGGTATGGAGGGATGCTTGCGATGCTGGCTTTCATTGGAGTCTGGAGTTCCTGCAAGATAATTTACATTCAAGACAATGCTGTGGTCAAATTTACTGCAACAAGATCCCTGTCAAAACTCAAAACCCAACTACTGCACAAAAAGAAAATGCAAATAACGTGACACCTATTTTCAAATTTAGGAGAAGGATAGCATGAGCCTACACAAGTGTGATATTTACAGTGTTATGTTTTGAAAATATTTCATACTGGATTATCCTTCCAGAATAAACAAATTGGACATTTATGCAGAAATTTCACATGCCCCACCTAGTTAATCAGAAGCAGCTTCTGGTTAAGATTGGGCAATTCAAATAGTGTAAGTGTACATATGTACAAGCTTCCATTCCGAATTACGTTAACTTGTCTGCTAGGTAGCACTGTCAACTTCCAGATAATAAGTTATTTTACCCAGCAATTTCAACTAGAATGCTGTACTGGTGTACAGCTATCCAACAATCTGGTAACTGTGGGCTATGTGCGGGCATAGTAAGGAAGTTAGATGGGGCCAATGAATGATGGACGTCAGCACCAGGAGTGACAAAAGACTGATGGCAACATATTCATGTGCTGGCCTGCTGGGGTACAGCAGGCCCATGGTCCATTGTAGCCCTTGCCTTATTTGCTAACTCTGCCAATCTGGCAGTCAAGTTACATGATGTTTTTCCCTCACAAACAAAGAAAAGAAATAGTAAGCACTTACATCTTCTGTTGATACCATCCCTAAAACCCGGCGTTGGAGCAATGCAAGCATGTAGCCGAAGAAAGCAGCAGCAAGAAGCAGTGCTACTCCTGTAAAGATACAACTTATGAAGTTTAGCTATACGGTACAAATGTTAAAAAGCTAACTCAGGTAGTAAGCATTGGCAACAAGTTATTCAGGCCATATAATAATTGCACAATATATGATGAATATATACCTAGAGGAAAACCAGCTTCATACTGGTACACACAGTCATCAAAGTTGAGCTGAATCTCCCGAATAGCTTGATTTCCTCTGTCAATCACCAAAAGGGAGCAGCTACTGGCAATGTAACGGACTTCAAAATCAGTAGAAAATTTTGCATCGTCACTTGGTCCATCAACATGCCCTCCTCTGCTTGATTTCCCACCAGCAATAGTTGTAACTCCTAAATGCCAGAACACAATATGTCAAGCACTTCTTTTATAATAAATTAGATAAGAAAAAACGTGTATAGGGATGGGACAGTATTTTGGTTCAATTTTACTGCAAAGTAACTCAGTTAATTTGAAGGTCGTAATATAATTATGCATGCTACGAAAATTCAACTGTCAGACTTCTCATTAAGTTAGATGAATGGTTCAATTTTACTGCAAAGTAACTCAGTTAATTTGAAGGTCATAATATAATTATGCATGTTACGAAAATTCAACTGTCAGACTTCTCATTAAGTTAGATGAATGGGTAAATTTGGGGCACACAGTAACATTGCAAGACAGCATTATTGCATTAACAGTGACAAGTAAAAGTGTTGTGCATGGAACAATTGTTGTTATGAAATAGAATAGCTATAGCAACTTAATCAAGTTAGAAAAGCAGAGAGGTTTCGTTTAATGATTCTTATATGCAGCTTTAGAACATTATACTGTTCCAAGAATAGCTTTGTATGCATACAAAAAAGCAGTATTCTCTATCATTTCTTGTCTCACAGTTGTGCTCTTCTGAGCTAACAATTAAGCTAAAAATTATCTTCCGTTTCTACAAATCAAGTGATGACCATAGAATGCTTTCAGTAAGTTTTTAGAAACATGTTGTACTTTGGTCACCACGACGACTTCGGAGATCACTCTAAGCAGATTTACTCAAGCTGGGTACATATATGCTTTGATATTAGTTTACACTTTTCATCCTTCCAAGTGCAATTTTGGATGTAGGTGCCAGTTACTAAATACATGCTGGAGAAGCCCAACAAAATCCAAAAGGCAGACATAGGATGCTCAAGGAACAGACAAAACCATGTGCATATACCCCACAAGACATTTTAGCTTACCTGTATCACTGATCTTTCTAACAGCCATGTTCATAGCATCAGCCACGTATATGTTGCCCCTGCCGTCCACCGTAAATCCCTTTGGATGGTTCATCTTCGCCTCTCGCAGCCTCCCATCAACATGACCAGGAATTCCTTCTGGTGAACCAGCAACAAGCTTTGGTCTGCTATCTGCATTTGTTCAGATCAGGGCCACGAGATGAAACCAGGGTCAATATAGCTCAAAATCATCTGTCGCTGAACATGGATAGCCATGTCATCATCACCTTATGGAAAATGTAGAAACAAAAAAAGTAGATCACAAAACAGGGTAAAGGTGTATAGGACAATCATCTTACAGAAGTCAAGATATCATCATGCCAACTTGTCCTTGCCAATGCTATAAATTATATCATCAACTTGAAGAGATGAACATGAACCCCACAAAAAAAAGATTAACACAAACTTTTTAAAATAACCCCAAGTGGATCGAACAACTTACAAATTATAGACCCAATTGCCCACTTTTACATGTGCAAATCACTTCTTCAAATGAAACAAACCAGGTAATAAGAACAGATGAAAAACGTCGCAATTTCGCACGGCTAACTAACAAATACATCGCAATCAAGAGATAGGCCAGAGCAGAATTCATGACTCCAACCAACCCACAGCATCAGCAGTTCAACACCAACCCTGACCAATCACTTGGCATACATCTGATTAGCAGAATCCCACTAGGCACTAACTAGATACTCCAAATTTAGGGAGCACTAGAAAGAAAAGGAAGGGGGCTCACATCGGGACAGCGGCAGCGCGATCCGGTAGATGTTGCTGTTCATGGAGTCCATGACGAGCAGCTCGCCACCCTGGGTGACCTCCACGGAGTACGGCTCGATCCCCAGCTTGCTGCCGTCGAAGACCGTCTCCACGGTGTAGCCGCCCTCGTACTTGACCATGGACTTCGCCCCGCTCGCTGCTTCCCACACAGAGAAACCAACATTGTTTGAGGAAAACCCGGATTCAAGAAACCTGGAAAGCAGGCGAAGAGAGGGATTCCAGCACTCACCTGTCTTGACCGTCGATTTGAGCGACCACAGCCGCTTCAGCACCGCCGACGCCGCATTGGAGAGGAAGCCGCTGACCACCTCTGCGACGGCAACCAAGAAAGCTCGTCAGGACCGGACCAAATCAAGAAACGCAGAAGGGGAGAGAGAGAGCGAGAACCCGGGCTCACTTGCGGGGTACGACGCCGCGGAGGCCGGAGGGGCGAAGGCGCCGAGCAGGAGCGCGGCCACGAGCAGCGCCGCGACGCCACCCCTTACAGCACCCATTCGGCCACTACTACTACTACTACGGCGCACGGTCCCTGAGGAGCCCCCGACAGCGCGAAGCCAAGGAGCGGGGGAGCGAAGGGTGTGCCGGCGGGGGGGTTCAGTGGGAGCGGGAGGCGGCCATTTGGGGAGGACAAGAGTCTCAGATCGAGGAGGGGAATGGGGGGAAACGCCCAGGAATCCGAGCTTTTCTTGCGGGGAGGGGGCGGAGGAGAGAGGGATTAAAAAGGAGGGGAAAGGGACAAGAGAGGCGCTGTTTCGCCTGGCTGCTGCTGCTGCTGGCTGCCACTCTCCGGTCGCCTTCTTGCGCTGCGCTTCGCTCTACGGAAATTTTCGGCTGGGGTTTTGGGGGGAGAGGGAGGGGGTGAGGAGGATGTGACGGCGACGAGAGAGGGAAAGAGGGGCGTTCACGTGCAGAGGGGGTGGTGATGTAGGTGGTGTTCATCCGTCATTTCGGCGTCCCCTTTAAAACCCCTCGCCGCCTTTTCACTGGACTAGAGGAATCTGGGGAAAGAAACGAGCTTTTTGTTTAGGGACCTCCTAAATCTCCACCGAATATGATCAAGCTTTTTTTTTTAAGAAATCGAGTGCTAATCATGCTTGATTGCATATATGCCCTCGGCACCCAACTCTCTATTGGGCATTTTAAGGGGAAAACAACTGTCTATTTGAGGGCAACTTTTATGAAAACGCAGGTTAAGGCTCCTCAATGCATTTTGTATCTTGAGTCGTATCATATGCATTAGATGTGTATTTATATATGCTTATTCGGTGGCTTGTATCTCAAAAAATCTCTCATTTAATGTTTTTTACGCGAGAAATATCATGAGTTGCCTTGGATTCGGTGCTAGGAGGCCTTGGATATATCTTGAAGGGTAACTTTTACGGAACCGCTTGTCGGGATCACGCTGCATATCTTCTTGGTCTTCGTGTTGCAATTTTGGATGCTATTAATTTATTTGTTAGAACCATACCACTGAGCATGTGACGCCCACCTGTGGGCCACCCCCAAACACGCCAACAACCCACTGGATAGCGTCAAAGCGTTAAATCAAGCCTTTAGTGCCAGTCACACTAAAATGCGTATATGCCCTTGACACATAATTGTGTCTTGGAAGACAACTTTCATGGAAACGCAGGTTAAGGCCGTCCGATGTATTTCATCTTAAGTCGTATCATATGCATTACATGTGTCTTTAGATACGCTAATCCAATAGCTTGTATCAAAAACTTTTCATTTGATGTGTTTTACTTGAGAAAAATCATGAGTTACCTTGGATTCGATAGTAAGGAGCCCTTGGATATATCTTAGAGGGCAATTTTTATGTATATGCTCGTCGGGATCATGTTGCGTATCTTCTTGGATTCGGTGCTACGAGTCCTTGGATATATCTTAGAGGGCAATTTTTAAATAAAGCTCGCTACGGTCACATTACATATCTTCTTGGTCTGGGCATTTCAATTTTGGATACTCTTACTTTATATGTGAGAACCAACCTAGCCTGTGACGCATGTGGACTACACCAAAATCCTCCAACATCCTACTGGGTAGCGCCAAAGGCAAGCACTCCAATTGGGCCACCCCTCCAAGATAGCGCATACAAGGAGGGGGCATCAAAGATGCCATTGACATCTGGTCTAGCTAACTAGATCTAGGTTTTCACCTGAAGGATGAGACTTCAACTATTGGAGGGTGGTTGGGGTCTCCATGGTGATGTCATCGAGATGGGAACGACGTCGAAGAGCATCGACATAGTCTAGAAAGACTTTCGTCCGGAGCGCCACAACCATCAACATGCTGCCACAAGGATAGCTAGCCCCACGGGCTGCCAAATTAACCTTCGATGCCACCAGAAAGCCAACAACCTCACACAGACCACCACTAGCAATGCACCATCGCACACGCTCCCGGTAGCACTCCACCAACACCATAATGCATCGGAGCCACCGCTCTAGCTTCTGCGCATTGACACCCACATGTTTAGATCCAAGTGTGAAGGCCCCATCCGACGCCAACATAGGCACGCCGCTTGCTGCCCTGCTGCCGACACGATAAAAGCAACCATGACTAGCAATGTCACACCTTCGTGGCCCATGAATTGTCTGGTCGGTTTGCTTGGTTTCCTTCTACTCACGTGGTTCCGAGTGGTAGTGATCGATTCTGATGGTTCATCAAATTCTCAGCAGCTTAGTGACCAAGACGTTTGTCTAACTACACCTGCATGTGATGTTGCAGATGATGGGATGCGACGCTATAGGTCCGCACTGGCATAGCTGTACTAAGCTTGCCCACAATGAATGTAGGAAGCGAACAAACAGTAGCCACCGTCGATGACAAACTGGCACGTCTCACCTGTTTTCAATCGGTGAGCCACTTGAACGTCCACTCTCGGCTAGGTCGACCCACCAACCATTATAATAAACACAACCCAAAGCCAAAACGAAGGAAAAAATGTGTCTTGTGATGCCATGATGAAAGGAAGAAGACATTAAACAAAAGAGAACGCAAGCATGAACAATGGAGCCAAAGGGACTACCCACCTGACAGTGTCTTGGACTAGGGAACTAACCTAGTCGGGCCACGCTCCTCGAATTGGGCTGAGGGGCCCTCATTCTTCTCAAAATGGACTCCGGAAGCTGCACGACGGAGCATTATGACGACTGCATCTGCCAAAGACTTGTCGTATACTCCAAGATTTCTCCTACCGCCACCACGCCAAGATACTGACCTTGTAACCCTAGATACCCTACCTGGCGTGTATATAAGCCAAAGGGTTTAGCCTATCATTCACCTAGCCATGGAGTTAGACCACATCTAACGATCTCGAGGTAGATCAACTTTGTACTCGATACATCCACATCAATATAAACAAGAGCATGACGTAGGGTTTTACCTCCATCAAGAGGGCCCAGACCTGGGTAAACATCATCTCCTTGTTCCTGTTACCATCTGTCCGAGATCCATAGCCCGGGACCCCCTATGTTGTAGGGTGGAACCCTAAGATGGATCTTTCACGAATTGGAGGGAAGATCCCCAAGAACAAGAAGGACACAAAGGGGAATCACAAGAGGACCACTCAAGAACAAGCCCAAATCACACATCCACTAGACTCAAATCCACACAAGATCCACAAAGGTACATAAACAACAAGGGGAACATGGGTACATGGTAAATTTCATCCCAAATCTCAAAGGGAGATTAGGTCTTGAATCCCTAAGGATCTTCTCCAATGGAGGCCTTGAACTCCAATGGAGTCTTCTCCCTCAAGAGGAAACCCACAAGGGGAGATACATGAGCTAAGCTCTAATGTCTAGATCTATTCTTAGCTAATTCTAAATGGAGGAGGGGAAGGAGTATATATAGGTCCAAGGGATGAAGGGGTAAGTAGGGGTAAAATGGAGATTACATGGGCAAAGCCCACAGCAACACTCAGGGGGCCTCGTGTGCACGGGGTAAGTGGAGCCCGTGCGCACGGGGTATCCAGAGACCTGACGCCTTAGCCTGTGCGCACGGGGTCTGTGAGGCCCGTGGACACGGGGGTCCCGTGGGCACGGTACATGCCCGTGCACACGGGGTCTTCACGGCCGTCTAGCCTCGGAGGCCCATGGGCATGGGGTTGGGAAGGATCGTGCGCACGGGGTCGCCTGTGAACTTCTGCCTTGTTCTTCGATGGTTCCTTCTCCGCTTCCAGGCTTCCAGCTTGGATGGTGTAGTTGTTCTCCTATGCTTGGACTCCTGCTCGATGAATGTGTAGTTCCGCTCACACCTATGTATGCACACGAGAGAGGGGTCAAGTAGTATACCATCCTTGAAGGGTACAAGTGGAGATGCGTAAAGGAGATGATTCACCTTTGTATGCATAAAGTAGATGTCGCACATGTCACTTGACAAACGGACTCTTGACATGGCGAGTCCATAGGATGCTCCGCATCATCCCCTCCCCCTTGGGAAAGATCCGACCTCGGATCGAAAATCAAATCACCATGGGAAAGAGATGATGTCACAGTGTAGAAGTTGACGATCACCAAGCATTCATCATCTTGTAGCTTGAAATGGGCACTCTCCAATGTCGCACCGTCTTGTAATTCCTTCAAAAGGAGCAAAGACAACAAACACTTGGAAAAACAAATGTGGTTAGCGTTAGTGCAAAACCAAGCATTCAAGAGGTGATTCACCCAACAAGTGCCGTCATCAAGCATAGCATATGGTTTGACAAAGAAGTGTGGCATGGCATTTAAGCATATAAATTGAGCACAATCAAGGACAGCATGGAAACAAGCAGGCAAATGGGAGGTAGAGATGCAAATATGTGTGACAAGTGAACAAGCATATACCTCAAGGTCATAGCAAGAATGCGCAAAGTGCTCAACAAAAGGTCTATGGTAGGTATAAGAATCATCCACAACACCAAATGTAATGATATGTCTAAACACATGGGGCAAGTGCAAGACAATCTAAGCATAATGTGCATAGGGTGTAGTGAAGATATCATGGTACTCAACACAATGGAAAGAGCAATTGTTCATCATGTTTGAGGTAATCAAGTCAATCATGTAGAGGCAATGGGACATGGCATATGTGAAGAAATGACATTGTTGCAACCAAACATATGATAGGAGCAAATAATGAACAAGTTGGATGCAACACACAAGGCATATATGTCATGAGGCATAGGAATGTGGAAATCATGAATGAAAGCACTATCTCTAACATGTGTGCAATCAAGTGGTCCAAGATGGCCAACAAGTCTAATGGTGGAAGCAACACAAGTAGTACGATCCGCGATATCCATGCTCATGGTTTCGTGTTTCTCAAAAGAGAAGGATATCACCTAGAAAGCATGTCCGTGTGCGTCCTTCACAATGCTGAAGTACAAGCAAGTTCGATGTAGACTCGTCGTGGTAGAAGGTGGTTCGCTCTCAAGAGCTCGAATTGTCAACTCACGTGAAGTGGACGTCGACACGAAGTTCAAGTATCCTACACATGCACACAACAAAACAAAGAATGTATGCACATGGCAGATAAACACATCATCCATCATGATCGTTCTCTTCTCTTGCACATAACCATTAGAAGCAAAAGTGCATGAATAATATGATGCAATGGCTATACTCATGGCACTAGGCATATGGTGCAAAGAAGGAAGGCAAGCATGCTTCACAAGAAATATGTCAAAAGCTCCAAACATATGAGAGAAAGCTATGGGGGCAATCTCATTAGCAAGGCTAAAAGCATTGTTGCACTCAATACAAGGCAAGTCATCTAGCATGAGAGAGGCAACATATGGAGACATATGACAAGAAGCAACAATAATCATGTTCAAAGCATGTAAATGGATGCCATCAACTGCATGAAACGAGCAAGTATGAATCATCGGTGATGCAACATAGGCAAGTATACCAATCATAGCATGAAAACTAGTAGCGCGAAGATGCAACATACTAGAGGTAGTCATGGCAATCATGTCATGTTTGTAAATATTAGGCATGCACGATGCACATGACATATCACAAGCATGAAAAAACAAGATATGATGAAAGTATCATCATAGGCATTGGGCACAAAGCAAACATGGCAATAACAAGCAATATCTCCACCAAGCTTGCAAATACACATACAAGTACTAGAATCAATCATCATATGTAATGCAAAGCATGGGTCACAAACGCATGGCAAAGGCATAAAGATGAGCATATCATGCAAATTGAACATGGCAATATGGGCATAAAGTGAGAAGTGGTATATAACCCATAACCATGTGAGAGCCATGTAGAAGAAATGTGTGAAGTCTTTGCGCGAAGGTAGCGGCGGTAAGGACAATCCACGGGATCTCAAATCATCATTGCTCTCTAGAGCTCGTTTTGTCAACTCATGGGATTGCGAGGTTGACGAGTATGCATGGGTACCTACACGAAAGAGACACAAACCAAAGAAAGTGTGTGCGTGGTAAATGTACACATCATCACTACAAAAAAAAGACACATCCATGACATTTTGGGCCGAACAAAATTTTTTTCTGTCATACTTATGACACTTCTATGGCGATAATTGTGACAAAACCCGGTATCATCATAGATGTGGTGGGGTCCTACTTCTATGACAAAAAATCATGATAGAAAATGGGCTTTTCATCCTGGGCGGGCCGGAGACGCAGCTGCATGACATTCTTTGGGCCGTCCATGACGGAAAAAACCATGGTAGAAGCGAGGGCGCAGAAAATATCGGGGAGTTTCCGGTTACGGTGGGTGGTCGGGGGCCGAGCGATGCATGTTTCTCTCGTACACGTACGCCCGTGGGTGCGAGGCATTGGGCTCTAACTGAACCCGAGCGATTGCACTGCAGGCTACGCGTTACACTGAACCCGAGCGATCGATCGATCCCTTGCTGTTAACTGAAGCCGAGTGATTCCTTCGCTACTGCTGCTAACTGAAGCCAATCAATGTTGCCCGTGGATGAATAGTGAGCGTTGTTGGGGGGTTTGGATGAATAGTTCCGGTGGGGGGTTGGATGAACAGGACTCCGTGGTAGTAGAGTCCGTTGCCGCTGGATGAACAGTACCCCAATCGATCGAGCCGGTGGATGAACAGGACCCCGTGGAGGGCTGGATGAACAGTAGTCGGTGGAGGGCTGGATGAACAGTAGCCCGTGGAGGGGTGGTTGAACAGGACCCCATGGAGAGGGCTGGTTGAACAGTAGCCGGTGGAGGCTGAATGAACAGGAGCTCGTGGATGAACAGTCGCAGGTGAAGGCTGGAGGAGGTCGACGGTGGATGAACAGTAGCCCGTGGAGGCTGGAGGAGGTCGACGGTGGAGATGAACAGTATCCCGTGGAGTCCCGTCTTGCGGTACGCCACACCCCTCCCGATGAACAAGACCCCCGTTTTGACCGTAGCACTCCAACACAAGTCTGTTTTCTCTGTTTTGTGGTACGCCACACCCCTCCCGATCAACAGGACCTCGTTTCTACTGTAGGAGGTCTGTTTCCTCTGTTTTGCGGTACGCCATACCCCTCTTGATGAACAGGATCCCGTTTCCATTGTGGCCGGTCGAACACAAGGCCATTTCCTCCGTTCTGTGGTACGCCAGGCCTCATTTCCATCGCATGTTCCGTCCAAGACGGTTGGCTCCCGATGAACACGATGACACATTCCGTTCCGATCCAGCCGGTTGGCTCCCCATGAACACGATGATGACGCAGTTTCTCCGTTCCGACCCAGCCATACATGAGCCCTGGCCCTACGTATGCGCGAGTAGGTGTTCGAGACTCCGCCGGTATGTACGTATGTGGCCGTATTTACTTTCTTTCACCATGGCCGCCGTACGTACGTGTACATGCTATGTACGCGCCTCTACTACCACACGTGCGCGCCTCTACATCGACTAGTATGTACATACACGTTTGCGACCAGAATGACAACGCTACATACGCTTTGACCGGGTGGGTCCCAACTGTCAGGCACTTCCTTGCGTGCGAAGATGTAGCTGGTGGGTCCCCACGGTCAGGGGGTGAATCATTTTTTTGCCCATAATATGGACGTACTTCCTTGCGTGCGAAGATGTAGCTGGTGGGTCCCAGCAGTCAGGGAGGAAACATTTTTTCATGAAATACGGTGGCCCATCCAGTGAGTCCCCGATGTCAGGTGGAGGAATCATTATTTTCTGCATAATAAGGAGGCACTTCCTTGCTGCGGCCGTGGCCCCAGCTGTCAGCCTCTCCACTTATAGTACTCTTTCGATGGAAGTCATTCCTTAACCATGTTAACCACGCCGCGCAGAGAGCACCAGGGTGGTGGACGACGGTGAGGCCTACGAAGGGGACGGCACGGAGCCGGGGAAGACACGGTAGTGGATGCCCATGCGGAGAGGAGTACGAGGGTTCACTGGTTTGGCTGTGGTGTGAGGCTGCCATCATCGTAGGGCCTGGCCAGCGGTGAGAGTAGTAGGGGTGGTGAGGCTTTCGCGGTAGCACAGCCGGCCACGGGAGGCAGGAGCAGGCGGTCTCGCCGGCGCTGGTTTGGGCGGCTGGTGCAAGAAGAGCAGCCATTGAAGAAGCACCAGGACCGTTCGATTCAAATCCAACGGTCATTGCCTCTAGAATCGTTTGTTGACTAAGTTAACAAGCCCTGCGTACGCGTCAACTTAGTAGGCCCACAAGCCAGCCTCCCAACCGGTGCGCCCCAGATGTCAGTGGGAGGAATCATTTTTTTCGCGTAATAAGGAGGTAGTTGATTGCGTGCGGCCAGGCCAGCGAAGGGAGTAGGGTGGGCCGGTGAAGCCTGCGCGGTATCACAACGGGCCACAAGAGGTGGGAGCAGGCAGTCCCGCCGGCACTAGTTTAGGCGGCTGGAGCAGGAAGATCAGAGATTGAAGAAGCATGTCGGCCGTTGGATGGACATCCAACAGCAACTGCTACTAGAATCGTGTGTTGACTAACAAAATCTTGCGTAAACAAGTCAGCCTCGAAATCTGTAGCGTGTACAGCCCATTTGCTATTATTTTTATAATTTTTACTCATTTTCTAATTCATATGGAATTTATTGCAGCCCATTTTCCATTTTTAAAATTGCTGCCCATTTTCTGGTCAGTACGGGGGTAAAAAAATTGAACTAAATATGTGCGAAATTTTGAAAATTCGTAATTTTTTGCTGGGGAACAAAATATTCTTAATCCAAAAATTAGTAGCCATACTAAAATAAATTTGAAAATAAATTAGTACTATGTCATGTTAAATCCAATAAAATATAAAATATCAGTGAAGAACAAAAACAAAAAAGAAACTAATTTCCCATTTGCTATAAATTTTTTTGGAATTTTCAACCACTTTGATATTACTTTTAACAGACACTGACCATACTCTTTGGCCAGGCCGGAATGCATACCTCCTTGTCTTGAAAAATTTGCAGCCCAGTAAGTCGGAGAAAACAAATAGGCCTAGCTTGGGTGTTCTTCAAAAAGAAATATTGGGCTACCTATTTCCCAAAGAAAAAACTGTTGGGCTGGTCATGTTGTTAGACGGGCCGCAAAGACCGCACAATCCAATTTATAGCCTACTCCTCCGAATTACTACACAAAAAAAGTTGTGCAATTCTGTCATTAATTGACTATACGTTGAAAATGATGTGGGTCCCAGATATCAGCAGAGTGGATTAGAGTAAAAAAATGAGGGGTGCATCAGAGTAGTAAAAGAGGCGCTTGCTTGTGTTCGGGAGTGGACCTGGTGGGTCCGTACTGTCATACTCACAACTACAGTCCTCTCCCGATTCACTATGTTGACAGGGCCGGACAGCGGCGCCGCGGCGAGCACACCAAGGCGGAGAATAAAGTGTTGTCGCCAATGTGTTGGGCTGGGTTGGACATTCTTATTGAAAAATAAAAATGGACTGAAACTATTTACGACGTTGACTATGATTTGCATGGGTCCGCTGGTTGCTGGAAGAAAATGGTGGGAGAAAGAAGACTGGTCGCTATCTTTGCCTAAGAATAATATCGACTGAATGTAATGACAGTATCGTAGGAAATAATATCCTCCTGTTAAATCCTGAATTTAAAGAACTGGTGCATGAGCATTTAGCTTTATTTATTTATTTACTTATTTATGTTTAGGGGAACATGAGCATGTACCTGGGTCGGATTCATGTGAGAGCCTCCCTTCCAGTTAATTATGGGCTCCTCTATTGGGCCTTCATCAGTGGGCTGCATGTTATCAACAAGTGAAAAATGTGTTCCATCGCAAAAATAGTATGCGCTACGTACGGTACGGGGCATTGAAGGATTGGACCGTGCAACGACTTCCAAAACATTGTGTTTGTCATTCTAACAACATATTTATTCAACCAACAGACGAAATATACTACTGATTGCACATTGAAAACATCAGCAGCAACAACCAGGGCTGGGGGTGCATTAGAAGCAGTAAGCAGGCCAGAAGAGTAAAGACGCAGCTCTCTCTTCCAAACCAAACATCAACCATCATTACAAAAGGGCTACCAAAAAAGAACAAGTGCATGCATCAAACTAAGTGAAGATCCTACTACACCAAGTGTACGCATCTAACTAACTGGCTAAGTTAGACTTTACTATTTATCAAGCTGTAGAGATTGGCTGACGGCTTGAACCAGATGGGTGCCTGACGGGGGAAACTCCGGCCAGTAGGTCGAAGTCTGATACTTGTGACCCTCTCTCTTACTTTGGGCTGCAGAGCATGGCGGCACATATCAGGGTATGATGCATGGAGAGACGCATGGTACGCTGTGTACACACAGTTTTGCCTGATGAATGAAACCGCGCTACCATCATTGATCCTTGCCGTCGGTTATCTCCTGGTTAATCGGATAATTTAGTCTGAGAAATAGAGAGCGTGTACCAAGGCTACTTACCAGCCCCCAGTCAAAAATTCCTGAAGGCCCAGAGAAGTTGGGATCCTGTTCAAAGACCTTGTAGTGACTGTAATTTTATTCCGCAAAACAACACGTCCGGTACATGCGAACGATCATCAATCGTTCGCCATCGTCTGATCGAGCCAGGAACCACCTGCAACTACCATGCCACTTTTCTTTGAAAGGTTTTGGGATTAGGAAGGGTAGGGACACCAGGCGGCCTACAACATCATATCAAGTTGGAGTCAAATAAAAAAGCGCTCTTAGTGTAGTCAATCTTAAGAACAACATGTTATGAGCATCAATATTTTTTCAGTAAATGTTGACAGTAATATAAGCAAGCCATCATGATATCATAGAAAGTAAACATACTGCTGTAACAGCCGTTTGTAGCGATGATTGGAGTAGGCTAGCAATACGTCCAGCCATAGAAGGAGTCGACAACGTAAATGAAGCCCTTGTGTTCAATGGCATCAGAGAACCATGGAGGATGTATGATCCTTACCTACTATGGACGTGCAGATTTATCCACTTACCGAAGTGACCTGTCAGATAGGCGAGACCGCGGTTGAAGAACACAATTAGCCTGAAGTCTTTATAATTTGCAGATCTTGTGGGCACTTGGCAGATTACAACCTTGAGCAAATAAAACTTGGTATCATGTTGGCTATTGTAAGATTCCGAGTATTCTGGGCCGCGATGCCAAAGCAGTGCAGTGTTAATCAAAGGAAGGGGGATCAATCGCCGGGTGTAGACCTCCACGAGCATTCAGCTGTCGCGACCGTCAACGAGCATCATCCAAGACGTGTTCATGCCGACCAAATACATACCATTAATGTAGTTGAGCGTGACAGGGATCGGATCGCAGTCAAGGGGGTTGATGCTCGCCACCCTACGATCGTTATGCTGCGTGACACGCCATTTCTGAAGATCAGGCGGCATCAGCAAGCAAGGAGCTGGCTCAAAAAGCTCAGGCCTGAGGGCTTTGAGTAAACGGTACAGCCCCGATGAGCACGCCGCGAGAGGCATGGTACTGAGATTGTCCACACGCGAAACAATGAGCTAGATTACCTCTGTGGGGAGTGAATTCCAGCCACTCTTTTGGCGGACGCTGCTCAGTTCTTCCGTTGTTAGTGCTTGGGTTTCGGACAAGGGGGGAGGTGCCTTAGCGGGGATGGAAGATTGGATGAGATTATGTGCGGACAAAGATGGAGAAGCGAATATGTGTTGCGGGAAGTGGACAGGTGATGATGACTACATCACACCGCTTGACTTACGAGACACATACCAGCAGCGTAGGGTCATATCGATGCCAGACAACTTGCTTGAGTGATCATAGTACTGGTACTCCCTACAGTACCTACTACTATGCCCTAACTTGCTTGAGTAGAGTAGTAGTGGAGTAGGACTGGAGGAGTAGTATATTCTAATCTAAAATAGCTACAAAGTTCAATGCCCGAGCATGGAACGACTATGAACCGCCATCGGTGCTAACTCCAATGCCCAGCAAATGTTCGCAGGGAGACATGGCAGTTGCAAATGCCTGCGACGCAGTTACAATACGTGTGTAAGGGTGGCGGTTTTATCAAATACTATGGCTTAAAAATAGGCCACCATCAGATGGAAATCTGACGGTTACATGGGATTTGCCAGGATTGAGCTCGTGGCGAACAATCGCCAGATATCATTACTAAAAAAAGGTTAAAACACCCGGGGCTATAACTTGCACCGGCTGACCACTAACAATGATACTAACATAGTTGTAAAATGGTCAAAGACCATGTCTACGTGGTGTTTGGAATTATATGCAGAAAAATTAGCAAGATGCCCGTGCATTGCACGGAACATCAAGATGCATTTTTTTTACAAAACACCTGTTGTGATTGACCGATGCAGGAGTAATCCCATATGTAAAAACTAATGATATCTTGAGAATTTTATCGGAAAATGGTATGTCTACCATTTCATCGAAAAAATGACATCTCAAGAAAGATGAAAGATAAGGTGAGGAGGAGTGGGGCGTGGTGGTGACTGGTGGTCGGACTAGGCGGAGGCATGGGGATGGACGGCGCCGGCAGCGGCCACCATGCTAGATTGTTCCAGAGACTTCCTTTTTTAATTGCTTAGCAATGAGGTTGTGGGAGATAAGGATGAATGAGGCAAGGCCTTATCTGTAAATGTGGAGAGAGGTGCGGGTATCTTTTATAAAATTGTCATTGTTTGCTTTCTTTCCGTCAGATATAGATCGGATGGTCTATATTATAAGATGGCAAGCACACAATCATCACCAACTTGGTTTTTTCTCTACTCCTACTCCTATAAAAGACTCAGTTGGTGATGATGGTGTGTCTGCCATCCGCAATTTCTGACCATTAGATCTGCATCTAACGGCTGTGATGTAAGTTATGGCCTTTTGCAACAATTCCCACTTCTCTGCTCCAGTTTACACAAAACCCCTTAGTATCTTGAAACCAACCACATTCCTCCCTTACTTCATCAAAACAGCCCAAATAATATATTTGGAGTGAAACATAAGATATTTTTAGTGATATGTATATCAAAACTAAACTGTTTTCTTTCAAATTTGTGAATATGTATTATTCAACTTTGGATCCGTTGCAATGGACGGGCTCATTGTTATAAAGGTTTATCTCTTGCATTGTAGAGACTAGGGAGGATCACCATCTACTGCTTCGTGGGCTACTCCTGTGCTCCATTCGGCGACCGCAATGTCCCCTACAACAACTCCCTCCTGCGCTCCATTCGGCGGGCGCTGTTGAAATTTGGGGAGCGCACTCTAGCGACTGCTGGCAGCGATGACTTCACCGACGACGACTTCTTCCTCGACCTAGGCAACCTCTTCCTCAACGACATGTGCGACAACCTCAACGCCAACGGTGCTGCTCCTGTTGCACCGTATGTGTTTCTGTCCTTCCTATTTGAAATCGTGGTAGAATTCATGTTTCTAGTCTGTGTCCTAGATTCGATCTGTTCATCTACTATGCTACTCCACATGATTAGTTTAATCTCTGTTATAGCGATCATGATTTATTTGGTGCTTATTCAGACTAAATCTCGTAGTAACTTGCTCATATATTCAACTGGCACACCATCCCCTATAGCCACTCCCGTTTCATGGACGGCCTGGTCGATGCCTCCAAGGAGCCCTTCGTCTACTGCTATGAGTGCCCGATGCCGTTTTGGGGCTCGCCGGTGGACCTCGTGTATCACCTCACGTAGGCGTCCGTCTATCACTACTGGCCCGCGGCGAAGAACATTAAGTACGAGACGTGCTACCCGTTCACCGTGCCGGAGTCGTTGGAGGATCACCGCCGCCTGCTAGTCTCGGAGGAGGACTGAGGGAGTCCTGGATTAGGGGGTCTCTGGACAGCCAGACTATATCCTTTGGCCGGACTGTTGGACTATGAAGATACAAGATTGAAGACTTCATCTCGTGTCCGGATGAGACTCTACTTGGCGTGGAAGGCAAGCTAGACAATACGGATATGTATATCTCCTCCTTTGTAACCGACCTTGTGTAACCCTAGCCCCCTCTGGTGTCTATATAAACCGGAGGGTTTTAGTCCGTAGGACAACATACAATCATACCATAGGCTAGCTTCTAGGGTTTAGCCTCTCTGATCTCGTGGTAGATCAACTCTTGTAATACTCATATCATCAAGAATAAATCAAGCATGACGTAGGGTTTTACCTCCATCAAGAGGGCCCGAACCTGGGTAAAACATCGTGTCCCCTGCCTCCTGTTACCATCCGCCTTAGACGCACAGTTCGAGACCCCCTACCCGAGATCCGCCGGTTTTGACACCGACATTGGTGCTTTCATTGAGAGTTCCTCTGTGTCGTTGCCATTAGGCTTGATGGCTCCTACGATCATAGATAGCGATGCAGTCCAGGGTGAGACTTTTCTCCCCGGACAGATCTTTGAGTTCGGCGGCTTCGCACTGCGGGCCAACTCGCTTGGCCATCTGTAGCAGATCGAAAGTTACGCCCCTGGCCACCAGGTCAGGTTTGGAAGCTTAAACTACACGGCCGATATCCGCAGAGACTTGATCTTCGACGGATTCGAGCCCCTGCCTTGTGCGCCATGCGGTCACGATGAGTACGATTTAGCTCTACCATCGGACCGTGTTCAGGAGATCGCACCGGCAGCCGCTCCGAGCCTCAATTCGGAGCCAGTTGCGCCATCCGTGGACGGGTGGACAGACCCCGCCATGGAGGCCGTATCCTCTGCGGCGATCGAGCCGAATATCGACTTTACCCTTCACAAGAGCCGTGTTGCCAAACTGCCGGATCCTTCTCCGGCCACGGACTCTGAACCGCTTGCGCCCGTTCCTGTCGAATCCGATTGGGCGCCGATCATGGAGTTTACCTCCGCGGATATTTTTCATCACCCACCCTTTGGCGACATACTGAACTCATTAGGGTCTCTCTCCTTGTCAGGAGAGTCCTGACCGAACTACGTCCGGAAGGATTGGGATGCGGATGATGAAGAAATTCGCCGCCCACCCACCACCCACTTAGTAGCCACTGTCGAGGACTTAACTGACATGCTCGACTTCGACTCCGAAGACATCGACGATATGGATGACAATGCAGGAGACGAGCAGGGACCACTTCCCATAGGGCACTGGACGCCCACTTCATCACATGACGTATACATGGTGGACACACCCAAAGAAAATAATGACGAGGAACAGAAGGACGCAGCGAAGGGTGGTTCCCTCGAGAAGCAGTCAAAGCGGCGGCGTAAACGCCGCTCCAAATCCCGCCTCGGCAGAAATAACGATCATATAGACCCAACGGTAGAGCAGGGTGAACCATTGCCCGACCACGGCAACACGGAAAATCAAGCCGAACAACCCAACCCTGTCGAAGATAACAGTCCGGGCGACATCACACCGGACAGATGCCAGGAGCAACATAACGCCCACCAAAGGCTTGTTGCCACGGCAAGGAGCCTGAAAAAACAGAAGCAAAGGCTCAAGGCTGCACAAGACACACTCAAAATCAAATGGAGTGAAGTACTCAACACTGCAATGAAGTATGACAGTAATCGCCACACCAAGAGCCATCCGAAGCGAAAGTTGCTACCTGAATTTGATGAGGAGGCCTTAGATCTTCCACAATTAAAAAATAAAACGGCCATCCGGTCGGATAGATGACCTCATAGCCAACATAAAGCGGCAAACGACGCCACACATAAACCAGTACGCGATCCGCGTAAGGGCTCACATCAAAAGGACGGCGCAACCAGATCCATCTATGGACCACGCAGGCGCGCTCCAACATACAATGCAACACAACAAACATCCGAACACCACGGTACACCCAAATACAGGGGTGCCGCACACCCTCTATGTTTCACTGACGAGGTACTGGATCATGAATTTCCAGAGGGATTCAAACCCGTAAACATAGAGGCGTACGACGGAACAACAGACCCTGGGGTCTAGATTGAGGACTACATCCTCCATATCCATATGGCTCGAGGAGATGATCTCCACGCTATCAAGTACTTACCCCTCAAGCTCAAAGGGCCAGCTCGGCACTGGCTTAAAAGCCTCCCCGAAAACTCCATCGGAAGCTGGAAAGAGCTCGAAGACGCCTTTCGGGCAAATTTTCAAGGGACATATGTCCGACCACCGGATGTAGACGATTTAAGTCATATAACTCAACAGCCCGATGAGTCAGCCCGAAAACTTTGGAACATGTTCCTCACTAAAAAGAACCAAATAGTTGACTGTTCGGACGCCGAAGCCTTAGCAGCCTTCAAGCATAGCGTTCGGGACAAATGGCTTGCCAGACACCTCGGTCAAGAAAAGCCAAGAACAATGGCAGCATTAACAAGCCTCATGACCCGTTTTTGCGCGGGCGAGGACAGCTGGTTAGCCCTATGCAGCACCAGCGACCCAAGTACATCCGAAGTCAGGGATGGAAACGGGAAATCATGACGTAGCAAGAATAAACGCCGGAATAAAGAAGACAGCCCGAAGAGCACGGCGGTAAATGCCGGATTTAGAAGCTCTCGGCCAGGGCAGCAGAAGCCGCCCTCCAAAGGCATCAGAGACGAATTGTCCAGCCTAAACAAGATTCTGGACCAAATATGTCAGATCCATAACACCCCTGATAAACCTGCAAATCATACCCACAGAGAATGTTGGGTCTTCAAACAGTCCGGCAAGCTCAACGCCGAACACAAGGGGCAGGATACACCAAGTGAAGATGAGGACGAGCCTCGCAAGCAAAGCACAAGGGAACAGAAGAAATTCCCACCAGAAGTCAAAATAGTCAACGTGTTACACGTGATAAAAGGGAGAGACAAAGCGGCACCTTTAGAGGAACATGCCCCAGGGCCTATCACCGCGGAGCTCCGCCACTGGTCGTCCCAACCGATCACCTTCGACCATCGGGATTACTTGGCAAGTATCCGGCGTGCAGGATGTGCTGCCTTGGTATTAGATCCAATAGTTGATGGATACCACTTCACCCGAGTCCTGATGGACGGCGGTAGCAGTTTGAATCGGATATACCAGGACACAATCCGCAAAATGGGGATAGACCCAACAAAAATTTGCCGCAGCAATGCTACCTTTAAAGGAGTAACGCCAGGCCCGGAGGCCCACTGCAGGGGCTCCCTGCTACTAGAGGTTATATTCGGCTTCCCCGATAACTTCCGCAGCGAAAATTTAACTTTCCACGTCGCTCCGTTCCAAAGTGGCTATCAAGCACTACTCGGACGCGAAGCTTTCTCTCGCTTTAACGCAATACCGCATTACACTTCCCTCAAGCTCAAGATGCCCAGTCCACGCGGCATCATTACAGTAAATGGAAATATTGAGCGCTCCTTGCGCACCGAAGACGGTGCGGCCGCCTTGGCCGCCGCACACTAAACGGCCTCACCAACTCAAGCATTTGATAGGTCATTAAGACCACGGACACGGCTAGATGAGTCCGGCTCAGCTATATGTAATTACTACAGGTTTGATGGCTATACCCCTATTACAATACAAGGGGCTCAACGCGCGTGCAAAAGTGGCAATAAGGCTCACCTTTACTCATTTCAACTATATATTGTTTATTTAGTATAACTTGACTTTTGCACGGCAACATTTCAATTAAGTTCCTCTCTTTTTCAGATGACCATCGTGCTACACCCGTCCAGGATACGGCACAACGGAGACACAGGTGCAGACGTGCAACAGGGACCCGTTCCAAGGATTCTTTGTAGATTAAGACCCTGCGTAAACCTTTTTTACTGTCTCTTGTTGATTTACATCCCTCGGATTCTCAGTACAACCGAGAAGGATGCTGACGTCTTGGCATGTGGCCACGCCAGAATAATGCACGTACCTGGACACCAGGGGCTTATTACAAAGGGTACTATTTAGACCCGGTTTACACCATAAAGACCGAATACCTTAGGGAGTGTTCGGCGTCGCGAGTTTGGCCTTATATGCATCAGCTCCGAATCATGTCTTTGGTCAAATGTTGGGTTTGCCCGGCTCCTGTGTTTTGCTGCCTTACGTTCCGCTCTATCGGCTAAGGCGGCACTAGGAGAACTACTGCGATTGTGCCCTGGTTCATCCGGACGAGCACCTCAGTAGAGAAAGCCGAAAACTGACTGTCATGATATAGCGTGAGACTGGTCAACCACTCAATGACCTATTGGAATCTTTGGGATTCCTCTGCATTAACGAAGGGCCGTTTCCCGGCCAGGCATGTACGGACCCCGAATCCGGACGAGTGCGGAGCCACCAGGGGCTATATAGTAGCCCCACTGTCAAACTCCTATGGCTAAGTGAAAGTGTTAAAGCATTATAGTCCGGTTGCCTAGTTCGTTGCGCTATCACCTCCTTATTAGGACCAAGACGTTGGATTAAGTGTGAATATGCGTCTTCTGCGAACACCCCCGCATTATATGCGTGGGGGCTGAAGCCGACGACTGCAATCTTTCAGGTTATATACATGTATACATAAACGGCCGCACATGAGGCATCACAATACTTTCGGGCAAAAGTATAAATACAGCCTTGATAAATTCAATAAAACGTTGTTTTTACAATGGGAATACATGTCACTCAAACATAACATTCTTCGAGCACCGGGCCTCTATCCTACGAGCGCCCTCAAGAACTTCTTCAAAATAGTGCTCGGCAGCCACTCGGCCTATGGCCGAACCCTGCACCGCGACAGTGGTGGAATCAATCTCCGCCCAGTATGTTTTGACACGGGCAAGGGCCATCTGCGAGCCTTCTATGCACGCCGACCTCTTCATCGCATTAATGCACGACACCGCACCAAGGAACTGCTGCACCAAGCTAAAATAGTTGTTCGGCTTTGGCCTTTCCGGCCACAGATGATCCACGACAGACCTCATGGCGAGTCCAGACAATCTATTGAGTTCAGCCCATTCGGCAAGCTGATCAGTCAATGGAAGCAGACGCTCTGGAACGTTAAATTGCGACCAGAACAGCTTGTCCACTTCATGATCTGTCTGATCTCGGAAGTATTCGGTCGCATCGACAGCGCTCGCCGCTAAGTCCAAATATGCGTCGGCTGAACTCCACAGTCGATCCAGAGGGGCATATCGCGGATTGCCGAACTTCCTCCGCAGCATAAAGGGCTTCCCAGCCACAATGTCCCCAGCTTCACGCAGTTCCTCCTTCTTCGCTCTCATTGTAGAGCGGGTGTCTTTGGTCGCCATTGTGGCCTTTTCAAGGTCCGTAGCCTTCGCCAGGCTTTCTTCCTCAAGAAACTGGCAGCGGTCGGCAGTGTCTTTTAACTTTACGGCCATTTCGGCCATTTTCTCTTTGCTCTCTCTATGAGCGGCCTTCTCGGCATTCAACTCTTTGGCCGCCTTCAAAGCGGCCGCATTACTACTCCTTGCTTGCTCCTTGGCTCGGGCAAGCTCCGCCCGCAGGGCCTCCACGGTGGCAGCTCCATCTGCAGTCACAACATATTAAAGATACTGGCATCACGCTACTCTTACTATGTGACATTCACTATAAATATCACCTACCTTGTGCCTCGTCAAGCCGCTTGTTAACAAGCTCGATGTCGGCATCCGCCGCATCCAGTCGCCGTTTTAGTTCGGCAACCTCGTCTGTCCGGCTAGCCACCGGAGCTTCAGACACCTGCACTTAATGGCAGTCTGGTCATTACCTGGGACTATGATCCTCTATTCGCCGCCGTTCTCGACGACAACCAGAGTCTTAGGGGCTATTATCTACACAGGGGCACCTAAAAATGTGCGGTACTACCACAAACGCATATCATCCCACGTACCTCAAAGCCCGTCAGTAGACTCATAAAGGCTTCACGCAACCCGTTTTCGGTGGACGAAATCCTTTCAATCACCATACACATTAATGTACGGTGCTCTTCTGAGATAGTCACTCGCTCTAGCAGACCCTTTAGTACGTCCGACCGCATACCAAGTGGTGCCGGACTCTTTTGATTGCTCTCTTCAAGAGCCGGATACTGAGGGCTTCGGGTGACCATGGGATTACCTTCTGGCCTTGCCGGATCCGGAGAAACTCCACATGACGACACTTCAAGGTCGCCCGCTTCTTGAGCCAGGGAGTCCAGAGGAGGCGTTTCGCTCTCCATCATCTCCGGAAGAAGATCCCCTGAAGACGAGCTCTGCTGAGAAGGGCTCAGATCCGAACTGCAAGATAGATGCTTCGGTTATCTTCCTCAGAAGTAAGGTAGTATATCTTCACTATTAAGTACTTTTTGATTACTTACAGCTCGTTAGAGGGCTGATCCCCACACGAACTTTGTGCGGCAAGAGCATCCTCCGAGGCGGGACCCTCTGGTGGAGTTTTCTTCTCCCGTTTGGAAACCTTGGTTTCTGGGTCATCAGAGGTAGTCCTCTTCCTCCCCCGGGGCGAGGGAATGTCAGATTCCTTCCCTTGGTTATCCTCCCTCATGGAGGCGCTCGTTCCCTCGGTTGGAATAGGTAGCGGTGGGGGCCCGCTTTCGCCCTCTTTATTCCCCCCTTCATCTTCCTTTGAGGGCACCAGGCAAGGTGCTGGCTCGAGCATCTTTTCCAGCACCGGATTGTCCAAGTCTTCAGGAAGGGGGGCCAAACACCGGATCATCTTCGCCTTTGTTATCCAGTCCTGGTCAAAAAGCGATTCTTCAGAATGACGTCATGATAAATGAAAGATAGTGTGTTCGGCTAGAGGATTACTTACTTGGGCCGCGGTGCGGTTGCTGCTTAGGCCCACGTCCTCGGAGGTGTCCGGACACTCTATTTGGGGTCCGAAGAATGACTTGTACATCTCCTTGTGTGTCAGGCCGAGGAAATTCTGAATAGCGCACGGTCCTTCTGGGTTGAATTCCCACAGGCGGAGGGGCCGACGTTTGCAAGGCTGGACTTGATGAACCAACATGACTTGCACTACCATAACTAAACTAAAATCTCCCTCAAAGAGATCCGGATGCGGCTCTGTAGTATGGGCACATCCTTGGCTGGACCCCAGCTCAGCCCCCTGCTGATCCATGACATCAGTTGTGGTGGAGGGCCCGAGCGAAAGGCGGGGGAAGCTACCCACTTGGCACTTTTGGGAGCGGTGATGTAGAACCACTCCCGTTGCCATAATCCGAACACCTCTGGAAAGGAACCTTTTGGCCACGGAGCTCCGGCAATCTTGCTTATTAATGCACCCCCGCACGCTGCATACTGCCCCTCGACCGTCTTCGGCTTCACGTCAAAGGTCTTGAGCCACAGGCCGAAGTGAGGGGTAATGCGGAGGAAGGCCTCACATACGACAATAAATGCCGAGATGTGGAGAAAGGAATCCGGGGCTAGGTCATGGAAATCAAGCCTGTAATAGAACATCAAACCCCTAATGAAGGGATCCAGAGTGAGGCCTAGTCCTCAAAGGAAGTGGGAGATGAACACGACGTCTTCATTGGGTTCAGGAGTAGGGACGACCTGCCCTCGGGCAGGCAGCCGATGCGAAACTTCGGCGGTCAGGTATCTTGCCTCCCTCAACTTCTTGATATCCTCTTCCGAGACGGAGGAGGGCATCCACCGGCCCTGGAGGCTGGATCCGGACATGATTGAAGGTCCGAAGCACCTGACCTAGGCTTTGGGTGTTAGAACTCGAGGCGGGGGAAGGATTTGATTGAGCACGGGAGGAAAAAAAGTAAAAGCCTTGTCCCTTTATAAAGAGGGTGAATATCAAGCGTCCTCCTCGTGGCCATTTGGGACTTGCCTAAAATCTAGGAGTCCTAAGCACGGTTGGGTTACCCATGCCCGTATTGATGAGAATCCCGTAATAAGGGGGACACGATCTCTGCTTTGACAAGACGTGTCAAGAAACTGCCTCGCGTTATGTGCGGTGCTAGTTAAAGGAAACGGTTCGAATAATCACCGGGCCATGGCATAATGTCATGTTGCCAAAACGTGTCAGCAGATTAGATTTTTGGAAATATTATTCTCTCTACGGTGGTATGTGGAACTTATTTTGCAGGGTCGGACACTATCCTTGTATTCAAATTCTTCCGTGGTGTATTCGGAGGAGGAACCCTCCTTGCAATGCCGAAGACAATACTGCGCACCAGACTCATCGTCATTGAAGCCTGGTTCAGGGGCTACTGAGGGAGTCCTGGATTAGGGGGTCTCCGGACAGCCGGACTATATCCTTTGGCCGGACTGTTGGACTATGAAGATACAAGATTGAAGACTTCGTCTCGTGTCCGGATGGGACTCTACTTGGCGTGGAAGGCAAGCTAGACAATACAGATATGTATATCTCCTCCTTTGTAACCGACCTTGTGTAACCCTAGCCCCCTCTGGTGTCTATATAAACCAGAGGGTTTTAGTCCGTAGGACAACATACAATCATACCATAGGCTACCTTCTAGGGTTTAGCCTCTCCGATCTCGTGGTAGATCGACTCTTGTAATACTCATATCATCAAGAATAAATCAAGCATGACGTAGGGTTTTACCTCCATCAAGAGGGACCGAACCTGGGTAAAACATCATGTCCCCTGCCTCCTGTTACCATCCGCCTTAGACGCACAGTTCGGGACCCCCTACCCGAGATCCGCCGGTTTTGACACCGACAAGGACGACAGCGTCTTCCTCTTGATCATGGGCACCGGCGAGGCCCGCGCAGGCCGCCACCCCGTCTCTGTAGTGTGTGTCAGGGGTGGCGCCGCTAACGCTGACACTGACATGAGGCCGATGTACGGGTGTGTGCTCACTATTACTACCCCTCGGAGGTACGTGGGCGGTGACACTGGCTACATCAAGCTGACTAGGACTGTGCCGAGCTGGGACCTTCTCGCCGATGTGGACATGGAAGACGCATGGCATGATTTGACCCCCAACAATGTGCGCAGGGCCTCCAAGGAGGTTCACATGGACATATGCATTACCAAGTTAAATGTTGATCATTAGTCTTCGCTCAATGTAATCCGTTGTCTAAGCATGTGGAGACTTCCATGCATGATCTTGCTCTATTGGAGTATCGCGCATGAATAAAAGTGTATCCATTTATGGTTTAGTCTAGAATCTTCCATGTATGAAATTTTTACTACAATACTGGTGAAAGACTTATGATGAACCATTTCTTACATCTCCTCTGCCCCCTTCCAAGTCATCCTTATTTAATCCCTCCGTCTAGGTGTATAAGGGCATGGTTAATACTTAATAGTATAGCCAACTGTTGACTATAAGAAAGTGCCATGTCATCTGTAGCCAACATATATAACAATCGATACTCAAAAACTAATTCTTAAAGATCATTTCTTTCAAAGCACAATAAGTGTTATTTCTTCACAAGTTTTGGATGCAGGTTGAACAGCTGAACGATTTTGTTTGCAAAAGATACTTTTTTTTATCTATTTCACCCAGATGTTTGTGAGCTCTAGAGATGAAATAATATCCGAAGAAACCTATTGATACCTGTTACACATAAGATGACCTCCACATCCTTTGTCAAAATAAACAACTCCCCGATCAATGCATTTCACTGTTCCGTGCAACGCACGGGCACCTTACTATAGATTAGTACGACCAAAAATTGAACTAACATTATATATAGTACGATAAATGCTGATGCATGTCACCTAAAATTATATCATTGAAAACTATGTTCAAATACGAATCCAACGATATAGTTTTGTTGACATGCACTAACATTTTGTCAGTTAAATCTTCAGTCAAATTCAATGGGGGACTAATAAACCACGACCGATGTAGTACTAGTGTAGAGGGGGCACTGCACGCGAGTCTCACCCCGCTCATGGCGTGGCAGTAAAGCCGTCATATCAAAAAACCCAACCACTCCTAGTAATAAGTGGCCTAGTAAAATAAACAGACAAGCAACCATCACATCCCTTCATCTTTTTTGCATTTCATCTCTCTGCATTTACTTTCTCCGGTTCATCTTGCACACTCGATCCCTAGCTACTACTCCTAGTATCCCGAGCTACTACTCCTAGGGTCAGTACTACTGGCGGCTTAAAAATTAAGCCGTCTCTTCCCCAGCTTTTCCCATAAAACTAGTCACAGTGGAGAGTAACATTAAGGCGCCTCACTCATTTATTTGGGCCTCTGAAGTACTGCTAGTACCTCTGTCCTGGTTTATTCGTCACCATTGTAATTTGTGCTAAATTTTGACCAAAGATTTAACTGATAAAATGTTAGTGCATGTGACATGCACTAACATTTCATTAGTTAAATTTATGATCAAAAATTGACACAGATTACAATGGGGACCAATAAACCAGGACGGAGGTAGTAGTTATGGGATTACTAATCTAGAAGCCTAAAAGAACTGGCCCCTGGTACTCCTACTAGTAGTAGTACTCAAGTTGGAATTCCAATTGCACGTCACAACTTGTTAGGCAAAAAATTCAATACAGGGTGTAGGAAGAGGTTTGGGAATTTGCATGCCGTTCTGACCAGTGAGATACTTCGTACAAAGTATGGCAGAGAAATAACCACAGAGAAGGAAGCTAAAAGTAAACAATCAAACAAGAATTTTTGCATTTGTTTTGCATTGAATCGTTTGAAAAGCTTGACTAGTGCTGTTTTTCTACTGTTACAAACCGCATCGTAATGTTAAAACATGCATTTGCACGTACATAAGTAAAAGTAGTACTCCCTCCGCCTAGGTGTATAAGTCTTCCCTCGTTCTTGGTCACAGTGCACAACCAAATATGACTTATTCACCTGGATGGAGGGAGTAGCACAGTCTGCAAGCATATTGTAGGATCGAAAGTATGTCTAGAGGGGGGGGGTGATTAGACTACTTGACCAAATAAAAACTTAACCTTTTCCCAATTTTAGTTCTTGGCAGATTTTAGCTATTATAGGACAAGTCAAGCAATCATCACACAATTCAAGAAAGCATGCAAAGAGTATATTGGCGGCGGAAAGTAAAGCATGCAACTTGCAAGAATGTAAAGGGAAGGGTTTGGAGAATTTAAACGCAATTGGAGACACGGATGTTTTTCCCATGATTCGAATAGGTGGTGCTATCCTACATCCACGTTGATGGAGACTTCAACCCACGAAGGGTAACGGTTGCGCGAGTCCACGGAGGGCTCCACCCACGAAGGGTAATGGTTGCGTGAGTCCACGGAGGGCTCCACCCACGAAGGGTCCACGAAGAAGCAACCACCCACGAAGGGTCCACGAAGAAGCAACCTTGTCTATCCCACCATGGCCATCACCCACGAAGGACTTGCCTCACTAGCGGTAGATCTTCACGAAGTAGGCGATCTCCTTGCCCTTACAAACTCCTTTGTTCAACTCCACAATCTTGTCGGAGGTTCCCAAGTAACACCTAGCCAATCTAGGAGACACCACTCTCCAAGAAGTAACGAATGGTGTGTAGGTAATGAACTCCTTGCTCTTGTGCTTCAAATGATAGTCTCCCCAACACTCAACTCTCTCTCATAGGATTTGGATTTTGTGGAAAGAAGATTTGAGTGGAAAGCAACTTGGGGAAGGCTAGAGATCAAGATTCATATGGTAGGAATGGAATATCTTGGTCTCAACACATGAGTAGGTGGTTCTCTCTCAGAACATATGAGTTGGAATTGTGTATGTGTTCTGATGGCTCTCTACACGAATGAAGAGGAGGTGGAGGGGTATATATAGCCTCCACACAAAATCCAACCGTTACACAAAGTTTTCCAATCTCGGTGGGACCGAATCAACAAACTCGGTCGGACCGAAAAGGTAAACCTAGTGACCGTTAGAGATTTTCGGTGGGACTGACATGCAACTCGGTAGGACCGATATGGTTAGGGTTTGGGCATAACGTAATCTCGGTGAGACCTATTACACAAACTCGGTGAGACTGAGTTTGGTAATAAGCTAACCAGAGAGTTGGTCAGGAAAACTCGGTGGGACCGATTTGCTCTTTCGGTGAGACCGAAAAGTTACAAAAAGGAAACACTTAATTTACATTGCAATCTCGGTGGGACCGATTCGCTCTTTCGGTGAGACCGAAAAGTTACGAAAGGGAAACAGAGAGTTTGTAATCCCATCTCGGTGAGACCGAGATCCCTATCGGTAGAACCGAATTGCTAGGGTTTGGCAGTGGCTTATGACAAGTGAAACTCGATGGCGCTGGATAGAAAGAATCGGTAGGACCGAGTTTGGCTTAGGGTTTAGGTCATATGTGGATATGGGAAAGTAGTTGAGGGTTTTGGAGCATATCACTAAGCACATGAAGCAAGAGGCTCATTAAGCAACACCTCATCCCTCCTTGATAGTATTGGCTTTTCCTAAAGACTCAATGTGATCTTGGATCACTAAAATATAAAATGAAGAGTCTTGAGCTTTTGAGCTTGAGCCAATCCTTTGTCCTTAGCATTTTGAGGGTTCCACTTTCACATCCATGCCATGCCAATCATTGAGCTTTCCTGAAATAGTCATCTTGGAATAGAATTAGCTCAATGAGCTATATGTTGTTATGAATTACCAAAACCACCTAGGGATAGTTGCACTTTCAATCTCCCCCTTTTTGGTAATTGATGACAACATATAGATCAAAGCTTCGACAAATGATAATAAGCATGAAATATATCGTCGCTTTGAGAAGTATGTGACAAGTAAGAGCTCCCCCTAAATTTGTGCATATTTAAAATTTGCTTTGGACTGCAAATGCACAAAGAGTTAGAGTCATGGGTTACTCTTCCATGTCACATACATCTTGGTGGAGCGCTTAAAATGATAAGAATGAAATACATGCACTCATCACCAAGAATAGTGAATGATCACATAAGATAGATAAGATAATAGCATTCACCAAGCATTAAGTGTAGCTTATGATCAAACACATGATCATCAATGTCTCACGAGCAAAGACATAGTATCTCAAGCACTCAAAAGCAAACAAAGTTCGAAAAACCACCAAATAAAGCAAGAGAGAAAAAAGCAACACTCTCTCTCTCTCGAAGCCTATGATCTATACATTTTTCCCCCCTTTGGCAACAAGTTACCAAAAAGTTCCTAGAGAATGCATAGTGCTAGATCGACGCTCAGGCTTGATCTTCTGGTGGTGGTGGAGTCCGGAGCACTCCAAGGACGAAGCCTTCTGTAGACGTGGTCGGAGTTGAGGCTGAAGTGGACGCTGGAGCTGGTGGAATTGAGGCTGTAGCTGGTGCAGAAGTGGTGGCTCTGGGGTCAGCAACTGGCACTGCAGACGACCTCGGACCTCGTGGCACTCTGGCAAAGGCATCAGTTGTAGTCTTGCCTCTCCTCTCCTGCATGTCATCCTGGAGCTGCTCCACTGCAGTCTGAATCTCTGTCACTTTGACATCCAAGTCATAGAACTTTTGTTCCATGATCCTCTCTAAGCTTGCCTGGTTCTGAGTTAGGGTGGCTAGTCCTTGCTCAATCTGCAGGGTGGATGCAATCAAGTAACCAAGCTGCTCTTGTTTGGTTTTCAGGAAATATTCAGATGCCTCCTCTTGAGTAGGCATCTTGGCAGCTTTCTCCTTCCTCACCTTCTCCTTCTTGGCTTGTGCTTGGGTAGATGATGGCTCATTCTCAGTCATGACCACTTGATTATCTTCAAAATCTGGACGGATGGGCAGGTGTTCCTTGTCCAATAAGTATATGCTCGTGCCCATATTAGGGTTGATGAGCTCCTGAATCTGTGGGGCATATCCACAGCTCCTCTTCTGGTCTGCTGCTGTCCTCTTGATTGTTTCAATCATAAGGCTCATGACTTTGAATTTCTGTGGCACGTCAAAGATATGAAGCAAGTTGATCGCGTGGCCCCTGATCATCTTGTGATCTCCGGACTTGGGCAATAGGGTGTGCCTAAGAATCCAGTTGATGGTTGGCAGCCCTGGCAGAAGATAGTGTACTGAGCCAAACTTGAACGTATCAAGTGCTTCATTTGGAATCTCCTTGTACATGTTTGACATTGAGTTGTGGTCCATCTTCTTCTTGGCATAAATGTCCAAGTCATCGTCATGCTCTTCTGGGGCATTAATTAGCTGAGCCCATTCAGCAACTGTAGACTGGTATCTCGTACCCTCTGACATCCATACAATCCTGCCATCTAGATAGAAATGGGCTGTGGAGTAGAACTGCATAATAAGTTCCTCGTTCCACTTTGTGAGCTTTTGCCCAACAAAGTCTGCTACTCCACAAGCATTGAAGCTGTCTTGCACTCCAGGATAGTGCTCTTCATTGTCCTTGATGTACTCCCAATCAACCCATCTCATGTCACAAACTATGGGCTTCTTGTCCAACAAAACTGTCTCATAGAAGTCCTGCTGTTCCTTAGTGTGAAACCTGTAATCAACAACAGTTCTTCTCCTTGAAGCATACGGATCTGCTTCTCTCCACTTCCTCAGCCCTGAGTCTCTTCTGAGCTTCATGTCCTCAGCCACAGGATGAGCATCATTGTGGTCTGGGATCTTGGGCTTGAGCTTTCTCAGAACATGCTCTTCATCATCTTCTTCAGCAGCTTCAGGCACCGGGCCTTGTTCTTTTCAGTTGCAGGTATGCTCCTCGTATTTCTCTTTGGAGCTGTCTTGACCTTTGATGCAGCCTTGGGTGCTTCCTTTGGCTTAGATGCAGTAGCCCCTGATTTGATAGCATCACCCATTAGCTTGGGTGCCTTAGGTGCTGGTGCAGCAACCTCTTCTTCTTCCTCTTCTTCCATGATGGAAGCCTTTCCAAGCACTCTGGCTACGGTCTTCTTGACCCTTTCCTTCCTTTTCTTTCCCTCAGCAGCAACTGGCTCTATGGGAGTGGGTTTCTCAGTTGAAGCTCTGGCCTTTGACATAGGCTGCCTGCCTGCTGGCCTTTTGACTTTCATCCCTGGCTTTGTGCCTTGAGCTGAGCCATGTTCCTTCTCAAGCACTACTCTCTTTGAAGTTGCTTCCTCTTTTGCCAGATAATCCTCATCCTCTGATTCTGAGGTTCTCTTCTTCCTCTGTTTGGTGGCAGCTTTAGGCAGATTGCTAGGAGTACTTCTGCTGCCATCATCTGAAGAACTTGAGGGACTAGTGCCCTCACTCATCTGCACTTGCTCTTCTGACATGTTCTGGCTATCACTTTGGTCTGACATGATGCAAACTCTGACTGCTGACCCTGTGAATAGGTTATAGATGAGATAGAGTGGATGAGCATCACAAAATGCAGAGATTTTTGCAAAAGAATAATTCAAAAACTTAGTTTTAGTTTCCCACTGAAAGCATCTCGGATCTACCGATTTCTAAACTCGGTGATACCGAAGCAGTTTTGGCACCTAAACTAGTGAACTCGGTCAGACCGAGTCACAGTTCGGTGGCACCGAGACTGCTAGGGTTTCACAGAGTTCCAAAATCGGTCACACCGATAAGTAATTCTCGGTCAGACCGAGTCTCACTTGTGCAATGGCATAAGCCAAATCGGTGGGACCGAGTTTTTTAACTCGGTGGGTCCGAGATGGTTTCGACGGAAACCTAACCCTAAAATTTTCGAATTAAACCTAATCTACGAGTTCATTGACTAGATAGAAGTTTAACAAACGCGGCAAGAATCATGATGATCACAATGTGCTAAGAATCGGATTGGGGAATAGCACAAAGATCGAGTCCATACCCTAGTTCGGCGGAGACTCGCTACGGCGGCAACGGCGGGGTTGAATTTCCGTTGACGGTGACGGAGACCAGCGACTGGAGGCGGCTGGCGGCAAGGAGACGATCCGGAGACCAAGTTGGCAGAGCAGGCTATCGCGCGGGCGAAGGGGTTCGGAGAAATTTCCAAATTTTTGCCCGTGACTATATATAGCCCGACCCTGTCGGTGTGACCGAATGGAACAACTCGGTGGCACCGAGATGCAAAACTGTATACAGTTGTTGCAACTCGATGTGACCGAATGGTTCAAATCGGTTGCACCGAGATCGAAAACCTAGATCAAGTTAATGATCTCGGTAGGACCGAAAGTAGGATATCGGTCAGACCGAGAATCATAAAGAGGTTTTGGAAGTTTAAGTCTATGACGAATCGGGGACTCCGAGCGCTCCTCACACAGAGTGGTTCGAATCTGACTTGATCAAATTTTGTGACGTAGCATGAATAGAGTTTGAGACGAGAAAAGCATAGATAGCTAGAGGAGGTTCTTAGGCATTCTTGTCCATCCACTTGGCAAAAGGAAATAAAACCAAACAATCGAAACAACAAGTGGATGTCCTCGAATGAGTAAAATATGCAACCAGCATGCTCACACAATAAGATGGCAAATGAAATATCTGACAAGGCATGCACAACCAATTCTAGCATCTATCAAGCAATTTGCGATGACAAGGTCATCTATATATGAGTATATTGACTTAGGAGTCAAGTGAGAACACTTGATCATAGGTCATACTCATCGTTTAAGCTCAAGTGGGGTTACCACTTTTACATAAAGCATTGTTGTGTTCACATCTTTAGAGTTGCTTTAGCTCAAGTCTTAGAGTAAAGCTCCCCCTAGATGTGATATCCCCCTTAGAGGGATGAACTAACCTCGGGTTTTGTCGATGATGACTTCATGTAGATGTTGAAGATGTGGATGCTCAATGTTGATGTAGATCACTTGGAGCTATCCATTTGAGTGAATTGCACTTTCAATACCTACATGGGTTAGTCCCACAAGGAACAAACAAGGATATCCATAGACATAGAGTGATGCACACACAAGATGATGTCCATGAATTTTTTTTAGGTTACCTTGTCCCTTGTCTTACCAACAAGAGGGTTTGTGACTCCTTGAACTAGTGCAAGATGTGGAAGTTGATTGCACTTGTTCTTGCCAAAATGATAAGAGTGAAGTATGTTGGCGGAGTCACCCTCAAGAACTCTCTAGTTCTTCTTCTTTTGGATCCACACCATCTTGATGGGAATCCTTGGAGTTGTAGTCGTACTTGATGAAGTGGAACTTGAAGTAGTCTTGGGAATCCACTTGACTAAGGTCTTAGGAGCTTCTTCAAATGCATCAATTTCCTCTTGAAGCTTGTCCTTGCCTTTTTGCTTGTAGTCTTGTGGTGGAAGATCATCTTGAGCTTGTGTCCCCTTGAAAGAAGTATCATACTTCTCTTGTTGAGGAACAAACTTTGCCTTGGGGTATTGACCTTCTTCCCACTCAACTCCATTGGCATTGAACTTTCGTTCAAAACCAACACCTTGATTCTTCCGGTGCATTCCTTGCTTGCGCACAATTTCCTCGAATTGCTTACTCCCGGCAAGGCTTTTGTACACTCCTTTCTCTATAATTCCCTTCAATAAGCTATTTTCTTGCTCAAGTGTAACTTGGCTAAGAGAATCATTAGTGGAATCAAGAGAACTACTAGAAGCAACAATATTGGATTTAGCATGATCATTGCTACTGCTAGAGGAAGAATCTTTCTTGTTCTTGTTACTAGACTTGACTTGAGGCATGTAAGTGGATAAGAGTAAACGCTTGGCAATGTAAGAAGAACTTTTCTTGCGGAGATCATCATTGATTGCTTTTAAGAACTCATGCTCTTGCTCAAGATTGAGCTTTTCAAAGCGTAATTTCTCATGAGCTCTTAAAAGTTCTGAATGATCTTCGAGGATAGTTTCATGAGCTAACTTAAGAGTGTTTAGTTCTTTAGTTAGAGCCTCAATCTTCTCCTTATCATTGTCATTCGTTTTATCTTGATTAGCATGATTAATTGACGTTTCATCATAGTATTCATCACTAGAGTTGTCAACAAGCAAATCATCACCTAACAAGTCATCTTCATCACTATTGAAATCAACATACTCGGGGTGTGTTACCTTAGGACCTTTGGCCATGAAGCATCTTCCAATTCCTTCATTTGGTGAGTCAAATATGTCGTAGGAGTTGGTTGACACAAGTGCTAGACCGGCAACACCTTCATCTTGAGTATGTTCGGAGTCGGAGTGATAACTTCTCTCGGAGTGGCTATCGGAGTCGGAGCCGGATACCCATTCACCAACATGAGCTTGATGTCTTCGTTTTGTGTAGCTCCTTGATGATTTTTCCTTCCTTTCCGAATCCTTGCTTCTCCATGAGTATCTTCGTTCATAACGATCATCTCTACTCCTTCTCTCTCTTGGTGGTGATTCTTTGCTTCTTCTTTTTGGAGAATCTTCTCTTCTCTTGTAGGGAGCCGTACACTCATTGGAATAGTGTCCGGGTCTTCCACAACTGTAGCAGTTTCGCTCTCGACTAGAAGATCTTTTGTCATTGTAGGACCTTGACTTGAAGCTTCTATCTTTGCTTCTACTCTTGTAGAACTTGTTGAAGTTCTTCACCATTAAGCTCAATTCTTCATTGAAGTTTTGTTTCTCACTTGATGATGTAGGGGCTTCACATGAGGCTTTGTAGGCACCACTTGATTTTTTGTGAAGTTCCTCTTTATCCTTAAGTGACATCTCATGAGCAACAATTCTTCCAATCACCTCCGTTGGCTTGAGATCTTTGTAATTGGGCATCATTTGGATCAATGTGCACACGGTATCATATTTTCCATCCAAGGCTCTTAGAATCTTCTTGATGATGAATCTATCGGTCATCTCTTCACTTCCTAAGCCGGCAATCTCATTTGTGATGAGAGCAAGCCTAGAGTACATTTCAGCGGCACCTTCACCATCCTTCATTTTGAACTTGTCAAGTTGACTTTGAAGCACATCCAACTTGGATTCCTTGACGGAGTCGGTACCTTCGTGCATATCAATCAAAGTGTCCCAAATTTCCTTTGCATTCTCAAGACGGCTGATTTTGTTGAATTCTTCAGGGCACAATCCGTTGAAGAGAATATCACAAGCTTGAGCATATATTGCAACATCTTCAACTCATCCGCGGTAGCTTCACGGTTTGGTTCTTTCCCATCAAAGAAGTCACCTTGCAAACCAACACACACAATAGCCCAAACGGCGGGGTTATGTCCAAGAATATGCATTTTCATTTTATGCTTCCAACTAGCAAAATTAGTACCATCAAAGTAAGGACCTCTACGGTGATAATTTCCCTCGCTAGATGCCATACTCTCCTAGGTTGTGAAACCAAGGCTATGACCACCAAAAGCTATGGAGATCAAAGCAAATGGAGATCAAAGCTCTGATACCACTTGTAGGATTGAAAGTATGTCTAGAGGGGGGGTGATTAGACTACTTGACAAAATAAAAACTTAACCTTTTCCCAATTTTAGTTCTTGGCAGATTTTAGCTATTGTAGGACAAGTCAAGCAATCATCACACAATTCAAGCAAGCATGCAAAGAGTATATTGGCAGCGGAAAGTAAAGCATGCAACTTGCAAGAATGTAAAGGGAAGGGTTTGGAGAATTTAAACGCAATTGGAGACACGAATGTTTTTCCCGTGGTTCGGATAGGTGGTGCTATCCTACATCCACGTTGATGGAGACTTCAACCCACGAAGGGTAACGGTTGCACGAGTCCACGGAGGGCTCCACCCATGAAGGGTAATGGTTGCGCGAGTCCACGGAGGGCTCCACCCACGAAGGGTCCACGAAGAAGCAACCACCCATGAAGGGTCCACGAAGAAGCAACCTTGTCTATCCCACCATGGCCATCACCCACGAAGGACTTGCCTCACTAGCAGTAGATCTTCACGAAGTAGGCGATCTCCTTGCCCTTACAAACTCCTTTGTTCAACTCCACAATCTTGTCGGAGGCTCCCAAGTAACACCTAGCCAATCTAGGAGACACCACTCTCCAAGAAGTAACAAATGGTGTGTAGGTAATGAACTCCTTGCTCTTGTGCTTCAAATGATAGTCTCCCCAACACTCAACTCTCTCTCATAGGATTTGGATTTTGTGGAAAGAAGATTTGAGTGGAAAGCAACTTGGGGAAGGCTAGAGATCAAGATTCATATGGTAGGAATGGAATATCTTGGTCTCAACACATGAGTAGGTGGTTCTCTCTCAGAACATATGAGTTGGAATTGTGTATGTGTTCTGATGGCTCTCTACACGAATGAAGAGGAGGTGGAGGGGTATATATAGCCTCCACACAAAATCCAACCGTTACACAAAGTTTTCCAATCTCGGTGGGACCGAATCAACAAACTCGGTCGGATCGAAAAGGTAAACCTAGTGACCGTTAGAGATTTTCGGTGGGACTGACATGCAACTCGGTAGGACCGATATGGTTAGGGTTTGGGAATAACGTAATCTCGATGAGACCGATTACACAAACTCGGTGAGACTGAGTTTGGTAATAAGCTAACCAGAGAGTTGGTCAGGCAAACTCGGTGGGACCGATTTGCTCTTTCGGTGAGACCGAAAAGTTACAAAAAGGAAACACTTAATTTACATTGCAATCTCGGTGGGACCGATTCGCTCTTTCGGTGAGACCGAAAAGTTATGAAAGGGAAACAGAGAGTTTGCAATCCCATCTCGGTGAGACCGAGATCCCTATCGGTAGAACCAAATTGCTAGGGTTTGGCAGTGGCTTATGACAAGTGAAACTCGATGGCGCTGGATAGAAAGAATCGGTAGGACCGAGTTTGGCTTAGGGTTTAGGTCATATGTGGATATGGGAAAGTAGTTGAGGGTTTTGGAGCATATCACTAAGCACATGAAGCAAGAGGCTCATTAAGCAACACCTCATCCCTCCTTGATAGTATTGGCTTTTCCTAAAGACTCAATGTGATCTTGGATCACTAAAATATAAAATGAAGAGTCTTGAGCTTTTGAGCTTGAGCCAATCCTTTGTCCTTAGCATTTTGAGGGTTCCACTTTCACATCCATGCCATGCCAATCATTGAGCTTTCCTGAAATAGTCATCTTGGAATAGCATTAGCTCAATGAGCTATATGTTGTTATGAATTACCAAAACCACCTAGGGATAGTTGCACTTTCAATCTCCCCCTTTTTGGTAATTGATGACAACATATAGATCAAAGCTTCGACAAATGATAATAAGCATGAAATATATCGTCGCTTTGAGAAGTATGTGACAAGTAAGAGCTCCCCCTAAATGTTGTTCCTGTAGCATGTTGTTATCGTGCTCTAAACATTGCTTCCTGATGTTAAATTCCTGACATGTTGTTAATTTCACTAAGTTTGTAACGTGATATCTTTTGCACTTTTTCCATGCTTGTTTGAACCTGCTATTGAGTGAATTAGCCGTAGCTCAGTGTTCATCTTTTGTCAAGCATCTTGAGTGGATCCCTGCCATGTATTTTGTTGCTATGTTAGACTGCTGTAGCATGTTGTTCTTGATGCATTTAGATGGTCTTGTGCTGTTAATCGCAGACCAATGCTATATTTATTTTGCTTGCCATTTGCAAACCATGCATCCGATTCCGGTGATCTTTATATCGATTTTGATCAAAGTCAACTCCCCTTTCCAGTGGCACTCTTGGATTTACAAGTTGAGGCCAGGTTCAATCTTTCCTTTCCGAAACATGCATATGCATCGCATATCGCATCCCGCATATCATGCCATGTCTTGCATCATGTCGCTTGTGCATTGCACGTGGTTGATTGTGTCTCCCTTTGCTGGTTGCTCTTGCTTGGGTAGAGCCGGGAGACGAGTACGTGATCAAGGAGCCCGTTGAGTATGTTTACGAGGATCAAGCTAACGTCAACTCGGAGAACTTTGCAGGCAAGATGACCATACCCTCAAAATCACTTCTATCTTTGCTTGCTAGATGCTCGCTCTATTGCTATGCCTATGCTACGATACCTACCACTTGCTTATCATGCCTCCCATATTGCCATGTCAAACCTCTAACCCACCTTGTCCTAGCAAACCGTTGTTTGGCTATGTTACCGCTTTTCTCAGCCCCTCTTATAGCGTTGCTAGTTGCAGGTGAAGATTGGAGTTTGTTCCTTGTTGGAACATGTTTATTGTTGGGATATCATTATCTTATCTTATCTATTTTAATGCACCTATATACTTGGTAAAGGGTGGAAGGCTCGACCTTATGCCTGGTGTTTTATTCCACTCTTGCCGCCCTAGTTTCCGTCATACCGGTGTTATGTTCCTTGATTTTGCGTTCCTTACATGGTTGGGTTATAATGGGAACCCCTTGACAGTTCACTTTGAATAAAACTCCTCCAGCAATGCCCAACATTGGTTTTACCATTTGCCACCTAGCCTCTTTTTCCCTTGGGTTTCCGGAGCCCAAGGGTCATCTTTATTAAACCATCGGGCCAGTGCTTCTCTGAGTGTTGGTCCAAACTAGAGCCCCTTGCAGCGCCACCTCGGGGAAACTCGAGGGCTGGTTTTAGTTGTACGGATTGCTTATCCGGTGTGCCCTGAGAACGAGATATGTGCAGCTCCTATCGGGATTTGTCGGCACATTCGGGTGGCTTTGCTGGACTTGTTTTACCATTTTCGAGATGTCTTGTAACCGGGATTCCGAGTCTGATCGGATTGTCTTGGGAGAAGGAATATCCTTCATTGACCGTGAGAGCTTGTGATGGGCTAAGTTGGGACACCCCTGCAGGGATTTGATCTTTCGAAAGCCATGCCCGCGGTTATGGGCAGATGGGAATTTGTTAATGTCCGGTTGTAGATAACCTAAAGCTTAACTTAATTAAAATGAATCAACAGAGTGTGTGGCCATGATGGTCTCTTTTCGGCGGAGTCCGGGAAGAGAACACGGTCTTGTGTTATTCTTGATCGTAGGTTGTTCTAGGATCACTTCTTGATCATAGTTCATCGACCGTGCCTTTGCCTTCTCTTCTCGCTCTCTTTTGCGTATGTTAGCCACCATATATGCTAGTCGCGTGCTGCAGCTCCACATCATACTTTTACCCTTCCTATAAGCTTAAATAGTCTTGATCGCGAGGGTGTGAGATTGCTGAGTCCCCGTGACTCACATATTACTTCAAAACCAGATGCAGGGACAGATGATACCGCTCCAGGAGATTCGACTGAGCTTAACTGGGAGTTCAATGAGGACTCAGTACGATACTACGTTTCCTTTCCAGACAATCAGTAGTGGTGCCCAGTTGGGGCGATCGGGGACTTTGTCGCATTTGGGGTTGTTCTTTATTTTGGTTCCGTAGTTGGACCTTGATTGTATCTAGATGAATGTAATGTTACTTATGCTATTTGTGTGACATGGCGAGTGTAAGCCAACTATGTATCTTTTCCCTTATTCATTACATGGGTTGTTGTGAAGATTACCTCACTTGTGACATTGCTTACAATGCGTTATGCCTCTAAGTCGTGCTTCGACACGTGGGAGCTATAGCCGCATCATGGGCGTTACAATGAGTTCATCGTCACCTACACACGTGGATCCGCAACGGTGAAAGCATGCCTTGCTCGCTTCCTATGCATGTTCAACAGTTCAAAGGATGAGTGGGTCGCTGGGCTAGATGTTGAGTACACCACAGTCCTGGAAAGAGAGAAGATTCTAAAGGAGGCAGTGAAGAAGAAGCCCGCTATGATCTAGGTTTGCGTACATAACGTGTGCTTGGTCTACCATATATGATATGCCTACGTTGAGTGCCAGAATTTTAAGAACTTCCTCAAGGACGAAAGAGTGAAATTCGTTACTGTAGACTTTAGGAACAACAGGGATGTCCTGGGTCGGATAGGCCTCGCTGTAGGCCAGCCCTTCGATCTCCAAAAGGCAAGCTTGGTGTCCTCCTCTCAGCCTTCAATGCTAACCTGGCAGCAACCATGATTGATCCTTCGTACGCTAAACTGAAGAAACCTCACCACGAGTATCATCATGCATGGGAGTCGAAGACATTAGATGAAGATCACATCCTGTATGCAGCAATGGATGCCTACCTTTGTTTAAATATCTAAAAGGGTTGGATGGAGAAGCAGAGCCCAGTGTACGGTTCAAGCAAAGAAGTGTCAGCGAAGAGGAAGAGGAAGAGGGACGAGGACGAAGTCGAGGACATGGACTCAGACTCGGACTCCGAGTAAGGTGGTAGTGTCGTCGCTCATGCTGGTTCTACTCAGTTTCAAGCAGACTAGTTGCTTAGTTTTATTTCAGGGGTGTGTTGTGCTAAGCCCCTAGCAGAACTATGTTTATGTTCTTTCTTGTTATTTGAAATTTATGTTCTTTCTTTCTCGTTATTTGAACTCTTTAGTACGTACAATAGTACTAGTACTATGTCTTACTACTGTTCTTCTTGTAGTTGGTACTACTGCTCGTATCTTCGTGTTCCTACTGTACTTAATACGTTCATACTAGTAGTATAATTTGGGCCAGTCAATTTGTGAAAGAAGTTCGACGGCGCGAAGGAAGAAGATGGCAGAGAAGCTACCCCAGTATCTATATTAGGGTGGCAGGGTGCCCATGATCTATCTTATGAGTGTTGGGTGTGGAATGCAGTTCACCGGAAAAATGGATCGTGCCTGGGGTTAAACGGATGTCGGGGGTGGGGGGAGCATGGCGGTGGCAGGCGGTTCAGGGGAGGGCGGGGTGGCGGTGGCAGGCGCTTAGGTGTGTGGCAGGCTGAGAAGATGAATAGTGCATCAGTTTCAGAGGTTGGAGAAGCCCTTCTAGCCATCCATGTTGCATCCAATGGCTCACAAGAGTCGACCGACCCAAATTACTCCTTCAAGTTGCAGGATCCACGTGGCATTCAAGGTCTCAAAGGTAGATTCCGCATCCGCACCCGATTTGCGGGCTCGGCGCGGGTGCGACTGGCTTCCGCCGCGACAGCCACCATGCGCGCCTCCTCCGCGCGGGCGGAGACGATAATGACACGCTAGTTCCTCCTTGTCGGCGTGCTGGAGCACGCGCTCTTCCTCCTCCTCGTACGCTACATGCATAGACGCAGCTCCACCAGCTGTTCGCGTGCTTGGCAGTGCGGCGGCATCGCGAGGAGGGACTGTAGACGACGTGAGCGGGCGAGCCTTTGGCTTCATGGCACAGGGATGGCGGCGACGCAACGGTGATGGGCGAGAAATTGTTGGCCGGAGCAGGCGGGCGCCGGCATGCGCAACGACGGCGGTGGCATATTGATGAGTGCGTGTATGGGAGCTTAGTTTAGTTTTATATAGGGTTGGTCAAACTTAAAAGAAAACCGTACTAGTACACGTAAACATTAGACTGAGGCAGCGCTTATATTAGTTACCACAGCCACGATACGGAATCCCGTGCAAGTGCGTGAACTATGGCCGCGCGGTCGATCGAACGGTGCGTCACCGTGTCGCACTCGAAGGACATCCACCGAACCTTTTTGTGTGTGTGAAAACAGTCCCCGAATATTACTCAACTTTTTTTCCTGGAAAAGTTCTTGACGCTACAATATTTCCATATATTTGAATTTAGCTCCAGTTCGTGTTTATTTGGGTTTGGACGTTTTAGGTGTGCACTATTTTTTTAATACTGATTTTGTATGTGTGACCGACAGAGAACATGTGTATGTGTCCATATGTGTGTTGTGGCGAAAGGGCAATGTGGAGACGGTGTGCGTGTGATAGAGACATAGAGAGGTGTGAATTTGCAAATGATCATGCATGAGTGAGACATAGACAGATGCCGATACGTTGTGTATACATGAGAGAATGGTCTTCTATTTTAATTGTGTGTGTGTGTGTGAGAGGGGGGGAGCATCCGTAACACAACAACCATCTCTCTCGATTCGTCCGTCCCTCGCACGATCGCAAGTAACACATGCATCAACACACACATTTTGACACCCTCACCCGACCCCTGCCCACCTCAAGGCCCGCACATCGCTCTCTATCTCGCATGCACAATCTCTTCGTGAAAACCCTATTTAGCATGTAGCTTTCCGTCACACACACACACACACACATTTCTCTCCATAGGTTTGATTTCTCTCAATATCTGACACACACAAACACACACACACACACACACACACCCACACACCCACACACACACCGCACACACACACCCCCTCCCCCGAGCACACAATTCATCCCCATCCAAGGTTATATGGCGACCACTCTCGCTTGTGCTTCTCTGCACCCTAGCATGCACAACACCTCAATCTTCAAAGAGGGTATCAAGGAGATCGAAGACGGCGACCACACTGCACTAGAGAATGCAGGGCCATTTGGAAGCAGGATGATGTGACGACGGCTGACCGACTCCTCCCCCTCCCTCTCCTGCACAAAATTACCAATCCCTCTCTCCCCCGCACAAAATGATCAATCCCTCAACCCATGAGATACTTCCCCTCTCGCCCATGTTTTTTCAGCTCTCTCATCAAACCTATTGTCTCTTCTCCTTCCACGTGTAGAGAATCCCGATGCACACGCATCTCACGTATATTACATGTCTCCATCTTTCTCACAGACCTAACTTCTTCCTCTCTCTTTATCTCTCTCTCTCTCTCTCGGTCTCGTTTGGTTTGTCTCCTACTCTCTCGTCCACATACACAATCTTTCCCGTCCTATCTGCTCCATCTTCGCAAGCTCTCTCTACACGTTTCATTCCCACATTGGGATGTGTTCAAAATGTTGCTTTTATAATGGATGCTGTAGAGTTATGGTTGGTTTTGTTGCATCCTACAAAGTAATAACTATGAAATGCATTTAGATTCTCATTTGACTGGGATTGTGTGAGTTTGAGCATATTGTGAAGTACTATAGACCCCGTATACATCTTGGAATTCAACAATGATTGCAACTATCAAATTGTATAGACCATTATATTCGAAGTCAGTAGCCTAATATATTTATTTCACAATTACAACAAATGATTAATTCAGTACAAACTAAGAGAAGAAATGTGTACTCCCTCCGTTTTTATTTAAGTCCGCATATTAGCATTGGTCAAAGTAAAGTTTTTTAAACTCTCATAAAGTTTATAACAAAAATATTAACTTATACAATACAGTAACAAACAAATACCATTAGATTCATTATTGAATGTACTTTCACATCATACATATTTGTTATGGTAAATGTTTATATTTTTCTATAAACTTGGTCAAACTTTAGGAAGTTTGACTTCGGCCAAACGTAATATGCAAAGTTAATAAAAATGGAGGGAGTACTAGTAGTTACTAGTACTACTCGCTAGTTGCTTAGCCCAATCACCCAGCACACCACACGGGGAGTTCAGTGTCACAAAATTTAGAGGTCGGCGGGAAAATCTCCCTCAACCCTGATTCAAGCAGTGCAAAGTTACTATCATAGCCTTCGGAATAGGCCTACGGATGACGCTTGGTAGGGGACTATTTTCGTAACTTCAGGTTCACCCTACCTAGCCAACCCCACCCTGGCACCCAGAGTAGTACACCCGAATACTCCCCATTTTCTATACCCACCGCAAAATAGACTTCTCCACGACACCGCAGCCTTCGTGCTCCTCCCCTTCTACATCGGCGCACTCGTCCACCATAGGGCATCTGCCTCATCGACGACCTCGTACGCTGCACTGGAGCCGCTCCACCGTCGTTGTCGTACACGAAGCCTCTTCCCCGGCACCGTCTTCCACGGTCTCGGATCTGCTTCCCGGAAGCCGACGCCAAGTGCAGAAGCACCACCGTCATGGAAAATGAACTGACTCCCGTTGCCGACCATGATGCACAGAGGCCGCCGAGACCATCGTTCTCCTCCTCGATTAGTAATGTGTGTATTGAATCACTTAGCAGTACATGTGTAGTTCCAATTTTGTTCATACCTACCCTTCAAATTTCCTGGTCGCTATTGTTCCAGTAAAAGTAATTGGTTATAGCCTCCAATGTCCAACAGAATATCAGCTTGTAATTGTGCGTCGCTCCTGTATCGTGCTGTGCTTGGGTAGGTTCTTCATCTGCAACCAGTAGTGTGGCAAATGATGAAAAAAGTTTTAGAACTAGCAAGATGCCCATGCGTTGCACGCATCAAGATGCATTTGTATGAGTAGTTTATCTTGTGGGAGAAATGGATGAACGAGGGAAGGCCTTATTTGCAAATCTAGAGAGGGGTGTGGGTATCTTTCTGCAAAATTGCCATAGTTTCCTTCCTATCCGTCGGATATAAATCGGACGGCCTATATTGCAGGATGGCAGGCGCACCATCATCACCAACTCGGTTTTTTAAAAGAAAAAAGAGTAGAGAGTAGAGAAGTAGAGATAAATATTAAATATAAAATAAATATAATAGTAGAGAAGAGAGTAGAGATAGCAGCGACGTCGGGAAAGGATCGCGCGCGCGGGAAAAATCGGCCAGGCTCGCGCTAGTTTTGGCGCGCGGCGTCCGACGCGCTTTATAAAATCCAACGCCCTCCCACCGGTTTGTGCCTTGCCACCGCTCCATCCCCGCTCTATGCCTTGCCACCGCTCTCTCCCCGCTCTTTTTCGCCTCGCCGCCGCGTCGCCGTGAAACTTGGGGATACAGCAGCGTCCGTGCGCGCCCCTCCGACGGCTTCTCCGCTGAGATCCGATTCCGCGGGATGCACCTCGGCCTCAGCAATTTTGAGACCGCCAATGAAGACACCCGCGCGTACGACGCGGTGGCGTGGCGCCTCCGGTGGCCTCATAGAACATTAAACTTCCCCAACATGTCGACGCGGGAGCGGGCGCAGGAGCTCGCGCCTCTGCCGTGGCTTATCACCGACGAGGATCATCGCGACAACCGGAGGTGAGAGCACCATCTCGGCATCGCCGAGATGGACGAGGAAGCCATGGCGCTGTGGCGCCAATGTTTCCCGTAGGACATCATCAACGAGCGCGAGTTCTACGCGCAAAGGAGGGCGGAGAGGGAGAAGAGGAGGGCGGAGCGAGCCGCTATCGCGAGGACAAACGTATGCGAAAAGCGGACGCTCAATTCAACATGAGGCTAGGAGCCGTGTCACCTTGGGAATCCGACGACGATCGGTATCTTCATGCCTACATTGAGACGTCGGAGGAGTCGGACGATGAGGAGTCGGACGATGAGGAGTAGTTGAACTATCTATTTTTTGATCTATCTATGCTATATCTATACTGAGAACTATCCTCTACTCTCTAGTCTCTACTCTCTATCTCTACTTCTCGATCTCAGCATTGTAAACGCTTTTTAAAGCGCCGCGCGTTGCACTTTTGTTGGAGATGCTCTAACATGGCAGACGAGTGCTTTAATGCTGCCCACAAGATGCGTGAGTATTACTAGTAGTATATTTTCCTTGCCATGTTGAGATTTTAAAACCATGAGTGCGAAAATGCAGAGGAGCAATGAAGACCAAACACGAGATATTGGGGACATCTTCAAGGAATGTGGCAAGTTAAAGAGGAGCTGCACCAAACCTGTAAAACGAGCTTTGGTAAGTAACACCCTTTCAATTACTTTCGTTAGCCTCGTGTTCTTCGATGTGTATATGTTGTAGTTTCTGTTTCCCTTAGCCTCGTTGTCGGTGTCAAAACCGGCAGATCTCGGGTAGGGGGTCCCGAACTGTGCGTCTAAGGTCGATGGTAACAGGAGGCAGGGGACACGATGTTTTACCCAGGTTCGGGCCCTCTTGATGGAGGTAATATGTCACATCGCTGTATTAGTCATGCATTAGGATTGGTTGAACATTTACATCATGTTTAAATTCCCACAAAACTGAAATGGGGATGACAGACCCCCAGCACCCCCCTGGAACAACTAGGGTTTACTAAAAACTTTTTCAATGAACCTGAAATGCCCTTCTAAAAACCCACCCTTTTTGTTTTGGGTTAAAACATTTGACAAAAATGGTGCACATTTTTCTAGGACATCTTAAGGTCATTGGAATAATTCTTATAGTATTTGCATTGGGCATTTAAATGCTATAAAATATGTTAAATGCTCAAATAATCATAAACTAAAATGTTTGCTGTTGGATATATTCTAAGCAGTAGCCATGATTAATTTTATGATTTTTGGAAATGCCCTGGCATTTTTAATAAAGCCCTGAAGTTACAGAAATAATAGAATAAATAAAAAAACAGAAAAAAGAGAAAAGAAACTAACCTGGCAAGTCACCAGCCGGCCCAGCACTGTGCTGGCCCACGCCAGCCAGCTGCTTCTTCCCCGCCAGGCAGGCAGGGAGGTGACGCCGGCGTGCCTGAGCTCGCCACGACGCCACCTGCTTGCCGCCCGCGCCCCTGGATGTCTGGACGACCTCCACGTCGACGCCCCAACCCCCTGGACCTCTCCATTCGTCCCCAACGCCTCTCCCTCACCATTCCCCACCATGGCCGACGCCCTGCCGCCGCACCGTCGTCGTAGCCGCGCCCTCCGTCATCCTCGTGCCGCGCCATCGTGTCCACGAGCTCCGCCGTCGTCGACTACATCGAGCAGGCCGAGCCCCGAGCACTCGCCCGCTCTGGAATCGCCCTGACCCCGTCTTCCCCAACTCCGGCCACCGGAGATCCCCTTCGCCGTCCCCGCCGCATCAGCTCGTCCCCGACCTCACCGACTGCCTCGACGTGACCCCCGTGAGCTCACCCACCTCCCCATCCTCTCCATTTAACTTCTCGAGCACCGTAGCAACTGCACCAAGCTCGGCCGCACCCACTGCCGCCACCGCACGTCGCCGTCGTGGCCACAACCACGTTGGGTCGCAACCGAGCACGCCATCGTCTTCAACGCACTCACAGGAGCCCGTAGCACCCCTGCACGCCCCTCGCCGTGCCTGCTAGCGACTAGTTCGACCTTGCCCGAACTCCGGCAGCCGCAACGCTCGTCGCCGCCGGTGTTTCCGGCCACCCCAGCTCCACCCACTGCCACCACTCGACGCGGCTCACTCCCCGCATCATGTAGATGGTCTCCGCCGTCCTTTTGGTCGCCGGAGTGCAAAACCCGCACTGTTCCGCCGCGTCTGGCCTCGCCGGCGGCTAAACGCCGGCAAGTTTGACCCTGTTTGACCCCGTGTGGGCCCAGGTTGACCTCCCCTGAGTCTCTGACACGTGGGACCGCCCAGCTAATTAACTTAGATTAGCACTAATAAAAAATTAGTTAGTTAATTAACTACTAACACGTGGGTCCCACTGGTCAGGTTTGACCTGGACCGGCCCATTGACCCCTGACGTCACTCTGACACAATGCTGATGCAGTAAATCCTTTTCTGGATTTATTCTTTAATAGGAAATTCCAAAAAATATCCAAAACTTCTAAAAATCATAGAAAATCAACCATAGCTCCAAATCAAACAATTTATATATGAAAAATGATCAGAAAAATTCAATCTATCCATCTGTAATGGTTTCATTCATGACAAAAAAAGATAACCTTGCTGTTTAAGCAAAATAAGATAGTGCACTAATAAGGCTATGTTAAATGAACTAACATTTGAATCTTTGATTCAAATGAGTTCATACCTTTCTGTTTTAGCTTGCATTAGGCCAAGACACATTCATTTTGCCATGTCATAGCATGCATCATATTGTTGCATATTGTCATGTGTTGATTATGTTCGGTGTGTCTTTCATGGTAGGTTCTGCCTCAGAGGATAACCCCGAGTATCCGTCTGAAGGGCAGTACCCTACTACCACTACATCAGGCAAGCAACCCATTGATCATTTCGATACAAATCCATGTTCTCGCTTCTGCTCTTGTTTACTGCATTAAGACAACGCGATTCAAACTGCTGTGTGCTACGGTAGTTGAACCCTTATCCTCTGCATGAACTGTCATTGCCACAGTAACTAGATGAAACCCACTAGCATGTGTAGGAGTTGGTTGAGCCATGTATGTGTTTCCTACCTTGCTATGCCTGCTATGCTTAGAGTTGTGTTAGGTCTGGTTCATCTGGGTGATGGGCTAGAGTGAAATGATTATGTCGATAATGTGAGGGATGTTTGAACATGATTTGGTAAAGGTATCGATGAGAGGCCATGTAGGAGTACATGGTGGGTTGTTTCATTGAGGCCGTCCCTAAGAACTAAGATCTGTATGTGTGATTTTAACAATCAGCTACTACCATGCATTGGGATCCTTAATTGACCCTCTCGGCTTCTTAATCACCCTAGTACTCTGTCCAGGAGTTGCAATTAGTTTCTGGTGTTTGTAGGTTATGTGTTGGCGGCCGTGCGTAGCGCTGACCCTAGGGGTGGGCTATGTTGCGGTAGATACACCGTGGCCGGGTATGCCGGGCGCCCGTTTGGCATCTCGGGACCCTGTTCACATCGTTCGGGGCCGTATGTGGAAACCTCGGCCGGACTCCCTGCAGATGGAACCTAGATAGGCGATAAACCTGGACTAGAGACTTCAGTGTTTAGGTAGGCCATGGCCGACACCCTCGTTGGGATTCCACTTGAAGGTTGCCGAGTACATGTCGTGTAAACGGCAGTAAGTGGTGAAAGCGTGTATGAAGAAGTACACCCCTACAGGGTTAACATCATCTATTCGAATAGCCGCGTCCGCGGTAAAGGACTACTTGGTTGCCTATACAGTTCATAGACAAGTTAATGGATACTACTAAAAGACTCAAGATAAGTGTGAGTACCGAGGATGGCCCTCTCGTAGGATGATGAGGGAGGATCCCCGGTGGAGTATTGTGTTGGTGAGTAGTGGACTCGTGTGCGAAAACTATTTTACTAGTGGAGTCTCGTAGGATAGCTTAGCCAAGAGTCAAAGCTGGCTTGCTGCAATAACTCCACCACCTTCTTGAGAATGAGCATGTATAGTAGGTTCTGATGTAAGACTTGCTGAGTACCTTTGTACTCATGTTTGCTTAATTACTGTTTTCAGATGACAACACTGCCCCCTCCGATGGGTTCTACGTAGACCTTGATGTCGACGAGTGACTAGCCACCCAGGTGGTGATCCTGGCCATGGAGGGCCCTATGTAGATAGACAGGCTTCGGGAAGCCTTCTTTCTTTCTAGTGTCTGTACTCAGACTAGTTGCTTCCGCATGTGCTTCTATGATTGTATGACTTGAGTGTCGGGTCGTGTGACCCCTACCTATATGAATATGTTATGTATGGCTCCTCGGAGCCTTTTTAAATAAAGTACTTGAGTTGTAGAGTTTTGTTGTGATGCCATGTTGTATGTACTCATATCGGGCATATTGTGTGTATGATTGAAATGCTTGGTATGAGTGGAATCCGACAATCTAGTTGTTTATCCTTGGCAGCCTTTCTTATGGGGAAATTTAGTCTAGTGTTCCTCGAGCCATAGTAGTCCGCTACAGCCCGGTTCACCGGAGTCCTGCTAGCCCAGCACTACTGCTCAGGACACTTGACTGGCCGACATGTGTTTCACTTCGTTCCTATGTCTGTCCCTTCGGGGAAATGTCACGCGGTGACATCCGGAGTCCTGCCTAGCCTGCTACAGCCCGGGTTCCCCGGAGTCCTGTTAGCCCAGTGCTATAGCCCGGATTCACTCGCTGATGACCGACATGCTCGATGTGATTCATGTATGCCTGTCTCCATAGGTCTGTGCCGCTTTGGGTTCATGACTAGCCATGTCGGCCTGGGTTCTTTATCATATGGATGCTAGCGACACTATCATATACGTGAGCCAAAAGGCGCAAACGGTCCCGGGTCATGGTAAGGCGACACCCGGGGGGAATACCGTGCGTGAGGCCGCAATGTGATATGAGGTGTTACCGGCTAGGTCGATGTGACTTGGAATCGGGGTCCTGACAGCGTTGGCATCAGAGCCGGACTGCCTGTAGGTTCGTTGAGCCAAACTGGTCGATGTCGAGTCTAGAAATGCTTTAGTTATATGTAGGGGAATTGATTGTGGGAGGGAACGTAAGGCTCTTTTACTCCTTTACCTTATGCCCTCTGATCTGAGTCATTTTCTTCTCATTCAATGTGGGTTAAGGACTAGGCTCTCTTCTTCTGTCAGGTTCACGTGTTACTAATCCATAGTAGCTTATAGGATTGTTGTTACAAGCCTCAGTACAGTTTCTACTACTTTTAGTATGTTGCCAGTTGAATCAGAACCTTGATATGATGTTGTTGAGTGGTATTGCAACTGTTGTGGATGTCTCAAATCTTTTTCTGAGCATTTACAGCTGTTATGCTGTCCAATTTTCCCTAGAAATTCTAATGTCTTTGCATTGTGGTTGTGCTTTCAGATGGCCACTCATGCTCAAAACCAAGTGGTTCGCCTGACCCGGTGCCTCGATGTGCCCGGTCATACTGCTATGTTAGTCCGGGTAATGATCGAGACGGGTTACCGTTGGTATCCCGAATACACCGTCGAAGAGCAATTCTGAGACTTTAATCAAAGCCAATATTTCTGCACCGTCAGGATATTTCCTTCTTATCCTGGATCTACCGAGCCCCTCCACTGTTCCTATGGACTCGGGGTTACTGTTGAGATGGCTGTGCAGGATGCTGCCTATTCCATGATGACCATCATGCGAGTCCGAACTGGTCTGCTTCGGAACACCGACTTCCGTTATATGCCAGCTTCACTTCCGGGAGTGCAAGGGTATCTCCAAGCTATCTATGCTGACTCCACTCAGGAGGACTCACTAACTCGTACCACTGCCGAGATGCTCGAGGATAAGGACCGAGAGAATCGGGCCTTGAGGCTGGAGCTTTTCAACACCCGTGCAGATCATTGGGCCACTTTGACTCGGTTTGCACGTGCGGTGCAAGCTGGATGTATGGATACAAGGGATCTGTATCCTGTGAGATCTGCTCTGCCAGACATGGTGGATTGGCGTGATGTGGGAGGCATCACCCCACCCCGTGGTCCTCGCAGGCCACCGTTTGTTGGTCCAAGACCTCATCCTAGCCCCTTTGGTCCACAAGCTCCTCAGGACCGTCTCTTCCCGGATGATCACGTTGAACTTCCAGGCTATGGAGGTGACTTCTATGAGGACTACTACAGAGCTGTCTGAGTTAGTAGTAGTATCACTAGTATTGTAATAGTTGTATCTCCACTGTCCTGCATGACTTGTGGAATATGACTTAGTGTGTAATCAATTCCGGAGGTGTAGACAAATAATGTATAGGAGCTTGGAATGCCTCCGATGAGATGTAACGTCTTTCATCATAGTTGTACTGTAGCCTGGGCTTGTACTAAACTATGTATGGTGTGTATGACCGTTGGTATATATATGGCAGTTCTATATTACCATGACATATGGATGAACATCTCTGCATTCCGTGTTATCCATTACATTCTACACTTCCTTGCTAAGTTTGTGCCATCCTTATCTAAACCATTGTCTTGTTTTCTCCTAGGATGGTCAACACCCGCAGCAACCCTGCTGCCCCGGAGCAGGGGGAAGCCAGTGCAGTTAGGGGTGAAAATCTGCCTCACCCGCCTTCTCTGGCCGAAGTGATGCTGGAGGCGGAAAGAAACAAGCGTGAGACTAACCGCTTGCTGGAGCGGATTGAGCAGAACACTGCACGCCATTAGCGAAATGACTTGGTGTCAATCAATGATTTCATCAAGTTGTACCCACCAAAGTTTAACCATTCCGTCGAGCCCCTCGACGCGGATGACTGGCTTCGCAGCATCACCGACAAGCTACATTCTGCCAATGTAGCCGAAACTGATAAGGTTACTTATGCTGCCTATCATCTCGAAGGCCCTGCTAGTCTTTGGTGGGAAAATTTTGAAGCTATGCGCCCGGTCGGCCAAATCACTACTTGGGCTGAATTCAGTGAGGCTTTCCGTGAGCATCACATTCCGGAAGGTCTCATAGATTGCAAGAGGGAAGAGTTCTGCAATTTCACCCAAGGAAGACTGACTGTGGATGCATATAGTCGTGAATTTGGGAATCTGGCACGTTATGCTCCTAAAGAAGTATCTACCGATGCTAAGAAGCAGGCAAGGTTCCATAAGGGACTTAGCCCTGAGCTTCGCCGTGATCTTCGTCTGCACGAGTGCACCTCCTTTCAGAAGTTGGTCAATAAACCCATCAGTGCTGAGACATGCCAGTCTGACTATGACGCTTCACGCAAGCACTCCCGTGATTTTGGCTCTTCATCCGGCTCTGGATCTCAGAAGCGTCGGGTGTGGATTCCAAGCACGGCACTGCCACCCAGGTTCATTTCGAGGCCATCCTTTGAGGCGCCTCGTCCCAACCAGCAGTTTGCACCGTCCAAGCCCTATGGTGGCCCCGCTGCTAATGCTGCTCCACGCCCCAATGTTGTGACATGTTTCAAGTGTGGAGAGCCGGGTCATTATAGTAGAGAGTGCCCTTAGAACAACAACCCCAATCAGTCTGGAAAGTCCGTTGGCCGTGGTAAGCTAGCGGGAAAGACAATCTACGCCAAGCCGATCACCACTGCACGTGGCCATGTCAACTATGTTTCAGCCGAGGAGGCTCATGAGGATCCTAACGTCGTCCTTGGTACGCTCCTTGTTAATTGCCATCCGGCATCTGTTCTTTTCGATACTGGAGCATCTCATTCATTCATATCTAAGAACTATGCTCGATTGCATAACACGACATTCTGTGACATGCCCGCTACCATGGAAATTCAAACCCCTGGCTCTAGGTGGCAAACTTCTAGAGTAAGCCATGGGAACGAAATTCTTGTCGATAGACTTGTCTTCGTTGCATCCTTAATAGCTCTCAAGTCCTCGGACATAAACATCATCTTGGGTATGGACTGGATGTCAGCTCATTATGCTAAGATTGATTGTGCCACTAGAACTGTTCAACTTACTCACCCATCGGGCAAGACAGTCAATGTCTTAACTCGAGTGGCCAAGCGCCAGCTTTACTCCCTAAATGCCAACCCCCTTCCAGACCTTGAGGATATTCCGGTAGTCCGAGACTTTTCAGATGTCTTTCCCGAAGAACTGCCAGGTGTCCCACCTGACAGGGATGTCGAGTTCGTGATAGACCTTGTTCCAAGAACCGTTCCAATTTCTAGAAGACCCTATAAGATGGCACCCTTAGAACTAGCCGAGCTTAAGAACCAACTTGATGAGTCCTTGAAAAAGGGTTTCATCCGTCCTAGTTCCTCCCCTTGGGCTTGCCCCGTCCTTTTTGTCAAGAAGAAGGATGGAACAGATCGGATGGTTGTAGATTACCGACCTGTCAACTTGGTCACCATTAAGAACAAGTATCCGCTTCCCAGGATCAACGATCTGTATGATCAGCTTGCTGGATCCTCAGTCTTTTCCAAGATGGATTTGAGGTTGGGCTACCATCAAATCAAAATTAGAAAAGGGGACATTCCCAAAACGGCCTTTGTTACTCGTTATGGCCAATACGAGTACACCGTTATGTCCTTCGGTTTAACCAATGCCCCAGCCACCTTCTCTCGGTTAATGAACTCGGTCTTCATGGAGTATTTGGATAAATTCGTCGTAGTATACCTCGATGACATACTCATCTACTCCAAGAATGAACAGGAACATGCCGATCATCTAAGGCTGGTATTGACGAAACTTCGAGAGCATCGCCTTTATGCCAAATTCTCCAAGTGTGAATTTTGGTTGCCAGAAGTGACCTATCTAGGCCATGTAATCTCTGGTAAGGGTATTGCTGTCAATCCCGAGCGAGTTCAAGCCGTCCTTGATTGGACTCCACCTGAGACGGTCAAGCAAGTTCAGAGCTTCCTTGTCTTAGCGAGCTATTGCCGCCGCTTCGTTGAGAATTTCTCCAAGGTTGCTAAACCTCTAACTGAACTCCTCAAGAAAGATAAAAAGTTCGAGTGGACCCCACAGTGCGAGTTCAGTTTTCAGGAACTAAAAAGACGTCTGACATCTGCTCCCGTACTGGTACCACCAGATTTCTGCAAGGACTTTATTATCTATTGCGACGCCTCGCGACAAGGACTAGGTTGCATACTCATGCAAGATCGTCAGGTAATTGCCTATGCTTCACGACAATTACACCCACATGAGGAAAATTATCCCAGACATGATCTAAAGCTTGCAGCTGTAGTCCATGCACTTAAAACTTGGCGACATTACCTCCTCGGTAATCGTTGCGAGATCTTCACCGATCACCAAAGTTTGAAATATATCTTCACCCAACCGGATTTGAATCTCAGGCAAAGACGTTGGGCCGAGTTGATCTCGGATTACGACTTAGGAATAACTTACACCCCGGGCAAAGCCAATGTCATGGCTGATGCACTAAGTCGTAAATCTTATTGTAACAACCTGATGTTACAACAAAGTCAACCACTTCTCCATGAGGAATTTCGTAAGCTTAATCTTCACATTGTTCCTCGAGGATTCCTATCCACCCTGGAGGCGAAGCCTAACCTTATGGATCAGATCATAACCGCCCAGCGGTATGATAAGGGCATATCCCGGATTAAGGAAAACATTGCCAGCGGAGTTGCTAAATGTTTTTCCATGGATGAGCGAGGTGTTGTCTTCTTCGAGAACTGCTTGGTGGTTCCCAAGAAACAACATTTACGCCAGTTGATTCTTAAGGAAGCTCATGACTCCCCTCTCACCATTCATCCCGGTAGTACCAAGATGTATCAAGACCTACGCTAGAGGTTTTGGTAGACTAGGATGAAGAGAGAAATTGCTCAATACGTTGCTAGCTGCGACGTCTGTCGTCGTGTTAAAGCAGAGCATCAACGGCCTACTGGCACCCTTCAACCTTTGGCTATTCCTGAGTGGAAATGGGATAAAATCAGTATGGAATTCATTACTGGGTTTCCCAGGACCAAGAGAGGGAATAATGCCATCTTCGTCGTGATCGACCGTCTTTCCAAAGTAGCCCATTTCCTACATGTTCGTGAGAGTATCACCGCTAGCCAGCTAGCTGATTTATACATCTCCTGAATAGTGTCGCTTCATGGTGTCCCATTGGAAATTAACTCAGACCGTGGGAGTCTCTTCACCTCTCGATTTTGGGAAAGTTTCCAAAATGCTATGGGAACTCGTCTCTCTTTTAGCACTGCCTTCCATCCTCAATCAAGTGGTCAAGTAGAGCGAGTCAATCAAATTCTGGAAGATATGCTCCGAGCTTCTGTCACCTCATTCAGAATGGGTTGGGAGAAATGCCTTCCATTCGCGGAGTTTGCTTATAACAATAGTTATCAAGCTAGCTTGGGCAAAGCTCCTTTCGAAGTTCTCTATGGACGAAAATGTCGAACGCCTCTTAACTGGTCAGAAACCGGGGAAAGACAACTCTTTGGCCCGGATATGATTCAGGAAGCAGAAGAGCAGGTTCGTGTTATTCACGAGAAATTGAAAACAGCCCAATCTCGTCAAAAGAGCCAATATGATCGTAAACATAAGCTCATGACTTATGAAGTTGGCGAGAAGGCTTACCTTTGGGTTACTCCGTTAAAGGGAACCCATCGTTTCGGTATCAAAGGAAAATTGGCTCCGCATTACATCGGACCCTTTCGCATTCTTGCCAAACGAGGAGAAGTTGCCTACCAATTGGAACTACCTTCGCATCTTTCCAGAGTTCACGATGTCTTCCACGTTTCTCAACTCAGGCGTTGCTTCGCGGATCCTATCCGTGGAGTGGACCACGAAACGCTTGATCTACAAGATAACCTCTCATATCGGGAATATCCTGTTCGTATCCTTGATCAAGCCGAGCATACCACTCGACGCCATAATATCAAGTTTCTCAAGGTTCAATGGTCATACCATTCCGAGAAAGAAGCCACCTGGGAAAGGGAGGATCGTCTTCGACTCGAGTAACCCACCTTCTTCCCGGAGGATCCTAAATCTCGGGATGAGATTCTTTTGAGTGGGGGTGAGTTGTCACATCCCTGTGTTAGTCATGCATTAGGATTGGTTGAACATTTGCATCATGTTTAAATTCCCAGAAAACTGAAATGGGGATGACAGAACCCCTAGCACCCCCCTGGAACAACTAGGGTTTACTAAAAACTTTTTCAATGAACCTGAAATGCCCTTCTAAAAATCCCACCCTTTTTGTTTTGGGCTAAAACCTTTGACAAAAATGGTGCACATTTTTCTAGGACATCTTAAGGTCATTGGATTAATTCTTATAGTATTTGCATTTGGGCATTTAAATGCTATAAAATATTTTAAATGCTCAAATAATCATAACCTAAAATGTTTGCTGTTGGATATATTCTAAGCAGTAGCCATGATTAATTTTATGATTTTTGGAAATGTCCTGGAATTTTTAATAAAGCCCTGAAGTTACATAAATAATAGAATAAATAAAAAAACAGAAAAAGAGAGAGAAAGAAACTAACCTGGCAAGTCACCAGCCGGCCCACCTGGCGGCCCAGCACTGTGTTGGCCCGCGCCAGCCAGCTGCTTCTTCCCCGCCAGGCAGGCAGGGAGGTGACGCCGGCGTGCCTGAGCTCGCCACGGCGCCACCTGCTTGCCGCCCGCGCCCCTGGACGTCTGGACGACCTCCACGTCGACGCCCCGACCCCCTGGACCTCTCCATTCGTCCCCAACGCCTCTCCCTCGCCATTCCCCACCATGGCCGACGCCCTGCCGCCGCACCGTAGTCGTAGCCGCGCCCTCAGTCGTCCTCGCGCCGCGCCATCGTGTCCATGAGCTCCGCCGTTGTCGGCTACATCGAGCAGGACGAGCCCCAAGCGCTCGCCCGCTCTGGAATCGCCCTGACCCCGTCATCCCCAACTCCGGCCACCGGAGATCCCCTTCGTCGTCCCCGCCGCATCAGCTCGTCCCCGAGCTCGCCGACTGCCTCGACGTGACCCCCGTGAGCTCAGCCACCTCCCCATCCTCTCCATTTAACTTCTCGAGCACCGCAGCAACCGCACCAAGCTCGGCCGCACCCACCGCCGCCACCACACGTCGCCGTCGTGGCCACAGCCACGTTGGGTCACAACCGAGCACGCCATCGTCTTCAACACACTCGCAGGAGCCCGTAGCACCCCCGCACGCCCCTCTCCGTGCCTGCTAGCGACTAGTTCGACCTCGCCCGAACTCCGGTAGCCGCAACGCTCGTCGCCGCCGGCATTTCCGGCCACCCTAGCTCCACCCACTGCCACCACTCGACGCGGCTCACTCCCCACATCACGTAGATGGTCTCCGCCGTCCTTTTGGTCACCGGAGTGCAAAACCCACGCTGCTCCGCCGCGTCTGGCCTCGCCGGCGGCTAAACACCGGCGAGTTTGACCCTATTTGACCCCGTGTGGGCCCAGGTTGACCTCCCCTGAGTCTCTGACACGTGGGACCGCCCAGCTAATTAACTTAGATTAGCACTAATCAAAAATTAGTTAGTTAATTAACTACTAACACGCGGGTCCCATTGGTCAGGTTTGACCTGGACCGGCCCGTTGACCCCTGACGTCACTCTGACGCAATACTGACGCAGTAAATCCTTTTCTGGATTTATTCTTTAATAGGAAATTCCAGAAAATAGCCAAAACTTCTAAAAATCATAGAAAATTAACCATGGCTCCAAATCAAACAATTTATATATGAAAAATGATCAGAAAAATTCAATCTATCCATCTACAAAACATGATAACCTTGCTGTTTAAGCAAAATAAGATAGTGCACTAATAAGGCTATGTTAAATGAACGAACATTTGAATCTTCGATTCAAATGAGTTCATTCCTTTCTATTTTAGCTTGCATTAGGCCAAGACACATTCATTTTGCCATGTCATAGCATGCATCATATTGTTGCATATTGTCATGTGTTGATTATGTTCGGTGTGTCTTTCGTGGTAGGTTCTGCCTCCGAGGATAACCCCGAGTATCCGTCTGAAGGGCAGTACCCTACTACCACTACATCAGGCAAGCAACCCATTGATCATTCCGATACAAACCCATGTTCTCGCTTCTGCTCCTGTTTACTGCATTAAGACAACGCGATTCAAATTGCTGTGTGCTACGGTAGTTGAACCCTTATCCTCTGCATGACCTGTCATTGCCACAGTAACTAGATGAAACCCACTAGCATGTGTAGGAGTTGGTTGAGCCATGTATGTGTTTCCTACCTTGCTATGCCTGCTATGCTTAGAGTTGTGTCAGGTCTGGTTCATCTGGGTGATGGGCTGGAGTGAAATGATTATGTCGGTAATGTGAGGGATGTGTTGAACATGATTTGGTAAAGGTATCGATGAGAGGCCATGTAGGAGTACATGGTGGGTTGTTTCATTGAGGCCGTCCCTAAGAACTGAGATCTGTATGTGTGATTTTAACAATCGGCTACTACCATGCATTGGGATCCTTAATTGACCCTCTCGGCTTCTTAATCACCCTAGTACTCTGCCCAGGAGTTGCAATTAGTTTCTAGTGTTTGTAGGTTATGTGTTGGCGGCCGTGCGTATCACTGACCCTAGGGGTGGGCTATGTTGCGGTAGATACACCGTGGCCGGGTATGCTGGGTGCCCGTTTGGCGTCTCGGGACCTTGTTCACATAGTTCGGGGCCGTATGTGGAAACCTCGGCCGGACTCCCTGCGGATGGAACCTGGATAGGCGATAAACCTGGACTAGAGACTTGAGTGTTTAGGTAGGCCGTGGCGACACCCTCGTTGGGCTTCCGCTTGAAGGTTGCCGAGTACATGTCGTGTAAACGACCGTAAGTGGTGAAAGCGTGTATGAAGAAGTACACCCTTGCAGGGTTAACATCATCTATTCGAATAGCCGCGTCCATGGTAAAGGACTACTTGGTTGCCTATACAGTTCATAGACAAGTTAATGGATACTACTAAAAGACTCAAGATAAGTGTGAGTACCGAGGATGGCCCTCTCGTAGGATGACGAGGGAGGATCCCCAGTGGAGTATTGTGTTGGTGAGTAGTGAAATTGTGTGCGAAAACTATTTTACTAGTGGAGTCTCGTAGGATAGCTTAGCCAAGAGTCAAAGCTGGCTTGCTGCAATAACTCCACCACCCTCTTGAGACTGAGCATGTATAGTAGGTTCCGATGTAAGACTTACTGAGTACCTTTGTACTCATGTTTGCTTAATTACTGTTTTCAGACGACAACACCGCCCCCTCCGATGGATTCTACGTATACCTTGATGTCGACGAGTGACTAGCCACCCAGGTGGTGATCCTGGCCATGGAGGGCCCTATGTAGATAGACAGGCTTCGGGAAGCCTTCTTTCTTTGTAGTGTCTGTACTCAGACTAGTTGCTTCCGCATGTGCTTCTATGATTGTATGACTTGAGTGTCGGGTCGTGTGACCCCTACCTGTTTGAATATGTTATGTATGGCTCCTCGGAGCCTTTTTAAATAAAGTACTTGAGTTGTAGAGTTTTGTTGTGATGCCATGTTGTATGTACTCATATCGGGCATATTGTGTGTATGATTGAAATGCTTGGTATGAGTGGGATCCGACAATCTAGTTGTTTATCCTTGGCAGCCTTTCTTATGGGGAAATGTAGTCTAGTGTTCCTCGAGCCATAGTAGTCCGCTACAGCCCGGTTCACCGGAGTCCTGCTAGCCCAGCACTACTGCTCAGGACACTTGACTGGCCGACATGTGTTTCACTTCGTTCCTATGTCTGTCCCTTCGGGGAAATGTCACGCGGTGACATCCGGAGTCCTGCCTAGCCTGCTACAGCCCGGGTTCCCCGGAGTCCTGTTAGCCCAGTGCTACAGCCCGGATTCACTCGCTGATGACCGACATGCTCGATGTGATTCATGTATGCCTGTCTCCATAGGTTTGTGCCGCTTTGGGTTCACGACTAGCCATGTCGGCCTGGGTTCTTTATCATATGGATGCTAGCGACACTATCATATACGTGAGCCAAAAGGCGCAAACGGCCCCGGGTCATGGTAAGGCGACACCCGGGGGGAATACCATGTGTGAGGCCGCAATGTGATATGAGGTGTTACCGGCTAGGTCGATGTGACTTGGAATCGGGGTCCTGACATAATACCCTATGTCCTGCTTGATTGATATTGATGAGTATGAGGATTACAAGAGTTGATCTACCATGAGATCGTAATGGCTAAACCGTAGATGTCTAGCCTGATTGACTGTGTCCGCCTCTATGGACTAAACCCTTCGGTTTATATAGACACCGGAGGGGCCTAGGGTTGTACAGAGTCGGTTTAAAAAGGAAGGAATCTACATATCCGAATGCAACGCTTCCCATCCATGCAAAGGAGAGTCCCATCTGGACACGGGAGGAAGTCTTCTGTCTTATATCTTCATAGCCCATCAGTTCGACCCATGTTACATAGCCCGGACGCCCGAGGACCCCTTAATCCAGGACTCCCTCAGTAGCCCCTGAACCAGGCTTCAATGACGATGTGTCCGGCGCGCAGATTGTCTTCGGCATTGCAAGGCGGGTCCCTTCTCCGAATATTCCAAAATAGCCTTCGAACATAGAAAACGTTTCTGGCTCTGCAAAACGAGTACCCCCCCACACACTCAGAGAGTATAATATTTTACGAGTCCAATCCACTGAAAACTTTTGTAGCGTGACATCACGTCACTGCCCGGTCATTATTTCGAACCATTTTTAGCCTCCCGGTCCATGTTTCAAGATGCGGTTTTATTGGCACGTCTTGTCATAGCAGAGATCGTGTCCCCTTATTGCAGGATTCTCATCAATACGGGCATGGGTAATCCAACTGTGATAGCCTGGTTTTTGCCCTCTCTAATTTGCTTGATTTTCATTTGAAAATTTTCTGAAACTTGGAGTTATTGAATCTTTTCATAAGGACTTAAACCCTTGAACATCCTTGGCTTTCACCCAAGTGCTTCACTTCCCTCCTAAATCATCATTTCACTTCCGATCCACCCCAAAATAATCTTTGAAATATTTTTCTTAAATGAAAAATATTCATTTTCTCTCAGAAACCCTAGCCAAATCTGTCTGCTTCAAAGTAGCCCTAATTTTTATGGCTCAGACAGATCTGAGATAAGTCACAAATATTCTGTGAACCCTAGGGCACCTTCCTGAGCAAATATATTTCATTACTTTTTGGAATATTTTTGCTACAGAAAATATTTTCTGTTCTGGACAGAAATGTTGGTTTCTACAGCAACTACCATTTTACTTGCTCCATTTGACCTGAACTTTCTTGTGCATCTTTACCTTAGTAACTTATAACTAGCCTCCAAAGCACGACCTCAATCTCCCAGCCGTTTGACCACAGCAACTGTTCAAAGTTACTGATCAGAAACTCACCTGGCTTGTAAAAACCTCTCTACTGCACCTGGATCCAAACCAATTCATGGTAACACTCAAAACTACCATGAACGTCATGCAGGACATCAAGTTTGTGCTTAGGTCGGCCTGATGTCATAGTTCACGCGGTGACCACGTTCGTCCAGGGGTGTTGGCATGCGTGTCGACGCGCTCTGAGCGTCGCCGAGCGCTCTGTTCGCGCGTGCTCACTTCCCTCGCCTGCCCGAGCGTGCCAACCCGCGCCACCATCTTCATCTCTAATCCCTTAACCTCCCTCTGGTGCTCGCCGATGCCGGAGCTCACCGCAGTGAGCACGTGCAAGGTCCGGCCAGCCCCACAGTGCAGAGCGCACTGTGCTTGTCTCTGTTCGCCCACAGTTGCCGCGTGACCTCCGTCGCCTTCTCCCCCTCTCACTGACGCCGCTCGTTGCTGGGTGCCGTGGACAGGTGTCCACCAGCGGAGCCCGAAGCCCCCTCGCCGCTCGCCTATAAATAGGGCCACCCCTAGCCTCCTCGAGCACCATCCAGCACTCCCACACACTCCACGACTGCGTAGGAAGCCGTAGCCCGGCCGGGCAGGCCTCGGGCCGCCGTCCCCGAGCTACAGGTACGGGCAGGTGCGCCATCCGACACCGTCCGACCACCCCTAGCCACGCTACGGGTACGGGCAGGTGCGCCATCATCCCCTCTCTAAATCCCTCCCTCTCGTTTGGGCCAAGAAGCCCTAGTCGCCGACGAGAGCTCTGGCGAAGCCGCGGCCTTCTCTGTTTCTTTCTCCCCCTTCCCCCACCTGACTAGCGGGGCCCGCTAGTCAGCCACTCTGTACGCGCGCGAAGCGGTACGAGTGGTGGTGCCCTGAGGTTTTACGCCTTCGACGTCACCCCCTCAGCTATTTATTTAAATTCAAATCATTTATATTCCAGAGAACTTCAAACAGTTATAACTCTTCAACCATAAGTCCAAATGAATTGATTCTTTTTAGCATTGTGTTCTTTGAAAAGAAATCTAGCAGCTCACCAAAGATGAGATTTTTCTGAGCTGTTTAGAATTGTTGGTGATTTTCAGAAGTGTTCTTGATATTTGCTTTTTTGTGTTTAAATTTATTTTCAGAGGGTGAGGCTTGTCTTGAGGATCACCAGAAGGCTTGTGAACCTCATCTGCACTGAGGCAAGCCACAACAACATTTTCATGGTGTCATTTCAATATTTGTGATTTTCTTACTTGAATGAAATGGTTAATCCATGCATTTAAATAATTATTGTGTTATTGGTATTCTGTTAAATATTGGTTAGTTGTTATGCTTGATCTACAGAATGATTGAAACTAGTTTAGTGGGTAAAGCAAGTTAAGGTTTATTTTTGGTGATGTTAGAAATGATTTTGCTATGCATGTTAGTAATTATTTAAAGCTTGTTCTTGCCTACATAAATTGATAACAAATTTGCTAGAAAATATCCTGTTAAATACTTGTTTAATCATTTTACTTGTCTTACAGAATGCTTGAACCCAACTTAGTTGATAAGAGTTTTTGATAGGGAAATATTTTGTCAAGCATATGAGAAATTTATCAGAGTTACTTTCTTGCCTTAGAAATTAATAAAACTTGTTGCAAAATATTTTGGTTAGGTTGTGAGTCATTTTGAGCAGTAGAGTGATATGAGTTGTTGATGTTTATGCTTGGTGTGTATATGGATGACCTCGGTCATTTTTATTATTATTATGTGATGCATGTGTAATTTTGCATTTCATGGCATGGCATGCTATGACACCAGTCATTTTCATTCTGAAGTTGAACCTGAATATAACTCAACTTGAATATACCGTTGACTGGGTCATGGTGCTGCTGAATCGAGTTTCTTTCCTAGTGCAACCACATTTGCCTTTTTGGGAAGGCCTTGATTCGGTCCATTGACATGGCCTCTGGTCGGTGCCTCCAACTAGGGAAGGTTATGCCGTGCTTGCCCTGGCCCGGTAAGCAGGCATAATCTTGTGTGCTCTTTGATGAGATTATGGTACCGAGTCCCATAGTGGGATTGTTTTGACCACGACGGTGGTCGGGATGTCTTTGGTAGACACGGGGCCACCCAGGACCAGCCCGTCGGGGAGTGGGTCAGAGTGGCCGGGAGAGTGCTGTGGCAATGGAAGGGTTTTGTCGGAATGCCGTTGGTCCACCCGAATGGGAGTGCGAGGCCACGGGTTCCGTGGTGTGGGTACAGTGTGCTACCTCTGCAGAGTGTATAATCTATCGATAGCCGAGTCCACGGTTACGGACACCTCGTAGTAGGTCCCACCATGAGTCAACGTTTAATAAAAATTGCACCCTAAGCTATGAACTTTGCATTGGTGATGGATGGCAGAAAGACCATCGAGGCATTTGGGACCAGATGATGGTCATGGTTGTGATCGCCGTAAGGATCACGAGTTGTTCTTGTGAAAGACCACGTTGTTGGTTTGTTTGTGATCCAGGGATGATCACAGTTGGTAAGCTGTCCCGAGGGACGTTCGAGCATGATCACAACATGTTGACATATAGTGTTGCATTATTAATAATTGGTTAAATATCATGATATTGTTTGCCATTATGATTATGCCTGTTGTGAGCTTGCAAGTACATTCAATGTACTGACCTGGTGTGTCATGCCAGATTTCAAGAAAGTATCATTGGAGAGGAGCGCTGTTTGAGTCTAGATCGTGTCCACATTGGTGTCCCTGTGACATTGAGCTTTTGCCATGACGTTATTCCGCTGCCACGTAGTTGTTCGGGTCGAGGCCCCTTTATGCTCACTAAATAATGTACATATTGTTCAGTCGCACCGGGTGTGCCGCTTGGCCTCGACAACTATTGTAATGTAAACTCTGTTCCGCTAGCATCAATAAAGCGGTTGTTTTTCTATACCAAGATGTTGTGTGTTGCCAGAAGACATGGTCTCTGGACTGGCAATGCATGGCAAACCGGTCGCTCTGAGCCGGGGTGCCACAACGCTTGGTATCAGAGCCGCGCTGACTGTAGGCCACTTTAGACTGCAACGCGTTAACTGGACGTTAGATACAAGTTTAAGTTGAGTGCCGGTAGTAATTTGTGCTGAGTGCTGCATTCGGTTTATATATTTTTACGCTAACCTGCTAATGGCTGTGGGTGTAGATTGCTCCGGTGCCGTATCCGTGCCAGTTGCAGCTGATGTCGTACACGTCACCGCACCTCCTCCGCAACATGTGGCATCGACTGTACCCTCTCAGAGACAACCCAGTCTATCGTGTGTACCGGGAGCATCTAGCTGATTCAGTGTATGAGTATCATGCAGTGGTCACTCTGTGCACTAGTTCCGATTCCAGCTCTTACACTCGCACTTCTCGGAGCGGTTACGCCTCCACCGCTTCTCAGGCTGTCCAGTTTGCTGCATTCGAGGTCCTTGTCGAGCTTCGCTACAACGAGGTCAGAATGCAGAACCACCCAGGTTTCTACTACTACCCATCTCTGCACGACAACGGTCGTGTCCGTTTCCCTCTCATTGATCCGGAGTCTGATAGTGTTGCTAGCCATCTTGCTCATTATGTCACTGCTAGCTATCTCATGATCCACGAGCTGGCTCGAGAGCTGACTCGTACCCGTACTGCTCTAGCCGCTACTTTGGTCACTTCTAGATCCACCACTACTCCGTCTTCACTAGGATTTACCCCTTATGTCCCAGTCAGCTCTAGCTCCCCTATTTTGCCGGTTACTCCCCCGAGTAGCACGGGCGTCTCGGCCGTGAACCTTCTCAGTACTCCTGCCGAGTGGGTCTCACTTCTTGCTACTCCTGTAGCCCCGATGCTTCATCCTACCCCTGCCCATGAGGGAGAGCCCTCGAGGCAGTGCCGTCGTATTACCATTAACCCAGAGGTTTCCGTTAACCATGTCAGTTCGGGATTCGAGACCGCTTCAGGGGAGGACGCTACAGCACCAGCAGAGCAGTAGTATCTTTGAGTATTCGCAGTTGTCTGGATGATGTATGGATGTAGTCGTATGAGTCATGATGTTTCGTTGCATGTATGAGAGTAGTGAACCAGTCATGTTGTTTACCTTTCATGTATGAGTCTATGTATAATTATGTTGAGACTTTATTCACCGTGTTTTTCTTCGCTCTCCTGCTTTCTTCTGGGATTTGTCGCTGGCTTTTCCCTAATTTTATTCTTGGGTGTTTCTCATCTCGATTGTGTTGTCATGGGAAAAATACACAATAGGATGACGCGGGGAGGCAGCAGTAGCAACGTTCGTGAGGGAACTCCTGTTCGTCGTTCCGCACGACAGGCAGGACATTCTCCCGAGCCGTACGTTCAGCCACCACCTCCACTGCCTGATCCTCCCTCCACCGAGAAAATTCTGCGTATGTTCGAAGAAAAAAAGGAACAATGATCTGATTGAAATATTGAGAAGTGTGCAAGCTATGGTTGGACAGAATGGAAATCAGAATGGTCATCACTCAAAGCTGTCAGATTTTCAGAGGACCAATCCACCCAGCTTCAGTCAGATTGTTGACCCATTGGATGCAGATGATTGGTTGCGCACAATGGAGAAAAAGCTTGAGATTGCTCGTACTGAAGGAAATGATAAAGTTCCGTTTGCAACCCATTATCTTGAGGGCGCAACTTCCATATGGTGGGAAAATACAAAGGCCATGTGGCCGGCTGATGAGGAAATCACCTGGGAAAAGTTTAAGGAGCGATTCCGAAAATATCATATCCCTACTGGAGTTATGAAGACTAAGCAGCGTGAATTTCTCGCACTCGTCCAAGGAAATCAGTCTATGGCAGAATATTTGCAAAAATTCAACCATCTGGCCCGTTACTCCCTTTATGACGTGGCCACCGAAGAAAGGAGAATTGACAGATTTCTTGGAGGTCTAAATCCACAACTCTGATGTACTCTCAGTATGCTTGATTTTGCAGACTTCCAAACACAGGTGAACAAGGCTTTCATTGCTAAATGGGAGCACAAGCTTATAACGGATAATAGGCCTGTTAACAACGACAACAAGCGTAAGTTTGAGCCAAAGAAGGAAGGGCAACTTGTTCAAAAGGCTCGTACCTGGCAACAGACTCAGGTGGAATTCAAGCCAAATTGGGAACAAAATGTTAGCAAGACCACCACTCAAGTCAAGAATGTTGTGACCAACCCAACACATGAGGAGCGCCAGCACAATAATTCTTGTTTCAATTGCGGGTAGCACGGACATTATGACAAACAGTGCCCCAAGAACAACAAGATGAATGCCCTAAGCAGGCCACAAGTCAACTTTATGGAGTCATGGCCAACCCAGCAAAACTTCACTGGGCACGTGCATCACATCTCCGCCGATGAAGTTGAAGAAAAGCCCGAAGTCGTCATTGGTATGTTTTCTATTAATGACATACCTACCGTAATTTTATTTGACTCTGGGGCTTCCCATTCTTTTATTTCTCGGAGTTTTGCTGCCAAAAACAATTTTTCTTGCACGATTTTGGGCAAAAATATGCTGGTACAAACTCCGGGATCTATAATCAAGAGCAATCTGGTCTGCCGTGATCTGGAGATCAATATCAACAGGGTCTACATTCCAACATCTCTGATAATCATTGAGTCTGAAACGTTGGATATTATATTGGGTATGAATTGGTTGACCCGATATCAAGTTTGCATAAACTGCGTAACCCGAGAAGTCACTTTGACCAGTCTGAATGGGAAACTTACCTAGTTCTACGCTCGCAAGAATATACCCAAACCAGAACTAGTTTGCACCACTATGGCTGAATTGGAATTTATTCCTGTGGTCAGTGAATACCCTGATGTGTTTCCAGAAGAACTGCCACCAGATCGGGAACTGGAGTTTGCAATAGATCTTGTGCCCGGAACCGCACCGTTATACAAGAAGTATTACCGGATGCCCTCATCAGAATTAGTGGAGCTAAAGAAACAACTTGACGAATTACTCCATAAAGGTTATATTCGTCCCAGCTCTTCACCATGGGGATCACCTGCTATTTTCGTGGGCAAAAAGGATGGTAGTCTCCGTATGTGCATAGATTACCGCCAACTGAATGAGGTCACCATAAAAAATAAATATCCGCTGACAAGGATTGATGATCTGTTTGATCAACTCAGTGGGGCTAAGGTATTCTCTAAAATCAATTTACGGACCGGATATCATCAGCTCAAGATTAAAAAGGAAGATATTCCTAAGACAGCATTCACCACTCGGTACGGTCTTTACGAATATATCGTGATGTCCTTTGGTCTCACCAATGCCCCTGCTTTCTTCATGCACATGATGAACAAAGTATTCATGGACTTCCTCGACAAATTCGTAGTAGTCTTCATCGATGACATCCTCATTCGAAGGGTGAAGAAGAGCACAAGGATCACCTCTGAGCAGTGCTACAACGGCTCTGTGACCATCAGCTATACGCCAAGTTTAGTAAGTGCAAATTTTGGCTCAAGAAGGTTGGGTTTCTCGGACATGTACTATTCGCCGAAGGTATAGCCATGGACCCAAGCAAAGTAAAAGATGTGCTTGATTGGATACCCACGACTATGACGCAGATCCGGAGTTTCCTCGGATTAGCTGGATATTATCGTTGTTTTATTGAAGGGTTTTCCAAAATTGCTAAACCCATGACGGAGCTGCTCAAAAAGGATAAGAAGTTTAAGTGGACGGAGGAGTGTGAGAAGAGTTTTAATGAGCTAAAGATACGTCTGACAACCGCACCTGTATTGACTCTTCCAAACATTTATCGCAGTTTTGATGTGTACTGCGATGCCTCCAGATAAGGTATTGGTTGCGTGCTTATGCAAGACTGCAAGGTAGTAGCATATGCATCGCGATAGCTACGACCCCATGAAGGAAATTATCCTACTCATGATTTTGAATTGGCTACGGTAGTTCATGCATTAAAAATTTGGAGACACTACCTCATTGGAAAAAGGTGCCAAATTTTTACCGACCACAAGGCCTTGTTTGGATACGGTGTTTTAGCAGAACTGGTTTTCGGTAGACTCACGTAACTGTGTAACAAACTTAAACCTTGTTTGGATTCTGCAGGAAAAACATGGATAAGTAGGATTCAGTTTCCACAAAACCAGTAACATGCGTTTTGTGAAAAACTACTAATAGCTGTTTTTGTGAAAAGACGATTGTAGAAACTCACGGCAACTGATTTCTCCTTCCGCATGAAATTCATCAGCGCAGTTTTTGCCTTACCGCACCTGAAGTTCATTCAAAGCCGCCGGCCGGCATGCACACCGATTGACTTTGAGCACAAGCGCTCTACCGTCGGCCTGGTCGAGCGGAAGCGGCCGCCGCCGTTCGCACGCGCCAAATCGTTGAAGGGAAGCGCCCGACGTCATGTGCGAATGCCTGAGTCGTCGAGGAAGCGGCCACTGCCGCCGTTCGCATGCGCCGTGTTGTCGAGAGCAAGTGGTCGCCGCCGAGCGCGAACACCAGTCTCAAGGGGAAGCAGCCGCTGCGCACGGCGAGCCGTTGAGTGGAAGTTGTTGCTGTCGTCCGCACTTCAGCGGTGTCCCCCTTGGTGAAGCCTCCAATGAAGGAGAGAGGAGCAGCAATCGGGTGCTAGGCGCTGATTCGTCTAAGGCTAAGAGGAATGGAGCACACCCGCAAAAAAAAGAAAAAAAGAGAGGAATGGAGCAACGATGTCAGCGAACTAAGGACGAAGGAGGAATCGGAGAGAGTAGAGGAGAAACTCGAGGGGAGCAGCTGCATATACGTGTACTTCAATTGATAAGCAATGGCGGCCAATTTGGAGAAAGTGACGAGCAAAGATTAACGAGTCACGGGGCTATCTACGTAACCAAACATAGTTTTTCATAAACTGATTATTCATAAAAACGTAGATAAAACCGATTTTCCTAGAAATCAGCTTAAAACACATTTTCTATAATCCTATTGCTAATCTCCTCTATCCAAACAATCACCAAGAGTCTCAAGTACATCTTCACTCAGCCAGATTTAAATCTCCGTCAGCAAAGATGGCTAGATTTGGTCAAGGATTATGACCTTGGAATAAATTACCATCCAGGCAAGGCCAATGTCGTTGCCGATACCCTCAGTCAAAAGCCCGTCAGCTTAAATGCCATATTGAAATCATTGCCTACCAAACTCCAAGAGGAGATCGCTCAGCTCAACTTGGTCGTCGTGGATGCTGGCCTCGTAAATATTTTGGAAATTACCCCCACACTTGAGATGGAAATCCTTAAGGCCCAGCCAACTGACGCCAAGCTGCAAAGACTCGCCAAGGGCCAGATGGCAAAGCAGGCCCCTGACTTCTCCAAGGACAAATTCGGTACCCTCCAATTCCGTGGACGAATTTGTGTGCCAAATCAACCGGACTTGAAGAAGGAAATCCTGTCAGAAGCACATGAATCCCCATATTCCATTCACCCGGGAGGTACGAAAATGTATGAGGATCTCAGACAAATATTCTGGTGGGAGGGAATGAAGAAAGACATTGCCTATTTCGTGGCCTGTTGCGACATATGCAACAAGGTGAAGGCAGAGCATTAGAAGCCAGCCGAACTCCTCCAACCGCTGCCAGTTTCATAGTGTAAATGGGATGACGTTTGTATGGATTTCATCACAGGATTGCCTAGGACTCAGCGAGGCAAGGATGCAATCTGGGTTATAGTAGACACTCTAACCAATGTTGCCCACTTCATTCCGATCAGCACCAGATACAGAGCAAATCAACTCACACAGCTGTATGTCTCCCGAATAGTCAGTCTGCATGGAGTACCCCGAACTATCACTTCCGACCGAGGTTCCTTGTTTACCTCTGCTTTTTGGTCCCGTCTCCATCAAGCCTTGGGGACATCACTGAAATATAGTACTACCTATCACCCCCAGACAGATGGACAAACAGAGTGGGTAAATCAAATACTCGAATATATGTTACGAGCCTGTGTGCTAGCTAAAGGAGTTAAATGGGAAGATTGCTTGCCATATGCCGAGTTCTCTTATAACAACAGTTTCCAGACCAGTCTAAAGATGTCACCATATGAAGCTCTGTATGGCCGTAAGTGCCGCACTCCTCTAAATTGGTCTTAGACTAGAGATAGCCGTATCTTCGGAACGGATCACATGATGGAAGCTGAGAAACAAGTTAGGGAAATCAGAGACAGACTGCAATTGGCCAAATCTCGACAGAAGAGCTATTATGATGCAAACCATCGGCAGGTCAGTTTTGAACACGGAGAACACGTATACCTCCAAGTCACTCCTATGAAAGGAGTCAAGAGATTTCAGACTTGGGAAAGCTGGCACCTAGATTTTTGGTCCATTCCTGATTATGTCTCGAGTGGGTACGGTTGCATATCAACTGGAACTACCCCCTGAATTGGCAGACGTACACAACGTGTTCCATGTTTCGCAATTGAGACTATGCATATCCCCGCCTGAGAAAAGGACTGCAATGGCTGAGATAGAGTTGGCGAAAGATTTAACTTATGAAGAGAGACCGTTCAAAATTTTGGATCAGATGGAAAGGGTCAGTCGCAGTAAAGTCAGAAATTTTTACAAAGTTTAGTGGGAGCATCACACAGAGTCAGAAGCGACTTGGGAGCGGGAAGAATTCCTTAGGGATCAGTATCCAGAGTGGTTTTCCCAAGCAATCGAATCTTGAGGACGAGATTCATTCTAAGTGGGGGAGGTTTGTGACAGCCTGGTTTTTGCCCTCTCTAATTTTCCTTATTTTCATTTGAAAATTTTCAGAAACTTGGAGTTATTGAATCTTTTCATAAGGACTTAAACCCTTGGGCATCCTTGGCTTTCACCCAAGTGCTTAACTTCCCTCCTAAATCATCATTTCACTTCTGATCCACCCCAAAATAATCTTTGGAATATTTTTCTTAAATGAAAAATATTCATTTTCTCTCAGAAACCCTAGCCAGATCTGTTTGCTTCAAAGCAGCCCTAATTTTTATGGCTCAGAAAAATCTGAGATAAGTCACAAATATTCTGTGAACCCTAGGGAACCTTCCTGAGCAAAAATATTTCATCACTTTTTGGAATATTTTTGCTACATAAAATATTTTCTGTTCTGGACAGAAATGGTGGTTTCTACAGCAACTACCATTTTACTTGCTCCATTTGACCTGAACTTTCTTGTGCATCTTTACCTTAGTAACTTATAACCAGCCTCCAAAGCACAGCCTCAATCTCCCAGCCGTTTGACCACAGAAACTATTCAAAGTTACTGATCAGAAACTTACCTGGCTTGTAAAAACCTCTCTACTACACCTGGATCCAAACCAATTCATGGTAACACTTAAAACTACCACGAACATCATGCCAGACATCAAGTTTGTGCTTAGATCGGCCTGATGTCATAGTTCACGCAGTGACCATTTTCGTCCAGGGGTGTTGGCATGCGTGTCGACACGTTCTGAGCGTCGCCAAGCGCTCTGTTCGCGCGTGCTCGCCTCCCTCGCCTGCTCAAGCGTGCCAAACCGCGCCACCATCTTCGTCTCTAAGCCCTTAACCTCCCTATGGCGCTCGCCGACGCCGGAGCTCACCGCAGCGAGCACGAGCAAGGTCCGGCCAGCCCCACAGTGCGGAGCGCACTGTGCTCGTCGCCATCCTCTCGATCCTGTGCTTGTCTCCGTTCACCCACAGTTGCCGCGTGACCTCCGTCGCCTTCTCCCCCTCTCACTGATGCCGCTCGTCGCCGGGCGCCGTGGACAGGTGTCCACCAGCGGAGCCCGAAGCCCCCTTGCCGCTTGCCTATAAATAGGGCCACCCCCAGCCTCCTCGAGCACCATCCAGCACTCCCACACACTCCACGACTGCGTAGGAAGCCGTAGCCCGGCCGGGCAGGCCTAGGGCCGCCGTCCCCAAGCTCGAGCTCGCCGGCGATCCCCTCTGGTCGCCGCGGAAGCTCTAGCCTCTCCCAGGCCAGGGCAACCCCTCCAGGGCTTCCACCTCTCTTCGGTGAGGCCGTCTCGCCCGCTTGGAGCCCCTGGAGTGGCCTCCGTTCGCTGTCTTCGTCAACTCCGGCAACCCCCGTGTTTTGCCTCCGCTTGCGAGTTTGTTTCCGACGCTGTCCGACCACCCCTAGCCACACAACAGGTACAGGCAGGTGCGCCATCATCCCCTCTCTAAATCCCTCCCTCTCATTTGGGCCAAGAAGCCCTCGTCGCCGGCGAGACCTCCGGCGAAGCCGCGACCTTCTTTGTTTCTTTCTCCCCCTTCCCCCACGTGACTAGCGGGGCCCGCTAGTCAGCCACTCTGTATGCGCGCGAAGCGGTACGAGTGGTGGTGCCCCGAGGTTTTACGCCTTTGACGTCACCCCCCTCAGCTGTTTATTTAAATTCAAAATCATTTATATTCCAGAGAACTTCAAACACTTATAACTCTTCAACCATAAGTCCAAATGAATTGATTCTTTTTGCATTATGTTCTTTGAAAATAAATCTAGCAGCTCACCAAAGATGAGATTTTTCTGAGCTGTTTAGAATTTCTGGTGATCTTCAGATGTGTTCTTGATATTTGCTTTTTGTGTTTAAATTTATTTTCAGAGGGTGAGGCTTATCTTGAGGATCAACAGAAGGCTTGTGAACCTCATCTGCACTAAGGTAAGCCACAACAACATTTTCATGGTGTTATTTCAATATTTGTGATTTTTTTACTTGAATGAAATGGTTAATCCATGCATTTAAATAATTATTGTGTTATTGGTATTCTGTTAAATATTGGTTAGTTGTTATGCTTGATCTACAGAATGATTGAAACTAGTTTAGTGGGTAAAGCAAGTTAAGGTTTATTTGTGGTGATGTTAGAAATGATTTTGTTATGCATCTTAGTAATTATTTGAAGCTTTGTTCTTGCCTACATAAATTGATAATTTTTTGCTAGAATATATCGTGTTAAATACTTGTTTAATCATTTTACTTGTCTTACAGAATTCTTGAACCCAACTTAGTTGATAAGATTTGTTGATAGGGAAATCTTTTGTCAAGCATATGAGAAATTTGTCGGAGTTACTTTCTTGCATGAGAAATTAATAAAACTTGTTGCAAAATATTTTGGTTAGGTTGTGAGTCATTTTGAGCAGTAGAGTGATATGAGTTGTTGATGTTTATGCTTGGTGTGTATATGGATGACCTCGGTCATTTTTTTATTATTATGTGATGCATGTGTAGTTTTGCATTTCATGGCATGCTATGACACCAGTCATTTTCATTTTGAAGTTGAACCTGAATATAACTCAACTTGAATATACCGTTGACTGGGTCATGGTGCCGCTGAATCGAGTTTCTTTCTCGGTGCAACCATATTTGCCTTTTTGGGAAGGCCTTGATTCGGTCCATTGACATGGCCTCTGGTCGGTGCCTCCAACTTGGGAAGGTTATGCCATGCTTGCCCTGGCCCGGTAAGCAGGCATAATCTTGTGTGCTCATTGATGAGATTATGGTACCGAGTCCCAGAGTGGGATTGTTTTGACCACGACGGTGGTCGGGGTGTCTTTGGTAGACACGGGGCCACCCAGGACCAGCCTGTTGGGGAATGTATCGGAGTGGCCGGGAGAGTGCCGTGGCAATGGAAGGGTTTTGTCGGAATGCCGTTGGTCCACCCGAATGGGAGTGCGAGGCCATGGGTTCCGTGGTGTGGGTACAGTGTGCTACCTCTGCAGAGTGTATAATCCATCGATAGCCGAGTCCACGATTACAGACACCTCATAGTAGGTCCCACCATGAGTCAATGTTTAATAAAAATTGCACCCTAAGCTATGAACTTTGCATTGGTGATGGATGGCAGAAAGACCATCGAGGCATTTGGGACCAAATGATGGTCGTGGTTGTGATCACCGTAAGGATCACGAGTTGTTCTTGTGAAAGACCACGTTGGTGGTTTGTTTGTGATCCAGGGATGATCACAGTTGGTAAGCTGTCCCGAGGGATGTTCGAGCATGATCACAGCATGTTGACTTATAGTGTTGCATTATTAATAATTGGTTAAATATCATGATATTGTTTGCCATTATGATTATGCCTGTTGTGAGCTTGCAAGTACATTCAATGTACTGACCTTGCGTGTCATGCCAGATTTTAGGAAAGTATCGTTGGAGAGGAGCGCTGTTCGAGTCTAGATTGTGTCCACATCGGTGTCCCTGTGATATGGAGCTTCCGCCATGACGTTATTCCTCTGCCACGTAGTTGTTCGGGTCGAGGCCCCTTTATGTTCACTAAATAATGTACATATTGTTCAGCCGCACCGGGTGTGCCGCTTGGCCTCGACAGCTGTTGTAATGTAAACTCTGTTCCGCTAGCATCAATAAAGCAATTGTTTTTCTGTACCAAGATCTTGTGTGTTGCCAGAAGATATGGTCTCTGGGCTGGCAATGCATGGCAAACCGGTCGCTCTGAGCCGGGGTGCCACACCAACCGCGTCATCTGCACGGCCCTTGGGGAATAGGCGAGTGGGGAGGCGAGTGGGGAGGCGCTTGATATTCGCAACTTTTATAAAGGGATAAAGGTTTCACCTTTTCACCCACGCCGTCTTCCTCTCTGCCCATCCATTCTCGAGCTCCAGCGCCCAAGCTTCCATCCTTTCCACCTCAAAAAGCACTCTAGCCATGTCCGGATCTGGAGGGCAGGGCAAGTGGATGGTTTCCTCCGTCAAGGAGAAGGACATCACCAAGCTCCGGGAGGCTGGGTACTTAGCCCAGGAAATCGCCCACTGGCTTCCAGCAAAGGGGCAAATCATCCCCACCCTGGAGCCCCATGAGAGGGTGGTATTCATCCCCCACTTCGTCCGCGGATTAGGATTCCCTCTCCACCCATTTGTTCGCGGAATCATGTTCTACTACGGGCTGGATTTCCATGATCTGGCCCCCAACTCCTTCCTCAACATCTCAGCATTCATTGTCGTGTGCGAGAACTTTCTCCGCGTCCCACCCCACTTCGGATTGTGGTTAAAGATCTTCAATGTGAAACCGAAGGTGGTGGGTGGTCAACACGCAAAGTGCGGAGGCGCCATGGTGAGCAAGATGCCCAACGTCTCTTGGCCCAAAGGTACCTTGGCGGAGACCGTCAAAGGGTGGCAATAGCAATGGTTCTATGTCATAGAGCCTTGCAAAGCCACCTGGGACACGGCTCCCTAATTCCAGTCCGGCGCCCCGATGCGGCTGACCTCCTGGCTAGAGAAGGGCCTGGACTGGTCTTCGTCGGACGAGCATACAGCGCTTCAGACGCGCATTAGGAGCATGGTGGACAAGAACATCAAGCTTGTCAATGTGATCCAGGTGATGCTTGCTCGCCAGATCCTTTCGTGCCAAAGACGAACTTGCCATTTGTGGGAGTTTGATCCGGCCAAGCACCAGACCTTGCAACAGTTCTTCGGCACTACACACGAAGACATCTGGAAGGTGCTCTTTAAGGCCAACGAGACGTGGCCAGCGACGACCGTGGATCGCAAGCACGACCTGGCCCATCCCTCCAGTTTGGTAAGTTTTTCGTATTTCAAGGTGTATCCTTTACTTGCATACTCAAGGAGGATGCCTAAGCTTCCCCATTAAATTTTTCAGGGCTGGACAAAGAAGGCTGAGCGGATCCAGTGTCCGGCTCCGCTGCCCGAAAACCCAGCAGTCCCTCTTCTAACGAAGGTGATGGTTCCGGCGCCCTACCAAGCGCCGGAGAATAAGGCCAAGAAGAAGGCCAAGGAGACTAGGAGTGGTCTCCGCCGTAAGGGCACTTCGGACGTGACGCCCGAAGACGCCGAGACCCACTCCTCCCATGATGTCTACTACACAACCTTCTTCTTGTAGACGTTGTTGGGCCTCCAAGTGCAGAGGTTTGTAGGACAGTAGCAAATTTCCCTCAAGTGGATGACCTAAGGTTTATCAATCCGTAGGAGGCGTAGGATGAAGATGGTCTCTCTCAAGCAACCCTGCAACCAAATAACAAAGAGTCTCTTGTGTCCCCAACATACCCAATACAATGGTAAATTGTATAGGTGCACTAGTTTGGCGAAGAGATGGTGATACAAGTGGTATATGGATGATAGATATGAATATTTGTAGACTGAAATTATAAAAACAGCAAGGTAACTAATGATAAAAGTGAGCGTAAACGGCATTGCAATGTGTTGAAACAAGGCCTACGGTTCATACTTTCGCTAGTGCAAGTTCCCTCAACAATAATAACATAATTGGACCACATAACTATCCCTCAACATGCAACAAAGAGTCACTCCAAAGTCACTAATAGCGGAGAACGAACGAAGAGATCATGGTAGGGTACGAAACCACCTCAAAGTTATTCTTTCCAATCAATCCGTTGGGCTATTCCTATAGGTGTCACAAACAGCCCTAGAGTTCGTACTAGAATAACACCGTAAGACACAAATCAACCAAAACCCTAATGTCACCTAGATACTCCAATGTCACCTCAAGTATCCATGGGTATGATTATACGATATGCATCACACAATCTCAGATTCATCTATTCAACCCACACATAGAACCTCAAAGAGTGCCCCAAAGTTTCTACCGGAGAATCACGACGAAAACGTGTGCCAACCCCTAGGCATAGGTTCATGGATGGAACCCGCAAGTTGATCACCAAAACATACATCAAGTGAATCACTTGGTATCCCATTGTCACCACAGATACGCACGGCAAGACATACATCAAGTGTTCTCAAATATTTAAAGACTCAATCCGATAAGATAACTTCAAAGGGGAAACTCAATCCATTACAAGAGAGTAGAGGGGGGAGAAAACATCATAAGATCCAACTATAATAGCAAAGCTCGCGATACATCAAGATCGTATCACCTCAAGAACACGAGAGAGAGAGAGAGATCAAACACATAGATACTGGTACATACCCTCAGCCCCGAGGGAGAACTACTCCCTCCTCGTCCTGGAGAGCACCGGGATGATGAAGATGGCCACCGGAGAAGGATTCCCCCTCCGGCAGGGTGCCAGAACGGGTCTAGATTGGTTTTCGGTGGCTACGGAGGCTTCTGGCGGCGGAACTCCCGATCTAATATCTGTTCTGGGAGTTTTAGGGTACGTGAGTATATATGGGTGCAGGAAGTATGTTGGTGGAGCTTCTGGGGCCCCACGAGGCAGGGGGCGCGTCCTGGGGGGGGGGGGCACCCCCACCCTCGTGAGCACCTCCCTTGGCTCCTGACGTGGGGTCCAAGTCCATCCGGTAGCTTTCCTTCCAAAAATAACTTCTCCAGTTGATTTCGTTCCGTTTCGACTCCGTTTGATATTCCTTTTCTTCAAAACACTGAAATAGGCAAAAAAACAGCAATTCTGGGCTGGGCCTCCGGTTAATAGGTTAGTACCAAAAAATAATATAAAAGTGGATAATAAAGCCCAATATTGCCCAAAACAGTAGATAACATAGCATGGAGCAATCAAAAATTATAGATTCATTGGAGACGTATCATCCCACACCGAGGACAACAAGGAGGAGGAGGAGGAAAGCAACTCTCCCCCGGAGGGGTGGGGGGAGGAAGAAAAGGGCGGCCTCCATGCATCTGGAGGCAGAGGCGTCCAAGAAGGGGAAGGCCTCCTCCGCGGACAACTCCGCGTGGGACATTGGCAGCAGCTCCGAGTGGCGCCCCAGGGATAAGCCCCTGGCCGAATCGTAAGTACTCTAAGACGTATGCAAATATCCAGCTCCTTTACTTCATGGTTTTAACATGTTGAATTATGCGCTGCAGTCCGGCTCGTTCCGACCTCCAGCGATCCTCATCTTCGGAGAATTCGCTGGATCCGAAGGTGATGGACAGTGGGCCCCTTCCGGCGGCCTCTTCTACCAAGGCCATGGATACCACCGAGGTGCTGTCCCAAAGGACCTCCCAGGCCAGGGAGAGATGCAGGAGGCCATCAAGGTGGCGCCAGAGGGTGAACCTTCGGCCGCCGGACACATGGGGGCGCAAATCCCCATGGAGACTGGTGATGGGTGCTATATCCAATCCGGCCCTTAGCCGAATACAATTCCGGAGACCTATATGGCTCCAGAATCCGGCAAGCAGCCTCCTTCGAAAGAAGGAGGTGCTCCGATTCCACTGGTGACCTCTGTCCATCCAGAGGCACCGGATACTCTACTAGAAGCGCTACGAAGTGCTTCCATTGTTGAGGAACACCGTACCCTCATGGGTACGGTGGTTGAGAGGATTCAGTCTGCAAAGAGCGGACTGACCGAATCATTCACAAGCCTTCTAACAGGCTTTGAGGTATGAAATGCAATTTATGCAAAGGAATGTCATAGTATAGACAGTAGCCCCTGAGACACTGTCCGGTGTTCGAAAAGAAAAGCCGGACAGAGGATCAACTTAATTTTCATAGGAGACTAACCATATGTGTCTATGTGAACAAGAAGGCATCTTTGCTGGCTGCGACCTCTCATGCTGCTGAGGTCTCCGGACTGAAGCAGAGTCTGGAGCGGACCGAGGACGAGCTCGGCCGCGTGAAAAAACAGCTGGAAGACCATCAAGGTATGCAATGACCTTGTGTAGGTTCAGAAAGGATGAATAATTTGTGTTGACCATGGTGCCATAATATTTTGTAGGAGCCGCGACCGAGGTAGTTACCCTCAAGAAGGTGCTGGCCGAAGCCCAGGACAGAGCGGCAAAGGAACAAGCCGCTCGTGAGAAACACGAGGCCAGGGTTGGTGAGGTCCAGCAGGAGCTCCAGGACGTCGTGAAGAAATGCCAGTCCTTCGAGCGCAATATTGCGGATAAAGAGTCCAAATTTGCCAAGGCCAGCCAAAGCACCCACAATGCCCATGTTAAAACCCAGGGCGCCCTCTAGGAAATCCAGGAGGCCAGAAAAATCGCGACGGGTAAGGCCTTTAGTATGCAGAGCAAGTATGTGAAGAAAAGGTTCCTCTTAATGACCCGGATTTGAAGTTCTCCAGGGGCGTTTGCGGATTTGCCACAGAGTGTTGCCGATGCTACGGAATTCTTCTAAGCCGAAGAGGGGAGCTCAACGAAGAAGCTGTTCTGGTTGCAATACCTTGGGCCAGAGCATCTGATGCCCTTTAGTGATCAGCTGAAACAGCTGACCGAACTGCATAGGGTGGCCGAACTGGCCATGAAGGATTTGATAATCCGTCTATGGCCTACTGACGCCATACCCAGCAGCTACTTCGGGCTCGTGAAGTGGCTGGTCAATGCCTGCCCTCGGCTTGACGCCATCAAGCGGTCGGTCTGCATTGAAGGTGCGCAGATGGCCTTCGCCCGTGTCAAGGTGCAGTGGGCGAAGATGGACGCCGTCAAGCTCACGACCGAGGGACCGCCCGTGGGCAAGGAGCACCGCACGCTCGAGCAGTATTTTGATGATGTCCAAAAGGGATCCCGCATTGTAGAGGGCCAGTGTTCAAAGACATTATCTTTGAATGAAGTCATTCATGTTATCCCTTCCTGTATTATGAAACAAAGCCGTTATGTAATATAATGTTTGTTGTTTGAAAATTTTACCTCCTGTGTGGCCGTTTTGTTAAAACTAAGAGATGGCCAGTCGTCGGCTTCAGCCCCCACGTAGGTAGTACGGGGGTGTTCGAGATGGAATCTAAACACTCTTGATCCAAGAATTTGGTCCTTGAAGGAGGTGTTTAGCGCAACGAACCAGGCAATCGGACTATGTGGCTTTATAACCCTCACTTAGCCATAGGAGTTTGACAATGGAAAAGTAGGTGCAGCCCCTAGTTAGTATTTAATTCGGACAACCGTGTTGTAGACACCTGATCGGGTAAAGGCCAATTCGTCGCATAATGTGGGAAAAATCACAAAAGATTTGTAATCTCCGAATAGCTGACCAGCTCTTGCCGTATCATGACAGTTAGTTTTCGGCTTTCTCTACTGAGGTGTTTGCTCGGATAAACTAGAAACACAATCGTAGTAGTTCTTCCTTTACTACCCTAGCCGATAGGACGGAACGTAAGTTAGCAAGCACAGGAGCCAGGCAACCCAACTATTGACCAAAGACATGATTGCTACCTCTTGAGCACTGCGTTGGATTTCCTTGAAGAGGAAAGGATGATGCAGCAAAGTAGCGTAAGTATTTCCTCAGTTTTTGAGAACCAAGGTATCAATCCAGTAGGAGGCTACGCGCGAGTCCCTCGTACATGCACAAAGCAAATAACTCTTCGCAACCAACGCGATAAGGGGTTGTCAATCCCTTCACGGTCACTTACGAGAGTGAGATTTGATAGATATGATAGGATACTATTTTTTGTGTTTTTGTGATAAAGATGCAAAGTAAAATAAAAGCAAAGTAAAAAGCAAAGGAAATAACTAAGTATTGCAAGATTAATATGATGAAGATAGACCCGGGGGCCATATGTTTCACTAGTGGCTTCTCTCAAGAGCATACGTATTTTACGGTGGGTGAACGAATTACTGTTGAGCAATTGACAAAATAGTTATGAGAATATCTAGGTATGATCATGTATATAGGCATCACGTCTGAGACAAGTAGACCGACTCTTGCCTGCATCTACTACTATTACTCCACTCATCGACCGCTATCCAGCATGCATCTAGAGTAATAAGTTCATGAAAACAGAGCAACGCCTTAAGCAAGATGACATGATGTAGAGGGATAAATTCATGCAATATGATAAAAAACCCATCTTGTTATCCTCGATGGCAACAATACAATACATGCCTTCCTGCCCCTAGTGTCACTGGGAAAGGACACCGCAAGATTGAACCCAAAGCTAAGCACTTCTCCCATAGCAAGAAAGATCAATCTAGTAGGCCAAACCAAACTGATATTTCAAAGAGACTTGCAAAGATAACCAATCATACATAAAAGAATTCAGAGAAGATTCAAATATTTTTAATAGATAATCTTGATCATAAACCCACAATTCATCGGTCTCAACAAACACACCGCAAAAAGAATATTACATCGAATAGATCTCCACAAGAGAGGGGGAGAACATTGTATTGAGATCCAAAAAGAGAGAAGAAGCCCTCTAGCTAATAACTATGGACCCGAAGGTCTGAGGTAAAATACTCACACTTCATCGGAGGGGCTATGATGTTGATGTAGAAGCCCTCCGTGATGGATGCCCCCTCCGGCGGAGCTCTGGAACAGGCCCCAAGATGGGATCTCGTGGATACAGAAAGTTACGGCGGTGGAATTAGGGCTTTGGCTCCGTATCTGATTGTTTGGGGGTACGTAGGTATATATAGGAGGAAGGAGTACATCGGTGGAGCAACAGCGGGCCCACAAGGGTGGAGGGCGCACCTGGGGGGGGGGTAGGCGCGCCCCACCTCATGGCCTGCTCCTTTATTTCTTGACGTAGGGTTCAAGTCTCCTGGATCATGTTCGGTGAGAAAATCACGTTCCCGAAGGTTTCATTCCGTTTGGACTCCGTTTGATATTCCTTTTCTTCAAAACCCTAAAATATGCAAAAACAACAATTCTAGGCTAGGCCTTCGGTTAATAGGTTAGTCCTAAAAATAATATAAAAGTGGAAAATAAAGCCCAATAATGTCCAAAACAGTAGATAATATAGCATGGAGCAATCAAAAATTATAGATACGTTGGAGACGTATCAAGCATCCCCAAGCTTAATTCCTGCTCGTCCTCGAGTAGGTAAATGATAAAAACAGAATTTTTGATGCGGAGTGCTACTTGGCATAATTTTGATGTAATTCTTCTTAATTGTGGTATGAATATTCAGATCCGAAAGATTCAAGATAAAAGTTCATATTGACATAAAAATAATAATACTTTAAGCATACTAACTAAGCAATTATGTCTTCTCAAAATAACATGGCCAAAGAAAGTTCATCCCTACAAAATCATATAGTTTAGTCATGCTCCATTTTCGTCACACAAGAATGCTCTCATCATGCACAACCCCGATGACAAGCCAAGCAATTGTTTCATACTTTAGTAATCTCAAACCTATAAACTTTCACGCAATATATGAGCGCGAGCCATGGACATAGCACTATGGGTGGAATAGAATATGATGATGGGGGTTATGTGGAGAAGACAAAAAGGAGAAAGTCTCACATCAATGAGGCTAATCAATGGGCTATGGAGATGCCCATCGATTGATGTTAATGCATGGAGTAGGGATTTCCATGCAACGGATGCACTAGAGCTATAAATGTATGAAAGCTCAACAAAAGAAACTAAGTGGGTGTGCATCCAACTTGCTTGCTCACGAAGACCTAGGGCAGGTGAGGAGGCCCATTGTTGGAATATACAAGACAAGTTCTATAATGAAAAATTCCCACTAGTATATGAAAGTGACAAAACAAAAGACTCTCTATCATGAAGATTATGGTGCTACTTTGAAGCACAAGTGTGGCCAAGGATAGTAACATTGTCCCTTCTCTCTTTCTCTCTCTTTTTTGGGCCTTCCTTTTTTATGGCCTTTCTCTCCCCCTTTTTTAAATTCCTCACTTGGGACAATGCTCTAGAAAATGATGATCATCACACTTCTATTTACTTACAACTCAATGATTACAACTCGATGCTAGAATAAAAGATGACTCTATATGAATGCCTCCGGCGGTGTACCGGGATATCCAATGAACCAAGAGTGACATGTATGAAAGAATTATGAATGGTGGCTTTGCCACAAATACTATGTCAACTACATGATCATGCTAAGCAATATGACAACGATGGATGTGTCATGATAAACGGAATGGTGGAAAGTTGCATGGCAATATATCTCGGAATGGCTACGGAAATGCCATAATAGGTAGGCATGGTGGATGTTTTGAGGAAGATATAAGGAGGTTTATGTGTGAAAGAGCGTATCATATCACGGGGTTTGGTTGCACCGGTGAAGTTTGCACCAACTCTCAATGTGATAAAGGGCAATGCACGGTACCGAAGAGGCTAGTAATGATGGAAGGGTGAGAGTGCGTATAATCCATGGACTCAACATTAGTCATAAAGAACTCACATACTTATTGCAAAAATCTACAAGTCATCAAAAACCAAGCACTACGTGCATGCTCCTAGGGGGATAGATTGGTAGGAAAAGACCATCGCTCATCCCCGACCGCCACTCATAAGGAGGACAATCAAAGAACACCTCATGTTTCAAATTTGTTACATAACATTTACCATACGTGCGTGCTACGGGACTTGCAAACTTCAACACAAGCATTTCTCAAATTCACAACTACTCAACTAGCACGACTTTGATATTATTACCTCCATATATCAAAACAATCATCAAGCATCAAACTTCTTTTAGTACTCAAAACACTCATAAGAATTTTTTTTACTAATCTTGAATACCTAGCATACTAGGATTATTTAATAAAATTTCCATGCTATTTAAGACTCTAAAAATAATCTAAGTGAAGCATGAGAGATCAATAGTTTCTATAAAACAAATCCACCACCGTGCTCTAAAAGATATAAGTGAAGTACTAGAGGAAAACTATATAACTCAAAAGATATAAGTGAAGCACATAGAGTATTCTAACAAATTCCAAATCATGTATGGCTCTCTCAAAAGGTGTGTACAGCAAGGATGATTGTGGTAAACTAAAAATCAAAGACTCAAATCATACAAGACGCTCCAAGCAAAACACATATCATGTGGTGAATAAAAATATAGCTCCTAGTAAAGTTACCGATAGAAGTAGACGAAAGAGGGGATGCCTTCCGAGGCATCCCAACCTTTGGCTTTTAGGTTTCCTTATATTATCTTGGGGGTTCCATGGGCATACCCAATCTTAGGATCTTGCCACTCCTTGTTCCATAATCCATCAAATCCTTACCCAAAACTTGAAAACTTCACAACACAAAACTTAAAGTAGAAAATCTCGTGAGCTCCGTTAGCGAAAGAAAACAAAAGACCACTTCAAGTTACTGTAATTAACTCATTCTTTATTTATGTTGGTGTTAAACCTACTGTATTCCAACTTCTCTATGGTTTATAAACTATTTTACTAGCCATAGATTCATCAAAATAAGCAAACAACACATGGAAAACAGAATCTGTCAGAAACAGAACAGTCTGTAGTAATCTGTAGCTAGCTCAAGATCTGGAACCCCAAAAATTCTAAAATAAATTTCTGTACGTGAGGAATTTATCTATTAATCATCTGCAAAAAGAATTAACTAAATAGCACTTTCCAAATAAAAATGGAAGAAGTTCTCGTGAGCACTAAAGTTTCTGTTTTTTACAGCAAGATATCAAGACTTTCCCCAAGTCTTCCCAACGGTTGTACTTGGCACAAACACTAATTAAACACAAAAAACACAACCAAAACAGAGGCTATGTAAATTATTTATTACTAAACAGGAGCAAAAAGCAAGGAATAAAAATAAAATTGGGTTGCCTCCCAACAAGCGCTATCGTTTAACGCCCCTAGCTAGGCATAAAAAGCAAGGATAGATCTAGGTGTTGCCATGTTTGGTAGGCAATCCATAAGCGGCTCTCATAATAGATTCATAAGGTAATTTAATTTTATTTCTAGGAAAGTGTTCCATGCCTTTCCTTAACGGAAATTGGAATCTAATATTTCCTTCCTTCATATCAATAATTGCACCAATCGTTCTAAGGAAAGGTCTACCAAGAATAATAGGACATGAAGGATTGCAATCTATGTCAAGAACAATAAAATCCACGGGCACATAATTCCTATTTGAGACAATAAGAACATCATTGATTCTTCCCATTGGATTCTTAATAGTGGAATCCGCAAGGTGCAAGTTTAAAGAGCAATCATCAAAATCACGGAAACCTAACAAATCACACAAAGTCTTTGGAATCGTGGAAACACTAGCACCCAAATCACATAAAGCATAGAACTAATGATCTTTAATCTTAATTTTAATAGTTGGTTCCCACTCATCATAAAGTTTTCTAGGGATATAAACTTCCAACTCAAGTTTTTCTTCATAAGATTGCATCAAGGCATCAACGATATGTTTAGTAAACGCTTTATTTTGACTATAAGCATGAGGAGAATTTAGCACGGATTGCAACAAGGAAATACAATCAATCAAAGAGCAATTTTCATAATTAAATTCCTTGAAATCCAAAATAGTGGGTTTAGCAACATCCAGGGTTTTAATTTCTTCACTCCCACTTTCATCAAATTTAGCATCAAGATCTAAAACTCTGAATTTTTGGAACACCTTCTAGGTAAAGGTGGATCATATTCAGTCCCATCATTATCAAGATTCATATTGCAAAACAAAGATTTAATAGGGGACAAATCAATAACTTTTAGATCTTCATCTTTATTTTCATAGGATCTAGAAGAACACGCTCTTATAAAGGCATCTTTCTTAGCACGCATCCTAGCGGTTGTTTCTTTGCACTCACCAATGGAAATTCTCATGGCTTTGAGAGACTCATTGATATCATGCTTAGGAGGAACAGATCTAAGTTTCAAATAATCAACATCAAGAGAAATTCTATCAACGTTCCTAGCCAACTCATCAATCTTAAGCAATTTTTCTTTAGTCAAAGCATTGAAATTATTTTGCGAAGTAATAAATTATTTAATATTAGATTCAAAATCATAGGGCATATTATTATAATTTCCATAAGAATTGTTGTAGGAATTACCATAATTATTAGAGGGATTACTAGGATAAGGCCTAGGATTAAAATTTCCTCTATACGCGTTGTTACCAAAGTTGTTCCTACCAACAAAATTCACATCCATAGATTAATTATTATTCTCAATCAAAGTAGGCAAGGGCATATCATTAGGATCAGAAGAAACACTCTTACTAGCAAATAATTTCATAAGTTCATCCATCTTTCCACTCAAAACATTAATTTCTTCTATCGCATGCACCTTTTTATTAGTAGATCTTTCAGTATGCCATTGAGAATAATTAACCATAATATTATCTAGGAGTTTAGTAGCTTCTCCTAAAGTGATTTCCATAAAAGTGCCTCCCGCGGCCAAATCTAAAAGATTTCTAGAAGGAAAATTCAATCCGGCATAATTTTTTTGTATAATCATCCACAAATTCAAACCATGAGTAGGGCAATTACGTATCATTAATTTCATCCTCTCCCAAGCTTGTGCAACATGTTCATGATCAATTTGCTTAAAATTCATAATATCATTTCTAAGGGAGATGATCTTAGCGGGAGGAAAATACTTAGAGATAAAAGCATCTTTGTACTTGTTCCAAGAATCAATACTATTTTGAGGCAAAGACGAAAACCAAGCTTTAGCACGATCTCTAAGCGAAAAAGGAAATAGTTTCAACTTAACAATATCGTTGTCCACATCTTTATTCTTTTGCATATCACACAAATCAACGAAGCTATTTAGATGGGTAGCGGCATCTTCACTAGGAAGGCCGGAAAACGGATCTTTCATGACAAGATTCAACAAAGCGGCATTAATTTCACAAGATTCAGCATCGGTAAGAGGAGCAATCGGAGTGCTAATAAAATCATTGTTGTTGGTATTGGTAAAGTCACACAATTTAGTGTTATCTTGAGCCATCGTGACAAGCAAGCAATCCAACACACAAGCAAACAAAAAGCAAGCGGGCAAAAATAGGCAAATAGAGAAAGAGAGGGAGGATAGAGAGAGAGAGGGCAAATAAAATGGCAAGGGTGAATTGGGGGAGAGGAAAACGAGAGGAAAATGGCAAATAATGTAATGCGGGAGATAAGGGTTGTGATGGGTACTTGGTATGTTGACTTTTGCTTAGATTCCCCGGCAACGGCGCCAGAAATCTTCTTGCTACCTCTTGAGCACTGTGTTGGATTTCCGTGAAGAGGAAAGGATGATGCAACAAAGTAGCATAAGTATTTCCCTCAGTTTTTGAGAACCAAGGTATCAATCCAGTAGGAGGCTACACGCGAGTCCCTCGTACCTGCACAAAGCAAATAACTCCTCGCAACCAACACGATAAGGGGTTGTCAATCCCTTCACGATCACTTACGAGAGTGAGATCTGATAGATATGATAGGATAATATTTTTGGTGTTTTTGTGATAAAGATGCAAAGTAAAAAAGCAAAGGAAATAACTAAGTATTAGAAGATTAATATGATGAATATAGACCCGGGGGCCATAGGTTTCGCTAGTGGCTTCTCTCAAGAGCATACGTATTTTACGGTGGGTGAACGAATTACTGTTGAGCAATTGACAGAATTGAGCATAGTTATGAGAATATCTAGGTATGATCATGTATATAGGCATCATGTCTGAGACAAGTAGACCGACTCCTGCCTGCATCTACTACTATTACTCCACTCATCGACCGCTATCCAGCATGCATCTAGAGTATTAAGTTCATGAAAACAGAGTAACGCCTTAAGCAAGATGACATGATGTAGAGGGATAAATTCATGCAATATGATAAAACCCCATCTTGTTATCCTCGATGGCAACAATACAATACGTGCCTTGCTGCCCCTACTGTCACTGAGAAAGGACACCGCAAGATTGAACCCAAAGATAAGCACTTCTCCCATTGGAAGAAAGATCAATCTAGTAGGCCAAACCAAACTGATAATTCGAAGAGACTTGCAAAGATAACCAATCATACATAAAAGAATTCAGAGAAGATTCAAATATTGTTCATAGATAATCTTGATCATAAACCCACAATTCATCGATCTCAACAAACACACCACAAAAAGAAGATTACATCGAATAGATCTCCACAAGAGAGGGGGAGAACATTGTATTGAGATCCAAAAAGAGAGAAGAAGCCATCTAGCTAATAACTATGGACCCGAAGGTCTGAGGTAAACTACTCACACTTCATCGGAGGGGCTATGATGTTGATGTAGAAGCCCTCCGTGATGGATGCCCCCTCCGGCGGAGCTCCGGAACAGGCCCCAAGATGGGATCTCGTGGATACAGAAAGTTATGGTGGTGGAATTAGGGTTTTGGCTCCGTATCTGATCGTTTGGGGGTACGTAGGTATATATAAGAGGAAGGAGTACGTCGGTGGAGCAACAGGGGGCCCACGAGGGTGGAGGGCGCGCCTGGCGGGGGGGGGGGGGTAGGCGTGCCCCCTACCTCATGGCCTCATCCTTTATTTCTTGCCGTAGGGTCCAAGTCTCCTGGATGATGTTAGGTGAGAAAATCACGTTCCAAAGGTTTCATTCCGTTTGGACTCCGTTTGATATTCCTTTTCTTCGAAACCCTAAAATAGGCAAAAAAAACAGCAATTCTGGGCTGGGCCTCCGGTTAATAGGTTAGTCCCAAAAATAATATAAAAGTGGATAATAAAGCCCAATAATGTCCAAAATAGTAGATAATATAGCATGGAGCAATCAAAAATAATAGATACGTTGGAGACGTATCAATGATTCAGAGCCGATGCATATAATGCTAAAATTCGGGGTGCCGAACTGTACTGTAAAAAGTGTTCGGACTTTGTTGCCCTAGTATGGAGCAAGCCCCTGGCGAATTAAAGCATACCAAAGTGTACGGGTGCAATCGATAAGAATAGAGAAATAAAATGAAGTAGTAAGCTATTGCCACGTAGGTTAGGCTGCAAACTGTTTCCATTATAATTTGAGTAATACGTTAAAGCGTATTTGTACAAATAGTGCGATAAGAAACATGGCTATTTAACATGCCAAGACCAAGGGGGAGCTGCGTGCGGGTCCTGAAAATAGGTAGAATGATCGTCAAGAAGAACATCTAGAGATTCCCCCACACGCCTGTGCTGCTTGCCGCCTTGGTATATCCGTCCTTAGAAAGGACCGACGATGAGGCCGTCGAGAGGGGCCTGTGGAGAAGAGACCAAAAAATGGTAAAAAAGAAAAGGAAAAGTATGTGTGGGAGTCGTATGATGGACCACAATCAAGTTACGCCTCCGTCTATGCCCATGGTATTTTGAGTGCGTAGTTATGTACGCACGGTACGTACGCCACCATTTGGTCGGGACTGAGACGGAGGCCGAATTGCTAGTCGAGCTCCTGACGGGCTGGACTGTCCTGCTGCAGAGTAGTCCAGACTCGTTTGACAGTGTCTGGGAACTTGGCCGCCGAATTAAGGCTCTGCTTAATAAAGCTGCTCTATACTTCTGCTTCTAGGGCTGTGGTGTGCTCCTTAGTACGGAGGGAGCGCTCCGTGTTTCCATTGACTATTATGACACCGCGTGGTTCGGGCATCTTAAGTTTGAGGTAAGCATAGTGTGGCACCGTATTGAATCGAGCAAATGCAGTTCGTCCAAGCAGTGCGTGATAGCCACCGCGGAAGGGGACGATGTCGAAGATCAATTCTTCACTTCGGAAGTTGTCTGGGGATCCGAAGACAACTTCCAATGTGATTGAACCCATGTAGCGGGCCTCTACACCTGGTATTACTCCTTTAAAGGTAGTTTTTGTGGGCTTGATCCTTGATGGATCGATGCCCATTTTGCGGACTGTATCCTGATAGAGCAGGTTGAGGCTGCTGCCGCCGTCCATGAGGACTCGCGTGAGGTGGAATCCATCAATGATTGGGTTGAAGACCAATGCGGCTGAGCCGCCATGACGGATACTAGTCGGATGATCCATGCGATCGAAGGTGATCAGACAGGATGACCATGGGTTGAATTTTGGGGCTACTGGCTCTATCGCATAGACGTCCCTGAGCGCACATTTGTGCTCCCTCTTGGGGATATGGGTAACGTATATCATGTTCTCCGTTTTAACCTAGGGGGGACTTCTTCGGACCCCCATGTTTGGCGGACGGGGCTCCTCGTCGTCATTCTCGCTTTGCGACCCCTTCTCCTTGTCTTCGACATTTAACTTGCCGGCCTGTTTGAAGGCCCAACAACTCCGGTGGGTATGATTGGTTGGTTTATCAGGGGTGCCGTGGATCTGACATGGACGATCGAGTATGCAGTCCAGGTTGGAAGAGCCTGAATTGTTCCTTTTATATGGCTTCTTCCGCTGACTGGACTTGGAGCCACTGAATCCGGCGTTGACCGCAGTGTCATCAGTATTGTCGCCACTGTTTCGACGCTTATGCCTGTTTCGTCGGGGCTTGCAGTTGCTATTCTTGGCTTCGGAGGTGCCTGGTTCGCTTGCATTATGATTGCTATGGGCTAGCCAACTATCTTCTCCCGCACAAAAGCGGGTCATAAGTGCCGTGAGGGCCGCCATGGACTTCGGCTTTTCTTGGTCGAGGTGTCGTGCGAGCCATTCGTCATGGATGCTGTGCTTAAAGGCCGCTAGGGCTTTGGCATCTGGGCAGTCGACGATCTGGTTCTTTTTAGTTAAGAACCCTGTCTAGAATTTCCTGGTTGACTCTCTGGGCTATTGAACTATGTGACTTAAGTCGTCTGCATCCGGGGGTCGGACGCATGTGTCTTGGAAGTTGTCGCGGAAGGCATCTTCCAAGTCCTCCCAGCTGCCAATGGAGTTTTCGGGCAGGCTGTTCAACCAGTGCCGAGCTGGTCCCTTGAGTTTTAGCGGGAGGTATTTGATGGCATGAAGATCATCACCGCGGGCCATATGGATATGGAGAAGAAAGTCCTCAATCCATACTGCAGAATCTATTGTTCCATCATATGATTCTATATTTACGGGTTTGAACTCTTCTGGGAATTCATGCTCCACTACTTCATCAGTGAAGCAGAGGGGGTGTGCGGCGCCTCTATATCGGGCCAGGTCGCGAGGTAGTTTGGATGGAGTCCATCTGCGGCTTTCGGCCCGGGCATGATTATGCTTGTCATGTTTGGCTTGATAGCCATCGCCGCGCGTCGGGGCACGCCCCCGCGATCCGTAGATCGACCTGGACGGACCTGGTCTATTCTTCAGGTCCTGCCACAGGTCATATGTGTGTCCCCGCGCTATTACGTCTCTACCTTTGTGGCGAGGTAGTATGGGCTGGTGTTCGGCTTTAGTTGCCGTTTTGTCCCAGCCACGAGGTGGTCGGTCAGCCGCATTATGCGCTGATGGCGCAGGCTCGAGGGCCTCGTCGTCAAATTGGGGTAGCAGTTTACGCTTCGGGTAACTTTTGATTTGGCGCTCGAGGCCGTATTCCTTGGCTGCCAGGACATTAGTCCATCTGTCGTTGAGTAGATCTTGATTAGCTTGAAGTTGCTGTTGTTTCTTTTTCAGACTCCTTATAGTGGCTATTAATCGTTGCTTAAAGCACTCCTCCTCGAGAGGTTCCCCAGGCACGATAACGTCTTCGTCATCGAGGCTCACCTCATCCTCGGAGAGTGGAAGGTAATTACTGTCCTCTGAGTCTTCGTTTGCGGCCTGTTCATCAGGGCTAACTTGCCCATCCTCCCGACCGTCTTGTTCAGAGTTTTGCTCGATGGTGTTTTCTTGGTCTTCGGCATCATCCGGAATATTGTTGTCTCTTGTGCCGGTATTGCTGTCTTTGCTGCAGTGTGATTTAGAGCGGCGCTGTCGGCGTTTTGGTTGTATCTCAGGAGGTTTATCCTATACTGGATTTTTCTCATTATCTCCGTCACCCTCCTTGGGTGTATCCACCATGTACACGTCATACGAAGAGCTGGCCGTCCAGCGTCCGGTAAATGGCGGGTTTTGGGCCTGCTCTTCTCCGGCATCGTCGTCCATACCGTTGATGTCTTCGGAGCCGTAATCGAGCATGTCAGTTGAGTCCTCAACAGTGGCGATGAAGTGGGTGGTGGGTGCTACCTCTTGAGCACTGCGTTGGTTTTGCCTTGAAGAGGAAAGGGTGATGTAGTAAAGTAGCGTAAGTATTTCCCTAAGTTTTTGAGAACCAAGGTATCAATCCAGTAGGAGACTACACGCAAGTCCCTCGTACCTACACAAACAATTAAGAACCTCGCAACCAACGCGATAAAGGGGTTGTCAATCCCTTCACGGTCACTCACGAGAGTGAGATCTGATAGAGATAATAATAATAAGATAAATATTTTTGGTATTTTTTATGATAGATTGAAAGTAAATATTGCGAAATAAAATAGATTGGAAACTTATATGATAAAAGATAGACCCAGGGGCCATAGGTTTCACTAGTGGCTTCTCTCAAGATAGCATAAGTATTACGGTGGGTGAACAAATTACTGTTGAGCAATTGATAGAAAAGTGCATAATTATGAGAATATCTAGGAATGATCATGTATATAGGCATCACGTCCACGACAAGTAGACCGAAACGATTCTCATCTACTACTATTACTCCACACATCGACCGCTATCCAGCATGCATCTAGAGTATTAAGTTCATAAGAACAGAGTAACGCATTAAGCAAGATGACATGATGTAGAGGGATAAACTCAAGCAATATGATATAAACCCCATCTTTTTATCCTCGATGGCAACAATACAATACGTGCCTTGCTGCCCCTGCTGTCACTGGGAAAGGACACCGCAAGATTGAACCCCAAGCTAAGCACTTCTCCCATTGCAAGAAAGATCAATCTAGTAGGCCAAACCAAACTGATAATTCAAAGAGACTTGCAAAGATAATTAAATCATACATATAAGAATTCAGAGAAGAACCAAATATTGCTCATAGATAATCTTGTATTGAGATCCAAAGAGAGAGAAGAAGCCATCTAGCTAATAACTATGGACCCGAAGGTCTGAGGTAAACTACTCACACATCATCGGAGAGGCTATGGTGTTGGTGTAGAAGCCCTCCGTGAGTGATTCCCCCTCCGGCGGAGCTCCGGAAAGGGCCCCAAGATGGGATCTCTTGGGTACAGAAGTTTGCGGTGGTGGAAATAGGGTTTCGTGGTGCTCCTGGATGTTTTCGGGGTATATGAATATATATAGGAGGAAGAAGTAGGTCGGTGGAGCTACGAGGGGCCCATGAGGGTGGGGGCGCGCCCAGGGGGGCATGCGCGCCTCCCTGCCTCGTGACCTCCTCGTTGATTTCTTGACGTCTACTCCAAGTCCCCTGGATCACGTTTGTTCCAAAAATAACTCTCCCGAAGGTTTCATTCCGTTTGGATTCCGTTCGATATTCCTTTTCCGCGAAACACTGAAATAGGCAAAAAACAGCAATTTGCACTGGGCCTTGGGTTAGTAGGTTAGTCCCAAAAAAAAAGTGTATAAATAAGCCCATTAACATCCAAAACAGATAATGTAACAACATGGAACAATAAAAAATTATAGATACATTGGAGATGTATCAGTGGGTGGGACCTAAAATTCCCCGTTCTCAGCCCCTAGTCCGGGCTGGGCGTAGTTCGGACATTGCTCCCTCATAATGACGAGTGATCGCATCAAGTACAGAGCCTCGCTTAAAGGTGAGGTTTGGCCAGGGAGAAGAGAATCCGTGGAGTACAGCAGGAAGGGGATTCCTCGGCCTAGCTCACACGATGCTGACTCCGAGAGTTCGGAGCCAGTGTCCGGGGAAGAGTGTAGCTTTGTGATGGTTGCCAGCGACACTGCTTCCTCCGGCTCTCCCGTACTGGGCTTAGTAGCCATAGATAGTCCGGCGGGTTTAGAAATCCCGTCTTCAGACCTGGCGACGTGCTCCGGTTCAAAGGCCAGAGCGGAGGTTGGGGTCGTGAATCCTTGGAAGATCAAGTCTCCTCGGATGTTGGTGACATAATCCAAGTTTCCAAAACTAATCTGGTGACCTAGGGCGTAGCTATCGATCTGCTCTAGATGGACAAGCGAGTTGGCCCGCAGTGCGAAGCCGCCGTACACGAAGATCTGACCAGGAGGAAAACCTCCCCTAGGGCAGCATTGTTGTAGATGATTGACGGAGCCATTGAACCTTCTAGCGATGATGCAGCGAAACTCTCAATGAAAGCACCAAGGTTGGTGTTTGATACGTCTCCAACGCATCTATAATTTTTGATTGCTCCGTGCTATTATATTACCTGTTTTGGATGTTAATGGGCTTTATTTTACTCTTTTATATCATTTTCGGGACTAACTTATTGCTCCAATTGCTGTTTTTTTGCCTATTTTAGTGTCTCGCAGAAAAGGAATATCAAACGAAGTCCAAACGGAATGAAACCTTCGGGAACGTGATTTTCTCAACAAACGTGATCTAGGAGACTTGGAGTGGGCGTCAAGAAACAATTGAGGAGGCCACGAGGCAGGGGGCGCGCCTACCCTTGTGGGCCCCTCGTTGCTCCACCGACGTACTTCTTCTTCCTATATATATCCACGTACCCCCAAACATCCAGGAGCACCATGAAAACCAAATTCCACCGCCGCAACCTTATGTACCCGAGAGATCCCATCTTGGGGCCTTTTCCGGAGCTCCGTCAGAGGGGGCATTGATCACGGAGGGCCTCTACATCTACTCCATGGCCTCTCCAGTGATGTGTGAGTAGTTTACTTCAGACCTTCGGGTCCATAGCTAGTAGCTAGATGGCTTCTTCTCTCTCTTTGGATCTCAATACAAAGTTCTCCTCGATTCTCTTGGAGATCTATTCGATGTAATTAATCTTCTTTTGCGGTGTGTTTGTCGAGATCCGATGAATTGTGGGTTTATGATCCAGATTATCTATGAACAATATTTGATTCTTCTCTGAATTCTTTTATGTATGATTGGTTTGTCTTTGCAAGTCTCTTCGAATTATCAGTTTGGTTTGGCCTACTAGATTGATCTTTCTTGCAATGGGAGAAGTGCTTAGCTTTGGGTTTGTAGCGACCCGACCTCAAACGGTCAAGTCTCTGTGCTTCAGTGTCATCCCTGGATCGCAATACTCAAAGGAGTTATAACAGAGTAGCAATCACACACTTATTACATCGAATGTCTCAAAAGAGAACTTATTACAATAAATATGGCTTAAGGCCATCTAATACGATAACAACGGAAGGTTTGGAAGATAAAGTGAGTCCATCAACTCCAACGGCATGGCTGAGCTGCACGGCAATGACCTAACGAACCTTACTCCTCGTCTGAAAAGTCTGCAACATAATACGTTGCAGCCCGAAAACGGGTCAGCACATGGAATATGTTGGCAAAGTAACACAGTAGAGCAAGAACAGAATAATGCTATGACTATATGCATATTTGGCTGGTGGAAAGCTCTATGTTTATAGTTTTTGCGAAAAGCCAATTTTTCCCTACAACAAAGGAATATATTTTATTTAACTATCATGGTAGTTGAAACATCATCGAGAAGGTTCCTCCAACTCAATCCCAATTAAAAGTAATTATCAACCCAAGAATATTAATTTAGAGTGATGAGATACATATGCTAATCCAAGTACTAGATACTCAAGATGTCCATAACCGGGGACACGGCTAACCATGATTAGTTTATACACTCTGCAGAGGTTTTCTCACTTTTCCCCACAAGACTCGATCTCCTCCGTTGGATTTTTCGCACTACATGATGTTTGAGAAACGGATGACCGAGACACAGTCTTTCGGAAGCATTAACTCTCTACTCCGGATAGACTATACCACCTACAACCCACTACCTGCTAGTCTATCTCTTCAAGAGCTTCACGCAACTTACTCAACTATGCTAGAGCCCATAATAGCTTGTGGCTGCACACGAAAGTTTCTAGCATGAAATATCTCAGTTCCCTTTGGCCTGGGTGGTGGACCGTAGGGTTATCACACGGGTACTCCGGGATATCCTAGGACAACACTGGATTCTCCAGGTGCCCAACAAGCAATCCACCCAAATGTGTATTAAAGTTGCCACCTTAAGTTGAACCATTAATTATTAACCGCACATCTGTCATGGTTTCACTCAAACCCAATCCACGTCTACGAGCATAGTATAGCAATATAAGCAATACGTAGAAGTAACTCCCAAAGGTTTGATAATAACAGGGCAATAGGTTCTACCTCATCAACTACTTCCCAACCCACATGTTATCAAGTCCTAATCATGCAATGTTTGAGGATTGTAACTAATGCATAAAAAAACTGGGTGATAAAGGGTATGATCAAAGTGTTACTTGCCTTGCTGATGATCCGCAAAACCTAGAGACTCGTAGTAGCACGCTTCGCACTCCGGGTGTTCTATCGCAAACGAACAATAGCATACATAAGCAACCAAGCAAAGAAACACGAGTAAAATTCAAATAAGAGGTCTAACCAGAAAGTTCAACTTAAGAACTCCAGTTTACAAAAAGAATCAAATCAAACGGAGCAACGAAACTCAAACTACGAAAGAAACAAGATCCGTTTACTAATCTGGAGTAAAGTCAAATTTTATAGTACCAAAATCTTGTTCAAGTTGGTTAAACAGAAAGAGGGTTTCGAGACGAAGATCTAGGCACTTGAATCGCCTGATTTCGATAAACGAGCGAAAAGATAAACTAGTACGAAAATCGGATCAGAAATCGCGATCGTAAATAATCGCGGAGTATCCGGGAAAAAGAAAAACTGATGAACAGGCTAACGAACGAACGTTCATTGTCTGCGGCTAACGAGTGAATACCGTTCGTTAAAACGAACGTACGGACGAATGTCCGCTAAATAAACTAAACCGGAAAAAAACCGGTGAACCGATCTAAAAAAACGAAGCTAGGGTTTTCTAAAAAAACCGAACCGGTTTTAAAAATAAAACCGAACGGCGGCAACGATGGCTTATACCTCCGGCGAGGTCCGGCGAGGCAGGCTACGGCGGCGGGTGGCGCGGGGCGGCGCGGGCAGGCAGCGGGGCAGCGACGGCAGGCGGCGGCGCGACGCTAGGCGGCGGCGGGGCGGCGTGGGTCGGGTGGCGGTGTGGGGGTGCGGGGGCAGCGTATTTAAATGAGGGGGCCTTGCTTGGGGGAGGAGCAAGGCGGCGCGGGAGGAGTCCCGGCCGGACTCGGCGTCGGGCGGCGGCGCTCGCGGTCTCCTGGTGGGAGACGAGGCACCGGGCGGCTGGGCCAGCTCGGCTGGGCTTCGGCCCAGTCGGGCGCTCGAGATTTTTTTAAAATAATTTCGCCGAAACTTAAATAAATCCTAGAAAAATAAATAAAAATCTAAAAATTCCAAAACAAATTTTCACCATGTAAATAAAATATTTAGAACAAGATGAACATTTTCTTGGCCCTAAAATGCAATTTTGAAAAACGTGCAATTTTTCTAATTCAAATAAAATAGCAATAAACTCTGAATAAAATCCAATATTTGATTTTAATACCCCCCCAATATTTCATTGATTTTGGGGAAGTCATATTATCTCCTCTCATATATTAATATGAAATATTTTCAGAGAGAAAAATAATTAAAACCAAAAATCCTCGTTTCAATATTTGATAGAATTCAAATATGAAAGCAGTGAAATCCCCAACTCTCTCTGAGGGTCCTTGAGTTTCTTAGAATTTCGAGGATCACGAAACGAAATGCAGCAAAATATGATATGCATGAATGAGCTATGTATAACATTCCAAATTGGAAATTTGGGATGTTACAAACCTACCCCCCTTAAGATGAATCTCGCCCTCGAGATTCGGTTTGGCTAGAAAATAGGTGTGGGTGGTCTTTGCAAAGATCATCCTCTCGTTCCCAGGTGGCTTCATCCTTGGTATGGTGGCTCCACTAAACTTTACAAAACTTGATAACCTTGCTGCGGGTGACTCGGCTGGCATATTCAAGAATCCTGACTGGCTTCTCCTCATAGGTCAGATCACTGTCCAACTGAATCGCCTCCAAGGGCACCGTATCTCTTAGAGGTATATCGGCCATCTCAGCGTGACACTTCTTCAACTGTGAAACATGAAACACATGATGAACTCCTGACAGTCCTTCAGGTAACTCCAACTTATAAGCAACCTCTCCCATACGTTCCAAAACTCTGTATGGTCCCACAAAGCGTGGCGCTAGCTTTCCCTTAACTCCAAAGCGCTTAACTCCTCGGAGTGGGGATACTCGAAGATACACTCTGTCTCTGATTTCATAGGCTACCTCCTTGCATTTTGAATCCGCATAACTCTTCTATCGGGACTGAGCTACCTTCAGTCTATCTCTAATCAATTTAACCTTCTCTACTGATTCCTTAATCAAATCTGGTCCGAACAACTGTCGGTCTCCAACTTCATCCCACAATAGTGGTGTCCTGCACCTCCTTCCGTATAAAGCTTCGAAAGGTGCCATCTTCAAACTGACCTGGTAACTATTGTTGTACGAAAACTCTGCGTAGGGCAAATTGTCATCCCAACTAGATCCATAATCTAGCGCATAGGCCCTCAACATATCCTCCAGAATCTGGTTGACTCTCTCGGTTTGTCCATCTGTCTATGGGTGGAATGCTGTACTGAACTCCAACCTTGTTCCCAAAGTCTGGTGCAGTTGATGCCAAAACTTTGAGGTAAACTGTGTTCCTCTATCTGATACGATGGTCCTAGGAACTCCATGCAGACATACGATCGTGGTCATGTATATCTTGGCCAACTTCGCACTTGTATATGTGGTTTTCACTGGGATAAAGTGAGCCACTTTGGTCAAGCAATCAACTACTACCCATATAGAATCATATCCTGATTTGGTCCTAGGTAATCCGGTGATAAAATCCATGCCAAGTTTATCCCACTTCCATTCGGGTATCGACATAGGTTGTAACAATCCGGCTGGCTTTTGATGTTCTGCCTTCACTCTCTGACATACATCACACACGGCTACATACTCGGCAATATCCTTCTTCATACCAGTCCACCAGAAACGCTCCTTTAGATCCAAATACATCTTGGAGTTTCCGGGGTGTATCGAGTATGGTGACTCATGAGCCTCCTGAAGTATTAACTTCCTGATCTCTGTGTTGTTGGGCACATAAACACGGTCCTCAAACTACAAGGTGTCGTGCTCATCTTCACAAAAACCTTTGGCCTTCCCTTTGCTCATTCTCTCTTTTATCTCAGCAATCTCTTTGTCATCCTTCTGAACTTCTCAAATTTCCCAACAATGTAGACTAAACCTCCATTGTTACAACAAAACCTCTAGGAACAATCTCCAATCGAAGTTCCCTGAGATCTTTTGCTAACTCCTTTGGCAATCCCGTGCTTACTAGGGTATTAGCATAACTCTTCCGACTCAAAGCATCTGCTACGACATTGGCCTTGCCTAGATGATAGTGAAGCTTCATGTCATAATCCTTTATAAGCTCCAACCATCTCCTTTGCCTAAGGTTCAACTCCTTCTGTGTGAAAATGTACTTCAAACTCTTATGATCCGTGTACACATCACAACAGTTTCCAATAAGGTAATGTCTCCAAGTCTTCAACGCATGCACTACGGCAGCCAACTCCAAATCATGCATGGCATAATTTAACTCATGCGGTTTCATTTGTCGTGAGGCATACGAAACAACTCTTCCATCCTGCATAAGCACACTTCCAAGTCCTAGGCGAGAGGCATCGCAATACACTTGAAACTCCTTACGTATATCCGGGATAATCAACACTGGGGCTGTAGTCAAACGTTTCTTTAACTCTTGAAAACTTGCCTCACATTCTTCCATCCATCTAAATTTGGTATCCTTCTTCAATAACTCCGTCATTGGGTTTGCAATTTTGGAAAAATTCTCGATGAATCTCCGATAGTATCCTGCGAGTCCAAGGAAATTGCGGATCTCGCTAACTGAAGTGGGTGCCAACCATTCAGTGACTGACTGAACCTTGGTGGGATCTACTGCTACACCATCTCCTGATATAACATGTCCAAGGAATCCGACTTGCTTCAACCAAAACTCACATTTGCTGAACTTGGCATACAACTGGTGTTCCCTGAGTTTCTCGAGAACTAAATGCAAATGCTCCTTGTGCTCCTCTTCATTCTTCAAGTATACCATTAAATCATCAATGAATACCACAACAAACTTATCCAAATATTCCATGAACACCTTGTTCATCATGCTCATGAAATAGGAAGGGGCATTGGTCAGTCCAAATGACATGACCGTATACTCATATAACCCGTATCTTGTGGTAAATGTAGTTTTAGGTATATCTTTCTCCCTAATCTTCAGCTGCTGATATCCTGATCGCAGATCGATCTTTGAAAACACCTTAGCTCCTTGCAACTGGTCAAACAAATCATTGATCATCGGCAGTGGGTATTTTTTCTTGATCGTCACCTCATTTAGTGCACGATAATCAACAACCATCCTTAGAGTCTTATCCTTCTTTTCAACCAAAAGCACTGGGGCTCCCCATGGTGATGAACTCCGTCGGATATAACCTTTCTCCAATAACTCCTTGATCTGCTTCTTAATCTCCTCCAGATCATTCGCGGGCATCTGGTAGGGTCTCTTTGATATTGGCCCTGTACCTGGGAATAGCTCTATCAAAAACTCGATGTCTCGATCCGGTGGCATGCCTGGTAACTCTTTTGGAAAAACATCTGGGTAATCCTTCACTACAGGCACTTCCTCCTGAACAACTCCCGTGAGGGTATTTACTTGGCTACTCCTAGGCGCATGTCTAGATACATACTTGATCCTTTTTCCCTCTGGGGTGGTGAGACAAATTGATTTACTAACACAGTCAATGCTTCCTCCATACTTTGACATCTAGTCCATGCCTAATATCACATCCAATCCTTGTGACTCCAAAATTATTAGGTCTAACGGGAAAACATGGCTACCAATGGTTAAAGGTATCTGGTCACACCATCGACTAGCCATATACTCTGCTCCAGGTGAACTTACTAACAGAGGGGTCCTAAGGGTTTGGGTTGGTAGTTTAAACTTATCCATGAATTTCCTTGATATGTATGAATGCGATTCACCAATATCAAAAAGAACAAGGGCGGTAAAAGACTTAACCAAAAACTTACCAATAACCGCGTCTGGCTGCTCTTCAACCTCCTCCATGTCAACGTGGTTCACTTGTCCTTTGTTGAATGGATTAGGCTTCTTCCCAGCGCTCCCGTTACCGTTTCCATTCTTCGCTTCCGGGCAGTCCGTGGCATAGTGTCCAGTCTTCCCGCACTTGAAACAAGTAACATGGCTTAGGTCTCTCTTAGCGGGTGTGGCTGGATTGGGGCCGTTCTGATTGTTTCTTGCTCCATTCCCATTCCTTGGGCCAGTATGATTATGGGTACTTCCTCCATTGTGGGTGTGGCCTCCATGGTTATGAACAAGTCCTCCCGAGTTCGGGGTTAGCCGAGGTTTCTGCTGAGCTCCCGAGTTGTACCTTCCTTGTCCATACTTCCTTTTGTGGCTCTCAATTTGCTGCTGCTTCCCTTCAATCATAAGAGCCTTATCTACCAACTCCTGGTAGTTGTTGAATGTTGCCACCATCAACTACATGCTCATCTCATCGTTCAACCCTTCCATAAACTTCTCCTGCTTCGCGGCATCTGTGGCCTCATCGTCAGGGGCATAGCGTGATAACTTGCTAAACTCATCCACGTACTGAGCCACAGTACGGTTCCCCTGGTGTAAGTTGTGAAACTCACGCTTCTTCATGCTCATAGCTCCTATTGAAACATGAGCGGTGCGGAATGCTTGCTGAAATTGATCCCATGTAACAGGGGCTATAGGATAGGTGACTATATAATTCTCCCACCATGAGGCTGCTGGTCCATCCAACTGATGTGCGGCAGAATGCATGTTATCAGCATCTGTACATCATGCAGTGGTTAACTCCCTTCCAGTCCTGCGGAGCCAATCATCTGCCACTATCGGCTCGGTGCTACTGGAAAACACCGGTGGCTGCAACCTCAGAAAATGGGCTAAGTTGTCAACTGGTGGTGGTGGTGGGTTGTTGTTGTTGTTATTGCCTTGGTTTTGAACTAACAACTGCATCAGGGTATTCTGCTGCTGGATCAACTGAGTGAGCTCCGGTGGGAAAGTAAATCCGGGGTCACGTCTCGGAGGCATCTGAGGGTGTAGAGGGAAGAGAATAGAATAGAATGAGGTCTAGTGAGAAAAACACTACCCATATGCACATGAGACAAACACAATCATATCACTCAATTAATCAAGCAAGGGCATACAATCGATCTAACTATCGTTACAAAAGTGCTTGGACTATACTATATACATGGTGGAATACTACTACTGATGTGGTGGCAATTTGGGAGGCTTGAAAGCAAGTGGTAGGCATCGTAGCATTGGCATAGCAAAAGAGCGAGCAAACTAGCATAGCAAAGATAGTAGTGATTTCGAGGGTATGATCATCTTGCCTGCACAGTTTTCAGAGTTGACTGGATCCTCGAAAGCAAACTCAACGGGCTCCTCGTTAGCGAACTCGTCTCCCGGATCTACCCAAACAAGACAAACAAGCAACAAGGATACAATCAACCACGTGCAAACTCAAACAACGAAATGCAAAGATGGTATGCTATGCGGGATGCGATGCGGGATGCGAAAAGCAAGATATGACAGGAAATGCATGAATCTGGCCCCAACTTGGAAAACCAAGTGTGCCACTGGAAAGATGAGATGAAATCGCTTGAAAACAATATAAAGAACGCCGGAATCGGAGTTACGGTTTGGAAATGGCAAGCGATTCAAAAATGACACCGGTCTGCGATTTACAGCAAGTAGGCATCTAAATGCAATGAAATGAACATGCTACAGCACCCAAACATGACAACAAAATACATGAAAGGGATGCACACAAGATGCTTAACAAAAGTCTAGCACTGAGCTACAGCCAATTCATCCATTAACAGGTTCAAACAAGCATGGCAAAAAGGCATATGGCAAACAGATTTCAGACTTAGTGAAATTAACACTTGTCTGGAATTTCAGATCGGGTAGCACTCTTCGGAGCACCAAAAATATATGCTACAGGACCTGAAAATGGCAAAGTAAAGCATGGCATGGAGCTACTCAAAGAGATTAACAAAATTCCCTTAGTGACCTTGAGCAAAAAGGGATCAGAAAATACAATTGCAAGCATGTGAACATAGCAAAAATATAATCAGTTTTCAGACTTAGTGAAAACTGGCACATGCTGAAATATAACTCAAGTAGGCATGTTTACAAGCTCGATGCACTCACTACGGTGCAAGTCATGGCAAGACAAGCATGCACCCATCAATAAGGCACAAAATGCAAGCTAGCAATGGAAAGAACAATAGCATAGCATGCATGGATCAACTACAACATCACCGGCAAAATTGCAAACAAGTTGACAATCTGCCCAGATTCACAAAGTAGCAAAAGTAGAGCTCGATTGACTCAAGCTAGGGTGCCCCATAATTGCAAACAAAGACATGGATGGATAGAGCACTACAAGATTAACAAAACATCCTTACTGATCATCCTCAAAAGAGGCACGGATCACTAGGAAACAATATGAACATATGGCATCATGAGATAAACAGATCAAGGACTTAGTGGAATTGCTAAGTCCCTGAAAACAGAATTAGCAAGTGCACCACTTTGCAAGCTTGCACTAGTCACCACACACATCACAAAAATACATGGGTTGCACCTCTGAAAGATGACAAAACCCTTAACAAAACATATGTAGAGCACCAGGGCATATCATGCACACATTAATCATGGCAAAAATGACAAAAACCTAAACGGATTAGCAGATCTGACAAATATCTCAAGTATCCCTCTTCTAACAGCATTTCGGGCATCAAGATGAACTCAAATGAAAATGATGCAATGGAATGAAATGATGTACTCTCTGAGATGAACATTTTGATATGCTACATGCATGAATCGGAGCTACAGATGCAAAGTTACGAGGCCATGAACAGGGGCACTTGGATCTGAGAATTCTGGGACTTGGGAAAAAAACCTCCGGAAAAAGTGGATCTCGTGGATCGGGACGGAGCGGTGCGGGGACGGGCGAGGGCGTTTGGATCGGGGACCGGTGGATCTGGTCCCGATCCGGATCCGGCCGGGATCTCACCGTAGTTGAGGGAGAGGAGGAGGCCGGAGCCTTCCGGCGACGACCGGGGCGACGAGGGGCTGAGGCGGCGGTGGTGGAGAACGGCAGCGGCGGTGGCGACGCGGTCCGGCGTCGGCGGGCGGCTCGGCGGCGCGCGGCGGCGGCTCGACAGGCGATGACGGGCGGCTCGGCGACGCGCGGCGGCGGCTGGGCGGCGCGGCAGGCGGCGCACGATGGCCGCTGGGCGGCGCGGCAGGCGACGGGAGGCGGCGGGCGCGGGCCGGGGAGGGCAGGCGGCGGCGGAGAGCCTTCGGGCCACGGGGGCCTGGCCTGGGCCGCGCGGGCTTCGGCGGGAGGCGGCGGCTGCGCGCCACGTGGCGCTCTGCCAGTGGCCGCGGGTGGCGGCACGGCGTGTCCGGCCGGAACGGACACGTCCGGCGCGGCGTGAGGTGGATTTAGGGTTTCTGGGAGAGGGGATCCGGGATATTTCGAGGGGGGCCTATTTATAGGCATAGAGGGAGCTAGGAGAGTCCAAATGAGGTGCGGTTTTCGGCCACGCGATCGTGATCGAACGCTCTAGATGATGGAGCAGAGTTTGGTGGGTTTTGGGCCAAATTGGAGGGGTGTTGGGCTGCAACACACACGAGGCCTTTTCGGTCCCTCGGTTAACCGTTGGAGTATCAAACGAAGTCCAAATGATACGAAACTTGACAGGCAGTCTACCGGTAGTAAACCAAGGCCGCTTGGCAAGTCTCGGTCCAATCCGGAAATGTTTAATCCCCACACACGAAAGAAAGCTAGAAAAGACCACCGGAGGAGAACGAAGCGCCGGAATGCAAAACGGACAACGGGGAAAAGCTTGAATGCATGAGATGAACACGTATGCAAATGCGATGCACATGATGACATGATATGAGATGCAAGACAACGACAACAACACACGGAGACAAAGAACCCGAACCCGAGGAAATAAATTAACTTAACGCCGGAAACGGCAAGATTTGGAGTACAAATTGGGAAAGTTACATCCGGGGTGTTACAACACTCCACCACTATGAAAGGATCTCGTCCCGAGATCTAGGACTGAAAGAACGCCGGGTACTCAGAACGGAGGTGATCCTCGCGTTCCCAGGTAGCTTCACGGTCGGAATGGTGTGACCACTTGACTTTGAGAAATTTGATTGACTTGTTGCGAGTCTTGCGTTCAGTCTCTTCAAGAATAGCAACTGGGTGCTCACGATAGGAGAGATCTTCTTGGAGCTCAATGTCCTCGAAGTTGACGGTGCGGTCAGGAGTCTTGAAGCACTTTCGAAGCTGAGAGACATGGAACACGTCATGAACATTTGCAAAGTTTGAAGGAAGCTCGAGTTGATAGGCGAGGTCGCCTCTCTTGCTGACAATCTTGAAAGGTCCCACGTATCTAGGAGCAAGCTTCCCTTTGATACCGAAGCGACGAGTACCTTTCATAGGAGAGACACGGAGGTAAACATGATCTCCGATCTCGAAAGCCAAATCGCAGTGCTTACTATCATAGTAGCTCTTCTGGCGGGATTGGGCTGCTTTGAGGTTATCACGAATGACTTTGCACATTACTTCTGCCTCTGTGATTAAGTCATTACCCAACAGCTGACGTTCACCGGTTTTAGACCAGTTGAGAGGGGTACGGCACTTCCTTCCATACAGAATTTCAAATGGGGCCTTGCCCGAACTTGCTTGAAAACTGTTGTTGTAGGAGAATTCAGCATAAGGAAGACAATCCTCCCACTTCATGCCGAAGGAGATCACACAAGCCCTGAGCATATCTTCAAGAATCTGGTTGACACACTCGACTTGACCGCTAGTTTGAGGATGGAAAGCTGTGCTGAAGCGGATGTTCGTGCCCATGTCCTTCTGAAAAGAATCCCAAAACTTCAATGTAAAGATGCTGCCACGGTCTGAAGATATCACTTGAGGAATACCGTGCAGAGAGACAATTCGAGAGGTATAAAGTTCCGCCAATTGAGCTGCAGTGATCGACTCTTTGATAGGCAGAAAGTGAGCCACTTTGGTGAGTTTGTCGATGACAACGAATATAGCATCATTGCCACGCTTGGACTTTGGAAACCTAGTCACGAAGTCCATCTCAATGTGGTCAAACTTCCATTCTGGAATGGCAAGAGGTTGGAGGAGACCTGCTAGCCTTTGGTGTTCTGCCTTCACTCTTCTGCAGACATCACATTCATTCATGAATTGAGCGATCTCGCGCTTCATTCGGGTCCACCAATAAGCTTGCTTAAGGTCCTGATACATCTTCGTGCTCCCAGGGTGGATGGAGAGGAGAGAATTGTGAGCCTCGTTCATGATCACTTTACGAAGGTCACCTTTGGGTACAACAATACGATCCTCGAAGAAGAGAGTGTCCTTGTCATCAAGGCGATAGCACTTGTACTTGGACTGGCTCTTGGCAATCCCAATCTTCACCTTTTTCACCATAGCATCAAGAAGCTGGTCTTGGCGAATCTGGGCTTCCAAGGTAGGAGAGACTTGAAGTTTGGCGAGGAATCCTTGAGGAACAACTTGCAGGTTAAGTTTGCGGAAAGCTTCACAAAGCTCGGGTTGATAAGGCTTAAGAATCAGACTGTTGCAGTAAGCTTTCCTGCTCAATGCGTCAGCAATCACATTAGCCTTGCCTGGAGTATACTCAATACTCGGATTGTACTCTTGAATCATTTCGACCCATCGAGTTTGCCTAAGGTTGAGATTAGGCTGAGTGAAGATGTACTTGAGACTCTTGTGATCAGTGAAAATGTCCACTTTTCTTCCCAATAGAAGATGTCTCCAAGTCAAAAGAGCATGCACAACTGCCGCCAACTCAAGATCATGAGTGGGGTAGTTCTTCTCATTCGGCTTCAACTGGCGAGAGGTATAAGCAACAACTTTCTTCTCTTGCATCAATACTGCGCCAAGACCTTGGAGAGAGGCATCACAAAAGACCTCGTACGGCTTGGATTCATCAGTCGGAGTCAGAACTGGAGAAGTGATCAATTTCTCTTTCAAAGTGTTGAAAGCAATATCACACTCCGGCGACCAAACGTACTTGACGTGCTTCTGAAGAAGATTTGAGAGAGGTTTCGCAATCTTAGAAAAGTTTTCAACGAATCTTTGGCAATAGCTTGCGAGACCGAGGAAGCTACGGAGTTGCTTCACGTTCTGAGGAGGTTCCCAATTCACAATTGCAGACACCTTCTCAGGATTCACGGCAATGCCCTTAGCAGAGATGATATGACCAAGATAAAGAACCTCATTGAGCCAAAATTCACAGTTGGAGAACTTGGCGTAGAACTTGTGTTCCCTGAGCTTATCGAGTACCAAACGCAAGTGCTTGGCATGATCTTCCTTGTTCTTCGAGAAAACCAGAATGTCGTCGAGATAGACCAAAACGAAGTCATTGGTGTAGGCGTTGAAGATGAAGTTCATCATGCGAGAGAACATCGGAGGAGCGTTGACAAGACCAAGAGACATGACAGTGTATTCATATGAACCATATCCTGTCCTGAAAGCCGTCTTGGGAATATCTTGCTCACGGATTCGAATCTGATGATAACCCATACAGAGATCAAGCTTGGAGAATACTTGGGCACCTTTGATTTGTTCGAACAGCTCATTGATGTTGGGAAGTGGGTATTTGTTCTTGATGGTCTTCTTGTTCAATGGACGGTAATCAACACAAAGTCGGTCCGTTCCATCCTTCTTCTTCACAAAAAGAACACCACAACCCCACGAAGAAGAACTAGGCCGGATGAGACCCATTTTCTCTTGAATATCGAGTTGCTTCTTCAGCTCCTTCAACTCTTCAGGTCCGAGCTTGTAAGGACGTTTGCACACAGGTTCCGTACCAGGCTCAAGATCAATAACGAATTCAACTGGCCGGTGCGGAGGCATTCCTGGAAGCTCTTCTGGAAAGACGTCTTGATATTCGGAAATGACTGGAATCTGAGAGATAGCATCCAATTCACCCTTCTCATTGAGAGAAAACAGACGGATGGTATCATCACGAGCGGCAAAGACAATTACATCCTCAGACGAATGAGTCAATTGAATCTGTCTGGCTGCACAATCAAGCTGAGCCTTGTGCTTAGAAAGCCAATCCATTCCGAGAATAAGATCAATATCCGAGTCACCAAGAACCGTTGGAGAAGCCAGAAACTTGTAGTCACCCAAGGTGATAGTAACATCCGGAACAATGGAGTTAGCCTGCATGCGCTTACCGGGAGAGACAACTGCTAAAGGACTAGGCAAAACTTGCGAAACCAATTCATGCCTAGATGTAAACGGTCTCGAGATGAAACAATGTGATGCACCAGTGTCAAAAAGAACTTTAGCTGGAATATCATTAACAGGAAGGTTACCCATGATCACATCTGACGAGTCCTCTGCCTGAGCTGCATTCATCAAATTGACCTTGGCATGCTTGGGGTTATGCTTGACCACAGCTGTACTTGCCGATCTGACAGGAGGAGGAGGAGGAAGACGCCTCTGGTTGAAACACTTGTTGGCATAGTGACCCTTCTGTTGGCACTTGTTGCACGTGACCTCTGAAAGCGGACGGTGATACGGAGCACTCGATCTTGGAGGTTGAGACAAAGTCTTGTTCTAAAAGCCAGGGTTGGGTGGGTGGGAAGAACCACTGCCACCTTTGATCTTCTACTGATACGGCTGACAGAACGGAGGAGGACGAAGCCAATACTTCTGCTGCTTGGCCACTTGAGTAGAGGAAGAAGGAGGAACATCTCTGACTCGCTTCTTGGAAGCATCACACCTCAACTGAGCAGCCTCTTGCTTCAACGCCATGTTGTAGAACTCATCGTATCTCAAGGGCTCAAAGAGAACAAGAGCGAGCTGGATTTCTTCTCTGAGACCACCCCTGAACTGATATATCATGCTCTTCTCATCAGGGACGTCCTGCTTGGCAAAGCGGGCGAGCTTCTGGAACAACTTGTTGTAGTCATAGACAGACAAAGAGCCTTGCTTCAGGTTGCGGAATTCCTCACGCTTGCTTTCAACCACGCTTTGAGGAATAAGATGAGCTCTGAAATCTCGACGGAAATCATCCCAGGTGATAACACGTCCACCTCTAGAGTCCTTGTACTGCTGGAACCATTCTGCCGCTTGATCTTTGAGTTGGAAGGAAGCGAACTTAACAAAGTCCTCAGGCCTGACGTTACTGCCCTCAAAATGCTTGCACAGATCCACTAGCCAATCGTCAGCATCGGTTGCCTCAACACAATTGCTGAAAGTCTTTGGCCCGTTAGCAAGGAACTGGTTGAGTGAAGCAAAGTGATTCTGATTGCTGCCTTGATTCCCTTGGTTGCCTTGATTGCGCTCTTGAAGAATTTGCATGATCAACTGTGTGTTTGCATTGGTTGCGGCCATCACAGCTTGCCATGCCTCCGGAGGAGGTGGTGGTGGTGGAGGATCAGGATTCGGAGTCGTGCGCGTTGGAGGAGCCATCCTGAAGAGGTTGACATCCATTAGCACATTGACAGATAAATATTGAAGCTGAATCCAACGGAATGAAAATTGCAACATATAATCTTCACATCCGAACAAAATGAACGAATGCATTCCTCTTGAAATGGTCACATATCCATAAATTGAGAAGCCACGTAGAATTAAGATAGAGAAATAAATCAACAAGGTACGGATCAAGAACGAATAATCGGTAAGAATTCCCAATCTCAAACCAATATCCGTGGAAGAAGAACTAGAGCTACAAGAATTCCCACCTATGAAACTCCCGAACCTTTCTGGTTATGCAATCAGGTGTTGGGGATACAGGGGAAGCATAATATCTCACCCAAACTAGAAAATCCTACATCCAGCTGTATCCATCCTTCAACACATAACCAAGAAACCTTCGGAAACCATCTACCTCAACCTTCGAAAAGCATCCGTTATACAAGTTATGGCGATACTCCTGAACTCCCGCCCCAGTACTGGGTGGCGTCAAGGTTATCTCACCAACGAACTGCATAAAAGAGATTTTCGATGTCGGCGTACTAAACTCAGGTATTCCAGAACTGCAACGATAAAATTATGATGACAACACCTCAGAGCTCAACTCCCTGGGACACTTCCACTAAACCCCTGACAGGAGGCACCAAGACAATGTTCTCATCATAAAACCATCAGAACGATTCTAAGATACCCGCGTCATCCTAAATTTTTTTTAGTGAAATTTGAGAAGAGAAGAGTCAAAACTCTACGTCAGGATGCCTTACCAGAGCGATGAGGAGACTGGGAAGTAAAAAGAATTCCTAAACTCTCCGATATATAGTTCCTAAAGACTCAAAACATTTTTTCTAGGCACAACTCGGCTGCTAATAACGATCAAGCAATGGGGCTCCTAAGGTCGGGGAAGGCTCTGATACCAACTTGTAACGCCCTCGATGCGACTATATCTCCCACGTGTCGAGGCACGACTTAGAGGCATAATCGCATTGAAGGCATATGTCGCAAGTTAGGCAATCTTCACAACATCCCATGTAATCCAAACAAGTACATAAATAACATAGTTGGCTTACACTCGCCACGTCAAACAAGTACATAAATAACATTACGTCATCCAAATACTCATGCCCGACTACGGCGCCAAAATAAAAGAAAACCCAACATGCGACACGGTCCCAATCACCCCCAACTGGGCACCACTACTGATCATCAGGAAAGGAAACATAGTAACGTTGAGAGTCTTCGTCGTACTCCCACTTGAGCTCAAACGCGTCTCCTGGAGCGGAATCATCAGGCCCTGCATCTGGTGTAATAGTAATCTATGAGCCTTAGGGACTCAGCAATCTCGCACCCTCGCGATCAAGACTATTTAAGCTTATAGGTAAGGCAAGGTACAAATATATGTGGAGCTGCAGCAAGTGACTAGCAAGTATGGTGGCTAGCTTATACGCAAAAGAGAGCGAGAAGAGGAGGTAAAGCGCGAGCGAGAAACTAGAGAAACAACCTGCGCAAACATTACTCCAACACCGTGTCCACTTCCCGGACTCCGCCGAGAAGAGGCCATCACGGTAACACACTCAGTTGATTCATTTTAATTAAATTAAGGTTCAAGTTATCTACAACCGGACATTAACAAATTCCCATCTGCCCATAACCGCGGGCACGGCTTTCGAAAGTTCAAATCCCTGCAGGGGAGTCCCAACTTAGCCCATGACAAGCTCTCACGGTCAACGAAGGAATAGACCTCCTCCCAAGACGTTCCGATCAGACTCGGTATCTCGGTAATTCAAGACACTTCGACAGGTTAAAACAAGACCAGCAACACCGCCCGAATGTGCCGACAAATCCCGATAGGAGCTGCACATATCTCTTTCTCAGGGCACACTCAGATTGTCCTAGGTATGGGTAGGCCAGCCCAGAGTTGCCCCTGGTGGCCACCAGTAGCTGACAGGTGGACCAACACTCAGAGGAGCACTGGCCCGGGGGGGGGGGGTTAAAATAAGATGACCCTTGAGTCTGCAGAACCCAAGGGAAAGAAAAGGCTAGGGGGAAAATGGTAAAACCAAGGTTGGGCATTGCTGGAAAAGCTTTAATCAAGGCGAACTATCAAGGGGTTCCCATTATAACCCAACCGCGTAAGGAACGCAAAATCCGGGAACATAACACCGATATGACGGAAACTAGGGCGGCAAGAGTGGAACAAAACACTAGGCGAGAGGCCGAGCCTTCCACCCTTTACCAAGTATATAGATGCATTAAGATAACAAGATAACATAATGATATCCCAACAAGTAAATAAATGTTCCAACAAGGAACAGCCTCCAATCTTCACCTGCAACTAGCAACGCTATAAGAGGGGGTGAGCAAAAGCGGTAACATAGCCAAACAACGGTTTGCTAGGACATGGTGGGTTAGAGGTTTGACATGGCAATTTCGGAGGCTTGAAAGCAAGTGGTAGGCATCGTAGCATTGGCATAGCAAAAGAGCGAGCAAACTAGCATAGCAAAGATAGTAGTGATTTCGAGGGTATGATCATCTTGCCTGCACAGTTGTCAGAGTTGACTGGATCCTCGAAAGCAAACTCAACGGGCTCCTCGTTAGCAAACTTGTCTCCCGGATCTACCCAAACAAGACAAACAAGCAACAAGGATACAATCAACCACGTGCAAACTCAAACAACAAAATGTAAAGATGGTATGCTATGCGGGATGCGATGCGGGATGCGAAAAGCAAGATGTGACAGGAAATGCATGAACCTGGCCCCAACATGAAAAACCAAGTGTTCCACTGGAAAGATGAGATGAAATCGCTTGAAAACGATATAAAGAACGCCGGAATCGGAGTTACGGTTTGGAATTGGCAAGCGATTCAAAAATGACACCGGTCTGCGATTTACAGCAAGTAGGCATCTAAATGCAATGAAATGAACATGCTACAACACCCAAACATGACAAAAAAATACATGGAAGGGATGCACACAAGATGCTTAACAAAAGTCTAGCACTGAGCTACGGCCAATTCATCCATTAACAGGTTCAAACAAGCATGGAAAAAATGCATATCGCAAACAGATTTCAGACTTAGTGAAATTAACACTTGTCTGGAATTTCAGATCGGGTAGCACTCTTCGGAGCACCAAAACTATATGCTACAGGACCTTAACATGGCAAAGTAAAGCATGGCATGGATCTACTCAAAGAGCTTAACAAAAGTCCCTTAGTGACCTTGAGCCAAAAGGGATCAGAAAATACAATTGCAAGCATGTGAACATAGCAAAAACATAATCAGTTTTCAGACTTAGTGAAAGCTGGCACATGCTGAAATATAACTCAAGTAGGCATGTTTACGAGCTCGATGCACTCACTACGGTGCAAGTCATGGCAAGACAAGCGTACACCCATCAAGAAGGCACAAAATTCAAGCTATACATGGCAAGAACAATAGCATAGCATGCATGGATCAACTACAACATCACTGGCAAAATTGCAAACAAGTTGACAATCTGCCCAGATTCACAAAGTAGCAAAAGTAGAGCTCGATTGAATCAAGCTAGGATGCCCCATAATTGCAAAGAAAGACATGGATGGATAGAGCACTACAAGATTAACAAAACATCCTTACTGATCATCCTCAAAAGAGGCACAGATCACTAGGAAACAACATGAACATATGGCATCATGAGATAAACAGATCAAGGACTTGGTGGAATTGCTAAGTCCCTGAAAACAGAATTAGCAAGTGCACCACTTTGCAAGCTTGCACTAGTCACCACACACATCACAAAAATACATGGGTTGCACCTCTGGAAAGATGACAAAACCCTTAACAAAACATATGTAGAGCACCAGGGCATATCATGTACACATTAATCATGGCAAAAATGACAAAAACCTAAACGGATTAGCAGATCTGATAAATATCTCAAGTAGCCCTCTTCTAACAGCATTTCGGGCATCGAAATGAACTCAAATGAAAATGATGCAATGGAATGAAATGATGTACTCTCTGAGATGAACATTTTGATATGCTACATGCATGAATCGGAGCTATGGATGCAAAGTTACGAGGCCATGAACAGGGGCACTTGGATCTGAGAATTCTAGGACTTAGGAAAAAAACAACCTCCGGAAAAAGTGGATCTCGCGGATCGGGACGGAGCGGTGCGGGGACGGGCGAGGGCGTTTGGATCGGGGACCGGTGGATCTGGTCCCGATCCGGATCCGGCCGGGATCTCGCCGGAGTTGAGGGAGAGGAGGAGGCCGGAGCCTTCCGATGACGACCGGGGCGACGAGGGGCGGAGGCGGCGGCGGTGGAGAACGGCAGCGGCGGCGGCGACGCGGTCCGGCGACGGCGGGCAGCTCGGCGGCGCGCGGCGGCGGCTGGGGGGCACGGCAGGCGACGACAGGCGGCTCGGCAACGCGCGGCGGCGGCTGGGCGGCGCGACAAGCGACGGGAGGCGGCGGGCGGCGCGCGGCGGCGGCTGGGCGGCGCGGCAGGCGACGGGAGGCGGCGGGCGCGGGCCGGGGAGGGCAGGCGGCGGCGGAGAGCCTTCGGGCCGCGGGGGCCTGGCCCGGGCCGCGCGGGCTTCGGCGGGAGGTGGCAGCTGTGTGCCATGTGGCGCTCTGCCAGTGGCCGCGGGTGGCGGCGCGGCGTGTCCGGCCGGAACGGACACGTCCGGCACGCGCGCGAGGTGGATTTAGGGTTTCGGGGAGAGGGGATCCGGGATATTTCAAGGGGGGACCTATTTATAGGCATAGAGGGAGCTAGGAGAGTCCAAATGAGGTGCGGTTTTCGGCCACGCGATCGTGATCGAACGCTCTAGATGATGGAGCAGAGTTTGGTGGGTTTTGGGCCAAATTGGAGGGGTGTTGGGCTGCAACAGACACGAGGCCTTTTCGGTCCCTTGGTTAACCGTTGGAGTATCAAACAAAGTCCAAATGATACGAAACTTGACAGGCAGTCTACCAGTAGTAAACCAAGGCCGCTTCGCAAGTCTCGGTCCAATCCGGAAATGTTTAATCCCCATACACGAAAGAAAGCTAGAAAAGACAACCGGAGGAGAACGAAGCGCCGGAATGCAAAACGGACAACGGGGAAAAGCTCAAATGCATGAGATGAACACGTATGCAAATGCGATGCACATGATGACATGATATGAGATGCAAGACAACAACAACCACACACGGAGACAAAGAACCCGAACCCGAGGAAATAAATTAACTTAACGCCGGAAACGGCAAGAGTTGGAGTACAAATTGGGAAAGTTACATCCGGGGTGTTACAGCTATCCTAAAGAGTAGAAAATGGAGAGGAGTCAGAAATAAGAAGAGAATAGTGATCTAGGGCTTTAGCTTAGTGGCCGTGTCCTACACTCGGCGTGTGCTCTGATACCATCTTGTAGCGACCCGAACGGTCAAATCTCTGTGCTTTAGTGTCATCCCTGGATCGGTAATGCTGACACACAGAGTACTCGAAGGAGTTATAACATAGTAGCAATCACACACTTATTACATCTAATGTCACAAAAGAGAACTTATTACAATAAATATGGCATAAGGCCATCTAATACGATAACAACGGAAGGCTTGGAAGATAAAGTGAGTCCATCAACTCCAACGGCATGGCTGAGCTGCACGGCAATGACCTAACGAACCTTACTCCTCGTCTGAAAAGTCTGCAACATAATACGTTGTAGCCCGAAAATGGGCCAGCACCTGGAATATGCTCGCAAAGTAACACAGTAGAGTAAGAACAGAATAATGCTATCACTATATGCATATTTGGCTGGTGGAAAGCTCTATGGTTATAGTTTTTACGAAAAGCCAATCTTTCCCTACAACAAAGGAATAGATTTTATTTAACTATCATGGTAGTTGAAACATCATTGAGAAGGTTCCTCCAACTCAATCCCAATTAAAAGTAATTATCAACCCAATAATATTAATTTAGAGTGATGAGATACATATGATAATCCAAGTACTAGATACTCAAGATGTCCATAATCGGGGACACGGCTAACCATGATTAGTTTATACACTCTACAGAGGTTTGCAAACTTTTCCCCACAAGACTCGATCTCCTCCATTGGATTTCCTGCACTACATGATGTTTGAGAAACGGATGACCGAGACACAGTCTTTCAGAAGCATTAACTCTCTACTCCGGATAGACTATCCCACCTACAACCCACTACCTGCTAGTCTATCTCTTCAAGAGCTTCACGCAACTTACTCAACTATGCTAGAGCCCATAATAGCTTGTGGCTGCACACGGAAGTTTCTAGCATGAAATATCTCAGTTCCCTTTGATCCTGGGTGGCGGACCGTAGGATTATCACACGGGTACTCCGGGATATCCTAGGATAACACTGAATTCTCTAGGTGCCCAACAAGCAATCCACACAGATGTGTATTAAAGTTGCCACCTTAAGTTGAACCATTAATTAATAACCTCACATCCGTCATGGTTTCACTCAAACCCAATCCACGTCTACGAGCATAGCATAGCAATATAAGCAATACGTAGAAGTAACTCCCAAAGGTTTGATAATAACATGGCAATAGGTTCTACCTCATCAACAACTTCCCAACCCACATGTTATCAAGTCCTAACCATGCAATGTTTGAGGATTGTAACTAATGCATAAAAAATTGGGTGATAAAGGGTATGATCAAAGTGTTACTTGCCTTGCTGATGATCCGTAAAACCTAGAGACTCGTAGTAGCACGCTTCGCACACCGGGTGTTCTATCGCAAACAAACAATAGCACACATAAGCAATCAAGCAAAGAAACACGAGTAAAACTCAAATAAGAGGTCTAACCAGAAAGTTCAACTTAAGAACTCCGGTTTGCAAAAAGAATCAAATCAAACGGAGCAACGAAACTCAAACTGCAAAAGAAACAAGATCCGTTTACTAATCTGGACTAAAGCCAAATTTTACAGTACCAAAATCTTGTTCAAGTTGGTTAAACAGAAAGAGGGTTTCGAGACGAAGATCTAGGCGCTTGAATTGCCTGATTCTGATAAACGAGCGAAAAGGTAAACCAGAACGAAAATTGGATCAGAAATCGCGATCGAAAATAATCGCGGAATATCTGAGAAAAAGAAAAACTGACAAACAGGCTAACGAACGAACGTTTGTTGTCTGCGGCTAATGAGTGAACATCGTTCATTAAAATGAACGTACGGATGAACGTCCGCTAAATAAACTAAACCGAAAAAACGCAGCGAACCGATCTAAAAAACGAACCTAGGGTTTTCTAAAAAAACCGAACCGGTTTTAAAAATAAGACCGAACGGCGGCAACGGCGGCTTATACCTCCAGGGAGGTCCGGCAAGGCGGGCTGCGGCGCGGGCAGGCAGCGGGGCGGCGACGGCAGGCGGCATCGCGGCGCTAGGCGGCTGCGGCGGCGCGGTCTAGGCGGCGGGGCGGCGTGGGTCGTGTGGCGGTGTGGGGGTGCGGGGGCGGCGTATTTAAAGGAGGGGGGCTTGCTTGGGGGAGGAGGAAGGCGGTGTGGGAGGAGTCCCGGCCGGACTCGGTGTCGGGCAGCGGCGCTCGCGGTCTCCTGGTGGGAGACGAGGCGCGGGGCGGCTGGGCCGGCTCGGCTGGGCTTCGGCCGAGTTGGGCGCTGGAGATTTTATTTTAAAATAATTTCTCCAAAACTTAAATAAATCCTAGAAAAATAAATAAAAATCTAAAAATGGCAAAAAAGAATCAGCGTCTAAATAAAATATTTAGAACAAGATGAACATTTTCTTGGCCCAAAAATGCAATTTTGAAAATGTGCAATTTTTCTAATTCAAATAAAATAGCAATGAACTCTGAATAAAATCCAATATTTGATTTAATATCCCCCCAATATTTCATTAATTTTGGAGAAGTCATATTATCTCCTCTCATATATTAATATGAAATATTTTCGAAGAGAAAAATAATTAAAACCAAAAATCCTCGTTTTAATATTTGATAGAATTCAAATATGAAAACAGTGAAATCCCCAACTCTCTCTGAGGGTCCTTGAGTTGCTTAGAATTTCGAGGATCGCGAAACGAAATGCAACAAAATATGATATGCATGAATGAGCTATGTATAACATTCCAAATTGGAAATTTGGGATGTTACACGGTTCAATCTTGTGGTGCTCGATCCCAGTGACAGTAGGGGAAACGACACATATTGTATTGTTGCCATCAAGGATAAAAAGACGGGGTTTATATCATATTGCATGAGTTTATCCCTCTACATCATGTCATCTTGCTTAAGGCATTACTCTGTTCTTATGAACTTAATACTCTAGATGCTTGCTGGATAGTGGTCGATGTGTGGAGTAATAGTAGTAGATGCAGAATCGTTTCGGTCTACTTATCACGGACATGATGCCTATATACATGATCATGCCTAGATATTCTTATAATTATTCGCTTTTCTATCAATTTCCCGAAAGTAATTTGTTTACCCACCGTAATACTTATGCTATCTTGAGAGAAGCCACTAGTGAAACCTATGGCCCCAGGGTCTATTCTCCGTCATACAAGTTTCCGATCTATTTTATTTTGCAATCTTTAGTTTCAATCTATATCATAAAAATACCAAAAATATTTATCTTATTATTATCTCTATCAGATCTCACTCTTGCAAGTGGCCGTGAAGGGATTGACAACCCCTTTATTGCGTTGGTTGTGAGGTTCTTATTTGTTTGTGTAGGTACGAGGTGACTCGCGCGTGGTCTCCTACTGGATTGATACATTGGTTCTCAAAAACTGAGGGAAATACTTACGCTGCTTTACTGCAGCACCCTTTCTTCTTCAAGGGGAAACCAACGCAGTGCTCAAGAGGTAGCAAGAAGGATTTCTGGTGCCGTTGCCGGGGAGATCTACGCCAAGTCAAGACATACCAAGTACCCATCACAACTCTTATCCTCCACATTACATTATTTGCCATTTGCCTCTCGTTTTCCTCTCCCCCACTTCACCCTTGCCGTTTTATTCGCCCTCTTTCCCTTTCGCCATCTCTTTCCGTTCGCCTCTTTCCTGCCTTCTGTGTGCTCGTTCTTTTTGCAATTTTTTGCCATCATGTCTGAAACTGGGGAGGTTATCATTGATAAATATAATAATATGGAAAAATTTGAAGTTATTGATGATCCTCTTGAAAATCCTATGATTTTGCACACTAAAAAGTTTCGTATTGGTAGCGCTAATATTATTGGGAAGGGAGTTATTCAAGACTTGTTTAGTTGTGCCGGTGCTTTGCCCACCATGAGTGGATCTATCCTTCATAAAACTAGTAGTCTCGCAGATGCTATATCTTTGCTCATAGTTGAACTTGAGAGACAATTTTTACATATGCATCCTTCCATATAAAGGATTTTCCTAGAATTTTCTAATATTGAGCATTCTTATGTTAAGCGAGCTGCTACCATCTTTTTAGCTCATGACTTCAGATTTATAATAAAAGAAGCCAATGAAATTTTTGCGCATTATAGGGTTGATTATGGCCATCCTCCCATAGAAGCAATCCTTTTCTATCAAGAAGACATTATGCGTTTACGATCTTTAGATCATGTTGCTTTCAATGAAAACCTTAGAAAAAATGTTCCTACCGATGCTCTTGTTAATAGGATCTCTGAACTTAATGATAATTTTGCCATCTAGAACAATGCACTAGGTTTTTCCCTTGAACAAAGGCTCATGACTTTTTGCCAAAAGAATGCTTATAATGATGAATTGATTGTGCAATATGAGGGACTAAAGGAGGAACCAACACCTCCCGAGCTGGATCTTGGGGACTTTTGTCCCATTAAATTTAGCCCTTTTGATTAATTTTGCTTGCTACAAAGAAAGTTTGCTGCTGAACGTAGGGAGTATGAGATGAGCTTTCGCGATTTACCTTATCATTATCATGACAATACCTAGATCTATCTTCGCTTTTATGCCTAGCTAGGGGCGTTAAACGATAGCGCTTGTTGGGAGGCAACCCAATTTTATTTTTATTCCTTGATTTTTTTTATCCTGTTTAGTAATAAATAACTTATATAGCCTCTGTTTTGGTTGTGTTTTTTGTGTTTAATTAATGTTTGTGCCAAGTAGAACCGTTGGGAAGACTTGGGGAAAGTCTTTTTGATCTTGCTGTAAAAAACAGAAACTTTAGCACTCACGAGAATTGCTGCCATTTTTATTTGAAAAGTGCTATTTAGTTAATTATTTTTGCAGATGATTAATATATATATTCCTCACGTCCAGAAATTTAGTTTAGAATTTTTGGGGTTCCAGAAGTTTGCGTTAGCTACAGATTACTACAGACTGTTCTGTTTTTGACAGATTCTGTTTTTCGTGTGTTGTTTGCTTATTTTGATGAATCTATGGCTAGTAAAAGAGTTTATAAACCATATATAAGTTGTAATACAGTAGGTTTAACACATATACAAATCAAGAATGAGTTCATTACAGTACCTTGAAGTGGTGTTTTGTTTTCTTTCGCTGACGGAGCTCACGAGATTTTCTATTTTGAGTTTTGTGTTGTGAAGTTTTCAAGTTTTGGGTAAAGATTTGATGGATTATGGAACAAGGAGTGGCAAGAGCCTAAGCTTGGGGATGCCCATGGCACCCCAAGGTAAAATTTAAGGACACCAAAAATCCTAAGCTTGGGGATGCCCCGGAAGGCATCCCCTCCTTCGTCTTCGTCTATCGGTAACTTTACTTGGAGCTATATTTTTATTCACCACATGATATGTGTTTTCCTTGGAGCGTCTTGTATGATTTGAGTCTTTGATTTTTAGTTTACCACAATCATCCTTTCTGTGCACACCTTTTTAGAGAGACTCACATGATTTGAAATTTATTAGAATACTCTATGTGCTTCACTTATATCTTTTGAGCCATATAGTTTTTGCTCTGGTGCTTCACTTATATCTTTTAGAGCACGGCGGTGGTTTTATTTTATAGAAATAATTGTTCTCTCATGATTCACTTGTATTATTTTGAGAGTCCTTTATAACAACATGGAAATTTGCTTTTAGGAATAATATAAAAACTTTCATAGAAGTGCATTGAATACTATGAGAAGTTTGATACTTGATAATTGTTTTGAGATATGGAGATGGTGATATTAGAGTCATGCTAGTTGAGTAGTTGTGAATTTGAGAAATACTTGTGTTGAAGTTTGTGATTCCCGTAGCATCCACGTATGGTGAACCGTTATGTGATGAAGTCGGAGCATGGTTTATTTATTGATTGTCTTCCTTATGAGTGGCGGTTGGGGACGAGCGATGGTCTTTTCCTACCAATCTATCCCCCTAGGAGCATGCGCGTAATTCTTTGTTTCGATAACTAATAAATTTTTGCAATAAGTATGTGAGTTCTTTATGACTAATGTTATGTCCATGGATTATACGCACTCTCACCCTTCCACCATTGCTAGCCTCTCTAGTATTGCGCAACTTTCGTCGGTACCATAAACCCACCACTTCCCTTCCTCAAAATATTCATCATACCTACCTATTATGGTATTTCCATAGCCATTACGAGATATATTTCCATGCAACTTTCCACCGTTCCGTTATTATGACACGCTTCATCATTGTCATATTGCTTGCATGATCATGTAGTGGACATGTATTTGTGGCAAAGCCACCATTCATAATTCTTCATACATGTCACTCATGCATCATTGCACATCCCGGTAGACCACCGGAGGCATTCACATAGAGTCATATTTTTTTCTAAGTATTGAGTTGTAATTCTTGAGTTGTAAGTAAATTAAACTGTGATGATCATCATTATTAGAGCATTGTCCCAGTGAGGAAAGGATGATGGAGACTACGATTCTCCCACAAGTCGGATGAGACTCTGGACGAAAAATAAAAAAAGGAAAAAAAAAGAAAAGAGGCCAAAAAGAAAAAAGAAAGAAAGAAGGCCCAAATAAAAAATGAGAGAAAAAGAGAGAAGGGACAATGTTACTATCCTTTTCCACACTTGTGCTTCAAAGTAGCACCATGATCTACATGATAGAGAGTCTCCTATGTTATCACTTTTATATACTAGTGGGAATTTTACATTATAGAACTTGGCTTGTATATTCCAATGATGGGCTTCCTCAAAATTTCCCTAGGTCTTCATGAGCAAGCAAGTTGGATGCACACCTACTTACTTCTTTTGTTGAGCTTTCATACACTTATAGCTCTAGTGCATCCGTTGCATGGCAATACCTACTCACTCACGTTGATATCTATTGATGGGCATCTCCATAGCCCGTTGATACGCCTAGTTGATGTGAGACTATCTTCTCCTTTTTGTCTTCTCCACAACCACCATTCTATTCCACATATAGTGCTATATCCATGGCTCACACTCATATATTGCGTGAAGATTGAAAAAGTTCGAGAACATCAAAAGTATGAAACAATTGCTTGGCTTGTCATCGGGGTTGTGCATGATTTAAATATTTTGTGTGGTGAAGATAGAGCATAGCCAGACTATATGATTTTGTAGGGATAACTTTCTTTGGCCATGTTATTTTGAGAAGACATGATTGCTTAGTTAGTATACTTTAAGTATTATTATTTTTATGTCAATATTAAACTTTTATATTGAATCTTTCGGATCTAAACATTCATGCCACAATAAAGAAAAATTACATTGAGAAATATGTTAGAAAGCATTCCACATCAAAAATTCTTTTTTATCATTTACCTACTCGAGGACGAGCAGGAATTAAGCTTGGGGATGCTTGATACGTCTCCAACGTATCTATAATTTTTGATTACTCCATGCTATTATATTACCTGTTTTGGATGTTAATGGGCTTTATTTTACACTTTTATATCATTTTTGGGACTAACCTATTAACCGGAGGCCTGGCCCAAATTGCTGTTTTTTGCCTATTTTAGTGTTTCGCAGAAAAGGAATATCAAACGAAGTCCAAACGTAATGAAACCTTCGGGAACGTGATTTTCTCAACAAACGTGATCCAGGAGACTTGGAGTGGGCGTCAAGAAACAATCGAGGAGGCCACGAGGCAGGGGGCGCGCCCAACACCCTCGTGGGACCCTCGTTGCTCCACTGACGTACTTCTTCCTCCTATATATATCCACGTACCCCCCAAACATCCAGGAGCACCGCAAAAACCTAATTCCACCGCCGCAACCTTCTGTACCCGAGAGATCCCATCTTGGGGCCTTTTCCGGAGCTCCGCCGAAGGGGGCATTGATCACGGAGGGCCTCTACATCAACTCCATGGCCTCTCCGGTGATGTGTGAGTAGTTTACTTCAGACCTTCGGGTCTATAGCTAGTAGCTAGATGGATTTTTCTCTCTCTTTGGATCTCAATAAAAAGTTCTCCTCGATTCTCTTGTAGATCTATTCGATGTAATCTTCTTTTGCGGTGTGTTTGTCGAGATCCGATGAATTGTGGGTTTATGATCCAGATTATCTATGAACAACATTTGATTCTTCTATGAATTCTTTTTTGTATGATTGGTTTATCTTTGCAAGTCTTTTCAAATTATCAGTTTGGTTTGGCCTACTAGATTGATCTTTCTTGCAATGGGAGAAGTGCTTAGCTTTGGGTTCAATCTTGCGGTGCTCGATCCCAGTGGCAGTAGGGGAAACGACACGTATTGTATTGTTTCCATCGAGGATAAAAAGATGGGGTTTATATCATATTGCATGAGTTTATCCCTCTACATCATGTCATCTTTCTTAAGGCGTTACTCCATTCTTATGAACTTAATACTCTAGATGCATGCTGGATAGCGGTTGATGTGTCGAGTAATAGTAGTAGATGCAGAATCATTTTGGTCTACTTGTCGCGGACGTGATGCCTATATACATGATCATGACTAGATATTCTCATAATTATTCGCTTTTCTATCAATTGCTCGACAGTAATTTGTTTACCCACCGTAATACTTATGCTATCTTGAGAGAAGCCACTAGTGAAACCTATGGCCCCTGGGTCTATTCTCCATCATACAAGTTTCCAATCTATTTTATTTTGCAATCTGTACTTTCAATCTATATCATAAAAATACCAAAAATATTTATCTTATTATTATTATCTCTATCAGATCTCACTCTTGCAAGTTTCCGTGAAGGGATTGACAACCCCTTTATCGCGTTGGTTGCGAGGTTCTAATTTGTTTGTGTAGGTACGAGGTGACTCACGCGTGGTCTCCTACTGGATTGATACCTTGGTTCTCAAAAACTGAGGGAAATACTTACGCTGCTTTACTGCATCACCCTTTCCTCTTCAAGGGAAAACCAACGCAGTGCTCAAGAGGCAGCAGTGTCAAAACCAGCGAACCTTGGGTAGGGGATCCCGAACTGTGCGTGTAAGGTCGATGGTAACAGGAGGCAGGTGATATGATGTTTTACCTAGGTTCGGGCCCTCTTGATGGAGGTAATACCCTATGTCCTTCTTGATTTATATTGATGAGTATGAGGATTACAAGAGTTGATCTACCACGAGATCATAATGGCTAAACCCTAGATGTCTATCCTGATTGATTGTGTCTGCCTCTACGGACTAAACCCTCCGGTTTATATAGACACCGGAGGGGCCTAGGGTTGTACATAGCCGGTTTACAAAGGAAGGAATCTACATATCCGAACGCCAAACTTGCCATCCATGCAAAGGAGAGTCCCATCCGGACACGGGAGGAAGTCTTCTGTCTTGTATCTTCATAGCCCATCAGTCCGGCCCATGTTACATAGCCCGGACGCCCGAGGACCCCTTAATCCAGGACTCCCTCACTCATGTTCTTCGATGTGTAATAAGAAGAGTCTTAATCGTCCTAATGCTTTCGTTTTTAGCTTGATGTAGGAAGTGGTTGTTCTCACCTTGTAGTCTAGTTTCATATTTTCCTTTTGAATTCACTTTTGCAAGACCTGTTTATCTAGCTTCTACTAAATGGATCTGGGTAGCTCTGAGTATTGATCTGAAAAAGAAGTAACTTCATGTCAGGATGCAGTTCCTGCGAGGAGGGAAGTATGGTCAACCTCGAGATCTTGTTTCCAAGATGAGGCTGGATTACACACAAGGTGCCAGTTCCCTAATGATGTTGGATTAGACACAAGGTGCAAATTCCCTGATGATGCTGGATTACACACAAGCCTTAGCATGCAGCAATCCTGTTCGTGTCCTCGTAGCTTTAGTAAAGGCTGAAAGAAAGCATGCAACAACCCTTGAGAATGTAGCTGAGTTCCTGAAGAAGCGAAAAGATCAATCAGATGCTCTCTTCACCCAAGCCAAAGAAGAGATGGAAGAAGCCAGAAATAAGCTAGAAGAGGAGAGCAGGATAGGCGTCTCCTGCTATATAAAGCTGTTGTTAATACAAAATTTCCTTCATAATAGCTAGGTTCAAATGTTTATCCAGTCAGCATGCCTGTTGTGATGTCCATGCATCTACTGATGTGGCACAAAATAATTTTTGTTCAAGTCATGTAATAACAGCAATTACTTTCCAAACAATAACAGACGAAGCATTGGACATGGTATAGTTCACGCGCAAGACCGACATTCCAAGTTCAACTTCCACATCAAACTCATGTTCACAGATATCTGCACATTCATAGATAATGTCCACAACCATGATTCACTTCAAAGCCAAAAAAATGTGAGGAGAGTTATAAATAAAGAAAAACCTCTAGTTCCTCCTACCACTGCGAGCACAAGAAGTCAAGACCATGCGTATTTAATTATATTTTGGTCATTTTTTGTGTTCTAAAATGCTGGCCGGCTCACGGAAGGACGTGTTGCCAGCACATGCGCGGATTCAATGGAGGCAGGCGGGGTAGTCTGAAGCCGGTTGCATGCGGTGAGGAGGCGTGTTCACCCAGGCCTGTAGCGAGTGGGGCCCTCTTGGTCGGCGCGCCGGTTCAATGCATGCGCTATGAGAGGTCGCGTCCGTGTCAGAGCAATCACTCCCTCCAGTCCTTTTTTGTTTGGGTATAACAAAATTTCGTTTTCCATTCAAATTTTACAAGTAAAATTCATGGACAAACTTTGACCCAAAGGACGACGGGGGCTTGTAAACTGGAATGGAGGTAGTAGTTTTTTTATCAAAGAAGGGTTTCCCCCTTCTGATTTTCATTACTGAAAACCAACATCTAAACCATAGTATTTTCCCTAGAACTACCAGGTTCAACATCTCACAACATAAACCCATACAACCATAAACTAATTAGTACTTATAACGCGCCATTGAAAATCGGAACTCTTACCCCGCTAAAAAATGATATTGTAAACATGGCTACTCGATCTGTGGCAACTGGCGAGCCACCGCCTCCAGGTTGTTCACCTGTGGCCCCGACCATCAACTCCTATGGATCAAATTATTACTTGAGCTGACTATTCCTACAAAGGTGCGCTCCACCATGTAGCCAATACCCGCGCATGCAGCAATCATGCACCTAGGGTTTTGGGGTTTATTTGTTAACGGTGCCTTTAAGTAACTCTCATGTGTGCGAGACAGCGAGAGACCGACTGCGTGCGCGCGCCTCGTCTCTTCGTATATGTACTCCATCGTTTGTCTGGTGTCCAAAAAATTATACAGTGGTAATAACTACTCCCTCTGTTCCATAATGTAGTGCCTATAGATTTTTTGAAAAGTCAAACCTCACAAACTTTGACCAAGTTTGTGGAGAAAAATATTTACATCTAGAGTGCGAAACATATATCACTAGATTCATCATATGATGTAGTTTCGCATTATATATTTTTTTATTGTAGATATAAATATTTTTGTCTACAAACTTGATCAAAGTTTGCAAAGTTTGACTTCTTAAAAAAAATCTATAGGCACTACATTGTGGAACGATGCATTGCCACACGATCAAAGTTGATTAACACATATTCACCGATTTGATAGAAAAAAGTCTAGTTTTGAAATACGTATATCACTAAAAATATGTTATGTTTCACTGAAAATATATTCCTTTCGCAGTTCTGATGAGATAAGGGAGGAATGTTGTTGGTTTCAAGATTCAAGAAGTGGTATATGTCTAATTTCTACTCTTACTAGCAAGATGCCCGCGCGTTGCACATAACATCAAGATCTTGTGGGAGAAAAGGATGAACGAGGGAAGACCTTATCTGCAAACGTGGAGAGGAGTGCGGGTAAATTTCCATAGTTTCCTTCCTATCCATTAGATATAGATCGGACGGCCTATATTGCAGGATGGCAGACAAACCATCATCACCGACTATGCTTTTTATAAGAGTAGAGATAAAAACAGAGTTGGTGATGATGGTGTGACTGCCATCCTCCAATATACGCCGTTCGATTTATATCTGGCGGATGGGAAGGAAACTATGGAAGTTTTGCAAAAAGATACCCACACCCCTCTCCACATTTGCAAATAATGCCTTCCCTCATTCATCCTTTTCTCCCACAAGATAAACTAGTCATACAAATGCATCTTGATGTTCCGTGCAATGCATGGGCATCTTGCTAGTTGTTGCAAAAAGCCCATGTGTGTGTGAGAGAGAGGGAGAGAGGAGGAGGACGGAGTGCATGTGTGACAAAGACACAAAGAGTGTGTGTGCGAGAGGTATCAGCTTAAAATGAGGCGATAGTGTGTGTGTGCACGATCGAGAGGGCGTGTCTCAAGAAGGGAAGAAAAATCTACATAGATACAGGGAGCGTGAGTGAGACATGTATGTGACAGTGGAAGCACGAGTGTGCGGGTGTATAAACCTATCTAGAGGCTAGTCGATAAATGTTTGTGAGAGAAATACGAGTCGGGGGTGCGAAAGCGAGAGTTTTGTGTGTGTGTGAGAGAGACGGTAGTCAGGAAAGGGAGTGGAAGCAGGAGTTGTGTGTGTGTGAGAGAGAGAGGGGGGATTTTTCTTATCGGTAAACAAATGAATAATGCCAGTTTTATAACTAGGATGCAGACGGAAAGGCGACCGCAACAAATGTTGTGTCTGCAGGAGAGAGTAATTTTAGTGGTATGAGTCATATCTAGAGACATATAGGGTGTGTGAGAGAACCCCATAGAGAGAAAGACAAAGTGAAAGACGAGTGAGACTGTGTGTGTGGCGGTGAAAAAGAAAGCTTATGTACCTAGTGATACCAGAGAACTGTAGAGACCTGAGAGATAATGAAAACCGTGTAATATATAACGATAGGGAGAGTGTGACACTTCTCAAGGGAGACGTCGAGAGACCATGTTTGCGAACATAGGAGAAACATGAAGTGAGCGTGCGGGTGAGCTAGAGAAAAGAGTGATAACTACATGAAGGAGCATGCATGCGAGAGAGATGGGCGTGAAAGGAGTCAACATAAAAGGGATTCCAATATTTGAATTCGAGATGATGATACATGTAATTCATACTCGAACCAAAATTGATCTATCAAACATGCATACTCATATGAATTCACGCGCATCTATGTTATTTAATATGTAGATATTACTGATCCATACATTTTAGTAGAACATAATTTGGGTTAAATTTTTTGAATTCAACCTTATGATTTTGAGACCATTGTATTTTTAAATCATATTATACGTATAAAGGAGCAGAATTCTTTGTTGTGATTTTGAAAGTATATATATATATATATAATGATGTATATATAGAATTTTATTCCAATCAAAAATGGATCCTGCCCGAACAAAAATAAAATACAAACTGGAGTCGAATTGAGTTGGCACGGTAAACATGCACTCTTTATTTGCAAAAATTTGAACGAAGCGGGGAAAGTCATAGTAACCGCCCGAAACGAAAATCTGCGAGATGGAAATTACTGCTCATCCCTGCCATGCAAAGGCTACCGGCTCGATTTCTATAGGTTTCGATAGGGGTAGGTTTGTAATTTCACTCAAACATGACATAACCGCCTCTCACCCGGATTCATACACGATGGGCGCCAAAACACAGTGTCTCCTCGGCCGAAATCGACTCCCTCCCTGATTCATACACGGTGGGCATCAAAAACAAACTCTCGTCGGCAAATATTCGGTGTATGCGAGATTATCGTCCTTAACCGACTAATATTGCTGTGATGTAGGAAATTTTAAACGAGGGCTAAGTTTGTAAATTTCCTTGCATTTGAGACAAGCGCGCCCTAAAGACATGGTTCCCCCTTCCTCTCTCCCTCCATTTCCCCATTCATACTCTGCGAGCGCCAAAACACCCTCTCCATCCCAGCCTCCTCCATCTGCTACCCCATCCACTGCCGTCCTCCTCCACCATGCCGGAGCTGATACCCCGACACCGTCGTCCAGTACAAGAGATCGACCTCTCTCATCCACAGCTTCGGACTGGGATCCTTGCATCCCGTCCTCTCGCTTCATCCCCGCCGTCGTCCACCTTGCCGGCGCCGCTCCCACGACCATCTCGTCCACCGCGCCCCGCCGCCACCGTCTACCCACCTAGATCTGCTTCCACAACGCTGACATCCATTGCTACCGTAGCACCGTCAAATTCTCCGCAGATGCATACACGGAGCCTCACCAGAGGCGGTACTCTTTCGTATCTGCTCAACTTATTTATCACAACAAGAAAATATATCGCCACTTCTTTACTCGGATTTCCTATCCATCACTTACTTGTTAGTTGAAAGCAAACATTGGTTGCGAAGTTGCCTTTGTCCGGTTTGCACCTTCAGATCCACCATGGCACGCTCAACACTATACTCGCAATGCTTATGGTTTTCCCCTTTAATATTCCACACTAGTTAAATGACAGTAGACTAAATTTCAAAATTGGGTCAGTTGATTTTTGAGAGCTCGCCGGAGTTCGCCGGTGCGAAGGAAGGGGCTTGGGTGGAGATGGTGGTTGTGGGGGCGGTGGTGGGGCCTCACCGGACGAAGAAAACTCAACACGGGTGGGGCGGGGCTGGGGGTGGTGGTGGCGGAGGAACACAGGCAGTGGGGGCCGGTGGTTCGGCCGGCGTCCCATGCGATGTTCTGTATGGGAAGAATCAGAGACGAGGAAGAAGAAGGGTTAGGAGACGTAGGATCTTCACCCAACCGCCTGAAATGGTCGACTGACCCAAATGACAAAAGTCACGTGACTTGCATGCAGACATGCCTTTATATTCAGTACCATCATCATATCTACTTAGCACTGCTCCTAAATCCATCAAGCTAAACAATGTGCCACTCATAATTCCAAACTTGTTGCTCAAATACGAATCTGATATGTTGTTGATATTACTAAAACAGATAACATTTAATTGGTCAGCTAATGTTCCTACTTTACTTTCGAAAAGCACCTGCACCACATATAGAGAGACAGCAGAGAGTTACATTCTTAATGCGCTCTGGTTCATCATGTGTGGGCACTACGCAACGAACATTTTATTATCCAAAATATTATTGCTCTTCTTTAGCATGTTCCTCTTCCTTTCTTCTTTAATAAGTATTCTCTCCGTTCCTAAATACAAGTCTTTGTATAGATTCCACCATGGACTACATATGGAGCAAATGAGTGAATCTACACTCTAAAATGTATCTGTATACATCTGTATGTGATCCATAGTGGAAATCTCTACAAAGACTTATATTTTGGAACGGAGGGAGTATGATAGTAGTACAGTATGTTCCTTGTAGTGAAGATGAGCAGGGACATTTGCAGTGCAGAGGTCTATACGTTCGGTTGTGATGGACACTTTGAACTCTTCGGGCCTCTTTGATTCATAGGATTTTGTAAACATAGGAATATGAATTCTAGTGGCCTGCCCACTTGAATCCTATAAGATTAGCAAGGAAATGCGGGGAGCTGTGTCGCCTTTGACAGTTTTACGGATATTTATAGTACCGCACCTTCAGTTGAAGAGAGATGGTATCCGAAGCCTTTCTAGTCGTACTGACAATACTAGCACATATATTCTAGCAAGTTCCACTTTGCTGATTTTACTTGTGATGCTTACGGTTTTCCCGTTATATCTACACTATGATCTGCGTACCTGCTTTGTGTCGCACTAGCAGCAGTCCACTCTTGAAGCTAAACAACACACTAATCATAAGTCCAAAGCTTACTTCTTCAAATACGAATTATGATATGATACTGATATTAGTTAACAGACACACATTTAATTGCTCAGGTAATGCTCCCACTTGATTTTCCAAATGCATGTGGCCACATATAGAGAGATAACATGGAATTGCATTTCTTTGGGCGCTGTGATTCATCATGAGTGGGCAACCAACACTGTATGCAATGAAGCGGAACCTCAAGAATATGCTTCCTCTTCTGTTCTTTAACATGTTACTCTTGTGTTATTCTGTATTTAGTACATATAGTATGTTCCTTGTCAGGAAGGGGAGCAGGGACATCTGCAGTCAACAGCTAATAGAGCTGGCCTGTACGTGATCAATAGACTTTCAATTAGTAGCGGCAATACAACACTGTAATTTCCAGCCAGTTCCACTTTCCGATTTATATATCCTGGTTATGGTGTACCCTTTTTATGTAAACTATGATCTGCCTAGTTGTTGTGTGCTCTTGTTATCATGGTTTGGCAATAAACTCTTTATACAGTATATTATGAACCTATCATCTGCCAACTATCCTTACTTCTGGAGCCTATTTTTTGTGTACTTGTGCCAGATTATATTAATGCACACACCATATTACAAGACACATGGGCTCTCTCATCAGAATCCAGTGATAGCACACAAGGGTTTACAGGGGCACCCCTATATTAGAATATCCTCTACATTACAAAGATAATCTCACTACTATTTTATGTTTTCATGCTTCTCAGATATTATACGTAATCACAATGAATATTAGGATCCACGCATCAGAAGAATATTGTGGAACACTACAACGACTTACAAAATTGGCACCGAGGCATTGAGTGCTATTCTGGATGCAACGAAACTCATACGCTCCCCACTTGTAGATTCTTGTTCAGAATATGATCCTAGTGACTATTCTGACCTTGAGGAGTCAAAGGAAGATGGCCTGTCCTGTTCACCCATCAAGGTGCCTGTTCTAATTTGGCAAGGTTTTATTGATTGCGCGTATCTTGCATAAGTGTTCTTGCATTTCTTCTACTTTGTAGCACCGCCATTTGCTTAGTTTACTCATCATATATGTCAAGATGCCATGCCCATCCATTATCAATACATATTCCATCTGTCATCATACCATGTTTTTCCACTTAAATGTTGTTCTTGTGCATCAGACATCAGAAAGGAAGAGGGTGATTGCCGAACCTGAAGGAGCACCAGCAAAGTCCTTGAAAAACGTGGTGGTGCCGGAGAAATCATACATCACCCCACTTATATTGGCTCTATAACCAGTGACAGAAAACGTAGGACCGACTCCAGCACACTATACCCATACTTCACTGGCCACACCACTAGCCCCACCACACAGGACCTGCACTCCAGCAAAAGGTATGCCGATTTCAGTTGCCATAGCACCAGTTGTACCATAGAAAAATCCCACTCCAGCAAAAAGTACAGCAAGTCCACCGGCCGAAGACCTATCCCAACTGCAGAGACGGCCAATTCCTGCAGATTGGAACCCCATTCCAGTTATTCCTAGTTTAAAAGACAATGCTTTCAATGTTGTTAGGGACTACGTGCATATATTCCCATCATGGAAAGATTATAGTGAAGACAAACACCATTTTCACATCTTCCTGGCCCACTTACGTGTAAGTGCTATTATTCATGGTAATTATTTTCCTGTTTTCTGCTGATTGAACACATCAATGATTTACATTACATTGTTGTAAGTAGGTGAGGGTCAATCTGGATAGTCATGACGAGCAAAGCTTGCTTGCGCTTTTCAAGGAAGCATTGCACAGTATCAATGTTACCTGAGGAAATCACACTTTGATGGCAAGTCTATAAACGAATTTCCGGTGAAGTCTCCTGTGCTAAATTTAGAAGACATTGAATGGAAAAGCCTTGCTATGCACTGGTCTCGTTCCCAGGATGAGGTACTGTCTATGATATCACATGACAATTTGAACTTCTGCTTTTCCGCATGTGCCTTACGGATCTTTTTTGCAGGAAATCTGCTCGAAGAAGAATTCCGGTTTGAAAAGGACGACAGGATATCGCAAATATGTTGCCCGCTGCTTTGCTCTTGTTAGTACCTGTTGTCATGTATAACTGTACTTGCATACATACCTGGCTCATTATGTGACAGCTTCTTATCAATTGTTCGCTCCAAATTATCTGATCTGTATGAATGGTTACATTAGTGTAGAATATATCCAATGCCAATGAATTTTTTTAGCTCTGCATGTACGCCTTGAATTCTTCAGTCCAGCACCCCTCTTGAGTTCCAAGCGCAAGGAGAAGGCGTGCTCCTGAGGTCGGGCCACATGCGAGAGCTCCTGAGGTTGGTGGTGGGGGGAGCTCTTCCTGAGGCGGCGTAGGCTCTGCAGCCGGAGGGGACGCTGAAGGTTTAAAGAGCCGCTCCTCGAATACGCTAGGTTCGTGCGGCTGTCACCTTGACGCCCTCTTGGCGATATCACCATCTTCCTTGTTTGTGCCGTGGGGCACATGCTGCAGTTCTAGGCTCAAGAATTGCTTCTCCATTTTGCGTACCTCCCCGAGGTATGCCTCCATGTGCTCGTCCTTTGGCTCGTACACCTTGTTGGAGAAGTTGACGAGGAGCTGAGAGTCGCCCTTGATGGTGAGGCGCTTCACTCCCAAGGCCGCCGCAGCCTTGAGGCCGGCGATCAAACCTTCGTACTCCGTGATGTTCTTGGAGACCTTCTCACCTCGCTGGAAGCAGAGCTGCACGGCATAGTAGAGCTTGTCCTGGGTGGGCGAGATGAGTACGGCTCCATCCCCCACGCCCTAGCGCGCGAAGGCGCCGCTGAAGTACATGACCCAGCCGTCCGGTGCTTCGCTTCCTAGCGAGAGAGACCGATCCTCGACTGCTTCGGGCCCTGGAGCGTTAGTCCATTCCGCCACGAAGTCACCGAGCGTGGCTCTCTTGATGACCCTGGATGTGCTGAACTCCAGCTGGAAGGCTTGCAACTCAATGTTCCACTCGGCGAGCCTCCTCGTTGTGTTGGGGCTTCGGAGCACCCTTTCTAGTGGGTAAGCTGAGGCAACCTTGATGGGGTGGCCTTGGAAGTAGTGGTGCAGTTTGCGCGAGGCCACGAGCAGCGTGACCAGAAGCTTCTGCGGCATGGGGTAGTGGGCCCGTGCGTCTTGCAACACCGTGCTGACGGAGTACACGGGATGTTTGACGAGGACGAGAGTGTCGGTGGAGTCCGAGATCTCCTGAGGCATGGACAGCTCTTGAGTCTGGGGGACCTCAGGAGCTTCGTTACCCACCAGGACCGCCGCAGCCTCCGGAACACCGTCTTGGTATCGTACCATTTAAGCCGAACATGCAGCATCGTGTGGCAGGCTCTTGGCCTGGCACTCTTCTCGGACGGCCACCAGCGCTGCGCTAGCGGAATGAGGTGTGGCAGCCAGGTAAAGCACCAGGGGCTCGAGAGGGTGAGGCGTCACCATCACCGGTGGGCTGGTCGGGTATCTCTTGAGGTCTTGAAACGCCATGTCGGCCTCCGGAGTCCACTCGAACGGGCCCTTCTACTTCATGAGTTTGAAGAACGGGAGGGCACGCTCCCCCAGCTTGGAGATGAAGCTCCCTAGTGAGGTTACGCAGCCCGCGAGTTTTTGCATTTCCTTGAGAGTCTATGGAGAGCTCATGTCTTCTCTGGGTTTGACCTTCTCTGGGTCCGCCTCGATCCCCCTGTGTGACACGAGGAAACCCAGCAGCTTGCCAGAGGGGACGCTAAACACGCATTTCTCCGGGTTGAGCCTCAGATCTACTTTGTGTAGGCTGGAAAAAGTCTCCTCCAAATCCCGAATGAGGGTCCTGGCCTCCTGAGATTTTACAACAATGTCGTTGACGTATGCCTCAGCGTTCCTTCCAAGCTGTCGGCCTAGGGCGATGTGCATCAGCCGCTGGAAGGTCTCCCCAGTGTTGCGCAGTCTGAACAGCATGCAAGTGTAGCAATATACCCCGCACGGGGTCAAGAAGGCCGTCTTCTCTACATCCTCCACCGCCATCTTGATCTGGTGGTAACCTGAGAAGGCATCTAGGAAGCATAACAGGTCGCACTCAGCGGTGGAGTCAACGATCTGATCAAAGCGCAGGAGCGGGAACAGGTCCTAAGGGAAGGGCTTGTTGAGGTTGGTGAAGTCGACGCACATGCATTCTTTCCCACCCTTCTTGGGCACGACGACGGGGTTCTCCAACCACTCCGGGTATCGGACTTCGCGGATGACACCAGCTTCTTGTAGCTTGCGGGTCTCTTGGACGATGAAGGACTGCTTCTCCATAGACCGCAGTCGCGCCTTCTGTTTTACTGGGCGTACGTTGGGGCACACATTCAGGTGATGCTCGATCACCCCCCTTGGGACTCCAGCCAGGTCCTTGGGCTCCCATGCGAACACCTCCTTGTTCGCGCGCTGGAAATCGACCAGTGCCTTCTCTTGGTCCGGGGCGAGGTTGGCACCTATGGTAAAGGTAGCTCCTGATGCCCCATCTTGGTCGACCGGCACCTGCTTCGTCTTGGCCCGATCTTGCGAGAATAACTGCTTGAAGATGAGCTTGAGGGTCGTCAGGGCCTCCTTGGTGTCTCCAACCACGGCGAGGACGCCGTTGCTCCCCGGCATCTTCATGAGGTTGTATGCAGGGTGTGTCGCTGCCATGAACTGAGCCAGGGCAGGGTACCCGAGGATGGCATTGTACGGGAGGCCGATGCGGGCGATGTCGAAATTGATAAGCTCGGTGTGGTAATTGTCGTGGGTGCCGAAGGTGACGGGGAGGCGGATCTGCCCCAGGGGGCTGATGGAACCGTCACCGACTCCGGAGAAAGGCCTGGTGTGGCGGAGCCAGCCGAGCGGCACATGGAGTAGGCTGAAGGCTTCCACAGAGAGCACACTGAGGTCAGCTCCTCCGTCGATGAGGGTCTTAGTGATTGGTACGTTGCTGATGGTGGGCGTGCAGAGCATCGGGAGTGCGCCCGAGCCCATGGTGATTGCTGGGTGGTCCTCCAAGCTGAAGGTGAGGTCGGCTTGGGGCGCTGCCCATCCCGGGGGAGCCCCCTGCTGCACGCGGACAGCGCCCATCTGGCGGACGAACTGCTTGACGTGGCGATCCTAGGGTGGTGCCCGCGAACTGCCAAGGAGGGCTGCTACGGCGGGGGGCGCCTGTGCCGCAAAGCGCGTGACTAAGATACCGCGCTGCTCCTCCCAGGAGGCTAATGAGGACCCCAGCAAGCTGAGCAGCCAGGCGTGGGGCACACCGACCAGGGCCATGGGGAACCAGTTGGCGTTGACTTGGTCATCGCCTCCTGCTTCGAGAGCGGCCTCCTCGTACACCTGCAGGAAGGCCGCTGGATCTGCCGCGCCGTCGTAGCGGGGCAGCATCTCTGGCTTGAACGTGCGCGGCCACTGCACTAGCCGCAAGGCGGGGGTGAAGGCCCGGATGCCCGTGGTGCCTCCGCGGGCGCCCGCTGACCCAATTAGAGGAGTGGCGTCTACCATGGGAGTAGGAGAAGCAGGCGGAGAGGCAAAGCTTCGATGCACCCCTACATGGCGTGCCAAATGTCGGATCGTGGGTTCCGGCTAACCCTTGAGGTTCGAACTTTGGGGTACTGTCATAGCCCTAGCTTTGGCATTTGCTTGTCATTGCAAATGCATCCATGCATCATCTTAAATTCAAGGAAATTGAATTGAGGGAATTCTCAAGCCTCAGAAATCTTTTAAAAATGATCAACATTAAAATATTTCAAATGAGCCCAACAAAATGTTCCTGCTAATCTCTGAAAATATTGGCAAGAGCTATAACTCAAACCAATATTTTTGGAATCATAGAAATAATTATTCTTGGGCCTTTGAATTAAATCACTAGCTATTTGATTTGGGTTTAGATTTACTATAAAATAGATATAAGCCCAATAATTTTGAAAATTTGCATGTGGCTCTGAACTAGTTTCCTAAGTCCACATAATAATGTTCAGAAGCATAAAAATTGGTTTGTTTGAAAACCAAACTCAAAACAAACTACAAAAAAATAGAAAACAGAAACAAACAGAAAATAGAAAAGACAGAGCACTTACCTGCACAGCCCACCACTATAGCAGCCCAACTGGGCAAAGCCAGGCGGCCCATCCCACGTTGCCGGTCGTCTCCCACCTCGCGCCAGAAGGACGCGAGGCGTGTGTTCGCCGCTGATACGTCTCCAACGTATCTATAATTTTTTATTGCTCCATGCTATATTATGTACTGTTTTGGACTATATTTGGATTTAGTTTCCACTTTTATATTATTTTTGGGACTAACCTATTAACCAGAGGCCCAACTCAGAATTTATATTTTTTTGCCTATTTCAGTGTTTCAGATAAATGGAATATCAAATGGAGTCCAAACGGAATAAAATCTTCGGGAACGTGATTTTCTCACCGAACGTGATCCAGCAGACTTGGACCCTGCTCCAAGGAACAAAAGAGGCGGTCACGAGGGTGGGGGGCGCCCCCCTAGGGCGTGCCCCCTGCCTCGTGGGCCCCTCGTTGCTCCTTCGGCGTACTTCTTCCTCCTATATATACACACGTACCCCCAAATGATCAGAACATGAGCCAAAAACCTAATTCCACCGCCGCAACTTTCTGTATCCACGAGATCCCATCTTGGGGCATGTTCTAGAGCTCCGCCGGAAGAGGGTCGTCATCATAGAGGGCTTCTACATCATCATAGCCTCTCCGATGAAGTGTGAGTAGTTTACCTTAGACCTTCGGGTCCATAGTTAGTAGCTAGATGGCTTCTTCTCTCTATTTGAATCTCAATAGAAAGTTCTCCCCCTCTCTTGTGGAGATCTATTCGATGTAATCTTCTTTTTGCGGTGTGTTTGTTGAGACTGATGAATTGTGGGTTTATGATCAAGTCTATCTATGAATAATATTTGAATCTTCTCTGAATTCTTTTATTTATGATTGGTTATCTTTGCAAGTCTCTTCGAATTATCCGTTTGGTTTGGCCAACTAGATTGGTAGTTCTTGCCATGGGAGAAGTGCTTAGCTTTGGGTTCGATCTTGCAATGTCCTTACCCAGTGACAGAAGGGGCAGCAAGGCACGTATTGTATCGTTGCCATCGAGGATAACAAGATGGGGTTTATTTCATATTGCATGAATTTATCTCTCTACATCATGTCATCTTGCTTAAGGCGTTACTCTATTTTTAACTTAATACTCTAGATGCATGCTGGATAGCGGTCGATGAGTGGAGTAATAGTAGTAGATGTAGAATTGTTTCGATCTCTTTGTCACGGACGTGATGCGTATATACATGATCATGCCTAGATATTCTCATAACTATGCTCAATTTTGTCAATTACTCAACAGTAATTTGTTCACCCACCGTAGAATACTTATGCTCTTGAGAGAAGCCACTAGTGAAACCTATGGCCCTCGGGTCTATTCTCATCATATCAATCTCCATTACTTTAATCTTTCTTTGCTTTTTTACTTTGCCTTTACTTTTTACTTTGCATCTTTATACCAAAAATACCAAAAATATTATATCTATCATATCTCACTCTCGTAAGTGACCGTGAAGGGCTTGACAATCCCTAATCGCGTTGGTTGCGAGTAGCTATCGCTTTGTGCAGGTACGAGGGACTTGAGCGTGGGCTCCTACTGGATTGATACCTTGGTTCTCAAAACTGAGGGAAATACTTACGCTACTCTGCTGCATCATCCCTTCCTCTTCGGGGAAAACCAACGCAAGCTCAAGATGTAGCAAGTAGGATTTATGGTGCCGTTGCCGGGGAGTCTACGCAAAAATTCAACATACCAAGTACCCATCACAATCCCTATCTCTCGCATTACATTATTTGCCATTTGCCTCTCGTTTTCCTCTCCCCCCAATTCACCCTTGCTGTTTTATTTTCCCTCTCTCTTCCTATCCTCCCTCTCTATTTGCCTCTTTTTGCCCGTTTGCATTTTGTTTGCTCGTGTGTTAGATTGCTTGTTTGTCGCGATGGCTCAAGATACTACTAAATTGTGTGACTTCACCAATACCAACAATAATGATTTCCTTGATACTCCGATTGCTCCTCTTACCGACACTGAATCTTGTGAAATTAATACTGCTTTGTTGAATCTTGTTATGAAAGATCAATTCGCCGGCCTTCCTAGTGAAGATTCCGCTACTCATCTGAATAGCTTCGTTGATTGATGTGATATGCAAAAGAAAAAAGATGTCAATAATGATGTCGTTAAATTGAAGCTATTTTCTTTTTCGCTTAGAGATCGTGCTAAAGCTTGGTTTTCGTCTTTGCCTAAGAATAGTATTGATTCATGGAACAAGTGCAAAGATGCTTTTATCTCTAAATATTTTCCTCCCGCTAAGATCATCTCTCTTAGAAACGATATTATGAACTTTAAACAACTTGATCATGAACATGTTGCACAAGCTTGGTAGAGAATGAAATTAATGATACATAATTGCCCTACTCATGGTTTGAATTTGTGGAGATTATACAAAATTTTTATGCCGGATTGAATTTTGCTTCTAGAAATCTTTTAGATTCAGCCGCGGGAGGCACTTTTATGGAAATCACTTTAGGAGATGCTACTAAACTCCTAAATAATATTATGGTTAATTATTCTCAATGGCATACTGAAAGATCTTCTAATAAAAAAGTGCATGTGATAGAAGAAATTAATGTGTTGAGTGGAAAGATGGATGAACTTATGAAATTATTTGCTACTAAGAGTGTTTCTTCTAATCCTAATGATATGCCTTTGTATACTTTGATTGAGAATAACAATGAATCTATGGATGTGAATTTTGTTGGTAGGAATAATTTTGGTAACAACGCTTATAGAAGGAATTTTAATCCTAGGCCATATCCTAGTAATCCTTCTAATAATTATCGGAATTCCTACAATAACTCTTATGGAAATTATAATAAGATAGCCTCTGATTTTGAATCTAATATTAAAGAATGTATTTCTTCACAAAAGAATTTTAATGCTATGATTGAAGAAAAAATGCTTAAGATTGATGATTTGGCTAGGAACGTTGATAGAATTGCTCTTGATGTTGATTATTTGACACTTAGATCTATTCCACCTAAGCATGATATCAATGAGTCTCTAAAAGCCATGAGAATTTCAATTGATGAGTGTAAGGAAAGAACCGCTAGGATGCGTGCTTCCAAAGATGCCTTTATTAAAGCATGTTCTTCCAATACCTATGAAAATCAAGATGAAGATCTAAAAGTTATTGATGTGTCTCCTATTAAATATTTGTTTTGCAATATGAATCTTGATGAAACCGAATATGATCTTCCTTTACCTAGAAGGCATTCTAAAAATTCGGAGTGTTTAGATCTTAATGATGAAATTGATGAAAGTGGGATTGAAAGAAATAAAAATATAGATGTTGCTAAACCCACTATATTGGATTTCAAGGAATTTAATTATGAAAGTTGATCTTTAATTGATTGTATTTCCTTGTTGCAATCCGTGCTAAATTCTCCACATGCTTATAGTCAAAATAAAGCCTTCACCGAATATATTGTTGATGCCTTGATGCAATCTTATGAAGAAAAACTTGAGTTGAAAGTTTCTATCCCTAGAAAACTCTATGATGAGTGGGAAACAACTATTAAAATTAAAATTAAAGATCATGAGTTTTATGCTTTGTGTGATTTGGGTGCTAATGTCTCTACTATTCCCAAGACTTTGTGTGATTTACTAGATTTCCGTAATTTTGATGATTGCTCTCTAAACTTGCATCTTGCGGATTCCACTATTAAGAAACCTATGGGAAGTATTAATGATGTTCTTATTGTTGCAAATAGGAATTATGTGCCCGTAGATTTCATTGTTCCTGATATAGATTGCAATCCTTCTTTCCCTATTATTCTTGGTAGACCTTTCCTTAGAACGGTTGGTGCGATTATTGATATGAAGGAAGGGAATATTATATTTCAATTTCCATTAAAAAAGGCAATGGAACACTTTCCAAGAAATAAAATAAAATTACCATATGAAACTATCATGAGAGCCACTTATGGATTGCCTACCAAAGATGGCAATACCTAGATCTATCCTCGCTTTTATGCCTAGCTAGGGGCGTTAAACGATAGCGCTTGTTGGGAGGCAACCCAATTTTATTTTTATTCCTTGCCTTTTGCTCCTGTTTAGTAATAAATAAATTATTTATCCTATGTTTTGGTTTTGTTTTTTTGTGTTTAATTAGTGTTTGTGCCAAGTAGAACCGTTGGGAAGACTTGGGGAAAGTCTTGTTGAACTTGCTGTAAAAAACAGAAACTTTAGCGCTCACGAGAACTGCTGTCAGTTTTATTTGAAGAGTTCTATTTAGTTAATTCTTTTTAAGATGATTAATAGATAAATTCCTCACGTCCAGAAATTTATTTTAGAATTTTTGGGGTTCCAGATCTTGCGCTAGCTACAGATTACTACAGACTGTTCTGTTTTTGACAGATTCTGTTTTTCGTGTGTTGTTTGCTTATTTTGATGAATCTATGGCTAGTAAAATAGTTTATAATCCATAGATAAGTTGGAATACAGTAGGTTTAACACCAATATAAATAAAGAATGAGTTCATTACAGTACCTTGAAGTGGTCTTTTCTTTTCTTTCGCTAACGGAGCTCACGAGTTTTCTATTTTGAGTTTTGTGTTGTGAAGTTTTCAAGTTTTGGGTGAATTCTTTTAATGGATCATGGAACAAGGAGTGGCAAGAGCCTAAGATTGGGGATGCCCATGGCACCCCCAAGATGATCAAAGGACACCAAGAAGTCAAAGCTTGGGGATGCCCCGGAAGGCATCCCCTCTTTCGTCCACTTCCATCGGTAATTTACTTGGAACTATATTTTTATTCACCAACATGATATGTGTTTTGCTTGGAGCGTCTTGTATTATTTGTGTCTTTGTGTCTTATTATGCCACAATCATCCTTGCTTTACACACCTTTTGAGAGAGCCATACATGAATTAAAATTTGATAGAATACTCTATGTGCTTCACTTATATCTTTTGAGCTATGTAGTTTTGCTCTATGTGCTTCACTTATATCTTTTGAGCGTTATAATTTTGCTCTATGTGCTTCACTTAAATCTTTTAGAGAATGGTGGTGGATTAATTTTAAAGAAACTATTAATCTCTCATGTTTCACTTAAATTATTTTGAGTGTCTCTTAATAGCATGGTAATTTGCTTAATAATAATATGCTTGGTATTCAAGATTTGTGAAACTTTCTTTTGAGTGTGTTGAATACTAAGAAAAGATTGAAGCATGATAATTGGTTTGAGATATGGAGGTGATAATATTAAAGTTATGCTAGTTGAGTAGTTGTGAATTTAAAGAATACTTGTGTTAAAGTTTGTGATTCCCGTAGCATGCACGTATGGTGAACCGTTATGTGATGAAGTCGGAGCATGATTTATTTATTGATTGTCTTCCTTATGAGTGGCGGTCGGGGATGAGCGATGGTCTTTTCCTACCAAAGTATCCCCCTACGAGCATGCGCGTAATACTTTGCTTTGATAACTTCTAGATTTTTGCAATAAGTATATGAGTTCTTTATGACTAATGTTGAGTCCATGGATTATACGCACTCTCACCCTTCCACCTTTGCTAGCCTCTCTAATACCGCGCACCTTTCGCCGGTATCATACACCTACCATATACCTTCCTCAAAACATCCACCATACCTACCTATTATGGCATTTCCATAGCAATTCCGAGATATACTGCCATGCAACTTTCCACCGTTTCGTTCATGACACACTCCACCATTGTCATATTGCATATCCCGGTACACCGCCGGATGCATTCACATAGAGTCATATTTTGTTCTAAGTATCGAGTTGTAATTGTTGAGTTATAAGAAAAATAAAAGTGTGATGATCATCATTATTAGAGCATTGTCCCAGTGACGAAAGAATGATGGACACTATGATTCCCCCATAAGTCGGGATGAGACTCCAGACAAAAAATAAATAAAAAAAGAGGCCAAAGAAGCCCAAATAAAAAGAGGCCATAAAAAAAGAGAAAAGGCCCAAACAAAAAAAAGAGAAAAAGAGAGAAGGGACAATGTTACTATCCTTTTACCACACTTGTGCTTCAAAGTAGCACCATGATCTTCATAGTAGAGAGTCTCTCATGTTATCACTTTCATATACTAGTGGGAATTTTTCATTATAAGAACTTGGCTTGTATATTCCAATGATGGGATTCCTCAAAAATTGCCCTAGGTCTTCATGAGCAAGCAAGTTGGATGCACACCCACTTAGTTTCTTTTTGAGCTTTCATATACTTATAGCTCTAGTGCATCCGTTGCATGGCAATCCCTACTCACTCACATTGATATCTATTGATGGGCATCTCCATAGCTCGTTGATACGCCTAGTTGATGTGAGACCTTCTTCTCCTTTTTGTCTTCTCCACAACCACCATTCTATTCCACCTATAGTGCTATATCCATGGCTCACGCTCATGTATTGCGTGAAAATTGAAAAAGTTTTGAAAAGGTTAGAGTATGAAACAAGTGCTTGGCTTGTCATCGGGGTTGTGCATGATTTAAATACTTTGTGTGGTGAAGATGGAGCATAGCCAGACTATATGATTTTGTAGGGATAACTTTCTTTGGCCATGTAATTTTGAGAAGACATAATTGCTTTATTAGTATGCTTGAAGTATTATTTTTTATGTCAATATAAACTTTTGTCTTGAATCTTTCTAATCTGAATATTCATACCACAATTAAGAAGATTTACATTGAAATTATGCCAAGTAGCACTCCGCATCAAAAATTCTCTTTTTATCGTTTACCCACTCGAGGACGAGAATGAATTAAGCTTGGGGATGCCTGATACGTCTCCAACGTATCTATAATTTTTGATTGCTCCATGTTATATTATTTACTGTTTTGGACTATATTGGGCTTTATTTTCCACTTTTATATTATTTTTGGGACTGACCTATTAACCGGAGGCCCAGCCCAGAATTGCTGTTTTTTGCCTATTTTAGTGTTTTAGATAAACGGAATATCAAACGGAGTCCAAACAGAATAAAATCTTCGGGAACGTGATTTTCTCACCGAACGTGATCCAGCAGACTTGGACCCTACTCCAAGGAACAAAAGAGGCGGTCACGAGGGTGGGGGGCGCCCCCCCTAGGGCGTGCCCCCTGCCTCATGGGCCCCTCGTTGCTCCTTCGGCGTACTTCTTCCTCCTATATATACACACGTACCCCCAAACGATCAGAACATGAGCCAAAAACCTAATTCCACCGCCGCAACTTTCTGTATCCACGAGATCCCATCTTGGGGCATGTTCTAGAGCTCCGCCGGAAGAGGGTCGTCATCATAGAGGGCTTCTACATCATCATAGCCTCTCCGATGAAGTGTGAGTAGTTTACCTCAGACCTTCGGGTCCATAGTTAGTAGCTAGATGGCTTCTTCTCTCTGTTTGAATCTCAATAGAAAGTTCTCCCCCTCTCTTGTGGAGATCTATTCGATGTAATCTTCTTTTTGCGGTGTGTTTGTTGAGACCGATGAATTGTGGGTTTATGATCAAGTCTATCTATGAATAATATTTGAATCTTCTCTGAATTCTTTTATGTATGATTGGTTATCTTTGCAAGTCTCTTCGAATTATCCGTTTGGTTTGGCCAACTAGATTGGTAGTTCTTGCCATGGGAGAAGTGCTTACCTTTGGATTCGATCTTGCGCTGTCTTTACCCAGTGACAGAAGGGGCAGCAAGGCACATATTGTATTGTTTCCATCGAGGATAACAAGATGGGGTTTATTTCATATTGCATGAATTTATCTCTCTACATCATGTCATCTTGCTTAAGGCGTTACTCTGTTTTTAACTTAATACTCTAGATGCATGCTGGATAGCGGTCGATGAGTGGAGTAATAGTAGTAGATGTAGAATCGTTTTGATCTACTTGTCACGGACGTGATGCCTATACACATGATCATGCCTAGATATTCTCATAACTATGCTCAATTCTGTCAATTGCTCAACAGTAATTTGTTCACCCACCGTAGAATACTTATGCTCTTGAGAGAAGCCACTAGTGAAACATATGGCCCCCGGGTCTATTCTCATCATATCAATCTCCATTACTTTAATCTTGCTTTGCTTTTTTACTTTGCCTTTACTTTTTACTTGGCATCTTTATACCAAAAAATACCAAAAATATTATATCTATCAGATCTCACTCTCGTAAGTGACCGTGAAGGGCTTGACAACCCCTAATCGCGTTGGTTGCGAGTAGATATAGCTTTGTGCAGGTACGAGGGACTTGAGCGTGGGATCCTAGTGGATTGATACCTTGGTTCGCAAAAACTGAGGGAAATACTTACGCTACTCTGTTGCATCATCCTTTCCTCTTCGGGGAAAACCAACGCAAGCTCAAGACGTAGCAGCCGCACGCCGGCACGCGCCCGTGCCACCTCCTGCCTGACTGCCTGCATCCCCGACGCCCTGGACGCCTCCAATGCTGCCACGCAGACCCCCTGGCCCCTCCCTCACTCTTCTTGTGTCCATCCCCCTCCTCTGCTCTCTCTGCGCAGCACCACCGAACGCCACCATCACCGCCGCTCGCCGCTGCCGCGGCCACATCCATCTCCTCACCCCTCTGTCGTGTCCACTAGCACCGTCGTTGAGCTCCGCCTCCCCAAGCCGAAGGAATCGAGCCCGGACGCCCTGCATCGCCTCCACGCCATCGTCTTCAACCTCGGGTTAACCGAGATCGCCGTCACCCGTACGTCGCCGTTAGGCCGCCCTCGAGCTCACCGTCTCCTTCATCTGAACCGCCGTGAGCCCCTGCCTCTTTCCCCTCTCTCCCGTGCTCTTTTCCTCGACATAGCCGCCGCTTCGCCGACAACCGAATCGCGCCGCCGCGCGCCTGAGCCCCTCGCCGCCATGGCCACAGTCACCGTAGCCCCCAACCGAGCACACCCACGTGCTCACCGCACCACACAGAGGCTGTAGGTGCTACGCCCGCATCGCCACGCCCACTGCAGCTTCGAACTCGAGCTCGCCCGAGCTCCAGCCGCCGCTAAAGCTCGTCGCCGGCCACTTTCCGGCCACCCCAGCACCACCCGCCACCACCACTAGAAGCGCTACAACGCCAGGAACCTGTAGAGCCCTTCTGCGCGTTGTGTGGCCGCCCGTAGCTCAAACCCGAGTCACGCCGCCGTCGTTTTGGTCGCCGCCGGCCGAACTCCGGCGATGTCGACGTGGCCCATCATTAGCACTAATGACCCCGCTAATCACCCCCACACTACTCACTTACATGTGGGCCCCTATGCCTGTTTAGGTTAGTTTAATTCCTGTTTAGTTTAGTACTAATCTTGCGGACCCCACGTGTCAAGTTTGACCTGCCCAGTCAGCATTGACCTGGCCCCACTGGTCAGCCTCTATTCCAGCCCAGAGACACTGACGTGTGGGTCCCACCCGTCAGGTTTGACCTGGGCTGGCACCGTTAACCTGCAGACGTCAGAATGACGTCAGGCTGACGCAATAAATACTTTCTGGAATTTTGAAATAAATCAGAAATGATTTATTATTTTCAGAAAATACCCAAAACTTCTAAAATCATATTAATTCAACCGTAGCTCAGAATGAAATAATTTATATATGAAAAATGATCAGAAAATACGAAGAATCTGTGTATGGTACTTTCATGCATGTTTGAACAAGTTAACCTCACTAAATAGGATAAATCATGATTAGGGCAATTTATGAATTAGCATTTGGAGTTGGAGTTTAACCCTGTTTGAATTCCACTTCAATTAACTTGGCTTACTACTGCATTAGGTTAATTCATTTCCTTAACATGACATGTCATTCATTTGATTGTGCATTGCGGTGAATGTTGTTTCTTTTGTGTTTTTCGATGGTTGTTCCCTCTTAGTAGAAAATGTTTCCGACGATGTGATCGATGACACCGATGAAGAACTATACTATCTTTAGAAGTGCTAGGCAAGAAAAACCCCCTTGTTCATTCCGATACAATCCCACTCTCCCGCTCCTGCTCTCTTTTATTGCATTAGGACAACAACGATTCAACTGTTACATGTTGCGGTAGCTGAACCCCTTTCCTCTGCATGACCTGTCATTGCCACAGTAAATAGATGAAACCCACTAGCATGAGTAGGAGTTGTTTGAGCCCTGATTTGCCTACTCATTCATGCTTGTTTGTCAGGCCTGCTACTGCTTAGAGTTGAGTTAGGTCCGATTCATCAGGGATGAATTGGAATGTGGTGAACATGTCCTACTGTTGAGAGCTAAGTGTGTGAACATGATTTGGTAAAGGTAGCAGCGAGAGGCCATGTAGGAGTACATGGTGGGTTGTCTCATTGCAGCCATCCTCAGGAACTGAGTTTTGTGTTTGTGATCCATGAACAATTACTACCACACATTGGGCTCAGGGCGCTCCAAGCTCTCTCGACTTATTAGTCAACCTGATCTCTATCCAGGAGTTGCAACTAGTTTCTGGTGTTTGTAGGTAGTGCTAGTAGTCTACTAAGTGGCACCCGGTACAGGTGGGCTTGGGACAGACTAGGCACAGTGGCACGGTGTACCAAGTGGCACCCGGATGGTGGGCTTGGGAACCCTGCTCACATCGTTTGGGGCCGTGAGCGACACCCCGGCTGGATCTCCTTGCGGATGGAACCCGAATAGGTGATAAACCTAGACTAGAGACTTGTTGGTTAGTCAGGTCGTGGCCGACTCCCTCACCAGGCCTCCGCTTGAAGGTTGCCGAGATACACGACGTGTACATGGTGGTAAGTGGCGAGAGCCTGTGGGAAGAAGTACACCCCTGTAGGGTTATCATTATCTATTCGAATAGACGGATTCCTCGGATATGGAAACCTGGACCCCTTGCATAGTTCAAAGACAAGTGAAAGTGGATACTCTAAAATGCGCAAGATAAGCGTGAGTGCTATGGTTGGCGTTCTCGTAGGGAGACGGGAGCGGATCCATAGTGGTGTATTGTTATGGTGAATATGTGGACTCGTGTGCGCCACCTCAAAAGTTTTACTTGCAGTCGTAGTTCAGGATAGCCACCGAGTCAAAGCTGGCTTGCTACAGTTAAACTCCACCACCCCTTTCTTGATACTGATGCATATGTAGCTAGTTCTGATGTAAGTCTTGTTGGGTACATTTGTACTCACGTTTGCTTAGTTTATGTTTTGCAGAGAGACGTCAGTCTCGCTAGTAGTTTCGTGTGGACTTCGACGTTTAGCTTGTTACCTCAGCTACGATCTTGTGCCCTCGGCAGGGTCTTGTAGATAGTCAGGCTTCTCAGCCTTCTTCATTTGTAGTTGTCTGTACTCAGACAAGTTAAGCTTCCGCATGTGATTGTTGCTTGTATGCTATGTATGTTGGGTCATGAGACCCATGTTTGTAATATCTCGCTCCCCGGAGCCTAATGAATAAATACTTTGAGTCGTAGAGTTTTGTTGTGATGCCATGTTGTATTTACACATATCGAGCATATTGTGTGTATGATTGAAATGCTTGGTATGTGTGGGATCCGACAACCTAGTTGTTTATCCTAGGTAGCCTCTCTTATGGGGAAATGTAGTCTTGTGCTTCCATGAGCCATAGTAGTCCGCTACAGCCTGGTTCACCGGAGTCCTGCTAGCCCAGCACTACTGCTCCGGAGCACTTGACTGGTCGGCATGTGATTCACTTTGCTCCGGTGTCTGTCCCTTCGGGGAAATGTCACGCGGTGACATCCGGAGTCCTGCCTAGCCTGCTACAGCCCGGGTTCCCGGAGTCCTGTTAGCCCAGTGCTACAGCCCGGATTCACACGCTGCTGACCGACATGCTCGATGTTGATTCATGTATGCCTGTCCCCATAAGTTAGTGCCACTTTGGGTTCACGACTAGTCATGTCGGCCCGGGTTCTCTGTCATATGGATGCTAGTGACACTATCATATACGTGAGCCAAAAGGCGCAAACGGTCCCGGGCCATGGTAAGGCGACACCCGTGGGAATACCGTGCGTGAGGCAGCAAAGTGATATGAGGTGTTACAGGCTAGATCGGTGTGACTTAGAATCGGGGTCCTGACAGGTACACACGAAGAACACTCTCTCCCTAGCTCACTCGCTCGCTCAATGATCTCATGACCTAGCTCGACGAACCCAAGGAACAAGAGAAACAAGGATTTATACTAGTTCGGGCCACCTTGCGGTGTAATACCCTACTCCAGTGTGATGTTGGTGGATTGCCTCACGGGCTAAGGATGAACTAGTACAAGGGTGAACAGCCTCCAAAGGAGAGGTCTTCTTGAGCTCAGTGAGCTGGTGGGTGGAATGGATCCAGTCCAAGATGAGTCGATCCCAAGATGAGTCTCTGATCCATCCCTTTTTTCCCCAGTGGTGGCTAGTCCTATTTATAGAGGCCCTGGTCCTCTTCCCAAATGTTAGGCAGGAATCCCACAACGGCCAAGTTTGAAGAGAGACAACTAGTACAAGCTGCCCTGACAAAGGTGGAGTTTGCCTACCAAAGGCTCGGGTGGTGACGCTGCTGTGGGCTCCGTGGTGACCTCCGTCCTGCCGATCTTGGTCTTGTTGCACCGATATGGAAACCTTTGCCTGATGCCTTGGGACTCCTCACCTGCGCCTGCCTATTTAGCACGAAAGAGGAAACTAGTACACTATGCCTGCTGGCGCCCGCCTGGCCTTGGTCATCATGGCTCACGTCACATGAACCTTGCGAGGTGCCCCTTGCATAGAGATCTCCACTCCTCGGGAGCCAGCCTAGCGAGGCTGCCCCTAGGGAGGTCTTGGGATCGTCCCCCTCACGAGGCTTGGCCCCTCGCGAGGGTCTTGAGTGGTTGCTGCTGAAGATGGGCCGTACCAAGCCGTTGGTGGAGCCACGCACAAGCCTGCAGGTAGGCAAGTCTGGGCACCCCCGAGCCCAGAACGCCGACAAAGACGAACTGTGCAAGCGATGTCAAAGACATCAAGCACGAATCTGATTAGAGTTGCGTCTATGATACGTGGCATACAGTTGATCGATCTGAGTTGTTTGTGATGGAATAAGCCGTGTGTGTTGTGGGCAAACGCTTGCTAGTAAATAACCTTAAATTTAAACAACAAAATGTTAATGCATGTTACAAAAATTATATAACTGGAAACTATGTTCCAATACGAATTCAACGATATAATCTTTGGCGACATGCATTCGTATTTTATTAGTTAAATCCTACTTATAAACCAGGACGGGGGTATAGTAGGTAATTTCATAGCAAACGTTTTTTATTAAACCGTATGTTTACGTGTCCTTTCATGCTCCTCTTGCACATCCTGTCACCCCGCTACCGCAGATGGCTTTGAGCGCAAGCTTGAGCAGCGCGCAGGGGCGTTATTTTGTGAAGGAATATGCCCTAGAGGCAATAATAAAGTTTATATTTATATTTCCTTATATCATGATAAATGTTTATTAATCATGCTAGAATTGTATTAACTGGAAACTTAGTACATGTGTGAATACATACACAATCTGAATGTCCCTAGTGTGCCTCTACTAGATTAGCTCGTTAATCAAAGATGGTTAAGTTTCCTAACCATAGACATGTGTTGTCATTTGATCAACGGGATCACATCATTAGAGAATGATGTGATGGACAAGACCCATCCATTAGCTTAGCATTATGATTGTTTAGTTTAATTGTATTGCTTTCTTCATAACTTATACATGTTCCTCTAACTATGAGATTATGCAACTCCCGAATACCGGAGGAACACCTTGTGTGCTATCAAACGTCACAACATAAATGGGTGATTATAAAGATGCTCTACAGGTGTCTCCGAAGGTGTTTGTTGGATTGGCATAGATTGAGATTAGGATTTGTCACTCCGTGTATCGGAGAGGTATCTCTGGGCCCTCTCGGTAATGCACATCACTATAAGCCTTGCCAGCAATGTGACTAATGAGTTTGTTATCGGATGATGCATTACAGAACGAGTAATTAAAGAGACTTGCCAGTAACGAGATTGAACTAGGCATGAAGATACCGACGATCGAATCTCGGGCAAGTAACATACCGATTACAAAGGGAATAACGTATGTTGTTATGCGGTTTGACCGATAAAGATCTTCGAAGAATACGTAGGAGCCAATATGAGAATCCAGGTTCCGCTATTGGTTATTGACCGGAGATGTGCCTTGGTCATGTCTACATAGTTCTCGAACCCGTAGGGTCCGCACACTTAACATTCGATGACGATTTGTATTATGAGTTATGTGATTTGATGACTGAAGTTTGTTCCAAGTCCCGGATGATATCACAAACATGACGAGGAGTCTCTAAATGGTCGAGAGGTAAAGATTGATATATTGGACGAAGGTATTCAGACACCGGAAAGGTTTCGGGACGTTTCAGATATTTATCAGGGAACCGAGGGGTTACCGGAACCCCCCAGGGAAGTTATGGACCCTAATGGGCCATAAGGGAGTAGGAGAGAGAAGGCCACAAGGTGGCGCCCCCAAGGGCAGTCCAAATAGGACTAGGGGGAGGGCGCGCGGCCCCCTACCTTTCCATCTCCCTCTCCTTCCCTCCTTCCCCTTCTTGGAGTAGGAAAGGGGGGCAAACCCTACTAGGAACGGAGTCCTAGTAGGACTCCCCCCATGGCGCGCCCCCCTTGAAGGAAATATGCCCTACAGGAAATAATATAGTTATTATTTATTTCCATATATCATGATAAATGTTTATTATTCATGCTAGAATTGTATTAACCGGAAACATGATACATGTGTGAATACATAGACAAAACAGAGTGTCACTAGTATGCCTCTACTTGACTAGCTCATTGAATCAAAGATGGTTATGTTTCCTAACCATAGGCAAAGAGTTGTCATTTGATTAACGGGATCACATCATTAGGAGAATGATGTGATTGATTTGACCCATTCCGTTAGCTTAGCACTTGATCGTTTAGTTTGTTGCAATTGCTTTCTTCATGAATTATACATGTTCCTGTGACTATGAGATTATGCAACTCCCGTTTACCGGAGGAACACTTTGTGTGCTACCAAACGTCACAACGTAACTGGGTGATTATAAAGGTGCTCTACAGGTGTCTCCAAAGGTACTTGTTGGGTTGGCATATTTCAAGATTAGGATTTGTCACTCCGATTGTCGGAGAGGTATCTCTGGGCCCACTCGGTAATACACATCACTCAAGCCTTGCAAGCATAGTAACTAATGATTTAGTTGCGGGATGATGTATTACGGAACGAGTAAAGAGACCTGTCGGTAACGAGATTGAACTAGGTATTGAGATACCGACGATCGAATCTTGGGAAAGTAACATACCGATGACATAGGGAACAACGTATGTTGTTATGCGGTTTGACCGATAAAGATCTTCGTAGAATATGTAGGAGCCAATATGAGCATCCAGGTTCCGCTATTGGTTATTGACCGAAGACGTGTCTCGGTCATGTCTACATAGTTCTCGAACCCGTAGGGTCCACACGCTTAAAGTTCGATGATGGTTATATTATGAGTTTATGTGTTTTGATGTACCGAAGGTAATTCGGAGTCCCGGTTGTGATCACGAACATGACGAGGAGTCTCGAAATGGTCAAGACATGAAGATTGATATATTGGGCGACTATATTTGGACACCGGAATGGTTCCGGGGGTTATCGGATATATACCGGAGTACCGGGGGGTTACCGAAACCCCCCCGGGGGTTATTGGGCCTCAACGGCCCAAGTAGTGGAAGAGGAGAGGCAGCAGGAGGTGGCGCGCGGCCCCCTTGCCCAATCCGAATTGGGAAAGGGAAGGGGGCGGCGGCCCCCCTTCTCCTTCCTTCTCTCCACCTCCTCCTTCCCCCATCTCCTAGTTGGAATAGGAAAGGGGGGCAAAACCTACTTGGAGTAGGATTGCCCCCCCTTGGGCGCGCCTCCTCCCCTTGGCCGGCCCCTCCTCCTTCCACCCTTTATATACGAAGGAGGGGGCACCCCATAGACACAACAATTGATCTCTTGGTTCTTTTAGCCATGTGCGGTGCCCCCCTCCACCATAATCCACCTCGGTCATATCATAGCGGTGCTTAAGCGAAGCCCTGCGTCGGTAGAACATCAACATCGTCACCACACCATCATGCTGACGGAACTCTCCCTCAAAGCTCGGCTGGACCGGAGTTCGAGGGACATCATCGAGTTGAACGTGTGCAGAACTCGGAGGTGTCGTGCGTTCGGTGCTTGATCGGTCGGATCGTGAAGACGTACGACTACATCAAACGCGTTGTGCTAATGCTTCCGCTTTCGGTCTATGAGGGTACATGGACACACTCTCCCCTCTCGTTGCTATGCATCACCATGATCTTGCATGTGCGTAGGAATTTTTTTGAAATTACTACATTTCGCAACAGTGGCATCCGAGCCAGGTTTTATGCGTTGATGTTATATGCACGAGTAGAACACAAGTGAGTTGTGGGCGATACAAGTCATACTGCATACCAGCATGTCATACTTTGGTTCGGCGGTATTGTTGGATGAAGCGGCCTGGACCAACATTACACGTACGCTTACGCGAGACTGGTTCTACCAACGTGCTTTGCACACATGTGGCTTGCGGGTGTCAGCTTCTCCAACTTTAGTTGAACCGAGTGTGGCTACGCCCGGTCCTTGAGAAGGTTAAAACAACACTAACTTGACGAACTATCATTGTGGTTTTAATGCGTAGGTAAGAATAGTTCTTGCTCACCCCGTAGCAGCCACGTAAAACTTGCAACGACAAAGTAGAGGACATATAAATTGTTTTTGCAGGGCATGTTGTGATGTGATATGGTCAAGGCATGATGCTATATTTTATTGTATGAGATGATCATGTTTTGTAACTGAGTTATCGGCAACTGGCAGGAGCCATATGGTTGTCGCTTTATTATATGCAATGCAATCGCCCTGTAATGCTTTACCTTATCACTAAGCGGTAGCGATAGTCGTAGAAGCATAAGTTGGCGAGACGGAAACATTGCTACGATGGAGATCAAAAGTGTCGTGCCGGTGACAATGGTGATCATGACGGTGCTTCGGAGATGAAGATCACAAGCACAAGATGATGGTGTCCATATCATATCACTTATATTGATTGCATGTGATGCTTATCTTTTATGCATCTTATCTTGCTTTGATTGACGGTAGCATTATAAGATGATCTCTCACTAAATTATCAAGGTATAAGTGTTCTACCTGAGTATGCACCGTTACGAAAGTTCTTTGTGCTCAGACACCATGTGATGATCGGGTGTGATAGGCTCTACGTTCAAATACAACGGATGCAAAACAGTTGCACACGCGGAATACTCAGGTTAAACTTGACGAGCCTAGCATATGCCGATATGTCCTCGGAACACTGAGACCGAAAGGTCGAGCGTGAATCATATAGTAGATATGATCAACATAGTGATGTTCACCATTGAAATTACTCCATCTCACGTGATGATCGGACATGGTTTAGTTGATTTGGATCATGTGATCACTTAGAGGATTAGAGGGATGTAGTAATATGATTAATTGAACCTAAATTTATCATGAACTTAGTACCTGATAGTTTTTTGCTTGTCTTTGTTGATTGTAGATAGATGGCTCGTGCTGTTGTTCCGTTGAATTTTAATGCGTTCCTTGAGAAAGCAAAGTTGAAAGATGATGGTAGCAATTACACGGACTGGGTCCGTAACTTGAGGATTATCCTCATTGCTGCACAGAAAAATTACGTCCTGGAAGCACTACTGGGTGCCAGGCCTACTGCAGATGCTGCTGACAACCTTAAGAACATTTGGCAGAGTAAAGCTGTTGACTACTCGATAGTTTAGTGTGCTATGCTTTACGGCGTAGAACCGGGATCTCAGCGACGTTTTGAACGTCAGGGAGCATATGAGATGTTCCAGGAGTTGAAGTTAATATTTCAATTAAATGCCGGATTGAGAGATATGAAGTCTCCAATAAGTTCTATAGCTGCAAGATGGAGGAGAATAGTTCTGTCAGTGAACATATACTCAAAATGTCTGGGTATCATAATCACTTAACTCAACTGGGAGTTAATCTTCCTGTTGATAGTGTCATTGATAGAGTTCTTCAATCACTTCCACCAAGCTACAAAAGCTTCATGATGAACTATAATATGCAAGGGATGGATAAGAAAATTCCTGAGCTCTTCGCAATGCTAATGGCTGCGGAGGTAGAAATAAAAAAGGAGCATAAAGTGTTGATGGTCAACAAGACCACTAGTTTCAAGAAAAAGGGTAAAGGGAAGAAGAAGGGGAACTTCAAGAAGAACGGCAAACAAGTTGCTGCCCAAGAGAAGAAACCCAAGTCTAGTCCTAAGCCTGAAACTGAGTGCTTCTACTGCAAACAGACTGGTCACTAGAAGCGGAACTGCCCTATGTATTTGGCGGATAAGAAGGATGGCAAGGTGAACAAAGGTATATGTGATATATATGTTATTGATGTGTACCTTACTAATGCTCGCAGTAGCACCTGGGTATTTGATACTGGTCATGTTGCTAATATTTGCAACTCAAAACAGGGACTACGGATTAAGCGAAGATTGGCTAAGGACGAGGTGACGATGCGCATGGGAAATGGTTCCAAAGTCGATGTGATCGCAGTCGGCACGCCACCTCTACATCTACCTTCGGGATTAGTTTTAGACCTGAATAATTGTTATTTGGTGCCAGTGTTGAGCATGAACATTATATCTGGATTTTGTTTGATGCAAGACGGTTATTCATTTAAATCAGATAATAATGGTTGTTCTATTTATACGAGTAATATCTTTTATGGTCATGCACCCTTGAAGAGTGGTCCATTCTTATTGAATCTCGATAGTAGTGATACACATATTCATAATATTGAAGCCAAAAGATGCAGAGTTGATAATGATAGTGCAACATATTTGTGGCACTGTTGTTTAGGTCATATTGGTGTAGAGCGCATGAAGAAACTCCATATTGATGGACTTTGGGAACCACTTGATTATGAATCACTTGGTACTTGTGAACCATACCTCATGGGCAAGATGACTAAAACGATGTTCTCCAGAACTATGGAGCGAGCAACAGATTTGTTGGAAATCATACATACAGATGTATGTGGTCCAATGAATGTTGAGGCTCGCGACGGGTACCGTTATTTTCTCACCTTCACAGATGATTTAAGCAGATATGGGTATATCTACTTAATGAAACATAAATCTGAAACATTTGAAAATTTCAAAGAATTTCAGAGTGAAGTTGAAAATCATCGTAACAAGAAAATAAAGTTTCTACCATCTGATCATGGAGGAGAATATTTGAGTTACGAGTTTGGTCTTTATTTGAAACAATGCGGAATAGTTTTGCAACTCACGCCACCCGAAACACCATAGCGTAATGGTGTGTCCGAACGCCATAATCGTACTTTACTAGATATGGTACGATATATGATGTCTCTTACTGATTTACCGCTATCATTTTGGGGTTATGCTTTAGAGACGGCTGCATTCATGTTAAATAGGGCACCATCGAAATCCGTTGAGACGACGCCTTACGAACTGTGGTTTGGCAAGAAACCAAAGTTGTCGTTTCTTAAAGTCTGGAGCTACGATGCTTATGTGAAAAACTTCAACCTGATAAGCTCGAACCCAAATCGGAGAAATGTGTCCTCATACGATACCCAAAGGAAACTGTTGATTACACCTTCTATCACAGATCTGAAGGCAAAATGTTTGTTGCTAAATTTGGATCCTTTCTAGAGAAGGAGTTTCTCTCGAAAGAAGTGAGTGGGAGGAAAGTAGAACTTGATGAGGTAACTGTACCTGCTCCCTTATTGGAAAGTAGTTCATCACAGAAACCGGTTCCTGCGACACCTACACCAATTAGTGAGGAAGTTAATGAAGATGATCATGAAACTTCAGATCAAGTTGTTACTGAACCTCATAGATCAACCAGAGTGAGATACGCACCAGAGTGGTACGGTAGTCCTGTTCTGGAGGTTATGTTGCTAGACCATGACGAACCTACGAATAATGAAGAAGCGATGGTGAGCCCAGATTCCGCAAAATGGCTTGAGGCCATGAAATCTAAGATGGGATCCATGTATGAGAACAAAGTGTGGACTTTGGTTGACTTGCCAGATGATCGGCAAGCCATTGAAAATAAATGGATCTTCAAGAAGAAGACCGACGCTGACGGTAATGTTACTGTCTATAAAGCTTGACTTGTTGCAAAAGGTTTTCGATAAGTTCAAGGGATTGACTACGATGAGACTTTCTCACCCCTAGCGATGCTTAAGTCTGTCTGAATCATGTTAGCAATTGTTGCATTTTATGATTATGAAATTTGGCAAATGGATGTCAAAACTGTATTCCTGAATGGATTTAAGGAAGAAGAGTTGTATATGATGCAACCGGAAGGTTTTGTTGATCCAAAGGGAGCTAACAAAGTGTGCAAGCTCCAGCGATCCATTTATGGACTGGTGCAAGCCTCTCGGAGTTGGAATAAACGTTTTGATAGTGTGATCAAAGCATATGGTTTTATACAGACTTTTGGAGAAGCCTGTATTTACAAGAAAGTGAGTGGGAGCTCTGTAGCATTTCTGATATTATATGTGGATGACATATTGTTGATTGGAAATGATATATAATTTCTGGATAGCATAAAAGGATATTTGAATAAGAGTTTTTCAATGAAAGACCTCGGTGAAGCTGCTTATATATTGGGCATCAAGATCTATAGAGATAGATCGTGACACTTAATTGGACTTTCACAAAGCACATACCTTGACAAAGTTTTGAAGAAGTTCAAAATGGATCAAGCAAAGAAAGGGTTCTTGCCTGTGTTACAAGGTGTGAAGTTGAGTAAGACTCAATGCCCGACCACTGCAGAAGATAGAGAGAAAATGAAAGATGTTCCCTATGCTTCAGCCATAGGCTCTATCATGTATGCAATGCTGTGTACCAGACCTAATGTGTGCCTTGCTATTAGTTTAGCAGGGTGGTACCAAAGTAATCCAGGAGTGTATCACTGGACAACGGTCAAGAACATCCTGAAATACCTGAAAAGGACAAAGGATATGTTTCTCGTTTATGGAGGCGACAAAGAGCTCATCGTAAATGGTTACGTCGATGCAAGCTTTGACACTGATTCGACGATTCTAAATCGCAAACCAGATATGTGTTTTTATTAAACGGTGGAGCTGTCAGTTGGTGCACTTCTAAACAAAGCATCATAGCGGGAGCTACATGTGAAGCGGAGTAGATAGCTGCTTCAGAAGCAGCAAATGAAGGAGTTCATATCCGATCTAGGTGTCATACCTAGTGCATCGGGTCCAATGAAAATCTTTTGTGACAATACTGGTGCAATTGCTTTAGCAAAGGAATCCAGATTTCACAAGAGAACCAAGCACATCAAGAGATGCTTCAACTCCATCCGGGATCTAGTCCAGGTCGGACATAGAGATTTGCAAGATACATACGGATATGAATGTTGCAGACCTGTTGACTAAGCCTCTTCCACGAGCAAAACATGATCAGCACCAAGGCTCCATGGGTGTTAGAATCATTACTGTGTAATCTAGATTATTGACTCTAGTGCAAGTGGGATACTGAAGGAAATATGCCCTAGATGCAATAATAAAGTTATTATTTATTTTCTTATATCATGATAAATGTTTATTATTCATGCTAGAATTGTATTAACCGGAAACATGATACATGTGTGAATACATAGACAAAACAGAGTGTCACTAGTATGCCTGTACTTGACTAGCTCGTTGAATCAAAGATGGTTATGTTTCCTAACCATAGACAAAGAGTTGTCATTTGATTAACGGGATCACATCATTAGGAGAATGATGTGATTGACTTGACCCATTCTGTTAGCTTAGCACTTGATTATTTAGTTTGTTGCTATTGCTTTCTTCATGACTTATACATGTTCCTATGACTATGAGATTATGCAACTCCCATTTACCGGAGGAACACTTTGTGTGCTACCAAACATCACAACGTAACTGGGTGATTATAAAGGTGCTCTACAGGTGTCTCCAAAGGTACTTATTGGGTTGGCGTATTTCAAGATTAGTATTTGTCACTCCGATTGTCGGAGAGGTATCTCTGGGCCCACTCGGTAATACACATCACTCAAGCCTTGCAAGCATAGTAACTAATGAGTTAGTTCCGGGATGATGTATTACGGAACGAGTAAAGAGACCTGCCGGTAATGAGATTGAACTAGGTATTGAGATACCGACGATCGAATCTCGGGCAAGTAACATACCGATGACAAAGGGAATAACATATGTTGTTATGCGGTTTGTCCGATAAAGATCTTCGTAGAATATGTAGGAGCCAATATGAGCATTCGGGTTCCGCTATTGGTTATTGACCGGAGACGTGGCTCGGTCATGTCTACATAGTTCTCGAGCCCGTAGGGTCCGCACGCTTAAAGTTCGATGACGGTTATATTATGAATTTATGTGTTTTGATGTACCGAAGGTAGTTCGGAGTCCCGGATGTAACCACAGACTTGACTACGAGTCTTGAAATGGTTGAGACACGAAGATTGATATATTGGACGACTATATTCGGACACCGGAATGTTTTCGGGGGTTATCGGATATATAGCGGAGTACCGGGGGCTAACCGGAACCCCCCGGGTGTTATTGGGCCTCATGGGCCCAAGTAGTGGAAGAGGAGGGGCAGCAGGAGGTGGCGCGTGGCCCCCCTTGCCCCAATCCGAATTGGGAAAGGGAAGGGGGCGGCAGCCCCCCTTCTCCTTCGTTCTCTCCACCTCCTCCTTCCCCCTTCTCCTAGTTGGAATAGGAAAGGGGGGCAAAACCTACTTGGAGTAGGATTGCCCCACCTAGGGCGCGCCTCCTCCCCTTGGCCGGCCCCCTCCTCCTTCCCCCCTTTATATACGGAGGAGGGGGGCACCCCATAGACACAACAATTGATCTCTTGGATCTTTTAGCCATGTGCGGTGCCCCCTCCACCATAATCCACCTCGGTCATATCGTAGCGGTGCTTAAGCGAAGCCCTGCGTCGGTAGAACATCATCATCGTCACCATGCCATCGTGCTGACGGAACTCTCCCTCAAAGCTCGACTGGATCGGAGTTTGAGGGACGTCATCGAGTTGAACGTGTGCAGAACTCGGAGGTGTCGTGCGTTCGGTGCTTGATCGGTTGGATCGTGAAGACGTACGACTACATCAACCGTGTTGTGCTAACGCTTCCGCTTTCGGTCTATGAGGGTACGTGGACACACTCTCCCCTCTCGTTGCTATGCATCACCATGATCTTGCATGTGCGTAGGAATTTTTTTTGAAATTACTACGTTCCCCAACAGCCCTTGGCCGGCCACCTCCTCCTCCCCCTTTATATACGAAGGCGGGGGGCACCCCAAAGACACAACAGACAATCTCTTAGCTGTGTGCGGTGCCCCCCTCCACAGTTTAACACGCTCATATCGTCGGAGTGCTAAGGCGAAGCCCTGCGCCGGTAACTTCATCATCACTGTCGCCACGCCATCGTGCTGACGGAACTCTCCCTCGTCCTCAACCGGATCAAGAGCTCGAGGGACATCATCATGCTGAACGTGTGCTGAACACGGAGGTGCCGAACGTTCGGTACTTGGATCGGTTGGATCATGATGACGTTCGACTACATTAACCGTGTTACTAAATGCTTCTGCTTTTGGTCTACGAGGGTACATGGACACACTCTCCCATCTCATTGCTATGCTTCTCCTAGATAGATCTTACGTGATCGTAGGAGTTTTTTTTTTGAATTACAACATTCCCCAACAGTGGCATCCGAGCCAGGTCTATGCGTAGATGTTATATGCACGAGTACAACACAAAGAGTTGTGGGCGATAATAGTCATACTGCTTACCACCAACGTCTTACTTTGATTCGGCGGTATTGTTGGATGAAGCGGCCCAGACTGACATTACATGACCGCGTTCATGAGACTGGTTCTACCGACGTGCTTCGCACACAGGTGGCTAGCGGGTGTCTATTTCTCCAACTTTAGTTGAATCGAGTTTGACTAAGGCCGGTCCTTGTTGAAGGTTAAAACATCACACTTGATGAAAAATCGTTGTGGTTTTGATGCGTAGGTAGAACGGTTCTTGCTAGAAGCCCGTAGCAGCCACGTAAAACTTGCAACAACAAAGTAGAGGACGTCTAACTTGTTTTTGCAGGGCATGTTGTGATGTGATATGGTCAAGACGTGATGAGATATAAATTGTTGTTTGAGATGATCATGTTTTGTAAAAGTTATCAGCAACTGGCAGGAGCCTTATGGTTGTCGCTTTATTGTATGAAATGCAATCGCCATGTAATTGCTTTACTTTATCACTAAGAGGTAGCGATAGTCATAGAAGCAATAGTTGGCGAGACGACAATGATGCTACGATGGAGATCAAGGTGTCAAGCCGGTCACGATGGATATCATGACGGTGCTTTGGAGATGGAGATGAAAGGCACAAGATGATGATGGCCATATCATGTCACATATTTTGATTGCATGTGATGCTTATCCTTTATGCATCTTATTTTTCTTAGTATGACGATAGCATTATAAGATGATCTCTCACGAAATTTCAAGGTATTAGTGTTCTCCCTGAGTATGCCCCGTTGCTACAGTTCGTCGTGCTGAGACACCACGTGATGATCGGGTGTGATAAGCTCTATGTTCACATGCAACAGGTGCAAGCCAGTTTTGCACATGCAAAATACTTGGGTTAAACTTGAAGAGCCTAGCATATGCAGATATGGCCTTGGAACACCGAGACTGAAAGGTCGAACGTGAGTCATATAGTAGATATGATCAACATAGTGATGTTCACCACTCAAAACTACTCCATCTCACGTGATGATCGGACATCGTTTAGTTGATATGGATCACGTGATCATTTAGATGACTAGAGGGATGTCTATCTAAGTGGGAGTTCTTTATTAATATGATTAATTGAACTTTAATTTATCATGAACTTAGTACCTGATAGTATTTGCATGTCTATGTTGTTGTAGATCAATGGCCCGTGCTACCGTTCCCTTGAATTTTAATGCATTCCTAGACAAAGCTAAGTTGAAAGATGATGGTAGCAACTACACGGACTGCGTTCGTAACTTGAGGATTATCCTCATTGCTGCACAGAAGAATTACGTCCTGGAAGCATTGCTAGGTGCAAGACCTGCTACGGGAGCAACTCCAGACGTTATGAACGTCTGGCAGAGCAAAGCTGATGACTACTCGATAGTTCCGTGTGCCATGCTTTACGGCTTAGAATCGAGACTTCATAGACATTTTGAACGTCATGGAGCATATGAGATGTTCCGGGAATTGAAGTTAATATTTCAAGCAAATGCCTGAGTTGAGAGATATGAAGTCTCCAACAAGTTCTACAACTGCAAAATGGAGGAGAATAGTTCTGTTAGTGAACACATACTCAGAATGTCTGGGTACCACAACCACTTGACTCAACTGGCACTAGTGCATGTTGGTGCTATACAAACGGTTTTTAACACCTTTTCCGCGACGACATTTGGAACCATCGCCAAGTGAGTGTGGGCGATAGGGGGGGTCCTTCCCACATGACCCAGAAATCGTCGGGGATAGGCCCTCGTGGAACATAGGCTGGGGCCGTGTGCGATCGGGCGAGGCATCAAAACCCAATCATTTCCGTAGGTATGTACATCCCACACGGTGAATCCTAGAAAAGCATTTCCGTAGGTATGTACATCCCACACAGTGAATCCCAGAAAAACATTTCCGTAGGTATGTACATCCCACATGGTGAATCCAAGAAAAACATTTCCGTAGGTATGTATATCACACACAGTCAATCCAAGGAATATGTTTTTGTTCTTATGTACATCCCACACAGTCAATCCAGGGAGAACGTTTCCGTTCGTATGTATATTACACACAGTCAATCCAGGGAAAACGTTTTCGTTCGTCCGTACACCCCACACAGTTTTATGTGTAGGCTCGTGTGTGAAAGGTGTAACTATCACACACGCTCTGCCTTGGTTAACTGTTTTCTTTTATCAACTTCATCACACACGATTTGATGAAGAAAACCGTGTGGCGTTTGGCTATCCATCATAAGCACTTTTACTGCTAGAACCATTTGCAGAGTTCCATGACACATTTACCAGGTTTATTAGTTTACAATTAATAATTCTAGTATTACGCAAATTCACATTTCACATCGAACAGCTGTTTGCCAATTTCATATCAGGCACATAAATATATTATAACATCACAGTACGATAGCTAAATGAAAACAGCACAGTACAAGATATAGCTAGTTCAACTCCATAAGAACAATATTAGAACAATATATTCATTTACCTAATCGAGATTATCCAGGCTCGTCTTATCCACCTCCGCTTTCAGTTCAGTAAGAACCTGTTCTGCACGGGCCAACTATGAAAGTGCCTCCTCCTTCGCCAACACCATCTTAGCAAAGTCTGATTTAAAAAATCTGAGCTCATTCTCCACCTTCCACTTTTTATCCCGCATCTTCAAATATTCTTCAGCATTGACAACAATTTCTCTAAGCCTACGTCTATTCTATTCCTCATACATGCTCTAGAGCTTCGCTAGGCACATCTTCAAAGACTGTGGCCACTCTTCATCAACCCACTCCAAGTAAGAACACTTCTGTTCATCCTATAATATATAAAACTAGATCAGTAACAATTGTAGGGGAAATGGGTTTATAGCAACATAGGAAATCACCAATGCTTATATTGAAAAACATAAGAAACATGTTAATTATGACATACCTTCTCAAAAAGATCAATGTGCAAATGAATTAATTGCTACTGGACAACAACCAAATTCTGGAACATCAGAAGCTATAATTAACTACAACAACGCTAAAAGTTCTTAATCATGTACAATAAATAACAAATTAAACATTTTATGAGGAAGGTAAATATAACTGCAACAGCATAACAACAGTGTTTGGATGACAGCAAATCGATACTAACAGGTGTGTACATGCACAAATTTAGTAACATAGAACTAATAGCACTAAGGTCGTCCACTATGTATGCCTAAACTGGGGTAAAGACAACTGTTGCTACATCTCGCACCGGTGCCCTGCACTGGCGAGCCGATGCAGCAGAAAAAAATCAGGGACCCGGACTCCAGAGCAACTAGTTGCTCCGATGCCGAGTTCCTTCGTGCCATAAAGATTTAGTATTTTACTTCTTGGCTGCTCGGATGTGTGGACCAAAGTTGGCTGCACAAACTACTGAAGTGATGCCAAATAATTTTCTAATGGCACCTCAGATGAGATGGCAACAATTTAAGATACTAGGTACAAACTGTGACACTATCTTTGGATGCGTTTGGTTGAAGGTGTGGTATGAATGGGTTGGGACCATGATAGTGTCTGAATCACATCTAACAAATGATTTGTAACAACGAAATAGGGTTTAACCTTCTCTGCACATTCCAGAAACTTCCTCCCACTGTCCACAGATTCAAACGCAACTAGCTTCACGCATGGAGATTGATGGTCACAACGAGCAAAAAGATCTTCAGCCACCCTGCTCCATTCGTTGCCACTAATGGTCCTAGGGAGCTACAAGAGGAAGAAATGACTCAAATCGACCGCCGGGTATAAATCCTTCATTGCAAGTCATAGCCCGAGAGAGAGAAGAGAGGCATACCTGGGTGGTGAAGGAGTCGTCGCCGGAGGAGGAACCGTTGGAGAGATCTTTGAAGAGACCATGGCGACCCCGGAAGTAGGATGTGAGACGACGAGAGCGAGGAAGCGGCTATAGCTTAGGAAGGAAGGAAGGAAGGAGGAAACAGGGGAAATCTGACTTGTGGTCGGGGAGAAAAGGGGGCGGGGAGGGGGGAGGGGTAAGGGGTGTAGATATTTTGGCGGTACCCCAAAATTTTGGAAATGTGGTGGGAAGCTTTGAGCGCGGTGCCGCCAGACCATTCACTTTGAACGATTGTGTGCATTGCAAACGATTCTTCTGCTTTACGCGCATGGGATGAGTTTCATAATTCAAATTTTGGTGGAAACTTCCCCAGGTATGTCATTGCATAATTTAACATCGCTTGCTAATTTGGGCACACAAAAGAGTGTACAAGAGAGAGACCACACTTACTGAATCAAGCAATTTTAGTAATTAAATAGAGCAAGTTGACCTAAACAATGCTCTAACAAAAGACCAACATTAAAGACAAAGCCTAAGTACGCATAATTTTAACAAATCCGTCACCGCGCCGGCCTATGCATCGCCGGTGTGAGATGAGATGTCGATGACTTCTCCTGGCGACATGCCGGCGTTGGTGGACTCCGCGTCCCCCTGCTGAAGTCGACCGCGTCCTCGTCCTCGTCCTCGGTGCCGCCCTCAAGGTTGTAGTACTCGTAGTGGTGGTTACACCAGAGCTCACGTTGGTACTCCACCGCTGATTCCTCGACGGATAGACTCTTCTCTACCTCGACCTCGGGCAAGCGCAACTCCTCCTCCCGACGCTCCTCGATCTCCGCCGCTTCCTGCATCTCCTGCTCCCACTCGGCGACCTCATGAGGAAGCAGGTGCTCCATGGCCACCGCCGCCTTTTCGGGCGTGGGTTGCATGCTGGAGTCCGAGGCGGCCTGGAATATATTGGCGTGTGCATCCTCAATCTTGGCATGGATGGCCTCGACCCGGGCCAGGGGGACATCAGCAGCATGGACGGCAGCTCGAGCGCTCTTGGCGTTTGCAGCCACCGTCACAGCAGTAGCTGCAGCCGTCTTGGCTGCTGCAGCTGCCCTGTCGGTTGTCGCAGACGCCCACTCGGCAGAAGCAGCCGCGCTCAATGTGGATGCGGCAACACTCTCGGCGTAGGCGGCCACACTCTCGGCGCAGACGGCGGCGCTCGGGGGGACGCGCCCATCGCATGGGCCTTCACGAAGCGTTTCCATGGTGTCATCTTTGCAAGAAGGGGGGGTGCGGGAATGGGGATCGGGATTCGTGGATTCGGGGGTTGCCGGCACTGGAGCAGATGAGCCGTCAAAGCTTTAGGAGGGATATTTAAATAGACCCAGATATTTTCATCGCAAACGGTTTCTAGAAAATAACTGTGTGTGATGTTGTAGATATTTTTTATTAGCTATGAAAGACGAATTTGGAGTAAAGTGGCAACGGATGGTGTTTTAAATGTATGAGAAATTTTGTAGTATTAATACAACTGTCATGTCAAATTTTCGAAAATTTCAGGGGTCATTTGACATTTTAAGACATTTGAGTGATTTTCTAGCCATTTAATGACGATAATTGAAATTTGAACTACATGTATGTGCAACAGCTAACCATAACGGTTTGAAAACTCATATTTTGTGTACTTGTGTGCGATTTAATTCCATGTCCAGGAAATTGGAAGGAATTTTCAAACATATTGGTCTAACGGCTATTACACAAATAAGCATGGAGTGACATGGCATTTTAATTCCAAAAGGTTAAAAAATATCAGAAACACATGAAACCTTGGTTGATGTAATGTCATGCCACAAAGATGATGTGGTAAAAAAATTGGCATGTTTAACGAAAGTTTGGACACACACCCCTCACAAACCGGAGCAACTCACCAGAAGGCTCGTGGTTCCGAGAGGGAACAATGCATGTTTGACAATGAACGGGAGATAGCTTCCTCTTACGGCCTTCAATTTTTTCTACGTTTAATAAGCACTACTACAATTGTAATGTGAAATTTTGGAAAATTCTAGGGGTCATTCGTGGCACCCCAGTTCAGAGCGACCGGTTTACCTTGCATTGCCAATCCAGAGATGATGTCTTCTGGAAACACACAACATCTTGGTACAGAAATCACCGCTTTATTGAAACTAGCGGAAGCATAGTGTGACATTACATCAAGTTGCAAGGCCAAGCGACGCACTCGGTGCGGCTGAACAATATGTACATTATTTAGTGAACATAAAAGGGGCCTCGAGCATGACATCTACACGGCAGCGGGACAACGACGTAGCGGGACTCCATAGGACAGGGGCACCGATGTGGACATGGTCTAGACACGGCAGCACTCCGATCCAATTAGACTTTCCTGAAATCTGGCATAACATGGCAGGTCAGTACATTGAATGTACTTGCAAGCTGACAGCAAACAGAACCATAATGACAAACGCTATCATGACATTTAATCAAGTTAAATGCAAATCACAACATGCTACTCATGCAGTGAAACCAAACTTGTGCATCGAGTCACTCGGACTCTCTTACCAACAGGTTGCCTCGCAACCGAACAGTGCTCACGACGAATCACGAACGGAACCATACTCGGTTCAACTGGTTACCTACGTAAGCAAACAGTGATCACTCCCGGATCACAAGTGATACCACAACAGTTAGTCTCACTGACATCGTCATGATCCAACCAGTGCAATGCAAATAACTTAGTGTGCATGATTTATTTATGAAAGTTGATCCATGGTGTGACTTACTTACGAACTGGGCCCTTATCCGCGGGCGGCTATCTATAGATTATTACACTCTGCAGAGGTAGCAAACTTTACCCACACCACGGAACCCATGGCCTCGCACTCGCATTCGGGTGGACCAACAACATTAGACCAGCATTCTCCCATTGCCATGACATTCCTTCGGCCACTCCGACCAACTCCCTACTAGGCTTATCCTGGGTGACCGAGCCTGCCAAAGGCAAAACAACCACCGTCGTGGCAAATAAACAGTCCAAAACGGGGACAAGGTACCATAACAACGACAGGTCCACAATGTTATGTCTGCTTACCGGGCCAGGGTAACGCACGCCCATAACCTTCCCTCATTGGAGGCACCGACAAAAGGCATGACAACAGGACGACTAACGACCTTCCCATACTAAGGCAAATGTGGTTGCACTTGTCAGCCCGATTCAGTGGCACAACTACCTGACCAACTTTATGTTCACATTCAATTATCATTAGGTTTAACTTGAAATAAAATGCCCGAGTCACTATATGCCATGCTTATGCAACCATATATCATGCATCACATATCACTTAGGAACAATAGATCAACCTCATCCAAAGTTCTACTTGCACAAACTCATCTTTCAACATATCTAGTCCTTACTTACTGGTCATCTAGGTTAATCACTTTTTAGTTGGCATTTATCCTACGAAACTCATCATGCATATAAGGAAAATAATACTGATGCTCATATTACCATAGTCATGACAAACTCACTTAGTTCAACTACTCAAGCTATATCTCACTAGTTCAAGAATTCATTTCTGTTAACTAATCATTTTGCTTATGACAAACTAAATAACACAAGCATTATTCATTTTTAATACTATATGCAATGAATATCACATATTCAAGTGGAAAATCATGGATATTGCAAAGACACCATGAAAATGTTGTTGTGGCTTGCCTTAGTGCAAAGGAGCTTCACACTCCTCCTGGATTCCTTCAAGACAAGCTTCACCGTCTGAAAATAAATCAAATGACAAAAAGAAAATATCAAGAACACTTCTGAAAATTACCAGAAATTCTAGGCAGCAAAGAAAAATTCTATCTTGGTTGTGCTGCTAGGATTTTCCAGTAAGAACAGAATGCAAAAAGAATCAACTCATTTGAACTTGTAGCATAAAAGTTACAGCTAGTCAAAGTTCTGGTCAAATTTGAACTAAATTTGAATTAAAAGAAAAACCAGAGGGGGTGACGTCGAAGGCGTAAACCGCCTGGGCGCCACCACTCATACCGCTTCGGCCGCGGCCAGAGTGGCTGACAGCGGGCCCCAGCGGTCAGGTCGAAGGGGGAGGGGAATAGAAGCAGAGGTGGGAGGCACGCGACGACGACGCTTTCTCCGGCGAGGAGTGCCCGGCAACGAGATCTAAGAGGATAGGATTGTAGAGGAGATCGAGGCGCACCTTCCCATACCCGTAGCGTGGCTAGGGGTGGCCGGACAGGGTCGGAACGGAGCTCTCCAGCGGCGGCAGCAGGCGGAGTTCGTTGGAGATGGTGGTTCCAGTGAATCAGGGCCAGTCCAGCAGCTCCAACAGCACCAACACGCACCAGTGGACCACCACGAACACGCCGGAGTGGTCAGTGGAGCTCGAGCGGCTCTAGAGAGGGAGGGGGCAGAGGACGGGGATCACGGCGAGCTCGAGGCGAGGACGGCGGCCAAAGGCCTGCCCGGCCGGGCTGTGGCTTCCTACGGTGGTGTGGAGGTGTGCCGAGTGTGTGTGCGGAGAGAAATGAGCTCGGGGGAGCTCTATTTATAGGCGAGGCCGAGGCGGGGATCGAGAGCTCGCCGGAGCTCTCTAGAGTGTCGCTCAGTGTTGAATGGCGTCAGTGAGAGGGGGAGAAGATGCCGGAGATCACGCGGGGGCTGTAGACGAGCTGCGACGAGCACAGGAGTGCGGTACACAACGAGCATAGGGGCACGGGCGCACTGTTGCCCTGTCCGCTCCATGCCCATGCTCATTGCGGCGAGCTCCGGCATCGGCGAGCGCCAGGGTGGAGTTATGGAGGTGCAAACGAGGATGAGGGCACGGTTTGGCAAGGTGCAGCGGCCGGGGCAGCGAGCACACGTGAAACAGAGACACTAGCGCACTGCAGAGCACGTCGGCCGCATGGGAACCCCCTTGGATGCTCGTAGTCACCGTGTGAACTTTGGCATCAGGCTGTGCTAAGCGCAAACACCATGTATGGAAGTTAGTCCTTAGTGGTTTTGGTTGTTTTGCATGGTTGGCTGGGTCATAGGTAAACTGTGGGAGTTGCTTTCTTCCTAGCAAGTTTCTGGACAGAAACTTGTGAGCTTCACTAAGAAAAATTTAGTGAGAACTAAAGGCTGTGCTTTGGGGTTTAGCAATCTCTTAGGGGGGTAATCAAGCTCAGAGAAGACCAGCCCCAAAAGATCAAGCAAAAATATACTTGCTGTGCAAAGTGATCATCCTGTCCAGAATAGAAATGATTTCTGTACTAAAAATATTACAAAAAGTTATGCAATATTTTTGCTCAGGAAGGTGCCCTAGGGTTCAAAGAATATTTGTGAATTTATTCAGGATTTTTGGAGCAAGAAATCTAGGGGTTGCTTTGGAGCATACTTCTTTGAAGTGATTTTCAGGGAAGAAAATTAATATTTTTCTTTGATGAAAAATATTCCTTGGGATTTTGTTGGAGTTTTTCAGAGAAGGAAAGGTGAGTTAGAGGTGGATGGGTCACTTGGGTGAAAAACAAGGGTAGGCCCAAGTGTTCAAGTCCATTTGAATTGATTCAAAACTCCAAATCCAAAGCAAATGCAAATGAAAGTCGGGAGAAAGAGAGAAGGCAAATCCAGGCTGTCACAATCCTCCCCCACTTAAGATGAATCTCATCCTCGAGATTCGGTTTCTTGGGAAAATAGTTCTGGGTAGGTTGTCTTTAAAAATTCTTCTCTTTTCCAGGTTGTTTCTTCTTCGGTGTGATGCTCCCACTTGACCTTTTAAAATTTGATCGCTTTGCTGTGTGTGACCCTTTCTGCCTCATCCAAGATTCTAAATGGTCTCTCCTCATAAGTTAAATCTTTGGCAAGCTCAATTTCTGACATATCAGTCCTCTTCTTGGGTGGTGAAATACACCTGCTCAGCTGTGATACGTGGAACACATTGTGTACTTCCGACAATTCTGGTGGCAATTCCAACTGATAAGCAACTGTGCCAACTCGTGTCATGACCGGGAACGGACCAATATATCTTGGTGCCAATTTGCCTCGGGTCTGAAATCTCTTGACTCCCTTCATGGGTGTGACTGGGAGATACACATGTTCACCAGGTTCAAAACTGACTTGCCAATGTTTGGCATCATAATAACTCTTCTGTCGTTACTTAGCCAGTTGTAGTCTATCTCGAATTTCTTGACTTGTTTCTCTGCCTCTAATATCAGACCAGTACCGAAGATACGGCTGTCTCCGGTTTGGAACCAATTGAATGGACTGCGACACTTACGGCCGTATAAAGCTTCAACGCATGACATTTTCAGACTGGTTTGAAAACTGTTATTGTATGAGAATTCCGCATATGGCAGACAATCTTCCCATTTGGGCCCATGGGCTAAGGCACATGCTCGAAGCATATCTTCAAGGATTTGATTTACCCGCTCAGTCTGACTGTTTATCTGTGGATGATAGGCGATGCTATATTTGAGTGCGGTCCCCAAAGCTTGATGGAGTTGGGACCAGAATGTGGATGTAAACAATGAACCTCGGTCCAAAGTGAATGTTTTTGGCACTCCATGAAAACTGACAATCCGGGATACATATAATTGTGCAAGTTGATCAGCGCGAAAGGTGGTGCGGATGGAAATAAAGTGAGCCACTTTAGTCAGCGTGTCCACTATGACCCATATAGCATCATTGCCTTGGTGAGTCCTGGGTAGACCGGTGATAAAGTCCATGCAAACATCGTCCCATTTCCATTGCCAGATGGGTAGAGGTTGGAGAAGTCTGGCGGGTTTTTGGTGTTCCGCATTTACTTTGTTGCAGATGTCACAACAAGCGACAAAATATGCGATGTCCCTTTTCATTCCATCCCACCAAAATATTTGTCGAAGGTCTTCGTACATTTTAGTGCCGCCTGGGTGTATTGAATATGAGGATTCGTGTGCTTCTGCCAAAATTGTCTTCCTCAAATCTGCTTGCTCAGGTACGCATATCCTTCCTCGAAACCTGAGTGTACCCAGTGTGTCCCTTGAGAAATCCTGAGTCTTGCCTTCGTGTAGACGTTTGAGATATACTTGCAGAATCTTGTCGTCAGCCTGTGCTATGTGAATCTCCTCTTCTAGAGTAGGAGTTACCTCCAAAATATTCGCAAGACTGGCATTTATAATTACCAAGTTGAGCTGAGCGATCTCTTGCTGGAGTTCTGGAGGCAAAGACTCCATCATGGCATTTAAGTTGGTAGGCTTGCAAGTGAGGGCATCAACAACCACGTTGGCTTTTCCCGGATGGTAATTTATTTCCAGATCATAGTCTTTGACCAATGATACGTCTCCATCATATCTACTTTTCCAAACACTTTTGCCCTTGTTTTGGACACTAACTTGCATGATTTGAATGGAACTAACCCGGACTGACGCTGTTTTCAACAGAATTGCCATGGTGTTATTTTTGTGCAGAAATAAAAGTTCTCGGAATGACCTGAAAATCAACGGAGAATATTTTTGGAATATATAAAAAAATACTTGTGAAAGAATCAAGGCCAGGGGCCCACACCCTGCCCATGAGGGTGGGGGCGTGCCTACCCCTTGGGCACGCCCCCTGCCTCGTGGGCCCCCTAGTGCTCCAACAACCTCAACTCCAACTCTATATATTCACGTTCGGGGAGAAACAAAATTAGAGAGAAGGATCCATCGCATTTTACGATACGGAGCCGCCGCCAAGCCCTAATCTCTCTCGGGAGGGCCGATCCAGAGTCCGTTCAGGGCTCCCGAGAGGGGAATCCGTCGCCATTGTCATCATCAACCTTTCTCCATCACCAATTTCATGATGCTCCCCGCCGTGCATGAGTAATTCCATCGTAGGCTTGCTGGAGGGTGATGGGTTGGATGAGACTTATCATGTAATCGAGTTTCTTTTGTTAGGGTTTGATCCCTAGTATCCATGATGTTCTGAGATTGATGTTGCTATGACTTTGCTATGCTTAATGCTTGTCACTAGGGCCCGAGTGCCATGATTTCAGATCTGAACCTATTATGTTTTCATGAATATATGTGAGTTCTTGATCCTATCTTCAGATCTGAACCTATTATGTTTTCATGAATATATGTGAGTTCTTGATCCTATCTTGCAAGTCTATAGTCACCTATTATGTGTTATGATCTGTTAACCCCGATGTGACAATAATCAGGATACTTACCGGTAATGACCGTAGTTTGAGGAGTTCATGTATTCACTAAGTGTTAATGCTTTGGTCCGGTACTCTATTAAAAGGAAACCTTAATATCCCTTAGTTTCCAATAGGACCCCGCTGCCACGGGAGGGTAGGATAAAAGATGTCATGCAAGTTCTTTTCCATAAGCACGCATGACTATATTCAGAATACATGCCTACATTACATTGATGAACTGGAGCTAGTTCTGTGTCACTCTATGTTATAACTATTGCATGAGGAATTGCATTCGACATAATTATCCATCACTGATCCATTGCCTACGAGCTTTTCACATATTGATCTTTGCTTAGTTACTTTTCCGTTGCCACTGTTACAATCACTACAAAACCAATACTGTTACTTTTGCCACCGTTACTGTTACTTCCATATTACTTTGCTACTAAATACTTTGCTGCAGATATTAAGTTTTCCAAGTGTGGTTGAATTGACAACTCAGCCGCTAATACTTGAGAATATTCTTTGGCTCCCCTTGTGTAGAATCAATAAATTTGGATTGAATACTCTACCCTCGAAAACTGTTACGATCCCCTATAATTGTGGGTTATCAACCAACTCGATCCATCTTCGTTGTCGAAGGTTTAAGTCTGGCTGGGTGAATATATATTTGAGACTCTTGTGGCCGGTAAATATTTGACATCTCATTCCAATGAGGTAAGGTATCCAAATCTTTAGAGAGTGCACAACAGCGGCCAGTTCCAAATCATGTGTAGGATAGTTTCCTTCATGAGGTCATAGCTGGCGAGATGCATAAGCTACCACCTTGCCGTCTTGCATAAGTACGCACCCAATGCCCTTTATGGATGCGTCGCAATACACATCAAAGCTGCGGTAAATGTCTAGGAGAGCCAGTACTGGTGTTGATGTCAATCTGGTTTTTAGCTTGTTAAAGCTCTGCTCGCAATCCTCCGGTCCATTCAAACTTCTTGTCTTTCTTGAGGAGTTCTGTCATTGGCTTCATAATTTTGGAGAATCCTTCGATGAACCGACGGTAATACCCGGCTAATCCAAGAAAACTCTGGACTCCGGATACTGTCGTGGGTGCTGCCTAATCAAGCACATCTTCCACTTTGCTAGGATCCACTGCTATATCTTCTGCTAAAAGAACATGCCCTACAAATCCGACTTGTTTGAGCCAAAACTCACACTTGCTGAATTTTGCATACAGCTGATGGTCACGGAGTCTCTGTAAGACTGCTCAGAGGTGTTCCGTGTGTTCTTCGTCACTTTTAGAGTATATGATAATATCATCAATGAAAACCACGACAAACTTATCCAAGAATTCCATGAACACCTTATTCATCATATGCATGAAAAAGGCGGGGGCATTTGTAAGCCCGAAGGACATCACCGTATATTCATAGAGACCGTAATGGGTAGTGAACGCGGTCTTAGGAATATCTTCCTTCTTGATCTTCAGTTGATGATATCCGGTCCCTAAATCAATCTTGGAAAATACTTTTGCACCACTGAGCTGATCGAACAAGTCATCAATCCTTGGTAGCGGGTATTTGTTGTTGATTGTGCCATCGTTCAACTAACGGTAGTCAAAACACAATGTGAGACAACCGTCTTTCTTGTCTACAAATATTGCAGGTGATCCCCATGGTGACGAGCTTGGGCGGATATATCCTTTCTGCAGCATCTCATCCAACTACTTCTTTAATTCCACGAGTTTGGAAGTAGGCATTCGATAATACTTTTTGTACAATGGTGCAGTCCCAGGTACAAGATCAATTGTAAACTCAAGCTCTCTGTCTGGGGGCATTCTGGGTAATTCCTCAGGGAATACATCGGGAAATTCACTGACCACACGAATCAGATCCAATTCTTCAGCTACTGCATTGAAGACCATCTCCCTTTTGGGCATACCTTTGCGGGCATAAAATTTTATGGCTCGCCCTTCCTGATTTGTCAGGGTGACTTCTCGGGTCGCACAGTTTATGCATACTTGATATTGAGTCAACCAGTTCATTCCCAAAATAATATCCAACTTGGCAGACTCGATGACTATCAAAACGGTTGGAAAGCGGACCCCCTTACTATCAATTTCAAAATTCTGGTAGACCAAATTGCTTTCGAGCACAGATCCCGAGGACTGAACCATCATACTTTTTCCAAAAGCGAGCAAGGAAATTTGTTTCGGGCAACGAAACTCCAAGAAACAAAAGAGTGGGAAGCCCCAGAGTCAAATAAAATTATTACGGGTATGCTATTAACAGAAAACATACCAATGACGACTTCGGGGTTTTCCCGAGCCTATTCTCTGGAGAGATGATGAACTTAACCTTGGACGATCTTCTGGGTATGATATGGCCCCATGTGATCGACTTGCGGCCGGAATGGGGCATTTGACTTCTTGGGACACTGCCTGGCATAATGTCCGGTCTGTTCACAATTAAAGCAGGCGTTGTTGCACTGACGCTCCTCGTGTACTAGACTGGTCACGGCATTCTTGACTTCAGTAGTGGTCTTGTTCACATTCTGTTGCCAATTGGGTTTGTACTGCACTTGAGTCTGTTGCCAGGTATGGGCCTTCTGTATGGGTTGTCCGTCCTTTTTCGTCTCAAATTTACGCTTGTGGTCATTGTTTGCCGGTTGGTTGTCTTGCACAGGCTTGTACTCTCTTTCTGCGACGAGGGCCTTGTTTACCAGAGACTGAAAATTTGGAAAATCGAGCATGCAGAGAGCACTCCTGAGGTGTTGATTTAATCCTCTAAGGAACCTGTCAATCTTCCTTTCTTCCGTGGCCACATCATAAAGGGAATAACGGGCCAGATGGTTAAACTTGTGTAAATATTCACTTACTGACAGACTTCCTTGAGTGAGACCAAGAAATTCGCGTTGCTTGACCTTCATGATACCAGCTGGAATATGATGATACCAGCTGGAATATGATGATACCAGCTGGAATATGATACTTGAGAAATTGGTCCTTGAAATTAGTCCACGTAATTTCTTCTCCCGCAGGCCATAGAGCTTTAGCATTATCCCACCATATAGCAGCGGCTCCTTCAAGATAGTGGGTAGCGAACGGAACCTTGTCAGCTTCTTTAGTGCAAGCAATTTCATGTTTATTCTCAATGGTTCGTAACCAAACGTCTGCTCCCAAAGGGTCAACCACTTGACTGAAATTGGGAGGCTTAGTCCTTTGAAAATCTGACAGCTTGGAGTGATGGCCATTTTGATTCCCATTTTGCCCAACCATAGCTTGCACACTTTTTAACAACTCAATCAGATCACTGTTCCTTCATTCCTCAAACATGTGCATAATTTGTTCAGTGGAGGGTGGATTTGGCGGTGGAGCCGATGGCTGTGGATACGGCTCGGGGGAGTGTCCTGCCTGTCTTGCTGAGCTATGAACAGGGACATCCTCACAAGCCTGTGCGCTGCTGCCTCCCCGCGTCATCCTACTGTTTATTTTTTCCAATAAGAGCAACCGCGATGAGCAACATCCAAACATGGGAAGAAAAGACAGCGACAAACCCGAAAGAGCGAAATGAACGAACCAAGAAATATAGCGATCGAATAAAAAGTTCCAACATAATTATACATAAACTCATACATGAAAGATAGACATCATGACTAGTGTGACTACTTGCATACATGCAACGATACACCATGGCTCATACAACTACATCCGTGCATCACATGAACACTGCGGATACTCAGACGCTCCAGGACTCTGTCGGTGCTACCGGATCCTCTCCTGAGTCAGACCCAGATCCTGAACTGACAATGCCAACCGAGAGCTCTGGGTTAAAGGTAACACGACGACGCTGCCTCAAGGGCTCTCCCTCATGGGTAGGCGCGAGATGAGAAGGGATCATGGGAGCTGCGGGGGTAGCAAGAAGAGACGCCCACTCAGCAGGAGCACTGTGTGGGTTCACTGTCAAGGTGCCCGAGCTACTCGGGGGAGTAACCGGAGAAATAGGCGAGCTAGAACTAGGCATAATATAAGGAGTAAATCCCATAGAAGGTGGAGTAGGGTAGGATCTAGCGGCGGCTAAAGCAGAACGAGCATGATTCAGCTCTGGAGCCAACTCGTGAATCAGAAGATAACTAGCAGTGATATGTCGAGAAAGGAGGCTAGTGTCAATATCAGACGCCAGATCAATGGAAGGAAAGCGAACACGACCATCATCGTGCAAAGATGGGTAAAAGGGAAAACCTAGGTGGTTCTGCATCCGAGCCTCGGCATAGCGTAACTCAACAAGAATCTTGAATGCAGCATACTAGACGGCCTGAGCGGCGGTGGATGCATAACCGCTCCGAGAGGAACGAGTGTAAGAACCCGCGGACGAACTAGTGCGCAGAGTAACCACGGCGTGATACTCATACACGGAGTCGGCCAGACGCTCCCGGTACACCCGATATGCTAGGTCATCACCGTGAGGGTAGAGTCGACGCCACATGCTACGAAGGAGATGCGGAGAAGTGTAGGGCATCAGCTGCAACTGGCATGGATACAGCACCGGAGCCATCTACACTCACAACCATTAACCGGTTATAAATAACAATAAGTCTAATGCATGCAATGCAGCATCCAGATGCAAATACTAACGGCACTCATTTAGCAAACTAACTAACGTTTAGTTCGCGTGTCGGGGTCTAGCGTGTCCTACAGTCAGCGTGGCTCTGATACCAAGCGTTGCGGCACCCCGGCTCAGAGCGACCGGTTTACCTTGCATTGTGAACCCAGAGATCATGTCTTCTGGCAACACTCAACATCTTGGTACAGCAATCGCCGCTTTATTGAAACTAGTGAAAGCATAGTGTGACATTACATCAAGTTGTGAGGCCAAGCGGCACACTCGATGCGGTTGAACAATATGTTCATTATTTAGTGAACATAAAAGGGGCCTCGAGCACAACATCTACACGGTAGCGGAACAACGATGTAGCGGGACTCCATAGCACAGGGACACTTATGTGGACACGGTCTAGACACGGCAGCACTCCGATCCAGTTAGACTTTCCTGATATTTGGCATAACACGCCACGTCAATACATTGACTGTACTTGCAAGCTCACAGCAAACAAAACCATAATTACAAACAATATCATGCCATTTAATCAAGTCAAATGCAAACAACAACATGCTACTCATGCAGTGAAACCAAACTTGTGCATCGAGTCACTCGGACTCTCTTACCAACAGGTTGCCACGCAACTGAACAGTGCTCACGATAAATCATGAACAGAACCATACTTGGTTCAACTGGTTACCTCGTAACCAAACTGTGATCACTCCCGGATCACAAGTGATACCATAATAGTCAGTCTCACTGACATCATCATGATCCAACCAGTGCAATGCAAATAACTTAGTGTGCAAGATTTATTTATGAATGTTGATCCATTGTGTGACTTACTTACAAACTGGGCCCTTATCCGCGGGCGCGGCTATCGATAGATTATTACACTCCGCAGAGGTAGCGTACTTTACCCACACCACAGAACCCATGGCCTCGCATTCCCATTCGGGTGGACCAACGACATTTCGACAGAATTCTTTGACACTCTTTCGGCCACTCCGACCAACTCCCCACTGGGCTTAGTCCTGGGTGACCGAGCCTACCAAAGCTAAAACAACCACCGTCGTGGAAAATACACAGTCCCAAACGGGGACAAGGTACCATAAGAACAACAGGTCCACAAGGTTATGTCTGCTTACCGGGCCAGGGTAACGCACGCCCATAACCTTCCCTCGTTGGAGGCACTGACAAAAGGCATGACAACAAGACGACTAACGACCTTCCCATACTAAGGCAAATGTGGTTGCACTTGTCAGCCCGATTCAGTGGCACCATGACCCGACCAACTTTATGTTCAAGTTCAATTATCATCAGGTTTAACTTGAAATAAAATGCTCGTGTCACTATATGCCATGCTTATGCAACCATATATCATGCATCACATATCACTTTGGAACAATCGATCAACCTCATTCAAAGTTCTACTTGCACAAACTCATCTTTCAACATTTCTGGTCCTTACTTACTGGTCATCTAGATTAATCACTTTTTAGTTGGCATTTATCATACGAAACTCATCATGCATATAAGGAATATAATACCGACGCTCATATTACCATAGTCACGACAAGCTCACTTAGTTCAACTACTCAAGCTATATCTCACTAGTTCAAGCATTCATTTCTGTTAACTAACCATTTTGATCATGACAAACTAAATAACACAAGCATTATTCATTTTTAACACTATATGCAATGAATATCATATATTCAAGTGGAAAATCATGGATATTGCAAAAACACCATGAAAATGTTGTTGTGGCTTGCCTTAGTGCATAGGAGCTTTACACTCCTCCTGGATGCCTTCAAGACAAGCTTCACCTTCTGAAAATAAATCAAATGACCAAAAGAAAATATCAAGAACACTTCTGAAAATTACCAGAAATTCTAGGAAGCAAAGAAAAATGCCATCTTGGTTGTGTTGCTAGGATTTTCCAGTAAGAATAGAATGCAAAAAGAATCAACTTATTTGGACTTGTAGAATAAAAGTTATAGCTAGTCAAACTTCTGGTCAAATTTGAACTAAATTTGAATTAAAAGAAAAACCAGAGGGGGGTGACGTCGAAGGCGTAAACCACCTGGGCGCCACCACTCATACCGCTTCGGCCGCGGCCTAAGTGGCTAATAGCAGGCCCCAACGGTCAGGTCGGAGGGGGAGGGTGAGAGAAGCAGAGGCGGGCGGCGCGGCGACAACACTTTCTCCGGCGAGGAGTGCCCGACGATGAGATCTAAGATGATAGGGTTGTAGAGGAGATCAAGGCGCACCTGCCCTTACCCGTAGCGTGGCTAGGGGTGGCCGGACAGGGTCGAAACGGGGCTCTCCAGCGGCGGTAGCGGGCGGAGCTCGTCGGAGGTGGTGGTTCTGGCGAAGCAGGGCCAGTTCAGCAGCTCCAACAGCACCAACACGCACCAATGGACCACCATGAACACACCGGACTGGTCAGTGGAGCTCGAGCGGCTCTAGAGAGGGAGGGTGATAGGACGGGGATTGCCAGCGAGCTCGGGGCGGGGACGACGGCCAAAGGCCTGCCCGGACGGGCTGTGGCTTCCTACGGTGGTGTGGAGGTGTGCTGAGTGTGTGTGCGGAGAGAAACGAGCTCGGGGGAGCTCTATTTATAGGCGAGGCCGAGGCGGGGATCGAGAGCTCGCCGGAGCTCTCTAGAGTGTCACCCAGCGACGAATGGCGTTAGTGAGATGGGGAGAAGACGTCGGAGATCATGCGAGGGATATAGACGAGCTGCGACGAGCACAAGAGCACGGTACACGACAAGCATAGGGGCACGAGCGCACTATTTCCTTGGTCGTGCCATGCCCGTGCTCGCTGCGGCGAGCTCCGGCGTTGGCGAGCGCCAGGGTGGAGTTATGGAGGTGCAAACGAGGATGGGGGCGCGGTTTGGCAAGGTGCGGTGGACGGGGCAATGAGCACGCGCGAAACAGAGATGTTGGTTCACCGTAGAGCGCGTCGGCCGCATGCCAAGCCCCTTGGATGCTCGTGCTCACCGCGTGAACTTTGGCATCAGGCTGAGCTAAGCACAAACACCATGTCTGGCAGTCAGTCCTTAGTGGTTTTGGTTGTTTTGCATGGTTGGCTGGGTCACAGTTGAACTGTGGGAGTGGCTCTTCCTGGCAAGTTTCTGGACAAAAACTTGTGAGCTAAAAATTTAGTGAGAACTAAAGGTTGTGCTTTGGGGTTTAGCAATCTCTTAGGAGGGTAATCGAGCTCAGAAAAGATCAGCCCCAAAAGATCAAGCAAAAATATACTTGTTGCGCAAAGTGATCATTATGTTCAGAATAGAAATGATTTTCTGTAGCAAAAATATTACAAAAAGTTATGCAATATTTTTGCTCAAGAAGGTGCCCTAGGGTTCAAAGAATATTTGTGAATTTATTCAGGATTTTTGGAGCAAGAAATCTAGGGGCTGCTTTGGAGCATAGTTATCTGAAGTGATTTTCAGGGAAGAAAATGAACATTTTTCTCTGAAGAAAAATATTCCTTAGGCTTTTTTGGAGTTTTTCAGACAAGGAAAGGTGAGTTAGAGGTGGATGGGTCACTTGGGTGAAAATCAAGGGTAGGCCCAAGTGTTCAAGTCCATTTGAATTGATTCAGAACTCCAAATCCAAAGCAAATGCAAATGAAAGTTCAGAGAAAGAGAGAAGGCAAATCTAGTCTGTCACATCATTTGACCTTTTAAAGACATTTAAGTGATTCTCTATCCATTTAATGACCGTAATTCAAATTTGAACTACATCTACATGCAACGGCTAACCATAACGATTTGAAAAATCATATTTGTGTACTTGTCTGCGAGTTAATTCCATGTGCAGTAAATTAGAAGGAATTTTCAAACATATTTGTCTCATGACATGGACACATGCATATGTATGCATGGAGTGACATGGAATTTTAATTCCAAAAAAATAAAAAATGATCAGAAACACATGAAACCTTGGTTGGTGTAATGTCATGCCACCAAGATGATGTGGTAAATTTTTTGGCATGTTTGACGAAAGTTTGGACACACACCCCTCACAAAACGGAGCAACTCACTAGAAGGTTCGTGGTTCCGAGAGGGAACAATGCATGTTTGATGACGAACGGGAGATAGCTTCCTCTTATAGCCTTCAATTTTTTTCTACATTTAACATGCACTAGTGCAACTTTCATGTGAAAATTTGGAAAATTTGAGGGGTCATTTGAACTTTTAAAGACATTTAAGTGATTTTCTAGCCATTTGATGACCATAATTCAAATTTGAACTACATCTACATGCAACGGCTAACCATAACGGTTTGAAAAATCATATTTGTGTACTTGTGTGCGACTTAATTCCATGTGCAGTAAATTAGAAGGAATTTTCAAACATATTTGTCTCAAGACATGGACACGTCCATATGTATGCATGGACTGACATGGCATTTTAATTCAAAAAAATGAGAAAATGATCAGAAACACATGAAACCGTGGTTGATGTAATGTCATGCCACCAAGATGATGTGGTAAAAAATTTGGCATGTTTGACGAAAGTTTGGACACACACCCCTCACAAACCGGAGCAACGCACTAGAAGGCTCGTGGTTCTGAGAGGGAACAATGCATGTTTGACGATGAACATGAGATAGCTTCGTCTTATGGCCTTCAATTTTTGTCTACGTTTAACGTGCACTACTACAACTGTCATGTGAAAATTTGGAAAATTCCAGAGGTCATTTGACCTTTTAAAGACATTTAAGTGATTTTCTAGTCATTTAATGACCGTAATTCAAATTTGAACTACATCCACATGCAACAGCTAACCATAAAAGTTTGAAAAATCATATTTGTGTACTTGTGTGTGAGTTAGTTCCATGTGCAGTAAATTAGAAGGAATTTTCAAACATATTTGTCTCACGACATGGACACATGCATATGTATGCATGGAGTGACATGGCATTTTAATTCCAAAAAAAATTAAAAATGATCATAAACACATGAAACCTTGGTTGCCGTAATGTCATGCCACCAAGATGATGTGATAAAAAATTTGGAACGTTTGACGAAGGTTTGGACACACACCCCTCACAAACCGGAGCAACTCACTAGAAGGCTCGTGGTTTCGAGAGGGAACAATGCATGTTTGACAACGAATATGAGATAGCTTCCTCTTATGGCCTTCAATTTTTTCTACGTTTAACGTGCACTACTACAACTGTCATGTGAAAATTTGGAAAATTCTTGGGGTCATTTGACCTTTAAAAGACATTTAAGTGATTTTCTAGTCATTTAATGAACATAATTCAAATTTGAACGACATCTACATGCAACCGCTAACCATAACAGTTTGAAAAATCATATTTGTGTACTTGTGTGCGAGTTAGTTCCATGTGCAGTAAATTAGAAGGAATTTTCAAACATATTTGTCTCACGACATGGACACATGCATATGTATGCATGGAGTGACATGGCATTTTAATTCCAAAAATTAAAAAAGGATCAGAAACACAGGAAACCTTGGTTGATGTAATTTCATGCCACCAAGATGATGTGGTAAAAAAAATTGTCAGGTTTGATGAAAGTTTGGACACACAACCCTCACAAACCGAAGCAACTCACTAGAAGGATCGTGGTTCCGAGAGGGAACAATGCATGTTTGACGACAAACAGGAGATAGCTTCCTCTTACGGCCTTCAATTTTTTCTATGTTTAACATGCAGTACTACAACTATCATGTGAAAATTTGGAAAATTCTAGGGGTCTTTTGACCTTTTAAAGACATTTAAGTGATTTTCTAGTCATTTAATGACCGTAATTCTAATTTGAACTACATCTACATGCAACGGCTAACCATAACAGTTTGAAAACTCATATTTGTGTACTTGTGTGCGAGTTAATTCCATGTGAAGTAAATTAGAAGGAATTTTCAAACATATTTGTCTCACGACATGGACACATGCATATGTATGCATGGAGTGACATGTTCCAAAAAATTAAAAAATGATCAGAAAAACATGAAACCTTGGTTGCTGTGATGTCATGCCACTAAGATGATGTTGTAAATTGTTTAGCATGTTTGAAAAAAGTTTGGACACACACCCCTCACAAACCGGAGCAACTCACTAGAAGGCTCGTTGTTCCAAGAGGGAACAATGCATGTTTGACGACGAACGGGAGATAGCTTCCTGTTACGGCCTTCAATTTTTTTCTACGTTTAACATGCACTACTACAACTGTCATGTGAAAATTTGGAAATTCTAGAGGTCATTTGACCTTTCAAAGACATTTAAGTGTTTTTCTAGCCATTTAATGACCGTAATTCAAATTTTAACTACATCTACATGCAACACCTAACCATAACGGTATGAAAGATCATATTAGTGTACTTGTGTGCGAGTTTATTCCATGTGCAGTAAATTAGAAGAAATTTTCAAACATATTTGCCTCATGACATGGACACATGCATATGTATGCATGGAGTGACATGGCATTTTGATTCCAAAAAATTAAAAAATGATCAGAAACACATGAAACCTTGGTTGATGTAATTTCATGCCACCAAGATGATGTGGTAAAATTTTGGGCATGTTTGACGAAATTCTGTACACACACCCCTCACAAGCCGGAGCAACTCACTAGATTGTAGTGATACACATATTCATAATATTGAAGGCAAAAGATGCAAAGTTAATAATGATAGTGCAACTTATTTGTGGCACTGCCATTTAGGTCATATTGGTGTAAAGCGCATGAAGAAACTTAATGCTGATGGGCTTTTGGAATCACTTGATACTTGCGAACCATGCCTCATGGGCAAGATGACTAAGACTCCGTTCTTCGGAACAATGGAGCAAGCAGCTGACTTGTTGGAAATAATAAATACTGATGTATGTGGTCCGATGAGTGTTGAGGTATCGTTATTTTCTGACCTTCACAGATGATTTGAGCAGATATGGGTATATCTACTTAATGAAACATAAGTCTGAAACATTTAAAAAGTTCAAAGAATTTTAGAGTGAAGTGGAAAATCATCGTAACAAGAAAATAAAGTTTTGACGATCTGATCGTGGAGGAGAATATTTGAGTTATGAGTTTGGTCTTCATTTGAAACAATGTGGAATAGTTCGCAACTCACGCCACCTGGAACACCACAACGTAATGGTTTGTCCGAACGTCGTAACCGTACTTTATTAGATATGGTGCGATCTATGATGTCTCTTACCAATTTACTGCTATCGTTTTGGGGTTATGCTTTAGAGACGGCTGCATTCACGTTAAATAGGGCACCATCTAAATCCGTTGAGACGACACCATATGAACTGTGGTTTGGCAAGAAACCTAAGCTGTCGTTTCTTAAAGTTTAGGGCTGCTATGCTTATGTGAAAAAGCTTCAACCTGATAAGCTCGAACCCAAATTGGAGAAATGTGTCTTCATAGGATACCCAAAGGAAACTGTTGGGTACACCTTCTATCACAGATCCGAAGGCAAGATATTCGTTGCTAAGAATGGATTCTTTCTAGAGAAGGAGTTTCTCCCGAAAGAAGTGAGTGGGAGGAAAGTAGAACTTGATGAGGTAATTGTCCCTTCTCCCGAATTGGAAAGTAGTTCATCACAGAAATCAGTTCCAGTGATTCCTACACCAATCAGTGAGGAAGCTAATTATGATGATCATGAAACTTCATATCAAGTTGCTACCGAACCTCGTAGGTCAACCAGAGTACGATCCACACCAGAGTGGTATGTAATCTTGTTCTGGAAGTCATGTTACTTGACCATGATGAACCTACGAACTAGGAGGAAGCGATGATGAGCCCAGATTCGGTGAAATGGCTTGAGGCCATGAAATCTTAGATGGGTTCCATGTATGAGAACAAAGTGTGGACTTTGGTTGACTTGCCCGATGATCGGCAAGCCATTGAGAATAAATGGATCTTCAACAAGAAGACCGACACTGACGGTAATGTTGCTGTCTACAAAGCTCGACTTGTTGCGAAAGGTTTTCAACAAGTTCAAGGAGTTGACTATGATGAGACCTTCTCACCCATAGCGATGCTTAAGTCTGTCTGAATCATGTTAGCAATTGCTGCATTTTATGATTATGAAATTTGGCAAATGGATGTCAAAACTGTATTCCTTAATGGATATTTTAAAGAAGAGTTGTATATGATGCAACCAGAAGGTTTTGTCGATCCTAAAGGTACTAACAAAGTGTGCAAGCTACAGCCATCCATTTATGGACTAGTGCAAGCCTCTCGGAGTTGGAATATACGCTTTGATAGTGTGATCAAAGCATATGGTTTTATACAGACTTTTGGAGAAGTCTGTATTTACAAGAAAGTGAGTGGGAGCTCTATAGCATTTCTAATATTATATGTGGATGACATATTGTTGATTGGAAATGATACATTATTTCTAGATAGCATAAAAGGATAGTTGAATAATAATTTTTCAATGAAAGACCTCGGTAAAGCTGCTTATATATTGGGCATCAAGATCTATAGAGATAGAACAATACGCTTAATTGGACTTTCACAAAGCACATACCTTGATAAAGTTTTGAAGAAGTTCAAAATGGATCAGTTAAAGAAAGGGTTCTTGCCTGTGTTACAAGGTGTGAAGTTGAGTCAGACTCAATGCCCGCCACTGCAGAAGATAGAGAGAAAATGAAAGTCATTCCCTATGCCTCAGCCATAGGTTCTATCATGTATGCAATGTTATGTACCAGACCTGATGTGAGCCTTGCTATAATTATAGCAGGGAGGTACCAAAGTAATCCAGGAGTGGATCACCGGACAGCGGTCAAGAACATCCTGAAATACCTGAAAAGACTAAGGATATGTTTCTTGTTTATGGAGGTGACAAAGAGCTTGTCGTAAATGGTTACGTAGATGCAAGCTTTGACACTGATCCGGATGACTCAAAGTCGCAAACCGGATACATATTTATATTGAATGGTGGAGCTATAAGTTGGTGTATTTCCAAGCAGAGCGTCGTGACGGGATCTACGTGTGAAGCGGAGTACATAGCTGCTTCGGATGCAGCAAATGAAGGAGTCTGGATGAAGGAGTTCATATCCGGTCTAGGTGTAATACCTAGTGTATCGGTGTAACACCCCAGATGTAACTTTCCATATTTTTAACTCCAACTCTTGCCATTTCCGGCTATGCGATATGATATTTCCTTCGTGGTTGGGCTTTTGTCTTTCGTTTTGCAGTTTGTTCATGTCATGCATTTAATCTCATGTCATCTTGTGCATCTCATTTGCATTACTGTTCGTCTCATTTATCCGGTCATTTTCCCTGTTGTCCCTTTCGCCATCCGACACTCCCACATGCACCCATTGCACCCTCGAATATTGTTTCGTGAGCGGGAGAAAAACGTTCTCATAATGGGTCGAGACTTGTCGAGTACATCACCGGTAGTCCGCCTGTCAAATTTCGTTCCATTTGGAGGTTGTTTGAAGCCCCAACAGTTAACCGGGTAACCGTAAAAGCCTCTCTCTCTTTACAGCCCAGCACCCCTCCAAGTCAACCCACTAACCCATCTAAACCGCCTCCATTTTCTCCGTCATTGTATCACGATCGTGTGGGCAAAACCGCACCTCATTTGGACACTCCTAGCTCCCCCTACCTATAAATATGCACTCCCTTCCAAATTTCGTTCAAAACCCTAGCTCCATCTCTCCCCGCGCCGCCGGACACGTCCGGGCGACGCCGGACGCGTCCTCCACTGCCTCCGCACCACTCCCATGCCGCCAAGTGGCATCGCCGCCGCCCATCACCGCCGCGGCCCGCTCGGCCTCCATCCGGCCCCCTCCGCCCATCGCCGCGCGCCTCCCCGAACCCTAGCCCCACCCGCTCACGGCCGGATCCCACATGCACCGCCGCTCGACGCCTCTCGCCCCCACGTCGGAACCCTTCGCCGGCCGCCGCCCTTCACCGCCCGGTCCGGAGCTCTCCTCGCCGCCCGCGCGCGCCCACGGCCGCGTCACGCCGCCTCTCCCCTCCGACGCCAGATCCGACCGGCCCTCGCCGACGACCTCCTCCTCGACCCCAAGTCCGGCGACCCCCGCAACTCCGGCTCCGCCTCCTCGTCTTCTCTGGCAATGACTCCGGCCATCCTCAAAACCGTGCAAACCCTAGATCTGAGATCTGAGAGGGGTATATTTTTGCGAAGTCTCGAAATTTTCAACATTATGTGCCCCTGTTCATCATGTCATATCTCCATGCTCATAAATCCGTTTTGCGTGCATGATATATCAAAATGTTCGTCTCATGATATATCAAAATGTTAGTGTCATTTGCATTAATGTTACTCTCCATATTGATGCCTTAATCCTCATTGCAAAAGTGCTATATGATGTTGTCTGCTGGAATTTATCATAACTTGATGATTTGTCATTTTCATTACATTTTGTCATTTATCATAACTTCATTTCATTATATTGGTGTTTTATGAGCTCCATCATGCCATCTTTACAGAGGTGCAAACCTTGTATTTTGTGATCTATGTGGTGACTATCACAAGCATGCAAAGTACGCTATGTGATGTTGCTGATTTCAGACACTTTGTAATTTTGCTAAGTCATTTCCTGTTACATTATGATGCTATGTTGTCTTGTTGCTACCAATAGATCCATGCCCATTTTGAGGTAGTTCAGTAAGAGTGTATTAATAGGCTATATTTTTCTATCCACTCATGCCTCTGGTTGTATTAATGGAGTACTCTAGCTTGTCATTTCCATGCTCTGCTTTTGCTAAATTTTGTTCCTGGAAGATTGTTAACATGAAGTTCAATTTTTCCATGGATGTTGCTAGTGATACATGCACCCTATGAACTTTCTCTTGCCATGTTTAGCTTAATGAATATGTCTACTTACTGGTGGTTACCTTGTGATGCCATGAAATGCTTTGTGGTGAGTGGCATGAGCTTGCAAAGTTGTTATCATGAATCTGTTCCTTCCATTCTCTGTTTTTCTACTAAGTCTGAAACTAATCATATCATTTGCCATGTTTGCATTGAAGCTACCATCTTATCCATGCATTTTTGGCTAAAGTTAAGTAAGGGAGTTTTGTTCTATGTCTTTAGTGCTAGCATGCCATGCCTTTGTTTGCCATGATATGTTCCTGTAGAATGTTGCTTGCTAGCTCTAAACATTGCTACCTGATGTTGTTTTGACATGTTTAGTATTTTCTCTAAGTTTGTGAAGCTGATATCATTTACATTTTTGCCATGCTATTTTAGGCTTGTTATAGTGAGTTCTAGTAGGAGCTCAGTGTTCATGATTTGTAGAGCTTCATGTGTAATTTAATGCCATGTGCTTTGTTGCTATGTTGGAGTGCTGTAGCATAGTTTCCTCTTGCGTCCTAAGTGCTATGATGCTATTAAGCGCATATTTGCATCCTTGTTTTGCTTGTCTTTTGCAAACCGTGCATCCGTTTCCGGTGATCCTTATGTCGATTTCAACCGAAATCACCTCATCTTTCTAGCGGCATACTTGGTTTGCCAAGTTGATGCCTTGATCATCTTTTCCCTTCTGGAGTACCCATATGCATTGCACATCATAACTTGCATCCCGTTCCATGTCTTGCATCATGTTGCTTGTGCATTGCGCCTGATTGATTGTTGTTCCATTTCTTGTGTTCTTGCTTTGGGTAGAGCCGTGAGACGAGTACGCAAACGAGGAACCGGTTGAGTACGCTAATGAGGAGCAAGCTTTCGACAACTCTGAGAACTTTGCAAGCAAGATGACCATTACCCTCGACATCACTTCTATCTTTGCTTGCTAGTTTTTCGTTCTATCGCTATGTCGCGCTACCTACCACTTGTTTATCATGCCTCCCATATTGCCATGTTAAGCCTCTAAACCACCTTCCTAGCAAACCGTTGTTTGGCTATGTTACCGCTTTTGCTCAGCCCCTCTTATAGCGTTGCTGGTTGTAGGTGCCTTGCAGGTTGTTCCATGTTGGAACATGGTTATGTTGGGATATCACAATATCTCTTATCTTAATTAATGCATCTATATACTTGGCAAAGGGTTGAAGGCTTGGCCTTTTGCTTGGTGTTTTGTTCCACTCTTGCCGCCTTAGTTTCTGTCATACCGGTGTTATGTTCCTTGATTTTGCGTTCCTTACGCGGTTGGGGTTATGAGACCTCCTTGACAGGTCGCTTTGAATAAAACTCCTCCAGCAAGGCCCAACCTTGGTTTTAACATTTTCCTAACAATCTAAACTTTTCCCTAGGGAGTTGCAAACCCGAGGGTCATCTTTATTTAACCCCCCCCCCCCCCCCCCCGAGGCCAGTGCTCCTCTGAGTGTTGGTCTGAAATGGGTAGCCTGCGGGGCCACCTCAGGGAAACTTGAGAGCTGGTTTTACTCGTAGCTTGTCACATCTGGTGTGCCCTGAGAACGAGATATGTGCGACTCCTATCGGGATTTGTCGGCACAACGGGCGGTCTTGCTAATCCTGTTTTACCATTTTCGGAATGTCTTGTAACCGGGATTCCGAGATTGATCGGGTCTTTCCGGGAGAAGGAACATCCTTCGTTGATCGTGAGAGCTTGTGATGGGCTAAGTTGGGATACCCCTGCAGGGTATAAACTTTCGAGAGCCGTGCCCGCGGTTATGTGGCAGATGAGAATTTGTTAATATCCGGTTGTAGAGAACTTGGCACTTGACTTAATTAAAATGCATCAACTGCGTGTGTAGTCGTGATGGTCTCTTTTTGGCGGAGTCCGAGAAGTGAACATAGTTTGGGTTATGTTTGAATGTAAGTAGTTCAATATCACTTCTTGATCACCTATAGCTTCACGACCGTTGCGTAGCTTCTCATCTTACTCTTATTTTTGTATGTTAGCCACCATAATTACTTAGCGCTTGCTGCAACTCCACCTCATTACCTTATCCTACCCATAAGCTTAAATAGTCTTGGCATGCGGGTTTTTAGATTGTGGAGTCCTCATGACTCACAGATACTACCAAAACCGTTGCAGGTGCCGATGATACCAGTGCAGGTGATGCTACCGAACTCAAGTGGGAGTTCGACGAGGACCTTGGTCGTTACTATGTGTCCTTTCCTGATGATCAATAGTGGAGCCTAGTTCGGATGATCAGGGATCTAGCATTTGGGGTTATCTTCTTTTCATTTGGTTTTGACCATAGTCGGTCTATGTGTGTACTTTGGATGATGTATGAATTATTTGATATTGCTGTGATGTGGCGGTTGTAAGCCAACTCTATTTATCCCTTTCTTGTTCATTACATGGGATTGTGTGAAGATGACCCTTCTTGCGACAAAACCACAATGCGGTTATGCCTCTAAGTCATGCCTTGACACGTGGGAGATATAGCCGCATCGTGGGCATTACAATCGGGTCAAATGAAAATCTTTTGTGACAATACTGGAGCAATTGCCTTGGCGAAGGAATCCAGATTTCACAAGAGAACCAAACACATCAAGAGACGCTTCAATTCCATCCGCGATCTAGTCAAGGAGGGAGACATAGAGATTTGCAAGATAGATATGGATCTAATTGTTGCAGACCCATTGACTAAGCCTCTTCCACGAGCAAAACATGATCAGCACGAAGACTCCATGGGTGTTAGAATCATTACTATGTAATGTAGATTATTGACTCTAGTGCCAGTGGGAGACTGAAGGAAATATGCCCTAGAGGGAATAATAAAGTTGTTATTTATATTTCCTTATATCATGATAAATGTTTGTTCCTCATGCTAGAATTGTATTAACCAGAAACTTAGTATATGTGTGAATACATAGACAAACTGAATGTCCCTAGTGTGCCTCTACTAGACTAGCTCGTTAATCAAAGATTGCTAAGTTTCCTGACCATAGACATGTGTTGTCATTTGATCAACGGGCACATCATTAGAGAATGATGTGATGGACAAGACCCATCTGTTAGCTTAGCATTATGATCGTTTAGTTTTATTGTTATTGATTTCAACATGACTTATACATGTTCCTCTCATTATGAGATTATGCAACTCCCGAATACCGGAGGAACACCTTGTGTGCTACCAAACGTCACAATGTAAATGGGTGATTATAAAGATGCTCTAAAGGTGTCTCCGAACGTGTTTGTTGGGTTGGCATAGGTCAAGATTAGGATTTGTCTCTCCATGCATCGGAGAGGTATCTCTGGGCCCTCTCGGTAATGCACATCACTATAAGCCTTGCAAGCAATGTGACTAATGAGTTTCTTACGGGACGATGCATTATGGAACGAGTATAGAGACTTGCCTATAACAAGATTGAACTAGGTCTGAAGATACCGATGATCGAATCTCGGGCAAGTAACATATTGATGACAAAGGGAATAGCGTATGTTGTTTGATATGTCTCCAACGTATCTATAATTTTTGATTGTTCCGTGCTACATTATATTCTGTTTTGGACATTATTGGGCTTTATTATACACTTTTATATTATTTTTGGGACTAACCTATTAACCAGAGGCCCAGCCTAGAATTGTTGTTTTTGCCTATTTAGGGTTTCGCAGAAAAAGAATATCAAACGGAGTCCAAACAGAATGAAACCGTCGGGAACATGATTTTTGGAACAAACATGATCCAGAGGACTTGGACCCTACGTCAAGACATCAACCATGAGGCCACGAGGTAGGGGGCGCGCCTACCCCCCAGGCGCGCCATCCACCCTCGTGGGGCCCCTGTTGCTCCATCAACGTACTCCTTCCTCCTATATGTACCTACGTACCCCCCCAACTACCAGATACAGATCCAAAACCCTAATTCCACTGACGTAACTTTCTGTATCCATGAGATCCCATCTTGGGGCCTGTTCCGGAGCTCCACCGGAGGGGGCATCGATCACGGAGGGCTTCTACATCAACACCATAGCCCTTCCGATGAAGTGTGAGTAGTTTACCTCAGACCTACGGGTCCATAGTTATTAGCTAGATGGATTCTTCTCTCTTTTTGGATCTCAATTAAAAGTTCTCCCCCTCTCTTGTGGAGATCTATTCGATGTAATCTTATTTTGCGGTGTGTTTGTTGACACTGATGAATTGTGGGTTTATGATCAAGTTTATCTATGAACAATATTTGAATCTTCTCTGAATTCTTTTATGTGTGATTGGTTATCTTTGCAAGTCTCTTCGAATTATCAGTTTGGTTTGGCTACTAGATTGATATTTCTTGCAATGGGAGAAGTGCTTAGCTTTGGGTTCAATCTTGCGATGTCCTTTCCCAGTGACAGTAGGGGGAGCAAGGCACGTATTGTATTGTTTCCATCGAGGATAACAAGATGGGGTTTATATCATATTGCATGAGTTTATCCCTCTACATCATGTCATCTTGCTTAAAGCGTTAATCTGTTCTCTTGAACTTAATACTCTAGATGCATGCTGGATAGCGGTCGATGTGTGGAGTAACAGTAGTAGATGTAGGCAGGAGTCGGTCTACTTGTCTCGGACGTGATGCCCATATACATGATCATACCTAGATATTCTCATAACTATGCTCAATTCTGTCAATTGCTCAACAGTAATTTGTTTACCCACCGTGAATATTTATGCTCTTGAGAGAAGCCACTAGTGAAACCTATGGCCCCTGGGTCTATCTTCCATCATATTAATCTTCCCATACTTAGTTATTTTCATTGCCTTTTATTTTACTTTGCATCTTTATCATAAAAATACCAAAAATATTATCTTATCATATCTATCAGATCTCACTCTCGTAAGTGACCGTGTAGGGATTGACAACCCCTTATCGCGTTGGTTGCGAGGATTTATTTGTTTGTGTAGGTGCGAGGGACTCGTGCGTGGCCTCCTACTGGATTAATACCTTGGTTCTCAAAAACTGAGGGAAATACTTACGCTACTTTGATGCATCACCCTTTCCTCTTCAAGGGAAAACTAACGCAAGTGCTCAAGAGGTAGCATTGTTACGCGGTTTGACCGATAAAGATCTTCGTAGAATATGTAGGAGCCAATATGAGCATCCAGGTTCCGCTATTGGTTATTGACCGGAGATGTGTCTCGGTCATGTCTACATAATTTTCGAACCCATAGGGTCCGCACGCTTAACGTTCGATGACGATTTGTATTATGAGTTATGTGATTTGATGACCGAAGTTTGTTCAGAGTCTCAGATGAGATCACGGACGTGGCGAGGAGTCTCGAAATGGTCGAGAGGTTGGACGAAGGTATTCGGACACCGTAAAGGTTTCAGGACGTTTCAGATATTTATCGGGGAACCGAGGGGTTACTCGAACCCCCCGGCGAAGTTATGGGCCCTAATGGGCCATAAGGGAGTAGGAGAGGAAGGCTACAAGGTGGCGCACGCCCCTCCAAGGGCAGTCTGAATTGGACTAGGGGGAGGGGGCGCGGCCCCCCTTCCTTTCCCTCTCCCTCTCCTTCCCTCCTTCCCCTTCTTGGAATAGGAAATGGGGGGCAAATCCTACTAGGAACGGAGTCCTAGTAGGACTCCGCCCCCATGGCGCGCCCCCCGTGGTCGGCCACCTCCTCCTCCCCCCTTTATATACGAAGGTGAGGGGCACCGCAAAGGCAGAATGGACAATCTCTTAGCCGTGTGCGGTGCCTCCCTCCATGGTTTAACACCTCGGTCATATCGTCGAAGTGCTAAGTCGAAGCCCTGCGCCGGTAACTTCATCATCATCGTCGCCATGCCATCGTGCTGATGGAACTCCCCCTCATCCTCTACTAGATCAAGAGATCGAGGGACATCATCATGTTGAACGTGTGCTGAACACGGAGGTGCCGTGCGTTCGGTACTTGGATCGGTTGGATCGTGAAGACGTTTGACTACATCAACCGCGTTACTAAACGCTTCTGCTTCCGGTCTACGATGGTACGTGAACACACTCTCCCGTCTCGTTGCTATGCTTCTCCTAGATAGATCTTGCATGATCGTAGGAAAATTTTGGAATTACTACGTTCCCCAACATTTTGGCCAAACGGTGGTGATCCGTTCTCGCGCAACGGCGCAGGTTCCCGCGCAAGCTTCCCGCCCGACTCAGTGAAATCCCCCAAAATCCCAATGCTTGTCATCTTACTATATAAACCCTCATGGCCGGCGAGTCCAGCGTCGCATGTTGCCCTCTGTCGGTGTCAAAACCGGCGGATCTCGGGTAGGGGGTCCCGAACTGTGCGTCTAGGCCGGATGGTAACAGGAGGAAAGGGACACGAAGTTTTACCCAGGTTCGGGCCCTCTTGATGGAGGTAAAACCCTACTTCCTGCTTGATTAATATTGATGATATGGGTAGTACAAGAGTATATCTACCACGAGATCGGAGAGGCTAAATCCTAGAAGCTAGCCTATGGTATGATTGTTGTTCTGTATGTTGTCCTACGGACTAAAACCCTCCGGTTTATATAGACACCAGAGAGGGTTAGGGTTACACAAAGTCGGTTACAATGGTAGGAGATCTGCATATCCGTATCGCCAAGCTTGCCTTCCACGCCAAGGAAAGTCCCTTCCGGACACGGGACGAAGTCTTCAATCTTGTATCTTCATAGTCCAGGAGTCCGGCTAAAGGTATAGTCCGGCCATCCAGACACCCCCTAATCCAGGACTCCCTCAGTAGCCCCTGAACCAGGCTTCAATGACGACGAGTCCGACGCGCAGATTGTCTTCGGCATTGCAAGGCGGGTTCCTCCTCCAAGTACTTCATAGAATATTTTGAACAGAAAGATAGTGTCCGGTTCAGCAAAATAAGTTTCCACATATTGCCATAGAGAGAATAATATTTACACAAATCTAATCTGCTGACGTATTCCGTAGTGTGACGCACCACGGCCAAGCCTTTATTCGAATCGTTTTATTATCCCACCTCATCGTGTCATGCGAGGCGGTTTCCTTGGCACGTCTCGTCGAAGCAGAGATCGTGTCCCCTTATTCCTGGATTCTCATCAATACGGGCATGGGTAACCCAACCGCGCCATTGATTACGGTGCTTGGGGATAAGCGAGTTTTACCAGGCTGGTGGGGACACGTAGTTGCGTCCACCCATATAAGGGGATAAGGATCCACCTTTTCACCTACGCCTTCTTCCGCACCATTATGAGTGCGGTGGTCCAGAAGGTTCAGTCCGCCAAGAGTGGACTGACTGAAGCTTGTACTAGCCTTTTAACAGGCTTTGAGGTAAGTAAAGAATGTGTAAATAACATTACCGCATAGACAGTAGCCCCTGATGCTCTGTTTGGCGTTCGGGAAGAAAAGCCGAATAGAGGATCAAATTAAATTCGCAGGAGTCTAACAAAAAAGAGTCAATATGTGTATGCAGGCTTCGCTGCTGGCGTCCGCCGTACTGACTGCGGAAGTGGACACGCTAAAGCAGAACCTCGAGCAGTCCGAGCAAGAGCTCGGGCGTGCCAAGAAGTAGCTCGAGGACAAGGAAGGTAAGAAATACCTTGTTTAAATATATATATATATAAGTGTGCAATTGCAAAAAATGACAGGATTATCGTGGCTATTGTAGGGTCCACGTCTGAGGTGGCGACCCTTAAGCAAGCGCTGCTCGAGGCCGAGAAGAGGGCGGCCACGGAGCGCACCGAGCGGGAGAAGTATGAGGCCCAGGTTGGAAAGGTGCAGCAAGAGCTCCAGGTTCTCATGAAAAAACATGAGAGTTTGGAGCTTGACTCAAAGACGCGAGCGTCCGAGCTCGCGGCGGCTATTGAAAATGCCAAGTCTGCCAAGGCCGAATCCCAGAAGACCCTCCAGGAGTTGGATGCGGTGAAAAAGATAGCGGCGGGTAAGGCATTCTTTATGCAAAGCAAACACATAAACGTGAGTTACTTGTTACTTACCCGAATCCGGAGCTCTCCAGGAGCGTTCGCAGATCTTCCCCGTAGCGTGTACGATGCCGCCGCATTCTATCGGGCCGAGGAGGGCAGCTCGACAGAGAAGGTGTTCTAGTCTCAGTATGCTGAGGCCGGACACCCCGTGCCCCTGAGCAACTAGCTGAAGCAACTGGTCGAGCTCCACAAGGCGGCCGAACAGGTCATGAAGGGCCTCATACTTCGGCTGTGGCCTAGAGAGGTTCTGCCTGGGAGCTATTTCGGGCTGGTGCGGCGGCTGGTGGGGGCCTGTCCAAGGCTCGAAGTCATCAAGCGCTCCGTCTGCATTGAAGGTGCCCGTAGGGCACTTGCCCATGCTAAGATGCACTGGGGCAAGCTGGATGCTGAGAAGCTTGTGAAGGACAGGCCACCGCCGGGGAAGGAGCATCGCAAGCCCGAGAATTATTATACGGATGTTCTGAAGGGTGCCCGCCTTGTGGCGGATGAATGTTCCAGGGATGTAATTGTTGAGTAAAACTCGCTCGTTTTGTCCTGTGCGCTGAAAACTTGTTCATATGCGCTAAGCAATGCTGTTGGAATTTAAAATATTACCTTCTGTGCGGCTGTTTATCGGTTCTGAGAGATGGCGAGTCGTCAGCTTCTGCCCCCGTGTCGCTAGTGCTGGGGTGTTCGGGGATAAACCTGAGCGCTCTTTTTCCCATGTTTGGGTCCTTCGAGGGAGGCGCTCAGCACAACGAACAAGGCAATCGGTCTATAATGCGTGAACACTCTCACTTAGCCATAGAATTCTATAGTTTTTAATTTTGGCGAAGCCCCTGGTATTCGGAAGACCAAGTTTGGGGCGCTATCCACGCCTTGGCCGGACGGAGCCGACTCCTCGCTCTAAGCAGCATAAGTCTTTAGGGACTCGAAAAACCTCTCGAACAGCGACCAGCTCTCGCTTCGTCATGACAGTCAGTTTTAGCTTTCTCTACTGAGGTGCTCGACCCATCTCAACTGGGGCACAATCGCAGTAGTTCTCCTAGTGCTACCTTAGCCGATATAGCGGAACGTAAGGCACCAAAACATAGGAGCCGGGCAAACCCAACTATTGACCCAAGACAGGATTTGGAGCCGATGCATATAATGCTATAAGTTCGGGATGCCGCACTTGTTAAAGTGTTCGGACTTCTCACACCATACTGAGGGGTACTAAAGCCCCTAGCGTATTTTGGCCGTACCAAAGTGTACGGGTGCAGCATGTCGTTAAGGAACATATATTTGTAAAAAAGAGTAATGCAAGAATAGACAAAAGCTATGCATTGTTTATTAAAAAGGGCTGCAATCAAAGCAGAACGATACAAAATAATGCGATAAGCAAAAGGTTGGACTATTTAACATGTCCGCTCCAGGGGCAGGTTGCGGAATGGTATGCGAAACAGGTATACTACTTGTGATAGAGACCACCTGGGAGTTCCGTAATGCGGCAAGGCTTGTCTGCTTCCCTGGTTCTTGCATCGTTTGTGCGGCAATTGAACTGCCGAACAGGCCTTCCAAAGAATGGAGTCCTGAAAGTAAGAGAAGATTAAAAAATCGGCAGCCCCTGGTGCGGTTTAAGCCGTGTTTCGAGCATGCTGTGATGGTGCCCCTCCCCCTATACCCCTGGTATTTCTAGAGCGTAGTTATGTACGTGAAGCACTGGTGTCTCATTTTTGTGAGGGCTGGGGTTGGGGCCGCATTGCTACGCCTGCTCGGAACGTGCCAGGTGGTCTTGTTGTAGGTTACTCCGGGCACGCTTGATGGTGTCCGGACATTTAATGGCCGGACTGGAGAACTGCCTGGAGAGGCTGCTTTGTACTTCCGCTGCAAGGGCCGCCGTGTGCTCCTCCGTTCAGAGGGAGCGTTCGGTGTTTCCATTGACCATAATTACTCCTCAAGGGCCTGGCATCTTAAGCTTAAGGTATGCATAGTGCGGTACTGCATTGAACTTGGCGAATGCGGTTCGCCCGAGCAGTGCATGATAGCCATTGCGGAATGGGACTATGTCAAAGATTAACTCCTCGCTTCGGAAATTATCCGGATATCCGAAGACCACTTCAAGTGTGACTGAGCCTGTACAGTTGGCCTCTACACCTGGTGTTACGCCTTTAAAGGTCGTTTTGGTGGTCATAATCCTCGAGGGATCTATGCCCATTTTCCGCACTGTATCCTGGTAAAGCAGGTTCAGGCTGCTGCCGCCGTCCATAAGGACTCTAGTGAGATGAAATCCGTCAATAATTGGGTCTAGAACCAATGCGGCGAATCCACCATGACGGGTGCTAGTGGGATGGTCCCTTCGATCAAAGGTGATCGGGCAGGAGGACCATGGGTTGAACTTTGGGGCGACTGGCTCTACCGCATATACGTCCCTTAACGTGCGCTTCCGCTCCCTCTTGGGGATGTGGATTGCGTATATCATGTTCACCATCCGCACTTGTGGGGGAAAACCCTTCTGTCCACTGTTGTTCGGCGGCCCGGGCTCTTCGTCGTCATCGCTATGCAGCCCCTTGTCAGTATTTTCGGCATTTAACTTGCCTGCCTGCTTGAACACCCAACAATCCCTGTTGGTGTGATTGGCCGGCTTTTCGGGGGTGTCGTGTATCTGGCACAAGCGGTCGAGTATTCGGTCCAAACTGGACGGGCCCCTAGGATTTGTTTTGAATGGCTTTTTCTGCTGACCGGATTTATAGCCTCTGAATCCGGCATTAACTGCCGTATCCTCAGCATTGTCGCCGTTAATGCGGCGCTTCTGCTTGTTGCGACGCAACCTGCCACTACTGTCCCTGGTATCCGAATTACCAGGGTTCTTGGTCATATTGTTGCTACGAGCAAGCTAGCTGTCTTCTCTCGCGCAAAAGCGAGTCATGAGTGTCGTGAGTGCTGCCATAGATTTCGGCTTTTCCTGTCCAAGGTGCCGGGCAAGCCACTCGTCACGGATATTGTGCTTGAAGGCTGCTAGGGCCTCTGCATCCGGACAGTCGACTATTTGATTTTTCTTTGTTAGGAACCGTGTCCAGAATTGCCTGGCCGATTCATCTGGCTGCTGAATTACGTGGCTTAGGTCATCTGCGTCTGGGGGTCGCACATAAGTGCCATAGAAATTGTCGAGGAATGCGGCTTCCAGGTCCTCCCAACGACTGATTGATCTTGCTGGCAAGCTGTTAAGCCAATGCCGAGCTGGTCCTTTAAGCTTGAGTGGGAGGTATTTGATGGCCTGCAGATCATCACCGCGGGCCGATATGAAGGAGATAATCCTCGATCCATACCGCAGGATCTGTTGTGGCATCATATGATTCGATGTTTACGGGTTTGAAACCCTCGGGGATTTGATGACCCATTACTTCGTCTGTGAAGCATAGTGGGTGTGCGGCACCTCTGTACTGGGCTATATCACGATGTAGCTCAAATGAGCTTTGTCTACTGTGTTCGGCCCTACCGGATTTGTGTCCGGCGTGACGGTTACCGTCTCGAGTCGTGGGGCGCCCACGCGATCCGTAGATCGATCTTGTTTGCCTTGCCTTGTCCTCCAACATATCTCGTAGGTCAGGCGCATTTTCCCGTGCCTTGGTACGGGGTGCGGCTTGAGTGGAGGGCCGAGAGGCCTCTCTGTCGCCGCCACGAGGTGGCCGGTCGGCCGTATCAAGTGTTGGTGATGTAGGTTTAAGTGCTCCCTCCTTTAATTGGGGTAGCAACCTGCGCTTTGGGTAGCTCTTGGAGGGGCGTTCGAGTTTATGCTCTTCGGCCGCAAGGACTTCAGTCCATCTGTCGACTAGCAAATCTTGATCAGCTCTAAGTTGTTGCTGTTTTTTCTTGAGGCTTCTTGCCGTGGCCATAAGCCTGCGTTGAAAACGCTCTTGCTCGACGGGATCCTCTGGCACGACGAATTCGTCGTCGTCGAGGCTTGCCTCGTCTTCGGAGGGAGGCGTATAATTATCGTCCTCGACCTCTCTGTCTGCTGCTCTCTCATGAGGGCTGCCTTCTCCATCCTCCTGTGCTGAATCTTGCTGGAGGGGGTTTTCTTTGGCACTCTCCAGAGTATTATTATCTCCTGTGCCGGAATCTCCGTGTTTGCTTTGGCGGGATTTTGAGCGGCGCCGCTGACGCTAGCGCTTAGGCTGTTTCTTGGAGGGGTCATCCTCCGTTGTTCCATCGCCATCTCCTTCTTTTGGGGTGTCCACAATGTATATGTCATACGACGAGGTGGCTTTCCAGGGCCCAATAGGCGCTGGTTCTTCATCGTCTCCTGCATCAGTGTCCATACCGTCGACGTCTTCGGAGTCGAAGTCGAGCATGTCGGTTAAATTGTCGAGAGTGGCTACAAAGTGGGTGGTGGGTGCGGTTTGAATTTCTTCATCGCCCGCATTCCAACCTTGTTGACCGTAGTCCGGCCAGGGCTCTCCTGATAAAGAGAGAGACTTTAGTGTTTTCAGAATATCGCCGAAAGGCGAGTGCTGAAAGATGTCCGCGGCAGTAAACTCCATGATCGGCGCCCAATTGGATTCGATCGGCAGGGGCGCGGAGGGTTCGGAGTCCAGAGAGGAGTCCGGCTCCTTGGAGTCACGAGTCTCGCGGAGTGCAGGGCTGGTGTTCGGCTCGATCGCCGTTGGGATCGTAGCCCCCGAGGTGGCGTCCAACCACCCATCCTCGATCGGTGCAGTTGGCTCCGAATTGCGGGTCAAAGCCGTTGCGGGTGCGGCCTACAGGGCACTGTTCGGTGGCAGAGCTAGATCATGCTCGTCGTGACAGTGCGGCGCGCTCGGTAGTGGCTCGAATCCGTCGAGGATCAACTCCCCGCGGATGTCAGCCGTGTAGTTTAAACTTCCAAATCTAACCTGACGGCCAGGGGTATAGCTTTCGATCTGCTCCAGATGGCCAAGTGAGTTGGCCCGTAGTGCGAAGCCGCTGAAGACGAAGATCTGTCCGGGGAGGAAGGTCTCACCCTGGACTGCATCTCTATTGATGATCGTAGTAGCCATCAAGCCTAACGGCGACGACATAGAGGAACTCTCAATGGAAGCACCAATGTCGGTGTCAAAACCGGCGGATCTCGGGTAGGGGGTCCCGAACTGTGCGTCTAGGCCGGATGGTAACAGGAGGCAAGGGACACGAAGTTTTACCCAGGTTCGAGCCCTCTTGATGGAGGTAAAACCCTACGTCCTGCTTGATTAATATTGATGATATGGGTAGTACAAGAGTAGATCTACCACGAGATTGGAGAGGCCAAACCCTAGAAGCTAGCCTATGGTATGATTGTTGTTCTGTATGTTGTCCTACGGACTAAAACCCTCCAGTTTATATAGACACCAGAGAGGTTTAGGGTTACACAAAGTCGGTTAGAATGGTAGGAGATCTGCATATCCGTATCGCCAAGCTTGCCTTCCACGCCAAGGAAAGTCCCTTCTGGACACGGGATGAAGTCTTCAATCTTGTATCTTCATAGTCCAGGAGTCCGGCTGAAGGTATAGTCCGGCCATCCGGACACCCCCTAATCCAGGACTCCCTCACCCTCCCTCCCTACATCTTATCTCATCTACTTCTCCCACAATCGCCAATGGAACCGGTCTGTCGTCGTTGCTCAGCCACTCTGCCGTCATTAGAGGACAGCTCCAACTAGGAGGCTACACCACGGCGGCGGCGCACTCCTCGGTGTAGTGTAGTGCGCATGGCGTCCCTTGTGGGTGTGCGTGGAACACCCACCACACGTCAGCCGCCACTGCCCATCGGCAGTTGTTGCTAGCCGTCGTTGCCGCCACACCACCGTCGAAAGCCAGGGCCATCGGCCGCTCCGCTGCCACGGCCCAAAGGCGGGAGGTGGCTGTCATGGCCGCCACCCCACTGTCGGCCACCGTGGCCATCACCCGCTCCGCCACCACAGCCCAAAAGCATAGGTCAGTCCATTATAGAAGATATCAAGTATTTTAATTTTCTTAAGAGGATGATCAGGCAAAGCATTAAGTAATTGGCAAAGCCTCCCCCAAGCTTGTGGGAGACTCTCTTCTTTAATTCGCACAAAGTTAAATATTTCCTGCAAGGCAACTTGTTTCTTATGAGCAGAAAAATATCTTTTAAAGAAGTTATAAATCATATCCTGGGGACTACGCACACAATCAGGAGCAAGTGTATTGTACCAAGCTTTAGCATCACCCTTTAATGAGAATGGAAATAATTTGAGAATAAAGTAATAGCGAGTCTTCTCATCATGATTAAAAAGGGTGGCTATGTCATTCAACTTAGTAAGATGTGCCACAACAGTTTCAGTTTCATAACCATGGATAGGATCAGATTCAACCAAAGTAATTAACTCTGGTTTGACAGAGAATTCATAATCCTTATCATCAATAAATATAGGTGAAGTAGAAAACTTAGGATCATATTTCATTCTAGCATTCGGAGATTTTTCTTTATACTTGCATAGTAATTTCTCTAGATCATCTCTATCCCTATAAGCAAGAATGTCTTTAGTTGTCTCCTCATTCATAACATAGCCTTCCGGTCCCTTAGGCAATTCATATCTAGGAGGGCTAGTTCTAGCAGGTGTTTCGGGAGTTTTAGTTTCAAGCTCATCATCAAATTCAACAACATCATGTTGCATTACTCTAGCAATTTGTTCATCAACAAAATCACCAAGTGGCACATCATTATCATCAAGCAAGGTACTAGCATCATCATAAGTATCATTCGTAGCAGAAGTAGCATCATCAATAACTTGCGACATATCAGGATTAATAGCATGTGGTGGTGTTGCAAGTTTACTTATAACAAAAGGTGAATCTAAAGCAGAACTAGATGGCAGTTCCTTACCTCCCCTCGTACAGGAGGGAAATATCTTAGTCTTAGCATCCTTCAGAATCTTCATAGTGATAAATTTATAATAATCCCAAGTGACTCAACAAATATAGCTATGCTCCCCGGTAACGGCGCCAGAAAAAGGCTTGCTAACCCACAAGTATAGGGGATCGCAACAGTTTTCGAGGGTAGAGTATTCAACCCAAATTTATAGATACGACACAAGGGGAGCCAAAGAATATTTGCAGGTATTAGCAGCTGAGTTGTCAATTCAACCACTCCTGGAGATTAATTATCTGCAGCAAAGTGATCAGTAGCACAGTAATATGATAGTTTCGATAATAGTGATAGCAGCAATGGTAACAGTAACAGTGATAGCAGTGTTTTTGTAGCAAGTTCAACAGTAACAGTAGCAGTAGTAACTCAGCAGAAACAATATAAGATAAATTCATAGGCATTGGATCGGTAATTTGTTGGATGATATGCATCATGTGACAATCATAACCTAGGGTGATACGACACTACCTCTAGTTCATAAATATAATGTAGGCATGTATTCCATAAATAGTCATATGTGCTTATGGAAAGAACTTGCATGACATATTTTGTCCTACCCTCCCATGGCTGTGGGGTCCTATTGGAAACTAAGGGATATTAAGGCCTCCTTTTAATAGAGAATCGGAACAAAGCATTAACACACGGTGAATACATGAACTCCTCAAACCACGGTCATCACCGGGAGTGATCCCGACTATTGCCCTCCGGGGTTGCCGGATCATAACACGTAGTAGGTGACTATAACTTGCAAGATCGGATCTAGAACATGGATATAATGGTGATAACATAAACGGTTCAAATCTGGAATCATGGCACCCAGGCCCAAAGTGACAAGTATTAAGCATGGCAAAGTCATAGCAACATCAATCTCAGAACATAGTGGATACTAGGGATCAGGCCCTAACAAAACTAACTCGATTACATGATGAATCTCATCCAACTCCTCACCGACCAGCGAGCCTACGAAGGAATTACTCACTCCCGCTGGGGAGCATCATGGAATTGGCGATGGAGAAGGGTTGGTGATGACGAAGAACGAAGATCCCCCTCTCCGAAGCCCCAAACGGACTCCAGACCTGGCCTCCCGATGAAGAACAGGAGGTGACGGCGGCTCCGTCTCGTGGATCGCGATAATTCTTTCTCTTTGATTTTTTCTAGAAAAATAGGATTTTATAGCGTAGGTTTCAGGGTCTGCGGGGCCACCAGGTGGGGACAACCAACCAGGGTGCGCCTTCCCAGGCGCGCCCAGGTGGGTTCTGCCCACCCAGGTGCCCCCCTCCGGTGGCTCTTGGCTCTAGAAATTCTCTTTATTGATATAAAAAATCCTCGCAAAGTTTCGTTCCATTCCGAGAACTTTTATTTCTGCACAAAAACAACACCATGGTAGCTCTGCTGAAAACAGCGTCAGTACGGGGTTAGTTTCATTCAAATCATGCAAATTAGATTCCAAAACAAGAGGAAAAGCATTAGGAAAAGTACATATGTTGGAGACGTATCAGGAACACGAACACGGAGGGGTTCACCATCCTCATGGGTGCTCCTCTAATGCTGCGTGAGAAGTTCACCATAAACCTACGGGTCTGTAGGCAGTAGCTAGATGGATTTTCTCTCTTTTTGATTCTCAATACAATGTTCTCCTCGATGCTCTTGGAGATCTATTTGATGCAATGACTTTTTGCGGCATGTTTGTTGGGATCTGATGAAGTTCGAGTTTATGATTAGATCTATCCATGAATATTATTTGAGTTTTCTTTGATATCTTATATGCATGATTGTTATAGCCTCGTATTTCTTCTTTGAATCTTTGGTTTAGTTAGGCCAACTAGATTGAATTTTCTTGCAATGGGAAGAGGTGCTTTGTGATGGGTTCAATCTAGCGGTGTCCTCATCCAATGACAAAAGGGGTAGCGAGGCACGCATGTATCATTACTATTAAGGATAAAAAGATGAGGTATATTCCTACATGAATAGATCTTGTCTACATCATGTCATCATTCTTATTGCATTACTCCGTTTCTCCATGAACTTAATAGACTAGATGCATGCTGGATAGCGGTCGATGTGTGGAGTAATAGTAGTAGATGCAGAATCGTTTCGGTCTACTAATTTTGGACGTGATGCCTATATACACGATCATTGCCTTGGATATCATCATAATTATTTGTTCTTCTCTCAATTGCCCAACAGTAATTTGTTTACCCACCGTATGATATTTTCTGAGATAAGCCACTAGTGAAATCTACGACCCTCAGGTCTATCTTTTATCATATTGTTTTCAGATCTATTATTCCAAAAACACCGAAATACCTATTTATCCAGACTCATATAATTTAATCTATCTTTTTATCATGGAGGGATTGACAACCCCTCTTATGTGATGGGTTTCAAGTATTTGTTCTTTGTGTGCATGTATCGTTTACATAGTGTTGCTTGGTTCTACTACCGGATTGATAACCTTGGTTTCATAACTGAGGGAAATACTTGTCGTAGATGTGCTACATCATCCCTTCCTATTTGGGCAAATACTAACGCAGATCTAAGCCACATCAACAACCTAGCATAAATACTTCTTATCCGTTGTTTCAAACTATTGACATACTTATGCAAGATAGATATATTGATATGCAGTTTGCACCAAGGTAGTCAGAATCCCGACTTGACTCCTAGAATCCTACGACTTCACGACCCTACGGAACCATGTCGATAAAGTCCCACTATGAATCCGGATCAGGTAGAATCCATGTTGAGTCGTGATCCAAATCATAGAATCATGTACAAAACTATAGAATCCCGACTATGCTATGGACTATTTCCGATTCTACTAATTTATTTAAGCCATTTGTTTAGTTGTATCAGAATAGTATGCCATCATCCAAACCATTTTGACATGCCTCATGGCCCTTTATTCCCCTACCAAGCCCAAATGCTCAGCCACCGACACATTTGATCAGGCTCACAAAACCTAGATCAAAATTGAGGATGAGACTTGTCGGCAAATGGAATTAGCATGGGAAGGAGGATGCGTCAAGATTGATCGGAGAAGGAGAGCAAGACCCTTCAAGGTTCAGCACTGCAGGGGCAGATATACACGTGATCGGCTATTCACATATTCTAAAAACCCATAAGTAAATTTCGTGCGTCGAAGATTTCAATGTTCTATATATTTTCATCTCATATATGTTCCATACATCCAAGGTAATAGTAGGTTAGCCATAAAAAGAAGTGGAATAGAACTAGCATTGATGTGTATGTCTTTGCTCTATATTTAGTATCAAAACTCTATAGAACCCATATAAATTTCTTCCGTGGATACAAAATATCTTATTTAAGTAAATCTGGTAGAATCCCCTATTCCACAACTCGATACTACGACTCGATTCTGTCTAAGGAAAATCGATCCAACTCCAAATCCCGGCTCTGACTACCTTGGTTTGCACACTAGTTATGGGCGCAATTAGACTTGGATATTTTCGGCCAGAGAATGAATAGTTCAAGAAGGTACAGTCCATGTTAGTAGTCCTTGTCCACCATGTTGTATTTTGTGTTTTTTGGGTGCTTACATCATCTAGTTGTTTATGATCTGGAAGTACTTTAGATCATTAGCTAGTTTCAAAGTGCATGTAGCTTCATATTTCTCAAGTTATGTTGATTTCCGGAGTGCATGTGCCTTCGTATATAGTCAGAGTTTCATAGGCGTGTAAGCTAAGAGAGCAGTAAAAGGATATCCAGACATCATCGGAATAGTGCACATGGGAGTGTATGTGGATACCTAGTTCGGGCCAATGTTTGGGCATGCTTGCTTAGAGTGAGGGTCACTTCAGAGTCGTTGAGGGTGATGCCGTGGCGTTGGCTGGCCGTGTACGCATGTAGATCTTGGCTGTTTCGTTGGATTTTTTGTTTTTCATGCAATGTTTCCCATCACCTTTTCTAGTTGTCTAGGCAGGCCTGCACGACGAACAAATTCGTTCCAGAGGCCAGAACCTAAGCTCTTGTGTGGGGTTCCAAGCCACCCACATAATCCTTGAAGAACGCAACCTGGCTAAACATCTTGCAGGTATTAGCTTTCGCAAGCGCTGGCCATAGCGTACGGTCGTTGATCATCGGATCCGCTTCGTCCGTAATGAGATCATCAAACTCTTATCACTCTAGGTCAAGCTGACTAAAGAAGTCATCAAGGTCGTTGGTGGGACAGCCGTCTCGAGCGCCGCCGCTGGCCGTGAAGTGGGCATCTGAGGGGGAGGCCATCGCGATGGTTACAGAAAGGCTGGGGGTTGCCGAAGGATGGTGAGACTCAAGGGCGACCATGATCACTTGAGGAGACCTAACCATAGTCGCTACTAGGCACAAAACAACCCATGAATCCAAAGGTATTGAATCCTGGGAATCCTTAAATTAACAACATGACATAAGGGCGACCATTAGATCATTCTAGGAAGCAAGATCTGGACGCTATGCAGTGCACTACCTGTGGCCACTAGGACATTCAATAAAGTAGAAAGAATGCATACGTTGGGCCCGCATTGGATGGCAAAACATGTCCGGACCGCGAGGTCTGGATGGATGCAGGTCGTTTGAGGGTCCGCTTTGAAGATGCCCTTAATCATATATAAAATAAGGTTAACCATGACCTAGATGTCTATGGATGTTGTACACCGCACATTGCGGTTTCTCTTGGTTCGGGTACAAAAGAGATTGTAAAACATTGTACGGCTGACTTTCCACCAAGCTTAGGGCATCTCCAATGCCAACCCTCAAACCATCCGCAACCATCCGGACCACGTGTGGAAGAACATGCGGTGCCCCCATGTTTGGTTTTGGTAATTGATGACAATCTCTATGGACTAATGGTTGCCTTGAGTTATATTTGAAGGTTTTGTCCATAGGCTTTTCTTAGAGTACATTTGTTGGTTTCAAGGAGAGTTTGTGATGACCAAGGTGCTATTCAAGGAATTACCTAAAGATTGGTCTTGTGAGAGGTTGATCAAGACTGAGTAAAAGAGTGAATCAAGTTGATCAACACACAAAGCGTAGAAGATGTACCGAGAGGGATCAAGAAATCCCATGGTATGGTAAGCATTCTCAATTACGCTTTGTGTACTAACCCATGACCTTCGTGAGAGTTCTTTGTGGGGATAGGTTGTGGTGTGCAAATTCAAGTGAAGCATCACGAAGAGATCAAATGCTTGAAGCTTGCCGTCCATTGTGGTGACAATGGACTTGTGAAGATGTGCGGAAGAGTGGCTCACCCATAGTGGAGTATGGGGGAGCAATCAACTAGTCTTCATCGAGCCAACGCAATCAAGAAAGGTGGTCCAACTTAAAGGAGTCAAGATCATCATCATCTAGCTCAAGTGGTCCATGTTCAAGGCAAAGGTTTTCCCTTGATAGGTTTTCTATTTTACCGGTCTCATGATGGTAGTTGGGAGACTGGGTTATAGGATCTATTGCCGTACTATCAAGGGGGGCTCTCGATGAGTAGCTTGATCGTATCTTTCGTAGAGAGCTCAAACCATTGCATCCTTGCATCATCCTTCTTGGTTCTTGTTTGGTTCTCTTTGTGAGTCTTAGAGCTTATGGTCATCTTGGTGACAAGCTTGAGTTCATCAAAAATGGAGTTCGCATGCATCTTCTATGATGTTTTCGGTGTTGGAGGTTTTACTGGTCTTATCCGAGGAAGGGTTCTCACCATTTTCTTACGATACTTTTCTCATTTGCTTCTTATTGATACTCTATCAATATTGTGTTAGCCCATGTCATTAGCTTTCCAACAAACTTGGTTTCGTTGCATTCGGAGTCCGTTTGCAGAAGTTGTGGTTGTTTTGGTAAAGGCTGCAGTGGTACTACCATGGTTTGAGCGGATGTAAACTTTTACTACCGCTCCAGAGCTATAACACCCACAATGCGGCTATATCTCCCACGTGTCAGGGCACGACTTAGAGGCATAGCCGCATGGTAGGCATGTCGCAAGAGGGGTAATCTTTACACATCCCATGTACTGAATAAGAAAGGGATAAAGAGTCGGCTTACAATCACCACTTCATACAATACATAAATAGTCATACATCATCCAAGGTACAAACAAAGCTCCGACTATGGAACCAAAATAAAGAAAGACAACCCCAAATTCTAGATCCCAGATCGTCCCAACAGGGTTCCTCTACTGATCATCCGGAAAAGAGACATAGTAACAGCCCGAATCCTCGTCGAACTCCCACTTGAGTTCGGTAGCGTCCCCTGCACCGGCATCATCGGCACCTGCATCTGTTTGGAAGTATCTGTGAGTCACAGGGACTCAGCAATCTCACACCCTCCCAATCAAGACTATTTGAACTTAAAGGTAGGAAAGGGGTAGTGAGGTGGAGCTGCAGCAAGCACTAGCATATAAAGTGGCTAACTTATGCAAAAGAGAGAGAGAGAGAGAAGAGAAGCAAAGCACGGTCGAGAAGCTATAATATGATCAAGAAGTGATCCTGAAACTACTTACGTTCAAGAATAACACGAGACCATGTTATCTTCCCGGACCCCGCCGAAAAGGGACCATCACGGCTACACACGCGGTTGATTCATTTTAATTAAGTTAAGTGTCAAGTTCTCTACAACCACATATTAACAAATTCCCATCTGCCCATAACCGCGGGCATGGATTTCGAAAGTTCAAAACCCTACATGAGTGTCCCAACTTAGCCCATCACAAGCTCTCACGGTGAACGAAGGATATTCCTTCTCGCGGGAAGACCCGATCAGTCTCGGAATCCCGGTTACAAGACATTTCGACAATGGTAAAACAATACCAGAAAAGCCGCCCGATGAGCCGACAAATCCCGATAGGAGTCGCACGTATCTCGTTCTCAGGGCACATTGGATGAGCACTCTGTACAACTTAAACCAACCGTCGAGTTTCCCCGAGGTGGCGCTGCAAAGGACTCTAGTCCGGACCAACACTCAGAGGAGCACTGGCCTGGGGGGTATAAAATAAAGATGACCCTTGAGTCTACAGAACCCAAGGGAAGGTATATGGTGGTAGGTAGGCAAATGGTAAAACCAAGGTTGGGCCTTTCTGGAGGAGTTTTATTCAAAGCGAACTGTAAAGGGGTTCCCATAACACCCAACGGCATAAGGAACGCAAAATCAAGGAACATAACACCGGTATGACGGAAACTAGGGCGGCAAGAGTGGAACAAAACACCAGGCATAAGGTCGGGCCTTCCACCATTTACCAAGTATATAGATTCATTAAAGTAAATAAGAGATAATAATGATATCCCAACAATATCCATGTTCCAACACGGGACAAACTTCATCTTCACCTGCAACTAGCAACGCTATAAGAGGGGCTGAGCAAAGCGGTAACATAGCCAAACAACGGTTTGCTAGGAAAGATGGGTTAGAGGCTTAACATGGCAATATGGGAGGCATGATATAGCAAGTGGTAGGTATCGCGGCATAGCAATAGAGCGAACAACTAGCAAGCAAAGATAGAAGTGATTTCGAGGGTATGGTCATCTTGCCTGCAAAGTTCTCAGAGTTGACGAAAGCTTGATCCTCGTTAGCGTACTCAACAGGTTCCTCGATCATGTACTTGTCTCCTGGCTCTACCCAAAGCAAGAACACAAGCAAAGCACCAACAATCAATCACCGTGCAATGCACAAACAACATAATGCAAAACATGGCATGACATGCGGGATGTGATATGCAATGCATAGGCGTGCTCCGGAAGGAAAAGAATGATCAAGGCATCAACTTGGCAAACCTAGTGTGCCGCTGGAAAGATGAGATGATTTCGGTCAAAATCGATATAAAGATCACTGGAATCGGATGCACGGTTTGGAAATGGCAAGCAAAACAAGAATGGCACAATTGTGTGATTAACAGCACAATGCCATCCAGAATGCAACAAGAAACTAAGCTATTACAGTCCAACATAACAACAAAGTATATCGCAGTGATGTACTCAAGATGCTTGACAAAATATGAACACTGAGCTACGGCTAAATCACACAAGAGCAGGTTCAAACAAGCATCGCAAAAGTGGAAAAGATATTAGCTTCACAGATAGTGAAAATAATAACATGCCAGGAATAACATCAGGAAGCCATATTTAGAGAAACCAAACAATAAGCTACGGGAACATATCATAGCAAACAAAGGCATGGCATGAATCTACTGAATGCATAGAACAAAAGTCTCTTACTGATAATGAGCCAAAAAGGCACAGAAGACATGATGGCACCCATGTAAACATAGCAAGTTTTATTAACATTTTTAGACTTGGCAGAAAACAGAGCATGGCATAAACAGAATTATGAAGGCATCTTTGCGAGCTCAAATCACTCACCATAAAGCATTGCATGACAAGATAAACATATAATCAGCAAGAAGACATGTTCATGAAGCTAACCAAGGCAAGAGCAAGTTCATAGCATGCATGGATCCACTACAACAACCATGCCAAAATTGATTAACATGTAAATAATCTGCCAGGAACATTTTATAGCAAAAGTAGGGCAAGATTAAGACATGGTAGGGCACTCCATAATTGCAAACAGGGGCATGGATGGATAGAGCATAACCATATGTCCAAAACACCCTTACTGAAGATACTCAAAACAATCACGGATCTCATTGTAGCATCATGTTTACATGGCATACAAATAACAGCAGACAAAAGACTTAGCAAAATCCTAAGACCCTGAAATCAGCAATATCACGAAGGCTACTTTGCATGCCTGTGCTAGTCACCACATTGATCACAAAAATACATGGCAAGCACCCCTGTAAATATGGCATGTCATAGTTCAAAACACATGTAAATCTCATGCCCATATGATGCACACATCAAATGTGACAAAAATGACAAATCACCCTAAACTGATAAGTAACAGCACCTAACAATTTATAGCACTCTTGCATCAATGATTTGGGCATCAAGATGAACTCAAACAAGCATCCCATGATGGAATTAAATGAAGAGCATCTCCAAATGAACATTTTGATATATCATGCGCATGAAACGGAGCTACAGTCATGGAGTTATGGCATGATGAACAGAGGCATAATATGTTGCAGAAAAAGGACTTAGAGGAAAAATGACCTCCGAAACTCCCAGATCTAGGGTTCTTCGAGCTCGTGGATCGAGGTTCATCGGAGATGATGCGGGTGGTGGTCGGAGTTGGGGAGTTCCCCGGATCTGGGGCTCACCGGAGATGAGGGGTGGAGGAGGCGGCGACGCGGCGAGGTGGTGGCACGCGGGTGAGGTGGTGGCGACGCGCGGGCGAGGTGGCGGTGGCTGGCGATGGCGGAGCGGCGGCCGGCGGCGAGGTGAGGAGCGTGGGGCGGTGGCGTTCGGCGACCGAGGCGGGGGCGCAGTCGCAGGGAGGAGCCGGGCTGTGGAGGAGACCCGCGGGCGGCGGCGCGCGGATGGGCCCGCAAGGGCCAAAGACGCGGGCCTGGCGGGCCGGCGGCGTGGAGGCGGGTCGGGGGCCACGTGGCGCTGCACCAGTGGCTGCGGGGCGGCGGCGACCTCGTCCGGTGGCGGCCGGACGTGTCCGGTGATGGCGGGGGCGATTTTTAGGGTTTCGGGACTCGGATTTGGAGGAGGGTGCACATATTTATAGGTAGGAGGAGGTAGGAGTGTCCAAATGGAGTGTAGTTTTCGACCACGCGATCGTGATCCGACGGCGGAGGACATGGAGAAGGTTTGGATGGGTTATTGGGCCGTTTTGGAGGGGTGTTGGGCTGCAACACACAAGAGGCTTTCCCGGTTAACCGTTGGAGTATCAAACGGACTCCAAATAGCATGAAATTTGGCAGGCGGTCTACCGGTGGTGTACCAAGGCCGCTTGACAACTCTCGGTCCATTCCGAGAATGTTTAACGCCCACTCATGAAAAGAGACAAAAAGGGGTACGCCTGTGCACGTAGGAGTGTCGGAATGCAAAACGGACAACGAGGAAAAAGCTCGGATGCATGAGACGAACACGTATGCAAATGCGATGCACATGATGACATGATATGAAATGCATGAAATGAACAAAATCCAAAACGAAGACAAAAACGCAACCATGAAGGGAATCTCATAATATGGAAAGTTACATCCGAGGTGTTACAACACTCAACCACTACGAAAGGATCTCGTCCCGAGATCTAGGACTGAAAGAACTCCGGATATTCGGAACGAAGGTGGTCCTCGCATTCCCAGGTGGCTTCTCGGTCGGAATGGTGTGACCACTTCACTTTCAGGAATTTGATAGATTTGTTGCGAGTCTTGTGCTCAGTTTCTTCAAGAATAGCAACGGGATGCTCATGATAAGACAGGTCTTCTTGGAGATCAATCTCTTCGAAATTGATGGTGCGCTCAGGAGTCTTGAAGCACTTGCGAAGCTGTGACACGTGAAACACATCATGCACATTTGGGAAGTTTGACGGAAGCTCAAGTTGATAGGCGAGATCGCCTATTTTGCCAATGATCTTGAAAGGACCCACATATCTAGGGCAAGCTTCCCTTTAATACCGAAGCAACGAGTACCTTTCATTGGAGAGACGCGGAGGTAGACATGGTCTCCGATCTCGAAAGCCAAGTCATGGTGCTTGCTATCATAGTAACTCTTTTGGCGCGATTGCGCGGCTTTGAGATTTTCACGGATGACTTTACACATTTCTTCAGCCTCTGTGATTAAGTCATTGCCAAGAAGTTGGCGTTCACAAGTCTCTGACCAATTAAGAGGAGTACGACACTTTCTCCATAGAGAATTTTGAATGGGGCCTTGCCTGAACTCGCTTGGAAACTGCTGTTGTAGGAGAACTCGGCATATGGAGGACAATCTTCCCACTTCATACTGAAATAAATGACACAAGCCCTGAGCATATCTTCAAGGATTTGATTGACTTGCTTGACTTGGCCACTAGTTTGAGGATGGAAGGCTGTGCTGAAGCGAATGTTGGTGCCCATGGCCTTCTGGAAGGAGTCCCATAACATAGAAGTGAAGATGCTTCCACGATTTGAAGATATCAATTGCGGAATGCCGTGCAAAGAGACAATCATGGAGGTGTATAGCTCTGCCAACTGAGCTGTTGTGATAGATTCTTTGATTGGAAGGAAATGAGCCACTTTTGTAAGCTTGTCGATGAAAACAAAGATAGCATCATTTCCACATTTGGACTTTGGAAATCCAGTCACTAAGTCCATCTCAATATGGTCAAACTTCCATTCTGGAATGGCAAGAGGTTGGAGGAGACCAGCTGGCCGTTGGTGTTCTGCTTTCACCCTTCTACAGACATCACATTCATTCACGAATTGAGCAATTTCTCGCTTCATTCGAGTCCACCAATATGACTGCTTGAGGTCATGGTACATCTTTGTACTTCCAGGATGAATGGATAGAAGGGAATTGTGTGCCTCATTCATAATGACTTTCCTTAGATTGCCTTTAGGAACCACAATTCGATCCTCGAAGAAAAGAGTGTCTTTGTCATCAATGCGATAGCACTTGTATTTGGGTCGGCTCTTGGCAATCCCATTTTTCACCTTCTTCACCATGGCATCAAGAAGTTGTGCCTCATGAATTTGATCTTCCAAAGTAGGAGAGACTTGGAGGTTGGCAAGAAAGCCTTGAGGAACAACTTGGAGGTTCAGTTTGCGGAAAGCTTCACAAAGGTCCGGTTGGAAGGGCTTAAGAATTAAGCTATTGCAGTAAGCCCTCCTGCTCAAAGCATCTGCAATGACATTGGCCTTGCTTAGAGTATATTCAATTCTCGGATTGTATTCTTGAATCATTTTGACCCAACGAGTCTGCCTGAGGTTGAGGTTGGGTTGAGTGAATATGTACTTGAGGCTCTTATGATCCGTGAAGATGTCGACTTTCCTTCCCAACAAGAGATGTCTCCACGTTAATAGAGCATGGAAAACTGCCGCCAACTCGAGGTCATGAGTGGGGTAGTTCTTTTCGTTGGGCTTCAACTGGCGAGAGGTATAAGCCACAACTTTATTCTCTTGCATTAACACAGCACCGAGACCTTGCAAGGAAGCATCACAGAAAACTTCAAAAGGTTTGGATTCATCAGGAGGAGTCAAGACAGGAGCTGTGACTAACTTTTGTTTCAGGGTGTTGAAAGCAACGTCACATTCAGGCGTCCAGACATACTTGACATGCTTCTGGAGGAGGTTGGAAAGAGGCTTTGCAATTTTAGAAAAATTCTCAACGAATCTTCGACAATAGCTTGCAAGCCCAAGAAAACTTCGGAGCTGCTTGACATTCTGAGGCGGTTCCCAATTCACAATTGCAGACACCTTCTCAGGATTAACAGTGATGCCTTTGGCGGAGATGATATGACCAAGGTAAAGAACCTCATCAAGCCAGAACTCACACTTGGAAAACTTCGCATAGAATTGATGCTCTCTGAGTTTATCGAGTACCAATCTCAAATGCTTGGCATGATCCTCCTTATTCTTGGAAAAGACCAAAATATCATCGAGATACACCAGGACGAAATCATTTGTGTAAGGGTTGAAGATGAAGTTCATCATGCGAGAGAACGTTGGAGGAGCATTGACAAGGCCGAAAGACATGACAGTATATTCATAAGAACCATAGCTTGTTCTGAATGTTGTCTTGGGAATATCTTGTTCACGAATGTGAATCTGATGATAACCCATGCGGAGGTCAAGCTTGGAGAATACTTGAGCACCCTTAAGTTGCTCGAATAGCTCATTGATGTTGGGCAGTGGGTACTTGTTCTTTATTGTCTTCTTGTTCAATGGACGATAGTCGACGCAGAGTCGTTCCATTCCATCCTTACTCTTGACAAAAAGAACACCACAACCCCATGGAGATGAACTCGGTCTGATCAGACCCATACGCTCTTTTTCATCGAGTTGTTTCTTCAACTCCTTCAACTCTTTTAGTCCAAGCTTGTAAGTACGTTTGCAAACAGGTTCCGTGCCAGGCTCAAGATCGATAACAAATTCAACTGGCCGGTGAGGAGGTATTCCTGGAAGCTCTTCTGGAAAGACGTCTTGATATTCACAAATGACTGGAATCTGAGAGATGACATTCAACTCGCCCTTCTCATTGAGAGAAAACAGCCGAATGGTTTCGTCACGAGCGGCATAGATGATCACAACCTCAGAAGAGTGTGTCAATTGAATCTGCCTGGCAGCACAATCAAGCTAAGATTTGTGCTTAGAAAGCCAGTCCATCCCTAGAATTAGATCAATATCCGAGTCGCCAAGAACAATTGGAGAAGCTAGAAATTTGTAGTCGCCCATCTCGATAGAAACATCCGAGACGCAATTATTAGCTGACTTTGCTTACCCAAGGACACAATTGATAAAGTTCTAGGCGATTCTTGATAACCCCACTCATACTTTGATGCAAAAGGTTTTGAAATGAAACAATGCGATGCACCAGTATCAAAAAGAACTTTAGCAGGAATGGAGTTAACTGGAAGGTTACCCATGATCACTTCTAAAGAATCCTCTGTCTGAGCTGCATTCATCATGTTGACCTTAGCATGCTTGGGATTATACTTGACCACTGCATTGCTGGCAGATCTCATAGGAGGAGGAGGCGGAAGGCACCTTTGGTTAAAGCATTTGTTTGCATAGTGCCATTTCTGCTGACACTTGTTGCAAGTAACCTCTGAGAGCGGACGGTGATAAGGAGTGAGGGAGTCCTGGATTAGGGGGTGTTCAGGTAGCCGGACTATACCTTCAGCCGGACTCCAGGACTATGAAGATACAAGATTGAAGACTTCGTCCCGTGTCCGGATGGGACTTTCCTTGGCGTGGAAGGCAAGCTTGGTGATGCGGATATTCAAGATCTCCTACCATTGTAACCGACTTTGTGTAACCCTAACCCTCTCCGGTGTCTATATAAACCGGAGGGTTTTAGTCCGTAGGACAACTTCATCATACAACAATCATACCATAGGCTAGCTTTTAGGGTTTAGCCTCCTTGATCTCGTGGTAGATCTACTCTTGTACTACCCATATCATCAATATTAATCAAGCAGGACGTAGGGTTTTACCTCCATCAAGAGGGCCCGAACCTGGGTAAAACATCGTGTTCCTTGCCTCCTGTTACCATCCGGCCTAGACGCATAGTTCGGGACCCCCTACCCGAGATTCGCCGGTTTTGACACCGACATTGGTGCTTTCATTGAGAGTTCCTCTATGTCATCACTTTTAGGCCCGATGGTTCCTTCGATCATCAACAACGATGCAGTCTAGGGTGAGACTTTTCTCCCCGGACAGATCTTCGTCTTCGGCGGCTTCACACTGTGGGCCAATTCGCTTGGCCACCTTGAGCAGATCAAAATCTACGCCCCTGGCCATCAGGTCAGGTTTGGAATCCTAAACTACACGGCTGACATCTGCGGGGACTTGATCTTCGACGGATTCGAGCCACAGCCAAGCGCGCCGCACTGTCTCGATGGGCATGATATAGCTCTGCCGCCGAACAGCGCCTTGGAGGCCGCACACGCATCGGTTCCGACCATTGATTCGGAGCCTACTACACCGATCAAGGTTCAGCGGTTGGACACTGCCTCAGGGGCTGCGATCTCAGAGGCGATCGAGCCGAACTCCAGCCCCGCACTCCGCATGGACCGTAACTCCGAGGAGCCGGATTCCTTTCCGAACTCCGAGCCCCCCGTGCCCCTGCCGATCGAATCCGATTGGGCGCCGATAATGGAGTTCACCGCCGCAGACATCTTTCAGCACTCGCCCTTCGGTGACATCTTGAATTCTCTAAAATCTCTCTCTTTATCAGGAGAGCCCTGGCCGGACTACGGTCAGCAAGGTTGGGATACGGACGATGAAGAAATTCAAAACCCGCCCACCACCCACTTCGTAGCCACTGTCGACGACTTAACCGACATGCTTGACTTTGACTCTGAAGACATCGACGGCATGGACGACGATGCAGGAGACAAACAAGAAGCAGCACCTGTAGGGCGCTGGAAGGCCACCTCGTCATATGACATATATATGGTGGACACTCCAAAGGATGGATATGGCGATGGAATAGCGGGGGACGATACCTCTAAGAAACAGCCCAAGCGCCGGCGTCAGCGGCGCCGCTCTAAATCCCGCCAAAGCAAAAATGGTGATTCCGGCACGGGAGATAATACTACGCCGAATAGCGCCGAAGAACACCCCCCCCAGCAAGATTCAGCACAGGAGGACAGAGAAGCCAGCCCTCACGAGAGGGCGGCGGACCAAGAGGTTGAGGACGATAATTATATGCCTCCCTCCGAAGAAGAGGCAAGTCTCGACGACGACGAGTTCGTCATGCCTGAGGATCTCGCCGAACAAGAGCGTTTTAAACGCAGGCTTATGGCCACGGCAAGCAGCCTCAAGAAAAAGCAGCAACATCTTAGAGCTGATCAGGATTTGCTAGCTGACAGATGGACTGAAGTCCTTGCGGCCGAAGAGTACGAACTCGAACACCCCTCCAAGAGTTACCCAAAGCGCAGGCTGCTACCCCGACTAGAGGAGGAAGCACCTACATCACCAGCGCATGACATGGCCGACCGGCCACCTCATGGCCGCGACAGAGAGGCCTCTTGGCCCTCCACTCAAGCCATGCCCCGACGCCGCGCCAAGCATACTAAGGCACGGGAAAATGCGCCCGACCTACGCGACATACTGGAGGACAAGGCAAGGCAAACAAGATCGATCTACGGATCGCACAGGCGCCCCACGGCACGTGACGGCGATCGTCACTACGGATGCAATAAATCCGGCCGGGCCAAACTCAACAGACAAAGCTCCTTCGAGCTGTGTCGCGATATAGCCCAATACAGAGGCTCCGCACACCCACTATGCTTCATAGATGAAGTAATGGATCATAAAATCCCTGAGGGCTTCAAACCCGTCAACATCGAATCGTACGATGGCACAACAGATCCTGCGGTATGGATCGAGGATTATCTCCTTCATATCCACATGGCCCGCGGTGATGATCTACACGCCGTCAAATACCTCCCACTCAAACTTAAGGGACCGGCCAGGCATTGGCTTAACAGCTTGCCAGCAGACTCAATCGGTTCTTGGGAGGACCTGGAAGCCGCATTCCTTGACAACTTCTAGGGCACTTATGTGCGACCACCGGACGCCGATGACCTAAGCCACATAATTCAGCAGCCAGAGGAATTGGCCAGGCAATTCTGGACACGGTTCCTAACAAAGAAAAAGCAGATAGTCGACTGTCCGGACGCAGAGGCCTTAGCGGCCTTCAAGCATAATATCTGTGACGAGTGGCTTGCCCGGCACCTGGGACAGGAAAAGCCCAAATCTATGGCAGCCCTCACGACACTCATGACCCACTTTTGCGCGGGAGAAGACAGTTGGCTAGCTCGCAGCAACAATTTAACCAAGAACCCTGGTAATTCGAATACCAAGGACAAAAGCGACAGGTCACGTCGGAACAAACAAAAGTGCCGCGTTAACAGCGACAGCAACGAGGATACGGCAGTTAATGCCGGATTCCAAGGCTACATATCCGGTCAACGGAAAAAGCCATTCAAAATAAATACTCAGGGCCCGTCCAGTTTGGACCGAATACTCGACCGCTTGTGCCAGATACATGCCACCCCCGAAAAGCCAGCCAATCACACCAACAGGGATTGTTGGGTGTTCAAGCAGGCAGGCTAGTTAAGAGCCGAAAACTAAGACAAGGGGCTGTATAGTGACAACGAGGAGGAGCCCAGGACGCCGAACAACGATGGACATAAGGGATTTCCCCCGCAAGTGCGGATAGTGAACATGATATACGCAACCCACATCCCCAAGAGGGAGCGGAAGCGTGCGTTACGGGACGTATATGCGATGGAGCCAATCGCCCCAAAGTTCAACCCATGGTCCTCCTGCCCGATCACTTTGATCGAAGGGACCACCCCTGCTAGCATCCATCACTGCGGCTTCGCCGCATTGGTTCTAGACCCAATCATTGACGGATTTCATCTCAGAAGAGTTCTCATGGACGGCGGCAGCAGCCTGAACCTACTTTACCAGGATACAGTGCAAAAAATGGGCATAGATCCCTCGAGGATCAAGCCCACCAAAACGACCTTTAAAGGCGTCATACCAGGTGTAGAAGCCAACTGTACAGGCTCAGTCACACTGGAAGTGGTCTTCGGATCTCCGGATAACTTCCGAAATGAGGAGTTAATCTTCGACATAGTCCCATTCCGTAGTGGCTATCACGCACTGCTCGGGCGAACCGCATTCGCAAAATTCAACGCAGTACCGCACTATGCATACCTCAAGCTCAAGATGCCAGGCCCTAGAGGAGTAATCACGGTCAATGGGAACACTGAACGCTCCCTCCGAACGGAGGAGCACACGGCAGCGCTCGTAGCAGAAGTACAAAGCAGCCTCTCCAGGCAGTTCTCCAGATCGGCCTTCAAAAAGCCGGACACTATCAAGCGCGCCCGGAGTACCCTACAACAAGACCGCCTGGCACGTTCTGAGCTAGCGTAGCAATGCGGCCCCAACCCTAGCCCTCGCGATATAGCGAAACCAGTGCTTCGCGTACATAACTACGCTCTTGAAATACCATGGGCACAGGGGAAGGGGCACTATCACGGCACGCCCGAAATACGGCTTAAACCGCACCAGGGGCTGCCGGATTCCTTTTTTTCTCTTTTTTTCTCTTACTCTCAGGACTCCATACTTCGGATGACCCGTTCGGCAATTCAACTGCCGCACAAACGATGCAAGATCCAGGAAAGCAGACAAGCCATGCCGCATTATGGAACTCCCAGGTGGTCTCTGCTGCGAGCAGTATACCTATTTTTTAATACAATTCCGCGGCCTGCCCCTGGCCAGGACATGTTAAATAGTCCAATTTCTTTGGCTTATCGCACTATTTGTATCGTTCCGCTTTCATAGCAGCCTTTCTATAAACAATGCATAGCTTTTTGTCTATTTTTTGCATTATCCTCTTTTTATATATATGTTTATCAATAACATGTTGCATCCGTACACTGTGGTACGGCAAAAATACGCCAGGGGCTTCAGTACCCATCAATATGGCGTGAGATGTCCGTACAATTTCACAAGTGCGGCACCCCGAACTTATAGCACTATATGCATCGGCTCCGAATCATGATTTGGGTCAATAGTTGGGTTTGCCCGGCTCCTATGTTTTGGTGCCTTACGTTCCGCTATATCGGCTAAGGTAGCACTAGGAGAACTACTGCGATTGTGCCCCAGTTGAGATGGGCTGAGCACCTCAGTAGAGAAAGCTAAAACTGACTGTCATGATGAGGCGAGAGACCGGTCGCTGTTCGAGAGGTTTTTCGAGTCCTTAAAGACTTATGCTGCTTCGAGTGAGGAACCGGCTTTGTCCGGCCAAGGCGTGGATAGCGCCCCGAACTCGGTCTTCCGAATACTAGGGGCTTCGCCGAAATTTAAAATTATAGAGTTCTATGGCTAAGTGAGAGTGTTCAAGCATTATAGTCCGATTGCCTTGTTCGTTGTGCTGAGCGCCTCCCTCGACGGACCCAATCATGGGAAAAAGAGCGCTCAGGTTTATCCCGAACACCCCAGCACTAGTGGCATGGGGGCAGAAGCCGATGACTGGCCATCTCTCAATTTTTTGATAAACGGCCGCACAGAAAGTAATATTTTAAATTCAAGCATTGCTTTGCGCATATGAACAAGTTTTCAGCGCACAGGATAGCACTAGCGAGTTCATTCAAAAATTACATCCTTGGTGCATTCATCTGCCATACGGCGGGCATCAGCCAGAACATCCTTGTAATAGTTCTCGGGCTTGCGATGCTCCTTCCTCGGCGGCGGCCCGTCCCTCACAAGCTTCTCACCGTCCAGCTTACCCCAGTGCACCTTTGCACGGGCAAGGGCCCTACGGGCACCTTCGATGCAGACGGAGCGCTTGATGACCTCGAGCCTTGGACAAGCCTCCACCAGCCGCCGCACCAGTCCGAAGTAGCTCCCAGGCAGGGCCTCTCTAGGCCACAGCCGAACTATGAAGCCCTTCAGGGCCTGTTCGGCCGCCTTGTGGAGCTCGACCAGCTGCTTCAGCTGGTCGCTCAAGGGCACAGGGTGTCCGGCCTCAGCGTACTAAGACCGGAACACCTTCTCCGTCGAGCTGCCTTCCTCGGCTCGGTAGAATGCGGCGGCATCGGATATGCTGCGGGGAAGATCTGCGAATGCCCCTGGAGAGCTCCGGATTCGGGTAAGTAACAAGTAGTTTACTTTTATATGTCTGCTTTGCATAGAGAATGCCTTACCCGCCTCTATCTTTTTCACCGCATCCAATTCCTGGAGGGCCTTCTGGGCTTCGGCCTTGGCAGATTTGGCAGTTTTAAGGGCCGCAGCAAGCTCGGACGCTCGCGTCTTCGAGTCGAGCTCCAAACTCTCATGTTTTTTCATGAGAGCCTGAAGCTCTTGCTGCACCTCGCCGACCTGTGCCTCAAATTTCTCCCACATGGTGCGCTCCGTGGCTGCTCTCTTCTTGGCCTCGGACAACGCCTGCTTGAGGGTCACCACCTCAGTTGTGGCCCCTACAATAAGCAGTATACTCCTGTCATTTTTTGCAATTGCATCTTCTTATAGGCATTTTTTCTATAAGGTATCTCTTACCTTCTTTCTCCTCGAGTTTTCGTTTGGCAAGGCCGAGCTCTTGCTCGGTCCGCTCGAGGCCCTGCTTCAGGGCACCCACCTCCGCAGTCAGTGCGGCGGTGGCCAGCAGCGAAGCCTGCATACGTATATTGACTCCTTTTTAGTTAGACTCCTGCGATATTTAATAGATCCTCTATTCGGCTTTTCTTTCCGAACGCCAAACAGAGCATCAGGGGCTACTGTCTATGCGGTAATATTTTTACATATTTCTACTTACCTCGAAGCCTGTTAGAAGCCTAGTACAAGCTTCAGTAAGTCCGCTTTAGGAGAACCGAACCTTTTGGACCACCGTACTCATGATGGCACGATGCTCCTCGTCGATGGAGGCGCCCTTAAGCACCTCCAGCAGATTGTCCGGCGCCTCCGGTTGGACGGAGGACGCCGGCTCAATAGGCTTGCTCCTCTTGGCAGGAGTTCGCCTGTCGCGGTCCGGAACCGTTGATGATTCCGGCGCGGTGTCTGGCTTAAAGCTGGACTTGGAGCCCTGGGGGGTCTTGTCCCCTTTACTCCTGGAGTCCGGGAGGTCGCCTCGCGGCTCCTCCTGGACCACCTCCTCTTGCCCCGGAGCTTGTCGCGACGCCACTTCGGCGTCATCCGCAGCACAGGGGGAGGCAGCGGGCGGAACTGAATTCACGTCCGATGAATCCAGGGAGCGGCTCGACGACTCGTCGAGCCCGTCCTTGGGCGGGCTGCATGATTATATTCGACATTATGGGAAGCTGCGCAACAAAAGGAATATCATGAGTTACTCTGGTATCCGAACACTTACGATTTCGCCGGACGCTTGGCCCTGTCCGGCCACTCCTCTTCGTCCTCGTCGGCATCAGGGGCGTTGTCCAGCAGAGGGGTTTTCCTCTTCTTGGACCCTTCGGCCTCCCCTACTAGGGCGGCCTTCCTCTTCTTTCCTCCCCCCGCTGGAGGGGGAGAGGTCTCTTCTTCCTCCTCCTCGTCTTCACGGGAGGAGTGCGTCTCGGACTCATCGAACGACGAGTCCGACACCACCATATGTCGGGAACTCTTTCGAGTCCTCGTGGCCTTCTTCTTCTTGGCCTTCTTCTCCGGCACCACATAAGGTGCCGGAACCAGCAGCTTCACTAGGAGAGCAGGGGCTGGGTCTTCGGGCAAGGGAGCCGGACAGTTAATCAGTCCGGACTTCGCCTGCCAATCCTGTCAAAGGTGAGGGAGTTTAGATCCCGCATAGAGTCAAACTATGAAGAAAACTTAACATCCTGTAAAAGATGAAAATATTTTACCTCGCCAGCAGGACGCTGCGAGCTGAATCCGCGATCTTCGGAGGCGGATGTGGGAGCCTCGGCGCCTTTGGTTAGCCCCTTCCAGACATCTTCGTACGTCGTGTCAAAGAGCCTGCTCAGAGTTCGGTGCTGCGCCGGGTTGAACTCCCATAAATTGAAATCAAGTTCTTGACACGGAAGGATCCGGCGGACGAGCATGACCTGGACTACGTTGACAAGCTTGAGCTGCTTGTTCACCAGGGACTGGGTGCATTTTTGCAGTCCGGTCACCTCTTCTTCGTCGCCCCACGACAAGCCCGTCACCTTCCAGGACGTGAGCCGCGTAGGGGGTCCGGATCGGAATTAAGGGGCTGCGATCCACTTCGGATCGCATGGCTCGGTGATGTAAAACCACCCTAACGGCCACCCCTTCAAGGTCTCCACAAAGGAGCCCTCGAGCCATAGGACATTGGCTATTTTGCCCGCCATGGCACCTCCGCACTCCGCCTGGTTGCCGCGCACCACCTTTGGCTTGACGTTGAAAGTCTTGAGCCAGAGGCCGAAATGGGGGCGGATGCAGAGGAAAGCCTCGCACATGACGATAAACGCCGAGATATTGAGGATGAAGTTCGGGGCCAGATCATGGAAATCTAGGCCATAGTAGAACATGAGCCCGCGGACAAATGGGTGGAGAGAAAAACCCAGTCCGTGGAGGAAGTGGGGAAGAAATACTACCCTCTCATGGGGCCTTGGGGTGGGGAGAAGCTGGCCCTCCTCAGGAAGCCGGTGCGCGATGTCTTTGGATAGGTATCCAGCCTTCCTTAGCCTTTTGACATGGCCCTCCGTGACGGAGGAGACCACCCACTTGCCTCCCGCTCTGGACATTGTTGGAGAAGGTTGAGGTAGGAAGTGCGGGCTTGGGTGCTGGAGCTCGGGTGCGCAGAAGATGGATAGGCAAAGAAGGAATAAGGCGTAGGTAAAAAGGTGGATCCTTATCCCCTTATATGAGCGGATGCGACTATGCGTCCCCACTAGCCTAGTAAAACTCGCTTGCCTCCCAAGCGCCGTGATAAATGGCACGGTTGGGTTACCCACGTCCGTATTGATGAGAATCCCGCAAATGGGGGACACGATCTCTGCTTTGACAAGACGTGCCAAGGAAACCACCTCACAAAACACGATGAGGTGGAAAAGTGAAAACGATTTGAATAAAGGCTTGGCCGTAGTGTGATGTCACGCTGCGGAATACGTCAGTAGATTAGATTTGTGTTAATATTATTCTCTCTGTGGCAATACGTGGAAACTTATTTTGCAGATCCGGACACTACTCTTGGTGTTTACAAAATTTTATGAAGAATTTGGAGGAGGAACCCGCCTTGCAATGCCGAAGACAATCTATGCGCCGGACTCGTCGTCATTGAAGCCTGGTTCAGGGGCTACTGAGGGAGTCCTGGATTAGGGGGTGTTTGGGTAGCCGGACTATACCTTTAGCCGGACTCCAGGACAATGAAGATACAAGATTGAAGACTTCGTCCCGTGTCCGGATGGGACTTTCCTTGGCGTGGAAGGCAAGCTTGGCGATGCGGATATTCAAGATCTCCTACCATTGTAACCGACTTTGTGTAACCCTAACCCTCTCCGGTGTCTATATAAACCGGAGGGTTTTAGTCCGTAGGACAACTTCATGATACAACAATCATACCATAGGCTAGCTTTTAGGGTTTAGCCTCCTTGATCTCGTGGTAGATCTACTCTTGTACTACCCATATCATCAATATTAATCAAGAAGGACGTAGGGTTTTACCTCCATCAAGAGGGCCCGGACCTGGGTAAAACATCGTGTTCCTTGCCTCATGTTACCATCCAGCCTAGACGCACAGTTCGGGACCCCCTACCCGAGCTCCGCCGGTTTAGACACCGACAAGGAGCACTTGACCTTGGAGTATGAGACTGAGCTTTTGTTTTGATAGCCTGGGTTTGGTGGGTGGGAAGATCCATTGCCACCTTTGCTCTTGTTGTGGAATTTTCACGGCAGATGTCCTAGCGAAAGGACTTAGTCGTAGGGCCATCGCATCTAGGAAGCTTAAAGGGGTTAATCGAGACAAAGGACACGAGAGGTTTTATACTAGTTCGTCCCCTTACGATGAAGGTAAAAGCCTACGTCTAGGTGTGTTTGGAATTGTTAGGGTTTCGAAGACCAGGGAGCGAATATGTCTTCCCTAGCTTCGAGTTGTTGTCTCTTGTTTCTCGCCCTAAGCCGCCGCCAGGTCGTCCCCCTTATATACACGGGTTGACGCCTGGCGGCCTACAGAGTCCCGGCTGGCTCATAAAATGTGTCCGACTCGGTGACTTATTTTATATGCCTTTCCTTACAAGTCTTTCTTTACATACGACGGTTTACAATATTGGGCCTGAAGCCACCTCTGGGCTTAGGCCTTCTATAGAACTTAATAAACTATCGCCTTCAATGTTACTGGGCTTCCTTTGTGACCCGCCATTGGGGCTAACCCGGCCCCTCCTGGGCGGGTCATACCAGGTAGCTATATCCCCAACATTAGGCCCCAGGTTGATTTTGAACTTTGTTCTTTGTCAATTTTCAATACGTAGACGAAATGCATCTTCCTCTCTTCGCAGAAATTTTTGTAACCCGCCATGACGTCATTTCTTGAAAACACGAAAAACTATTATGACGTCATCTCTCAACAGATCTTTATCCTTTAATGCCTTCCGAGAATCAAGGCGTCCGTTTAGTTGGATAATCATTATTCGGGTCTTCCTCAATTTTCGCGCCCGCCTGTTTGCTTATCCCCTTATAAATAGGCACGCCCCGGTCTTTTTCATTCTTCTCTCTTCTTCGTCTTCTACCTCTCGCAACCCCCGCTGCTACTCAAGCTCCGCCGCCGTCAGAGAGCACCTCACCTCCGTCGACTTTGGCCGCTGCATCAACTAGAATTGGTCTAGAGAATGGCGGCGACTCTCCGCGGAAGATTTGTGGTTGTAAGCGTTTCCCTTCTTGCTCCTCAGATCTGCATTAGGGCTTTCTAGGTTTCTGTGTGTTCTTCGTAGTTCATCACAGTTTCTTCGTCGTTCTTCCACTGCAGCCTCTTCTTGATCCAAAAGGAGATATATACTTGTGCGGTAGTTGTTTTGTGCCTACTCTCGATACTAGTAGATCCCTTTTCCCGGTATAAAGGCATCATTAGGACTCACGAACTCATCTGTGCTAGACTTTTAGATCTAGAATATTTTCCATTTTGAATAGCCATTTGATCTAGAATAATATCAAGCAATTAGGAAACTTATTTGTCTCAACACTTAGCCGAATCTGTTTTCTCAAATATCTGTAGTCATGGCGGCTTATTGCGCCGGCTTACTTTTCCTTATATGACATTAGCCCTTACTTAAGCCGCCATTACTCCTTTGTACCATCATCACTTAACTTCACCATTATCATTGAATTGAACCGGCATGTTGCTTTCTTTTCAGTTTGTCTTTTGAACATCATGCCGTCAAAAGCACCGACTGTCTGCAACTGGGTTCCCTCAACAGTAACTGAGGATAATTTGAAGGACTTCTTCTCCATAGGATTTTTGCCAGGGAAGAATGTTATGTCTTACCGTGCACCTGACCCGGTCGAGGAACGGCCTAACCCAAAAAACAGTGAAGTTATTGTGTTCTCTGACCACATGAATCGAGGTTTTTCACCACTCGGCTCAAAGTTCTTTAGAGACGTTCTTCATTTCTTCAAACTCCACCCTCAAGATCTTGGACCCAATTCCATATCCAATATCTGCAACTTCCATGTTCTCTGTGAAGTATATCTTCAAGAAGAACCGACTGTGGAACTCTTTAGAGAGTATTTTTATTTGAACCGCCAGAACGAGTACACCAATGACCCTAGCTTGGAACTTTGAGATATCTCAATTCAGCATCAACAGGGCGCCGTCTTCCCCCTAATAGTCTTGCCGAGTCATCCCAAAGACTGGAATCAGACTTGGTTCTATTGTCAAGGCACTTCACCAACAAATGAGAAGCCACTGCCGGGATATCGCGCAGAGCGTCTCGACTCAAAGTTTGCGCTCCCTGACAAACTCACTACCACCGAACGCAAGAAGCTTATTCCATCAATTAAAAGGATTAACGCCTTATTGGGGAACGGCTTAACCGGGGTTGACTTGACTTGTTGTTGGGTCTCATGGTGGGTCATCCCTCTAAGACGTCGATCCAAATTGATGTATGAATATGGTGGTGGCCCAAATGACTCTCTTCGTCACAGCTCCGTTCAACTTACTGAAGAAGATATTGTTTCAATGTCAACTCTTCTGGTGAACGGTAAATATGAAGACTGCAGTAAAGTCGGGTTAAACCCCTTCTGCAAACTTAACCCGGCGCATGAGGTAAGAACCCTCTGACCTTTTTCTCTTTGTATTCCTCTCGCAGTTTAAATACCTGCATGACTGTCGGTGTCAAAACCGGCGGATCTCGGGTAGGGGGTCCCGAACTGTGCGTCTAGGTCGGATGGTAACAGGAGGCAAGGAACACGATGTTTTACCCAGGTTCGGGCCCTCTTGATGGAGGTAAAACCCTAAGTCCTGCTTGATTAATATTGATGATATGGGTAGTACAAGAGTAGATCTACCACGAGATCAAGGAGGCTAAACCCTAAAAGCTAGCTTATGGTATGATTGTTGTATGATGAAGTTGTCCTACGGACTAAACCCTCCGGTTTATATAGACACCAGAGAGGGTTAGGGTTACACAAAGTCGGTTACAATGGTAGGAGATCTTGAATATTCGCATCGCCAAGCTTGCCTTCCACGCGAAGGAAACTCCCATCCGGACACGGGACGAAGTCTTCAATCTTGTATCTTCATAGTCCTAGAGTCCGGCTGAAGGTATAGTCCGGCTACCCGAACACCCCCTAATCCAGGACTCCCTCAGTAGCTCCTGAACCAGGCTTCAATGACGACGAGTCCGGCGCGTAGATTGTCTTCGGCATTGCAAGGCGGGTTCCTCCTCCAAATTCTTCATAAAAGTTTGTAAACACCAAGAGTAGTGTCCGGCTCTGCAAAATAAGTTTCCACGTATTGCCACAGAGAGAATAATATTAACACAAATCTAATCTGCTAACGTATTCTGCAGCGCGACATCACACTACGGCCAAGCCTTTATTCGAATCGTTTTCACTTTTCCACCTCATCGTGTTTTGCGAGGCGGTTTCCTTGGCACATCTTGTCAAAGCAGAGATCGTGTCCCCCATTTGCGGGATTCTCATCAATACGGACGTGGGTAACCCAACCGTGCCATTTATCACGGCGCTTGGGAGGCAAGCGAGTTTTACTAGGCTGGTGGGGATGCATAGTCGCATCCGCTCATATAAGGGGATAAGGATCCACCTTTTTACCTACGCCTTCTTCCTTCTTTGCCTATCCATCTTCTGCGCACCCGAGCTCTAGCGCCCAAGCCCGCACTTCCTACCTCAACCTTCTCCAATAATGTCCGGAGCGGGAGGCAAGTGGATGGTCTCCTCCGTCACGGAGGGCCATGTCAAAAGGCTAAGGAAGGCCGGATACCTGTCCAAAGACATCGCGCACCGGCTTCCTGAGGAGGGGCAGCTTCTACCCACCACAAGGCCCCATGAGAGGGTAGTATTTCTTCCCCACTTCCTAGGCGGACTGGGTTTTTCTCTCCACCCATTTGTCCGCGGGATCATGTTCTACTATGGCCTAGATTTCCACGATCTGGCCCCGAACATCATCCTCAATATCTCGGCGTTTATCGTCGTGTGTGAGGCTTTCCTCTGCATCCGCCCCCATTTCGGCCTCTGGCTCAAGACTTTCAACGTCAAGCCAAAGGTGGTGCGCAGCAACCAGGCGGAGTGCGGAGGTGCCATGGCGGGCAAAATAGCCAACGTGCTATGGCTCGAGGGCTCCTTCGTGGAGACCTTGAAGGGGTGGCAGTCAGGGTGGTTTTACAACATCGAGCCACACGATCCGAAGTGGATCGCAGCCCCTGAATTCCGATCCGGACCCCCTATGCGGCTCACGTCCTGGAAGGAGACGGGCTTGCCATGGGGCGATGAAGAAGAGGTGACCGGACTGCAAAAATGCACCCAGTCCCTGGTAAACAAGCAGCTCAAGCTTGTCAACATAGTCCAGGTCATGCTCGTCCGCCGGATCCTTCCATGTCAAGAACGGGATTTCAATTTGTGGGAGTTCAACCCGGCGCTGCACCGAACTCTGAGCAGGCTCTTCGACACGACATACGAAGATGTCTGGAAGGGGCTAACCAAAGGCGCCGAGGCTCCCACATCCGCCTCCGAAGACCGCGGATTCAGCTCGCAGCGTCCTGCTGGTGAGGTAAAATATTTTCATCTTTTGTAGGATGTTAAGTTTTCTTTATAGTTTGACTCTATGCGGGATCTAAACTCCCTCACCTTTGACAGGATTGGCAGGAGAAGTCCGGACTGATTAACTGTCCGGCTCCCTTGCCCGAAGACCCAGCCCCTGCTCTCCAAGTGAAGCTGCTGGTTCCGGCACCTTATGTGGTGCCGGAGAAGAAGGCCAAGAAGAAGAAGGCCACGGGGACTTGAAAGAGTTCCCGGCATATGGTGGTGTCGGACTCGTCGTCCGATGAGTCCGAGACGCACTCCTCCCGTGAAGACGAGGAGGAGGAAGAAGAGACCTCTCCCCCTCCAGCGGGGGGAGGAAAGAAGAGGAAGGCCGCCCTAGTAGGGGAGGCCGAAGGGTCCAAGAAGAGGAAAAACCCTCCGCCGGACTACGCCCCGACACCGACGAGGACGAAGAGGAGTGGCCGGACAAGGCCAAGCGTCCGGCGAAATCGTAAGTGTTCGGATACCAGAGTAACTCATGATATTCCTTTTGTTGCGCAGCTTCCCATAATGTCGAATATAATCATGCAGCCCGCCCAAGGACGGGCTCGACGAGTCGTCGAGCCGCTCCCTGGATTCATCGGACGTGAATTCAGTTCCGCCCGCTGCCTCCCCCTGTGCTGCGGATGACACCGAAGTGGCGTCGCGGCAAGCTCCGGGGCAAGAGGAGGTGGTCCAGGAGGAGCTGCGAGGCGACCTCCCGGACTCCAGGAGTAAAGGGGACAAGACCCCCCCAGGCCTCCAAGTCTGGCTTTAAGCCAGACACCGCGCCGGAATCATCAACGGTTCCGGACCGCGGCAGGCGAACTCCTGCCAAGAGGAGCAAGCCTATTGAGCTGGCGTCCTCCGTCCAACCAGAGGCGCCGGACAATCTGCTGGAGGTGCTTAAGGGCGCCTCCATCGACGAGGAGCACTGTGCCATCATGAGTACGATTGTCCAGAAGGTTCGGTCCGCCCAAAGCGGACTTACTGAAGCTTGCACTAGCTTTCTAACAGGCTTCGAGGTAAGTAGAAATACGTAAAAATATTACCGCATAGACAGTAGCCCCTGATGCTCTGTTTGGCGTTTGGAAAGAAAAGCCGAATAGAGGATCTATTAAATATCGCAGGAGTCTAACTAAAAAGGAGTCAATATACGTATGCAGGCTTCGCTGCTGGCCACCGCCGCACTGACTGCGGAGGTGGGTGCCCTGAAGCAGGGCCTCGAGTGGACCGAGCAAGAGCTCGGCCTTGCCAAACGACAGCTCGAGGAGAAAGAAGGTAAGAGATACCTTATAGAAAAAAATTCCTATAAGAAGACGCAATTGCAAAAAATGACAGGAGTATACTGCTTATTGTAGGGGCCACAACTGAGGTGGCGACCCTCAAGCAGGTGTTGTCCGAGGCCAAGAAGAGAGCGGCCACGGAGCACACCGAGAGGGAGAAATTTGAGGCGCAGGTCGGCGAGGTGCAGCAAGAGCTTCAGGCTCTCATGAAAAAACATGAGAGTTTGGAGCTCGACTTGAAGACGCGAGCGTCCGAGCTTGCTGCGGCCCTTAAAACTGCCAAATCTGCCAAGGCCGAAGCCCAGAAGGCCCTCCAGGAATTGGATGCGGTGAAAAAGATAGTGGCGGGTAAGGCATTCTCTATGCAAAGCAGACATATAAAAGTAAACTACTTGTTACTTACCCGAATCCGGAGCTCTCCAGGGGCATTCGCAGATCTTCCCCGCAGCGTATCTGATGCCGTCACATTCTACCGAGCCGAGGAAGGCAGCTCGACGGAGAAGGTGTTCTGGTCTCAGTACGCTGAGGCCGGACACCCTGTGCCCTTGAGCGACCAGCTGAAGCAGCTGGTCGAGCTCCACAAGGCGGCCGAACAGGCCCTGAAGGGCTTCATAGCTCGGCTGTGGCCTAGAGAGGCCCTGCCTGGGAGCTACTTCGGACTGGTGCGGCGGCTGGTGGAGGCTTCTCCAAGGCTCGAGATCATCAAGCGCTCCGTCTGCATCGAAGGTGCCCGTAGGGCCCTTGCCCGTGCAAAGGTGCACTGGGGTAAGCTGGACGGTGAGAAGCTTGTGAGGGACGGGCCGCCGCCGGGGAAGGAGCATCGCAAGCCCGAGAACTATTACAAGGATGTTCTGGCCGGTGCCCGCCTTATGGCGGATGAAAGCACCAAGGATGTAATTTTTGAATGAACTCGCTCGTGTTATCCTGTGCGCTGAAAACTTGTTCATATGCGCTAATCAATGCTTGAATTTAAAATATTACTTTCTGTGCGGCCGTTTATCAAAAAATTGAGAGATGGCCAGTCGTCGGCTTCTGCCCCCATGCCACTAGTGCTGGGGTGTTCGGGATAAACCTGAGCGCTCTTTTCCCCATGATTGGGTCCGTCGAGGGAGGCGCTCAGCACAACGAACAAGGCAATCGGACTATAATGCTTGAACACTCTCACTTAGCCATAGAACTCTATAATTTTAAATTTCGGCGAAGCCCCTAGTATTCGGAAGACCGAGTTCGGGGCGCTATCCACGCCTTGGCCGAACAAAGCCGGTTCCTCGCTCGAAGCGGCATAAGTCTTTAAGGACTCGAAAAACCTCTCGAACAGCGACCGGTCTCTCGCCTCATCATGACAGTCAGTTTTAGCTTTCTCTACTGAGGTGCTCAGCCCAGCTCAATTGGGGCACAATCGCAGTAGTTCTCCTAGTGCTACCTTAGCCGATATAGCGGAACATAAGGCACCAAAACATAGGAGCCGGGCAAACCCAACTATTGACCCAAATCATGATTCGGAGCCGATGCATATAGTGCTATAAGTTCGGGGTGCCACACTTGTGAAAGTGTACGGACTTCTCACACCATATTGATGGGTACTGAAGCCCCTGGCGTATTTTTGTCGTACCACAGTGTACGGATGCAACATGTTATTGATAAACATATATATAAAAAGAGGATAATGCAAAAAATAGACAAAAAGCTATGCATTGTTTATAGAAAGGCCGCTATGAAAGCGGAACGATACAAATAGTGTGATAAGCAAAAGAAATTGGACTATTTAACATGTCCTGGCCAGGGGCAGGCCGCGAAATTGTATTAAAAAACAGGTATACTGCTCGCAGTAGAGACCACCTGGGAGTTCCATAATGCGGCGTGGCTTGTCTGCTTTCCTGGATCTTGCATCGTTTGTGCGGCAGTTGAATTGCCGAACGGGTCATCCAAAGTATGGAGTCCCGAGAGTAAGAGAAAAAAAGAGAAAAAAAGGAATCCGGCAGCCCCTGGTGCGGTTTAAGCCGTATTTCGGGCGTGCCGTGATAGTTCCCCTTCCCCTGTGCCCATGGTATTTCCAAAGCGTAGTTATGTACGCGAAGCACTGGTTTCGCTATATCGCGAGGGCTAGGGTTGGGGCCGCATTGCTACGCAAGCTCAGAACATGCCAGGCGGTCTTGTTGTAGGGTACTCCGGGCGCGCTTGACAGTGTCCTGCTTTTTGAAGGCCGATCTGGAGAACTGCCTGGAGAGGCTGCTTTGTACTTCTGCTGCGAGCGCTGCCATGTGCTCCTCCATTCGGAGGGAGCGTTCAGTGTTCCCATTGACCGTGATTACTCCTCTAGGGCCTGGCATCTTGAGCTTGAGGTATGCATAGTGCGGTACTGCGTTGAATTTTGCAAATGCGGTTCGCCCGAGCAGTGCGTCATAGCCACTATGGAACGGGACTATGTCGAAGGTTAACTCCTCGTTTCGGAAGTTATCCGGAGATCCGAAGACCACTTCCAGTGTGACTGAGCATGTACAGTTGGCTTCTACACCTGGTATGACGCCTTTAAAGGTCGTTTTGGTGGGCTTGATCCTCGAGGGACCTATGCCCATTTTTCGCATTGTATCCTGGTAAAGCAGGTTCAGGCTGCTGCCGCCGTCCATGAGAACTCTTGTGAGATGAAATCCGTCAATGATTGGGTCTAGAACCAATGCGGCAAAGCCGCCGTGACGGATGCTAGTGGGGTGGTCCCTTCGATCAAAGGTGATCGGGCAGGAGGACCATGGGTTGAACTTTGGGGCGATTGGCTCCATCGCATATACGTCCCGTAACGCACGCTTCCGCTCCCTCTTGGGGATGTGGGTTGCGTATATCATGTTCACCGTCCGCACTTGCGGGGGAAATCCCTTCTGTCCACCGTTGTTCGGCTCCTGGGCTCCTCGTTGTCGCTATACAGCCCCTTGTCTTAGTTTTCAGCTCTTAACTTACTTGCCTGCCTGAACACCCAACAATCCCTGTTGGTGTGATTGGCTGGCTTTTAGGGGGTGCCATGTATCTCGCACAAGCGGTCGAGTATTCGGTCCAAACTGGACGGGCCTTGAGTATTTCTTTTGAATGGCTTTTTCCGTTGACCGGATTTGTAGCCTTGGAATCCGGCATTAACTGCCGTATCCTCGTTGCTGTCGCTGTTAATGCGGCGCTTTTGTTTGTTCCGACGCGACCTGTCGCTTTTTTCCTTGGTATTCAAATTACCAGGGTTCTTGGTTAAATTGTTGCTGCGAGCTAGCCAACTGTCTTCTCCCGCGCAAAAGCGGGTCATGAGTGTCGTGAGGGCTGCCATAGATTTCGGCTTTTCCTGTCCCAGGTGCCGGGCAAGCCACTCGTCACGGATATTATGCTTGAAGGCCGCTAAGGCCTCTGCGTCCGGACAGTCGACTATCTGGTTTTTCTTTGTTAGGAACCGTGTCCAGAATTGCCTGGCCGATTCCTCTGGCTGCTGAATTATGTGGCTTAGGTCATCAGCGTCCGGTGGTCGCACATAAGTGCCCTAGAAGTTGTCAAGGAATGCGGCTTCCAGGTCCTCCCAAGAACCGATTGAGTCTGCTGGCAAGTTGTTAAGCCAATGCCAGGCCGGTCCCTTAAGTTTGAGTGGGAGGTATTTGATGGCGTGTAGATCATCACCGCGGGCCATGTGGATATGAAGGAGATAATCCTCGATCCATACCGCAGGATCTGTTGTGCCATCGTATGATTCGATGTTTACGGGTTTGAAGCCCTCAGGGATTTTATGATCCATTACTTCATCTATGAAGCATAGTGGGTGTGCGGCGCCTCTGTATTGGGCTATATCGCGACGCAGCTCGAAGGAGCTTTGTCTGTTGAGTTCGGCCTGGCCGGATTTATTGCATCCGGAGTGACGATCACCGTCACGTGCCGTGGGGCGCCTACGCGAACCATAGATCGATCTTGTTTGCCTTGCCTTGTCCTCCAGTATGTCGCGCAGGTCGGGCGCATTTTCCCGTGCCTTAGTATGCTTGGCGCGGTGTCGGGGCATGGCTTGAGTGGAGGGCCAAGAGGCCTCTCTGTCGCGGCCACGAGGTGGCCGGTCGGCCATGTCATGCGTTGGTGATGTAGGTGCTTCCTCCTCTAGTCGGGGTAGCAGCCTGCGCTTTGGGTAACTCTTGGAGGGGCGTTCGAGTTCGTACTCTTCGGCCGCAAGGAGTTCAGTCCATCTGTCAGCTAGCAAATCCTGATCAGCTCTAAGCTGTTGCTGCTTTTTCTTGAGGCTGCTTGCCGTGGCCATAAGCCTGCGTTTAAAACGCTCTTGTTTGGCGAGATCCTCTAGCACGATGAACTCGTCGTCATCGAGGCTTCCCTCGTCTTCGGAGGGAGGCGTATAATTATCGTCCTCAACCTCTTGGTCCACCGCCCTCTCGTGAGGGCTGGCTTCTCTGTCCTCCTGTGCTAAATCTTGCTGGAGGGGGTGTTCTTCGGCGCTATCCGGAGTAGTATTATCTCCCGTGCCGGAATCACCGTTTTTTCTTTGGCGGGATTTAGAGCGGCATCGCTGACGCCGGCGCTTGGGCTGTTTCTTAGAGGTATCGTCCCCCGCTATTCCATCGCCATCTCCATCCTTTGGAGTGTCCACCATATATATGTCATATGACGAGGTGGCCTTCCAGCGCCCTACAGGTGCTGGTTCTTGTTCGTCTCCTGCATCGTCGTCCATGCCGTCGATGTCTTCAGAGTCGAAGTCAAGCATGTCGGTTAAGTCGTCGACAGTGGCTACGAAGTGGGTGGTGGGCGGGTTTTGAATTTCTTCATCGTCCATATCCCAACCTTGCTGACCGTAGTCCAGCCAGGGCTCTCCTGATAAAGAGAGAGATTTTAGAGAATTCAGTATGTCGCCGAAGGGCGAGTGATGAAAGATGTCTGCGGCGGTGAACTCCATTATCGGCACCCAATCGGATTCGATCGGCAGGGGCGAGGGGGGCTCGGAGTTTGGAAAGGAATCCGGCTCCTCAGAGTCACGGGCCATGCAGAGTGCGGGGCTGGAGTTCGGCTCGATCGCCTCTGAGATCACAGCCCCTGAGGCAGCGCCAACCGCTGATCCTCGATCGATGCAGTAGGATCTGAATCAATGGTCGGAACCGATGCGTGTGCGGCCTGCAAGGCGCTGTTCGGCGGCAGAGCTATATCATGCCCATCGAGACAGTGCGGCGCGCTTGGCTGTGGCTCGAATCCATCGAAGATCAAGTCCCCGCGGATGTCAGCCGTGTAGTTTAGGCTTCCAAACCTGACCTGATGGCCAGGGGCGTAGCTTTCGATCTGCTCAAGGTGGCCAAGCGAATTGGCCCGGAGTGCGAAGCCGCCGAAGACGAAGATATGTCCGGGGAGAAAAGTCTCACCCTGGACTGCATCGTTGTTGATGATCGAAGGAGCCGTTGGGCCTAAAAGCGACGACATAGAGGAACTCTCAATGAAAGCACCAATGTCGGTGTCAAAACCGGCGGATCTCGGGTAGGGGGTCTCGAACTGTGCGTCTAGGCCGGATGGTAACAGGAGGAAAGGAACACGATGTTTTACCCAGGTTCGGGCCCTCTTGATGGAGGTAAAACCCTATGTCCTGCTTGATTAATATTGATGATATGGGTAGTACAAGAGTAGATCTACCACGAGATCAAGGAGGCTAAACCCTAAAAGCTAGCCTATGGTATGATTGTTGTATGATGAAGTTGTCCTACGGACTAAACCCTCCGGTTTATATAGACACCGGAGAGGGTTAGGGTTACACAAAGTCGGTTACAATGGTAGGAGATCTTGAATATCCGCATCGCCAAGCTTGCCTTCCACGCCAAGGAAAGTCCCATCCGGACACGGGACGAAATCTTCAATCTTGTATCTTCATAGTCCTGGAGTCCGGCTGAAGGTATAGTCCGGCTACCTGAACACCCCCTAATCCAGGACTCCCTCAATGACCTTTTGTCTTGTTTACTTGTTTACAGGCCAAATCTGACTTCTGGAAAGCCAAGTATGACCATGAAGCCGCCAAGAAGGCTAGAGCCGCCGCCATGACCGCCAAGAAGACGACCCTGAGGTCTAAAAAGAAAAAGAAGAGCACCGCTGAGGACCTGTTAAAGCTTGACGATGATACTTCTGAGTCGGAGGTAGCCCTTAACTCCCTTGGCCAGTTTTTTAACAACCTTATTGACACTGATTATTGCCAGGACGACACGGGGGCCAGTCAGGCCGGAGAAGAAGAGGTAATTATTTCCTCCGACTCATACCATTTTCCGAGACAGAAACTTCGACTGGTAACCCGAAAAGTAAGGTTTTCGCACCCTTTGGCTTATTTGGACCCTCATTTTCTTTTGGAAAAGCAGCAACACGAGAGCCGTCGTAAAGCCCTGAACAATGATGAGCCGCCTTTTATTGTACAACAAACTCCTCAAAAACGCCAAAATGAGGTCTCTTTTATATTCCTCTTTGGTTTTCATTAATGAATCTATTATCTTGTGTTACTGACGTTATTTGCCCTTTGAAGGAGGTTTGTCGCTCTTCTGGCGACTCATCTCAGACGCAATTTCCGGCCTTCAAGACTGCCCCTAGGTAAGGAAAAAATCATCTTTCCTCTGTGTCTTTAAAAATTGCACCGTTGCACTAATTGTCTTATAAAATCTTTCTTAGTGGCCAAGCCAAATCCAAGAAGGCCAAAGTGCTTAAACCGGTGGAAGACCCGTCAGTTCTTGCACCTGAACCGGCTATGCCAACTTCTCCCCCTCAAACTGAAGCACCAGAAGATCCGGTTGTGACAGCTCAATCGGACCCTCCTAAACCGTCAGCTGATGAGACCACTCTCAACCCGGCTATAACTGAACCATCCAGTTCAACTAACCCACCGACAACCTTTGACACTGACGTCTTGATTACTGGTAGCCGGTTTGTTGAGCCAGGGAACCCCACCATATTAGCTCGACACACTACTAAACAAGAAGCCTTAGAGAAGCAGAATGTGCGGTTTGATGTCTCCCATTACACCCATCTCAATGTCAATGACGTGTTGTCCAGCTATCTCAGCCATGTGCACTCCAGCCGTGACTCGGAAATCGAGATGGTCAAGCAAATGCATATGAAGTATGAGGTATGCTCTTCCGGCTTACTTATATTCTGCCAGCCCCCAAGTCTTTAGATTATGATAAAACCTGAATGATCTGTAGACTTATGATATAGGCTAAAGCTTTACCTTTAGATTTTTCTGAAAGTCCAATAAAGTAGTATAAACTTCACCTGTAGTCCCCAAGGGCCGGTTCACTTGATCATAAATGGGCCGGTACTTAATTTCATAATTGTCTTGTGCCGAACCCAGCAAATATTGTAATCCGGCTTAATCTTGAGAGACTTTCTGAATATCATGCATTAGCCCCCAAGTGCCAAGTGCTGTTACTTTGTAAGGTACTTGGGACTTGAAATATATTAGAGTCATAAGAAATTGTTTTGGCATACATTAGCCCCCAAGTGTCAAGTGGTTTTGCAGTGCAAAGTACTTGAGACTTGAATCTTGAACTTTTAGTTTAAACCTTGACACACCTGTGTATGTTTTGTAGAACGCCTTATCTGAATTGTGTTCCCAATTAACTGACGCCAAGACCCGGCTGGCGGATCAAGAGGCAGAAATGAAGTCTGCTGACTCTAAACTTCAATAAAGTCTTGCTGAGACAGAAAAACTAAAAACCAGCTTGACTGCGAAAAAGAAATCCTGGGCTGAAGAAAAGACGCTGCTGACACAATGCGTCGAAAAAGCTGATGCGGCTCCTGAGGAGGTTACCACGGAGCTGACCGGTTTAAAGAACCGGGTGTCTCAAATGGTTTCCGCCATCTTTGGTAAGCCATCTGTACAGATCCTTTATACCTTCTTTTGACCCGGAATATAAACCGCCAGCTGACCCCTTGTTTACAAAATATATGCAGGCCCGCGAAGCAAGAATCTGAGCCAAGATAATGTGACTAAACTGAAGGCGGTCTATACCTTAGTGGAGTAGTTGTACACTAGCGCTCAACGAGCACTTGCTGCTATCTCTCCTGCCAATCAAGGACCCAACCGGCTCAGTGATGTCTTGAAAAAGTTTTCAATCTTACCCGCCAGGTTCCAAGAAGTCAAACGATCCTATGCCAGAGCCGGAGCCTTGACTACCCTGAGCCGCTCCAAAGCCTGGGTGCCAGATCTAGACCCGGCGGATGTAGCCAGGGGGTATACTATCGTGAAGGAAGACGGGACTCTATTTGAGCAGGATGACTTTGTTGCTTGTGTGAGGGGATTTCGACCTCAGGCTACCATTCTTGGAGATGAAACCAATATTGACAAATATCAGCCGAGTTTTGATTTGGAGAATAAGAAGATGGCAACTCCCTCTTACAAGGTGACAGATCTAATCCCGTCGGTTCGTCAACATACATTTGCTCCGGAAGTTGATCCGGCTGGCCTGATTGATTAAGAAGCAGAATTCATTGTCGTGAACGGTTTTGACTAGTCAAAACCCAGCTTCCAATCAGCAGAAGGAGGTGAACTGGCAAGGGAAGAGTGAGAACCATCTTCCTTGGCTCTTTAGAGCCTTGTAATAGATTTAGCTTGAAACAACCGCATACTTTGCCTATGCCATCGTGCATAAGATGCCGTGTGTGACTCTTTGCTTCCTGATGTCAATATATGCGTCACATTTATGGTTATCTCTGTAATATTTCGGCTCTGTTCCTGTAGAAAAGGAAAAAACTGGCTTGGCGGTTTAGCACCGAACGGGTCAGAACACCCGGTATATAACCAATGGTTTATCATAGTAGAAGAAACAGAAACAGATGCGAAAATAGACAAGGTTGAAACAACCTTTGATTAACACAGAAGCAATTGTTCATAAATAACAGTCACACCTGTATTTTGTACCTCTGGACCACCGGTTTATATGACCCGGGTGATGAGGTTGATGATCCAATCCATTTTTGAGAAGTCAATGCTTCTTCATGCCTGATGATCATCATGCCTGGGCGGCTTATTGTCAAATAGTCAAGCCGGTGAAAAGACTGTGCTGATCCTTTAAAATTGAGACAATAAAAGACCGGTAAGGCAAAATAGTAGTTTTCAATATAAATTAACTTTGTAACTGAAAGTTGGGGGTTTCTGATTCGAATACGATCAATAAACCGAACCAAAGGGGTTAAGCTAAGATTCGAATACGATCATATAGCCCCCAGTGGCTTTGGTGTTGCGCCGATCAAGAGGGTACCGACAGTTATGTTCTCTTTGGTTCGAATACGACCTATGTTTGAACAGGAAGCCCCCAAATGACCTTGAGAGATTTTTAACGACCCTGATTCGAATACGATCCAAGTCGGACCCAAAAGGGGTTAAGCTATGATTCGGATACGATCAAGAAGCCCCCTAGTGAGTTTGGCTTTGAGCCGATCAAGAGGGTTACGACAGCTATGTTCTCTTTGGTTCAAATATGACCTATGTTTGAATAGGAAGCCCCCAAGTGATCATGAGGTTTACAGCTAGATTCGAATACGATCATAAGCCGGACCAAAAAGGTTAGACTTGATTCGGATATGATCAGCTCCTTAATAGTCATTTTTTTAAAAAGAGTAAAGATATATAATCTTTGAAAGGGAAAAGGACAGAGGTCATACTTTATTACTTATCATAGTATATACAACGTCAAAGTATGTACATGACGAGAGCCGGTGGCTCAGGTGTAGTATGGCCGAAGTTGAGCAATGTTCCACGGCCGGCGGGTCTCCTCCTCCGACTTACGTGAGTCTTTGTGTTCTCGGATATCGATGAGGTAATATGATCCATTGTTTAAATTCTTGCTGACCATAAAGGGTCCTTCCCAAGGCGGGGATAGCTTGTGTGCATCTGACGGATCCTGGATGAGCCGGAGCACCAGGTCACCTTCTTGAAAAGTCCTAGACTTAACCCGGCGGCTGTGATAACGGCGCAGGTCTTGTTGATAAATTGCTGATCGAGCCACTGCTAAGTCTCTCTCCTCATCTAACAAGTCAAGTGCATCATGTCGGGCTTGTTCATTATTAGCTTCAAAGTAAGCCGCCACACGAGGTGAGTCATGATGGATGTCGCAAGGCAGCACCGCTTTCGCTCCATAAACCATGAAGAAAGGTGTTTAACCTATAGACCTGTTACGGGTGGTGTTGATACTCCACAGCACTGAGGGTAACTCCTCTACCCAACAACCCAGCGTCTGTTGCAAGGGAACCATAAGCCGGGGCTTGAGACCTTTTAAGATTTCCTGATTTGCTCTCTCAGCCTGACCATTGGATTGGGGGTGAGCTACAGAAGAAACATCAAGCCAGATATGCTCACGTTGACAAAACTCCTCCATAGCCCCTTGGGACAAATTAGTGCCATTGTCAGTGATAATGCTGTGTGGGAAACCAAAGCGAAAGATCGCCTTTTTCATGAACTGAACCGCCGTGGCTGCATCACACTTACTCACTGGCTCTGCCTCCACCCATTTTGTGAATTTGTCAACTGCCACTAAAAGATGTGTCTTTTTATCCTTGGACCTTTTGAAAGGTACAACCATGTCAAATCCCCAGACTGCAAATGGCCAAGTGATTGGAATCGTCCACAATTCCTAAGCCGGCACATGCGCTCGTCGTGCAAATTTTTGACATCCATCACATCTACTGACCAGATCTTCTGCATCAGTGTGAGCCGTCAACCAGTAAAAACCATGACGAAAAGCCTTGGCCACAAGAGATTTTGACCCGGCGTGATGAACACAATCCCCTTCATGGATCTCACGAAGTATTTCTTGGCCTTCTTCAGGAGAAACACACCGTTGAAACGCTCCAGTGGCACTGCGATGGTATAACTCTCCATCAGAAATCGTCATTGACTTGGACCGCCAGGTTATCTGTCGGGCCAGGGTCTCATCCTCTGGCAACTCGCCTCGGGTCATGTAAGCCAAGAACGGTACTGTCCAATCTGGGATGACGTGGAGAGCCACCACCAACTGTGCCTCCGGGTCAGGAACGGCCAAATCTTCCTCTGTAGGTAACTTAACAGACGGGTTATGCAAAACATCCAAAAAGGTGTTAGGTGGCACCGGCTTCAGCTGAGACCCCAACCGGCTTAAGGCATCAGCCGCTTCATTCTTTCTACGGTCAATGTGTTCCACTTGATAACCTTTAAAATGTCCAGCAACAGCGTCGACCTCACGGCGATAAGCCGCCATGAGAGGGTCCTTGGAATCCCACTTGCCTGATACCTGTTGAGCCACCAAATATGAATCGCCAAGGCACCGGACCCGGCTTAGACTCATTTCTTTAGCCATTCGAAAACCATGGAGCAAGGCTTCATATTCTGCTGCGTTGTTAGTACAAGGAAACATCAATCGCAACACATAACAAAATTTGTCACCCCGAGGGGAAGTTAATAGAACTCCAGCCCCCAAGCCTTCCAACTGTATGGACCCATCAAAGTGAATTGTCCAATATGTGTTGTCTGGTTTCTCCTCTGGCATTTGCATCTCTGTCCGGTCATTAATAAAGTCAACTAGCGCTTGAGATTTGATCGCAGTACGTGGCACATACTTCAACCCATGAGACCCAAGTTCAATGGCCCACTTGGCGACTCGTCCAGTAGCTTCTCTATTTGAATGATGTCTCCCAAAGGAGCAGAGCTAACCATAGTGATTCGGTGACCCTGAAAGTAATGTTTGAGCTTCCGGCTTGCCATGAACACCCCATAAACGAGCTTCTGCCAATGTGGATATCTTTGTTTGGATTCAATCAACACCTCACTGACGTAGTAAACTGGTCGTTGGACCGGATGTTCCTTGCCAGCCTCCTTGTGTTCCACCACAATCGCCACACTAACAACTCGTGAGTTAGTGGCTACATATAACAATAGCGGCTCTTTCTCAACCGGAGCAGCAAGAACCGGCGGTTTAGCAAGCTGTTTCTTCAGATCCTCAAAGGCAGAATTTGCAGCTTGACTCCAAACAAAGTCATCCGTCCTTTTCATCATCTGATACAAAGGCATCGCCTTCTCCCCTAACCGGCTTAAGAACCGGCTCAGAGCAGCAACATGACCCGCCAGCCATTGAATGTCATTGATGCATGTTGGTTTGGCCAGGGATGTGATTGCCTTAATTTTCTCCGGGTTAGCTTCAATACCTCGGTTGGACATCAAAAAACCCAAGAGTTTGCCAGCTGGGACTCCAAAAACACACTTGACCGGGTTAAGCATCATTTTGTAGACCCGGAGGTTATCAAAGGTCTCCTTCAGATCTGTTACCAAGGTTTCCTCTTTTCTGGAATTCACCACTATATCATCCACATAAGCATGAACATTACGCCCAATCTGATTGTGAAGGAAATTCTGCACACACCGTTGATAAGTCGCCTGGGCGCTCTTAAGCCCAAAAGGCATAGACACATAGCAGAAGGCTCCAAACAAAGTGATGAAAGTTGTCTTGTCCTGGTCCTTGACTGCCATCTTGATCTGATGATAACCTGAATAAGCATCCATAAAACTCAAACGCTCACAACCCGCCGTAGCATCAATGATTTGATCAATATGAGGGAGAGCAAAAGGGTCAGCTGGACAAGCTTTGTTTAAATCGGTGTAATCCACACACATATGCCAGGTGCCGTTCTTCTTGAGTACAAGCACCGGGTTAGCCAACCACTCTAGGTGAAAGACTTCAATGATCAACCCGGCTGCCGAGAGCCAGGCCACCTCTTCTCCAATGGCCTTGCGCCTTTCCTCGTTAAACCATCGGAGAAACTGCCTGACCGACTTAAACTTCGGATCAATATTAAGAGTGTGCTCAGCGAGTTCTCTCGGGACACCCGGCATGTCAGAAAGTTTCCATGCAAAGATGTCTCGGTTCTCACGGATGAACTCGATGAGCGCGCTTTCCTATTTTGGATCCAAGTTGGCACTGATGATGAACTGAATGGATGAGTCGTCGGGCACAAAATCAACCGTCTTGGTGTCGTCAGCTGACTTGAACTTCAACACCGGTTCATGCTCCGTTGTTGGCTTCTTTAAAGACGTCATGTCTGCCGGGTCAACATTATCTTTATAAAACTTTAACTCCTCTGTTGCACAAACAGACTCAGCGTAAGCGGCATCTCCTTCTTCACACTCCAGGGCTATTTTCCGGCTTCCATGTACTGTACTGGTGCCTTTATAACCCAGCATCTTGAGTTGCAGATACACATAACATGGTCGAGCCATGAATTTGGCGTAAGCTGGCCGTCCAAACAGAGCATGATATGGGCTTTTGATCTTAACCACCTCAAAAGTTAACTTCTCAGCCCTGGAATCATATTCATCCCCAAAGGCTACTTCCAGCTCAACCTTTACAACTGGGTATGCCGACTTGCCAGGCACAACACCGTGAAAAACAGTATTGGATTGCTTAAGACTCTTATCAGCCAATCCCATCCAACGGAACGTCTCATAGTAGAGGATGTTGATGCTACTGCCTCCATCCATGAGCACTTTAGTAAATTTATATCCACCAACCTGAGGTGCCACTACCAAGGCTAGGTGACCCGGATTATCAACCCGGGGAGGATGATCTTCTCTGCTCCACACAATAGGCTGTTCAGACCACCTCAAATAACGTGGAATCGCCGGCTCAACGGCATTGACAGCCCTCTTATGATGCTTCTGGTCCCTCTTGCATAAACTAGTGGTAAATACATGGTATTGCCCACTATTCAACTATTTTACGCTGCTCTGATATTCGGACTATTGATGTTGATTACCTTGGCTGGATTGTGGATTATAACCTCCCTGGTTACCCGGCTGGCCCTGACCGTGAAAACCGCCTCCACCTGAACCGGCGCCCGGGCCATGAAAGCCGCCTCCGCCTGAACCACCGCCAGGCCCGTGACTTCCATCAAATGTGTTTGAATTTTTAAATGCCTTCATGATTGTACAACCCTTCCACAGATGGGTGGCTGGCTTCTCCCGGGTGATGTGTCTTGGGCAAGGTTCATTCAATAGTTGCTTGAGGGTGGGACCTGACCCGCCTGACCGAGGGGGTTGCCTACCCTTGCGCCGTTGATTGTTTCCCTGTGCATTGGTGTTAGCCACAAATTCGTCAGCCTTACGTTTATTACCTCCTTGATTTGTCGGGTTATGCTGGTGACCCTTTCCGTTGCCGTTCTTCTTTCCCTTCCCTATTTTTTCTTCATCAGACACGGGATCCTTGGTACTGTCAGAATCAGCATACTTGACCAGAGCCGCCATCAACTGGCCCATGTCATTACAGTCACGCTTGAGCCGCCCCAGCTTCTGCTTCAGAGGTTCAAAACGGCAATTTTTCTCCAACATTAAGACTGCCGAGCCAGCATCCATCTTATCAGATGAATGTATTATCTCCTTGACCCGGCGCACCCAATGGGTTGTGGACTCCCCTTCCTCTTGCTTACAATTAGTCAGGTCCACGATTGACATAGGTTGCTTACATGTGTCTTTGAAGTTCTGAATGAACCGGGCCTTCAACTCCGCCCATGAGCCGATGGAATTGGGTGGCAACCCTTTCAACCAAGTGCGAGCCGTTCCATCTAACATCATGGTGAAGTACTTAGCCATTGCTGCGTCGCTGACCTCCAACAGCTCCATTGCCATCTCATAACTCTCAATCCATGCCCCAGGCTGCAAATCGGCCGTGTAGTTAGGCACTTTGCGAGGCCCCTTGAAGTCTTTTGGTAAGCGCTCATTACGTATAGCCAGCACCAGGCAAGGAACACCTCTGTTCTTGTGGCTACTCCAGCCTCAACAGAGGTTGCTGGATAAGCTGGAAAAGTTTGATGAGCCGCCTGCTCAGCTGCCAGTTGAACCGCCCGCTCAGCCTCTTGTTGGATCCTCTCCTGATCCGCTAAGTGAAGGGTTCCAGCCTGCACCGGCTCATGCCTGCGCGGTTGGTTACGGCGTTGAGCTTTGCTTGACATATCAGCTGAGTCCATATGCCTGCTATAGCTCGGGCTCTGGCTCGGTCGAGGGGTTGAATGGATTCTGTCTCGACTGTAAGAGTACGCATCCTGCTACGCCAGAGCCGTCTGAAGAAGTTCTCTCACCCTTCGTGTTTCGATTGCTGCTAGAGAGTCGCCTTCCATCGGGAGAGCCGCCAAACGAGCCGACGCAGCAATGAGGTTTTCCAAAGGATTGGAGAAGTGACCTAGTGGTGTTGGCGCATAATGAGGTGGAGCGGTATACATACGAAGTGGTTCCATGGCCTGTGGCTGAACCGGTGCTTCGGGTGTCGTGATCCGATTTGCCTCTGGCGGGTTATTTGGACCGGCCCCGGGTGTATGGAAAAGGTTCCTAGGATTGAGCGTCAGAGCTAGACGTGAATGAGTTTTTTGATGCCTTCTTCTCATGACCTCGTTTGACGCGTTCAGATCCACCGAGAGCCGGAATGTCTCCGCTTGAAGCTGCTGAGCACGAGCGTCCAAAGTTGCCCGCTCCGCGACCATCCTGACCTCTTTTGTTGCTAATTTTTCCTTGGCCTGTGCCATCTCTTCGCGTACCCGTGCCACCTCCGCGTCATGCTGAGCTTTATCCACCGGCTCTACCACGGCAGTCAACAGAGACGTCAGCTTATCCATGAGGTCCATTAGCATCTGAGCCGGGGTGCGCACGGGTCTCCTGGTCTGGCTGCTGCCGACCCGGTGGTTGTTGCTGCTGCAGCCATGGCGTTCTGCCCGGGCAGAGTGTCTGCCATGAAGACTCCAGCTCGATTCGGCGGCTCAAAGGGGTCCGGAATACTGCTGCCATCGGAACAGCCCCCAAGCATGCCATCATGCAGCTGATACAAAGAATCCATCTCACCTGTTGATGACGTAGCGTCAGAACAGATGGCCATCTCACCGCCATCCACTGATCCTTTAGAGTATTCACTGCCGTGGACACAACCCACGAAGGCATGCCTCACGGCAGGTTGAACCCGGGCGGATCTCGCGTGCTGAGCCGCCTCGACGAGGTTGGTGTGGACGTCCGGCTCCGGGCCCGATTCGCTGATCCGGCCGATGAAGACATGAATTCCGCCGAAGGGGACCCGGTACCCGTAGTCAATTGAGCCGGCCTCGAGGCCCTAGCCTTCGTTGTCGATGTAGAGCTTGCCGTGACGACTCTTGGTCATCCGGCCCACAACGTATCCCTTGAGCCCTTCGAAGTTGCCCTTCAAGAACTCAAATCCATCGTGCGCTGGCCCCATGGTGGGCGCCAACTGTCGTGGAATTTTCACGGCAGATGTCCTAGCGAAAGGACTTAGTCGTAGGGCCATCGCAACTAGGAAGCTTAAAGGGTTTAATCGGGACAAAGGACATGAGAGGTTTTATACTAGTTTGGCCCCTTACGAGTCTTTTATATGCCTTTCCTTACAAGTCTTTCCTTACATACGGCGGTTTACAATATTGGGCCTTAAGCCGCCTCTGGGCTTAGGCCTTCTATAAACCTTAATAAACTATCGCCTTGAATGTTACTGAGCTTCCTTTGTGACCCGCCATTGGGGCTGACCCGGCCCCTCCTGGGCGGGTCATACCTGGTAGCTATATCCCCAACAACTCTTCTGCTAATAAGGCTGACGAAACGGAGGAGGAGGAGGCAACCAGAACTTCTGTTGCTTAGCTGCCACTTGAGTTAAAGAAGAAGATTGAACTGCATCCCTGACTCTCTTCTTAGAAGCATCACACTTAATCTGAGCGGCTTCTTGCTTTAGTGCCATGTTGTAGAATTCATCATACTTAGTCGGCTCAAGAAGCACGAGAGCTAATTGCAGCTCTTCTCTGAGGCCACCTCTGAACTGATAAATCATACTCTTTTCATCAGGGACGTCTTGTTTAGCGAAGCGAGCGAGTTTATGAAACTAGATATGGTATTGATACACGGACATGCCGCCTTGCTTGAGATTGCGGAACTCCCCACGCTTACTCTCAGGAACACTTTGTGGAATGTGATGAGCTTTAAAGTCTCGGCGGAAATCATCCCAGGTAATCACACGACCTCCTCTGGAATCTCTGTATTGTTGATACCACTCAGTAGCTTGGTCTTTGAGCTGAAATGAAGCAAACTTGACAAAGTCCTCAGGCCTGACATTGCTACACTCAAAATGTTTCTAGATATCCACGAGCCAGTCGTCGGCATATGTGGCCTCGACACAGTTGCTGAAGGACTTCGGCCGGTTTGCGAGGAACTAATTGAGGGTAGAAAACTGAGGTTGATTGTTGCCTTGGCCTTGCCCTTGGTTGCGCTCTTGCAAGAGTTGCAAAAGCATCTGAGTGTTGGCATTGGTGGCTGCTACGATAGCTTGCCATGCCTCCGGAGGTGGAGGTGGTGGTGGAGGGTTTGGATTCCGACGCGTTGGAGCCATCCTGAAGAGGTTGACATCCGTTAGCATCTTGAAGGACATATATTCAAGCTGAATCAATGAATCGAAATTGCAACATGTAGCCTTAACATTCGAACAAGGATGGACGAATGAATTCCAAAGTAAATCATCACGCGTCCATAAAGTTGAGAAGCCACTTAGGTAAAGGTAGATGAAATAAAGCAACAAGGTACGGATATGAACAAATAAGTGGTAAGGATTACCCAATCGCAAACCAAATATCTGCGGGAAGAAATACTAGAGCTACATGAATTCCCACCTATAAAACTCCCGAAACTTTCTGGTTATGCAATCAGGTGTTGGGGATACAGGGGAAGCATAATATCTCACCCAAAACTAGCAAATCCTACATCCAACTGTATCCATCCTTCAACACATAACCAAGAAACCTTCGGAAATCATTTACCTCAACGTTCGAAAAGCATCCGTTATACGAGTTATGGCAATACTCCTGAACTCCCACCCCAGTACTGGGTGGCGTCAAGGTTATCTCACCAACAACTGCATAAAAGAGTTTTCGATGTCGGCGAACTCAGGTATACTAGAACTGCAACGCTAAAATTGTGACGACAACACCTCGGAGCTCAATTCTCCGGGACACTGCCACAACCCCTAAATGTCAGGAGGCACCAAGAACAATGTTCTCGTCACAAAACCATCAAAACGATTCCAAGATACCCGCATGATCCTAAAAAAATCATGAAATTTGAGGAGAGAAGAGTCAAAACTCTACGTCAGGAGGCCTCACCAGAGCGACGAAGGGACTGAGGAGTAAAAAGAATCCTACTCTCCGATATATATATAATCTTAAGACTCAAACCATTTTGTTCTAGACTCAACAATGTCAGCGATTCGATCAAGCAGGGGGCTCCTAAGTCGGGGAAGGCTCTGATTACCAACTTGGAACACCCACAATGCGGCTATATCTCCCATGTGTCGGGGCATGACTTAGAGGCATAGCCGCATGGTAGGCATGTCGCAAGAGGGGTAATATTTACACATCCCATGTACTGAATAAGAAAGGGATAAAGAGTCGGTTAACAATCGCCACTTCACACAATACATAAATAGTCATACATCATCCAAGGTACAAACAAAGGTCCGATTACGGAACCAAAATAAAGAAAGACAACCCCAAATGCTAGATCCCCGATTGTCCCAACTGGGCTCCTCTACTGATCATCCAGAAAAGAAACATAGTAACGGCCCGAATCCTCGTCGAACTCCCACTTGAGTTCGGTAGCGTCCCCTGCACTGGCATCATCGGCACCTGCATCTATTTGGAAGTATATGTGAGTCACGGGGACTCAGCAATCTCACACCCTCGCCATCAAGACTATTTAAACTTAAAGGTAGGAAAGGGGTAGTGAGGTGGAGCTGCAGCAAGCACTAGCATATAAGGTGGCTAACTTACGCAAAAGAGAGCGAGAAGAGAAGCAAAGCACAGTCGAGAAGCTATAATATGATCAAGAAGTGATCCTGAAACTACTTACGTTCAAGCATAACACGAGACCGTGTTCTCTTCATGGACCCCGCCTAAAAGAGACCATCACAGCTACACACGCAGTTGATTCATTTTAATTAAGTTAAATGTCAAGTTCTCTACAACCGGATATTAACAAATTTCCATCTACCCATAACCACGGGCACAGCTTTCGAAAGTTTAAAACCCTGCAGGGGTGTCCCAACTTAGCCCATCACAAGCTCTCATGGTCAACGAAGGATATTCCTTCTCGCGGGAAGACCCGATCAGTCTTGGAATCCCGGTTACAAGACATTTCAACAATGGTAAAACAAGACCAGCAAAGCCGCCCGATGTGCCGACAAATCCCAATAGGAGTCGCATGTATCTCATTCTCATGGCACACCGGATGAGCACTCCGTACAACTAAAACCAACCCTCGAGTTTCCCCGAAGTGGCGCTACAAAGGACTCTAGTTCGAACCAACACTTAGAGGAGCACTGGCCCGGGGGTATAAAATAAAGATGACCCTTGAGTCTGCAGAACCCAAGGGAAGGTATATAGTGGTGGGTAGGCAAATGGTAAAACCAAGGTTGGGCCTTGATGGAGGAGTTTTATTCAAAGCGAACTGTCAAGCGGTTCCCATAACACCCAACCGCGCAAGGAACGCAAAATCAAGGAACATAACACCGGTATGACGGAAACTAGGGCGGCAAGAGTGGAACAAAACACCAGGCATAAGGCCGAGACTTCCACCCTTTACCAAGTATATATATGCATTAAATTAAATAAGAGATAATAATGATGTCCCAACAATATCCATGTTCCAACACGGAACAAACTTCATCTTCACCTGCAACTAGCAACGCTATATGAGGGGCTGAGCAAAGCGGTAACATAGCCAAACAACGGTTTGCTAGGAAAGGTGGGTTAGAGGCTTGACATGGCAATATGGGACGCATGATATAGCAAGTGGTAGGTATCGCGGCATAGCAACGAACAACTAGCAAGCAAAGATAGAAGTGATTTCGAGGGTATGGTCATCTTGCCTACAAAGTTCTTAGAGTTGACGAAAGCTTGATCCTCGTTAGCGTATTCAACAGGTTCCTCGATCACGTACTCGTCTCCTGGCTCTACCCAAATCAATAACACAAGCAAAGGACCAACAATCAATCACGGTGCAATGCACAAACAACATGATGCAAAACATGGCATGACATGCGGGGTCTGATATGCAATGCATATGCATGCTCCGGAAGGACAAGAATGATCAAGGCATAAACATGGCAAACCAAGTGTGCCGTTGGAAAGATGAGATGATTTCGGTCGAAATCGATATAAATATCACCGGAATCGGATGCACGTTTTGCAAATGGCAAGCAAAACAAGAATGGCACAATTCTGCGATTAACAGCATGATGCCATCTAGAATGCAACGAGAAACTAAGCTAATGCACTCCAACATAACAACAAAGTATACGGCAGTGATGTACTAAAGATGCTTGACAAAACATGAACACTGAGATACGGCTAAATCACACAAGAGCATGTTCAAACAAGCATCGCAAAAGTGCAAAAGATATCAGCTTCACAGACAGTGAAAATACTAACATTCCAGGAATAACATCAGGAAGTCATCTTTAGAGAAAGCAAATAACAAGCTACAGGAACATATCATAGCAAAAAAAGGCATGGCATGAATCTACTGAATGCATAGAACAAAAGTCTCTTACTGATCATGAGCCAAAAAGGCACAGAAGATATGATGGCACCCATGTAAACATAGCATGTTTTATTAACAGTTTCAGACTTGGCAGAAAACAGAACATGGCATAAACAGAATTATGAAGGCATATTTGCGAGCTCAAATCACTCACCACAAAGCATTACATGATAAGATAAACATAGCATCAGCAATAAGACATGTTCAGGAAGCTAACCAAGGCAAGAGCAAGTTCATAGCATGCATGGATCCACTACAACAACCATGGCAAAATTGATTAACATTTAAACAATCTGCCAGGAACATTTTATAGCAAAAGTAGAGCAAGATTAAGAAATTCTAGGGCACTCCATAATTGCAAACAGGGGCACGGATGGATAGATCATAACCATATGTCCAAAACACCCTTACTGAAGGTACTCAAAACAAGCATGCATCTCACTGTAGCATCATGTTTACATGGCATAAAAATAACAGCGCACAAAAGACTTAGCAAAATCCTAAGACCCTAAAATCAGCAATATCACGAAGGCTACTTTGCATGCTTGTGCTAGTCACCACATTGATCACAAAAATACATGTCAATCACCCACGTAAAGATGGAATGGCATAGTTCAAAACACATGCAGAGCTCATGCCCATATGATGCACACATCAAATGTGATAAAAATGACAAATCACCCTAAACTGATAAGTAACGGCACCTAACAATTTATAGCACTCTTGCATCAATGATTTTGGAATCAAGATGAACTCAAACAAGCATTCCACAATGGAATGAAATGAATAGCATCTCCCAATGAACATTTTGCTATATCATGCGCATGAAACGGAGCTACGGTCATAGAGTTATGGCATGATGAACAGAGGCATAATATGTTGCAGAAAAAGGACTCAAAGGAAAAAACGACCTCCGAAACTCCCAGATCTAGGGATCTTCAAGCTCGCGGATCGAGGTTTGCCGGAGATGGTGCGGGAGGCGGCCGGAGTTGGGGGGGTTCGCCGGATCTGGGGCTCACCGGAGACGAGGGGTGGAGGAGGCGGCGACGCGGCGAGGTGGCGACGCGCGGGCGAGGTGGTGGCGACGCGTGGGCGAGGTGGTGGCGACGCGCGGGCGAGGTGGCGGTGGCTGGCGATGGCAGAGCGGTGGCCAGCGAGGGCGGAGCGGCGGCCGGCGGCGAGGTGAGCGGCGAGGGGCGGCGGCGTTTGGCGACCGAGGCGGCGGGGCACGGTCGCGGGGAGGATCCGGGCGGCGGCTGCGCGCGGATGGGCCCGCGGGGGCCAGACGCGGGCATGGCGGGCCCGCGGCATGGGGGCGGGACGGGGGCCACATGGCGCGACGCAGTAGCTGTGGGGCGGCGGCGACCTCGTCCATTGACGGCCGGACATGTCCGGTGCCGGCGGGGCGATTTTTAGGGTTTCGGGACCCGGATTTGGAGGAGGGGCGCACATATTTATATGTAGGAGGAGGTAGGAGTGTCCAAATGGAGTGTAGTTTTTGACCACGCGATCGTGATCCGACGGCGGAGGACATGAAGATGGTTTGGATGGGTTATTGGGCCGTTTTGGAGGGGTGTTGTGCTGCAACACACAAAGAGGCTTTCCTGGTTACCCGGTTAACCGTTGGAGTATCAAACGGACTCCAAATGGCACGAAATTTGACAGGCGGTCTACCAGTGGTGTACCAAGGCTGCTTGACAACTCTCGGTCCATTCCGAGAATGTTTAATACTCGCTCACGAAAAGAGACAAAAAGGGGTACGCTGATCCGTCTCCAACGTATCTATAATTTTTTATTGCTCCATGCTATATTATCTACTGTTTTGGACATTATTGGGCTTTATTATCCACTTATATATTATTTTTGGGACTAACCTATTAACCGGAGGCCCAGCCCAGAATTGATGTTTTTTGCCTGTTTTAGGGTTTCGAAGAAAAGGAATATCAAACGGAGTCCAAACGGAATGAAACCTTTGGAAACGTGAATTTCTCAACGAACAAGACCCGGGAGACTTGGACCCTACGTCAAGAAAGAAAAGAGGAGGCCACGAGGTAGGGGGCGCGCCTACCCCCCGCCCCCCCAGGCGCGCCCTCCACCCTCGTGGCCCCTTGTTGCTCCACCGACGTACTCCTTCCTCCTATATATACCTACGTACCCCCAAACGATCAGATACGGAGCCAAAACCCTAATTCCACCGCCGTAACTTTCTGTATTCATGAGATCCCATCTTGGGGCATGTTCCGGAGCTCCGCCGGAGGGGGCATCGATCACGGAGGGCTTCTACATCAACACCATAGCCCCTCCGATGAAGTGTGAGTAGTTTACCTCAGACCTAAGGGTCCATAATTAGTAGCTAGATGGCTTCTTCTCTCTTTTTGGATCTCAACACAATGTTCTCCCCCTCTCTTGTTGAGATCTATTAGATGTAATCTTCCTTTTGCGGTGAGTTTGTTGAGATCGATGATTTGTGGGTTTATGATCAAGTCTATCTATGAATAATATTTTATGTATGATTGGTTATCTTTGCAAGTCTCTTCGAATTATCAGTTTGGTTTGGTCGACTAGATTGATCTTTCTTGCAATGGGAGAAGTGCTTAGCTTTGGGTTCAATCTTGTAGTGTCCTTTCCCAGTGACAGTAGGGGCAGCAAGGCATGTATTATCATGTATTATAACAAGATCGGGTTTTCTTCATATTGCATGAGTCTATCCCTCTACATCATGTCATCTTGCTTAAGGTGTTACTCTGTTTTTAACTTAATACTCTAGATGCATGCTGGATAGCAGTCGATGAGTGGAGTAATAGTAGTAGATGCAGGCAGGAGTCGGTCTACTTGTCTCGGACGTGATGCCTATATACATGATCATACCTAGATATTCTCATAACTATGCTCAATTCTGTCAATTGCTCAACAGTAATTTGTTCACCCACTGTAGAATACTTATGCTCTCGGGAGAAGCCACTAGTGAAACCTATGGCCCCCAGGTCTATCTTCATCATATTAATCTCCTACCACTTAGTTATTTCCTTTGCTATTTACTTTGCCTTTATTTTACTTTGCATCTTTATCACAAAAATACCAAAAATATTATATTATCATATCTATCAGATCTCACTCTCGTAAGTGGCCTTATAGGGATTGACAACCCCTATTTGCGTTGGTCGAGAGGATTTATTTGTTTTGTGCAGGTACGAGGGACTCGCGCGTAGCCTTCTACTGGATTGATACCTTGGTTCTCAAAAACTGAGGGGAATACTTACGCTACTTTGCTGCATCATCCCTTCCTCTTCAGGGAAAACCAACGTAGTGCTCAAGAGGTAGCATACGCCAGTGCACGTAGGAGTGTCGGAATACAAAATGGGCAACGGGGAAAAAGCTCGGATGCATGAGACGAACACGTATGCAAATGCGATGCACATGATGACATGATATGAAATGCATGACATGAACAAAATGCAAAATGAAGACAAAAACCCAACCACGAAGGGAACCTCATAACTTAAAGTCGAGAATGGCAAGAGTCGGAGTTACAAATATGGCAAGTTACATCCGGGGTGTTATAAGAGCGGTACTACCGCGGATCCTGAGCAGTAGTACTGCTCCACAGCTGTACTACCGCGGCTCCTGAGAGGTAGTACCTCTCCGGACCAAAATCTTGTGTTTTGCTCAGCGGAGGTAGGCACAGAAGTATTTTTTTTAGTACCGCTCGCAAGCAGTAGTACTGCTACCATTTGCGGTAGTACCGCTATCCCTAGCGGTAGTGCCGTGAGGTCGAGCGGTAGTACCGTGAGGACGATCGGTAGTACCGCTCAGGCGGTTCTACTGGCCTTTTGCCTCCTCGCTATTGTTTTTCAAAGGGGTAATACCGCCCTGGCGGTAGTACCGCTCCTTGGAGCAGTAGTACCGCTCTGTGCGGGCTATGAGCATAACGGTTGGATTTTTCCCACCTATAAAAGGGGGTCTTCTTCCCCAATGAACCTTATCTCTTTAGCTCATGTTCTTCCCCCATTGTTGACCTTCTTCGAGCTTGCTAACTCCCAATCCCTCCAATGATTCTTGCTAGTTCTTGAGGGAAAAGAGAGAGGAGATCTAGATCCACGTTTCCACCAATCACTTTCTCCTCTAAGTGAGGGGAACCCCTTGGGTCTAGATCTTGGAGTTCTTGGTGTTCTCCTTCTTGTTCTTCCTCTCATATTCCTCCCTAGCATTAGTTGCTTCGGTGTGATTTGAGAGAGAAGGACTTGGGCACTCCGTGTGCCCTTGCCATTGCATTTGGTGCATCGGTTTGAGTTCTCCATGGTGATACGTGGAAGTTACAAGTTGAGAAGCTTATTACTCTTGGGTGCTTGGTACCCTTGAGCTTGTTCCTCTTGGGTGCTTGGGTGCCCTAGATGGTTGGTGGTGTTCGGAGCTCAATCATTGTGGTGAAAAGCTCCGGGCAAGCGTCGGGGTCTCCAATTAGGTTGTGGAGATTGCCCCAAGCAATTTGGCGGGTTTCGGTGACTGCCCCCAAGGGTTACCAAACTGTACGGGTTCGGTGACCGCCCCCAAGGGTTGCCATTTGTACGGGTTCGGTGACCGTCCTCAAGGGTCCCCTAGTGGAATCACGGCATCTTGCATTGTGCGAGGGCATGAGGAGATTACGGTGGCCCTAGTGGCTTCTTGGGGAGCATTGTGCCTCCACACCGCTCCAAACGGAGATTAGCATCCGCAAGGGTGTGAACTTTGGGATACATCGTCGTCTCCGCGTGCCTCGGTTATCTCTTACCCGAGCCCTTTACTTATGCACTTTACTTTGTGATAGCCATATCGTTTCTTGTCATATATCTTGCTATCACATAGTTATTTATCTTGATTAGCATAAGTTGTTGGTGCACATAGGTGAGCCTAGTTGTTTTTAGGTTTCGTGCTTGACAAATTAACCGCTAGGTTTATTCCTCATTTGTTCAAGCCTAACCGTAATTATTTTAAAATGCCTATTCACCCCCCCTCTAGGCGACATCCACGATCTTTTAATTGGTATCAGAGCCTCGTCTCTCCTATTAGGGCTTAACCGCCTAGAGAGTAAGTATGTCTACTAGGGGTTTAGGATTCTCTGACACTCTTAGTTTTGATGGCACAAATTTTGATGTTTGGGTAATTCGCATGCTTAATCTCTTTAGGGTCATGGACCCAAATTTAGAGAGAATTGTAGATATGGGTTTTTCTCCTCCAAAGGATCCCCAAATATTATCTTTAGAGGATGAGAAAAACTCTGATCTCAATGCTCATGCTTCTAATGTGCTTTTCGATGCTTTGAGAAATGTAGTTATATTTCAACTCATGTCGTTCCGGGATGTTCATGAGTTGTGGACAAAGCTTCAAGATAAATATGGTGTGTCCAAGATTTGTGGGGATGATTGTTCTCCTTCCACCTCCGGTCGTGTTGCCTTCTCAACTTCTTCTACTTCACCTACATGTGGTTTGCCACAAGGTACTGACATGGCGAGTAGTGGTGTACATTGCAATGATGATAGTGGGCTTATTGTTGATAATCCTTCATCACTTTCTTATTGCAATGCTTCATCTTTGGACTTTAGCACTCCGAGCACTCCAAATGTTTCACATGCTTGTGTTGATAGTCCTTGCATATCATGTAGAAATTGCTTTGACTAAATCTCATGATGATATGTTTACTATGTCTTGTTTCCATGATAAAAATGCATATATTTCCTCAAATTGTTGTGCTAACAATGTAGATGAAGCCCAACACCCCATGGAACAATATGTGGTCTTCAATGGTGCTTCAACGGATCCTACATCATCATCTATTGCATTTTTCCTTATGGCCAAGGCTTCAAAGGTATCTCCCACTTTGAACCCCAATATATCTTGTGATGATATTGATGATGGCAAGAGTGATGATGATGTTGATTATGATGAAGAGAATGATGATGTTGCCTCCTTAAAAATTAAGGGGGAAATTATTTTTAAAGCTCTTCTTAAGAATAAAATTGCTCATTCCAACTTCTTGGAAATCATGTCTATTGCTATTGAGGGCAAGAAATATATTGATGAGTTGGAATCTCGCCTTGAGGAGCATGAGGTCACCATTGATAAAATGGAAGGTCATGAGCGTGATTACGCTAATGAGATTGCGGACCTCTCTCAAGCTCTTGAACTTGAACAAACCACCAAGGAATCTCTTGAGGAGACTTTTGCTCTAGAATTATCTAGAGTGAGGGAATCTCATGATAGAGCTCTTGAGGTGGCCAATGATTTTGAAACTAAAAATGACGAGCTTGAAGTTGCGCATGCTAAACTCCTTGAGGGCTTTGAGAACCTCGAAAATGGCTCAAGGGTCATTAAGAATGAGCTCATCGAACTCACCGAGTCTCATGCTCAACTTAAAGCTTTGTATTCAAAAGAGCTTGCCAAGTTGTCTTCTCCTCTTGTTGTTAATGATGATGCTTGTGCTACTAACTTTATCTCTTGTGAAGCATCCATATTGAAGGCGAATGTTGAGCTAAGGGCTCAACTTGAGTTGCTATCTAGCAATTATGGGATGTTGGAAGAAAATCATGTAAATCTCACAAGATCTCGTGATGATCTTCTAGTATCCCATAATGTGCTAAAGATAGCTCATGAGGCCATGTTTGCTAAGGTAACATCTAGTGAGCCTCATGTGGATACTAGCACTACTTTTAGTCAAAATGCTATATTGCTGTGTGCTAGTCCTCGCAATTCATCCATGCATAACATTGGTACATCTAGTGATGAATTGCTTTCCTTGCCTTGTTGCTTTAACGATGAAGCTTATACTTCCTCTAGTGCCTGTGGTGAGACTAACCATGTAGAGGAAATCAAAGAGCTCAAGGCCCAAGTCACTTCTTTAAAGAATGATTTGGAAAAGTGTCATGAAGGGAAGGCCACACTCAACAATATCTTGAGTGTACAAAAATCCCCCAATGACAAAGGTGGACTTGGATTCAACTCTAATAATAAGAAGAAGTCCAAGAGAAACAACAAGAAGGGCAAAAAACAAGTCAAGAATTCGGCCAAGATCATTTGCTTCAAGTGCAAAATTGAAGGGCATCATGTTAGATCTTGCCCTTTGAAGAAGAAGGCCATTAGTGACAAGCAACAAGGGAAGCGCCCACGAGTTCACTCTCATTCTCAACCTCAAGTTGAAGAAAGGCCTCTTCCCAAGAAAACTCAAGCTAATGCTTCTCAAGTTGAGAAATCAAGTGAGAAGAAAGTAAAGAGTAGACGTTGCTACCTATGTCGTGAAAAAGGTCACGTTGCTTCTTCATGCACAAATGGTACCTTATCCAACCCTATTCGAATTGATGATATCTATTCTCTTGGGAAGGATAAGGTTGGCAATGTGTTTGCCAAATTTGTTGGTGCTCAAAGTGGTGTCAAGAAAAGAACCATGTGGGTAACTAAGCCTATTGTGACTAACCTCTTAGGACCCAACTTGGTTGGGGACCAACTAGCTCATACTTGATCAATAGGTGTTGTTGGAGGTCATTTGAGACGTGGCTACATTATGAAGAATTAAGGGGACTTCATCATTCTTATTATCTCAAGCCAAGTCTTTCGGATTATCAAGTTTCTATCATATATCCAATGTTCCTCCTTGCGGTAACTCGTGCTTAAAGTGTCTACATTGATAGTTACTTGCCCCTTTGCATGTTTGATTTCGTTCCTTGCATGTGTTTGTATATGTTGTGCTTCCAACTTGATTATCTTGAGCAATCAAGTATGTGTGTGTTGGTTTGCACATCATGTACGTGTGTGTCATTCGTTGAGCCTTTTGCATCTTTTTTTTTCTTAGTTGGCTCTTGTGAGAGATTAATGGAATATCCCATTATGGGGGAGTGATGTTCTTTGTGCACCTCATAATCCTATAAATGTGTTTACATGAGGAATACCATCTAGTAGTGATATTACAAGATTATCTAGTCGCTATGTGGTATGTCTTCTCATGAGAAATTGAAATTCTAAATAGTCCATTAGTTATCTCTTGTTGGATCCTTTTATTTGCCTCTTGTTTATCCTTAATTGGTATCACATTATGGGGGAGTAATATGGTATGTGTATATTACTACCCTAGAAAATATGTACATTTGAGATATTGTCACCTAGAGTTGATATTGTAAATTATCTTGTTCCTAGGTGGCATGTTAGCTCTACAAGTTGCAATTTGCTTTTTGTTTGGTGTGAAGATGATGTCGGATATCCTTTCTATCTACCACCGGGAATTATTTCCATTTACTTCTTGTATTTTGACAATTAGTACTCACTTGCGTGGTAGAATTTATTTATCATCTTTACATTGGCTTTTGCTTTTATTTGCCTTTTCTCTTGCCAAGGAATGTATCAACTCCCTTTGTCTTCCATACCACTTGTGGATCTTGTTTATTTCTTGATCTTGTCTAGTGTTTTCTAGATATAGTGAAAGTGGTGATCCCACCTTGTGCATTTTGTATCCAAATGCAATTTCTCTATAATGCACTAGTCTTGGGGGAGCTATCCTATTTTCTATAAAAACACTCATCTTACAATCCTTATCAAGTGTGTGTTGGTGGAAGGCAAGCCGTTTTCGTTTTGGTACTTTTTGCCATCATGAAACTTTGTAGAGAGCTTGGTTCGTTTGGAACCATCCTCTCTTTTTGGAGTTTGATATCTTTTATTTTGAGTGTATCAATGGATATCTCGTTCCTTGATGTATCTTTCAGTTAATATCCTCCAAGTGATGATTTATTCTTTTGGTATATTTTCTTCACTTGGTTTTTCTTTGTCAATTGGTATCAGTTCTTGAAAGTCTTGAGCATGCATTTTAACTTCATGTAGTTTCTTTGGCATGCTTTCTTTCTTTGACCCAATATATATGGGAAACTCCACCAAGTCTCTAATTGGCTAAGATGTGCATGAAATTCTATTTCATATCTATATGCACATATTTATGTGGAGTTTGTCATATGTATTGTTGGTTTGCTAACTCTTTGGTCCCAATGAGTTTGGGTACCATTTTGTTTGTGGTGTTGTTCTAGGAACAACTAGAGATGCATTGGATGCTCGGCTCATTCAAAAGGAAGGTGGTGTCACCATGTGCTTATTGGAGTCAAGCTAGGACGCTCAATGAACTACTATTGTTTACATTCAATTGGTATCTACTACATCCTTCCAATGTTAACTCGGTAACAAGTATCTTCATATTCTTCATGCACACATTTCTTGCATCAACCTTGTGTAGGTTGTATCATGGCATGCTATTCATTCATTCTTGTGATACTTGTTTCCTTTCTCAAAGCATCCCAACAATGATCTCTTGTTGCTAGTTGTGATGTCTTTGTTGTTCGTGTGTGGACTTCATTTATATACAATAAGACCATATCTAGCCAAGTGATATGCTTTCAAGCAAATATCTTATTGGTATATTTATGACTTCCTTGTGGATATCTTGTTCTTTCCTTGTAGTAACCATTTCTTGTGTGGTTCCTTCTTTGTGGATTGATATCATCATGATTTTCATCTACCTAGAATCTTATACACTTGAGAGAAGTTACATCATTAGTGGATATGCTTATTATTTCACGTCCACCTGTCTTTCCTTTGTATTTCCTAGGTGGCTCCGTGAAAGGATTTGTCTTGAGTGCGGGTCATTTCTTGTTGCATCTTGTTGCACTCTCGTGTGGTGAAGATTACTTTCCTCTTGCTTGTTATGATGAGGCTTTTGCCAATTTAATTGGTATCCCTCCTCTTAACGGAGCTTCCTTTTATATCTTCACCATGGGTTGTCACAAGCATAGGTTCTTTATTTTCTTATTAGTGAGCTTGTGAACCCCTTTTGCTTGGTGTGTGTGTGTGGGAAGGACATGTCATGCACATTGTATCTCCACTATTCAAGACTATGTTGATGCTTAATGCTCACCCTTATATTAGTCTTCTCAAGTGCTTTGCCATGACTCACACACATCATTTTGGTTGAGCCTACTCTTAAGTTTCCTGTTTTATATGTTGCTAAACCATTTGTTTGTTGCAATTGATAGGCTTTGTTTCCTTCTTGTCCACTTGCACTAGTTGTGAGTCTCTACTGATTTTGGGGGAGTGGTGATCCTATGTTGTGCACTTGGTATCCTAACGCAAATATTCTAAGGAGTGCACAAATCATGGGGAGCTTCTCTAGTTTCTATAGAACACTCCTTTGCTCTTATCCTAATATCTTTATTCATGTGGCACATAGGATCATTGGTCTAGTTGGTTCAATTGATATCCGTTGATTACTTGCTTCAATTGGTATCTTCTAATTGCTTATGTCTCTCTTTGTTTTGTCTTCGTGACATATCTTTCTGTTGCAATCTTTGGGCCTCAATATAGTTTGTCTTCCTCCAAGTATTGACAGTTGGATATGTGTAGTGCATTCCACTCTCTTGTTGAGAAATATACAATTTATGGAGGACCACAATTTATATTGGCCCTCTAAGCTTTTCGCCCATTTTGGCAATCGATGCCAATGGGGGATAAGTTTCAGAGAGTTTTGTGGAAGTTTCAGAGAGTTTTGTGGAGAAGTCTTCAGAGTTTTCTCCTTGCTTTGGTTTTGTTCCTAAGCATTTGCATCTCATACTCATGCATTATTGGTTGTTGCATTTCATGGTGATGCATAATTCCTTGTATAAACTCTCTTGAAAGTGATTTTCATCAATTACCAAAATGGGGGAGATTGAAAGAACATGCGGTGCCCCCATGTTTGGTTTTGGTAATTGATGACAATCTCTGTGGACTAATGGTTGCCTTGAGTTATATTTGAAGGTTTTGTCCATAGGATTTTCTTAGAGTACATTTGTGGGTTTCAAGGAGAGTTTGTGATGACCAAGGTGCTATTCAAGGAATTACCTAAAGATTTGTCTTGTGAGAGGTTGATAAAGACTAAGTAAAAGAGTGAATCAAGTTGATCAACACACAAAGCATAGAAGATGTACCAAGAGGGATCAAGCGATCCCATGGTATGGTAAGCATTGTCAATTATGCTTTGTGTACTAACCCATGAACTTTGTGACAGTTATTTGTGGGGATAGGTTGCGGTGTGTAAATTCAAGTGAAGCATCACGAAGAGATCAAATGCTTGAAGCTTGCCGTCCATTGTGGTGACAATGGACTTGTGAAGATGTGTGGAAGAGTGGCTCACCCATAGTGGAGTATGGGGAGCAATCAACTAGTCTTCATCGAGCCAACACAATCAAGAAAGGTGGTCCAACTTGAGGGAGTCAAGATCGTCATCATCTAGCTCAAGTGGACCATGTGCAAGGCAAAGGTTTGCCCTTGATAGGTTTTCTATTTTACCGGTCTCATGATGGTAGTTGGGAGACCGGATTATAGGATCGATTGTCGTACTATCAAGGGGGGCTCTCGATGTGTAGCTTGATCGTATCATTCATAGAGAGATCAAACCATTGCATCCTTGCATCACCTTGATTGGTTCTTGTTTGGTTCTCTTTGTGAGTCTTAGAGCTTATGGTCATCTTGGTGACAAGCTTGAGTTCATCGAAAACGGAGTTCGCATGCATCTTCTATGATGTTTTCGGTGTTGGGGGTTTTACCGGTCTTATCCGAGGAAGGGTTCTCACCATTTTCTTATGGTCCTTTTCTCATTTTCTTATTATTGATACTTCTATCAAGATTGTGTTAGCCCATGTCATTAGCTTTCCAACAAACTTGGTTTCATTGAATCCGGAGTCCGTTTGCAGAAGTTGTGGTTGTTTTGGTAAAGGCTGTAGCGGTACTACCGCGGCTTGAGCGGATGTAAATTTTTACTACCGCTCCAGAGCAGTACTACCGCGGCTCCTGAGAAGTATCACCGCTCCAGAGCTATACTAACACGGCTCCTGAGCGGTAGTACCGCTCCGGACCAAAATCTCGTGTTTTGCTCAGCGGAGGTAGGCACTGAAGTATTTTTTAGTACCGCTCGCAAGCAGTGGTACCGCTACCATTTGCGGTAGTACTGCTATCCCTAGCGGTAGTACTGTGAGGTCGAGCGGTAGTACCGTGAGGACGAGCGGTAGTACCGCTCCGGCGGTTCTACTAGCCTTTTGCCTCCTCGTTGTTGTTTTTCAAAGAGGTACTACCGCCTGAAAGTGCAACTATCCCTAGGTGGTTTTGGTAATTCCTAACAACATATAGCTCATTGAGCTAATGCTATTCCAAGATGAATATTTCAGGAAAGCTCAATGGTTGGCATGGCATGGATTTGAAAGTGGACCCTTCAGAATGCGAAGGATAAAAGATTGGCTCAAGCTCAAAGCACAAGACTCTACATTTTCTATTTTAGTGATCCAAGATCACATTTAGTCTATAGGAAAAGCCAATACTATTAAGAAGGGATGAGGTGTTGCTTAATGAGGTGCTTGCTCAAAATGCTTAGTGATATGCTCCAAAACCCTCCACTACTTTCTCATATCCACATATGTCCCACACCAAATATCCAACTCGGCCCCACCGATTCTTTCTATCCGGCGCCACCGAGTTCAGTTAACATAGCCACTGCCAGAAACCCTAATCTTTATGGTCTCACCGATAGGGATCTTGATCTCACCGAGATGGGATTGTAATCTCTCTGTTTCCTTTCGTAACACTTCGGTCCAACTAAGATGAGCGATCAGTCCCACCGAGATTGCAATGTAAACTCTCGGTTTCCCTTTCATAACACTTCGGTCCAACCGAGATGAGCGAATCTGTAACTCCCTCGATGCGACTATATCTCCCACGTGTCGAGGCACGACTTAGAGGCATAATCGCATTGAAGGCATATGTCGCAAGTTAGGCAATCTTCACAACATCCCATGTAATATAACTCATAAAGGGGAGATAACATAGTTGGCTTACACTCGCCACGTCAAACAAGTACATAAATAACATTACATCATCCAAACACTCATGGCCCGACTACGGTGCCAAAATAAAAGAAAACCCAACATGCGACATGGTCCCAATCACCCCCAACTGGGCACCACTACTGATCATCAGGAAAGGAAACATAGTAACGTTGAGAGTCTTCGTCGTACTCCCACTTGAGCTCAAACGCGTCTCCTGGAGCAGAATCATCAGGCCCTGCATCTGGTGTAATAGTAATCTGTGAGCCACAGGGACTCAGCAATCTCGCACCCTCGCGATCAAGACTATTTAAGCTTATAGGTAAGGCAAGGTACAAATATATGTGGAGCTGCAGCAAGCGACTAGCAAGTATGGTGGCTAGCTTATACGCAAAAGAGAGCGAGAAGAGGAGGCAAAGCGCGAGCGAGAAACTAGAGAAACAACCTGCGCAAACATTACTCCAACACCGTGTCCACTTCCCGGACTCCGCCGAGAAGAGGCCATCACGGTAACACACTCAGTTGATTCATTTTAATTAAATTAAGGTTCAAGTTATCTACAACCGGACATTAACAAATTCCCATCTGCCCATAACCGCGGGCACAGATCTCGAAAGTTCAAATCCCTGTAGGGGAGTCCCAACTTAGCCCATGACAAGCTCTCACGGTCAACGAAGGAATGGACCTCCTCCCAAGACGTTTCGATCAGACTCGGTATCTCGGTAATTCAAGACACTTCGACAGGTTAAAACAAGACCAGCAACACCGCCCGAATGTGCCGACAAATCCCGATAGGAGCTGCACATATCTCTTTCTCAGGGCACACTCAGATTGTCCTAGGTACGGGTAGGCCAGCCCAGAGTTGCCCCTGGTGGCCACCGGTAGCTGACAGGTGGACCAACACTCAGAGGAGCACTGGCCCGGGGGGGTTAAAATAAGATGACCCTTGAGTCTCCAGAACCCAAGGGAAAGAAAAGGCTAGGTGGAAAATGGTAAAACCAAGGTTGGGCATTGCTAGAAAAGCTTTAATCAAGGCGAACTATCAAGGGGTTCCCATTATAACCCAACCGCGTAAGGAACGCAAAATCCGAGAACATAACACCGATATGACGAAAACTAGGGCAGCAAGAGTGGAACAAAACACTAGGCGAGAGGCCGAGCCTTCCACCCTTTACCAAGTATATAGATGCATTAAGATAACAAGATAACATAATGATATCCCAACAAGTAAATAAATGTTCCAACAAGGAACAGCCTCCAATCTTCACCTGCAACTAGCAACGCTATAAGAGGGGCTGAGCAAAAGCGGTAACATAGCCAAACAACGGTTTGCTAGGACATGGTGGGTTAGATGTTTGACATGGCAATTTGGGAGGCTTGAACGCAAGTGGTAGGCATCGTAGCATTGTCATAGCAAAAGAGCGAGCAAACTAGCATAGCAAAGATAGTAGTGATTTCGAGGGTATGATCATCTTGCCTGCACAGTTGTCAGAGTTGACTGGATCCTCGAAAGCAAACTCAACGGGCTCCTCATTAGCGAACTCGTCTCCCGGCTCTACCCAAACAAAACAAACAAGCAACAAGGATACAATCAACCACGTGCAAACTCAAACAACGAAATGCAAAGATGGTATGCTATGCGGGATGCGAAAAGCAAGATATGACAGGAAATGCATGAACCTGGCCCCAACTTGAAAAACCAAGTGTACCACTGGAAAGATGAGATTAAATTTCTTGAAAACGATATAAAGAACGCCGGAATCGGAGTTACGGTTTGGAAATGGCAAGCGATTCAAAAATGACACCGGTCTGCGATTTACAGCAAGTAGGCATCTAAATGCAATGAAATGAACATGCTACAGCACCCAAACATAACAACAAAATACATGGCAGGGATGCACACAAGATGCTTAACAAAAGTCTAGCACTGAGCTACGGCCAAATCATCCATTAACAGGTTCAAACAAGCATGGCAAAAATGCATATGGCAAACAGATTTCAGACTTAGTGAAATTAACACTTGTCTGGAATTTCAGATCGGGTAGCACTCTTCGGTGCACCAAAACTATATTCTACAGGACCTGAACATGTCAAAGTAAAGCATGGCATGGAGCTACTCAAAAAGCTTAACAAAAGTCCCTTAGTGACCTTGAGCCAAAAGGGATCATAAAATACAATTGCAAGCATGTGAACATAGCAAAAACATAATCAGTTTTCAGACTTAGTGAAAACTGGCACATGCTGAAATATAACTCAAGTAGGCATGTTTACGAGCTCGATGCACTCACTACGGTGCAAGTCATGGCAAGACAAGCATACACACATCAAGAAGGCACAAAATGCAAGCTAGACATGGCAAGAACAATAGCACAGCATGCATGGATCAACTACAACATCACCGGCAAAATTGCAAACAAGTTGACAATCTGCCAGATTCACAAAGTAGCAAAAGTAGAGCTCGATTGACTCAAGCTAGGATGCCCCATAACTACAAACAAAGACATGGATAGATAGATCACTACAAGATTAACAAAACATCCTTACTGATCATCATCAAAAGAGGCACGGATCACTAGGAAACAACATGAACATATGGCATCATGAGATAAACGGATCAAGGACTTAGTGGAATTGCTAAGTCCCTGAAAACAGAATTAGCAAGTGCACCACTTTGCAAGCTTGCACTAGTCACCACACACATCACAAAAATACATGGGTTGCACCTCTGGAAAGATGACAAAACCCTTAACAAAACATATGTAGAGCACCAGGGCATATCATGCACACATTAATCATGGCAAAAATGCAAAAACCTAAACGGATTAGCAGATCTGACAAATATCTCAAGTAGCCCTCTTCTAACAGCATTTCGGGAATCAATATGAACTCAAATTAAAATGATGCAATAGAATGAAATGATGTACTCTCTGAGCTGAACATTTTGATATGCTACATGCATGAATCGGAGCTACGGATGCAAGGTTACGAGGCCATGAACAGGGGCACTTGGATCTGAGAATTCTGGGACTTAGGAAAAAAACAACCTCCGAAAAAAGTGGATCTCGTGGATCGGGACGGAGCGGTGCAGGGACGGGCGAGGGCGTTTGGATCGGGGACCGGTGGATCTGGTCCCGATCCGGATCCGGCCGGGATCTCGCCGGAGTTGAGGGAGAGGAGGAGGCCGGAGCCTTCCGGCGACGACCGGGGCGATGAGGGGCGGAGGCGGCGGCGGTGGAGAACGGCAGCGGCGGCGGAGACGCGGTCCGGCAACGGCGGGCGGCTCGGCGGCGCGCGGCGGCGGCTGGGCGGCGCGGCAGGCGACGACGGGCGGCTCGGCGATGCGCGGCGGTGGCTGGGCGGCGCGGCAGACGACGGGAGGCGGCGGGCGGCGCGCGGCGGCGGCTGGGCGGCGCGGCAGGCGACGGGAGGCTGTGGGTGGCTTGCGGCGGCGGCTGGGCGGCGCGGCAGGCGACGGGAGGCGGCGGGCGCGGGCCGGGGAGGGCAGGCGGCGGCGGAGAGCCTTCGGGCCGCGGAGGCCTGGCCCGGGCCGCGCGGGCTTCGGCGGGAGGCGGCGGCTGCGCGCCACGTGGCGCTCTGCCAGTGGCCGCGGGTGGCGGCGCAGCGTGTCCGGCCGGAACGAACACGTCCGGTGCCGCGCGAGGTGGATTTAGGGTTTCGGGGAGAGGGGATCCGGGATATTTCGAGGGGGAACCTATTTATAGGCATAGAGGGAGCTAGGAGAGTCCATATGAGGTGCGGTTTTCGGCCACGCGATCGTGATCGAACGCTCTAGATGATGGAGCAGAGTTTGGTGGGTTTTGGGCCAAATTGGAGGGGTGTTGGGCTGCAACAGACACGAGGCCTTTTCGGTCCCTCGGTTAACCGTTGGAGTATCAAACGAAGTCCAAATGATACGAAACTTGACAGGCGGTCTACCGGTAGTAAACCAAGGCCGCTTGGCAAGTCTCGGTCCAATCCGTAAATGTTTAATCCCCACACACGAAAGAAATCTAGAAAAGACCACCGGAGGAGAACGAAGCGCCGGAATGCAAAACGGACAACGGGGAAAAGCTCGAATGCATGAGATGAACACGTATGCAAATGCGATGCACATGATGACATGATATGAGATGCAAGACAACGACAACAACACACGGAGACAAAGAACCCGAACCCGAGGAAATAAATTAACTTAACGCCGGAAACAGCAAGAGTTGGAGTACAAATTGGGAAGGTTACATCCGGGGTGTTACAACACTCCACCACTACGAAAGGATCTCGTACCGAGATCTAGGACTGAAAGAACGCCGGGTACTCAGAACGGAGGTGATCCTCGCGTTCCCAGGTAGCTTCACGGTCGGAATGGTGTGACCACTTGACTTTGAGAAATTTGATTGACTTGTTGCGAGTCTTGCGTTCAGTCTCTTCAAGAATAGCAACTGGGTGCTCACGATAGGAGAGATCTTCTTGGAGCTCAATGTCCTCGAAGTTGATGGTGCGGTCAGGAGTCTTGAAGCACTTTTGAAGCTGAGAGACATGGAACACGTCATAAACATTTGCAAAGTTTGAAGGAAGCTCGAGTTGATAGGCGAGGTCGCCTCTCTTGCTGACAATCTTGAAAGGTCCCATGTATCTAGGAGCAAGCTTCCCTTTGATACCGAAGCGACGAGTACCTTTCATAGGAGAGACACGGAGGTAAACATGATCTCCGATCTCGAAAGCCAAATCGCGGTGCTTACTATCATAGTAGCTCTTCTGGCGGGATTGGGCTGCTTTGAGGTTATCACGATTGACTTTGCACATTACTTCTGCTGCTATGATTAAGTCATTACCCAACAGCTGACGTTCACCGGTTTCAGACCAGTTGAGAGGGGTACGGCACTTCCTGCCATACAGAATTTCAAATGGGGCCTTGCCCGAACTTGCTTGAAAACTGTTGTTGTAGGAGAATTCAGCATAAGGAAGACAATCCTCCCACTTCATGCCGAAGGAGATCACACAAGCCCTGAGCATATCTTCAAGAATCTGGTTGACACGCTCGACTTGACCGCTAGTTTGAGGATGGAAAGCTGTGCTGAAGCGGATGTTCGTGCCCATGGCCTTCTGAAAAGAATCCCAAAACTTTGATGTAAAGATGCTGCCATGGTCTGAAGATATCACTTGAGGAATACCATGCAGAGAGACAATTCGAGAGGTATAAAGTTCCACCAATTGAGCTGCAGTGATCGACTCTTTGATAGGAAGAAAGTGAGCCACTTTGGTGAGTTTGTCGATGACAACGAATATAGCATCATTGCCACGCTTGGAGTTTGGAAACCCAGTCACGAAGACCATCTCAATGTGGCCAAACTTCCATTCTGGAATGGCAAGAGGTTGGAGGAGACCTGCTGGCCTTTGGTGTTCTGCCTTCACTCTTCTGCAGACATCACATTCATTCACGAATTGAGCGATCTCGCGTTTCATTCGGGTCCACCAATAAGCTTGCTTAAGGTCCTGATACATCTTCGTGCTCCCAGGGTGGATGGAGAGGAGAGAATTGTGAGCCTCGTTCATGATCACTTTACGGAGGTCACCTTTTGGTACAACAATACGATCCTCAAAGAAGAGAGTGTCCTTGTCATCAAGGCGGTAGCACTTGTACTTGGACTGGCTCTTGGCAATCCCAATCTTCACCTTTTTCACCATAGCATCAAGAAGCTGGGCTTGGCGAATCTGGTCTTCCAAGGTAGGAGAGACTTGAAGGTTGGCGAGGAATCCTTGAGGAACAACTTGCAGGCTAAGTTTGTGGAAAGCTTCACAAAGCTCGGGTTGATAAGGCTTAAGAATCAGACTGTTGCAGTAAGCTTTCCTGCTCAATGCGTCAGCAATCACATTAGCCTTGCCTGGAGTATACTCAATACTCGGATTATACTCTTGAATCATTTCGACCCATCGAGTTTGCCTGAGGTTGAGATTAGGCTGAGTGAAGGTGTACTTGAGACTCTTGTGATCAGTGAAAATGTCCACTTTTCTTCCCAATAGAAGATGTCTCCAAGTCAAAAGAGCATGCACAACTGCCGCCAACTCGAGATCATGAGTGGGGTAGTTCTTCTCATTCGGCTTCAACTGGCGAGAGGTATAAGCAACAACTTTCTTCTCTTGCATCAATACTGCGCCAAGACCTTGGAGAGAGGCATCACAAAAGACCTCGTACGGCTTGGATTCATCAGGCGGAGTCAGAACTGGAGCAGTGATCAATTTCTCTTTCAAAGTGTTGAAAGCAATATCACACTCCGGAGACCAAACGTACTTGACGTGCTTCTGAAGAAGATTTGAGAGAGGTTTCACGATCTTAGAAAAGTTTTCAACGAATCTTCGGCAATAGCTTGTGAGACCGAGGAAGCTACGGAGTTGCTTCACGTTCTGAGGAGGTTCCCAATTCACAATTGCAGACACCTTCTTAGGATTCACGGCAATGCCCTTGGCAGAGATGATATGACCAAGATAAAGAACCTCATCGAGCCAAAATTCACACTTGGAGAACTTGGCGTAGAACTTGTGTTCCCTGAGCTTATCGAGTACCAAACGCAAGTGCTTGGCATGATCTTCCTTGTTCTTCAAGAAAACAAGAATGTCGTCGAGATAGACCAAAATGAAGTCATTGGTGTAGGCGTTGAAGATGAAGTTCATCATGCAAGAGAACGTCGGAGGAGCGTTGACGAGACCAAAAGACAAGACAGTGTATTCATATGAACCATAGCTTGTCCTGAAAGCCGTCTTGGGAATATCTTGCTCACTGATTCGAATCTGATGATAACCCATACGGAGATCAAGCTTGGAGAATACTTGGGCACCTTTGAGTTGTTCGAACAGCTCATTGATGTTGGGAAGTGGGTATTTGTTCTTGATGGTCTTCTTGTTCAATGGACGGTAACCAACACAAAGTCGGTCCGTTCCATCCTTCTTCTTCACAAAAAGAACACCACAACCCCACGGAGAAGAACTAGGCTGGATGAGACCCATTTTCTCTTGAATATCGAGTTGCTTCTTCAGCTCCTTCAACTCTTCAGGTCCGAGCTTGTAAGGACGTTTGCACACAGGTTCCGTACCAGGCTCAAGATCAATAACGAATTCAACTGGCCGGTGCGGAGGCATTCCTGGAAGCTCTTCTGGAAAGACGTCTTGATATTCGCAAACGACTGGAATCTGAGAGATAGCATCCAATTCACCCTTCTCATTGAGAGAAAACAGACGGATGGTATCATCACGAGCGACAAAGACAATTACATCCTCAGACGAATGAGTCAATTGAATCTGCCTGGCTGCACAATCAAGCTGAGCCTTGTGCTTAGAAAGCCAATCCATTCTGAGAATAAGATCAATATCTGAGTCACCAAGAACCGTTGGAGAAGCCAGAAACTTGTAGTCACCCAAGGTGATAGTAACATCCGGAATGATGGAGTTAGCCTGCATGCGCTTACCGGGAGAGACAACTGCTAAAGGACTAGGCAAAACTTGCGAAACCAATTCATTCCTGGATGTAAACGGTCTCGAGATGAAACAATGTGATGCACCAGTGTCAAAAAGAACTTTAGCTGGAATATCATTAATAGGAAGGTTACCCATGATCACATCTGACGAGTCCTCTGCCTGAGCTGCATTCATCAAATTGACCTTGGCGTGCTTGGGGTTATGCTTGACCACAGATGTACTTGCCGATCTGACAGGAGGAGGAGGAGGAGGAAGATGCCTCTGGTTGAAACACTTGTTGGCATAGTGACCCTTCTATTGGCACTTGTTGCACGTGACCTCTGAAAGCGGACGGTGATACGAAGCACTCGATCTTGGAGGTTGAGACGAAGTCTTGTTCTGAAAGCCAGGGTTGGGTGGGTGGGAAGAACCACTGCCACCTTTGCTCTTCTGCTGATACGGCTGACGGAACGGAGGAGGAGGAAGCCAATACTTCTGCTGCTTGGCCACTTGAGTAGAGGAAGAAGGAGGAACATCTCTGACTCGCTTCTTGGAAGCATCACACCTCAACTGAGCAGCCTCTTGCTTCAATGCCATGTTGTAGAACTCATCATATCTCAAGGGCTCAAAGAGAACAAGAGCGAGCTGGATTTCTTCTCTGAGACCACCCCTGAACTGATATATCATGCTCTTCTCATCAGGGACGTCCTGCTTGGCAAAGCGGGCGAGCTTTTGGAACAACTTGTTGTAGTCATAGACAGACAAAGAGCCTTGCTTCAGGTTGCGGAATTCCTCGCGCTTGCTTTCAACCACGCTTTGAGGAATATGATGAGCTCTGAAATCTCGACGGAAATCATCCCAAGTGATAACACGTCCACCTCTGGAGTCCTTGTACTGCTGGAACCATTCTACTGCTTGATCTTTGAGTTGGAAGGAAGCAAACTTAACAAAGTCCTCAGGCCTGACGTTACTGCACTCGAAATGCTTGCACAGATCCACTAGCCAATCGTCAGCATCGGTTGCCTCAACACAATTGCTGAAAGTCTTTGGCCCGTTAGCAAGGAACTGGTTGAGTGAAGCAAAGTGATTCTGATTGCTGCCTTGATTCCCTTGGTTGCCTTGATTGCGCTCTTGAAGAATTTGCATGATCAACTGTGTGTTTGCATTGGTTGCGGCCATCACAGCTTGCCATGCCTCCGGAGGAGGTGGTGGTGGTGGAGGATCAGGATTCGGAGTCGTGCGCGTTGGAGGAGCCATCCTGAAGAGGTTGACATCCATTAGCACATTGACAGATAAATATTGAAGCTGAATCCAACGGAATGAAAATTGCAACATATAGTCTTCACATCCGAACAAAATGAACGAATGCATTCCTCTTGAAATGGTCACATATCCATAAATTGAGAAGCCACGTAGAATTAAGGTAGAGAAATAAATCAACAAGGTACGGATCAAGAACGAATAATCGGTAAGAATTCCCAATCTCAAACCAATATCCGTGGAAGAAGAACTAGAGCTACAAGAATTCCCACCTATGAAACTCCCGAACCTTTCCGGTTATGCAATCGGGTGTTGGGGATACAGGGGAAGCATAATATCTCACCCAAACTAGCAAATCCTACATCCAGCTGTATCCATCCTTCAACACATAACCAAGAAACCTTCGGAAACCATCTACCTCAACCTTCGAAAAGCATCCGTTATACAATTTATGGCGATACTCCCGAACTCCCGCCCCAGTACTGGGTGGCGTCGAGGTTATCTCACCAACGAACTGCATAAAAGAGATTTTCGATGTCGGCGTACTAAACTCAGGTATTCCAAAACTGCAACGATAAAATTATGATGACAACACCTCAGAGCTCAACTCCCCGGGACACTTCCACTAAACCCCTGACAGGAGGCACCAAGACAATGTTCTCATCATAAAACCATCGGAACGATTCTAAGATACCCGCATGATCCTAAAAAAAATTTAGTGAAATTTGAGAAGAGAAGAGTCAAAACTCTACGTCAGGATGACTTACCAGAGCGATGAGGAGACTGGGAAGTAAAAAGAATTCCTAAACTCTCCGATATATAGTTCCTAAAGACTCAAAACATTTTTTCTAGACACAACTCGGCCGCTAATAACGATCAAGCAATGGGGCTCCTAAGGTCGGGGAAGGCTCTGATACCAACTTGTAACGCCCTCGATGCGACTATATCTCCCACGTGTCGAGGCACGACTTAGAGGCATAATCGCATTGAAGGCATATGTCGCAAGTTAGGCAATCTTCACAACATCCCATGTAATATAACTCATAAAGGGGAGATAACATAGTTGGCTTACACTCGCCACGTCAAACAAGTACATAAATAACATTACATCATCCAAACACTCATGGCCCGACTACGGCGCCAAAATAAAAGAAAACCCAACATGTGACACAGTCCCAATCACCCCCAACTGGGCACCACTACTGATCATCAGGAAAGGAAACATAGTAACATTGAGAGTCTTCATCGTACTCCCACTTGAGCTCAAACGCGTCTCCTGGAGCGGAATCATCAGGCCCTGCATCTGGTGTAATAGTAATCTGTGAGCCACAGGGACTCAGCAATCTCGCACCCTCGCGATCAAGACTATTTAAGCTTATAGGTAAGGCAAGGTACAAATATATGTGGAGCTGCAGCAAGCGACTAGCAAGTATGGTGGCTAGCTTATACGCAAAAGAGAGCGAGAAGAGGAGGCAAAGCGCGAGCGAGAAACTAGAGAAACAACATGCGCAAACATTACTCCAACACCGTGTCCACTTCCCGGACTCCGCTGAGAAGAGGCCATCACGGTAACACACTCAGTTGATTCATTTTAATTAAATTAAGGTTCAAGTTATCTACAACCAGACATTATCAAATTCCCATCTGCCCATAACCGCGGGCACGGCTTTCGAAAGTTCAAATCCCTGTAGGGGAGTCCCAACTTAGCCCATGACAAGCTCTCACGGTCAACGAAGGTATAGACCTCTTCCCAAGACGTTCCGATCAGACTCGATATCTCGGTAATTCAAGACACTTCGACAGGTTAAAACAAGACCAGCAACACCGCCCGAATGTGCCGACAAATCCCGATAGGAGCTGCACATATCTCTTTCTCAGGGCACACTCAGATTGTCCTAGGTACGGGTAGGCCAGCCCAGAGTTGCCCCTGGTGGCCACCGGTAGCTGACAGGTGGACCAACACTCAGAGGAGCACTGGCCCGGGGGGGTTAAAATAAGATGACCCTTGAGTCTGTAGAACCCAAGGGAAAGAAAAGGCTAGGTGGCAAATGGTAAAATCAAGGTTGGGCATTGCTGGAAAAGCTTTAATCAAGGAGAACTATCAAGGGGTTCCCATTATAACCCAACCGTGTAAGGAACGCAAAATCCGGGAACATAACACCGATATGACGGAAACTAGGGCGGCAAGAGTGGAACAAAACACTAGGCGAGAGGCCGAGCCTTCCACCCTTTACCAAGTATATAGATGCATTAAGATAACAAGATAACATAATGATATCCCAACAAGTAAATAAATGTTCCAACAAGGAACAGCCTCCAATCTTCACCTGCAACTAGCAACGCTATAAGAGGGGCTGAGCAAAAGCGGTAACATAGCCAAACAACGGTTTGCTAGGACATGGTGGGTTAGAGGTTTGACATGGAAATTTGGGAGGCTTGAAAGCAAGTGGTAGGCATCGTAGCATTGGCATAGCAAAAGAGCGAGCAAACTAGCATAGCAAAGATAGTAGTGATTTCGAGGGTATGATCATCTTGCCTGCACAGTTGTCAGAGTTGACTGGATCCTCGAAAGCAAACTCAACGGGCTCCTCATTAGCGAACTCGTCTCCCGGCTCTACCCAAACAAAACAAACAAGCAACAAGGATACAATCAACCACGTGCAAACTCAAACAACGAAATGCAAAGATGGTATGCTATGCGGGATGCGAAAAGCAAGATATGACAGGAAATGCATGAACCTGGCCCCAACTTGAAAAACCAAGTGTACCACTGGAAAGATGAGATTAAATTTCTTGAAAACGATATAAAGAACGCCGGAATCGGAGTTACGGTTTGGAAATGGCAAGCGATTCAAAAATGACACCGGTCTGCGATTTACAGCAAGTAGGCATCTAAATGCAATGAAATGAACATGCTACAGCACCCAAACATAACAACAAAATACATGGCAGGGATGCACACAAGATGCTTAACAAAAGTCTAGCACTGAGCTACGGCCAAATCATCCATTAACAGGTTCAAACAAGCATGGCAAAAATGCATATGGCAAACAGATTTCAGACTTAGTGAAATTAACACTTGTCTGGAATTTCAGATCGGGTAGCACTCTTCGGTGCACCAAAACTATATTCTACAGGACCTGAACATGTCAAAGTAAAGCATGGCATGGAGCTACTCAAAAAGCTTAACAAAAGTCCCTTAGTGACCTTGAGCCAAAAGGGATCATAAAATACAATTGCAAGCATGTGAACATAGCAAAAACATAATCAGTTTTCAGACTTAGTGAAAACTGGCACATGCTGAAATATAACTCAAGTAGGCATGTTTACGAGCTCGATGCACTCACTACGGTGCAAGTCATGGCAAGACAAGCATACACACATCAAGAAGGCACAAAATGCAAGCTAGACATGGCAAGAACAATAGCACAGCATGCATGGATCAACTACAACATCACCGGCAAAATTGCAAACAAGTTGACAATCTGCCCAGATTCACAAAGTAGCAAAAGTAGAGCTCGATTGACTCAAGCTAGGATGCCCCATAACTACAAACAAAGACATGGATAGATATATCACTACAAGATTAACAAAACATCCTTACTGATCATCCTGAAAAGAGGCACGGAACACTAGGAAACAACATGAACATATGGCATCATGAGATAAACAGATCAAGGACTTAGTGGAATTGCTAAGTCCCTGAAAACAGAATTAGCAAGTGCACCACTTTGCAAGCTTGCACTAGTCACCACACACATCACAAAAATACATGGGTTGCACCTCTGGAAAGATGACAAAACCCTTAACAAAACATATGTAGAGCACTAGGGCATATCATGCACACATTAATCATGGCAAAAATGCAAAAACCTAAACGGATTAGCAGATCTGACAAATATCTCAAGTAGCCCTCTTCTAACAGCATTTCGGGAATCAATATGAACTCAAATTAAAATGATGCAATAGAATGAAATGATGTACTCTCTGAGCTGAACATTTTGATATGCTACATGCATGAATCGGAGCTACGGATGCAAGGTTACGAGGCCATGAACAGGGGCACTTGGATCTGAGAATTCTGGGACTTAGGAAAAAAACAACCTCCGAAAAAAGTGGATCTCGTGGATCGGGACGGAGCGGTGCAGGGACGGGCGAGGGCGTTTGGATCGGGGACCGGTGGATCTGGTCCCGATCCGGATCCGGCCGGGATCTCGCCGGAGTTGAGGGAGAGGAGGAGGCCGGAGCCTTCCGGCGACGACCGAGGCGATGAGGGGCGGAGGCGGCGGCGGTGGAGAACGGCAGCGGCGGCGGAGACGCGGTCCGGCAACGGCGGGCGGCTCGGCGGCGCGCGGCGGCGGCTGGGCGGCGCGGCAGGCGACGACGGGCGGCTCGGCGACGCGCGGCGGTGGCTGGGCGGCGCGGCAGGCGACGGGAGGCGGCGGGCGGCGCGCGGCGGCGGCTGGGCGGCGCGGCAGGCGACGGGAGGCGGTGGGCGGCTCGCGGCGGCGGCTAGGCGGCGCGGCAGGCGACGGGAGGCGGCGGGCGCGGGCCGGGGAGGGCAGGCGGCGGCGGAGAGCCTTCGGGCCGCGGAGGCCTGGCCCGGGCCGCGCGGGCTTCGGCGGGAGGCGGCGGCTGCGCGCCACGTGGCGCTCTGCCAGTGGCCGCGGGTGGCGGCGCAGCGTGTCCGGCCGGAACGGACACGTCCGGTGCCGCGCGAGGTGGATTTAGGGTTTCGGGGAGAGGGGATCCGGGATATTTCGAGGGGGAACCTATTTATAGGCATAGAGGGAGCTAGGAGAGTCCAAATGAGGTGCAGTTTTCGGCCACGCGATCGTGATCGAACGCTCTAGATGATGGAGCAGAGTTTGGTGGGTTTTGGGCCAAATTGGAGGGGTGTTGGGCTGCAACAGACACGAGGCCTTTTCGGTCCCTCGGTTAACCGTTGGAGTATCAAACGAAGTCCAAATGATACGAAACTTGACAGGCGGTCTACCGGTAGTAAACCAAGGCCGCTTGGCAAGTCTCGGTCCAATCCGTAAATGTTTAATCCCCACACACGAAAGAAAGCTAGAAAAGACCACCGGAGGAGAACGAAGCGCCGGAATGCAAAACGGACAACGGGGAAAAGCTCGAATGCATGAGATGAACACGTATGCAAATGCGATGCACATGATGACATGATATGAGATGCAAGACAACGACAACAACACACGGAGACAAAGAACCCGAACCCGAGGAAATAAATTAACTTAACGCCGGAAACAGCAAGAGTTGGAGTACAAATTGGGAAGGTTACATCCGGGGTGTTACAACACTCCACCACTACGAAAGGATCTCGTACCGAGATCTAGGACTGAAAGAACGCCGGGTACTCAGAACGGAGGTGATCCTCGCGTTCCCAGGTAGCTTCACGGTCGGAATGGTGTGACCACTTGACTTTGAGAAATTTGATTGACTTGTTGCGAGTCTTGCGTTCAGTCTCTTCAAGAATAGCAACTGGGTGCTCACGATAGGAGAGATCTTCTTGGAGCTCAATGTCCTCGAAGTTGATGGTGCGGTCAGGAGTCTTGAAGCACTTTTGAAGCTGAGAGACATGGAACACGTCATAAACATTTGCAAAGTTTGAAGGAAGCTCGAGTTGATAGGCGAGGTCGCCTCTCTTGCTGACAATCCTGAAAGGTCCCACGTATCTAGGAGCAAGCTTCCCTTTGATACCGAAGCGACGAGTACCTTTCATAGGAGAGACACGGAGGTAAACATGATCTCCGATCTCGAAAGCCAAATCGCGGTGCTTACTATCATAGTAGCTCTTCTGGCGGGATTGGGCTGCTTTGAGGTTATCACGGTTGACTTTGCACATTACTTCTGCTGCTATGATTAAGTCATTACCCAACAGCTGACGTTCACCGGTTTCAGACCAGTTGAGAGGGGTACGGCACTTCCTGCCATACAGAATTTCAAATGGGGCCTTGCCCGAACTTGCTTGAAAACTGTTGTTGTAGGAGAATTCAGCATAAGGAAGACAATCCTCCCACTTCATGCCGAAGGAGATCACACAAGCCCTGAGCATATCTTCAAGAATCTGGTTGACACGCTCGACTTGACCGCTAGTTTGAGGATGGAAAGCTGTGCTGAAGCGGATGTTCGTGCCCATGGCCTTCTGAAAAGAATCCCAAAACTTTGATGTAAAGATGCTGCCATGGTCTGAAGATATCACTTGAGGAATACCGTGCAGAGAGACAATTCGAGAGGTATAAAGTTCCACCAATTGAGCTGCAGTGATCGACTCTTTGATAGGCAGAAAGTGAGCCACTTTGGTGAGTTTGTCGATGACAACGAATATAGCATCATTGCCACGCTTGGAGTTTGGAAACCCAGTCACGAAGACCATCTCAATGTGGCCAAACTTCCATTCTGGAATGGCAAGAGGTTGGAGGAGACCTGCTGGCCTTTGGTGTTCTGCCTTCACTCTTCTGCAGACATCACATTCATTCACGAATTGAGCGATCTCGCGTTTCATTCGGGTCCACCAATAAGCTTGCTTAAGGTCCTGATACATCTTCGTGCTCCCAGGGTGGATGGAGAGGAGAGAATTGTGAGCCTCGTTCATGATCACTTTACGGAGGTCACCTTTTGGTACAACAATACGATCCTCAAAGAAGAGAGTGTCCTTGTCATCAAGGCGGTAGCACTTGTACTTGGACTGGCTCTTGGCAATCCCAATCTTCACCTTTTTCACCATAGCATCAAGAAGCTGGGCTTGGCGAATCTGGTCTTCCAAGGTAGGAGAGACTTGAAGGTTGGCGAGGAATCCTTGAGGAACAACTTGCAGGCTAAGTTTGCGGAAAGCTTCACAAAGCTCGGGTTGATAAGGCTTAAGAATCAGACTGTTGCAGTAAGCTTTCCTGCTCAATGCGTCAGCAATCACATTAGCCTTGCCTGGAGTATACTCAATACTCGGATTATACTCTTGAATCATTTCGACCCATCGAGTTTGCCTGAGGTTGAGATTAGGCTGAGTGAAGATGTACTTGAGACTCTTGTGATCAGTGAAAATGTCCACTTTTCTTCCCAATAGAAGATGTCTCCAAGTCAAAAGAGCATGCACAACTGCCGCCAACTCGAGATCATGAGTGGGGTAGTTCTTCTCATTCGGCTTCAACTGGCGAGAGGTATAAGCAACAACTTTCTTCTCTTGCATCAATACTGCGCCAAGACCTTGGAGAGAGGCATCACAAAAGACCTCGTACGGCTTGGATTCATCAGGCGGAGTCAGAACTGGAGCAGTGATCAATTTCTCTTTCAAAGTGTTGAAAGCAATATCACACTCCGGAGACCAAACGTACTTGACGTGCTTCTGAAGAAGATTTGAGAGAGGTTTCACGATCTTAGAAAAGTTTTCAACGAATCTTCGGCAATAGCTTGTGAGACCGAGGAAGCTACGGAGTTGCTTCACGTTCTGAGGAGGTTCCCAATTCACAATTGCAGACACCTTCTTAGGATTCACGGCAATGCCCTTGGCAGAGATGATATGACCAAGATAAAGAACCTCATCGAGCCAAAATTCACACTTGGAGAACTTGGCGTAGAACTTGTGTTCCCTGAGCTTATCGAGTACCAAACGCAAGTGCTTGGCATGATCTTCCTTGTTCTTCAAGAAAACAAGAATGTCGTCGAGATAGACCAAAATGAAGTCATTGGTGTAGGCGTTGAAGATGAAGTTCATCATGTGAGAGAACGTCGGAGGAGCGTTGACGAGACCAAAAGACAAGACAGTGTATTCATATGAACCATAGCTTGTCCTGAAAGCCGTCTTGGGAATATCTTGCTCACTGATTCGAATCTGATGATAACCCATATGGAGATCAAGCTTGGAGAATACTTGGGCACCTTTGAGTTGTTCGAACAGCTCATTGATGTTGGGAAGTGGGTATTTGTTCTTGATGGTCTTCTTGTTCAATGGACGGTAACCAACACAAAGTCGGTCCGTTCCATCCTTCTTCTTCACAAAAAGAACACCACAACCCCATGGAGAAGAACTAGGCTGGATGAGACCCATTTTCTCTTGAATATCGAGTTGCTTCTTCAGCTCCTTCAACTCTTCAGGTCCGAGCTTGTAAGGACGTTTGCACACAGGTTCCGTACCAGGCTCAAGATCAATAACGAATTCAACTGGCCGGTGCGGAGGCATTCCTGGAAGCTCTTCTGGAAAGACGTCTTGATATTCGCAAACGACTGGAATCTGAGAGATAGCATCCAATTCACCCTTCTCATTGAGAGAAAACAGACGGATGGTATCATCACGAGCGACAAAGACAATTACATCCTCAGACGAATGAGTCAATTGAATCTGCCTGGCTGCACAATCAAGCTGAGCCTTGTGCTTAGAAAGCCAATCCATTCTGAGAATAAGATCAATATCTGAGTCACCAAGAACCGTTGGAGAAGCCAGAAACTTGTAGTCACCCAAGGTGATAGTAACATCCGGAATGATGGAGTTAGCCTGCATGCGCTTACCGGGAGAGACAACTGCTAAAGGACTAGGCAAAACTTGCGAAACCAATTCATTCCTGGATGTAAACGGTCTCGAGATGAAACAATGTGATGCACCAGTGTCAAAAAGAACTTTAGCTGGAATATCATTAATAGGAAGGTTACCCATGATCACATCTGACGAGTCCTCTGCCTGAGCTGCATTCATCAAATTGACCTTGGCGTGCTTGGGGTTATGCTTGACCACAGATGTACTTGCCGATCTGACAGGAGGAGGAGGAGGAGGAAGATGCCTCTGGTTGAAACACTTGTTGGCATAGTGACCCTTCTATTGGCACTTGTTGCACGTGACCTCTGAAAGCGGACGGTGATACGAAGCACTCGATCTTGGAGGTTGAGACGAAGTCTTGTTCTGAAAGCCAGGGTTGGGTGGGTGGGAAGAACCACTGCCACCTTTGCTCTTCTGCTGATACGGCTGACGGAACGGAGGAGGAGGAAGCCAATACTTCTGCTGCTTGGCCACTTGAGTAGAGGAAGAAGGAGGAACATCTCTGACTCGCTTCTTGGAAGCATCACACCTCAACTGAGCAGCCTCTTGCTTCAATGCCATGTTGTAGAACTCATCATATCTCAAGGGCTCAAAGAGAACAAGAGCGAGCTGGATTTCTTCTCTGAGACCACCCCTGAACTGATATATCATGCTCTTCTCATCAGGGACGTCCTGCTTGGCAAAGCGGGCGAGCTTTTGGAACAACTTGTTGTAGTCATAGACAGACAAAGAGCCTTGCTTCAGGTTGCGGAATTCCTCGCGCTTGCTTTCAACCACGCTTTGAGGAATATGATGAGCTCTGAAATCTCGACGGAAATCATCCCAAGTGATAACACGTCCACCTCTGGAGTCCTTGTACTGCTGGAACCATTCTACTGCTTGATCTTTGAGTTGGAAGGAAGCAAACTTAACAAAGTCCTCAGGCCTGACGTTACTGCACTCGAAATGCTTGCACAGATCCACTAGCCAATCGTCAGCATCGGTTGCCTCAACACAATTGCTGAAAGTCTTTGGCCCGTTAGCAAGGAACTGGTTGAGTGAAGCAAAGTGATTCTGATTGCTGCCTTGATTCCCTTGGTTGCCTTGATTGCGCTCTTGAAGAATTTGCATGATCAACTGTGTGTTTGCATTGGTTGCGGCCATCACAGCTTGCCATGCCTCCGGAGGAGGTGGTGGTGGTGGAGGATCAGGATTCGGAGTCGTGCGCGTTGGAGGAGCCATCCTGAAGAGGTTGACATCCATTAGCACATTGACAGATAAATATTGAAGCTGAATCCAACGGAATGAAAATTGCAACATATAGTCTTCACATCCGAACAAAATGAACGAATGCATTCCTCTTGAAATGGTCACATATCCATAAATTGAGAAGCCACGTAGAATTAAGGTAGAGAAATAAATCAACAAGGTACGGATCAAGAACGAATAATCGGTAAGAATTCCCAATCTCAAACCAATATCCGTGGAAGAAGAACTAGAGCTACAAGAATTCCCACCTATGAAACTCCCGAACCTTTCCGGTTATGCAATCGGGTGTTGGGGATACAGGGGAAGCATAATATCTCACCCAAACTAGCAAATCCTACATCCAGCTGTATCCATCCTTCAACACATAACCAAGAAACCTTCGGAAACCATCTACCTCAACCTTCGAAAAGCATCCGTTATACAAGTTATGGCGATACTCCCGAACTCCCGCCCCAGTACTGGGTGGCGTCGAGGTTATCTCACCAACGAACTTCATAAAAGAGATTTTCGATGTCGGCGTACTAAACTCAGGTATTCCAAAACTGCAACGATAAAATTATGATGACAACACCTCAGAGCTCAACTCCCCGGGACACTTCCACTAAACCCCTGACTGGAGGCACCAAGACAATGTTCTCATCATAAAACCATCGGAACGATTCTAAGATACCCGCATGATCCTAAAAAAATTTTAGTGAAATTTGAGAAGAGAAGAGTCAAAACTCTACGTCAGGATGACTTACCAGAGCGATGAGGAGACTGGGAAGTAAAAAGAATTCCTAAACTCTCCGATATATAGTTCCTAAAGACTCAAAACATTTTTTCTAGACACAACTCGGCCGCTAATAACGATCAAGCAATGGGGCTCCTAAGGTCGGGGAAGGCTCTGATACCAACTTGTAACGCCCTCGATGCGACTATATCTCCCACGTGTCGAGGCACGACTTAGAGGCATAATCGCATTGAAGGCATATGTCGCAAGTTAGGCAATCTTCACAACATCCCATGTAATATAACTCATAAAGGGGAGATAACATAGTTGGCTTACACTCGCCACGTCAAACAAGTACATAAATAACATTACATCATCCAAACACTCATGGCCCGACTACGGCGCCAAAATAAAAGAAAACCCAACATGTGACACAGTCCCAATCACCCCCAACTGGGCACCACTACTGATCATCAGGAAAGGAAACATAGTAACATTGAGAGTCTTCATCGTACTCCCACTTGAGCTCAAACGCGTCTCCTGGAGCGGAATCATCAGGCCCTGCATCTGGTGTAATAGTAATCTGTGAGCCACAGGGACTCAGCAATCTCGCACCCTCACGATCAAGACTATTTAAGCTTATAGGTAAGGCAAGGTACAAATATATGTGGAGCTGCAGCAAGCGACTAGCAAGTATGGTGGCCAGCTTATACGCAAAAGAGAGCGAGAAGAGGAGGCAAAGCGCGAGCGAGAAACTAGAGAAACAACCTGCGCAAACATTACTCCAACACCGTGTCCACTTCCCGGACTCCGCTGAGAAGAGGCCATCACGGTAACACACTCAGTTGATTCATTTTAATTAAATTAAGGTTCAAGTTATCTACAACCAGACATTAACAAATTCCCATCTGCCCATAACCGCGGGCACGGCTTTCGAAAGTTCAAATCCCTGTAGGGGAGTCCCAACTTAGCCCATGACAAGCTCTCACGGTCAACGAAGGTATAGACCTCTTCCCAAGACGTTCCGATCAGACTCGATATCTCGGTAATTCAAGACACTTCGACAGGTTAAAACAAGACCAGCAACACCGCCCGAATGTGCCGACAAATCCCGATAGGAGCTGCACATATCTCTTTCTCAGGGCACACTCAGATTGTCCTAGGTACGGGTAGGCCAGCCCAGAGTTGCCCCTGGTGGCCACCGGTAGCTGACAGGTGGACCAACACTCAGAGGAGCACTGGCCCGGGGGGGTTAAAATAAGATGACCCTTGAGTCTGTAGAACCCAAGGGAAAGAAAAGGCTAGGTGGCAAATGGTAAAATCAAGGTTGGGCATTGCTGGAAAAGCTTTAATCAAGGAGAACTATCAAGGGGTTCCCATTATAACCCAACCGTGTAAGGAACGCAAAATCCGGGAACATAACACCGATATGACGGAAACTAGGGCGGCAAGAGTGGAACAAAACACTAGGCGAGAGGCCGAGCCTTCCACCCTTTACCAAGTATATAGATGCATTAAGATAACAAGATAACATAATGATATCCCAACAAGTAAATAAATGTTCCAACAAGGAACAGCCTCCAATCTTCACCTGCAACTAGCAACGCTATAAGAGGGGCTGAGCAAAAGCGGTAACATAGCCAAACAACGGTTTGCTAGGACATGGTGGGTTAGAGGTTTGACATGGAAATTTGGGAGGCTTGAAAGCAAGTGGTAGGCATCGTAGCAATGGCATAGCAAAAGAGCGAGCAAACTAGCATAGCAAAGATAGTAGTGATTTCGAGGGTATGATCATCTTGCCTGCACAGTTGTCAGAGTTGACTGGATCCTCGAAAGCAAACTCAACGGGCTCCTCATTAGCGAACTCGTCTCCCGGCTCTACCCAAACAAAACAAACAAGCAACAAGGATACAATCAACCACGTGCAAACTCAAACAACAAAATGCAAAGATGGTATGCTATGCGGGATGCGAAAAGCAAGATATGACAGGAAATGCATGAACCTGGCCCCAACTTGAAAAACCAAGTGTACCACTGGAAAGATGAGATTAAATTTCTTGAAAACGATATAAAGAACGCCGGAATCGGAGTTACGGTTTGGAAATGGCAAGCGATTCAAAAATGACACCGGTCTGCGATTTACAGCAAGTAGGCATCTAAATGCAATGAAATGAACATGCTACAGCACCCAAACATAACAACAAAATACATGGCAGGGATGCACACAAGATGCTTAACAAAAGTCTAGCACTGAGCTACGGCCAAATCATCCATTAACAGGTTCAAACAAGCATGGCAAAAATGCATATGGCAAACAGATTTCAGACTTAGTGAAATTAACACTTGTCTGGAATTTCAGATCGGGTAGCACTCTTCGGTGCACCAAAACTATATTCTACAGGACCTGAACATGTCAAAGTAAAGCATGGCATGGAGCTACTCAAAAAGCTTAACAAAAGTCCCTTAGTGACCTTGAGCCAAAAGGGATCATAAAATACAATTGCAAGCATGTGAACATAGCAAAAACATAATCAGTTTTCAGACTTAGTGAAAACTGGCACATGCTGAAATATAACTCAAGTAGGCATGTTTACGAGCTCGATGCACTCACTACGGTGCAAGTCATGGCAAGACAAGCATACACACATCAAGAAGGCACAAAATGCAAGCTAGACATGGCAAGAACAATAGCACAGCATGCATGGATCAACTACAACATCACCGGCAAAATTGCAAACAAGTTGACAATCTGCCCAGATTCACAAAGTAGCAAAAGTAGAGCTCGATTGACTCAAGCTAGGATGCCCCATAACTACAAACAAAGACATGGATAGATAGATCACTACAAGATTAACAAAACATCCTTACTGATCATCCTGAAAAGAGGCACGGATCACTAGGAAACAACATGAACATATGGCATCATGAGATAAACAGATCAAGGACTTAGTGGAATTGCTAAGTCCCTGAAAACAGAATTAGCAAGTGCACCACTTTGCAAGCTTGCACTAGTCACCACACACATCACAAAAATACATGGGTTGCACCTCTGGAAAGATGACAAAACCCTTAACAAAACATATGTAGAGCACCAGGGCATATCATGCACACATTAATCATGGCAAAAATGCAAAAACCTAAACGGATTAGCAGATCTGACAAATATCTCAAGTAGCCCTCTTCTAACAGCATTTCGGGAATCAATATGAACTCAAATTAAAATGATGCAATAGAATGAAATGATGTACTCTCTGAGCTGAACATTTTGATATGCTACATGCATGAATCGGAGCTACGGATGCAAGGTTACGAGGCCATGAACAGGGGCACTTGGATCTGAGAATTCTGGGACTTAGGAAAAAAACAACCTCCGAAAAAAGTGGATCTCGTGGATCGGGACGGAGCGGTGCAGGGACGGGCGAGGGCGTTTGGATCGGGGACCGGTGGATCTGGTCCCGATCCGGATCCGGTCGGGATCTCGCCGGAGTTGAGGGAGAGGAGGAGGCCGGAGCCTTCCGGCGACGACCGGGGCGATGAGGGGCGGAGGCGGCGGCGGTGGAGAACGGCAGCGGCGGCGGAGACGCGGTCCGGCAACGGCGGGCGGCTCGGAGGCGCGCGGCGGCGGCTGGGCGGCGCGGCAGGCGACGACGGGCGGCTCGGCGATGCGTGGCGGTGGCTGGGCGGCGCGGCAGGCGACGGGAGGCGGCGGGCGGCGCGCAGCGGCCGCTGGGCGGCGCGGCAGGCGACGGGAGGCGGTGGGCGGCTCGCGGCGGCGGCTGGGCGGCGCGGCAGGCGACGGGAGGCGGCGGGCGCGGGCCGGGGAGGGCAGGCGGCGGCGGAGAGCCTTCGGGCCGCGGAGGCCTGGCCCGGGCCGCGCGGGCTTCGGCGGGAGGCGGCGGCTGCGCGCCACGTGGCGCTCTGCCAGTGGCCGCGGGTGGCGGCGCAGCGTGTCCGGCCGGAACGGACACGTCCGGTGCCGCGCGAGGTGGATTTAGGGTTTCGGGGAGAGGGGATCCGGGATATTTCGAGGGGGAACCTATTTATAGGCATAGAGGGAGCTAGGAGAGTCCAAATGAGGTGCGGTTTTCGGCCACGCGATCGTGATCGAACGCTCTAGATGATGGAGCAGAGTTTGGTGGGTTTTGGGCCAAATTGGAGGGGTGTTGGGCTGCAACAGACACGAGGCCTTTTCGGTCCCTCGGTTAACCGTTGGAGTATCAAACGAAGTCCAAATGATACGAAACTTGACAGGCGGTCTACCGGTAGTAAACCAAGGCCGCTTGGCAAGTCTCGGTCCAATCCGTAAATGTTTAATCCCCACACACGAAAGAAAGCTAGAAAAGACCACCGGAGGAGAACGAAGCGCCGGAATGCAAAACGGACAACGGGGAAAAGCTCGAATGCATGAGATGAACACGTATGCAAATGCGATGCACATGATGACATGATATGAGATGCAAGACAACGACAACAACACACGGAGACAAAGAACCCGAACCCGAGGAAATAAATTAACTTAACGCCGGAAACAGCAAGAGTTGGAGTACAAATTGGGAAGGTTACATCCGGGGTGTTACAACACTCCACCACTACGAAAGGATCTCGTACCGAGATCTAGGACTGAAAGAACGCCGGGTACTCAGAACGGAGGTGATCCTCGCGTTCCCAGGTAGCTTCACGGTCGGAATGGTGTGACCACTTGACTTTGAGAAATTTGATTGACTTGTTGCGAGTCTTGCGTTCAGTCTCTTCAAGAATAGCTGGGCTTGGCGAATCTGGTCTTCCAAGGTAGGAGAGACTTGAAGGTTGGCGAGGAATCCTTGAGGAACAACTTGCAGGCTAAGTTTGCGGAAAGCTTCACAAAGCTCGGGTTGATAAGGCTTAAGAATCAGACTGTTGCAGTAAGCTTTCCTGCTCAATGCGTCAGCAATCACATTAGCCTTGCCTGGAGTATACTCAATACTCGGATTATACTCTTGAATCATTTCGACCCATCGAGTTTGCCTGAGGTTGAGATTAGGCTGAGTGAAGATGTACTTGAGACTCTTGTGATCAGTGAAAATGTCCACTTTTCTTCCCAATAGAAGATGTCTCCAAGTCAAAAGAGCATGCACAACTGCCGCCAACTCGAGATCATGAGTGGGGTAGTTCTTCTCATTCGGCTTCAACTGGCGAGAGGTATAAGCAACAACTTTCTTCTCTTGCATCAATACTGCGCCAAGACCTTGGAGAGAGGCATCACAAAAGACCTCGTACGGCTTGGATTCATCAGGCGGAGTCAGAACTGGAGCAGTGATCAATTTCTCTTTCAAAGTGTTGAAAGCAATATCACACTCCGGAGACCAAACGTACTTGACGTGCTTCTGAAGAAGATTTGAGAGAGGTTTCACGATCTTAGAAAAGTTTTCAACGAATCTTCGGCAATAGCTTGTGAGACCGAGGAAGCTACGGAGTTGCTTCACGTTCTGAGGAGGTTCCCAATTCACAATTGCAGACACCTTCTTAGGATTCACGGCAATGCCCTTGGCAGAGATGATATGACCAAGATAAAGAACCTCATCGAGCCAAAATTCACACTTGGAGAACTTGGCGTAGAACTTGTGTTCCCTGGGCTTATCGAGTACCAAACGCAAGTGCTTGGCATGATCTTCCTTGTTCTTCAAGAAAACAAGAATGTCGTCGAGATAGACCAAAATGAAGTCATTGGTGTAGGCGTTGAAGATGAAGTTCATCATGCGAGAGAACGTCGGAGGAGCGTTGACGAGACCAAAAGACAAGACAGTGTATTCATATGAACCATAGCTTGTCCTGAAAGCCGTCTTGGGAATATCTTGCTCACTGATTCGAATCTGATGATAACCCATACGGAGATCAAGCTTGGAGAATACTTGGGCACCTTTGAGTTGTTCGAACAGCTCATTGATGTTGGGAAGTGGGTATTTGTTCTTGATGGTCTTCTTGTTCAATGGACGGTAACCAACACAAAGTCGGTCCGTTCCATCCTTCTTCTTCACAAAAAGAACACCACAACCCCACGGAGAAGAACTAGGCTGGATGAGACCCATTTTCTCTTGAATATCGAGTTGCTTCTTCAGCTCCTTCAACTCTTCAGGTCCGAGCTTGTAAGGACGTTTGCACACAGGTTCCGTACCAGGCTCAAGATCAATAACGAATTCAACTGGCCGGTGCGGAGGCATTCCTGGAAGCTCTTCTGGAAAGACGTCTTGATATTCGCAAACGACTGGAATCTGAGAGATAGCATCCAATTCACCCTTCTCATTGAGAGAAAACAGACGGATGGTATCATCACGAGCGACAAAGACAATTACATCCTCAGACGAATGAGTCAATTGAATCTGCCTGGCTGCACAATCAAGCTGAGCCTTGTGCTTAGAAAGCCAATCCATTCTGAGAATAAGATCAATATCTGAGTCACCAAGAACCGTTGGAGAAGCCAGAAACTTGTAGTCACCCAAGGTGATAGTAACATCCGGAATGATGGAGTTAGCCTGCATGCGCTTACCGGGAGAGACAACTGCTAAAGGACTAGGCAAAACTTGCGAAACCAATTCATTCCTGGATGTAAACGGTCTCGAGATGAAACAATGTGATGCACCAGTGTCAAAAAGAACTTTAGCTGGAATATCATTAATAGGAAGGTTACCCATGATCACATCTGACGAGTCCTCTGCCTGAGCTGCATTCATCAAATTGACCTTGGCGTGCTTGGGGTTATGCTTGACCACAGATGTACTTGCCGATCTGACAGGAGGAGGAGGAGGAGGAAGATGCCTCTGGTTGAAACACTTGTTGGCATAGTGACCCTTCTATTGGCACTTGTTGCACGTGACCTCTGAAAGCGGACGGTGATACGAAGCACTCGATCTTGGAGGTTGAGACGAAGTCTTGTTCTGAAAGCCAGGGTTGGGTGGGTGGGAAGAACCACTGCCACCTTTGCTCTTCTGCTGATACGGCTGACGGAACGGAGGAGGAGGAAGCCAATACTTCTGCTGCTTGGCCACTTGAGTAGAGGAAGAAGGAGGAACATCTCTGACTCGCTTCTTGGAAGCATCACACCTCAACTGAGCAGCCTCTTGCTTCAATGCCATGTTGTAGAACTCATCATATCTCAAGGGCTCAAAGAGAACAAGAGCGAGCTGGATTTCTTCTCTGAGACCACCCCTGAACTGATATATCATGCTCTTCTCATCAGGGACGTCCTGCTTGGCAAAGCGGGCGAGCTTTTGGAACAACTTGTTGTAGTCATAGACAGACAAAGAGCCTTGCTTCAGGTTGCGGAATTCCTCGCGCTTGCTTTCAACCACGCTTTGAGGAATATGATGAGCTCTGAAATCTCGACGGAAATCATCCCAAGTGATAACACGTCCACCTCTGGAGTCCTTGTACTGCTGGAACCATTCTACTGCTTGATCTTTGAGTTGGAAGGAAGCAAACTTAACAAAGTCCTCAGGCCTGACGTTACTGCACTCGAAATGCTTGCACAGATCCACTAGCCAATCGTCAGCATCGGTTGCCTCAACACAATTGCTGAAAGTCTTTGGCCCGTTAGCAAGGAACTGGTTGAGTGAAGCAAAGTGATTCTGATTGCTGCCTTGATTCCCTTGGTTGCCTTGATTGCGCTCTTGAAGAATTTGCATGATCAACTGTGTGTTTGCATTGGTTGCGGCCATCACAGCTTGCCATGCCTCCGGAGGAGGTGGTGGTGGTGGAGGATCAGGATTCGGAGTCGTGCGCGTTGGAGGAGCCATCCTGAAGAGGTTGACATCCATTAGCACATTGACAGATAAATATTGAAGCTGAATCCAACGGAATGAAAATTGCAACATATAGTCTTCACATCCGAACAAAATGAACGAATGCATTCCTCTTGAAATGGTCACATATCCATAAATTGAGAAGCCACGTAGAATTAAGGTAGAGAAATAAATCAACAAGGTACGGATCAAGAACGAATAATCGGTAAGAATTCCCAATCTCAAACCAATATCCGTGGAAGAAGAACTAGAGCTACAAGAATTCCCACCTATGAAACTCCCGAACCTTTCCGGTTATGCAATCGGGTGTTGGGGATACAGGGGAAGCATAATATCTCACCCAAACTAGCAAATCCTACATCCAGCTGTATCCATCCTTCAACACATAACCAAGAAACCTTCGGAAACCATCTACCTCAACCTTCGAAAAGCATCCGTTATACAAGTTATGGCGATACTCCCGAACTCCCGCCCCAGTACTGGGTGGCGTCGAGGTTATCTCACCAACGAACTTCATAAAAGAGATTTTCGATGTCGGCGTACTAAACTCAGGTATTCCAAAACTGCAACGATAAAATTATGATGACAACACCTCAGAGCTCAACTCCCCGGGACACTTCCACTAAACCCCTGACTGGAGGCACCAAGACAATGTTCTCATCATAAAACCATCGGAACGATTCTAAGATACCCGCATGATCCTAAAAAAATTTTAGTGAAATTTGAGAAGAGAAGAGTCAAAACTCTACGTCAGGATGACTTACCAGAGCGATGAGGAGACTGGGAAGTAAAAAGAATTCCTAAACTCTCCGATATATAGTTCCTAAAGACTCAAAACATTTTTTCTAGACACAACTCGGCCGCTAATAACGATCAAGCAATGGGGCTCCTAAGGTCGGGGAAGGCTCTGATACCAACTTGTAACGCCCTCGATGCGACTATATCTCCCACGTGTCGAGGCACGACTTAGAGGCATAATCGCATTGAAGGCATATGTCGCAAGTTAGGCAATCTTCACAACATCCCATGTAATATAACTCATAAAGGGGAGATAACATAGTTGGCTTACACTCGCCACGTCAAACAAGTACATAAATAACATTACATCATCCAAACACTCATGGCCCGACTACGGCGCCAAAATAAAAGAAAACCCAACATGTGACACAGTCCCAATCACCCCCAACTGGGCACCACTACTGATCATCAGGAAAGGAAACATAGTAACATTGAGAGTCTTCATCGTACTCCCACTTGAGCTCAAACGCGTCTCCTGGAGCGGAATCATCAGGCCCTGCATCTGGTGTAATAGTAATCTGTGAGCCACAGGGACTCAGCAATCTCGCACCCTCACGATCAAGACTATTTAAGCTTATAGGTAAGGCAAGGTACAAATATATGTGGAGCTGCAGCAAGCGACTAGCAAGTATGGTGGCCAGCTTATACGCAAAAGAGAGCGAGAAGAGGAGGCAAAGCGCGAGCGAGAAACTAGAGAAACAACCTGCGCAAACATTACTCCAACACCGTGTCCACTTCCCGGACTCCGCTGAGAAGAGGCCATCACGGTAACACACTCAGTTGATTCATTTTAATTAAATTAAGGTTCAAGTTATCTACAACCAGACATTAACAAATTCCCATCTGCCCATAACCGCGGGCACGGCTTTCGAAAGTTCAAATCCCTGTAGGGGAGTCCCAACTTAGCCCATGACAAGCTCTCACGGTCAACGAAGGTATAGACCTCTTCCCAAGACGTTCCGATCAGACTCGATATCTCGGTAATTCAAGACACTTCGACAGGTTAAAACAAGACCAGCAACACCGCCCGAATGTGCCGACAAATCCCGATAGGAGCTGCACATATCTCTTTCTCAGGGCACACTCAGATTGTCCTAGGTACGGGTAGGCCAGCCCAGAGTTGCCCCTGGTGGCCACCGGTAGCTGACAGGTGGACCAACACTCAGAGGAGCACTGGCCCGGGGGGGTTAAAATAAGATGACCCTTGAGTCTGTAGAACCCAAGGGAAAGAAAAGGCTAGGTGGCAAATGGTAAAATCAAGGTTGGGCATTGCTGGAAAAGCTTTAATCAAGGAGAACTATCAAGGGGTTCCCATTATAACCCAACCGTGTAAGGAACGCAAAATCCGGGAACATAACACCGATATGACGGAAACTAGGGCGGCAAGAGTGGAACAAAACACTAGGCGAGAGGCCGAGCCTTCCACCCTTTACCAAGTATATAGATGCATTAAGATAACAAGATAACATAATGATATCCCAACAAGTAAATAAATGTTCCAACAAGGAACAGCCTCCAATCTTCACCTGCAACTAGCAACGCTATAAGAGGGGCTGAGCAAAAGCGGTAACATAGCCAAACAACGGTTTGCTAGGACATGGTGGGTTAGAGGTTTGACATGGAAATTTGGGAGGCTTGAAAGCAAGTGGTAGGCATCGTAGCAATGGCATAGCAAAAGAGCGAGCAAACTAGCATAGCAAAGATAGTAGTGATTTCGAGGGTATGATCATCTTGCCTGCACAGTTGTCAGAGTTGACTGGATCCTCGAAAGCAAACTCAACGGGCTCCTCATTAGCGAACTCGTCTCCCGGCTCTACCCAAACAAAACAAACAAGCAACAAGGATACAATCAACCACGTGCAAACTCAAACAACAAAATGCAAAGATGGTATGCTATGCGGGATGCGAAAAGCAAGATATGACAGGAAATGCATGAACCTGGCCCCAACTTGAAAAACCAAGTGTACCACTGGAAAGATGAGATTAAATTTCTTGAAAACGATATAAAGAACGCCGGAATCGGAGTTACGGTTTGGAAATGGCAAGCGATTCAAAAATGACACCGGTCTGCGATTTACAGCAAGTAGGCATCTAAATGCAATGAAATGAACATGCTACAGCACCCAAACATAACAACAAAATACATGGCAGGGATGCACACAAGATGCTTAACAAAAGTCTAGCACTGAGCTACGGCCAAATCATCCATTAACAGGTTCAAACAAGCATGGCAAAAATGCATATGGCAAACAGATTTCAGACTTAGTGAAATTAACACTTGTCTGGAATTTCAGATCGGGTAGCACTCTTCGGTGCACCAAAACTATATTCTACAGGACCTGAACATGTCAAAGTAAAGCATGGCATGGAGCTACTCAAAAAGCTTAACAAAAGTCCCTTAGTGACCTTGAGCCAAAAGGGATCATAAAATACAATTGCAAGCATGTGAACATAGCAAAAACATAATCAGTTTTCAGACTTAGTGAAAACTGGCACATGCTGAAATATAACTCAAGTAGGCATGTTTACGAGCTCGATGCACTCACTACGGTGCAAGTCATGGCAAGACAAGCATACACACATCAAGAAGGCACAAAATGCAAGCTAGACATGGCAAGAACAATAGCACAGCATGCATGGATCAACTACAACATCACCGGCAAAATTGCAAACAAGTTGACAATCTGCCCAGATTCACAAAGTAGCAAAAGTAGAGCTCGATTGACTCAAGCTAGGATGCCCCATAACTACAAACAAAGACATGGATAGATAGATCACTACAAGATTAACAAAACATCCTTACTGATCATCCTGAAAAGAGGCACGGATCACTAGGAAACAACATGAACATATGGCATCATGAGATAAACAGATCAAGGACTTAGTGGAATTGCTAAGTCCCTGAAAACAGAATTAGCAAGTGCACCACTTTGCAAGCTTGCACTAGTCACCACACACATCACAAAAATACATGGGTTGCACCTCTGGAAAGATGACAAAACCCTTAACAAAACATATGTAGAGCACCAGGGCATATCATGCACACATTAATCATGGCAAAAATGCAAAAACCTAAACGGATTAGCAGATCTGACAAATATCTCAAGTAGCCCTCTTCTAACAGCATTTCGGGAATCAATATGAACTCAAATTAAAATGATGCAATAGAATGAAATGATGTACTCTCTGAGCTGAACATTTTGATATGCTACATGCATGAATCGGAGCTACGGATGCAAGGTTACGAGGCCATGAACAGGGGCACTTGGATCTGAGAATTCTGGGACTTAGGAAAAAAACAACCTCCGAAAAAAGTGGATCTCGTGGATCGGGACGGAGCGGTGCAGGGACGGGCGAGGGCGTTTGGATCGGGGACCGGTGGATCTGGTCCCGATCCGGATCCGGTCGGGATCTCGCCGGAGTTGAGGGAGAGGAGGAGGCCGGAGCCTTCCGGCGACGACCGGGGCGATGAGGGGCGGAGGCGGCGGCGGTGGAGAACGGCAGCGGCGGCGGAGACGCGGTCCGGCAACGGCGGGCGGCTCGGCGGCGCGCGGCGGCGGCTGGGCGGCGCGGCAGGCGACGACGGGCGGCTCGGCGATGCGCGGCGGTGGCTGGGCGGCGCGGCAGGCGACGGGAGGCGGCGGGCGGCGCGGCAGGCGACGGGAGGCGGCGGGCGGCGCGCAGCGGCGGCTGGGCGGCGCGGCAGGCGACGGGAGGCGGTGGGCGGCTCGCGGCGGCGGCTGGGCGGCGCGGCAGGCGACGGGAGGCGGCGGGCGCGGGCCGGGGAGGGCAGGCGGCGGCGGAGAGCCTTCGGGCCGCGGAGGCCTGGCCCGGGCCGCGCGGGCTTCGGCGGGAGGCGGCGGCTGCGCGCCACGTGGCGCTCTGCCAGTGGCCGCGGGTGGCGGCGCAGCGTGTCCGGCCGGAACGGACACGTCCGGTGCCGCGCGAGGTGGATTTAGGGTTTCGGGGAGAGGGGATCCGGGATATTTCGAGGGGGAACCTATTTATAGGCATAGAGGGAGCTAGGAGAGTCCAAATGAGGTGCGGTTTTTGGCCACGCGATCGTGATCGAACGCTCTAGATGATGGAGCAGAGTTTGGTGGGTTTTGGGCCAAATTGGAGGGGTGTTGGGCTGCAACAGACACGAGGCCTTTTCGGTCCCTCGGTTAACCGTTGGAGTATCAAACGAAGTCCAAATGATACGAAACTTGACAGGCGGTCTACCGGTAGTAAACCAAGGCCGCTTGGCAAGTCTCGGTCCAATCCGTAAATGTTTAATCCCCACACACGAAAGAAAGCTAGAAAAGACCACCGGAGGAGAACGAAGCGCCGGAATGCAAAACGGACAACGGGGAAAAGCTCGAATGCATGAGATGAACACGTATGCAAATGCGATGCACATGATGACATGATATGAGATGCAAGACAACGACAACAACACACGGAGACAAAGAACCCGAACCCGAGGAAATAAATTAACTTAACGCCGGAAACAGCAAGAGTTGGAGTACAAATTGGGAAGGTTACATCCGGGGTGTTACAACACTCCACCACTACGAAAGGATCTCGTACCGAGATCTAGGACTGAAAGAACGCCGGGTACTCAGAACGGAGGTGATCCTCGCGTTCCCAGGTAGCTTCACGGTCGGAATGGTGTGACCACTTGACTTTGAGAAATTTGATTGACTTGTTGCGAGTCTTGCGTTCAGTCTCTTCAAGAATAGCAACTGGGTGCTCACGATAGGAGAGATCTTCTTGGAGCTCAATGTCCTTGAAGTTGATGGTGCGGTCAGGAGTCTTGAAGCACTTTTGAAGCTGAGAGACATGGAACACGTCATAAACATTTGCAAAGTTTGAAGGAAGCTCGAGTTGATAGGCGAGGTCGCCTCTCTTGCTGACAATCCTGAAAGGTCCCACGTATCTAGGAGCAAGCTTCCCTTTGATACCGAAGCGACGAGTACCTTTCATAGGAGAGACACGGAGGTAAACATGATCTCCGATCTCGAAAGCCAAATCGCGGTGCTTACTATCATAGTAGCTCTTCTGGCGGGATTGGGCTGCTTTGAGGTTATCACGGTTGACTTTGCACATTACTTCTGCTGCTATGATTAAGTCATTACCCAACAGCTGACGTTCACCGGTTTCAGACCAGTTGAGAGGGGTACGGCACTTCCTGCCATACAGAATTTCAAATGGGGCCTTGCCCGAACTTGCTTGAAAACTGTTGTTGTAGGAGAATTCAGCATAAGGAAGACAATCCTCCCACTTCATGCCGAAGGAGATCACACAAGCCCTGAGCATATCTTCAAGAATCTGGTTGACACGCTCGACTTGACCGCTAGTTTGAGGATGGAAAGCTGTGCTGAAGCGGATGTTCGTGCCCATGGCCTTCTGAAAAGAATCCCAAAACTTTGATGTAAAGATGCTGCCATGGTCTGAAGATATCACTTGAGGAATACCATGCAGAGAGACAATTCGAGAGGTATAAAGTTCCACCAATTGAGCTGCAGTGATCGACTCTTTGATAGGCAGAAAGTGAGCCACTTTGGTGAGTTTGTCGATGACAACGAATATAGCATCATTGCCACGCTTGGAGTTTGGAAACCCAGTCACGAAGACCATCTCAATGTGGCCAAACTTCCATTCTGGAATGGCAAGAGGTTGGAGGAGACCTGCTGGCCTTTGGTGTTCTGCCTTCACTCTTCTGCAGACATCACATTCATTCACGAATTGAGCGATCTCGCGTTTCATTCGGGTCCACCAATAAGCTTGCTTAAGGTCCTGATACATCTTCGTGCTCCCAGGGTGGATGGAGAGGAGAGAATTGTGAGCCTCGTTCATGATCACTTTACGGAGGTCACCTTTTGGTACAACAATACGATCCTCAAAGAAGAGAGTGTCCTTGTCATCAAGGCGGTAGCACTTGTACTTGGACTGGCTCTTGGCAATCCCAATCTTCACCTTTTTCACCATAGCATCAAGAAGCTGGGCTTGGCGAATCTGGTCTTCCAAGGTAGGAGAGACTTGAAGGTTGGCGAGGAATCCTTGAGGAACAACTTGCAGGCTAAGTTTGCGGAAAGCTTCACAAAGCTCGGGTTGATAAGGCTTAAGAATCAGACTGTTGCAGTAAGCTTTCCTGCTCAATGCGTCAGCAATCACATTAGCCTTGCCTGGAGTATACTCAATACTCGGATTATACTCTTGAATCATTTCGACCCATCGAGTTTGCCTGAGGTTGAGATTAGGCTGAGTGAAGATGTACTTGAGACTCTTGTGATCAGTGAAAATGTCCACTTTTCTTCCCAATAGAAGATGTCTCCAAGTCAAAAGAGCATGCACAACTGCCGCCAACTCGAGATCATGAGTGGGGTAGTTCTTCTCATTCGGCTTCAACTGGCGAGAGGTATAAGAAACAACTTTCTTCTCTTGCATCAATACTGCGCCAAGACCTTGGAGAGAGGCATCACAAAAGACCTCGTACGGCTTGGATTCATCAGGCGGAGTCAGAACTGGAGCAGTGATCAATTTCTCTTTCAAAGTGTTGAAAGCAATATCACACTCCGGAGACCAAACGTACTTGACGTGCTTCTGAAGAAGATTTGAGAGAGGTTTCACGATCTTAGAAAAGTTTTCAACGAATCTTCGGCAATAGCTTGTGAGACCGAGGAAGCTACGGAGTTGCTTCACGTTCTGAGGAGGTTCCCAATTCACAATTGCAGACACCTTCTTAGGATTCACGGCAATGCCCTTGGCAGAGATGATATGACCAAGATAAAGAACCTCATCGAGCCAAAATTCACACTTGGAGAACTTGGCGTAGAACTTGTGTTCCCTGGGCTTATCGAGTACCAAACGCAAGTGCTTGGCATGATCTTCCTTGTTCTTCAAGAAAACAAGAATGTCGTCGAGATAGACCAAAATGAAGTCATTGGTGTAGGCGTTGAAGATGAAGTTCATCATGCGAGAGAACGTCGGAGGAGCGTTGACGAGACCAAAAGACAAGACAGTGTATTCATATGAACCATAGCTTGTCCTGAAAGCCGTCTTGGGAATATCTTGCTCACTGATTCGAATCTGATGATAACCCATATGGAGATCAAGCTTGGAGAATACTTGGGCACCTTTGAGTTGTTCGAACAGCTCATTGATGTTGGGAAGTGGGTATTTGTTCTTGATGGTCTTCTTGTTCAATGGACGGTAACCAACACAAAGTCGGTCCGTTCCATCCTTCTTCTTCACAAAAAGAACACCACAACCCCACGGAGAAGAACTAGGCTGGATGAGACCCATTTTCTCTTGAATATCGAGTTGCTTCTTCAGCTCCTTCAACTCTTCAGGTCCGAGCTTGTAAGGACGTTTGCACACAGGTTCCGTACCAGGCTCAAGATCAATAACGAATTCAACTGGCCGGTGCGGAGGCATTCCTGGAAGCTCTTCTGGAAAGACGTCTTGATATTCGCAAACGACTGGAATCTGAGAGATAGCATCCAATTCACCCTTCTCATTGAGAGAAAACAGACGGATGGTATCATCACGAGCGACAAAGACAATTACATCCTCAGACGAATGAGTCAATTGAATCTGCCTGGCTGCACAATCAAGCTGAGCCTTGTGCTTAGAAAGCCAATCCATTCTGAGAATAAGATCAATATCTGAGTCACCAAGAACCGTTGGAGAAGCCAGAAACTTGTAGTCACCCAAGGTGATAGTAACATCCGGAATGATGGAGTTAGCCTGCATGCGCTTACCGGGAGAGACAACTGCTAAAGGACTAGGCAAAACTTGCGAAACCAATTCATTCCTGGATGTAAACGGTCTCGAGATGAAACAATGTGATGCACCAGTGTCAAAAAGAACTTTAGCTGGAATATCATTAATAGGAAGGTTACCCATGATCACATCTGACGAGTCCTCTGCCTGAGCTGCATTCATCAAATTGACCTTGGCGTGCTTGGGGTTATGCTTGACCACAGATGTACTTGCCGATCTGACAGGAGGAGGAGGAGGAGGAAGATGCCTCTGGTTGAAACACTTGTTGGCATAGTGACCCTTCTATTGGCACTTGTTGCACGTGACCTCTGAAAGCGGACGGTGATACGAAGCACTCGATCTTGGAGGTTGAGACGAAGTCTTGTTCTGAAAGCCAGGGTTGGGTGGGTGGGAAGAACCACTGCCACCTTTGCTCTTCTGCTGATACGGCTGACGGAACGGAGGAGGAGGAAGCCAATACTTCTGCTGCTTGGCCACTTGAGTAGAGGAAGAAGGAGGAACATCTCTGACTCGCTTCTTGGAAGCATCACACCTCAACTGAGCAGCCTCTTGCTTCAATGCCATGTTGTAGAACTCATCATATCTCAAGGGCTCAAAGAGAACAAGAGCGAGCTGGATTTCTTCTCTGAGACCACCCCTGAACTGATATATCATGCTCTTCTCATCAGGGACGTCCTGCTTGGCAAAGCGGGCGAGCTTTTGGAACAACTTGTTGTAGTCATAGACAGACAAAGAGCCTTGCTTCAGGTTGCGGAATTCCTCGCGCTTGCTTTCAACCACGCTTTGAGGAATATGATGAGCTCTGAAATCTCGACGGAAATCATCCCAAGTGATAACACGTCCACCTCTGGAGTCCTTGTACTGCTGGAACCATTCTACTGCTTGATCTTTGAGTTGGAAGGAAGCAAACTTAACAAAGTCCTCAGGCCTGACGTTACTGCACTCGAAATGCTTGCACAGATCCACTAGCCAATCGTCAGCATCGGTTGCCTCAACACAATTGCTGAAAGTCTTTGGCCCGTTAGCAAGGAACTGGTTGAGTGAAGCAAAGTGATTCTGATTGCTGCCTTGATTCCCTTGGTTGCCTTGATTGCGCTCTTGAAGAATTTGCATGATCAACTGTGTGTTTGCATTGGTTGCGGCCATCACAGCTTGCCATGCCTCCGGAGGAGGTGGTGGTGGTGGAGGATCAGGATTCGGAGTCGTGCGCGTTGGAGGAGCCATCCTGAAGAGGTTGACATCCATTAGCACATTGACAGATAAATATTGAAGCTGAATCCAACGGAATGAAAATTGCAACATATAGTCTTCACATCCGAACAAAATGAACGAATGCATTCCTCTTGAAATGGTCACATATCCATAAATTGAGAAGCCACGTAGAATTAAGGTAGAGAAATAAATCAACAAGGTACGGATCAAGAACGAATAATCGGTAAGAATTCCCAATCTCAAACCAATATCCGTGGAAGAAGAACTAGAGCTACAAGAATTCCCACCTATGAAACTCCCGAACCTTTCCGGTTATGCAATCGGGTGTTGGGGATACAGGGGAAGCATAATATCTCACCCAAACTAGCAAATCCTACATCCAGCTGTATCCATCCTTCAACACATAACCAAGAAACCTTCGGAAACCATCTACCTCAACCTTCGAAAAGCATCCGTTATACAAGTTATGGCGATACTCCCGAACTCCCGCCCCAGTACTGGGTGGCGTCGAGGTTATCTCACCAACGAACTTCATAAAAGAGATTTTCGATGTCGGCGTACTAAACTCAGGTATTCCAAAACTGCAACGATAAAATTATGATGACAACACCTCAGAGCTCAACTCCCCGGGACACTTCCACTAAACCCCTGACAGGAGGCACCAAGACAATGTTCTCATCATAAAACCATCGGAACGATTCTAAGATACCCGCATGATCCTAAAAAAATTTTAGTGAAATTTGAGAAGAGAAGAGTCAAAACTCTACGTCAGGATGACTTACCAGAGCGATGAGGAGACTGGGAAGTAAAAAGAATTCCTAAACTCTCCGATATATAGTTCCTAAAGACTCAAAACATTTTTTCTAGACACAACTCGGCCGCTAATAACGATCAAGCAATGGGGCTCCTAAGGTCGGGGAAGGCTCTGATACCAACTTGTAACGCCCTCGATGCGACTATATCTCCCACGTGTCGAGGCACGACTTAGAGGCATAATCGCATTGAAGGCATATGTCGCAAGTTAGGCAATCTTCACAACATCCCATGTAATATAACTCATAAAGGGGAGATAACATAGTTGGCTTACACTCGCCACGTCAAACAAGTACATAAATAACATTACATCATCCAAACACTCATGGCCCGACTACGGCGCCAAAATAAAAGAAAACCCAACATGTGACACAGTCCCAATCACCCCCAACTGGGCACCACTACTGATCATCAGGAAAGGAAACATAGTAACATTGAGAGTCTTCATCGTACTCCCACTTGAGCTCAAACGCGTCTCCTGGAGCGGAATCATCAGGCCCTGCATCTGGTGTAATAGTAATCTGTGAGCCACAGGGACTCAGCAATCTCGCACCCTCACGATCAAGACTATTTAAGCTTATAGGTAAGGCAAGGTACAAATATATGTGGAGCTGCAGCAAGCGACTAGCAAGTATGGTGGCTAGCTTATACGCAAAAGAGAGCGAGAAGAGGAGGCAAAGCGCGAGCGAGAAACTAGAGAAACAACCTGCGCAAACATTACTCCAACACCGTGTCCACTTCCCGGACTCCGCTGAGAAGAGGCCATCACGGTAACACACTCAGTTGATTCATTTTAATTAAATTAAGGTTCAAGTTATCTACAACCAGACATTAACAAATTCCCATCTGCCCATAACCGCGGGCACGGCTTTCGAAAGTTCAAATCCCTATAGGGGAGTCCCAACTTAGCCCATGACAAGCTCTCACGGTCAACGAAGGTATAGACCTCTTCCCAAGACGTTCCGATCAGACTCGATATCTCAGTAATTCAAGACACTTCGACAGGTTAAAACAAGACCAGCAACACCGCCCGAATGTGCCGACAAATCCCGATAGGAGCTGCACATATCTCTTTCTCAGGGCACACTCAGATTGTCCTAGGTACGGGTAGGCCAGCCCAGAGTTGCCCCTGGTGGCCACCGGTAGCTGACAGGTGGACCAACACTCAGAGGAGCACTGGCCCGGGGGGGTTAAAATAAGATGACCCTTGAGTCTGTAGAACCCAAGGGAAAGAAAAGGCTAGGTGGCAAATGGTAAAATCAAGGTTGGGCATTGCTGGAAAAGCTTTAATCAAGGAGAACTATCAAGGGGTTCCCATTATAACCCAACCGTGTAAGGAACGCAAAATCCGGGAACATAACACCGATATGACGGAAACTAGGGCGGCAAGAGTGGAACAAAACACTAGGCGAGAGGCCGAGCCTTCCACCCTTTACCAAGTATATAGATGCATTAAGATAACAAGATAACATAATGATATCCCAACAAGTAAATAAATGTTCCAACAAGGAACAGCCTCCAATCTTCACCTGCAACTAGCAACGCTATAAGAGGGGCTGAGCAAAAGCGGTAACATAGCCAAACAACGGTTTGCTAGGACATGGTGGGTTAGAGGTTTCACATGGAAATTTGGGAGGCTTGAAAGCAAGTGGTAGGCATCGTAGCATTGGCATAGCAAAAGAGCGAGCAAACTAGCATAGCAAAGATAGTAGTGATTTCGAGGGTATGATCATCTTGCCTGCACAGTTGTCAGAGTTGACTGGATCCTCGAAAGCAAACTCAACGGGCTCCTCATTAGCGAACTCGTCTCCCGGCTCTACCCAAACAAAACAAACAAGCAACAAGGATACAATCAACCACGTGCAAACTCAAACAACGAAATGCAAAGATGGTATGCTATGCGGGATGCGAAAAGCAAGATATGACAGGAAATGCATGAACCTGGCCCCAACTTGAAAAACCAAGTGTACCACTGGAAAGATGAGATTAAATTTCTTGAAAACGATATAAAGAACGCCGGAATCGGAGTTACGGTTTGGAAATGGCAAGCGATTCAAAAATGACACCGGTCTGCGATTTACAGCAAGTAGGCATCTAAATGCAATGAAATGAACATGCTACAGCACCCAAACATAACAACAAAATACATGGAAGGGATGCACACAAGATGCTTAACAAAAGTCTAGCACTGAGCTACGGCCAAATCATCCATTAACAGGTTCAAACAAGCATGGCAAAAATGCATATGGCAAACAGATTTCAGACTTAGTGAAATTAACACTTGTCTGGAATTTCAGATCGGGTAGCACTCTTCGGTGCACCAAAACTATATTCTACAGGACCTGAACATGTCAAAGTAAAGCATGGCATGGAGCTACTCAAAAAGCTTAACAAAAGTCCCTTAGTGACCTTGAGCCAAAAGGGATCATAAAATACAATTGCAAGCATGTGAACATAGCAAAAACATAATCAGTTTTCAGACTTAGTGAAAACTGGCACATGCTGAAATATAACTCAAGTAGGCATGTTTACGAGCTCGATGCACTCACTACGGTGCAAGTCATGGCAAGACAAGCATACACACATCAAGAAGGCACAAAATGCAAGCTAGACATGGCAAGAACAATAGCACAGCATGCATGGATCAACTACAACATCACCGGCAAAATTGCAAACAAGTTGACAATCTGCCCAGATTCACAAAGTAGCAAAAGTAGAGCTCGATTGACTCAAGCTAGGATGCCCCATAACTACAAACAAAGACATGGATAGATAGATCACTACAAGATTAACAAAACATCCTTACTGATCATCCTGAAAAGAGGCACGGATCACTAGGAAACAACATGAACATATGGCATCATGAGATAAACAGATCAAGGACTTAGTGGAATTGCTAAGTCCCTGAAAACAGAATTAGCAAGTGCACCACTTTGCAAGCTTGCACTAGTCACCACACACATCACAAAAATACATGGGTTGCACCTCTGGAAAGATGACAAAACCCTTAACAAAACATATGTAGAGCACCAGGGCATATCATGCACACATTAATCATGGCAAAAATGCAAAAACCTAAACGGATTAGCAGATCTGACAAATATCTCAAGTAGCCCTCTTCTAACAGCATTTCGGGAATCAATATGAACTCAAATTAAAATGATGCAATAGAATGAAATGATGTACTCTCTGAGCTGAACATTTTGATATGCTACATGCATGAATCGGAGCTACGGATGCAAGGTTACGAGGCCATGAACAGGGGCACTTGGATCTGAGAATTCTGGGACTTAGGAAAAAAACAACCTCCGAAAAAAGTGGATCTCGTGGATCGGGACGGAGCGGTGCAGGGACGGGCGAGGGTGTTTGGATCGGGGACCGGTGGATCTGGTCCCGATCCGGATCCGGCCGGGATCTCGCCGGAGTTGAGGGAGAGGAGGAGGCCGGAGCCTTCCGGCGACGACCGAGGCGATGAGGGGCGGAGGCGGCGGCGGTGGAGAACGGCAGCGGCGGCGGAGACGCGGTCCGGCAACGGCGGGCGGCTCGGCGGCGCGCGGCGGCGGCTGGGCGGCGCGGCAGGCGACGACGGGCGGCTCGGCGACGCGCGGCGGTGGCTGGGCGGCGCGGCAGGCGACGGGAGGCGGCGGGCGGCGCGCGGCGGCGGCTGGGCGGCGCGGCAGGCGACGGGAGGCGGTGGGCGGCTCGCGGCGGCGGCTAGGCGGCGCGGCAGGCGACGGGAGGCGGCGGGCGCGGGCCGGGGAGGGCAGGCGGCGGCGGAGAGCCTTCGGGCCGCGGAGGCCTGGCCCGGGCCGCGCGGGCTTCGGCGGGAGGCGGCGGCTGCGCGCCACGTGGCGCTCTGCCAGTGGCCGCGGGTGGCGGCGCAGCGTGTCCGGCCGGAACGGACACGTCCGGTGCCGCGCGAGGTGGATTTAGGGTTTCGGGGAGAGGGGATCCGGGATATTTCGAGGGGGAACCTATTTATAGGCATAGAGGGAGCTAGGAGAGTCCAAATGAGGTGCGGTTTTCGGCCACGCGATCGTGATCGAACGCTCTAGATGATGGAGCAGAGTTTGGTGGGTTTTGGGCCAAATTGGAGGGGTGTTGGGCTGCAACAGACACGAGGCCTTTTCGGTCCCTCGGTTAACCGTTGGAGTATCAAACGAAGTCCAAATGATACGAAACTTGACAGGCGGTCTACCGGTAGTAAACCAAGGCCGCTTGGCAAGTCTCGGTCCAATCCGTAAATGTTTAATCCCCACACACGAAAGAAAGCTAGAAAAGACCACCGGAGGAGAACGAAGCGCCGGAATGCAAAACGGACAACGGGGAAAAGCTCGAATGCATGAGATGAACACGTATGCAAATGCGATGCACATGATGACATGATATGAGATGCAAGACAACGACAACAACACACGGAGACAAAGAACCCGAACCCGAGGAAATAAATTAACTTAACGCCGGAAACAGCAAGAGTTGGAGTACAAATTGGGAAGGTTACATCCGGGGTGTTACAACACTCCACCACTACGAAAGGATCTCGTACCGAGATCTAGGACTGAAAGAACGCCGGGTACTCAGAACGGAGGTGATCCTCGCGTTCCCAGGTAGCTTCACGGTCGGAATGGTGTGACCACTTGACTTTGAGAAATTTGATTGACTTGTTGCGAGTCTTGCGTTCAGTCTCTTCAAGAATAGCAACTGGGTGCTCACGATAGGAGAGATCTTCTTGGAGCTCAATGTCCTCGAAGTTGATGGTGCGGTCAGGAGTCTTGAAGCACTTTTGAAGCTGAGAGACATGGAACACGTCATAAACATTTGCAAAGTTTGAAGGAAGCTCGAGTTGATAGGCGAGGTCGCCTCTCTTGCTGACAATCCTGAAAGGTCCCACGTATCTAGGAGCAAGCTTCCCTTTGATACCGAAGCGACGAGTACCTTTCATAGGAGAGACACGGAGGTAAACATGATCTCCGATCTCGAAAGCCAAATCGCGGTGCTTACTATCATAGTAGCTCTTCTGGCGGGATTGGGCTGCTTTGAGGTTATCACGATTGACTTTGCACATTACTTCTGCTGCTATGATTAAGTCATTACCCAACAGCTGACGTTCACCGGTTTCAGACCAGTTGAGAGGGGTACGGCACTTCCTGCCATACAGAATTTCAAATGGGGCCTTGCCCGAACTTGCTTGAAAACTGTTGTTGTAGGAGAATTCAGCATAAGGAAGACAATCCTCCCACTTCATGCCGAAGGAGATCACACAAGCCCTGAGCATATCTTCAAGAATCTGGTTGACACGCTCGACTTGACCGCTAGTTTGAGGATGGAAAGCTGTGCTGAAGCGGATGTTCGTGCCCATGGCCTTCTGAAAAGAATCCCAAAACTTTGATGTAAAGATGCTGCCATGGTCTGAAGATATCACTTGAGGAATACCGTGCAGAGAGACAATTCGAGAGGTATAAAGTTCCACCAATTGAGCTGCAGTGATCGACTCTTTGATAGGCAGAAAGTGAGCCACTTTGGTGAGTTTGTCGATGACAACGAATATAGCATCATTGCCACGCTTGGAGTTTGGAAACCCAGTCACGAAGACCATCTCAATGTGGCCAAACTTCCATTCTGGAATGGCAAGAGGTTGGAGGAGACCTGCTGGCCTTTGGTGTTCTGCCTTCACTCTTCTGCAGACATCACATTCATTCACGAATTGAGCGATCTCGCGTTTCATTCGGGTCCACCAATAAGCTTGCTTAAGGTCCTGATACATCTTCGTGCTCCCAGGGTGGATGGAGAGGAGAGAATTGTGAGCCTCGTTCATGATCACTTTACGGAGGTCACCTTTTGGTACAACAATACGATCCTCAAAGAAGAGAGTGTCCTTGTCATCAAGGCGGTAGCACTTGTACTTGGACTGGCTCTTGGCAATCCCAATCTTCACCTTTTTCACCATAGCATCAAGAAGCTGGGCTTGGCGAATCTGGTCTTCCAAGGTAGGAGAGACTTGAAGGTTGGCGAGGAATCCTTGAGGAACAACTTGCAGGCTAAGTTTGCGGAAAGCTTCACAAAGCTCGGGTTGATAAGGCTTAAGAATCAGACTGTTGCAGTAAGCTTTCCTGCTCAATGCGTCAGCAATCACATTAGCCTTGCCTGGAGTATACTCAATACTCGGATTATACTCTTGAATCATTTCGACCCATCGAGTTTGCCTGAGGTTGAGATTAGGCTGAGTGAAGATGTACTTGAGACTCTTGTGATCAGTGAAAATGTCCACTTTTCTTCCCAATAGAAGATGTCTCCAAGTCAAAAGAGCATGCACAACTGCCGCCAACTCGAGATCATGAGTGGGGTAGTTCTTCTCATTCGGCTTCAACTGGCGAGAGGTATAAGCAACAACTTTCTTCTCTTGCATCAATACTGCGCCAAGACCTTGGAGAGAGGCATCACAAAAGACCTCGTACGGCTTGGATTCATCAGGCGGAGTCAGAACTGGAGCAGTGATCAATTTCTCTTTCAAAGTGTTGAAAGCAATATCACACTCCGGAGACCAAACGTACTTGACGTGCTTCTGAAGAAGATTTGAGAGAGGTTTCACGATCTTAGAAAAGTTTTCAACGAATCTTCGGCAATAGCTTGTGAGACCGAGGAAGCTAAGGAGTTGCTTCACGTTCTGAGGAGGTTCCCAATTCACAATTGCAGACACCTTCTTAGGATTCACGGCAATGCCCTTGGCAGAGATGATATGACCAAGATAAAGAACCTCATCGAGCCAAAATTCACACTTGGAGAACTTGGCGTAGAACTTGTGTTCCCTGAGCTTATCGAGTACCAAACGCAAGTGCTTGGCATGATCTTCCTTGTTCTTCAAGAAAACAAGAATGTCGTCGAGATAGACCAAAATGAAGTCATTGGTGTAGGCGTTGAAGATGAAGTTCATCATGTGAGAGAACGTCGGAGGAGCGTTGACGAGACCAAAAGACAAGACAGTGTATTCATATGAACCATAGCTTGTCCTGAAAGCCGTCTTGGGAATATCTTGATCACTGATTCGAATCTGATGATAACCCATATGGAGATCAAGCTTGGAGAATACTTGGGCACCTTTGAGTTGTTCGAACAGCTCATTGATGTTGGGAAGTGGGTATTTGTTCTTGATGGTCTTCTTGTTCAATGGACGGTAACCAACACAAAGTCGGTCCGTTCCATCCTTCTTCTTCACAAAAAGAACACCACAACCCCACGGAGAAGAACTAGGCTGGATGAGACCCATTTTCTCTTGAATATCGAGTTGCTTCTTCAGCTCCTTCAACTCTTCAGGTCCGAGCTTGTAAGGACGTTTGCACACAGGTTCCGTACCAGGCTCAAGATCAATAACGAATTCAACTGGCCGGTGCGGAGGCATTCCTGGAAGCTCTTCTGGAAAGACGTCTTGATATTCACAAACGACTGGAATCTGAGAGATAGCATCCAATTCACCCTTCTCATTGAGAGAAAACAGACGGATGGTATCATCACGAGCGACAAAGACAATTACATCCTCAGACGAATGAGTCAATTGAATCTGCCTGGCTGCACAATCAAGCTGAGCCTTGTGCTTAGAAAGCCAATCCATTCTGAGAATAAGATCAATATCTGAGTCACCAAGAACCGTTGGAGAAGCCAGAAACTTGTAGTCACCCAAGGTGATAGTAACATCCGGAATGATGGAGTTAGCCTGCATGCGCTTACCGGGAGAGACAACTGCTAAAGGACTAGGCAAAACTTGCGAAACCAATTCATTCCTGGATGTAAACGGTCTCGAGATGAAACAATGTGATGCACCAGTGTCAAAAAGAACTTTAGCTGGAATATCATTAATAGGAAGGTTACCCATGATCACATCTGACGAGTCCTCTGCCTGAGCTGCATTCATCAAATTGACCTTGGCGTGCTTGGGGTTATGCTTGACCACAGATGTACTTGCCGATCTGACAGGAGGAGGAGGAGGAGGAAGATGCCTCTGGTTGAAACACTTGTTGGCATAGTGACCCTTCTATTGGCACTTGTTGCACGTGACCTCTGAAAGCGGACGGTGATACGAAGCACTCGATCTTGGAGGTTGAGACGAAGTCTTGTTCTGAAAGCCAGGGTTGGGTGGGTGGGAAGAACCACTGCCACCTTTGCTCTTCTGCTGATACGGCTGACGGAACGGAGGAGGAGGAAGCCAATACTTCTGCTGCTTGGCCACTTGAGTAGAGGAAGAAGGAGGAACATCTCTGACTCGCTTCTTGGAAGCATCACACCTCAACTGAGCAGCCTCTTGCTTCAATGCCATGTTGTAGAACTCATCATATCTCAAGGGCTCAAAGAGAACAAGAGCGAGCTGGATTTCTTCTCTGAGACCACCCCTGAACTGATATATCATGCTCTTCTCATCAGGGACGTCCTGCTTGGCAAAGCGGGCGAGCTTTTGGAACAACTTGTTGTAGTCATAGACAGACAAAGAGCCTTGCTTCAGGTTGCGGAATTCCTCGCGCTTGCTTTCAACCACGCTTTGAGGAATATGATGAGCTCTGAAATCTCGACGGAAATCATCCCAAGTGATAACACGTCCACCTCTGGAGTCCTTGTACTGCTGGAACCATTCTACTGCTTGATCTTTGAGTTGGAAGGAAGCAAACTTAACAAAGTCCTCAGGCCTGACGTTACTGCACTCGAAATGCTTGCACAGATCCACTAGCCAATCGTCAGCATCGGTTGCCTCAACACAATTGCTGAAAGTCTTTGGCCCGTTAGCAAGGAACTGGTTGAGTGAAGCAAAGTGATTCTGATTGCTGCCTTGATTCCCTTGGTTGCCTTGATTGCGCTCTTGAAGAATTTGCATGATCAACTGTGTGTTTGCATTGGTTGCGGCCATCACAGCTTGCCATGCCTCCGGAGGAGGTGGTGGTGGTGGAGGATCAGGATTCGGAGTCGTGCGCGTTGGAGGAGCCATCCTGAAGAGGTTGACATCCATTAGCACATTGACAGATAAATATTGAAGCTGAATCCAACGGAATGAAAATTGCAACATATAGTCTTCACATCCGAACAAAATGAACGAATGCATTCCTCTTGAAATGGTCACATATCCATAAATTGAGAAGCCACGTAGAATTAAGGTAGAGAAATAAATCAACAAGGTACGGATCAAGAACGAATAATCGGTAAGAATTCCCAATCTCAAACCAATATCCGTGGAAGAAGAACTAGAGCTACAAGAATTCCCACCTATGAAACTCCCGAACCTTTCCGGTTATGCAATCGGGTGTTGGGGATACAGGGGAAGCATAATATCTCACCCAAACTAGCAAATCCTACATCCAGCTGTATCCATCCTTCAACACATAACCAAGAAACCTTCGGAAACCATCTACCTCAACCTTCGAAAAGCATCCGTTATACAAGTTATGGCGATACTCCCGAACTCCCGCCCCAGTACTGGGTGGCGTCGAGGTTATCTCACCAACGAACTTCATAAAAGAGATTTTCGATGTCGGCGTACTAAACTCAGGTATTCCAAAACTGCAACGATAAAATTATGATGATAACACCTCAGAGCTCAACTCCCCGGGACACTTCCACTAAACCCCTGACAGGAGGCACCAAGACAATGTTCTCATCATAAAACCATCGGAACGATTCTAAGATACCCGCATGATCCTAAAAAAAATTTAGTGAAATTTGAGAAGAGAAGAGTCAAAACTCTACGTCAGGATGACTTACCAGAGCGATGAGGAGACTGGGAAGTAAAAAGAATTCCTAAACTCTCCGATATATAGTTCCTAAAGACTCAAAACATTTTTTCTAGACACAACTCGGCCGCTAATAACGATCAAGCAATGGGGCTCCTAAGGTCGGGGAAGGCTCTGATACCAACTTGTAACGCCCTCGATGCGACTATATCTCCCACGTGTCGAGGCACGACTTAGAGGCATAATCGCATTGAAGGCATATGTCGCAAGTTAGGCAATCTTCACAACATCCCATGTAATATAACTCATAAAGGGGAGATAACATAGTTGGCTTACACTCGCCACGTCAAACAAGTACATAAATAACATTACATCATCCAAACACTCATGGCCCGACTACGGCGCCAAAATAAAAGAAAACCCAACATGTGACACAGTCCCAATCACCCCCAACTGGGCACCACTACTGATCATCAGGAAAGGAAACATAGTAACATTGAGAGTCTTCATCGTACTCCCACTTGAGCTCAAACGCGTCTCCTGGAGCGGAATCATCAGGCCCTGCATCTGGTGTAATAGTAATCTGTGAGCCACAGGGACTCAACAATCTCGCACCCTCACGATCAAGACTATTTAAGCTTATAGGTAAGGCAAGGTACAAATATATGTGGAGCTGCAGCAAGCGACTAGCAAGTATGGTGGCCAGCTTATACGCAAAAGAGAGCGAGAAGAGGAGGCAAAGCGCGAGCGAGAAACTAGAGAAACAACCTGCGCAAACATTACTCCAACACCGTGTCCACTTCCCGGACTCCGCTGAGAAGAGGCCATCACGGTAACACACTCAGTTGATTCATTTTAATTAAATTAAGGTTCAAGTTATCTACAACCAGACATTAACAAATTCCCATCTGCCCATAACCGCGGGCACGGCTTTCGAAAGTTCAAATCCCTGTAGGGGAGTCCCAACTTAGCCCATGACAAGCTCTCACGGTCAACGAAGGTATAGACCTCTTCCCAAGACGTTCCGATCAGACTCGATATCTCGGTAATTCAAGACACTTCGACAGGTTAAAACAAGACCAGCAACACCGCCCGAATGTGCCGACAAATCCCGATAGGAGCTGCACATATCTCTTTCTCAGGGCACACTCAGATTGTCCTAGGTACGGGTAGGCCAGCCCAGAGTTGCCCCTGGTGGCCACCGGTAGCTGACAGGTGGACCAACACTCAGAGGAGCACTAGCCCGGGGGGGTTAAAATAAGATGACCCTTGAGTCTGTAGAACCCAAGGGAAAGAAAAGGCTAGGTGGCAAATGGTAAAATCAAGGTTGGGCATTGCTGGAAAAGCTTTAATCAAGGAGAACTATCAAGGGGTTCCCATTATAACCCAACCGTGTAAGGAACGCAAAATCCGGGAACATAACACCGATATGACGGAAACTAGGGCGGCAAGAGTGGAACAAAACACTAGGCGAGAGGCCGAGCCTTCCACCCTTTACCAAGTATATAGATGCATTAAGATAACAAGATAACATAATGATATCCCAACAAGTAAATAAATGTTCCAACAAGGAACAGCCTCCAATCTTCACCTGCAACTAGCAACGCTATAAGAGGGGCTGAGCAAAAGCGGTAACATAGCCAAACAACGGTTTGCTAGGACATGGTGGGTTAGAGGTTTGACATGGAAATTTGGGAGGCTTGAAAGCAAGTGGTAGGCATCGTAGCAATGGCATAGCAAAAGAGCAAGCAAACTAGCATAGCAAAGATAGTAGTGATTTCGAGGGTATGATCATCTTGCCTGCACAGTTGTCAGAGTTGACTGGATCCTCGAAAGCAAACTCAACGGGCTCCTCATTAGCGAACTCGTCTCCCGGCTCTACCCAAACAAAACAAACAAGCAACAAGGATACAATCAACCACGTGCAAACTCAAACAACAAAATGCAAAGATGGTATGCTATGCGGGATGCGAAAAGCAAGATATGACAGGAAATGCATGAACCTGGCCCCAACTTGAAAAACCAAGTGTACCACTGGAAAGATGAGATTAAATTTCTTGAAAACGATATAAAGAACGCCGGAATCGGAGTTACGGTTTGGAAATGGCAAGCGATTCAAAAATGACACCGGTCTGCGATTTACAGCAAGTAGGCATCTAAATGCAATGAAATGAACATGCTACAGCACCCAAACATAACAACAAAATACATGGCAGGGATGCACACAAGATGCTTAACAAAAGTCTAGCACTGAGCTACGGCCAAATCATCCATTAACAGGTTCAAACAAGCATGGCAAAAATGCATATGGCAAACAGATTTCAGACTTAGTGAAATTAACACTTGTCTGGAATTTCAGATCGGGTAGCACTCTTCGGTGCACCAAAACTATATTCTACAGGACCTGAACATGTCAAAGTAAAGCATGGCATGGAGCTACTCAAAAAGCTTAACAAAAGTCCCTTAGTGACCTTGAGCCAAAAGGGATCATAAAATACAATTGCAAGCATGTGAACATAGCAAAAACATAATCAGTTTTCAGACTTAGTGAAAACTGGCACATGCTGAAATATAACTCAAGTAGGCATGTTTACGAGCTCGATGCACTCACTACGGTGCAAGTCATGGCAAGACAAGCATACACACATCAAGAAGGCACAAAATGCAAGCTAGACATGGCAAGAACAATAGCACAGCATGCATGGATCAACTACAACATCACCGGCAAAATTGCAAACAAGTTGACAATCTGCCCAGATTCACAAAGTAGCAAAAGTAGAGCTCGATTGACTCAAGCTAGGATGCCCCATAACTACAAACAAAGACATGGATAGATAGATCACTACAAGATTAACAAAACATCCTTACTGATCATCCTGAAAAGAGGCACGGATCACTAGGAAACAACATGAACATATGGCATCATGAGATAAACAGATCAAGGACTTAGTGGAATTGCTAAGTCCCTGAAAACAGAATTAGCAAGTGCACCACTTTGCAAGCTTGCACTAGTCACCACACACATCACAAAAATACATGGGTTGCACCTCTGGAAAGATGACAAAACCCTTAACAAAACATATGTAGAGCACCAGGGCATATCATGCACACATTAATCATGGCAAAAATGCAAAAACCTAAACGGATTAGCAGATCTGACAAATATCTCAAGTAGCCCTCTTCTAACAGCATTTCGGGAATCAATATGAACTCAAATTAAAATGATGCAATAGAATGAAATGATGTACTCTCTGAGCTGAACATTTTGATATGCTACATGCATGAATCGGAGCTACGGATGCAAGGTTACGAGGCCATGAACAGGGGCACTTGGATCTGAGAATTCTGGGACTTAGGAAAAAAACAACCTCCGAAAAAAGTGGATCTCGTGGATCGGGACGGAGCGGTGCAGGGACGGGCGAGGGCGTTTGGATCGGGGACCGGTGGATCTGGTCCCGATCCGGATCCGGTCGGGATCTCGCCGGAGTTGAGGGAGAGGAGGAGGCCGGAGCCTTCCGGCGACGACCGGGGCGATGAGGGGCGGAGGCGGCGGCGGTGGAGAACGGCAGCGGCGGCGGAGACGCGGTCCGGCAACGGCGGGCGGCTCGGCGGCGCGCGGCGGCGGCTGGGCGGCGCGGCAGGCGACGGGAGGCGGCGGGCGCGGGCCGGGGAGGGCAGGCGGCGGCGGAGAGCCTTCGGGCCGCGGAGGCCTGGCCCGGGCCGCGCGGGCTTCGGCGGGAGGCGGCGGCTGCGCGCCACGTGGCGCTCTGCCAGTGGCCGCGGGTGGCGGCGCAGCGTGTCCGGCCGGAACGGACACGTCCGGTGCCGCGCGAGGTGGATTTAGGGTTTCGGGGAGAGGGGATCCGGGATATTTCGAGGGGGAACCTATTTATAGGCATAGAGGGAGCTAGGAGAGTCCAAATGAGGTGCGGTTTTCGGCCACGCGATCGTGATCGAACGCTCTAGATGATGGAGCAGAGTTTGGTGGGTTTTGGGCCAAATTGGAGGGGTGTTGGGCTGCAACAGACACGAGGCCTTTTCGGTCCCTCGGTTAACCGTTGGAGTATCAAACGAAGTCCAAATGATACGAAACTTGACAGGCGGTCTACCGGTAGTAAACCAAGGCCGCTTGGCAAGTCTCGGTCCAATCCGTAAATGTTTAATCCCCACACACGAAAGAAAGCTAGAAAAGACCACCGGAGGAGAACGAAGCGCCGGAATGCAAAACGGACAACGGGGAAAAGCTCGAATGCATGAGATGAACACGTATGCAAATGCGATGCACATGATGACATGATATGAGATGCAAGACAACGACAACAACACACGGAGACAAAGAACCCGAACCCGAGGAAATAAATTAACTTAACGCCGGAAACAGCAAGAGTTGGAGTACAAATTGGGAAGGTTACATCCGGGGTGTTACAACACTCCACCACTACGAAAGGATCTCGTACCGAGATCTAGGACTGAAAGAACGCCGGGTACTCAGAACGGAGGTGATCCTCGCGTTCCCAGGTAGCTTCACGGTCGGAATGGTGTGACCACTTGACTTTGAGAAATTTGATTGACTTGTTGCGAGTCTTGCGTTCAGTCTCTTCAAGAATAGCTGGGCTTGGCGAATCTGGTCTTCCAAGGTAGGAGAGACTTGAAGGTTGGCGAGGAATCCTTGAGGAACAACTTGCAGGCTAAGTTTGCGGAAAGCTTCACAAAGCTCGGGTTGATAAGGCTTAAGAATCAGACTGTTGCAGTAAGCTTTCCTGCTCAATGCGTCAGCAATCACATTAGCCTTGCCTGGAGTATACTCAATACTCGGATTATACTCTTGAATCATTTCGACCCATCGAGTTTGCCTGAGGTTGAGATTAGGCTGAGTGAAGATGTACTTGAGACTCTTGTGATCAGTGAAAATGTCCACTTTTCTTCCCAATAGAAGATGTCTCCAAGTCAAAAGAGCATGCACAACTGCCGCCAACTCGAGATCATGAGTGGGGTAGTTCTTCTCATTCGGCTTCAACTGGCGAGAGGTATAAGCAACAACTTTCTTCTCTTGCATCAATACTGCGCCAAGACCTTGGAGAGAGGCATCACAAAAGACCTCGTACGGCTTGGATTCATCAGGCGGAGTCAGAACTGGAGCAGTGATCAATTTCTCTTTCAAAGTGTTGAAAGCAATATCACACTCCGGAGACCAAACGTACTTGACGTGCTTCTGAAGAAGATTTGAGAGAGGTTTCACGATCTTAGAAAAGTTTTCAACGAATCTTCGGCAATAGCTTGTGAGACCGAGGAAGCTACGGAGTTGCTTCACGTTCTGAGGAGGTTCCCAATTCACAATTGCAGACACCTTCTTAGGATTCACGGCAATGCCCTTGGCAGAGATGATATGACCAAGATAAAGAACCTCATCGAGCCAAAATTCACACTTGGAGAACTTGGCGTAGAACTTGTGTTCCCTGGGCTTATCGAGTACCAAACGCAAGTGCTTGGCATGATCTTCCTTGTTCTTCAAGAAAACAAGAATGTCGTCGAGATAGACCAAAATGAAGTCATTGGTGTAGGCGTTGAAGATGAAGTTCATCATGCGAGAGAACGTCGGAGGAGCGTTGACGAGACCAAAAGACAAGACAGTGTATTCATATGAACCATAGCTTGTCCTGAAAGCCGTCTTGGGAATATCTTGCTCACTGATTCGAATCTGATGATAACCCATACGGAGATCAAGCTTGGAGAATACTTGGGCACCTTTGAGTTGTTCGAACAGCTCATTGATGTTGGGAAGTGGGTATTTGTTCTTGATGGTCTTCTTGTTCAATGGACGGTAACCAACACAAAGTCGGTCCGTTCCATCCTTCTTCTTCACAAAAAGAACACCACAACCCCACGGAGAAGAACTAGGCTGGATGAGACCCATTTTCTCTTGAATATCGAGTTGCTTCTTCAGCTCCTTCAACTCTTCAGGTCCGAGCTTGTAAGGACGTTTGCACACAGGTTCCGTACCAGGCTCAAGATCAATAACGAATTCAACTGGCCGGTGCGGAGGCATTCCTGGAAGCTCTTCTGGAAAGACGTCTTGATATTCGCAAACGACTGGAATCTGAGAGATAGCATCCAATTCACCCTTCTCATTGAGAGAAAACAGACGGATGGTATCATCACGAGCGACAAAGACAATTACATCCTCAGACGAATGAGTCAATTGAATCTGCCTGGCTGCACAATCAAGCTGAGCCTTGTGCTTAGAAAGCCAATCCATTCTGAGAATAAGATCAATATCTGAGTCACCAAGAACCGTTGGAGAAGCCAGAAACTTGTAGTCACCCAAGGTGATAGTAACATCCGGAATGATGGAGTTAGCCTGCATGCGCTTACCGGGAGAGACAACTGCTAAAGGACTAGGCAAAACTTGCGAAACCAATTCATTCCTGGATGTAAACGGTCTCGAGATGAAACAATGTGATGCACCAGTGTCAAAAAGAACTTTAGCTGGAATATCATTAATAGGAAGGTTACCCATGATCACATCTGACGAGTCCTCTGCCTGAGCTGCATTCATCAAATTGACCTTGGCGTGCTTGGGGTTATGCTTGACCACAGATGTACTTGCCGATCTGACAGGAGGAGGAGGAGGAGGAGGAAGATGCCTCTGGTTGAAACACTTGTTGGCATAGTGACCCTTCTATTGGCACTTGTTGCACGTGACCTCTGAAAGCGGACGGTGATACGAAGCACTCGATCTTGGAGGTTGAGACGAAGTCTTGTTCTGAAAGCCAGGGTTGGGTGGGTGGGAAGAACCACTGCCACCTTTGCTCTTCTGCTGATACGGCTGACGGAACGGAGGAGGAGGAAGCCAATACTTCTGCTGCTTGGCCACTTGAGTAGAGGAAGAAGGAGGAACATCTCTGACTCGCTTCTTGGAAGCATCACACCTCAACTGAGCAGCCTCTTGCTTCAATGCCATGTTGTAGAACTCATCATATCTCAAGGGCTCAAAGAGAACAAGAGCGAGCTGGATTTCTTCTCTGAGACCACCCCTGAACTGATATATCATGCTCTTCTCATCAGGGACGTCCTGCTTGGCAAAGCGGGCGAGCTTTTGGAACAACTTGTTGTAGTCATAGACAGACAAAGAGCCTTGCTTCAGGTTGTGGAATTCCTCGCGCTTGCTTTCAACCACGCTTTGAGGAATATGATGAGCTCTGAAATCTCGACGGAAATCATCCCAAGTGATAACACGTCCACCTCTGGAGTCCTTGTACTGCTGGAACCATTCTACTGCTTGATCTTTGAGTTGGAAGGAAGCAAACTTAACAAAGTCCTCAGGCCTGACGTTACTGCACTCGAAATGCTTGCACAGATCCACTAGCCAATCGTCAGCATCGGTTGCCTCAACACAATTGCTGAAAGTCTTTGGCCCGTTAGCAAGGAACTGGTTGAGTGAAGCAAAGTGATTCTGATTGCTGCCTTGATTCCCTTGGTTGCCTTGATTGCGCTCTTGAAGAATTTGCATGATCAACTGTGTGTTTGCATTGGTTGCGGCCATCACAGCTTGCCATGCCTCCGGAGGAGGTGGTGGTGGTGGAGGATCAGGATTCGGAGTCGTGCGCGTTGGAGGAGCCATCCTGAAGAGGTTGACATCCATTAGCACATTGACAGATAAATATTGAAGCTGAATCCAACGGAATGAAAATTGCAACATATAGTCTTCACATCCGAACAAAATGAACGAATGCATTCCTCTTGAAATGGTCACATATCCATAAATTGAGAAGCCACGTAGAATTAAGGTAGAGAAATAAATCAACAAGGTACGGATCAAGAACGAATAATCGGTAAGAATTCCCAATCTCAAACCAATATCCGTGGAAGAAGAACTAGAGCTACAAGAATTCCCACCTATGAAACTCCCGAACCTTTCCGGTTATGCAATCGGGTGTTGGGGATACAGGGGAAGCATAATATCTCACCCAAACTAGCAAATCCTACATCCAGCTGTATCCATCCTTCAACACATAACCAAGAAACCTTCGGAAACCATCTACCTCAACCTTCGAAAAGCATCCGTTATACAAGTTATGGCGATACTCCCGAACTCCCGCCCCAGTACTGGGTGGCGTCGAGGTTATCTCACCAACGAACTTCATAAAAGAGATTTTCGATGTCGGCGTACTAAACTCAGGTATTCCAAAACTGCAACGATAAAATTATGATGACAACACCTCAGAGCTCAACTCCCCGGGACACTTCCACTAAACCCCTGACAGGAGGCACCAAGACAATGTTCTCATCATAAAACCATCGGAACGATTCTAAGATACCCGCATGATCCTAAAAAAATTTTAGTGAAATTTGAGAAGAGAAGAGTCAAAACTCTACGTCAGGATGACTTACCAGAGCGATGAGGAGACTGGGAAGTAAAAAGAATTCCTAAACTCTCCGATATATAGTTCCTAAAGACTCAAAACATTTTTTCTAGACACAACTCGGCCGCTAATAACGATCAAGCAATGGGGCTCCTAAGGTCGGGGAAGGCTCTGATACCAACTTGTAACGCCCTCGATGCGACTATATCTCCCACGTGTCGAGGCACGACTTAGAGGCATAATCGCATTGAAGGCATATGTCGCAAGTTAGGCAATCTTCACAACATCCCATGTAATATAACTCATAAAGGGGAGATAACATAGTTGGCTTACACTCGCCACGTCAAACAAGTACATAAATAACATTACATCATCCAAACACTCATGGCCCGACTACGGCGCCAAAATAAAAGAAAACCCAACATGTGACACAGTCCCAATCACCCCCAACTGGGCACCACTACTGATCATCAGGAAAGGAAACATAGTAACATTGAGAGTCTTCATCGTACTCCCACTTGAGCTCAAACGCGTCTCCTGGAGCGGAATCATCAGGCCCTGCATCTGGTGTAATAGTAATCTGTGAGCCACAGGGACTCAGCAATCTCGCACCCTCGCGATCAAGACTATTTAAGCTTATAGGTAAGGCAAGGTACAAATATATGTGGAGCTGCAGCAAGCGACTAGCAAGTATGGTGGCCAGCTTATACGCAAAAGAGAGCGAGAAGAGGAGGCAAAGCGCGAGCGAGAAACTAGAGAAACAACCTGCGCAAACATTACTCCAACACCGTGTCCACTTCCCGGACTCCGCTGAGAAGAGGCCATCACGGTAACACACTCAGTTGATTCATTTTAATTAAATTAAGGTTCAAGTTATCTACAACCAGACATTAACAAATTCCCATCTGCCCATAACCGCGGGCACGGCTTTCGAAAGTTCAAATCCCTGTAGGGGAGTCCCAACTTAGCCCATGACAAGCTCTCACGGTCAACGAAGGTATAGACCTCTTCCCAAGACGTTCCGATCAGACTCGATATCTCGGTAATTCAAGACACTTCGACAGGTTAAAACAAGACCAGCAACACCGCCCGAATGTGCCGACAAATCCCGATAGGAGCTGCACATATCTCTTTCTCAGGGCACACTCAGATTGTCCTAGGTACGGGTAGGCCATCCCAGAGTTGCCCCTGGTGGCCACCGGTAGCTGACAGGTGGACCAACACTCAGAGGAGCACTGGCCCGGGGGGGTTAAAATAAGATGACCCTTGAGTCTGTAGAACCCAAGGGAAAGAAAAGGCTAGGTGGCAAATGGTAAAATCAAGGTTGGGCATTGCTGGAAAAGCTTTAATCAAGGAGAACTATCAAGGGGTTCCCATTATAACCCAACCGTGTAAGGAACGCAAAATCCGGGAACATAACACCGATATGACGGAAACTAGGGCGGCAAGAGTGGAACAAAACACTAGGCGAGAGGCCGAGCCTTCCACCCTTTACCAAGTATATAGATGCATTAAGATAACAAGATAACATAATGATATCCCAACAAGTAAATAAATGTTCCAACAAGGAATAGCCTCCAATCTTCACCTGCAACTAGCAACGCTATAAGAGGGGCTGAGCAAAAGCGGTAACATAGCCAAACAACGGTTTGCTAGGACATGGTGGGTTAGAGGTTTGACATGGAAATTTGGGAGGCTTGAAAGCAAGTGGTAGGCATCGTAGCAATGGCATAGCAAAAGAGCGAGCAAACTAGCATAGCAAAGATAGTAGTGATTTCCAGGGTATGATCATCTTGCCTGCACAGTTGTCAGAGTTGACTGGATCCTCGAAAGCAAACTCAACGGGCTCCTCATTAGCGAACTCGTCTCCCGGCTCTACCCAAACAAAACAAACAAGCAACAAGGATACAATCAACCACGTGCAAACTCAAACAACGAAATGCAAAGATGGTATGCTATGCGGGATGCGAAAAGCAAGATATGACAGGAAATGCATGAACCTGGCCCCAACTTGAAAAACCAAGTGTACCACTGGAAAGATGAGATTAAATTTCTTGAAAACGATATAAAGAACGCCGGAATCGGAGTTACGGTTTGGAAATGGCAAGCGATTCAAAAATGACACCGGTCTGCGATTTACAGCAAGTAGGCATCTAAATGCAATGAAATGAACATGCTACAGCACCCAAACATAACAACAAAATACATGGCAGGGATTCACACAAGATGCTTAACAAAAGTCTAGCACTGAGCTACGGCCAAATCATCCATTAACAGGTTCAAACAAGCATGGCAAAAATGCATATGGCAAACAGATTTCAGACTTAGTGAAATTAACACTTGTCTGGAATTTCAGATCGGGTAGCACTCTTCGGTGCACCAAAACTATATTCTACAGGACCTGAACATGTCAAAGTAAAGCATGGCATGGAGCTACTCAAAAAGCTTAACAAAAGTCCCTTAGTGACCTTGAGCCAAAAGGGATCATAAAATACAATTGCAAGCATGTGAACATAGCAAAAACATAATCAGTTTTCAGACTTAGTGAAAACTGGCACATGCTGAAATATAACTCAAGTAGGCATGTTTACGAGCTCGATGCACTCACTACGGTGCAAGTCATGGCAAGACAAGCATACACACATCAAGAAGGCACAAAATGCAAGCTAGACATGGCAAGAACAATAGCACAGCATGCATGGATCAACTACAACATCACCGGCAAAATTGCAAACAAGTTGACAATCTGCCCAGATTCACAAAGTAGCAAAAGTAGAGCTCGATTGACTCAAGCTAGGATGCCCCATAACTACAAACAAAGACATGGATAGATAGATCACTACAAGATTAACAAAACATCCTTACTGATCATCCTGAAAAGAGGCACGGATCACTAGGAAACAACATGAACATATGGCATCATGAGATAAACAGATCAAGGACTTAGTGGAATTGCTAAGTCCCTGAAAACAGAATTAGCAAGTGCACCACTTTGCAAGCTTGCACTAGTCACCACACACATCACAAAAATACATGGGTTGCACCTCTGGAAAGATGACAAAACCCTTAACAAAACATATGTAGAGCACCAGGGCATATCATGCACACATTAATCATGGCAAAAATGCAAAAACCTAAACGGATTAGCAGATCTGACAAATATCTCAAGTAGCCCTCTTCTAACAGCATTTCGGGAATCAATATGAACTCAAATTAAAATGATGCAATAGAATGAAATGATGTACTCTCTGAGCTGAACATTTTGATATGCTACATGCATGAATCGGAGCTACGGATGCAAGGTTACGAGGCCATGAACAGGGGCACTTGGATCTGAGAATTCTGGGACTTAGGAAAAAAACAACCTCCGAAAAAAGTGGATCTCGTGGATCGGGACGGAGCGGTGCAGGGACGGGCGAGGGCGTTTGGATCGGGGACCGGTGGATCTGGTCCCGATCCGGATCCGGTCGGGATCTCGCCGGAGTTGAGGGAGAGGAGGAGGCCGGAGCCTTCCGGCGACGACCGGGGCGATGAGGGGCGGAGGCGGCGGCGGTGGAGAACGGCAGCGGCGGCGGAGACGCGGTCCGGCAACGGCGGGCGGCTCGGCGGCGCGCGGCGGCGGCTGGGCGGCGCGGCAGGCGACGACGGGCGGCTCGGCGATGTGCGGCGGTGGCTGGGCGGCGCGGCAGGCGACGGGAGGCGGCGGGCGGCGCGCAGCGGCGGCTGGGCGGCGCGGCAGGCAACGGGAGGCGGTGGGCGGCTCGCGGCGGCGGCTGGGCGGCGCGGCAGGCGACGGGAGGCGGCGGGCGCGGGCCGGGGAGGGCAGGCGGCGGCGGAGAGCCTTCGGGCCGCGGAGGCCTGGCCCGGGCCGCGCGGGCTTCGGCGGGAGGCGGCGGCTGCGCGCCACGTGGCGCTCTGCCAGTGGCCGCGGGTGGCGGCGCAGCGTGTCCGGCCGGAACGGACACGTCCGGTGCCGCGCGAGGTGGATTTAGGGTTTCGGTTAGAGGGGATCCGGGATATTTCGAGGGGGAACCTATTTATAGGCATAGAGGGAGCTAGGAGAGTCCAAATGAGGTGCGGTTTTTGGCCACGCGATCGTGATCGAACGCTCTAGATGATGGAGCAGAGTTTGGTGGGTTTTGGGCCAAATTGGAGGGGTGTTGGGCTGCAACAGACACGAGGCCTTTTCGGTCCCTCGGTTAACCGTTGGAGTATCAAACGAAGTCCAAATGATACGAAACTTGACAGGCGGTCTACCGGTAGTAAACCAAGGCCGCTTGGCAAGTCTCGGTCCAATCCGTAAATGTTTAATCCCCACACACGAAAGAAAGCTAGAAAAGACCACCGGAGGAGAACGAAGCACCGGAATGCAAAACGGACAACGGGGAAAAGCTCGAATGCATGAGATGAACACGTATGCAAATGCGATGCACATGATGACATGATATGAGATGCAAGACAACGACAACAACACACGGAGACAAAGAACCCGAACCCGAGGAAATAAATTAACTTAACGCCGGAAACAGCAAGAGTTGGAGTACAAATTGGGAAGGTTACATCCGGGGTGTTACAACACTCCACCACTACGAAAGGATCTCGTACCGAGATCTAGGACTGAAAGAACGCCGGGTACTCAGAACGGAGGTGATCCTCGCGTTCCCAGGTAGCTTCACGGTCGGAATGGTGTGACCACTTGACTTTGAGAAATTTGATTGACTTGTTGCGAGTCTTGCGTTCAGTCTCTTCAAGAATAGCAACTGGGTGCTCACGATAGGAGAGATCTTCTTGGAGCTCAATGTCCTCGAAGTTGATGGTGCGGTCAGGAGTCTTGAAGCACTTTTGAAGCTGAGAGACATGGAACACGTCATAAACATTTGCAAAGTTTGAAGGAAGCTCGAGTTGATAGGCGAGGTCGCCTCTCTTGCTGACAATCCTGAAAGGTCCCACGTATCTAGGAGCAAGCTTCCCTTTGATACCGAAGCGACGAGTACCTTTCATAGGAGAGACACGGAGGTAAACATGATCTCCGATCTCGAAAGCCAAATCGCGGTGCTTACTATCATAGTAGCTCTTCTGGCGGGATTGGGCTGCTTTGAGGTTATCACGATTGACTTTGCACATTACTTCTGCTGCTATGATTAAGTCATTACCCAACAGCTGACGTTCACCGGATTCAGACCAGTTGAGAGGGGTACGGCACTTCCTGCCATACAGAATTTCAAATGGGGCCTTGCCCGAACTTGCTTGAAAACTGTTGTTGTAGGAGAATTCAGCATAAGGAAGACAATCCTCCCACTTCATGCCGAAGGAGATCACACAAGCCCTGAGCATATCTTCAAGAATCTGGTTGACACGCTCGACTTGACCGCTAGTTTGAGGATGGAAAGCTGTGCTGAAGCGGATGTTCGTGCCCATGGCCTTCTGAAAAGAATCCCAAAACTTTGATGTAAAGATGCTGCCATGGTCTGAAGATATCACTTGAGGAATACCGTGCAGAGAGACAATTCGAGAGGTATAAAGTTCCACCAATTGAGCTGCAGTGATCGACTCTTTGATAGGCAGAAAGTGAGCCACTTTGGTGAGTTTGTCGATGACAACGAATATAGCATCATTGCCACGCTTGGAGTTTGGAAACCCAGTCACGAAGACCATCTCAATGTGGCCAAACTTCCATTCTGGAATGGCAAGAGGTTGGAGGAGACCTGCTGGCCTTTGGTGTTCTGCCTTCACTCTTCTGCAGACATCACATTCATTCACGAATTGAGCGATCTCGCGTTTCATTCGGGTCCACCAATAAGCTTGCTTAAGGTCCTGATACATCTTCGTGCTCCCAGGGTGGATGGAGAGGAGAGAATTGTGAGCCTCGTTCATGATCACTTTACGGAGGTCACCTTTTGGTACAACAATACGATCCTCAAAGAAGAGAGTGTCCTTGTCATCAAGGCGGTAGCACTTGTACTTGGACTGGCTCTTGGCAATCCCAATCTTCACCTTTTTCACCATAGCATCAAGAAGCTGGGCTTGGCGAATCTGGTCTTCCAAGGTAGGAGAGACTTGAAGGTTGGCGAGGAATCCTTGAGGAACAACTTGCAGGCTAAGTTTGCGGAAAGCTTCACAAAGCTCGGGTTGATAAGGCTTAAGAATCAGACTGTTGCAGTAAGCTTTCCTGCTCAATGCGTCAGCAATCACATTAGCCTTGCCTGGAGTATACTCAATACTCGGATTATACTCTTGAATCATTTCGACCCATCGAGTTTGCCTGAGGTTGAGATTAGGCTGAGTGAAGATGTACTTGAGACTCTTGTGATCAGTGAAAATGTCCACTTTTCTTCCCAATAGAAGATGTCTCCAAGTCAAAAGAGCATGCACAACTGCCGCCAACTCGAGATCATGAGTGGGGTAGTTCTTCTCATTCGGCTTCAACTGGCGAGAGGTATAAGAAACAACTTTCTTCTCTTGCATCAATACTGCGCCAAGACCTTGGAGAGAGGCATCACAAAAGACCTCGTACGGCTTGGATTCATCAGGCGGAGTCAGAACTGGAGCAGTGATCAATTTCTCTTTCAAAGTGTTGAAAGCAATATCACACTCCGGAGACCAAACGTACTTGACGTGCTTCTGAAGAAGATTTGAGAGAGGTTTCACGATCTTAGAAAAGTTTTCAACGAATCTTCGGCAATAGCTTGTGAGACCGAGGAAGCTACGGAGTTGCTTCACGTTCTGAGGAGGTTCCCAATTCACAATTGCAGACACCTTCTTAGGATTCACGGCAATGCCCTTGGCAGAGATGATATGACCAAGATAAAGAACCTCATCGAGCCAAAATTCACACTTGGAGAACTTGGCGTAGAACTTGTGTTCCCTGGGCTTATCGAGTACCAAACGCAAGTGCTTGGCATGATCTTCCTTGTTCTTCAAGAAAACAAGAATGTCGTCGAGATAGACCAAAATGAAGTCATTGGTGTAGGCGTTGAAGATGAAGTTCATCATGCGAGAGAACGTCGGAGGAGCGTTGACGAGACCAAAAGACAAGACAGTGTATTCATATGAACCATAGCTTGTCCTGAAAGCCGTCTTGGGAATATCTTGCTCACTGATTCGAATCTGATGATAACCCATATGGAGATCAAGCTTGGAGAATACTTGGGCACCTTTGAGTTGTTCGAACAGCTCATTGATGTTGGGAAGTGGGTATTTGTTCTTGATGGTCTTCTTGTTCAATGGACGGTAACCAACACAAAGTCGGTCCGTTCCATCCTTCTTCTTCACAAAAAGAACACCACAACCCCACGGAGAAGAACTAGGCTGGATGAGACCCATTTTCTCTTGAATATCGAGTTGCTTCTTCAGCTCCTTCAACTCTTCAGGTCCGAGCTTGTAAGGACGTTTGCACACAGGTTCCGTACCAGGCTCAAGATCAATAACGAATTCAACTGGCCGGTGCGGAGGCATTCCTGGAAGCTCTTCTGGAAAGACGTCTTGATATTCGCAAACGACTGGAATCTGAGAGATAGCATCCAATTCACCCTTCTCATTGAGAGAAAACAGACGGATGGTATCATCACGAGCGACAAAGACAATTACATCCTCAGACGAATGAGTCAATTGAATCTGCCTGGCTGCACAATCAAGCTGAGCCTTGTGCTTAGAAAGCCAATCCATTCTGAGAATAAGATCAATATCTGAGTCACCAAGAACCGTTGGAGAAGCCAGAAACTTGTAGTCACCCAAGGTGATAGTAACATCCGGAATGATGGAGTTAGCCTGCATGCGCTTACCGGGAGAGACAACTGCTAAAGGACTAGGCAAAACTTGCGAAACCAATTCATTCCTGGATGTAAACGGTCTCGAGATGAAACAATGTGATGCACCAGTGTCAAAAAGAACTTTAGCTGGAATATCATTAATAGGAAGGTTACCCATGATCACATCTGACGAGTCCTCTGCCTGAGCTGCATTCATCAAATTGACCTTGGCGTGCTTGGGGTTATGCTTGACCACAGATGTACTTGCCGATCTGACAGGAGGAGGAGGAGGAGGAAGATGCCTCTGGTTGAAACACTTGTTGGCATAGTGACCCTTCTATTGGCACTTGTTGCACGTGACCTCTGAAAGCGGACGGTGATACGAAGCACTCGATCTTGGAGGTTGAGACGAAGTCTTGTTCTGAAAGCCAGGGTTGGGTGGGTGGGAAGAACCACTGCCACCTTTGCTCTTCTGCTGATACGGCTGACGGAACGGAGGAGGAGGAAGCCAATACTTCTGCTGCTTGGCCACTTGAGTAGAGGAAGAAGGAGGAACATCTCTGACTCGCTTCTTGGAAGCATCACACCTCAACTGAGCAGCCTCTTGCTTCAATGCCATGTTGTAGAACTCATCATATCTCAAGGGCTCAAAGAGAACAAGAGCGAGCTGGATTTCTTCTCTGAGACCACCCCTGAACTGATATATCATGCTCTTCTCATCAGGGACGTCCTGCTTGGCAAAGCGGGCGAGCTTTTGGAACAACTTGTTGTAGTCATAGACAGACAAAGAGCCTTGCTTCAGGTTGCGGAATTCCTCGCGCTTGCTTTCAACCACGCTTTGAGGAATATGATGAGCTCTGAAATCTCGACGGAAATCATCCCAAGTGATAACACGTCCACCTCTGGAGTCCTTGTACTGCTGGAACCATTCTACTGCTTGATCTTTGAGTTGGAAGGAAGCAAACTTAACAAAGTCCTCAGGCCTGACGTTACTGCACTCGAAATGCTTGCACAGATCCACTAGCCAATCGTCAGCATCGGTTGCCTCAACACAATTGCTGAAAGTCTTTGGCCCGTTAGCAAGGAACTGGTTGAGTGAAGCAAAGTGATTCTGATTGCTGCCTTGATTCCCTTGGTTGCCTTGATTGCGCTCTTGAAGAATTTGCATGATCAACTGTGTGTTTGCATTGGTTGCGGCCATCACAGCTTGCCATGCCTCCGGAGGAGGTGGTGGTGGTGGAGGATCAGGATTCGGAGTCGTGCGCGTTGGAGGAGCCATCCTGAAGAGGTTGACATCCATTAGCACATTGACAGATAAATATTGAAGCTGAATCCAACGGAATGAAAATTGCAACATATAGTCTTCACATCCGAACAAAATGAACGAATGCATTCCTCTTGAAATGGTCACATATCCATAAATTGAGAAGCCACGTAGAATTAAGGTAGAGAAATAAATCAACAAGGTACGGATCAAGAACGAATAATCGGTAAGAATTCCCAATCTCAAACCAATATCCGTGGAAGAAGAACTAGAGCTACAAGAATTCCCACCTATGAAACTCCCGAACCTTTCCGGTTATGCAATCGGGTGTTGGGGATACAGGGGAAGCATAATATCTCACCCAAACTAGCAAATCCTACATCCAGCTGTATCCATCCTTCAACACATAACCAAGAAACCTTCGGAAACCATCTACCTCAACCTTCGAAAAGCATCCGTTATACAAGTTATGGCGATACTCCCGAACTCCCGCCCCAGTACTGGGTGGCGTCGAGGTTATCTCACCAACGAACTTCATAAAAGAGATTTTCGATGTCGGCGTACTAAACTCAGGTATTCCAAAACTGCAACGATAAAATTATGATGACAACACCTCAGAGCTCAACTCCCCGGGACACTTCCACTAAACCCCTGACAGGAGGCACCAAGACAATGTTCTCATCATAAAACCATCGGAACGATTCTAAGATACCCGCATGATCCTAAAAAATTTTTAGTGAAATTTGAGAAGAGAAGAGTCAAAACTCTACGTCAGGATGACTTACCAGAGCGATGAGGAGACTGGGAAGTAAAAAGAATTCCTAAACTCTCCGATATATAGTTCCTAAAGACTCAAAACATTTTTTCTAGACACAACTCGGCCTCTAATAACGATCAAGCAATGGGGCTCCTAAGGTCGGGGAAGGCTCTGATACCAACTTGTAACGCCCTCGATGCGACTATATCTCCCACGTGTCGAGGCACGACTTAGAGGCATAATCGCATTGAAGGCATATGTCGCAAGTTAGGCAATCTTCACAACATCCCATGTAATATAACTCATAAAGGGGAGATAACATAGTTGGCTTACACTCGCCACGTCAAACAAGTACATAAATAACATTACATCATCCAAACACTCATGGCCCGACTACGGCGCCAAAATAAAAGAAAACCCAACATGTGACACAGTCCCAATCACCCCCAACTGGGCACCACTACTGATCATCAGGAAAGGAAACATAGTAACATTGAGAGTCTTCATCGTACTCCCACTTGAGCTCAAACGCGTCTCCTGGAGCGGAATCATCAGGCCCTGCATCTGGTGTAATAGTAATCTGTGAGCCACAGGGACTCAGCAATCTCGCACCCTCACGATCAAGACTATTTAAGCTTATAGGTAAGGCAAGGTACAAATATATGTGGAGCTGCAGCAAGCGACTAGCAAGTATGGTGGCTAGCTTATACGCAAAAGAGAGCGAGAAGAGGAGGCAAAGCGCGAGCGAGAAACTAGAGAAACAACCTGCGCAAACATTACTCCAACACCGTGTCCACTTCCCGGACTCCGCTGAGAAGAGGCCATCACGGTAACACACTCAGTTGATTCATTTTAATTAAATTAAGGTTCAAGTTATCTACAACCAGACATTAACAAATTCCCATCTGCCCATAACCGCGGGCACGGCTTTCGAAAGTTCAAATCCCTGTAGGGGAGTCCCAACTTAGCCCATGACAAGCTCTCACGGTCAACGAAGGTATAGACCTCTTCCCAAGACGTTCCGATCAGACTCGATATCTCGGTAATTCAAGACACTTCGACAGGTTAAAACAAGACCAGCAACACCGCCCGAATGTGCCGACAAATCCCGATAGGACCAACACTCAGAGGAGCACTGGCCCGGGGGGGTTAAAATAAGATGACCCTTGAGTCTGTAGAACCCAAGGGAAAGAAAAGGCTAGGTGGCAAATGGTAAAATCAAGGTTGGGCATTGCTGGAAAAGCTTTAATCAAGGAGAACTATCAAGGGGTTCCCATTATAACCCAACCGTGTAAGGAACGCAAAATCCGGGAACATAACACCGATATGACGGAAACTAGGGCGGCAAGAGTGGAACAAAACACTAGGCGAGAGGCCGAGCCTTCCACCCTTTACCAAGTATATAGATGCATTAAGATAACAAGATAACATAATGATATCCCAACAAGTAAATAAATGTTCCAACAAGGAACAGCCTCCAATCTTCACCTGCAACTAGCAACGCTATAAGAGGGGCTGAGCAAAAGCGGTAACATAGCCAAACAACGGTTTGCTAGGACATGGTGGGTTAGAGGTTTCACATGGAAATTTGGGAGGCTTGAAAGCAAGTGGTAGGCATCGTAGCATTGGCATAGCAAAAGAGCGAGCAAACTAGCATAGCAAAGATAGTAGTGATTTCGAGGGTATGATCATCTTGCCTGCACAGTTGTCAGAGTTGACTGGATCCTCGAAAGCAAACTCAACGAGCTCCTCATTAGCGAACTCGTCTCCCGGATCTACCCAAACAAAACAAACAAGCAACAAGGATACAATCAACCACGTGCAAACTCAAACAACAAAATGCAAAGATGGTATGCTATGCGGGATGCGAAAAGCAAGATATGACAGGAAATGCATGAACCTGGCCCCAACTTGAAAAACCAAGTGTACCACTGGAAAGATGAGATTAAATTTCTTGAAAACGATATAAAGAACGCCGGAATCGGAGTTACGGTTTGGAAATGGCAAGCGATTCAAAAATGACACCGGTCTGCGATTTACAGCAAGTAGGCATCTAAATGCAATGAAATGAACATGCTACAGCACCCAAACATAACAACAAAATACATGGCAGGGATGCACACAAGATGCTTAACAAAAGTCTAGCACTGAGCTACGGCCAAATCATCCATTAACAGGTTCAAACAAGCATGGCAAAAATGCATATGGCAAACAGATTTCAGACTTAGTGAAATTAACACTTGTCTGGAATTTCAGATCGGGTAGCACTCTTCGGTGCACCAAAACTATATTCTACAGGACCTGAACATGTCAAAGTAAAGCATGGCATGGAGCTACTCAAAAAGCTTAACAAAAGTCCCTTAGTGACCTTGAGCCAAAAGGGATCATAAAATACAATTGCAAGCATGTGAACATAGCAAAAACATAATCAGTTTTCAGACTTAGTGAAAACTGGCACATGCTGAAATATAACTCAAGTAGGCATGTTTACGAGCTCGATGCACTCACTACGGTGCAAGTCATGGCAAGACAAGCATACACACATCAAGAAGGCACAAAATGCAAGCTAGACATGGCAAGAACAATAGCACAGCATGCATGGATCAACTACAACATCACCGGCAAAATTGCAAACAAGTTGACAATCTGCCCAGATTCACAAAGTAGCAAAAGTAGAGCTCGATTGACTCAAGCTAGGATGCCCCATAACTACAAACAAAGACATGGATAGATAGATCACTACAAGATTAACAAAACATCCTTACTGATCATCCTGAAAAGAGGCACGGATCACTAGGAAACAACATGAACATATGGCATCATGAGATAAACAGATCAAGGACTTAGTGGAATTGCTAAGTCCCTGAAAACAGAATTAGCAAGTGCACCACTTTGCAAGCTTGCACTAGTCACCACACACATCACAAAAATACATGGGTTGCACCTCTGGAAAGATGACAAAACCCTTAACAAAACATATGTAGAGCACCAGGGCATATCATGCACACATTAATCATGGCAAAAATGCAAAAACCTAAACGGATTAGCAGATCTGACAAATATCTCAAGTAGCCCTCTTCTAACAGCATTTCGGGAATCAATATGAACTCAAATTAAAATGATGCAATAGAATGAAATGATGTACTCTCTGAGCTGAACATTTTGATATGCTACATGCATGAATCGGAGCTACGGATGCAAGGTTACGAGGCCATGAACAGGGGCACTTGGATCTGAGAATTCTGGGACTTAGGAAAAAAACAACCTCCGAAAAAAGTGGATCTCGTGGATCGGGACGGAGCGGTGCAGGGACGGGCGAGGGCGTTTGGATTGGGGACCGGTGGATCTGGTCCCGATCCGGATCCGGCCGGGATCTCGCCGGAGTTGAGGGAGAGGAGGAGGCCGGAGCCTTCCGGCGACGACCGGGGCGATGAGGGGCGGAGGCGGCGGCGGTGGAGAACGGCAGCGGCGGCGGAGACGCGGTCCGGCAACGGCGGGCGGCTCGGCGGCGCGCGGCGGCGGCTGGGCGGCGCGGCAGGCGACGACGGGCGGCTCGGCGACGCGCGGCGGTGGCTGGGCGGCGCGGCAGGCGACGGGAGGCGGCGGGCGGCGCGCGGCGGCGGCTGGGCGGCGCGGCAGGCGACGGGAGGCGGTGGGCGGCTCGCGGCGGCGGCTGGGCGGCGCGGCAGGCGACGGGAGGCGGTGGGCGCGGGCCGGGGAGGGCAGGCGGCGGCGGAGAGCCTTCGGGCCGCGGAGGCCTGGCCCGGGCCGCGCGGGCTTCGGCGGGAGGCGGCGGCTGCGCGCCACGTGGCGCTCTGCCAGTGGCCACGGGTGGCGGCGCAGCGTGTCCGGCCGGAACGGACACGTCCGGTGCCGCGCGAGGTGGATTTAGGGTTTCGGGGAGAGGGGATCCGGGATATTTCGAGGGGGAACCTATTTATAGGCATAGAGGGAGCTAGGAGAGTCCAAATGAGGTGCGGTTTTCGGCCACGCGATCGTGATCGAACGCTCTAGATGATGGAGCAGAGTTTGGTGGGTTTTGGGCCAAATTGGAGGGGTGTTGGGCTGCAACAGACACGAGACCTTTTCGGTCCCTCGGTTAACCGTTGGAGTATCAAACGAAGTCCAAATGATACGAAACTTGACAGGCGGTCTACCGGTAGTAAACCAAGGCCGCTTGGCAAGTCTCGGTCCAATCCGTAAATGTTTAATCCCCACACATGAAAGAAAGCTAGAAAAGACCACCGGAGGAGAACGAAGCGCCGGAATGCAAAACGGACAACGGGGAAAAGCTCGAATGCATGAGATGAACACGTATGCAAATGCGATGCACATGATGACATGATATGAGATGCAAGACAACGACAACAACACACGGAGACAAAGAACCCGAACCCGAGGAAATAAATTAACTTAACGCCGGAAACAGCAAGAGTTGGAGTACAAATTGGGAAGGTTACATCCGGGGTGTTACAACACTCCACCACTACGAAAGGATCTCGTACCGAGATCTAGGACTGAAAGAACGCCGGGTACTCAGAACGGAGGTGATCCTCGCGTTCCCAGGTAGCTTCACGGTCGGAATGGTGTGACCACTTGACTTTGAGAAATTTGATTGACTTGTTGCGAGTCTTGCGTTCAGTCTCTTCAAGAATAGCAACTGGGTGCTCACGATAGGAGAGATCTTCTTGGAGCTCAATGTCCTCGAAGTTGATGGTGCGGTCAGGAGTCTTGAAGCACTTTTGAAGCTGAGAGACATGGAACACGTCATAAACATTTGCAAAGTTTGAAGGAAGCTCGAGTTGATAGGCGAGGTCGCCTCTCTTGCTGACAATCTTGAAAGGTCCCACGTATCTAGGAGCAAGCTTCCCTTTGATACCGAAGCGACGAGTACCTTTCATAGGAGAGACACGGAGGTAAACATGATCTCCGATCTCGAAAGCCAAATCGCGGTGCTTACTATCATAGTAGCTCTTCTGGCGGGATTGGGCTGCTTTGAGGTTATCACGATTGACTTTGCACATTACTTCTGCTGCTATGATTAAGTCATTACCCAACAGCTGACGTTCACCGGTTTCAGACCAGTTGAGAGGGGTACGGCACTTCCTGCCATACAGAATTTCAAATGGGGCCTTGCCCGAACTTGCTTGAAAACTGTTGTTGTAGGAGAATTCAGCATAAGGAAGACAATCCTCCCACTTCATGCCGAAGGAGATCACACAAGCCCTGAGCATATCTTCAAGAATCTGGTTGACACGCTCGACTTGACCGCTAGTTTGAGGATGGAAAGCTGTGCTGAAGCGGATGTTCGTGCCCATGGCCTTCTGAAAAGAATCCCAAAACTTTGATGTAAATATGCTGCCACGGTCTGAAGATATCACTTGAGGAATACCGTGCAGAGAGACAATTCGAGAGGTATAAAGTTCCACCAATTGAGCTGCAGTGATCGACTCTTTGATAGGCAGAAAGTGAGCCACTTTGGTGAGTTTGTCGATGACAACGAATATAGCATCATTGCCACGCTTGGAGTTTGGAAACCCAGTCACGAAGACCATCTCAATGTGGCCAAACTTCCATTCTGGAATGGCAAGAGGTTGGAGGAGACCTGCTGGCCTTTGGTGTTCTGCCTTCACTCTTCTTCAGACATCACATTCATTCACGAATTGAGCGATCTCGCGTTTCATTCGGGTCCACCAATAAGCTTGCTTAAGGTCCTGATACATCTTCGTGCTCCCAGGGTGGATGGAGAGGAGAGAATTGTGAGCCTCGTTCATGATCACTTTACGGAGGTCACCTTTTGGTACAACAATACGATCCTCAAAGAAGAGAGTGTCCTTGTCATCAAGGCGGTAGCACTTGTACTTGGACTGGCTCTTGGCAATCCCAATCTTCACCTTTTTCACCATAGCATCAAGAAGCTGGGCTTGGCGAATCTGGTCTTCCAAGGTAGGAGAGACTTGAAGGTTGGCGAGGAATCCTTGAGGAACAACTTGCAGGCTAAGTTTGCGGAAAGCTTCACAAAGCTCGGGTTGATAAGGCTTAAGAATCAGACTGTTGCAGTAAGCTTTCCTGCTCAATGCGTCAGCAATCACATTAGCCTTGCCTGGAGTATACTCAATACTCGGATTATACTCTTGAATCATTTCGACCCATCGAGTTTGCCTGAGGTTGAGATTAGGCTGAGTGAAGATGTACTTGAGACTCTTGTGATCAGTGAAAATGTCCACTTTTCTTCCCAATAGAAGATGTCTCCAAGTCAAAAGAGCATGCACAACTGCCGCCAACTCGAGATCATGAGTGGGGTAGTTCTTCTCATTTGGCTTCAACTGGCGAGAGGTATAAGCAACAACTTTCTTCTCTTGCATCAATACTGCGCCAAGACCTTGGAGAGAGGCATCACAAAAGACCTCGTACGGCTTGGATTCATCAGGCGGAGTCAGAACTGGAGCAGTGATCAATTTCTCTTTCAAAGTGTTGAAAGCAATATCACACTCCGGAGACCAAACGTACTTGACGTGCTTCTGAAGAAGATTTGAGAGAGGTTTCACGATCTTAGAAAAGTTTTCAACGAATCTTCGGCAATAGCTTGTGAGACCGAGGAAGCTACGGAGTTGCTTCACGTTCTGAGGAGGTTCCCAATTCACAATTGCAGACACCTTCTTAGGATTCACGGCAATGCCCTTGGCAGAGATGATATGACCAAGATAAAGAACCTCATCGAGCCAAAATTCACACTTGGAGAACTTGGCGTAGAACTTGTGTTCCCTGGGCTTATCGAGTACCAAACGCAAGTGCTTGGCATGATCTTCCTTGTTCTTCAAGAAAACAAGAATGTCGTCGAGATAGACCAAAATGAAGTCATTGGTGTAGGCGTTGAAGATGAAGTTCATCATGCGAGAGAACGTCGGAGGAGCGTTGACGAGACCAAAAGACAAGACAGTGTATTCATATGAACCATAGCTTGTCCTGAAAGCCGTCTTGGGAATATCTTGCTCACTGATTCGAATCTGATGATAACCCATACGGAGATCAAGCTTGGAGAATACTTGGGCACCTTTGAGTTGTTCGAACAGCTCATTGATGTTGGGAAGTGGGTATTTGTTCTTGATGGTCTTCTTGTTCAATGGACGGTAACCAACACAAAGTCGGTCCGTTCCATCCTTCTTCTTCACAAAAAGAACACCACAACCCCACGGAGAAGAACTAGGCTGGATGAGACCCATTTTCTCTTGAATATCGAGTTGCTTCTTCAGCTCCTTCAACTCTTCAGGTCCGAGCTTGTAAGGACGTTTGCACACAGGTTCCGTACCAGGCTCAAGATCAATAACGAATTCAACTGGCCGGTGCGGAGGCATTCCTGGAAGCTCTTCTGGAAAGACGTCTTGATATTCGCAAACGACTGGAATCTGAGAGATAGCATCCAATTCACCCTTCTCATTGAGAGAAAACAGACGGATGGTATCATCACGAGCGACAAAGACAATTACATCCTCAGACGAATGAGTCAATTGAATCTGCCTGGCTGCACAATCAAGCTGAGCCTTGTGCTTAGAAAGCCAATCCATTCTGAGAATAAGATCAATATCTGAGTCACCAAGAACCGTTGGAGAAGCCAGAAACTTGTAGTCACCCAAGGTGATAGTAACATCCGGAATGATGGAGTTAGCCTGCATGCGCTTACCGGGAGAGACAACTGCTAAAGGACTAGGCAAAACTTGCGAAACCAATTCATTCCTGGATGTAAACGGTCTCGAGATGAAACAATGTGATGCACCAGTGTCAAAAAGAACTTTAGCTGGAATATCATTAATAGGAAGGTTACCCATGATCACATCTGACGAGTCCTCTGCCTGAGCTGCATTCATCAAATTGACCTTGGCGTGCTTGGGGTTATGCTTGACCACAGATGTACTTGCCGATCTGACAGGAGGAGGAGGAGGAGGAAGATGCCTCTGGTTGAAACACTTGTTGGCATAGTGACCCTTCTATTGGCACTTGTTGCACGTGACCTCTGAAAGCGGACGGTGATACGAAGCACTCGATCTTGGAGGTTGAGACGAAGTCTTGTTCTGAAAGCCAGGGTTGGGTGGGTGGGAAGAACCACTGCCACCTTTGCTCTTCTGCTGATACGGCTGACGGAACGGAGGAGGAGGAAGCCAATACTTCTGCTGCTTGGCCACTTGAGTAGAGGAAGAAGGAGGAACATCTCTGACTCGCTTCTTGGAAGCATCACACCTCAACTGAGCAGCCTCTTGCTTCAATGCCATGTTGTAGAACTCATCATATCTCAAGGGCTCAAAGAGAACAAGAGCGAGCTGGATTTCTTCTCTGAGACCACCCCTGAACTGATATATCATGCTCTTCTCATCAGGGACGTCCTGCTTGGCAAAGCGGGCGAGCTTTTGGAACAACTTGTTGTAGTCATAGACAGACAAAGAGCCTTGCTTCAGGTTGTGGAATTCCTCGCGCTTGCTTTCAACCACGCTTTGAGGAATATGATGAGCTCTGAAATCTCGACGGAAATCATCCCAAGTGATAACACGTCCACCTCTGGAGTCCTTGTACTGCTGGAACCATTCTACTGCTTGATCTTTGAGTTGGAAGGAAGCAAACTTAACAAAGTCCTCAGGCCTGACGTTACTGCACTCGAAATGCTTGCACAGATCCACTAGCCAATCGTCAGCATCGGTTGCCTCAACACAATTGCTGAAAGTCTTTGGCCCGTTAGCAAGGAACTGGTTGAGTGAAGCAAAGTGATTCTGATTGCTGCCTTGATTCCCTTGGTTGCCTTGATTGCGCTCTTGAAGAATTTGCATGATCAACTGTGTGTTTGCATTGGTTGCGGCCATCACAGCTTGCCATGCCTCCGGAGGAGGTGGTGGTGGTGGAGGATCAGGATTCGGAGTCGTGCGCGTTGGAGGAGCCATCCTGAAGAGGTTGACATCCATCCTAAAGCTGAATCCAACGGAATGAAAATTGCAACATATAGTCTTCACATCCGAACAAAATGAACGAATGCATTCCTCTTGAAATGGTCACATATCCATAAATTGAGAAGCCACGTAGAATTAAGGTAGAGAAATAAATCAACAAGGTACGGATCAAGAACGAATAATCGGTAAGAATTCCCAATCTCAAACCAATATCCGTGGAAGAAGAACTAGAGCTACAAGAATTCCCACCTATGAAACTCCCGAACCTTTCCGGTTATGCAATCGGGTGTTGGGGATACAGGGGAAGCATAATATCTCACCCAAACTAGCAAATCCTACATCCAGCTGTATCCATCCTTCAACACATAACCAAGAAACCTTCGGAAACCATCTACCTCAACCTTCGAAAAGCATCCGTTATACAAGTTATGGCGATACTCCCGAACTCCCGCCCCAGTACTGGGTGGCGTCGAGGTTATCTCACCAACGAACTTCATAAAAGAGATTTTCGATGTCGGCGTACTAAACTCAGGTATTCCAAAACTGCAACGATAAAATTATGATGACAACACCTCAGAGCTCAACTCCCCGGGACACTTCCACTAAACCCCTGACAGGAGGCACCAAGACAATGTTCTCATCATAAAACCATCAGAACGATTCTAAGATACCCGCATGATCCTAAAAAAAAATTAGTGAAATTTGAGAAGAGAAGAGTCAAAACTCTACGTCAGGATGACTTACCAGAGCGATGAGGAGACTGGGAAGTAAAAAGAATTCCTAAACTCTCCGATATATAGTTCCTAAAGACTCAAAACATTTTTTCTAGACACAACTCGGCCGCTAATAACGATCAAGCAATGGGGCTCCTAAGGTCGGGGAAGGCTCTGATACCAACTTGTAACGCCCTCGATGCGACTATATATCCCACGTGTCGAGGCACGACTTAGAGGCATAATCGCATTGAAGGCATATGTCGCAAGTTAGGCAATCTTCACAACATCCCATGTAATATAACTCATAAAGGGGAGATAACATAGTTGGCTTACACTCGCCACGTCAAACAAGTACATAAATAACATTACATCATCCAAACACTCATGGCCCGACTACGGCGCCAAAATAAAAGAAAACCCAACATGTGACACAGTCCCAATCACCCCCAACTGGGCACCACTACTGATCATCAGGAAAGGAAACATAGTAACATTGAGAGTCTTCATCGTACTCCCACTTGAGCTCAAACGCGTCTCCTGGAGCGGAATCATCAGGCCCTGCATCTGGTGTAATAGTAATCTGTGAGCCACAGGGACTCAGCAATCTCGCACCCTCGCGATCAAGACTATTTAAGCTTATAGGTAAGGCAAGGTACAAATATATGTGGAGCTGCAGCAAGCGACTAGCAAGTATGGTGGCTAGCTTATACGCCAAAGAGAGCGAGAAGAGGAGGCAAAGCGCGAGCGAGAAACTAGAGAAACAACCTGCGCAAACATTACTCCAACACCGTGTCCACTTCCCGGACTCCGCTGAGAAGAGGCCATCACGGTAACACACTCAGTTGATTCATTTTAATTAAATTAAGGTTCAAGTTATCTACAACCAGACATTAACAAATTCCCATCTGCCCATAACCGCGGGCACGGCTTTCGAAAGTTCAAATCCCTGTAGGGGAGTCCCAACTTAGCCCATGACAAGCTCTCACGGTCAACGAAGGTATAGACCTCTTCCCAAGACGTTCCGATCAGACTCGATATCTCGGTAATTCAAGACACTTCGACAGGTTAAAACAAGACCAGCAACACCGCCCGAATGTGCCGACAAATCCCGATAGGAGCTGCACATATCTCTTTCTCAGGGCACACTCAGATTGTCCTAGGTACGGGTAGGCCAGCCCAGAGTTGCCCCTGGTGGCCACCGGTAGCTGACAGGTGGACCAACACTCAGAGGAGCACTGGCCCGGGGGGGTTAAAATAAGATGACCCTTGAGTCTGTAGAACCCAAGGGAAAGAAAAGGCTAGGTGGCAAATGGTAAAATCAAGGTTGGGCATTGCTGGAAAAGCTTTAATCAAGGCGAACTATCAAGGGGTTCCCATTATAACCCAACCGTGTAAGGAACGCAAAATCCGGGAACATAACACCGATATGACGGAAACTAGGGCGGCAAGAGTGGAACAAAACACTAGGCGAGAGGCCGAGCCTTCCACCCTTTACCAAGTATATAGATGCATTAAGATAACAAGATAACATAATGATATCCCAACAAGTAAATAAATGTTCCAACAAGGAACAGCCTCCAATCTTCACCTGCAACTAGCAACGCTATAAGAGGGGCTGAGCAAAAGCGGTAACATAGCCAAACAACGGTTTGCTAGGACATGGTGGGTTAGAGGTTTCACATGGAAATTTGGGAGGCTTGAAAGCAAGTGGTAGGCATCGTAGCATTGGCATAGCAAAAGAGCGAGCAAACTAGCATAGCAAAGATAGTAGTGATTTCGAGGGTATGATCATCTTGCCTGCACAGTTGTCAGAGTTGACTGGATCCTCGAAAGCAAACTCAACGGGCTCCTCATTAGCGAACTCGTCTCCCGGCTCTACCCAAACAAAACAAACAAGCAACAAGGATACAATCAACCACGTGCAAACTCAAACAACGAAATGCAAAGATGGTATGCTATGCGGGATGCGAAAAGCAAGATATGACAGGAAATGCATGAACCTGGCCCCAACTTGGAAAACCAAGTGTACCACTGGAAAGATGAGATTAAATTTCTTGAAAACGATATAAAGAACGCCGGAATCGGAGTTACGGTTTGGAAATGGCAAGCGATTCAAAAATGACACCGGTCTGCGATTTACAGCAAGTAGGCATCTAAATGCAATGAAATGAACATGCTACAGCACCCAAACATAACAACAAAATACATGGCAGGGATGCACACAAGATGCTTAACAAAAGTCTAGCACTGAGCTACGGCCAAATCATCCATTAACAGGTTCAAACAAGCATGGCAAAAATGCATATGGCAAACAGATTTCAGACTTAGTGAAATTAACACTTGTCTGGAATTTCAGATCGGGTAGCACTCTTCGGTGCACCAAAACTATATTCTACAGGACCTGAACATGTCAAAGTAAAGCATGGCATGGAGCTACTCAAAAAGCTTAACAAAAGTCCCTTAGTGACCTTGAGCCAAAAGGGATCATAAAATACAATTGCAAGCATGTGAACATAGCAAAAACATAATCAGTTTTCAGACTTAGTGAAAACTGGCACATGCTGAAATATAACTCAAGTAGGCATGTTTACGAGCTCGATGCACTCACTACGGTGCAAGTCATGGCAAGACAAGCATACACACATCAAGAAGGCACAAAATGCAAGCTAGACATGGCAAGAACAATAGCATAGCATGCATGGATCAACTACAACTTCACCGGCAAAATTGCAAACAAGTTGACAATCTGCCCAGATTCACAAAGTAGCAAAAGTAGAGCTCGATTGACTCAAGCTAGGATGCCCCATAACTACAAACAAAGACATGGATAGATAGATCACTACAAGATTAACAAAACATCCTTACTCATCATCCTCAAAAGAGGCACGGATCACTAGGAAACAACATGAACATATGGCATCATGAGATAAACGGATCAAGGACTTAGTGGAATTGCTAAGTCCCTGAAAACAGAATTAGCAAGTGCACCACTTTGCAAGCTTGCACTAGTCACCACACACATCACAAAAATACATGGGTTGCACCTCTGGAAAGATGACAAAACCCTTAACAAAACATATGTAGAGCGCCAGGGCATATCATGCACACATTAATCATGGCAAAAATGACAAAAACCTAAACGGATTAGCAGATCTGACAAATATCTCAAGTAGCCCTCTTCTAACAGCATTTCTGGCATCAAGATGAACTCAAATGAAAATGATGCAATGGAATGAAATGATGTACTCTCTGAGATGAACATTTTGATATGCTACATGCATCAATCTTAGCTACGGATGCAAAGTTACGAGACCATGAACAGGGGCACTTGGATCTGAGAATTCTGGGACTTAGGAAAAAAAACCTCCAGAAAAAGTGGATCTCGCGGATCGGGACGGAGCGGTGCAGGGACGGGCGAGGGCGTTTGGATCGGGGACTGGTGGATCTGGTCCCGATCCGGATCCGGCCGGGATCTCGCCGGAGTTGAGGGAGAGGAGGAGGCCGGAGCCTTCCGGCGACGACCGAGGCGACGAGGGGCGGAGGCAGCGGAGGTGGAGAACGGCAGCGGCGGCGGCGACGCGGTCCGGCGACGGCGGGCGGCTCGGCGGCGCGCGGCGGCGGTTGGGCGGCGCGGCAGGCGACGACGGGCGGCTCGGCGACGCGCGGCGGCGGCTGGGCGGCGCGGAAGGCGACGGGGGGCGACGGGCGGCGGCTGGGCGGCGCGGCAGGCGACGGGAGGCGGCGGGCGCGGGCCGGGGAGGGCAGGCGGCGGCGGAGAGCCTTCGGGCCGCGGGGGCCTGGCCCGGGCCGCGCGGGCTTCGGCGGGAGGCGGCGGCTGCGTGCGACGTGGCGCTCTGCCAGTGGCCGCGGGTGGCGGCGCGGCGTGTCCGGCCGGAACGGACACGTCCGGCGCGGCGCGAGGTGGATTTAGGGTTTCGGGGAGAGGGGATCCGGGATATTTCGAGGGGGGCCTATTTATAGGCATAGAGGGAGCTAGGAGAGTCCAAATGAGGTGCGGTTTTCGGCCACGCGATCATGATCAAACGCTCTAGATGATGGAGCAGAGTTTGGTGGGTTTTGGGCCAAATTGGAGGGGTGTTGGGCTGCAACAGACACGAGGCCTTTTCGGTCCCTCGGTTAACCATTGGAGTATCAAACGAAGTTCAAATGATACGAAACTTGACAGGCGGTCTACCGGTAGTAAACCAAGCCGCTTGGCAAGTCTCGGTCCAATCCGGAAATGTTTAATCCCCACACACGAAAGAAAGCTAGAAAATACCACCGGAGGAGAACGAAGCGCCGGAATGCAAAACGGACAACGGGGAAAAGCTCGAATGCATGATATGAACACGTATGCAAATGCGATGCACATGATGACATGATATGAGATGCAAGACAACGACAACAACACACGGAGACAAAGAACCCGAACCCGAGGAAATAAATTAACTTAACGCCGGAAACGGCAAGAGTTGGAGTACAAATTGGGAAAGTTACATCCGGGGTGTTACAGAATCGGTCCCACCGAGTTTGCCTGACCAACTCTCTGTTAGTCCATTACCAAAATCGGTCTCACCGAGTTTGTGTAATCGGTCTCACCGAGATTACATTATGCCCTAACCCTATCGAAATCGGTCCCATTGAATTGACATGTCGGTCCCACCGAGAATCCTAACATTCACATTTTGAACTAAATCGGTCTGACCGAGTTTCATGATTCGGTCCCACCGAGTTTGGTGATTTGTGTGTACCGGTTTGATTTTGTGTGGAGGCTATAAATACCCCTCCACCCACTCTTCATTCAAGGAGAGAGTCATGAGAACATTCCTACACTTCCAATACACATTTTCTGAGAGAGAACCACCTACACTTGTGTTGAGGTCAAGATATTCCATTCCAACTACATAAATCTTGATCGCTAGCCTTCCCCAAGTTGCTTTCCACTAAAATCTTCTTTCTACCAAATCCAATCCTATGAGAGAGAGTTGAGTGTTGGGGAGACTATCATTTGAAGCACAAGAGCAAGGAGTTCATCATCAACACACCATTTGTTACTTCTTGGAGAGTGGTGTCTCCTAGATTGGCTAGGTGTCACTTGGGAGCCTCCGACAAGATTGTGGAGTTGAACCAATGAGTTTGTAAGGGCAAGGATATCGCCTACTTTGTGAAGATCTACCCAAGTGAGGCAAGTCCTTCGTGGGCGACGGCCATGGTGGGATAGACAAGGTTGCTTCTTCGTGGACCCTTCGTGGGTGGAGCTCTCCATGGACTCGTGCAACCGTTACCCTTCATGGGTTGAAGTCTCCATCAACGTGGATGTACGATAACACCACCTATCAGAACCACGCCAAAAATCTCTATGTCAACATTGCGTTTGCTCCCTCAAACTCCTCCCTTTACCCTCATATGCAATTGTTTTACATTCTGCTGTTATTCTCTTAGAATTGCATGTGTAGGTTGATTACTTGTTTGTGCTAAGTTGCTAAAATCTGCTAAGAACTAAAATTGGGAAAAGGCTAGATTTTTATTTGGTCAAGTAGTCTAATCACCCCCCTCCTCTACAGATACTTTCGATCCTACAAGTGGTATCAGAGCTTTGGTCTCCATCTTCTTTGATTTCCATAGCTTTTGGTGGTCATAGCCTTGGTTTAACAACCTAGAAGAGTATGGCATCTAGCGAGGGAAATTACCACCGTAGAGGTCCTTACTTTGATGGTACAAATTTTGCTAGTTGGAAGCATAAGATGAAAATGCATATTCTTGGACGTAACCCCGCCGTTTGGGCTATTGTGTTGTTGGCTTGCATGGTGAATTCTTTGATGGGAGAGAACCAAACCGTGAAGCTACCACAGAAGAGTTGAAGATACTACAATACAATGCACAAGCTTGTCATATTCTCTTCAACGGATTGTGCCCCGAAGAATTCAACAAAATCAGCCGTCTTGAGAATGCAAAGGAAATTTGGGATACTTTGATTGATATGCACGAAGGTATCGACTCCGTCAAGGAATCCAAATTGGATGTGCTTCAAAGTCAACTTGACAAGTTCAAAATGAAGGATGGTGAAGGTGTCGCCGAAATGTATTCTAGGCTTGCTCTCATCACAAATGAGATTGCCGGCTTAGGAAGTGAAGAGATGACCGACAAATTCATCATCAAGAAGATCCTAAGAGCCTTGGATGGAAAATATGATACCGTGTGCACATTGATCCAAATGATGCCCAATTACAAAGATCTCGAGCCAACGGAAGTCATTGGAAGAATTGTTGCTCATGAGATGTCACTCAAGGATAAGGAAGAGCTTCAAAACAAGTCAAGTGGTGCTTACAAAGCCTCATGTGATGCACCCACATCATCAAGCGAGAAACAAACCTTCAATGAAGAATTGAGCCTAATGGTAAAGAACTTCAACAAGTTCTACAAGAGTAGAAGCAAAGAAAGAAGTTCCAAGTCAAGGTCCTACAATGACAAAAGATCTTCTAGTCGTGAACGTAATTGCTACAATTGTGGAAGACCCGGACACTACTCCAATGAGTGTACGGCTCCCTACAAAAGAAGAGAAGACTCTCCCAAAAGAAGAAGTAGAAGAGAAGAATCACCACCAAGAGAAAGGAGGAGTAGAGATGATCTTTATGAACGAAAACCCTCTCGGAGAAGCAAGGATTCGGAAAGGAAAGGAAAAATCATCAAGGAGCTACACAAAAAGAAGACATCAAGCTCATGTTGGTGAATGGGTATCCGGCTCCGACTCTAACAATCACTCCGAAAGAAGTTATCACTCCGACTCCGAATATACTCAAGATGAAGGTGTTGCCGGTCTAGCACATGTGTCAACCAACTCCTACGACATATTTGACTCACCAAATGAAGGAATTGGAAGGTGCTTCATGGCCAAAGGTCCAAAGGTAACACATCCCGAGTATGTTGATTTCAATAGTGATGAAGATGATTTGCTAGGTGATGATGATTTACTTGTTGACAACTCTAGTGATGAATACTATGATGAAACGTCAATTAATCATGCTAATCAAGATAAAACGAATGATGATGATAAGAAGGAGATTGAGCGTCTAACACAAGAACTAAACACTCTTAAGTTAGCTCATGAAACTATCTTGGAGAATCATCGAGAACTTTTAAAGACTCATGATAAGCTACGCTTTGAAAATCTCAACCTTGAGCAAGAGCATGAGTTTTTAAAGGCAATCAATGATGATCTTCGCAAGAAAAGTTCTTCTTATATTGCCAAGCGTTTACTCTTGTCTACTTACATGCCACAAGTTAAATCTAGTAACAAGAGCAAGAAAGATTCTTCATCTAGTAGTAACAACAATCATGCTAAATCCAATATTGTTGCTTCTAGTAGTTCTCTTGATTCCACTAATGATTCTCTTAGCCAAGTTACACTTGAGCAAGAAAATATCTTATTGAAGGGAATTATAGAGAAAGGTGTTTACAAGAGCCTTGCCAGGAGTAAGCAATTTGAGGAAATTGTACGCAAGCAAGGAAGACACCGGAAGAATCAAGGTGTTGGTTTTGAACGAAAGTTCAATGCCAATGGAGTTGAGTGGGAAGAAGATCAATACCCCAAGACGAAGTTTGTTCCTCAACAAGGGAAGTATGATCCTACTTCTTTCAAGGGGACACAAGCTCAAGATGATCTTCCACCACAAGACCACAAGCAAAAAGGCAAGGACAAGCTTCAAGGGGATATTGATGCATTTGAAGAAGCACCCAAGGCCTTGGTCAAGTGGGTTCCCAAGACCACATCAAGTTCTACTTCATCAAGTACAACTACAACTCCAAGGGTTCCCATCAAGATGGTGTGGATCCAGAAGAAGAAGAACTAGAGAGTTCTTGAGGGTGACTCCGCCAACATACTTCACTCTTATCATTTTGGCGAGGACAAGTGCAAACAACTTCCATATCCTGCACTAGTTCAAGGAGTCACAAACCCTCTCATTGGTAAGACAAGGGACAAGGTAACCTAATTCTTTCATGGACATCATCTTGTGTATGCATCACTCTATGTCTATGGATATCCTTGTTTGCTCCTTGTGGGACTAACCCATGTAGGTATTGAAAGTGCAACTCACTCCAAAGGATTAATCCAAATGATCTACATCAACATTGAGCATCTACATCTTCAACACCTACATGAAGTCATCATCGACAAAACCCAAGGTTAGTTCATCCCTCTTAGGGGGGATATCACATCTAGGGGGAGCTTTACTCTAACCAATTGAGCTAAAGCAACTCTAATGGTGTGAACACAACAATGCTTTATGTAAAAGTGGTAACCCCACTTGTGCTTAAACGATGAGTATGACCTATGATCAAATGTTCTCATTTGACTCCTAAGTCAATATACTCATATATAGATGACCTAGTCATCACAAAATTGCTTGATAGATGCTAGAGTGTTTGTGCATGCTTTGTCACATATTTCATTTGCCATTTTATTGTGTGAGCATGTTGGTTGCATATTTTACTCATTCGAGGACATCCATTTGTTGTTTTGATTGTTTGGCTCTTTCTCTTTTGCCAAATGGATGGACAAGAATGCCTAAGAACTCCCTCTAGCTATCTATGCTTTTCTCGTCTCAAACTCTATTCATGCTACATCACAAAGTTTGATCAACTCAGATTTGAACCACTCTGTGTGAGGAGCACTCGGAGTTCCCAATTCGTCATAGACTTAAACCTCCAAAACCTCTTTGTGCATCTCGGTCTGACCGATTCATCCTCTACGGTCGTACCGAGTCACTAAGTTGATCTAGGGTTTTTCAATCTCGGTGCAACCGATTAGAACCTTTCGGTTGTACCGAGTTGTAGTAACTGCCTGCAGTTTTGCATCTTGGTGCCACCAAGTTGTTCCACTCGGTCACACCGACAGGGTCAGGTTATATATACCGACGGGCCAAAATTTGGAAAAATTTCCGAACCTCCTCGCCCGCGCATAACCTACTCTGCCTCCTCGGGTCTCCGGATCGTCCTCTTGTCGCCAGCGACCTCCCGCTGCTGGTCTCTGCCGCCGTCAACGGAAATCTTCACTGTAGTTGTCGCCGTAGCAAGTTCGTCGCCAAACTAGGGTACGAACTTGATCATTGTGCTAATCCTTAACTCCGATTCTTAGCACATTGCTTTGCCATGATTCTTGCCACGAATGAAATCATCCTGTCCAGCGAAAACATCCCATAGATTAGTTTTGATTTCAAAATTTAGGGTTAGGTCTCTGCCGAATTCATCTCGGACCGACTGAGTTGTAGAAATCGGTCTCACCGATTTTGGCTTAGGCCAGAGCACACGTGTTTTCGGTCTGACCGAAAATTGCAAATCGGTGTGACCGAGTTCAATTCTCTGTGAAACCCTAGCAGTCTCGGTGCCACCGAACTGTGACTCGGTCTGACCGAGTTCACCAGTTTAGGTTCCAAAAACTGCTTCGGTATCACCAAGTTTACAAATCGGTAGATCCGAAATGCTTTCTGTGAAGAACTAAAACTAAGTTTTTGAGTCAATCTTTTTGCAAAACTCCTGTACTTTGTGATGCTCATCTACTCTACCTCATCTATAATCTATTCACAGGGTCTGCTGATAGTTTGCCTGCACGATGTCTGACCAAAGTGATAGCCAGAACAAGTCTGAGGAGCAGGTTCAACTAAGTGAGGGCACTAGTCCCTCCAGTTCATCTGATGATGGCAGCAGGAGCACACCAAGTAACTTGCCAAAGGCAGCCACCAGAACAAGAAAGAAGAAGACCTCAGATTCAGAGGATGAGGACTATGTGGCTGTTGAGGAAGAAGTCAGCTCCAAGAAAAAGGTGCTGAAAAAGGAGTATGGCTCAGCTGCTACAGTCAAGCCAGGGATGCATAAGAAGGCACTAGCAAAGAGAGTCCCCATGTCTAAGGCCAGAGCATCCACTGTTGAAACCTCCAAGCCATCTGAAGAGGCAGTTGGAGAAGGCAAGAAAAGGAAAGAAATGGTCAAGAAGACCACTGCCAAAGTGCTTGGCAGATCATCAATTACGAGAGATGATGTTGAAGAGGAAGAAGATGCTGCACCAGCACCCAAAGCTCAAAAGCTCATGGGAGATGCAATCAGATCAGGTGCTGCTCCATCTAAGCCCAAAGTTGCTCCCAAGGCAGCTGCTCCAGCTCAGAAGCCCAAGAGAAGCACTAGAAACATTTCTGCTGAGGAAAAGAACAAGGCCCCAGTGCCTGAAGCTGCTGAAGAAGATGAAACTCAAGTGCTAAGGAAGCTGGAACCCAAGATCCCTGACCACAATGATGCACATCCAGTCGCAGAAAACATGAAAATCGGGAAGGATGCAGGATTGAGAATATGGAGAGAGTCAGATTCATATGCTACCAGGAGAAGAACTGCTGTGGACTACAGGTTTCACACTAAGGAACAACAGGACTTCTATGAGACAGTGTTGCTTGACAAGAAGCCCATTGTGTGTGACATGAAATGGGTAGACTGGGAGTACATCTAGAAGAATGAAGATCACTATCCTGGAGTGTATGACAGTTTTAAAGCATGTGGAGTTGATGAATTCATTGCACAAAAGCTCACCAAGTGGAATGATGAGCTGATCATGCAGTTCTACTCCACTGCCCATTTCTGTCCAGATGGGAAGATTGTATGGATGTCTGAGGGTACTAGGTACCAATCCACAGTTGATGAGTGGGCCAAGATTATAAATGCTCCTGAGGAACATGAGGATTACTTGGATGTTTATGCAAAGAAAAAGAAAGACCACAACACTATGGCCAACATGTACAAGGAGATCCCAAATGCTGCCTTGGATACACATAAATTTGGATCTGTCCACTACTTGTTGTCTGGTCTGCCTACCATAAACTAGATTCTGAGGCACGCACTGCTACCCAAGTCAGGTGATCACAAGATGATCATATGACATGCTATAAACTTGCTGCACATATTTGATGTCCCACAGAAGTTCAAAGTCATGAGCCTGATTGTTGAGACAATCAAGAGGACTGCTGTTGATCAGAAGAGGAGTTGTGGGTATGTTCCACACATTCAAGAGCTCATTAACTCAAGGATGGGCACAGGCACATATCTTTTGGACAAGGAACACCTGCCCATCTATCCTGAATTTGAAGACAACACTGTGGTGATGGATGAAAATGAACCATCTTCAGTTCAAGCACATGAGAAGAGAGAGAAGGCAAAGGCAGAGAAAGCTGCAAAGATGCCAACTATTGAAGAGGCATCTCAAGTGTTCTTGAAATCCAAACAAGATCAACTTGGATATCTGATCCAATCCACCACGAGGATTGAGAAGGGCTTGGCCACCCTGACTAAGAACCAGGAGAGTTTGGAGAGGATCGTTGAGCAGAAGTTCTATGATCTGGATGTCAAGGTAACTGAGATCCAAACTGCAGTTGAGCAGCTACAGGAGGAAGCAGAGGAGAGGAAGGGCAAGTCTACTACTGATGCTTTCAAGCGACTACCACGAGGTCCAAGGTCTGCTGTAGTGCCTGTGACAGATACTCGAGCTTCAGTGTCAGCACCAGCAGCCACAACTCCTATTCCACCTCCAGCACCCACTCCATCAGCTCCAACTACTTCATCGGAAGCCATCGTCCTTGGAGTTCTCTCTACACCACCTCCCGAAGATCAAGCCTGAGAGTCATTTAGAACTATGCATTTTTGAACTTTTTGGTAACTTGTTGCCAAAGGGGGAGAAAAATGTATAGATCATAGGCTTTGAGAGAGAGTGTTGGTTTTTATCTCTCTTGCTATTTTGTTTGAAACTTTTTTGTGTGCTTGTGTGAGCTACCTTGTGAGATACTTGTTGATCATGTGTTTGATCATATGCTACCCATAATGTTCGGTTGAATGATGCTATATTTTATATCTTTTATATGATCATTCACTTGCTTGGTGATGAGTGCATGCTTTTAATCTGTATCATTCTGAGCGCTCCACCAAGATGTATGTGACATGGAAGAGTAACCCATGATCCTAATCGGTTGTGCATTTGCATTCGAAAGCAAATTTTAAATAATGCACAAATTTAGGGGGAGCTCTAGCTTATCACATACTTCTCAAAGCGACGATGTTTTTCAAATACTATTTATCATTTGTCGAAGCTTTGATCTATATGTTGTCATCAATTACCAAAAAGGGGGAGATTGAAAGTGCAACTATCCCTGGGTGGTTTTGGTAATTCCTAACAACATATAGCTCATTGAGCTAATGCTATTCCAAGATGAATATTTCAGGAAAGCTCAATGGTTGGCATGGCATGGATTAGAAAGTGGACCCTTCAAAATGCTAAGGATAAAAGATTGGCTCAAGCTCAAAGCACAAGACTCTACATTTTCTATTTTAGTGATCCAAGATCACATTGAGTCTATAGAAAAAGCCAATACTATTAAGAAGGGATGAGGTGTTTCTTAATGAGGTGCTTGCTCAAAATGCTTAGTGATATGCTCCAAAACCCTCCACTACTTTCTCATATCCTCATATGTCCCAGAAAAAATATCAAACTCGGCCCCACCGATTCTTTCTATCCGGCGCCACCGAGTTCAGTTAACATAGCCATTGCCAGAAACCCTAATCTTTTCGGTCTCACCGATAGGGATCTCGGTCTCACCGAGATGGGATTGTAATCTCTCTGTTTCCTTTCGTAACACTTCGGTCCAACCGAGATGAGCGATCGGTCCCACCGAGATTGCAATGTAAACTCTCTGTTTCCCTTTCGTAACACTTCGGTCCAACCGAGATGAGCTTATCGGTCCCACCGAGTTTGCCTAACCAACTCTCTGTTAGTCCATTACCAAAATCGGTCTCACCGAGTTTGTGTAATCGGTCTCACCGAGATTACGTTATGCCCTAACCCTAACGAAATCGGTCCCACCGAATGGACATGTCGGTCCCACCAAGAATCCTAACGTTCACATTTTGAACTAAATCGGTCTGACCGAGTTTCATGATTTGGTCCCACCGAGTTTGGTGATTTGTGTGTAACGGTTAGATTTTGTGTGGAGGCTATAAATACCCCTCCACCCACTCTTCATTCAAGGAGAGAGTCATCAGAACATGCCTACACTTCCAATACACATTTTCTGAGAGAGAACCACCTACACTTGTGTTGAGGTCAAGATATTCCATTCCAACCACATAAATCTTGATCTCTAGCCTTCCCCAAGTTGCTTTCCACTCAAATCTTCTTTCTACCAAATCCAATCCTATGAGAGAGAGTTGAGTGTTGGGGAGACTATCATTTGAAGCACAAGAGAAAGGAGTTCATCATCAACACACAATTTGTTACTTCTTGGAGAGTGGTGTCTCCTAGATTGGCTAGGTGTCACTTGGGAGCCTCCGACAAGATTGTGGAGTTGAACCAAGGAGTTTGTAAGAGCAAGGAGATCGCCTACTTCGTGAAGATCTACCTGACTGAGGCAAGTCCTTCATGGGCGATGGCCATGGTGGGATAGACAAGGTTACTTCTTCGTGGAACCTTCGTGGGTGGAGCCCTCCATGGACTCGCGCAACCGTTACCCTTCGTGGGTTGAAGTCTTCATCAACGTGGATGTACGATAGAACCACCTATTGGAACCACACCAAAAATCTCCGTGTCAACATTGATTTTGCTCCCTCAAACTCCTCCCTTTACCCTCATATGCAATTGTTTTACATTCCGCTGCTATACTCTTAGAATTGCATGTGTAGGTTGATTACTTGTTTGTGCTAAGTTGCTAAAATCTGCCAAGAACTAAAATTGGGAAAAGGCTAGATTTTATTTTGTCAAGTACCCCCCCCTCTAGACATACTTTCGATCCTACACCGCCCTAGCGGTAGTACCTCTCCTTGGAGCGGTAGTACCACTCTGTGCGGGCTGTGAGCATAACGGTTGGATTTTTCCCACCTATAAAAGGGGGTCTTCTTCCCCCAATGAACCTTATCTCTTTAGCTCGTGTTCTTCCCCCATTGCTGACCTTCTTCGAGCTCGCTAACTCTTAATCCCTCCAATGATTCTTGCTAGTTCTTGAGGGAAAAGAGAGAGGAGATCTAGATCCACGTTTCCACCAATCACTTTCTCCTCTAAGTGAGGGGAACCCCTTGGGTCTAGATCTTGGAGTCCTTGGTGTTCTCCTTCTTGTTATTCCTCTCATTTTCCTCCCTAGCATTAGTTGCTTCGGTGGGATTTGAGAGAGAAGGACTTGAGCACTCCGTGTGCCCTTGCCTTTGCATTTGGTGCATCGGTTTGAGTTCTCCATGGTGATACGTGGAAGTTACAGGTTGAGAAGCTTATTACTCTTGGGTGCTTGGTACCCTTGAGCTTGTTCCTCTTGGGTGCTTGGGTGCCCTAGATGGTTGGTGGTGTTCGGAGCTCAATTGTTGTGGTGTAAAGCTCCGGGAAAGCGTCGGGGTCTCCAATTAGGTTGTGGAGATCGCCCCAAGCAATTTGACGGGTTTCGGTGACCGCCCACAAGGGTTGCCAAAGTGTACGGGTTCGGTGACCGCCCCAAGGATTGCCATTTGTACGAGTTCGGTGACCGCCCTCAAGGGTCCCTTAGTGGAATCACGGCATCTTGCATCGTGCGAGGGCGTGAGGAGATTACGGTGTCCCTAGTGGCTTCTTGGGAAGCATTGTACCTCCACACCGCTCCAAACGAAGATTAGCATCCGCAAGGGTGTGAACTTACCCGAGCCCTTTACTTATGCACTTTACTTTATGATAGCCATATTGTTTCTTGTCATATATATTGCTATCACATAGTTATTTATCTTGATTAGCATAAGTTGTTGGTGCACATAGGTGAGCCTAGTTGTTGTAGGTTTTGTGCTTGACAAATTAACCGCTAGGTTTATTCCGCATTTGTTCAAGACTAACCGTAATTATTTTAAAACACCTATTCACCCCCCTCTAGGCGACATCCACGATCTTTCAACGTGGTTCAGATGTGTTTTGCCATCCGACGGGGCCTGTATCGGTCCGCAGGCCGATCTGAACATGTTTTTTTGAAAACCGGAGACAAACTAAGGGGGGGTTTACGGCCACCCGGATTGTTGTCATGCCCGCGTTTGACTAACCTAGCCCACCAAAAATCGCTTTCCCAACTATCCAATGCTTTCCATCCAATGCATGTGTCGCTTCATGTGCAGCATTCATGCTGAGTGAAAGCATGCGGTTGCCGACATTGATACCGAGTGACGTCACTGGCCGGGAGGGTGGTGCTGACCAACGCAACCTCTCTCGAGCCATCGCTTTAATGCGGATGCAGCTTCCTGATGAACCAACTTGACCTGGTCGTTGCGTCGCATTGAAGCGGCTGACTAGTCCTTTGCATAGCCTGGCTGTGGCAATTTAAGTCGTGCACGCGCGATGCACATCCGCACTTCGTCCTCTCCGAGCCCCTTCAACCCCAGCGGCGATGCCGAAGTCATGGTTCTCCGCGCCGGCTGGCGGAGGCGGTGGCAGTGGTAGTTCATCATTAGGCGGATCTTGGTGCCGCTGCCTTCGCTCACCAGGCCCCTGGGCATCCATTTCAGTCGGCTCCTCAGGTAATGAGGAGGACCAGACGCCGTAGAAATAGCCGCAACAGCGGGCCCGCTTCCTTGCGAAGGCCGCTCTGGCGGATGAAGAATTCGTCTGTTAGATGGAGATCATGACGGAGTGTTCGCTCCATCAGATGGGCCCGACGCCACCATCGCTGGTACGAGTCAAGGAGGAGCCACCGTCGCTGCCGCGTGAAGCGGGAGCCGACATCCCCACTTCAGCGGGTCAAGGAGGAGTCCACGTCGGCCCCGTGCAACCGCTGCGTCCAGATCGGACGCCGTGTCAAGGAGGAGCCGGCATCGACCCCGCGCAACCCCAGTGTCCAGATCGAAGTCGTTGCATCAAGGATGACCCCGCGTCATCGACGGCGCACAGTCGGTACACCCGCATTGATGGGTCCGTCGCGCAACTGCCGCTCCATCAAGGAGAGCTACCGCACGCGACCACAAAGGCGCGAGCCCGCATCCTCCACTACCTCGAAAGCGGCGGTGTTGGCGGTCCCTCGGGCTCGAGGGTCGTCGTTATCGAGGAGGAGCGCGCAGCGAGGCAGCAAGCCCGATACAACCGTCGCACGCCGCTCGCCAAGTTTGAAGCAGCGGCGTAATGGGTCCGCAACGAACCGGACCTCGCTGTCGCGTGGGCACTCGAGCGCTCCGTCACCGCCGCGAAGACGGCCGCTAGGCGTCGCCGCCGCCTTGACGGCGAGCTTGCCAAGATCGACGAGGAGTGGTCGCTTAGCGACTCCTCCACCAACGCCAACACCGGCAAGGCCGCCGTCAGAGCTCCGCGAGTACCGTCTGCATTGGCCATGGCGGCCCTCCGCACCGGGTGGGACGAAGCGGAGCGGCCCCTCCACGAGAGGTAGGCAGCCGCCGGACAAGGCTATCACGGCCCTTCGGCGCCCTTCCGTCGCGGGAGGGACAACGATGACGGCGGCGGCATGGACGGCGACGACGGTGCGGCAAGGCAAGGCGGCCACGCGTATGAGGTAGTTGTCCAGTATAGTGTTTAGATGTTTTTTCTTTCTAGTTTTTAGTTAAAAGGTCGAAAGATCGACTTTTTTATATGTAAATTATGTCCAAATATTCATGAAATCCATCGTGTTTTATGAATTTCATTCGTTTAGTTCGAATGCCGTTTGAAATGTATAACGCTACCGTTGGATGATCGGTTTGCACATCCATATTAACGAATGAATGTGGTATTTGATTTGCGGGTCAACATTGAATATACCCTTACCCGCAGTTTTTTTTAGTGTACGGAGTTTGAGTTGCCAGTCGTTTCACCCAGCCGGATGTTTCCAAGGAACAAGTAGCAGCAAAGGGGGGGGTCCAAAGCCGAGGCGTTTCCACGCACGCTTTGCGTGCTTAGCTGTCCAAACTTTCCCGACCGTGTCACACGTCCCAAGGCGCCGGCAGCAGTCTCCTGTTCCCGGCCATGTTCCCTCCCGAACGATCTGCATTTTATACCACCCACCGTGCCCAAATGATCTGCATTTTATAACCCTACCTCGTGTCGATCTCTGGCCGTACTCTCCAGCCATCCGGTTGGCCGAAAAGAAAAACGCCATTGCCCCTCGTGCTGTCCCGAAGGGCAGCAGCCCCCACCTCCTGCTACGGCTCGGAATCACCCCCGCCATAGTACGCAACGTACGCGTACTCCGCTGCCGAAATCACAGCGGATCGACCGGGATGTGGTACCCGGCGAGGGGATAGAGCGGCGGTACAACGCAGAGGCAGAGCACGTACTGCCGAGCAGGGGCTTCTCTCGGCAACCACCGGCGTCCGCTCCATCGCGCTTTCGCCGTCCTTTCGCACGCGCCGTGCGGTCCATGGCATGCGTGCCATGTGAGGGGGAGGGGAGGGGGCCTTGTTTGGGTGCTGGCGGAAACGTCTGTTCCACCGCCTTTTTCTCCATGTCCTGTTCGTCGCGAGACGCACTGGAAAGGGAGTATATAGCCAATGTAAATGCAAGTTGGATCGCACAGAGGCGACGCAGGAGACGACACAAAGTAGATCGCCGAGGCAAGTGGTTCCTGAACCTGAACTAAAAGCAACTCAACCTTGGTCGTCATGTCTGTAAACTTCGTGCAAACTCAGAATCACTATAAAAGCGTGTTCTATAGTAAGTACTAATTATTTTTCCATGTGAGATCCGTTTACCAGTGGCCAGAAGAGATTTTTTTTTCAAGAACATGCAAGAGCAAAAAAAAAGGAGGAGGTTCTAGTACAGGGATCGTTACAAGGGCAAAGCCACCATGTAAGGGTGTGACTCGCGGCGCATTTTAGTGGATTTGCAAGGGGAGTCCATCCTCTACCCTAGCATGAGTCCACAGGCGGAGCTCGGCACGAATTAATGCGACGACATCGGCCGGTAGGGATGTCTTGCGTTCGAAGACGTGGCTGTTCCGCTCTAGCCAAATGAAACGCAGTGTGGGAGCGATAATGGTGTTCGTTTGTCTTCGTTGACCTGCCGGTACCGCATCCGACAACTGAGGCCACCAGTCCGCCAGGCACCATGTGGTACCATACCTCACGCACATAGGGGCAGCCAAGGAACATGTGCGTGGTGTTCTCATCGTCCTGGCAACATAGTTGACATATCCACGTGTGTGGTAGATTCCGGCGCGCTAGTCTGTCCGCCGTTCATAGTCTTGCACACACTGCAAGCCAAGTGAAGATTTTTACCTCAAGGGGAGCCCATGACCTCCAAATCTCATCAACGCACGGGGCAAACTCGCGGCCGAAGAAGAATGCGGCATATGTGTCCCGAGAGGAGTACCTTCCGGCCGCGCCCAGTCGCCAGGAGAATGCACCGGGTGAATTGGAGAGAGTGACATGTTGTAGCTCCTCCCAAATCCCGAGGAACTCGGCGATGGCCGGAACAGAAGGAGTCCCGCGGAGTGCGTCCACCCATGCGTGCCCGGTTAATGGTTAATGCATCGGCCACGCTAACAGCTTGCTTGTCGGTCGGGTGAACAAAGTTGACCAGGTTGCGTGCTCTCTGGGCTATGGGGTGGCCACCAAGCCCCGGGTCGAGCCACAAGTTGGTCTTGAGGCCATCTCCAATGTTGCACTGGAGCGCCACGAGCCCAAGGCCTGCGAGCTTTTCTGTGGTAGTCACCTTCAAGCCATGCCAAGGCTTGTCCAGCACAGTCTTCTCGAGCCAAAGCCAGCGCAGGCGAAGGGCTTGGTTCAACAGCTGCAGGTTAAGAACGCCCAGCTCCCCATGCGGTTTGGGGTGCAGGCGACGTGCCATGCAACTAGACAGCATCCCCCCTTGGCCTCTTACACCCCTTGCCAGAAAAAGCCTATGACATCCCGAGACCGATGCTTCAGTTGCCTTCCATTTATTTTCGTTGTTGCTATATGATTCATTTGTTTGTTGCATTCATCGTCCCATCATTCGCATTGCATTGGCACTCCGTGTCATCATTCTTTTCAAACTTGCATCCGTTTGTAGTTGCCAGATCTCCCAGTTCTCTCCGTTGTCCGTTCTGAGTCCAACCACACTCGCACGCGCTCACGGCATCTCCAAAATATTATTTTGTAAGTGGGATAAAAATGTTCTCGTAATGGGTTGAAAGTAGGTGTGCGGTCTTGTTATATCGTAGGTAGACCGCCTGCCAAATTGAATCGCATTCGAAGTCCGTTTGATACCCTAACGGATAACTATAGTGGCATTATAGTTGGATAAACGTCAGACGTTTCGGTATTCCGAAACCGTTGCCGGGCCGCTCTCTCTTCTCAGCCCGAGGCCTCCTACACATCCCAATACAACCCTCCACTTGGCCCAGCTAACCCTCGTTCTGAGCTGGACCGTACGATTACGATCGGAGGGTCCAAAAACACCCCCAAACCCCCCTAATCCCTAACCCTAGCTAAACCTGCTATATAAGGAACCCTCCTCGTCCATTTCTGGCAACCTAGCCCTCCACCTACCTCTAGCTGCCGCCACCTCCTCGGAATCCACGCTCCCCCCACCAGCCGCCGCCACTTGGTGACACCCAATCGGGTCGCGCCGCCGCCAGCTACCGCTCACCTCCACTTGCGCGCCGCCACATCGTCCCCAATTTTTGCCAGTTTTTCCTTTCTTTTGCTGCGCACACTAGCATTTGGGCCAATTCTGCTGTGTTGCCACTGAAGCGGTGGATTCGACCTGAGCTTTCCCTCCTGTAGTTTTTTTTCCTTTATGTTTTTCCTATTTTGGCCAGATTTGCATATCTTTTAAATGGTTGATCCAAATAAATCATGTCATATATGGAAAATGCGTAGAATTTCATGTAGTTTCACAATATGCAAGTTTCATCCATGTTAAAAATGTTTAAAATTGTTGTTTGCATTCATTTGCATAAATGACATGTTAAAATGATTTTTTCATAACTAATTAACCGTAGCTCCGAATTAAATAAACTTTATATGTAAATGGTCTAGAAAAAATGTATACATTAACATGGTCCACTTTATTTTGCTGTTTAACAACATTAAAATTGTGTTTTAGGCAGAACAATACCAAATTCGAATTTTGCATATGAAGAGTTTCTGGAATTGTTATGTGTTGTTTCTGGCCTCATTTAACTTGCCTAGATGTGTAGCATCATTGTGCTTCATCTTCTTGCCATGAATAACAACATTTAATATTGTCATGCATCATACTTGATTGTGCATTATGACATGTTTATGCTTATGTGTTTACCATGTTGTTTGCTTTTTTCCGGTTGTGCTTCTTCTCGATAGTTCCCGGTTTCGTTGCGACTATGAGGATTCGTTCGACTACATTAGTTCGTCTTCTTCATGAATACGATCTTCTTCCGAGCGGGATTCCAGGCAAGATGATGGATATCACTAGTATCTTTTCTTTGCTAGTTATCTTGATGCTATCGCTATGTCGCGTTGTAACGCCCTGGACACACCCGTCGGTGGTCGTTACTCCTGGCGGGATTTAGACTGGCCCCACAGATCAATACTAGTCTTTTCTGCGCACTTTGTCCTCACTCGTGCATACCCGGGAGCAACTTCCCGGTCGGTCACCCATCCTGAAATTTCTCCAAGCTGAGCACGTTAACTTTGGAGTTCTATCCAAATGGGCTCCCGGAAAAGAAGGAATTCCTTATTGATATGAGTAGTCTATCATCCCTATTAAGCCAGGCTATCACATACACCCCCACTCAGAGGAACCGACGTCCTCGTCGGGCCACAGGAACGTTCCCTCTTGGCACAAACGTCTGTGCATCCAGTCCGGTACATGTGTCATGCCGTGTGCCACGACGGGTCACAAACGTCATGAACAACATAACAGCGCACCTGTCCACAAACATCCGTGTAACCGCGAGGGTCGACTCTGATACCAACTTGTAACACCCCGGACACACCCGCCGGTGGTCGTTACTCCTGGCGGGATCTAGACTGGCCCCACAGATCAATACTAGTCTTTTCTACGCACTTTGTCCTCACTCGTGCATACCCGGGAGCAACTTCCCGGTCAGTCACCCATCCTGAAATTTCTCCAAGCTGAGCACTCTTAACTTTGGAGTTCTATCCAAATGGGCTCCCGGAAAAGAAGGAATTCCTTATTGATATGAGTAGTCTATCATCCCTATTAAGCCAGGCTATCACACTCAGAGGAACCGACGTCCTTGTCGGGCCACAGGAACGTTCCCTTTTGGCACAAACGTCTGTGCATCCAGTCCGGTATATGTGTCATGCCATGTGCCACGACGGGTCACAAACATCATGAACAACATAACCACGCACCTGTCCACAAACATCCGTGTAACCGCGAGGGTCGGCTCTGATACCAACTTGTAACACCCCGGACACACCCGCCAGTGGTCGTTACTCCTGGCGGGATCTAGACTGGCCCCACAGATCAATACTAGTCTTTTTTGCGCACTTTGTCCTCACTCGTGCGCATCCTGGAGCAACTTCCCGGTCGGTCACCCATCCTGAAATTTCTCCAAGTTGAGCATGCTTAACTTTGGAGTTCTGTCTGAATGGGCTCCCGGAAAAGAAGGAATTCCTTATTGATATGAGTAGTCTATCATCCCTATTTAGCCAGGCTATCACACGCGCTACCTACCACTTGTTTGTCAAGCCTCCCAATATGCCATGATCAACCTCTAACTTCCACCATCCTAGCAAACCGTTGTTTGGCTATGTTACCGCTTTGCTCAGCCCCTCTTATAATGTTGCTAGTTGCGGTGCAGTGCAGTGCAGGTTGTTTCATGTTGGGACATGGATATCATGGGATATCACAATATCTCATATTTAATTAATGCATATATATACTTGGTAATGGGTGAAAGGCTCAACCTTTTTCCTGGTGTTTGTTCCACTCATGCCTCCCTAGTTTCCGTCATACCGATATTATGTTCCTTGATTTGCGTTCTTAACACGGTCGGGGTTTATGGCCCCCTTGACAGTTTGCTTTGAATAAAACTCTTCCAGCAAGGTCCAACGTTGGTTTTAACATTTGCCCAACATAATAAACCTGATAAAAAAATTGACGCGTAGGGAGTTAGCGCTACCCAGGGTTCGTTATTCAACAAAATACAGGGGCCAGTGCTGCTGGTGCTGGTCCAAACTAGAGCCCCTTGCAGCGCCACCACAGGGAAACTCGAGGACTGGTTTTTAGTTATACGGACTGCTCATTCGCGTGTCCTGAGAACGAGATACGCGGCTCCTATCGGGATCGTCGACATGCCGGGAGGTCTTGCTGGACTTGTTTTACCATCGTCGAAAGTCTTGTGCACCGGGATTCCGAGCTGGATCGGGTTGTCCCGAGATGGAGGTTTTTCCTTCGCAGATCACGAGAGTTTATGTTGGACTAAGTTGGGACACCCCTGCAGAGTTAAATCTTTTCGAGAGCTGTGTCCGTGGTTATGTGGCGACTTTGAAATTTATAATATCCAGTTGTAGAGAACTTGACACCAGATCCGAAATAAAATACACCAACCACGTGCTTAACCGTGATCGTCTCTTTTCGAGGGAGTTGAGGAAGACAACATGATGGGGTTATGTTTGACTTGTGAGTAGTTCAGGATCACTTATTAATCATTACTAGTTTGTGACCGTTATGCGTAGTTATCCTTCTTATTCTCGTACTCGTAAGATAGCCACCATACAATGCTTAGTGCTTGCTGCAACCTCATCACTTATCCATTCCATACCCAATAAGATTTTCTAGTCTTGATACCCATGGTAATGGGATTGCTGAGTCCTCGTGGCTCACATATTACTACAACAATAGTTGCAGGTACAGGTAATGGGATGATCTAACGTGAGAGCGATGCTTGCTTATTTTGGAGTTCTTCTTCTGCTTCTTCTCCTTCGTTCAAGGGATATGTTTCTGCTCGGCAGCCTGGGCTAGCAGGGTGGATGTTGTTCGTGTTTTTCGTTTGATTTCATATGTAGTCGGATGTTGCCCTTTTGTAGGATGTTTGCTATGTATTGATCTATTCATGTGGCCATTGTATGCCTTTGTATGCATCCCCAACTATTATGTACATGGTAGGATGTAATGATATACACCTTGCAAAGCGTCTTCAATATGTGGCTCTATCCTTGGTGGGACCTTCGAGTTTCTCTCGGATAGAATCGTATATTGGACGTGACAAAGCCTCTCCGTAGTTTGTCTATGCACTTGAAGAACCACGGTGGTAGACCCAGTGCCATCATGTGAAAGATCGGTATGGCCGAAAGTTTGCAATCCACTAGTGTCAGCCTACCTGCCAGTGTTAGCCTAGCTTCCATTGTTGATTTCAACAATGGAAGCAAGGGCCTCAGTCTAAGGCCAAGCAAGCGCCTTCTTTCTAAAAAAACAATGAAAGCTTTTGAATTAGGATTTCAACTCGGATTTCAAATAGGATTCCAACATGGATTTCAAGAAGGATTACTACAAGGATTTGAACGATCATAAAACTGCGGCTAGTTCATTCAACTACGGGCTCTTCACTCTCTTGGAAGTGAGCTCGCAGGCGGGAGGCCCCGCCGCTTCCACGGCCATGTTGTCGACGAACGCTCATGTGTCTTGGATGCAGGATACAAACACATTTTGAAGACAGGTGTGAGCGCGGCTTCCATTTCCGCGTAGACAGTCGTTGAGATACTCGAGGACGGCGGGGAAGAGGGTGCCGCCGACAGTCGATTCAACCTAACGACACATGTCCTCCTTAACCCACATGGAGTATGGGAAAGCCCTTTCCCCAGAAGTTCCTCTCGAGCGTGATCCTGTTCGGCTCATCGTGGAAAGGTCCCCGTGCACGCGTCGGGTGGTGGGGGTGGGAGTTGGTGGTGCCGCATGTCATGGTCGACGAGGGGGACTGTGGGTGCCACCAAAGGCTCATTCAACCAATGTGTATTAAAAAATATTCACCATAAAGAAACAATCACCATCATATATTTTTTTAAATGTTCAATGTGTGTTTAAAACATCTTCACCCTATATAAAAAAGTATTCACCATACATTTAATGATTTTCACTGTATATCACAAACAATATTCAACATATATTAAAAAAAGTTCACCATGCTTTGAAAATATGTTACTAACATATGTTCAAAAAATGTTCATGTATGAAAATAAAATTTTAAATGAAAAAGGAAAATGAAACAAAAGGGAAAACCAAAATAAGAAAAAAATTAAACCGAAATGAAGAAATAAACCAAAAAAGAAAGCCAGGAAAAAGCATAAGAAAAAACAAAAATAAAAAAATTATAATTGAAAAGAGAAAAAACGTATAGTAAAATACGACAGAAAGACAAAGAAAGGTGAATCAACTACAGCAGCGTAGCAAACCGCGAACTGGGCTGGCCCAACTAACATCACCCGTTGGCGTTGCGACATCCATTTGATGCCCTCAGGCGTCAAATAGGATTCACAGGATCAACTAGCTGAGGAGTACTCGTTGCGGGCTCCTGAACGTGTCACTTTTGGTTGGTTGAGAGCGGGTCACTTGGCACGCTCTCTACCACCTGTGCGCTCTCTTGGGATTTTGTTTTAATTTTTTTATGTACACATTTTTGGTCTTTAATTGATTTTTTTTGGTTTTCAATTTTTCCCGAGTTTTCTCTAGGCTTTTGGGCAAAAAAATGCGCAAAAAAGCATGTTCTTTTGCGAGAGGCGCGTATCTAATTCTCGCAGAGGCATAGATTTGCTCCTCCAGAGGCATAACCGTGCTTCTTGAAAAGGGAAAAAAAATGCATTTTTACCTTCCGCGAGAGGCACAGTAGTGCCTCTCGGAAAGCGAAAAAACACGTTTTTTCCACGAGAGGAAAATTTTTACTAGACGTGGAGGCACATATTTGTTTTTGCGATAGGCACAAATTTTACTTGACGTGAAGGCACATATTTGCTTTTGCGAGAGGCAAAGTAAAAAGAACACGTTTTCCTTTTTTTCCGCGAGAGGCACAAACTTACATCTCGTGAAGCACACATTTGCTTGTGTTCTGCCTCTCGTAAAAGGAAAAAAAGTGATTCCTTTTTCTTCTTTTTGCGAGAGGCACATATTTGCTTCTCGTGGAGGCACAAATTTGCTTTCACGAGAGGCACAACTGTGTCTGTGCCTCTTCAGAAAAGAAAAACAAAACCGTGCTTTCGGTTCGGTTTTTTCATCTATTTTTTTCATGAAAAAAGCTCGTCGAAACTATCAACATAGCCTCTAGTTTTAAAGATCTTGACATGAGCAATTCAATGGTGAAAACGGTTCAGAATTTAGACGCACGGTTTGTGAGATAAAATATTCTGAATAAACGAATGTACGAAAAAAAAACTCATAGCCTGCGACAAATGTGTGCGCCATTTGTCGCAACCACTTCTCGCAGGAGGTATGGATAACCTTTGCAAAGAGTACCCCTGTTAAGAGACTTCGAGAATTCAACGATCATTGACGCGGGAGCCATGTCCCGCCCACTATTGGGCCGGCCTATTAATGTAGCTATAACCTCTCTGCGGCTTTCTTATCAGAGTTTTCACTATTTGCACCGGTATTATTTTTTTCTCTGATTTTTATCAGTATTTGATTAGATTTTTTGTTTTCTTTCTTTATTTCTTGGTTTTCATCTTTTTTCCTTTTTTCAACACATGTCTGCATTTTACGTACACAAAGTAATTGTGTACGCAGGTGGTGTATTAATTGCACACTCATATTAAATTTGATATTAGTTGCACGCTAATTTCATGATTAGTGTTGCCCCTCATATTGGTATGGTGATAACTCACATTAAACATTTTGAGCGCTCGCTATTGGAGCAATCTAGATCGTGGGATTGACATGGTTCGATGGCCTAGATTAGCTGGATCTACTCCTTTGTGTCTTTTTATATTGGTATGAATATATACTATACATTTTACGTATACACAAAAAGTTCTTATGCATGTTTAACATTTTTCAAATTTAGAATTAACATTTTTTCGAATATACATTTTTATGTCTATTTATGCATACACATTACATATTTTGTTATACATATAAAACTTTTTAATACACATTTTTCATATACATGATTTACTTTTTTGAAATATATGTTTTCATTTCAATTTTTTCCACACACATTGTACATTTTTGGTATACATATAAAATAATTTTATACACGTTTAACATTTTTTAAATACATTATTAACATTTTTTAAATGGGACGTAGATTTTTTAATGGTACGTCATATCTTTGAATTACATAAATATTGTTTATGTTGCTAACTATTTTCAAAAATGTCATGTAAAATTTTTTGAAACCTGTGACCATTTTTTAAATGTCATGGTTTTTTTTAATGCTATGAAAGTTTTTGAAATGGCATGACCAATTTTTTAGTTATATCATTTTTTTTTGAAATTATACTAACAAAAAAGATTATGATGTGTTCATATTTTTAAAATTCGTGGTGAATATTTTTTAAAAATTAAGTGCTTTAAGTTTTGGAATATCTGTATTATAATTTTTTGGAAAATATAACAGAAATTAGAATCTGGAATATCAGGAAACCCGAACTAATGTATATAAACGACCACACCTAAGAAAAATAGAAGTTATGTTAATTTGGTTGGCCCATTTCATGTTGCCCTGACACGACGTGTTCTTGTGTCTCGCTTGAGGCATGGCATAGATTTTCCCCATCATTGGCACCACGATTCACGCATAGCTTGTTGGGAGGCCCTACAGATCATATTGGTAGAGCTTTCTATGCCTAAAGGAAAATTAGAGTCGTTTTCTTGAGTTCCCCCTTGAAGTGTGTATGAGGCTCTGTATATTTCCCAAAGCACATGTACTAATTGGATGTTACTACAATATGAACATAATTTTTAAGTCAGTTCTGTAATTTCTTTTGAAAAGGTTGAAACATGATAATAATTGATACGTCTCCGCCGTATCTATAATTTTTGATTGTTTCATGCAAATATTCTACAACTTTCATATACTTTTGGCGACAATTTATATTTAATTTGGTTGGCCCATTTCATGTTGCCCTGACACGACGTGTTCTTGTGTCTCGCTTGAGGCATGGCATAGATTTTCCCCATCATTGGCACCACGATTCACGCATAGCTTGTTGGGAGGCCCTACAGATCATATTGGTAGAGCTTTCTATGCCTAAAGGAAAATTAGAGTCGTTTTCTTGAGTTTCCCCTTGAAGTGTGTATGAGGCTCTGTATATTTCCCAAAGCACATGTACTAATTGGATGTTACTACAATATGAACATAATTTTCAAGTCAGTTCTGTAATTTCTTTTGAAAAGGTTGAAACATGATAATAATTGATACGTCTCTGCCGTATCTATAATTTTTGATTGTTTCATGCAAATATTCTACAACTTTCATATACTTTTGGCGACAATTTATATTATTTTTGGGACTAACATATTGATCCAATGCCCAGTGCTAGTTCCTGTTTGTTGCAGCCCAGGTGTGTTGTGGGGACCTCGTAAGTCGGTTGTTGCCATTCTTTCGCCGCAAGAAAGATAGTTTATGTATAAAAATCCCTTCAAAATTTCAGCCCAATCGGAGTTATGGATCTCTGGAAATTTAAGAAACGGTGAAAGGCTAGAAAATAGGAACGTGAAACAGAAGCGAACAGAGAGAGAGAGAGAGGGAGAGAGAGAGAGATCCAATCTCGGAGGGGCTCTCGCCCCTCCGGGTGCCATGGAGGCCAAGGACCAGACGGGAAAACCTCCTCCCATCTAGGGAGGGAGGCCAAACAAGCAGAAGAAGGAGGGGGCTGTCTCCCCATCTCTCCCGGTGGCACCGGAATGCTGCCGGGACAACCATCGTGGCGACGATCTACACCAACAACTTCGCCGCCGTCATGATACGTCTCCAATGTATCTATAATTTTTGATTGTTCCGTGTTGTTATATTATCATTCTTGGATGTTTTATATTCATCTTATAGCAACTTTATATCATTTTTTGGGACTAACCTATTGACGTAGTGCCCAATGCCAGTTGCTGTTTTTGCTTGTTTTTTTACTTCGCGGAATATCAGTACCAAACGAAGTCCAAATGCCACGAAACCTTTGGAGATTTTTTTCTGTCCAGAAGACAACTTGGGAGCTAAGGAAGTACCAGAGGGGAGGCCTGTGGGGCCCACAAGACACCAGGGCGCGCCAGAGGCCCCCGGTGCACCCAAGTGGGTAGTGGGGCCCACGGGAGTCCTCTCCATCGCATCTCAGCCCCATAAATACCCAAATATTCCAGAAACCATAGGGGAGTCGACAAAAAACAATTCCAGCCTCCGCAAGTTCCAGAACGAGATCCAATCTAGATCCCTTTCCGCGCACCTTGCCAGAGGGGAACACGATCACAGAGGGGTTCATCATCTTCATTGGTGCTCCTCTGATGATGCATGAGTAGTTTACCATAGATCTACGGGTCCGTAGGCAGTAGCTAGATGACTTCTTCTCTCTTTTTGATTCTCAATACAATGTTCTCCTGGATGTTCTTCGAGATCTATTTGATGTAATGACTTTTTACGGTGTGTTTGTTGGGATCTGATGAACTGCGAGTTTATGATCAGATCTATCTATGAATATTATTTGAGTCTTCTTTGATCTCTTATATGCATGATTATTACAGCCTCGTATTTCTTCTCCGAAGCTTTGGTTTGGTTTGGCCAACTAGATTGATTTCTCTTGGAATGGTAAGAGGTGCTTTGTGATGGGTTCGATCTTGCAGTGTCCTCACCAGTGACAGAAGGGGTAGCGAGGCATGCATGTATCGTTGATATTAAGGTTAAAAAGATGGGGTATATTCCTAGATGAATAGATCTTTTCTACATCATGTCATCGTTCTTATTGCATTACTCCGTTTCTCCATTAACTTAATATACTAGATGCATGCTGGATAGCGATCGATGTGTGGAGTAATAGTAGTAGATCCAGGAAGGAGTCGGTCTACTAATGTTGGACGTGATGCCTATAAACATGATCATTGCCTTGGATATTGTCATAATTATTTGCTCTTCTATCAATTGCCCAACAGTAATTTGTTTACCCATCGTATGCTATTTTCTCGAGAGAAGCCACTAGTGAAATCTATGGCCCTCGGGTCTATTTTCTATCATATGTTTTTCAGATCTATTATTCCAAAAACCCAAAAATACCTTGCTGCACTTTTTATTTATTTCTTTTATTTTGTGTTTTCGCTAGATCAATTTATCCAATCACATACAATTTAATCTATCTTAATAGCGAAGAGGGATTGACAACCCCTACTACGTGTTGGGTTGCAAGTATTTGTTATTTGTGTGCAGGTACTGTTTATATAGTGTTGCTTGGTTCTCCTACTGGATTGATAACCTTGGTTTCATAACTGAGGAAAATACTTACCGTTGTTGTGCTGCACCATCCTCTCCTCTTCGGGGAAATACCAATGTAGATATAAGTAATCACGTCACCACCAACTCTCCCCCTCTATGCAGTGGTGTAACACCTCTTCTCTCCGCTGTAATATCTAGTTAAACATGATTCTTAATGCTACATATTATTATTCAATGATGTGTTGCCATCCTATGATGTTTGAGTAGATTCGTTTTGTCCTATGGGTTGATTGATGATGGTGATTGGTTTTAGTTGTATGTTTTATTTTGGTGTTGTCCTATGATGTCCTACATGTCGCGCAAGCGTGTGGGATTCCCGTTGTAGGGTGTTGCAATATGTTCATGATTCTCTTATAGTGGGTGGCGAGAGTGACAGAAGCTTATACCCGAGTAAGGGGGTTGTTGCGTATGGGAGTAAAGATGACTTGTTACTTAATGCTATGGTTGGGTTTTACCTTAATGATCTTTAGCAGTTGCGGATGCTTGCTAGAGTTCCAATCATTAGTGCATATGATATAAAATACGGAAACTATGTTGGGTCATGCCTCTCCCTCATACAAAATAGCAATAATGATTACGGGTTTAGTTATCGATTGCCTAGGGACAAATCTTTCTCTTTGTGTTACAAAAATCTCTCTACTGAAACTAACTTAATTGTTTCTTTATCTAAACAGCCCCTAACTTTTATTTACGTGTTCTTTATTATCTTGCAAACTACTCATAGTTTTATTCTCGCGAAGTACTTCTAGTTTTATACTTGTTCTATGTGAAGCGAATGTTAAGTGTGCGTAGAGTTATATCGGTGGTCGATAAAACTTGAAGGGAATATTAATTCTACCTTTAGCTCCTCGTTGGCTTTGACACTCTTACGTATCGAGAAAGGCTACAATTGATCCCCTATACTTGTGGGTTATCAAGACCTTTTTCCGGCGCCGTTGCCGGGGAACAATAGCATGGGGTTGATATTCTCATGTGTGCTTGTTTGCTTTATCACTAAGTATATTTTATTTTGTGCTCTTGGTTTATATCTTTAGCTATGGGTAGAAAACGTAAAATACCAAAAGAATTAGTTGTACTTGCTAACCCAAGGGTTGAAGAACCACTCAAAATCTATCATGTTCGATCCCTTTGTGCTCATGCTGAAAACACAACTAGCTTAGTTGAGGGAAAATCATTAGATGAGCATGATTATTTTGTGCAACATCACTTGTCTCAAAAAGGAAAACTTTTACGGCATCAAATTAATTGTTTGCAATGTTATGCTTGGAATTTATGCGAAATACATGATTTTACTTGTTGTTTCAAAGACCCTAAAAAACACCTTTCTTTCCAATGTGAGTTTAAGGATAATGGAATCTTATCCTCTTATGCCAAGGATGTTTATAGTTACTATGATATTGAACAAATTGAAGAATTTGTTGCTTTTAAGGGTGCCTATGAAATTGTTTCTTTGACTGAAAAGTATGACGCTGCTCTTTACAGATTTGAAATTTTTCCATACTTAAATATTGCTATGAAAACTATGTTTCTAATGCTTATGTTAAACAATATATTGAGGATACCTCCACTATCCAAGAAGATACTAACATTTTGCAGGGAACTATGGAAGAAGAAATTGTGAGCTCATTAGAAGAAAAAGACGAGGAGACCGAAGAACAAAAAGAGGAAGAGCGGATTAGCTACCCGTGCTCACCTTCTAATGAGAGTAACTATTCAACTCATACATTGTTTGATTTCCCTTCGTGCTGACGAAAGGATGAATTCTATGATAATTGCTATGATCCCTTGGATACATTTGAAATATCCCCTTTTTGATGAAATTGATGCTTGCTATAATTGTGGCCATGATGCCAATTTGAATTATGCTTATGGAGATGAACTTGCTATAGTTCCTTATGTTAAGAATGAAATTGTTGCTATTGCACCCACACATGATAGTCCTATTATCTTTTTGAATTCTCCAAACTACACTATATCGGAGAAATTTACGCTTATTAAGGATTACATTGATGGGTTGCATTTTACTATTGCATATGATGATTATGATGAATATAATATGCATGTGCTTGCTGCTCCTACTTACAATTATTATGAGAGAGGAACTACATCTCCACCTCCCTATGTTTCCAATACGATAAAATTGCAAGAAACAATTTATACTATGCATTGGCCTTTACTTGATGTGCCTGAATTATTCTTTTATGACATGTCGATGCATAGGAAGAGAGTTATACTTCGTCATTGCAAGATATATGTTGCTTTGTTCTCACTACTAAATTACAAATCATCGTTAATTAAAATTGGCTTTGATATACCTTGGGATCCAGGTGGATCAATTACTTGAGCACCATATGCCTAGCTTAATGGCTTTAAAGAAAGCGTTGTCAGGGAGACAACCCAGAAGTTTTAGAGAGTCATTTTATTCTGTTGTGTGCTTTTAAAAGTTTTAAAAACAAAAAAATATAGAGGGGAACCTAAAAACTTTTTCAAAAAGAGAAGTGATTGGAAGGTTATTCATTGGAGAAGTGAGGTCGACCTTGAACACTTGTGTTCATGCTCATAGAAACAATGTAGAATTTTTCATAGAAGTTTCTGCAAAAATAATTATCCCCTTTGTAAAAATTCATTGTATTATAAAAATAATGTGCCAAGGTTTTCCTTTAGGATGTTTAGATTGTTTGTTTGGTATGTGCAATTCAAAAACAGAAACTTTGGCTGTAGTGCGTGAATTTGCATTTTTTTTATGGAACGTAAAAATTTTCTGAATTTTTTACATAGTGCTGCTATGCAAATTGTTTATTTTGTTCTATTTTTTCAGAAATTTTTTGAGTTACATAAGTACATGCACCACTTGCATCTTTACAGATTGTCCTGTTTTCACAGATTGTTGTTTCAGTTTCGTTATTTGCTTGTGTTTGAAATCTTGTTGAGCCCCGTTGACTTGGGAGCCATAGAATTGCGATAGCATACAACGCATAATGTTTAATTATAATTATGCAATAATGTTACAACAAGACATGATGAGATTTGATGTTATATGTAGTAACCCCTCTAATAAAAAGTTCAGTTAAGTTTTGTGTGGATGAAGTGTTTGAAGATCGAGGAGGTGTTGATATGAGAAGAATGAGGAGAGTCAAGAGCTTAAGCTTCGGGATGCCCAAGGCAGCCCAAGTGAATATTCAAGGAGACTCGAGCGTCTAAGCTTCGGGATGCCCCGGAAGGCATGCCATCTTTATTCAACAATTATTAGTATGCCTCGGTTTTTGTTTTGTTCACATGATATGCATAAATTCTTGGAGCATCTTTTGTGTTTATTTTTATTTTAATAATGCACCATGCTGGTATGAGATTGTCCTTAGTTGATTTATAGAATGCTTCATGCACTTCACTTATATCTTTTGAGTATGACTTCATAGAATGCTTCATGCGCTTCGCTTATATCTTTTGAAGTTTGGATGCATGTTTCTCTACATATAGAAAACCATCATTTGTAGAATGCTCTTTTGCTTCACTTATATTTATTAGAGCATGGAAAAGTATTTTGTAGAAAGAATTAAACTCTCATGCTTCACTTATATCTATTTAGAGAGTCAACATGAATTGGTCGTTCACATGGTTAGTCATAAAATCCTACCTAAGACTTAAAGATCACTGAATATGATATACTTGATTCCTTGCAATAGTTTTGCGATATAGAAATGGTAATATGTGGGAGGTACTAGTGGATGATTGTGGTTTAGTAAGAATATTGGTGTTAAGGATTGTGATTCCCGAAGCATGCACGTATTGTCTCTCATTATGCTAAGAAGTTGGAGCATGATTTATTATTGATTGTCTTCCTTATGAGTGGCGGTCAGGGACGAGCGATGGTCTTTTCCTACCAATCTATCCCCCTAGGGGCATGCATAGTAGTACTTTGCTTCGAGGGCTAATAAATGTTTGCAATAAGTATGTGAGTTCTTTATGACTAATGTGAGTCCATGGACTATACGCGCTTTTACCTTTCAGGAATTTGCTAGCCTCTTCGGTACCGTGCATTGCCCTTTCTCACCTCGAGAGTTGGTGCAAACTTCGCCGGTGCATCCAAACCCCATGATATGATACACTTATCACACATAAGCCTCCTTATATATTCCTCAAAACAGCCACCACACCTACATATTATGGCATTTTCATAGCCATTTCGAGATATATTGCCATGCAACTTTCATCATCATCATATACATGACTTGAGCATTCATTATCATATTGCTTTGCATGATCGTAAGATAGCTAGAATGATACTTTCATGGCTTGTTTTTTTATATATCTTTGCCAAGCTAGATCATTGCACATCCAGGTACACCGCTACAGGCATTCATATAGAGCCACATTTTGTTCTAGTATCAAGTTGTAATTTTGATTTGTAAGTGAGTATAAGTGTGATGATCATCATATTCATTACTAGAGCATTGTCCCAGTGAGGAAAGGATGGTGGAGACCATGATTCCCCCACAAGTCAGGATGAGAAAAAATAAAAAGAAAAAGCAAAAAGCAAAAAGCAAAAAAGAATGAGAGAAAAAAAGAGAAGGGGCAATGTTACTATCCTTTTACCACACTTGTGCTTCAGAGTAGCGCCATGCTTTTCATATGGAGAGTCTCCTATGTTGTCACTTTCATATACAAGTAGGATTTTTTCATTATAGAACTTGGTTTATATATTTCGATGAAGGGCTTCCTCAAATGCCCGAGGTCTTGAGCAAGCAAGTTGGATGCACACCCACTTATTTTTCATATTGAGCTTTCATACACGTATAGCTCTAAGTACATCCGTTGAATGACAATCCCTATTCCTTGCATTGACATCAATTGATGGTCATCTCCATAGCCCGTTGATTAGCCGCGTCGATGTGAGACTTTCTTCCTTTTTTTCTTCTCCATATTAATCTCTACCACTATATTTTATTCCACCCACAGTGCTATATCCATGGCTTGCGCTCATGTATCGCGTGGGGGTTGAAAAGGCTGAAGCATGTTACAAAGTATGAAGCAATTGCTCTGCTTGTCATTGGGGTTGTGCATGATAAATACTTTATGTTAAGAAGATGGAGAATCACAAGGCTATATGATTTTGTAGGGATAATGTTCTTTAGCATTGATATTTTGGAAGACATGATTGTTTGTTGGGATGCCTGAGTATTGGTGTCTTTATATCAAATTATAGACTATTGCTTTGAATCACTCGTGTCTTAATAGTCATGCCATGATTAGATTATATGATCAAGATTATGCTAGGTAGCATTCCACATCAAAAATTCTCTTTCTTATCAATTACCTACTCGAGGACGAGTAGGAATTAAGCTTGGGGATGCTGATACGTCTCCGCCATATCTATAAATTTTGATTATTTCATACCAATATTCTATAACTTTCATGTACTTTTGGTAATAATTTATATTATTTTTGGGACTAACATATTGATCCAGTGCCCAGGCTAGTTCCTATTTGTTGCATGTTTTTTTGTTTCGCAGAATATCCATATCAAACAAAGTCCAAACGCAATAAAATTTTATGAAGATTTACTTTGGAATATATGTGACTTTTGGGAAGAAGAATCAATGCAAGGCGGTGCTCGAGGGGACCACGAGGCACCAGGGCGCACCCAGATGTGTTGTGGGCACCTCGTAAGTCGGTTTCTTCCCTTCTTTCGCCGCAAGAAAGGTAATTTATGAATAAAATCCTCTCAAAATTTCAGCCCAATCGGAGTTACGGGTCTCCAGGAATTTAAGAAAATGTGAAAGGCCAAAAAAACAGGAACGCGAAACAGAAGAGAATAGAGAGAGAGAGAGAGAGAGAGAGAGAGAGATCCAATCTTGGAGGGGCTCTCACCCCTCCGGGTGCCATGGAGGCTAAGGACCAGAGGGGAAAATCTCCTCTCATCTAGGAGACAGTCCAAGCAAGAAGAAGGAGGGGGACTCTCCCCCTCTCCCCCGGTGGTGTCGGAACACCGACGGGGCAACCATTGTGACAGCGATCTACACCAACAACTTCACCGATGTCACCACCAACTCTCTCCCCCTCTATGCAGCGGTGTAACGCCTCTTATCTCTGCTGTAATATCTACTTAAACATGGTGTTTAATGCTACATATTATTATTCAATGATGTGTTTCCATCCTATGATGTTTGAGTAGATTCGTTTTGTCCTATGGGTTGATTGATGATCATGATTGGTTTGAGTTGTATGTTTTATTTTCATGTTGCCCTATGGTGCCCTCCATGTCGTGCAAGCATGTGGGATTCCCATTGTAGGGTGTTGCAATACGTTCATGATTCTCTTATAGTGGGTGGCGAGAGTGACAGAAGCTTATACCCGAGTAAGGAGGTTGTTGCGTATGTGAGTAAAGAGGACTTGTTACTTAATGCTATGGTTGGGTTTTACCTTAATGATCTTTAGTAGTTGCGGATGCTTGCTAGAGTTACAATCATAAGTGCATATGATCCAAGTACGAAAAGTATGTTAGCTCATGCCTCTCCCTCATATAAAACTGCAATAATGATTTCTGGTCTAGTTATTGATTGCCTAGGGACAAATCTTTCTCTTTGTGTTACAGAAAGCTCTCTACTAAAACCAACTTAATTGTTTCTTTATCTAAACAACCCCTAACTTTTATTTATGTTTTCTTTATTATCTTGCAAATTACTCGTAGTTTTATTCTCGCAATGTAATTCTAGTTTTATACTTGTTCTAGGTAAAGTGAACGTGAAGTGTGCGTAGAGTTGTATCGGTGGTCGATAGAACTTGAAGGGAATATTAAATCTACCTTTAGCTCCTCATTAGGTTCGACACTCTTACTTATCGAGAAAGGATACAATTGATCCCTATACTTGTGGGCTATCAATAATCATCATCGTCTTCATCGTTCGATGCACACAATCATATATTACTTCTTACTCGACAATGCCCTATAGAGTTAAACATTAATGGCGAATAGATTTATTTGGAAACAACTCCATGCCATTTAAATTGGACTTGCCTCTCAACAGTATGTCCATAAATAGACCATAGACCCTGACCATGGACCATAGTATATCATTCGATATGTAGTTGAACAACGAAAATTATGCTATTCTTATACCAAGCTTCCGAGGGATTGGCACGTGTGCGCCGACTTGACCAACAAAATTTTAACCTTAGGTTTTCATCCCTGAATTTGAGCTTTGAACCAACACCTTCATTAAGGGCATGACTTACGTACTCGACTTTGCTTGTTCTATCAGAAGACAAGATCATGGGTTTACACCCGAGGAATCTTCATACTTGTCAAAACCATTGCTATCAAGAACCTCTCTATTGGTTGGAGATTTAGCACTATCTGGATGCCTGCATTGAAAGAGCCCAATACATGCTCTTGCATCCGACAATTTTCACACCACCCTTTGACCCCATCGCTGACAGAGGGAGGACGAGTGGATGAATGATTTTCCATTGCACCACCTCATCCATGCGCAACCATTTACGTTGATCATCGGGTCGAGATAACGACTATCGTCGTCACGACGCCCCACGAAACCACTTAATCCCCCCACCGCATTAGAGCACCACCATCAGATTGATCTGCAATGAGGCCACCTCTTTAGCAACCTCCGCCTCCCTGCATCGATCAGGATGACATGCAACATCTACAACCACCATCTAGTAGTTGAGCTTTGATAACCCACAAGTATAGGGGATCACAACAATTTTTGAGGGTATAGTATTCAACCCAAATTTATAGATTCGACACAAGGGGAGCCAAAGAATATTTGAAGGTATTAGCGGCTGAGTTGTCAATTCAACCACACCTGGAGATTAATTATCTGTAGCAAAGTGATCAGTAGCAAAGTAGTTTGATAGTTTTGATAATAGTAGCAGCAGTAACGGTAACAGTGATAGCAATAGTTTTGTAGCAAGTGTAACCGTGATGATAGTAGTAGTAACTTAGCAAGAACAATATAAGGTAAATTCGTAGGCATTGGATCGGTGACTTGTTGGATGATATTCATCATGAGACAGTTATAACCTAGGGCGATACGGCACTAGCTCCAATTCATCAATATAATGTAGGCATGTCTTCCGTAAATAGTCATACGTGCTTATGGAAAGAACTTGCATGACATCTTTTGTCCTACCCTCCCATGGCAGCGGGGTCCTACTGGAAACTAAGGGATATTAAGGCCCCCTTTTAAGAGAGAACCGGAACAAAGCATTAACACATAGTGAACACATGAACTCCTCAAACTACGGTCATCATCGGGAGTGGTCCCGATTGTTGTCACTCAAGGGTTGCCGGATCATAACACGTAGTAGGTGACTATAACTTGCAAGATCGGATCTATAACATGGATATAATGGTGATAACATAAACGGTTCAGATCTGAAATCATGGCACTCGGGCACAAAGTGACAAGCATTAAGCATGGCAAAGTCATAGCAACATCAATCTTAGAACATAGTGGATACTAGGGATCAAGCCCTAACAAAACTAACTCGATGACATGATGAATCTCATCCAACTCCTCACCGACCAGCGAGTCTACAAAGGAATTACTCACTCTCGGTGGGGAGCATCATGGAATTGGCGATGGAGAAGGGTTGGTGATGACGAAGAACGAAGATCCCCCTCTCCGGATCCCCAAATGGACTCTAGATCTAGCCTCCCAATGAAGAACAGGAGGTGACGGCGGTTCCGTCTCGTGGATCGCAATAATTCTTTCTCCCTGGTTTTTTCTCTAGAAAAACAGGATTTTATAGCGTTGGTTTCAGGGTCTGCGGGGCCACCAGGTGGGGACAACCCACCTGGGCGCGCCTGGTGAGGGGAGCGCGTCCTGGTGGGTTGTGCCCACCCAGGTGCCCCCCTTCTGTAGGTCTTGGCTCCAGAAATTCTTATATATTATTTGAAAATTCCTCGCAAAGTTTCGTTCCATTCCGAGAACTTTTATTTCTGCACAAAAACAACACCATGATAGTTCTGCTGAAAACAACATCAGTCCGGGGTTAGTTTCATTCAAATCATGCAAATTAGAGTCCAAAACAAGAGAAAAAGCATTACGGAAAGTAGATAAGTTGGAGGCGTATCAACTCCCCCAAGCTTAAACCTTTGCTTGTCCTCAAGCAATTCAGTTGATAAACTGAAAGTGAAAAATAAAAACTTTAATGAATTCTTTTGCTCTTGTTTGCATAAATAAGCTTAAACAACACTCATGTTTTCAGCCAACATTATAACTAACCATGCCGACAATAACTCTTAAAGATAATATTAACTCATATCAATGACACAATCAGCTAGCGAGCAATAATAAGACATCTCAAACGGCAACATGTTGTCAAAACAACCATGATATAGTATGACAATAGTGGTATCTCGCTAGCCTTTTCTAAGACCGCAAAACATAAATGCAGAGCACCTCCAAAGTCCAAGCATCAACTAAACATTGTAATTTATGGTAGAAAAGATCCAGTAATGATGCACCCAACATTAGCTACACACAATGCATAAGTCATGACAGCTGTGCTCTCAGGTTCTAGCGCTTGTTTTAGAAGGTGATGACACAACATAAAAGTAAATAGATAGTCCCTTCGCAGAGGGAAGATTTGCAGAGGTACCAGAGCTCAAGTTTTTAAAACAGAGATAAATGATATTTTGAAACATGCATCCTTCTCATTTACTTCACGACCATCAGTTATCAATATCTCCCATGCTAAACAAGCTAGTGGTGGTTCCCAAGCAATAAAAGTAAAGGTTTACTCCCCCTCCACCAACAATCACATTCCACGATTTGTCCGAAACAACGGCTGCTGTCCAAACCAACAACAGTCCCGGGGGAGTTTTGTTTAATTATTTGCATTATTGAGTTCGGGACTGGGCATCCCTATTACCGCCCTTTTCTCGTCCGATGGCGAGTGAATAAACACTCGACCTGAGAATAACCCGCTTAGCATGGAAGATAATGACCACCTCCTATCATTCCATGAACGATCTAGGCACACAAAAAAGATATTTTTTAGAAGTTTTTAGAGGTGACACATGCAAATTTACTTAGGACGGCAGGGTAATACCGCATATAGGTAGGTATGGTGGACTCATCTGGAATAACTTTGGATTTAAGGTTTTTGATGTACAAGTAGAATTCCCACTTAGTACAGGCGAAGGCTAGCAATTAGATTGAGAAGTGGCCAGCTAGAGAGCAACAACGATCATGATCATGCATTATGCATAAGTAACATTGGACACTAGCATGAGTAGGATATGATCACCATGAACATAAAATATCATAGAGGCTATGTTGGTTTTGATTCAATTACATGCATGAACATGTGCCAAGTCAAGCCACTCGAACATTCAGAGGAGGATACCATATCATCATACTACATCACAATCATTTTAACGCAATGTTGATATCCAAGATAAATCATTATTCACTCCCAGCTACTTATGCATGGCATGAGAAACTATAATCTCTAATTGTCATTGCAAACATGTTTAATCATAATGGGCTGACTCATGGATACTAGGTTAAACATATTTACACAAACAGAACAAGTCGAGTTCATACCAGTTTCTCTCTGCCACGACCAGTTCATTGAATATCGTCATTATTGCCTTTCACTTGCACGATCGAACGATGTGAAAATAATAATAGTGCAAGAGTGCTGTGGACTAAGATGGAATCTGCAAACATTTTATTCAACAGGAGAAGGCAAGGTAAATTGGGCTCTTTATTAGTTCAACAGTTATTCATATGAGAGCCACTCAACATTTTCATTGTGGTCTTCTCCTTGGTGCAACTCGAATAAAAAAGAAAAGAAATTCAGAGAAACACACTGAAATATTTTTGGAGTTTTTAGTTTTCTTGAACAAGCAAATAAAAGGGAAAAGCAAAAACGGGAAAAACTATTTACACGGGAAAGCTCCCAACAAGCAAAAGAAGAACAAGGAAATCTTTTTGGGTTTTCTTTTTAATATTATAGCTAAGCATGCATATAAAGTAAACTAACTACAACTAATTTTTTTGGTTTTTCTAAAATTTTCAAACACACAAGAAGAAAGCAAGAAAAATTAATCTAAGCATGGATGATACAATAAAAAAGTGCGAACACCGACAAGATGAATAAGTGGACATGAATGTAATGTCGGTGGGAAACACATACTCCCCCAAGCTTAGGCTTTTGTCCTAACTTGGTAATCGATCAGTATCCTGGATAGTAGTTAGGGTACTGAGGAGCGGGCATCCACTGATCCCACTGTGAAGACTCCTCCACTGCCTCTACAACAGCCTGAGCGTTCCGGTAGGCGCTGATGTCCGCAGGCATAATCCTATATCCGCCCCTGGTGACAGAATCAAACAAAGCATCAGCAGGCAGTGGAATAATATCATGAGTTTCAATGCTAAAAACCAGGTTATAAGGAATAGAATGTTAGGAGATTTATCATCAGTAAAATGGTGGTGATCCATGGTAGCACGGTCTAAGTAAACCTTGGTCAGAGGGTAATCATGATGGCGTATCTCAACCTTGAAGTGAGCCGCCAAACGAGTAGCATAAATCCCACCATGAATTTTACCCTTGGATTCATTAAGGTGGAGGCGACGAGCCACAATAGCTCCCAAGCTATAAGTGTTGTCGCCCTCTAATGCACGAGCAAAACAACAAGGTCTAGTGAGCTAAGTGCACCCACCTTCTCCCTAGCAAGCAAGCATTTTGCAATGAAAAGAGCAAATTAATGAACAGTAGGAAAATGCAAGCCAGCGGCAGTGATAGCTGACACCCCTCTCTCATCTCCCACTGTCAAAGTATGATAAAGGCCTCAAACTCAGCCATCCTAGGCTCGGCTAAGCTCCCATCAGAAGGGATCATGCATATGTCACAAAATTCAGTAAGTGCTATCTGATGGTTTTCAACATATAAATCAAAGCTCACTTCAGGAGGATTATTCCTTGGAAAGAAAGTAAAGCTTTTAACAAAGATGTTTGTGAGGATTTGGTGCTATTCACACTCATCTGCAATGAAGTCGGTGAGGCCGGCATTGGCAGCATATTTTGCGAACCCCTGAAGGATTCCAACTTCTTCCAGGAACGGGGTGTGCGGCCATTCACACGGCCGTACCTCCGCCAACCTCTGAGGATGGAGATCACTATCAGACGACTCCCCAATAACACCCTTGGAGTTCTTCTTAGAGCCAAACTTCCTAAAGATATTCATGGTTTTCCTATGAACAAAATTCTGAAATTTATTAGCCCACAAATTTTTTTCAACAAAACTTCACAAAAATGATACCAACTACTCATAGAGATACATAGATGCCATAACAAGAATTCAAACTGCTTAGAACACTAAGAATTCAACATGCAAGCACATCTACAGCAGCACCAAGAGTAGTTAATTATTCAAAATATAAGCCACTAAAACAAAAACTAATTGGGTAAACGGTGGAGTCACATACCAAGCAACAATCCCCCGAAACAGTTTCGGAAATGGAGCTTCGAGCAAAGAGATCAAAATCCGCGGGTTTGAGAGCAAAAACACGGGATAGAGAGAAATGGATTTTTTTCTGGAGGTAGGTGATGAGGTGGTAAGAAGAGATAAGTGAGGGGGCCCACGTGGGGACCACAACCCACCAGGGCGCACCTGGGGGTCCTGGCACGCCCAGGTGGGTTGTGCCCACCTGGTGCACCTCCCTCTGATGTTATTTGCACCAAAAGTTCAGAAATATTCAGGAAAAATCGTATTAAATTTTCAGGGCATTTTGAGAACTTTTATTTTTGGGTCATTTTTTTATTGCACGGGAAATTCATAAAACAGACAAAACATGGCATTTTATTTTATTTACTAATAAAAACAGAAAACAAAAAGTAGGGACAAAAGGTAGTGCTTACTAAATTAATCAACTTCATACAGCTAAAAAATGATCCATTAATAAGGTTGATCAAGTCTTATTAACAACCACTTTCGATTAGCATGAAACCGAAGAACTTTCGTAAATCACTAAGTTACCTCAATGGGAATATGAATGTACCCAACAATAAGAATTTCATATTTCTTTTTGACAATAGGTAGAGGTATTTGAAAACTTCCAATAGTGATTGTCGAAGATTTTTCAATAACATTAATACCATTCACTTGGAGTTGTTTCTTCGGAAAGTGCATTGTATGCTCATTACCATTTAATATGAAAAGTGACCTTGCTTTTATTGCAATCAATAACAGCCCCTGCAGTATTCAAGAAGGGTCTACCAAGAATAATCGACATGTTGTCGTCCTCGGGCATCTGAAGTATAACAAAGTCACTCAAAATAGTAACATTAGCAACAACTACAGGCACATCCTCATAGATACTGATAGGTATGACAGTTGATTTGTCAGCCATTTGCAAAGATATTTTGGTAGGTGTGAGTTTATTCAAATCAAGTCTTTTATATAAAGAGAAAGGCATAACACTAACACCAACTCCTAAATCACACAAAGCAGTTTTCACATAATTCTTTTTGATGGAGCAAGGTATAGATGGTATTCCCGGATCTCCAAGTTTTTTAGGTACTCCATCTTTAAAAGTATAATTAGCAAGCATAGTGGAGATTTCATCTTCCGGTATTTTTCTCTTATTAGTGATGATGTCTTTCATATACTTTGCATAAGGAGGCATTTTCAAGATATCAGTCAAGCGAGTACGCAAAAATACTGGCCTCAGCATTTCAGCAAAGCGTTCAAATTCTTCATCATCATTCTTTTCAGTTGACTTAGGTGGAAAAGGCATAGGTTTTTGAACCCATGGTTCTCTTTCTTTACCGTGTTTTCTAGCCACAAAGTCTCTTTTATCATACCTTTTATTCTTAGGTTGTGGGTAATCAAGATCAATAGGTGGTTCTATCTCAACATCATTGTATGGTTCTTTATTATTTGGTTGAGTATATTCATCAACATTAGCATTATCTTTTTCATTATCACTAGGTGAGTGTTCATTACCAGACCGGGTTTCAGCATCCGAGATAGAAGTTTCATTATCATTGTCAGGAGGTTTTTCTATTTCAGGTTCACTAGAAGCATGCAAAGTCCTATCATTTTTCTTTTTCTTTTTATTTCTAGAAGGACTAGGTGAACTAGTGTTAGCTCTTTGTGAATCTTGTTCAATTCTTATTGGGTGTCCCTGAGGATAAAGTGGTTCCTGATCCATTTTACCTCCTCTAGTTGCAACTCTAATAGCAAAGTCATGTATATTATTATTCATTTCATCTAGTAATTCTTTTTGAGATTTAGCAACTTGTTCTAACTGGATTTTTACCATAGAAGCATGCTTTCCAACACCTCTAACATCATTTGATATTCTAAATAACAAGGCACTCAAGCGAGCAATCATATCATAATTGTTTTTCAATTGTTTCATAACATTTGCATTGAAGTAATCTTGTTTTCTAATATAGTTTTCAAACTCATAGAGGCATTGGCTAGGGTGCATATTGTGAGGATTGTCATTATCATTGAACTTCATAAGAGAATTTACCTCTACCACCTTAGGCAGTGGTGGTGTATTAAGCCCATGTATTTCTTCAATAGAAGGTAAATTTTTAACATCCTCTGCTTTAATACCTTTTTCCTTCATAGATTTCTTTGCATCTTGCATATCTTCAGGACTGAGATATAATATACCCCTCTTCTTCGGAGTGGGTTTAGGCGGTGATTCAGGAATAGTCCAATCATCATAATTTTTCAATATTTTATTCAATAATTCCTCAGCTTGTCCAATAGTTTGTTCGCTGAAAACAAAACCAGCACAATTATCTAGGAAGTCCCTAGAAGCATCGGTTAGTCCATTATAGAAGATATCAAGTATTTCATTTTTCTTAAGAGGATGATCAGGAAAAGCATTAAATAACTAGCAAAGCCTCCCCCAAGCTTGTGGGAGACTCTCTTCTTTAATTTGAACAAACTTAAATATTTCCTGTAAGGCATCTTGTTTCTTATGAGCAGGAAAATATTTTTTAGAGAAGTAATAAATCATATACTAGGGACTACGCACACAACCAGGAGCAAGAGTATTGTACCAAGCTTTAGCATCACCCTTTAATGATAACGGAAATAATTTGAGAATAAAGTAATAGCGAGTTTTCTCATCATGAGTAAAAAGGATGGCTATGTCATTCAACTTAGTAAGATGTGCCACAACAGTTTTAGTTTCATAACCATGGAAAGGATCAGATTCAACCAAAGTAATTAACTCTGGGTCGATAGAGAATTCATAATCCTTATCATCAATAAAGATAGGTGAAGTAGCAAACTTAGGATCACATTTCATTCTAGCATTCAGAGATTTTTCTTTATACTTGCATACTAATTTCTCTAGATCATATCTATCCCTACAAGCAAGAATATCTCTAGTTGTCTCCTCACTCATAACATAACCTTCCGGTACCTTACGAAATTCATATCTAGGAGGGCTAGTTCCAGCAGGTGTTTCAGGAGATTCAGTTTCAAGCTCATCATCAGATTCAACAACATCATGTTGTATTACTCTAGCAATTTGTTTATCAAGAAAGTCACCAAGTGGCACATCATCATTAAGCAAGGTACTAGCATCATCATAATCATTATCCATAGCAGAGGTAGCATCATCAATACCTTGCGACATATTAGAATTAATAGCATGTGGTGGTGTTGCAAGTTTACTTATAACAGAAGGTGAATCTAAAGCAAAACTGGATGGCAGATCCTTACCTCCCCTCGTGTTTGAGGGGAAAATATTAGTCTTAGCATCCTTCAGATTCTTCATAGTGATAATATGATAATAATCCCAAGTGACACAACAAATATAGCTATGCTCCCCGACAGCGGCGCCAGAAAAAGGCTTGATAACCCACAAGTATAGGGGATCGCAACTATTTTCGAGGGTAGAGTATTCATCCCAAATTTATAGATTCGACACAAGGGGAGCCAAAGAATATTTGAAGGTATTAGCAGCTGAGTTGTCAATTCAACCACACTTGGAGATTAATTATCTGTAGCAAAGTGATCAGTAGCAAAGTAGTATGATAGTTTTGATAATAGTAGCAACAGTAACGGTAACATTGATAGCAATAGTTTTGTAGCAAGTGTAACAATGACCATAGCAGTAGTAACTTAGCAAGAACAATATAAGGTAAATTTGTAGGCATTGGATCAGTGACTTGTTTGATGATATTCATCATGAGACAGTTATAACCTAGGGCGATACTGCACTAGCTCCAGTTCGTCAATATAATGTAGGCATGTATTCCGTAAATAGGCATAAGTGCTTATGGAAAGAACTTGCATGGCATCTTTTGTCCTACCCTCCCATGGCAGTGGGGTCCATATTGGAAACTAAGGGATATTAAGGCCTCCTTTTAATAGAGAACTAGAACAAAGCATTAACACATAGTGAACACATGAACTCCTCAAACTACAGTCATCACCGGGAGTGGTCCCGATTGTTGTCACTCAAGGGTTGCCGGATCATAACACGTAGTAGGTGACTATAACTTGCAAGATCGGATCTAGAACATGGATATAATGGTGATAACATAAAGGGTTTAGATCTGAAATCATGGCACCCCGGCCCAAAGTGACAAGTATTAAGCATGTCAAAGTCATAGCAACATCAATCTTAGAACATAGTGGATACTAGGGATCAAGCCCTAACAAAACTAACTTGATTACATGATAAATCTCATCCAACTCCTGACGGACCAGCGAGCCTACGCAGGAATTACTCACTCCCAGTGGGGAGCATCATCTTATTGGAGATGGAGAAGGGTTGGTGATGACGAAGAATGAAGACCCCCTCTCCGGAGCCCCAAATAGACTCCAGATCTGGCCTCCCGATGAAGAACAGGAGGTGACGACGGCTCCGTCTAGTGGATCGCGATAATTCTTTCTCCCTGATTTTTTCTTCTGAAAAATAGGATTTTATAGCGTTGGTTTTAGGGTCCGCGGGACCACCAGGTGGGGACAACCCACCTGGGCGCGCCTAGTGAGGGGGCGCGCCCTGGTGGGTTGTGCCCACCCAGGTACCCCCTTCGGCAGGTCTTGGCTCCGGAAATTCTTATATATTATATAAAAATTCCTCGCAAAGTTTCGTTCCATTTCGAGAACTTTTATTTCTGCACAAAAACAACACTATGGTAGTTTTGCCGAAAACAGCTTCAGTCCGGGGTTAGTTTCATTCAAATTATGCAAATTAGAGTCCAAAACAAGAGAAAAGGCGTTAGGAAAATTAGATACGTTGGAGACGTATCAAGCTTCTCGACGGCGTCCTCTAGTGGCTACGAGTGTGAGACTTGGATCGAAGATCAGACCTCACTAGCTCACAAATCAAATTAACAATCACAAAACCTGGGATGTAATTGGAGAATTTTGGTAGTTTGATTCACTAGAGGATGCCCTGAATTACAAGTAATGTAGCTAATCATAGACTAGATAAGAGTAGAGGGTGACCTCGTAATTTTAGAGAACAGATCAGGCTATAAGTAGCATGGCCAAGAATTATAGTTGGAAACAAGATTAACAACGCAGTGAATCTAAAGGAACAATATTTAGTTAGAACTGGGTTGTATAGTAAGGACGAGGCTATCCGAGCCGTTTATCTTGACTTGCCTCTCCTTGCTCGACCTTGACTATCCTTAACTGATTTTTTTTGGGCGGGGTAAAAGGAGATTCTACTACTTAAGGAGTCAGATCAACCAAAATCAGTTTTGCAATGTCTTCCAGACCCAACACCAGCCACATCACGGTGCGAGGGGTACTATGCCCGTAGGCAGCTAGTGCATGACTAACTTTGTTCTACAAACGGCTAACATACATAATAGGGATCTCCCTAGTTTCAACTACAATCATCCTCTGAATCTCCTCCAAGAGCACCTGGTATCGTGATCGGTCCACCGATCGGGCACACTGTCGTCTTTCTTTGACACCTGCTTCAAGGTTTCTTTCATACAGTCTTAGAGACAAAGGAGGAAGAGGAGGAGGAGGAAGGCAACGGGTAGGGTTTGGCCCGTGTCATCCTCAGTGGGACAACCCAAGCAGAGCATTTTCATTGCGTGGATAATATTCATATGTTCAGTATGGATATGAATATCCTACAACTTAAGAAAATGCGCTAAAAAGGTAAATGACTATATTGTACATCATTACATTTCCATATGGCACATAGTAATACTCATGATTTTGATAAATCGATGAAATGCCGCACATGAGTCAACTCTCATTTACCATGAGTGGGTGTCCTTTTAACATTGATGCATCCTTCAAGATAAAACTTTAACCATCATTTTAAATATAAATTAAAGATATGGTGCTTAAAATAATACCACAAAATATATTTCATATATATCTAGTAATGACCATGCACCCTTTGCAGACTTCCAATGCCAGTTGTAAAGGAACAAGAGCAGCAATGCACAACTAATCAAGGAAACCAAAACAAGGGCCAACTCAACTAAAGGCTTGACAGACACCCAACCATTGTCGAGGCACAAATGCTAATTCTTGTGAGTACAATGCGGGTTCTTTGTGTCAGGACCCCGATTCCAAGTCACATCGATCTAGCCGGTAACACCTCATATCACTTTGCGGCCTCACGCATGGTATCCCACGGGTGTCGCCTTACCATGGCCAGGGACCGTTTGCGCCTTTTGGCTCACGTATATGATAGTGTCGCTAGCATCCATATGACAGCGAACCCGGGCCGACATGGCTAGTCGTGAACCCAAAGCGGCACAGACCTATGGAGACAGGCATACATGAATCACATCGAGCATGTCGGTCATCAGCGAGTGATTCCGGGCTGTAGCACTGGGCTAACAGGACTCCGGGGAAACCCGGGCTGTAGCAGGCTAGGCAGGACTCCGGATGTCACCGCATGACATTTCCCTGAAGGGACAAACATAGGAATGACGTGAAACACATGCCGGCCAGTCAAGTGTCCTGAGCAGTAGTGCTGGGCTAGCAGGACTCCGGTGAACCGGGCTGTAGCGGACTACTATGGCTCGAGGAACACTAGACTACATTTCCCCATAAGAAAGGCTGCCAAGGATAAACAACTAGATTGTCGGATCCCACTCATACCAAGCATTTCAATCATACACACAATATGCCCGATATGAGTACATTCAACATGGCATCACAACAAAACTCTACAACTCAAGTACTTTATTTAAAGGCTCCAGAGAGCCATACATAACATGTTCATACAGATAGGGGTCACATGACCCGACACTCAAGTCATACAATCATACAAGCACAAGCGGAAGCAGCTAGTCTGAGTACAGACACTAGAAAGAAAGAAGGCTTCTCGAAGCCTGTCTATCTACATAGGCCCCTCCATGACCAGGATCACCACCTGGGTGGCTAGTCACTCGTCGACATCAAGGTCTACATAAAGCCCATCGGAGGGGGTGGTGTTGTCGTCTGAAAACAATAAATAAGCAAACATGAGTACAAGGTACTCAGCAAGTCTTACATCAGAACCTAATATACATGCTCATTCTCAAGAAGGTGGTGGGGTTATTGCAACAAGCCAGCTTTAACTCTTGGCTAAGCTATCCTATGGAACTTCACTAGTAAAATAGTTTTCGCACACGAGTCCACTACTCACCAACACAATACTCCACCGGGGATCCTCCCTCGTCATCCTACGAGAGGGACACCCTCGGTACTCACACTTATCTTGAGTCTTTTAGTAGTATCCATTAACTTGTCTATGAACTGTATAGGCAACCAAGTAGTCCTTTACCGCGAACGCGGCTATTCGAATAGTTTTATACCCTGCAGGGGTGTACTTCTTCATACACGCTTTCACCACTTACCGCCGTTTACACGACATGTACTTGGCAACCTTCAAGCAGAAGCCCAACGAGGGTGTCGACCACGGCCTACCTAAACACTTAAGTCTCTAGTCCAGGTTTATCGCCTATCCAGGTTCCATCCATAGGGAGTCCGGCCGAGGTTTCCACTTACGGCCCCGAACGATGTGAACAGGGTTCCCGAGACACCAAACGGGTGACTCGGTACACCGTGCCACGGTGTATCTACCGCATCATAGCCCACCCCTAGGGTCAGCGCTACGCACGGCCGCCAACACATAACCTACAAACACCAGAAACTATTTGAACTCCTGGACAGAGTACTAGGGTATTTAAGAAGCCGAGAGGGTCAATTAAGGATCCCAATGCCTGGTAGTAGCTGAATCTTAAATCACACATACAGATCTCAGTTCTTAGGGACGGCCTCAATGAAACAACCCACCATGTACTCCTACATGGCCTCTCATCGATACCTTTACCAAAACATGTTCCACACATCCCTCACGTTACCGACATAATCATTTCACTCTAGCCCATCACCCAGATGAACCAGACCTGACACAACTCTAAGCATAGCAGGCATAGCAAGGTAGGAATCACATACATGGCTCAATCAACTCCTACACATGCTAGTGGGTTTCATCTAGTTACTGTGGCAATGACAGGTCATGCAGAGGATAAGGGTTAAACTACCGTGGCACACAGCAGTTTGAATCGCGTTGTCTTAATGCAGTAAACAAGAGCAGAAGCGAGAACATGGGTTTGTATCGGAATGATCAATGGGTAGCTTGCCTGTTGTAGAGGTAGTAGGGTACTGCCCTTCAGACGGATACTCGGGGTTATACTCGGAGGCAGAACCTACCAGGAAAGTCACACCGAACATAATCAACACATGGCAATATGCAACAATAAGATGCATGCTATGACATGGCAAGATGAAAGTGTCTTGGCCTAATGCAAGCTAAAACAGAAAGGGATGAACTCATTTGAATCAAAGATTTAAATATTAGCTCATTAAACATGGCCTTATTAGTGCATTACCTTATTCTGCTTAAACAGCAAGGTTAACTTGTTTTGTCATGCATGAAACCATTACAGATGGATAGATTGAATTTTTCTGATCATTTTTCATATATAAATCTTTGCATTTGGAGCTATGGTTGATTTTCTATGATTTTTAGAAGTTTTGACTATTTTCTGGAATTTCCTATTAAAGAATAATTCCAGTAATTGAATTAATGCGTCAGCATGACATAGGTGTGACATCAGCGGTCAACTGGGTCGGCCAGGTCAAACCTGACTGGTGGGCCCTCTCTGTCAGTGTCACAACTAGTTAACAGAATTAGATTAACACTAATAAATGTCAGTGGGGCCTGGGCCCACATGTCAGTGTCTAAACTAATTAGAATTAGTTAAAACTAATCTTAAACTGATTAGCAGACCGGCCCCACCTGTCATAGACCCAGGGGGGTCTACCTGGGCCCACACAGGGGTCAAACTGAGTCAAACTTGCCGGCGGCGACGACACACGCGTCGGAGGGGCTCGGGTTTGCGTCTCCAGCGACCAAATCAACGGCGGAGAGCAGCTACGTGACGCGGGGAGCGAGCCGCGTCGTTTGGTGGAGAAAGTGGAGCTCGGGGAGGCTTGGAACGACGCCGGCGACGACCTTGGCGGTCGCCGGAGTTCGGGCGTGGATGAACCCGACGCCACGGGGCACGGCGAGGCACGGGGAGTGGTGCGTTAGGCTCCTGGGAGCGCGTGGAAGACGAAGGCGTGCTCGGATTCGAGCTTACGCGCCTGTGGCCACGGTGGCGACATGGCCGGTGGGGCCAAGCTCTCGGCCTTGATGGCAGAGAGGGTTGGAGGACGCGGACGAGTGCGGGGAGAGGGGCGGAGGAAAGATGGGCTCACAAGGAACTCGCGGAGCAGGCTAGTGAGCTCGGGGAGGACTTGAGGCCGGCGAATCGAACGACGGCATCCGGCGGCCGTAGATGGGGAAGAAGGTCACCACGTCGTCTTGGGGTCGTCCGAGCTTGCGAGGGTCGACGGAGAGGTCGAGGATGGCAGCGCGGAGCTAATGGGCTTGTCGGAGAGGCGAGGCAGTGGCGGTGGGCGTGACAACGGCATACAGCGATGACAATGGCTCTCGGTGCGTGCGAGAGGATAGCCAGAGGAGGGAGAGGAGCACGGGGAGAGTGAGGGAGGGAGAGAGGGGGACGTGGGGGTCGGCGTGGCACCCCTAGACGCCTCCAGGGCGTCGGCAGAAGCAGGAGGTGGCCAGCGTGTGGCCGCGGGCGCCGGCCACGCGCTCCTCGTCCTCCTGGCGGGAGGAGGAGGACGACTGGCAAGGCCAGTCGACTAGGCCGAGCCAGGTGGGCTGGGCCAGCACAGGTGAGGCCCAGTTGGGTTTCCCTCTCTCTCTTTTTCTTATTTGTTTACTTTTCTATTTTTTCTGCAACTGTTGGGCTTTATTAAAAATACCTAGACATCTTTAAAAATCCTGAAAATAATCAGGGGCTCTATTTAGATTATTTCCAACAGCCCACACTTATTTCCTGAATTATTTGAGCATTTAAATTATTTTATAGCATTTAAATGCCCAAATTCAAATACTTATGATTTAATTGAATGACCTTCTGTTGACCTAGAAAATTGTGCCCCAATTTTGCCAGAGGTTCTAACCCAAGACAAAGAGAGTGAACTTTTTAGAAGGGCATTTCAGGTTCATTGAAAATAATTTTAGTAAACCCTAGTTGTTTCCAGGGGGTGCTGGGGGTTCTGTCTTCCCCATTTCAAATTTAAGAGGAATTTAAACATGATGAACACTCTAATGCTTGAACTAGCTAGGGTGTGACAACTCACCCCCACTCAAAAGAATCTCGTCCCGAGATTTAGGATCCTTCAGAAAGAAGGTGGGGTACTCGAGTCGAAGACGATCCTCCCTTTCCCAAGTGGCTTCTTTCTCGGAATGGTGTGACCATTGAACCTTGAGAAACTTGATATTATGACGTCGAGTGGTACGCTCGGCTTGATCAAGGATACGAACGGGATATTCCCGATATGAGAGGTTATCTTGTAGATCAAGCGTTTCATGGTCCACTCCACGGATAGGATCCGCGAAGCAACGCCTGAGTTGAGAAACGTGGAAGACATCGTGAACTCTGGAAAGATGCGAAGGTAGTTCCAATTGGTAGGCAACTTCTCCTCGTTTGGCAAGAATGCGAAAGGGTCCAATGTAACGAGGAGCCAATTTGCCTTTGATACCGAAACGATGGGTTCCCTTTAACGGAGTAACCCGAAGGTAAGTCTTCTCGCCGACTTCATAAGTCATAGGCTTATGTTTACGATCATATTGACTCTTTTGACGAGATTGGGCTGTTTTCAATTTCTCACGAATAACGCGAACCTGCTCTTCTGTTTCCTGAATCATATCCGGGCCAAAGAGTTGTCTTTCCCCGGTTTCTGACCAGTTAAGAGGCGTTCGACATTTTCGTCCATAGAGAACTTCGAAAGGAGCCTTGCCCAAGCTAGTTTGATAACTATTGTTATAAGCAAACTCTGCGAATGGAAGGCATTTCTCCCAACTCATTCCGAACGAGATGACAGAAGCTCGGAGCATATCTTCCAGAATTTGATTGACTCGCTCTACTTGACCACTTGATTGAGGATGGAAGGCGGTACTAAAAGAGAGACGAGTTCCCATAGCATTTTGGAAACTTTCCCAAAATCGAGAGGTGAAGAGACCCCCACGGTCTGAGTTAATTTCCAATGGAACACCATGAAGGGACACTATTCGGGAGATGTATATATATCGGCTAGCTGGCTAGCGGTGATACTCTCACGAACAGGTAGAAAGTGGGCTACTTTGGAAAGTCGATCGATCACGACGAAGATGGCATTATTCCCTCTCTTGGTCCTGGGAAACCCAGTGATGAAATCCATACTGATTTTATCCCATTTCCACTCGGGAATAGCCAAAGGTTGAAGGGTGCCAGCAGGCCATTGATGCTCTGCTTTAACACAATGACAAACATCGCAATTAGCAATGTATTGAGTGATTTCTCTCTTCATCCTAGTCCACCAAAACCTCTGGCGTAGGTCTTGATACATTTTACTACTACCGGGATGAATGGTGAGAGGGGATTCATGAGCTTCCTTAAGGATCAACTAGTGTAGATGTTGTTTCTTAGGAACCACCAAACGGTTCTCGAAGAAGACAGCACCTCGCTCATCCATGGAGAAATATTTAGCAACTCCGCTAGCGATGTTTTCCTTAATCCAGGATATGCCCTTATCATACCACTAGGCGGTTATGATTTGATCCATAAGGTTAGGTTTCGCCACCAGGGTGGATAGAAAACCTCGAGGAACAATGTGAAGATTAAGCTTACGGAATTCCTCATGGAGAAGTGGTTGACTTTGTTGTAACATCAGGTTGTTACAATAGGACTTATGACTTAGCGCATCAGCCATGACATTGGCTTTGCCCGAGGTGTAAGTTATTCCAAAGTCGTAATCCGAGATCAACTCGACCCAACGTCTTTGCCTGAGATTCAAATCTGGTTGGGTGAAGATATATTTCAAACTTTGGTGATCGGTGAAGATCTCGCAACGATTACCGAGAAGGTAATGTCGCTTTTAAGTGCATGGACTACAGCTACAAGCTCTAGATCATGTGTGGGATAATTTTCCTCATGTGAGTGTAATTGCCATGAAGCATAGGCAATTACCTGACGATCCTTCATGAGTATGCAACCTAGTCCTTGTCGCGAGGCATCGCAATAGATAATAAAGTCCTTGGAGAAATCTGGTGGTACCAGTACGGGAGCAGATGTCAGGCGTCTTTTCAGTTCCTGAAAGCTGAACTCGCACTGTGGAGTCCACTCGAACTTTTTATCTTTCTTGACGAGTTCAGTTAGAGGTTTAGCAACCTTGGAGAAATTCTCGACGAAGCGGCGGCAATAACTCGCTAAGCCAAGGAAGCTCCTAACTTGCTTGACCGTCTCAGGTGGAGTCCAATCAAGGACGGCTTGAACTTGCTCGGGATTGACAGCAATACCCTTACCAGAGATTACATGGCCTAGATAGGTCACTTCTGGCAACCAAAATTCACACTTGGAGAATTTGGCATAAAGGCGATGCTCTCGAAGTTTCATCAATACCAGCCTTAGATGTTCAGCATGTTCCTCTTTATTCTTGGAGTAGATGAGTATGTCATCGAGGTATACTACGATGAATTTATCCAAATACTCCATGAAGACCGAGTTCATTAACCGGGAGAAGGTAGCTGGGGCATTGGTTAAACCGAAGGACATAACAGTGTACTCGTATTGGCCATAACGAGTAACAAAGGCCGTTTTGGGAATGTCCCCGTTTCTGATTTTGATCTGATGGTAGCCTAACCACAAATCCTACTTGGAAAAGACTGAGGATCCAGCGAGCTGATCATACAGATCGTTGATCCTGGGAAGCGGATACTTGTTCTTGATGGTGACCAAGTTGACAGGTCGGTAATCTACAACCATTCGATCCGTTCCATCCTTCTTCTTGACGAAGAGGACGGGGCAAGCCCAAGGAGAGGAACTAGGACGGGTGAAACCCTTTTTCAAGGACTCATCGAGTTGGTTCTTAAGCTCGGCTAGTTCTAAGGGTGCCATCTTGTAGGGTCTTCTAGAAATTGGAACGGTTCCTGGAACAAGGTCTATCACAAACTCGACATCCCTGTCAGGTGGAACACTTGGCAATTCTTCTGGAAAGACATCCGGAAAGTCTCGGACTACCGGAACATCCTCAAGGTCTGGAAGGGGGTTGGCATTTAGGGAGTAAAGTTTGCGCTTGGCCACTCGAGTTAAGACATTGACTGTCTTGCCCGATGAATGAGTAAGTTGAACGGTTCTAGTGGCACAATCAATCTTAGCATAATGAGCTGACATCCAGTCCATACCCAAGATGATGTTTAAGTCCGAGGACTTGAGAGCTATTAAGGATGCAAGGAAGAAAAGTCTATCGACAAGAATTTTTCGTTCCCATGGCTTACTCTAGAAGTTTGCCATTTGGAACTCGGAGTTTGAATTACCATAGAAGTGGGCATGTCACAGAATGTCGTGTTATGCAATCAAGCATAGTTCTCGGATATGAATGAATGAGATGCTCCAGTATCGAAAAGAACAGATGCCGGATGGCAGTTAACAAGGAGCTTACCAAGGACGACGTTAGGATCCTCATGAGCCTCCTCGGCTGAAACATATTTGACATGGCCACGGGCAGTGGTGACCGGCTTGGCTTAGAATGTCTTTCCCGCGGCCTTACCACGGCCAACAGACTTTTCAGTTTGATTGGGGTTGTTGTTCTGGGGACACTCTCGGCTATAGTGACCCGGCTCTCCACACTTGAAACAAGACACAACATTGGGGCGTGGAGCAGCATTAGTAGCGGGGCCACCATAGGGCTTGGGCGGTGCAAACTGTTGGTTGGGACGAGGCGCCTCAAAGGATGGCCTCGGGATGAACCTGGGTGGCAGTGCCGTGCTTGGGATCCACACCCGGCGCTTCTGAGCTCCAGAGCCGAATGAAGAGCCAAAATCACGGGAGTGCTTGCATGAAGCGTCATAATCAGTCTGGCCTGTCTCAGCACTGATGGCCTTATTGACCAACTTCTGAAAGGAGGTGCACTCGTGCAGACGAAGATCGCGGTGAAGCTCAGGGCTAAGTCCCTTGCGGAACCTTGCCTGCTTCTTAGCGTCAGTAGATACCTCTTCGTGGGCATAACGTGCCAGATTCCCAAATTCACGACTATATGCATCCACAGTCAGTCTTCCTTGGGTGAAATTGCAGAACTCCTCCCTCTTGTGATCCATGAGACCTTCCGGAATGTGATGCTCACGGAAAGCCTCACTGAATTCAGCCCAAGTAATGATTTGGCCGACCAGGCGCATAGCTTCAAAGTTTTCCCACCAGAGGCTAGCAGGGCCTTCGAGATGGTAGGCAGCGTAGGTAACCTTGTCGGCTTCGGCTACGTTGGCAGAATGTAGCTTGTGGGTGATGCTGCGAAGCCAGTCATCCGCGTCGAGGGGCTCGACGGAATGGTTAAACTTTGGTGGGTACAGCTTGATAAAGTCATTGATTGACACCAAGTCATTTCGCGGATGGCGTGCAATGTTGTGCTCAATCCGCTCCAGCAGGCGGTTAGTCTCACGCTTGTTTCTTTCCGCCTCCAGCATTACTTCGGCCAGAGAAGGCGGGTGAGGCAGATTTTCACCCCTAGCTGCACTGGCTTCCCCCTGCTCCGGGGCAGGAGGGTTGTTGCGGGTGTTGACCATCCTAGGAGAAAACAAGACAACGGTTTAGATAAGGATGGCTCAAACTTAGCAAGGAAGTGCAGAATGTAATGGATAACACGGAATGCAGAGATGTTCATCCGTATGTCATGGTAATATAAAACTGCCATATATATACCAACGGTCATACACATCATACATAGTTTAGTACAAGCCCAGGCTACAGTACAACTATGATGAAAGACATTACATCTCATCGGAGGCATTCCAAGCTCCTATACATTATTTGTCTACACCTCCGGAATTGATTACACACAAAGTCATATTCCACAAGTCACGCAGGACAGTGGAGATGCAACTGTTACAATACTAGTGGTACTACTACTAACTCAGACAGCTCCGTAGTAGTCCTCATAGAAGTCACTTCCTTAGCCTGGAAGTTCAACGTGATCATCCGGGAACAGACGGTCCTGAGGAGCTTGTGGACCATAGGGGCTAGGATGAGGTCTTGGACCAACAAACGGTGGCCTGCGGGGACCACGGGGTGGGGTGATGCCTCCCACATCACGCCAATCCACCATGTCTGGCAGAGCAGATCTCACAGGATACAGATCCCTTGTATCCATACATCTAGCTTGCACCGCAGGTGCAAACCGAGTCAATGTGGCCCAATGATCAGCACGGGTATTGAAAAGCTCCAACCTCAAGGCCCAATTCTCTCGGTCCTTATCTTCGAGCATCTCGGCAGTGGTACGAGTTAATGAGTCCTCCTGAGTGGAGTCAGCATAGATAGCCTGAAGATACCCTTGCGCTCCCGAAAGTGAAGATGGCATGTAACGGAAGTCGGTGTTCCGAAGCAGGCCAGTCCGGACTCGCATGATGGTCATCATGGAATAGGCAGCATCCTGCACAACCATCTCAATAGTAACCCCGAGTCCATAGGAACAGTGGAGGGGCTCGGTAGATCCAGGATAAGAAGGAAATATCCTGACGGTGCAGAAATATTGGCTTTGATTAAAGTCTCGAAATTGCTCTTCGACGGTGTATTCGGGATACCAACGGTAACCCATCTCAATCATTACCCGGACTAACATAGCAGTATGACCGGGCACGTCGAGGCACCGGGTCAGGCGAACCACTTGGTTTTGAGCACGGTTGGCGATCTGAAAGCACAATCACAATGCAAAGACATTAGAATTTCTAGGGAAAATTGGACAACATAACAGCTGTAAATGCTCAGAAAAAGATTTGAGACATCCACAACAGTCTGCAATACCACTCAACAACATCATATCAAGGTTCTGATTCAATTAGCAACATACTAAAAGTAGTAGAAACTGTACTAAGTCTTGTAACAACAATCCTATAAGCTACTACGGATTAGTAACACGTGAACCTGATAGAAGAAGAGAGCCTAGTCCTTAACCCACGTTGAATGAGAAGAGAATGACTCAGATCAGAGGGCATAGGGTAAAGGAGTAAAAGAGCCTTACATTCCCTCCCACAATCAATTCCCCTACATATAACTAAAGCATTTCTAGACTCGACATCGACCAGTTTGGCTCAACGAACCTACAGGCAGTCCGGCTCTGATGCCAACGCTGTCAGGACCCCGATTCCAAGTCACATCGATCTAGCCGGTAACACCTCATATCATTTTGCGGCCTCACGCATGGTATCCCATGGGTGTCGACTTACCATGGCCCGGGACCGTTTGCGCCTTTTGGCTCACGTATATGATAGTGTCGCTAGCATCCATATGACAGGGAACCTGGGCCGACATGGCTAGTCGTGAACCCAAAGCGGCACAGACCTATGGAGACAGGCATACACGAATCACATCGAGCATGTCGGTCATCAGCGAGTGATTCCGGGCTGTAGCACTGGGCTAACAGGGCTCCGGGGAAACCCGGGCTGTAGCAGGCTAGGCAGGACTCCGGATGTCACCGCGTGACATTTCCCTGAAGGGACAAACATAGGAATGACGTGAAACACATGCCGGCTAGTCAAGTGTCCTGAGCAGTAGTGCTGGGCTAGCAGGACTCCGGTGAACCGGGCTGTAGCGGACTACTATGGCTCGAGGAACACTAGACTACATTTCCCCATAAGAAAGGCTGCCAAGGATAAACAACTAGATTGTCGGATCCCACTCATACCAAGCATTTCAATCATACACACAATATGCCCGATATGAGTACATTCAACATGGCATCACAACAAAACTCTACAACTCAAGTACTTTATTTAAAGGCTCCAGAGAGCCATACATAACATGTTCATACAGATAGGGGTCACATGACCCGACACTCAAGTCATACAATCATACAAGCACAAGCGGAAGCAGCTAGTCTGAGTACAGACACTAGAAAGAAAGAAGGCTTCTCGAAGCCTGTCTATCTACATAGGGCCCTCCATGGCCAGGATCACCACCTGGGTGGCTAGTCACTCGTCGACATCAAGGTCTACATAAAGCCCATCGGAGGGGGCGGTGTTGTCGTCTGAAAACAATAAATAAGCAAACATGAGTACAAGGTACTCAGCAAGTCTTACATCAGAACCTAATATACATGCTCATTCTCAAGAAGGTGGTGGGGTTATTGCAGCAAGCCAGCTTTAACTCTTGGCTAAGCTATCCTACGGAACTTCACTAGTAAAATAGTTTTCGCACACGAGTCCACTACTCACCAACACAATACTCCACCGGGGATCCTCCCTCGTCATCCTACGAGAGGGACACCCTCGGTACTCACACTTATCTTGAGTCTTTTAGTAGTATCCATTAACTTGTCTATGAACTGTATAGGCAACCAAGTAGTCCTTTACCGCGAACGCGGCTATTCGAATAGTTTTATACCCTGCAGGGGTGTACTTCTTCATACACGCTTTCACCACTTACCGCCGTTTACACGACATGTACTTGGCAACCTTCAAGCGGAAGCCCAGCGAGGGTGTCGACCATGGCCTACCTAAACAGTTAAGTCTCTAGTCCTGGTTTATCGCCTATCCAGGTTCCATCCGCAGGGAGTCCGGCCGAGGTTTCCACTTACGGCCCCGAACGATGTGAACAGGGTTCCCGAGACACCAAACGGGTGACTCGGTACACCGTGCCACGCACGGCCGCCAACACATAACCTACAAACACCAGAAACTATTTGAACTCCTGGACAGAGTACTAGGGTATTTAAGAAGCCGAGAGGGTCAATTAAGGATCCCAATGCCTGGTAGTAGCTGAATCTTAAATCACACATACAGATCTCAGTTCTTAGGGACGGCCTCAATGAAACAACCCACCATGTACTCCTACATGGCCTCTCATCGATACCTTTACCAAAACATGTTCCACACATCCCTCACGTTACCGACATAATCATTTCACTCTAGCCCATCACCCAGATGAACCAGACCTGACACAACTCTAAGCATAGCAGGCATAGCAAGGTAGGAATCACATACATGGCTCAATCAACTCCTACACATGCTAGTGGGTTTCATCTAGTTACTGTGGCAATGACAGGTCATGCAGAGGATAAGGGTTAAACTACCGTGGCACACAGCAGTTTGAATCGCGTTGTCTTAATGCAGTAAACAAGAGCAGAAGCGAGAACATGGGTTTGTATCGGAATGATCAATGGGTAGCTTGCCTGTTGTAGAGGTAGTAGGGTACTGCCCTTCAGACGGATACTCGGGGTTATACTCGGAGGCAGAACCTACCAGGAAAGTCACACCGAACATAATCAACACATGGCAATATGCAACAATAAGATGCATGCTATGACATGGCAAGATGAAAGTGTCTTGGCCTAATGCAAGCTAAAACAGAAAGGGATGAACTCATTTGAATCAAAGATTTAAATATTAGCTCATTAAACATGGCCTTATTAGTGCATTACCTTATTCTGCTTAAACAGCAAGGTTAACTTGTTTTGTCATGCATGAAACCATTACAGATGGATAGATTGAATTTTTCTGATCATTTTTCATATATAAATCTTTGCATTTGGAGCTATGGTTGATTTTCTATGATTTTTAGAAGTTTTGACTATTTTCTGGAATTTCCTATTAAAGAATAATTCCAGTAATTGAATTAATGCGTCAGCATGACATAGGTGTGACGTCAGCGGTCAACTGGGTCGGCCAGGTCAAACCTGACTGGTGGGCCCTCTCTGTCAGTGTCACAACTAGTTAACAGAATTAGATTAACACTAATTAGCTGTCAGTGGGGCCTGGGCCCACATGTCAGTGTCTAAACTAATTAGAATTAGTTAAAACTAATCTTAACCTGATTAGCAGACCGGCCCCACCTGTCATAGACCCAGGGGGCTCTACCTGGGCCCACACAGGGGTCAAACTGAGTCAAACTCGCCGACGGCTTGACGCCGGCGACGACAGACGCGGCGGAGGGGCTCGGGTTTGCGTCTCCGGCGACCAAATCGACGGCGGAGAGAAGCTACGTGACGCGGGGAGCGAGCCGCGTCGTTTGGTGGAGAAAGTGGAGCTCGGGGAGGCTTGGAACGACGCCGGCGACGACCTTGGCGGTCACCGGAGTTCGGGCGTGGATGAACCCGGCGCCATGGGGCACGGCGAGGCACGGGGAGTGGTGCGTTAGGCTCCTGGGAGCGCGTGGAAGACGAAGGCGTGCTCGGATTCGAGCTTACGCGCCTGTGGCCACGGTGGCGACATGGCCGGTGGGGCCAAGCTCTCGGTCTCGATGGCAGAGAGGGTTGGAGGACGCGGACGAGCGCGGGGAGAGGGGCGGGGGAAAGATGGGCTCACAAGGAACTCGCGGAGCAGTCTAGTGAGCTCGGGGAGGACTTGAGGCCGGCGAATAGAACGACGGCATCCGGCGGCCGTAGACGGGGAAGAAGGTCACCACGTCGTCTTAGGGTCGTCCGAGCTTGCGAGGGTCAACGGAGAGGTCGAGGACGGCAGCGCGGAGCTAATGGGCTTGTCGGAGAGGTGAGGCAGTGGCGGTGGGTGCGGCAACGGCGTACAGTGGTGACAATGGCTCTCGGTGCATGCGAGAGGAGAGCCAGAGGAGGGAGAGGAGCACGGGGAGAGTGAGGGAGGGAGAGAGGGGGATGTGGGGGTCGGCGTGGCACCCCTAGACGCCTCCAGGGCGTCGGCAGAAGCAGGAGGTGGCCGGTGTGTGGCCGCGGGCGCCGGCCACGCACTCCTCGTCCTCCTGGCGGGAGGAGGAGGACGACTGGCAAGGCCAGTCGACTGGGCCGAGCCAGGTGGGCTGGGCCAGCACAGGTGAGACCCAAGTGGGTTTCCCTCTCTCTCTTTTTCTTATTTGTTTACTTTTCTATTTTTTCTGCAATTGTTGGGCTTTATTAAAAATACCTAGACATCTTTAAAAATCCTGAAAATAATCAGGGGCTCTGTTTAGATTATTTCCAACAGCCCACACTTATTTCCAGAATTATTTGAGCATTTAAATTAGTTTATAGCATTTAAATGTCCAAATTCAAATACTTATGATTTAATTCAATGACCTTTTGTTGACCTAGAAAATTGTGCACCAATTTTGCCAGAGGTTCTAACCCAAGACAAAGAGAGTGAACTTTTTAGAAGGGCATTTCAGGTTCATTGAAAATACTTTTAGTAAACCCTAGTTGTTTCCAGGGGGGTGCTGGGGGTTCTGTTTTCCCCATTTCAAATTTAAGAGGAATTTAAACATGATGCACACTCTAATGCTTGAACTAGCTAGGGTGTGACACTTTGTAATATTAGTCACAAGTAATAACAAAATAAATTTTCTAAACATACAAACTTACAGTTCCACCACTAAAGCAACAAGAACACCAACAGACCAAGAAAACCAATAATAAGGGTTGTTGTCAGTGTCAATACCGGCGGATCTCGGGTAGGGGGTCCCGAACTATGCGTCTAGGCCGGATGGTAACAGGAGGCAGGGGACACGATGTTTTACCCAGGCTCGGGCCCTCTTGATGGGGGTAAAACCCTACGTCCTGCTTGATTAATATTGATGATATGGGTAGTATAAGAGTAGATCTACCACGAGATCAGAGAGGCTAAACCCTAGAAGCTAGCCTATGGTATGATTGTATGTTATGGTTGTTATCCTACAGACTAAAAACCTTCGGTTTATATAGACACCGGAGAGGGTTAGGGTTACACAAGGTCGGTTACAAAGGAGGAGATATCCATATACGTATTTCCTAGCTTGCCTTCCACGCCAAGTAGAGTCCCATCCGGACACGAGACGAAGTCTTCAATCTTGTATCTTCATAGTCTAACAGTCCGGCCAATGGAGATAGTCCGGCTGTCCGGAGACCCCCTAATCCAGGTCTCCCTCAGTAGCCCCTGAACTAGGCTTCAATGACGATGAGTTCGGCGCGCAGTATTGTCTTCGGCATTGCAAGGCGGGTTCCTTCTCCAAATACATCACATAAGAACTTGAAAACGAGGATAGTGTCCGACCCTGAAAAATAAGTTCCACATTCCACCGCAGAGAGAATAATATTTTCGCAGATCTAATTTGCTGGCTTTTTTTGGCAGCATGACGTTATGTCATGGCCCGGCAATTATTCGAACCGTTTCTTTTAACCAGCCCCGCACATAACACGAGGCAATTTTTCGACACGTCTTGTCAAAGTAGAGATCGTGTCCCGTTACTACGTGATTCTCATCAATACGGGCATGGGTAATCCAACCGCGCCATCAATCGCGGCGCTTGGGGGATAAGCGAGTTTTGCCAGGCAAGTGGGGACGCTTAGTTTCGTCCACCCATATAAAGGGATAAGGATTCACCTTTCTATCCATGCCTTCTTCCTCCTTTGCTCATCTATTCTCGCACACTCGAGCTCTAGCGCCCAAGTCCGCACTTCCCACCTCGACCTTCTCCAATCATGTCCGGAGCGGGAGGCAAGTGGATGGTCTCCTCCGTCACGGAGGGAGACATCAAGAAACTGAGGAGAGCCGGATACCTGCCCGACGACATCGCGCACCGGCTCCCAGATGAGGGCCAGCTCATCCCCACCCCCAGGCCCCATGAGAGGGTGGTATTCCTCACCCATTTCCTCCGTGGACTGGGATTCCCTCTCCATCCATTCACCTGGGGGCTCATGTTCTACTACGGCCTGGATTTCCACGATCTGGCCCTGAAATTCGTCCTCAACATCTCGGCGTTTATCATCGTGTGCGAGGCCTTCCTCCGCATCAAGCCCCACTTCGGCTTATGGCTGAAGACCTTCAATGTTAAGCCGAAGGTGGTGGGCGGCCGCCAGGCGGAGTGCGGAGGCACCATGGTGGGAAAGATGCCCAACATAACATGGCTCAAGGGCTCCTTTGTGGAAACCATAAAGGGGTGGCAATCGGGGTGGTTCTATATCACCGAGCCGCGCAACCCCGCATGGGTAGCGGCCCCCGAGTTCCGATCTGGCATCCCCATGCGGCTCACCTCCTGGAAAGAGAAGGGCCTGTCCTGGGGTAGTTCGAAAGAGCTGACTGGACTCCAAACATGTATTCAAAACATGGTGGACAAGAAGCTCAAGCTTGTCAACATAGTCCAGGTTATACTCATCCGCCGGATACCCCCGTGCCAACAACAGGAGTTCACCTTGTGGGAGTTCAATCCGGCGCAGCACCGGACTCTGAACAGGCTCTTCGACACGACTCATGAAGACGCCTGGAGGGTGCTGTTCAAAAGTGCCGAGGTCCCTCCCCCTATTACTGAGGATCGCGGATTCAGCGTGAAGCGCCAAGCCAGTGCGGTAAGCTGCTTTACCTTTCACAGGATACTTTTTATATAGATTGACTCTATGCGGGATCTAAACTCCCGTACCTTTGACAGGACTGGCAGAAGATGGTTGGACAGATCGACTGTCCGGCTCCTTTGCCCAAAGGCCCCGCAGACGCTCTTCTGGCGAAGATGCTGACTCCGGCCCCTTATAAGGTGCCGGAGAAGACCAAGAAGGCCAAGGGAACCCGAAATAGTTCCCGACGCCAGGCGTCGTCGGACTCACCGTCTGATGACTCTGCGGCGCACTCTTCCCCCGAAGACGAGGAAGAAGAAGAAGAAGATGCTCCCCCATCGACTGGGGGAGACAAGAAAAGGAAGGCCGCCCCAACCGGGGAGGCCGGAGTGTAACACCCTCGATGCGGCTATATCTCCCACGTGTCGAAGCACGACTTAGAGGCATAACCGCATTGAAAGCAATGTCGCAAGTGAGGTAATCTTCGCAAACAACCCATGTAATACAAAAGGGAAAGAGATACATAGTTGGCTTACAATCGCCACTTCACACAATTACATGAATAAAGTATTACAACATCCAAATACAATCAAGGTCCGACTATGGAACCAAAATAAAAGAAGAACCCCAAAAGCGACAAGGTCCCCGATCGACCCCAACTGGGCTCCACTACCGATCAACTAGAACGAAGCAAAAAAAGGACAAGATCTTCATCGAGCTCCTCCTTGAGCTTGGTTGCGTCATCTGCATGGACTCATTGGTACCTGCAAGCTAGTTTTGGAAGTATCTGTGAGTCACGGGGACTCAGCAATCTCGCACCCTCGCGATCAAGACTATTTAAGCTTATGGGTAAGGTAAAGGTATGAGGTGGAGCTGCAGCAAGCAACTAGCATATTTGGTGGCTAAACATACGCAGATGAGAGCGAGAAGAGAAGGCAAAGCACGATCGAGAAACTATGATCAAGAAGTGATCCTAGAACAACCTACGTCAAGCATAACTCCAACACCGTGTTCACTTCTCGGACTCTGCCGGAAAGAGACCATCACGGTTACACACGCGGTTGATGCATTTTAGTTAAGGTCAACTTCAGGTTTTCTACAACCGGACATTAACAAATTCCCATCTGCCCATAACCGCGGGCACGGCTTTTGAAAGATCATATCCCTGCAGGGGTGTCCCAACTTAGCCCATCACAAGCTCTCACGGTCAACGAAGGATATTCCTTCTAGTGGGAAGACCCGATCAGACTTGGAATCCCGGTTACAAGACATTTCGGCAATGATAAAACAAATCTAGCAACACCGCCCGAATGTGCTGACAAATCCCGATAGGAGCTGCACATATCTCGTTCTCAGGGCACACTCAGATGAGCTCTCCATACAACTAAAACCAAACCTCGAGTTTCCCCGAGGGGGCGCTGCACAGGACTCTAGTTTGGACCAACACTCAAAGGAGCACTGGCCCGGGGGGGGGGGTAAAATAATGATGACCCTTGAGTCCGCGAAACCCAAGGGAAAAAGGCTAGGTGGCAAATGGTAAAACCAATGTTGGGCATTGCTGGAAGAGTTTTATTCAAGGCGAACTGTCAAGGGGTTCCCATTATTACCCAACCGCGTAAGGAACGCAAAATCCAGGAACATAACACCGATATGACGGAAACTAGGGCGGCAAGAGTGGAACAAAACACTAGGCAAAAGGCCGAGCCTTCCACCCTTTACCAAGTATATAGATGCATTAATTAAATAAGAGATATTGTGATATCCCAATAAAATATCCATGTTCCAACATGGAACAAGCTCCAATCTTCACCTGCAACTAACAACGCTATAAGAGGGGCTGAGCAAAGCGGTAACATAGCCAAACAACGGTTTGGTTGGACAAGGTGGTTAGAGGCTTGGCTTAACAATATGGGTGGCATGATAAGCAAGTGGTAGGTATCGCAGCATAGGCATAGAAAAAGAGCGAGCAACTAAGCAAGCAAAGATAGAAGTGATTTTGAGGGTATGGTCATCTTGCCTGAAATCCCGCAAGGAAGAAGAACGAGTCCATGAAGAAGGCAAACGGACGTTGTCAAACGAATCCTCACAACACGACGTTACCGGATTACCGAGAAGAAGTACACCGAAAAGAAAGCAAACAACATAGTAAACAACCACCACATAAGCATGGCACGATGCGTAAACAAGTATGATGCATGTCCAGTTTAATGAGGCATGGCATGGCAAAGTGCACAAACAATCTTATAAATTAAGTGGAGCTCATTATGCAACAGAGTTGCATATTGACGAAAACACCACATTCAAGTTATTTAGTTCTATCTCGTTTATGTACCCACCAATATTAAATTTTGTTAAACATGGCAAGAGGGTGAAGCAAAGTAAAACTACCTATCTAGTCAAGTTTAAATGAGGCCGGAAGCAACGAACAACAATTCCGGTAAATCCCCATATGCATATATTAGGTTTGGTACTGTTCTGCCCTAAACACAATTTTAGAGTTGTTAAACATGCAAAGTGATGACACCATGTTAAACTAGGCATTTTCCTACCCCATTTACATATAAAGATTATTTAAAATGGAGCTACGGTTATTTAGTTATGAATTAAAGCATTTTAACATGGCAATAGGCAAACTAATGCAAACAACGAGTTTAAACATTTTAACCATGCATGAAATTAGAAAATTATTAAACTAGACAAAATTCTAAGCAAGTTAAATATATAATTTATTTAGATCCGATGCACGGTTGGTGAGTTATGATATGCATGATGTAAGAGGGCTTTTCTGTAAAGCTGTAATCTCTGGAAAAATGATTAAATTCGTCCAGGAAAAAAACGTTAAGCGGGCCGAATCTGAAAGCACTGCTGGCCCAACCGAGAGGAGGGTTGTGGGCTCACATTGGGCCAAGGCCTGCTAGTGCAGGGAGAGGCCGACAGAGGCAAAGCTGGGCCGCGCCCAGAGGCAAAGGCGAGGGGAGTCATCCCCTGGCGCAAGTCAACGGCTGGAGCATTGACGATCCCGGTGCTCGTCGTCTCCCTGATGAACGAGACGGCAAGGAGCGCCGGGGCGGACTTGGCGCGGGACTCCGGGACGGCGCGGCGGCGGATCCGGGCGAGGAACGTCGAGGACGCGGCAGGAGCGAGAAGCGGCGGGTCGGCGAGGCAACCTGCGACAGGGAGCTTGGGCGCCTGGGGAAGAAGCGCGGGCGGCAAAGGAGGAGGTCGGGCGCTATGCGAAGCTCCAAGGGGAGGCCATGGCGGGTCCCTGGGTGGCGGAGGGCGTCGGCAGGAGGTTCCCAGCGATGGGGAACTCCGGCGGGACGAACTTGGCAGGGCGACGGCTCCCTGGTGGCCAACAACTCATGGCGTCGCCATGGGGCTCAGGTTCCTGTGAAGAAGAGTACAAGGGCAGAGCTTAGAGAGAGAGAGCCACGGGATGAAATAGAAGAGGAGGGCTGAGAGAATGAGCAGGGACGGCGAGGACGGCATGCTGGTTGCTGCTGCTTGCCGGCAGCGGCTGGGTCGATGACGGGGTCGGGGTGCACCTCGGGTGCCATGGGTGCTACGGGAGATGGACAAACCCAGCGATTGGGGCTCTGCTGCTGCTGCGGGAGCAAGGGGCTCGGGCACGAGGTGGGAGGCGGCAAGGAGCTCCTCTCCCCTGATTCAGGCACGGGGGTGGGGAAGATCGAGCGGGCAGAGGAAGGAGGAGGCGTTCAGCTGGTTGGATCGGAAGGAGGGGATGGATTGGATTGGATCGGGGGAAAACGAGGAGGGCGGCTGGTTGGTTCGACGCTGAAAACAAGGAGAGTGGTGGCGGCGTGGGGATGGGATGGATGGGACAAGGTCCCTAGATTTTAGGGTTACTCTATTTATATGGAAGTAGGCTAGGTTTAGGGGGGGTATCTGGTCCCTCTGATTTTTAATCGGACGGTCGAGAATAAATAGCTAGGGAGTCCAAACAAAGAATCGAAGACATTTTAGGGATGTTTGGAGATGATCCGAATCCAACGGTGACGACTGCCCGGGTCGGGTCCGGGATAGCTTTCGGATGCGCGCACGAGGAGGTCCGCGGGCTGACGAGGGAGCTTAGGTTAGGCCTGGCGGTAGGTAGTGGACTGTGAAGAAGGGCTAGGACTGAGAGGAAAGAGGGGGAATGCAGCCCGGCGACTGTTTCCGGAGACCAAAAACGTCCGACGTTAGACCGGCTATACTGCCGCTATAGTTATTCGTTGGGGCATCAAACGGACTCCGAATGCGATGAAACTTTGTGAGCGTCCTACCTACAACATAACAACACCACATGCCAACTTTCAACCCATTCCGAGAACATTTTTCGGCCACTTATAAAATACTATTTCGGACATGCCGCGGGCGCGTGCAAGTGTGTCTGGGCTCAGAACGGGCAACGGAAAGAACGAGGGGACCGGGACGGATGTAAGTTTTGAAAACAAGATGATGCAATGCACATGATGACATGACAAGATGCAACACGCAAGCAAATGACAAGGCAACAACAACGAAACACCGGAAGACACCTGGCACAACGGTCTCGGGGTGTTACAACACTACACCACTACGAGAGGATCTCGTCCCGAGATCTAGGATGGCACCGGAGGGAAAAGAAGAGGAAGAGAAGAGGTAAAACTAAGTTGCTTCTTTGACAGCCAAGTGAAACCAAGGAACATTGAGAGGTTAAACCATTTTGAGAAAAGAATACAACAGAGACGAACAAAGTTGAAAACACTCCGTTAGAAAAGAGAAACAAGGAAGAACAAATTCGGGCAGCACTCCGGTAGAAAAGTGAAAAGAAACTTTATAAGATGAAAAGAACTTGAGCAGCGGGCACACTCCGGTTAAATGGGCAAGCAAAGAAAGAACATGATCTTCACAATACGAGATGATGATAGAAAAGAGCAACATCACAAGGCCTCCGGAAGAAAGAAAATAGAAGATAGATAATTGAAAGAAAAGAATGGAGAAGAAAATGCCAACTTCTGCCACAAAAGAGCTTGAAAAGGCATCTTTAGGAGAAGGGTCGAACGGAGTTGTTGGAACACCAACAACGAAAAGAATACGCTTGATATGGTCTTATAGAATATATCTCAAATTATGAGGTGACAACCAACCACTCACGGGAAAAGAATTGGATTGATAAGAACAAGGAGACGAGAAACTTATTTCACCGGGAGGATAAAAGAAGAACCTGGATCATTTATAAGCACCCTAAATAGAAACAATCCTTAGGGAAAGCTTTAGGTGAAATATAACCCAAGATAAATCCAATGAAGAGGTTGATGGATTTAAAATACCTCATTCTTAACAACAAGTGCATCATGAAACATGAACTCAAAATATCAAGAATGACATAATACCACCTCCAATAATATGGTAAAAAGAATTGCACTCCGGATTGCAAGATGAAGAAAACTTGAGTTCCTCTGAAAGGGAAGTTGATGAACGCTTCGAGAAGGAATTAAACCCTTGATCAACCATCGTGTAGAACCTCCATGAAGAACTCCGGTAATGAAAGAATGATCAAACAAAAGAAAGAGAAGTTGAAAGCACAAGGTGAATCCTTGTAATGACTTAGATGGATCTCCGTGATGAAATAGTTGAAAAAGGTTGGAACTCCGAGAAAAAGAGAAGATGAACAATGGACAACGAGAATTAGTTATTGTGAACAAACTCCGGAGGAACGAATCCATCATTTGGGTGAAGCAAGAATAAGAATTATGTTATGCGTATCCCCCACCAATTCAAATTGATGACAAACAACGGATTTGGCATACTACTTATTCCAGTTGTAAAGGATTTAGAAAGATATAGCATAAACTCAGTGGACCACCGGTAGGATTTAACCAACGAATAAATTGATATGATAATAAAGGAATAGAAATCTTGAACAAACCACCGTAAGAATTGAAAAAACGATTGAAGAAAAGGTAAAGAAACACCGGGAAGAATTATGAAATGAACGAAGAAACTTGAGAGAATTTAGATACAGCTGAAACAAAGAGATCATGCGCTGATTAAAGAATATTGAATGATGCACCGGTAAGATTTTGAGAATGATAGCTGAAAGCTGAGAATGAACAAGTCTTCTGAAATGATGGGCTCCGGATAATCGAACCGAAAATACCCTTGAATATCTCCTGATGGGTGAAAAGGATTCTCACAATTGAAAATAATTATGAGAGGATAGCCTCGAACTAGAACCACGAATCTCTGAGAGAGCGGATAGATATGGAGGAAAAACTCTTCTTCGGTCTTCAAATGTTGAGAAAAATGATGAAACCAACACTGAAAATTGTTTAGACACCCCAGGGGAATCAAAAGCCAAGAGGTTGAGCCAATGATGAAAAGAATTTGAAAGATCTTGGACAAATACATATGATTGATGATGAATCATTCTTACGTCAAACTTTGAAAAGAAATTTAGATAGCTCCGGGAAAATAAGAAGAGTTAGGTAAGATCCCTGGAAAAGACCTGTGGGTTAGGGCCTACTCAAAAGATACACCGTTGAAAAGATTTAAAAGAGAGGTTGCACCGGTTGAATTAAATGGCTAGAATGAGATAACAATCTCGAAATAGGTTGAATGGATCTTGAATGACAAGATGAGCCTTGAGATATCTTTAGCACTCCGGAACAAATGAATAGCGAGAAGTGGATGATTATGAGGTGCACCGACATGAGAAGACATTTAAAACGAGGAAAGGATGTGATCAACACAGAAATCTTGAATTGAATCCACCGGAGAAGAAAAGAATGAAGAATAACGAACTTGAAGCTCCGTTAGTATCTTCATGAGAATCACCGGATAAGAACATTGAAGGAAAAGGATGGAGAGACTTCACATCAATAAGATGGATACTTGATCAAGAAATCTGAATCCTTCACGAAAACAAGGGTGGGAGGGTGGGAAAACACTGTTGAGAATGAAACGAACACCGTTGAGAAGAAATGATAATTGATCTTGCTGATGTTGAAATGATCGGATCCACTTGAAGAGAAAACATGCCGGTGAAAAGGATTTACATGACAATCTCGATTATCATGAGGGATTAGTATTCACATAGGAGTATGAGAACACTGTTTAGGAAAGGTATGGAATCAACATTTGACATTGAAGCAACTCGAATACCACAACTCAAAACAAAACAAAGGATTGGCTTGCAGAATAAGCCGGAACAAACATATGATAGAGATTTCGTCCGAAGTTTTCGTGGTGGGGCCTACACGGGCTCGATCGTACAGCACCACCATGTACAAGGCAGTGCACATGACATACGAAGCGTCCCCGAGTCGGCATAGCCAAGGACTCTTTAAGACACAACGAGACCACTGTAAAACCGACCGTGAATAGGCAGACCACTAGACGTTGAACCCCAATTTCATATCATACATCTGTCGGAAAGATATCCTAAGAGCTACTTGAATTCCCACTTATAAACTCCCGAAACTTTTCCGGTTATGCAATCAGGTGTTGGGGATACAGGGGAAGCATAATATCTCACCCAAAACTAGCAAATCCTACATCCAGTTGTATCCATCCTTCAACACATAACCAAGAAACCTTCGGAAATCATCTACCTCAACCTTCGAAAAGCATCTGTTATACGAGTTATGGAAATACTCCCGAACTCCCTCCCTAGTACTGGGTGGCGTCGAGGTTATCTCACCAACAACTGCATAAAAGAGATTTTCGATGTCGGTGAAACTAAACTCAGGTATTCCAGAACTGCAACGATAAAATTGTGACGACAACACCTCGGAACTCAACTCCCCGGGACACTGCCACAACCCCTAAATGACAGGAGGCACCAAGAACAATGTTCTCGTCACAAATTGATCGGAACGATTCCAAGATACCCGCGTGATCCTAAATTTTTTTTTTGTGAAATTTCAGAAGAGAAGAGTCAAAACTCTACGTCAGGATGCCTTACCAGAGCGATGAGGGGACTGGGGAGTAAAAACAATTCCTAAACTCTCCGATATATAATTCCTAAAAGACTCAAAACATTTTCTAGACTCAACTCGTCCGCTAATTCGATCAAGCAGTGGGGGCTCCTAAGGTCGGGGAAGGCTCTGATACCAACTTGTAACGCCCTCGATGTGGCTATATCTCCCACGTGTCGAAGCACGACTTAGAGGCACAACCACATTGAAAGCAATGTCACAAGTGAGGTAATCTTCGCAAACAACCCATGTAATACATAAGGGAAAGAGATACATAGTTGGCTTACAATCGCCACTTCACACAATTACATGAATAAAGCATTACAACATCAAATACAATCAAGGTCCGACTACGGAACCAAAATAAAAGAAGAACCCCAAAAGCGACAAGGTCCCCGATCGACCCCAACTGGGCTCCACTACTGATCAACTAGAACGAAACAACACAAAGGACAAGATCTTCATCGAGCTCCTCCTTGAGCTTGGTTGCGTCATCTGCACGGACTCATTGGTACCTGCAAGCTGGTTTTGGAAGTATCTGTGAGTCACGGGGACTCAGCAATCTCACACCCTCGCGATCAAGACTATTTAAGCTTATGGGTAAGGTAAAGGTATGAGGTGGAGCTGCAGCAAGCGACTAGCATATTTGGTGGCTAAACATACACAAATGAGAGCGAGAAGAGAAGGCAAAGCACGATCGAGAAACTATGATCAAGAAGTGATCCTAGAACAACCTACGTCAAGCATAACTCCAACACCGTGTTCACTTCCCGGACTCTGCCGGAAAGAGACCATCACAGTTACACACGCGGTTGAGGCATTTTAATTAAGGTCAACTTCAGGTTTTCTACAACCGGACATTAACAAATTCCCATCTACCCATAACCGCGGCCATGGCTTTCAAAAGATCATATCCCTGCAGGGGTGTCCCAACTTAGCCCATCACAAGCTCTCACGGTCAACAAAGGATATTCCTTCTAGCGGGAAGACCCGATCAGACTCGGAATCCCGGTTACAAGACATTTCAGCAATGATAAAACAAATCCAGCAACACCGCCCGAATGTGCCGACAAATCTCGATAGGAGCTGCACATATCTCATTCTCAGGGCACACTCAGATGAGCTCTCCATACAACTAAAACCAAACCTCGAGTTTCCCCAAGGGGGCGCTGCACAAGACTCTAGTTTGGACCAACACTCAGAGGAGCACTGGCCCGGGGGGGTAAAATAATGATGACCCTTGAGTCCGCGAAACCCAAGGGAAAAAAAGGCTAGGTGGCAAATGGTAAAACCAATGTTGGGCATTGTTGGAAGAGTTTTATTCAAGGCGAACTGTCAAGGGGTTCCCATTATTACCCAACCGCGTAAGGAATGCAAAATCCGGGAACATAACACCGATATGACGGAAACTAGGGCGGCAAGAGTGGAACAAAACACTAGGAAAAAGGCCGAGCCTTCCACCCTTTACCAAGTATATAGATGCATTAATTAAATAAGAGATATTGTGATATCCCAACAAAATATCCATGTTCCAACATGGAACAAGCTCCAATCTTCACCTGCAACTAACAACGCTATAAGAGGGGCTGAGCAAAGCGGTAACATAGCCAAACAACAGTTTGGTAGGACAAGGTGGTTAGAGGCTTGGCTTAACAAAATGGGTGGCATGATAAGCAAGTGGTAGGTATCGCAGCATAGGCATAGCAAAAGAGCGAGCAATTAAGCAAGCAAAGATAGAAGTGATTTCGAGGGTATGGTCATCTTGCCTGAAATCCCGCAAGGAAGAAGAACGAGTCCATGAAGAAGGCAAACGGACGTTGTCGAACGAATCCTCACAACACGACATTACCGGATTACCGAGAAGAAGTACACCAGAAAGAAAGCAAACAACATAGTAAACAACCACAACATAAGCATGGCACGATGCGCAAACAAGTATGATGCATGTCCAGTTTAATGAGGCATGGCATGGCAAAGTGCACAAACAATCTTATAAATTAAGTGGAGCTCATTATGCAACAGAGTTGCATATTGACGAAAACACCACATTCAAGTTATTAGTTCGATCTCGTTTATGTACCCAACAATATTAAATGTTGTTAAACATGGAAAGAGGGTGAAGCAAAGTAAAACTACCTATCTAGTCAAGTTTAAATGAGGCCGGAAGCAACGAACAACAATTCCGGTAAATCCCCATATGCATATATTAGGTTTGGTACTGTTCTGCCCTAAACACAATTTCAGAGTTGTTAAACATGCAAAGTGATGCCACCATGTTAAACTAGGCATTTTTCTACCCCATTTACATATAAAGATTATTTAAAATGGAGCTACGGTTATTTAGTTATGAATTAAAGCATTTTACGGATGCAAGTTTTGAAAAACAAGATGATGCAATGCACATGATGACATGACAAGATGCGACACACAAGCAAATGACAAGGCAGCAACAACGAAACACCGGAAGACACCTGGCGCAACGGTCTCGGGTGTTACACGGAGGGTCCAAGAAGGGAAGGACTCTCCTTCCGGACAGTTCCACCGCCGCCGATGAAGGCGAAGGCGAGTGGTTGCCTAGGGTCAAGCCCCCGGGGAGATCGTAAGTATTTGGATACCAAAGTAACCCATATGATTCCTTTGTCGCACTGCTTTCCCTAGTCACTGAACATAATTACGCAGGCCGCCACAAGCCAATATCGAGGTATCATCGGACGGCTCCCTGGGCTCGTCGGACATGGATAGCGATCCAGTCCCAACCGCCACCTCCCCTCATCCTGCCGACGGCGCCGAGGTGTTGTCTCAAGAGGCACCAGATCGAGGGGAGACAGTCCCGGAGGCGCCTCAAGGCGACCTTCCGGACTCCGGGAGCCGCGGGGACGGGGCCCCCGAGAGCTCCGAGTTCGGCCCTCAGCCGAACACCGTGCTGGACCCTCCAGCGGTTCCGGACTTGGGCAGGCGGCCTCCTTCTAAGAGGGGCAAAACGCCTGTGCCGGTGACCTCTGTCCATCCAGAGGCACCGGAAAATCTGCTGGAAGCGCTTCGCAGCGCTTCCATCAACGAGGAGCACCGCACTATCATGAGTGCGGTGATCCAGAAGGTTCAGTCCGCCAAGAGCGGATTGACTGAAGCCTGTGCCAGCCTTCTAACAGGCTTTGAGGTAAGTGTGTTTAAAATGTAGTAGAAATATTACCGCATAGACAGTAGCCTCTGATGCTTTGTTCGGTGTTCACAAAGAAAAGCCGAACAGAGGATCAAATAATATCGCAAGAGTCTAATATAAGTATGTCAATATGGATATGCAGGCTTCGCTGCTGGCGTCCGCCGCACTAACTGCGGAGGTCGCCGTACTGAAGCAGGACCTCAAGGGGTCCAAGAAAGAGCTCGGCCTTGCCAAGAGGCAGCTCAAGGAGAACAAGGGTAAGTAATACCCCGTCTATAGATATGTATATATAAAAAAGGACGCGATTGCAAAATGACAGGATCATTGTATGTTTGCCAGGGGCCATGACCGAGGTGGCGACCCTGAAGCAAGCGCTGGCCAAGGCCGAAGATACAGCGGCCAAGGAGCGCACCGAGTGAGAGAAGCACGAGGCTCGGGTGGGCGAGGTGCAGCAAGAGCTCCAGGCTCTCGTGACAAAGCACGAGGCGTTGGAGCTTGACTCGAAGACGCGAGAGTCTGAGCTTGCCGCGGCCCTTGAGAGCGCAAAGAGTGCCAAGGCCGAGGCCCAGAAGGCCCTCCAAGAGATCAACGCAATGAAGAAGATAGCGGCGGGTAAGGCTTTCTATATGCAAAGCAAGCATGTAAAAGTAAATTACCGATTACTTACCCGGATCCGGAGCTCTTCAGGAGTATTCGCAGATTTGCCCCACAGTGTGTCCGATGCCGCACAATTTTACCAGGCTGAGGACGGAAGCTCGACGGAGAAGATGTTCTGGTCTCAGTATGCTGAGGCCGAACATCCGGTGCCAATGAGCGACCAGCTGAAGCAAATGGTCGAGCTACATAAGGCGGCCGATCAGGCCATGAAGAGCTTTATAGTCCGGTTGTGGCCTGGCGACGCCCTTCCGAACAGCTTCTTCGGCCTGGTGAGTCGGCTCGTGGATGCTTGCCCGCAGCTGGAGGTCATCAAGCGATCTGTCTGCATTGAAGGTGCACGCCGGGCTTTCGCCCGTGTAAAAATGAAGTGGGTCAAGCTAGACGCCGTGAAGCTGATCAAGGAGGGGCCGCCGGAGGGCAAGGAGCACCGCCACCCCGAGATGTACTACGAGGGTGTTCTGCCGGGTGCCCGTCTTATCGCGGATGAGTGTTCAAAATATGTAATATTTGAGTAAACTCGCTCGTTTCATCATGTATTTATGAAAACATGTTTCATATGCTCTATGCAACGCTTGTTTGAATTTAAAATATTACCTTCTGTTTGGCTGTTTATCCAATCTGAGAGATGGCTAGTCCTCGACTTCTGCCCCCATGCCATGAGTGCTGGGGTGTTCGGGATAAACCTGAGCACTCTTGTTCCCATGTTTGGGTCCTTTGAGGGAGGTGCTCAGCACAAAGAACAAGGCAAAAATAATGCTTTATCACTCTCACTTAGCCATAGAATTCTATAATTTTAAATTTCGGCAAAGCCCCTGGTATTCGGAAGGCCGAATTCGGGGTGCGATACACGCCTGTAAGCCGGACAGGGCCGGCCCCTCGCCCAAAGCGGCATAAGTCTTTAGGGACTCGAAAAACCTCGCCGAACAGCGACCAGTCTCCCGCCTTATCATGACAGTCAGTTTTAGCTTTCTCTACTGAGGTGCTCAGCCCGGCAGAACCAGGGCACAATCGCAGTAGTTCTCCTAGCGCTACCGATAGAGCGGAACGTAAGGTACCAAAACATAGGAGCCGGGCAAACCCAACATTTGACCAAAGACATGATTCGGAGCTGATGCATATAGTGTTATAAGTTCGGGGTGCCGCACTTGTGAAAGTGTTCGGACTTTTCACACCGCATTGTGGGGTACGTAAGCCCCTGGTGTATTGGTCGTACCAGAGTGTACGGTTGCAAGGCGTCATTAATGAACACATAGATATACATATATATATAACAAGAATGCAATAATAGTCGTAATGTCATGCATTGTTTATTGAAAAATTGCGTTAAAGCAGAGTGATACAGATAGTGCGATAAGCAAAGAGTAGGACTATGTCCCTTCCAAGGGAAAGCTGAGGAATGATATGAAATCGAATATTTCGCTCGTTACTGTAATCAACCTGGGAATTCTGTGGTATAACGTAGCTGTCTGCCTCCTTGGTTGCTACATCATGTGTTCGGCAATAGTGCCGCCGGACAGTATTTCAAGAGATTAAGGTCCTGAAAGAAAAAGAAAAATAACCAAACGGGAAGCCCCTAGTGCGGTTTAGGCCACGTTTTGGGGCGTGACGCAGTTGTGCCCCCCTCCCCACCTGTGCCCATGGTATTTTTAATGCGTAATTATGTACGCGTGCCACAAATATCGCCGTTGGGCTGGGATTGGGGGGGCGCCGTATTGCTACGCTAGCTCAGATCGCGCCAGGCGGTCTATTTGTTGATTGCCCCGAGCGCGCTTGAAGGTGTCCAGGCTTTGAAACGCCGAACTGGTTGATTTCCTTGAGAGGCTGCTTTGCGCTTCTGCTGCGAGGGCCACGGTGTGCTCCTCTGTTCGGAGAGAGCGCTCTGTGTTTCCATTGACTGTAATAACTCTGCGAGGTCCTGGCATCTTGAGCTTGAGGTATGCATAATGCGGTACCGCATTGAATCTAGCAAATGCGGTTCGCCCGAGCAGCGCGTGATAACCACTGCGGAACGGGACTATATCAAAGATTAACTCTTCGCTTCGGAAGTTATCCGGGGATCCGAAGACCACTTCCAGTGTAATTGAGCTTGTGCAATGGGCTTCTACACCTGGAATGACACCCTTAAAGATCGTTTTTGTGGGTTTGATCCTTGAGGGGTCTATACCCATTTTGTGCACTATGTCCTGATAAAGCAGGTTCAGGCTGCTGCCGCCGTCCATAAGGACTCGAGTGAGGTGAAATCCGTCGATGATTGGGTCTAGGACCAGTGCGGCAAATCCGCCATGATGGATACTAGTGGGGTGGTCCCTGCGATCGAAGGTGATTGGACAGGAGGACCAAGGGTTGAACTTTGGGGCGACTGGCTCCAACGCATGTACGTCCCTGAGCGCACGCTTCCGCTCCCTCTTGGGGATGTGGGTTGCGTATATCATGTTCACCGTCCGCACTTGCGGGGAAACCTCTTCTGTCCTCCAGTGTGCGGCTGCCGGGGCTCCTCCTCGTCGTCGCTATGCGGCCCCTTGTCCTTGTTTTCGGCAATTAACTTGCCAGCCTGCTTGAACACCCAACAATCCCTGTTGGTGTGATTGGCTGTCTTGTCTGGGGTGCCGTGTATTTGACACGAGCGATCAAGTATACGGTCCAAGCTGGACGGGCCCGGCATACTTTGTTTGAATGGCTTTTTCCGCTGACCGGGTTTAGAGCCTTTGAATCCGGAATTGACTGCCGTATCCTCAATATTTTCGCTGTTAATGCGGCGCTTATGCTTGTTGCGACGTGACCTGCTATTGCCGTCCTTGGTATCTGAGGTACCATGGTTCTTTGATATGTTATTACTGCGAGCCAGCCAGCTGTCTTCTCCCGCACAAAAGCGGGTCATCAGCGTCGTGAGAGCTGCCATAGATTTCGGCTTTTCCTGACCAAGGTGCTGGGCTAGCCACTCGTCTCGGATGTTGTGCTTGAAAGCCGCTAAGGCCTCCGCATCCGGACAGTCGACGATTTGATTTTTCTTTGTAAGGGACCGAGTCCAGAATTGCATGGCTAACTCTTCTGGCTGCTGAATTATGTGGCTCAAGTCATCGGCGTCTGGTGGTCGCACATAAGTGCCCTGAAAGTTGTCAATGAATGCGGCTTCCAGATCTTCCCAACAGCTAATGGAGTCCGCTGGCAAGCTGTTAAGCCAATGCCGCACTGGTCCTTTGAGCTTTAGTGGGAGGTATTTGATGGCGTGTAAGTCATCACCGCGGGCCATGTGGATGTGGAGGAGGAAGTCCTCAATCCATACTGCGGGATCTGTTGTGCCGTCATATGATTCAATGTTTACAGGTTTGAAACCTTCTGGGAATTGATGTTCCATTACTTCGTCTGTGAAGCATAAAGGGTGTGCGGCGCCTCTGTATTGGGCTATATCTCGACGCAGCTCGAATGGGTCTTGCCCGCTGTGTTCGGCCCGGCCGGATTTGCTTTTACTGTATCCGACGTGACGTTTGTCGTCTCGCAGAGTGGTGCGCCCTCGTGATCCGTATATCGATCTTGAATGCTTTGCCTTGTCCTCCAATATGTCTCACAGATCTGGCGTATCTCCCCATGCCTTTTTATTTGAATGACGTTGGGGTGGAGGCTTAGCTTTTGGCTGGAATGCCTCTCTATCGCGGCCACGAGGTGGCCGATCAGCCGTATCATACGCTTCTTCCTCTAGTCGGGGTAGTAACCTACGCCTTGGGTAACTCTTGGAGGGGCGCTCGAGTTTATATTCCTCGGCCGCGAGGACTTCAGTCCATTTGTCAGCTAGCAGATCTTGATCAACTTGAAGCTGCTGCTGCCTTTTCTTCAGGCTATTTGACGTGGCCATAAGCCGGCGCTTGAAGCGCTCTTGTTCGAGGGATCCTCTGGTATGGCGAATTCATCGTCACCGAGGCTTGCCTCGTCTTCGGAGGGGGGATGTAATTGTCATCCTCCTCCTCTCCATCTGCCGCTCTCTCAGGAAAGCTGGTCCTTCATCCTCCTGCTCTAAATCTTGCTGGAGGGGATTGTTGTTGTCTTCGGCACTATCCGGAGTGTTATTATCTCCTGTGCCGGTATCACCACTTTTGCTTTGGCGGGACTTAGAGCGGCGCCACTGACGTCGACGCTTGGGTTACTTCTTGGAGGGGTCATCCTCCGCTATCTCATCGTCGTTGCCTTCGTTGGATGCATCCACCATGTATATGTCATATGACGAGGTGGCTTTCCAGTGCCCTATAGGCGCTGGTTCATGTTCGTCTCCTACATCGTTGTCCATACCATCGATGTCTTCGGAGTCAAAGTCGAGCATGTCGGTTAAATCATCGACAGTGGCTACAAAGTGGGTGGTGGGTGGGCGTCGAATTTCTTCGTCGTCCTCATCCCAATCCTGTTGGCCATAACCCGGCCAGGGCTCCCCTGACAAAGAGAGAGACCTTGGTGAATTCAGAATGTCGCCGAAGGGCGAGTGCTGAAAGATATCTGCGGCGGTGAATTCCATGATCGGCGCCCAATCGGATTGGATTGGCAGGGGCGCGGATGGTTCGGAGTCCGGGAAAGAGTCCGACACCTTGGAGTCACGGGCTGCGCAGAGGGTTAGGCAGGTGTTCGGCTCGATCGCCATTGAGACTGCAGCCCCTGAGGCAGTGTCTAACCACCCGTCCTCGTTTGGCGCAGTTGGCTCCGAACTAAGGGTCGGAGCTGATGCGGGTGTGGCCTCTGGGGTGCTGTTCGGCGGCAGAGCTAGGTCATACCCATCGCGACAGTGCGGCGCACCCGGCTGTGGCTCGAATCCGTCGAAGATCAAGTCTCCACGGATGTCGGCCGTGTAGTTCAAACTTCCAAATCTGGCCTGATGGCCAGGGGCATAGCTTTCAATCTGCTCGAGATGGCCAAGCGAATTAGCCCGCAGTGCAAAGCCGCCGAATACGAAGATCTGTCCGGGGAGAAAAGTCTCACCCTGGACCGCATCGCCATCGACGATAGTAGGAGCCATCAAGCCTAACGTCGACGACACAGAGGAACTCTCAACGAGAGCACCAATGTCGGTGTCAAAACCGGCGGATCTCGGGAAGGGGGTCCCAAACTGTGCGTCTAGGCCGGATGGTAACAGGAGGCAGGGGACACGATGTTTTACCCAGGTTCGGGCCCTCTTGATGGAGGTAAAACCCTACATCCTGCTTGATTAATATTGATGATATGGGTAGTACAAGAGTAGATCTACCACGAGATCAGAGAGGCTAAACCCTAGAAGCTAGCCTATGGTATGATTGTATGTTATGATTGTTGTCCTATGGACTAAAACCCTTCGGTTTATATAGACACCGGAGAGGGTTAGTGTCGGTGTCAAAACCGGCGGATCTCGGGTAGGGGGTCCCGAACTGTGCGTCTAGGCCGGATGGTAACAGGAGGCAGGGAACACTTTGTTTTACCCAGGTTCGGGCCCTCTCGATGGAGGTAATACCCTACTCCTGCTTGATTAATATTGATGGTATGGGTAGTACAAGAGTAGATCTACCACGAGATCAAGGATGCTAAACCCTAGAAGCTAGCCTATGGTATGATTGTTGTGTATGGAGTTGATTGCCTACGGACTACAACCCTCCAGTTTATATAGACAACGGATAGGGTTAGGGTTACATAGAGTCGGTTACAATGGTAGGAGATCTTGAATATCCGCATCGCCAAGCTTGCCTTCCACACCAAGGAAAGTCCCATCCGGACATGGGACAAAGTCTTCAATCTTGTATCTTCACAGTCCAGGAGTCCGGCCGAAGGTATAGTCCGGCTACCCGAACACCCCCTAATCCAGGACTCCCTCAGTAGCCCCTGAACCAGGCTTCAATGACGACGAGTCCGGCGCGCAAATTGTCTTTGGCATTGCAAGGAGGGTTCCTCCTCCAAGTCCTTCATAGAAGATTGTAAACACCAAGAGTAGTGTTCGGTTCTGCAAAATAAGCTTCCACATATTGCCATAGAGAGAATAATATTAACACAAATCAAATCTGCCGACGTATTCCGCAGTGCGTCATCACACTACGGCCAAGTCCTTTACTCGAATCGTTTTTACTTTTCCACCTCAGCATGTTTTGCGAGGCTGTTTCCTTGGCACGTCTTGTCAAAGCAGAGATCGTGTACCCCCTTTACGGGATTCTCATCAATACGGACGTGGGTAACCCTAACCGCGCCATTTACCATGGCGCTTGGGAGGCAAGTGAGTTTTATTAGGCAGGTGGGGACGCATAACCGCATCCGCCCATATAAGGGGATAAGGATCCGCCCTTTTTACCTACGCCTTCTTCCTCCTTTGCCTACCCATCTCCTGCGCACTCGAGCTCCAGCGCCCAAGCCCGCACTTCCCACCTCAACCTTCTCCAGCAATGTCCGGAGCGGGAGGCATGTGGATGGTCTCCTCCGTCAAGGAGGGCGACGTCAAAAAGCTTAGGAAGGCCGGATATTTGTCCAAAGACATCGCGCACCGGCTTCCCGAGAAGGGGCAGCTCCTCCCCACCCCAAGGCCCCATGAGAGGGTAGTATTCCTTCCCCACTTCCTCCGCGGACTGGGTTTTCCACTTCACCCATTCGTCCGGGGGCTCATGTTCTACTACGGCCTGGATTTCCACGAATGGCCCCGAACTTCATCCTCAACATCTCGGCGTTTATTGTCGTGTGCGAGGCTTTCCTCCGCATCCGCCCCCATTTCGGCCTCTGGCTCAAAACCTTCAACGTCAAGCCCAAGGTGGTGTGCGGCAGCCAGGCGGAGTGCGGAGGAGGCATGGCAGGCAAGATTGCCAATGTCCTGTGGTTCGAGGGCTCCTTTGTAGAGACCCTAAAGGGGTGGCAAGCCGGGTGGTTTTACATCACCGAGCCACGCGATCCGAAATGGATCACAGCCCCCGAGTTCCGATCCGGACCCCCCACGCGGCTCATGTCCTGGAAAGAGACGGGCCTATCATGGGGTAACGAGGAAGAGGTGACTGGACTGAAGACATGCATCCAGTCCCTAGTAAACAAGCCAATCAGGCTTGTAAATGTAGTCCAGGTCATGCTCGTTCGCCGAATCCTCCCGTGCCAACAACGAGACTTTACTCTGTGGGAGTTTGACCCGGCACAGCACCGAACCCTTAACAGGCTCTTTGACACGACGTATGAAGACGTCTGGAAGGCGCTAATCAAAGGTGCCAGGGCTCCCGCATCTGCTTCCGAGGACCGTGGATACAGCTCGCAGCGTCACGCTAGCAAGGTAAGCTATCTTCACCTTTTACAGGATGTTCAGCTTTTTTCATAGTTTAACTCTATGCGGGATCTAAACTCCCTTACCTTTGACAAGCTTGGTGGGCGATATCCGGACCGATTAACTGTCTGGCTCCTCTGCCCGAAGACCCAGCCCCAGCTCTACTAGTGAAGCTGCTGGCTCCGGCGCCTTATGTGGTGCCGGAAAAGAAGGCCAAGAAGAAGAAGACCACGGGGAATCGAAAGAGTGCCCGTAACGTGGTGGGGTCGGACTCGTCATCCGACGAGTCCAAGACGCACTCCTCCCGTGGAGACGAGGAGGAGGAAGAAGAAACCTCTCCCCCTGCAGCGGGGGGAGGAAAGAAGAGTAAGGCCGCCCCAATAGGGGGGCGAAGGGTCCAAGAAGAGGAAAACCCCTCCGCCGGACTACGCCCCCGACGCCGACGAGGATGAAGAGGAGTGGCCAGACAGGGCCAGGCGTCCGGCGAAATCGTAAGTGTTCGAATACCAGGGTAACTCATGATATTCCTTTTGTTGCACAGCTTTCCCTAATGTCGAATATAATCATGCAGCCCGCCCCGGGCCGAACTCAACGAGTCGTCGAGCGGCTCCCTGGATTCGTCGGACGTGAACTCAGTTCCGCTCGTTGTCTCCCCCCGCACTGCGGACGACGTCGAAGTGGCGTCGCGACAAGCTCTGGGGCAAGAGGAGGTGGTCCTGGAGGAGCCGCAAGGCAACCTCCCGGACTCCAGGAGTAAAGGGGACAAGACCCCCCAGGGCTCCAAGTCCGGCTTTGAGCCGGACCCCGTGCCGAAATCTTCAACAATTCGGGACCGTGGCAGGCGAACTCCTTCCAAGGGGAGCAAGCCTTCTGAGCCGGCAGCCTCCGTCCAACCGGAGGCGCCGGACAATCTACTGGAGGTGCTTGAAGGCGCCTCCATCGACGAGGAGCACCGTACTGTTATGAGTACGGTGATCCAGAAGGTTCAGTCCGCCAAGAGTGGACTGAGTGAAGCTTGTGCTAGCCTCCTAACAGGCTTCGAGGTAAGTAAAAGATATGTAAAAATATTACCGCATAGACAGTAGCCCCTGATGCTCTGTTTGGTGTTCGGAAAGAAAAGCCGAATAGAGGATCTAGTAAATTTCGCAGGAGTCTAACAAAAAGAGTCAATATGCGTATGTAGGCTTCGCTGCTAGCCACCGCCGTACTGACTGTGGAGGTGGGTGCCCTGAAACAGGGACTCGAGCGGACCGAGCAAGAGCTCGGCCTTGCCAAGCGGCAGCTCGAGGAAAAAGAAGGTAGGAAATACCTTATAGAAAAAGTGCCTATAGAGAGGCGTGATTGCAAAAAATAACAGGATTGCACTGCTTATTATAGGGGCCACAACTGAGGTGGCGACCCTCAAGCAGGCCCTGTCCGAGGCCGAAAAGAAAACGGCCGCGGAGCGCACCGAGCGAGAGAAACTTGGGGCTCAGGTCGGCGAGGTGCAGCAAGAGCTTCAGGCTCTCATGAAAAAACATGAGAGTTTGGAGCTTGAGTCAAAGACCCAAGCGTCCGAGCTCGCGGCGGCCCTTGAGACTGCCATGTCTGCCAAGGCCGAAGCCCAAAAGGCCCTCCAAGAGTTGGAGGAGGTGAAAAAGATAGCAGCGGGTAAGGCATTCTTTATGCAAAGCAGAAATATAAAAGTAAACTACTTGTTACTTACCCGAATCCGGAGTTCTCCAGGGGCATTCGCAGATCTTCCCCGCAGCGTATCCGCCGCCGCCGCATTCTACTGAGCTGAAGAGGGCAGCTCGACGGAGAAGGTGTTCTGGTCTTAGTATGCTGAGGCCGGACACCCTGTGCCCTTGAGTGACCAGCTGAAATAGCTGGTCGAGCTCCACAAGGCGGCCGAACAGGCCATGAAGGGCTTCATATTTTCGGCTGTGGCCCGGAGGGGCCCTACCTGGGAGCTACTTCGGGCTGGTGCGGCGGCTGGTGGAGGCCTGTCCAAGGCTCGAGGTCATCAAGCGGTCCGTCTGCATCGAAGGAGCCCGTAGGGCCCTTGCCCGTGCGAAGGTGCACTGGGGTAAGCTGGACGGTGAGAAGCTTGTGAGGGACGGGCCGCCGGGGAAGGAGCATCGCAAGCCCGAGAACTATTACAAGGTTGTTCTTGCAGGTGCCCGCCTTGTGGCGGATGAATGTACCAAGGATGTAATTTTTGAATAAACTCGCTCGTTTTTATCCTGTGCGCTGAAAACTTGTTCATAGGCGCTTTAAGCAATGCTTGTTGAATTTAAAATATTATTTTCTGTGCGGCCGTTTATAAAAAAATTGAGAGATGGCCAGTCGTCGGCTTCTGCCCCCATGCCACTAGTGCTGGGGTGTTCGGGATAAACCTGAGCGCTCTTTTTCCCATAGTTGGGTCCTTCGAGGGAGGCGCTCAGCACAACGAACCATGCAATCGGACTATAATGCTTGAACACTCTCACTTAGCCATAGAACTTTATAATTTTAAATTTCAGCGAAGCCCCTAGTTTGGAAGACCGAGTTCGGGGCGCTATCCACGCCTTAGCCAGACAAAATCCGGCTCCTCGCTCGAAGAGGCATAAGTCATTAGGGACTCGAAAAACCTCTCGAACAGCGACCGGTGTCTCGCCTCATCATGACAGTCAGTTTTAGCTTTCTCCACTGAGGTGCTTAACCCAACTCAACCAGGGCACAATCGCAGTGGTTCTCCTAGTGCTACCTTAGCCGATATAGCGGAACGTAAGGCACCAAAACATAGGAGCCGGGCAAACCCAACTATTGACCCAAATCATGATTCGGAGCCGATGCATATAGTGCTATAAGTTCGGGGTGCCGCACTTGTGAAAGTGTACGGACTTCTCACACCATATTAAAGGGTACTGAAGCCCCTGGCGTACTTGCCGTACCACAGTGTACGGGTGCAACATGTCATTAATGAACATATATAAAAGAGAGTAATGCAAAAAATAGACAAAAGCTATGCATTGTTTATATAAAGGCTATTTATCAAAGCCGAACGATACAAATAGTGCGGTAAGCAAAAGATATTGGACTATTCAGTATGTCCTGACCAGGGGCAGGCCGCGGAATTGTATTTAAAACAGGTATACTGCTCGTAACAGAGACCACCTGGGAGTTCCATAATGCGGCATGGCTTGTCTGCCTCCCTGGATCTTGCATCGTTTGTGCGGCAGTCGAATTGCCGAACAGGTCGTCCGAAGTATGGAGTCCTGAAAGTAAGAAAAAATTAAAAAAAGAATCCGGCAGCCCCTAGTACGTTTTAAGCCATATTTTGGGCGTGCCGTTATTGTGCCCCTTCCCCTGTGCCCATGGTATTTCAAGGGCGTAGTTATGTACGCGAGGTACTGGTTTCGCTATGTCGCGAAAGCTGGGGTTGGGGCCGTATTGGTACGCTTGCTCAGAGTGTGCCAGGCGGTCCTGCTGTGGGTTACTCCGGGCGCGCTTGGCAGTGTCTGGCTTTTTAATGGCCGGACTGGAGAATTGCCTGAGAAGGCTACTTTGTACCTCCGCTGCGAGAGCCGCCGTATGCTCCTCCGTACGGAGGGAGCGTTCGGTGTTTCCGTTGACCGTAATTACTCCTTGAGGGCCTGGCATCTTGAGCTTGAGATATGCGTAGTGCGGCACCGCATTGAACTTTGCGAATGCGGTTCATCCGAGCAGGGCGTGATAGCCACTGCGAAACGGGACTATATCGAAGATTAACTCTTCGCTTCGGAAATTGTCCGGAGATCCGAAGACCACGTCAAGTGTTACTGAGCCTATATAGTTGGCTTCTACACCTGGTATAACGCCTTTAAAGGTCGTTCTTGTGGGCTTAATCCTTGAGGGATCTATGCCCATTTTCCGCACTGTATCCTGATAAAGCAGGTTCAGGCTACTGCCGCCGTCCATGAGGACTCTTGTGAGATGAAATCCGTCGATGATTGGGTCGAGAACCAATGCGGCGAAGCCGCCATGACGGATGCTAGTGGGATGGTCCCTTCGATCAAAAGTGATCGGGCAGGAGGACCATGGGTTGAACTTTGGGGCGACTGGCTCTATCGCGTATACGTCCCGTAGCGCACGCTTCCGCTCCCGCTTGGGAATGTGGGTTGCGTATATCATGTTCACCGTCCGCACTTGTGGGGGAAAGCCCTTTTGTCCATTGTTGCTCGGCGGCTTGGGCTCCTCGTCGTCGCTGTGCAACCCCTTGTCTCTGTTTTCGGCCCTTAGCTTGCCTGCCTGCTTGAACACCCAACAATCCCTGTTAGTGTGATTGGCTAGCCTTTCGGGGGTGCCATGTATCTGGCACAAGCGATCGAGTATTTGGTCCAAATTGGACGGGCCCTGAGTATTCTTTTTGAATGGCTTTTTCCGCTGACCAGATTTATAGCCTTTGAATCCGGCATTGACTGCCGTGTCTTCATTGTTGTCGCTGTTAACGCGGCGTTTTTGCTTATTCCGACGTGTCCTGCCACTTTTGTCCTTGGTATCCGAATTACCAGGGCTCTTTGATAAGTTGTTACTGCGAGCTAGCCAGCTGTCTTCTCCCGCGCAAAAGCGGGTCATGAGTGTCGTGAGGGCTGCCATGGATTTCGGCTTTTCCTGTCCCAGGTGCCGGGCAAGCCACTCGTCGCGGATGTTATGCTTGAAGGCTGCTAGGGCCTCTGCGTCCGGACAGTCGACTATCTGGTTTTTCTTTGTTAGGAACCGTGTCCAGAATTGTCTGGCCGATTCTTCTGGCTGCTGAATTATGTGGCTTAAGTCGTCGGCACCCGGCGGTCGCACGTAAGTGCCCTGGAAGTTGTCGAGGAATGCGGCTTCCAGGTCCTCCCAAGAACCGATTGAGTCTGCTGGCAAGCTGTTAAGCCAATGCCGGGCCGGTCCTTTAAGTTTGAGCAGGAGGTATTTGATGGCGTGTAGATCATCGCCGCGTGCCATGTGGATGTGAAGGAGATAATCCTCGATCCATACCGCCGGATCTGTTGTGCCATCGTATGATTCGATGTTTATGGGTTTGAAACCCTCTGGGATTTTATGATCCATTACTTCATTCGTGAAGCATAGCGGGTGTGCGGCGCCTCTGTACTGGGCTATATCGCGACGCAGCTTGGAAGAGCTATGTCTGTTGTGTTCGGCCCGGCCAGATTTGTTGTATCCAGAGTGAAGATCAATGTCACATGTCATAGGGCGCCTGCGCGATCCGTAGATCAATCTTGTTTGTCTTGCCTTATCCTCCAGTATGTCTCGCAGGTCGGGCGCATTTTCCCGTGCCTTAGTTGAGCAGCTTCGGGGCATGGCTTGGGTGGAGGGCCGAGAGGCCTCTCTGTCGCGGCCGCGAGGTGGCCGGTCTGCCATGTCATGTGCTGGTGATGTAGGTGCTTCCTCCTCTGATCGGGGTAGCGGCCTGCGCTTCAGGTAACTCTTGGAGGGGCGTTTGAGTTTATACTCTTCGGCCGCAAGGACTTCAGTCCATCTGTCAGTTAGCAAATCTTGGGCAGCTCTAAGCTGTTGCTGCTTTTTCTTGAGGCTGCTTCCCATGGCTAAAAGCCTGCGTTTAAAACGCTCTTGTTCGGCGGGGTCTGATGGTATGACGAATTCGTCGTCATCGAGGCTTGCCTCGTCTTCGAAGAGAGGCGTATAGTTATCATCCTTGACCTCTCGGTCTGCCGCTCTCTCATGAGGGCTGGCTTCTCCATCTTCTTGTGCCGAATCTTGCTGAGGTGGGTGTTCTTCAGTGCTATCCGGGGTAGTATTATCTCCTGTGCCGGAATCACCGTTTTTGCTTTGGCGGGATTTAGAGCGGCGCCGCTGACGCTGGCGCTTTGGCTGTTTCTTGGGGGCGTCATCCCCCACTGTTCCATCACCATCTCCATCTTTTGGAGTGTCCACCATATATATGTCATATGACGAGCTGGCCTTCCAGTGCCCTACAGGTGCTGGTTCCTGTTCGTCTCCTACATCGTCGTCCATGCCGTCGATGTCTTCGGAGCTGAAGTCAAGTATGTCGGTTAGATCGTCGACAGTGGCTACAAAGTGGGTGGTGGGTGGGCTTTGAATTTCCTCATCGTCCGTATTCCACCCTAGCTGACCGTAGTCCGGCCAGGGCTCTCCTGATAAAGAGAGAGACTTAAGAGAATTTAGGATGTCGCCAAAAGGCGAATGCTGAAAGATGTCTGCGGCGGTGAACTCCATTATCGGCACCCAATCGGATTCGATTGGCAGGGGCGCGGGGGGTTCGGAGTCCGGGGAGGAGTCCGGATCCTCGGAGTCACGGGTAGTGCAGAGTGCGGGGCTAGCGTTCGGCTCGATCGCCTCTGAGATCACAGCCCCTGAGGCAGCGTCCAACCGCTGATCCTCGATCGACGCAGTAGGCTCCGAATCAATGGTCGAAACAGATGCATATGCGGCCTCCAAGGCGCTGTTCGGCGGCAGAGCTATATCATGCCCATCGAGACAGTGCGGCGCGCTTGGCTGTGGCTCGAATCCATCGAAGATCAATTCCTCGTGGATGTCGGCCGTGTAGTTTAGGCTTTCAAACCTGACCTGATGGCCAGGGGAATAGCTTTCGATCTGCTCAGGTGGCCGAGCGAATTGGCCCGCAGAGCGAAGCCGCCGAAGACGAAGATCTGTCCGGGGAGCAAAGTCTCACCCTAGACTGCATTGTTGTTGATGATCAAAGGAGCCATCAGGCCTAAAGGCGACGACACAGAGGAACTCTCAATGAAAGCACCAATGTCGGTGTCAAAACCGGCGGATCTCAGATAGGGGGTCCCGAACTGTGCGTCTAGGCCGGATGGTAACAGGAGGCAGGGAACACTTTGTTTTACCCAGGTTCGGGCCCTCTCGATGGAGGTAATACCCTACTCCTGCTTGATTAATATTGATGGTATGGGTAGTACAAGAGTAGATCTACCACGAGATCAAGGAGGCTAAACCCTAGAAGCTAGCCTATGGTATGATTGTTGTGTATGGAGTTGATTGCCTATGGACTACAACCCTCCGGTTTATATAGACACCGGATAGGGTTAGGGTTACACAGAGTCGGTTACAATGGTAGGAGATCTTGAATATCCGCATCGCCAAGCTTGCCTTCCATGCCAAGGAAAGTCCCATCCGGACACGGGACGAAGTCTTCAATCTTGTATCTTCACAGTCCAGGAGTCCGGCCGAAGGTATAGTCCGGCTACCCGAACACCCCCTAATCCAGGACTCCCTCAGTTAGGGTTACACAAGGTCGTTTACAAAGGAGGAGATATCCATATACGTATTGCCTAGCTTGCCTTCCACGCCAAGTAGAGTCCCATCCGGACACGAGACGAAGTCTTCAATCTTGTATCTTCATAGTCTAACAGTCCGGCCAATGGAGATAGTCCGGCTGTCTGGAGACCCCCTAATCCAGGACTCCCTCAGTTGTCCAACTCAGCAAAAGGTTTTGACACTAGACACAATAATGTACTGACTGCAGGGCTCTCCAAAGACATGTAGCTGCGTGGTGTGGTCCAGCATCTATTGTAGTTTCTCAAGTTAGCATTGTCAGCGATGAGAGGGGATACATACAGACAGAGAAATAACACCTGATATGATTACTCTAACTTTCATACAACTGCTATTATCGGGCTTGGTAGTTAAGGCTAATGGATAAGGAGTTTCTCACAATGAGCCATGGACACAAACCTCCTTTGAGTTGTCTTCATGGATTCATTGATCAACACCAATGCACCCCTCCTACCTACCGCCTTGAAGGGTAGCCTTATCATTTGCCAATGACCCATAGTCTATCAATAGCCCCTGATGGGCATGCAATCTCATTCACTCCCACTTGAATAAACTCAAGTGGAGAAGCACACCCCTTTCATAGGACCACTTTTCTTTGGAGCTCTATTTTCGGGGTCCGATGGACCTCGTAAGGCTTGGATCGCTAATATTTAGGGAGTTCTGGAAAACGTTATGCCCTTGGCATTCTCTGAGACAAGTACATCTCTCGATGCCTCTCCTCACATAGGAGTAGGCCGCGCTCCCGCGAGGCGTCTGAACCTATTAAAAAAACATCCACGAGTCAAACTTGGTTGTGTACGCTGACCTTCTCTATAAGGACGACGTGCACACCTCCGCTCATATTATTCTTGACCAGTTACTAACGACACCATAGTCGAAAGTTATTTTCATAACAACACGTCTCATGACCATCTACATACGCGTAACTCAAGCGTACAAGCAAGATCCAACACATTACGACGATATTTTTATTCACTCGTACATAATTCATGTTACACAAACTAGCATCGTTTACACGATAATTCTAATGCATAGTTCAGCTTACACAAACCAATATTGCTTACACAAATAGTTCAAATACAGAGTTCATATTACAAAAGCCAACATTGCTTACACCAATAATTAAGAACAACCAAATATTGGCTTAAAAGTGTACCTAGTCAGATAGCTTTGAGATTAATTTGCGTGCCATGCATCGGTTGCAATGTCATCACGGTGTGCGGTGCATGCGTATATGAAGGTGCCAGCTCAAACTCAAAATGCTGAAGGATCATGCTTAGGGCCATCTTGGCTTCGAGCATTGCAAAGTTCTGGCCGATGCACACTTGTGGCCCAAAACCAAATGACAAGAAGGCGCCCGGATGCTTGGATGCCTTGGAAATCCCCTGGGAAAATCGGTCTGGTTTGAACTCATTGACATCACTTCCCCATATGTCTGGATCATGATTGATGAATAGAACTGGCACCTCGATGAACACGCCCGAGGGGTATCTGACACCTCCAATATCCATATCCTTATATGTTTTCTGGCTAAGAATTGTAGCCGATGGATAGAACCGAAGAACCTCGTGAAGGATCATGGTCACCTACAATTAGTGGAAAGAACAATCAACTATTTATACCCTTAAAGTCATGTTACCTTACGCAGTTGCGAAAACAAAATACATCAATTTCAGAAAATACTCACCGTTTTGAGTCGGCTAAGACCCTCGTACTCGGGTTTGTTCTTCCTAAATAAACCTAGGACCTCCTCCCTCGCAAGGTCTTGCCACTCTGGATGCATGCTTAGTACAATCATTGTCCACGTGAGCAGTACTGACGTTGTCTCCATTCCTACAAAGTAAAATAGCTTGCACTCCTCGATAACATCTTCCATTTCCATTCCTTGGCTAGGTTGGCCGTTCTCGTCCACGTCCTTCATATTTGACTCTAGCAACAAGCCTAGTAGATCATTTTCGGATTTTTCACCTTCTTTCATAGCTCGCATTCTCTTATTGATTAGACCTTGTAAAATTGATTCGACCTCCTTATTGTTTTTGCACATCTTCAAATTGTTTTTGGTGGACAAGAACCTGCGGCACATTAGGCAGGTCCCACAATGTAAAAAATTAGTGTAAGCAAATGGAAAGTATCTACTATATCACTAAGCTCCCTAGGGGTAAAAGACCTCAGAATCAATTGAGGTGTCCAATTGGAATTGGGTCACCCGATTTTGACCAAGTCAACAATTTCTCAAAGCTCTCGTTCAATTCTTCTATACTATACATGATGCTTCCTAATTTTTAAGTCCTCACAATTAATGAGGTCTTCAGTTTAGAACTTGCTCACCTGATTTTGACCGGGTCCATACTTTCTCAAGGATCTCTCTCATTTAATTATTTTAATTCACCATACTCCCTAATTTTGAAGCTATTTTATTCGATTGAGATATTGAAATTTGAAATTGGTTGGTTTACGATTTTGATCGGGCCAGCGAATTTTCAAATCAATCAATACCAACCGGCTAGAAAACATATGCACACACATTGATATTTAGTTGGCAGGCCACTAGTTGCACACACATATGCACAATTGATGCGGCAATATAGTCTAGTTGCACACACATTGATATTTAGTTGACAGGACTAGTTACACACATATATGCTCAGTTGGCATGGCAATATAGTCTAGTTGCACACACATTGATGTTTAGTCGGCAGGACTATTGCACACACATATGCTCAGTTGGCGCGGGAATGTAGTCTAGTTGCACACACATTGATGTTTAGTAGGCAGAAGGACTATTGGCACACATATGCTCAGTTGACGCGGCATGTAGTCTAGTTGCGCACATATTGTGTTTAGTTGGCAGGAGGACTAGTTCGTCGAAACATCCCCATGCGGGATCTACTTTTGAAGAGCACGTCGCGAGACTTTCAACGGTGAAAACAGATCTGAATTTCGACACGCGGTTTAGAAGATATATCTTTTATAATTTTGAAAACCAAAAATTAATACAAGAGACGAACATGAGGAACATTAATGCATCGGCATGCAAGCACTAGACGCATGCATGCACCGGCTGCCCAAACGGTGGGACAGGTGGTCGTTTCCTTTGTTTTCTTGTTCTGAACGTGAAAGAGACAGGTACTTACCTTATTTGACCGGCCGCTGGATTGCTCTACTGGGCAGCCGACCGCCCAGTAGACACGCCCATCTTTGTAACAACTAAAAAAGAATCTGTTATGACGAGCATATTAGGGGCTTAGCCCAGTGGGTTATAGCCCAAGTATCTTAATCATTATTAGGGGCTTAGCCCAATTATCTTATCGTATTAGGATTGTTTGCTTATGAGTCAAGTAAACCTCTTTATATAAGGAGAGGAGATATATCAATCGAATCAAGCAAGAAGCAATCAGTATTTGCTCGGCTTCCCTTAGGGAGCCGGGAGACCTAAACCCTAGCCGCCTCTTGCGTCCGCCGCCGTCGCACCAGCCGCAAGGACGGCGCCCAGCCACCGGCCGCCGCACAATCTCCTCTGACCTCCTCCCTCCTTCCCTTACAGGCTATGACCTAGACCGGGTGGCGCCTGGTCAGAGTACTCCGGGTAGGGACCCGTGAAGCCGGATGGCCCACCGGACTGCGGAAACGGGATCGGCTGCTCCGGAGCCATGGTGTAGACCGGCGATGGCGAAGACCCAGCCGCTCAAGCTGGTAGTGGCAACGGGGAGGCCTAAAACCGGACCTGATGTATCGGAAGGCCGGCTGGCGAGGATGCCCCTGAGCTGGGCAGAGGTGGCGCCGGTGGTTGCAGCATCGGCTGTGGAGGGTGGGCGGGTGTGTCGGTTGCGGCGGGGAAAGGCGGCTGCAGATGCCAGAGGGGAGCCACAGCTGGCGGCGGTGGCAGATGCCACAGATGATCCGCGACCGGAGTGGTCTCGCCGGGGTGCCCCGCCTGGAACGGCAGCAGCGGCAGCCCGGTGCAGGTCGGCGCGCCCTGGCCCGGCCACGGCAGCGCGGGGGGCCCGCCTGGAACGGCAGCAGCGACTGCCCGCTGTAGGCATGCGCGCCCTGGGACGGCCATGGCAGCATGGGGGAGCCCGCATGGAATGGCAGCAGCGGCTGCCCGCTGTAGGCAGGCGCGCCCTAGGACGGCCATGGCAGCGTGGGGTGGCCATAGGCGGCGATCGGCGCAGGCGGCGGAGGTGCGTACGGCCCGGCTATGTACGGTTGGTGCTGCTTCAGAAGGAGTCCCTGGACGGCCGTCATGAGATCCCTCAAGGTATTGGTATTGGTGACCTGTTCCGGCGTGAAGAGCGGTCGTTGGCGGCGCGGAAGTGATGGGGGCCGGGGGCGATGAGGAGCCCGCGGTGGTGACCGGGCCCGACAGTGTGGAGGCCTCGGCGGTGGTCATCGAGGCAGACGTCATCGACGCGATGGTCCTCGGCGCGGAGGTGGAGACGGGCAGCGGCGGCGATGGTGTTGACGAAGACATGATCGGACCCAAGTCTCTGGATACCAAATTGGTAGGAACTAGGGTTCTACCTGGTCTAGGGCGTAGTCTGTAAGGGAAGGAGGGAGGAGGTCGGAGGAGATTGCGCGGCGGCCGACGGTTGGGCGCCGTCCTTGTGGCTGGTGCGACGGCGGCGGACGCAAGAGGCGGCTAGGGTTTAGGTCTCCCGGCTCCCTAAGGGAAGCCGAGTAAATACTAGTTGCTTCTTGCTTGATTAGATTGATACATCTTCTCTCCTTATATAGAGAGGTTTACTTGACTCCTAAGCAAATGATCCTAATATGATAAGATAATTGGGCTAAGCCCCTAATAATGATTAAGATAATTGGGCCATAACCCACTGGGCTAAGCCCCTAATATGCTGGTCATAACAGGAACAATGGTCATAGTAAAAGTAAAAAATTAAGTCATATATCATGATTTATGTATGAAAGTCTTTATGCAAAATGTCTATGTGCTACCAATAGAAGTATTAAGTATTTGTAGGAAAGTAAGCCTGGTACTATGATGTTTTCAAACCGACGAAGGCAAAGGCCTCCAAAGAAAGCTTCATTCATACATAGAGTACCTTCGATAAAAATGTGATATGAACAACTCTCGGTTTATAACTATCTAAAAATGTGATTATTACTGAAATTGGTAATGTTTTGCATAAATAGATGTGCCATGATTTTCTGTCATAATTATGCAATTTTAAATGAATAAAACAACCATGAAAGTTGCATGCATCATAGAGACTGTCTATATCAAAATGTGATATGTTTAGAACTTAAATGTTAACATCTAGCCCGTGCACCCGCACGGGTTGATGACTAGTGTAGAAAGTTGCATGTGTTTCCAAGAGAATTCTGAAGTGAAACAAGTTGTGTGAGTTCTTTGCCCACCTCAAAATTGTATTAAAAAGAATGGTATCCCTGATATTGCATATTCTTCTATAGACTTTGGTGCAAAAATATGACTACATATGTTCTTTAAATGAAATGCACAAGCTCTGCTTGCACCTTTGAATTGCATATTGTCTACTATACTTAGGTTGTATTGGATTGTTTTTCTTTGCATGAATGGAAATTATCATTTTTTCACTGAAGTGCAGAAGTTTTTGCATCCCCCCCCCGGCGCGCGCGCAAAGGACCTTCCGCAATACCCAAACCCCCAACCACCGGGAAAATTCAGCATTGTTGTTATGATGCTTAAGCTCTGTGGCTCCATTGTTTTAGCAAATTAGAAACGTGGCAGTGGCTCCTCTCTGAAGTGTGCCTTTGCTCCATCACATGGGTTTCAGATCCAAATGTAACATTCCACTTCCACCCCAAGAGCCCAGCAGGGCTGGCCCTAGCATTATGGAGACCCTAGTGTGAATGTTGAATAATGGATTAACAACTATAACTGAACAATGGGTTAACAACTATAATTGGGTTTCATCATATTCTTCTGTAACTATAACTGAGTAGCATTATGGAGATCGATAAGAGTAGAGTGCAAATTCATAATTATAGAGAGCAGATTGGGCTATAAGTAGTACAACCAGGAATTACAGTTGGAAGCGAGATTAACAACGCGTGAGTTTAGAGGAACAATATTTAGTTAGAACTGGGTTGTATAGTAATGACGAGGCTATTCGAGCCGTTCATCTTGACTTGCATCTCTGCTTGACCATGACTGTCCTTAATTGAATCACTCATTGTAGTCCTTTTTTAGATGGGTAAAGGGAGATTCTATTACTTAAGGAGGCAAATAAGCCAAACTCAATTTTACAATGTCTTTCAGACCCGAACCAGCCACATCGCGGTGCGAGGGGTACTATGCATGTAGGCAGCTAGTGCGTTACTAACTTTATTCTGCGAATAGCTAACATGCATAATAGAGATGTCCCTAGTTTCAACTGCAATCATCCTCTGAATCTCCTCCACGAGCACTCGGTATCACAATCGGTCCACCGACCGGGCACACTGTCGTCTTTCTTTGACACCTGCTTCAAGGTATCTTTCATAAAGTCTTCATGACGGTGAGGGTAGAGACAAAGGAGGAAGAGGAGGAGGAGGGAGGCAACGGGTAGGGTTTGGCCCATGTCATCATCAGTGGGACGACTCGAGCGTAGCATTTTCATTGCATTGATAATATTCATCTATTTAGTATGGCTATGAATATCCTACAACTTAAGCAAATGCACTAAAAAGGTAAATGACTATATTGTACTCCCCCCGTCCCAAAATACTTGTCAGAGAAATGGATAAATTGGATGTATCTATAACTAAAATAAGTCTAGATTCATCCATTTCTCCGACAAGTATTTTCGGACGGAGGGAATACATAATTACATTTCCATATGGCACACAGTAATACTCATGATTTTGCTGAATCAATGAAAAGCCGCACATGAATCTACTCTCATTTACTAAGAGTGTGTGTCCTTATGACATTGACATAGTCTTCAAGATAAAACTTTAACCATCATTTTAAATAGAAATTAACCATGTTAAAATTTTCCTTAAAGAATGCCACAAAATATATTTCGTAGAGATCTAGTAATGACCATGCAGCCTTTGCAGACTTCTTGTGCCAGTAGTAAAAGAACAAGAGCAGCAACACACAACTAATCAAGGAAATGAAAACAAGGGCCAACTCAACTAAAGGCTTTACAGACACCCAAGCATTGCCGAGGCAAAACTGCTAATTCTTGTGAGTATCTTGCAGGTGCTTTGCAATATTAGTCACAAGTAATAACAAAATAAAGTTTCTAAACATACAGACTTACAGTTTCACCAGTAAAGCAAAAAGGACACCAACATACCAAGAAAAAAAATAAGGTTTGTCCAACTCAACAAATGGCTTTGACACTACACACACAATAATGCACTGATGATACGTCTCCAACATATCTATAATTTTTGATTGCTCCATGCTATATTATCTACTGTTTTGGACATTATTGGGATTTATTATCCACTTTTATATTATTTTTGGAACTAACCTATTAACCAGAGGCCCAGCCCAGAATTACTGTTTTTTTTGCCTATTTTAGGGTTTCGAAGAAAAGGAATATCAAACGAAGTCCAAACGGAATGAAACCTTCGGGAACGAGATTTTCTCAACAAATAAGACCCAGGAGACTTGGACCCTACATCAAGGCACAAGAGAGGAGGCCACGAGGTAGGGGGCGCACCTGCCTACCCCAGGCGCGCCCTCCACCCTCGTGGGCCCCCTGTTGCTCCACCGACGTACTCCTTCCTCCTATATATATCCACGTACCCCCAAACGATCAGATACGGAGCCAAAACCCTAATTCCACTGCCGTAACTTTCTGTATCCATGATCAGATACGGAGCCAAAACCCTAATTCCACTGCCAAAACCCTTTCTGTATACATACAAAGAAACAACACATCATATGATCTCTCTAACTTTCATATAACTACTACTATCAGACTTGGTAGTTAAGGGTAATGGATACGGAGTTTCTCAGAATGAGCCATGGTCACAAACCTGTTGGGAAACGTTGCATGGAAGACAATAATTTCCTATGCACAAGCAAGATATATCCATGGAGATGCATAGCAACGAGAGGGGGAGAGCATCTACATACCCTTGTAGATCCTTATGCGGAAGCATTTATCAACGCGGTTGATGTAGTCGTACAACTTCATGTTCTGTTCCGATCAAGCAACGAACGCACGGCACCTCCGCGTTCAGCACACGTTCAGCTCGATGACGTCCTCACTTCTCAATCCAGCAAGAGGGGCGAAGTAGTAGATGAGTTTCAACAGCATGACGGTGTGGTGACGGTGGTGGTGAAACTATTTTCGCAGGGCTTCTCCAAGCACAACCGATTAGAGCAGAGGATGAAATAGAGGGAGAGTGGTGCCAGCACACGGCTTGGTCAATCGTGGTGTGTTCTAGGGGCTAGCCCTGCTCCTCTATTTACATGTTGAGCCTTGGGGTTGTTACTTGGAGAGAGGGCATCCCCAAAATAGGTTTGGAATGCAAGGAAGAGTCCTTCTCGGACTCCAGGGCTAAATGCCATGGTTCCCGACGTTTACGTAGACGCCACGGTCCCCGGCTTCTAACCTAGGGGTAGATGCCATGAACCCTAGTGTCTAGCCCCTGCCTTCCATACAACTTCTTTATGCACCGACCTAAAGCTTCATGGGCTTTACCCCTTGGCCCAACCAAAGTGTCCTGGCACCAGAAAATTTATGAAAACATCTGAAACCCTTCCGATGAATTGCGGAACCCTTATAGAGACCAAACACTATCATCCTATATATATATATATATCAATTTTTACCACCGGACCATTTCGAAGCTCCTCGTCATGTCTGTGGTCTCATGCGGGACTCCGAACAACATTCGGTCACCAACATACATAACTCATATAATATTATACCGTCAACAAACATTAAGCATACGGACTCTACGGGTTCAAGAATGACATAGACATGACCGAGACACTTCTTCGGTCATTAACCAATAGCGGGACCTGGATGCCCATATTCGTTCCTACATATTCTACGAAGATCTTTATCAGTTGAACCTTTATGACAACATACGCAGTTCCCTTTGTCTGTTGGTATGTTACTTGCCCGAGATTCAATCGTCGGTTCTCCATACCTAGTTCAATCTCGTTACTTACTCTTATCGTAATCAATCATCTTGTAACTAACTCCTTTGTCACTTTGCTTGCAAGCTTCTTATGATGATGTATTACTGTCGGTGTCAAAACCGGTGAATCTCGGGTAGGGGGTCCCGAACTGTGCGTCTAAGGCGGATGGTAACAGGAGGCGGGGGACACGATGTTTACCCAGGTTCGGGCCCTCTCGGTGGAGGTAATACCCTACTTCCTGCTTGATTGATCTTGATGATATGAGTATTACAAGAGTTGATCTACCACGAGATCGTAGAGGCTAAATCCTAGAAGCTAGCCTATGGTATGATTGTTTGTATATCTATCGACTAGCCTGGCCCTGGTTTATATAATGCACCAGAGGCCTAGGATAACAAGAGTCCTAGCTGAATACACCGGTGGGGGAGGAGTCCTTGTCTTGACCACCAAGTCTTGTGGAATCTTCCTTGTATGCGGCAGCTATCCGAACTGGCCCATGAGTATACGGCCATGGGGGTCCTCGGCCCAATCTAACTGACCGGGAGACAACATGGTGAGTACCCCCTAGTCCAGGACACCGTCAGTAGCCCCCTGAACTAGTCTTCAAGTTGGGGACGCTCCTCGGTTCTTCTGAACTATTTTTTGTCTTCGGTCGTCGATCTTGAAAACTGGTTCAACAAATCTTCCCATCTTCTATCTTGAGGATTGCCAAGCTAAATCTGAAGATTTCACACGTCGGGTATCCGAGGAGCCCTTTAAGTCTTCGGCCTTTATCAATGCCTTGTTATTTTTATGCCACATCTCGGGTTTGAAGTTGTTCCCGGGCGGCAGCGTCCTCTTGCGTCCGAGCTCCAACGCTGGACTGCATTCGAGGTATCTTTTGCAGTCGAGCACCAACGCCGAACCGCTTTCCGAGCTCCAACGCCAGAATGTGTCCGAGCTCCAACGCCGAACTATGTCCAAACTCCAACGCAGGACTGTATCCGGGCTCCAACGCCGTACTATATCCTATGTGTCATATCACCTTGGTTCAAAAGAGTCGAAGGAGTTTAGCCGAGCTTAATGCCGGAAATGCCCTCTATGGAGCCAACCACTCGCGCCTGAGCTTTATGTCGGACTGCTTCTGAGGTGGTGCACCACCCTGACTGTGGGTCGATTTTTTGTCAATATTTTTTATTGGTGCAATTTATTCTCTGCCAAGATATATAGCCAGTAGCCCTCAAGGTGTGTATCGGTCTAAAACCCGAGATGCACCTGAAGGATGACGTAAGACTGCTGATCCCAGTAGCCGCTGAGACTCGGGTTGATTTGCGAAGTCGGCCTGAGGATCAAGTCCTAGCTCGGCAGAATACTTCGGGACACAAAAAGCGGCGTGCTCAGTCCTCGAGACTCGGGTTGGGTGCGGCCGACCAACCTAAGGATCAAAATCTCCTCGGAAACTGTATTGCACTTAAAATTTTCTGCATTGGATAGGCCATGCAGTAGCCCCCGAGACACTGGTCGGGTGGCAACACCAGATCAGGGGATCGATGTGCCCCTTTAATATTTGTAAATAATAAGCCCAAAGCCCAGTAGCCCCCGAGCCTTAATGCTGGCACGGGTGGCCGAATTAAGGATCGATATCCATAGTAAAATCACAAATTATGTGTAATGACTCTATGTATCCAAGTACTTTACGTCATTAATGCTCGGATCCGCATTGTACAAAACTTTGTTGACCGACCATCGGCTTCCACCTCCTCGGCCAGTAGCCGAGGAGTGTTTGTCTTACTTTATAAAGCCTTTATGAGGGCAAAGATTTACGACAAACAAGGATATCTGGCCATACGGTTTTATAAACAAAGGTACACAGAGAGATATGTTATATTACTGTTTAACATAAGAAATGTCTTCCAAAGAAAATAGTCCCGCTATAGGTTCCTTTCTTTGGGTTGTTATGCTAGGCATGATCATGAAACCTCAGCTCTAATGTATGAGCAAAATATTGAGGATTTAGTTTGGGAGGCCAGTTACTAGCCCCCGGTAGTGTTCGGCGACAGTCGAGGTCAAGCCGTAAACACTTCGGCCAATGTTATGAATGTCCCGTCATTTAACACAGTCATCGGATCACTGACCAGTTTACGCTTATTGTGACAGTCAGTTTTCAGCTTTCTCCACTGAGGTGCTTAACTATGTGAGCTGGAAGCACAATCGCAGTGGTTCTCCCTTTGCACACCTAGCCAAAGAAAGCGGAACGTAGGAGGCCCGCGCGGGAGCCGGGCAACCCAACTGTTGACTGAAGACACAATTCGAAACCGATGCATATATATAGCAATATCTGAGAATGTTTTTGCCGAATCTCTAAAGGTGTCCGGCGCTGCACTGCGAGACTTGTGCTGAAAACACACAAATAGTTTAAAAGTGCCATGAGCTTGGAAAACCAAAAAACATCAGTAAAAACTTGACGTCCGAACAAGATCAAGTGTTCGGTGCCAATCCGAAAATTGGAAAAAAATTGTGCTTCTGTCATGCTTTAACATGACACATCCAATCTTAAGACTTCACGCGGGTCAGCCTACGGCTTCAAGCTCTTTATCCCAAAGGCGGATTACTTCTCCGCGGTCAGTTTAGCAAACTAAACTCAAGCGGCTTTCAGAGAGAAGACATGCTATCCGACTATTGACCATAAACTCGAGTTGAAAAAGGAGCGGTAGAAAAGACTTTGCAACGACCAAGAAGAAAGCACATTTACTATAAAATAGCTCATATAAATTTTAAGAGCCCCCAAGCGACATGGGTAAAGGAGTTTTATGATTGTATATACCGAAGTACTTATATCATATCTGTGTTCACCCGAACTTTAAACGCGTCTTAACCGACCATCGGCTTCTCCCTCTTCGGCCAAGGGCCGAAAAGTGTCATGTACTCCACCTGTCGAGAGTATCAATGGTGTTTCCGATGACCAGGCAATTAGGCCATAAGGCTGTAACAGACAAAGCGCGCTCAGGGAACTTATGCTATATTACTGACGAAGTGTAAGAAGCATCTTCGAAGAAAATAGTACCCCCACCGACACCTTTCTTCGGTGCTCATTATTACTATGAGACTTATGCAATAGATTTTTTGTACTCATGAGTTCCGTTGTGTGCCGACCATGATTGAAAACAATAAGAGCGCTAGCTTTCGGCTTCACCCAGTCTAAGGTCAGAGCTCGGATGACCCGGTCGTGACAATCGTAGAGGTGCTCCCTTTACTCCCTAGCCGAACAATCGGGAACGTAGGGGTAAACATAGGAGCGAGGCAACCCAGCTTGCAAATCACTTAGGTCAATATGGTGCATATTGTGGCGTAATACACGAACAAGGAACGAAGTCGTACAAGTATAATCATATGCAAGAGGAAAAGCTCCATCAAGGGAGCCCCAAAATAAACGGGGTATTTGAATATGCGTGTCACAAACAAAGTTTTGACAAGGAACTTTGTCACAAACAACTTTGTGCCGAAAAGTATAATGCTTGGTCGAACCGAACAAAATTTAAAATTGAAAGTTTTTTAGCATAAAAGAAACTTAGCTGGTTAATGTGCTCGGTGTTGATGACGTGATTCGGGCTTGTGGCGGGACGAAGACGCCCATTGATCTGTGACAGATCCGACAAGGTTCGCAGTCCTCGGCATGGCCGAGGTCCCAGCCCCCAGGCCCGAGGTGTCCGAGCAAGGAGTTCGGCACTCCGGAGTAGTGACCACCTAACGCAGTCAAAATCGATTACCTGCACACGTAAAACAGTGTGGTCCAGAAATAATAATAATATATATAATTCTTGCATAATTGCTTTACGCAAAAATAATTTATTTAAAGAAATGTGGCCTGGCGCCGAAGCCAATGTCGATGCAGGGCGTCAGCGTGACGCAGTGACGGCGTGATAAAGCCTGAATTTGTAGGGCGGTCCAGGCTCCGGATGCGGCGTTCGCCGAACTATGTACGGAAACTGCCGAACCACCACGCGACCGTTTTTAATGTGGCCGCCATTTGATAGACCTGTGTACAGATGATGGGACAAACCAGAGTAATAATTCCTTAAGAAAAATAAACCCAACAAGCAAAAAATTGTTAGGATTAATACCACCTGGTTTATTTGTTGTAGCATTCCGAAGAAAAGCGACTCCCAAAATCAGGAATAGATCCGCACACCCATTGCTTGATGGGTGATAAAGCGATGGCCTAGTGATGCTGGCAAAGGTTGGCTTGCCGAGGCGAAGCCCTTGGTCCAGCTAACATGACGAAGCTGGTCGGCTGGTGACGCCGAAGTCACCGGAGTATGTTGATGAAGAAATAGCCAAGTCCCCGATTTAGCCGAGGTGACGGAGTAGGCCGGTGAGGAGTTGTTGTAGCTACCATGTCAACCGAGGTGTTGAAGTAGTTCGGCGTGATGGACATTGGCTCGAAGAAGCAACAGTGCGGCCATGCCAACCCAGGTCGTAACTTGTGACGCGACCAATGCTGGTTTGATGAAGTGACCATGCGGCGATGCCGGTGTGCATGCTCCGTGTAATCCGTGGGGCGGCGATGTTGGTGATGATTTATCCCTGGCGATTCTGAACTCTTATTCAGCTCACCGAGGTGAGAATCCAAAGAAGTTGAGCTCGGCTTAAAAAGTGACGACATGTCTAGCGCAGGTCGGCAGTCGTGGAGCTATATTGCCGGACTGGTTTGACACCAGCATGATGGCGAAGATTACCTCAGAGGAGGATTAAAATTTTATGGGCGCATGTTAAAAAAAGGCACAATACCATAGAAGAAAATTCCTTTTAAAAAGGTTGTCAAATATCACGTTCAGAAAGAAACATGAATTCGGGTCGGATCCGTATTCGCGCAGGAAACATATATGAAAAGTGATGCACTAATCGGAAGGTTCCCGTAGTTTGGACGGTCGGATCAAGCTGAAATTTTGAGGGGTGGTAGATATGGGCATTCTGCAGAAGATGAATGGTTGGATCTTCCAAAGGACTTCCGAGATGGGATCTGGAGAGAACGCCCTAAACTCGTCCAGATTCCCGTCTGGAATTGACAGGGCTCCGGTATATCGTAGATTGTCAGAGATTCCTCCATCGGAACTCGACGAAATTTTCCAGGGTTGTTGTAGAATCGATTCCGCACAATTCCACAAAGCGATCATTAAAACGACACTCGAGGAGGTGGTGGCGGCGGATACGCGTTTGCTGTCCAGAAAAACAGCACGGTCGCCCGAGCGCAATGTTGACGTTGAGCCCCCAAGCTCCATGGACGATTCCTCCATGATCTTGATAGAGATCGGAGTTGGCGTTGATGAAGGCCCTCATCCGAACATGATGATCGGAGGCAGGGCTCAATCCTTGGTCAAGCCAAGGTGACTAGTCGAGCCGGTGACAGAGATGTCGACGTCATAGTTAATCTGCAGACGAGCCATCAATCCTTTTGCCGATCACATAGCGGAACTCTCAATGAAAGCACCAATGTCGGTGTCAAAACCGGCGGATCTCGGGTAGGGGGTCCCGAACTGTGCGTCTAAGGCGGATGGTAACAGGAGGCGAGGGACACGATGTTTACCCAGGTTCGGGCCCTCTCGATGGAGGTAATACCCTACTTCCTGCTTGATTGATCTTGATGATATGAGTATTACAAGAGTTGATCTACCACGAGATCATAGAGGCTAAATCCTAGAAGCTAGCCTATGGTATGATTGTTTGTATATCTATCGACTAGCCTGGCCCTGGTTTATATAATGCACCAGAGGCCTAGGATAACAAGAGTCCTAGCCGAATACACCGATGGGGGAGGAGTCCTTGTCTTGACCACCAAGTCTTGTGGAATCTTCCTTGTATGCGGCAGCTATCCGAACTGGCCCATGAGTACACGGCCATGGGGGTCCTCGGCCCAATCTAACTGACCGGGAGACGACGTGGTGAGTACCCCCTAGTCTAGGACACTGTCAATTACCGAGAGGGCCCAAAAACACCTCTCCATCATAAGGAATGACAAATCCAAATCTCGATTCTCGCCAACTCAACAGATACCTTTGGAGATACCTGTAGAGCACCTTTATGATCACCCAGTTACAAAGTGACGTTGATAGTACACAAGGTATTCCTCCGGTATCTGGGAGTTGCATGATCTCATGGTCGAAGGAACATGTATTTGACATTAAGAAAGCAGTAGCAAAAATTAAATGATCATACGCTATGCTAACGAATGGGTCTTGTCCAACACATCATTCTCCTAATGAAGTGATCCCTCTATCAAGTGACAACACATGTCTATGGTTAGGAAACCTTAACCATCTTGTGATCAACGAGCTAGTATAGTAGAGGCTTACTAGGGACTTAGTATTTGTTTATCTATTCACACATGTATTTAAGTTTCCGGTCAATACAATTCTAGCATTAATAATAAACCTTAATCATGAATAAGGAAACATGATAATAACCAATTTATTATTGCCTCTAGGGCATATTTCCAACAGTCTCCCACTTGCACTAGAGTCAATAATCTCATTCACATCGCCATGTGATTAACACCCAACGAGTTCTAAGGTGTGATCATGTTTTGCTTGTGAGGGAGGTTTTAGTCAACGGGTGCGCAACATTCGGATCCGTGCGTACTTTGCAAATATCTATGTCTACAATGCTCTGCATGAAGCTAGTATAACTAATTGATCCCACATTCAATACATATCCATATTGAAACTCAGAGTCTTCTAGATCGGTGTCAAAGCTTGCATTGACGTAAGCCTTTACGACGAACTCTTTATCACCTCCATATCCAAGAAACATTTCCTTAGTCCTCTTTAGGTACCTAAGGATAATTTTGACCATTGTCCAGTGATCCACTCCTGGATCACTATTGTACCCCCTTGCCAGACTCATGGCAAGGCACACATCAGGTCTGGTACACAACATGCCATACATTATATAACATATGGCTGAGGCATAGAGAATGACTTTCATCCTTTCTCTTTTCTTCCGTGGTCGGGCTTTGAGTCTTACTCAACTTCACATCTTGCAATATAGGCAAGAACCCTTTGTTTGACTGATCCATTTTGAACTTCTTCAAAACTTTGTCAAAGTATGTGCTTTGTGAAAGTCCTATTAAGCGTCTTGATCTATCTCTATAGATTTTGATGCCCAATATGTAAGCAGCTTCACCGAGGTGTTTCATAGAAAAATTATTATTCAAATATCCTTTTATTTGTTGGGGAACGTAGTAATTTCAAAAAAAATTCCTACGCACACGCAAGATCATGGTGATGCATAGCAAAGAGAGGGGAGTGTTGTCTACGTACCCTCGTAGACCGTTCGCGGAAGCGTTATATCAACGCAGTTGATGTAGTTGTACGTCTTCACGTCCGACCGATCCAAGTACCAAAAGCACGGCACCTCCGAGTTCTGCACACGTTCGGCTCGGTGACGTCCTCGCCTTCTCGATCCAGCAAGAGGGGCGAAGTAGTAGATGAGTTCCGGCAGCACGACGACGTGGTGACGGTGTTGGTGAAGAACAATCTCCGCAGGGCTTCGCCTAAGCACTACGAAAACTATGATGGAGGATAAACTAGAGGGGACGGGGTTGCCAGCACACGGCTTGGTGTTTCTTGATGTGTCTTTGGTGCTAGCCCTACCCCTCTATTTATATGTTGAGCCCTGGGGTCGAAACTTGGAGTAAAAGCCTCCTCAAAGTCGGTTTCACCCGAAAGGCAAGAGTCCTTCTCGGACTCCAGGGCTAGACGCCAGGGTTCCCGGCGTCTACCCCCTAGACGCCAAGGTTCCTGGCGTCTAGCCTTTGGTCTCCACAAAACTTCCTTTTGCACTTTCCAAAAGCCTCGTGGGTTTCCCCTTTGGCCCAGATAAAGTGTTCTCGTGCCCAAACATTTCGGAAAACATCCAGAACCCCTTCCGGTGAATTCCAGAACCCTTCCGGAGATCAAACACTACTATCCCATATATCAAACTTTATCTCCGGACCATTCCGGAGTTCCTCGTCATATCTGTGATCTCATCCAAAACTCCGAACAACATTCGGTCACCAACATACATAACTCACATAGTACTATATCGTCAACGAACGTTAAGCGTGCGGACCCTATGGGTTCGAGAACTATGTAGACATGACCGAGACACCTCTCTGGTCAATAACCAATAGCGGGACCTAGATGCCCATATTGGCTCCTACATATTCTAGGAAGATCTTTATTGGTCAGACCGCATAACAACATACGTTGTTCCCTTTGTCATCGGTATGTTACTTGCCCGAGATTCGATCGTCGGTATCTCAATACCTAGTTCAATCTCGTTACCGGAAAGTCTCTTTACTCATTCCGTAATACATCATCCCACAACTAACTCATTAGTTGCAATGCTTGCAAGGCTTATAGTGATGTGCATTACCGAGTGGGCCCAGAGATACCTCTCCGACAATCGGAGTGACAAATCCTAATCTCGAAATATGCCAACCCAACAAGTACCTTTGGAGACACCTGTAGAGCACCTTTATAATCACCCAGTTACGTTGTGACGTTTGGTGGCACACAAAGTGTTCCTCCGGTAAACGGGAGTTGCATAATCTCATAGTCATAGGAACATGTATAAGTCATGAAGAAAGCAATAGCAACAAAACTAAATGATCAAGTGCTAAGATAACGGAATGGGTCAAGTCAATCACATCATTCTCCTAATGATGTGATCTCGTTAATCAAATGACAACTCATGTCTATGGGTAGGAAACTTAACCATCTTTGATCAACGAGCTAGTCAAGTAGAGGCATACTAGTGACACTCTGTTTGTCTATGTATTCACACATGTATTATGTTTCTGGTTAATACAATTCTAGCATGAATAATAAACATTTATCATGAAATAAGGAAATAAATAATAACTTTATTATTGCCTCTAGGGCATATTTCCTTCAGTCTCCCACTTGCACTAGAGTCAACAATCTAGATCACATCACCATGTGATTTAACATCAATAGTTGACATCACCATGTGATTAACACCCATAGTTCACATCGTCATGTGACCAACACCCAAAGGGTTTACTAGAGTCAATAATCTAGTTCACATCGCTGTGTGATTAACACCCAAAGAGTACTAAGGTGTGATCATGTTTTTCTTGTGAGAGAAGTTTAGTCAACGGGTCTGCAACATTCAGATCCGTATGTATTTTGCAAATTTCTATGTCAACAATGCTCTGCACGGAGCTACTCTAGCTAATTGCTCCCACTTTCAATATGTATCCAGATTGAGACTTAGATTCATCTGGATCAGTGTCAAAACTTGCATTGTCGTAACCCTTTACGACGAACCTTTTGTCACCTCCATAATCGAGAAACATATCCTTACTCCAGTAAGGATAATTTTGACCAATGTCCAGTGATCTACTCCTAGATCACTATTGCACTCCCTTGCCAAACTCAGGGCAGGGTATACAATAGGTCTGGTACACAGCATGGCATACTTTATAGAACCTATGGCTGAGGCATAGGGAATGACTTTCATTCTCTTTCTATCTTTTGCTGTGGTCGGGCTTTGAGTCTTACTCAATTTCACACCTTGTAACACAGGCAAGAACTCTTTCTTTGACTGTTCCATTTTGAACTATTTCAAAATCTTGTCAAGGTATGTACTCATTGAAAAAATTATCAAGCATCTTGATCTATCTCTATAGATCTTGATGCTCAATATGTAAGCAGCTTCACCGAGGTCTTTCCTTGAAAAAATCCTTTCAAACATTCCTTTATGCTTTGCAGAATAATTCTACATTATCTCCGATCAACAATATGTCTTTCACATATACTTATCAGAAATGCTGTAGTGCTCCCACTCACTTTCTTGTAAATACAAGCTTCACCGCAAGTCTGTATAAAACTATATGCTTTGATCAACTTATCAAAGCGTATATTCCAACTCTGAGATGCTTGCACCAGTTCATAGATGGATCGCTGGAGCTTGCATACTTTGTTAGTACCTTTAGGATTGACAAAACCTTCTGGTTGCATCATATACAACTCTTCTTTAATAAATCCATTAAGGAATGCAGTTTTGTTTATCCATTTGCCAGATTTCATAAAATGCGGCAATTGCTAACATGATTCGGACAGACTTAAGCATAGATGCGAGTGAGAAACTCTCATCGTAGTCAACACCTTGAACTTGTCGAAAACCTTTTTGCGACAATTCTAGCTTTGTAGATAGTAACACTACTATCAGCGTCCGTCTTCCTCTTGAAGATCCATTTAATCTCAATGGCTCGCCGATCATTGGGCAAGTCAATCAAAGTCCATACTTTGTTCTCATACATGGATCTCATCTCAGATTTCATGGCCTCAAGCCATTTCACGGAATCTGGGCTCATCATCGCTTCCTCATAGTTCGTAGGCTCATCATGGTCAAGTAACATGACCTCCAGAACAGGATTACCGTACCACTCTGGTGCGGATCTCACTTTGGTTTACCTACGAGGTTCGGTAGCAACTTGATCTGAAGTTACATGATCATCATCATTAGCTTCCTCAGTAGTCACAGGAACATATTTCTGTGATGAACTACTTTCCAATAAGGGAGCAGGTACAATTACCTCATCAGGTTCTACTTTCCTCCCACTCACTTCTTTTGAGAGAAACTCCTTCTCTAGAAAGGATCCATTCTCAGCAACAAATATCTTGCCTTCGGATCTGTGATAGAAGGTGTACCCAACAGTTACCTTTGGGTATCCTATGAAGATGCACTTCTCTGACTTGGGTCTGAGCTTATCAAGATGAAACTTTTTCACATAAGCATTGCAACCCCAAACTTTAAGAAACGACAGCTTAGGTTTCTCGCTAAACCATAGTTTATACGGTGTCGTCTCAACGGATTTGGATGGTTCCCTTTTTAATGTGAATGCAGCTGTCTTTAATGCATAACCCCAAAACGATAGTGGTAAATCGGTAAGAGACATCATAGATTGCACTATATCAAATAAAGTACGGTTATGATGTTCGGACACACCATTACACTGTGGTGTTCCAGGTGGCGTGAGTAGTGAAACTATTTGACATTGTTTTAACTGAAGGCCAAACTCGTTACTCAAATATTTTACTTCTGCGATCATATCGTAGAAACTTTTATTTTATTACGATGATTCTCCACTTCACTCTGAAATTCTTTGAACTTTTCAAATATTTCAGACTTGTGTTTCATCAAGTAGATATACTCATATCTGCTCAAATCATCTGTGAAGATCAGAAAATAATGATACTTGTCGCGAGCCTCAATATTCATCGGACCACATGCATCAGTATGTATGATTTCCAACAAATCTATTGCTCGCTCCATTGTTCTGGAGCACGGAGTTTTTAGTCATCTTGCCCATGAGGCATGGTTCGCAAGCATCAACTGATTCATAATCAAGTGGTTCCAAAAGCCCATCAGCATGGATTTTCTTCATGCGCTTTACACCAATATGACCTAAACGGCAGTGCCACAAATAAATTGCACCATCATTATTAACTTTGCATCTTTTGGTTTCAATATTATGAATATGTATATCACTACGATCAAGATCCAACGAACCATTTTCATTGGGTGTGTAACCATATAAGGTTTTATTCATGTAAACAGAACAACAATTTATTCTCTTACTTAAATGAATAACCGTATTGCAATAAACATGATCAAATCATATTCATGCTCAACGCAAACACCAAATAACACTTATTTAGGTTCAACACTAATCCCAAAAGTATAGGGAGTGTGCGATGATGATCATATTAATCTTGGAACCACTTCCAACACACGTCGTCACTTCACCCTTAACTAGTCTCTGTTCATTCTGCAACTAGCGTTTCGAGTTACTACTCTTAGCAACTGAACCAGTATCAAATACCGAGGGGTTGCTACGAACACTAGTAAAATACACATCAATACTATGTATATCAAATATACCTTTGTTCACTTTGCCATCCTTCTTATCCGCCAAATACTTGGGGTAGTTCCGCTTCCAATGACCAGTCCCTTTGCAGTAGAAGCACTCAGTTTCAGGCTTCGGTCCAGACTTGGGTTTTTTCACTTGAGCAGCAACTTGCTTGCCGTTCTTCTTGAAGTTCCCCTTTCTTCCCTTTGTCCCTTTACTTGAAACTGGTGGTTTTGTTTACCATCAACACTTGATGCTTTTCTTGATTTCTACCTTCATCGATTTAAGCATCGTGAAGAGCTTGGGAATCATTTCCGTTATCCCTTGCATATTATAGTTCATCACGAAGTTCTACTAACTTGGTGATGGTGACTAGAGAATTCTGTCAATCACTATTTTATCTGGAAGATTAACTCCCACTTGATTCAAGCGATTGTAGTACCCAGACAATCTGAGCACATGCTCACTGCTTGAGCTATTCTCCTCCATCTTTTAGCTATAGAACTTGTTGGAGACTTCATATCTCCCAACTCGGGTATTTGCTGGGAGATATGAAGCCTCCAACAAGTTCTATAGCTAAAAGATGGAGGAGAATAGCTCAAGCAGTGAGCATGTGCTCAGATTGGTATTTGCTTGAAATATTAACTTCAACTGAAGCTATTGGTGGTAGAGGAGAACGATGCCACGCACCCGCTCCGCTCACTCCCCCTCCCCCCTTGACTAGCCCCACCAACCCTGCCGCCGACGAGCCCACGCCGGTAGCCCTCCTCCCTCAGCTCCCCCCTACCCCCACCACCCCAGCCCCTCCCCTCCGCCCATGGCGCCCCTGTCCGACTCCGCAGGAGACCTCGACCTCAGCCCCGATAGCGCGCGCCGCTGGATGGAGTCCGAGGGCGAGTCCAGCCGGTCCTACAGCGACGTTGCCAGAAGCTCCCCTGCTCCACCAAGCCCGGCGCTCCCCGCATTGCGCCTCCCCCCTGCGGCTGCGCGTGAGCGCCCCCCCCCCCCCCCCGGAGCGCGCCGGCCGCATCTCGCCTGGGCCCTCGCTCCGAGGTCCACCGCGTCCTGGGTGGTGCGGAGGTCGACGCTGACGGCTTCCAGCTCCCCCGGCGCAGGAACCGCCGCCACCGCGCGCGCCCTGAGGCTGCCCCCCACGCCTAGCAACCGCCGCGCCGTCGCAGCCCGTCCCCGGAGGAAAGCGCCGGCCTCTGCTTCCGCTGCCTCGACCCCGGTCACCCTGTCCGGGACTGCACAAACGACGTTTGCTATCGACGTTGCCTCTACTCCGGCCACAGCTCCCGGGACTGCCACAAGTTCTGCCGCGGCGTTCTCCGTGCACCTCCCCGCGCCACCACCCCTCCCAGCCGCGGCGCCGTGCGCGCCACCGCTCCTGCATGCCCCGCCTACTGCTGACCCCTCCGCCAGCGAGCCGACCCAGCCCTCCACTCCGGTGCGCATGGTCATGTCCCGCTCCGTTGAGATGGAGGAGGCCGAGCTCGTTCTGCGGCGCTGGATGGTGGTTTCCATCACAGGAGCCAGGCCGGCGGTCACCCCGCGGGAGGTCGAGGACGTCCTGCACTCCTCCCTTTGCCTCCAGCCCGGCGACTTCTCCATCCACGTGCATGCCCCGGAGGATTTCCTCATCATCTTCTCCACCAACGAGATCATGGCGCGGCTCGCGGGCGACCACTTCATCGACGGCCCCGGCTTCACTCTGTCGCTCCGCCCTTGGAACAAGCTAGTGCACGCCGATGTGAGCTCCTTTGAGCACACGGTCCAGGTGGAGCTCCGTGGCATCCCTGCGAAGGCTTGTCACCTCTCCACCGCTGAACACCTTCTCGGTTCCAGATGCTGGATCAAGCGACTGCACCCGAGCACGTGCTCGCGCACCGACCTCGCCGTATTCCGGTTGATGGCGCGCACGCACGAGCCGGCCAGCATCCGCCGCGCGGCCGTCCTGGAGATCGTGGAATCCGTCCCCGCCGCCAGACGCGGCTCGCCGCTGACCATCCGCACACTGAGCTACGCTGTGTCTATCATGGTCACCGATGGCGCCGTTGCGCTTGCCGCCTCGACTGCTGTCGGCAACGGCGGCCCTAGTGATGATGCGTCGGGTGGCGAAGCCGATGAGGAGACACGCCGAGATGGGTCTGGTCGCGGCCGAGGCCGCCGCCGTAGCCGCAAGCGACGGCGCACGTCTGACGCTCGCGACGGCCGCGCGGACGGCATGGCGATCGACTCCATCAGTTGGCGCGCCTCCGATCACCGTGGCCGCCGATGGGATCGTCGTCGGCGCCCGATGGCCCGCCCCACGTCGTCGTATGGACACAGCCAGGCCGCTGCATGCCCGTACCCAGGGAAGGACGATGGAGCCCTGGCCCACAGCAGGCAGCCAGCTACGCTCTCGTCGGCTTTCCAAAAGAGGGAGACGCGGTGGAAAGAAAAAGCGCGCTGCTGATGCGGCAAGGATCGCCAAGGCTGCACCGCTGCCCGCTGGCCCGTCCTCTGATCCTGTGCTGCTGGGCCCGATGACGTCTGATGGCCAGCCCCCATTGGCTGAGAGCCATGCACCGCTGCTGTCGCCCCACGAGCAGGACCGATGCCTTGCAAAAGCTCTGCCGGCCCAGGCCAATCCTGACAGTCCCGCAGGCCAGGACTGCCCCACAGGCCACTTGTCGCTGGACTGTGAGGTGCCCGATTCGCCATCCCCACCCCCGAGGATGATCCTTTGTCGGGGCAAAGTGGTGTTTCGCCCCCGTCAGCGCCCGCAGCAGTGCTGTCCCACGATGACCGGTCCACGGACCCTGCTCCACTAGCGCATACTGGCCCACCGGCCCAAGCCACGAAGCAGGCCCCGCCATGCGACCACGAGGAAGGGCTTCTGGAGTCTCCCGCGGCCGCGCCATGCGCGCCAAGCATGGACCCCTCCCCTGCGGCCCCACGCGAGGGAGAGGCTGCGCTGGACAACGCATCCACGCCGCAGCCACCCCTGGACGGCCCACCTGCCCACCCGGCCCAGACTGCATGCACCCACCCGGCCCAAGCTGCATGCCCCGCTATGGAGAGAACTCCAACGCGCTTCGCCTCGCCCCCGGTGACCCTGCGCCGTACACGTCCACGCACTGGCGCAACTACAACGACAACCTGGACCCTTGGCGACTTCCTCGCTGCTGCCACCAAGCAGCTCGACGCCGCACTTCCAACTCCCGGGAAATGTCAGCGGCGATGCCCGCCCAACTTTGCCCCGCGACGTGGAAGATCTGCCTCGGCTTCGACATGCAAGGCGGCTGCTCCACCTACCGTCGAAAGACGTGCGCAAATCCATGTCCTGCGCACCCTTGGGATTGTTGGGCTGGACCAGAAGATCACGGCCACGGAGATGAAGACTTATGAGGGGCTCTTTGCGACGCCTCTCCCTATGGCTGTCCTCTCGGCCATGGCCGCGTTGATAGGCCGAGAGCTCCCCTCCGACCCCGCCATTGCGCCGATCACCACGGTGGTCGCTGGCAGCCCGATCGGGGCCTAGCTACGCCGGCGCGCCTGCTCGTCGATCTCTACTCCATGGATCATGCCCCCAAGGTCTTGGCTTGGAACGTGCGCGGCCTCAACCCGCGCGCTCGCCGCACCGCCATTCAGTCGCTTGTTGTAACCACCAATGCATCGATCGCCTACTTCCAAGAAACTAAGATGCAGTTAGTTTGCTTGTCGGTTTTCCTTGAGACTCTTGGCTCGGATTTTGACGACTATGTGTACTTGCCCGCGGACGGGACCCGTGGCGGCATCCTGTTGGCATGGAAGAGTAGAGAGGTGGCCATCACCGATCCTCTTTTCACTACCAAAGCCTTGTCTGCTAAGGTCTCCACCGCGTCTAGATTCGGCACTCCATGGTGGCTCACAATTGTCTACGGGCCCCAACTTGACGACGACAAAGTTGCCTTCATGCAAGAGCTCCGCGAAATTCGTGACGAGTGCCCCGGACCGTGGATGTTGTGCGGGGACTTCAACCTCATATATCACGACGAGGACAAAAACAACGGGAACGTCAACCGCCGCATGATGGGTCGCTTTCGACGCGTGCTCAACGACCTAGCTCTCAAAGAAGTGTACCTCAGCGGGAGACGCTACACTTGGTCGAATGAGCAGTCGCCTCCGACCCTTGTCCACCTCGACCGGGTGCTTTGCACCACAGACTGGGAGGAGCTTCATAGCGCGTGCTTCCTACGCTGCCTCGCCTCCGTCGTCTCCGACCACAGCCCCCTGCTCCTGGATTGCTCTCCGATAGCGCCTCCACACCAACACTTCCACTTCGAGGATTTCTAGATTCGCCTTGACGGATTCCATGATGTCGTCGCGGCTGCATGGCACTCCGTCCACGTGGGGGACCCATTCCGGCGATTCATGTTGCGCATGCAGGCCACCGCGCGCCAGCTCACTAGCTGGAGATCGCGGACCGTGGGCAATGTGCGCCTGAGGCTGGCGATCTCCCGCGAGCTTCTTCTCAGGCTTGACACTGCCTTGGAGAGTAGAGCTTTGTCCCCGCACGAAGACTGGCTGCGTCGCCAGATCAAGGCCTCCTACCTAGGCCTTGCTTCGCTGGAGCGATCCATCGCTCGCCAACGCGCCCGCCTTGCGAACCTCAAAGACGGCGATGCCAACACATCCTTCTACCACCGGCAATGCTCATACAGGCGGCAGAAGAACACGGTGCACAGCCTGATGGTTGACGAGGAAATCATCACGGACCAGGGGGACATGGCCGCGGCAGCTTATGCGCACTTCGACGCTCTGCTTGGCACCGCCGCGCCCCGGGAGTGCACTCTGGACCTCCCCGCCCTCATCACGCCTACCAACCTCGACGACCTCGATGCACCTTTTGACGCTGAGGAGATTTGGCAGGCCATCAAGCGCTTACCCGCACGCAAAGCTCCCGGCCCCGACGGCTTCACTGCTGACTTCCTGCGCGCATGCTGGCCCATCGTCAAGCAGGACCTCATCGACGTGTTCCAGCAGCTCTACGCGCTCCGGGGCCGTGGTTTCAGCTGCCTTAACCAGGCGCTCCTCACGCTGCTGCCCAAGCGCGCGGATGCTCGCTGTCTCGAAGACTACAGGCCGATAAGCCTCATCCACCTCGTCGCCTAGATCTTCACGAAGGTCCTCTCGCTGTGTCTCGCGCCCAAGCTCAATGCCCTCGTCAGCGCAAACCAGAACGCGTTCATCCCCGGACGCTCGTTCCATGACAACTTCGTCCTTGTCCAGCAGTCCGCGCGCCTCCTCCATCAGCTCAAGGCCCCCCGCTTGCTGCCGAAGCTCGACTTGGCATGGGCCTTCGACTTGATCAGCTGGCCGTTCCTCTTCGAGGTATTGCGCCAATACAGATTCGGGAACTGCTTCCTGGACTGGCTGGCCATTCTGCTTTCATCGGCCAGCACCAAGGTGCTCCTGAACGGCAAGCCCGACCCGACCATTTGGCATCGTTGCGGGTTTCGACAGGGCGATCCCCTCTCGCCCCAGCTATTTGTCCTCGCGGTCGACATGCTTAGCCGTATCCTTCGCCGAGCCACCGAGACAGGCATCTTGCAGCAGCTTCACCCGCGGCGCCCGATCCCGGCCGTCTCACTATATGCGGACGATGTGATCCTATTTTGCCACCCCACCCAGGGCGACACCATGGCAGTGAAAGGAGTCCTGCAGCTCTTTGGACGCGCGTCGGGCCTCCAGGTGAACTTCTTGAAGAGCTCTACCACACTCATCTGCTGTGACGCCGACGACGTGGCGCCCATCATCGACGCACTTGGCTGCCCCATCGTGGACCTGCCTATAACATATCTTGGCATCCCGCTCACGATCAAGCGCCCATCCGCTGCCCTGCTCCAAGCCGTGGTTGACAAAACTGCTGGCATGCTGCCTACCTGGAAGGCGTGCCTCATGAACAAGGCTGGCCGCCTTGCTTTTGTCAAGGCCGTACTCAGCGCCATCCCCATCCACTAGCTGCTCGTGCTAGCACCACCGAAGCGGATCATCAAGGCGCTGGAGAAGATACAGAGGGGGTTCCTTTGGGCCGGACGCGCCGAAGCCAATGGCGGCCACTGCCATGTCAACTGGCAGCGTGTCGCATGGCCGATCTCGCTTGGAGGACTTGGTGTCCATGACCTCGAGCGCACAGGCCTCGCCCTCCGCACACGTTGGTTGTGGCTAAGCCGCACCGACAGTGCCAGGGCTTGGAGCGGTCTTGACCTGCAGTTCTCCGCCGACGAGGGTGCCTTTTTCTTTGCCTCGACCACCATGCAGATAGGCAACGGCCAGCTCACCTTGTTCTGGGAAGACCGCTGGATTGACGGACGCTCCATCAGCGAGATCGCGCCGGTGTTATACTCTTGCATCCCCAAGAGACGCCGCAAGCTGCGGACGGTGGTGGATGGCCTTCAGGCCAACAGTTGGGCGCGCGACATACAGGGCACCATTGGGATTCAAGAGATCGGCGAGTACCTGCAATTATGGCACATGATTGAGCACACAATGCTCTCCGCCGAGCCAGATCATCTACTCTGGAAGTGGAGCTCCAATGGCACCTACTCCGCGTAGTCCGCCTACCTTGCCACGTTCCACGGATCCACCGCATGTGATGCTTGGAAGCTAACTTGGAAATGCTGGGCGCTGCCATGGGTACGCTTCTTCCATTGGCTCGCCCACTTAGACCAGTGTTGGATCGCTGACCGCCTTGCCCGTCGCGACTTGCAGCACCCCGCGTGCTACCCACTCTGTGACCAGGCGCCGGAGACCCTCCAGCATCTCCTCCTCGCCTGCCTGTTCTCCCGGCAGGTATGGTATGAAATCCTGAGCTGGCTAAGGGTTCCCTGCAATCCACCTGATGGCGAGCCATCAACCAACACCTGGTGGCTCTCCGTGCGGCAGCACACGCCCAAGCCTATGCGCAAGGGCCTCGCCTCGGTGACCCTACTCATTCCTTGGATGCTGTGGAAGCATCGGAACGACTGCGTCTTCGACAGAGCCAGCCCTTCTATATCTACGCTAATGGATAAAATCAAGGAGGAGGCGACCCTTTGGGCCAGAGCCGGCGCGTTGGGCCTGCGTGCCCTCATTCCCCAAACCTGGGATGTACATTAATTGCAGCACCCTCACTCTGTATAATTGCCTCCTAGGAGGATGTAACTGAACCCCCTTCCTCTTCAATGCAACGAAACGCAAACCTTCTGCATTTTCTCAAAAAAATATTAACTTCAACTCCTGGAACATCTCATATGTTCCATGACGTTAAAAACGCCTTTGAAGTCCCGATTCTAAGACGTTAAGCATGGTGCACTAAACTATCAAGTAGTCATCATATTGAGCTAGCCAAACGTTCAGTACGTCTGCATCTGCTCTTGCAAGAGGTCAGTCACCTAGCGGTGCATCAAAGACATAATTCTTCTATGCAGCAATGAGGATAATCCTCAGATCACGGATCCAATCCGCGTCATTGCTACTAACATTTTTCAACATAATTTTTCTCTAGGAACATATAAAAATTAAATGGGGAGCAACATCGCGAGCTATTGATCTACAACATAGATATGCTAATACTACCAGGACTAAGTTCATGATAAATTAAAGTTCAATTAATCATATTACTTAAGAACTCCCACTTAGATAGACATCCCTCTAATCATCTAAGTGATCACGTGATCCAAATCAACTAAACCATAACCGATCATCACGTGAAATGGAATAGCTTTCAATGGTGAACATTATTATGTTGATCATATCTACTATATGATTCACGCTCGACCTTTCAGTCTCAGTGTTCCGAGGCCATATCTGCATATGCTAGGCTCGTCAAGTTTAACCTGAGTATTCTACTTGTGCAAAACTAGCTTGCACCCGTTGTAGATGGACGTAGAGCTTATCACACCCGATCATCACGTGGTGTCTGGGCACGATGAACTTTGGCAATGGTGCATACTCAGGGAGAACACTTTTATCTTGAAATTTAGTGAGAGATCATCTTATAATGCTACCGTCAAACAAAGAAAGATAAGATGCATAAAAGATAAACATCACATGCAATCAATCTAAGTGGTATGATATGGCCATCATCATCTTGTGCTTGTGATCTCCATCTCCGAAGCACCGTCATGATCACCATCGTCACCGGCGCGACACCTTGATCACCATCCTAGCATCGTTGTCGTCTCGCCAATCTTATGCTTCTACGACTATCGCTACCGCTTAGTGATAAAGTAAAGCATTACAGGGCGATTGCATTGCATACAATAAAGCGACAACCATATGGCTCCTGCCAGTTGCCGATAACTCGGTTACAAAACATGATCATCTCATACAACAACTTATATCTCATCACGTCTTGACCATATCACATCACAACATACCCTGCAAAAACAAGTTAGACGTCCTCTACTTTGTTGTTGCAAGTTTTACGTGGCTGCTACGGGCTTAGCAAGAACCGTTCTTACCTACGCATCAAAACCACAACGATAGTTTTTCAAGTTGGTGTTGTTTTAACCTTCGCAAGGACCGGGCGTAGCCACACTCGATTCAACTAAAGTTGGAGAAACTGACACCCGCCAGCCACCTGTGTGCAAAGCACGTCGGTAGAACCAGTCTCGCGTAAGCGTACGCGTAATGTCGGTCCGGGCCGCTTCATCCAACAATACTGCCGAACCAAAGTGTGACATGCTGGTAAGCAGTATGAATTATATCGCCCACAACTCACTTGTGTTCTACTCGTGCACAACATCAACGCATAAAACCTAGGCTCGGATGCCACTGTTGGGGAATGTAGTAATTTCAAAAAAAATTCCTACGCACACGCAAGATCATGGTGATGCATAGCAACGAGAGGGGAGAGTGTTGTCTACGTACCCTCGTAGACCGTTCACGGAAGCGTTATATCAACGTGGTTGATGTAGTCGTACGTCTTCACGTCCGACCGATCCAAGTACCGAAAGCACGGCACCTCCGAGTTCTGCACACGTTCGGCTCGGTGACGTCCTCGCCTTCTCGATCCAGCAAGAGGGGCGAAGTAGTAGATGAGTTCCGGCAGCACGACGGCGTGGTGACGGTGTTGGTGAAGAACAATCTCCGCAGGGCTTCGCCTAAGCACTACGAAAACTATGACGGAGGATAAACTAGAAGGGACGGGGTTGCCAACACATGGCTTGGTGTTTCTTGATATGTCTTTGGTGCTAGCCCTACCCCTCTATTTATATGTTGAGCCCTGGGGTCACTTGGAGTAAAAGCCTCCTCAAAGTCGGTTTCACCCGAAAGGCAAGAGTCCTTCTCGGACTCCAGGGCTAGACGCCAGGGTTCCCGGCGTCTACCCCCTAGACACCAGGGTTCCCGGCGTCTAGCCTCTGGTCTCCGCAAAACTTCCTTTTGCACTTTCCAAAAGCCTCGTGGGCTTTCCCCTTTGGCCCAGATAAAGTGTTCTCGTGCCCAAACATTTCGGGAAACATCCGGAACCCCTTCCGGTGAATTCCGGAACCCTTCCGGAGATCAAACACTACTATCCCATATATCAAACTTTATCTCCGGACCATTCCGGAGTTCCTCGTCATATCTGTGATCTCATCCAAAACTCCGAACAACATTCGGTCACCAACATACATAACTCACATAGTACTATATCGTCAACGAACGTTAAGCGTGCGGACCCTATGGGTTCGAGAACTATGTAGACATGACTGAGACACCTCTCTGGTCAATAACCAATAGCGGGACCTGGATGCCCATATTGGCTCCTACATATTCTATGAAGATCTTTATTGGTCAGACCGCATAACAACATACGTTGTTCCCTTTGTCATCGGTATGTTACTTGCCCGAGATTCGATCATCGGTATCTCAATACCTAGTTCAATCTGGTTACCGGCAAGTCTCTTTACTCGTTCCGTAATACATCATCCCGCAACTAACTCATTAGTTGCAATGCTTGCAAGGCTTATAGTGATGTGCATTACCGAGTGGGCCCAGAGATACCTCTCCGACAATCGGAGTGACAAATCCTAATCTCGAAATACGCCAACCCAACAAGTACCTTTGGAGACACCTGTAGAGCACCTTTATAATCACCCAGTTACGTTGTGACGTTTGGTGGCACACAAAGTGTTCCTCCGGTAAACGGGAGTTGCATAATCTCATAGTCATAGGAACATGTATAAGTCATGAAGAAAGCAATAGCAACAAAAACTAAACGATCAAGTGCTAAGCTAATGGAATGGGTCAAGTCAATCACATCATTCTCCTAATGATGTGATCTCGTTAATCAAATGACAACTCATGTCTATGGTTAGTAAACTTAACCATATTTGATCAACGAGCTAGTCGACTAGAGGCATACTAGTGACACTCTGTTTGTCTATGTATTCACACATGTATTATGTTTCCGGTTAATACAATTCTAGCATGAATAATAAACATTTATCATGAAATAAGGAAATAACTAATAACTTTATTATTGCCTCTAGGGCATATTTCCTTCATTATCTTATCCAGAAATTCTATATCATTTCCAATCAGCAATATGTCATCCACATATAATCTTAGAAATGCTACAGAGCTCCCACTCACTTTCTTGTAAATACAGGCTTCACCCTAAGTCTGTATAAAACCAAATGCTTTGATCACCTCATAAAAGTGTATATTCCAACTCCAAGATACTTGCACCGGTCCATAGATGGATCATTGGAGCTTGCACATTTTGTTAGCACCCTTAGGATCGACAAAACCTTCTGGTTGCATCATATACAACTCTGCTTTAAGAAACCCATTAAGGAATTCGGTTTTGATGTCCATTTGCCAGATTTCATAATCATAAAATGAGGCAATTGCTAACATGATTCTGACAGACTTGAGCATCGCTACGGGTGAGAAAGTCTCATCGTAGTCAACCCCTTGAACTTGTCGAAAACCTTTTGCGACAAGTCAAGCTTTGTAGATAGTGATATTACCATCAGCGTCTATCTTCCTATTGAAGATCCATTTATTTTCAATGGCTTGCGATCATCGGGCAAGTCCACCAAAGTCCACACTTTGTTCTCATACATGGATCCTATCTCAAATTCCATGGCCTCAAGCCATTTGCCGCAATCTGGGCTCATAATAGCTTCTTCATAGTTCATAGGTTCTTCGTTGTCTAACAACATGACTTCCAGGATAGGATTACCGTACCACTCTGGTGCATTATGTGTTTTGGTTGACCTACGAAGTTCAGTAGTAACTTGATCTGAAGTTTCATGATCATCATTTGCTTCATCTCTTGTTGGTGTAGGCATCATGGGAACAGTTTTCTCTGATGTGTTACTTTCCAATTCGAGAAAAGGTACAATTACCTCATCAAGTTCTACTTTCCTCTCACTCACTTCTTTCAAGAGAAACTCCTTCTCTAGAAATTATCCATTTTTAGAAACAAAGATCTTGCCTTCGGATCTGTGGTAGAAGGTGTACCCAATAGTTTCTTTAAGGTATCCTATGAAGAGGCACTTCTCCGCTTTGGGTTCAAGCTTATCTGGATGAAGCCTTTTGACATAAGCATCACATCCCCAAACTTTAAGAAACGATAGCTTAGGTTTCTTGCCAAACCATAGTTCATACAATGTCGTCTCAACGGATTTAGATGGTGCCCTATTTAATGTGAATGTGGTTGTCTCTAATGCATAACCCCGAAATGATAAAGGCAAATCTGTAAGAGACATCATAGAACACACCATATCTAATAAAATATGGTTAAGATGTTTGGACACACCATTACATTGTGGTGTACCAGGTGGTGTGAGTTGTGAAACAATTCCACATTGTCTTAAATCAAGGCCAAACTCGTAACTCAAATATTCACCTCCACGATCAGATCATAGAAACGTCATTTTCTTGTTACGATGATTCTCCACTTCACCCTGAATTTCTTTGAACTTTTCAAATATTTCAGACTTGTGTTTCATTAAATAGATATACCCATACCTACTCAAATCATCTGTGATGATTCGAAAAATAACGATACCCACCACGTGCTTCAACACTCATTGGGCCGCATACGTTGGTATGTATTATTTACAAAAAGTCATTAGCTCACTCCATTGTTTCGGAGATAGAGTTTTAGTCATCTTACCCATGAGTCATGGTTCACAAGTATCAAATGATTCATAATCAAGTGATTCCAAAAGTCCATCCGCATGGAGTTTCTTCATGCGCTTTACACCAATATGACCTAAACGACTGTGCCACAAGTATGTTGCACTATCATTATCAACTTTGCATCTTTTGGCATCAATATTATGAATATGTGTATGACTATGATCGAGATTCAACAAGAATATACCATTCACTAAGGGTGCAAGACCGTAAAAGATGTTACTCATATAAATAGAACAACCATTATTCACTGTCTTAAATGAATAACCGTCTCACAATAAACAAGATCCAGATATAATGCTCATGCTCAACGCTGGCACCAAATAACAATTACTAAGGTCTAAAACTAATCCCGAAGGTAGATGTAGAGGTAGCATGTCGACGACGATCATGTCAACCTTGGAACCATTTCCGACGCGCATCGTCACCTCGTCCTTAGCCAATCTTCATTTATTCCGCAGCTCCTTTTTTGAGTTACAAATATGAGTAACTGAACCAGTATCAAATACCCAGGCGCTACTACGAGCATTAGTAAGGTACACATCAATAACTTGTATATCAAATAAACCTTTGTTCACTTTGCCATCCTTCTTATCTTCCAAATACTTGGGGCAGTTCCGCTTCCAATGACCATTTCTCTTGTAGTAGAAACACTCAGTTTCAGGCATGGGTCCAGCTTTGGGCTTTTTCATGGGAGTGGCAACTTGCTTGCCATTCTTCTTGAAGTTCCCTTTCCTTCCCTTTCCCCTTTGCTTAAAACGGGTGGTCTTGTTAACCGTCAACACTTAATGCTCTTTCTTGATTTCTACCTTCGCTGATTTCAGCATTGCGAAGAGCTCGGGAATCATTTTCATCATACCTTGCATATTATAGTTCATCACAAAGCCTTGTAGCTTGGTGGCAGTGACTGAAGAACTCTATCAATAACACTCTCAACGGGAATATCAATTGCCAGCTGAGTCAAGTGGTTGTGGTACCCAGACATCCTGAGTATGTGTTCACTGACAGAATTATTCTCCTTTATCTTACAGCTCAAGAACTTGTTGGAGACTTCATATATCTCAACCCGGGCATTACCTTGAAATATGCTCTTGGAACATCTCATATGCTCCGTGGCGTTCAAAACACTTCTGAAGTCTCGGTTCCAAGCCATAAAGCATGGCACACTGAACTATCGAGTAGTCATCAGATCAAGCCTACCAAACGTTCACAGCGTCTGCATCAGCTCTTGTAGCAGGTCTGTCACCTAGCGGTGCATCAAGGACATAATTCTTCTATGCAGCAATGAGGTTAATCCTCAAGTTACGGACCTAGTCCATGTAGTTGCTGAAGGAAATATGCCCTAGAGGCAATAATAAAGTTGTTATTTTATATTTCCTTATTCATGATAAATGTTATTCATTCTAGAATTGTATTGATCGGAGACCTTAATACATGTGTGAATACATAGACAAACACTGTGTCCCTAGTGAGCCTCTACTTGACTAGCTCGTTGATCAAAGATGGTTAAGGTTTCCTAACCATGGACATGAGTTGTCATTTAATAACGGGATCATATCATTAGGAGAATGATGTGATGGACATGACCCATCTGTTAGCTTAGCATATTGATCGTTTAGTTTTATTGCTATTGCTTTCTTCATGTCAAACACATATGCCTTCGACTATGAGATTACGCAACTCCCGGATACCAGAGGAATACTTTGTGTGCTATCAAACGTCACAACGTAACTAGGTGACTATAAAGATGCTCTACAGGTATATCCTAAGGTGTTTGTTGGGTTGGCATATATCGAGATTAGGATTTGTCACTCCGAGTATTGGAGAGGTATCTCTGGGCCCTCTCGTTAATGCACATCATAAGAAGCCTTGCAAGCAAAGTGCCTAATGAGTTAGTTGTGGGATGATGTATAAGGAACGAGTCAAGAGACTTGCCGGTAGTGAATTTGAACTAGGTATGAAGATACTGACGATTGAATCTCGGGCAAGTTATAACATACCGATGTCAAAGGGAATAACGTATGTTGTCATAACAGTTTGAATGATAAAGATCTTCGTAGAATATGTAGCAGCCAATATGAGCATCGAGGTTCCGCTATTGGTTATTGACCGGAGAAGTGTCTCGGTCATGTCTACATAGTTCTCGAACCCGTAGGGTCCGCACGCTTAACGTTCGATGACGATTTAGTATTATATGAGTTATGTGATTTGGTGAGCGAATGTTGTTCAGAGTCTCGAATGAGATCACGGACATGATGAGGAGTCTCGAAATGGCTGAGAGGTAAAGATTGATATATAGGATGATAGTATTCGGACACCGGACGTGTTCCAGATAGTATCAGGTATTTATTGGAGTACCGGGGGGTGTTACCGGAACCCCTGGGGGAAAGATATGGGCCATAATGGCCATAAGAGGGGAGCACACCAACCCACAAGGGGTGTCTCCCCCTTTTAGGCAGGAGGCCAAATTGGAGAAGGAAGAGGGGGTTCGGCCCCCTTTCCTTCCTTCCTTCCCTCTTCCCTTTTCCCCCCTCCAGGAATAAGGAAGGGGGGAGGCCGAATTGGGAGAGGACCCCAAGTAGGATTCCTCCTACTAGGGGCGTCCCAAGGCTGCTCCCCTCCCCCTCCCACCTATATATATGTGGGGAGGGGGTGCCTAGAACACACAACAACAATCGTTAGCCGTGTGCGGCGCCCCCCTCCACTGTTTACACCCCGGTCATAGTTTTGCGGTGCTTAGGCAAAGCCCTGCAAGAATCACTTCACCATCACCGTCACCACACCGTCGTGCTGATGGAACTCATCTACTTCCTCAACACCTTGCTGAATCAAGAAGGCGAGGGACGTCATCGCGCCGAACGTGTGCAGAACTCGGAGGTGTCGTACATTCGGTACTTGATCAGTCAGCTAGAAGAAGTTCGACTACATCAACCGTGTTGTCAAACACTTCCGCTTTTGGTCTATGAGAGTATGTGGACACACTCTCCCCCTATTGTTGCTATGCACACTACTAGGAAAAGGGCTACTAATGGCGCACCAGTTTTGCCTACTAATGGCGCATCACTGGTGCGCCATTAGTATCACGCCACTAGTATTTTTTACTAATGGCGCATCACTGGTGCGCCATTAGTATAGGCCACGGTGCGCCATTAGTATAGGCCACTGGTGCGCCATTAGTATAGGCCACTGGTGCGCCATTAGTATTTTTGAACTTTGAAGGCGGGAAAATAGTAATGGCGCACCGTCTAACCCCCACCGTGCGCCATTGCTATTTTTGAATTTTGAATTTGGATCTGGATCGTGATTTTTTTTACCCATTTTTTGCTCTTTTTTTGCTTGTTTTTTGGCACGATATTATTTCAAATTTTGTTCCTGTTTTTGGATCTTGTACGTTCTTTTGCCGTGTTCTTTTGCCGGAGAGGAGTTCGCCAGAGAGGAGTTCGCCGGAGAGGAGGAGGAGGAGGTCACCGGAGAGGCGCTTGCCTACATTGCTGGAGAGGAGGAGGAGTTCGCCAGAGAGGAGGAGGAGGAGGTCGCCGGAGAGGAGTTCACCGGAGCATTGGAGAGGAGGAAGGAGAAACCATGAGGGGATGGGAGGAGAGGAGGGAGGAGGAGCTCACCGGAGAGGAGGGAGGAGAAACCGTGAGGGGAGGGGAGGGGAGGGGAGGAGAGGAGGAAGGAGGAGGAGGTCGCCGGAGAGGAGGAGGAGGTCGCCGGAGAGGAGGAGGAGGTCGCCGGAGAGGAGGAGGGTAGTATGGTGGAGGAGAGAAGGGAAGATGGAGTGGAGGAGAGGAGGAGATGGAGTGGAGGAGAGGTGGAGTGGAGGAGAATAATGAATAGGTAAGGAGGAGAGGACCACGCCCAGCCATATATACGGCATAGTAATGGCGCACCGCGGGCAGGTGCGCCATTACTAACTTTTTTTATTTTTTTTGATTTATTTTGAATTTTGAAGGCAGGAAGATACTAATGGCGCACCATGGGCAGGTGCGCCATTAGTAACTTTTTTTGACTTATTTTGAATTTTGAAGGCGGGAAGATAGTAATGGCACACCATGGGTAGGTGCGCCATTAGTAAGTTTGAATTTTTTTGCCTCTCCAGATCTTAAAAGCCACGTATCTTTTTTTCTGTTAGGTTTTTGAGGATTTTGAAAATGTTTAACGGGGTTTCCCCGATTAAATTCAGATGTAACTTTTCAAGTAGATGATTTTTCATATAAAAAACTTTTTCATCCGAGTTCGTACGCAAAAGTTATGCCCATTTTACAAATTCTCGAGAGATTTCACAAATAAAGTCGAAATTCATATTTGTAAATTTTCACAACAACTAGACCACATATCACATGGGAAACTTATTTTCTTTTATTTTTTTGACATTTCCATCATTTTTTATTTTTTTTAAACTGAAAAGGCGGTCCAAGGGGGGGGGTGCATTCGGTGGAAGTGGTGGCCAAGTTACTAATGGCGCACCGTGGCATGGTGCGCCATTACTAGTTCAACTAGTAATGGCGCGCCACTCCCACGGTGCGCCATTAGTAGTTTTGAAAAAATTAAAAAAAAATTACTAATGGCGCACCGTGGATGTGGTGCGCCATTAGTATTTGGACACTAATGGCGCACCAACACATGGTGCGCCATTAGTATATAGTAATGGCGCACCACATGTCTGGTGCGCCATTAGTGTCAATTCCATCTATAGCCCTTTTCCTAGTAGTGGCATCTCATAGATAGATCTGGCATGGGCATAGGATTTTTTTTGAAATTGCATGCTATGTTTCCCAATAGTGGCATCCGAGCGAGGTCTATGCGTAGATGATATGCACGAGTAGAACACAAAGAGTTGCGGGCGGTGATCGTCATACTGATTACCACCAATGTCTTATTTTGATTCGGCGATATTGTTGGATGAAGCGGCCCAGACCGACCTTACATGACCATGTTCATGAGACCGGTTCCACCGACAAACATGCAACTAGTTTTGCATAAAGGTGGCTGGCGGCTGTATGTTTCTCCTACTTTAGTTGAATCGAATTTGACTACATCTGGTTCTTGTTGAAGGTTAAATTAGTGTAGGGTCGAAAGTAGGTCTAGAGGGGGGTGATTAGAAAACTTGACCAAATAAAATTCTAGCCTTTTCCCAATTTTAAGTCTTGGCGGATTTTAGCAACTTAGCACAAGTCAAGCAATCAGCCTACACATGCAATTCTAAGAGTGTAGGAGCGGAAAGTAAAACATTGCATATGAAGGTAAAGGGAAGGGTTTGGAGAAGGCAAACACAATTTAGACACGGAGATTTTTGGCGTGGTTTCGATAGGTGGTGCTATCGTACGTCCACGTTGATGGAGACTTCAACCCACGAAGAGTAATAGTTGCACGAGTCCACAGAGGGCTCCACCCACGAAGAAGCAACCTTGTTAGTCCCACCATGGTCATCGCCCGTGAAGGACTTGCCTCACTTGGGTAGATCTTCACGAAGTAGGCGATCTCCTTGCCCTTACAAACTCCTTGGTTCAAATCCATAATCTTGTCAGAGGCTCCCAAGTGACACCTAACCAATCTAGGAGACACCACTCTCCAAAAGGTAACATATGGTGTGATGATGATGAACTCCTTACTCTTGTGCTTCAAATGATAGTCTCCCCAACGCTCAACTCTCTCTCACAGATTTGGCTATGGTGGAAAGATGATTTGAGTGGAAAGCAACTTGGGGAAGGCTAGAGATCAAGATTCTTGTGGTTGGATTGGAATGTCTTGGTCTCAACACATGAGTAGGTGGTTCTCTCTCAGAAAATGAGTAATGTAAGTGTAGGCACGTTCTGATGGCTCTCTCTTGAATAGAGAAGGGGGTGGAGGTGTATATATAGCCTCCACACAAAATCCAACCGTTATGCACATTTGACCCAACTCGGTCAAACCGAATAGGTGAACTCGGTGAGACCGATTCAGTTCAAAATGTGAATGTTAGGAATCTCGGTGGGACCGATGTGATCAACTCGGTGGGACCAATGTGCTAGGGTTAGGGCAAAACCTCATCTCGGTGTGACCGATTGCATGAACTCGGTGAGACTGATTTCAGCAATGAGTAAACAGAGAGTTGTTCATGCAAACTTGGTGGGACCAATCGCTCATTTCGGTAAGACCGAAACATTACAAAGGGAAACAGAGAGTTTGCATTGCAAACTCGGTGGGACCGATCCCTCATTTCGGTAAGACCAAAACGTTATGAAGGGCAATTGAGAGTTTGCAATCCCATCTCGATGAGATCGAGATCCCTATCAGTGAGATCGAACTGATTATGGTTTCTGGCTTTGTCTATGACAAAGAAACTCAGTGGCGCTGGATAGATCAAATCAGTGGGGCCGAGTTTGACTTTAGGTTTATCACATATTTGGATTTGAGAAAGTGGTTGAGGTCTTTGGAGCATATCACTAAGCATTTTGAGCAAGTATATCATTAAGCAACACCTCATCCCCTTTGGAGCATATCACTAAGAATATCACTAAGCACGCATTAAAGCATAATATGATCAAACACATGATCACAAGAGCATCTCTCACACAAGCACAAATATTGTAGCAAGCAAACAATCAAACGACAAGTAGCAAGAGAAGCAACAAAAGGGCAAAACACACACTCTCTCGAAGCATATGATCTATACACTTTCTTCTCCTTTGGCAACAAGTTACCACAAAGCTTGAAAATGCATAGTGCTATGCGGCACTCTAGGCACGATCTTCGGGAGGTCCGGTGTGCAAAGATGGCGTGGAAAGGAGTCTGTCTGCAAAAACTTCTGATGATGTCTGAGGAGCTGAGGAGTTGCAACTAGAGGGATAACTGGGGCAGTTGCTAAAGGTGCTGAAGTGGTAGTCCTCGTATCACTGACAACTGGCATGGCTACAGACCTTTGTGCCCTTGGCACACGCTGAAAAGTGTTGGTAGTTGGTCTATCACTCCTGTCCTCAATCTCTTCCTGTAGCTTCTCAACTGTGGTCTGGATCTCGGTGACCTTCACATCTAGATCATGAAGCTTTGTCTCAAAGATCCTCTCAAGGCTCTCTTGATTTAGAGTCAGGGTGGTTAGTCCTTTCTCTATTCTCACTATTTCCTCAAGAAGATAGCTGAGCTGCTCTTGCTTGGTCTTGAGATTGACAGCTGAAGCATCTGGCACTGTGGTAGTCTTTGCTGCCTTTGCTTTCTCTCGCTTCTCTTGAGCCTCTACAGATGTAGGATGTGATGCATCCATGACAACAACATTGTCCTCAAAGTCTGGCCTCAGGTGAAGGTGCTCTTTGTCCAGAAGATATGTCCCTGTCCCCATCTTGGAGTTGATGAGCATCTAAATGTGGGGGCATATCCACATGACCTTTTCTGGTTAGCAACAGTCCTCTTGATCATTTCAACAATCAAGGTCATCACCTAGAACTTCTCTGGCACATCAATCATATGCAGTAGGTTGATAGAGTGACCACGGATCATCCTATAATCTCCTAACTTGGGCAACAGAGTGTGCCTCAATATAGTGTTTATAGTGGTCAGTCCTGACAGCAGATAGTAGATTGAACCAAACTTGTGTGTCTCCAAGGCATCATCAGGGATTTCCTTGTACATGTGAGCCATGGAGTTGTGTCCCTTCCTTGGCTTGGCATACACATCCGTGCCATCCTCACCTTCTTTAGGAGCATTTATCAACTTGGCCCACTCGGAAATTCCTAATCTATCTATGTAGAGATAGACCCCATCGGTTTATCCTTAGTAGCAACGATACATACGTGTCGGCTCCCCTTCTGTCACTGGGATCAAGCACCATAAGATCGAACCCACTACAAAGCACCTCTTCCCATTGCAAGATAAATAGATCAAGTTGGCCAAACAAAACCCAAATATCGGAGAAGAAATATGAGGCTATAAGAAATTATGCATATAAGAGATCAAAGAAAGTCAAGTAACTTTCAAGGATATAAAAAGACAGATCTGATCATAAACTCAAAGTTCATCCGATCCCAACAAACACACCGCAAAAAGAGTTACATCATATGGATCTCCAAGAGACCATTATATTGATAATCAAACGAGAGAGAGAGAGAGAGAGAGGAATCCATCTAGCTACTAACTACGGACCCGAAGGTCTACAAAGAACTACCAACTCATCATCGGAGAGGCACCAATGGAAGTGGTGAACCCCTCCGTGATGGTGTCTAGATTGGATCTGGTGGTTCTGGACTCTGCGGCGGCTGGAATTGATTTTCATTGACTCCCCTAGGGTTTTTGGAATATTGGGGTATTTATAGAGCAAAGAGGCGGCCCGGGGGGCACCCGAGGTGGGAACAACCCACCAGGGCGCGCCTGGGCCTCCTGGCGCGCCCTGGTGGGTTGTGCTCCCTTCAGAGCACCCCTCAGGCGCTGCCTTGGCCCTTTGGGTGTCTTCTGGTCAATAAAAATCTCTGTAAAGTTTTGTTGCATTTGGACTCCATTAGGTATTGATTTCCTGCGATGTAAAAACATGCAGAAAACAACAATTGGCACTTGGCATTATGTCAATAGGTTAGTACCTAAAAATGATATAAAATGACTATAAAATGATTATAAAACATGCAAGATTGATAATATAACAGCATGGAACAATCAAAAATTATAGATACGTTGGAGACGTATCAACGATCACCATGGCGATGGTTCCCCTGATGTCACTCCGGCGCCACCGAGAGAGAGAGAGGGAGAGGTTCTCCCCCTTGTGCTTGCTCCTCTATGCCCCCGAGATGGGGAGAGGTTCCCCCTCTGGTCCTTGGCCTCCATGGCGACGATGGCCCCTCCGGGATCCTCCTCCATGGCCTCCGGTGATGATGGCTCCCTTCGGAAGGGTTCCAGAGAGGGCCTAGATTGATTTTTCGTGGCTACAGAGGCTTACGGCGGCGAAACTCCTGATCTAGGTTTCTTTTCGGGGGTTTATATATTTATAGGAATTTTTGGCATCGTTTTCACGTCATGGGGGGTCCACGAGTCAACGACAAGGGTGGAGCACCCTCCCGGGGGGTAGGGCGCGCCCTCCACCATTGTAGTTGGCTCCGGACTCTTCTGGCCCAACTCTTTTGCTTCGGGGGCATCTTCCGGTCCATAAAAAATCACTGTAAATTTTTAGGTCATTTGGACTCCGTTTGATATTCCTTTTCTTCAAAACTCAAAAACAAGGAAAAACAGAAACTTGCACTGGGCTCTAGGTTAATAGGTTAGTCCCAAAAATCATATACATGCATATAAAACATCCAAAATAGATAATATAGTAGCATGAATACTTCATATATTATAAATACATTGGAGACATATCACATGACCATCTCATCATTCCATTTAGCCAGCTTCTGACCAACAAAAGTGTCAACATCGTTCATCCTAAAACTCTCATGAACTCCGGGAAAGTAATCATCATTTTCATCAATGAATTCCCTATCAAACCATCTCATGTCACTTACTATAGGCTTCTTTTCCAAGAGATCTGTCTCATAGAAATCTTGCTACTCCTTGGTGTGAAATCTATAGTCCACAACAGTCCTTCTCCTCACAGCATATGGATCAATCTGCATCCAGAGTCTGAGACCTATATCCTTTCTCAACTTCATATTGTCAGCCAATGGTTGATTGTCATCATGATCTGGAATCTTTGGTTTAAGCTTTCTGAGCACTTGGGGCTCTTCCTCCTCTTGAATTTCAGGCACTGGGGCCTTGTTCTTCTCAGCAGCTGGAATGTTTCTGGTGGATCTCTTGGGTGCAGATGGTTTTGGAGCTTGAGCTGATGGCTTGGGAGTTGTCTTGGGCTTAGACGAAGAATCCCCAGACTTGATTGCATCCCCCATGAGTTTCTTAGACTTTGGCACTCGCTCTTCCTCTTCCTCATCTTCTTGATCAGATTCTCTCATCATGGAAGGTTTTCCAATCACTTTGTCCATGGTCTTCTTGACCCTTTACTTCCTTTTCTTTCCTCCGGCAGCCTCTTCCTCTCTAGGTTGCATGGTTTCTAGTGTGGAGGCTATGGCTTTAGACATGGGCTTCCTTTGGGAAGGAGCCTTCTTGTGCATACCAGGCTTGATGGCAGCGGCAATAGCTTGATATTTCTTGAGCACTTTATTCTTTGAGGTCACTTCCTCATCAGCAACATAGTCCTCATCTTCAGAATCCGAGGTTCTCTTCTTCCTTTGCCTAGTTGCAGCCTTAGGCAAATTTCTTGGTGTGCTCCTGCTTCCATCATCATAGCTGCTTGAGGGACTAGTGCCCTCACTGAGATGTACTTGCTCCTCTGACCTGTTCTGACTGTCACTGTTGTCTAACATGGTTGAAATTGACCCTGTGAATAGATAGGTACAGGTAGTATGGATGAGAATCACAAAGCACAGCTGGTTTTTTCAAAAAGTTGAGACAAAAACTTAATTTTAGTTTTCTACAGAAAGCATTTTGGAGCTACCGATATGACAAACTCGGTGACACCGAAGCAACTTTAGAGTCTAAACATGTGGTTTCTGTTAGACCGAAATGCAGTTTGGTGCCTCCGAGATGCTAGGGTTTCACAGAGAAAGTGAACTCGGGGACACCGATTTGTACACTTCAGTCGGACCGAGTAGTACGTGTGCAATGGCCTGGGCCAAATCGGTGAGACCGATTTCTTCAGATCGGTCGGTCCGAGATGAGTTCGGCAGAAACCTAACCCTAAGTTTTTGCATCAAATCTATCCTAGAGGAAGTTTTAGGTGGAAAAATTGATCACAATCGTGGCTAGAAACATGGCATTAACCTTTGTGCAAGAATCGGAGTAAAGGAATACACAAAGGGATCGAGTCCGTACCCTAACTCGGTGATGAACTCCCTACGACGACAATGGCAGAGGAGATTCCCATTGACGGAAGTGGAGACCAGCGGCAGGAGGGCGCTGGCGATGACGGAGACGATCTGCAGATCAGGAGGGGCGGTAGAGCTGGGCAGGCGCAGTTGAGTGTTTGAAGGAATTTCCAAAATTCAACCCGCGACATATATATATACCCAGTCACTGTCGGTGTGACCGAGTGGAACGACTCAGTGTGACCGAGATGCAGAATCACAAGCGGTTTCTGCAACTCAGTGAGACCGAACTGTTCTAACCGGTTGCATCGAGGTGAAAACGTAGATCAACTCAATGATTTTGGTGTGACTGAAAGGAATGAATCGGTCAGACCGAGAACCATTAAGAGGTTTTGGAAGTTAAAGTCCTTGGTGGGTCGGTGGCTCCGAGTGCTCCTCACCCAGAGGGTCCGAATTCGACTTGATCAAACTTTGTGATGTAGCATGGATAGAGTTTGAGATGAGAAAAACATAGATAGCTAGAGGGAGTACTTAGGCATTCTTGTCCATCCATTTGGCAAAAAGAAAAAGCCAAACAATCAAAGCAACAAATGGATATCCTTAAACGGGAAAATTATGCAACCAACATGCTCACACAATAAGATATCAAATGAAATATGTGGCAAAGAATGCACAAACACTCTAGCATCTATCAAGCAATTGGCGATGACTAGGTCATCTATATATGAGTATATTGACTGAGGAGTCAAATGAGAACATTTGATCGTAGTTCATATTCATCATTTAAGCACAAGTGGGGTTACCACTTTTACATAAAGCATTGTTGTGTTCACACCATTAGAGTTGATTTTGCTCAATTCTTACAGCAAAGCTCCCCCTAGATGTGATATCCCCCCTAAGAGGGATGAACTAACCTTGGGTTTTGTCGATGATGACTTCATGTAGGTGTTGAAGATGGAGATGCTCAATGTTGATGTAGCTCATTTGGAGCAATCCATTGGAGTGAGTTGTACTTTCAATACCTACATGGGTTAGTCCCACAAGGAACATACAAGGATATCCATAGACATAGAGTGAAATACACATATGATGTTGTCCATGAAAGCATTAGGTTACCTTGTCCCTTGTCTTACCAACATGAGGGTTTGTGACTCCTTGAACTAGTGCAAGATGTGAAAGTTGATTGCACTTGTCCTTGCCAAAATGAATATGAGTGAAGTATGTTGGCGGAGTCACCCTCAAGAACTCTCTAGTTCTTCTTCTTTGGGATCCACACCATCTTGATGGGAATCCTTGGAGTTGTAGTCGTACTTGATGAAGTAGAACTTGATGTAGTCATGGGAACCCACTTGACCAAGGCCTTTGGAGCTTCTTCAAATGAATCAATCTCTTATTGAAGTTTGTCCTTGCCTTTTAGCTTGTGGTCTTGTGGTGGAAGATCATCTTGAGCTTGTCTTCCCTTGAAGGAAGTGGGATCATACTTCTCTTGTTGAGGAACAAATTTCGTCTTGGGGTATTGATCTTCTTCCCACTCAACTCCATTGGCATTGAAATTGCGTTCAAAACCAACATCTTTGATTCTTCTGGTGCCTTCCTTACTTGTGTACAATTTCCTCAAATTGCTTACTTCCATCAAGGCTCTTGTAAACACCTTTCTCTATAACTCCCTTCAATAAGCTATTTTCTTTCTCAAGTGTTGGGGAGATAACTATTGGGTATGAACCGCCCAGGAGGGGCCGGGTCATACCATGGGCGACTTATCAATGAAGATGGCGGCTCATACAAGCCCATTGACGGCCCAAGACCTAGAGGCGACTTGAGAACCAAGAGGATGAACCGCTACACATGAATAACTTGTATTGTAAGGCAAGATTAGTTAGTCATCGAGCCGGACACGTTGTGTATGAGCCGGCCGGGACCCCGTAAGCCGCTAGGCGTCAACCTATGTATGTAAAGGGACGACTCGACGTCGAGTTAAGGATAGAAAAAACAACAGATCGAGAGCTAGGTCAAGCGTATTCGCTCCCTGGTAATCAAAACCCAAGCTATACAACCCCAAACTGGAGTAGGCCTTTACCTCCACCGCGAGGGGCCGAACCAGTATAAACACTCTGTGCCCTTTTTCTCGATTAACCCCTTTAAGCTAACCTAGTTGCGATGGCTCCACGACTAAGTCCTTCCGCTAGGACATATGCCATGTCAAGTCCACGACAGTTGGCGCCCCACCATGGGGCCAGCGCACGGTGATTTTGAGTTCTTGAAGGGTAGCTTCCCAGGGATCAAGGGATACGCCGTGGGCCGGATGACCAAGAGTCATTATGGAAAGCTCTACATCGACGACACTGGCTAGGGCCCCGAGGCTGGCTCAATTGAGTGCGGGTACTGGGCCCCCTTCGGCGGAATCCACGTCTCCATCGGCAATATTGACGAACCGGGCCCTGAGCCGGACACCTGCATCGACATCATCGAGATGGCTTAGCATGCATGACCTGCCCGGGTTCAACCCGCCATGAAGCACGCCTTTGTTGGTTTCATCCATGGGGCGGAATTTGTGGAAGGATCTGTGTCTGGTGGTGAGACGACCATCTAATCTGATGGTGAGTCATCCATAGGTGAGACCAATTCAATGTATCAAGTGCAAGATGGCCGGCTTGGGGGCTGTTCCGATGGTGATAGTATTTCGGACCCCTATGAGCCGCTGAATAGGGTTGCGATCTTCATGGCCAGTACACAGCCAGCGCTCGGCTCAACGACTGCCGAGGCTATGACCTCCAGCTCAACGGCCGCAGTGACATCTGCTGCTAGCGACTCTGTGCGCCCGCCGGCTCAGGTTCAGCTGGAGTTATTGGAAGCTTTGGCGAGTTTGATGGGGGTAGAAGTGACCCCGGAGACTCTGGAACAACATAAGGTGGATGTTGCAAGGTTACGAGATGAGATAACTCAAGCCAAGGAATAGCTAGCGGCTGAGAACGCCGGGATGGCCACAGAGCGAGATGCTTTGGACGCCAGGTACAACAGATTCAGGAAGGCTCTTTCTGGCTCACCTTGGATCAGAACGCTTCAAACGAAGTCATGAGAAGGAGACACCAGAGTTGCTTACCTCTGGAGTACGATGCAAGAAACCTTTTCAACACACTAGGGCAGGGACCAGTAACCCGCCCGTGGTGAACCGGGAGGTTGAGGCGCCCGTGATTGGAGCACCGGTTCAGCCACACACTATGGAGCCGCCTCGTTTGAATATGACTCCACCTCAGCATGTGCCGATACCACCAGATCATTATTCTAACCCTTTGGATAATATGATCGCTGCGGCGTCATGATTGGCGGCTCTTCTAGTTGAAGGCGAGTCTCCAACTGCGATAGAGATGCGGAGGGCCGAAGAACTTATTCAAACGGTCGTGGCTCAATAGGCGGCGTACTCGTATAGCCATGAACGGATTCACTCAACCCCTCGTCCAAGCCAGAGTTATAGCAGGAACATTGACTCGCCGATAGTTTCAAGCAGTGAACAGCGCTGTAACCAGCCTCATGGGCATGACCCGGCGCGCGGTAGTGTTGATTCTCAGACTTTGGTGGATCAGGGTAGGGCGCGTCGGGAGGCGAAACTGGTGGCTCAACAGTAGCCTCCGGTTTATCCGTCAACATCTGTGGAGGCAGGAGTGACATCTAGAACATTGGGTATGCCATGTTTAGCGCCGGCTCTGGGCAACAAGTGTTTGCCTAAGGATTTCAAAGGCCCTCGTAAGTTGCCTAATTACACGGCAGATCAGCCCCCTGAGGCTTGGATTGAAAGCTTTGAGATGGCCATGGAGATGCTGGATGTCAATGATGCTGCATGTGCTAATTATTTCACCATGATGTTGGACGGGCCGGCTCGTACTTGGTTGAAAGGGTTGCCCGCTAACTCCATAAGATCAGGGGCAGAGTTGAAAGCCCGTTTCATCCAAAATTTTAAAGAAAGGTGCAAGCAGCCCCTATCGATCCTGGACTTGGATTCCTGTGTCCAAGGTGAGGGCGAGTCAACAACCAATTGGGTGCGCCGTATCTCAGCTGTTATACGCTCATCGGATAGTATCAATGCCGATTCAACAGTCCTGATGTTGGAGAAGAATTGTCGTTTCCGACCCCTTAAGAAGAAACTGGGGCGGCTTAAACGCCACTACAATGACATGGGGGAGCTCATGGTGGCTCTCGTCAAATATGCTAATTTTGATAGTACCAAGGACCCCGACTCTAATGAAGAAAAGGCGGGTAAGGGAAAGAAGAGCGGCAATGTGAAGGGACAACATCATAACATGGCAGGTCATGGTGGCAACAGTAAGCGCAAAGCGGAGAACAGTTTAGACTTTGTGGCCAGTGCCAATGCACATAATGATAATTAGCGTCGCAAGGGGAAGCCGCCTTGGTTTGGAGGGCCAAAGTTTAACCTTGAAGTGATGATGAAACAACCTTGCCCAAAGCATGAAACGCAAGAGAAGCCGGCGAATAATATGTGGAAATATTTCTTCATTATGAGGGAGTATAGGAACTCTAATTTTTTCTAGAATAATCATGGCCTGAATGGCGGTTCAGGATCCGGCTCTCACGGGCCTGGCTTTGGTGGCGGCGGTTCAAACTATGGTTTCCATGGCCAAGGCAGTCAAGGTGGTTTTAATCAGTAGTCTGGTCAAGGGAATCAGCAACAACAATATGGTTTTCAGAGTAATCCAAAACATTTGAATTGTGGACAGTATCACGTGTTCACTACGAGTTTGTGTAAACGTGACCAGAAGATTCACAAAAGGGCGGTGAACGCAGTTGAGCCGGTGATTCCCCGTTACTTACGATGGTCTGAACATCCTATCCTTTGGAGCTGTGAGGATCACCTACCCCGGGTTGACAATCCGGGTCACTTATCTTTGGTGGTTGTGCCTCAGGTTGGAGGTTACAAATTCACTAAGGTGCTCATGGATGGAGGCAGCAGTATCAATATCCTTAACTACGAAACTTTTCGTCGTATGAGTTTGACTAACAAAGATCTTAAGCCATCTAAAACTGTTTTTATGGCATGGTGCCTGGTAAGTCGGTGTATCCGGTGGGAAAGATAGCTTTGGAAGTGGCTTTTGGTGATGATCATGATTCCAGAGTTGAGACATTAACCTTTGAGGTGGTTAAGATTAAGAACCCTTATCACGCTTTGTTTGGGAAGCCGACTTATGCTAAGTTCATGGTGAGGCTCGGTTATGTTTATCTACAGCTCAAGATGCCAGGTTATAAGGGTACCATCATGGTACATGGGAACCGGAAGATAGCTTTGGAACGTGAAGAGCGCAATGTTGCCTATGCTGAGTCTGTTTGTGCAACAGAAGAGCTGAAGTTTTACAAAGACAATGTTGACCCAGTGGATATGACACCTTTGAAGAATCCAACCATAGAGCATGACCCTCTGTTGAAATTTAAGTCGGCAGATGACACAAAGTTGGTTGATTTTGTTCCTGGCAATTCATCCAAGCAGTTCAACATCAGTGCCAATCTGGATCCAAAATAGGAAGGCATGCTCATCGAGTTCATCCGTGAAAACCGGGACATCTTTGCATGGAAACCTTCAGACATGCCAGGTGTACCGAGGGAACTCATTGAGCACACTCTCAATATTGATCTGAAGTTTAAACCGGTCAAGCAATTCCTTCGTCGCTTTAATGAGGAAAGGCGTAATGCCATTGGTGAAGAAGTGGCCTGGCTCTTGGCAGCAGGGTTCATTGTTGAAGTTTTTCATCCTGAATGGTTGGCTAACCCGGTGCTAGTACTTAATAAAAATGGTACTTAGCGCATGTGTGTGGATTACACAGACCTTAATAAGGCCTGCCCGGCTGACCCCTTCGCTCTCCCTCGAATTGATCAGATTATTGATGCTACGACGGGTTGTGAGTGTTTGTGTTTTTTTGATGCTTATTCTGGGTATCATCATATCAAGATGACAGTTAAGGACCAGGAGAAGACAACCTTCATCACTCCCTTTGGAGCCTTCTGTTATGTGTCTATGCCCTTTGGGCTCAAGAGTGCCTAGGCGACTTACCAGCGGTGTCTTCAAAATTGCCTTCATGGTCAGATTGGACACGATGTTCATGCTTATGTGGATGATATTGTTGTGAAATCCAGGAAGAAGGAAACCCTGGTAGATGATTTGAAAGAGACCTTTGACAATCTCCGGGTCTACAAGATGATGCTTAACCCGACCAAGTGTGTCTTTGGTGTACCGGCAGGCAAGCTTTTGGGGTTTTTGGTTTCTGAACAGGGCATTGAAGCTAACCCGAAAAAAATCAAGGCCATCACTTCCTTGGCTAAACCGACGTGTATTAATGATGTTCAGCATCTGGCGGGTCATATCACGGCCTTAAGCTGGTTCATAAGCCGTTTGGGAGAAAAGACTATCCCTTTGTACCAGATGATGAAGAAAACATATCACTTTGTCTGGAGTGATGCTGCTGATCAAGCGTTTGAAGCCTTGAAGAAACAGTTAGCTGAGCCACTGATCCTTGCTGCTCCCATTAATAAAGAGCCCTTGTTGTTATATGTGGTTGCCAATAGCCGAGCTGTCAGTGTGGCAATTGTTGTGGAAAGGAAGGAATCATGCAAGGAATATCCGGTTCAGCGGCCCGTTTATTACATCAGTGAGGTACTCATTGAATCCAAGCAGAGATATCCGCATTGGCAGAAGCTAGTATATGGGGTATTCATGGCTATTCGAAAGCTCAAGCAATATTTCCTTGGTCATCCCATCACTGTGGTTAGTTCTGCTCCTTTAGGGGATATTATTCAGAACAGAGAGGCCACAGGTCGGGTAGCCAAATGGGCCATTGAGCTCGGACCCCCATGGTTTGAAATATATGCCTCAGACAACTATCAAGTCTCAAGCACTTGTGGATTTTCTCAATGACTGGACTGAGTTACAGATGCCTGAGGAGAAGCCGGATAGCACATATTGGACTATTCACTTCGATGGATCCAGACAGTTGGAGGGCTTGAGGGCTGGAGTTGTTTTAACTTCCCCAAGAGGTGATAAATTTCGTTATGTTTTAAGGTTGATGTTCCCTTGTACTAACAATGCAGCTGAGTATGAAGCCCTACTCCATGGTCTTCGGATGGCTAAAGAGATGAATCTAAGCCGGGTGAGGTGTTTTGGTCACTCAGATTTGGTGGCTCCGCAAATTTCAGGCATTTGGGATTCTAAGGACCCACTCATGGTGGCTTACCACCGCGAGGTTGATGCTATTGCTGGTCATTTCAAAGGTTATCAAGTGGAGCATGTGGATCGCAGGAAGAATGAGGCGGCTGATGCATTGAGCCGATTAGGGTTCCAACATAAGCCGGTGCCACCTAACATTTTCCTTGATATTTTGCATAACCCTTCGGTCAAATTACCTACAGAGGAAGATCTTGCTATTCCTGACCCGGAGGCACAATTGGTGGCGGCTCTTCATGCTATTCCTGATTGGACAGTTCCATATTTGGCTTATATGACCTGGGGTGAGTTACCTGAAGATGAAACTTTGGCCAGGCAGATAACCTGGCGGTCTAAGTCAATGACTATTGTCAATGGAGAGTTGCATCATTGCAGTGTCATAGGGGCATTTCAATGTTGTGTTTCTCCTGAAGAAGGTCTAGAGATCCTACGAGAGATTCATGAAGGAGATTGTGCTCATCATGCCGACTCTAAGTCTCTCGTAGCCAAGGCTTTCCGTCATGGGTTTTATTGGCTGACGGCTCATGTTGATGCAGAGGATTTGGTCAGTAAATGTGATGGCTGCCAGAAATTTTCAAAATGAGCTCATGTGCCGACTCAAGAATTACGGATGATTCCAACTACTTGGTCGTTTGCAGTCTGGGGGCTGGATATGGTTGGAACTTTCAAACGGTCCAAAGATAAAAAGACCCACCTTTGGGTGGCGGTTGGCAAATTCACAAAGTGGGTTGAGGCAAAGCCGGTCAGTAAGTGTGACGTGGCAACATCGGTTCAGTTCATCAAAAAGGTGATTTTCCGGTTTGGCTTTCCTCATAGCATTATAACTGATAATGGAACTAATCTATCCAAAGGTGCTATGAAAGAGTTCTATCAACGGGAGCATATTTGTCTTGATGTATCATCCGTGGCTCACCCCTAGTCCAATGGCCAAGCTGAAAGAGCCAATCAAGAGATTTTGAGAGGCATCAAGCCCCGGCTTATGGTCCCTTTGCAGAGGACGCAGGTTGTTGAGTGGAGGAATTGCCCCCAGTGCTATGGAGTATCAATACTACCCCCAACAGATCTATTGGTTACACGCCTTTCTTCATGGTTTACGGAGCAGAGGTGGTTCTCCCTAGTGACATCCATCATGATTCGCCCCGTGTGGCGGCTTAAGTTGAAGATGATAATGAAAAAGCATGTCAGTATGCTCTTAACCTGTTGGATGAGGAGCGTGACCGTGCGGCGGCTCGATCGGCGATTTACCAGCAAGACCCGCATCGTTATCATAGCCGCCGGGTTAAAACCAGGACCTTTTAAGAAGGAGATTTGGTGCTCCGGCTCATCCATGATCAAACTGACATGCACAAGCTATCCCCACCTTGGGAAGGACCCTTTGTGGTCAGCAAAAATCTCTCCCTAATCTATCCCTAATAATAAAGTACGGATTGACTCCGTGGGTTCACCGTCACAATACACTTTCTTCTTATGTCATAATACGCTTTTACAATTTATATGGACAAAATTGTAATATAAACGAGGTGGTACTATTTCGGGGCCCAAATCGGCCGGACCTCCTGCACCTCGCCTCGCCGCCGGCGACTGGACCCTTGCCGGACCATGCATCTCTCCCCCCTTCCTTCTTCTCTTTTCCTCACATCTCCCTCTCTTCAGGACGCCAAGAGCTCCACAGCCGCCGCCATGAGTCGTCCGTGCTCGAATCCGGCGAGATCCGGCCGCGAGCAACCCACCCCAATGCTCCCGGGCTAGATCTGCACTGCCCTCGCCATCCCCAACGGAGTTTGCCTCCAGCGCCGTTGTAAACCACCTCCTACCTCTGCCCTCGTTCACGGCTCCCCTCCATCAACTGGTCGGGACCTCGCGGGAGGCAGAGGATGGGGTGCAGCGCTTGCGTTCGGCTCCGGAGCTTGAGCGGGCCGATCAGCGCAGAGGCAGAGTATGGGATGGTGTGCTGTGCTCGAGACGAGGGGGCTCGAGTAAGGGGATTGGAGGGTGGCGCCGGCGGGATCGCGGACGGGGATGGAGAGGGCTCATGGTAATAGTTTCAATTTTTGTCATACAAGTAACAAATTAGTTCCAATAACTATAGTAAAAATATATTCAACATCTAAAGCAGTGGGTATTAAATACTGCATGCATGGTCTAGTAGACACAAACTCCCTAGAGCTTCATATATATGCACATAAAATCCCAATCACACATATGCATATCTTCAATTGTAATTAGCATTCACGATCCTGGGGTAGGTGGGGAAGCATCCCTGTCACATACTTCCTTAGTAGTCATTAGACTAAATCAGTAAATCTTTTTTATTGAAATGCATACATACCTTTTAAGCAACTCTGAACAAAGAAAAAAGAACTGCTTCATGTCATGCGTGGGATGGTTAAAAGTAGAAGCTTAATTGAACTATTGGAGTCATAGGCTCCTAGTCACGCCGAGGCTGCCATCTAGCGAGCAATGCAGTTGGCACCTTCTCTGCAGATGGATGAAGGTTATGCATGAAGTTTGAAGTGGGAGGACGGAGGTCCAGCAACTCTAGGCGTGTGGAGATCGGCATCTAGCCTGCCTAGCGGATCCATACGTGTGTCCGTGAGAGGCAACAGGACAACACTTAATAGCAATCTTTGTACGTTGCAACTTTCAAGCTAACATCCTTCTCAAAATCCATCAACCTGCTTGCTCCAGTTGTGCGTGGACCGATTGATCCAGGCCGGGAACAAATCGCCAATGGGGTTGACCGTGTCGGTCTCCCAGCGAGAGAGCTGCGTCTCCTGTCCGTCGGGGCGGTAGACTGGGAGATCACCTGTGAGCTCCCGCTAGCACCAGCAAGACCGTAGCATGCAGATCCTGATTCACCTGCAAGCTTCACAATGAAAATCAATTCACAACAGGTGGTTTGACTCCTGAAAATATATTCACAAAATAAAAGTGCACTAATGTAACACCAAAATCAAATCCGCTTCAACTCCCAAGACCAAAATTCAGAAGGCACTGGAATTAACAGTTCCAGAAATCCGTAAAAGGCTGCATCACTCTACCATGCCATGGCTCATGAACACAAAGTTGTTTGGATTGGAGGTGGGCTTGCCAAGCTGAAATGCAGTCTGGGAGATGAGAGCAATGCATCTCAGAGAAAGAAGTACAAGAGCCTCATGTATGCAAGAGTGGTCTCCTTACATTGGGCAAAGAGAATGCATGTGTCATCAAAACTCAAGCAATGGCTAATGATTCCACCAAAAAACATATTTAGTTTGCAACAAACTGTAGCTGTGTGTAGATATTATGCCGGTGGTTGCTGGGCCGATCGTTGTCCAGCTTTGCTCTTGTTCCTAGTTGTTGTGTCAGGCAACGTACGGCATAGCCTTCTCTGCATATTCCTCAAGCTCCTACTCCCTGAATAACCAACAATTAGCATTGTTTTATGTACTGATTAAAGAAAATCGTTGTTTCGAAGATTTATCTACAACTTTAAGCTACTTAATAATGACACTGGTCTGCACAATATCTAGATTTAGAGAGCAATGCTGAACCCTATTACAAAATTCAGATCGGTTTCAGACTGAACCAACCCTAAAATAGTTGTTTCTGAAGATTTACCTTCAACTTTAAGGTAAGTAAGGACACTGACCTACAAAATGTATATATATAGATCGAGACAGCAAAGCTTCATATACAAAATTCTGCTGGGGCCTGTCATGGCGCACCGCCGCCAGTTTCATCCCTTGCGCACGGCTTCCTACCTCGCTGCACCGTGTTGTGGACAACGACGTCGTTGCCTCCTGCTCTCTTTTGCAAATCGCCACCAATGAATAGATAACAATGCAGATTGACCTCTCAAATCGAAGAAGGATAGCAAATTATATCAATCAATGGATGGATCTGATTTTCATTGCACAAATCAAATAGACCTTGGCTATAAATTCTGAAAAATCACACAAAATTGTCCGTTAAATACAGCTAAAAAACCCCCTCGTTCTGAGATCCTCTCCTTTTACGCTAGAAAAATTTCTCTTCTATTTTCTATCAAATCTGTCGCTCCTTATCCATGCACAACAAAACAACAGCGAGATGCAGGCGAGGGCGACAGCGTCTTCATGGACGCAGGGAGGTGCGGCTAGGGGGAGGAGGTGCGCGGGGTAGGGAGAGTGGCGGCTGGGCAACCCCCATCGTGCAGCGGGAAGGAGAGGAATCCGAAAATCAAACCTGGAGCCACCGCCAGACCAGCAGCAGGAAGCCGCGCCGTCCCTACTCTGCCTTCTCTTCTCTCCATCTCACCTCCTCTTTCCCTCCTCTCTTCTTCCCAGGAGACCGAGTAGCCATGGCCATGGAGCATCGCCACCGCATTGGATCCCGACCTGAGCCACCTCGCCCCGACGTCCGCCACTTCCCCACCGTTCCCCGAGCCCTGCCGCCGTCATCCTGCATCTCGATCGGATCGGGAGCGCCGCCGCTTGATCTGATGCGTGCATGGGGGTTTGACGAAAAAATATCGAACCGTTTTTGTTCACTTACCGAAGACTACGGGTTAAATTAGCCAAAATACAGGACTTTTAGTACCACCTTGAATATGTTTTAAAATTCAAACTGAAAGTGTAAATTCACGGGAGGAAGCATATTGTGACAGTGAACCCACGAAGTCGATTCGTGCTTTATTATTAGGGATAGATAAAGCATGAATTGAGTCTTCGAGTTCACCGTCGCGGCGTTTTTGCCAAAAAATCGTCGCATTTTTCGATAATTTGACCCGCAATCCTCCTAACAAGTCAACCTGAACCCGGAAAAAATAGAACCCACACGACGACTTAGGTCATATCTCCGCCTCGAGCGCATCTCCACGATCCAGTGCGCCCCTCCACCGCCAGCACCGGCCACCGCCCCTCCGCCGTGCGCCGCCCCCAACCCTGCGGCTTCAGTAGATCCGCACCACCGCCGCCCTTCCTCTCCACCGTCGCCCGCGCCCGCCCGCGGTCATCCATCACCGCGTTCTTAATGGCTTCGGTGACCACGGCGCCTCGGCTGCGACCCTGGCCTGCTTGACCGCCGGATGGATGGATACCGGCCGAGCTCATCCTTGGCGCTCCGGCTGCGACCCATGGTTGATTGGCCGCCGGCTGGAAGGGGACGTCTCCTCCCGACTAAGCTTGATGTGGGGCGGTGGACTGACAGCCTGGTGTGTGCGGCCTGCGGACGGCACCCACTAAATGATGCATCTTCTCTTGTCGTCCTCATGCTCTCTGCCCTTAATTTGTTATCCTATCTCTCTGATTGTTGGCTACATGCGCAGGTGTTTGAGGCAGCAGCGCACAAGCGGTGACTTGCATCCAGTAGGTGGCAGCAAGAAGCAGCAACGACTCTGAGTTAGGTGCTAGCAATGCACCCCCTCCCCATTCATCTACGTAAATGGATTTTCAACGGCCAAACTACCCTCTTGATTCTTTCTTTAGTGTTTTCAGTTTTTACTAACAATCCATATTTGGTAAACCGTGAAATCTGTTCAGAAGCATCTGCCAACAACCTGTTTGATGTTATGCATACGACGGATTGAGATACAGTCTAATTTTCAGGTCAAACTCTTACCTCCGTTTAGAAAACCAATATGAAGAAATAGGTGTAACCTAGCCTAGCCTGACACAGGACGCGATGTACGCCGGCACGCACACGGCAAGGTGACCCCAGCTGAAAACGTGGAGAGGCGGTCGTTTCGGGGAAGCGTAGGGAGGCGGTCGTTCCGGCGGCGGCGGCTTCCTATGGCACGGGGTCCAACTGAGGGAGAGGGAGAGGCATGAGATTGCTGTGTCGCCCGAGCTGAAGGGCGCTCACGCATCGTATATGTCCAGATTAGCAAGAAATCACTCAAAACTAATGTGTACTACTCCCTCCGTTCCAAAATACTTGTCTTTCTAGGCATTTTAACAAGTGACTACATACGGAGCAAAATGAGTGAATCTACACTCTAAAATATGTCTATATACATCCGTATGTAGTAGTCATTTGAAATGTCTAGAAAGACAAATATTTAGGAATGGAGGGAGTATATGTTATATTCTGATCTATCTATGCATACGCCCTGTATGGGTGAGGAGCTGCACCTTTCCAAATTTTACATGGCCAAAGTTCTGCAGGTGTATGGGATTTCTTCAGGACCAACAGCGTGGATGTTCAGGTATGGTTTTCTTCAGGACCATCCAAATTCAGGCAAATATGTATGCATGCAGAGAACCACCATATTAAGATGTGTGTGTCTATTCTTCAGGCGAGATAGCCACGATGGGAACACGATTCATATGCTTCAGTTCCATCCATGCTCAGGCCAATATGCAAATTAATGGTGGAGGACAACAGGGTCGACGAGATGCACAATTCCTATGCTTCAGGCGACACAGCCATGATGGGAACACGACTCATATTCTTCAGTCTCTATTTCGACTAAGCTGTGATTAGAGTTATACACTGCTTCCTTCCTGAAGTGACGAGAGATGTCAGTTATATACAGAGAAGCTTGAGTGGATGTGCGTTTGGGATTATACAATTTAAAGGCCACTTTATTTTTTGCTTTTAGTGTATGGACCTGGAGGTTCTACCTAATAGTAGTAGCTTATTGACTTCTGAAAGCAATATAAGCCCAATAGTCTTTGCAAAATAAAAAACGCCAACTACTGGTTTTATAGCCAGTTAGACCGTATCATCACACTAATCTTTTCTTTTATTGGGTTGAACTCCAGTTATTCTGTAATTACTACATTAACAAACTGTTCTTCACATTCGGTTGTGATTTGGTTTCAAAAGTTCATTTTTACATTAATTTCGTCTCAATGTTATGGTAGAAATTTGTATCGTTATGATTATTTTTTATTTCCTTCCTTACCAGCTTCCTGCTGTACTGCCCATGATTTTCTTCATGCATGCATCAACATTATCTTGGTTCCCTGTAGGAGCTTACTGAAATGCTTCTAATACACGATATTCACTCGCAAGTTGCATGATGGAATGCCCATATCAGCTATTTAGCAACGGGATGTGGGTAATTCCTGTTATCATTAATATAGTTGTTACTTCAATATTAGTATGAAACAGCGTTATGCAATCCAATTCTCTCTCCAGGATCCAATAGCCAAATTCAAGCATTTTATTTTTATTTTTTATAGATGTCCTACCAATTCTATTCTGTATAAATTCTTTAGTCTATGATTTTTGTCAGTGATTGTTGCTTGCAGGCACTTTCGGAAAACCTGAAATTATCGAACATGCATGCAGGCATCAATTCTGTTTGTTGTTCAAATTGTTCAAATAAGAAAATCGGAACATGTACTCTTAGTTTTTTTTTAGATTGCAATTAAGGTATACACCCACCACACGCACATGAGGCACCACAAGCCACCGCCTTAAGACATGTATTGAACAATTAAGACCTGGGATAAATTTGCCTCTTTAAATTATCTGATCTTAGAGAATATTCATGTATTTGTTCGGATAAACCATATCCATAGTGATCATTTCATGCCTGTTGATATTTATTTTCGTTTCCTGGTGTGCAATTTATTCAGATGGACTCCAACTAATTAGAGTATCATGCAACAGTGACCATTGATGATTTCGGCAAAAGCAATTTGCTATCTGGAGTGTGAGACCCAGGTGTACTATTGTTTCCATATCCTCTATTTTTCTTTTTTGCAAGTCATTAACATTTTCCCTGATTTTTTTTCTTATTTTGAAATTTATTTAATCCCCTGGGAACTTATTTCAGTGACATCAATTGACCTTCTGATTACAATAACTTTGAGTGAAAAGATACACTTCACGTATATACATATTTGTTCTAACTTTGCATTCTGATGAATATTTAGCTGCATATAATTACATTCAGAAAATGAGAAATGTATTGATAGGCAGCTGCAATGTTTATTATAATCGACTACAATAAAATATGGTAGAACGATGTGCATAATTTGTAATCTCGCCATAAATATAACTGACATATTTCTTAGAAAGACATAGGTTTGCCATATTTATTTTATAAGATGTTATTTATCTTAATTGTGAAAAAAGCAACAACGGCAACATAAAGTTGATGTGACATATGTGCAGAAACATCATGCTTTCACATAGCCACACCGACATGAGAGTAACTAAAAATCTTCTTCACATGAGTAATCAGAAGAAAAAAACTATCAGAAGATTATGCTAAAATTGGTTCTGGTGCATATTTTGTTTTTTCAGAAAAATATCATAGCTATGAATTTCAAAAACAAAAATTGATTACTACTCCCTCTGTTCCATAATTCTTGTCGTAGTTTTAGGTCAAATTTGAATCAAAACCATGAAAAGAAGTATGGAAAGTAGATGGTACTTATATCCTAGCCCATGCAAGTGCACAAGTTGAATTTTAAACATTCTCTTGCGCTGGTATGGTTCAATGACACTTCAGTTCATCGCATTGGGACTCACCATGTGTCGGGCGTGTGTGTGATTTGGTGAACATCTCCCATGAAAAAATGAGATTAGCTGAACACCGAGGCAAAAATGAGAGTAGGTGAAAACTGAGGCCATCATTGGCGAAGGCGGGAAGGAGGATTAGGGCCAATGACACTTCAGTTCATCGCATTCTCTTGCGCTGGTATGGTTCAATGACACTTCAGTTCATCGCATTGGGACTCGCCATGTGTCGGGCGTGTGTGTGGTTTGGTGAACATCTCCCATGAAAAAATGAGATTAGCTGAACACCGAGGCAAAAATGAGAGTAGGTGAAAACTGGGGCCATCGTTGGCGAAGGCGGGAAGGAGGATTAGGGCCACATGGGTGAGGTGTCATGTTGAAACACAAAAGAAGGGCCACATGGGTGAGGTGTCATGTTGAAACACAAAAGATGGCAGAAAGGGAGAACTTGAGCCATGCCTATATGAATACACCTGCGTAAAGTCTTTTTTCTCCCGTTGCATCGCACGGGCCTTTTTGCTAGTCTAAACAATGGGTCATACTACCTATCGATGTTTGAGACCACAAGGACTCACGCACGTCGGAGGAGGAGACCCGCCGGCCATGGAATATTGCTCATCTTCGGCCTTATTACACCTGAGCCACCGGCTCTTGTGATGTACATATTTCTATCAATGTATATATTATGATGGATATAATAAAGCCATCCTTGAAAAATTCAGGGCCTTTCTCGTTTCATTTTTGAGAAAAATGTGTCTTTATTGTCACTTCATATGATCACTTGGGGCTTCCTGCTCATTGAGCATAGCTATGATTACCCTCTTGATCCGGCTTGTACGCCATGATTACCAAATACTTGGGGGCTTCCTGCTCATTGAGCATAGCTATGGCTACCCGACCGATCCGGCTTATATGCCTGGAATCAAATATTATTTGGGGGCTCCTTGTTAATGAACAGAGCTTTGTTGACCCTTGTAATAGGCTTGGACGCCAGGTGTATTCACCAAAAAGTCCAGGCTATCCTACCTTTGTATGCCTGCCACTCCGACCAGGTAATCCTGGAATGATTCGTTGTACTCTTGACAATCAATCTTCTAAAAAGACCCTGAGTTTGTCTAAGTTAAAACGGTGATTGGTCATGTGAGGTCCGGCTTACGGGTTTGAATTAAGGTTTAACTCAGCGGCTGCGTGGCCCTTGAATAACGCTAGATATGCAGGCTTGGCAGCCTATGAATGCCTTGTTTTTTGTTTTTTGGTCTTTATTTGATTTTTTGAGATTGATCTTTTGTTCCGTGTTGATACATGGTTTAAAATTGATAAAGGCCATGTTCGCCTTATGGTTCATATAAGAATCTATCCAGAGTTTTGTTAAACCCGGCCTCGCTTTGGACTTTAAGTCGCCACTGTATGATGATTGTGTGCTTGGAGTACTGGCTCTAAGCTTTGGGATGTTATCCCTTGCTGCATATGGCGTTTGTAAGCCGACGGTATGAATAAATTAAACATGGCGTTGTGCTCTCAATCTTTGGGTTGTAACCCTTACTGCACGACGTATGATAAGCCGACAGTGTGAACAATTATCACAGCTATGATATTTATTTTGTTGTGATTATATGAGGTTTTGATAAACCGGCCCTGATTATGGACTATTTAGTCATCAGTGGTTTTTTATGTGGGGTATTATGACCTGCCCTGGGGTAAGCCACCAGGGCACTTGTTATCTGCTCATGTGCAGGGAAATATGATAAGCATGGTCTGCATAATTAATGATATTATAAGTACAAGTGGCAGATCTTCAACTCATGGATCGGCGGTGTTATGAAAACAAAACATGCACGATGGCACGACAGATTAGGGTTTAACTAGCCTATTACATGTCTCCGTGAGTCCAAATGATTAAGTGTTTTTTAGGCAATGCCCGTTGACGCAAATTATGAGCCGTCTAGTGGATCAGTTCTCCTGGTCTTGGCGGCTTGAAGCTTCCGGGTCATCCCGTGCCGGTTCTTCTTCTCCCTCCATCGTCTGGAAGTTAGGCGATGACCAACTGATGCCAGTCAAGGCTTGAAATTCAGCTTCATCATCGATAAGCTCAGACGGATCGATTTTAGGGGCAAAAGTATGCTTACAAATTGGAGGGATAAGGTCTGCAATCTTGTAAGCTTGCGTGGGCATTTTTTGGTTCTCCGCGGTATAAGCCGCCTGATATTTGGACAGATATGTTTCCTCAGCAATCAGGCTTGCCAATGGACGCATCTCCTTCACACAAGCAGCAAAATCTTTCTTGTCAAAAGGAGACCCGTCCTCTTTGAAGCTGGGGCAGCCAGTGGCTAGCTCGGCCTGGTTTAATTCTGCATGCCATGCTTTCGCTCGGCTTAAAGCCAAAATGGCACCGGATCTGGCAGCTGGCCGCTTGTTCTCTTCAATTCTGGCAGGCAGGACAGAAAGTTGGCTTAGGACATTGCTGAGAATAGATGGTGCTTGTTTGCTTGAGGAGATGGTGGCTATTGTGCGCTGAGCTCCAGTGTATAGCTATTCTACTAGCGTGTAAACTGCCTTGAGCTTTATCAGCATTTCTTTGCCAAGATTGCTACTTCTGGGGCCTGCATAACATATTACGATTAAGTCACCAGACGGATTACAAAATAGAGTGTGTAAAGTCATTACAATGTAAAAGATCTTACCAAAAATAGCAAAGGTCATCTTTGTGATATGATGCTTCAAACCAGTAAGTTCTGTGGTATAGGCGGTTGTCTCAGCATTAAACTCAGTTTTAAGCTTTTCTTTTTCCTCCAAGCTAAACTTGAACTTGGAGTCAGCCTTCCAGGTCTCAGTTTCTTGTACTTCACGCCAGGTTTTTAAATAAGTATACTGAGATTTAAATTGACTGGACGCTTCCTGCAAGAAGGTTGAAACAAGTATGCCCAATTATGATATGGTCTTATACAAAAAGTCCGAAGACCTTTGCAAGCAATAGCACTTGGCACTTGGGGGCTAATGGGTGCAGAAAGTTTCTTCATGAAGCAATAAACAGTGATAAGTCCCAAGCCCTTTGCAAGAAAAAGTACTTGGCACTTGGGGGCTAATGGACGCAGAAAGATTCTTTTAGGAAGCAGTGGCAGACAACTCCGGTTCATCTTTTTCAAGTTAACTCGGTTTGTAAGGGTGACTAGATGAGATTTACAGTGACAGTGATAAGTCCCGGGTTATTCATATTGATTAAACCGGCCCTTGGGGACTACAGGTGCAAAGTTGATCACTATTAATTGAAGTGTGAAAGTGCAACTATCCCTAGGTGGTTTTGGTAATTCATAACAACATATAGCTCATTGAGCTAATGCTATTCCAAGATGACTATTTCAGGAAAGCTCAATGATTGGCATGGCATGGATGTGAAAGTGAAACCCTCAAAATGCTAAGGACAAAGGATTGGCTCAAGCTCAAAAGCTCAAGACTCTTCATTTTATATTTTAGTGATCCAAGATCACATTGAGTCTTTAGGAAAAGCCAATACTATCAAGGAGGGATGAGGTGTTGCTTAATGAGCCTCTTGCTTCATGTGCTTAGTGATATGCTCCAAAACCCTCAACTACTTTCCCATATCCACATATGACCGAAACCCTAAGCCAAACTCGGTCCTACCGATTCTTTCTATCCGGCGCCACCGAGTTTCACTTGTCATAAGCCACTGCCAAACCCTAGCAATTCGGTTCTACCGATAGGGATCTCGGTCTCACCGAGATGGGATTGCAAACTCTCTGTTTCCCTTTCGTAACTTTTCGGTCTCACCGAAAGAGCGAATCGGTCCCACCGAGATTGCAATGTAAACTCTTTGTTTCCCTTTTGTAACTTTTCGGTCTCACCGAAAGAGCAAATCGGTCCCACCGAGTTTGCCTGACCAACTCTCTGGTTAGCTTATTACCAAACTCGGTCTCACCGAGTTTGTGTAATCGGTCTCACCGAGATTACGTTATGTCCAAACCCTAACCATATCGGTCCTACCGAGTTGCATGTCAGTCCCACCGAAAATCTCTAACGGTCACTAGGTTTACCTTTTCGGTTCGACCGAGTTTGTTGATTCGGTCCCACCGAGATTGGAAAACTGTGTGTAACGGTTGGATTTTGTGTGGAGGCTATATATACCCCTCCACCTCCTCTTCATTCATGGAGAGAGCCATCAGAACACATACACAATTCCAACTCATATGTTCTAAGAGAGAACCACCTACTCATGTGTTGAGACCAAGATATTCCATTCCTACCATATGAATCTTGATCTCTAGCCTTCCCCAAGTTGCTTTCCACTCAAATCTTCTTTCCACAAAATCCAAATCCTATGAGAGAGAGTTGAGTGTTGGGGAGACTATCATTTGAAGCACAAGAGCAAGGAGTTCATCATCAACACACCATTTGTTACTTCTTGGAGAGTGGTGTCTCCTAGATTGGCTAGGTGTCACTTGGGAGCCTCCGACAAGATTGTGGAGTTGAACCAAGGAGTTTGTAAGGGCAAGGAGATCGCCTACTTCGTGAAGATCTACCGCTAGTGAGGCAAGTCCTTCGTGGGCGATGGCCATGGTGGGATAGACAAGGTTGCTTCTTCGTGGACCCTTCGTGGGTGGTTGCTTCTTCGTGGACCCTTCGTGGGTGGTTGCTTCTTCGTGGACCCTTCGTGGGTGGAGCCCTTCGTGGACTCGCGCAACCATTACCCTTCGTGAGTGGAGCCCTCCGTGGACTCGCGCAACCGTTACCCTTCGTGGGTTGAAGTCTCCATCAACGTGGATGTAGGATAGCACCACCTATCCGAACCACGGGAAAAACATCCGTGTCTCCAATTGCGTTTGAATTCTCCAAACCCTTCCCTTTACATTCTTGCAAGTTGCATGCTTTACTTTCCGCTGCCAATATACTCTTTGCATGCTTGCTTGAATTGTGTGATGATTGCTTGACTTGTCCTACAATAGCTAAAAACTGCCAAGAACTAAAATTGGGAAAATGTTAAGTTTTTATTTGGTCAAGTAGTATAATCACCCCCCTCTAGACATACTTTCGATCCTACAAAGTGCCGGCTTAACTTGATAGTTTAAGCTGGCCCTTGGGGGCTACTAGTTTGATCTTAACCTATTTATGACTATCTAAAAGTCTACAGTATATTCACTTCTATCATATTCAGTAGACTTGGGGGCTGAAGGAATGTATCTTACAGAGAAGGCAGAAGTGGATACCTCATACTTCTGGTGCATGTGTTTGACCATGTCAATCTCCAGATCGCGGCTACTGTGCACTTGGCTTAGATAGCCGGAGAGGATTTCACTAATGTTCAGATGAGAATAATTGGCCATATGAAATTTGACCTTGTGCTTATCGATCAATTCTTCTTTAGTAGAATGCTTTGCTAGAGCAACAGGATTCCCCGGTTCTTGAAAACCAGTGCCGGTGATCAGAACGTCTTCAGTGTTTAGTTCTAAAGGCTTAATTGGGTTCGGTGGTTCAGCATCCAAGGGATTGACAACTATATGTTCAACAGAGGCACCAGGATTTTCTGGTGGCGGGTCATCAGCAAGTTCCTTCGGGTGTTGTACGAAGGCTTCAGATATTGGTGCTTGCTTCTTCGGCTCATGAATCTTGAGGTCTTCTGTTGGCTTGTTTATTTTAGCCTTTTTGCTCGGCTTTGCTATGCCACTACAAGAGGAATGGAAAGGCCAGTATAAACACAGAGATGTGAAACAACAAAGATAAAGTCTATACCCAGGGGCAGTCTTGAAAGCCGGAAGCTGAATCTGAGACGAATCGCCAGACGAAGAGAGAGGTCCCCTGATAATTCGAGTTAGAAGGATTAAGTGGTTGACAAATAAGACCTGCCTTGGGATAAATAGAGTTGGAACTTTGAAGCACCTCATTCCGGCGTTTGCGTGGGGCTGGTGTGTTAGGTAAGCTGGAGGAAAGTTCTCCACCTCCCACTACAAAAAAAGACACATCCGTGACATTTTGGGCCGAACAAAAAAAAATTCTGTCATACTTATGACATTTCTATGACGATAATTGTGACAAAACCCGGTATCATCATAGATGTGGTGGGCTCCTACTTCTATGACAAAAAAACATGACAGAAAATGGGCTTTTCGTCTTGGGCGGGCCGGAGATGCAGGTGCATGACATTCTTTGGGCCGTCCATGACGGAAAAAACCATGGTAGAAGCGAGGGCGAGGCAAATATCGGGGTGTTCGTGGTTACTATGGGTGGTCGGGGCCGAGCGATGCGCGTTTCTCTCGTACACGCACGCGCGTGGGTCCGAGGCGTTGGGTTCTAACTGAACCCGAGCGAGGCGTTCGCCTACTGAACCCGAGCGATTGCACTGCAGGCTACACGTTACTGAACCCGAGTGATCGATCGATGGCTGCTAACTGAACCCGATCAAGCGATTCCTTCGCTACTGCTGCTAACTGAAGTCAGTCGATGCTGCCTCTGGATGAACAGTGGACGTTGTTGGGGGAGTTTGGATGAACAGTTCCCAGTGGGGGTGGATGAACAGTACCCCATGGTGTTGCCTTTGGATGAACAGGACCCCGATCGATCGAGCCGGTTGGGGCTGGATGAACAGGACCCCGTGGAGGGATGGATGAACAGGACGACCCCGTGGAGGGCTGGATGAACAGTAGACGGTGGAGGGCTGGATGAACAGTAGCCCGTGGAGGGGTGGTTGAACAGGAGCCCATGTGGAGAGGGCTGGTTGAACAGTAGCCGGTGGAGTAGCGCACGGTGGAGGCTGGATGAACAGGAGCCCGTGGATGAACAGTCGTAGGTGGAGGCTGGAGGAGGTCAACGGTGGATGAACAGTAACCCGTGGAGGCTGGAGGGGGTCGACGGTGGAGATGAACAGTATCCCGTGGAGTCCCGTTTTGCGGTACGCCACACCCCTCCCGATGAACAGGACCCCCTTTTCGACCATAGTGCAGCAACACAAGTCAGTTTCCTCCGTTTTGCGGTACGCCACACCCCTCCCGATGAATAGGACCCCCGTTTCGACCGTAGGAGGTCTGTTTCCTCCGTTTTGCGGTACGCCAGACCCCTCCCGATGAACAAGATCCCGTTTTGACCGTGGCCGGTCGAACACAAGGCCGTTTCCTCCGTTCTGTGGTACGTCAGGCCTCGTTTCCATCGGTTGTTCCGTCCAAGCCCTCCCGATGAACACGACGACGCATTCCGTTCTGACCCAGCCGGTTGGATCCCCATGAACACGACGACGACGTTGTTTCTCTGTTCTGACCCAGCCATGTACACGAGCCCTGGCCGTACGTATGCGCGAGTAGGGGTTAGAGACCCTGCCCGTATATATGTACGTGGCCGTATTTTCTTTCTTGCACATTGGCCGCTGTACGTACGTGTACATGCTACATGCGCGCCTCTACTACTACACGTGCGCGCCTCTACATGGACCAGTATGTACGTACACGTTCGCGACCAGAATAACAACGCTACGTACGCTTCGACCAGGTGGGTCCCGACTGTCAGGCACTTCCTTGCGTGTGAAGATGTAGCTGGTGGGTCCCGGCAGTCAGGGGGGCGAATCGTTTTTTCTCCCGGACGCACTTCCTTGCATGATGTCGCTGGTAGGTCCCAGCAGTCAGAGAGGAAACATTTTTTCACGAAATACGGTTGCCCGTCCGGTGGGTCCCTGCTGTTAGGTGGAGAAATCATTATTTTCCGCGTAATAAGGAGGCACTTCCTTGCTGCGGTCGTGGACCCAGCTGTTAGCCTCTCCACGTACAGTCCACGTCCGATGGAAGCCGTTCCTTGACCACGTTGACCATGCCGCGCCGAAAGCACCAGGGTGGTGGACGATAGCGAGGCCTAGGAAGGGGACGACGCGGAGCCAAGGAAGACACAACAGTGGATGCCCATGCATAGAGGAGTATGAGGGTTCACTAGTTCGGCTGCGGTGTGAGGCTGTCGTCGCCGCAGAATAACAAGGGGCGTAGGTGAGTAGAGGGATGGCCTTGCCAGCGGCGGGAGTAGTAGGGGGTGGTGAGGCCTCCGCGGCATCACAGCCGGCCACGGGAGGCAGGAGCACACGGCACGACCGACGCTGGTTTGGGCGGCTGGAGCAAAAAGACCAGAGGTTGAAGAAGCACTACGGTCATTGGATCGACATCGTACGGTCACTGGAGCTAGAATCGTTCATATTGACTAAGTTGACAAAGCCCTCCGTCCCCGTCAACTTAGTTGGCCCACAAGTCAGCCTCCCACCAAGGTGGGTCCCAGCTAGCAAGGGGAGTATTCATTTTTTCTGCGTAATAAGGTGGCACTTCCGGTGGGTCCGAGCTAACAGCAGGGGGAACATTTTTTTCACGAAATATGGTGGCCCGTCTGGCGGGTCCCAGCAGTCAGGGGCGAAACATTTTTTTGCAAAATATGGTGGCCCGTCCGGTGGGTCCCTGTTGTCAGGTGGAGGAATCATTATTTTCCGCGTAATAAGGAGGCACTTCCTTGCTGTGGCCGTGGACCCAGCTGTCAGCCTCTCCACATACACTCCACGTCCGATGGAAGCCGTTCCTTGACCATGTTGACCACGCCGCGCCGAGAGCACCAAGGCGGTGGACGACGGCGAGGCCTAGGAAGAGGACGACACGAAGCCGGGGAAGACGTGGTAGTGGATGCCCACACATAGAGGAGTATGAGGGTTCACTGGTTCACTGCGGTGTGAGGCTGCCGTCGCCGCAGAATAATAGGGGGTGTGGGTGAGTAGAGGGATGGCCTGGCCAGCGGTGGGAGTAGTAGGGGGCGGTGAGGCCTCCGTCGCATCGCATCCGGCCACGGGAGGCAGGAGCATGAGGCACGACCGACGCTGGTTTGGGCGGCTGCAGCAAGAAGACCAGAGGTTGAAGAAGCACTACAGCCGTTGGATGGACATCGTACGGTCATTGGAGCTAGAATTGTGCATATTGACTAAATTGACAAAGTCCTCCGTCCCCAAAAACTTAGTAGGCCCACAAGTTAGCCTACCACTATACTGGGTCCCAGCTAGCAGGGGGAGTGAGGGAGTCCTGGATTAGGGGGTATCCGGACAGCCGGACTATATCCTTTGGCCAGACTGTTGGACTATGAAGATACAAGATTGAAGACTTCGTCCGGTGTCCGGATGGGACTCTCCTTGGCGTGGAAGGCAAGCTTGGCAGTACAGATATGTAGATCTCCTTCCTTGTAACCGACTCTGTGTAACCCTAGCCCCCTCCGGTGTCTATATAAACCGGAGGGTTTAGTCCGTAGGACCAACAACAACAATCATACCATAGGCTAGCTTCTAGGGTTTAGCCTCTCTGATCTCGTGGTAGATCAACTCTTGTACTACTCATATTATCAAGAATAATCAAGCAGGACGTAGGGTATTACCTCCATCAAGAGGGCCCGAACCTAGGTAAACATCGTGTCCCTGCCTCGTGTTACCATCCGCCCTAGACGCACAGTTCGGGACCCCCTACCCGAGATCCGCCGGTTTTGACACCAACATTGGTGCTTTCATTGAGAGTTCCTCTGTGTCGTCATCATTAGGCTTGATGGATCCTTCGATCATCGATAGCGATACAGTCCAGGGTGAGACTTTTCTCCCCGGACAGATCTTTGTATTCGGCGGCTCCGCACTGTGGGCCAACTCGCTTGGCCATCTGGAGCAGATCGAGAGTTACGCCCCTGGCCATCAGGTCAAGTTTGGAATCATAAACCACACGGCCGATATCCACAGAGACTTGATCTTCGGCGGATTCGAGCCCTTGCCGAGTGCGCCGCACGGTCACGATGAGCATGATTTAGCTCTACCATCGGACAGTGTTCGGGAGATCGCACCGCCGACCGCTCCGACCCTCAATTCGGAGCCAGTTGCGCCATCCAAGGATGGGTGGATAGACCCCACCACGGAGGCCGCATCTTCAGCGGTGATCGAGCCAAATACCGACCTTATCCTTCACGGGAGCCGTGACACCGAACTGCCGGACTCTTCCCCGGCCACGGACTCCGAACCGCCTGTGCCCGCGCCTATCGAATCCGACTGGGCGCTGATCATGGAGTTCACCTCCGCGGATATCTTTCAGCACTCGCCCTTCGACGACATACTGATTTCATTAAAGTCTCTCTCCTTGTCAGGAGGGTCCTGGCCGAACTATGTCCGGCAGGATTGGGATGCGGATGACGAAGAAATTCGCCGCCCACCCACCACCCACTTAGTAACCACTGTCGACAATTTGACCGACATGCTCGACTTCGACTCCGAATACATCGACGGTATGGACGACGATGTAGGAGATGAACAGGAGCCACTGCCCACAGGGCACTGGACGCCGACTTCATCATATGATGTATACATGGTGGACACCCAAAGAAAACGACGACGAGGAATGGAAGGACGCAGCGAAGGATCGATCCTTCGAGAAGCAGTCAAAGCGGCGGCGTAAGTGCCGCTCCAAATCCCGCCTCGGAAGAAACAACGATCATATAGACCCAGCGATAGAGCAGGGTGAGCCAGCGGACAACGAACACGGGATTGAACCACCGTCCGACCACGGCAACACGGAGAATCAAACCGAACAACCCGACTCCGGCGAAGATAACAGTCCGGATGACATCACACCGGGCAGGCACCCGGAGCAATAGAATACCCATCAAAGGCTTGTTGCCACTGCGAGGAGTCTGAAAAAGCAGAAGCAAAGGCTCAAGGCTGCACAAGACACACTCAGAATTAGATGGAGTGAAGTACTCAACACTTCAGCAAAATACGGCGGTAGTCGCCACACAAAGAGCTACTCGAAGCGAAAGCTGCTACCTGAATTCGATGAGGAGGCCTTAGATCCCCCGCAATCAAAAAACAAAACAGCCATCCGGTCGGATAGACGACCTCATGGCCAACATAGAGCGGCAAACGACGCCGCACACAAGCCAGTACGCGATCCACGTGAGGGCTCGCATCAAAAGGATGGCGCAATCAGATCCATCTACGGGCCAAGCAAGCGCGCTCCAGCACGCAATGCAACACAACAAAAATCCGAACACCACGGTACACCCAAATACAGGGGTGCCGCACACCCCCTATGTTTCACCGATGAGGTGCCGGACCATGAATTTCCAGAGGGATTCAAACCCGTAAACATAGAGGCATACGACGGAACGACAGACCCTGGGGTCTGGATTGAGGACTACATCCTCCATATCCACATGGCTCGAGGAGACGATCTCCACGCCATCAAGTACTTACCCCTCAAGCTCAAAGGGCCAGCTCAGCACTGGCTTAAAAGCCTCCCCGAAAACTCCATTGGAAGCTGGGAAGAGCTCAAGGACGCTTTTGGGCAAATTTTCAAGGGACCTATGTCCGGCCACCGGATGCAGACGATTTAAGTCATATAACTCAACAGCCCGGAGAGTCAGCACGAAAGCTTTGGAACAGGTTTCTCACTAAAAAGAACCAAATAGTCGACTGTCCGGACGCCGAAGCCTTATCAGCTTTCAAGCACAGCGTTCAAGACGAATGGCTTGCCAGACACATCGGCTAAGAAAAGCCGAGAACAATGGCAGCATTAACAAGCCTCATGACCCGCTTTTGCGCGAGCGAGGACAGCTGGTTAGCCCGATGCAGCACCAGCGACCCAAGTACATCCGAAGTCAGGGACGGAAACGGGAAGCCACGACGCAGCAAAAACAAGCGCCGGAATAAAGAAGACAGCCTGAAGAGCAAGGCAGTAAACGCCAAATTCAGAAGCTCTCGGCCAGGTCAGCAAAAGTTGCCCTCCATAGGCAATAGAGACGAACTGTCCAGCCTGAACAAGATTCTAGAAAAACTATGTTAGATCCACAGCACACCCGATAAACCTGCAAATCATACCCATAGAGAATGTTGGGTCTCCAAGCAGTCCGGCAAGCTCAACGCCAAACACAAGGGGCATGATACACCAAGCAAAGACGAGGACGAGCCTCGCAAGGAAAGCACTGGGGAACAGAAGAAATTCCCACCAGAAGTCAAAATAGTAAACGTGTTACACATGATGAAGGGGAGAAACAAAGCGGCACTCCTAGAGACACATGCCCCAGGGCCTATCACCGCGGAGTTCTGCCACTGGTCGTCCAAACCGATCACCTTTGACCATCGGGATTACTCGGCAAGTATCCGGCATGCAGGATGGGCTGCCTTGGTGTTAGACCCGATAATTGACGGATACCACTTCACACGAGTCCTGATGGACGGCGACAGTAGTTTAAACTTGATATATCAGGACACAGTCCGCAAAATGGGGATAGACCCAACAAAAATCAGCCATAGCAATACTACCTTTAAAGGAGTAACGCTAGGCCCAGAAGCCCATTGTACGGGCTCCCTGCTACTAGAGGTTATATTCGGCTTTCCCGATAACTTCCGCAGCGAAAAGTTAACCTTCCACACCGCTCCGTTCCAAAGTGGCTATCAAGCACTACTCGGACGCGAAGCTTTCGCTCGCTTTAACGCAATACCGCATTACGCTTCTCTCATGCTTAAGATGCCCGGTCCACATGGCATCATTACAGTAAATGGAAATATTGAGCGCTCCTTGCGCGCGGAAGACTGTGCGACTGCCTTGGCAGCCGCACACTAGACGACCTCACCAACTAGAACATCTGACAGGTCGTTAAGACCACGGACGCGGTTAGACGAGTCCGGTGTAGCTATATATAATTGATACAGGTTTGATGGCTATACCCCTATAACAATACATGGGGCTCAACGCGTGTAAACAAGTGACAATTAGGCTCAACTTTAGGGAAAACTTTGTTCTTGCCACTCTAGCTTTTGCCAATTTTGCTTATGCCACTGTAGAATTTGACATCTCACTTTTGCCACTCTTTGCTTTTGACAATACATCACAAATGCCATTCCGTGGCAAAACCAATAATTTTTCATTTCACTTTTGCCACTCTTAGCTTTTGACAATGTATCACAATTGCCACTCTGAAAATTTTGCTTTTGCCACTGAATGGCAAAAGTGATATATTGTCAAAAGCTAAGAGTGGCAAAAGTGAAATGTCAAATTTTAGAGTGGCATAAGAAAAATTGGCAAAAGCTAGAGTGGCAAAAACAAAATTTTCCCTCAACTTTACTCATCTTGAACTGTACATGGTTTATTCAGTATAACCTACCTTTTGCACGGCAACTTTTTAGCTAAGTTCCTCTCTTTTACAGATGACCATCATGCTACACCCATATAGGACACGGCACAACGGAGACACAGGCGCAGACGTGCAGCAGGGACCCGTTCCAAGGATTCTTTTTAGATCAAGACCCTGCGTAAACCTTTTTATTGTCTCTTGTTGATACACATCCCCCGGATTCTCAGTACAATTGAGAAGGATGTTGACGTATTGGCATGTGGCCACGTCAGAATATTGCACGTACCTGGACACCAGGGGCTTATTACAAAGGGCACTGTTTAGCCCGGTTTACATCATAAAGACCGAATACCTTAGGGAGTGTTCAGCGTCGTGAGTTTGGCCTTATATGCATCAGCTCCGAATCATGTCTTTGGTCAAATGTTGGGTTTGCCCGGCTCCTGTGTTTTGCTGCCTTATGTTCCGCTCTATCGGCTAAGGCGGCACCAGGAGAACTACTTCGATTGTGCCCTGATTCATCCGGACGAGCACCTCAGTAGAGAAAGCCGAAAACTGACTGTTATGATATAGCGTGAGACTGGTCAACCACTCGATGACCTAGCGGAATCTTCGGGATTCCTCCACCTTAATGAAGGGCCGTTTCTCGTCCAGGCATGTACGCACCCCGAATTCGGATGAGAGCGGAGCCACCAGGGGCTATATAGTAGCCCCACCGTCAAACTCCTCTGGCTAAGTGAAAGTGTTAAAGCATTATAGTCCGATTGCCTAGTTCGCTGCGCTATCACCTCCTTAATGGGCCAAGACGTTGGATCAAGTCTGAACATGCGTCTTCTGCGAGCACCCCCGCATTATATGCGTGGGGGCTGAAGCCGATGACTGCCATCTTTCAGGTTATATACATATATACATAAACGGCCGCATAGGAGGCATCATAGTACTTTCAGGCAAAAGTATAAATACAGCCTTGATAAACTCAATAAAACATTGTTTTTTACAATGGGAATACATGTCACTCAAACATAATATTCTTCGAGCACTGAGCCTCTATCGAACGAGCGCCTTCAAGAACTTCTTCAAAGTAGTGGTCGGCAGCCACTCGGCCTATGGCCGAACCCTGTGCCACAACAGTGGTGGAATCCATCTTCGCCCAGTATGTTTTGACACGGGCAAGGGCCATCCGCGAGCCTTCTATGCACACCGACCTCTTTACAGCATTGATGTGTGGCACAGCACCAAGGAATTGTTGCACTAAGCTAAAGTAGCTATTCGGCCTTGGCCCTCTCGGCCACAGATGATCCACAACAGACCTCATGGCAAGTCCGGATAATCTATGGAGCTCGGCCCACTCGGCCATTTGCTCATTCAACAGCAGCGGACGGGCTGGAGCATGAAACTGTGACCAAAACAGTTTTTCCACTTCGTGATCTTTCCGATCCTTGAAGTACTCGGCCGCATCAGCAGCACTTGCAGCCAAATCCACGTAGGCGTCTGCAGAACTCCATAGCCGGTCCAGAGGTGCATACTTTGGATCCCCGAACTTTGTCCGCAATAAGAAGGGCTTCCCAGATACAATATCCGCAGATTGATGCAGCTCCTCCGTCGCTCTAATTTTGGAGCGGGCTTCCTTGGTAGCCACCCGGGCCTTTTTCAGGTCTGTCACCTTCGCCCGGTTTTCTTCTTCAAGAAGCTGGTAATGGTCAGCAGCATCTTTTAACTCTACAGCCATCTTGGCTATTTTTTCTTTGCTCTCGCAATGCGCGGCCTGTTCGGCCCTTAACTCTTCGGCCGCCTTTAAAGCGGCCGCATTGCTACTCCTTGCTTGCTCCTTGGCTCGGGCAAGCTCCACCCGAAGGGTCTCCACAGTGGCAGCTCCATCTGCAGTCACAACATATTAAAGATACTGGCATCATGCTGCTCTTATTATGTGACAATCACCAGAAAAATCACCTACCCTGTGCCTCGTCAAGCCGCTTGTTAACAAGCAAGATATCGGCATCTGCCGCATCCAGTTGCCGCCTTAGTTCGGCAAACCCATCAGTCCGGCTAGCCACTGGAGCTTCAACCACCTGCACATAAAGGCGGTCTGGTTATTACCTGAGACTATGATCCTCTGTTTGCCGCCGTTTTCAAGGACAACCAGAGTCTCAGGGGCTACTATCTACACAGGGCACATCTAAAAATGTGCGGTACTATCAACAATGTACATCATTTCGTGTACCTCAAAACCCGTCAGTAGACTCATAAAGGCTTCATGCAACCCGCTTTCGGTGGACGAAATCCTTTCAATCACCGTACCCATCAACGTGCGGTGCTCTTCTGAGATAGCCGCTTGCTCTAGCAGATCCCTCAGTACGTTCGACCGCACACCAGACAGTGCCGGACTCTTTTGATTGCTCTCTTCAAGAGCCGGATACTGAGGGCTTCGGGTGGCCATATGATTACCTTCTGGCCTTGCCGGATCAGGAGAAACCCCCCGCGACGACACCTCGGGGTCGCGCGCCTCGTGAGGTGGTGTGGCAGGGGGAGGCGTTTCGCTCTCCATCATCTCTGGAAGAAGATCCCCTGAAGACGAGCTCTGCTGAGAAGGGCTAAGATCCGAACTGCAAGATAAATGCTTCGATTATTTTCCTCAGAAGTAAAGTGAGATATTTTCATTATTAAGTACCCTTTTACTTACAGCTCGGTGGAGGGCTGATCCCATTGAGGGCATAGTGCGGCCAGGGTATCCCCCAGGGCAGGACCCTCCGGCGGAGATGTCTTCCCCCGTTTGGAGACCATTGTCTCCGGGTCCTTAGAGGCGGTTCTCTTCCTTCCCTGGGGAGAGGGAGTTTCAGTTCATCCTCACCGGCTAACCTCCTTCGCGGAGGCGCTAGCCTCCTTGTTCCCCCTTTATCTTCTCCTGAGGGCGCTTGATAAAGCGCGATCTCCAGCATCTTGGTTAGCACGGGATATGGTGAGGTCTCAGGGAGGGGGGCCGGACACGTGATCAACTTTGCCTTCGCTATCCAATCCTGGTCAAAGAGCGGCTTTTTTAGGGCAATGTTGCGATAAATAAATGGACAATGTGTTCGGATGCGGGGCTACTTACTTGGGTATCCGAGCGATTGCAGCTCAGACCTACATCCTCAGTGATGTCTGGACACATTATTTGTGGTCTGAAGAACAATTTGTACATCTCTTCGTGCATCATGCCGAGGAAATGTTGAATAGCTTGCGGTCCTTCCGGGTTGAATTCCCACATGCGAAGGGGTCGGCGTTTGCAAGGCTGGATTTGACGAACTAGCATAACTTGCACTACTATAACCAGACTGAAATCTCTCTCAAAGAGATCTCGTATACGACTTTGTAGTACTGGCACGTCCTTGGCTGGACCCCAGCTCAGCCCCCTATTGATCCATGACATCAGTTGTGGTGGGGGGCCTGAGCGAAAGGTGGGGGCAGCTTCCCACTTGGCACTTCGGGGAGCTGTGATGTAGAACCACTCCCGCTGCCACAATCCGAACACCTCTGGGAAGAAACCCTCAGGCCATGGAGCGCCAGCGATTTTGCTTATTAAAGCGCCTCCGCACGCTGCGTGCTGCCCCTCGATCATCTTCGTCTTCACATCGAAGGTCTTGAGCCACATGCCGAAGTGAGGGGTAATGCGGAGGAAGGCCTCACATACGACAATAAATGTCGAGATGTGAAGAAGGGAATCCGGGGACATATTGTGAAAATCTAGCCCATAATAGAACATAAGACCCCTAACAAAGGGATCCAGAGCGAGGCCTAGTCCTCGGAGGAAGTGGGAGACAAACACGACGCTCTCGTTGGGTTCGGGAGTAGGGACGACCTGCCCTTGGGCAGGCAGCCGATGCAAAATTTCGGTGGTCAGATATCTGGCCTCTCTCAACTTCTTGATGTCCTCCTCTGTGACGGAGGAAGGCATCCACTAACCTTGAAGGTTGGATCCAGACATAGTTGAAGGTCCGAAGCACCTGGCCCGAGTTTTGGGTGTTAGAACTCGAGGCGGGGGAAGGATTTGATTAAGCACGAGAGGGAAAAAAGAAAAAGCCTTGTCCCCTTTATAAAGAGGGTGAATATCAAGCGTCCTCCTCGTGGCCGTTTGGGACTTGCCTAAGATCTAGGAGTCCTACCCATAGGCACAGTTGGGTTACCCACGTCCGTATTGATGAGAATCCTGTGATAAAGGCGACACGATCTCTGCTTCGACACGACGTGCCAAGGAAACCGCCTCGCGAAACATGCTGATTCGAGTAAAGACCTGGCTGTGGCGTGATGTCACACTACGGGGTACGTCAGCAGATTAGATTTGTGGAAATATTATTCTCTCAAAGGTGGTATGTGGAACTTGTTTTGCAGAGCCGGACACGATCCCCGTGTTCAAAATCTTCTATGAAGTATTTGGAGGAGGAACCCGCCTTGCAATGCCGAAGACAATCTGCGCGCTGGACTCATCGTCATTGAAGCCTGGTTCAGGGGCTACCGAGGGAGTCCTGGATTAGGGGGTATCTGGACAGCCAGACTATATCCTTTGGCCGGACTGTTGGACTATGAAGATACAAGATTGAAGACTTCGTCCCATGTCCGGATGGGACTCTCCTTGGCGTGGAAGGCAAGCTTGGCAGTACGGATATGTAGATCTCCTTCCTTGTAACCGACTCTGTGTAACCCTAGCCCCCTCCGGTGTCTATATAAACCGGAGGGTTTAGTCCATAGGACCAACAACAACAATCATACCATAGGCTAGCTTCTAGGGTTTAGCCTCCCAGATCTCGTGGTAGATCAACTCTTGTACTACTCATATTATCAAGAACAATCAAGCAGGATGTAGGGTATTACCTCCATCAAGAGGGCCCGAACCTGGGTAAACATCGTGTCCCACGCCTCCTGTTACCATCCGCCCTAGACGCACAGTTCGGGACCCCCTACCCGAGATCCGCCGGTTTTGACACCGACAGAGAGTATTCATTTTTTTGTGCGTAATAAGGAGGCACTTCCTTGCGTGCGAAGATGTAGCTGGTGGGTCCCAACAGTCAAGGGGAAATGTTTTTTCGCAAAATACGGTGGACCTTCTGGTGGGTCCCTGCTGTCAGGTGGAGGAATAATTATTTTGCGCGTAATAATGAGGCACTTCCTTGCGGCCGCCATGGACCCAACTGTCAGCCTCTCCACGTACAATACTCTTCTGATGGAAGTCGTTCCTTGACCACGTTGACCATGCCGCGCCGAGAGCACCAGAGCAGTGGACGACGGCGAGGCCTAGGAAGGGGATGACGCGAGGCAGGGAAGACACGGCAGTAGATGCCCACACGTAGAGGAGTATGAGGGTTCACTGGTTCGCTGCGGTGTGGGGCTGTCGTCGCCGCAAAATAACAGGGGGTGTGGGTGAGTAGAGGGATGGCCTAGCCAGCGGTGGGAGTAGTACGGGGTGGTGAGGCCTCCATCGCATCGTAGCCGGCCACGGAAGGCAGGAGCATGAGGCACGACCGGCGCTGGTTTGGGCGGCTGGAGCAAGAAGACCAGAGGTTGAAGAAGCACTACGACAGTTGGATGGACATCGTACGGTCACTTGAGCTAGAATCGTGCATATTGAATAAGTTGACAAAGCCCTCCTAATACGTCTCCGTCGTATCTACTCTTCCAAACACTTTTGCCCTTGTTTTGGACTCTAACTTGTATGATTTGAATGAAACTAACCCGGACTAACGCTGTTTACAACAGAATTACCATGGTGTTATTTATGTGCAGAAACAAACGTTCTCGGAATGACCTGAAACTTCCACTACAAAAAAATACACTTCCGTGATGATACGTGTTTGTCAGAGTAGGTCGCATTTTCTATCATGCATGTACATCCATGACAATTTTATGACAGAAGCAAGATAGTCATACATGTGCTGTCGTAGAAGTGTTCCATGACATTACCAAAATTATCATCACGGAAGTGTCCACTTCCATGATGATAAATCCCGCATCACAGAAGTGCTTTCGTCAAGGGTGACCGACACGTGGCATCCACCGTAACGGAACACCGTTAAGCTATCGGGTCGGGTTTTGGATCTGATAACCCGTTAATAGCCCCGACCAATGGGGATTTTCCACGTGTAAAATCATCATTGGCTGGAGGAGACACGTGTCAGGTCCGCGTTGGCACAGGTGTCACTCATCCAATGGGCGAGATGCGCCTATGATATGTTGACACGTGGACCGGCCCATCTAGTTTAAATGGGCCGGCCCAACAGAAGGCCCACAAGATTTTGCAGATCATAATGGGCCGGCCTAGCTAAAGGCCCACGAGATTTTGTGGACCATAATGGGCTGGCCTAGCTAAAGGCCCACAAGATTTTGCGGGCCATAATGGGCCGGCCTAGGTAAAGGCCCACAAGATTTTTGTGTGCCATAATGGGCCGACCCAGGTAAAGGCCCACAAGATTCTTGCGGATCATACTGGGCCGGCCCAGCTAAAGGCCCATGAGATTTCGCCGACATTAATGGGCCGGCCCAGCTGTAGGCCCACAAGATTTTGAGGACCCTAGTAGGCCGGCCCATTAACTGGCTGCCATGTTTTGGGCCAAATGCCGGCCCATATTTGATCGGACCATTAATGGCCTGCCACGCTCCAGGCCTAATAGTGGCCCATATGAGATCCGGCCCGTTAAAAGCCTACCATGTTCTGGGCCAAATTACGGCCCAGATCAGGTCCGGCCCTTTAAGAGGCTTTGGGCTCAATTATGGCCCATATCAGATTCGGCCCGTCAATTGGACAATATGCTTTTGGGCCCACTTGCTAAAGGCCCACTTAGTAATTCAGCCTGATATTAGTTTTGGCTTGTTAAGGGCCCGTTTAACATTTCGGCCCTATATTAATTTCAGCCTGTTAAAAAGCCCGTCATATTGTTGGGCCTAACTACGGCTCGGTTTGCATCCGGCCTGCTCGCAGCCGATATCTGATTGGGCCAAACAAGGACCGAGACAATTTTGGCTTGTTAAAAGCCCGTGATTTGATTCGCACAATCATGGGCCGGGGTTCATTTCGGCCTGCTGCCGGCCCGTGAGCTGTTCGGCACATTTCAGGCCCAACCTACATCGTGATTGCATGACGGCCCGATTATGTACCGTAATTTTACGGTTTGGCCGGTTTACTGCGAAGACATGATATATATAGAGTAAAATAACTGCAAGATCGTGAATAAGAAAAAACCTAGACTATACAATAAAGAAATTACGGCATATTACATCCACTGGGCATCAAAGTTCGCCACTATGATAATAAAGCACAAGCAGACAGCAGATTACATACACTGGGCATCAAATATCGCCACTAGTGCAAATAAACACGCCGACAAAATAATATACAAAACCGACAGCACTTCAATAGAGTTCAAGAAAGGTTAGCCCTGCTGGGGAGCTTCAGCGCAAGCAGCTGAGCAAGATGATGAGACTGTGCTTGTTCAACACTTATATCTTCCTCACTCTGAAAGATAAACAAGCAGACAGATGATAGGTTTTGCACATAAAAGTATCAGTGCTAACAATTCATCACATTTCTTACTGACGAATAAAGTGGCACAGTTTAAAATTGCATTAACACAATATGGTATTGTTCAGGTCAAGACATGGCAGGAAATGACATTGTGAAGGAGTTGGCAGCTTCACGACACCACTGGATTACAGATCAAGAACTCATAAGTATCAATGGCTAGTGTGCTGTCAATTTATACCATTTCAGATTGGCAAATAAAGAGACGGTTTAAATAATAGTAGAATGATATGACATTGTTCATAGTTAAGACATTGCAGAATATGACATTATGCTGTAGTGGGTAGGTTCACCACACCACTGGATTACAGATGAAGAATAGAAGCATACATGCAGTGCAAAAGAAGATCACTTGCTCTGTATAGTTTAATTTACATGGTATGAAGAAGGAACTTGGTTGTACAACTGAAAACTTTAATTGAGAAAGGACAAACTTTTGTTTATGAACTACATAATAAACTTTAAACAAGCAATTTGATGCAAACGCCAAAAATAAACAGCTGTTGCAGTCATGCCTAACCCAATATATACAATAAAGTTTGAAGGCTTGAGATGGACAAACTTACATTATTGGTGAAGACAGGCTCTATAAAGGCCTTGTCCATGCTGATGGGGGGGGCAATTCAAGAAGTTTACCACATAATCTTCTTCAAAAGCATTGCCTTTATTCTACATTTTGTTAAGAGTAAATATAGATGTGATAATATATGAAAAAATGGAGAATATTTAATATAAGATGAATAGTGATGCTACATAACCAAGTAGCTATAAATGTAAGTGCAGCGATACAGGCAAAAGGTACAGCCAAGAGCAATGCACAGCTAAACTTCTTCAGTACCAACCTTATGGTAAGAGTAAATATAGATCTGATGTGTAGAAAATGGAGGGCAAAGGAAAATAAGCTGCAGAGTGATGGTACATGAACAACTACCTATCACTATAAGTACACTGATAAAGGACAACATGTACTTACAAGAACAATGCAGAGCTAAAAAAACATTGGCATTGGATATATTCTACACTAATGTAACCATTTATACAGATCAGATAATTTGGAGCGAACAATTGATAAGCAAGCTATCATGCATACTGCTGTCACATAATGAACCAGCTATGTATGCAAGTACAGTGATACAGGACAACAGGTACTAACAAGAGCAAAGCAGCAGGCAGTGTATTTGCGATATCCTGTCGTTCTTGTCAAACCGGAATTCTTCTTCGAGCAGATTTCCTGCAAAAAAGATCCATAAGGCACATGCGGAAAAGTAGAAGTTCAAATTGTCATGTGACTTCATAGACAGTACCTCATCCTGGGAACCAGACCAGTGCATAACAAGGTTTTTCCATTCAATGTCTTCTAAATTTAGCACAGGAGACTTCACCGGAAATTCGTTTATAGACTTGCCATCAAAGTGTGATTTCCTCAGGTAACACCGATACTGCTGCAATGCTCCTTGAAAAGCACAAGCAAGCTTTGCTCGTCATGACTATCCAGATTGACCCTCGCCTAGTTACAACAATGTAATGTAAATCATTGATGTGTTCAATCAGCAGAAAACAGAAAAATAATAACCATGAATAATAGCACTTACACGTAAGTTGGACAGGAAGATGTGAAAATGGTGTTTGTCTTCACAATAATCTTTCCATGATGGGAATATATGCACGTAGTCCCTAACAACATTGAAAGCATTGTATTTTAAATTGGGAATAAATGGAATGGGGTTCCAATCTGTAGGAATTGGCCGTCTCTGCAGTTGGGATAGGTCTTCGGCCGGTGGACTTGCTGTACGTTTTGCTGGAGTGGGAGTTTTCTGTGGTACAGCTGGTGCTATGGCAAATGAAATCGGTATACCTTTTGCTGGAGTGCAGGTCCTGTGTGGTGGGGCTAGTGGTGTGGCCAGTGAAGTATGGGTACAGTCTGCTGGAGTCGGTCCTACATTTTGTGTCACTGGTTGTACAACCAATATAAGTGGGGTGCTGTCTTATTTCTCCGGCACCACCATGTTTTTCAAGGACTTTGCTGGTGCTCCTTCAGGTTCGGCAATCACCCTCTTCCTTTTTGATGTCTGATGCACAAGAACAACATTTGAGTGGAAAAACATGGTATGATGACAGATGGAATATGTATTGATAATGGATGGGCATGGCATCTTGACATATATGATGAGTAAACTAAGCAGATGGCGGTGCAACAAAGTAGAAGAAATGCAAGACAACATATGCAAGATACCCGCAATCAATAAAACATTGCCAATTTAGAATAGGCACCTTGATGGGTGAACATGACAGGCCATCTGCCTTTGACTCCTCGAGGTTAGAATAGTCATTAGGATCATATTCTGAACAAGAATCAACAGGTGGGGAGCGTATGAGTTTCATTGCATCCAGAATTGCACTCAATGCCTTGGTGCCAATTTTGTAAGTCATTGCAGTGTTTAGCTTCAAGAGTGGACTGCTGCTAGTGCGACACAAAGCAGCTACAGAGATCATAGTGTAGATATAACGTGAAAACCTTAAGCATCAGAGTAAAATCAGCAAAGTGGAACTTGGTGGAATATATGTGCTAGTATTGCCGGTACGTCTAGAAAGGCTTCGGATACCAGCTCTCTTCAAGTGAAGGTGCGGTACTGTTAATATCAGTGTAACTCTCAAAGGCGACACAGCTCCCCGCATTTCCTTGCTATTCTTATAGGATTCAAGTGGGTAGGCCACTACAAATCCTATTCCTATGTTTACAAGATCCTACGAATCAAAGAGGCTCAAAGTGTCCATCACAACCGACCGTATAGACCTCTACACTACAAATGTCCCTGCTCATCTTCAGTACAAGGAACATACTGTACTACTATCATACTCCCTTCGTTCCAAAATATAAGTCTTGGTAGAGATTTCCACTATGGATCACATACAGATGTATCCAGATACATTTTAGAGTGTAGATTCACTCATTTTGCTCCATATGTAGTCCATGGTGGAATCTATACAAAGACTTGTATTTAGGAATGGAGAGAGTACATATTAAAGAAGAACAAAAGAGGAACATGGTAAAGAAGAGCAAGCAGATTTTGGATAATAAAATGTTGGTTGCGCAGTGCCCACACATGATGAACCAGAGCACATTAAGAATGCAACTCCCAGCTGTCTCTTGACCATTTCAGGCGGTTGGATGAAGATCATACGTCTCCTGACCATTCTTCTTCCTCGTCTCTGATTCTTCCCATACAGAACACCGCACGGGCCGCCAGCTGGACCACCGGCCCCCACCGTGTTACGGCATATCTCTCTCAAGGTAGTTTTGGTGATTGATGACAACATGTTTGCGGACTAATCTTGTACTTTGAATAATTCACAGATTCTCCCCTGGCACAAGACGCTTTCTTCCCCTCGGAGTGTATTTCAAGACGGTGTAGCTCTTTTCGTTTCTTTCTCGGTGGACTAGTTGCGTAGAGGGCACCGTACTATCAAGAGGGGGTCCGCCGGGGTATTGCATGGGTGGAATCATCACGTACACATCGGCTTCTCACCCTCCGAGCTTTTCCGTTCCATTGTAGAGTTCTCTCCTCTCTTCCTTGTCCTGTCTGGCTCCACAGTAGTAGTACCGCTGGGGTGCCTGGCACCTCCGCCTCGTCCTTAGCATCTTTGGAGAGATTCTCTCTCTCTCTCCCTCTCTCTCTCTCTCTCTCTCTCTCTCTCTCTCTCTCTCTCTTATGTGCCCCAGCGGTAGTACCGCACTGCCAGCGGTAGTACGGCCGAAGGGTCACAAGCGGCAGTACCGCTCCATGGCGGTAGTACCGCCGGGCTGTGTGGCTCCTACCGCCTCGACTTGAGGGGTCTTTTTCTCGTGTCGGGTTTTGCGGCACTAGCCACGGTTGTAGAGGCGGTAGTATCGTTCCAGGAGCGGTAGTACCGCCCCTACCACCGCGGTAGTACCGCGTTTGGGTCCTATTCCCTACTAGTCTCCTATGCGCGGCAGTGCCACTGGCTGGCGCGGTAGTACCGCCCCCTCTCAATGGTAGTACGGCCCTGTGCGGGGCTGGTTGGTGGGGGGCAACGGTTGGATTGTTGCCCCCACTATAAAAGGGAGTCCCCTTCTTCTCTTTGACCTACCTCTTCCTCCCCCAAGCTCCATTTATTGCTCAAGCTCCATTAAATGCTCCAAGCTCCATTTTCGCCCGATCTATTTCTCTAGCCAATCAAACTTGTTGATTTGCTCGGGAGTGGTTGAGAAGGCCCCGATCTACACTTCCACCAAGGGATTCTCGATTCCCCCACTCGTCCCTAGCGGATCTTGTTACTCTTGGGTGTTTGAGCACCCTAGACGGTTGAGGTCACCACGGAGCCATAGTCCATTGTGGTGAAGCTTCGTGGTTTTGTTGGGAGCCTCCGATTAAGTTGTGGAGATTGCCCAAACCTTGTTTGTAAAGGTTCGGTCGCCGCCTTCAAGGGCAGCAATAGTGGAATCACGGCATCTCGCATTGTGTGAGGGCGTGAGGAGAATACGGTGGCCCTAGTGGCTTCTTGGGGAGAATTGTGCCTCCACACCGCTCAAACGGAGACGTACTTCCCCTCAAAAGGAAGGAACTTTGGTAACACATCCTCGTCTTCACCGGATCCACTCTTGGTTATCTCTTACCTTTACTTGTGCAAGCTCTTTAGTGTTACTTCTCTTGCTTGCTTGTATGCTTGTTGTTATTGCATCATATAGGTTGCTCACTTAGTTGCACATCTAGACAACCTACTTTGATGCAAAGTTTAATTTGGTAAAGAAAAGTAAAAAATTGGTAGTTGCCTATTCACCCCTCCTCTAATCAACCATATCGATCCTTTCAATTGGTATCAGAGCCTCGTCTCTTTATTAAGGACTTTACCGTCCAAAGAGTATGGTTGATACCGTAGACGGTGTGGAGGAACACTCCGGTGTGAATCCGATCTCGTCTACGGGCGATGGGGAACCTCGGTCCCTCGTGAGGAGTTCAATGTGGCCTTGGAGACAATGAAAACCTCCATGACGACCGAAGTTGAAAGCATGTTTACTAAATTTCTTGAGGGGCTTAAACTATCCACCGCACCGTTGAAAGTGGGTGACCCTGCCAACAAGGTGACGGATGCTATCCCCGAAAAGGGGGAAGCTAGTAGTGAAAAGGCTCCTTTTTCTAGTGGTAATAATGGCACTGGCATCTTTGCCCAGGTGGAACCACCACTTGTTTATGGTGGACCGGTTCCTTCCACTCATTTGAATCATGCCGGTCCTCCCCCTAAGATTGTGAAAAATGAGGATTTTGATTCTTGGGTTTACCGCTTTAAACGTCATTTAAATCACGTGAACACTAACCTTTGGAGAATCATTGAAGAAGGTTTCTATCCACATGATCCAAGCAACTTCACTCCTCGAGAAGCCGTGGACAATCAATTCAATGAGAATGCTCTCTTCATCATTCAAGATGCAATTCCACCCGAAGACCTACCTCATCTTCATCCCTTCGCCTTGGCCAAGGATGCATGGCATTGTGTTGTCTCTCTCTACCGGGGAAGCGCAAGCATTCAATGCTCCAACTATGAAGTGGTACAAGATGAGGCCGATGAGTTTGCAATGAAAGAAGATGAAGAACCTCGTGAGCTTTATCGGAGAGTAACCAAACTCGCGGTCTCACTACGAGATCACGGGAGCAAGGACATGGATGACAATTGGATCAAGCGCAAATTCCTCAAGGCAATGATGCCCTACCACAAGGCCATGTCCTCCGTCATTCGTCAAAGACCGGACTTCCACACTTTGACCTCAAGCGAAGTGTTGGATGAGTTTGTGGCCATGAACATTTTGGACAAGACCGCCGACAATGCGGTGCTCCGTTCTCAACGGGCAAAGAAGCCTAACCTTGCTTTGAAGGCCAAGCTCACCGTTGAAGAAGAAGAAGAGGAAGAAGAGGAGAGCAACCCCGAAGATACGAAGTATGCATATCATGAACACATGGCACTTGCTTCAAGGCAATTTTGGAGCAAGAAAAACTCGAGGCCAAACTTTAGCAAAAACAACTCAAGTGGCACGAGGGGCAAGCAACGTGTAAGGACTTGCTACAATTGCGGCAACGTGAGTCATTTTGTTGCGGAATGCCCATATGAGAAGAGGGAAGACAATGGTGGCAAGCTTATCCGAAAGGACAAGGCCAAGTCATTCCCTAACAAGAGAAACTTCATCAAGAAGACTCCCCCCAAGGCATTGGTGGTACAAGAAGAGTACAATGAGGATGATGATGATGATGATGAAAGTGATGAGTCGGTTGCCATGGCTTCCGTTGCCATTGTGACGACTCCTCGGGTATCTCTCTTTGACTCACCCAATGAGAGCATCACCGCCAAGTGCCTCATGGCTAAAGCCACCAACAAGGTAACCTCCAACATCAAAACTACCATCATTAATCATCCTTCTCCGGCGGATAACATTAATGAACTTGATGGAGATAATGTGGAGGCTAATGAGTTTGAGGCCTTTATGGGCAAACTCAAGGGAAAATCCAAGAAGCACTTTGTTGCTCTCTTGGAACAACTTGGTGAAGCCAATGACATGATCGAGGCTCACGAAAACACCATCACTAAGATGGAAGGGCATAGTCGTGACTATGCCGATGAGATTTCGGATCTTTCCAATGCTCTTGGGGAAGAGCGTGGTCTTCGTTGGGCTCTTGAGGAGTCACACAACGTTGATCATGCTAAGTTAAAGAAAGATTATGATCATGTCCTCATTGTTTCTCGTGTGCTAAATTCCGAGAAGGCCAAACTCGGGGTTGATCTTGCTAGACTCAAAGAGGAGTTTGATATACTTGACAAGGCCCACAAGGCCTTGAAGGGTATTCATGCTAGTCTCAAGGAGTCTCATGATCAACTCCAAGTGAAGCTAACTAAGGAGAAAGCAACTTTTCCTCATATGGTTTTAATTGATAATGCAAATGCTACTAACCCGTGTTGTGAGCATATACATCTTATTGAGGAAAATGCTAAGTTGAAGGAGCAACTTGAGAGAGGTCTTGCGACTTGCATACAAGGCAAGAAGAACCTCAACGATCTCTTGATCAACCAAAAGGGAGTTGTGGCCAAGGAAGGGGTTGGGTACGTGCCCGACTCCAAGAACAAGAAGAAGAATGACAAGACCAAAAGACCTCCTCCTCTCATGCAAACCTTTGTGAAGGAGGGAGAAAGTGCCTCTGAGGAGAAGAAAAAGAACACTACAAGGGGCGGCAATGTCAAGAAGGGCAATGCCACCCCTCCCAACAAAGCCGGCGATTTTAACCCTTCTTATGTGTTATGCCGTGCTAGTGATGGGCATGTTTATGCCAGATTTGTTGGTTCTCTTCATGAGTACATTGAATGGTCTATTTGGTTTCCAAAGACCCTTGTTACTAACATCAAAGGACCCATTACAAAATGGGTACCTAAAACCAAGCATTGATCTCTTGTAGGTGTTTGCTTCCGGTGGTGGATCATGGTTGCTCGATAGCGGAGCTACAAATCATATGACCGGAAGCAAGGACTTGGTGGTGGACGTGCACAAGGTTCCATCTATGCCCACCAATGTCGAGTGGGGTGACGCCTCATCTTCTAAGGTATTGGGACTTGGCAAGGTGGTCATCTCTCATGATCTCACGATCGAGAAGGTCATGCTTGTTGAGTCCCTTGCATACAATTTACTTTCCGTTCGTCAACTTGCAATCATGGGCTTTGCCACTTTCTTTGATATCGATACCGTGGTCCTCTTGTGGAGCAAGACTCTTAAAGTAGCCTTTGTTGGGCATGTCGAGAACGGTCTATATGTGATTAACTTTTCGGAGCGACCCACTAAGACCGCGACGTGCCTAATGGCTAAAGTTGATGTGGGATGGCTTTGGCATCGCCGTTTAGCCCATGTCAATATGAGATCTTTGCAAAGTCTCCTCAAGGGGGACCATGTTCGTGGACTAATGAATGTTAGTTTTGCTAAAGATCATGCTTGCAGTGCCTGTATCGAAGGAAAGCTACATGAGAAGGCTCACCCTCCCACGACGATCATTTATTCGAAGAGGCCTTTGGAGCTCCTCCACATGGATCTCTTTGGGCCTCCATCTTTCGATAGTCTTGGAGGTAGGAAGTATTGCTTGGTGATTGTGGATGACTACTCAAGGTACACGTGGGTGTATTTCTTTAAGAGGAAGAGCGAGATCCAACAAACCGTCATTGACTTTGCAAATGAATCACAACGTCAACACAATGCAAAGATCTTGACAATAAGAAGTGACAACGGCACCGAGTTAAAGAACTACACCTTGGATGAGTTTCTTAGTGATGAGGGAATCAAGCATCAATATTCCGCACCCTACACCCCTCAACAAAACGGTGTTGCAGAGAGGAAGAACCGGACATTGATGGATGCGACAAGGACCATGATGGCGGAGTTCAAGTCTCCGTACAACTTTTGGGCCGAAGCCATCAACAACGCGTGTCATGCATCCAATCGGCTCTACCTCCGCAAGGGCTTGAACAAGACTCCATATGAGATACTCACCGGTAACAAGCCCAATCTCAAGTACTTCCGGGTATTCGGGTGTAAGTGTTTCATTCTCAAGAAAGGTGTTCGGTTGTCTAAATTTGAGGCTAGAGCTTATGAGGGCATATTTGTTGGTTATGCTACAAACTCTCATGCTTACCGTGTCCTCAATAAATCCACGGGACTTATTGAGGAGACGTGTAACGTGGAGTTTGATGAGAATAACAGCTCCCAAGTGGAGCAAAGTGGCACTTGTGATGTAGGTGATGAAATTCCTCCCCAAGCCATAAGAAGAATGGGTGTTGGCTTTATCCTACCCATTGAGGAACCCCTTGTGGCCGAAGGAGAAGGACAAAGCTCCACTCAAGTGGAGCCATCAGCAACCCAAGGCCCACACGCTTCCGAAGAACAACATGAAGGCCCTTATCCTCAAGAACATGACCAAGGGCAAGATCACGCTCAAGACGGTGTTGACACATCAAGTGATGCCCAAGGTCAAGTTCTCTCCTCCGAGCAAGTTCAAGAACAAGAACAAGCCCAAGATGACGCTCAAGATGATCAAGTGACCACTCCTCGTCTCACCCTTGAGGAGGAGTTAGAGCGTCGTGCCGCCAAGGTTGCTTCCAAGATCTCCACCAAGGATCATCTCATGACGTATGTGCTTGGAAGCTTAAGAAAGGGGGTAAGCACTCGTAGACAATTAGCAAATTATTGTGAGCATCACGTGTTTGTCTCTTGTGTGGAACCCCACAAGGTCTATGAAGCGCTAGAAGATCCGGATTGGCTCAACGCCATGCATGAAGAACTCAACAACTTCGAGCGCAACAAAGTGTCGAGATTAGTGCCAAGACCAACCGGGAACCACAATGTCATAGGAACCAAGTGGATATTTAAGAACAAGCAAGATGCCCATGGGATTATCATTCACAACAAGGCTCGTTTGGTAGCACAAGGCTACTCCCAAGTTGAGGGTATCGACTACGGTGAAACCTTTTCCCCCGTTGCTCGTCTTGAATCCATTCGCATGTTGATTGCATATGCTTCTCATCATAACTTTAAGTTACAACAAATGGATGTGAAGAGTGCTTTTCTTAATGGTCCTATTAATGAGTTGGTTTACGTCAAGCAACCCCCCGGGTTCGAGGATCCCTACCTTCCCGATCATGTGTATCAACTCGATAAGGCACTCTATGGCCTTAAACAAGCCCCACGTGCGTGGTATGACCACCTTACCGAGTTGCTACAAGACCGTGGTTTTGAAGTTGGGCTAATCGACCCCACTCTTTTTACTAAGAAGGTCAAAGGGGAGTTGTTTGTGTGCCAATTATACGTTGATGATATTATCTTTGGTTCTCCTAACAAAGCTTTCAATGAGGAATTTGCCGCTCTCATGACCTCAAAGTTCGAGATGTCCTCCATGGGAGAGTTGAAGTTCCTTCTAGGGTTCGAAGTGAAGCAAAGAAGAGAAGGAACCTTCATCAATCAATCCAAATACACTCAAGACATGCTCAAGAGGTTCAAGCTAAGTGACGTCAAGCCGGCTTCCACTCCAATGCCCACCAAGTTCCAACTTGACTTAGATCCCAATGGTAAAGTGGTGGATCAAAAGGTATATCGTTCCATGATTGGATCCTTGCTTTACCTTTGTGCATCTAGACCGGACATCATGTTGAGTGTGGGAATTTGTGCACGGTTTCAAGCCGCACCTAAGGAAAGTCACTATGTGGCGGTCAAACGAATCTTTCGATATTTGGCTCATACCCCAAACTTTGGCTTATGGTACCCAAGAGGATCAAACTTCAAGCTTGTAGGGTACTCAGATTCCGATTGGGCGGGAGACAAAGTGGATAGGAAGTCCACTTCCGGAGGGTGCCAATTCCTTGGTTGCTCTTTGGTAAGTTGGTCTTCCAAAAAGCAAAGTTGTGTGTCTCTCTCGTCCACTGAGGCAGAGTATGTTGCCGCCGGTAGTTGTTGTGCACAACTCCTATGGATGAGGCAAACTTTAAAGGATTATGGTGTCACTTGTGACAAAGTGCCTCTTTGGTGTGACAATGAAAGTGCCATCAAGATCTCTCTCAACCCAGTGCAACACTTCAAGACGAAGCATATTGAGATTCGGTATCACTTCATCCGGGATCACATTAGGCGAGGAGAGATCGAGCTCAACTATGTCAACACTCGTGACAACCTTGTAGATATTTTCACGAAGCCCTTGGATGAAGCAAGATTTTGCGAGTTAAGGCATGAGCTAAATATCATTGATTCGAGCAATGTGGCTTGAACCCTTGCACACCCCACCACGCTCATTTTGTTGTCTAGTTTAGGTGTAGGCATGGACATAGGGGGAGTGTTGTTCTCTTAATGAACTCTCCCTCCCCCCATTATGCATAAATTGATCAAGTCTTTCACTTTAGCCATTGTTGATGGTACTTGTGCTTCAAAGACGAGTTTTGGTCATGGGCCCAATGTTAAAATCTTCGCAGCTCCATACCTTTTGACTCAAACATAGGTGGCCTCGGCCACCGCCCTCTTTTGAAGAGGTGTGTCTTGGTCGTTTGCTGGTGTGCTCTTTTTCTTGCCGTTTTTGTCTTTCCTTCGAGCAAAAGCCTTGTTTGTTTGGTTTCCATGGCGTGCTGGGCGGTACTACCGCTGGTGGTGCGCGGTACTACCGCTCATAAGCGGTACTACCGCCCCAGCACGGTACTACCGCTGAGGGACGGTACCAGGGGGTTAAGTTGGGGCAGGGGAGGTTTCTTCTCCCCCATACCCATTCACTTCGCCCCCTCTTTCCTCTTCCTCTCTCCAGCCTCCACTCGCCGCGGGAGGGCTCCGGCGGATCTCCGTCTCCGGGGCGTCCCTCTCCATTTCCTTTGGTGGAGTCGATCCCCACCCTGTTCTCTTGCCATGGATGCCGGTATTGCCCCCGTTCCTTCTTTCCTTTTTTCTCGTTTTCAGATCTTGTTTCTTAGGGGTAATGGTGGTTGCATCTCTAGATTTTTGGCTAAATCTAGGCTTGAGTTGGTTGGAGAAGGCAACTAGACTATCTCGATTAGTGTTTGGTAGGAATATTTTTGAATTTGGTAGGCCGGTAGTGCCAGATCTGACCACGGTAGTAGGAAACCGCTGTTTCTCCGCCTCGTGCGGTAGGAAACTGCTGTTTCTTCGCCTCAAGCAGTGCTACCACTCTCGTTGGAGCGGTACTACCGCTCTCTTTGGGGTGGTACTACCGCTTGAGGCGGTACTACCGCGGGCATGTCACGGTACTACCGCTGCATGTCAAATTCCATCATATTCCTGCTTTACCTTGATCTTTTTTGTTGTGTTTGTTGGCTTATGCTCGTTCTTTCTGGTTGTTTTGCGTGTTCTTGTGTTTGGCTCCAGGTGATGACCCTTCTGAGCAGCAAGGTCGCCGTATCAACCCCGGGCGTGCTACATCAAAACGCTATCGCACCTCAGAGCCAGCCGGTGGTTCCTCGAGCACCCAACCGCCTCCAGCAAGTGCATCTGCAAGTGTTCCTCCACCTCCTCAGCAATCAAAGCGATCCACCAACAAGCCAAAGGGGAAGACTGTGACTGAGATGACCAACAAGGAGTTTTGGGAGAAGCATCGCCGCAACCCCTATGCGGTGGACCAAGAACCCACTTTGGTCAACCGCCCGCTCTGGAACCGTTTTCAGTTTGCCATCTACTTTGATGTGATCAAGGCCAAGAAGAATCTTTTTGTTGATGTTCGCTCCATTGACATTGATGCTATGGAGAAGGACCCGGAGTACTTTGGCGAAGCCCTTCAGATGTGCACTCAGCTGAACATTCTCAGGATCATGCAATTCAATAAGGATTTCGATGCGGATTTGGTGGCTCAATTCTATGCCACCGTCCATCTTGGGACGGATGTCAACAAGACTCTGACATGAATGACCAATGGCAAGCTGCTTTCCGTCAAGTGGAAGGCTTTCATGGAGTTACTTGATGTGGTGGATCACGGGCTTGAGACTCCTGTCGGTTTCTGCCCTCACCGCAATGCTACGTCCACCCACAAGCAAGCCCTTGGGCCCTACTGCACTGTGAAAGTTCACCTAGTAACTGAGAAGAAGACCTATGAGCTATCTCCGTATCTGGACATTCTTCATCGCATCTTCCGTGAGACTCTCTCCCCTCGGATCGGGAATCTGGATATGGTCCACTCTTACCTCGTGGACATGCTCCTTTTCTGTCAGCATGAGAAGGAAGCAAGCACTGGAGAGAGCCTGGATATTTCTCATGTCATGTGGTCTGAACTTCTCTCTGCTGTGTCTGAGCGTAAGTGCCCTATATATATGGTCCATTCATCATGACGCTCATTGAGAGGGCCTGGGCACAGACTTATCCTAGAGTGTTGCTAGAAACTGGAGACTTGGTTTCTCATGAGATCAAGCGTCTGAGAAAGAAGGACAATTGGACCACCCCAGCGCCTCACACAGGGGGTCCATCTGCTGCTGCTGCCACATGGGGTCCGTCTGCTGCTGCTGCTGCTGCCATGGGGACCGAGGGTGGGGCTGCTACTGATGATCATGAGGAGGACTTTGGGACCTCTAGTACAGAACCGTCGTGGGCACAGAAGCTTAAACGCAAGATGAAGAAGCTTTTCTGCATGGAGTCTCATGGTCAGTACATGACTCATGTGGTGGAGAAGCATGCCAGGACGCGCCACAAGGAGCTCATGCGTCAGATGGGAGCAACAGTTGCCAGTGGGTCTGAGGGTCAGATCACTGAAGAGGAGGAATGGATTCATCAGCATTGCCCTTGGACCGACTCCGATGCCGAGCAGTTTTCGACCCACGATGAAGATGCAGAGATGTGATGTTCGAGATCTTCTTCTTCCCATCACCTGGAGTCGTAGCGTCACTCCTTGCCCTTTTTGATGTCTCGCTGCCAAAGGGGGAGAGAGTGTAGGGATTTGTGTTGCTGCCGTGCTTTGAGTCGTCTTGTGGTTTCTTGTGTGTTCTCTCGGTGCCTTTATTTGGTTTGGTTTGATGCCTGTGAGACCTAAGTTCTAGACATATGGTGTGAGACATATGCTCCCTATCGCTACCTTATTACTTATGTCTATTCAGAGTACTGTAGTTTATTATGAGATGCATGCTTGTCCTGTTTATTCTCTTCTCTCATATATCTTGTGCTTAGTATTGTTGGACTATAAAATATAGGGGGAGTGTTGATCCAAATGTGTGTGTCTTGCCCTATCTAGGTGCACACATTCTGGGGGAGCCCGTCTATATTTTGTAGTTCTTAGTTTTCTTCGTTTATTTCTTTTCCTTGCGCAAATCCCTAGTTGTCATCAATCCACCAAAAAGGGGGAGATTGTTACGGCATATCTCTCTCAAGGTAGTTTTGGTGATTGATGACAAAATGTTTGCGGACTAATCTTGTGCTTTGAATAATTCACAGATTCTCCCCTGGCACGAGACGCTTTCTTCCCCTCGGAGTGTATTTCAAGACGGTGTAGCTCTTTTCGTTTCTTTCTCGGTGGACTAGTTGCGTAGAGGGCACCGTACTATCAATAGGGGGTCCGTTGGGGTATTGCATGGGTGGAATCATCACACATAAGCTTCTCACCCGCCGAGCTTTTCCATTCCATTGTAGAGCTCTCTCCTCTCTTCCTTGTCCTGTCTGGCTCCACAGCAGTAGTACCGCTGGGGTGCCTGGCACCTCCGCCTCGTCCTTAGCATCTTTGGAGATATTCTCTCTCTCTCTCTCTCTTATGTGCCCCAACGGTAGTACGGCCGAAGGGTCACAAGCGGCAGTACCGCTCCACGGTGGTAGTACCGCCCGTGACCCCGCTGCCGTAGTACCGCTGGGCTGTGTGGCTCCTACCGCCTCGACTCGAGGGGTCTTTTTCTCGTGTCGGGTTTTGCGGCACTAGCTGCGGTTGTAGAGGCGGTAGTACCGTTCCAGGAGCGGTAGTACCGCCCCTACCACCGCGGTAGTACCGCGTTTGGGTCCTATTCCCTACTAGTCTCCTCTGCGCGGCAGTGCCGCTGGCTGGCGCGGCAGTACCGCTGTCCTGGCGGTAGTACCGCCCCCTCTCAATGGTAGTACCGCCCTGTGCGGGGCTGGTTGGTGGGGGGCAACGGTTGGATTGTTGCCCCCACTATAAAAGGGAGTCCCCTTCTTCTCTTTGACCTACCTCTTCCTCCCCCAAGCTCCATTTATTGTTCAAGCTCCATTAAATGCTCCAAGCTCCATTTTCGCCCGATCTATCTCTCTAGCCAATCAAACTTGTTGATTTGCTCGGGAGTGGTTGAGAAGGCCCCGATCTACACTTCCACCAAGGGATTCTCGATTCCCCCACTCGTCCCTAGCGGATCTTGTTACTCTTGGGTGTTTGATCACCCTAGACGGTTGAGGTCACCACGGAGCCATAGTCCATTGTGGTGAAGCTTCGTGGTTTTGTTGGGAGCCTCCGATTAAGTTGTGGAGATTGCCCCAACCTTCTTTGTAAAGGTTCGGTCGCCGCCTTCAAGGGCACCAATAGTGGAATCACGGCATCTCGCATTGTGTGAGGGCGTGAGGAGAATACGGTGGCCCTAGTGGCTTCTTGGGGAGCATTGTGCCTCCACACCGCTCTAACGGAGACGTACTTCCCCTCAAAAGGAAGGAACTTCGGTAACACATCCTCGTCTTCACCGGATCCACTCTTGGTTATCTCTTACCTTTACTTGTGCAAGCTCTTTAGTGTTACTTCTCTTGCTTGCTTGTATGCTTGTTGTTATTGCATCATATAGGTTGCTCACTTAGTTGCACATCTAGACAACCTACTTTGATGCAAAGTTTAATTTGGTAAAGAAAAGTAAAAAATTGGTAGTTGCCTATTCACCCCCCTCTAGTCAACCATATCGATTCTTTCACACCGCCTGTGTTCCTCCGCCACCCCCGCCCCAACCCCCACCCGCGTCGAGTTTTCTTCGTTCGGCGAGGCCCCACAATCACCCGAGCCCCTTCGATCGCACCGGCGAACTCAGGCGAGCTCTGAAAAATCGACTGACCCAATTTTGAAATTTAGTCTACTGTGATTTAACTAGTGTGGAATATAAAAGGGGAAAACCATAAGCATTGGGAGTATAGTGTTGAGCGTGCCATGGCGGACCTGAAGGTGCAAACTGGACAAAGGTAACTTCACAACCAAGACAAGAAATCAGAGTAAAGCAGTGGCGATCTATGTTCTTGCTGCGATAAATAAGTTGAGCAGATACGAAAGAGTACCGCCTCTGGTGCGGCGCCATGTACGCATCTACTGAGGATTTGACGGTGTTGCGGTAGCGAAGGCTGTCGGCGGCGTGGAAGCAGATCTAGGAGGGTAGACTGTGGCGACGGGGCGCGGTGGACGAGACGGTCGTAGGAGCGGCGCTGGCAAGGTGGACGACGACGGGGATGAAGCGAGAGGACCGGATGCAAGGATCCCGGTCCAAAGCCGTGGATGGGAGAGGTCGATCTCTTTTAATGGACAGCGGCGTCGGGGTATCAGCTCCGACATGGTGGGGGAGGACGGTGGTGGATGGGGTGGCGGACAACGGCGGACGGAGGAGGGTGGGGTGGAGAGGGTGTTTTGGCGCCCACGGAGTACGAAGGGGGAAAAGGGAGGTATAGAGAGGAAGGGGGGAACCATGTATTCAGGGAGCGCTTGTCTCAAATGCGAGGAAATTTACAAACTTAGCTCCCGTTTCAAATTTCTACTACATCACAGCAACATTAGTCGGTTGGGGATAGGATGGTAATCTCGCATACACCGAATATTTGCCGACGAGAGTTTGTTTTTGGCGCCCACCGTGTATGAATATGAATCAGGGAGGGAGTCGATTTCGGACGCACTACTAGGAAAAGGCCTACTAATGGCGCACCAGTTTTGCCTACTAATGGCGCATCACTGGTGCGCCATTAGTATCACACCACTAGTATTTTTTACTAATGGCGCACCACTGGTGCGCCATTAGTATCTGGTATACTAATGGCGCACCACCCAGTGCGCCATTAGTATATAACACCATGCGCCATTAGTATGCCTCCCAGGGCCATATTTAACCATGTGCTTTGGCACACTAATGGCGCACTGCGGATGGATGCGCCATTAGTATACTTGGCATACTAATGGCGCACTCTGTAGTGATGCGCCATTAGTATGAATATTAGGTTTTTTTAACTTTTCTGATTTTTGCACAGGTTACAAAATATATCATTTGACAGAATATAGACAGTAGCACACAACAACAGCAGATTCATCGAATACAATAGAAGATTAGTCTCCAAATACAATTCATCATATTAGTCTCCGAATTCAAAAGACCAAACAAAGATAAAACATTACAAGTCTCGAGACCGCGAGTATCGAGTTTGTCGGAAGTAATACTAATTCTAACAAGTCCTACTAATCATCATCATACAACTTCTACTCGTTATTCATAACAAGTCATACGATCATCATCTTGATAGTCATCGAACCAACCCTACTTAATTGTTCTTAGCACATGATCATCAGTATTAGGCAGGACCTAAATACCCTATTTAAGCTAAAATAGCATAAAACAATATAGACCCTGACTCTCCATTATGGAGAATGGAGAACATCCTGTCTCCAATTCTTGCGCTTCGCTTCCTTTTGCTTCCAAGAAGCTCCTTACAACTATCCATACATTTTTCCATCCTTTGATTTTCATGTCTCCACTTCTTTTAGAAATCTCGACTGGACAGTTGAGATTCGTAGGACGACCTGGCTGTATGTTCAAAACATTAAGACTACCTTTCTGATACATCATATGAGGCACACAATTCTCTGGGATTATCTATTGAAAAACATAGTAATAATTTCATAGTTAGCAATGATGTACTAGTTTTAGAAGCATGCAAAAGATGCACGGATGTCGTAATAGTAAAAATCTTACCAGGGTATCTCCATGGTAGTTACCGTAGTTGAACACATGCACTAGTGGCACGTATTTACCATAATGTTGAGGAGTTTGATTGTGGATAATGTAATTCTCAATGTCAGTACAAAATCTGACCAGATGATTTTTCTCCTTGTAAGTTGTTAATTCGGAGCCATCGGTGTAGTGGGTTTTATCTACCATCTCCCGCACATTCTTTGAACAATAAAAATAAGCTGTCAATGGAAATAAGCCGTCAACTATTTTGAAATAAACAATATAAATTAGCTAATAACTATGTTTGAGAAACTCACATAGCGGTAGAACTGGAGGCGTATCAACAAGGACCCAAATGTCCATATTGTCTTGGTTGATGTCAGGATTACCAAGATCCATGGTGATAAGCATACCCTCATCAAAACCATACATCTTGAAAAATGCTTCCCAATTTTTGCAACCAAAATGGGTTACGCTCTCAGAATTATATAGATTTACTTCAAAGTCCACATCGTGATGAGTCCTTAGGTGAATTTTCTTTGTTTCAGAAATTTCATGGTCTTCAAAATCCATCCTCTCCAAGACATAGCGTATTGCATGGCATGGGATAAGCTATACTCGAATTGTAAAAGATGAAAATTACATGTTGAAATAGTTGAAGTCATGCTTAATTATGAAAATAACACTTGTCGTCATTGTGTACCGTTTCAACTTCAAAGGTCTCCTCGAGCTTAATGCTGAAGCGCCGATCATCGTCCAGGTGAGGCATGTCGCACAGACCTCGATCATCATGGCACCAGTCGCACTCCGTCGGGAGACTTTCGTCGTCCCTTTTGCCGTCCGATGATGATGACGACATATCCTACGTTCATAATTCAAAACTACATCATTTAGGGTTTGTTGACACCGAGGCATCCTAAAAGCTAAGCTTTTATCATTTAGGGTTTGTCGACGCTGAGGCACCCTAAAAGCCTAAGCTTTCATCATTTAGGTTCTTATCGACACCAAGGCACCCTAAAAGCCAAGGTTTTATCACTTAGGGTTTGTCGACGTCGAGGCACCCTAAAAGCCTAAGCTTTCATCATTTAGGTTTTGTCGACGCCGAGGCACCCTAAAAGCCTAAGCGTACATCATTTAGGTTCTCATCGACACCGAGGCACCCTATAGAAGCCAAGTTAAGTTTTCATCATTTAGGGTTTATCGATGCCGAGGCACCCTAGGTTGGGCCTAATCACTTGGCACTAATCACTTGGCTCTATTGCCACCTATGTTGGGTTTATCATCTAGGGTTTATTGATGCTAACGAGAATTCTAAGTTGGGCCTAATCACTTGGCTCTATTGCCACCTATGGTTTAATGCCGCAAGAATGGCGGGGCAGTTGATCCTACTTAACTAAGTACTAAGATACCCCGGCCAATGCATTAGTCGCAAGTACCCCATATGTCCTAGCAAAGTCATGCTAAAATTCACGGAAAATTTCAGCATGACCTTTGCTGAAAATAGGACATATGGAGTACCCGAATTTGCCGGAACGGAAGTTAATCAACATTCCGGCAAACTCAAATGCCTTTCAGGGTACCTGCAAATTCATCACGACACAATGGTCGGAGACAAAACCCAGCCACAGACCATATGGTCCTCTGCTTTCATATGGAAAAAAATCAGCTCAACTTATGTGAGCTTCCATTCCAGATATAATAGGTCACCAAACAAAAAATCATCCAGATATAATGGTACAACAAAGAAACAACTTAATCCATGCCTCAGCTTATGAACAGTCATTACTTCAAATACAGAGGAAGGGACAATTTATTTGTGACATAGTTACAAATGATGACAGAATAAAGCAACACCCTGCACTAGCCTAAAAACAAGTGAAGTTTCACCCATATAAGAACAACTTTATAAAATCAAAGAAGTTGCTAAATTTTTTGTATCCTTCATATACACTGGAGTACAATGCTTTATAATGTTCCATCATCATTACAGAAAATTGACAATTGTCCATAACAGTTAACTGAAATTTTTGCCTCATAGCTTGGGTGGTTTAAGTACTAGGAGACTTTGTAATGTGCAGTACAGGTGCAGTAACAGGCAATAAAACTGTTACTCCAACTTAACGAAAACAGAAAACAGAAAACTGGAGTACTCAACTTGGTACAGGAAACTTAATTTACTTGAATTCAGGGTACATGCAACTTAACGAAACCCCCAACTCGGTAGAACTAATATAGCCCCTTAAAAAATTGATTATGATCAAGTTAGGTCTACTTAACGAAACCCTCAACTTGGTAGAACTAATATAGCGCCATATGCAACAATTGATTATGATTATTCAGGAGTATTTCACTCGAAGACAAGTGAAGCTACAACATTGTACTCCAGTTAAATCGGGGTATAGTAAGCTTGAATTTCAGGATACAGTAAGTTTGAATTTCAAGATAAAACACAAATAAAGTTCAGTATAAATCATCATAGGAGTCTTGCTTCAAAATGCGCATGCAGGATTCTATGTTCGCCTCTGTTTTCGAGTTGCTCGACTAGTTGCGACTAGTCGTCGAGTCGCACTGGCAGGGTCGACTCAGCCCAGTGACTGTCGAGCGATTAGTCTCGACTAGTCATGACTAGTCGTGTTTTCTGGGTTGAGCGACTCAATTTTTTGGGCCCCATCTGTCATATGTTTTTTACTGTATCAAACCACCCCCTGGAAACCTAGATCGAACATGTTACCCTCCCCCCGACCCAACCCTCTCCTAGGCAGCCGCCGCCGCCGCCCATGGTTGCTGGCTTGCTGCTCCTCCCCTGGTTGCTGCTGTTGCTGGTCTGCTCCTCCCCTCCTCCCCTGGTTGCTGCTACTGGTCCGCTCCTCCCCTCATCCCATGGTTGCTGCTGCTGTTGGTCTGCTCCTCCTCTCCTCCCCTGGTTGCTGCCCTCGACCTCCCTTGGTTGCTACTGTACAAATTTCTTACTAATTTGTTCCCTGGATAATTCCAATTCCTTGAGAACATGAATAAAATCAAAATTATCCAGAGGTATATCAACACCCATCATTGATGCTCTAAACATAATCTCCTTAGCTACTTAATTCCCCAACCCTAGCTACTTAATTCTCCAACCCCTTTTCTTGTCCAAAATTCTCCAACCCCTAACCCTAGAACACATCAGAAGGAAATCAAGAGGGGGAAGAGGGGGAAGCGGCTCGGGTGCTCACTGGGGAGGTCGAGGGCGACTCGGGGTAGCTGGAGCTAGTCGAGGCGGCGCGAATTCGGCGTCGAGCGGTGGCGATGGTGGCCGAGGCGGAGGAAATCGGCGGGCGTCGAAGGGCGTCCGAGCTCGTCCGGGTCCTCGTAGTCGAAGAGGAAGACAACGGCGGTCCTCTTGGGCGGGCCGCGCGGTGTTGGATGGCGAGCACGAGGTTGACGCAGGCGGGGCCGCGGGGGGAGGGGGCGCTTGGGCGGGAGGACGTCGAGGGCGCGGGCGCGGGCAGAGGGGGGACGACGAGGGAGGCGGCGCTCGGCTCGAGGAGGCGCGGGGGCGGCGACGGAGACGGAGGCGCAGGGGCGGCGGCGGCGTGGGTCGGGGCAGCGGGGGGAATTAGCTAGGGGGGCGAGGGAGAGGGACGAACGGGATCTGGCGAGAGGGAGGGAATTAGCTAGGGGGGGATCTTACTAATGGCGCACCTGCGGTCGGTGCGCCATTAGTAATCTTTTTTTACATAGCAATGGTGCACCAGGCAGAGGTGCGCCATTAGTAATCTTTTTTTACATAGCAATGGCGCACCAGGCAGAGGTGTGCCATTAGTAATCTTTTTTTATATATATAGCAATGGCGCACCAGCCAGAGGTGCGCCATAAGTAATTTTTTTTGTTGCATGTAATAATTTTTTAGAAAATGAATATGAATATGAAACAGTAATATTTTTTTATAAAAACAGTAATAATTGTTGTTTAACAACAATTGTAGTCTACACTTTTTTTTTATTTTTTAAAAAATGAAGAGGGGAGAGGAGGCGCCGGAGCTCACCGGGGAGCGGGGGAGGGTGCGGGGGGGGGGTGCTCGTCGGCGGTGGTGGAGCGGGGGAGGGTGCGGGGGGTGCTCGTCGGTGGTGGTGGAGCGGGGGAGGGTGCGGGGGGTCATCGGCGGTGGTGGTGGAGCGGGGGAGGGTGCGGTGGGTCGTCGGCGGCGGTGGAGCTAGCGGGGGAGGGTGCGGGTGGGATCGAGATCGAGATGGAGGGGGAATCGAGATCAAGATGGAGGGGGATCGAGATCGAGTGTCCTCATGAATATTCAATATTTTATCATATTGAATATGAAAAAATATCATCAAATTTGAAAAAATATTCATGAATTCAAAAAGTGCCCATGAAATTTAAAAATATTCATGATATCAAAAAGTGCCCATGAAATACAACCGAGAAATGAAGACTACGATTTAAATACAGTCGATCTTAGCTAGCTATCTGTTCATAATCTTCTTGCCCTTCTTTTTCGCAAATGGAGTTCTTCTGTGGAACGGACGTCCTTTAGGTAGGGTGGTCCTGCTTCTTCTTGTGGTGTATGCTGCTACTTCATCGTCGTCGTCATGTTCGATCTTCGGGTCGCCGTACTTGTCGAAGTCTTGCTCATTGGCTACTCCATCCATTCCGATGATCTTCCTTTTGCCTCTCCTCACGACAACACGTTTGGGCTTTGATGGGTCGGTAATGAAGAAGCATTGGTCCACTTGGGAAGCCAGTACCCATGGCTCATTTTTCGCGATGACGTTTGCGCCTGCGGTCTTGGATTTGGCTTCGGGTATAACCATGGTGGTGAAATACCGGTCTTCTTTTAGGACGCTCTTGGCCCATCTGACACGGAACATCGGGACCTTCTCTCCAGCGTAGCTCAGCTCCCAGATCTCCTCGATCCTTCCATAGTATCTTTCCTTGTCGTTACCGGTGTAGGATTCCATCGTTACCCCGGAGTTCTGATAACCATCGCTCTTCATGTCCTTGTCCTCGGTGTAGAATGTGTAGCCGTTGATATCGTATGCCTCATAGGTCATCAGGTTGTGCTCGGCACCCTATGACAAGGTGAATATGAGTTGTTCTTCCGCGGAAGAATCCTCATGTAAAGGGTAAGACAGAAGCTTCTGCTTGAACCAACGCGTGAAACATGAGTTGTGCTCTTTGATTATATCTCCGTCCGTCCTCTGTTGACCTCGGTCATTGTACGTCTTCTCAATAAAGGTTTTGTGCTCTACCAGCCAAGGATCGACCACGTCTATGTGTTGTAGCGCGACTAGGTTTGCTCTTTCAAAGTCAGCGAGTCAACCCTCGAAGTCGACATGCATTTCGCAGCGACCCCATCCAGCGAGCCTGCCGAGGTGCCTGTTGACGGGCAGACCAACGGGGTTCTCGATGCCTAGATAATTCGTGCAGTAGGAGATGCACTCTTCGGTCAGAAAGCCCCTGGCTATACTTCCCTCTGGACGTGACATGTTGCGAACGTATCCTTTGATGACACCATTCATCCTTTCGAATGGCATCATGCTGTGCAGGAACGTCAGCCCGAGTTGGATGATATCCTCCACGATATGGACCAGCAGATGCACCATAACGTCGAAGAATGCGGGCGGGAAGTACATCTCAAGCTCGCATAGTATCACCATGATCTCTTCCTATAGCCTTCTGAGTTGCCTCACGCCAACCGACTTCTGAGAGATGACGTCGAAAAAGTTGCATAGGCCAAATAGCGTTTCACGGACGTGCGCGTCCATGATCCCACGGATTGCAACTGGAAGTATCTGCGTCATCAGCACGTGACAGTCGTGAGACTTCATCCCGCTGAACTTCTGCTTCGCTGGGTCTAGGTATCTGCTTATCTTCCCCGCGTAACCGTAAGGAAGTTTTACTCCTACGAGGCAGGTGAAAAACTGCTCGATCTCCTCCTGACTTAGAGTGAAGCACGCGGGAGGGTAGTCATTTCCGGTCTTCTTGGCCTTTTTGCCTTTGCGATGACTTTCTGTGTCCTGCTTCGCCTCATCATCATCATCATCATCATCATCATCATCATCATCATCATCATCATCATCATCATTAGCGTGAAGCTCCTGCTTGATGCCCATTGATTTCAAGTCTGCCCTTGCTTTCGGCCCATCTTTGGTCCTCTCTGGCATGTTGAGCAGGGTACCAAGCAGACTCTCGCACACGTTCTTCGTGATATGCATGGCATCAAGGCTGTGAGGCACACGGTGGATCTTCTAGTACGGCAAGTCCCAGAAAACAGACCTCATTTTCCATACCTTCAGCAGCGGCTCTGGCGCCTTTCGCTTCTTTCCCGGCTTTGGCGCCTTTTGCTTCTTTCCCGGCAGTGGGCAATCTTTCCAATTTTCAACAGCCCGTCTATTTCCTCGCCGCTCCTCGTACGCGGGCGTCTTCGGAGTTCGGTTTCACCATCGAACAGATCCTTGCGTTTCCTCCACAGGTCATCGTCGCGAAGCGACCTTCGATGTCCCATGAACATGGTTTTCGAAGACCCGGGATCTCTATCTAGCTGGCGATACGTTGTGTCATCCATGCACCTGACGCATCCAGAAAATCCGTGGACCACCTGCCCCGCGAGATATCCGTAACCGAGATAGCCGTGCACCGTCGTGAGCAGTGTGGCTCTCATAGGGAAATATTCTTTCTCTGCGGCGTCCCACGTATTGGCTGGCATTTTCCATAGCGTGTCTAGCTCCTCTTTTAGCAGCCCCAGATACAGATTGATGTCGTTCCCTGGTTATTTCGGCCCTTCAATTAGCATACTCATGTGAATGTACTTCCTCTTCATGCACAACCAGGGGGGAAGGTTGTACATCCACACAAACATAGGCCAGGTGCTATGTGTGCTTCTCTGGCTGCCAAACGGATTGACTCCATTGGTGCTCGCGCCGAGCACGATGTTCCTTGGATCCTTCCCAAATTTTGGGTGTTCGAAGTTCAACGCTTGCCACTGGCTCCCATCCTTAGGGTGACTCAGCATCTTGTCTTTTTTATTTATCTCTGGGTCATTTGTGTCATCTTCTCGCTTCTTCTCCTCCCTATCCGCATGCCAACGCAGGAGCTTTGCTACCTTAGGGTCTGCGAAATACCGCTGCAGACGAGGAGTGATCGGAAAGTACCACACCACTTTTCGAGGAGCTTTCTTCCTCTTCTTGTATCGAGTGACGCCACACACCGGACATATGGTAGACTCCGCGTGCTCGCCCCGATAAATAATGCAATTGTTCATGCACACATGGTATTTCACGTGCGGTAAATCCAGAGGACACACGACTTTCTTCGCCTCCTCGAAACTGGTCGGGCACTTGTTCCCCTTGGGAAGATGTTCGTGCCAGAATGACATGTTCTCGTCGAAGCATGCGTCGGTCATTTTGTGTTTTACCTTCATCTCCAAAGCCATGAGCGTTACTTTCAAGCGGGTATCCTCGGGTCTGCATCCTTCCTACAATGGAGTAACCGCGTCTATCTCCAGTTGATCCAGCTTGGCTTTCTCTCAGGCGGCAGCTCTTGCGTTATCCGTCTGCTTGAGAAGCAGCTCTTGAATATGAGGGTCCTGCACCCAGCCCATCGATGGTCCATCGTCGTCTGCTCCTCCGGCATCTAGATCTTCATGATCATGCCCTTCGTCTGCTCCGGCATCTTCCTCATCATCATGTCCGGCATCTTCTACATGATGACTATGTACAGCATCACCGTCGTGATCATGTCCTGGAGATTCTTCGTCTTCTCGCCCGCCCGAGCCGCGGTGGTTGTCTTGCCGCCCTTCCTCATTTCTTGCCCGGCCCCCATGGAGGACTTCATAGTCATCTTCATCACCTTGCCACCGATAGCCATCCATGAAACCACGTAAGAGCAGGTGGTCCCGCACCTGCCCGGAATCCGGGTCCACAATAAGGCTCTTCAGCTTGCATCTTCGACATGGACATCTTATCTCCGTCTCGTTCTTTTGAAGCATCTCGGCCTTCGCGGAGCTCAAAAACCTATTCACGATGCCTTCGGTCATCGTGCGGACCATGGTCGCCTGCGGGGTAGAGCAAAACGATATTTTAGAACCAAGAAAAAATTTGGCATGACTTTCCCTAACAATAGGACCAAAAAGAATGCATAGTGCCAAAATTCTCGCCGAAACGGAAATGAATCAACATTCCGGCAAAATATTGGCAACAATCGCATTTCAAATACCGGTACTTGCAAACACAAACATATATGCAACGCCACAAACATATGCAACACCACAAACATACATAGATCTAGCTAGGCCACAAAAAGTGCATGTGCACATTGTTGGAGCGAGCTAGGGAGAAAAAAAGTAGATCTACAACATGAAGATAGCTTTCCCCTTACTTACCTATCAAAAAAAAGGTAATTTCAACACTTAATTTTGATGAATCTATGGTGCAAATGAGGTGAGGAGGAGGAGGCAGCCGACAAGCTTAGAGAAGGAGGTGGGGGGAATGAAGTGGGGAAAGTGAGTGTGTAGGTGTGGCTGTCCAAAAATATCTAGCTGGTTCCAGGTTACTAATGGCGCACCACAGAGACATGCGCCATTAGTAGCCCAACATACTAATGGCGCACCAAACAGACATGCGCCATTAGTAGTTTTGCAAAAAAGTAAAAAAATAATTTTTATACTAATGGCGCACCGTGGCACAGTGCGCCATTACTAGTTTAAACTAGTAATGGCGCACTATGCAACGGTGCGCCATTAGTAGTTTTGCAAAAAAGTAAAAAAAATACAGTAGTGGCGCACTCTATGGCTGGTGCGCCATTAGTAGTTCTAACTACTAATGGCGCACTCTACCCGGATGTGCCATTAGTATGTTTGAAAAAATGAAAAAAAACATTTTGTTACTAGTGGCGCACCGTGTGCCTGGTGCGCCATTAGTATATAGTAATGGTGCACCACATGTCTGGTGCACCATTAGTGTCATTTCCATCTATAGCCCTTTTCCTAGTAGTGATGAGGACACATTGTGTTTTGGCGCCCACCGTGTATGAATCCGGGTAAGAGGCGGTTACGTCACGTTTGGGTGAAATTACAAACCTACCCCTACCGAAACCTATAGAAATCCAGTAGATAGGCTTTGCGCGGCAGGGATAGGCAGTAGTGATTTCCATCTCGCAGATTTTGGTTTCGGGCGGTTACTGCGACTTTCCCCGCTTCGTTCAAATTTTGCAGAGTGCACGTTTACCGTGCCTACTCAATTCGAATCCCTTTTGTATTCTATTTTTTCGGGCGGGATCCATTTTCAATTGGAATTACATTCTATATACATCATTTTTTTATATATACTTTCAAAAGCACAACAAAGAATTCTGCTCCTTTATATGTATAATATGATTTACAAATACAACGATCTCGAAATCTTAAGGTTGAATTCGAATTTTTTTAACCAAATTATGTTCTACTAAAATGCATGGATCAGTAATATCTACATATTAAATAACATAGATGTGCGTGAATTCATATGAGTATGCATGTTTGACAGATCAATTTTGGTTCGAGTATGGATTACATGTTTCATCATCTCGAATTCAAATATTTGAATCCCTTTTTTCTTTACTCCTTTCATGCCCATCTCTCTTGCATGCATGCTCCTTCAGGTAGCTCGCACTCTCTTTTCTCCAGCTCACCCGCACACTCACTTCATGTTTCTCCTATCCTCGCAAACATGGTCTCTCGAAGTCTCCCTTGAGAAGTGTCACACTCTCCCTATCATTATACATTACACGGTTTTCATTATCTCTCACGTCTCTACTGTTCTCTGGTATCACTCCGTACCTAAGCTTTCTTTTTCACCGCCACACACTCCACTGTCTTTCCCTTTGTCTTTCACTCTATGGGATTCTCTCACACACCCTATATGTCTCTACATATGAGTCATACCACTAAAATTACTCTCTCTCTCTCTCTCTCCTGTAGACACAACATTTGTTGCGGTCTCCTTTTCGTCCCCATCCCAGACTGACATTATTCATTTGTTTACCGATCAGACAACCCCGACTACCGTCTCCTCTCTCTCTCACAGACACACACACAACTCCTGCTTCCACTCCCCTTCCCGACTACCGTCTCTCTCTCACACACAAAACTCTCGCTTTCGCACCCCGACTCGTATTTCTCTCACAAACATTTATCGACTAGCTAGCCTCTAGATAGGTTTATACACCCGCACACTCGTGCTTCCACCATCGCATACATGTCTCTCTCCCGCTCCTTGTATCTATGTAGATTTTTCTTCCCTTCTTGAGACACGCCCTCTTGATCGTGCACACACACACTATCACCTCATTTTAAGCTGATACCTATCACACACACACTCCTTGTGTCTTTGTCACACATGCACTCCGTCCTCCTCCACTCTCCCTCTCTCTCTCACACACATGGACTTTTTGCTACAACTAGCAAGATGCCCATGCATTGCACGGAACATCAAGATGCATTTGTATGAGTAGTTTATCTTGTGGGGGAAAAGGATGAACGAGGGAAGGCCTTATTTGCAAATGTGGACAGGGGTGTGGGTATCTTTTTGCAAAATTGCCATAGTTTCCTTCCTATCCGTCAGATATAGATCGGACGGCCTATATTGCAGGATGGCAGGCACACGATCATCACCGATAATGCTTTTTATAAGAGTAGGGATAAAAAATAGAGTTGGTGATGATGGTGGGCTTGCCATCCTGCAATGTAGGTCGTCCAATTTATATCTGACGGATAGGAAGGAAAATATGGCAATTTACCCGCACTCTTCACCACATTTGCAGATAAGGCCTTCCCTCATTCATCCTTTTCTCCCACAAGATCATGATGTTCCGTGCAACGCACGAGCATCTTGCTAGTAAGAGTAGAAATTAGACATATACCAGTTCTTGAATCTTGAAACCAACAACATTCCTCCCTTATCTCATCAAAACCGCCAAAGGAATATATTTTGAGTGAAACATAACATATTTTTAGTGATATATGTATTTCAAAACTAGACTTTTTTCTATCAAATCGGTGAATATGTATTAATCTACTTTGATCGTGTGGCAACGCATTGGCACATTGCTAGTAGTTATTATAATTTTTTGGACACCAGACAAATGGTGGAGTATATATATGAAGAGAAGAGGCGCACACACGCAGTCGGCCTCTCGCTGTCTTGCACACATGAGTGTTACGTAAAGGCGACGTTAACAAATAAACCCTAAAACCCTAGGTGCACGATTGCTGCATTCACGGGTACCGGGTACGTGGTGGAGCACCTTTGTAGGAATAGTCAGCTGAGCACGCCTCCTCACCGCGTAATTGCTCTGACACAGACGCGACCTCTCATAGCGCAGGCATTGAACCGGCGCGCCGGCCAAGTGGGCCGCACTCGCTGCAGGCCCGGCTGAGCATGCCTCCTCACCGCGTGCAACCAGCTTAAGACTGCCCCACCTGCCTTCATTGAATCTGCGCGTGTGCCGGCAACACGTCCTTCCACGAGCCGTCAGGCATTTTAGAACACAAAAAATGACTAAAATATAATTAATTTACGCATGGTCTTGACTTGTTGTGCTCGCACTGGTAGCAGGAACTAGTAGAGGATTTTCTTTATTTATAACTCTCCTCACATTTTTTTGGCTTTGGAGTGAATCATGCTTGTGGACATTATGTATGAATGTGCAGATATCTGTGAACATGAGTTTGATGTGGAAGTTGAACTTGGAATGTCGGGCTTGCGCGTGAACTATACCATGTCCAATGCTTCGTCTGTTATTGTTTGGAAAGTAATTGCTATTATTACATGACCCGAAAAAATACATTTTGTGCCACATCAGTAGATGCACAAACATCACAATAGGCATGCTGACTGGATAAACATTTGAACCTAGCTATTATGAAGGAAATTTTGTATTAACAACAGTTTCAGATAGCAGGAGACGCCTAGCCTGCTCTGCCTCTGCTAGCTTATTTCTGGCTTCTTCCATCTCTTATTTGGCTTGGGTGAAGAGAGCATCTAATTTCTCTTTTCGCTTCTTCAGGAACTCAGCTACATTCTCAAGGGCTGCTGCACGCTTTCTTTCAGCCTTTACTAATGCCATGCGGACACGAACAACTGACGACTCCACCTGGCTTGTGTGTAATCCAGCATCATCTGGGAATTTGCACCTTGTGTCTAATCCAGCATCATTAGGGAACTGGCACCTTGTGTGTAATCCAGCCTCATTTTGGAAACATGATCTCGAGGTTGACCATACTTCCCTCCTCGTAGGAACTGCATCCTGACATGAAGTTACTTCTTTTTTAGATCAATACTCAGAGCAACCCAGATCCATTTAGTAGAAGCCAGATAAACAGAACTCGGAGAAGTGAATTCAAAAGGAAAAATAAATGAAAATAGACTACAAGGTGAGAACACCCACTTCCTACATCAAGCTAAAAACAAAAGCATTAGGACGATTAAGACTCTTCTTATTACACATCGAAGAACACCACGCTTAAGAGAAACAGAAACTACAACATATACACATCGAAGAACACGAGGCTACATGAAAGTAATTGAAAGGGTGTTACTTACCAAAGCTCGTTTTATAGGTTCGGTGCAACTCGTCTTTAACTTGTCACACTCCTTGAAGATGTCCCGAATATCCCGTGTTTGGTCTTCATTGCTCCTCTGCATGTTCGCACTCGTGGTTTTAAAATCTCAACATGGCAAGAAAAATACACTACTAGTAATACTAGCGCATCTTGTGGGCAACATTAAAGCACTCGTCTGCCATGTTAGAGCATCTCCAACAGAATCGCAACGCGCGGCGCTTTAAAAATCTCAACATGCTATCTCTACTCTCTTCTCTACTGTTATATTTATTTAATATTTAATATTTATCTCTACTTCCTTTACTGTCTACTTTTTTTCTCTATACTTTTTTCTTGCAATATAGGCCGTCCGATTTATATCTCACAGATAGGAAGGAAACAAATGGGAATTTTGCAAAAAGATACCCATACCCCTCTCCAAATTTGCAAATAAGGCCTTACCTTGTTCATCCTTTTCTCCCACAAGATAAACTACTCATAAAAATGCATCTTGATGCATGGAACGCATGGGCATCTTGCTAGATATAAAAACCTTTCCATCATTTGCCACACTACTGGTTGCAGATGAAAAACCTACCCAAGCACAACGCGATATAGGAGCGACGCACAATTACAAGTTGATATTCTGTTGGACAATGGAGGCTATAACCAATTACTTTTACGGTAACAATAGCAGCCAGGAAATTTGAAGGGTAGGTATGAACAAAATTGGAACTGCACATGTACTGCTAAGTGATTCAATACACACATTACCAATCGAGGAGGAGAACGATGGTCGCGGCGGCCTCTGTGAGTCATGGTCGGCAACGGGAGTCAGCTCATTGTCCATGACGGTGGTACTTCTGCGCTTGGCGTCAGCTTCCGGGAAGCAGATCTGAGACCGTGGAAGACGATGCCGGGGAAGAGGCTCCATGTATGACGACGACGGTGGACCGGCTCCAGTGCGGCGTACGAGGTCGTCGATGAGGCAGATGCACTGTGGTGGACGAGTGCGCCGATGTAAAGGGGAGGAGCACGAAGGCTGCGGTGCCGTGGAGAAGTCTATTTTGCGGTGGGGATAGAAAATGGGGAGTATTCAGGTGTACTACTCTGGGTGCCGGGGTGGGGTTGGCTGGGTAGGGTGAACCTGAAGTTACGAAAACAACCCCCTACCAAGCGTCATCCGTAGGCCTGTTCCGAAGGCTATGATGGTAACTTCCCACTGCTCGAATCAGGGTCACGGGAGATTTTCCTGCCGACCTCAAAATTTTGTGACACTGGACTCCCCGTGTGGCGTGTTGAGTGATTCGGCTAAGCAACTAGCGAGTAGTAGTAGTAAACTCTGAATATTAGGTTTGACCGAAGTCAAACTTCCTAAAGTTTGACCAAGTTTATAGAAAAATATAAATATTTACCATAACAAATATGTATGATGTGAAAGTACATTCAATAATGAATCTAATGGTATTTATTTGTTATTGTATATGTTAATATTTTTTGTTCTAAGCTTTCTGAGAGTTTACAAAACTTGACTTTGACCAATGCTAATACACGGACTTAAATAAAAATGGAGGGAGTACACATTTGTTTTCTTAGTTTGTAGTGAACTAATCATTTGTTGAAATTGTGAAATAAATATATTAGGCTATTGACTTCGAATGTAATGGTCTATACAATTCAATAGTTACAATCATTGTTGAATCCCAAGATGTATACAAGGTCTATAGTACTTCACAACATGCTCAAACTCACATAATCCTAGTCAAATGAGAATCTAAATGCATTTCATAGTTATTACTTTGTAGGATGCAACAAAAACAACCATAACTCTACATCAGCCAGTATAGAAGCAACATTTTGACATATCCCAATGTGTGAATGAAACATGCAGAGAGAGCTTTTGAAGATGGAGCAGATAGGGCAGGAAAGATTGTATGTATGTGGACGAGAGAGTAGGAGACAAACCTAACGAGATAGAGAGAGATAGAGAGAGAAAGAGAGAGGAAGAAGTTAGGTTTGTGAGAAAGATGGATACATGTAATATACATGAGATGCGTGTGCATATGGATTCTGTATACGTGGAAGGAGAAGAGACAACATGTTTAATGAGAGAGCTGGAAAAACATGGACAAGAGGGGAAGGATCTCGTGGGTTGAGGGATTGACAATTTTGTGCGGGGGAGAGAGGGATTGGGAATTTTGTGCAAGAGAGAGAGAGAGAGGGTGGGGCGAGGAGTCAGTCAGCCGTCGTCACATCACCTTGCTTCCAAATGACCCCGCATTATCTAGCGCGGTGTGGTCGCCGTCTTCGATCTGCTCGATGCCCTCTTTGAAGATTGAGGTGTTGTGCATGTTGGGGTGCAAAGAAGCACAAGCGAGAGTGGTCGCCGTATAACCTTGGATGGGGATGAATTGTGTGCTCGTGTGTGTGTGTGTGTGTGTGTGTCAGATATTGAGATAAAACAAACCTAAGGAGAGAAATGGGTATTCACGAAGAGATTGTGCGGGCCTTGAGGTGGGAAGGGGCCGGGTGAGGGTGTCAAAATGTGCGCGTTGATGCATGTGTTGCATGCGACCGTGTGAGGGACGGACGAATCGAGAGAGATGGTTGTTGTGTTATGGATGCTCCTCTCTTTGTCTCTCTCTCTCCCCCCCCCCTCTCTCTCTCTCTCACACACACACACAAGTAAGGCCATGTTTGGTTCCAAAAAAGTCACCAACTTATAAGTCAAAATGTGCAAAAAGTGACTTATTTTGCCAAACGGACCCAACTTATAAGTCACCCCAACTTATAAGTCATAAGTCGCTCCACCCCAACTTAAAACTTATAAGTGACCCCTTTTTACGTGGGTCCCATCACCTTTACATTAAAAAACAAGGTGGGAAGGTGTGGTCAGGTGACTTATAAGTCAGATGACAACCAAATAGGCGTGACTTATGAGTCACTGATTTTTAGTCACCTGACTTATAAGTCAGGTGACTTATTGGAACCAAACAGGCCCTAAACTAGAAGACCGTTCTCTCATGTATACACAATGTATTGCCATCTGTCTATGTCTCACTCATGCATGATCATTTGCACATTCACACCTCTCTATGTCTGTATCACACGCACACCGTCTCCACATTACCCTTCCGCCACAACACACATATGGACACATACACACGTTCTCTCTCAGTCACACACACAAAATCAGTATTAAAAAAACTAGGGTGAACCTAAAACGTCCAAATCCAAATAACACGAACTGGAGCTAAATTCAAATATATGGAAATATTGAAGTGTCAAGAACTTTCACAGGAAAAAGAGTTGAGTAATATTCGAGCATTTTTTTCACACACACAAAAAGGTTTGGTGGATGTCCTTAGAGCGCGACACGGTGATGCACCGTTCGATCGACCGCGCGGCCACGGTTCATGCGCTTGCACATGATTCCGTATCGTGGGTGTGGTACTAACTAATAAAAGCGCTGCCTAAGTCTAATGTTTACGTGTACTAGTACGGTTTTCTTTTAAGTTTGACCAACCTTATATATATAACTAAAGTAAGCTCCCACACGCGCACTCATTAATATGCCGCCGCCGCCGTTGCGCACACCGGCGCCCGCCTGCTCCGGCCAACAATTTCTCGCCCATCACCGCCGTTTCGCTGCCATCCCTGTGCCATGAAGCCGAAGGCTCGCCCGCTCACGTTGTCTGCAGTCCCTCCTCCCGATGCCTCCGCGCTGCCAAGCACGCGAGCAGCTGGTGGAGCCGCGTCTATGCACGCAACGTACGAAGAGGAGGACGAGCGCGTGCTCTAGCACGCCGGCGAGGAGGAAATACCGTGTCATTGTCGTCTCTGGCCGCGCGGAGGAGGCGCGCATGGTGGCTGTCGCGGCGGAAGCCGGTTGCGCGCGCGTCGAGCCCGCAAACCGGGTGCGGATGCGGAATCTACCTTCGAGACCTTGAATGCTACGTGGATCCTACAATCTGAAGGAGCAATTTGGGTCAGTTGAGTCATGTGAGCCGTTTGATGCAACATGGATGGCTAGAAGGGCTTCTTCCACCTGTTCTGCCGTCTTCTTCCTTCACTCCGTCGAACTTCTTTCACAAATCGACTGACCCAAATTATACTACTAGTACGAATGTATTAAGTACAGTAGGAACACGAAGATACGAGCAGTAGTACCAACTGCAAGAAGAACAGTAGTAATACATAGTACTAGTACTACTATACGTACTAAAGAGTTCAAATAATGAGAAAGAACATAAACATAGTTCTGCTGGGGCCTCAGCATGATACACCCTTGAAAATAAACTAAGCACTAGTCCACTTGACACTGTAGTAGAACCAGCATGAGCGACGACACTGCCACCTACTCGGAGTCCGAGTCCACGTCCTCGACTTCGTCCTCGTCCCTCTTCCTCTTCCTCTTTGCCGAGGCTTCTTTGCTTGAACCGGACACTAGGCTCTGCTTCTTCATCCAACCCTTGTAGATATTTAAACAAAGGTAGGAATCCATTTCTGCGTACAGGATGTGATCTTCATCTAATGTCTTCGATTCCCATGCATGATGAAACTCGTGATGAGGTTTCTTCAGTTTAGCGTACGGAGGATCAATCATGGCTGCTGCCAAGGTCAGTATTGAAGGTTGAGAGGAGGACACCAGGCTTGCCTTCTGGAGATCGAAGGGATGGCCTACAACAAGACCTATCCGACGCAGGACATCCTTGTCGTTCTTAAAGCCTACAGTAACGAATTTCACTGTTTTGTCCTTGAGGAAGTTCTTAAAATCCTGGCACTCAACGTCGGCATGGCATATGTGGTAGACCAAGAAAACATTATGTACGCAAACCTGGATCACGACAGGCTTCTTCCTCACTTCGTCCTTTAGATCCTTCTCTCGTCCCAGGACTGTGGTGTACTCAACATCTAGCCCAGCAACCCACTCATCCCTTGAACTGTTGACCATGCGTAGGAAGCGAGCAAGCCATGCTTTCACCATCTCGGATCCATGTGTGTAGATGACGATGAACTGATCGCCGGTGATGGCTCTAACCTGGTACTCAGCGGCGACCATGGAGATTTGGGAGGCCATGGATTTTGGAGGAGGGTTAGGAGAAGTTTAACTGTTGTACCCGGCAAAAAAAAACTGGGAGCAAACTAATGTGAAAGGACGGGATGACTGGGAGGGAACTGTTGTAAGGTAGAAGACGGGGACAAGTAAGGCGTGCGAACGGCGTGGGGTTGCTGGCTTGCCCGGTGGATAAACGGCTGCAAGGCCCCAAAGAGTTCTCGAGAACTATGCAGGACCCACTAGATGTCATGTCTACTAGACCCATATCGTAGGCCTGATGGTATAGCTTATGCCTGTTCGCACGCCATGCCGACGCGTGGATGTAACTTCACTTAATTCCGTCAAACATCGTGCGTCCCATGACCTTCGCCTCCCTCATGCGGTCACGCCTTTTGAGACTTCGACCGGCTATAAATGAGCAATTTTTTTGCCTTTTTTTAGACAAGCAATTTTTTTGCCTACTCCTCATGCATGATACTCCCTCTGGTCCTTTTTACTCCCATCAACCGTTTGCAAAGTGTTTGACCAAATTTATACTTTTTTTGAACACCACCTTATATTAATTAACCAGCCACACCAGTACACTCATTCGATACAATATTCACCACACAGGGCGATACGTTATTTACAAGAATACCATCTAATCTATTGTCAAAGCTATACTTAGCGATTAAGTGTGCCACCTTATTGTCCGAACGGCTAATATTTGACAATTGAAGATTGTTGATCAACTTCGAGATGCTCAACGCTTTCATGTTCAGGTCACGCATATCAGACCTGTCATAGTCCCCCGATGCAAGAGATGCTACCACAAAAGCGCAATCAGTCTCTAAAATTACAGGATTATGAAGAGAAATACCTATGTAGAGACCGGCAATGCAAGCCCTAAGCTCCGCTTCCTCCATGCTTTGACAGGCATCAATGAAATCCCACGACCAAATTTATACTAAAGATATCAATATCTACAATACTAATTATAATGAGTATAAGAACTACGTTTTATAATGAGTGTAAAAATATTGATTTCACATTGTGAATGTTGACACATTTTTCTATAAGTCTGGTGAAAGTAGAGGTACATTGACTTCAAACAAAACTTAAATGCACAATGCAAACTAGTTCCTCCGTCTAGGTGCGTGCCATGTCCTATCTTGTTATCACAACAAGGTTAGCTATTAGAGTACCAGTACCTCCCTTCTAGTTTAAAGGGTTCGATTCAAAAATTTCACCTACTCTTAGCAAGATAGTAGAGGCGGTGGAATAGTTTTTGAAGTCTGCAAAAGTACTCAACTAGTGCTGTCGTTCTTCACAAAAAAATGTGTTTACCAATGCATGAACACTAGTTACTCTCACCCCTCTCTTCTTTAATTCTTTGCCACATCAGCATGTTTTCTATTCCCGTGTGCATGATACCAGCTAAGATACCACCATTATGGCCAGCCTTAATCATCGCATGCAATAATTTAGTGCACCTTGAAATATGAACATGTGTGGGGCGTGTATGTTTTTAATGACTTGAGACTATACCTAGCCCGACATGCAAGATGACTTATTATGCACCGTTCCCCATACCTGCAGGAAGCCCGTTCGTCTCCAAATCTTTTCCTCTCCATGTGTGGAAACTATATGCCTGCCAAACTCTCCTTCTCCCTCCGGCGGTCCCACCACTCCACCCCGTGTGAAAGAATCTGCATGCATGACTCTCCTCCCCCCACGCTCGTCCAATCCGTTGTGACCAGCAATATTTCCACCCCTTCGATCCCCCGTAATTTACTCCAACAAATATGCCCATGTAGGTGTTACTTAACTGAAGGTGCATTGGGTCACTGACATATGGGCCCAACAGGGGTTTGGCGCACATGTCAGTGACGCAACTGGACCTGCAGTTAAGTCAGTGCAGCTCAGTCCATATCTTACGTAGGTGTGCCATTGCTCGGTGTAAATACTGCGCCTCCCACGCCATCGCTATCTCCTCCCCCTCACATTCACGTTCATCACTATCTCCTCCCCCTCCCTCTCACGTTGATCCTCCAGCGACTCCGGCATGGTGAACGGGTAGCACGTCTCGTACTTGATGTTCTCCGCCAAGGGCCAGCAGTGACCGCTGCACGCATCCGTGAGGTGATGCACCATGTCCGCCGGTGAGCCACAAAACGGCACCGGGCACTCATAGCAGTGGACGAAGGGCTCCTTGGAGGCATCGACCAGGCCATCCATGAAACGGGAGTGGCTGTAGGGGACGTTGCACCAGTTGAATATATGAGCAAGTTACGACGAGATTTAATCCGAATAAGCACAAAATAAATCATGAATTCTACCATGATTTCGAACAGGAAGGACAGAAACACATACGGTGCAACGGGAGCAGCACCGTTGGCGTTGAGGTTGTTGCCCATGTCCAAACACCACGTAGACACGATCTTTGAGCATGGTTCGTAGTCGTTCCACGCTCGGGCATTGAAGTTAGTAACTATTTTAGATTAGAATATACTACTCCTCCGGTGCTAGTAGTAGAGCAGAGTCCTACTCTACTACTCTACTCAAGCAAGTTAGGGCATAGCACTGTAGGGTGTACCAGTACTGTGATCACTCAAGCAAGTTGTCTGGCATCGACATGACCCTACGCTGCTAGTATGTGTCTCGTAAGTCAAGCGGCGTGCTGTAGTCATCATCACCTGTCCACTTCCCGCGGCACATATTCGCTTCTCCATCTTTGTCTGCACATAATCACGTCCAATCTTCCATCCCCGCTAAGGTGCCTCCCCCCCTCGTCCAAAACCCAAGCACTAACAATGGCAGAACCGAGCAGCGTCCGCCGAAAGAGTGGCTGGAATTCACTCCCCACAGAGGTAATCAAGCTCATTGTTTCACGTGTGGACAATCTTAGTACCATGCCGCTCGCCGCATGCTCGTCGGGGCTGTACCGTTTAGTCAAAGCCCTCAGGCTGGAGCTTTTTAAGCCAGCTCCTTGCTTGCTGATGCCGCCTGATCTTCAGAAATGGCGTGTCACGCAGCATAACGATCGTAGGGTGGCGAGCATCAACCCGCTTGACTGCGATCCGATCCCCGTCAGCCTCAACTACATTAACGGTATGTACTGGGTCGGCATGAACACGTCTTGGATGGTGCTCATCGACGATCGCGGCAGCTGGATGCTCGTGGAGGTCTACACCCGGTGATTGATCCCCCTTCCTTCGATTAACACTGCATTGCTTTGGCACCGCGGCCCAGAATACTCGGAATCCTATAGTAGCCAACATGATACCAAGTTTGATTTGCTCAAGGTTGTAATCTGCCAAGTGCGCACAAGATCTGCGAATTATAAAGAATTCAGGCTAATTGCATTCTTCAACCGCGGTCTCACCTATCTGACAGGTCACTGCAGTAAGTGGATAAATCTGCACGTCCATCGCAAGATCATACATCCTCCATGGTTCTCTGATGCCATTGAACACAAGGGCTTCATTTACGCTATCGACTCCTTCTATGTATGGACGTATTGCTGGCCTAGTCCAGTCAGCGCTACAAACGGCTATTACAGCAGTATGTTACTTTCCTATGATATCATGATGGCTTGCTTATATTACTGTCAACATTTGCTGAAAAAATATTCATGCTCATAACATGCTGTTCTTAAGATTGACTAAATCAAGAGCCCTTTTTATTTGACTCCAACTTGATATGATGTTGTAGGCCGCCTGGTGTCCCTAACCTTCCTAATCCCAGAACCTTTCAAAGAAAAGTGGCATGGCAGTTGTAGGTGGTTCCTGGCTCGATCAGACGACGGCGAAAGATTGATGATCGTTCACACATACCGGACGTGTTGTTTCGTGGAATACAATCACAGTCACTGCAAGGTCTTTGAGCAGGATCCCAGCTTCTCTGGGCCTTCATGAATTTTTTACTGGAGGCTGGTAAGTAGCCTTGGTACACGCTCTCTGTTTGTCGGACTGAATTATCCGATTAAACAGGAGATAACCGACGGCAAGGATCACGATGGCAGCACGGTTTTGTTCATCAGGCAAAACTGTGTGTACACAGCATACCATGCGTCTCTGCATGCACCATACCCTGATATGTGCCGCCATGCTCTGCAGCCCAAAGTAGGAGAGAGGGTCGCAAGTATCAGACTTCGACCTGCTGGCTGGAGTTTCCCCCATCAGGCACCCATCTGGTTCAAGCCGTCAGCCAATCTCCACAACTTAATAAATAGTAACGTCTAACTGAGCCAGTTAGTTAGATGCATACACTTGGTGTAGTAGGATCTTTATTTAGTTTGATGCATACACTTGTTCTTTTTGGTAGCCCTTTTGTAATGATGGCTGATGTTTGGTTTGGAAGAGAGAGCTGCGTATTCACTCTTCTGGCTTGCTTACTACTTCTATTGCACCCCAGTCCTGGCTGCTGCTGTTTTCAGTGTACAATCCGCAGTATATTTCGTCTGTTGGTTGAATAAATGTGTTTTTAGAATGACAAACACAATGTTTTGGAAGTAGTTGCACGGTTCAATCCTTTAGTGCCCCGTACCGTACATAGCGCATACTATTTTTCGTACAGAACACATTTTCCACTTGTTGATAACATGCATCCCACTGATGAAGGCCCAATAGAGAAGCCCATAATTAACTGGAAGGGAGGCTCTCACATGAATCCGGCCCAGGTACATGCTCATGGTCCCCTAAACATAAATAAGTAAATAAATAAATAAAGCTAAATGCTCATGCACCAGTTCTTTGGGAAAATAGGTAGCCCAGTATTTCTTTTTGAAGAATACCCAAGCTAGGCCTATTTGTTTTCTCTGAATTACTGGGCTGCAAATCTTTCAAGACGAGGAGGGATGCATTTCGGCCTGGCTTAAGAGTATGGTCAATGTCTGTTAAAAATAATATCAAAAGGGGTTGAAAATTCCAAAAAAATTTATAGCAAATGGGACATAAGTTTCTTTTTTTGTTTTTGTTCTTCACTGATATCTTATACGTATTTCATTGGATTTAACATGACATAGTAATAATTTATTTTCAAATTCGTTTTAGTATGGCTATTAATTTTTGGATTAAGAATATTTCGTCCCCCAACAAAAATTTGGGAATTTTCAAAATTTCCCACATATTTAGTTAAATTTTTGACCCTGGTACTGACCAGAAAATGGCCAGCAATTCTAAAAATGGAAAACGGGCTGCAATAAATTCCATATGAATTAGAAAATGAGTAAAAAATTATAAAAATAATAGCAAATGGGCTGTACACGCCACAGATTTCGAGGCTGACTTGTTTACGCAAGGCTTTGTTAGTGAACACATGATTCTAGCAGCAGTGCCTGTTGGATGTCCATCCAACTGCCGACGTGCCTCTTCAATCTCTGATCTTCCTGCTCCAGCCGCCTAAACTAGCGTCAGCGGGACTGCCTGCTCCCTCCTCTTGTGGCCCGCTATGATGCCGCACAGGCTTCCTCGGCCCACCCTACTCCCTCCGCTGGCCTGGCCACACGCAATCAACTGCCTCCTTATTACGCGAAAAAATTGATTCCTCCCACTGACATCTGGGGCGCACCGGTTGGGAGGCTGACCTGTGTAGATATGGGCGGGGTCTCGAATGCCTACTCGCGCATACGTACGGCCAGGGCTCGTGTACATGGCTGGTCGGAACGGAGAAACGGCGTCGTCGTCGTGTTCATGGGGAGGAAACATAATGCGTCGTGTTCATGGGGAGGCAACGGAATGCATCGTGTTCATGGGGAGGCAACGGAATGCGTCATGTTCATCGGGAGGCAACGGAACGCGTGGGAGCCAACCGGCTGGGTCAGAACGGAATGCGTGGTCGTGTTCATCGGGAGGGCTTGGATGGAACAGGCGATGGAAGCGAGGCTTGGCGTACCGCAGAACGGAGGAAATGGACCTCCTACGGTCGAAACGGGGGTCCTATTGATCGGGAGGGGTGTGGCGTACCGCAAAATGGAGGAAACGGACCTCCTACGGTCGAAATGGGGGTCCTATTGATCGGGAGGGGTGTGGCGTACCGCAAAATGGACAAAAGGGACCTCCTACGGTCGAAACGGGGGTCCTGTTCATCGGGAGGGGTGTGGTGTACCGCAAAACGGGACTCCACGGGATACTGTTCATCTCCACCGTTGACCTCCTCCAGCCTCCACGGGCTACCGTTGACCTCCTCCAGCCTCCACGGGCTCCTGTTCATCCAGCCTCCACCACGCGCTACTCCACTAGCTATTGTTCAACCACCCCTCCACGGGCACCCCTCCATCGTCTACTGTTCATCCAGCCCTCCACACCACGGGGTCATGTTCAATCACCCCTCCACCGGCACCCCTCCACCGTCTAGTGTTCATCCAGCCCACCACCACACCACGGGGTCCTGTTCATCCAGAGGCAACGCCACCGCTCACTGTTCATCCAACCCCCCCCCCCCCCCCCGCACAACGCTCACTGTTCATCCAATCGATCAACTTCAGTTAGCAGCAGTAGCGAAGGAATCGCTCGATCGGGTTCACTTAACAGCCATCGATCGATCGCTCGGGTTCAGTAACGCGTAGCCTGCAGTGCAATCGCTCGGGTTCAGTTAGAGCCCAACGCCTCGCTCGGGTTCAGTTAGAGCCAATGCTTCGCACACACGTGCGCACGTGTACGAGAGAAACGCGCATCGCTCGGCCCCCGACCTCCCACCGTAACCGGGAACTCCCCGAAATTTTCCTCGCCCTCGCTTCTACCATGGTTTTTTCCGTCATGGACGGCCCAAAGAATGTCATGCAGTTGTGTCTTCGGCCTGCCCAGGACGAAAAGCCCATTTTCTGTCATGATTTTTTGTCATAGAAGTAGGAGCCCACCACATCTATGATGATACCGGGTTTTGTCACAATTATCGTCCTAGAAGTGTCATATGTATGACAGAAAAAAATTCATTCGACCCAAAATGTCACGGATGTGTCTTTTTTTGTAGTGTTCACGGAGCAACTTTTTGGAAAATATAAAAAATACCCGCAAAAGATGAAGGCCAAGGGGCCCACCACCTGTCCATGAGGGTGGGGGCGCGCATGCCCCCCTAGGGCGCGCCCCTACCTCGTGGGCCCCCTGGTGCCTCTCTGACTCCAACTCCAACTCTATATATTGTGTTTCGGGGAGAAAAAAAATCAGAGAGAAGAATTCATCGTGTTTTACGATATGGAGCCTCCGCCAAGCCCTAAAACCTCTCGGGAGGGCTGATCTGGAGTCGGTTCGGGGCTCCGGAGAGGGGAATCCGTCGCCATCGTCATCATCAACCATCCTCCATCACCAATTTCATGATGCTCACCGCCGTGCGTGAGTAATTCCATCGTAGGCTTGCTGGACGATGATGGGTTGGATGGGATCTATCATGTAATCGAGTTAGTTTTGTTAGGGTTTGATCCCTAGTATCCACTATGTTCTGAGATTGATGTTGCTATGACTTTGCTATGCTTAATGCTTGTCACTAGGGCCCGAGTGCCATGATTTCAGATCTGAACCTATTATGTTTTCATCAATATATGAGAGTTCTAGATCCTATCTTGCAAGTCTATAGTCACCTATTATGTGTTATGATCCGTTAACCCCAAAGTGACAATAATCGGGATACTTACTAGTGATGACCGTAGTTTGAGGACTTCATGTATTCACTATGTGTTAATGCTTTGTTCTGGTACTCTATTAAAAGGAGGCCTTAATATCCCTTAGTTTCCGTAAGGACCCCGCAGCCACGGGAGGGTAGGACAAAAGATGTCATGCAAGTTCTTTTCCATAAGCACGTATGACTATGTTTGGAATACATGCCTACATTATATCAATGAACTGGAGCTAGTTCTGTGTCACCCTAGGTTATGACTGTTACATGATGAACCGCATCCGACATAATTGTCCATCACCGATCCATTGCCTACGAGCTTTCCATATACTGTTCTTCGTTTATTTACTTTCTCGTTGCTATTGCTATCATCACTACAAAATACCAAAAACATTACTTTTACTACCGTTACCTTTTGCTACCATTACCACTACTATCATATTACCTTGCTACTAAATACTTTGCTGCAGATACTAAGTTTCCAGGTGTGGTTGAATTGACAACTCAGCTGCTAATACTTGAGAGTATTCTTTGGCTCCCCTTGTGTCGAATCAATAAATTTGGGTTGAATACTTTACCCTCGAAAACTGTTGCGATCCCCTATACTTGTGGGTTATCACCTCCGTCCTCATCAACTTAGTAGGCCCACAAGTCAGCCTCCCACTATACTGGGTCCCAGCTAGCAGGGGGAGTATTCATTTTTTTGTGCGCAATAAGGAGGCACTTCCTTGCGTGCGAAGATATAGCTGGTGGGTCCGATCTGTCAGTGGCGGTAACATTTTTTTCGCGAAATACGGAGGCCCTTTCGGTGGGTCCTAGATGTCAGGTGGAGGAATCATTATTTTGCGCGTAATAAGGAGGCATTTCCTTGCATGCGGCCGTGGACCCAGCGGTCAGCCTCTCCATGTATAGTCCACTTCATATGCATGTCGGTCGTTGACCATGTTGACCAGGCCGCGCCGAGAGCACCAGGGCGGTGGACGACGGCGAGGCCTAGGAAGGGAACGACACGGAGCCAGGGAAGACTCGGCAGTTGTTTCCCACGCGGAGGGGAGTACGACTGTACGAGGGTTTACTGGTTCCTCTGCCGTTGCTGGAGAATAACAGCAGGTGTGGGTGAGTAGAGGGATGGCTAGGCCAGCGATGGGAGTACGGTGGGGCGGGGAGGCCTGCGCGGCAGCACAGCCGGCCGCGGGGTGGAGGGAGGAGGCAGTCCCGTCGGCGCTTGTTTGAGCAGCTAGAGCAGGAAGAGCAGAGATTGAAGAAGCACGACGGCCGTTGGATGGACATCCAACAATTACTACTTGTGCGTCAGCCTTTTTTTAGGAAAGCCTCAAACCTGTGGAAAAGAGCATACAGCCCATCCGCCATTTTTCTAATAATTTACAGCCCATTTGCTAATTCTTAAGGTTTTTTTGGAGCCCATATTGTGGCCACGGTTAAAAAATTATACGAAATTTTGCATATTTTGGTGCGGTCGGAACTGTTTTTAATCCCGAAATTTCGAGTCAGATTCAAACTGATTTTAAAAATAAATGTATATCAATATAAAATCCAACAAATTTTCCATGCATAAAAATCAATGCAATTTAAAATCTCGAAATGGAAAAAAAGAAATTCGAAACTAATTGCCGGTTTGATGTGTTTTAGAAATGTACAGCCCATTTCTCATTACTAATAGGCCATTTTCTCGGCTAGACGAATGAAGCTCTCCTTGTCTTGAAAGATTTGCTTCCCAACAGGCCTGACAAAGCGACTTACTTGGCAAATCACAAAAAAACTGGGCTAGCCATTTTTAGAAAGAAAAAAAAACTACTAGGTTGGTCTGTGGTAAACATAAAAGAGAAGTCTGTCTAGACAGGCCAGAGTGCCCTGCACAGCCCAGTTGACACCCTGCTTTCATCTCAAAACCAAATTAGATAAATGCCACTCCAATTATGGCGATTCATAAAAATGGCACTGCAATTTCCAAACTTTGAAAAATGCCACTTCAATTTTTGCAAACTTTGGAAAACGCCACTGCAATTTGCAAACTTTGAAAAACGCCACTCCAGACTTCGAAAAATGCCACTGGAAATGGCATGAAATGGCATTTTTCAAAGTTTCGAAATTGCAGTGGCATTTCTCGAAAACACCAGATTTGGAGTGGCATTTATCAAATTAACCCAAAACAAAAATAACTGGGCGAGCTGCTGGGTCCCAGGTGTCAGCCGCTCGTTGTGCAATTCTCTCGTTTATGGACTACGTTGACGATGGCATGGGACCCAGATGTCAGAAATCCATTAGGAGGAGCCATTTTTTATTGGCTTGAAATAAGGAGGCACTTGCTTACGTATTGCCATGACCTTGGTGGGTCCCTACTGTCTTCCTCTCCACGTACAATCATCTCCTGATTGTGTATACGTCAACTTGGCAGGCCCACAAGTCAGCCTCTAAACCCGTGGAGGACAAATACAACCCATTTATATATAGAAATAATAGCCCATTCCATACGTCCAAACAGAAAGTTCAACATTCAGAGCAAAGTAATAGGTCTGATCCACATATAGAGCACTGAACTTCCACGTTGACAACCATCATAGCCAAGTTAACTATCTACTCCCACTAATACTCTAGTAGCATACAAGTACTAACTTACTCTAGTTGGGCCGGTGGGGGCTTATGAGGATAGGGCTATTTGGGTGATGGTGCCACCGGAGGAGCCCGGGAAACAGTAATTATAGGCGGAAGGTAGGCGAACTAGCGTGTCGCGGGAAACGCGACGGTCATCGCGGTCATCGGAATTCAATGCATAAGTAGGCATGGCTTAGCACGCTCGCTTGCCGTGGAAAACTAGAAAAACTGAAATTATGACTGTGTCGTCCCGTCCCATCAGTGGTGCGTCCCGTCCGTGCTCAGTCGCACGCCGGCATGATGGTCAAACGAGTGCACTCGAATCATCCAGATGAGGTACTCCCTCCTTGTCAAAAATGATTCCACAACTCATCATCTACCTTGGTTGGTTAGATTTTTGAATTAAGCCCTGCAAACCGGAAAGGGGGTAGTACGTGTGTGATCCGCTATTTCTTCGTGTAGGATCGAGTAGGTCATTTTTTGAATTGAGCCCTGCAAACCGGAAAGGAGGTAGTACGTGTGTGATCCACTATTTATCCGTGTAGGATCGAGTAGGTCGGATAGTGTACGTGTAGGATCGAGTAGGTTGGATGGTGTACGTGTACGATTGCATTAGCTGATGAACGTTCGCTGGGAGATAAGGCATTTGCGAACGTTATTGCTGGCAGTTTCTTCAGATTCGCATGGCATTTTCTTCAGACCATCTTGTCAGTTTCTTCAGAGGTAGGCATTTTTTTTCAAAAAACTACCACTTCAGAACTTGCGTCGGAACTAAAACTGCCAGGAGCGCATTAGTAGGCTAGCTAGTGATCGATCAGTAACTGGTAAACACTAAGCGAACAGAAATAAGGAACTGTTAGTAACTTGTAAACACTGGGAACACATAAATAAGGATCATGCTGTGCACAACAGTAAGAGCCGATCCGTTCAAAATGTTCACACAAGACTCACAGGCCTGGCATTGTAATATGTTCACATTAGTAGCCCAAATTCAAAACCAACTAGTACAATTCCCATACATAAGATCAACATTTTAATGCATCTCAATGATTCACAGATCATATATAAATATGTGGCTCCAAAAGCAAAGATCTAGAAACAACATCTATTCTTCCTACTAACATGGATGCTTCTCTTGGCCAACATTCAGTAGAGACTGAAAGACAAATTTGTTTGTGAAGTCTACAATTCCTCTTGCAAACGTAAGTGGTTTCACCAACAGCTGGAACCATGAGAATGAACCACATATGATGGAGGAACATCCACTGCAATATGATTTGGTCTTCTCTCGATCACACGCCGAGACTATTTTTGGAATACAAACTTTAACTTAGGCAAAATGATGCCCACTGTATAATAACACCAAAGCAATGAAGCACCTAGTGTTGGCCAATAAATAGTACAGTACTACTTTTCTACAGTCCATGAAGTGACTATCCAATCTTTTTGTGTCTATTTTCAAATGGCAATGCATGCAGTGACTATACTATTCTCTTGTGCAGTTCAACCAAAATTGCATTCACTTTGTGTGTTTGCCAAATAGCAATGGGCAGACATCTCTGTCTGCACAAATATCAAGCAGCTAGTAAACATATACCCCACCTTGTATTTTCGGTTTAAACATGTCTCTTCCGCTTAGCATCTGTCATGTTTTGCAGTGGACAATTTGATATAATCATGTTTTGCCCTGGAAAATTTCATACTAAATTGATTTGCTGGTTCAGAGCAGAAATATAGCACCTATTCTTCATCAGACCAAGGATATCCATGTTCGCAATGATGGAAGAGGTGAAATCAATACAACCAAAATTGAGCATCCAATCATTGAATCATGTCCTGCACCTCCAATGTAGGTCCACCCTGCCAATAAATTCACATGCAAACCACTACTATTACTATCTAATGATAGTATAAAAAGAGCAGCAAGATAGTAGCAAACCATGTACCTTCATAATGAACAACTCATAGTGCCACCAATTGGATATAAAGGTTTGGAAGAAAACATGCTCCTAATGTTGAACCAGTTGGACTTTTTGTGCAGTTCCACTAAAATCGAGCATCCCTGTTTGCATAGATATTGAAAGTGTGATTACTATAAAAGTGGCACTAGTTGAAGCATAGACTCACAAATATAAGCATTCCAATTTCTTAATGGGAAAAGGTAGCAAGACTGTTTCTAACCAACTGTTTGAAGGAATAAATAAGGCAACAACAGCTGATGTCAGAAAGGCATATATAGTTATTTCTGAAAGAATGATCGAGTCCTGACCTTTCCTCTTCTTTTAAGCATATTTTGTGCAGTTCAACTGAAATAAAATTCCATCGCCACCTTGACAATTCAGTGACACTGTACAAAAGGAAATGACTTAACATTACATCATGATGTCAGGTATGTAGTCGACAGACATTAGACAAACATACAGACCTCCTCCGACAACATAATGAACATTAATTTTAACAAAGGTGTGACTAGCTTTACTGGGATAATTTGAGTGAACTCTACACCCTCTGTTCCTTAATATAAGACGTTTCACAGTTCAATTTAAAGTACCCAAACGTCCAGTATTTAGAAAAATAGGTAGTAGTTTTCTTGAGCACATATTTGGGAAAGCTTGCCACACTTTATATATGTCCATACGCTAATGCAACACCATTCGAATAGTACAAATATACACTAATCCAGTGGCTAGTGCAACAGTAGAGTAGTTATTTTATTACAGGGTACAGTACAATGGTTTTACTTAACATATTTCCATAAGCTCTAGCACTAGAAGATTTCTATAAGAATTAACAATACAAAATGTAAAGGTAACAAGTTTCAGCATTGGTATACTAGCTGTGCAAGAGCATTAAACCAAATACAAAAGTCTGAAGGTAACTAGCATTATTAACTAATGACAGTATTAAAAAATTGCAAACCATGTACCTTCAAGGTAAATATCATTTCGAACTCGAGTGGACATGAAAAATTGCTATCCCAATCTTGATAATCGATCAAACATACAAAATTCATCGAACGAATCAATACAATAGCCAAAGGAGGAGGTGCGCACTCTTGACCTTTCCTCTTGTCTTCATAATTTTTTGTGCAGTTTAACCAAAATAAAATGACATCAGCGCCTTGGCATTTAGGTGACACTGTACAAAAAATTGACTTATCTCATGAAAGTGAGGTATGTAATCTATAAGCATTAACAGTGCAAAAATCTAAAGGTAGTAACAAGTTTCATCGTTGGTATACTGGCTGTGCGACAACATTAGAATGCCTTAGCTGAAAAATATTTAATACATCCACAATCAATAGCTAACCCTGAAATAATCCAGAGACATTAAATGGCATTGCTTAAATTTATCGATGGCATTAGACTGAGTGCGGCATTAGTTAAATGTGGCATCACTTTAGCAGTAGCATTGGTTGACTTTACTGCTGGCATTATACTAACAGCAAAAAAGTGGCAATAAGAGCATGGGAGACCCATTCGGAGAGTGGGTGCACCAGTACGATGTACCTCCACAGATGCATAGAGTGGTGAGGGAGGTATGGTTGCCCAGAGCAACAAATATCCATGCAGCATATGTGGATTACGTCCCATTTTTGTTCTCTTTAGCCACCTTTTTCCTATGTGAGGACAACAAACCGATCGACCTGGTCATTCTCTATTGGGTTGTCATGCCTTTCTACCCTTCTTCAACCAAAAGACACGAGAATCGTTCCTTAGTTACTGATTTCCCCCTTTTCAACCTAGATGCGGGTTCGATGCCTATTGTCTTGGACAGTACAGTCTCCCTTCCTTTCCTTATTCAACCCAGACATGGATTAGTCTGCATGAAGTAGGGTTTCCTTTAATAGTGCAAATTAAGGTTTTCGTCTGCGTGACCAGCAGAGCAGAGGATAGGAAATTGGGAAGATGGTGGAGTGGAAAAAGATCCACATGCAGCGATGTGCCAGATGGGGCAATAGAACAAGGGTATGGTTCGAAAAGAGGTACCATACATGAGGGTCGGCGGGAAGTGGCTTCGCGCGTGGTCGTCGTCCTCCGCACGCACTACGGCAGCAGGCTTGGGGTAGGAGGCCATCCCGCGCGGGCGCTAGGTCTGAGAGGACGGCCTTGTCGTCAGTGCGTGACCTCTCTCGCCGACGACGAGTGCGTCAACATTGCACGTCCTTTTCTTCCCCGGCGGATCTGTGACCACTGGTGAGGAGGGAGAGAGAGGCCGTCTTTTTTAGATCTGGAGAGAGGGTGATAGTGTGAGAAGCAAGTGGGCAGCCCTTAGCAAGAAAGCTCTGAAGCTCCAGCCTATATATCTTTTTTATACTACTAGTACTAGAGGTGGAGTAGTGGTAGAGTAGTTTATATTTTCTCTGCAAACAGTACCAGTTAGTCGTGCTTCAAAACTGAACGGCACGCCATTAAAAAAAATAAAGGTCGATAACTAATGCGCACCTTGGGCCAACGCGGCCAGATCGCATTTTGCACGAGAAATTACACACCATGTTTCATTGACATGTGGTCCCGTCCCAACATGTCAGTGAGACGACGGCGAGTCCTTTTGTACAATTTCCGAAAGGACGTGTAGGCCGGGGCGCCTCTTCGTGTACCGTGGGAAACTGGCAACCGTCCACCGACTCTTCGCCTTTCCCTCTCGATTTGGAACTACTATCGCACGCTCTTCCTCCCTGCTCCATTTTCCTTCACCCTTCCTTCTGCCATTGTTCGATCATCTTCTCCATGGAGGGAACAAGCCAGAAATGACCCCGTTATTCTTTCCCTGATCTAAAAGATGACGTGGTGGGGGAACTAATTGATCGGTGCGACGTCATCACCTCGTCTAGCATGGCAGGTTCGTTCAAGCCCATTCTCGACTCAACTAATAACATCATTACAAGGAACCCAAGGGTCCATGAGCGGTTTGATCTCCCCTATCTTCTTTGCTATAAGCCTGTTCGCATGGGAGCGGACAACGGAGACCTCACCTTGTGCGAGTTGATGTTGCTTCATAACGATATGTGTGATGTCAAGATGCCATCGCTTCAGGGTAAGGCCTGGGATGGCGCTAATGGATATTGGGTTGTTTATATTGGGTACAATTGTGAGTGGGAACTTGTGAATGTGTACACTCGTCTGCGGATTCCACTTCCAAAAATCTCCGAGTGCCCTGAGGTTGAGCACACAGATGATCTACGTACGTTCAAATATGATCATGGTGAATGTGGTCTACGGAAGATAGCAATTTGGCGAGTTCCCAACTACTCTTGGAATTACAAGAACTATCAAGTTGTTGCTATCTTCGACAAGCTTGTTGTCATCCTTCGTGGTTTGACTGGATGGATATTGCTCAACAATCAATTTCTATACACGGATATGTACTGTGATGCAATTCAATACGAGGGTCTTGTGTTTGCTGCCCCCACTCGTGGCACTGTTTTTGCATGGGATCCTCATAGTTTCGGTACGTTTGTCTTCCACTGTAATTATAATTGTTTCATCCACATGCATGTGAGTTAGCAAGTTTCCCTTCTCTACTAATTAACCTTCTTCTTGTGTTTCCAAGGTCCTGTGAACATTCCACCACCTATACTTGCAAATTTTTATAACCAAGGGGAGATGATGATGGTGATGATCACGAGAATGAGGACGAGCAAAACTTATATACTCAGTGGCGCCTGGCAACTAATTCCGATGGATCACCTCTTCTTGTCTGTATACAGTGCACTGTGATTATTACTACCGAGGTAGAAGATGTTTGCTCACATGGTCGCCCTCTCCGGACCTATTCCAACACCCATTGCAGGGTATTCGGGATGGATACTAGTTTGCTAGCGCCAACACCTTCTCCCTGGTACAGTATTGATAGTCTTGGAGAAAACTCGCTCTTCCTTGGACAAAACTATCCAATGATGGTGAAAGGTGATCCAGCTGCTGTTGACACAACGTTACTACCATTTATGATAAGCAACTGTATCTATACCTCGGACATTGCGGTGGTTCCCTACCCTGGTCCTGATATATGCCGCTTCAGCCAGGATGATCAGTCATGCGTTGCTCTCGATATTGATAATAGCTGGCCCTTCCCAGAGCACCTATGGTTCAAAGCAAGTGTTTCCAACGCTGAGGATTGGTTGAGTTGAAGTTCATTTCATTGCTTGTTATTTGTTGTGTGATGAAAACTTTAATATTTACTAGAATGTTTTGTTGGAAATAATTTATAATCCAACATGTATCCTCATTGTCGTTGCGTGTTGATGACTTGTTGTATGTAATGAATGGTACATTTCCAAATGCATGTCATAGACTCAATTTATGAATGGTTTTCGAGTCACTTCTTGGAGTGTGAGTACCGTAGTAGTATAGTCAACATCAGGTTAGTATATGAAGTTGCCACATCACATAGAGCCAACCTAATATTGGAGTATGCTAGCCCTCCACCGGCGCGCCGCTTCAAATGGTGGAGGAAGTGAGAGGTCACGTCACCTTGTGTCCAGATCTGAGATGCCACGTGTACCAGATGAATGACTCCAAGTTTGACCACCGTGATGCTAGGTGCAAGCCGAGGAACACTATTGGAGAGACCCCCCTCATAATTTTCCTACATTGGTTGTTTGATTCATAGGATATAGTGCTATAGGATTTTTTCCTATGTAATCATGTTTTAATTGGCAATCTAGCATCCACTCGAACTTTTGTTTCACTTCCTTTGTTCCTACGAAGAGAGTGCTTGCTCTAAATGATGTGCCACTGCAAGAGCCGCCTACATTACTTAACCATGCTCTAAAAAGGTGGACCAGCTTTGGCAATAGTAGTACTGCACTAGGTTAGTAGGTGACCTTGTGCTTGGCTCTTCTCCTCTTACGGAAGTTGAGCAATAATGATGGTACTACAGTAGTACTTCTGGCAATCTGACACCAAATGAACTGCTGCACCTCCACCGCTTGTAAGAAAAAGTTTCTCCTCGTGCTGCGAGCCACCGCGCACGCGTTGGCAAGGGAGAAGGCGTAGTAAGCAAGCTTCTTGTCGTTCTGCGAGTTGACGGGACACATCAAAGTTATTTATTAGTACTCTCTTCAAAAAGGGCCGACCATGTCCATGGCTACCATCCCGTGCTCTGTCATTGAGTACATGCACTATTAACGTGCCATCGAGGAGAAAAAATATTGCGTAGTAGTACTAGGTGCCATCGAAGTGCACGACTCACTTACGTATTGCATATCTCCATTTTCTTGCATGACACGCCACCTTGATGCTAGATGTCTCGCGTGTCATGGAGGCATATAGTATGATTTTGTAAAATGGAGGCATATGGATGCCTCGCGTGTCGGCAAAAGGATGAACAAAGCTCATGTCTTAGAAGAAAGAGTGGAAGAAGATAGAGATTCCCGACAACCGAGAAGGAGCAACAAACCTCGGGATGGAGCGTCTGCTCTCATAATATTTTATATTATTCAGCGATATAAAATCAACCAAATCTCTCCATGTTCCTATAACATTCTATAGTATGAGAATAACTTTGAACGTAAGCCATTGATTCACTCTATCCAATGGTCATAGTTGGAAAATCCAAACAAAACCAAGCATTGGATCAACTCTTTTTTCGAGATCAACTCTTTTAGCACTTAGATTATTGCCGCCTGCCCACCTAGCCCACCTATATATCCGCTCACGTGTGATGAGCACAGGAGCTATCCACTCAGATTGAATGTTAAAAAAATAAAGGTCGATAACTAATGCGGCACCTCGGGCCAACGCGGCCAGATCGCATTTTGCACGAGAAATTACACACCATGTTTCGTTGACATGTGGTCCCATTCCAACATGTCAGTGAGACGACGGCGAGTCCTTTTGTACAATTTCCAAAAGGACATGTAGGCTGAGGTGCCTCTTCGTGTACCATGGCAAACTGGCAACAATCCACCGACTCTTCGCCTTTCCCTCTCGATTTGGAACTGCTGTCGCACGCTCTTCCTCCCTCCTCCATTTGCCTTCACCCTTCCTTCTGCCATTGTTCGACCGTCTTCTCCTTGGAGGGAACAAGCTGGAAACGACCCCGTTATTCTTGCCCCGATCTGAAAGATGACGTGGTGGGGGAACTCATTGATCGGTGCGACATCATCACCTCGGGTAGCATGGCAGGTTCATTCAAGCCCATTCTTGACTCAACTAATAACATCATTACAAGGAACCCAAGGGTCCAGGAGAGGTTTGATCTCCCCTATCTTCTTCGCTATAAGCATGTTCGCATGGGCGCAAACGACGGAGGCCTCGCCTTGTGCAAGTTGATGCCGCTTGATAACGATACATGTGATGTCAAGATGCCATCACTTCAGGGTAAGGCCTGGGATGGTGCAAATGGAGATTGAGTTGTTTATATTGGGTACAATTGCGAGTGGGAACTTGTGAATGCGTACACTCGTCGGCGGATTCCACTTCCAAAAATCTCCGAGTTCCCTAAGGTTGAGCACACAGATGATCTAGGTACGTTCAAATACGATCATGGTGACTGTGGTCTATGGAAGATAGCAATTTGTCGAGTTCCCAACCGCTCTTGGAATTACAATAACTATCAAGTTGTTGCTATCTTCGACAAGCTTGTTGCCGTCCTTCGTGGTTCGACTGGATGGATATTGCTCAACAATCAGTTTCTATACACGGATGTGTACTGTGATGCAATTCAACACGAGGGTCTTGTGTTTGCTGCCACCACTCGTGGCACTGCTTTTTCATGGGATCCTCATAGTTTCGGTACGTTTGTCTTCCACCGTAATTATAATTGTTTCATCCACATGCATGCGAGTTAGCAAGTTTCCCTTCTCTACCAATTAACCTTCTTCTTGTGTTTCCAAGGTCCTGTGAACATTCCACCACCTATACTTGCAAATTTTTATAACCAAGGGGGAGATGATGATAGTGATTAGCACGAGCATGAGGACGAGTAGGGCCCATATGCTCTTTGGCGGCTGGCAACTAATTCCGATGGATCACCCCTTCTTGTCTATATACAGCCCACTGCTGATGTTACTACTGAGGGAGAAGGTGTTGTCTCCCATGGTCGCACTCTCTGGACCTATTCCAACACCCGTTGTATGGTATTCGGGATGGATACTAGTGGGCTAGCGCCAACACCTTCTCCCTGGTACAGTATTGATAGTCTTGGAGAAAACTCGCTCTTCCTTGGACAAAACTATCCAATGATGGTGAAAGGCGATCCAACTGCTGTTGACACAACGTTATTACTATTTATGAGAAGCAATTGTATCTATACGCTAGACATTGCAGTGGTTCCCTACCCTGGTGCTGATATAGTAGGCCGCTTCAGCCAGGATGATCAGTCTTGCGTTGGTATCGAGATTGATAGTAGCTGTCTCTTGCCAGAGAATCGCTTGTGGTTCGGAGCAAGCATTTCTAACACCGAGGATTGGTTGAGTTGAAGTTCATTTCATTGCTTGTTATTTGTTGTGTGATGAAAACTTTAGTATTTATAATGTATCCTCATTTTCGTTGTGGGTTGATGACCTATTGCATGTAATAAAATGAAATGCCTGTGATAAACTTACTAAATTTATGAATGGCTTTCGAGTCGCTTCTCTGAGTGGGTGCTACGATGAGGCAAAAAAATATTTTCTGAATACATAATTGTACGTGCATTGCAACAGGTTATCGGATGAGGCCAATCAACAAAAGTACACTATTTGTACTAGCTTCACATGCTGCACTATCCCTACGTCTACGTACGTAATACAACAAGTTTTAAACTTGAAACTAGCCACCCATCCTTACAAAGAACACTTTTTAACCTAGCATAGACTCCAAGAAATTTGACCACACTGTGAGGTGGGCCATATGTTAATTAGTTCGCTGTACCTAACCAGCACCATGAATCCTCAATACTACTACTACTATAAGTACAGTAGTAGGAGTAGTAGGGTGGCATGGGCCAAATCAAGCATTCACGTCCAGGAGTACGGCACACACCACCAACACGACTTCCATCTGACACCATATTTCTTGGAGTCCATGCTACAACAATCTCTTCAACCTCGTTGTTTCTCTAACTCAGCCATCGCGAGGCGGGCGAGGTGGGGGTTTGCCGATAGTCAGTTTCCTCAACTGCGGTCCCACTTGTAAGGCCAACTCCAACGCACGACCCCAAATAGACCTCCATTTTGCCCGGATTATGTCCGTTTGGGTAGGGCAATGGGGTCGTGTCCGGGCCATTTCTCGGATGCGGTGGCCGTGCGCCGAACGCGCGGACACATCTCGGTCGCGTACATTTTTCTTTGCAAACACATATCTTTTTTTCATCATTGATTTTTTGGTACATGGAAATACATCACCAAAATTTTGACTAGAAAAGCAAGACCAAAGAAAACAAGAACCACAAGAATACATTTTATAAGATATCCAACTTCCGTAACTGCTCTTGTAAGTTGGACTAGTGCCATCTCGATGCATTCATTGTTGATCTGCGGAGGCTCGATCTTGCATGCTTCTTTCTTCTTTGAGTGTAAAGAAGTAGACATGTCTAGCCTCTATTCTATCAACAAGTGCACTAGTCTCATCTCTAGCCTCTATGCTAGATAAAAGTGCTAGAACATCTACTAAATTGCGCTCTATCAATCTATCATTGTACTCTTCTTCCCAATACCAAAACTTGCACCCATTCTACACCGTCAAATTTTAAGTTAGCACAACTAGTCTAATCCGAGAGCACAATAGAAGATTTTCTCAAGTTCTTCCTCCTTTTGCCGACACATGGGACATCCAACATCTAGGTTGTGTCATGCAAGAAAATAAAGTGGTAGTTGAAGCCACGTGATGTGCATCTTGGGTTAAACTGTAAATAGAATCTTACTACTCTTGAGTAACTCCAAAAGCGGACACCGAAGATCTTTATTGGATTTGTTTTTCATCACCAGCACGTCAAGGTGAAAGATGTGCAGGTTCCGTGGGTCCTCTTGTGTTTTCACTGACATGTGGGACCGCATATGAGCAAACAGACGATGGGCTCCGTGCGTCTGCTGGCTGGCTGAGAAGAGAGATAGAGGAGGGCTGAGCACGGACTCCAGGAAATTTGTTCTCCGTAACCAGCACCTCGATATAGTGGGGTGGCATAGGCCATAACTAGCATTCATGTCTAGCAGTACAGCACACGCCACCCACACGAGTCCCACCCGACACCAATTTTCTTGGAGTCCATGCTACAACCATCTCTTCTCCCTCCTGTTTTCTCAGCCATCGCGCGGTGGGCGGGGTGGGGGTTTGCCGATAGTCGGTTTGCTCAAATGCGGTCCCACATGTAAGTGAAAATGCAACACAGCACGCATTCCCCCTTGAGCGGCATGCGGAACCAACCGTCTGGGGGTGCGACGCAAACACGGCAGGCTTTTCCTTTTGAACTTGTAACTTGTAAAATTTGGTTCTGCTCCATGGCGTGACCGATAGATAGAAATAACGATTTTCCCTAGAGTAATGAGAAGTTTGGTTTTGGCGTGGTTCATGCATGGAGTACATACGGAAATTATGAAGTTGATGCGAAAGGTAAGATAATTACTAGTAGTACCATATACTACTACATGGATTTGACAGAAAGATAAAGATACATACGGATCCATCAACGACATCCTCACGCGCTAGTGCACCGGGTCACCAACCGACGTGTGAGGAGCAGCGGCGTTGGCGGTAAGCTCAACGTGCTTCTGAACAATGCCGTTCAAGGTTGCCCTGTGGTCCAAGAAGGCTAGCATCCTGTCGTCCTCCTCTTGCATGTAGTAGTCCTTGTGGACGATTTGCACGTAGACATGGGTGATTATGTCAATGGTGTCTTGCTGCACCAGGCGCTGCGCGGTGAGCGCGACCTCGAGGTGGACATTCTTTGGCGCGACGACCAGCAGTCGCAGGGACACCAGTGCGTCGAAGAGGTTGTCACCATAGAGGCCATTGAGGGTGGCAGGCATCGCAGAGCCTGGGCGCGTGGGCTGGAGGCGTACGTCAAGGTCGTCCATGAGCTTCTTGACGACGGTGAACTTGTCGAGGAAGCTGACGAGGACTTCGTCGAACAAGGAGATGAAGATGTCGTCCAAGTGGCCCCACGCCCCGGCAGCCTTAAGCACTACCTAGAGACGTTCCTCGGTGCCGGGCCGCAGGACGGCGTCGTGGACAATCTGGCACAGTCGGCTAATGCTCGCACTCATCGCCTTCGTGGATCTAGCTTCTAGTCAACTGATCTTGCGATTGGAGTGATCACTCTTGCCCTTGGGTGCGTAGGTGCGTAGGATTTCGTAGATTGGACTGGCGGGAGCCTCTGTATGAGAAGTGCAGACTGTGTTGAATTCACATGCGTGTTGGCCATCTACTCCTCGCCCCTCTACTCCACCTGCCTTTGGTTGTATGACAGGTTGGCCATCCACCCATTGGGCCCATGTGTCATACACCCAAAGGCAGGTGCAGTAAGTCAATGAAGCTGCGTCCCCCTCCGTGCCAGTGCAGTATAGTCATCTCACCGGACCTCTAGTTGGGGCCAAACGAGAGAACTTTGATGTTTACTGGTTTATTGGTCCCCTTTGCATTTTGCGCCAAGTTTTGACCTTTGATTTAACTAATAAAATTTTAATGCATGTAACCAAAAATGTTGTGTAAGTCACCTTACGAAAACCAAATAATCCCAAAACACTTAGGCATGGTACATTAACTCCCTACTCGTTTCTTATTTCGTGACATATCAGCTAATGGGAGATGTGGGCCATGCATGCTTTCAATGACTTGAGACTACCAAACATCACATGCGGTGGTTAGTTCATTGCATGTAGTCCTATTAAGTAGCAAAAAGACATTAAGTTATCTCACTGATAGGAATAAAACAATACACCATGTATTTATTTACAGAGGGAGTAGTACATTTTTTGATACATGCATTACTAGATATTGCTCGTCAAATACTAAATCCAGATGGACGTCGTATTACTACTAAATCCAGACGGTGGTACTAGTACTAGTAGTAGTACTACCAATGTAGTAGCAATGTACTACCCGTTGGTCAAATTATTATGTGCTGCTCCTCACAGTGAAGTGACAAGACCCTACGCCGGAGATGACACCTGAGTATAGGCACCGTGTTCGGCATACCATACTCAGCCTCACCGTCTGCAGTCACTATCATCATGGCTGTAGACCTAGCCTGCTTACAACTAGCCGTGTTCGACATAATTTCCCGTGCATAGATGCCTGTGCATTGCACGGAACACCAAGATTGGGGGTGGACGGCGCTGGCAGCGGCCATCGCGCCAGATTTTTCCATGGCCTTCTAGATGTGGTGGGGAGGAGATGAGGCTGATTGTGAGAGACAAGGAGTTGTTTGTAAATAGGGAACAAGTGCGGGCATCTTTTTGCAAAACTGGAGAAGTTTGGTTTGTATGTGTCAGATATAGATCCGACAGCTATTGGTGAAAGATGGCAGGCACAACATCATCACCAACTCAGGACCTGTTTGATTCATAGGATTTTGAAAATGCAGGAATAGGACACGGTAATATTACAAGTTTCAAATTGATATTACAAATGTTAGGAGTAATGCTGCACCTACGAAGAGGGAATTACTAGGAAGTTTACGTAAGAACTTTCGTTTAGGTGGATGCAGCATTATCGTACAAACTAAAATCCATTGCCCTGACAAGTCACTAATGGGCAAATAAGTTTTGGAGTCTTTGCCACTTGATGTTTCAAAAACAAATTCAGCTTCTGCGGAGACTTTGTCATTTAGGCTTAGACGCTTGCGGTGATCATCACACCATTTATTGTTGCGCCAGAGAACGCCAAACCTCATTACCTTGAGCACACTTGCCTCCAGAACAAAGAACCTGGCCAATTTAATCTCTGATGTGCTGCCTCGGTAGTCAAAAAATCAATTTCTATAAGATGGAGATCAATGCATTCGATGAGATTGTTATAGTGCAGCACATTTTTCACTTTCGAGTCTTTTTTTATCCGCAAGAAGAGAACATATTAGAGCAGCTGGCTGTATAAGATTGCCGTGTCATCAAGAGGTACCAATATCATTCACTCATACGATAGGGTTGGCTGGCTAGTGATATTTTTCACTCTCTCTCTCTCTTTCTCTTTCCTCTCATTTATTAGGAGTACGTGAAGAGCTTGGGCATTTGTTGCCTTCCACTATGTGGCAGATGCCATATTTCGCAAAAGTATGCCACATAATACGCATCGATGTCAAATCAAAAGATTTTGGTACCGCTCTCGCGATGTGAGAGAGTTGGCACCGCTGTGCACACAGACCCACATGTATAAACAAATCAATCAAACTAACTACACCAGCATCTCACTCTCCCAAACAAGTGTTTTTTATTGCCTCAGTCCTCTCTCTCTCTCTCCCACGCAAGTGTTTTTTCATTGCATGAGTTAATTTGGCACCGTAGCAAAGTAGGTGATCCAGATTGGGGCACCAGGTGAGCAATGGAGGGGCATCAATGCCAAATGCACCACAAGTGAATTTGGCACGTGTTTCGGCCTACATAGTGGAAGGTCGTTATAGCCCACTTTTGTACTACCTCTTATTTAGTATAATATTTTGACCATAGATTTATGTAAGAAAATGCCAATGCATGTCACTAAAAATTACACCATTTGAAATTATGTTCAAATACGAATCCAACGATATAGTTCTTAGTGACATGCATTAACATTTTGTTAGTTAAATCTATGGTCAAATTTTGATACGACAAAATAGGAAGAGTAAACCAGGACGGAGGTAGTACTTGCTCTTAGGGTAACCATAGAGTTACTAGAGTAGTCTAAGTTACTTTCCACTATGACTAGCCTAGGCTACTATAGTAGTACAACAAAAAAAATGATGCAGGTGATAACGTGAGAAAAAAATACTAAAAACATTTCTTTCGGTGCAGTGCGTAGATGAGTTTTGAACACTACACTTGTCATCATAATTTGGGAAAATTATGAGAAAATTGAGCTACGTTGTGATTACTGTTTACTAATAGGAAAGAAGTTTCACCCCGATGAGTAGCTTCTCCATGAACGGAAAGCATGTAAGGAATCCAACAACTTGATCCAGATTGGGGCCGATAGATTTTATTGCCAAGATCTTCACTGTGTGCATAGACTGGGTCAAGCTTGTGGGAATCATTTTCTGGAAGATGATCGTAAATACATCAAGAAGAAATTTAAAATGTGAATTTCAAGAACACGGAGAAGAAGATGAGTGTTGTACCTGAGTGATTACGAATCCAATAAAGAGTTCGGAGAATTTGGCAGACGAGTGCACCAACGCTGTCAATTTCGGCGCGTCAATGACCCTGATTTTTGTTGGACCTTCTAGATCCGATACAAGCAATCTCTCAAGGAAAGGCGCATTCTCAATGACCATAACATGGAACAGCTGGAGTGATCTCTTCCCAATTGATGTCTTGTTGTGGGGCCAGGAGACACATAAATCCCTTAGAGATTCGTCGAGGCGATGTGGAGGCTAATGAACCCGTGGATCTGCTCAAGACGAAGGTACTCGAGCGCAGTACAACTGCGGAGCAGGTGCTCCATAGCCTTCTTCGAGATGACAACGTCGAAGAGGTCAAGCTGCTTGAGTTGAGGGAGAAGAAGGGCGGGTGCGACATTAATGTGGGGAAGATAGCAGGAGCTGAAGCTGGCGTGACGCAGCGCTGGCGCGAGGCAGAGCGCGAACGGTGGCAGAGAGCGACATCGTCCAGCTTCAAAGCTGAGCTCCTCGAGCTGATCTAGGGAGGGGGATAAGAACCACTCATCGAACTTGCGTTGGACCTTGCAGTTGGTACTGAACATGCGGACGTCAAGGCGTCTGGCTGGCCCAGGGTGCAATGAAAGGATCTTGGAGACTGCGGCCATGCGTTTGCAATCCCCGTCACAGAGGTAGCTGTCGATGGTGAGGTTGAGGGGGACATGGCGCCAGAGGGGGCACCATCGCCGGGAGAGCAGGGCGGTCCGCATGACAGAATTGGTGGGGAGGAGGCCGATGATGACGAGCAGCATGTCGTCGGGGAGGCTGCTGATGAAGTCCAGGCTCACCGGATGCGGTTTTGGCTCGAGCCGCCTCCGCTTGTTGGCTGCCTCACTGTCCATCTCAACCGGCGGCGACGCCGGTGTACACATGTGCTGGTGTGTGTTGTGTTCTGAGTGTGTGCGAGTGCGTCCTTCTGTTCATGCCGCCGCGTAGTGGTGAATTGTGCGCGAGTGTGTCCTTCACGCGGAAGAAGTGTGTCCTCAATGCGCCCTCAATTTACTAGCATGTGGGGTGCTACCCCTAGTGGTTTCAACTTTGTTTACTTCACCGTGTGTCACATGGGCCTCTAGTTTACTTATTTTCACCCATTGCCACTTGGGGGAGCACACGAAGATACAGAACACGAGCTGACAAGGCAGCATATGGACTAGTTGACCGGTCAACTAAACAATATACGGAGCTATATGCTGACATAGTGAGCGTATAATCCGTCGGTATAGAGTGTTCGAGTGAGAGGGGAGGCCCGTGAGAGATAGCAGAGAGAGAGAGAAAGAGCTACTCCTTCCGTTCGATAATGTAGTTCCAACATTTTTTTAAGGTCAAACTTTAGAAACTTTGACCAAGTTTATAAAGAAATTACTTATATCTACAATACCAAAGATAAAAGATAGTGTGAAGTAAGTACATGTTGTGATGAATCTAATGATCGTTCCAGATGTAAATTTTTTTCTCCACATGTACATGGTCAAACTTCTCTGAAGTTTGAATTTTCAAAACATCCATATGCTTATGGATGTGAGAGAGTCCCTACCTAGATAGAGAGAGAAATAGAAAGAGTGAGTGAAAAAACTGTGTGTGCATGTGTGAAAGAGACATGGACAACACTCGATAAAAGTCGAGAAATACGTGTGTGTCTTATGCAAACATATCACACATGCATCTTCGACAACGGAAACAGGGTGGGGAGATAGTGAGTGGTTGTTTGCAACCGAGAGAGCAAGACCCCTAGCACATGGCCAGGAGTGGTCTGACAAACAAGGGAGAGAGGTCGAGAGAGATGTACAGAGAAAATGCAGACAAGGGGAGGAGAGAGTGTATGTTTGTCATAGAGAGATCCCTGGAGATTATGATGTGACTACATGGGTGGGAGATCGAGTGACAAGGTGTGTGCGCGATAGAAGATACCCCGAGAGATATCGAGATAGACGTATGGATGGAAGGAGACAATACGTGTGTTCCTGATGGCTAGTGGGAGATAATCATACTTAGGGGGGGAGTGCTTGCACCTATGATGGAGTGAGGGATTATGGTACTTATTAGGGGGGTCCGTGTCACATAGAGAGAGAACATGGGTGGAGAGTGTTGGATTGGTCTATATGTATAGCATGAGCGAGACATGTGTATGTGTGAACCAGGGAGATATAAAAATTGAGAGAGATTGAGGAGCCCCGATAAGGCTGAGTGGTGCGGCAGATAGCTGAGAGGGGGAAAGACATATTCCATCCGGCCGATAATGCAGTGCATGTAAATTTATTAGAAGTCAAACTTTGGAAACTTTGATCAGGTTTACGCAAATGTTATTTATATCTACAATACCAAATATACATCATACGAAACTACATCTCATGGTGAATCTAATGGTATATGTTTGCCGTTCTAGATGTAATTGTTTTTCTCCACATACATGGTCAAACTTTGTGATGTTTGACTTTTCAATAAATCAATATGCTATGGACCAAGGAGACTGCATAAGTCGAGAGAGATCAAGTGCGCGTGAAGGAGAATGAGTAAGTGTGCAAAAAGAGTATGTGTGTGAAAGAGAAAGTGACAACAAACGATATATTAGAGAGAGAGTGTGTGTTTTTTCGTATCTTAGGCAAACATCTCACGCATGCATCTCCGAGATAGAAAAGCGGGGCGAGGAGATACACGAAGATAGCTAGTGTGTGATTGTTTGCAACAGAGAGAGACACCCCTATAGCACATGTCCAATAGAGGTCTGGCCAACAAGGAATGAAGGTCGAGAGGGACACATGGAGAACATGGACGCATGGGGAGGGCGAGAGGGTGTGTTTGTGATAGAGAGATCCCCTCGAGATCGTGAGGGGACTATATGGGTGGGATATCGAGGGAGGTGCGTGCGCGATAGAAAGATGCCCTGAGAGAAACCGAGATAGACCATGCACATCTTTGTGATGGAGACTAAGATTAGCTAGTCATATACATATAGGGGGGACTGTGTGTGCCTAGAATTGAGTGATAGACCATCATACTTGGCTAGCTAGGCATGAGATTGTGTGTGTGTGTGCATGTGAGATGGAGAGAGAACGAGAGAGAGAGAGAGAGATAGAGTTTTAGATGGGCCTATCGAGTGCGAGTGAGATATGCATGTGTATGTGTGACCCAGGTAGATGGAGAGTTTGAGAGAGAGGGGGAGAGCTCCGAGACGACAGAGTGGTGCATGAGAGAGTTACGGGCAACGAGCCAAGGAATGTGTGTGCGTACGATGAGTGCACCCAAGATATCTAGCTTAGACTAGAGAATCATACATAGTGTGTGAGAGAGACCTATAGATGGAGTATATATGCATGTGAACTAGAAATACCCCCCACACACACAAAGAGAGAGAGAGATGGAGAGAAAGCGAGAGGGACCAACAAGGTTTGTGTGTTGGATGCGTGCGACATAATTGAAGATTGTCGGAGAGAGAGAGAGAGATAGAGAGAGAGAGATAGATAGATAGAGAGAGAGAGAGAGTAGGAGTCCAGGAGAGGGGGAGGTCGTGTTTTATGCATCAAAGACTGATACTAACCATGTTTTGATATAAACTTGCATTCAAATATTTAAATTGGAGAACATGTTGTCTGCAATCCACACATGAACGGATATATGCGTACATCAAACAAGTTCATTAATTTGACTTTCAACATCTTCATGGATTACTATAATACTGTACAACATGCTACTTGATTGAGGTGTTCAATTTTGATTTAGTTCACTTTTTTGACCTGGTGAATGAGCTATTTCATTGAATCGAGATATTTCATTTTGGGTTTTATTCCAGTTTTTTGAGTGGGTCAACTATTTGTCATATAGTAAATCGCTAGCAATGAGCATTAAAAAACATTACTCCCGAGCATCATCTCTCCACATAAAAAAGAAGTGGCAAGCTAATATTTCAAAATTTGATTCGAATCGACTTGGTAAGGTAGACATGGATGCTCGTTCTCTCAAAATTTGAACGAACCATTAAACATCCTCTGATCGGTGGAATTCGCCGAGCAAATAAATGGGAGATGCGAAATTACCGTCCTATGTGGGACACGCATCAATTGGCCCGTTGTACATCGAGGGTAGGTTCGTAACTTCATCCAAGCGCGCCTTCTCCTCGGCTGAAATGACATGTGCCGAATAATTCATAAACCATGGTCGGCAAAACACGATCTCCTCGCCCGAAATAGCTCGCGCCCACTATTTCAAAACACGCTCTCCTCGCCCGCAATCGCTCGCGCACACTATATTTCAAAACACGCCCTCCTCACCCGAAATCGCTGTTGGGGACCGTAGCAATAATTCAAAAATTTCCTACGTGTCACCAAGATCAATCTAGGAGATGCTAGTAATGAGAGAGAGGGAGTGCATCTTCATACCCTTGAACATCGCTAAGCGGAAGCGTTACAAGAACGTGGTTGATGGAGTCGTACTCGCGGCAATTCAAATCGCGGAAGATCCGATCTAGCACCGAACGGACGACGCCTCCGCGTTCAACACACGTACAGCCCGGGGACGTCTCCTCCTTCTTGATCCAGCAAGAGGAGAGGAGAAGTTGAGGGAGAACTCCGGCAGCACGACGGCGTGGTGGTGGAGTTTGTGGTATTCCTGCAGAGCTTCGCCAAGCTCTACGGAGGAGAAGGAAGAGTTGGAGGAGGGAGGGGCTGCGCCAGGGAAGGGGTGCGGCTGCCCTCTGTCTCCCCCACTATATATAGGGGTAAGGGGGTGGAGGAGGCGCCCTAGGGTTCCCTAGGGGAGGGGCGGCGGCCATAGGGGAAACCCTAGATGGGTTTGGGCGCCCCCACCCCTAGGAAACTTGCCCCCCAAACCGGGAGGGGTGGCTGCCCTAGGGGAGGCGCCCCCACCTCTCCGAGTTACGTGAGATGGGGTGGGAGGGGCGCTCAGCCCCTTAGTGGATGTGCCCCCTCCCCTTGAACCATAAGGCCCCCAACGCTTGCCGGGGCCTCCGAAACCCCTTTCGGACACGCTGGTCATCACCTGGTACCCCCGGAACAATTCCGGACTCCAATACCCTTCGTCCAATATATCGATCTTCACCTCCGGACCATTCCGGAACTCCTCGTCACGTCCAGGATCTCATCCGGGACTCCGAACAACCTTCGGTAACCACATACTATTTCCCATAACAACTCTAGCGTCACCGAACGTTAAGTGTGTAGACCCTACGGGTTCGGGAACCATGCAGACATGACCGAGACATCTCTCCGGCCAATAACCCATAGCGGGATCTGGATACCCATATTGGCTCCCACATGTTCCACGATGATCTCATCGGACGAACCACGATGTCGGGATTCAATCAATCTCGTATACAATTCCCTTTGTCTATCGGTATGTTACTTGCCCGAGATTCGATCGTCGGTATCCCTATACCTTGTTCAATCTCGTTACCGGCAAGTCTCTTTACTCGTTCTCTAACGCAAGATCCAGTGTGTCGGTGTCAAAACCGGTGGATATCGGGTAGGGGGTCCCCAACTGTGCATCTAGGCCGGATGGTAACAGGAGGCAGGGGACACGATGTTTTACCCAGGTTCGGGCCCTCTTGATGGAGGTAAAACACTACGTCCTACTTGATTAATATTGATGATATGGGTAGTACAATAGTAGATCTACCACGAGATCAGAGAGGCTAAACCCCAGAAGCTAGCCTATGGTATGATTGTATGTTATGGTTGTTGTCCTATGGACTAGAACCCTTTGGTTTATATAGACACCGGAGAGGGTTAGGGTTACACAAGGTAGGTTACAAAGGAGGAGATATCCATATCCGTATTGCCTAGCTTGCCTTCCACACCAAGTAGAGTCCCATCCGGACACGAGACGAAGTCTTCAATCTTGTATCTTCATAGTCTAACAGTCCGGCCAATGGAGATAGTCCGGCTGTCCGGAGGACCCCTAATCCAGGACTCCCTCAGTAGCCCCTGAACCAGGCTTCAATGATGATGAGTCCGACACGCAGTATTGTCTTCGGCATTGCAAGGCGGGTTCCTCTCCAAATTCTGTGTACCTGTCGAAATAATGTCTGGTTTCTTGTGAATGTTTGTACTCCTTGGCTTCTACGCCCAATAATGGCCACTTTCCACGTGTCGAGCGAATGTGAAGAGCCAGGGTGTTTTCACATTTACCCCCCTAGCTGTGTGAATGAGCTGCCTATTTAAAAAGACGAGGATTCAGATCCAAATCACACCATCCTCCCTTGGCGAGCCTTCATCGGAGCGCACCCGACAGAGATCCATTCCATCATGGCCGGTCAACGCAGCTCCTCCTCTCGCACCCCTAGCTCCAAGCCTGGAGATTGGGAGAGATGTTCCATCCCGCATAGCAAATTAGTGATGCTTCAGTCCAAGGGATTTCTTACCCCATCGTACCTGGTCCCGGATCGAGCTGGGCTTGCCACCTATAATGGCGGAGAGCAAGCGGAGAGCCTTCCCAATCCCTCCAAGGGAGAGACGGTATGCCTTGTCCCTTATTTGGTAAGAGGGCTCGGATTCCCAATTCATCCGTTTCTCCGGGGGCTCCTGGAGTTCTACGGCCTCCAGTTGCACAACCTTACGCCTGCCTCCATGTTGCATATCACGGGATTCGTAGCCCTTTGCGAGTTGTTTTTGGGCTGTGAGGCTCATTTCGCTCTGTGGAAGAAGCTGTTCTGCCTTGTGCCCCGTTTTCAGAAGGGGTCAATATATCAAGTGGGCGGAGCCGAAGTGTGGCGTATTACCGGGACCGGATACCTATCCAGGACCCCAAAGAAGACGTCCGAAGACTGGCCTTCAGAATGGTTTTATATAGAAGACGTCCCCCTCCCAGATCCTATTCGGATCGGCCTTCCTGAGTTCGACAACGCCCCTTTAAAGAAGCGCCGGAGCTGGCATCCACGGAGCTCCCTGGAGGAAGATGACAGGGACATTCTTTACCTGATGAGCCGGATAAGTTTTTTAGCTTGATACGAATTGACCATGATCAAGGTCATGGCCACATGTATCATGCGGGGGGGTGCAGTCGCTTCAGTATAGAGGTCACCCCATGTGGGATTTCAACGGGGAGGATGACGCCACCCGCCACGGCCGCAAAGGGCCGGGATCGGCTACTGATCTAATAAAGATCTTATCCCCTTTGTACAAGGGAGAAGAGGAGGAATTCCTTCGTGTCAACCCGCAGGGCGGATTTTCTATGTACAATCCTCCGAGCTGGGTAAGTGGAGACTTTTTATCGCCCATCCATTTCGTATTCCCGTAGTTAAGTATTCATTCTAGAGATTTTATCGCAGGAGCTGCGCCAGGCTGTAAAGGAGATAAACAGCCCTCCTCCACAACCCGAGGACCCTGGACGGTCCCTTGATCCGGCCTCCCAGGAGGATCCAGACATATCTGTGGAGCTGATCGATGGGGTATTTTACCAACCGAGTAATGACAATGCTCTGGTGGCCATTACGGCCGATTACCCTGGGCTAGTTCCAGCCTCATAGGTGACTGAGACCGAAGTCCCAGCACTTAAAAAGGGATCCGTCCTTGCGCTTTTTTGATGGCTGTATAACAGCCGTGTTTTGTAGGGGAGGTCCTCGGGGCAGAAGGCCGAGCCTATGGCAACTAGCCAACAAGGGGCCGCGAGGCCAGGCAGGCTGAAAAGATCCGCAGTCTGGATTGAGACACCGGCGTAGCGGTACGGCGCGCCGTCTTTATTGCAAGACATTATTCTCAGAGGCATATTAACGCCCATGCCTTCTTTTCAGGAAAAGAGCGCTCGCCGGACTATACCCGGAGAGGCTACCAATTGCGCCTCCACAAGCCAGGCTCCAAGGCCGGATTCGGAGGCGGGAACGAATACAAGGCATGTGCCGGGTGCTCCTCTGACAGAGGATGCGGATAAACTATCCGCCACCCATTCCGAGGTGGAAGGTGCCATGAACCACAGGCGTCACCGGACTGTTCTTCGTGACGCTTGTTTCTCCCAAGAGGCATTGGATGCCTTCAATTTGGGAGATGCACACCTCCGTGCCGCTCAAAATGGTCTAGCCAGAGCCACGGAGCAGTATGTAAAAGACATACGAGTGAGAAAATTTGATGATTATATATATCAGTAGCCCTTGAGACTTGAAACAGTTAGGATAACTGATTTAAGGATCATTTGTTATGCAGGTTCTTACAGAAAAGAATACTCAACTGTCCCAGGAGCTGGAAGAGTGCAAAGCCCAACTACAGGCCGCACTGGCCGCAGCAGGGGAGCCCAAAGAGACCCCTTCTGGTAACATATCCTTCGAATGATAAGTATCATATTAGAATGCAGCGTATATGCAGATCTGACGATAAAATTGCAGATGACGCTGGAGTGAATCCGGATAAGCAACAGCTCATACGCCAGCTTAAGGCCGGTGAGAGGGTGCTTACGAGGGTGAGGCAGGAGAAGAATGATCTCCTAGATGCCAACACCAAGCTGGGCGTGGAACTAAAAGATGTTCGGGCCAAACTATCAGACTCTATTAAGGAGAATCGACGGCTTCGATGCGGAATACTTAGTAAGTGCTTGAACAAACTTTGGAAAAGAGTTCGGCGAGGAAGCTAGCTGACAGAGTTATGTCTGTAGGTCATCCTGCTGAGGAGATGCCCGGTTCAACGGGTGATCTTCTTCCCGAGCTCTCACAGCTGCACGAACGAGTTCGACAGGTGATGCAAGGCATCGCCCAGGCCTTGTGGCCATCCGTCTCCATACCCGAAGGCCTTGGAGAGCTTGCAGAAAAGCTGAAGGGAGCACGGCGGCGCTTCCGATTATGGAAGATATCGACCTGCCGTCAGGGCGCCAGGGAAGCCTGGGCAATGGTGAAGACATGGTACACAAAGGCTGACCCGAACCACATGGCCGAAGTCGGACCAGTGGGGCCTGATGGGAAGGAGATCCGTGTGAGCTTAGTGTACGACCAAGTAGAATTGGCTGCAAAGTATTCCCAATAGGACTGTAGACTAGACAACCTATTAGATGGTATTGAAGAGGAATTCAACTAGACAAATTGACTATGTAATTTTAAAGTGACATGTATAATGCCTTCTAGCCGGGTTGTAGATCGTTTGTCGTGGCGGACCTTTTCGCTTCAACCTCGGGACCCGACAGTCCGGAGTGTATCCGAATACCATCTCGGTTATGTAAGAACCGGGGCATGCATGGAGACCAGGCGTAGGGGTCATTAGTGCTTTATCAAACAAGTGCCCAACTAGTTATGTTATATTACATGGGTAGTAAGAAACATCTTCCAGGGAGAATAGTTCCGTTAAGGGTTCCTTTCCCTGGGTAAGCATGCCCGAAAGTGCATGTCTGGACTGCGATAAGAAGCGCAGAAAAATCATCTGGGGCAGATATGAATAATAAAAGTCATCTTTTGTTCACCGACCGAATATTCCCTTAAGAACGCTAGCTTTCGGCTTCACCCAGTCTGAGGTACACGTCCGGCTGACCCGGCGGTAACAATCGCAGAGGTGCTTCCGTAATTCCCTAGCCGAATTAACGGGAATGTAGGGCATAAATACAAGAGCCAGGCAACCTAGCTTGGGTAAAACTTAAGTCATATCGATGCATATAATGGTGAAAAAAGGTACATGCGGAAGTATAACACATGTGTTGGGCGTGAGGCCCAGGGAAATAATTAAAGCTTCTGTGAAAGAAGCCCCCAGGTATGAAGAGTGCGGCTAGCACATCTGTGATGTATGAGTGAGGCACAAGGTGACCCTTGAAGGCCTAGAGAAATAAAAGAAAGAAATGGAAACAAGACAGATGATGCATATGCAGAAAATGGACAAAGGGAGGGGACTAACATAAAGTCCGGTGCTAGGCGTAGAATCTTCGGAGCCTTGCTGCGTTCCATGGGTTTGGCTTGAGTTGACTAGTCAATGCATCCTGCAGTCGGTATGCTCCACCGGTCAGAACTTGGTCGATAATGAAGGGACCTTCCCGTTTGGGCTCGAGCTTGTTCTTTTTCTTATCCAGCAGTCGTAGAACTAGTTCGCCAACGTTATAAGTTTTGGCCCATACTTCTCTGCTTTGGTATCTACGAGCCTGTTGCTGGTAAAATGCGGAACGGGCTTTGGCTATGTCGCGCTCTTCCTCCAAGGTGTCCAGACTGTCCTGCCGATCGAGCTTGGCTTCTCTTTCTTCGTACATGCGCACTCGAGGTGAGTCATGAATTATGTCACAGGGCAGGACTGCCTCTGCGCCGTACACCATAAAAAACGGTGTATATCCGGTACTACAATTCGGCGTGGTCCGCAGCCCCCAGAGTACGGAGTCGAGCTCCTCTACCCAGTGCGTCTCAGACTCCGTTAAGGAGCCCACTAATATGGGTTTAATGCCGCTCATTATAAGACCATTTGCTCGTTCGACTTGACCGTTGGTTTGTGGGTGATAGACTGAAGCATAATCGAGCTTGATGCCCATTTTGCTGCACCAGAGTTTTACCTCGTCTGCTGTGAAGTTCGTGCCGTTATCAGTGATGATGCTGTGGGGGACGCCGTAACGGTGTACAACCCCGGATATGAAATCTATCACCGGTCCGGATTCGGCTGTTTTAACCGGTTTAGCCTCTATCCATTTGGTGAATTTATCCACCATGACCAATAAGTATTTTTTCTTGTGGGTTCCCCCTTTAAGGGGTCCAACCATGTCAAGCCCCCAGACCGCGAAGGGCCATGTAATGGGGATTGTTTGGAGGGCGGTGGGTGGCATGTGGCTTTGATTTGCAAAGAGCTGGCAACCGGCGCAATGTTGGACCAAGTCCTGTGCATCTTCCCGGGCCGTTGGCCAATAGAATCATGTACAGAAGGCCTTGCTTACAAGAGCTCAGGCTGCGGCATGATGACCGCCGAGTCCGGTGTGAATTTCTGCCAAAAGGTTTCGCCCTTCCTCTTCGGAGATGCACCTTTGAAGGACTCCGGTAGCGCTTTTTTTGTAAAATTCTCCCTCATGGACCCTGTAGGCCTTGGATCGCCGCACTATGCAGCGTGCCTCATTTTGGTCCTCCAGAAGTTCCTGCCTAGTTAGGTAGGCCAGGAATGGTTCTGTCCACGGGGCAATAATGGCCATTATTTCCTGGGCTGAATGTGTTATTTCAGTGGCGGAGCCTCCGATTGTGTCAGAGAGTTCGGTATCGGGTATTTTGGCCTGGTCCGGACTATTGTTATCGGTGTCCCCTTCCCATGCTACGGATGGCTTGAAGAGCCTTTCCAGAAATATGTTGGGAGGGACCGCGTCGCGTTTTGCGCCGATGCGGGCGAGGATGTCCGCCGCCTGATTGTTTTCCCGAGCCACATGGTGAAATTCGAGCCCCTCGAACTGAGTTGACATTTTTAGGATGACATTGCGATAAGCTGCCATTTTCGGATCCTTGGCATCGAAGTCTCCATTTATCTGGGATATCGCGAGGTTCGAATCCCCGCGCACCTCTAGGCGTTGAATGCCCATCGATACTGCCATCCGGAGACCATGTAGAAGGGTCTCATATTCGACTGTGTTGTTGGAGTCCGTGTACATTATCTATAGCACGTATTGAACGGTATCTCCTGTTGGGGACGTCAAAACAATGCCAGCCCCCAGACCAGCCAACATTTTGGAGCCGTCGAAGTGCATGATCCAGTTTGAATATGTGCCATACTCTTTAGGGAGTTCGGCTTCCGTCCAGTCAGCGACGAAGTCAGCCAACACTTGTGACTTAATAGCTCGCCGTGGCTTGTAGGTTATGTTGAACGGGAGGAGCTCAATGGCCCATTTGGCAATCTGGCCCGTCGCGTCGCGGTTGTTTATAATATCGTTAAGTGGTACTTCCGAGGCTACCGTTATCGAACACTCTTGAAAGTAGTGTCACAGCTTCCAGGATGCCATAAATACCGCATACGCTATCTTTTGATAATGCGGGTACCGTGATTTGCATGGAGTAAGGACAGTGGACACATAGTAAACCAGCTTTTGAAGGGGGAATTTGTGTCCGTCCACTTCTCGCTCGACGACGAGCACTGCGGTTACTACTTGATGAGTTGCCGCAATGTATAATAGCATTGGTTCGCCAATGTTTGGCGCGGCCAGGACTGGGTTTGTTGCCAATATGGCTTTTATTTCATTGAGTCCGGCCGAGGCGGCATCCGTCCACTCGAAGTGTTCGGTGCGTCGGAGGAGGCGATAAAGGGGTAATGCCTTTTCTCCCAAGAAGGAGATAAAGCGGCTTAGAGCCGCCACGCATCCAGTCAATTTTTGTATTTGTTTGAGGTCTGTTGGGGTAGCCAACTGTGACAACGCTCGGATTTTGGCCAGATTAGCTTCAATACCTCTACTGGAGACAATGAATCCCAGGAGCTTTCCGGCTGGTACGCCAAAAATGCATTTTTCCGTATTGAGCTTGATGTCATATGTTCGGAGGTTGTCGAATGTGAGCCTCAAGTCGTCTACTAGAGTTTCGACATGCTTGGTTTTAACGACCATGTCATCCACGTATGCCTCCACTATTTTGCCGATCTGGTTTGCCAAACATGTCTGAATCATGCACTGATATGTTGTGCCAGCGTTTTTGAGCCCGAAGGGCATTGTGTTGAAGCCGAATGGGCCGTATGGTGTGATGAATGCCGTTGTGGCTTGGTCTGGCTCCGCCATTTTAATTTGATGGTAGCCGGAGTATGCGTCGAGGAAACACAGTGAATCGTGTCCTGCGGTAGCATCGATGATTTGATCGATGCGGGGGAGGGGGAAAGGATCCTTTGGGCAGGCCTTGTTAAGGTCCTTAAAATCGATGCACAAGCGTCAGGATTTGTCCTTCTTTGGTACCATCACCGGGTTTGCTAGCCAGTCCGGATGTTTTATGTCTCTGATGAATCCGGCCACCAATAGCTTGGCTAGTTCCTCTCCCATGGCTTGTCTCTTAGGCTCGGAGAAACGTCGAAGAGCCTGCTTGACTGCCTTGAATCCTTTTAGGATATTTAGGCTGTGCTCAGCCAGCCTGCGTGGGGTTCCTGGCATGTCTGAAGGGTGCCAGGCAAAAATGTCCCAGTTCTTGCGTAGGAACTCTCGCAGTGCGGTGTCGACATCAGGGTTTAATTGTGCCCCGATGGAAGCTGTTTTTGTAGGGTCCGTTGGATGGATTGACTATTTCGTCTGCCGGTTTAAAGGAGGTGGACTTGGATCTTTTATCGAGTATCACATCGTCCCTGTTCACCGTGGAGCGCAGCATAGTTAGTTCCTCGGCCGCTAGGGCTTCGGATAGTGCCTCGAGGGCCAGTGTGGCTGTCTTATTTTCGGCGCGGAGTGCTATGTCCGGATCACTAGCAAGAGTGATGATTCCATTGGGCCCGGGTATTTTGAGCTTCATGTACCCGTAATGGGGTATGGCTTGGAAGATTGTAAACGCCTCCGGCCCTAGTAGAGCGTGGTATCCGCTTCTGAACAGGGCCACTTGGAATGTAATTTCTTCGGACCTGTAATTATCCGGCGTGCCGAATACCACATCTAGTGTGATTTTCCCAGCACAACGTGCTTCCCGACTGGGGATGATTCCTCTAAAGGTTGTGCTACTTTGCTCAATGCGGCTCCAGTCTATTTCCATCTTTTAAAGAGTTTCCTCATAGATGAGGTTTAATCCGCTGCCGCCGTCCATGAGTACCTTGGTGAGTCGAAAGCCGTCCACGATTGGACTGAGGACCAGTGCGGCTGGTGCTCGGGCTGTTCGGAATTTGGGTTCATCACTGGCATTAAAGGTAATAGCCGTGTCACTCCAAGGATTTATTTCTGCTATGCGGCAGATTTCGGCCATGCTTCGGAGTGTTTGCTTGCGTCTATTATTTGACGTGAAGGTCTCAAAGACCGTTAACACCGTATTGTTGTCCACGGGATGGTGCTCTGTGGTTTTTGGGAGGAGTAGATCCTCACTACTTTTGGCCACCTGCTGGAGTATCCAACATGCTCTAAGGCTGTGCGTTGGTATTGCATCCGATGTACTATGAATTTTGCAGGGTCCGTTGAGCCATCCCTCCAGTACGGTTCCTTGCCCCGTAGAGGGCTTTTGCTTTTTGGTAGTTAACCAGGTGTATTTTGATAATGCACCCTTTTATTTCGGACTGGGTTTGTATTCAGGGTCGGAGTATCCCAAAATTTTATTTCGGTTTTCCAGGCGCTTTCCATCGCACAGTACTTTCGTACTATGGACACCAAGTCGGCAAAGCGTGTAATTTCGCGGTGACTTATGGCGTTTAGGATTCCCTTGTCCGTGAAATTATTGCAGAAGAATGAAATTTTGTCTTCCTCGCGGCAGTCCTTTATCCTGTTCATGACCAGGAGGGATCTGGCCCAGTAATGGTGTACTGTTTCTTCGGGCTCTTGCCTAATATGGGATAGATCGCGTATGTTTGGGTGGGTGGGTGGAATTGAATCTGAATCCTTACCAATCTGAGACTCAGGGTCCAAGGAGTTTCCGAACTCGAAAGTTTGGATTCTTGGATGTTTTTTGATAAATCTAGCCCGCTGCCTGATTCTAGGTTCAGGCCTTGAGCGACGTCCTTCCCTCCGCGGGTATCCGGCTTGGAGGGATCGGGAATCCGGACATAGCTAGTCCTTAAGATAGATGAAGGGTTGCCGCATTGTTCCTCCACCACTTCAACGTGATGGGTGACCTGGGGAGAGTTGATCTCTCTCAGCTCGGGTTTAGGCCCAATCTGATCATAGTCTGTAGCGACTCCCAGGGCGGCGATGCGATCCAAGAGCTCGTTCAGGGAAGATAGCTCCATTGGATCTAACTGCTCGGCAAGTTCCGAGTTGACGTGAAGATTGCTTTCGATGACCTGAGAAGTCATCGTTGGCGCAGCGGCTGAACAGGCGTTCATAAGAAAACCACCTAGCCGGAGAGTTTGGCCAATAGCCAAAGCTCCCTCAGCAATAGTGCTGTCTTTAAAGACGGGATGAGACATCCTTCCTGGTGGCGACGGCACATCGGAACTCTCAATGAAAGCACCAATGTCGGCGTCAAAACCGGCGGATCTCGGGTAGGGGGTCCCGAACTGTGCGTCTAGGCCGGATGGTAGCAGGAGGCAGGGGACACGATGTTTTACCCAGGTTCGGGCCCTCTTGATGGAGGTAAAACCCTAAGTCCTGCTTGATTAATATTGATGATATGGGTAGTACAAGAGTAGATCTACCACGAGATCAACGAGGCTAAACCCTAGAAGCTAGCCTATGGTATGATTGTATGTTATGGTTGTTGTCCTACGGACTAGAACCCTTCGGTTTATATAGACACCAGAGAGGGTTAGGGTTACACAAGGTCGGTTACAAAGGAGGAGATATCCATATCTGTATTGCCTAGCTTTCCTTCCACGCCAAGTAGAGTCCCATCCGGACACGAGACGAAGTCTTCAATCTTGTATCTTCATAGTCTAACAGTCCGGCCAATGGAGATAGTCCGGCTGTCCGGAGACCCCCTAATCCAGGACTCCCTCACCGTGGCTAACTCATTAGTCACATTGAGCTCATTATGATGATGCATTACCGAGTGGGCCTAGAGATACCTCTCTGTCATGGAGTGACAAATCCCAGTCTCGATTCGTGCCAACTCAACAGACACTTTCGGAGATACCCGTAGTGTGCCTTTATAGCCACCCAGTTACATTGTGACGTTTGGCACACCCAAAGCATTCCTACGGTATCCGGGAGTTGCACAATCTCATGGTCTAAGGAAATGATACTTGACATTAGAAAAGCTTTAGCAGACGAACTATACGATCTTGTGCTATGCTTAGGATTGGGTCTTGTCCATCACATCATTCTCCCAATGATGTGATCCCGTTATCAACGACATCCAATGTCCATGGTCAGGAAACCATAACCATCTATTGATCAACGAGCTAGTCAACTAGAGGTTTACTAGGGACATGTTGTGGTCTATGTATTCACACATGTATTACGGTTTCCAGTTAATACAATTATAGCATGAACAATAGACAATTATCATGAACAAGGAAATACAATAATAACCATTTTATTATTGCCTCTAGGGCATATTTCCAACAGTCTCCCACTTGCACTAGAGTCAATAATCTAGTTCACATCGCTATGTGATTGTAATGAATCCAACACCCATGGGGTTTGTTCATATCTCGCTTGTGAGAGAGGTTTATTAGTCAATGGGTCTGAACCTTTCAGATCCATGTGTGCTTTACAAATCTCTATGTCATCTTGTAGATGCAGCTACCACACGCTACTTGGAGCTATTCCAAATAACTGCTCTACTATACGAATCCGGTTGACTACTCAGAGTCATCCGGATTAGTGTCAAAGTTTGCATCGATGTAACCCTTTACGACGAAATCTTTTACCACCTCCATAATCGAGAAAATCCCTTAGTCCACTAGTTACTAAGGATAAGTTCGACCGCTGTCATGTGATCCATTCCTGGATCACTCTTGTACCCCTTGACTAACTCATGGCAAGGCACACTTCAGGTGCGGTACACAGCATAGCATAATGTAGAGCCTACGTCTAAAGCATAGGGGACGACCTTCGTCCTTTCTCTCTCTTCTGCCGTGGTCAGGTCTTGAGTCTTACTCAATACTCACACCTTCTAACACAGCCAAGAACTCCTCCTTTGGTGATCTATTTTGAACTCCTTCAAAATCTTGTCACGGTATGTATTCATTTGAAAGTACTATTAAGCGTTTTTGATCTATCCTTATAGATCTTGATGCTCAATGTTCAAGTAGCTTAATCCAGGTTTTCCGTTGAAAAACACTTTTCAAATAACCCTGTATGCTTTCCAGAAATTCTACATTATTTTTGATCAACAATATGTTAACAACATATACTCATCAAAAATTCTATAGTGCTCCCACTCACTTCTTTGGAAATACAAGTTTCTCATAAACTTTGTATAAACCGAAAATCTTTGATCATCTCATCAAAGCGTACATTCCAACTCCGAGATTCTTACTCCAGTCCTTAGAAGGATTCCTGGAGCTTTGCATACTTGTTAGTATCTTTCAGGATTGACAAAACCTTCTGGTTGTATCACATACAACCTTTCCTCAAGAAAAACGTCGAGGAAACAATGTTTTGACATCCTATCTTCAAGATTTCATAAATAATGCAGTAACTGCTAACATAAGTCCAATAGACTCTTAGCATCACTACGAGTGAGAAAGTCTCATCGTAGTCAACTCCTTAAACTTGTCGGAAAACATCTTAACGACAAGTCGAGCTTTCTTAATGGTGACACTTACCATCATTGTCCGTCTTCCTTTTAAAATCCATCTGCACCCAACAGCCTTACGACCATCAAGTAGTTCTTCCAAAGTCTATACTTTGTTTTTCTTTGTTTTTTCAATACATGGATCCTCTCTCGGATTTTATGGCCTCGAGCCATTCGTCGGAATCCGGGCCCACCATCGCTTCTCCATAGCTCGTAGGCTCATTGTTGTCTAGCAACATGACTTCCAAGACACGATTACATACCACTCTGAAGTAGTACGCATCCTTGTCGACCTACGAGGTTTGGTAGTGACTTGATTCGAAGTTTCATGATCACTATCGTAAGCTTCCACTTCAATTGGTGTAGGTGCCATAGGAACAACTTCATGTGCCCTGTTACATACTAGTTGAAGTGACGGTTCAATAACCTCATCAAGTCTCCATCATCCTCCCACTCAATTCTTTCGAGAGAAACTTTTCCTCGAGAAAGGACCCATTTCTAGAAACAATCACTTTTGCTTCCGGATCTGAAATAGGAGGTATACCCAACTGTTTTGGGTATTCTATGAAGATGCATTTATCCGCTTTGGGTTCGAGCTTATCAGCCTGAAAAATTTTCACATAAGCATCGCAGCCCCAAACTTTTAAGAAACGACAGCTTAGGTTTTTCTAAACCATAGTTCATATGGTGTCGTCTCAACGGAATTGTGTGGTGCCCTATTTAAAGTGAATGTGGTTGTCTCTAATGTCTAACCCATAAACGATAGTGGTAATTCGATAAGAGACATCATGCTATGCACCATATCCAATAGGGTGCAGTTATGATGTTCGGACACACCATCACACTATGGTGTTCCAGGCGGTATTAGTTGTGAAACAATTTCCACAATGTCTTAATTGTGTGCCAAACTCGTAACTCAGATATTCATCTCTATGATCATATCATAGCCATTTTATCATCTTGTCACAACGATCTTCAACTTCACTCTGAAATTAATTAAACCTTTCAATAATTCAGACTTGTGTTTCATCAAGTAAATATACTCAGCATCTACTCAAATCATCTGTGAAGTAAGAACATAACGATATCCACTGCGTGCTTCAGCACTCATTGGACTGCACACATCAAAATGTATTACTTCCAACAAGTTGCTTTCTTGTTCCATCTTACTAAAAACGAGGCCTTTCAGTCATCTTGCCCATGTGGTATGATTTGCATGTCTCAAGTGATTCAAAATCAAGTGAGTCCAAACAATCCATCTGTATGGAGTTTCTTCATGCATATCTACCAATAGACATGGTTCGCATGTCTCAATCTTTTCAAAAATGAGTGAGTCCAAAGATCCATCAACATGGAGCTTCTTCATGCGTTTTATACCAACATGACTCAAATGGTAGTGCCACAAGTATGTGGTACTATCATTACTATCTTATATCTTTTGGCATGAACATGTGTATCACTACGATCGAGATTCAATAAACCATTCATTTTAGGTGCAAGACCATTGAAGGTATTATTCAAATAAATAGAGTAACCATTATTCTCCTTAAATGAATAACCGTATTGCGATAAACATAATCCAATCATGTCTATGCTCAATGCAAACACCAAATAACAATTATTTAGGTTTAACACCAATCTCGACGGTAGAGGGAGCGTGCGATGTTTGATCACATCAACCTTGGAAACACTTCCAACATATCGTCATCTCACCTTTAGCTAGTCTCCGTAGCCTTTTATTTCGAGTTACTAACACTTAGCAACCGAACTGGTAATTCTTACCCTGGTGCTACTAGGAGTACTAGTAAAGTACACAATAATATAACGTATATTCAAAATACTTCTGTCGACCTTGCCAGCCTTCTCATCTACCAAGTATCTAGGGTAGTTCTGCTTCAGTGACCGTTCCCCTCATTACAGAAGCACTTAGTCTCGGCTTTGGGTTCAACCTTGGGTTTCTTCACTAGAGCAGCAATTGATTTGTCATTTCATGAAGTATCCCTTCTTTCCCTTGCCCTTCTTGAAACTAGTGGTTTAACCATCAACAATTGATGCTCCTACTTGATTTCTACTTTCGCGGTGTCAAACATCACTAGTTGCTCAAGGATCATTATGTCTATCGCTGATATGTTATAGTTCATCATGAAGCTCCAATAGTTTGGTGGCAGTGACTATGGAGAACCATCACTATCTCATCTGGAAGATTAAATCCCACTCGATTCAAGCGATTGTAGTACTCAGACAATCTGAGCACATGCTCAACGATTGTGCTTTTCTCCCTTAGTGTCAGATGTCTCATACCTCTTGACGTGGGCACTAGTCTGAAATCCCAATTTCAGTCTTTGGAACACCTCATATGTTCTGTGACGTTTCAAAAACGTCTTTGGTGCCATAATTCTAAACCATTAGCATTATGCACTGAACTATCATGTAGTCATCAAAACGTGTATGTCAGATGTTTCCCAACATCTACAGACGTACGCTTGAGGTTCAACACACTGAGCGGTGCATTAAGGACATAGCCCTTCTGTGCAGCAATGAGGACAATCCTCAGTTCACGGACCCTGTCCGCATAATTGCTACTGTCAACTCTCAACTAAATTTTCTCTAGGAACATATCTAAAACAGTAGAACCAAAGCGTGAGCTACGACATAATTTGTAAAGACCTTTTGACTATGTTCATGATAATTAAGTTCATCTAATCAAATTATTTAATGAACTCCCACTCAGATAGACATCCCTCTAGTCATCTAAGTGATACATGATCCGAGTCAACTAGGCCGTGTCCGATCATCACGTGAGACAGACTAGTCATCATCGGTGAACATCTTCATGTTGATCGTATCCACTATACGACTCATGTTCGACCTTTCGGTCTTCCGTGTTCCGAGGCCATGTCTGTACATGCTAGGCTCGTCAATTTAACCTAAGTGTATTGCGTGTGTAAATCTGGCTTACACCCGTTGTATGCGAACGTTAGAACCTATCACACCCGATCATCACATGGTGCTTCAGAACAACGGACCTTAGCAACGGTGCACAGTTAGGGGGAACACAATTCTTGATATTTTAATGAGGGATCATCTTATTTACGCTACCGTCATTCTAAGCAAATATGATGTAAAAACATGACAAACATCACATGCAAATCATAAAGTGACATGATATGGCCAATATCATCTTGCGCCTTTGATCTCCATCTTCGAGGCGCGGCATGAACACCATCATCACCGGCATGACACCATGATCTCCATCATCATGATCTCCATCATCGTCTCTTCATGAAGTTGCCTCGCCAACTATTACTTCTACTACTATGGCTAACGGTTAGCAATAAAGTAAAGTAATTACATGGCGTTTTCATTGACAGGCAGGTCATAAATAAATTAAGACAACTCATATGGCTCCTGCCGGTTGTCATACTCATCGACATGCAAGTCGTGATTCCTATTACAAGAACATGATCAATCTCATACATCACATATATCATTCATCACATCCTTTTGGCCATATCACATCACATGGCAAACCTGCAAAAACAAGTTAGACATCCTCTAATTGTTGTTGCATATTTTACGTGGCTGCTATGGGTTTCTAGCAATAACGTTTCTTACCTACGCAAAACCGCAACGGTGATATGCCAATTGCTATTTACCCTTCATAAGGACCCTTTTTATCGAATCCGATCCGACTAAAGTGGGAGAGACAGACACCCGCTAGCCACCTTATGCATCAAGTGCATGTCAGTCGGTGGAACAAGTCTCATGTAAGCGTACGTGTAAGTTCGGCCCGGGCCGCTTCATCCCACAATGCCGTCGGATCAAGATAAGACTAGTAACGGTAAGCAAATCGAACAAATCATCGCCCACAACTGCTTTGTGTTCTACTCGTGCATAGAATCTACGCATAGACCTAGCTCATGATGCCACTGTTGGGGAACGTAGCAATAATTCAAAAATTTCCTACGTGTCACCAAGATCAATCTAGGAGATGGTAGCAACGAGAGAGAGGGAGTGCATCTTCATACCCTTGAAGATCGCTAAGCGGAAGTGTTACAAGAACGTGGTTGATGGAGTCGTACTCGCGGCGATTCAAATCGCGGAAGATCCGATCTAGTGCCGAACGGACGGCGCCTCCGCGTTCAACACACGTACAACCCGGGGACATCTCCTCCTTAATGATCCAGCAAGAGGAGAGGAGAAGTTGAGGGAGAACTCCGGCAGCACGACGGCGTGGTGGTGGAGTTTGTGGTATTCCTGTAGGGCTTCGCCAAGCTCTACGGAGGAGAAGGAAGAGTTGGAGGAGGGAGGGGCTACGCCAGGGAAGGGATGCGGCTGCCCTCTCTCTCCCTCACTATATATAGGGGTAAGGGGGTGGAGAAGGCGCCCTAGGGTTCCCTAGGGGAGGGGCGGCGGCCATAGGGGAAACCCTAGATGGGTTTGGGCGCCCCACCCCTAGGAAACTTGCCCCCCAAGCCGGGAGGGGTGGCTGCCCTAGGGTAGCCGCCCCCACCTCTCCAAGTTACATGAGATGGGGTGGGAGGGGCGCTCAGCCCCTTAGTGGGCTGATGTGCCCCCTCCCCTTGGCCCATAAGGCCCCCCAACGCTTGTCGGGGCCTCCGAAACCCCTTTCGGACACGCTGGTCGTCACCTGGTACCCCCGGAACAATTTCGGACTCCAATACCCTTCGTCCAATATATCGATCTTCACCTCCGGACCATTCCCAAACTCCTCGTCACATTCGGGATCTCATCCGGGACTCCGAACAACCTTCGGTAACTGAGGGAGTCCTGGATTAGGGGGTCTCCGGACAGCCGGACTATCTCCATTGGCCGGACTATTAGACTATGAAGATACAAGATTGAAGACTTCGTCTCGTGTCCGGATGGGACTCTACTTGGCGTGGAAGGCAAGCTAGGCAATACATATATGGATATCTCCTCCTTTGTAACCGACCTTGTGTAACCCTAACCCTCTCCGATGTCTATATAAACCAAAGGGTTTTAGTACGTAGGACAACAATCACAACATACAATCATACAATAGGCTAGCTTCTAGGGTTTGGCCTCTCTGATCTCGTTGTAGATCTACTCTTGTACTACCCATATCATCAATATTAATCAAGCAGGACGTAGGGTTTAATCTCCATCAAGAGGGCCCGAACCTGGGTAAAACTTCGTGTCCCCTGCCTCCTGTTACCATCCGGCCTAGACGCACAGTTCGGGACCCCCTACCCGAGATCCGCCGGTTTTGACACTGACATTGGTGCTTTCATTGAGAGTTCCTCTGTGTCGTCGCCGTTAGGCTTGATGGCTCCTACTATCATCGATAGCGATGCGGTCCAGGGTGAGACTTTTCTCCCCGGACAGATCTTCGTATTCGGCGGCTTTGCACTGCGGGCTAATTCGCTTGGCCATCTGGAGCAGATTGAAAGCTACGCCCCTGGCCATCAGGTCAGATTTGGAAGTTTAAACTACATGGCCGACATCCGCGGAGACTTGATCTTCGACGGATTCGAGCCACAGCCGGGCACGCCGCACTGTCGCGATGGGTATGACCTAGCTCTGCCGCCGAACAGTACCCCAGAGGCTGCGCCCGCATCAACTCCGACCCTTAGCTCGGAGCCAACTGCGCCAATCGAGGACGGGTGGTTAGACACCGCCTCAGGGGCTGTAGTCTCAACGGCGATCGAGCCAAACACCAGCATAATCCTTTGCGCAGCCCATGACACCAAGGTGCCGGACCCTTTTTCTAACTCCGAACCACCCGCGCCCCTGCCAATCGAATCCGATTGGGCACCGATTATGGAATTCACCGCCGCAGATATCTTTCAGCACTCGCCCTTTGGCGACATTCTGAATTCACTAAAGTCTCTCTCTTTGTTAGGAGAGCCCTGGCCGGATTATGGCCAACAGGATTGGGATGCGAACGATGAAGAAATTCGACGCCCACCCACCACCCACTATGTAGCCACTGTCGATGATTTAACTGACATGCTCGACTTCGACTCCGAAGACATCGACGGTATGGACGACGATGTAGGAGACAAACATGAACCAGCACCTATAGGGCACTCGAAAGCCACCTCGTCATATGACATATACATGGTGGATACACCCAATGAAGGCAATGGCGATGAGATAACGGAGGATGACCCCTCCAAGAAGCAACCCAAGCGCCGACGTCAGCGGCTCCGCTCTAAGTCCCGCCAAAGCAAAAGTGGTGACACCGTCACAGGAGATAATAATACTCCGGACAGTGCCGAAGACAACAAAAAACCCCTCCAGCAAGAATTAGAGCAGGAGGATGAAGGAGCCAGCTCTTCTGAGAGAGCGGCAGATGGAGAGGAGGAGGATGGCAATTACACACCCCCTCCGAAGACGAGGCAAGCCTCAGCGACGATGAATTCGTCCTCCCAGAGGATCCCGTCGAACAAGAGAGCTTCAAGCGCCGGCTTATGGCCACGGCAAATAGCCTGAAGAAAAAGCAGCAGCAGCTTCAAGCTGATCAAGATCTGCTAGTTGAAAATGGACTGAAGTCCTCGCGGCCGAGGAATATAAACTCGAGCGCCCCTCCAAGAGTTACCCAAGGCGCAGGTTACTACCCCGACTAGAGGAAGAAGCGTATGACACGGCTGATCGGCCACCTCGTGGCCACGATAGAGAGGCATTCCAGCCAAAAACTCAGCCTCCACCCCAACGCCATTCAAATCAAAAGGCATGGGGAGGTACGCTAGACCTGCGAGACATGTTGGAGGACAAGGCAAAGCATTCAAGATCGATCTACGGATCACGAGGGCGCACCACTCAGCGAGACGACAAACGTCATGCCGGATACAGTAAAAGCAAACCCGGTCGGGCCGAACACAGCGGGCAAGACCCATTCGAGCTGTGTCGAGATATAGACCAATACAGAGGCGCCGCACACCCCTTATGCTTCACAGACGAAGTAATGGAACATCAATTCCCAGAAGGTTTCAAACATGTAAACATTGAATCATACAACGGCACAACAGATCCCGCAGTATGGATTGAGGACCTCCTCCTCCACATCCACATGGCCCGCGGTGATGACTTACACACCATCAAATACCTCCCACTAAAGCTCAAAGGACCAGCGTGGCATTGGCTTAACAGCTTGCCAGCGGACTCCATTAGCTGTTGGGAAGATCTGGAAGCTGCATTCCTCGACAGCTTTCAGGGCACTTATGTGTGACACCAGACGCCGATGATTTGAGCCACATAATTCAGCAGCCAGAAGAGTCGGCCAGGCAGTTCTGGACTCGGTTCCTTACAAAGAAAAATCAAATCGTCGACTGTCCAGATGCGGAGGCCTTAGCGGCTTTCAAGCACAACATCCGAGACGAGTGGCTAGCCTGGCACCTTGGTTAGGAAAAGCCGAAATCCATGGCAGCTCTCACGACGCTCATGACCCGCTTTTGTGCGGGAGAAGACAGCTGGCTGGCTCGCAGTAATAACATATCAAAAAACCATGGTACCTTAGATACCAAGGACGGCAATAGTAGGTCACGTCGCAACAAGCATAAGCGCCGCATTAACAGCGAAAATACTGAGGATACGGCAGTCAATGCCGGATTCAAAGGCTCTAAACCCGATCAGCGGAAAAAGCCATTCAAACAAAGTAGACCGGGTCCATCCAGCCTGGACCGTATACTCGATCGCTCGTGTCAAATACACGGCCTAGACAAGCCAGCCAATCACACCAACAGGGATTGTTGGGTGTTCAAGCAGGCCGGCAAGTTAATTGCCGAAAACAAGGACAAGGGGCCACATAGCGATGACGAGGAGGAACCCCGGCAGCCGCACACTGGAGGACAGAAGAGGTTTCCCCCGCAAGTGCGGACGGTGAACATGATATACGCAACCCACATCCCCAAGAGGGAGCGGAAGCGTGTGCTCAGGGACGTATATGCGTTGGAGCCAGTCGCCCCAAAGTTCAACCCTTGGTCCTCTTGCCCGATCACCTTCGATCGCAGGGACCACCCCACTAGTACACGTCATGGAGGATTTGCCGCACTGGTCCTAGATCCAATCATCGACGGATTTCACCTCACTCGAGTCCTTATGGACGGCGACAGCAGCCTGAACCTGCTTTATCAGGACACAATGCGCAAAATGGGTATAGACCCCTCAAGGATCAAACCCACAAAAACGACCTTTAAGGGCGTTATTCCAGGCATAGAGGCCCATTGCACAGGCTCAATTACACTGGAAGTGGTCTTCGGATCCCCGGATAACTTCCGAAGCGAAGAGTTAATCTTCGATATAGTCCCGTTCCGCAGTGGTTATCACGCGCTGCTCGGGCGATCCGCATTTGCTAGATTCAATGTGGTACCACATTATGCATACCTCAAGCTCAAGATGCTAGGACCCCGCGGAGTTATTACAGACAATGGAAACACAGAGCGCTCCCTCCGAACAGAGGAGCACACCGCGGCCCTCGCAGCAGAAGGGCAAAGCAGCCTCTCAAGGCAATCAACCAGTTCGGCGTTTCAAAGCCCGGACACCTCCAAGCGCGCTTGAGGCAATCGGAAAATAGACCACCTGGCGTGATCTGAGCTTGCGTAGCAATACGGCGGCCACCCCAATCCCAGCCCAACAGCGATATTCGTGTCACGCGTACATAATTACGCATTAAAAATACCATGGGCACAGGTGGGGAAGGGGGGCACAACTGCGGCACGCTCCAAAACGCGGCCTAAACCGCACTAGGGGCTTCCCGTTTGGTTATTTCTTTTTTCAGGACCTTAATCTCTGGAAACACTGTCTGGCAGAACTATTGCCGCACACATGATGCAACAACCTAGGAGGCAGACATCTACGTTATACAACGGAATTATCAGGTTGATCTTCGATTTCATATCATCCCTCAGCTCGCCCTTGGAAGGAACTTAGTCCTACTTTTTGCTTATCACACTATCTGTATCACTCTGCTTTAACGAAGCTTTTTAATAAACAATGCATTACATTACGACCATTATTGCATTATATATGTGTGTGTGTGTGTGTGTTCATTAACGACGCCTTGCAACCGTACACTTTGGTATGGCCAATACACCAGGGGCTCACGTACCCCACAATGCGGTGTGAAAAGTCCGAAAACTTTCACAAGTGCGGCACCCCGAACTTATAGCATTATATGCATCAGCTCCGAATCATGTCTTTGGTCAAATGTTGGGTTTGCCCGACTCCTATGTTTTGGTACCTTACGTTCCGCTCTATCGGCTAAGGTAGCACTAGGAGAACTACCGCGATTGTGCCCTGGTTCTGCCGGGCTGAGCACCTCAGTAGAGAAAGCTAAAACTGACTGTCATGATAAGGCGAGAGACTGGTCGCTGTTCGGTGAGGTTTTTTCAAGTCCCTAAAGACTTATGCCGCTTAGGGCGAGGGGCCGGCCCTGTCCGGCTTAAAGGCGTGTATCGCGCCCCTAATTCAGCCTTCCGAATACCAGGGGCTTCGCCGAAATTTAAAATTATAGAATTCTATGGCTAAGTGAGAGTGATAAAGCAATATTAGTCCGGTTGCCTTATTCGTAGCGCTGAGCACCTCCCTCAAAGGACCCAAATATGGGAACAAGAGTGCTCAGGTTTATCCCGAACACCCCAGCACTAGCGGCATGGGGGCAGAAGCCGAGGACTAGCCATCTCTCAGATTGCATAAACAGCCAAACAAAAGGTAATATTTTAAATTCAAACAAGCGTTGCATGGCGCATATGAAACAAGTTTTCATAAATACAGGATAAAACGAGCAAGTTTACTCAAATATTACATCTTTCGAACACTCATCCACGATAATACGGGCACTCGGCAGAACACCCTTGTAATACATCTCGGGGTGGCAGTGCTCCTTGCCTTCCGATGGCCCCTCCTTGATCAGCTTCACGGCGTCTAGCTTAACCCACTGCATTTTTACATGGGCGAAAGCCCGGCGTGCACCTTCAATGTAGACGGATCGCTTGACGACCTCCAGCCGTGGGAAGACATCCACAAGCCGCTTCACCAGGCCGAAGAAGCTATTCGGAAGGGCGTCGCCAGGTCACAGCTGGACTATAAAGCCCTTCATGGCCTGATCGGCCGCCTTATGTAGCTCGACCATCTGCTTCAGCTGGTCGGTCATCGGCACCGGATGTTCGGCCTCAGCATACTGAGACGAGAACAGCTTCTCTGTCGAGCTTCCGTCCTCGGCCTGGTAAAATTGTGCGGCATCGGACACACTACGGGGCAAATCTGTGAATGCTCCTGAAGAGCTCTGGATCCGGGTAAGTAATCGGTAATTTACTTTTACATGCTTGCTTTGCATATAGAAAGCCTTACCCGCCACTATCGTCTTCATCGCGTCGATCTCCTGGAGGGCCTTCTAGGCCTCGGCCTTGGCACTCTTTGCACTCTCAAGGGCCGCGGCAAGCTCAGACTCTCGCGTCTTCGAGTCAAGCTCCAGCGCCTCGTGCTTTGTCACGAGAGCCTGGAGCTCTTGCTGCACCTCACCCACTCGAGCCTCGTGCTTCTCTCACTCGGTGCGCTCCTTGGCCGCTGTATCTTCAGCCTTGGTTAGCGCTTGCTTCAGAATCGCCACCTCGGTCGTGGCCCCTGGCAAACATACAATGATCCTGTCATTTTGCAATCGCGTCCTTTTTATATATACATATCTATAGACGGGGTATTACTTACCCTTGTTCTCCTTGAGCTGCCTCTTGGCAAGGCCGAGCTCTTTCTTGGACCCCTCGAGGTCCTGGTTCAGTACGGCGACCTCCGCAGTTAGTGCGGCGGACGCTAGCAGCGAAGCCTGCATATGCATATTGTCATACTTATATTAGACTCCTGCGATAGTATTTGATCCTCTGTCCGGCTTTTCTTTGTGAACACCGAACAAAGCATCAGGGGCTACTGTCTATGCGGAAATATTTCTACTACATTTTAAACACACTTACCTCAAAACCTGTTAGAAGGCTGGCACAGGCTTCAGTTAATCCACTCTTGGCGGACTGAACCTTCTCGATCACCGCACTCATGATAGTGCGGTGCTCCTCGTCGATGGAAGCACTGCAAAGCGCTTCCAGCAGATTGTCCGGTGCCTCTGGATGGACAGAGGTCACCGGCACAGGCATTTTTCCCCCCTTAGAAGGAGGCCGCCTGCCCGAGTCTGGAACCGCTGGAGGGTCCGGCATGGTGTTCGGCTGAGGGCCGAACTCGGAGCTCTCGGGGGCCCCGTCCTCGCGGCTCCCGAAGTCCGGAAGGTCGCCTTGAGGCGCCTCCGGGACTGTCTCCCCTCGATCCGGTGCCTGTTGAGACAACACCTCGGCGTCGTCGGCAGGATAAGGGGAGGTGGCGGTCGGGACTGGATCGCTATCCATGTCCGACGAGCCCAGGGAGTCATCCGATGATACCTCGATATTAGCTCGGGGCGGCCTGCACAATTGTGTTTGGCGTTAGGAAAAGTAGTGCGACAAAGGAATCCTATGGGTAACTTTGGTATCCGAATACTTACGATCTCCCCGGGGGCTTGGCCCTGGGCAACCACTCGTCTTTGCTTTCGTCGGCGGCGGTGGAGCTGTCCGGAAGGAGAGTCCTTCCCTTCTTGGACCCTCCGGCCTCCCCAGTTGGGGCGGCCTTCCTTTTCTTGTCTCCCCCAGTCGGTGGGGGAGCATCTTCTTCCTCTTCCTCGTCTTCAGGGGAAGAGTGCGCCGCAGAGTCATGGGACGGTTAGTCTGACGACGCCTGGCGACGGGAACTCTTTCGAGTTACCTTGGCCTTCTTGGTCTTCTTCGGCACCTTATAAGGGGCCGGAGTCAGCATCTTCGCCAGAAGAGCATCGGCGGGGCCTTCGGGCAAAGGAGCCAGACAGTCGATCTGTCCGGCCATCTTCTGCCAGTCCTGTCAAAGGTCTAGGAGTTTAGATCCCGCGTAGAGTCAATCTACATAAAAAATAAGTATCCTGTGAAAGTTAAAGCAGCTTACCACACTAGCTTGGCGCTTCGCGCTGAATCCGCGATCCTCAATGATAGGGGGAGGGACTTCGGCACTTTTGAACAGCACCCTCCAGGCATCTTCATGAGTCGTGTCGAAGAGCCTGTTCAGAGTACGGTGCTGCGCCGGATTAAACTCCCACAAGGTGAACTCCGTTGTTGGCACGGGAGTATCCGGCGGATGAGCATAACCTGGACTATGTTGACAAGCTTGAGCTTCTTGTCCACCATGTTTTGAATACATATTTGGAGTCCGGTCAGTTCTTTCGAACTACCCCAGGACAGGCCCTTCTCTTTCTAGGAGGTGAGCCGCATGGGGATGCCAGATCAGAACTCGGGGGCCGCTACCCATGCGGGGTCGCACGGCTCGGTGATATAGAACCACCCCGATTGCCACCCCTTTATGGTTTCCACAAAGGAGCCCTCGAGCCATGTTACGTTGGGCATCTTTCCCACCATGGCGCCTCCGCACTCCGCCTGGAGGCCGCCCACCACCTTCGGCTTGACGTTGAAGGTCTTCAGCCATAAGCCGAAGTGGGGCTTGATGCGGAGGAAGGCCTCGCACACGATGATAAACGCCGAGATGTTGAGGATGAAGTTCGGGGCCAGATCATGGAAATCCAGGCCGTAATAAAACATGAGCCCCCGGACGAAGAGATGGAGAGGGAATCCCAGTCCGCGGAGGAAATGGGTGAGGAATACCACCCTCTCATGGGGCCTGGGGTTGGGGATGAGCTGCCCCTCATCTGGGAGCCGATGCGCGATGTCGTCGGGCAGGTATCCGGCTCTCCTCAGTTTCTTGATATCTCCCTCCGTGACGGAGGAGACCATCCACTTGCCTCCCGCTCCGGACATGGTTGGAGAAGGTTGAGATGGAAGTGAGGTCTTGGGCGCTAGAGCTCGAGTGTGCAGGAGCGAATGAGCAAAGGAGGAAGAAGGTGTGGTTAGAAAGGTGAATCCTTATCCCTTTATATGGGCGGACAAAACTAAGCGTCCCCACTTGCCTGGTAAAACTCGCTTATCCCCCAAGCGCCGCAATTGATGGCGCGGTTGGGTTACCCACGCCTGTATTGATGAGAATCCCGTAATAAGGGGACACAATCTCTGATTTGACAAGACATGTCGAAAAACTGCCTCGCGTTATGTGCGGGGCTGGTTAAAAGAAATGGTTCGAATAATCACCGGGCCATGACATAACGTCATTAGATCTGCAAAAATATTATTCTCTCTACGGTGGAATGTGGAACTTATTTTGCAGGGTCGGACACTATCCTCGTATTCAAATTCTTCTGTGATGTATTCGGAGAAGGAACCCGCCTTGCAATGCCGAAGACAATACTGCGCGCCGGACTCATCGTCATTGAAGCCTGGTTCAGGGGCTACTGAGGGAGTCCTGGATTAGGGGGTCTCCGGACAGCCGGACTATCTCCATTGGCCGGACTGTTAGACTATGAAGATACAAGATTGAAGACTTCGTCTCGTGTCCGGATGGGACTCTACTCGGCGTGGAAGGCAAGCTAGGCAATACGTATATGGATATCTCCTCCTTTGTAACCGACCTTGTGTAACCCTAACCCTCTCCGGTGTCTATATAAACCAAAGGCTTTTAGTCCGTAGGACAACAATCACAACATACAATCATACCATAGGCTAGCTCCTAGGGTTTAGCCTCTCTAATCTCGTGGTAGATCTACTCTTGTACTACCCATATCATCAATATTAATCAAGCAGGACGTAGGGTTTTACCTCCATCAAGAGGGCCCGAACCCGAGTAAAACTTCGTGTCCGCTGCCTCCTGTTACCATCCGGCCTAGAGCACAGTTCGGGACCCCCTACCCGAGATCCGCCGGTTTTGACACCGACAGTAAGGACATACTATTTCCCATAACAACTCTAGCGTCACCGAACCTTAAGTTTGTAGACCCTATGGTTTCGGGAACCATGCAGACATGACCGAGAGATCTCTCCGGCCAATAACCAATAGCGGGATCTGGATACCCATATTGGCTCCCACATGTTCCACGATGATCTCATCAGATGAACCACGATGTCGGGGATTCAATCAATCCCGTATACAATTCCCTTTGTCTATCGGTATGTTACTTGCCCGAGATTCGATCGTCGGTATCCCTATACCTTGTTCAATCTCATTACCGGCAAGTCTCTTTACTCGTTCCATAATGCATGATCCCGTGGCTAACTCATTAGTCACATTGAGCTCATTACGATGATGCATTACCGAGTGGGCCCAGAGATGCCTCTCCGTCACACGGAGTGACAAATCCCAGTCTCGATTTGTGCCTTTATAGCCACCCAGTAACTTTTTGACGTTTGGCACACCTAAAGCATTCCTACGGTATCCCGGGAGTTGCACAATCTCATGGTATAAGGAAATGATACTTGACATTAGAAAAGCTTTAGCAGACAAACTATATGATCTTGTGTTATGCTTAGGATTGGGTCTTGTCCATCACATCATTCTACCAATGATGTGATCCCGTTATCAACGACATCCAATGTCCATGGTCAGGAAACCATAACCATCTATTGATCAATGAGCTAGTCAACTAGAGGTTTACTAGGGACATGTTGTGGTCTATGTATTCACACATGTATTACGGTTTCCAGTTAATACAATTATAGCATGAACAATAGACAATTATCATGAACAAGGAAATACAATAATAACCATTTTATTATTGCCTCTAGGGCATATTTCCAACAATCACTCCTGCCCACTATTTGGGGAGAAGCAAAGTTACTCTACTATCCCCGACCCTTAGCACACGGACCCAAGCCGAGAAGCCTAAAGGCAGGGGTAGAACTGTAACTTCCCCTCACATTTCAGACAAATGCGTCTGTAAAACATGGTTCCACTCCCCTCCAAATTCCCCCCGCCCCATTCATACCTCGTGGGCGCCAAATCACCTTCTCCCCGGAAGCTCCCTTCTCCCGAGCCGCGAAACCTCAGCCCCTCCTCCATGGCAACCCCCCACCGCACCAATTTCACAGCCACCCTCCTCCCTAATGCCGGAGACGCTGTCCATTTGCCGTCGTGCACTGGGTCGTGTACCTCTTACTCCGTGCTGCTGGAGCTGCCTCGACGACGGCCGTGTGAACCGTACCAGAGCCGATTCACCCCCGCCGTTGTTCACGGTGCCGGAGCGGCTCCAACTTCGGATCCGTCCAGAGTCCCGGCGCTGTTTCCCCGTAGCCGTCTACCATCGTAACATCATTGTTTCCCTGCCACCGGTCGCCACCGCGACTGCGCCGGCCTCACCGACTCGGTAGATGGACCTGCCTACTTCACCATGCCGCCAGATAGGTCGCACCCTCATCTCAAATCACTTTATTTAGGCATCAGTTGTATGAATTTTTATTCTGGGCCAATTGATTCCCAATGGGAAGCAGCACCCCTCGAGGCGGCGGAGCTCCTAGGCTGCCGGTTGGCTGGTGTCTAACGTAGGGGTGCGGGGCCGCAAGTTCGCCGCGGAAGCACCTCTTAGATGGCTATCTTAGAGTTGCGTGGGTTGAAGGTGCTTCCGCCGCCGGATCTGGATGACGGGGAGTCTTTGTGGATTGGCCCGGGGGCGGCGCAACCACGACAGTGCGGTGGGGCTGGGAGCGGGGTTTTGTCCGGGGCCACAGACGGCAAAGGCAGGCTGCTCTGCCGTTGGTCGCTGGCTCTTCGGGGAAGATTCCTAACAGTGTCAGCCGGGAGGCACAAGACAGCCATCAAGCCATCGGGCGTAGATCGGACAGTACCAAAATAAAATAAAATCGTGTGACCCCAATTTAGTCTTCAGTCAACAGATGTGTGACCACTCTCGTACCTTGCTGTTGATCTCTTAGTGTATTTCTTCATATAAAAGAGATGTGTCGTTCTTAACATTATGCGTTATCTGCATCTTCAGCCACACAGTCTTCCAACTCACCGCAGCTGCTCCAACAAGGGAAGCATACACCAGAAGGGAGCTATAGTCCCCACTCAACAGTTCCTTGCATTGAATGCACGTGCCCGACATGGACAGCCACAACAACTGCAGGGCCATCGACAAGTCAACACATGATGCTCACTCCTATGGATGGCGGCCAGATAGGTTGTACCCTCATCTTACTTGTGTGCAATATTTATGGCTTTGTTATTCATCTAGTAATGGAAAATAGATTATCACATTTCACTGTATATTCATGCTGATCTCTTATGGGTCTTGTTTAGGAGTTAACGTTGTTCCATAGTTCAGCTAAGATACTTGTTCTTTAGGTAACGCTGTTCCATAGTTATCATCCATCAGCCAATGCTATCCCACAGGCTGGTGATTATAGTATTATACCACTTCTAGTATTACCTATGTTGTTCTTTAATACTTTTGTGTACCATCTAGTTAATCTCGAGTACAAACGATACATATTATGTAGCTTTCATCAGTGTTCTCCCTTTAGTTTTTGAGACATGTTGCTGCTAGTTAACCCCAGTCGTACTATTTATGTCATCTCCTACATACACTCGTTACATAAATCTAACTACTAGTTGTCTTCCATGCATGTCAGATATAATTGCACACACTGATATATCCACAAGAACCTCACGAAGCAATGTAAAGGCCAATAGACTTGATGTCAATGATACCCAATATGATGGAACATGTAAAGGCAGTTCTTCAGAAGACTTGCAGAAAGATGTTGAATCCTCTTCACCCCACAAGGTCCTTGCTCTAACTTAGCCCGTGATATGGGTACAACATGCATATAATGTCCTGGAGTGTATCTACTCTGTTGCAATGCCATGTGCTTAGCATGGTGATCATGCATGTAAATATGTCATGCCTTCATGTTTTTCAGTACCTATTCCATTCATGATAACATGTTTTCAAATTCAAGTACTGTCATTCTACTCTATCACAATGCCATCTACTTAATTTGAACATCATGCTTCTGAATATCTTATGCATTGTTATTCATCAGTATGTACTTCATCTGTCTACCATACCATGTTTTTTACATTGAAGTGTTGTTCTAGTGCTCTGTTGCAATGCCATCTTAGTTTCCCAATCATACACGTGTATGTTGCCTTAGTTTTTTCTGTACGTATTCCGCTAGCATACAGTTTTACATTCAACTCGTGTTTTTTTACTGTGTTGTCCTGTCGTATCCCTAGCTCTTACACCATACTCCCTCCGTCCGGATTACATGTTGTCGAAATGGATAAAAAAGGATGTATCTAGAACTGAAATATGCCTAGACCCATCCATTTTTTCCAGATGGAGGGAATACATGTCAATATGTCATGCCTTTCTATTCTTCAGTACGTATTCCATCTCTCTACTGTAGCATGTTTTATAATTGAAGCACCATTCTTCTATAGAAGGCACGCAAGGGGAAGACGACTATGTTAAAATCTGAAGGGTTACAAACCAGGTCTTTGCAAAAGATCCAAACGCCAGGAGATAATAAACCAACTCCAGTTTTTATAGATACTGCTCCATCATAGAGAAACCCAACTCCTACTGATAATAAGCAGATTCCAGTGGCCAAAGAACTAGTCCGCTCCAGTCCAGCAAAAATATGTCAACTCCATTCTAAGAAGCGTGTGCGTATCCTTGAATCATGAAATTTTATAGCATGCTGATCATATTTTCTACATGTTTCTTACCCATCTCTCTTTTAGAAAATAAGCTTAACAGATAGAAGAATTTATGCACTAGTATCGTCTGTGAGGAAAGATTCTTGCGGGAATTCTTTGTGCTCCAATGCAGATGTAAGTACCTATTGTATATCACTATATTTTTACATCAGCATGTATTTTGTTAATCAGCGTGAATCCAATCTTTATCTGATCTAAATTTAGTTGTAGCAAAATGCATGATTAAAGGCCACAATGTTGATTTTTGTAAGGAAAACTGCCTGGTAGTTTTGCATCCTGAGCTGCATGAGTGTACTATCTCATATCAGTGGGTTTGATCACTTTGGTTCTGCAGTGGGTTTTCAGTGTTTTTTTTACTGTGTTGTCCTGTCGTATCCCTAGCTCTTACATCATACTCCCTCTGTCCGGATTACATGTCGCAGAAATGGATAAAACTAGATGTATCTAGAACTGCAATACGCCTAGACCCATCCATTAATTTCTGGATGAAGGGAATACATGTCAATATGTCATGCCTTTCTATTCTTCGGTACCTATTCCATCTCTGTTGTAGCATGTTTTATAATTGAAGCACCATTCTTCTATATAAGGCATGCAAGGGGAAGACGACTATGTTAGAATCTGAAGGGTTACACACCAGGTCTTTGCAAAAGGTCCAAATGCCAGGAGATAATAAACCAACTCCATTTTCCATAGATACTGCTCCAGCACAAAGAAACCCAACTCCTACTGATAATAAGCAGATTCCAGTGGCCAAAGAACTAGTCCGCTCCAGTCCAGCAAAAGAATGTCAACTCCATTCTAAGAAGCGTGTGCGTATCCTCGCATCATGAAATTTTATAGCATTCCGATCATATTTTCTACATGTTTCCTACCCATCTCTCTTTTATAAAATAAGGTTAAATGATAGAAGACTTCCTTCATTGGGATTGTATTCGAGGAAAATATCTTCTGGGAATTCTCTGTGCTCCAATGCTGATGTAAGTACATGTTCTATATCACTATGTTTTTACATTGGCATGCATTTTGTTAACTGGCGTGAATCCATCCTTTATCTGATCTAAAATTAGTTGTAGCAAAATGTTAAAGGCGCCAATGTTGATTTTTGTAAAGAAAACAGCCTGGTAGTTTTGGATACTGAGCTGCATGAGTGTACTATCTCATATCATGCACATTACTGAATTGTAGTGCTGCTCTGGTTGCCCATTCATTCATTGTGTCAATGTTGCTTTCGTATTACCTTACCTGGCTGATGATAGCCGTGCCATATTGTGTTAATTTCGTGTTGGCTAGTTGCCCAAACGTTCGTTGTGCCAATGTTGTTTTCCTATTATCTGACTTGGCCAATGATAGCAATTCTAGTGTCTTAATTTGGTGCAGGCTGCTGAAGATAAGAAGACAAACTCTGAAAACAGCAAGGTATTCTTTCCAACAAATCTAGGCCAGGTAATATGGCAATAACTCATGATTAATCTGTTTGGTTCCCCTCCTAATTTATGTTATGATGAAGTGGTCGAGACACTCTCCACTATCAATAATACAAGCCTGCCAAAATCGCCATCTAAATCTGTTGAGTATCCTCTGTCTCGAATGCAACGGAAAAATGTATGTTCGTGAACCAATTAATGGCTGAAGGAATGATGGAAATGGTGGAGGAATCAGAGGTGCAGAGTCGTGTGACACAACAACTGGTCAATGTTTTCAGAGACAGTGTAGCAAAGCAGCAAGAAATTGCCCACATGCTTATGGGCGTCATCCATGCTGAGGTTGCGGATTGTGACGTTGTAGATCGTTAGGTTCTGTTCATTAATCTGCACTGGCATCAATCTTTGATTGCCCAGTGGATGTAATTTCCTGTAATATATGCTGGATGTGCAATGTTTTTTCCTGTATGTCGTACCTTTACTTGATCGGTTTTGGTCATGTGCATAATTGCTCATTGTAATGGGCTCAAATTATCTAATTTGGCCTAAAGACATGTACGAACTTTAGTGGGCCCATTAAGTTAATGGGACATTACCAGGCTGAAAGTTAATGGTCGGCCCTCTTAACTCCGGGGTCGTCAACAGGTCGACATCAAAGCAGGCAACAGGTGCGCCCAATTGATTTCACAGGGCCGTTAACAGGCCGTTACTAAGTTCGGGCTACATATGGCCCAACAATACTGTGGGCCTTTAGCAAGCCGAAAGAGACAGCGGGCTTGTACTGGACCATGAAGAGCATGAGCCGCTAAGAGGCCGAAATTCAGGTCGTATTGTAAATGGCCCAACTAGGTTGTGGGCCTTTAGCAGGCCGAAAGAGAAACCGGGCTGGTATTGGACCATGAAGGGCATGGGCCGTTAAAAGGCCAAAACTCAGGTCCGACTACAAATGGCCCAACAGATATATGGGCCGTCAACAGGCCGAAATACACACCGGGCCGGAAATTGGCCCAACACTTAAATGGGTCGTTAAAAGGCCGAAACTCAGGTCCGACTACAAATGGTCCAACTCATTTATGGGTCATCAACAGGCTGAAAGACACACCGGGCCGGAAATTAGCCCAACATTTAAATGGGTCGCTAAAAGGCCGAACGATGTACATCGTGACAATTGGCCCATCCACCGAATGGGCCGTTAACATGCCGAAATATCATCGGGCCGATATTGAGCCCAAATATATAGCGGGCTATTAACGGGCTCGAACTGACGATGGGCTGCAATGGTGCCAAATCTTTAACGGGCCATTGACGGGCCAAATTGGCACATCTCGTATGGGCCGTGGGCTTAAATGGACCTGACACGAGTAGGCCTTATATGGGCCGGCCTGCTAAATTTTTATGGGCCGGACTTTTTCACCGGAATGGGCCATTGTTGGGTTGTGCCACGTGTCGATCTATCATAGGCGCCTCCTGTCCAATGAGTGGATGCCATCTGTCCCAACGGTGAGGCAACACGTGTTTCCTCCAGCCAGTGATGATTTTACACGTGGAAAATCCCCATTGGTCCAGGCTGTTAACGGGTTATCGGATCCAAAACCGGACCCAATAGCTTAACGGCGTTCCGTTACGGTGGATGCCACGTGTCGGTCACCCCTGACGAAAGCACTTCTGTGACACACGATTTATCGTCATGGAACTGGACACTTCCGTGATGATAATTTTGGTAATGTCATGGAACACTTCTACGACAACACAGGTATGACTATCGTGATTCTGTCATAAAATTGTCATGGATGTACATGCATGACAAAAAGCGCGACCTACTGTGACAAACACGTATCATCACGGAAGTGTATTTTTTTGTAGTGTCCACTGGTCCGAGTTCTACGCCGGTTCTCATGTTGTTATTGCCTAAAAATAAATTTGGGATCCAAGTGAGCTAAAGGGTGAGAAAACCTTACTTTCCAGGTCACTCGTCCAATTTTCTGTCTTGGCAAAGGCTCTGAGTCGGAGGAAATAATAGTTACCTCGTCATCACCCGCCTGGCTGGCTTTCGTGTCATCCTGATAGCAATCAGTGTCAATAAGATAGTTTTAAAAAGAGCCAAGGGAATCAAGGTCTACCTCTGACTCGTCATCTTCGTCCAAGTTCAACATGTCAGAGGCAGTGGGTTTATTTTTATTTCTCTTCTCGTCTTTGGTCTTAGCCCTGGCCTTCTTAGCGGCTTTTTCATCATATTTCTTCTTCCAAAAGGTGGATCCAGCCTGCAAAAATTACAATAAATGTTGGGGATTCATACGTCCATTTTGCATTATGCTTTTATATCGATATTTATTGCATTATGGGCTATTATTACACATTATGTCACAATACTTATGCCTATTCTCTCTTATTTTACGAGGTCTACATGAAGAGGGAGAATGCCGGTAGCTAGGATTCTGGGCTGGAAAAGGAGCAAATATTAGAGACCTATTCTGCACAGCTCCAAAAGTCCTGAAACTTCACGGAAGATGTTTTCAGAATATATAAAAAATACTCAGCGAAAGATATTCACCAGGGGGGCACACCCTGCCCACGAGGGTGGGGGCGCGCCCCCCTACCTCGTGGGCCCCCTGGTGGCCCTCCGGTGGCCATCTTCTGCTATATGTAGTCTTTCGATGGGAAAAAATAGTAAGCCATCTTCTCGGACGAAACTCCGCCGCCACGAGGCGGATCCAATCTAGGGCTCCGGCAGAGCTGTTCTGCCAGGGAAACTTCCCTCCCGGAGGGGGAAACCATCGCCATCACCATCACCAATGCTCCTCTCATCGGGAGAGGGCAATCTCCATCAACATATTCATCAGCACCATCTCCTCTCAAAACCCTAGTTCATCTCTTTTATCCAATTCTTGTCTCCAAGTCCGGAATTGGTGCTAGTAGGTTGCTAGTAGTGTTAATTACTCCTTGTAGTTGATGCTAGTTGGTTTAATTGGTGGAAGATCATATGTTCAGATCCTATATGCATATCAATACCCCTCTGATTATGAATATGAATATGCTTTGTGAGTACTTACGTTTGTTCCTGAGGACATGGGAGAAGTCTTGCTATTAGTAGTCATGTGAATTTGGTATTCGTTTGATATTTTGATGAGATGTATGTTGTCTCTCCTCTAGTGGTGTTATGTGAACACCGACTACATGACACTTCACCATTATTTGGGCCTAGAGGAAGGCATTGGGAATTAATAAGTAGATGATGGGTTGCTAGAGTGACAGAAGCTTAAACCCTAGTTTATGCGTTGCTTCGTAAGGGGCTGATTTGGATCCATATGTTTCATGCTATGGTTAGGTTTACCTTAATACTTTTGTTGTAGTTGCGGATGCTTGCAATAGAGGTTAATCATAAGTGGGATGCTTGTCCAATTAAGGACAGTACCCAAGCACCGGTCCACCCACATACCAAATTATCAAAGTACCGAGTGCGAATCATATGAGCGTGATGAAAACTAGCTTGATGATATTCCCATGTGTCCTTGGGAGCGCTTTTCTCTATATAAGATTTTGTCCAGGCTTGTCCTTTGCTACAAAAAGGATTGGGCCACCTTGCTGCACTTTATTTACTTTTGTTACTTGTTGCTCGTTACAAATTATCCTATCACAAAACTATCTCTTACCACTTGTTTCAGTACTTGCAGAGAATACCTTGCTGGAAACTGCTTATCATTTCCTTCTGCTCCTCGTTGGGTTCGACACTCTTACTTATCGAAAGGACTACGATAGATCCCCTATACTTGTGGGTCATCAGGGATTTGCAACTTATATGAACAATGAAGAGAAGTATATAAACCGGAGAGGCTTACATCTGGTGCTGGGTTATGCGTGCACAAGGGATTCAACCCCACTTTGTTGCAGCTATCCAAACTTTCATTGAGAAGAGTTTTGTTCATATCATTGATGGCCTTGTCAGACAAACATGTTGAGTTGTAACGCAGTGGCTCTTTGGCATCACCAGTATATGTGCACATTAAATCGGACCGGCGGCTTAAAGGTATGATCCTCCAGGCTACCCAGCATCGAACCAGGTCGACCCCAGTTAATCCATTGGCCAATAAAGCTCTAACCTTTGAAAAGGTGGGCACAAGTTTGGCTCATTCAGCAATGGTAAGACGTTCGGGGAGAGGGTGCTTTGGGTTGAGCCGTTGATCACGAAAGCCTGGCAAGGTGTTTTCATCAGCAGGAGAAGTATCTTTGCAATAGAACCAGGTTTGATTCCAATCCTTGGGATGACTTGGAAGCCGAGCATAAGGAAAAATGGCGTCTCTTCGTCGCTGAATTGAGATCCCTCCAAGCTCCTGGCTGGGCCCATCAGTGAATTCATTTTGGCGGTTCAAATAAAAATACTCTCTAAAGAGTTCAACACTGGGTTCTTCCTGAATATATACTTCACAGAAGACTTGTAAATTGCAGATATTTGAAATGGAATTGGGTCCGATATCTTGAGGATGAAGTTGCAAAAAATGTAGAACATCACGGGAGAATTTTGACCCGGGCAGTGAGAAGCCCCGGTTCATGTGATCAGTGAAAACAATAACTTCATCGCCCTGCGACTGAGGTCTGACTTCATCCGGTTTTGGAGCATGCCAATGAATAACATTCTTTGCCAGTAAGATGCCAATTTTGACATAATCCTAGAGTATCTCTTCAGTAATGATGGACGGGTCCCAGTAGCATGATGTGATTGTCTTAGTCATGATGGGGTGCACGGCCTACACAAGGCAATTCAAGATGTTATTGAACCGGTAGATATTTGGCGGGTTACAAGTTATCGTTTAAACCTTGTTAAAGGGCTAATGGCTAGGGAAATACAGTTCAGAATATGTAGTTTTTAAACCAGAGAACTGAATTATGAGGATGAATAAGCAAGCATGGTTAAGCAGGAAGGATATTGCTAGATTATTAACTTTGAGGCCTATGATGGCTGCTTAAACGGGGCCTAATGTGGTATGATGGGTCACGGTTTATGGTATAAGCCGCCATGGCAGTTATGGTGCTTCAAATCTATTAGTGAAAATTTTGCTACGTGATGGATAAACAGATTTTACAAGTTGGAGCTATAATTTTGGATCTACGGTAGTGCAAAAAAGCAGTAAATTCTAAAACCTACGTTGGCGGCAACAGAAAAGTTTGGGTGCTCTGATGAGGTCTTCTGTGGAAAGATGCTATCCTAATGATAAAAATGAACGCTAAACTACTACCGTGCAAGGTTCATGACCTATTTCAGATTAAAAGTTGCTTGAGTTGAAGGAGAAAATGAAGAACGACGAAGAACACCGATGAACAGAAGAAACCCTAATGCAGATCTAAGATAAAAAGAGAGGGGCACTTAAAGGTGATGAGGAGCAGCGGTGGTGCGCTGGAGTTCTCTGGTCTGGTCAGGTCGATGCAGCGGCCTGAGTTGGTGCAGCGGTTGGAGGTCGTGTCGGCGGAGCTCGAGCGACAGAAGAGACGTGAGAGGAAGACGAAGGCGAGGAGGCAAGGGGGGAATGATAAAAGACCCCCGTCCCTATTTATAAGAGGGTGGATACAAGGCATGCGCGGGAATCGAGGAGGCCGAAATCATCATATGGCTACATGGACGCCTCTATTTTTAGGATGGTTATTAAGATAAGGACCAGTTAAAGATATTCTGGGCCTCGTGCGAAATTAATGCAAAATGACGTCATGGAGGTTTAAGAAGATTCTGTGAGTTGACGTCATGGCGGGTTACAACAAAATTATCAAACAAGCGATGCAAGATTTTGACAAGTCAGGTATTGAAGATTGATATGAACAAGTTCAAAACAACCTGGGGCCTAATGTTGGGGATATAACTATTGGGTATGAACCGCCCAGGAGGGGCCGGGTCATACCATGGGAGACTTATCAATGAAGATGGCGGCTCATACAAGCCCATTGACGGCCCAAGACCCAGAGGCGACTTGAGGCCCAAGAGGATGAAGCGCCACACATGAATAACTTGTATTGTAAGACAAGATTAGTTAGTCACCGAGCCGGACACGTGTATGAGCCGACCGGGACTCTATAAGCCGTTGGGCGTCAACCTATGTATATAAAGGGATGACCCGACGGCGGGTTAAGGACAGAAAAAACAACAGATCAAGAGCTAGGACAAGCATATTCGCTCCCTGGTAATCGAAAACCAAGAAATACAACCCCAAACTAGAGTATGCCTTTACCTCCACTGCGAGGGGCCAGACCAGTATAAACTCTCTGTGCCCTTTGTCCCGGTTAACACCTTTAAGCTAACCTAGTTCCGATGGCTCCATGACTAAGTCCTTCCGCTAGGACATCTGTCGTGTCAAGTCCACAACATCAAGTGTAACTTGGCTAAGAGAATCATTAGTGGAATCAAGAGAACTACTAGAAAAAACAATATTGGATTTAACATGATTATTATTACTACTAGAAGAAGAATCCTTTTTGCTCTTGTTGCTAGATTTTACTTGTGGCATGTAGGTAGACGAGAGTAAACGCTTGGCAATGTAAGAAGAACTCTTCTTACGAAGATCATCATTGATTGCTTTTAAGAACCCATGCTCTTGCTCTAGATTGAGCTTTTCAAAGTGTAGCTTCTCATGAGTCTTTAAAAGCTCTTGATGATCCTCTAAGGTAGTTTCATGAGCTAACTTAGCAGTGTTTAGTTCTTTAGTTAGACGATCAATCTCGTTATTATCATTGTCATTCGTTTCATCTTGATTATCATGATTAATAGCAACTTCATCATAGTTTTCATCACTAGAGTTGTCAACAAGTAAATCATCATCACCTAGCAAATCATCCTCATCACTATTGAAATCAACATACTCGGGGTGTGATACCTTGGGGCCTTTAGCCATGAAGCATCTTCCAATCCCTTCATTTGGTGAGTTAAATATGTCGTAAGAGTTGGATGACACAAGTGCAAGACCGGCAACACCTTCATCTTAAGTATATTCGGAGTCAGAGTGATAGCTTCTCTCGGAGTAATTGTCGGAGTCGGAACTGGATACCCATTCACCAACATGAGCTTGATGTCCTCATCTTGTGTAGCTCTTTGATGACTTGTCCTTCCTTTCCGAATCCTTGCTTCTGTGAGAGGGTCTTCGTTCATAACGATCATCTCTACTCCTTCTCTCTCTCTTGGTGGTGGTTCCTCTCTTTTACTTCTCCTTTTAGGTTAGTCTTCTCTTATTTTGTCGAGAGCCGTACACTCACTAGAGTAGTGTCCGGGTCTTCCACAATTGTAGCAATTGCGATCATGAACAGAAGATCTTTTGTCATTGTAGGACCTTGACTTGGAACTTCTCTCTTTGCTTCTACTCTTGTAGAACTTGTTGAAGTTCTTCACCAATAGGCTCAATTATTCATTGAAGACTTGTTTCTCACTTGATGTTGTAGGAGCATCACATGAGGCTTTGTAAGCACCACTAGACTTGTTGTGAAGCTCTTCCTTATCCTTGAGTGGGATCTCATGAGCAACAATTCTACCAATGACTTCCGTTGGCTTGAGATCTTTGTAATTGGGCATCATTTGGATCAAGGCAGAGACGGTATCATATTTTCCATCCAAGGATCTTAGGATCTTCTTGATGATGAATCTGTCGGTCATCTCTTCACTTCCTAGGATGGCAATCTCATTTGTGAGGAGAGCAAGCCTAGAATACATTTCAGCGACTCCTTCACCATCCTTCATTTTGAATTTGTAAAGTTGACTTTGAAGCACATCCAATTTGGATTCCTTGACGGACTCGGTACCTTCGTGCATATCAACCAAAGTATCCCAAATTTCCTTCGCATTCTCAAGGTGACTGATTTTGTTGAATTCTTCAGGGCACAGTCCGTTGACGAGAATATCGCAAGCTTGAGCATTATATTGCAACATCTTCAATTCTTCCGCGATCGCTTCATGATTCGGTTCTCTTCCATCTTCGAAGAATTCACCTTGCAAACCAATACACACAATAGCCCAAATGGTGGGGTTATGTCCAAGAATATGTGTTTTCATCTTATGCTTCTAACTAGCAAAATTAGTACCATCAAAGTAAGGATCTCTACAGTGGAAATTTCCCTCCCTAGACGCCATACTCTCCTAGGTTGTGAAACCAAGGCTATGATCACCAAAGTTATGGAAATCAAGGCAAATGGAGACCAAAGCTCTTATACCACTTGTAGGATCAAAAGTAGGTCTAGAGGGGGGGGGGTGATTAGACTACTTGACCAGATAAAAATCTAGCGTTTTCCCAATTTTAAGTCTTGGCAGATTTTAGCAACTTAGCAAAAGTCAAGCGATCAACCTATACATGCAATTCTAAGAGTGTAGCAGCGGAAAGTAAAACATTGCATATGAAGGTACAGGGAAGGGTTTGGAGAAGGCAAATGCAATGTAGACACGGAGATTTTTGGCGTGGTTCCGATAGGTGGTGCTATGGTACGTCCATGTTGATGGAGACTTCAACCCACGAAGGGTAACGGTTGCGCGAGTCCATGGAGGGCTCCACCCATGAAGGGTCCACGAAGAAGCAACCCTGTCTATCACACCATGGCCATCGCACACGAAGGACTTGCCTCACTTGAGTAGATCTTCACGAAGTAGGCGATCTCCTTGCCCTTACAAACTCCTTGGTTCAACTCCCCAATCTTGTCAGAGGCTCCCAAGGGACACCTAACCAATCTAAGAGGCACCACTCTCCAAAAGGTGATAGATGGTGTGATGATGATGAACTCATTGCTCTTGTGATTCAAATGACAGTCTCCCCAACACTCAGCTCTCTCTCATAGATTTGACTATGGTGGAAAGATGATTTGAGTGGAAAGCAACTTGGGGAAGGCTAGAGATCAAGATTCTTGTGGTTGGATTGGAATGTCTTGGTCTGAACACATGAGTAGGTGGTTCTCTCTCAGAAAATGAGTAGTGGAAGTGTAGGCACGTTCTGATGGCCCTCTCTTGAATAGAGAAGGGGTGGAGGGGTATATACAGCCTCCAAACAAAATCCAACCGTTACACACATTTGACCCAACTCGTTCAGACCGAATAGGTGAACCCGGTGAGACCGATTCAGTTCAAAATGTGAATGTTAGGAATCTCGGTGGACCAATATGATCAACTCGTTGCGACTAGTGTGGTAGGGTTAGGGAAAAACCTCATCTTAGTGTGACCGATTGCATGAACTCGGTGAGACCGATTTCAGCAATGAGTAAACAGAGAGTTGGTTGATACGTCTCAAACAAATATATAATTTATGAAGTATTCATGCTAATATATTATCATTCTTGGATGTTTTACAATCATTTTATAGCAACTTTATATCATTTTTTGGGAATAACCTATTGACCTAGTGCCCAGTGTCAGTTGCTGTTTTTGCTTGCTTTTTACATCACAGGAAATCAATATCAAACAGAGTCCAAACACCGCGAAACTTTTTTGGATTTTTATGGACCATAAGACCACCAATGGGCCTAAGCAGCACCTGGGGGGTGCCCCGAGGGGGCACAACCTACCAGGGCATGCCTGGGGGCCCAAGCGCACCCTGGTGGGTTGTGCCCACCTCGGTGGCCTCCCATACCCCCTCTTTACCCTATAAATTCCCAAATATTCCAAAAAAACCCTTGGGGGAAACCCTAGATCAGAAGTTCAGCCGCCGCAAGGCTCTGTAGCCACGAGAAACCAATCTAGACCCCGTTCCGGCACCCTGCCGGAGAGGGGAATCATCACCGGTGGCCATCTTCATCATCCCGACGGCCACCACGATGAGGAGGGAGTAGTCCACCCTCGGGGTTGAGGGTTTGTGCTAGTAGCTATGTGTTTAATCTCTCTCTCTCATGTTCTTGAGATGTCATGATCTTGATGTATCACGGGCTTTGCTAATATAGTTGGATCATATGGTGTCTTCCCCTCTCTATCTTGTTGTGATGAATTGATCTTTTCCCTTTGAGATTTTGTTGTTATCGGATTGAATACTTTTATGGATTTGAGAGCACTTGACATATGTCTTGCATATGAATACTCGTGGTGACAATGGGGTATCATATTGATTCACTTGATATGTGGTTTGGCATTCAACTCACGGATTCCCGCGGTGACATTGTGGTAATCTATGCATAGGGGTTGATGCACGTTCTCGTCCTTTGTTTCTTCGGTAGAAATCTTGGGGCACTCTTTGAGGTTCTTTGTGTTGGATTGAGTATTATGAATCTGAAATTATTTGGTGTTATTTTAGTACGAACTCTTGGATAGATCGATCAGAAAGAATAGCTTCGAGGTGGTTTCATACCCTACAAATGATTTTCTTCATATGTTCTCCGCTAGATAGGAACTTTGTAGTGATTCTTCGTTGCACGTTGAGGCGTGGTTATATGATCCAATTATATTAGCACTGTTCAGAGATTGCACCAGCGAAAGTATGACCCTAGGCCTCATTTTCAAGCATTGCAATACCGTTTTTGTGCCCGTTTTCTATTTTCTACCTTGCTGTTTCTATTTATTCAGATTATAAAAATATATTTCTACCACCCATATTACACTTTTATCACCATCTCTACGCCAAACTAGTGCACCAATACAATTTTCCATTGTATTGGGTGTGTTGGGGACACAAGATATTTCTTGTATTTGATTGTAGGGTTGTTTGAGAGAGACCATCTTCATCCTACACCTCCCACGGATTGATAAACCTTAGGTCACCCACTTGAGGGAAAATTGCAACTATCCTACAAAACTCTGCGCTTGGAGGCCCATGTAACATCCCAAATTTTTAATTTGGAATGTTATACGTAGATCATTCTTGCATATCATATTTTATTTGCTTTTCGTCTCGCGATCCTCGAAATCCTAAGCAACTCAAGGACCCTCGGAGAGAGTTGGGGATTTCCCCAGTTTTCAAATTTGATTTTATCAAATTTTGAAACGAGGATTTTGGTTTTAATTATTTTTCTCTCGGAAAATATTTCGTATTAAAATATATGAGAGGAGATAATATGACTTCTCCAAGATAATTGAAATATTGGAGGAAAAATATTAAAATCAAATATTTGTTTTATTTGGATTTTATTGCAATTTTGTTTGCATTAGAAAATTGCACGTTTTCAAAATTGCATTTTAGGGCCAAGAAAAAGTTCATCTCGTTCTAAATATTTTATTTAGACGGTGAAAATTTACTTTGGCATTTATAGATTTTTATTTATTTTTCTAGGATTTAATTTCCGTCGGTGAAATAAATTAAAAAAAAAGTTTCCGCGCCCGACTGGGCCTAAGGCCCAGCCGAGCCAGGCTGCCGCCGCCGCCGCTCGGACCGAAGTCCGAGTCGGATTCCGCCGCGCCGTGCCCCCTCCTCCAAGTCGCCGCCCCCCCCCCCCCCGAGCCCAACACCACACCACCCCCACCACCAACCCCGCCGCCCCGCAGCCACCGCCGCCCGTGCTAGCCGCCGCCACCGCCGCTTGCCGCCACCGCCCCGCCTCGCCGGAGCCCCTTGATAACCCACAAGTATATGGGATCGCAACAGCTTTCGAGGTAGAGTATTCAACCCAAATTTATTGATTCAACACAAGGGGAGCGAAAGAATACTCTCAAGTATTAGCAGTTGAGTTGTCAATTCAACCACACCTGGAAAGTTAGTATCTGCAGCAAAGTGTTTAGTAGCAAAGTAATATGATAGTGGTGGTAGCAGCAACAAATGTAAAGACAGCAAAAGTAATGTTTTTGGTATTTTGTAGTGATTGTAACAGTAGTAGCTGGAAAGTAAAATAAGCGAGAACCAGTATATGGAAAACTCGCAGGCACCGGATCAGTGATGGATAATTATGTCGGATGCGGTTCATCATGTAACAGTCATAACATAGGGTGACTCAGAACTAGCTCCAATTCATCAATGTAATGTAGGCATGTATTCCGTATATAGTCATACGTGCTTATGGAAAAGAGCTTGGATGACATCTTTTGTCCTACCCTCCTGTGGCAGCGGGGTCCTATTGGAAACTAAGGGATATTAAGGCCTCCTTTTAATAGAGAACCGGAACAAAGCATTAGCACATAGTGAATACATGAACTCCTCAAACTATGGTCATCACCGGGAGTGGTCCCGATTATTGTCACTTCGGGGTTGCTGGATCATAACACATAGTAGGTGACTATAGACTTGCAAGATAGGATCAAGAACTCACATATATTCATGAAAACAATATAGGTCCAGATCTGAAATCATGGCACTCGGGCCCTAGTGACAAGCATTAAGCATAGCAAAGTCATAGCAACATCAATCTCAGAACATAAAGGATACTAGGGATCAAACCCTAACAAAACTAACTTGATTACATGATAAATCTCATCCAACCCATCACCGTCCAGCAAGCCTACGATGGAATTACTCATGCACGGCGGTGAGCATCATGAAATTGGTGATGGAGGATGGTTGATGATGACGACGGCGATGAATCCCCCTCTCCGGAGCCCCAAACGGACTCCAGATCAGCCCTCCCGAGAGGTTTTAGGGCTTGGCGGCGGCTCCGTATCGTAAAACGCGATGATTTCTTCTCTCTGATTTTTTTCTCTCCGAAAGCAAATATATAGAGTTGGAGTTAGCGTTGGAGGGTTTCCAGGGGCCCACGAGGTAGGGGGCGCACCCTAGGGGGGCCGCCCCCCACCTCGTGAGAAGGGTGTGGGACCCCTGGTCTTCATCTTTGGTGAGGATTTTTTATTGTTTTTTCTAAGATGTTTTGTGGAGTTTCAGGTCATTCCAAGAATATTTGTTTTCTGCACATAAAACAACACCATGGCAATTCTGCTGAAAACAATGTCAGTCCGGGTTAGTTCCATTCAAATCATACAAGTTAGAGTCCAAAACAAGGGAAAAAGTGTTTGGAAAAGTAGATACGACGGAGACGTATCAAATCCCCCAAGCTTAAACCCTTGATTGTCCTCAAGCAATTCAGTTGACAAACTGAAAGAAAGAAAGAAAAACTTTTACAAACTCTATTTACTCTTGTTGTTGTAACTATGTCAAGCCAGCATTCAAGTTTTCAGCATAGATCATAACTAAGCACACATGCAATAATTCTCAGGTCTCATAATTACGCATATCAATAGCATAATCAACTAGCAAGTCATAATAATAAATCTCGGATGACAACACTTTCTCAAAACAATCATAATATGATATAACAAGATGGTATCTCGCTAGCCCTTTCTGAGACCACAAAACATAAATGCAGAGCACCTTTAAAGATCAAGGACTGACTAGACATTGTAATTCATGGTAAAAGAGATCCAATCATAGTCATACCCAATATAAATTAACAGTGATGAATGCAAATGACGACTGTGCTCTCCAGCTAGTGCTTTTTTAATAAGAGGGTGATGACTCAACATAAAAGTAAATGGATAGGCCCTTCGCAGAGGGAAGCAGGGATTTGTAGAGGTGCCAGGGCTCGGTTTTGCAATAGAGATAAATTGTATTTTGAGCGGTATACTTTCATTATCAATGTAACAACTAAGAGATGGCGATATCTTCCATGCTAAACACATTATAGGTGGTTCCCAAACAGAATGGTAAAGTTTATACTCCCCCTCCACCAACAAGCATCAATCCATGGCTTGCTCGAAACAATGAGTGCCTCCAACACACATCAGGTCCCAGGGGGAGTTTTGTTTGCAATTAATTTTGATTTAGTTTGCATAAAGCATGGGACTGGGCATCCCGGTGACCAGCCATTTTATCGTGAGTGAGGAGCGGAGTCCACTCCTCTTGAGAATAACCCGCCTAACATGGAAGATAAGGACAGCCTTTGTTGATACATGAGCTATTCGAGCATACAAAACAGAATGTTTATTTGAAGATTTAGAATTTGGCACATACAAATTTACGTGGAATGGCAGGTAGATACCGCATATAGGAAGGTATAGTGGACTCATCTGGAATAACTTTGGGGTTTAAAGGATTGGATGCACAAGCAGTATTCCCGCTTAGTACAAGTGAAGGCTAGCAAAAGACTAGGAAGCGACCAACTAGAGAGCGACAACAGCCATGTACATGCATTAAAATTAATAAACATTGGATGCAAGCATGAGTAGGATATAATCCACCATGAACATAAATATCGTGAAGGCTATGTTGATTTGTTTCAACTACATGCGTGAACATGTCCCAAGTCAAGTCACTTAAATCATTCAAAAGAGGATACCACCCCATCATACCACATCATAATCATCTCAATAGCATGTTGGCACACAAGGTAAATCATTATAGCTCATAGCTAATCAAGCATGGCACAAGCAACTCTGATCTCTAATTGTTATTGCAAACATGTTTATTCATAATAAGCTGAATCAAGAACGACGGGCTCATCATATTTACAAAAACAAAAGAGGTTGAGTTCATACCAGCTTTTCTCATCTCAGTCAGTCCATCATATATGATCATAATTGCCTTTCACTTGCATGACCGAACGGTGTGAATAATAATAAGAGTGCACGTGCATTGGACTAAGCTGGAATCTGCAAGCATTCAATAAACAGGAGAAGACAAGGTAATATGGGCTCTTGGTTAAATCAAAAATAATGCATATAAGAGGCACTTCAAGAATTTAATTATCTTCTCCTACTGGCCCTCAAATAAAAGAAAAGAAATAAAACTATTTACATGGGAAAGCTCCCAACAAGCAAAAGAAGAACGGGAAATATTTTTGGATTTTTCTTTTTAATTATTACTACTACAGCAGAAAAATAAACTACTATTATTTTTTTGTTTTTTCTTAAGGTTTAACAGACAAACAAGAAGAAAGCAGGAAAAAGAAAATAAACTAGCATGGATATTACAGTGAAAAAGTATGAGCACCGGCATCTAGCAATGAGTGTGTGTGAGCATAAATGTAATGTCGGTGAGAAATACGTACTCCCCCAAGCTTAGGATTTTGGCCTAAGTTGGTCTATGGCCACGGCTGGCCTGGCGGATACCCGTAATAATGGTTGTTGGGGTCGTACTATGATGAGGAGGAATAGTTGGGATCATACTGATGTGCAGCGGTTATCGCTTGTTGTGCTGCAGCGTGGAGTCGAGCTGCCTCTACTCTCCTCTCGTACCCTTCTGCCTCCTCTCTGGTAATAACATATCTTCCTTTTATCTGTGAATCAAAGAAGGCAGGAGCAGGGAGAGTAATACAGAAAACACGTCGTTTATCAAAAATTAAGCGCTACAAGAGAGGTGATTCAGGCCTCTCGACAAACTGGTGCGAAGCCATAGAGTCATAATCTAAATATGCAGGAGGCAACTCCATATCACCCTCACGAATGTCTATCTCAAGAAAATGAGCTAAGCGGGTTGCATAAATTCCTCCAAAGAAATTTCCATATGCCTATTATGATGCAACCTACGAGCTACAATGGCTCCCATATGATAAGATTGGTCTCCTAACACAGCATTCCTAAGAATGCTAAGATCAGGGACACACATGTGACATGCTTCATCCTTAGCATTTATGCATCTACCGATGAAGAGAGCAAAATAATGTATAGCAGGAAAGTGAATGCTCCCTATGGTAGCCTGCGTTATATCTCTAGATTCCCCTACAGTTATACTAGCAAGAAAGTTTCTAAATTCAGATTTAGGGGGATCCCTAACACTACTCCATGATGGAAGTTTGCATGCAAGAGTGAAATCCTCTAGGTCCATGGTATAAGATTTGTCATAAAGATCAAACATGACTGAAGGAGAATTACACGAAGATGAATACTCAAACCTCCTCACAAATGAACTTGTGAGATCATGATACTGGGGGCATTTGTTAGCCTCAAAATCCTCAAGACCGGCATTGTGCAAATATGCTTTGAATTCTTCTTTAATTCCCGCATGGTCCATAAAATTTTCCGACGGCCATTCGCAAGGCCGTACTGGAGCGTCTCTTGGTGGATCCTCGTCAGCATCGCGCATAGCAATCCTGGGTCTTTGCTTCTTAGAGGAACCACCTTGGAACATCTTCCTAAGCATATTGTTTTTCTTTGAAAAATTCTGAAATTTTTAGTATCTTCAAAATAAAAGTAAACCAAACTCAATAAAACTGATATCAACTACACCTACAAGTGCCTAGAGCCTAAATCAAGCATTAGAACTACTTGGAACCATATAAATTTGACATGCAAGCTCAAGAACATGGTCACCTATGCAGCACAAATTTGCAAAGAATAAAGCACTAGAACAAAAACTAATTGGACCAATGGGGGAGTCACATACCAAGGAACAATCTCCCCAAGCAGTTTTGCGAGAGGTGCTTTGAGCAAGGAGATCGAAAATCCCAGCAAAAGTGGCTGGAACTCGTGCTTGAGTTGGTTTTTCGGGTTTGTGTGATATAGAGGAAGAAGATGCGTGCTGGGATAAGTGGAGGAGGGCCACCGTGGGCCCACGAGGCAGGGGGCGCGCCCTATAGGGGGGGCGCGCCCACCACCCTCATGGCTAGGTGGTAGCTCCTCCCGCGGTAAATTTTGCACAGTAAATCCTCAAATATTCCCGAAAAAATCATATTAAATTGGCATGGCATTCTGAGGACTTTTATTTTCGGGATATTTTTATATTGCACGGATAAGTCAGGAAACAGGCCTAAAATACTATTTTTACTTTGTTTAATATAAATAACAGAAAGTATAGAGAGGGTACAGAAGTTTGTGCTTCTAGTTTCATCCATCTCATGCTCATCAAAAAGAATCCACTAACAAGGTTGATCAAGTCTTGTTAACAAACTCGTTCCGATAATCATGAAACTGGAGAAATTTCGAATAACACTAAGTTACCTCAACGGGGATATGCACATCGCCTATAATAAGAATATCATATTTCTTCTTGACAGTAGGAAGGGGAAATTCAAAACCTCCAAATATAATCGATGGAATTTTTCCAATAGAATTGATACTATGAACTTGAGGTTGTTTCCTCGGAAAATGTATCGTATGCTCATTACCATTAACATGAAAAGTGACATTGCCTTTGTTGCAATCAATAACAGCCCCTGCAGTATTAAGAAAAGATCTTCCAAGAATAATAGACATACTATCATCCTCGGGAATATCAAGTATAACAAAGTCTGTTAAAATAGTAACGTTTGCAACCACAACAGGCACATCCTCACAAATACCGACAGGTACAGTTGATTTATCAGCCATTTGCAAAGATATTTCAGTAGGTGTCAACTTATTCAAGTCAAGTCTACGATATAAAGAGAGAGGCATAACACTAACACCGTCTCCAAGATCACATAAAGCAGTTTTAATATAATTTCTTTTAATGGAGCAAGGTATAGTGGGTACTTCGGGATCTCCAAGTTTCTTTGGTATTCCACCCTTAAAAGTATAATTAGCAAGCATGGTGGAAATTTCAGCTTCCGGTATCTTTCTTTTATTAGTAATGATATCCTTCATATATTTAGCATAAGGATTTGTTTTGAGTACATCAGTTAATCTCATACGCAAAAAGATAGGCCTAATCATTTCAGCAAAGCGCTCAAAATCCTCGTCATCCTTTTTCTTAGATGGTTTCGGAGGAAAAGGCATGGGTTTCTGAACCCAAGGTTCCCTTTCTTTACCATGTTTCCTAGCAACAAAGTATCTTTCATCATAACGTTGATTCTTTGATTGTGGGTTATCAAGATCAACAGCAGGTTCAATTTCTACATCATTATCATTACTAGGTTGAGCATCATCATGAACATTATCATTAATATTTTTACTAGGTTCATGTTCATTACCAGATTGTGTTTCAGCATCAGACATAGATATATCATTTGGATTATCAGGTGGTTCAGCAATAGGTTCACTGGAAGTTTGCACAGTTCTATCATTTTTCTTCTTCTTCTTTTTAGAAGAACTAGGAACATCAATATTATTTCTTTGAGAATCTTGCTCAATTCTCTTAGGGTGGCCTTCAGGATACAAAGGTTCCTGAGTCATTCTACCAGTTCTAGTAGCCACTCTAACAGCATAATCATTTTTCTTACTATTCATTTCATTAAGCACTTCTTTTTGAGCCTTAAGTACTTGTTCTACTTGAGTGGTAACCATAGAAGCATGTTTGCTAACAAGTTTAAGTGCACCTTTAATATCAGCCATATAATCACCCAAGCATCTAATCATATAAGCATTTTCTTTTAATTGTCTACCAAAATAAGCATTGAAGCCGTCTTGCTTAAACATAAAGTTATCAAACTCATCCACGCACTGACTAGCAATTTTAGTAGGAGGAACTTCAGTTTTATCATATCTATAGAGAGAATTTACCTTTACTACCTATGTCGGGATATCGGGATCAGGAGGTTCTTCAGTAAATAAATAATTAAGATCATATGTTTCTTCAACAGGCGGTATATTAAGACCATGTATTTCTTCAATAGAGGTAAATTCTTAACGTCTTCAGCTTTAATACCTTTTTCTTTCATAGATTTCTTTGCCTCTTGCATATCTTCGGGACTGAGAAATAGAACACCTCTCTTCTTCGGAGTTAGTTTAGGAATAAGCTCAGTAATTGGAGCATGAGTTGGCTCAGGAGCTGGCTCAGGAGGTGCCCAATTATTTTCATTTGTCAACATATTATTCAATAGAATTTCAGCTTCATCTGGTGTTCTTTCCCTGAAAAGAGAACGAGCACAACTATCCAGTTAATCTCTGGAAGCATCGGTTAGTCCATTATAAAAGATATCAAGTATTTCAGGTTTCTTAAGAGGATGATCAGGCAAAGCATTAAGTAACTTGAGAACCCTCCCCCAAGCTTGTGGGAGACTCCCTTCTTTAATTTGCACGTAGTTGTATATTTCCTCAAAGCAGCTTGTTTCTTATGAGCAGGGAAATATTTAGCAGAGAAGTAATAAATCGTATCCTGGGGACTACGCACACAACCAGGATCAAGAGAATTAAACCATATCTTAGCATCACCCTTTAATGAGAACGGAAATATTTTGAGTATATAAAGGTAACGCGATCTCTCATCATTAGTGAACAAGGCAGCTATATCATTTAACTTAGTAAGATGTGCCACAACAGTTTCAGATTCATAGCCATAAAATGGATCAGATTCAACCGAAGTAATTATATCAGGATCAACAGAGAATTTATAATCCTTATCAGGAACACATATAGGTGAAGTAGCAAAAGCAGGGTCGGGTTTCATTTTATATCTAAGTGATTCTTTGTTCCATTTAATTAATAACCTCTTAAGCTCATATCTATCTCTGCAAGCTAAAATAGCTAAAGAAGCATCTTGATCAAATAAATAACCCTCAGGAATAACAGGCATATTTTCATCATCACTATCATCATCGTATTCAGATTCAATAATTTCTCTTTCTCTAGCCCTAGCAATTTGTTCTTCTAGAAAATCACTAAGTGGCACAGTGGTATCAGGCATAGAAGCAGTTTCATCATAAGTATCATGCATAGCAGAAGTGGCATCATCAATAACATGCGACATATCAGAACGAATAGCAGAAGCAGGTGTAGGTGTCGCAAACTTACTCATAACAGAAGGTGAATCAAGTGTAGAGGTAGATGGCAGTTCCTTACCTCCCCTCGTAGTTGAGGGATAGATCTTGGTTTTTGGATCTCTAAAGTTCTTCATAGTGTCCATCAGATATAAATCCCAAGTGACTCAAAGAATAGAGCTATGCTCCCCGGTAACGGCGCCAGAAATCAGTCTTGATAACCCACAAGTATAGGGGATCGCAACAGCTATCGAGGGTAGAGTATTCAACCCAAATTTAATGATTCGACACAAGGGGAGCCAAAGAATATTCTCAAGTATTAGCAGCTGAGTTGTCAATTCAACCACACCTGGAAACTTAGTATCTGCAGCAAAGTGTTTAGTAGCAAAGTAATATGATAGTGGTGGTAGCAGCAACAAAAGTAAAGACAGCAAAAGTAATGTTTTTGGTATTTTGTAGTGATTGTAACAGTAGCAGCGGGAAAGTAAAATAAGCGAGAACCAGTATATGGAAAACTCGTAGGCACCAGATCAGTGATGGATAATTATGTCGGATGCGGTTCATCATGTAACAACCATAACATAGGGTGACACAGAACTAGCTCCAATTCATCAACGTAATGTAGGCATGTATTCCGTATATAGTCATACGTGCTTATGGAAAAGAACTTGCATGACATCTTTTGTCCTACCCTCCCGTTGCAGCGGGGTCCTATTGGAAACTAAGTGATATTAAGGCCTCCTTTTAATAGAGAACCGGAACAAAGCATTAGCACATAGTGAATACATGAACTCCTCAAACTATGGTCATCACCGGGAGTGGTCCCGATTATTGTCACTTTGGGGTTGCCGGATCATAACACATAGTAGGTGACTATAGACTTGCAAGATAGGATTAAGAACTCGCATATATTCATGAAAACAATATAGGTTCAGATCTGAAATCATGGCACTCAGGCCCTAGTGACAAGCATTAAGCATAGCAAAGTCATAGCAACATCAATCTCAGAACATAAAGGATACTAGGGATCAAACCCTAACAAAACTAACTCGATTACATGATAAATCTCATCCAATCCATCACTGTCTAGCAAGCCTACGATGGAATTACTCACGCATGGCGGTGAGCATCATGAAATTGGTGATGGAGGATGGTTGATGATGACGACGGCGACGAATCCCCCTCTCCGGAGCCCCGAACGGACTCCAAATCAGCCCTCCCAAGAGGTTTTAGGGCTTGGCGGCGGCTCCGTATCGTAAAACGCGATGATTTCTTCTCTCTGATTTTTTTCTCTCCGGAAGCAAATATATAGAGTTGGAGTTAGCGTTGGAGGGTTTCCAGGGGCCCACGAGGTAGGGGGCGCGCCCTAGGGGGGGGCGCCCCCCACCCTCGTGAGAAGGGTGTCGGCCCCCTGGTCTTCATCTTTGGCGTGGATTTTTTTCTAAGATGTTCCGTGGAGTTTCAGGTCATTCCGAGAATATTTGTTTTCTGGACATAAAACAACACCATGGCAATTCTGCTGAAAACAACGTCAGTCCGGGTTAGTTCCATTCAAATCATACAAGTTAGAGTCCAAAACAAGGGCAAAAGTGTTTGGAAAAGTAGATACGACAGAGACGTATCACCCCTCGCCGGAATCCGAGCCGCCGGTTTTTTTGAACCGTTCGGTTTTTTTTAGAAAACCCTAGTTTCGTTTTTTTGGATTGCCGGTTTTTTCGGTTTTCCTGTTTAGTGGACGTTCGTCCATACGTTCGTTTAACGAACGGTTCTTCGCCCGTTAGTTACCGCTAACGAACGCTCGTTCGTTAGTCTGTTCATCAGTTTTCTTTTATCGGATTTATCTGCGATTATTCTCGATCGCGATTTCTGATCCGATCTTAGTTTTTGTTTATCTTTTCGCTCGTTAGTCGGAATCAGGCGATTCAAGCGCCTAGATCTTCGTCTCGAGATCCTCTTTCTGTTTAATCAACTTGCACGAGTTTTTGCTACTGTAAAATTTGACCTAGGTCCAGACTAGTAAACAAATCTTGTTTCTTTCGCCGTTTGAGTTTCGTTGCTCCGTTTGATTTGATTTCTTTTGCTAACCGGAGTTCTTAAGTTGAACTTTCTGGTCAACCTCTTTTATTTGAGTCTTGCTTGCGCATCTTTGCTTGTTGCTTATGTATGTTATTGTTTGTTTAAGATAGAACACCCGAAGTGTGAAGCGTGCTACTACGAGTCCCTAGGTTTTGCAGATCGTCAGCAAGGCAAGTAACATATTTGATCCTACTCTTTCCATACCCAGTTTTTATGCATTAGTTTCAATCCTCAAACATTGCATGATTAGGATATCATTAACATGTGGGTTGGGAAGTAGTTGTTGAGGTAGAACCTATTGCCTTGTTATATTCAAATTTCAAACCCTTGGGAGTTACTTCTACGCGTTTCTTATATTGCTATGCTATGCTCGTAGACGTGGTTTGGGTGAGTGAAATCCACGACAGGTGTGAGATTGTTAATTAATGGTTCAACTTAAGGTGGCAACTTAAATACACATCTGGGTGGAATGAGGCACCTGGAGTACCCAGTGTTGCCTGTATTTTTTTTGGAAATCCCGGAGTAACTGTGTGATCTTCCTATGGACCGCCACCCAGGCTCAAAGGGAACTAAGATGATTCATGCTAGAAACTTCTGTGTGCAGCCACAAGCTATTATGGGCTCTAGCATAGTTGAGTAAGTTACGTGAAGCTCTTGAAGAGGCAGATCAGCAGGTAGTGGGATGTAGGTTCGGTATGGTCTGTCCGGAGTAGAGAGTTAATGTTTCTGAAAGACTGTGTCTCGATCATCCATTTCTCAAACACCATGTAGTGCGAGAAATCGAATGGAGGAGATCGAGTCTTGTGGGGAAAAGTGCGCAAACCTCTGCAGAGTGTATAAACTAATCATGGTTAGCCGTGTCCCCGGTTATGGACAAATCTTGAGTATCTAGTACTTGGGTTATCACATGTATCTCATCACTCTTAATTAATACTGTTGGGTTGTTAACCACTTTAATTGGGATTGAGTTGGAGGAACCTTCTCAATGTTGTTTCAACTACCATGATAGTTAAATTAAAATCTATTCCTATGTTGTAGGGAAAAATCCATAGAGCTTTCCACCAGCCAAATATGCATGTAGTGATAGCATTATTCTACTCTTTGCTCTACTATGTTACTTTGCCAGCATATTTCATGTGTTGACCCATTTTCGGGCTGCCACGTATTATGTTGCAGACTTTCAGACGAGGAGTAAGGTTCGTTAGGTCGTTGCCTTGCAGCTCAGCTATGCCGTTGGAGTTGATAGACTCACTTTATCTTCCAAGCCTTCCGTTGTTATCGCATTAGATGGCCTTAAGCCATATTATTGTTATAAGTTCTCTCTCTTGAGACATTCGATGTAATAATTGTGTGATTGCCACTCTGTTATAAATCCTTCGAGTACTGTGTGTGTCAGCATTACTGATCCAGGGATGACACTGAAGCACAGAGACTTGACCATCTGAGGTCGGGTCGCTACAAGATGGTATCAGAGCACACGCTGAGTGTAGGACACGACCACTAAGATAAACCATAGGCCACACTTCTCTACTCATTTCTGACTTCTCTCCATTTTCTACTCTTTAGGATGGCGGAGATGAAGAACAAGTTTGCACAACTGGATGAAGACACACCATTTGGACGCCACCTGAAGGAAGTCACTAGGTACTTGAACATTGGAATACCAAGCTTCACCGGGATGTACAACACCATTTTACCTGAAGAGGAGCGCTGGATGATTCAAGTACAAGTTCTAGGAAGGACGGTCTCGCCAACTTCTAAACCCATAGAATTTTCTTTCGAAGCACCCACCTGGAGCCTAGGCAAGAGCATGGCAGCCCACATTACCATGGGACGCATTGGACAAGTCTACCATAGGGAACTTAAGGACACTATCTACCAGATATGTGGGCCCCGAGACGAACAATGGGAAGTAATCAGCACCAAGAAGGATAGATCCATTGCAGCTTTCATCCAGGAGTTAAACCAGCACATTCGACGCCAGGAGAACCAGATATGCACGGACATGATGGACTTGAAGAAGGCAACGACTAGGATCATCGAACTAGAGGAAGAACTCAAGTTTACACGCGATGGATATGAGGAGGAAACTAAGACACTACTGGAGAAGAATGACGACCTGGTTAAGAAGATCGGAGTATTCATGGGAGGACCGGCACCAGGAGAAGAAGATGACGACCCCACTTGCCCAAACAACTACATCATCATCGACGACACTGATTCAGATCCTAGTGAGGATGACTTTGAAGATGAAGCTGGAGCAGACATCAGGGAGTCTTCCACCGATCAAAATTTCTAGATGACCACCAAATATTAGCAGTATTTTCCCCCATGTAATTAGTAGTAGATGAGCACCTTGCGATAGTCCTAGACCGTTGTATGCCCTTGCTTGATTGATTGAGTGAAATGTTTGTGTTTGTCTCATGTGCATATGGGTAGTGTTTTCTCATTAGACCCCTTTTTCTATTCTGATCTCTTCCATCTAAACCCATCAGATGCCTCCGAGACGTGACCCCGGTTTTGTTTTCCCACCGAAGCTCGCCCAGTTGATCCAGCAACAGAATACTTTGATGCAATTGCTAGTTCAGAACCAGGGCAACAACAACAACAACAACAACAACAACCCGCCGCCAGTGGACAACCTAGCCCGTTTTCTAAGGTTACAGCCGCCGGTGTTCTCCAGTAGCACCGAGCCTATAGTTGCTGATGATTGGCTACACCGTATTGGAAGGGAGTTAACCACCGCAGGTTGCACAGATGCTGAAAGAGTGCGCTTTGCCGCACACCAATTGGATGGACCTGCAGCCTCATGGTGGGAGTATTACACGACCAATTTTCCTGTAGCCAATGTCACGGGGCCAATTTCAGCAAGCTTTCCACACAGCCCATGTCTCAACTGGAGCTATGCAGATGAAGAAGCGAGAGTTCCGCAACCTATGTCAGGGGAACCGTACTGTGGCTCAGTACGTGGATGATTTTAGCAAGTTATCACGCTATGCCCTTGATGATGTGGCCACCGATGCCATGAAGCAGGAGAAGTTTATGGAAGGGCTGAACGATGAGATGAGCATGCAGTTGATGGTAGCAACCTTCAACAACTACCAGGAGTTGGTGGATGAGGCTCTTATGATTGAAGGGAAGCAGAAGCAGATTGAGAGCCGCAAGAGGAAGTATGGACAAGGGACGTATAACTCAGGAGCTCAGCAGAAGCCTCACCTAACCCCGAGCTCGGGATGACTTGTTCATAACCATGGAGGTCACAACCACACTGGAGGAGGATCGCATAACCACAAGGGTTCTAAGAATGGGAATGGGAACGGAGCTAACAACAATCAGAACCGCCCCAATCCAGCCACACCCACCAAATGGGACTTAAGTCATGTTACTTGCTTCAAGTGCGGGAAGACTGGACACTACGCCACGGAATGCCCTGAAGGAAAGAATGGAAACGGAAATGGGAGCGCTGGGAAGAAGCCTAATCCATTCAACAAAGGACAAGTTAACCACGTTAACGTGGAGGAGGTTGAAGAGCAGCCGAACGCGGTAATAGGTAAGTTTTTGGTTAAGTCATTTACCGCTCTTGTTCTTTTCGATACTGGTGCATCGCATTCATACATATCAAGGGGATTCGTGGATAAGTTTAAACTACCAACCCAAACCCTTAGGACCCCTCTCCTAGTGAGTTCACCCGGAGTAGAGTACATGGCTAGCCGATGGTGCGACCATATACCCCTAACCATTGGCACCCATGTCTTCCCGTCCGACCTAATTATCTTGGAGTCACAAGGATTGGATGTGATATTAGGTATGGACTGGATGTCAAAGTATGGAGGAAGCATTGACTGTGTTAGTAAATCGATTTGTCTCACCACCCCGGAGGGAAAAAGGATTAAGTATGTATCTAGGCATGTGCCTAGGAGGAGCCAAGTGAATGCCCCTACGGGAGTTGTTCAGGAGGAAGTGCTTGTAGTTTTTCGAGAGGAGTTACCAAGCATGCCACCGGATAGAGACATATATTTTTTGATAGAGCTATTGCCAGGTACTGGGCCAATATCCAAGAGACCCTATCGGATGCCCGCGAATGATCTGGAGGAAATTAAGAAACAGATCAAGGAGTTATTGGAGAAAGGATACATTCGAAGAAGTTCATCACCTTGGGGAGCCCCTGTGCTTTTGGTTGAGAAGAAGGATAAATCCCTAAGGATGGTTGTTGATTATCAAGCCTTGAATGAGGTAACGATTAAGAACAAGTACCCACTGCCGATGATCAATGATCTGTTCGATCAGTTGCAAGGAGCTAAAGTGTTCTCGAAGATCGATCTGCGATCAGGATACCATCAGTTGAAGATTCGAGAGAAGGATATACCAAAGACAGTGTTCACAATGCGGTATGGATTATACGAGTACACAGTCATGTCATTTGGACTGACTAATGCCCCTTCCTATTTCATGAGCATGATGAACAAGGTGTTCATGGAATATTTGGACAAGTTTGTTGTGGTGTTTATTGATGATATTATGGTATACTCGAAGAATGAAGAGGAGCACAAAGAGCATTTGTGCCTAGTTCTCGAGAAACTCAGGGAACACCAGTTGTATGCCAAGTTCAGCAAATGCGAATTTTGGTTGAAGGAAGTCGGATTCCTTGGACATGTTATATTAGGAGAAGGTATAGTAGTAGACCCCAGCAAGGTTCAGTCAGTCACTGAATGGTTGGCACCCACTTCAGTTAGCGAGATCCGTAGTTTCCTTGGACTCGCAGGGTACTATCGGAGATTCATTCAGAACTTTTCCAAGATTGCGAAGCCAATGACTGAACTATTAAAGAAGGATACTAAGTTTAAATGGACAGATGATTGCGAGGCAAGTTTCCAGGAGTTGAAGAAACATTTAAATACAGCTATGGGAGTCCTGGATTAGGGGGTCTCCGGACAGCCGGACTATTTCCATTGGCCGGACTGTTAGACTATGAAGATACAAGATTGAAGACTTCGTCTCGTGTCCGGATGGGACTCTACTTGGCGTGGAAGGCAAGCTAGGCAATACGGATATGTGTATCTCCTCCTTTGTAACCGACCTTGTGTAACACTAACCCTCTCCAGTGTCTATATAAACCGGAGGGTTTTATTCCGTAGGACACAACAACTACAACATACAATCATACCATAGGCTAGCTTCTAGGGTTTAGCCTCTCTGATCTCGTGGTAGATCTACTCTTGTACTACCCATATCATCAATATTAATCAAGCAGGAGGTAGGGTTTTACCTCCATCAAGAGGGCCCGAACCAGGGTAAAACAATGTGTCCCCTGCCTCCTGTTACCATCCGCCTTAGACGCACAGTTCGGGACCCCCTACCCGAGATCCGCCGGTTTTGACACCGACATTGGTGCTTTCATTGAGAGTTCCTCTGTGTCATCGCCATTAAGCTTGATGGCTCCTATTATCATGGATAGCGATGCGGTCCAAGGTGAGACTTTTCTCCCCGAACAGATCTTCGTGTTTGGTGGCTTTGTAATGCGGGCCAATTCGCTTGGCCATCTGGAGTAGATTGAAAGTTACGCCCCTGGCCACCAGGTCAAGTTTGAAAGCTTAAACTACACGGCCGATTTCTGCGGAGACTTGATCTTAGACGGATTCGAGTCTCTGTCTTGCGCGTCACGCGGTCATGATGAGTACGATTTAGCTCTACCATCGGACAGTGTTAAGATCGCACCGGCAGCCGCTCCGACCCTCAATTCGGAGCCAGTTGCACCTTCCGCGGATGGGTGGATGGACCCCGCCGTGGAAGCCTTACCCTTAGCGGCGATCGAGCCGAACATCGACCTCACCTTGCACGAGAGCCGTGTTGTTAAACTGTCGGATCCTTCTTCGGCCACGGACTCCGAGCCGCCTGCGCCCGTTCCTATCGAATCCGATTGGGCACCGATCATGGAGTTTACCTCCGCGGATATTTTTCAGCACTCGCCCTTTGGCGACATACTGAACTCTTTAAGGTCTCTCTCCTTGTCAGGAGGATCCTGGCCGAACTATGTCCGGCAGGACTGGGATGCGGACGACGAAGAAATTCGCGGCCCACCCACCACCCACTTAGTAGCCACTGTCGATGACTTAACCGACATGCTCGACTTCGACTCCGAAGACATCGACGGTATGGACAACGATGCGGGAAATGAAGAGGAACCACTGCCCACAGGGCACTGGACGCCCACTTCACCACATGACGTATACATGGTGAACACACCAAAAGAAAACGACAATGAGGAACGGAAGGACGCAACGAAGGGTTGTCCCTCGAGAAGCAGTCAAAGCGGCGGCGTAAGCGCCGCCCCAAATCCCGCCTCGGTAGAAACAACGATCATACAGACCCAGCGTTAGAGTAGGGTGAACCATTGCCGGACCATGGCAACACGGAGAATCAAACCGAACAACCGATTCTGTCAAAGATAATAGTCTGGATGACATAACACCGGACAGACACCCGGAGCAACAGAATGCCCATCAAAGGCTTGTTGCCACCGCGAGGAGTCTAAAAAAGCAGAAGCAAAGGCTCAAGGCTGCGCAAGACACACTCCAAATCAGATGGAGCAAAGTACTCAACACAACAGCGAAGTATGGCGGTAATCGCCCCACCAAGAGCTACCCGAAGCGGAAGTTGCTACCTGAATTCGATGAGGAGGCCTTAGATACCCCGCAACCAAAAATTAAAACGGCCACCTGGCCGGATAGACGACCTCATGGCCAACATAGAGTGGCGAGCAATGCCGCACATAAGCCAATACGCGATCCACGCGAGGGCTCGCATCAAAAGGACGGCGCAACCAGATCCATTATGGACCACGCAGGCGCGCTCCAGCATACGATGCAACACAACAAACATCCGAACACTACGGTACACCCAGATATAGGGGTGCCGCACACCCCCTATGTTTCACCGACGAGGTACTGGACCATGAATTTCCAGAGGGATTCAAACCCGTAAACATAGAGGCATACGACGGAACAACAGACCCTGGGGTCTAGATTAAGGACTATATCCTCCATCTCCATAAGGCTCGAGGAGATGATCTCCACGCCATTAAGTATTTACCCCTCAAACTCAAAGGGCCAGCTCGGCACTGGCTTAAAAGCCTCCCCGAAAGCTTCATTGGAAGCTGGGAAGAGCTCGAAGACGCTTTTTGGGCAAATTTTCAAGGGACTTATGTCCGACCTCCGGACGCGGACGATTTGAGTCATATAACTCAACAGCCCGGAGAGTCAGCCCGAAAGCTTTGGAATAGGTGTCTTACTAAAAAGAACCAAATAGTCGACTGTCCGGACGCTGAAGCCTTGGCAGCTTTTAAGCATAGCATCCGTGACGAATGGCTTGCCAGACACCTCGGCCAAGAAAAGCCGAGAACAATGGCAGCATTAACAAGCCTCATGACCCGCTTTTGCGCGGGTGAGGGTAGCTGGCTAGCCAGATGCAGCACCAGCGACCCCAGTACATCTGAAGTTCGAGATGGAAACGGGAAATCACGGCGCAACAACAATAGCAAATGACGGAATAAAGAAGACATCACGAAGAGCACGGCAGTAAACGACGGATTCAAAAGCTCTCGGCCAAGTCAGCAAAAGCCGCCCTCTAAAGGCGCCAGAGACGAACTATCCAGCCTAAACAAAATTCTGGACCAAGTATGTTAGATCCATAGCACCCCCGGTAAACCTGCTAATCATACCCACAGAGAATGTTGGGTCTTCAAGCAGTCCGGCAAGCTCAACGCCGTACACAAGGGGGAGGATACACCAAGCGAAGACGAGGATGAGCCTCTCAAGCAAGACACTGGGGAACAAAAGAAATTTCCACCAGAAGTCAAAACAGTAAACGTGTTACACGTGATAAAGGGGAGAAACAAAGCGGCACTCCCAGATAAATATGCCCAAGGGCCTATCACTGCGGAGTCCTGCCACTGGTCATTTCAACCGATCACTTTTGACCATCGGGATTACTCAGCAAGTATCCGGCATGCAGGATGGGCTGCCTTGGTATTAGACCCAATAATTGACGGATACCACTTCACACGAGTCCTGATGGATGGTGGTAGCAGTCTAAACCTGATATATCAGGACACAATCTGCAAAATGGGGATAGACCCAACGAAAATTTGCCACGGCAACACTACCCTTAAAGGAGTAACGCCAGGCCCAGGGGCTCATTGCACGGGCTCCCTGCTACTAGAGGTTATATTCGGCTTCCCCGATAACTTCTGTAGCGAAAATTTAACATTCCACATTGCTCCATTCCAAAGTGGCTATCAAGCACTACTTGGACGCGAAGCTTTCGCTCGCTTTAATGCAATACCGCATTACGCTTCCCTTATGCTTAAGATGCCTGGTCCACGTGGCATCATTATAGTGAATGGAAATATTAAGCGATCCCTGCGCGCCGAAGAGAGTGCGACTGCCTTGGCAGCCGCACACTAAAAAGGGCCTCACCAGCTAAAGCATTTGATAGGTCGTCAAGACCACGGACACGGTTAGACGAGTCCGGCGCAGCTATATGTAACTCACACAGGTTTGATAAGCCACACCCCTATTACAAATACAAGGGGCTCAACGCGCGCAGACAAGTAGCAATTTTTACTCATCTTGAATTATACATGGTTTCTTCAAACCTACCTTTTTGCACGACAACTTTTCACCTAAGTTTCTCTCTTTTATAGATGACCATCGTGCTACACCCGTCCAGGATACGGCACAACGGAGACACAGGCGCAGACGTGCAGCAGGGACCCGCTCCAAGGATTCTTTTTAGATTAAGACCCTGTGTAAACCTTTTTTACTGTGTCTTGTTGATACACATCCCTCGGATTCTCAAATACAATTGAGAAGTATGCTGACGTCTTGGCATGTGGCCACGTCAGAATAAACGCCCGTACCTGGACACAAGGGGCTTCTTACAGAGGGCACTATTTAGGCCCACTTTATACCATAGAGACCGAATACCTTAGGGAGTGTTCGGCGTCGCGAGTTTGGCCTTATATGCATCAGCTCCGAATCATGTCTTTGGTCAAATGTTGGGTCTGCACGTCTCCTATGTTTTGGTACCTTACGTTCCGCTCTATCGGCTAAGGTAGCACTAGGAGAACTACTGCGATTGTGCCCCGGGTCATCCGGACGAGCACCTCAGTAGAGAAAGCCGAAAACTGACTGTCATGATATAGTGTGAGACTGGTCAACCACTCGATGACCTATCAGAATGTTAGAATTCCTCCGCCTTAACGAAGGGCCGTTTCCCGGCCAGGCACGTACGCACCCCGAATTCGGGAGAATGCGGAGCCAACAGGGGCTATATAGTAGCCCCACCGTCAAACTCCTATGGCTAAGTGAAAGTGTTAAGGCATTATAGTCCGGTTTCCTCGTTCGATGCGCTATCACCTCCTTAATAGGACCAAGACGTTGGGTTAAGTGTGAACACGCGTCTTCTGCGAACACCTCCGCATTATATGCATGGGCTGAAGCCGACGACTGCAATCTTTCAGGTTATATACATATATACATAAACGGCCGCATAGGAGGCACCATATTACTTTCCGGCAAAAGTATAAATATAGCCTTACTACATCTCATAAAAACATTGTGTTTACAATGGGAATACATGTCACTCAAACATAATATTCTTTGAGCACTGAGCCTCTATCAAACGAGCGCCCTCAAGAACCTCTTCAAAATAGTGCTCGGCAGCTACTCGGCCTATGGCTGAACCTTGCGCCGTAATAGTGGTAGCATCCATCTCCGCCCAGTATGCCTTGACACGGGCAAAGGCCATCCGTGAGCCTTCTATGCACGCCGACCTCTTCATCGCATTGATGCGCGACACTGCATCAAGGAACTGTTGCACTAAGCTGAAATAGCTTTTCGGCTTCGGCTTCTCCGGCCACAAGTGATCTACGATGAACCTCATGGCAAGCCCGGACAACCTATTAAGTTCGGCCCATTCGGCTAGCTGACCAGTCAAGGGAAGCGGACGCTCTGGAACGTTAAATTGCGACCAGAACAGCTTGTCCACTTCACGATCTATCTGATCTCGGAAGTATTCAACCGCATCGACAGCGCTTGCCACCAAGTCCATATATGCGTCTGCCGAACTCCACAGCCGATCTAGAGGGGCATACCGCGGATCCCCGAACTTCCTCTGCAGCAGAAAGGGCTTCCCAGCCGCAATATCCCCGGCTTCGCGCAGCTCCTCCTTCTTCGCCCTCATAGCAAAGCGAGTGTCTTTGGTCACCATCGTGGCCTTTTCAAGGTCCGCTGCCTTCAATCGGTTCTCTTTTTCAAGGAACTAGCAACGGTCGGCAGTGTCTTTTAATTCTACGGCCATCTTGGCCATCTTCTCTTTGCTTTCACAATGCGCGGCCTTCTCGGCTCTTAACTCTTTGGCTGCCTTCAAAGCATCCGCATTACTAACTCTTGCTTGTTCCTTGGCTCGGGCAAGTTCCGCCCGAAGGGTCTCCATGGTGGCAGCTCCGTCTGCAGTCACAACATATTAAAGATACTGGCATCATGCTGCTCTTATTATGTGACATTCACCAGAAAAACATTACTTACCCTGTGACTCGTCAAGCCGCTTGTTAACAAGCTCGATGTCGGCGTCTGCCGCATCTAGTTGCTGCTTTAGTTCGGCAAACTCATTAGTCCGGCTAGCCACCGGAGCTCCCACTACCTGCACATTAAAGCGGTATGGTTATTGCCTGGGACTACCATCCTCTGTTTGCCGCCATCCTCGGCGACAACCAGAGTCTCAGGGGCTACTATCTACATAGGGCACACCTAAAAATGTGCGGTACCATCACAAATGTACATCATTTTACATACCTCAAAGCCCGTCAGTAGACTCACAAAGGCATCATGCAACCCGCTTTCGGCGGATGAAATCCTTTCCATCACCGTACCCATCAATGTACGGTGTTCCTCTGAGATGGCTGCTCGCTCCAACAGCTCCCTCAGTACGTCCGACCGCATACCAGATGGTGCCGGACTCTTTTGTTTGCTCTCTTCAAGAGCCGGACGCTGAGGATTTTGGGTAACTATAGGATTATCTTCTGGCCTCACCGGATCCGGAGAGGCCCTCCGCGACGACACTTCAAGGTCGCCCGCTTCTTGAGCGGGGGAGTCCGGGGGAGGCGTTTCGCTCTCCATCATCTTCGGAAGAAGATCCCCTGAAGATGAGCTCTGCTGAGAAGGGCTAAGATCCGAACTACAAGATAAATGCTTCGGTTATTTTCCTCAGAGGTAAGGTAGTATATCTCCACTATTAAAGTACTTTCTGATTACTTACAGCTCGTTGGAGGGCTGATCCTCGCACGGACTTTGTGCGGCAAAAGCACCCTCCAATGCAGGACCCTCTAGTGGAGACTTCTTCTCCCGTTTGGAAGCCTCGGTTTCCGGATCTTCAGAGGCAGTCCTCTTCCTTCCCTGAAGCGAGAGAAGATCGGATTCTTCTCCTCGGTTATCCTCCTTCACGGAGGTGCTCATTCCCTCGGTTGGAAATGGTGGCGATGTGGGCCCGCTTTCGACCTCATTATCCCCCCCTTTATCTTCCTTTGAGGGCTCCGGGCAGGGTGCTAGCTCGAGCATCTTTTCCAGTACCGGATTCTCCAAACCCTCTGGAAGGGGGGCCGAACATCGAATCATCTTCGCCTTAGTTAGCCAGTCCTGGTCAAAGAGCGACTTCTTAGAATGACGTCGTGGTAAATAAAAGACGGTGTGTTCGGCTAAAGGATTACTTACTTGGTCGGCGGTACAGTTGCTGCTCAGGCCCACGTCCTCGGTAGTATCCGGACACTCTATTTGGGGTTCAAAGAATGATTTGTACATCTCCTCGTGCGTCAGGCCGAGGAAATCTGAATAGTACGCGGCCCTTCTGGGTTGAACTCCCACATGCGGAGGGGCCGACATTTGCAAGGCTCGACTCGACGAACCAGCAGGACTTGCGCCACCATAATCAAACTGAAATATCCTTCGAAGAGATTTTGGATGCGGCTTTGCAGTACAGGCACGTCCTTGGCAGGACCCCAGCTCAGCCCTCTGCTAATCCATGACATCAGTTGTGGTGGAGGGCCTGAGCGGAAAGCAGGGGCAGCCACCTACTTGGCACTTCTGGGAGCTGTGATGTAAAACCACTCCTGTTGCCATAATCCGGGCATCTCGGGAAAGGAACCTTTGGGCCACGGAGCTCCTGCTATCTTGCTTATTAATGCGCTTCCGCAGGCTGCATACTGCCCCTTGACCATCTTCGGCTTCACGTCAAAGGACTTGAGCCACAGGCCGAAGTGAGGGGTAATGCGGAGGAAGGCCTCACACACGACAATGAATGTCAAGATGTGGAGAAAGGAGTCCGGGGCTAGATCGTGGAAATCTAGCCCATAATAAAACATCAACCCCCTAACGAAGGGATCCAAAGTGAGGCCTAGTCCTCGGAGGAAGTGGGAGATGAACACGACGTCTTCGTTGGGTTCAGGAGTAGGGACGACCTGCCCTCGGGCAGGCAGCCGATGCAAAACCTCGGCGGTCAGGTATCTGGCCTCCCTCAATTTCTTGATGTCTTCTTCCGTAACGGAGGAGAGCATCCATCGGCCTTGAAGGCTAGATCCGGACATGATTGAAGGTCCGGAGCACCTGACCTGGTCATTGGGTGTTAGAACTCGAGGCGGGGGAAGGATTCGATTCAGAACGGGAGGGAAAAAAGTAAAAGCCTTGTCCCTTTATAAAGAGGGTGAATATCAAGCGTCCTCTCCGTAGCCGTTTGGGACTTGCCTATAATCTAGGAGTCCTAGACACGGTTGGGTTACCCACGCCCGTATTGATGAGAATCCCGTAATAAGGGGACACGATCTCTGCTTCGACGAGACGTGTCAAAAAACTACCTCGCATTATGTGCGGGGCTAGTTAAAGGAAACGGTTCGAATAATCACCGGGCCACGACTTAATGTCATGTTGCCAAAACAAGTCAGCAAATTAGATTTGTGAAAATATTATTCTCTCTACGGTGGTATGTGGAACTTATTTTGCAGGGTCGGACACTATCCTTATATTCAAATTCTTCCGTGGTATATTCGGAGGAGGAACCCACCTTGTAATGCCGAAGACAATACTGTGCGTCGGACTCATCGTCATTAAAGCCTGGTTCAGGGGCTACTGTGGGAGTCCTGGATTAGGGGGTCTCCGGACAGCCGGACTATTTCCATTGGCCGGACTGTTAAACTATGAAGATACAAGATTGAAGAGTTCGTCTCGTGTCCGGATGGGACTCTACTTGGCGTGGAAGGCAAGCTAGGCAATACGGATATGTGTATCTCCTCCTTTGTAACCGACCTTGTGTAACCCTAACCCTCTCCGGTGTCTATATAAACCGGAGGGTTTTAGTCCGTAGGACACAACAACTACAACATACAATCATCCCATAGGCTAGCTTCTAGGGTTTAGCCTCTCTGATCTCGTGGTAGATCTACTCTTGTACTACCCATATCATCAATATTAATCAAGCAGGACGTAGGGTTTTACCTTCATCAAGAGGGCCCGAACCTGGGTAAAACATTGTGTCCCCTGCCTCCTATTACCATCCGCCTTAGACGCACAGTTCGGGACCCCTACCCGAGATCCGCCGGTTTTGACACCGACAACAGCGCCAGTGCTAACACTGCCAGATATACATAAGGAGTTCCAAGTGTATTGCGACGCCTCTCGCTTAGGACTTGGATGTGTGCTTATGCAGGACGGAAGAGTTGTTTCGTATGCCTCACGACAACTAAAACCTCCCGAGTTGAATTATGCCACGCATGATTTGGAGTTAGCAGCCATAGTGCATGCATTGAAGACCTGGAGACATTATCTCATAGGAAACCGTTGTGATGTGTACACGGATCATAAGAGTTTGAAGTACATTTTCACCCAGAAGGAACTATAACCTTAGACAGAGAAGATGGTTGGAGCTTATAAAGGATTATGACATGAAGCTACACTATCATCCAGGAAAGGCCAATGTCGTTGCAGACGCTTTGAGCCGAAAGAGTTATGCTAATATCCTTGAAAGTAAGGGACTGCTGAAGGACTTAGCAAAGGACATCATGGAACTTCGGTTAGAGATAGTTCCTACAGGATTCGTTGCAACAATGGAGGTTCAGTCGATGTTGCAGGACAAGATTTGGGAAGCTCAGCTCAGAAGGATGATAAGGAGATTGCCGAGATAAAGGAGAAGATGGGCAAAGGAAAGGCCAAAGGTTTTCGTGAGGATGAGCACGATACCTTATGGTTTGAAGACTGAGTTTATGTTCCCAATAACCAGGAGATCAGGAAGTTAATACTTCAAGAGGCTCATGACTCACCCTACTCGATACACCCCGGAAACACCAAGATGTATCCGGATTTGAAGGAACATTTCTGGTGGACTGGTATGAAGAAGGATATTGCTGAGTACGTAGCCATATGTGATGTATGCCAGAGAGTGAAGGCAGAGCATCAGAAGCCAGCAGGACTGTTACAGCCTATGCCGATACCCGAATGGAAGTGGGATAAACTGGGCATGGACTTTATCACCGGATTGCCCAAGACCAAAGTAGGATATTATTCCGTATGGGTAGTAGTTGACCGCTTGACCAAAGTGGCTCACTTCATCCCAGTGAAAACCACTTATACTAGTGCAAAGTTGACCAAGATATACATGTCGCGGATCGTATGTTTGCATGGAGTTCCGAGGACCATCGTATCAGATAGAGGAACACAGTTTACTTCAAAGTTTTGGCATCAGTTACACCAGACTTTGGGAACGAGATTGGAGTTTAGTACATCATTTCACCCGCAGACAGATGGGCAGACCGAGAGAGTCAACCAAATTCTGGAGGACATGTTGAGAGCCTGTGCGCTAGATTATGGATCTAGTTGGGATGACAACTTGCCCTACGCGGAGTTCTCATACAACAATAGCTACCAAGCCAGTTTGAAGATGGCACCGTTTGAAGCCCTGTATGGATGAAGGTGCAGAACACCGTTGATGTGTGATGAGGTAGGAGACTGACAATTGTTTGGACCAGACTTGATTAAGGAGTCTGAGGAAAAGGTTAAACTGATTCGCGATAGACTGAAGATTGCTCAGTCCAGACAGAAGAGTTATGCAGACTCAAAAACGCAAGGAGGTAACTTACGAAATTGGAGACAGAGCATATCTGCGAGTATCGCCCTTGCGAGGAGTGAAACATTTTGGAGTTAAGGGAAAGTTAGCTCCGAGATTTGTAGGACAGTATCGTGTTTCGGAACGGATGGGAGAAGTTGCCTACAAGTTGGAATTACCCGAGGGATTGTCAGGAGTTCATGATGTGTTCCACGTTTCACAGCTGAAGAAGTGTCATGCTGAGATGGCCGATATACCGTTAAGGGATACACTACCCTTGGAAGCGATTCGGTTGGACAGTCATTTGACTTACGAGGAGAAGCCAATTAAGATTCTAGAGTTTGCCAGCAGAGTCACTCGCGGTAAGTTTATCAAGTTCTGCAAAGTTCAGTGGAACCACCATACCGAGGATGAAGCCACCTGGGAACGAGAGGATGATCTTCGCAAAGACCACCCGCACCTATTTTCTAGCCAACCCGAATCTCGAGGGCGAGATTCATCTTAAGGGGGGTAGGTTTGTAACATCCCAAATTTTCAATTTGGAATGTTATACATAGATCATTCTTGCATATCATATTTTATTTGCTTTTCGTCTCGCGATCCTCGAAATCCTAAGCAACTCAAGGACCCTCGGAGAGAGTTGGGGATTTCCCCGGTTTTCAAATTTGATTTTATCAAATTTTGAAACGAGGATTTTGGTTTTAATTATTTTTCTCTCCAAAAATATTTCATATTAAAATATATGAGAGGAGATAATATGACTTCTCCAAAATAATTGAAATATTGGAGGAAAAATATTAAAATCAAATATTTGTTATATTTGGATTTTTATTACAATTTTGTTTACATTAGAAAAATTGCACGTTTTCAAAATTGCATTTTAGGGCCAAGAAAATGTTCATCTCGTTCTAAATATTTTATTTAGATGGTGAAAATTTATTTTGGCATTTATAGATTTTTATTTATTTTTCTAGGATTTTATTTCCGTCAGCGAAATAATTTAAAAAAGTTTCCGCGCCCGGCTGGAGTCCAAGTCGGACTCCGCCTCCGCCGCGCCTTGCCCCCTCCTCCAAGTCGCCGCCCCCGCCCCTTTATATACGCCCCCCCCCCCCCCCGAGCCCAACACCACACCGCCGCCGCCGCCCCGTAGCCGCCGCCGCCCGCGCTTACCGCCACCGCCCCGCAAGCCACCGCCCCGCCTCGCCAGAGGTACCGCGCCGAAATCCGAGCCGCCGGTTTTTTTTGAACCATTCGGTTTTTTTAGAAAACCCTAGTTTCGTTTTTTTCGGATCGCCGGTTTTTTTTGGGTTTTCCTGTTTAGCGGATGTTCGTCCGTACGTTCGTTTAACGAACGGTTCTTCGCCCGTTAGATACAGCTAACGAACGCTCGTTCGTTAGTCTGTTCGTCAGTTTTCTTTTAGTCGGAATCAGGTGATTCAAGCGCCTAGATCTTCGTCTCGAGATCCTCTTTTTGTTTAATCAACTTGAACAAGTTTTTGCTACTGTAAAATTTGACCTAGGTCCAGACTAGTAAACAAATCTTGCTTCTTTCGCCGTTTGAGTTTCGTTGCTCCATTTGATTTGATTTCTTTTGCTAACCGGAGTTCTTAAGTTGAACTTTCTGGTCAACCTCTTTTATTTGAGTTTTGCTTGCGCATCTTTGCTTGTTGCTTATGTATGTTATTGTTTGTTTGCGATAGAACACCCGGAGTGCGAAGCGTGCTACTACGAGTCCCTAGGTTTTGCAGATGGTCAGCAAGGCAAGTAACACATTTGATCATACTCTTTCCATACCCAATTTTTATGCATTAGTTTCAATCCTCAAACATTGCATGATTAGTATATCATTAACATGTGGGATGGGAAGTAGTTGTTGAGGTAGAACCTATTGCCTTGTTATATTCAAACCCTTGGGAGTTACTTCTATGCGTTGCTTATATTGCTATGCTATGCTCGTAGACGTGGTTTGGATGAGTGAAATCCATGACAGATTTGAGATTTTTAATTAATGGTTCAACTTAAGGTGGCAACTTAAATACACATCTGGGTGGATTGAGGCACCTGGAGTACCCAGTGTTACCTGTATTTTTTTTGGAAATCCCGGAGTAACCGTGTGATCTTCATATGGATCGCCACCCAGGCTCAAAGGGAACTAAGATGATTCATGCTAGAAACTTCCGTGTGCAGCCACAAGCTATTATGGGCTCTAGCATAGTTGAGTAAGTTACGTAAAGCTCTTGAAGAGGCAGATCAACAGGTAGTGGGATGTAGGTTTGGTATGGTCTATCCAGAGTAGAGAGTTAATGTGTCTGAAAGACTGTGTCTCGGTCATCCGTTTCTCAAACACCATGTAGTGTAAGAAATCCAACAGAGGAGATCGAGTCTTGTGGGGAAAAGTGTGCAAACCTCTGCAGAGTGTATAAACTAATCATGGTTAGCTGTGTCCTCGGTTATGGACAAATCTTGAGTATCTAGTACTTGGGTTATCACATGTATCTCATCACTCTTAATTAATACTGTTGGTTGTTAACCACTTTAATTGGGATTGAGTTGGAGGAACCTTCTCAATGTTGTTTCTACTACCATGATAGTTAAATTAAAATCTATTCCTTTGTTGTAGGGAAAAATTGGCTTTTCGCAAAAACTACAACCATAGAGCTTTCCACCAGCCAAATATGCATGTAGTGATAGCATTATTCTGCTCTTGCTCTACTATGTTACTTTGCCAGCATATTCCATGTGCTGACCCATTTTCGGGCTGCAACGTATTATGTTGCAGACTTTTCAGACGAGCAGTAAGGTTCGTTAGGTTGTTGCCTTGCAGCTCAGCTATGTCGTTGGAGTTGATGGACTCACTTTATCTTCCAAGCCTTCCGCTGTTATCGCATTAGATGGCCTTAAGCCATATTATTGTAATAAGTTCTCTCTCTTGAGACATTCGATGTAATAAGTGTGTGATTGCCACTCTGTTATAAATCCTTCGAGTACTGTGTGTGTCAGCATTATCGATCCAGGGATGACAATGAAGCACAGAGACTTGACCATCTGAGGTCGGGTCGCTACAGCCCAACACGAGTCTACAAGAATAAACTTGCGTAGTAGACATCAAGCTCTTTTCTGGCGCCGTTTCCTGGGAGGTTAGGTAAGTGGCACTCACATCCCGTCAACGAAGCTCTTTTCTGGTGCCGTTGCCAGGGAGGTGAGTGCATGAAGGCATATCTTTAGATCTTGCAATTCAACCTTTTAGTTTCTTGTTTTATCACTAGTTTGGTTCATAAAAGAAAACAAAAAAGTGGAATTGAGGTTGTATCATATTCTTCTTCTTTATAATGTCTTTTGTGAAAATGATGGAAAGGAAAATTGTGCTCAATTGATAGAAGAAGAATTATATAGAATGTTTGGCATAAATGATGAGCATGATTGCAATATTGTTACTATGAATTCTTTGAATATCCATGATGCTAACGATATGCAAAGCCATAAGTTTGGGGATGCTATATTTGATGAAGATGATAATTTTAGTCCTCCAAGATTTTATGTGAAAATTTGTTATAATGATAGCATGCCTCCTATTTATGATGATTATATTGATGAAAGTGGAGTTGGAGAGGTCATGACTTTATTTAGTGATGAACCCACTATTTTGGAAGAGGTTTCAATTGATTGTGACAACAAAGTTGCTATCTATGATGATTATGGTGATGACATATATGTTATAGAGAATAATTATAAGCATGAAACTTGTCATCATGATTCTTATTTTCAATCCCATGATAGTTATTTTGTTGAGTTTGCTCCCACTACTATTCATGAGAATAATTTTGCTTATGTGGAGAGTAAGAAAATTTCTATGCTTGTGGATCATGAAAAGAATGCTTTATGTGATAGTTATATTGTTGGATTCATTCATGATGCGACTGAAAATTATTATGAGATAGGAACATATGATTGTACATATCTCAATAATCTCAAGTTTCCTCTCTTTATGTTGAAAGTTTTGAAGTTGCACTTGTTTTGCCCTCCTATGCAAGTTGATTCTTGCTCCCACGAATTGTTTGCTCACAAAATCCCTATGCATAGGAGGTGGGTTAGACTTAAATGGGTTACTCATATGCTTCATGATGCTCTCTTTATGTCTTAATTCTTATCTTTTATGCGAGCATCATTGAAATCATCATGCCTTGCTTAAAAGGCATTAAAGAAAAGCACTTGTTGGGAGACAACACAACATTTACCCCTACTATTTTTGTGTGTTCACATTATTAGGCTACTTTAGTAATCATGTTTTATTGCTTTTGTTTCAATAAAGTGCCAAGTAAAGCCTTTGGGATGGTCTATGGTGATAGTTGATTTGATCTTGCTGAAAAACAGAAACTTTTGCGCTCAGGAAAATAATTATCATTTTTAACAGAAGCATGATAAAATACTGATTCTTTCTGCAGAAGATCAATAGACAAATTTACCAGGCTTTCCTAATTTTTCAGAATTTTTGGAGTGGTAGAAGTATGGTTGGAGTACAGATTACTACAGACTATTCTGTTTTTGACAGATTCTGTTTTCAATGCATAGTTTGCTTGTTTTATAGTTTCTATGGCTTATATTGCTCAATATAAATTGTGGAAATAATATTATACAGTAGGCTTTGTGTGAGAACAATTATGAATCTTGTTTTTGACAGTACCAAAGTGAAATCGTTTGCTCTTTATCATACTAACCTATCTCACAAAGTTCCGTTGAGTTTTGTGTGATCGAAGTTTTTCAAGTTTTGGGTGAGATATCGATATGAGGAAAATAAGGAGTGACAAGACCCTAAGCTTAGGGATTCCCAGGGCACCCCCAAGGTAATATTTAAGGAAGATCCAAGCAACTAAGCTTGGAGATGCCCCAGAAGGCATCCCCTCTTTCGTCTCCAACATTATCGGCAACCTGACATGGAGCTATATTTTCATTCGTCACATGATATGAGTTTTGCTTGGAGCATCATTTTATTTTGTTAGGATTTTCTTGCTGTTATTTAGAATAATATTTTGCATCTTTATTTTCAATAAAAATGCCAAGGATAGCCTTTACCATGCTTATTTTGCAAGTATACATGTTGCCGTTTGAAAACAAAAAGTTTACCGCTGTTGCAAAAATTCCCTAGAAAATTCAGAGAATGTGATAAAATGCTGAAACTTTTTGCAAAATAAGCTCTGATAAATTTTCTACAATGTGGTAAATTTTCATAATCTTTGGATATTGATACTCTTGCATTCTTTACAGACTGTACTGTTTTGGCAGATTGCTGTTATGTTTGCATTGTTTGCATATATTTGCTTGTTTAATGATTCTATTTGAGGATAGGAGTATTAAATATGCAGAGGCATTAAGTATGCAATGTTGAATAATAATTTTAGTGATTTTCTACAGTAGAGAATGATAAGGTTTTTGCATTGGTTTATAATAACTTATCTCATGAGTCCTTGTTGAGTTTTGTGTGGATGAAGCTTTTGAGATTGAGGAAAACCGTGATATGAGAAGAATTAAGGAGACACAAAAGCTCAAGCTTGGGGATGACCAAGGCATCCCAAGATAATATTTCAAGAAGTCTCAAGCATCTAAGCTTAGGGATGTCCCGGTAGGCATCCCACCTTTCTTCTTCAACAATTATCGGTTAGTATCGGTTGAGCCTAAGTTTTTGATTCTTCACATGATGTGTGCTATTCTTGGAATGTAATTTTATTTTGTTTTGCTTTTTGTTTTAATAAAATGCTTAGATCTGAAAGTACTTGAATAAGAGAGATTCCTCAAATAGCTACATATTTACTTAACTACTCGCTTGATCTTCACTTATATCTTTTTTTGGAGTAGCTCGTCATTTACTCTTGTGCTTCACTTATATCCTATGAGTAAATCGTTGAATGAATTGAATATCATGAAGTTGAAATTATATCATGCCTAGTGGTAGCTTCACATTGGGTTTAGAAAGTGAATCTTTTGAGGCTTGACAATCACAATATTGGTCATACAAGTAATTCATGAATAATTAGTATAAGGAAGAGAACTTTCACATGCAAATACACTATCATGGAGATCTATTGTGATTGTGAGCCCCCATCAAAATATTATATGCCAAAATTGTTGACGTTGGACAAGTAAGACAACGTAATGTTTTATGTTTGTTCATATTCACATAGAAGTTATATTGTCATAGATCCTTCAACATGTGGTGCTTGCCCCCCATCCTTGCTAGCCAAAAATTCCGCACCAAGTAGAGATACTACTTGTGCATCCAAAAACCCTTAAACCCAAATCTTATCTTCAAGAGTCCACCATACCTACCTAAGGATTGAGCAATATCCTTCAAGTAAGTTGTCATCGGTGCAATAAGGCAATAAAAATTGCTTCTAAAAGTGTGAGATCATTTAGTGTAAGAGAAACTTGAGCGTTGTATGAACTTCTGATGGTAAAGAATAAAAGCGGCAGAATGCATTATAAAGGTTGCCATCACAAGGGGAAATACAACGTGACATTCTTTTGCAATAAGGGGTTGAGCATACAAACAAATAAGCGCATGCCAACCTCTGCTTCCCTTTTCGAAGGGCCTATCTTTTACTTTTCAGTATTTATTTTTATGCAAAGAGTCAAAGTTTTTCTCTTTTGGCAAGCATCATGTGGTGAGAAAATATCTAGACACATATATCCAGTTGGATATGGATAGCATGAGTTATTATTGTTAACATCACCCTTGAGGTGAATTCGTTGGGAGGCAAAACAATAATCCCCTAACTTTCTATGTGTCCGATTGAAACGTGTTTCTCATGTGTATGCAGTGAGTGTTAGCAATCATAAAAGACTATATGATGGTTGAGTATGTGGAGCTCTTACTTAGACTCTGTTGAATAAGTTGAATTGCAAATTGCTTGGTGACTCACATAGGTTTTTGAGTTTCAACAGAATTTATTGTTTGAACCTTAACATGTGAATTGGTTGCTAATTTAACATGAGAAGTATTATAAGAAAGAATTGTTGTTATGATGTTAGGAAAAGTGATCGAAATTGTCATTGATCAAACTTGTGCACTTTGCTAGCATTCACACTTCATAAATTATTTCTTTTATCGTTTACCTACTCGAGGACGAGTAGGAATTAAGCTTGGGGATGCTGATACGTCTCCAACGTATCTATAATTTATGAAGTATTCATGCTAATATATTATCATTTTTTGGGACTAACCTATTGACCCAGTGCCCAGTGCCAGTTGATGTTTTTTGCTTGTTTTTTACATCAGAGGAAATCAATATCAAACTGAGTCCAAACACCGCAAAACTTTTTGTGGATTTTTAATGGACCAAAATACCACCAATAGGCCAAAGCTGCACCTGGGGGTGCCCCGAGGGGGGCAAAACCCATCAGGGCACGCCTGGGGGCCCAGGCGCTCCCAGGTGGGTTGTTCCCACCTCGGTGGCCTCCCACACACCCTATTTACCCTTAAATTCCAAAATATTCAAAAAAAAAACCTCAGGGGTAACCCTAGATCGGAAGTCTCGCCGCCGCAAGGCTCTGTAGCCATGAGAAACCAATCTAGACCCCGTTCCGGCACCCTGTTGGAGGGGGGAATCTTCACCGGTGGCCATCTTCATCATCCCGGCGGCCACCATGATGAGGAGGGAGTAGTCCACCGTCGGGGTTGAGGGTTTGTACCAGTAGCTATGTGTTTAATCTCTCTCTCTCTCTCTCTTTCTCTCTCGTGTTCTTGATATGTCACAATCTTGATGTATCACGGGCTTTCTTAATATAGTCGGACCATATGGTGTTCTCCCCTCTCTATCTTGTTGTGATGAATTGAGTTTTTCCCTTTGAGATTTCATCGTTGTCGAATTGAATACTTTTATGGATTTGAGAGCACTTGATATATGTCTTGCATATGAATACTCGTGGTGACAATGGGGTATCATATTGATTCACTTGATATGTCTTTTGGCATTCAACTCACGGATTCCCGCGGTGACTTTGGGGTAATATATCCATAGGGGTTGATGCACGTTCTCGTCCTTTGTTTCTTTAGTAGAAATCTTGGGGCACTCTTTGAGGTTCTTTGTGTTGGATTGAGTATTAGGAATCTGAAATTATTTGGTTTTATTTTAGCATGAACTCTTGGATAGATCGATCGGAAAGAATAGCTTCGAGGTGGTTTCGTACCCTACAAACAATTTCTTCGTATGTTCTCCACTAGATACGAACATTGTAGTGATTCTTCGTTGCACATTGAGGGATGGTTATATGATCCAAGTATATTAGCACTGTTGAGAGATTGCACTAGCGAAAGTACGGACCCTAGGCCTCATTTTCAAGCATTGCAATACCATTTTTGTTCCCGTTTTCTATTTGCTACCTTGATGTTTTTATTTATTCAGATTATAAAAACATATTTCTACCATCCATATTACACTTTTATCACCATCTCTTTGCCGAACTAGTGCACCTATACAATTTGCCATTGTATTGGGTGTGTTGGGGACACAAGAGATTTCTTGTATTTGATTGCCGGGTTGTTTGAGAGAGACCATCTTCATCCTACACCTCGCACGGATTGATAAACCTTGGGTCATCCACTTGAGGGAAAATTGCTACTGTCCTACAAAACTCTATGCTTGGAGGCCCAACACAAGTCTACAAGAATAAAGTTGCGTAGTACATATCATTGGTCAGGCAAACTCGGTGGGACCAATCGCTCATTTCGATAGGACCAAAACATTACAAAGGGAAACAGAGAGTTTGCATTGCGAACTCGGTGGGACCGATCGCTCATTTCGGTAAGACCGAAACGTTACGAAGGGAAACAGAGAGTTTCCAATCCCATCTCGGTGAGACTGAGATCCCTATTGATGAGACTGAACTGATTAGGGTTTCTGGCTTTGGCTATGTCAAAGAAACTCGGTGGTGCAGGATAGATCAAATCGGTGGGGCCGAGTTTGACTTTAGGTTTAGTACATATTGGGATTTGAGAAAGTGGTTGAGGGCTTTGGAGCATATCACTAAGCATTTTGAGCAAGTAGACTATTAAGCAACACCTCATCCCCTTTTAATAGTATTGGCTTTTCCTATGGACTCAATGTGATCTTGGATCACTAAAATAGAAATGTAGAGTCTTGAGCTTTTGTCAATCTTTGTCCTTAGCATTTTGAGGGGTCCACATATCTAGTCCATGCCACGCCAATCATTGAACTTTCTGAAATATTCAACTTGAATGGATATTAGTTCAATGAGCTATATGTTGTTATGAATTACCAAAACCACCCGGGGATTAGTTGCACTTTCAAACAACAAACTTGATAAAACACCGTTGTGGTTTTGATGCGCAGGTAAGAACGGTTCTTGCTAGAAGCCCGTAGCAGCCACGTAAAACTTGCAACAACAAAGTAGAGGACGTCTAACTTGTTTTTGCAGGGCATATTGTGATGTGATATGATCAAGACATGATATGATAAACGTTATTGTATGAGATGATCATGTTTTGTAAGATATCTGACAACCGGCAGGAGCCTTATGGTTGTCTCTTTATTGTATGAATTGCAAATGCCATGTAATTCCTTTACTTTATCACTATGCGTTAGCGATAGTTGTAGAAGCAATAGTTGGCGAGACGACCACGACGCTACATTGGAGATCAAGGTGTCAATCTGGTGACGATGGAGATCATGACGATGCTTTGGAGATGGAGATCAAAAGCATAAGATGATGATGGGCATATCATGCCACATATTTTGATTGCATGTGATGTTTATCTTTGATGCATCTTATTTTGCTTAGTATGGCAATAGCATTATAAGATGATCCCTTAACAAAACTAGTAGACTGCCCGTGCGTTGCCACGGGCATGTCAACTTTAACATGGATTGAAAAGATAGCCAATAACAAAAAATAATAATTAAAATCCACTTCACTTGCAATATATTTTGATAAAAAAATTGAAACATTGAACTATTTATTGTGCACTTCATTACAAATGTGAGTTATTTACCCAAAACCACTACACTTGGGACTAGGGTAACTGGTCAGTACCACATTTAAGCCATCTCACAAAAAACCACCAACTCTGGGACTAATCGGTACCGCGGAGCACTGACTGGTCGTTTTAGCCGCGGAAACAGCGAAACCGATAGGTCGGGCCCACCTGTCGGGACGATGTGGCGCAGGCTGACGGACGCCGTTAGACGGAGGGGGACGGCAGTTTCCGCGACCGTGTATTAGTGGGCCGTGTGGGTCGCTCGTCGGACCAGACCGCACCAGAGCACATCCGACCCCTATGTCTCGACCTCGACGACCGCCGCCGCCGCCACCGTCGTCTCGCCGCCGTCCGCCGGTCTGCCATGGTTTCCTGGAGCGAGGGGTCAAGCTCTTCTTCTTTGGACGACAAGTCAGTGACTAGCCAGGTACGTTCATTTGGGGATTCCAACATTTAGGGTTAGGGTTAGGGTTCTTGAGTTGGGGATTTCTTACCAAGTCACTGATTTCTTCAATCTCTTTGGTTTTAAGCTTCCTAGGACTATCCCATGCTATGAATGGAGTGGCATTGCTCATGAGCTCTCCTCTCGCTGTCTGCATCGCGAGCCTTGCCTCAGGCTAGTAGCATTTGAATCTACGGACACTGGCCGATGTTTTCTTGCTTGCGCTGAGGAGAAGGTATGTTGGTTAGTACTGTATTTAGTTAACCTTAGTTAGTTTTTGCTCCATTCAAATGCCAGAAGGAAATTTTGCTCTGCTTATTAGTGTGAACAATTGTCATTGCCCACATTTGGATTTAATTATGCTCTGACAGTAGTAAATTATGCTACGCCAGTGTAATTTTCTCCAAATAATTAAGTAGTGTACAACATTGTTAGTGCCAGTAGGAAATTATGCTATGGCAGTGTAATTTGCTCAAATAATTAAGTAGTGTACAACTAGTGTACAACATTGTTACTGCCAGCACTAAATTTTGTACTTACTAATGACAACATATATTTAGTTTATATGCTGTTAAAAGTGACAAAAATTTCTTATTGACAACACATATTAATTTGATAGGCTTTCTTAATTGTTTGTGCATTTAAATGAACACAATTTGATAGGCTTTCTTATTGACAACACATATTAATTTGATAGGCTCTCTTGTGTAGTATGATTGACAATATTTTTTCTGAATTATAGGCTGAACTAAAGTGCAACTATCTGGAGTGGATAGACCCTGAGTGGTCCGTGGCTATGCAGTTCTGCCTAACTGAATTGTGGGGCATGTATGACAAAGAAATCAATGACAGTGTGAGAGACAATGTTCAGCTTGGTGATCAGAATTACAAATTAGTTGGAGAAAAGAGGAAGATGGAAGAAGAGCTGAGATTATTCAAACTTGATTTTGCAAAAATGGTGGCTGACAAGGAGGATGCTATTACTGAGCTGGGCAATACTAGGTTGGCTCTCAATGATCTGAAAGAGGAGATGGAGAAGAAGAAGCTGGCAGACCATGGTTGCACAAACCTACATCAGTTACTCAGGGCAAAGGCAGAGAAGGAGAGGGACAAGCTTGTGGTAGAGAGAGACCAAGTGCTCACACAGAGAGAACAACTAAAGGAAGAGAAGAAAAAGCTAGAGTACATCATCTCTGATTTGCTGAAACAGAAGCATGGCTACAAGGACAAGATCAAGAAGTTGAAGGAGATCTGTGATGAATTTTAATTATGTAATGTGGCATTGTACTGGTGTAGTTGTGCTCTGTTGCACTCAATAATCAGCCCTACTAGAAGTGCACTGTACTGTTGTAATGGTTAAATTTGTACTGAATTATGCAGTTTATCTGCAAGTCTAGATTTTGAACTTATGGCATGAATTTGAACTTAATTTGTAGTGCTATCTCTTGTATCATATTGAGTACTCTATTATATTTACTTCACTCCAGGCGAAACTGGTGTGATAGTCAAATTATTGTGCACAGAAAAATTTGAAATACTAGTAACTTATCGCATGAGTATACCAGGAACTTTCTGGCATTATTATTATGCACATAATGTGATGATTAGGGAGTGCAAACAACATAGCAGTACAAACTAAATGTAGCAGTGCAAGCACATAATTATAGATAGGTACATGATGATTGAAGCAAGCCAACATAGCAGTACACAAGAATAATAGATAGTAGTTCCTCATAGCATAAAACCAAGATCCATACATAGGTTTAGCATAACATTACACAACAGTAGTTCATAGTGGCACACATAGGTTCAACACAGCATTACATAAGTTCAAATTTAGTGTTGGCATAGATAAAGTGCTCTAGTGCCTGATGGAGCACACATGCACTTGGATACATAGTCAAACAAGAACTCTCAGTAGTTCCCACTGGCATAGAAGTACCCCTCCATCCTTTTTCTCATGTATCTTGCCCTTTTCGGCCTATTTCCTGTTGGCTGGCTAGTTGAAGCTTCTGCAGTAGTTCTTGGAGGATTGAAGCTTCTTGCACCTGTTTTTGCACCTCTCCTTGCAGCAGCAGTAACAGCACCAGAAGGAGAAGAATTTTCAGCTCTAGTAGATGAACCAGCAGCTCTAGCAGATTTGCCCCTTGAAGCAGCAGCAGCAGATCCCCTTGAAGCAGATGTAGAGCTTGCACCCCTAGGAGTTGTTGTACCAGATGTTGAGCTTCCCCCTTGCTGCCATGCAGGGGCTGTCCCATTTTCCTGCAATTATTTTTGTTGGATAAATTTCAGTGATACTTAATGAGTGATGAGATAGAGAAGGAAGTCAAAAATAACATACCATGTGTTTGTTCTTCCTGATTTGCAGATCTGGCCTCAATGACTTTGCACAACTTATGTATTTGTGGCCCTGCAACTTGCAGTTACTACAAGTTATTGTAGCCATTCTTGATGTCTGCTTTGCTTGAGGAGGCTCAAACCTGCCTTTCTTCCTTTTCTCTTCTGCTGGTCCCTTCTTGTCTTCTTTGAACTGAGGTGGGTCAATGTCAGGAGTTGCAGTTTTCACCCAACAATCAGGACCAGGAACTAGGTAAATGATAGGCTTGTATGACTCCAAGTACATAGCCTTTTTGAAGAAAATATTTACATGGTCCTCTGGTAGTTGTTTGGACCTATAGATGGCAGAACAACCATGGTTGCAAGGAATTCTAGAGATGTCCCACTTCTTACAACCACATGTTTTCAGATTAGTGTCAACAGAGTAGGTCTTATCCCCACTACTCACTTGGAAAAGACCTGGTCCAGCTATCAATGATTTGCAGTCCCTTGCATATCTCTTGTTCATCTCTAACCTCTCAACATAAGTTGGTGCAATTTCCCATCTTGAAACTAGTCCACCCTCTCTCTTTTGCTGATACCTTACCAGAAGTTTGTCCTTGATCCCATTGATCATGGTGACAATTGGCTTGTTCCTTACATCAAGTATGTACTTATTAAAAACTTCACTTAAGTTATTGACAACCAGATCAGTTTTGCAGTTAGTATCCATTGCATGTCTTGACCAAGCTTTTGGAGGAATCCTTGACATCCACTCCCAAGCAGCCTTGCACTCAGCCTTCATGCTCTCCATTTCCAACTGAAAGTCATGTTCAGTGTAAGCATATGCAGATGCATCCATGCATTTCTTCAAGTCTTCTCCTCTCAATCATGCTCTCTGAAAGTTGGCATAAATGTGCCTCAAGCAGTACCTATGAGGGCAGTTGGGAAAGATTGATGTGACTGCATTCAACAGACCCTGCAAAGGATTTTGAATTTGTTAAAATGAAATAAATTATCGAAACAAATTTTAATTCAATTTAATTGTTGTAGTAATATTATATTGATTTAATATTACATTGATTTAATTCAATTTAATTGTTGTAGCTTGTCCTATGTTGGCCCATAAGGGTCACCCTAGGCTACGTTGACCGAAGTGGTGACAAGATGCGTTACCACTCGACACATGCCAACTAGGGTAGGTGGGAGGTTGGTTACGCTATGGTGGCCCATAAGGGTCACCCTAGGCTATCTTGACCGAAGTATCGACAAGATGCGTTACCACTCGACACATGCCAACTAGGGTAGGTGGGAGGTTGGTTGGGCTATGGTGGCCCATAAGGGTCACCCTAGGCTATCTTGACCGAAGTATCGACAAGATGCGTTACCACTCGACACATGCCAACTAGGGTAGGTGGGAGGTTGGTTGGGCTATGGTGGCCCATAAGGGTCACCCTAGGCTATCTTGACCGAAGTATCGACAAGATGCGTTACCACTCGACACATGCCAACTAGGGTAGGTGGGAGGTTGGTTGGGCTATGGTGGCCCATAAGGGTCACCCTAGGCTACCTTGACCGAAGTGTTGACAAGATGCGTTACCACTCGACACATGCCAACTAGGGTAGGTGGGAGGTTGGTTGGGCTATGGTGGCCCATAAGGGTCACCCTAGGCTATCTTGACCGAAGTATCGACAAGATGCGTTACCACTATACACATGCCAACTAGGGTAAGTTTTCAACAAATTAATGAACTAAATACACTAAATGCAGAACTAATTAGACTAAATACACTAAATGCATAACTAATTAAACAAATTACTGAACTAATTAGAGTACTAATTTAGGGACAAGTGACGATGTAGATAAACTCACCTTCTGTCTATCAGACATGAATGTGTACTTCCCAATTTTTCCCTCTTCAGTACCTCCTAGGGCATATTTGAGTTGAGTCAAAAACCATGACCAATTTGGTGTGTCTTCAACTCCAACCACTCCAAATGCTATGGGGTACATATTGTTGTTTGCATCCCTTCCAGTAGCAGCTAGTATTTGTGCCCCACTAGTTAACTTAATGAAACAACCATCTAGGCCTATGAATGGCCTGCATCCATTCAAAAATCCCTCAACACATGCATTCAAACAAAAAAAGACCATGAAACCTTGGTCCTGCAGTTGGGTTTTCTCCTGTGTTTTCCACTCACAGTACTGACAATGCATCTTGATCCAGGATTTGTAGCCTTCACAGTCTCCAAAAAATCTCTCAGCCTCTTGTATTGCCTCTTGTGATCTCCAGGCACAATCTCCTTTGCTTTCCTCTTTGCTCTCCATGCCATCATCTTGGGCACCTCAACACCAAACTGCCTCTTTACCTTGTCAACTATAGCAGGTACAGTAGTGTTGGGGTCTGATCTGATGGTTTCAAGCATTTTGTTGCCAAGCCACTTGGAGCTGATCCTTGTCTTCTCAGATTGGGTGGGACAGGTGTGCTCCAATACCATCTTCTTAATGCAGAAAGTGGGCTCATTACTAATCTTTGCTGCAACCATGTGGAACTGACAGCCCTCTCCATCACAACACACTATTACCCTATCACTGCAGTTTCTATGATATTTGTATCTTCTAAGTTGTTTCACATGCAAATTCACAAGAGCCTCTCTAAATTGGTACACATCTCTGAAACAAAGCCTAAGCTAGAATGGCTGCTTTGGATGCAGCCTGCCCTCATCATACCAGACCCTAGGTGGTCTTTTCTTAGCTCTACTCTTTCTACCAGAGGGGATTATAAAAGACATAGGTTCATTGCCATCATCATCAGCTTCAAAGCCTGTATCATCCTCTTCTGAAGATGGATACCAGTCCTCATTCATGCTTCTGTTAGCACTAGAGTGGGACCTACTAGTAGGCCCAGGCCTCTTTATCTTCTTCTGAACAGGCTCAGGAACTGCTATCTATTGACAGTCATCATCCTCTTCCTCCAAGTCTATGTCATATAAATCTTCAGGGTCTGTGTCTCCTTCACAGTGTGTACTGCTCATGTATTGAGCTCTCTTCTTCTTAATGTCAGCAATTGTGTCTTTCAGATCACTGTCCACTTTCCTCCTCTGTTCTTCTTCTCTAGCTACATTATCTTCTTCTTCATAGTCCATGGAATCTGAATCTGCATCTGAGAGGTCTTCATGAGCTACAAAGTCTTCATCAAATACTGAGTCATCATCTTCATCAGATGTGTCCTCATTTCCTGCATGCTCTTCCTCATCTGTATCAAACTGGAAATCTGCATAATTAACACTAACTTGAGTGTTAACCTGCTGCAATGCATTATTTTCCTCATCTGCATCTACCATCTCTGGCTCAATTGGGTGATCTTGTGTCCCAAGCAGTAACTGGCATGGTGGGGGAACTGATTTTATTGGCATATAGTTCACACTTTCTTGTGTACCAAGAAAATATGATGAGCCAACATGATCAGTGTTTGTTTTGTGCACAACACCTGACTCATTAACAGCAAATACAACTGGTGGGTCCACTGTTAAATCTTCAATTGTTTCATCTGGGTCCACTTCTTCATCTTCTGCACTTTTGTTAACGGGTGCTCTCTTTATATCTAATTTCCCCTCTTTAACATACAAACACAGTGTCTGACTGCTTTTAAACTGCTTTATCATCTCATCCACTTCAGTGTTGTTTCTGACGAAAGTAATCCCTTGCAGCCCTGTGCAATCCTTCCTCAAGTAGCAAATACTGTCATCACTTCCATATCCATTTCTGACCATCACATTAAGCAAACTGCCATAAGTGATGTCTCTCTCATACATCTTCACAAGGGCATTTTTTTGGCAGCATCTTTAGAAGGAAACTGAAAATATAATGACCATGGCTCCTCAGGCCTACAAAACACAAAACATATTAAAACATATTAATGACCATGACATTTTCCGTAACATTTTCAAGCCTACAGAACACAAATCAAATTCATGACCATGACATTTTGAGTGCCACAATAAAAACTATGACATATTCACATATAAAACAAAGTAACAACAATAAGATCTATGCCACAAGAGCCAACAAATGCAGAATAAACTATGATACATTTAGTAATTCAGAAAAAAACAAAGAAAAAACTTCATCTAGGCATAGGAGCTTCCTCCCCCAACGAAGCAGTATTGCTAGAAGTAACCCTAGGCATCCTAACTAATTGAGTACTCTAACTAAGCAGTATTGCTAGAACCCTAACCCTAGGTTTTTGCACTGAGATTTACCTGGGTGGAGATGGATGCCCGGGGGGTACTTCCTCCCCCAACGAATCAGCCGCCGCCGACACCTTCTCCATGTCCGCAACATCCTTCTCTGCCTCCTCCGCATGCTGCGATGGTGGCGGCAGGACAGCTTTTCCCCAATCCGCCGTCGAGTGCGAATCGCCATCGGGGTTGGGGCCCAACTTGCCAATGGGGTCGCATTGCGGGCGGCGGCCACCGGAAGAATGACCACCGCCGCCGGAGCCGCCGAGACCTTCTCCGCCATAGCCGCCGCCGGAGCTGGTCGCCATGAGCAGAGTGGGAGGAACACGCGGGAGGGAAACTGAATCGGGGATTGGAGGACGAAACGGCAGGGGCGTGACCTAATACACGGGCACGGAAACGGCCGTCCCCCTCCGTCTAACGGTGTCCGTCAACCCGCGCCACATCGACCCGACAGGTGGGCCCGACCTGTCGATTTCGCTGTTTCCGCGGCTAAAACGGCCAGTCAGTGCTCCGCGGTACCGATTAGTTCCAGAGTTGGTGGTTTTTTGTGACATGGCTTAAATGTGGTACTGACCGGTTACCCTAGCCCCAAGTGTGGTGGTTTTGGGTAAATAACTCTACAAATGTTAATAACACTTGAATGCCTTTATTATTTATGCTTAAGATTCGATCATCTCACGAAAGCATGTGTATTGTTATTATCCATTAATTAAAGACAAACGCATGGAGTACTGTGTTCCCTTTAAACAAATGTTCGAAGTTGTTACAACCAGAGAGAGAGAGAGAGTGGGGATGTGTCCTGACAGCACATCATGCCAGACCAGAACTTTTAACTCTCATTGTGTGGCAATATAAAATGTCTGGAAAAATATAGCTCTTTGAAATAATGCAAGGCAGCCCCAAGAAATAGAGGTTCTAAATTGCTAGGAGCTTAAATGCTTAATAATACAATCATGTTTCTCCACTTTGGCCAGTCCAATGTGGACTACTTAATTAATACCTACCATCATTCCAGATAACCTGCAAAACCAGAGGTAAAAGACTATACAAATAAAAATTTCAGTTGAGTTGAAAGGCTCAAACTAAAAGCCAACAAATATATGCAGGGTTATTTCATACTGCTATTTTATTCAGCACCAATAACCTCCTTGTCAGCATCATAATATATCATCCAAAATCATATTACCAATTTTGGGGCAACTTTATACTACTTACAAATATAAAGAATAATATTAACTAAAAAAACCATGAATTGTAATAGATGTGAAAAATACTTCTATGCTTCAAGGAAACATATGGTGTGAGTATCGTCTGAAAGCTTTTAGGAGAAATAAGGATAGAGAGTTGTTTTGTTCAACGAAACAGATTGGCTCTCCTTACACTGAGTCTAAGTTCATCATCATTCATCATTGTTACATGTATAAATCAGGATAAAACACAACGAATAAGAGTAATAAGGATAGAAAGTTGTTAACTTCATCACAATGTTCATTTGCTTATACATGAAGAAATAAGACAACATCTCCTGTGAAAACATTATTTTTATTGACAAACAAATTCCCTCCATTTGTTAAAAAGATGCCTATTTGGTTCACCTGGAAGGCAAAGGACAATTTCATAACAGGTCTATGGTACCTTGCTAGAAGGAAAAAGATAACGGGTATACTTGGCTCAAAATCAGAATGGATGATAGAATTACATAGAGCTGTTTGTCCTTTTCAAAGATACAATTTTTGTAAGGAACTGTGTTAATGAATTCGCACAAAAAATATATCATCTGATTTCGGTAATGTAATAGAGCACACTAAATCATATTTATGAATGCGTAGGAATCTGGACTCTTTAGAAGAAATGGACAGAGCAAATGAGCATGTTCCAATGCAGGTTCTATTGTACACATGTTTTTATACAAAATTTATTAGAAACACAGGAACAAAATATGTTTGAGTAGGCAACAAAATTTGTTTTAGAAGATGATGACTTCCTAATATTGAAGCACGTAACTGAACTCTACTGGTTTTTGGGAGTTGAAACGGAGGTACAAGACAAGAATGAAGAAATAGGTTTTATTTCTGTTACTCACAAACTACATGTACAACATTGAGAAGCTCCTTGTGAATCAAGCTTACAACAGTGAGCACTGAAAAATCATACCCTCTTCTTGCTAGCCGGTGGTGAGAACACCTTTGCAGCAATTAGTATTGAAATGTTCTCCTTGATAGGTTCATGAAGAATGCCAACAATGAAAATCCCATCCAGTATTTAGACCTAAAAATTTCACCATTGGTACCCATGGGATTAGTCAGTACTAAAAAGAATGGTAGATCTTGCAAGAAATTTCATATAACTCGATTGCTGGTTCTTTGGTGTCAAATTTTCAGCATATATGTGAATATTAAATCGACCTCACATACGTAAAGAAATTAGGAAAAACACGAAGGCTGTAGTGCGGCTCCCGTGTCCTTGACAGTTTCGGCACGCCTACCGCGTCCTCGCCGGTTGTGCCGCGACCCCCCCCCATCCTTGGTGGCGGCCACGGTGCCCACATCCACCTGCATCCACGTTTGGGCTGTACTGGAGCAGCCACACACTTGTACCCATCACTACTGTGTGTCATTGCAGATTAGAGAGAGAGATATTGTTCAGGATCTAGAGACGGCAGAAGATACCTGGGCTGCCAGCACTGATCCAAAAATCCCTAGGACCAAACCCCAGCAACAGGCCCTCTCATCCTCTTCAAGGCTGCCTACCGCCTCGTGCTACTCCTTTTCTCGCTTTTCTCCACCGGCGCTCACCTTCCCACTGGTGCCATCCGTCATGCCCTTTGTCTGACACCAAAAATAATTTGTTGTCAATAATATTGCCAATTAGGCATGAACAATCATTACAAACTCAAAATTCAATTACTCTAAGAACAAGCTCGATATCATATTACTTGATCTTTCGTAGAGAAAAACAAAATACTAAACCAAACTTTGCGAGAACAGTAGGAGGTTGGCCCAAATAGCTGCTCCATCATCATATGCATAATTTAAGATAATTAAATATTCAAATTCATCTGCATGGGCATCAAGCTTTATTATAAGGGTTCAGATTTATTTTAGGGTAGAGAGACTTTAGATGGTTTCTATTTCCCTAAATTCTAAGCCCAATGTGCCTCTATGTCCTTGTTTCTTACCTCCCCACTCACCGACCAGATCAAGAAGCAGCACCCCGATCATGATTCAAGTATTTTTTAGATGGTTCTGTACGGATCTTCAAATCTAATTTCCTACCATCCATATCTAAATGTTTCTTCTCAAAAATATTTTGACAAACTGTAGCCTTTTTGGTTGATGATTCATGGGATTTGTTTCTCTTTTCCGATCTTTCATTTGGGAAACATGTTTGCGTGTGTTAAAATAGAATGCTGCTCCAATACCCTATGTATAACCAGGAAAGTTAACAAAACATTTGTAAATAGTCACCACAAAAATATTGTAACATACTCCATTAGGATTGAGGAAACTAAAGTGTGCTCCTTGCCATAGCTCTTTGTAGGTGGAGTAGACTGTAAGTGTCGATGGTATTTACCAACAACGATGTTGCTGTAGAGCTCATCACCATTATCTGCAAAAGAAATGACAAATGTAAATTTGTTTTTGCGGGGAAAGGTAAATTGATGACTGAAACTATAAGCAACATGCATTAGACAGCTGAAGGCAAGAAAAGGAAGGTATTCGATCGGCTCACATGAACGCACCTTTGCTAAAAACCAGCAATAATTGAAGGCAAGAAAAGGAAGGTATTCAATCGGCTCACATGAATACACCTTCGCTAGAAACCAGCAAAAGGAAGGCAATGAATGAACCCTAATGCTTAAAGATCTTGTGCGTTACAAGTGAAGATATCCAAAAAAAGGAGATCTGCAGTTCATATCAATATGAAGAAAATATAATGCTACAGGAAAACAGTGGTCCCATAGGTGGTTTGCTGACCATGTACATAGATTGTCTAAAGTCATATTTCATATGAGCTTATCTATGAGTTTCGGGCAGTATATAAAATAATGAGATCAGCTGACCATCAGTATCCAGTATAAGTACTTCCCTTTTCCTAGAAAAGCTGGGGGAGGGGGAGTAGTTTTCTACCTGAGGCTTGGACTGGGTGCATATCTCATAGGCGACTCATTTTCCCTCGTCCCTCTTCAGATTAATATCGTCTTTTCCATACTTCAGATCTTCAATGAACCAACGATGTATGAGCAACCTGGCCAATCAAAAGATCGGCTATAGGATATCATTTTGATACTATCAGCCTATGTATGGAATGCGGTTTCAAGCTTTCAGGACATATCACTGGAAAGTTAATTATGAGAAGAAACAAACATAACATCGCCTCATTATACTTCCAGTAAGCCTTTCTCCTGATGCAATAATCTTAAACAAGAATGAAACTTTCCGAGGAACAAATGTTAATTTTAGGTCAAGAAAATAAGCTCGACAGTCCTGAACTCCAAATCATATGAAATTAGTGTGACTAAAAAATTAAACATGGCATGATTCACATAGAAATAAGCACTTGAACCAGTGGTAATTGTTGCCTGCTTTCCAACGAGGCAAAGTTATCATTTTTTTTCTTTCTCTGTATTATCATGGTACAAAAGACTAAGGAAATATAGCCGTTTTTTGTTCTCTACCTTCAATAGTTAATGCTCGTAAAATAAGACTTTACCTGGTTATTAGTCAGAAGCACATGCTTTCTCTGTGGGATATTGCACACTTGAACCATCAGGTATGTAAAAAAATCTCTCAATTGTAATGCCACTGATGCAAACGCCAAGACATAGGATACCATTGGTAGATTACAAAGGTACACCTCTACAAAGAGTACGAAAAAAATGAAGATTCATTAAATGTTCACCGCCAACAGAGAGAAACAGGACAACTCTAAAAGTTGAGAGAAGACCTCAAGGAGTCAATGTTTCACTGTTAGTCTACATCGTCACAACCTAAAGCAGAAACTACAAAATCGGTTATTAAGTCACCACTCAAATTGGTCCCAAAGATAAAGAGTATATTTCCAATGAGAATTGGGAGTATTTAACAAAAACTACCACAATTCATCCAATCGTGCCTACAAACTACCACTTTACAAATTTGTACCGAAAACTACCATTTTTTGATTAATTTTTGACTAAAAACTACAATGTCCGGAAAGTGCCCCAGTTTAAACCTGTTTATGACAAGTTGGGCCCACTCATAAGCGCTGACGTGGCAGAGTAGTCAACTCCGCTAGATTAACCATTATATTGACTGTTATGACATGTGGGACCAATATGTAAGCTCTATCTTCTTTCATGGAACTCCCCATCTACAGTCGGGTCCGCATCTACAGGCCAACGCCATTCTTTCTCTCTGCGGAGGCTTTGAGCGAGGGAAGGAGCGAGCTAGCAGCAGGACCATGTTCCGGACGCAGGTGGCGGTGGTGAGGGAGATAGGGACGGGGTGGCGGAGGGCTTTTTGAACGTCGGAGCGCCGGGATGGGCAGCGGGGGTAGCAAGCCGTCGAGCCTGGCGCCCATGACCCCGTTGCAGCCGGCGCCGGTGTTCGCGTCTACCAGGAAATGGATGGCGCTGCTGCAGGCCATCTCGGCGCCGTCCTCGCCCAGAACCAGCTCCAAATTCGCGCTCTTCCTTCGATTTAGCCAGAGGTGGAGAAGGAGGTCGCTGAGCGACGAGATGGCTACAGAGCGGGGGAGGAGGTTAGCCCCGTGCGCGTCGCTGGGGGCCGTGGAGGCGCGGGCCAGGAATAGCCACCACGCACGGGAAGCTCCTTCCATGACTGGGGTGGTTGGATGCCATCCGCGCTCACCACGGACGAGGCATGGTCACCATCCACCAGCTCGTGTGCGGCCGGTGCTGCTCACAACTGTGACTGCTTGCACCCGACCATGGCAGCTCGTGCTCCAGGACGAATACAACCTGCTCGAGGAAATGTCCCAAAGAAATCTGTTTCAGGGAGAAGAGGTTGATGATGACATGTGGGTCGCATACGTCATAACGCACAACTTACCGATCAATCTAACAGAGTTTGACTACTATGGCATGTCAGCGCTTACACGCGGGCCATCCTTGTCAGAAAGGCGTTTAGAAGAGGCGAATCATACATTTTTGAGATATGGTAGTTTTTAGTCAAAGATTAGTTGAAAAGTGGTAGTTTTTGGCACAAATTTGTAAAATGGTAGTTTGTAGGCACGATTGAACGAATTGTGGTAGTTTTTTGTTAAACACTCGAGAATTGGTGTAGTAAGTGGGCATCTTGCCACAACATACAAGCCATAGGAGTATATTTTAATGATCAAAGTGGTGTTTCCACCCTCCGATTTCCATTAAGGGAAACCATAAACGAGATACAAGAACCAGTTCACCGCAAGCCATAGGAGTATAATTGGATATCACAAATGTTAAAGCTAGAACTGAACATAGTATCCTGTTTTGCAACCAGTAAATTGACACATTTTCTGTTTTTGAAAGATTCCATGCAAAGCATCTCTATGAGCAAGAACTATCTTGTGGAACAGAATTTAATTAGTGACAGGGTTTACGCTCTTACCTATACACTTAATTTAAGCAAGCGAGCATTCAGACATGCCATTTGTTTCCGGAACAACACCATAACAATTCTTAACTTCCAAGAATGCAGTCTATACTGTATTTCTTTTGCAAAATAATTCCTTGTAGGGTACACATGTATTGCTAACATCTAACTACTACGTACAACCACATTGATGGCCGGGTTACAAAGCTCAAGAGAGAAAGAGGAGAAGTAAACCGAGAGATTTATCGAGCCGGCAGCGAAGCAGATGATAAGAGACTCGGAGAAGCAGCTTCAGTGACGAACGCATGTACGAGCTTAAGCAGGGTCAAGATGACATCTCTGTATCACCATATTAAAGCGTTATCAACAAATACAACATGTACTGTCAATGGAGATTGTTCAGAGAACACGTCCAGACATAAACTAAAACACACACATATTCAAGAGCCAACAAGGTTACACCGCCATCTATGCATTCAGCGGTCAGGGCGCACGTTGAGCGTTGGGTGCAGGACGAAGCGATGCGGGGGAGGGGGCAAGGGAGTGCTTACTCCTGGGATCAGGGCCTTGGGGGTGGAAGGAGACGCCGTCGTCCTTACCAAAGATCTTGTAGATGCCATCGATGAATGAGGTGTGAATATGTGTGAACGACCTGACCACCGCCAACATTCTTCGGATTGTTCCTGCAATGCCTTCTATGTGACGGCGGCCGCGATCCATACGGCGGAGGTGGCTGCGATCTGGAGAGACGGCTGCAGCCATCCCGATGGCGACGGCGGCGATCCGGACGACGGCGAAGGCAGCGATCTGGGGCGGTGACGGCGGTGATCCGGAGAGGGGCGGCGGCGATCCGGAGGACGCTGGATTGGTCGACAAGCTCCCGTGTGGCGGCGGCGATCCGAAGAGGGGCGGCGGCGATCCGGAGGATGCTGGACTGGTCGACAAGCTCCCGTGTGGCGGCGGCGCAGGAACCCTAGCGCGTGCGAGGGTACTGAGGAGAGGATGCTTACGCGAGGAGAGGATGCTTGTGCGAGGAGAGGGAGGGGAGTGGTTCGTGCGTGGGGGTGGTTTCTTGGCTGCATGAGTGGGCGGGGGCAGCAGGGACGAAAAAAACCAATGAAAAAAATCGTGGAGCGGGGAGGGGGGGAAGCGCTGGGACGTGGGAGGTTGTCGGAAGGACGAAAAAAATCGTCTCTGGTGGGACGAAAATTGACCAGCGGAGACTACCAACAACTCCGTTAGGAGTAGATATTTCAAGGTATAAGTGTTCTCCCCGAGTATGCACCGTTGCGACAGTTCGTCGTGCTGAGACACCACGTGATGATCGGGTGTGATAGACTCTACATTCACATACAATGGGTGCAAGATAGTTTTGCACATACGGAATACTCGGGTTAAACTTGACGATCCTGGCATGTACAGACATGGCCTCGGAACACTGGAGACCGAAAGGTCGAACGTGAATCATATAGTAGATATGATCAACATAGAGATGTTCACCATTGATGACTACTCCAGCTCACGTGATGATCGGACATGGTTTAGTTGATCTGGATCACTTACCATTTAGATGACTCGAGGGATGTCTATCTAAGTGGGAGTTCTTAAGTAGTATGATTAATTAAACTTAATTTATCATGAACTTAGTCCTGATAGTTTTTGCATATCTATGTTGTAGATCAATGGCCCGTGCTACCATTCCCTTGAATTTTAATGCATTCCTAGAGAAAGCTAAGATGAAAGATGATGGTAGCAACTACACGTACTCGGTCCGTAACTTGAGGATTATCCTCACTACTGCACAAAAAAATTATGTCCTTGATGCACCGCTAGGTGTACCACCCCCTCCAGCAACTGCAGACGTTGTGAACGACTAGCGGTCACATGTTGATTACTACTCGATAGTTCAGTGTGCCATTCTTTACGGCTTAGAATCAGGACTTCAAAGACGTTTTGAACGTCATGGACCATATGAGATGTTCCATGAGTTGAAGTTAATATTTCAATCAAATTCCCGAGTTGAGAGATATGAATTCTCCAACAAGTTCTATAGTTGCAAGAAGGAGGAGAACAGTTATGTCAGTGAACACATACTCAAAATGTCTGGGTATCATAATCACTTGACTCATCTGGGAGTTAATCTTCCAAATGATAGTATTATTGATAGAGTTCTTCAATCACTCCCACCAAGCTACAAAGGCTTCGTGATGAACTACAATATGCAAGGGATGGATAAGACAATTCCCAAGCTCTTCACTATGCTCAAAGCTGTGGAGGTAGAAATCAAGAAGGAGCATCAAGTGTTGATGGTTAAGAAGACCACTAGTTTCAAGAAAAAGGGCAAGGGAAAGAAGGGGAACTTCAAGAAGCATTTCAAGCAAGTTGCCACTCCCGGGAAGAAGCCCAAATCTGAACCCAAGCCTGAAACTGAGTGCTTCTACTGCAAAGGGACTGGTCACTACAAGTAAAACTGCCCCAAGTATTTGGCGGATAAGGATGGCAAAGTGAACAAAGGTATATTTGATATACATGTTATTGATGTGTACCTTACTAATGCACATAGTAGCGCCTAGGTATTTGATACTGGTTCGGTTGCTCATATTTGTAACTCGAAATAGGGGCTACAGATTAAATGAAGATTGTCTAAGGACGAGGTGATGATGCATGTTGGGAATGGTTCCAAGGTCGATGTGATCGCTGTCGGCATGCTACCTCTACATCTACCTTCGGGATTAGTTTTGGACCTGAATAATTGTTATTTGGTGCCAGCGTTGAGCATGAACATTATATTTGGATCTTGTTTAGTGTGAGACGGTTATTCTTTTAAATCAGAGAATAATGGTTGTTCTATTTACATGAGTAATATCTTTTATGGTCATGCACCCTTGAAGAGTGGTCTATTTTGGTTGAATCTCGATTGTGGTGATACACATATTCATAATATTGATGCTAAAAGATGCAAAGTTGATAATCATAGTGCAACATATTTGTGGCACTACTGTTTAGGTCATATTGGTGTAAAGCGCATGAAGAAACTCCATGCATATGGGCTTTTGGAATCACTTGATGTTGAATCATTTGATACTTGCGAACCATGCGTCATGGGCAAGATGACTAAAACTCCGTTCTCTAGAACAATGGAGCGAGCTAATGACATATTGGAAATAATACATACCGATGTATGCGGTCCGATGAGTGTTGAAGCTCGCGGCGGGTATCGTTATTTTCTAACCTTCACAAATGATTTGAGCAGATATGGGTATATCTAATTAATGAAACACAAGTCTGAAACATTTGAAAAGTTCAAAGAATTTCAGAGTGAAGTGGAGAATCGTCGTAACAAGAAAATAAAGTTTCTACGATCTGATCGCAGAGGCGAATATTTGAGTTACGAGTTTGGCCTTCATTTAAAACAATGTGGAATAGTTTCACAACTCATGCCACCTGGAACACCACAGCGTAATGGTGTGTCTGAACATCGTAACCATACTTTATTAGATATGGTGCGATCTATGATGTCTCTTACCGATTTACCACTATCGTTTTGGGGTTATGCATTAGAGACAACTGCATTAACATTAAATAGGGCACCGTCTAAATCCGTTGAGACGACACCGTGTGAACTGTGGTATGGCAAGAAAACTAAGCTGTCGTTTCTTAAAGTTTGGGGTTGTGACACTTATGTCAAAATGCTTTAGCCTGATAAGCTCGAACCCAAATCGGAGAAGTGCGTCTTCATAGGATAACCTAAGGAAACAATTGGGTATATGTGGGAGTCCTGGATTAGGGGGTATGGAAACAATCGGACAGCCGGACTATCTCCATTGGACGGACTGTTAGACTATGAAGATACAAGATTGAAGACTTCGTCTCGTGTTTGGATGGGACTCTACTTGGCGTGGAAGGCAAGCTAGGCAATACGGATATGGATATCTCCTCCTTTGTAGCCGACCTTGTGTAACCCTAACCCTCTCCGGTGTCTATATAAACCGAAGGGTTTTAGTCCGTAGGAGACAACAACTACAACATACAATCATACCATAGGCTAGCTTCTAGGGTTTAGCCTCTCTGATCTCGTGGTAGATCTACTCTTGTACTACCCATATCATCAATATTAATCAAGCCTGACGTAGGGTTTTACCTCCATCAAGAGGGCCCGAACCTGGGTAAAACATCATGTCCCCTGCCTCCTGTTACCATCCGCCTTAGACGCACAGTTCAGGACCCCCTACCCGAGATCCGCCGGTTTTGACACCGACATTGGTGCTTTCATTGAGAGTTCCTCTGTGTCGTCGCCGTTAGGCTTGATGGCTCCTACTATCATCGACGGCGATGCAGTCCAGGGTGAGACTTTTCTCCCAGACAGATCTTCGTGTTCGGCGGCTTTACACTGTGGGCCAATTCTCTTGGCCATCTGGAGCAGATTGAAAGTTACGCCCCTGGCCACCAGGTCAAGTTTGGAAGCTTAAACTACACGGCCGATATCTGTGGAGACTTGATCTTCGACGGATTCGAGCCTCTGCCTTGTGCGTCACGTGGTCACGATGAGTACGATTTAGCTCTACCATCGGACAGTGTCCAGGAGATCGCACAGGCAGCCGCTCCGACCCTCTATTCGGAGCCAGTTGCGCCGTCCATGGATGGGTGGATGGACCCCGCCACGGAGGCCTTACCCTTAGCGGCGATCGAGCCAAACATCACCCTTACCTTGCACAAGAGTCGTGTTGTTAAACTGTCGGATCCTTCTCCGGCCACGGACTCTGAGCCGCCTGCGCCCGTTCCCATCGAATCCGATTCGGCGCCGATCGTGGAGTTTACCTCCGCGGATATTTTTCAGCACTCGCCCTTTGGCGACATACTGAACTCATTAAGGTCTCTCTCCTTGTCAGGAGGATCCTCGCCGAACTACGTCCAGCAGGATTGGGATGCAGAAGACGAAGAAATTCGCGGCCCACCCACCACCCACTTAGTAGCCATTGTCGATGACTTAACCGACATGCTCGACTTCAACTCCGAAGACATCGATGGTATGGACGATGATGCGGCAGACGAAGAGGAACCACTACCCACAGGGCACTGGACAGCCACCTCATCATACGATATATATACATGGTGGATACACCCAAAGAAGGCAATGGTGACGAGATAGCGGAGGACGACCCCTCCACGAAGCAACCCAAGCGTCGATGTCAGCGGCGCCGCTCTAAGTCCCGCCAAAGCAAAAGTGGTGATACCGGCATAGGAGATAATAACACTCCGGATAGTGCCGAAGATAACAACAATCCCCTCCAGCAAGATTTGGAGCTGGAGGATGGAGGAGCCAGCCCTCCTGAGAAAGCAACAGATGGAGAGACAGAGGATGATAATTACATGCCCCCCTCCGAAGACGAGGCAAGCCTCAGCGATGACGAATTCGCCGTACCAGAGGATCCCGTCAAACAAGAGCGCTTCAAACGCCGTCTTATAGCCACGGCAAATAGCCTTAAGAAAAAGCAGCAGCAGCTTCAAGCTGATCAAGATCTGCTAGCTGACAGATGGACTGAAGTCCTCGCGGCCGAGGAATATAAACTCGAGCGCCCCTCCAAGAGTTACCTAAAATGCAGGTTGCTACCCCGATAGGAGGAAGAAGTGTATGATGCGGCTGATCGGCCACCTCGTGGCCGCGATAGAGAGGCATTCCAGCCAAAAACTCAGCCTGCACCCTGACGCCATTCAAATAAAAAGGCATGGGGAGATACGCCAGACCTGCGAGACATATTGGAGGACAAAGCAAAGCATGCAAGATCGATCTATGGATCACGAGGGCGCGCCACTATGCGAGACGATAAACGTCACGCTGGATACAGTAAAAGTAAATCCGGCCGGGCCGAACACAGCGGGCAAGACCCATTCGAGCTGCGTCGCGATATAGCCCAATACAGAGGCGCTGCACACCCCTTATGCTTCACAGACGAAGTAATGGATCATCAAATCCCAGAAGGTTTCAAACCTATAAATATTGAATCATACGACGGCACAACAGATCCCACAGTATGGATCGAGGATTTCCTCCTCCACATCCACATGGCCCGTGGTGATGACTTACACGCCATCAAATACCTCCCACTAAAGCTCAAGGTACCAGCGTGGCATTGGCTTAACAGCTTGCCAGCAGAGTCCATCAGCTATTGGGAAGATCTGGAAGCCGCATTCCTCGACAACTTTTAGGGCACTTATGTGCGGCCACCAGATGCCAATGACTTGAGCCACATAATTCAGCAGCCAGACGAATCGTCCAGGCAATTCTGGACTCGGTTCATAACAAAGAAAAATCAAATTGTCGACTGTCCGGATGCAGAGGCCCTAGCGGCTTTCAAACACAACATCTGTGACGAATGGCTAGCCCGGCACCTTGGTCAGGAAAAGCCGAAATCTATGGCAGCCCTCACGACACTAATGACCCACTTTTGTGCGGGAGAAGACAGTTGGCTGGCTCGCAGTAATAACATATCAAAGAACCATGGTACTTCGGATACCAAGGATGGCAATAGCAGGTCACGTCGCAACAAACATAAGCGTCGCATTAACAGCGATAATAACGAGGATACGGCAGTCAATGCCGGATTCAAAGGCTCTAAACCCGGTCAGCGGAAAAAGCCATTGAAACAAAGTACGCCGGGTCCGTCCAACTTGGACCGTATACTCGATCTCTCGTGTCAAATACACGGCACCCCAGAAAAGCCAGCCAACCACACCAATAGGGATTGTTGGGTGTTCAAGCAGGCTGGCAAGTTAATTGCCGAAAACAAGGACAAGGGGCCACATAGCGATGACGAGGAGGAGCCCCGGCAGCCACACACTGGAGGACAGAAGAGGTTTCCCCCACAAGTGCGGATGGTGAACATGATATACGCAACCCAAATCCCCAAGAGGGAGCGGAAGCGTGCGCTCAGGGACGTATATGCGTTGGAGCCAGTCGCCCCAAAGTTCAGCCCATGGTCCTCCTATCCGATCACTTTCGATCACAGGGACCATCCCACTAGTATCCGTCATGGAGGATTTTCCACACTGGTTCTGGACCCAATCATTGACGGATTTCATCTCACTCGAGTCCTTATGGACGGCGGCAGCAGCCTGAACCTGCTTTATCAGGACACAGTGCGCAAAATGGGTATATACCCCTCAAGGATCAAACCCACAAAAACGACCTTCAAAGGCGTCATTCCAGGCGTAGAGGCCCATTGCACAGGCTCAATTACACTGGAAGTGGTCTTCGGATCCCCGGATAACTTCCGAAGCAAAGAGTTAATCTTCGATATAGTCCCGTTCCACAGTGGTTATCATGCACTGCTCGGGCGAACCGCATTTGCGAGATTCAATGCGGTACCACATTATGCATACCTGAGGCACAAGATGCCAGGATTTTCCGGGGTTATTACAGTCAATGGAAACACAGAGCGCTCTCTCCGAACAGAGGAGCACACTGCGGCCCTCGCAGCAGAAGCGCAAAACAGCCTCTCAAGGAAATCCACCAGTTCGGCGTTTCAAGACCCGGACACCTTCAAGCGCGCTCCGATCAGTCGGCAAACAGACCGCCTGGTGCGATCTGAGCTCGCGTAGCAATGCGGCCCCTACCCCAGTCCCAGCCAAACGGCAAAACTCGTGCCACGCGTACATAATTACGCATTAAAAATACCATGGGCATAGGTGGGGAGGGGGGCACAACTGCGGCATGCCCCAAGACGCGGCTTAAACCGCACTAGGGGCTTCCCGTTTGGTTATTTTTCTCTTTTTCAGGACCTTAATCTCAGGAAACCCTGTCTGGCAGCACTACTGCCGAACACATGATGCAGCAACCAAGGAGGCAGAAAGCTACGTCACACCACGGAATTCCCAGGTGGGTTACAATAACGAGCGAAATATTTGATTTAATACTATTCCTCAGCTTGCCCTTGGAAGGGACATAGTCCCACTCTTCGCTTATCGCACTATCTCTATCATTCTGCTTTAGTGCACCTTTTTGAATAAACAATGCATAACATCACGACTATTATTGCATTCTTGTTATATATATATATATATATATATATATATGTTCATTAACGACGCCTTGCAACCGTACACTTTGGTACGGCCAATACACCAGGGGCTTACGTACCCCACAATATGGTGTGAAAAGTCCGAACACTTACACAAGTGCGGCATCCCGAACTTATAGCATTATATGCATCAGCTCTAAATCATGTCTTTGGTCAATTGTTGGGTTTGCCCGGCTCCTATGTTTTGGTACCTTACGTTCCGCTTTATCGGCTAAGGTAGCGCTAGGAGAACTACTACAATTGTGCCCCGGTTCTACCGGGCTTAGCACCTCAGTAGAGAAAGCTAAAACTGACTGTCATGATAAGGCGAGAGATTGGTCGCTGTTCGGCGAGGTTTTCGAGTCCCTAAAGACTTATGCCGCTTAGGGCGAGGGGCCGGCCCTGTCCGGCTTAAAGGCGTGTATTGTGCCCCGAATTCGGCCTTCTGAATACCAGGGGCTTCGCCGAAATTTAAAATTATAGAATTCTATGGCTAAGTGAGAGTGATAAAGCATTATTAGTCCGGTTGACTTGTTCGTTGTGCTGAGCACCTCCCTCGAAGGACCCAAACATGGGAACAAGAGTGCTCAGGTTTATCCCGAACACCCCAGCAGTCGTGGCATGGGGGCAGAAGCCGAGGACTAGCCATCTCTCAGATTGGATAAACAGCCAAACAGAAGGTAATATTTTAAATTCACACAAGCGTTGCATAGCGCATATGAAACAAGTTTTCATCATACAGGATCAGCAAGTTTACTCAAATATTACATCCTTTGAACATTCGTCCGCTACAAGACGGGCACCCTTCAGGACACCCTCATAATAAATCTTGGGGGTGCGATGCTCCTTGCCCTGCGGCAGCCCTTCCTTGATCAGCTTCACAGCGTCTAGCTTGGCCCACTCCACCTTCACACAGGCAAAAAGCCTGGCGTGCACCTTCGACGCAGACGGACCGCTTGACGACCTCCAGCCGTGGGCAGGCATCCACAGGCCGCCTCACTAGGCTAAAGTAGCTATTCAGAAGGGTGTCGCCAGGCCACAGCCGGACTATAAGGCCCTTCATGGCCTGTTCGGTCCCCTTGTGCAGCTCGACCAGCTGCTTTACCTGGTCGCTCAGAGGCATCGGGTGTTCGCTCTCAGTATACTGAGACCAGAATAGCTTCTCCGTTGAGCTTCCCTCCTCGGCCTGGTAAAATTGTGCGGCATCCGACACGCTGCAGGGAAAATCTGCGAATGCTCCTAGAGAGCTCCGAATTCGGGTAAATAATCGGTAATTTACTTTCACATGCTTGCTTTGCATATAGAATGCCTTACCCACCGCTATTTTATTCATCGCGTCAATCTCCTGGAGGGCCTTTCGGGCCTCGGCCTTGGCACTCTTTGCGCTCTCGAGGGCCGCCGCAAGCTCAGACTCTCCCGTATTTGAGTCAAGCTCCAATGCCTAGTGCTTCGCCACGAGAGACTGGAGCTCTTGCTGCACCTCGCCCACACGAGCCTCTTGTTTTTCCCGCTCGGCGCACTCCTTGGCCGCTTTATCTTCGGCCTTGGTTAGCGCTTGCTTCAGGGCCGCCACCTCGGTCGTGGCCCCTGGCAAATATACGATGATCCTGTCATTTTGCAATCGCGTCTTCCTTTATACATACATATCTATAGACAGGGTATTACTTACCCTTGTTCTCCTCGAGCTGCCTCTTGGCAAGGCCGAGCTCTTTCTTGGACCCCTCGAGGTCCTGCTTCCGTACGGTGACCTCCGCAGTCAGTGCGGCGGACGCCAGCAGCAAGGCCTGCATATGCATATTGACATACTCATATTAGACTCCTGCGATATTGTTTGATCCTCTGCTCGGTTTTTCTTTGTGAACACCGAACAGAGCATCAGGGGCTATTGTCTATGCGGTAATATTTTCCTATATTTCAAACACTTACCTCAAAGTCTGTTAGAAGGCTGGCACAGGCTTCAGTCACCGCACTCATAATAGTACGGTGCTCCTCGTCGATGGAAGCGCTGCGAAGCGCTTCCAGCAGATTGTCCGGCGCCTCAGGATGGACAAAGGTCACCGGCACAGGCGTCTTGCCCCTCTTGGAAGGAGGCCTCCTGCCTGAGTCCGGAACCACTGGAGGTTCCAGCGCGGTGTTCGGCTGAGGGTCGAACTCGGAGCCCTCAGGGGCCTCGTTCCCTCAGCTCCCGAAGTCCGGAAGGTCGCCTTGAGGCGCCTCCGGGACTGTCTCCCCTCGACCGGTGCCTCTTGAGACAACACCTCGGCGTCGTCAGCAGGATGAGGGGAGGTGGTGGTCGGGACTGGATCGCTATCGATGTCCGACGATCCTAGGGAGTCGTCCGATGATACATCGATACTGGCTCGTGGCGGCCTGCATAATCATGTTCGGCGTTAGGGAAAGAAGTGCGACAAAGGAATACTATGAGTTACTCTAGTATCTGAATACTTACGATCTCCCCACGGGCTTGGCCCTGGGCAACCACTCGTCTTCGACTTCGTTGGCGGCGGTGGAACTGTCCGGAAGGAGAGTCCTTCCCTTCTTGGACCCTTCGCCCCCCCCCCCAGTTGGGATGGCCTTCCTTTTCTTGTCTCCCCCGCCTGGAGGGGGAGCATCTTCTTCTTCCTCGTCGTCTTTGGGGGGGAGTGTGCCGCAGCATCATCGGACGATGAGTCCGATAACACCTGGCGCCGGGAACTCTTTCGGGTTCCCTTGGCCTTCTTGGTCTTCTCTGGCACCTTGTAAGGAGCCGGAGTCAGCATCTCCGTCAGGAGAGCGCCCGAAGTGTCTTCGGGCAAAGGGGCCGGACAGTTAATCTGCCCCGATGTCTCCACCCAGTCCTATCAAAGGCATGGAGATTAGACCCCGCACATGATTAAGCTAGGGGAAAGACACGGGAGGATCCGGCGGATGAGCATAACCTGGACTATGTTGACAAGCTTGAGCTTCTTGCTTGCCATACTCCGGATACATTTCTGGAGTCCATATAGCTCCACCGATGAACCCCACGACAAGCCCTTCTCTTTCCAGGAAGTGAGCTGTATAGGGAATCTGGATCGAAACTCGGGGGCTGCCGCCCATTTGGTGTCGCGCGACTCGGTGATGTAGAACCACTCCGATTGCCATCCCTTTATTGTCTCCACAAAGGAGCTTTCAAGCCATATAACATTGGGCATCTTGCCCACCATGGCTCCGCCGCACTCTGCTTGTTGGCCTCCTACCACCTTCGGCTTGATATTGAAGGTCTTTACCCACAGGCCGAAGTGGGGCCGGATGCGGAGGAAAGCCTCACACACGACGATGAACGCCGAAATGTTGAGGACGAAGTTCGGGGTCAGATCATGAAAGTCCAGCCCGTAGTAGAACATGAGACCACGGACGAATGGATGGAGGGGAAACCCCAATCCGCGGAGGAAGTGGTGGAGGAAAACTACCCTCTCGTGAGGTTCCGGGGTAGGGACGATCTGCCCCGCAGCGGGCAGCCGATGCACGATATTCACGGCTAAGTATTCGGCTCTCGCAGCTTCTTGATATGTCCCTCCATAACGGAGGAAGCCATCCATTTGCCTCCTGCTCCGGACATGTTTGGAGAAGGTTGAGGGAAGGGATGTGGACTTGGGTGCTAGAGCTCGAGTGTGCGAAAACGGATGAGCAAAGGAGGAAGAAGGCGTGGATGAAAAGGTGAATCCTTATCCCATTATATGGGCGGACGAAACTAAGCGTCCCCACTAGCCTGGTAAAACTCGCTTATCCCCCAAGCATCGTAATCGATGGCGCGGTTGGGTTACCCACACTCGTATTGATGAGAATCCCGTGATAAGGGGACACGATCTTTGCTTTGACAAGACATGTCAAAAAACTGCCTCGTGTTATGTGCGGGGCTAGTTAAAGGAAACGGTTCGAATAATCAGCGGGCCACGGCTTAATGTCATGTTGCCAAAACAAGTCAGCAAACTAGATTTGTGAAAATATTATTCTCTCTACGGTGGTATGTGGAACATATTTTGCAGGGTCAGACACTATCCTTATATTCAAATTCTTCTGCGGTATATTTGGAGGAGGAACCCGCCTTGCAATGCCGAAGACAATACTGTGCGTCGGACTCATCGTCATTGAAGCCTGGTTCAGGGGCTACTGTGGGAGTCCTAGATTAGGGGGTCTCCGGACAGCCGGACTATCTCCATTGGCCGGACTGTTAGACTATGAAGATACAAGATTGAAGACTTCATCTCGTGTCCGGATGGGACTCTACTTGGCGTGGAAGGCAAGCTAGGCAATACGGATATGGATATCTCCTCCTTTGTAACCGACCTTGTGTAACCCTAATCCTCTCCGGTGTCTATATAAACCGAAGGGTTTTAGTCCATAGGAGACAACAACTACAACATACAATCATACCATAGGCTAGCTTCTAGGGTTTAGCCTCTCTGATCTCGTGGTAGATCTACTCTTGTACTACCCATATCATCAATATTAATCAAGCAGGACGTAGGGTTTTACCTCCATCAAGAGGGCCCAAACCTGGGTAAAACATCGTGTCCCCTGCCTCCTGTTACCATCCGCCTTAGACGCATAGTTCGGGACCCCCTACCCGAGATCCACCGGTTTTGACACCGACAGTATACCTTCTACCATAGACCCGAAGGCAAGATATTTGTTTCCAAGAATGGAAACTTTCTAGAGAAGGAGTTTCAGTCGAAAGAAGTGAGTGGGAGGAAAGTAGAACTTGATGAGGTAATTGTACCTTCTCTTGGATTGGAAAGTAGCTCATCAGAGAAATCCATTCCCGTGATGCCTACACCAACTAGAGAGGAAGCTAATGATGATGATTATGAAACTTTAGATCAAGTTACTATAGGACCTCGTAGGTCAAAGAGAGCACCATCCGCACCAGAGTGGTATGGTAACTGAGGGAGTCCTGGACTAAGGGGTCCTCGGGTGTCCGGACAATTTGATATGGGCCGGACTGATGGGCCGTGAAGATACAAGGCATAAGACCTTTCCCCGTGTCCGGATGGGACTCTCCTTTGCATGGATGGCAAGCCTAGAGTTCATATGTATTATTTCCTTTCTCTATAAACCAACTCTGTACAACCCTAGACCCCTCTGGTGTCTATATAAACCGGAGGGTTTAGTCCATGGAACCAAGGACAAATCACATAGGCTAGACATCTAGGGTTTAGCCATTACGATCTCGAGGTAGATCAACTCTTGTAACCCATATACTCATCAAATACAATCAAGAAGGACGTAGGGTTTACGTCCATTAAGAGGGCCCGAACCTGGGTAAACATCGTGTCATCCTTGTCTCTTGTTTCCTTCGATCCACAGACGCACAGTTCGGGACCCCCTACCTGAGATCGGCCGGTTTTAACACCGACATTGGTGCTTTCATTGAGAGTTCCTCTTTGTCTTCAATAGAAGGTTCGATGGCCCGTTCGATCATCAACAATGATGCCATTTTTGGGGAAGCTTTCCTTCCCGGCCAGATTTTTGTGTCCAGCGGCTTCGTTCTGCGTGCCAACTCAATTGGCCACCTTGAATAGATTGACAGCTACGCCCCTGGTCATCAGATCAGTTTTGGGAACCTAAACTATGTCACTGATATCCGAGGAGATTTGATCTTCGAAGGGTTCACGTCCCGGGTCATCACTCTGGCCTTAGATCTGGAGCAAATTGCCGGGTCTAAAGATGGGACTTTGAAGCTCGTCGTACTCTCGACTATAAAACTCACAATCGGGGATCCGGAGGCGACTTTGTCTCTAGCCAGCCCAGAGTCAGGCTGGGTCCCCCTCCCCCGTTATGGAAAGGCCGGACTCGCCCCCAGACTCTAGCTCTGAACTGTTGAAGCCCGCGCTCAGCAAGCGTGGCCAAGAGGCCTTTGCCCTGGCCAGCCTTGTGGACTCTCATTTCCCCATCCAACCCTCGCTCTTAAACGAGGCTCTAGACTTGATGTGGTCCCTCGCCATCACAGAGGAATCGCCTCAGAACTATGCCCAACCCAGACTAGGGGCTGAAAACAGGGAATTTTATGTCCCACCCACCACCCACTTCATAACAACCATCGAGGACTTAACCGATATGTTGGATTACACCTCTGGAGGCATGAACGGCATGGACGACGATGCCGGAGACGCACAAGGCCAAGACCCACCATTTACCGGACGTTGGATGGCCACCTCCACATACGACGTGTACATGGAGGACACACCCAAAGAGGATGACGGTGCAGTCAGGAAAGATCCGGTGGAGGACAAACCTGATGAGGCACTGCCGAAGCATCGATGCTAGTGACGCCGCCCAAAATTGCGTCATGGCGAAGACAGTAATACCGGCACCGGAGACGATAACACTCTAGATAATGTCAAAGACCCCGAAGCCCAGTCGAGCTCACATCCGAGCAGGATGATGTGGAGGAGGGGCAAGTTAACCCCGACGATCTGGTCGGGAGCGAGGACTCGGAGGACAACAACTATCTACCGCTCTCCGAGGATGATGTCAGCCTCGGTAACGTCACGCCAGAGGAACCCCTCGAGTAGGAGCGCTTCAAGCGCCAGCTAATCGCCACTGCAAGAAGCCTAAAAAAGCAGCAGCAACAGCTCCAAGCCGAACAGGATACGCTCAACGACAGATGGACACAGGTCCTAGCTGCCGAAGAATATGGCCTACAACGCCCAACAAAGTTATATCTGAAGCATCGGCTACTACCACAATTCGACAACGAGGCCTTCGAGCCAATACCGTCGAAACATGACCGCGCTGATGAACCAGACCGACCACCGTGTGGGCGAGATAAATCGGCCACCTACGCCGAACACCAACCCACACCACCTCGCCGTAAAGGCAGAGAGACAACAGCTCTAGGATACACCTATGACCTACGACAAGACCTGAGTAATAGAGCAAGACAAACAAGATCAATCTATGGATCAAGGGGGCGTGCCCCAACACGAGAAGACCACCGTCAAGCTTGGCCTGATAGGCATAACCGCACCAGGGCCGGAAACCGCATACGGATGTCATCCGAACTCCATCGCGACGTTGCTCGATACAGAGGCATCGCACACCCCTAATGCTTTACCGACGAGGTAATGCATCACCAGTTCCCAGAAGGGTTTAAACCCGTAAACATTGAATCATACGACGACACGACAGACCCCGCGGTATGGATTGAAGATTTCCTTCTCCATATCCACATGGCCCGTGGTGATGATCTATACGCCATCAAATACCTTCCCTTGAAACTGAAAGAACCAGCATGACACTAGCTAAACAGCCTCCTGGAGAAATCTATTGGTAGCTGGGAAGACCTGGAGGACGCCTTTAGAGACAACTTCCTAGGTACCTATGTCCGGCCTCCGGACGCCGATGACCTCAGTCACATAGTCCAGCAACCCAGAGAGTCAGCCAAGAAACTTTGGACGAGGTTCTTAATTAAAAAGAACCAAATTGTCGATTGTCCGGATGCCGAAGCCCTCGTGGCCTTTAAACACAGCATCTGTGACGAGTGGCTTTCCTGACACCTCGCCCAAGAAAAACCGAACTCCATGGCAGCCCTCACCGCACTTATGACCCGCTTTTGCACATGAGAAGATAGCTGGCTAGCTAGTAGAAGCAACAGAACCAGCGACCCTGGCACCTCCAAATCCAAAGATGGCAACGGCAAGCCACGACGCAACAAACACAAGCGTCGAAGCAACAATGAAGATTTCAAAGACATGGCGGTCAACGCCGGATTCATTGGCTCTAAACCGCTATCAGCGGAAGAAGCCATTCAAAGGAAAAAAAGATGGTCCATCTAGTTTGGAACGAATACTAGATCGGCCTTGCGAGATCCATGGCACCCCGGACAAGCCTGCCAATCATACCAACAGAAATTGTTGGGTCTTTAAACATGCTAGTAAAATAAACACTGAACATAAGGGGAAATGGCCACCTAGCAAGGATGATGACAAGCCTCGCCCATCAAACACAGGAGGGCAAAATAAATTTACCCCTGAGGTAAAAAGAGTGAACATGATCTACGTCACTCATATCCCCAAGCGGAGGCGCAAGCACGCACTAAGAGACGTTTACGCCATAGAGCCAGTCGCCCCAAAATTCAACCCATGGTCAGCCTGTCCGATCACTTTTGATCGCAGAGACCATCCGAACAGTATCCGTCATGGAGGTTCAGTAGCATTGGTCCTCGATCCAATTATGGATGGATTCCATCTCACGCGAGTCCTTATGGACGGCGGTAGCAGTCTTAACCTGCTTTATCTGGACACTGTCCGCAAAATGGGCATTGATCCGTCAAGAATCAAGCCCACTAAAACCACCTTCAAAGGAGTGATACCCGACATAGAGGCCTGCTGCACAGGGTCCATAACGCTGGAAGTAGTCTTCGGCTCGCCGGATAACTTCCGAAGCGAAGACTTGACCTTCGACATCGTCCTTTTCCGCAATGGTTACCATGCACTGCTCAGAGAAACTGCTTTCGCCCGTTTCAATGTCATCCTGCACTACGCATATCTAAAGCTCAAGATGCCCGGACCACATGTCGTTATAACAGTCAATGGAAACATGGAGCGCTCTCCCCGTACTGAGGAGCATACCACGGCCCTAGCAGCTGAAGTACAGGGTGGCCTTATCAAGACGAATATTACATCGGCAGTCAAGCCCCTGGACACTGTTAAACAGGTCCGGTCTACCCTGTAGAATGACAGTCCGTCTCATCCAGAGCTAGATTAGCAATTCATCCAACCCCAACCTAATCGCGGTATATGTATCGCGCGTACATAACTATACACTAAAAATACCATGGGCAAGGACGGACACGCACTAAAAACAAAGTCCACAATATGGCTCGACCCTATTCGGACCTTCTTCTTCTTCTTCCTTTTTCCTTTTTCTTCTTTTTATTATCTTTCAGGTTCTTTACAACCCAAATCACTTTTCGATGGTACCAAGGGCCCTCTTTCAGGCCCCTTACGTATACTCGATCGATTGATCCTCTAAAAGGATCCTACACCAAGGTGAAAAGCGGCGCAGACGTGCGGCAGATTGTCCAAAGGATCTTCAAGACCACCTTTTCCTTTTTAGAACCTGTATAGAGCTTTCCCTTGTTCTCAAATTCTTGGCATGTAAAATAGCCTTGATAATTATGTCATTCTCTATAAGAGCATGTTTGACGTATCAATCAGAATATAGCAGAAACAATTTTGGCTTACCTTATTCGATATTGCCCTATTTCATAATCTGTATTCCATCTTCATGACTGGTTGACATATACACATTGGCATTAATTACCAGGGGCTTTATTCGGCCACAAATATTCAAAAACAAAAATTCTGAACACTTTCATAGTACACTTCGGCGTCCTGAATACCACATTATATGCATCGGCTCCGATCATGTCTTTGGTCAATACTTGGGTTGCCCGGCTCATGTGGTTACCACCTTACGTTCCGATTGTTCGGCTAAGGTAGTAAAGGGAGAACTACTGCGATTGTGTTTCCGGCTCGTCCGGTCAAATACCTCAGTAGAGAAAGCCGAAAACTAACTGTCATGATATGGCGAGAGTTGGTCAGCGGTTCGATGACTTATTAAATCTTTCATGATTTTTTCCGTATTACCCGAAGGACTGGCCTCTACCCGGTCAGGCGTTTAAAGCACCCAAGTTCGAATGTCCAAACAACATCAGGGGCTAAGCCTATAATCCCATTTTCAAACTCCTATGGCTAAGTGAGAGTGGTAAAGCTGCATAGTCTGATTGCCTAGTTCGCTGCATGATCACCTCCTTTACGGACCAAGACGTTGGGACAAGAGTGGTCACGTGCTATTCCGAACACCCCCGTAGTATCTATGTGGGGGCTGAAGCCAATGACTGGCAAAACTTTCAGATACAAAACGACCACACAGGAGGAAAATAATTTGCGATAAATAAGCAAGCATATTATACAAAGAACTTGTTTCATAACACACAGTCTGGGTAGCCCCGATACATTCATTCAAACAAAATATCCTTCGAGCATTGACCCTCTATCAAACGGGCACCATCCAGGACATCCTCGAAGTATCGCTCTGGCTTGCGGTAGTCCTTGACTTCGGGCGGACCCTGGACGGCCACAACGGCGGCCTTCATCTTGCCTAGTGCATCTTGACACGGGCAAAGGCCATCCGTGCACCCTCTATGCACGCCGAGCACTTCACAGACTCAACTCAGGGCAAGGCATCGTCGAGCCGCTTAACCAAACCGAAGTAGCTGCTAGGAATGGGTCTGGCTGGCCATAGCCGGACTATAAGGTCCTTCATGGCCAAACCGGACATCATATGCAGCTCTGCCAGCTGCATCATCTGGTTGTTTAGCAGCGCTGGCCGCTCCGGCATGAGGTACTGCGACCAGAAGAGATTCTCCATTGTGTTCCCTTCTTGGGCCCGAAAATACCATGCGGCGTCGACAACACTCCTCTGGAGATCTACAAAAGCATCTGGAGCACTCCATAGTCGATTTAGCAAAGCATATCTTCGACCGCCAAATATACTCTGTAAAAGAAAAGGCTTACCAGCCACTATTTGTCCGGCTTGCTTGATCTCCTCGCGAGCCACCCGGGACTTGGTCTGCGCCTCCTTTGCCTCTTGAAGAGCCTTGGTGAGTTTGGCTGCTTGAGTCTTATTACTCTCCTCCAAGGCCTCACACTTGTTGGCGGCATCCTGGAGCACCTGCTCCACTTTGGTCACCCGCTCTTCATACTTACGGCGGGTGAGCTGCTCGGCCTCTAAATCCGCAAGCGCTTTGTCAGCGGCCGCTTGGCTCACCCACGCCTACTCCTTGGCTTGGGCAACGGCGCTCTTTAGGTCCTCGACTTCAGTCTCCCTATCTACAAATATGATCAGCAACACATGAGATTCGACTCCGTGTTGACATATTCCTTTAAGTGTGTCAATAATTTTTCCAACCATACCTTGCGATTCCTCAAATCGCTTGTTGGTGCGGACGAGTTCTTCATCGGCCCGCTCCAACTCCCGCTTAAGTTCGGACACTTCGGTGGCCTAGGCGGTTGCCACTAACAGTAAAGCCTATTTATCAACATAGACATGTATATTATCTCCTACGAATAACTATTTGATCCTTTGTTCGGCCCTTATTTGCAAAAGGCGAACAGAGTGTCATGGGCTACTATCTATACACAGGCATATTTTTTGCATATACAAAGTAGCTAAGAATGCTACATCACATACCTCGAAGCCTGTTAATAGGCTGGTGAAGGCTTGGCGAAGTCCGCTTTTGGCAGACTGGACCATCTCAACCAACGTACCCATCAAGGTACGGTGCTCCTCCACGACGGAAGCACGTCGAAGTGCTTCCATCAAAATGTCCGGCGCCTCTGGATTGATGGAGGTCGCTAGTGGAGTAGGCACTCCCCCCTCCTTCAAAGGGGGTTGCCCACTCGATTCCGGAGCCGTATGGGTCTCCGGACTGGTATTCGGCTCGGGACCAAACTGGTCTGGCCCCCCATCGTCGTCTCCATGGGGATTGTACCCCCCATGTTCTCAGCAGCCGAGGCATTACCCTCTGGCGCCGTCTTGGCGGCCTTCCGCACTTCTCCCTAGCCTGGAGAAGTCCTTTGGGATAACACCTCGGTGTCATCCACGGCATGTGGCAGAGATGCTCGCGGAGGCGTCTCGCTCTCCACCATCTCCGGTGCCAGAGAGTTCCCCGAAGACGATGATTGTTGGGGGAAATCTCGAGCCGGACTGCAGCATGAAACTTAAAGGTGTTAAAACTGCAGTCATGAAAGCCAGATATGTATACGGTAACTTTGGGCACTTATGATGCGGCCAGGGGCTTTGACCTAGGGCGCCACTCGGGGATGGCTTCGGCGTCCGAGTCCGAATTATCAGAAAGGGAGATCTTCCCCTTCTTGGAAGCCTCCGCCTCTAGGTCCATGGAAGCCGCCCTCTTCTTCTTCCCCCCTTAAGGGGAGAATTGCTCTCCTCCTCTTCCTCTTCGTCTTCATCTCCCTCGTGGGAGGAGGGAGCTTCGGTATCTCCGGACGCAACGTTTGAAGTACCTTTATTGTGAAGGCCACTTTTGGCCTCGTTGCCCTTCTTCTTGGCATTCTTCTCCAGCACCTAGTACGGCTTCGGGACCAGCATCCTCGTTAGCAGAGGAATGGTTGGTTCTTCGGGCACCAGAGATGAACATCAGATCCACTCCACCTTCTTTGTCCAGCCCTGAGGGAAGAATGGAAAGCTCAACATACCCATTGGATTTGCAAGATGGAGTTATGTTCGGAAATCAGAAAACTTACTGGAGTGGCTGGATGAGTGCAGTTGAGACCGATGTCTTCGGTCATCTCCGGCCATGACCTCTAGGCCTTGAAAAGCAGGTTCCAGATCTCTGCGTGCGTCGTGCCGAAGAATCGCTGCAAGGTCCGAGGGCCAGCCGGATTGAATTCCCACATGTGGAGAGGTTGGCGCTGGCAGGGGAGGATCCGATGAAAAAGCATCACCTGGATCACATCAGCAAAACTGGTGTTCTTCTCCATCATATTCTTGATGTGCTTCTGCAGCGTCAGCACTTCATCGGACGACGCCCAGTCCATGCCCTTATTAATCCATGACGTGAGCCACATTGGGGATCTAGACTTGACCTAAGGAGTGGCTGCCCATGTGGCATCACGGGGTTCGGTGATGTAGAACCACTCCTGTTGCCATCCCTTCACGGTTTCCACAAAGGCCCCTTTGGGCCAGGTGACGTTGGGGAGCTTGCTCACCATGGCTTTGCCGCAGTCCGCATGTTGCCCGTCGACCACTTTCGGCTTCACGTTGAAGACCTTAAGCCATAGGCTGAAGTGGGGGGATGCGTCGGAGCACCTCGCACACGACGATGAACGTCGAAATGTGGAGGATCGTGGAAATCTAGCCCGTATTAGAACATGAGGCCATGGACGAAAGGGTGGAGGGGAAACCCTAGTCCACAGAGGAAGTGGGGGATGAATACCACCCTCTCAATGGGCTCCAGAGTAGGGATAATCTGTTTTTTGGTGGGGAGCTGATGCGCGATGTTCGCGGCCAGGTACCCCACTTCTCGGAGTTCCTTGACGTTCCTCTCCGTGACGGAGGAAGCCCTCCACTTGCCCTGCGAACCAGATCCAACCATAACTAGAAGGGTTGGGTAGTGGGAAAGCTTGAAACTTGGGCGCTAGAGCTCGAGGATGGGGAGGCTGAGGAAGGAAGGATGCGTGGGGTAAAGGGGTGAATCTTTATCCTCTTATATAGGCAGTGAATATCAAGCGCCCCCCCCCACTAGCCTTAAAACTCTCCTATTCCCAAGGGGTCGTGCGTATGGCACAGTTAGATTACCCAAATTTCTATTGATGAAAATCCCACAATACGGGGGCACGATCTCTGCTTTGACAAGACGTGTCAATAGAGGTTGCGCCTCGAAACGCAAAGTGGGAGGCCAAAAACTGGTTCAAAATAATAGCAAGGCCAGACGTGACGTTTCGCCAAAAAAGTTATGCCTTATTAACTGTTGTACCCTTGTGGTTGAGGGTTGTAACTATTATGTAGAGCTGGATATAGATCTCTTGTTCAGAAGACTGTTTTGTATATGGAGGAGGAACCCGCCTTGCAATGTCAAAGATGATCTGAGTGCTGAACACATCATCATTGAAGACTGGTTCAGGGGCTACCGAGGGAGTCCTGGACTAAGGGGTCCTCGGATGTCCGGACAATTTGATATGGGCCGGACTGATGGGCCATGAAGATACAAGGCAGAAGACCTTTCCCCGTGTCCGGATGGGACTCTCCTTTGCGTGGATGGCAAGCCTAGCATTCGGATGTATTATTTCCTTTCTCTGTAAACCAACTCTGTACAACCCTAGACCCCTTCGGCGTCTATATAAACCGGAGGGTTTAGTCCATGGAACCTAGGACAAATCACATAGGCTAGACATCTAGGGTTTAGCCATTACGATCTCGAGGTAGATCAACTCTTGTAACCCCTATACTCATCAAATACAATCAAGCAAGACATAGGGTTTTACCTCCATTAAGAGGGCCCGAACCTGGGTAAACATCGTGTCACCCTTGTCTCCTGTTTCCTTCGATCCTCATACGCACAGTTCGGGACCCCCTACCCGAGATCGGCCGGTTTTGACACCGACAGTACCCTGTTCTAGAAGTCATGATACTAGACCATGACAAACCTATGAACTATGAAGAAGCGATGATGAGCCCAGATTCCGATAAATGGCTTGAGGCCATAAAATCTGAGATAGGATCCATGTATGAGAACAAGGTATGGACTTAGGTTGACTTGCCCGATGATCGGCGAGCCATAGAGAATAAATGGATGTTCAATAAGAAGACTGACGCTGATGGTAATGTTACTGTCTACAAAGCTTGACTTGTCGCGAAAGGTTGTTGACAAGTTCAAGGAGTTGACTACGATGAGACTTTCTCACCCGCAGCGATGCTTAAGTTTGTCTGAAACATGTTAGCAATTTCCGCATTTCATAATTATGAAATCTGGCAAATGGACGTCAAAACTGCACTCCTTAATGGATTTCTTAAAGAAGAGTTGTATATGATGCAACCAGAAGGTTTTGTCGATCCTAAAGTTGCTAACAAAGTGTGCAAGCTCCAGCAATTCATCTATGGACTGGTGCAAGCATCTCGGAGTTGGAATATACAATTTGATGAGGTGATCAAAGCATATGGTTTTATACAGACTTTCGGAGAAGCCTGTATTTACAAGAAAGTGAGTGGGAGCTGTGTAGCATTTCTAATATTATATGTGGATGACATATTGTTGATTGGAAATGATATAGAATTTCTGGATGGCATAAAAGGATACTTGAATAAGAGTTTTTCAATGAAAGACCTCAGTGAAGCTGCTTATATATTAGGCATCAAGATCTATAGAGATAGATCAAGAGGCTTAATAGGACATTCACAGAGCACATACCTTGATAAAGTTTTGAAGAAGTTCAAAATGTATCAGTCAAAGAAAGGGTTATTGCATGTATTACAAGGTGTGAACTTGAGTCAGGCTCAATGCCCAACCACTGCAGTAGATAGAGATAAAACGAAAGTCATTCCCTATGCTTCAGCCATAGGTTCTAACATGTATGCAATGCTGTGTACCAGACCTGATGTGTGCCTTGCTGTTAGTTTAGCAGGGAGGTACTAAAGTAATCCAGGAGTGGATCATTGGACAGCGGTCAAGAACATCCTCAAATACCTAAAAAGGGCTAAGGAAATGTTTCTCGTTTATGGAGGTGACAAAGAGCTCATCGTAAATGGTTACGTCGATGCAAGCTTTGACACTGATCCAGATGACTCTAAGTCACAAACCGGATATGTATTTATATTGAATGGTGGAGCTGTCAGTTGGTGCAGTTCCAAGTAGAACGTCGTGGCAGGATATATGTGTGAAGCGGAGTACATAGGTGCTTCGGAAGCAGCAAATGGAGTTCATATCTGATCTAGGTGTAATACCTAGTGCATCGGGTCTAATGAAAATCTTTTGTGACAATACTGGAGTAATTGCCTTAGCGAAGGAATCTAGATTTCACAAAAGAACCAAACACATCAAGAGACACTTCAGCTCCATCCGTGATCAAGTCAATGAGGGAGACATAGAGATTTGCAAAATACATATGGATCTGAATGTAGCAGACCCGTTGACTAAGCCTCTTCCACGAGAAAAACATGATCAACACCAAGACTCCATGGGTGTTAGAATCATTACAATGTAATCTAGATTATTGAGTCTAGCAAAAGTGGGAGACTGAAGGCAATATGCCCTAGAGGCAATAATAAAGTTGTTATTTTATATTTCCTTATTCATGATGAATTTTTATTATTCATGCTATAATTATATTGATCAGAAACCTTAATACATGTGTGAATACATAGACAAACACTGTGTCCCTAGTGAGCCTCTACTTGACTAGCTCGTTGATCAAAGATGCTTAAGGTTTCCTAACCGTGGACATGAGTTGTCATTTGATAACGGGATCACATCATTAGGAGAATGATGTGATGGATATGACTCATCTGTTAGCTTAGCATATTGATCATTCAGTTTTATTGCTATTGGTTTCTTCATGTCAAATACATATTCCTTCGACTATGAGATTATGTAACTCCTTGATACCGGAGGAATACTTTGTGTGCTGTCAAACGTCACAACGTAACTGGGTGATTATAAATATGCTCTACAGGTATCTCCGAAGGTGTTTGTTGGGTCGGCATAGATCGACATTAGGATTTGTCACTCCGAGTATCGGAGAGGTATCTCTGGGCCCTCTCGGTAATGCACATCATAAGAAGCCTTGCAAGAAAAGTGACTAATGAGTTACTTGCAGGATGATGTATTACAGAACGAGTAAAGATACTTGTTAGTAACGAGATTGAACTAGGTATGAAGATACTGATGATGAAATCTTGGGCAAGTAACATACCGATGACAAAGGGAATAACGTATGTTGTCATAACGGTTCTGAATGTGTCAGACCCATTGACTAAACTTCTCTCACAAGCAAAACATGATCACTCTTTGGGTGGTAATCATATAGCAATGTGAACTAGATTATTGACTCTAGTAAACCATTTGGGTATTAGTCACATGGAGATCTGAACTAATCACATAAAGATGTGAACTATTGGTGTTAAATCACATGACGATGTGAACTAGATTATTGACTCTAGTGCAAGTGGGAGACTGAAAGAAATATGCCCTAGAGGCAATAATAAAGTTGTTATTTATATTTCCTTATATCATGATAAATGTTTATTATTCATGCTAGAATTGTATTAACCGGAAACCTAGTACATGTGTGAATACATAGACAAACAGAGTGTCCCTAGTATGCCTCTACTTGACTAGCTCATTAATTAAGGATGGTTAAGTTTCCGAGCCATAGACATGTGTTATCATTTGATGAATGGGATCACATCATTAGAGAATGATGTGATGGACAAGACCCATCAGTTAGCTTAGCATAATGATCGTTTAGTTTTTCTTCTATTGCTTTCTTCATGACTTATACATGTTCCTCAGACTACGAGATTATCAACTCCCGAATACCGGAGGAACACCTTGTGTGCTATCAAACGTCGCAACGTAACTGGGTGATTATAAAGATGCTCTACAGGTGTCTCCGATGGTATTTCTTGAGTTGGCATAGATCGAGATTAGGATTTATCACTCCGTGTATCAGAGAGGTATCTATGGGCCCTCTCGGTAATGCACATCACTATCAGCCTTGCAAGCAATGTGTCTAATGAGTTAGCCATGGGATGATGCATTACAGAACGAGTAAAGAGACATTCCGGTGATGAGATTGAACTAGGTATGATGATACCGACGATCGAATCTCGGGCTAGTAACATACCGATGACAAAGGGAACAACGTATGTTGTTATGCGGTTTGACCGATAAAGATCTTCAGAGAATATGTAGGAGCCAATATGAGCATCCAGGTTCCGCTATTGGTTATTGATCAGAGATATGTCTCGGTCATGTCTACATAGTTCTCGAACCCATAGGGTCCACACGCTTAACGTTCGATGACGATTTGTATTATGAGATTCGTGTTTTGATGAACCGAAGTTTGTTCGAAGTCCTGGATGAGATCTCGGACATGACGAGGAGTCTCGAAATGGTCGAGACATAAATATTGATATATTGGAAGGTTATTTTTGGACACTGGAATGGTTTCGGATAGGTTCCGGCATTTTCTGGAGTACCGGGGGGTTACCGGAACCCCCCGGGGGATTAATGGGACATAATGGGACTTAGTGGAGAAGAGAGAGGGACGGCTAGAGGTGGCGCGCGCCCTCCCTTGACCAGTCCGAATTGGACAAGGGGAGGGGCGGCGCCCCCCTCCTTCCTTCTCTTCTCTCCTTCCCTTCTTCTCCTACTTGGACTAGGAAAGGGGGGACCGAATCCTGCTTGGACTAGGAGTCCAAGTAGGACTCCCCCATGGCGCTCCCCCTCCTAGGGCCGGCCTCCTCTCCTCCCCCCTTTATATACGTGGGGAGGGGGCACCTCAAAGACACACAAGTTGATCTTTTAGCTGTGTGCGATGCCCCCCTCCACAGTTACACACCTCGGTCATATCGTTGTAGTTCTTAGGCGAAGCCCTGCGTTGGTAACTTCATCATAATCGTCACCATGCCGTCATGCTGATGGAACTCTCCATCGACCTCAACTAGATCAAGAGTTCGAGGGACGTCATCGAGTTGAACGTGTGTTGATCGCGGAGGTAACGTGTGTTCGGTACTTGGATCGGTTGGATCGCAAAGACGTTTGACTATATCCACCGCGTTACTAAACGCTTTCGCTTTCGGTCTACGAGGGTACTTAGAGACACTCTCCCCTCTTGTTGCTATGCATCTCCTATATAGATCTTGCATGATTGTAGGTAAGAGTTTTGCAATACTGCGTTCCCCAACAGTGGCATCCGAGCCAGGTCTATACGTAGATGTTATATGCACGAGTAGAACACAAAGAGTTGTGGGTGATAATAGTCATACTGCTTACCAGCAACGTCTTACTTTGATTCGGTGGTATTGTTGGGTGAAGCAACCCGGACTGACATTACATGACCGCGTTCATGAGACTGGTTCTACTGACGTGCTTTGCACACAGGTCGCTGGCGAGTGTATTTTCTCCAACTTTAGTTGAATTGAGTTTGACTACACCCGGTCCTTGTTGAAGGTTAAAACGGCACACTTGATGAAAAATTGTTGTGCTTTTGATGCATAGGTAAGAACGGTTCTTGCTAGAAGCCCGTAGCAGCCACGTAAAACTTGCAACAACAAAGTAGAGGACGTCTAACTTGTTTTTGTAGGGCATGTTGTGATGTGATATGGTCAAGACGTGATGATATAAATTGTTGTATGAGATGATCATGTTTTGTAACAGTTATTGGCAACTGGCAGGAGCCATATGGTTGTCGCTTTATTGTATGAAATGTAATCGCCATGTGGTTTCTTTACTTTATCACTAAAAGGTAGCGATAGTCGTAGAAGCAATAGTTGGCGAGACGACAATGATGCTACGATGGAGATCAAGGTGTCAAACCGGTGATGATGGTGATCATGACGGTGCTTTGGAGATCGAGATCAAAGGCACAAGATGATGATGGCCATATCATATCACTTATTTTGATTGCATGTTGAGGGAGTCCTGGATTAGGGGGTCTCTGGACAGCCGGACTATATCCATTGGCCGGACTGTTGGACTATGAAGATACAAGATTGAAGACTTCGTCCCGTGTCCGGGTGGGACTCTCCTTGGCGTGGAAAGCAAGCTAGGAAATACGGATATGTAGATCTCCTCCCTTGTAACCGACTCTGTGTAACCCTAGCCCCCTCCGGTGTCTATATAAACTGGAGGGTTTAGTCCGTAGGACAAGATACAATCATACCATAGGCTAGCTTCTAGGGTTTAGCCTCTACGATCTCGTGGTAGATCAACTCTTGTAATACTCATATCATCAAGAACAATCAAGTAGGACCTAGGGTTTTACCTCCATCAAGAGGGCCCGAACCTGGGTAAACATCGTGTCCCCTGCCTCCTGTTACCATCCGCCTTAGATGCACAGTTCGGGACCCCCTACCTGAGATCCGCCAGTTTTGACACCGACATTGGTGCTTTCATTGAGAGTTCCACTATGTCGTCACCGTAAGGCTTGATGGCTCCTTCGATCATCGGTAGCGATGCGGTCCAGGGTGAGGCTTTCCTCCCCGGACAGATCTTTATATTCAGCGGCTTCGCACTGCGGGCCATTTCACTTGGCCATCTGGAGCAAATCGAGAGCTACGCCCCTGGCCATCAGGTCAGATTCGGAAACTTAAACTACACCGCCGATATCCGCGGAGACTTGATCTTCGACGGATCCGAGCCTGTGTCAGGTACACCGCACAATCGCGACGAGCACGACGTAACTCTACCGTCGGACAGTGTTCAGGAGATCGCATCTACAACTACTCTGGCTTCCAATCTGGAGCAAATTACGCCATCCAAGGACGGAGGGATAGACCCCGCCATGGAGGCCGCACTCTCAGTGGCGATGGAGCCGGATACTGATTTCACCCCTTACGAGAGCCGTGTCGCCGAACCACTGGACTCGTCTCCGGCCACGGACTCCGAGCCACCGGCATCCGTGCCCATCGAATCCGACTAGGCGCCGATCATGGAGTTCACCTCCGCGGATATCTTTCGGCACTCGCCTTTCAGTGATGTGCTAAATTCGTTAAGGTCTCTCTCCTTGTCGGGAGAGCCTTGGCCGAACTATGTCCGGCTAGAATGGGATGCGGACGATGAAGAAATTTCCTGCCCACCCACCACCCACTTAGTAGCCACTGTCGACAATTTAACCGACATGCTCGACTTTGAATCCGAAGACATCGACGGTATGGATGACAATGCAGGAGACAAACAGGAACCACCGCCCACAGGGCGCTGGACCGCCACCTCATCGTATGATATATACATGGTGGATACTCCCAAAGAAGGCAACAACGACGAGACAGCGGAGGATGACCCCTCCAAGAAGCAACCCAAGCCCCGACATCAGCGGCGCCGCTCTAAGTCCCGCCACAGCAAAAGTAGTGATACCGGCACAAGAGATAATAAAACTCCAAATAGTGCCGAAGACAACCATAACCCCCTCCAGTACGATGTAGAGCGGGAGGATGAACAAGGTAGCCCTCCAGAGCAGGCAGCAGATGGAGAACCGGAGGAGGACAATTATATGCCTCTCTCCGAAGACGAGGTGAGCCTCGGCGACGAGGAATTTATCATGCCTGAGGATCCCATTGAGAAGGAGCACTTCAAGCGCCGTCTTAGGGCCACAGCAAATAGCCTGAAGAAAAAGCAACAACAGCTTCAAGCTGATCAAGACTTGCTAGCAGATAGATGGACCGAAGTCCTTGGGGCCGAGGAATACGAACTCGAGCGCCCCTCTAAGAGTTACCCAAAACGCAGGTTGCTACCTCACCTAGAGGAGGAAGCATTGAAACCTCCATCACCAGTGTACGATGCGGCTGACCGGCCACCACGTGGCTGAGACAGAAAGGCGTTTCAGCCTAAAGTTTAGCCTGCACCCCGCCGCCACTCAATCAAAAATACCAAGGCCCGGGGCAACACACGGGACCTGCGAGACGTATTGGACAGCAGGGCAAAACTCGCAAGGTCAATATACGGGTCACGGGCGCGCACGCCAACACGGGACGATGATCGTCGCGCCGAATACACGAAAGATAAATCTGGCCGGGTCGAATACAGCAGACAAGACTCATATGAACTGCGTCGTGGTATAGCTTGGCACAGAAGCGCCGCGCACCCCCTATGCTTCACTGATGAAGTTATGGATCACGAATTCCCGGAGGGTTTTTAACCCATTAATATCGAATCGTATGATGGTACAACAGATCCCGCTGTATGGATCGAGGATTTCCTCCTTCACATCCACATGGCTCGCGGTGATGATCTACATGCCATCAAGTACCTCCCACTAAAACTCAAAGGACCATCTCGGCATTGGCTGAATGGCTTGCCAGCAGACTCCGTCAGCATTTGGGAGGATTTGGAAGACGCATTCCTTGACAACTTCCAGGGCACTTATGTGCGACCACCGGATGCTGATGACTTGAGCCATATAACCCAGCAGCCAGGGGAATCAGCCAAGCAATTCTGGACACGGTTCCTGATCATGAAAAACCAAATTGTTGACTGTCCGGATGCAGAGGCCCTAGCGGCATTCAAGCATAACATCCGCGACGAGTGAATTGCCCGCCACCTTGGCCAGGAGAAGCCGAAGTCTATGGCAGCCCTCACGACACTCATGACCCACTTTTGCGCGGGCGAGGATAGCTGGCTGGCTCGCAGCAACAACACATCAAGGAATCCAGGCACTTCGGATACGAAAGATGCCAACGGCAGACCACGTCGTAACAGACCAAAGCGCCACAACAACGGCGATAACAACGATGATACAGCAGTCAATGCCAGATTCAGAGGCTCTAGATTCGGTTAGTGGAAAAAGCCATTTAAAAGAAGTACACCGGCTCCGTCTAGTTTGGATCGCATACTGGATCGCTCGTGTCAAATCCACGACACCCTCGACAAGCCAGCCAATCACACCAACAGGGAATGCTGGGTGTTCAAGCAGGCCGGCAAGTCAAATGTCGAAAACAAGGACAAGGGGCTGCATAGTGATGATGAGGAGGATCCCCGGCCACTGAACACGGGAGGACAGAAGGGGTTCCCCCCACAGGTGAAGACGGTGAACATGATATACGCAACCCACATTCCCAAGAGGGAGCGGAAGCGTGCACTAAGGGACGTCTATGCGATGGAGCCCATCGCCCCAAAGTTCAACCCATGGTCCGCTTGTCCGATCACCTTTGATCGCAGGGACCACCCCACTAGTATCCGTCATGGCGGATCCGCCGCACTGGTCCTAGACCCCATCATCGACGGATTTAACCTCACCCGAGTCCTTATGGACGGCGGCGGCAGCCTGAACCTGCTCTATCAGGATACAATGCGAAAAATGGGTATCGATCCCTCGAGGATCAAACCCACCAAAACCACCTTTAAGGGTGTCATCCCAAGTGTAGAGGCCCATTGCACGGGCTCAATCACACTGGAAGTGGTCTTCGGATCACCGGGCAACTTCCGAAGCGAGGAGTTAATCTTCGATATCATCCCGTTTCGCAGTGGCTATCACGCACTGCTCGGACGAACAGCATTTGGAAAATTTAATGCAGTAGCGCATTATGCATACCTCAAGCTCATGATGCCAGGACCTAGGGGGGTCATAACTGTAAATAGAAACACAGAGCGCTCGCTCCGCATGGAAGAGCACACTGCTGCCCTCGCAGCAGAAGCACAAAGCAGCCTTTTAAGGCAAACCACTAATTCGGCGTTCCAGCCCCCGGACACCTTCAAGCGAGTCCGGAGAAAAACTGCAACAGGATCGCCTGGCGCGTTCAGAGCTCGCCTAGCTATTCGGCCCCCGTCCCAGTCCCAGCCAAGCGACGAAATCCATGTCGCGAGTACATAATTACGCACTGAAAATACCATGGACATAGGAGGGGTTGTATACCTTTATCATTTCTTTTCTCTTTCAGGGCCTAACTCTCTGGAAGCCCTTTCCGGCAGTACGATTGCCAGACACATTACGGGAAGGAACAACCAAGGGCGGCAAGAAGCTAAGATGTACACGAGAACCCTCAGGTGGTCTCTAATATTAATTGATATACCCGCTTTCTACTATCCATACACAGCTTGCCCTTGGATAGGACATGTCAAATAGTCCCACTTTCTGCTTATTGCACTACTTGTACTAGTACGCTTCGACGTATTATTTAAATAACAATGCATACCATTAGTCTATTATTGCATTATTTATCCTTTTTTCTCTTATATGTCCATTTACGACAATTCGCACCCATATATCCGGGTACGGTCAGTACACCAGGGGCTTTCATTTACCCCATAATACGGCGCGAGAAGTCCGAACACTTTCGACAGTGCGGCACCCCGAACTTATAGCACTATATGCATCAGCTCCGAATCATGTCTTGGGTCAATAGTTGGGTTTTCCCGGCTGTCGATGTCAAAACCGGTGGATCTCGGGTAGGGGGTCCCGAACTGTGCGTCTAAGGCGGATGGTAACGGGAGGTAGGGGACACAATGTTTTACCCAGGTTCGGGCCCTCTTGATGGAGGTAAAACCCTATGTCCTGCTTGGTTAATATTGATGATATGGGTAGTACAAGAGTAGATCTAGCACGACATCGGAGAGGCTAAACCCTAGAAGCTAGCCTATGGTATGATTGTATGTGGTAGTTGTTGTGTCCTACGGACTAAAACTCTCCGGTTTATATAGACACCGGAGAGGGTTAGGGTTACACAAGGTCGGTTACAAAGGAGGAGATATCCATATCTGTATTTCCCAGCTTGCCTTCCGCGCCAAGTAGAGTCCCATCCGGACAAGAGACGAAGTCTTCAATCTTGCATCTTCATAGTCCAACAGTCTGGCCAAAGGATATAATCCGGTTGTCCGGAGACCCCCTAATCCAGGACTCCCTCAGTAGCCCCTGAACCAGGCTTCAATGATGATGAGTCCGGCGCGCAATATTGTCTTCGGCATTCCAAGGCGGGTTCCTTCTCCGAATACATCACAGAAGAATTTGAATACAAGGATAGTGTCCGACCCTGCAAAATAAGTTCCACATACCACCGTAGAGAGAATAATATTTCCGTGAATCTAATTTGCTGACTTTTTTTGGGAACACGACATTATGCCATGGCCCGGTGATTATTCGAACCGTTTCCTTTAACTAGCCCCGCACATAACACGAGGCAGTTTTTTGACATGTCTTGTCAAAGCAGAGATCGTGTCCCCTTATTACGGGATTCTCACCAATACGGGTGTGGGTAACCCAACCGCGCCATCGATTACGGCGCTTGGGGGATAAGTGAGTTTTACCAGGCTAGTGGGGACGCTTAGTTTCGTCCGCCCATATAAAGGGATAAGGATTCACCATTTCATCCACGCCTTCTTCCTCCTTTGCTCATCCGTTTTCGCACACTCGAGCTCTAGCGCCCCAGTCCGCACTTCCCACCTCAACCTTCTCCAACCATGTCCGGAGCGGGAGGCAGGTGGATGGTCTCCTCCGTCACGGAGGGAGGCATCACAAAGTTGCACGGAGCTGGATACTTAGCCACGAATATCGCGGATCGGCTGCCCGCCGCGGGGCAGATCGTCCCTACCCCGGAACCTCACGAGAGGGTAGTTTTCCTCCACCACTTCCTCCGCGGACTGGGGTTTCCCCTCCATCCATTCGTCCGTGGTCTCATGTTCTACTACGGGCTGGACTTTCATGATTTGGCCTCGAACTTCGTCCTCATCATTTCGGCGTTCATCGTCATGTGTGAGGCTTTCCTCCGCATCCGACCCCACTTCGGCCTGTGGTTAAAGACCTTCAATATCAAGCCGAAGGTGGTACGAGGCCAAAAAGTAGAATGCGGCGGAGCCATGGTGGGTAAGATGCCCAACGTTATATGGCTTGAAGGCTCCTTCGTGGAGAGAATAAAGGGATGGCAATCGGCGTGGTTCTACATCACCGAGCCACGCGACGCCAAATGGGCGGCAGCCCTCGAGTTTCGATCCAGATTCCCTACATGGCTCACTTCCTGGAAAGAGAAGGGCTTGTCGTGGGGTTCATCGGTGGAGCTGGATGGACTCCAGAAATGTATCCGGAGTATGGCAAGCAAGAAGCTCAAGCTTGTCAACATAGTCCAGGTTATGCTCATCCACCAGATTCTCCCGTGTCAACAACGGGATTTTAACTTGTGGGAGTTTGACCCGGCCCGGCACCAGATTCTGAGCGAGCTCTTTGATACGACGCACAAGGACGTCTAGAAGGTGTTGTTCAAGGGCGCCAAGGTCCCTCCTTCTCTCGCCGAGGACCACTGACTAAGCGCAAAGCGCCTAGCGCGTTCGGTGAGTTCAATACGTCCCATAGGACATTTATTTCCCCTAGCTTAATTATATGCGGGGTCTAATCTCCATGCCTTTGACAGGACTGGGTGGAGACATCGGGTAGATTAACTGTCCGGCCCCTTTGCCCGAAGACACTGCGGGCGCTCTCCTGACGGAGATGCTGACTCCGGCTCCTTACAAGGTGCCGGAGAAGACCAAGAAGGCCAAGGGAACCCGGAAGAGTTCCCGGCGCTAGGTGTTATCGGACTCATCGTCCGATAACTCTGCGGCACACTCCTCCCCCGAAGACGAGGAGGAAGACGAAGATGCTCCCCCTCCAGGCGGGGGAGACAAGAAAACGAAGGCCGTCCCAACTGGGGGGCGAAGGGTCCAAGAAGGGAAGGATTCTCCTTCCGGACAGCTCCACCGCCGCCGATGAAGACGCAGATGAGTGGTTGCCCAGGGCCAAGCCCCTAGGGAGATCGTAAGTATTCGGATACCAGAGTAACTCGTAGCATTCCTTTGTCGCACTGCTTTCCCTAACGCCGAACATGATTATGCAGGCCGCCACGAGCCAGTATCGATGTATCATCGGACGGCTCCCTGGGCTCGTCGGACATGGATAGTGATCCAGTCCCAACCGCCACCTCCCCTCATCCTGCGGACGACGCCGAGGTGTTGTCTCATGAGGCACCGGGTCGAGGGGAGACAGTCTCGGAGGCGCCTCAAGGCGGCCTCCCAGACTCCGGGAGCCGAGGGGACAACACCCCTGAGAGCTCTGAGTTCGGCCCTCAGCCGAACACCGCGCCGGAACCTCCAGTGGTTCCGGGCTCGGGCAGGTGGCCTCCTTCTAAGAGGGGCAAGACGCCTGTGCCGATGACCTCTGTCCATCCAGAGGCGCCGGACAATCTGCTGGAAGCGCTTCATAGCGCTTCCATCGACGAGGAGCACCGTACTATTATGAGTGTGGTGGTCCAGAAGGTTCAGTCCGCCAAGAGCGGATTGACTGAAGCCTGTGCCAGCCTTCTAACAGGCTTTGAGGTAAGTGTTTTAAAATATAGGAAAAATATTACCGCATGGATAGTAGCCCCTGATGCTTTGTTCGGTGTTCACAAATAAAAGCCGAACAGAGGATCAAATAATATCGCAGGAGTCTAATATAAGTATGTCAATATGCGTATGCAGGCCTCGCTGCTGGCATCCACCGCACTGACTGCGGAGGTCGCCGTACTGAAGTAGGACCTAGAGGGATCCAAGAAAGAGCTCGGCCTTGCCAAGAGGCAGCTCGAGGAGAACAAGGGTAAATAATACCCTGTCTATAGATATGTATATATAAAAAAACGCGATTGCAAAATGACAGGATCATCGTATATCTGCCAGGGGCCACGACCGAGGTGGCATCCCTGAAGCAAGCGCTAACCAAGGCCGAAGATAAAGCGGCCAAGGAGCGCACCGAGCGAAAAAAGCAAGAGGCTCGGGTGGGCGAGGTGCAGCAAGAGCTCCAGGCTCTCGTGACGAAGCACAAGGCGTTGGAGCTTGACTCAAAGAGGTGAGAGTCTGAGCTTGTCGCGGCCCTCGAGAGCGCGAAAAGTGCCAAGGCCGAAGCCCAAAAGGCCCTCCAGGAGATCGACACAATGAAGAAGATAGCAGCGGGTAAGGCATTCTATATGCAGAGCAAGCATGTAAAAGTAAATTACCGATTACTTACCCGAATTCGGAGCTCTCCAGGAGCATTCGCAGATTTGCCCCGCGGCGTGTCGGATGCCGCACAGTTTTACCAGGCCGAGGAGGGAAGCTCAACGGAGAAGCTGTTCTGGTCTCACTATACTGGGACCGAACACCCGATGCCTTTGAGTGACCAGCTAAAGCAGCTGGTCGAGCTGCACAAGGCGGCTGAACAGGCCATGAAGGGCCTTATAGTCCAGCTATGGCCTGGCGACGCCCTTCTGAACAGCTACTTCAGCCTGGTGAGGTGGCTTGTGGATGCTTGCCCATCGCTGGAGGTCGTCAAGCGGTCCGTCTGCATCGAAGGTGCACGCCGGGCTTTCGCCCATGTGAAGGTGTAGTGGGCCAAGCTAGACACCGTGAAACTGATCAAGGAAGGGCCGCCGCAGGGCAAAGACCATCGCACCCCCGAAATTTATTATGAGGGTGTCCTGAAGGGTGCCCGTCTTGTAGCGGACGAATGTTCCAAGGATGTAATATTTGAGTAAACTTGCTCGTGTGATCCTGTATGATGAAAACTTGTTTCATATGCGCTATGCAACGCTTGTGTGAATTTAAAATATTACCTTCTGTTTGGCCGTTTATCCAATCTGAGAGATGGCTAGTCCTCGGCATCTGCCCCCATGCCACGAGTGTTGGGGTGTTCGGGATAAACCTAAGCACTCTTGTTCCCATATTTGGGTCCTTCAAGGGAGGTGCTCAGCACAACGAACAACGCAACCGGACTAATAATGCTTTATCACTTTCACTTAGCCATAGAATTCTATAATTTTAAATTTCGGCGAAGCCCCTGGTATTCGGAAGGCCGAATTCGGGGCACGATACACGCCTATAAGCCAGACAGGGCCGGCCCCTCGCCCTAAGCGGCATAAGTCTTTAGGGACTCGAAAAACCTCGCCGAACAGCGACCAGTCTCTCACCTTATCATGACAGTCAGTTTTAGCTTTCTCTAGTGAGGTGCTAAGCCCGGCAGAACCGGGGCACAATCGCAGTAGTTCTCCTAGCACTACCTTAGCCGATAGAGCGGAACGTAAGGTACCAAAACATAGGAGCCGGGCAAACCCAACATTTGACCAAAGACATGATTCGGAGCTGATGCATATAATGCTATAAGTTCGGGGTGCCGCACATGTGAAAGTGTTCGGACTTTTCACACCATATTGTGGGGTACGTAAGCCCCTGGTGTATTGGCCGTACCAAAGTGTACGGTTGCAAGGCATCGTTAATGAACACACACATATATATAACAAGAATGCAATAATAGTCGTGATGTTATGCATTGTTTATTCAAAAAGGTGCGTTAAAGCAGAATGATACAGATAGTGCGATAAGCAAAGAGTGGGACTATGTCCCTTCCAAGGGCAAGCTGAGGAATAGTATTAAATCAAATATTTCGCTCGTTATTGTAATCCACCTGGGAATTCCGTGGTGTGACATAGCTTTATGCCTCCTTGGTTGCTGCATCATGTGTTCGGCAATAGTGCTGCCGGATATGGTTTCCAGAGATTAAGGTCCTGAAAAAAGAGAAAAATAACCAAACGAGAAGCCCCTAGTGTGGTTTAAGCCGCGTCTTGGGGCGTGCCGCAGCGTGCCCCCTCCCCACCTGTGCCCATGGTATTTTTTATGCGTAATTATGTACGCGTGGCACGAGCTTCGCCGTTTGGCTGGGACTGGGGTGGGGCCCGCATTGCTACGCGAGCTCAGATCGCGCCAGGCGGTCTATTTGCCGATTGCTCCGAGCGTGCTTGAAGGTGTCCGGGTCTTGAAACGCCGAACTGGTGGATTGCCTTGAGAGGCTGTTTTGTGCTTCTGCTGCGAGGGCCACAGTGTGCTCCTCTGTTCGGAGAGAGCGCTCTTGTTTCCATTGACTGTAATAACGCCGCGAGGTCCTAGCATCTTCAACTTGAGGTATGCATAATGTGGTACCGCATTGAATCTCGCAAATGCGGTTCGCCCGAGCAGTGCATGATAACCACTGAGGAATGGGACTATATCGAAGATTAACTCTTCGCTTCGGAAGTTATCCGGGTATCCGAACACCACTTCCAGTGTAATTGAGCCTGTGCAATGGGCCTCTACACCTGGAATGACGCCCTTAAAGGTCTTTTTTGTGGGTTGATCCTTGAGGGGTCTATACCCATTTTGCGCGCTGTGTCCTGATAAAGCAGGTTCAGGCTGCTTCCGCCATCCATAAGGACTCGAGTGAGGGGAAATCTGTCAATGATTGGGTCCAGAACCAGTGCGGCGAATCCGCCATGACGGATACTAGTGGGATGGTCCCTGCAATCGAAAGTGATCGGATAGGAGGACCACGGGTTGAATTTTGGGGCGACTGGCTCCAACGCATATACGTCCCTGAGCGCGCGCTTCCGCTCCCTCTTGGGGATGTGGGTTGCGTATATCATGTTCACCATCCGCACTTGTGGGGGAAACTTCTTCTGTCCTCCGGTGTGTGGCTGCCAGGGCTCCTCCTCATCGCTATGTGGCCCCTTGTCCTTGTTTTCGGCAATTAACTTGCCGGCCTGCTTGAACACCCAACAATCCCTGTTGGTGTGATTGGCTGGCTTTTCTGGGGTGTCGTGTATTTAACACGAGCGATCGAGTATACGGTCCAAGCTGGACGGTCCCGGCATACTTTGTTTGAATGGCTTTTTCCGCTGACCGGGTTTAGAGCCATTGAATCCGGCATTGACTGCCGTATCCTCGTTATTATCGCTATTAATGCGGCGCTTATGTTTGTTGCAATGTGACCTGCTATTGCCGTCCTTGGTATCCGAAGTACCATGGTTCTTTGATATGTTACTACTACGAGCCAGCCAGCTGTCTTCTCCCGCACAAAAGCGGGTCATGAGTGTCGTGAGGGCTGCCATAGATTTCGGCTTTTCCTGACCAAGGTGCCGGGCTAGTCATTCGTCGCGGATGTTGTGTTTGAAAGCCGCTAGGGCCTCTGCATCCAGACAGTCGACAATTTGATTTTTCTTTGTTAGGACCGAGTCCAGAATTGCATGGGTGATTCTTCTGGCTGCTGAATTCTGTGGATCAAGTCATCGGCATCTGGTGGCCGCACATAAGTGCCCTGAAAGTTGTCGAGGAATGCGGCTTCCAGATCTTCCCAACAGCTGATGGACTCGGCTGGCAAGCTGTTAAGCCAATGTCGCGCTGGTCCCTTGAGCTTTAGTGGGAGCTATTTGATGGCGTGTAAGTCGTCACCGCGGGCCATGTGGATGTGGAGGAGGAAATCCTTGATCCATACTGCGGGATATGTTGTGTCGTCGTATGATTTAATATTTACAGGTTTGAAACCTTCTAGGATTTGATGATCCATTACTTCATCTGTGAAGCATAAGGGGTGTGCGGCGCCTCTGTATTGGGCTATATCGCGACGCCGCTCGAATGGGTCTTGCCCGCTGTGTTTGGCCCGGCCAGATTTGCTTTTACTATATCCGGCGTGACGTTTATCGTCTCGCAGAGTGGCGCGCCCTCGTGATCCGTAGATCGATCTTGCATTCTTTGCTTTGTCCTCCAATATGTCTCGTAGGTCTGGCGTATCTCCCCATGCCTTTTTATTTGAATGGCGTCGGGGTGGAGGCTGAGTTTTTGGCTGGAATGCCTCTCTATCACGGCCATGAGGTGGCCGATCAGCCGTATCATGCGCTTCTTCCTCCAGTCGAGGTAGCAACCTGCACTTTGGGTAACTCTTGGAGGGGCGCTCGAGTTTATATTCCTCGGCCGCGAGGACTTCAGTCCATCTGTCAGCTAGCAGATCCTGATCAGCTTGAAGCTGCTGCTGCTTTTTCTTAAGGCTATTTGCCGTGGCTATAAGCCGGTGTTTGAAGCGCTCTTGTTCGACGGGATCGTCTGGCACAGCGAATTCGTCGTCGCCGAGGCTTGCCTCGTCTTCGGAGGGGGGCATGTAATTATCATCCTCCTCTTCTCCATCTGCCGCTCTCTCTAGAGGGCTGGCTCCTCCATTCTCCTGCTCTAAATCTTGCTGGAGGGGATTGTTGTTGTCTTCGGCACTATCCGGAGTATTATTATCTTATGTACCGGTATCACCACTTTTGCTTTGGCGGGACTTAGAGCGGCGCCGCTGACGTTGGTGCTTGGGTTGCTTCTTGGAGGGGTCATCCTCCGCTATCTCGTCGCCATTGCCTTCTTTGGGTGTATCCACCATGTATATATTGTATGATGAGGTGGCTTTCCAGTGCCCTGTGGGCGGTGGTTCCTCTTCACCTCCCGCATCGTCGTCCATACCGTCGATGTCTTCGGAGTCGAAGTCGAGCATGTCAGTTAAGTCATCGACAGTGGCTACTAAGTGGGTGGTGGGTGGGCCTCGAATTTCTTTGTCGTCCGCATCCCAGTCTTGCCGGACATAGTTCGGCCAGGATCCTCCTGACAAGGAGAGAGACCTTAATGAGTTCAGTATGTCGCCAAAGGGCGAGTGCTGAAAAATATCCGCGGAGGTAAACTCCATGATCGGCGCCCAATCGGATTCGATAGGAACGGGCGCAGGCGGTTCGGAGTCCGTGGCCGGAGAAGGATCCGGCAGTTTAACAGCACGGCTCTCATGCAAGGTAAGGTCGATGTTTGGCTCGATCGCCGCTGAGGGTAAGGCCTCCATGGCGGGGTCCATCCAACCGTCCGCGGAAGGCACACCTGGCTCCGAATTAAGGGTCAGAGCGGCTGCATGTGCGATCTCTTGAACACTATCCGATGGTAGCGCTAAACCGCCCTCATCGTGACCGCGTGACGCACAAGGCAGAGGCTCGAATCCATCGAAGATCAAGTATCCATGGATATCAACCGTGTAGTTTAAGCTTCCAAACCTGACCTGGTGGCCAGGGGCATAACTTTCAATCTGCTCCAGATGGCCAAGCGAATTTGCCCGCAGTGCAAAGCTGCCGAATACGAAGATCTGTCCAGGGAGAAAGTCTCACCCTGGACTGCATCGCCATCGATGATAGTAGGAGCCATCAAGCCTAACGGCGACGACACAGAGGAACTCTCAATGAAAGCACCAATGTCGGTGTCAAAACCGGCGGATCTCGGGTAGGAGGTCCCGAACTGTGCGTCTAAGGCTGATGGTAATAGGAGGTAGGGGACACAATGTTTTACCCAGGTTCGAGCCCTCTTGATGGTGGTAAAACCCTACATCCTGCTTGATTAATATTGATGATATGGGTAGTACAAGAGTAGATCTACCACGAGATCGGAGAGGATAAACCCTAGAAGCTAGCCTATGGTATGATTGTATGTTGTAATTGTTGTGTCCTACGGACTAAAACTCTCCGGTTTATATAGACACCGGAGAGGGTTAGGGTTACACAAGGTCGGTTACAAAGGAGGAGATATCCATATCCGTATTTCCTAGCTTGCCTTCCACGCCAAGTAGAGTCCCATCCGGACACGAGACGAAGTCTTCAATCTTGCATCTTCATAGTCCAACAGTCCGGCCAAAGGATATAATCCGGCTGTCCGGAGACCCCCTAATCCAGGACTCCCTCACCGGCTCCCATGCTTTGGTACCTTACATTCTGCTATATCGGCTAACGTAGCGGTGGGAGAACTATTGCGATTGTGTCCTGGTTCTTCCGGACGAGCACCTCAGTAGAGAAATCCGAAAACTAACTGTCATGATAAGGCGAGAGATTGGTTGCTGTTCGAGAGGTCTCAAGTCCTTAAAGACTTTTTCCGCTTCGGGCGAGGAGTCGGCCTTGTCCGGCTTAGGCATGTATAGCGCCCCAAATTCAGTCTTCCGGATATTAGGGGCTTCGCCAAAATTTAAAATTGTAGACTTCTATGGCTAAGTGAGAGTGATAAAGCCTTATAGTCCGATTGCCTGGTTCGTTGCGCTGAACACCTCCCTTGAAGGACCCAAAATTGGGGTAAAGAGTGCTCAAGTTTATCCCGAACACCCCAGTACTAGTTACATGGGGGCAGAAGCCGACGGCTGGCCAACTCTCAGATTTTATAAACGGCCGCACAAAAGGTAATATTTTAAATTTAAAAAAAGCGTTGTATAGCGCAGATAAACTCGTTTCACATTACAGGATCACATGAACATGTTCATTCAAAAATTACATCCTTGGCGCATTCATCCGCCACAAGGCGGGAACCCTTCAGGACACTCTCATAATACATCTCGGGGAACCCTCCTTCACCAGCTTCACGGCGTCCAGCTTCGCCCAGTGCACCTTTGCCCGGGCAAAAGCCCTGCGCGCACCCTCGATGCAGACGGGCCGTTTTATAACTTCAAGCTGTGGGCAGGCCTCCACAAGCCGCCGCACCAGACCGAATGTAACACCCTCGATGCGACTATAGCTCCCACGTGTCGAGGAACGACTTAGAGACATAATCGCATTGAAGGCATATGTCGCAAGTTAGCCAATCTTCACAACATCCTAGGTAATATGAATAATAAAGGGGAGATAACATAGTTGGCTTACACTCGCCACGTCAATCAAGTACATAAATAACATTACATCATCCAAACACTCATGGCCCGACTACGGCGCCAAAATAAAAGATAACCCAACAAGCGACACGGTCCCAATCACCCCCAACCTGGCACCACTACTGATCATCAGGAAAGGAAACATAGTAACGTTGAGAGTCCTCGTCGAACTCCCACTTGAGCTCAAGCGCGTCTCCTGGAGCAGAATCATCAGGCCCTACATCTGGTGTAATAGTAAACTGTGAGCCACAGGGACTCAGCAATCTCGCACCCTCGCGATCAAGACTATTTAAGCTTATAGGTGTGGCAAGGTAAATATGTGTGGAGCTGCAGCAAGCGACTAGCAAGTATGGTGGCTAACTTATTCGCAAAAGAGAGCAAGAAGAGGAGGCAAAGCGCGAGCGAGAAACTAGAGAACAGCCTGCGCAAACATTACTCCAACACCGTGTCCACTTCCCGGACTCCGTCGAGAAGAGGCCATCACGGTAACACACTCAGTTGATTCATTTTAATTAAGTTAAGGCTCAAGTTATCTACAACCGGACATTAACAAATTCCCATCTGCCCATAACCGCGGGCACGGCTTTCAAAAGTTCAAATCCCTGCAGGGGAGTCCCAACTTAGCCCATGACAAGCTCTCACGGTCAACGAAGGAATAGACCTCCTCCCAAGACGTTCCGATCAGACTCGGTATCTCGGTTCTTCAAGACACTTCGACAGGTTAAAACAAGACCAGCAACACCGCCCGAATGTGCCGACAAATCCCGATAGGATCTGCACATATCTCGTTCTCAGGGCACACTCAGATGAGCAAGACGTCGGGTAGGCCAGCCCAGAGTTGCCCTTGGTAGCCCCGGACATCGCTCGGTGGGACCAACACTCAGAGGAGCACTGACCCGGGGGGGTTAAAATAAGATGACCCTTGAGTCTGCAGAACCCAAGGAAATGAAAAGGCTAGATGGCAAATGGTAAAACCAAGGTTGGGCATTGCTGGAAAAGCTTTAATCAAGGCGAACTATCAAGGGGTTCCCATTATAACCCAACCGCGTAAGGAACACAAAATCCGGGAACATAACACCGATATGACGGAAACTAGGGTGGCGAGAGTGGAACAAAACACTAGGCGAGAGGCCGAGCCTTCCACCCTTTACCAAGTATATAGATGCATTAAGATAACATGGCAATATAATGATATCCCAACAAGTAAATAAATGTTCCAACAAGGAACGGCCTTCAAACTTCACCTGCAACTAGCAACGCTATAAGAGGGGCTGAGCAAAGCGGTAACATAGCCAATCAACGGTTTGCTAGGACATGGTGGGTTAGAGGTTTGACATGGCAATTTGGGAGGCTTGAAAGCAAGTGGTAGGCATCGTAGCATTGGCATAGCAAAAGAGCGAGCAAACTAGCATAGCAAAGATAGTAGTGATTTCGAGGGTATGATCATCTTGTCTGCACAGTTGTCAAAGTTGACTGGATCCTCGAAAGCAAACTCAACGGGCTCCTCGTTAGCGAACTCGTCTCCCGGCTCTACCCCAACAAGAAAAACAAACAACAAGGACACAATCAACCACGTGCAAGGACCAAACAAGATGATGCAAAGATGATATGCTATGCGGGATGCGATGCGGGATGCATATGCAAGACATGACAGGAAATGCAAGATCCTGGCCTCAACTTGGAAATCCAAGTGTGCCACTGGAAAGATGAGATGAAATCGCTTGAAAACGATATAAAGAACACCGGAATCGGAGTTACGGTTTGGAAATGGCAAGCGGTTCAAATATGACACCGGTCTGCGATTTACAGCAAGTAGCCATCTAAATGCAGTGAGATGAACATGCTACAGCACCCAAACATGACAACAAAATACATGGCAGTGACGCAATCAAGATGCTTAACAAAAGTCTAGCACTGAGCTACGGCCAATTCATCCACTAACAGGTTCAAACAAGCATGGCAAAAATGCATATGGTAAACAGATCTCAGACTTAGTGAAATTAACACTTGTCTGGAATTTCAGATCAGGTAGCACTCTTCGAGCAACAAAACCACATGCTACAGGACCTGAACAAGACAAAGTAAAGCATGGCATGGAGCTACTCAAAGAGCTTAACAAAAGTCCCTTAGTTACCTTGAGCCAAAAGGGATCAGAAAATACAATTGCAAGCATGTGAACATAGCAAAAAACATAATCCGTTTTCAGACTTAGTGAAAACTGGCACATGCTGAAGCAGATATCAAGTAGGCATGTTTGCGAGCTCGATGCACTCACTACGGTGCAAGTCATGATAATACAAGCATACACCTATCAATAATACACAAAAGGAAAGCTATACATGACAAGAACAATAACATAGCATGCACGGATCAATTACAACATCATCGGCAAAATTGCAAACAAGTTGACAATCTTCCCAGATTCACAAAGTAGCAAAAGTAGAGCTCGATTGACTCAAGCTAGGGTGCTCTATAATTGCAAAAAAATACATGGATGGATAGAGCACTACAAGATTAACAAAACATCCTTACTGATCATCCTCAAAAGAGGCACGGATCACTAGGAAACAACATGAACATATGGCATCATGAGATAAACAGAACAAGGACTTTGTAGAATTGCCAAGTCCCTGAAAACAGAATTAACAAGTGCACCACTTTGCAAGCTCGTGCTAGTCACCACACACATCAAAAAAATACATGGGTTGCACCTTTGGAAAGATGACAAAACCCTTAACAAAACATATGTAGAACTCATGGGCATATCATGCACACAATAATCATGGCAAAAATGACAAAAAGCTAAATGGAGTAGCAGATCTGACAATTATCTCAAGTAGCTCTCTTCTAACAACATTTCGGGCGTCAAGATGAACTCAAATGAAAATTATGCAATGGAATGAAATGATGTACTCTCTTAGATGAACATTTTGATATGCTATATGCATGAATCGGAGCTACGGATGCAAAGTTACGAGTCTACGAACATGAGCACTTGGATCTGGGATTTCGGGACTTAAAAGAAAAACAACCTCGCGGATCTAGGGTTTACTGTTCACGCGCGCGATCCACTGTTCACCGGCGGCGGATCTGAAGCTCGCCGGCTATGAGGGTCTTGCCGAAGGGAGGGGAGTTCGCCGGGGCCTTGGCCGGCCGGCAAGACGGCGACGATGCGGCGGCGATGGACGGAGAGGCGCGGGGCGGCGTGCGGTGGCCGGGCCGGCGAGCTCGGCCTTGGCGGCGGGCGGCGGAGCTGGCCCGGCGACGCGAGGAGGCGGCGCTGGAGGGCAGGCGGCGGTCGGCTTCGGGGGAGATGGCGGCGCGCGGGCGCGGGGCTCCCAGGCGGCGGGGGCGAGCCGAACGGGCTCCAGGGGCCCCGGCCGGGCCGAGCGGGCCGGCGGGGATGGCGGCGGTGAAGTGGGGCGCTGCCACGTGGCGGCTCCCGGTTGTGGCGGCAGCGACGTCCGGCCCGGACGGACGTGTCCGGCCGGCGCGCGGACGATCTCTAGGGTTTGGACGAGGGGGCATCCGGATTTCGGGGAAGGGGTCTATATATAGGCATAGAGGGAGCTAGGAGAGTCCAAATGAGGTGCGGTTTTCGGCCACGCGATCATGATCGAACGATCTAGATGATGGAGCGGGTTTTGGGCCAAATTAGAGGGGTGTTGTGCTGCAACACACACGAGGCCTTTTCGGTCCCTCGGTTAACCGTTGGAGTATCAAACGAAGTCCAAATGGTACGAAACTTGACAGGCGGTCTATCGGTAGTAAACCAAGGCTGCTTGGCAAGTCTCGGTCCAATCCGGAAATGTTTAATCCCCACACATGGAAGAAAGGTAGAAATGACCACCGGAGGAGAACGAAGCGCCGGAATGCAAAACGGACAATGGGGAAAATGCTCGAATGCATGAGACGAACACGTATGCAAATGCAATGCACATGATGACATGATATGAGATGCATGACAACGATAACAACACACGGAGACAAAGAACCCGAACCTGAGAAAATAAATTAACTTAACACCGGAAACGGCAAGAGTTGGAGTACAAAGTGGGAAAGTTACATCCGGGGTGTTACAACACTCCACCACTACGAAAGGATCTCGTCCCGAGATCTAGGACTGAAAGAACGCCGGGTACTCAGAACGGAGGTGATCCTCGCATTCCCATGTAGCTTCACGGTCGGAATGATGTGACCACTTGACTTTGAGAAATATGATTGACTTGTTGTGAGTCTTGCGTTCAGTCTCTTCAAGAATAGCAACTGGGTGCTCACGATAGGAGAGATCTTCTTGGAGCTCAATGTCCTCGAAGTTGACGATGCGGTCAGGAGTCTTGAAGCACTTTCAGAGCTGAGAGACATGGAACACGTCATGAACATTTGCAAAGTTTGAAGGAAGCTCGAGTTGATAGGCGAGGTCGCCTCTCTTGCTGACAATCTTGAAAGGTCCCACGTATCTAGGGGCAAGCTTCCCTTTGATACCGAAGCGACGAGTACCTTTCATAGGAGAGACGCGGAGGTAAACATGATCTCCGATCTCGAAAGCCAAATCACGGTGCTTATTATCATAGTAGCTCTTCTGGCGGGATTGGGCTGCTTTGAGGTTATCACGAATGACTTTGCACATTTCCTCTGCTTCTGTGATTAAGTCATTTCCCAAAAGCTGACGTTCGCCGGTTTCAGACCAGTTGAGAGGGGTACGGCACTTCCTGCCATACAAAATTTCAAATGGGGCCTTGCCCGAACTTGCTTGAAAACTGTTGTTGTAGGAGAATTCAGCATAAGGAAGACAATCCTCCCACTTCATGCCGAAGGAGATCACACAAGCCCTGAGCATATCTTCAAGAATCTGGTTGACACGCTCGACTAGACCGCTAGTTTGAGGATGGAAAGCTGTGCTGAAGTGGATGTTGGTGCCCATGGCCTTCTGAAAAGAATCCCAAAACTTCGAGGTAAAGATGCTGCCACGGTCTGAAGAGATCACTTGTGGAATACTGTGCAGAGAGACAATTCGAGAGGTATAGAGTTCCGCCAATTGAGCTGCAGTGATCGACTCTTTGATAGGAAGAAAGTGTGCCACTTTGGTGAGTTTGTCGATGACAACGAATATAGCATCATTGCCACGCTTGGACTTTGGAAACCCAGTCACGAAGTCCATTTCAATGTGGTCAAACTTCCATTCTGGAATGGCAAGAGGTTGGAGGAGACCAGCTGGCCTTTGGTGTTCTGCCTTCACTCTTCTGCAGACATCACATTCATTCACGAATTGAGCAATCTCGCGCTTCATTCGAGTCCACCAATAAGCATGTTTAAGGTCCTGATACATCTTCGTGCTCCCAGGGTGGATGGAGAGGAGAGAATTGTGAGCCTCGTTCATGATCACTTTACGGAGGTCACCTTTGGGTACAACAATACGATCCTCGAAGAAGAGAGTGTCCTTGTCATCAAGGCGGTAGCACTTGTACTTGGGCTGACTCTTGGCAATCCCAATCTTCACCTTTTTCACCATAGCATCAAGAAGCTGGGCTTGGCGAATCTGGTCTTCCAAGGTAGGAGAGACTTGAAGGTTGGCGAGGAAACCTTGAGAAACAACTTGCAGATTAAGCTTGCGGAAAGCTTCACAAAGCTCGGGTTGGTAAGGCTTGAGAATCAGACTATTGTAGTAAGCTTTCCTGCTCAAAGCGTCAGCAATCACATTGGCCTTGCCTGGAGTATACTCGATACTCGGATTATACTCTTGAATCATTTCGACCCATCGAGTTTGCCTGAGGTTGAGATTAGGCTGAGTGAAGATGTACTTGAGACTCTTGTGATCAGTGAAAATGTTCACTTTTCTTCCCAATAAGAGATGTCTCCAAGTCAAAAGAGCATGCACAACTGCCGCCAACTCGAGATCATGAGTGGGGTAGTTCTTCTCATTAGGCTTCAGCTGGCGAGAGGTATAAGCAACAACTTTCTTCTCTTGCATCAATACTGCGCCAAGACCTTGGAGAGAGGCATCACAAAAGACCTCGTACGGTTTGGATTCATCAGGCGGAGTGAGAACTGGAGCAGTGATCAATTTCTCTTTCAAAGTGTTGAAAGCAATGTCACACTGTGGAGACCAAACGTACTTGACGTGCTTCTGGAGAAGATTAGAGAGAGGCTTCGCGATCTTAGAAAAGTTTTCAATGAATCTTCGGCAGTAGCTTGCGAGACCGAGGAAGCTACGGAGTTGCTTCAAGTTCTGAGGAGGTTCCCAATTCACAATTGCAGACACCTTCTCAGGATTCACGGCAATGCCCTTGGCAGGGATGATATGACCAAGATAAAGAACCTCATCGAGCCAAAATTCACACTTGGAGAACTTGGCGTAGAACTGATGTTCCCTGAGCTTATCGAGAACCAAACGCAAGTGCTTGGCATGATCTTCCTTGTTCTTCGAGAAAACCAGAATGTCGTCGAGATAGACCAAAACGAAGTCATTGGTGTAGGCGTTGAAGATGAAGTTCATCATACGAGAGAACGTCGGAGGAGCGTTGACGAGGCCAAAAGACATGACAGTGTATTCATATGAACCATAGCTTGTCCTGAAAGCCGTCTTGGGAATATCTTGCTCACGGATTCGAATCTGATGATACCCCATACGGAGATCAAGCTTGGAGAATACTTGGTCACCCTTGAGTTGTTCGAACAGCTCATTGATGCTGGGAAGTGGGTATTTGTTCTTGATGGTCTTCTTGTTCAATGGACGGTAATCAACACAAAGTCGGTCCGTTCCATCCTTATTCTTCACAAAAAGAACACCACAACCCCACGGAGAAGAACTAGGCCGGATGAGACCCATTTTCTCTTGAATATCGAGTTGCTTCTTCAGCTCCTTCAACTCTTCAGGTCCGAGCTTGTACGGACACTTGCACACAGGTTCCGTGCCAGGCTCAAGATCAATAACGAATTCAACTGGCCAGTGCGGAGGCATTCCTGGAAGCTCTTCTGGAAAGACGTCTTGATATTCGCAAACGACTGGAATCTGAGAGATAGCATCCAATTCACCCTTCTCATTGAGAGAAAACAGACGGATGGTATCATCACGAGCGGCAAAGACAATTACATCCTCAGACGAATGAGTCAATTGAATCTGCCTGGCTGCACAATCAAGATGCGCCTTGTGCTTAGTAAGCCAATCCATTCCGAGAATAAGATCAATATCCGAGTTACCAAGCACCATTGGAGAAGAAATAAACTTGTAATCGCCCAACGTGATAGTAACATCCGGAGCCATCATTTTAGTGTTCATGAACAAACCCGGAGAAGAAACCACTATCGGCTTAGGCAAATCAATAGTATGCTTATCATGCATGGATGCAAAAGGCTTCGATAAAAACGATAAAGATGCACCAGTGTAAAAAAGAACTCTTGCGGGAATGTCATTAACGGGAAGGTTACCCATGATCACATCTGGTGAGTCCTCTGCCTGAGCTGCATTCAGCAAGTTGATCTTGGCAGACTTGGTGTTATGCTTGACCATAGTTGTACTTGTCGATCTGACAGGAGGAGGGGGAGGAAGACGCCTCTGGTTGAAACACTTGTTGGCATAGTGACCCTTCTGTTGGCACTTATTGCACGTGACCTCTGAAAGCGGACGGTGATACGGAGCACTCTATCTTGGAGCTTGAGACGAAGTCTTGTTCTGAAAGCCAGGGTTGGGTGGGTGGGAAGAACCACTGCCACCTTTGCTCTTCTGCTGATACAGTTGACGAAACAGAGGAGGAAGCCAATACTTCTGCTGCTTGGCCACTTGAGTAGAGGAAGAAGGAGTAACATCTCTGACTCGCTTCTTGGAAGCATCACACCTCAACTGAGCAGCCTCTTGCTTCAGTGCCATGTTGTAGAACTCATCGTATCTCAAGGGCTCAAAGAGGACAAGAGCTAGCTGAATTTCTTCTCTGAGACCACCCCTGAACTGATATATCATACTCTTCTCATCAGGGACGTCCTGCTTGGCAAAGCGGGCGAGCTTCTAAAACAACTTGTTGTAGTCATAGACAGACAAAGAGCCTTGCTTCAGGTTGCGGAATTCCTCACGCTTTCTTTCAACCATGCTCTGAGGAACATGATGAGCTCGGAAATCTTGACGGAATTCATCCCAAGTGATAACACGTCCACCTCTGGAGTCCTTGTACTGCTGGAACCATTCTGCAGCTTGATCTTTGAGTTGGAAGGAAGCGAACTTGACAAAGTCCTCAGGCCTGACGTTACTGCACTCGAAATGCTTGCACAGATCCACTAGCCAATCGTCAGCATCGGTTGCCTCAACACAATTGCTGAAAGTCTTTGGCCCGTTAGCAATGAACTGGTTGAGTGTAGCAAAGTGATTCTGATTGTTGCCTTGATTCCCTTGGTTGCCTTGATTGCGCTCTTGAAGAATTTGCATGATCAACTGTGTGTTTGCATTGGTTGCGGCCATCACAGCTTGCCATGCCTCCGGAGGAGGGGGAGGTGGTGGCGGATCAGGATTCGGAGTCATGCGCGTTGGAGGAGCCATCCTGAAGAGGTTGACATCCATTAGCACATTGATAGACAAATATTGAAGCTGAATCCAACGGAATGAAAATTGCAACATATAGTCTTCACATCCGAACAAAATGAACGAATGCATTCCTCTTGAAATGGTCACATATCCATAAATTGAGAAGCCACGTAGAATTAAGGTAGAGAAATAAATCAACAAGGTACAGATCAAGAACGAATAATCTGTAAGAAATCCCAATCTCAAACCAATATCCGTGGAAGAAGAACTAGAACTACTAGAATTCCCACCTATGAAACTCTCGAACCTTTCTGGTTATGCAATCAGGTGTTGGGGATACAGGGGAAGCATAATATCTCACCCAAACTAGCAAATCCTACATCCAGCTGTATCCATCCTTCAACACATAACCAAGAAAACTTCGGAAACCATCTACCTCAACCTTCGAAAAGCATCTGTTATACAAGTTATGGCGATACTCCCGAACTCCCGCCCCAGTACTGGGTGGCGTCGAGGTTATCTCACCAACGAACTGCATAAAAGAGATTTTCGATGTCGGCGTACTAAACTCAGGTATTCCAGAACTGCAACGATAAAATTATGACGACAACACCTCAGAGCTCAACTCCCCGGGACACTTCCACTAAACCCCTGATAGGAGGCACCAAGACAATGTTCTCATCATAAAACCATCGGAACGATTCCAAGATACCCGCGTGATCCTAAAAAAAAATTTAGTGAAATTTGAGAAGAGAAGAGTCAAAACTCTACATCAGGGTGCCTTACCAGAGCGATGAGGAGACTGGGAAGTAAAAAGAATTCCTAAACTCTCCGATATGTAATTCCTAAATGACTCAAAACATTTTTTCTAGACACAACTCGGCCGCTAATAACGATCAAGCAATGGGGCTCCTAAGGTCGGGGAAGGCTCTGATTACCAACTTGTAACACCCTCGATGCGACTATAGCTCCCACGTGTCGAGGCACGACTTAGAGACATAATCGCATTGAAGGCATATGTCGCAAGTTAGGCAATCTTCACAACATACCAGGTAATATGAATAATAAAGGGGAGATAACATAGTTGGCTTACACTCGCCATGTCAATCAAGTACATAAACAACATTACATCATCCAAACACTCATGGCCTGACTACGGCGCCAAAATAAAAGATAACCCAACAAGCGACACGGTCCCAATCACCCCTAACTGGGCACCACTACTGATCATCAGGAAAGGAAACATAGTAACGTTGAGAGTCCTTGTCGAACTCCCACTTGAGCTCAAGCGCGTCTCCTGGAGCAGAATCATCAGGCCCTGCATCTGGTGTAATAGTAAACTATGAGCCACAGGGACTCAGCAATCTCGCACCCTCGCGATCAAGACTATTTAAGCTTATAGGTGTGGCAAGGTAAATATGTGTGGAGCTGCAGCAAGCGACTAGAAAGTATGGTGGCTAACTTATTCGCAAAAGAGAGCGAGAAGAGGAGGCAAAGCGCGAGCGAGAAACTAGAGAACAACCTGCGCAAACATTACTCCAACACCGTGTCCACTTCCCGGACTCCGCCGAGAAGAGGCCATCACGGTAACACACTCAGTTGATTCATTTTAATTAATTTAAGGTTCAAGTTATCTACAACCAGACATTAACAAATTCCCATCTGCCCATAACCGCGGGCACGGCTTTCGAAAGTTCAAATCCCTGTAGGGGAGTCCCAACTTAGCCCATGACAAGCTCTCACGGTCAACGAAGGAATAGACCTCCTCCCAAGACGTTCCGATCAAACTCGGTGTCTCGGTTCTTCCAGACACTTCGATAGGTTAAAACAAGACCAGCAACACCGCCCGAATGTGCCGACAAATCCCGATAGGAGCTGCACATATCTCGTTCTCAGGGCACACTCAGATGAGCAAGACGTCGGGTAGGCCAGCCCAGAGTTGCCCTTGGTAGCCCCGGACATCGCTCGGTGGGACCAACACTCAGAGGAGCACTGGCCCGGGGGGGTTAAAATAAGATGACCCTTGAGTCTGCAGAACCCAAGGGAAAGAAAAGGCTAGGTGGCAAATGGTAAAACCAAGGTTGGGCATTGCTGTAAAAGCTTTAATCAAGGCGAACTATCAAGGGGTTCCCATTATAACCCAACCACGTAAGGAACGCAAAATCCGGGAACATAACACCGATATGACGGAAACTAGGGCGGCGAGAGTGGAACAAAACACTAGGCGAGAGGCCGAGCCTTCCACCCTTTACCAAGTATATAGATGCATTAAGATAACATGGCAATATAATGATATCCCAACAAGTAAATAAATGTTCCAACAAGGAACGGCCTTCAAACTTCACCTGCAACTAGCACGCTATAAGAGGGGCTGAGCAAAGCGGTAACATAGCCAATCAACGGTTTGCTAGGACATGGTGGGTTAGAGGTTTGACATGGAAATTTGGGAGGCTTGAAAGCAAGTGGTAGGCATCGTAGCATTAGCATAGCAAAAGAGCGAGCAAACTAGCATAGCAAAGATAGTAGTGATTTCGAGGGTATGATCATCTTGCCTGCACAGTTGTCAGAGTTGACTGGATCCTCGAAAGCAAACTCAACGGGCTCCTTGTTAGCGAACTCGTCTCCCGGCTCTACCCAAACAAGACAAACAAGCAACAAGGACACAATCAACCACGTGCAAGGACCAAACAAGATGATGCAAAGATGATATGCTATGCAGGATGCGATGCGGGATGCATATGCAAGACATGATAGGAAATGCAAGATCCTGGCCTCAACTTGGAAATCCAAGTGTTCCACTGGAAATATGAGATGAAATCTCTTGAAAACGATATAAAGAACACCGGAATCGGAGTTACGGTTTGGAAATGGCAAGCGATTCAAATATGACACCGGTCTGCGATTTACAGCAAGTAGCCATATAAATGCAGTGAGATGAACATGCTACAGCACCCAAACATGACAACAAAATACATGGAAGTGATGCATTCAAGATGGTTAACAAAAGTCTAGCACTGAGCTACGGCCAATTCATCCACTAACAGGTTCAAACAAGCATGGCAAAAATGCATATGGTAAACAGATCTCAGACTTAGTGAAATTAACACTTGTCTGGAATTTCAGATCAGGTAGCACTCTTCGAGCAACAAAACCACATGCTACAGGACCTGAACAAGACAAAGTAAAGCATGGCATGGAGCTACTCAAAGAGCTTAACAAAAGTCCCTTAGTTACCTTGAGCCAAAAGGGATCAGAAAATACAATTGCAAGCATGTGAACATAGCAAAAAAACATAATCAGTTTTCAGACTTAGTGAAAACTGGCACATGCTGAAGCAGATCCCTTAGTTTTCAGACTTACTGATCATCCTCAAAAGAGGCACGGATCACTAGGAAACAACATGAACATATGGCATCATGAGATAAACAGAACAAGGACTTAGTAGAATTGCTAAGTCCCTGAAAACAGAATTAACAAGTGCACCACTTTGCAAGCTCGTGATAGTCACCACACACATCACAAAAATACATGGGTTGCACCTCTAGAAAGATGACAAAACCCTTAACAAAACATATGTAGAACTCATGGGCATATCATGCATACAATAATCATGGAAAAAATGACAAAAAGCTAAATGGAGTAGCAGATCTGACAATTATCTCAAGTAGCTCTCTTCTAACAACATTTCCGACATCAAGATGAACTCAAATGAAAATGATTCAATGGAATGAAAATGAATCGGATCTACAGATGCAAAGTTACGAGGCTACGAACATGAGCACTTGGATCTGGGATTTTGGGACTTAGAAGAAAAACAACCTCGCGGATCTAGGGTTTACTGTTCACGCGCGCGATCCACTGTTCACCGGCGGCGGATCTGAAGCTTGCCGGCGATGAGGGTCTTGCCGAAGGGAGGGGAGTTCGCCGGGGCCTTTGTCGGCCGACAAGACAGCGACGATGCGGCGGCGATGGACGGAGAGGCACGGGGCGGCGTGCGGTGGCCGGGCCGGCGAGCTCGGCCTTGGCGGCGGGCGGCGGAGCTAGCCCGGCGACGCGAGGAGGCAGCGAGGCGGCGCTAGAGGGCAGGCAGCGATCGGTTTCGGGGGAGATGGCGGCGCGCGGGCGCGGGGCTCCCAGGCGGCGGGGGCGAGCCGAACGGGCTCCGGGGGCCCCGACCGGGCCGAGCGGGCCGGCGGGGATGGCGGCGCGGCGAAGTCGGGCGCTGCCACGTGGTGGCTCCCGGTTGGGGCGGCGGCGATGTCCGGCCCGGACGGACGTGTCCGGTCGGCGCGGGGACGATCTCTAGGGTTTGGACGAGGGGGATCCGGATTTCGGGGAAGGGGTCTATATATAGGCATAGAGGGAGCTAGGAGAGTCCAAATGAGGTGCGGTTTTCGGCCACGCGATCGTGATCGAACGATCTAGATGATGGAGAAGGTTTTGGTGGGTTTTGGGCCAAATTGTAAGGGTGTTGGGCTGCAACCTACACGAGGCCTTTTCGGTCCCTCGGTTAACCGTTGGAGTATCAAACGAAGTCCAAATGGTACGAAACTTGACAGGCGGTCTATCGGTAGTAAACCAAGGCCGCTTGGCAAGTCTCGGTCCAATCCGGAAATGTTTAATCCCCACACACGGAAGAAAGGTAGAAATGACCACCGGAGGAGAACGAAGCGCCGGAATGCAAAACGAACAACGGGGAAAATGCTCGAATGCATGAGACGAACACGTATGCAAATGCAATGCACATGATGACATGATATGAGATGCATGACAACGATAACAACACACGGAGACAAAGAACCCGAACCCGAGAAAATAAATTAACTTAACGCCGGAAACAGCAAGAGTTGGAGTACAAATTGGGAAAGTTACATCCGGGGTGTTACAACACTCCACCACTACGAAAGGATCTCGTCCCGAGATCTAGGACTGAAAGAACGCCGGGTACTCAGAACGGAGGTGATCCTCGCGTTCCCATGTAGCTTCACGGTTGGAATGATGTGACCACTTGACTTTGAGAAATATGATTGACTTGTTGTGAGTCTTGCGTTCAGTCTCTTCAAGAATAGCAACTGGGTGCTCACGATAGGAGAGATCTTCTGGGAGCTCAGGGGCTCGCCGAAGTAGCTGTCGGACAGGGGCTCGCCAGGCCACATCCGGACTATAAGGCCCCTCATGTCATGTTCGGCCGCCTTGGGAAGCTCGACCAATTGCTTCAGTTGGTCGCTCAAGGGCATTGGGTGTTCGGTCCCAGTATACTGAGACCAGAACAACTTTTCCGTCGAGCTCCCCTCCTAAGCTCGGTAAAACTCTGAGGCGTCCAGTACACTGCGGGGAAGATCTGTGAATTCTCCTGGAGAGCTCCGAACTCGGGTAAGAAAAAGGAAAGTTTCCTTCACATGCTTGCTTTGCATAATGAATGCCTTACCCGCTGCTATCGTCTTCACTGCATCAATCTCCTTGAGGGCCTTGTGGGCTTCAGCCTTGGCGCTCCAGGCGCTTTCAAGCGCATGCGCGAGCTCGGACTCTCGCGTCTTAGAGTCAAGCTCCAAGGACTCATGTTTCTTGGCGAGATCCTCGAGCTCTTGCTGCACCTTGCCTACTCGGGCTTCTTGCTTTTCCCGCTCATGGTGCTCCTTGGTCGCTTTGTTTTCGGCCTCGGACAACGCCTTCGTCAGGGTCACCACCCGGTCGTGGCCCCTGACAAATTCATGATGATCCTATTGTTTCACAACTGAACTTCTTTTTAAAAGCGCAGATGATACGTCTCCGTCGTATCTATAATTTTTGATTGTTCCATGCCAATATTCTACAACTTTCATATACTTTTGGCAACTTTTTATACTATTTTTGGGACTAACATATTGATCCAGTGCCCAGTGCCAGTTCCTGTTTGTTGCATGTTTTTTGTTTCGTAGAATATCCATATCAAACGGAGTCCAAACAGGATAAAATTGACGGAGATTTTTTTGGAATATATATGATTTTTGGGAAGAAAAATCCACGCGAGACGGTGCCCGAGGTGGCCACGAGGCAGGGGGGCGCGCCTGCCCCCCTGGGCGTGCCCCTGACCCTCGTGGCCACCCGTAAGGCGGTTGGTGCCCTTCTTTCGCCACAAGAAAGCTAATTTCCGGATAGAGATCGCGTTAAATTTTCAGCCCAATAGGAGTTACGGATCTCTAGGAATATAAGAAACGGTGAAAGGGTAGAATCAGAGAACGCGGAAACAGAGAGAGACAGAGAGACATATCCAATCTCGGAGGGGCTCTCGCCCCTCCCGTGCCATGGAGGCCATGGACCAGAGGGGAAACCCTTCTCCCATCTAGGGAGGAGGTCAAGGAAGAAGAAGAAGGAGGGGGGCTCTCTCTCCCCCTCGCTTCCGATGGCGCCGGAACGCCGCCGGGGGCCATCATCATCACCGCGATCTACACCAACACCTCCGCCATCTTCACCAACATCTCCATCACCTTCCCCCCTTTATCTACAGCGGTCCACTCTCCCGCAACCCGCTGTACCCTCTACTTGAACATGGTGCTTTATGCTTCATATTATTATCCAATGATGTGTTGCCATCCTATGATGTTTGAGTAGATTTTCGTTGTCCTGTCGGTGGTTGATGAATTTCTATGATTGATTTAATTTGCTTGTGTTTATGTTGCTGTCCTTTGGTTCCCATCATATGATTGCGCGCGTGGATCACACCCTAGGGTTAGTTGTATGTTTATAGGACTATGTATTGGAGGGCAAGAGTGACAGAAGCTTCAACCTAGCATAGAAATTGATGCATACGGGATTGAAGGGGGGCCAATATATCTTAATGCTATGGTTGGGTTTTACCTTAATGAACATTAGTATTTGCGGATGCTTGCTAATAGTTCCAATCATAAGTGCATAGAATTCCAAGTCAGGGATGACATGCTAGCAGTGGCCTCTCCCACATAGTACTTGCTATCGGTCTAGTAAAGTAGTCAATTGCTTAAGGGACAATTCCGCAACTCCTACCACCACTTTTCCACACTCACTATATTTACTTTATTGTTTCTTTATCTAAACAGCCCCTACTTTTTATTTACGTACTCTTTATTATCTTGCAAACCTATCCAACAACACCTACAAAGTACTTCTAGTTTCATACTTGTTCTAGGTAAAGAAAACATCAAGCGTGCGTAGAGTTGTATCGTTGGTCGATAGAACTTGAGGGAATATTTGTTCTACCTTTAGCTCCTCGTTGGGTTCGACACTCTTACTTATCGAAAACTGTTGTGATCCCCTATACTTGTGGGTTATCAAGACCTTTTTCTGGCGCCGTTGCCGGGGAGAAATAGCGTGGGGTGAATATTTTCGTGTGTTCTTGTTTGCTTTATCACTAAGTAATTTTTATTTTCTATTCTTAGTTGTTTTCTATCTTTAGTTATGGGTAGGAAACGCAAAATACCAAAAAAATTAGTTGTACCTACTAAACCAATGGTTTAAGAACCACTCAAAATCTATCACACTGCTGAAGCTTATTACTTGGATCATCTTCGATCCCTATGTGCTCGTGCTGAAACCCCAACTAGCTTAGTTGAGGGCAAATCTTTAGATGAGCATGCTTGTTTTGCGCGACACCGAATATCTGAAAAAGGGAAAACTTTATTGGATCAAATTCATCGTTTGCAATGCTATGCTTGGAATTTATGTGAAATATATGATTATACTTGTTGTTCTGAAGACCCTAAGAAACACCTTCCCTACCAATGTTTGTTTAGTGATAATGGAATCGTATCCTCTTATGCTAAGGGTGTTTATAGTTACTATGATGTTCAACAAATTGAAGAATTTGTTGCTTTTAAGGGTGCTTACGAAATTTCTTCTTTGATTGAAAAGTATGATGCTACTCTTTACAAATCTGAAAATTTTGCCATAGTTAAATATTGCTATGATAATTATGCTTCTAATGCCTATGTTGAACCATATATTGAGTACTACTCCGCTGTCCAAGAAGAGACTAATATTTTGCAGGAGTCTATGGAAGAAGATATTGATGAAACTATGAGCTCATTGGATGAAAAAGATGATGAGGAGAGAGAAGAACAAAAGGAGGAAGAGCGGATTAGCTACCCATGCCCACCTTCTAATGAGAGTAACCCTCCAACTCATACATTGTTTAATTTCCCTTCGTGCTTACCGGAGGATGATTGCTATGATGATTTTTATGATCCCGTTGATTCTTTTGATATATCCCTTTTTGGTGATTCTTGCTATGCTTGTGGCCAAGATGCCAATATGAATTATGCTTATGGAGATGAACTTGTTATAGTTCCTTACGTTAAACATGAAATTGTTGCTATTGCACCCACGCATGATAGTCCTATTATCTTTTTGAATTCTCCCGACTACACTATATCGGAGAAGTTTGCACTTATTAAGGATTATATTGATGGGATGCCTTTTTCCATTGCACACGATGATTTTGATGAATATAATATACATGTGCTTGCTGCTCCTACTTGCAATTATTATGAGAGAGGAACTATATCTCCACCTCTCTATGTTTCCAATATGATAGAATTGTAAGAAACTGTTTATACTATGCATTGGCCTTTACTATGTGTGCATGAATTGTTCTTTTATGACATGTTGATGCATAGGAAGAGAGTTAGACTTCTTCATTAAATGATATATGTTACCTTGTGCTCACCACTAAATTACAAATCATTGTTAATTAAAATTGGCTTTCATATACCTTGGGATCCAGGTGGATCCATTACTTGAGCACTATATGCCTAGCTTAATGGCTTTAAAGAAAGCGCTGCCAGGGAGACAACCCGGAAGTTTTAGAGAGTCATTTATTTCTGTTGAGTGTTTTCATATAGTTTAAAAACAACAAAAATAAAGAGGGGAACCCAAAACTTTTTCAAAAAGGAAAGCGAAAGTGAGAAAGACAAGCATTGTTGAAGTGGGAGCTAGCCTTGAACTTTGTTCATGCTCATAGAAACTTTGTGAATCTTGATTACAGAAACTTTTCAATAAAAATAATTATCCCCTTGTACAATTCCATTGTATTATAAAAATAATGTGCCAAGGTTTGCCTTTAGGATGTTTACATTTGCTTGATGGTTTGTACGGTGCAGGACAGAAACTTTGGCTGTAGTGCGCGATTTTACATTTTTATCTGGAATGTCAAATGGTTCTGATTCTTTTTGCACTGTCTTACTATACAAATTTTTTATTTTCCATAATTTTGGTAGAATTTTTCAAGTATAAGAAGTATGGTTAATGTTCATATTATTACAGACTGTTCTGTTTTTGACAGATTCTGTTTTTGATGCATAGTTTGCTTGTTTTGATGAAACTATCAATTTACATCAGTGGATTAAGCCATGAAAAAGTTATATTACAGTAGACACAATGCAAAAACAAAATATGAATTGGTTTGCAATAGTACTTAGAGTAGTGATTTTCTTTATTATACTAACGGATCTTACCGAGTTTTCTGTTGAAGTTTTGTGTGGATGAAGTGTTCGATGATCGAGAAGGTCTCGATGTGAGAAGAAGGAAGAGAGGCAAGAGCTCAATCTTGGGGATGCCCAAGGCACACCAAGTAAATATTCAAGGATACTCAAGCGCCTAAGCTTGGGGATGCCCCGGAAGGCATCCCGTTTTTCTTCAATAAGTATTGGTATGTTTTTGGATTCGTTTCGTTCATGCGATATGTGCAATCTTGGAGTGTATTTTGCATTTAGTTTTCATTTTTATTTTATGCACCATGCTGGTATGAGATAGTCCGTGGTTGATTTATAGAATGCTCTATGCACTTCGCTTGTATCTTTTGAGTATGGCTTTATAGAATGCTTCATGTGCTTCACTTATATCATTTGAAGTTTGGATTGCCTGTTTCTCTTTACATAGAAAACCGTCATTTGTAGAATGCTCTTTTACTTCACTTATATTTGTTAGAGCGTGGGCATATCTTTTGTAGAAAGAATTGAACTCTCTTGCTTCACTTATATCTATTTAGAGAGATGACAGGAATTGGTCATTCACATGGTTAGTCATAAAATCCTACATAAACTTGTAGATCACTGAATATGATATGTTTGATTCCTTGCAATAGTTTTGTGATATAAAGATGGTGATATTAGAGTCATGCTAGTGGGTAGTTGTGGATTGTAGAAATACTTGTGTTGAGGTTTTTGATTCCCGTAGCATGCACGTATGGTGAACCGCCATGTAACGAAGTTGGAGCATGAGGTATTTATTGATTGTCTTCCTTATGAGTGGCGGTCGGGGACGAGCGATGGTCTTTTCCTACCAATCTATCCCCCTAGGAGCATGCACGTAGTACTTTGTTTTGATGACTAATAGATTTTTGCAATAAGTATGTGAGTTCTTTATGACTAATGTTGAGTCCATGGATTATACGCACTCTCACCCTTCCACCATTGCTAGCCTCTCTAGTATCGCGCAACTTTCGCCGGTACCATAAACCCACCATATACCTTCCTCAAAACAGCCACCATACCTACCTATCATGACATTTCCATAACCATTCTGAGATATATTGCCATGCAACTCTCATCATCATCATATACATGACTTGAGCATTCATTGTCATATTGCTTTGCATGATCATAAGATAGCTAGCATGATGTTTTCATGGCTTGTCCGTTTTTTGATGTCATTGCTACGCTAGATCATTGCACATTCCGGTACACCGCCAGAGGCATTCATATAGAGTCATATCTTTGTTCTAGATATCGAGTTGTAATATTGAGTTGTGAGTAAATAAAAGTGTGATGATCATCATTACTAGAAAATTGTCCCATGTGAGGTTATCAAAATAAAAGTGGACAAAGAAGCCCCCAAAAAAAGAGAGAGAGAGGCCAAAGAAGCCTACAAAAAACAAAAAAAAACAAAAAAATGAGAGAAAAAGAGAGAAGGGGCAATGTTACTATCCTTTTACCACAGTAGCAACATGTTCTTCATATGGAGAGTCTCTTGAGTTATCACTTTCATATACTAGTGGGAATTTTCATTATAGAACTTGGCTTGTATATTCCAATGATGGGCTTCCTCAAATGCCCTAGGTCTTCATGAGCAAGCAGGTTGGATGCACACCCACTTAGTTTCAGTTTGAGCTTTCATATACTTATAGCTCTAGTGCATCCGTTGCATGGCAATCCCTACTCACTCACATTGATATCTATTGATGGGCATCTCCATAGCCCGTTGATACGCCTAGTTGATGTGAGACTATCTTCTCATTTTTGTCTTCTCCACAACCACCATTCTATTCCACCTATAGTGCTATGTCCAGGGCTCATGCTCATGTATTGCGTGAAAGTTGAAAAGGTTTGAGAACGTCAAAAGTATGAAACAATTGCTTGGCTTGTCATCGGGGTTGTGCATGATGTGAGTATTTTGTGTGGTGAAGATGGAGCATAGCCAGACTATTTGATTTTGTAGGGATAACTTTATTTGGCCTTGTTATTTTGAAAAGACATGATTGCTTTATTAGTAGGCTTGAAGTATTATTGTTTTTATGTCAAATAATAGACTATTGCTTTGAATCACTTGTGTCTTAATATTCATGCCATGATTAAACATATGATCAAGATTATGCTAGGTAGCATTCCACATCAAAAATTATCTTTTTTATCATTTACCTACTCGAGGACGAGCAGGAATTAAGCTTGGGGATGCTGATACGTCTCCGTCGTATCTATAATTTTTGATTGTTCCATGCCAATATTCTACAACTTTCATATACTTTTGGCAACTTTTTATACTATTTTTGGGACTAACATATTGATCCAGTGCCCAGTGCCAGTTCCTGTTTATTGCATGTTTTTTGTTTCGCAAAATATCCAAATCAAACGGAGTCCAAACGGGATAAAAATTTATGGAGATTTTTTTGGAATATATATGATTTTTGGGAAGAAAAATCCACGCGAGACGGTTCCCAAGGTGGCCACGAGGCAGGGGGGGGCGCCCCTGACCCTCGTGGGCCACCCGTAAGGCGGTTGGTGCCCTTCTTTCGCCGCAAGAAAGCTAATTTCCGGATAGAGATCATGTTAAAATTTCAGCCTAATTGGAGTTAGGATCTCCGGGAATATAAGAAACGGTGAAAGGGTAGAATCAGAGAACGCGGAAACAGAGAGAGACAGAGAGACAGATCCAATCTTGGAGGGGCTCTCGCCCCTCCCATGCCATGGAGGCCATGGACCAGAGGGGAAACCCTTCTCCCATCTAGGGAGGAGGTTAAGGAAGAAGAAGAAGGGGGGCTCTCTCCCCCTCGCTTCCGGTGGCGCCGGAACGCCGCTGGGGCCATCATCATCACCGCGGTCTACACCAACACCTCCGCCATCTTCACCAACATCTCTATCACCTTCCCCCTCTATCTACAGCGGTCCACTCTCCCGCAACCCGCTGTACCCTCTACTTGAACATGGTGCTTTATGCTTCATATTATTATCCACTGATGTGTTGCCATCCTATGATGTCTGAGTACATTTCGTTGTCCTGTCGGTGGTTGATGAATTGCTATGATTGATTTAATTTGCTTGTGGTTATGTTGCTGTCCTTTGGTGCCCATCATATGATTGCGCGCGTGGATCACACCCTAGGGTTAGTTGTATGTTGATAGGACTATGTATTGGAGGGCAAGAGTGACAGAAGCTTCAACCTAGCACAGAAATTGATGCATACAGGATTGAAGGGGGACCAATATATCTTAATGCTATGGTTGGGTTTTACCTTAATGAACATTAGTATTTGCGAATGCTTGCTAATAGTTCCAATCATAAGTGCATAGAATTCCAAGTCAGGGATGACATGCTAGCAGTGGCCTCTCCCACATAATACTTGCTATCGGTCTAGTAAAGTAGTCAATTGCTTAAGGGACAATTCCGCAACTCCTACCACCACTTTTCCACACTCTCTATATTTACTTTATTGTTTCTTTATCCAAACAGCCCCTACTTTTTATTTACGTACTCTTTATTATCTTGCAAACCTATCCAACAACACCTACAAAGTACTTCTAGTTTCATACTTGTTCTAGGTAAAGCAAACGTCAAGCATGCGTAGAGTTGTATCGGTGGTCGATAGAACTTGAAGGAATATTTGTTCTACCTTTAGCTCCTCATTGGGTTCGACACTCTTACTTATCGAAAACTGTTGCGATCCCCTATACTTGTGGGTTATCAGTAGACAAGGTATTGCTTACCTTTGCTCTCCTCGAGCTGCCTCTTGGTAAGGCTGAGCTCGTTCTCGGACCGCTCCAGGTCCTACTTCAGTGCAGAGACCTCTGTAGTACGTGCGGCAGTGGCCAGCAGTGAAGCCTGCACATACACATAGATATATTCTGATTAGACTCCTGAGTCATCATTTGATCCTCTATTCGGCCTTTCTTCTCGAACACCGAACAGAGCATCAGGGGCTACTATCTATGCAGTAATACTTTCTTATATTTTGATTGCTTACCTCAAAGCCTGTTAGGAGGCTGGCGCAAGCTTCGGTCAGTCTGTTTTTGGTGGACTAAACTTTCTCGATCACCGCACTCATGATAGTGCGGTGCTCTTCGTCGATGGAGGCGCTGCGAAGCTCTTCCAGCAAGTTGTTCGGTGCCTCTGGATGGACAGAGGACACCAGCACGGGTGGCTGGCCCCCCTTAATGGGGGATCGCTTGTCGGAGTCTGGAACCATCGAAGGTTCCGGTGCGGTGTTCGGCTGGGGGCGAACTCGGAGCCCGTGGGAGTTTTGCTCCCTTTGTACCCAGGGTCCGGGAGGTCGCCTCAAGGCGCCCCCGGGATCACCTCCCCTCGGCTTGGTTCCTTTCAAGACAACACCTCGACGTTTTCCGTAGGGCGAGGGGTGGAGGCGGTCGGAAGAGAACCACTGTTCCTATCCGATGAGTCCAATGAACCGCTCGACGAGGATACGTCGAGATGAGCTCGGGACGGACTGCATAATCATGTTCGGCATGAGGAGAAGTAGTGCAATAAAACATACCATGAATTACTATGGTGTCCGGATACTTACGACTTCGCCAGGGGCTTGACCCTGGGTAGCCACTCATCGCCACTGTAGGCGGCCGTCGTGGAGCAGTCCGGAAGGAGGGTCCTTCCCTTCTTGGACCCTTCGGCCTCCCCGGTTGGGTTGTCCTTCCTTTTCTTGTCTCCCCCGGCTGGGGGGAGAGAACTTTCCTCCTCCTCCTCGTTTTCGTGGGAGGAGTGAGCGCCGGAGTCATCGGACGATGAGTCCGATACGACCTTGCACCGGAGACCCTTTCGGGTCCCCGGGGCCTTCTTCTTGGTCTTCTTCGCCGGCACCTCGTAAGGTGCCGGAGCCAGCATCTCCATTAGGAGAGCATCTGTGGGATCTTTAGGCAGGGGGCTGGGCAATCGAGCTGCTCCGCTGTCTTTATCCAGTCCTGTTAATGGCATGGGAGCTTAGATCCCGCACATCATTCAACTGGGGAAAATAAATACCCTGTGAGATGCAAAAACTTACCGGATTCGCATGGCGCTTTGCGTTGAGTCTGCGGTCCTCGGTGAGGGAAGGAGGTACCTTGGCGCCCTTGAACAGCACCCTCCAGACGTCCTTATGCGTCGTGTCGTAGAACTCTCACAGCGTCTGGTGCTGGGCCGGGTCGAACTCCCACAAGTTGAATGCCCATCATTGACACGGGAGAATCCGGTGGAAGAGCATGACCTGGACCATGTTGACGAGCTTGATTTTCTTGCTCATCATGTTCTTGATGCAGGTCTGGAGTCCGTTCAGCTCTACCGAAGAACCCCAGGACATGCCCTTCTCTTTCCAGGAAGTGAGCCGCGTGGGGATTCCGGATTGAAATTTAGGGGCCGCCACCCAGTTGGTGTCGCGCTGGTGATGTAGAACCACCCCGATTGCCACCCCTTTATGGTCTCCACATAGGATCCTTCGAGCCAGTGACATTAGGCATTTTGCCTACCATGGCGCCTCCGCACTCTGCTTGCTGGCCGACCACCACCTTCGGTTTAACATTGAAGGTCTTCAGCCACAGGCCGAAGTGGGGCATGATGCGGAGGAAGGCCTCGCACACGATGATAAACGCCGAGATGTTGAGGATGAAGTTGGGGGCCAGATCATGAAAATCCAGCCCATAGTAGAACATGAGCCCGCGGGCAAACGGGTGGAGGGGAAATCCCAGTCCACGGACGAAGTGGGTAAGAAAAACTACCTTCTCATGGGGTTTGGGCGTAGGGATGAGCTGCCCTGCATCTGGCAGCCGGTGCCCGATATCCGCGGCCAGATATCTGGCTTCCCGTAACTTTGTGATGTTCTCCTCCATGACGGAGGAGACCATCCACTTGCCTCCCGCTCCGGACATGCTTGGAGTGGTTTGAGAAGAAAGACACGAACTTGGGCGCTGGAGCTTGAGTGTGTGATAATGGGTAAGCAAGGAGGAAGAAGGTGTGGGTAAAAAAGGGTGAATCCTTGTCCCTTTATAGGGGCGGAAGAGGCGATGCGCCTCCCCACTTACCTGGTAAAATCGCTTATTCCCCAAACTCCGTAATTGATGGCACGGTTAGGTTACCCACGTTTGTATTGATGAGAATCCCGTAATAAGGGGGACACGATCTCTGCTTTGACAAGACGTGTCAAGAAAACTGCCTCACGTTATGTGCGGTGCTGGTAGAGAAAAACAGTTCGAATAATGACCGGGCCATGACGTGATGTCATGCTATCAAACGTGTCAGCAGATTGGATTTGTGGAAATATTGTTCTCTCTACGGTGGTATGTGGAACTTGTTTTGCAGAGCCGGACAATATTCTGGTGTTCAAAATCTTCTATGGAGTATTCAGAGGAGGAACCCGCCTTGCAATGCCGAAGACAATACTGCGCGCGGACTCATCGTCATTGAAGCCTGGTTCAGGGGCTACTGAGGGAGTCCTGGATTAGGGGGTCTCCGGACAACCGGATTATATCCTTTGGCCAGACTGTTGGACTATGAAGATGCAAGATTGAAGACTTCGTCTCTTGTCCGGATGGGACTCTACTTGGCGTGGAAGGCAAGCTGGGAAATACAGATATGGATATCTCCTCCTTTGTAACCGACCTTGTGTAACCCTAACCCTCTCCGATGTCTATATAAACCGGAGAGTTTTAGTCCGTAGGACACAACAACTACCACATACAATCATACCATAGGCTAGCTTCTAGGGTTTAGCCTCTCCGATGTCGTGCTAGATCTACTCTTGTACTACCCATATCATCAATATTAATCAAGCAGGACATAGGGTTTTACCTCCATCAAGAGGGCCCGAACCTGGGTAAAACATTGTGTCCCCTACCTCCCGTTACCATCCGCCTTAGACGCACAGTTCGGGACCCCCTACCCGAGATCCACCGGTTTTGACACCGACAGCCGGGAAAACCCAACTATTGACCCAAGACATGATTCGGAGCTGATGCATATAGTGCTATAAGTTCGGGGTGCCGCACTGTCGAAAGTGTTCGGACTTCTCGCGCCGTATTATGGGGTAAATGAAAGCCCCTGGTGTACTGACCGTACCCGGATATATGGGTGCGGATTGTCATAAATGGACATATAAGAGAAAAAAGGATAAATAATGCAATAATAGACTAATGGTATGCATTGTTATTTAAATAATACGTCGAAGCGTACTAGTACAAGTAGTGCAATAAGCAGAAAGTGGGACTATTTGACATGTCCTATCCAAGGGCAAGCTGTGTATGGATAGTAGAAAGCGGGTATATCAATTAATATTAGAGACCACCTGAGGGTTCTCGTGTACATCTTAGCTTCTTGCCACCCTTGGTTGTTCCTTCCCGTAATGTGTCTGGCAATCGTACTGCCGGAAAGGGCTTCCAGAGAGTTAGGCCCTGAAAGAGAAAAGAAATGATAAAGGTATACAGCCCCTAGGGCGGTTAAGCCGCATTGCGGGACCTGCCTTGCAATGCCGAAGACAATACTGCGCGCCGGACTCATCGTCATTGAAGCCTGGTTCAGGGGCTACTGAGGGAGTCCTGGATTAGGGGGTCTCCGGACAGCCGGACTATATCCTTTGGCCGGACAATTGGACTATGAATATACAAGATTGAAGACTTCGTCCCGTGTCCGGATGGGACTCTCCTTTGCGTGGAAAGCAAGCTAGGTAATACGAATATATAGATCTCCTCCCTTGTAACTGACTCTGTGTAACCCTAGCCCCCTCCGGTGTCTATATAAACCAGAGGGTTTAGTCTATAGGACAAGATACAATCATACCATAGGCTAGCTTCTAGGGTTTAGCCTCTATGATCTCATGGTAGATCAACTCTTGTAATACTCATATCATCAAGAACAATCAAGCAGGACGTAGGGTTTTACCTCCATCAAGAGGGCCCGAACCTGGGTAAACATCGTGTCCCCTGCCTCCTGTTACCATCCGCCTTAGACGCACAGTTCGGGACCCCCTACCCGAGATCGGCCGGTTTTGACACCGACACATGTGATGTTTATCCTTTATGCATCTTATTTTGCTTAGTACGGCGGTAGCATTATAAGATGATCTCTCACTAAATTTCAAGGTACAAGTGTTCTCCCTGAGTATGCATCGTTCCTACAGTTCGTCGTGGCGAGACACCACGTGATGATCGGCTGTGATAAGCTCTACGTTCACATACAACGGGTGAAAGCCAGTTTTGCACGTGCATAATACTCGGGTTAAACTTGACGAGCCTAGAATATGTAGATATGGCCTCGGAACACTAAGACCGAAAGGTCGAACGTGAATCATATAGTAGATATGATCAACATAGTGATGTTCACCATTGAAAACTACTCCATCTCACGTGATGATCAGACATGGTTTAGTTGATATGGATCACGTGATCATTTAGATGACAAGAGGGATGTCTATCTAAGTGGGAGTTCTTGAGTAATATGATTAATTGAGCTCTAACTTATCATGAACTTAGTACCTGATAGTTTTGCATATCTATGTTTTAGATCAATAGCTCGCGTATAGATCCCCTGTTTTATTTTTGATATGTTCCTAGAAAAAATTAAGTTGAGACATGATAGTAGCAATGATGCGGACTGGGTTCGTGATCTGAGGATTATCCTCATTGCTGCACAAAAGAATTACGTCCTGGAAGCACCGCTAGGTGCAAAGCCTGCTACAGGAGCAACACCGGATGTTACGAACGTCTGGCAGAGCAAAGCTGATTACTACTCGATAGTTCAGTGTGCCATGCTTTACGGCTTAGAATCGGGACTTCAACGACATTTTGAACGTCATGGAGCATATGAGATGTTCCAGGAGTTGAAGTTAATATTTCAAGCCAATGCCCGAATTGAGAGATATGAAGTCTCCAATAACTTCTATAGTTGCAAGATGAAGGATAATAGTTCTGTCAGTGGACATATACTCAGAATGTCTGGGTACCATAACCACTTGACTCAACTAGGAGTTAATCTTCCTGATGATAGTGTCATTGACAGAGTTCTTCAATCACTGCCACCAAGCTACAAAAGCTTTGTGATGAACTATAATATGCAAGGGATGGATAAGACAATTCCCGAGCTCTTCGTAATGCTAAAGGCTACGGAGGTAGAAATCAAGAAGGAGCATCAAGTGTTGATGGTCAACAAGACCACTAGTTTCAAGAAGCAGGGCAAAGGGAAGAAGGGGAACTTCAAGAAGAATGGCAAACAAGTTTCTACTCAAGGGAAGAAGCCCAAGTCTGCGCCTAAGACTGAGACTGAGTGCTTCTACTGCAAAGGGACTTGTCACTGGAAGCGGAACTGCCCCAAGTACTTTGCGGATAAGAAGGATGGCAAAGTGAACAAAAGTATATATGATATACATGTTATTGATGTGTACTTTACTAGTGTTCATAGTAGCCCCTGGGTATTTGATACTGGTTCAGTTGCTATGATTACTAACTTGAAACAGGAGTTAGAAATGAACAAAGACTAGTTGAGGGCGAGGTGACGATGTGTGTCGGAAGTGATTCCAAGGTTGATAAGATCACCATCGCACACTCCCTTTACCTTCGAGATTAGTGTTGAACCTAAAATAAATGTTATTTGGTGTTTGCGTTGAGCATAATATGATTGGATCATGTTTATTGCAATACAGTTATTCATTTAAGTCAAAGAATAATTGTTATTCTATTTACATGAATAAAACCTTCTATGGTCATACACACAAGGTGAATGGTTTATTGAATCTCGATCGTAGTGATACACATATTCATAATATTGATGCCAAAAGATGTAAAGTTGATAATGATAGTGCAACATACTAGTGGCACTCCCATTTAGGTCATATTGGTGTAAAGCGCATGAAGAAAATCCATACCGATGGGCTTTTGGAATCACTTGATTATGAATCACTTGATGCTTGTGACCCATGCCTCATGGGCAAGATGACTAAGACTCCGTTCTAAGAAACAATGGAATGAGCCACTGACTTATTGGAAATAATACGCACAGATGTATGCGGTCCGATGAGTGTTGAGGCTCGCGGCAGGTATCATTATTATCTGACCTTCGCAGATGATTTGAGCAGATATGAGTATATCTACTTAATGAACATAAATCTAAAATATTTGAAAAGTTCAAAGAATTTCAGAGTGAAGTGGAAAATCATCATAACAAGAAAATAAAATTTCTACGATCTGATCGCGGAGGTGAATATTTCAGTTACGAGTTTGGTCTTCATTTGAAACAATGTGAAATAGTTTCGCAACTCATGCCACCTGGAACACCACAGCGTAATGGTGTGTCCAAATGTCATAACCGTACTTTATTAGATATGGTGTGATCTATAATGTCTCTTACCGATTTACCACTATCATTTTGGGGTTATGCATTAGAGACAGTTGCATTCACGTTAAATAGGGCACCATATAAATCCCTTGAGAGGACACCGTATGAACTATGGTTTGGCAAGAAACTAAGCTGACGTTTCTTAAAATTTTGAGGTTGCGATGCTTATGTGAAAAAGCTTCAGCCTGATAAGCTCGAACCCAAATAGGAGAAGTGTGTCTTCATATGATACCCAAAATAAACTATTGGGTACACCTTGTATCACAGATCCGAAGGCAAGATCTTTGTTGCTAAGAATGGATCCTTTCTAGAGAAGGAGTTTCTCTCAAAAGAAGTGAGTGGGAGGAAAGTAGAACTTGATGAGGTAATTGTAACTTCTCCCGAATTGGAGAGCATTTCATCATAGAAATTAGTTCCAGTGATTCCTACACCAATTAGTGAGGAAGCTAATGATGATGATCATGAAACTTCTGATCAAGTTACTATCAAATTGTTGGGGATCGTAGCAGAATTTTAAAATTTTCTACGCATCACCAAGATCAATCTATGTAGTCATCTAGCAACGAGGGAGAGAGGAGTGCATCTACATACCCTTGTAGATCACGAGCGGAAGCGTTCAAGAGAACGGGGATGATGGAGTCGTACTCGACGTGATTCAAATCACCGATGACCTAGTGCCGAACGGATGGCACCTCCGCGTTCAACACATGTACGGAGCGAGGACGTCTCCCGCGCCTTGATCCAGCAAGGAGGAGGGAGAGGTTGAGGAAGAGGGCTCCAACAACAGCACGACGGCGTGGTGGTGGTGAAGCTGCAGTACTCCGGCAGGGCTTCGCCAAGCTCTTATGGAGGAGGAGATGTGTTGGGGAGGGGAGGGGCTGCGCCTTGGATGTGGTGTGCAGCCCTCCCCTCACCCCTCTATTTATAGGTGAAGGGGGAAGGGGGAAGGGGGCCGGCCCCCTCTATATGAGATCTAGAGGGGGGGGCGGCGACCAAGGGGAGGGGGGCTTGCCCCCCAAGCAAGGGGGCGCCCCCCTTTAGGGTTTCCCCCAAACCCTAGGCGCATGGGCCCTAGGGGGTGTGGTGCCCCAGCCCACTTGGGATGGTTCCCTTCTCCATACAGCCCATAAGGCCCTCTGGAAGAGGTGTCCCCTCCCGATGGACCCCCGAAACCCCTCCGGTGGCCCCGGTACAATACCGATATGCCCCTGAACCTTTCCGGCGACCGTATGACAACTTCCCATATATAAATCTTTACCTCCGGACCATTTCGGAACTCCTCGTGATGTCCGGGATCTCATCCGGGACTCCGAACAACATTCGGTAATCACATACAAGTCTTCCTAACAACCCTAGCATCACCGAACCTTAAGTGTGTAGACCCTACGGGTTCGGGAGACATGCAGACATGACCGAGATGACTCTCCGGTCAATAACCAACAGCGGGATCTGGATACCCATGTTGGCTCCCACATGCTCCTCGATGATCTCATCGGATGAACCACGATGTCGAGGATTCAATCAATCTGTATACAATTCCCTTTGTCAATCGGTACGTTACTTGCCCGAGACTCGATCGTCAATATCCCAATACCTTGTTCAGTCTCGTTACCGGCAAGTCAATTTACTCGTATCGTAATGCATGATCCCGTGATCAGCCACTTGATCACATTGAGCTCATTATGATGATGCATTACCGAGTGTGCCAGAGATACCTCTCCGTCATACGGAGTGACAAATCCCAGTCTCGATTCGTGCCAACCCAACAGACACTTTCGAAGATACCTGTAATGTACCTTTATAGTCACCCAGTTACGTTGTGACGTTTGGCACACCCAAGGCACTCCTACGGTATCCGGGAGTTGCACAATCTCATGGTCTAAGGAAATGATACTTGACATTCAGAAAAGCTACAGCAAACGAACTACACGATCTTTGAGCTAAGCTTAGGATTGGGTCTTGTCCATCACATCATTCTCCTAATGATGTGATCCCGTTATCAATGACATCTAATGTCCATAGTCAGGAAACCATGACTATCCTTTGATCAACGAGCTAGTCAACTAGAGGCTCACTAGGGACGTGTTGTGGTCTATGTATTCACACATGTATTACGATTTCCGGATAACACAATTATAGCATGAACAATAGACAATTATCATGAATAAAGAAATATAATAATAACCATTTTATTATTGCCTCTAGGGCATATTTCCAATAGTCTCCCACTTGCACTAGAGTCAATATTCTAGTTACATTGTGATGAATCGAACACCCATGCAGTTCTGGTGTTGATCATGTTTTGCTCTAGGGAGAGGTTTAGTCAATGGATCTGCTACATTCAGGTCCGTATGTACTTTACAAATATCTATGTCTCCATCTTGAACATTTTCACGAATGGAGTTGAAGCGACGCTTGATGTGCCTTGTCTTCTTGTGAAACCTGGGCTCCTTGGCAAGAGCAATAGCTCCAGTGTTGTCACAGAAGAGCTTGATTGGCCCCGACGCATTGGGTATGACTCATAGGTCGGTGATGAACTCCTCCACCCAGATTGCTTCATGTGCTGCCTCCGAGGCTGCCATGTACTCCGCTTCACATGTAGATCCCGCCACGACGCTCTGCTTGCAACTGCACCAGCTTACTGCCCCACCATTCAAAATATACACGTATCCGGTTTGTGACTTAGAGTCATCTAGATCTGTGTCGAAGCTAGCGTCGACGTAACCCTTTACGACGAGCTCTTCGTCACCTCCATAAACGAGAAACATTTCCTTAGTCCTTTTCAGGTACTTCAGGATATTCTTGACCGCTGTCCAGTGTTCCTTGCCGGGATTACTTTGGTACCTTCCTACCAAACTTACGGCAAGGTTTACATCAGGTCTGGTACAAGGCATGGCATACATAATAGAACCTATGGCTGAGGCATAGGGGATGACACTCATCTCTTCTATATCTTTTGCCATGGTCGGACATTGAGCTGAGCTCAATTTCACACCTTGCAACACAGGCAAGAACCCCTTCTTAGACTGATCCATATTGAACTTCTTCAATATCTTATCAAGGTATGTGCTTTGTGAAAGACCTATGAGGCGTCTTGATCTATCTCTGTAGATCTTGATGCCTAATATATAAGCAGCTTCTCCAAGGTCCTTCATTGAAAAACACTTGTTCAAGTAGGCCTTTATGCTTTCCAAGAATTCTATATCATTTCCCATCAACAGTATGTCATCCACATACAATATGAGAAATGCTACAGAGCTCCCACTCACTTTCTTGTAAATGCAGGCTTATCCATAAGTCTGCATAAACCCAAACGCTTTGATCATCTCATCAAAACGAATGTTCCAACTCCGAGATGCTTGCACCAGCCCATAAATTGAGCGTTGGAGCTTGCACACCTTGTCAGCATTCTTAGGATCGACAAAACCTTCCGGCTGCATCATATACAATTCTTCCTTAAGGAAACCATTAAGGAATGCCGTTTTGACGTCCATTTGCCATATCTCATAATCATAGAATGCGGCAATTGCTAACATGATTCGGACGGACTTCAGCTTCACTACGGATGAGAAAGTCTGATCGTAGTCAACCCCTTGAACTTGTCGATAACCCTTAGCGACAAGCCGAGCTTTATAGATGGTCACATTACCATCCGTGTCTGTCTTCTTCTTAAAGATCCATTTATTTTCTATGGCTCGCCGATCAACCGGCAAGTCAGTCAAAGTCCATACTTCATTTTCATACATGGATCCTATCTCGGATTTCATGGCTTCCAGCCATTTGTCGGAATCTGGGCCCGCCATCGCTTCTTCATAGTTTGAAGGTTCACCATTGTCTAACAACATGATTTCCAAGACAGGGTTGCCGTACCACTCTGGTGCGGAACGTGTCCTTGTGGACCTACGAAGTTCAGTAGCAACTTGATCTGAAGTTTCATGATCATCATCAACTTCCTCTCTAGTCGGTGCAGGCACCTCAGGAACATTTTCTTGAGCTGCGCCACTTACCGGTTCAAGAGGTAATACTTCATCAAGTTCTACCTTCCTCCCACTTATTTCTTTCGAGAGAAACTCTTTCTCTAGAAAGGACCCATTCTTGGCAACAAAGATCTTGCCTTCGGATCTGAGGTAGAAGGTATACCCAACAGTTTCTTTGGGGTATCCTATGAAGACGCATTTTTCCGATTTGGGTTCGAGCTTTTCAGGTTGAAGTTTCTTGACATAAGCATCGCATCCCCAAACTTTTAGAAACGACAGCTTAGGTTTCTTCCCAAACCATAATTCATACGGTGTCGTCTCAACAGATTTCGACGGAGCCCTATTTAAAGTGAATGCGGCAGTCTCTAAAGCATAGCCCCAAAATGACAGCGGTAAATCAGTAAGAGACATCATAGATCACACCATATACAATAGAGTGCGATTACGATGTTCGGACACACCATTACGCTGAGGTGTTCCAGGCGGCGTGAGTTGTGAAACTATTCCACATTTTCTTAAGTGTGTGCCAAATTCGTGACTCAAGTATTCTCCCCCACGATCTGATCGCAAGAACTTGATTTTCCTGTCACGTTGATTCTCAACCTCACTCTGAAATTCCTTGAACTTTTCAAAGGTCTCAGACTTGTGTTTCATTAAGTAGATATACCCATATCTACTCAAGTCATCAGTGAGGGTGAGAACATAACGATAGCCACCGCGAGCCTCGACACTCATTGGACCGCATACATCAGTATGTATGATTTCCAATAAGTTGGTTGCTCGCTCCATTGTTCCTGAGAACGGAGTCTTGGTCATTTTACCCATGAGGCATGGTTCGCTCGTGTCAAATGATTCGTAATTAAGAGACTCTAAAAGTCCATCTGCATGGAGCTTCTTCATGCGTTTGACACCTATGTGACCAAGGCGGCAGTGCCACAAGTATGTGGGACTATCATTATCAACCTTACATCTTTTGGTATTCACACTATGAATATGTGTAGCATTACGCTCGAGATTCATTAAGAATAAACCATTCACCATCAGAGCATGACCATAAAACATATCTCTCATATAAATAGAACAAACATTATTCTCGGATTTAAATGAGTAGCCATCTCGAATTAAACGAGATCCTGATACAATGTTCATGCTCAAAGCTGGCACTAAATAACAATTATTGAGGTTTCAAACTAATCCCGTAGGTAAATGTAGAGGTAGCGTGCCGACGGCGATCACATCGACCTTGGAACCATTCCCGACGCGCATCGTCACCTCGTCCTTCGCCAGTCTCCGCTTATTTCGCAGCTCCTGCTTTGAGTTACAAATGTGAGCAACCGCACCGGTATCAAATACCCAGGAGCTACTACGAGTACTGGTAAGGTACACATCAATTACATGTATATCGCATATACCTTTCGTGTTGCCAGCCTTCTTGTCCGCTAAGTATTTGGGGCAGTTCCGCTTCCAGTGACCACTTCCCTTGCAATAAAAACACTCAGTCTCGGGCTTGGGTCCATTCTTTGGCTTCTTCCCGGCAGCTTGCTTACCAGGCGTGGCAACTCCCTTGCCGTCCTTCTTGAAGTTCTTCTTACCCTTGCCTTTCTTGAACTTAGTGGTTTTATTCACCATCAACACTTGATCTTCCTTTTTGACTTCTACCTCTGCTGATTTCAGCATTGAATATACCTCAGGAATGGTCTTTTCCATCCCCTGCATATTGAAGTTCATCACAAAGCTCTTGTAGCTGGGTGGAAGCGACTGAAGGATTCTGTCAATGACCACGTCATCCGGGAGATTAACTCCCAGCTGAGTCAAGCGGTTATGCAACCCAGACATTCTGAGTATGTGCTCACTAACAGAACTATTTTCCTCCATCTTACAGCTGAAGAACTTGTCGGAGACTTCATATCTCTCGACCCGGGCATGAGCTTGGAAAACCATTTTTAGCTCTTCGAACATCTCATATGCTCTGTGCCGCTCAAAACGCTTTTGGAGCCCCGGTTCTAAGTTGTAAAGCATGCCGCACTGAACGAGGGAGTAATCATCAGCACGTGTCTGCCAAGTGTTCATAACGTCTTTGTTCTATGGGATGGGTGCGTCACCTAACGGTGCTTCTAGGACATAATCTTTCTTGGCAGCTATGAGGATGATCCTCAGGTTCCAGACCCAGTCCGTATAGTTGCTGCCATCGTCTTTCAGCTTGGTTTTCTCTAGGAACGCGTTGAAGTTGAGGACAACGTTGGCCATTTGATCTACAAGACATATTGTAAAGATTTTAGACTAAGTTCATGATAATTAAGTTCATCTAATCAAATTATTCAATGAACTCCCACTCAGATAGACATCCCTCCAGTCATCTAAGTATAACATGATCCGAGTTAACTAGGCCGTGTCCGATCATCACGTGAGACGGACTAGTCAACATCGGTGAACATCTTCATGTTGATCGTATCTTCTATACGACTCTTGCTCGACCTTTCGGTCTTCTGTGTTCCGAGGCCATGTCTGTACATGCTAGGCTCGTCAAGTCAACCTAAGTGTACTGCGTGTGTAAATCTGGCTTACACCCATTGTATTCGAACGTTAGAATCTATCACACCCGATCATCACGTGGTGCTTCGAAACAATGAACCTTCGCAACGGTGCACAGTTAGGGGGAACACTTTCTTGAAATTATTACGAGGGATCATCTTATTTAAGCTACCGTCGTTCTAAGCAAATAAGATGTAAAACATGATAAACATCACATGCAATCAAATAGTGACATGATATGGCCAATATCATTTGCTCCTTTTGATCTCCATCTTCGGGGCTCCATGATCATCGTTGTCACCGGCATGACACCATGATCTCCATCATCGTGTCTTCTTGAAGTTGTCTCGTCGTCTATTACTTCTACTACTATGGCTAATGCTTTAGCAATAAAGTAAAGTAATTACATGACGTTTATGTTGACACGCATTTCATAAATAAATAAAGACAACTCCTATGGCTCCTGCCGGTTGTTATACTCATCTACATGCAAGTCGTGATTCCTATTACAAGAACATGATCATCTCATACATCACATATATCATTCATCACATCCTTTGGCCATATCACATCACAAAACACTTGCTGCAAAAACAAGTTAGACGTCCTCTAATTGTTGTTGCAAGTTTTTACGTGGCTGCTGTAGGTTTCTAGCAAGAACGTTTCTTACCTACGCCAAAACCACAACGTGAATTGCCAATTTCTATTTACCCTTCATAAGGAACCTGTTCATCGAATCTGATCCAACTAAAGTGGGAGAGACAGACACCCGCCAGCCACCTTATGCAACTAGTGCATGTCAGTCGGTGGAACCGGTCTCACGTAAGCGTACGTATAAGGTTGGTCCGGGCCGCTTCATCCCATGATGCTGCCGAATCAAGATAAGACTAGTAACGGCAAGATAATTGACAATATCGACTCCCACAACTACTTTGTGTTCTACTCGTGCATAGTAACTACGCATAGACCTAGCTCAGGATGCCACTGTTGGGGATCGTACCAGAATTTTAAAATTTTCTACGCATCACCAAGATCAATCTATGTAGTCATCTAGCAACGAGGGAGAGAGGAGTGCATCTACATACCCTTGTAGATCACGAGCGGAAGCGTTCAAGAGAACGGGGATGATGGAGTCGTACTCGACGTGATTCAAATCACCGATGACCTAGTGCCGAACGGACGGCACCTCCGCGTTCAACACACGTACGGAGCGAGGACGTCTCCCGCGCCTTGATCCAGCAAGGAGGAGGGAGAGGTTGAGGAAGAGGGCTCCAACAACAGCACGGCGGCGTGGTGGTGGTGAAGCTGCAGTACTCCGGCAGGGCTTCGCTAAGCTCTTATGGAGGAGATGTGTTGGGGAGGGGAGGGGCTGCACCTTGGATGTGGTGTGCAGCCCTCCCCTCACCCCTCTATTTATAGGGGAAGGGGGAAGGGGGCCGGCCTAGAGGGGGGCGGCGACCAAGGGGAGGGGGGCTTGCCCCCCAAGCAAGGGGGCGCCCCCCTTTAGGGTTTCCCCCAAACCCTAGGCGCATGGGCCCTAGGGGGTGTGGCGCCCCAGACCACTTGGGCTGGTTCCCTTCTCCATACAGCCCATAAGGCCCTCCGGAAGAGGTGGCCCCTCCCGGTGGACCCCCGGAACCCCTCCGGTGGCCCCGGTACAATACCGATATGCCCCCGAACCTTTCCGGCGACCGTATGACAACTTCCCATATATAAATCTTTACCTCCGGACCATTCCGGAACTCCTCGTGACATCCAGGATCTCATCCGGGACTCCGAACAACATTCGGTAATCACATACAAGTCTTCCTAACAACCCTAGCATCACCGAACCTTAAGTGTGTAGACCCTACGGGTTCGGGAGACATGCAGACATGACCGAGATGACTCTCCGGTCAATAACCAACAGCGGGATATGGATACCCATGTTGGCTCCCACATGCTCCTCGATGATCTCATCGGATGAACCACGATGTCGAGGATTCAATCAATCTGTATACAATTCCCTTTGTCAATCGGTACGTTACTTGCCCGAGACTCGATCGTCAATATCCCAATACCTTGTTCAGTCTCGTTACCGGCAAGTCAATTTACTCGTATCGTAATGCATGATCCCGTGATCAGCCACTTGATCACATTGAGCTCATTATGATGATGCATTACCGAGTGTGCTAGAGATACCTCTCCGTCATACGGAGTGACAAATCCCAGTCTCGATTCGTGCCAACCCAACAGACACTTTCGAAGATACCTGTAATGTACCTTTATAGTCACCCAGTTACGTTGTGACGTTTGGCACACCCAAGGCACTCCTACGGTATCCGGGAGTTGCACAATCTCATGGTCTAAGGAAATGATACTTGACATTCAGAAAAGCTACAGCAAACGAACTACACGATCTTTGAGCTAAGCTTAGGATTGGGTCTTGTCCATCACATCATTCTCCTAATGATGTGATCCCGTTATCAATGACATCTAATGTCCATAGTCAGGAAACCATGACTATCCTTTGATCAACGAGCTAGTCAACTAGAGGCTCACTAGGGACGTGTTGTGGTCTATGTATTCACACATGTATTACGATTTCCGGATAACACAATTATAGCATGAACAATAGACAATTATCATTAACAAAGAAATATATAATAACCATTTTATTATTGCCTCTAGGGCATATTTCCAACACAAACCTCGTAGGTCAACCAGAGTATGATCCGCACTAGAGTGGTACGGTAATCTTGTTCTGGAGGTCATGTTACTTGATCATGATGAATCTACGAACTATGAGGAAGCGATGATGAGCCCAGATTCCGCGAAATGGCTTGTGGCCATGAAATCTGAGATGGGATGCATGTATGAGAACAAAGTATGGACTTTGATTGACTTATCCGATGATCGGAGAGCCATTGAGATTAAATGGATCTTCAAGAGGAAGACAGACACTGATAGTAGTGTTTCTATCTACAAAGCTCGAATTGTCGCAAAAGGATTTTGACAAGTTCAAGGTGTTGACTATGATGAGAGTTTCTCACTCGTATCTATGCTTAAAGTCTGTCTCAATCATGTTAGCAATTGCCGCATTTTATGAAATTTGGCAAATGGATGTCAAAACTGCATTCCTATACCTTAATGGATTTCCTAAAGAAGAGTTCTATATGATGCAACAAGAAGGTTTTGACAATCCGAAAGGTGCTAACAAAGTGTGTAAGCTCCAGTGATCCATTTATGGACTGGTGCAAGCATTTCAGAGTTGGAATGTACGCTTTGATAGTGTGATCAAAGCATATGGTTTTATACAGACTTTTGGAGAAGCATGTCTTTACAAGAAAGTGAGTGGGAGCTCTGTAGCATATCTGATATTATATGTGGATGACATATTGTTGATTGGAAATAATATAGAATTTCTAGATAGCATAAAAGGATACTTGAATAAGAATTTTTCAATGAAAGACCTCAGTGAAGCTACTTACATATTGGGCATGAAGATCTATAAAGATAGATCAAGACGCTTGATACGTCTCCAACGTATCTATAATTTTTGATTGCTCCATGCTATATTATCTACTGTTTTTGACATTATTGGGCTTTATTATCCGCTTTTATATTATTTTTGGGACTAACCTATTGACCGGAGGCCCAGCCCAGAATTGCTGTTTTTTGCCTATTTTAGGGTTTCAAAGAAAAGGAATATCAAACAGAGTCCAAACGGAATGAAACCTTCGGGAACATGATTTTCTCACCGAACATGATCCAGGAGACTTGGACCCTACATCAAGAAACAAAGGAGGGGGCCACGAGGTAGGGGGCGCGCCTCCCCCCCCCCAGGCGCTCCCTCCACCCTCGTGGGCCCCCTGTTGCTCCACCGACGTACTCCTTTCTCCTATATATACCTACGTACCCCCAAACGATCAGATACGGAGCCAAAAACCCTAATTCCACCGCCGTAACTTCCTGTATCCACGAGATTCCATCTTGGGGCCTATTCCAGAGCTCCACCGGAGGGGGCATCCATCACGGAGGGCTTCTACATCAACACCATAGCCTCTCCGATGAAGTGTGAGTAGTTTACTTCAGACCTTCGGGTCCATAGTTATTAGCTAGATGGCTTCTTCTCTCTTTTTGGATCTCAATACAATGTTCTCTCCCTCTCTTGTGGAGATCTATTCGATGTAATCTTCTTTTTGCAGTGTGTTTGTTGAGACCGATGAATTGTGGGTTTATGATCAAGATTATCTATGAACAATATTTGAATCTTCTCTGAATTCTTTTATGTATGATTGGTTATCTTTGCAAGTCTCTTCGAATTATCAGTTTGGTTTGGCCTACTAGATTGATCTTTCTTGCAATGGGAGAAGTTCTTAGCTTTGGGTTCAATCTTGCGGTGTCCTTTCCCAGTGACAGTAGGGGCAGCAAGGCACGTATTGTATTGTCGCCATCGAGGATAACAAGATGGGGTTTTTATCATATTTCACGAATTTATCCCTCTACATCATGTCATCTTGCTTAAGGCGTTACTCTGTTTTCATGAACTTAATACTCTAGATGCATGCTGGATAGCGGTCGATGAGTGGAGTAATAGTAGTAGATGCAGGCAGGAGTCAGTCTACTTGTCTTGGATGTGATGCCTATATACATGATCATACCTAGATATTCTCATAACTATGCTCAATTATGTCAATTGCTCAACAGTAATTCGTTCACCCACCGTAAAATACTTATGCTCTTGAGAGAAGCCACTAGTGAAACCTATGGCCCCCGGGTCTATCTTCATCATATTAATCTTCCAATACTTAGTTATTTCCTTTGCTTTTATTTTACTTTGCATCTTTATCATAAAAATACCAAAAATATTATCTTATCATATCTATCAGATCTCACTCTCGTAAGTGACCGTGAAGGGATTAACAACCCCTTATCGCATTGGTTGCGAGGAGTTATTTGTTTTGTGCAGGTACTAGGGACGCGCGCGCAACCTCCTACTGGATTGATACCTTGCTTCTCAAAAACTGAGGGAAATACTTACGCTACTTTGCTGCATCATCATTTCCTCTTCGGGGAAATCCAACGCAGTGCTCAAGAGGTAGTAAGAAGAATTTCTGGCGCCGTTGCCGGGGAGGTTCGCGCAAGTCAAGATTTGACTCCCGACAACGAGCCATTTTTGGCGCCGTTGAGTCAAGATACCAAGTACCCATCACATACCCTTATCTCCTGCATTACATTATTTGCCATTTGCCTCTCATTTTCCTCTCCCCCACTTCACCCTTGCCGTTTTATTCGCCCTCTCTCTCTATCCTCCCTTTCTTTTCCGTTTGCCTCTTTTCCGTTTGCTTGTCGTTATGGCGAGTCCTCTATATTCTCCGTTGTCTCCCGAGAATGAAGTTCTAAATTTTAAGCAAAGGGAGGGAGAAAATCTAAAAGACGCTTGGTATAGAATTTGCAATGCCCAAAATAGATCTACTAGGAAGCAATCTACTTCCGTTCTTCTTTGCAATTTTTATGTAGGTGTTGCTCCTTGGTACAGATATGTCCTTGATACCATTACCGGAGGGAATTTCTTGGGTAGCCACACTTTTGATTCTTATAATGCTATGATAGATTTATTTGGCACACCACCTCTTTTGGTTAATGGAACTGTATTAACTTTGGAGCATGTAATGCAAAGGCTCGAAATTATTGAAAATAAGGTTGCTACCGTAGAGTCAATTGAAAATTTGGATAAAAAGATCCACAACCGAATCTCTCAATATGGATCTAAAGTAGGATTCACTTTGAAAAATATTAGAGAGAAGGAACCCATAGTTAATGAGAAAATAAATCATGATTCCACTAGAATCGATAAACTTGAGGGTATCATTACCAACTTGGGAACCGCTTTTTCTTCCGTAAAAAATACTCCAAGTCCTCCTACTAAAATTGCCAAGCTTATGTATGTCCCTAAAAATAAGGGTGAATCCTCCAGTAAGGAAACTGCGGATCTCAAATCTATAAGTATTCATCCCAATCTTGTTGCTATCATTAAGGAACCATTTGTTACAAATGAATTTTTCGATCTTGTGCCTAAAAGTTTGATAATAACTAAAAATAAAGAAATTCCTAAGGATGGTAGATGCCTCATTGAATAATTACCAACCAAAGATGGCAATACCTACATCTATCCTTGCTTTTTATGCCTAGCTAGGGGCGTTAAACGATAGCGCTTGTTGGGAGGCAACCCAGTTTTATTTTTATTTTTTTATTCCTTGCTTTTTGCTCCTGTTTAGTAATAAATAATTTACCTATCCTCTGTTTTGGTGTTTTTTGTGTTTAATTAGTGTTTGTGCCAAGTAGAACCATTGGGAAGACTTGGGGAAAGTCTTGATATCTTGCTGTAAAAAACAGAAACTTTAGCGCTCACGAGAAATGCTGCCATTTCTATTTGGAAAGTGATATTTAGTTAATTATTTTTGAAGATGATTAATAGATAAATTCCTCACGTCCGGAAATTTATTTTAGAATTTTTGGGGTTCTAGATCTTGCGCTAGCTACAGATTACTACAGACTGTTCTGTTTTTGACAGATTCTGTTTTTCGTGTGTTGTTTGCTTATTTTGATGAATCTATGGCTAGTAAAATAGTTTATAAACCATAGAGAAGTTGGAATACAGTAGGTTTAACACCAATATAAATAAATAATGAGTTCATTAAAGTACCTTGAAGTGGTCTTTTGTTTTCATTCGCTAACGGAGCTCACGAGATTTTCTACTTTGAGTTTTGTGTTGTGAAGTTTCCAAGTTTTGGGTAAAGATTTGATGGATTATGGAACAAGGAGTTGCAAGAGCCTAAGCTTGTGGATGCCCATGGCATCCCCAAGATAATCTAAGGACACCTAAAAGCCAAAGCTTGGGGATGCCCCGGAAGGCATCCCCTCTTTCGTCTACTTCTATCGGTAACTTTACTTGGAGCTATATTTTTATTCACCACATGATATGTGTTGTGCTTGGAGCGTCTTGTATTATTTGAGTCTTTATTTTTTAGTTTACCACAATCATCCTTGCTGTACACACCTTTTGAGAGAGCCATACATAATTTGGAAATTGTTAGAATACTCTATGTGCTTCGCTTATACCTTTTGAGTTATATAGTTTTGATCTAGTACTTCACGTATATCTTTTAGAGCACGATGGTGGATTTGTTTTATAGAAACTATTGATCTCTCATGATTCACTTAGATTATTTTGAGAGTCTTAAATAGCATGGTAATTTGCTTAAATAATCCTAATATGCTTGGTATTCAAGAATAGTAAAAACTTTCTTATGAGTGTGTTGAATACTATGAGAAGTTTGATGCTTGATAATTGTTTTGAGATATGAATATGGTGATATTAAAGTTGTGCTAGTTGAGTAGTTGTAAATTTGAGAAATTCTTGTGTTAAAGTTTGTGATTCCCATAGCATGCACGTATGGTGAACCGTTATGTGATGAAGTCGGAGCATGATTTATTTATTGATTATCTTCCTTATGAGTGGCGGTCGGGGACGAGCGATGGTCTTTTCCTACCAATCTATCCCCCTAGGAGCATGCATGTAATACTTTGCTTTGATAACTTGTAGATCTTTGCAATAAGTATATGAGTTCTTTATGACTAATGTTGAGTCCATGGATTATACGCACTTTTCTTCCTTCCACCATTGCTAGCCTCTCTAATACCGCGCACCTTTCGCCGGTATCATACACCCACCATATACCTTCCTCAAAACAGCCACCATACCTACCTATTATGGCTTTTCCATAGCCATTCCGAGATATATTGCCATGCAACTTTCCATCGTTCCGTTTATTATGACACACTCCATCATTGTCATATTGCTTAGCATGATCATGTAGTTGACATTGTATTTGTGGCAAAGCCACCGTTCATAATTCTTTCATACATGTCACTCATCAGTCATTGCATATCCCGGTACACCGCCGGCGGCATTCACATAGAGTCATATTTTGTTCTAAGTATCGAGTTGTAATTGTTGAGTTGTAAGAAAATAAATGTGTGATGATCATCATTATTAGAGCATTGTCCCAGTGAGGAAAGGATGATGGAGACTATGATTCCCCCACAAATCGAGATGAGACTCTGGACGAAAAATAAAAAAAAGGAAAGAGAAAGAGGCCATAAAAAAGAGAAAAGGCCCAAATAAAAAAATGAGAGAAAAAGAGAGAAGGGGCAATGCTACTATCCTTTTACCACACTTGTGATTCAAAGTAGCACCATGATATTCATGATAGAGAGTCTCTCATTTCGTCACTTTCATATGCTAGTGGGAAATTTTCATTATAGAACTTGGCTTGTATATTCCAATGATGGGCTTCCTCAAAATGCCCTAGGTCTTCATGAGCAAGCAAGTTGGATGCACACCCACTTAGTTTCTTTTGTTGAGCTTTCATATACTTATAGCTCTAGTGCATCTGTTGCATGGCAATCCCTACTTACTCACATTGATATCTATTGATGGGCATCTCCATAGCCCGTTGATACGCCTAGGTGATGTGAGGCTATCTTCTTCCTTTTTGTCTTCTCCACAACCACCATTCCATTCCACCTATAGTGCTATATCCATGGCTCACGCTCATGTATTGCGTGAAGATTGAAAAAGTTTTGAGAATGTCAAAAGTATGAAACAATTGCTTGGCTTGTCATCGGGGTTGTGCATGATTTAAATACTTTGTGTGGTGAAGATAGAGCATAGCCAGACTATATTATTTTGTAGGGATAACTTTCTTTGGCCATGTTATTTTGAGAAGACATAATTGCTTAGTTAGTATGCTTGAAGTATTATTATTTTTATGTCAATCTTAAGCTTTTATCTTGAATATTTCGGATCTGAATATTCATACCACAATTAAGAAGAATTACATTAAAATTATGCCAAGTAGCACTTTGCATCAAAAATTCTGTTTTTATCATTTACCTACTCGAGGACGAGCAGGAATTAAGCTTGGGGATGCTTGATACGTCTCCAATGTATCCATAATTTTTTATTGCTCCATGCTATATTATCTACTGTTTTGGACATTATTGGGCTTTATTATCCACTTTTATATTATTTTTGGGACTAACCTATTAACCGGAGGCCCAGCCCAGAATTCTTGTTTTTTTGCCTATTTTAGGGTTTCGAAGAAAGGGAATATCAAACGGAGTCCAAACGGAATGAAACCTTCGGGAACATGATTTTCTCACCGAACATGATCCAGGAGACTTGGACCCTATGATACGTCCATTTTGCATCATGCTTTTATATCGATATTTATTGCATTATGGGCTGTTATTTCATATTATGTCACAATACTTATGGCTATTCTCTCTTATTTTACAAGGTTTACATAAGGAGGGAGAATGCCGGCAGCTGGAATTCTGGGCTGGAAAAGGAGCAAATATTAGAGACTTATTCTGCACAACTCCAAAAGTCCTGAAACTCCACGGAATACCTTATAATAAATAATGAAAAATCCTCGCCAAAGATGAAGACCAGGGGGCCCACACCCTTTCCACGAGGGTGGGGGTCGCCCCCCCCCCCTAGGGCGCGCCCCCCTACCTCGTGGGCCCCCTGGTGGCTCTCCGATGAACATCTTCTCCTATATGAAGTCTTTCATCGAGAAAAAAATAAGAAGCAACCTTTTGGGACGAAACTCCGCCGCCACGAGGCGGAACCTTGGCGGATCCAATCTAGAGCTCCGGCGGAGCTGTTCTACCGGGGAAACTTCCCTCCCGAAGGGGGAAATCATCGCCATCGTCATCACCAACGCTCCTCTCATCGGGATAGGGCAATCTCCATCAACATCTTCATCAGCACCATCTCATCTCAAAACCCTAGTTCATCTCTTGTATCCAATTCTTGTCTCCAAGTCCGGGATTGGTGCTAGTAGGTTGCTAGTAGTGTTAATTACTCCCTGTAGTTGATGCTAGTTGGTTTAATTGGTGGAAGATTATATGTTCGGATCCTTTATGCATATTATTACCCCTCTGATTATGAACATGAATATGCTTTGTGAGTAGTTACGTTTGTTCCTGAGGACAAGGGAGAATTCTTGCTATTAGTAGTCATGTGAATTTGGTATTCGTTCGATATTTTGATGAGATGTATGTTGTCTAGCCTCTAGTGGTGTTATGTGAACGTCGACTACATAACACTTCACCATTATTTGGGCCTAGAGGAAGGCATTGGGAAGTAATAAGTAGATGATGGGTTGCTAGAGTGACAGAAGGTTAAACCCTAGTTTATGCGTTGCTTCGTAAGGGGCTGATTTGGATCCATATGTTTCATGCTATGGTTAGGTTTACCTTAATACTTTTGTTGTAGTGTGGATGCTTGCAATAGAGGTTAATCATAAGTGGGATGCTTGTTCAAGTAAGAATAGCACACAAGCACCGGTCCACCCACATGTCAAATTATCAAAGTACCGAACGCGAATCATATGAACGTGATGAAAACTAGCTTGACGATATTCCCATGTGTCCTCGGGAGCGCTTTTCCTTATATAAGAGTTTGTCCAGGCTTGTCCTTTGCTACAAAAAGGATTGGGCCACCTTGCTGCACTTTATTTACTTTTGTTACTTGTTGCTCGTTACAAATTATCTTATCACAAAACTATCTGTTACCACTTATTTCAGTACTTGCAGAGAATACCTTGCTGAAAACCGCTTATCATATCCTTCTGCTCGTTGGGTTTGACACTCTTACTTATCGAAAGGACTACGATAGATCCCCTATACTTGTGGGTCATCACCCTACGTCAAGAAACAAAGGAGGAGGCCACGAGGTAGGGGCGCGCCTACCCCCCCCCCCTCAGCACGCCCTCCACCCTCATGGGCCCCCTGTTGCTCCACCGACATACTCCTTCCTCCTATATATACCTACATACCCCCAAACGATCAGATACGAAGCCAAAAACCCTAATTCCACCGTCATAACTTCATGTATCCACGAGATCCCATCTTGGGTCCTATTTCGGAACTCCGTCGGAGGGGGCATCCATCACGGAGGGCTTCTACATCAACACCATAGCCTCTCCAATGAAGTGTGAGTAGTTTACTTCAGACCTTCGGGTCCATACTTATTAGCTAGATGGCTTCTTCTCTCTTTTTGGATCTCAATACAATGTTCTCCCCCTCTGTTGTGGAGATCTATTCGATGTGATCTTCTTTTTGCGGTGTGTTTGTTGAGACCGATGAATTGTGGGTTTATGATCAAGATTATCTATGAACAATATTTGAATCTTCTCTGAATTTTTTTATGTATGATTGGTTATCTTTGCAAGTCTCTTCGAACTATCAGTTTGGTTTGGCCTACTAGATTGATATTTCTTGCAATGGGAGAAGTTCTTAGCTTTGGGTTCAATCTTGCGGTGTCCTTTCCCAGTGACAGTAGGGGCAGCAAGGCACGTATTGTATTGTTGCCATCGAGGATAACAAGATGGGGGTTTTACCATATTGTATGAATTTATCTCTCTACATCATGTCATCTTGTTTAAGGCGTTACTCTGTTTTCATGAACTTAATACTCTAGATGCATGCTGGATAGCGATCGATGAGTGGAGTAATAGTAGTAGATGCAGGCAGGAGTCGGTCTACTTGTCTTGGACGTGATGCCTATATACATGATCATACCTAGATATTCTCATAACTATGCTCAATTATGTCAATTGCTCAACAGTAATTCGTTCACCAACCATAAAATACTTATGCTCTTGAGAGAAGCCACTAGTGAAACCTATGGCCCCCGGGTCTATCTTCATCATATTAATCTTCCAATACTTAGTTATTTCCTTTTCTTTTTACTTTGCTTTTATTTTACTTTGCATCTTGTAGCGACCAGACCTCAAACAGTCTGATCTCTGTGCTCTGGTGTCATCCCTGGATCAGTAATGCTGACACCACATAGTACTCGGGGGATTTATAGCAGAGTAGCAATCACACACTTATTACATCGAGTGTCTCATAAGATAAATTATTACAATAAATATGGCTTAAGGCCATCTAATAACGATAACAGCGGAAGGCTTGGAAGATAAGTGAGTCCATCAACTCCAACGGCATCACTGAGTATAGAACCACAACCTAAAAACTCCTTAATCGTCGTCTGAAAAGTCTGCAACATTAACGTTGCAGCCCGAAACGGGTCAGCACATGGAATATGCTGGCAATGTAACACATAGAGAGTAATGGAATGAAACAGCTATACTATATGCATATTTGGCTGGTGGAAGCTCTATGGTTACAGTTTTGCGTAAAGACAATTTTTCCCTACTTCAAAGGAATAAATTTATTTAACTATCATGGTAGTTGTTAAACATTGAGAATGGTTGACAGCATTCTCAATCCCAATTAAGCATCATCATTAAAACCCAACAATATTCATTTAAAGTAATGTGATGAGATTCACATGATAATCCAGGTACTAGATACTCAAGATGTCCATAACCGGGGACACGGCTAACCATGATTAGTTTGTTACACTTTGCAGAGGTTCGCGCACTTTTCCCCACAAGACTCGATCGCCTCCGTTTGGTTTCTCGCACTACATGGTGTTTGAGAAGACGGATGACCGAGACATAGTCTTTCAGAAGCGCTAGCACCTTACGATCGGGTAGACCGTACCACCTACATCCCCTACATCTGCTAGTCTACCACTGTAAGAGTTCGCATGACTTAGTCAACTATGCTAGAGCCCATAATAGCTTGTGGCTGCATACGGAAGTTTCTAGTATGAATAGTCTCATGATCCGTTTGAGCCTGGGTGGCGGTCCAAAAGAAAACAGGCAAGTCCTGGAATACCCAGGTGCCTCAATCCACCCAGATGTGTGTTTAAGTTGCCACCTTAGATAAATCATTAATTAACAATCTCACATCTGTCATGGATATCACTCACCCAATCCACGTCTACTAGCATAGCATGGCAAAATAAGCAAACGTTAGAAGTAACTCCCAAAGGTTTGATAATAACAGGTAATAGGTACTACCTCATCTACTTCCCATCCCACAATTTAATTAGATCCTAATCATGCAATGTGTGAGGATTGATCTAATGCAATAAAACTGGGTAGTAGAAAAGGTATGATCAAAGTGTTACTTGCCTTGCTGATGATCCGCGAAACCTAGCGATTCGAAGTAACAAGCGGCGCACTCCAGGTACTCTATCGCAAACAAACAAACAAGCATACAATAAGCACTCATCTAATGCACAGGTAAAAATCAAATAAGAGATCTAACCAGAAGGTTCAACTTAAGAACTCCGGTTGGCAAAAAGAATCAAATCGAACGAAGCAACGAAAGTCAAACGGCGAAAGAAAACAACTTTGTTCTACTAATCTGGATCTAGGGCAAATTTTATAGTAGCAAAACCTTGTTTAAGTTGGTTAAACAGATAGAGGGTTTCGAGATGAAACTCTAGGCGCTTGAATCGCCTGATTCCGATAAATGAGCGAAAAGTTATACTAAAACGAAAATCCGATCACGAATCGCGATCAGAAAAATCACGGATTTAATCCGAGAAAAAGAAAAACGACGAACGCTCGCTAGAACGAACGAACGGACGAATGCTCGCTATTTAAATAAACCGGAAAACCCGATATATTTAAAAAACCGAAACTAAAAAAAACCGATGAAAACTGATTTTTTTTAAACGACGGCACGGAAAACGAGGCGCGGCGAACCTCGGCGGCGGGATCCGGCGGCGGCGGCGGACGGCGGCGGCGGCTGCGGCAGCGGACGGCGGCGGCGGCTGCGGCAGCGGCGGCGGCTTGGGGCGGCTTGGGGCGGCTTAGGGTTTCCCCCCGGGACTGGGCCTCGGCTTATAAAGCCCTCCCGGGCCAGTGTCCAGGTCGTACACGGCCCGTTAAGTCGGTTCGTATTTTTTTTATTCCGCTCGGAAGAAAAAAAAATAAAAAGAAATACTAAACGGACTCCAAAAATTCCGAAATAAATTTTCACGGGCTTCTAAAATCAAGCCACACAAGGTGAACATTTATTTGGGATCTAAATGCAATTTTGAAAAACATACATTTTTCCTAAATTCAAATAAAACACCGAAAAACTCCAAAATAAAATCTTATTTGATTTTATTTTTAGATCCTCAATATTTCTTTATTTTGGGAAAGTCATTTTATTCCCTCTCTCATATTTTTGTAATAGAAATAATTGACGATAAAATAAATAAAATCAAATGATCCTATTCTCAAAATTTGAGAAAACTCAAATATGAAAATAACGAAATCCCCAACTCTCTCCGTGGGTCATTGAGTTGCTTAGGATTTCTAGGATCAACCGAAATGCAAAATAAAATATGATATGCAATGATGATCTAATGTATAACATTCCAAATTGAAAATTTGGGATGTTACAAACCTACCCCCCTTAAGATGAATCTCGCCCTCGAGATTCGGGTTGGCTAGAAAATAGGTGAGGGTGGTCCTTGAGTAAATCTTCCTCTCGTTCCCAAGTGGCTTCATCCTCCGTGTGGTGGCTCCACTGAACTTTGCAAAACTTGATAACCTTGCTGCGAGTGACTCGACTGGCAAACTCGAGGATCTTAATTGGTTTCTCCTCGTACGTCAAATCATTATCCAACTGAATAGTTTCCAAAGGCACTGTGTCTCTCAATGGTATATCAGCCATTTCCGCATGACATCTCTTCAACTGGGAAACGTGGAATACATCATGAACTCCTGACAATCCTTCGGGCAATTCCAACTTGTAGGCCACTTCTCCCATACGCTCCAAAACTCGATATGGTCCTACAAATCGTGGTGCTAACTTCCCTTTAACTCCAAAACACTTTGTTCCCCGAAGTGGAGATACTCGAAGATAAGCTCTATCTCCAACTTCGTAAACTGTCTCCTTGCGTTTAGAATCTGCATAACTCTTCTGTCTGGACTGGGCTACCTTGAGCCTATCGCGAATCAACTTCACCTTCTGTTCAGACTCTTTAATCAAGTCAGGTCCAAACAACTGGCGGTCTCCAACTTCGTCCCATGACAATGGTGTCCTACACCTCCTTCCGTACAAGGCTTCGAAAGGGGCCATGTTTAAACTGGTTTGGTAACTGTTGTTGTAAGAGAACTCTGCATATGGTAAATTATCGTCCCAACTAGATCCATAATCTAGCGCACAAGCTCTCAGCATATCCTCCAAAATCTGATTGACTCTCTCGGTCTGTCCATCTGTCTGTGGATGAAAAGCCGTACTGAATTCTAGCCTGGTACCCAAAGTTTCGTGCAACTGCTTCCAGAAGTTTGAGGTAAACCGGGTTCCTCTATCTGATACGATACTCCTCGGAACTCCATGCAGACATACGATCCTGGTCATGTATATCTTTGCCAACTTAGCACTGGTGTAAGTGGTCTTTACTGGGATGAAATGAGCTACTTTCGTCAATCGATCAACTACAACCCAAATCGAGTCATAGCCTGAACGAGTCCTGGGCAATCCCGTGATAAAATCCATGCCTAGCTTATCCCACTTCCATTCGGGTATCGGCAATGGTTGTAACAATCCTGCTGGCTTCTGATGCTCTGCCTTTACTCTCTGACATACATCACAAACTGCTACATACTCCGCAATATCCTTCTTCATTCCGGTCCACCAGAAAATATCCTTCAAATCCAGATACATCTTGATATTTCCTGGGTGAATTGAATATGGTGAATCGTGTGCCTCTTGCAAAATCAACTTCCTGATCTCCAGGTCATTGGGTACATAAACACGGTCTTCAAACCATAGGGTGTCGTGCTCATCCTCACGAAATCCTTTAGCTTTTCCTTTACCGAGTTTCTCCTTTATAGCGGCAATCTCTTTGTCAGCTTTCTGAGCTTCTCTGATTCTATCCATCAAAGTTGACTGAATCTCCAATGCTGCTACATAGCCTCTCGGAACTATTTCCAAACATAGTTCATGAAGATTTTCGGCTAACTCCCTTGGTATTTTTCCCGTCATTAACGTATTGACATGGCTCTTGCGGCTTAATGCGTCTGCTACTACATTAGCCTTTCCGGGATGATAATGCAATTTCATATCATAATCCTTGATAAGCTCCAACCATCTCCTTTGTCTGAGGTTTAACTCCTTCTGTGTGAAAATGTACTTCAAACTCTTATGATCCGTGTACACCTCACAATGATTTCCAATGAGGAAATGTCTCCATGTTTTCAAAGCATGCACTACGGCTGGTAACTCCAAATCATGCGTGGCATAATTCAACTCATGAGGCTTCAGTTGTCTTGAGGCATATGAAACAACTCTCCCTTCCTGCATAAGCACTGCTCCAATTCCTCGACGTGAAGCATCGCAATACAACTCATAATCTTTGGTCTGGTCTGGCAAAATCAACATTGGTGAGGTAACTAAATGTTTCTTCAACTCTTGGAAACTAGCCTCACATTCCTCTGTCCATATGAACTTGGTATCCTTCTTTAACAACTCAGTCATAGGCTTCGCAATCTTTGAGAAATTCTCAATAAATCTCCGGTAGTATCCTGCGAGTCCAAGAAAACTCCGGATCTCTCCAACGGTTGTTGGGGCTTCCCACTTGGCCACGGTTTCAACTTTAACGGGATCTACTGCTATTCCTTCTCCGGATATAACGTGTCCGAGGAATCCTACTTCTTTCAACCAGAACTCACATTTGCTGAACTTGGCATATAACTGATGTTCTCTGAGCTTTCCAAGTACCAAACGCAAATGCTCCTTATGCTCCTCTTCATTCTTAGAATAAACCAAGATATCATCAATGAACACTACGATGAACTTATCCAAACACTCCATAAACACTTTGTTCATCATGTTCATAAAATAGGCAGGTGCGTTAGTCAGACCAAATGACATAACGGTATACTCATACAGCCCATACCTGGTGGTAAAAGTTGTCTTAGGAATATCCTGTTCTCGAATCTTCAACTGGAGGTATCCTGATCGCAGATCGATCTTGGAAAATACCTTAGCTCCTTGCAATCGATCAAACAGATCATTGATCATTGGTAGTGGGTACTTGTTTTTGATCGTTACTTCATTCAATCCTCGATAGTCAACAACCATCCTTAACGATCCATCCTTCTTCTCCACTAGTAGTACTGGCGATCCCCAAGGCGAAGAACTTGGGCGAATATATCCTTTATCCAGAAACTCCTTAATCTGCTTCTTAATTTCCACCAAATCCTTTGCTGGCATCCTATATGGTCTCTTTGATATTGGCCCTGTGCCTGGCAATAGCTCAATCAAAAACTCAATATCTCTATCCGGTGGCATGCCTGGCAACACTTCTGGAAATACTTCAGGAAAATCCCTTACCACTGGTACTTCCTCCTGCACAACTCCTGTTAAGCAATTTACTTGAGTCCTCTTTGGCACATGCCGGGATACATACTTGATCCTTCTCCCTTCTGGGGTGGTAAGCAAAATTGACTTACTAGCACATTCAATATTCCCTTCATACTTTGATAACCAATCCATGCCTAATATCACATCCAATCCTTGAGATTCCATACTATTAGGTCTGAGGGAAAAACATAGTTACCAATCCTTAATGGTAACCAATCACACCATAGACTAGCCACATACTCTGCTCCGGGCGAGGTTACTAACATGGGTGACCTAAGGGCTTGGGTTGATAGGTTATACTTATCCACAAATCCCCTTGATATGTATGAATGCGATGCACCAGTATCAAAAAGAACGAGTGCAGTAAATGACTTAACCAAAAACTTACCTATTACTACATCGGGTAGAGCTTCAACCTCCTCCACGCTAACGTGGTTCACCTGTCCCCTGTTGAAAGGGTTCGGCTTCTTCCCAGAACTTCCATTGCCATTTTGGCCTTCAGGACATTCATTGGCATATTGTCCGGTCTTCTGACACTTAAAACAAGTGACTTGGCTCAGGTCCTTCTTGGCTGGGGTTGAGGGGTTGGTGCGGTTCTGGCCGTTGCTTCCTCCATTGACATTTCCATTCTTGGCGCCATTGTGATTGTGCGAGCTACCTCCTCCATGGGTATGCTGAAAATGTCCTCCCGGTCCAGGGGTAAAACGTGGCTTCTGCTGAGCTCCTGAATTGTACTTCCCTTGTCCATACTTCCTCTTGCGGTTCTCAATCTACTATTGCTTCCCTTCAATCATAAGAGCATGATCTACCAACTCCTGGTAGTTGTTGAAGGTGGCTACCATCAACTGCATGCTCAACTCATCATTCAGTCCTTCCAGAAACTTCTCCTGCTTAGCTGCATCCGTAGCGACGTCATCTGGGGCATAACATGCTAACTTACTAAATTCCTCCACATACTGGCCAACTGTCCGTCCTCCTTGGCGCAAGTTGCGAAACTCACGCTTCTTCATGGCCATAGCTCCTGCTGAAACATGTGCAGTACGAAAAGCCTGCTGAAACTGGTACCATGTGACAGTGTCAACTGGGAAAGTGGCTGTGAAATTCTCCCACCATGATGCTGCGGGTCCTTCAAGCTGATGTGCGGCAAACTTCACCTTCTCCGCGTCTGTGCATCCTGCTGTGGTCAACTCCCTAGCTGTCTTGCGGAGCCAATCATCTGCTACTATCGGCTCGGTGCTACTGGAAAACACCGGCGGATTCAGCCTAAGAAAACGGGCTAAGTGATCAACAGGTGGTGGTGGTGGTGGGTTGTTGTTGTTGTTCCCCTGATTCTGATTCTGGACTAGCAACTGCATCAATGTGTTCTGCTGCTGGATCAACTGGGTGAGCTCCGGTGGAAAGGCAAATCCGGGGTCACGTCTCGGAGGCATCTGAGGGTTTAGAAAAGATGAGATATAAGAATAGAGGGGGTCTAAAGAGAAAACACTACCCATATGCACATGAGGCAAAAGCAAACAATTCACTTTATTGAATCAAACAAGGGCATACAATCGATCTAACTATCGGAAAAGTGCTCGGACTACTATATTTACATGGTGGACTACTACTACTGATGAGGTGGTCTACTAGAAATATTCTTCGGTGGTAGACTCCATGATATCTACTCCAGCTTCATCAACATAGTCATCATCGCTACTATCTGCTTCCGAGTCGGTTCCGTCGATGATGATGTAGTCTTCCGGGCTAATCTCCTGGGGTTCTTCGTCTTCATCTACTGGCTTAGGGTCTCCCATAAATATTCCAATCTTCTTGATCAGGTCGTCATTCTTCTCCACCAATACTTCAATTTCTTCTTCATAATCTTCACGTGTAGCCTTGAGTTCTTCCTCCAGTTCCTTGATTCTAGTCTTAGCCTTCTTCAGATCTATCATGTCGGCGCACATCTGGTTCTCCTGTCATCGAATGTGCTGGTTTAACTCCTGGATAAAAGCTGCGATTGACCTATCCTTCCTGGTGCTGATCATCTCCCAGTGTTCATCTCGGCACCCACAAATCTGGTAGATAGTATCCTTGAGATCATTGCGGTAGACTTCTCCAATGCGTCCCATGGCGATGTGAGCTGCCATGCTCTTTCCTAAACTCCAAGTTGGTGCATCAAAAGAAAACTCTATGGGCTCAGTGACTGGCATGAACGTCCTTCCTGGAACTTGAACTTGAATCATCCAGCGCTCTTCTTCAGGTAAAGTGGCGTTGTAGGTTCCCGTGAAGCTTGGTACTCCTATGTTCAGGTATCTAGTGACTTGCTTCAAGTGTCGTCCAAAGGGTGTATCTTCATCCGGTTGTGTGAACTTGTTCCTTGCATCCGCCATCCTAAAGAGTAGAAAAGATGAGAGGTCAGAAGAGAAGAGAATGAGTAGTGATCTAGGTCTTTTATCTTAGTGATCGTGTCCTACAGTCAGCGTGTGCTCTGATACCATCTCTGTAGCGACCAGACCTCAAACAGTCTGATCTCTATGCTCCGGTGTCATCCCTGGATCAGTAATGCTGACACCACACAGTACTCGGAGGATTTATAGCAGAGTAGCAATCACACACTTATTACATCGAGTGTCTCATAAGATAACTTATTACAATAAATATGGCTTAAGGCCATCTAATAACGATAACAGCGGAAGGCTTGGAAGATAAGTGAGTCCATCAACTCCAACGACATCACTGAGTATAGAACCACGACCTAAAAACTCCTTAATCGTCATCTGAAAAGGCTGCAACATTAACGTTGCAGCCCAAAACGGGTCAGCACATGGAATATGCTGGCAATGTAACACATAGAGAGTAATGGAATGAAACAGCTATACTATATGCATATTTGGCTGGTGGAAGCTCTATGGTTACAGTTTTGCGTAAAGCCAATTTTTCCCTACTTCAAAGGAATAAATTTATTTAACTATCATGGTAGTTGTTAAACATTGAGAATGGTTGACAGCATTCTCAATCCTAATTAAGCATCATCATTAAAACCCAACAATATTCATTTAAAGTAATGTGATGAGATTCACATGATAATCCAGGTACTAGATACTCAAGATGTCCATAACCGGGGACACGGCTAACCATGATTAGTTTGTTACACTCTGCAGAGGTTTGCGCACTTTTCCCCACAAGACTCGATCGCCTCCGTTTGGTTTCTCGCACTACATGGTGTTTGAGAAGACGGATGACCGAGACATAGTCTTTCAGAAGCGCTAGCACCTTACAATCGGGTAGACCGTACCACCTACATCCCCTACATCTGCTAGTCTACCACTGTAAGAGTTCGCACGACTTAGTCAACTATGCTAGAGCCCATAATAGCTTGTGGCTGCACACGGAAGTTTCTAGTATGAATAGTCTCATGATCCCTTTGAGCCTGGGTGGCGGTCCAAAAGAAAACAGGCAAGTCCTGGAATACCCAGGTGCCTCAATCCACCCAGATGTGTGTTTAAGTTGCCACCTTAGATAAACCATTAATTAACAATCTCACATCTGTCATGGATATCACTCACCCAATCCACGTCTACTAGCATAGCATGGCAAAATAAGCAAACGTAGAAGTAACTCCCAAAGGTTTGATAATAACAGGTAATAGGTACTACCTCATCTACTTCCCATCCCACAATTTAATTAGATCCTAATCATGCAATGTGTGAGGATTGATCTAATGCAATAAAAATGGGTAGTAGAAAAGGTATGATCAAAGTGTTACTTGCCTTGCTGATGATCCGCGAAACCTAGCGATTCGAAGTAACAAGTGGCGCACTCCGGGTACTCTATCGCAAACAAACAAACAAGCATACAATAAGAACTCATCTAATGCACAGGTAAAACTCAAATAAGAGATCTAACCAGAAGGTTCAACTTAAGAACTCTGGTTGGCAAAAAGAATCAAATCGTACGAAGCAATGAAAGTCAAACGGTGAAAGAAAACAACTTCGTTCTACTAACCTGGATCTAGGGAAAATTTTACAGTAGCAAAACCTTTTTTAAGTTGGTTAAACGGATAGAGGGTTTCGAGACGAAACTCTAGGCGCTTGAATCGCCTGATTCCGATAAACGAGCGAAAAGTTATACTAAAACGAAAATCGGATCAGGAATCGCGATCAGAAAAATCGCGGATTTAATCCGACAAAAAGAAAAACGACGAACGCTCGCTAGAACGAACGAACGAACGCTCGCTATTTAAATAAACCGGAAAACCCGATCTATTTAAAAAACCAAAACTAAAAAACGACAAAAACCGATTTTTTTTAAATGACGACACGGAAAACGAGGCGCGGCGAACCTCGGCGGCGGGATCCGGCGGCGGCGGCGGACGACGGTGACAGCACGGCGGCGGCGGCGGCTTGGGGTGGCTTGGGGCGGCTTAGGGTTTCCCCCCGGGGCTGGGCCTCGGCTTATAAAGCCCTCCCGGGCCAGTGTCCAGGTCGGACACGGCCCGTTAAGTCGGTTCGCATTTTTTCCGCTCGGAAGAAAGAAAATAAAAAGAAATACTAAACGGACTCCAAAAATTCCGAAATAAATTTTCACAGGCTTCTAAAATCAAGCCGCACAAGGTGAACATTTATTTGGGACCTAAATGCAATTTTGAAAACGCACATTTTTCCTAAATTCAAATAAAACACCGAAAAACTCCGAAATAAAATCTTATTTGATTTTATTATTAAATCCTCAATATTTATTTATTTTGGGAAAGTCATTTTATTCCCTCTCTCATATTTTTGTAATAGAAATAATTGATGATAAAATAAATAAAATCAAATGATCCTATTCTCAAAATCTGAGAAAAACTCAAATATGAAAATAACAAAATCCCCAACTCTCTCCGTGGGTCATTGAGTTGCTTAGGATTTCTAGGATCAACCGAAATACAAAATAAAATATGATATGCAATGATGATCTAATGTATAACATTCCAAATTGAAAATTTGGGATGTTACACATCTTTATCATAAAAATACCAAAAATATTATCTTATCATATCTATCAGATCTCACTCTCGTAAGTGACCGTGAAGGGATTGACAACCCCTTATCACGTTGGTTGCGAGGAGTTATTTGTTTTGTGCAGGTACTAGGGACGCGCGCGCAACCTCCTACTAGATTGATACCTTGGTTCTCAAAAACTGAGGGAAATACTTATGCTACTTTGCTGCATCATCCTTTCCTCTTCGGGGAAATCCAACGCAGTGCTCAAGAGGTAGCAACGCTTGATAAGACTTTCAATGAGTACATACCTTGATAAGATTTTGAAGGAGTTCAAAATGGATCAGTCAAATAAGGAGTTCTTGCCGTTGTAAGGTGTGAAGTTGAGTAAGGATTCAAAACCCGACCACGGCAGAAAATAGAAATAGAATGAAAAGTCATTCCCTATGCCTCAGTCATAGGTTCTATAAAGTATGAAATGCTGTGTACCAGACCTGTTGTGTACCTCACCATGAGTTTGGCAAGAGGGTACAATAGTGATCCACTCCTGGATCACTGGACAGCGGTCACAATTATCCTTAGTGGAATAAGGACATGTTTCTCGGTTATGGAGGTGACAAAATGTTCGTCGTAAAGGGTTACGTCGATGCAAGCTTTGACACTGATCTGGATGACTCTAAGTCTCAATCTGGATACATATTGAAAGTGGGAGCCATTAGCTAGAGTAGCTCCATGCGGAGCATTGTAGACATAGAAAATTTGCAAAATAAATACGGCTCTGAATGTGGCAGACCCGTTGACTAAACTTCTCTCACAAGCAAAACATGATCACTCTTTGGGTGTTAATCACATAGTGATGTGAACTAGATTATTGACTCTATGTAGCGACCCGACCTCAGACGGTCAAGTCTCTGTGCTTAAGTTTCATCCCTGGATTGGTATGCTGACACACACAGTACTCGAGGATTTATAACAGAGGTAAATCACATGTATAAAGTAACGCAAAATATTATTACCTCAATCCAAATAGCGGAAGTAACAAGGTTGTGGATTCCCATCAACACCAACGACAAAGTTGAGTGTAGAAATCGTAACCCTAACGTATCACTTACTCGTCATAAGAATCCCGCAACATGAGATATTGCAGCCACAAAGGGTCAGTACATTGAATGTACTAGCAAATTCACACCAGAGGATAATGATGAATAATAGCTATCACTACATGCATATTTGGCTGGTGGAAAAGCTCTATGGTTATAATGTTTTTGTGAAAAGCCAATTTTCCCTACTGCAAAGGAATATATTTTATTTAACTACAAAGTTGGTTGAAAATTATTGAGAAGGTTCCTCCAACTCAATCCCAAAATAATAATCATTAACCCAATCAAATTAATCATTAAAGTGTTGAGATCAACATGATAATCCAAGAACCAGATACTCAAGATTGTCCATAACCGGGGACACGGCTAACCATGATTAGTTTGTACACTCTGCAGAGGTTTGCGCACTTTTCCCCACAAGAATCGATCTCCTCCGTTGGTTTTCTCGCACTACATGTGTTTGAGAAACGGATGACCGAGACACAGTCTTTCAGAAGCATTAACTCCCTACTCCGGATAGACTATACCACCTACAACCCACTACATCTGCTAGTCTATCTCTTCAAGAGCTTCACGCAACTTACTCAACTATGCTAGAGCCCATAATAGCTTGTGGCTGCACACGGAAGTTTCTAGCATGAATAATCTTATGATCCCTTTGAGTCTGGGTGGCATTCCATAGGGTAATCACACGGGTCCTCCGGGATCCCTTTGGGCAAACACTGGGTTCTCTAGGTGCCCCAACCAATCCACCTATATGTGTATTAAAGTAGCCACCTTAAGTTAACCATTAAATAATAACTCTCACATCTGTCATGAATTCTCTCAAACCAATCCACGTCTACGAGCATAGCATAGCATTATGAGCATAATGTAAAAGTAACTCCCAAGGTTTGAATGCAGGGAAATAGGTTCCTACCTCATCAACTACTTCCCAATACCCACATATTATCAATTCCTAACCATGCAATGTTTGAGGGTGAAACTAATGCATAAAAACTAGGTATGAAAGGGATATGATCAAAGTGTGAACTTGCCTGCAATGTTGATGAAGATGATTCGCACTCATAACTCTTGATAGTTCTACTCGTCACACTCCGTTCAATCTATCGTAGGTAAGCAATAGTAACCACGCATAAGCAACCACTCAAAAGGTCGGGAAGAACGAAGAAGACAGTTCGGAAAACATCAAAACTAGCAAATAACTCTTGCAACATAAAACAATTTCTAACAGTACCAAAAGTATCTGAATTTGGCCTTATCAGAAAGTTTAGGTCAAGAGCTTTGATTTGCAAAAAGAATCAACTAAATCGGAGTTACGAAACTCAAGTTATGTACAAACGAAGTTTGAATTCAAATCTGGTCTAATTCAAATTTTAAACTTTCAAAAACATATTTAAGTTGTATTACTGGATAGAGGGGATCATAATGAAGAAGTGGGCGTTGGTTTCGTTGGATTTGGACTAACGAGTAAAAAGTAGCGATCGTTTGAAAAACAGGGGCTAATCTATAAATAAAAATATTCACAAACGAGTCCCTAGCAGAAAACTAAAAAGAAAAGAAAAGTACTAAACAACGAACGTTCGCTGCCGAACGCTACAGAACGAAAAACGTCCGTTACTAAAAGCTAACAAGCGAACGCTCGCTAACTAAATAAAAATGGTTTTTAAACATAAACCGAAACCCTAAAAAAACCGGTGAACCGGGCGGGCTTATTACCAGTTCACGGCGGGTTCGACGCCGGCGGCGGTTTACCGCGGCGGTTGGAGTCCGGCGACGGGCGGCGGATCGACGGCGAGCTGGGGCGGCAGCGCGGGCGGCGACGAGGAGCGATGCGGGGTGGAGCAGCAAGCAGGCAGCAGCAGCGCGGGCGGCGGGGTGTGGCGTGCGGTGCGGCAGCGAGCGGGGGGGAGCGGCGGCTTGCGGCGGCGGGAGTCGACGGCAGGCGGCGGGAGTCGACGGCAGGCGGCGGCGCGCGGGATGCGTGGGCGGCGGCGCGGCTCGGGAAGGAGAGGAACGGGGCCCGGGGCCTCGAGTTTTATAGGGGAGGAGGTGGCGTGGAGGAGGGGGCATGAGAGGCGGCGGGGAGAGGCCGGGCGGAGCACGGCGGTGGCGGCGCTGCCGTGCTGGCTCGGGAGACCGAGCGGAGCTCGGGGACGAGCGGGGGTGGGCCGTTGGGCCGCGGCCTGGCTCGGGCGCTGGGCCGGCCCAGTCGGTGACGCGAGAGAGTTTTTTTTTACAAAACATTTTCTCAGACAAATAAAAACAGAAAAAAAATATTATATAGGCATATAATATATCAAGATTTTCCGAAAAAGATTTCCTACAACATGAACTTTTTTCTAGAGTAAAATAAAATTCACACAATTTCAAATAATTCAAAGAGTGCTACTGCCCTACTAAAATCCAATAAAAATCATTTAAAAAATACCAAAGTGATTTCAAATTTATTTTTCTCCAATTTTCTGATGTAGGGAATCATTTTACCCTAATTTCCACGTATTTTATTTTTGGAGAAAATAATTTGAATAAAACTCAAATAACTCCAAATTGAAAATAATTTCAAAAGGACTTTAAATTTGATCCTTTTAAACTCCCAACTCATATTTCATATGTTTTGAAGAAGTCATTTTATCTTCTCTCATGAAAATCATTGAGTTGCTTAAAGTTTCTGAATTGGAAAAATATTTTCAAATGACATTCAAATATTTTCATAAACCCTTTTCATTTAAATAAATGGAAGAAGTCATGTCATCTTCTCTCCAGGGCTTCGTGATGAAAAGAATTTGAATTCACAGAGATCATAAAAACAAAAATGAAAGTTTGGGAAAGTCCTTTTATTCCCTCTCATTTAACTTTCAAAAACTTTTGAATTCACTCACTTTCAGACAATCAATCAAACAATCAATCAAATCTATCTATTTATTATAACATTCCAAAATTTAGAATTTTGGGATGTTACACTCTACTAAACCCTTTGGGTATTAGTCACGTGGAGATGTGAACTAATCACATAAAGATGTGAACTATTGGTGTTAAATCACATGACGATGTGAACTAGATTATTGACTCTAGTGCAAGTGGGAGACTGAAAGAAATATGCCCTAGAGGCAATAATAAAGTTGTTATTTATATTTCCTTATATCATGATAAATGTTTATTATTCATGCTAGAATTGTATTAACCGGAAACTTAGTACATGTGTGAATACATAGACAAACGGAGTGTCCCTAGTATGCCTCTACTTGACTAGCTCGTTAATAAAAGATGGTTAAGTTTCCTAGCCATAGACATGTGTTGTCATTTGATGAACGGGATCACATCATTAGAGAATGATGTGATGGACAAGACCCATCAGTTAGCTTAGCATAATGATCGTTTAGTTTTTCTGCTATTGCTTTCTTCATGACTTGTCCATGTTCCTCAGACTATGAGATTATGCAACTCCCGAATAGAGGAGGAACACCTTGTGTGCTATCAAATGCCACAACGTAACTGGGTGATTATAAAGATGCTATACAGGTGTCTCCGATGGTGTTTGTTGAGTTGGCATAGATCGAGATTAGGATTTGTCACTCCGTGTATCAGAGAGGTATCTCTGGGCCCTATCGGTAATGCACATCACTATGAGCCTTGCAAGCAATGTGTCTAATGAGTTAGCCACGGGATGATGCATTATGGAATGAGTAAAGAGACTTGCCGGTGACGAGATTGAACTAGGTATGATGATACCGAAGATCGAATCTCGGGCAAGTAACATACCGATGACAAAGGGAACAACATATGTTGTTATGCGGTCTGACCGATAAAGATCTTCGTAGATTATGTAGGAGCCAATATGAGCATCCAGGTTCCACTATTGGTTACTGATCGGAGATATGTTTCGGTCATGTCTACATAGTTCTCGAACCCGTCGGGTCCGCACGCTTAATGTTTGATGACAATTTGTATTATGAGTTTCGTGTTTTGATGAATTGAAGTTTTTTCAGAGTCCCAGATGAGATCACGGACATGACGAGGAGTCTCGAAATGGTCTAGACATAAAGATTTATATATTGGAAGGTTTTGTTTGGACATCGAAATGGTTTCGGATAGGTTCGGGCATTTTCCGAAGTACTGGGGGGTTACCGGAACCCCTCGGGGGATTAATGGGCCACATGGGCCTTAGTGGAGAAGAGAGAGGGTCGTCCAGAGGTGGCGTGCGCCCCCCTTGCCCAGTCTGAATTGGACAAGGGGAGGGGGCGGCGCCCCCCTCCTTCTTTCTCTTATCTCTTTCCCTTCTTGTCCTACTTGGACAAGGAAAGGGGGACCGAATCCTACTCGGACTAGGAGTCCAAGTAGGACTCCCCCATGGCGCGCCCTCTCCTAGGGCCGGCCTCCTCTCCTCCCTCCTTTATATACGTGGGGAGGGGGCACCCCAAAGGCACACAAGTTGATCTTTTAGCCGTGTGCGGTGCCCCCCTCCACAGTTACACACCTCGGTCATATCATTGTAGTGCTTAGGCGAAACCCTGCATCGGTAACTTCATCATCATCGTCACCACCCCGTCATGCTGACGGAACTCTCCCTCGGCCTCAACTGGATCAAGAGTTCAAGGGACGTCATCGAGCTGAACGTGTGCTGATCACGGAGGTGTCGTGCGTTTGGTTGGATAGCGAAGACGTTCGACTACATCAACGCATTACTAAACGCTTCCGCTTTCGGTCTACGAGGGTACGTAGACACACTCCCCCCTCTCGTTGCTATGCATCTCCTAGATAGATCTTGCGTGATTGTAGGTAATTTTTTTGAAATATTGCGTTCGCCAATAGACGCCCCCCTAGGCAGGAGGCCGAATTAGAGAAGGAAGAGGGGGTTCTCCCCCTTCCTTCCTCCATTCCCTCTTCCTTTTCCCCCCTCCGGAAATAAGGAAGGGGAGGCCGAATTGGGAGAGGACCACAAGTAGGATTCCTCCTACTTGGGGCACCCCAAGGTTGCTCCCCTCCCCTTCCCACCTATATATACGTGGGGAAGGGGCGCCTAGAACACACAACAACAATCGTTAGCCCTGTGCGGCGCCCCCCTCCACAGTTTACACCCCCGGTCATAGTTTTCCGGTGCTTAGGCGAAGCCCTACAAGAATCACTTCACCATCACCGTCACCACGCCGTCGTGCTGACGGAACTCATCTACTTCCTCGACACCTTGCTGGATCAAGAAGGCGAGGGACGTCATCGTGCTGAACGTGTGCAGAACTCGGAGGTGTCGTACGTTCGGTACTTGATCGGTCGAAGCTAGAAGAAGTTCGACTACATCAAGTGCATTGTCAAACGCTTCTGCTTTCGGTCTGCGAGGGTACGTGGACACACTCTCCCCCTCTCGTTGCTATGCTTCTCCTAGATAGATCTTGCGTTTGCGTAGGAATTTTTTTGAATTTGCATGATACGTTTCCCAGCAGTTGCTACCATCATCTTTTAACTTAGCTTTCTCTAGGAATGCATTAAAATTCAAGGAAATGGTAGCATGGGCCATTGATCTACAACATAGATTTGCAAAGACTATTATGAATAAGTTCATGATAAATTTAGTTCAAATAATCAAATTAATAATGAACTCTCACTTAAATGAGCCTCAAGTTGTCTAAGTGATACATGATCCAAATCAACTAACCCATGTCCGATCCTCACGTGAGATGGGGTAGTCTTCAATGGTGAACATATCCATGTCGATCATATCTACTATATGACTCATGTTCGACCTTTAGGTCTATAGTGTTCCGAGACCATGTCTGTACATGCTAGGCTCGTCAAGTTTAACCCAAGTATTCTGCATGTGCAAAACTAGCTTAGACCCGATGTATGTGAATGTAGATTCTAATCACACCCGATCATCACGATGTGCTTCGAAACGACGAACTTTAGCAACAGTGCATACTCAGCAGAACACTTTTATCTTGAAATTAAGTTAAGGGATCAACTTATAATGCTACCGTCGTTCTAAGCAAAATAAGATGCATAAAGGATAAACATCACATGCAATCAAAGAAATGTTCATGATATGGCCATCATCATCTTGTGCTTTTGATCTCCATGTCCAAAGCAACGACATGATCTCCATCGTCACCGACGCAACACCTTGATCTCTATCATTGCGTCGATGTCGTCTCGCCAACTATTGCTTCTACAACTATTGCTGATGCATAGCGATAAAGTAAACCAATTACATGGCACTTAGTGATTGACACACAGGTCATAAAATAATTAAAGACAACCCTAAGGCTCATGTCGGTTGTCGTACTCATCGATATGCAAGTCGTGAACTTATTACAAAACATGATCATCTCATACATCAACATATATATCATATCACGTCTTGACCATATCACATCACAACATACCCTGCAAAAACAAGTTAGACGTCATCTACTTTGTTGTTGCAAGTTTTACGTGGCTGCTATGGGCAACTAGCAAGAACCGTTCTTACCTACGCAAAACCACAATGGTGATTATCAAGTTGCCATTTAACCTTCTGCAAGGACCGCCGTAGTCAAATTAGATTCAACTAAAGTGGAAACTAACACCCGCCAGCCACCTTTATGTAAAACGAGTTGCATGTTAGTCAGTGGAACCGGTCTCATGTACGTGGACATGGAAGGTTGGTCCGAGCCGCTTTATCCCACAATACTGTTGAATCAAAATAAGACATTGGTGGTAAGCAATATGAACATCACCACCCACAACTCCTTTGTGTTCTACTCGTGCATATCATCTCCACATAGACCTGACTCTAGCCAGATGCCACTGTTGGGAAACGTTGCATGGAAAACAAAAAATTTCTACGCACACGCAAGATCTAACCATGGAGATGCATAACTACGAGAGGGGGAGAGCATCTACATACCCTTGTAGATCGCTGAGCGGAAGTGTTTATCAACGCGGTTGATGTAGTCGTACAACTTCACGATCCGTTCCTATCAAGAACCGAATGCATGGCACCTCCGCGTTCAGCACACGTTCAGCTCGATGATGTTCTCGCCTTCTCGATCCAGCAAGAGGGGCGAAGTAGTAGATTAGTTCTGGCAGCATGATGGTGTGGTGACGGTGGTGGTGAAACTATTTCTGCAGGCCTTCGCCAAGCACAACGGATTAGAGCGGAGGATGAACTAGAGGGAGAGGGGCGCTGACACACGGCTTGGTGAATCGTGGTGTGTTCTAGGGGCTAGCCTTGCTCCTCTACTTATATGTTGAGCCTTGGGGTCGTTACTTAGAGAGAGGGCCTCCCCAAAATAGGTTTGGAACGCAAAGAAGAGTCCTTCTCGGATTCTAGGGCTAAACGCCACGGTTCCAGGCGTTTACGTAGACGCCACAGACTCTGGCGTCTAACCCATGGGTAGACGCCATGAACCCTGGCATCTAGCCCTTGCCTTCCATACTAATTCTTTTTGCACCGAACTAAAGCCTCGTGGGCTTTACCCCTTGGCCAAACCAAAGTGTCCTCGCACCAGAACATTTTTGAAAATTTCCGAAACCCTTCCGGTGAATTTCGGAACCCTTCTGGAGACCAAACACTATCATCATATATATCAATCTTTACCTCCGGACCATTCCGAAGCTCTTCGTCATGTTCTTGATCTCATCTGGGACTTCAAACAACATTAGGTCACCAACATACATAACTCATATAATACTATATCATCAACTAACATTAAGCGTGCGGACCCTATGAGTTTGAGAATGATGTAGACATGACTGAGACGCTTATCCGGTCAATAACCAATAGCGGGACCTGGATGCCCATATTGGTTCGTACATATTCTATGAAGATCTTTATCGGTCAAACCTTTATGACAACATACATAGTTCCCTTTGTCCGTCAGTATGTTACTTGCTCGAGATTCGATCGTCGTATCTCCATACCTAGTTCAATCTCGTTACCGGTAAGTCTCTTTTCTCATTCCATAATACATCATCTTGTAAGTAACTAACTCCTTAGTCACTTTGCTTGCAAGCTTCTTGTGATGATGTATTACCGAGAGGGCCCAGAGATACCTCTCCGTCATACGGAGTGACAAATCACAATCTCCATTCACGCCAACTCAACAGACACCTTCGGAGATACCTGTAGAGCACATTTATGATCACCCAGTTATGAAGTGACGTTTGATAGCACATAAGGTATTCCTCCGGTATCCGGGACTTGCATGATCTCATGGTTGAAGGAACATGTATTTGTAAGAAAGCAATAGCAAAAAATGAACGATCATATGCTATGCTAACGAATGGGTCTTGTCGATCACATCATTATCCTAATGACATAATCCCATTATCAAGTGACAACACATGTCTATGGTTAGGATCCATTATTAAGTGACAACACATGTCTATGGTTAGGAAAACTTTAACCATCTTTTGAACAACGAGCTAGTCTAGTAGAGGCTTACTAGGGACTTAGTATTTGTTTATTTATTCACACATGTATTTACGTTTCCGTTCAATACAATTCTAGCATGAATAATAAACCTTTATGATGAATAAGGAAATATGATAGTAACCAATTTATTATTGCCTCTAGGGCATATTTCCAACAAAACCTCCTTTGGATAGTCTTCATGGATTCATCGACCACCATTTACCAATGCATCCCTCCTACCTACGGCTTTGAAGGGTAGCCTTATCATTTTTCAAGGACTCACAGCCTATTAATAGCCCCCGACGGGCATGCAATCTCATTCACTCCCACTTGAATAAACTCAAGTGGAGAAGCACACCCCTTTCATAGGACCACATTTCGTTGGAGCTCGGTTTTCGGGGTCCGATGGACCTCGTAAGGCTTGGATCGCCGATAGTTAGGGAGTTTCGGAAAAGGTTACGCTCTCGGCGTTCTCTGAGACAAGCCCATCTCTTGATTCCGCTCTTCATATAGGAGTAGGCTACGCTCTCGTGAGGCGTCTGAACCTATTCAAAAAATATCCACGAGTCAAACTTGGTTGTGTACTCCAACCTTCTCTATAAGACGACGTGCACACCTCCGCTCATATTATTCTTGACCACGTTACTAACGACACCATAGTCAAAAGTTATTTTCATAACAACACGTATACGTGTTACTCAAGCCTACAAGCAAGATCCAACACATTATGACGACATTTTTATTGACTTGTACATAATTCTTCTTACAAAAACTAACATTGTTTACACCATAAGTCAAATGCATAGTTCATCTTACTCAAACCAATATTGCTTACACGAAAAGGTAAAACACAGAGTTCATCTTACAAAAGCCAACATTGTTTACACCGATAATTAAGAACAACCAAATATTGGCTTAAATGTGCACCTTGTCAGATAGCTCTGAGCTTAATTTGCGCACCATGCATCGGTTGTAATGTCATCACGGTGTGCGGTGCATGCGTATACGATGATGGGAGTTCAAACTTGAAATGTTGAAGGATCATGCTTAGCGCCATCTTGGCTTCGAGCATTGCAAAGTTCTGGCCGATGCACACCCGTGGCCCCCAACCAAATGACAAGAAGGCGCCCGGATGCTTGGATGCCTTGAAAATCCCCTGGGCAAATCGCTCTGGTTTGAACTCATTGGCATCACTTCCCCATATGTCTGGATCATGATTGATGAATAGAACGGGCACCTCGACGAACACGCCCGAGGGGTATCTGACGCCTCCGATGTCCATGTCTTTATATGTTTTTCGGCTAAAAGTTGTAGCCGATGGATACAACCGAAGAACCTCATGAAGGATCATGGTCACCTAAAATTAGTGGAAAGATAAAAATCAATTATTTATACCTTCAAAGTCATGTTACCTTCCGCGGTTAAGAAAACAAAATACATTAATTTAAGCTAGCACTCACCGTTTTGAGTCGGCTAAGGCCCTCATACTCGGGTTTGTTCTTCCTAAATAAACCTAGGACCTCCTCCCTCGCAAGGTCTTGCCATTCTGGATGCATGCTTAGTACAATCATTGTCCACGTCAGCAATACGGACGTTGTCTCCATTCCTGCCAAGTAAAATTGCTTGCACTCCTGGATGACATCTTCCATTGCCATTCCTTGCCTAGGTTGGCCATTCTCGTCCACGTCCTTCATATTTGACTCTAGCAACAGGCCTAGTAGATCATTTTCGGATTTTTTACCTTCTTCCATAGCTTGCATTCTTTTATTAATTAGACCTTGTAAGATTGATTCGACCTCCTTATTGTTTTTGCGCATCTTCAAATTGTTCTTGGTGGGCAAGAATCTGCGGTACATCAGGCAGGTCCCATGACGTAAAAAAAGTGTAACCAAAAGGAAAAATATTCATGACTAGCGTTGATTGCGATTTTTAAGAAATTTAATCCATTGAAAAATTAGCAAAAGCGAGGAAAAACCCAAGAATCACATAATAACTTACAGGTAACCCGGAATAATAATCCTCTGGACTGCACCAACAAAGAGCTTAGCTTGTTCGGACTGCAGTTGGAATATCCGCCTTCCTTCGAGATAACTGCTTCCGAAAGCTGTGCGGGAAATGACATCCCCGGTGAGGTTCTGGAGCTCCGGCCACACATCCACCTCGCACGATCCGTCAGAACCATCCAACTCCTTCCATCTGGTGATAAGCTCTTCACAGCTCGCAGAAAAAGCCGGTAGCATGAGCTGCAAATTGAGCCATAAACTAACGGAAGCATGAGCTCCATCTGGTGACATATATACGTATAATCTTTCTAAAGTTGAAATTGAAGCGAAATTCGAAGATAACGTAAATAAATTGTTCATTATATACCACACAAACTGAAATGAAATTTGTCTAAATTGTGTGCAATTTTTTCCGCTGACCTTGAGCTTCTCAAGATGGAACGCGGGATTGAGGATCCTCCTGTGTTTGACCCATTTCTCCCCCTCATGGGTGGTGAGGCCGTTGCCGAGCAGCTTGGTGAGAGCCGGGAACTGGGGCTTCTCGAAGTGGCCAAACTTGTTGGACAGCACGTCCTTGATAAGCTCAGGGTCAGTGATGGCCACGTTGGCCACCGGTCCGAACCAAGAGAAGCAGGGCTTGCCGTTGTCCCGGACGTTGTTGTGGAGGAACGGGATGACGCGGGGCACGATGTCGTGGCAGCGCAGCGGCAATGGCTTGGACCAGGCCTCGTCGTTGAGCCGGCCGAAGTCCTTGAGGTCGCCCATGAGGAAGCGGTACCGCGTGCCGCCGACGCCCTGCGCGCGCAGCGTTCGCTCCAGCCGCCGCGGGCGCCACCACAGCCGGTCCAGCAGCAGGCGGGCCTGCCACAGGAGCGCAGAGCCCGTGAGCCCGTACAGGAGGTAGCTCCATGGCACTGCCGTCGCCGCAGCTGCAAGGTCAAAAGCCATTTTTCTCAATGGTCAAGAGAGGTTGGGCTACTAGAAGCTAAAAGAGTGTGCATTGACTGGTGGCACATTTGGCATCGTCTTATATAGAGGTGTCACTGGTTAGGAGGTTGATTAGGAGCTTGATTAGTCTCCTCTTTGTATTTGTTTTAACATTTCTTGGAGTGTAAGACTGGTTTGGCATCGTGTTATGTAGCGGTGTCACTGTGTTGTTGGATCACTGTCTTCGTCCCATTTGTTAAATGATTTCTTGCGGTAGAAGACTAATGGATATGCTTGCAGCGAGCTTGGAGGAGAAGAAAGTTCGATCGGGAAAAGATCGGTCAAACAGTTGTGCCGGCCACCCACGTGGGACATCTTGTTGCTACTCTGCTTCGTCACTGATCTCATTTCTTTTACTTACACAGATTAAATTATTGAAATTGATTTTTTAAGCAACACAAATTAGAGATCCCACTAATATCCACCAAGAACTCCAGCAGCAATGTTGGGGTTGGGCAGGGCCAAGAGTGCAATCTACTTGTTCAAACAAAAAAGAGTGCAATATATGTTATATTTATATTTATTTACTAATTGAAGGCAATCAAGGCTTCGCGTTAATCCTAGAAACAACCCGTGCTTCCCTTCGTTTCTCCTCCCAAGAAAAGGCGGCTAGGGTTTCTGCCTCCCGTCAGTAGTGTCGTCGATCTGCCACGTCTCTTGTGGCCTTAGGGCTATGGGTGCGCGGTGGCTCCCGGCCCTTGCCGGCGCAAGGGCTTCGTTTTTAGGTGTTTTTTTAAATTTTGTTAGGGTTTATGTCCTGCTCAGGAAGACAAGACGATGACGGTTTTTTGAAGACGGTATAAGGTTCTCCCCACCTAGCCTCTGTCCAGTGGTGTGTCTAGTATCGTCGGAGGGCGTGTGAAGGTGTGTCTCCGGGGGATCTCGCAGGATTCGGTCGGTGGTTGTCTTTGATGGATCTGCTCGGATCCGGTCTTTCTTCGTCTTTTTTTATGTATCTTCAAGTTAGATCCTTACGATCTAAGCTTCTCTTCATCGACGGCTGTTGTTGTTCTAGTGCATTGATCCTATGAAGTCTTAGCACGACGACTTTCCGACCGTCTACTACAACAAGTTGTACCCGGGTCTGATGAGGGAGGGGCAATGACAGCGGCGCGACTTCGGCTCGCTTCAGTGTTTGTAGTCGCTAGGTGTTCTGCGAATCTGGATGTAATTTTTATTATTTCGGATGTTCGTTGTACTATCAATGATTCAAGATGAATAAATTAATAGTACCACCTGGAATAAGTGGGTCTCAAAAACGGACATCAACAACTCAAAAAAAGTTTAAAAGTTTCCCCTAAAAAATATCCTAGAAACAATCCCTAGTTATCCATCCTAACTGCTGATTGATTATATATGTAGCCGTCCGACGAATAACACGTCGTCCCCAAAATTTGTACCTGTAATAATTAGCTTGTTTTTTTTTTGAAGTTATAATTAGCTTGTCATCTGATCCCATCTCGCCACAAACTCTTAACTTTTTTTTAGTTCCAAGTGCTGAGTAGTTTATTTCCCATAGATGAATGATGGATGATGCAGCGGACGACGCATATCGATGGTAGTTTGCAGCAATTCAGGAGGAACTACGGCGAACTGATAGTTGAGCTATTCAGCCAGCACCGTTTGAGTTCATTGCATGTCGCTCGATCATGCACTTAAGTTGTTGGTTATATTCCCATTTGAATACACCACATAATGCACAGTAAGTGGTTTTGGGATCTAAATATTTTTTACTCATGTAATTCATCTCCAATCCCCTGTCCAACGTTGCATATTTGCCTGTACAAATCATTAGTTCTTCCATCAATTTTATTACATGAACACAAAATTGGACCTGATTCTCATGGAGGATAGTAATGGACTGATGATACAACTGACATTTCATAACAGCTACTCCATGCATGGTATGTTCCCGTTTTGCCATATTTTACTTACTCATTTAGAGCATCTCTAGCAAACCCTGCAAAATCGCAACCCGCATAAGTCTTTTGCAGTTTATGAAAAAGTATATATGCAGGCCGACACGGACGAGGTCAGACTCAGACCCCGCAAAACGGACTCGTAAAACGAATATTCGGTGAATATGCTCTTTTATGGATCGGCTACGCACGGTATGCTCGGGCACCGCCGTGTCGACCCGTAAACCGAAGACGCCCAATTATCGAATTTGACATCAGTTCCGACAAATAAGTTCAAATTCAAACAATAGAACACAGTTCAAGCGCAAATAAAAGCTTAAGTTTTGTAGGACAAACGCAAAAGAGGGTCTTGCAAAAGTGATGACCACGTCCGGCATCATATTGATCGATCTTCACTCCGCACCATCGAGTCCATGGAGTTCATCGAAACCACCGAATCCACCTCCGGCGCTTGTTCCAACTCCTGCATCGAAATCATCGGCTGGTGCACTGAACGCATCGGCGACATTGGTTCCAAACCTCGCCGAGAAAACATCTCCGGCACTATAACACGCACTGGCCGACGCAACCATTCTCCTCTTCAAGATTTCTCTTCTTGCCATATCATGTCATTCTTTGGTGAGATCATCCATGTCATTGCGGTTCATTGTCATGATCTTGTTCTCTTCGGCGAGCAACTTGGACATGGCTTTGTTTTCAATGGCACGTGCTCTTCTCTCTTCAATGGCCGCTTTGCGCAGCCCCTCTTCCTTGAGCAATTGCCATTTTTCTTGCTTCTCCCTTGCCTTCTTCTCGGCCAACTCTTTCTTGATCTCCAACGTCTTCGCTAACATCAACTCATTTGATTACACCATGACATCAATCTTCTCCCTCAAGCTCGACGCTTCGTGCTCTCTCTTCATCTTCTCCTTAGTCTTCTTGTTGCCATCGGGCTTGTTAAAGTTTCTTGGGCCATCATCATCCTCATCTTCATCCATGTTTGTAAGTGAAACTCTCTTCGGTGGGGATTCTTTGCCAATCAACTTCCACTTCTCACACTCTTTGAGCAAGTCCCAACAATGCTCTAGTTCGAAGAATTTGCCTTCCGAAGCTTCCATGTCTTTGTATCTATGTTGGGCAATTTTTTTCTACATAATTTGAGCAAAGTCAAATGATGCAATCATTTCATGTGATGCAATATGATGTGCACAACTTGAACAAAGTCAAAACGAACTCATATAGTCGGATTCCACGGTTTCACTTGGAGGTGCATTGCGTACTTGCTCCAAGCAAGCTTCCCAACGGCTGCAAATAGGCTTGATCGCATCCCAACACCCTTGAAGCGACCGAAAGGTGCGTGAAGTCCTATTGGGATACTTTGCCATCATGCGGAAGTATTGATTTTCGATCCTTTGCCAATACCTCTTGGCGGTTTGAGAAGTACCCGTGCATGCATCAAGCAGGGACACCACACTCCATGCCTTGATCAAGATTTGATCTTCCAAGATCGTGTAGTTCTTCGATCTCTAGCTTTTTCCACTTTTTGTTTGCGATTGCTCATACGCCCCCTCATCGATCTCCTCCACTTCTTCTTCACCACCATGATCATCCACGCCGCCCTCCGTTTTATTGTAATCGAATGTGGCAAACGGGGCTTGATCGATGTCAACGGCGTTGGTGTCCAACAAGTTCACGAACTCGGCAGTTCCATTGTTCAAACCACCGCTATAGTGAACGACAACAAGTCACGAGCTATCGCAAATGGCGAAAAGCAAAGAAAATTGCCATGACCGAAGACGCCTACCTTCCGGCCATTTCGTCAAACACCCCGCTTGCGGTGGGAGCAGTACCGTTGAGCGGCATCATCGGGGAACCTCTTTCCGGGGCGGAGGGAGTGGATGAAGGAGCCGGCTTCTTTGTAGCCGGAGTCCTCTTCCGCTTTACGCCGGAGACCTTGCCGACCTTCTCTGCCGCCAGCCGGGATCGCGCAGCGGCGTTGGTGCCCGGAGCGCGGGCCTTCGCGGCGGTGGCAGCCGGATTCTCGCCCTGCACGACCATGTTGCCCTGCCGCTTGCGGGCACTGTTCAAGATATCTGCCGATATGCCGATAAATCGGCCGATTTATCACTTACCGTTGTCAGACCGATAAGATAAATCGGCCGATAAATCAGCCGATATGGCGATAAATCGGCCGATATGCCGATAAACTGGCCGATTTACCCCTTATCATGGGTCGACCGATAAGTTCCCGATAAGCAATATCCCCAACATTGCTTGCGGGCAGGCGCAATGGTGCCTTGGGCGACGGAGAGGCCAACATGGCCGGCAACGAGATCTGCCCGAGGGGATTGAGCGTGCGCGACCACGATGGTGTCAGGGGACAGCAGGGAGTCATCCATGGCGGCGAAGGACTGCCTGGGAAGATGCACCGGAGCGGGAGGTGGCGAGGCAATGGTGGTGGGGGGAGCGGGAATGGCCGCGCGGAAATGTCCCTCCCGCCAAATCTCGCTGCGGATAGGGACCGAGCTCGGGTCATCCTCCCACCCCGTGAATCTAGAGATCGAGGAAGATCTTTTGCCGCGCACCGCAAAAATTTTTACGTGTCGGACGCATATGCGGTGTCTGGTCGGGCAGGTTTTTCCGTGCCAACCCGTATTTTGACGGTTATTTTCGGGTCGGAGCGGAATACGGGGTCTGCTAGAGATGCTCTTATATATCCTTTGAGACACGAGCCCTCAGAGAAACTAGATTCCAATCTTCTGGTCTTGCATGCAGATGTTTTGTTGTTCAAAGCGCTTCAGTTCCAGTTCGTACAGATTACTCATATTATGAGTTCCAGGATTTTTTTTTTACTTTTAGTATATGTTGACTTATGTTCTCTTGCGGTGTGCACACTAATTAACTGAAAAACCTTATGGCGTACTATTTTTTTTACATGTGTGATGTATGTAAAGTTAGTTTCTGTTATAAAAAATTGTCCATCAGCTAACTGAATCAGAGGGGAATTTATGAAAAATGAACCAGCAGACAAACCGTAGTAATTCCAAGCTAATTATATAACTTCATCCCACTGAACTTCGATGTAAACTGGTCTTTTAATTCTCATATCTTGGAATTCAAAAAAAAATAGAAAAAGAGAAAGACTCCCAGCCTCTGCATCTGGATGATGCATGCAGCCACTTTATTAGTTACTCACAAAAATCCTTACAAAGAAATACAACATTAAGTTTGAAGTCATCGTCTAGGCAACATCTGTCGCTACTCATATCCAGTTGATGAAGGGATGCTAATAGTCCGGGCCTAATATCGCAGACCTCGCAGCTAAGCCTAACATCCAAGACCTGAGGCCCCAACCTAGCCACTTGTCGGGTCTGGGGCACACACCGGTCTGGCGCGCTCTCAGAGGCCCCCGCCAACTAAACCGCTCCATCTTCAGAACTGTACTGATGCATCAGCCTTGCTCGGTCTAGTTGTCGTCGATGCCATCACGGCACCCAACGGCACCACCTCCCTACGCGTGAACATCTGAGCACATCGAGGTCGCCACCAATACATCTTAGCATCGTTCCGCCAAGTACCACCAGCCGACACAGTTTGAAGTCTTTGGAAGATCTGTCGTGCTTAGCACCTGCCGACCAGGCATGACAAAGCGTAGCACCTGTCGGTTAGGCATGACTTGACATCTCCACCGAAACTCCGTGCAAGACGAAGCCGCTCCACCTCCTGCCTCTGACTTCTAGCGCTGCTCCATAAACTATGCTCCCAAGAGAGAAACGACACTGCAGTGCCACCATCGTCCGATCTGAAACACCAGATCCTAGGGTTCCCCCGGAGCAGTACGAGTGGGGCGACAATAGTTACACGACAATGCCTTCATCAAGGTAACGGCATAGAACGCCGCCATCGCCTGCTGTCAGCTCGGTTTTCACCGGCAACCATGTCTCCACAACTCACAGCTCGGACTAGATGATGGATCTCGAGATCCGACCACCCAGCTTGTTGCCGGCCACCTCCGACGAAGAAGACGACCACCACCACTGGCTACACCGGCCAGAACAGATCTGCCCGAGGTGCCGCCGAGCAGTCCACCAGGCCCTCGACGTCGTCGCCGATCTAAAGCCCGATGACGCGCCGCCGCCCGATCCAGGCTAGCCGCCGCAGGCAGGCGCCCGTGGCCCGAGGCAGGGCCGACCACCGCCGCCGTCATCAAAGCCATCGCCGCCGCTTCTAGATCGGCCACATCTCCACGCACGTTGAGGGTCCCAACACCCCTGAGACGCGGGAGAGAGGAGGGACCCCCGCCACCGACGTCGGCCTCCGGGCGCGGGCCGGCGGCGTCCTCCGGCGGCGGCGGGAGGAAGGGAGGAAGATGAGTTAGGCCCCGGTGGTGGCTAGGGTTGGGGTGCCACCCGAGTCGCCCGAGGTGGGGGGGGCGACATGGGGGTGTGGGGCGAGACTATTTTTTCGTCCATCTTGGAATTTAAATGGCAAACCTCAATTTCTTTTGCGTCGTACTTTTGTATGATGGCCATAGCTACATATCAACGATGGTATACATCAATGTGTTACCGTTAGAAGGTAAAATGTCAAAAGGTGTCTGTGCTAATTATAACTATCTTCACAATAGTATATGCAGTTTGTGGTTCGTTATTTTATCTCTTCTGCAGGCTGCAGCCCAGCTGCAACTCCTAAAGGTTGTGCAGACACTCAAAAGCTCTTCCTAGAGCAGTAGAGATGTCTGTCTCTGCAGCACATCACTCGGTGGATCTAGATGTGTAGATTTACAACCTTCAACTATTCATGGGCACACTACTTTTACTATGAGTTCCTCTCATATATTGAACACTATTTCCCATCAATAGGCATTCAGGCTCTCTTTCATAAGTTTCTTTGTAGATCCTACTTGGCTGCCTAATAGCCTTCTGATACCATCATTCTACTTTCTACACTAGTGCCAAAAAGGTAAATGACTGCTATATAATTACATTTCCATTTGGCACCCAAGATACTCATGATTCTACTATCATTTGTCAGGAATGTGCAGTTTGGACATTGACACATTCTTCAAGGTAAAACTTTGACCATCATTTCAAATAAAAAATCAAGATATGGTGCTTCGAAGAATATTAGTACTCCCTCCGTAAAGAATAGTGATCTAAACGCTGAGGGAGTACAAAATAACTTTTGTGTGGATCTAGAAATGATTGTGACCCATGCAGACTTCCAGTTCCACCAGTAATAAAGGAACAAGAAGAACATCAACAGCCAACAGATCAAGGAAGCCAAAACAAAGGCCAACTTAACCCAAGGCTTGACAGGCACCCACCCGTTGCCGAGGCACAGCTGCTAATTCTTGCGAGTATGCTGCCGGTGCATTGCAATATTAGTCACAGGTAATAAGAAAATAAAGTTTCTAAACATAAACATTTCTATCTTTCTGCTCACTTACAAACTTACAGCTGCACCAGTAAAGCAACATGAACACCAACAGACCAAGGAAACCAAACACAAGGGCCGGCCAACTCAACAAAAGGCTTTTGACACCTGATAGACAAAAATGCACTTAATGCAGGGCTCTCCAAGGATCTGCTGCTGCCTGTTTGTTAGCCTAGCCCATGGCGTGCTCCAGCATCTACTGCCGTTTCTCGCGTTAGCATTGTCGGCGACGAGAGGGGATATATACAGACGGAGAAACAACACTTGATCTGATCTCTCTAGCTTCACTTTCACACAGCCGGCTACGTACTATCACACCTGGTAGACCATTCCTACCTCCAGGGTGGAAGCATGGGGTATGTTGGCGGCGTAGGACGGGCCGCGGCTGTTCCTCCTCAGGAACTCGTAGAAGAAGTTGATCACGATCCGCTTCACGAAGCTAGACCCGCTCTTGGCCTTCATGTGGGAGTGGCCCAGAATGAAGGACATGCCAGCCTCCCTTGCGTCCATCAGGTCCTGCAGCTCGCTCCGCACCTCGGCGTCCACCTGGGCGCTCTTTGGCAGCACAAACCTCGCTTTCTTTCGCTGTGGCGCCACAGTTTGTTGGTTTATCTCCTTGTTAGGGGATGCCGGCCCATCAACTTCACCGGCACCGTCCTCCTCCCACAATGGAATGACACCGCTGCTAATGGAGGAGAGTTTCTCGCTGCCTTCCACAAAGCCATTCTGGTCAGACCCCCCACTGCGAATGAACTCCGCTATGCTGTTGATTAGCTCCTTCTCAAATTCTAGGTCATCCTGCTGCACATCACGGTACCCATATCTGACAATGACCCTGTATAGCCTGTACTCTTTCGGACCAATGCGACCCACCAGAAATCTCTCTTCTGGTTCAACATGTGGCACTGGAACTGATTTAACACAGAGAAAGACCAGTACCTGATCAAAAATATAATCTGTAAGCACTCTACAAGCTTCCGAGGTACAATTCGGAAAAACTGTTATATAAGTTGGTCCACAAACATGTTGATGAAATAGAAGGATGCAAGCTGAAACAAAAAAACATATGGTAAGGTGCGTCCATACCTGGTGAAATGCTGGCAGATTTGTTACGAAATGGGAGAAAATGGCTGGAATTCCCGACATAAGCTCTGTATGTATCAGCCCAATGCCTCGAACACGAACAATTCCCAGTGAAGGGCCGAGGTTCAGTAACCAGTTTACTGAAACCTTGTTTTGAACATCAAACTCGTACTTCTTTATTGTGCCATAGTGCCACACAGACATGACCACCATAAATATGAAGGAAAGGGTAATAGGGACCCAGGCACCTTCATGAAACTTGCCAAGGGAAGCTGAGAAGTACATTACTTCGATTGAGCCAAAGAAAATCAGGAAACCAAGGGCAATGAAGATACTTTTGTTCCAGACAAGCACGATAACCAATGACATTAAACAAGTGGTGACAAGCATAACCGTTATGACCGCAAGACCTTGTATAAAGAAAGTTGGAGGGTTAGGACTGCCGCAATTATGAAATCATTTCAGTACATGAAAATACAAAAAGAAAATAGCATCTGCATTTCTTGGTGTCCATAGGAAAGAACTGTCATCATATTAACTCGTCTCACCTTGTGCGTTCGCCAAGTGCTTTGTGTTATTGAAGCCAATAGTAACAGCCAGACACAGTATCATCAGGATCCAATTGATCTCAGGTATGTATATCTGACCATGCACCGTAGAGGATGTGTGCACGATCTTTACACCAGGGAAGCAACTTAGTGCAGAGCACTGCTTGATAATTGAGAAGGTACCAGTAATAATCGCTTGGCTTCCGACTACAGATGCTAGGATAGCGATCACTAGAACAGGCCATCTGAGTTTTTCTAGAAGGACAGTTGTATACATCAATGCTCGAAAATGCGCAAATCTTATACTTGTCAATTATTTTACCAGCAATAATTAAAATAACAAAAGGCACACCCAAAAAGGATACCTGGTACTGAAACATAGAACCCAATATGATAGCTATTCTCAAAGCTGTGGTGTTGAGAGATATAGGCAGCCTGTCCCATATAAGCCAGAACAAGAGCTGGATAAACCACTGATATGAACGCAATCTGATTGAAGCAAAAACATTGAGATAAGTAATTGATGATAATCCGGATTTTAGATTAAGAATTGTGAGTACCACATGGATACTAAAAGCTGGAACTCTGTAGAAGGTAATGTGAAATATAGGAGTAACAAGGATACAATAGTCCTATATACTGAGTCACAACTGATTTATTTCTCAAAATAAACAATAGACTAAAGTTGTGTCTCCTAAATCAGAGGGAAAAACAAAGATCACCAGGTATCTTGCAAGTAAAGATATACATCTGTACAAGATTAAACTACTGATTGACCTTTTAAGGAGATCAGTTCATTAGTATTGCCATTCAAATGGAATCTGCACACCTATGCAGAAAACAATATACTAGAGAGATGGTTGCTATCAAATACGATTTTTACTGAACAAGTACTTGACAGCTATCTAAACAGTTACTAACTAAAGCCTGAAGGAAGGAAAGAACAAATGGTAGGTGGACCAAACAAGGGGATAAATTTAAGGACAATTAGAAGAAAAAGAAGGATAAATCACTTTTAGATTTTAGCACAATTCTATTATAGTACAAATATATACATATGTGATCCACGTATATAAAGGATAAAGGATGCAACAATAATTTCTAATACCGCTATTTTAGCACAAATGGTAGCATAACTTCTATTTCAGCATAACTTCTATTACAGTACAAATATTACAACATCCCTCCAGTATATAACACCGCTAGATTTGAAACTCTCCTCGGGAATTTTTTAATAGAATTATGTGAACTTATCACAACTTAGATAATATCAAAAAAAAGATATGACTACAATAATACTCCTTCCGTTCATAATTATAAGATGTTCTAACTTCTTTTCTCAATCGGATGTATATAGACACGTTTTAGTGTGTTTGTTCAATCATTTCAGTCCGTATTTAGTCCATATTGAACTATCCAAAACATCTTATATTTGTGGACGAAGGGAGTATTAAATAAGGTCATCAACCATAGTGACACAAGTAAGAAATGTGAAACATGGTGTGCAATACCTTGTACTTTGAAAAGAGGGATTGTAAATAGTAATTAGTAGGGTGCAGAAAACAATATACTCAAGAGACGGTTGCTATCAAGTACGATGTTTACTGAACAAGTACTTGACAGCTATCTATAACAGTTACTCCCTAAAGCCTAAAGGAAGGAAGGAACAAATGTTAGGTGGACCAAACAAGGGGATAAAATTATGGACAATTAGAAGAAAAAAAGGATATCACTTAGATTTTAGCGCAACTTTTTTTTAATAGAAATTATGTGAACTTATCACAACTTTAATAACATTAAAAATGATATGACTACAATAATATTATTTTATATCTATATAACGTATCGACACACAAATAAGGTCATCAACCATAGTAACAAGTAAGAAATGCAAAACATGTTGTGCAATACCTCGTGCTTTGAAAAGAGGGGATGTAAATAGTAAATTAGTAATTAGTAGGGTGTTATCAAGGGATTAATTGTGTGTTTCAGATGTTCAACTTAATCACTTGAGCCTCCGATTGGATGGATGGTTTGCGTCACCCTAACTTGTATATATGGTAGGACTTTATTTTCCTCTTTGAATTGACTCATGCAAGTAATTACTGAATGGTGTATTCAGAATTAAATCGGGAAGTTCGTATTTGGCAAATTGACAGAAGGGGTATCACCGAAACAGTCGTACCTGAATTGATCGTTGCGAGAAATGTCCAAGATCTGCATACATAGCTTCCGAGCCTGCAGGTAACAGCACTTCAAATAAGTCTGTGTTCTTGTGTGTAGGACAATCCCTCAACAGAGTCACAGCTAAGCAGTAGGCAACAGCCTACCTTATCCATACCTGTTACACAGAGAAGGATTCCACCCAGTGACAGCCAGCCACCTTTTTGGGTCTTCTTGAGAAACTGATACATGTAGTAGGGCGAAAGGGCTCGATACACATGGTGGTTCCAGTGGATGATGTTGTAGAGCCCGATCATGCTTATGCAGAGAAGCCAAATGCAGACGATTGGCGCAAAGATAAACCCAACTCTGTGCGTGCCATAGTGTTGCAGAGCAAACAAGCATACGAGTATCGCGCACGTCACCGGAAGCCCTACATCTGCACATTGGCACGCACGCCACATTAAGCATCCATATGCATGGTCCTCCAATCAAACATAGCAAGTTAGTAGTGCTGGTCGAATGCTCAAATGATAAACCAGCTCAATGGGAAGGAGTAGCAAGTAAAATCAAGCATTGGTAATCTAGCAATAGTAGATAGAAACGGCTGAAAGAAGAAACGGACTGGACCTACATTTGTGTTGCGCCTTCTCCATTGATAGCTCGAGCCCCGAGACCGCGGAGAACACTGAAAAGGGTTGGAGGAAGCGCGTCGCCCGCGTCAGAGGGCCAAGAGACCGATTGAACGAGATGGGAGGGAGTGGGGTGAAGCAACAAACCGGAGAGCGCAGGGGTGAGCACGCCGTCGCCGATGAGCATACACGTCCCGAGCAGCGCGAAGAAGAGCAGGAGCCTCTGCAGCACCCTGTACCTCTCCAGCACCGTCCTGGCCCTGGAGACGGCGCCGCGACGGCTGGCGGCGGCGTCCTTGTCGTCCGCCATGAGGTCGTCGCTGTTGCCGCCGCCGGGCAGGAGGCCGGCCCGCACGTGGCGGCAGATGAGGGAGTAGAGCGCGAAGGTGCCGCCCTCGCCGCCGTCGTTGGCGCGGAGCACGATGCAGACGTACTTGAGGAGGGAGATGAGGGTGAGCGTCCAGAAGACGAAGGAGAGGACGCCGTAGATCTCCTCGTTGCCCGCCGTGTGCGTGATGTCGTCGCCGGCGAAGGCGCTCTTGAAGACGTAGAGCGGCGACGTGGCCACGTCGCCGTACGCCACCCCGAGGCTCTGGTACGCCAGCAGCAGCACCGCGGCCCACGAATCCCCCCGCTTCCGCCGCGCAGCAGCAAGAAGAAGAAGCAGCAAAACCCGTCAGCACACACACACACACACACAAAAACAAAGCCGCCCGAGCGAAGCTCCGGCGCCGAATCCAAGAAACCAGAGCGCTCGCTCGCTCGCTCGCTCACCTTCCGCGGCGCCCCCGCGCCGTGAGCGAGCTCCAGATCCATGCCTCGCTCGCCTCCACAAAAACCACCCGCGCCTCAATGCGCCGCGGCGCCCATGGGAGCACCCGCACTCCAAGTCACCGGAGGAAGACGGACGGACGATTCCCGCCCGGCAAACCGCACCGCGGGGCACACGGCAGGATTTATCGCCTTGGACGCTTGCGGGAGAATCCTCCTCCTCCTCCGACGCGCACTCGCCGTCTCCAACCAGCTTTGCTCCTCCTCCGAGCCAAGGAGACGGGGGAAGACGGAAGCGGCAGCGGCGGCGGGTGCTTTTCTTTTGCCGCTCCGAGAAGGCCGCGACGAGTCAAACAAAACAAGTGAGCGGAACAGGGTTGGGCGGAGAGACTGGAGAGCAGAGCCCGAGTGACCAGCCAACCAACCAAGCGGAGGCAAGGCAAGAGGAAGAAGATAGGGACTACTAGTAGTAGTAGATGCGGGATGGCGCGGCGGTGGGCTCCTCCCCTCGCTCCGGCTGGGGCGAATTTTTTTATGTGGAGGTCGGGCGACGCGGAGCGGATCCTTGTAGCTGCGGAAGGTGGCAGGAAGGGAGGGCGGACGGATCGATCGGAGCGCGCGCGTGCGGTGCCGTCGGGCGGGACGGGACGCGTGGGGCGCGATACGTGGTCGCGGCTTTTGTATCTCGTCTGCGACCATCGTCTATCCATTGTGCGTGGCTTTTAACGCCGGGGCATGTGCTTTTCGCTTTAGTCGGTGAACAGCGGATTACACATGTTGTTAGGGTGGAGCGGGAATCTGCTTATACTCCACTTATTACACTCTGGTGGTCGTATCGTGGTGTTCAAGGATCACGGGAAGAAGGTGGCGGGCGAGCGGGTGAGCGGGCGAGCGGGCGAGCGATGCTGCATGGCACGGCATCGGACTCTTTGGCTGGCGTGCAGGGACGGGAAATATATGGTTACAAATGGCGTCTCTTCTTGGACTGCATTGTTAGAGGATGGTATAGAAAAATTGTGGAAGGGATGAGCACGTTGACTGGTAAAAGACGGGATGCGGAGGAGGAGGATGAGGAGGATGGTCCGCGAAGGACTCGAGAAGTTTCTGGGGTTAAACTCTGGGTTTAATGTTATGTACTTTCGTTCGTCTATAAAAGGTGTATATCGGTTACATGAATTTCATAATAGAAGGGCGTTACGAGCCCGTTTCGGGGTGGACTGCCAAAAATGGCCCCCTCCCCGTTTTCACGTTCTCTTATCTTAAGAAAAGTTGCTTCACACGCTGACTCTCCTAGCCATATTTCGTCCCTTCATTCTCCGCGTTTGGCGATGTTCACATACGGGTGTGGCTAGCTCCCATCTAGATGAGAGTTAAATATGTTGTATCTAACTCTTACACCATTTGATGTCACGTGGAGAACGGTATTGAAAAATTGTGGAAGGGATGAGCCCATTGAATCATAAAAGAGGGGATGCAAAGAAGGAGGAGGGTCGGCAGAGGACTCGAGAATTAAACTCTACTAGGTTTAGTGTTATGTACTTTTGGCCATCTACAAAAGTCATACATCGGTTACATGAATTCCATGAAGGAAGGGCGTTATGAGCCCATTTTTGGGTGGACTGCCAAAAATGACTCCGCCTTCCATTTTTGCGTCCTCTTATTCTGAGAAAAGTTGCTTCACACACTGACTCTCCTAGCCACAGCTCGCCCCTTCATTCTCCACATTTGGCGATGTTCACATACGGGTGTGGCTATCTCTTATCTAGATGAGAGTTAACTATGCCGCATCTAACTCCTCCACCATTTTAATAGCACATGCATTTTTCTTTTAACTTTTAACTTGAATATTCAGAAGGTATAGGAGTTAGATGTGACTTTGTTAAGTCTCATCTAGATGACATAAATGATGAGCGAAAATCACTGGAATTGAGGAGAGGTATGACATCGACTTGCGTTACCGGGGGTAGAAATAAGAGTTTTTCATTTGATCACACGTTGTTTGGTCTACGTGCAGAAAAGCTTCATGTTTTTTTTTCAAACGGGTGAAGTATGTTTTGCTCAAAATGATTATCCTCCTAGTGAACGACAATACTTCCATCAACATTGACGTGCTTGTGGTGACTTCACTTGTCTTATAACTCGAAGATTTTAATGGCTATCCTCCTAGTGAACGACAATACTTCTGTCAGCAATGACATGTTGTCATTACTTCACCAATCTCGGAGCTCTCTAACTCTAGCCATGAACGCTTGTTTGTGTGAAAGTGTATGTGCATTTACATTACTTGGCGTATAAAAAGAAATATAAAAATTCAAATGGATTATAGTTATAATTCTACTTATCAAGCAACCAACGTAGGTAACCTTTAAGACATACACTTCACTAAAATTCCCTCCATATCCTTGGAAGCCTCTTTCCTATTGGAAATAATAGGCATTGGCCTATGTATTTTCGCATTAAAGAGAAAACAACGTGTGTGGAGAACATGTGGGATTTAGTCTGATACTGCCAATGAATTTCTCCACATACTGTGGATTCAAGTGATTGAAGGTATGCCATTCTCTTGATGAGGTTCATGGGAAGCAACCTATAAATTCGGAGAAACAAATAGAAAGTGGTGGGAGAGACGAAAGGGTATTGTATTGGACTTCTCAGAGAAAAAATAATGAAAACTGAACTCAAACTTGCCATTTATGAGTTGAAGGGCATATAGATACATTCCACAAGAAAAGTGATCCAAAGAGCTTTGTACAAAAAATCTGAATATTTCATTTTCAAAATTTCTATATAAAACCATGCAATCCAAAGAGACCATCATCTGAGAATACAATCATAGAACCATCTAGCTAATATGAATTTACAATTAGGGAAATACCCCAATGGTGAAATTGACGCTAAGATACATTCCATGGGGAAGTGATCCAAAAAGCTTTGTAGGTAAAATCTGAATATTTCATTTTCCAAATTTCTATAAAAAAATCATGCAATCCAAAGAGACCCTTATCTGAGAATCCCTATACACCCATCGGGCCATCTAGCTAAAACATAATTTACAATTAGGGAAACACACCATTGGTAAAATTGAAGCTAAAAGTAAGTACTCTTTTTCAAGATGCCTCTCGCGCCGATCTCGCATGCATGGTGAAAGAACTGCTTGAGAGTTAATTCCAGATTACGCGCATGCACTGTTTGGAATTAAATTCCCTCGAACAACAGGGGTTAATACCGGGTTGCACGCATGCATCTTTGGAATTAAATTCCCTCGAACAACGGGAGTTAATACCGGATTGCACGCATGCATCTTTGGAATTAAATTCCCTTGAATAAAGATGGGATATACATCGGCATACTAAGAATGGACACCGCTTGTTTGGCCTAATAACCCTGGACGGAGAAAGTAGCTACATCTCTCATTGTCCTTTGGTTTGTAAGTTCATATGAGGTGACGTAAATTATTATGATCATCTTTATTTATGAAATTTATTCTTCCATGCACTGGTGTTATCTTAGTTGGATGGTGCATTTATAGATGCAAAGTGGATCTCTATTCTTAAGTCTTATCTTGACCTGGCTATGATACCCGGACAATAGAAGAAACAATGTGCATTAGATGGAGTGAACCAAGAGTATGAATAGCATGAGTGACTCAAAGGATAAAAGCACTAGTGTATGTTGGTACATTTTTTGATCGCCTTACTAAAGGTAAAGTGGAAGAAGTTCATTATATCATTATCACTATGGATGGTAGATTGTATTTCGGCAAGTATGCCACCGAACTTAATGCAAGGTCTTTTAGTTTGTACATAATATCATAGGTATTAGGAACCATACATGAAGTAAAATCCAAGTGATTTCTGGGATGTAGGTGATTTTTGATGGAATTATGTTGTAAACATATATATGGTTCGAGGTCTTATATTTATATCCATGCTTAATATTATGAAACAACATGCGTATGAGAGATGATACTAGTAAAACTATGAAATGCAACCATATTTTACACATAAGAAACAACTTTAAGATTAATATGCACTTTTATTTCTAGCCTTTTATTAGTACAAAGATACTTATATTGTCATTATCTTATAATAACCGTGAAACTATGCAACTATTGTAATTAACAAGTGCACTAGGTGTATTGTGGACATATGAAGTTGTCTAATATTTATCCCACGGTTATTTGATGGAGGGAAACCAAACACCCTTTATCTCTCGTGGGTTGAGAACCTTATCTCACTCACTTGGGAGGAAAATTTGTTGTTGTCTATGATAACCCACAAGTATATGGGATCGCAACAGTTTTCGAGGGTAGAGTATTCAACCCAAACTTATTGATTCGACACAAGGGGAGCCAAAGAATATTCTCAAGTATTAACAGTTGAGTTGTCAATTCAACCGCACCTGAAAGACTTAATATCTACAGCAAAGTATTTAGTAGCAAAGTAATATGATAGTAGCGGTAACGGTAGCAAAACTAACAGTAACAGTTTTGTAGTGATTGTAACAATGGCAACGGAAAAGTAACTAAGCAAAGCACAATATGTGAAAAGCTCGTAGGCAATGAATCAGTGATGGATAATTATGTCTGATGCGATTCCTCATGCAACAGTTATTAGATAGGGTGACACAGAACTAGCTCCAGTTCATCAATATAATGTAGGCATGTATTCTGAATATAGTCATACGTGCTTATGGAAAAGAACTTGCATGACATCTTTTGTCCTACCCTCCCATGGCAGCGGGGTCCTATTGAAAACTAAGGGATATTAAGGCCTCCTTTTAATAGAGTACCAGACCAAAGCATTAACACTTCGTGAATACATGAACTCCTCAAACTACGGTCATCACCGGTAAGTATCCCGATTATTGTCATTTCGGGGTTAACGGATCATAACACATAATAGGTGACTATAGACTTGTAAGATAGGATCAAGAACTCACATATATCCATGAAAACATAATAGGTTCAGATCTGAAATCATGTCACTCAGGCCCTAGTGACAAGCATTAAGCATAGCAAAGTCATAGCAACATCAATCTCAGAACATAATGTATACTAGGGATCAAACCCTAACAAAACTAACTCGATTACATGATAAATCTCATCCAACCGATCACCGTCCCGCAAGCCTACGATGGAATTACTCACGCACGGCGGTGAGCATCATGAAATTGATGATGGAGGAAGGTTGATGATGACGATGGCGACGGATTCCCCTCTCCGGAGCCCCGGACGGACTCCAGATCAGCCCTCCCGAGAGAGATTAGGGCTTGGCGGCGGCTCCGTATCGTAAAACGTGATGAATCCTTCTCTCTGATTTTTTGTCTCCCCGAACATGAATATATAGAGTTGGAGTTGAGGTCGGTGGAGCACCAGGGGGCCCACGAAGCAGGGGGTGCGCCCAGTGGGCGTAGGCGCGCCCCCACCCCCGTGGACAGGGTGTGGGGCCCCTGGCCTTGATTCTTTCGCCAGTATTTTTCATATATTCTAAAAATATTCTTCGTTGATTTTCAGGTCATTCCGAGAACTTTTATTTCTGCACAAAAATAACACCATGGCAATTTTGCTGAAAACAGTGTCAGTCAGGGTTAGTTCCATTCAAATCATGCAAGTTAGAATCCAAAACAAGGGCAAAAGTGTTCGGAAAAATAGATACGATGGAGATGTATCAACTCCCCCAAGCTTAAACCTTTGCTTGTCCTCAAGCAATTCAGTTGATAAACTGAAAGTGATAAAGAAAAACTTTTACAAACTCTGTTTGCTCTTGTTGTTGTAAATATGTAAAGCCAACATTCAAGTTTTCAGCAAAGATTATGAACTAACCATATTCACAATAACATTTAGGTCTCATGTTTACTCATATCAATGACATAATCAACTAGCGGGCAATAATAATAAATCTCGGATGACAACACTTTCTCAAAACAATCATAATATGATATAACAAGATGGTATCTCGCTAGCTCTTTCTGAGACCGCAAAACATAAATGCAGAGCACCTCTGGAGATCAAGGGCTGACTGGAAATTGTAATTCATGGTAAAAGGGATCCAGTCAAGTCATACTCAATGTAAACTAATAATAAGACATGCAAATGACAGCGGTGCTCTCCAACTTGTGATTTTTAATAAGAGGATGATGACTCAACATAAAAGTAAATAGATAGACCCTTCTCAGAGGGAAGCAGGGATTTGTAGAGGTGCCAGAGCTCGATTTTGAAATAGAGATGAATAATATTTTGAGCTATATACTTTCATTGTCAACATAACAACCTAGAGATCTCGATATCTTCAATGCTACACACATTATAGGCGGTTCCCAAGCAGAATGGTAAACTTTATACTCCCCCACCACCAACAAGCATCAATACATGGCTTGCCCGAAACAACGGATGCCTCCAACTAACAACAATCCTGGGGGAGTTTTGTTTGCAATTATTTTGATTTGATTTGAGCATGGGGCTGGACATCCCGGTGACCAACCATTTTCTCGTGAGTGAGTAGCGGTGTCCACTCCTCTTGAGAATAACCCGCCTAGCATGGAAGATACAAACAATCCTAGTTGATACATGAGCTATTCGAGCATACAAAACAGAATTTCATTTGAAGGTTTAGAGTTTGGCACATACAAATTTACTTGGAACGGCAGGTAGATACTGATGAGGCTATGTACCTAGGGTAGGGTCATAGGCCTGACCTAGACACCTCTCCATAGGACATCACCCTGAAGCCAGAATCATTCAAATGGTACCATCATCCACTCGGCCAGAGACGTTCCACTCGGAAGAATCAATGTCACTCGACCGTCGCAGAAGCCACTCGACGAGCAGAAGATCTAAAGCCACTCTGCACCAACAACAGTCGAGCATTTACTTATATGCTTAATTGTCATTTATAGCACTTAATGGCTAGCGTTACCAGTAATGTTCCTCTCTTAATGTACATTGAACCCTGTGTAACGGAGGGGAGCAGGGGTCCTGGCGCACTCTATATAAGCCACCCCCTCCTCTGGGACAAGGGTTCGCATCTTTTGTAAACACACACACACACACACACACACACACACATATATATATATATATAATCCAGTCGACCGCCTTAGGGCACCGAGACGTAGGGCTGTTACTTCTTCCGGGAAGGGCCTGAACTCGTAAAACTCGTGTGTATAACTACTCCATAGCTAGGATCTTGCCTCCTCATACCTACCCCCATTCTACTGTCAGTCTTAGATCCACGACAGTTGGCGCCCACCTTGGGGCAGGTGTCTTAGCAGTTTATTGGAGAAGTTGTGATTCCTCCGATTCCCATCATCATGGTTTCCGGCGGAGGATTGGCTGAAGGCCGCGAGATCCGTCTTGGCGCGCTCGTCTTCATCGCCAACGACTCCGCTTGGCTCCATGAGGCTCCACTCGACGTCGAGGCGCTCCCCGTCTACGGGGCGACGCACTTCCGTGCGTGCGTTCGTGGCGTCCTTCTTCGGCAACCGTCGACTTCGTATAGTCGGCTGTTGTGGCAACCTCCCTCTCCATTGTTCGCCGGCGCCAGCGATCCGGTCGGTCACGGCTTCAGCGGTGGGTGAGGCATGCAGTGGCCCGCCAATCGGCCACCCCACAAATCGCAGCAATCGAACCCGATGAAACTCTCTACGGCCTGTTCGATCTATCGATTGGCTCCATCGAGACTGCGTCCGAATGCGACAGCAGCGCCCCCGCGATGGAAGTCTTTATGGTCAATGGACCACGCAGTCCTCCTGGCTTCACCCGTGAAGGCAGTGACGATGGCGGTGGCGATTCGTCGCGTGCTCACGAGGAGTACCGCCCCGAACCCCTCTCTTCGCAGCGGAGGAAAGATCTTCGTCGCCACAATATGGATGCACTTCACACTCCTATCGTTGGAGAAACCCCCGAGGCCCAGGCCTTGGAGGAGGCGCGCCTGGCCAACTTGGCTGAGTGCACTCGACGAGCGTGCTCGGCAGCAGATCCCCGAGTCCAGTCGACGACAACTTTTTCCGCCTCCGACTCAGGTATATCGAACTCCGATCCAGAATCTCACAGCTGCAGCTAGAATAGCAGAGTCAATTCAATCTTCCCAGTCAGAAGCTGGCCGAGGTTTGATGCAAATCCGGGCTTTACTCTGGGCAGCGGGGGAGCAGAATACAGCAGTATCTCAGTCGTGGAATAGGATTCACAGCAGGTCTGTGGTGGCGGATACTGTCCAATCTGCCCATAGCCCGAGATTGCTTCCGCGGTGTGAGTGACGTGGGTACCAGCAAGATCAGTACAGGAACCGGGAGCAGTATGATCATCGACTCGACCACGATGACCGTCGTCGAGTGGCCACGCCTCCTCCGAGGAGTGGGTCATATGTGCCTCGGTGGCAAGACGACAGGCGCCCCCACAACGGCAAACGAAGAATTCCAGTCGACCCCAGAGAGCCAGGTTTTGATGCAAGGTATATCCTCGTTCAAGGTCTGGTTTATAGGAAAAGAGCTCACAGAGAAGGCCATGATAGAGATCATCCGACTGGAAGCAGGGTGCACGTTTCAGGACCCGAGTGTTTCAGCAGAGCCATCAGAGCAGCAGTGATTCCTTCCAACTTCAGGTTGGCGACTGGAGTCAGCAAGTTCACCGGCGAATCCAAGCCAGACACTTGGCTTGAGGATTACCGAGTGGCTGTGCAGATTGGTGGTGGCAATGATGACGTAGCCATGAAGCACCTCCCCTTGATGTTGGAGAGCTCTGCCAGAGCATGGTTGAATCAGTTGGCTCCTAGCAACATATACAGTTGGGAGGAACTTGCTCGAGTGTTTGTTAGGACCTTTGAAGGCACTTGCAAAAGGCCGGCAGGGTTGACAGAATTGCAGTGTTGTGTCCAGAAACCGAATGAAACTTTGAGAGATTATATCCAGAGATGGATCACGTTGCACCATACAGTAGAGAATGTGTCAGATCACCAAGCAATTTGTGCCTTCAAGGAAGGCGTTAAGTATCGGGAGTTGAACCTGAAATTCGGTCGGACAGGAGATATGACTCTGACTCGGATGATGGAGATTGCCACCAAATATGCCAATGGTGAAGAGGAAGACCGACTCCGGAGTGGCAAACACAAAATAGTCGCCCAAGAAACCGGAGGAGGGAATTCCAGTCGGAAACAAAAGCGAAAGGCCGAACCAGCTGCTCCTGGTGAAGCTTTAGCTGTTGCCCAAGGAAAGTTCAAAGGAAAGCCCAAAGGGCCCTCGGCTACCAAAAAAGTTAAGGATAAATGAGGGAGTCCTGGATTAGGGGGTCTCCAGACAGCCGGACTATATCCTTTGACCGGACTGTTGGACTATGAAGATACAAGTTGAAGACTTCGTCCCGTGTCCGGATGGGACTCTACTTGGCGTGGAAGGAAAGCTAGGCAATACGGATATGGATATCTCCTTCTTTTTAACCGACCTTGTGTAACCCTAGCCCCCTCCGGTGTCTATATAAACCGGAGGGTTTTAGTTCGTAGGACAACAGACAATCATACCATAGGCTAGCTTCTAGGGTTTAGCCTCTCTGATCTCGTGGTAGATCTACTCTTGTAATACTCATATCATCAAGAACAATCAAGCAGGACATAGGGTTTTACCTCTATCAAGAGGGCCCGAACCTGGGTAAAACATTGTGTCCCCTGCCTCCTATTACCATCTGCCTTAGACGCACAGTTCGGGACCCCCTACCCGAGATCCCCCGGTTTTGACACCGACATTGGTGCTTTCATTGAGAGTTCCTCTATGTCGTCGTCATAAGGCTTGATGGCTCCTTCGATCATCGCTAGCGATGCGGTCCAGGGTGAGGCTTTCCTCCCCGGACAGATCTTCATATTCGGGAGCTTTGCATTGTGGGCCAATTCACTTGGCCATCTGGAGCAGATTGAGAGCTACGCCCCTGGCCATTAGGTCAGATTTGGAAACTTGAACTACACGGCCGATATCCGCGGAGACTTGATCTTCGACGGAATCGAGCCCATGCCGGACGCGTCGCGCCGTCACGACGAGCAAGATGTAACTCTACCGTCGGACAGTGTTTAGGAGATCGCATCCGCAGCTGCTCCGGCCTTTAATCCGGAGCAAGTCGCGCCATCCGAGAGCGGAGGGATGGACCCCGCCATGGAGGCCGCACTCTCAGTGGCGATGAAGCCGGATACTGACTTCACCCCTTACGAGAGCCGTGTTGCCGAACCACTGGATTCATCCTCGGCCACGGACTCCGAGCCGCTCGTATCCATGCCCGTCGAGTCCGACTGGGCGCCGATCATGGAGTTCACCTCCGCGGATATCTTTCAACACTCACCTTTTGGAGATGTGCTAAATTCATTAAGGTCTCTCTCCCTGTCAGGAGAGCCTTGGCCGAACTATGTCCGGCCAGAATGGGATGCGGACGACGAAGAAATTCGCTGCCCACCCATCACCCACTTAGTAGCCACTGTCGACGACTTAACCTACATGCTCAACTTCGTCTCCGAAGACTTCGACGGTATGGACAACGAAGCCGGAGACGAACAGGATCCACCGCCCTCGGGGCACTGGACCGCCACCTCATCGTATGATATATATGGTGGACACCCCCAAAGAAGCCAATGGCGAGGAGAAAGCGGAGGATGACCCCTCCAAGAAGCAACCCAAGCGTCGATGTCAGCGGCGCCGCTCTAAGTCCCGCCACAGTAAGAGCAGTGATACCGGTACAGCAGATAACAACACTCCGGATAGCGCCGAAGACAACAACAATCCCCTCCAGCACGGCGAAGAGCTGGAGGACGAACAAGCTAGCCCTCCAGAGCAGGCAGCGGATGGAGAACTAGAGGAGGACAATTACATGCCTCTCTCCGAAGACGAGGCGAGCCTCGGCGACGATGAATTTATCGTGCCTGAGGACCCCGTCGAGCAAGAGCGCTTCAAGCGCCGGCTTATGGCCACGGCAAATATCCTAAATAAGAAACAACAACAGCTTCAAGCTGATCAAGACTTGCTAGCAGACAGGTGGACCGAAGTCCTTGCGGCCAAGGAGCATGAACTCGAGCGCCCGTCCAAGAGTTACCCAAAACGCAGGTTGCTACCTCACCTCGAGGAGGAAGCATTCAAACCTCATTCACCAGTGTACAATGCGGCTGACCGGCCACTACGCGGCCGAGCCAGAGAGGCGTTTCAGCCCAAAGTTCAGCCCACACCCCGTCGCCACTCAGTCAAAGATACTAAGGCCTGGGGCAACACAAAGGACCTGCGAGACATCTTGGACAGCAAGGCAAAAATCGCAAGGTCAATATACGGGACACGAACACGTGCGCCCACACGGGACGATGATCGTCGCGTCGGATACACCAAGAGTAAATCCGCCCGGGCCAAATACAGCAGACAAGACTCATACGAACTACGTCGGGATATAGCCCGGCACAGAGGCGCCGCACACCCCTTATGCTTCACTGATAAAGTTATGAATAATGAATTCCCGGAGGGTTTTAAACCCGTAAATATCGAATCATATGACGACACAACAGATCCCGCTGTATGGATTGAGGATTTTCTCCTTCATATCCACATGGCTCGCGGTGACGATCTACATGCCATCAAGTATCTCCCACTAAAACTCAAAGGACCAGCTCGGCATTGGCTGAATAGCTTGCCAGCAGATTCCGTCGGCAGTTGGGAGGATTTGGAAGATGCATTTCTTGACAACTTCTAGGGCACTTATGTGCGGCCATCGGATGCTGATGACTTGAGCCACATAAGCCAGCAGCCAGGGGAACCGGCCAGACAATTCTGGACATGGTTCCTGACCAAGAAAAATCAAATCGTAGACTATCCGGATGCAGAAGCCCTAGCGGCATTCAAACATAACACCCGCGACGAGTGGCTCGCCCGCCACCTCGGCCAGGAGAAGCCAAAATCTATGGTAGCCCTCACAACACTCATGACCCGCTTTTGCGCGGGTGAGGACAGCTGGCCGGCTCGCAGCAACAATACATCAAGGAATTCGGATACCTCGGATACCAAAGACGTTAACGGTAGGCAGCGTCGTAATAGACCAAAGCGCTGCAATAATGGTGATAACACCGAAGATACGGTAGTCAACGCCGGATTCAAAGGCTCTAGATCCAGTCAGCGGAAAAATCCATTCAAAAGAAATACTCCGGCTCCGTCCAGTCTGGATCGCATACTGGATCGCTCGTGTCAAATCCACGGCACCCCTGAAAAGCCAACCAATCACATCAACAGAGAATGTTGGGTGTTCAAGCAGGCCGACAAGTTAAATGCCGAAAACAAGGACAAGGGGCTGCATAGCGATGGCGAGGAGGAGCCCCGGCCGCCGAACCCAGGGGGACAGAAGGGGTTTCCCCCACAAGTAAAGACAGTAAACATGATATATGCAACCCACATTCCCAAGAGGGAGCGGAAGCGTGCACTAAGGGACGTCTACGCGATGGAGCCGTCGCCCCGAAGTTCAACCCATGTTCTGCTTGTCCGATCACCTTCGATCGCAGGGACCACCCCACTAGCATCCGTCATGGCGGATCGTCCGCACTGGTCCTAGACCCCATCATTGACGGATTTCATCTCACTCGAGTCCTTATGGACGGCGGCAGCAGTCTGAACCTGCTTTATCAGGATACAGTGCGAAAAATGGGTATCGATCCCTCAAGGATCAAACCCAGCAAAACCACCTTCAAAGGTGTCATCCCAGGTGTAGAGGCCCATTGCATAGGCTCAATCACACTGGAAGTGGTCCTCGGATCACCAGATAACTTCCGAAGCGAAGAGATAATATTCGACATCGTCCCGTTTCGCAGTGGCTATCATGCACTGCTCGGACGGACAACATTTGCAAAATTCAATGCAGTGCCGCATTACGCATACCTCTGTTGGGGAACGTAGTAATTTCAAAAATTTCCTACGCACACGCAAGATCATGGTGATGCATAGCAACGAGAGGGGAGAGTATTGTCCATGTACCCTGGTAGACCGAAAGCGGAAGCGTTAGCACAACGCGGTTGATGTAGTCGTATGTCTTCACGATCCGACCGATCCAAGTACCGAACGCACGGCACCTCCGAGTTCAGCACACGTTCAACTCGATGACGTCCCTCGAACTCCGATCCAGCCGAGTGTTGAGGGAGAGTTTCGTCAGCACGACGGCGTGGTGACGATGTTGATGTTCTACCGATGCATGGCTTCACCTAAGCACCGCTACAATATTATCGAGGTGGATTATGGTGAAGGGGGGCACCGCACACGGCTAAGAGATCAATTGTTGTGTCCATGGGGTCCCCCTGCCCCCGGATATAAAGGAGCAAGGGGGGAGGCGGACGGCCTAGGAGGAGGGCGCACCAAGGGGGGAGTTCTACTCCCACCGGGAGTAGGACTCCTCCTTTCCTTGTTGGAGTAGGAGAGAAGGAAAGAAGAGGAGAGGAAGAAGGAAAAAGGGGCTGCACCCCTTGTCCAATTCGGACCAAAGGGGGGGGGGCGCACCTCCTTCCTTTTGGCCTCTCTCCTCTATTCCCGTATGGCCCAATAAGGCCCATATACTCCCCGGCGAATTCCCGTAACTCTCTGGTACTCCGATAAATATTTGAATCACTCGGTACCTTTCCGATGTCCGAATATAGTCGTCCAATATATCGATCTTTACGTCTCGACCATTTCGAGACTCCTCGTCATGTCCCCGATCTCATACGGGACTCCGAACTCCTTCGGTACGTCAAAACACATAAACTCATAATATAACCGTCATCGAACTTTAAGTGTGCGGACCCTACGGGTTCGAGAACTATGTAGACATGACCGAGACATGTCTCCGGTCAATAACCAATAGCGGAACCTGGATGCTCATATTGGCTCCCACATATTGTACGAAGATCTTTATCGGTCAGACCGCATAACAACATACGTTGTTCCCTTTGTCATCGGTATGTTACTTGCCCGAGATTCGATCGTCAGTATCTCATTACCGGCAAGTCTCTTTACTCATTCCGTAATACATCATCCCGCAACTAACTCATTAGTTGCAATGCTTGCAAGGCTTATAGTGATGTGCATTACCGAGTGGGCCCAGAGATACCTCTCCGACAATCGGAGTGACAAATCCTAATCTCGAAATACGCCAACCCAACAAGTACCTTTGGAGACACCTGTAGAGCACCTTTATAATCACCCAGTTACGTTGTGATGTTTGGTAGCACAAAGTGTTCCTCTGGTAAACGAGAGTTGCATAATCTCATAGTCATAGGAACATGTATAAGTTATGAAGAAAGCAATAGCAACAAACTAAACGATCAAGTGCTAAGCTAACGGAATGGGTCATGTCAATCACATCATTCTCCTAATGATGTGATCCTGTTAATCAAATGACAACTCATGTCTATGGCTACGAAACTTAACCATCTTTGATCAACGAGCTAGTCAAGTAGAGGCATACTAGTGACACTCTGTTTGTCCATGTATTCACACATGTATTATGTTTCCGGTTAATACAATTCTAGCATTAATAATAAACATTTGTCATGAAATAAGGAAATAAATAATAACTTTATTATTGCCTCTAGGGCATATTTCCTTCAGTCTCCCACTTGCACTAGAGTCAATAATCTAGTTCACATCGCCATGTGATTTAACATCAATAGTTCACATCTTTATGTGATTAGCACCCATAGTTCACATCGACATGTGGCCAACACCCAAAGGGTTTACTAGAGTAAGTAATCTAGTTCACGTCGCTATGTGATTAACACCCAAAGAGTACTAAGGTGTGATCATGTTTTGCTTGTGAGATAATTTTAGTCAACGGGTCTGTCATATTCAGATCCGTATGTATTTTGCAAATATCTATGTCAACAATGCTCTGCACGAAGCTACTCTAGCTAATTGCTCCTACTTTCAATATGTATCCAGATTGAGATTTAGAGTCATCTGGATCAGTGTCAAAACTTGCATCGACGTAACCCTTTACGACGAACTTTTTTGTCACCTCCATAATCGAGAAACATATCCTTATTCCACCAAGGATAATTTTGACCGCTGTCCAGTGATCTACTCCTAGATCACTATTTTACTCCCTTGCCAAACTCAGGGCAGGGTATATAATAGGTCTGGTACACAGCATGGCATACTTTATAGAACCTATGGATGAGGCATAGGGAATGACTTTCATTTTCTTTCTCTCTTCTGCCATGGTCGGGCTTTGAGTCTTACTCAATTTCACACCTTGTAACACAGGCAAGAACTCTTTCTTTGACTGTTCCATTTTGAACTACTTCAAAATCTTGTCAAGGTATGTATTCATTGAAAAAACTTATCAAGCGTCTTGATCCATCTCTATAGATCTTGATGCTCAATATGTAAGCAGCTTCGCCGGGTCTTTATTTGAAAAAACTCCTTTCAAATACTCCTTTATGCTTTCCAGAAAATTCTACATTATTTCCGATCAATAGTATGCCATTCACATATACTTATCAGAAATGTTGTAGTGCTCCCACTCACTTTCTTGTAAATACACGCTTCACCGCAAGTCTATATAAAACTATATGCTTTGATCAACTTATCAAAGCGTATATTCCAACTCCGAGATGCTTGCACCAGTCCAAAAATGGATCGTTGGAGCTTCGCACACTTTGTTAGCACCTTTAGGATCGACAAAACCTACTGGTTGCATCATATACAACTCTTCTTTAAGAGATCCATTAAGGAATGTAGTTTTGACATCCATTTGCCAGATTTCATAAAATGTGGCAATTTGCTAACATGATTCAGACAGACTTAAGCATCGTTATGAGTGAGAAAATCTCATCGTAGTCAACACCTTGAACTTTGTCAAAAACCTTTTTCGACAATTCTAGCTTTGTAGATAGTAACACTACTATCAGCGTCCGTCTTCCTCTTGAAGATCCATTTATTTTCTATGGCTTGCCAGTCAACGGGCAAGTCAACCAAAGTCCACACTTTGTTCTCATACATGGATCCCATCTCAGATTTCATGGCCTCAAGCCATTTCGCGGAATCTGGGCTCATCATCGCTTCCTCATAGTTCGTAGGTTCATCATGGTCAAGTAACATGACCTCCAGAATAGGATTACTGTACCACTCTGGTGCGGATCTTATTCTGGTTGACCTACGAGGTTCGGTAGTAACTTGATCCGAAGCTTTCATGATCATCATCATTAACTTCCTCACTAATTGGTGTAGTAGTCACAGGAACAGATTTCTGTGATGAACTACTTTCCAATAAGGGAGTAGATACAGTTACCTCATAAAGTTCTACTTTCCTCCCACTCACTTCTTTCGAGAGAAACTCCTTCTCTAGAAAGGATCCATTCTCAGCAATGAATATCTTGCCTTCGGATCTGTGATAGAAGGTGTACCCAATATTTTCTTTTGGGTATCCTATGAAGATTTACTTCTACGATTTGGGTTCGAGCTTATCATGTTGAAACTTTTTCACATAAGCATCGCAGTCCCAAACTTTAAGAAACGACAGCTTAGGTTTCTCGCCAAACCAGAGTTCATACGGTGTCGTCTCAACGGATTTAGATGGTGCCCTATTTAACGTGAATGTAGTTGTCTCTAATGCATAACCCCAAAATGATAGCGGTAAATCTGTAAGAGACATCATAGATCGCACCATATCTAATAAAGTATGGTTACGACATTCAGACACACCCTTACACTATGGTGTTCCAGGTGGCGTGAGTAGTGAAACTATTTCACATTGTTTTAACTGAAGGCCAAACTCGTAACTCAAATATTTTACTTCTGCGATCATATCGTAGAAACTTTTATTTTTGTTACGATGATTCTCCACTTCACTCTGAAATTCTTTGAACTTTTTCAAATGTTTCAGACTTGTGTTTCATCAAGTAGATATACTCATATCTGCTCAAATCATCTGTGAAGATCAGAAAATAATGATACCTGCCGTGAGCCTCAATATTCATCGGACCACATACATCAATATGTATGATTTCCAACAAATCTTTTGCTTGCTCCATTGTTCCGGAGAACGGAGTCTTAGTCATCTTGCCCATGAGGCATGGTTCGCAAGCATCAACTGATTCATAATCAAGTGATTCCAAAAACCCATCAGCATGGACTTTCTTCATGTGCTTTACACCAATACGACCTAAATGGCAATGCCACAAATAAGTTGCACTATCATTATTAACTTTACATCTTTTGGCTTCAATATTATGAAAATGTGTATCACCACGATCGAGATCCAACAAACCATTTTCATTGGGTGTATGACCATAGAAGGTTTTATTCATGTAAACAGAACAACAATTATTCTCTAACTTACATGAATAACCATATTGCAATAAACATGATACAATCATATTTATGCTCAATGCAAACACCAAATAACATTTATTTTAGGTTCAACGCTAATCCCGAAAGTATAGGGAGCGTGCGATGATGATCATACCAATCTTGGAACCACTTCCAACACACATCCTCACTTCACCCTCAACTAGTCTCTGTTTATTTTTCAACTCCCGTTTCGAGTTACTACTCTTAGCAACTGAACCAGTATCAATATACCGAGGGGTTGCTATAAACACTAGTAAAGTACATATCAATAACATGTATATCAAATATATCTTTGTTCACTTTGCCATCCTTCTTATCCGCCAAATACTTGGGGCAGTTCCGCTTCCAGTGACTAGTCCCTTTGCAGTAGAAGCACTTAGTCTCAGGCTTAGGACCAGACTTGGGCTTCTTCACTCAAGCAGCAACTTGCTTGCCGTTCTTCTTGAAGTTGCCCATCTTCCCTTTGCCCCTTTTCTTGAAACTAGTGGTCTTGTTAATCATCAACACTTGATGCTCTTTCTTGATTTCTACCTTCATCGATTTCATCATCATGAAAAGCTCGGGAATCGTTTTCGTCATCCCTTGCATACTATAGTTCATCACGAAGTTCTACTAACTTGGTGATGGTGACTAGAGAAGTCTGTCAATCACTATCTTATCTGGAAGATTAACTCCCACTTGATTCAAGCGATTGTAGTACCCAGACAATCTGAGCACATGCTCACTGCATGAGCTATTCTCCTCCATCTTTTAGCTATAGAACTTGTTGGAGACTTCATATCTCTTAACTCGGGTATTTGCTTGAAATATTAACTTCAACTCCTGGAACATCTCATATGGTCCATGACGTTCAAAACGTCTTTGAAGTCCCGATTCTAAGCCATTAAGCATGGTGCACTAAACTATCAAGTAGTCATCATATTCAGCTAGCCAAACGTTCATAACGTCTGCATCTGCTCCTGCAATAGGTCTGTCACCTAGTGGTGCATCAAGGACATAATTCTTCTGTGCAGCAATGAGGATAGTCCTCAGATCATGGATCCAATCCGCATCATTTCTACTAACATCTTTCAACTCAGTTTTCTCTAGGAACATATCAAAAATAAAACAGGGTAGCTAAACGCGAGCTATTGATCTACAACATAGATATGCTAATACTACCAGGACTAAGTTCATGATAAATTAAAGTTCAATTAATCATATTACTTAAGAACTCCCACTTAGATAGACATCCCTCTAATCATCTAAGTGATCACGTGATCCAAATCAACTAAACCATAACCGATCATCACATGAAATGGAGTAGTTTTCAATGGTGAACATCACTATGTTGATCATATCTACTATATGATTCACGCTCGACCTTTCGTTCTCAGTGTTCCGAGGCCATATCTGCATATGCTAGGCTCGTCAAGTTTAACCTGAGTATTCTGCGTGTGCAAAACTGGCTTGCACCCGTTGTAGATGGACGTAGAGCTTATCACACCCGATCATCACGTGGTGTCTGGGCACGATGAACTTTGGCAATGGTGCATACTCAGGGAGAACACTTTTATCTTTGAAATTTAGTGAGAGATCATCTTATAATGCTACCGTCAATCAAAGCAAGATAAGATGCATAAAAGATAAACATCACATGCAATCAATATAAGTGATATGATATGGCCATCATCATCTTGTGCTTGTGATCTCCATCTCCGAAGCACCGTCATGATCACCAACGTCACCGACGCGACACCTTGATCTCTATCGTAGCATCGTTGTCGTCTCGCCAATCTTATGCTTCTACGACTATCGCTACCGCTTAGTGATAAAGTAAAGCATTACAGGGCGATTGCATTGCATACAATAAAGCGACAACCATATGGCTCCTGCCAGTTGCCGATAACTAGGTTACAAAACATGATCATCTCATACAATAAAATATAGCATCACATTTTGACCATATCACATCACAACATGCCTTGCAAAAACAAGTTAGACGTCCTCTACTTTGTTGTTGCAAGTTTTACGTGGCTGCTATGGGCTTAGCAAGAACCGTTCTTACCTACGCATCAAAACCACAACGATAGTTTGTCAAGTTGGTGCTATTTTAACCTTCGCAGGGACCTGGCGTAGCCACACTCGGTTCAACTAAAGTTGGAGAAACTGACACCCGCCAGCCACCTGTGTGCAAAGCACGTCAGTAGAACCAGTCTCGCGTAAGCGTATGCGTAATGTCGGTCCAGGCCGCTTCATCCAACAATACCGCCGAACCAAAGTATGACATGCTGGTAAGCAGTCTGACTTATATCGCCCACAACTCACTTGTGTTCTACTCGTGCATATAACATCAACGCATAAAACCTGGCTCTGATACCACTGTTGGGGAACATAGTAATTTCAAAAATTTCCTACGCACACGCAAGATCATGGTGATGCATAGCAACGAGAGGGGAGAGTATTGTCCACGTACCCTCGTAGACCGAAAGTGGAAGCGTTAGCACAACGCGGTTGATGTAGTCGTATGTCTTCACGATCTGACCAATCCAAGTACCGAACGCACGGCACCTCCGAGTTCAGCACACGTTCAACTCGATGACGTCCCTCGAACTCTGATCCAGCCGAGTGTTGAGGGAGAGTTTCGTCAGCATGACAGCGTGGTGACGATGTTGATGTTCTACCGATACAGGGCTTCGCCTAAGCACCGCTACAGTATTATCGAGGTGGATTATGGTGGAGGGGGGCAAGCACCGTACACGGCTAAGAGATCAAGAGACCAATTGTTGTGTCCATGGGGTGACGCCCTGCCCCCGTATATAAAGGAGCAAGGGGGGAGGCGGCCGACCTAGGAGGAGGGCGCACCAAGGGGGGAGTCCTACTTCCACCGGGAGTAGGACTCCTCCTTTCCTTGTTGGAGTAGGAGAGAAGGAAAGAGGAGGAGAGGAAGAAGGAAAAAGGGGCTGCACCCCTTGTCCAATTCGGACCAGAGGGGGGGGCCTCCTTCCTTTTGGCCTCTCTCTCTATTCCCGTATGGCCCAATAAGGCCCATATACTCCCCGGCGAATTCTCGTAACTCTCCGGTACTCCGATAAATACCCGAATCACTCGAAACCTTTCCGATGTCGAATATAGTCATCCAATATATAGATCTTTACGTCTCGACCATTTCGAGACTCCTCGTCATGTCCCCGATCTCATACGGGACTCCGAACTCCTTCGGTACATCAAAACACATAAACTCATAATATAACCGTCATCGAACTTTATGCGTGCAGACCCTACGGGTTCGAGAACTATGTAGACATGACCGAGACACGTCTCCGGTCAATAACCAATAGCGGAACCTAAATGCTCATATTGGCTCCCACATATTCTACGAACATCTTTATCGGTCATACCGCATAACAACATACGTTGTTCCCTTTGTCATCGATATGTTACTTGCACAAGATTCGATCGTCAGTATCTCAATACCTAGTTCAATCTCGTTACCGGCAAGTCTCTTTACTCGTTCCGTAATACATCATCCCACAACCAACTCATTAGTTGCAATGCTTGCACGGCTTATAGTGATGTGCATTACCGAGTGGGCCCAGAGACACCTCTCCGATAATCGGAGTGACAAATCCTAATCTCGAAATAAACCCAACAAGTACCTTTGGAGACACGTGTAGAGCACCTTTATAATCACCCAGTTACGTTGTGACGTTTGGTAGCACACAAAGTGTTCCTCCGGTAAATGGGGGTTGCATAATCTCATAGTCATAGGAACATGTATAAGTTATGAAGAAAGAAATAGCAACAAACTAAACGATCAAGTGCTAAGCTAACGGAATGGGTCATGTCAATCACATCATTCTCCTAATGATGTGATCCTGTTAATCAAATGACAACTGATGTCTATGGCTAGGAAACTTAACCATCTTTGATCAACGAGCTAGTCAAGTAGAGGCATACTAGTGACACTCTGTTTGTCTATGTATTCACACATGTATTATGTTTCCGGTTAATACAATTCTAGCATGAATAATAAAAATTTATCATGAAATAAGGAAATAAATAATAACTTTATTATTGCCTCTAGGGCATATTTCCTTCAACCTCAAGCTCAAGATGCCAGGTCCTCGCGGGGTCATAACAGTAAATGGAAACATAGAACGCTCGCTCCGCACGGAAGAGCACACTGCGGCCCTTGCAGCAGAGGCACAGAGCAGCCTGTTCAGACAGACCACTCATTCGGCGTTACAGCCCCCGGACACCTTCAAGCGAGTCCGGAATAATCTGTAACAGGATCGCCTGGCGCGATCTGCACTCGCCTAGCAATTCGGCCCCCGTCCCAGTCCCTGTGCAGCAACGAAGTTTGTGCCACACGTATATAACTACGCATTGAAAATACCATGGACATAGGTGGGGGCACAATCAGCACACGCCCCGCATTGTGGCTTAACCACACCAGGGGTTGTATACCTTTGACATCCCTTTTCTCTTTCAGGGCCTAACTCTTCGGAAGGCCTTTCCGGCAGTACGACTACCGGACACATGCCGGAAGCAACAACTGAGGCAGCAAGAAGCTAAGATGAACACGGGAACCGCCAGGTGGTCTCTAGTAATACTTGATATACCCGCTTTTCACTATTATTGCGTAGCTTGCCTTGGATAGGACATTTAAAATTATCCTACTTTACGCTTATTGCACTACTTGTACCAGTGCGCTTTGACGCATTACTCAAATAACAATGCATATTATTAATCTGTTATTGCATTATTTAAGTTTTTATCTTTCTCTTATATGTCCATTTACGACATTCCGCACCTGCGCGCTTGGGTGCAGTCAGTATGCCAGGGGCTCTGGTTTACCCCATAATACGGCGTAAGAAGTCTGAAAACTTTCGACAGTGCGGCACCCCGAACTTATAGCATTATATGCATCAGCTCCGAATCATGTCTTGGGTCAAATGTTGGGTTGCCCGGCTCCCACGCTTTGGTACCTTACGTTCCGCTATATCGGCTAAGGTAGCGGTGGGAGAACTACTGCGATTGTGTCCCGGTTCTTCCGGGCGAGCACCTCAGTAGAGAAAGCCAAAAACTGACTATCATGATAAGGGGAGAGACTGGTCGCTATTCGAGAGGTTTCAAGTCCTTAAACACTTTTTCCGCTTCGGGCGAGGAGTCGGTCTTGTCCGGCTTAGGCGTGTATAGCACCCCAAATTCGGCCCTCTGAATACCAGGGGCTTCGCCAAAAATTTAAAATCATAGACTTCTATGGCTAAGTGAGAGTGATAAAGCATTATAGTCCGATTATCTGGTTCGTTGCGCTGAACACCTCGCTTGAAGGACCCAAAATTGGGGTAAAGAGTGTTCAGATCTATCCCGAACACCCCAGTACTAGTTACATGGGGGTAGAAGCCGACGACTGGCCAACTCTCAGATTTTATAAACGGCTGCATAGAAGGTAATAATTTAAATTAAGAAAGCATCGCATGGCGCAAATGAACTCGTTTCATATTACAGGATCACATGAGCATGTTCATTCAAAAATTACATCCTTGGCACACTCATCTGCCACTAGGCGGGATCCCTCCAGGAGACCCTCATAATAATTCTTGGGGCGGCGATGCTCCTTGCCCTCCGGCGGCCCCTCCTTCACAAGCTACACGGTGTCCAGCTTCGCCCAGTGCACCTTCGCCCGGGCAAAAGCCCTGCATGCACCTTCGATGCAGACGGACCGCTTGATGACCTCAAGCCGTGGCCAGGCTTCCACCAGCCGTCTCACCAGACCGAAGTAGCTGTCGGACAGGGGCTCGCCGGGCCACATCCGGACTATAAGGCCCTTCATGGCCTGTTTGGCCGCCTTGTGGAGTTCGACCGACTGCTTCAGCTGGTCTCTCAAGGACACGGGGTGTTCGGTCCCAGTATACTAAGACCAGAACAAATTCTCCGTTGAGCTCCCCTCCCTAGCCCGGTAAAACTCTGCGGCATCCAGCACACTGCGAGGAAGATGTACAAACGCTCCTGGAGAGCTCTGAACTCGGGTAAGAAAAAGGAAATTCTCCTTCACATGCTTGCTTTGCATATTGAATGCCTTACCCGCTGCTATCTTCTTCGCCTCATCAATCTCCTAGAGGCCTTGTGGGCTTCGGCCTTGGCGCTCCAAACGCTTTCAAGCGCCTGCGCGAGCTCGGACTCTCGTGTTTTAGAGTCCAGCTCCAAGGACTCGTGCTTTTTGGCGAGAGCCTCGAGCTCTTGCTGCACCTCGTCCACTCGGGCTTCTTGTTTCTCCCGTTTAATGCGTTCCTTGGCCGCTTTGTCTTCGGCCACGGACAACGCTTTCCTCAGGGTCTCCACCTCGGTCGTGGCCCCTCACAAATTCATGATGATCCTATTACTTTATACCCGAACTTCTCTTTTAGCTATATAGACATGGGTATTTCTTACCTTTGCTCTCTTCGAGCTGCCTCTTGGTCAGGCTGAGCTCGTCCTCGGACCGCTTTAGGGCCTGCTTCAGCGCAGAGACCTCCGTAGTACGTGCGGCAGCGGCCAGCAGGGAAGCCTGCACATACACATAGACATACTCTGATTAGACTCCTGAGTTATCATTTGATACTCTATTTGGCTTTTCTTCGCGAACGCTGAACAGAGCATCAGGGGCTACTATCTATGCGGTAATATTTTTATATTTTGAATGCTTACCTCAAAGCCTGTTAGGAGGCTGGTGCAAGCTTCGGTTAGCCTGTTCTTGGCGGACTGAACCTTCTTAACCACCGCACTCATGATAGTGCGGTGTTCTTCATCAATGGAAGCGTTGTGAAGCGCTTCCAGCAAGTTGTCCGGTGCCTCTGGTTGGACAGAGGGCACCGGCACGGATGGTTGGCCCCCCTTTATGGTGGACCTCCTGCCGGAGTCCGGAACCATCGAGGGTTCCGGCGCAGTGTCCGGCTGGGGCCCAAACTCGAAGCCCGTAGGAGCTTCGCTCCCTTGGTACCAGGGTCCGGGAAGTCGCCGCAAGGCACCCCCAGGACCACCTCCCCTTGGCTCGGTGCCTGTTCGGACACCTCGGTGTTGTTCGTAGGGCGAGGGGTGGAAGAGGTCGGAAGAGAACCATTGTTCATATCCGACGAGCCCAACGAGCTGCTAGACGAAGGTACATCGAGATGAGCTCGGGACGGACTGCATAATCATGTTTGGCATGAGGAAAGGCAGTACAATAAAACATATCATGAAGTACTATGGTGTTTGGACACTTACGACTTCGCCAGGGGCTTGTCCCTGGGCAGCCACTCGTCGCCGCTCTCGACGGCCGTCGTGGCATGGTCTGGAACGAGGGTCCTTCCCTTCTTGGACCCTTCGGCCTCCCCAGATGGGTCGGCCTTCCTTTTCTTGTCTCCCCCGGCTGGGGGGGGGAGAACTTTTCTCCTCCTCCTCGTTTTCCATGGGAGGAGTGTGCGTAGGAGTCATCGTCCGATACAACCATACGCCGGAGACCCTTTCGGGTCCCCGCGGTCTTCTTCTTGGTCTTCTATGCCGGCACCTCGTAAGGTGCCAGAGTGAGCATCTTCGTTAGAAGAGCGTCTGTAGGATCTTCGAGCAGCGGGGCTAGGCTGTCAAGCTGCTCCGCCATCTTTAACAAGTCCTGTCAGTGACATGGGAGCTTAGATCCTACACATAACTATACCTGGGCAAATAAATACCCCGAGAAATATAAATGCTTACCGGACCGGCATGGCGCTTTGCGCTGAGTCCGTGGTCTTCGATGAGAGGGGGAGGGATCTCGGCGCTCTTGAACAACACCCTCCAGATGTCTTTGTGCGTCGTGTCGTAGAGCTCTCGTAGCATCTGGTGCTTGGCCGAGTCGAACTCCCACAAATTGAATGCCCGTCCACTAGTGCAGAACCAGGCAATAGCACCGGTTCGTAAGACCCTTTAGTGTCGGTTCCATAACTGGCACTAAAGTGTGGGCACTAAAGCCCCCCCTTAGTACCGGTTCAGCACGAACCGGTGCTAAAGGGAAACCACGTGGTACGAGCCAGCTCTGGGGGCCGGGAGCCCTTTAGTACCGGTTGGTAACACCAACCGGTACTAAATGTTTGTGGGTTTTTGTTTTATTTTGTATTTTCAATTAAATTTGTGTTATCAATTTAATTTAGGATTGTTTTACATTATAATGAGTTGTAGTCATCATCATCATCATCATCATCATCGCATATTAATAAATAAATAAACTCTAGCTAGCTAAAAATCATCGTAGTCGTCTAATTACCACTATTTAATCATCATAGTCATTACCGCTAGCTATCTAATCATCACCAACACTGGCTAGCTTAAAGAGGAAACATTCACTTTGTAACAGAAGCAAAGATATCATCGAGTTCAACATAATCATCACCAACATCGAAGTTCAGGACACGGACATGAGACACTAATTAAGAGCATGAACTAGTGCTGCTCCCTCTCAGGTAGAATAGCATAGAACATGTATAGCTCTCCTGATTCATCATACTGGAGCATGCAGATGAATCTGTCTCCTAATCTTGGGTTGCGCTTCTCCTTGCTGCCCCCTAGTACTTCTCTGCGATCGTTAACAATTTTGCTCCAATCTTTCACTATTAAGCATTCTTCGCTTTCAGAAATCCTGAATGCACTCATGTGCAATGTAGGATATCTTGGTCGTAAGCTAACCATTGACATGTCACCTTTAGTCTCGATCCACTAAGGCACAACTGTCATTGGAAGTCCCTGTTGAAGAACATCGTATAGTAATTAATATACTAAGCAATGAAAGTTTAGCTTCAAAAATAATGTATGCAAAAGATGCACTAAGTAAGGACAAATAGTTAAAATCTTACCATCTTTCGATTATAGATGTGACCGTAGTTCAATACGATCACCATTGGTCGCACGTTTTGAGTACTAACATTTCTAAGTTCAGGAAAAAATTTGTCTTGACAGTATTAAGACCCTCAAGCCATGAAACATAGTGACTTATCTCCCCGCAGTTTAGTTGAGCCCCGGGGCAGTAGTAGGTCCTGTCTACCAAGCGCCGGACATGTTTGCTTGAACCGAAATAAGCTGACAATACAAATTAGTTGTCAACTATTTTTGAATAAACTGTATCAAAGACATAAACATATGCATGCATGGTTGAGAAAAACTCACATAATGGTAGAACTGGAGGCGTTTGCACATCGACCCAAATGTCTATATTACCTTCAATATCATCTTCGAGACGAATATCAAAGGTGACAACCATACCAGGCTCAAATGCATAAGCCTTGCATAGTGCTTGCCAAGTTCTGCATTCAAAATGGGTGTATGTGTCTCCATTATATAATTTGACGTTGAAAGTATACCCATGCTCCGTCTTCAAGTAACTCTCTTTACCTCCATATCATCTATAGCACTAAAACCTATCTTATGCAAGACAAAAATTCTTGCATGGCAGGGGATGCGCTAGTAGAATAGTGAAAATTATAAGTTGAAGCAAATGAAGCATAAGTTTTGCATTCAAATAATAATTGACAAAGTGACTTACTGTATCAACTTCGAATGTCTCATCCAGCTTGATGCTGAAGCGCCTACCATCAACAAGGAAATTTCTGTCGCACAAGCCGCGCTGGTCTTCACAGTGTTCGCACATAATGAAATCTTTTTCGTCGTCAGATGACATTTCCTATGTTCATATAGGTGAAACATTAAACACCTATTACTATCTAACATTAATTAATATCTAGCAAATATATATTCATCTAACATTTGACATTAATATATCTAACTATATTCATCTCTAACAATTGACATTACTATATATTTAACTTTTCTATCTAATTCATCTAACATTCGACATTAATCTAACATTTATATAAACTCAAAATATATAAAAAATTAAATAAACAGAAAAACTCATTAACAAATAATATTTTAATTAGATCATCAAATCTCAGATACCTAAATTTTCTTACTAAAAATAAACTAGTTATATTAATTATTGAACTAGTTCAAATCTCATATATCTAAATAAACTAGTTATATTAATTATTGAACTAGTTCACCCGCAAAAAAAAAATTATTGAACTAGTTCAAATCTCATACACCTAAATAAACTAGTTCGACAATTTTCTTACTAAAAATAAACTAGTTATATTAATTATTGAACTAGTTCAAATCTCATATACCTAAATAAACTAGTTCGATAATTTTCTTACTAAAAATAAATTAGTTATATTAATTATTCAACTAGTTCAAATCTCTAGTTCGACAATTTTCTATCTAGCTAATTCATCTAACATTCGACATTAATCAAACATTCGATTATCTAATTAACTTTTCTAAAAAACAGAAAATAAGTAAAAAAATGTGTGTGTGTGTAGTGTGTACGTATATATGTGTGTGTATGTGTGTATGTGTGCGGCCCCGTATGCCGCCGCCCCGTACGTACGAGCGGGGGCGCCGGCGTACGTACGGGCGGGGGCGCCGCCGTACGGGCCGGGTGCGACGACGACGGACGGCGGCGCGGCGGGTATACGCGAGAGCGAGAGACGTACGGGACCGCGGCGGGACGACCACGGACGGCGGCGCACGGCGTTCGGGTCGGTGGCGCGAGACGGCGACGGCGACGGGCGGCGGCGGGGACAGCGATGACGACGACGAACGACGGGCGACGGGCGGCGAGGACGGGTTCGAGCGGCGCGCGAGAGGTTGGAGACGAAAGAAGTGGGGAGATCTAACTGAATTTTCTTAAGTGTTGTATATATAGGAGAGGCCTTTAGTACCGGTTGGCGCCACCAACCGGTACTAAAGGCCAACTTTGGCCAGGCCAAGAGGCGGGAAAAGCAGGCCTTTAGTACCGGTTGGTGGTTCCAACCGGTACTAAAGGGTGGTCTTTAGTACCGGTTGGAGCCACCAACCGGTACTAAAGGCCTCGCGCTGCCACCCCAAAGTTTAATCCCACCTCGCCGGGCGAAGAGCAGCCGCACTGGTTTATAAACCCAGCTGCGGCTACCTCTTCGAACTCCTCTATATAGCAGGCTTGTGGGCCTAAACTGTGCGCGCTGCCCTGTGAGTCTGCTGGGCCTTTAAGGCCTGTAATTGCACGCCTGTGGCCAAGCAGGCCCACAGGGCAGCGCCCCAATTTTTTTATAGTTTTTTTCTTTTCTGCTTTATTTTCATCTATTTATTTCTGCGTAGTTTTTTGTATAGTTTTTTCTTTTCTGTTATATTTATTTTCTTCTATTTATTTGTGAGTAGTTTTATTCATCTAGTTTGCCAAAATTCAACATTTTCAGAGTTCATTTTGTAGTGATTTTCAATTTCACGGTCATTTTGTGAACGATTGAAAAATAGCAAATATAATTTTTTTTCTTTTCTGCTTTATTTTTCTTCTATTTATTTCTGAGTAGTTTTTTCTTTTCTGCTATATTTATTTTCTTCTATTTATTTCCGAGTAGTTTTTTTATATAGTTTTTTTCTTTTCAGCTATAGTTTTTTTTTTCTTTTCTGCTATTTTTTCTTTTCTGCAAACTTGATGGTCAAAGTCTGGAGTTATAACCAAAGTTTAAAAAAAAGAAATGCCGACGTGCAATTAGTTTTTGCCATAACAGAAGAAGTCCGGAGTTGTAATAAGTTATTAAAAATAAAAAAGAGGTGCAATGCTCGTTAATTTGCTTCAAGCCTTTCGGAATAGTGTAAACTGCACTGCGCGTAGCTCCGTGCAATCTACCATATTCCTGAAGGCTTGAAGCTAAGCAACGTGAGCATTGAGCCTCTTCTTCATCGTCTCTGCACTCAGGGCTTATAAACCGCTCCTAGTCCCTCTCTCTTGGCGAGGTGGGACTAAAAACAGCTGGCCATAACCTCATTAGTACCGGTTCGTGGTACGAACCGGCACTAAATGGTGATGGTGGTTCCATAGCCTGACCGCAGGCTGACACAGCCTCTTTAGTACCGGTTCGTGGCATGAACCGGTACTAAAGGTTCGCTACGAACCGGTGCTATTGATCGCCGCCACGAACCGGTGCTATTGTACACATTAGTGCCGGCTGAAATTCAAACCGGCACTATTGTGCTTCACGTTTGACCCTTTTTCTACTAGTGGTCATTGGCACGGAAGGATCCGGCGGACGAGCATAACCTGGACCACGTTGACAAGTTTAATTTTCTTGTTCATCATGTTTTGGATACAGGTTTGGAGTCCGGTTAGCTCTGCTGAAGAACCCCAGGACAGGCCCTTCTCTTTCCAGGAGGTAAGCTGCGTGGGGATTCCGGATCAAAATTTGGGGGCCACCACCCAGTTGGTGTCACGCGGCTTGGTGATGTAGAACCACCCCGATTGCCACCCCTTTATGGTCTCCACATAGGAGCCTTCGAGCCAGGTGACGTTTGGCATCTTGCCCACCATGGCTCCTCCGCACTCCGCCTGCTGGCCGACCACCACCTTCGGTTTGACATTAAAAGTCTTTAGCCATAGGCCAAAATGGGGCTTGATGCGGAGGAAGGCCTCGCACACGACGATAAACGCCGAGATGTTGGGGATGAAGTTGGGGGCTAGATCATGAAAATCCAGCCCGTAGTAGAACATGAGCCCACGGACGAATGGGTGGAGTGGAAATCCCAGTCCGCCGACGAAGTGGGTGAGGAAAACTACCCTCTCATGGGGTTCGCGCGTAGGAACGACCTGCCCCGCATTCGGCAGCCGGTGCGCGATATTCGCAGCTAGGTATCCGGCCTCCTGTAACTTTTTGATGTCTTCCTCCGTGACAGAGGAAGCCATCCACTTGCCTCCTGCTTCAGACATGCTTGGAGTGGTTTGAGAAGATGGGCGCGGGCTTGGGCACTAGAGCTCGAGTGTGTGGGAATGGGAAAGCGAGAAGGAAGAAGGCGTGGGTGAAAAAAAGTAGATCTTTGTCCCTTTTATAAGGGCAGAGGAGGCGATGCGTCTCCCCACTTGCCTGGCAAAACCGCCTATTCCCCAGGCGCCGTAATTGATGGCGCGGTTGGGTTACCCATGTCCGTATTGATGAGAATCCCGTGATAAGGGGAACACGATCTCTGCTTTGACAAGACGCATCGAGAAAACCGCCTCGCGATATGTGCGGGGCTGGTTGAGAAAAGCGGTTCGAATAATAACTGGGCCATGAAGTGATGTCATACTATCAAAACATGTCAGCAGATTGGATTTATGAAGTACTATTCTTTCTACGGGGGAATGTGGAACTTATTTTACAGGGTCGGAAACTATCCTTGCGTTCAAACTCTTCCATGGTGTATTCGGAGGAGGAACCCACCTTGCAATGCCGAAGACAACATTGCGCGCCGGACTCATCGTCATTGAAGCCTGGTTCAGGGGCTACCGAGGGAGTCCTGGATTAGGGGGTCTCCGGACAGCCGGACTATATCCTTTGGGCGGACTGTTGGACTATGAAGATACAAGATTGAAGACTTCGTCCCGTGTCCGGATGGGACTCTATTTGGCGTGGAAGGCAAGCTAGGAAATACGGATATGGATATCTCCTCCTTTGTAACCAACCTTGTGTAACCCTAGCCCCATCCGGTGTCTATATAAACCAGAGGGTTTTAGTCCGTAGGACAACAGACAATCATACCATAGGCTAGCTTCTAGGGTTTAGCCTCTCTGATCTCGTGGTAGATCTACTCTTGTAATACTCATATCATCAAGAACAATCAAGCAGGACGTAGGGTTTTACCTCTATCAAGAGGGCCTGAACCTGGGTAAAACATCGTGTCCCCTGCCTCTTGTTACCATCCTCCTTAGACGCACAGTTCGGGACCCCCTACTCGAGATCCGCCGGTTTTGACACCGACAATAAAGATGGGAATGATGTGTTGGATTTACTGTGCCATATTCATACCAAGAAAGATGAAGAGGGGAACATCATTTACCCTAAACACACCACTCGACAGTGTCGTTTCCTGATCCAGCGGTTCCGAGAGAAACAACCCAAGGAAAAGGAAAAGGAGTCGGACAGAGGTGAGGATAGGGAAGAAGATGATGACGACTTTCCCAATGTCAATTCCACGCTGATGATTTTTGCTGATGTTGAAAGCAAAAGTCAATTGAAGGTTATTAATAGGGAAGTGAACATGGTTGCTCCGGTAACACCCAGTTATCTGAAGTGGTCCCAAACTGCCATCACATTCGACCAGTTAGACCACCCAGCGCATATAGCCACCCCTGGGAGGCAAGCACTGGTGGTCGACCCAGTAGTCGAAGGCACTCGACTGAATAAAGTGTTGATGGTGGCAGTGGCCTGAATATCCTTTATGCTGAAACCTTGAAGGGAATGGGCATTCCGATGTCCAAGCTTAGTGAAAGCAACATGAGTTTCCACGGTGTTATACCCGGCAAGAAGACTCAGTCACTCGGCCAGATCGCACTTGATGTGCTTTTCGGTGATTCCAAGAATTACCTCAAGGAAAAGTTGATGTTTAAGGTAGTGAATTTCAAGAGTGCTTACCATGCCATTCTGGGGAGACCCGCTTATGCATGTTTTATGGCTCGACCATGTTACGTGTATCTCAAATTGAAGATGCCTGGTCCCAAGGGAGTAATCAGTGTCACCGGCAATCGGCAGAAGGCAGAAGAGTGTTTCTAGAAGGGCTCAAAAATTGCCGATGCACAGATGGCAGTAGTGGAACTGCAAGAGTACCAGAAAAATGTAGATCCGAGTGATTTGCTACGAGCCAAGAAGCCTGCCACAGAGTCCGCATTTCAGTCGGGAGAAACAAAGCCGATTCATATCCACCCGACCGATCCCAATGTTGCTCCGACCCATATCTCATCAACACTCGACAGCAAATAGGAAGAAGCGCTCATCCAGTTCCTCCGTGAGAACTGGGACATCTTTGCATGGAAACCTTCTGACATGCCGGGTGTACCCAGGGGACTGGCTGAGCATTGTTTGCGAGTCGACCCGAAAGTAAAACCAGTCAAGGAACATCTCCGACGGTCCGCCATCCAGAAGAGAAAAGCAATTGGCGAGGAAGTGGCTCGGCTCCTGGCAACTGAGTTCATTCAAGAGATTTACCACTCCGAGTGGCTCGCTAATGTTGTCATGGTCCCCAAGAAGTACGATTCACTTCGCATGTGCATTGACTTCAAGCATATCAATTGGGCCTGCCCGAAAGATCATTTTCCTCTTCACCGCATCGACTAAATTGTCGACTCAACTGTGGGGTGTGAGCGTTTGTCCTTCTTGGACGCCTATTCCGGGTACCATCATATCCGACTGTATGGACCCGATGAGATAAAAATGGCTTTCATCACTCCATTCGGATGTTTCTGTTATGTCACTATGCCATTCGGTCTGAAGAACGCTGAAGCCACATTCATGAGGATGATCTAGAAGTGTCTGCTCACCCAAATCAGTCGGAATGTGGAAGCATACATGGATGACATTGTAGTCAAGTCACGTAAAGGTTCCGACCTGCTGGCTGACCTTGCTGAAACCTTTGCCAACCTCAGAAGGTATGATATCAAGCTTAACCCATCAAAGTGCACATTCAGAGTTCCTGGTGGAAAGTTACTCGGTTTCCTCGTTTCTGAACGAGGGATCGACGCTAACCCAGAGAAAGTTGGTGCCATTCTTCGGATGAAACGCCCTGTGCGTGTGCACGATGTCCAAAAGCTTATTGGTTGTTTGGCCGCTCTGAGTCGATTCATTTCTCGTCTCGGTGAAAAGGCACTGCTTCTTTACCGTCTGATGAAGAAGTCTGACAAGTTCGAGTGGACTCCCGAAGCTGATGCAGCGTTTGTAGAGCTCAAAGCCCTGCTTTCCACCCAGCCGATGCTTGTTGCACTAATCAGCGAAGAGCCTTTACTGCTTTACATTGCAGCCACTGGACAAGTTGTCAGTACAGTACTCACAGTCGAGCGGGAAGAAGAAGGAAAAACTTATAAAGTTCAGCGCCCAGTATATTACGTTTCTGAAGTCCTGGCTCCATCAAAGCAAAGATATCCCCATTATCAGAAGCTTGTTTATAGAATCTACGACCACAAAGAAGGTTGCACACTATTTCTCTGATCACTCCGTTACAGTCGTCAGCGACACTCCATTATCGGAGATTCTGAACAACAGAGATGCAACTGGTCAAGTGGCAAAGTGGGCGATTGAACTCATTCCCCTGGATATCAAGTTTGAAGCAAAGAAGGCTATTAAGTCCCAGGCTGTAGCTGATTTCCTCGCCGAGTGGATCAACAGCAACTTCCAGCCCAAATTCACTTGGAGTATTGGACCATGTTCTTCGATGGGTCCAAGATGCTGAGTGGTTCCGGTGCTGGAGTGGTATTGGTCTCCCCCCGTGGTGACAAACTCAGTTATGTTCTCCAGATTCACTTTGACTCCTCCAACAATGAGGCTGAATACGAGGCACTTCTGTATGGGTTGCGTATGGCCATTTCACTCGGTGTCTGTCGCCTCATGGTCTATGGCGACGTGGATTTAGTGGTCAATCAGGTGATGAAGGAGTGGGACGTCAGAAGCCCAGCCATGACTGGTTATTGCAATGAAGTAAGAAAGTTAGAAAAGAGGTTCGAGGGGTTAGAGCTCCATCACATCCCCCGACTAAAAAATCAAGCAGCCGATGATCTGGCAAAGATAGGCTCCAAGAGAGAAGCCATTCCCAGTAATGTGTTCCTGGAGCATATTCATGCACCTTCAGTTCAAGAAGATCCCTTCACTAAAGATCCCCCACAGCCGAAGAGTGCCACCGATCCGACTGAAATCGAGATTCTAGCCATGGTCGACTTGATCAAGGAAGTTTTGGTCATCAACCCCAATTGGACAGTACCATATATCGCATACATTCTTAGAAGAGAACTCCCAGAAGATGAAGAAGAGGCTCGACAGATCGTCCGTCGATCTAAGGCCTTCACCGTGATAAGAGGACAATTGTTCAGAGAAAGTGTGACTGGAGTTTGCCAAAAATGCGTAACACCTGAAGAAGGTCGAGTGATCCTCAATGTTATCCACTCGGGGACCTGTGGTCACCATGTGTCCTCTCGGACCATTGTGGCCAAAGCATACCGAGCGGGATTTTACTGGCCTCGAGCAAATGAGATGGCACAAGAAATAGTTGACAAATGTGAAGGTTGCCAGTTCTACTCCAACATGTCTCACAAGCCCGCGTCAGCCCTGAAAACCATTCCGCTCGTCTGGCCTTTTGCTATTTGGGGATTGGATATGGTTGGACCTTTGAGGACTGGCAGGAGTGGATACACTCATGTGCTTGTAGCAGTCGACAAGTTCACCAAGTGGATTGAAGCCAAGCCTATCAAGAACCTTGATGCTAGTACTGCTGTCAGCTTCATTAGAGAGATAACATTCAGATATGGTGTTCCCCATAGCATCATCACTGACAACGGATCAAACTTTGATTCTGATGAGTTCAGGACTTTTTGTGCTTCACAAGGTACTTGAGTCGACTATGCCTCGGTCGCTCACCCCTAGTCGAATGGACATGCCGAAAGGGCAAATGGATTGATTATCAAAGGACCGAAACCTTGACTGATGCGTGACCTCAAACACGCAGCAGGAGCCTGGGTCGACGAACTTCCATCAGTATTATGGGGATTGAGGACAACTCCCAATCGGTCGACTGGCAGAACCCTGTTTTCTTGGTTTATGGAGCCGAAGCCGTACTTCCGAGTGACTTGCTCCACAATGCACCCTGAGTCGAGCTTTTCACAGAGGAAGAAGCAGAACAAGCGCGACAGGATGCAGTTGACCTCCTTGAAGAAGAAAGAGAGATGGCGTTGATCCGATCAACCATCTATCAGCAAGATCTGTGTCGATTCCATGCCAGAAATGTGAGGGGTCGAGCATTTCAAGAGGGAGACTTAGTTCTCCGAGTGGATCAGCAGAAACCACACAAGCTCGCTCCCTCTTGGGAAGGCCCCTTCGTGGTCACCAGAGTGCTCCACAATGGAGCGTGCCACCTTTACGACGTCGAGCACAAGAAAGACGAGCCGCGCGCCTGGAATGCGGAGCTGCTCCACCCCTTTTATACTTAAACACTCAGTCTGCTGAGATGTAATAAAAAACACCTTTGTATTTTGTTTATCAAAGAAAAGAGTTTTACAGTCTTCTAAAAAGATTGATGATTGTTTACGTATGTTTCTGAAATCCCCCAGTGGGTGGCTTAGCTGCGAACCCGTTTCGCCTAAGTTGAAAAAATCCTACCGAGTGATGAGCAAGTCTCTCACTCGGGGGCTTAGCTGCAGTCCAGTACTCGCCTAAGTTTCAAAAATCCTACCGAGTGATGAGCAAGTCTCTCACAAGGGGGCTTAGCTGCAGTCCAGTACTCACCTAAGTTTCAAAAATCCTACTGAGCGATGAGCAAGCCTCTCACTCAGTGTCTTATTTGCAGTCCAGTACTCGCCTAAGTTTCAAAAATCCTACCGAGTGATGAGCAAGCCTCTCACTCGGGGGCTTAGCTGCAGTCCAGTACTCGCCTAAGTTTCAAAAATCCTACCGAGTGATGAGCAAAACTCTCACTCGGGGGCTTAGCTGCAGTCGAGTACTCGCCTAAGTTTCAAAAATCCTACCAAGTGATGAGCAAGTCTCTCACTCGGGGGCTTAGCTACAGTCCAGTACTCGCCTAAGTTGAAAAAAATCCTACCGAGTGATGAGCAAGTCTCTCACTCGGGGGCTTAGCTGCAGTCCAGTACTCGCCTAAGTTTCAAAAATCCTACCAAGTGATGAGCAAGTCTCTCACTCGGGGGCTTAGCTGTAGTCCAGTACTTGCCTAAGTTTCAAAAATCCTACCAAGTGATGAGCAAGTCTCTCACTCGGGGGCTTAGCTGCAGTCGAGTACTCGCCTAAGTTTCAAAAATCCTACCAAGTGATGAGCAAGTCTCTCACTCGGGGGCTTAGCTGCAGTCCAGTACTTGCCTAAGTTTCAAAAATCCTACCGAGTGATGAGCAAACCTCTCACTCGGGGGCTTAGCTGCAGTCGAGTACTCGCCTAAGTTTCAAAAATCCTACCAAGTGATGAGCAAGTCTCTCACTCGGGGGCTTAGCTACATTCCAGTACTCGCCTAAGTTGAAAAAATCCTACCGAGTGGTGAGCAAGTCTCTCACTCGGGGGCTTAGCTGCAGTCCAGTACTCGCCTAAGTTTCAAAAATCCTACCAAGTGATGAGCAAGTCTCTCACTCGGGGGCTTAGCTGCAGTCCAGTACTTGCCTAAGTTTCAAAAATCCTACCAAGTGATGAGCAAGTCTCTCACTCGGGGGCTTAGCTGCAGTCCAGTACTCGCCTAAGTTGAAAAAATCCTACCGAGTGATGAGCAAGTCTCTCACTCGGGGGCTTAGCTGCAGTCCAGTACTCGCCTAAGTTTCAAAAATCCTACCGAGTGATGAGCAGGCCTCTCAATCGGGGGCTTAGCTGTAGTCCACTACTCACCTAAGTTTCAAAAATCCTACCGAGTGATGAGCAAACCTCACACTCAGAGGCTTAGCTGCAGTCTAGTACTCACCTAAGTTTCAAAAATCCTACCGAGTGATGAGCAAACCTCACACTCGGGGGCTTAGCTGCAGTCCAATACTCGCCTAAGTTGAAAAAATCCTACCGAGTGATGAGCAAACCTCACACTCAGAGGCTTAGCTGCAGTCCAGTACTCGCCTAAGTTTCAAAAATCCTACCAAGTGATGAGCAAATCACACACTCGGAGGCTTAGCTGCAGTCCAGTACTCGCCTAAGTTTCAAAAATCCTACCGAGTGATGAGCAAACCTCACACTCGGAGGCTTAGCTGCAGTTCAGTACTCGCCTAAGTTCCAAAACCATCCCAATCCGCAAGGATGACGAAGTGCAAGTCGACTGCAATCCTCTCACGGAGCTGCGCTACACGTACAATGTCTGCTCCATCCCTATTCGCAAGGATGACGAGGTGCAGGTCGAACTGCAATCCTCTCACAGAGCTGCGCTACAAGTACAATGTCCGCTCCATCCCTATCCTCAAGGATGACGAGGTAATCCTCTCACAGAGCTACGCTACAAGTACAACGTCTGCTCCATCCCTATCCGCAAGGATAACGAGGTGTAGGTCGAACTGCAATCCTCTCACAAAGCTGCGCTACAAGTACAATGTCCGCTCCATCCCTATCCTCAAGGATGACGAGGTACAGGTTGACTGCAATCCTCTCATGAAGCTACGCTACAAGTACAATGTCCGCTCCATCCCTATCCGCAAGGATGACGAGGTGCAGGTCAACCGCAACCCTCTCCTCGGAGCTACGCCACAAATACAATGTGCGCTCCATCCTTATCCGCAAGGACGGCGAGGTGCAGGTCGACTGGGGTATCCCCTTCAGAGTTGCATTTCTAAGGAGAGTCCGAGTGAAGAACAAGTTCTACTCGAAGATGAATGCAAGCATATGCAGAAGATAAACCAAGATCGGATAAAATCTCAAGAGTTTCAAAACGAAGATAAGAGTACTCGGGCATCAGGCCCGAAGGAGTTTAACGGTTACAGAAACCACTCGGCATTCCAAGGCAAATTTAAGGCAAGTTTAAATCTCAAGTTTGTTCATTCGGCAGGAGGAGGGCTTGCAGGCTCGACGAATTCATCCAAGTCAATTCCATCAGCAATCCAAGTGGCAGCGGCGATGAAAGTCTCCATGAAGGACTGGAAGTCATGCCTTTTGGTATTGGCGACCTTGATCTCCGCCAGCTTATCTTTGCGGGCTTCCTTGCAGTGGACTCTTACCAGCGACAGAGCCACGTCAGCACCGCATTGGGCAGAGGACTTCTTCCATTCTTGCACCCTACCGGGGACCTCGTTGAGTCGAGCCATCAGAGACTCGAGATCATTTTGAAGCGTTGCCCTTGGCCAGAGCGATGAGTCAATGCACGAAATTCCCACCTTCAGACGGCCAAGATAACTTGTAACACTGGCGATACGGGATTCCAGTCGAAGCACATTCATGGCAGCCTCGTCGCCGACTGGAGAAACGATAGGGTCCAAACCCGTCTTGATCCGTGCAGTCTCTTCTTCAAAGTTTTGGCAGAATTTTGCAGTCAAGGAGTTAGTGAGTCGACTGGACAGGACTAATTTACAAACAGTAAAATAGTCGGATTAAAAGGAGTACCTTCGAGCATAAGAAAGAGCTTCTTGGCGAGGGTTCCCAGATAAGCTTCCAAGTCATTTCTCTTATGAGCCATGTCTTCCAGCTTCTCGTTCAGAGCCACCTTATCCTTCTTCAGACGAGTTTCCTCTTGGTTGGATTCAGTGAGAGAGTACTTCAGCTTGCTTACTTCCTCTTCCAGCACTCCGACTGAAGCCAGCTTCTTGTCAGCAAGGGTAGTCTTCTCTTGAGCCTCCTTCTGCGCAGCTGCAAGGTCCAAGTCCTTCTTTTCCAGAGCCAACCTCATTTTCTCTGCAAAATAAGTAGTTAGATCAAACAAAAGATCGAAGGGATAATTTAAAGGATGATCGACATGAGCTGTCGACAGGCAGTTACCTTCCATACCAGCAACTTCATCTTGAGCCTTCTTCAAATTTTGTCGGGCCAGCTCCAGGTCAAGATTGAGTTGCCTCTGCTTCTGCTCAAATTCGGCGAACTTGGAAATGAGAGTACAAGATTTCTGCAGAGAGTAAAAGACATATCAATCGACAAGATCAAAGATTATTTACTTCCGAGTGAATAAAACTTCAAAGTTTACTCAGACCCCAACCGACTGCCAGCAGTCGATTGCGGTCTCGGGGACTACACCCAGTGGGTGCACTTGGTGTGCCCCCACTGGTTCAGTTTCCACTCGGCCGATCCGCCCAGGTCGAGTATAAAAAAAGAAAAAAAAGAAGAAGAAGTACTGAGACCCCGGCCGACTGCCAGCAGTCAACCGCGGTCTCGGGGACTACACCCAGTGGGTGCACTTGGCGTGCCCCCACTGGTTCAGTTCCCACTCGGCCGGCTCGCCCAGACCGAGTGGAAGAAAGGAAAGAGAAAGACGTGCTAAGACCCCAGCCGACTGCCAGCAGTCGACTGCGGTCTCGGGGACTACACCCAGTGGGTGCACTTGTCGTGCCCCCACTGGTTCAGATCTCACTCGACCAGACCGAGTGGAAGAGTGCAAATACTAAAGACAACAAAACACCCAGTGGGTGTACAGATTTGAAGCAGACAACAAGAGATTGTTCGAAGGGAAATATTCAGGTAGCATATCCTAATAGAACAAGTTCAGTCGGAAGTCAATTTACCTGGACATTGGCTCGAAGAGCCGCGCTGGCGTCGTAAGCATCCTGGCTATTGTCGTGAACCACCTTCATCCGCTCCATCATTACGCCAGCCTAACGGATAGCCTCCGCAGTGGCGTCCGACTGGCTTTCCGGAACATGATAGGTGGTGAAGAAGGGGACAGCCGGTCCAGGTGCAGCAGCTTGGAGCTCCGAGGCATGAGGTTGGATGGCTGAACAAAACACCAGTACAGTCGACGGTGCGAGGCGTTCACTCGACACTGGGACAGCAAAAGTTACAGAGGCTCTACCTGCATCTTCGGGCTGTTGGACTGTTGGTTCTGTCGCCAGTTCCGACTGGGATATCTTTCCATCTGCCGCTTTCTTGCTCCTTCTGGGCCTCGGTATGACGTCTTCATCGTCATCCGGAAGCTCGATAACATTGGGCGGGGCTGCAAAGAAATCAGTCGACCCCAAATGAATCACCAGAATTTAATCGACCAAACAATCAAGAAATAGATCACGAGAATTGTACCTGGGTTGGTGGTAACCGCATCTTCCATCTCCTCGTCTCGGTACTGGTGGGTGGAAGTCCCAGAGGTGGAAGCACTGCAAACGTCAACATCCAGTCGGTCACATTCGGTTACACAAGTCAACCAAAGGATCAGGTCAGATTGTTACCCAGAGATAGTGGGAATGACCACTTTGATTTTGGGCAAAGCCTTCGATGGTTTGGAAGATGTGGCCTTCGGTGGTTTCAGCACTAGAGGCGGCACGGTCTTCGGCTGCTTCGGTGCCTTCTCGGTCGGCACTGGAGAAGACGTCCGAGGGCGCTTTGAAGACTGCCCAGTTGGCGCGGCCACCAGGCCGGGGGTGCTTGCCGGGTCGTGAACATGCTTGGACCTTCTTTCTCTGCGAGGAGGCGAGTTGACCTCTTCTTCATCACTCGGATCGTCGCTCTCCTCGTCCTCCTCTGCATCTGAGTGCCACTCGCCACTCTCTCCTCTGCTCGCCTCTCCCTCGAGATCTTGCTCCTACACTCCATTGGGCATTGAGTACATATCAACAAGAGCCTGAAAGACAACGAACAAAAGAAAGGCAGTCGACCGTCAACAAGATGTTACATCGTGAATCAAGAAAACACTCGATAATGCAGAATCATACCTGTTCCGGTCGGTGCAAATGGTCGAATGGAACCACCCTCCTGGACCCCCGGGGGTTATCCTTATTGCCGGTAATGCCTCTCAGCCACTGCTCCACCGTGTCCTCACTGACATCCTCCGGGTGGATCCGAGTGGAATCCTCGATTCCCGAATACATCCACATCAGATGGTCACGAGCTTGGAGTGGTTGGATTCATCGACCGAGGAAGACCTCCAGCGGGTCCATGCCGGTCACTCCGTCGCGGACGAGTTGGACCACCCGCTCGACCAACACCTTCACCTGCGCCTTCTCCTCTCGGATCACTCTCAAGGTGGAGGGCTTCTCTACTCGAGCCATGGTAAAGGGGGGAAGTCCAGTCGACTGACCCAGGGTCGGCTGGTCCTTGCAGTAGAACCAGGTTGACTGCCAACCCCGGACCGAGTCAGGAAGGATCATAGTTGGGAAAGTGCTCTTGTTCCTCATCTGAATTCCAAGGCCCCCGCACATCTGTATCACTTGTGTCCTCTCGTCACTCGGGTTGGCCTTCTTGACCATCTGAGAACGACACGTGAATATGTGCTTGAAGAGACCCCAGTGTGGTCGGTAGCCCAGGAAGTTCTCGCACATGGACACGAAAGCGGCAAGGTACACGATGGTGTTCGGGGAAAAGTGGTGGAGTTGAGCCCCAAAGAAGTTCAGGAAACCTCGGAAAAAAGGATGGGGAGGCAAAGAAAACCCATGGTCGACATGAGTGGGAAGGAGAACGCACTCACCCTCCTGCGGCTGCGGCTCGGTCTCGTTCCCCGGGAGTCGCGCCGATTCGTGGGGGATCAGTCCCCCCTCAACCAAGTCATCGATATCATCTTGGCTGATTGTCGAGCGAATCCAGTCGCCCTGGATCCAGCCAGGCGACAGGCCAGACCTCGACGAAGACCCGCCCGGCTGGTCCTCTTCCCTTTCGCCTTTGCCGTCACCTTCTTCCCACGCTCCAACGCCACCGTCTTCTCCTTCCCCATGGCAGCGGATCGAGTTCAAGCAGGGCGACGACGCCGAGAGCAGAGGCAGATGCGGTGGAGAAAACATAGGAGGAAGGGGAACAATGAGAATGCACTGTGCGAAAATTCCCGTCCAACGCCTTATATGAGGGCATTTTCGAGTGGCTGACTCATGGGCCCAGGCGATCCGATCAAATCCCGCAACAGTCGCGCGCGCGATACGTGGCGAAAAAGGTGGCGTGGAGATCGAGGCGGCCTGCCTAATCCGTCCCGATTACTGCGACCTCCCCCGTCCGGCGCGCTTCCCAAAAATTTGAATCCCGTGAAATCCGCAGACAGCAGAGCAACCCGTCAGACGAAAGATTTTTCCCATATCAACACTCAAAGCTCAACAATGAAAGTTCACTCGACAAAACCAAGAATGGATCAAGGCGACTGAACAAGAAGTTGAAGTCATCATGAATGTTCATTCGAACTCTGGACAAGACATTTCCAAAGCACAAAAGCTGAATCGGAGAGGTTATCAACTCCTTCTCCACTCGAACCCTGAACCATTCGGGGGCTAATGATGAGGCTATGTACCTAGGGTAGGGTCATAGGCCTGACCTAGACACCTCCCCCTAGGACATCACCCTAAAGCCAGAATCATTCAAAGGGTACCATCATCCACTCAACCAGAGACGTTCCACTCGGAAGAATCAATGTCACTCGACCGTCGCAGAAGCCACTCGACGAGCAGAAGATCTAAAGCCACTCTGCACCAACAACAGTCGAGCATTTACTTATAGGCTTAATTGTCATTTATAGCACTTAATGGCTAGCGTTACCAGTAACGTTCCTCTCTTAATGAACATTGAACCCTGTGTAACGGAGGGGAGCAGGGGTCCTGGCGCACTCTATATAAGCCACCCCCTCCTCTGGGACAAGGGTTCGCATCTTTTGTAAACACACACACACGCACACATATAATCCAGTCGACCGCCTCAGGGCACCAAGACGTAGGGCTGTTACTTCTTCCGAGAAGGGCATGAACTCGTAAAACTCGTGTGTACAACTACTCCATAGCTAGGATCTTGCCTCCTCATACCTACCCCCATTCTACTGTCATTCTTAGATCCACGACAGATACCGCATATAGGAAGGTATGGTGGACTCATATGGAATAACTTTTGGGGGTTTATGGAGTTGGATGCACAAGCAGTATTCCCGCTTAGTACAAGTGAAGGCTAGAAAGAGACTGGGAAGCAACTAGCTAGAGACCAACAATAGTCATGAACATGCATTCAAATTAATCAACACTGAATGCGAGCATGAGTAGGATATAAATCACCATGAACATAAATATCATGGAGGCTATGTTGATTTTGTTTCAACTACATGCATGAACATGTGCCAAGTCAAGACATTCGAATCGTTCAAAGGAGGATACCACCCTATCATACTACATCACAACCATTTTAATAGCATGTTGGCACGCAAGGTAAACCATTATAAACTCCTAGCAAATTAAGCATGGCATGAGCAACTATAATCTCTAATTGTCATTGCAAACATGTTTCATTCATAATAGGCTGAATCAGGAACGATGAACTAATCATATTTACAAAAACAAGAGAGGTCGAGTTCATACCAACTTCTCTCATCTCAATCAGTCCATCATACATCGTCATTATTGTCTTTCACTTGCACAACCGAATAGTGTGGACAATAATAATAGTGCACGTGCATTGGACTAAGATGGAATCTGCAAGCATTCAATTCAAGGGAGAAGACAAGGTAATATGGACTCTTTATTAGATCCAAAATAATGCATATAAGAGCCACTCAACAATTTCATTAAGGTCTTCTCCTCTCGACCCCCCAAAAAAGAAAAGAAACAAAACTATTTACACGGGAAAGCTCCCAACAAGCGAAAGAAGAACGAGAAATCTTTTTGGGTTTTATTTTAATTACTACTACTACAAGCATGGAAAGTAAACTAGCTAAAAGCTACAACTAATTTTTTTGTTTTCTAAAGGTTTTTCAAACACACAAGAAGAAGGCTTAAAAAGAAAATAAACTAGCATGGATGATACAATGAAAAAGTATGAGCACCAACAACTGGCATGAGTGTGTGAACATGAATGTAATGTCGGTGATAAATACGTACTCCCCCAAGCTTAGTCTTTTGGCCTAAGTTGGTCTATGCCCATGGGTCAAAGTGATCCCCTCCAGTGTACTGAGGAGGGTCCTCGGGGTGCCACTGGTTAGCGATCTCCTCCGGATCCCACTGATAAACAGACCGACGGTGAGGATCAAATGGTGGCTCCGGCTCAGGCTCTGGAGTTGATGTCATACTCCGGTATGCATAAATGGTCTCCGGCAAAACAAGGTATGTGCCTGAAAATACGTTGAACAAAGAGGGAGCAGGCAAGGTAATAGTCTCAAAGTAACTTTTATCAAATATCAGTCTATAGGTAAGCATCTTCTTCTTATTCTTAACAATAAAATCATGTGCTACCATACTCTTATAATCTAGAAAAATAGGAGGCAACAACTTTTCCTCTTTCTCATAATGCCTAATAGGTATGTTAAAGTGTGCAGGAAGGCGCGAGGCAAAGATGCCTTCAAAGACGGGACCCTTTGTACGGTTCAAATTTAACCGTTTAGCAACAATAGCGCCTAAACTAAAAGTGGTATAACGAAACAAAGCATGGCGCAAAATAACAATATCGGGGGCACTAAGGTTTCCACAGTTCCCGTGACCAATTAAGCATCTACTAGCAAATATTGCAAAGTAACATAGAACAGGAAAATGTATGCTAGTAATTCTTGCATCAGAAACTTTCCTCGTTTCCCCTACAACAATCATATCAATAAATCCTTCCACATCATTACGATGTGGTTCCTCTATGCTTCCCTCAAAGGGTATCTTACAGACCTGGCAAAAATCATATAGTGACATCTCCTTAACCTCATCATATAAATGAAATTCCACTGAAGGTGGTGATCTCCTAGCATGGAAATGAAATTTTTTCACAAAAAAATTAGTGAGTAGGAGATACTGTTCGAGCTAGTCGTGGAGGAAGTTGGTGAGGCATGCATTCTCAGCCAAATAGTAAAAATGTTCATAAATCCCGGCTTCTCTCAAGAACTCATCACAAGGCCATTCACACGGTCAAACTTCCGCAGTACGAGGGAGATTATATTTAGGCTTCTTATTCTCTTCACTTTGCTTATCCTTCGAGCTTCGACTTGAAGAGCCCCTCAAAAATCTCTTCATCTTTTTCTGAAAATTTCTGAAATTTTTAGTGACTCAAATAAAAGTGAACCAAACTCAACAATTGATAGCAACTACTCCTACAAGTGCCTAGTGGCTATATCATGCATTAAAACTAGTTTTAACCACATAAATTTGACATGCAAGCTCAAGAACAGGGTCACCTAAGCAGCAAAAATTTGCAATAAATTGAGCACTAGAACAAAAACTAATTGGACCATTGGAGGAGTCACATACCGAAGAACAATCCCCCAAAGCAGTTTTGTGAATGGAGTTTTGAGCAAGGAGATCGAAAATGGCAGCAAGATGAGCTAGAACTCGGGTTTGAGCTGGTGGAGGATTTTTTCTGGAGGAAGATGAAGTGTGTGGGTGCAAGAATAAGTGGAGGGGACCCACGTGGGGTCCACGAGGCAGGGGGCACGTCCTCCACCCTCGTGGGCACATGGTGGGTCCCCTGGTGTGTTCTCAGTGCCAATAATTCTTAAATATTACAGAAAAAATCATATTAAATTTTCAGGACATTTGGAGAACTTTTATTTCCGGGGTATTTTTATTGCAAGAATAATTCAGAAAACAGATAGCAAATACTATTTTTACTTTATGTAAACTAAATAAAAGAAAGTAAAAAGAGGGTACAGAAAGTTGTGCTTTCTAACTTCATCCATCTCATGCTCATCAAAAGGAATCCACTAACAAGGTTGATCAAGTCTTGTTAGCAAACTCATTCCGAATTGCATGAAACCAGAGAATTTTCGAATAACACTAGGTTACCTCAACGGGGATATGCACATCCCCAACAATAAGAATATCATATTTCTTCTTAGCAGTAGGAATAGGAAATTCAAAACCTCCAATAGTAATTGTTGGAATTTTTCTAATAGAATTGATACTGTGGACTTGAGGTTGTTTCCTCGGAAAGTGTACCGTATGCTCATTACCATTAACATGAAAAGTGACATTGCCTTTGTTGCAATCAATAATAGCCCCAGCAGTATTCAAAAAGGGTCTACCAAGAATAATACACATACTATCGTCCTTGGGAATATCAAGAATAACAAAGTCCGTTAAAATAGTAACGTTTGCAACCACAACAGGCACATCCTTACAAATACCGACAGGTATAGCAGTTGATTTATCAGCCATTTGCAAAGATATTTCAGTAGGTGTCAACTTATTCAATCAAGTCTACGATATAAAGAGAGAGGCATAACACTAACACCGGCTCCAAGATCACATAAAGCAGTTTTAACATAGTTTCTTTTAATGGAGCATGGTATAGTTGGTACTCCTGGATCTCCTAGTTTCTTTGGTATTCCACCTTTAAAAGTGTAATTAGCAAGCATGGTGGAAATTTCAGCTTCCGGTATCTTTATTTTATTAGTAACAATATCCTTCATGTACTTAGCATAAGGATTCATTTTAAGCATATCAGTCAAACGCATACGCAAAAAGATAGGTCTAATCATTTCAGCACAAGGTAGTCAGAATCCCGACTCGACTGCTAGAATCCTATGACTTCACGACCCTACGGAAGCATGTCGATCCAAATCCCACTATGAATCCGGACCAGGTAGAATCCATGTTGAGTCGCGATCCAAATCATAAAATCCTGTACAAAACTGTACAATCCCGACTATGCTATGGACTATGTCCGATTCTACTAATTTATCTAAGCCGTTTATTTAGTTGTATCAGAATAGTATGCCATTATCCATACCCATTTTCCTATACCTCATGGACCTTTATTCCCTTCCCAAGCGCAAACGCTCAGCCACCGAGACCTTTGATCTAGCTCTCAGAAACCCTAGATCGAAATTGAGGATCAGGCTTGTCGACATATGGAATTGGTATGAAAAGGAGGATGCTTCAAGACTGATCGGAGAAGGAGAGCAAGACCTTTCAAGGTTTAGCACTGCAGGTCAGATAGACAAGTGATCGACTATTCTCGCACTCTAAAAAGAACCTAAGTAATTTTCTTGCATTGAAGGCTTAAATTTTCTACATATTTCCCTCTCATATATGATGCATACATGCAAGGTAGATGGTAGGTTAGCCATAAAAAAGTGGAATACAACTAGCATTTATGTGTATGTTCTTTGCTCCATATTTAGTGTTAAAACTCTATAGAACCCATATAAATTTCTTGTGTGCATACAAAATATCCTATTTGAGTAAATCTAGTAGAATCCTCGATTCCACAATTCGATCTCACGACTCGATTCTGTTTGAGGAAAATCGATTCGACTCCGAATCCCGACTCTGACTACCTTGTTTCAGCAAAGCGCTTACAATCCTCATCATCCTTTTTCTTGGATGATTTAGGAGGAAAAGGCATGGGTTTCTGAACCCATGGTTCTCTTTCTTTACCGTGCTTCCTGCTACCTCTTGAGCACAGCGTTGGTTTTCCCTTGAAGAGGAAAGGGTGATGCAGCAAAGTAGCGTAAGTATTTCCCTTAGTTTTTGAGAACCAAGGTATCAATACAGTAGGAGACTACACGCAAGTCCCTCGTACCTACACAAACAAATAAGAACCTCGCAACCAACGTGATAAAGGGGTTATCAATCCCTTCACGGTCACTTATGAGAGTGAGATCTGATAGAGATAATAATAATAAGATAAATATTTTTGGTATTTTTATGATATAGATTGAAAGTAAAGATTGCAAAATAAAAGGTAATAGAAGTAGCTTGTTGACGGGAGATTAACATAAAGGAGAATAGACCCAGGGGCCATAGGTTTCACTAGTGGCTTCTCTCAAGATAGCATAAGTATTACAGTGGGTGAACAAATTACTGTCGAGAAATTGATAGAAAAGTGCATAATTATGAGAATATCTAGGCATGATCATGTATATAGGCATCACGTTTGTGACAAGTAGACCGACTCCTGCCTGCATCTACTACTATTACTCCACACATCGACCGCTATCCAGCATGCATCTAGAGTATTAAGTTCATAAGAACATAGTAACGCATTAGGTAAGATGACATGATGTAGAGGGATAAACTCAAGGAATATGATATAAAACCCATCTTTTTATCCTCGATGGAAACAATACAATATGTGTCGTTTCCCTTTCTGTCACTGGGATCGAGCACCGCAAGATTGAACCCAAAGTTAAGCACTCCTCCCATTGCAAGAAAGATCAATCTAGTAGGCCAAACCAAACTAATAATTCGAAGAGACTTGAAAACATAACCAATCATACATAAAAGATTTCAGAGAAGAATCAAATATTGTTCATAGATAGACTTGATCATAAACCCACAATTCATCGGATCTCGACAAACACACCGCAAAAAGAGTTACATCAAATAGATCTCCAAGAAGATCGAGGAGAACTTTGTATTGAGAATCAAAGAGAGAGAAGAAGCCATCTAGCTAATAGCTACGGACCCGAAGGTCTGAAGTAAACTACTCACACATCATCGGAGGGGCCATGGAGTTGATGTAGAGGCCCTCCATGATTGATTCCCCTCCGGCGAAACTCCGGAAAATGCCCCAAGATGGGATCTCTTCAGTACAGAAGGTTGCGATAGTGGAAATAGGGTTTCGTGGTGCTCCTGGATGTTTTCGGGGTATATGAATATATATAGGAGGAAGAAGTTGGTCGGTGGAGCCACGAGGGGCCCATGAGGGGGGAGGGCGTGCCCCCCTGCCTCATGGCCTCCTTGTTGGTTGCTTGACGTCCACTCCAAGTCCCCTGGATCACGTTTGTTCCAAAAATAACTCTTCCGAAGGTTTTATTCCGTTTGGATTCTGTTTGATATTCCTTTTCTATGAAACACTGAAATTGCCAAAAAATAGCAATTTGCACTGGGCTTTGGGTTAGTAGGTTAGTCCCAAAAATAATATAAAAGTGTAAAATAAAGCTCATTAACATCCAAAATAGATAATATAATAGCATGGAACAATAAAAAATTATAGATACGTTGGAGACGTATCAAGCATCCCCAAGCTTAATTCCTTCTCGTCCTTGAGTAGGTAAATGATAAAAACAGAATTTTTGATGTGGAATGCTACCTAGCATATTTTTCAATGTAATTCTCTTTATTGTAGCATGAATGTTCAGATCCAAAACATTCAAGACAAAAGTTTAATATTGACATAAAAATAATAATACTTCAAGCATACTAATTAAACAATTATGTCTTCTCAAAATAACATGGCCAAAGAAAATTCATCCCTACAAAATCATATAGTTTGGTCATGCTCCATTTTCGTCACACAAGAATGCTCTCATCTTACAGAACCCCGATGACAAGCCAAGCAATTGTTTCATACTTTAGTAATCTCGAACTTTTTTCAACTTTCACGCAATACATGAGCATGAGCCATGGATATAGCACTATGAGTGGAATAGAATATGATGATGGGGGTTATGTGGAGAAGACAAAAAAGGAGAAAGTCTCACATCGACGAGGCTAATCAACGGGCTAGGGAGATGCCCATCAATTGATGTCAATGCAAGTAGTAGGGATTGCCATGCAACGTATGCACTAGAGCTATAAATGTATGAAAGCTCAACAAAAGAAACTAAGTGGGTGTGCATCCAACTTGCTTGCTCATGAAGACCTAGGGCATTTGAGGAAGCCCATTTTTGGAATATACAAGCCAAGTTCTATAATGAAAAATTCCCACTAGTATATGAAAGTACAAAACAAGAGACTCTCTATCATAAAGATCATGGTGCTACTTTGAAGCACAAGTGTGGAAAAAAGGATAGTAGCATTGCCCCTTTTTATTTATTTCTTTTTCTTTTTTTGGGCCTTCCCTTTTTTATTTGGCCTTTATTTTTTTTATTTGGGACAATGCTCTATTAGTGATGATCATATCACTTCTATTTATTTACAACTCAATGATTACAACTCGATACTAGAACAAAGTATGACTCTATATAAATGCCTCCGGCGGTGTACCGGGAAGGGCAATGAATCAAGAGTGACATGTATGAAAAATTATGAATGATGGCTTTGCCACAAATACGATGTCAACTACATGATCATGCAAGGCAATATGACAATGATGATGTGTGTCATGATAAATGGAATGGTGGAAAGTTGCATGGCAATATATCTCGGAATGGCTATGGAAATGCCATAATAGGTAGGTATGGTGGCTGTTTTGAGGAATATATAAGGAGGTTTATGTATGACAGAGAGTATCATATCACGGGGTTTGGATGCACCAGCGAAGTTTGCACCAACTCTCAATGTGAGAAAGGGCAATGCACGGTACCGAAGAGGCTAGCAATGATGGAAGGGTGAGAGTGCGTATAATCCATGGACTCAACATTAGTCATAAAGAACTCACATACTTATTGCAAAAATCTACAAGTCATCAAAAACCAAGCACTACGCGCATGCTCCTAGGGGGGTAGATTGGTAGGTAAAGGCCATCGCTCGTCCCCGACCGCCACTCATAAGGAAGACAATCAAATAACACCTCATGTTTCAAATTTGTTACACAACGGTCACCATACGTGCATGCTACGGGACTTGCAAACTTCAACACAAGTATTTCTCAAATTCACAACTACTCAACTAGCACAACTCTAATATCACCACCTTTATATCTCAAAACAATTATCAAGTGTCAAACTTCTCCTAGTACTCAATGCATTTTTTATGAAAGTTTTTATTATACCGATCTTGGATGCCTATCATATTAGGACTAAATTCATAACCAAAGCAAATTACCATGCTATTCTAAATGACTCTCAAAATAATATAAGTGAAGCATGAGAGATCAATAATTTCTATAAAATAGAACCACCACCGTGCTCTAAAAGATATAAGCGAAGCTCTAGAGAAAAATTATCTAGCTCAAAAGATATAAGTGAAGCACATAGAGTATTCTAATAAATTCCGATTCATGTGTGTCTCTCCCAAAAGGTGTGTAAAACAAGGATGATTGTGGTAAACTAAAAAGCAAAGACTCAAATCATACAATACGCTCCAAGCAAAACACATATCATGTGGTGAATAAAAATATAGCCTCAAGTAAAGTTACCGATAGAAGAAGACGAAAGAGGGGATGCCTTCCGGGGCATCCCCAATCTTAGGCTTTTGGTTGTCCTTGAATTTTACCTTGGGGTGCCATGGGCATCCCCAAGCTTAGGCTCTTGCCATTCCTTGTTCCATAATCTATCAAATCTTTACCCAAAACTTGAAAACTTCACAACACAAAACTTCAACAGAAAATCTCATGAGCTCCGTTAGTAAAAGAAAACAAACCACCACTTAAGGTACTGTACTGAACTCATTCTTTATTTATATTGGTGTTAAACCTACTGTATTACAACTTCTCTATGGTTCATACACTCAAATACTAGCCATAGATTCATCAAAATAAGCAAACAACACACGAAAACATAATCTGTCAAAAACAGAACAGTCTGTAGTAATCTATAGGTTTCGAATACTTCTGGAACCCCAAAAATTATAAAATAAATTGCTGGACGTGAGTAATTTATCTATTAATCATATTTTAAAATAATTAACTAAATAGCACTCTCCATTAAAAAATGGCAGCAAATCTCGTGAGCACTAAAGTTTCTGTTTTTTACAGCAAGATCGCAAAGACTTTTCCCAAGTCTTCCCAAAGGTTCTACTTGGCACAAACACTAATTAAAAGCATAAAACCACATCTAAACAGAGTTTATATGAATTATTTATTGAATAACAGCAAGTAAAAATATTGGGTTCTCTCCCAACAAGCGCTTTTCTTTAAAGCCTTTTAGGTAGGCATAAGATTTCAACGATGCTCACATGAAAGACAAGAATTGAAGCACAAAGAGAGCATCATAAAACACGTGACAAACACATATAAGTCTAACATACTTCCTATGCATAGGCATCTTATAGGCAAAAATATTGTCAAGGCAAGCAAAAACTAGAATATGCAAGGAAGCGGAAAGAAACAATAGCAATCTCAACATGACGAGAGGTAATTTAGTAACATGAAAATTTCTACAACCATATTTTCCTCTCTCATAATAATTACATGTAGGATCATAAGCAAATTAAACAATATAGCTATCACAAAACCTATTCTTAACACGATCCACATGTATGCAAAGTTGACACTCTTCCAAACCCACTTTTATCAAAAACTTCATAAGATTGAACATTCTCCAAATATGTGGGATCTAAAGTTGACATTCTTCAAAACCCACTTTCAATATTGTTGCAAAAATTATAATCAAACTCATATTCATCATGGGGCTTAAATAAATTTTTAAGATCAAAAGAAGAATCACCCCAATCATGATCATTGCAACAAGTAGTACACGTACCAAAACTAACATCCCCAAGCTTAGGGTTTTGAATATTATAAGCACAATTGACATTAATAGAATTTATACTATCATCATTGCAATCATGCTTTTTATTCAAAGATCTATCATGAATCACTTCATAAAGTACTTCATCACAATTTTCAGATTCACGAATTTCAAGCAAAACTTCATAAAGATAATCTAGTGCGCAAAACTCACTAGCAATTGGTTCATCATAATTGGATCTCTTAAAAAGATTAGCTAGCGGATGAGGATCCATAGATCTTAGGTTCTCTGTTTAGCAATAAATAAACAACTATTCCAACCAAATGAGCAAAGGTGCCAAGTAAGACATCAAAGCAAATGAAAACACGGACAGAAGAAGGGTGAATAAAACTGCAAGGGTGAAGTGGGGGAGAGGAAAACGAGAGGCAAATGGAAAATAATGTAATGTGAGGGATAAGAGTTTGTGATGGGTACTTGGTATGTCTTGACTTGTGTGTAGATCTCCTCAGCAACGGCGCCAGAAATCCTTCTTGCTACCTCTTGAGCACTGCGTTGGTTTTCCCTTGAAGAGGAAAGGGTGATGCAGCAAAGTAGCGTAAGTATTTCCCTCAGTTTTTGAGAACCAAGGTATCAATCCAGTAGGAGACTTCACGCAAGTCCCTTGTACCTACACAAACAAATAAGAACCTCGCAACCAACGCGATAAAGGGGTTGTCAATCCCTTCACGGTCACTTATGAGAGTGAGATTTGATAGAGATAATAATAATAAGATAAATATTTTTGGAATTTTTATGACATAGATTGAAAGTAAAGATTGCAAAAAAAAAGGTAATAGAAGTAGCTTGTTGATGGGAGATTAACATAAAGGAGAATAGACCCGGGGGCCATAGGTTTCACTAGTGGCTTCTCTCAAGATAGCATAAGTATTACGGTGGGTGAACAAATTACTGTCGAGAAATTGATAGAAAAGTGCATAATTATGAGAATATCTAGGCATGATCATGTATATAGGCATCACGTCTGTGACAAGTAGACCGACTCCTGCGTGCATCTACTACTATTACTCCACACATCGACCGCTATCCAGCATGCATCTAGAGTATTAAGTTCATAAGAACATAGTAACGCATTAGGTAAGATGACATGATGTAGAGGGATAAACTCAAGGAATATGATATAAAACCCATCTTTTTATCCTCGATGGAAACAATACAATATATGTCATTTCCCTTTCTGTCACTGGGATCGAGCACCGCAAGATTGAACCCAAAACTAAGCACTTCTCCCATTGCAAGAAAGATCAATCTAGTAGGCCAAACCAAACTGATAATTCGAAGAGACTTGCAAACATATCCAATCATACATAAAAGATTTCAAAGAAGAATCAAATATTATTCATAGATAGACTTGATCATAAACCCACTATTCATTGAATCTCGACAAACACACCGCAAAAAGAGTTACATCGAATAGATCACCAAGAAGATCGAGGAGAACTTTGTATTGAGATTCAAAGAGAGAGAAGAAGCCATCTAGCTAATAGCTATGGACCCAAAGGTCTGAAGTAAACTACTCACACATCATCGGAGGAGCCATGGAGTTGATGTAGAGGCCCTCCGTGATCGATGCCCTCTCCGGCGGAGCTCCGGAAAAGGCCCCAAGATGGGATCTCTTGGGTACGAAAGGTTGCGGCGGTGGAAATAGGGTTTCGTGGTGCTCCTGGATGTTTTCGTGTTTTTTTCTAAACCACTTGTTGGAATGAAGCAAATGATACGTCGTTGGATTGATATCGTCGAGGCGCATCTTTTTCATATATAAATCTTTCTCTAATTCATTACGGTTTAAGAGCAGTTTCAAATTTACTAAATCGCGGAACTCTCTTTTTCAATTTTTTTGAAATTTTCGGTACTGTTTTTGCGCAGTTTTCTAACCGTTTGTCGAAACGAGACATATGATATGCCGTTGGAAAGCTACGGACAAGGGCAACTTTCATATGTTGAAATGGTTTTGAGATTCCTTACGGATTTTAGTTAATTTTGAAAATCGTGTGGCTGACTTCGAGAGGCAGCGGCTGTTTTTTCGTGAAATTTTTACGAACGGCTGGTCAGAATAATTCAAATCATACGCTGTTGGAAAGATATCGACGAGACACAACTTTTTCATGTAGAACACTCTCTCTAATACCTTACGGTTTAAGAGCAGTTTCGATTTTACCAAAAAGCGGACACTCTGTTCTTCGCGAGACCAAAATCGTCATATTTACTGCATCGGACAGAAGAACGCACTGCTTTAGACAAAATACCGCACTTCATTAGATGGGAAAGTGCACTGCATGGTTTCCTTTTGTTTAGACGTATTTTTTCTCGGACGGGGAAAGAAGAACGCACTGCTTCAAACGAAATACCGCACTTCATCGAACAAACAAGTGCACTGCATGATTTTTTATGCGACGTAAATTTTCCTAAACGAGGTGAAGTGCACTTCATGTCGAGTGTTGGTGAACTGCAATACTATGAAAAGTGACCCTCGAGACTACCGTAAATGGGTCATACTGCATCAAACAGAAAACCACATTTATTTAGACTAAAAACCGCACTTCATTGGACAGACAAGTGCACTGCATGATTTCTTTTTTGTGGGACGTATTTTTTTCCAAACGAGGTGGAGTGCACTGCTTCAGACGAAAACCGCACTTAATCAGACAGATAGGTGCACCGCATGATTTCTTTTTTATGGGACGTAAATTTTCCCAAACGAGGTGGAGTGCATTGCCTGATTACACTGACATGAAATTTTCAAAAAAAGGACACAGAGAGCGGCAGCCAGCACGCCCGCGTACTGCATCGACCATGAGAGCTGTGTGCCTGGAGTGGCTTGGGGCCGGAGGCCAGCTCGTCTTCCACGGCGACCAGAGAAGAGGGAGAGAAGGACCAGTGGTTGGTCGGGGGTGGTCCGAGCTGCATGAGGGCCGCCACTGAGCTGCAAATGGCTCGCGACTAAGCTGCACGAGCCCTCGTCGCCGTGCTGTTCACCACCGATTTTGTTGCTGCAGAGGAGCGTTTGTGGGTTGGTGTCCTCACCTTCGATCCGGTACACTAGTCGCTCAGCGGACTTCTCCCCCTGCTGGCAGGAGTCAAGGACCCCCAGGGCAACGCTGCTGGGCTGCTCGTCAGGGGGGAACGAATTGCACTAGCCAACCGGGTGGACCACGACGTCCAACGTGCGGTGGCGCACATGCCCCTCCTCGTGCCCACCCGCGCGCCAAATCCACACAAGGAAGCCAGAGAGCTTCGGATCCGGACGGGTTGGGGCGGATCTAGGCCATTGGTGGTGAGGGGAGGCGGTGGGTGTGCCGTGGGGCACGACGACGGGGGCGCGGGACTTGGAGGCGGCGGAATTGCAGTGCCGGCGAGGTAGGGCCATGGCGTGGACGGGGAGGAGCCAGGAGCAGGAGCACCTTGGTGGCCGTGACTCTGGCTCTTCGTCGATGGAGTAGAAGGAAGGAGGAGAAGGGAGAGTGCTCGAGGGAGGCGAAGGGGAGGTGGCCGCGGCGGATCCGGCGACGGGGCATTGCGAGGGGCCGTTGTGGCCTGGATCCGGCGGTGGGAGGCCACCGCAGCCTGGATCTGGTGGCGGCTGGTGCTGGGAGGTGTCCCGGGGGGTGCGAGGACCATCGCGGCTCGCCGGTGAGGGGAGAAGGTGGCGGGCCGGGCGCGGCGGGGCTGTGGCAGTTCTGCGAGGGCAGGGCGCGATGGCTGGAAGGTGGAGGAAGGTGGGTGGACCGATGGTGGGGGTGTTCGGGGGCGGTTGGGTGGGCACATCAGGAAGAAGGTGGAGGTGGGGGATTTCGATGGCCTTTTTTATGCGTGCAGTTCGCCATGCTATTTTTACGCGGTCCGGAAAATGTTAGCAGAATAAGAAAATGGTGTGCAGAATAACACTCTTAAGGGTGTTATCATAATAGAACCATCCTATATATATATATATATATATATATATATATATATATATAGGGTCGCGCTATTCGTCACCCTGGGCGAGGAATAGTTATTCTTCACCCCCCTCTATTTTACCATCAATGTACCATAATTTTACCGTAAAAAATATATAATCGTCATAAAAAATATTTTATGTTATGTAAAATTACAAACGTAAAAACATAGTCTAAAATACACATAAACTGCAAATTTTCTTGTCTTATGACCTATATTTTTATTTTCTTATGTCAAATTTTACGTAGTGAATCAATAGGAATGTAACTATTTGAATTCGAAACATAATTTAATTATGAAATGATCGTAAGATTACCTCGGATGAAGAATAACTTATTATGCACCATGGATGATGAATAGTAACACTATATATATATATAGGACTCTTCTTTTGTACTCCTGGGAGTATGTACTCCCATTCTCAATATACCTCATATACGCATTAATTATACCTCTTTATTATTCTCAATATACTTCATTAAATATTCTAAGATACACCAATACGAGTTTTGTTGAAAAAATATCATCTGCGATGTACTTTTTGTAATATACCTTTTTCACGTACAAACACATCAGTATATACGTAAACATTTAAAAATATGTAGACTCACATGAATTTTTTCATGGAACTCATTTTAGGGTATCTAATAATTACTAATGAAGTATATTAAAAATAATGAAGTGGTATAAAAGATTCATCTATGTGGTATATGAGAAGCGGGAATACGTACTCCCAGGAGTACACGACCATTTTCCTATATATATATAGGAGGAAGAAGTAGGTCGGTGGAGCCACGAGGGGCCCACAAGGGGGGAGGGCGTGCCCAGGGGCTAGGCGCGCCCTCCTGCCTCGTGGCCTCCTCGTTGGTTGCTTGACGTCCACTCCAAGTCCCGTGGATCATGTTTGTTCCAAAAATAACTCTCCCGAAGGTTTTATTATGTTTGGATTCCGTTTGATATTCCTTTTCTGTGAAACACTGAAATAGGCAAAAAAACAGCAATTTGCACTGGGCCTTGTGTTAGTACGTTAGTCCCAAAAACAATATAAAAGTGTAAAATAAAGCCCATTAACATCCAAAACAGATAATATAATAGCATGGAACAATCAAAAATTATAGATACGTTGGAGACGTATCACTTCCTAGCAACAAAGTCTCTCTTATCATAACATTGATTCTTTGATTGTGGGTTATCAAGATCAACAGCGGGTTCAATCTCTACGTCATTGTTATCGCTAGGTTGAGCATCAACATGAACATCATTATTAACATTATCACTAGGTTCATGTTCATCACCAGATTGTGTTTCAGCATCAGAAATAGAAATATTATTGGGATTCTCAGGTGTGTCAACGACAGGTTCACTAGAAGCATGCAAAGTCCTATCATTTTTCTTTTTCTTCTTATTAGAAGAACTAGGTGCATCAACATTAGTTCTCTGAGAATCTTGCTCAATTCTCTTAGGGTGGTCTTCAGGATACAAAGGTTCCTGAGACATTTTACCCCCTCTAGTCATAACTCTAACAGCATTATCATTTTTCTTATTATTTAATTCATTGAGCAAATCATGTTGAGCCCTAAGTACTTGTTCTACTTGAGTGGTAACCATAAAAGCACGTTTACTAATAAATTTAAGTTCACATTTAACTCTAGACATATAATCACTCAAGTGTTCAATCATATAAGCATTATGTTTCAATTTTCTACCAACATAAGCATTGAAGTTTTCTTATTTAATAATAAAATTATCAAACTCATCTAAGCATTGGCTAGCAGACTTATAACGAGGAATATCACCTTCATCAAATCTATAGAGAGAATTTACCTTTACTACCTGTGTCGGGTTATCAGAACCATGTATTTCTTCAGTAGGTGGTAAATTCTTAACATCTTCAGCTTTAATACCCTTTTCTTTAATAGATTTCTTTGCCTCTTGCATATCTTCAGAACTGAGAAATAGAATACCCCTTTTCTTCGGAGTTGGCTTAGGAGTTGGTTTAGGAAGTGTCCAATCATTTTCATTACTCAGCATATTATTCAATAGCAATTCAGCTTGATCAATAGTTCTTTCCCTGAAAACACAACCAACACAACTATCCAGGTGGTCTCTCGAAGCATCAGTTAATCCATTATAAAAGATATCAAGTATTTCATTTTTCCTGAGAGGATGATCAGGCAAAGTGTTAAGTAATTGGAGAAGCCTCCCCCAAGCTTGTGGGGGACTCTCTTCTTCAATTTGCACAAAATTATATATTTCCCTTAAGGCAGCTTGTTTTTTATGAGCGGGGAAATATTCAGCAGAGAAGTAATAAATCATATCCTGGGGACTACACACACAACCAGGATCAAGAGAATTAAAACATATTTTAGCATCAACCTTTAATGAGAACGAAATAACTTAAGGATAAAGTAATAGCGAGTTTTCTCATCATTAGTGAACAGGGTGGCTATATCATTTAATTTAGTAAGATGTGCCACAACAGTTTCAGATTCATAGCCATAAAAAGGATCAGATTCAACCAAAGTAATTAACTTAGGATCGACAGAGAAATCATAATCCTTGTCGGAAATATAGATAGGTGAAGTAGCAAAAGCAGGGTCATATTTCATTCTAGCATTCAAAGTTTTTTCTTTAAGCTTAGCTAATAATTTCTTAAGATCATATCTATCATTTCAAGCTAAAAAGTCTCTAGCAGTTTCTTCATCCATAACATAACCCTCAGGCACAACAGGCAATTCATATCTAGGGGGAGAATCTTCATCATCACTTTTATCAATATTATCAGTTTCAGTCTCTAGCCCTAGCAAGTTGTTCATCAAGAAATTCACCTAGTGGCACAGTATTATCAGGCATAGAAGTAGTTTCATCATAAGTATCATGCATAGCAGAAGTGGCATTGTCGGTGTCAAAAACGGCGGATCTCGGGTAGTGGGTCCCGAACTGTGCGTCTAGGCTGGATGGTAACAGGAGGCAGGGAACACGATGTTTTACCCAGGTTCGGGCCCTCTTGATGGAGGTAAAACCCTAGAAGCTAGCCTATGGTATGATAATGGTATGGGTAGTACAAGAGTAGATCTACCACGAGATCAAGGAGGCTAAACCCTAGAAGCTAGCCTATGGTATGATTGTTGTGTATGGAGTTGATTGCCTACGGACTACAACCCTCCGGTTTATATAGACACCGGATAGGGTTAGGGTTACATAGAGTCGGTTACAATGGTAGGATATCTTGAATATCCGCATCGCCAAGCTTGCCTTCCACGCCAAGGAAAGTCCCATCCGGACACGGGACGAAGTCTTCAATCTTGTATCTTCATAGTCCTGGAGTCTGGCTGAAGGTATAGTCCGGCTACCCAAACACCCCCTAATCCAGGACTCCCTCAGTAGCCCTCGAACCAGGCTTCAATGACGATGAGTCCGGCACGCAGATTGTTCGGCATTGCAAGGCGGGTTCTTCTCCAAATCTTGTGTATCTGTAGGAATAATGTCTGATTTTCGTAATGTAGTGCTCCTCGGCTTCCATGCCCAATAATGGCCGTCTTCCACGTGTTCAAACGAATGCGAAAAGCCGGGGTGTTTTTACATCCACACCCCTAGCCGTATAAACGAGCCGCCTATTTAACGGGATGGGGATTTAGGTCCAAACCACATCTTCTCCTTTCCGCGAGTTATCATCAGAGCGCTTCCAGCAAAGGTCCATTCCAACATGACCAGCCGTCGCAGCTCCTCCCCTCGCCCCTCCGGTCCCAAACCCGGGGACTGGGAGAGTTGCACCATCCCGCATAGCGAGTTAGCGTCACTTTAGGCCAAGGGATTTCTCCCTCAGGCATACATGATCCCGGTCCGAGCCGGTCTCGCCACCTATAATGGCGGAAAACAAGCGGAGAGCACCCCCAATCCTTCTAAAGGAGAGCGGGTGTGCCTCGTCCCCTATCTAATAAGGGGACTGAGATTTCCAATTCATCCATTTCTCCACGGGCTTCTGGAGTTCTACGGCCTCCAACTGCACAATCTCACGCCCGCCTCTGTATTGCATATTGCGGGTTTCGTCGCCCTTTGCGAGCTATTTTTAGGCGTTGAGGCTGATTTCGCACTGTGGAAGAGGTTATTCTGCCTGGTGCCCCGTTCTCAAAAGGGGTCTATATACCAAGTGGGCGGAGCCGAAGTATGGCGCATTGCCGGGACCAGTTACCTATCCGGAACCCCAAAGAAGGCGTCCGAGGACGGGCCTTCGGAATGGTTTTATATAGATGATGTCCCGCTACCGGACCCTATCCGGGTCGGTCTCCCTGAGTTCAACAGTGCTCCATTAAAGAAACGCTTGAGCTGGCGTCCGCGGAGCTCTCAGAGAGAAAGCGATAGAGACGTCCTTTACCTGATGGGCCGGATAAGACTGTTGGCTCATTCCGGACTAACCATGATTGGAGTCATGGCCGCATGCATTATGCAGGGGGTGCAGCCGCTTCAATATAGAGGCCACCCCATGTGGGATTTCAACGGGGAGGATGACACCACACGTTACGGTCATAAGGGGCCGGCCTCAGCTGCCGCCCTAGTAAAGATCTTATCCTCTTTGTACAAGGGAGAAAAGGAGGAATTCCTCCGCGTCAATCCGCGGGCCGGATTTACTATGTACGATCCTCCAAGTTGGGTAAGTGAATAATTGCGCTTGCCCGTTTGTTTTATACTCCCACGGTTAGATATGTAGTCTAACGACTTCAGCGCAGGAACTGCGACAAGAGGTAAAGGATATAAACAGCCGCCCTCCACAGCCCGAGGACCCAGAACGGTCCCTCGATCCAGACTCCGAAGAGGACCCGGACATATCGGTGGAGCTTATCGACGGGGTGTTCCATCAGCTAAGCAAGGACAATACCTTGGTAGCCATCACGGCTGATTACCCAGGGTTAATCTCGGCCTCCCAGGTGACAGAAACCGGAGTCTCATTCCCTTGAGAGAGATTCCACTCTCACGTATTCCGGTGTTTCTGACGACAACCGTGTTTTGCAGGGGAGATCTCCGAGGCAGGAGGCCGAACCTGCGGCGGCTAGCCAACGAGGGGCCGCAGGACCCCGTGGGGCAAAAAGGAATGTAGTCCGGACTGAGATGCCGGCGCAAAGGTATAGCGCACCCTCTGTTTCCCTGGTGTTATTCTGTCAGGGCATATTAACGTCCGTGCTATCTTCAGAACGAAGAGACCTCGCCGGACTACATCCAGAGAGGTTGCCAATCGCGCCCCCACCAGCCAGGCTCCAAAGTCTGGCCAGGAAGCGGAGGCGAGCACAAGGCGCGCACCGGACGCTCCTCCGATAGAGGATGCGGACAGGCTGTCTGCCACAAATTCTGAAGTGGAGAGTGCCATGAACCACAGGCGTTGCCGGACAGTTCTACGCGACGCTTGTTTCTCCCAAGAGGCTTTAGATGCCTTTAATTCGGGAGATGCGTACCTCCGTGCCGCTCAAAATGGTTTAGCCAGAGCCACGGAGCAGTATGTAAAAGACATACGGGTAAGAAAATTTTGGTCAAATATAGATATACCAGTAGCCCCCGAGACTTGAAACAGTTAGAGCAACTAATTTAAGGATCATTTAATAAGCAGGTTCTTACAGAGAAGAATACCGTACTGTCCCAGGGGCTGGAAAAGTGCAAGGCCCAACTAGAGGCCGCACTAGACGCAGTAGGGGAGCCCAAAGAGACCCCCTCAGGTAAGATACGCTTCGAAAGATTAGTATTGTGTGGTGTGGGTGCAAATCTGACAAATCATGTTGCAAATGGCGCCGGACTCGATCCGAAGAAGCAACAACTCTTACGCCGGCTAAAGGCCGGTGAGAGTACATTGACAAAGGTGAGGCGAGAGAAGAATGATCTTCAGGATGCCAACACCAGGCTGGATGTCGAACTTAAAGATGTTCGTGGCCAGCTGTCGGACTCCACGAGGGAGAATCAGCGGCTTCGACGCGGCATATTCAGTAAGTGCTTGAACGAACTTTGAAAAAAAAGAGTTCGGCGAGGAAGTCGACTAACAGAGTAATGTCTGTAGGTATGCTCACAGGTCGTCCTGCAGAGGAGGTGCCCGGTTCTACGGGTGACCTTCTTCCCGAACTCATGCAACTACACGAGCGAATTCGGCAGGCGATGCGAGGTGTTGCCCAAGCCTTATGGCCTGCCCACTCCATGCCCGAGGGCCTTGGAGAGCTTGCGGAGAAGCTGAAGGGAGCTCGGCGGTGCTTCCGGTTGTGGAAGATATCGGCCTGCCGACAAGGCACTAGGGAAGCCTGGGCCATGGTGAAGACCCGTTTTACGAAGTCTGACCCAAACCACATGGCCGAGGTCGGACCAGTGGGGCCTGACGGGAAGGAGATCCCTGTGAGCTTAGTATACGGCCAAGTAGAGTTGGCCGCGAAGTATTCCCAGCAGGACTGCAAATTAGACAGCATGTTAGATGGTATAGAAGAGGAATACAATCAGTCAGAATGACTATGTAATTTTGAATTGACATGTGTAATGCCTTCTAGCCAGATTGTAGATCGTTTGTCGTTGCCGACCTTTTCGCTTCAACCTCGGGACCTGACGGTCCGGAGTGTGTCCGAATACCATAGCGGTTATATAAGAACCGTGGTATGCGTGGAGACCAGGCGTAGGGGTCATTAGTGCTTTATCAGACAAGTGCCCAACTAGTTATGTTATATTACATGGTTAGTAAGAAACATCTTCCAGAGAGAATAGTTCCGTTAGGGGTTCCTTTCGCTGGGAGGCATGCCCTAAAGTGCATGTCCGGACTGCGTAAAAAGACGCATAAAAGGCATCTGGGGGCGCATAAAATGAGTAAAAAGATCATCTTTTATCTCACCGACCGAATATTCCCTTAAGAACGCTAGCTTTCGGCTTCACCCAGTCTGAGGTACACATCTGGCTGACCCGGCAGTAACAATCGCAGAGGTGCTCCCTTTACCGCCTAGCCGAACAATCGGGAACGTAGGGGTAAGCACAGGAGCCAGGCAACCCAGCTTGGCCAAAACTTAAGTCATATCGATGCATATAATGGAGAAGAAAAAGGTACATGCGGAAGTTTGACGCATGTGTTGGGCGTGAAGCCCGTATAAATAAGCTTCTGTTAAAGAAGCCCCCAGGTTTAATGAGCGCGAGTGGCGCGTCACTAGATGAGCCTTTAAGGGCTATAAAAGAAAAGAGGGGAAGGAGAGAAATGTTAGACAGAAAAATGCAAAAAATGGACAGAGGAAGGAGACGAACACAGAGTCCAGCGCTAGGCATAGAATCTTCGGAGATGGGTGGCGTTCCACGGGTTCGGCTCGAGTCGGTTGTCCGACGCATCTCGCAGGCGGTGCGCCCCGCTAGTCAGGACTTGGTCGATTATGAATGGACCTTCCCACTTGGGCTTGAGTTTGTCCTTTTTCTTATCCGGGAGGCGTAGAACTAGTTCGCCAACATTGTAATTTTGGCCCGTACTTCTCTGCTTTGATATCTTTGGGCCTGCTATTGATAAAATGCGGAACGGGCTTTTGCCACATCACGCTCCTCCTCCAGGGCATCCAAGTTGTCCTGCCGATCGAGCTCGGCTTCTCTTTCTTCGTACATGCGCACTCTAGGTGAGTCATGAATTATGTCACAGGGCAGAACTGCCTCTGCGCCGTACACCATAAAAAATGGTGTGTATCCGGTGGTGCGATTTGGCGTGGTCCGCAGCCCCCATAGCACGGAGTCGAGCTCCTCTACCCAGTGCGTGTTAGATTCCTTGAGGGACCGCACCAGTCTGGGTTTAATGCCGCTCATGATAAGACCATTTGCACGTTCGACCTGGCCGTTGGTTTGTGGGTGATAGACGGAAGCATAATCGAGCTTGATGCCCATGTTTTTGCACCAGAGTTTTACCTCGTCGGCAGTAAATTTTGTACCGTTATCGGTTATGATGCTGTGGGGCACGCCATAACGGTGTACAACCCCGGATATGAAGTCTATCACAGGTCCGGATTCAGCCATTTTAACAGGCTTGGCTTCTATCCATTTGGTGAATTTATCCACCATGACTAGTAAGTATGTTTTCCTATCGGTCCCACCTTTAAGGGGTCTGACCATGTCAAGCCCCTAGACCGCAAAAGGCCAGGTGATGGGTATAGTTTGGAGTGCGGTGGGTGGCATATGGCTTTGGTTGGCAAAAAGTTGGCAACCAGCGCATTGTTGGACTAGGTCCTGAGCGTCTGCCCGGGCCGTCGGCCAATAAAAGCCTATACGGAAAGCCTTGCTAACAAGGGACCGAGCAGCGGCGTGGTGACCACCGAGTCCGGCATGAATTTCAGCCAGAAGGTTCCGCCCTTCCTCTTCGGAGATGCACCTTTGAAGGACTCCGGTAGTGCTTTTCTTATAAAGCTCTCCCTCATGGACTCTATAGGCTTTAGATCGCCGCACTATGCAGCGGGCCTCGTTTTGGTCCTCTCGGAGTTCCTGCCTAGTAAGGTAGGCTAGGAATGGTTCTGTCCACGGGGCGATGACTGCCATTATTACGTGGGCTGAAGGTGTAATTTCATTGGCAGAGCCTCCAATTGTGTCAGATTGTTCGGCGTCGAGTGGTGCGGCTGGGTCCGGGCTGTTATTTGCGGGTTCCCCCTCCCATGCTACGGATGGCTTGAACAATCTTTCCAAAAATATGTTGGGGGGACTGCATCGCGTTTTGCTCTGATGCGTGCCAGGACGTCCGCTGCTTGATTGTTTTCTCGGGCTATATGGTGAAACTCCAGCCCTTCGAACCGAGCTGACATTTTTAGGACGGCGTTGTGGTAAGCTGCCATTTTTGGGTCCTTGGCGTCGAAGTCTCCATTTATTTGGGATATCGCGAGGTTTGAATCCCCGTGTACCTCTAGGCGCTAGATACCCATGGATACTGCTATCCGGAGACCATGTAGGAGGGCCTCATATTCGGCTGCATTGTTGGAATCCATGTACATGATCTGGAGCACATATTGGACTGTGTCTCCTGTGGGGGACGTCAGGACGACGCCAGCCCCCAGTCCGACCAACATTTTGGAGCCGTCGAAATGCGTAATCCAGTTTGAATATGTGTCGTACTCTTTAGGGAGCTCGGCCTCCGTCCATTCTGCGACGAAGTCGGCCAAAACTTGCGATTTAATAGCTCGCCGTGGCTTATAGGTTATATCGAACGGGAGAAGCTCGATGGCCCATTTTGCAATCCGGCCCGTTGCGTCGCGGTTGTTGATAATATCATTGAGTGGTACTTCCGAGGCTACTGTTATGGAACACTCTTGAAAGTAGTGTCGTAGCTTCCGGGATGCCATGAATACCGCGTATGCAATCTTTTGATAATGCGGGTACCGTGATTTGCATGGAGTGAGGACAGTGGATACGTAGTAGACCGGCCTTTGAAGGGGGAATTTGTGTCCATCCGTTTCCCGCTCGACAACGAGCACTGCGCTGACAACTTGATGTGTTGCTGCAATGTACAATAACATTGGTTCGCCGGTGTTTGGCGCGGCCAGGACTGGGTTTGTTGCCAATATGGCTTTTATTTCATCAAGTCCGGCCGTGGCGGCCTCCGTCCACTCGAAGTGTTCGGTGCGCCGAAGGAGGCGATAGAGGGGTAGTGCCTTTTCTCCCAAGCGGGAGATGAAGCGGCTTAAAGCCGCCACGCATCCGGTTAATTTTTGTATTTGTTTGAGGTCCTTTGGGATATCCAATTGTGACAAAGCTCGGATCTTGGCTGGATTTGCTTCAATTCCTCTACCGGATACAATGAAGCCCAAGAGCTTTTCGGCTGGAACGCCGAAGACGCATTTTTCCGGGTTGAGCTTGATGTCATATTTTCGGAGGTTATCGAATGTAAGCCTCAGGTCGTCTACTAGAGCTTCGACATGTCTTGATTTGACGACCACATCATCCACATATGCCTCCACTGTTTTGCCGATCTGGTTTGCTAGACATGTCTGGATCATGCGCTGATATGTTGCGCCGGCATTTTTCAGCCCGAAGGGCATTGTGTTGAAGCAGAATGGGCCGTATGGTGTGATGAATGCTGTTGCGGCTTGGTCTGATTATGCCATCATGATTTGATGGTAACCGGAGTATGCGTCGAGGAAACACAACGAATCGTGTCCTGCGGTGGCATCGATAATTTGATCGATACGGGGGAGGGGGAAGGGATCCTTTGGGCAAGCCTTGTTAAGGTCTTTAAAATCGACACACAGGCGCCAGGATTTGTCCTTCTTTGGTACCATCACCAGGTTTGCTTGCCAGTCCGGATGTTTTATGTCTCTAATGAATCCGTCCTCCAATAGCTTGGCTAGCTCCTCTCCCATAGCCTGTCTCTTGGGTTCGGAAAAACGCCGAAGGGCTTGTTTGACAGGTTTGAATCCTTTTAGGATATTTAAGCTGTGTTCGGCCAGCCTGCGTGGGATCCCTGGCATGTCTGAAGGGTGCCAGGCGAAAATGTCCCAGTTCTCTCGTAGGAAATCTCGCAGTGCGGTGTCTACATCAGGGTTCAGTCGTGCCCCGATGGAAGCTGTTTTATTGGGGTCCATTGGATGGACCTGGAATTTGACTATTTCGTTAGCTGGCTTGAAGGATGTGGATTTGGGTCTCTTGTCGAGTATCACATCATCCCTGTTAACCGTGGAGCGCAGCGCAGTCAGTTCCTCGGCCGCTAAGGCTTCGGATAGTGCCTCAAGGGCTAATGCGGCCGTCTTGTTTTCGGCGCGGAGTGCTATGTCCGGATCACTAGCTAGAGTGATAATTCCATTCGGCCCGGGCATCTTAAGCTTCATGTACCCGTAATGGGGTATTGCTTGGAAGATTGTGAATGCTTCCCGCCCTAGTAAAGCGTGATATCCGCTCGTAAACGGGGCCACCTGAAACGTGACTTCTTCGGACCTGTAATTATCCGGCGTGCCGAACACCACATCTAGTGTGATTTTTCCTGTGCAGCGCGCTTCCCGATTGGGGATTATTCCTCTAAAGGTTGTGCTGCTTTGCTAGACGCGGTTCCAGTCTATTTCCATTTTTTGAAGGGTTTCCTCATAAATGAGGTTCAGTCCGCTGCCTCCATCCATGAGCACCTTGGTGAGGCGAAAGCCGTCCACTATGGGACTGAGGACCAATGCGGCTGGTGGTCGGGCTGTTCGGAATCTAGGTTCATCACTTGCGTTGAAGGTAATGGCAGTTTCGCTCCATGGATTTATTGTTGCAACTTGATAGACTTCGGCGAGGCTGCGGAGTGTTCTTTTTCGCACATTGTTTGATGTGAAAGTCTCGAAGACTATGAGAATGGTACTGGTGTCCTTGGGCTGGCTTTCTGCGGCCTCCGGAATTAAGAGGTCCTCGCCGATTTTGGCCACCTGCCAGAGTATCCAACATGCTCTAAGGCTGTGAGTTGGTGTGGCGTCCTCTGTACTGTGAATTCTACAGGGTCCATCAAGCCATCTTTCCAGTACGGTTCCATGCCCTGTAAAGGGTTTTGGCTTTTTGGTGTTTATCCCGGGTGTCCTATGATGATGCACCCTCTTAGTTCGGACGGGATTACTATTCAAGGCCGGATTATCCCAAAATTTTATTTTGGTTTTCCAGGCGCTTTCCATCGCACAGTATTTTTGTACTATGGACGCCAAGTCAGCGAAGCGTGTAATATCATGACGACTTACGGCGTTAAGGATTCCCTCGTCCGTGCAATTACTGCAAAAAATTGAGATTGCGTCTCCCTCGCGGCAATCCTTTATCCTGTTCATAACCAGGAGGAATCTGGCCCAGTAATGATGTATTGTTTCCTCGGGCCTCTGCTTGATTTGGGAGAGATCGCTTATGTTCGGGTGGGCGGGTGTCGTTGAATCTGAAACCTCACCCAATCCAAGATTCGGAGGCCGAAGAGTTTCCGAACTCTGAAGTTCGGATTCTTGGATGTTGTCTAGTGAATCTGGCCCGTTGCCTGATCCTAAGCTCGGGTCTTGAGTTATATCTCCCCCTCCGCGGGTATCCGGCTTGGAGGGGTCGGGAATTCGGACGTAGCTAGTCCTTAAAATAGATGAAGGGTCGCCGCACAGCGTCTCTACCACGGCAACATGGTGGGTGACTTGGGGAGAGTTAATTTCTCTTAGATCGGGTTTAAGCCCAACCTGGTCGTAATCCGTAGCGACCCCCAGGGTGGCGATGCGATCCAAGAGCTCGTTTACGGAAGAGAGCTCCATTGGATCTAGCTGCTCGACGAGCTCCGAACTGACGTGTAGGTTGCTTTTGATGACCCGAGAGGTCATCGTCGGCGCAACAGCCGAACAGGCGGTCATGAGGAAACCACCTAGCCGGAGGGTTTGGCCGACAGCCAAGGCTCCCTTAGCAACGGCACCGTCTTTAAAGACGGGAGGAGGCATCCTTCCTGATTGTGACGGCACAGAGGAACTCTCAATGAAAGCACCAATGTCGGTGTCAAAACCGGCGGATCTCGGGTAGTGGGTCCCGAACTGTGCGTCTAGGCCGGATGGTAACAGGAGGTAGGGAACACGATGTTTTACCCAGGTTCGGGCCCTCTTGATGGAGGTAAAACCCTACGTCCTGCTTGATTAATATTGATGATATGGGTAGTACAAGAGTAGATCTACCACGAGATCAAGGAGGCTAAACCCTAGAAGCTAGCCTATGGTATGATTGTTGTGTATGGAGTTGATTGCCTACGGACTACAACCCTCCGGTTTATATAGACACCGGATAGGGTTAGGGTTACATAGAGTCGGTTACAATGGTAGGAGATCTTGAATATCTGCATCGCCATTCTTGCCTTCCACGCCAAGGAAAGTCCCATCCGGACACGGGACGAAGTCTTCAATCTTGTATCTTCATAGTCCTGGAGTCCGGCTGAAGGTATAGTCCGGCTACCCGAACACCCCCTAATCCAGGACTCCCTCAGGCATCATCAATAACATGGGACATAACAGAATGAATAGCAGGAGTAGGTGTCGCAAGTTTACTCAAAACAGAAGGTGAATCAAGTGCAGAGCTAGATGGCAGTTCCTTACCTCCCCTCGTAGTTGAGGGAAAAATCTTGGTTCTTTTATCTTTCAAGTTATTCATAGTGATCAGCAGATATAAATCCCAAGTGACTCAAAGAATAGATCTATGCTCCCAGGCAACGGCGCCAGAAAATAGTCTTGATAACCCACAAGTATAGGGGATCGCAACAGTTTTTGAGGTTAGAGTATTCAACCCAAATTTATTGATTCGACACAAGGGGAGCCAAAGGATATTCTCAAGTATTAACAGTTGAGTTGTCAATTCAACCGTGCCTGAAAGACTTAATATCTGTAGCAAAGTATTTACTAGCAAAGTAATATGACAGTAGCGGTAACGGTAGCAAAAGTAACAGTAGCAGTTTTGTAGTGATTGTAACAGTGGCAACGGAAAAGTAACTAATCAAAGAACAATATGTGAAAAGCTCGTAGGCAATGGATCAGTGATGGATAATTATGTCGGATGCGATTCCTCATGCAACAGTTATAAGATAGGGTGACACAGAACTAGCTCCAGCAATGGATCAGTGATGGATAATTATGTCGGATGCGATTCCTCATGCAACAGTTATAAGATAGGGTGACACAGAACTAGCTCCAGTTCATCAATGTAATGTAGGCATGTATTTTGAATATAGTCATACGTGCTTATGGAAAATAACTTGCATGACATCTTTTGTCCTACCCTCCCGTGGCAGCAGGGTCCTATTGGAAACTAGGAATATTAAGGCCTCCTGAGGGAGTCTTGGATTAGGGGGTCTTCGGACATCCGGACTATATCCTTTGGTCGGACTGTTGGGCTATGAAGATACAAGATTGAAGACTTCGTCTCGTGTCAGGATGGGACTTCCCTTGGCGTAGAAGGCAAGCTTGGCAATATGGATATGTAGATCTCCTCCCTTGTAACCGACTCTGTGTAACCCTAGCCCCCTCCGGTGTCTATATAAACCAGAGGGTTTAGTCCATAGGACAACATACAATCATACCATAGGCTAGCTTCTAGGGTTTAGCCTCTATGATCTCGTGGTAGATCAAATCTTGTAATACTCATATCATCAAGATCAATCAATCAGGACGTAGGGATTACCTCCATCAAGAGGGCCCGAACCTGGGTAAACATCGTGTCCCCTTCCTCCTGTTACCATCCGCCTTAGACGCATAGTTTGGGACCCCCTACCCGAGATCCGCCGGTTTTGACACCAACATTGGTGCTTTCATTGAGAGTTCCACTATGCCGTCACCATAAGGCTCGATGGCCCCTTCGGTCATCGGTAACGATGCGGTCCAGGGTGAGGTTTTCCTCCCCGGACAGATCTTCGTATTCGGCGGCTTCGCACTATGGGCCAATTCGCTTGGCCATCTGGAGCAGATCGAGAGCTACGCCCCTGGCCATCAGGTCAGGTTCGGAAACCTAAACTACACTGCCAACATCTGCGGAGACTCGATCATCGACGGATTTGAGCCCATGTCAGGTGCGCCGCACAATCACGACGAGCATGACGTAACTCTGTCGTCGGAAAATGTTCCGGAGATCGCATCTGCAACTACTCCGGCCTTCAATCCGGAGCAAATTGCGCCATCCGACAACGGAGGGATAGACCCCACCATGGAGGCCGCATTCTCAGTGGCGATGGAGCCGGATACTGACTTCACCCCTTACAAGAGCCGTTGTCGAACCACTGGATTCGTCTCAAGCCACGGACTCCGAGCCACCTGCATCCGTGCCTATCGAATCCGATGGGGCCCCGATCATGGAGTTCACCTCTGTGGATATCTTTCAGCACTCGCCTTTCGACGATGTGCTAAATTCAATAAAGTCTCTCTCCTTGTCAGAGGAACCTTGGCCGAACTATGTCCGGCTAGAGTGGGATGCGGACGATGAAAAAATTCGCTGCACCCACCACCCACTTAGTAGCCTCTGTCGACGATTTAACCGACATGCTCGATTTTGACTCTGAAGACATCAACGGCATGGACGAAGATGTAGGAGACGAACAGGAACCAGTGCCCACAGAGCGCCGGACAGCCACTTCATCACATGACATATACATGGTGGATACTGATATGTCTCCAACGTATCTATAATTTTTGATTGCTCCATGCTATATTATCTACTGTTTTGGACTATATTGGGCTTTATTTTCCACTTTTATATTATTTTTTGGACTAACCTATTAACCGGAGGTCCGACCTAGAATTGCTGTTTTTTTGCCTATTTCAGTGCTTCGGAGAAACAGAATATCAAACGGAGTCCAAATGGAATGGAACCTTCGGGAATGTGATTTTCTCACCGAATACAACTCACGAGACTTGGACCCTACGTCAAGCCAACTAACAGGAGGCCACGAGGTAGGGGGGCGCGCCTGCCCCCCCCCCCCAGGCGCGCCCCCTGTTGCTCCACCGACGTACTTCTTCCTCCTATATATACCTATGTGCCCCCAAACGATCAGATACGGAGCCAAAAACCTAATTTCACCGCCGCAACTTTCTGTATCCATGAGATCCCATCTTGGGGCCTGTTCCGGAGCTCCGACGGAAGGGGAATCGATCACGGAGGGCTTCTACATCATCATCCAAGCCTCTCCGATGAAGTGTGAGTAGTTTACCTCAGACCTACGGGTCCATAGTTAGTAGCTAGATGGCTTCTTCTCTCTTTTTGGATCTCAATACAATGTTCTCCCCCTCTCTTGTGGAGATCTATTCGATGTAATCTTCTTTTTACGATGTGTTTGTTGAGACCGATGAATTGTGGGTTTATGATCAAGTCTATCTATGAATAATATTTGAATCTTCTCTGAATTCTTTTATGTATGATTGGTTATCTTTGTAAGTCTCTTCGAATTATCAGTTTGGTTTGGCCTACTAGATTGGTTGTTCTTGCCATGGGAGAAGTGCTTAGCTTTAGGTTTGATCTTGCAGTGTCCTTTCCCAGTGACAGAAGGGGCAGCAAGGCACGTATTGTATTGTTGCCATCGAGGATAACAAGATGGGTTTTTTATCATATTGCATGAAACTATCCCTCTACATCATGTCATCTTGCTTAAGGTGTTACTCTGTTTTTAACTTAATACTCTAGATGCATGCTAGATAGTGGTCGATGAGTGGAGTAATAGTAGTAGATGCAGGCAGGAGTCAGTCTACTTGTCTCGGACGTGATGCCTATATACATGATCATACCTAGATATTCTCATAACTATGCTCAATTCTGTCAATTGCTCAACAGTAATTTGTTCATGCACCGTAGAATACTTATGCTTTTGAGAGAAGCCACTAGTGAAACCTATGGCCCCCGGGTCTCTTTCTCATCATATTAATCTCTATCACTTTATTATTGCTTTGCTTTTACTTTGCCTTTTACTTTTCACTTTGCATCTATATACCAAAAATACCAAAAATATTATTTATCATCTCTATCAGATCTCACTTTTGTAAGTGACTGTGAAGGGATTGACAACCCCTAAGCACGTTGGTTGCGTTGATCTATTGTTTTTGTTTAGGTACAAGGGACTCGTGCCTAGGCTCCTACTGGATTGATACCTTGGTTCTCAAAAACTGAGGGAAATACTTACGCTACTTTGCTGCATCATCCTCTCGTCTTCGGGGAAATCCAACGCAGTTGCCGGGGAGGTTTGCGCAAGTCAAGATTTGACTCTCGACAACGAGCCATTTCTGGTGCCGTTGCCAGGGAGTCTGCGCAGAAGTCAACATACCAAGTACCCATCACAATCCCTATCTCCCGCATTACATTATTTGCCATTTGCCTCTCGTTTTCCTCTCCCCCACTTCACCCTTGCCGTTTTATTCGCCCTCTCTCTCTCTCTCTATCCTCCTTCTTTTTCCCTCGCCTTTCTTCCGCTATGTCTGAATCCAAAAGGGTAGGGGGTTCTCTTCGGTGTTTTAGTACTTTGGACAACCCTTCTGTTCTCGCTAAGCTCATAAATAAAAATACTATGGAAAAACCTACCAGAGTTATCAATGAGAATCTTAATAATTTTGATGAAGATGATTCTGGAATTTTTTGTTATTTACTTGATGAATCTTTGAAAGATGCTTGGTATAGACTACTAAGAATAAGGGCTAGTTATGTGCCTCAATATCAAATTGAAGTCTACTTAAAAGGCTTTTATATTGCCCTTCCTTCCTCTTTTAAGCATGTCTTAGATTCTATATTTGAGGAAGGTTTTCTTGAAGGGTATGTCGTAGACACTTATGAAAAAATGAAAACCATATTTGGTCACCCCGTGAATGAGAAAGTTGAATCTACATCTCTTTTGCTCTCTTACCAAAATGAATCTATTAAAGAGATGAAGGCCGGTCTAGATACAAATTTCTGTAACATACTTAATCTTTCTTCTACCATTAATAGCCATGTGCTTTATCAAAATAGAAGGATTAATTCTATAGATAGAAAGTTTTCTCTTTTCTTTCCTAATACCAAAGATGGCAATACCTAGATATATTCTTGCTTGTTATGCCTAGCTAGGGGCGTTAAATGATAGCGCTTGTTGGGAGGCAACCCAATTTTATTTTTATTCCTTGATTTTTGCTCCTGTTTAGTAATAAATAAATTAATTAGCCTATGTTTTGGTTGTGTTTTTTGTGTTTAATTAGTGTTTGTGCCAAGTAGAACCGTTGGGAAGACTTGGGGAAAGTCTTGTTGAACTTGCTGTAAAAAACAGAAACTTTAGCGCTCATGAGAACTGCTGTAATTTTTATTTGGAGAGTGATATTTAGTTAATTCTTTTTGAAGATTATTAATAGATAAATTCCTCAAGTCCAGAAATTTATTTTAGAATTTTTGGTGTTCCAGATCTTACGCTAGCTACAGATTACTACAGACTGTTCTGTTTTTCACAGATTTTGTTTTTCATGTGTTGTTTGCTTATTTTGATGAATCTATGGCTAGTAAAATAGTTTATAAACCATAGAGAAGTTGGAATACAGTAGGTTTAACACTAATATAAATAAATAATGAGTTAATTACAGTACCTTGAAGTGATCTTTTATTTTCTTTCGCTAGCTCACGAGATTTTCTACTTTAAGTTTTGTGTTGTGAAGTTTTCAAGTTTTGGGTAAAGAATTGATGGATTATGGAACAAGGAGTGGCAAGAGCCTAAGCTTTGGGATGACCATGGCACCCCCAAGATAATCTAAGGACACCTAAAAGCCAAAGCTTGGGGATGCCCCGCAAGGCATCCCCTCTTTCATCTACTTCTATCGGTAACTTTACTTGGAGCTATATTTTTATTCACCACATGATATGTGTTTTGCTTGGAGTGTCTTTTATGATTTGAGTACTTGCTTGTTAGTCTACCACAATCATCCTTGCTGTACACACCTTTTGAGAGAGCCATACACAATTTGGAATTTGATAGAATACTCTATGTGCTTCACTTATATCTTTTGAGCTTTATAGTTTTGCTCTAGTGCTTCACTTATATCTTTTAGAGCACGGTGGTGGATTTGTTTTATAGAAATTATTGATCTCCCATGCTTCACTTAGATTATTTTGAGAGTCTTTAATAGCATGGAAATTTGCTTAATAATAATATGCTTGGCATTCAAGATTTGTAGAACTTTCTTTTGAGTGCGTTGAATACTAAGAAAAGATTGATGCTTGATAATTGTTTTGAGATATGAAGATGGTGATATTAGAGTCATGCTAGTTGAGTAGTTGTGAAATTGAGAAATACTTGTGTTAAAGTTTGTGATTCCCGTAGCATGCACGTATGGTGAACCGTTATGTGATGAAGTCGGAGCATGATTTATTTATTGATTGTCTTCCTTATGAGTGGCGGTCGGGGACGAGCGATGGTCTTTTCCTACCAATCTATCCCCCTAGGAGCATGCACGTAATACTTTTCTTTGATAACTTCTAGATTTTTGCAATAAGTATATGAGTTCTTTATGACTAATGTTGAGTCCATGGATTATACGCACTTTCCTTCCTTCCACCATTGCTAGCCTCTCTAATACCACGCACCTTTCGCCGGTATCATACACCCACCATATACCTCCCTCAAAACAGCCACCATACCTACCTATCATAGCATTTCCATAGCCATTCCGAGATATATTGCCATGCAACTTTCCACCGTTTTGTTTATTATGACACGCTCCATCATTGTCATATTGCTAGCATGATCATGTGGTACACATCGTATTTGTGGCAAAGCCACCGTTCATAATTCTTTCATACATGTCGCTCTTGATTCATTGCATATCCCGGTACACCGCCGGAGGCATTCATATAGAGTCATACTTTGTTCTAAAAATTGAGTTGTAAGAAAAATAAAAAGTGTGATGATCATCATTTTTAGAGCATTGTCCCAAGTGAGGAAAGGATGATGGAGACTATGATTCCCCCACAAGTCGGGATGAGACTCCGGACGAAGAATAAAAAAAAGAGGCCATAAAAAAAGAGAAAAGGCCCAAACAAAAAAAATGAGAGAAAAAGAGAGAAGGGACAATGTTAATATCCTTTTACCACACTTGTGCTTCAAAGTAGCACCATGATCTTCATAGTAGAGAGTCTCTCATGTTATCACTTTCATATACTAGTGGGAATTTTTCATTATAGAACTTGGCTTGTATATTCCAGTGATGGGCTTCCTCAAAATGCCCTAGGTCTTCGTGAGCAAGCGAGTTGGATGCACACCCACTTAGTTTCTTTTGTTGAGCTTTCATATACTTATAGCTCTAGTGCATCCATTGCATGGCAATCCCTACTCACTCACATTGATATCTATTGATGGTCATCTCCATAGCCCGTTGATAGGCCTAGTTGATGTGAGACTATCTTCCCCTCTTTTTGTCTTCTCCACAACCACCATTCTATTCCACATATAGTGCTATATCCATGGCTCATGCTCATGTATTGCGTGAACATTGAAAAGGTTTTGAAAATGTCAAAAGTATGAAACAATTGCTTGGCTTGTCATCGGGGTTGTGCATATTTTAAATACTTTGTGTGGTGAAGATAGAGCATAGCCAAACTATATGATTTTGTAGGGATAGCTTTCTTTGGCCATGTTATTTTGAGAAGACATAATTGCTTTGTTAGTATGCTTGAAGTATTATTATTTTTATGTCAACATGAACTTTTGTCTTGAATCTTTTGGATCTGAATATTCATACCACAATTAAGAAGATTTACATTGAAATTATGCCAAGTAGCACTCCGCATCAAAAATTCTGTTTTTATCATTTACCTACTCGAGGATGAGCAGGAATTAAGCTTGGGGATGCTTGATACGTCTCCAACATATCTATAATTGTTTATTGCTCCATGCTATATTATCTACTGTTTTGGACTATATTGGGCTTTATTTTCCACTTTTATATTATTTTTGGGACTAACCTATTAACCGGAGGCCCAGCCCAGAATTGTTGTTTTTTTGCCTATTTCAGTGTTTCGGAGAAACAGAATATCAAACGGAGTCCAAACGGAATGAAACCTTTGGGAATGTGATTTTCTCACCGAATACAACTCAGGAGACTTGGACCCTACGTCAAGCCAACTAACATGGGGCCACGAGGTAGGGGGCGCGCCTGCCCCCCCCCCTCCCAGGCGCGCCCCCCACCCTCGTGGGCCCCCTGTTGCTCCACCGACGTACTTCTTCCTCCTATATATACCTACGTACCCCCAAACGATCAGATATGGAGCCAAAAACCTAATTCCACCGCCGAAACTTTCTATATCCACGAGATCCCATCTTGGGGCCTGTTCCGGAGCTCCGCCAGAAGGGGAATCGATCACGGAGGGCTTCTACATCATCATCCAAGCCTCTCCGATGAAGTGTGAGTAGTTTACCTCAGACCTACGGGTCCATAATTAGTAGCTAGATGGCTTCTTCTCTCTTTTTGGATCTCAATACAATGTTCTCCCCCTATCTTGTGGAGATCTATTCGATGTAATCTTCTTTTTGCGGTGTGTTTGTTGAGACCGGGAATTGTGGGTTTATGATCAAGTCTATCTATGAATAATATTTGAATCTTCTCTAAATTCTTTTATGTATGATTGGTTATCTTTGCAAGTCTCTTCGAATTATCAGTTTGGTTTGGCCTACTAGATTGGTTGTTCTTGCCCTGGGAGAAGTGCTTAGCTTTGGGTTCGATCTTGCGGTGTCCTTTCCCAGTGACAGAAGGGGCAGCAAGGCACGTATTGTATTGTTGCCATCGAGGATAACAAGATGGGTTTTTTATCATATTGCATGAAACTATCCCTCTACATCATGTCATCTTGCTTAAGGTGTTACTCTGTTTTTAACTTAATACTCTAGATGCATGCTGGATAGTGGTCGATGAGTGGAGTAATAGTAGTAGATGCAGGCAGGAGTCAGTCTACTTGTCTCGGACGTGGTGCCTATATACATGATCATACCTAGATATTCTCATAACTATGCTCAATTCTGTCAATTGCTCAACAGTAATTTGTTCATGCACCGTAGAATACTTATGCTTTTGAGAGAAGCCACTAGTGAAACCTATGGCCCCCGGGTCTCTTTCTCATCATATTAATCTCTATCACTTTATTATTGCTTTGCTTTTACTTTGCCTTTTACTTTTCACTTTGCATCTCTATACCAAAAATACCAAAAATATTATTTATCATCTCTATCAGATCTCACTTTCGTAAGTGACCGTGAAGGGATTGACAACCCCTAAGCGCGTTGGTTGCGTTGAGCTATTGTTTTTGTGTAGGTACAAGGGACTCACGCGTAGCCTCCTACTGGATTGATACCTTGGTTCTCAAAAACTGAGGGAAATACTTACGCTACTTTGCTGCATCATCCTCTCCTCTTCGGGGAAATCCAACACAGTGCTCAAGAGGTAGCAGATACACCCAAAGAAGGCAATGGCAAAGTGACAGCGGAGGATGGCCCCTCCAAGAAGCAACCCAAGCGCCGACGTCAGCGATGCCGCTCTAAGTCCCGCCATAGCAAAAATAGCGATAATAGCGCAAGAGAAAATAACACTCCAGTCGACTCCAGAGGAAACGACGACCACATTGCCCCGGTGGTAGAGCACGATGAAGCTGCAAACGGCGAACATAGTATGGATCCGACGTTCGAACACGGCGACGCTGAGGATAAACCTCATCAAACCCCCTCTAGGGAGGAAAACAGTCCGGACGAAGATGCACACATCATCCCAGAAACGCACTTGGAGCAAGAGAACCTCCGCAGAAGGCTTATTGCCACATCGAGGAGTCTAAAGAAGCAGAAGCAAAGGCTTAAGGCCGCACAAAATACGCTCAACAGCAGGTGGAACAAAGTGTTCGACAACGAAGAAAAGTATGGTGGAAGTTACCACACAAAGAGCTATCCAAAGCGCAAGCTATTACCTGAATTCGACGACGAGGCCTCAGAGCCCACACAGCCAAAAAATGAAACGGCCAACCGGCCGAATCAACCACCTTGTGACCATGATAGAGCGGCTAACAAGGTCGCACATAAGTCAACACACGATCTACGTGAGGACTTGCGCCAAAAATCCGGTACGACCAGATCCATCTATGGATCTAGGAAGCGCGCTCCGACACAAAATCAAAACCGAATACTACAACCGTCCGAACGCCATGGTACATCCAAATACAGGGGTGCTGCACACCCCCTATGTTTCACCGATGAGGTGCTAGACCACAAATTCCCAGAAGGATTCAAACCAGTGAATATAGAGGCGTACAACGGGACCACAAACCCTGGGGTCTGGATTGAGGACTTTATCCTCCATATCCATATGGCTCGCGGAGATGATCTCCATGCCATCAAATACTTGCCGCTCAAGCTTAAAGGACCAGCTCGGCACAGGCTGAAAAGCCTCCCCGAAAACTCAATTGGAAGTTGAGAGGAGCTCGAGGACGCTTTTCGGGCTAATATTCAAGGGACCTATGTCCGACCTCCGGATGCAGACGATTTAAGTCATATAATTCAACAGCTCGGAGGTCAGCCCAAAAGCTTTGGAACAGGTTTCTCACTAAGAAGAACCAAATCGTCGACTGTCCGGACGCCGAAGCCTTAGCAGCTTTCAAACACAGCGTCCGAGACGAATGGCTCGCCAGACACCTCGGCCAAGAAAAACCGAGAACAATGGCAGCCCTGACAAGCCTCATGACCCGCTTTTACGCGGGCGAAGATAGCTGGTTAGCCCGCAGTAGCACCAGCGACCCAAGCACATCCGAAGTCAGGGATGGCAATGGATAACCACGACGCAACAAAAACAAGCGTCGAAATAAAGAAGATAGCCCAGATAATACGATGGTAAACGCCGGATTCAGGGGCTCTCGACCAGGTCAGCGGAAAAAGCCTTTCAAAGGCAGCAGAGATGGACCGTCTGGCCTAAACAGGATTCTTGACAAACTATGTCAGATTCATGGCACCCCCGATAAACCTGCAAATCACACCCACAGACAATGTTGGGTCTTCAAGCAGGCCGGTAAGCTAAACGCCGAACACAAGGGAGGGGAGACACCAAGCGAAGACGAGGATGAACCTCGCCAGCAAAGCACTGGAGGATAGAAAAAATTCCCACCAGAGGTTAAAACAGTAAACATGATCCATGTGACGAAGAGGAGAAGCAAACATGCACTCCAAGACACACGCCCCATAGAGCCCGTCACCCCTAGGCCCAACCCCTAGTTGGCCTACCCGATCACTTTTGATCATGGGGATCACGCAACAAGCATCCAGCATGAAGGATTGGCTGCCTTGGTGTTAGACCCAATAATAAACGGATACCATCTCACACGAGTCCTCATGGACGGCGGCAGTGGTCTAAATCTGATATATCAGGACACAGTCTGCAAAATGGGGATAGACCCGACAAAAATAAGCCACAGTAATACTACCTTCAAGGGAGTAATACCAGGCCCAGAGGCCCACTGTACGGGCTCTCTATTACTAAAGGTTGTATTCAGTTCTCCCGACAACTTCCGAAGCAAAAAGTTAACTCTCTACATCGCTCCATTCCGAAGTGGCTATCAAGCACTACTCGGAAGAACGGCTTTCGCTCGTTTTAATGCTATACCGCATTACGCTTCTCTCAAGCTTAAGATGCCCGGTCCATGTGGCACCATCACAGTTAGTGGAAATACTGAGCGTTCTCTACGCGCGGAAGAATGTGCGGCGGCTTTAACAGCCGAGCACTAGACGGCCTCACCAACCAGAAAAAATGACAGGTCGTGAAGACCACGGACACGGTTAGACGAGTACGGAGCACCACTACATATACATGAGATTGGTTTACCCTCATAGATGGTATCAGGGGCTTCCCGCGTGTAATCAGGGCTAGTCCGGCTCAACTTGACTTATCTTGAATTTTAATGGTTTATTGATAATAACCAATTTTCTGGCACGACAACTTTCATCTAAAGTTCTTCTCTTTTATAGATGACAATCGTGCTACACCCGTCCAGGACACGGCACAACGGAGACATAGGCGCAGACGTGCAGCAGGGACCCGCTCAAAGGTTTCTTTTCAGATTAAGACCCTGCGTAAACCTTTTTTTACTGTCTCTTGTTCTTCACATCCTCCGGATACTCAATACAACCGAGAAGGATGCTGACGTTATTGGCATGTGGCCACGTCAGGATATTGCTCGTACCTGGACACTCGGGGTTTATTATTAAGGGCATTGTTCAACCCGGTATATGTTATAAAGACCGAATACCTTAGGGAGTGTTCGGTGTCGCGAGTTTGGCCTTATATGCATCAGCTCCGAATCATGTCTTTGGTCAAATGTTGGGTTTGCCCGGCTCCCATGTTTTGGTACCTTACGTTCCGCTATATCGGCTAAGGTAGCACTAGGAGAACTACTGTGATTGTGCCCTGGTTCATCCGGATGAGCACCTCAGTAGAGAAAGCCAAAAACTGTCTGTCATGATAAAGCGCGAGACTGGTCAACCGCTCGATGACTTAGAGGAATCTTCGGGATTCCTCCGCATTAACGAAGGGCCATTTCCCGGTCATGTACGTACACGCCCCGTATTCGGACGAGCGTGGAAGTACCAGGGGCTATATAGTAGTCCCATCGTCAAACTCCTATGGCTAAGTGAAAGTGTTAAAGCAATATAGTCCGATTGCCTCGTTCGCTGCGCTACCACCTCCTTCATGGACCAAGACATTGGATCAAGTGTGAATATGCGTTTTTGCGAACACCCCCGCATTATATGCGTGGGGGCTGAAGCCGACGACTTCAAACTTTCAGGTTATATACATATATACATAAACGACCGCACAGGAGGCATCATAATACTTTCAGGCAAAAGTATAAACACAGCCTTTATAATTCAATAAAACATTGTTTTTACAATGGGAGTACATGTCACTAGAACATAATATTCTTCGAGCACTGAGCTTCTATCGAAAGAGCGCCTTCAAGGACTTCTTAAAAGTAGTGCTCGGCAGCCACTCGGCCCACGACCGAACCCTGTGTTGCAATAGTGGTGGCCTCCATCTCTACCCAGTATGTCTTGACACGGGTAAGTGCCATCCGCGCACCCTCTATGCACGCCGACCTCTTCATAGCGTCGATGTGCGGCACAACACCAAGGAATTATTGCACTAAACTAAAGTAACTATTCGTCCTTGGCCCTCCCGGCCATAGATGATCCACAACAGACCTCATGGCAAGTCCAGACAACCTATGGAGCTCGTCCCACTCGGCCATTCGCTCATTCAACAGCAGCGGACGCACTGGAGCATGGAACTGTGACCAGAACAACTTTTCCACTTCACGATCTTTTTGATCCTTGAAGTACTCGGCCGCATCAGCAACACTTGCTGCCAAATCCACGTATGCGTCTGCAGAACTCCATAGTTGATCAAGAGGCGCATACTTCGGATCTCTGAACTTAGTCCGCAACAAAAAGGGCTTCCCCGCCACGATATCCGCAGCTTGATGCAGCTCCTCCTTCGTCGATCTGATTTTGGAGTGGGCTTCCTTGGCTGCTACCATGGCCTTCTCTAGGTCCGTTGCCTTCGCTCGGCTTTATTTTTCAAGAAGCTGCTAACGGTAAGCAGCATCTTTCAACTCAACGGCCATCTTGGCTATTCTTTCCTTGCTCTGGCAATGCATGGCCTGTTCAGCCCTCAGCTCTTCGACCGCCTTTAGAGCGGCCGCATCGCTATTCCTTGCTTGTTCCTTGGCTCGGGCAAGCTCCGCCCGAAGGGTCTCCACGGTGGCAGCTCCATCTGCAGTCACAACATATTAAAGATACCGGCATCATGCTCCTCTTACTATGTGTTGATCACCGGAGAAATCACTTACCATGTGCCTCGTCAAGCCGCTTGTTGACAAGCACGATGTCGGCATCTGCCGCATCAAGTTGCCGCTTTAGCTCGGCAAACTCATCAGTCCGGCTAGCCACCGAACCTTCATCCACCTGCACATAAAGGCAGTCTGGTTATTACTTGGGACTATGATCCTCTGTTTGCCGCCGTTTTCGATGGCAACCAGAGTCTCAGGGGCTACAATCTGCATAGGGCACACCTAACGTGTGCGGTACTATCAAAAACATACACAATTTCACATACCTCAAAGCCTTTCAGCAGACTCATAAAAGCTTCATGCAACCCGCTTTCGGCGGATGAAATCTTTTCAATTACCATACCCATTAGCGTACGATGCGCTTCTGAGATGGCCGCTTGCTCTAGAAGATCCTTCAGTGCGTCCGACTGCACACTGTACGGTTCCGGACTCTTTCTGTTGCTCTCTTTAGGAGCCGAATACTGAGCACTCCGGGTGGCCAAAGGATTACCCTTTGGCCTTGGCGGATCAGGAGAAGCCCTCCGCGACGACACTTCAGGGTCGCCCGCCTCATGAGGCGGGGTGGCAGGAGGAGGTGTTTCGCTCTCCATCATCTCCGGAAGAAGATCCCCCGAAGGCGAACTCTGTCGAGAAGGGCTACGATCCGAACTACAAGATATAAGCTTCGGTTATTGTCTTCAGAAGTAAGGTAGGATATTTTCACTATTAAGTACCTTTTAATTACTTACAGCTCGGTAGAGAGCTGATCCCCTTGCGAACATTGTGCGGCAAGAGTACCCTCCGAGGCAGGACCCTCTGGCGAAGATTTCTTCCCCCGTTTGAAAACCTTTGTTTTCGGGTCTTCAGAGGTGGTCCTCTTCCTTCCTCGGGGAGAGGGAATGTCAGATTCTTCTCCCTGGTTATCCTCCTTCACGGAGGCGCTAATTCCCCCGGTTTGGATGAGTAGTGAGTGAGGCCCGCTTTCAGCCTCTTTATTCCCCCCTTTATCTTCCCCTGAGGGCGCCTGATAAGGCGCCGGCTCGAGCATTCTATCTAGTACGGGATTGGCCAGGCCTTCGGGAAGGGGGGCCGAACACCTGATCATATTCGCCTTGGTTATCTAGTCCTGGTCAAAGAGCGACTTCTCAGAATGATGTCATGATAAATAAAAAGACAGCGTGTTCGGCCATGGGATTACTTACTTGGGTATCAGGGCGATTACAGCTCAGACCCGCATCTTCGGTGGTGTCCGGACACTTTATTTGGGGTCCGAAGAACAATTTGTACATCTCTTCAAGCGTCATGCCGAGGAAGTGCTGAATAGTTCGCGGTCCTTCTGGTTTGAACTCCCACATACGGAGGGGTCGATGTTTGCAAGGCGGGACCCGACAAACTAGCATAACTTGCATTACCGAGACCAGGCTGCCATCTCTCTCAAGGAGATCTTGGATGCGACTCTGCAATATCGGCACATCATTTACTAGCCCCCAGTTCAACCCCTTGTTGATCCACGACGTCAGTTGTGGTGGGGGGCCTGAGCGAAAGGCAGGGGCGGCTACCCACTTGGAACTCCGGGGAGCTGTGATATAAAACCACTCCCGCTGCCACAAACTAGACACCTACGGGAAGGAACCCTCTGGCCATGGAGCCTCAACGCTTTTGCTTATTATGACACCTCCGCACTCTGCGTGCCGCCCCTCGATCATCTTCGGCTTCACATTGAAGGTCTTGAGCCACAAGCCGAAGTGTGGGGTAATGCGGAGGAAGGCCTCACACACGATGATGAACGACGAGATGTGAAGGGGGGAATCCGGGGCCTGATGAAGCTATGTACTTAGGGTAGGGTCATGGATCTGTCCAACATACCCTCCCCAAGGACATCTCTACAAAGAATCAGAAGCAGTCGAAGAGAAACCATCATCCACTCGACTGTGAAGATGTGCTCACTCGACCACCTTGAAGACACTCGACCACCAGAAGATAAGAAACCCTCCACTCTGCAACGGTCAGGAATTAAACCATAGCTTTATGGGCATTTACAGCACTTTACTGCAGACGTTACCAGTAACGCCCCTCCTTTATGAGCATTGAACCTTGTGTAACAGAGGGGAGCTGGGGTCCTGGCGTACACTATATAAGCCACCCCCTCCTCTAGGACAGGGGTTCGCACTTTCTGTAATTCACACGCATATATTCAGTCGACCGCCTCCGGGCTCCGAGACGTAGGGTTGTTACATCCTCTGAGAAGGGCCTGAACTCGTAAAACTCATGTGTACAACTCCTCCATAGCTAGGATCTTGCCTCTACCTTCCTACCCCCCTATTCAATTGTCAGTCTTAGAACCACGACAGTTGGCGCCCACCGTGGGGCAGGTGTCTTAGCGACTTATTGGAGAAGTTGCAATTTTTCCGATCCCCTTCATCATGGTTCCAGGCGGAGGTTTGGCTGAGGGCCGCGAGATCCGTCTTGGAGCGCTTGTGTTTGTCGCCGACGACTCCGCTTGGCTTCAGGAGGCTCCACTCGATACCGACGCGCTCCCCGCCCGTGGGGCGATGCACTTTCGCGCGTGTGTCCGCGGCATCCTCCTGCGGCAACCGTCAACCCAGTATCAGTCGACCCCAGCAGCTTTCCCCCTCTCTGCGGCCCGCCGTAGCAAACGCTCCGGTCGGTCGAGGCTTCAGCGGTGGGTGAAGCATGCGGTGGCCCGCCAATCGGCCACCCCTCAAGTCGCGGCGATCGAGCCCGACGAATCTCTCTACGGCCTGTTCGATCTGTCGACTGGCTCCGTAGAGACCGCATCCGAGTGCGACAGCAGCGACCCAGCGGCGGAAGTCCTGATGGTCAATGGACCACGTAGTCCTCCTAGCTTCAATCGTGAAGACGAAGGCGACGGGAACGGCGATCCGTCGCGCGTTCACGAGGAGTACCACCCCGAACCCCTCTCCTCGCAGCAGAGGGAGGAACTTCGTCACCGGAACATGGATGCCTTGCATACTCCTATAGTTGGAGAAACCCCTGAGGCCCAGGCCTTGGAGCAGGAGCGCTTGGCCAACCTGGTTGAGCGCACTCGACTGGAGAACCTCCAGTGCGATCATCACCTCCAGCGCGCACTCGACGATCGCGCTCGACAACGTGCTCCTGAGTCAAGTCGACGCCAACTTTTTCCACCTCCGACTCAGGTATATCGAACCCCCATCCAGAATCTAGCAGCTGCTGTCCGGATAGCAGAGTCGATCCAACCTTCCCAATCAGAAGCTGGCCGAGGTCTGGTGCAGATCAGAACCCTGCTCCGGGCAGTGGGGGAGCAGAATATGGTCGTATCTCAGTCGCGGAATAGGACCCATAGCAGATCCGTGGTTGCAGACACAGTTCAGTCGGCCCATAGCCCAAGATCACCCCCGAGGCATGAAGGACGTGGAGATCGGCGTGATCAGTACAGGAGCCGAGAGAAATATGATCACCGAGCCGATCGCGATGATCGCCGTCGAGTGCCTACGCCTCCTCCAAGGAGTGGGTCATACCTGCCTCGGCAACATGAAGACAGACGCCCTCATAGTGTCGGACGAGGTATTCCAGTCGACCCCAGGGAGCCAGGCTTTGACGCGAGATCTATTCTCGTTCAGGGCTTGGTCGACAAAAACAGAGCTCACCGAGAGGGCCATGACAGAGATCCGCAAACCAGCAATAGGGCGCATGTCTCAGGTCCTGAGTGCTTCAGCGGAGCTATTAGAGCTGCGGTGATTCCCCCCAACTTCAGGTTGGCGACTGGAGTCGGTAAGTTCACCAGAGAGTCCAAGCCTGACACTTGGCTTGAAGACTACCGAGTGGCTGTCCAGATTGGTGGCGGCAATGATGAAGTGGCCATGAAACACCTTCCTCTGATGTTGGAGGGTTCGGCTAGAGCATGGCTGAATCAGTTAGCGCCTGGCAGCATCTATACTTGGGAAGATCTCGCTCGAGTGTTTGTCAGAACATTCGAGGGCACTTGCAAACGGCCGGCAGGTTTGACGGAATTACAGTGTTGTGTTCAGAAACCGAATGAAACTTTGAGGGATTATATCCAGAGATGGATCACCCTACACCACACGGTAGAAGATGTGTCGGATCATCAGGCAATTTGTGCCTTTAAGGAAGGCGTCAGGTATCGGGAGTTGAATATGAAATTCGGCCGGTCAGGAAATATGACTCTGGCTCAGATGATGGAAATTGCCACCAAGTATGCCAATGGTGAAGAAGAAGAGCGACTCCGGAGTGGCAAGCACAAAGCAGTCGCCCACGAAGCCGGAGGAGGAAACTCCGGTCGGAAATAGAAGCGCAAGGCCGAGCCAGCTGCTCCGGGTGAAGCCTTGGATGTGGTTCAAGGAAAGTTCAAGGGGAAGCCCAAAGGGCCGTGGAACCCCAAGAAAGTAAAAGATCAAGATGTAAATGACGTGTTGGATCTGCCGTGCCATATCCACACCAAAAGAGATGAAGGTGATTTCATTTACCCGAAGCACACCACTCGGCAGTGTCGGCTCCTAATCCAGCAGTTCCGAGAGAAACAACCCAAGGAAAAGGAGAAGGAAGCAGACAAGGCTGAGGATGAGGGAGAGGATGATGATGGTTATCCCCACGTGAATTCCACTCTGATGATTTTTGCTGACGTTGAGAGCAAAAGTCGATTGAAAGTAATCAACAGGGAAGTGAACATGGTCGCTCCGGTGACACCCAGTTACTTGAAGTGGTCACAGACTGCCATTACATTCGACCAGTCTGACCATCCAGCGCACATCGCCACCCCTGGGAGGCAAGCACTGGTGGTCGACCCGGTGGTCGAAGGCACTCGACTGACAAAGGTCCTGATGGACGGTGGCAGTGGCCTGAACATACTGTATGCTGAGACGTTGAAGGGAATGGGCATTCCGATGCCCAGACTCAGTGAAAGCCATATGAGTTTCCATGGGGTCATTCCAGGCAAAAAGGTTGCATCCCTCGGTCAGATTGCACTCGACGTGGTTTTTGGTGATTCCAAAAATTACCGCAAAGAAAAGTTGACGTTTGAAGTTGTGGATTTCCAGAGTGCTTATCATGCAATTCTGGGCAGGCTAGCTTATGCACGATTTATGGCTCGACCATGTTACGTGTACCTCAAACTGAAGATGCCTGGTCCCAGAGGAGTGATCACTATCTCTGGTAATCGGAAGAAGGCAGAAGAGTGCTTCCAGAAGGGCTCAAAGATCGCTGATGCCCAGATGGCCGTGGTAGAATTGCAAGAATACCAGAAAAATGCAGATCCAAGTGACTTGCTGCGAGCCAAGAAGCCAGCCACAGATTCAGCATTCCAGTCGTCTGGTGAAACGAAGTCGATTCACATTCACCCGACAGATCCCAATGCTGCTCCGACTCACATTTCAACCTCACTCGACTCCAAATAGGAAGAAGCGCTCATCCAGTTCCTCCATGAGAACTGGGACATCTTTGCATGGAAGCCTTCTGATATGCCGGGTGTTCCCAGGGGACTGGCTGAGCATCGTTTGCGAGTCGACCCGAAGGTGAAACCAGTCAAAGAGCATCTTCGACGGTCCGCCGTCCAGAAAAGAAAGGCAATCGGTGAAGAGGTGGTTCGGCTTTTGGTAGCTGAGTTTATCCGAGAGATTTACCACTCCGAGTGGTAGCCAATGTTGTCATGGTACCAAAGAAAGACGACTCACTTCACATGTGCATTGATTTCAAGCATATCAATCGGGCCTGCCCGAAAGATCACTTTCCTCTACCTCGCAACGATCAGATAGTCGACTCAACTGCAGGATGCGAGCATTTGTCCTTTTTGGACGCCTACTCCGGGTACCACCAGATCCGTCTGTACGGACCCGACGAGATAAAGACAGCTTTTATCACCCCGTTTGGGTGCTTCTGTTATGTCACAATGCCATTCGGTTTGAAGAATGCCGGAGCCACATTCATGCGGATGATTCAGAAGTGCCTGCTCACTCAGATCAGTCGGAATGTGGAAGCATACATGAATGACATTGTGGTCAAGTCACGTAAAGGTTCTGACCTACTGACTGACCTTGCTGAAACTTTCGCCAACCTCAGAAGGTATGATATCAAGCTCAATCCATCAAAGTGCATGTTTGGAGTTCCAGGCGGAAAGTTACTCGGTTTCCTCATTCCCGAACGAGGAATCGATGCTAACCAAGAGAAAGTAGGCGATATACTCCGAATGAAACGCGCTGTGCGTGTGCATGATGTCCAGAAGCTTACTGGTTGCTTGGCCGCCCTAAGTCGATTCATTTCTCGCCTCAGTGAAAAGGCGCTACCTATTTACCGACTGATGAAGAAATCAGATAAGTTCGAGTGGACCCCAGAAGCTGATGCACCATTTGCAGAGCTAAAAGCCCTGCTTTCCACCCAGCCGGTGCTTGCTGCTCCAATCAGCAAAGAGCCTCTACTGCTTTATATAGCAGCCACTGGACAAGTCGTCAGTACAGTACTTACGGTCGAGCGGGAAGAAGAAGGAAAAGCTTATAAAGTTCAACGCCCAGTTTATTATATTTCTGAAGTCCTGACCCCGTCAAAGCAGAGATATCCTCATTATCAGAAACTTGTCTATGGGATTTACATGACCACGAAGAAGGTTGCACACTATTTCTCGGATCACTCTGTTACAGTCGTCAGCGACGCTCCATTGTCAGAGATTCTGCACAACAGAGATGCAACTGGTCGAGTGGAAAAATGGGCGATTGAACTCCTTCCCTTGGATATCAAGTTTGAGGCAAAGAAAGCTATCAAGTCCCAAGCAATAGCAGATTTCGTCGCCGAGTGGATCGAACAGAAACTGCCGACTCAAGTTCACTCGGAGCACTGGACCATGTTCTTTCACGGATCCAAGATGCTGAATGGGTCTGGTGCTGGGGTAGTTCTGGTATCCCCCGAGGAGATAGGCTCAGATATGTCCTCCAGATTCACTTTGATTCCTCCAACAATGAAGCAGAATATGAAGCACTCCTGTATGGGTTGCACATGGCCATCTCACTCGGCGTCTGTCGCCTCATGGCCTATGGTGACTCAGATTTGGTAGTTAATCAAGTGATGAAGGAGTGGGACGTCAGAGGCCCAGCCATGACTGGTTACTGCAACACGGTGAGGAATCTTGAGAAGAAGTTTGAGGGGTTAGAGCTCCACCACATACCCTGACTGAAAAATCAAGCAGCCGATGACTTGGCAAAGATAGGTTCCAAGAGAGAAGCCATTCCTAGCAATGTGTTTTTGGAGCATATTCACACGCCGACAGTTCAGGAAGATCCTTTTACTGAAGAACCCCCGCAACCTAAGAGCGCCACAGATCCGACTGAAGTCGAGGTCCCGGCCGTGGTCGACCTAATCATGGAGGTTCTCGCCATTACTCCCGACTAGACAGTGCCCTACATTGCATACATCCTCAGGAAAGAACTCCCAGAGGATGAGGAAGAGGCTCGACAGATCGTCCGTCGATCCAAGGCCTTTACTATAATAAAAGGACAACTGTTTAGGGAAAGCGTGACTGGAGTCGGTCAGAAATGCATAACACCAGAAGAAGGTCGAATGATCCTCAATGACATCCACTCGGGGACCTGTGGTCACCATGCGTCCTCCCGGGCCATCGGGGCTAAAGCATACCGAGCTGGATTCTATTGGCCACGAGCAAATGAAATGGCGAAAGATATAGTCGACAGAGCGAAGGTTGCCAGTTTTACTCTAACATGTCTCACAAGCCAGTGTCAGCTCTGAAGACCATCCCCCTCATCTGGCCCTTTGCTGTTTGGGGACTGGATATGGTTGGACCACTGAGAACTGGCAAGAGCGGCTTCACTCACGTGCTCGTTGCAGTCGACAAGTTTACCAAATGGATCGAAGCTAAACCTATCAAGAACCTTGATGCTAGCACCGCTGTCAGTTTTATCACAGAATTGACATTCAGATATGGAGTTCCACACAACATCATCACGGACAATGGGTCGAACTTCCATTTTGATGAGTTCAGAGCTTTCTGTGCTTCTCAAGGCACTCGAGTCGACTATGCTTCGGTCGCTCACCCGTAGTCGAACGGACAAGCAGAAAGAGCCAATGGCTTAATTCTCAAAGGACTGAAACCCCGACTGATGCATGATCTCAAACACGCAGCAGGCGCTTGGGTTGATGAACTTTCGTCAGTCCTGTGGGGCTTGAGGACAACTCCTAATCGGTCGACCGGACGAACTCCTTTCTTCTTGGTTTACGGAGCCGAAGCTATTCTGCCAAGTGACCTGCTCCACAACGCACCCCGAGTCGAGCTCTTCTCCGAAGAGGAAGCAGAGCAGGCCCGGCAAGATTCAGTTGATCTCTTAGAGGAGGAAAGAGAGATGGCCTTGATCCGGTCGACCACTTATCAGCAAGACTTGCGTCGATTCCACGCCAGAAATGTGAAGGGTCGAGCCTTTCAAGAAGGAGATCTGGTTCTTCGAGTAGACCAACAAAAACCACACAAGCTCGCCCCGACTTGGGAAGGCCCCTTCATCGTCACCAAAGTTCTTCACAATGGAGCATACCATCTTTACAGTATTGAGCATCAGAAAGACGAGCCACGGGCTTGGAACGCGATGCTGCTCCGCCCCTTTTATACTTAAGCACTCATTCGAATAAAATGTAATAAGAAACACCTTTTGTAATTTGTTTATCAAAGACATGAGCTTACAATCCTCTCATTCGATTGTTGTGTTCTTATTTACTTCTGAAATCCCCCAGTGGGTGGGCTTAGTCACGAATCCGTTTCGCCTAAGTTCGAAAGAAAATCCTACTGAGTGGAGAACAATCCTCCCACTCGGGGGCTTGGCTGCAGTCCAGCACTCGCCTAAGCTCTCTCACTAGGAGGCTTAGCTGCAGTCCGGTACTCGCCTAAGTTTGAAAAAAATCCTACCGAGTGGAGAGCAATCCTCCCACTCGGGGGCTTAGCTGCAGTCCAGCACTCGCCTAAGTTCTCTCGCTAGGAGGCTTAGCTGCAGTCCGGTACTCTCCTAAGTTCCAAAAAATCCTACCGAGCGGAGAGCAATCCTCCCACCACTACTAGGAAAAGGGCTAAAGATAGGATTGACACTAATGGCGCACCAGAGAAGTGGTGCGCCACTACTATATACTAATGCCGCACCTGGTGGAGATACGCCATTAGTGTGGAAGACACTAATGGCGCACCAGGCAAAAGGTGCGCCACTAGTAAAACATTTTTTTTTTCATTTTTTCAAATATACTAATGGCGCATCCTGGCAAAGTGTGCCATTAGTAGTTAGAACTACTAATGGCGCACCAGCGACAGAGTGCGCCAGTAAATTTTATTTTATTTTACTTTTTGGCAAAAAAACATTCTAATGGCGCACCGCTGCTGGGTGCGCCATTAGTAAGCTTCCTCCCCCCCCCCCCACTCCACCTATTCCCCTCCCTCCCTTCCTCCCCACTCGACCTAACCGTACGCCCCCTCCGCCCCAAACGTACGCCGCCGCCGCGCCTGCACGCCCCCTCCATCCCCTGCCGCCGCCGCCCCGACCCCCGCCCCCGCGCCCCCACGCCCCCTCCGTCCCCTCCGTCCCCTGCCGCCGCCGCCCCGACCCCCGACCCCCGCGCCCCCACGCCCCCTTCGTCCCCTCCGTCCCCTGCCGTCCCCTGCCATCACCGCCCCATCCCCACCGATCTCCATCCGCCGACCATGGGAGCCGGCCAGGACCTGGAGGCCGGTGCCGGCGACGGCGGCGAGAAGAAGATGGCCCACTCCTCCTCCTCCGGCCCGCTCCCGCCGTCGGAGCCGCCGCACCTGCGGGGCCAGGACCCCGCCCAGTACCAGTACGGCACCTTCCACCCCCCTGCCCCCCACCCCGACGTTCGCGACCTGGCCGCCCCAGGTACAGTTCCTCGCATACTCTTGCTTACCTCCGATGCTTATGTTTGGTATGTTGTCATCCTCTGTGACCTCGTCATCCTCTGGTAATCAATCCATCCCTTCCAAAAGATAAAGATAAAATGGAAATATCAGAGGATATGCCTCTACCTGAAAATGTACCACTCTGTTGCACGATGGAGCTCAATGCATCAATCTGTACTAGCTCAACGCCTTAAGCTTTGCTTGTTAAATTTCTATGGCTGCTTGATTAGTTTTTGTGTGCTCTGCTGTGGGATCGAAAGTATGTCTAGAGGGGTGGTGATTAGACTACTTGACCAAGTAAAAACTTAACCTTTTCCCAATTTTAGTTCTTGACAAATTTTAGCTATTTTAGGACAAGTCAAGTAATCATCACACTATTCAAGCAAGCATGCAAAGAGTATATTGGCAGCATAAAGTAAAGCATGCAACTTGCAAGAATATAAAGGGAAGGGTTTGGAGATTTCAAACGCTATTGGAGACACGGATGTTTTTCCCGTGGTTCGGATAGGTGGTGCTATCCTACATCCACGTTGATGGAGACTTCAACCCACGAAGGGTAACGGTTGCGCGAGTCCACACAGGGCTCCACCCAAGGGCAACGGTTGCGCGAGTCCACGGAGGGCTCCACCCACGAAGGGTCCACGAAGAAGCAACCACCCACAAAGGGTCCACGAAGAAGCAACCTTGTCTATCCCACCATGGCCATCGCCCACGAAGGACTTGCCTCACTAGCGGTAGATCTTCACGAAGTAGGCGATCTCCTTGCCCTTACAAACTCCTTGGTTCACTCCACAATCTTGTCGGAGGCTCCCAAGTGACACCTAGCCAATCTAGGAGACACCACTCTCCAAGAAGTAACAAATGGTGTGTAGGTAATGAACTCCTTGCTCTTGTGCTTCAAATGATAGTCTCCCCAACACTCAACTCTCTCTCATAGGATTTGGATTTGGTGGAAAGAAGATTTGAGTGGAAAGCAACTTGGGAAGGCTAGAGATCAAGATTCATATGGTAGGAATGGAATGTCTTGATCTCAACACATGAGTAGGTGGTTCTCTCTCAGAACAAATGAGTTGGAATGATGTGTGTGTTCTGATGGCTCTCTTATGGAATGAGAAAGAGGTGGAGGGGTATATATAGCCTCCACACAAAATCCAACCGTTACATAGTTTTCCAATCTCGGTGGGACCGAATCATAAAACTCGGTCAGACCGAAAATGTAAACCTAGTGACCGTTAGGAATTTCGGTGGGACTGACATGCAACTCGGTAGGACCGATTCGGTTAGGGTTTGGGCATAACGTAATCTCGGTGAGACCGATTACACAAACTCGGTGAGACCGAATTTAGTAATTAGCTAACCAGAGAGTTGGTCAGGCAAACTCGGTGGGACCGATTTTCTCTTTCGGTGAGACCGAGTGGAACTCGGTGAGACCGAAAAGTTACAAAGGGGAAACACTGAGTTTACATTGCAATCTCGGTGGGACCAATTCGCTCTTTCGGTGGGACCGAAAAGTTACGAAAGGGAAACAGAGAGTTTGCAACCCCATCTCGGTGGGACCGAGAACCTTATCGGTAGAACCGAATTGCTAGGGTTTTGGCAGTGGCTAATGACAAGTGAAACTCGATGGCGCCGGATAGGAAAAATCAGTAGGACCGAGTTTGTCTTAGAGTTTAGGTCATATGTGGATATGGGAAAGTAGTTGAGGGTTTTGGAGCATATCACTAAGCACATGAAGCAAGAGGCTCATTAAGCAACACCTCATCCCTCCTTAATAGTATTGGCTTTTCCTATGGACTCAATGTGATCTTGGATCACTAAAATATGAAATGAAGAGTCTTGAGCTTTTGAGCTTTAGCCAATCCATTGTCCTTAGCATTTTGAGGGTTCCACTTTCACATCCATGGCGCACTACCATGTGGTGCGCCATTAGTATAGCAGACACTAGTGGCGCACCGTGAGCAAAACTAATGGCGCACTGCCTGGTGCGCCATTAGTAAAAATTACTAGTGGCGTGCTACTAATGGCGCACTGGTGATGCGCCATTAGTAGGCAAAACCGGTGCGCCATTAGTAGGACTTTTCCTAGTAGTGCACTCAGGGGCTTAGCTGCAGTCCAGCACTCGCCTAAGTTCTCTCACTAGGAGGCTTAGCTGCAGTTCGGTACTCGCCTAAGTTTGAAAAAACCCTACCAAGTGGAGAGCAATCCTCCCACTCGGGGGCTTAGCTGCAGTCCAGCACTCGCCTAAGTTCTCTCACTAGGAGGCTTAGTTCCAGTCCAGTACTCGCCTAAGTTTGAAAAAATCCTACCGAGTGGAGAGCAATCCTCCCACTCAGGGGCTTAGCTGCAGTCCAGCACTCGCCTAAGTTCTCTCACTAGGAGGCTTAGCTGCAGTCCGGTACTCGCCTAAGTTTGAAAAAATCCTACCGAGTGGAGAGCAATCCTCCCACTCGGGGGCTTAGCTGCAGTCCAGCACTCGTCTAAGTTCTCTCACTACGAGGCTTAGCTGCAGTCCGGTACTCGCCTAAGTTTGAAAAAATCCTACCGAGTGGAGAGCAATCCTCCCACTCAGGGTCTTAGCTGCAGTCCAGCACTCGCCTAAGTTCTCTCACTAGGAGGCTTAGCTGCAGTCCGGTACTCGCCTAAGTTTGAAAAAATCCTACCGAGTGGAGAGCAATCCTCCCACTCAGGGTCTTAGCTGCAGTCCAGCACTCGCCTAAGTTCTCTCACTAGGAGGCTTAGCTGCAGTCCGGTACTCGCCTAAGTTTGAAAAAATCCTACCGAGTGGAGAGCAATCCTCCCACTCGGGGGCTTAGCTGCAGTCCAGCACTCGTCTAAGTTCTCTCACTACGAGGCTTAGCTGCAGTCCGGTACTCGCCTAAGTTTGAAAAAATCCTACCGAGTGGAGAGCAATCCTCCCACTCGGGGGCTTAGCTGCAGTCCAGCACTCGCCTAAGTTCTCTCACTAGGAGGCTTAGCTGTAGTCCGGTACTCGCCTAAGTTTGAAAAAATACTACTGTATGGAGAGCAATCCTCCCACTCAGGGGCTTAGCTGCAGTCCAACACTTGCCTAAGTTCTCCCACTCGAGGGCTTAGCTGCAGTCCAATACTCGCCTAAGTTTGAAACATACCCCTATCAGCGAGGACAACGAGGTGCAGGTCGACTGCAACCTTCTCCTTCAGAGCTACGGCACAAGTACAACGTACGCTCCATCCCTATCCGCAAGGACGACGAGGTGCAGGTCGACTGCAACCTTCTCCTTCGGAGCTATAGCACAAGTACAACGTACGCTCCATCCCTATCCGCAAGGATGATGAGGTGCAGGTCGACTGCAACCTTCTCCTTCAGAGCTATGGCACAAGTACAACATACGCTCCATCCCTATCCGCAAGGCGACGAGGTGCAGGTCGACTGCAACCTTCTCCTTCGGAGCTACGGCACAAGTACAACGTGCGCTCCATCCCTATCCGCAAGGACGACGAAGCGTAGGTCAACTGGAGTCACCACTTCAGAGTTGCAACTCCAGCGCAAAGTCCATTCGAAGGCAAACGCAAGCACATTCGGAGATAAACCAAATTCGGATAAATCCTAAAAGTTCCGAGCAGCAAATTAAAAGTATTCGGGCATCAAGCCTGAAGGAGTTCAACGGTTACAGCAATCACTCGGCATTCCGAGGCAAATTTAAAGCAGGTTCAAGTTTCATAAGTTTGTTCACTCAGCTAGAGGAAGGCTGGCAGGCTCCGCGAATGAGTCCAGGTCGATCCCATCAGCGATCCGAGTGGCGGCAGCAATGAAATTCTCCATGAAGGACTGGAAGTCATGCTTATTGGTGTTGGCGACTTTGATCGCAGCCAGCTTGTCTTCACGAGCCTCCTTGCAATGAACTCGCACCAAGGACAGCGCCACGTCAGCACCACACCGGGCGGAGGATTTCTTCCATTCTTGCACTCGGTCAGGGATCTCGTTCAGTCGAGCCATCAGGGATTCTAGGTCATTTTTAAGCGTTACCCTCGGCAAAAGCGATGAGTCGATTCGAGAGACTACCTCCTTCAGGCGCACGAGGTAGCTTGTGGCGCTGGCGATATGAGACTCCAATCGGAGCACATTCATTGTAGTCTCATCACAGACTGGAGAAGCGATAGGGTCCAGACCCGTCTCGACCCTTCCAGTTTCCTCGTCGAAGTCTTGGCAGAATTCTGCAGCCAAAAATTAGTGAATCGACCGAGCAACATCTGATCACAAGCATCAACACAGTCGGTTAAAAGAAATACCTTCCAGCATGAGATAGAGCTTCTTGGCAAGAGTCCTCAAATAAGCTTCCGTGTCATTCCTCTTGCGGATCGCAGACTCCAACTTTTCATTCAAGACAACCTTGTCCTTCTTCAGAATGGTCACTTCGTGGTTAGCTTCATTAAGACAAGATTTTAGTTTGTTCACCTCCCCTTCCAGCGTTCCGATTGAAGCAAGCTTCTGGTCTGCGAGAACAGTTTTATCTTGAGCTGCTTTTTGCGTGGCGGCGAGGTCTGAGTCCTTCTTCTCCAAAGCCAACTTCATTTTCTCTACAAAAGAAGCAATCGAATCAAAGAAGAGATCAAAGAAATATATTGAAAGTCAGTCGACAGTCAGTTACCTTCCATACCAGCGGCTTCGCCTTGAGCTTTTTTCAGATTCTGCTGGGCCAATTCCAAGTCTAGGTTGAGTTGCCTCTGCTTCTCCTCAAGTTCAGCAAACATGGAAATAAGAGTACAAGACTTCTGCAGAAGGCAAAAGACGGATCAGTCGATAAGATCAAAGGTTGTTTACTTTCGAGTAAATAAAACCTAAAGAAGTTCACTTAGACCCCGGCCGACTGCACACACTCGACTGCGGTCTTAGGGGCTACACCCAGCGGGTGCACTTGGCGTGCCCCCGCTGACTAAGACCTAACTCGACCGGTCCGCCCAGACCAAAAAAAAGCTGTTCAGACCACAGTCAACTGCCAGCAGTCGACTGCGGTCTCGGGGACTACACCCAGTGGGTGCACTTGGCGTGCCCCCACCGGTTCATATCCTACTCAACCGGTCCTCCTGAGTCGAGTGTAAGAAAAAGATAGGAAAGTAGAACTCAGACCCCAATCGACTGCCAGCAGTCGACCACGCTCTCGGGGACTACACCCAGTGGGTGCACTTAGCATGCCCCCACCAGTTCAGATCCCACTCGCCCAGACCGAGTGGAAGAACGAAATTACCGAAAACAACAAAACACCCAGTGGGTGCTCTAATTCGACGCGAACAACAGGAGATTGTGTAGAAGAAGATTTTTCGGGTAACATATCCCCATAGAGCAAAAGCAGTCGAAAAGTCTACTCACCTGGACATTGGCCCGAAGAGCAGCTCTGGCGTCGTAGGCATCCTGGCTATTCTCATGTACTGTCTTCACCCGCTCCATCATCATGTCAGCTTGTCAGATGGCTTCCGCAGCCGCTTCCGACTGGTTGTCCGGGACGGGGTAGCTGGTGAAAAAGTGAGCAGACGACCCAGGTGCGGCGGCTTGGAGCTCCGTGGCATGGAGTTGGACGACTGAAGGAATCACAGGTGTAGTCGACGATGCGGGGTGATCACTCGACAAGGGTGCAGCGAAGGTCACAGAAGCCCTGCCCGCGTCTTCAGGTTGACGGACGGGAGGTGTTGTAGTTGGTTCTTGCCGAGACATCCTGCCAGCTGCTACCTTCTTGCTCTTCCTGGGCTTAAGAGCCACATCTTCATCGTCATCCGGAAGATCGATGACGTTGGGTGGAGCTGCAAGGCAGATCGTTCGACCCCAAGTGAACCACTAGAACGCAATCGACCAAGGAATCAAGAACAAAATCACAAGAGTTTATACCTGGGTTGGAGGTAACTGCATCTTCCATCTCCCCATCCCGGTACTAGAGAGAAGAGGTTCCTGACGTAGCAGCACTGCATAGACCCGCATTCAGTCGGTTACGTCCGGTTAATCGAGTCGATGAAAAAGACAAGTCAGATGATTACCCGAAGATAGTGGGGACGGTCACTTTGATCCTGGGCAAAGCCTTTGGCAGTTTGGAGGAGGTAGCTTTCGGTGCTTTCGGTGCTGGAGGCGGCACAACTTTGGACTGCTTGGGAGCCTTCTCAGTCGGCGTTGGAGAAGACGTCCTGGGACGCTTCGAAGACTGTCCAATCGGCGCGGCCACCAGGTCTGGAGCGCTCGCCGGGTCGTGAGCATGTTTGGATCTCCTCTCCCTGCGAGGGGGCGAGTCGACTTCCTCGTCATCAGTCGATTCGTCGCTCTCCTCGTCCTCCTCGGCATCCGAGTGTCCTTCGCCGCTCTCGCCCCCGCTCGCTTCTTCCTTGACGTCTTGCTCCTGCACTCCGTTGGGCATTGAGTACATGTCGATGAGGGCCTTTTATAAGGTCGTCCCCCGAGTGACTGACTGGTGGACCCAGACGATCTAAACAAATCCCGCAACAGTCGCGCGCGCAATGCGTGGCGAAAAAGGTGCCACGGGGATCGAGGAGACTTGCCTAATCCGTCCCGATAACCTCGGTTCCGTCCGTCTGGCGCACTTCCCAAAATTCGAATCCCGCGAAATCCGCGGAGAGAAGAGCAACCTGTCAGACTGAAGACAAACATCCTCTACATCATCATTCGGAATTCTATCGTGAAAATTCACTCGACAAAAACCAAGAATGGACCAAGGCGACTGAGAAAGGAGTCGACGTCGTCACCTCAACTCATTGTTCCAGAACAAGATATACTCATAGCACAAAGAATGGGTCGGAAGTGTTCCCAACTCCTTCCTCACTCAAACCCTGATCCATTCGGGGGCTAATGATGAAGCTATGTACTTAGGGTAGGGTCATGGATCTGTCCAACATACCCTCCCCAAGGACATCTCTATAAAGAATCAGAAGCAGTCAAAGAGAAACCATCATCCACTCGACCGTGAAGATGTGCTCACTCGACCACCTTGAAGACACTCGACCACTAGAAGATGAGAAGCCCTCCACTCTGCAACGGTCAGGACTTAAACCATAGCTTTATGGGCATTTACAGCACTTTACTGCAGACGTTACCAGTAACGCCCCTCCTTTATGAGCATTGAACCTTGTGTAACAGAGGGGAGCTGGGGTCCTGGCGTACTCTATATAAGCCACCCCCCTCCTCTGGGACAGGGGTTCGCACTTTCTGTAATTCACACGCATATATTCAGTCGACCGCCTCCAGGCTCCAAGATGTAGTGCTGTTACTTCCTCCGAGAAGGGCCTGAACTCGTAAAACTCGTGTGTACAACTCCTCCATAGCTAGGATCTTGCCTCTACCTTCCTACCCCCCCCCCCTATTCTACTGTCAGTCTTAGAACCACGACAGGGCCAGATCATGGAAATCCAGCCCATAATAGAACATGAGCCCCCTAACAAAGGGATCCAAAGTGAGGCCTAGCCCTCGGAGGAAGTGAGAGATGAACACAACACTCTCGTTGGGTTCGGGATTGGGGATGACCTGCCCTCGAGCGGGAAGCCTGTGCGAGATTTCGGCGGTCAGATACCTGGCTTCTCAGCTTCTTGATGTCCTCCTCTGTGATAGAGGAAGGCATCCACCGACCTTGGAGGTTGGATCCGGACATGGTTGAAGCTCCGAAGCGCTTGAACTGAGCCTTGGGTGTTGGAACTCGAGGCAGGGGAAGGATTCGATTGAGCACGAGAGGAAAAAAGGACAGGCCTTGGCCTCTTTATAAAGAGGGTGAATATCAAGCGTCCTCCTCGTGGCCGTTTTGGACTTGCCTAAAATCGAGGAGTCATACCAACGGGCACGAGTGGGTTGCCCACGTCCGTATTGATGAGAATCCCATAATAAGGGGGACACAATCTCTGCTTTGACAAGACGTGTCAGGAAAACCGCCTCGCGATATGTGCAGTGCTGGTTGAGAAAAACGGTTCGAATAAAGACCAGGCCATGACATGATGTCATGCTGTCAAGACGTGTCAGCGGATTAGATTTGTGGAAATATTATTCTCTCTACGGTGGTATGTGGAACTTGTTTTGCAGAACCGGACACTATCCTTGTGTTCAAAATCTTCTGTGGAGTATTCGGAGGAGGAACCCGCCTTGCAATGCCGAAGACAAAACTGCGCGCTGGACTCATTGTCATTGAAGCCTGGTTCAGGAGCTACTGAGGGAGTCCTGGATTAGGGGGTCTCCGGACAGCCGGACTATATCCTTTGGCCGGACTGTTGGACTATGAAGATACAAGATTGAAGACTTCGTCTCGTGTCCGGATGGGACTTCCCTTGGCGTAGAAGGAAAGCTTGGAAATATGGATATGTAGATCTCCTCCCTTGTAACCGACTCTGTGTAACCCTAGCCCCCTCCGGTGTCTATATAAACCGAAGGGTTTAGTCCGTATGACAACATACAATCATACCATAGGCTAGCTTCTAGGGTTTAGCCTCTACGATCCCGTGGTAGATCAACTCTTGTAATACTCATATCATCAAGAACAATCAAGCAGGACGTAGGGTATTACCTCCATCAAGAGGGCCCGAACCTGGGTAAACATCGTGTCCCCTGCCTCCTGTTACCATCCGCCTTAGACGCACAGTTCGGGACCCCCTACCCGAGATCTGCCGGTTTTGACACCGACACCTCCTTTTAATAGAGTACCGGACCAAAGCATTAACACTTAGTGAATACATGAACTCTTCAAACTACGGTCATCACCGGTAAGTATCCCGATTATTGTCACTTCGGGGTTAACGGATCATAACACATAATAGGTGACTATAGACTTGCAAGATAGGATTAAGAACTCACATATATTCATGAAAATATAATAGGTTCAGATCTGAAATAATGGCACTCGGGCTCTAGTGACAAGCATTAAGCATAGCAAAGTCATAGCAACATCAATCTCAGAACATAATGGATACTAGGGATCAAACCCTAACAAAACTAACTCGATTACATGATAAATCTCATCCAACCCATCACCGTCCAGTAAGCCTACGATGGAATTACTCACGCGTGGCGGTGAGCATTATGAAATTGGTGATGGACGAAGGTTGATGATGACGATGGCGATGGATTCCCCTCTCTGGAGCCCCGAATGAACTCCAGATCAGCCCTCCCGAGAGAGATTAGGGCTTGGCAGCGGCTCCGTATCGTAAAACGCGATGAATCTTTCTCTCTGATTTTTTTCTCCCTGAACGTGAATATATATAGTTGAAGTTGAGGTCGGTGGAGCACCAGGGGGCCCACGAGGCAGGGGGAGCGCCCCCCACCCTCGTGGATAGGGTGTGGCCCCCCTGGCCTTGATTCTTTCGCCAGTATTTTTTATATATTCCAAAAATATTCTCCGTTGATTTTCAGGTAATCCCGAGAACTTTTATTTCCGCACAAAAATAACACCATGGCAATTCTGCTGAAAACAGCGTTAGTCCGGGTTAGTTTCATTCAAATCATGCAAATTAGAGTCCAAAACAAGGGCAAAAGTGTTTGGAAAAGTAGATACGATGGAGACGTATCAGTCTACAAACCTCGAGCTTGGGGGCCAATAAGAGAAACAACGATGTTTAGTAGGTAACAAGCATTGCACCATATTAACTTTAGGTGGTTACATTTAGTTGTATATTTAGTGACGATAAAAAAAGTCAGAAAATATGTGTCATTTGACAACACTGACATCAAATGCATCTATCATCCAGAAAATTTGCAAATATAAATCTAATCTACACAAAAATAATCGTTTAAGACAAAGTTTACCATTAATATTATTTGTACCATGATTAGTGTGTAAAGATACCATCAGCTACATAATGTGTCCTTTTTGTATCGATTTGTAGCTTTTTTGAAAAGGAGGATAACCTCCAGCCTCTGCATCAGAGTGATGCATGCAGCCATATATTATTAAGAAAAAAGTCCATTTTACTACCATTAAGAAACTCGGTGGTTCACATAGCCCCTGCTGTTTTTTTTGTTCCTTTACACCCCTCAACAATACCATACCGGTCAAAAAACATCCCTGAGTGATTTGCCCCGATCGGATGCTAACGCGTACATGGTAAATGGTGGTATTTGACCTACAATGGGTCCCTCCCTCCTAGCCACTCTCACTGACTATTGGGTCCGGTCAACGTTGACTATGCCAGTCAAATATGACACATGGGGCCCACATCTCGGTTGCACAGAAACTAACAGGGGATTTATTTAGCCCTAACTACATCATTAAAAGCAGGGGACCCACATGTCATTGTCTCGAACTAACCTTAATCAACCTAAACTAATGACGCCACATGTCGGCACAGCCTGGGTTAACTGCCGGCGACCTCAAATCACGGTGATGCTCCTCTGGAGGCCATGATGGCGGTGTTGGAGGCTACCAGGGCATAGATTGCGCTCTCGCGCATCCATGGTTGGTCGTAGGAGAATGTGGGATGATCGGAAGTAGGCTACCGACGGAGCTGAGCGGCGACAGAGGCACGGCTTTGACGACGTCGGTGTTACGACACGAACCCAAGTGAACTAGGTAGTAGGGCGGAATCTATGGACCTATGGGGGCATGGGAGGTAGCATAACGACGCAAGGGGAGCTCGCCAACGAGGAGCATGACGACCAGGGCGAACGGCGGCGCTGAGCTCGCGTGGGTGATGACTACAACATGAGTTCGAGCTCTAAAGGAGAGGGAAAACTAAGAGAAGCTCACCGGGAGTCTAACGATGGCGAAGGCTAGGTCGGGGATCATCTATGTGCGGCAAATCATTCGTCGGCGTCCGGTGGCCACAATCAGAGAAGACAACCCGATTGGGTCGAGTTCGGGCGTATGGGATTGAATCCTTCAGTGCAGAGGACCGACGTGAGATTTTGGAGGCTCTGGACATGGTGGTTTGGTGAGGGGTGGACGGTGGCTACGTCGACAGCTGGCGGTGCTCTGGGATGCTCAAATTTGAGAGAGGCAAGGAAAGAATGAGACACGATGCTCTAGTTCAGCCCCAGCCCGACGTACTGGTTGTTGTTGGCGACCCCCGGCTCCCCGCACCTGTCGCCGCCGGTGGCTAAGCCACATGCATCGCCGGCTGGAGAGGCCCGAGGCTACACAGGGAAGGGGGAGGAAACCCCCCAGTCAACAAAATAGCCTTGACCGAGTCCAACTCAGCAAAACCACCTGACCAAATCCACTTTGGGTGAGTATTGAACGATATTGGTTTTATTCAGGGGTTAAGTGAACCATTTTGGACTCCAGGGAGTTATGTGAACCATCGACTTTCTTCAGGATAGTAAAATGGACTTATTATTATTAATAATAATAATGCAAAATCCAGCATCCGAACAACCTCGGCCCGAAAATAAAGCGGAAAACTAACCTTGAAGCCGCATACCTCGCGACAGTAACTCCCCCAGATAGCAACTAACCCTATGTTACAAGACATACCAGAAACAAAAAATACACAACTCCTAGGTTACGCTTTCAAGAAGGAATCACCGCACGTGCACCAATGATGGCGAGTCCACCACAAGGTTGAACTCCGGATTCTCATCCCCAAAGCCAAACTTCAATCCACCACCTTCAGTAAGGATACGACGCATGCGCGCATCGACATAGCCCAATCAGAGATCTTGTGTTTTCACCGGAGTGCATAAACTCGTCGTTTGAAGGCCGTCTGTACTGTCCGCCCTTATTCGTGTACCAATGCCTCGATAGCCGAATACCTCTCGAGAGGACAAAGGAAGACAAAGACGTCCCATATCGCTTGCCTCCCACTATTGTCGCACCACCTTCGACCCAACAAGAACATACTAAACATGGCACCTCCGCCGGAGCCACCATGCATAGCTCAAACTACAATTTCAAAAATCCTGTCATGATAGACCATGAGGTGTCTGTATTAACATAAAAAATCTTGACCTTTTAAGTTCTTAGATTATCATATTGTACTTCTCCACCTAACATGTACTCTCCCGTTTCAAGTTAATTGAAGTTTTAGGTTTGTTCTAAGTCAAACTTGTTTATTTGTCAAAAGAAAGTCAAACTTGTTTAAGATGACCAAGTTTATAGAAAAATGCTTTGAGAGCACAATGGAAAATTATTTTATGAAGAATCTAAAAACTAATCTGATATTCTAGATGTTGGTATATTTTTCTTTCGACTTGGTCAAGCATAAGCAAGTTTGACTTAGGATAAAGGTAGAACTTCGATTAATTTTGAACAGAGATTGCCAAAACTTCCTTCTAACATACTTTTCCTTACATATATTATATCCATATTTTTTTATGAACTACCAACATGTTTGCACTCTCATACGTTTCAAGGGAGATATTTTCTCCTCTTAGCAAAAGCAAGACTTTCGTAGGTTCTCCCAGTTCTCTTACTCTTTATCTCGCACTCTCTAAAAGCATGGTAGAAATTTTTCACACGATTTCCCTTGAACAGCTATCCTTTTCACGTGGGAACATATTTTCACTTTCCTTTTCTATGAGAGGGGAAGCATTAAGTATGCTCACTTTATGTTGCTTTGTGAACTATAGTACTAATTTTCTACCACCATATTTTTCGAGAGAGATATTTTCCCCTGTGAGAAAAGATAGATATGTGCTCCAGAATCTTCTCCTCTTCAACGAGCTTTTTCCCGGTGTCTAAAAGCAGGGCAGACAATTTGACGTAGTTTCTCTTGATCAAATATCCTTTTCAAGAGGGAACACAATTTAACCTTTCTTTTCTTTGAGAGGGAAGCATTAGGTATGTTCACTTTATACTCCTTACGTCTTATAATATGAACTTGCCTGCCGATTGCAGGGACGCAGTGTAAAATAAATAAACAAAATGGATAAGCACGGATGTGTACTTCACGGTGGAAAGCTAGGCGCCGTCAACAAAAGAAAAAACGAATGGTGGAAAGCTACGGAAGTATGATGGCTCAAGCATACGTGGAAAGATTCGCTCTCTAGAAAGAGGCATATGCATACTGAAAATGATGTTTTCCTGGATTCTTTTAATGGCAACGGTTGATTTCCTAGAGGCACTTTGCATGCACGAGGAAAATTAAACTAAGTTCAGTCATGCACGAATAATCACACAAAGCTTTCCCGCCCAAAAAAATAACAAAAAATGTTACTTTTACTTGTATACGCAGTGGAGCAAAGTCTCATATTTTGACTCGTATGTGTACTTCAATTCACACAAGTTGACAAACCGGAATTCTTGAGGTCACAGTTGCATGAGTATTCAACCAGTAGGTAAACTGCTGAGCAAGAAGTTCTTCCCAACCAGCAAGCCTTTCAGAAAACACACGAAATGAGCCGAAAAACAAGTGCGACCTACTCCGACAGAGAGTACACTGGGAGTCCAACAAAATCGATATAATGTCCTAAGATCTACAGTAGATACGATGACACATGGAGAGGCGATAAAAATCCCCAAATGCGTAGTAGATTAAGTCCATCCGCACATATATAACCGTCAGATTTACATGTGGGGGAGAGACATGTATCGATCCGAGGAGAGAATCTGAAACTTTTTGCCTCTGCAAGCCATGGGGTTGGTGAGATTTACAGGTCAGATGCAGGGATGCAACAGCCCCTAGGATCTCGATGCGATGACGCACGGGGAGGCGACGAAAATCCCAAAATCAAAATGCATCGATCAATTCAATGCAAGATCTGTGTACATACATGTAACTGTCAGATTTACACGTGGACGGGATACGTTTCCTGGGAGAGAATCTGAGGTCGGTACTACACGAAGCTTTTTCTGTCTGCAAGTCATGAGGTTGGTGAGAGCAAGCAGGCGCTGCCAGAGGAAAAGATTGGCACCGAGAGTTTCTGTGGGCAGAGCTATTCTTCCTGGAAAAGAGAGCTTTGTAGGCAGAATTCATAGGTGCCACGTTAAGATCAAAAGCTTCTTTTTTGCTGCCTAGGTTCGCCGGGAATCTTTAATCCTAGCTAGCTAGCTACTACTGAATTTTACAGGATTCTAGAATTAGCCAGCGGCAAGAACCCGAATTTGTTCCCTCTCCTGGCCGACTAATCTGGGGACCTACATTTTGTAGTGGGATTTATGGATCCGGTGCTGTTTTGTTGGGAAACTTTAAGCGCCTGACCTGCATCGAACCTGTGGTTGAGTATCTTGGTCTGGGATTATTGTCCTTAACCTCCTTATGTTGGCCAACCAACCATTCTGCAGTTCCAGGAGCATGGCCATCAATTCGCATGGTTGAGACGGGTGAATCACTTGTACCGGAAGTTTACTTCGACAGTGACGGGTTCCAACCTCTGCCCTCAATGGTACAGGCAAACTTTTCCAGCTCTTGAAGGGGCCATGGTTAAAATGGGCCATTTTGGCTGGTAGCTACATGGACTTTCCCACAACCATTCATTGATGCTTAATAGTGCTGCAATTTACATGTATCTAACTTGAATGTTTTCGATATAGATATAATATGTTTTTACTCCTTCAACCTTTTTCGAGAAACGCGTGTAACTTTATTCATACTTACAACTATTCAACCCTCGCTCCCGTGCGGCCGCGCCGGGCCGCACCGGGGCGCCCCTGCCAGCCATCTCTAGACCTTCTCCATGCCAAGCCCCCCCCCCCCCCCCCCCCGCCCCCGTTGCCGCCAGGAGTGTCGCCGGGCAAAGTCCGTGTGGCGTGGCGGCGGCGGATCTCCCAGGCCAAAGTTTAGGATCGCGGCAGCGGCGCTCGCTCCGGCCATTCAGAGGTAGTGACGTGGGGTGGCGACGACAACCAGGATCGGCGAGTTTGCGGCGGCAGACGGCGTTGGTTGGGCCTGATCTGGATTCAGATGAGTTCGAACAGGTCATGACCCAGGTTGCAGTCCCTGCTGCGTTTCTCGACTCCGACGACGGCACACAGGCTCCTGGGTTCATCCCTCAGCACGAGGAAGCCGGGGGCTCAGGCCCTGGGCATGGCGGTGGTGGCCTCCTCCTCCGCCAAAGGTGGTTGGCCGGCTGGTTGTGGCAGATCCTTCGATCTCAGGGCTAGTCCTGGTGACGAGTTGGGGAGGTGTGGTTGCCGGTGAAAACCGAGCTCCGACTACGGTCATGGCAGGCGATGCAGCGTCTACACGTCGTTACTTTGTTGAAGGCATCACCATTGCAACCACCTTCTATCCCACTTGCGCTGCTTTGGGGAAACCCCGGATCTGGGTATCCCGGATCAGATGATGGTGGCGCCCTCAGCGTCGCTCTCCCTCATGAGGGCATTGTTTTGGAGCAGCTGTTGGACGGAGGATGCAAGGAGTGGAGTGGTGTGCATCTACCGCATTGACGATGGTGAGACTCGGCGGTGTGGCGCAGCGGGGTCTCAGTGACAAACCTGTGATGATGGACACGCGCATGGAGGTGGTGTTGTCTGGCGTCGACGACAGGCGTGACAAGGTCAATGCATCAGTACCTGCTCTGGAGATGGATCGGTGGAAGACAGTGGTGGCGGCTTCTACAGTGTATGCATGCGGTGACCACTGAAAGTGCGCCAGACTGGTATATACCCCCGGCAATGCGGCTTGGTTAGGGCCTCCGGCTTTAGATGTTGGTCTTTGGTATGAGGTCTGGGTATGCGGCTCAGACAATCTGCATCATTTTATCAAGTTGATAGGAGTAGCGACGAATGTTGCCGAGATGATGGCTTCAGACTTATTAATGTATTACTTTGTAAGGTCTTAGTGAATAATTAATAAAATGATTGCATGCATCACCCTGATGCAGGGGTCATCCTCCTTTAAAAAATAGATACAGTGCATTGGATTCAGGAATCAAGAAATTATGGAGTAACTCTCAATACTAAGAATTATAAAGAAATCTTTTGGAGGCATCATCTCGGTGGTATCTATGCATGCAAATGACATGATCAATAAAGTACATAGTCTCACAAAACTATTATGTTTTATTTTCCAAAACAGATGCATAAGATTTGCGTCATCCATTAGTTGAGAAATAAGTTCGAGTGTTTGGCCCAAAGGCCGGATCCCAATATTACAAAGCAGGTACTCTCACAACATGATTTCACTCATGTAAGTGCATGTACCTATCAGTCAGAGCTCTGTCAACTCCGTCCCAACGAACGAATTCGAGAAGGATCGAAGCCCGAAAGATTAGCTTGAAGATGAAGCTCCAGTCCGATGTAGCCACACAAATAGACATTTCACGTGAGGGAAAGGAAACGATCATTGGCCAACCAACCATTCTACAGTTCAAAAAGAATGACCTTTCAATTCGCCTGGTTGAGACGGATGAATCACTTGTACCTCAAGTTTTGGTGACAGATTCCAACCTTTGCTCTCAATGGTAAAGATCCCCCCGCCCCAACTTTTGAAGGGGCCATGGTTGGTTAAAATGAGCTAGTTTGGTTGTTCAGTACATGTACCTTAGCTTAGCTTATGGTCACGACCACATTCCTTGATGCTTAATGCTGCATTTTTCACGTATTTAACTAGGTACTCCCCAATTTTTCCCTTTTTGATGCCTTGCAATTTTTATGTTCGGATTTCTCTTGAGCCTGCTTGCAATTTTTATTTTCTTCAAACGTGTTCTCGTAAGTTGTAAGGCCCATACTTGTACTTGTTATTTGGCTTTCTAATCTGGCCTGTTGATAACAAACGTCGACTCTTAAGCTCAGGTCCATTCATGTCGAGCCAATAACGCGCAGCTGCCGTCGACGAGCTTCCGCGGTTTCGCGTAGTTTTACGACGAGCCATCTTGGCTAGACACACGCACGGCCCAAACGTCTCACATCTTTCTGTGACCCATGACGTTGTCTGATCGAAAAGGAAAAGAAGGAAAGGTGGGACGTTGTTGTCCGGGGCGTACGGTCGAATGGACCGGCCGGGCGTTTGTACGTATCCTCCCAACCAAACAGCCAACTGTGTGCAGTACACCTCGAGTTCGACAGCACGTGAGAGCCACCCTGAAACAAAGGCGTCGACCTATACATACCGTGAGACGGACCAAAGTAAAATCCGATCGGTCTCATGCATCTGCCAGAACAACGCCGCGTCCATGAACCCGGCCTTTTTCACTGTTTTGACCTTCTCAGCAAATTTTAACACAAAATAAACTTCTTCGAAAACTATTTCATGATTTGACCTTTTTGATAACGCCACAAGTCGCGGCGTTTCTTCTCTCTTTAAAAACACCGACCTAGCTAGCGTTGCACCCCTACATAAATAAGTGGCAAATGTAAAAAGCTACTTGCAACGCCACCAACATTGGCATTTCATAGTTGGGCACCAACGCCACACCCTTTGGCGTTTCCAGAAACGCCAGACGTTTAGGCGTTTCTGCACTGCCATGTAGCGCCTCGACCAGGTCAGCAACACGAGCTAGTTTGGCGTTTCATATAGTGCAGCAACGCCACGACCCGTGGCATTTCTGAAAAGGGTCAAATTGTGAAATAGTTTTGTACAGAGTTCATTTTGTGCTAAGATTTGCTGAGAAGGTCAAAACAGTGAAAAAGGCCCATGAACCCATGATTCATTACGTACGTACTTCCTTCGTAAAAAAATATAAAAGCATTTACCTCCCATTACCTATGTACTGGCTTTGCAAAGAAATATAAAAGCGTTTAGAGAAAGTACGTACGGAGGGAGTACATATTTAATGGATCATGGATTCACGTACGCGTACGTAGGCCCGAACCCCCACCGGCATCGTACGTACCACGGTTGCCAGGAGTGATTGCCTGGGAGGCTGGGACTGGGAGTCGTAACGGAACGATGAACGGCACTGTCAGCGATGAGTCGTAGGAGCAGCAGAGAGCCATGACGTGGCCCAAGGTTTGGCTACGGTCACATCACCGGCTGGGACCCGGCGCGGATGTAGATGTATCTAGATGTATTTTAGTTCTACGTACATTCATTTCTGCGACAAGTAATTAGAAACGGAGGAAGTACGTGCGTCCGTGCCGAGGGCTAGGGCAACGCTGACGTTGATGTTGACGTTGACGCGCGCGCGTTGGGGAGTCGGAGCCGGAGCCGGAGCCAACGTGAGAACAATCTCGCTCTCTCTCTCTTGGAGGGAAAATTCTCATTTTTGGTTCCGCTATGGTCTTGATCCACACGTTTGTGTGGGTGTAGGTGTAGGTTTTCGACTTGATTTTCTTTTGCGAGAAGGTTTTCGACTTGATTAACCAGCTAGGTGCACTCACAAGTCTAGCTAGTAGCTAGGAGTACGACTCTGATAAAAATCCGAGTTGCCAACGCCAGCAAGCATGAGCCGTACGTGCATGCATGGCCGCCATACACGTACCCACGTACTCCTACTCCCGTCTACCGGTGTACTAGTAGCGCGCTTACTTGGCCGGCAACATAGGCCGGCTAGCCGGTGTGAATTTCCGTGCCCCTGCCGACCTATATATGCATAAAAAACAAGGTCATCTTCACGTGTGGATATATACGGGCGATTTGTCTGTATCATGACCGACGTGGACGTTTACGTGCTGGCGTGCTCCGCTGCTCTTCCGGGTTTTGTTAAGCCAATTCTCTCCCAAATACATGGAGTTTTCGCGGTAGTATAGTGTAGTATTGATTGAGACCGATGCTTATGAGTGGACCTGTAGGGATGATACATATGGACACATGGGACAAGTTTTGCAGGTGAGCTGTTTCTTCTGTATAACTGTGACGGAACGGTATCTCTCTTGCGATCTTCAAACCCATTTAGCTCAAATTTGCCTAGACTGCACTGCCGGAATAAGCCTAGTCTTGGGAGGGAAACGGTTGGGTTGGGCCAAAGACATGGAAGTGGTACGCATCACACAAGCCGTTGCTTAATCCGGTAACGGCACTCGTCAATTTTGCTGTCACGGGAGTGCAACACTTGGCTTTAATTTCAGCTTAAGTTGCGCCGCCGGAATAAGCTCATTCCCGCGACGGAAACGATATCGTGCCGTCACACTCGCAGCATGCGGATTGGCCGTGTTGCTTAGTTCGGTACTAGCATGGTTTAAATCAAGCTAACCCACACCACACCCATCAATTCAGTAAGTCATCACGCATCGCAGTCATAGATTAAACAGATTCAGGTCTCATGCATGGTCATGGGCGGCACAGTACTCGTCGATCATCGTCGTGGAGTCACGGTCATGTAAGATGTAATTACGGCGGATCACTGTCAGGAGAGAGCCAGTGCACCAGGAGACTGCTACTCCACATAATCGAGTTATTCAGATCAGTAGGAGTAATAATGCATGCATGATGGAGTCTCAATAATCAGTCACCAGCAGTTGTAATGACGCCAGCTGCCTGGCGCCGGGGCGTTGGCCCAACCCGAACAGTGGACAAACTCGTCGAAAATCATTCAAGATGGGTACGTGTCACCGTGTACGGTCACGATACGTGTCTCCCTGACCGGAGCTGAAGGGCCATATCCATCCGATCCGATCATTCATAACGGAATCATGCATGTGTTCCTCCTAAGATGGAAAACTGAATCGTCATTCATCTATTATGTTGATGCGAATGCTTGCTAGGTGGAATTGATTACTTTCTGGCTGCCCCGATCTGAAGTTCTGAGCTGAGCCTGTGTGACTACGACTGGCCAGGATACGGTATCGAGCCGTCGCTTGCTCGGCCAGAGGATCGAGATCGATCGACGATCTGTTTGTTGGCGCAAGGCCGGCCGGCCGGACGAGGAGAAGAAGTCGAAACGCATCACTTCGGAGCTCGGAGCTGGGTTCGTCTCCCCGGCCGGCCCCGAGTCTATCTGTCTGTCTGTCTGTCCATCGCTTGCTGTGCTGTACTCTGACAGGTGCTGCACTGCAGGCAACCTCACTGATTGCCGACTCGTAGGTACTAGCGACGACCGGCTCGTCGTGGAGAAAGCGACCGAGCGGTCCTGTACAGCGGACGGGCACGCGTCCTCGCGGCCATGCGTCGAGCACAGTGTCGCGGAGCGCGACCGAGCCGGAAACCCGGAGGGGAGGGGGCCTTCCTACCTTTGGCAATGCCGTCGGGTCAGGGTGGACGCACGCAGCGTTGCGCACGCGTGGTCCGCGCACCTTCTCGCGTCGCCGTTGCGGAGAGTGCCTGCCATGCGACGTTTCTCGCCGACGCCGGCCGGGGCGGGACGGGACGGGGTGACTGGGACGTGCGCTTTCCGTCGGCCGACGGCGGGTTCGCGGCTCCCACGCGGCCGCGCCGTGTGGTGTGTGGCGGCTCGCTCCCGCTTCAACCCAACTGCCGGGTGGATGTCAGAGTTGCGAAAATGCTGATCGGTTATATATTTTTTGAGACAAATTATCTTTTTTTTGAGACAATTGAGACAAATTATCTTTTTTTAGACAAACTCATAAAGCTTTTATTCACCCGTCACAATATTTACGAGGACGAAATTCAAATTTCATGGGTGACTTAACCAGACATGGCGGCCAAAACCCAGAGATAATGCATGCTTTGCTAATTTGTGAGCCTCAACATTTGAGGTTTTAAATTCATGATTAATTAAACAAGAAGAAAAAACTCTAGAGCGGTCTATGGGCTCACTGCTCGCATGCGGCCCACAGCTTTCACACCTCCACGAGATATTTCTCTCTTTCTCGGCCCACGGCGAAGCTCGTCATCTCCTTGCTAGCCGGTACCAGCCATTCCCGCGAGCTCCCACCTCTGGACATGGACGCCGTCCGCTCCCTCCTCCTAGGCGGCGGCCTCACTGTCTCCACCGCCACCGGCGCCACGGCCCAGGCCACCTCTATCCCACACATCTCCCCTTGTTCTCTTCCTTGGGCCACTCGCCGCCGCTTCCACCGCCTCGCCGCGGCCGCGTCACCTCACTCGCCGCTCCCCGCCTCTTCTACCCGCCCGCGTTGCTCCAGGTGGGTGGTGGTCATGGACGACCCGCCTGAGCCGGAGGGCGGGGGCGAGGTGTCCCGCGCGGAGGCCGTCGACTACTACGTTGCCACACTGGCCAGAGTGTTGGGAAGGTGACTCTACTACTTTTCCCTTCTGTATCCACTGGTAGTAGGTAGATTATCTCTTGTTTTTACTGCAATCTCTGATACCACCCAAAAAAACGTATGCAGTGAGCAGGAGGCGCAGATGTGCATATATGACGCGTCGTGGGACAGGAACTACGAATTCTGCTGCGAGATCGATGAGGAAGCGTCGAAGAAGCTTGCAAGTATGTTGTTGAATGGCTATGTCTGTGCAGAGCAATTGGCTATTTTTTTCAATGGAAGCTCCAATTCTAGGGCGATAGTTGCTTTCAGTTAATAGCGTAGCAGTCGATTCTGCTGGATTGTGATGAAAATAGAGTAACGCAAGTGACAATTGTACAAGTTTGATGATGACTGGAGTCGTTGCTTACTGTTCCATTCTCTGAATAATTCAGAATTGTGTATGTTGTAGTAGACATCAAACATGTGGTGGTAGTATGGTAGTAGACTAGTACACTTTGACCAATTTTATAGTGTCAGATTTTGTCATACGTATGACTGATTCACCGGGAAAGGAGCAACTTTGAATAACGAACGGGTAGTACTCATGAAAGCATCTTGCTCATGAAAGCAAATCTTGAAGTATACATGCTTTGGACTTGTATATGTTATCTTATGATCTTTCAAATTTGCAGAGATGCCTGGGGTATTAGCTGTTAGGATGGTTAAGGGTGATGTGCCAGAGAAGGATAATCTCAGCTCGAGCCTCTCACCAGTTAACCTTGGAAGCTTCAGTGATGCTGCTTGTAACAACTCTTCTAGCGAGAAAAGTGAGTTTTGGCTTGTCCGAATGGAGAAGCCCGGGGTTGAAGTTGTGACAAAAGCACAAATGGTAGACCACTATACCCAGATCCTAGTGAAAGTATTGGGGAAGTATGTAGAGTATCATTGGCCACCTACTTAATACTTTGCTATATATGTGCCTATGAGTGATACAAATAATTGTTTATTTTCAACTTCCTAGTGAAAAGGATGCACAAGTCAGCATATATCACGTTTCATGGGAAGAGAATTATGGATTCTGCTGTCATATTGACGAACAATGTGCAAAGGAGCTAGCTGGTGAGCATCATGTGCTTTATCCTCCTGGGTAGATAATTCTTTCAGTATTTTATTTATTGGCAATTCTGCCTTTATTAAGATACCAACAATCTAGCTTCGTGCAACAGATGTTCCTGGAGTCATATCTGTTTTACCAGATTCAAACTTTGGATCAGACAAAAAAGATTACAGAGGTTCATATCATCCCTTCTGTTTCTGATGATCTCCCATTCATTTATATATGCCTGTACTTAAATCCTATCATCATGTTATTGATTTGTGTGAATATTGTGTGTTCCATTGCCAAGCAGAAATCTCTTGATGCAATTCAAGCTTTGAATATAAAATACTTATAATTTTTATTCTTTTTGTTCTCATTCCTCTGGTAGTTCTTTGATAGCAAAGTGCACTGCTGTCAGTTTACTCTTAACTCCAAAGTCCAAACCATCCAAGGCATGAGCAAGTCTTTTCTGAGGTTCATGCTCGGACATGATCCTTCTACCCTGCTCCTTCTTGTCCTTTTTTGTTTTCTGTTGTTTTACTTGAAAACGAGGGATGCTACAACTATAAGGACATCATTTCTTGTTTCAAGCAATTTATTAGCCTGATGTCTTAATCTGATATAAACTTGACGTCTATTGATTCTTTTACATCTTACACTAACCAAGAGCATACCTAGTAAGTCTGGACTCTGGAGTACATTTACAGAACTTGATTTTTCTTTCCATGCTTCTAAGCAAGCTTGGTGAAAAGAGCCAGATTGTAAGGACTTCTTGTGGTTTCAGGTGATGATAGCTTGAAATCCTCAAAAGCTACTCAGGTGGCTGATGTCAAAACTAAAAGGCTCTTTGTTACAGGTAAAGGGCATCCGATATATTATCTATGTATTTAGCTTGTTTGTTTGATCACTTAAACCTTGCAGATGGACGATGCCCTCTGCCTTGTTCTGAAGTACTAGTCTTTGTGTCTTTTCTTTCAAAGGGAAGTTCAATCAATCAGTAAATTATATGTCCAATTTTCTGTACTGTAGAAATATAAGTAGTGTAGATCAGACAATTCAACCCTATTTGAGATCTAGTGTTGATATTTAAACGTGCTAAGCGCCACTTTTCATTCAATATAAAGAAAAGCTAGATTGGAACAAGTGAGTCTTGGACATGCGCTGAGATCACAAACTTCTGTTGCTCCTGTTTGTAACACAAATAACAGTTAAACATAATAAGTATATACAGTGGTAGAAAATCAGTTATATTTTGATTTTGGTGTCACTAATTTGGTCTAGTATGACAGGGCTTTCATTTTATACATCTGAGAAAACTCTGAGGGAAGCCTTTGAGCCATTTGGCGAGCTGGTTGAAGGTTTGTGATACTAGCAAGAAATGTTTGTGCCTAGCCATTACCCATTTTTTGGATACTGAATATCAAGGAACTACTTTATTGCAGTCAAGATAATAATGGACAGGATATCAAAAAGATCAAAAGGGTATGCCTTCATAGAATACACCACAGAAGAAGCTGGTGGTGCAGCTCTGAAAGCAATGAATGGAGAGGTAGCTGACAAAATTCTGTTTTCGGATAGCCTTTACATGATACTCCTTCCGTCCGGAAATACTTGTCGGAAAAATGGATGTATCTAGATGTATCTTCGTTCTAGATACATCCATTTTTATCCATTTGCGCGACAAGTAATTCCGGACGGAGGGAGTATGATTTATCTATTAAGCTTACGTCTATAATTCTATGTGCAGATAATAAACGGCTGGATGATAGTTGTTGACATTGCTAAAACCAAATCAAGAGACCAAAAGACCCCATTTGGCACTTCTAGTTTTCGGCCACGTTTTCACTCTAGATGAAGCTCTCGTTTACACAATTTGACAGCTAGATATTAGAGATTTAGTACGAGGTGCTCTCCAAGAAGATATGTAGATATAGTTCAAGTGTAAAAGTACCTGATATTCACCAAACCAATATGTTAACTTCAGATGTATTTCTATTAATAAGTAAATGCAACTTCCAAAAACATACTGTATGATACATTAAATATAAGGACTGTACTAACGCGCAGTCATTCGGATTTTAAACAACAAATCAGGACGACCTAACTAGTGCGTGCATGCATGCGAGTCGCGAGTGCATGCAGCCACTTTTCTTCACATGCATGTGATTACTAGTTTTTCTCTCTCTTCATGCACATGTCATGACTCTTAATACAATGCCTAATTATATGCATGCATGTAAGACAAAATTGATAACATCACTCTAGATTTTCTCATATTTTGAATTTCCAAAATGTTTTTTTGTTCGAACCATCGGTCCGATCGAAAAATTGTTTTCATATAAAAAATTCGGCGCGACGAGACCTTCGGAACTAGATCCCATGTTGATATGTTTCGACAACTTTTTTTTCTGAGGCAAAATGTTACCACACCTGGGTATGCAAGTTATCACGTATATGATACATAAATTACCACAATGTTTACATAGGCAAAATTCTGGCCATAAAAATGACTTCTTCCAGCTTTCTCCCCTGATTCCGGGCATAAAAAGTGCGGAAAAGCTAATGTCATCATAGATTGTTTTTGTTTTGAAATTTTAAAATGTTTTATAGGTCAGACCGCTTGTTAGATCCAAAATCTGTTTTTACAAAAAAATCCGCCATGGCGAGACCATGTTTTTTTGGCATGGTTCGAATACTTTTTTTTGGGTCAAAAATTATCATGCCTGGGCTAAATAAGTTATCAGCTCTGCTATGCGTATATTACTGTGTTATTTACACAGATCCTACCAAACTTTGTTTTCATCAACTTTTGTTCACGGGTCAAAGTTATCGAGGTGTTTGTACCTAAATTATCAGGTCCGAGAGTCTATATTACCATGTTATTTATACTGATGTTACCGGAGTATGTTTCTAAACAACTTTGTTACGCGAGTCAAAGTTATCATGGTGTTTGTATCTAAGTTATCAGGTCTGAGAGTGTATATTATCATGTTATTTACATGAGAAAGAAATTAGTGGTATGTTTTCAACAACTTTTTTTCACGGGTCAAAGTTATCGTGGTGTTTGTACCTAACTTATTAGGTCCAGGAGCCTATATTATCATGCTTATTACACAAAAAGTTACCGATGGTATGTTTTTAACATCTTTTTCCCCGAGTCAAGGTTATTGTAGTGTTTGTATCTAAGTTATCAAGTCCGGGGGCATATATTACCATGTTATTATTTACACAGATGTTACCGAAGTATGTTTTCAACAACTTTTTTTCACGGGTCAAAGTTATCTTGGTGTTTGTACATAAGTTATCAAGTCCGGGAATGTATATTACCATGTTATTTACAAAGAGAGTATATTTTCAACAACAACAAAAATTCACGTGTCAAAGTTATCGTGGTATTTGTATCTAAATTATCAGGTATGCGATGTATATATTACCATGCGATTTACAAAAATAAGTTACCAGGGGTGTTTTTAACAACTTATTCCCTGGGTTAAAATTACCCCTCGATGTTTATATGCAACTTATCAGCTCTGTGGTGCCTAAATTATCATGCTATTTATAAAGAAGTTATCGGTACTATATTTTCAACAACTTTTTTTACGGGGTAGAGTCATCGTGGTGTTTGAACCTAAGTTATCATGTCCAGGAGCCTATATTATCATGCTATTTACATGAAAAGTTATCGGTGGTATGTTTTTAATAACTTTTTTTTCACGTGTCAAAGTTTTTGTGTTGTTTGTACCTAAATTATGAGGTCTTCGATGTGTATATTACCATACGATTTACAAATAAGTTATCAGGGATGTTTTTCAACAACTTATTCCCCGGGTTAAAATTACCCCTAGGTGTTTGTATGCAAATTATCAGCTCCGTGATGCCTAAATTATCATACTATTTACATAGAAGTTATCTGGGTTCGGATTTTAGCATTTTCATAAATATAATAGGACATCTACTTGACACAAACTGCATCTATTGTCCCTCGGATTTATCTGTTGAAACTAAATTTACCTCTTAATTTACCCAAGCTGCATTTCACAAAGAGAGAATGGAACAATGAAAGTCTAATTTTTCTGAAAACTAATAGTAGACCTTGGCCTCATACACTTTCTTCAGATAAAAGAACACTAAAAAACAGAATTTTCTGGATTGAAATGATGCATTTGTACGCATGTTCTAGCTGTTACTGCCGCTGCTCATTTGGTATTCTAATTGGAAGCAAAGTGCAGTTGCTTCAGAGGTCAAATCTGCAATTTATTCAGAAGCCAAAAGTGCAGTCACTCCGTCACACGCAAGCTGCTGCAATTTCTTCAGAGGCCAAAACTGCCGTTGCTGCAACCGCTCCCTCAGACGCGCGAGGCGAGCAGCGGCACGACGGCTCCCTCTGCCGCCCGAGCGGCAGGCACCGGCGGTAATGATGGGCGGCGGATGCAGCCCGAGGTCGAGGCACATGCGGTGATGGTGGGCAGCGGATCCAGCCTGAGGTCAATGCGGCCGGTGGTGGTGGGCGCCTGGACTTCTCCCTCTCCCGTTTCTCTTCCTCTCACAGCCGGAGCTGGCTGAGCTCGGCCATGGCAGCCATGGCGCGGACGGAGCAGAATCTCGCGTGGATGGAGATGAAAGATTGAGGGGCTCGATTGGGGGCTGTACGGGTCGGAGGGAGGTGGCAGCCGGCGGCGGCGCTCGCGGGATGGGCGGCGGCGGGCGTTCCGGTCGCTTGCAGGGAGCTTTCTTTTTCTCGTGCGTGACAGTGAAAGAAATTATCGAGCGGTTGCCTGCGTCCTACGTGGGGATCGAAGGGCCATCAGGTCGTACGCGCCTGTTGCAAACCACCAGTCGGCAGAATTTTAGCTTTGCCGTAAATATAAACATCAATAACTTCTTGAATTAATGAAACTTCAGGAAGATCAAATGTTTCAGATTCGGATCCAGCTGATATCAAATTAAGTTTCAAGTCTTCCAATATATGATAAATTTCTTGTGACCAATTAATGAGAGAGTGATGCCCATCAGAGAGACAATTCTGACGTCGCCAGCCTGGTATATATGGTGGAGGAGAAGGCAAAATGTTCATGCAGAATCCATGCACTTCAGTTCAGGTTCTAGTATCAAGCTTTTTCAAGGTCGGAAGGAAAGAATCACAGCCAAAAACGAGCACCTGGTGTGGGACGTCGGAAGGCTATGTTGCTGTCAATGTTGATGCTAATTGCTACTGTAAATACTGTATGATGTAAACTTGGGATCAGGAGATGTGAGCTTGGGATCCAGAGCTTCGGGGGTGGTGATCAGAGATGGCAAGGGACGGTTTTTGGCGGCAAAGGTTATCCCTTTCGCTCTTGATGCTGCTTCAGCGGAAGCCCAGCCGGTCCTTGATGGCATACATCTAGCTAATCGTGTCCCTCAACTTCAAGTCTGTTGCAACCTATTGATTGTGATACATATAGCACTAGTTAAGCGCAGTGTTCATGTCAGATATTCCATATGGAAGTCGCAGAACCATCTTACCATCTATATATCTCAACAAAGCCAACTCTATTATAACGTGAGTTGAAATGGAGACGACTTACCCGGAAAAGAAAAGAAAAGAAATGGAGACGACCGCCAGCAAGATGGTGAAGCCGGTGTACTCGGCGCCGCACCCGCTCGCAGGCGAGATGATCCCGCTGACGCTCTTCGACCGCGCCGCCATGGACACCTTCGTTTCCCTCATCCTCGTGTACCCCGCGCCGACTCCGTCCAACGAGGCGCTCATGGAGGGCCTGCGCAGGGCTGTCGCGCCGTACCCTCACCTGGCCGGACGGCTCGCCGTCGACCGCTCAGGCAGGCGTTCCATCCACCTCAACAACGACGGCGTGCTTGTCCTGGACGCCGAGGTCCCTGTCGATATGGCGAGCGTGGTCGCCGACTGCTGCTTTACCGCCACCACCGAGGGCCTGTACCCTGCACTGCCGCCGCCGGGGGTAACTAGCTTCATCAGTAGGACAATGTCGGTCGGACACCGGCAAACTAACAGTTGGCACGCAGGAGAACATCGGGGCGGCGCTGCTGCAGATCAAGCTGAACCGGTACAAGTGCGGCGGCCTCGTGATCGGCATCATCCACCACCACCACGCGGCCGACGGCCACTCCTTCAGCAACTTCCTCACCACCTGGGCCAGCGCAGTTCGCCAAGCCAGCGACTTCACCGCCCCGTCCCCTTCCCTCGACCGCGCGGCGACCGCCGTGCCTCGGAGCGTGCCGACACCGGCGTTCGACCACCGGTGCACCGAGTTCAGCGGAGAAGAAGACGGCTGTCGTAGCTCCTCCTACTCCCACCCCACGTGCAAGATCAAGAATCTCACGCTGCGCTTCACGGCCCAGTTCGTCACAGAGCTCAAGGCCCGCGTCGGCGCCCCATGCAGCACGTTCCAGTGCCTTCTCGCGCACGTGTGGAAGAAGATCACGGCGGCGCGCCGCCTGAAGCCCGACGAGTTCACGCAGGTCAGGGTGGCCGTGGACTGCCGGGGCAGGGCCAACCATGCCGTCCCGCCGGACTTCTTCGGGAACATGGTGCTGTGGGCATTCCCGAGGCTCCAAGTCCGGGACGTCTTGGGCTGGACCTACGGCGGCGTGGTAGGTGCCATCCGCGACGCCATTGGGCGCGTCGACGCCGCGTACATCCAGTCGTTCGTGGACTTCGGGAGCTTGGCGGACGTGAACCGAGAGGAGCTCGCGGCGACGGCGCCAACCTCCGGCACGATGCTCTGCCCGGACCTGGAGGTGGACAGCAGTCTGGGTTTCAGGTTCCACCAGATTGACCTCGGCCATGGGCCGCCATCCGCGTTCCTCATGCCGGACTTGCCCGTCGAGGGGCTCATGACGTTTGTGCCATCGTGCTCAGCCAAGGGCGGCGTCGACGTCCACATGGCCGTCGCCGAGGGTCACGTCGCGGCGCTTGAGCATATATGCTACTCCTTGGACGAAAGAGCTAAACCGAAGTTGTAAAATGCTGCATTAGTTTTGAAGGTCGCTTTGCACACTCTCACTATCTCCAAAGTTTGTGATTATTCCATTTTCCTTTTCGGATATATACATCTAACTTAACAACGCTGTGGATTGCAAAGCTAAGTTTTATTTCGTCAATTTGTTCAGGTGTAAATGGTACTGATATAGATGGATCGACCATCCTATCATGAAATAAATGTGTTATTATTCGACCTGACCTGACAAGACAAATACGAACTAGAGGGTGGTTGGGGTAAAAACAACTTCTCTATCCAAATTGGTATCCATATCTAGGTAGCTGCAGCATCCAGTTATCCGAATCCGCAAGACAATTTTTTCTTAATGAAACTTCTTTAGTTGAACGCGAATTGGAGCTTGTTTCACTGAAGTCAGAAAAATATGAAAATATTGGATAATTACAGATGATATCGATATCTGACCCAACCAGTCAGAATCTGTTAGCAACAATTTCTGCATTCACATTGGTTTCAGGAATATCCCTACATGATTGTGAATATGGCCACGGAAATATGATTTCTGGGAAACTCGTATGTATCCACCACAGCCGTAAAACCCAACTGTTCATGTTAAGTTTTCTTCTTCTTCCATATTGATGGTTGTACAGGTGCATATAGGTGCCGGCATCGAGCGATTTAATACCAAATTGCAGTTCTACACTGCGTCGCATGCTCAGCCAATAATCTCCTTCCAACGCAGTGAGTACCACTTTAATGATGCTTGAATTTACCCACTATTATGTCATGTCCACCTATTTAGACAGGGAGAGGTACTGCTCTCTTCTCCTGTCCCCCATTGTTCCCACTTCCCACCCATCTTCGTGTTCCCTTCTCGCAGCCCTCTACTCTTCCACGACTACCCAACCAACATTTATTCTTTGATTTGAGATATGCAACTACTTTGCTGAATTTACTGCTGAATACCTTTATGCCCGTTAAGTAGAAGGAAATGTCAGTTAACTTGAAGGTCGACGTGTTTTAAGTAGTAGAGCCTTTTCTGTTTTAAATGCTGTTATATTTGTATTTATGGAAGGAACACAATCATATCATGACTCTTTCCCTCTCATGACTGCGGCAGCTAGGGCACTCCACAAAGATATGTAGATACAGTTCAAGTGTAAACCAACCTGAAATTTACCAAATCAATATGATATATTCCGATGCCCCATTGTCCACATGATCATGAACAGACCTCTCATGTGATGTATTTCTATCAACAACAAAAAATGTAACCCTTCCAAAAAAGAAAAACGATATATTCAATATAAACAACAGTAACTTACTGAATCAAACTTCAGGAAGATCAAATGTTTCAGGTTCGGAACCAGCTGATATCAAATTAAGTTTCAAGTCTTCCAACATATGATAAATATCTTCGCTTTCTGTGTGTAACTTGTCTGCAGTGACAAAGGAATGTACACTGCCATCAACCTCGATCCAGCTGAGCCCAGGCTTCTTCACCACCCTATGCTCCTCCATCCTGCTTCTTGTCCTCTTCAAGTCGTCCCATTGACCAGCACGTGCATAGGCGTTTGATAGCAAAATATATGAGCTGCCATGGCTTGGCTTTGTGTCTGCCAACTTCTGGGCAGCAACCTCTGCCATGTCGACATTGCCATGGGTTTGGCAAGCAGCTAGTAGTGAGCTCCACATCACAAAGCCCTGCTCTTCTGGTAGACTGCTAGCGAGGTTGAAGGCTTCTTCCAAGAACCCAGCACGACCAAGAAGATCCACCAAGCAGCCATAGTGCTGGATCGATGGCCTGATACCCATGTTGCGCATTAGGTTGAAGTACCTAAAACCTTCATCAACAAGACCACCATGGCTGCAGGCATTCAAGACGGCCACGAAGGTGACACCATTCGGCTTGACGCCCAATTGCCTCATCTCGGCAAACAATTTCAGTGCCATCTCTGGGTGACCATGTGCTGCGAAACCCCCGATGACAGAGGTCCAGTGCTCCACATTCTTGCTGATGACGCTTGAGAAGCATTGGTATGCCGCACCCATGCACCCACACCTTGTGTACATGTTGATCAGAGCAACACCAAGAGCACCATCCAGTGAGAACTCCCGCCGGATTACATAACCATGTGCGCTCCTCCCAAGTCCAAGTAGACCGAGACTGCGAACAGCAGATACAAAGCCAACCATCGTGGCCTCATCCGGCGTCAAACCATAAACCTCTGTCATCTCAGAAAACAACTCCACTGCCTCTTGAGCCCACCCATGACTAACGAAACCAGCCATAACAGTATTCCAAGAAGACACATTCCGCTCCGGCATTTCCGCAAACACCTCGCAGGCGGCATCCAAATCGCTGGCTCTGACAAGGCCGTCAAGAAGCACGTTCCAAGAAACCAACGTCCTCTCAGGCATTCCATCAAACACCTTCCGCGCGTCACCCAGGCGGCCGAGCCGCGAGTAGACACGGGCGAGGGAGGTGGAGGCGTAGACGCCGGAGACGGAACTAGGGAGGCCGGACTTGAAGAGGAGGGCGTGAATCTGCTCGGCTTCGGCCGCCGCCGTCAGCAGCCGCGCGCAGGCCGCGAGGGCGGGCAACAGGGCGGGGTTGGCGCCGAGGGAGTGCCCAGCGATGTGGTGCACGCGGAAGGCGCGGAGAGCGGCGTCTCCCGGGGGCGGCGCGGCGCGGCATCGGATGGTTGTAGCGCGTTTGAAAGGCGCGGGCTTCCGCGGGAGAAGGGGTGTATCGGGGAAGAGTAGAGTGCAAACGAAGGGGCTCATGGGGGACTACCACACTGTACTACCATGGGCCTGTGGTGGTTAGTCCGGTCCTCTTATGATTCTGCGTAGGTGTACTAATGTTTTCTTCTTCGAGGCCAATGTATACTCCACATGAAGAGATCTTCTGGCTCCTTCAATCTCCTAGGTCAAGACCACCCACCACGATGCGCTGCACTCCTTCTGGATGCTCTGTGGCGCTAGGGTTCTTCGCCTGTCTTGCGGAAGCCTAAGGTTTTCAAGGAGAGGGTCGTGATGGCCAATCAGGATGAATCGGAAGGATCGAATCGTGGGAAAGAATATGTGGAGAACTTGCTGAGTCGGTTGGACCTCCATGAGAATGAAGAGGAGAATTTTGTTTGAGGGGAAAAATTCAAGGACGAAATGGTAGAGACCAAGTGGCTTGCAATTGCAAAGGCACACACTTCAGAAAGCTTTAGTCCTCCAGCTTTGTACTCGGACAAGAGATCAGCTTGGAACCCTGCCAGAGAGGTCCACTGGCGTAAGATCAACGACAACTTGTTCATGATCCAATTCAGATGTCTTGGTGATTGGATCTTGACTGATGATTTGTGCAATATTTCTAAGAACGTTCTTGTTGGGTACATGTTTTTTTGAGGCCACTATTCGAGCAAGGTTGTTGGTTCTGATGCTGTTATTTCTCTTGATGCGGTGCAACTCGACTCCATCGAACTTTTCTTCGAGCTCTCGGACAGTTGCATAGTAGGCTGCCATTTTGTGATCTTTTATGTCGAATGTTGTCGATGTTATTGATCAATGGTATCATCCGACGATAATTGTGGGGATTAGTACGTGTGGAGATCGTCGAAGTGATTTAGCACACAGAGATAAGATTTAGACATCTTCGGGCCACATGAAGCATCATCCGGTAATAGCCCTACATGTTGTTTGTGGCTAGGTCTTATTCCGTATGTTCATGGGGGAGCCACATTATGAGTTGGATCCCCTCTAGTTCTCTCTGTTCTTCTTCTCTCTTGGGCGCCTTGCCCCTCTTTATAAAAGTTGAAGGGGCCAGCTTACATGTAAAGTCCTAGTAGGATACAAACTAGTCTCACCTTTATTACAAGCCAGATATTAGTCTGGGTATTATTCAAACAGTTGGAGCCGGCCTTCTGGGCCATGTTTTACCTCTATGAGGGTACCCGTGTCCTGAAGGAAATATGCCCTAGAGGCAATAATAAAGTTGTTATTTTATATTTCCTTATATCATGATAAATATTTATTATTCATGCTAGAATTGTATTAACCAGAAACTTGATACATGTGTGGATACATAGACAAAACATCGTGTCCCTTGTAAGCCTCTACTAGACTAGCTCGTTAATCAAAGATGGTTAAGTTTCCTAACCATAGACACGTGTTGTCATTTGATGAACGGGATCACATCATTAGGAGAATGATGTGATGGACAAGACTAAGGGAGTCCTGGATTAGGGGGTCCTCGGGTGTCCGGGCTATTTGATAAGGGCCGGATTGATGGGCCGTGAAGATACAAGCAGAAGACTTTCCCCCGTGTCCGAGTAGGACTCCTATATGCGTGGACGGCAAGATTGGTGTCCGGATATGTTATTTCCTTCCCCCACAAACCGACTCTATACAATCCTAGGCCCCTTTGTTGTGTATATAAACTGGAGGGTTTAGTCCGTAGAGGCTATCAGAATTCTCATAGGCTAGACAACTAGGGTTTAGCCATTACGATCTCGAGGTAGATCAACTCTTGTAACTCCTATACTCATTGAATACAATCAAGCAGGACGTAGGGTTTTACCTCCATTAAGAGGGCCCGAACCTGGGTAAACATTGTGTCCCCCTTTGTCCCTTGTTACCATCGATCCGCAGACGCACACTTCGGGACCCCCTACCCGAGATCTGCTAGTTTTGACACCGACATTGGTGCTTTCATTGAGAGTCCCGTCGTGTTGTCGACAGCGGAATCGATGGCACATCTCGTCATCAACGACGACATTGTTTCTAGGGAGATCTTTCTCCATGGCCAACTCTTTGTGTTTGGCGGCTTCACGCTACGTGCCAACTCGACCGGCCACCTTGAGAAGGTCGACAGCTATGCCCCTGGTCATCAGATTAGGTTTGGAAGCTTGAACTACATCACTTGTAACACCCCGGATGTAACTTGCCATATTTGTAACTCCGACTCTTGCCATTTCCGGCTTTAAGTTATGAGATTCCCTTCATGGTTGGGTTTTGTCTTCGTTTTGCATTTTGTTCATGCCATGCATATCATATCATGTCATCATGTGCATCTCATTTGCATACGTGTTCGTCTCATGCATCCGAGAATTTTCCCCGTTGTCCGTTTTGCAATCCGACACTCCTACGTGCACCGGCGCATCCCTCTTGTCTCATTTCATGAGCGGGTGTTAAACATTCACGGAATGGACCAATATTTGCCAAGTGGCCTTGGTACACCACCAGTAGACCGCCTGTCAATTTTCGTGCTATTTAGAGTCCGTTCGATGTCCAATGGTTAACCGGGTAACCGCGGTAGCCTTTTGTGTGTTGCAGCCCAACACCCCTCCAAAACGGCCCAATAACCCATCTAAACCACTTCCAGGTCCTTCGTCGTCAGATCACGATCGTGTGGGAGAAAACTACACTCCATTTGGACACTCCTACCTCCTCCTACCTATAAATATGTCTTCTTCCCCGAATTTCTCGTCCAAACCCTAGATCCACATCCCCCGTCGCCGCCGGACACGTTCGGATCGGGCCGGACGCGTCCGCCCCGCCGCCTCAATCACTCCCGCGTTGCCATGTGTCCTGACCGTCGTCCTCTCCGCCGCTGGCCCGACGAGCCCGGATCGGGCCTGCCCGGCCCATCGCCGCCGCCGCGCCGTCCCCGCCGCCTGGAGCCTCCTCTCCGCCGCCGCCCGGATCCTGCACCGCCCGCCGCCTCCCACGCCGACCAGCTCCACCGGCGCCGCCAGGTTCCTCCACCGGCGCCGCTCGACCACCGCGCCCGTGGGCCTGAGCCTCCTCCGCCGGACGCCGACGAGCTCCTACCCCGCCGACGCCTCTCCTCCACAAGCTCCGGCGAGCTCCCTTGCCTGGATCCAACCACCGCGACCTCCATCTCCGGCCAACCTCGGGATCCGTGCGAACCCTAGATCCAGTTTGGTTGAGGTTGACCCCGTTTTCCCTCTAAGTCCTTTTTCTGCAACATTTTATGCCCCTGTTCATCATGCCATATCTCCGTGACTGTAGCTCCGCTTCATGCGCATGATATATCAAAATGTTCATTGTGAGATGCTCTTCATTTCATTCCATTGTGGCATGCTTGTTTGAGTACATATTAATGTCCAAATCATTGATGCAAGAGTGCTATAAAATGTTTACTTCCGCTACTTATCAGATTATGATGTTTTGTCATTTTTGCCACATTTGACATGTGCTTCATATGGGAATGAGCTCTACATGTGTTTTGAACTATGTCATGCCTTATTTACAGAGGTGCTTGCCATGTTTTTTTTTGATCAATGTGGTGACTAGCACAAGCATGCAAACTAGGCTTCGTGATATTGCTGTTTTCAGGGACTTCGAATTTTGCTAAGTCCTTGTTCTGCTGTTATTTTATGCCATGTAAACTTGATGCTACCGTGAGATATATGCTTGTTTTGAGTATCTTAAGTAAGGGTGTTTTGGACATATGATTATGCTCTATCCATCCATGCCCCTGTTTGGAATTATGGAGTGCCCTAGCATGTCTTAATCTTGCTTTACTTTTGCTATAAAATGTTCCTGGCAGGTTGTTTACATGTTAATCATTTTTGTCATGGTTGTTACTAGTGACCCATGCATGCTATGAACTTTCTCTTTCCATGGTTAGCTTCATGAACATGTCATCTTGCTGATGCTATGCTTGTTTTGTCATGCAATGCTTTGTGGTGAGTGATTTGAGCTCACAATGATGCCTTCATAATTCTGTTTATGCCATGCTCTGTTTTCTGCTAAGTCTGAAACTTGCTATGTTTACATGGGTGCCATCATATCTTCTGTGCCTTTTTGGCTCATGATCAATAAGAGACTTTTGTTCTATGCATTTAGTAGATTCATGCCATGCCTTTGTTTGCTATGATATGTTCCTGTAGCATGTTGTTTGCTTGCTCTAAACATTGCTTCCTGATGTTATTTCTGGCATGTTAGTATTTTCACTAAGTCTGTGAAGCTGATATCTTTTGCACTTTTGCCATGCTTGTTTGAACCTGCTCTTTTGTGATTTAGCCGTAGCTCAGTGTTCATGTTTTGTCAAGAATCTTGTGTACATAACTGACATATACTTTGTTGTTATGTTGGAGTGCAGTAGCTTAGTTTCTTGTGACAATCTAGATGGCATCGTGCTGTTAATCGCAGAATTGTGCCTTTCTTGTTTTGCTTGCCATTTGCAAACCGTGCATCCATTTCCGGCGATCTTTATATCGATTTCGACTGAAATCATTTCATCTTTCCAACGACACACTTGGTTTGCCAAGTTGATGCTTTGTTCATTCTTTCCCTTCCGAAGCACGCATATGCATTGCATATCATGTCCTGCATATCATGCCATGTTTTGCATCATGTTGCTTGTGCATTGCACCGTGATTGATTGTTGGTCCTTAGCTTGTGTTCTTGCTTTGGGTAGAGCCGGGAGACAAGTACGTGATCGAGGAACCTGTTGAGTATGCTAACGAGGATCAAGCTTTCGACAACTCTGAGAACTTTGCAGGCAAGATGACCATACCCTCGAAATCACTTCTATCTTTGCTTGCTAGTTGTTCGCTTTATTGCTATGCCGCGCTACCTACCACTTGCTATATCATTCCTCCCATATTGCCATGTCAAGCCTCTAACCCACCTTTCGTAGCAAACCGTTGTTTGGCTATGTTACCGCTTTTGCTTAGCCCCTCTTATAGCGTTGCTAGTTGCAGGTGAAGATGAAGTTTGTTCCATGTTGGAACATGGATATTGTTGGGATATCATTACTATATCTTATTTAATTTAATGCATCTATATACTTGGTAAAGGGTGGAAGGCTCGGCCTTTTGCTTGGTGTTCTGTTCCACTCTTGCCACCCTAGTTTCCGTCATACCGGTGTTATGTTCCTTGATTTTGTGTTCCTTATGCGGTTGGGTGTTATGGGAACCCCTTGACAGTTCGATTTGAATAAAACTCTTCCAGCAAGGCCCAACCTTGGTTTTACCATTTACCTACCTACCACCATATACCTTCCCTTGGGTTCTGTAGACTCAAGGGTCATCTTTATTTTAAACCCCCCTGGGCCAGTGCTCCTCTGAGTGTTGGTTCGAACTAGAGTCCTTTGCAGCGCCACCTCGGGGAAACTCGAGGGTTGGTTTTAGTTGTACGGAGTGCTAATCCGGTGTGCCCTGAGAACGAGATACGTGTGACTCCTATCGGGATTTGTCGGCACATTGGGTGGCTTTGCTGGTCTTGTTTTACCATTGTCGAGATGTCTTGTAACCGGGATTCCGAGACTGATCGGGTCTTCCCAGGAGAAGGAATATCCTTCGTTGACCGTGAGAGCTTGTGATGGGCTAAGTTGGGACACCTGTCATGGAATTGGCACGACAGATGTCCTTGTTGAAAGGACTTTGTCGCGAGGCCAACGCACCTATGTGGTAGCTTGAGAGGGGTTGAGTGGAACGAGAGACGCGAGGTTTTACCCAGGTTCGGCCCCTCACGGTGGAGGTAAAAGCCTACATCTTGCTTTGTTGATATTGATGATGATGATCACGATTACAAAGGAGCTCTATCTCGAGAGCTATTGAGTTGTCTGTCTAAATCTAACTTGTCTAACTCGTGGAACTTGTGAATCTTGTCCCTCTTGGGGAGCCCTGCCCCTCCTTATATATGTTGAAGGGGCGGCTTACATGACTAGTCCTATTAGGATTAGGATTACTCTATTACAAGTGGAGTCCTAGTTTTGCTTCCTTTGTAAGGGAATATTCCTTATGCCTTTTGTCTTAAGCCGACCCACCATAATACGATCCGGCCTTCCATGAACCGCCCATTGGGCCACCGGGTCTTGTCGCTCCTCTGACCCGCCTGCCGGGTTACCAATGAGTCACTAGGCCCAGCCAGGTCATCAGTGAGTGGAGAGATCCGGGTGGGTCACTTCGTGAGTCGCCAAGTTAGGGCGGGTTACTAGTGAGTCACTAAATCCGGCCAGGTCATACCACGGGGTATGTCGTGGAATTGTCACGGCAGATGTCCTCTTGCAAGGAATTAATCATGGAGCCATCGCAACTAGGAAGCTTAAAGGGGTTAATCGGGACAAAGGACACGCGAGGTTTATACTAGTTCAGCCCCTTGCGGTGAAGGAAGGCCTACATCTAGTTGGGTTGGTATTGCTTGAGGTTTCGATGACCAGGGAGCGAGATACGCTATGCCCGGTTCTCGATTGGTTGTTTCTTGCCCTAAGCCGCCGACGGGTCGTTCCCTTATATACACGGGTTGACGCCCTGCGGCCTACAGAGTCCCGGCCGGCTCATAAACAATGTCCGGCTCGGTGACTAGTTACCTCTACCTTATGTTACAAGTCATGCCATTACGGCGGTTTGTCTCTATGGGCCTTAAGCTCTATGAACCGCCATCCTCACGCTGGGTCTTGGGCTTCCTTTACGATGAGTCTTCTTTGCATAACCCGGCCCCTCCTGGCCGGCTTACTCAAATAGTTATATCCCCAACATTAGGCCCCAGATTGATTTGGAACGGTTCATGTCAATCTTAAAATACCTTAAGAATCAGTCCTGTCTTCTGTCCGTGAAAAGGTCATAACCCATTGTGACGTCATCTTGTGGATCCGGGTTAACCCACCGTGACATCATATTTTAATTAAATCCTTATCTTATTTCATCATATCTTCAACGGATCTTTGCCTTAACTGACCATCCTGAAAATCGAGGCGTCGGGGTCATTGTAAAATGATATTCTGTCTCCTCGTTTCTCGCGCCGTCTTGGTCGGCCCCTCCTTATAAATAGATGCGACCTAGGTCTTTTTCATTTCCCTCAGTCATGTTCCTCCTCGCACCTCCTTCTTTGCTGCTCAAGCTCCGCCCCTGCCGCCGTCGACCCCCTCGTCTTCACCGACTCAGGCCGCTGCATCACCCTGATTCTGACCAGAAAATGATGGCGACCCTCCACAGTTCTTCCACATCTGTGAGTTCCTCTTTTCCCCCTTCTCAGATCTGCATTGAAACCGTCTTGAGTCCGTCGTCGTTCATCGCCGCCCGACGCAAACCTCCATTAGTTCTCACCTCCAATGCCTTGTTTAGATTATAAAAACAACTTAGAACTGCTGCAGAAAATGTTTGTGCTTATCCTGTATGAGAACAGATCTCATTTCCCTTGTTTTGGAAGCCCTCCGCGAGTATATGAACTTCTCTGTACTATTTTAGGTCTCGAAATATTTTCCTTTCCAGAGCATCGTTTGATCCAAAATAATGATTGCAACTTGTGAAACCTGTTTGTTCCACACTTAGCCAAAAAACTGCGTCTGTTGACTCTGTTTCAGCCATAGTAGTCCGTGTAGCCGGTTTAAGATAATACCGGCTGTCAGCACCGCTTGCCTCTGGCGACTTAAGAAAACCTTAATCATCTTTAATACCTGCAGCTGTTAAACATTATCACATAGTTACCTGTATGTCATTAGGCCCGTTCTTAAGCCGCCATTTTAAATAACCCAATAATGTTTATTCTCCGGGTTATAATAAACCGGAAAAATTTCCTTTATCTTGTTGTAGGCTTCAATTTACCCAATGGCACCCAAAGCTGTTAAACCTCCGGTTACCTGCAACTGGGTCCCATCCATTGTTACAAAGAGCAAACTATCCGAGTTTGTAAAGTCTGGCCATCTGCCCAAGAAGGATGTCATGTCTTATCGTGCTCCTGAACCGTCTGAAGAGAAACCTCAACCCAAGGAAGGGGAGGTGATCATTTTTACCGATCACATGAGCCGGGGATTTGCTCCTCCCGGTTCAAAATTCTTTAGAGACGTTCTGCACTTCTTTGACTTAAGACCTCAAGACATCGGGCCCAATTCCGTGTCAAATATCTGCAACTTCCAAGTTTTCTGTGAGGTCTACCTTGGAGAAGAACCCAGCCTACTTTTGTTCAGGGAATTGTTCTATTTGAACCGGCAGAATGAGCGGGCCAACGGGCCCAGTCTGGAGCTTGGTGGCATATCGATTCAAAGGCGGAGAGACTGCCTGTTCCCTTATGCTGAATTGCCGAGTCATCAAGCACTGGAACCAGACATGGTTCTACTGCCAAGATACTTCTCCGGCTGGTGAAAACCCGCTGCTCGGCTTCCGCGCATTGCGCCTTGAACCTACTCACCCGCTGCCGGATAAGTTGACTGCTATTGAACGTCTGCCACTCATCCCCAAGATCAAGAAGATTAAAGCTCTTTTAGGGAACGGCTTAGATGGCATTGACCTGGTCCGAGTCTGGGTTGCTTGGAGAATAATTCCGTTAAGTCGCCGCCCCGGCTTAATGTGTAATTATTCAGGCGAGAAAGATGACCCTCAGCATCATAGTCCAGATGACTTACCAGATGACGTAGTGGAAGCTACAACTCAGTCTTTGTTGAAAGAGGGCACAGTGAATAGTAACGCTTTCGGCTTACTACCTTTTTGCCAGAAGAACCCGGCCCCTGCAGTAAGTTTCCAGCCGTCGGGTTATTTTTTTACCATGTTATACTGTATTCTTACGCATAATCCTTTATAACCTTTTACAGGAAAATGATAACTTCTGGAAAATCCAATATGATCATGAGGCGGCCAAGACAGCCAGGGCGGCTAAGAGGGCCGAAAGGAAAACCGCCAAGCCCACCACTTCAAGGAAAAGGAAGCCAAGCGCTTCTGAGTTGTTTCAGCTTGATGATACTGATGATAATGAGGAAGAGGTAACTTTTTAATTTCCCTTTCTCCTTTATCACTACTTTACTGATATTAACCTTCTTTCAGGGAGACACGGGCAACAGCCAACCCGTCGAGGAAGAGGTAATTATAATCTCCTCCGACTCCGAACTTCGGCCGCGTCAGAAAATTCAAAGATTAACCCGGAAAGTAAGATTTTCACACCCTTTGGCTTACCAAGATCCTGACTTTCTTTTGAAGCAACAGCAATTTGAAAACCGGAGGCAGACCCGGACCAGCAAGGATGCAGAGCTATCCTCCGGCTTGCCTGACACAACCCGGAAGCGTCGGACTGAGGTTATCTCCAATTTATACCCTTTTTTACCTTTGGCGGGTCTAATCCGTCAACCTCTCAATTCCTCTGACTCCAATTACCAGGATACCTCTCCTTCATCTGGCGAGTCCATGCAATCAAACATGCCGGCTATTAAGACTGCCCCTGGGTAATATCAATTTATTCACCTTATGTTTTTCTTTCTTCATGTTTCTTTACTTATTTCTCTGCTTTGCCCACATCGTGCAGGTTAAGCCCAGGAAGAAAACCAAGAAAGATAAACCGGCCCAAACCCCTGTGGTGACTGAACCGGAACAGGGTATAGCTGCTCCCAACTCTTCCACACATCAACCGCCGCCTGAGCCGGCTCAAGACATTGCAGCATCAACTTCTGACCCGCCTGCTGAAGATATTCTTGATGGTTCTGTTAACCCGGAGGCACCTAGCCCAGTCAAAACGGCTGACCCAGTAGTGGAATTTCTCAAGGCTCAATTCGTTGAGCCGGCCAGGCCCACCGTCCTTGCCAAATGCTCGGCTAAAGAGGAGTTGCTAGAACGCCGTAAGGCCAAGATGGATATCACCGACTATACTCATTTGAGTATTGGAGAGATCGTCTTGGGCTATATCAACCAGGTGCAAAGCAGCCGTGACCTGGAAATTGACATGGTGAGGCAAATACAGCAAAAATCTGAGGTATGACTTATGCTTCCTTACTTTCAATCATACTTACTGTACCAGCCCCCAAGTCTGTTGCTTATGAATAAATATGCTGTAGACTTAGAAAAATTTGTTAGAGCTGCTTGCCCGTCTTAAAGAAAAATATTTAAACCGGATGTAACACAATACCTTTAACTTGCGATACACATTAGTCCCCAAGTGCCAAGTATCTTTGCTTGCAAAGTATTTGGGACTTAATATCCAGGACCGGCTTAATAATTTAGAAAGCTTCGGTATACATTAGCCCCCAAGTGTCAAGTATCTTTGCTTGCAAAGTGCTTGGGACTTAATATTATTTACCGTAATCTTGACTACTATCCAGTGCAATGCAGGCCATCATAAGTCAATTTGAATCGGAGATTGTTGACCTGAAGAACCGTGTGGCAGCCCAGGAGATTGAAACTCAAAAGGCTAACTCCAAATTTGAATTCAGCGTCTCTGAACAAGAGAAGCTGAAGAAAAATTTTGAGTCGGAGAAGAAAATTTGGACTGACGAAAAGGCCGGACTAGTGACCCGGGCCGAGACAGCAGAGGCGTCGCTGGCAAATGCAACAGCCGGACTGACCGGCTTACAACGCCATATATCTCGGATGGTCTCAGCGATCTTTGGTAAGTTATCTTAAGCAAGCATTAAATATTGTAAATATTCCTTCAATTGTTACCTGAGGTTTACCTTATACTTACCAATACAGGCCCCAGGAGCACAAACCTCAAGCAGAATATGCTGATCAAATTGAAGGCGGTGTATACTCTAGTAGAGCAACTATACATCGGGTCACAACGTGCCTTGGCCGTTGTATCCTTATCAAATGATGTGCCCTACCTCTTGCAAGATGTGTTACAACGGCTTGCTGTACTTCCTCAGCGGATTCAAGAGTTGAGACGGGCCCAAGCAAGAGCCGGAGCAATAGCCGCTTTGAGTCGGGCCAAAGCCTGGTTACCAGAGCTAGACCCGGCCGACATCGCTCTTGGGTATCCAAGTTTAAAGGAGGATGGCACTCCATTTGATGAAAAGGATTTCACCACCTACGTGAGGGATATACGCCCTGTGGCCACTCAAATTGGAAACGACACTGGCCTCACCAAGTGTCAGCCGGGTTATGACAAGGAGAATCGGAGAATCCCCACGCCGCATTATGACGATGTCAGCTTGATCCCTCCAATCCGTAAGCACACCTTTGCCCCTGAAGTCGACCCAGCCGGTTTAATAGATGATGAAGCTGAGTTTGAGGCCTTGAGTGGCATTGACTGGGCCTCATCATCCTTCCAGGACAAAGCAGCCGGCGAAGAGGCGGAGAAGGATAACCCAGAAGCTTCAAGTCAACCCCAAGAGTAGATTGCCAGGCGCCACCTGCTTATGTCGTTGTAGAAAAACAATGCCACATCATTCAGACTCGGGCAGTCTTGTAACAGATTAGAAAATACTTTGAGTTTTGCTATGCCTTTGCGCACGCTTATGGCCCTTAATACTTGCATAAGCCGTCGTCACTATGCACTTTGTAGTTTATATGAATCTGTTATGTCCTTTGCAGAAATGTCTTGCATTGCCCTGTCATGCTTACAGCTGCTTTTCCGACTTATATAAGCCAACCCCTGAGGGTAAGTTTAACTCCTGAAAATTGGCACATAAAAGTTCACCTAGTACTTAACAACCTGATGTAACCAGTATTAATCCTGGAGGATTGCAATGTATTCCATTGTATTTTCAAGAGGGTCACAAGATATCCAATGTTGATACTTGTAAAATATGATGAACAAAGTTCAAGGGTTTCTGATTCGAATACGATCAGTGAACCATTCCAAAGGGGTTGAGCTAAGATTCAGATACGATCTGTTAGCCCCCAGTGGCTGTGGCGATGCCGATCAAGTGGGTATCGACATCTATGTTCTCTTTGGTTTGAATACGACCTATGTTTGAACAGGAAGCCCCCAAGTGACCATAAGAGTTGTTTAATGACGCTGATTCGAATACGATCCATGTCAGACCCAAAGGGGTTAAGCTATGATTCAAATATGATCAAGAAGCCCCCAAGTGGGTTTGGCAGTATGCCGATCAAGTGGGTATCGACAGCTATGTTCTCTTTGGTTCGAATACGACCTATGTTTGAACAGGAAGCCCCCAAATGATCACGGCTAGATTCAGATATGATCATAAGCCGGACCAAAGGAAAGCCGGATTCAGATATGATCCGCTTTTCCTTGGTTATCTCCACCACCTGACAAAGAAAACACATAAACCTTTTTGGGAGTGGAAAAAAGGACAAAGGTCCTGCTTTATTGCTTTATGTAATATACATAGTATAAGTATATACACATTAGAGCCGATGGCTCAAGTATAATAAGGCCAAAGATGAGCGATATTCCACGGCCGACGGGTCTCCTCCTCCGACTTACGTGAGTCTTTATGCTCCCGAACGTCGATAAGGTAGTATGATCCGTTGTTCAGATTCTTGCTGACCACAAAGGGTCCTTCCCAAGGAGGGGATAGCTTGTGCATGTCAGATTGATCCTGGATGAGTCGGAGCACTAAGTCGCCTTCCTGAAAGGTTCTGGACCTAACCCGGCGGCTGTGGTAGCGGCGCAGGTCTTGCTGGTAAATCGCCGAGCGGGCTATTGCCAAGTCTCGCTCTTCATCCAACAGGTCAAGTGCGTCTTGCCGAGATTTTTCATTGTCTTCCTCAACATAAGCCGCCACATGGGGTGAGTCATGACGGATGTCACTTGGCAGGACCGCCTCTGCTCCATACACCATAAAGAAAGGCGTGTAACCCGTAGATCTGTTAGGTGTAGTATTGATGCTCCAAAGTACAGAAGGTAACTCCTCCACCCAACAACCCGGCGTCCGCTGCAAGGGGACCAAGAGCCGGGGCTTGATACCCCTCAATATTTCTTGATTAGCTCGTTCTGCTTGACCATTGGATTGAGGGTGAGCCACAGCTGAAACGTCAAGCCGGATATGCTCTCGTTGACAAAACTCTTCCATAGCTCCTTTGGAGAGGTTAGTGCCATTATCAGTTATAATGCTGTGTGGAAAACCAAAGCGAAAAATCACCTTTTTCATAAACTGGACCGCCGTGGCTGCATCACACTTACTGACTGGCTCCGCCTCCACCCACTTCGTGAACTTGTCAACCGCCACCAATAGGTGCGTCTTTTTATCCTTAGACCTTTTGAAAGGCCCGACCATATCAAGCCCCCAGACTGCAAATGGCCAAGTAATTGGAATCATCCTCAATTCTTGAGCCGGCACATGGGCTCATCGTGAGAATTTCTGACATCCGTCACATTTACTGACCAGGTCTTTTGCATCAGCATGAGCCGTCAGCCAATAAAACCCATGATGGAAAGCTTTGGCCACAAGAGATTTTGAGCTGGCGTGATGACCACAATCGCCTTCATGAATCTCATGAAGGATCTCCTGACCCTCTGTAGGTGACACGCAATGTTGAAATGCTCCAGTGACGCTGCAGTGATGTAACTCGCCATTGACAGTTGTCATGGACTTGGACCGCCGGGCGATTTGTCTTGCCAAGGTCTCATCTTCAGGCAACTCTCCCCGGGTCATGTAAGACAAATAAGGCACTGTCCAATCCGGGATAATGTGGAGAGCCGCCACCAGCTGTGCCTCCGGGTCTGGTACTGCCAGATCTTCCTCTGTAGGTAACTTAACAGAAGGATTATGCAAAACATCAAGAAAGGTGTTAGGCGGCACCAGCTTACGCTGAGACCCCAGCCGGCTTAAGGCATCAGCCGCCTCATTCTTCCTTCGATCAATGTGTTCCACCACATAACCCTTGAAATGTCCAGCCACAACATCGACTTCACGACGGTAAGCCGCCATAAGGGGATCCTTAGAGTCCCACTCTCCTGACACCTGTTGAGCCACAAGGTCCGAGTCTCCCAAGCATCTTACCCGGCTCAAGTTCATCTCCTTGGCCATCCGGAGACCATGGAGTAGGGCCTCGTACTCAGCTGCATTGTTAGTACAAGGAAACATAAGCCGGAGCACATAACAAAATTTGTCACCTCGAGGGGAAGTTAACACGACTCTAGCCCCCGAGCCTTCCAACTGTCTGGACCCATCAAAGTGAATAGTCCAATAAGTGTTATCGGGCTTCTCCTCAGGTGCCTGTAGCTCTGTCCAGTCATTGATGAAATCCACCAAAGCTTGAGACTTAATGGCAGTGCGTGGCACGTATTTCAGACCATGAGGCCTGAGCTCGATGGCCCACTTGGCGACTCGTCCTGTAGCCTCTCTGTTCTGAATAATGTCTCCCAAGGGGGCAGAACTTACCATAGTGATAGGGTGACCTTGGAAGTATTGCTTCAGCTTCCGGCTTGCCATGAACACCCCGTAAACAAGTTTCTGCCAATGAGGATATCTTTGTTTTGACTCGATGAGTACTTCACTGACATAATAAACCGGCCGTTGAACCGGATGTTCCTTACCAGCCCCCTTGCGCTCTACCACAATTGCCACACTGACGGCTCATGAATTAGCAGCCACATATAACAGCAAAGGCTCTTTGTCAATGGGAGCTGCAAGAACTGGCGGCTCAGATAACTACCTCTTCAAATCCTCAAAAGCAGCATTAGCAACATTACTCCAGACAAAGGTGTCTGCCTTCTTCATCAGTTGGTACAGCGGTAGGGCCTTCTCACCTAACCGGCTTATGAACCAGCTTAAAGCGGCAACACGACCCGCCAGTCGCTGAACATCATTGATACATGCCGGTTTAGCCAAAGAAGTGATTGCCTTAATCTTCTCCGGATTAGCCTCGATGCCCCTGTTTGAGACCAAGAATCCCAAAAGCTTGCCTGCAGGCACACCAAATACACACTTCTCTGGGTTAAGCATCATTTTGTCAACCCGGAGATTGCCAAAGGTTTCTTTGAGATCAGATATCAAAGTTTCCGCCTCTTTGGATTTCACCACTATGTCATCCACATAAGCATGAACATTGCGCCCAATCTGATTGTGGAGACAATTCTGTACACACCATTGATAAGTCGCCTGGGCACTCTTGAGCCCAAAAGGCATAGACACATAGCAGAAGGCTCCAAACGGAGTGATGAAAGCCGTCTTCTCCTGGTCCTTAACTGCCATCTTGATCTGATGATAACCAGAGTAAGCATCCAAAAAGCTCAAACGCGCACAACCCGCCGTAGCATCAATGATTTGATCAATACGGGGGAGAGCGAAAGGATCAGCCGGACAAGCCTTATTTAAGTCTGTGTAATCCACACACATCCGCCAGGTGCCGTTTTTCTTGAGCACGAGCACCGGGTTAACCAACCACTCCGGGTGAAAAACTTTGACAATGAACCCAGCCGCCAAGAGCCGGGCGACCTCTTCTCCTATAGCTTTTCGTCGTTCCTCATTGAATTGCCGCAGAAACTGCCTGACCGGCTTATACTTCGGATCAATATTAAGAGTGTGCTCAGCGAGTCCTCTCGGTACACCCGGCATGTCAGAAGGCTTCCATGCAAAGATGTCCCGGTTCTCACGGATGAACTCGATGAGCGTGCTTTCCTACTTAGGATCCAAGTTGGCACTGATGCTGAATTGCTTAGACGAATCGCCCGGAGTAAAATCAACAAGCTTAGTCTCTGCAGCCGATTTAAACTTCATGGCTGGGTCATGCTCCGTAGTCGGCTTCTTGAGAGAGGTCATATCCGCCGGGTCAACGTTATCTTGATAAAATTTGAGCTCCTCTGCTGCACAGACAGACTCGGCATAAGCCGCATCGCCTTCTTCGCATTCCAGGGCCACTTTTCGGCTTCCATGCATGGTGATGGTACCCTTGTAACCCGGCATCTTGAGCTGTAAATAAACATAACACGGCCGCACCATGAACTTGGCATAAGCCGGCCGCCCAAACAAAGCGTGATATGGACTCTTGATTTTTACCACCTCAAAAGTTAACTTTTCCGCCATAGAATCATGCTCGTCTCCAAAGGCCACCTCTAGCTCAATCTTACCCACAGGATACGCCGATTTACCAGGCACCACTCCATGGAAGACGGTGTTGGAAGTCTTTAAATTCTTGTCAGTTAAGCCCATGCGCCGAAAGGTCTTGTAATAGAGGATGTTGATGCTGCTACCTCCATCCATGAGCACCTTAGTAAATTTATAACCACCAACCTGCGGTGCCACTACCAAGGCCAGTTGACCCGGATTATCAAACCGGGGAGGGTGATCCTCCCTGCTCCAGACAATAGGCTGTTCCGACCATCTCAAGTAACGAGGGACTGCCGGCTCAACAGAATTCACCGCCCTCCTATGGACTTTCTGATCACGTTTACACAAACTTGTGGTAAACACGTGATACTGCCCACTGTTTAGCTATTTTGGATGGCTCTGATAACCCGACTGCTGCTGCTGCTGACCTCCTTGACCAGACTGCTGTTGATTATAACCACCCTGGCTTCCCTGAAAACCGGATCCTGAACCGCCGCCCGAGCCATGAAAGCCGCCAGCTCCTAAGCCGCCGCCTGGGCCTTGATTGCCATAAAACGTATTAGAATTCTTGAAAGCCTTCATGATTGCGCAATCCTTCCATAAATGAGTCGCTGGTCGTTCTCGGGTGCCGTGTTTCGGGCAGGGCTCATTGAGTAGTTGCTCAAGAGACGGACCTGACCCGCCAAACCGAGGTGGTGGCTTTCCTTTGCGCTTCTGATTGTTACCCTGTGCATTGGCCACAAATTTCGGGTTACCGTCCACCTTACGCTTATTGCCTCCTTGACTCGCCGGGTTATGCTGCTGACCCTTTCCATTACCGTTCTTCTTTCGCTTCCCTGTCTTTTCCTCATCAGACGCGGGATCCTTGGTACTATCAGAATCGGCATACTTGACTAAAGCCGCCATCAGCGTCCCCATATCTTGCAATCACGCTTAAGGCGCCCCAGTTTCTGTCTCAGAGGCTCAAAGCGGCAATTCTTCTCCAGCATGAGAACTGCTGAGCCGGCATCCATCTTGTCAGACGAATGTATTATATCTTTGACCCGGCGCACCCAATGAGTCATAGATTCACCTTCCTCCTTCTTAAAATTTGTCAGGTCCACAATCGACATAGACTGCTTGCAAGTGTCCTTGAAGTTCTGGATGAAACGGGCCTTTAGCTCCGCCCATGAACTAATGGAATTGGGTGGCAAACCCTTTAACCAAGAACGGGCCGTTCCGTCCAACATCATGGTGAAGTATTTATCCATCGCTTCATCACTAACCTCCATCAGCTCCATGGCCATCTCGTAACATTCAATCCACGCCCCAGGCTATAAATCGGCCATATAATTCGGCACCTTTCGAGGTCCCTTGAAATCCTTGGGCAGACGTACATTACGTAGAGCCGGTACTAGACAAGGAACTCCTCCGGTTCTAGTAGCAACACCCGCCTCAACGGAAGTCGTCGGGTAAGCCGGTGAGTCCTGTTGGGCTGCTAGCTGAGCCGCTAGTTGAGCCGCCCGCTCGTCCTCCTGACGTATCCGATCCTGAACCGGGTTATACCCGCCGGGTTGGTTCTGGCGCTGAGCGCTACTTGACAAGGCCTCTGTCTACTGTAACTCGGGCTCCGGTTTTGACCAGGCGGAGCTAACCAGGGCGGAGGAGTTGAGTGAATCCTGTCCCGGCTGTAGGAGTAGGTCTCTTGCTGAGCCAGGGCTGTTTGGACAAGTTCCCTGATCCTCCGGGTTTCCACCACTGTCGGATCATCACCATCTACTGGGAGAGCCGCCAAACATGCTGATGCTGTGATTAAGTTCTCCATGGGGTTGGAGAAGTGACCCTGTGGTATTGGTACGTAATGGGGCGGTGCCATATTGCCGTGAAGAGGTGCCGTCACCGGAGGCTGGACTGGGCCTCCCGCTCCGGATGTCATAAACTGATTTGCACCTGGCGGGTTACTTGGCCGGCCCCGGGTGTAGCAAAGAGATTCTGAGGATCATAAATCTGAGGTAAACGGGACTGAGTTTTCTGATGTCTCCTCCTCATTACCTCATTAGATGCGTTCAAGCTCAACGTGAGCTGAAAAGCCTCTGCCTGAAGTTGCTGCGCCCGTACGTCCAAAGCCGCCCGCTCTGTGGCTAATCTAGTATCTTCAGCTGCTAAGGTTTCCCTGGCCCGGGCGATCTCATCGCGAACCTGTGCCACCTCTGCCTCATGCTCAGATTGGTTCGCAGGGACGACTGTAGCAGTTAACAAGGCCGTAAGTTTATCCATGAGATCCATCAGCACCTAAGCCGGTGAGCGCATAGGGCCTCCTGCCCCGGCTGCTCCTAACCTGGACGTTATCGCTGCTGGGGCCGTAGAATTTTGGCCGGGTTGAGTACCAACCATGAAGACTCCTGCCCAGTTTGGCGACTCTGAGGGGTCCGGAATAGTGCTGCCATCGGAACAGCCCCCAAGCACACCATCTTGAAATTGATATAGCGAATCTGTTGAGCCGGCGGACGAATCACCGTCAGGGAGGACGGCCGGCTCACCATCACCTTCAGATCCTTCAGGAAGTTCACCTCCGTGGATGCAACCCACAAAGGCACGCTTCACGACGGGTTAAGCTCGGGCGGGTTTCGCACGCTGAGTCGTCTCGACGAGGTCGGTGCAGCTGTCCGGCTCAGGGCCCGGCTCACCGATCCGGCCGATGAAGACATGAATTCCGTCAAAGGGGACCCGGTACCCGTAATCAATTGAGCCGGCATCAGGGCCCCAGCCTTCGTCGTCGATGTAGACCTTGCCGCGATGACTCTTGGTCATCCGGCCAACTGCGTATCCCTTGAGCCCTTCGAAGCTGCCATTCAAGAACTCAAATCCACCATGCGCTGGCCCCACGGTGGGCGCCAACTGTCGTGGAATTGTCACGGCAGATGTCCTCTTGCAAGGACTTAATCGTGGAGCCATCGCAACTAGGAAGCTTAAAGGGGTTAATCGGGACAAAGGACACGCGAGGTTTATACTAGTTCAGCCCCTTGCGGTGAAGGAAGGCCTACGTCTAGTTGGGTTGGTATTGCTTGAGGTTTCGATGACCAGGGAGCGAGATAGGCTATTCCCGGTTCTCGATTGGTTGTTTCTTGCCCTAAGCCGCCGGCGGGTCGTTCCCTTATAACACGGGTTGACGCCCTACGGCCTACAGAGTCCCGGCCGGCTCATAAACAGTGTTCGGCTCGGTGACTAGTTACCTCTACCTTATGTTACAAGTCATGCCATTATGGCGGTTTGTCTCTATGGGCCTTAAGCTCTATGAACCGCCATCCTCACGCTGGGTCTTGGGCTTCCTTTACGATGAGTCTTCTTTGCATAACCCGTCCCCTCCTAGCCGGCTTACTCAAATAGTTATATCCCCAACAGGGTATATACCCGACATTAGCCCCCAGTTTAATTTGGATTTATCCATGTTAAACTGATCCTGCAACATGTTGGAAATATGCCCTAGAGGCAATAATAAAATGGTTATTATTATATTTCCTTGTTCATGATAATTGTCTATTGTTCATTCTATAATTGTGTTATCCGGAAATCGTAATACATGTGTGAATACATAGACCACAACATGTCCCTAGTAAGCCTTTAGTTGACTAGCTTGTTGATCAATAGATGGTTACGGTTTCCCGACCATGGACATTGGATGTCATTGATAACGAGATCACATCATTAGGAGAATGATGTGATGGACAAGACCCAATCCTAAGCATAGCGCAAGATCGTGTAGTTCGTCTGCTAAAGCTTTTCTAATGTCAAGCATCTTTTCCTTAGACCATGAGATTGTGAAACTCCCGGATACTGTAGGAATACTTTGGGTGTGCCAAACGTCACAACATAACCGGGTGACTATAAAGGTGCACTACGGGTATCTCCAAAAGTGTCTGTTGGTTTGGCACGAATCGAGACTGGGATTTGTCACTCCGTATGACGGAGAGGTATCTCTGGGCCCACTCGATAAGACATCATCGTAATGAGCTCAATGTGACTAAGGGTTGATCACAGGATGATGTGTTACAGAACGAGTAAAGTGACTTGCCGGTAACGAGATTGAACGAGGTATTGGGATACCGACGATCGAATCTCGGGCAAGTAACGTACCGATTAACAAAGGGAATTGTATACGGGATTGCTTGAATCCTCGACATTGTGGTTCATCCGATGAGATCATCATGGAACATGTAGGAGCCAACATAGGTATCCAGATCCCGCTGTTGGTTATTGGCCGGAGAGTTGTCTCGGTCATGTCTGCATGGTTCCCGAACCCATAGGGTCTACACACTTAAGATTCGATGACGCTAGGGTTATTAGGAAGACTTGTATGTGATTACCGAATGTTGTTCGGAGTCCCGGATGAGATCCTGGACGTCACGAGGAGTTCTGGAATGGTCCGGAGGTGAAGATTTATATGTGGGAAGTTGTCATACGGTCACCGGAAAAGTTCGGGGGCATATCGGTATTATACCGGGGCCACCGGAGGGGTTCTGGGGGTCCACCGGGAGGGGCCACCTCTCTCGGAGGGCCTCATGGGCCGTAGAGGAAAGGGAACTAGCCCTTGGAGGGCTGGGCGCATCCCCCTTGGGCCCATGCGCCTAGGGGTGGGGGGGGGCCACCCTAGAGGGGGCGCCCCCTTGCTTGGGGGGCAAGCCACCCCCCTTGGCCGCTGCCCTCCTCTAGATCTCATCTAGAAGGGGCCGGCCCCCTTCCCCCTTACCCTATAAATAGAGGGGCAAGGGGAGGGCTGCACACCACATCAAAGGCGCAGCCCCTCCCCTCCCCAACACCTCTCCTCCTCCGTTAAGAGCATGGCGAAGCCTTGCCGGAGTACTGCCGCTCCACCACCACCACACTGTCGTGCTGCTGTTGGAGCTCTCTTCCTCAACCTCTCCCTCCTCCTTGCTGGATCAAGGCGCGGGAGACATCTCCGCTCCGTACGTCTGTTGAACGCGGAGGTGCCGTCCGTTCGGCGCTAGGATCATCGGTGATTCGGATCACGACGAGTACGACTCCATAAACCCCGTTCTCTTGAACGCTTCCGCTCGCTATCTACAAGGGTATGTAGATGCACTCCTCTCCCTCTCATTGCTAGATGACTCCATAGATTGATCTTGGTGATGCGTAGAAAATTTTAAATTTCTGCTATGATCCCCAACAGTGGCATCATGAGCTAGGTCTATGCGTAGTTTCTATGCATGAGTAGAACACAAGTTGTTGTGGGCGTCGATTTTGTCAATTTACTTGCCGTTACTAGTCTTATCTTGATTTGGCGGCATCGTGGGATGAAGCGGCCCGGACCGACCTTACACGTACGCTTACGTGAGACTGGTTCCACCGACTGACATGCACTAGTTGCATAAGGTGGCTAGCGGGTGTCTGTCTCTCCCACTTTAGTCGGATCGGATTCGATGAAAAGGGTCCTTATGAAGGGTAAATAGAAATTGGCATATCACATTGTGGTTTTGGCGTAGGTAAGAAACGTTCTTGCTAGAAACCTATAGCAGCCACGTAAAAACTTGCAACAACAATTAGAGGACGTCTAACTTGTTTTTGCAGCATATGCCGTGTGATGTGATATGGCCAAAAGGATGTGATGAATGATATATGTGATGTATGAGATTGATCATGTTCTTGTAATAGGAATCACGACTTGCATGTCGATGAGTATGACAACCGGTAAGAGCCATAGGAGTTGTCTTAATTTATTTATGACCTGCGTGTCAACATAAACGTCATGTAATTACTTTACTTTATCGCTAACCGTTAGCCATAGTAGTAGAAGTAATAGTTGGCGAGACAACTTCATGAATAAACGATGATGGAGGTCATGGTGTCATGCCAGTGACGATGATGATCATGGCGCCCCGAAGATGGAGATCAAAAGGAGCAAAATGATATTGGCCATATCATGTCACTATTTGATTGCATGATGTTTATCATGTTTTACATCTTATTTGCTTAGAACGACGGTAGCATAAATAAGATGATCCCTCGCAATAATTTCAAGAAAGTGTTCCCCCTAACTGTGCACCGTTGCTAAGGTCCATTGTTCCGAAGCACCACGTGATGATCGGGTGTGATAGGTTCTAACGTTCGCATACAACGGGTGTAAGCCAGATTTACACACGCAATACACTTAGGTTGACTTGACGAGCCTAGCATGTATAGACATGGCCTCGGAACACGGAAGACCGAAAGGTCGAACATGAGTCATATAGAAGATACGATCAACATGAAAATGTTCACCGATAATGACTAGTCTGTCTCACGTGACGATCGGACATGGCCTAGTTGACTCGGATCATGTATCACTTAGATGACTAGAGGGATGTCTATCTGAGTGGGAGTTCATTAAATAATTTGATTAGATGAACTTAATTATCATGAACATAGTCTAAAAATCTTTGCAATATGTCTTGTAGATCAAATGGCCCACGCTAATGTTGCCCTCAACTTCAACGCATTCCTAGAGAAAACCAAGCTGAAAGACAATGGCAGCAACTACACGGACTGGGTCCGTAACCTGAGGATTATCCTCATAGCTGCCAGGAAAGCATATGTCCTTGATGCACCGCTAGGTGAAGCACCTGTTTTCCCAGCAGAACAAGACGTTATGAACGCTTGGCAGACGCGTAGTGATGATTACTCCCTGGTTCAGTGCGGCATGCTTTACAACTTAGAACCGGGGCTCCAAAAGCGTTTTGAGCAACACGGAGCACATGGGATGTTCCAAGAGCTGAAAATGGTTTTCCAAGCTCATGCCCGGGTCGAGAGATATGAAGTCTCCGACAAGTTCTACAGTTGTAAGATGGAGAAGAATAGTTCTGTCAGCAAGCACATACTCAAAATGTCTGGGTTGCACAACTACTTGTCTCAGCTGGGAGTTAATCTCCCAGATGATGCGGTCGTTGACAGAATCCTTCAGTCGCTCCCACCTAGCTACAAGAGCTTTGTGATGAAATTCAATATGCAGGGGATGGAAAACACCATTCCTGAGGTATATTTAATGCTGAAATCAGCGAAGGTGGAAATAAAAAAGGAACATAAAGTGTTGATGGTGAATAAAACCACTAAGTTCAAGAAAGGCAAGGGTAAAAAGAACTTCAAGAAGGACGACAAGGGAGTTGCCGCGCCCGGTAAGAAAGCTGCCGGGAAGAAGCCAAAGAATGGACCCAAGCCTGAGACTGAGTGCTTTTATTGCAAGGGAAACGGTCACTGAAGCGGAACTGCCCCAAGTACTTAGCACATAAGAAGGCCAGCAATGCCAAAGGTATATGTGATATACATGTTATTGATGTGTACCTAACCAGCGCTTGTAGTAGCTCCTGGGAATTTGATACTGGTGCAGTTGCTCATATTTGTAACTCAAAAACAGGAACTGCGGAATAAACGGAGACTGGCGAAGGACGAGGTGACGATGCGCGTCGGGAATGGTTCCAAGGTCGATGTGATCGCCGTCGGCACGCTACCTCTACATTTACCTATGGGATTAGTTTTAAACCTCAATAATTGTTATTTAGTACCAGCTTTGAGCATGAACATTGTATCTGGATCTCGTTTAATGCAAGATGGCTACTCATTTAAATCTGAGAATAATGGTTGTTCTATTTATATGAGAGAAATGTTTTATGGTCATGCCCCGCTGGTCAATGGTTTATTCTTATTTAATCTCAAACGTGATGTTACACATATTCATAGTGTGAATGCCAAAAGGTGTAAGGTTGATAATGATAGTCCCACATACTTGTGGCACTGCCGCCTTGGTCACATTGGTGTCAAACGCATGAAGAAACTCCATGCAGATGGACTTTTGGAGTCTCTTGATTATGAATCATTTGACACGTGCGAACCATGCCTCATGGGAAAAATGACCAAGACTCCATTCTCCGGAACAATGGAGCGAGCAACCAACTTATTGGAAATCATACATATGATGTGTGCGGTCCAATGAGCGTTGAGGCTCGCGGTGGCTATCGTTATGTTCTCACCCTCACTGATGACTTGAGTAGATATGGGTATGTCTACTTAATGAAACACAAGTCTGAGACCTTTGAAAAGTTCAAGGAATTTTAGAGTGAGGTTGAGAATCAACGTGACAGGAAAATCAAGTTCTTACTATCAGATTGTGGGGGAGAATATTTGAGTCACGAATTTGGCACGCACTTAAGGAAATGTGGAATAGTTTCACAACTCACGCCGCCTGGAACACCTCAGCGTAATGGTGTGTCCGAATGTCATAATCGCACCCTATTGGATATGGTGCAATCTATGATGTCTCTTACCGATCTACCGCTATCATTTTGGGGTTGTGCTATAGAGACTGCCGCATTTCACTTTAAATAGGGCTCCATCGAAATCCGTTGAGACGGCACCGTATGAATTGTGGTTTGGTAAGAAACCTAAGCTATCGTTTCTGAAAGTTTGGGGATGCGATGCTTATGTCAAGAAACTTCAACCTGAAAAGCTCGAACTCAAATCGAAAAAATGCGTCTTCATAGGTTACCCTAAAGAAACTATTGGGTATACCTTCTACCTCAGATCCAAAGGCAAGATCTTTGTTGCCAAGAATGGGTCCTTTCTAGAGAAAGAGTTTCTCTCGAAAGAAGTAAGCGGGAGGAAAGTAGAACTTGATGAAGTATTGCCTCTTGAACCGGAGAGTGGCGCAGCTCAAGAAAATGTTTCTGAGGTGCCTGCACCGACTAGAGAGGAAGATGATCATGAAACTTCAGATCAAGTTGCTACGGAACTTCGTAGGTCCACAAGGACACGTTCCGCACCAGAGTGGTACGGCAACCCTGTCCTGGAAATCATGTTGTTAGACAATGGTGAACCTTCGAACTATGAAGAAGCAATGGCGGGCCCAGATTCCGACAAATGGCTGGAAGCCATGAAATCCGAGATAAAATCCATGTATGAAAACGAAGTATGGACTTTGACTGACTTGCCCGATGATCGGCGAGCCATAGAAAATAAATGGATCTTTAAGAAGAAGACATACACGGATGGTAATGTGACCATCTATAAGGCTCGGCTTGTCGCTAAGGGTTATCGACAAGTTCAAGGGGTTGACTACGATGAGACTTTCTCACTCGTAGCGAAGCTGAAGTCCATGTGGATCATGTTAGAAATTGCCGCATTCTATGATTATGATATATGGCAAATGGACGTCAAAACGGCATTCCTTAATGGTTTCCTTAAGGAAGAATTGTATATGATGCAGCCAAAAGGTTTTGTCGATCCTAAGAATGCTGACAAGGTGTGCAAGCTCCAACGCTCAATCTATGGGCTGGTGAAAGCATCTCGGAGTTGGAACATTCGATTTGATGAGATGATCAAAGCGTTTGGGTTTACGCAGACTTATGGAGAAGCCTGTGTTTACAAGAAAGTGAGTGGAAGCTCTGTAGCATTTCTCATATTATATGTGGATGACATACTATTGATGGGAAATGATATAGAATTCTTGGAAAGCATAAAGGCCTACTTAAACAAGTGTTTTTCAATGAAGGACCTTGGAGAAGCTGCTTATATATTAGGTATCAAGATCTATAGAGATAGATCGAGACGCCTCATTGGTCTTTCACAAAGTACGTACCTTGACAAGATATTGAAGAAGTTCAATATGGATCAGTCCAAGAAGGGGTTCTTGCCTATATTGCAAGGTATGAGATTGAGCACGGCTCAATGCCCGACCTCGGCAGAAGATAGAGAAAAGATGAGTGTCGTCCCCTATGCCTCGGCCATAGGGTCTATTATGTATGCCATGCTGTGTACCAGACCTGATGTAAACCTTGTCGTATGTTTGGTAGGACGGTACCAAAGTAATCCCGGCATGGAACACTGGACAGCGGTCAAGAATATCCTGAAGTACCTGAAGAGGATTAAGGATATGTTTCTCGTTTATGGAGGTGACGAAGAGCTCGTCGTAAAGGGTTACGTCGATGCTAGCTTCGACATAGATCTGGATGACTCTAAGTCACAAACCGGATACATGTATATTTTGAATGGTGGGGCAGTCAGCTGGTGCAGTTGCAAGCAAAGCGTCGTGGCGGGATCTACAAGTGAAGCGGAGTACATGGCAGCCTCGGAGCCAGCACAAGAAGCAATCTGGATGAAGGAGTTCATTACCGACCTAGGAGTTATTCCCAATGCATCAGGCCCGATGACTCTCTTCTGTGACAACACTGGAGCTATTGCCCTTGCCAAGGAACCCAAGTTTCACAGGAAGACTAGGCATATCAAGTGTCGCTTCAACTCCATTCATGAAAATGTTCAAAATGGAGACATATATATTTGTAAAGTGCATACGGACCTGAATATCGCAGATCCGTTGACTAAACCTCTTCCTCGAGCAAAACATGATCAACACCAGAACTCTATGGGTGTTCGATTCATCACAATGTGCAAGTGGGAGACTATTGGAAATATGCCCTAGAGGCAATAATAAAATGGTTATTATTATATTTCCTTGTTCATGATAATTGTCTATTGTTCATGCTATAATTGTGTTATCTGGAAATCGTAATACATGTGTGAATACATAGACCACAACATGTCCCTAGTAAGCCTTCAGTTGACTAGCTTGTTGATCAATAGATGGTTACGGTTTCCCGACCATGGACATTGGATGTCATTGATAACGGGATCACATCATTAGGAGAATGATGTGATGGACAAGACCCAATCCTAAGCATAGCGCAGGATCATGTAGTTCGTCTGCTAAAGCTTTTCTAATGTCAAGCATCTTTTCCTTAGACCATGAGATTGTGCAACTCCCGGATACTGTAGGAATACTTTGGGTGTGCCAAATGTCACAACGTAACTGGGTGACTATAAAGGTGCACTACGGGTATCTCCGAAAGTGTCTGTTGGGTTGGCACGAATCGAGACTGGGATTTGTCACTCCGTATGACGGAGAGGTATCTTTGGGCCCACTCGGTAAGACATCATCGTAATGAGCTCAATGTGACTAAGGGTTGATCACGGGATGATGTGTTACGGAACGAGTAAATTGACTTGCCGGTAACGAGATTGAACGAGGTATTGGGATACCGACGATCGAATCTCAGGCAAGTAACGTACCAATTGACAAAGGGAATTGTATACGGGATTGCTTGAATCCTCGACATCGTGGTTCATCCGATGAGATCATCATGGAACATGTAGGATCCAATATGGGTATCCAGATCCCGCTGTTGGTTATTGGCCGGAGAGTTGTCTCGGTCATGTCTGCATGGTTCCCGAACCCGTAGGGTCTACACACTTAATGTTCGATGACGCTAGGGTTATTAGGAAGACTTGTATGTGATTACTGAATGTTGTTCGGAGTCCCGGATGAGATCCCAGACGTCACGAGGAGTTCTGGAATGGTCCGGAGGTGAAGATTTATATGTGGGAAGTTGTCATACGGTCACCGGAAAAGTTCGGGGGCATATCGGTATTATACCAGGGCCACCAGAGGGGTTCCGGGGGTCCACCGGGAGGGGCCACCTCTCTCGGAGGGCCTCATGGGCCGTAGAGGAAAGGGAACCAGCCCTTGGAGGGCTGGGCACATCCCCCTGTTGGTGTCAAAACCGGCGGATCTCGGGTAGGGGGTCCTGAACTGGGCGTCTAAGGCGGATGGTAACAGGAGGCAGGGGACACGATGTTTTACCCAGGTTCGGGCCCTCTTGATGGAGGTAAAACCCTACGTCCTGCTTGATTTATTCTTGATGATATGAGTATTACAAGAGTTGATCTACCACGAGATCGGAGAGGCTAAACCGTAGAAGCTAGCCTATGGTATGATTGTATGTTGTCCTGCGGACTAAAACCCTCCAGTTTATATAGACACCAGAGGGGGCTAGGGTTACACAAGGTCAGTTACAAAGGAGGAGATATACATATCCGTATTGCCTAGCTTGCCTTCCACGCCAAGTGAGTCCCATCCGGACACGAGACGAAGTCTTCAATCTTGTATCTTCATAGTCCAACAGTCTGGCCAAAGGATATAATCCGGCTGTTCGGATACCCCCTAATCCAGGACTCCCTCAGTAGCCCTTGAACCAGGATTCAATGACGATGAGTCCGGTGCGTAGTATCGTCTTCGTCATTGCAAGGCGGGTTCTTCCTCCGAATACACCACGGAAGAATTTGAATACAAGGGTAGTGTCCGACCCTGCAAAATAAGTTCCACATACCACCGTAGAGAGAATAATATTCCCACAAATCTAATCTGCTGACACGTGTTGGCAACATGACATTATGCCACGGCCCGGTGATTATTCGAACCGTTTCCTTTAACTAGCCCCACACATAACGCGAGGCAGTTTTTTGACACGTCTTGTCAAAGCAGAGATCGTGTCCCCCTTATTACGGGATTCTCATCAATACAGGGATGGGTAACCCAACCACGCCTAGGACTCCTAGATTTTAGGCAAGTCCCAAACGGCCACGAGGAGGACGCTTGATATTCACCGTCTTTATAAAGGATCAAGGTTTTTACTTTTTTCCTCCCGTGCTCAATCGAATCCTTCCCCCGCCTCGAGTTCTAACACCCAAAGCCCAGGTCAGGTGCTTCAGACCTTCAATCATGTCCGGATCCAGCCTCCAGGGCCGGTGGATGCCCTCCTCTGTCACGGAGGAGGATATCAAGAAGTTGAGGGAGGCAAGATACTTGACCACCGAAGTCTCGCATCGGCTGCCCGCCCAAGGGCAGGTCGTCCCTACCCCCGAACCCAACGAAGACGTCATGTTCATCTCCTACTTCCTCCGAGGACTAGGCCTCACTCTGGATCCCTTCGTTAGAGGTTCTATGTTCTATTACGGGCTTGATTTTCATGATCTAGCCCCGGATTCCTTTCTCCACATCTCGGCATTTATTGTCGTATGTGAGGCCTTCCTCCGCATTACCCCTCACTTCGGCCTGTGGCTCAAGACCTTTGATGTGAAGCCGAAGACAGTCGAGGGGCAATATGCAGCGTGCGGGGGTGCATTAATAAGCAAGATTACTGGAGCTCCGTGGCCAAAAGGTTCCTTTCCAGAGGTGTCCGAATTATGGCAAAGGGAGTGGTTCTACATCACCGCTCCCAGAAGTGCCAAGTGGGTAGCTCCCCCCGCCTTTCGCTCGGGCCCTCCACCACAACTAATGTCATGGATCAGCAGGGGGCTGAGCTGGGGTCCAGCCAAGGATGTGCCCGTACTACAGAGCCGCATACGGGATCTCTTCGAGGGAGATTTTAGTTTGGTTATGGTAGTGCAAGTCATGCTGGTTCATCAAGTCCAGCCTTGCAAACGCCGGCCCCTCCGTTTATGGAATTCAACCCAGAAGGACCACACGCTATTCAGAATTTCCTCGGCCTGACGCACGAGGAGATGTACAAGTCGTTCTTCGAACCCCAGATAGAGTGTCTGGACACCTCCAAGGACGTGGGCCTGAGCAGCAACCGCACCGCGGCCCAATTAAGTAATCCTCTAACCGGACACACTGTCTTTCTTTTATCATGACATCATTCTGAAGGATCGCTCTTTGACCAGGACTGGATAGCAAAGGCGAAGATGATCCGGTGTTCGGCTCCCCTTCCCGAAGGCTTGGACAATCTGGTAATGGAAAAGATGCTCGAGCCAGCACCTTGCCTGGTGCCCTCAAAGGAAGATGAAGGGGGGAATAAAGAGGGCCAAAGCGGGCCTCCACCGCTACCTGTTCCAACCGAGGGAACGAGTGCCTCCGTGAGGGAGGATAGCCAAGGGAAGGAGTCTGACATTCCCTCGTCCCGAGGGAGGAAGAGGACTACCTCTGATGATCCGGAAACCAAGGTTTCCAAACGGGAGAATAAAACTCCACCAGAGGGTCCCGTCTCGGAGGGTGCTCTTGCCGCACAAAGTTTGTGCGGGGATCAGCCCTCTAACGAGTCGTAAGTGATCAAAATCTACTTAATAGTAGAGATATTCTACCTTATTTCCGAGGAAAATAACTGAATCGTTTATCTTGCACTTCGGATCTTAGCCCTTCTCAACAGAGCTCGTCTTCAGGGGACCTTCTTCCGGAGATGATGAAGAGTGAAACGCCTCCCCCGGACTCCCCCGCTCAAGAAGCGGGCGACCTTGAAGTGTCGTCACGGAGGGCCTCTCTGGATCCGGTGAGGCCAGAAGATAATCCTATAGTCACTCGAAGTCCCCAGCATCGGGCTCTTGAAGAGGGGAGACAAAAGAGTCCGACACCATCTGGTATGCGGTCGGACATGCTGAGGGATCTGCTGAAGCAAGCGACCATCTCGGAAGAACACCGTGCGTTGATGGGTACGGTGATGGAAAGGATTTCGTCCTCCGAAAGCGGGTTGCATGACGCCTTTACAAGTCTACTAACGGGCTTTGAGGTACGTAAAATGATATACCTTTGTGATAGTACCGCACATTTTTAGGTGTGCCCTGTGTAGATAGTAGCCCCTGAGACTCTGGTTGTCACCGAGAACGGCGGCAAACAGAGGATCGTAGTCCCAAGTAATAACCATACCGCCTTTATGTGCAGGTAGTGGAAGCTCCGGTGGCTAGCCGGACTCATGAGTTTGCCGAACTAAAGCGGCAATCGGATGCGGCGGATGCCGACATCGAGCTTGTTAACAAGCGGCTTGACGAGGCACGGGGTAAGTGATATTTTCTGGTGAATGTCACATAGTAAGAGCAGCGTGATGCCAGTATCTTTAATATGTTGTGACTGCAGATGGAGCTGCCACCATGGAGACCCTTCGGCCGGAACTTGTCCGAGCCAAAGAACAAGCAAGGAGTAGTAATGCGGCTGCTTTGAAGGCGGCCGAAGAGTTAAGAGCCGAGAAGGCCGCACATTGTGAGAGCAAAGAGAAAATGGCCAAGATGGCTATAAAGTTAAAAGACACTGCCGACCGTTGCCAGTTCCTTTGAGGAAGAAAACCGAGCGAAGGCGACGGACCTTGAAAAGTCCACGATGGCGACCAAAGACACCCGTTCTGCCATGAGAGCGAAGAAGGAGGAGTTGCGTGAAGCCTGTGACATTGTGGCTGGGAAGCCCTTTTTGCTACGGAGGAAGTTCGGAGATCCGCGGTATGCCCCTCTGGATCGGCTGTGGAGTTTGGCAGACACATATCTAGACTTGGCGGCGAGCGCTGTCGATGCGGCCGAATACTTCCGAGATCAAACAGATCGTGAAGTGGACAAGCTGTTCTGGGCGCAGTTTAATGTTCCAGAGCGTCCGCTTCCATTGACCGATCAGCTAGCCGAATGGGCCGAACTCAATAGGTTGTCCGGACTCGCCATGAGGTCTGTCGTGGATCAGCTGTGGCCGGAGAGGCCAAAGCCGAATAGTTACTTTAGCCTGGTGCAACAGTTCCTTGGTGCGGTGCCACGCATCAATGCGATGAAGAGGTCGGCGTGCATAGAAGGCTCGCGGATGGCCCTTGCCCGTGTCAAAGCATACTGGGCGGAGATGGATGCTACCACTGTCGCGGCGCAGGGTTCGGCCATAGGCCGAGTGGCTGCCGAGCACTATTCTGAAGAAGTTCTTGAGGGTGCTCGTTTGACAGAGGCCCAGTGCTCGAAGAATATTATGTTTGAGTGACATGTATTCACATTGTAAAAACATGTTTTATTAAATTTATCAAGGCTGTGTTTATACTTTTGCGCGAAAGTATTGTGATGCCTCCTGTGCGGCCGTTTATGTATATAACTTGAAAGATTGCAGTCGTCGGCTTCAGCCCCCACGCATACAATGCGGGGGTGTTTGCAGAAGACGCGTATTCACACTTAATCCAACGTCTTGGTCCTAGTAAGGAGGTGATAGTGCAACGAACTAGGCAACCGGACTATAATGCTTTAACACTTTCACTTAGCCATAGGAGTTTGACAGTGGGGCTACTATATAGCCCTGGTGGCTCCGCACTCGCCCAGATTCGGGGCGCGTACATGCCTGGCCGGGAAATGGCCCTTCATTAATGCGGAGGAATCCCGAAGATTCCGATAGGTCATCGAGTGGTTGACCAGTCTCACGCTATATCATGACAGTCAGTTTTCGGCTTTCTCTACTGAGGTGCTCGTCCGGATGAACCAGGGCACAATCGCAGTAGTTCTCCTGGTGCTGCCTTAGCTGATAGAGCGGAACGTAAGGCAGCAAAACACAAGAACCGGGCAAACCCAACATTTGACCAAAGACATGATTCGGAGCTGATGCATATAAGGCCAAACTCGTGACGCCGAACACTCCCTAAGGTATTCGGTCTTTATGGTGTAAACCGGGTCTAAACAGTACCCTTTGTAATAAGCCCCCGGTGTCCAGGTACGTGCATTATTCTGGCGTGGCCACATGCCAAGACGTCAGCATTCTTCTCGGTTGTACTGAGAATCCGAGGGATGTAAATCAACAAGAGACAATAAAAAAGGTTTATGCTGGGTCTTAATCTACAAAGAATCCTTGGACCGGGTCCCTGCTGCAGGTCTGCGCCTGTGTCTCCGTTTTGCCGTATTCTGGACGGGTGTAGCACGATGGTCATCTAAAAAAGAGAGGAACTTGATTGAAAAGTTGCCGTGCAAAAGTTAAGTTATACGAAATAAACAATATACAGTTGAAAATGAGTGAAGGTGAGCCTTATTGCCACTTTTGCGTGCGCGTTGAGCCCCTTGTATTGTAATAGGGGTATAGCCATCAAACCTGTATTAATTACATATAGCTGAGCCGGACTCGTCTAGCCGTGTCCGTGGTCTTAACGACCTGTCAAATGCTTGAGTTGGTGAGGCCGTTTAGTGTGCGGCGGCCAAGGCGGCCACATCGTCTTCGGCGCGCAAGGAGCGCTCAATATTTCCATTTACTGTAATGATGCCACGTGGACCGGGCATCTTGAGCTTGAGGGAAGCGTAATGCGGTATTGTGTTAAAGCAAGCGAAAGCCTCGCGTCTGAGTAGTGCTTGATAGCCACTTTGGAACGGAGCAACGTGGAAGGTTAAATTTTCGCTGCGGAAGTTGTCGGGGAGCCGAATATAACCTCTAGTAGCAGGGAGCCCCTGCAGTGAGCCTCCGGGCCTGGCGTTACTCCTTTGAAGGTAGCATTGCTGCGGAAATTTTTTGTTGGGTCTATCCCCATTTTGCGGACTGTGTCCTGATATATCAGATTTAAACTACTGCCGCCATCCATCAGGACTCGGGTGAAGTGGTATTCGTCAATTATTGGATCTAATACCAAGGCAGCCCATCCTGCACGCCGGATACTTGCCGAGTAATCCCGATGGTCGAAGGTGATCGGTTGGGACGACCAGTGGCGGAGCTCCGCGGTGATAGGCCCTGGGGCATGTTCCTCTAAGGGTGCCGCTTTGTTTCTCCCTTTTATCACGTGTAACACGTTGACTGTTTTGACTTTTGGTGGGAATTTCTTCTGTTCCCCTGTGCTTTGATTGCGAGGCTCATCCTCGTCTTCACTTGGTGTATCCTGCCCCTTGTGTTCGGCGTTGAGCTTGCCGGACTGTTTGAAGACCCAACATTCTCTATGGGTGTGATTTGCAGGTTTATCCGGGGTGCTATGGATCTGACATATTTGATCCAGAATTTTGTTTAGGCTGGACAATTCGTCTCTGTTGCCTTTGGAGGGCGGCTTCTGCTGGCCTGGCCGAGAGCTTCTAAATTCGGCGTTTACCGCTGTGCTCTTCGGGCTGTCTTCCTTATTCCGGCGCTTGTTCTTGCTGCGTCGTGATTTCCCATTTCCATCCCTGACTTCGGAGGTACTTGGGTCGTTGGTGCTGCATCTGGCTAACCAGATGTCCTCGCCCACGCAAAAACGGGTCATGAGGCTTGTTAATGCTGCCATTGTTCTCGGCTTTTGTTGACCGAGGTGTCTGGCAAGCCATTCGTCTCGGATGCTATGTTTAAAAGCTGCTAAGGCTTCGGCGTCCGGACAGTCGACTATTTGGTTCTTTTTAGTGAGGAACCTGTTCCAAAGCTTTCGGGCTGACTCACCAGGCTGTTGAGTTATATGACTTAAATCGTCTGCATCCGGTGGTCGGACATATGTCCCTTGAAAATTTGCCCGAAAGGCGTCTTCGAGCTCTTCCCAGCTTCCGATGGAGTTTTTGGGGAGGCTTTTAAGCCAGTGCCGAGCTAGCCCTTTGAACTTGAGGGGTAAGTACTTTATGGCGTGTAGATCATCTCCTCGAGCCATATGGATATGGAGGATGTAATCCTCAATCCAGACCCCAAGGTATGTTGTTCCGTCGTACGCCTCTATGTTTACGGGTTTGAATCCCTCTGGAAATTCATGATCCAGCACCTCATCAGTGAAACATAGAGGGTGTGCAGCACCCCTGTATTTGGGTGTACCGTGGTATTCGGATGTTTGCTGTGTCACATTGTATGTTGGAGCGCGCCTGCGTGGTCCATAAATGGATCTGGTTGCGCCGTCCTTTTGATGCGAGCCCTTACGTGGATCGCGTACTGGTTTATGTGCGGCATCGATTACCGCTTTATGTCGGCTATGAGGTCGTCTATCCGACCGGATGGCCATTTTATTTTTTAATTGTGGAGGATCTAAGGCCTCCTCGTCGAATTTAGGTAGCAACTTTCGCTTCGGATAGCTCTTGGTGTGGCGATTACTGTCGTACTTCGCTACTGTGTTGAGTACTTCACTCCATTTGATTTTGAGTCTGTCTTGTGCAGCCTTGAGCCTTTGCTTCTGTTTTTTCAGACTCCTCGCCGTGGCAACAAGCCTTTGGTGGGCATTATGTGGCTCCTAGCGCCTGTCCGGCGTGATGTCGTCCGGACTGTTATCTTCGACGGGGTTGGGTTGTTCGGCTTGATTTTCCGTGTTGCCATGGTCAGGCAATGGTTCACCCTGCAGTAACGCTGGGTCTATGTGATCGTTATTTCTGCCGAGGCGGGATTTGGAGTGGCGTTTACGCCGCCGCTTTGATTGCTGCTCGAGGGAACCACCCTTCACTGCGTCCTTCCGTTCCACGTCGTTATTTTCTTTGGGTGTGTCCACCATGTATACGTCATGTGATGAAATGGGCGTCCAGTGCCCTGTGTGCAGTGGTTCCTCTTCGCCTCCCGCATCGTCGTCCATACCGTCGATGTCTTCAGAATTGAAGTCAAGCATGTCGGTTAAGTCATCGACAGTGGCTACTAAGTGGGTGGTGGGTGGGCAGCGAACTTCTTCGTCATCCGCATCCCAATCCTGCCGAACGTAGTTCTGCCAGGATCCTTCTGACAAGGAAAGAGACCTTAATGACTTCAGTATGTTTCCGAAGGGCAAGTGCTGAAAAATATCCGCGGAGGTAAACTCCATGATCGGTGCCCAATCGGATTCGATAGGAACGGGCGCAGGCGGTTCGGAGTCCGTGGCCGGAGAAGGATCCGACAGTTTGGCCACGCAGCTCTCGTGAAGGGTAATGTCGATATTCGGCTCGATCACCGCAGAGGGTACGGCCTCCGTGACGGGGACTATCCACCCATCCACGGATGGCGAAACTGGCTCCGAACTGGGGGTCGGAGCGGCTGCCGGTGCGATCTCCTGAATACGGTCCGATGGTAGAGTTAAATCGTACTCATCGTGACCGCACGACGCACAAGGCAGGGGCTCGAATCCGTCGAACATCAAGTCTCCGCGGATATCGGCCGTGTAGTTTAAGCTTCCAAACCTGACCTGGTGGCCAGGGGTGTAACTTTCAATCTGCTCCAAATGGCCAAGCGAGTTGGCCCGCAGTGCGAAGCCGCCGAACACAAAGATCTTTCCGGGGAGAAAAGTCTCACCCTGGACTGCATCACTATCGATGATCGTAGGAGCCATCAAGCCTAACGGCGACGACACAGAGGAACTCTCAATGAAAGCACCAATGTCGGTGTCAAAACCGGCGGATCTCGGGTAGGGGGTCCCGAACTGGGCGTCTAAGGCGGATGGTAACAGGAGGCAGGGGACACGATGTTTTACCCAGGTTCGGGCCCTCTTGATGGAGGTAAAACCCTACGTCCTGCTCGATTTATTCTTGATGATATGAGTATTACAAGAGTTGATCTACCACGAGATCGGAGAGGCTAAACCCTAGAAGCTAGCCTATGGTATGATTGTATGTTGTCCTGCGGACTAAAACCCTCCGGTTTATATAGACACCGGAGGGGGCTAGGGTTACACAAGGTCGATTACAAAGGAGGAGATATACATATCCGTATTGCCTAGCTTGCCTTCCACGCCAAGTAGAGTCCCATCCGGACACGAGACGAAGTCTTCAATCTTGTATCTTCATAGTCCAACAGTCCGTCCAAAGGATATAATCCAGCTGTCTGGATACCCCCTAATCCAGGACTCCCTCACCCCCTTGGGCCCATGCGCCTAGGGTTGGGGGCGAAACCCTAGAGGGGGCGCCCCCCTTGCTTGGGGGGCAAGCCACCCCCCTTGGCCGCCGCCCCCCTCTAGATCTCATCTAGAGCGGCCGGCCCCCTTCCCCCTTCCCCTATAAATAGAGGGGCAAGGGGAGGGCTGCACATCACATCAAAGGCGCAGCCTGATGTCTACTACACAACCTTCTTCTTGTAGACGTTGTTGGGCCTCCAAGTGCAGAGGTTTGTAGGACAGTAGCAAATTTCCCTCAAGTGGATGACCTAAGGTTTATCAATCCGTAGGAGGCGTAGGATGAAGATGGTCTCTCTCAAGTAAGCTGCAACCAAATAACAAAGAGTCTCTTGTGTCCCCAACACACCCAATACAATGGTAAATTGTATAGGTGCACTAGTTCGGCGAAGAGATGGTGATACAAGTGGTATATGGATAGTAGATAAAGGTATTTGTAATCTGAAATTATAAAAACAGCAAGGTAACAAGTGATAAAAGAGAGCGTAAACGGTATTGCAATGCTAGGAAACAAGGCCTAGGGTTCATACTTTGACTAGTGTATGTCCTCTCAACAATACTAACATAATTGGATCATAAAACTATCCCTCAACATGCAACAAAGAGTCACTCTAAAGTCACTAATAGCGGAGAACAAACGAAGAGATTATGGTAGGGTACGAAACCACCTCAAAGTTATTCTTTCCAATCAATCCATTGGGCTTTTCCTATAAGTGTCACAAACAACCCTGGAGTTCGTACTAGAATAACACCTTAAGATACAAATCAACCAAAACCCTAATGTCACCTAGATACTCCAATGTCACCTCAAGTATTCGTGGGCATGATTATACGATATGCATCACACAATCTCAGATTCATCTATTCAACCAACACAAAGGACCTCAAAGAGTGCCCCAAAGTTCTACCGGAGAATCACGAAGAAAACGTGTGCCAACCCCTATGAATAGGTTCATGGGCGGAACCCGCAAGTTGGTCACCAAAACATACATCAAGTTAATCACGTGATATCCCATTGTCACCACAGATATCCACGGCAAGACATACATCAAGTGTTCTCAAATCTTTAAAGACTCAATCTGATAAGATTACTTCAAATGGGAAACTCAATTCATTACAAGAGAGAAGAGGGGGAGGAGAAACATAAGATCCAACTATAATAGCAAAGCTCGCGATACATCAAGATCGTGCCTAAACAGGATAGTCTGTAAAGAATGCTGCAACATCAATACTTACCTAGCTCCAAAAATTATGAAAGAAAATTCCCACTGTAGTAAATTTATCAGATCTTAATATGCAAAAGTTTTCAACATTTAATCACATTCTGACTTTTCTAGGGAATTATTGCAACAGCGGTAAACTTTCTGTTTTCAAACAACAACATGTGGACTTCTAAAATAGGCATAGTAAAGGCTATCAATGCCACTTTTATTGAAATAAAAGATGCAAAACATTGTTCTAAATAACAGCAAGCAAATCCTAACAAAATAAATTGACGCTCCAAGCAAAACACATATCATGTGGTAAATAAAAATATAGCTCCAAGTAAAGTTACCGATGAACGAAGACGAAAGAGGGGATGCCTTCCGGGGCATCCCCAAGCTTAGGCTCTTGGCTATCCTTGAATATTACCTTGGGGTGCCTTGGGCATACCCAAGCTTAGGATCTTGCCACTCCTTATTCCATATTCCATCGAATCTTTACCCAAAACTTGAAAACTTCACATCACAAAACTTAACAGAAAACTCGTGAGCTCCGTTAGCGAAGGAAAACAAAACACCACTTCAAGGTACTGTAATGAACTCATTCTTGATTTATGTTGGTGTTAAATCTACTGTATTACAACTTCTCTAAGGTTTATAAACTCTTTTACTAGCCATCATCAAAATAAGCAAATGACACACGAAAAACAGAATCTGTCAAAAACAGAACAGTCTGTAGTAATCTGGATCAAACGTATACTTATGGAACTCATAAAATTCTCAAATAAATTGCTGACCTGAGGAATTTATATATTAATCATCTAAAAAAGAATTAACTAAATAGCACTCTCTAAATAAAAATGGCAGCAATTCTCGTGAGCGCTAAAGTTTATGTTTTTTACAGCATGATCGCAAAGACTTTCCCCAAGCCTTCCCAAAGGTTCTACTTGGCACAAACACTAATTACAATCATAAAACCACATATAAACAGAGGATATATGGATTATTTATTATTAAACAGGAACAAAAAGCAAGGAGCTAAAATAAAATTGGGTTGCCTCCCAACAAGCGCTATCGTTTAACGCCCCTAGCTAGGCATGATGATTTCAATGATGCTCACATAAAAGATAAGAATTGAAACATAAAGAGAGCATCATAAAGAATATGACTAGAACATTTAAGTCTAACATACTTCCTATGCATAGGGATTTTGTGAGCAAACAACTTATGGTAACAATAATCAACTAGCATAGGAGGGCAAAACAAGCATAGCTTTAAAACTTTAAGCACATAGAGAGGAAACTTGGTATTATTGCAATTCCTACAAGCATATATTCCTCCCTCATAATAATTTTCAGTAGCATCATGAATGAATTCAACAATATAACCAGCACCTAAAGCATTATTTTCATGATCTACAAGCATAGAAAATTTACTACTCTCCACATAAGCAAAATTCTTCTCATGAATAATAGTGGGAGCAAACTCAACAAAATAATTATCATGTGAGGCATAATCCAATTGAAAACTAAAATCATGATGACAAGTTTCATGGATATCATTATTATTTATAGCATACAAGTCATCACAATAATCATCATAGATAGCAACTTTGTTCTCATAATCAATTGGAACCTCTTCCGGAATAGTGGATACATCACAAAATAAAGTCATGACCTATCCAAATCCACTTTCATCAATATAATCATCATAAATAGGAGGCATGCTTTCATCATAATAAATTTGCTCATCAAAACTTGGGGGACAAAAAATATCATCTTCATCAAACATAGCTTCCCCAAGCTTGTGGCTTTGCATATCATTAGCATCATGGATATTCAGGGAATTCATACTAACAACATTGCAATCATGCTCATCATCCAAATATTTAGTGCCAAACATTTTATATATTTCTTCTTCTAGCACTTGAGCACAATTATCCTTTCCATCATACTCACGAAAGATATTAAAAAGGTGAAGCGTATGAGACAAACTCAATTCCATTTTTTATAGTTTTCTTTTATAAACTAAACTAGTGATAAAACAAGAAACTAAAATACTCGATTGCAAGATCTAAAGATATATCTTCAAGCGCTAACCTCCCCGGCAACGACGCCAGAAAAGAGCTTGATGTCTACTACACAACCTTCTTGTAGACGTTGTTGGGCCTCCAAGTGCAGAGATTTGTAGGACAGTAGCAAATTTCCCTCAAGTGGATGACCTAAGGTTTATCAATCCGTAGGAGGCGTAGGATGAAGATGGTCTCTCTCAAGCAACGCTGCAACCAAATAACAAAGAGTCTCTTGTGTCCCCAACACACCCAATACAATGGTACATTGTATAGGTGCACTAGTTCGGCGAAGAGATGGTGATACAAGTGGTATATGGATAGTAGATAAAGGTATTTGTAATCTGAAATTATAAAAACAGCAAGGTAACAAGTGATAAAAGAGAGCGTAAACGGTATTGCAATGCTAGGAAACAAGGCCTATGGTTCATACTTTCACTAGTGTAAGTCCTCTCAACAATACTAACATAATTGGATCATAAAACTATCCCTCAACATGCAACAAAGAGTCACTCTAAAGTCACTAATAGCGGAGAACAAACGAAGAGATTATGGTAGGGTATGAAACCACCTCAAAGTTATTCTTTCCAATCAATCCATTGGGCTATTCCTATAAGTGTCACAAACAGCCCTAGAGTTCGTACTAGAATAACACCTTAAGATACAAATCAACCAAAACCCTAATGTCACCTAGATACTCCAATGTCACCTCAAGTATTCGTGGGCATGATTATACGATATGCATCACACAATCTCAGATTCATCTATTCAACCAACACAAAGGACCTCAAAGAGTGCCCCAAAGTTCTACCGGAGAATCACGAAGAAAACGTGTGCCAACCCCTATGAATAGGTTCATGGGCGGAACCCGCAAGTTGGTCACCAAAACATACATCAAGTTAATCACGTGATATCCCATTGTCACCACAGATATCCACGGCAAGACATACATCAAGTGTTCTCAAATCTTTAAAGACTCAATCCAATAAGATTACTTCAAAGGAGAAACTCAATTCATTACAAGAGAGAAGAGGGGGAGGAGAAACATAAGATCCAACTATAATAGCAAAGCTCGCGATACATCAAGATCGTGCCAAATCAAGAACACGAGAGAGAGAGAGAGATCAAACACATAGCTACTGGTACATACCCTCAGCCCCGAGGGAGAACTACTCCCTCCTCGTCATGGAGAGCACCGGGATGATGAAGATGGCCACCGGAGAAGGATTGCCCCCTCCGGCAGGGTGCCGGAACGGGTCTAGATTGGTTTTCGGTGGCTACGGAGGCTTCTGGCGGCGGAACTCCCGATCTATTGTGCCCTCTAGAAGTTTTAGGTTACGTAGGTATATATGGGTGCAGGAGGTACGTCGGAGGAGCTACGGGGGCCCCACGAGGCAGGGGGCACGCCCTGGGGGGGGCGCCCCCACCCTCGTGAGCACCTCCCGTATCTCCTAACGTGGAGTCCAAGTCTGTTTGGTGGCTTTCGTTCCAAAAATAACTTCTCCAGTTGATTTCGTTCCGTTTCGACTCCGTTTGATATTCCTTTTCTTTGAAACACTAAAATAGGCATAAAACAGCAAATTTGGGTTGGGCCTCCGGTTAATAGGTTAGTCCCAAAAATAATATTAAAGTGGAAAATAAAGCCCAATATTGCCCAAAACAGTAGATAATATAGCATGTAGCGATCAAAAATTATAGATACGTTGGAGACGTATCACAGCCCCTCCCCTCCCCAACACCTCTCCTCCTCCCTTAAGAGCTTGGCGAAGCCCTGCCGGAGTACTGCCGCTCCACCACCACCACGCTGTCGTGCTGCTGTTGGAGCTCTCTTCCTCAACCTCTCCCTCCTCCTTGCTGGATCAAGGCGCGGGAGACGTCTCTGCTCCGTACGTGTGTTGAACGCGGAGGTGCCGTCCGTTCGGCGCTAGGATCATCGGTGATTTGGATCACGACGAGTACGACTCCATCAACCCCGTTCTCTTGAACGCTTCCGCTCGTGATCTACAAGGGTATGTAGATGCACTCCTCTCCCTCTCGTTGCTAGATGACTCCATAAATTAATCTTGGTGATGCGTAGAAAATTTTAAATTTCTGCTACGATCCCCAACACAACATAAGCACAAGAACAAATTTGATAGGTTGTGCTCTGGGTTAAATATTCTTGTAATCCGGCAGCTGATCATCCTTAAGTCCTTGACATTTTCTCCTGGAAAATCCGGATCAATAGGCCAGCTTCATAATCCATTTGCTGACACTGGCTCTTGTAAAGAAATATTAAAAGAAATAATCCATTTGAGTCGGCCTTCAATGCTCTGATTTGATAAAAATATTGGTCTTGAAATATTCAACTGATATTCAGCCGGCTTAAAGATGTAGATCTTGCCGATTTATGATTGCCAAAATTGTTGGGTTATAAAAAATAATGCCGGGTCATGTAATTGTTGCTGATGCCGGGTTAATCTTATGATGACACCGGGTCATAAACTTTGCAGATTTCTCCGATAATAATATAATACCTGATTTGCTCAAAACTGAGAATTTGAAGTTATTCCTTCCTTATATGCATATCACCTGTAGCCCCCAAGTGCCGGGTTGTCATGCTTGCAGCAACCTGGGACTTGTAATTGCCTTATGCTCATAAAAATTTCAACCAGTGTAGCCCCCAAGGGCCGGGTTATTATGCAATAATGAGCAGGGACTTTGTAAATATGATCATGTAAACTTGAGCAGCAACGTGTAGCCCCCAAGGGCCGGCTCAGTAAGATAATACTGAGCTAGGACTTTGTATATAATTCATTGATAATAACATCATATGATGTAATCTTCACCATGGGGCTTGAACCCACGTCCATAAGGTTAAGAGATTTGTACTCTACCAACTGAGTAGTGGATCTTTCAATATAATGGACTGAGGCTTCTGTACCTTGAATTTTTGACAGGAGTAATTGGTATCCCCCAAGGGCCGGCTCATTACAATCGGATGAGTCGGGTCTTCAATAAGTTGATCAAATAATGACTTTACATTAGCCCCCAAGTGCCATGGTGCATGCTGGCAGTGACATGGGACTTGCATATTTGATGTAATCTCAATTTGAATAATGTAGCCCCCAAGTGCTGGGTCGTAAGCCTGCAGCAACTCGGGACTATTCCCTCCATTGTAAAAATAAATCATGTCCATTAATAAAATAATAACCATTGCGCTGAAGTGACTTTGAAGACCTCCATCATAATATTGGCTATTGATAACCATAATAAAAATCCAGCCATGTTGGCTATTAAAGATTTGAATAATATAATCCGGTTTGGAAAACCGGTTCCTGTGATATTGAATCGTACTGCCGGTTTAGGATACCTGTGCAGTAAGGGTGATAACCCAATCTTTAGAAGTCAAAACTTCCAAATGTTTATGATTGACATATGGTGGCGACTTCTCGTCAAAAGTCGAGCCGGGTTAATAGAAACCACACATATATACTTCAGATATGAGCAAAAAGTCTCAAGACAAACCCAAAAGACTGTTTTCAAAAACTTAAGTCAAACAGAGAGAAAAATTTGAGGCTTCTGATTCAAATACGATCAGTAAACCAGACCAAAGGGGTGAAGCTAGGATTCGAATACGATCATGTAGCCCCCAGTGGCTTTGGCGTTGCGCCGATCAAGAGGGTACCGACAACTATGTTCTCTTTGGTTCGAATACGACCTATGTTTGAACAGGAAGCCCCCAAATGACCTTGAGAGTTTTTTAATGACTCTGATTCAAATATGATCAAAGTCGGACCCAAAAGGGGTTAAGCTATGATTCGAATACGATCAAGAAGCCCCCTAGTGGGTTTGGCATTGCGCCGATCAAGAGGGTACCGACAGCTATGTTCTCTTTGGTTCGAATACGACCTATGTTTGAACAAGAAGCCCCCAAGTGACCATATAAGTTTTGGCATTGCGCCGATCAAGAGGGTACCAACAGCTATGCTCGATGAGCAGGAAGCCCCAAGTGATCATAATAAGATAAGCCGTAAAGCAGGATACCCATGTTTGAATTGCGCATCATGGCGGCAAGTTCTCTTTGGAAACCCTTAATCTTTCTGAGAATTTGAAATTGTGAGAGATTAATTCTTTTTAAATAGGAACTTTAAACCAGATTTAAAAGCTTTGTGGGAAACAGGTTTACCTTGAGCCGGATTTTAAACTCGATATTGAGAGCTTCAGCGCTTTGTGGGAGACAAATTTCCCTTGAACCGGATTTTGAATGGAATCCTTCTTTTTAAGCTGGAAATTTTCTGACGGCCTTTAAATATTCACCAATAAGGCGGTAGCCTCCGGGGACGGGTTATTTTTCTCTCCAATGACCCAGAGTTCTTGAATCTACTTTAAACTGGCAATCATTTATTGAGTCATGTCATCTTAGCCCCCGAGTCTTAAGATGACTCGAGGAGTTGGCTTGAGATTCTTCATACTTGGCCGTGATATAAACCGGCATGAGTTATTCAACAACTTAGTGATATAATAGTCTCTTTTGCAGTAGATAACTTGTCTCGCATTGAGAAACTTGCAAGCCAGAGTAATTGCTCCTTTAAAGAAATGAATATGTAAAAAATATACCTGATGCATTTCACCTGATATGTCAAGCCGGAATTTATCCGTCGCAGAGTTGCTGTTACCTACCTTGAAGCTGAAATCAATCACGGTGAGCCGGCCATGGGAGCAGACAGATGAGTCGGCCGCAGCGTTGTTAGCCGGTGTGGATAGATGAGTCAATCGCAGGCGCGGTAATCCGCGTGGACGGGCGAGTCAACCACGTCATGTTGATGTCAATTGGGCCGCAAAGACGACAGTTTGCACGTCCATTGAGCAGCGAGTAGGCCCGGGTCCGGTAAATCAATGTTATCCAGGCCATAGGGCGGCAACTCACCCATGTCCGTTGAACAATATGATGTGGACAAACGCCGGTGTAAACCAATTTTGTAGGGAATAATTGTCCTGTATACAAAAATATACAGATCAAAGTAATTGTTTTTTGACAAAAACAATATGTGCTAATAAAATATATTTAGAGAGATATCACCTGATTTGTTCGGACGACGGATGATCCGTTCAACGCGAAAGAGGCGGCTCAGCGCGGCCCCGACGGCTCAACACAATCGAAGCGGCTCAACACAGCAGGAGCGGCTCGACATAGCAGAGGCGGCTCAACACGGTCCCGACGGCTCAATCACAGCAGAGGCGGCTCAATGCAGCAGAAACATCGCTCACAGCGGCTCAGCAACGAAACGAGGCACCGCAAATGTTGGATGTAGTCTGACAGAAAATATCCCGCCTATATGTATGTCTAACTGACAGAGGAGTAGCACCCCATGTGACCTTCATGACTGCCATGATGATTCATTGCCCTCCTTCTTCTTTTTTTATTCTATATATATATATATATATATACACATCTGATCTGATGTTCCAATAGCACTCCGTAGTTACGTGGATTAGTAGTGCTAGCACTATCATGGGAACGAGCTATCGCATCTTTACGTGGACCCTCCCATTGACGTTTTCAAAACTCCACACAACTTTTGCTAATGGATCTTCAGGGTGGATGTTGTAACAAGGCGGTGAGTGGCACGCACATCCATTGGGTGGCGCTTTGTAACCAAACACTTTAGGCTGCCCGTCTCCCGTGTCTCCTGTTGCAGACAGATGTTGGTGCGAACTTTGGCGGGTCAACAGAGGCGGCCGACGCGCAGTAGGCAGAGGAGGCATCTGAGGCGGGTCAGTACGGAGGCTTGCGGCAAGGTCTCGTAAGCAGCAATGACGGAAGTACTTGATTGCTTACCCAAAAGCTGGCTCAACACATAACAAGGGAACCGATAGGTTCCGTGTGTCAGAATCAGACTATGGATTTGATCCCCTTTTCTTTTTTATCTAGTAGTTCGGTTTACCAGTTGTAGTGCAAGTTGACACGGACTGATATGACGCGACGTACAACTGCTCCAGCAGGTCTTTTGTCTGCCTCGGCAACACACATAGCGTTGATGGCGCACAGAACACCAAGCCCTAATTTTCTTTTGAACTTCAAACTTGTACTGCCAGTTTCCAAAGTCAATAAAGATTCTAATTATCAACCAATGAATTCGCCGGCCTTGTTCAAGGTTATCCCCTGCAATTGTTTCGTGTCGGTTCTTCTTCCATCTAACCAGCGCGGACTTCTTGATTCCTGGGAGAGATCCCTTCAAGAACTTAACACCACCGTGCGTAGGCCCCACGGTGGGCCCAACTATCGTGGAATCTTCACGGCAGATGTCCTCGTTGAAAGGACTTAGTCACGAGGCCAACGCATCTATGTGGTAGCTTGAGAGGGGTTGAGTGGAATGAGAGACGCGAGGTTTTACCCAGGTTCGGCCCCTCACGGTGGAGGTAAAACCCTACGTCCTGCTTCGTTGATATTGATGATGATGATCACGATTACAAAGGAGCTCTATCTCGAGAGCTATTGAGTTGTCTGCCTAAACGTAAGTTGTCCAACTCATGGAACTTGTGAATCTTGTCCCTCTTGGGGAGCCCTGCCCCTCCTTATATATGTTTAAGGGGCGGCTTACATGACTAGTCCTATTAGGATTAGGATTATTCTATTACAAGTGGAGTCCTAGTCTTGCTTCCTTTGTAAGGGAATATTCCTTATGCCTTTTCTCTTAAGCCGGCCCACCATAATACGAGCCGGCCTTCCATGAACCGCCTATTGGGCCACCGGGTCATGTCGCTCCTCTGACCTGCCTACCGGGTTACCAATGAGTCACCAGGCCCAGCCAGGTCATCAGTGAGTGGAGAGATTGTTGAGGCATATCTCTCTCGATGTGGTTTTGGTGATTGATGACAACGTGTTTGCGGACTAATCGTGTGCTTTGAGCATTTCAGAGATTCATCCTTGGCACGAGACGATTTCTTTCCCTTGGAGTGTCACTCAAGACGGCGTAGCTCTTTCGTTTCTTTCTCGGTGGACTAGTTGCGTAGAGGGCACCGTACTATCAAGAGGGGGTCCGCTTTGGTATTGCTTGGGTGGAATCATCACGTACACATCCGCTTCTCACCCTCCGAGCCCTTCCGCTTCTATGGAGAGATCTTCTCTCTTCTTATGGGTTTTGTCTGGGTCCCAGCGTAGTACCGTGGTACCCAGCGGTAGTACCGCTGAGGGGTCACAAGCGGCAATACCGCTCCGCAGTGGTAGTACCGCCGGTGCCTCTGCAGCAGTACTACCGCTGGCTTGCCAGGTCCCTACCGCGTCGATTCGAGGGATCTTTTCTGTGTCAGATTGTGCGGTACCTCGCTGCGGCAGTAGTGCGACAATACCGCTCATTTGCGGTAGTACCGCCCTTCCTCCGCGGCAGTACCGTCCGGTTCCCTCGTTCCCTTCGCCTTTCGTTCTGCGCGGCAGTACCGCCGAAGGGAGTGGTAGTACCGCTGTCTCCCGCGGTAGTACCGCCCTCTGCGGGGCTGTTTAGTGGGGCAACAGTTGGATTGTTGCCCCCACTATAAAAGGGGGTCCCCTTCTTCCCCGTTGACTCACCTCTTCCCCCTCAAGCTCCATTAATGCTCCAAGCTCCATTTTCGCCCGATCTATCTCCCTAGCCAATCAAACTTGTTGATTTGCTCAGGAGTGGTTGAGAAGGCCCCGATCTACACTTCCACCAAGAGATTTTTGATTCCCCCACCTATCCCTAGCGGATCTTGTTACTCTTGGGTGTTTGAGCACCCTAGACGGTTGAGGTCACCACGGAGCCATAGTCCATTGTGGTGAAGCTTCATGGTATTGTTGGGTGCCTCCGATTAAGTTGTGGAGATTGCCCCAACCTTGTTTGTAAAGGTCCGGTCGCCGCCTTCAAGGGAACCAATAGTGGAATCACGGCATCTCGCATTGTGTGAGGGCGTGAGGAGAATACGGTGGCCCTAGTGGCTTCTTGGGGAGCATTGTGCCTCCACACCACTCTAACGGAGACGTACTTCCCCTCAAAAGGAAGGAACTTCGGTAACACATCCTCGTCTTCACCAGATCCACTCTTGGTTATCTCTTACCTTTACTTGTGCAAGCTCTTTAGTGTTACTTCTCTTGCTTGCTTGCTTGCTTGTTGTTGTTGCATCATATAGGTTGCTCACCTAGTTGCACATCTAGATAACCTACTTTTATGCAAAGTTTAATTTGGTAAAGAAAAGTTAAAAATTGTTAGTTGCCTATTCACCCCCCCTCTAGTCGACCTTATCGATCCTTTTAGAGTTCCGGGTGGGTCACTTCATGAGTCGCCAAGTTAGGGCGGGTTACTAGTGAGTCACCAAATTCGGCCGGGTCATACTTCCGGCCAAGTCATACCACGGGGTATATCCCCGACAACACCCCTGCAGGGTTTGAACTTTCGAAAGCCGTGCCCGCGGTTATGGGCAGATGGGAATTTTTTAATATCCGGTTGTAGAGAACTTGACACTTAACTTAATTAAAATGAATCAACCGCGTGTGTAGCCGTGATGGTCTCTTTTCGGTGGAGTCCGGGAAGAGAACACGGTCTTGTGTTATGCTTGAACGTAAGTAGTTTCAGGATCACTTCTTGATCATTTATAGCTTCTCGACCATGCTTTGCTTCTCTTCTCGCTGTCTTTTGTGTATGTTAGCCACCATATATGCTTAGTGCTTTGCTGCAGCTCCACCTCACTACCCTTTCCTACCCTTAAGCTTAAATAGTCTTGATCTCGCGGGTGTGAGATTGCTGAGTCCACGTGACTCATAGATACTTCCAAAACAGATGTAGGTGCCGATGATGCCTGTGCAGGGGACGCTACCGAACTCAAGTGGGAGTTCTACAAAGATTCGGGCCGTTACTATGTTTCTTTTCCAGATGATCAGTAGAGGAGCCCAGTTGGGACGATCGGGGATCTAGCATTTGGGGTTGTCTTTCTTTATTTTGGTTCCGTAGTCGGACCTTTGTTTGTACTTTAGATGATGTATGGATTATTTATGTATTATGTGAAGTGGCGATTGTAAGCTGATTCTTTATCCCTTTCTTATTCAGTACATGGGATGTGTAAAGATTACCCCTCTTGCGACATGCCTACCATGCGGCTATGCCTCTAAGTCGTGCCCCGACACGTGGGAGATATAGCGCATTGTGGGTGTTACATCACTGACATCCGAGGAGAACTGATCTTCGAGGGGTTCACAGCCTCGGTCACCGCTCCCCACCCATACGAAGATGGCTCTTCGGATCCATCGTCAAATCCCGTTCTACCCGCCCTGGCCTTAGATCCAGAGCGGACCACTGATACGTCTCCAATGTATCTATAATTTTTGATTAATCCATGCTATTATATCTATTTTGGATGTTTAATGGACTTTAATATGCTCTTTTATATTATTTTGGGACTAACCTATTAACCGGAGGCCCAGTTCCAGTTTCTGTTTTTTTGCCTATTTCAGTGTTTTGCAGAAAAGGAATACCAAACGGAACGAAACCTTCGTGATGATCTTTCTTGGACCGAAAGCAAACCAGGAGACTTGGAGTGGAAGTCTAGAACTTCGTGAGGCAGCCACGAGGCAAGAGGGCGCGTCCCCACCCTCGTGGGCCCCACGGAGCTCCACTGACGTACTTCTTTCGCCTATATATACTCTTATACCCTAGAAACATCAGAGGGAGCCACGAAACCACTTTTCCACCGCCACAACCTTCTGTACCCATGAGATCCCATCTTGGGGCCTTTTCCGGCGATCTACCGGAGGGGGAATTGATCACGGAGGGCTTATACATCAACACCATAGCCTCTCCGATGAAGTGTGAGTAGTTTACCACAGACCTTCGGGTCCATAGTTATTAGCTAGATGGCTTCTTCTCTCTCTCTTTGATCTTCAATACAAAGTTCTCCTCGATGTTCTTGGAGATCTATTCAATGTAATACTCTTTTGCGGTGTGTTTGCCGAGATCCGATGAATTGTGGGTTTATGAACTTGATTATATATGAATATTATTTGGTTCTTCTCTGAATTCTTATATGCATGATTTGATATCTTTGCAAGTCTCTTCGAATTATCGGTTTAGTTTGGCCTACTAGATTGATCTTTCTTGCAATGGGAGAAGTGCTTAGCTTTGGGTTCAATCTTGCGGTGTCCTTTCCCAGTGACAGTAGGGGCAGCAGGGCACGTATTGTATTGTTGCCATCGAGGATAAAAAGATGGGTTTATGTCATATTGCTTGAGTTTATCCCTCTACATCATGTCATCTTGCTTAATGCGTTACTCTGTTCTTATGAACTTAATACTCTAGATGCATGCTGGATAGCGGTCGATGTGTGGAGTAATAGTAGTAGATGCGAATCATTTTGATCTACTTGACACGGACGTGATGCCTATATTCATGATCATTGCCTTAGATATCTTCATAACTATGCACTTTTCTATCAATTGCTCGGTAGTAATTTGTTCATCCACCGTAATACATGCTATCATGAGAGAAGCCACTAGTGAAACCTATGGCCCCCGGGTCTCTTTCTTATTATATTGCATCTCTTTTATTATCATATCTTGTTTACTATTTTGCAATATTTACTTTCCAATCTATACAACAAAATACCAAAAATATTTATCTTACTATCTCTATCAGATCTCACTTTCACAAGTGATCGTGAAGGGATTGACAACCCCTTTATCGCGTTGGTTGCGAGGTTCTTGGTTGTTTGTGCAGGTACTAGGTGACTTGTGCGTTGTCTCCTACTGGATTGATACCTTGGTTCTAAAAAACCATGGGAAATACTTACGCTACTTTGCTGCATCACCCTTTCCTCTTCAAGGGAAAACCAACGCATGCTCAAGAGGTAGCAACCACCCTGTCTGAAGATGGGAGGATAAACCCCGCCGGACTCTCTCCCAATACAGAGCTTCCTGCCGAGACCCAAATGTGACCATGCTGTCAGTGGGCCCGGAGTCAAACATGACTCTCCCAATCATCAGGAAGCCGGACTTGTCCTTGGATGTCAACTTTGAACTCTCGAGATCTGTGTCCACTGAGTACGGTCAAGTGGTGATTACCGGACCTAGCTCCGCAGGTCCTCAGACACCTATCCAGCTTTTGCTCCTAAACGAGGCGCTGGACCTAATGTGATCTCTCGCCATCACGGAAGTATCACTTCCGAACTACGCCCAGCCTGAACTATGGGATGAGAGCGAGGAATTTTACGTCCCACCTTAGGGAGTCCTGGACTAAGGGGTCCTCGGGCGGCCGACCTATTGGACATGGGCTGGACTATTGGGCCATAAAGATACGAGATAGAAGACTTTCTCCCGTGTCCAGATAGGACTCCCCTTTGCGTAGATGGCAAGCTAGGTGGCCAGATGTACTATTTCCTTTCTATTTAACCAACTTTGTACAACCGTAGTTTCCTTCGATGTCTATATAAACCGGAGGGTTTAGTCTGTAGGGACAATCATAATCAGATAGGCTAGACTTCTAGGGTTTTAGCCATTACGATCTCATGGTAGATCAACTCTCGTAACCCCCATGCTCATCAATATTAATCTAGCAGGACGTAGGGTTTTACCTCCATCGACAGGGCCCGAACCTGGGTAAACAATGTGTTCCCTGTCTCCTGTTACCATCAACCTCATACGCACAGTTCGGGACCCCCTACCCGAGATCCACCGGTTTTGACACCGACATTGGTGCTTTCATTGAGAGTTCCACTGTGACGTCGAAGTCAGGGTTGATAGCTCGCCTTGTGATCAAGGACAACATCACCGCCGATGGAGCCCTGGCCTCGGGCCAAACCCTCCAGTTGGGTGGCTTTATCATGACCGCCCGTTCGGCCGGTGAGCCGACGATGACTTCTGATAACCCACAAGTATAGGGGATCACAATAGTTTTCGAGGGTAGAGTATTCAACCCAAATTTATTTATTCAACACAAGGGGAGCCAAAGAATATTCTCAAGTATTAGCAGCTAACTTGTCAATTCAACCACACCTGGAAACTTAATATCTGCAGCAAAGTGTTTAGTAGCAAGGTAATATGATAGTAGTGGTAACAGTGGTAAAAGTAATATTTTTGGTTTTATAGTGGTTGTAACAGTAGCAACGGAAAAGTAAATAAGTGAAGAACAATATATGAAAAGCTTGTAGGCATTGGATCGGTGATGGAGAATTATGTCGGATGCGATCGATCAAGCAACAGTTATAACATAGGGTGACACAGAACTAGCTCCAGTTCATCAATACAATGTAGGCATGTCTTCCGAATATAGTCATACATGCTTATGGAAAAGAACTTGCAGGACATCTTTTGTCCTACCCTCCTGTGGCAGCGGGGTCCTATTGGAAACTAAGGGATATTAAGGCCTCCTTTTAATAGAGTACTGGACCAAAGCATTAACACATAGTGAATACATGAACTCCTCAAACTACGGTCATCACCGGTAATGGTCCCGATTATTGTCACTTCGGGGTTAACGGATCATAACACATAATAGGTGACTATAGACTTGCAAGATAGGATCAAGAACTCACATATATTCATGAAAACATAATAGGTTCAGATCTGAAATCATGGCACTCGGGCCCTAGTGACAAGCATTAAGCATAGCAAAGTCATAGCAACATCAATCTCAGAACATAGTGGATACTAGGGATCAAACCCTTACAAAACTAACTCGATTACATGATAAATCTCATCTAACCCATCACTGTCCAGCAAGCCTACGATGGAATTACTCACGCACGACGGTGAGCATCATGAAATTGGTGATGGAGGAAGGTTGATGATGACGATGGCGACGGATTCCCCTCTGCGGAGCCCCGAACGGACTCCAGATCAGCCCTCCCGAGAGAGTTTAGGGCTTGGCAGCGGCTCCGTATTGTAAAACGCGATGAATCCTTCTCTCTGATTTTTTTCTCTCCGAACACGAATATACGGAGTTGGAGTTGAGGTCGGTGGAGCGTTAGGAGGCCCACGAGGCAGGGGGCGCGCCCAAGGGGGGTAGGCGCGCCCCCACCCTCGTGGACAGGGTGTGGGCTCCCTGACGTGGATTCTTCTTCCAGTATTTTTTATATATTCAAAAACTAATCTCCGTTGATTTTCAGGTCATTCCGAGAACTTTTATTTCTGCACAAAAATAACACCATGGCAATTCTGCTGAAAACAACATCAGTCCGGGTTAGTTCCATTCAAATCATGCAAGTTAGAGTCCAAAACAAGGGCAAAAGTGTTTGGAAAAGTAGATACGATGGAGACGTATTAACTCCCCCGAGCTTAAACCTTTGCTTGTCCTCAAGCAATTCAGTTGATAAACTGAAAGTGATAAAGAAAAACTTTTACAAACTCTATTTGCTCTTGTTGTTGTAAATATGTAAAGCCTGCATTCAAGTTTTCAGCAAACATTATGAACTAACCACATTCGCAATAACATTTAGGTCTCAGGTTTACTCATATCAATGGCATAATCAACTAGAGAGCAATAATAATAAATCTCAGATGACAATAGTTTCTCAAAATAATCATAATATGATATAACAAGATGGTATCTCGCTAGCCCTTTCTGAGACCACAAAACATGAATGCAGAGCACCTTTAAAGATCAAGGACTGACTAGACATTGTAATTCATGGTAAAAGAGATCCAGTCAAGTCATACTCAATGTAAACTAACAGTAATGGATGCAAATGTCAGCAGTGCTCTCCAACTGGTGCTTTTTAATAAGAGGATGATGAACAAAAAAGTAAATGGATAGGCCCTTCGCAGAGGTAAGAAGGGATTTGTAGATGTGCCAGATCTCTATTTTGAAATAGAGATGAATAATATTTTGAGCGGTATACTTTCATTGTCAACATAACAACCGAGAGATCTCGATATCTTCCATGCTACACACATTATAGGCGGTTCCCAAGCAGAATGATAAAGTTTATACTCCCCCACCACCAACAAGCATCAATCCATGGCTTGCCCGAAACAACGGGTGCCTCCAACTAACATCAATCCTGGGGGAGTTTTGTTTGCAATTATTTTGATTTGATTTGAGCATGGGACTGGGCATCCCAGTGACCAGCCATTTTCTCATGAGTGAGGAGCGGAGTCCACTCCTCTTGAGAATAACCCACCTAGCATGGAGGATACAGACAGCCCTAGTTGATACATGAGCTATTAGAGCATACAAAACAGAATGTTTATTTGAAGGTTTAGAGTTTGGCACATACAAATTTACTTGGAATGGCAGGCAGATACCGTATATAGGTAGGTATGGTGGACTCATATGGAATAACTTTGGGGTTTATGGAATTGGATGCACAAGAAGTATTCCCGCTTAGTACAAGTGAAGGCTAGAAAAAGACTGGGAAGCGACCAGCTAGAGAGCGACAACAGTCATGAGCATGCATTAAAATTAATCAACACCGAATGCAAGCATGAGTAGGATATAATGCACCATGAACATAAATATCGTAGAGGCTATGTTGATTTTGTTTCAACTACATGCGTGAACATGTGCCAAGTCAAGCCACTCGAATCGTTCAAAGGAGGATACCACCCCATCATACCACATCACAACCATTTTAATAGCATACTGGCACGCAAGGTAAAACCATTATAAACTCCTAGCTAATTAAGCATGTCATAAGCAACTATAATCTCTAATTGTCATTGCAAACATGTTTATTTCATAATAGGCTGAATCAGGAACGATGAACCAATAATATTTACAAAACCAAGAGAGGTCGAGTTCATACCAGCTTTTCTCATCTCAATAAGTTCATCATATATCGTCATTATTGCCTTTCACTTGCACGACCGAATGGTGTGAAAAATAATAATAGTGCACGTGCATTGGACTAAGCTGGAATCTGCAAGCATTCAATTCAAGAGAGAAGACAAGGTAATATGGGATCTTTGTTAGATCAACAATAATGCATATGAGAGCCACTCAACATTTTAATCATGGTCTTCTCCTCTCGACCCCAAAGGAAAGAAAAGAAACAAAACTATTTACACGGGAAAGCTCCCAGCAAGCAAAAGAAGAACAAGAAATCTTTTGGGGTTTTCTTTTTAATTACTACTACTGCAGGCATGGAAAGTAAACTAGCTAAAAGCTACAACTAATATTTTTTTTGGTTTTTATGGTTTTTCAAACACACAAGAAGAAAGCTTAAAAAGAAAATAAATTAGCATGGATGATACAATGAAAAAGTATGGGCGCCGACAACTGGCATGAGTGTGTGAACATGAATATAAAGTCGGTGAGGGACACATACTCCCCCAAGCTTAGGCTTTTGGCCTAAGTTGGTCTATGCCCATGGATCAAAACTGTAGTTGGGGTCGTACTGAGAAGGGTCCTCAGATTGCCACTGGCTGGCGATCTCCTCCGGATTCCACTGGTAAACCGACTGACAGTGAGGGTCAGATGGTGGCTCCGGCTCTGGAGCTGACATCTGGTTCCGGTAGGCATGAATGTCCTCCGGTGGAACAAGCTATATGCTTGAAAATATGTTAAACAAAGAGGGCGCAGGCAAGGTAATAAACTCATAGTATTTTTTGTTAAATATCAATTTATATTTGAGTGTCTTATTTCTATCCTTAACAATAAACTCATGTGCTACCATACTTTTATAACCTAGAGCAATAGGAGGCAACAACTTTTCCTCTTTCTTATAATGCCTGATAGGTATGTTAAAGTGTGTAGCAAGGCGCGAGGCACATATGCCTCCGAGGAGGGGGGCCCTTTCTATAGTTCAGATTTAACCATCTAGCAACAATAGCGCCTGAGCTGAAAGTAGTATCATTAAACAAGGCATGGCGCAAAATAGCAATATCAAGAGCACTAAGGTTCCCACAGTTCCCGCAACCAATTAAGCATCTACTAGCAAATATTGCGAAGTAACATAGAACAGGAAAATGTATGCTAGTGATTCTTGCATCGGAAACTTTCCTCGTTTCCCCTACAGCAATCATATCAATAAATCCCTCCACATCATTACGATGTGGTTCCTCTATGCTGCCCTCAAAGGGTATCAAACAGACCCGGCAAAAATCATAAAGTGACATCTCCTTATGCTCATCATATAAATAAAATTCCACCGAAGGTGTTGATCTCCTAGCATGCAAAATGAAAATTTTGCACAAAGATATTGGTGAGTAAGAGGTACTGTTCACACTGGTTGTGGAGGAAGGCGGTGAGGCCTGCATTCTCAGCCAAATGATAAAAACCTTCATGAATCTTGGCCTCTTTCAAGAACTCATCACAAGGCCATTCACATGGCCGAACCTCCGCAGTACGGGGGAGGTTATACTTGGGCTTCTTGTTCTCTTCACTTTGCTTATCCTTCGAGCTTCGGCTCGACGAGCCCCTCAAAAATCTCTTCATCTTTTTCTGAATTTTTTTGAAAATTTTAGTAACTTAAAATAAAAGTGAACCAAACTCAACAAGATTGATAGCTACTACTCCTACAAGTGCCTAGAGGCCATATCATGCATTAAAACTACTTTTGACCATATAAATTTTACATGCAAGCTCAAGAACAGGGTCACCTAAGCAACAAAAATTTGCAATGAATAAAGCACTAGAACAAAAACTAATTGGACCATTGGAGGACTCACATACCAAAGAACAATCCCCCAAAGCAGTTTTGTGAATGGAGCTTTGGGCAAGGAGATCGAAAATGGCAGCAAGATGAGCAAGAACTCGGGTTTGAGTTGGCTAGTGATTTTTTGGGGAGGAAGAAGGAGTGTGTGGGTGAAAGGATAAGTGGAGGGGACCTATGTGGGGTCCACGAGGCAGGGGGCTGATACGTCTCCGTCGTATCTACTTTTCCAAACACTTTTGCCCTTGTTTTGGACTCTAACTTGCATGATTTGAATGGAACTAACCCGGACTGACGCTGTTTTCAGCAGAATTGCCATGGTGTTATTTATGTGCAGAAACAAAAGTTCTCGGAATGACCTGAAACTCAACGAAGATTATTTTTGGAAATAATAAAAAATACTGCCAAAGAATCAAGGCCAGGGGCCCACACCCAAGCCACGAGGGTGGGGGCGCGCCTGCCCCCTGGGCGCGCCCCCTGCCTCGTGGGCCCCCGGGAGCTCCACCGACCTCAACCTTGACTCCATATATTCGTGTTTGGGGAGAAAAAAATAAAGAAGAAGGATTCATCGCATTTTACGATACGGAGCCGCCGCCAAGCCCTAAACTCTCTTGAGAGAGCTGATCTGGAGTCCGTTCGGGGCTCCGCAGAGGGGAATCCGTCGCCATCGTCATCATCAACCTTCCTCCATCGCCAATTTCATGATGCTCACCGCCGTGTGTGAGTAATTCCATCGTAGGCTTGCTGGATGGTGATGGGTTAGATGAGATTTATCATGTAATCGAGTTAGTTTTGTTAGGGTTTGATCCCTAGTATCCACTATGTTCTGAGATTGATGTTGCTATGACTTTGCTATGCTTAATGCTTGTCACTAGGGCCCGAGTGCCATGATTTCAGATCTGAACCTATTATGTTTTCATGAATATATGTGAGTTCTTGATCCTATCTTGCAAGTCTATAGTCACCTACTATGTGTTATGATCCGGCAACCCCAAAGTGACAATAATCGGGACCACTCCCGGTGATGACCATAGTTTGAGGAGTTCATGTATTCACCATGTGTTAATGCTTCGGTCTGGTACCCTATTAAAAGGAGGTCTTAATATCCCTTAGTTTCCACTAGGACCCCGCTGCCATGGGAGGGTAGGACAAAAGATGTCATGCAAGTTCTTTTCCATAAGCACGTATGACTATATTCGGAATACATGCCTACATTACATTGATGAATTGGAGCTAGTTCTGTGTCACCCTAGGTTATGACTGTTACATGATGAACCGCATCCGGCATAATTCTCTATCACCGATCCAATGCCTATGAGCTTTTCACATATTGTTCTTCGCTTATTTACTTTTCCGTTGCTATTGTTATCATCACTACAAAATACCAAAATATTACTTTTGCTACCGTTACCACTAGTATCATATTACCTTGCTACTAAAAACTTTGCTGCAGATATTAAGTTTCCAGGTGTGGTTGAATTGACAACTCAGCTGCTAATACTTGAGAATATTCTTTGGCTCCCCTTGTGTCGAATCAATAAATTTGGGTTGAATACTCTACCCTTGAAAACTGTTGCGATCCCCTATACTTGTGGGTTATCAAGACTATTTTCTGGCACCGTTGCCGAGGAGCATAACTCTATTCTTTGAGTCACTTGGGATTTATATCTGCTTATCATTATGAAGAACTTGAGAGATCCAAAAACCAAGATTTATCCCTCAACTACGAGGGGAGGTAAGGAACTGCCATCTAGCTCTGCACTTGATTCACCTTTTGTTTTGAGTAAGCTTGCAACACCTAAACCTGCTTCTGCTATTAATTCTGAAATGTCGCATATTATTGATGATGCCACTTCTGCTATGCATGATTCTTATGATGAAACTACTTCTATGCTTGATACTACTGTGCCACTTGGCGAATTTCTTGATGAACAACTTGCTAGGGCTAGAGAGAATGAAATTATTGAAATAGATAATATTGATGAAAGTGATGATGAAGGCTCTCCTAATAAATATGAGTTGCCTGTTGTGCCTGAGGGCTATGTTATGGATGAAGAAACTAAAAGAGACTTTCTTGCTTGAAATGATAGAAGTGATCTTAAGAAATTATTAGCTAAGCTTAAACAAAAAACTCTCAATGATAGAATGAAATATGATCCTACTTATGCTACTTCATCTATCTTTGTTACTGATAAGGATTATGAATTCTCTATTGATCCTGATATAATTACTTTGGTTGAATCTGATCCTTTTTATGGATATGAATCTGAAACTGTTTTGGCACATCTTACTAAATTAAATGATATAGCCACCCTGTTCACTAATGACGAGAGAACTCGCTACTTTTATATCCTTAAAATATTTCCGTTCTCATTAAAGGGTGATGCTAAGATATGGTTTAATTCTCTTGATCCTGGTTGTGTGCGTAGTCCCCAGGATATGATTTATTACTTCTCTGCTAAATATTTCCCTGCTCATAAGAAACAAGCTGCTTTGAGGGATATATATATAATTTTTTGCAAATTGAAGAAGAGAGTCTCCCACAAGCTTGGGGGAGGCTTCTCCAATTACTTAATGCTTTGCCTAATCATCATCTTAAGAAAAATGAAATACTTGATATCTTTTATAATGGACTAATCGATGCTTCCAGAGATTACCTGGATAGTTGTGCTGGTTTTGTTTTCAGGGAAAGAACACCAGATGAAGCTGAAATTCTATTGAATAATATGTTGACAAATGAAAATAATTGAACACTTCCCGAGCCAGCTCCTGAGCCTATTCCTAAACCAACCCCAAAGAAAAGAGGTGTTCTATTTCTCAGTCCTAAAGATATGCAAGAGGCAAAGAAATCTATGAAAGAAAAGGGTATTAAAGCTGAAGACGTTAAGAATTTACCTCCTATTGAAGAAATACATGGTCTTAATTTACCGCCTACTGAAGAAATACATGATCTTGATAACCCAACACAGGTAGTAGAGGTAAATTCTCTCTACAGATATGATAAAGCTGAAATCCCATTTACTAAGTTTTCTAGCCCATGCTTGGATGAGTTTGATAACTTTATGGTTAAGCAAGAAAACTTCAATGCTTATTTTGGTAGAGAATTAAAACGCAATGCTGATATGCTCGAACACTTGGGTGATTTTATGGCTAATGTTAGAGGTGAACTTAAACTTATTAGTAAACATGCTTCTGTGGTTACCACTCAAGTAGAACAAGTACTTAAAGCTCAAAATGATTTGCTCAATGAATTGAATAGTAAGAATAATGACTATGCTGTTAGAGTGGCTACTAGAACTGGTAAAATGACTCAGAAACCATTGTATCCTGAAGGCCATCTGAGAGAATTGAGCAAGATTCTCAGATAAATAATGTAGATGCACCTAGTCCTTCTAAAAGGAAGAAAAAGAAAAATGATAGTACTTTGCATGCTTCTAGTGAACCTGTTATTCACACACCTGAGAATCCCAATGATATCTCTATTTCTAATGCTGAAACACAATCTGGTAATGAACATGAAACTAGTGATAATGTTAATGATAATGTTCATGTTGATGCTCAACCTAGCAATGATAATGATGTAGAAATTGAACCTGCTGTTGATCTTGATAACCCACAATCAAAGAATCAACGTTATGATAAGAGAGACTTTGTTGCTAGGAAACATGGTAAAAAGAGAGAACCATGGATTCAGAAACCCATGCCTTTTCCTCCTAAGCCATCCAAGAAAAAGGATGATGAGGATTTTGAGCGCTTTGCTGAAATGATTAGACCTATCTTTTTGCGTATGTGTTTGACTGATATGCTTAAAATGAATCCTTATGCTAAGTACATGAAAGAAATTGTCACTAATAAAAGAAAGATACCGGAAGCTGAAATTTCCACCATGCTTGCTAATTATACTTTTAAGGGTGGAATACCTAACAAACTAGGAGATCCAGGAGTACCAACTATACCATGCTCCATTAAAAGAAACTATGTTTAAACTACGTTATGTGATCTTGGAGCCGGTGTTAGTGTTATGCCTCTCTCTTTATATCGTAGACTTGATTTGAATAAGTTGACACCTACTGAAATATCTTTGCAAATCGCTGATAAATCAACTGCTATACCTATCAATATTTGTGAGGATGTGCCTGTTGTGGTTGCAAACATTACTATTTTAATGGACTTTGTTATTCTTGATATTCCCGAGGACGATAGTATGTCTATTATTCTTGGAAGACCCTTTTTGAATACTGCAGGGGCTGTTATTGATTGCTGAAGGAAATATGCCCTACAAGCAATAATAAAGTTATTATTTATTTCCTTATTTCATGATAAATGTTTATTATTCATGCTAGAATTGTATTAACCGGAAACTTGATACATGTGTGAATGCATAGACAAACAGAGTGTCACTAGTATGCCTCTACTCGACTAGTTCGTTGAATCAAAGATGGTTAATTTTCCTAGCCATAGACATGAGTTGTCATTTGATTAATGGGATCACATCATTAGGAGAATGATGTGATTGACTTGACCCATTCCGTTAGCTTAGCACTTGATCGTTTAGTATGTTGCTATTGCTTTCTTCATGACTTATACATGTTCCTATGACTATGAGATTATGCAACTCCCATTTACCGGAGGAACACTTTGTGTGCTACCAAACATCACAATGTAACTGGGTGATTATAAAGGTGCTCTACAGGTGTTTCCGAAGGTACTTGTTGAGTTGGCGTATTTCGAGATTAGGATTTGTCACTCCGATTATCGGAGAGGTATCTCTGGGCCCACACGGTAATACACATCACTATAAGCCTTGCTAGCATTGTAACTAATGAGTTAGTTGTGGGATGATGTATTACGGAACGAGTAAAGAGACTTGCCGGTAACGAGATTGAACTAGGTATTGAGATACCGATGATCGAATCTCGGGCAAGTAACATACCATTGACAAAGGGAACAACGTATGTTGTTATGTGGTTTGACCGATAAAGATCTTCGTAGAATATGTAGGAGCCAATATGAGCATCCAGGTTCCGCTATTGGTTATTGACTGGAGATGTGTCTCGGTCATGTCTACATAGTTCTCGAACCCGTAGGGTCCGCACGCTTAAAATTCGGTGACGACTTGTATTATGAGTTATATGATTTGATGTACCGAAGGTAGTTCGGAGTCTCGGATAAGATCGGGGACATGACGAGGAGTCTCGAAATGGTCGAGATGTAAATATTGATATATTGGACGACTATATTCGAACATCGGAAAGGTTCCGAGTCATTCGGGTATTTTTCGGAGTACCGAAGAGTTACGGTAATTCGTATTGGGCCTTAATGGGCCATACGGGAAAGGAGAGAAAGGCCTCAAAAGGTGGCCGCACCCCTCCCCATGGTCTGGTCCAAATTGGACTAGGGAAGGGGGGCGCCCCCTTCCTTTCTTCTCCTTTTCCCTTCCCTTTTTCCTATTCCATGTGGGAGGAGGAATCCTACTAGGACGCCACACTTCTGGCGCGCCCTAGGGGTTGGCCGGCCTCCCCTCCTCCATCCTTTATATACGGGGGCATGGGGCACCTCTAGACACACAAGTTGATCTGTTGATCTCTCCCAGCCGTGTGTGGCGCCCTCTTCCACCATATTCATCCTCGTTCATATCGTAGCGGTGCTTAGGCGAAGCCCTGTGTCGGTAGCAACATCATCACCATCATCACACCGTCGTGCTGACGGAACTCTCCTGTGAAGCTCTGTTGGATCGGAGTTCGTGGGACGTCATCGAGCTGAACGTGTGCTGAACTTGGAGGTGCCGTATGTTCGGTACTTGGATCGGTCGGATCGTGAAGACGTATGACTACAGCAACCGCGTTGTGCTAACGCTTCCGCTTTTGGTCTGCGAGGGTACATGGACAACACTCCCCCCTCTTGTTGCTATGCATCACCATGATCTTGCGTGTGCGTAGGAATTTTTTTGAAATTACTACGTTCCCAACAGTGGCATCCGAGCTAGGTTTTATGCGTAGATGTTATATGCACGAGTAGAACACAAGTGAGTTGTGGGCGATACAAGTCATACTACTTACCATCATGTCATACTTTGGTTCGGCGGTATTGTTGGATGAAGCGGCCCGGACCGACATTACGCGTACGCTTACGCGAGACTGGTTCTACCGACGTGCTTTGCACACAGGTGGCTGGCGGGTGTCAGTTTCTCCAACTTTAGTTGAACCGAGTGTGGCTACGCCCGGTCCTTGAGAAGGTTAAAAAACACTAACTTGACAAACTATCGTTGTGGTTTTGATGCGTAGGTAAGAACGGTTCTTGCTCAGCCCATAGCAACCACGTAAAACTTGCAACAACATAGTGGAGGACGTCTAACTTGTTTTTGCAGGGCATGTTGTGATGTGATATGGTCAAGACATGATGCTATATTTTATTGTATGAGATGATCATGTTTGTGACCGGGTTATCGGCAACTGGCAGGAGCCATATGGTTGTCGCTTTATTGTATGCAATGCAAACGCCCTGTAATGCTTTACTTTATCACTAAGCGGTAGCAATAGTCGTAGAAGCAATAGTTGGCGAGACGACAACGATGCTACGATGGAGATCAAGGTGTCGCGCCGGTGACGATGGTGATCATGACGATGCTTCGGAGATGGAGATCACAAGCACAAGATGATGATGGCCATATCATATCACTTATATTGATTGCATGTGATGTTTATCTTTTATGCATCTTGTTTTGCTTAGATCAACGGTAGCATTATAAGATGATCTCTCACTAAATTTCAAGATAAAAGTGTTCTCCCTGAGTATGCACCGTTGCCAATTCATCGTGCCGAGACACCACGTGATGATCGGGTGTGATAAGCTCTACCTTCATCTACAACGGATGCAAGCCAATTTTTGCACACGCAGAATACTCGGGTTAAACTTGGCAAGCCTAGCATATCCAGATATGGCCTCAGAACACTGAGACCGAAAGGTCAAGCGTGAATCATATAGAAGATATGATCAACATATTGATGTTCACCATTGAAAACTACTCCATCTCACGTGATGATCGGACATGGTTTAGTTGATTTGGATCACGTGATCACTTAGATGATTATAGGGATGTCTATCTAACTGGGATTTCTTAAGTAATATGATTAATTGAACTTTAATTTATCATGAACTTAGTCCTGGTAGTATTAGCATATCTATGTTGTAGATCAATAGCTCGCGTTTAGCTCCCCTGTTTATTTTGATATGTTCCTAGAGAAAGCTAAGTTGAAAGATGTTTGTAGCAATGATGCGGATTGGATCCATGATCTGAGGATTATCCTCATTGTTGCATAGAAGAATTATGTCCTTGATGCACCGCTAGGTGACAGACCAATTGCAGGAGCATATGCAGACATTATGAACGTTTGGCAAGCTCGATATGATGACTACTTGATAGTTTAGTGCACCATGCTTTACGGCTTAGAACCGGGACTTCAAAAATGTTTTGAACACCACAGAGCATATAAGATGTTCCAAGAGTTGAAATTGGTATTTCATACTCATGTCTGTGTCGAGAGGTATGAGACCTCTGACAGTACTTTGCCTATAAGATGGAGGAGAATACCTCAACCAGTGAGCATGTGCTCAGATTGTCTGGGTACTACAATTGTTTGAATCAAGTGGGAGTTAATCTTCCAGATAAGATAGTAATTGCCAAAGTTCTCTAGTCACTATCACCAAGTTACTAGAACTTCGTGATGAACTATAATATGCAAGGGATGACGAAAGTAATTCCCGAACTCTTCGCGATGCTGAAATCGATGAAGGTAGAAATCAAGAAAGAGCATCAAGTGTTGATGGTTGACAAGACCACCAGTTTCAAGAAAAGGGCAAAGGGAAGAAGGGGAACTTCAAGAAGAACGGCAAGCAAGTTGCAGCTCAAGTGAAGAAACCCAAGTCTGGACCTAAGCCTGAGACTGAGTGCTTCTACTGCAAAGGGACTGGTCACTGGAAGCAGAACTACTCCAAGTATTTGGCGGATAAGAAGGATGGCAAAGTGAACAAAGGTATATTTGATATACATGTTATTGATGTGTACTCTACTAGTGTTTATAGCAACCCCTCAGTATTTGATACTAGTTCAGTTGCTAAAGAGTAGTAACTCGAAACGGGAGTTGCAGAATGAACAGAAACTAGTTTAGGGCGAGGTGACGATGTGTGTTGGAAGTAGTTCCAAGATTGATATGATCATCATCGCACACTCCCTGTACTTTCGAGATTAGTGTTGAACCTAAATAAGTGTTATTTGGTGTTTGCGTTGAGCATGAATATGATTTGATCATGTTTATTGCAATATAGTTATTCATTTAAGTTAGAGATTAATTGTTATTCTGTTTACATGAATAAAACCTTCTATGGTCATACACCCAATGAAAATGGTTTGTTGGATCTCGATAGTAGTGATACACATATTCATAATATTGAAGCCAAAAGATGGAGAGTTGATAATGATAGTGCAACTTATTTGTGGCACTTCGTTTAGGTCATATTGGTGTAAAGGACAGGAAGAAACTCTATTCTAATGGACTTTTGGAATCACTTGATACTTGCGAACCATGCCTCATGGGCAAGATGACTAAAACGCCATTCTCCGGAACAATGGTGCGAGCAACTGACTTATTGGAAATAATACATACTGATGTATGCGATCCGATGAGTGTTGAGGCTCGCGGCGGGTATCGTTATTTTCTGACATTCACAGATGATTTAAGCAGATATGGGTATATCTACTTGATGAAACATAAGTCTGAAACATTTGAAAAGTGCAAAGAACTTCAGAGTGAAGTGGAAAATCATCGTGACAAGAAAATAAATTTTCTACGATCTGATCGCAGAGACAAATACTTGAGTTACGAGTTTGGTCTTCAATTAAAACAATGTGGAATAGTTTCACAAAATCGTGCCACCTGGAACACCACAGCATAATGGTGTGTCTGAACGTCATAACCGTACTTTTATTGGATATAGTGCAATCTATGATGTTTCTTACCAATTAACCACTATAGTTTTGGGGTTATGCATTAGAGACAGCTGCATTCACGTTAAAAAGGGCACCATCTAAATCCGTTGAGACGACACCGTATGAACTGTGGTTTGGCAAGAAACCAAAGTTGTCGTTTCTTAAAGTTTGTGGTTGCGATGCTTATAAGAAAAAGTTTCATCCTGATAAGTTCAAACCCAAATCGGACAAATGTGTCTTCATAAGATACCCAAAGGAGACAGTTGGGTACACCTTCTATCACAGATCCGAAAGCAAGACATTCGTTGCTGAGAATGGATCCTTTCTAGAGAAGGAGTTTCTCTCAAAAGAAGTGAGTGGGAGGAAAGTAGAACTTGATGAGGTAACTGTACCTGCTCCCTTATTGGAAAGTAGATCATCACAGAAATCTGTTTCTGTGACTCCTACACCAATAAGTGAGGAAGCTAATGATGATGATCATGTAACTTCAGATCAAGTTACTACCGAACCTTGTAGGTCAACCAGAGTGAGATCCGCACCATAGTGGTACGGTAGTCCTGTTCTAGAGGTCATGTTAATTGACCATGACGAACCTACGAACTATGAGGAAGCGATGATGAGCCCAGATTCCGCGAAATGGCTTGAGGCCATGAAATCTGAGATTGGATCCATGTATGAGAACAAAGTATGGACTTTGATTGACTTGCCCGATGATCGGTGAGTCATTTATTCTTCCTCTTGGTCAATTAACCCATGTATGAGAACAAAGTATGGACTTTGATTGACTTGGATCCAATCTCAGATTTCATGGCCTCAAGCCATTTCACACAATCTGGGCTCATCATCGCTTCCTCATAGTTCGTAGGTTCGTCATGGTCAATTAACATGAACTCCAGAACAGGACTACCATACCACTCTGGTGCGGATCTCACTCTGGTTGACCTACAAGGTTCAGTGGTAACTTGATCTGAAGTTACATGATCATCATCATTAGCTTCCTCACTAATTGGTGTAGGAGTCACAGAAACAGATTTCTGTGATGATCTACTTCCCAATAAGGGAGCAGGTACAGTTACCTCATCAAGTTCTACTTTCCTCCCACTCACTTCTTTTGAGAGAAACTCCTTCTCTAGAAAGGATCCATTCTCAGCAACGAATGTCTTGCCTTCGGATCTGTGATAGAAGGTGTACCCAACTTTCTCCTTTGGGTATCATATGAAGACACATTTCTCCGATTTGGGTTTGAACTTATCAGGATGAAACTTTTTCTTATAAGCATTGCAACCCCAAACTTTAAGAAGCGACAACTTTGGTTTCTTGCCAAACCACAGTTCATACGGTGTCGTCCCAATGGATTTAGATGGTGCCCTTTTTAACGTGAATGCAGCTGTCTCTAATGCATAACCCCAAAACTATAGTGGTTAATCGGTAAGAAACATCATACATTGCACTATATCCAATAATAGTATGGTTATGACATTCAGACACACCATTATGCTGTGGTGTTCCAGGTGGCACGATTTTGTGAAACTATTCCACATTGTTTTAATTGAAGATCAAACTTGTAACTCAAATATTTGTCTCTGCGATCAGATCATAGAAACTTTATTTTCTTGTCACGGTGATTTTCCACTTCACTCTGAAGTTCTTTGAACTTTTCAAATGTTTCAGACTTATGTTTCATCAAGTAGATATACCCATATCTGCTTAAATCATCTGTGAAGGTCAGAAAATAATGATACCCGCCACGAGCCTCAACACTCATCGGATCGCATACATCAATATGTATTATTTCCAATAAGTCAGTTGCTCGCTCCATTGTTCCAGAGAATGGCGTTTTAGTCATCTTGCCCATGAGGCATGGTTCGCAAGTATCAAGTGATTCCAAAAGTCCATCAGAATGGAGTTTCTTCATGTGCTTTACACCAATATGACCTAAACGGCAGTGCCACAAATAAGTTGCACTATCATTATCAACTCTGCATCTTTTGGCTTCAATATTATGAATATGTGTATCACTACTATCGAGATCCAACAAACCATTTTCATTGGGTGTATGACCATAGAAGGTTTTATTCATGTAAACAGAATAACAATTATTCTCTAACTTAAATTAATAACTATATTGCAATAAACATGATCAAATAATATTCATGCTCAACGCAAACACCAAATAACACTTATTTAGGTTCAACACTAATCTCGAAAGTACAGGGAGTGTGCGATTGTGATCATATCAATCTTGGAACTACTTCCAACACACATCGTCACCTCGCCCTTAACTAGTTTCTGTTCATTCTGCAACTCCCGTTTCGAGTTACTACTCTTTAGCAACTTAACTAGTATCAAATACTGAGGGGTTGCTATAAACACTAGTAGAGTACACATCAATAACATGTATATCAAATATACCTTTGTTCACTTTGCCATCCTTCTTATCCGCCAAATACTTGGAGTAGTTCTGCTTCCAGTGACCAGTCCCTTTGCAGTAGAAGCACTCAGTCTCAGGCTTAGATCCAGACTTGGGTTTCTTCACTTGAGCTGCAACTTGCTTGCCGTTCTTCTTGAAGTTCCCCTTCTTCCTTTTGCCCTTTTCTTGAAACTGGTGGTCTTTTCAACCATCAACACTTGATGCTCTTTCTTGATTTCTACCTTCGTCGATTTCAGCATCGGGAAGAGTTCGGGAATTACTTTCCTCATCCCTTGCATATTATAGTTCATCACGAAGTTCTAGTAACTTGGTGGTAGTGACTAGAGAACTTTGGCAATTACTATCTTATCTGGAAGATTAACTCCCACTTGATTCAAGCAATTGTAGTACTCAGACAATCTGAGCACATGCTCACTGGTTGATCTATTCTCCTCCATCTTATAGGCAAAGTACTATCAGAGGTCTCATACCTCTCGACACGGACATGAGTATGAAATACCAATTTCAACTCTTGGAACATCTTATATGCTCTGTGGTGTTCAAAACATTTTTGAATTCCCGGTTCTAAGCCGTAAAGCATGGTGCACTAAACTATCAAGTAGTCATCATATCGAGCTTGCCAAACATTCATAATGTCTGCATATGCTCCTGCAATTGGTCTGTCACCTAGCGGTGCATCAAGGACATAATTCTTCTGTGCAGCAATGAGGATAATCCTTGGATCACGGATCCAATCTGCATCATTGCTACAAACATCTTTCAACTTAGTTTTCTCTAGGAACATATCAAAATAAACAGGGGAGCTAAACGCGAGCTATTGATCTACAACATAGATATGCTAATACTACTCGGACTAAGTTCATGATAAATTAAAGTTCAATCAATCATATTACTTAAGAACTCCCACTTAGATAGACATCCCTCTAATCATCTAAGTGATCACGTGATCCAAATCAACTAAACCATGTCCGATCATCACGTGAGATGGAGTAGTTTTCAATGGTGAACATCACTATGTTGATCATATCTTCTATATGATTCACGCTTGACCTTTCGGTCTCAGCGTTCCGAGGCCATATCTGCATATTCTAGGCTCGCCAAGTTTAACCCGAGTATTCTGCATGTGCAAAATTGGCTTGCATCCGTTGTAGATGAACGTAGAGCTTATCACACCCGATCATCACGTGGTGTCTCGGCATGATGAACTTTGGCAACGGTGCATACTCAGGGAGAACACTTTTATCTTGAAATTTAGTGAGAGATCATCTTATAATGCTACCGTCGATCTAAGAAAAACAAGATGCATAAAAGATAAACATCACATGCAATCAATATAAGTGATATGATATGGCCATCATATCTTGTGCTTGTGATCTCCATCTCCGAAGCACCGTCATGATCACCATCGTCACCGGTGCGACACCTTGATCTCCATCGTAGCATCATTGTCGTCTCGCCAACTATTGCTTCTACGACTATCGCTACCGCTTAGTGATAAAGTAAAACATTACAGGGCGATTGCATTGCATACAATAAAGCGACAACCATATGGCTCCTGCCAGTTGCCGATAACCCGGTCACAAACATGATCATCTCATACAATAAAATATAGCATCATGTCTTGACCATATCACATCACAACATGCCCTGCAAAAACAAGTTAGATGTCCTCCACTATGTTGTTGCAAGTTTTACGTGGTTGCTATGGGCTGAGCAAGAACCGTTCTTACCTACGCATCAAAACCACAACGATAGTTCATCAAGTTAGTGTTGTTTTAACCTTCTCAAGGACCGGGCGTAGCCACACTCGGTTCAACTAAAGTTGGAGAAACTGACACCCGCCAGCCACCTGTGTGCAAAGCACGTCAGTAGAACCAGTCTCGCATAAGCGTACACGTAATGTCACTCCGGGCCGCTTCATCCAACAATACCGCCGAACCAAAGTATGACATGCTGGTAAGCAGTATGACTTGTATCACCCACAACTCACTTGTGTTCTACTCGTGCATATAACATCTACGCATAAAACCTGGCTCGGATGCCACTGTTGGGAACGTAGTAATTTCAAAAAAATTCCTACGCACACGCAAGATCATGGTGATGCATAGCAACAAGAGAGGCGAGTGTTGTCCATGTACCCTCGCAGACCAAAAGCGGAAGCGTTAGCACAACGCGGTTGATGTAGTCGTACGTCTTCACGATCCGACTGATCCAAGTACCGAACATACGACACCTCCGAGTTCAGCACACGCTCAACTCGATGATGTCCCACGAACTCCGATCCAACAGAGCTTCACAGGAGAGTTCCGTCAGCACGACGGTGTGATGACGGTGATGATGTTGCTCTCGACGCAGGGCTTCGCCTAAGCACCGCTACGATATGACCGAGGTGGAATATGGTGGAAGAGGGCACTGCACACGGCTGGGAGAGATCAACATATCAACTTGTGTGTCTAGAGGTGCCCCATGCCCCCGTATATAAAGGATGGAGGAGGGGAGGCCGGCCAGCCCCTAGGGCGCGCCAGAAGTGTGGCGTCCTAGTAGGATTCCTCCTCCCACATGGAATAGGAAAAAGGGAAGGGAAAAGGAGAAGGAAGGAAGAGGGCGGCCCCCTTCCCTAGTCCAATTCGGACCAGACCATGGGGAGGGGTGCGGCCACCTTTTGAGGCCTTTCTCTCCTTTCTCGTATGGCCCATTAAGGCCCAATACGAATTCCCGTAACTCTCCGGTACTCCAAAAAATACCCGAATCACTCGGAACCTTTCCGATGTTCGAATATAGTCGTCCAATATATCGATCTTTACGTCTCGACCATTTCGATACTCCTCGTCATGTCCCCGATCTCATCCGGGACTCTGAACTACCTTCGGTACATCAAATCACATAACTCATAATACAAATCGTCACCGAATGTTAAGCGTGCGGACCCTATGGGTTCGAGAACTATGTAGACATGACCGAGACACATCTCCGGTCAATAACCAATAGCAGAACCTAGATGCTCATATTGGCTCCTACATATTCTATGAAGATCTTTATCGGTCAAACCGCATAACAACATACGTTGTTCCCTTTGTCAACGGTATGTTACTTGCCCGAGATTCGATCATCGGTATCTCAATACCTAGTTCAATCTCGTTACTGACAAGTCTCTTTACTCGTTCCGTAATACATCATCCCGCAACTAACTCATTAGTTAAATGCTTGCAATGCTTATAGTGATGTGTATTACCGAGTGGGCCCAGAGATACCTCTCCGACAATCGTAGTGACAAATCCTAATCTTGAAATACGACAACTCAACAAGTACCTTCAGATACACCTGTAGAGCACCTTTATAATCACCCAGTTACGTTGTGATGTTTGGTAGCACACAAAGTGTTCCTCCGGTAAACGGGAGTTGCATAATCTCATAGTCACAGGAACATGTATAAGTCATGAAGAAAGCAATAGCAACATACTAAACGATCAAGTGCTAAGCTAACGGAATGGGTCAAGTCAATCACATCATTCTCCTAATGATGTGATGCCGTTAATCAAATGACAATTCATGTCTATGGCTAGGAAACTTAACCATCTTTGATTCAACGAGCTAGTCAAGTAGAGGCATACTAGTGACACTCTGTTTGTCTATGCATTCACACATGTATCAAGTTTCCGGTTAATACAATTCTAGCATGAATAATAAACATTTATCATGAAATAAGGAAATAAATAATAACTTTATTATTGCCTCTAGGGCATATTTCATTCAGCAATCAATAACATCCCCTGCATTATTCAAAAAGGGTCTTCCAAGAATAATAGACATACTATCGTCCTCAGGAATATCAGGAATAACAAAGTCCATTAAAATAGTAACGTTTGCAACCACAACAGGCACATCCTCACAAATATCGACAGGTATAGCAGTTGATTTATCAGCCATTTGCAAAGATATTTCAGTAGGTGTCAACTTATTCAAATCAAGTCTACGATATAAAGAGAGAGGCATAACATTAACACCGGCTCCAAGATCACATAAAGCAGTTTTAACATAGTTTCTTTTAATGGAGCATGGTATAGTTGGTACTCCTGGATCTCCTAGTTTGTTAGGTATTCCACCCTTAAAAGTATAATTAGCATGCTTGGTGGAAAATTTAGCTTCCGGTATCTTTCTTTTATTAGTGAGAATTTATTTCATGTACTAAGCATAAGGATTCATTTTAAGCATATCAGTCAAACACATACGCAAAAAGATAGGTCTAATCATTTCAGCAAAGCGCTCAAAATCCTCATCATCCTTTTTCTTGGATGGCTTAGGAGGAAAAGGCATGGGTTTTTGAACCCATGGTTCTCTTTTTTTACCATGTTTCCTAGCAACAAAGTCTCTCTTATCATAACGTTGATTCTTTGATTGTGGGTTATCAAGATCAACAACAGGTTCAATTTCGACATCATTATCATTGCTAGGTTGAGCATCAACATGAACATTATCATTAACATTACCACTAGTTTCATGTTCATTACCAGATTGTGTTTCAGCATCAGAAATAGAGATATCATTGGGATTCTCAGGTGTGTCAATAACAGATTCACTAGAAGCATGCAAAGTACTATCATTTTCCTTTTTCTTCCTTTTAGAAGGACTAGGTGCATCTACATTATTTCTCTGAGAATCTTGCTCAATTCTCTTAGGATGGCCTTCAGGATACAATGGTTTCTGAGTCATTTTACTAGTTCTAGTAGCCACTCTAACAGCATAGTCATTATTCTTACTATTCAATTCATTGAGCAAATCATTTTGAGCTTTAAGTACTTGTTCTACTTGAGTGGTAACCATAGAAGCATGTTTACTAATAAGTTTAAGTTCACCTCTAACATTAGCCATATAATCACCCAAGTGTTCGAGCATATTAACATTGCGTTTTAATTCTCTACCAAAATAAGCATTGAAGTTTTCTTTCTTAACCATAAAGTTATCAAACTCATCCAAGCATGGGCTAGCAAACTTAGTAAATGGGATTTCAGCTTTATCATATCTGTAGAGAGAATTTACCTTTTCTACCTGTGTTGGGTTATCAAGATCATGTATTTCTTTAGTAGGCGGTAAATTAAGACCATGTATTTCTTCAATAGGAGGTAAATTCTTAACGTCTTCAGCTTTAATACCCTTTTCTTTCATAGATTTCTTTGCCTCTTGCATATCTTTAGGACTGAGAAATAGAACACCTCATTTCTTTGGGGTTGGTTTAGTAATAGCATCAGGAGTTGGCTCGGGAGCTGGCTCAGGAAGTGTTCAATTATTTTCATTTGTCAACATATTATTCAATAGAATTTCAGCTTCATCCGGTGTTCTTTCCCCGAAAACAGAACCAACACAACTATCCAGGTAATCTCTAGAAGCATCGGTTAGTCCATTATAAAAGATATCAAGTATTTCATTTTTCTTAAGAGGATGATTAGGCAAAGCATTAAGTAATTGGAGAAGCCTCCCCCAAGCTTGTGGGAGACTCTCTTCTTCAATTTGCACAAAATTATATATATATATATATATCCCTCAAAGCAGCTTGTTTCTTATGAGCAGGGAAATATTTAGCAGAGAAGTAATAAATCATATCCTGGGGACTACGCACACAACCAGGATCAAGAGAATTAAACCATATATTAGCATCACCCTTTAATGAGAACGGAAATATTTTAAGGATATAAAAGTAGCGAGTTCTCTCGTCATTAGTGAACAAGGTGGCTATATCATTTAATTTAGTAAGATGTGCCAAAACAGTTTCAGATTCATAGCCATAAAAAGGATCAGATTCAAGCAGAGTAATTATATCAGGATCAATAGAGAATTCATAATCCTTATCAGTAACAAAGATAGGTGAAGTAGCATAAGCAGGATCATATTTCATTCTAGCATTGAGAGTTTTTTGTTAAAGCTTAGCTAATAATTTCTTAAGATCACTTCTATCATTGCAAGCAAGAAAGTTTCTTTTAGTTTCTTCATCCATAACATAGCCCTTAGGCACAACAGGCAATTCATATTTATTAGGAGAGCCTTCATCATCACTTTCATCAATATTATCTGTTTCAATAATTTCATTCTCTCTAGCCCTAGCAAGTTGTTCATCAAGAAGTTGACCAAGTGGCACAGTAGTATCAAGCATAGAAGTAGTTTCATCATAAGTATCATGCATAGCAGAAGTGGCATCATCAATAATATGCGGCATATCAGAATTAATAGCAGAAGCAGGTTTAGGTGTCGTAAGCTTACTCAAAACAAAAGGTGAATCAAGTGCAGAGCTAGATGGCAGTTCCTTACCTCCCCTCGTAGTTGATGGATAAATCTTGGTTTTTGGATCTCTCAAGTTCTTCATAATGATAAGCATATACAAATCCCAAGTGACTCAAAGAATAGAGTTATGCTCCCCAGCAACGGCGCCAGAAAATAGTCTTGATAACCCATAAGTATAGGGGATCACAACAGTTTTCGAGGGTAGAGTATTCAACCCAAATTTATTGATTCGACACAAGGGGAGCCAAAGAATATTCTCAAGTATTAGCAGCTGAGTTGTCAATTCAACCACACCTGGAAACTTAATATCTGCAGCAAAGTGTTTAGTAGCAAGGTAATATGATAGTAGTGGTAATAGTGGTAAAAGTAATATTTTTTGTTTTATAGTGATTGTAACAGTAGCAAAGAAAAAGTAAATAAGCGAAGAACAATATATAAAAAGCTTGTAGGCATTGGATCGGTGATGGAGAATTATGTCGGATGCGATTGATCATGCAACAGTTATAACATAGGGTGACACAGAACTAGCTCCAGTTCATCAATATAATGTAGGCATGTATTTCGAATATAGTCATACATGCTTATGGAAAAGAACTTGCATGAAATCTTTTGTCCTACGCTCCCGTGCCAGCGGGGTCCTATTGGAAACTAAGGGATATTAAGGCCTCCTTTTAATAAAGTACTAGACCAAAGCATTCACACATAGTGAATACATGAACTCCTCAAACTACGGTCATCACCGGTAATGGTCCCGATTATTGTCACTTCGGGGTTAACGGATCATAACACATACTAGGTGACTATAGGCTTGCAAGATAGGATCAAGAAGTCACATATATTCATGAAAACATAATAGGTTCAGATCTGAAATCATGGCACTCAGGCCCTAGTGACAAGCATTAAGCATAGCAAAGTCATAGCAACATCACTCTCAGAACATAGTGGATACTAGGGATCAAACCCTAACAAAACTAACTCGATTACATGATAAATCTCATCCAACCCATCACCGTCCAGCAAGCCTACGATGGAATTACTCACGCACGGCGGTGAGCATCATGAAATTTGTGATGGAGGAAGGTTGATGATGACGATGGCGACGGATTCCCCTCTTTGGAGCCCCGAACGGACTCCAGATCAGCCCTACCTAGAGAGTTTAGGGCTTGGCGGCGGCTCCGTATCGTAAAATGCAATGAATTCTTCTCTTTGATTTTTTTCTCCCCGAACACGAATATATGGAGTTGGAGTTGAGGTCGGTGGAGCGTCAGGGGGCCCACGAGGCAGGGGTGCGCGCCCAGGGGGGTAGGCGCTCCCCCACCCTCGTGGACAGGGTGTGGGCCCCCTGGCATGGGTTATTCTTCCAATATTTTTTATATATTCCAAAAATAATGTCCGTTGATTTTCAGTTCATTTCGAGAACTTTTATTTCTGCACAAAAATAACACCATGACAATTCTGCTGAAAACAGCGTCAGTCCGGGTTAGTTCCATTCAAATCATGCAAGTTAGAGTCTGAAACAAGGGCAAAAGTGTTTGGAAAAGTAGATACGATGGAGACGTATCAACTTCTTGGGTCATCGAAAATCGCCTCCGAATTGACTCCGAATACTCCAGACAAATGGATCCAACGGAATTATCGTCCTTGAACGAACTCCTGGATCACATTGCCGCCTTGGCGGTCGCTATAGACTATGGTCGGATTGGTCTTAAACCCGATAAGAGAGAAATCATATCTCCATCGATCACCCATCAGATAGCGGTGTGGAGGAGCAAAACAACAACTCTCCCTCTATACTGAGGACGAACTATGTTTGGATCTCCGAGCTCGAAGAGCCGGATACCTGTCCACGGAACAACATGCCTTGTCCTCCAAACTCGGAATCAGATGGTAGACCTGAAAAATCGGTCGATCTCCCAGAGCACGAACTATTAAGCTCGGAAATTTCTCAAACTCCGAATCCCAAATTGGGTCAGGGTTCGATCACCCACTTAATAGCCACTGTCGAAGACCTAACCAACATGCTAGACTACGCCTCCGAAGACATCAATGGTATGGACAATGATGCCGGAGCCGAACCAGGCCATAACCCGCCTATCATTGGGCATTGGACGACCACTTCTACTTACGACGTAGACATGGTGGATATGCCCGAGAAGAAGGACGATGATGACACTCAAGATCCGATTGAGGACAAGCCCGTCGATGCACCACCAAAACGCTAACTCAGCGCCGCCGCTCACGACCGCGTCGTGAAAAGGAAAGCAATACTGGCACCGGAGACAACGACACTCCGGAGAACGCCGAAGACCCCAACCACCCCATTGAGCCTACTTTCGAGCAGGATGAAAGGGAAGAAGGTCCATACAGCCCCGAACACACCGATCACGAGGATTCGGAAGACAGTAACTATTTACCTGCCTCCGAAGAGGATGAAAGCCTATCGTAGGCTTGCTGGACGGTGATGGGTTGGACGAGATTTATCATGTAATCGAGTTAGTTTTGTTAGGGTTTGATCCCTAGTATCCACTATGTTCTGAGATTGATGTTGCTATGACTTTGCTATGCTTAATGCTTGTCACTAGGGCCCGAGTGCCATGATTTCAGATCTGAACCTATTATGTTTTCAGCAATATATGAGAGTTCTTGATTCTATCTTGCAAGTCTATAGTCACCTATTATGTGTTATGATCCGTTAACCCCGAAATGACAATAATCGGATACTTACCGGTGATGACCGTAGATTGAGGAGTTCATGTATTCACTATGTGTTAATGCTTTGGTCTGGTACTCTATTAAAAGGAGGCCTTAATATCCCTTAGTTTCCAATAGGACCCCGCTGCCACGGGAGGGTAGGACAAAATATGGCATGCAAGTTCTTTTCCATAAGCACGTATGACTATATTCAGAATACATGCCTACATTACATTGATGAACAGGAGCTAGTTCTGTGTCACCCTAGGTTATGACTGTTACATGATCGATCGCATCCGACATAATTCTCCATCACCGATCCAATGCCTATGAGCTTTTCATATATTGTTCTCCCCTTATTTACTTTTCCGCTGCTATTGTTACAATCACTACAAAGCCCAAAAATATTACTTTTGCTACCGTTACCTTTTGCCACCGTTACCACTATTATCATATTACTTTGCTACTAAATACCTTGCTACAGATATTAAGTTTCCAGGTGTGGTTGAATTGACAACTCAGCTGCTAATACTTGAGAATATTCTTTGGCTCCCCTTGTGTCGAATCAATAAATTTGAGTTGAATACTCTACCCTCGAAAACTGTTGCGATCCCCTATACTTGTGGGTTATCACTTATGAAGTTGCTTCTTTGATTGAGAAGTATGATATTACTCTCTATGAATCTGAAAATCTTGACATACTTAAATATTTCTATGAAAACTATGCTCATAATGTCTATGTCAAAGAATTTATTGAAAGAATGACCGCTGCTTTGGAAGAAAATAATGATATGCATGAACCTATAGATAATTATGATTCCAATGATTTGATTGAAATATCCCTTGATGAACATGATGCTTGCTATTCTTGTGGCCATGATGCCAATATTTATGAAGATGAATTTGCTATAGTTCCTTATGTTAAACATGAGATCGTTGCTATTGCACCCATACTTGATGGTTCCTTCGATGAAAAGCATGATTGCAATGATGTTATTATAAATTCTATTGATGTCAATTGTGCTAATAATATGCAAAACCCTAAGATTGGGGATGCTAGTTTTGCTATGTCTACTACTGGTTGCAATGATCATGATTGGGGTTATTCTTCTTTTGATCTTGAAAATTTATTTAAGCCCCATGATGAATATGAGATTGATAACAGTGTTTGCAATATTATTGAAAGTGGGTTTGTAAGAGTGTCAACTTTAGATCCCACATATTTGGAGAATGTTTAATCTTATGAAATTTTTGATAAAAACTGAGTTTGGAGAGATCATGACTTTAGTTAATGTTAATCCCACTGTTTTGGAAGAGTGTCAACATTGCATGCATGTGGATCGTGTTGAAAATATTTTATGTGATAGCTATTTTATTGAATTTTCTTATGATCCCATATGTAATTATTATGAGAGAGGAAAATATGATTGTAGAAATTTTCATGTTACTAAATTACCTCTCGTTATGTTGAGATTGCTATTGTTTCTTTCCGCTTCCTTACATATGCTAGTTTTTTGCTTGCTATGATAATTTGTTTGCCTATAAGATGCCTATGCATAGGAAGTATGTTAGACTTAGATGCGTTTGTCACGTTTTTCATGATGCTCTCTTTGTGCTTCAATTCTTGTCTTTCATGTGAGCATCATTGAAATTATCAATGCCTAGCTAGGGGCGTTAAACGATAGCGCTTCTTGGGAGGCAACCCAATTTTATTTTTGTTTCTGTTTAGTAATAAATAATTCATCTAGACTCTGTTTATATGTGGTTTTATGATTTTAATTAGTGTTTGTGCCAAGTAGAACCTTTGGGAAGACTTGGGGGAAGTTTTAGCGATCTTGCTGTAAAAAACAGAAACTTTAGCGCTCACGAGATTTGCTACCATTTTTTACTGGAGAGTGAGATTAGGTTGATTCTTTTTGCAGATGATTAATAGACAAATTCCTCACGTCCAAAAATTTATTTCAGAATTTTTGGGGTTACAGAAGTATTCGAAACCTACAGATTACTACAGACTGTTCTGTTTTTCGTGTGTTGTTTGCTTATTTTGATGAATCTATGGCTAGTATCGGAGAGTATGAACCATAGAGAAGTTGGAATACAGTAGGTTTAACACTAATATAAATAAAGAATGAGTTCATTACAGTACCTTAAGTGGTGGTTTGTTTCCTTATACTACCGGGGCTCATGAGATTTTCTGTTGAGTTTTGTGTTGTGAAGTTTTCAAGTTTTGGGTAAAGATTTGATGGATTATGGAATAAGGAGTGGCAAGAGCCTAAGCTTGGGGATGCCCAAGGCACCCCAAGGTAAAATTCAAGGACAACCAAAAGCCTAAGCTTGGGGATTCCCCGGAAGGCATCCCCTCTTTCGACTTCTTCCATCCGTAACTTTACTTGAGGCTATATTTTTATTCACCACATGATATGTGTTTTGCTTGGAGCGTCTTGTATGATTTGAGCCTTTGATTTTTAGTTTACCACAATCATCGTTGCTGTACACGCCTTTTGGGAGAGACACACATGAATTGGAATTTATTAGAATACTCTATGTGCTTCACTTATATCTTTTGAGCTAGATAATTTTGCTCTAGTGCTTCACTTATATCTTTTAGAGCACATTGGTGGTATTATTTTATAGAAACTATTGATCTCTCATGCTTAACTTATATTATTTTGAGATTCCTTTAGAATAGCATGGTAATTTGCTTTGGTTATAAAATTGGTCCTAATATGATAGGCATCCAGGATGAGTGATGGCCCACAAGTGTAGGGGGTCTATCATAGCCTTTTCGATAAGTAAGAGTGTCGAACCCAATGAGCAGCAGAAGGAAATGATAAGCGGTTTTCAGCAAGGTATTCTCTGCAAGCACTAAAATTATCGGTAACAGATAGTTTTGTGATAAGGTAATTTGTAACGAGTAGCAAGTAATAAAAGTAAATAAGGTGCAACAAGATGGCCCAATCCTTTTTGTAGCAAAGGACAAGCCTGGACAAACTCTTATATGAAGGAAAGCGCTCCCGAGGACACATGGGAATTATCGTCAAGCTAGTTTTCATCATGTTCATATGATTCACGTTTGGTACTTTGATAAGTTGATATGTGGGTGGACCGGTGCTTGGGTACTGTACTTACTTGGACAAGCATCCCACTTATGATTAACCCCCATTGCAAGCATCCACAACTACAACAGAAGTATTAAGGTAAACCTAACCATAGCATGAAACATATGGATCCAAATCAGCCCCTTACGAAGCAACGCATAAACTAGGGTTTAAGCTTCTGTCACTCTAGCAACCCATCATCTAGTTATTACTTCCCAATGCCTCCCTCTAGGCCCAAACAATGGTGAAGTGTCATGTAGTCAACATTCACATGACACCACTAGAGGGATGACAACATACATCTCATCAAAATATCGAACGAATACCAAATTCACATGAGTACTAATAGCAAGACTTCTCCCATGTCCTCAGGAACAAACGTAACTACTCACAAAGCATATTCATGTTCATAATCATAGGGGTATTAATATGCATAATGGATCTGAACATATAATCTTCCACCAAGTAAACCAACTAGAATCAACTACAATGAGTAATCAACACTACTAGCAACCCACAGGTACCAATCTGAGGTTTGGATGCAAAGATTGGATACAAGAGATGAACTAGGGTTTGAGATGAGATGGTGCTGGTGAAGATGTTGATGGAGATTGACCCCCTCCTAATGAGAGGATCATTGGTGATGACGATGATGATGATTTCTCCCTCCCGGAGGGAAGTTTCCCCGGCAGAACAGCTCCGCCGGAGCCCTAGATTGGTTCTGCCAAGGTTCCGCCTTGTGGCGGCGGAGTTTCGTCCCGTAAGCTTGCTTCTGATTTTTTTCTCAGACGAAGGACCTCATATAGCAGAAGATGGGTATCGGAGGGCCACCAGGGGGCCCACAAGGCAGGGGGCGTGCCCAGGGGGTAGGGCGCGCCCCCACCCTCGTGGCCAGGGTGTGGGCCCCCTCTGCTATGTTCTTCGCTCAATATTTTTTATTATTTCCAGAAATAACTTCTGTGGAGTTTCAGGAGTTTTGGAGTTGTGCAGAATAGGTCTCTAATATTTGCTCCTTTTCCAGCCCAGAATTCGAGCTGCCGGCATTCTCCCTCTTTATGTAAACCTTGTAAAATAAGAGAGAATAGGCATGAGTATTGTGACATAATGTGTAATAACAACCCATAATGCAATAAATATCGATATAAAAGCATGATGCGAAATGGACGTATCAACTCCCCCAAGCGTAGACCTCGCTTGTCCTCAAGCGAAAGCCGAAATCGAAAAATATGTCCACATGTTTAGAGATAGAGGTGTCGATAAAAATAAAATACGGACATGAGGGCATCATGATCATTCTTAGAACATCAACATATATATATATTGTCATGTGATCTCTTATGCTAAAGTAACAACTCAGTCACAATTTCAAGTATGAATCATAAACTTCGTTGAGAACCAACAAACTCTAATCTCAGTCATTGAGGCAATTGCAATTTATCATAACATAGGAAAGAGTCAATATAAGAGCTTTTCAACAAGTCCACATACTCAACTATCATTTAGTCTTTCACAATTGCTAACACCCATGCAATATTTATGGGTATGGAGTTTTAATCGGACACAGAGAAAGATAGGGGCTTATAGTTTTGCCTCCCAACGTTTTACCTCAAGGGTAATGTCAACCATAATAGTTCATGAAAACTCACATCCAATTAGCTATATATATATATCTAGATCTTTCCAACACATTTTGCTTGCCAAAGGATAAAATGTAAAAGGAAAGGTGAAGATCACCATGATTCTTATATAAGGTAGAAGATAAAAGTAAAAGATAGGCCCTTCGCAGAGGGAAGCAGAGGTTGTCATGCGCTTTTATGGTTGGATGCACAAAATCTTATTGCAAAAGAACGTCACTTTATATTGCCACTTGTGATATGGACCTTTATTATGCAGTCCGTCGCTTTTATTTCTTCCACATCACAAGATCGTATAAAGCTTATTTTCTCCACATTAATAAGTCATACATATTTAGAGAGCAATTTTTATTGCTTGCACCGATGAAAACTTACTTGAAGGACCTTACTCAATCCATAGGTAGATATGGTGGACTCTCACGGCAAAACTGGTTTTAAGGGTATTTGGAAGCACAAGTAGTATTTCTACTTGGTGCAAAGAATTGTCTAGCATGAGGGAGAAAGGCAAACTCAACATGTTGGATGATCCATGACAATATACTTTATCTCAGATATAAGAAAACATGATCCATTACGTTGTCTTCCTTGTCCAACATCAACTCTTTAGCATGTCATACTTTAATGAGTGCTCACAATTATAAAATATGTCCAAGATAGTATATTCATATGTGAACCTGTCTTTCTTTATTACTTCCTATTAATTGCAACAATGACCAAAACTATGTTTATCAACTCTCAACAACTTTTATTCATCATACTCTCTATATGTGAGCTCATTACTCTCCATAAGATCCATATGATCTCTTTATTTATTTTTATTTTATTTAATTCCCTCAAGATCATAGAAAAATAATCAAGCCCTTGACTCAACACTAATCTTTATTATATATAGCTCACGGACTCGATTAGATAGAAGGATCATAAAGCAAAACTCACAACTAGATCATACTAAAACTTTATTCTACTAGATCAAGATATTATCAAAAGGATCGAACTAAGAAAAATGGTAGAGATAAAAGTGATGGTGATACAATACCGGGGCACTCCCCCAAGCTTGGCAGTTGCCAAGGGGAGTGCCCATACCCATGTGTTTATATCTCCTTCCTTGTTGGTGGAGAGGGTGTTGGTGATGATGGATAGTCGCACATCGAGCGTAGGAGGTCCTCCAACTTGCGAATAACGCCCTTGAGTGCGATGATATGCTCCTTCAACAAAAAAAATTCACATGTGAGATACTTGTTTTGTATACGAGCTAACTCAATCATCTTGAAAGCTTCGATCTCAGTTGGGGCAAGAAGATTGTGATCAAGTTGAAGGATGTCTTCTGCTGCCGGAACATGGTCCTCCGTGGCCTTCTTGGTCCCTTCATCCTTGTGGATCTCCATAGTTTCTTCCCTCTTCAGTTCTATCTTCATTAGCCAAGCATCGTTATCACCATTGTTGGAGGAGGGGGATGACATGATGCCTGGCCTTGACAACCATGACAGAAAACAGCTCGAAACAAGAACAGAGGAGATTTGTGTGGTACGGTGGTCAAAACCTTCGGGAGATTATATAATGAATTTTTACCGACCAAAAGAAGTATCTTGCAAGAAAACGGAGTCCGGAGAGCACACGAGGTGCCCACGAGGCAGGGGGCGCGCCCAGGGGGGTAGGGCGCGCCTCCCACCCTCGTGGAAGCCTCGTGTCCTTACCGGACTGCTTCTTATTTTCCTATTTTTTCTAAATATTCCAAAATGGAGAAAAATTGCCATTAGAACTGTTTTGGAGTCGGTTTACTTACCGTACCGCATACCTATTCCTTTTCGGGGTCTGGAACGTTCTGGAAAGTGTCCCTTATGTATTCCTCCGGGGTTACGATTTCTATAATATTAGTTTCAACATTTATAGGATTACCTGAGATATAATGTTTAATTCTTTGACCGTTCACCACCTTCGGATTTGTGCCTTCAAAGTTGTTGATTTTTATGGCACCGGAACGACAGACCTCCTTGATAACGTAAGGACCTTCCCATTTAGAGAGAAGTTTTCCTGCAAAAAATCTTAAATGAGAGTTGTATAACAACACATAATCACCTACATTAAACTCACGCTTTTGTATCCTTTTGTCATGCCATCTTTTAACTTTTTCTTTAAACAGTTTGGCATTCTCATAGGCTTGGGTTCTCCATTCATCCAGTGAGCTAATGTCAAATAACCTTTTCTCACCGGCAAGTTTAAAATCATAATTGAGCTCTTTAATAGCCCAATATGCCTTATGTTCTAGTTCGAGAGGTAAGTGACATGCTTTTCCATAAACCATTTTATACGGAGACATACCCATAGGATTTTTATATGCAGTTCTATAGGCCCATAATGCATCATCAAGTTTCTTGGACCAATTCTTCCTGGATCCATTAACAGTCTTTTGCAAAATTAATTTGAGCTCTCTATTACTCAATTCTACTTGACCACTAGACTGTGGGTGATAAGGAGATGCAATTCTATGATTAACATCATACTTAGCAAGCATTTTACGAAAAGCACCATGAATAAAATGTGAACCACCATCAGTCATTAAATATCTAGGGACTCCAAACCTTGGAAAAATAACTTCTTTAAGCATCTTAATAGAGGTGTTATGATCAGCACTACTAGTTGGAATAGCTTCTACCCACTTAGTAACGTAATCAACAGCAACTAAGATATGTGTATACCCATTAGAGGAAGGAAAAGGTCCCATATAATCAAAGCCCCAAACATCAAATGGTTCAATAACAAGTGAATAATTCATAGGCATTTCTTGATGTCTACTAATATTACCAATTCTTTGACATTCATCACAAGACAAGACAAACTTACGGGCATCCTTGAAGAGAGTAGGCCAATAAAAACCGGATTGCAATACCTTGTGTGCAGTTCTACCTCCAGCATGGTGTCCTCCATAGGCTTCGGAGTGACACTTGCGTAGGATCTGTTCCTATTCATGCTCAGGTACACAACGTCTAATAACACCATCTACTCCTTCTTTATAAAGATGTGGGTCATCCCAAAAGTAATGTCTTAAATCATAGAAGAACTTTTTCTTTTGCTGGTATGTGAAACTAGGTGGTATAAATTTAGCAACAATATAATTAGCATAATCAGCATACCATGGGGCAGTTCGAGAAGCATTTATGACATTTAATTGTTCATCAGGAAAGCTATCATCAATAGGTAGTGGGTCATCAAGAACATTCTCTAACCTAGACAAGTTGTCTACAACGGGGTTCTCAGCTCCCTTCCTATCAATAATATGCAAATCAAATTCTTGTAGCAAGAGAACCCATCTAATAAGTCTAGGTTTAGCATCTTTCTTTTCCATAAGATATTTAATAGCAACATGATCGGTGTGAATAGTTACTTTAGAATCAACAATATAAGGTCTGAACTTATCACAAGCAAATACAACTGCTAAGAATTCCTTTTCAGTAGTAGCATAATTTCTCTGGGCATTGTCTAGAGTTTTACTACCATACTGTATAACATTCAATTTCTTATCAACTCTTTGTCCTAGAACAGCCGCTATAGCATAATCACTAGCATCACACATAATTTCAAAGGGTAAATTCCAATCAGGTGGCCGAACAATAGGTGCAGAAATTAATGCTTTCTTAAGTATTTCAAATGCTTCTACACCCCATCATCAAAGACAAAAGGAATATCTTTTTGTAATGGATTATTTAGAGGCCGAGAAATTTTTGAGAAGTCCTTAATGAACCTTCTATAAAAACTGGCATGACCCAGAAAACTTCTTATACCTTTGATGTCCTTGGGACACGACACCTTTTCAATAGCATCAACTTTAGCTTTGTCAACTTCAATACCTCTTTCAGAAAATTTATGCCCCAAGACAATACCTTCATTAACCATAAAGTGACACTTCTCCCAATTCAATATAAGATAGGTTTCTTCACATCTCTGCAAACTCGATCAAGGTTGCTCAAGCAATCATCAAAAGAGGATCCATAAACGGAGAAATCATCCATCAAAACCTCACAAATCTTTTCACAAAAGTCAGAGAATATAGCCATCATGCATCTTTGAAAGATAGCGGGTGCATTACTGATACGTCTCCGTCGTATCTATAATTTTTGATTGTTCCATGCCAATATTCTACAACATTCATGTACTTTTGGCAACTTTTTATACTATGTTTGGGACTAACATATTGATCTAGTGCCCAGTGCTAGTTCCTATTTGTTGCATGTTTTTTGTTTCGTAGAATATCCATATCAAACGGAGTCCAAATGGGATAAAAACTGACGGATTTTTTTTTGGAATATATATGATTTTTGGGAAGAAAAATCCACGCGAGACGGTGCCCGAGGGAGCCACGAGGCAGGGGCGCGCCCCTGACCCTCGTGGCCACCCCGTAAGGCGGTTGATGCCCTTCTTTCGCCGCAAGATAGATAATATCCGGATAGAGATCGTGTTAAAATTTCAGCCCAATCGGAGTTACGGATCTCCGGGAATATAAGAAACGGTGAAAGGGTAGAATCTAAGAACGCAGAAACAGAGAGAGACAAAGAGACATATCCAATCTCGGAGGGGCTCTTGCCCCTCCCATGCCATGGAGGCCATGGACCAGAGGGGAAACCCTTCTCCCATCTAGGGAGGAGGTCAAGGAAGAAGAAGAAGAAGGAGGGGGGCTCTCTCCCCCTTGCTTCCGGTGGCGCCGGAGTGCCACCAGGGGCCATCATCATCACCGCAATCTTCACCAACAACTTCACCGCCATCATCACCAACTCTTCCCCCTCTATGCAGCGGTGTAACCCCTCTTTTACCCGCTGTAATCTCTACTTAAACATGGTGCTCAATGCTATATATTATTTCCCAGTGATGTATGGCTATCCTATGATGTTTGAGTAGATTCGTTTTGTCCTATGGGTTAATTGATGATCGTGATTGGTTTGATTTGCATGTTTTATTATTGGTGCTGTCCTATGGTGCTCTCCGTGTCGCACAAGTGTGAGGGATTCCCGCTGTAGGGTTTGCAATATGTTCATGATTTGCTTATGGTGGGTGGCGTGAGTGACAGAAGCACAGACCCGAGTAAGTAGGTTGTTTGCGTATGGGATAAAGAGGACTTGATACTTTAATGCTATGGTTGGGTTTTACCTAAATGATCTTTAGTAGTTGCGGATGCTTGATAGAGTTCCAATCATAAGTGCATATGATCCAAGTAGAGAAAGTATGTTAGCTTATGCCTCTCCCTCAAATAAAATTGCAATAATGATTACCGGTCTAGTTATCGATTGCCTAGGGACAAATAACTTTCTCGTAACAACAAGCTCTCTACTAAAACTAATTTAGTTGTGTCTTTATCTAAACAGCCCCTACTTTTTATTTACGTGTTCTTTAGTATCTTGCAAACCTATCTAAAAACACCTACAAAGTACTTCTAGTTTCATACTTGTTCTAGGTAAAGAGAACATCAAGCGTGCGTAGAGTTGTATCGGTGGTCGATAGAACTTGAGGGAATATTTGTTATGCCTTTAGCTCCTCGTTGGGTTCGACACTCTTACTTATCGAAAATTGTTGCGATCCCCTATACTTGTGGGTTATCAAGACCTTTTTCTAGCGTCATTGACGGGGAGCAATAGCGTGGGGTGAATATTCTCGTATGTGCTTGTTTGCTTTATCACTCAGTAATTTTTATTTGATGTTCTTAGTTGTTCTTTATCTTTAGTTATGGATATGGAACACGAAATACCAAAAAAATAGGTGTACTTGCTGCTCATGGAGATGAGGAACCTCCTAAAACCCTCGATGCTCGGTATGTGACAGATATTATGTACTACTTTGATAATCCAGAGAAAACCCCATTCAATTTGGTAATGGGAGACACGTTGGATCAACGTGAATACTTTAGGGATTATCGCTTGACTCAAAAAGGGAAACTATTATGGGATCAAATTTATATGTTGTATTGGTATGCTAGGCAACTATGCTTGAGATATGATTATACTTGTTGCTCTAGGATGAAGGCTCCACACCTTCCCTTTTCATGTGAATTTAATGATAATGAAACTTTGGCTTCTTATGCTAGAGGTATATATGACTACTATGATGTGGAGCAAATAGAATAATTTGTTGCTTTTATGGGTTCTTATGAAATTGAATCTATGTTCAAAGAATATGAAAATCTTTTTGATGTTGTCTACAGACCTGAAAATTTAGCTGTCCTTAAATATTGTTATGAGAATTATGAATACAATTCCGATATTGATGCTTTTATTGAGAAAGTCTCCGCTGCCCCAGAAGAGAATAATATTTTGCAGGAATCTATGGAAGAAGAAATTGATGAAACTGTGAGCTCATTGGATGAAAAAGATGAGGAGGAGGAGAGCGAAGAACAAAAGGAGGAAGAGCGGATTGATCACCCGTGCCCACCTTCTAATGAGAGTAACTCTTCAACTCATACATTGTTTAATTTCCCTTCGTGCTTACCGAAGGATGAATGCTATGATAATTGCTATGATCCCATTGATTCTTTTGAAATATCCCTTTTGATGATGCTTGCTATGCTTGTGGCCAAGATGCCAATATAAATTATGCTCATGGAGATGAACTTGCTATAGTTCCTTATGTTAAACATGAAATTGTTGCTATTGCACCCACACATGATAGTCCTATCATCTTTTTGAATTCTCCCAACTACACTATATCAGAGAAGTTTGCACTTATTAAGGATTATATTGATGGGTTGCCTTTTACTACTACACATGACTATTTTGATAGATTGCTCCTACTTGCAATTATTATGAGAGAGGAACTATATCTCCACCTCTCTATGTTTCCAATACGATAAAATTGCAAGAAACTGTTTATACTATGCATTGGCCTTTACTATGTGTGCATGAATTGTTCTTTTATGACATTCCGATGCATAGGAAGAGAGTTAGACTTTGTTGTTACATGATATATGTTACTTTGTGCTCACTACTAAATTACAAATCATTGTTAATTAAAATTGGCTTTGATATACCTTAGGATCTGGGTGGATTCACTACTTGAGCACTATATGCCTAGCTTAATGGCTTTAAAGAAAACGCTGCCAGGGAGACAACCCGGAAGTTTAGAGAGTCATTTATTTCTATTGAGTGCTTTCATATAGTTTAAAAACAACAAAAATAAAGAGGGGGACCCAAAACTATTTCAAAAAGGAAAGTGAAAGTGAGAGAGACAAGCATTGTTGAAGTGGGAGCTAGCCTTGAACTTTGTTCATGCTCACGGAAACTTTGTGAATCTTGATTACAGAAACTTTTCAACAAAAATAATTATCCCCTTGTACAATTCCATTGTATTATAAAAATGATGTGCCAAGGTTTGCCTTTAGGATGTTTACAATGCTTGTTGGTTTGTACGGTGCAAGACAGAAACTTTGGCTGTAGTGCGCGATTTTACAATTTTTACTGGAATGTCAAACGGTTCTGATTCCTTTTCCAATGTATTTCTATGCAAATTTTTTATTTTTCCTAATTTTGGCAGAATTTTGCAAGTATCAGAAATATGGTGAATGTTCAGATTATTACAGACTGTTCTGTTTTAGACAGATTCTGTTTTTGATGCATAGTTTGCTTGTTTTGATGAAACTATCGATTTATGTCAGTGGATTAAGCCATGGAAAAGTTATATTACAGTAGCTATAATACAAAAAACAAAATATGAATTGGTTTGCAACAGTACTTAGAGTAGTGATTTGCTTTATTATACTAACGGATTTTACTGAGTTTTCTGTTGAAGTTTTGTGTGGATGAAGTGTTCGATGATCGAGAAGGTCTCGATGTGAGAAGAAGGAAGAGAGGCAAGAGCTCAAGCTTGGGGATGCACGAGGCACCCCAAGTAAATATTCAAGGAGACTCAAGCGTCTAAGCTTGGGGATGCCCCAGAAGGCATCCCCTCTTTCTTCAACAAGTATCGGTATGTTTTCGGATTCGTTTCGTTCATGCGATATGTGCAATCTTGGAGCGTCTTTTGATTTTAGTTTTCATTTTTCTTTTATGCACCATGCTGGTATGAGACAGTCCTTGGTTGATTTATAGAATGCTCATTGGACTTCACTTATATCTTTTGAGTATGGCTTTATAGAATGCTTCATGTGCTTCACTTATATCATTTGAAGTTTGGATTGCTTATTTCTCTTTACATAGAAAACCTCCATTTGTAGAATGCTCTTTTGCTTCACTTATATTTGTTAGAGCATGGGCATATCTTTTGTAGAAAGAATTAAACTCTCTTGCTGCACTTATATCTATTTAGAGAGATGACAGGAATTGGTCATTCACATGGTTAGTCATAAAATCCTACATAAAACTTGTAGATCACTGAATATGATATTTTTGATTCCTTGCAATAGTTTTGCGGTATAAAGATGGTGATATTAGAGTCATGCTCGTGGGTAGTTGTGGTGTAACATCCCAAATTTTCAATTTGGAATGTTATACATTAGATCATCACTGCATATCATATTTTATTTGCCTTTGGTTTGATCCTAGAAAATTCTATGCAACTCAAGGACCCTCGGAGAGAGTTGGGGATTTTGTTATTTTTATATTTGAGTTTTCTCAAATTTTGAAAATAGGATCATTTGATTTTATTTATTTTATCTTCAATTATTTCTATCATAAAAATATGAGAGAGGGAATAAATTGACTTTCCCAAAATAAAGAAATATTGAGGATTTAATAATAAAATCAAATAAGATTTTATTTTGGAGTTATTTGCTATTTTATTTGAATATAGGAAAAATGCGCGTTTTTCAAAATTGCATTTAGAAGTTGGGGAAATTTTATTTTGGGATTTTTGGAGTCCGTTTAGTATTTCTTTTATTTGTTTTTCTGCGCGTAATTATTTAAAAAACGCAAACCGACTTTGGGCTGTGTTCGGCCAGGACTCTGTCTGGCCGGGCATTTAAAAGGCGCCGCCCCGAGCCCGTTAGCCCGTAAGCCGCGCTGTGCCGAAACCCTAACCCTAGCCCGCCGCCGCCGCATCACCGCGTCGCCGCACGCCGCCGTTCCACCGCGCCGCCGACGCCACCGCCCCATGCCGCCCGACGCCGCCCCGTGACGCCGCACGCCGGAGCCGCCGCCGCTGGACCCCGCTGCCCTGCTGAGGATGACCCCGCCTCGCCGCCGCCGGTTTTCCCTGGATAACCGTTCGGTTTTCCGCTCGGTTTTTTAGATCCGTTTTTTATATAGATCAGTTTTTTCGGTTTAGTTATTTAGCGAGCGTTCGCTCGTTCATTCGTTTTAACGGACGCGTTCACCGTTTAGTTCCAGAAAACGAACGTTCATTCGTTAATCTGTTCATCGTTTTTCTTTTTCTCAGATTTTCTGCGATTATTTCTGATCGCGATTTTTGATCCGATTTTCGTTCTAGTATAACTTTTTGCTCGTTTATCGGAATCAGGCGATTAAAGCGCCTGGAGTTTCATCTCGAAATCCTCTTTCCGTTTAACCAACTCAAACAAGTTTTTGCTTCTGTAAAATTTGACCTAGATCCAGAATAGTAAACGGAGTTTGTTTCTTTCGCCGTTTGACTTTCGTTGCTTCGTTCGATTTGATTCTTCTTGCAAACCGGAGTTCTTAAGTTGAACTTTCTGGTTAGATCTCTTATTTGAGTTTTACCTGTGCATTAGATGAGTACTTCTTGTATGCGTGTTTGTTTGCGATAGAGTACCCGGAGTGTGCCGCTTGCTACATTGAATCACTAGGTTTCGCAGATCATCAGCAAGGCAAGTAACACTTTGATCATACCTCCTATTACCCAGTTTTATTGCATTAGATCAATCCTCAAACATTGCATGATTAGGATCTAATTAAATTTTGGGTTTTGGGAAGTAGATGAGGTAGTACCTATTACATGTTTTCTTATCAAACCCTTGGGAGTTACTTCTACGTTTGCTTATATTGCCATGCTATGCTAGTAGACGTGGATTGGGTGAGTGTATCCATGACAGATGTGAGATTGTTAAATTAATGGTTTATTTAAGGTGGCAACTTAAACACACATCTGGGTGGATTGAGGCACCTGGGTATTCCAGAGATTGCCTGTTTTTTTATGGACCGCCACCCAGGCTCAAAGGGATCATGATATTATTCATACTAGAAACTTCCGTGTGCAGCCAGAAGCTACTATGGGCTCTAGCATAGTTGATTAAGTCGTGCAAACTCTTACAGTGGTTGTCGGTGTCAAAACCGGCGAATCTCGGGTAGGGGGTCCCGAACTGTGCGTCAAGGCCGGATGGTAACAGGAGACGAGGGACAAGATGTTTTTTACCCAGGTTCAGGCCCTCTCGATGGAGGTAATACCCTACTCCTACTTGATTAATATTGATGATATGGGTAGTACAAGAGTAGATCTACCGCGAGATCAAGGAGGCTAAACCCTAGAAGCTAGCCTATGGTATGATTGTTGTGTATGGAGTTTATTGCCTACGGAGTACAACCCTCCGGTTTATATAGACACCAGATAGGGTTAGGGTTACATAGAGTCGGTTACAATGGTAGGAGATCTTGAATATCCACATCGCCAAGCTTGCCTTCCACGCCAAGGAAAGTCCCATCCGGACACGGGACGAAGTCTTCAATCTTGTATCTTCATAGTCCAGGAGTCCCGCTGAAGGTACAGTCCGGCTACCCGAACACCCCCTAATCCAGGACTCCCTCAGTAGCCCCCGAACCGGGCTTCGATGATGATGAGTCCGGCACACAGATTGTTCGGCATTGCAAGGCGAGTTCCTCTCCAAATCTTGTGTACATGTAGGAATAATGTCCGATTTTTGTAATGTAGTGCTCCTCGGCTTCCATGCCCAATAATGACCGTCTTCCACGTGTTCAAACGAATGCGAAAAGCCGGGGTGTTTTTACATCCACACCCCTAGCCATATAAATGAGCCGCCTATTTAATGGGATGGGGATTTAGGTCCAAACCACATCTTCTCCTTTCCGCGAGTTATCATCAGAGCGCTTCCAGCAAAGGTCCATTCCAACATGACTAGCCGTTGCAGCTCCTCCCCTCGCCCCTCCGGTCCCAAACCCAGGGACTGGGAGAGTTGCACCATCCCGCATAGCGAGTTAGCATCACTTTAGGCCAAGGGATTTCTCCCTCAGGCATACATGGTCCCGGTCCGAGCCGGTCTCGCCACCTATAATGGCGGAAAACAAGCGGAGAGCACCCCCAATCCTTCTAAAGGAGAGCGGGTGTGCCTCGTCCCCTATCTAATAAGGGGACTGGGATTTCCAATTCACCCATTTCTTCGCGGGCTTCTGGAGTTCTACGGCCTCCAGCTGCACAACCTCACGCCCGCCTTCGTATTGCATATTGCGGGTTTTGTCGCCCTTTGCGAGCTATTTTTAGGCGTTGAGGCTCATTTCACGCTGTGGAAGAGGTTATTCTACCTGGTGCCCCGTTCTAAAGAGGGGTCTATATACCAAGTGGGCGGAGCCGAAGTATGGCGCATCGCCGGGAACGGATACCTATCCGGAACCCCGAAGAAGGCGTCCGAGGACTGGCCTTCGGAATGGTTTTATATAGATGACGTCCCGCTACCGCACCCTATCCGGGTCGGTCTCCCTGAGTTCAACAGTGCTCCATTGAAGAAACGCTTGAGCTGGCGTCCGCAGAGCTCTCAGAGAGAAAGCGACAGAGACGTCCTTTACCTGATGGGCCGGATAAGACTGTTGGCTCATTCCGGACTAACCATGATTGGAGTCATGGCCGCATGCATTATGCGAGAGGTGCAGCCACTTCAATATAGAGGCCACCCCATGTGGGATTTCAACGGGGAGGATGACGCCACCCGTTATGGTCGTAAGGGGCCGGCTTCAGCTACCGCCCTAATAAAGATCTTATCCTCTTTGTACAAGGGAGAAAAGGAGGAATTCCTCCGCGTCAACCCGCAGGCCGGATTTACTATGTACGATCCTCCAAGTTGGGTAAGTGAACAACTGCGCTTGCCCGTTTGTTTTGTACTCCCACGGTTAGATATGTAGTCTAACGACTTCAATGCAGGAACTGCGACAGGTGGTAAAGGATATAAACAACCGCCCTCCACAACCCGAGGACCCAGAACGGTCCCTCGATCCGGACTCCGAAGAGGATCCGGACATATCGGTGGAGCTTATCGATGGGGTGTTCCATCAGCTAAGCAAGGACAATACCTTGGTGGCCATCACGGCTGATTACCCAGGGTTAATCCCGGCCTCCCAGGTGACAGAAACCGGAGTCTCATTCCCTTGAGAGAGATTCCACTCTCACGTATTCCGGTGTTTCTGACGACAACCGTGTTTTGCAGGGGAGATTTCCGAGGCAGGAGGCCGAACCTGCGGTGGCTAGCCAACGAGGGGCTGCAGGTCCCCGTGGGGCAAAAAGGAATGTAGTCCGTACTGAGATGTCGGCGCAAAGGTATAGCGCACCCTCTGCTTCCCTGGTGTTATTCTGTCAGGGCATATTAACGTTCGTGCTATCTTCAGAACGAAGAGACCTCGCCGGACTATATCCGGAGAGGTTGCCAATCGCGCCTCCACCAGCCAGGCTCCAACGTCTGGCCAGGAAGCGGAGGCGAGCACAAGGCGCGCACCGGACGCTCCCCCGACAGAGGATGCGGACAGGCTGTCTGCCACAAATTCTGAAGTGAAGAGTGCCATGAACCACAGGCGTTGCCGGACAGTTCTACGCGACGCTTGTTTCTCCCAAGAGGCTTTAGATGCCTTTAATTCGGGAGATGCGTACCTCCGTGCCGCTCAAAATGGTTTAGCCAGAGCCACGGAGCAGTATGTAAGAGACATACGGGTAAGAAAATTTTGGTCAAATATATATATACCCGTAGCCCTGAGACTTGAAACAGTTAGAGCAACTGATTTAAGGATCATTTAATATTCAGGTTCTTACAGAGAAGAATACTGTACTATCCCAGGAGCTGGAAAAGTGCAAGGCCCAACTAGAGGCCACACTAGCCACAGCAGGGGAGCCCAAAGAGACCCCCTCAGGTAAGATACACTTCGGAAGATTAGTATTGTGCGGTGTGGGTGCAAATCTGACGAATCGTGTTGCAGATGGCGCCGGACTCGATCCGGAAAAGCAACAACTCTTACGCCGACTAAAGGCCGGTGAGAGTACGTTGACAAAGGTGAGGCGAGAGAAGAATGATCTTCAGGATGCCAACACCAGGCTGGACGTCGAACTTAAAGATGTTCGTGGCCAGCTGTCGGACTCCATGAAGGAGAATCAGCGGCTTCGATGCGGCATATTTAGTAAGTGCTTGAACGAACTTTGAAAAAAGAGTTTGGCGAGGAAGTTGACTAACAGAGTAATGTCTGTAGGTATGCTCATAGGTCGTCCTGCAGAGGAGATGCCCGGTTCTACGGGTGACCTTCTTCCCGAACTCATGCAACTGCATGAGTGAATTCAGCAGGCGATGCGAGGTGTTGCCCAAGCCTTATGGCCTGCCCACTCCATGCCCGAGGGCCTTGGAGAGCTTGCGGAGAAGCTGAAGGGAGCTCGGCGGCGCTTCCGGTTGTGGAAGATATCGGCCTGCTGACAAGGCGCTAGGGAAGCCTGGGCCATGGTGAAGACCCGTTTTACGAAGTCTGACCCAAACCACATGGCCGAGGTCGGACTAGTGGGGCCTGACGGGAAGGAGATCCCTGTGAGCTTAGTATACGGCCAAGTAGAGTTGGCCGCGAAGTATTCCCAGCAGGACTATAAATTAGACAGCCTGTTAGATGGTATAGAAGAGGAATACAATCAGTTAGAATGACTATGTAATTTTGAATTGACATGTGTAATGCCTTCTAGCCGGATTGTAGATCGTTTGTCGTTGCCGACCTTTTCGCTTCAACCTCGGGACCTGACGGTCTGGAGTGTGTCCGAATACCATAGCGGTTATATAAGAACCGTGGTATGCGTGGAGACCAGGCGTAGGGGTCATTAGTGCTTTATCAGACAAGTGCCCAACTAGTTATGTTATATTACATGGTTAGTAAGAAACATATTCCAGAGAGAATAGTTCCGTTAGGGGTTCCTTTCGCTGGGAGGCATGCCCTAAAGTGCATGTCCGGACTGCGTAAAAAGACGCAGAAAAAAGCATCTGGGGGCACATAGAATGAGTAAAAAGATCATCTTTTATCTCACCGACCGAATATTCCCTTAAGAACGCTAGCTTTCGGCTTCACCCAGTCTGAGGTACACATCCGGCTGACCCGGCAGTAACAATCGCAGAGGTGCTCCCTTTACCGCCTAGCTGAACAATCGGGAACGTAGGGGTAAGCACAGGAGCCAGGCAACCCAGCATGGCCAAAACTTAAGTCATATTGATGCGTATAATGGTGAAAAAAAAGGTACATGCGGAAGTTTGACGCATGTGTTGGGCGTGAAGCCCGTATAAATAAGCTTCTGTTAAACAAGCCCCCAGGTTTAATGAGCGTGAGTGGCGCGTCACTAGATGAGCCTTTAAGGGCTATAAAAGAAAAGAGGGGAAGGAGAGAAATGTAAGACAGAAAAATGCAAAAAATGGACAGAGGAAGGAGACGAACACAGAGTCCGGCGCTAGGCATAGAATCTTCGGAGACGGGTGGCGTTCCACGGGTTCGGCTCGAGTCGGTTATCCGACGCATCTCGCAGACGGTACGCCCCGCCAGTCAGGACTTGGTCGATTATGAATGGACCTTCCCACTTGGGCTTGGGTTTGTCCTTTTTCTTATCCGGCAGGCGTAGAACTAGTTCGCCAACATTGTAATTTTTGGCTCGTACTTCTCTGCTTTGATATCTTCGGGCCTGCTGTTGATAAAATGCGGAACGGGCTTTTGCCACATCACGCTCCTCCTCCAGGGCGTCCAAGTTGTCCTGCCGATCGAGCTCGGCTTCTCTTTCTTCGTACATGCTCACTCTAGGTGAGTCATGAATTATGTCGCAGGGCAGAACTGCCTCTGCGCCGTACACCATAAAAAATGGTGTGTATCCGGTGGTGCGATTTGGCGTGGTCCGCAGCCCCCATAGCACGGAGTCGAGCTCCTCTACCCAGTGTGTGTTAGATTCCTTGAGGGACCGCACCAGTCTGGGTTTAATGCTGCTCATGATAAGACCATTTGCACGTTCGACCTGGCCGTTGGTTTGTGGGTGATAGACGGAAGCATAATCGAGCTTGATGCCCATGTTTTTGCACCAGAGTTTTACCTCGTCGGCGGTAAAGTTTGTACCGTTATCGGTTATGATGCTGTGGAGGACGCCATAACGGTGTACAACCCCGGATATGAAGTCTATCACAGGTCCGGATTCGGCCGTTTTAACAGGCTTGGCTTCTATCCATTTGGTGAATTTATCCACCATGACCAGTAAGTATTTTTTCCTATCGGTCCCACCTTTAAGGGGTCCGACCATGTCAAGCCCCCAGACCGCAAAAGGCCAGGTGATGGGTATAGTTTGGAGTGCGGTGGGTGGCATATGGCTTTGGTTGGCAAAAAGTTGGCAACCAGCGCATCGTTGGACTAGGTCCTGAGCGTCTGCCCGGACCGTCGGCCAATAAAAGCCTGTACGGAAAGCCTTGCTAACAAGGGACCGAGCAGCAGCGTGGTGACCACCGAGTCCGGCATGAATTTCAGCCAGAAGGTTCCGCCCTTCCTCTTCGGAGATGCACCTTTGAAGGACTCCGGTAGTGCTTTTCTTATAAAGCTCTCCCTCATGGACTCTATAGGCTTTAGATCGCCGCACTATGCAGCGGGCCTCGTTTTGGTCCTCCGGGAGTTCCTGCCTAGTAAGGTAGGCTAGGAATGGTTCTGTCCACGGGGCGATGACCGCCATTATTACGTGGGCTGAAGGTGTAATTTCATTGGCAGAGCCTCCAATTGTGTCAGATTGTTCGGCGTCGAGTGGTGCGGCTGGGTCCGGGCTGTTATTTGCGGGTTCCCCCTCCCATGCTACGGATGGCTTGAACAATCTTTCCAAAAAGATGTTGGGGGGGACTGCATCGCGTCTTGCTCCGATGCGTGCCAGGACGTCCGCTGCTTGATTGTTTTCTCGGGCTATATGGTGAAACTCCAGCCCTTCAAACCGAGCTGAAATTTTTAGGACGGCGTTGCGGTAAGCTGCCATTTTTGGGTCCTTGGCGTCGAAGTCTCCATTTATTTGGGATATCGCGAGGTTTGAATCCCCGCGTACCTCTAGGCGCTGGATACCCATGGATACTGCTATCCAGAGACCATGTAGGAGGGCCACATATTCGGCTGCATTGTTGGAATCCATGTACATGATCTGGAGCACATATTGGACTGTGTCTCCTGTGGGGGACGTCAGGACAACGCCAGCCCCCAGTCCGGCCAACATTTTGGAGCCGCCGAAATGCATAATCCAGTTTGAATATGTGTCGTACTCTTTAGGGAGCTCGGCCTCCGTCCATTCTGCGACGAAGTCAGCCAAAACTTGCGATTTAATAGCTCGCCGTGGCTTATAGGTTATATCGAATGGGAGAAGCTCGATGGCCCATTTTGCAATCCGGCCCGTTGCGTCGCGGTTGTTGATAATATCGTTGAGTGGTACTTCCGAGGCTACTATTATGGAACACTCTTGAAAGTAGTGTCATAGCTTCCGGGATGCCATGAATACCGCGTATGCAATCTTTTGATAATGCGGGTACCGTGATTTGCATGGAATGAGGATGGTGGATACGTAGTAGACCGGCCTTTGAAGGGGGAATTTGTGTCCATCTGTTTCCCGCTCGACAACGAGTACTGCGCTGACAACTTGATGTGTTGCTGCAATGTACAATAACATTGGTTCGCCGGTGTTCGGCGCGGCCAGGACTGGGTTTGTTGCCAATATGGCTTTTATTTCATCAAGTCCGGCCGTGGCGGCCTCCGTCCACTCGAAGTGTTTAGTGCGCCGAAGGAGGCGATAGAGGGGTAGTGCCTTTTCTCCCAAGCGGGAGATGAAGCGGCTTAAAGCCGCCATGCATCCGGTTAATTTTTGTATTTGTTTGAGGTCCTTTGGGATATCCAATTGTGACAAAGCTCGGATCTTGGCTAGATTTGCTTCAATTCCTCTACCAGATACAATGAAGCCCAAGAGCTTTCCGACTGGAACACCGAAGACGCATTTTTCCGGGTTGAGCTTGATGTCATATTTTCGGAGGTTATTGAATGTAAGCTTCAAGTCGTCTACTAGAGATTCGACATGTCTTGATTTGACGACCACATCATCCACATACGCCTCCACTGTTTTGCCGATCTGATTTTCCAGACATGTCTGGATCATGCACTGATATGTTGCGCCGGCGTTTTTTAGCCCGAAGGGCATTGTGTTGAAGCAGAATGGGCCGTATGGTGTGATGAATGCTGTTGTAGCTTGGTCTGATTCTGCCATCTTGATTTGATGGTAACCGGAGTATGCGTCGAGGAAACACAACAAATCATGTCCTGCGGTGGCATCGATAATTTGGTCGATCCGGGGGAGGGGGAAGGGATCCTTTGGGCAAGCCTTGTTAAGGTCTTTAAAGTCAACACACAGGCGCCAGGATTTGTCCTTCTTTGGTACCATCACCAGGTTTGCTAGCCAGTCCGGATGTTTTATGTCTCTGATGAATCCGGCCTCCAATAGCTTGGCTAGCTCCTCTCCCATAGCCTGTCTCTTGGGTTCGGAAAAACGCCGAAGGGCTTGTTTGACAGGTTTAAATCCTTTTAGGATATTTAAGCTGTGTTCGGCCAGCCTGCGTGGGATCCCTGGCATGTCTGAAGGGTGCCAGGCGAAGATGTCCCAGTTCTCTCATAGCAACTCTCGTAGTGCGGCGTCTGCATCAGGGTTTAGTCGTGCCCCGATTGAAGCTGTTTTATTAGGGTCCGTTGGATGGACCTGGAATTTGACTATTTCGTCGGCTGGCTTGAAGGATGTGGATTTGGATCTCTTATCGAGTATCACATCATCCCTGTTAACCGTGGAGCACAGCGCAGTCAGTTCCTTGGCCACTAAGGCTTCGGATAGCGCCTCAAGGGCTAATGCGGCCATCTTGTTTTCGACGCGGAGTGCTATGTCCGGATCACTAGCTAGAGTGATAATTCCATTCGGCCCGGGCATGTTAAGCTTCATGTACCCGTAATGGGGTATTGCTTGGAAGATTGTGAATGCTTCTCGCCCTAGTAAAGCATTATATCCGCTCTTAAACGGGGCCACCTGAAACGTGACTTCTTCGGACCTGTAATTATCCGGCGTGCCGAATACCACATCTAGTGTGATTTTTCCTATGCAGCGCGCTTCCCGACTAGGGATTATTCCTCTAAAGGTTGTGCTGCTTCGCTCGATGCGGTTCCAGTCTATTTCCATTTTTTGAAGGGTTTCCTCATAAATGAGGTTCAGTCCGCTGCCTCCATCCATGAGCACCTTGGTGAGGCGAAAGCCGTCCACTATGGGACTGAGGACCAATGCGGCTGGTGGTCGGGCTGTTCGAAATCTAGGTTCATCACTTGTGTTGAAGGTAATAGCAGTTTCGCTCCATGGATTTATTGTTGCAACTTGATAGACTTCGGCAAGGCTGCGGACTGTTCTTTTTCGCATATTGTTTGATGCGAAAGTCTTGAAGACTGTGAGAACGGTACTGGTGTCCTCGGGCTGGCTTTCTGCGGCCTCCAGAATTAAGAGGTCCTCGCCAATTTTGGCCACCTGCCAGAGTATCCAACATGCTCTAAGGCTGTGAGTTGGTGTGGTGTCCTCTGTACTGTGATTCTATAGGGTCCATCAAGCCACCTTTCCAGTACGGTTCCATGTCCTGTAGAGGGTTTTGGTTTTTTGGTGTTTATCCCTAGTGTCCTATGATGATGCACCCTCTTAGTTCGGACGGGATTACTATTCAAGGCTGGATTATCCCAAAACTTTATTTCGGTTTTCCAGGCGCTTTCCATCGCACGGTATTTTTGTACTATGGACGCCAAGTCAGCGAAGCATGTAATATCACGACGACTTACGGCGTTAAGGATTCCCTCGTCCGTGCAATTACTGCAGAAAATTGAGATTACGTCTCCCTCGCGGCAATCCTTTATCCTGTTCATAACCAGGAGGAATCTGGCCCAGTAATGATGTACTGTTTCCTCGGGCCTCTGCCTGATTTGGGAGAGATCGCTTATGTTCAGGTGGGCGGGTGTCGTTGAATTTGAAACCTCACCCAATCCAAGATTCGGAGGCCGAAGAGTTTCCGAACTCTGAAGTTCGGATTCTTGGATGTTGTCCAACGAATCTAGCCCGTTGCCTGATCCTAAGCTCAGGTCTTGAGTTACATCCTCCTCTCCGCGGGTATCCGGCTTGGAGGAGTCGGGAATTCGGACGTAGCTAGTCCTTAGAATAGATGAAGGGTCGCCGCACTGCGCCTCTACCACGGTAACGTGGTGGGTGACTTGGGGAGAGTTAATTTCTCTTAGATCGGGTTTAAGCCCAACCTGGTCGTAATCCGTAGCGACCCCCAGGGCGGCGATGCGATCCAAGAGCTCGTTTACAGAAGAGAGCTCCATTGGATCTAGCTGCTCGACGAGCTCCGAGCTGACGTGTAGGTTGCTTTTGATGACCCGAGAGGTCACCGTCGGTGCAACAGCCGAACAGGCGGTCATGAGGAAACCACCTAGCCGGAGGGTTTGGCCGACAGCCAAGGCTCCCTTAGCAACGGCGCCGTCTTTAAAGACGGGAGGAGGCATCCTTCCTGATTGTGACGGCACAGAGGAACTCTCAATGAAAGCACCAATGTCGGTGTCAAAACCGGCGGATCTCGGGTAGGGGTCCCGAACTGTGCGTCAAGGCGGGATGGTAACAGGAGACGAGGGACAAGATGTTTTTTACCCAGGTTCGGGCCCTCTCGATGGAGGTAATACCCTACTCCTGCTTGATTAATATTGATGATATGGGTAGTACAAGAGTAGATCTACCGCGAGATCAAGGAGGCTAAACCCTAGAAGCTAGCCTATGGTATGATTGTTGTGTATGGAGTTTATTGCCTATGGACTACAACCCTCCGGTTTATATAGACACCGGATAGGGTTAGGGTTACATAGAGTCGGTTACAATGGTAGGAGATCTTGAATATCCGCATCGCCAAGCTTGCCTTCCACACCAAGGAAAGTCCCATCCGGACACGGGACGAAGTCTTCAATCTTGTATCTTCATAGTTCAGGAGTCCGGCTAAAGGTATAGTCCGGCTACCCGAACACCCCCTAATCCAGGACTCCCTCAGTGGTAGACTAGCAGATGTAGGGGAAAGTAGGTGTAACGGTCTACCCGATCGTAAGGTGTTAGCGCTTCTGAAAGACTATGTCTTGGTCATCCGTTTCTCAAACACCATGTAGTGCGAAAATCCCAACGGAGGAAATCGAGTCTTGTGGGGAAAAGTGCGCAAACCTCTGCAGAGTGTATAAACTAATCATGGTTAGCCGTGTCCCTGGTTATGGACGTCTTGAGTATCTAGTACATGGATTATCATGTGAATCTCATCATGTTACTTTAATTAATTTTGTTGGGTTTTAAATGTTGATGCTTAATTGGGATTGAGAGGGTGTCTACACTCTCAATGTTTAACAACTACCATGATAGTTAAATAAAATTTATTCCTTTGCAGTAGGGAAAAATTGGCTTTACACAAAAACTGTAACCATAGAGCTTTCCACCAGCCAAATATGCATGTAGTATAGCCTTATTCTTTCATTACTCTCTATGTATTACATTGCCAACATATTCCATGTGCTGACCCATTTTGGGCTGCAACGTTCATGTTGCAGACTTTTCAGACGACAAGTAAGGTGCCTTTTTTTAGGTCGTGGTTCTATACTCAGTGATGCCGTTGGAGTTGATGGACTCACTTATCTTCCAAGCCTTCTGCTGTTATCGTTATTAGATGGCCTTAACCCATATTTATTGTAATAAGTTCTCTTTTGATACATTCGATGTACTAAGTGTGTGATTGTTACTCTGTTATAAATCCTTCAAGTACTGTGCGTGTCAGCATTACTAATCCAGGGATGACACTGAAGCACAGAGATCGAACCATTTGAGGTCTGGTTGCTACAAGATGGTATCAGAGCACATGCTGACTATAGGACACGACCACTAAGCTAAAGCCCTAGATCACTACTCACTCTTCTCATTTCTGACTCCTCATCTTTTCTACTCTTTTAGGATGGCGGATGCAACGAACAAGTTTACACAACCGGATGAAGATACACCCTTTGGACGTCACTTGAAGGAAGTCACTAGATACCTAAACATCGGAGTACCAAGCTTCACTGGAACCTACAACGCCACTTTACCTGAAGAAGAGCGCTGGATGATTCAAGTTCAAGTTCCAGGAAGGACGTTTATGCTCGTCACTGAGCCCATAGAGTTTTCCTTTGATGCACCAACCTGGAGTCGAGGAAAGAGCATGGCAGCTCACGTCGCCATGGGACGTATTGGAGAAGTTTACCGCAATGATCTCAAGGATACAATCTACCAGATTTGTGGGAGCCGAGATGAGCACTGGGAGATGATCAGCACCAAGAAGGATAGATCAATCGCAGCTTTCATCCAGGAGTTAAACCAGCACATTCGACGTCAGGAAAACCAGATGTGCACAGATATGATAGATCTGAAGAAGGCGAGGAAAGAATCATGGAACTAGAGGAAGAACTCAAGGCTACACGTGAAGATTATATGGAGGAAATCGAAGTATTAGTGGAGAAGAATGACGACCTGATCAAGAAGATCGGAATATTTATGGGAGACCCTACACCAGTAGAAGAAGATGAAGAACCCAAGGAGATTCGCCCGGAAGACTACATCATCATCGACGACACCGACTCGGATCCAGATGATAGCGATGATGACTATGTTGATGAAGCTGAAGCAGATATCATGGAGTCTGCAACCGAAGAATATTTCTAGTAGACCACCCCATCAGTAGTAGTATTCCACCATGTAAATAGAGTAGTCCGAGCACTTTTGCGAATGTTAGACCGATTGTATTCCCTTGTTTGATTGAATGAAGTGAATTGTTTGCTTTTGCCTCATGTGCATATGGGTAGTGTTTTCTCTCTAGACCCCTCTCTATTCTTAAATCTCATCTTTTCTAAGCCCATCAGATGCCTCCGAGACGTGACCCTGGATTTACCTTCCCACCAGAGCTCACTCAGTTGATCCAGCAGCAGAATACGTTGATGCAGTTGCTAGTCCAGAATCAGAATCAGGGGAACAAAAACAACAACCCACCACCACCACCACCACCTATTGATCACTTAACCCGTTTTCTTAGCCTGAATCAGCCGGTGTTCTCCAGTAGCACCGAGCCTATAGTAGCAGATGATTGGCTCTGCAAGACAGCAAGGGAGTTGACCATGGCAGGATGCACAGATGCGGAAAAGGTGAAATTTGCCGCACATCATCTTGAAGTAGGTGTAACGGTCTACCCGATCGTAAGGTGCTAGCGCTTCTGAAAGACTATGTCTCGGTCATCTGTTTCTCAAGCACCATGTAGTGCGAGAATCCCAACGGAGGAGATCGAGTCTTGTGGGGAAAAGTGCGCAAACCTCTGCAGAGTGTATAAACTAATCATGGTTAGCCGTGTCCCCGGTTATGGACGTCTTGAGTATCTAGTACATGGATTATCATGTGAATCTCATCGTGTTACTTTAATTAATTTTGTTGGGTTTTAAATGTTGATGCTTAATTGGGATTGAGAGGGTGTCTACACTCTCAATGTTTAACAACTACCATGATAGTTAAATAAAATTTATTCCTTCGCAGTAGGGAAAAATTGGCGTTACGCAAAAACTGTAACCATAGAGCTTTCCACCAGCCAAATATGCATGTAGTATAGCCTTATTCTTTCATTACTCTCTATGTGCTACATTGCCAGCATATTCCATGTGCTGACCCGTTTCGGGCTGCAACGTTCATGTTGCAGACTTTTCAGACGACGAGTAAGGTGCCTTTTAGGCCGTGGTTCTATACTCAGTGATGCCGTTGGAGTTGATGGACTCACTTATATTCCAAGCCTTCCGCTGTTATCGTTATTAGATGGCCTTAAGCCATATTTATTGTAATAAGTTCTCTTTTGAGACATTCGATGTGTTGGAAATATGCCCTAGAGGCAATAATAAAAGGATTATTATTATATTTCCTTGTTCATGATAATTGTCTTTTATTCATGCTATAATTGTGTTATCCGGAAATCGTAATACATGTGTGAATACATAGACACCAACATGTCCCTAGTAAGCCTCTAGTTGACTAGCTCGTTGATCAACAGATAGTCATGGTTTCCTGACTATGGACATTGGATGTCATTGATAACGAGATCACATCATTAGGAGAATGATGTGATGGACAAGACCCAATTCTGAACATAGCACAAGATCGTATAGTTCGTTTGCTAGAGTTTTTCCAATGTCAAGTATCGTTTCCTTAGACCATGAGATCGTGTAACTCCCGGATACCGTAGGAGTGCTTTGGGTGTACCAAACGTCACAACGTAACTAGGTGAATATAAAGGTATACTACGGGTATCTCTGAAAGTGTCTGTTGGGTTGACACGGATCAAGACTGGGATTTGTCACTCCATATGACGGAGAGGTATCTCTGGGCCCACTCGGTAATGCATCATCATAATGAGCTCAAAGTGACCAAGTGTCTGGTCATGGGATCATGCATTACGGTATGAGTAAAGTGACTTGTCGGTAACGAGACTGAACAAGGTATTGGGATACCGACGATCGAGTCTCGGGCAAGTAACGTACCGATTGACAAAGGGAATTGTATACGGGGGTGCTTGAATCCTCGACATTGTGGTTCATCCGATGAGATCATCGAGGAGCATGTGGGAGCCAACATGGGTATCCAGATCCCGCTGTTGGTTATTGACCGGAGAGCGGTCTCGGTCATGTCTACATGTCTCCCGAACCCGTAGGGTCTACACACTTAAGGTTCGATCACGCTAGGGTTGTATAGATATGAGTATGCAGTAATCCGAAAGTTGTTCGGAGTCCCGGATGAGATCTTGGACGTCACGAGAAGTTCCGTAATGGTCCGGAGGTGAAGAATTATATATAGGAAGTGTTATTTCGGCCATCGGGAAAGTTTCGGGGTCACCGGTATTGTACCGGGACCACCGGAAGGGTCCCGGGGGTCCACTGGGTGGGGCCACCCATCCCGGAGGGCCCCATGGGCTGAAGTGGGGAGGGAACCAGCCCATAGTGGGCTGGTGCGCCCCCCCTTGGGCCCCCCATGCGCCTAGGGTTGGGAACCCTAGGGGAGGGGGCGCCTCCACTTGCCTTGGGGGGCACTCCTCCCCCTTGGCCGCCGCCCCCCCTAGGAGATCCCATCTCCTAGGGCCAGCGCACCCCCCTAGGGGACTATATAAAGGGGGGAGGGAGGGCAGCCGCACCCTGAAGTCTTGGCGCCTCCCTCTCCCCTGCTACACCTCTCCCTCTCGCAGAAGAATGGCGAAGCCCTGCTGCGGTGACTGCTGCATCCACCACCACGCCGTCGTGCTGTTGGATCTTCATCAACCTCACCTTCCCCCTTGCTGGATCAAGAAGGAGGAGATGTCACGCTGACCGTACGTGTGTTGAACGCGGAGGTGCCGTCCGTTCGGCGCTAGGATCTCCGGTGATTTGGATCATGACGAGTACGACTCCTTCATCCCCGTTCTTTGAACGCTTCCGCTCGCGATCTACAAAGGCATGTAGATGTATCCGATCACTCGTTGCTAGATGAACTCATAGATGGATCTTGGTGAAAACGTAGGAAAATTTTTGTTTTCTGCAACGTTCCCCAACAGTGGCATCATGAGCTTGTTGGGGAACGTTGCAGAAAACAAAAATTTTCCTACGGTTTTACCAAGATCCATCTATGAGTTCATCTAGCAACGAGTGATTGGATGCATCTACGTACCTTGTAGATCGCGAGCGGAAGCGTTCAAAGAACGGGGATGAGGGAGTCGTACTCGACGTGATCCAAATCACCGGAGATCCTAGCGCCGAACGGACGGCACCTCCGCGTTCAACACACGTACGGTCAGCGTAACGTCTCCTCCTTCTTGATCCAGCAAGGGGAAGGAGAGGTTGAGGAAGATGGCTCCAGCAGCAGCACGACGGCGTGGTGGTGATGGAGCTGCAGTACTCCGGCAGGGCTTCGCCAAGCACTATGGAGGAGGAGGAGGTGTTGGAGAGGGAGAGGGAGGCACCAAAGGCTAGGGTGAGAAGTCCTCCATCCCCCCACTATATATAGGACGGCCAAGGGGGGGCGCCGGCCCTAGGAGATCTAATCTCCTAGGGGGTGTGGCCAAGGGGAGGAATCCCTCCTCCCCAAGGCACCTAGGAGGTGCCTTCCCCTCCTAGGACTCTTCCTTTAGGGTTTCCCCCACCCTAGGCGCATGGGCCCTAGGGGGAAGTGGCGCCCCAGCCCACTTTGGGCTGGATCCCTTCCCACTGCAGCCCATGGGGCCCTCCGGGATAGGTGGCCCCACCCGGTGGACCCCCGGGACCCTTCCGGTGGTCCCGGTACAATACCGGTGACCCCGAAACTTGTCCCGATGCACGAAATAGCACTTCCTATATATAATTCTTTACCTCCGGACCATTCCGGAACTCCTCGTGACGTCCGGGATCTCATCCGGGACTCCGAACAACATTCGGGTTACCGCATATACATATCCCTACAACCCTAGCGTCACCGAACCTTAAGTGTGTAGACCCTACGGGTTCGGGAGACATGTAGACATGACCGAGACGACTCTCCGGTCAATAACCAACAGCGGGATCTGGATACCCATGTTGGCTCCCACATGCTCCTCGATGATCTCATCGGATGAACCACGATGTCCAGGATTCAAGCAACCCCGTATACAATTCCCTTTGTCAATCGGTATGTTACTTGCCCGAGATTCGATCGTCGGTACCCCAATACCTCGTTCAATCTCGTTACCGGCAAGTCACTTTACTCGTACCGTAATGCATGATCCCGTGACCAGACACTTGGTCACTTTGAGCTCATTATGATGATGCATTACTGAGTGGGCCCAGTGATACCTCTCCGTCATACAGAGTGACAAATCCCAGTCTTGATCCGTGTCAACCCAACAGACACTTTCGGAGATACCCGTAGTATATCTTTATAGTCACCCAGTTACGTTGTGACATTTGGTACACCCAAAGCACTCCTACGGTATCCGGGAGTTACACGATCTCATGGTCTAAGGAAAAGATACTTGACATTTTGAAAACTCTAGCAAATGAACTATACAATCTTGTGCTATGTTTAGGATTGGGTCTTGTCCATCACATCATTCTCCTAATGATGTGATCTCGTTATCAATGACATCCAATGTCCATAGTCAGGAAACCATGACTATCTGTTGATCAACGAGCTAGTCAACTAGAGGCTTACTAGGGACATGTTGGTGTCTATTATTCACACATGTATTACGATTTCCGGATAACACAATTATAGCATGAATAAAGACAATTATCATGAACAAGGAAATATAATAATAATGCTTTTATTATTGCCTCTAGGGCATATTTCCAACAGTCTCCCACTTGCACTAGAGTCAATAATCTAGTTACATTGTGATGAATCGAACACCCATGGAATTCTGGTGTTGACCATGTTTTGCTCTAGGGAGAGGTTTAGTCAACGGATCTGCTACATTCAGGTCCGTGTGTACTTTACAAATATCTATGTCTCCATCTTGAACATTTTCACGAATGGAGTTGAAGCGACGCTTGATGTGCCTTGTCTTCTTGTGAAACCTGGGCTCCTTGGCAAGAGCAATAGCTCCAGTGTTGTCACAGAAGAGCTTGATTGGCCCCGACGCATTGGGTATGACTCATAGGTCGGTGATGAACTCCTCCACCCAAATTGCTTCATGTGCTGCCTCCGAGGCTGCCATGTACTCCGCTTCACATGTAGATCCCGCCACGACGCTCTGCTTGCAACTGCACCAGCTTACTGCCCCACCATTCAAAATATACACGTATCCGGTTTGTGACTTAGAGTCATCTAGATCTGTGTCGAAGCTAGCGTCGACGTAACCCTTTAAGACAAGCTCTTCGTCACCTCCATAAACGAGAAACATTTCCTTAGTCCTTTTCAGGTACTTCAGGATATTCTTGACCGCTGTCCAGTGTTCCTTGCCGGGATTACTTTGGTACCTTCCTACCAAACTTACGGCAAGGTTTACATCAGGTCTGGTACACGGCATGGCATACATAATAGAACCTATGGCTGAGGCATAGGGGATGACACTCATCTCTTCTATATCTTTTGCCGTGGTCGGACATTGAGCTGAGCTCAATTTCACACCTTGCAACACAGGCAAGAACCCCTTCTTAGACTGATCCATATTGAACTTCTTCAATATCTTATCAAGGTATGTGCTTTGTGAAAGACCTATGAGGCATCTTGATCTATCTCTGTAGATCTTGATGCCTAATATATAAGCAGCTTCTCCAAGGTCCTTCATTGAAAAACTCCTATTCAAGTAGGCCTTTATGCTGTCCAAGAGTTCTATATCATTTCCCATCAAAAGAATGTCATCTACATATAATATGAGAAATGCTACAGAGCTCCCACTCACTTTCTTGTAAACGCAGGCTTCTCCATAAGTCTGTGTAAACCCAAACGCTTTGATCATCTCATCAAAGCGAATGTTCCAACTCTGAGATGCTTGCACCAGCCCATAAATCAAGCGTTGGAGCTTGCACACCTTGTCAGCATTCTTAGGATCGACAAAACCTTCCGGCTGCATCATATACAATTCTTCCTTAAGGAAACCATTAAGGAATGTCGTTTTGACGTCCATTTGCCATATTTCATAATCATAGAATGCGGCAATCGCTAACATGATTCGGACGGACTTCAGCTTCGCTACCGGTGAGAAAGTCTCATCGTAGTCAACCCCTTGAACTTGTCGATAACCCTTAGCGACAAGCCGAGCTTTATATATGGTCACATTACCATCCGCGTCTGTCTTCTTCTTAAAGATCCATTTATTTTCTATGGCTCGCCGCTCAATGGGCAAGTCAGTCAAAGTCCATACTTCGTTTTCATACATGGATCCTATCTCGGATTTCATGGCTTCTAGCCATTTATCAGAATCTGGGCCCGCCATCGCTTCTTCATAGTTCGAAGGTTCACCGTTGTCTAACAACATGATTTCCAAGACAGGGTTGCCGTACCACTCTGGTGCGGAACGTGTCCTTGTGGACCTACGAATTTCAGTAGGAGCTTGATCAGAAGTATCTTGATCATCATCATTAACTTCCTCTCTAGTCGGTGCAGGCACCTCAGGAACATTTTCTTGAGTTGTGCCTTTTTCCGGTTCAAGAGGTAATACTTCATCAAGTTCTACATTCCTCCCACCTACTTCTTTCGAGAGAAACTCCTTCTCTAGAAAGGATCCATTCTTAGCAACAAATATCTTGCCTTCGGATCTGAGGTAGAAGGTGTACCCAACAGTTTCTTTAGGGTATCCTATGAAGACGCATTTCTCCGACTTGGGTTCGAGCTTTTCAGGTTGAAGTTTCTTGACATAAGCATCGCATCCCCAAACTTTTAGAAACGACAGCTTAGGTTTCTTCCCAAACCATAATTCATACGGTGTCATCTCAACGGATTTCGACGGAGCCCTATTTAAAGCGAATGCGGCAGTCTCTAAAGCATAGCCCCAAAAAGATAGCGGTAAATCGGTAAGAGACATCATAGATCGTACCATATCTAATAGAGTGCGATTACGACGTTCGGACACACCATTACGCTGAGGTGTTCTAGGCGGCGTGAGTGGTGAAACTATTCCACATTTTCTTAAGTGTGTGCCAAATTCATGGCTCAAGTATTCTCCTCCACGATCTGATCGTAGAAACTTGATTTTTCTGTCACGTTGATTCTCAACCTCACTCTGAAATTCCTTGAACTTTTCAAAGGTCTCAGACTTGTGTTTCATTAAGTAGATATACCCATATCTACTCAAGTCATCAGTGAGGGTGAGAACATAACGATAGTCACCGCGAGCCTCAACACTCATTGGACCGCACACATCAGTATGTATGATTTCCACTAAGTTGGTTGCTCGCTCCATTGTTCCTGAGAACGAAGTCTTGGTCATTTTACCCATGAGGCATGGTTCGCACGTGTCAAATGATTCGTAATCAAGAGACTCCAAAAGTCCATCTGTATGGAGCTTCTTCATGCGTTTGACACCTATGTGACCAAGGCGGCAGTGCCACAAGTATGTGGGACTATCATTATCAACCTTACATCTTTTGGTATTCACACTATGAATATGTGTAGCATTACGCTCGAGATTCATTAAGAATAAACCATTCACCATAGGAGCATGACCATAAAACATATCTCTCATATAAATAGAACAACCATTATTCTCGGATTTAAATGAGTAGCCATCTCGAATTAAACGATATCCTGATACAATGTTCATGCTCAAAGCTGGTACTAAATAACAATTATTGAGGTCTAAAACTAATCCCGTGGGTAAATGTAGAGGCAGCGTGCCGACGGCGATCACATCGACCTTGGAACCATTCCCGACGCACATCGTCACCTCATCCTTCGCCAGTCTCCGCTTATTCCGCAGCTCCTGCTTTGAGTTACAGATGTGAGCAACCGCACTGGTATCAAATACCCAGGAGCTACTACGAGTACTGGTAAGGTACACATCAATTACATGTATATCACATATACCTTTCGTTTTGCCGGCCTTCTTGTCCGCTAAGTATTTGGGGCAGTTTCGCTTCCAGTGAACACTTCCCTTGCAATAAAAACACTCAGTCTCGGGCTTGGGTCCATTCTTTGGCTTCTTCCCGGCAGCATGCTTACCGGGCGCGGCAACTCCCTTGCCGTCCTTCTTGAAGTTCTTCTTACCCTTGCCTTTCTTGAACTTAGTGGTTTTATTCACCATCAACACTTGATGGTCCTTTTTGATTTCTACCTCTGCTGATTTCAGCATTGCAAATACTTCAGGAATGGTCTTTTCCATCCCCTGCATATTGAAGTTCATCACAAAGCTCTTGTGGTTTGGTGGAAGCGACTGGAGGATTCTGTCAATGACCACGTCATCCGGGAGATTAACTCCCAGCTGAGTCAAGCGGTTATGTAACCCAGACATAGTGAGTATGTGCTCACTGACAAAACTATTTTCCTCCATCTTACAGCTGAAGAATTTGTCGGAGACTTCATATCTCTCGACCCGGGCATGAGCTTGAAAAACCATTTTCAGCTCTTCGAACATCTCATATGCTCCATGTCTCTCAAAACGCTTTTGGAGCCCCGGCTCTAAGCTGTAAAGCATGCCGCACTGAACGAGGGAGTAATCATCAGCACGTGTCTGCCAAGCGTTCATAACGTCTTGGTTCTGTGGGACGGGTGCGTCACCTAGCGGTGCTAGTAGGACATAATCTTTCTTGGCAGCTATGAGGATGATCCTCAGGTTCCGAACCCAGTCCGTATAGTTGCTGCCATCGTCTTTCAGCTTGGTTTTCTCTAGGAACGCGTTGAAGTTGAGGACAACGTTGGCCATTTGATCTACAAGACATATTGTAAAGAATTTAGACTAAGTTCATGATAATTAAGTTCATCTAATCAAATTATATAATGAACTCCCACTTAGATAGACATCCCTCTTCTAGTCATCTAAATATAACATGATCCGAGTCAACTAGGCCGTGTCCGATCATCACGTGAGACGGACTAGTCAACGTCAGTGAACATCTTCATGTTGATCGTATCTTCTATACGACTCATGCTCGACCTTTCGGTCTTCTGTGTTCCAAGGCCATGTTTGTACATGCTAGGCTCGTCAAGTCAACCTAAGTGTTTGCATGTGTAAATTTGTCTTACACCCGTTGTATGTGAACGTTACAATCTATCACACCCGATCATTACGTGGTGCTTCGAAACAACGAACTGTCGCAACGGTGCACAGTTAGGGGGAACACTTTCTTGAAATTATTATGAGGGATCATCTTATTTACTACCATTGTTCTAAGTAAACAAGATGCAAAAACATGATAAACATCACATGCAATCAAATAATAATAGTGACATGATATGGCCAATATCACATAGCTCCTTTGATCTCCATCTTGGGGCTCCATGATCATCTTGTCACCGGCATGACACCATGATCTCCATCATCATGATCTCCATAATTGTGTCTCCATGAAGTTGCTCGCCAACTATTACTTCTACTACTATGGCTAACGCGTTTAGCAATAAAGTAAAGTAATTTACATGGCGTTTCTCAATGACACGCAGGTCATACAAAAAATAAAGATAACTCCTATGGCTCCTGCCGGTTGTCATACTCATCGACATGCAAGTCGTGATTCCTATTACAATAGCATGAACATCTCATACATCACATATAGATCATTCATCATTCATCACAACTTTGGCCATATCATATCACAAAGCACTTGCTGCAAAAACAAGTTAGACGTCCTCTAATTGTTGTTGCAAGTTTTACGTGGCTGAAGTAGGGTTCTAGCAAGAACGTTTTCTTACCTACGTGAAAGCCACAACGTGATTTTTCAACTTCTATTTACCCTTCATAAGGACCCTTTTCATCGAATCCGCTCCAACTAAAGTGGGAGAGACAGACACCCGCCAGCCACCTTATGCAACTAGTGCATGTCAGTCGGTGGAACCGGTCTCACGTAAGCGTACGTGTAAGGTTGGTCCGGGCCGCTTCATCCCACAATACCGTTGAAGCAAGATAAGACTAGTAGCGGCAAGAAAGTTGACAACATCAACGCCCACAACAAATTGTGTTCTACTCGTGCATAAAGAACTACGCATAGACCTAGCTCATGATGCCACTGTTGGGGAACGTTGCAGAAAACAAAAATTTTCCTACGGTTTTACCAAGATCCATCTATGAGTTCATCTAGCAACGAGTGATTGGATGCATCTACATACCTTGTAGATCGCGAGCGGAAGCGTTCAAAGAACGGGGATGAGGGAGTCGTACTCGACGTGATCCAAATCACCGGAGATCCTAGCGCCGAACGGACGGCACCTCCGCGTTCAACACACGTACGGTCAGCGTAACGTCTCCTCCTTCTTGATCCAGCAAGGGGAAGGAGAGGTTGAGGAAGATGGCTCCAGCAGCAGCACGACGGCGTGGTGGTGATGGAGCTGCAGTACTCCGGCAGGGCTTCGCCAAGCACTATGGAGGAGGAGGAGGTGTTGGAGAGGGAGAGGGAGGCACCAAAGGCCAGGGTGAGAAGTCCTCCATCCCCCCACTATATATAGGAGGGCCAAGGGGGGGGGCGCCGTCCCTAGGAGATCTAATCTCCTAGGGGGGTGCGGCCAAGGGGAGGAATCCCTCCTCCCCAAGGCACCTAGGAGGTGCCTTCCCCTCCTAGGACTCTTCCTTTAGGGTTTCCCCCACCCTAGGCGCATGGGCCCTAGGGGGAAGTGGCGCCCCAGCCCACTTTGGGCTGGATCCCTTCCCACTGCAGCCCATGGGGCCCTCCGGGATAGGTGGCCCCACCCGGTGGACCCCCGGGACCCTTCCGGTGGTCCCGGTACAATACCGGTGACCCCGAAACTTGTCCCGATGCCCGAAATAGCACTTCCTATATATAATTCTTTACCTTCGGACCATTCCGGAACTCCTCGTGACGTCCGGGATCTCATCCGGGACTCCGAACAACATTCGGGTTAATGCATATACATATCCCTACAACCCTAGCGTCACCGAACCTTAAGTGTGTAGACCCTACGGGTTCGGGGAGACATGTAGACATGACCGAGACGACTCTCTGGTCAATAACCAACAGCGGGATCTGGATACCCATGTTGGCTCCCACATGCTCCTCGATGATCTCATCAGATGAACCACGATGTCGAGGATTCAAGCAACCCCGTATACAATTCCCTTTGTCAATCGGTATGTTACTTGCCCGAGATTCGATCGTCGGTATCCCAATACCTTGTTCAATCTCGTTACCGGCAAGTCACTTTACTCGTACCGTAATGCATGATCCCGTGACCAGACACTTGGTCACTTTGAGCTCATTATGATGATGCATTACCAAGTGGGCCCAGTGATACCTCTCCGTCATACGGAGTGACAAATCCCAGTCTTGATCCGTGTCAACCCAACAGACACTTTCGGAGATACCCGTAGTATACCTTTATAGTCACCCAGTTACGTTGTGACGTTTGGTACACCCAAAGCACTCCTACGGTATCCGGGAGTTACACGATCTCATGGTCTAAGGAAAAGATACTTGACATTTGGAAAACTCTAGCAAACGAACTATACGATCTTGTGCTATGTTTAGGATTGGGTCTTGTCCATCACATCATTCTCCTAATGATGTGATCTCGTTATCAATGACATCCAATGTACATAGTCAGGAAACCATGACTATCTGTTGATCAACGAGCTAGTCAACTAGAGGCTTACTAGGGACATGTTGGTGTCTATTATTCACACATCTATTACGATTTCCGGATAACACAATTATAGCATGAATAAAGACAATTATCATGAACAAGAAAATATAATAATAATAATAATGCTTTTATTATTGCCTCTAGGGCATATTTCCAACAGAGCTAGGTCTATGCGTAGTTCTCTTTGCACGAGTAGAACACAATTTGTTGTGGGCGTAGATGTTGTCAACTTTCTTGCCGCTACTAGTCTTATTTTGCTTCAGTGGTATTGTGGGATGAAGCGGCCCGGACCAACCTTACACGTACGCTTACGTGAGACCGGTTCCACCGACTGACATGCACTAGTTGCATAAGGTGGCTGGCGGGTGTCTGTCTCTCCCACTTTAGTTGGAGCGGGTTCGACGAAAAGGGTCCTTATGAAGGGTAAATAGAAGTTGACAAATAACGTTGTGGCTTTAACGTAGGTAAGAAAACGTTCTTGCTAGAACCCTCTTGCAACCACGTAAAACTTGCAACAACAATTAGAGGACGTCTAACTTGTTTTTGCAGCAAGTGTTTTGTGATGTGATATGGCCAAAGTTGTGATGAATGATGAATGATGAATGATATATGTGATGTATGAGATCATGTTCTTGTAATAGGAATCACGACTTGCATGTCGATGAGTATGACAACCGGCAGGAGCCATAGGAGTTGTCTTTATTTTTTGTATGACCTGCGTGTCATTGAGAAACGCCATGTAAATTACTTTACTTTATTGCTAAACGTGTTAGCCATAGTAGTAGAAGTAATAGTTGGCGAGCAACTTCATGGAGACACGATGATGGAGATCATGGTGTCATGCCGATGACAAGATGATCATGGAGCCCCAAGATGGAGATCATAGGAGCTATATGATATTGGCCATATCATGTCACTATTATTATTTGATTGCATGAGATGTTTATCATGTTTTTGCATCTTGTTTACTTAGAACGACGGTAGTAAATAAGATGATCCCTCATAATAATTTCAAGAAAGTGTTTCCCCTAACTGTGCGCCGTTGCGACAGTTTGTTGTTTCGAAGCACCACGTGATGATCGGGTGTGATAGATTCCAACGTTCACATACAACGGGTGTTAGACAGATTTACACATGCAAACACTTAGGTTGACTTGACGAGCCTAGCATGTACAGACATGGCCTCGGAACACAGAAGACCGAAAGGTCGAGCATGAGTCGTATAGAAGATACGATCAACATGAAGATGTTCACCGATGTTGACTAGTCCGTCTCACGTGATGATCGGACACGGCCTATTTAACTCGGATCATGTTATACTTACATGACTGGAGGGATGTCTATCTAAGTGGGACTTAATTGAATAATTTGATTAGATAAACTTAATTATCATGAACTTAGTCTGAAATCTTTACAACATGTATTGTAGATCAAATGGCCAACATTGTCCTCAACTTCAACGCGTTACTAGAGAAAACCAAGCTGAAAGACGATGGCAGCAACTATACGGACTGGGTCCGGAACCTGAGGATCATCCTCATAGCTGCCAAGAAATATTATGTCCTACAAGCACCGCTAGGTGAAGCACCTGCTCTCCCTGCAGAACAAGACGTTATGAACACTTGGCAGACACGTACCGATGATTACTCCCTCGTTCAGTGCGGCATGCTTTACAGCTTAGAGCCGGGGCTCCAAAAGCGTTTTGAGAGACACGGAGCATATGAGATGTTCGAAGAGTTGAAAATGGTTTTTCAAGCTCATGCCCGGGTCAAGAGATATGAAGTCTCCGACAAGTTCTTCAGCTGTAAGATGGAGGAAAACAGTTCTGTCAGAGAGCATATACTCACTATGTCTGGGTTACATAACCGCTCGACTCAGCTGGGAGTTAATCTCCCGGATGACGCGGTCATTGACAGAATCCTTCAGTCGCTTCCACCGAGCTACAAGAGCTTTGTGATGAACTTCAATATGCAGGGGATGGAAAAGACCATTCCTGAAGTATTTGCAATGCTGAAATCAACAGAGGTAGAAGTCAAAAAGGAACATCAAGTGTTGATGGTGAATAAAACCACTAAGTTCAAGAAAGGCAAGGGTAAGAAGAACTTCAAGAAGGACGGCAAGGGAGTTGCCGCGCCCGGTAAGCAAGCTGCCGGGAAGAAGCCAAAGAATGGACCCAAGCCCGAGACTGAGTGCTTTTATTGCAAGGGAAGTGGTCACTGGAAGCGGAACTGCCCCAAATACTTAGCGGACAAGAAGGCCGGCATCACGAAAGGTATATGTGATATACATGTAATTGATGTGTACCTTACCAGTACTCGTAGTAGCTCCTGGGTATTTGATACCAGTGCAGTTGCTCACATTTGTAACTCAAAGCAGGAGCTGCGGAATAAGCGGAGACTGGCGAAGGACGAGGTGACGATGCGCGTCGGGAATGGTTCCAAGGTCGATGTGATCGCCGTCGGCACGCTACCTCTACATTTACCTACGGGATTAGTTTTAAACCTCAATAATTGTTATTTAGTGCCAGCTTTGAGCATGAACATTGTATCAGGATCTCGTTTAATTCGAGATGGCTACTCATTTAAATCCGAGAATAATGGTTGTTCTATTTATATGAGAGATATGTTTTATGGTCATGCTCCGATGGTGAATGGTTTATTCTTAATGAATCTCGAGCGTAATGCTACACATATTCATAGTGTGAATACCAAAAGATGTAAGGTTGATAATGATAGTCCCACATACTTGTGGCACTGCCGCCTTGGTCACATAGGTGTCAAACGCATGAAGAAGCTCCATGCAGATGGACTTTTAGAGTCTCTTGATTATGAATCATTTGACACGTGCGAACCATGCCTCATGGGTAAAATGACCAAGACTCCGTTCTCAGCAACAATGGAGTGAGCAACCAACTTATTGGAAATCATACATACTGATGTGTGTGGTCCAATGAGTGTTGAGGCTCGCGGTGGCTATCGTTATGTTCTCACCCTCACTGATGACTTGAGTAGATATGGGTATGTCTACTTAATGAAACACAAGGCTGAGACCTTTGAAAAGTTCAAGGAATTTCAGAGTGAGGTTGAGAATCAACGTGACGGGAAAATCAAGTTCTTGCGATCAGATCGTGGGGGAGAATACTTGAGTCACGAATTTGGCACACACTTAAGAAAATGTGGAATAGTTTCACAACTCACGCCGCCTGGAACACCTCAGCGTAATGGTGTGTCCAAACGTTGTAATCGCACTCTATTAGATATGGTGCAATCTATGATGTCTCTTACCGATTTACCGCTATCATTTTGGGGCTATGCTTTAGAGACTGCCGCATTCACTTTAAATAGGGCTCCGTCGAAATCCGTTGAGACGACACCATATGAATTATGGTTTGGGAAGAAACCTAAGCTGTCATTTCTAAAAGTTTGGGGATGTGATGCTTATGTCAAGAAACTTCAACCTGAAAAGCTCGAACCCAAGTCGGAAAAATGCGTCTTCATAGGATACCCTAAAGAAACTATTGGGTATACCTTCTACCTCAGATCCGAAGGCAAGATCTTTGTTGCCAAGAATGGGTCCTTTCTAGAGAAAGAGTTTCTCTCGAAAGAAGTGAGTGGGAGGAAAGTAGAACTTGATGAAGTATTACCTCTTGAACCAGAAAGTGGCGCGACTCAAGAAAATGTTCCTGAGGTGCCTGCACCGACTAGAGAGGAAGGTAATGATGATGATCATGAAACTTCAGATCAAGTTGCTACTGAACTTCGTAGGTCCACAAGGACACGTTCCGCACCAGAGTGGTACGGCAACCCTGTCTTGGAAATCATGTTGTTAGACAACGGTGAACCTTCGAACTATGAAGAAGCGATGGCGGGCCCGGATTCCGACAAATGGCTAGAAGCCATGAAATCCGAGATAGGATCCATGTATGAAAACGAAGTATGGACTTTGACTGACTTGCCCGTTGAGCGGCGAGCCATAGAAAATAAATGGATCTTTAAGAAGAAGACAGACGCGGATGGTAATGTGACCATCTATAAAGCTTGGCTTGTCGCTAAGGGTTATCGACAAGTTCAAGGGGTTGACTACGATGAGACTTTCTCACCTGTAGCGAAGCTGAAGTCCGTACGAATCATGTTAGCAATTGCTGCATTCTATGATTATGAGATATGGCAAATGGACGTCAAAACGGCATTCCTTAATGGTTTCCTTAAGGAAGAATTGTATATGATGCAGCCGGAAGGTTTTGTCGATCCTAAGAATGCTGACAAGGTGTGCAAGCTCCAACGCTCGATTTATGGGCTGGTGCAAGCATCTCGGAGTTGGAACATTCGCTTTGATGAGATGATCAAAGCATTTGGGTTTATGCAGACTTATGGAGAAGCCTGCGTTTACAAGAAAGTGAGTGGGAGCTCTGTAGCATTTCTCATATTATATGTAGATGACATACTTTTGATGGGAAATGATATAGAGCTTTTGGACAGCATCAAGGCCTACTTGAATAAGAGTTTTTCAATGAAGGACCTTGGAGAAGCTGCTTATATATTAGGCATCAAGATCTATAGAGATAGATCAAGACGCCTCATAGGTCTTTCACAAAGCACATACCTTGATAAGATATTGAAGAAGTTCAATATGGATCTGTCTAAGAAGGGGTTCTTGCCTGTGTGGCAAGGTGTGAAATTGAGCACAGCTCAATGTCCGACCATGGCAGAAGATATAGAAGAGATGAGTGTCATCCCCTATGCCTCAACCATAGGGTCTATTATGTATGCCATGCTGTGTACCAGACCTGATGTAAACCTTGCCGTAAGTTTGGTAGGTAGGTACCAAAGTAATCCCGGCAAGGAACACTGGACAACAGTCAAGAATATCCTGAAGTACCTGAAAAGGACTAAGGAAATGTTTCTCGTTTATGGAGGTGACGAAGAGCTCGTCGAAAATGGTTACGTCGACGCTAGCTTCAACACAGATCTGGATGACTCTAAGTCACAAACCGGCTATGTGTATATTTTGAATGGTGGGGCAGTAAGCTGGTGCAGTTGCAAGCAGAGCGTCGTGGCAGGATCTACATGTGAAGCGGAGTACATGGCAGCCTCGGAGGCAGCACATGAAGCAATTTGGGTGGAGGAGTTCATCACCGACCTATGAGTCATACCCAATGCGTCGGGGCCAATCAAGCTCTTCTGTGACAACACTGGAGCTATTGCTCTTGCCAAGGAGCCCAGGTTTCACAAGAAGACAAGGCACATCAAGCGTCGCTTCAACTCCATTCGTGAAAATGTTCAAGATGGAGACATAGATATTTGTAAAGTACATACGGACCTGAATGTAGCAGATCCATTGACTAAACCTCTCCCTAGAGCAAAACATTGATAACGAGATCACATCATTAGGAGAATGATGTGATGGACAAGACCCAATCCTGAACATAGCACAAGATCGTATAGTTCGTTTGCTAGAGTTTTTCCAATGTCAAGTATCTTTTCCTTAGACCATGAGATCGTGTAACTCCCGGATACCGTAGGAGTGCTTTGGGTGTACCAAACGTCACAACGTAACTGGGTGACTATAAAGGTATACTACGGGTATCTCCGAAAGTGTCTGTTGGGTTGACACGGATCAAGACTGGGATTTGTCACTCCGTATGACGGAGAGGTATCTCTGGGCCCACTCGGTAATGCATCATCATAATGAGCTCAAAGTGACCAAGTGTCTGGTCACAGGATCATGCATTACAGTACGAGTAAAGTGACTTGCCGGTAACGAGACTGAACAAGGTATTGGGATACCGACGATCAAGTCTCGGGCAAGTAACGTACCGATTGACAAAGGGAATTGTATACGGGGTTGCTTGAATCCTCAACATCGTGGTTCATCCGATGAGATCATCGAGGAGCATGTGGGAGCCAACATGGGTATCCAGATCCCGCTGTTGGTTATTGACCGGAGAGCGGTCTCGGTCATGTCTACATGTCTCCCGAACCCGTAGGGTCTACACACTTAAGGTTCGGTGACGCTAGGGTTGTATAGATATGAGTATGCAGTAATCCGAAAGTTGTACGGAGTCCCGGATGAGATCCTGGACGTCACGAGAAGTTCCAGAATGGTCCGGAGGTGAAGAATTATATATAGGAAGTGTTATTTCGGCCATCGGGAAAGTTTCGGGGTCACCGGTATTGTACCGGGACCACCGGAAGGGTCCCGGGGGTCCACCGGGTGGGGCCACCCATCCCGGAGGGCCCCATGGGCTGAAGTGGGGAGGGAACCAGCCCATAGTGGGCTGGTGCGCCCCCCTTGGCCCCCCCCATGCGCCTAGGGTTGGGAACCCTAGGGGAGGGGGCGCCTCCACTTGCCTTGGGGGGCACTCCTCCACCTTGGCCGCCACCCCCCCCTAGGAGATCCCATCTCCTAGGGCCGGTGCACCCCCCTAGGGGCCTATATAAAGGGGGGGAGGGAGGGAAGCCGCACCCTAAAATCTTGGCGCCTCCCTCTCCCCTGCTACACCTCTCCCTCTCGCAGAAGAACGGCGAAGCCCTGCTGCGGTGACTGCTGCATCCACCAGCACGCCGTCGTGCTGTTGGATCTTCATCAACCTCTCCTTCCCCCTTGTTGGATCAAGAAGGAGGAGATGTCACGCTGACCGTACGTGTGTTGAACGCGGAGGTGTCGTCCGTTCGGCGCTAGGATCTCCGGTGATTTGGATCACGACGAGTACGACTCCTTCATCCCCGTTCTTTGAATGCTTCTGCTCGCGATCTACAAAGGTATGTAGATGCATCCGATCACTCGTTGCTAGATGAACTCATAGATGGATCTTGGTGAAAACGTAGGAAAATTTTTGTTTTCTGCAACGTTCCCCAACACGATGTACTAAGTGTGTGATTGCTACTCTGTTATAAATCCTTCAAGTAATGTGCGTGTCAGCATTACTGATCCAGGGATGACACTGAAGCACAGAGATCAGACCGTTTGAGGTCTGGTCGCTACATGTGGATTAGTAGAAATACTTGTGTTGAGGTTTGTGATTCCCGTAGCATGCACGTATGGTGAACCGTTATGTAAGGAAGTCGGAGCATGATTTATTTATTGGTTGTCTTCCTTATGAGTGGCGGTCGAGGATGAGCGATGGTCTTTTCCTACCAATCTATCCCCCTAGGGGCATGCGTAGTAGTACTTTGCTTCGAGGGCTAATAAACTTTTGCAATAAGTATGTGAGTTCTTTATGACTAATGTTGAGTCCATGGATTATACGCACTCTCACCCTTCCATCATTGTTATCCTCTTTGGTACCGTGCATTGCCCTTGTTCACCTCGAGAGTTGGTGCAAACTTCGCCGGTGCATCCAAACCCCGTGATATGATACGCTCTGTCACACATAAGCCTCCTTATATCTTCCTCAAAACAGCCACCATGCCTACCTATTATGGCATTCCCATAGCCATTCCGAGATATATTGCCATGCAACTTCCATCATCATATACATGACTTGAGCATTCATTGTCATATTGCTTTGCATGATCATAAGATAGCTAGCATGATGTTTTCATGGCTTGTCCGTTTTTTGATGTCATTGCTACGCTAGATCATTGCACATCCCGGTACACCACCGGAGGCATTCATATAGAGTCATATCTTTGTTCTAGTATCGAGTTGTAAGTACTCCCTCCGGTCCTTTTTACTCCGCATAATAGAATTCTCTGAAGTCAAACTTCATAACGTTTGACTGTATTTATATGAAAAATATCAACATCTGCCATGCTAAAGTTATATAATATGAAACTTTAAGTCATGACACATCTAGTGGTATTGATTTCAGATTGTGAATGTTGGCATTTTTTTCTACAAAGTTGGTCAAACTTTACGAGGCTTGACTTCAGTCAAATCTTATATGCGAACTAAAAAGGACCGGAGGGAGTAAATAAAAGTGTGATGATCATCATTATTAGATCATTGCCCCATTAAAAAAAGAGGGCAAAGAAGCCTAAATAAAAAAGGGGCCAAAGAAGCCCGCAAAAAAGAGAAAAGAAAGAGAAAAGAAAGAGAAAAGAAAAAGGGGCAATGTTACTATCCTTTTACCACACTTGTGCTTCAAAGTAGCATCATGTTCTTCATATAGAAAGTCCCTTGAGTTATCACTTTAATATACTAGTGGGAATTTTCATTATAGAACTTGGCTTGTATATTCTGATGATGTGCTTCCTCAAATGCCCGAGGTCTTCATGAGCAAGCAAGTTGGATGCACACCCACTTAGTTTAAGTTTGAGCTTTCATACACTTATAGCTCTAGTGCATCTGTTGCATGGCAATCCCTACTCCTCACATTGACATCAATTGATGGGCATCTCCATATCCCGTTGATTAGCCGCGTCGATGTGAGACTTTCTCCCTTTTTGTCTTCTCCACACAACCTCCACCATCATATTCTATTCCACCTGTAGTGCTATGTCCATGGCTCACGCTCATGTATTGCGTGAGGGTTGAAAAAGCTGAAGCGCGTTAAAAAGTATGAACCAATTGCTCGGCTCATCATCGGGGTTGTGCATGATGTGAATATTTTGTGTGGTGAAGATGGAGCATAGCCAGACTATATGATTTTGTAGGGATAACGTTCTTTGGCCATGTTATTTTGAAAAGACATGATTTCTTTATTGGTAGGCTTGAAGTATTATTGTTTTTATGTCAAATGATAGACTATTGCTTTGAATCACTCGTGTGTTAATATTCATGCCATGATTAGATTACATGATCAAGATTATGCTAGGTAGCATTCCACATCAAAAATTATCTTTTTTATCATTTACCTACTCGAGGACGAGCAGGAATTAAGCTTGGGGATGCTGATACGTCTCCGTCGTATCTATAATATTTGATTGTTCCATGCCAATATTCTACAACTTTCATATACTTTTGGCAACTTTTTATACTATTTTTGGGACTAACATATTGATCCAGTGCCCAGTGCCAGTTCCTGTTTGTTGCACGTTTTTTGTTCCGCACAATATCCATATCAAATGGAGTCCAAACGGGATAAAAATTGACGGAGATTTTTTTGGAATATATATGATTTTTGGGAAGAAAAATCCACGCGAGACGGTGCCCGAGGGAGCCACGAGGCAGGGGGCGCGCCCTAGGGGGGCAGGCGCGCCCCTGACCCTCGTGGCCACCCCGTAAGGCGGTTGATGCCCTTCTTTCGCCGCAAGAAACCTAATATCCGGATAGAGATTGTGTTAAAATTTCAGCCCAATCGGAGTTACGGATCTACGGGAATATAAGAAACGGTGAAAGGGTAGAATCTGAGAATGCAGAAACAGAGAGAGACAGAGAGACAGATCCAAATTCGAAGGGGCTCTCGCCCCTCCCATGCCATGGAGGCCGTGGACCAGAGGGGAAACCCTTCTCCCATCTAGGGAGGATGTTAATGAAGAAGAAGGAGGGGGATCTCTCCCCCTCGCTTCCGGTGGCGCCGGAGTGCCACCGGGGGCCATCATCATCACCACAATCTTCACCAACAACTTCACCTCCATCACCACCAACTCTTCCCCCCCTCTATGCAGCGGTGTAACCCCTCTTTTACCCGCTGTAATCTCTACTTAAACATGGTGCTCAATGCTATATATTATTTCCCAATAATGTATGGCTATCCTATGATGTTTGAGTAGATCCGTTTTGTCCTATGGGTTAATTGATGATCGTGATTGGTTTGAGTTGCATGTTTTATTATTGGTGCTGTCCTATGGTGCTCTCTGTGTTGTGCAAGCGTGAGGGATTCCTGCTATAGGGTTTGCAATATTTTCATGATTTGCTTATGGTGGGTGGTGTGAGTGACAGAAGCACAGACCCGAGTAAGTAGGTTGTTTGCGTATGGGATAAAAAGGACTTGATACTTTAAAGCTATGGTTGGGTTTTACCTTAATGATCTTTAGTAGTTGCGGATGCTTGCTAGAGTTCCAATCGTAAGTGCATATGATCCAAGTAGAGAAAGTATGTTAGCTTATGCCTCTCCCTCAAATAAAATTGCAATAATGATTACCGGTCTAGTTATAGATTGCCTAGGGACAAATAACTTTCTCGTAACAACAAGCTCTCTACTAAAACTAATTTAGTTTTGTATTTATCTAAATAGCCCCTACTTTTTATTTACGTGCTCTTTATTATCTTACAAACCTATCTAAAGACACCTACAAAGTACTTCTAGTTTCATACTTGTTCTAGGTAAAGCGAACATCAAGCGTGCATAGAGTTGTATCAGTGGTCGATAGAACTTGAGGGAATATTTGTTCTGCCTTTAGCTCCTCGTTGGGTTCAACACTCTTACTTATCAAAAACTGTTGCGATCCCCTATACTTGTGGGTTATCAAGAATTACATAAACCAAAAGGAATACGTCTATAAGCAAAAGTACCGAAAGGGCATGTAAAAGTAGTCTTTGATTGATCTTTGGCTGACACAGGTATTTGAGACAAACCAGAATAACCATCTAGAAAGCAAAAATGTGTATGTTTGGACAATCTTTCTAGCATTTGATCGATAAAAGGTAAGGGGTAATGATCCTTTTTAGTAGTCTTATTTAATTTGCGGAAATCAATTACCATCCTATAACTTGTAATAATTCTTTGAGGAATCAATTCATCTTTATCATTAGGAACAACAGTAATACCTCCCTTCTTAGGGACACAATGGACAGGGCTTACCCACTTACTATCAGCAACGGGATAAATTATACCTGCTTCTAGGAGCTTTAGTATCTCCTTTCTTACCACTTCTTTCATTTTAGGATTCGGCCGGCGTTGATGATCATGAACTGGTTTAGCATCTTCTTCCAAATTAATTTTATGTTGACATAGAGTGGGACTAATGCCCTTAAGATCATCAAGAGTATATCCAATAGCAGCACGGTGCTTCTTCAGAGTTTTCGATAATCTCTCTTCTTCATATTCTGAAAGGTTAGCACTAATAATAACAGGATATATCTTCTTTTCATCAAGATAAGCATATTTAAGAGTATCAGGTAAAGGTTTAAGCTCAAACACGGGATCACCCTTGGGTGGAGGAGGATCCCCTAGGATTTCAACGGGCAAGTTGTGTTTCAGAATAAGTCCCTGTTTAAATAATACTTCATCTATTTCCCTTCTTTCATTCATGAATATATCATTTCATGGTCTAGCAAATATTGTTCTAAAGGATCAGTAGGAGGCACAGCAATAGAAGCAAGACCAATAATTTCATCTTTACTAGGAAATTCTTCATCACGGGGTTGTCTACGAAACTTAGCAAAATTAAACTCATGAGACATTGATACGTCTCCAACGTATCTATAATTTTTGATTGCTCCATGCTATATTATCTACTGTTTTGGACTATATTGGGCTTTATTTTCCACTTTTATATTATTTTTGGGACTAACCTATTAACCGGAGGCCCGGCCCAGAATTGCTGTTTTTTTGCCTATTTCAGTGTTTCGAAGAAACAGAATATCAAACGGAGTCCAAACGGAATAAACCTTTCTGGAACGTGATTTTCTTCCCGAATATGACCCAGGAGACTTGGAACTTACGCCAAGGAAGCTTCGAGGTGGGCACGAGGTAGGGGGGCACGCCCTATACCCCCAGGCGCGCCCCCCACCCTCGTGGGCCCACCGAAGCTCCACCGACATACTTCTTCCTCCTATATATACCAACGTACCCCCAAACGAACAGGGACGGAGCCAAAAACTTAATTCCACTGCCGCAACTTTTTGTATCCACGAGATCCCATCTTGGGGCCTGTTCCGGAGCTCCGCCGGAGAGGGCCGTCATCACGGAGGGCTTCTACATCATCATAGCCTCTATGATGAAGTGTGAGTAGTTTACCTCAGACCTTTGGGTCCATAGTTATTATCTAGATGGCTTCTTCTCTCTTTTTGGATCTCAATACAAAGTTCTCCCCCTCTCTCGTGGAGATCTATTCGATGTAATCTTCTTCTTTTTGCGGTGTGTTTGTTGAGACCGATGAATTGTGGGTTTATGATCAAGTCTATCTATGAATAATATTTGAATCTTCTCTGAATTCTTTTATGTATGATTGGTTATATTTGCAAGTCTCTTTGAATTGTCCGTTTGGTTTGGCCAACTAGATTGGTAGTTCTTGCCATGGGAGAAGTGCTTAGCTTTGGGTTCGATCTTGCGGTGTCCTTTCCCAGTGACAGAAGGGGCAGCAAGGCACGTATTGTATTGTTGCCATCGAGGATAACAAGAAGGGGTTTATTTCATATTGCATGAATTTATCTCTCTACATCATGTGATCTTGCTTAAAGCGTTACTCTGTTTTTAACTTAATACTCTAGATGCATGCTGGATAGCGGTCGATCAGTGGAGTAATAGTAGTAGATGCAGAATCGTTTCGGTCTACTTGTCACAGACGTGATGCCTATATACATGATCATGCCTAGATATTCTCATAACTATGCTCAATTTTGTCAATTGCTCAACAGTAATTTGTTCACCCACCGTAGACTACTTATGCTCTTGAGAGAAGCCACTAGTGAAAACTATGGCCCCGGGTCTATTCTCATCATATCAATCTCCATCACTTTAATCTTGCTTTGCTTTTTACTTTTACTTTTACTTTTACTTTTACTTTTCACTTTGCATCTCTATACCAAAAATATTATATCTATCGGATCTCACTCTCGTAAGTGACCGTGAAGGGATTGACAACCCCTAATCGCGTTGGTTGCGAGTAGCTATCGTTTTGTGCAGGTACGAGGGACTTGAGCGTGGCCTCCTACTGGATTGATACCTTGGTTCTCAAAAACTGAGGGAAATACTTACGCTACTCTGCTGCATCATCCTTTCCTCTTCGGGGAAATCCAAGGCAAGCTCAAGAGGTAGCAAGAAGAATTTCTGGCGCCGTTGCCGGGGAGTCTACGCAAAAAGTCAACATACCAAGTACCCATCACAATCCCTATCTCTCGCATTACATTAGTTGCGAGTTGCCTCTCGTTTTCCTCTCCCCCACTTCACCCTTGCCATTTTATTCGCCCTCTCTTTCCCAATCTCCTTCTCTGCCCCTCTTTTCCGTTTGCCTTTTTCTTGCTTGCCTTTTTGTTTGCTCGTGTGTTGGATTGCTTGTTTGTCGCGATGGCTCAAGATACTACCAAATTCTGTGACTTCACCAATACCAATAATAATGATTTCCTTAGCGCTTCGATTGCTCCTCTTGACAATACTGAATCTTGTGAAATCAATACTGCTTTGTTGAATCTTATTATTAAAGATCAATTCGCCGGCCTTCCTAGTGAAGATGCCGCTACTCATCTGAATAGCTTCGTTGATTTATGTGATATGCAAAAGAAAAAAGATGTCGATAATGATGTCGTTAAATTGAAGCTATTTCCTTTTTCGCTTAGAGATCGTGCTAAAGCTTGGTTTTCGTCTTTTCCTAAAAATAGTATTGATTCTTGGAACAAGTGCAAAGATGTTTTTATCTCTAAGTATTTCCCTCCCGCTAAGATCATCTCTCTTAGAAACGATATTATGAACTTTAAGCAACTTGATCATGAACATGTCGCACAAGCTTGGGAGAGAATGAAATTAATGATACGTAATTTCCCTACTCATGGTTTGAATTTGTGGATGATTATACAAAAAAATTATGCCGGATTGAATTTTGCTTCTAGAAATCTTTTAGATTCGGCCGCGGGAGGCACTTTTATGGAAATCACTTTAGGAGATGCTACTAAACTCCTAGATAATATTATGGTTAATTATTCTCAATGGCATACTGAATGATCTTCTAATAAAAAGGTGCATGCGATAGAAGAAATCAACGTTTTGAGTGGAAAGATGGATGAACTTATGAAATTATTTGCTACTAAGAGTGTTTCTTCTGATCCTAATGATATGCCTTTGTCTACTTTGATTGAGAATAACAATGAATATATGGATGTGAATTTTGTTGGTAGGAATAATTTTGGTAGCAACGCTTATAGAGGGAATTTTAATCCTAGGCCATATCATAGTAATTCTTCTAATAATTATGGGAATTCCTACAGCAACTCTTATGGAAATTATAATAAGATGCCCTCTGAATTTGAGAATAGTGTTAAAGAGTTTATGAATTCACAAAAGAATTTTAATGCTTTGCTTGAAGAGAAATTGCTTAAAGTTGATGATTTGACTAGGAACGTTGATAGAATTTCTCTTGAGGTTGATTCTTTAAAGCTTAGATCTATTCCTCCTAAGCATGATATCAATGAGTCTCTCAAAGCCATGAGAATTTCCATTAATGAGTGCAAGGAAAGAACCGCTAGGATGCGTGCTTCCAAAGATGCCTTTATTAAAGCGTGTTCTTCCAATTCCTATGAAAATCAAGATGAAGATCTAAAATTTATTGATGTGTCCCCTATCAAATCTTTGTTTTGCAATATGAATCTTGATGAAACTGAATATGATCTTCCTTTACCTAGAAGGCGTTCTAAAAATTCGGAGTATTTAGATCTTTATGATGAAATTGATGAAAGTGGGGTTGAAAGAAATAAAAATCTAGATGTTGCTAAACCCACTATATTGGATTTCAAGGAATTTAATTATGAAAGTTGCTCTTTAATTGATTGTATTTCCTTGTTGCAATCCGTGCTAAATTCTCCACATGCTTATAGTCAAAAGAAAGCCTTCACCGAACATATTGTTGATGCCTTGATGCAATCTTATGAAGAAAAACTTGAATTGAAAGTTTCTGTCCCTAGAAAAATCTATGATGAGTGGGAACCAACTATAAAAATTAAAATTAAAGATCATGAGTTTTATGCTTTGTGTGATTTGGGTGCTAGTGTCTCCACTATCCCCAAAACTTTGTGTGATTTGCTAGATTTCCGCGATTTTGATGATTGCTCTCTAAACTTGCATCTCATGGATTCTACTATTAAGAAACCTATGGGAAGGATTAATGATGTTCTTATTATTGCAAATAGGAATTATGTGCCCATAGATTTCATTGTTCTTGATATAGATTGCAATCCTTCTTGCCATATTATTCTTGGTAGACCTTTCCTTAGAACGGTTGGTGCAATTATTGATATGAAGGAAGGGAATATTAGATTTCAATTTCCATTAAAAAAGGGCACGGAACACTTTCCAAGAAAGAAAATAAAATTGCCATATGAAACTATCATGAGAGCCACTTATGGATTGCCTACCGAAGATGGCAATACCTAGATCTATCCTCGCTTTTATGCCTAGCTAGGGGCGTTAAACGATAGCGCTTGTTGGGAGGCAACCCAATTTTATTTTTATTCCTTGCTTTTTGCTCCTGTTTAGTAATAAATAAATTATTTAGCCTCTGTTTTGGTTGTGTTTCTTGTGTTTAATTAGTGTTTGTGAAAGCACAAGTGCTCCCTAGGTGGTTTTGATAATTGATGACAACATATCTCTTGTTGGACTAACACTTCTATCTAGCATGTTTCAGATAAGTTCAACAATGGAGTGGCATGGACTAAAGGTTGTGGGAACTCCTTCAAGATTCTAAGGACAAAGGATTGGCTAAAGCTTCAAGCTCAAGACTCTTCACTTTTACATTTTAGTGATCCAAGATCACATTGAGTCCATAGGAAAAGCCAATACTATCAAGGAGGGATGAGGTGTTGCTTAATGAGCCTCTTGCTTCATGTTCTTAATGATATGCTCCAAAATCCTCAGCTACTTTCCCACTTCCACATATGACCTAAACCCTAAGCCAAACTCGTTCCTACCGATTCTTCCTATCTGGCGCCATCGAGTTTTCACTTGTCATTAGCCACTGCCAAACCCTAGCAATTCGGTCCTACCGATAAGGATCTCGGTCTCACCGAGATGGGATTGCAAACTCTCTGTTACCTATTGCAATATTCTCGGTCCCACCGAGATATGCAATCGGTCCCACCGAGATTGCAATGTAAACTCAGTGTTTCCCCTTTGTAACTTTTTGGTCTCACCGAGTTCCACTCGGTCTCACCGAAAGAGCAAATCGGTCCCACCGAGTTTGCCTGACCAACTCTCTGGTTAGCTAATTACCAAATTCGGTCTCACCGAGTTTGTGTAATCGGTCTCACTGAGATTATGTTATGCCCAAACCCTAACCATATCGGTCCTACCGAGTTGCATGTCAGTCCCACCGAAAATCTCTAACGGTCACTAGGTTTACATTTTCGGTCCGACCGAGTTTATTGATTCAGTCCCACCGAGATTGGAAAACTGTGTAACGGTTGGATTTTGTGTGGAGGCTATATATACCCCTCCACCTCCTTCTCATTCGATGAGAGAGCCATCAGAACACACACACCATTCCAACTCATATGTTCTGAGAGAGAACCACCTACTCATGTGTTGAGACCAAGACATTCCATTCCTACCATATGAATCTTGATCTCTAGCCTTCCCAAGTTGCTTTCCACTCAAATCTTCTTTCCACCAAATCCAAATCCTATGAGAGAGAGTTGAGTGTTGGGGAGACTATCATTTGAAGCACAAGAGCAAGGAGTTCATTACCTACACACCATTTGTTACTTCTTGGAGAGTGGTGTCTCCTAGATTGGCTAGGTGTCACTTGGGAGCCTCCGACAAGATTGTGGAGTTGAACCAAGGAGTTTGTAAGGGAAAGGACATCGCCTACTTCGTGAAGATCTACCGCTAGTGAGGCAAGTCCTGTGTGGGCGATGGCCATGGTGGGATAGACAAGGTTGCTTCTTCGTGGACCCTTTGTGGGTGGTTGCTTCTTCGTGGACCCTTTGTGGGTGGTTGCTTCTTCGTGGACCCTTCGTGGGTGGAGCCCTGTGTGGAATCGCGCAACCGTTACCCTTGGGTGGGAGCCCTGTGTGGACTCGCGCAACCATTACCCTTCGTGGGTTGAAGTCTCCATCAACGTGGATGTAGGATAGCACCACCTATCCGAACCACGGGAAAAACATCCGTGTCTCCAATTGTGTTTGATTTCTCCAAACCCTTCCCTTTACATTCTTGCAAGTTCCATGCTTTACATTCTGCTGCTCATATACTCTTTGCATGCTTGCTTGATATGTATTGTGTGTGTTGAAATTGTGCCTAAACTCCACTTAAACCGAGAAAGCTTAAAAATTGCAACTTTAGCATTAAGTGTCTAATCACCCCCCCCCCTCTAGACACATCTACTTCTAGATCCTACAAGTGGTATCAGAGCTTTGGTCTCCATTGCCTTGGTTTAATCACCATTGGAGGAAGATGGATGTGTCTACATTAGGGAGTCTTAGACATAGAGTGCCTATTCTTGAGGGAGAGTATTTTCATGAGTGGAAAAATGAGATGCTTGTAATCTTCAATCAATATCATTTGAACAAGTATATTGCTAGGCCTTGTGCACCCCATATTGATCCCTTGCATCCTACCCTAGATGAAGATATTGACATGATTCGCAATCTTAGAACTATTGAGCTCATCATTAGAGGATTGCCCAAAAATTTGATTGCTAGTTTGCCTACTCACAATTGTGCCTATACCATATGGAAATTTCTTAAGGAACGATTTCCCGAAAAACTTTGGATGAAATTCTCCATAAATCTATTGCCTTGAGTAAATGAACTCTAGTGATCCTAGTTTTGGTAAATGTCTTTTTGAACTTGCCAATCTTAAGCATGCTAAAGGAGATGTTGGAATCATTAATGATATCATATTCAAAGCTATAAGAATTCATAAAAGTGACCACTTTGATGATCATTTATCTAATGAATTACCCTCTCTAGGAAATGATGAGTCACAAGATCAAGATGAACATGAATATTATGATGATGATGATAGTGTCTTCGATCTTGATGAGGCAATGAGACATTTTGGTCTTATGGCAAATCTTCGGGGATATGAATCAGGAGGAAAGGAATGGGTTCTTGATAGTGGATGTACTGATCATATGACCGGAGATGAAGAGATGTTTCGTGAGCTTGCTGAAAATGACGGCCCTCGAAAATATGTCGCCTTTGGTGATAATTCAAAGGGTAAAGTGGTTGGCCTTGGTAAGGTGGCCATCTCACATGATAGTTCCATTCAAAATGTCATGCTCGTTGAATCTCTTGGCTACAACTTACTTTCAGTATCTAGACTTGCTGATTTCGGTTTGAATGTCCTATTTACTGAGGTAGATTGCCAAGTATTTCGCCGAGACAATCATAAAATGGTCTTTACGGGTATGCGTAGAGGTGATCTTTACATTGTCGATTTCTCTAAAAAGGCACAACCTAAAACTTGCTTTGTTGCTAAATCCTCAAAAGGTTGGTTGTGGCATAGACGACTAGGTCACGTTGGCATGAGAAACCTTGACAAACTTATTAAAGGAAATCATATCCTTGGAGTTAACGATGTCATATTTGATAAGGATAGACTTTGCAGTGCTTGTCAAGCAGGTAAACAGGTTGGAGGAAGACATCCCGTGAAGAACATCATGACCACAAGGAGGCCACTTGAGCTACTTCACATGGATCTTTTTGGTCCCAACGCCTACAAGAGTCTCGGTGGAAATTCTTTTGGTCTAGTTATAGTTGATGACTTTTCAAGATTTACGTGGGTGTTCTTTCTTAATGACAAGTCGCAGGTCCAGAAGATCTTCAGAAACTTCGCTAGGAAGGCCCAAAATCAGTTTGATGTGAAGATCAAGAAGGTTTGGAGTGACAACGGAACGGAGTTCAAGAACGCAAATATGGACACCTTTCTTGACGAAGAAGGGATTTCACACGAGTTCTCGGCTACGTACACACCTCAACAAAATGGAGTTGTTGAGAGGAAGAACCGGACACTCATCGAAATGGCAAGAACGATGCTTGATGAATACAAGACGCCAAAGCACTTTTGGGCAGAAGCGGTTGAGACAGCTTGTCACGCAACAAATCGCTTATACCTTCACAAGCTACTCGGCAAGACGGCATATGAGCTCCTCACCGGTAACAAGCCTCAAGTTGGATAATTTCGAGTATTCGGCTCAAAGTGCTACATTCTTGATAAGCATCGTCGTTCAAAGTTTGCTCCTAAATCTCATGAAGGTTTTCTACTTGCTTATGGCTCAAACTCTCACACTTACCGTGTCTACAACAATTTCACCCGAAAGGTTGAAGAGACGGTAGATGTGAATTTTGATGAATCTAATGGCTCGCAAGTAGAGCAATTGCCAATTAATGTAGGAGACAAAGACCCTTCAGAAGCAATTCAAGACTTGTCCATTGGCAAAATTCGTCCAACGGAGGTGAAGGAGAGTACTTCATTCGTCCAAGTGGAAGCTTCTACTTCACGACAAGGTGAACCAAGAATCGACACGGAAGCATCCACAAGTGGGACACACCAAGATGAGGAAAACGAGGAAGTACGTCAAGATGAACATCAACAACCTCCCTCTCCACCACGACAAGAGAACGACGACGTCAACAATGAAGAAGGCCAAGAAGAAGAACAAGATGAAGAAGATGTTCAACAAAAACCCAAGCAAAAGCTCTCACGAGTTCGAGCAAGAATTGCCAAACATCATCCCGTCGAGCAAATCCTCAATGATATACAAACCGGGAGAATCACTCGCTCAAAAACTCGTTTAGCTAACTTTTGTGAAAACTATCCATTCATCTCTAGCATTGAACCTATGAAGGTTGAAGAAGCATTGGAAGATCCAGATTGGATAAACGCTATGCATGAAGAGCTACATAATTTTGAGAGAAACCAAGTTTGGACATTGGTCGAGAAACCCGACAACAACCACAACATCATTGGTACCAAATGGGTGTTTCGTAACAAGCAAGATGAAGATGGACAAGTGGTTCGCAACAAAGCACGTCTCGTCGCCCAAGGGTACACACAAGTCGAAGGTATGGACTATGGTGAGACGTATGCTCCCGTTGCTACACTTGAGTCCATTCGCATCTTACTTGCCTATGCTAATCACCATAATATCACCTTGTACCAAATGGAAATTAAAAGTGCTTTTCTAAATGGTGAAATAGAGGAGGAAGTTTATGTCAAACAACCTCCCGGCTTTATCAATACTAAGAAACCAAATCATGTTTACAAACTTCACAAAGCTCTTTATGGTCTTAAACAAGCTCCTAGAGCATGGTATAAATGCTTGACCAAGTTCCTTACTACAAGTGGTTTTGAAATTGGTAAAATTGATTCTACTCTTTTTACTAAAAGGGTTAATGGAGAACTATTTGTATGCCAAATTTATGTTGATGATATCATATTTGGTTCAACTAACCCTCTCTTTAGTGAAAAGTTTGGAAAGCTAATGTCAGAGAAGTTTGAGATGTCTATGATGAGTGAACTCAAATTCTTTCTTGGGTTGCAAATCAAGAAAACTAAGGAAGGTACATTTATCTCTCAAACAAAGTACACCAAGGACTTATTCAAGAAGTTCAATATGCAAGAATGCAAAGGTATGTCTACACCGATGCCTACTAGTGGACATAATGATTTAACCAAAGATTGTGAACCGGTTGATCAAAAGGTTTATCGCTCTATGATTGGTTCATTGTTATACCTATGTGCTTCACGTCCCGACATTATGCTAAGTGTGTGCATGTGTGCACGATATCAAGCTACTCCTAAAGATTGTCATCTTAAAGCTGTGAAAAGGATAGTGAGATATTTAATCCATACACCAAATTTTGGCATTTGGTATCCTAAGAGGTCTTCTTTTGATCTTGTTGGCTATTCCGACTCGGATTATGCCGGAGACAAGGTTGATAGAAAGTCCACTTCGGGTACTTGTCAATTTCTTGGTAGATCTCTTGTGTCTTGGTCTTCCAAGAAACAAAACTCGGTATCCTTATCCACCGCCGAAGCGGAATACATTGCCACTGGTTCATGTTGTGCTCAATTACTTTGGATGACCCAAACTCTTAAAGATTATGGGATTTATGTGAAACATGTTCCACTGCTTTGTGACAATGAAAGTGCTATCAAAATTGGTCATAACCCTGTACAACATTCTCGAACTAAGCATATTGAAGTTCGTCATCATTTCATTTGAGATCATGTTGCTAAGGGTGACATCAATCTTAAGCATGTTCGCACCGACAAGCAATTAGCGGATATATTCACTAAACCGCTTGATGAGAAAGTGTTTTGCAGGTTGAGAGGAGAATTGAACATCATTGATGCTTCGAACTTGGAGTAGAAACTCCATTGGATACATGCAAGACATGAGCTTATGACTAATCCATGATATATCTCTTATGATAACTATCTTATGTCTTGGATATATTTGTACCTTGCATGTTGTCTAACCCATGTAGGTGCTTGGTTGAATCTAATTCCATGAGTTTGCGGCTCACTCATATCTTGAGCAATCTCTACATCACCAAGACTCTACACAATAGTGGTTGAAGACAAGGAAGCACAAAACCATTCAAACACATCCTTTGACAAATTCTATATTAAGCTTCATGATTGTCATTTTTGGATACACAAGTGCTTTTCCTTGCAAGAACTAACCCATGTAGGTAGATGAACTCAAACTCCAAGTGGTGCTCCCAACTCTTGATGAACTACATCGACCTTGAGCACCCACACAAGTTCAACTACATGAGCAAGAACCACATCACCACCCAAGGTATGTTATTCCATCTTAGAGAAGCTTTACTCCAAGACATGAGTCAAAGCAACTCAACAAGATGTGAATACATCAAGATGCTTAAACGAAAAGGTAACCCCATTTTGAGCTTAAACGATGAGTATGACCTATGATCAAGTGTTCTCACTTGACTCCTAAGTCAATATACTCTAACATAGGTGACTATGTCACCACCCAATTCTAGATGAAGTTCTCTTGTGTTCTTTTCTGAGTTATTGCATTTGTCCCTTGCATATCTGTTTCTTTCTTTTTCAATCAAAAAAAAACTTCATCTAGAAACTTTCACTCTTTTCTTTTTGATTTTTGTTCTGCATATTTCTGCATCAAATTCCTTGCAAATCTTTCAGCTAATTCATTGCAAATCTTTGTGAGATCTTACTTGTCTAGTGAGCTGAGGTGACAAGTGTTTTTCTCTGTAAACTCGGTTTCACCGACTTGCAATTTTCGGTCCAACCGAATCTTTTCGGTACCACCGAAATATGCCACTCGGTGCCACCGACTTTGCAATCAGAAAAACAGTTTGCCACTTGTTCTACATTTCTTCTGATCCAGCTCCACTCAATTTGTCCTCTACAAGCATCACAATTTTATCCTCTGCTTTGTGCTGAATCTCAAGGACCAAACCTATTCGACGGATTCCAGGAAAAACCCTCTTGGAAATTGATGTCAAAGGGGGAGAGAGATCACATCAAAGCTTGTAGGAAAGAGAGATCACATCAAGGGAGAGAAACAGTCTCAAGGACCAAACCTACAAGAGAGAAAGTATTAAGGGGGAGAGAGAGACCTCAAGGGGGAGAGAAAGTCTCAAGGATCCCAGATGTTGTTAAGGGGGAGAGAAAGTATCAAGGATCCCAGATGTTGTTAAGGGGGAGAGAGAGATTTCCAGGGAGAGAAAATACTCAAGGATCCCAGATGCTTGATGTTCAAGAGGAGAGATGCCACATGTCTTTTTGGGGAAAGACATGTTCATATGAACTCATTTAAGTTCTATTCATATCCTTCAGCTCTGATTTTCTGTTTCCTATCTTCTCCCAATATCCCATGTAAGATTCAGGGGGAGCAAGACACCTAAGGGAAAAGAAATCAGTCAAATTCATTGCATATCTTTATTCTTGGGGACATGTTGAATTCAATATGGTACCTTGTACTCACTCTCTACATGTCATCCCAGTCTTGGTATTCTTGTGGTTTATTTTGATTGCTCTGGCTAGTGGACGTACCTGTGTTATCTAACCTTGTTTGTGCAGGTTCATTCCATCCTAAGACAACTCAAGACCACAAGGTAAGTATATGCATCAAAATCATGAGTATGAGGAGTTCTTGCTTATGTACATACTGTTTGCAAGAAGGACTCATGAGCATGAAGGCATTTTCCTTGATAATCTTTTGCTCTGATGCATATGGCCAAGATGCATGTAACACATTGCCTACTCTGTCATGGTTATGCTCTCACATGTCTCTATATTTCATATTTACATGAGTGCATACATGTAGGGGGAGCCCATGCTTGTTACATGTCCTTCCAAAGCTTTACTTGCTGTTCTTTATATCTTTATCTAAAGCTTTGATGTATGTTGCCATCAATTACCAAAAAGGGGGAGATTGAAAGCACAAGTGCTCCCTAGGTGGTTTTGATAATTGATGACAACATATCTCTTGTTGGACTAACACTTCTATCTAGCATGTTTCAGATAAGTTCAACAATGGGGTGGCATGGACTAAAGGTTGTGGGAACTCCTTCAAGATGCTAAGGACAAAGGATTGGCTAAAGCTTCAAGCTCAAGACTCTTCACTTTTACATTTTAGTGATCCAAGATCACATTGAGTCCATAGGAAAAGCCAATACTATCAAGGAGGGATGAGGTGTTGCTTAATGAGCCTCTTGCTTCATGTGCTTAATGATATGCTCCAAAATCCTCACCTACTTTCCCACTTCCACATATGACCTAAACCCTAAGACAAACTCGGTCCTACCGATTCTTCCTATCCGACGCCACCGAGTTTTCACTTGTCATTAGCCACTGCCAAACCCTAGCAATTCGGTCCTACCGATAAGGATCTCGGTCTCACCGAGATGGGATTGCAAACTCTCTGTTACCTATTGCAATATTCTCGGTCCCACCGAGATATGCAATCGGTCCCACCGAGATTGCAATGTAAACTCAGTGTTTCCCCTTTGTAACTTTTCGGTCTCACCGAGTTCCACTCGGTCTCACCGAAAGAGCAAATCGGTCCCACCGAGTTTGCCTGACCAACTCTCTGGTTAGCTAATTACCAAATTCGGTCTCACCGAGTTTGTGTAATCGGTCTCACCGAGATTACGTTATGCCCAAACCCTAACCATATCGGTCCTACCGAGTTGCATGTCAGTCCCACCGAAAATCTCTAACGGTCACTAGGTTTACATTTTCGGTCCGACCGAGTTTATTGATTCGGTCCCACCGAGATTGGAAAACTGTGTAACGGTTGGATTTTGTGTGGAGGCTATATATACCCCTCCACCTCCTTCTCATTCGATGAGAGAGCCATCAGAACACACACACCATTCCAACTCATATGTTCTGAGAGAGAACCACCTACTCATGTGTTGAGACCAAGACATTCCATTCCTACCATATGAATCTTGATCTCTAGCCTTCCCAAGTTGCTTTCCACTCAAATCTTCTTTCCACCAAATCCAAATCCTATGAGAGAGAGTTGAGTGTTGGGGAGACTATCATTTGAAGCACAAGAGCAAGGAGTTCATTACCTACACACCATTTGTTACTTCTTGGAGATTGGTGTCTCCTAGATTGGCTAGGTGTCACTTGGGAGCCTCCGACAAGATTGTGGAGTTGAACCAAGGAGTTTGTAAGGGCAAGGAGATCGCCTACTTCGTGAAGATCTACCGCTAGTGAGGCAAGTCCTGTGTGAGCGATGGCCATGGTGGGATAGACAAGGTTTCTTCTTCGTGGACCCTTTGTGGGTGGTTGCTTCTTCGTGGACCCTTCGTGGGTGGAGCCCTGTGTGGACTCGCGCAACCGTTACCCTTGGGTGGAGCCCTGTGTGGACTCGCGCAACCGTTACCCTTCGTGGGTTGAAGTCTCCATCAACGTGGATGTAGGATAGCACCACCTATCCGAACCACGGGAAAAACATCCGTGTCTCCAATTGCGTTTGATTTCTCCAAACCCTTCCCTTTACATTCTTGCAAGTTGCATGCTTTACATTCCGCTGCTCATATACTCTTTGCATGCTTGCTTGATATGTATTGTGTGTGTTGAAATTGTGCCTAAACTCCACTTAAACCGAGAAAGCTTAAAAATTGCAACTTTAGCATTAAGTGTCTAATCCCCCCCCTCTAGACACATCTACTTCTAGATCCTACAGTTTGTGCCGAGTAGAACCGTTGGGAAGACTTGGGGAAAGTCTTGTTGAACTTGCTGTAAAAAACAGAAACTTTAGCGCTCACGAGAACTGCTGTCATTTTTATTTGGAGAGTTCTATTTAGTTAATTCTTTTTGCAGATGATTAATAGATAAATTTCTCACGTCCAGCAATTTATTTTAGAATTTTTGGGGTTCCAGATCTTGCGCTAGCTACAGATTACTACAGACTGTTCTGTTTTTGAAAGATTCTGTTTTTCGTGTGTTGTTTGCTTATTTTGATGAATCTATGGTTAGTAAAATAGTTTATAATCCATAGAGAAGTTGGAATAAAGTAGGTTTAACACCAATATAAATAAAGAATGAGTTCATTACAGTACCTTGAAGTGGTCTTTTGTTTTCTTTTCTCTAACGGAGCTCACGAGATTTCTATTTGAGTTTTGTGTTGTGAAGTTTTCAAGTTTTGGGTGAATTATTGTGATGGATTATGGAACAAGGAGTGGCAAGAGCCTAAGCTTGGTGATGCCCATGGCACCCCCAAGATAATCCAAGGACACCAAAAAGTCAAAGCTTGGGGATGCCCCGGAAGGCATCCCCTCTTTCGTCCACTTCCATCGGTAATTTACTTGGAGCTATATTTTTATTCACCAACATGATATGTGTTTTGCTTGGAGCGTCTTGTATTATTTGTGTCTTTGTGTTTTAGTGTGCCACAATCATCCTTGATGTACACACCTTTGGAGAGAGCCATACATGAATTAGAATTTGATAGAATACACTATGTGCTTCACTTATATCTTTTGAGCTATGTAGTTTTTCTCTATGTGCTTCACTTATATCTTTTGAGCTATGTAGTTTTGCTCTATGTGCTTAACTTAGATCTTTTAAGAGCACGGTGGTGGATTTGTTTTAAAGAAACTATTGATCTCTCATGCTTCACTTAAATTATCTTGAGAGTCTTAATAGCATGGTAATTTGCTTAATAATAACATGCTTGGTATTCAAGATTTGTGAAACTTTCTTTTGAGTGCATTGAATACTAAGAAAAGATTGAAGCATGATAATTGTTTTGAGATATGGAGGTGATAATATTAGAGTCATGCTAGTTGAGTAGTTGTAAATTTAAAGGATACTTGTGTTAAAGTTTGTGATTCCCGTAGCATGCACGTATGGTGAACCGTTATGTGATGAAGTCGGAGCATGATTTATTTATTGATTGTCTTCCTTATGAGTGGCGGTCGGGGACGAGCGGTGGTCTTTTCCTACCAATCTATCCCCCTAGAAGCATGCGTGTAATACTTTGCTTTGATAACTTCTAGATTTTTGCAATAAGTAGATGAGTTCTCTATGACTAATGTTGAGTCCATGGATTATATGCACTTTTTCCCATCCTTCCACCATTGCTAGCCTCTCTAATACCGCGCACTTTTCGCCGGTATCATACACCTACCATATACCTTCCTCAACACAGCCACCATACCTACCTATCATGGCATTTCCATAGCCATTCCGAGATATATTGCCATGCAACTTTCCACCGTTCCGTTTATTACGGCACGCTCCATCATTGTCATATTGCTAGCATGATCATGTAGTTGACATCGTATTTGTGGCAAAGCCACTGTTCATAATTCTTTCATACATGTCACTCTTGATTCATTGCATATCCCAATACACCGCCGGAGGCATTCATATAGAGTCATATTTTGTTCTAAGTATCGAGTTGTAATTGTTAAGTTGTAAGAAAAATAAAAGTGTGATGATCATCATTTTTAGAGCATTGTCCCAAGTGAGGAAAGAATGATAGAGACTATGATTCCCCCATAAGTCGGGATGAGACTCCGGACGAAAAATAAAAAAAAGAGGCCATAAAAAAAGAGGCCATAAAAAAGAGAGAAAAAGAGAGAAGGGACAATGTTACTATCCTTTTACCATAGTTATGCTTCAAAGTAGCACCATGATCTTCATGATAGAGAGTCTCTCGTTATGTCACTTTCATATACTAGTGGGAATTTTTCATTATAGAACTTGGCTTGTATATTCCAATGATGGGCTTCCTCAAAATGCCCTAGGTCTTCGTGAGCAAGCGAGTTGGATGCACACCCACTTAGTTTCTTTTGATGAGCTTTCATATACTTATAGCTCTAGTGCATCCGTTGCATGGCAATCCCTACTCACTCACATTGATATCTATTGATGGGCATCTCCATAGCCCGTTGATACGCCTAGTTGATGTGAGAACTATCTTCCCCTCTTTTTGTCTTCTCCACAACCACCATTCTATTCCACATATAGTGCTATATCCATGGCTCACGCTCATGTATTGCGTGAAGATTGAAAAAGTTTTGGAAAAGTTAGAGTATGAAACAATTGCTTGGCTTGTCATCGGGGTTATTCATGATTTAAATACTTTGTGTGGTGAAGATAGAGCATAGCCAGACTATATGATTTTGTAGGGATAACTTTATTTGGCCATGTTATTTTGAGAAGACATAATTGCTTTGTTAGTATGCTTGAAGTATTATTATTTTTTATGTTAATATAAACTTTTGTCTTGAATCTTTCGAATCTGAATATTCATATCACAATTAAGAAGATTTGCATTGAAATTATGCCAAGTAGAACTCCGCATCAAAAATTTTCTTTTTATCATTTACCTACTCGAGGACGAGCAGGAATTAAGCTTGGGGATGCCTGATACATCTCCAACGTATCTACAATTTTTGATTGCTCCATGCTATATTAGCTACTGTTTTGGACTATATTGGGCTTTATTTTCCACTTTTATATTATTTTTGGGACTAACCTATTAACCGGAGGCCCAGCCCAGAATTGTTATTTTTTGCCTATTTCAGTGTTTCGAAGAAACGGAATATCAAATGGAGTCCAAACAGAATAAACCTTTCTGGAACGTGATTTTCTTCCCGAATATGACCCAGGAGACTTGGACCCTACGCCAAGGAAGCTTCGAGGTGGGCACGAGGTAGGGGGCGCGCCCTATACCCCCAGGCGCGCCCCCCACCCTCGTGGGCCCACCGAAGCTCCACCGACGTACTTCTTCCTCCTATATATACCTACGTACCCCCAAACGAACAGGGACGGAGCCAAAAACCTAATTCCACCGCCGCAACTTTCTGTATCCACGAGATCCCATCTTGGGGCCTGTTCCGGAGCTCCGCCGGAGAGGGCTGTCATCACGGAGGGCTTCTACATCATCATAGCCTCTCCAATGAAGTGTGAGTAGTTTACCTCAGACCTTCGGGTCCATAGTTATTAGCTAGATGGCTTCTTCTCTCTTTTTGGATCTCAATACAAAGTTCTCCCCCTCTCTCGTGGAGATCTGTTCGATGTAATCTTCTTCTTTTTGCGGTGTGTTTGTTGAGACCGATGAATTGTGGGTTTATGATCAAGTCTATCTATGAATAATATTTGAATATTCTCTGAATTCTTTTATGTATGATTGGTTATCTTTGCAAGTCTCTTCGAATTATCCGTTTGGTTTAGCCAACTAGATTGGTAGTTCTTGCCATGGGAGAAGTGCTTAGCTTTGGGTTCGATCTTGCGGTGTCCTTTCCCAGTGACAAAAGGGGCAGCAAGGCACATATTGTATCGTTGCCATCGAGGATAACAAGAAGGGGTTTATTTCATATTGCATGAATTTATCTCTCTACATCATGTCATCTTGCTTAAAGCGTTACTCTGTTTTTAACTTAATACTCTAGATGCATGCTGGATAGCGGTCGATGAGTGGAGTAATAGTAGTAGATGTAGAATCGTTTCGGTCTACTTGTCACGGACGTGATGCCTATATACATGATCATGCCTAGATATTCTCATAACTATGCTCAATTCTGTCAATTGCTCAACAGTAATTTGTTCACCCACCGTAGAATACTTATGCTCTTGAGAGAAGCCACTAGTGAAACCTATGGCCCCCGGGTTTATTCTCATCATATCAATCTCCATCACTTTAATCTTGCTTTGCTTTTTACTTTTACTTTTACTTTTCACTTTGCATCTCTATACCAAAAATACCAAAAATATTATATCTATCAGATCTCACTCTCGTAAGTGACCGTGAAGGGATTGACAACCCCTAATCGCGTTGGTAGCGAGTAGCTATCATTTTGTGCGGGTACAAGGGACTTGAGCGTGGCCTCCTACTGGATTGATACCTTGGTTCTCAAAAGCTGAGGGAAATACTTACGCTACTCTGCTGCATCATCCTTTCCTCTTTGGGGAAATCCAACGCAACCTCAAGAGGTAGCAGACATATCCCCTAAACCAACAGAAACAATATCCTTATTGTAGTTTATTCTAGCATTAACAGTATTCAAGAAGGGTCTACCAAATATAATGGGACAAAAGCTATCTTGTGGGGAACCAAGAACAAGAAAATCAGCAGGGTATTTAACTTCCCCACATAAGACTTCAACATCTCTAACAATCCCAATTGGTGAAATAGTATCTCTATTGGCAAGCTTAATGGTAACATCGATATCTTCTATCTCAGCAGGTGCAATATCATGCATAATTTCTTTGTATAAGGAATGAGGTATTACACTTGCACTAGCACCCATATCACATAAGCCATGATAGCAATGATCTCCTATTTTAATAGAAATAACAGGCATGCCTACAACAGATCTATGTTTATTTTTAGTATCAGGTCTAGCAATTCTAGCAGTCTCATCATAGAAGTAACTAACATGCCCATCAATATTATCGGCCAAGAGATCTTTAACCATAGCAATATTAGGTTCAGCTTTAACTTGCTCAGGGGGTTTGTGTGTCCTTATATTACTTTTGTTGACTATAGTTGAAACTTTAGCATGATCCTTTATTCTAATAGGGAAAGGAGGTTTCTCAACATAAGCAGTAGGAACAATAGGATCATTATAAGTGATAGTCTTTTCTTCAACTTTAATAGGTGCAACTACTTTTACTTCAATGGGAGGATTATATTTAAACCACTTCTCCTTAGGGAGATGAAAGAACATGCGGTGCCCCCATGTTTGGTTTTGGTAATTGATGACAATCTCGATGGACTAATGGTTGCCTTGAGTTATATTTGAAGGTTTTGTCCATAGGCTTTTCTTGGAGTACATGTGTTGGTTTCAAGGAGAGTTTGTGTCGACCAAGGTGCTATTCAAGGAATTATCCAAAATTGGTCATGTGAGTGTTGAGCTTATTGCAAGCATGTCTTGAAGAACAAGATTATGTGATCATTCATGTCTACCTTCAAGACATCATCCAAATGAAAAGAATTGGAAAGATTCAAGGTTGATCAAGATTAAGTCAAGAATGAATCAAGTTGATCAACACACAAAGCATACAAGATGTACTGAGGGGTCAAGTGATCCCATGGTATGGTAAGCATTGTCCATTACGTTTTGTTTGCTAACCCATGGTTTTCGTGAGAGTTCTTTGTGGGGTTAGGTTGCGATGTGCAAGTTCAAGTGGAGCATCATGAAGAGATCAAATGCTTGAAGCTTGCCGTCCATTATGGTAACAATGGATTTATGAAGATGTGCCGAAGAGTGGCTCACCCATGGTGGAATATGGGGGAGCAATCAACTAGTCTTCATCGAGCCAACACAATCAAGAAAGGTGGTCCAACTTGAGGGAGTCAAGATCATCATCATCTAGCTCAAGTGGACTATGTGTAAGACAAAGGTTTGCCCCTGATAGGTTTTCTATTTTACCGGTCTCATAGTGGTAGTTAGGAGACCGGGTTATAGGATCGATTGTCGTACTATCAAGGGGGGCTCTTGATGAGTAGCTTGATCGTATTGTTCGTAGAGAGCTCAAACCATTGCATCCTTGCATCATCTTTCTTGGTTCTTGTTTGGTTCTCTTTGAGATTTTTGGAGCTTATGTTCATCTTGATGACAAGCTCGAGTTCATCAAAAGGGAGTTCACTTGCATCTTCTATGATGTTTTTTATGTTGTGGGTTATGCCCGTTCTTCGCTGTTGGAGGTTTCACTCCTCCATTTGTTAGGCATACCTCCCCTACCTCTTCTTTCTATAACCAGTCGCTGTTTTGATGCTACTCGTCGTCTTGTATCCAACAAGCTTGAGTTTGCTCAATTCAGAACTCATTTTCAGAAGTTTTGGCAGTTCTGGGTTTTCCTTGGAGTATATTTGTTTTCATGGAAGTGGCATATGTTTGGTGCCAACAGTAGTACCGCGGGGACAGAGCGGCAGTACCATGTATCGCCACAAGCGGTAGTACCGCTGTCTCACAATGGTAGTACCGCCCATCGCCATAAGCGGTAGTACGGCTCTGGTTCCGCGCTGGTACCGCCTCGACTCGAGACGTGGTTTTCTCGTGTCGGGTTCAGCGGCAGTAGTAGCGGCAGTAGGAGCGGTAGTGCCGTTCGTGTGTGGTAGTACCGCTGGGCCAAGCGGCAGTACCGCCGCTGCCAACGGTCCCAGTGGTAGTGCAGCTCATAAGGCTCTGCCTTGCCCTCTGTTTTGCTCCGCTCTCTGTGTTCTACCGCCTGGGCGGTAGTACCACTCCCCTGAGCGGTAGTACCGCTCACGCGCGGAGTGAGCACATAACGGTTGGATTCAGGAGCTCCTCATAAAGGGGGTCTTCTTCCCCATTGAGCCTTATCCTTTGAGCTCGTGTTCTTCGCCCATTGTTGACCTTCTTCGAGCTTGCTAACTCTCAATCCCTCCATGGATTCTTGCTAGTTTTTGAGGGAAAAGAGAGAGGAGATCTAGATCCACATTTCCACCAACCACTTTCTCGTCTATGTGAGGGGAACCCCTTGGATCTAGATCTTGGAGTTCTTGGTGTTCTCTTTTTTGTTCTTCCTCTCATTTTCCTCCCTAGCATTAGTTGCTTCGGTGGGATTTGAGAGAGAAGGACTTGGGCACTCCGTGTGCCCTTGCCATTGCATTTGGTGCATCGGTTTGAGTTCTCCACGGTGATACGTGGAAGTTACAAGTTGAGAAGCTTATTACTCTTGGGTGCTTGGTGCCCTTGAGCTTGTTCCTCTTGGGTGCTTGGGCGCCCTAGACGGTTGGTGGTGTTTGGAGCTCAATCATTGTGGTGTAAAGCTCCGGGCAAGCGTTGGGGTCTCCAATTAGGTTGTGAAGATCACCCCGAGCAATTTGACGGGTTTCGGTGACCGCCCCCAAGGGTTTCCAAAGTTTACGGGTTCGGTAACCTCCCCCAAGGGTTGCCATTTGTACGGGTTCGGTGACCTCCCTCAAGGGTCCCTTAGTGGAATCACGACATCTTGCATTGTGCGAGGGCGTGAGGAGATTACGGTGGCCCTAGTGGCTTCTTGGGGAGCATTGTGCCTCCACACCGCTCCAAACGGAGATTAGCATCCGCAAGAAGTATCGAGCATGGAGCGATTACTAAGAGAAAGCCGAGCATAAATTTTTTGAATAATCATTTCTCTTGAGAGCTCATGATTGGGGCATGAATATAACATTGACTTAAGCCTCCCCCAAGATTGAGCGATGCTTCCTCCTTCGCGAGGCCAAAAATTATATATATAATTACGATCACGATGAACAAGATGCATAGGATAAAGCTTCTGGTGAAATTCCAATTTCAATCGCTTATAGTCCCATGATCCCATATCATCACATAGCCTATACCATGTCAATGCATCTCCCTTCAAAGATAAAGGGAAGACCTTCTTCTTGATAACATCATCGGGCATACCTGCAAGCTTGAATAATCCACAAACTTCATCCACATAGATTAAGTGTAAATCGGGATGCAATGTTCCATCTCCTGCAAAAGGATTAGCTAGCAGTTTCTCTACCATACCCGAAGGAACTTCAAAGTAAACATTTTTAGTTGGTTCAGTAGGTTGAGGAGCAACTCTTTGCTCTACTGGTCGGAGTGAAGATACCCCAAACAAGCCCCTCAAAGGATTATGTTCCATAGTAACAAGTGAGAGTAAATTTCAGCACACTATATAAATTTTTCTTACCAAATTCCATCTACAAAAGGCGCTTCACTCCCCGGCAACGGTGCCAGAAAAGAGTCTTGATGACCCACAAGTGTAGGGGATCTATCATAGCATTTTCGGTAAGTAAGAGTGTCGAACCCAATGAGGAGCAGGAGGAAATGATAAGCGGTTTTCAGCAAGGTATTCTCTGCAAGCACTGAAATTATCGGTAAGAGATAGTTTTGTGATAAGGTAATTTGTAACGAGTAGCAAGTAATAAAAGTAAATAAGGTGCAGCAAGATGGCCCAATCCTTTTTGTAGCAAAGGACAAGCCTGGACAAACTCTTATATGAAGGAAAGCGCTCCCGAGGACACATGGGAATTATCGTCAAGCTAGTTTTCATCACGTCCATATGATTCACGTTCGGTACTTTGATAATTTGATATATGGGTGGACCGGTGCTTGGGTACTGTCCTTACTTGGACAAGCATCCCACTTATGATTAACCCCCATTGCAAGCATCCGCAACTACAACAGAAGTATTAAGGTAAACCTAACCATAGCATGAAACATATGGATCCAAATCAGCCCCTTACGAAGCAACGCATAAACTAGGGTTTAAGCTTCTGTCACTCTAGCAACCCATCATCTACTTATTACTTCCCAATGCCTCCCTCTAGGCCCAAACAATGGTGAAGTGTCATGTAGTCGACGTTCACATGACACCACTAGAGGGATAACAACATACATCTCATCAAAATATCGAACGAATACCAAATTCACATGACTACTAATAGCAAGACTTCTCCCATGTCCTCAGGAACAAACGTAACTACTCACAAAGCACATTCATGTTCATAATCAGAGGGGTATTAATATGCATAATGGATCTGAACATATAATCTTCCACCAAGTAAACCAACTAGCATCAACTAAAAGGAGTAATCAACACTACTAGCAACCCACAGGTACCAATCTGAGATTTGGATACAAAGATTGGATACAAAAGATGAACTAGGGTTTGAGATGATATGGTGCTGGTAAAGATGTTGATGGAGATTGACCCCCTCCTGATGAGAGGATCGTTGGTGATGACGATGGTGAGGATTTCCCCCTCCCGGAGGGAAGTTTCCCCGGCAGAACAGCTCCGCCGGAGCCCTAGATTGGTTCCGCCAAGGTTCCGCCTCGTGGCGGCGGAGTTTCGTCCCGTAAGCTTGCTTTTGATTTTTTTTCTCGGACGAAAGACCTCATATAGCAGAAGATGGACATCGGAGGGCCACCAGGGGCCCACGAGGCAGGGGGCGCCCAGGGGGGTAGGGCGCGCCCCCACCCTCGTGGCTAGGGTGTGGGCCCCCTCCGCTATTTTCTTCGCTCAGTATTTTTTTATTTCCAAAAATAACTTCCGTGGAGTTTCAGGACTTTTGGAGTTGTGCAGAATAGGTCTCTAATATTTGCTCCTTTTCCAGCCCAGAATTCCAGCTGTCGGCATTCTCCCTCTTTATGTAAACCTTGTAAAATAAGAGAGAATAGGCATAAGTATTGTGACATAATGTGTAATAACAACCCATAATGCAATAAATATTGATATAAAAGCATGATGCAAAATGGACGTATGAATGAGTATAATAAAAACTATCATAAAAAGTGCATTGAATACTATGAGAAGTTTGATACTTGATAATTGTTTTGAGATATGAGGATGGTGATATTAAAGTTGTGCTAGTTGAGTAGTTGTGAATTTGAGAAATACTTGTGTTGAAGTCTACAAGTCCCGTAGCATGCACGTATGGTAACCATTGTGTAACAAATTTGAAACAGGAGGTGCTCTTTGATTGTCTTCCTTATGAGTGGCGGTCGAGGATAAGCGATGGTATTTTCCTACCAATCTATCCCCCTAGGAGCATGCGCGTAATGCTTGGTTTTTGATGACTTGTAGATTTTTGCAATAAGTATGTGAGTTCTTTATGACTAATGTTGAGTCCATGGATTATACGCACTCTCACCCTTCCATCATTGCTAGCCTCTTCGGTACCGTGCATTGCCCTTTCTCACCTTGAGAGTTGGTGCAAACTTCGTCGGTGGATCCAAACCCCGTTATATGATAGGCTCTATCACACATAAACCTCCTTATATCTTCCTCAAAACAGCCATCATACCTACCTATTATGGCATTTCCATAGCCATTCCGAGATATATTGTGATGCAACTTTCCACCGTTTCATCTATGACACGCTTCATCATTGTCATATTGCTTTGCATGATCATGTAGTTGACATCATATTTCTAGCAAAGCCACCATGCATAATTTATCATACATGTCACTCTTGATTCATTGCCCTTCCCGGTACTCCGCCGGAGCCATTCATATAGAGTCATATTTTGTTCTAGTATCGAGTTGTAATCATTGAGTTGTAAATAGATAGAAGTGTGATGATCATCATTAATACAACATTGTCCCAAATAAAAAAAGAAATGCCCAAAAAAGAATATATGTATATATATATAAAGAAATAAAAAGGGACAATGCTACTATCCTCTTTTTCCACACTTGTGCTTCAAAGTAGCACCATGGTCTTTATGATAGAGTATCTTGTTTTGTCACTTTCATATACTAGTGGGAATTTTTCATTATATAACTTGGCTTGTATATTCCAACAATGGGCTTCCTCAAATGCCCTAGGTCTTCGTGAGCAAGCAAGTTGGATGCACACCCACTTAGTTTCTTTTGTTGAGCTTTCATACATTTATAGCTCTAGTGCATCCGTTGCATGGCAATCCCTACTCCTTGCATTGACATCAATTGATGGGCATCTCCCTAGCCCATTGATTAGACGCGTCGATGTGAGACTTTCTCCTTTTTTGTCTTCTCCACATAACCCCCATCATTATATTCTATTCCACCCATGGTGCTATATCCATGGCTCACGCTCATGTATTGCGTGAAAGTTGAAAAAAGTTTGAGATTACTAAATTATGAAACAATTGCTTGGCTTGTCATCGGGGTTGTGCATGATGAGAGCATTCTTGTGTGACGAAAATGGAGCATGACCAAACTATATGATTTTGTAGGGATGAACTTTCTTTGGCCATGTTATTTTGAGAAGACATGCTTTCTTAGTTAGTATGCCTGAAGTATTATTATTTTTATGTCAATATTAAACTTTTGTATTGAATCTCTCGGATCTGAATATTCATGCCACAATAAAGAAAATTACATTGATAATTATGCTAGGTAGCATTCCACATCAAAAATTCTGTTTTTATCATTTACCTACTCGAGGACGAGCATGAATTAAGCTTGAGGATGCTTGATATGTCTCCAACGTATCTATAATTTTTGATTGTTCCATGCTATTATATTATCTGTTTTGGATGTTTAATGGGCTTTATTATACACTTTTATATTATTTTTGGGACTAACCTACTAACCCAAGGCCCAGTGCAAATTGCTGTTTTTTGCCTATTTCAGTGTTTCGTAGAAAAGGAATATAAAACGGAATCCAAACGGAATGAAACCTTCTGGAGAGTTATTTTTGGAACAAACGTGATCCAGGGGACTTGGAGTAGATGTCAAGAAAGAAACGAGGCGGCCACGAGGCAGGGAGGCGCGCCTGCCCCCCTGCACGCGCCCCCACCCTCGTGGGCCCCTCGCGGCTCCACCGACCTACTTCTTCCTCCATATACCCCGGAAACATCCAGGAGCACCATGAAACCCTATTTCCACCGCCGCAACCTTCTGTACCCAAGAGATCCCATCTTGGGGCCTTTTCCGGAGCTCCGCCGGAGGGGGAATTGATCACAGAGGGCTTCTACATCAACACCATAGCCTCTTCGATGATGTGTGAGTAGTTTACCACAGACCTTCGGGTCCATAGTTATTAGCTAGATGGCTTCTTCTCTCTCTTTGGATGTCAATACAATGTTCTCCTCGATCTTCTTGGAGATCTATTCGATGTAACTCTTTTTGCGGTGTGTTTGTCGAGATCCGATGAATTGTGGGTTTATGATCAAGTTTATCTATGAACAATATTTGATTCTTCTCTGAAATCTTTTATGTATGATTGGTTATCTTTGCAAGTCTCTTTGAATTATCAGTTTGGTTTGGCCTACTAGATTGATCTTTCTTGCAATGGGAGAAGTGCTTAGCTTTGGGTTCAATCTTGCGGTGTCCTTTCCCAGTGACAGCAGGGGCAGCAAGGCACATATTGTATTGTTCCCATCGAGGATAAAAAGACGGGGTTTATATCATATTGCTTGAATTTATCCCTCTACATCATGTCATCTTGCCTAATGCGTTACTCTGTTCTTATGAACTTAATACTCTAGATGCATGCTGGATAGCGGTTGATGTGTGGAGTAATAGTAGTAGATGCAGAATCGTTTCGGTCTACTTGTCGCGGACGTGATGCCTATATACATGATCATGCCTAGATATTCTCATAATTAGCACTTTTCTATCAATTGCTCGATAGTAATTTGTTCACTCACCGTAATACTTATGCTATCTTGAGAGAAGCCACTAGTGAAACCTATGGCCCCCGGGTCTATCTTTTATCATATAAGTTTCCCATCTATTTTGCAATCTTTATTTTTCTATCTATATCATAAAACTACCAAAAATATTTATCTTATTATCTCTATCAGATCTCACTCTCGTAAGTGACCGTGAAGGGATTGACAACCCCTTTATCGCGTTGGTTGCGAGGTTCTTATTTGTTTGTGTAGGTATGAGGGACTTGTGTGTAGTCTACTACTGGATTGATACCTTGGTTCTCAAAAACTGAGGGAAATAGTTATGCTACTTTGCAGCATCACCCTTTCATCTTCAAGGGAAAACCAACGCAGTGCTCAAGAGGTATCAAGGCCGATGGAGGAAGTTCCAGCCCCATCGAGGAAGTACCAGCCTCTTCCTCTCTATGACGATCCATGCGTATCTCCTCGTGATGCAGAACGAGCGGGGGTGGATTACTTCTGTCTTCCCCTACTCGTTAAAAATGAACTCGATCGTTCTGAACCGCATGTAGTCCATGTAGGGTAGTGGAGAAGTTTCGAAAAGTTATCCTGAACCATCGACGACCAACTCGAAATAGCCAAACGTGAAGGTCTGCCCCCATGAATTTTACGGTGCCTTCTGGATCCGTGCCCCGTGTTAGATCTCTGACCATCGTCGCCCCTACCCGGAGTGCCAGCTGATGATATGAGTTCCCGTCAAATCCCTAGGTAGGGTTCCTAGCAGGGTCGGAAGAACCGGGACAGAGCCCGCACACACAATTTACCCAGGTTCAGGCTCTGGAGAGTAATAACCGACATCCTACATTTTCTTGTTCCTCATGGTGATAGGTTCATCGTGCGAGGGACTGGAATGAGGATGAAGATTGCTACCGAGAGTTGTTCTTCTCTAGATGAGATTATATTTGATACCCTAGGGGCTCCCTAACCTTTCCTTATATAGGCCGGATAGCTAGGTTAGGGTTTTACAAGGGGACATACGATCTAGGTCGCCTCCCTTCTTGTCTTGAGGAGCAAGTTGGCACAAGGTCAGTTCCGTCCTTGTTGGACCCCTCCGGGCTCTGACCCACTCCCTCAAGTTGGCTCTGGATGCGGTCGATTTTGATCTGGTCTCGATGCGTTGTCTCGCCTACCAATTTCCTCTCGATGCGATTGGTCTTATTTGGTTTCTGATTGAGACATTGCATCGAGCAAGCGACCTGGGAGGCTCGGAGTCGCGGATGCGCCAGCGGCCCAGAGCCATGTGTGGCTTAGCGCCCATAAAGAAATATATATAGCCTATGTAAAAATTTGGGGGCCCCAAAATTTACGGGCCTTATACGGGCCGCACAATCTACACACCTATGGGCCCCACCCTACTAGTGAGGTACCCAGTTGTGGAGACGGACATTTGAGGGGTGATCGAACATTGTTTGTGCACATGTCCAAATACGTCCGTGAATGCTTGAGAGTCCGGATTAGGTATATCCGGCTGTAGACGCCCTCGCACTGGCCATCATTGAACATAGTGCGCCCAACTAGCGGCACCGGCCACGTCTTCTTTTATTCGCCATGAACATGGTTACTGTAGCAGCGCGGTCCGAGCGCCCCATCTTCCCTCCTCTCGCCTCCGCCATGGCCTCCTCCCCTCTCCTGTCTCCTCCTCTCCTCCTCTCGCCTCCGCCATCGCCTCCTCCCCTCCCCTCTCTCTCTCTCCCGTCTCCTCCCTTTCAACCCTACCCACCTCCCCTCTGGATCAAGTGCAGGCCGGCCAGTGCGCGCAGGCGGCAGCGCTCCACTCGTGGACACCCATCTCTCTCCCCCGCAGACGAACCCCGCCGCAGGAGGCCCGTCCCGAGCTCGCCTCGCCGCTCCTCCAGTGACCCTCGTTGCGCCTGGATCCGGGCGGAGGAGCCCTCTCATGGCGCCGGCGGCTCTAGAGATGAGGACTGCCCAGAGGAAGAGGAGCAGCATCTCTCCCCTTCGCCATCTCCAGCTGCCGCCACCATCTCTCCCCTCTGCCCTCTCCAGCTGCCTTCCTCACGAGCCTTATCTTCGAGCCGTCATCCTTGCCTTCGACTCGTCCGCAGCTGACGTAGCCGAGAGGGGGGCCGATGAGCTTGGCCACCGTGTGCTGCTCCATGAACTCGCTCATGTCCAGCTGGACCATTGCCTCCTCTAAGCCGTAGTAGCTGGTTGCCAGCGCCTTGGCCAGCTCCGACTTGCCCACGCCCGTCGGGCTGGCGAAATTGAAGCTGGCCACCGGCCGGTTGGGGTTCCTGAGCCCAACGCGCGCACGGCGGATGGCGCGGCCTATGGCCCTGACGGCCTCGTCCTGGCCGGTGACGCGCCCGTGCAGGGTCTCCTCCATCTTGAACGACTGGTTGGACTCGTCCACGGAGACCTTCTCCACGGGGACGCTGGTCCGCGATGCGACGATGTGCTGGATGTCCGCCTTCGTCACCATTGGGCCAGCCGACGCTCCCGACTCCACCTCTGCCTTGCTCACCTCATTGCTCTTGTCCACCAGCGACATGATCTTGATTTTGAGCTCCAGCCTTTGGCTGCGAAGCTCTCCGGCCTATAACCATTCAGATAATTAGCGTCCTCCTATAAGGTGTGCATTTCAGGTTGACCTGTAGACGAGAAGATTACCGTCTCAAATTGCTGGGAGCGGATGTCGTCGTTCTTCTGTCTGGTGATTTCCTTGAGCTTCTTGGCGAGGTCTTTAGCTTCCTTAGGTAGCTGTCAGCATAGTTCAAAATTCAGATTCAGACATCTTGTAAATTCAGATTCAGACATTTTGGAAAATATTTAGGTGCATCACCATTCGAAAACATCTGTAGTACCTTGGCATGGCGTAGCCTGACAAGAGATCCCGCCTCATCAACCAGGTCGATTGCTTTGTCTGGGAGGAAACGATCACTGCGAACAAAATAGACCGTTAGAAAACTTCATTGTACGCTGGGAACTACTCCTATCCAACACTGAAATTTGCAAGCGAATCTGACCTACTACTCAGTATGTGATAGTACAGGTGCTCCATATGCAACACTGATGGTGTTTTCCATACTGCAGAATACATGCTTGCACAATATATTGTAGTTATCATAAGTTTCTGTAAATTTGTGCTTACCCCGTTTATTTATTAATATGATACACATGCATTCAACTTAATCTACCCGTGACTCTGTATTTTTTTTCCTGCGCACTACTCTGATAAAGCTTCTCTATTGTTTTGGTTTTGCGTTTTGCTTTCTTTTTCTGAAAATTAGTAGTTGGAACTGTCGAAACTGGGTGCTTTTTGCAGCTCTCTTTCCTACTTCTAGCGCTGAAATTACGCCTTACTAACTGGCGTACATGTTCCTTGTATATAACTGACTTTTCTGTTTCCTGAGGACAAGAGCACCATACAGAAAATTGGTAGTTGTTGTCTTTCATGATAAGGCATGTACACATTCATAAGCTCGTGTGTTTGTGCGGTCAGGTTGGCTGCCTATATGTTTTGGGGTTCGCCTGCTCGCTGTATTGACAACCATAGGAAAATATAGCAAGAGTAAAATTAGGCTTGTTGTTTGAGATGGTTCCTTTACACGATAAATAAATTGGAGTGATTTCAAACTCTTAAGGCCCTTGACCGGTTAGAGAAAGACGGGTTGAACTGAATTCTGGATATGTAGTGTTATCTAATCTTGTGGTGCTTTTAACTTTGATCTTGCAACTGAACCTGCAGACTACTTATTTTTTTGGATGTGTAAACCTGAATGTTGGAAACTAAATTTGTCGCCCTGGGTTCAGTGGTATTCAAGTGCGACAGGACCATATTGTGACCATATTATGACAGGGTCATAAACATGAAAGCATGAAACTAACTGTGTTCCCTGGGTGGTCCTATACATTGAGATTAGCTATCTTGAGCATCACTCTTTATTTCGGCGCAAGAGGACCATACAGTGACATGAAGTTTTATCTTTGCTCCTGGGCATACTGCTACTTTGTTGATATATCTGAAGCCGTCTGAACCTGGTTCTTTTCAGGCATATTTTTTTATATTTATCAATGCATTGTACATAGTGAAATTGTCCCTAATTATTCTCTGTTGTAGTGCAATGTTTTTTGTTTAGTTTGGATAGACAGTATTATCTTTAGTATTAACTATGTTCCCTGGGTGGTCCTCCCCGAGTGTTTCTTGCTCGATTGGCCACTTCAGGCTTCACATATGTGTGTGTTGCAAGCTCTCAGGTTTGGAGAATAATTGTAGGATTAGGTAATTTGAGAGACTAATTATGAGCGTTAAAAAGGTCACACAGTCGGCAACAGTGGTTATATCAGCTCGAAAAAAGCAGTGTTGCTTGACGTTGATGGCTTGACCTTTCGGGCCTCTCTCCTTGGGCTCCTGATTTCTCAGCCAGGATCATCTTGCCAGTGTGTTTCACCCTCCCATTTCTGATATCATTGAATAATTTACAAATGGGATATCTCTTATTCGGGATTAAAGTTTTGATGGTTAGATTGATTGCTTCGTTTCATATATAATTTCCCTGTAGGCTTCTAATGTATTCAGATGACATACCTATTGTCCATACTAGGGCTTTAAATGCATCTGCTCCTATAATTGGTCATTCAGTTAGTATTACATGAAAAGAAACAGTCCAGCTTAATTCCCTCATTTGGTTGGGTATGCGTCTCATTTATATACTCACACAGTGGTTTATTTGAATGTTTGTTCTCCACTCACTGCCTTGTGCCTTAGATAGCTGCAGATGAGGATGTATGAACAATTTGGCCAGGAACTCAATCAGACCATTCGACTGAAGCTGAAGGTATACTTTGGCTGCTTTTCCTGTCCTTTTTGTTCGTCTTTTCGTGTGTGTGTAGCATTTTCTCACGCCTTTTTTCCTTTAGAGCCTTAAATTTAAACATATGTAGCCGGTTTGTGAGTAATGAATTGGCAATATTTTAATCTATATTGACTCTCATTCTCTATTTTCAAGGGGCATTGCAAAGATACAGAGGGATTGCCTTTCATTCAGAACCTGGTTAGCTAAAAGTCACGCGGAGAGTAATGGAAGGCCCTGTGGATTGTGTTAGCTGGTTTTCTGATTCGTGTTTAGCTCATGGATTCTCATTTATCATGCAGGTCGTTGTGGCCATGCGAAAGATATCCACACAGTTAGATTTCTATTTTAACTAATCCCCGTTCAGCCTCTCAGTCATGTTCAAGTCTTAATATTATTTCCCCTATTTTTACAGCAGGTGATGGCATAATTTAATGAATGGCATTATGGTAGGACGCATGTGGTATTTGATTACAATGGTGTCTCACGGGGTTACAAAAGTTGTGTTCTTACACATTTGAGATGAAAGAAATTCAATTTTTTTGCGGGTATTCAAAATAGGTAAGCCAATAAATCATGTTTCTTCTTTGCTGCTCTAGCTGTCATGTGCCACATAGTTATTTCCGTCCCACATGCTCCTGGTTGCCTATTTAGATTCTGTTCATGAGCTATGTTATTTTGTATCTATAACCTTGATAAAATTTAAGAAGGCATGTCTTGTGGTTCCTCCTCCTTTTCTCGACATTGGGCCGCTGCCGTCATTTTGTCAAGTAGCTAATTGTTTCTTTCCATGGTTGTGATGTCAAGGATCATGGAGACCAAGGTCACCACATCCTGATATCCTGGTGCATGTAGAATATATATATATTCATGTCTATGTTGCTCTGATGAAGTCGTTGCTGGATTAATTACAATGTGTGTTTTGTTAGAGCAGGAGGCTGGAAGGGATCTTAAAATATGGTGAGAGTTTTCTTCAATCATACCAAAATTCATTAAAAAAATAGCTACAGTTGTTGGCCTGCTTTAGGTGCGAAGCTGAGATCTTTCAGGAAGTGGGCGCTGGAGCAAGTAGTGAACTACTTAAGTAATCATTTACGAATTCTGTTTACCATCCCGGCAGAGATATTGGATGAGTTCGGTCATCCCTTACTTTAGTTAGAGCAATCCAGTCTTTTTTGTGTATCAGTGCTAGCTTCGTATTGCAATAATCCCTTATAGGGTTTTAATTTTGAGTAATCGTGTTCTTATTCTGTTTTTCAGGAAGGTACAAAGGCTAAGGTGAAGAATGATTGTAGTAAGGAAGTTCAACCTGGGAGAGGTCCCCATAACTACTCAAATATACACTTATTGAAAAAATGCAAATATTTTCAACACGAACATGGTTTTAAACGGGTCTTTGCGCCATTTGGCGCAACTGGTCATCTAGTTCAATCAAAAGACCAGAGAGCTTTGCTTCTGCTTCAATTTATGAATCCCATACATGTGACGTACTGTTCCGTTCCCTTTCGGGTCTTCACTCAATCACTCTACATGTGTCGAACTGCTACAGGCCGCATCCCAGCTGCTCTGCTTGACGACTTCTAACCATCGATTCTACAAGCTTTTCAGTCAACAATCTCCGTTCAGCACTCGCGATAGAAAACGGAGAATCTCTCTCCAGACACTCGCCCAGTTGGTCCACGTGGGGTCGCAGTCCTCGGTGGAGGCAGGTGAGTGGGCGGCACGTTCGCTGCGTCACCCACGCGTGCATCCCGAAGCCTTTCTCGACAGGTGTTGCTCATCATACGGCAATGATTGACACTTGTCCGGGCATCTCCGTGCGGAAATTTTTTGGAGGCCACTTTGCCCGACTTCAAAGGGATCACGAGAATCCTTCCCTTTCCTCAAAGCAAAACCTGGGAACCCACAAAGTCTTTCGAGCATCGATGCCAGCAATCTATGGCTGCCATTGGTGCATCTCACCTTGGTATCATGTGGGCTCGCCGACCAATGGCAGGCAGCTCCGGAGCACAAGGACGAGGATATGATATGCCCTCTACGGCTCCACCGTCCTGCGCGGGCGTGGTGATCATGGACACGGTCTGTGCAACGTGCGTGCATGATGGAGGCAACGGCAATGCAAATGCATGCATCTCAGTGTCCGCAATGAGTATATAGGATTGTAGTTCACTTTCGTTCTGGTTTTTTCAAACTCTCGGCCTAAATTTGATTAGAATTTTGACAGACAACATACGAGTTATATGTCAAAAAATCATGGAATTCGTAGTTGAAAAAAGTTTACAATGGTATATTTTTCATATAGTGCAGACTTTATATTAGTTATATTTTGGGTCAAAGTTAGACTCAGTGGGGAAGTGATTATGCTTTGCAGTGACGTTGCTACATAATCTATTTAATTTTCTGTGTCGACACTCGTAAGTTTCAGTCAAACTTTTAAAACTTTATAAATAAGGACCATTTGCTCAGTCCTAGATCACACACATTTTCTTTCCTCCTCTGCAAGAAAAGATCCTAGGCTTTCCTCCTCCTCCCGTCAGCGCTGTCGCGGTCCGCCTCATCTCCGATGGCGTTTGGGTCATGGAGGTGCGGAGGACCTCGGCCCCCTGCCGGCGGGAGGGACCCCTTTCTCGTTCTTATGAGGTTCAATGTCTTGGTTGGAGTTGTGTGGCAGCGGCGATATCTTTTAGTAGGAATAATGTCTCCCAAGTTCTATCCCGGTCCCGATGACGTGTCTAGCTTCGTTGGAGGGCTTGTGGAGGTGTGTTTTTATCGGATCTCGTGGGATTTGGTCGGTGTTGATCTTTGCTGGATTTTTTTGGATCTAGTCTTTGTTTGTCTTTGCTTGGGTGTTTACATATTTGATTTTTCTGATCTACGACTTTCTTTATGACGATAGTTGCTGCTCTGGTGTGTTGGTTTTATGGGGCCTTAGCACGACGACTTCTCAATTGTGTACTACAACAAGGTTTGCCCAGCTCCGACAAGGGAGAGGCGATGACGGCCGCGTGCCTTCGGCTCGCTGCTTGTAGTCGTCGCTAGATGATCCATGGACCTGGTTCAAATGTTTTTATAGGAATTTTGGACACTTGAAATTCCTAGGAGCTTCTCATATGTGGGTTGTGTGATTTTTAGGGTCGAACATATAATTTTTTTTGTTGAGGTACCTTTGTATTATGTTTCACTGAAAATTTTGCATCCACTCTAATCGTTTTGAAATATATTTTTCCTATTTTTTTATGGAGCATTAACACACTTGTGAAAACAAAGTCATGTAGGATGGAATGGGCATGACATTGTAATTCCATGATTTTAGAATCTTAAGATTACCAGAGGGAGATGGGGAGGAGAGGGGAGGGGGACTCGAGGATATTTGTGCAATTTTGTACTTTGATCATCCTGGATTTGAACAGTGGCATCTCACACTAATATAAGATGGTTGCATTAGCACATACTCCCAACCTTATTAAGAAATAAAATAAAACTCTCGTCATAGCCTTTACCCCTATGAAATGATGTCGAGCTGACAGGTGCTACTAAAATGGAAAGAAACACTGAATGGCGCCATTGATGTATATAGAAATTAGCGTACTGATATCATAGTTAAGTTGTATCGGGCACGCGATCTGGTACGCACGGCCTTTGAAGGGAAAGGTAAGCGCATGCCAAGATTACAATACGAGGTAAGCTGGTTGGAATGTCGACATCTCCCATGTTAACTAGAATAAAACCTTCCAAGTGGCCAAAGGGCACTTTTGATAGAAAAGAAGTGGCCTCTAATTGGTACCCGTCCCGTAGTATTTCACATTTGTTTGGTACTTGCCTACGTGGCCTTGGTCACAGTCTTTATTCAGGTGGGCTGTCAGTTTTGATTTGGTCGCTCTAGCTATGTAAAAATGGTATGGTGTTTAAGAGCATCTCCGAAAACCTGTAAAAGACCTCCCGCATCCGTTTGCGGACAGGGGGCATCAGTCCACAGACATGGATACGGGAGGTCGACATCTAACACTAGCTGCATACATTTCAAATTTTTTCAATAAACCGGATGAAATTCATGCTAACACGACTGAATTTCGTACAAATATAACGAATTTCATACAAACACGATGGATTTAACTACATTTCGGACAGTTAAAACAAAAACAAAGACCCACCGCTAAACCTATCTATGGCGGCGGCGCCCGGCGTCCAAGCCCGTGTCGTCCTCCTTCCGCCGTCTCCATGAGCACCGACGATAAGAGCGATGAAGTGAAGGTGCGATCTTCGGCAAGGAAGAGTAGAACATGGGAGACGAACCACGCCACATGGGACACCAGGCCCTGCCGCCTCCCGTCGCCTACTCATCCTCGGAGGAGTCCACACCTTGTCCGTCGCCAGTGGACGTGAGGTCCACGAGGGAAATGATGGCGCCTTGGTTGTCGTCATCCCACCGAGCCGGCTGATGGTTCGTCGACGGCGCGTAGGAGGCGCAGCTGGCTATGATATCCTCCGTGATTGTTTGCAGCTGCGCCTCCGCGGCTACCGCTTCCTGCTGAGCGACGGCTTGAGCGCTGACGACATAGTAGATAGCACACTGCTCCGTAACAAAATTTGGGTTCACCGCAACCATGGCTGCCACGGCCTCCTCGCTCGCGCGCTCGCCGTAGATATGGCCCTCCGACAGCCGGTGCTGCTCCAGAAGAAACCAGTTGTACCATTGTTCCTCTTGCGCCTGCTGGAACGCCGACAAAGGCGTCGGTGCAGGCTGCACCTCCATCATGTCGGCGTTGAACTGCGCTTGCGCCTGCTATATGGTGAAGCCGCCTTGAAGATGCCCTAATAAGAAGAATTACTTCTCTCAATTGTAGGTTATTTATTAGCATACGCATTGGGCTCGTTGGTGGTCTTGTTGTACACCACCGGGGTATGCTTACGGTGGAGTATGTGCATGTGAGGAAGATGGACAAGGAAGTGTTTCCTAACATGGATTCCTCTGGTCCTGGTGGCTGGAGCCCTAGCCGCCGCCAGGAGGCCAATCTTCTAGCCCATCCTCCGGCGGCTTCCCTTCGCCAGTGACCTTGGTCGTCGTCGGTGAGGGGGACCACCGGATCCATGCGTGTGGATCGTTTTACTTTCTCGTAGTCTAGGTTTTTAGGTTGTTCATCGTCTTGGCTTCGGTGGCGACGGTGACGGCGCTGAATAAAGATTCTTCAGATCTATCTCTGGTGAGGCCATCGGTCCTATGGTTGGGGGCGGGGGGCGGGGGGGTGGGGGGGGGGGTTGGAAACCAGTCTGTTCAAGTAAGGATGGCATAGCGGCGGTGGTATCCTCATGGTGGACCTGTGTCCTCGGGCTCCGCCGTTGCGATGGCGTTTGCTCCAGCGTCAGTATGGAGCTTGGGAGGTAGTCCAGGAGCGAATGCAAATTATGGTCTGCACTGATGACATCTGACAGACGGAACGTGTGCTGGGTTCATGGTTCGTGGATGGCAGGTAAGGTTTCCTGCTTCGGCGTCTTAGTCATGGTGGGGTGCCAGATCTGGAGTTCGATGGCGTGTCCGAGGTGTTGCTCCAGTCTGATTCGTTCAACGACGATGGCTTCACTTTTGGTGAGCCACCTTGGAGATCCACAAAACTGCATATCAGTGATGGAGCCACGTCGAGCTCGGGTTAGAAGGTGATCCGTCGTTCTTTTATTCGGTGGCTGCCATAGTGGTCCTGGAGGCAGATGACGGGCGTTGATGTCAAGTTCAGAGATGTTCTGCTATTTTTAACGTTTGTCATGTCGGTCCTTACGTAACTTATACTTTGATCTTTATAATATGAATGAGACACGTATTACCATAAAAAAATATAAATGCCACCGTAGTTCGTGGATCGACCCTCCGCCTGTGCTAAGGCAATTATCACATTTTTTGTTTGCATTATTTCGTCCTTTTATGGTTGTGTGTCATTCCGACTATGTGAGTCTCAATTGTTGCAGAGCCGGAGTATGAACTTGTTTTTTATTCTTGTATCAGATTGATGTGACGTTATGAGTCAGTAAAAGCACTCTTAGCAAAATAAAATATTTCCTTCGATTCAAAATAAGTATCACAGTTTTGAATTAAGGTTAGTTCAACCTTATTCCAAAATTGCGACACTTATTATGAATCGGAGGGAGCAGTTTCAATAAATATGGGATATATACTAATTTCACATTATTAACGTATATTTGATAAACATTTTACCTGTATACAACTTGTACATTAGAAATGAGAGAGAGTTTTGCAAACAAGAGAGAGAGGGAGGATGTATCTAGGATTTTGACTGATGCTATTGGCTACGGCTTGTATATCGGTATCACTTTCGATATGTCCATCATTTTGGAAACTGATTGTTTTTTTTTGGCTTCTATTTTTGCAAGAGAATGTTTTGACTAGTCGCCCCTTGTTGACCTAAAGAAGGAGACGGTCAATGTCTCGAAGCTACAGGTGAAGTTACAGATGGCTAATATGGTGGCTCACGAGATTGCAAAATTTAGTTTTGATAATAGGTCTAATGGAATTCTTTTTAATTTTGTTCCGCCCTGTGTGAGAAATTTTGTAATGAATAATTGCACGGAAATTTTAAGTTAACTAATATATGGTGGGGTTTTAAAAAAAAAGGCATCTCCAACGTCGGCCCTCAAACCCCCCGCATCCGTCCGGACCATGGTGTCCGGACCACTGAAGCCATCGAACGCAGTCCTGTATCGGCCAGCGGCGCGGTCTGGACGCGCTTTCTCCTGCAAACCAGAGACAAACGCGCGCGGGGGGGGGGGGGAGGGGGGCTTTGCAGGAGTCCGGGCCGTCCATACGTCCGCTTCTGACCACTCTGACCCATAAAAAAACCACCTGTCACTCTGCCCTTTCCTTCCGATGCACGCGCCGCATTCATGCCGGCCCAGAGCACGCAGCGGCCGTCATTGATGCCAGGATGTGACCGGAGGGAGGGAGAGCGGTACTGACCGACACAACCTCTCGGGAGCCGCCGCTTCAATGCGGAGGCAAGTTTCCGAGGAATCAACTCCGGCCACTGCGCCGCATTGAAGCAGCTGACCGGCCCTTTCACAAGGCCTGGTCACTGCTATATAAGTCGCGTTGCGCCGTCCACATCGCAATCTATTCTCCTCCTCCTGCCCTCTCCCTGCCCATCTTCCTCCACATCTCCGGCAATGGGCAAGTCCTAGGCGTCGGCGCCAGCAGGCGGCGGTTCTGGGACGGGCTCTGACGGATCATGGCGATGCGGCCCTCGAACTCCGGGGCCGTCGTCCTCATCAGCAGGCGGCTCCTCAATGAAGGTGGAGATCATCATATCCTCCGGCGATGAGGAGGACCAGCTGCCGCAGTCCATGCCGGCGGTGGCGGGCCAGGTGTACACCGCCATCGACGTGGAGTACGAGGAGCAGATGGAGCTGATGCTCCATCGCTCCATGCTCCACCTCAACGGCCCGACTCTGCCACCGGGGACGCTCCTCCCCATAAAGCCGGAGCCGGCATCCCCTCCGCGCTCTCTGTCGTGCAACCTCGGCATCCAGATCGGACGCCGCGTGAAGGAAGATCACATCTCGCCGTTGCCAATGCGCATGAAGGAGAAGCGGCTCTCTCCGCCACGCAACGCGTTAAGGAGGAGCGGCTCTCTCCACCCCGGCGCGTCAAGGCGGAGCGCCGCTCGCCGTCACCCGTGCCCAATGCGATCGCAAAAGCACGCGACACTACTAGGGAAAACCTTATAAGTGAAGGATTATCATTAGTGCGCCTTTGTTCAGGGCGCTACTGCTACTTTACAGTAGCGCGCGTAGTACAAGGACACTACTGCTATCTCCTTAGTAGTAGCGCGGCGCCGCCGAAACGCGCTACGGGTATGAGAACCACACCTTAGCCACTGATAACCCACAAGTATAGGGGATTGCAATAGTTTTCGATAAGTAAGAGTGTCGAACCCAACGAGGAGCTAAAGGTAGAACAAATATTCCCTCAAGTTCTATCGACCACCGATACAACTCTACGCACGCTTGACGTTGAACAAGTATGAAACTAGAAGTACTTTGTAGGTGTTGTTGGATAGGTTTGCAAGATAATAAAGATTACGTAAATAAAAAGTATGGGTTGTTTAGATAAAGAAACAGTAAAGTAAATATAGCGAGTGTGGAAAAGTGGTGATAGGAGTTGTGAAATTGCCCCTAAGCAATTGACTACTTTACTAGACCGATAGCAAGATTATGTGGGAGAGGCCACTGCTAGCATGTCATCCCTGACTTGGAATTCTATGCACTTATGATTGGAACTATTAGCAAGCATCCGCAACTACTAACGTTCATTAAGGTAAAACCCAACCATAGCATTAAGATATATTGGTCTCCCTTCAATCCCGTATGCATCAATTTCTATGCTAGGTTGAAGCTTCTGTCACTCTTGCCCTCCAATACATAATCCTATTAGCATACAACTAACCCTATGGTGTGATTCACGCGCGCTCTCATATGATGGGCACCAAAGGACAGCAACATAACCATAAGCAAAATAAATCAATCATAGCAATTCATCAACCACCAATATGACAACGAAAATCTACTCAGACATCATAGGATGGCAACACATCATTGGATAATAATATGAAGCATAAAGCACCATGTTCAAGTAGAGGGTACAGCGGATTGCGGGAGAGTGGACCGCTGTAGATAGAGGAGGGAATGTGATGAAGATGTTGGTGAAGATGGCGGAGGTGTTGGTGTAGATCGCGGTGATGATGATGGTCCCCGGTGGCACTCCGGTGCCACCGGAAGCGAGGGGGAGAGAGCCCCCCTCCTTCTTCTTCTTCCTTGACCTCCTCCCCAGATGGGAGAAGGGTTTCCCCTCTGGTCCATGGCCTCCATGGCAAGGGAGGGGCGAGAGTGTTGGAAATATGCCCTAGAGGCAATAATAAAAGTATTATTATATTTCTTTGTTCATGATAATTGTCTTTATTCATGCTATAACTGTATTATCCGGAAATCGTAATACACGTGTGAATACATAGACCATAATATGTCCCTAGTAAGCCTCTAGTTGACTAGCTCGTTGATCAACAGATAGTCATGGTTTCCTGGCTATGGACATTGGATGTCATTGATAACGGGATCACATCATTAGGAGAATGATGTGATGGACAAGACCTAATCCTAAGCATAGCACAAGATCGTGTAGTTCGTTTGCTAGAGCTTTTCCAATGTCAAGTATCTTTTCCTTTGACCATGAGATCGTGTAACTCCCGGATACCGTAAGAGTGCTTTGGGTGTATCAAACGTCACAACGTAACTGGGTGACTATAAAGGTGCACTACGGGTATCTCCGAAAGTGTGTTGGGTTGACACGGATCGAGACTGGGATTTGTCACTCCATATAACGGAGAGGTATCACAGAGCCCACTCGGTAATGCATCATCATTATGAGCTCAAGGTGACCAAGTGGTTGATCATGGGATCATGCGTTACGGTACGAGTAAAGTGACTTGCCGGTAACGAGACTGAACAAGGTATTGGGATACCGACGATCGAGTCTCGGGCAAGTAACATACCGATTGACAAAGGGAATTGTATACGGGGTTGTTTAACCTCGACATCGTGGTTCATCCGATGAGATCATCGTGGAGCATGTGGGAGCCAATATGGGTATCCAGATCCCGCTGTTGGTTATTGACCGGAGAGTCGTCCCGGTCATGTCTGCATGTCTCCCGAACCCGTAGGGTCTACACACTTAAGGTTCGGTGACGCTAGGGTTGTGAAGATATGTGTATGCAGTAACCCGAATGTTGTTCGGAGTCCCGAATGAGATCCCGGACGTCACGAGGAGTTCCGGAATGGTCCGGAGGTAAAGAATTATATATAGGAAGTGCTGTTTTGGCCATCGGGACAAGTTTCGGGGTTATCGGTATTGTACCGAGACCACCGGAGGGGTCCCGCGGGCCCACCGGGTGGGGCCACCTGTCCCGGGGGGCCACATGGGCTGTAGGGGGTGCGCCTTGGCCTAGATGGGCCAAGGGCACCAGCCCCAAAGGCCCATGCGCCTAGGGTTCCACTTAAAGGAAGAGTCCAAGTGGTGGAAGGCACCTCTAGGTGCCTTGGGGGGGAGGGAAACCTCCCCTTGGCAGCCGCACCTAGGAGATTGGATCTCCTAGGCTGCGCACCAACCCCCCTTGGCCCTCCTATATATAGTGGGGGAGAGGAGGGACTTGACACACCAGCCCCTGGCGCCTCCCTCTCTCCCCGTTACGTCTCTCTCTTGTAGTATAGGCGAAGCCCTGCTACTGTGACGCCCTGCATCCACCACCACGCCGTCGTGCTGCTGGATCTTCATCAAACTCTCCTTCCCCCTTGCTGGATCAAGAAGGAGGAGACGTCTCCCGTCCCGTACGTGTGTTGAACGCGGAGGTGCCGTCCGTTCGGCGCTTGGTCATCGGTGATTTGGATCACGTCGTGTTCGACTACATCATCACCATTCTTTGAACGCTTCCGCACGCGATCTACAAGGTACGTAGATGCATCTAATCACTCGTTGCTAGATGAACTCCTAGATGGATCTTGGTGAAACCGTAGGAAAGTTTTTGTTTTCTGCTACGTTCCCCAACAGTGGCATCATGAGCTAGGTCTATGCGTAGTTCTTCTTGCGCGAGTAGAACACAATTTGTTGTGGGCGTAGATGTTGTCAACTTTCTTGCCGCTACTAGTCTTATCTTGCTTCAACGGTATTGTGGGATGAAGCGGCCAGGACCAACCTTACACGTATGCTTACGTGAGACCGGTTCCACCGACTAACATGCACAAGTTGCATAAGGTGGCTGGCGGGTGTCTGTCTCTCCTACTTTAATTGGAGCGGATTCGATGAACAGGGTCCTTATGAAGGGTAAATAGAAGTTGACAAATCATGTTGTGGCTTTCACGTAGGTAAGAAAACGTTCTTGTTAGAACCCTACTTCAGCCACGTAAAACATGCAACAACAATTAGAGGACGTCTAACTTGTTTTTGCAGCAAGTGCTTTGTGATATGATATGGCCAAAGTTGTGATGAATGATGAATGATCTATATGTGATGTATGAGATGTTCATGCTATTGTACAAGGAATCACAACTTACATGTCGATGAGTATGACGGTGACAGAATGAACATGGAGCCCAAGATGGAGATCAAAGGAGCCATGTGATGTTTATCATGTTTTGCATCTTGTTTACTTAGAACGACGGTAGTAAATAAGATGATCCCTTACAACAATTTCAAGAAGTGTTCTCCCCTAACTGTGCACCGTTGCTACAGTTCGTCGTTTCGAAGCACCACGTGTTAATCGGGTGTGATAGATCCTTACGTTCACATACAACGGGTGTAAGACAGTTTTACACATGCAAAAACACTTAGGGTTAACTTGACGAGCCTAGCATGTACAGACATGGCCTCGGAACACAGAGACCGAAAGGTCGAACATGAGTCGTATGGAAGATACGATCAACATGAAGATGTTCACCGACGATGACTAGTCCGTCTCACGTGTTAATCGGACACGGCTTAGTCGACTCGGATCGTGTAACACTTAGATGACTAGAGGGATGTCTAATCTGAGTGGGAGTTCATTAATAATTTGATTAGATGAACTTAATTATCATGAACTTAGTCTAAAATCTTTACAATATGTCTTGTAGATCAAATGGCCAACGTTGTATTCAATTTCAACGCGTTCCTAGAGAAAACCAAGCTGAAAGACGATGGCAGCAACTATACGGACTGGGTCCGGAACCTGAGGATCATCCTCATAGCTGCCAAGAAAGATTACGTCCTACAAGCACCGCTAGGTGATCCACCCGTCCCACAGAACCAAGACGCTATGAACGCTTGGCAGACACGTACTGATGACTACTCCCTCGTTCAGTGCGGCATGCTTTACAGCTTAGAGCCGGGGCTCCAAAAGCGTTTTGAGAGACATGAAGCATATGAGATGTACGAAGAGCTAAAAATGGTTTTTCAAGCTCATGCCCGGATCCAGAGATATGAAGTCTCCGATAAGTTCTTCAGCTGTAAGATGGAGGAAAATAGTTCTGTGAGTGAGCACATACTCACTATGTCTGGGTTACATAACCGCTTGACTCAGCTGGGAGTTAATCTCCCGGATGACGCGGTCATTGACAGAATCCTCCAGTCGCTTCCACCAAGCTACAAGAGCTTTGTGATGAACTTCAATATGCAGGGGATGGTAAAGACCATTCCTGAAGTATTTGCTATGCTGAAATCAGCAGAGGTAGAAGTCAAGAAGGAACATCAAGTGTTGATGATGAATAAAACCACTAAGTTCAAGAAGGGCAAGGGTAAAAAGAACTTCAAGAAGGACGGCAAGGAAGTTGCTGCGCCCGGCAAGCAAGCTGTCGGGAAGAAGTCAAAGAATGGACCCAAGCCTGAGACAGAGTGCTTTTATTGCAAAGGGAAGGGTCACTGGAAGCGGAACTGCCCCAAATACTTAGCGGACAAGAAGGCCGGCAACACCAAAGGTATATTTGATATACATGTAATTGATGTGTACCTTACCAGTACTCGTAGTAACTCCTGGGTATTTGATACCGGTGCCGTTACTCATATTTGTAACTCACCGCAGGAGCTGCGGAATAAACGGAAACTGGCGAAGGACGAGGTGACGATGCGCGTCGGGAATGGTTCCAAGGTCGATGTGATCGCCGTCGGCACGCTACCTCTACATTTACCTACGGGATTAGTTATAAACCTCAATAATTGTTATTTAGTGCCATGTTTGAGCATGAACATTGTATCAGGATCTCGTTTAATACGAGATGGCTACTCATTTAAATCCGAGAATAATGGTTGTTCTATTTATATGAGAGATATGTTTTATGGTCATGCTCCGATAGTCAATGGTTTATTCTTAATGAATCTCGAGCGTATTACTACACATGTTCATAGTGTGAGTACCAAAAGATGTAAGGTTGATAATGATAGTCCCACATACTTGTGGCACTGCCGCCTTGGTCACATAGGTGTCAAACGCATGAAGAAGCTCCATGCAGATGGACTTTTAGAGTCTCTTGATTATGAATCATTTGACACGTGCGAACCATGCCTCATGGGAAAAATGACCAAGACTCCGTTCTCAGGAACAATGGAGCGAGCAACCAACTTATTGGAAATCATACATACTGATGTGTGCGATCCAATGAGTGTTGAGGCTCGCGGTGGCTATCGTTATGTTCTCACCCTCACTGATGACTTGAGTAGATATGGATATGTCTACTTAATGAAACACAAGTCTGAAACCTTTGAAAAGTTCAAGGAATTTTAGAGTGAGGTTGAAAATCAACGTGACAGGAAAATCAAGTTTCTACGATCAGATCGTGGAGGAGAATACTTGAGTCACGAATTTGGCACACACTTAAGAAAATGTGGAATAGTTTCACAACTCACGCCGCCTGGAACACCTCAGCGTAACGGTGTGTCCGAACGTCGTAATCGCACTCTATTAGATATGGTGCGATCTATGATGTCTCTTACCGATTTACCGCTATCTTTTTGGGGCTATGCTTTAGAGACTGCCGCATTCATTTTAAATAGGGCTCCGTCGAAATCCGTTGAGACGACACCGTATGAATTATGGTTTGGGAAGAAACCTAAGCTGTCGTTTCTAAAAGTTTGGGGGTGCGATGCTTATGTCAAGAAACTTCAATCTGAAAAGCTCGAACCCAAGTCGGAAAAATGCGTCTTCATAGGATACCCTAAAGAAACTGCTGGGTATACCTTCTACCTCAGATCCGAAGGCAAGATCTTTGTTGCCAGGAATGGATCCTTTCTAGAGAAAGAGTTTCTCTCGAAAGAAGTAAGTGGGAGGAAAGTAGAACTTGATGAAGTATTGCCTCTTGAACCGGTAAATGGCGCAACTCAAGAAAATGTTCCTGAGGTGCCTGCACCGACTAGAGAGGAAGTTATTCATGATGATCAAGATACTTCTGATCAAGCTCCTACTGAAATCCGAAGGTCCACAAGGACACGTTCCGCACCAGAGTGGTACGGCAACCCTGTCTTGGAAATCATGTTGTTAGACAACGGTGAACCTTCGAACTATGAAGAAGCGATGGCGGGACCGGATTCCAACAAATGGCTAGAAGCCATGAAATCCGAGATAGGATCCATGTATGAAAACGAAGTATGGACTTTGACTGACTTGCCCGCTGAACGGCGAGCCATAGAAAATAAATGGATCTTTAAGAAGAAGACAGACGCGGATGGTAATGTGACCATCTATAAAGCTCGGCTTGTCGCTAAGGGTTATCGACAAGTTCAAGGGGTTGACTACGATGAGACTTTCTCACCGGTAGCGAAGCTAAAGTCCGTCCGAATCATGTTAGCAATTGCCGCATTCTACGATTATGAAATATGGCAAATGGACGTCAAAACGGCATTCCTTAATGGTTTCCTTAAGGAAGAATTGTATATGATGCAGCCGGAAGGTTTTGTCGATCCTAAGAATGCTGACAAGGTGTGCAAGCTCCAACGCTCGATTTATGGGCTGGTGCAAGCATCTCGGAGTTGGAACATTCGCTTTGATGAGATGATCAAAGCGTTTGGGTTTACGCAGACTTATGGAGAAGCCTGCGTTTACAAGAAAGTGAGTGGGAGCTCTGTAGCATTTCTCATATTATATGTAGATGACATACTTTTGATGGGAAATGATATAGAACTCTTGGACAGCATCAAGGCCTACTTGAATAAGAGTTTTTCAATGAAGGACCTTGGAGAAGCTGCTTATATATTAGGCATCAAGATCTATAGAGATAGATCGAGATGCCTCATAGGTCTTTCACAAAGCACATACCTTGATAAGATATTGAAGAAGTTCAATATGGATCATTCTAAGAAGGGGTTCTTGCCTGTGTTACAAGGTGTGAAATTGAGCTCAGCTCAATGTCCGACCACGGCAGAAGAAATAGAAGAGATGAGTGTCATCCCCTATGCCTCAGCCATAGGTTCTATTATGTATGACATGCTGTGTACCAGACCTGATGTAAACCTTGCCGTAAGTTTGGTAGGAAGGTACCAAAGTAATCCCGGCAAGGAACACTGGACAGCGGTCAAGAATATCCTGAAGTACCTGAAAAGGACTAAGGAAATGTTTCTCGTTTATGGAGGTGACGAAGAGCTCGTCGTAAAGGGTTACGTCGACGCTAGCTTCGACACAGATCTGGATGACTCTAAGTCACAAACCGGATACGTGTATATGTTGAATGGTGGAGCAGTGAGCTGGTGCAGCTGCAAACAGAGCATCGTGGCGGGATCTACATGTGAAGCGGAGTACATGGCAGCCTCAGAGGCAGCACATGAAGCAATATGGGTGAAGGAGTTCATCACCGACCTAGGAGTCATACCCAATGCGTCGAGGCCAATTAAACTCTTTTGTGATAACACTGGAGCTATTGCACTTGCCAAGGAGCCCAGGTTTCACAAGAAGACAAGGCACATCAAGCGTCGCTTCAACTCCATTCGTGAAAATGTTCAAGATGGAGACATAGAGATTTGTAAAGTACATACGGACCTGAATATAGCAGATCCGTTGACTAAACCTCTCCCTAGGGCAAAACATGATCAACACCAGAATTCCATGGGTGTTCGATTCGTCACAATGTAACTAGATTATTGACTCTAGTGCAAGTGGGAGACTGTTGGAAATATGCCCTAGAGGCAATAATAAAAGTATTATTATATTTCTTTGTTCATGATAATTGTCTTTATTCATGCTATAACTGTATTATCCGGAAATCGTAATACACGTGTGAATACATAGACCATAATATGTCCCTAGTAAGCCTCTAGTTGACTAGCTCGTTGATCAACAGATAGTCATGGTTTCCTGGCTATGGACATTGGATGTCATTGATAACGGGATCACATCATTAGGAGAATGATGTGATGGACAAGACATAATCCTAAGCATAGCACAAGATCGTGTAGTTCGTTTGCTAGAGCTTTTCCAATGTCAAGTATCTTTTCCTTTGACCATGAGATCGTGTAACTCCCGGATACCGTAAGAGTGCTTTGGGTGTATCAAACATCACAACGTAACTGGGTGACTATAAAGGTGCACTATGGGTATCTCCGAAAGTGTCTGTTGGGTTGACACGGATCGAGACTAGGATTTGTCATTCCATATAACGGAGAGGTATCACAGGGCCCACTCGGTAATGCATCATCATTATGAGCTCAAGGTGACCAAGTGGTTGATCACGGGATCATGCGTTACGGTACGAGTAAAGTGACTTGCCGGTAACGAGACTGAACAAGGTATTGGGATACCGACGATCGAGTCTCGGGCAAGTAACATACCGATTGACAAAGGGAATTGTATACGGGGTTGTTTAATCCTCGACATCGTGGTTCATCCGATGAGATCATCGTGGAGCATGTGGGAGCCAACATGGGTATCCAGATCCCGCTGTTGGTTATTGACCGGAGAGTCGTCCCGGTCATGTCTGCATGTCTCCCGAACCCGTAGGGTCTACACACTTAAGGTTCGGTGACGCTAGGGTTGTGAAGATATGTGTATGCAGTAACCCGAATGTTGTTCGGAGTCCCGGATGAGATCCCGGACGTCAAGAGGAGTTCCGAAATGGTCCGGAGGTAAAGAATTATATATAGGAAGTGCTGTTTTGGCCATCGGGACAAGTTTCGGGGTTATCGGTATTGTACCGGGACCACCGGAGGGGTCCCGCGGGCCCACCGGGTGGGGCCACCTGTCCCGGGGGGCCACATGGGCTGTAGGGGGTGCGCCTTGGCCTAGATGGGCCAAGGGCACCAGCCCCAAAGGCCCATGCGCCTAGGGTTCCACTTAAAGGAAGAGTCCAAGTGGTGGAAGGCACCTCTAGGTGCCTTGGGGGGGAGGGAAACCTCCCCTTGGCAGCCGCACCTAGGAGATTGGATCTCCTAGGCTGCGCACCAACCCCCCTTGGCCCTCCTATATATAGTGGGGGAGAGGAGGGACTTGACACACCAGCCCCTGGCGCCTCCCTCTCTCCCCGTTACGTCTCTCTCTTGTAGTATAGGCGAAGCCCTGCTACTGTGATGCCCTGCATCCACCACCACGCCGTCGTGCTGCTGGATCTTCATCAAACTCTCCTTCCCTCTTGCTGGATCAAGAAGGAGGAGACGTCTCCCGTCCCGTACGTGTGTTGAACGCGGAGGTGCCGTCCGTTCGGCGCTTGGTCATCGGTGATTTGGATCACGTCGTGTTCGACTACATCATCACCGTTCTTTGAACGCTTCCGCACGCGATCTACAAGGTACGTAGATGCATCTAATCACTCGTTGCTAGATGAACTCCTAGATGGATCTTGGTGAAACCGTAGGAAAGTTTTTGTTTTCTGCTACGTTCCCCAACAGAGAGCCCCTCCGAGATTGGATCTGTCTCTCTGTCTCTCTCTGTTTCTGCGTTCTCAGATTCTTCCCTTTCACCGTTTCTTATATTCCCGGAGATCCGTAACTCCGATTGGGCTGAAATTTTAACACGATCTCTATCCGGATATTATCTTTCTTGCGGCGAAAGAAGGGCATCAACCGCCTTACGGGGTGGCCACGAGGGTCTGGGGCGCGCCTGCCTCCCTGGGGCGCGCCCCCTGCCTCGTGGGCCCCTCGAGCATCGTCTCGCGTGGATTTTTCTTCCCAAAAATCATATATATTCCAAAAAAAATCTCTGTCAGTTTTTATTCCGTTTGGACTCCGTTTGATATGGATATTCTGCGAAACAAAAAACATGCAACAAACAGGAACTGGCACTGAGCACTGGATCAATATGTTAGTCCCAAAAATAGTATAAAAAGTTGCCAAAAGTATATGAAAATTGTAGAATATTGGCATGGAACAATCAAAAATTATAGATATGACGGAGACGTATCAGCCACCAGGCTATGTATAGCAGCAACGCGGCCCTCAGGAAGCGCGCTACTGCTAAAAAGTCTGAAGTAGCACGTGCCACAGACCCATCGTTGCAACTAAGTTTGTACCGTGCCACATGGCGGGCGCCACATAGCAGCAACGCGTCTAGCAGGACCGCGCTACTGCTAGCCCTTTAGCAGTAGCGTGTTTTCCCTACCGCGTTGCTGCTAAGGCGCAGCAGCAGCCACTTTTTCTATCCCTCCCCCCTCCCCTCCCCCCCCCTCTCTTCCTTCACTTTTCCCTCCCCCCTTCTCTCTCCCTCACTTCGCTTCTTCCTCACTACTTCTTTGCATGTGTATGATATTGTAGAAACTATTGTATAAAACATGTATAAATACAAAGGAAATATGCACCAGAAAAAAAATCAGAAAATAATAACAGTAGCACGAGGTATGTTTTTAACAGCAACGTGGGTTTAGCAGTAGCAAGCTGTAAGTTAAGGCGTTGAAGCTATTAGCAACAGCAGGGTTTCATAAAATGTGCTGCTGCTACCTATGGATAGCAGTAGCGCGGGTCAACACGCACTACTGCTAAAAGTTAGTTGTAGTGCCGTAGCAGTAGCGCGGCAACCCGCGCTACTGCTAGGCATTTGACATGCGCTACTGCTAGGCTTTTCCCTAAGAGTGCGGTCACCTTCGGCACTATCTTAGCGGCGGCGCAACGACAGCTCTTCGTCGTCTCGGAGCGCCATAACGACGCGGGAGTATGACAACAGGGAGCGGCGTCAGCGGGACAGGCGCAACACGGCACGCCGTTTGGAATTCGCTGACTCCGACATCCTGCCGCCACCCATCGCGGCGGACCCGAAGCTGGTGTACGCCTGAGCTCTGGACCGCTATGTGACTACGACGGAAACGAGCAAGTGTCATCTCCGCCGCCTCGATGGGGAGATGGCCAAGTACAGCGAGGAGTGGTCTCTCGCTGAGATTGTTGCCGCCAATGCCGCCTTCTCCATGGCCCGCTGGCCTCTCACCCCGCCCACGTCGTCGGTGGCCGTGGCCGCACTGCGCATGATGCGGGAGGAAGCGGATCGGAGAGGATCATCTGCGGGCTTCAGGCGGGTGCCGGGAAGCCCTGCCACGACGCCGCCACCTTTCGCTGCGTGAAGCCTGACTCCGACGACGGAGCGGGTGACAGTAACGGAGGAGGAACCGTCGGCCAGCCCGGCATGGCATACGAGGTCACCGTCAAGTATAGAGTAGTTTAGGGTTTTAGTTTAGCAAACGAAATATCGTTCGCTTTTATGTATAAATTATTCTATTTCAAATGAAATCCGACGTGTTTATATTAAAATTCGCCCGTTTGCATGAATTTCATCCGGTTAGTTTAAACTGTTGTCAAAATATATGTGGCTACTGTTAGATGGCGTTCTTCGGCATACGTGTGTGTGGATTAGTCCTTTTTGTCCGCGGACGGGTGTAGGAGAAAAATTTGCGGGTACCCGTTAGAGATGCCTAACACGTTAGCTGTTTTCCGCCAAAAAAAAAAGAAACACGCTAGCTGTAGCCAGGTGCCATTAAGCACAACCTACTTGAGGTAACCTGCCCGGGCCCAGTGAGTAGCTTGGTGTACAGAATGAGTGCTATTTCAGCCACTGTTGCCTCCATTCCTGCATATATAAAACCTAAGCAGCGCTTTGCTTTCTCCTTCTCTTAGGTACTAGGTACAACTAGTTAGACGAATATCAGAAGCTCTACCTTCCCCACATAAGACCAGCCCCCATACACTTCTTCTTCTTCTTCTTCTTCTTCTTCTTCTTCTTCTTCTGAGTCCGGTACTTCCCTTATGTATCTATCACTGGTTCTGGTCGGTGTTCTATATATCTACTTGCCTTCTTCATGGTGTTCTCTAACTTGATCTAGGTTTTCTGCCTGCTAGCTGTTAGATCTGACAAAGATGGGGAGGGGGAAGATAGTGATAAGGAGGATCGACAACTCGACGAACAGGCAGGTGACCTTCTCGAAGCGGCGGGGCGGGCTGCTGAAGAAGGCCAAGGAGCTCTCCATCCTCTGCGATGCGGAGGTCGGCCTCGTCGTCTTCTCCAGCACCGGCAGGCTCCACGAGTTCTCCAGCACCAAGTAATTAATTCGTTTCACATAATATACCTCTCATGTGCTATGCGGATACTCTGATCGCTTTTGGTTAATTAGGTTATCTTCTGACCGTTTTCTGTACTAGCGCCGCCTGCCTCCCATAGTCCCATGCTCTTCTCGCTCTCTTTCTTTTTTTCGAAAAATAAGAGAGGAACTTCTTCTCGCTAGCTAGTTATGTCATATTACTAGATGTGTATATAGATCGGTTGAGGTATACCTCTCTCTTTACCACTACAGTCAATTTTTCAACGATTTTGCTTGAGTTGCAGTTGCCTAGAATTTTCTTAAAATCTAGTCGGCGTGTTCCAACTATTGCTTCTATGGTTGTGCGCATTGTATGATGCAGGAGCCAGGGTTACCCCCTTCTCTAAAAAAAGTTGTTCCTTCTTGATCCCCTTCTTCATCGGGTTTGATAGAAGGCATGGTCGCCAGAGCACCTTCAGATCTAAGAGATCCCCAGTAACGTGAGCTAAGACAAAGGCGAAGCCGAGATTCACGGCTTCGCCATAGAGGTCATAGTCAACGAATCCGAGGACAATGACTTTGCTCGTGGGTTAGGTATTCATGGTGGGGTCACCAAAGCCGGAGAATGCACTCATGCACCCTAGGCTTAAAATGAAGGGTGTTGGTACCTTAGAATTTGTTGGGACTTGTGAGGTGGCGCAACAAGGGACGTGACTAGTGGGCCAATATCGGATTGACGGGTCAATGAGGAGGACTGCGGCGGTGGATCTGTAGGTGGCAAGTAGCAGAGCCGCGGGATGGCCACGACGATGCCAAGATTGGGGTGAAGGCCGGCTTCTAGGGTAGACACACTCGCGCGCGCACACACACAAATAGAGATGGAGAGAGAGAGAAAAAAAAGTAGGGAATACAAAGGTCATTGAATGGGATCCAATATACTCCCTCCGTTCCTAAGTATAAGTCATTTTAGAGATTTCAATATAGACTACATACGAAGCAAAAATGAGTGAATCTAACTATAAAATAAGTTACATTCGTATATAGTCTATACTGAAATCTCTAAAAGAACTTATATTTAGAAACGGAGAGAGTACAAGAAGTGAGTCTAACTCACTTGGTTAGGGGAGTGGATGCGGATTCGGATTCTTATTCTTATTCTTTCAAAAACAAAAATCACTCGTGGGGCTTCCCTTCCAGCATTCCTTTCACAAAAAGAAAAGATTCAAGAGCCGTAATTGTAACAAAAACCTTACCCGCAAGATCATTTTTTAGGGTGTGCAAATTTGTTAAAGTTCCCCATCGAACTTACTATGGCTCATTTACAACTATCTTGAATAACAAAATATTTTTTGTATTTCTTCTAAACCTGGGGTTTTTTCTGCTCCTTAGAATTAGAGGCATATTGGTAATGATAATACTATTGGTATAAAAGAAAATTAATGGTTATAAACTAGCAGCCATACATGTGCGTGCAATGCACATTTTATACAAACTATATTCCTTTTTTTGACACAAACAAATGAGAGGAGAATATTGTATCTTACTAAATAGGTAGTGACATATGTACTGTACCAAGAGAAAGGGCCTAGCGGAGCACCACTTGCAATAGTGCAGTCTAGAGGACATAAATAATGTTATAGTCGAAATACCAAGACGCTAAAAGAGAATCATATGGTCAAATTTAAGATAGCTAAATGTGTGCTTAAGAGGGTAATTAGTGCATGAGTTATTATATTCTGCAGTGTTCCATATTCTATCCTATATCCCTAAGAGAGTGATCTCCACTACTCTAATTATCTCAACATGCGTGCTTCTACATCATCCAAATTGTTGCACGGATGTGAATCCTCTACCATGCAACATGCATTAATGCACCCTAAGTGGGTTTTAAATCACATTGTTCCCACACCAACATGTATAAAAATACACTCCATCACAACATGCAACAATGCATAAAAAAACTCAGTATGCAAATATGCATGAGAATTTCCTTTCTATTATGCAAGATATTTTGCAACTATGCAATAGCATAACACAATAAATCATATGTATTTTCAGTTTTAGTTATCATATTGTTACTTCAATTATTCATGCTCCATACAATAAAATTGCATTGAAATGTATTGCAAAATATTTCCACAACAACCTGCGGGTATCATCTAGTATAATTTAGATGACATGGATTAATTGGATCATACAGTACAGCTCGTCCCTTTTATATGTTTCTGAAGTAAAGTTCATAGATTAATCTATGGGAGATCAATAATCCCATCTCATGAAGTGAAAGAGCAAATCATGAATAACTCCAATACTGCAGTTCAATGTAAGAAAATAATCACTTAAACTGTGAACATCTTAAGTCACATATGATTCTTACTTCTTCTATGCATACACACGGAGACCAGGCACCAAGTTACCATTCTTCAACTTAGAACGTAAATCTTAGTATACCATGCATTAAAAAGATGTGGGATGATAGTTTGTAACAGTGTAGAGAATTAAGTCATATCTAACAGATTAAATGTCTTCCTATTGTAGCTGCAAGTGCAGAAAAGGAAACACTGACGGATCTATTTTGTTTTGCTTGTTTGCATGTCACTGTGTCAGCATGAAAGCTGTGATAGACCGATATACCAAGGCAAAAGAGGAGCAGCCTGGCGTGAATGCAACTTCAGAGATTAAGGTATGCATCCATAGTAGTTAAAATAAGATGGCTACGATCAGAGAATTGCTAACACACATGCATGTGTCATTTAGCTTGACTGAGGGTACCTTCTAGGGCATCTTGGATTCATGTAAAAAGTATATAGAAATAGAAAAAATTCCTTTAGCAGCACTACTCGTTTGTTCGGTTCAAAGAGATGAAACAAAGGAAAAGTAGAGGAAAATGTCCTTTGATCTCACTTTCAAAGGAAAAACGCATGAATTTTACAATCGGCTTGGACCTCCTTTTAGAATTTTTACGCAAGAAATATGAGACCAGAGTCTTCAGTGGCATAATAACATCCTAATTATACTTTTCACATGATTTGACTGTGTGGACTTATGTATTTTTCTTATTCCTATGAACCGAGTGTAAGAAATTTTATGTTATTCGAATCCTCCGTTTTGCACATTCATTCCTATCATATTCCTGTGTTTTTTTTCTATTTCTACGTTTTCAGCATCCCACGAGCTGGTTTAATTTCTTCTATAGCTAAGATGGTGTTGTCTCTACCATGGCCACTGGCGGAGAAAGGGGGACTGGCAAGAGCCAGCCCCCCCCCCCCCCCCCCCCGAATTCCAAATTTATGCTTGTTTTGTGTCTTTCATCGCTGAGATTTTAAGAAAAATACGTGTATTGTGTAATTTGGCCCCTTTTATCAAAAAAAAAACATACAAGTCATTTGGCCCCCATGATATTTGATTCCTACCTCTGCCACTGACTGCGGTGTCTTTCAGGAGTGCATGCATCACCATGTATCTTGTTTGAAGAAGTGAGGAGGCCGGAAAGACCCCTCACAAATCAGAACTGACTACTCAGATGCTAGCTTTGCTCATGTGTGTGTTTGGTTTGAGCTTAAGTTTACTGGTTCGATCTCTGAGTCTTGACAGATTAGTGAGAACCTAAAGACCTATCATAAAGTGCAGATCAGTTAGGAATCACATGACAAAATCTGCATATCCTTTAGAAGTCCTATCTTGCTACCCGTCCTTTTCCCTTTTCTTTTTTCATTTCTCTTTTTTTTTGCTTGGTTAGTTTAGTTTCTTTAGTTTTCGTTAGAAATGTTTTGGTTCAACTTGTAAGTCCATAGACAATAGTACAGACAATAGTTGTACCAGGTCACTTATAGGCAAAATGTAGATAGAATGTACGATGATTCATTTGAATATAATCAGTTTTAGCTATAACCATTTGTGTGTACAATAAATTACAAACAAATCCACACAGCAGCAAAACCACCACCCGTGGTCTTTTCTTTTTCTTTTTCTACGTGGCAGTTGGTTGGCTGAGTTAATCTTTTTCTTTTCTTTCTTCTCAAATTCGTTCTACTAAATATAAAATGAAATGTGTGATCTTGAAACAAAAATCTACATTACCCCCTAATATTACCCTTGTCTTGTAGTAATTCATTGTATATGAACTTTAGAAATTAAGGTATGCTTGCATGGTAGTGGGGCAAATGATCAAATTTTCCGGCTATGATTAAAGGATTGCTGACAGATATGCATGTGAAGTTGGTTTACCTGAGGGCAACTTCTAGGGTCAAGGTTGCTTGATTTCTTCTCTTAACTAAGATATTGTCTTAGTTATGCAGAAGCTAGGTGTATGCTCATTATACTTTGTAACCTCTTGATGCTACATTTTGAGTTAATAAAAATTTCATTTATCGAAAAAACTAAGATGCTATCTAGCTAGCTATTGCCGATACTGCGACATCTTTCATGCGTGCATGCATGATCATGCAAAATGTGTGTCTTGATCAAAGGAGAAGGCTGCAAAGACCCTCACAAGTCAAAACTGACTACTCGACGCTAGCTTGAGTCCATGTTTATGTGTTGGGTTGAGGCTAAATTTATTGGGGTCAATACCGACAGATGAGTTCTGAGAACTTAGACCTATCATAAATCATGAAGTGCAGATAAATTGGGAATCGCACAACAAAATCTAGTTTAGAACCATTAGAACCTTCTTTTGCCTCTGTTTTTTTCCCCTTAGAACCTTCTTTTGCCTTTTTTTTATACCTTTCATTTTATCAGTTTTCTGCTTAATTAGTTTGGTTTTCGTTAGGGAGGTTTTGGTTTGTAGCCTTTAAAGACATAATACAACAGTATCACATACTTCTGATCATTTATACAGACAATAAAATAGATAACTTGTGCTATAATGGTTCTAGTTTTGGACATGCCGTTTGCAGATAGAAGTTACAGACAACATTAAGACAAGAGCAAAAACACCATCAGCAATTTGTCTATAGAATCATAGAGAGTGTACATACAACTACAGAAAGACTATTGCTCTCTTTTCTTCTTTCCTAACTAGCAATTCTTACAGACGGCTAAGATAAGACTATCGGACATACCTAAGTTTGGCAAGCTCTCAATTTTTCCTTCTAAATTGCACCTTGCTGGTGAAGTTGTGGACAGAAATATAAACAGATTTCTATTAGTACAAAAGTGTCGGGCAGCTTCGGAATAACATGCTTGTTACTCAAGACTGAAGACATGTCCGTCAGTAGTTGGTACTTGGGCATGTGCATGTAACTGCAATAACTAGTAGACTGACACTCTGTTGCGCCGTTGCGCCCTTCCTCCTGAAGCCACACTTCAGCGGCTCGGCATCAAAGAACAGCCGCCGCCCCACCTCTTGTTCGAAAATAAAGTCAAAGTTGGGACCCTGGGAAGTGATATCACAACACAATAGCTGATTTAGACGAGTGAAAGAGTAGAGCTGCAAAAGGTGAGCACTGAAGCAGAGCCCAAACTTGAGATATTTTGACTTTTAAGTAGATCTGCAAGCCTGGGACATACATAGCATTTGACGCAGCTGCTCCCGTCTAAGAGCTCCACTGATTCTGCTACACCCTGCTACTCTGTGAAGATCCTGTAGCACAGGTGGACAACCAAAATTAGCGAACAACACATTACTGAACCTCAGAATCTATCAAGTATCTTACCTCCCATACCTGCTGCGCCGGCTTCCAAGTTCATAAATAGTAGCTGCCTAAGACTGAGAGGATATGACTTAAAATGAAAATTATGTTGTCTTTCTTCCAGATGAATCATGCAAATACAGGATGAGACCATGTTGATGTACAGTAAGGCTTGAATTAGTTGGGATTACTTAAATTAAATGGTTAGAAGAGAGGGTAAGGGCAAGGTGGAGGCTTATAGGTGTGCAGCCGCACCATCACATTAAAAATCCTCCGTGTGCATAATATTTCTAAAATTATTACAGCAGCTATTCTGTTTTCACCAAAATATTTGAATCCATACCCTGAGAACACTGCCTGTACATAAATTTATATGTAATTTCACAGATGGGATGTGCCAACAAAGTGGGAAGTTCTTAATGTTTGGTCCATAACTCAATTCAGAGTGATATATCTATATGTGTTGCTACCTGCCAGCAGATGAAAACATAAGTATTCTACTGCCTTGCTTCTAACATGTGCATATGCAGTTGTCGAGTAATTATATTGCTTTAAATTAGCACAGTAAGCCAATCATTTCTAGATCAATTTTGTAGAACATGTTTTAAAGTTTAGGGAAACTAACAGAACTTTATGTTTTTTCTGATAGCTTTGGCAAAGGGAGGCAGCAAGCTTGAGGCAGCAACTGCACGACTTGCAAGAAAGCCACAAGTATGGTGATCTTCTATTAATTCTGCAAAGAAAATAAACCACCAATTAATATAAGCGGAAGTAACTGCTGCATACTGTAATTATCAAACAGAAATATAATAAAAAAAGTACCCAAACAAAACTTAGATGCTCCATCATTCAAAGTGATTCCCATTTACGCACAACAGGGTTTTACTAGCAATACTTAGAAGTATTTCAACTGTATTAATGGAATGCCATGAGTAACTATTTTGCATGATTATAGGCAACTGATGGGAGAGGAGCTTTCCAGCCTAGGTGTAAGAGATCTCCAGGGTTTAGAGAATCGGCTCGAAATGAGTTTATGCAGTATCAAAACAAGGAAGGTTATTACATGTGTTATCCACCATCTGTAATTTTGTGTTACTGTTTGCTTCAATCTAATGATGCAGCAAAAATCTATTAAACAGGACAACCTTCTGAGAAGTGAAATTGAAGAGTTACACAGGAAGGTTTGGCCTTACAATTAATGTCCTACTTATATTATTTCAAAGAACTCTGCATGCATAGAAGGTTTCTACTAACATTTTAACTTCTAAACAAACTCTGCAACAGGGAAGTCTAATCCACCAGGAAAACACGGAACTGTGTCGTAGATTAAACATCATGTCACAACAAAAAATGGAACTGAGCAGAAAGGTTTGGTGCACAATCCTTTGTCAAAAACTTTAGTCAAATGATGGCACGTTATCAGAAATAAGCTAAACTAACGACTTAATTTCAGCTTCAGAGCTGTGAATCAGGAGGTGCCACTGATGCAAATAAAAGCTCTAGCACTCCCTACAGCTTTCGTATTGTACAAGACGCAAATATTCCTGCTAATCTTGAACTGAGCCAGGCACAACAAAACGAACAGGAGCACTCCGAAACAGACGCTCCAGCACTGGGGTAAATATTCTCTTCTAGCATCCAAAATTGGATTATCCCAAGAAGTATACATACACCTAATCAAGGATATATGCTTTTGAATGTAGCAGACTTCAACTGTCCTAAGACGATCTAATACATTCTGGGCAACGTCATGGGTAATCAAAAATATCAAATCATGATTCAGAGCACTTGGAGTTGGATAATGCAGCATGTTGTGCGCTATACTAGCCCATAAAGAAAAGTGCACAGACTACAGACAGGACAGATTATGCTGCCAGGGGCTATATTATATTGAAGTTGTGACATAATGGTTGTTGTAATGATACTAGTTGTAACATCATAATTTTTATGCTTATGCCCACATGACATTAAAGTAATTGTGTATCGATAGCTGTGTACAATCAGCATTAATTTTTCTAGTTCTTCTATGAACTAATAATTAGGCTGGTTGATACTTCAAGTCGATGCTACCAGATTTCAGTTCCCACATTCCACCCGGGTCCTATAGTGCGGTCATGGAAAATTACAACGTTCTTCAATCTTCATTACTTGTGGAAGTACTCCCTCTGTAAACTAATATAAGACCGTTTAGATCACTAAAGAGGGAGTACTTCACAAGTACAACAATGTCCAAAATTCAGAAAGCATGGATCTATGATGGAAACGTATAAAAACCATTGGTTACATGCAAGGGTGAAGGAGAGGCTCCACCAAGGTGAACTCTAGCACCACATACACCCCAAACAAAAATTAGTCCAACGAGATTCTCATTAACACTCAGTAATACATGCCGAAAATGGTCAGTCGTGGAACAATAGCTTGGTGTCACGATCAGACCCGTTAAGGTTATACATATTGAGATGAAGAATTATACTACATTTCAGTGTCTTACTTGCGCCTTGTTTGCAAGTAATGCAGGCGTCCTACTTGCGCCTTCCCCGCAAGTAATGCAGTTGTTGCCTCATGCTCGGTGCCGCCACATGCGTATCTGGTCAAGCGACAGACCATAAGCATTAGAATATTTCGTAGCCAATGTCAACTAATTGATAATTTGATATACAGCAGCAAAGTGAATGAACGTGCACTGCGACTTTAAACAACTGACAAAGGAAATGGGGAGATTGCTACTTCATACAAAAGTGTAAATGAAGCCAGCATAGTGCTAAAACTAATGCATCATCAGAGTTGGGGATATTAGCTACTTACTGTTAAATGGCAACAAGAATATAGATAGTGCATCATCAGAGTTGGCGATATTAGCTACTTATTGTTAAATGGCAACAAGGATATAGATAGTGCCCTGAGGTGTACTACTCGTGGACTAGCACATGAAAAACACGGCTGAAAAATACGAACAAAAAAATATCTGAAATTAACTTATGGCACGGAGATAATAGGCACTTACTGTATCACAAAAATTCAGGTCCAAATTCTTTTCACAACTTCACAAACAAACAATGAGGATTGAAAAATCAGATCCAAATCTTTTCACAACTTCGCTCACAAATTTATGAGGATTGAATATTATCCTGCTGCTAGTATTCAGAGGTGGATTTTCCTTTTCCTTTTGGAAGTGTGTTTCGAACTCAGATATATGAAAATATGTAACACGACACATACATGTTTTTCTAATGCTGCAATTTTTTTATAAATGAATAAAAACAAAAGAAATACATACATGTTGTATGAATGCTGCTATTTATTTATTATGTTTTTTTTCAGAAAGTTGGGTGGTCTTGTGCACTAGTATACCTGAAAGTGCTGGCGCACCGGAAGTCGAGCTTTCTGAGAGTACAAAAATCGAACCATACCGCTCAAATTTTGGTGGAAAAACAATCCGCATTGCAGGCTTTCATCTAATCCCCTGCAGTACATGAATCTACATCCATACCACAAATGCCATCTAAAATTTTAAACAGCCTGCGGCCAAATCCATCTAATCGCCTGCAGTACATGAACCCTACCGATGAATGAAACCTACTCAAAACCGCCAGATCCACCATCCCCACACCACCGCAGCACAAGCAGCTCAAACACAAAACGTAGTAAGAGAACAAAAGCAGAGATGCAGCAGCTGTACCTCGAGTCCTCCGCGAGCTCCGGCCACCATCCAGCCAAGAACGGGGGTTGTTGGGTGCGTGCGGTGCGAGCGCCGATGGAGGGTCTGGTGGCGCTCGCCGGCCTTTTATAGCGGGGGAGCGGAAGTGTCTGGAAGGATCGGGGCCGATCCAGAAGACCCTAGTGGGGGATAGAAAAAGGCGGGGAATGACGACGACGACGCGGTGGAGGGAGAATTGGCCTTTCGGCGACGGCGAGAGGGGGAGGAGGCGAGGGATTAGGAGGGAAGAGATTTGGATTTGGAGATTAGTTAATTGCGGGCCTCGGCGAGGCGACGGGGGTCAGTGGCCGCGCACGAGGCCACGTCGGCGCGCGCATTTTAAATGGAACAGGTGTCGGGGGGCGGAGCGCGGGTTGGCCAACGGGAAAGGCGCGCCTCGCCTCGCCCAATGGGGCTCCGCCTTTCTATATGCTCTGCTGGCTCGGTTTGAATAATGGGGACGCGCCAGGGGTGGCCCCGGAGCTCCGAAACTTCGAGAAACTTGTACGATCTAGAATCATCTATTAGGGTGTGTTTAGGAGTCTAAACTAGGATTAGATTACGCAGGACCATGATAGTGGGAGGTGGACGATCACATGCTAGCTAGGGAGCTATCGATGGAACTGATTAGAGTGACCCGGAAGCTTTATCTTCAGGTTGGCCCGGGGAACTTGGAAGCTTCGAGAAACATGTAAGTGGATTACGAATCGAAATCGTGGATTAAGATGTGTTTAAGTTCCTTGATTAAATATAATGACCGGGGTAAATGGCACACAAAAACCGCTTGTCTTGGCTTATTTTTTGCATGGATGACCACGGATTTTCATCTTACCCACACTTACAATATTGGTTAACAATTCGAACTTGGTGCAAGTGCGCAAGAGGCCTTATCGAATCCACGCTAAAGCTTCGCCTTTCTATATGCTGCTGGCTCCTCGGTTTGAATATTGAGGATGGGCCAGGGTGGCCTCGGAGCTTCGAAACTTCAAGAAACTTGTATTGCGATTACGACCTAGAATCATCCATTAGGGTCCATTAGGGTGTCTTTAGGAGTGTAAATCATAATTAGATTACGCAGAACCACAACAATGGGAGGTGGATGATCTGGGAGGTGGATGATCACATGCTCGGGAGCTACTACCTACCAAACTGATCGGGTGACCCGGAAGTTTTATCTTCAGGGTGGCCGGCCCGGGGAACTTCGAAGCTTCGAGAAACATGCAAGTGGATTACGAATCAAAATCATGAATTAAGATGTGTTTAAGTTCCTCGATTAAATATAATGACTGGGGTAAATGGCACACAAAAACCGCTTGTCTTGGCTTATTTTTTGCATGGATGACCACGGATTTTCATCTACCCAAACTTACAATATTGGTTATCAGTTCGAACTCGGCGCAAGTGCGTGAGAGGCATTATCAAGTCCACGCTAAAGCTCCGCCTTTATATATGTTGCTGGCTCCTCGGTTTGAATATTGGGGACGGGCCAGGGTGGCCCGGAGCTTCGAAACTTCGAGAAACTTGTACTGCGATTACGACCTAGAATCATCCATTAGGGTGTCTTTAGGAGTGTAAAGTATGATTAGATTACGCAGGACCACAATAATGGGAGGTGGATGATCACATGCTTGGGAGCTACTACCTATCAAACTGACCAGAGTGACGCAGAAGTTTTATATTCAAGGTGGCCGGCCCCAGAAACTTAGAAGCTTCGAGAAACATGTAAGTGGATTATGAACCGAAATCATGGATTAAGATGTGTTTAAATTCCACGGTTAAATACAATAACCATGGTAAAAAGTCAAGCAAAAACCGCTTGTCTTGGCTTACTTTTTGCATGCATGACCACGAATTTGGTGTAATCAGCTTCATCTTACCCTGACTTGCAAAAAAAATTACGGGATACCCAGACATAAAATATTGCTTAATAGTTCGAACTTGGCGCCAGTGCGCCTTATCGAGTCCACGCTGAAGCTATGAAGTTAATCAAGGGCCGGTGTTAACCCTAGTTGCCGCAAACAACAGAATACCACTTGGACTATGAAATGAGGCAAACAAGCGGTTTTAGTCGGCGGTGAAACAAGCAGTTTTAGGGGCTGTTTGGTTCTAGACCTAATCATGCCACACTTTGCCATACAATGTTGACACACTTGCCTAAAGTTAGTTTTTCAAAATGAAAGGCACAAGTTGACAAGTCTAAAGAAATCTTATCACACTTTTTAAGTGTATGTGATGTGGGACCCTGGTGTGACTTGCCTAAGGCATGGCTTGAATCAAATACCTACCCAAGTGAGTAAATTGCACAAAACCACCAGTTTGAAGGTTAGGTTTGCGAAAACACTACAATACATTTTTTTGCAGAAAACACCATGTCTACGGTAATCTTTTTGCAAATAACACTGATCGGCGGATTTGGCTCGTTTTAAGCGTGTTTATGACAGGTGGGTCCATTTTTTGCTTACGTGGCATAACGTTTCGTGCCAAATGGGTTTTATTCTAAATTTACAAAGTAGTTCCTAGAATTTACATAGACACCCCTGAATTGAAAAACAAAAACGCAATTAGCCCCCCACATGTGAGCCCGATGTGGATCTCACGACGACTAGGGTGAGCGCCGCTGCACGCGCAAGTCGTCCCCTCGGCTGCTCGCCGGTGTTGCCGATTCTCACCGTCGCTACCAACTGCCGCTCCTCCCCGGCTTCTCCGTGGTGCTGCTGCTCCCCTCACCGCAACCCGTCGAGCTGATTCTCGCCGCTGCCCTGTGAGCTGCTCGCCGCGTCATGATATTCTGCAGAGGAAGCCGAGGTCGGGAGCAGCACGGGCGCTTGGAGCGGCTGGAGGCTCCGGGCAGGCTCGGGCATTAGGAAGACGTAGGCGTGGCGGCACGACCTCGGCAGTCTCCCGAGTTTCTCTCTCTCCCTCCCTCGAACCAACAGAGCAGCATGCAGGAGCGCCGCCGCCGCCCATCGCCATGGCCCTGAGCTCCACGAAATTCGTCGCAATTAACCAGCTCTCGCGTCGGATCCGGCAAGAATCAAGCCACGGCCCCATCTGCATCTCGGATTCCTGCTCCTCTGTCACGAGTGACGGCCGCGTGCACCGGCGGGACCTGGATGAGGTAGGCGACACCGGTGATGCAGTCGTCCTGGAGTGCACGCACGGCGTCCTCGGCGCGTGGCGGAAGGGCGCTCCTCAGCCGGGGGCGGGACGAGCGGCGTCCTCTGCTTTCCCCTCGGTGCGGCAACAGCGACGGCGTCCTCGGCGCGTGGCGGAAGGCCGCCCCTCGGCTGGGGGCGGGACGGGCGGCGTCCTCTGCTCGGCTGCGGGTGCGAGTGCGAGGCGTGGTTGGGGGGGCTGGGCGGCACAAGAAAGAAAGGTTGGGGGTGTTTTTGATTTAAACTCAGCTAACACCATTTTCAGCAAACCGTCATGCCATGTCAGCGAAAAGCGGGACCCATCTGTCATAAACATGCTTAAACGAGCCAAATCCGCCGATCAGTATTTTTTGCAAAAAGATTACCGTAGACATGATGTTTTCTGAAAAAATATTGTATTGTAGTGTTTTTCATAAACCTAACCTTCAAACTGGTGGTTTTGTGCAATTTACTCTACCCAAGTTGATCAAACTTGCCTAATCTTATATGTGATAACCTTAGGCAAACTTAGTCTTAAACCAAACAGCTCCTTAGTCGGCCGTAAGCCAAAACCACCAACCCTGCAAGCCGGCAAACTAGGTGCAGTCGCTCACTGCGTCGGCGGCCTTTGAAATCAGCAATACCGCTCCCGGCCGCCGCAATTCTATACAGTGCTCATCGCCGCTGCATCAGCCAAAGTGCAGACCTGCCGACACAATTATCACGCCCGCCTTCGCTTTAGCTCTCGTCAAGACAGAGGTTTTTTGTTTGTTTGACAGGGTCGAGATGGTAGGAACAAAGCTGAAGGAGGAAAATGTCTACTTTCTTCTTTTCTGTAGCTGGTGGCCCGTGATAACGACAACACGTCTTACCACAACGGATGATGGTAACCGGCGGCGCCTGATATCCTTTGGCCGATGCTTCTCCTCGCCGAACGCGTTAATCAAAAGATCTCATCTAGGGCGTCTGTCACGATCATGCTTACAGTCTCACGGCTTCTTGTTGGCCACTGAAAACGACGTGAAGGAAGATGAACGTCTACAAGTTTGGTCTTGTAGACCCTACGGTGCATCAGCCGCCGTATAGTGACTCCAGATTTTTTTTTCTTGAGCGGAGGAGCCCATATGTTTTTCCTTTTGGTAATGCGCAGCCTATACGTTGAATCAGATTCGAGTACGAAGGTGGTGGTGCAAGCTTCGAATGGGTGCGGCGAGTATCGTGCTTCAGGTGCAGGGATCACCGGCGACTGTTTGTATGCAGTTACTCGTGACGTTTGATATGTCTACGTTTTGGGGTTTTTGAGAGAGCAGGCGCGTTTATATTCCGTATAAAATCAGCAAAATACGGCGAACGTGGCTTCTCACTCAAAATCCAAAGAGAGAACCCACGGAGGAATTATCGAAACACACCTGTTGTTCTGGTTTTTAACAAAGGGCGGATTTTACTGACTAAAAATGAAGCATCAAGGAGATACAAACACAATAAACATACACCCGGATCTCTTTATAGCAGGTTGGACACATCCAATGTCAACGGACACACACAAATAACACATGGGCAAAAGGCCATATAAGACCAAACATACGCCTAAGCCCGGAAAATTTTTACGAACAATGGACAAACTAAAGCAACGCCATATATCCACACCAAACATCTCTTAAGACCACAGAGACAATGGAAAAGTTTTTCAACGGCAACGGCAACACTTTCAAGGGAACAACGCTCAAGCCTATGAAGACATGCACATGCCAAGACCGCCTATGTGGCGAAGGCAAAATATGATTGGACCACAAGGCGAGATTGGATATGAACAGCGACGACAACACAAATGCAAAGGCAGAGCTAAGACGATCACTCAAAAACAGAGGAAGCACCCTTGGCCAAAGTTTTGTAATCATTCTATACAACCATATAGTAAAGTAACCTCCCCCCTCCCCCCCCCCCCCCCCCCCCCGCGCCCGTGCTCGCACGCGCGTGAAAAGAACAACATTGACAAATCTCTCATGTTCCTTCGTAACATCGCACCAAGCGCCACCGAGATAGATTGGAATTGAAGGACTTTGATCTACAACAACATTTCATTGGAGACAACACTGATATCATCGTGACACTAGAAGTTACTACACAACAAATTAGAAATGAGAATCGCTTCCCTCTGTCTTACGGTGTTGAAGTGACGACAACGCGAATGCGAAGGCGGATCTAAAATAAGCTAGATGCAATCATGTTGCGGGGAGTTAAGTGGAAACGCTCGCCACCAGAGTTTTTAAAATAATGCCTGCTTTACATTACATCAATAGAACATAGTATATACCCATATATTGACGTAATTGGTCACTCCGGCCCTTGAAGAACAATGGGGACAAAGATGTCATGTTCCTTGGTAATATCGCACCAAAGCGCCACTAAGATGGATTGGAGTTGTAGGCATTTGATATACACTAGTGTTTATTAGAGATAACACCGACGTAATCATGGAAGCGATATCACTGCAACACCAACGACTAGTACACAAGGAACAAGAATAGAATCCCCTCTGCTCTGTCTCTTGGCATTGAAGCGTTGACCGGAGGTAGAGGGGGGTATTGGTTTGATGCAGATTAGGATTTTTATCGGGAGTAAAAACAAAATTGTAAGTTGATTGCCAATGATCTTAAAATAGTCTCTTGTGTTGGTTGTCCACCCCCGAAGTTGAGGAAGAAGATGGAACGTTGGCGGCAACATCAGTGGTGGAGGTTTGCAAAGCATGAAACCTCGTATTTAACGGATACTAGCTGCAAAGTAGGAGGGGTATCACACGTAGCATTCTGGTGGACCGACCCATTTTACCGCCATGTAGCGTAGCGAGCCTTTGTTTATTACCTCTTTTGTTTTTCTCGATCTTATTATTTTACACTTAATTTTTTTGGTTTTCAGTTAGTTTTTCATTAATTTTCAGGGAAAACAAAAAATATATATTTTTAAAGGTGATTTTTAAGGGAAAAAACCTCAGAACATTTAAAATATTTTTCTAAAAAATAGAAACTTTTCGAAAATTCCAAATAATTTATAAAAAGGAATACTTTTCACAATTTTAAACATGTTGAAAACACACATATTTTTTATTCTAATTTTTCTAACTTTTTAAATTCCAGACTTAAAAAAAACGGCAAGAAACTGGGCTGAAACCTTCTAGAACTCCTAGAAGGTTGGTTAAATGGGCCGACCCAGATCTACCACCAGTTGGCTTGCCTTGTGCGAGCGTGAAATAGGAAACATCGTGGCGGGGGCCAACTCCTATTTCGCCAACCAGCGCAAACTCACCTTCGCAATGAGCCAACCTATTTACCTTTTTTCTTTTCCTCTCTTTTCTATTAACCTTGAAAAAGGTGCGTGCGACGTATTCAAACCACAGACCTCTTCGTTCAGTTCAAATCACAGTAACCAACTAGAACACCTTAAATGCTGTGACTACTTAATTCCTTTTTCTTATTTCTTCTTTCTTCTGTTCACGATGGTTCTTATTCGTTTTTTATTTTTGTTTTTTATTCTTCCTTTTTATTTTGTTTTTAAAAACTGAATTCTTTGAAAAATCGTGAATTTTTCTAAAATTTATGTTTTTTTCCAATTTCGCAAAATCAATGAACTTTTTAAAAATTCTTGATTGTTTTTTAAAATTTATGAACTTCTTTCCAATTTTACGAAATCCATGAACATTTTTCGAACTCGTGAAATTTTCTCAAATTTGTGAACATTTATTTTTAAAATTTATGAACTCTTTTTCAATTTTTATGAAACCCATGAACTTTTTCAAATCCATGACCTTTTTTCAAACTCATTAAGTTTTCTCAAATTCATGTTTTTTCCAAATTTTTGAAAAAAATCAATTTCATGAAATCCATGAACCTTTTTCAACCTCGTGAACCTTTAAAAAAATTACAAACATTTTGCAAACCATATAATTTTTTTCAAACTCATGAACTTTTACAACATGAATTGTTTTCACATTCGTAATTTCTTTTGATCCATGTTTTTTTCCAAGTCAACAGTCAACCGGTTAAATGGTTGAGCGTGAGCTGAACGACTGAACCTGGTTTTTTTGGGAAAACATGCTTGCGTCGAACGAAGGGACGAACAAACGAACTTGCTTATGTCAAACAAAGGGAAGGAACGAGCAACCAAGTCGCTAGCTGGGCCGGCCCCGTGAGCCGGCTGCTAGCGCTAGCTTGGTGAACTGGCGCCTAAGGCGCCGAAGAGGAGGTCTCATGTCGGGGTTTGCAACAAATAATTGGGCGTGCTGAATGGGCTAAGGTTGAGGAAATTGTTGTTTGACTGACTACATAGTGAAGGATTGCTCCTGGGTTGGGTGAGTCATGGCATGTTTTTGCCCTAAGGTAGCTCTGCCACTAGATCATCAAAAAGGTTGTACTAGGTCAAACTTGTTCGTTGTGTATGAGCAATCTAACTAATCGCTACTTAGATCGAATCGGGAGAAAGAGAAAAGGCCCTAAGCCGCCACCGACTAGGTTCATAACTTTCGATGGTTGCCCTCACATTCGGAGGTATGGGTCAATGCTCAAAGTGTAGTTTTTTTTCCATATATGTTTGATTTTTGTGTCTTTGGTGGCAAAGTCTCATAGTGGAGGTGATATCGTACAGAGTAAAAGTCCCACGACTCTATCCTCGTCTTGGTGTGGCTGTCATGGACGATGCGACCTACATTGAGGGTCATGCGGATCGATGGCTCCCATTCTCATAGATTGTGAGTACACTTCGTCCTATGCTGACGGCGGTGGCGGCGATAGTATTGTTAAGCACACTCTTTGTCACTGGGTATGTTGATTCGTTTGCTCCTAGTCTTCCCCAACAGTACAACAATGAAGCAACAGTGTTCAACAATCTGTCTTGCAACCCCGTCCATACCGCCTTCAATGATCCTAAGTTCTCACCTGTTGTGGTGGGCGGCTCATCGAAGATTTTGAGGTTATTTCAGCTTATGTAGGTTTGGTCTTTTGCATTTTCTTCATTACATGTATGGAGAAAAGCAGAAATGCAATTGATGGATCTACAGTAAACGACTATGGAGAACTTTGATGCGACTTTATGTTTAATCTTGACCTTCTATTATTTCGTTTTCGTTCAATTTGATGTACCTTGTCTAATGGCGGCTGCTACAAATCAGTCGGATGATTATCTAGAAAAATCATCCACCTAAATAGCCGTACGATGTGCTGATGGCCGTTCAATCTCAACAAGGCAGCTTGGTTCTTCCCTCCTCTGTTCTCGTTCAGTTTAACACCCACGCGTCTCCTCTCAAGACAACAATGTCTCCGCTGCGGCAAAGAGGCCCTGCTGCTGCATGTACGCTGGCCGAGACGCGAGCCAGAGCAACTCCTTGAACTCCGGCGAACGCCGCCGATGTGCTGCGTTGCAACACCATCAGTGCTGCGGGTGGACGGATCCGCCGGCGACTGCTGCATCGCAGCACCGGGAGCCACCGGGGGCTGCTCCATGGCAACACCGAGTGCAACGCCTCCGGCGAAGCTTCATTGTAGCTCCGACGGAACCTTCAATGCAGCTCTGACAAAGCTTTACTTCAGCCCGGCGGAGTCCGTTCCATCCCCATCGCAACTTCAACGACCCGGCGGCGCTCCAATGCAGCCCGAGCGAAGCTGCAACACCGACAACCCCAGCGACGCCGCATCGCAGCCCCGGCGGCCCCGTCGACGCTGCATAGAAACACCGGCTACCCCGGCGATGCGCCATAGCAACACCTGCGAGGCGGCGACCCCCGCGATGCTGCACCGCAGCACCAGCGGCCACGACGACTCAACACCGATGAGCCCCTCGCCGCAGCACCCGCAGCCCGCTTGAAGCACATGCAGCGCAGATCGGCGACACGCAGCTTTTCCCCGCCGACGGCAGCATCGCCCGTCATGCTTTGCCTTGCAGGAGCGGTTGGTGCTTGCGGCAAGATGTGCACGCCATGGTTGGAAGCAACGATGGTAAGCCATTGTATTGTATCGAGCCCCACTCATCCCTGTCACAGCCTGTGAAAAAATGAGAGAGAGAGGGGGGATGGGGGACGAACGAAGAAGACGAGAAAGGGAGAGGATAAGGCTGGGATGGAAAGCGGTGAGCCGGGCCCGCATGCTACGCGTGTAGTGGATAGGCGACGCACACGCGTGAGACGAGCGCCGCACGATCGGCTTTGATCGCACAAACGATTTCCTTGTCTAATTTATCAGTAAAGTCGGATTGTTTACCCAGAAACCCAAAAAAGGTTATACTAAAAAAATTAAGTTTTTTTACTGGGTAGCAATAATAACACTTCGCGTCCACGACAAGTCTACCGGCAAGATACACTTCCGAGATCGATCCAACATACAATGAAACTTCCCCTTCCCTGCCCTCAAAAAAACATGCAATGAAACTTCTTTCCAGCGTCAAAGATAGGCACCGCCACCTTTTATTCTCAGTTTCAGATTTGGACGGGAAGGAAGGCCTGCACGCAGGGCGCACGCCGAAATCATCAGACATGGCTGCTATTCTACTCCTGGGAGAGCTCGTCTTTTTGTTGCGTTCCTCCGCTCCCCGCCACCGACTAGCTCGGTAGCCAAAGCAAAAGCACCGCAACCTGCCAACGCCGGAGCGGGAGCGCCGGCCGGATTCACGCGCACCAACTCCACCCGCGCGCTCTCCTCAACACTACTGCCACTAAATACTCAATGCCTAGCTAGCTCGGCCGCGGAAGCACGCGCTATAAGAGGCCACGCCGGTGCGTGGCAACCGGCAGCTCCTTCGATCTTGTCAGCCAGTTCGAACTTGAGTGTCACTGTCACTAGTAGTGTAGTGCGTCGATGGCTCTGGGAAGAGGCGGTGCAAGGAACGGTGCCGCCGGCCTGCTGCTGCTCGGCCTGCTCGTGATGAGCGCCGAGGCGGCCAAGTACACGGTGGGCGACTACGGGGGCTGGAAGTTCAACGTCGCCGGGTGGGCCAAGGGGAGGACCTTCCGCGCCGGCGACGTGCTCGGTGAGCTGATCTCCGCTACTGCTCGCTAGCTTCTGTATGCGTTTGTTCGTGACACGACGCGCTTGTGTGTGTGTGTGTGTGTGTGTGTGTGTGTGTGTGCAGAGTTCAAGTACAACGGGGCAGTGCACGACGTGGCGGCCGTGGACGCGGCGGCGTACCAGAGCTGCGTGGTGCCCAAGGGCAAGAGGGCGATGCGCAGCGGGCACGACAAGGTGAGGCTGGTCAAGGGGATGCACTACTTCGTCTGCACCGTGCGCGGGCACTGCAAGGCCAACATGAAGATCGCCGTCAGGGTCATCTAGAGTGTTTATAGCTACCTGTTTTGTCAACTGCATTCAGATCAGGTCGATCCAAAGCTTCCGACTACAGCTTTTTAGTTTGCTTAATGCTTGAACCAACTGCTAGTTTGCTTCCCAGTTTTTATCCGTGCACTCTTGTTCTAGGTGCGGCAATCGCGAGTTGTAATTCCTGTTAATTTGAATATGGGTCTGAAGGCTTACTAAAAAACTGGATGGACTAGCGCTTCTCCATCCTTTGTTGACACAGGAAAAACCTAACCAGCAAATCGGGCACTCACGGGAGACACAAGAGGTTCCATTTATTATGAAACTTGTACTGGTGCCATGATATATCGATCGGATGTTTGCATACCCTCTCTCCTACTTAAAAAATACGTACTAAGGTTTCATCATAAAGATCCACAAACCTTGCCATGGTAAATTTCACAGCTAGTAGTACCCACTATGCACCGTCGTACTTCTAAGCACTTGAAGATCACATTGCTGTCATGTCAGAACAAACTTCTTTTGGCCCAGGGGCGCGATAATCACTCGTCCTTGTCGTCTTTCTTCGGCTTACGGTATGTTTCCTCAATGTGCTTTGCCAGGAAAACATACGTGTTGAACAGCTTCTTGACATTTGGAACGTTGTAGTTCTGAGCTACATAGACACCACATCCCACTCCCACCAAAAACTTGAGGCCACCACCCAAAAGCCCCATTGCGAGAAAACCTGGAGATGATGATATAAGGTTATGAACATGCATTTCGACAGAGGATGTAAAAAAACACGGGGAAACAAAAAAATGATACAAAATGTCGCAAAAGAAAGTAACAGAAGCTACGTTTACTGGCACTGAGTAATAACGATTCATTTCTTCAGATTCCAACCTCATATGTTTGGTCATTATAGATATAATTTCCAAAGTCAGGATGTTGCTGCTCAGTTGCTTCATTGATTGTGAAGTCCAGTAGGACGGTACCACGGCAAGAATGAAAGACACTGCCAGGAGAGGTGGCTGCCGAGATAGATTAAGCAGAGGAAAAGTCAAGTCAGTTTAGAAGTGATACAATGACTAGTGACTGAATGAGTACTAATCCAATAGTCTTCCGAGCCCTAGCCCAGTGAGCCGAGTCCCTAATCCGAGTATTTAAGCCTAGCTCTGTTATATTTCAAGCAATGAGAAAATATCCCTGTCCTAACACTTCCCTCAACCCTTCAAATCCTCTAAATATGCCACCTTCCAAAAATACCAATATACGATGCTAGCAACCATGACCACTTGTTACCACAGGACCCATCCTCTACTGAGCTACCACCCCATCCCTGATTTTTGGCCAGCACCACCTCTGATATTACTTTTCTGACAGGCAACCTCTGATATTACTGACCCCAATGAGATTCCAAATATAGGATTGGGAAAATGTAATGAAAGAATCTATCTGATCTGCTAGTAACCTCCATCTTGCAAGGACGCCCAAACCGAATTCATGATCCAAGGATTTCATTTGAAAATTAAACAGCCAATATTCTAAGAAATAAAATCTGACGAAAGCTCATGAAACCATGCATGTTCATTTGTCAAGGTTAGAGCACCTACATCATTCTGGAGAAAATGCAACAACCAATTTTTTTTCCTGATTATAGCATCACAATCATGGGAAAACACATTTCAACCTACAGTCAAGGTTCAAAATGCCGCCAACAATGCTCACTGACTTGCTAGCACAACTATTTTGTTTAACCAGAATTTAGAAACTCTACTGTTTTTACAGATGAAAACTCTATTGTCCTCATCATGTATAACTACATAATCTATTTTATCAGGACTAACTGAATGTCTACGCACTTAAGATACTGAACATTCACTGGCATCCGCTGTAAAGTGTCATACTCCCTCCGTTTGTTTTATAAGACGTTCAGACAACTTGCTTTGTGCTGTTTTTGAACAGTGTCTGAAAGTTTAAAACGTCTTATAAAAATAAACAGAGGTAGTACAAATTTTCCTTCCCCAACTACTCCATAAAGAAAAGAACGGTAGAACTGCAATAGTTCTACGTGACTATTGTTAGTGATGATCAATTCACCTTGGAAAGAATATGGGACAAGAGGTGACGGTACGATCTAACACTCTGACCTCTAAGCATTGCTGCAATGCTGCACCAGAAGTTTTGACCCAATCAAGTACCAAAGAAAATATACAGTCTGACAGATAAAAAGTTTTTCTTGAAGAATAACAAATAGTATAATATAATCTCAACCACATGATATATATAAAACCAAAATAATTATCAGCCAGTCACATATTGAAACTAAGAGATTGGAAACAGTGGAATTTGACATGTCAAAATAAAAGCAAAAGTGAAATTATCATGGCATTAGGGGATACGGCATTGATCTAGTTCAATACCGGGTTAGCAGCTGCAGGTCGAGATCGGGCAGTCGGCCGCCGGCGCCGGAGTCAGGAGCGGCAGGTCAGCACGACGGCCAGGCGCAACGGGGGTGCGGATGGAGGCGGGGTGACGGCGGCGGGAGTGCGACGAGGTGGGCGGCGCGGCGGAGGACCGGGAGCGCGCGCGGGTCGGCGGGGAGTCAGGGATTCGCGTGGCGGGGAGCGGCTGCGTCGAGGCGGGGAGGGGGCGGGGGATGGCGGCGGCGATTCGCCAGCGAGGGTCACCGGTAGAGGAGGGAGTCGGGAGGGGAATTTTTTTTCCCGTAGCTTTATTTATCACGTGATCTTCTTGCAGAAGGGGCAAAGGTCCGAATTGGGCAGCCACGAGGCTGCAGGCGGCCCACAGTCCAAATACGGTTTTCAATGCCGAAGTAGAGCCCAAAAACTGCATCTTGTAAGTTTTTTTATTCAGGGATGAAGAACTGCTTTATTCATCAAAATTCACATGGAGTGGGATACAAGTTTGGTCGTGGGGAACACCAAACCATACATGGCGTCCCGGACCTCTAGAAAGAGCAAACTTAGCTAAACGATGTGCTTCATAATTAGCAGCACGGGTTTCAAAAGAAAAAATATAAGATAATGTAGCGGCTAGGGTGTTGATCTCACTAATGACAGCACCATAGACACCTCTTGACCCCCTGTTGATATCTAGAACGACCTGACGACAGTCCGAGGCCACCATGAACTGATGGATGCCCAAATCCTCCGCAAGAGACAAGGCTTCCCGACATGCAATTGCTTCCAGGGTTGGGGGATCAAAAATTCCTTCCACCACGAGAGCCGAGCTTCCAATATAATTTCCACTTTCATCTCTACATACTGCAACAGCAGAGCCCCCTCTTCTGGCCTGCACCCCTGCATCAACATGAATTTTGTGATGCCCCGCAGGTGGTTTCTTCGGTCTTGCAACGCCCGTCCTTGGAACCTCAGCGTGCGTAAGCTGTACCTGCTCGGTGTTACTGATGATGGAAAGGTCCTGTAAATATCTCTCAATGAAATAGTGGGTGGCTTGCGGACTTTGGAAAATTGCTTCGTGGATAGCTTTCCTTCGGGCATGCCAGATGGACCAAAGGGTTACCGCCATGATGATAAACTGATCATGGGACAACAGACGCATGACGGTGAACAGCCAATTTTTTGCTCCCGGCTCCGTATCAGACGTTATTTTATGTGTGATCTCCTCGTCCGCAAGCGCCCAGACGCTGCGAGATGATGTGCATTCCATGAGGGAGTGACGCCATGAGTCCTGGACTCCGCACAATCCACAGATGCTTGAATCAGCCATGTGGCGATGAGCACGTACATCGTTCGTCGGTAGAGATTGTTTCGACAGTCTCCATAGAAACATGCGTATCTTGCCAGGGATAGCCGTTCTCCATAGAGATTTCCATGCCCCTTCTTCTGTGCTGACGCTTGATGGACCGGCCTCTCCTTCTAACCATGCCTCTCTTCTCTGTCTTGTCGACACAAGCATCCTGTATGCTGATTTTACTGTAAAATTTCCATGCTTCTCATGCTGCCAAGACCAAAAATCAGGTAGATTTCGTGTGCAGAGGGGGATACCTAGTATAATTCCTGCATCCATATGCAAAAATGTTGAGTGAACGAGTTCTTTATCCCACGAGGCCGTGGCGCCCACTATCAGCTCGGACACCCTCATGGGTGGATTCTGTGACCGGCAACCCAGAGGCCGTGGAAACTCCTCCCTAGGTAGCCAGTTGTGCTCCCAAATAAGCGTTGATTCCCCGTTGCCGATCCTTCTGACCAAGCCCTGCTTTAGTGTATCCCGTCCCTCAATCATCGCTCGCCACACTTGGCTCGGGTGCCCCCCTAGTTCTGCTCCAAGTATATCAACTGTGGGGTAATAGATGCTCTTGAGCACTCGTGCACACAACGTGTCTGGATACTGTAGCAACCTCCAAGCTTGCCGGGCTAGCATAGCTAGATTGAAAAGTTCAAAATCCTTGAAGCCTAGCCCACCCATCCCTTTGGGTTGAGTCATGGTCTTCCAAGACACCCAGTGAGGTTTGCGTTTGCCTTCCTTACTTCCCCACCAGAACTTTCTGATTAGCATATTTAGATGTTCACATAATCCCCTTGGAAGCTTGAAACATGACATGGAGAACACCGAGACCGCTTGTGCTACAGACTTAACAAGCACCTCCTTTCCTGCCGTGGACATTGTGCGTTCTATCCAACCCTGTACCTTGCTCCATAGTCGGTCTTTGAGGTATTTGAACGCACCATTCTTTGAGTTACCAATATCGGATGGCATTCCCAGGTATTTCTCATTAAGGGTTTCATTAGGAACATTGAGAGTATCTTTTATGTCCTGTCTGACCGATTCTGGGACTCCTTTGCTGAAATAGATAGATGATTTGGCATAGTTGATACGTTGTCCCGTAGCCTGGCAATAGGTATTCAGAACATGGTACACCTCATTAGCCCCCACACTGTTTGCCTTGAAGAACAGCAGGCTGTCATCTGCGAATAAGAGATGGTTCACCGGGGGCGCCGTAGGTGCCACCTGTAGACCACTCAGGTTGGATGACTCACTCTTGGACTTTAAAAGGCACGAAAGGCCCTCTGCTGCTATCAAGAACAAATATGGAGATATTGGGTCCCCTTGTCTGATTCCTCGAGAAGGTTCGAATTGTTGTAGCTTTTTCCCATTGAACAAAACTGAGAATTTTACCGTTCTTACAAGATTCATCACTATATCCACCCACCTTTCATTGAAGCCCAACTTAAGCATAACTGCCTTCAGATAAGACCATTCTACTCTGTCATAAGCTTTAGTCATGTCAAGCTTGAGTGCACAAGACTGGTGCTTCTTAGCTTTGTTTCGTTTCATGAAGTGCAGACACTCATAGGCTGTAATGATGTTATCTGTAATCATTCTTCCTGAAACAAAAGCAGACTGTTCCTTGATATAATGTCAGGCAATACTATTTTCAATCTATTAGAAATCACCTTCGAAGCAATTTTGTATAGTACATTGCACAGACTGATTGGACGGAATTGGGACAGTTGTATTGGATTTTTTTACCTTGGGTATTAGGACTAGAACAGTCTCATTGATACATGCTGCTGACTTAGTACCTTCAACAATTCTCAGGACCGCCTTGGTTACATCCTCCCCGCATATATCCCAATGATGCTGGAAAAAATGAGCGGGGAAGCCATCGGGCCCTGGTGCCTTTGTGGGGAACATCTGAAACAGGGCGGTTTTCACTTCTTTTTGGCTGTACGGGGCATTCAACATATCATTCATACCTTGAGTGACTTTGGTTGGCACCGTATCCAGGACCTGTGCCATGTCATGAACACCCTCTGAAGTGTACAGCTGCTGATAGAAGGACGTTGTCAAGCTTTCCATCTCATGTACATTATCTGTCAGATGGCCATCTTCTCGTTGAAGAGATTTTATTTGATTTTTCCTCCTTCGCCTGCTAGCCCGAAGATGAAAAAAATATGTGTTTTTATCTCCATGCATTAGCCAATCAATTCGGGCGCGTTGCCTCCAAAGGATTTCCTCCCTGTGAAAAAGCTCAGTCAGGCGGTCAACAGTCTTTAATTCCAGATGTGTTGGAGAAGATCTGCCTGGGATCTCCCGCGGCTCCTGTAGCTGTCGCTGTAACTGTTGAATTTCGCGTCGGACGTTGCCAAAATGCTCCTGGTCCCAGCCCGCCAGGTCAGATGAGAGCGACGTGAGTTTGTCATTTATAGCATGGACTGACTCGCCCGGCGCGCTCGCCGATGCAGCTTGTACAAGTGGCTGGAGACCAGCATCCCTCTCCCAAGCCATCTCGTATTTAGAAGATCGCGGGGCCCGCTTGCATGCAGTTTCATGCACGTACTGGACGTAGAGGGGTATATGATCGCTCGTCGCCGCCATTTTGTGTTCCAGCCTAGCTGTGGGAAAGGCGACGGCCCAAGCAGGATTTGCAACGCCTCTATCCAGTCTGACCTTGGTATACGTTCCTCCGGCAACCTTCCATTCAAACGTCCAATCAATGCCTGCATACCCTATATCTGATAGTCCACATGTGTCCAATGCATCCCAGAATGCATCCATCTGTTCCTGGCTTCTATGGCCAACTCCATCATGTTCATGTGCATGGAGAACCTCGTTGAAATCACCTAGGACTAGCCATGGTGTGTTACTTGATCCAGCGATCCCCCGGAGTGTATCCCAGGTTTTGTATCTCTGATTAACCTGTGCTTCTCCATATATGAAAGTTACCCTCGTATCAAAGTCAAACAGCTCTTTAATGACAACATCAATATGGTACTGTGAATAACCAACAACCTCAAGTTTTATTTCTTCATTCCAAAATATGCCTAGACCACCACTTCTTCCCGAACTGCTAACCGCAAAACTTCTATTGAAACCTAGAGAACCAACTAAACTTTCAACTCTACTTCCCTCTATTTGAGTTTCAAGTATGCATAGTACAGAGGGGGCAAACTGCTTCGTGAGTTCACGAAGCTCTTTCACTGTTGAGGGCTTGCCAATCCCCCCGACAGTTCCAGCACAAGAGACTCATTGCGCTAGGCGCGACCCCCCTAGGGAGCCCGCCAAACGCGCATCTGTAATTTTGGTCACCACTGCATTCTTCCCGCTGTTCTTCTCCTGTGTTTTGCTTGGTTCTCTTTGGCTCATTCTTTGAAGAAGGGCTTAGGGGGATCTCTGGAGCGGGTAGCTGTAAAACATTGCTAGCGGCACCATCTACCGCTGATTTCAACACTGTTTTGGGGTCGCTAGATGTAACCCCTCTTTTCCTGATGTTCCTCTCTTCTTCATCGTGTTGATGGTCCTCTCTTCTTCATCGTACCCTACCCCAGGATTTGTCTGATTTGGGCTTTTACCACGGCCTCTTCCTCCTTTGATGCCATCTTCCCGGCCCCTGCCACGGCCACCTCTTCCTCCTCTAATGCCATCTTCCTTTCCTCTTCCTTCTCCAGGACCACTACCGGGCCCTCTAAACCAGGTCGCCTTGAGATCCTTGAAAACTAAAGCTTTGGGTGGATGAATCCCATCGCCACACTCTTTAAACAAATGCCCAAGATTTCCACAAACGGCACACCAATCTGGTTGCCGTTCATATTTAACTCTGAATATTACCCTTTGAAGGCCATCCTTCTTCTTGATCACAAGTGATACCGCATTCTTGAGGGGTTTTGTAACATCGATTTTAACACGGACCCTGACGAAGTTACCTTCAAAATCCTGTGATTTTGGCTCTGCATAGATGAAATCTCCGATAGTGGCCGCCAGTGCTTTAACTTTGGGGAAAAAACCATCCGGTAAATCATGGATCTGAATCCACATATCGATCTTGTTTAGTTCAATCGACGATGGCTTAGTGAAGCCATCATAATGTGCTAGCACTACGGCTTTCCCTTTGAAGGACCACGGACCCTCCTCCATGACCCGTTCCCAGTCACCAAGGCAACCGAACTGCATGGTGTACAGGTTATCTTCGAGTGGCCTGATCTTCACCTCCTTCGCCAAGTCCCAAGCGGCCCTCATCGTCCTGTAGAACCAATACTGGCTATACGTTTTCTCTGTATAAACCCTAGCGATGGCCATCCATCTAGTTGCCTCCGTCGGCAGTTCCTCATCTTCAATCACCACATCCTGAAGATCGTCTTCCTTCAGCCCGAGTTCTTCCATCATCGCCTCTAGGTCGGAAGCCGCCGTAGCCGATCTAGACGCATCATCATCCATCGATCTCTTGCTCGAGGTGTCTTTCCCGCGAGCGGTAGCGTCCCTAATTTGACACATGTTGAAGCCAAGATTTAGCCTAGGGCCTGGGTTGGCGATGATTGCTGATGTGGGTCTTCCTCATAACATACTATTTACCATGATTTGACACATGTTTAGCATCTTTATATTAAAGTTAGCATAAAGCTGAGACATTTATTTTGGAATAAAGTACAACTCACGTGCTACAGCTAACTCAGTGGCCCACTACGGGAATGGCTGAATTGCGATGGCCTCGTCCGGAGAATTTTTTTGATTGTTTTACTCGGCAGATTTTTTTTTATATTTCGGTTGGTTTTCTATTAAAATATTATTACCTATTTTAATTTTTGAAAAACAAATTCAGGAGGAAGAAAAATGTTCGTGAATTTCAAGATATGTTCACACATTTTCTAAATATTCATGCATATAGAAAATTTTCATTAATTCAGCCAAAACTCTTGAATTTAAAAAATGATCAAAAAATTTAGAAAATGTTAACGAATTCAGTTTTTTTCGATTTCAAAAAAACTATCAATTTTGGCAAAACATTCACGAATACAAAAATATTGGTGAATTAAAACATTTTCACAAATTAAAAAATGTTTGCAAACTTGAATAAATGTTCACAGATTCAAAAACTGCTCATGAATTCAAAAATTATTCATGAATTTGGAAAATATCCAGTGTTTGAAAAACATTATCGAACTTGAAGAATCTTCATGAATTATTTTTTATCAATTTTTAAAAATGTTCATGAATTTGAAAAATGTTTGTGAATTGAAAAAATATTTTTGAAATTCAGAAAAATGTTCAGCATTCCAAAAAATTCTTTTAGAATTCAAAATATATTCATGAATTCAAAAATACTTGCAAATTTAAAAAATGCTCGTGAATTTAAAACATGTTGGCTAATTTAGAAAATATTCATGAAATTTAAAAATGTTTGCAAAATTAAAAATATATATTCATGAACATGAAAAATTAAAAGGAAATTAAAAGGCAGAAAATGTGAAAGGAACACAGAAAATCGGTCTGGAACTGTTTCAAAACCTTTCCAAAACCGGAGAGATGAGTCATGTTGGTTGGAGCGGCCCAATTGTACGTAGAGGCTATACAGAGGTACTTGGTAGGTCGCTACACGATACATGCAAAATAAGAGTGGCCCTGTGATCTTCTACCAAAAGTCCGCCATGCACGCTGACACGTTGGGTTTCAGACTAATCAACATATAACCGGTAGATAGGACCAATGGTGATGCCATCGAAGATGTTAAGTTGAGCGATTCATGCATTCTGTCTCAATGCATGTTGATCCACCAATTCCTACTTCTAGAGATTATAAAGATGTCCAAGCAACATAACCCGGCCAAATGAGTTCCGAAATTTCCGCTCCCCTGGGAGAGGCGACTCGGCGGCGTTTGGGCGCAGCGGAAGACGTCCAAGATCTGGCGCACAAGATTAGGAGATTCGAGGGAGTAAAAGGAGATTTGGAGATCAGATCGGATGCGGGCTCCTATCCCGATCCGTTGGGCCTTCGAGAGTCCTGGATGAGAACAAGGAAGGCAGTACGAGATCTGGCAGAGAGGGGATCGCGGTCTGTGAAGAACAGAATCATATCAGAAGGAAATCAGATTTCTCCAAGGAGTGCATGCCTGTAAAGACTAGCAACCAGGATCAGAGAGATGCACGAAGATCTACAGAGGCCGTCCTTTGGAATGGATAACGCGCAGAAGCATGATATCCCGGCGATCCAGGAGAGGAAGGAACCACCAGACCGAGGGAGAGAGGTTTTTCAGCAGGAAATAACAGATCAGATCACAATGGAAGGAAAGGATCTTCAGAGCCCAAATCTTCAGCCTGTTGTGTTCGAGTTTGAGAGCCGGGCCATCTCTTTAAAAGCAGGCGGCTCAGGGCAAACTTCTTCACAGATCTCTCTTCCCCACCAGCATACACCAAAGTCACCGATGGCGAGCCAGGGCGCGAGAAAGGACAAGGCGGCGATGCACGAGCTCGAGGAGGTGGGCTCGTGTGACCGCGTGGATGGCGGTAGCCGCAGGATGCTAAGGGGGAGTTCGTCCAGGTCCAATGGATGGGTGACCATGGATGCGCAAGCACCCGACGTCGTGTTGCTTGACCTCTCAAGGGAGAGGGCGGCCATGCGTAATAGGTGGCTCGCGGTTGGTCTGTTTTTCTCGATGCAGGCCTTCAGCTCCATGGGCCTCTTCCGGGAGCTCAAGGACAGGTGGGGCTTGCGTGGCAAGCTTCACTACACGCAGTTGAAGAACAACAGGTACCTCCTTGAGTTCGAGAAGGAGGGTGACCTCCGTTTCATCCTCGACAACGGGCCGTGGTCTCATCGCGGTGACGCCTTCCTGATGGTTCCGGTGGACGGGACAAAGGCACCGGGCGAAGTGGAGATCGCCCACATGCCAATTTGGGCCCAGATCTTCGACGTTCCCCCACTGTTCATGTCCAAGGAGGTTGGGGAACAGCTGGGCTCCCTGCTTGGTAAGGTCATTGCAGTTGATACAAATAGGATGGGTAGAATCCGCAATGAGTTCATTAGGGTCAGAGTTGAACATGATGTTGATGTACCACTCTCTAGGAGTATTAAAACCAGAGAGCTAGGGATGATAGGCAATAGGGAAAATGAGTTGCACATCTTAGAGGTGAAGTATGAGAGAGCTCCACGCTTTTGTGCGTATTGTGGTTGTATAGGACATGGCCAACGCGATTGAAAGCTGCCGGAGGACCTCCAGATGATGAGGTACACGGCAGCAATGCGAGCCTCTCCTTTCAAAAAAAAGCAATAGTGTTAGTGGGGTCGTTCTCCCCGATGCGGGTGGAGCTCGTCGCTTCCTCAACTTCGGCTCGGAGAGCGATGGGGAGACCAGGAGGGTCCCAAAGAAGCTTGCTATGGTGCGCTACAATGAAGTCCCCGAGGATGTGCTTGCTGACCCCAGGGTGCAGGCGGCCATCGCCGCCGTCAGTGCCATCAGGGTCGGCGAGGGCACTCCACGGGGGTATGCACGCAAGTCAGACAAGACGACGGCGTCCTGTGAGGGCGCTGTGATGGATCCGGTTCTGCCCACGGCTGGAAGCGGCGGCGGTTCAGCGGGCGTCTTGGCTGAGGTCTCTGCGGATCCCAGCTACCCGCCAGGCTTTGGACCCACCCCGCTCTATGGAGGCACGGCCATTCCGGCTGTCACCGATGCTCATAGGTCGAGCCCTGCTCTGTCCACTGGTGCACAGGAGACTGCTAGCCAAGATGAAATCAAGGGGAAAGTTTCCGAGGAGGACGAAGCTATGAAGCTGCTTGCAAATCCAGTACAGAAGGAAGGACATGTGGAGGCTGCACCAATTGAGAGTCTGGGCAAGGGTGGGGACGTAGCTGCAGAAGAAAAAGACAGAGTTATGCGGGACTTGGCTGGCATCAAGGGCAACGGGAAGGGCACACCTCACTTTGGATCGGTCCTTGGCAAGAGAGACACTCGTGGGCAGGATGATTCAGAGAGAGCAGGCACTGAAGAGGTGGGTACTGACTCTGACCAGAAAAAGAAAAAGAAGGGCACAGGGCAGGGGAGCAAGGGCAAGGATGGTGGACAGGAAGCAACCGAGCCAGGGGCTCTCGGTCAACTGGTGGGTGCGATGGACGGCACCCACCAGGAGCCATGACGATAATAAGCTGGAACTGCCGGGGCCTTGGGCAACCCCGGACAGTTCAGGAGTTGGTGTGCCTAGTGCGCACCCACCGGCCTTCTCTGGTCTTTATCTCTGAAACTAGGAAAAGCGAGGATTATGTTAATAAGCTACGTAGGAGACTAGGTCTCAAGCATTGCATCTCCCATGTCGGTAAGGGAAAGGGTGCAGGTATAGCTCTCTTCTATGATGATTAAGTTGAAATAAAAGAACTCGCTATTGGCCCGCGTTACATCGATGTGTTGGTACGCCTAAATCCCCATGGCCGACAATGGCGGGGTACCTTTGTTTATGGAGAGCCAAAAGCTAGTGAGAGGCATCACATGTGGGATCTCTTACGCAGAATCAGGCCGATGTCAAATGAACCATGGCTCATGGTGGGTGATTTCAATGAAACTGCTTGGCAACATGAACACTTTTCTAGAACACCGCGAAACGAGAAGAACATGGAAAGTTTCAGAGAAGTTCTGGCCAATTGTAAGTTGTTCGACCTCGGTTTCAGTGGTCCAAGATGGACTTTTGATAATAAACAGAAGGGTGCGGACAATGTCAAGGCCAGAATCGATCGCGGGGTTGCTGACCAACAGTGGAGCTCTATCTTCCCTGAAGCTTCAATCGAGCACATTTGTTCATCTAGATCCGATCATCTTCCCCTGTTCCTTAGATTCGGTCTGAGGAAAGAATGGAGACCCCTGCATAAGGGATTCCGATATGAGTATATGTGGGAAAGAATGGAGTCGTTGACAGATGCAATTTTGAACTCATGGGAGGAGAGAGGGACAGCTGTGAACCTATCTGACATATCACAGAAAATTGCAGGTCTGCAACGCTCCCTAAACACTTGGGCAAAAAACAACTTCGGCTCAATTATAAAACAGACTGCTTCGCTCAGGAAGCAATTGGAGAGCCTGTGGAAGAAACAAGCGTCGGCTGCCAGAGACAGGGAGATTAAGGCTATATCTAGGAACTTGGACGAGGTGTTGCACCGGGAGGAGATGATGTGGAGACAGCGATCTAGAGCGTTATGGCTGAGAGAAGGAGATAAAAATACAAAGTACTTCCAACGGAAAGCCTCATGGAGACGGAAAAAGAATACAATCAGTAAGTTAAAAAATGAGGATGGTGTTTGGGTGGAGGAAATGGACAAGTTACAGGAAATGACCACAAGCTTCTTCAAACAATTGTACACTAAAGAAGAAGGAGTCGATCCTAAGGTAATAGTGGACTGCCTGAATGAAAGAGTTACTGTAGAGATGAATGCGTCGTTGGTTAAGGATTTCACGGAAAAGGAAATCAGCGACGCACTCTTCCAAATTGGCCCTTTGAAAGCTCCGGGGCCCGACGGCTTTCCAGCAAGGTTTTTCTAGAGGAATTGGAGTACTGTCAAGAGGGACGTGGTGAATGCGGTTCTGAAATTTTTCCAGGAGGGTATCATGCCGGAGGGGATTAATGACACGGTAATCGTACTCATCCCGAAGAAGAATAATCCAGAGCACCTGAAAGACTACAGACCAATAAGTCTGTGCAACGTGATATATAAAGTGATCTCCAAGTGCATGGTGAATCGCTTGAGACCCCTTCTGGATGATCTGATTTCTGAGACTCAGAGTGCCTTTATCCCTGGCCGCCTGATCACAGACAACGCCACGATTGCTTTCGAGTGCTTCTACAAAATCCAACATTCCAAACAGCCAGCTAATACGCACTGTGCTTTCAAGTTGGATTTGGCAAAGGCATATGATAGAGTCGATTGGGGATTTATGGAAGAGTCTCTCCTGAAGCTTGGGTTTGAGCAAAAATGGGTTGGCTGGGTGATGAGCTGTGTAAAATCCGTGAGATACACAGTCAAATACAACGGGGAGCTCCTCGAACCTTTCATCCCCTCGAGAGGGCTTCGGCAGGGTGACCCGTTGAGCCCATATCTCTTCCTTTTTGTGGCTGAAGGACTAGCATGCCTGCTGGACAAGGAGATTTTTCAAGGAAAAATCACCCCCCTGAAGATTGCCAGAGGCAGTCCCGGGATATCCAACCTGCTGTTTGCCGACAACAACTTACTCTTCTTCAAGGCGTGCAAAGAGGAGGCAGAGTGCATCATGCAAATACTTGCCAATTTTCAGAAAGGTTCAGGCCAACTACTGAGTTATAGCAAGTGTTCAATTCTCTTCAGTGAGCTGTGTCCAGAGGCGACCCAACAAGTTGTCATGACGGAGTTGCAGATCACGTCCTCTACATTTGAGAGCAAGTATTTAGGGCTCCCCACGCCAGAAGGACGCATGAAGGATTCTTTGTTTCAGCCTATCATGGAAAGATTTATAAAGAGATGTTCAGACTGGTCAGAAAGATTCATGTCTCATGCAGCTAAGGAGGTCCTAGTGAAATCGGTCCTGCAAGCCCTTCCCACATATTGCATGGGGGTCTTCAAGATGACACAAGGTTTCTGTGATAAGTATGAAAGACTAATCCGGGATTTTTGGTGGGGCGAGGAAAAGGGCCATAGGAAAGTTCACTGGATGTCTTGGGAGCAAATGACTAGACCAAAGAGAGGAGGGGGTATTGGTTTTAGAGACATGAAGCTATTCAACCAAGCTCTGCTCGCCAGGCAAGCATGGAGATTGATTCAGAGGCCAGACAGTTTATGCGCACGCGTTCTAAAGTCAAAATACTACCCGCACGGGGAGCTAATAGACACGGTTTTTGCATCGGAAGCCTCCCCTGTTTGGCGTGGAATTGAGTATGGACTCGAACTGCTCAAGGCCGGTCTTGTGTGGAGAATCGGGAATGGGAGGAAGGTAAATATTCAGAGAGACAATTGGATCCCACGTAAAGAGGGCCTCAAACCAGCAAGCTTCATCCGCCGGTCTAGGCTCAGATGGGTAAACCAGTTGCTAAGGGCTGACGGTACTGGGTGGGACACGGAGAAGGTGCACCAACTGTTCTACCACTTTGACGCGGAGGCTATATGCAGTATAAGGCTTCCTAGTACTGAAACTGAGGACACCCTCGCTTGGCAGTTTGAAAAATCCGGTGTTTTCACAGTTCGAAGTGCGTACAGGTTAGCGGTCTCCCTCCAAAATCAGTCCAAAAACCCAGCCTCGAGCTCTACGAATGACGCCGACGACCGAAGCATTTGGGACATCATATGGAAAGCGAAAGTTTCCTGAGAAAATCAAGATCTTTGGCTGGAGAGTTGCCACGAACACCCTGCCCACAAAGAAGAATAAATGGAAATGTACTCTTGAAGTGGACAATGTGTGTAAGATTTGTGGTATTGAAGAGGAAGATGAATTTCATGCTGTAGTTTCATGCACTAAAAGCAAGGCTCTGAGGCATGAGATGAGAGAAATCTGGAACTTCCCTAGTGAATCCCAATTCAAACACACTGGGGTGGATTGGTTACAGAACCTCCTCATCCCTTGCAACCCAGAGACAAGAGTTAAGATACTGCTACTACTATGGCGTTGTTGGTTTCTCAGGGATGACTGCACGCACAACGCAGGGAAGGAGTCTATCAGCCGGTCGGCCCATTTCTTGGAGCAGTACGAGGAGGAGCTGAAGTGTAGCGACACTATTTTGGAAACTGACACAAATATCAAATAGAAGAAGCTACGGGCAGGGCATGCTTTGGACAGGAGAATACCCATGGATTTTCTATCAGGGGCGACAAGCTTGCAGTTTGAGACCTCCCAGGGCCATACAACAAATCAGTGGTGTCCCCCAGTGGCCGAACTGTCAAACTGAACTCAGATGCTGCTTTTCTAGCTGATAGTGGGATATCGCAAGTGGGCGCTGTCGCGCGGGATCATGAGGGGCTCGTCGTTGTCTCTCTGTCCAAAGGAATTGGATGTTGCTCTGCAGTGGAGGAAGCCGAAGCGAAGGCCTTACTTGCTGGCCTGGAGGCCCTGTCACCTTTGTACAGGGGGCCAATCATTGTTGAAACTGACTGCATTTTCGTTGTAATGAGCTTCAACCGGGCGCCAGCAACAGTTCTCCCTGGCATTCAGTTTTCTCTGACATCAAAAAGGAACTCCAGGGGTTCAGCGTATCCCAGGTCATACATGCTAGCCGATGTCAAAACAAGCTAGCCCATGCTCTCGCTGCGCGTGCAAGAAGGCTGGAAGACATGCAGAGGGTGGCGGCAATCCCGGACGATCTGAATGCAGTGTTAGCTGCCGACTATGTGTTGGCTTAAGAGTAACGTGGTTACTCTTGCTCCTAAAAAAAGATTATAAAGATGTCTCGTGCAATGACCTTGGGGCATTGCTCGCTATCCGGCCAAGAGGAGTGCCAAAAGTCAATCTTCATTGAAAAATGATCGCTCAAGCTCCCGAAATCCATTGGATTGGATGACAAAGAGTAAGAAGTTTTAGGGAAGGATGGACGAGCCACTATGCCAATGAAGAACCACCAAGTGATGGAAAAGAAGTGGGACAAGGGGAAGGTTCCCATGCATGACACCACAACATCAGAAATATCCCGCCACATGGACATTCATTTTTTCCACAAGGAAGGAGAAGAAAGAGGAGAAGTAAAAACTCATGTTGGGTTCACAAAAGGAGAGGAAGGATTGGGAGCGAGAGAGGATGAAAAACAAGTTGCAAATTGTGTCGGGGGTTTGGTGCGACATATGCCAACGGATGGCTTATCATGGTGGGGGCGAGTAGAACGTCGCCGGTGCCTGGAAACGAGATGAGGCGAAGACATGCACGCCGGCGAATCTTACCCAGCTTCAGGGCTCTCCGGGGAGATAATACCCCTACTGCTGCTCTGCGGGGTCTCCGCATGATCACTATGGTCAAGTGTTTACATGGTTGCTCCTTGAGCGGTGTCTGGTGGCAGGAGAGGGCAAGGCTAGCTCTCTCCTTCTATCTAGTATGGTATCGAACTACTGGCCTCCAACCCTTTGCATGGGTGCCCTGGGGGGTTTATATAGGCCTACCCCCCAGGGGTACAATGGTAATCCTATTGGGCGCGGGCCCAGCCGTCAGTGCCTCCGACCTCCGACTTCTCCGCCGACTGCTGGGGCCCGCCGACTGGTCTGGTACGGAGCCGACAGGCCGCGTCCGCCGCGGGCGGGTCTTGTCGACTGCTGATTACTGTTGCTCCTGATGACACAAGCTTGGTCATGGGGTCGTGGCAACAGCCCCGCCGCCTGGCGGGCGATCACTGTGGCCACTCCCCATCTCTTCTTGATTAATGGCGCGTGGGCCCCGGGGGAGGGCTCGGCCGACTCCCCCAGGCCGACTCCCGACGGGTCCGACTGGCGGTTCTCCCGCCGTCTCCCGAGGTCTCGCTGACTGGTGGTCCCCGCTGCCTCCAGGCCGTACAGACAAGCCGTCGTGGGCGCAAGACCTGGTACAGTGGTGCTGATGTCAGGGCCGGCCGGGCAACAGTGCCACGCCGCAGGGAGATCTTCCCAAGTACGACGTGATGTAGCCATGCCTGCCCTTGGTAAGGGGCGGGGAGTGGGCTTCATTGTAGCCACGCCCCTGCCCCGTCCCCTTCGATGAGGTCACGGGTTGTTGGAGTCGCCGGCCGACTCCCCAAAGCCGGCTTCTCTGGAAGTCGCCCCTGGGACTCGGCCGTGAGCGGGCAGTCGTCCGCCTTGCCGTAGACTCCCCAGGAGGCGGCTCTTCGCCCTGTGGTCTTGAGGGGCGCAGCCTGCCCCGATGTCTTGAAAGGTTATGGGCTCGGGTTGGCCTACTCGTGGACCATTACTCCGACAGTAGTCCCCGAAGCTGGTGAGGTGCCGCGGACGATCGGCCGCGAAGCCTCAGCAGTTTCTCTTTCTGGGTGCTCAACACATGGTCTTGATTGACTTCTGGTAGGTTGACTAGAAGGAGTCGGACTCGCCCAACTCGGACTCACTCAATTCCGACTTGCTCAGTAGTTCGAACATCGCGGTGGGATTTCAAGTGGCGTGCTAGCTAAGCTTCCAGGCCGCCACCCGTTCTTGGCCTGTCATGCGAGGGCACGTGGCCGGGCCGTCCTATCAGCCCACGCGCGTGATGGGATAGGCCCGTAGGCGGGGCCCGCCACTACCGCGCCTCGGCGCCCGAGCGGATCCGCTGCGGCCCCGGTGGACGGTTGGGATTCCCGTGAAGTTACTGCGCGCAGTAACTTTACGTGGATCGTGGGGGTCGTGGGGTTGCGGGCGCAGTAAATCCCCACGTCCGCCCCCTCGGCTTCGCAGCCCACGGGGCTATAAGTAGGGGGAAGAGGGGGGGCACGCGCGCCCCTCCTTCCCACTACCCTTGCTTTCTTCCTCCTCGCAGCTCCTCGCTCTCCTGCTTCCTCTTCTCTCCTTCGCTCCGCCGCACGCCCAGGCTCCGGCGAACGCTGCGGTGACAGCTTCGTGATGAGTTCTTCCTCCGCTGCCGCGCCTCCCCCAGTGCGCTCCGGCACCTGGGACGGCTCTGAAGTCCACGAAGACCATATCGAGTTCCTCCGCTGGACCCGTCGGCTTCCCGGCGAAGATCGCGTGTAGGTGCGTCTTGCGCCGGCGGGGGAGATTTCCCCCGCCCCGCAGGAGGGCGAGCGGGTCATCTTCCGCTCGCACTGGCTGCGCGGGCTGGGGCTGCCGGCGAGCAACTTTTTCCGGTCGTTCATGGAGTTCTACGGCCTCCAGCCGCACCACCTCACCCCCAACACAGTGGTGCTGCTGTCCGCCTTCGTGGCTCTGTGCGAAGGCTTCCTCGGAGTCCTCCCCACCCTCGAGCTCTGGGGGGAGTTCTTCTTCTCCAAGCTCGGCACCCAGGCCGCGGGCGTGCCGTCTCAGTGCGGCGCCTTCATCGCCATGCGAAGGACAGGAGCCGACAACCATTTCCCCTCCATCTCGCTGTTGAAGTCGGTGAAGATGTGGCAGAGGTCCTACTTCTACGTCAGAAACGTCGCCACGAGGGGCGACTGGGTCAATCTACCGACTTTCGAAGCCGGCCCGCCGGCTGGCAGACTGCCCAACTAGTCGTACCGGGCCAGGTCGCTGACGCCTGCGGGAGCCGGCGCCATCACGCGACTCCGAGTGCTGACGCAGTCGGAGGGTCTGACTGGTCCGGACCTCTGGCCGCCTTCGTCTCGCGCCGAGTTCTCCCACTTCAAGGCCGCCCTCACCTGATATGCCAGATGAGCGGGGGCCATGACCCGAGTCGGATGTGTACCAAGGACATGCCTCACGGAGAGGTGGCCCTTATGGTGAACTACCTCTCGGACAGCAGGCTCCCGGGGGACTGGCGATTCGGCAAGGAGCCATACTCCCGCGCCAACCCCCCGCCCATGGTGAGTCGCCTTTCTTTTCTTTCTTTGGATGATTTTCTTCTTGTCGAGTTTTGTTCTGATCAGTCGGCCTTGGTTAGAATCCCCTTCTTCACCCACCAGCCGGCACCTCGGGGCCGGCCCGTAAGTTCGTCGCCGACCGGGCGGAGAGCGATGTCGACGACCCCGATCTAGGGGCGGCGGCCCTGGAAGACGACGCCAAGGGAGGAGGAGGGACGACATGCGACTTCAGGCCCTCGGCTACCTTCGCCGACTGGCCTGAAGATGATGCCGAGGGAGGAGTCACCCCTCGCCATCGGCCAGGAGCCAGCCAGCCGTGCGCGGGCTCTTCTGCCGCGTCGGGTGCTCCAGGCGGCGGGAAGAGGCGCCGGGCTACGCCGACTTTGTTCAGCAACCGGCCGAAGAATCCCAAGGGCTCGGCTGCGGCGACCCGGCGGGACGAGGCGGCCACGAAGGCCATCCGCTTCCGTAAGGAAGTGAAGAAGCCGCCGTTGGTCTCTGCGTAAGTATTCTGTCTTCAAAGTTTATTCTTTCTTCGTGTTTTGTCTGAGTCTCTGCTCGCCTCTCTTTCTTCAGGGCTCCCCTCTCTCTTGAGCGGGTCGCCGCCGCCTCCGTCATGGGATCAGCGGAGACGCCCGCCACCAGTCGGCGGATAGACCCCGCTGCCGACCTCTGGGAGGCGACGGAGCGGAATGCGCAGGAGAAGCGCAACAAAGAAGAAGCCCTCCGCCTGGAGAAGGCGGAGGCCGACAAGGCGGAGGCCTCCGCTAAGAAAAAACTAGCGGAGGCCGAAGCCGCCGCCGCGGCGAAGCAGCAGGCTGAGGAAGCCGTACGCCGCCAGTCAGCCTTGCTTGTTACCCCGCTGAACTCTGCGCCGCCGCCCCCGGAGTTCACGGGGCAGACTGGAGAAGCCGGCGAGGAGAACCTCGTCGAGGAGAGGGAAGGCGGCGAGCCCTCTACTCTGGGCGCGAACGTTCCGCCGCCGCCTCCGCCGCCGTCTGAAGGCGTGCAAGGCGAGCAGCCAGCGGACCCTCCGGTGCCGCCGACCGAAGACGAGGCCGTGGCGAGGCTACTCCTCCAGGTCGGTTCGCCAGCGCGCCGTCGTCTGGAGAAAGAGACTTCGGCACCCCGCCCCCTGGAAGCCGGCACCGCCAGCTCGGCGGCTCCAGACGCCGAAGCGACGAGCGCCGCACCTGTTGGGTGGGTGCGAGGAGGCGGCACAGGGCCGCTGAATCGGGCGCTCCTGGACGTCTAGGCGAAGCTCTGCGCTGAGGGCGACGCCCTCTAGAGTTGCACCAAGGCGTTCCTAGCGTCGCGGGAAGCCGTCCGGGTATGTTTTTTCTTTGAGCCTTGTTTTTCTTGTTCCTCTCTGTGGGGGCGCGCTAGTGCACCCACTGGGTGTAGTCCCCGAGTTTCGGGCCGGCTGCTGAGCAGGCGGCCCGGAACTCCAATTGATGAACTTCTGGGTATTAACTTTGTTTGAAATGCTTGTTGCAGGATTACCACAACCTCTGCGTCACTGCCTTCAACCGTAATGTTGAAGAGCTGGGCAAGCGGACCGCCAACTTGGCAGAGAGCCGAAGTAAGTCCTTCCCTCTTTTTTCTTTTCTGTGGGGGCGCGCTAGCGCACCCGCGGGCTGTAGTCCCCGAGATTCGGGCCGACTGCTGAGCAGTCGGGCCGGATCTCCCCGGTGACCTACTTTATTGACGACTGTTGTCTTTCTTCCTTTCCTCCAGGAGCCAATGCTGCACTTCAACAGCAGTTGAGCGAAGCCAACTCCGCCCTGCTCGCCAAAGGGGAGGAGTGCAGCAGGCTCGCCACAGAGCGCGATCTGCTGGCCACTCAGTTGGCGGAGCAGAAGGAGCTGCTTGCGAAGTCGTAGAGGGAGGCGGAGGAGACGGAAACCGCCCTCTTGGCCGAGTTCACGAGCGAGCACTCCTCCTGGTCTGACAAGGAGGCGCCGCTGTCCTCCGGCTTCCACGAGATTGAAGACATCGTTGATGGTGAGTCTCTTTATTTTCTTTCTTCGAGCTGCCGACTCAGATCGTGCCGACTCCTGGTTTTTGACTTGCTTCTTCGTTTCTTCGTGTCTTTTGCAGACTTCTTCCCTGGACAGTCACAGGCCGCTATCCAAGCCATCGAGGCCGATCGCGAAAGTCGGAGGGCGCGGAGATCGCCGCCGATGCCCCCCCGAACTCTTGATGAGCACATCTTGAGCATCGAGGCTCGCCTTTGGCCGGCTCACCGGATGCTGCACCGGCTTCAGCGCGTCGGTGCCCAGGCGATTTCCGCCCTTTGGCCGGATATGCAGGCTCCGCGCACCCCCAGCCTGACGGCCAACTGGTTGGAGGTCGCAGCTGGTCGCCTCGAGGCCTGGAAGGGCTCTTCGGCTCGGGCTGGAGTGCGTCGGGCCTTGGAGTTCGTCAAGGCGTGGTACCCGGGGCTGGATCTAGACCGGTTGGCCATGCTTCGGTCGGAGGCCCAACCGGAGCTGGCGGCTGCGGAAGACGCCCTCGTCAAGCGTGCTGCGGCGATCGCCGAGTACACCGACACGAGCATCTTCGTCCCCGAGCGGTCTGAAGACGGCGAGGAGGTACCGCCGGAGTGGTTTGGGATGAATCCAGACTACGACGAAGACTCGGCGGAGGTGATTGGCTCCAGCGTCGAGGAGGAGGACGAGGCGGAGGATGAGGGCGAGGCGGAGGCACCAGAAGACGGAGCAGACAGCCAGCCTCAGCCCGACCGCGCCTCCAGCAACGAGCCGCGTGCGACCGACCCGACTGCTGCTGGAGGCGATCAAGCCGAGACTAGCCGGCCGATCGCCCCGACGCCTGACGCTGGCGCCTCCTCCGACCCCCCGAATATGTCTGCCGCCTCCTAAGCTGTTGCTGTGTCTTTTCTTTTATCTGCTTTAGTAGTCTTTTGAAGAACTTGTTAATTCGCACAATTCCACCCGTGGGGTGTATTTTGAACCTCTACTCGACAATTCGGCCAAGGGCCTATGTTATATATATATCTATCTTTTCTTACTCATTGTTTTTTTGGCTGTTTTCCTTTGCCGCTTTCTCTTAGTTGCATGTCTTGCCAATCGGACAACCGCTTCTGCGGACTGTTGCTGGATCAAGTGCTAGGCTACTTTGGGAAAGCAAGTACTTAGCCGATTTCAAGATTGTTTGAGCAAGTTGGATAGAAAGCGACAATCCGACTGTCCGAGAGTCGGTTTGCGAGAAAGGCTGGAAGCCGTCTTGAGCTATGTTTTACGCTTTGAGTCCTTAGCCATTTTTCGTGCGAGCACCCATTCTACCTTACCTCTGCCCACCGTACAGTCGCTCTGCGAGCTGCGGCTTCTGACAGAAGACGGCTTAGGTGTTACACACTACTTGTCCGGCTGCAGGAAGCATTTCATAGTGCAAGGCGGCAAGTCCCCGGGCCGACTTGTCAAGCCCGGTGCCAAGCGGCATGACAAAGAGTAACATACTTGTAGGCATAATTTTTATCATACAGACAAAAGAGGGCAGTCCCCGAGCTCGTCTCGGGGGGCCCGAAGTCTTGGTACTTTAATACAAAAGGTAGCGTGGTACATACTACATCAACTGTAAAATCTTCTGAGAAGATTTGCATTCCATGGCCGCTCTGTCTCCTTGTCAGAGTCGTCCCTCTTGCGTGCTCGGGGCTTCTGAGCGTCGATCAGGTAGTAGGAATCGTTGCCTAGTACTTTGCTGATGATGAAAGGGCCTTCCCAAGGCGGCGACAGCTTGTGCTGGCCGGCTGTTCGCTGGATCAGCCGGAGCACAAGGTCGCCTTCGTGGAAAGATCTTGGCCTGACCTTCCTGTTGTGGTATCGGCGCAGGCTCTGCTGGTAAATGCTGGACCGGCTGAGTGCCAACAGCCGGCCCTCTTCCAGCAAATCGACGTCGTCTTGTCGTGCTTCTTCTGCTTCCTCCTCGGTGTACATGGTGACTCGTGGGGAGTCGAACTCTATGTCTGTTAGGATGACGGCTTCGGCACCGTAGACAAGGAAGAAGGGCGTGAAACCGGTTGACTTGTTTGGAGTCGTGCGCAGACTCCAGAGGACGGCTGGCAACTCGTCGAGCCAGCAGCCAGCCGAGCGCTCCAGAGGTTCGATCAACCGAGGCTTGATGCCGGACAGGATGAGGCCGTTTGCTCGCTCCACTTGGCCATTTGACTGCGGGTGGGCGACGGACGCTAGGTCCAGTCGGATGCCCTGTGTTGCGCAGAAACGGGCCAAGGCGCCTTTGGCAAAATTTGTGCCGTTGTCGGTGATGATGCTGTGTGGTATGCCGTACCAAATTGTGATATCGGTGATGAAGGTCACGGCAGTCGGACCGCTCAGTTTCTTAATTGGCTTCACTTCCACCCACTTGGTGAACTTGTCCACTGCGACAAGTAGGTGAGTTAGGCCACCTCGTGCTGTCTTGAATGGTCCCACCATGTCTAGACCCCAAACTGCGAAAGGCCAAGCGATGGGGATGGTCTTGAGCGCGGAAGCCGGCTGGTGCGGCTTGGAGCTGAACTTCTGGCACCCTTTGCATTTTTGGACCAACTCCTTGGCCTCTTCCAAGGCAGTCGGCCAAAAGAAACCGTGCCGAAAAACTTTGGCGACGAGTGCTCTTGAAGCCGCATGGTGGCCGCATTCGCCTTGATGGATGTCTTTGAGGATCGCCTGGCCTTGCTCTGGCTCTACGCAGCGCTGGTAGACACCAGTGACGCTGCGCCTGACCAGCTCTCTGCTGATTATGGTATAGGCTGCCGCCCGACATTGTACTTGCCGAGCTGAGGTCTCATCCGTTGGTAGCTCTTTGTTCACCAGGAATTTGAGGATGGACTGGGCCCATGAGGGCGCTGCTATTTCTTCGACTGCCAGAACTGCAACTTGGACGAGGGCGGCTGGGCTGGAGTCAACAGCCGCTTGCTGGGCTGATGAAGTCCCCAGGCCGACTGGCGCGGTCCTTGTGCCGAGTTCTGGAATCTTCGAGGCCGTCACCGCAGTCCCCGGGCCGGGCTCGACTGTGGCAGCTTTGGAGTCGCCCGCCAAAGTCCCTGTTCCGACTGCCGGAGCTCTGGAGTCGGATCCGCCGTCTTCGGGAGGAGCCGGCACAAAAATGGAGTCTGATTCTGGTGAAGGCTTGACAGACGGCTTGAGGAGGCGTTGAAGGGCGACGCGAGATGGTATTGCTTGGCGGGTAGAGCCGATTCGTGCCAAGGCGTCTGCTTGGTCGTTGTCGTTTCTTGGCACATGGAGGAACTCACACCCTTCAAAATACCCGCTGAGTTGCTGCACGAGGAAACGGTAGCTCGCCATGTTTGCGTCTTTCGCATCCCAGTCGCCAGATGACTGCTGGACCACTAAGTCCGAGTCGCCATAACACAAGATCCGGCGGATGCCAAGTTCTTTGGCAAGCCGGAGCCCGTGAATGAGCGCCTCGTACTCGGCCACGTTGTTGAAGGCGGCAAAATGGATTTGCAGTGCATATTTGAGCTTGTCGCCTTTGGGAGAGGTGAGGACGACGCCGGCTCCCAAGTCGGTGCGCATCTTGGAGCCGTCGAAGTGCATCCGCCAATGGGTGGAGTCAGGCACTGGAGGCAGGTACTGGGTCTCGGCCCAGTCGACGAGGAAGTCGGCCAGTGCTTGTGATTTGATAGCGGTGCGGGGCTGGTAGTAGATGGTGTAAGGAGCCAGCTCTATGGCCCACTTGGCCACTCGACCAGAGGCATCTCGGCTACCGATGATCTCGGCAAGTGGAGCCGTGCAGACCACTGTGATTGGATGCTCTTGAAAGTAAGGCTTCAATTTCTTGGCAGCAAAGTGCACGCCATAGCACATCTTCTGGTAGTGGGGGTAGTTCTGCTTGGAGGTCGACAGTACCTCGCTCAGGTAATATACTGGTCTCTGGACAGGTAGTGCCTTGCCTTCCTCCTTGCGCTCTACTACAATGATTGTGCTGACTGCTCGGCTGGTGGCGGCGATGTACAGGAGCATAGGTTCCTTGAGAGTCGGAGCCGCCAGGACGGGTGGAGTAGTCAGCATCTTCTTCAACTGGTGGAAAGCTTCGTCCGCCTTATGGTTCCACTCGAAAAAAGTGGTCTTCTTCATGAGTTGGTATAAGGGGAGAGCTTTCTCGCCCAGCCGACTGATGAATCGGCTGATGGACGCCAAATAGCCGGTGAACTTCTGCACATCCAGCAGTCGGCTGGGTACCTTCATTCTCTCGATGGCCTTGATTTTTACTGGGTTGCATTCTATGCCGCGTTCAGAGACCAGGAAACCTAGCAGCTGGCCGGCTGGTACTCCGAAGACACACTTCTCGGGGTTGAGCTTGATCTGGAACCGGTGCAGGTTCTCAAAGGTCTCCTTGAGGTCTTCCAGCAGTGTTCCTCGCTTTTCTGTCTTCACCACCACGTCGTCCACGTAAACGTGGGCGTTCCTGCCGAGCTGCTTGAGGAGGCACTTCTGCATGCAACGCTGAAAGGTGGCGCCGGCATTCCTTAAGCCGAACGTCATGGTGAGGTAGCAGAATGCTCCAAACGGCGTGATGAAGGCGGTCTTCAATCTATCAGCCGGATTCAGCTTGATCTGGTGATATCCTGAGTATGCATCCAAGAAGCTCAACAACTCGCATCCGGCTGTGGAGTCTATCACCTGGTCAATTCTTGGTAGAGCAAATGGGTCCTTGGGGCAGGCCTTGTTGAGGCTCGTGTAGTCAATACACATTCGCCATTGCTTGTTCTTCTTTAGCACCAGGACCGGATTTGCCAGCCACTCCGGGAAGAAAACTTCCATAATGAAGCCGGCTGCTAGGAGTCGGGCTATCTCTTCTCCGACAACTCTTCTCTTCTCTTCTGATAAGCGGCGCAGGGGCTGCCTGACCGGCTTTGCATCAGATCGTACATGTAACTTGTGCTCGGCGAAATCCGTCGGTACACCTGGCATGTCCTTGGGAGACCATGCGAAGATGTCCCGATTCTCACGGAGAAAATCGACGAGCTCGCCTTCCTATTTACCGTCGAGGTTTGCACCTACGACGGCGTACCTCTCTGGGCGCTCCGGATCTAAGGGTATCTTCTTTGTCTCTTTTGGCTGGCTTGAACGAACCTTCGGTTTCCGACTCCTTCGGGTCGGGCGATATCTCCGGCTGCTTGCCGGCCATCGCCACAACTCGCTCAAGGAGTCGCTTCTCGGCTGCAATCACCAGGGACTCGGCCAGCCGACTGCTCTCGGCCGCGCAAGCGGACGACTTCCGGTAGTCGCCGGCCATAGTCAGAATTCCTCTGAAACTGGGCATCTTCATCTTGAGGTAGGCGTAATGGGGGACCGCCATGAACTTGGCCAAGGCGGGCCGGCCAAGTAGCGCATGGTATGGGCTCTCAATGTCCACTACCTCAAACCAAACAGACTCTCTTCGGAAGTGATCTTTATCCCCAAAGAGGACGTCAATCAGGATCTTGCCGATTGGTGAGCAGGAGAGCCCAGGAACAATACCGTGGAACACAGTCCGGCTGTTCTGAAGTTGTCTCTGCTTGATTCCTAACTTCTCCATGGTGTCATTGTACAGGATATTGATGCTGCTGCCCCCATCTATCAGAACTCATGAGAAACGCGCGACCCGTTTGTCCATGGCAAAGGTGGCGTCCAGGACCAAGGCGTAGGAGCCCGGACTCGGCATCACTTCTGGGTGGTCAGCCCTGCTCCAGCTGATCGGCCTCTCGGACCAGTGCATGAACTCTGGCGTCTCTGAGGCTACTGCGTTCACCTCTTGTCGCTGCATCCTCCTGATGCGTTGATCGTCAGCCATACTGGTGAACACTACGTAGGCTCCGTGCTCTTCAGGGTATTCGTCTTGTACTGCGCCGACTGGCCTGACTGCCGACTGCTGGGGCGGAGGCGGAGGCGGCTGCCCAGCAGGCGGGGGTGGCAGAAGGCCGTCTCCCTTGGCGATCCTGGTGAGCCAGTGGCATTTCCGGGTGGTGTGATTCGATGGTTTCGTGCCGCTGTGGAACTTGCAAAGTCCATCCAAGGTCTGCTCGTAGGAGAAGGCCGGCAACCAGTTCGGCTTGCCGCCTTTCTGTCGCTTGGGCAGAGGCTGCTCTTCTGGCTGCTGGGCTTCAACGGTCGTGACCTGCCAGCTGCTGGAAGCCGGCTGCGGGGCCTTGCGCTTGTTGTCGCCGGCCGGCGTCTGCCGCCGGAGTTCTTGGAGCCGGAGGAGCTACTTTGCCAGTCGTGCTGATTTGAATTTCCGTCTTCATGGAGGAGTCGGCCGTAGCGTACTTGTCCGCTATGATCAGCAGCTCGTCGAGGGTTTCTGGCTCGTCGCAGAGGAGCTTGCGCTTGAGGAGGGTGCCTTCTCGGCACCCGGCTGTGAAGTACTCGATGGCCTGCACCTCGTGCACGCCCTCGCAGGAGTTCCGGAGCTCAGCCCAACGCGTGAGGTAGTCGCGAGTCGACTCGTCAGGACCTTGCACGCACAAGGAGAGCTGACGAGGCTTGGGAGGACGCTTGTACGTGCTGGTGAAGTTGCGGACGAATGCTTCAGTGAAGTCGACCCAGCTATTGATGTTGCGGGGCTTTAGGTTGTTCAGCCATGTCCGGGCTGTGCCCTGGAGCATGAGCGGAACGTACTTTACGGCGACACGCTTGTTGCCGTTTGCTATGCTGACAGCCGTGGAGTAGTCGACTAGCCAGTCTTCCGGCTTCACGGAGCCGGTATACTTGGGCGTGTCTCTTGGGAGCGTGAACCCTCTGGGAAAGGGCTCGTCCCGAATGCGGGGCCCGAAACAAGGCGGACCCAGCTCATCTTCTTCTTCCAGCGCCAGGGACCGGTGAAGTCGGTCGATCCGGTGGCGGGCGTCATTCTCTCCAACTCCCTCTCGGCGGCCAAGGCGGTCACCGAGAGTCGGATGGTCAACAGGCGGCGGGGAGACTCGCCTCTCCTTGCGGGGAGGGGGAGGCGGACAGTCGTCCCGTCGTTCCACTGCTCTCGGGCGGCCGTCTCGGTCGCGCTATATGGTAATCCGAGTCCGACTGTGGCTGACCGCTGGCTCCTTGTCCTTTCTTCCTCGGGCACTGCCAGTCGGCGTCCGATACGTCGCGCCTTGATCTCGGCGCGGGTCGTCGTTTGGTCGCTGCGGCGCCTTCGTGCGGCAGCCGGCCTCATTCTGCGTGGCGGCCGCGTCGAGGAGCCACTGGACTCGCTCCATCATGAGGCGGCGCTCTTCGCCCTCGAAATTGTCCAGATCATCCGCCGCTGCCTGGGCGGCTCGGATGTTCTCCGCTGGCGTGGCATACACGGGGCGGCTAGCCCCAAACAGGCTGGCGATGGCTACGCCGCGCTGCTGAACCGCGCCAAGGCGGCTGGACCCTGCCGGGGCCGGCGAGCCGCCAACAGCGTGATCCATCTCCCGCTGGTGAGCTTCTGACAAGCATCTCATGCTGGCCAGCTTCTTCGCGCCTTCAACAAGCTGAAGGCGGCGCGCTTCTAACGTATCTGCGTCAGCATCTTCCGGAATGGGCGCAGCTAGGTCTTGCAACGCCGTGCCGAGTGAGTTGGGCGCCCCTCCGCCAGGGGACTCGTCATGACTGATGACCAGCACCTCAGTGACGGTGCTTCCATCGCTCTCCGCGTGGGGGAGAGGTTCGTCGTAGACCACCACGTTGGTGGGGAACGCGTCGACCGACGCGGTGTTGGAGTCGACCAGCATCGAGTCGGTGGAGCCTACGGACTCCAAGTCTACGGCAGGCTCGCCGGAAACGTGGAGTTGATCGAGGAGGCCCGCGAGGAGGTTTTCGGGGCCGCCTGCGCCTGCGTCGGACGCAGGTTCGTCGGAGAGGCGGACCTCGCCGACAAGTTCGGCCAAGGAGCTGGCGGCGCAGGCGATCTCAACGCCGCGCAGCGCGTCGACGCAAACTTCGTCTGGCGTGCCTGGCTGGCTGCGTCGCCAGGAAGGAAAAGGGTTCCCGTCCAGAACAGATCTCCGGATGGCGGTGCACCAGGCCCCACGATGGGAGCCAAATGTCGGGGGTTTGGTGCGACATATGCCAACGGATGGCTTATCATGGTGGGGGCGAGTAGAACGTCGCCAGTGCCTGGAAACGGGATGAGGCGAAGACATGCACGCCGGCGAATCTTACCCAGCTTCGGGGCTCTCCGGGGAGATAATACCCCTACTGCTGCTCTGCGAGGTCTCCGCATGATCACTATGGTCAAGTGTTTACACGGTTGCTCCTTGAGCGGTGTCTGGTGGCAGGAGAGGGTAAGGCTAGCTCTCTCCTTCTATCTAGTATGGTATCGAACTACTGGCCTCCAACCCTTTGCATGGATGCCCTGGAGGGTTTATATAGGCCTATCCCCTAGGGGTACAATGGTAATCCGACTGGGTGCGGGCCCAGCCGTCAGTGCCTCCGACCTCCGACTTCTCCGCCGACTGCTGGGGCCCGCCGACTGGTCTGGTACGGAGCCGACAGGCCGCGTCCGCCGCGGGCGGGTCTTGCCGGCTGCTGATTACTGTAGCCGTGCTCCTGATGACGCAAGCTTGGTCATGGGGTCGTGGCAACAGCCCCGCCGCCTGGCGGGTGATCACTGTGGCCACTCCCCATCTCTTCTTGATTAATGGTGCGTGGGCCCCGGGGGAGGGCTCGGCCGACTCCCCCAGGCCGACTCCCGACGGGTCCGACTGGCGGTTCTCCCGCCGTCTCCCGAGGTCTCGCTGACTGGTGGGACCCGCTGCCTCCAGGCCGTACAGACAAGCCGTCGTGGGCGCAGGACCTGGTACAGTGGTGCTGATGTCAGGGTCGCCCGGGCAACAGTGCCACGCCGCGGGGAGATCTTCCCAAGTACGGCGTGTTGTAGCCATGCCTGCGAGGAGTGGGCTTCATTGTAGCCACGCCCCTGCCCCGTCCCCTTCGATGAGGTCACGGGTTGTTGGAGTCACCGGCCGACTCCCCAAAGCCGGCTTCTCTGGAAGTCGTCCCTGGGACTCGGCCGTGAGCGGGCAGTCGTCCGCCTTGCCGTGGACACCCCAGGAGGCGGCTCTTCGCCCTGTGGTCTTGAGGGGCGCAGCCTGCCCCAATGTTTTGAAAGGTTATGGGCTCAGGTTGGCCTACCCGTGGCCCATTACTCTGACAAATTGGGAGGGAGAATATAGACCTTAAGAAGCAAGATGCGTGTGCCAAATGGGAGCTCGAGAAGGCCCGGACTTTTGAAGCAATATAGCTCAAGCAGAAGATATTACAACTTTCTTGAGACACGAAGGACCCGAAGATAATATTTATCGATGCAAATCTTTTGGACCCGGAAGGTAATAATTGGGTTGAGAAGAGGAAGAGGGAGATCAATCTGCGCAGGGAGTACAAGGGGGAAAGAGCGTCCGCTGCCACAACGGACGCGGCCCGGATGTTGAATTTCGTTTTGTCATGTTTTAATCTTGAATTATGGTTCATTTTGCTTTGTTGCATTGTATTGGTGATAAATTACAACTGTGCGATCGACCGACGTGCATGGATTTGCAAGGGTTTTGATGCGAGAAGCGTGATTGTCCGACATGATGTTTGATGGATCATTCGGCGCCGGATTTGCCAACGTCACGCTCTAAAAACTATATCGAGGATCGAGTGTTTATTTTTCGAACACATAAGATCAAACCACTTTGTGGTAGATAAAGTCCGTCTGTATTTCCATCATCTGCGTCTCAGATGACATGTATCCCTATTGTCCTGAGTGTTATTTCTCTACCAAGGGCCTACGGAAATAATCAGAAATCCGAGTACGTCATCCTGCGCCTGGCAAATTGCTTACCATACGAGTGGCCGATGAACTGCACTCGATACAGTTGTTGACACTCAGTACAATTCAAGTTTCTGGTAGTACGCTTGGTCATGCATCCGGGGACGGAACCCCTCCCGCCGTCTTATGGTCCGCGGCGAGCTCTCCCCGAGGGATCTCGCGGCAGCAGGCTTCGCCGTGGCTCCCGCAGGCCTGTCCAACTCCATGCACCCCGCTCAAGGCGCCGGCGTGGAGCAGAAGCAGGTAGAAGAGCTGCGTCAGCGTCGAGATCGTGATGAACGCCTCCAACGTCCTCTGCTAGCAAGACCAACACAGAGTTCAGAAGTAGAATCACCGAGAGGAAACGCAGAAAATTTACAAGGATAGATCCACCGGTGCGTGTAGAACTAGCATTGACTGACGACGACGTACCAGGCGCCTTCCTCGGTTCCCTAGAGTGATGTGCTTGCACGCGAGGCTGCAGATGTTCAAGAAAAGATGGCACGGCAGTGTGAGTTACGTACTATCACTAGCAGATGGCGAGTGAAACTGGCGGTGAGAGTGTAGAAGAGAACCCGAAGGCGAGGGCGGTGAGCGCCCAGGAGACGAGCACGGTGGAGGCGGCGGCGGCGAGGCTCTCGCTGCGCCAGGGCGCCCTGACGTGGAGCAGGGCGGGGAGCACCGAGCAGGCGCCGACCACCCCGGCCATGAGCGAGAAGACGAGCAGGTACCCCGTCGCCGTGTTGCCTCCTAGATCTGCACACCGCGTCACGTCGTTAACCAGACCAGATCGATCATGTCGCACGCAAGGACGTACTACGTACGGCGGTGCGTCTCGCGGTCGATGAACTTGTTGAGCGACCAGCCGGCGATGCCGAGGACGGCCGCGTGCATGACGAGGTTGATGCACAGCAGGGGCCCGATGTACCGCCTGCTCGCCGCGCCCACGGCCATGGATCCACCACTGCTACCTCCCCGGCCACGAATGCTAGTACCTAGCCTAGGCCGCAGGTCTCGAGTGTCTGCAACTGCAAATTGATCCGGTGACTCTGGTCGCTATGTTACTAGTGTCAGTGGAACTGCAAGCATGAAATGAATCTTTTATTGCGGGGTGTGTTTGTGATGACGCGAACTAAAAGCTTCGTGCAACGGCAATGCTGTTGTGCACGCGAAGCTAGCATGGAGGACGGGCCCCGCGCTAGAACCGTGTGCCACGCAAAGGCACGCGTACATAGTAACATGGGCCAGCTTCGGACGGCGACTGCCGGCCGCCGTTGCAGCTTTCATGGACGAGGTAAGCCCACCGATGTACTCCTACGGGACAATGTGGTCTGGTATGGAGTACGGAGCTGTGAGCTGAGACCTCTGTACCTAGGACAGCCAACCAAACGCTGGGGGCCAGCCACAGATTTCTAAGATAGGCAGCCGGCCAATCAGAGCCCACCATCCTGCCATGTGGCCGATCACCGCGCAAAAGCATCAAATCAAATTCCGCCCGGGACACAAGGAGAAAGAGAGGCCCAGGGACGCGCAGGACTAGGAGGGTGTCAGCGTAGGCCAGAGCCAGAGAAGAGCTTGCAGGTGAGAACATGGCCGCAACGGCGTGCTCTACGGCGCTTCTGGGTGTAGCAGGAGCACGCCTCCCCGCCGGCGCGCCGCCAACCTTTCTTCTCCCACGGCGTCACTTCTCCCCTCGTCGCCTCCAAGGTGCGGACGGTACCTATACTGCGTTCATCTTGTCACCTCAGATACGTAGACGCCTTAACAATTAGTACGATGTGTTAACCAGATGCGCCGCGGCTCTCTCTGCTCCGGGCGAAGGCCTCCTCCGATGACACCTCTGCCGCGAGCGGCGACGAGCTCGTCGACGACCTGAAAGCCAAGGTACTCTCAGAACAGGAGGCGCTAATACGTATTTGGGGAGTACGTAGAACGGCGAGCTGATCGGCTTGAGCAACGGTGCGTACGTGTTGTTTGCTTTGTCGCAGTGGGACGCGGTCGAGAACAAGTCCACCGTGCTGACGTACGCCGGCGGCGCCATCGTCGCCGTATGGTTCTCCTCGGTCATCGTCGGCGCCATCAACTCTCTGCCTCTGGTGCGTACGCTCATACATGAGTACATGACCATGACCACCGTCTTGGATCGACCGATCATGTCGTGTGTCCACTCATCAGACTTGAGCACCGATGACACGTTGAATAATTTCTGCGTGCAGCTTCCCAAGATCATGGAGCTTGTTGGGCTCGGCTACAGCGGATGGTTCGTGTACCGCTACCTCCTCTTCAAGGTGCGCGATCAGTTACGGGCTCGCCTAGTTGGTAGTATCTGGTGGTAGAGCTAATTCGATTGCAAGAAACTTGTAATTCGTTAACATGATCTTGGACAAAATACTATTGCAGGAACGCAGGAAAGAGCTGGCCGACGACGTGGAGTCCTTGAAGAAGAGCATTGCTGGTACAGAGGCAGAGTAAAAGAATATAATGTTGTAGTATGGGTTATTATTTTGTTTGACGATTATTCAGAGAACCCTTATCAGAGGGTTTGCTTGTTTTTTTAACAAGGCAAGAGACTTGTCATTTTCATTGATTAAGAAAGAACATTTAGACAAAATCCGTCAAGTAGGAAAACAAAGCAATTACTCTTGTGGCATTACAGTACTCAAGTGTGCAGGCCCAGCCAGGGACAGAGCCTATCCTCCTCTTTGATCTTCAGATAATCACCATCGCCGGGGCACTGAGGTTGCGCAAGACTAACATTCCGTTCTTTTCAAACTTCTCACCTAACAAGCATTGTCGAGGAGGAGAATGTCGACCGGCTAGTCCTTCACCGAGGTCACTAGGAGCCAATTTAAAGTCATGATCTGATAGAGCCCAAACCAGATAGTGACATCCGACCAAATATGTCACGTTTATCTGTAGTGACAAATGAGGTGCACCACAGACTCCTGGAATTGCTTACATAATGGGCACAACCAATGATTTGGCAATTCGTGACGAAGCAACCTATCGACCGCGCGCCCATACTCTATCCTGGATGATAAGCCAGGCAAAGAAATTGCACCTGGGGTGGGGTAGCCTAGGCACTCCACACTGTGAAAACCATGGCCATGGAGGTCAGCCCAACAAATTGCACCTTGTATGCCGAGGTCGTCGAGTACTCCCCATTGACAATGAATTTCCAGATAATGGTGTTCAGGACTCCTTAGGTGAGGTGATCAATATGAGTAAGATTTTCCCTAAGGGCAACAAACCCGTGGATATGCTCTATTGACAAACCACGGTGAGTGTCAATCTGGTGGACCCATGAGTTATCCAACGTAGGCATGCTAGCCGTGCAGTTCGAAGGGGCTGTTTGAATTGTGATTATATTTGCTATGTATTGTCACATGATTTTTGCCACATTTGTCTTAGTTGAATTGCTTAAATTGTTAGCCATACTTTGGCTTGCCAAAGGAAATCTTACCATACTTTTTATGTCTATGACGCGTGGGGTTCACTGCTCATAAAAAAAATCTTGCCTTAGGTGTGGCTAGAACCGAACACCTAACTAACTTGATCAAATTTGCCTAAAGTTAGGTGTGGCAAAGTGTGGTAAGATGTAGCTGGAACTAAATAGCCCCGTCTTGCGGAAGAGCTCCAAGAGATTGAGGGAGACGCCTCTCAGCCTAAGAGCATCTCCAACCGCGCCCCCAACAGGCCCTCCCCAGACGATTTTGCCGCGCCGGCGTCGAAAACACGGTCCAGTCGCGCCCCCAGAAGCCCGTTTTTCACCGGCTCGGAGCGAAACTGGTGCCGGTGGACCCAGGCCGAACCCGGCTTTCTGGGGGGCGCCTGGGGCGCCGGCACAAGCGAAAAGGGCGCGTGGGTCCGCCCTGTCAGCGAGGCGAGCGCCTCTTCCTGCCATTTCTTCCCGCGTTTTCCCCACTTCCCTCCCGTACTCTTCCTTCCTCCCGCCAAACTCCCTCCCGCTCACCTCCCTCCCAGCCGGACGCCATGCCACCGAAGAAGTACGTTGCCCCCCCCCCCCCCGCCGCGCGGCGGCAACCGCGACCGCCTCCGTCGCCCAGCCGAAGCAGAGGAAGCCGAGGGCGCCGCCGACCAAGCCACCGGGCATGTCAAACGCCGAGTGGAGGGCGGAAATTCAGCGGCGGGAGGCTGTCACCGCCGACCGGCGGAACAGGGCCATCGCCAAGAAGGCCCGCGACAACGCGGCGCGCGCGACTGCGGCTGCCTCGGCAGACCAAATCGAGGCCGAGGCGGCTCGTGTGGGGATGATGAATCCATCCGGAAGCCACGCCCAGTACGCGCCCTGGGGTCAGCAAGGCATCGGCTCTCCGCAACCATGGGCATCGCCCTCGCCGGGCTACGCCGACGGTGACGCGCACGGTGGGTTCAACCCAAACGTCACCTTCCCCATGGATACCCGGTCCAGCGCACGCCCTCACCCGCCTTCGCCGGCGTGCAGTACCCTCCATACAACTACTCACTGCCCGCCTACGCTTCCTCCCCGACGCCCCCGCTACGCCGTGGCCCGCTGCCCTTCTCGCACCTGGGCGACACCGACGAGACCGAGTCCGACATGGACGACATCATCGCAACTGGTTCGGCCGGGGCCGCCACATCTCCCGGGTTCGCCACCCAGGACGAGGTGGTGGATCTCAGCGGAGGCATGGACGACGAGCTCGGCTACGTCTACAGCGAGGACGAGCAGGAGGAGCAGGAGGAGGAGGACGAGGAGGAGGAGGAGGAGCTGACGCCTGCGACGGCGAAGGGGCGTAAGAAGAAGCGGGCGGCCAGGACAGGCGAGCCGCGCATCAAGTGGGCATCCAAGGAGGAGGAATGCCTCGCCGAAGCATGGAAAGTCGTCTGGCTCGACCCGACGACCGGCACGAACCAGAGCATTGACACGTACTGGGACCACATCAAGGCCGAGTTCGACGAGCGCAAGCTCGTCGACCCCTACTTCAAAGGCGTCTACATGCAGCGCGGCTCCAAGGCGATGGCGAACCATTGGGGGCGTATCCAGGGGACGTGCAACAAATGGCATGGGGTCGTCGAGGAGGTCGCGGCTCGCCCGGAGAGCGACGCCAGCGTCGAGGATCAGGTATGCCATGCCGGCCTCCCGCCTCTCTTCGCCGTGTACGCGCGCCAACTGTTTGTCCCTCCGCGCAGTTGCTGCGCATGTTCACCCTGTACCGGCAGAGCAACAGCGACACCGAATTCAAGTACCTCCACGTCTATAAGCGCATTGACAAATGCGAGAAGTGGGCGGAAGTCCGGCGCACCCTCGACAAGGCCAAGGAGACCTACAAGCCGGACGCGCCGACTCCTGGCGCATCGAAAGGGCGGCCGGACGGCAACAAAGTTGCCAAGAAGGGGAAATACGCCGACGCGGCCACCGCTCGAGTGCAGGAGTCCATCGAGCACTGCCTCGCCGACGCGCAGGCTCGGGCCGTCCTTCGTGAAGAGAAGACCAAGGCGCGGTGGTCGGCGTTGATGTCGAGCAGCGCCGTCAAGATCGACCTGCTCCGGACGAACGTCGCCGCAAAGAAGAGAAACACCGACCTGGCTTTCCTGCTGGGCGGGGCGGACATACTCCAGAGCACCGACGAGGCGGTCAAGGCGTGGTATTTGGCGGAGCGTGGCCTCATCCTGAACCAGATTCCCTCGACAAGGCCGCCGCCGCCGCCGCCGCCGCCAAGCCCGCGTGACGACGCCTCCACGACGCCCAGCACCACCGAAGCCGCGCCGACGCCGCCCAGCGCAGAGACTGCTTCGACACCGCCAAGCCCGCGCACGCCAACTCCGCCGACGCCTGGGGCAGAACCCGCCGAGTGATGCGCACGCGAACTTCTGCCGCTCTATTTTTTTGTACGCCGAACTGTGGCTTGCGATCGTCCGACTTGTGGTGCCTTTTGTGAGCGGGAACAATCAAGTTCGAATTTTTCGCGTCCTGGGGGCGGCGCCTGGGGGCGTGACTGGGAGCTAGGTCGCCCCCAGAGGCCGAACTAACGCCGGTTCGCCCTCAGACCACTCTTTTTTAACGCCCTGGAGGGCAAACGGCTGGAGATGCTCTAACGCCCTGTAGCCAAGGATAATCCCAAAATCTAGCCTTGTTTTCATCTCCCAGGGTAACTTGGGTGGCCTCCGCAAATATGTCACGGTCATTGTCATTACATGGCGAGCCAAGACCAAGCTAAGTCTTGGGCGGAGGGGTGGGGGGTGTTACTTAGAACCGGGTGGTTTACTTTGAGTTTAGTGGGGATTAGCCCGTAGGAAATTGGTTCGTACGTTTAAAATTTCTGCTATTGTCAATTTGAGATGATGCATTGCTACTACTAGATGTGAGGCATGCTGGTTTGGTCTGCTCGTAGACTAGGCTGCACATTCAGGCTGCGAACAACAATAAAGACTTGTGCATTCAGGCCGGCTAATAACAAGAATAAAAATATCAGATGCATACTTCTCTGGGAGTGGACTGAGGATAAGTAAATTTATTTTATCTCGGGTAGGGCGGGCCATGACACGTTTTGCCCTCATATATAAAAATATCAGATGCATACTTCTCTGGGAGTGGACTGAGGATAAGTAAATTTATTTTATCTCGGGTAGGGCGGGCCATGACACGTTTTGCCTTCATATACTCTGCTATATCACTAGGGGGTCCGGTTAATTAGGAGTAGGTTTTTTTTAGCGCAATGAAAACTCGACAAGCTAATCCGTAAAGTTCCGCCGATTTAGTCTGTGTGTCTAGCATTTTTGTAAACAGTTTGTCTAATTCGCATCTAGATGTTTTTTAAGGGAGAGAAGTGCATTTTTCAATCCCGAACTCTTGCCTTAGTCTAATTTACAACCCCGAACTTCAATACCATCTAAATTACAACCCTCAACTCTCAAAACCGGTCAGGATTCAACCCTCCCCTCCTTGTTGACTGGTTTTGACCAGGGGCGACCAGTTTTGACCAGTCATCGGATCCAATCAGCATGCCACATCAGAAAAAAATTCAAAATTTCAAGAAAATATAATTAAAAATCTGTAAGATCGAGAAAAAAAATCCGAAATAAAATTTCCTGGGGAAAAAGTTTGCGAAAAAAATTCGAGAACTTTTCCTGTAATTTTCGGGAAAAAATAAAAATAATAACTTTTTTGGAAATTACTTTTTCTAGAAATTTGAACTTTTTTATTTTAAATTTTTAAATATTTTTCTTGGGAATTTGAAATTTTTCCCTGGAGTTTTTTTATTTTAAGTATTTTTTGGTTTTTCATGGAAATATTGATAATTTTGTTTTCGGAAATTCGTTTTTTTATTTTTCCCTGATTTTTTCCTGCAAATTTGATTTTTTTATTTCTTTTCCTGGATTTTTTTTGATTTTACAGATTTAAATTTTTTTGCTAACGTGGCATGCTGACTGGACCTGTTGACTGGTCAAAACCGGTCAACAGAGAGGAGAGGGTTGAATCCTAGCCGGTTTTGAGAGTTGGGGGTTGTAATTTAGACGGCATTGGAGTTTGGGGTTGTAAACTAGACCAGGGCAAGAGTTTGGGGTTGAAATATGCACTTCTCTCTTTCTAAGGATATCACATGTATCTAATCTCCCACAAGTAATGTAGCAACAAGGAACAAAAAAGAAAAGCTGGGACAAAAAAAAACAGACCAAACATAGTGGACATTAAGTTAGATGTGACATAATTATATCTCCTAAACAAACCCTTTTGTAAGACCTTATACCGTAAATTCGGCAGAACATTATTCATCACAATGCTCTTATACACCGTTTTTTAAAGTAGTCACACCGCGTTAAACGGTCAGAATACCCACCTTCGTGGCTATTCTGACTCTGTCACAACACCAAATTATCAAAGTCTCCCCATAAACTATGTTCATTCATTACTCATTAGTCGCTAGTCGCCACGCGTTATCCAATATCCTGCTTACCCATACCCAGTTGCTGGCCCTCGATCGTTGCTATGCGTACTATATATCTGCGCGTCTCTCTTCTCTCAGCATCATCGAGGTCATTTGAAGCTAGCTTACACAACCCATAGCCATGGCGACCAGTCAAAGCACGGCACCTTCGTTCTTCAACTTCCTAAAGGAAGGCCTCCTCCTCCCGACCCGCAACCGGAAGCTCTTCATAGCGGTCGGCGCCATCATCGTCGCCTCCACCACGCTGCTCCTCCTCGGCAGCGACCTCGCCGTCCAGCCCCTCGCCGACGAGATCCAGCTCGACGTCAAGGCGCTAAACGGCACCGACCCCGGCAGCCTGGAGTACGCCAAGCTCGTACAGGAGATCCAGGATGACACCAAGGAGCTCCTGCTCGTAAGCGCGGGGTACCTGCTGTTCGCGGTCGTCGTCAGCTCCGCCGTCCGGATCCTCCTCCTCTTCGCCACCGTCTTGACGTACTCCGGCGAGCAGCGTGCTACCTTCAGCGAGCTCCTCGGGAAAGCTAAGGCGCAGCTGAAGGGCCCCCTGCTCACGCTCGCCTTCGTCTACGTCCTGGAGATCGTCTACGTCGTGTTTCTGGCGTTGATGGGGGCGCTTCTCGTTGTTCTCATGGCGAAGCAGTACTTCGTGTTGCTCATCCTGGCGTCGCTGCTAGTCCTCTCCGCGGCCATCTCCTTCGTGTACTTCTCCTTCGTCTGCTCTTTCAGCGTCGTCGTGGCGGTGGCCGAGCCCGGCTGCCACGGCGCAGCCGCCTTAGGCAGGGCGTGTAGGCTGGCGAAGGGGAAGAAGTGGCAGGTCGTGCTGTACGTCGCCGTTACCTGTGCCCTGGCCAGCGTCCTTTCGCCGGTGCACACGCTCGCGAGGACTTGCGCGGGTAATAGCGTGGCTGTTGGGTTGCTCTTAGGTTTTGTGTACGCCGTTCTGATGGCACTCGTGCAGTTGTTCGCCGTCTGCGCCATGACCGCGTTCTACTACGAGCGCAGGGAGAACATCGACAGCCAGCTGGGGGATACTGCATACACCAAGTTATCAACGGAAGAAGCAAACGCTTGATCATTCTACTTGTCACACCGATTGGTGTTGGCATGTAATTGACTTGCTTGTATATTACTATATGTTTATTTTTCGGAATGCATGCTCCTACCATATGTAATATATATACTTTCTTGCATATAACTATATATACGACCTTTTGGACATGGCATATTGTACATAAAAAATCTCTATTTTAACTGCCCAAAATTTTAGGGTGTGGCTAGGTTTCAGTCGACTGAGATTTAATCAAGTCTTAGTTAAGTGACATAACATATAAGAGAGAAAAAAACTGATTTTTTTGCACGGATCTCAATGTAAGATCTCACGGATATAGCGTCGACTGAGACTTCGACTTCCCCCACTACGCCTTGCGGTAATGATTCCTCTGGAATTACGACCTTTCCCACAACGGTGCCGTCCATTGATCAAATTATTTCGTGGATTGGATTTCACTTGCCTGTCTACGGTTCCCTTGCATGTGCTCGGGATAGGTGTTTTGTATAAATGTTTCGCCGTATTATTAAGTATTCTCTTTTAGTCTTTTTCTATATCAAGAAGTGGAATAGAATAACCCGGTTGAAGGGTAATGATCATATGTCTGTAACTTAGCAAGACTGAAAGTTATATTTTGACCCTCTTAATCCGCTAAGGAAATAGAGAACCTCCCTTTTTTTGAAACTTGAAATAGAGAACCTCCTAGATGGAATCAAACTTCTCGGTACTATCAATGTATAAATACTATCACTATAGGACCATGAAAATTACTTTCATTAGGGCAATACCCAAACGCCGACCCTAAAACTGTCTGCATGCATCTGGATCGCACAGTCCGGATGTTGTCACTGATAGAAAAAGGGTCTGTTGTCCCGGTTCGTAAGGGCCTTTTGTCCCGGTTCTGGAACCGGGACTAAAGGGTCGGTACTAATGCCCTGTCCCTTTAGTTCCGGTTCAATCCAGAACCGGGACAGATGGGCCTCCACGTGGCCTGTGCGCGGAGCCCAGGCAGGAGACCCTTTGGTCCCGGTTGGTGGCACCAACCGGGACCAATAGGCATCCACGCGTCAGCATTTCTGTGGCTGGGGTTTTTGTTTGTTTTGAAAGGGGGGGGGGGGGGGTTTGGGGTTTTGGGGGGTTAATTTAGGTGTTTCATATATTGTGTTAGATAGCTATAATTAATAGAGAGAAGTGTCCTCTCTTATGTCCGTGCTTGGTCGACGCTACGTACTATACATACGTATAGAGAGGACTAGACACGCTAGCTAGCTAGTAAGAAAACGAAGGAAACAGAAGATCGTCATGAACATATATGCATACAGAGAGAAGTGATATCGACCACCTCTCCTTCTCCGAGAGATTGGTCGAACAACAAGTTCTCGTATATCTATCCGACACTACCGGCTACATATATACAATAATTATCTCTTACAAATATAATCATACGGACTCAGGGTCCACATAGTATTCTCCGTCTTCAGCGATCACGTGGTCAAGAAAGAATGCCGCCAATTCCTTTTGAATTGCTCGCATGCGAGTTGGTGCTAGGAGTTCATCCCGCTTCCGAAACATCTAATTTAAAGAAGGGGGTCAATACATATATATATATATATGAATGAATGAAACTCAACACAAATGATGGTAATAAAATAAAATTGTGAATGTTGTTATTTACGTACTTCATATTGTTCGTCAGTGTAGCCCCGCTCACAGGTCGTGTGGCGGATGGACTCGCAAACGTAGTATCCACAGAAATCATTCCCTTGTTCCTGCCACAACCACTTTACAAAAAATAGAGGTCAATCAAACTGATAAGCAAGAATGCCAAATGGTATTGATGAAACTAGCGCTTGAATCACTAGTAGATGCGCGGAACATGCTACTATAGTACTTACTTTCGGGTGTCTAAATTGCAGCTCCTTCGGCAGTCCGGAGCTTTTCTGGTGAATTTTCTCCAAACCTGCCGGACAAAGAAAACAATTACTTGATATATCAGGAAATGAACAAAGTTGCTGATATGGTGGATAATGATCGATTTAACTTACTTCTCGAGTATTTGAGTCATGTCTGCATAGTCCTGGGGATCTTTTCGTCTTGAGTCTAAGACGGTTACTCGTCCCTGCTCAAGCTTAATCTCTAGGAGAATATAGTGGAAACTGCACACGCATGCATAACTCATCAATTACATTACTATAACCTTGACTAATATATAAGGGAAACCGAATACGCACAAGACAGTAACACTCACTTGAAGTTGTAAGGAAAGAGTATTATATCTTTCTTTTCATTTATTACCAACGATCGTAGCAAGTTGGCCTCGGTAGCTGCGGCATGAAATTTAACCTGAGTTGCATCTATGAGATATGTGTTAATGAACCCAATATCACCGACTTGTCTTTTCTTCAATTCGGCGATCTTCAATCTGCATAATATAGTGAGGATGATTATAAATACATGCAATGAAAGAGTTGGGCTATATAGAGAGACTTAATGACAGAAGTAGTAGTACTTACAGACAGTAGCAGGCGACCGTTGTTTTATCGAGGGCCAATTGATTGAAAAACTGAAAGAACTCCTCAAATGGAACAGTCAACAGATCAATTCCAACGAGGTAATGCTCCTTTTTAACTTTCACATACAAAGTACTCCTCCCCCCAGAGTCTCTGCAGATTTTCAAGTACCAATCATGCAATCTTCGCATCATCGTTGATAGAGATCTTTCATCGTTGACGAGAGGCTTCCCGTACTCGTATCTTTGTATCTGCACCTCCATGGGTTCATAATGTACATCGTCAGGCAGGTAATCGGCAAGATTGCTATAACCGGGCACCATCCTCGGATCATTAGCGACGTTGTCGCTAGGCACCTTGAGCGGGGGGCACGATTGCTTCGCTTGTTCGCCGAGCTGGGCAATTTGTTTCCCAGCTCGTCGTTCTTTCAGCCTTTGATCACTGACAGTACTTCCCGACCGCTCCGCTTCGGCAAATTCCTTTCCAATAATGCGCTCACAGTTTCCTTTCGGCGGAGACTTGGGTGGTTTTGTCAGGGCAGCCAGACTGCGCTTCACTTTCACCGGATCTACCTTCTCCTTCGGAAGTGGATGTCTCTTTGCTTTCAACCCTTGAAACCAGTCATCCACTTCGGTTCGTGCGATCTCGACGTTCTCCTCCGGGGTCCTCTCGTATGGTAACTTCTCTGGAGTCTTCAGAGAAGGACCGAATCTGTATGTCCTCCCGCCTCTGGCTGTACTGCTAGACGCCGGCCGAGCAGACGGAGCGGTTGTCTTCTTTACTTGCTTACGAGGCGGAGGATAAGGACTACGACGCGCCGGAGCAGCCGGAGCGGCGGCAGGTCTCTTTCGCCCTTGCTGACGAGGCGGAGAAGGAGGAGGCTGGCTGCTCGGGCGCATCAGCGCAGGCGGAGAAGGAGGCGGAGTGCTGCCACGCGCTGGAGAAGGAGCCGGTCGAGTGCCCTAGTCTTCACTCGCCGGAGGAGGAGGCGGTGGAGGAGGCGGAGTGCCCTGACTCGCCGGAGGAGGAGGCGGTGAAGGAGGCGGAGTGCCCTGACTTGCCAGAGGAGGAGGAGGCGGAGGCGTCCAGTTCGGAAGGTTGATGAGCTCCTTCCTCCATAGGCATGGAGTCTTCAGAGCAGACCCCAGCCTAGTCTCCCCTTCACCGGTAGGGTGGTCAAGCTGGAGGTCCTAAAATCCCTCCGTTATTTCATCCACCATCACCCTAGCATATCCTTCTGGAATCGCCCGGCAGTGAAAAGTTGCGCCGGGTTCAGTAGGATAAACAGAGCCAACAGCCGCCTTGACCTTCAAATTCATCCATTGCGTCATAAGGTGGGAATTTTGAGACTCCATGATAGCATCCACGGGATAGCTGGCAGGAGCCGTCAAGGCATGCTCCGGCTGAAGCAGCTCGGTGGAAGCCACGCTGCTTCTCCGCTGAGATGGCGGGGTAGCTTCGGCAGTACGTTTGCTGCGATTTGCTTCTCGTTCCTCTATCGCTTGTACCCTTGCTTGCAGCGCTTGCATTTGGGTCTGCTGCACTTTTTTCCTCCTCTCATGGGATTTGTAACTGCCTGCGTCCGGAAACCCAACGTTCCACGGAATGGAGCCTGGCGTGCCTCATGTCCGTCCAGGGTGCTCAGGATTCCCGAGGGCCATTGTGAGCTCGTCGTTCTCTCTGTCTGGAAAGAACGTCCCTTGCTGCGCTGCTTCGATATAGTGCTGAAGCTTCCTGACTGGTATGTCCATTTGATCGTTCGTCCAAATGCACTTCCCTATTACAGGGTCCAAGGTTCCGCCAGCCCCGAAGAACCAAGTCCGGCAACGGTCTGACCAGTTAATTGTCTCTGGTTCGATCCCTTTATCAACCAGATCATTCTCAGTCTTGGCCCACTTAGGCCGGGCTACGAGGTAGCCACCTGACCCTGTGCGATGGTGATGCTTCTTCTTCGCAGCATTTTTCTTGTTTGTCGACGACATCTTCTTACTCTTTTCCGATGTCTTGTGGGCCACAAATGCGGGCCAGTGATCTCTGATCTTCTCATATCTGCCCTTGAATTCTGGTGTCTCATTATTTTCGACAAACTTATTCAGCTCTTTCTTCCACCTCCTGAATAGTTCTGCCATCCTCTTAAGAGTAAAAGACTTGATTAATTGCTCTTTAACTGGCTTCTCTGGATTATCCTCTGGCGGTAGGGTGAAATTTGACTTCAGCTCAGTCCAAAGATCATTTTTCTGCATATCATTGACATAAGACACCTCAGGGTCTTCTGTAGCCGGCTTAAACCATTGCTGGATGCTGATCGGGATCTTGTCCCTAACCAAAACCCCGCACTGAGCAACAAATGCGCTCTTTGTCCGGAGGGGTTCAATCGGTTGGCCGTCGGGCGCGATTGCTATGATCTCAAACTTTTCATCCGAGCTCAACTTTTTCTTCGGGCCTCGTCTCTTTACCGAAGTTGTGCTCGATTCGGAGGGCTAGAAAAAAGAACAAAGACTTAATTAATATGTGTACATACCAAAACAATGAATGCATCAATTAGCTAGTCAGCAGAAGATTAACTAATATATATACCTGGCCGGACTCGGTTTGGTCACCAGAGACGTCATCACGGTCTCCTTCTTGCACCGGCATTGGGTCACCGGAGCCGTCCTCACGGTCTCCTTGCACCGGCATTAGGTCACCGGAGCCATCATAATCATAGCCAGCTGCTTCCAGACCATCGGTGTCGTTGAGAAACAACGAGCAGATGGCATCACTTCCTCGTGCGATTATGTCCCCCAACAACTCTTCTTGTACTTCTTCTCGGGCGGTGTCCATAGTTTCTACAAATATTGACAACATGGCAATTATTATTCAAACATGACAGATGGATATATTAGTGGCAAAAATGTAGAACTAATATTAATTAGTGGCCTCGACGCTGCTTCTCTGGGGTTTGGGGTGGCCTCGACGCTGCTTCTCTAGGGTTTGGGGTGGCCTCGACAACGCTTCAAGGATAAAAAAAGAAGAGGAAGAAGGAAAAAAATAGGAGAAGAAAGAATAGAGGAGTAAGAACTCCTCTGTTCTTTCTTCTCCTCTTTTTTCTTCTTCTTCCTCTTTTTTTTATCGGGAATGAGGGTCGTCGAGGGTCACCGAACGGTAGAGGAAACCCTAAATAGCAAGTATCGTGGGTGTGAGATACATGTGGCCGTCGGTGTCGGACACTACATCCACGTCCCACAAGTGACGTGGGCGTCGAAGCCCGCGCCACTTGTGGGACGTGGATGTAGTGTCCGACACCGACGGTACATGTATCTCACACCGACGATACTTTCTATTTAGGGTTTCTCCTCTACCGCTCGGCGACTCTTGATGACCCTCGTTCCCGATAAAAAAAAGAGGAAGAAGAAAAAAAAGAGGAGAAGAAAGAATAGAGGAGAAGAACTCCTCTATTCTTTCTTCTCCTCTTTTTTTCTTCTTCCTCTTCTTTTTTTATCCTCTTCTTCCTCTCATGTTCGAGAGGATCGCCGAGGGGTCGGGAGGTTGCCTAGTGTCAAAGGATTCAACAAAACCATGTCTTCATCATTAGGCGAAAGTAACAGGTGCATGATGGTACGAAGCTCTCCAAAGTTATTTTGGAACGGAGTCCCAGATAAGATAATTCGCTTTTTGGTACAAAGTTCAGCAAGAACCTTCCAAACCTTCCAAATATCGTTATTTGGAAGGCCTTTGCTGAAATTCATACAAAAAGGCAAATTATCCTATCCGGGACACCATTCCAAAATAACTTTGGAGGACTTCGTCATGCCCTGGTTACTTCCGGCTAATGATGAAGCCATGGATTTCTTCAATACTTTGACACTAGGAAACCTCTCTCGACCCCTCGGCGATCCTCGACCCCTCGAACCCTCGACGACCCTGGAACCCTCGACCCCTAGACGACCCTGGAACCCTCGACCCTCGATCCCTCGACCCTATAGAACCCTCGAAGAAAGGAATAGCTAGAGGAGAAGATCGAAGAAAGAAAGAAGAAAAAAAGAGGAGAAGAAGAAAGGAATAGTGGAGAAGAAGAGAAAATACAATATATTCTATTTTCTCTTCTTCTTCACTATTCCTTTCTTCTTCTCCTCTTCTTTTTCTTCTTCTTATTTATTTCTCCTTTTCTTCCTCTCCTCTTGTTCTTTCTTTCCTCTTCTTATTTTCTTCTTTCCTATCCTTCTTTTCCTTCCTTTCTTAATATCACTTAGCAAATGCACTAACCTAAAATGCAACAAACATAAAATGCAACAAACATAAAATGCACTAAATCGATCAACTAACCTAAAATCAGTGATAAAATGCACTAACCTAAAATCGATATCTACTAACAACTTAAAAAAATTAATACATATATGAAAAAAACATCATCATATCATCAACAGAAAAATAGTATTTTTTCTAAAAATCTATCTTTTTAGCATATACATATACTCATACATCATCATATACTCATACATATACATATAATCTGTAGGAAAAAACATATATGTGTTTGCAAAAAAAAGGGGGAAGAGGGGGCCGTGTCGGCCCAGACCACAGCGAGGCAGAGGCGACGGCGGCGCGGGGCAGCTGGGGTGCGGCGAGGCAGAGGCGATGGCGAGGCAGAGGCGGGGCGACGACGGCGTCGGGGCGTGACGCGGGGAGGCGACGGCGTCGGGGCGGCGCGGAGAGACCGCGACGGCGCCGGGTGGCGCGTGGCGACGGCGTCGGGGTGGCGCGGGGTGGTGAAGGCGTCGGGGCGGCGCGGGACGGTGTCGGGGCGGCGCGGGACGGCGTCGGAGGCAGGGCGACGGCGGCAACGGCGAGGCACAGAGGGGAAGCCTGGCGGCGTCGTCGGGGCGCGATGGAAGAACTGAACGAAATTTTTCACAAGTCTTGCTTATATAGACGGCGCATTGGTCAGGGTTCGTGGCACCAACGTGACCAATGCCCCCCTTTAGTCCCGGTTGGTGCCACCAACCGGGACCAAAGGCCTCTTTTCAGCAGCCCAAAGGGCGGGAAGCGGCGGCCACCAACCGTGACCAATGCCCCCCTTTAGTCCCGGTTGGTGCCACCAACCGGGACCAAAGGCCTTGTGCTGCCTCGCGCCCAAATGTTTAGTCCCACCTCGCTAGTTGAGAGGGAGACGCACCTGTTTATAAGGTGCGGTGCGCCTTCCCTCTCGAGCTCCTCTCTAAAGCAGGCTTTCGGGCCTAACCGTGCAATGTGTGCCTGTGGGCCTACTGGGCCTCCTGCGGGCCTGAATCCTGACCCATGGTAGGGTTTCTAGTCGTATTCAGGCCGTGGGTGCCCAGTAGGTGGCACTTTTTTTGTTTTTTTGTTTCTACTTACAACAAAATACTTATTGTTGCTATATTTAATTTTTTTCCAGTTCTTTTTGTTTTGTTTTCTGCATTATTTATTTTCTCTTGTTTTTTGCTTTATTTTTTAATTCTTTTTGCTTTTAGTTTTAGAAAAATTATAAACTTTCTATTAGTGCCATTAGTTTTCAAATTTGAAAACACTTTTTTTTTGTTTTTTTGTTTTCTTTGTTGCTTTATTTATTTTATTTTGTTTCTACTTACAACACAATACTTATTGTTGTTATTTTCATTTTTTTCCAGTTTTTTTGTTTTGTTTTCTGTATTATTTATTTTCTTTCATTTTTTGCTTTATTTTTTAATTCTTTTTGCTTTTAGGTCAGCAAAATTATAAACTTTCTGTTGCTTTATTTATTTTATTTTGTTTCTACTTACAACAAAATACTTATTGTTGCTATTTTTTTCCAGTTTTTTTGTTTTGTTTTCTGCATTATTATTTTTTTGTTTTTTTGCTTTATTTTTAATTCTGTTTGCTTTTAGGTTAGCAAAATTATAAACTTTCTGTTAGTGCCATTAGTTTTAGAAAAATTATAAACTTTCTGTTAGTGCCATTAGTTTTCAAATTTGAATAGTTAAAATTTGAATTCTTTGAAAATTGTTTGAATCACAAGTTTGTGATTAACTTACTAAAAAATGAGAATAGATGCGCTTATAGAGAAAATTCAACCTAAATTCCTAGTAAATTTCTATGAATTTCAGAGAAATTCACTATGAATTTAGGTTAAACTTTTCTCTATTAGGGCATCTATTTTCACTTTGAGAGGAGCTCAACAAGGTAGAGAGGGAAGGGCTTATAAACCGGTGTGAGCCCCTTTCGGTTGGCGAGGTGGGACTAAACTCTGCCCACAACGAGGACCAACCCTTTAGTCTCGGTTTGTGGCACAAACCGGGACTAATGGTCATGGGCCAGGGGCGAGGAGCAAAATTATAAACTTTCTGTTAGTGCCATTAGTTTTAGAAAGTTGAAAGCTGAAAGTTGGCATGGGCCAGGGACTAATGGTCATGGTATTACGAGGGCCGAACCATAAGACATGAAAGCATTTCAAATGAACTCTGAAAAAGTTGAAAGTTGGCATGGTATCATAATTTCACCCACATAGCATGTGCATGTACAAAACGGACAATGGTAGCATGTTCATGTGTTACAAAGTTGGCATGGTATCATCATAATAGTTGCGGGAGAAAGTCTTCACTTTTTCTTCGCTTGTGTCATTTGCTTATTGCGCCGTAACCATGGATAATCTTCATTGTTTATCAGGATGCTTGGGTCAGCCTTGACATTGAAGGGAGGAATTTCATGAAACTTTTCATAATCTTCAGACATGTCTGTCTTGCCGTCCACTCCCAGGATGTCCCTTTTTCCTGAAAGAACTATGTGGCGCTTTGGCTCATCGTATGATGTATTCGCTTCCTTATCTTTTCTTTTTCTCGGTTTGGTAGACATGTCCTTCACATAGATAACCTGTGCCACATCATTGGCTAGGACGAACGGTTCATCAGTGTACCCAAGATTTTTCAGATCCACTGTTGTCATTCCGTATTGTGGGTCTACCTGTACCCCACCGCCTAACAGATTGACCCATTTGCACTTAAACAAAGGGACCTTAAAATCAGGTCCTTAGTCAAGTTCCCATATGTCCACTATGTAACCATAATATATGTCCTTTCCGCTCTCGGTTGCTGCATCAAAGCAGACACCGCTGTTTTGGTTGGTGCTCTTTTGATCTTGGGCGATCGTGTAAAATGTATTCCCATTTATCTCTTATCCTTTGTAAGTCAATACAGTCAAAGATGGTCCCCTGGACAACAAGTACAACTCATCACAAACAGTGTTGTCACCTCTGAGACGTGTTTCCAACCAACTGCTGAAAGTCCTGATGTGTTCACATGTAATCCAGTCGTCGCACTGCTCTGGGTGTTTGGAGCGCAGACTGTTCTTGTGTTCATCGACATACGGGGTCACCAAGGTAGAGTTCTGTAGAACTGTGTAGTTTGCTTGAGACCAAGAATATCCGTCCCTGCATATTATTGAGTCTCTTCCAAGAGTGCCTTTTCCAGTCAGTCTCCCCTCATACCGCGATTTAGGGAGACCTATCTTCTTAAGGCCAGGAATGAAGTCAACACAAAACCCGATAACATCCTCTGTTTGATGGCCCATGGAGATGCTTCCTTCTGGCCTAGCGCGGTTATGGACATATTTCTTTAGGACTCCCATGAACCTCTCAAAGGGGAACATATTGTGTAGAAATACGGGCCCCAGGATGACAATCTCGTCGACTAGATGAACTAGGACATGCGTCATGATATTGAAGAAGGATGGTGGAAACACCAGCTCGAAACTGACAAGACATTGCGCCACATCACTCCTTAGCCTTGGTACGATTTCTGGATCGATCACCTTCTGAGAGATTGCATTGAGGAATGCACATAGCTTCATAATGGCTAATCGGACGTTTTCTGGTAGAAGCCCCCTCAATGCAACCGGAAGAAGTTGTGTCATAATCACGTGGCAGTCATGAGACTTTAGGTTCTGAAACTTTTTCTCTGGCATATTTATTATTCCCTTTATATTCGACGAGAAGCCAGTCGTGACCTTCATACTGAGCAGGCATTCAAAGAAGATTTCTTTCTCTTCTTTCGTAAGAGCGTAGCTGGCAGGACCTTTATACTGCTTCGGAGGCATGCCGTCTTTTTCGTGCAAACGTTGTAGGTCCTCCCGTGCCTCAGGTGTATCTTTTGTCTTCCCATACACGCCCAAGAAGCCTAGCAGGTTCACACAAAGGTTCTTCGTCACGTGCATCACGTCGATTGAGGAGCGGACCTCTAGGTCTTTCCAGTAGGGTAGGTCCCAAAATATAGATTTCTTCTTCCACATGGATGCGTGTCCCTCAGCGTCATTCGGAACAGCTAGTCCACCGGGACCCTTTCCAAAGATTACGTAGTGTAAATCATTGACCATAGAAAGCACGTGATCACCGGTGCGCATGGCGGGCTTCTTCCGGTGATATGCCTCGCCTTTGAAATGCTTGCCTTTCTTTCGACATTGATGGTTGGTCGGAAGAAATCGACGATGGCCCAGGTAGACATTCTTCCTGCATTTGTCCAGGTATATACTTTCAGTGTCATCTAAACAGTGCGTGCATGCGTGGTATCCTTTGTTTGTCTGTCCTGAAAGGTTACTGAGAGCGGGCCAATCGTTGATGGTCACGAACAGCAACGCCTTAAGGTTAAATTCCTCCTATCTGTGCTCATCCCACATACGTACACCGTTTCCATTCCACAGCTGTAAAAGTTCTTCAACTAATGGCCTTAGGTACACATCAATTTCGTTGCCGGGTTGCTTAGGGCCTTGGATGAGAACTGGCATCATAATGAACTTCTGCTTCATGCACATCCACGGAGGAATGTTATACATACATAGAGTCACGGGCCAGGTGCTGTGATTGCTGCTCTGCTCCCCGAAAGGATTAATGCCATCCACGCATAAAGCAAACCATACATTCCTTGGGTCCTTTGCAAACTCATCCCAGTACTTTCTCTCGATTTTTCTCCACCGCGACCCGTCAGGGGGTGCTCTCAACTTCCCATCTTTCTTTCGGTTCTCGCTGTGCCATCGCATCAACTTGGCATGCTCTTTGTTTCTGAACAGACGTTTCAACCGTGGTATTATAGGAGCATACCACATCACCTTCGCAGGAACCCTCTTCCTGGGGGGCTCACCGTCAACATCACCATGGTCACCTCGTCTGATCTTATACCGCAATGCACCGCATACCGGGCATGCATTCAGATCCTTGTATGCACCGTGGTAGAGGATGCAGTCATTAGGGCATGCATGTATCTTCTCCACCTCCAATCCTAGAGGGCATACGACCTTCTTTGCTGCGTATGTACTGTCGGGCAATTCGTTATCCTTTGGAAGCTTCTTCTTCAATATTTTCAGTAGCTTCTCAAATCCTTTGTCAGCCACAGCATTCTCTGCCTTCCACTGCAGCAATTCCAGTACGGTACCGAGCTTTGTGTTGCCATCTTCGCAATTGGGGTATAACCCTTTTTTTGTGATCCTCTAACATGTGACCGAACTTCAGCTTCTCCTTTTGACTTTCGCATTGCGTCCTTGCATCGACAATGACCCGGCGGAGATCATCATCATCGGGCACATCGTCTGGTTCCTCTTGATCTTCAGCAGCTTCACCTGTTGTAGCATCGTTGGGCACATCGTCTGGTTCCTCTTGATCTTCACCAGCTCCCCCCGTTGCAGCATCACCGTATTCAGGGGGCACATAGTTGTCATCGTACTCTTCTTCTTCGCCGTCTTCCATCATAACCCCTATTTCTCCGTGCCTCGGCCAAACATTATAGTGTGGCATGAAACCCTTATAAAGCAGGTGGGAGTGAAGGATTTTCCGGTTAGAGTAAGACCTCGTATTCCCACATTCAGTGCATGGACAACACATAAAACCATTCTGCTTGTTTGCCTCAGCCGCATCGAGAAACTCATGCACGCCCTTAATGTACTCGCGGGTGTGTCTGTCACCGTACATCCATTGCCGGTTCATCTGCGTGCATTATATATAATTAAGTGTCCAAATTAATAGAAGTTCATCATCACATTAAAACCAAAGTGCATACATAGTTCTCATCTAACAACATATAGCTCTCCAGAGCATCTAATTAATTAAACCATACATTGAAACTATGTAAAACATTTCAATGCGAAAACAAATGCGATCATAATCGCAACCAAGGTAACAATTGATCCAATGGCATAATGATACCAAGCCTCGGTATGAATGGCATATTTTCTAATCTTTCTAATCTTCAAGCGCATTGCATCCATCTTGATCTTGTGATCATCGACGACATCCGCAACATGCAACTCCAATATCATCTTCTCCTCCTCAATTTTTTTTAATTTTTCATTCAACAAATTGTTTTCTTCTTCAACTAAATTTAACCTCTCGACAATAGGGTCGGTTGGCATTTCCGATTCACATACATCCTACATAAATAAAATCTATGTCACGTTGGTCGGCATAATTTTCATAAACAATAAATGAACCAATAGTTATAAAGATAATATATATACCACATTCGAATCATAGACAGGACGAGGGCCGACGGGGGCGGATACCAAAACCATCGCACTATATAAGATGCAATAATAAAAGTAAGAAAATAATACAAGTATCTATGTAAACATACAAGTAAGAATATTTTTCCTTTCAGAAAGAAGATAAGAATAAGAGGCTCACCACGGTGGTGCTGGCGATGAGCTCGGCACGGGTGATCGACGGCGGTGAAGACGGGGACGGGGCGTGACAGACCGCTAAACCTAGACAAATATTATGGAAAATGGAGCTTGGAGGTCGAGCTTGGAGAGGAGAAAGCTTAAGTAGTGTGGCTCGGGCATTCCATCGAACACCTTGTGTGCATAGGAGGTGAGCTAGAGCACCACCAAGCCCTCTCCCCCTCGGCCAGAGAAAAACAGAGCACTGGGGTGCTCTGCTCGCGAGCGAGGGGTATATATAGGCACCTCATTGGTCCCGGTTGGTGACTTGAGCCGGGACTAAAGGGGAGCCTTTGGTCCCAGTTCAAGCCACCAACCGGGACCAATGGTGGTGGGCCAGGAGCGAGGCCCATTGGTCCCGGTTCATCCCACCAACCGGGACCAAAAGGTCCAGATGAACCGGGACAAATGGCCCATGTGGCCCGGCCGGCCCCCTGGCTCACGAACCGGGACCAATGACCACATTGGTCCCGGTTCTGGACTGAACCGGGACTAATGGGCTGACCCGGCCTGGACCAAAGCCCTGTTTTCTACTAGTGTGTGTGATGCAACTCAGGCCTGTATCGTTCCACCAAGCAGTTCAGACCACTTTTTCCCAGACCAATTTGCACAAGCAAAATATGTTTCACCCACATGATTGTAGATCGTAGCTTGGAAAATGAAACCATGTTTCATCTTAAAGTAAGCAGTCCTCTCAGGAAGCTCATCCATGTCAGGGAAATCGAGCTTCTCTAGGACATAAAGCCTTGCATGGTAGGGGATAATCTAGTTGAATTATAAAAAAACAGAAATTACACGTTAAAGTGAAAATCTTAAGATATACTTAATTAAGAAGGAAATAAGTGCATCAATTATTAAAACTAATTACCGTATGATATCTGTAACCCTTTTAAGTGTTAGGGAGAAGAAACAATCATTCTCTAGATGAGGATCGTCGCACATACCCCTGTTGTTGGAACAGTTGGGACACTCGGGGATCTCATTCAGCTCATCCCCATCCATTTTGTGTGTCCATAAATGAAAGATTTAAACTCGGCGGAAAAAATGTCTAAACGATGAGGTACGGACGTTCACAGATTACCAACACTGCTAGATAAGCTAGTACAACTATACATATAAGCAGGCTTATGAGGTCTACAAAATTAGGTTCTACAAAAATTGGCATGACCTATGCTTAATAATGGACATATTAAGTATTAGAAATTTGATGAAACGGAAATAATCAACATTTTGCCAAAATATTAGCACTTACTATGAATCCCTGTAAATAATTGAAGAAATGTACTACAACACTATATGACTCACAAATCAACAAAAAAATGTCCTAAAACATGCAGAGACACAAATTAAAAATGGCCGATTTTTTTGGCATGACCTCTGCTCTAAAATGGACATATTAAGTGCTAAAAATATGGCGAAACGGAAATAAATTAACGTTTTGCTAAAACATTAGCTTATTATGAATCCTTATAAAAATTGAAAACATCTACTACAACATAACATGAATCACAAACTAAATGTAACTTAAACATGAACCTATATAAAAATTAAATTTACCACAACATAATACAAATCAACGTTACAGTCTACGGTCTACTAAATTTGTTGTAGCCCTAACCCCTTACCATTGCAATATTAAACCTAGCCCTAACCCTAACCCTAACCCCCTACCAATATGACGTTGGGAAACACAGTAATTTCTAAAAAAATCCTACGCACACGCAAGATCCATCTAGGTGATGCATAGCAACGAGAGGGGAGAGTGTTGTCTGCGTACCCTCGTAGACCGTAAGCGGAAGCATTACGACAACGCGGTTTATGTAGTCGTACGTCTTCACGATCCGACCGAACCTAGCACCGAAGGTACGACACCTCCGCGATCTGCACACGTTCAGCTCGGTGACGTCCCACGAACTCTAGATCTAGCGGAGTGTCAGGGCAGAGCTTCGTCAGCACGACGGCGTGATGACGGTGATGATGAAGTTACCGACGCAGGGATTCGCCTAAGCACTACAACGATATGACCGAGGTGGAAATCTATGGAGGGGGGCACCACACACGGCTAAGAGATCAACTTGTGTGTCTATGGGGTGCCCCCTCCCCCGTATATAAAGGAGTGAAGGAGGGGAGGGCCGACCCTCTCTATGGCGCGCCCTAGGGAGAGTCCTACTCCCACCGGGAGTAGGATTCCCCCTTTCCCTAGTTGGAGAAGAAGAGAAGGAAGGGGAAGAGAGAGGGAAGGAGGGGGGCGGCCCCCCACCCAATTCGGATTGGGCTAGGGGGCGCGCCCTCCACCTTGGCCTTCCTCTTCTCTATTCCACTAAGGCCCAATAAGGCCCATATACTCCTCGGGGGGTTTCGGTAACCCCAAGTACTCCGGTAAATGCCCGAACTCACCCGGAACCATCCCGATGTGTTGGGGAACGTAGTAATTTCAAAAAAAATCCTACGCACACGCAAGATCATGGTGATGCATAGCAACGAGAGGGGAGAGTGTTGTCCATGTACCCTCGTAAACCGAAAGCGGAAGCGTTAGCACAACGCGGTTGATGTAGTCGTACGTCTTCACGATCCGACCGATCAAGTACCGAATGCACGACACCTCCGAGCAGCACACGTTCAGCCCGATGACGTCCCTCGAACTCCGATCCAGCCGAGTGTTGAGGGAGAGCTTCGTCAACACGACGGCGTGGTGACGATGATGACGTTCTACCGACGCAGGGCTTCGCCTAAGCACCGCTACAATATTATCGAGGTGGACAATGGTGGAGGGGGGCACCGCACATGGCTAAAGAGATCAATGACCAATTGTTGTCTCCATGGGGTGCCCCCTGCCCCCGTATATAAAGGAGAAAGGGGGGGGGGGGAGAGGCGGCCGACCAGGAGAGGGGCGCGCCAGGAGGAGTCCTACTCCCACCAGGAGCAGGACTCCCTCCCTTCCTTGTTGGATTAGGAGAAGGGGGGAAGGAGGAGCAGGAGAAGAAGGAAAGGGGGGCGCCGCCCCCTCCTTGTCCAATTCGAACTAGAGGGGGAGGGGGCGCGCGGCCTGCCCTGGCCGCCTCTCCTCTTCTCGACTAAGGCCCATGTAGGCCCATTAACCCCCCCCCCCGGGGGGGGGTCCGGTAACCCCCGGTACTCCGGTATATATCCGATAACCCCCGGAACCATTCCAGTGTCCGAATATAGTCGTCCAATATATCAATCTTCATGTCTCGACCATTTCGAGACTCCTCGTCATGTCCGTACATCCGGGACTATGAACTACCTTCGGTACATCAAAACATATAAACTCATAATATAACTGTCATCGAAACTTTAAGCGTACGGACCCTACAGGTTCGAGAACTATGTAGACATGACCGAGATATGTCTCCGGTAAATAACCAATAGCGGAATCTGGATGCTCATATTGGCTCCCACATATTCTATGAAGATCTTTATCGATCAAATCGCATAACAACATACATTGTTCCCTTTGTCATCGGTATGTTACTTGCCCGAGATTCGATCGTCGGTATCTCAATACCTAGTTCAATCTCGTTACCGGCAAGTCTCTTTACTCGTTCCATAATACATCATCCCGCAGCTAACTCATTAGTTGCAATGCTTGCAAGGCTTAAGTGATGTTCATTACCGAGTGGGCCCAGAGATACCTCTCCAACAATCGGAGTGACAAATCCTAATCTCGAAATACGCCAACCCAACAAGTACCTTTGGAGACACCTGTAGAGCACCTTTATAATCACCCAGTTACGTTGTGACGTTTGGTAGCACACAAAGTGTTCCTCCGGTAAACGGGAGTTGCATAATCTCATAGTCATAGTGTAGGATCGAAAGTATGTCTAGAGGGGGGGGGTGATTAGACTACTTGACCAAATAAAAATCTAGCCTTTTCCCAATTTTAGTTCTTGGCAGATTTTAGCAACTTTGGACAAGTCAAGCAATCTTAACACAATTCAAGCAAGCATGCAAAGAGTATATGAGCAGCGGAAATTAAAGCATGCAACTTGCAAGAATGTAAAGGGAAGGGTTTGGAGGATTCAAACGCAATTGGAGACACGGATGTTTTTGTCGTGGTTCCGATAGGTGGTGCTATCGTACACCCACGTTGATGGAGACTTCAACCCACGAAGGGTAACGGTTGCGCAAGTCCACGGAGGGCTCCACCGACGAAGGGTCCACGAAGAAGCAACCTTGTCTATCCCACCTTGGCCATCGCCCACGAAGGACTTGCCTCACTAGCGGTAGATCTTCACGAAGTAGGCAATCTCCTTGCCCTTACAAACTCCTTGGTTCAAATCCACAATCTTGTCGGAGGCTCCCAAGTGACACCTAGCCAATCTAGGAGACACCACTCTCCAAGAAGTAACAAATGGTGTGTTGATGATGAACTCCTTGCTCTTGTGCTTTAAATGATAGTCTCCCCAACACTCAACTCTCTCTCACAGGATTTGGATTTGTTGGAAAGGGGATTTGAGTGGAAAGCAACTTGGGAAGGCTAGAGATCAAGATTCATATGGTAGGAGTGGAATATCTTGGTCTCAACACAAGTGTAGGTAGTTCTCTCTCAGAAAAATAAGTTGGAAGTGTAGGTTTGTTCTGATGGCTCTCTCAATGAATGAAGAGGTGGTGGAGGGGTATATATAGCCTCCACACAAAATCTAACTATTACACATAACTTCCCAAACTCGGTGGGACCGAATGGTTAAACTCGGTCGGACCGATTCAGCAAAGCTAGTGACCGTTAGGGTTTTCGTTGGGACCGGCATGCAACTCGGTGGGACCGATATGATTAGGGTTAGGGCATAACGTAATCTCGGTGAGACCGATTACACAAACTCGGTGAGACCGATTGGTAATAAGCTAACCAGAGAGTTGGTCAAGTAAACTCGGTGAGACCGATCGCTCATTTCGGTGAGACCAAAACGTTACGAAGGGAAAACAGATAGTTTACATTGCAATCTCGATGGGACCGATCGCTCATCTCGGTGAGACCGAAATGTTATGAAGGGAAACAGAGAAATTACAACCCCATCTCGGTGAGACCGAGATCCCTATCGGTGATACCGATTTGCCTAGGGTTTGTGGCAGTGGCTATGACATTTGAAACTCGGTGGCGCTGGATAGGAAGAATTGGTGGGGCCGAGTTTGACTTTTGGTTTAGGTCATATGTGGATGTGAGAAAGTAGTTGAGGGTTTTGGAGCATATCACTAAGCATTTTGAGCAAGAACCTCATTAAGCAACACCTCATCCCTCCTGGATAGTATTGGCTTTTCCTATAGACCCAATGTGATCTTGGATCACTAAAATGGAAAATGTAGAGTCTTGAGATTTGAGCTTGAGCCAATCCTTTGTCCTTAGCATTTTGAGGGGTCCACTTTTCTCATCCATGCCATGCTAACCATTGAGCTTTCCTGAGATATTAATCTTGAAATAGCATTAGCTCAATGAGCTATATGTTGTTAGGAATTACCAAAACCACCTAGGAATAGTTGCACTTTCAATCTCCCCCTTTTTGGTAATTGATGACAACATATAGATCAAAGCTTCGACAAATGATAATAAGAGTGAAAAACATTGTCGCTTTGAGAAGTATATGAAAAGCAAGAGCTCCCCCTAAATTTGTGCATAGTTTAAGATTTGCTTTGGACTGCAAATGCACAAAGAGTTAGGATCATTGGTTACTCTTCCATGTCACATACATCTTGGTGGAGCGCTCAAAATGATAATAATTAAAATACATGCACTCATCACCAAGCAAAGTGAGTGATCATATGGAATATAAAAGGATAATGTCATCCAACATGCATAAAGGTATCATATGATAAAACACATGATCATCCAAGTATCACACACAAGCATAAAGTATCTCAAACGAGCAGATAAAAAAGTATCAACCACCAAGGATAAATGCAAGAGAGAACAAAAGCAACACTATCTCTCGAAGCCTATGATCTATACATTTTCTTCCCCTTTGGCAACAAGTTACCAAAAAGTTCCTAAAAATTGCATAGTGCTAAATCATCACTCAGGCTTGGTCTTCAGGTGGTGGTGTAGACAGAACTCCAAGGACGAAGGCGTCAGTCGATGTAGATGGAGCTGGTGGAGTAGGCGCTGGAGCTGGTGGCACTGAAGCTGTAGCTGGTGCAGATGAAGTTGCTTTGGTGTCTATGATAGGCACTGCAGCAGATCTTTGTCCTCTGGGCACTCTAGCAAAAGCATCAGTGGTTGTCTTGCCCTTCTTCTCCTGCACTTCATCCTGAAGTTGCTCAACGACTGACTGGATCTCAGTGACCTTCACATCTAAGTCATAGAACTTCTGCTCCACGATCCTCTCCAAGCTCTCCTAGTTTTGAGTCATGGTAGCCAATCCCTTCTCAATCCTCAGAGTGGAGGCAATCAAGTAGCCAAGCTGATCTTGCTTGCTCTTCAGAAGATACTGAGATGCCTCTTCAGTGGTTGGCATCTTTGCAGCCTTTTCAGCCCTTGCCTTCTCCTTCTTGGCTTGTGCATGCACAGAAGATGGTTCATTTTCATCCATCACCACAGTGTTGTCCTCAAAGTCTGGGTAGATGGGCAGGTGCTCCTTGTCCAGCAGATATGTGCCAGTGCCCATCTTGGAGTTGATCAGCTCCTGGATCTGTGGGGCATACCCACAACTCCTCTTCTGATCTGCAACTGTCCTCTTTATGGTTTCCACAATTAGGCTCATGACCTTGAACTTCTATGGAACATAAAAAATGTGCAGCAAGTTGATGGAGTGACCTCTGATCATCTTGTGATCACCTGACTTTGGCAAGAGAGTGTGCTTGAGGATCTAGTTGATTTTTGGCAAGCCTGACAGAAGGTAATGTACTGATCCAAACTTGTGTGTCTCAAGAGCAGCATCTGTGATCTCTTTGTACATGTGTGCCATGGTGTCGTGATCCTTCTTCTTTTTGGCATAGACATCCAAGTCATCTTCTTGTTCTTCTGGGGCATTGATCAACTGAGCCCATTCTGCAACTGTTGACTGGTACCTAGTGCCTTCAGACTTCCAGACAATCCTTCCATCTGGGTAGAAATGAGTTGTGGAGTAGAACTGCATGATGAGCTCATCATTCCACTTTGTGATCTTCCGAGCCACAAACTTATTGACTCCACACGCCTTGAAGCTGTCATATACAGCAGGGAAGTGATCCTCATTTTCCTCAATGTATGTCCAATCGACCCATCTCATGTCACACACTATTGGCTTCTTGTCAAGCAACACTATCTCATAGAAGTCCTGTTGTTCCTTGGTATGGAACCTGTAGTCCACAATAGTTCTTCTTCTGGTGGCATATGGATCTGACTCTCTCCATAGCCTCAATCCTGAATCCTTCCTTATCTTCATGTTCTCAGCTACTGGATGAGCATCATTGTGATCTAGAATTTTTGGCTTCAACTTCCTCAAGACATGTGACTCATAATCTTCTTCTTCCATTGCAGCTTCAGGCACTGGGGCCTTGTTCTTCTCCTCAGCAGGAATGTTCCTGGTGCTCCTCTTTGGTTTTGGATTTGGAGCTAGAGCAGCAGTCTTAGGAGCAGTCTTAGGCTTAGATGGAACAGCCCCTGCCCTTATAGCATCTCCCATAAGCTTTTGAGCTTTGGGTGCTGGTGCTGCATCCTCTTCCTCTTCCTCTTCTTCAGAGTCTTTCATTATTGAAGATCTCCCAAGCACTCTGGCAGTGGTCTTCTTGGCCCTCTCTTTCATTTTCTTTTCTGCCACAACCTGCTCTTTGGGTGCAGATCCCAAAGTCTCTTGAGTGGATGTTCTGGCTTTTGACATGGGAGCTCTCTTGGCAGGAACCTTTTGCTTCACCCCTGGCTTAGTGGTAGCAGCTGTGCCATATTCCTTTTTGAGAACTTTCCTCTTTGAGGTGGTTTCTTCCTCAATAGCCACATAGTCCTCATCCTCTGAATCTGAGGTTCTCTTCTTTCTGGCCCTTGTGGCAGCCTTTGGCAAGTTGCTGGGTGTGCTCCTGCTTCCATCATCTGAGCTGCTGGAGGGACTAGTGCCCTCACTCATGTTCACTTGCTCCTCAGACTTGTTCTGACTGTCACTCTGATCTGACATGATGCAAACACTGACAACAGACCCTGTGAATAGATTATAGATGAGGTAGAGTGGATGAGCATCACAAAGTGCAGAGGTTTTTGCAAAATAATGAATCAAAAACTTAGTTTTAGTTTTCCACAGAAAGCATTTCGGATCTTCCGATTTGAAATCTCGGTGATACCGAAGCAGCTGTTGGAACCTAAACTAGTGAACTTGGTCAGACCGAGTCACAGTTCGGTGGCACCGAGACTGCTAGGGTTTCACAAAGACTCGAACTCGGTCACACCGATTTGCAATTCTCGGTCAGACCAAGAATCACATGTGCAATGGCCTGAGCCAAATCGGTGGAACCGATTTCAACAACTTGGTCGGTCCGAGATGGTTTCGATGGAAACCTAACCCTAATTTTTCAATCCACAACTAAACTATGGAGTGTTTTCATTGGAAAGAGTGATCTCAATCATGGCAAGATACATGGAAAAACAACATGCTGGGGAATCAGAGTGAGAACAGCACAAAGATCAAGTCCATACCCTAGTTCGGCGACGGACTTGCTACGGTGGCAACGGCGGAGACGATCCCGTTGACGGCGGCGGAGACCAGTGACTGGAGACGGCTGGCGACGAGGAGGACGATCCGAAGACCCAGGGAGGCAGAGCAGGCTGAGCGCGGGCAAAGAGGTTCGGAAAGTTTTCCAAATTTTGGCCCGTGGGTATATATAGCCTGACCCTGTCGGTGTGACCGAGTGGAACAACTTGGTGGCACCGAGATGCATAACTGCAAGCAGTTACAACAACTCGGTGTGACTGAAAAGTTCAAATCAGTTGCACCGAGATTGAAAACCTAGATCGACTTAGTGATCTCGGTATGACCGAAATGGATGAATCGGTCAGACCGAAATGCACAAAGAAGTGTTGGAAGTTTAAGTCTATGACGAATCAGGGACTCCGAGTGCTCCTCACACATAGTGGTTCAAATCTGAATTGATCAAACTTTGTGATGCAACATGAATAGAGTTTGAGAAGAGAAGAGCATAGATAGCTAGAAAAGGTTCTTAGGCATTCTTGTCCATCCACTTGGCAAGAGAAAAGGAAACCAACCAATCAAAACAACAAGTGGATGTCCTCGAATGAGTAAATTATGCAACCAACATGCTCACACAATAAAATGACAAATGAAGTATGTGGCAAAGCATGCACAAACAATTCTAGCATCTATCAAGCAATTGGCGATGACTAGGTCATCTATATATGAGTACATTGACTTAGGAGTCAAATGAGAACATTTGATCATAGGTCATACTCATCGTTTAAGCGCAAGTGGGGTTACCACTTTTACATAAAGCGTTGTTGTGTTCACACCATTAGAGTTGCTTTAGCTCAATTCTTAGAGTAAAGCTCCCCCTAGATGTGACATCCCCCTTAAGTGGGATGAACTAACCTTGGGTTTTGTTGATGATGACTTCATGTTGGTGTTGAAGATGTGGATGCTCTAAGTTGATGTAGATCATTCAGAGCTATCCTTTGGAGTGAGTTGCACTTTCGATACCTACACGGGTTAGTCCCACAAGGAACAAACAAGGATATCCATAGACATAGAGTGATGCACACACAAGATGATGTCTATGAGAGCATTAGGTTACCTTGTCCCTTGTATTACCAACAAGAGGGTTTGTGACTCCTTGAACTAGTGCAAGATGTGGAAGTTGATTGCACTTGTTCTTGCCAAAATGATAATAGTGAAGTATGTTGGCGGAGTCACCCTCAAGAACTCTCTAGTTCTTCTTCTTCGGGATCCACACCATCTTGATGGGAATCCTCGGAGTTGTAGTTGTACTTGATGAAGTGGAACTTGATGTAGTCTTGGGAACCCACTTGACCAAGGCCTTAGGAGCTTCTTCAAATGCATCAATTTCCTCTTGAAGCTTGTCCTTGCCTTTTTCCTTGTGGTCTTGTGGTGGAAGATCATCTTGAGCTTGTGTCCCTTTGAAAGAAGTAGGATCATACTTCTCTTGTTGAGGAACAAACTTCGTCTTGGGGTATTGATCTTCTTCCCACTCAACTCCATTGGCATTGAACTTTCGTTCAAAACCAATACCTTGATTCTTCCGGTGCCTTCCTTGCTTGCGTACAATTTCCTCAAATTGCTTACTCCCGGCAAGGCTCTTGTAAACACCTTTCTCTATGATTCCCTTCAATAAGCTATTTTCTTGCTCAAGTGTAACTTGGCTAAGAGAATCATTACTGGAATCAAGAGAACTACTAGAAGCAACAATATTGGATTTAGCATGATTATTGTTACTACTAGAGGAAGAATCCTTCTTGTTCTTGTTACTAGACTTGACTTGAGGCATGTAAGTGGATAAGAGTAAACGCTTGGCAATGTAAGAAGAACTTTTCTTGCGAAGATCATCATTTATTGCCTTTAAGAACTCATGCTCTTGCTCAAGATTGAGCTTCTCAAAACATAATTTCTCATGAGTCCTTAAAAGTTCTCGATGATCTCCTAAGATAGTTTCATGAGATAACTTAAGAGTGTTTAGTTCTCTAGTTAGAGACTCAATCTTCTCCTTATAATTGTCATTCGTTTATCTTGATTAGCATGATTAGTTGATGTTTCATCATAGTATTCATCACTAGAGTTGTCAACAAGTAAATCATCATCACCTAACAAGTCATCTTCATCACTATTGAAATCAACATACTCGGGGTGTGATACCTTTGGACCTTTGGCCATGAAGCATCTTCCAATTCCTTCATTTGGTGAATCAAATATGTCGTATGAGTTGGTTGACACAAGTGCTAGACCAGCAACACCTTCATCTTGAGTATATTCGGTGTCGGAGTGATAGCTTCTCTCGGAGTGATTGTCGGAGTCGGAGCTGGATACCCATTCACCAACATGAGTTTGATGTCTTCGTTTTGTGTAGCTCCTTGATGACTTGTCCTTCCTTTCCGAATCCTTGCTTCTCCTACAGGGTCTTCATTCATAATGATCATCCCTACTCCTTCTCTCCCTCGATGGTGATTCTTCTCTTCTACTTCTTCTTTTGGGAGAATCTTCTCTTCTCTTGTAGGGGTCCGTACACTCATTGGAGTAGTGTCCGGGTCTTCCACAATTGTAGCAGTTTCACTCTCGACTAGAAGATCTTTTATCATTGTAGGACCTTCACTTGGAACTTCTCTCTTTGCTTCTATTCTTGTAGAACTTGTTGAAGTTCTTCACCATTAGGCTCAATTCTTCATTGAAGGTTTGTTTCTCACTCGATGATGTGGGAGCTTCACATGAGGCTTTGTAAGCACCACTTGACTTGTTATGGAGCTCCTCCTTATCCTTGAGTGACATCTCATGAGCCACAATTCTTGCAATGACTTCCGTTGGCTTGAGATCTTTGTAATTTGGCATCATTTGGATCAATGTACATACGGTATCCTATTTTCCATCCAAGGCTCTTAGGATTTTCTTGATGATGAATTTGTCGGTCATCTCTTCACTTCCTAAGCCGGCAATCTCATTTGTGATAAGAGCAAGCCTAGAGTACATTTCAGCGACACCTTCACCATTCTTCATTTTGAACTTATCAAGTTGACTTTGAAGCACATCCAACTTGGATTCCTTGACGGAGTCGGTACCTTCGTGCATATCAATCAAATTACCCCAAATTTCCTTTGCATTCTCAAGACGGCTGATTTTGTTGAATTCCTCAAGGCATAATCCGTTGAAGAGGATATCACAAGCTTGAGCATTGTATTGTAGCATCTTCAACTCGTCCGCGGTAGCTTCACGATTCGGTTCTCTCCCATCAAAGAATTCACCTTGCAAGCCAATACACACAATAGCCCAAACGACGGGGTTATGTCCAAGAATATGCATTTTCATATTATGCTTCCAACTAGCAAAATTAGTGCCATCAAAGTAAGGACCTCTCGGTGGTAATTTCCCTCGCTAGACGCCATACTCTCCTAGCTTGAGAAACCAAGGCTATGACCACAAAAAGCTATGGAAATCAAAGCAAATGGAGACCAAAGCTGTGATACCACTTGTAAGATTAAAATTATGTCTAGAGGGGGGGGGGGGGGTGATTAGACTACTTGACCAAATAAAAATCTAGCCTTTGCCCAATTTTAGTTCTTGGCAGATTTTAGCAACTTTGGACAAGTCAAGAAATCTTAACACAATTCAAGCAAACATGCAAAGAGTATATGAGCAACGCAAAGTAAAGCATGCAACTTGCAAGAATGTAAAGGGAAGGGTTTGGAGGATTCAAACGCAATTGGAGACATGGATGTTTTTGTCGTGGTTCCGACAGGTGGTGCTATCGTACATCCACGTTGATGGAGACTTCAACCCACGAAGGGTAACGGTTGCGCGAGTCCACGGAGGGCTCCACCCATGAAGGGTCCACGAAGAAGCAACCTTGTCTATCCCACCATGGCCATCACCCACGAAGGACTTGCCTCACTAGCGGTAGATCTTCACGAAGTAGGCAATCTCCTTGCCCTTACAAACTCCTTGGTTCAACTCCACAATCTTGTCGGAGGCTCCCAAGTGACACCTAGCCAATCTAGGAGACACCACTCTCCAAGAAGTAACAAATGGTGTGTTGATGGTGAACTCCTTGCTCTTGTGCTTCAAATGATAGTCTCCCCAACACTCAACTCTCTCTCACAGGATTTGGATTTTTTGGAAAGAGGATTTGAGTGGAAAGCAACTTGGGAAGGCTAGAGATCAAGATTCATATGGTAGGAGTGGAATATCTTGGTCTCAACACAAGTGTAGGTGGTTCTCTCTCAGAAAAATAAGTTGGAAGTGTAGGTTCGTTCTGATGGCTCTCTCTACGAATGAAGAGGTGGTGGAGGGGTATATATAGCCTCCACACGAAATCTAACCATTACACATAACTTCCCAAACTCGGTGGGACCGAATGGTTAAACTCGGTCGGACCGATTCATCAAAGCTAGTGACTGTTAGGGTTTTCGGTGGGACCGACATGCAACTTGGTGGGACCGACATGCAACTTGGTGGGACCGATATGATTAGGGTTAGGGCATAACGTAATCTCGGTGAGACCGATTACACAAGCTCGGTGAGACGATTTTGGTAATAAGCTAACCAGAGAGTTGGTCAGGTAAACCCGGTGTGACCGATCGCTCATTACGGTGAGACCGAAACGTCCCGAAGGGAAAATAGAGAGTTTACATTGCAACCTCAGTGGGACCGATCGCTCATCTCGGTGAGACTGAAATGTTACGAAGGGAAACAGAGAGATTACAACCCCATCTCGGTGAGGCCGAGATCCCTATCGGTGAGACTGATTTGCCTAGGGTTTGTGGCAGTGGCTATGACATTTGAAACTCGGTGGTGCTGGATAAGAAGAATTGGTGGGGCCGAGTTTGAATTTTGGTTTAGGTCATATGTGGATGTGAGAAACTAGTTGGGGGTTTTGGAGCATATCACTAAGCATTTTGAGCAAGAACCTCATTAAGCAACACCTCATCCCTCCTTGATAGTATTGGCTTTTCCTATAGACTCAATGTGATCTTGGATCACTAAAATGGAAAATGTAGAGTCTTGAGATTTGAGCTTGAGCCAATCCTTTGTCCTTAGCATTTTGAGGGGTCCACTTTTCTCATGCATGCCATGCCAATCATTGAGCTTTCCTGAGATATTAATCTTGAAATAGCATTAGCTCAATGAGCTATATGTTGTTAGGAATTACCAAAACCACCTAGGGATAGTTGCACTTTCACATAGGAACATGTATAAGTCATGAAGAAAGCAATAGCAACATACTAAACAATCGAGTGCTAAGCTAACGGAATGGGTCAAGTCAATCACATCATTCTCCTAATGATGTGATCCCGTTAATCAAATGACAATTCATGTCAATGGCAAGGAAACATAACCATCTTTGATCAACAAGCTAGTCAAGTAGAGGCATACTAGTGACACTCTGTTTGTCTATGTATTCACACAAGTATTATGTTTCTGGTTAATACAATTCTAGCATGAATAATAAACATTTATCATGATATAAGGAAATAAATAATAACTTTATTATTGCCTGATATGTCCATTTTGCATCATGCTTTTATATCAATATTTATTGCATTATGGGCTGTTATTACACATTATGTCACAATACTTATGCCTATTCTCTCTTATTCTACAAGGTTTACATAAAGAGGGAGAATGACGGCAGCTGGGATTCTGGGCTGGAAAAGGAGCAAATATTAGAGAGCTATTCTGCACAGCTCCAAAAGTCCTGAAACTTCACGGAAGATGTTTTCCAAATATATAAAAAATACTGAGAGGAAGAACCTCACCAGGGGGCCACACCCTGCCCACGAGGGTGGGGGCGCACCCTACCCCCTGGGCGCGCCCCCTACCTCGTGGGCCCCCTGGTGGCCCTCTAGTGGCCATCTTCTGCTATACGGAGTCTTTCGATGGGAAAAAATCATAAGCCATCTTCTCGGACGAAACTCCGCGCCACGAGGTGGAACCTTGGCGGAACCAATCTAGGGCTCTGGCGGAGCTGTTCTGCTGGGGAAACTTCCCTCCCGGAGGGGAAACCATCGCCTTCGTCATCACCAACGCTCCTCTCATCGGGAGAGGGCAATATCCATCAACATCTTCATCAGCACCATCTCATCTCAAAACCCTAGTTCATCTCTTGTATCCAATTCTTGTCTCCAAGTCCGGGATTGGTGCTAGTAGGTTGCTAGTAGTGTTAATTACTCCTTGTAGTTGATGCTAGTTGGTTTAATTGGTGGAAGATCATATGTTCAGATCCTATATGCATATTTATACCCCTCTGACTATGAACATGTTTATGCTTTGTGAGTAGTTACTTTTGTTCCTGAGGACATGGGAGAAGTCTTGCTATTAGTAGTCATGTGAATTTGGTATTCCTTCGATATTTTGATGAGATGTATGTTGTCTCTCCTCTAGTGGTGTTATGTGAACGTCGACTACATGACACTTCACCATTGTTTGGGCCTAGAGGAAGGCATTGGGGAGTAACAAGCAGATGATGGGTTGCTAGAGTGACAGAAGCTTAAACCCTAGTTTATGCATTGCTTCGTAAGGGGCTGATTTGGATCCATATGTTTCATGCTATGGTCAGTGTCGGTGTCAAAACCGGCGGATCTCGGGTAGGGGGTCCCGAACTGTGCGTCTAGGCCGGATGGTAACAGGAGGCAAGGGACACGAAGTTTTACCCAGGTTCGGGCCCTCTCGATGGAGGTAAAACCCTACGTCTTGCTTGATTAATATTGATGATATGGGTAGTACAAGAGTAGATCTACCACGAGATCGGAGAGGCTAAACCCTAGAAGCTATCCTTTGGTATGATTGTTGTTGTCTATGTTGTCCTACGGACTAAAACCCTCCGGTTTATATAGACACTAGAGAGGGTTAGGGTTACACAAAGTCGGTTACAATTGTAGGAGATCTGAATATTCGTATCGCCAAGCTTGCCTTCCACGCCAAGGAAAGTCCCTTCCGGACACGGGACGAAGTCTTTAATCTTGTATCTTCATAGTCCAGGAGTCCGGCTGAAGGTATAGTTCGGCTATCCGAACACCCCCTAATCCAGGACTCCCTCAGTTAGGTTTACCTTAATACTTTTGTTGTAGTTGCGGATGCTTGCAATAAAGGTTAATCATAAGTGGGATGCTTGTCCAAGTAAGGGCAGTACCCAAGCACTGGTCCACCCACATACCAAATTATCAAAGTACCGAACGCGAATCATATTAACGTGATGAAAACTAGCTTGACGATATTCCCATGTGTCCTCGGGAGCGCTTTACATCATATAAGAGTTTGTCCAGGCTTGTCATTTGCTACAAAAGGATTGGGCCACCTTGCTACACTTTATTTACTTTTGTTACTTGTTGCTCGTTACAAATTATCCTATCACAAAACTATCTGTTACCACTTATTTCAGTACTTGCAGAGAATACCTTGCTGGAAACCGCTTATCATTTCCTTCTGCTCCTCGTTGGGTTTGACACTCTTACTTATCGAAAGTACTATGATAGACCCCCTATACTTGTGGGTCATCGGGACTCTTTTCTGGCGCCGTTTCCGAGGAGTGAAGTGCCTTTGGTAGGTGGAATTTGGTAAGGAAAAAATTATATAGTGTGCTGAAATTTACTGTCACTTGTTACTATGGAAAGTAATCCTCTGAGGGGCTTGTTCGGGGTATCTTCACCCCGACCAGTAGAGCAAAGAGTTGCTCCTCAACCTACTGAAAATGAAAATGAAAATGCTTGCTTTGAAGTTCTTGCGAGTATGATAGAAAAACTGCTAGCTAATCCTTTTTTAGGAGATGGAACAAAACATCCTGATGAACATCTGATATATGTGGATGAAGTTTGTGGATTATTTAAGCTTGCAGGTGTACCCGGAGATGTTGTTAAGAAGAAGGTATTCCCCTTATCTTTGAGGGGAGATGCATCAACATGGTATAGGCTATGTGATGATATGAGGTCTTGGAATTACAAACGATTGAAATTGGAATTTCATCAGAAGTTTTATCCTATGCATATTGTTCATCGTGATCGCAATTATATATATAATTTTTGTCCTCGCAAAGGAGAAAGCATCGCTCAAGCTTGGGGGAGGCTTAAATCAATGTTATATTCATGCCCCAATCATGAGCTCTCAAGAGAAATGATTATTCAAAATTTTTATGCTCGGCTTTCTGGTAACAATCGCACCATGCTTGATACTTCTTGTGCTGGCTCTTTTATGATGAAGACTATTGAATTCAAATGGAATTTATTGGAAAGAATTAAATGCAACTCTGAAGATTGGGGCCTCGACAATGGTAAGGAGTCAGGTATGACACCTAGTTTTGATTGTGTTAAATATTTTATGGATACCGATATTTTTCATAAATATAGCACTAAATATGGACTTGACTCAGAGATAGTAGCTTCTTTCTGTGAATCTTTTGCTACTTATGTTGATCTCCCCAAGGAGAAGTGGTTTAAATATCATCCTCCCATAGAAGTAAAAGTAGCTGCACCTATTAAAGTTGAAGAAAAGACTATCACTTATAATGATCCTATTGTTCCAACTTCTTATGTTGGGAAACCACCTTTCCCTGTTAGGATAAAGGATCATGCTAAAGCTTCAACTGTAGTTCGTAAAAGCAATATTAAAACATATACACCTCCTGAGCAAGTTAAAGTTGAACCTAATATTGCTATTGTTAAAGATCTCCTGTCTGATAATATTGATGGGCATATTATTTATTTCTGTAATGAAACTGCTAGAATTGCTAAACCCTATGATAAAGATAAACCTAGACCTGTGGTAGGCATGCCTGTTATTTCTGTTAAAATAGGAGATCATTGTTATCATGGCTTATGTGATATGGGTGCTAGTGCTAGTGCAATACCTTATTCCTTATACCAATAAGTTATGCATGATATTGCACCTGCTGAAATAGAAGATATTGATGTCACAATTAAACTTGCCAATAGAGATACTATTTCACCAATGGGAATTGTTAGAGATGTTGAAGTCTTGTGTGGGAAAACTAAATATCCTGCTGATTTTCTTGTTCTTGGTTCCCCACAAGATAGCTTTTGTCCCATTATATTTGGTAGACCCTTCTTAAATACTGTTAATGCTACCATAGATTGCAAAAGAGATGTTGTTACTATCGGTTTAGATGATATGGCTCATGAATTTAATTTTTCTAAATTTAGTAGACAACACCATGAAGAAGAATTACCTAGTAAGGATGAAATTATTGGTCTTGTTTCTATTGCCGTACCTCCTAGTGATCCTTTAGAACAATATTTGCTAGACCATGAAAATGACATGTTTATGAATGAAAGAAGGGAATTAGATGAAGTATTCTTTAAACATGAATCTATTCTGAAAAACAATTTACCTGTTGAAATCCTAGGGGATCCTCCTCCACCCAAGGGTGATCCCGTGTTTGAGCTTAAACCATTACCTAATATCCTTAAATATGCTTATCTTGATGAGAAAAAGATATATTCTGTTATTATTAGTGCTAACCTTTCAGAACATGAAGAAGAGAGATTATTGAAAACTCTGAAGAAGCACCGTGCTGCTATTGGGTATACTCTTGATGATCTTAAGGGCATTAGTCCCACTCTATGTCAACATAAAATTAATTTGGAAGAAGATGCTAAACCAGTTCGTGATCATCAACGCCGGCCGAATCCTAAAATGAAAGAAGTGGTAAGAAAGGAGATACTAAAGCTCCTAGAAGCAGGTATAATTTATCCCGTTGCTGATAGTAAGTGGGTAAGCCCTGTCCATTGTGTCCCTAAGAAGGGAGGTATTACTGTTGTTCCTAATGATAAAGATGAATTGATTCCTCAAAGAATTATTACAAGTTATAGGATGGTAATTGATTTCCGCAAATTAAATAAGACTACTAAAAAGGATCATTACCCCTTACCTTTTATCGATCAAATGCTAGAAAGATTGTCCAAACATACACATTTTTGCTTTCTAGATGGTTATTCTGGTTTGTCTCAAATACCTGTGTCAGCCAAAGATCAATCAAAGACTACTTTTACATGCCCTTTTGGTACTTTTGCTTATAGATGTATGCCTTTTGGTTTATGTAATGCACCTGCTACCTTTCAAAGATGCATGATGGCTATATTCTCTGAATTTTGTGAAAAGATTTGTGAGGTTTTCATGGATGACTTTTCCGTCTATGGATCTTCTTTTGATGATTGCTTGAGCAACCTTGATCGAGTTTTGCAGAGATGTGAAGAAACTAATCTTGTCTTGAATTGGGAAAAGTGCCACTTTATGGTTAATGAAGGTATTGTCTTGGGGCATAAAGTTTCTGAAAGAGGTATTGAAGTTGATAAAGCCAAGGTTGATGCTATTGAAAAGATGCCATGTCCCAAGGACATTAAAGGTATAAGAAGTTTCCTTGGTCATGCCGGTTTTTATAGGAGGTTCATTAAGGACTTCTCAAAAATTTCTCGGCCTCTGACTAATTTATTACAAAAAGATATACCATTTGTCTTTGATGATGATTGTGTAGAAGCATTTGAAATACTTAAGAAAGCATTGATCTCTGCACCTATTGTCCAGCCACCTGATTGGAATTTACCCTTTGAAATTATGTGTGATGCTAGTGATTATGCTGTAGGTGCTGTTCTAGGACAAAGAGTTGATAAGAAACTAAATGTTATTCAATATGCTAGTAAAACCCTTGACAATGCTCAAAGAAATTATGCTACCACTGAAAAAGAATTCTTAGCAGTTGTATTCGCTTGTGATAAGTTTAGACCTTATATTGTTGATTCTAAAGTAATTATTCACACTGATCATGTTGCTATTAAATATCTTATGGAAAAGAAAGATGCTAAACCTAGACTTATTAGATGGTCTCTCTTGCTACAAGAATTTGATTTGCATATTGTTAATAGAAAAGGAGCTGAGAACCCTGTTGCAGACAACTTGTCTAGGTTAGAAAATGTTCTTGATGACCCACTACCTATTGATGATAGCTTTCTTGATGAGCAATTAAATGTCATAAATGCTTCTCATACTGCTCCATGGTATGATGATTATGCTAATTACATTGTTGCTAAGTTTATACCACCTAGTTTTACATACCAGCAAAAGCAAAGGTTCTTCTATGATTTGAGGCATTACTTTTGGGATGACCCACATCTTTATAAAGAAGGAGTGGATGGTGTTATTAGACATTGTGTACCTGAGCATGAACAGGAACAGATCCTATGCAAGTGTCACTCCGAAGCTTATGGAGGACACCATGCTGGAGATAGAACTGCACATAAGGTACTGCAATCTGGTTTTTATTGGCCTACTCTCTGCATGGATGCCCGTAAGTTTGTCTTATCTTGTGATGAATGTCAAAGAATTGGTAATATTAGTAGACGTCAAGAAATTCCTATGAACTATTCACTTGTTATTGAACCATTTGATGTTTGGGGCTTTGACTATATGGGACCTTTTCCTTCCTCTAATGGTTATACACATATTTTAGTTGCTGTTGATTACGTTACTAAGTGGGTAGAAGCTATTCCAACTAGTAGTGCTGATCATAACACTTCTATTAAAATGCTTAAAGAAGTTATTTTTCCAAGATTTGGAGTCCCTAGATATTTAATGACCGATGGTGGTTCACATTTTATTCATGGTGCTTTTCGTAAAATGCTTGCTAAATATGATGTTAATCATAGAATTGCATCTCCTTATCACCCTCAGTCTAGTGGTCAAGTAGAATTGAGTAATAGAGAACTCAAATTAATTTTGCAAAAGACTGTTAATAGGCCTAGAAAGAATTGGTCCAAGAAACATGATGATGCATTATGGGCCTATAGAACTGCATATAAAAATCCTATGGGTATGTCTCCGTATAAAATGGTCTATGGAAAAGCATGTCACGTACCTCTCAAACTAGAACACAAGGCTTATTGGGCCATTAAAGAACTTAATTATGATTTTAAAATTGCCAGTGAGAAGAGGTTATTTGATATTAGCTCACTTGATGAATGGAGAACGCAAGCCTACGAAAATGCCAAGTTGTTTAAAGAAAAAGTTAAAAGATGGCATGACAAAAGGATACAAAAGCGTGAGTTTAATGTAGGTGATTATGTATTGCTATACAACTCTCGTTTAAGATTTTTTGCAGGAAAAATTCTCTCTAAATGGGAAGGTCCTTACGTTATCGAGGAGGTCTACCGTTCCGGTGCCATAAAAATCAACAACTTCGAAGGCACAAATCCGAAGGTGGTAAATGGTTGATAACCCACAAGTATAGGGGATCGCAACAGTTTTCGAGGGTAGAGTATTTAACCCAAATTTATTGATTCGACACAAGGGGAGCCAAAGAATATTCTCAAGTATTAGCAGCTGAGTTGTCAATTCAACCACACCTGGAAACTTAGTATCTGCAGCAAAGTGTTTAGTAGCACAGTAATATGATAGTGGTGGTAATGGCAACAAAAGTAAAGACAACAAAAGTAATGTTTTTGGTATTTTGTAGTGGTTGTAACAGTAGCAGCGGGAAAGTAAATAAGCGTAAACCAGTATATGGAAAACTCGTAGGCACCGGATTAGTGATGGATAATTATGCCGGATGCGGTTCATCATGTAACAGTCATAACATAGGGTGACATAGAACTAGCTCCAATTCATCAATGTAATGTAGGCATGTATTCCGTATATAGTCATACGTGCTGATGGAAAAGAACTTGCATGACATCTTTTGTCCTACCCTCTCGTGGCAGCGGGGTCCTATTGGAAACTTAGGGATATTAAGGCCTCCTTTTAATAGAGAACCGGAACAAAGCATTAGCACATAGTGAATACATGAACTCCTCAAACTACGGTCATCACCGGGAGTGGTCCCGATTATTGTCACTTTGGGGTTGCCGGATCATAACACATAGTAGCTGACTATAGACTTGCAAGATAGGATCAGGAACTCACATATATTCATGAAAACATAATAGGTTCAGATCTGAAATCATGGCACTCGGGCCCTAGTGACAAGCATTAAGCATAGCAAAGTCATAGCAACATCAATCTCAGAACATAGTGGATACTAGGGATCAAACCCTAACAAAACTAACTCGATTACATGATAAATCTCATCCAACCCATCACTGTCCAGCAAGCCTACGATGGAATTTCTCACGCACGGTGGTGAGCATCATGAAATTGGTGATGGAGGATGGTTGATGATGACGACGGCGACGAATCCCCCTCTCCGGAGCCCCGAACGGACTCCAGATCAGCCTTCCCGAGAGGTTTTAGGGCTTGGCGGCGGCTACGTATCGTAAAACGCGATGATTTCTTCTCTCTGGTTTTTTTCTCTCCGAAAGCAAATATATATAGTTGGGGTTGGCGTCGGAGGGTCAACAGGGGGCCCACGAGGTAGGGGGCGCGCCCTAGGGGGGGGCACCCTCGTGGAAAGGGTGTGGGCCCCCTGGTCTTCATATTTGGCGAGGATTTTTTATTGTTTTTTCTAAGACCTCCCATGGAGTTTCAGGTCATTCCGAGAATATTTGTTTTCTGCACATAAAACAACACCATGGTAATTCTGCTGAAAACAACGTCAGTCCGGGTTAGTTCCATTCAAATCATACAAGATAGAGTCCAAAACAAGGGAAAAAGTGTTTGGAAAAGTAGATACGACGGAGACGTATCAACTCCCCCAAGCTTAAACCCTTGCTTGTCCTCAAGCAATTCAGTTGATAGACTGAAAGAAAGAAAGAAAAACTTTTACAAACTCTGTTTGCTCTTGTTGTTGTAACTATGTCAAGCCAGCATTCAAGTTTTCAGCATAGATCATAACTAACCACATTTGCATAATTCTCAGGTCTCATCATTACTCATATCAATAGCATAATCAACTAGAAAGTCATAATAATAAATCTCGGATGACAACACTTTCTCAGAACAATCATAATATGATATAACAAGATGGTATCTCGCTAGCCCTTTCTGAGATCGCAAAACATAAATGTAGAGCACCTTTAAAGATCAAGGACTGACTAGACATTGTAATTCATGGTAAAAGAGATCCAATCATAGTCATACCCAATATAAATTAATAGTGATGAATGCAAATGACAGCTGTGCTCTCCAGCTAGTGCTTTTTAATAAGAGGGTGATGACTCAACATAAAAGTAAATGGATAGGCCCTTCGCAGAGGGAAGCAGGGATTTGTAGAGGTGCCAGAGCTCGGTTTTGAAATAGAGATAAATTATATTTTGAGCGGTATACTTTCATTGTCAACGTAACAACTAAGAGATGGCGATATCTTCCATGCTAAACACATTATAGGCGGTTCCCAAACAGAATGGTAAAGTTTATACTCCCCCTCCACCAACAAGCATCAATCCATGGCTTGCTCAAAATAACGAGTGCCTCCAACATACATCAGGTCCCAGGGGGAGTTTTGTTTGCAGTTATTTTGATTTAATAAGCATAAAGCATGGGACTGGGTATCCCGGTGACCAGCCATTTTCTCGCGAGTGAGGAGTGGAGTCCACTCCTCTTGAGAATAACCCGCCTAACATGGAAGATAAGGACAACCTTTGTTGATACATGAGCTATTCGAGCATACAAAACAGAATGTTTAATTGAAGGTTTAGAGTTTGGCACATACAAATTTACTTGGAACGGTAGGTAGATACCGCATATAGGAAGGTATAGTGGACTCATCTGGAATAACTTTGGGTTTTAAGGGATTGGATGCACAAGCAGTATTCCCGCTTAGTATATGAAGGCTAGCAAAAGACTGGGAAGCGACCAACTAGAGAGCGATAATAGCCATGTACATGCATTAAAATTAATAAACATTGGATGCAAGCATGAGTAGGATATAATCCACCATGAACATAAATATCGTGAAGGCTATGTTGATTTGTTTCAACTACATGCGTGAACATGTGCCAAGTCAAGTCACTTAAATCATTCAAAGGAGGATACCACCCCATCATACCACATCATAGCCATCTTAATAGCATGTTGGCACACAAGGTAAATCATTATAACTCATAGCTAATCAAGCATGGCACAAGCAACTCTGATCTCTAATTGTCATTGCAAACATGTTTATTCATAATAAGCCGAATGAAGAACGCTGGACTCGTCATATTTACAAAAACAAAAGAGGTCGAGTTCATACCAGCTTTTCTCATCTCAGTCAGTTCATCATATATCATCATAATTGCCTTTCACTTGCACGACTGAATGGTGTGAATAATAATAAGAGTGCACGTGCATTGGACTAAGCTGGAATCTCCAGGCATTCAATAAACAGGAGAAGACAAGGCAATACAGGCTCTTTGGTTAATTCAACAATAATGCATATAAGAGCCACTTTAACAATTTAATTATGGTCTTCTCCTACTGACCCCAAAGAAAAGAAAAGAAATAAAACTATTTACACGGGAAAGCTCCCAACAAGCAAAAGAAGAACGGGAAATATTTTTGGGTTTTATTTTTGATTATTACTACTACAACAAAAAATAAACTACTAATAATTTTTTTTGTTTTTCTTAAGGTTTAACAAACACACAAGAAGAAAGCAGGAAAAGGAAAATAAACTAGCATGGATATTACAGTGAAAAAGTATGAGCACCGACATCTAGCAACGAGTGTGTGTGAACATAAATGTAATGTCGGTGAGAAATACGTACTCCCCCAAGCTTAAGCTTCTGGCCTAAGTTGGTCTATGGCCACGGCTGGCCTGGCGGATATCCATAATAATAGTAGTTGGGGTCGTACTGTGATGAGGAGGAATAGTTGGGATCATACTGTGTTGAAGATGAAGACTCTGACTGCCACTGGCTGACAGTCATCTCTGGATCCCAAGAATAAATAGATTGTCATGGAGGCTCATCGTGTGGTTCTTGTTCTGGCTCCTCGGTAGGTGCAGGGTTCCGGTAGGCGTGAATAGCCGTCAACGGAACAAGGTATGTGCCTGCAGTCAAATCGAACAAAGAAGGAGCAGGCAGGGTGATAGTCTCAGGATGATGTTTATTAAAGAACAATTGATATCTAAGCTCCCCTGCCATATTCTTAAGAATAAAATCATGTGCTACCATACTTTTATGATCTAGATAAACACGGGGCAGCACCTTTTCTTCCTTCTCAGCATGCCTAATAGGTATGTTAAAATGTGCGGCTAGGCGTGTAGCATAAATGCCTCCAAAGATGGGGCCCTTAGTACGGTTCATATTTAACCGTCTGGCAATAATACCGCCCATACTAAAAGTGTTATCACTGTATAAACCTTGGAGTAGAATAATTATATCAGGGATACTAAGGTTTCCACAGTTTCCACGTCCAATTAAACAACGACTAGCAAATAATGCAAAGTAACATAAAACAGGAAAATGTATGCTAGCGATTCGTGCATTAGAAACCTTCCTGGTTTCTCCTACAATGATATTATTAATAAATCCCTCCACATCATCATGGTGTGGTTCTTCTGTCTTGCCCTCAAAAGGGACTAAACAAATACGACAGAAATCAAAAAGTGACATCTCCTTATGCTCATCATATAAATGAAATTCCACCGTAGGTGGTGAGTTCCTAGGATGAAAATAAAAGTTTTGCATAAAGGTATTTGTGAGTAAGAGATACTGATCGCATTGGTCGTGGAGGAAAGCGGTGAGGCCTGCATTGTGAGCCAATTCATGAAAATCTTCATAGATACCGGCTGCTCTCAAGAAATCATCAGAAGGCCATTCACACGCCCGAATCTCCGCGGTGCGCGGCAAATTATAGTTAGGCTTAGGTGCCTTTTCCTTCGAGCTTTGGCTCGATGATCCCCTCAATAATCTCCTCATCATTTTCTGAAAAATTGTGAAATTTTTAGTAACTTCAAACAAAAGTGAAGCAACTTCAATAAAACTGATAGCAACTACTCCTACAAGTGCCTAGAGCCTATATCAAGCATTAGAACTACTTGGAACCATACAAATTTGACATGCAAGCTCAAGAACATGGTCACCTATGCAGCACAAATTTGCAAAGAATAGAGCACTAGAACAAAAACTAATTGGACCAATGGAGGAGTCACATACCAAGGAACAATCTCCGCAAGCAGTTTTGCGAGAGGTGCTTTGAGCAAGGAGATCGAAAATCACAGCAAAAGTGGCTGGAACTCACGCTTGAGTTGGTTTTTCGGGTTTGTGTGAGGCAGAGGAAGAAGATGGGTGCTGGGATAAGTGGAGGAGGGCCACCATGGGCCCACGAGGCAGGGGGCGCACCCTATAGGGGGGGGGGGCGCCCACCACCCTCGTGGCCAGGTGGCAGCTCCTCCCGCGGTAATTTTTGCACAGTAAATCCTCAAATATTCCCGAAAAATCATATTAAATTGGCATGGCATTCTGAGGACTTTTATTTTCGGGATATTTTTATATTACACGGATAAGCCAGGAAACAGACATAAAATACTATTTTTACTTTATTTCTACTAATTAATAGAAAATATAAAGAGGGTACAGAAGGTTGTGCTTCGAGTTTCATCCATCTCATGCTCATCAAAAAGAATCCACTAACAAGGTTGATCAGGTCTTGTTAACAAACTCATTCCGATAATCATGAATCTGGAGAAATTTCGAATAACACTAAGTTACCTCAACGGGGATATGCACATCCCCTATAATAAGTATATCATATTTCTTTTTGACCGTAGGAAGAGGAAATTCAAAACCTCCAATTATAATCGATGGAATTTTTCCAATGGAGTTGATACTATGAACTTGAGGTTGTTTCCTCGGAAAGTGTACCGTATGCTCATTATCTTTAACATGAAAAGTGACATTGCCTTTGTTTCAATCAATAACAGCCCCTGCAGTATTAAGAAAAGGTCTTCCAAGAATAATAGACATACTATCATCCTCGGGAATATCAAGAATAACAAAGTCCGTTAAAATCGTAACGTTTGCAACCACAACAGGCACGTCCTCACAAATACCGACATGTATAACAGTTGATTTATCAGCCATTTGCAAAGATATTTCAGTAGGTGTCAACTTATTCAAGTCAAGTCTATGATATAAAGAGAGAGGCATAACACTAACACCGGCTCCAAGATCACATAAAGCAGTTTTAATATAATTTCTTTTAATGGAGCAAGGTATAGTAGGTACTCCGGGATCTCCAAGTTTCTTTGGTATTGCACCCTTAAAAGTATAATTAGCAAGCATGGTGGAAATTTCAGCTTCCGGTATCTTTCTTTTATTAGTAATGATATCCTTCATATATTTAGCATAAGGATTTGTTTTGAGCACATTAGTCAATCGCATACGTAAAAAGATAGGCCTAATCATCTCAGCAAAGCGCTCAAAATCCTCATCATCCTTCTTCTTGGATCGTTTCGGAGGAAAAGGCATGGGTTTCTGAACCCAAGGTTCTCTTTCTTTCCCATGTTTCCTAGCAACAAAGTCTCTTTTATCATAACGTTGATTCTTTGATTGTGGGTTATCAAGATCAACAGCAAGTTCAATTTCTACATCATTATCATTACTAGGTTGAGCATCATCATGAACATCATCATTAATATTTTTACTAGGTTCATGTTCATTACCAGATTGTGTTTCAGCATCAGACATAGAAATATCATTTGGATTATCAGGTGGTTCAGCAATAGGTTCACTAGAAGTTTGCACAGTTCTATCATTTTTCTTCTTCTTCTTCTTCTTTTTAGAAGAACTAGGAACATCAATATTATTTCTTTGAGAATCTTGCTCGATTCTCTTAGGGTGGCCTTCAGGATACAAAGGTTCCTGAGTCATTCTACCAGTTCTAGTAGCCACTCTAACATCATAATCATTTTTCTTACTATTCATTTCATGGAGCAATTCTTTTTGAGCTTTAAGTACTTGTTCTACTTGAGTGGTAACCATAGAAGCATGTTTGCTAACAAGTTTAAGTTCACCTCTAATATTAGCCATATAATCACCCAAGCATCTAATCTTATAAGCATTCTCTTTTAATTGTCTACCAAAATAAGCATTGAAGTCGTCTTGCTTAAACATAAAGTCATCAAACTCATCCAAGCACGGACTAGCAATTTTAGTAGGAGGGACTTCAACTTTATCATATCTATAGAGAGAATTTACCTTTACTACCTGTGTCAGAATATCGGGAGGTTCTTCAATGAATAAAGGATTAAGATCATATACTTCGTCAACAGGCGGTATATTAAGACCATGTATTTCTTCAATAGGAGGTAAATTCTTAACATCTTCAGCTTTAATACCTTTTTCTTTCATAGATTTCTTTGCCTCTTGCATATCTTCGGGACTGAGAAATAGAACACCTCTCTTCTTCGGAGTTGGTTTAGGAATAGGATCATTAATTGGAGCGGGAGCTGGCTCAGGAGGTGCCCAATTATTTTCATTTGTCAACATATTATTCAATAGGATTTCAGCTTCATCCAGTGTTCTTTCCCTGAAAAGAGAACCAGCACAGCTATCCAGGTAATCTCTGGAAGCATTGGTTAGTCCATTATAAAACATATCAAGTATTTCATCTTTCTTGAGAGGATGATCAGGCAAAGCATTAAGTAATCGGAGAAGCCTCCCCCAAGCTTGTGGGAGACTCTCTTCTTTAATTTGCACAAAGTTGTATATTTCCCTCAAAGCAGCTTGTTTCTTATGAGTAGGGAAATATTTAGCAGAGAAGTAATAAATCATATCCTGGGGACTACGCACACAACCAGTATCAAGAGAATTAAACCATATCTTAGCATCACCCTTTAATGAGAACGGAAATATTTTGAGTATATAGAGGTAACGTGATCTCTCATATTAGTGAACAGGGCAGCTATGTCATTTAACTTAGTAAGATGTGCCACAATAGTTTCAGATTCATAGCCATAAAACGGATCAGATTCAACCAAAGTAATTATATCAGGATCAACAGAGAATTCATAATCTTTATCAGGGACACATATAGGTGAAGTAGCAAAAGTAGGATCGGGTTTCATTTTATCTCTAAGTGATTCTTTGTTCCATTTAATCAATAACCTCTTAAGCTCGTATCTATCTCTGCAGGCTAAAATAGCTAAAGAAGAATCTTTATCAAAAAGATAACCTTCAGGAATAACAGGCATATTTTCATCATCACTATCATCATCGTATTTAGTTTCATCAATTTCTCTTTCTCTAGCCCTAGCAATTTGTTCTTCAAGAAATTCACTAAGGGGCACAGTAGTATCAGGCATAGAAGCAGTTTCATCATAAGTATCATGCATAGTAGAAGTGGCATCATCAATAACATGCGACATATCGGAACGAATAGCAGAAGCAGATGTAGGTGTCGCAAACTTACTCATAACAGAAGGTGAATCAAGTGCAGAGCTAGATGGCAGTTCCTTACCTCCCCTCGTAGTTGAGGGATAGATCTTGGTTTTTGGATCTCTCAAGTTCTTCATAGTGTCCAGCAGATATAAATCCCAAGTGACTCAAAGAATAGAGCTATGCTTCCCGGCAACGGCGCCAGAAAAAGGTCTTGATAACCCACAAGTATAGGGGATCGCAACAGTTTTCGAGGGTAGAGTATTTAACCCAAATTTATTGATTCGACACAAGGGGAGCCAAAGAATATTCTCAAGTATTAGCAGCTGAGTTGTCAATTCAACCACACCTGGAAACTTAGTATCTGCAGCAAAGTGTTTAGTAGCACGGTAATATGATAGTGGTGGTAATGGCAACAAAAGTAAAGACAACAAAAGTAATGTTTTTGGTATTTTGTAGTGGTTGTAACAGTAGCAGCGGGTAAGTAAATAAGCGTAAACCAGTATATGGAAAACTCGTAGGCACCGGATTAGTGATGGATAATTATGCCGGATGCGGTTCATCATGTAACAGTCATAACATAGGGTGACATAGAACTAGCTCCAATTCATCAATGTAATGTAGGCATGTATTCCGTATATAGTCATACGTTCTTATGGAAAAGAACTTGCATGACATCTTTGACCTACCCTCCCGTGGCAGCGGGGTCCTATTGGAAACTTAGGGATATTAAGGCCTCCTTTTAATAGAGAACCGGAACAAAGCATTAGCACATAGTGAATACATGAACTCCTCAAACTATGGTCATCACCGGGAGTGGTCCCGATTATTGTCACTTCGGGGTTGCCGGATCATAACACATAGTAGGTGACTATAGACTTGCAAGATAGGATCAAGAACTCACATATATTCATGAAAACATAATAGGTTCAGATCTGAAATCATGGCACTCGGGCCCTAGTGACAAGCATTAAGCATAGCAAAGTCATAGCAACATCAATCTCAGAACATAGTGGATACTAGGGATCAAACCCTAACAAAACTAACTCGATTACATGATAAATCTCATCCAACCCATCACCGTCCAGCAAGCCTACGATGGAATTATTCACGCACGGCGGTGAGCATCATGAAATTGGTGATGGAGGATGGTTGATGATGACGACGGCGACGAATCCCCCTCTCCGGAGCCCCGAACGGACTCCAGATCAGCCCTCCCGAGAGGTTTTAGGGCTTGGCGGCGGCTCCGTATCGTAAAACGCGATGATTTCTTCTCTCTAGTTTTTTTCTCTCCGAAAGCAAATATATAGAGTTGGAATTGGCGTCGGAGGGTCAACAGGGGGCCCACGAGGTAGTGGGCGTGCCCTAGGGGGGCGCCCCCCACCCTCGTGGAAAGGGTGTGGGCCCCTTGGTCTTCATATTTGGCGAGGATTTTTATTGTTTTTTCTAAGACCTCCCATGGAGTTTCAGATCATTCCGAGAATATTTGTTTTCTGCACATAAAACAAAACCATGGTAATTCTGCTGAAAACAATGTCAGTCCGGGTTAGTTCCATTCAAATCATACAAGATAGAGTCCAATACAAGGGCAAAAGTGTTTGGGAAAGTAGATACGACGGAGACATATCAACAGTCAAAGAATCAAACATTATATCTCAGGTAATCCCATAAATGTTGAAACCAATGTTATGGAAACCGTAACCCCGGAGGAATACATAAGGGACACTTTCCAGAACGTTTCAGACTCCGAAAAGGAATAGGTATGTGGTACGGTAAGTAAACCGACTCCAAAACAGTTTTTAAGGCAACATTTCTCCGTTTTGGAATATTTAGAAAAATAGAAAAATAAGTAGCAGTCCGGGAAGGACACGAGGGCTCCACGAGGGTGGAGGGAGCGCCCTACCCTACTGGGTGCGCCCCCCTACCTCGTGGGTACCTCGTGTGCTCTCCGGACTCCGTTTTCGTACAGGACACGTATTTTGGTTGGTAAAAATTCATTATATAACCTCCCGGGGGTTTTGACTCCCGTATCACGCAAAAATCTCTTGTCTTTGTTTCGAGCTGTTTTTCTGACAGATCTAGATTATCATGGCGTCTCCAAGTGCTCCCAAGGACAAGTTCTTTGAGAAGGTCATCAACCCTTACCTCGCGGAGGTGCAGCGACACCCTCAAACCATTGAGATGCGTGATGGGTTGCTGCACATCCGTGATGCTGAGGGACCGAAGGGGACCGGAAGCGTGGAGACGAGGCTCGAAGCAATGGAGCAACAAGTTTTCAAGTGTCAGGGGATGGTGGAGCGTGGACTCAATTCCAACCACATGATGATCGCAGAATTCACCAACAAACACAAGCTGGATGCCGACAACATCGGGGATACCATCTTCAAGCTTCACGAGAAAATTGAGCACCTTCAAGCTCAATTTTATGACCTGCAAAACCAAAACTGTGAGTATGAATATAGATTCAAAAGGATGAGTTTTGCTGCAGATTTGAGGATCCCGGAGACTCGGTCATCTTTCTATGATGGTGAGCCTATGCCTTGGAAGAAGGACGACAAGCCTACGCCATCAACAAAATCACCACCGTCTCCACCAACAAAGAAGAATTGAGTATCAGGTATGGGCACTCCACTTGGCAACCGCCAAGCTTGGGGGAGTGCCCCGGTATCGTATCACCATCACTTTTGTCTTTACCGTTTTTCTTAGTTTGATCCTTTTGGTAATATCTTGATCTAGTAGAATAAAAGTTCTTAGTATGATCTAGTTGTGAGTTTTGCTTTATTATCCTTCTATGTAATCGAGTCTGTGAGCTATATAATAAAGATTAGTGTTGAGTCAAGGGCTTGATTATTTTGCCATGATCCTAAGGGAATAAAAGAAAAGAGAAAGAAATAAAAAGAAACAAAGAGATCATGTGAGTCTTATGGAGAGTAATGAGCTCACATAGAAAGATTATGATGAATAAAAGTTGTTGAGGGTTGACAAACACAGTTTTGGTCATCATTGCAATTAATAGGAAGTAATAAATAAAGAGAGGTCTTCACATATAGATATACTATCTTGGACATCTTTTATGATTGTGAGCACTCATTAAAATATGACATGCTAAGAGTTGACATTGGACAAGGAAGACAACATAATGGGTTATGTTTTCTTACATCTGAGATGAATTATATTGCCTTGGATCTTCCAACATGATGTGCTTGCCTTCCCCCTCATGCTAGCCAAATTCATTGCACCAAGTAGAAATACTACTTGTGCTTCCAAATACCCTTAAACAAGTTTTGGCATGAGAGTCCACTATACCTACCTATGGATTGAATACGATCCTTCAAGTAAGTTGTCATCGGTGCAAAGCAATAAAAATTGCTCTTTAAATATGTATGATTGATTGGTGTGGAGGAAATAAGCTTTATACGATCGTGTGATATGGAAGTAATAAAAGCGACAGACTGCATAATAAAGGTCCATATCACAAGTGGCAATATAAAGTGACGTTCTTTCACATTGAGATTTTGTTCATCCAACCATAAAAGCGCATGGCAACCTCTGCTTCCCTCTGCGAAGGGCCTATCTTTTACTTTTATCTCCTACATTACATAAGAGTCATGGTGATCTTCACCCTTCCTTTTTACATATCATCCTTTGGCAAGCACAATATGTTGGAAAGATCCTGGTATATATGGCTAATTGGATGTGAGTTTTCATGAACTATTACTGTTGACATTACCCTTGAGGTAAAACGTTGGGAGGCAAAACTATAAGCCCCTATCTTTCTCTGTGTCCGATTAAAACTCCATACCCATAAGTATTGCGTGAGTGTCAGCAATTGTGAAAGATTATATGATAGTTGAGTATGTGGACCTGCTGAAAAGCTCTTATACATTGACCCTTTCCTATGTTATGATAAATTGCAATTGCTTCAATGACTGAGATTGTAGTTTGTCAGTTTTCAATGAAGTTTACGATTCATACTTGATATTGTGATTGAATTATTACTCTAGCATGAGAGATTATATGACAAAGAATTATATAAGTTGCTGTTCTAAGAATGATCATGATGCCCTCATGTCCGTATTTTATTTTTATCGACACCTCTATCTCTAAACATGTGGACATATTTTTCGATTTCGGCTTTCCGCTTGAGGACAAACGAGGTCTAAGCTTGGGGGAGTTGATACGTCCATTTTGCATCATGCTTTTATATCAATATTCATTGCATTATGAGCTATTATTACACATTATGTCACAATACTTATGCCTATTCTCTCTTATTCTACAAGGTTTACACAAAGAGGGAGAATGCCGGCAGCTGGGATTTTGGGCTAGAAAAGGAGCAAATATTAGAGACCTATTCTGCACAGCCCCAAAAGTCCTGAAACTTCACGGAAGATGTTTTCCAAATATATAAAAAATACTGAGAGGAAGAACCTCACCAGGGGGCCACACCCTGCCCACGAGGGTGGGGGCGCGCCCTACCCCCTGGGCGCGCCCCCTACCTCGTGGGCCCCCTGGTGGCCCTCCGGTGGCCATCTTCTGCTACATGGAGTCTTTCGATGGGAAAAAAAATCATAAGCCATCTTCTCGGACGAAACTCCGATGCCACGAGGCGGAACCTTGGCGGAACCAATCTAGGGCTCTGGCGGAGCTGTTCTGCCGGGGAAACTTCCCTCCCGGAGGGGGAAACCATCGCCTTCGTCATCACCAACACTCCTATCATCGGGAGAGGGAAATCTCCATCAACATCTTCATCAGCACCATCTCATCTCAAAACCCTAGTTCATCTCTTGTATCCAATTCTTGTCTCCAAGTCCGGGATTGGTGCTAGTAGGTTGCTAGTAGTGTTAATTACTCCTTGTAGTTGATGCTAGTTGGTTTAATTGGTTGAAGATCATATGTTCAGATCCTATATGCATATTAATACCCCTCTGATTATGAACATGTTTATGCTTTGTGAGTAGTTACTTTTGTTTCTAAGGACATGGGAGAAGTCTTGCTATTAGTAGTCATGTGAATTTGGTATTCGTTCGATATTTTGATGAGATGTATGTTGTCTCTCCTCTAGTGGTGTTATGTGAACGTCGACTACATGACACTTCACCATTGTTTGGGCCTAGAGGAAGGCATTGGGGAGTAACAAGTAGATGATGGGTTGCTAGAGTGACAGAAGCTTAAACCCTAGTTTATGCATTGCTTCGTAAGGGGCTGATTTGGATCCATATGTTTCATGCTATGGTTAGGTTTACCTTAATACTTTTGTTGTAGTTGCGCATGCTTGCAATAGAGGTTAATCATAAGTGGAATGCTTGTCCAAGTAAGGGCAGTACCCAAACACCGGTCCACCCATATACCAAATTAACAAAGTACCGAACGCGAATCATATGAACGTGATGAAAACTAGCATGATGATATTCCCATGTGTCCTCGGGAGCGCTTTACATCATATAAGAGTTTGTCCAGGCTTGTCCTTTGCTACAAAAGGATTGGGCCACCTTGCTGCACTTTATTTACTTTTGTTACTTGTTGTTCTTTACAAATTATCCTATCACAAAACTATCTGTTACCACTTAATTTAGTACTTGCAGAGAATACCTTGCTGGAAACCGCTTATCATTTCCTTCTGCTCCTCGTTGGGTTCGACTCTCTTACTTATCGAAAGGACTATGATAGATCCCCTATATTTGTGGGTCATTATTGCCTCTAGGGCATATTTCCTTCAGTCTCCCACTTGCACTAGAGTCAATAATCTAGATTACACAGTAATGATTCTAACACCCATGGAACCTTGGTGCTGATCAAGTTTTGCTCATGGAAGAGGCTTAGTCAACGGGTCTGCAACATTCAGATCCATATGTATCTTGCAAATTTCGATGTCTCCCACCTGGACTAAATCCCGCATGGAATTGAAGCGTCTCTTGATGTGCTTGTTTCTCTTGTGAAATCTGGATTCCTTTGCCAAGGCAATTGCACCAGTATTGTCACAAAAGATTTTTATTGGACCCGATGCACTAGGTATGACACCTAGATCGGATATGAACTCCTTCATCCAGACTCCTTCATTTGCCGCTTCCGAAGCAGCTATGTACTCCGCTTCACACATAGATCCCGCCATGACGCTTTGTTTAGTACTGCACCAACTGAAAGGTCCACTATTCAATGTAAACACGTATCTGGTTTGCGATTTAGAATCGTCCGGATCAGTGTCAAAGCTTGCATCAATGTAACCATTTACAATGAGCTCTTTGTCACCTCCATAAACAAGAAACATACCCTTAGTCCTTTTCAGGTATTTCAGGATGTTCTTGACCGCTGTCCAGTGATCCACTCCTGGATTACTTTGGTACCTCCCTGCTAGACTTATAGCAAGGCACACATCAGGTCTGGTACACAGCATTGCATACATGATAGAGCCTATGGCTGAAGCATAGGGAACATCTTTCATCTTCTCTCTATCTTATGCAGTGGTCGGGCATTGAGTCTTACTCCACTTCACACCTTGTAACATAGGCAAGAACCCTTTCTTTGCTTGATCCATTTTGAACTTCTTCAAAACTTTGTCAAGGTATGTTCTTTGTGAAAGTCCAATTAAGCGTCCTGATATATCTATCACTACAAAAAAAGACACATCCGTGACAGTTTGGGCCGAACGAATTTTTTTTCTGTCATACATATGACACTTCTATGACGATAATTGTGACAAAACCCGGTATCATCATAGATGTGGTGGGCTCCTACTTCTATGAAAAAAAATCATGACAGAAAATGGGCTTTTTGTCCTGGGCGGGCCGGAGACGCAGCTGCATGACATTCTTTGGGCTGTCCATGATGAGAAAAACCGAGGAAGAAGCGAGGGCGAGGAAAATTTCGGGGAGTTCCCGATTACGGTGGGAGGTCGGGGGGCGAGCGATGCGCGTTTCTCTCATACACGTACGCGCGTGTGTGCGAGGCGTTGGCTCTAACTGAACCCGAGCGAGGCGTTGGGCTCTAACTGAACCCGAGCGATTGCACTGCAGGCTACGCGTGAACCCGATCGATCGATCAATGGCTGTTAATTGAACCCGATCGAGCGATTCCTTCGCTACTGCTGCTAACTGAAGCCGATCGATGCTGCCTCTGGATGAACAATGAGCGTTGCGGGGGGGGGGGGGTTGGATGAACATTTCCCGGTGAGGGTGGATGAACATGACCCGGTGGTGTTGCCTCTGGATGAACAGGACCCCGATCGATCGAGCCGGTTGGGGCTGGATGAACAGGACCACCCTGTGGAGGGCAGGATGAACATTAGATGGTGGAGGGTAGGATGAACAGTAGCCCGTGGAGGGGTGGTTGAACAGGAGCCCGTGGAGAGGGCTGGTTGAACAGTAGCCGGTGGAGTAGCGCACGGTGGAGGCTGGATGAACAGGAGCCCGTGGATGAACAGTCGCAGGTGGAGGCTGGAGGAGGTCGACGGTGGATGAACAGTAGCTCGTGGAGGCTGGAGGGGGTCGACTGTGGAGATGAACAGTATCCCGTGGAGTCCCGTTTTGCGGTAAGCCACACCCCTCCCGATGAACAGGACCCCCGTTTCGACCGTAGCGCTCCAACACAAGTACGTTTCATCCGTTTTGCGGTACACCACACCCCTCCCGATGAACAGGACCCCCGTTTTGACTGTAGGAGGTCCGTTTCCTCCGTTTTGCGGTACGCCAGACCCCTCCCGATCAACAGGACCCCGTTCTGAACGTAGGAGGTCCGTTTCCTCCGTTGTGCGGTACGCCAGGCCTCGTTTCCATCGCCTGTTCTGTCCAAGCCCTCCCGATGAACACGACCACACATTTCGTTCCGACCCAGCCGGTTGGCTCCCACGCGTTCCGTTGCCTCCCCATGAACACGACGCATTCCGTTGCCTCCTCATGAACACGATGCATTCCGTTGCCTCCCCATGAACACGACGACGACGCTGTTTCTCCATTCCGACCCAGCCATGTACACGAGCCCTGGCCGTATTATGCGCGAGTAGGCGTTCGAGACCCCGCCCGTATGTACACATACGTGGCCATATTTTATTTCTTGCACCCTGGCCGCTGTACGTACGTGTACATGCTACGTGCGCGCCTCTACCACGACACGTGCGCGCCTCTACTACGACACGTGCGCGCCTCTACATCGACCAGTATGTACGTACACGTTCGCGACCAGAATGACAATGCTACGTACGCTTCGACCAGGTGGGTCCCGACTGTCAGGCACTTCCTTGCCTGCGAAGATGTAGCTGGTGGGTCCCAGCAGCCAGGGGGCGAATCGTTTTTTTGCCCGGACGCACTTCCTTGCGTGCGAAGATGTAGCTGGTGGGTCCCAGCAGTCAAGGGGAAACGTTTTTTCGTGAAATACAGTGGCCCGTCCGGTGGGTCCCAGCTGTCAGGTGCAGGAATCATTATTTTTTGCATAATAAGGAGGCACTTCCTTGCTGCGGCCATGGACCCAGCTGTGAGCCTCTCCACGTACAGTCCACGTCCAATGGAAGTCGTTCCTTGACCACGTTGACCACGCCGCGCCGAGAGCACCAGGGCGGTGGACGACGGTGATGCCTAGGAAGGGGACGACACGGAGGCAGGGAAGACTCGGCAGTTGTTTCCCACATGGAGGGGAGTACGACTGTACGAGGGTTTACTGGTTCGTCTGCCATCACTGGAGAATAACAGCAGGTGTGGGTGAGTAGAGGGATGGCTAGACCAATGATGGGAGTACGGTCGGGCGGTGAGGCCTGCGCGGCATCACAACCGGCCGCGAGGAGGAGGGAGCAGGCAGTCCCGCCGGAGCTTGTTTGAGCGGCTGGAGCAGGAAGAGCAGAGATTGAAGAAGCACGACGGCCGTTGGATGGACATCCAACATTCAGTGCTTGTGCATCAACCTTTTTTTAGGAAAGCCTCAAATCTGTGGAAAACAGCATACAACCCATCTGCCATTATTTCTAATAATTTACAGCCCATTTGCTAATTCTTAAGGTTTTTTTGGAGCCTATATTCTTTTTGTTAGCATTACAGCCCATATTGTGGCAACGATTAAAAAATTATACGAAATTTTGCATATTTCGGTGCGGTCTGAACTGTTTTTAATCCCGAAATTTTGACTAACATTCAAACTGATTTTAAAAATAAATGTATATCAATATAAAATCCAACAAATTCTCCACGCATAAAAATTAATGTAATTTAAAATCTTGAAATGAAAAAAATATATTTGAAACTAATTGCCGGTTTGATGTGTTTTAAAAATGTACAACCCATTTCTCATTACTGATGGGCCATTTTCTCGGCCAGCCGAATGAAAGCTCTCCTCGTCTTGAAAGATTTGTAGCCCAACAGGCCTGACAAAGCGACTTACTTGGCAAATCACAAAAAAACTGGGCTGTGGCCATGGACCCAGCTGTCAGCCTGTCCACGTACAGTACTCTTCCGATGGAAGTCGTTCCTTGACAATGTTGACCACGCCGCGCGGAGAGCACCATGGCGGCGGACGACGGCGAGGCTTAGGAGGGGACGACGCGGCAGTGGAAGCCCGCACAGAGAGGACTATGAGGGTTCACTAGTTCGCCTGTGGTGTGAGGCTGCCGTCGTCGCAGGGCCTGGCCAGCGGTGGGAATAGTAGGAGGCGGTGAGGCCTCGACGACAGCACAACCGGCCATAGGAGGCAGGAGCATGCGGCACGACCGACGCTGCTTTGGGCGGCTGGAGCAAGAAGACCAGAGGTTGAAGAAGCACTACGGCCATTGGATGGACATCGTACGGTCACTGGAGCTAGAATCGTTCATATTTTGACTAAGTTGACAAAGCCCTTCGTCCCCGTCAACTTAGTAGGCCCACAAGTCAGCCTCCCAGCAAGGTGGGTCCCAGCTAGCCGGGGGAGTACTCATTTTTTTGTGCGTAATAAGGAGGCACTTCGGGTGGGTCTGAGCTAACAACGGGGGACCGTTTTTTTTGCGAAATACGGTGGCCCGTCCGGTGGGTCCCAGCAGTCAGGGGGAAACGATTTTTTTCGCAAAATACTGGTGGCCCGTCCGGTGGGTCCCCGTTGTCAGGTGGAGGAATAATTATTTTCCACGTAATAATAAGGCACTTCCTTGCGGCTGCCATGGACCCAACTGTCAGCCTCTGCACGTACAGTACTCTTCCGATGGAAGTCGGTTGTTGACCACATTGACCACGCCGCACCGAGAGCACCACGGCGGTGGATGACGGTGAGGCCTAGGAAGGGGACGACGCGGAGCCATGCAGGACGCGGCAGTGGATGCCCACGCGGAGAAGAGTACGAGCGTTCACTGGTTCGGCTGCGGTGTGAGGCTGCCGTCGCCGCAGAATAACAGGGGGTGCGGGTGAGTGGAGGGATGGCCTGACCAGTGGTGGCCTGGTGGGAGTAGTATGGGGGCGATGAGGCCTCCGCAGTAGAACAGCCGACCACGGGAGGCAGGAGCAGGCGGCACGACCGGCGCTACTTTGGGCGGCTGGAGCAAGAAAACCAGAGGTTGAAGAAGCACTATGGCCGTTGGATGGACATCATGCGGTCACTGGAGTATTGACTAAGTTGACAAAGCTCTCCGTGCCTGTCAACTTAGTAGGCCCACAAGTCAGCCCAACAATATGGTGGGTCCCAGCTAGCAGGTGATACGTCTCCAATGTATCTATAATTTTTGATTGCTCCATGCTATATTATCTACTGTTTTGGACTATATTGGGCTTTATTTTCCACTTTTATATTATTTTTGGGACTAACCTATTAATCGGAGGCCCAGCCCAGAATTGCTGTTTTTTTGCCTATTTCATTGTTTCGGATAAACAGAATATCAAACGGAGTCCAAACAGAATAAAATCTTCGGGAATGTGATTTTCTCACCGAACGTGATCCAGGAGACATGGAACCTACTGCAAGGGATCAAAGAGGAGGTCACGAGGGTGGGGGGCGCGCCCCTGCCTCATGGGCCCCTCGGTGCTCCACCGACGTACTCCTTCCTCCTATATATACACACGTACCCCCAAACGATCAGAACAGGAGCCAAAAACCTAATTCCACCGCCGCAACTTTTCGTATCCACGAGATCCCATCTTGGGGCCTGTTCCGGAGCTCCGCCGGAAGAGGTCCGTCATCACGGAGGGCTTCTACATCATCCTAGCCCCTCTGATGAAGTGTGAGTAGTTTACCTCAGACCTTTGGGTCCATAGTTAGTAGCTAGATGGCTTCTTCTCTCTCTTTGAATCTCCATACAAAGTTCTCCCCCTCTCTTGTGGATATCTATTCGATGTAATCTTCTTTTTGCAGTGTGTTTGTTGAGACCGATGAATTGTGGGTTTATGATCAAGTCTATCTATGAATAATATTTGAATCTTCTCTGAATTCTTTTATGTATGATTGGTTATCTTTGCAAGTCTCTTCGAATTATCCGTTTGGTTTGGCCAACTAGATTGGTAGTTCTTGCCATGGGAGAAGTGCTTAGCTTTGGGTTGGATCTTGCGGTGTCCTTACCCAGTGACAGAAGGGGCAGCAAGGCACGTATTGTATCGTTGCCATCGAGGATAACAAGATGGGGTTTATTTCATATTGCATGAATTTATCTCTCTACATCATGTCATCTTGCTTAAGGCGTTACTCTGTTTTTAACTTAATACTCTGGATGCATGCTGATAGCGGTCAATGAGTGGAGTAATAGTAGTAGATGCAGAATCATTTCGATCTACTTGTCACGGACGTGATGCCTATATACATGATCATGCCTAGATATTCGCATAACTATGCTCAATTCTATCAATTGCTCAACAGTAATTTGTTCACCCACCGTAGAATACTTATGCTCTTGAGAGAAGCCACTAGTGAAACCTATGGCCCCCGGGTCTATTTTCGTCATATCAATCTCCATTACTTTAATATTGTTTTGCCTTTTAATTTGCCTTTAATTTTTTACTTTGCATCTTTATATCAAAAATACCAAAAATATTATATCTATCAGATCTCACTCTCGTAAGTGACCGCGAAGGGCTTGACAACCCCTAATCGCGTTGGTTGCGAGTAGCTATCGCTTTGTGCATGTATGAGGGACTTGAGCGTGGGCTCCTACTGGATTGATACCTTGGTTCTCAAAAACTGGGGGAAATACTTACGCTACTCTGCTGCATCCTCCCTTCCTCTTCAGGGAAAACCAACGCAAGCTCAAGACATAGCAGCAGGGGGGTATTCATTTTTTGGGCATAATAAGGAGGCACTTCCTTGCTTGCGAAGATATAGCTGGTGGGTCTGACCTGTCAGTGGGGGGAACATTTTTTTTCGCGAAATACAGAGGCCCTTCCTGTGGGTCCTAGCTGTCAGGTAGAGGAATCATTATTTTGCGCGTAATAAGGAGGCATTTCCTTGTGTGCGGCCATGGATCCAACTGTCAGCCTCTCCACGTACAGTCCACCTCCGATGGATGTCGTTCATTGATCACGTTGACCAGGCCGCGCCGAGAGCACTAGGGCGGTGGACGACGGCGAGGCCTAGGAAGGGAACGACACAGAGCCAGGGAATACTCGGCAGTTGTTTCCCACGCGGAGGAGTACGAGGGTTTACTGGTTCGTCTGCCGTCGCCGGAGAATAACAACATGTGTGGGTGAGTAGAGGGATGGCTAGGCCAGCGATGGGAGTACGGTGGGGCCGTGAGGCCTGCACGGCAGCATAGCCGGCCGCGGGAGGAGGGAGCAGGCAGTCCCACATGTGCTTGTTTGAGCGGCTTGAGCATGAAGAGCAGAGATTGAAGAAGCACGACAGGCGTTGGATGGACATCCAACAGTCACTCCTCTCGTGTGTTGACTAAGTTGACAGGGCGTTGTGTGTGCGTCAACCTTTTTTTTATGAAAGCATACGCGTCAACCTGTAGTAGGCGCACAAGTCAGCCTCAAATCTGTGGAAAATAGCATACAACCCATCTGCCATTATTTCTAATAATGTACAACCCATTTGCTAATTCTTAAGAATTTTTTTGGAGCCCATCTTCTTTTTGTTAGCATCACACCCCATATTGTGGCCACGGTTAAAAAGTATATGAAATTTTGCATATTTTGGTGCAGTCAACTATTTTTAATCCAGAAATATCGATTCACATTCAAACTATTTTGAAAAATAATTTATATAAATATAAAATCCAAATAATTGTCCACGCATGAAAATCAATGGAATTTAAGATCTTGTAATGAAAAAATTGAAACTAATTCCCGGTTTGATGTGTTTTAAAAATGTACAACCCATTTCTGGGCAAACCGAATGAAACTCTCCTCTTCTTGAAAGATTTGCAGCCCAGCAGGGCCGATAAAGCAAGTAGGCCTTGTTTGGGTATTTCTTTAAAAAAAATAGAACTGGGCTAGCCATTTTCAGCAAGAAAAAAACACAACTGGGCTCATGATGTGGTAAACATAAATAAAACCCTGGCTAGACGGGCCACAGCCCCCGCACAGCCTCGTTGTTACTCTGATCCATCGCTAAAACTAGTATAAATAACAACTGCTTGTTCCTCAAAAAAACTGCACGACTTGCTGGGTCCCTGGTGTCAGCCGCTCGTAGTGTAATTCTCTCGTTTATTGACTACGTTGACAATGGTGTGAGCCCCAGATGTCCAACCATTAGGAGAAACCATATTTTTGGGCTTGTACTATAGAGGCACTTGCTTGCGTACTGCCATGACGCTGGTTGGTCCCTACTGTCATCCTCTCCACGTACAGTCATCTCCTTGTTCCTCTCGGTTGTTGACGACGTTGACAACGCAAGAGGGCGGCGCACCGCACACGGGGAGCGAACCAAGGCCGCAAGGCGGAGGACAACGGCAAGGCCTCAGACGGAACGAACAGGAGCCGTTGAAGATGCGCTGGTCCAGTCACAGGCGGAGGGGAGTACGAGGGTTGACTGGTTCGGGCGCGGGTGCGTGTCGGGGCTGACGTCGCCGGAGAATAACAGGAAGTGTGGGGGAATAGAGGGAGGGACTGGCCAATGTTGGAGGGTACGTACGGTAGGCCGGCGGAGGCGCAGCCAGCCATGGGAGGCGGGAGCAGGCGGAGCCGATGGGGTGGTTTGGTTTGGGCGATTGGAGGAAGAAGAAGACAAGAGATAGAAGATACACGACAGATGTTGGATGTCAATCCAATGGATGGTAGGCAGAATTGTTTGTTGGCTGGCTAGTAAGTCGACACCACCTTGGATAGGCTATTTCCTCACGGGTCCCAAATGTCAGAATCCAAATCTGTCACGGTCATGGAGCCTTTCCTATGAAAATTTACAGCCCATTTGATGTGCTAGTTCGAAATAAGTTTGTGGGTGCTGGTGGGGGCTAATCACTTGGCTTTTGTAATGCACAGTGAGCTCAAGCGGCCGGCGAGAGTGATGTTATTTCCCTTGGTTTGGATTTGGTACAATATTTCACTCTAAATTAAACGAATGGCAAGCCATTTGCCTTGTTTCAAACAAAATATGACAGTCACAACCAAGTTGAAAAGGGCAGGAACATCTAACTCCAGCTTACAAACTGTACAAAAGCACGAGGGTTAATTGTTCATCAGGTTTACAAAAAAACAGATTGAAAAGGGCAACAACATCTAACTCCAGCACTGTTTTCGACAATCACAGTCAAATGGATCGGTCAGGTCCATAGAATGAACATCCTGGGTCATAAAATTTACTGGATTATGACCACAATATGTTGTAAATAGAAGCCCGACACGTTCAGAAGCTCTTTTGCCCACCTGAAACTCCTTTTTTTGCTCTTCGACATACCCATCCGTCAAAACCATGCTGCTGATAAACTTAAGCCTGATGGACAATAGTAACCTCGTATTCAGCAGGAAGAATGTGACAAATCTTGTGTTTGCACGGTTGGCTACATATCGTTCTAGCATTATTGTCTTCAATCGAATCTCATGAGAAGTGAGAAAATCCAGATGCTTACGAATCCACCGATTGGTTATAACTTTCTTACCCCGTCCTGTTGCCTAAATAGACATGAAGATTGAAAATAGTTAAGGTCTAAAAGAAGAGTGTCGAAAGAGGAACAGCTGAACGGTTAATTCTAGTACACTATATGCGGGCTTCCAATGTGCGTCAAATTATCACCTTTATATACAACTTCTCCAGACATGGAAAGCATTGCAGCAAGCCAATAATCTTGTTCAGATCAAAACTATTCATTTGGATATATAAGATCTTGACAGAATCCAGCACCATTGATAGGCCATCCATGGAGAAACTCTTCATTGAGCATAGAACATAATATTAGTACAAAATGTGTACTCCAAGATGATATATAAATTATGCGCAGAAATTTGAAATGCAGCTTATGGTTAGAAGTGTAGATGATAATATAAAGTACCTGAAGAACTGTGGAGCCAAACACCATATTGAAATGAGCACATAGATCATGTATTACACCCAAGGTCTCCAGTTTAGGTGCAGAGAGGACGGTTATTTGCAACGGTGAATAACTAGAATCAAGGATCAACCTTTGAAGTGAAGGGGCATCTTGGATGATGAGCTGCCTTCCGTCCAAAGAAATTCCAATTCTTACAAGGTTAGGCGACTTTATTTGGAGACAACCGATTCTAACTGTGAAAACAAGCACCAAGCACTCCAGCGGAGGGCAACTGGAGTGGCTGATGCTGTGCAATGAGGCCTCCGATATATGAACCGGCACAAGTGAAAGTTTCTTGAGAAATGGGAGTCGAAGGTTTAGTACCAGATTGTCTGGTAGGTAGCATTGCGCAAAGGTGGCGGTGTGGAGAGAGGACGAAAACCCCGAGATGGACATCGGTGCCGAGGGCACAAGTTCATGGCGTTCGGTATGTGGTATGTGATTTCCAGGGGAATAGTAGAACTCAAGCAGCTGTAGTTCTGTGAATTCAGGGGATTCCAGCCAGGCGTCCACCGTGCAGGGCATGGTATGCTTACTCAGGTAGCATGACGGGATGCAGAGGCTTTGTACGGAGCCCTGGTGGGAGGAGATGATGGCTCTGGGGATTTCAAAATCATTGAAGAGAGATAGCTGATGACAGTCGAGATTAAGGGGAACGGCGCGCCATAGAGGGCGCCACCTAATTGAGAGGACTTGGGTGCGGCAGCAATCCTTGGTGGGGAGAAGCGAGATGAACTCCCCAAGGATGGCGTCCGGGAGATCGCTGATGCGGTCCACCCGAGATTCTACGGGTTCCTGGGATCCGGTGGGGGCGGGGTCGCCGCTTCTCCCCGCGCTGCCAGGTGCGGGATCTACAACGGGCGTCGCCGCTGGCGGGAGCCTCATCTTCTTGGCGCTGGGGGTCAGCCGACTCCATTTTCCTCGAGGGCATCGCGTCGCGCTCACGGATTTGAGCAGAGTAACGAATGACGAGCCTAGTCATTGTAGTGCGAGCGAAGAAGAAGGGGAGCTGGGGGTTTTCTGTAGGAGTGAGGAAGAAGGGGAGCTGGGGTTTTCTGTAGGAGTGAGGTGAGGAATTTGGGGGTACGAGTGGAGCGAGCTGACGTGAGGTGGGTGGGAGCGAGGAGGAAGAAGAGCACCCAGGTTTTGGGGGGGGGCGGTGTGCTGGGTGTGGGTAGCGCCTCTCATTCAGTAAATATATGTGCTTTTGAATTGATTTTACTATTTACTAGTGTGGATGGGCTGTTTTGTCTTTGGACCCGAGAAACAATTACTACTAGTACAGTGGAGACACTCTACAGCTACCCAGAAAAACAATTACTACTAGTACAGTAGAGACACTCTACCACTTCTGGCTCCTCCTAGGTCATTGAAATGTCTCCCTCTACTGAATGCCGTTATACTTTTGTTCACCGACATGCGGGCCATGCAGCGCGTGGGCCCAAATGCCATCCACCAAATTAGAAGGCAGTATGCAGGCGGAGAGTCACCCCGGTCGTAGCGCGGCAGTAACGAGCCGTCGTATCACAAAACCCCACCTCCCCGCAGTCTAAGTTTGACGGATGAAGCAACCATCATTTCACTCTTCGCTGAATCCCCTTCTCCCTCACCATCTTTAAGAAAGGCAACACTTGCATCTGCCACTGTTCTTCTCTCCGAACGAAGGGAAGGTAAGCGGATCCGTGATGTTGGTATATTTTCGTTCAGAGGAAAAAAAAGAACTTTTGCAAAGCAGTAACCAATCCTCACTCTCTTTTTTGTTTCATTGTCATTGCGATTGTGTTTTCCTTTCAGTGGTCTCCTAGTATTCGTCAGTTTCATGATGGACCAAGGAGAACCAGGCAAAGATCTCCGATATTGGAGCAGACGCGGGAGGCTGATCCCCACGAGACAGAGAGCTCCAAGAAAATGGAGGCAACCACCGAGGCGACCCCAGATACTAAGATGGTCAATGCCCCGTTTGAGGTTACAGCCCCCGTGGCACTGCAGGAGCAGTTTCCCCCCTTCGAGGATGTGTCCCCCCCCCCCTGCTGAGCTGCCCAAGGTGATTTCCTTCTTTGCCGATCTTGATTGTGGTTTTTCATCTAAGTATGTGGTGATTTTTTTAGAAAAGGAACTATGTGGTGATTAATAATGCAAAATTTTATTAGCTTCGATGCCATGGTATACGTAGTGGTTTAAATAACTTGTGTTTCTTATACTGAAAAGTAATTCAGAATTTGTTTCTCTTTCAATTAGAGCCCTAATGCAGACAAGGATTGTGTGGTTGTACATGTCACTCGCTATGAGGCGGACGACCTGAATATACGCACTGGGAAAACAGAGTTCTTAGGCTGTTTGATCCTGGAAGCCATTTGCGGTTATACCAATGAAGAGTTGTATTTCAGCCTCACTGTTGTCAGGCGTGTTGTCCAGGGTGTACTGAAGCACAAGAAGTTCAAAGCTACTCCTTCGTTTGTGAGGAATACTGTTCTTGTCAAGCTTACGTAGGAAGATGATGTGGCATGCCTCCACAAACAAGTTTATCAGTGGCAAGGCCACAAGGTTGTCTTCATGAAGGTTCACAGGATTGAGCTGTTGCGGGACGTCCTCGATGATGTTCATGGCAAGGTCCGTCTTGTGTCCAGCCCAAATTACATCGAGGCATGAAATAGTTGCCCCAGCTAGTGTTCAATAGTAGTTTGGATTGTGTCTAATTATCCGAACCTTGCCTGTTATCGACCCCTCTGGGGCTAGTACTCTGTTTGAATCCGTCTATGGGAACTGCTGCTACTTTTGTGTGCCAGTGAATCATGTGAGAACCATCGTAATTGCTGCCGAAACAAATGCGTCCTCACTACTTTTTTCATGAATATGGCATGGTAAGACATAAGTTGTCACGGTTTATCATATGAGCAGTGTGTGTTTTGATGAAATAGAGCACTCGTTCAAGAACCGTGCGCTGACGTATACATAAGTACTTGTAAACACTGTTGGTGCCACCCCACTTCTAAGCAGTTGTGCAAAACACGGCACATTGTCTCAGCTCGCTTCAACACTAGGCTATCGACCAGCTAACAATCAACAATCTGCTGTCTGACATATAAGCAACTATGTATCTTGTTACAGTGGTTCATGCAGTTAATTGAGGCCACAATGTAATAAATTCCAAGCGTTCACACGCTAGTCCAGCGCTCATGTGGAACACTCACATTAAACTCGTCTTCATAAAAAACTTGAAAAGCATAAGTTACGCAATTTTATACGTCTCAATAATTCATAGAACATAACAAACTTATACTAGTTCATAGCAAAAGACAAAGTTGTGAGAAGGTTTACAAATCAGGAAAAAACAAGCAAGGCTTCTCTCTGAGCAAAGGGCCTCCCAGCAGGCTTAAATTTCCTGGAGTTCACTCTGGTTTTTTCTTGTTGCCACCATTCAGGGTTAGGTTCTCTCATTCCAGAATAACCAATTATAATTGTGGTCTCAGCTGGAATGTTGAACTAAACCATGCAGTGTACTAACCAGCTGAAATGCTTGTGCATTCCACTAAATTTAAGCACCGCTATTTTCATAAATAAGAAGACCATAATGCCTCTTGTCCGCGCACCTGTCCAAAAAACCGCCGTGCAGCCGTGCCAACTAGTCCTTGGTCCATGGATGAACTGGTAGAAAGTGCATTCCGGACTAGGATGCAGTTGTTTTCGCTCGTCCCTGCACTGCAATCAGGAAGTAAAACGTACGAATCAGCTTCTTTTAGATTGCGTTGGTCATTCTACCTTAGTTACTACCAATGTAGGGATACCTTGAAGACGGGAGGTTAGACGATGGCAGCGAGGGATAGCCATCTCATTTTGCGCAGTTGTACTAAAACTGAGGTGTGTGCTTTTGATTGCGCGGATAGAAACGATACGGAGACAGACATCCCGAAACGATATGGAGACAGACATCCCTGTTTGCGCAAATAAGAAATACAGTTATTTAAACAGTGACAGATATTACTACTTTCCCCCGTTTCCTCTTAGAACCAAGTCCTAGATTCATGCTACAGCTTTCCCACTTTCTTCCCTATTTGAACCAACGCTTTGAGTCGACTGTATGAAATAGCTTTACTTCTAATAATAGTAGAAGTCTAGGTGGGTTTGGAACAGCGGACGGAAGTAGAAAATGATCCACACGAAGGGAGCTGGGGCAGTAGAGCAAGGCAGGTTTCGAAGGAATATATACCTGAGGGTTGTCAGCATGTCGCAAAGACGGCGTCGGGAGGCCGCATCTTGGCCACAATACCGCAGGGAGGAAGAAGGGGTCGGAGGCCCTCCCGAGCCCGCGCTCTCTCGGAGAGAACGGCACGGCCGCCAATCGGGACGCGCAGGCAGCCGTTGGTCTCCTCCCTCGTCGCCGACGACATCGTGAACGATGCACCTACACCCCTGCCCCGGTCGAGGTTGTCCGGCCGGATTTGTGACCAGCCGTGAGATGAGAGAGAGTGTGGCCACCTATGTGTTGCTTAGATCTGGAGAACATGAGAGAGTGAACGAGAGGAACCCTAGTAAAGCAAGCGCTAAGGCTCCTGCTTTTATATATAGTGGAGTGGTTTTGTTGTACCAGCTTCAAAAAAAGTGCTCCTATGTGTACCCGCAAGTGGGTGTGAGAGAACTAGTGCGTGCGTGCACCGCTTCTCTTCGTGAGAGTACAATATACTATGCACAAAGAACGTTCGCCGCAAGAGTAATAGTACAAGTGTGTGACATGTGAGCTAAAATAAAATGTGCGCACCGTCTTTTGTTTTTTAGAAGTTCTGAGGGTAGGGTGTGAAGAGCACATATGTGGGTGACGTCTACCTGCAGATAGACGGTGGGTGCGACGTGCGAGTCTGCGAGAGGACTCGGGAGAGTCGTGACTCGTGAGGGTGCATGTGTGTGAGAGAGAGGGGGTCACGTATCAATGCAATGCATGTGTCCGTAAATCATTATCCGACAAACGTTCGCCACAAGCCTTTTCCTGACGAACGCCGTAAGGACCGTTAGATCGGCATCCGATCGTGTCAGTTTTGCCATGTCATTTAACAGAATAGCCACTCCTACACACAAATCTTCCACGTGAGTGTTAGCAACTGCCGTATGCTCCCTCCGTTCTGAAATGCAGTGCATATAGCTTTATTGAAAATTCGAACCTCGCAAACTTTTACCGACTTTTCGTGTACCAAATTGCACATGTAGAATACCATGTATATATCATTTCATTCATCTTCGAGAGGTAACTATAAAGTTGGGTGAGGAGTCTACAAAGAAAGACCATCGTATCACCCGCAGCAATTTCAAGCATCCTTTAGTGTCGAGGAATATCATAGGAACTCTATATGATATGATTTTTATAGGATTTTTTCCTTTAGAGCCAATTGGTTCATAGGAATAGATTCATATACTCCACATTTCAAAGGAAATAAACATTATATCATTTCTATAGCTTTAGAGCCACTTGGTTCATATGAATGGATTCCTATACTCCCTTAATTTCAAAGGAAAATAAACATTAGCATATATTCAATAGAAAAGTTCCTATGGTATGAACCAAATTACATCTCTTTTCTAATCCCTCCTCATAGGAATTGAGAAACATGTCATCTCTAGATTCAATAGAAAAGTTCGTATGATGTGAACCAAATGACATCTCTTTTCCAATCCCTACTCATAGGAATTGAGATGCTCCATGTCATCTCTTTCCCTACAACTTCCATGTATACATCTTCTATTCCTAAATAGATAGTACAACCCACTAGTAGCTTTTTTCCAAAACATGCAACTATGGCACAAGAACTATATAGTGTGCCAATAACTTTGAAAGATGGTCGCTGGATGAAGCTAACCCGACAGTGCAGAGATAGGCAAATCCGAGCACTACTGGCCGTTGGATATCATCAACATTCCACCAGATCTGCCACATGTACAATTTAGAAGACTCCATGGTTGAACTTAAGCATAATGCATAAACCTCAAAACACAAGCACTTCTCCTTTGTTCTAGAATCTTCTGTATCATAATTGATTATTTTTTTCTAAATGAATTTCCATTATTTGTTTTTTACTTTATGATTTACTCCCTCCGTTCCAAAATAGATGACCTAACTTTGCACTAACTTTGTCATCTATTTTGGAACGGAGAGAGTACGATGCACAACCCCATGAATCTTAACATTTTGATAAAACTTATTGATTTTGAATGAGATGAACTATAAGAACTAAACGAACATCTACATCATGCATATATGACTCAAAGCTTTACATGCTATAGTGTGTATTTATTCATAATTTGGTTTCAAAATCTCATGCGTTCAATACATGTGTACCTTACTAGTTTTGAGTAGAGTAGCAAATTTCACGCGGCCCCGGGTATATCAAAATGCAGGGCCCATGCATTATTGCCTTTCGGTCGAACCTACGTCCACATTTTTTTGTACGTACTATATCTCCACTGGTCCCCGAACCCAAAATGCTGCCTCGTTCCCATAAAACCAAGCGGCCCACACATATTTAAGGCGTCGGCTCGAACCCGTTTACTACGACGTGGCCCCGCACGCCGTAGTACTCCTACAAACCCTACCGCCGCACTCATCATTGATTTTCTTCAAGAGGACGAGGGAGAAGCTGATTTGTAGTGGAGGCGCTTTCAAAAAAAGGATCTGTAGTGGAGACCCCTACCCTAGGGTGCCCTAGGTAGATGCCGCATGCATCATTGTTTTCTCTTTTCTTTATGCTCTTGCGCCCTAGAGTGAAATGATGGTTGCTTCGTCCATCCAGCTTAATGCGGGAAAGGTGGGGCTTTGTGATTTGACCCCTCGTCACGCATTTTCTACTACTGCGGCACTACGATGGGGGTGCCTCCAATTCCAACCGCTGCTCCGAACTATAATTTGGTGCATCGCACATGGAACAAGACGGTGGATGAGCCACATGTCGGCCAAAGGGGTCCTGTTAAGTGTGTCGCCATTTCGTGTGCGGACTGACCCTGCTTGAGTTTCTACGCCAACACGACAGGAGCAGCCTACCACTTGGTTTTGCTCCTTGGTGAATCCTGACTATATTGATCTAAAAAGATACGTGCTGAACTACCCTCTCCGTCTCGGTTTTTTATTTTTTGGCGTCTCGGTTTATAAGGCCTGCACGTAGTTCTAGGTCATCCATTTGACTAACTAAATATGAGTTACTATGTCACAAAAAGTATATCATTGGATTCTTAAGCGAATGTAGTTGTATTTAAAATTCGAGGGCGGGGCTTTTCCTATGCGGTAGGCGGCGGGGCAGTTCCGCCTAGTCGGTTCGACATAGACGCGATAAGACGAGGGAGTAGGCTGCTGCAAACGTAGGGCTGTATGATTTGACAGCGAGTTTCTGCTGGACAGGTGGGGCCCCATGATTTGACTTGCCATTATCATTTTAACTGCGGCGCTATGACCGGCGTGAGTCTCCCAGATTCCTGACCACCTCCATACAGGTGCCTCTCCCAATGCTCCACCATGTAGTAGAGGCTGGCTCTTGCATGAGAGCCCACTTCTCCACTTTTTCCTTGCCTCTCTTTCCTCCACATATGCAAAAATGCCATGTAAAGCGCACTATTGTACTTACTTTTACTTGCTCCTACAGGTGCTTAAGCTTACCACATAGGCATAAAGTCTGATGTGGCAAGTTAATCAAGAAGAGAGAGACTAGTTTGGTGACCCAAGGAAGAAACGGTGCTAAGCGTGTGTACCTAGGTGAAAAGACAATTTTGAGTCGATAGCTAATTAAATGAAGCAAACTTAGCAACACCATTTCATTGGAAGAGGTCACTCCTTGGCAAATGCAATAAATACAGGTGCTTAGCACCATTTCTTCCTTGAGTACGAAGAAAGAGATAGAGAGGAGTAAAAAAATACACTTATAGCCAACCTTGTTGTAGTATGAGTGACTAAGTGATAACTATGTATGACATGCCAACATCAGATAGCCTAACGCACGTGCTAAATCTCCAAGGGCGCGACTGCGCGAGCGACGCGACGGTCGTGGTAGGCGCGACCATCATATGGGCTGCTGGCAGCCCTTGGATCTAAGATCAAACGGCTGCATGCTAAGTTACTGAAAATTTGCAGAATAACCCTCCAGGATAGGATATTCACCCATAGGTCTAGAATCACGCCATGCAACCGTTCGATCTCAGATCCAAGGGCTCTCGGAAGCCCGTATCATGGGAGAATGGAAAGCCACTACCCTACCATTTGCACGCTGGTAGTTCGCTCCTACTCGTCCCCGCACGTCCTTCAATACTATGGCGGTTCGCTCCTAGTCGTCCCGTCCATTCACATTACGGCAATTCCACTAATCCTAACCCTCCTCCCAAATCCATGGCGTCCAAAATCTCCATGATCGGCGGTGAGTACAAGGTTAGAACCATCACCGGCGATGAGTTCGACGTCATCTACACCCGTTTTTCCGCGACGGTGAAAGGATGCCTTTCTCGCTTCAGACGCATGTTCGAAAACTCAGATGATGAGTGGGTCGCTTGGCTAGATGTTGAGTACACCACAGTCCTGGGACGATAGAAGGATCTAAAGGACGAAGAGAGGAAGAAGCCCGCCGTGATCCAGGTTTGCGTACATAACATTTGCTTGGTCTACCACATATGCCATGCCGACGTTGAGTGCCAGGATTTTAAGAACTTCCTCAAGGACAAAACAGCGAAATTCGTTACTGTAGACTTTACGAACGACGAAGAAGTCCTGGGTTGGATAGGCCTTGTTGTAGGCAAACCCTTCAACCTCCAGAAGAATCGGCTGGTGCCCTCTCGTTAGCCTTCAATGCTGACCCTGGTAGGAGCCATGGTTCATCCTTCGTACGGTAAACTGGAGAAACCTCCATACACGTTTCATCGTCATGCATGGCAGTGGAATGTACTAGATATAGACCACATCCACTACGCTGCAATGGATGGCTACCTTTGTTTCAATATCTACAAGGGTTGGATGAAGAGAAATAGCCAAGTGTGTGGTTCAAGCAAAGAAGTATCGGCCAAGAGGAATAGGGACAAGGACGAAGTCGAGGACGTGGACGAGGACTCTGAGTAAGGTGGCAGTGTCGTTGCTCATGGTGGTTCTAAACTTCTAATGCAGTCTCTACCGGATTAGTTGCATAGTTTAATTTCAGGTGTGCTTAGTTTAATTTGAGGGGTGTGTTGTGCTGAGCCCCCAGCAGAACTATGTTATGTTTCTTCTTGTTACTTTAACTCTTCAGTATGTACATACTACTAGTATTACTTTAATAGAATTTAGCACCCCAATTAAGCACGTACTAGCTTTTTTAATAGTACTATATGCATAATTTGGCGACGAGCGCTCTCTATATGTACCACCTTTTTTTTAATTTCAATTTTTGCTCCATGGCGCAATCCATCGATAGTACTACTGTACAAAAGTATACATTTTTTAAAAGGCTAGAGTACTGTTCATCACATATATAGCCAGTTAAATTCTCAACCTAGAACGACGTGCATGCCATGTAGTAAACCGATATGGAGGAAGTATAGTAAAAATGAGGTGATTTTACCGAGCGATCGGCGGGGGAGCATGGCCTATCATGCGGTCCCACGTGTCATGATGTACCAAGGCGATGCGCGTGTCCCTCTTGAGGCAGAAGCAATACTAGTACATGGTTTGAGATGATGGCGAACCGAAGTGTGAAATAATGGTTTCTTCGTCCGTCTGGGAAAGTGCGGCATTGTGATTTGACGTCTCATTGCTCATTACTACTACTAGGCCGGTACGAGTGGGGTGCGTCCCCCTGCTGTTCTGCACTGTTATTTGGTGCTTGACACGTCGACCCGGTTGCTATATGTCCCACATGTCGGCGACAGGAAGTACAAAATTCATGAAAGGGAGCGTCGACGGAGGAGTATACTACAGAATTCATGGAAGGGAGCGACTTATTTTTGGAAAATCTGTTTTTACGGAGTACGTACCCACTAGGGTTTATAGGGCTCATCTAAAAAACATTCATTTTTCCGTTTGATAAGTCTCAGTTCTACTATACTAGTAGTAGTACCATTACATGTTGGATTTCGAGGTGCGTTAGATCACCCGACGCAAGCAGTGTCAAGAGGAAACTAACCAATGCATGTACAAGTTCATGGAAATTTAGTGGTCATTCATGCATTCTTTCTAATTAATGCCTCGATAAACATAACTTCTTGAGAAAAACGATCATAGTAATTACTTGTGCACACTATGAAATTAATTCGACCACTCACCGTCTACCTTGGTTGGGGAGATTTTGAAATTGAGCCATAAACTGGAAAGGAGGGAGTAGTAACTTTTGTCTCGATTACTATTTGTAGCCTTGTATAGATGCAAAATGTATTTTTTTTATAGTGGCCTTGTATAAGTAAATGGAGGGAGTACTAACCAAAGTACGTAGTAGGGACGAGGAGTAAACGGAGGGAGTAGTAAAATTTTCTCCTCGTGTTGCGAGCCACCGCGTGCGTGGGCGAGGGAGCGGGTGTAAGGCGTAGTAAGCAAGCTTCACCTCATCCTGCAAGCCACCGCGCCCGTGGGCGGGGGAGACGACATACTAAGCAAGCTTCTCCTCGTTCTGCGAGTTGACGGGACACATCAAAAGTACTCCAGTGTATAGAGTCTTGCCTCTAAGGTAGGCCCCACATGGTTTGCTTCTTTTTTTAATTAAACATAACGCGTCAAGTTGCAATTTGTTTGTTCACCCGTGGTAGACGATCCTCCCTCCACCAAGTGGACAACCAGTACACGTGCCAAATTACGACGTGGGCTGCCTTTTTCGTACAGAAATGAGCTCCACCGTGTACCCGCGCGGGTGTGGTTGGGAAAGAGATGGGAGTACATGCGCCGTGCGTGCACCTCTTCTCTTCGTGCACGTCCCCCACCTATGTGGGTGTGTGTGAGAGAGATACAAACCTAGACATAATCTGCCGTCCATCCCCATGCCTCCGCCCAGTCCGACCACCAGTCACCACCACGCCCCACTCCTCCTCACCTTATCTCTCATCTTTCTCCCTCCATTTTTATATACAAGGGCCACTATCAAAATTACAATTTGTAGATATACAAGGCCACTAACACTAATCGATGCAATATTAATGGTGTTTGCCTCGTGGTACTAGCAAAGGAGGACATTAATTATCCCTTGCATGCATGCGGGAGTTTGTAAAAAAATGCATCTTGATGGTCCGTGCAATGCACGGGCATCTTGCTAGTCCATGAAAACAACACATGGCAAAATTCCACGGCGAACGAGGGATTTGAATCTATTGGGAGGGGCTGTTTGGATCTTGCCCGGGGTAGCCAACATATTGGCAACCCTTTTGTCCACCGGTGCCTTTGCCACCGATGAACGAGGAATGGCTCGGGTGCTCATGCTGTCATGCATCCTCCAGCGTGCACGTTGGAGACGAGCTCACACGAGTTGTGTTTTTTTGTCCCACAACGCCGCCCGAGCTGCCCGCAGACTGACCAGCGACCCGCAAATTACGCCATCCAACCATAGCCGCACACATTATGACAGCAACTCAACCAACCGGACGAAATTCACGCAAACACGTAGACAAACTGATATTTCATATAAACAACGACGGAAATCATATAAAATACCGGATTTTCATACAAACATGACGGATTTCATTACATTCAAATGAACTACGTGGTGCTAGTTCTGGACAGCACATGTATATAATACCTGGCCTAAATGGTCGCCCGCCGATCAATTTGTGTTCCTTATGTCCGGCAGCACGATCACCGGACTGTCGGGAGCCCCGGAGGTATATGCTTCAGTGCAAAGGACGGCTCGCTTCCTCACTGCCCAACTAATGTCATTGGCTGGTGCCGAAGATGATGGTGGCCGGCACCGGTTCGAATTCATCACCAGCCACTACTTTGCCATGGCCGGCACCGGCTCGAGTTCATCCTTTCATTCCCCTCTTCCGTGGAGCCCATGCGGGGTCGACGAAGGTCCTCGCAAAAAAGGATCCAGCAAGACACCTGCTTTGTACGCCGGCGTCGCCTCCGCGGTGGCCTTCATGGGACCCAAGCGGCGGCGGCCTCCCGTCTTCTACTTCTCCTTGATGATGGCGGCGGACGCGGAGGCGCTGGCCATCGACTCATCGCTCTCCACGCACCCAGCTTCTGTCGCTGCTTGCATGGCGCGGCCGCCGGCATGGGAGTCTCGGCCACAGAAACGGGAGACGCGGTATGAGGCGGTGGCGTGGACAGCAGCAACGACGCCCGTGCGCCGCTCCTCGTCAAGCTGGCCTGGAGCGGCGAGTTGCTGAACCGCGCGCCGTCGGGCGAGGGGAGGGAGGTGGATCAGTGAGCTGCATAGCTCGTATCCGGCGGGCTACCCAGCCGGCTTGGATGCGAAATAACTACTCTTCGTAAGCCATTGTAAGAGTGGACAAAATGGTGGAGGAGATAGGGGAGCGGCGGAGGTGTGCGATTCTTGGCCGGCGTTTGGCCTCGTTTAAATAGGAGATTAAATAGATGGCGGACGGGAGGATCTCGGCCGGCGTTGCGTTTAATGCCAGCCCGGTCATGGACGGACGTGTGTCCAGAGTGGGTTTCTCGGCTTCCACACGGGCGGGTTTCATGGAGGCGTTTGAATGCGGCACGGAGGCGTGTTCAGCCGGGCGTGCCGCGAGTGGCGCCCTCGACTCTGACCTAGGACACCGCGCCATTCTTCCACTGACATGTGGGCTCTTTGGGTGCATGGCATGCATGTCAGTGACCCAACACAGGCAGCGCACAGTAGACGAACCTTTGGTGGGCCAGGGCGGTCAGAAGCGGGCATTTCATAAACCGATGATTGTTCATTGAGTGTGACGTCATCTTTTTCATGTAGATAAGCCTACTATGTTGATAGCCCGTTCGATACGTTGTGATTCATAAAGACCGCTGCAAACATCAATGTTCTGCTTATCACAAATAAGATTGATTAATACCCGTAACAATCCATGTCCTTAACAAAGGGTGCATGCACGCATAGGTTGAACGTGTGTCTTGCGTCGTGTGCTGTGTGCATGCAGGCGTGCGAGTGTTGCATGCGTGCAAGGGTACGTTTCAGTGTTGCATGCATGGGTGCGTACGTGCATGTGTTTGTGAGTGCATGTGTACGTGTTAGTGTTGCACGCCGGCATGCATGCATGTGTACGTGTCAGTGTTGCACGCCTACATGCGTGCGTGTCTTGCATGCGTGCATGTGTACGTGCGGGGTGAGGCTACACGTCAGTCGACTGACTTTTTCATCTCTGGTCCTTAGATTTTCCAACCGTTGGATACTAAATCAAGGGCCTCCAGTTTATCATCAAACTCCACCCCCCTGAGCCGCCAGCCACCACCGGCCGAACAGCCAGCCCCCGCCACCCGCGGCCGGCCGGCCCTCCCCGAAACCACTCCCCGCCGCCGGTCCGCCGCCGCACCGGCCATCCCTTTAGCCCCCCCCCCCCCCCCCCCCCGCCGAGCTTTTTCTCTGGGGATCCCCACCCCACCGCCCAATGAACGCGCCCCAACCACCGGTTACTGCCAACCAGAGGTCTCACGACTTTGAATATCCACCGACCACTAATTTATTACCATTTCTGTCCTTCATATACGTGCTGACGGGTGGGCCCTATGGTAATGTGCGCTGCTGAATGTGGACCGTTTGACTAGTCAATTGATCATGTTATCAACAAATTACGGAGCTGTATGGTGAGCTAGTGATCGTATGATCACCCTAAATGTACTCCTATTTTATTAACACAGTGCAGACTCAAACTACCATTTCTTTCTTTCATATATGGGCTGACAGGTGGGCCCCATGGTTACGCGCCCCGATGGTGCAACACTAGTTGCGCCGCGTGGAACATTTGACTGGTCAATTGATTGTGTCATCAACAAAATACGGAGTTGTACGGGTGAGCCAATGACCGTATAATCATGATATGTATTTGTTTAACACGGTATAGATGCAAGGGCTCATATATATGCGCAAGCACTCACCGCTATAAGCACACACACGCGAACCCTACCCCTATGAGCACCTTCGAGAGAGTGGGCCAGCATATATGATCTTTAGATTTTACGAAGTCACCATAGGTGCCTCGTAGTCGAGTGGAACGTCTCCTCCCACTGAACGTACGTTGCCGGAAAATACTGAAATTAACACAAGATAAATGCGAGCACCGGGACTTTAACCTTGGTGGGCTCGAGAAACCACTGTCCTCTAACCATCCAACCACATGTTGGTTAGCACGACAAAACGTATGTGGTGACCGTGATGAGCTTATTCTGAAGTGCAGTGACCATATCGTGCTTTCGCTTCAAATACAATGACCGTACGTGTCGTCAACAAAATACGGAGCACGCATCAAATGCAAAGTCCGTCAGTGTCATCAACAAAATATGGAGACGTATCGTGAGCTAGATACCATTGTACTATTGTATATGCTTATTTTCTTAGTGGTCGATTGCGTGTGTGGTGTGGTGGGCACATCATTTCTAGTTGTGGTGGGTCAACATGAAGACTCATGGGTCGGTTCCATCCCGCGCCACATATAGGTTGGACCGAGACGTGTTATACGAAGACCCATGTGGAGGACTCGGCGTACAACACGAAGCTACCAGAGTCGCGGAGGACTCTATCCCCACTGGTGATAAGCCGACTATATATGATTTGTAACCCTAGGCCCTTAGTATGTTATACAAGCTTGGGGGCTAGTTCATCGATAGTATACACACACGCATAATGTCTGGTATTCACGTGTACTTTGTACACACCCCTATCACTAATATACAGTACCAGGAGTAGGCTCTTTCTTCAACTGCAATTGAATTCTAGCATGTGCATGTGTTTATTTCATATTATCGATCCATAGAGTGAGAGCGGTTTGAAATACAGGCAATGGATGCTTTTGCAATTCATATATAAACATTAATTAGTGCACTCCATGTTGTTAGTGTGAAGCACTTTATACATTTGTCACTTGCATGGATACATTCCAAATTGCTAGCTACGAAATAGAATACATGTCGAATTCAACATAAAGGGGGTTTTGAAGATTCGAATTCATTGGAAGTGCATTCATCTATTTGAACCTGAGATAATGGAATTTGTAAATCAGATGTAAAAGGGGGCATCAATCTTTGTTGTGAGTTTGAACATGCTATATATATTCATACGCATATCTAACTTTTTTTTGCAACCAAGGAGATTATATCTGGAACCATGCATGAACTGAGGTAAGTTGCATATTTTTTAATATATACTCGTGTACAATGTATATTCAAATGTACCCCCTCCATTCCAATCGTAGCTTTAGGATTTTCAAGAGTAAAGATTTGTGAAGTTTGACAAATCCTGAAAGTTCAATTCAAGAGAACCGAAAACGTTAATGCTTCTGCTCCCAAATATTGAACGAAGCGCCAAATAGGCCTCTGGTCACCCGAAACCGCGCGAGACTAATGTTTTGGTGGTAGGAAATTACTGTCCTGACTCTGGCACGTGTAGCCTATCGGCCAGATGTCCAAAGGTCTAAACCGGGGTAGGTTTGTAACTTCACCAAGACGCCAGAGAAGCATTCATACACTGTGGGCGCCTACCCATGCGCTCGGCCGAAATCTATCCCGCCCACATTTGGGACACCTGACTGTCCTACCCCAACTCGTAATATGTCCGAAATTTTAGATGGGGGGAAGTTTGTAACTTTCCCCAAATTTCAAACAAGCGCGTCTCAAACCGAAACATTGTTCCCCCCTTAGTTCCCGCCTCCCTCCGTTTCCCCATTCATACTCCGTGGGCGCGAAAACGCCCTCTCCACTAGCCGTGAAATCCCAGCCTCCTCCATCCTCCACCCCATAGCGGCCAATCACGTCGGAGCCGGTACCCCAACGTCGCCGTCCAACGCAACCGCAACCAAAACGCCCTCAAGGACTTAGCAGCTGAAGCCGAGGCAGAGTTGCCTCCACGATGCTGACGCCGACATGCGCCGTACCAGAACCACTCCGACCACGCCGTCCTGCGCCTCACTGCTGTGGCTACACTGTCGCAACCGTCCACCACACCGGAGCTGTTGCCGCTACGCTATCGTTCGCCGCCTCGGATCTGCTTCCCCGCCGCCGACAGACGGCCACCGCACCACACTCAACAACTTGGCCATGGGTTCGTCCAAGGCTGCACCGTCCTCCACAACTTCTGGTTTCCGGCGAACAACAAGAATATCATCGGAAAAACAGGAGGACATAGCACTGCCAGCAGAAAGAGCTATTCCTCTTCCCTTATTCGTGTAAATCTTACGTCTCCGCTCACACCGTATTCATCCCATGAAAGAAACTAGTTGAGCGCTTCTTACTGCATCTTCTTCGTGATACTAAATGCACAAGGTTTCCTCCCTTTTACTGTTTCTCCTTTGCTAGAGGTCAGTAGCCTGCCTGGATTTCAATTCAAGGTTAGTCGAAACACAATTAAAAGAAGCAGCACCCGCTTAGGCGCGCGGAGCACCTAGTCCGCCTGTTCCCCGGGAAGCAGCGCATCGGTGTCTATCATAGGGGTGTGGGGCGCAGGAGCTGCTTGCACCTGATCTGGAGGTCGGCGGGGCTTTAATGGATGGCCGGGGGGCGGTGCCAAGCACGGCGGTGCGGTGAGGTCGAGGGGAGGGCGCATGCAGGGGAGGAATACTGGGCCGGTGGTCGCTGGCGTTTCGAGGAAGATCGTCAACACTGACTCGCTGGAGGTAGATGAAGGCAATCTGCCCGTTCTTTGTACATCGGACGGTGCAGAAAAAATGGACTGACCTATTTGCTTTTAGTCGACTGTTATTTTCATAGAATCCTGTAGTAATTTAGTGTGCCATGCATGTTGTAGAGCTATCATATGTCTCCCGTCATTTATTTCTCACCGACCTGCTATCTGCTACCTTTACACTATACTAATTGTGCACACACTTCAGCCATACTCACACTATTGTTTTTTTATGCATGGGTATTTCAGACTCTGACGCAGTGTTGATGAATGCAGAAAAGAAAAGACAGAAGTCGCTCCAGTGTAATTTGAAGATAAGCACTAAGCGTTCCAGCGCTCTAACGGGTGCAGTGTCAGCAGTTGGAGACAGTAAACATAGCTCTGCAGTTGATGATCTCAATTGCCACACACAACCATCCGAGGTGCTTGCTTTAACTTCGCGCTGTCAAATGTGGTTGCATGTTGCATATGGTGTCTAGCTTGTATTGCTTCCAATTTGGTTAAATTGCATCTGCTTACTTTACACATTATACCTTTGATAATGACATGCCTTCTTGTTTTTGATACATACTAAATATGTCCATTAACCTTGTTTGTACATCAAACTAATGCTCTTTTGTATCCCTCGTCAATCACTTATGATGAGACAGTCAGCCGGGTGGGTTTCTGTGAGACGCCATACTCGTTTAAAGAGTGCAGTGTCATCCTCCCCACATGATTCTCAAGAAACAGCAAGGCTAAATGAAGATAGTCAACGTAGCTCTCTAGTTGATCACCGCAATTCCCCCACACCACCATCGCAGGTGCTTGCTCTTACTTGGCAGTGTGATATGTAGTGTTCGTCTTACATGAAAGTAGTGTTCGTCAGTATCATGCATCAATGAGTTCTGAAGAGCAAATTTTATTCCTTTTTCTTGTGGGTTTGATTTGACAAGGCAAAATCAATAAAGAGGAAGGAAAATAGTAAGGAAGGCGATGATGGTGGTCCTCTCCAGCAACGTAAACGGAGCATCTGTACCGATTCTCCTTGTACTGATAGTGCATTACAAGGTCCAAGTCTCCGCTCCCCTACTCCACCATCCAAGGTGCTTGCTCTAACTTGGCAGTGTGATATCTGGTTGCATGTTGCATATGGTGTCTAGCTTGTATTGCTCCTAATTAGTGTAAACTGCATCTGCTTAGCTTACACATGATACATGTGAATATGACACGCTTTCCTGTTTTTGGTACATACTATATCTTATGATAAGGCACCTTTAAGTCGCCACTATGATATTGGTTGTGTCTTGCATATGATTTCTAGCATGTACTGCTTCTAATTTGTTGAAACACAATATAGTTTGAACTTGGCAGATTGATATTGGTTGCATCTTTCATATGGTGTCTAGCTTGCAGTGCTTCTAATTTGCTGAAATGCTTTCTGCTTAGTTACCACATCATAGGTGTGAATATGTCACACCATCCTGTTTTTCATACATATTCCATCCTCGCATCATGTGTTTGCCTTTCATCTGAGTAGTGTTCGTCAGTCATGCATGAATGAGTTTTGAAGAGCGAATTTTATTCCTTTTTCTTATCGGTTTGACTTCACAATGCAAAATCATTACAGCTGAAGGAAATTAGTCCGGCAGTGGATGATGGTGGTCCTTCGGAGCAACTCAAACAGGGGGTCTCTACATATTCTACTCTGCCATCCTCCCAACTAGATTCGCAAGACAACACAAGGCTGGACAGTCAACGTAGCTGTGTAGATGATGAGCACATCTCCCCTACTCCACCATCACAGGTGCTTGCTCTAACTTGACACTATTATATGTGGTTGCATGTTGCGTATGATGTCTAGCTTGTATTGCTTCTAACTTGAATTACATCTGCTTACTTTACACATAATGCCTGTGAATATGACACGTGTTCCTGTTTCTAGAACATACGTGTACATGATGAGCACATCTCCCCTACTCCACCATCACAGGTGCTTGCTCTTACTTGGAACTGTTATACATGGTTGCGTTTTCCGTATGATGTCTAGTTTGTAGTGCTTCTTATCATGTTGAATTGCATCTGCGTAGCTTACAACTTATACCTGCAACGATCACTTACCCATAAGACACATTTAACTTGGGACTGTGATGTAGGTTGCATCTTGCATTGTCTTCTAGCTTGTACTGCTTCTAATTTCTTGAAATGGCACTTACAACGAGACACTTTTTACCTGATAGAGTGATATTGGTTGCATGTTCATATGGTTCCTAGCTTTCATTTCTTCTAATTTTGTTTAAATGCCTTCCGCTTACTATTTTTTCATACATATTCCATCCTCCTGTCGTACGTGTGAATATGAAACACTGTCTTTTTTTGTATATATTCCATCCTCCTATCCTGCGCTTGCCTTACATCAAAGTAGTGTTCGTCTGTATCATGCATCAACCAGTTATGCAGAGCTAATTTTATTCATCTTCTTGTGGTTTTGACTTCATAAGGCAATATCAGAAAATAGGAAGGAAAAGAGTAAGTTAGGGGATGTTGGTGGTCCTCCGCACCGATGCAAACAGAGACTCTCTAGATTTGCCACTGCTACTGCTAATGAAGTTGAAGTCCCAAGTCTACATGATGAGTTCATCTCCCGTACTCCACCATCACAGGTGCTTGCTCTAAGTTGATAGTGTGATAATTGGTTTCATGTTGCATATGTTGTCTAGCCTGTATTTCTTCTATTTTGATTAAATTGCACCTGCTGAGTTTATACGTTATACATGTGCATATGACATGGCTTTCTGTGTCTAGAATACACTGCATCTATCTATCATACAATGTTCTTACATCAAAGTACTACTGTTGTGTATCCCACATTAGTCACTCATGATTGGACACTTTTAACATGGCAGTTTGATAGTGGTTGCATCTTGCATTGATTTCTATGTTGTACTGCTTCTAATTTTTCAAATTGCCACTTATGACAAGACACTTTTAACTTGGTAGAGTAATATTGGTTGCATCTTTCATATGGTGTCTAGCTTGCATTACTTCTATTTTCTTGAAAATCCTTCTGCTTAGTTTGCACATCGTAGCTATTAATATGTCATGCCGTCCTGTTTTTCTTACATATTCCATCCTCATACGGTTGTCTTACATCAAAGTATTGCTTGTCTGTATCATGCATCAATGAGTTCTGAAGAGTGATTTTATTCTTTTGTGTTGTGGGTACAGCTTGACATGGCAAAGTCAAAAAAGAGCAAGGAAAATAATATAGTAGGGAGTGCTGTTACTAGTCGGGTGAAACGGAAAAGGTTCTGCCGTCGAGATTCTGCTGGTACTTATAGTGCAGTAGAAGGTCCAAGTCCACCGGCTAAATCTACAAACATAGTATCACCTGCTCCACCATCTGCAGCATCCGCTTCAACTGTACCAGCATCTCAACCTGTTACTCGTTCATTTGCTCCGGAACTGGCCAGTTCCCAAGCTTCCTTCACACCTAACACTACTTCCGAAGCACTGCTGACACAACAGGACTTGGCAAGATCAGATGAACCTCATGAGCATCAACACCAAGACGGTACCTGACCGAGTCAAGTTGCAGTTGCATGCTCCTTTATATGTACTCTCACAGTTTGATGTACACTAACACTTTCCATATTCGTTGTTGAACTAGCACCACGGCGCAAGCGAAAACAGACATCAGGGATAATGCTTGACAGATTAACAAAATCTAAAGGAGGAAGAATGGAGATCCATTTTGAGGCAGGTTTAAAAAGGCCACATGATACTACAGAGTCAGCCAAGTTAGTATCAGAGGCAGCCATTGCCATTAGGTGTCATGCACGTATCCTCCCAACGTGGATCCAGTACAAGAATGAGAAAGACAATACCCAGTTTAACACCTTCCTTGACCATTTATCCGTAAGTAATGTTATTCATTGCAATTAGTAATATTGTCTTGCTCTGTCCCATACTTTCTAGCTTCCTCCTAATAAGACTCACATTCTTTTTTCAACAGATGAGGTTCAAGTTGGATCCGAAAGATGATGCAACTAGACAAGCATGCACTCATGTTTTTTAGTCTGCTCTGCGATAGTATCGGTACCACCTTAGAAAATCTCACTTTGAAGGCAAGGCTAACAATGAAATCTCCCAAACATCTCCAGTGGAATATGTTACAGATGAAGACTGGACAGCCCTCGTTAAACATTGGTCTGATCCAAAGTATCAAGTAGGCTATATGTATTTGATTAGACCACATATTGAACTTGTATTTATGTATGTGCCTTACAAGTGTATCTTCTTCTAGGCTAACTGTTGGAAGAACAAAACCAACCGTCCTAAAGTGAAATTTCAACAGACCACGGGATCTCGTAGCTATATTGCACATTGCGAGGCTCTTGTAAATAGCTGCTACTTCCTTCTTTTTTGTGCCATATTATTGTATCTATATTGACTTGTTTCAAATATAGAGGAAATCCCGTGTGGACCAAAAAGAACCTGAACCGAATGCAGTGCAAATCTTCAAGGATTGCCACACCAGCAAGATGAAGGGCATGAGCACACCAGTTCAAGCCGCTGTTGTAAGTCCTTACTCCTCCTGCCTTGAACTGATTGGTACTGTGATGTGTTCATTTAACTACTTGGTTTGCAGCCAAAGTCAGTTACTCTGTTCACTTTTATTCACAGTTGTCTTAACGTATCATTTCACCTTACATGGTTTAAAAGAGATGAAGGATATTCTTTTGGTCTTGATCTGTAATCTAGTTGTTATGTTCACGTGCGCACACAATGATAAAATAGCCTGTTTGTTTTATATCTGTTTGCCCATGATATGAATGATGTCATACTATGTTCATCCTACTTTAAACCATGTCTCTTTATCCTTAGATGCCAACGAATGCGAGGAAATAGACAATACAGTAGGCATGCTACATGGACATATGTTCCGAAAGTGATTTTATTATGTAGTTGGCACTACAATACATGCTAATGTATTACAGTAGTTCACCAAAATCAGTTATGTATAAACGTTTAACCTACTTTGTTTGTTTTTGTCTCATTAGTAACTTATCTGGTACACTAATCTACAAGTTCAAACTTTCAGGAAGCTATGGAACAAATGATTGAAGAGCCACAACCACCTAAAGGTGACGAGGCTACTACAGGCACAATGTCACCTCTTGCTGCAGTGCATCAGTATCTCTCCACTAATAGTGCAAAAAACACCTTCCTGCATAATTCTGGGTTGGTTGTCAAGGTAACCTCGTCCAAATGCCTACTGAACAAAAACTTCCTACTAGACAGAGTGATATATCTGTGCTCCAGACACAAGTCCAATCCCTAATGGACGTTGTTTCGGAAACAAGAATAGTGGTTGAGAAATGCCGTCAAGATATGAATGGTTTTGAAACCAGACTATCAGACATTCGCTTCGTTGTTCAAGAGCAATGGCGGAAAAGGTGGAGATCGTGCTGCTCCATCAGATTCTACAGCCTGAAACATTAGCACTCAGGTCAAATGATCTGTGCTTCTATACATCTGATGGTGCTTTTATCTGGAAGGACTGTAAACTTTATGCCAACAAGCCTTTTGTTGTATGGTTGGAATTTATTTTGTTGTGATACAACATTTATGATGCTGCCTCAGGCTGAAGTAATTACGACGCTATTTTTGTATAGTGTAGGTTTATCTTAGTAATGTATTCGGCCGAAAGCTTCGTAGGAGCCCAACATGCCAACATTCGTCGGGACCATTCCAATTGGGCTAAAAACGATTACGGGCCGAAATTGGCATGTAGCCCACTAAAAATATCTGGGTCTAAATCAGCATAAGCTTTCATATTTTTCTGGTAAGCCTGTGCCCATAGTGGGACTTTAACAGGCCTAAACATAATTTGGGCCCTCAGTAAAAATAGACTGTTTACAGGTGTAAATATCTCGAGCCCATAAAATAAGTGGGCCTTTAATGGACTGAAAGTGAGATTGGGCCCTGATTGTGCCAAATAACCCACTGGACTTTAACAGGCCGAAATTCGGATAGGCCGTAAATGCGCTGACCTAATACACGGGCCTTTAACAGGCCGGAACTTCGGTCGGGCTAGATTATCGTCATTTTTATATGGGTCGTTAATGGGCCCGATATGACGTTGGGACACATATGGCCCATGGTTTACGTCCGGCGTTAACAGGCCGAAAATGACAACAGGCCGAAAGTGGCCCAAAGCTATAGTGGGCCTCTAATAGGCCGAATGTCAGACATGGCCGAATATGACCCAAATCCTTCACGGTCGTTTATGGGCCGAAAGTTTTGATGGCCTGTAAATGGGCCCAAATGAAGCCAGACCTTTAACAGGCCGGAAATACACCGGGCCGTAATTCGGCCCAATTACTTAGCAGACTATTAACGGGCCAGAAGTGACCATGGGCCGCGTTGATGACAAGTTTAGGACAGGCCGTTGACGGGCCGATTTGACAGAGAATGTTGGGCCTTTAGCTGGGCCGGCCCATTATGGTCGGCAGAATCTTGTGGGCCTTTAGCTGGGCCAACCCATTGTGGTCCGCAAAATCTTGTGGGCCTTTAGCTGGGCCGGCCCATTATGGTCTGCAAAATCGTATGGGTCTTTAGCTGTGCTGGCCCATTATGGTCCGCTAAATTTTGTGGGCCTTTAGCTGGGCCGGCCCATTATGGTCCGCTAAATCTTATGGGCCTTTGGTTGGGCTGGTCCATTTAATCTTTGTGGGCCAGTTTTGAGCCGGTCCATGTGTCAACATATCATAGGCCCATCTCGACCATTGGATGAGTGACACCTGTGCCAACGCGGAGCTGACGCATGGATCCGTCAGCCAATGAGAATTTTACACGTGGAAAATCGGCATTGGTCGTGGCTGTTAACGGGTTATCAGATCCAAAATCCGAGCTGATAGCTTAACGGTGTTCCGTTATGGTGGATGCCACGTGTCGGTCACCCTTGACGAAAGCACTTCTGTGACATGCGATTTATCGTCATGGAAGTGGACACTTCCGTGATGATAATTTTGGCAATGTCATGGAACACTTCTACGACAGCACAGGTATGACTATCTTGATTCTGTCATAAATTTGTCATGGATGTACATGCATGACAGAAAATGCGACCTACTGTGAAAAACACGTATCATCACGGAAGTATATTTTTTTGTAGTGTCTATAGATCTTGATGCCCAATATATAATCAGCTTCACCGAGGTCTTTCATTGAAAAACTCTTATTCAAGTATCCCTTTATGCTATCCAGAAATTCTATATTATTTCCAATCAGCAATATGTCATCCACATATAATATCAGAAATGCTATAGAGCTCCCACTCACTTTCTTGTAAATACAGGCTTCTCCAAAAGTCTGTATAAAACCAAATGCTTTGATCACACTATCAAAGCATTTATTCCAACTCCGAGAAGCTTGCACCAGTCCATAAATGGATCGCTGGAGCTTGCACACTTTGTTAGCTCCCTTTGGATCGACAAAACCTTCTGGTTGCATCATATACAACTCTCTTCCAGAAATCCATCCAGGAATGCCGTTTTTACATCCATTTGCCAAATTTCATAATCATAAAATGCGGCAATTGCTAACATGATTCAGACAGACTTAAGCATCGCTATGGGTGAGAAGATCTCATCGTAGTCAATCCCTTGAACTTGTCGAAAACCTTTCGCAACAAGTCGAGCTTTATAGATAGTAACATTACCGCCAGCGTCAGTCTTCTTCTTGAAGATCCATTTATTCTCAATGACTTGCCAATCATCGGGAAAGTCAACCAAAGTCCATAATTTGTTCTCATACATGGATCCCATCTCAGATTTCATTGCCTCAAGCCATTTTACGGAATCTGGGCTCACCATTGCTTCTTCATAGTTCGTAGGTTTATCATGGTCTAGTAACATAACTTCCAGAACAGGATTACCGTACCACTCTGGTGCGGATCTTACTCTGATTGACCTACGAGGTTCAGTAACAACTTGATTTGAAGTTTCACGATCATCATCATTAACTTCCTCACTAATTGGTGTAGGTGTCGCAGAAACCGGTTTCTGTGATGAACTACTTTCCAATAAGGAAGCAGGTACAGTTACCTCATCAAGTTCTACTTTCCTCCCACTCACTTCTTTCAAGAGAAACTCCTTCTCTAGAAAAATTCTGAATTTAGCCACAAAAGTATTGCCTTCGGATTTGTGATAGAAGGTGTACCCAACTGTCTCTTTTGGGTATCCTATGAAGACACATTTTTCCGATTTGGGTTCGAGCTTATCAGGTTGAAGCTTTTTCACATAAGCATCGCAGACCCAAACTTTAAGAAACGAAAATTTGGTTTCTTGCCAAACCACAGTTTGTAAGGCATCGTCTCAACGGATTTTGATGGTATCCTATTTAACGTAAATGCAGTCGTCTCTAAAGCATAACCCCAAAACGATAGCGGTAAATCAGTAAGAGACATCATAGATCGCACCATATCTAGTAAAGTACGATTACGACGTTCGGACACACCATTACGCTGTGGTGTTCCGGGTGGCGTGAGTTGCGAAACTATTCCACATTTTTTCAAATGAAGACCAAACTCGTTACTCAAATATTCTCCTCCACGATAAGATCGTAGAAACTTTATTTTCTTGTTACGATGATTTTCAATTTCACTTTGAAATTCTTTGAACTTTTCAAATGTTTCAGACTTATGTTTCATTAAGTAGATATACCCATATCTGCTTAAATCATATGTGAAGGTGAGAAAATAACGATACCCGCCGCGAGCCTCAATATTCATCAGACCACACACATCTGTATGTATGATTTCCAACAAATCTGTTGCTCGCTCCATAGTTCCAGAGAACGGCGTTTTAGTCATCTTGCCCATGAGGCACGGTTCGCAAGTACCAAGTGATTCATAATCAAGTGGTTCCAAAAGTCCATCAGTATGGAGTTTCTTCATGCGCTTTATACCGATATGACCTAAACGGCAGTGCCACAAATAAGTTGCACTATCATTATCAACTCTGCATCTTTTGGCTTCAATATTATGAATATGTCTATCACTACTATCGAGATTCAATAAGAATAGACCACTATTCAAGGGTGCATGACCATAAAAGATATTACTCGTATAAATAGAACAACCATTATTCTCTGATTTAAATGAATAACCGTCTCACATCAAACAAGATCCAGATATAATGTTCATGCTCAACGCTGGCACCAAATAACAATTATTCAGGTCTAAAACTAATCCCGAAGGTAGATGTAGAGGTAGCGTGCCGACTGCGATCACATCGACTTTGGAACCATTTCCCACGCGCATCGTCACCTCGTCCTTAGCCAATCTTCTCTTAATCCGTAGCCCCTGTTTTGAGTTGCAAATATTAGCAACAGAACCAGTATCAAATACCCAGGTGCTACTGCGAGCATTAGTAAGGTACACATCAATAACATGTATATCACATATACCTTTGTTCACCTTGCCATCCTTCTTATCCGCCAAATACTTGGGGCAGTTCTGCTTCCAGTGACCAGTCTTCTTGCAGTAGAAGCACCCAGTCTCAGGCTTAGGTCCAGACTTGGGTTTCTTCTCATGAGAAGCAACTTGTTTGCCGTTCTTCTTGAAGTTCCCCTTCTTCTTCCCTTTGCCCTTTTTCTTGAAACTGGTGGTCTTATTGACCATCAACACTTGATGCTCCTTCTTGATTTCTACCTCCGCATCCTTTAGCATTGCGAAGAGCTCGAGAATCGTCTTATCCATCCTTTGCATGTTATAGTTCATCACGAAGCTCTTGTAGCTTGGTGGCAGTGATTGAAGAATTCTGTCAATGACGCTATCATCCGGAAGATTAACTCCCAGTTGAATCAAGTGATTGTAGTACCTAGACATTCTGAGTATATGCTCACTGACAGAACTATTCCCCTCCATCTTGCAGCTGTAGAACTTATTGGAGACTTCATATCTCTCAATCCGGGCATTTGCTTGAAATATTAACTTCAACTCCTGGAACATCTCATATGCTCCATGACGTTCAAAACGTCGTTGAAGTCCCAGTTCTAAGCCGTAAAGCATGGCACACTGAACTATCGAGTAGTCATCAACATGCGACTGCTAGGCATTCACAATGTCTGCAGTTGCTGGTGCAGGTGGTACACCTAGCGGTGCTTCCAGGATGTAATTCTTTCGTGCAGCAATGAGGATAATCCTCAAGTTACGGACCCAGTCCGTGTAATTGCTACCATCATCTTTCAAATTTTCTTTCTCAAGGAACGCATTAAAATTCAACGGAACAACAACACGGGCCATCTATCTACAATTAACATAGACAAGCAAGATACTATCAGGTACTAAGTTCATGATAAGTTTAAGTTCAATTAATCATATTACTTAAGAATTCCCACTTATATAGACATCCCTCTAATCCTCTAAGTGATCACGTGATCCATATCAACTAAACCATGTCCGATCATCACGTGAGATGGAGTAGTTTCAATGGTGAACATCACTATGTTGATCATATCTACTATATGATTCACGCTTGACCTTTCAGTCTCAGTGTTCCGAGGCCATATCTGCATATGCTAGGCTCTTCATGTTTAACCCGAGTATTCTGCATGTGCAAAACTGGCTTGCACCCGTTGTATTTGAACGTAGAGCCTATCACACCCGATCATCACGTGGTGTCTCAGCACGAAGAACTTTTGCAATGGTGCATACTCAGGGAGAACACTTATACCTTGATAATTTAGTGAGTGATCATCGTATAATGCTACCTTCAACCAAAGCAAGATAAGATGCATAAAAGATAAACATCACATGCAATCAATATAAGTGATATGATATGGCCATCATCATCTTGTGCTTGTGATCTCCATCTCCGAAGCACCGTCATGATCACCATCGTCACCGGCGCGACACCTTGATCTCCATCGTAGCATCGTTGTCGTCTCGCCAACTTATGCTTCTACAACTATCGCTACCGCTTAGTGATAAAGTAAAGCATTACAGGGCGATTGCATTGCATACAATAAAGCGACAACCATATGGCTCCTACCAGTTGCCGATAACTCGTTTACAAAACATGATCATCTCATACAATAAAATATAGCATCATGCCTTGACCATATCACATCACAACATGCCCTGCAAAAACAAGTTAGACATCCTCTACTTTGTTGTTGCAAGTTTTACGTGGCTGCTACGGGCTGAGCAAGAACCATTCTTACCTACGCATCAAAACCACAACGATAGTTCGTCAAGTTAGTGATGTTTTAACCTTCTCAAGGACCGGGCGTAGCCACACTTGGTTCAACTAAAGTTGGAGAAACTGACACCCGCCAGCCACCTGTGTGCAAAACACGTCGGTAGAACCAGTCTCGCGTAAGCGTACGCGTAATGTCGGTCCGGGTCACTTCATCCAACAATACCGCCGAACCAAAGTATGACATGCTGGTAAGCAGTATGACTTGTATCGCCCACAACTCACTTGTGTTCTACTCGTGCATATGACATCTACGCATAAAACCTGGCTCGGATGCCACTATTGGGGAACGTAGTAATTTCAAAAAAATTCCTACGCACACGCAAGATCATGGTGATGCATAGCAACGAGAGGGGAGAGTGTTGTCCATGTACCCTCGTAGACCGAAAGCGGAAGCGTTAGCACAACGCGGTTGTTGTAGTCGTACGTCTTCACGATCCGACCGGTCAAGTACCGAACGCACGAAACCTCTGAGTTCAGCACACGTTCAGCCCGATGACATCCCTCGAACTCCGTTCCAGCCAAGTGTTGAGGGAGAGCTTCGTCAGCACGACGGCATGGTGACGATGATGATGTTCTACCGACACAGGGCTTCGCCTAAGCACCGCTACGATATTATCGAGGTGGACTATGGTGGAGGGGGGCACCGCACATGGCTAAAAGATCAATGATCAATTGTTGTCTCTATGGGGTGCCCCCTGCCCCCATATATAAAGGAGCAAGGGGGGAGAGGCGGCCGGCCAGGAGAGGGGCGCGCTAGGAGGAGTCCTACTCCCACCGGGAGTAGGACTCCCTCCCTTCCTTGTTGGATTAGGAGAAGGGGGAAGGAGGAGGAGGAGAAGAAGGAAAGGGGGCGCCGCCCCCCTCCTTGTCCAATTCGTACTAGAGGGGGAGGGGGCGCGCGGCCTGCCCTGGCCGCCTCTCCTCTTCTCCACTAAGTCCCATGTAGGCCAATTAAACCCCTGGGAGGGTTCCGGTAACCCCCGGTACTCCGGTATATATCCGATAACCCCCGGAACCATCCCGATGTCTGAATATAGTCGTCCAATATATCAATCTTCATGTCTCGACCATTTCGAGACTCCTCGTCATGTCCGTGATCACATCCGGGACTCTGAACTACCTTCGGTACATCAAAACATATAAACTCATTATATAACTGTCATCGAAACTTTAAGCATCCGGACCCTACGGGTTCGAGAACTATGTAGACATGACCGAGACATGTCTCCGGTCAATAACCAATAGCGGAACCTGGATCCTCATATTGGCTCCCACATATTCTACGAAGATCTTTATCGGTCAAACCGCATAACAACATATGTTGTTCCCATTGTCATCGGTATGTTACTTGCCCGAGATTTTTTTTGACACCTGAAACAGTAGGAGAGTCTCCTACTGTGTAATTAAATTAAAGAAAGAGTGAATTTATGATTTTGTACATGCCAGCCCCTTTAGGGATGGGGGGGAGGAGAAGATCAAATAGTAGCTATAAAGGAAGTGAGAAATGAGGTGTGTTTTTCTCCAACCCTATGAGTTAGGAGAGAGAGGTCCTCTTTTAGCCTTGATATCCAGGATGTTTTCGTGGGTGTTATTCTTCTAAAAACCTATCGTTCCTTACAGATGCTCCATGTAGCTTGTAGGAATATTGCCATGAACATTGGCTTATTCCATGCATCTTTGGCTATGCTTATCCAATCCAATCGTGAACCTTGAGCGCTCCAACTTATGGCAATATCAGACCAGCAGTCTTTGCTGAAGGCACAATCGAAAAACAGATGTTCAAGCGTTTCTTCCACGTTGGAATCGCAGAGGGGGCAAGTATAGTCATTGCCAATGTTGTAATGTCTTCGCTTCAGCATGTTTCTGGTGTTGAGTCTGTCGGACAGGAGAAGCCACCCAAAGACCTTTATTTTCATTGTAACCTTAGACTTCCAATGCCAGGTATAAGCTTGATGGGCTCGGACCTCCCTGAAGTAAAAGTTATAATATTTGTTGGCCGAGAATGTCTGGGTCGTCCAAGTGCAGATCCAGCTATCATTCCCCGAGAGGCTATCATTTAGTTGGATATCACGTACGATACTCTGAAGATCTCTAGTCTCTGCATGCGCCTGAACCGAGAGCGGCAAATGAAACGTTTCGTGTAAAGTTGTGGCACCCAAGAAATCTCTAACGGAAATATCCTCCTGTGAGGCGAAAGAGAAAGCCCGTGGATGTGTCTCTGCCAGTATACCATCCGTCCAATGATCTTTCCAAAAGAGTATGTCCTTCCCCGTGTGGACTTGGGCTTTGGTAATCCCTCGGTAGATGGGCATTAGTCTCATGACATCCCGCCACCAAAAGGATCCGCACGGGTCAGCTGCATGGGGGATCTTGTTGCTAAAATACGTGTTCCATATCAGATCCACCCAAGGCAAGTCCCATCTGTTATAGAATTTGTGAAGGTATTTTAACAGGAGTGCATCGCTTTGTACTTTGAGGTTAATGACTCTGAGGCCGCCCGAAACCTTGGGTTGGCAGACCATGTCCCAAGCCGCTAGAGAGTTACAAGAATCAACATTCTCCGTTTTTTGGTCCATAAGCATTTGCGTCTGATTTTATCCAAAAGTTCAATAATGCTTGCTGGCAACTTGAGAGTACAAAGAGCAAAGATGATTAGGGAGGTGATGACCGAGTTGAGAAGTGACAATTTTCCCCCATAGGAGATCATGTTGAGGGTAGCCGAAAGCCTGTGTTCCACCCGACAGACAAGGGGGAAAAGATCTAGCATAGTTGGCTTGGTTGTCCCCATAGGCAAGCCGAGGTATGTGAAGGGCATTTTGCCCACCACACACCCGAAGATGGTTGCAATGTAGTTGTACGTGTCTCAATTGGTATCAAAGTTGACTTGTGGAAGTTTATTTTGAGGCCAATAGATGTTGCATAGTCCAAGAGAATGTCTTTGATGATCACTGCTTGCGTTGTGCATGCTGGCATGGCTAGGATAGTATCGTCTGCGTATTGAATGACTGGGTAATCCATTTGATTGGTCGAGGGGAATGGTAGTTGGATTGCTCCTCTAGTGTAGGCGTCATTAATTGCTGCTTGTAAGAGATCAGCTGCCAATAAAAACACCAGAGGAGAAAATGGATCACCTTGTCGGACCCTGCATTTACAATGGAACTGTCGGCCAGGTACACCGTTTAAGAGAACCACTGATTTACCAGACCCAAAAATGCATTGTACCTAGCCAAGCCATTTGTCATTGAAGCCCATATTCTTCATTATTGTCAACATGGCAGCATGATCAATAGTGTCGAACGCCTTGGCAAAATCAAGCTTGAGCAACACAATTTCTTTCTTAGAGGCCTGGCATTGGTAAATGTATTAAAATGCCCAAGCAAGGCAATCTTGGATAGTGCGTCCTTTGAGGAATCCATATTGGTTTCGATGAATAATACGCAGAATCACTCTTTGTAGGTGGCTGGCAAGTATCTTGGTTATGACTTTAAGGCAGCAATTTAATAAAGTGATCGGTCTATAATCATTGACTGAAGATGGGGCATTATTTTTGGGTATCAAAGTGATAAAACCATCATTAATGCTTTCAAGATTGAGATTGCCATCAAAAAATTGGTTGCAGAGCTTATAGAAGTCATGTTTGATAATGTGCCAACAAGATTTCAGAAACGCACCATTGAAGCCATCCGGGCCAGGTGCACGATCGGCTGGCATGACCTTAATAACACTGTCAATCTCGTCAGTGGTGAATGGAACAGTAAGCTCATCTAACCCGTCCACCTTTTTCATAATTCTATCCAGGTCGAATTTCATATCATGATGTGACGTCGAACCCAATCTTTGCTTGAATGTGTTAAATATGAGTGCCTCTTTTCCAGCATGATCCTCCACGATGATGCCCGTATCATTGGTTAGGGAGGCAATGTTGTTAATTCTCATCCGTTCCGAAGCCATTGCTTGAAAGAATTTTGAATTCTCATCTCCGAATTTAACCCAACGTATAGTGCAACGTTTTTTCCAATATTGCTGTTGATAGGATAGGAGGCAGAGAATATGTGACTTGAGAATCCTCCTCAAGTTTGCTTCTGGTAATGAGAGTGTGCGTTTGTTTTCCAACTCATCTAGTTCAAAAAGTGCCTTATTATAGTTTTCAATGGCAATCGAAAGTCTAGAAATCCCTTTGCTCCAAGCCTTAAGAGCATGTCTAAGAGCCTTTAGTTTTCTGCAAAGAACCGTGGCCATATTATCAGACCGAATTGGCCTGTCCCAAACTTGCTGAACAATCTCATGAAATCCATGATGCTGAACCCAATAAGATTCAAAACGGAACACCTTTAATCATGGGATGGAGGTCTCAATATTTACAACACAAGGTATGTGATCCGAAACTGGTCTCCCTAGAGGTTTAACCATGGTCTTGAGAAAGGAATTGGTCCAATTTGCACTAGTAAAGAACCAATCAAGTTGCTCTAAGAGGGGGTCGGTTTGCATGTTGCTCCAGGTGAACGATCGACCCTTAATAGGTAATTCAATGAGGGCTTGTGAGCGGATGAAATCATTAAAGGTTATCATGTCATTAAGATTACCACTTGGTTTATTGCGGTTGTCCGGGCTTCTGATGAAATTAAAGTCTCCAACTAACAGCCAATCTGGGGCTTCATTGTTGTCGGAGATCGTAGCAGATGAGGTAGAGGGCACCGTCCTTGGCTTGACCTTGGACTTTGTAGTTGACGTGTCCGCAAGAGAAGGCACTTTGAAACCATCATATTTGTTCAAGCGAGCACTCCTGTGTAGCACAATGGCACACTCTGGAGCCACATTCTTTCCACGACGCCCAGCTGAAGCATAACGAGACGGAACAGACAAGTCCGCAGTTTGTGGCAGAGCAAGGTCTGCCAGACCCTCATCAGACGGCACTGAAGGACCCGAAATGGCAGAGCTGGGTGAATTCTGAAGCACAAGTCCTAAACCCACAGATTCAGAAGTTGGCGCCACAGGGATAATGCTTGAGGCCATTTCTAGCCTGGGCACATCAGTAACAGCAGTATCCTGGTCTTGGAGCAACCAAGCCGACAGATCAGTCAAGAGGTTAGTGCTGGAGACCGAGGAAGCAAGATGAGTGGTCATGGAAGCTTGGGACACCACAAAAGATCCACTCTCTTCAGAGAGAACTACTCTGACATCAATGCTATTGTTTTTAAAACCAAGTCTAGTGCTCCAAGGGCCATAACTAGCAATGATTGGCATTATAGCTGCTGTGAGGAAGGTGTTGATTCTGACAAAAGGAATTCCAGGATTCAGCAGGATGGAGGAGACAATATCTCCCTGGGACGTCATCTCAATATGCAAGCCCTTCGAGGAGAGGGAGAGGTCAATTGCCAAAGAGTTGACACTGGTTGGTACAGCAACAACATTGTAATTTTCTGCAGCAGTCAAAGCAGGTACATTCAGCGAGTTATCTCCAGTAGCCATAACAGGGGCAATAGCAGAGCTAGATCCAGACATCATGGAGTGAAGAACATTTGCTGGCACAATAACAAAACTGTCAGACAGAGTGGCACTTGAGTCAGAGCTAGTATAGGCAGAGATAGAATCATTCCAAGCCATTCCAGGGCTATCCTGAAGATTGTTGATAGGCAGCACCCCGTCTTGCACCTGTAGCCCTTCTGCAACAAGCCACTCCTGAAAGTTGTACAGAGCCGGTGGAGCTTGAGGAGGAGAAGGAGGCCATTCCCCCCAGTTAACTTGAACATCCTGCTGCCCATCAGCACTAGCGTTCTGTGCCATCCAGTTATGCAGTTGGGCTTGGTAAAGTTGTTCGGCAGTGAGACCCTGTCCATACAGGGGGTGAGGAATACCATCCTTCGGTGGTGGATCCTCTCCAGCCGGCGGGACCTCGGGCAACTGAGCATTCCAGTCACTGCTTCTTAGCATTGTAACACAAACAGTCCAGCTATGCCTCTCTCCACCCATCTGACGCATAAAAAAGCTCTTTGGCACTAAACGCAAGCTAATCACACAGCATCTGATCAGCACAATCTTTCTGTCCGCTCGCGAGCTATGCCAGGTAATCAACTCCCCAAACTTATCAACAGACTTATGAATGTAGTGAGAGGTCTGATAGTCATGAGGAAAACCAACATATAAAATCCAAATCTGAGGCCCGTAACTAGTCATGCGCATGTTAATAGCAGCATCATGCGGGACAAAAGAAACTACTGTGTTCATGTTTTCCTCATCCTCATCAAGCTCAAAAGTTGTGCCCACAACAGCATCTCTAACCACAGAATCCACAAACCCAAAAATGCCAATGCCAAGCGGATAGTCATCTACCTCAGTTGGAAAGAAATTGGACTCGTGAAGCAGGCCCTCTATGGTGTGGCGCAGATCTGCCTTGCGGTGAAACGGGACGAACCTGTTAACCTCAGCAATGGCAAGGAAGTCGTGCCACAGCGGCGGGTTGGGGCCGATCACCATGTCATCGCGCACCTTCCGATCAGCGGGACCAGTCAATTGCCCGAGATTCGATCATCGGTATCTCAATACCTAGTTCAATCTCGTTACCGGCAAGTCTCTTTACTTGTTCCGTAATACATCATCCCGCAGCTAACTCATTAGTTGCAATGCTTGCAAGGCTTAAGTGATGTGCATTACAGAGTGGGCCCAGAGATACCTCTCCGACAATCGGAGTGACAAATCCTAATCTCGAAATACGCCAACCCAACAAGTACCTTTGGAGACACCTGTAGAGCACCTTTATAATCACCCAATTACATTGTGACGTTTGGTAGCACACAAAGTGTTCCTCCAGTAAACGGGAGTTGCATAATCTCATAGTCATAGGAACATGTATAAGTCATGAAGAAAGCAATAGCAACATACTAAACGATCTAGTGCTAAGCTAAGGAATGGGTCAAGTCAATCACATCATTCTCCTAATGATGTGATCGCGTTAATCAAATGACAATTCATGTCAATGGATAGGAAACATAACCATCTTTGATCAACGAGCTAGTCAAGTAGAGGCATACTAGTGACACTCTGTTTGTCTATGTATTCACACAAGTATTATGTTTCCGGTTAATACAATTCTAGCATGAATAATAAACATTTATCATGATATAAGGAAATAAATAATAACTTTATTATTGCCTCTAGGGAATATTTCCTTCACGATGTCCAAACATAGGCTTCCAATATATCAGTCTTTATGTCTTGACCATTTCTAGACTCCTCGTCATGTCCGTGATCATATCCGGGACTCCGAACTACCTTCGGTACATCAAAACACATATACTCATAATACTGATCGTCACCGAATGTTAAGCGTGCACACCCTACGGGTTCGAGAACTATGTAGACATGACCGAGACTCATCTCCGGTCAATAACCAATAGCGGAACTTGGATGCTCATATATTTGTTCCTACATATTCTACGAAGATCTTTATCGGTCAAACCGCATAACAACATACGTTGTTCCCTTTGTCATCGGTATGTTACTTGCCCGAGATTCGATCGTCGGTATCTCAATACCAAGTTCAATCTCGTTACCGGCAAGTCTCTTTACTCGTTCCGTAATGCTACATCCCGTAACTAACTCATTAGTCACATTGGTTGCAAGGCTTATAGTGATGTGCATTACCGAGAGGGCCCAGAGATACCTCTTCGATACACGGAGTGAAAAATCCTAATCTCGATCTATGCCAACTCAACAAACACCATCGGAGACACCTATAGAGCATCATTATAATCACCCAGTTACGTTGTGACATTTGATAGCACACTAAGTGCTCGTCCGGTATTCGGGAGTTGCATAATGTCATAGTGATAGGAACATGTGTAACTTATGGAGAAAGCAATAGCAATAAACTAAACGATCAAAGTGCTAAGCAAATGGATGGGTCAAGTCAATCACATCATTCTCTAATGATGTGATCCCGTTCATCAAATGACAACGCATGTCTATGGCTAGGAAACTTAACCATCTTTGATTAATGATACGTCTCCAACGTATCTATAATTTTTTATTGTTCCATGTTATTATATTATCAACCTATTAACCTCCAGCCTAGTGCCAGTTTCTATTTTTTCGTTGACTTTGAGTATCGTAGAAAAGGAAAACCAAATGGAGTCCAATTGACCTGAAACTTCACGGAGATCATTTTTGGACTAGAAGAAGCCCATAGAGTACCGGAGCTGGGCCAGAAGAGTCCCGAGGCCACCACGAGGGTGGGGGGCGCGCCCTACCCCCTGGGCGCGCCCCTTTACCTCATGGGCCCCTCGTTGCTCCCCTGACCGACTTCTTTCGCCTATATATATCCATATACCCTAAAAACATCCAAGAGCAGAATAGATCGGGACTTCCACCGCCAGAAGCCTCCGTAGCCACCGAAAACCAATCTAGACCCGTTCTGGCACCCTACCGGAGGGGGGAATCCCTCTCCGGTGGCCATCTTCATCATCCCGGTGCTCTCCATGACGAGGAGGGATTAGTTCTCCCTCGGGGCTGAGGGTATGTACCAGTAGCTATGTGTTTGATCTCTCTCTCTCTCTCTCTCTCGTGTTCTTGAGGTGATACAATTTGATGTATCGCGAGCTTTGCTATTATAGTTGGATGTTATGATGTTTCTCCCCCTCTACTCTCTTGTGATGAACTGAGTTTTCCCTTTGAAGTTGTCTTATCGGATTGAGTCTTTAAGGATTTGAGAACTCTTCATGTATGTCTTGCACGTGCTTATCTGTGGTGACAATGCGATATCATGTGATCCACTTGATGTATGTTTTGGTGATCAACTTGCGAGTTCCGTGACCTCGTGAACTTATGCATAGGGGTTGGCACACATTTTCATCTTGACTCTCTGATAGAAACTTTGGGGCACTCTTTGAAGTTCTTTGTGTTGGTTGAATAGACGAATCTAGGATTGTGTGATGCATATCGTATAATCATACTCACGGATACTTGAGGTGACATTGGAGTATCTAGGTGATAATAGGGTTTTGGTTGATTTGTGTCTTAAGTTGTTATTCTAGTACGAACTCTATGATAGATTGAACGGAAAGAATAGCTTCGTGTTATTTTACTACGGACTCTTGAATAGATCGATCAGAAAGGATAACTTTGAGGTGGTTTTGTACCCTACCATAATCTCTTCATTTGTTCTCCGCTATTAGTGACTTTGGAGTGACTCTTTATTGCATGTTGAGGGATAGTTATATGATCCAATTATGTTATTATTGTTGAGAGGACTTGCACTAGTGAAGGTATGAACCCTAGGCCTTGTTTCAACGCATTGCAATATCGTTTGTGCTCACTTTTATCATTTGCTACCTTGTTGTTTTTATATTTTTAGATTACAAAAACCATTATCTACTATCCATATTGCACTTGTATCACCATCTATTCGCCGAACTAGTGCACCTATACAATTTACCATTGTATTGGGTGTGTTGGGGACACAAGAGACTCTTTGTTATTTGGTTGCAGGGTTGCTTGAGAGAGACCATCTTCATCCTACGCCTCCCACGGATTGATAAACCTTAGGTCATCCACTTGAGGGAAATTTGCTACTATCCTACAAACCTCTGCACTTGGAGGCCCAACAACGTCTACAAGAAGAAGGTTGTGTAGTAGACATCAAGCTCTTTTCTGGCGCCGTTGCCGGGGAGGTTAGAGCTTGAAGGTATATCTTTAGATCTTGCAATCGAATCTTTTTGTTTCTTGTTTTAGCACTAGTTTAGTTTATAAAATAAAACTAAAACAAAATATGGAATTGAGTTTGCCTCACACGCTTCATCTTTTTAATATCTTTCGTGAGAATGATGGAATGGAAAATTGTGCTCATGTGCTAGAAGAAGAAGTCCACAAAATGTTTGGCACTAAATCTTTGAACGACGAGCATGATTGCAATGTTGTTAGTATGAACTCCTTGAATATCCATAGTACTAATGATGATTGCACTAGTCATAATGAAAATGTCTCTTATAAGCATGTCAATTTTTGTGGAGTGCATAGAGTATGCAAGTACATACCAAACAGGGGATAGATTCTGCAAGAGGCATAACTATTTGGAAACTAAATGGTTGCAAGAAAGGCTAGATGTTTGTGCTGAAAATTTAAACTTTCTTAGCCATGCTTGTGAACTTTGCAATAAACATGGTCATTTAAATATCAAATGCAAATTGTTTCATGATCGAATCATGTCCAAAAATTGTGATGACTTGATTTCCCTTGCACATCATAATGAACTAAGTTTGCTTTTGGGTTATGAAGAAATGAAACATCAAACTAAGCATATTCCAGAATATAACCTTGAGAAATTCCTCGATATTGATCTAGAAGAAATTTATATGTATTGTGCGGTGAATTGCATTGAAAATTCTTATATTGCCAATTACATAAAGAAAAGAAAACAAATAGACGATGAAGAGAATACTAATGAAAGGGAAGAGACTTCCCTATATTCTCCTATTATTTCTTATGATGAATCAGGTAACGATGAGGAGCCTTCTATTCAACCAATCTCCTCAATAAGGAGCACCAAAAAGAGGATTGAACCCACACATAATGTGAAGAAGAAAAAGAAAAGACGGAGAAGTAAAGGTAAAGAGGTATCCCTCTCAAATGATGTTGCTCCTATTACTAATTGTGATGATGATTGTTATACTATTGGTGCTATCCATACTATCAATGATGAGAGTGATTATGCTTATGATATGAAAAGGCCCAAGCTTGAGGATGCTATGTTTGATGAGAATGACATGTTTGAGAATGTATTTGCTGCAATTAATGTTTGTCCCAATGTAGCGACCAGACCTCAAACGGTCAAGTCTCCGTGCTTCAGTGTCATCCCTGGATCGGTAAAGCTGACACACACAGTACTCGAAGGATTTATAACAGAGTAGCAATCACACACTTATTACATCAAATGTCTCCAAAGAGAACTCATTACAATAACATGGCTTAAGGCCATCTAATGCGCAGCGGAAGGCTTGGAAGATAAGTGAGTCCATCAACTCCAACGGCATAGCTGAGCTGCACGGCAACGACCTAATGAACCTTACTCCTCGTCTGAAAAGTCTGCAACATAATACGTTGCAGCCCGAGAGCGGGTCAGCACATGGAATATGCTAGCAAAGTAACACAGTAGAGCAAGAACAGAATAATGCTATCACTACACGCATATTTGGCTGGTGGAAAGCTCTATGGTTATAGTTTTTGCGAAAAGCCAATTTTTCCCTACAACAAAGGAATAGATTTTAATTTAACTATCATGGTAGTTGAACAACATTGAGAAGGTAACCCCAACTCAATCCCAATTAAAGTATTTAACAACCCAACAAATTGAATTAAGAGTGATGAGATACATGTGATAACCCAAGTACTAGACACTCAAGATTGTCCATAACCGGGGACACGGCTAACCATGATTAGATTGTACACTCTGTAGAGGTTTGCGCACTTCTCCCCACAAGACTCGATCGCCTCCGTTAGATTTCTCGCACTGCATGGTGTTTGAGAAATGGATGACCGAGACACAGTCTTTCAGAAACATTAACTCTTTACTCCGGGTAGACCATACCAAACCTACAAAACCCACTACCTGCTGATCTACCTCTTCAAGAGCTTCACGTAACTTACTCAGCTATGGTAGAGCCCATAATAGCTTGTGGCTGCACACGGAAGTTTCTAGCATGAATCATCTCAATTCCCTTTGAGCCTGGATAGCGGTCCATAGGAAGATCACACGGGTACCCTGGGATTTCCAAAAAAACAGACAACACTGGATTCCCTAGGTGCCTTAATCCACCTAGATGTGTATTCAAGTTGCCACCTTAAGTTGAACCATTAATTAACAATCTCACATCTGTTATGGATTTCACTCAAACCCAAACCACGTCTACGAGCATAGCATAGCAATAAGCAACACGCAGAAGTAACTCCCAAGGGTTTGATAGTAACAGGGCAATAGGTTCTACCTCAACAACTACTTCCCATCCCACAAGTTAATGACATCCTAATCATGCAATGTTTGAGGATTGGAACTAATGCATAAAAACTAGGTATGAAAAGAGTATGATCAATGTGTTACTTGCCTTGCTGACGATCCGCGAAACTTAGAGACTCGTAGTAACACGCTTCGCACTCCGGGTGTTCTATCGCAAGCAAACAATAACATACATAAGCAACAAGAAAATATGCACAAGCAAAACTCAAATAAGAGAGGTTGACCAGAAAGTTCAACTTAAGAACTCCGGTTAGCAAAAAGAATCAAATCAAACAGAGCAACGAAACTCAAACGGCGAAAGAAACAAAATCCGTTTACTAATATGGACCTAGGTCAAATTTTACAGCAGCAAAAACTTGTGCAAGTTGGCTAAACAGAAAGAGGGTCTCGAGACGAAGATCTAGGCGCTTGAATCGCCTGATTCCGACTAACGAGCGAAAAGATAAACAGAAACTAAGATCGGATCAGAAATCATGATTGAAAATAATCGCGGATAAATCCGACAAAAAGAAAACTGACGAACAGACTAACGAACGAGCGTTCGTTAACTGTAACTAATGGGAAAAAATCCATTCGTTATGACGAACGTACGGACAAACGTCTGCTAAAAAGAAGAATCGAGAAAAACCAGCGAACCGATATAAAAAAGAACTAGGGTTTCTAAAAAAACCGAACGGTTCTTCAAAAAAACCGGCGGCTCGGGATCCGGCGCGGTACCTCCGGCGAGGGGCTCCGGTGAGGCAGGGTTGGGCGGCGGGGCGGAGGGGCTCGGCGGCGCGGGCGGCAGCGAGGCGCGGCGGCGGCAGGCGCGGGCGGCGGCGGCGGCTATGGAGCCACGGTGGTGTGATGGGGGGGGTGGTGCGTATAAATAGGAGGGGGCGACTTGGAGGAGGGGGCAAGGTGCGGCGGAGGCGGAGTCCGACTCGCGGGGCGGCGCTCGCGCGCGGGGAGGCGGCGGCGGCGACTTGGGCCGGCGGCCCGGCTGGGTTCGGCCCAGTCGGCGCGGGGAGTTTTTTTAAACAATTTCGTCGACAGAAATAAAATCCTAGAAAATAAAATAAATAATCGAAAAATGCCAAAACAAATTTTCACCGTCTAAATAAAATATTTAGAACAAGATGAACATTTTCTTGGCCCTAAAATGCAATTTTGAAAACGTGCAATTTTTCTAATGCAAATAAAATCCAAATAAAATCGAATAAAATCAAATAAATGATTTTTAATATTTTTCCTCCAATATTTCAATTATTTTGGAGAAGTCATATTATCTCCTCTCATATATTTTTAAATGTGAAATATTTTTCGGAGAGAAAATAATTAAAATCAAAATCCTCGTTTCATTACTTGATAAAAATCAAATATGAAAACCGGGAAATCCCCAACTCTCTCCGAGGGTCCTTGAGTTGCTTAGGATTTCGAGGATTGCGGAACGGAAATGCAATAAAATATGATATGTATGGATGACCTATGTATAACATTCCAAATTGAAAATTTGGGATGTTACAAACCTACCCCCCTTAAGATGAATCTCGCCCTCGAGATTCGGGTTGGCTAGAAAATAGGTGCGGGTGGTCTTTGCGGAGATCATCCTCTCGTTCCCGGGTGGCTTCATCCTCGGTATAGTGGCTCCGATCCACTGAACTTTGCAAAACTTGATAACCTTGCTGTGGGTGACTCGGCTGGCAAACTCAAGAATCTTAACTGGCTTCTCCTCATAAGTCAAATCACTATCCAACTGAATCACCTCCAAGGGTATTGTATCTCTTAACGGTATATCGGCCATCTCAGCATGACACTTCTTCAATTGTGAAACGTGAAACACATCGTGAACTCCTGACAATCCCTCAGGTAGCTCCAACTTGTAGGCAACTTCTCCCATCCGTTCCAAAACACGATATGGTCCTACAAATCTCGGGGCTAACTTTCCTTTAACTCCAAAACGTTTCACTCCTCGCAAGGGTGATACTCGCAAATATACTCTATCTCCAATTTCATAGGTGACCTCCTTGCGTTTTGAATCTGCGTAACTCTTCTGCCTGGACTGAGCAATCTTCAGTCTATCATGAATCAGTTTAACCTTCTCCTCAGACTCCTTGATCAAGTCTGGTCCAAACAACTGTCGGTCTCCTACCTCATCCCACATCAACAGTGGTCTGCACCTGCGTCCATACAGGGCTTCAAAAGGTGCCATCTTTAAACTGGCTTGGTAGCTATTGTTGTATGAGAACTCTGCGTAAGGCAAGTTGTCATCCCAACTAGATCCATAATCTAGTGCACAGGCTCTCAACATATCTTCCAGTATCTGGTTGACTCTCTCGGTCTGTCCATCCGTCTACGGGTGGAATGTTGTACTGAACTCCAATCTCATACCCAAAGTCTGGTGCAACTGATGCCAAAACTTTGAAGTAAACCGTGTTCCTCTATCTGATAGATGGTCCTCGGAACTCCATGCAGACATACGATCCTGGACATATATATCTTGGCCAACTTCGCACTTGTATAGGTGGTTTTCACTGGGATAAAGTGAGCCACTTTGGTCAAGCGATCAACTACTACCCATATGGAGTCATATCCTGATTTGGTCCTGGGTAATCTGATGATAAAGTCCATGCCAAGTTTATCCCATTTCCATTAGGGTATCGACATAGGCTGTAACAATCCTGCTGGCTTTTGATGCTCTGCCTTCACTCTCTGACAAACATCACATACGGCTACATACTCAGCAATATCCTTCTTCATACCAGTCCACCAGAAACGTTCCTTCAAATCCAAATACATCTTGGTGTTTCCGGGGTGTATCGAGTATGGTGAGTCATGAGCTTCCTGAAGTATCAACTTCCTGATCTCTGGGTTATTGGGCACATAAACTCGGTCCTCAAACCATAAGGTATCGTGCTCATCCTCACGAAAACCTTTGGCCTTTCCTTTGCTCATCTTCTCCTTTATCTCGGCAATCTCTTTGTCATCCTTCTGAGCTTCTCGAATCTTGCCCAACAATGTAGACTGAACCTCCATTGTTGCAACGAAACCTCTTGGAATAATCTCCAATCGAAGTTCCATGATATCCTCTTCTAACTCCTTTGGCAATCCCTTACTTTCAAGGATATTGGCATAACTCTTCCGGCTCAAAGCGTCTGCTACGACATTGGCCTTTCCTGGATGATAGTGTAGCTTCATGTCGTAATCCTTTATAAGCTCCATCCATCTCCTCTGCCTAAGGTTCAGCTCCTGTGTGAAAATGTACTTCAAACTCTTATGATCCGTGAACACATCAAAACGGTTTCCAATAAGTTAATGTCTCCAAGTCTTCAACACATGCACTACGGCTGCTAGCTCCAAATCATGCGTGGCATAGTTCAACTCATGAGGTTTTAGTTGTCGTGAGGCGTACGAAACAACTCTTCCGTCCTGCATAAGCACACATCCAAGTCTTAAGCGAGATGCGTTGCAATACACTTGGAAATCCTTATGTATATCTGGCAGTGGTAGCACTGGGGCTGTAGTCAAACGTTTCTTCAACTCCTGGAAACTTGCCTCGCAATCTTTTGTCCATTTAAACTTAGTGTCCTTCAATAGTTTAGTCATTGGCTTCTCAATCTTGGAAAAGTTCTCAATGAATCTCCGGTAGTATCCTGCGAGTCCAAGGAAACTGCGGATCTCGCTAACTGAAGTGGGTGCCAACCATTCAGTGACTGACTGAACCTTGCTGGGGTCTACTGCTATTCCTTCCCCTAATATAACATGTCCAAGGAATCCGACTTCCTTCAACCAAAATTCGCATTTGCTAAACTTAGCATACAACTGGTGTTCCCTGAGTTTCTCGAGAACTAACCGCAAATGCTCCTTGTGCTCCTCTTCATTTTTCGAGTATACCATAATATCGTCAATGAACACCACAACAGACTTGTCCAAATATTCCATGAACACCTTGTTCATCATGCTCATGAAATAGGCAGGGGCATTAGTCAGTCCAAATGACATGATTGTATACTCGTATGATCCATACCGTGGGGTGAACGCTGTCTTTGGTATATCCTTCTCTCGAGTCTTCAACTGATGGTATCCCGATCGTAGATCGATCTTTGAAAACACTTTAGCTCCTTGCAGCTGATCAAACAGATCATTGATCATCGGCAGTGGGTACTTGTTCTTAATTGTCACTTCATTGAAAGCTCGATAATCAACAACCATCCTCAGGGATTTATCCTTCTTCTCAACCAAAAGCACCGGGGCTCCCCAAGGTGATGAACTTCTTCGAATGTAACCTTTCTCCAATAACTCCTTGATTTGTTTCTTAATTTCCTCCAGATCATTTGCGGGCATCCGATAGGGTCTCTTGGATATTGGCCCTGTACCTGGCAATAACTCTATCAAGAACTCAATGTCTCTATCCGGTGGCATGCCGGGTAACTCCTCTGGAAAAACATCCGGGTAGTCCTGCACTATAGGCACTTCCTCCTGAACAACTCCCGTGAGGGCATTCACTTGGCTCCTCCTAGGCACATGCCTAAATACATACTTAATCCTTTTTCCCTCCGGGGTGGTGAGATAAATCGACTTACTAGCACAGTCAATACTTCCTCCATACTCTGACATCCAGTCCATACCTAATATCACATCCAATCCTTGTGACTCCAAGATAATTAGGTCGGACGGAAAAACATGTGTGACAATGGTTAGGGGTATCTGGTCGCACCATCGGCTAGCCATGTACTCTGCTCCGGGTGAACTCACTAGGAGAGGGGTCCTAAGGGTTTGGGTTGGTAGTATAAACTTATCCACGAATCCCCTTGATATGTATGAATGCGATGCACTAGTATCGAAAAGAACAAGAGCGGTAAATGACTTAACCAAAAACTTACCTATTACCGCATCCGGCTGCTCTTCCACCTCCTCCACGTTAACGTGGTTAACTTGTCCTTTGTTGAATGGATTAGGCTTCTTCCCAGCGCTCCCATTTCCGTTTCCATTCCTTCCTTCAGGGCAATCATTGGCATAGTGCCCTATCTTCCCACACTTAAAGCAAGTAACTTGACTTAGGTCTCTTTTGGCGGGTGTGGCGGGGTTGGAGCGGTTCTGATTGTTGTTAGCTCCGTTCCCATTTCCATTGTTAGCACCATTGTGATTATGCGATCCTCCACCAGTGTGGTTGTGACCTCCATGGTTATGGACATGTCCTCCCAAGTTTGGAGTTAGGCGAGGCTTCTGCTGGGCTCCTGAGTTATACTTCCCTTATCCATACTTCCTCTTGCGGTTCTCAATCTACTGCTGCTTCCCTTCAATCATAAGAGCCTTATCTACCAACTCTTGGTAGTTGTTGAAGGTTGCTACCATCAACTGCATGCTCATCTCATCATTTAGCCCTTCCATAAACTTCTCATGCTTCGCGGCATCTGTGGCCACATCATGAGGGGCATAGCGAGATAACTTGCTAAACTCATCCACGTATTGAGCCACAGTACGGTTCCCCTGGCGTAAGTTGCAGGACTCCCGCTTCTTCATCTGCATAGCTCCAGTTGAGACATGGGCTGTGCGGAAAGCTTGCTGAAATTGGTCCCATGTCACCATGGCTATGGGGTAGGTGACAGTGTAATTCTCCCACCATGATGCTGCTGGTCCATCCAACTGATGTGCGGCAAAACGCACCTTCTCAGCATCAGAGCATCCTAAGTGGTTAACTCCCTTCCAATCCTACGGAGCCAATCATCTGCAACTATAGGCTCGGTGCTACTGGAAAACACCGACGGTTGTAACCTTAGAAAGCGGGCTAGGTTGTCCACTGGTGGCAGGTTATTGTTGTTGTTGTTGTTGTTTCCCTGGTTCTGAACTAACAACTGCATCAGGGTATTCTGCTGCTGGATCAACTGAGTGAGCTCCGGTGGGAAAGCAAAACTGAGGTCACGTCTCAGAGGCATCTGATGGGTTTAGAGGGGAGAGATCAGAATAGAATAAGGTCTAATGAGAAAGCACTACCCATATGCATATGAGACAAACACAATCATTTCACTCAATCAGTCAAGCAAGGGCATACAAGCGGTCTAGAACTATTGCAAAAGTGCTCTACTACTACTACTAATTACATGGGGGAATACTAATAACATATGGTGGTCACCTAGAAATTTTGATCGGTGGAAGACTCCATGATGTCTGCTCCAGCTTCGTCTTCAAAGTCATCATCACTAGGATCAGAATCGGTGTCATCGATGATGATGTAGTCCTCAGGGCAAATCTCCTTGGGTTCTTCGTCTTCTTCTACTGGTGTGGGGTCTCCCATGAAAACTCTAATCTTCTTAACTAGGTCGTCATTCTTCTCCAGTAGTGTCTTGATTTCCTCCTCATATCCATCACGTGTAAACTTGAGTTCTTCCTCCATCTCGATGATCCTAGTCTTTGCCTTCTTCAAGTCCATCATGTCCACGCACATCTGGTTCTCCTGACGTCGAATGTGCTGGTTTAACTCCTGGATGAAAGCTGCAATGGATCTATGCTTCTTAGTGCTGATTACTTCCCATTGCTCGTCTCGGCGCCCACATATTTGGTAGATAGTGTCCTTGAGTTCCCGGTTGTAGACTTCTCCAATGAGTCCCATGGTGATGTGAGCTGCCATGCTCTTTCATAAACTCCAGGTTGGTGCGTCGAAGGAAAATTCTATGCGTTTGGAAGTTGGCGAGAACGTCCTTCCTGGAACTTGTACTTGAATCATCCAGCGCTCCTCTTCTGGTAAGGTGGCATTGTAGGTCCCGGTCAAGCTTGGTATTCCAATGTTCAAGTACCTAGTGACTTCCTTCAAGTGGCGTCCAAAAGGTGTATCTTCATCTGGTTATGCAAACTTGTTCCTTGCATCTGCCATCCTAAAGAGTAGGAAATGGAGAGGAGTCAGAAATGAGTAGAGAAGAGTGACCTATGGTTTAACTTAGTGGTCGTGTCCTACACTCAGCATGCGCTCTGATACCATCTTGTAGCGACCCGACCTCAAACGGTCAAGTCTCTGTGCTTCAGTGTCATCCCTGGATCGGTAATGCTGACACACACATTACTCGAAGGATTTATAGCAGAGTAGCAATCACACACTTATTACATCGAATGTCTCCAAAGAGAACTCATTACAATAACATGTCTTAAGGCCATCTAATGCGATAATAGCGGATGGCTTGGAAGATAAGTGAGTCCATCAACTCTAACGGCATAGCTGAGCTGCACGACAACGACCTAACGAACCTTACTCCTCGTTTGAAAAGTCTGCAACATAATACATTGCAGCCCGAGAATGGGTCAGCACATGGAATAAGCTGGCAAAGTAACACAGTAGAGCAAGAACAGAATAATGCTATCACTACATGCATATTTGGCTGGTGGAAAGCTCTATGGTTATAGTTTTTATGAAAATCCAATTTTCCCTACAACAAAGGAATAGATTTTAATTTAACTATCATGGTAGTTGAACAACATTGAGAAGGTAACCCCAACTCAATCCCAATTAAAGTATTTAACAACCCAACAAATTGAATTAAGAGTGATGAGATACATGTGATAACCCAAGTACTAGACACTCAAGATTGTCCATAACCGGGGACACGGCTAACCATGATTAGATTGTACACTCTGTAGAGGTTTGCGCACTTCTCCCCACAAGACTCGATCGCCTCCATTAGATTTCTCGCCCTACATGGTGTTTGAGAAACGGATGACCGAGACACAGTCTTTCAGAAACATTAACTCTTTACTCCGGGTAGACCATACGAAACCTACAAAACCCACTACCTACTGATCTACCTCTTCAAGAGCTTCACGTAACTTACTCAGCTATGGTAGAGCCCATAATAGCTTGTGGCTGCACACGGAAGTTTCTAGCATGAATCATCTCAGTTCCCTTTGAGCCTGGATAGCGGTCCATAGGAAGATCACACGGGTACCCTGGGATTTCCAAAAAAACAGACAACACTGGATTCCCTAGGTGCCTCAATCCACCTAGATGTGTATTCAAGTTGCCACCTTAAGTTGAACCATTAATTAACAATCTCACATCTGTTATGGATTCCACTCAAACCCAAACCACGTCTACGAGCATAGCATAGAAATAAGCAACGCGCAGAAGTAACTCCCAAGGGTTTGATAGTAACAGGGCAATAGGTTCTACCTCAACAACTACTTCCCAACCCACAAGTTAATGACATCCTAATCATGCAATGTTTGAGGATTGGAACTAATGCATAAAAACTGGGTATGAAAAGAGTATGATCAATGTGTTACTTGCCTTGCTGACGATCCGCGAAACTTAGAGACTCGTAGTAACACGCTTCGCACTCCGGGTGTTCTGTCGCAAGCAAACAATAACATACATAAGCAACAAGAAAATATGCACAAGCAAAACTCAAATAAGAGAGGTTGACCAGAAAGTTCAACTTAAGAACTCCGGTTAGCAAAAAAAATCAAATCAAACGGAGCAACGAAACTCAAACGGCGAAAGAAACAAAATCCGTTTACTAATATGGACCTAGGTCAAATTTTACAGCAGCAAAAACTTGTGCAAGTTGGCTAAACAGAAAGAGGGTCTCGAGACGAAGATCTAGGCGCTTGAATCGCCTGATTCCGACTAACGAGCGAAAAGATAAACAGAAACTAAGATCGGATTAGAAATCGCGATTGAAAATAATCGTGGATAAATCCGACAAAAAGAAAACTGACGAACAGCCTAATGAACGAGCATTCATTAACTGTAACTAACGGGCGAAAATCCGTTCGTTAAAACGAACGTACGACAAACGTCCGCTAAAAAGAAGAACCGAGAAAAACCGGCGAACCGATCTAAAAAAATGAACTTGGGTTTCTAAAAAACCGAACGGTTTTTGAAAAAAACCGACGGCTCGGGATCCGGCGCGGTACCTCCTGCGAGGGGCTCCACGCGAGGCGGGGTTGGGCGGCAGGGCGGCGGCTCGCGGGGCGGCGGGGCTCGGCAGCGAGGCGCGGGCGGCGGCGGTGACAGGCGCGGGCGGCGGCGGCGGTGGCTGCGGGGCGGCGGTGGTGTGGTGGTGGGGGCCGGCGTGGCGCGTATAAATTGGAGGGGGCGACTTGGAGGAGGGGGCAAGACACGGCGGAGGGGGAGTCCGGCTCGCGGGGCGGCGGTCGCGCGCGGGGAGGCGGCGGCGGCGACTTGGGCCGGCGGCCCGGCTCGGTTCGGCCCATTCGGCGCAGGGTGTTTTTTTTAAACAATTTCGCCGACAGAAATAAAATCCTAGAAAATAAAATAAAAAAATCTAAAAATGCCAAAACAAATTTTCACCGTCTAAATAAAATATTTAGAACAAGATGAACATTTTCTTGGCCCTAAAATGCAATTTTGAAAACGTGCAATTTTTCTAATGCAAATAAAATCCAAATAAAATCGAATAAAATCAAATAAATGATTTTTAATATTTTTCCTCCAATGTTTCAATTATTTTGGAGAAGTCATATTATCTCCTTCATATATTTTTAAATGTGAAATATTTTTCAGAGAGAAAAATAATTAAAATCAAAATCCTCGTTTCATTACTTGATAAAAATCAAATATGAAAACCGGTAAATCCCCAACTCTCTCCGAGGGTCCTTGAGTTGCTCAGGATTTCGAGGATTGCGGAATGGAAATGCAATAAAATATGATATGCATGGATGACCTATGTATAACATTCCAAATTGAAAATTTGGGATGTTGCACCCAAGCTTGGGGATGCTATGTCTCATGAAGATGATATGTTTAACCTCCCAAGTTTTGATGAGACAATTTATTATGACGATAGAATGCCTCCTATTTATGATGATTATATTGATGAAAGTGGATTTGGAGAGGTCATGACTTTATTTAGTAATAATTCCACTATCTTGGAAGAGGTTTCAATTGATTATGATGAGAACAAAGTCGCTACTTATGATGATTATTGTGATGATATTTATGCTATAAAAATAATGATGATTATATTTATAAAACTTGTCATGATTATGATTACCCCTTTTCTAAACATTACTCTTTTAATGTGGAAACAATTTATAGTATTCGAGTCTCTTATGATACTTCCACTATTCCAAATGAGAAGAATTTTGCTTATGAGGAGAGTAATAAAATTTCTATGCTTGTAGATCATGAAAAGAATGCTTTAGGTGCTGGTTATATTGTTGAATTCATTCATGATGCTACTGAAAATTACTATGAGGGAGGAACATATTCTTGTAGGAATTGCAATAATATCAAGTTTCCTTTCTATGTGCTTAAAGTTTTGAAGTTATACTTGTTTTACCTTCCTATGCAAGTTGATTCTTGTTCCCACAAGTTGTTTGCTCACAAAATCCCTATGCATAGGAAGTGGGTTAGACTTAAATGTGCCAGTCATATTCTTCATGATGCTCTCTTTATATTTCAATTCTTATCTTTTATGTGAGCATCATTGAAATCACCATGCCTAGCTAGGGGCGTTAAACGATAGCGCTTGTTGGGAGGCAACCCAACTTTATTTTTGTTTCTTGTTTTTTTCTCCTGTTTAGTAATAAATAATTCATCTAGCCTCTGTTTAGATGTGGTTTTATGTTTTAATTAGTGTTTGTGCCAAGTAAAGCCTATAGGATCTTCTTGGGTGATTGTTATTTGATCTTGCTGTAAAAAACAGAAAGTATGCGCTCATGAGAATAATTTTAATTTCTTACCAGAGAGCTATAAAATACCAATTCCACTTGCAGTAGATTAATAAACAAATTGCCAAGGACTTCTTAATTTATCAGGATTTTTGGAGTTACATAAGTATTCGAAACCTACATATTACTACAGACTGTTCTGTCTTTGACAGATTCTGTTTTCTATGTGTTGTTTGCTTATTTTGATGAATCTATGAGTAGTATCGGAGGGTATGAACCATAGATAAGTTGGAATACAGTAGATATTACACCAATATGAATTTAAAATGAGTTCACAACAATATCTAAGTGGTGGTTTTATTTTCTTATACTAACGGAGCTTACGAGTTTTCTGTTGAGTTTTGTGTTGTGAAGTTTTCAATTTTTGGGTAAAGATTCGATGGACTATGGAATAAGGAGTGGCAAGAGATTAAGCTTGGGGATGCCCAAGGCACCCCAAGGTAAATCCAAGGACACCAAAAAGCCAAAGCTTGGGGATGCCTGATACGTCTCCAACATATCTATAATTTTTGATTGCTCCATGCTATATTATCTACTGTTTTGGACTATATTGGGCTTTATTTTCCACTTTTATATTATTTTTGGGACTAACCTATTAACCGGAGGCACAGCCCAGAATTGTTGTTTTTTGCCTATTTTGGTGTTTCGAAGAAACGGAATATCAAACGGAGTCCAAACGGAATAAAACCTTCGGGAACGTGATTTTCTCACCGAACGTGATCCAGGAGACTTGGACCCTGCTCCAAGGAACAAAAGAGGGGGTCACGAGAGTGGGAGCGCCCCCCCTAGGGCGTGCCCCCTGCCTCGTGGGCCCCTCGATGCTCCTCCGGCGTACTCCTTCCTCCTATATATACCTACGTACCCCCAAACAATCAGAACAGGAGCCAAAAACCTAATTCCACTACCGCAACTTTCTGTATCCATGAGATCCCATCTTGGGGCCTGTTCTGGAGCTCCACCGGAAGAGGGCCCTCATCACGGAGGGCTTCTACATCATCATAGCCCCTCCGATGAAGTGTGAGTAGTTTACCTCAGACCTTCGGGTCCATAGTTAGTAGCTAGATGGCTTCTTCTTTCTCTTTGAATCTCAATACAAAGTTCTCCCCCTCTCTTGTGGAGATCTATTCGATGTAATCTTCTTTTCGCGGTGTGTTTGTTGAGACAGATGAATTGTGGGTTTATGATCAAGTATATCTATGAATAATATTTGAATATTCTCTGAATTCTTTTATGTATGATTGGTTATCTTTGCAAGTCTCTTCGAATTATCCGTTTGGTTTGGCCAACTAGATTGGTAGTTCTTGCCATGGGAGAAGTGCTTAGCTTTGGGTTCGATCTTGCGGTGTCCTTTCCCAGTGACAGAAGGGGCAGCAAGGCACGTATTGCATCATTGCCATCGAGGATAACAAGATGGGGTTTATTTCATATTGCATGAATTTATCTCTCTACATCATGTCATCTTGCTTAAGGCGTTACTCTGTTTTTAACTTAATACTCTAGATGCATGCTGGATAGTGGTCGATGAGTGGAGTAATAGTAGTAGATGCAGAATCGTTTCGGTCTACTTGTCACGGACGTGATGCCTATATACATGATCATGCCTAGATATTCTCATAACTATGCTCAATTCTGTCAATTGCTCAACAGTAATTTGTTCACCCACCGTAGAATACTTATGCTCTTGAGAGAAGCCACTAGTGAAACCTATGGCCCCCGGGTCTATTCTCATCATATCAATCTCTATCACTTTAATCTTGCTTTGCTTTTTTACTTTGCCTTTACTTTTTACTTTGCATCTTTATACCAAAAATACCAAAAATATTATATCTATCAGATCTCACTCTCGTAAGTGACCGTGAAGGGATTGACAACCCCCAATCGCGTTGGTTGCGAGTAGCTATCATTTTGTGCAAGTACGAGGGACTTGAGCGTGGCCTCCTACTGGATTGATACCTTGGTTCTCAAAAACTGAGGGAAATACTTACGCTACTCTGCTGCATCATCCCTTCCTCTTCGGGGAAAACCAACGCAAGCTCAAGACGTAGCAAGAAGGATTTCTGGCGTCGTTGCCGGGGAGTCTACGCAAAAAGTCAACATACCAAGTACCCATCACAATCCCTATCTCTCGCATTACATTATTTGCCATTTGCCTCTTGTTTTCCTCTTCCCCACTTCACCCTTGCCGTTTTATTCGCCCTCTCTCTCTATCCTCCCTCTCTATTTGCCTCTTTTGCCCGTTTGCTCTTGTTTGCTTGTGTGCTAGTTTGTTTGCTTGTCGTCATGACTAGTCTCATATCTTCTCCGTTGTCTCCTGAGAGTGAAGTTCTAAATTTTAAACAAAGGGAGGGAGAAAATCTAAAAGATGCTTGGTATAGAATTTGCAATGCTCAAAATAGATCTACCAGGAAGCAATCTACCTTAGTTCTTCTCCGCAATTTTTATGTAGGTATTAATCCTTGGTATAGATATATCCTCGATACCATTACCGGAGGGAACTTCTTGGGTAGCCATACTTTTGATTCTTATAATGCTATGCTAAATTTATTTGGCTCACCACCTCTTTTGGTTAATGGAACCATGTTAACTTTGGAGCATGTTATGCAAAGACTTGAAATTATTGAAAATAAAGTTGCTACTATTGAATCAATTGAAAATCTAGATAAAAAGATCCACAATGAAATTACTCAATATGGATCTAAGGTAGGAATGACTTTGAAAAATATTAAGGAAAAAGAACCCATAGTTAATGAGAAAATGAACTTAGATTCTACTAGAATTGATAAACTTGAGGGTATCATTACAAACTTGGGAACCGCTTTTTCTTCCGTAAAGAATACTCCAAGTCCTCCTTCTAAATTTTCCAAGCTTATGTATGTTCCTAAAAATAAGGGTGAATCATCTAAGGAAACTGCGGATCTTAAATCTATAAGTATTCATCCCAATCTTTTTGATATAATTAAGGAATCAATTGCTACACATGAATTTTTTGATCTTGTGCCTAAAAGTTTAATAATCACTAGAAAGAAAGAAATTCCTAAGGGAAACAGATGCCTCATCGAAGAATTGCCTACCAAAGATGGCAATACCTAGATCTATCCTCGCTTTTATGCCTAGCTAGGGGCGTTAAACAATAGCGCTTGTTGGGAGGCAACCCAATTTTATTTTTATTCCTTGCTTTTTGCTCCTGATTAGTAATAAATAAATTATTTATCCTCTGTTTTGGTTCTGTTTTTTGTGTTTAGTTAGTGTTTGTGCCAAGTAGAACCGTTGGGAAGACTTGGGGAAAGTCTTGTTGAACTTGCTGTAAAAAACAGAAACTTTAGCGCTCACGAGAACTGCTGTCATTTTTATTTGAAGAGTGATATTTAGTTAATTCTTTTTGAAGATGATTAATATATAAATCCCTCACGTCCAACAATTTATTTTAGATTTTTTGGGGTCCCAGATCTTGCGCTAGCTACAGATTACTACAGACTGTTCTGTTTTTGACAGATTCTGTTTTTCGTGTGTTGTTTGCTTATTTTGATGAATCTATGGTTAGTAAAATAGTTTATAATCCATAGAGAAGTTGGAATACAGTAGGTTTAACACCAATATAAATAAACAATGAGTTCATTATAGTACCTTGAAGTGGTATTTTGTTTTGTTTCGCTAACGGAGCTCACGAGTTTTCTATTTTGAGTTTTGTGTTGTGAAGTTTTCAAGTTTTGGGTGAATTCTTTTGATGGATCTTGGAAGAAGGAGTGGCAAGGGCCTAAGCTTGGGGATTCCCATGGCACCCCCAAGATAATCCAAGGACACCAAGAAGTCAAAGCTTGGGGATGCCGCGGGAGGCATCCCCTCTTTCGTCCACTTCCATCGGTAATTTACTTGGAGCTATATTTTTATTCACCAACATGATATGTGTTTTGCTTGGAGTGTCTTGTATTATTTGCGTCTTTGTGTCTTAGTATGACACAATCATCCTTGCTGTACACACCTTTTGAGAGAGCCATACATGAATTTAAATTTGATAGAATACTCTATGTGCTTCACTTATATCTTTTGAGCTAAGTAGTTTTGCTCTATGTGCTTCACTTATATCTTTTGAGCGTTATAATTTTGCTCTATGTGCTTCACTTAGATCTTTTAGAGCACGGTGGTGGATTTGTTTTAAAGAAACTATTGATCTCTCATTATTCACTTAAATTATTTTGAGAGACTCTTAATAGCATGGTAATTTGCTTAATAATAATATGCTTGGTATTCAAGATTTGTGAAACTTTCTTTTGAGTGTGTTGAATACTAAGAAAAGGTTGAAGCATGATAATTGTTTTGAGATATGGAGGTGATAATATTAAATTCATGCTAGTTGAGTAGTTGTGAATTTAAAGAATACTTGTGTTAAAGTTTGTGATTCTCGTAGCATGAACGTATGGTGAACCGTTATGTGATGAAGTCGGAGCATGATTTATTTATTGATTGTCTTCCTTATGAGTGGCGGTCGGGGACGAGCGATGGTCTTTTCCTACCAATCTATCCCCCTAGGAGCATGCGTGTAATACTTTTCTTTGATAACTTCTAGATTTTTGCAATAAGTATATGAGTTCTTTATGACTAATGTCGAGTCCATGGATTATACACACTCTCACCCTTCCACCTTTGCTAGCCTCTCTAATACTGCGCACCTTTCGCCGGAATCATACACCTACCATATACCTTCCTCCAAACAGCCACCATACCTACCTATTATGGCATTTCCATAGCCATTCTGAGATATATTGCCATGCAACTTTCCACCATCTAGTTCAACCTGACACATTCATCATTGTCATATTGCATATCCCGGTACACCGCCGGATGCATTCACATAGAGTCATATTTTGTTCTAAGTATCGAGTTGTAATTGTTGAGTTGTAAGAAAAATAAAAGTGTGATGATCATCATTATTAGAGGATTGTCCCAATGAGGAAAGAATGATGGAGACTATGATTCCCCCATAAGTCGGGATGAGACTCCGGAGGGAAAATAAATAAAAGAGGCCAAAGAAGCCCAAATAAAAAGAGGCCATAAAATAAAATAAAAAGAGAAAAGGCCCAAATAATAAAAAAATGAGAGAAAAAGAGAGAAGGGACAATGTTACTATCCTTTTACCACACTTGTGCTTCAAAGTAGCACCATGATCTTCATAGTAGAGAGTCTCTCATGTTATCACTTTCATATACTAGTGGGAATTTTACATTATAGAACTTGGCTTGTATATTCCAATGACGGGCGTCCTCAAATTGCCCTAGGTCTTCATGAGCAAGCAAGTTGGATGCAAACCCACTTAGTTTCTTTTTGAGCTTTCATATACTTATAGCTCTAGAATTTTACACCCAGGGCGTGCCCCCTGCCTCGTGGGCCCCTCGGTGCTCCTCCGGTGTACTCCTTCCTCCTATATATACCTACGTACCCCCAAACGATCAAAATAGGAGCCAAAAACCTAATTCCACCGCCGCAACTTTCTGTATCCATGAGATCCCATCTTGGGGCCTATTCCGGAGCTCCGCCGGAAGAGGGCCGTCATCACGGAGGGCTTGTACATCATCATAGCCCCTCCGATGAAGTGTGAGTAGTTTACCTCAGACCTTCGGGTCCATAGTTAGTAGCTAGATGGCTTCTTCTCTCTCTTTGAATCTCAATACAAAGTTCTCCCCCTCTCTTGTGGAGATCTATTTGATGTAGTCTTCTTTTCACGGTGTGTTTGTTGAGACCGATGAATTGTGGGTTTATGATCAAGTCTATCTATGAATAATATTTGAATCTTCTCTGAATTCTTTTATGTATGATTGGTTATCTTTGCAAGTCTCTTCGAATTATCCATTTGGTTTGGCCAACTAGATTGGTAGTTCTTGCCATGGGAGAAGTGCTTAGCTTTGGGTTGGATCTTGCGGTGTCCTTTCCCAGTGACAGAAGGGGCAGCAAGGCACGTATTGCATCGTTGCCATCGAGGATAACAAGATGGGGTTTATTTCATATTGCATGAATTTATCTCTCTACATCATGTCATCTTGCTTAAAGCGTTACTCTGTTTTTAACTTAATACTCTAGATGCATGCTTGATAGCGGTCGATGAGTGGAGTAATAGTAGTAGATGCAGAATCGTTTCGGTCTACTTGTCACGGACGTGATGCCTATATACATGATCATGCCTAGATATTCTCATAACTATGCTCAATTCTGTCAATTGCTCAACAGTAATTTGTTCACCCACCGTAGAATACTTATGCTCTTGAGAGAAGCCACTAGTGAAACCTATGGCCCCCGGGTCTATTCTCATCATATCAATCTCTATCACTTTAATCTTACTTTGCTTTTTTACTTTGCCTTTACTTTTTACTTTGCATCTTTACACCAAAAATACCAAAAATATTATATCTATCAGATCTCACTCTCGTAAGTGACCATGAAGGGATTGACAACCCCTAATCGCGTTGGTTGCGAGTAGCTATCGTTTTGTGCAGGTACGAGGGACTTAAGCATGGCCTCCTACTGGATTGATACCTTGGTTCTCGAAAACTGAGGAAAATACTTACGCTACTCTGCTGCATCATCCCTTCCTCTTCGGGGAAAACCAACGCAAGCTCAAGACGTAGAAATGCCCCGGAAGGCATCCCCTCTTTCATACTCGTTCATCGGTAACTTTACTTGGAGCTATATTTTTATTCGCCACATGATATGTGTTTTGCTTGGAGCGTCATTTTATTTTATTTTGTTTTGCTTGCTGTTTGAATAAAATACCAAGATCTGAAATTCTTAAATGTTATAGAGTCTTTACATAGTTGCCTAATTATTCGACTACTCATTGATCTTCACTTATATCTTTCGGAGTAGTTTGTCGTTGCTCTAGTGCTTCACTTATATCTTTTTAGAGCACGACAGTGGTTTTATTTTGAATAAATTGTTGAACTCTCATGCTTCACTCATATTATTTTGAGAGTCTTTAGAACAGCATGGTAATTTTCTTTGGTTATGAATTTAGTCCTAATATGATGGGCATCCAAGAGGGATATAATAAAAACTTTTATATAAAGTGCATTGAATACTAAGAGAAGTTTGATACTTGATAACTGTTTTGAGATATGGAGATGATGATATTAGAGTCATGCTAGTTGAGTAGTTGTGAATTTGAGAAATACTTGTGTTGAAGTTTGTGATTCCTGTAGCATGCACGTATGGTGAACCGTTATGTGATGAAGCCGGAGCATGATTTATTTATTGATTGCCTTCCTTATGAGTGGCGGTCGGGGACGAGCGATGGTCTTTTCCTACCAATCTATCCCCCTAGGAGCATATGTGTGGTACTTTGTTTCGATAACTAATAGATTTTTGCAATAATTATGTGAGTTCTTTATGACTAATGTTTAGTCCATGGATTATACGCACTCTCACCCTTCCACCATTGCTAGCCTCTCTAGTACCGTGCAACTTTCGCCGGTACCATAAACCGACCATATAACTTCCTCAAAATAGCCACCATACCTACCTATTATGGCATTTCCATAGCCATTCCGAGATATATTGCCATGCAACTTTCCACCGTTCCGTTTATTATGACACACTTCATCATTGTCATATTGCTTTGCATGATCATGTAGTTGACATCGTATTTGTGGCAAAACCACCGTTCATAATTATTTCATACATGTCACTCATGAGTCATTGCACATCCCGGTACACCGCCAGAGGCATTCATATAGAGTCATATTTTGTTCTACGTATCGAGTTGTAATCCTTGAGTTGTAAGTAATTAAAAGTGTGATGATCATCATTATTAGAGCATTGTCCCAAGTGAGGAAAGGATGATGGAGACTATGATTCCCCCACAAGTCGGGATGAGACTCCGGATGAAAAAAAAAGAGAAAGAAAAGAGGCCATAAAAAAGAGAAGGCCCAACAACAAAAAAACAAAAACAAAACAAAAAATGAGAGAAAAAGAGAGAAGGGACAATGTTACTATCCTTTTCCACACTTGTGCTTCAAAATAGCACCATGATCTTCATGATAGAGAGTCTCTTATGTTGTCACTTTCATATACTAGTGGGAATTTTACATTGTAGAACTTGGCTTGTATATTCCAATGATGGGCTTTCTCAAATTGCCCTAGGTCTTCGTGAGCAAGCAAGTTAGATGCACACCCACTTAGTTTCTTTTGTTGAGATTTCATACACTTATAACTCTAGTGCATCCGTTGCATGACAATCCCTACTCACTCACATTGATATCTATTAATGGGCATCTCCATAGCCCGTTGATACGCCTAGTTGATGTGAGACTATCTTCTCCTTTTTTGTCTTCTCCACAACCACCCTTCTATTCCACATATAGTGCTATATCCATGGCTCACGCTCATGTATTGCGTGAAGATTGAAAAAGTTTGAGAACATCAAAAGTATGAAACAATTGCTTGGCTTGTCATCGGGGTTGTGCATGATTTAAATATTTTGTGTGATGAAGATAGAGCATAGCCAGACTATATGATTTTGTAGGGATAGCTTTCTTTGGCCATGTTATTTTGAGAAGACATGATTACTTTGTTAGTATGCTTGAACTATTACTATTTTTATGTCAATATTAAACTTTTGTCTTGAATCTTATGGATCTGAATATTCTTGCCACAATAGAGAAGATTACATTGATAAATATGTTAGGTATCATTCCACATCAAAAATTCTGTTTTTATCATTTACCTACTCGAGGACGAGCATGAATTAAGCTTGGGGATGCTTGATATGTCTCCAACGTATCTATAATTTTTTATTGTTCCATGCTATTATATTATCAAGCTTGAATGTTTTATATGCATTTATATGCTATTTTATATGATTTTTGGGACTAACCTATTAACCTAGAGCCTAGTGCCAGTTTCTGTTTTTTTTTGTTGATTTTGAGTATCGCGGAAAAGGAAAACCAAACGGAGTCCAATTGACCTGAAACTTCACGGATAACATTTTTGGACCGGAAGAAGCCCACGGAGTACCGGAGCTGGGCTAGAAGAGTCTCGAGGCCACCACGAGGGTGGGTGCGCGCCCTACCCCCCTGGGCACGCCCTACCCCCCTAGGCGTTCCCTACCCCCTAGGCTCGCCCCCTACCTCGTGGGCCCCTCGTGGCTCCCCTGACCGACTTCTTTCACCTATATATATATCCATATACCCTAAAAACATCCGAGAGCAGAATAGATCGGGAGTTCCGCCGCCAGAAGCCTCCATAGCCACCAAAAACCAATCTAGACCCGTTCTGGCACCCTACCGGAGGGGCGAATCCCTCTCCGGTGGCCATCTTCATCATCCCGGTGCTCTCCATGACGAGGAGGGATTGGTTCTCCCTTGGGGCTGAGGGTATGTACCAGTAGCTATGTGTTTGATCTCTCTCTCGTGTTCTTGAGGTGATATGATCTTAATGTATCGCGAGCTTTGCTATTATAGTTGGATGTTATGATGTTTCTCCCCCTCTACTCTCTTGTGATGAATTGAGTTTTCCCTTTGAAGTTGTCTTACCGGATTGAGTCTTTAAGGATTTGAGAACTCTTGATGTATGTCTTGCACGTGCTTATCTGTGGTGACAATGGGATATCATGTGATCCACTTGATGTATGTTTTGGTGATCAACTTGCGAGTTCCGTGAACTCGTGAACTTATGCATAGGGGTTGGCACATGTTTTCGTCTTGACTCTCCGATAGAAACTTTGGGGCACTCTTTGAAGTTCTTTGTGTTGGTTGAATAGATGAGTCTGAGATTGTGTGATGCATATCGTATAATCATACCCACGGATACTTGAGGTGACATTGGAGTATCTAGGTGACATTAGGGTTTTGTTTGATTTGTGTCTTAAGGTGTTATTCTAGTACGAACTCTATGATAGATTGAATGGAAAGAATAGCTTCGTGTTATTTTACTACGGACTCTTGAATAGATCGATCAGAAAGGATAACTTTGAGGTGGTTTCGTACCCTACCATAATCTCTTTGTTTGTTCTCCGCTATTAGTGACTTTGGAGTGACTCTTTGTTGCATGTTGAGGGATAGTTATATGATCCATTATGTTATTATTGTTGAGAGGACTTGAACTAGTGAAAGTATGAACCCTAGGCCTTATTTCAGCGCATTGCAATACCATTTGTGCTCACTTTTATCATTTGCTACCTTACTGTTTTTATATTTTTAGATTACAAAAACCATTATCTACTATCCATATTGCACATGTATCACCATCTCTTCGCCGAACTAGTGCACCTATACAATTTACCATTGTATTGGGTCTATTGGGGACACAAGAGACTCTTTGTTATTTGGTTGCAGGGTTGCTTGAGAGAGACCATCTTCATCCTACGCCTCTCACGGATTGATAAACCTTAGGTCATCCACTTGAGGGAAATCTGCTACTGTCCTACAAACCTCTGCACTTGGAGGCCCAACAACGTCTACAAGAAGAAGGTTGTGTAGTAGACATCAATTAACGAGCTAGTAAAGTAGAGGCATACTAGTGACACTCTGTTTGTCCATGTATTCACACATGTACTAAGTTTCCGGTTAATACAATTCTAGCATGAATAATAAACATTTATCATGATATAAGGAAATATAAATAACAACTTTATTATTGCCTCTAGGGCATATTTCCTTCAGTCTCCCACTTGCATTAGAGTCAATAATCTAGATTACATTGTAATGATTCTAACACCCATGGTGTCTTGGTGCTGATCATGTTTTGATCGTGAGAGATGCTTAGTTAACGGGTCTGAAAAATTCAGATCCGTATGTATCTTGCAAATCTCTATGTCTCCCTCCTTGACTTGATTGCAGATAGAATTCAAGCGTCTCTTGATGTGCTTGGTTCTCTTGTGAAATCTGGATTCCTTTGCCAAGGATATTGCACCAGTATTGTCACAAAAGATTTTCATTGGACCCGATGCACTAGGAATGACACCTAGATCGGATATGAACTTGTTCGTCTAGACTCCTTCACACGTAGATCCTGCTGTGACGCTCTGCTTGGAACTGCACCAACTGACAGCTCCACCATTCAATAAAAATACATATCCGGTTTGTGACTTAGAGTCATCCGGATCAGTGTCAAAGCTTGCATGGACGTAACCGCTTACGACGAGCTCTTTATCACCTCCATAAACGAGAAACATATCCTTAGTCCTTTTCAGGTATTTCAGGATGTTCTTGATTGCTGTCTAGTGATCCACTCCTGGATTACTTTAGTACCTCCCTGCTAAACTAACAACAAAGCACACATCAGGTCTGGTACACACCATTGCATACATGATAGAACCTATGGCTGAAGCATAGGGAATGATTTTCATTTTCTCTCTATCTTCTGCAGTGGTCGGGCATTGAGTCTGACTCAACTTCACACCTTTTAACACAGGCAAGAACCCTTTCTTTGCTTGATAAATTTTGAACTTTTTCAAAACTTTGTCAAGGTATGTGCTTTGTGAAAACCCAATTAAACGTCTTGATCTATCTCTATAGATCTTGATGCCCAATATATAGGCAGCTTCACCGAGGTATTTCATTGAAAAATTCTTATTCAAGTATCCTTTTATGCTATTCAGAAATTCAGTATCATTTCCGATCAGCAATATGTCATCCACATATAATATCAGAAATGTTACAGAGCTCCCACTCACTTTCTTGTAAATACGGGCTTCTCCAAAAGTCTGCATAAAACCATATGCTTTGATAACACTATCAAAGCGTATATTCCAACTCCGAGAGACTTGCACCAGTCCATAAATGGATCGCTGAAGCTTGCACACTTTGTTAGCACCTTTTGGATCGACAAAACCTTCTAGTTGCATGCTACCTCTTGAGCTTGCGTTGGTTTTCCCTTGAAGAGGAAAGGGTGATGCAGCATAGCAGCGTAAGTATTTCCCTCAATTTTTGAGAACCAAGGTATCAATCCAGTAGGAGACTACACGCAAGTCCTTCATACCTGCAGAAACAAACAAGAACCTCGCAACCAACGCGATAAAGGGGTTGTCAATCCCTTCACGGTCACTTACGAGAATGAGATCTGATAGAGATAATAAGATAAACATTTTTGGTATTTTTGTTGTATAGATTGGAAAATAAAGATTGCAAAATAAACGGTAATAGAAATAGCAAGTTGATATGAAAATGATATGATGGAGAATAGACCCGGGGGCCATAGGTTTCATTAGTGGCTTCTCTCAAGATAGCAAATTCTAGGGTGGGTGAACCAATTACTGTCGAGCAATTGATAGAAAAGAGCATAGTTATGAGAATATCTAGGCATGATCATGTATATAGGCATCACGTCCGCGACAAGTAGACCGAAACGATTCTGCATCTACTACTATTACTCCACACATCGACCGCTATCCAGCATGCATCTAGAGTATTAAATTCATAAGAACAGAGTAGCGCATTAGGCAAGATGACGTGATGTAGATGGATAAACTCAAGGAATATGATATAAACCCCATCTTTTTATCCTCGATGGCAACAATACAATACGTGCCTTGCTGCCCCTGCTCTCACTGGGAAAGGACACCGCAAGATCGAACCCAAAGCTAAGCAGCATCTACCGCTATTACTATTACTCCACTCATCGACCGCTATCCAGCATGCATCTAGAGTATTAAGTTAAAAACAGAGTAACGCCTTAAGCAAGATGACATGATGTAGAGGGATAGACTCATGCAATATGAAGAAAACCCCATCTTGTTATCCTCGATGGCAGCAATACAATACGTGCCTTGTTGCCCTTACTGTCACCGGGAAAGGACACCGCAAGATTGAACCCAAAGCTATGCACTTCTCCCATTGCAAGAAAGATCAATCTAGTAGGCCAAACCAAACTGATAATTTGAAGAGACTTGCAAAGATATTTAAATCATGCATAAAAGATTTTCGAGAAAAAACAAATATTGTTCATAGATAATCTTGAGCATAAACCCACAATTCATCAGATCTCGACAAAAACACCGCAAAAAGAATTACATCGAATAGATCTCCAAGAGAATCGAGGAGAACTTTGTATTGAGATCCAAAGAGAGAGAGAAGAAGCCATCTAGCTAATAACTATGGACCCGAAGGTCTGTGGTAAACTACTCACACATCATCGGAGAGGCTATTGTGTTGATGTAGAAGCCCTCCGTGATCGATTCCCCCTCCGACAGAGCGCCGGAAAAGGCCCCAAGATGGGATCTCATTGGTAAAGAAGGTTGCAGCGGTGGAAATAGGGTTTCATGGTGCTACTGGATGTTTTCGGGGTATATGGGTATATATAGGAGGAAGAAATACGTCGGTGGAGCTGCATGGGGCCCACGAGGGTGGGGGCGCGCCTCCCTGCCTCGTGGCATCCTCGCTTCTTTCTTGATCTAAACTCCGAGTCTCCTGGATCACGTTTGTTCTAAAAATAACTCTCCCTAAGGTTCCATTCCTTTTGGATTCCGTTTGATATTCCTTTTCTGCGAAACACTGAAATAGGCAAAAACAACAATTTGCACTAGGCCTTTGGTTAGTAGGTTGGTCCCAAAAATAATATAAAAATATATACTCCCTCCTTCCATTTATATAGGGCCTAATGCACTTTTCAAGACCGCCTTTGACTATTGACAAGATTAATAGTACATGACATGCACAATGTGAAAATTATATCATTGAAAGCTCCTTTCACACACGAATTTAACGGTGTGCTTTGTGTAAGTTGCATGTCATATATTATTGCTCTAATATTTGGTCAAAGTTAGCCTCGAAAAACACATTAGGCCCTATATAGATGGAAGGAGGGAGTATTAAAGCCCATTAAACATCCAAAACAGGTAATATAATAACATGGAACAATCAAAAATTATAGATACGTTGGAGATGTATCAAGCATCCCCAAGCTTAATTCCTGCTCGTCCTCGAGTAGGTAAATGATAAAAACTAAATTTTTAATGTGGAATGCTACCTAGCATAATTCTCAATGTAATTTTCTTTATTGTGGCATGAATGTTCAGATCCGATAGATTCAAGACAAAATTTTAATATTGACATAAAAATAATAATACTTCAAGCATACTAACAAAGCAGTCCTGTCTTCTCAAAATAACATGGCCAAAGAGAGTTATCCCTACAAAATCGTATAGTCTAGCTATGCTCCATCTTCACCACACAAAATATTTAAATCATGCACAACCCCGATGACAAGCCAAGCAATTGTTTCATACTTTTGATGTTCTCAAAGTTTTTCAATCTTCACGCAATACATGAGCGTGAGCCATGGACATAGCACTATAGGTGGAATAGATTGGTGGTTGTGGAGAAGACAAAAAGGAGAAGATAGTCTCACATCAACTAGGCGTATGTAACTCCCCAAGACCGATGTGCCAGGTGTCCTCCAGTTATTCATTGTTGTTGCCTTGTCACTGCTTGCGTGTCATGCATTGCATATCATGTCATCGTGTGCATTTCATTTGCATACATGTTCGTCTCATGCATCCGAGCATTTTCCCCGTTGTCCGTTTTGCAATCCGGCGCTCCTATGTCACCCGGTGTTCCCTTTTACCTCTTTTCATGTAAGGGTGTTAAACGTTTTCGGATTGGACCGAGACTTGTCATGCGGCCTTGGTTTACTACCGGTAGACCGCCTGTCAAGTTTCGTGCCATTTGGACTTCGTTTGATACTCCACCGGTTAACCGAGGGACCGAAAAGGCCTCATGTGTGTTGCAGCCCAACACCCTTCCAAAGTGGCCCAAAACCCACCTAAACCCCCTCCATCATCTCGGTCGTTCGATTACGATCGCGTGGCCGAAAACCGCACCTCATTTGGACTCTCCTAGCTCCCTCTACCTATAAATATGTGATCCCCTCTGAAAATCTCGCAGTCCAAACCCTAGATCCAACTCCCGCACGCCGCCGGACATGTCCGTCCTGTCGCTGGACGTGTCCGCCGCCGCCGCCACGTCGCTCCGGCCAATACCAGGCCGACACGTCACCTCGCCGCCGGCCTCGTCCAATCGCCGAGCGCCACCTCAGCCCGCGCGTCGCCCCTCCACCGCGCCTGGCCCGCCGGCCCACCTTCGGCCCTCGCCCGAGCCGCTCCGGGCCGAGCGCCCACGGCTCCGCGCGCCGCCGCCACGCCCTTTGCCGGCCATCGCCGGATCACCGCGCCGCCACACGCGCTCCACCGGTGCCGACCCTCGCCTCCGGTCGCCGCGCCGCCTCCCTCGCCGGCGTTGACCGCCCCGCCGCCCAGTCGCCAGCGCCGCCTTCACCGGAGCCCGCCACGCCGCCGCAAGAACCTCGCCGCGCCGCTCCGAACGCCGGCCACCGGATCCGCCGCTGCCCCGCACCGGTTCGGCCACCACCGGCGCGTCGCCTCGTCCTCGCGCCGCCCCATGACACCCTCGCCAGAGTTCGTCTCGCCGGAGTTCCTCTCCGGTCAGATCCGGAGAAGATGGATGAGATCCACCAATCCCGCCATCCAAACACCGTCTCCGTCCCGGATCTCTTCGTCCCGCTTCTCTCCGTCCCACGTTGACTTTCACGGAGGTAAAACTCCGCTAAGTCCCCGAAGTTTCCAGATTCATATGCCCATATTCAACGCATCGTGACTCTGCATCCGTAGCTCCGATTCATGCGTGTAGCATATCAAAATGTTCGCTTCGATGAGTACATCATTTCATCTCATTGCATCATTTTCATTTGAGCTCATCTTGATGCCCAAAATGCTGTTGGAAGAGGGCTATGTGGTGAATTTGTCAGATCTGTTTCATCAAATAACTTTTTGTCATTTTTGCCATGATTAATGTGTGCATGATATGCTCTTGAGCTCTACATGAGTTTTGTTATATGTCATGCCATCTTTATAGATGTGCTTACCATGTATTTTTGTTATATGTGTGGTGACTAGCACAAGCTTGCAAAGTAGTGCAATCGGTAATGCTGATTTCAGGGACATAGTTTTTCACCAAGTCCTTGTTCTGTTTTTGTCGGTATGCCATATGTTCATGTTGTTTCCTAGTGATCTGTGCCTCTTTTGAGGATAATCACTAAGGATGTTTTGTTAAAATTGTGGTGCTATATCCATCCATGTCTTTGTTTGCATTTATGGAGCACCCTCTCTTGAGTCAATCGAGCTCTACTTTTGCTATTTCGTTAATCCTGGCAGATTGTTGACATGATTAGCGATTTTGCCGAGGATGTTGCTATTGATCCGTGCATGCTATGTTGTTGTTCTTGCCATGTCTAGCTCCTATGCCATGTCTTCGTTATGGGTGTATGATTATTTTGTCATGCCATGCTCTGTAGTGAGTGCATCGAGCTCGGAAACATGCCTACTCGTTAACTGTTTTGCATGCTCTAGTTTTTCACTAAGTCTGAGATCTGTTTATGTTTTTGCCATGTTCACATGCTTGCAATTGTATTTTCTGATCCCTTTTGGCTCAAAGTCACTAAGGGACTTTTGTTAAGTGCTTTGAGTAGCTTCATGCCATGCCTTCCCTTGCCATGATAAGTTCATGTAGTTTTCATGCTCTAAAGTGTGCTTCCCGATGATAAATTCCGGACTTGTGTTAATTTCACTAATTCTGTAACCTGTTATCATTTGCACTTTTGCCATGCTTGTTTGAACCTGTTTATGGATGAATTAGCCGTAGCTCAGTGTTCATCTTTTGTCAAGCTTCATGAGTGGACCCCTGCCATGTATTTTGTTGCTATGTTTGAGTGTTGTAGCATTTTTATCTTGATGCATTTAGATGGCTACTTGCTGATTATCGCAGACCGGTGCCATATTTGTTTCGCTTGCCATTTCCAAACCGTGCATCCGATTCCGGTGATCTTTATGTCAATTTCAACCGAAATCACCTCACCTTTCTAGTGGCACTCTTGGATTTCCAAGTTGAGGCCACGTTCAATCATTTCTTTGCAAATCATGCATATGCATCGCATACCGCATCCCGCATATCATACCATGTTCATGTGTTGCTTGTTTACTATGTTGTGTGCTTCTTTTCCGGTGTTGCTTCTTCGGGTTGGTTCCGTTAACGTCGTGATTGTGAGGAACCGTTTTTCTACGTCCGTTTGTCTTGTTCATGGACTTGTTCTTCATCCTTGCGGGATTTCAGGTAAGATGACCATACCCTCGAAATCACTTCTATCTTTGCTTGCTAATTGCTTGCTCTTTTGCTATGCCTATGCTGCGATACCTACCACTTGCTTATCATGCCTCCCATATTATTAACCCGAGCCTCTAACCCACTTTGTCCTAGCAAACCGTTGTTTGGCTATGTTACCGCTTTGCTCAGCCCCTCTTATAGCGTTGTTAGTTGCAGGTGAAGATTGAAGTTTGTTCCTTGTTGGAACATGGAGATGATTGTTCCTTGCTGGAACATGTTTACTTGTTGGGATATCACAATATCTCTTATTTAATTAATGCATCTATATACATGGTAAAGGGTGGAAGGCTCGGCCTTATGCCTGGTGTTTTGTTCCACTCTTGCCATCCTAGTTTCCGTCATATCAATGTTATGTTCCCGGATTTTGCGTTCCTTACGCGGTTGGGTTATAATGGGAACCCCTTGACAGTTCGCTTTGAATAAAACTCCTCCAGCAAGGCCCAACCTTGGTTTTACCATTCGCCACCTAGCCTCTTTTTCCCTTGGGTTAGGCCAGCCCAAGGGTCATCTTTATTTTAACCCCCCCGGGCCAGTGCTTGTCTAAGTGTTGGTCTGAAATGGACAGCCTGCGGGGCCACCTCGGGGAAACTTGAGGGCTGGTTTTACTCGTAGCTTGACCTATCCGGTGTTGCCCTGAGAACGAGATATGTGCAGCTCCCATCAGGATGTCGGCGCATCGGGCGGCTTTGCTGGACTTGTTTTACCATTGTCGAGGATGTCTTGTAACCGGGATTCCGAGTCTGATCGGGTCTTCCCGCTAGAAGGAATATCCTTCGTTAACCGTGAGAGCTTGTGATGGGCTAAGTTGGGACACCCCTGCAGGGTATTGAACTTTTGAAAGCCGTGCCCGAGGTTATGGGCAGATGGGAATTTGTTAACGTCCAGTTGTAGAAAACCGGAAGTTGATCTTAATTAAAATACATCAACCGCGTGTGTAACCGTGATGGTCTCTTTCCGGCGGAGTCCGGGAAGTGAACAAGGTGTTGGAGTAATGCTTGATGTAGGTTGTTCTAGGATCACTTCTTGATCATAGTTTCTCGATCGTGCTTTGCCTTCTCTTCTCGCTCTCTTTTGCGAATAGGTTAGCCACCATATATGCTAGTCGCTTGCTGCAGCTCCACCTCATACCTTTTACCCTTCCTATAAGCTTAAATAGTCTTGATCGCGAGGGTGTGAAATTGCTGAGTCCCCGTGGCTCACAGATACTTCCAAAACCAGTTTGCAGGTGCCGATGATACCGTGCAGGTGACACAACCAAGCTCAAGGAGGAGCTCAATGAAGATCTTGTCCTTTATGTTGTTCCGTTTCCAGTTGATCAGTAGTGGAGCCCAGTCGGAACGATTAGGGATCTGTGTAGCATTTGGGGTAGTCTTCTTTTATTTTGGCTCCGTAGTCGGGCCTTGACTGTATCTGGTTGATGTAATGCTTTATTCATGTAATTGTGTGAAGTGGCGATTGTAAGCCAACTATGTATCCTTTTCCCTTATGTATTACATGGGTTGTGTGAAGATTACCTCACTTGCGACATTGCTTTCAATGCGGTTATGCCTCTAAGTCGTGCTTCGACACGTGGGAGATATAGCCGCATCGAGGGCGTTACAGCGTATCAAAGGGCTATGGAGATGCCCATCAATATATGTCAATGTGAGTGAGTAGGGATTTCCATGCAACGGATGCACTAGAGCTATAAGTGTATGAAAGCTCAACAAAAGAACTAAGTGGGTGTGCATCCAACTTGCTAGCTCACGAAGACCTAGGGAATTTTGAGGAAGCCCATCATTGGAATATACAATCCAAGTTCTATAATGTAAAATTCCCACTAGTATATGAAAGTGACAACATAGGAGACTCTCCATCATAAAGATCATGGTGCTACTTTGAAGCACAAGTGTGGTAAAAGGATAGTAACATTGTCCCTTCTCTCTTTTTCTCTCATTTTTTTCTTTTTTTAGGGGGCCTTCTCTTTTTTATGGTATTTCTCTCTTTTTTCGTCCGGAGTCTCATCCCGACTTGTGGGGGAATTATAGTCTCCATCATCCTTTCCTCACATGGGACAATGCTTTAATAATGATGATCATCACACTTTTATTTACTTACAACTTGAAAAATTACAAATCGATACTTAGAAAAAAAATATGACTCTATATGAATGCCTCCGGCGGTGTACCGGGATGTGCAATGACTCATGAGTGACATGTATGGAAGAATTATAAAGGTGGCGTTGCCACAAATACGATGTTAACTACATGATCATGCAAAGCAAAATGACAATGATGAAGCGTGTCATAACAAACGGAATGGTGGTAAGTTGCATGGCAATATATCTCGGAATGGCTATGGAAATTCCATAATAGGTAGGTATGATGGCTGTTTTGAGAAGGTATATGATGGGTTTATGGTACCGACGAAAGTTGTGCGGTACTAGAGAGGCCAGTAATGATGGAAGGGTGAGAGTGAGTATAATCCATAGACTCAACATTAGTCATAAAGAACTCACATACTTATTACAAAAATATATTAGTTATCGAAACAAAGTACTACGCGCATGCTCCTAGGGGATAGATTGGTAGGAAAAGACCATCGCGTGTCCCCGACCACAACTCATAAGGAAGACAATCAATAAATAAATCATACTCTTCACATAACGGTTCACCATACGTGCATGCTATGGGAATCACAAACTTTAGAACAATTATTTCTCAAATTTACAACTACTCAACTAGCGTGACTCTAATATCACCATCTTCATATCTCAAAACAATTATCGAGTATCAAACTTCTCATAGTATTCAACGCACTTTTTATGATAGTTTTTATTATACCTATCTTGGATGCCTATTATATTAGGACTAATTTTATAGACAAAGAAAATTACCATGCTGTTCTAAAGGACTCTCAAAATGATATAAGTAAAGCATGAGAGATCAATAATTTCTATAAAATAAAACCACCATCGTGCTCTTAAAGGTATAAGTGAAGCACTAGAGAAAAATTATCTAGCTCAAAAGATATAAGTGAAGCACATAGAGTATTCTAATGAATTCAGATTCATGTGTGTCTCTCCAAAAGGTGTGTACAGCACAGATGATTTTGATAAACTCAAAAGCAAAGACTCAAATCATACAAGACGCTCCAAGCAAAATATATATCATGTGGTGAATAAAAATATAGCCTCAAGTAAAGTTACCGATAGACGAAGACGAAAGAGGGGATGCCTTCTGGGGCATCCCCAAGCTTAGGCTTTTGGTTGTCCTTGAATTTTACCTTGGGTGCCTTGGGCATCCCCAAGCTTAGGCTCTTGCCACTCCTTATTCTAAAATCCATCAAATCTTTACACAAAACTTGAAAACTTCACAACACAAAACTCAACAGAAAATCTCGTGAGCTCCGTTAGTATAAGAAAACAAACCACCACTTCAAGGTACTGCAATGTGAAGGAAATATGCCTTGGAGGCAATAATAAAGTTATTATTTATTTCCTTATATCATGATAAATGTTTATTATTCATGCTAGAATTGTATTAACCGGAAACATAATACATGTGTGAATACATAGACAAACAGAGTGTCACTAGTATGCCTCTACTTGACTAGCTCGTTAATCAAAGATGGTTATGTTTCCTAACCATGAACAAAGAGTTGTTATTTGATTAACGGGATCACATCATTAGGTGAATGATATGATTGACATGACCCATTCCATTAGCTTAGCACCCGATCGTTTAGTATGTTGCTATTGCTTTCTTCATGACTTATACATGTTCCTATGACTATGAGATTATGCAACTCCCGTTTGCCGGAGGAACACTTTGTGTGCTACCAAACGTCACAACGTAAATGGGTGATTATAAAGGTACTCTACAGGTGTCTCCAAAGGTACATGTTGGGTTGGCGTATTTCGAGATTAGGATTTGTCACTCCGATTGTCGGAGAGGTATCTCTGGGCCCTCTCGGTAATGCACATCACATAAGCGTTGCAAGCATTGCAACTAATGAGTTAGTTGCGAGATGATGTATTACGGAATGAGTAAAGAGACTTGCCGGTAACGAGATTGAACTAGGTATTGAGATACCGACGATCGAATCTCGGGCAAGTAACATACCGATGACAAAGGGAACAACGTATGTTGTTATGCGGTCTGACCGATAAAGATCTTCATAGAATATGTAGGAGCCAATATGAGCATCCAGGTTCCGCTATTGGTTATTGACCGGAGACGTGTCTCGGTCATGTCTACATTGTTCTCGAACCCGTAGGGTCCGCACGCTTAAGGTTTCGATGACAGTTATATTATGAGTTTATGAGCTTTGATGTACCGAAGTTAGTTCGAAGTCCCGAATGTGATCACGGACATGACGAGGAGTCTCGAAATGGTCGAGACATAAATATTGATATATTGGACGGCTATATTCGGACACCGGAAGTGTTCCGGGTGATTTCGGAGAAAACCAGAGAGCCGGAGGGTTACCGGAACCCCCCCGGGAGAAGTAATGGGCCATATGGGCCTTAGTGGAGAGAGAGGGGCAGCCAATGGTGAGCCGCACGCCTCCTCCCCCTGGTCCGAATTGGACTAGGAGAGGGGGGCGGCGCCCCCCTTTCCTTCTCCCTCCCCACTTCTTTCCCCCTCCTAGTAGGAGTCCTACTCCTACTAGGAGGAGGACTCCTCCTTGGCGCGCCATAGGGGCCGGCCGGCCTCCTCCCCTTGATCCTTTATATACGGGGGCAGGGGGCACCCCTAGACACACAAGTTGATCCATGTGATCATATTCTTAGCCGTGTGCGGTGCTCCCTTCCACCATAATCCTCGATAATATTGTAGCGGTGCTTAGGCGAAGCCCTGCGACGATAGTACATCAAGATCGTCACCACGCCGTCGTGCTGACGGAACTCTTCCCCGACACTTTGCTGGATCGGAGTCCGGGGATCGTCATCGAGCTGAACGTGTGCTAAAACTCGGAGGTGTCGTAGTTTCGGTGCTTGATCGGTCGGGCCGTGAAGACGTACGACTACATCAACCGCGTTGTGCTAACGCTTCCGCTGTCGTTCTACAAGGGTACGTAGATCACACTCTCCCCTCTCGTTGCTATGCATCACCATGATCTTGCGTGTGCGTAGGAAATTTTTTGAAATTACTACGTTCCCCAATAGTGGCATCCAAGCCTTGGTTTTATATGTTGATGTTATATACACGAGTAGAACACAAGTGAGTTGTGGGTGATATAAGTCATACTGCTTACTAGCATGTCATACTTTGGTTCGGCGGCCCGGACCGACATTACGTGTACGCTTACGCGAGACCGGTTCTCCCGACGTGCTTTGCAAATAGGTGGCTTGCAGGTGACAGTTTCTCCAACTTTAGTTGAACCGAGTGTGGCTACGCCCGGTCCTTGCGAAGGTTAAAACCACACCAACTTGACAAACTATCGTTGTGGTTTTGATGCGTAGGTAAGATTGGTTCTTACTTAAGCCCGTAGCAGCCACGTAAAACTTGCAACAACAAAGTAGAGGACGTCTAACTTGTTTTTGCAGGGCATGTTGTGATGTGATATGGTCAAGACATGATGCTAAATTTTATTGTATGAGATGATCATGTTTTGTAACCGAGTTATCGGCAACTGGCAGGAGCCATATGGTTGTCGCTTTATTGTATGCAATGCAATCGCGTTGTAATGCTTTACTTTATCACTAAGCGGTAGCGATAGTCGTGGAAGCATAAGATTGGCGAGACGAAAACGATGCTACGATGGAGGTCAAGGTGTCGCGCCGGTGACGATGGTGATCACGACGGTGCTTCTAAGATGGAGATCACAAGCACAAGATGATGATGGCCATATCATATCACTTATATTGATTGCATGTGATGTTTATATTTTATGCATCTTATCTTGCTTTGTTTGACGGTAGCATTATAAGATGATCTCTCACTAATTATCAAGAAGTGTTCTCCCTGAGTATGCACCGTTGCGAAAGTTCTTCGTGCTGAGACACCACGTGATGATCCGGTGTGATAGGCTCTACGTTCAAATACAACGGGTGCAAAATAGTTGCACACGCGGAATACTCAGGTTATACTTGACGAGCCAAGCATATACACATATGGCCTCGGAACACGGAGACCGAAAGGTCGAGCGTGAATCATATAGTAGATATGATCAACATAGTGATGTTCACTAATGAAACTACTCCATCTCACGTGATGATCGGACATGGTTTAGTTGATTTGGATCACGTAATCACTTAGAGGATTAGAGGGATGTCTAAGTGGGAGTTCTTTAAGTAAATTAATTGAACCTTAATTTATCATGAAACTTAGTACCTGATAGTATCTTGCTTGTTTATGCTTGATTGTAGATAGATGGCTCATGCTGTTGTTCCATTGAATTTTAATGCATTCCTTGAGAAAGCAAAGTTGAAAGATGATGGTAGCAATTACACGGACTGGGTCCATAACTTGAGGATTATCCTCATTGCTGCACAGAAGAATTACGTCCTAGAAGCACCGCTGGGTGCCAGGCCTGCTGCTGGAGCAACACCAGATGTTATGAACGTCTGGCAGAGCAAAGCTGATGACTACTCGATAGTTCAGTGTGCCATGCTTTACGGCTTAGAATCAGGACTTCAACAACGTTTTGAACGTCATGGAGCATATGAGATGTTCCAGGAGTTGAAGTTAATATTTCAAGCAAATGCCCGGATTGAGAGATATGAAGTATCCAATAAGTTCTATAGCTGCAAGATGGAGGAGAACAGTTCTGTCAGTGAGCATATACTCAAAATGTCTGGGTATAATAATCACTTGATTCAATTGGGAGTTAATCTTCTAGATGATTGCGTCATTGACAGAATTCTCCAATCACTGTCACCAAGCTACAAGAGCTTCATGATGAACTATAATATGCAAGGGATGAATAAGACTATTCCCGAGCTCTTCGCAATGCTGAAAGCTGCGGAGGTAGAAATCAAGAAGGAGCATCAAGTGTTGATGGTCAACAAGACCACTAGTTTCAAGAAAAAGGGCAAAGGGAAGAAGAAGGGGAACTTCAAAAAGAACAGCAAGCAAGTTGCTATTCAAGAGAAGAAACCCAAAGCTGGGCCTAAGTCTGAAACTAAGTGCTTCTACTGCAAGCAGTCTGGTCAAGCGGAACTGCCCCAAGTATTTGGCGGATAAGAAGGATGGGAAGGTGAACAAAGGTATATGTGATATACATGTTATTGATGTGTACCTTACTAATGCTCGCAGTAGCACCTGGGTATTTGATACTGGTTCTGTTGCTAATATTTGCAACTCGAAACAGGGACTACGGATTAAGCGAAGATTGGCTAAGGACGAGGTGACGATGCGCGTGGGAAACGGTTCCAAAGTTGATGTGATCGCAGTCGGCACGCTACCTCTACATCTACCTTCGGGATTAATATTAGACCTAAATAATTGTTATTTGGTGCCAGCGTTAAGCATGAACATTATATCTGGATCTTGTTTGATGCGAGACGGTTATTCATTTAAATCTGAGAATAATGGTTGTTCTATTTATATGAGTAATATCTTTTATGGTCATGCACCCTTAAAGAGTGGTCTATTTTTATTGAATCTCGATAGTAGTGACACACATAGTGTTGAAGCCAAAATATGCAGAGTTGATAATGATAGTGCAACTTATTTGTGGCACTGCCGTTTAGGTCATATCGGTGTAAAGCGCATGAAGAAACTCCATACTGATGGACTTTTGGAACCACTTGATTATGAATCACTTGGTACTTGCGAACCGTGCCTCATGGGCAAGATGACTAAAACACCATTCTCCGGTACTATGGAGAGAGCAACAGATTTGTTGGAAATCATACATACAGATGTATGTGGTCCGATGAATATTGAGGCTCGTGGCGGATATCGTTATTTTCTCACCTTCACAGATGACTTAAGCAGATATGGGTATATCTACTTGATGAAACATAAGTCTGAAACGTTTGAAAAGTTCAAAGAATTTCAGAGTGAAGTTGAAAATCATCGTAACAAGAAAATAAAGTTTCTACGATCTGATCGTGGAGGAGAATATTTGAGTTACGAGTTTGGTGTACATTTGAAACAATGCGGAATAGTTTCGCAACTCACGCCACCCAGAACACCACAGCGTAATGGTGTGTCCGAACGTCGTAATCGTACTTTACTACATATGGTGCGATCTATGATGTCTCTTACTGATTTACCGCTATCGTTTTGGGTTATGCTTTGGAGACGGCCGCATTCACGTTAAATAGGGCACCATCAAAATCCGTTGAGACGACGCCTTATGAACTATGGTTTGGCAAGAAACCAAAGTTGTCGTTTCTGAAAGTTTGGGGCTGCGATGCTTATGTGAAAAAGCTTCAACCTGATAAGCTCGAACCAAATCGGAGAAATGTGTCTTCATAGGATATCCAAAGGAGACTATTGGATACACCTTCTATCACAGATCCGAAGGCAAGACTTTTGTTGCTAAGTTCAGAAACTTTCTGGAGAAGGAGTTTCTCTCGAAAGAAGTGAGTGGGAGGAAAGTAGAACTTGACGAGGTAACTGTACCTGCTCCCTTATTGGAAAGTAGTGCATCACAGAAAACTGTTTATGTGACACCTACACCAGTTAGTGAGGAAGCTAATGATGATGATCATGAAACTTCAGAACAAGATACTACTAAACCTCGTAGATCAACCAGAGTGAGATCCGCGCCAGAGTGGTACGGTAATCCTGTTCTGGAAGTCATGCTACTAGATCATGATGAACCTACGAACTATGAAGAAGCGATGGTGAGCCCAGATTCCGCAAAATGGCTTGAAGCCATGAAATCTGAGATGGGATCCATGTATGAGAACAAAGTATGGACTTTGGTTGACTTGCCCGATGATCGGCAAGCAATTGAGAATAAATGGATCTTCAAGAAGAAGACTGACGCTGATGGTAATATTACTGTCTACAAAGCTCGACTTGTCGCAAAAGGTTTTCGGCAAGTTCAAGGGATTGACTACGATGAGACCTTCTCACCCGTAGCGATGCTTAAGTCTGTCCGAATCATGTTAGCAATTGCCGCATTTTATGATTATGAAATTTGGCAGATGGATGTCAAAACTGCATTCCTGAATGGATTTCTGGAAGAAGAGTTGTATATGATGCAACCAGAAGGTTTTGTCGATCCAAAGGGATCTAACAAAGTGTGCAAGCTCCAGCGATCCATTTATGGACTGGTGCAAGCCTCTCGGAGTTGGAATAAACGCTTTGATAGTGTGACCAAAGCATTTGGTTTTATACAGACTTTTGGAGAAGCCTGTATTTACAAGAAAGTGAGTGGGAGCTCTGTAGCATTTCTGATATTATATGTGGATGACATATTACTAATTGGAAATGATATAGAATTTCTGGATAGCATAAAGGGATACTTGAATAAGAGTTTTTCAATGAAAGACCTCGGTGAAGCTGCTTACATATTAGGCATTAAGATCTATAGAGATAGATCAAGACGCTTAATTGGACTTTCACAAAGCACATACCTTGACAAAGTTTTTTGAAGAAGTTCAAAATGGATCAAGCAAAGAAAGGGTTCTTGCCTGTGTTACAAGGTGTGAAGTTGAGTAAGACTCAATGCCCGACCACTGCAGAAGATAGAGAGAAAATGAAAGATGTTCCCTATGCTTCAGCCATAGGCTCTATCGTGTATGCAATGCTGTGTACCAGACCTGATGTGTGCCTTGCGATAAGTCTAGCAGGGAGGTACCAAAGTGATCCAGGAGTGGATCACTGGACAGCGGTCAAGAACATCCTGAAATATCTGAAAAGGACTAAGGATATGTTTCTCATATATGGAGGTGACAAAGTGCTCATCGTAAAAGGTTACGTTGATGCAAGCTTTGACACTGATACGGACGATTCTAAATCGCAAACTGGATACATGTTTACATTAAAAGGTGGAGCTGTCAGTTGTGCAGTTCTAAACAAAGCGTTGTGGCGGGATCTACATGTGAAGCGGAGTACATAGCTACTTCGGAAGCAGCAAATGAAGGAGTCTGGATGAAGGAGTTCATATCCGATCTAGGTGTCATACCTAGTGCATCGGGTCCAATGAAAATCTTTTGTGACAATACTGGTGCAATTGCCTTGGCAAAGGAATCCAGATTTCACAAGAGAACCAAGCACATCAAGAGACGCTTCAATTCCATCCGGGATCTAGTCTAGGTGGGAGACATAGAGATTTGCAAGATACATACGGATCTGAATGTTGTAGACCCGTTGACTAAGCCTCTTCCATGAGCAAAACATGATCAGCACCAAGGCTCCATGGGTGTTAGAATCATTACTGTGTAATCTAGATTATTGACTCTAGTGCAAGTGGGAGACTGAAGGAAATATGCCCTAGAGGCAATAATAAAGTTATTATTTATTTCCTTATATCATGATAAATGTTTATTATTCATGCTAGAATTGTATTAACCGGAAACATAATACATGTGTGAATACATAGACAAACAGAGTGTCACTAGTATGCCTCTACTTGACTAGCTCGTTAATCAAAGATGGTTATGTTTCCTAACCATGAACAAAGAGTTGTTATTTGATTAACGGGATCACATCATTAGGTGAATGATCTGATTGACATGACCCATTCCATTAGCTTAGCACCCGATCGGTTAGTATGTTGCTATTGCTTTCTTCATGACTTATACATGTTCCTATGACTACGAGATTATGCAACTCCCGTTTGCCGGAGGAACACTTTGTGTGCTACCAAACGTCACAACGTAAATGGGTGATTATAAAGGTACTCTACAGGTGTCTCCAAAGGTACATGTTGGGTTGGCGTATTTCGAGATTAGGATTTGTCACTCCGATTGTCGGAGAGGTATCTCTGGGCCCTCTCGGTAATGCACATCACATAAGCGTTGCAAGCATTGCAACTAATGAGTTAGTTGCGAGAGGATGTATTACGGAACGAGTAAAGAGACTTGCCGGTAACGAGATTGAACTAGGTATTGAGATACCGACGATCGAATCTCGGGCAAGTAACATACCGATGACAAAGGGAACAACGTATGTTGTTATGCGGTCTGACCGATAAAGATCTTCGTAGAATATGTAGGAGCCAATATGAGCATCCAGGTTCCGCTATTGGTTATTGACCGGAGACGTGTCTCGGTCATGTCTACATTGTTCTCGAACCCGTAGGGTCCGCACGCTTAAGGTTTCGATGACAGTTATATTATGAGTTTATGAGTTTTGATGTACCGAAGTTAGTTCGGAGTCCCGGATGTGATCACGGACATGACGAGGAGTCTCGAAATGGTCGAGACATAAAGATTGATATATTGGACGGCTATATTCGGACACCGGAAGTGTTCCGGGTGATTTCGGAGAAAACCAGAGAGCCGGAGGGTTACCGGAACCCCCCGGGAGAAGTAATGGGCCATATTGGCCTTAATGGAGAGATAGAGGGGCAGCCAATGGTGAGCCGCGCGCCTCCTCCCCCCGGTCCGAATTGGACTAGGAGAGGGGGGCGGCGCCCCCTTTTCCTTCTTCCTCCCCACTTCTTTCCCCCTCCTAGTAGGAGTCCTACTCCTACTAGGAGGAGGACTCCTCCTTGGCGCGCCATAGGGGCCGGCCGGCCTCCTCCCCTTGATCCTTTATATACGGGGGCAGGGGGCACCCCTAGACACACAAGTTGATCCACGTGATCATATTCTTAGCCGTGTGCGGTGCCCCCTTCCACCATAATCCTCGATAATATTGTAGCGGTGCTTAGGCGAAGCCCTGCGACGATAGTACATCAAGATCGTCACCACGCCGTCGTGCTGACGGAACTCTTCCCCGACACTTTGCTGGATCGGAGTCCGGGGATCGTCATCGACCTGAACGTGTGCTAAAACTCGGAGGTGCCGTAGTTTCGGTGCTTGATCGGTCGGGCCGTGAAGACGTACGACTACATCAACCGCGTTGTGCTAACGCTTCCGCTGTCGGTCTACAAGGGTACGTAGATCACACTCTCCCCTCTCGTTGCTATGCATCACCATGATCTTGCGTGTGCGTAGGAATTTTTTTGAAATTACTACGTTGCCCAACACAATGAACTCATTCTTTATTTATATTGGTGTTAAACCTACTGTATTCCAACTTCTCTATGGTTCATACCCCCCGATACTAGCCATAGATACATCAAAATAAGCAAACAACACACGAAAAACAGAATCTGTCAAAAACAAAACAGTCTGTAGTAATCTGTAGGTTTCGAATACTTTTGTAACCCCAAAAATTCTGAAATAAATTGGTGGATGTGAGGAATTTGTCTATTAATCATATGCAAAAAGAATCAAAATAATCGCACTCTCCAGTAAAAAAAAGGCAGCAAATCTCGTGAGCGCTAAAGTTTTTGTTTTTTTACAGCAAGATCGCAAGACTTTTCCCAAGTCTTCCCAAAGGTTCTATTTGGCACAAACACTGATTAAAAGCATAAAACCACATCTAAATAGAGACTAGATGAATTATTTATTACTAAACAGAATCAAAAAGCAAGAAACAAAAATAAAATTGGGTTGTCTCCCAACAAGCGCTATCGTTTAACGTCCCTAGCTAGGCATAAAAATAAGAATAGATCTAGGTATTATCATCTTTGATAGGCAATTCTTCAATAAAACATTTATAAATCTTAGGAGTTTTCTTTTTTTATTAATGATCAAACTCATAGGCAAGAAGTCAAGAAATTCATTCGTAGCATAAGGTTCCTTAATGATAGCGAAAAAGTTGTTGTGAACACTTATTTATTTGAGATCCGCATTTTCCTTAGAAGATTCACCCTTTTTAATTTTAGGCACATACATAAGCTTTGCAACTCTAGTGGTAGGAGGATTTGGAGTATTTTTTACGAAAGAAAAGGCAGACACTAAGTTGATAATAATGTCCTCAAGTTTATCAATTATTATGAAATCTTGATCTATCTTTTCGTTAACTATGGGTTATTTTTAAAAAAATCAAAGTAACTCCTACCTTAACAGGTGGCCATCGTAAATAAGGAAATTAATTCATTAGTACGACTACACTTTTTTGGAGAGGGATTAATGGAATGAAAAGAAGCCAGATTTAGTATAATCAATTCCATCAATTCACGCTACTTTTTTGAGAGAATCAATTCACGCTACTTTGTATCTTTCCTTTTATTGATTTGCCGGAAATTGTTGCTTCCATCTAAAAGGCACCCGTCATCACAGGATCGTCCGATGCATCACACCCCTCCCGGCCAGTAATCGAAGCCAGTTAAACAACGATGCAGCCCCTCGCCGGGATACTCGCCGCGGTCCTCACCTCCGCCGCTGCCATGGCAGCTGGCGCCTCGCCTGTTGCCATCAACGGGACATGCTCCTTGGTTACTGCCGACGCCTACCCCGGCTACGACTACCGCATGATCGTACTCTCCTCCGAGCCGTCCGCCGCCAGTGACGCGCGTGGTCTCGCCGTCCTTGCCGCCAACGCCACCGCGCACAACATCACGCACACGATCGGGCTCATCGACAACCTGCTCGACAGCCTCACCGAATGCTCGGAGTTGTACGGGCGCCAGATGGCCGACAAGGTGGCCAGCGCCCTCGGAGACCTCATGGCCGGACGCGATCCATCTGAGGCTGTGAGCAAGTTGATTGACGCCTACGGTCTGGGCCCTCTCAACTGCTTCATCGTCCTCTCCGAGAGGTGGGGCTTCTCTAGGGAACCTCTAGCGCAGGAGAACTCGGACAACCTGGCCTTGGCCCTTTTCGCCAGGGAAATTGCGATGCTGATCCCCAAGTCCTCTAGATCATCAAACGGCAGTGATCAGCATCTCGCCGGAGCCCGAGCCTGGCAGCCCGCTGCCATCATCAACGCGACATGCTCCACTTTATTATACGACAAATACCCTGGCTACGACTACTGCTTCAGTGTCCTCTCCTCCGACCCGGTGGCGGCCGCCTCTGCCAGGGACACGCGCGATCTCGCCATTGTCGCCACCAACGCCACGGCACGCAACATCACGTCCACGGTCAAGCTCATCCAAGGCCTACTCTTCGACCTTGCTGAGTGCAAGCTTTCCTACGGTGACCGTATGGGCAAGACAGTGGACAGCGCTCTCAGCGACCTCATCGCCGGACGCAGCCCCGTCGGAGCGGCCATCAAGCTGGCCGATGCCTTGCGTGATGCTATTGAATGCGACGTGGTGATGTCTAGGAGGAGGGGCGCTACTAAGAATGTCCTGTACCAGCAGAACACGGAGAATTTCGTCTCCGCACACTTTGCCAACAACGTGGCCATGTACTCTGGCCATTGATCGGTCAACCTGCATGCTTTCAATTATATCTAATAATAATACCTAAATGATTCCTAGTGCGCGTGCACTATGTCACGGAATCGAGCGCTCACGCTAAACGATAAAGCAAGGACACCGGCCGGTGGGGATGAGTCTACATGTGGGAGCTACTCTCTCCGTTCCATAATGTAAGACATTTTTTAACACTCCGCTAGTGTTTAAAAAACGTCTTACATTATGAGATGGAGGGGGTAAAAAGACAAAGAATTAGAGTTGCATGCAATCTGAGTCCGTATATGAGGAAGGACACGGAGCACAGCATGAATTGCATTTAGTTGGATTTTTGAAATTTCAAAAAGTCATAACTCCACAATCAAATGTCAGAATTTAGATTTGTTTTCATTACTGGAATTCTGGCGATGAGCTCTTCAAAACTAGATCTTATTTATATATGTTTCGACAAAAAAAATTACTGCCAACTCTGATGCTATATGGTGCAAATGTGTTACTACATTGTGCAACTTCAGTACTTTACTGTGCAATTCTTTTCGAAACCAATTATTTTAGACCTACATAATCCAACCTACTATGAGGATTAGCCATGACAAAAGCAACTTTATGTGATGTGCAACTAGGTCAACTACCTAGTAATCGATGTGCACCCTCTCACTACTTGTGGTTTTCACTCGCACACCCTGCCCCACCGAAGATATGTGAAACCTAGTCTGTTGTTCCAACCAACTGCCTAGTAGTTAATGTGCAACTCTTCATCCCTACTTATGGATGTGTAGTTTCAGTTGGCAAGGGCAACAGACCAGGTTGCACAAGGTCTGTTAGACAGTTGACTAAGGCAACAGACCAAGTTGCACATCTCACTCGCAAGATTTGTTGGTGAAAAATTACATATCCATGAGGGTAGAGAAAAGTTGTCCATAGACCCTCCTAAAGTTGCACATCTCACTAGTAGGGATGGTTAGGATGGGTTGCTAGCACTGAAAACTACATATCCATGGGGTACGAGACAAAGTTGCACACCGACAGTTAAGCAGTTGGCCGGTGCAGCATCTAAGGTTGCACATCCAGTGCTAAGTAGTTGGCAAAGAAAGGAAACAGTGAAAACTGACATCTACGAACATGGGAAAAGTTGCACAGCGACTACTATGTAGTTGGCACAAGCAATAGACAAAGTTGCACATCTCACTGGTAGGGGTAGTTTGGGTTAGAGGTGCCATAAGTGAAAACTGCGCGTTCACCCGCAGGGACAAAGTTGCACATTGACTAACAGGTAGTTGCACACCGGCAGCTAGGAAGTTGCACCAAACAGAGGCTTAATTGCACACAAAAAAGTTCATCGAAATGCACCCATGATGGATCTAGTTTTGAAGAGCACGTTGCGAGGATTCCAGTAGTGAAAACGGATCTTAATTCCGACGCGTGGTTCGAAAGATATAGCTTTTTTAAAATCTGAAACTCGCATTAAATATGTTCACACATGTTCACGTGGATACTTTTTTTTTATACGGTACCTTTCCTAATATATGATTAGGGAGCAAATTATTTCTCTTTATAGCCTATAGGGGACTAAAAATTTCTATTTTTGGTCGGCTGCTCGGGACGGCTAGGGAGCAGCCGGCCGCTCCCTAGACACGTCCATAATAATAATAAAGCTAGCTAGATCATATAAGCACAAGCATTCGCGTGATTGTTAGATTGTACTCCCTCGGTTCCTAAATATTTGTATTTTTAGAGATTTTAAATGGACTACCATATATGGATGTATATAGACATATTTTAGAGTGTAGATTCACTCATTTTGTTTCGTATGTAATCACTTGTTAAAATCTCTAAAAAGACAAATATTTAGGAACGAAGGGAGTATTTGCAAAACAAGATGGTAGGTATCCCCTCAAAAAAATAAGATGGTTGGTTTTTCATTTATTTTACGTGAGAGAAGATGGTTGATTATATTTAGTGTACTATATACTACTACGGAAAAGCTTATTGGTAGAGGCGTAGCAGTAGCGCGTGTCAGAGATGCTCGCTACAGCTAAATACCAGTAGCGAGGGCCAGCAAACAATGCTATGGTTACATATTTAACAGTAGTGTGTGCCGGCGAAAAGGCGTTGCTAGTAAGTGGTCCCTGCAGTACCCACCAGTATCGGTGGCCCACCGCTACAACTATTCTTGCGCTGTGCCACATGGAGGGCCTCACTTAGCAGCAGTGAGTCTCTTTGTGCCTCGCTACTACTACAACATTTACCAGTAGCACCCATCTTGGACATGCGCTGCTGCTAAGGTACAATAGCCACCTTCTTCCCTTATCTCCCTCTCCCCCTCCCCACTCTCCCTTCCTCTCTCCCTCACTTTCTCACTCACTTTCTTCTCCTCCATTACTACTACCTAGATTTCTTCTCTCTTCCTTCTCCTACCTCGCTTCTCTCTACTTTAATGGCCCCCAGGGCCGGTCCTGAGATTTTGGGGATCCGGGGTGAAAATGAAACATGGGGCCCCTTGAATTTTTCTTCTAGCAACCACTGATCCAAAGTCATTTATGACAGTCTTGGATCCATATTCATGTTGCTTATGCACAGGTGAACGTTACGACAACAAGGTTATGGTGGTCACAGTCGCAAGGAGACAAGAGGATGATTTTACGAAAGCATCAAGTGTCATCTTTGGTGGCATCCAGGACCCTCGGACAACGCTAGGAGGCACTTTTGACGGCGATGGATTTTCTCATTCGTAAGGCGAGAGTCGTTAGCACGGATCTAGGTCATTAGTACACTCCACGATGGTTCATTGTGATTTTGTGCCAACCGAAGAGAGTATTAAGCCAGACATTCGAATATATTGCCTTTGTATACAAGAGAGGATTTCCAAATAAAGAGGCGCACATGGTTGTGCTCTCTTCACTGGGAGATGAGGTTGATCGCCGTATGTGCACTCTTCACTAGGAGATGAGGTTGATCGCTGTGTGTGGCTAACAAGACCTAATGTCCATTGTATCCCAAAATCTCTTTAATTGAACAAAGTGGATATGATTCTCAAAATACTAAAATTATGATAGTCTCATCCGATAGAACTAAAGATTATATAATATAAAAGCAAAACATTAATATGGCGTCAATTTTAAGTAAATACTAGATCTTACGATTTTTTTAAGATCCAAACTTAATCTGGTTGTGGATCTTTTTATCCAAATGCTCAATCGACTCAACAGTGGCAACTTTATTTTCAATAATTTCAAACCTTTGCATCACATATTCCAAAGTTAAAATAGTTCCATTAACCAAGAGGGGTGGTTGCCCAAACAAATCTATCATATCATTATAAGAATAAAAAATATGGCTACCCAAGAAATTCCCTCCGGTAATGGCATCAAGAATATATCTATTCCAATGGGTGATGCCTACATAAAAATTGCGAAGAAGAACGGAAGTGGATTGCTTCCTAGTGGATCTATTCTGAGCATTGCAAATTCTATACCAAGCATCCTTTAAATTTTCTCCCTCCCTTTGTTTAAAATTGAGAACTTCATGATCAGGAGTACTAACAATGATACAAGGATAGGGCTGGAAAAAAAGCTCGAAACTCGTGAGCTAAACGAGTAGCTCGTGACTCGGCTCGAATCGACTCGAACTCGAAGAATAACGAGTCGAGCCGAGCTTTAGTTTAAGATCGTTTATAGACCAAGTTAAACGAGCCAATCTCACGAGTACTCGTGTAACTCGTTAGGCTCGGTACAAAATATCAGCCACTGCCAATATAAAAAAGATCAGCCGCTCAACACTATGTCCAAGGCGCACAACACAAGGCCTAGCCCTTGAAGGCCCAACCGCCTAGGAGACTCATGTGTTACAAGGAAATTAATATTGTTTAGTGATATATATGTTTAATACATACATGATAATGCTTAAAATATTTGAGGGTTTTATGTTCATATCTTTAACGAGCTTAACAAGCTAAACGAGACAGCTCGCGAGTTATACGAGTCGAGCCAATCTTCGATTTAAGCTCGTTAATAATAACGAGTCGAGTCGAGCTAGCTCGTTAACGAAACGAGCTCTAGCGAGTCAAGCCGAGCTGGCTCGACTCGGCTCGAATTCCAGCCCTATACAAGGACTAGCCATAATAGCAAACCACACGGACACACGAGAAGCAAGCAACAAGAGACGGACAGAAAAGAGGGCGAATAAAACGGCAAAGGTGAAGTGGGGAGAGGAAAACGAGAGGCAAATGACAAATAATGTAATGGGAGGGATAAGAGTTTGTGATGGGTACATGGTATCGGCGCCAGAAATCCGCACGTTGGTGGGAGATCAAAGCTTGACTTGACTTGGTGTAAACCTCCCCGGCAACGGCGCCAGAAATCCTACTTGCTACCTCTTGAGCTTGCGTTGGTTTTCCCTTGAAGAGGAAAGGGTGATGCAGCACAGTAGCATAAGTATTTCCCTCAGTTTTTAGAACCAAGGTATCAATCCAGTAGGAGACTACACGCAAGTCCCTCGTACCTGCACAAACAAACAAGAACCTCACAACCAACGCGATAAAGGGGTTGTCAATCCCTTCACGGTCACTTACGAGAGTGAGATCTGATAGAGATAATAAGATAAATATTTTTGGCATTTTTGTTGTATAGATTGGAAAATAAAGATTGAAAAATAAATGGTGATAGAAGTAGCAAGTTGATATGAAAATGGTATGATGGAGAATAGACCCCGGAGCCATAGGTTTCACTAGTGGCTTCTCCCAAGATAGCAAATTATACGGTGGATGAACAAATTACTGTCGAGCAATTTATAGAAAAGCGCATATTTATGAGAATATCTAGGCATGATCACGTACATAGGCATCACGTCCACGACAAGTAGACCAAAACGATTCTGCATTTATTACTATTACTCCACACATCGACCGCTATCCAGCATGCATCTAGAGTATTAAGTTCATAAGAACAGAGTAATGCATTAGGCAAGATGACATGATGTAGATGGATAAACTCAAGCAATATGATATAAACCCCATATTTTTATCCTCGATGGCAACAATACAATACGTGCCTTGCTGCCCCTGCTATCACTGGGAAAGGACACCACAAGATTGAACCCAAAGCTAAGCACTTCTCCCATTGCAAGAAAGATCAATCTAGTAAGCCAAATGATAACCCACAAGTATAGGGGATCGCAACAGTTTTCGATAAGTAAGAGTGTCGAACCCAACGAGGAGCTAAAGGTAGAACAAATATTCCCTCAAGTTCTATCAACCACCGATACAACTCTACGCACGCTTGACGTTCACTTTACCTAGAAAAAGTATGAAATTAGAAGTACTTTGTAGCTATTGTTGGATAGGTTTGCAAGATAATAAAGAGTACGTAAATAAAAAGTAGGGGTTGCTTAGATAAAGAAACAATAAAGTAAATATAGCGAGTGTGGAAAAGTGGTGGTAGGAGTTGCGAAATTGCCCCTAAGCAATTGACTACTTTACTAGACCGATAGCAAGTATTATGTGGGAGAGGCCACTGCTAGCATGTCATCCCTTACATGGAATTCTATGCACTTATGATTGGAACTATTAGCAAGAATCCGCAACTACTAACGTTCATTAAGGTAAAACCCAACCATAGCATTAAGATATATTGGTCCCAATTCAATCTCGTATGCATCAATTTCTATGCTAGGCTGAAACTTCTGTCACCCTTGCCCTCCAATACATAGTCCTATCAACATACAGCTAACCCTAGGGTGTGATCCACGCGCGCAATCATATGATGGGCACCAAAGGATAGCAACATAACCACACGCAAATTAAATCAATTATAGTAATTCATCAACCACCGATAGGATAACGAAAATCTACTCAGACATCATAGGATGGCAACACATCATTGGATAATAATATGAAGCATAATGCACCATGTTCAAGTAGAGGGTACAACGGGTTGTGGGAGAGTGGACCGCTGTAGATAGAGGGGGGAAGGTGATGGAGATGTTGGTGAAGATGGCGGAGGTGTTGGTGTAGATCGCGGTGATGATGATGGCCCCCGGAGCCCCTCCGAGATTGGATCTGTCTCTCTGTCTCTCTCTGTTTTTGCGTTCCCAGATTCTTTCCTTTCACCGTTTCTTATATTCCCGGAGATCCGTAACTCCAATTGGGCTGAAATTTTTAACACGATCTCTATCCGGAAATTAGCTTTCTTGCGGCGAAAGAAGGGCATCAACCGCCTTACGGGGTGGCCACGAGGGTCAGGGGCGCGCCTGCCTCCCCAGGGCGCGCCCCCTACCTCGTGGGCCCCTCGAGCATCGTCTCGCGTAGATTCTTCTTCCCAAAAATCATATATATTCCAAAAAAAATCTCCGTCGGATTTTATTCCGTTTGGACTCCGTTTGATATGGATATTCTGTGAAACAAAAAACATGCAACAAACAGGAACTGACACTGGGCACCGGATCAATATGTTGGTCCCAAAAATAGTATAAAAAGTTGCCAAAAGTATATGAAAGTTGAATAATATTGGCATGGAATAATCAAAAATTATAGATACGACGGAGATGTATCAGCATCCCCAAGCTTAATTCCTGCTCGTCCTCGAGTAGGTAAATGATAAAAAAAATTGATGTGGAATGCTACCTAGCATAATCTTGATCACATATCTAATCCTGGCATGAATATTAAGACACGAGTGATTCAAAGCAATAGTCTATCATTTGACATAAAAACAATAATACTTCAAGCCTACTAATAAAGCAATCATGTCTTTTCAAAATAACATGGCCAAAGAAAGTTATCCCTACAAAATCATATAGTCTGGCTATGCTCCATCTTCACCACACAAAATATTCACGTCATGCACAACCCCGATGACAAGCCAAGCAATTGTTTCATACTTTTGACGTTCTCAAGCCTTTTCAACTTTCACGCAATACATGAGCGTGAGCCATGGACATAGCACTATAGGTGAAATAGAATATGATGGTGGAGAAGACAAAAAGGAGAAGATAGTCTCACACCAACTAGGCGTATCAACGGGCTATGGAGATGCCCATTAATAGATATCAATGTGAGTGAGTAGGGTGACGGTGTCCTGGACTAGGGGGTACTCACCACGTCGTCTCCCGATCTATTAGATTGGGCCGAGGACCCCCGTGGCCCTATACTCATGGGCTAGTTCGAACGGCTGCCGCATACAAGGAAGATTCAACAAGACTTGGCGATCAAGACAAGGACTTCTCCCCACCGGCTTCGGCTAGGACTCTTGTTATCCTAAGCCTCCGGTGCATTATATAAACCGAGGCCAGGCTAGTCGATAAACCATATACAATACATACAATAATCATACCATAGGCTAGCTTCTAGGGTTTAGCCTCCTTGATCTCGTGGTAGATCTACTCTTGTACTACCCATATCATCAATATTAATCAAGCAGGAGTAGGGTATTACCTCCATCGAGAGGGCCCGAACCTAGGTAAAAACATCGTGTCCCTTGCCTCCTGTTACCATCGATCCTAGACGCACAGTTCGGGACCCCCTACCCGAGATCCGCCGGTTTTGACACCGACATTGGTGCTTTCATTGAGAGTTCCGCTGTGTGATCGACAAAAGGATCGATGACTCGCTTGCAGGTCAACTGCGACTTCGGCATCTTCGTCACCAGCTCGACTGGTCACCTTGGTTCGACCAAGAACTGCGCCCCGTGTTCGGATCACCATGTTCGGACGAGGGCCTTCATCAACACCAACTCCGATCTCTATCAAGATCATGGAGGAATCGTCCATGGAGCTCGGGGGCTCAACGTCAACATTGCCCTCGGGCGATCGTGCTGTTTTTCCGGACAGCGAACTCGTATCTGCCACCACCACCTCCTCGAGTATCGCTTTGACGATCGCTTTGGTGGAATTGTGCGGAATTGAGTCTACAACAACCCTGGAAAATTTCGTTGAGTTCCGATGAAGGAATCTCTGGCAATCCACGATATACCGGAGCCCTGTCAAATCTGGACGGGAATTTGGATGTGTTTAGGGCGTGGTGTCCAGCTTCTAGCTCGAACGTCCTTTGGAAGATCCAACCGTTGATCGGCTGCGGAATTCCTGTATCTACCACCTCTCAAAATTTCAGCTCAATCCGACCGTACAAACTCCGGGAACCTTCCGACTAGTGCATCACTTTTCGGATCTGTTTTCTGCGCGAAAACGAATCCGACCCGATTTCATCTTTTCTATGAACGGGATTTCGGACATCCCTTTTGAAGGAAGTTTTGTATGGGGTATTGTGTTTTGTTTCCGAACACATCCCACTAACTTTAAGATATTTTGAACATGATGTTCAACATCATGCTGGTGTCAAACCAGTCCGGCAATATTACTCCACGGCTGCCGACCTGCGCTAAGACACGGCGTCACTTTGTTGAGCCGAGCTCAACTTCTTCGGATCATCATCTCGGCAAGACGAACAAGAGTCTGGCATCGCGAAGGATAAATCATCATCAACATCGCTGCCTCACGGATTACACGGAGCGGGCATACCGGCATCGCCGCACGGTTGCTTCATCAAGCCGGCATCGACCACGTCACGACCTACATCGACAGGGCCGCACTATCGCTTCTTCAAGCTGGTGTCCATCATGCCGACCTACTTCGACTCATCGGCTGACATCGGGGCTTCGACATCTCGGCTGGACCGGAGGCTTCGCCATCTCTTCATCAACCTACTCCAGACAATTCGGCGTCACTAGCCGACCAGCTCCGTCACGTTAGCTAGGCCGAGGGCTTTGCCTCGGCGAGCCAACCTTTATCAGCATTGCCAAGCCGTTGTTTTATCGCCCATCAGGCAATGGGTGTGCGGATCGAGTCCCAATTTTGGGAATCACCTTTCTTCGGATTGCTACAACAAATAAACCAGGTGCTATCAATCCCTAATATTTTTTGCTTGTTTGGGTTCATTTTTCCCAAGGAATTATTACTCTGGTTTGTCCATCATATGTACACAGGTCTATCAAATGGTAGCCGCATTCACGATAGTCGCATGGTGGTTCGGTCAATTTCCGTACATAGTCCGGCGAACGCCGCATCCGGAGCTCGGACCGACCTGCGAATTCAGGCTTTGCCACGCCTTTACCACATCACGCCGATGCCCTGCATCGACATTGACTTTGGCGCCAGGCCATATTTCTTTTATTACTCACTTTGCATAAATTATTTATTATGCAACGATTTTTTTAATTATCATTATTACTATTATCTCCGGTTTGCACTATTTTTTGTGCACAGGAAAATGATCCGGAGACTTCGGCGTCACTCTGCCGGTCTGCATTGATCGTGCTATGTCACCACTTCGGCATGTCAAGCTCTCCGCTCCGCCACCTCGGGACCGGCTTGAGGGATGGAACCTTGCCCCGCATCAAGCTCGGACCGCGTCATCAATACCGAACACATTAACCAGCTAAGTCGCTTTCATGCTCAAAGCTTTAATTTCTAACTTGTGCTCGGTTCGACCAAGCATTATACTTTTTTGGAAAAAAGTTGCTTGTAAAAAATTTTCTTGTCCAAACTTTGTTTGTGACGCATAAATTCAAATACCCCGTTTACTTGTGGGCTTCCTTTATGAAGCTTTTTCCTGTTGCATATGATTACACTTGTACGGCTTCGTTCCTTGTTCGTGTATTACGCCACAATATGCACCATATTGACTTAAGCGATTTGCAAGCTGGGTTGCCTCGCTCCTGTGTTTACCCCTACGTTCCCGATTGTTCGGCTAGGGAGTAAAGGGAGCACCTCTGCGATTGTCACAATCGGGTCAACCGAGCCGGACCTCAGACTGGGTGAAGCCGAAAGCTAGCGCTCTTATAGTTTTCAATGATGGTCGGCATACAACGGAACTCATGAGTACAAAAAATCTATTGCACAAGTCTCATAATAACAATGAGCACCGAAGAAAGGTATCGGTGGGGGTACTATTTTCTTCGAAGATGCTTCTTACACTTCACAGTAATATAGCATAAGTTCCCTGAGCGCGCTTTGTCTGTTACAGCCTTATGGCCTGATTGCCTGGTTATTGGAAACACCGTAGATATTCTCGACCGATGGAGTACATAACACTTTTTGGTCCTTAACCAAAGAGGGAGAAGCCGACGGTCGGTTAAGACGCGTTTAAAGTTCGGTTGAACATAGATATGATATAAGTACTTCGGTACATGCAATCATTCTTCTACCCAAGTCACTTGGGGGCTCTTAAGTTTATTTGAGCCGTTTTATAATAAGTGTTCTTCTTCTCAGTCGTTGCAAAGTTCTATTATTATTATTATTTATCACTCCTTTTTTCGATGCGAGTGTGCGGTCACTAGCCGGGGAGCCTAATTAATCTCTCAAAGCCGCTAGAGTTTAGTTTGCTAAACTGGCCTAATGAAAAGTACTCCGCCCTCGGGATAGGAGGTTGAAGCCGTAGGCTGACCCGCTCAAAGTCTTGAGATAGGATGTGTCATGTTAAAGGACGACAGAAGCACTTCATTTTTCTAAGACCAATTTTCGGATTGGCACCGAACACTTGATCTTGTTCGGACGTCATGTTTTTACTGACGTTTCTTGGTTTTCCAAGCTTTTTGGCACTTTTAAACTATTTGTGCTTTTCCAGCATTAGTCTCGCAGTGCAACGCCGGACACCTTTAGGGATTCGGCAAAAACATTCTCAGATATTGCTATATATGCATCGGTTTCGAATTGTGTCTTCGGTCAATAGTTGGGTTGCCCGGCTCCTGCACTTGCTTCCTACGTTCCGTTTTGTTCGGCTAGGTGTGCAAAGGGAGAACCACTGCGATTGTGCTTCCAGTTCGCATGGTCAAGCACCTCAGTTGAGAAAGCCGAAAATTGACTGTCACAATAAGCGTAAACTGGTCAGCGATCCGATGACTATGACGGGCCGTTCATAACATTGGCCGAAGTGTTTACGGCTTGACCTCGACTATCGCCGAACACTACCGGGGGCTATTAACTGGCCTCCCAAACTAAATCCTCGATATTTTGCTCTTACATTCGAGCTGAGGTTTCATGATCATGCTTAGCATGACAACCCAAAGAAAGGAACCGATAGCGGGACTATTTTGTTTGGAATACATTTCTTCTGTTAAACAGTAATATAACATATCTCTCTGCGTACCTTTGTTTATAAAACCGTGTGGCCAGATTGCCTTGTTTGTCGTAAATATTTGCCCTCATAAAGGCTTTATAAAGTAGGACAAACACTCCTCGGCTACTGGCCGAGGAGGTGGAAGCCGATGGTCGGTCAACAAAGTTTTGTATAATGCGGATCTGAGCATTAATGACGTAAAGTACTTGGATACATAGAGTCATTACACATAATTTGTGATTTTACTATGGATATTGATCCTTAATTCGGCCACCTGTGCCCGCATTAAGGCTCGGGGGCTACTGGGCTTCGGGCTTATTATTTACAAATATTAAAGGGGCACATCGGTCCCCTGATCTGGTGTTGCCACCCGACCAGTGTCTCGGGGGCTACTGCATTGCTTGTTCAATGCAGAAAATTTTAAGTGCAATACAGTTGCCGAGGAGATTTTGATCCTCAGGTTGGTCGGCCACACCCATCCTGAGTCTCGAGGACTTAGCACGCCGCTTTTTGTGTCCCGGAGTATTCTGCCGAGCTAGGACTTGATCCTCAGGCCGATTTCGCAAATCAACCTGAGTCTCGGCGGCTACTGGGATCAGCGGTCTTACATCATCCTTCAAGTGCATCTCAGGTTTTAAACCGATACCCACCTTGAGGGCTACTGGCTATATATCTCGGCAGAGAATAAATTGCACCAATAAAAAATATTCACAAAAATCAGCCCACATTCGGGGTGGTGCACCACCTCGGAAGCAGCCCGGCATAAAGCTCGGGCGCTAGTGGCTGGCTCCATAGAGAGCATTTCCGGCATTAAGCTCGGCTAAACTCCTTCAAACTTCTTTGAACCAAGGTGATTTACGACACCTCGGATATAGTCCGGCGTTGGAGCTCGGATATACAGTCCGATGTTGGAGCTTTGATACATAGTCCGATGTTGGAGCTCGGATACATTCCGGCGTTAGAGCTGGGAAGCGGTCCGGCATTGGTGCTCGGCTGCAAAAGATACCTCGAATACAGTCCGGCGTTAGAGCTCGGACGCAAGAGGACACTGCCTCCCGGGAACAACTTCAAACCCGAGGTGTGGCATAAAAATAATAAGGCATTGATAAAGGCCGGAAACTTAAAGGGGATCCTCGGATACCCGACGTGTAAACTCGTCGAATGCATTTCGGCGATCCTCATGATCGAAGATAAAGAAGATTTGTTGAACCAGTTTTCAAGACCGGCAACCAAAGATGAAGAACAGTTCGGAAGAATCGAGGAGCGTCCCTAACTTGAAGACCAGTTCAGGGGGCTACTGACGGTGTCCTGGACTAGGGGGTACTCACCACGTCGTCTCCCGATCTATTAGATTGGGCCGAGGACCCCCGTGGCCGTATACTCATGGGCCAGTTCGGACGGCTGCCGCATACAAGGAAGATTCAACAAGACTTGGCGATCAAGACAAGAACTTCTCCCCACCGGCGTATTTGGCTAGGACTCTTGTTATCCTAGGCCTCCGGTGCATTATATAAACCGAGGCCAGGCTAGTCGATAGACCATATACAATACATACAACAATCATACCATAGGCTAGCTTCTAGGGTTTAGCCTCCTTGATCTCGTGGTAGATCTACTCTTGTACTACCCATATCATCAATATTAATCAAGCAGGAGTAGGGTATTACCTCCATCGAGAGGGCCCGAACCTGGGTAAAAACATCGTGTCCCTTGCCTCCTGTTACCATCGATCCTAGACGCACAGTTCGGGACCCCCTACCCGAGATCCGCCAGTTTTAACACCGACATAGGGATTGCCATGCAACGGATGCACTAGAGCTATAAGTGTATGAAAGCTCCAACTGAAACTAAGTGGGTGTGCATCCAACTTGCTTGCTCATGAAGACCTTGGGCATTTGAGGAAGCCCATCATCGGAATATACAAGCCAAGTTCTATAATGAAAATTCCCACTAGTATATGAAAGTGATAACTCAAGAGACTCTCTATATGAAGAACATGGTGCAACTTTGAAGCACAAGTGTGGAAAAAGGATAGTAGCACTGCCCTTCTCTCTTTTTCTCTCATTTTTTTATTTTTTATTTTTTTGGTGGGCTTCTTTGGCCTCTTTTTTTTATCTGGGCTTCTTTGGCCTCTTTTATTTTTTTTGTAAAGTCCAGAGTCTCATCCTGACTTTTGGGGAATCATTGTCTCCATCATCGTTTCCTCACTGGGGCAATGCTCTAATAATGATGATCATCACACTTTTATTTACTTACAACTCAATATTACAACTCAATGTCTAGAACAAAGTATGACTCTATATGGATGCCTCCGGCGGTGTACCGGGATGTGCAATGATCTAGCGTAGCAATGACATCAAAAACCATGAAAACATCATGCTAGCTATCTTACGATCATGCAAAGCGATATGACAATGAATGCTCAAGTCATGTATATGATGATGATGGAAGTTGCATGGCAATATATCTCAGAATGGCTATGGAAATGCCGTGATGGGTAGGCATGGTGACTGTTTTGAGGAAGATAAATGGTGGGTTTAAGGTACCGGCGAAAGTTGCGCTAGCAATGGTGGAAGGGTGAGAGTGCGTATAGTCCATGGACTCAACATTAGTCATAAAGAACTCACATACTTATTGCAAAAATCTATTAGTCATCGAAACAAAGTACTACGCGCATGCTCCTAGGGGGATAGATTGGTAGGAAAAGACCATCGCTCATCCCCGACCGCCACTCATAAGGAAGACAATCAATAAATAAATCATGCTCCGACTTCGTTACATAACGGCTCACCATACGTGCATACTACAGGAATCACAAACCTCAACACAAGTATTTCTACAATCCACAACTACCCACTAGCATGGCTCTAATATCACCATCTTTATATCGCAAAACTATTTTAAGGAATCAAACATATCATATTCAGTGATCTACAAGTTTTATGTAGGATTTTATGACTAACCATGTGAATGACCAGTTCTTGTCATCTCTATAAATAGATATGAGTGAAGCAAGAGAGTTTAAAATATATGCCCGTTCCCTAACAAATCTAAGTGAAGCAAAAGAGCATTCTACAAATGGCAGTTTTCTATGTAAAGAGAAACAGGCAATCCAAACTTCAAATGATATAAGCGAAGCACATGGAGCATTCTATAAAGCCATACTCAAAAGATATAAGTGAAGTGCAATGAGAATTCTATAAATCAACCAAGGACTATCTCATACCAGCATGGTGCATAAAATAAAGATGAAAACTAAATGCAAAAGATGCTCCAAGATTGCACATATCACATGAACGAAACGAATCCGAAAACATACCGATACTTGTTGAAGAAAGAGGGGATGCCTTCCGGGGCATCCCCAAGCTTAGACGCTTGAGTCTCCTTGAATATTTACTTGGGATGACTCGGGCATCCCCAAGATTGAGCTCTTGCCTCTCTTCCTTCCTCTCACATCAAGAGCTTCTCGATCATCGAACACTTCATCCACACAAAACTTCAGCAGAACACTCGGTAAGATCCGTTAGTATAATAAAGTAAATCACTACTCTAAGTACTGTTGCAAACCAATTCATATTTTGTTTTTGCATTGTGTCTACTGTAGTATAACTTTTTCATGGCTTAATCCACTAATATAAATTGATAGTTTCATCAAAACAAGCAAACTATGCATCAAAAAACAGATTCTGTCTAAAACAGAATAGTCTGTAACAATCTGAACATTCACCATACTTCTGATACTTGAAACATTCTACCAAAATAAGGAAAAATAAAAAATTTGTATAGGAATACAGTGCAAAAAGAATCATAACCGTTTGACGTTCCAGCAAAAAATGTAAAATCGCGCACTACAGCCAAAGTTTCTGTCCTGCACCATACAATCCATCAAGCAAATGTAAACATCCTAAAGGCAAACCTTGGCACATTATTTTTATAATATAATGGAATTGTACAAGGGGATAATTATTTTTATTGAAAAGTTTTTGTAATCAAGATTCACAAAGTTTCCGTGAGCATGAACAAAGTTCAAGGCTAGCTCCCACTTCAACAATGCTTGTCTTTCTCACTTTCGCTTTCCTTTTTGAAAAAGTTTTGGGTTCCCCTCTTTATTTTTGTTGTTTTTAAACTATATAAAAGCACTCAACAGAAATAAATGACTCTCTAAAACTTCCGGGTTGTCTCCCTGGCAGCGCTTTCTTTAAAGCCATTAAGCTAGGCATATAGTGCTCAAGTAATGAATCCACCCGGATCCCAAGGTATATTAAAGCCAATTTTAATTAACAATGATTTGTAATTGAGTAGTGAGCACAAAGTAACATATATCATGCAACAACGAATTCTAACTCTCTTCCTATGCATCGGCATGTCATAAAATAAAAATTCATGCACACAAAGTAAAGGCTAGTGCATAGTATAAACAGTTTCTTGCAATTTTATCATATTGGAAACATAGAGAGGTGGAGATATAGTTCCTCTCTCATAATAATTGCAAGTAGGAGCAGAAAGCACATGCATATTATATTCATCAAAATCATCATGTGCAATGGTAAAAGGCAACCCATCGATATAATCCTTAATAAGAGAAAACTTCTCCGATATAGTGTAGTTTGGAGAATTCAAAAAGATAATAGGACTGTCATGTGTGGGTGCAATAGCAACAATTTCATGTTTAACATAAGGAACTATAGCAAGTTCATCTCCATAAGCATAATTCATATTGGCATCTTGGCCACAAGCATAGCAAGCATCATCAAAAAGGGATATTTCAAAAGAATCAACGGGATCATAACAATCATCATAGCAATCATCCTCCGGTAAGCACGAAGGGAAATTAAACAATGTATGAGTTGAAGAGTTACTATCATTAGAAGGTGGGCACGGGTAGCTAATCCGCTCTTCCTCCTTTTGTTCTTCGCTCTCCTCCTCATCTTTTTCATTCAATGAGCTCACAGTTTCATCAATTTCTTCTTCTATAGACTCCTGTAAAATATTAGTCTCTTCGTGGACAGCGGAGACTTTCTCAATAAGCGCATTAATATAGGAATTATATTCATAATTATCATAGCAATATTTTAAGATAGCTAAATTTTCAGGCCTATAAACATCATCATCATAAGCTTCATGCTTTCTAAACAAAGATTCAATTTCATAAGCACCCTTAAAGGCAACAAATTCTTCTATTTGTTCCACATCATAGTAATCATATATACCATTAGCATAATAAGCTAAGGTTTCATTATCATTAAATTCACATGAAAAGGGAAGGTGTGGAGCCTTCACCTTAGAGCAACAAGTATAATCATATCTCAAGCATAGTTGCCTAGCATACCAATTCAATATATGAATTTGATCCCATAATAGTTTCCCCTTTTGTGTCAAGCGGTAATCCCTAAAGTATTCACGTTGATCCAACGTTACTCCCATTACATAATTGAATGGGATTTTCTCAGGATTATTAAAGTAGTACATAATATTTTTCACATAACCAGCATCGAGGGTTTTAGGAGTTCCCCATCTCCATGAGTAGCAAGTACACCTAATTTGTTTGGTATTTCGTGTTCCATATCCATAACTAAATATAGAGAACAACTAAGAATAACAAATAAAAATTACTTAGTGATAAAGCAAACAAGCGCACACGAGAATATTCACCCCACGCAATTGCTCCCCGCCAACGGCGCCAGAAAAAGGTCTTGATAACCCACAAGTATAGGGGATCGCAACAGTTTTCGATAAGTAAGAGTGTCGAACCCAACAAGGAGCTAAAGGTAGAACAAATATTCCCTCAAGTTCTATACACCACCGATACAACTCTACGCACACTTGACGTTCGCTTTACCTAGAACAAGTATGAAACTAGAAGTACTTTGTAGGTGTTGTTGGATAGGTTTGCAAGATAATAAAGAGAACGTAAATCAAAATTAGGGGTTGCTTAGATAAATAAACAATAAAGTAAATATAGCGAGGGTGGAAAAGTGGTGGTAGGAGTTGTGAAATTGCCCCTAAGCAATTGACTACTTTACTAGACCGATAGCAAGTATTATGTGGGAGAGGCCACTGCTAGCATGTCATCCTTACTTGGAATTCTATGCACTTATGATTGGAACTATTAGCAAGCATCCGCAACTATTAACGTTCATTAAGGTAAAACCCAACCATAGCATTAAGATATATTGGCCCCCCTTCAATCCCGTATGCATCAATTTCTATGCTAGGCTGAAGCTTTTGTCACCCTTGCCCTCCAATACATAGTCCTATCAACATATAGCTAACCCTAGGGTGTGATCCACGCGCGCAATCATATGATGGGCACCAAAGGACAGCAACATAACCACAAGCAAATTAAATCAATCATAGCAATTCATCAACCACCGATAGGACAACAAAAATCTACTCAGACATCATAGGATGGCAACACATCATTGGATAATAATATGAAGCATAATGCACCATGTTCAAGTAGAGGGTACAGCGGGTTGTGGGAGAGTGGACCGCTGTAGATAGAGGGGGGAAGGTGATGGAGATGTTGCTGAAGATGGCGGAGGTGTTGGTGTAGATCGCGGTGATGATGATGGCCCCCGGTGGCACTTCAGAGCCACCGGAAGCGAGGGGGAGAGAGCCCCCCTCCTTCTTCTTCTTCCTTGACCTCCTCCCTAGATGGGAGAAGGGTTTCCCCTCTGGTCCATGGCCTCCATGGCACGGGAGGGGCGAGAGCCCCTCCGAGATTGGATCTGTCTCTCTGTCTCTCTCTGTTTCTGCGTTCCCAGATTCTTCCCTTTCACCGTTTCTTATATTCCTGGAGATCCGTAACTCCGATTGGGCTGAAATTTTTTACACGATCTCTATCTGGAAATTAGCTTTCTTGTGACGTAAGAAGGGCATCAACCGCCTTACGGGGTGGCCACGAGGGTCAGGGGTGTGCCTGCCTCCCCAGGGCGGGCCCCCTACCTCGTGGGCCCCTCGAGCATCGTCTTGCATGGATTCTTCTTCCCAAAAATCATATATATTCCAAAAAAATCTCCGTCAGTTTTTATTCCGTTTGGACTTCGTTTGATATGGATATTCTGCGAAACAAAAAACATGCAACAAACAGGAATTGGCACTGGGCACTGGATCAATATGTTAGTCCCAAAAATAGTATAAAAAGTTGCCAAAAGTATATGAAAGTTGAATAATATTGGCATGGAACAATCAAAAATTATAGATATGACGGAGACGTATCACCAAACCAAACTGATAATTCGAAGAGACTTGCAAAGATATTTAAATCATGCATAAAATATTTCAGATAAGAATCAAATATTGTTCATAGATAATCTTGATCATAAACCCACAATTCATTGGATCTCGACAAACACACCGCAAAAAGAATTACATCGAATAGATCTCTAAGAGAATCGAGGAGAACTTTGTATTGAGATCCAAGGAGAGAGAAGAAGCCATATAGCTAATAACTATGGACCCGAAGGTCTGTGGTAAACTACTCACACATCATCGGAGAGGCTATGGTGTTGATGTAGAAGCCCTCCTGTAACATCCCAAATTTTCAATTTGGAATGTTATCCATTAGAGCATCATGCATATCATATTTTATTCTGCATTTTGGTTGATCCTAGAAATTCTACGCGACTCAATGACCCATGGAGAGAGTTGGGGATTTCGTTATTTTCATATTTGAGTTTTCTCAAATTTTGAGAATAGGATCATTTGATTTTATTCATTTTATCATCAATTATTTCTATTACAAAAATATGAGAGAGGGAATAAAATGACTTTATCAAAATAAAGAAATATTGAGGATTTAATAAAAAAATCAAATAAGATTTTATTTCGGAGTTTTTCGGTGTTTTATTTGAATTTAGGAAAAATGTGTGTTTTTCAAAATTGCATTTAGGGCCCAAATAAATGTTTACCTTGTGCGGCTTGATTTTAGAAGCCCGTGAAAATTTATTTCGGAATTTTTGGAGTCCGTTTAGTATTTCTTTTTATTTTTATTACGAGCGGAATAAATTAAAAAAAACGAACCGACTTCGGGCCGTACCCGAGCGGGACACCGCCCGGGGGCAGCCTTTAAATAGCGCCGCCCCGCGCCGCCCCAGCCCATCAGCCCCGCCTCGATCCGCGCGCGCCGCCGGAGCCGCCACCGCCGCCGATCCCGCCGCCTGAGGTTCGTCGCGCCTCGTTTTCCGTGGCGAAAAAAATATTCGGCATTCGTCGTTTTTCTTTTTCTCGGATTAAATCCGCGATTTTTCTGATTGTGATTCCTGATCCGATTTTCGTTTTAGTTTAACTTTTCGCTCGTTTATCGGAATCAGGTGATTCAAGCGCCTAGAGATTCGTCTCGAAACCCTCTATCCGTTTAACCAACTTAAACAAGTTTGCTACTATAAAATTTTCCCTAGATCCAGATTACTAGAACGAAGTTGTTTTCTTTCGCCGTTGGATTTTCGTTGCTTCGTTCGATTTGATTGTTTTTGCCAATCAGAGTTCTTAAGTTGAACCTTCTGGTTAGATCTCTTATTTGAGTTTTACCTGTGCATTAGATGAGTACTTATTGTATTCTTGTTTGTTTGTCTGCGATAGAATACCCGGAGTGCGCCACCTGTTACTTCGAATCGTTAGGTTTCGCGGATCATCAGCAAGGCAATTAACACTTTGATCATACCTTTTCTACTACCCAGTTTTATTGCATTAGATCAATCCTCACACATTGCATGATTAGGATCTAATTAAATTGTGGGATGGGAAGTAGATGAGGTAGTACCTATTACCTGTTTATTATCAAACCTTTGGGAGTTACTTCTACATTGCTTATTATGCCATGCTATGCTAGTAGACATGGATTGGGTGAGTGAAATCCATGATAGATGTGAGATTGTTAATTTAATGGTTTATCTAAGGTGGCAACTTAAACACACATCTAGGTGGATTGAGGCACCTGGGTATTCTAGGACTTGCCTGTTTTCTTTTGGACCGCCACCCAGGCTCAAAGGCATCATGAGACTATTCATACTAGAAACTTCCGTGTGCAAGCACAACCTATTATGGGCTCTAGCATAGTTGACTAAGTCGTGCGAACTCTTACAGTGGTAGACTAGCAGATGTAGGGGATGTAGGTGGTACGGTCTACCCAATCGTAAGGTGCTAGCGCTTCTGAAAGACTATGTCTCGGTCATCCGTCTTCTCAAACACCATGTAGTGCGAGAAACCAAACGGAGGTGATCGAGTCTTGTGGGGAAAAGTGCGCAAACCTCTGCAGAGTGTAATAAACTAATCATGGTTAGCCGTGTCCCTGATTATGGACATCTTGAGTATCTAGTACTTGGATTTTCATGTGAATCTCAACATGTTACTCTAAATTAATTTTGTTGGGTTATGTTTAATGATGTTGCTTAATTGGGATTGAGTATGCTGTCAACCATTCTCAATGTTTAACAACCACCATGATACTTAAATAAATTTATTCCTTTGAAGTAGGGAAAAATTGGCTTTATGCAAAACTGTAACCATAGAGCTTTCCACCAGCCAAATATGCATATAGTATAGCTGTTTCATTCCACTACTCTCTATGTGTTACCTTCCCAGCATATTCCATGTGCTGACCCGTTTTCGGGCTGCAACGTTAATGTTGCAGACTTTTCAGACGACGATTAAGGAGTTTTTAGGTCGTGGTCCTATACTCAGTGATGCCGTTGGAGTTGATGGACTCACTTATCTTCCAAGCCTTCCGTTGTTATCGTTATTAGATGGCCTTAAGCCATACTTATTGTAATAAGTTCTCTTTTGAGACACTCGATGTAATAAGTGTGTGATTGCTACTCTGTTATAAATCCTCCGAGTACTGTGTGGTGTCAGCATTACTGATCCAGGGATGACACCGGAGCACAGAGATCAGACTGTTTGAAGTCTGGTCGCTACACCTCCGTGATCGATTCCCCCTCCGACAGAGCGCCAGAAAAGGCCTTAAGATGGGATCTCACAGGTACAGAAGGTTGCGGTGGTGGAAATAGGATTTCGTGGTGCTCCTGGATGTTTTCGGGGTATATGGGTATATATAGGAGGAAGAAGTACGTCGGTGGAGCTGTGAGGGGCCCACGAGGGTGGGGGCGCTGATAACCCACAAGTATAGGGGATCGCAACAGTTTTCAAGGGTAGAGTATTCAACCCAAATTTATTGATTCAACACAAGGGGAGCCAAAGAATATTCTCAAGTATTAGCAGTTGAGTTGTCAATTCAACCACACCTGGATAACTTAGTATCTGCAGCAAAGTATTTAGTAGCAAAGTAATATGAAAGTAGTAGTAACGGTAGAAAAAGGTAATTATAGCAAAAGTAATTTTTTGGTATTTTGTAGTGATAATAGCAATAGCAACGGAAAAGTAAATAAGCGAAGAACAATATATGGAAAGCTCGTAGGCAATGGATCAGTGATGGAGAATTATGCCGGATGCGGTTCATCACGTAACAGTCATAACCTAGGGTGACACAGAACTAGCTCCAATTCATCAATGTAATGTAGGCATGTATTCCGAATATAGTCATACATGCTTATGGAAAAGAACTTGCATGACAGCGGGGTCCTAATGGAAACTAAGGGATATTAAGGCCTCCTTTTAATAGAGTATCGGACCAAAGCATTAACACATAGTGAATACATGAACTCCTCAAACTACGGTCATCACCGGGAGTGGTCCCGATTATTGTCACTTCGGGGTTGCCGGATCATAACACATAGTAGGTGACTATAGACTTGCAAGATAGGATCAAGAACTCTCATATATTGATGAAAACATAATAGGTTCAGATCTGAAATCATGGCACTCGGGCCCTAGTGACAAGCAATAAGCAAGCAAAGTCATAGCAACATCAATCTCAGAACATAGTGGATACTAGGGATCAAACCCTAACAAAACTAGCTCGATTACATGATAAATCTCATCCAACCCATCACCGTCTAGCAAGCCTACGATGGAATTACTCACGCACGGCGGTGAGCATCATGAAATTGGTGATGGAGGAAGGTTGATGATGATGATGGCGACGGATTCCCCTCTCTGGAGCCCCGAACGGACTCCAGATCAGCCCTCCCGAGAGGTTTTAGGGCTTGGCGGCGGCTCCATATCGTAAAACGTGATGAATCCTTCTCTTTGATTTTTTTCTCTTCGAAAGCAAATATATAGAGTTGGAGTTGAGGTCGGAGGAGCTCTAGGGGGTCCACGAGGTAGGGACGCGCCCTGGGGGGGGCGGGCGTGCCCCCACCCTCGTGGCTAGGGTGTGGCCCCCTGGTCTTCATATTTTGCAAGGATTTTTTATTATTTCCAAATAGACGTTCCATGAAGTTTCAGGTCATTCCGAGAACTTTTGTTTCTGCACATAAATAACACCATCGCAATTCTGCTGAAAACAGCGTCATTCCGAGTTAGTTCCATTCAAATCGTGCAAGTTAGAGTCCAAAACAAGGGAAAAAGTGTTTGGAAAAGTAGATACGACGGAGACGTATCAACTCCCCCAAGCTTAAACCCTTGCTTGTCCTCAAGCAATTCAGTTGATAAACTGAAAGTGATAAAGAAAAACTTTTACAAACTCCGTTTGCTCTTGTTGTTGCAAATATGTAAAGCCAGCATTCAAGTTTTTAGCAAAGATTATAAACTAACCATATTCACAATAACGCTTAGGTCTCATGTTTACTCGTATCAATGGCATAATCAACTAGTGAGCAATAATAATAAATCTCGGATGACAACACTTTCTCAAAACAATCATAATATGATATAACAAGATGGTATCTCGCTAGCCCTTTCTGAGACCGCAAAACATAAATGCAGAGCACCTTTAAAGATCAAGGACTGACTAGACATTGTAATTCATGGTAAAAGAGATCCAGTCAAGTCATACTCAATGTAAACTAACAGTAATGAATGCAAATGACAGTGGTGCTCTCCAACTGATGCTTTTTAATAAGAGGATGATGACTCAACATGAAAGTAAATAGATAGGCCCTTCATAGAGGGAAGCAGGGATTTGTAGAGGTGCCACAGCTCGGTTTTGAAATAGAGGTGAATAATAGTTTGAGCGCTATACTTTCATTGTCAACATAACAACCAAGAGAAGGTGATATCTTCCATGCTACACACATTATAGGCAGTTCCCAAACAGAATGGTAAAGTTTACACTCCCCCTCCACCAACAAGAATCAATCCATGGCTTGCTCGAAACAACGAGTGCCTATAACTAACAAGAGTCCCAGGGGGAGTTTTGTTTGCAATTATTTTGATTTGATTTGCATAAAGCATGGGACTGGGCATCCCGGTGACCAGCCATTTTCTCATGAGTGAGGAGCGGAGTGATATGTCTCCAACGTATCTATAATTTTTGATTGCTCCGTGCTATATTATCTACTGTTTTGTACTATATTGGGCTTTATTTTCCACTTTTATATTATTTTTGGGACTAACCTATTAACCGGAGGCCCAGCCCAGAATTGCTGTTTTTTTTGCCTATTTCAGTGTTTCAAAGAAACAGAATATCAAACGGAGTCCAAATAGAAAAATCCTTTTTGGAACGTGATTTTCTTCTCGGATAAGACCCAGGAGACTTGGACCCTACTCCAAGAAGTACCGGTGGCGGTCACGAGGGTAGGGGGCGTCCCCCCTACAGGGCGCGCCCCCTGCCTCGTGGGCCCCTCGGTGCTCCACCGACATACTCCTTCCTCCTATATATACCAACGTACCCCCAAACGATCAAAACAGGAGCCAAAAACCTAATTCCACCGCCGCAACTTTCTGTATCCACGAGATCCCATCTTGGGTCCTGTTCCGGAGCTCTGCCGGAGAGGGCCGTCATCACGGAGGGTTTCTACATCATCATAGCCCCTCCGATGAAGTGTGAGTAGTTTACGTCAGACCTTCGGGTCCATAGTTAGTAGCTAGATTGCTTATTCTCTCTTTTTGGATCTCAATACAATGTTCTCCCCCTCTCTTGTGGAGATCTATTTGATGTAATCTTCTTCTTTTGCGGTGTGTTTGTTGAGACCGATGAATTGTGGGTTTATGATCAAGTCTATCCATGAGCAATATTTGAATCTTCTCTGAATTCTTTTATGTATGATTGGCTATCTTTAAAAGTCTCTTCGAATTATCCGTTTGGTTTGGCCAACTAGATTGGTAGTTCTTGCCATGGGAGAAGTGCTTAGCTTTGGGTTCGATCTTGCGGTGTCCTTTCCCAGTGACAGAAGGGGCACCAAGACACGTATCGTATCGTTGCCATCGAGGATAACAAGATGGGGTTTATTTCATATTGCATGAATTTATCTCTCCACATCATGTCATCTTGCTTAAAGCGTTACTCTATTTTTAACTTAATACTCTAGATGCATGCTGGATAGCGTTCGATGAGTGGAGTAATAGTAGTAGATGCAGAATCGTTTCGATCTACTTGTCACGGACGTGATGCCTATATACATGATCATGCCTAGATATTCTCATGACTATGCTCAATTCTGTCAATTGCTCAACAGTAATTTGTTCACCCACCTTAGAAAACTTATGCTCTCGAGAGAAGCCACTAGTGAAACCTATGGCCCCCGGGTCTATTCTCATCATATCAATCTCCATCACTTTAATCTTGTTTTGTTTTTACTTTGCCTTTTACTTTTCACTTTGCATCTTTATATCAAAAATACCAAAAATATTATCTATCGGATCTCACTTCTGTAAGTGACCGTGAAGGGATTGACAACCCCTAATCGCATTGGTTGCGTTGAGCTCTTTGTGTTGTGTAGGTACGAGGGACTTGCGCGTGGCCTCCTACTAGATTGATACCTTGGTTCTCAAAAACTGAGGGAAATACTTGCGCTACTCCGATGCATCATCCCTTCCTCTTCGGGGAAAACCAACGCAAGCTCAAGACGTAGCAAGAAGGATTTCTAGCGCGTTACCGGGGAGTCTACGCAAAAAGTCAACATACCAAGTACCCATCACAATCCCTATCTCCCGCATTACATTATTTGCCATTTGCCTCTCGTTTTCCTCTCCCCCCCAATTCACTCTTGTCGTTTTATTCGCCCTCTCTCTCCCTATCCTCCCTCTCTATTTGCCTCTTTTTGCCCATTTGCTTTTGTTTGCTCGTGTGTTAGATTGCTTGTTTGTCGCGATGGCTCAAGATACTACCAAATTGTGTGACTTCACCAATACTAACAATAATGATTTTCTTAGCACTCCGATTGCTCCTCTTTCCAATACTGAATCTTGTGAAATCAATACTGCTTTGTTGAATCTTGTTATGAAAGATCAATTCGCCGGCCTTCCTAGTGAAGATGCCGCTACTCATCTGAATAGCTTCGTTGATTTATGTGATATGCAAAAGAAAAAAGATGTCGATAATGATGTCGTTAAATTGAAGCTATTTCCTTTTTCGCTTAGAGATCTTGCTAAAGCTTGGTTTTCGTCTTTGCCTAAAAATAGCATTGATTCTTGGAACAAGTGCGAAGATGCTTTTATCTCGAAGTATTTTCCTCCCGCTAAGATCATCTCTCTTAGAAACGATATTATGAATTTTAAGCAACTTGATCATGAACATGTTGCACAAGCTTGGGAGAGAATGAAATTAATGATACGTAATTGCCCTACTCATGGTTTAAATTTGTGGATGATTATATAAAAAAATTATGCCGGATTGAATTTTGCTTCTAGAAATCTTTTAGATTCGGCCGCGGGAGGCACTTTTTTGGAAATCACTTTAGGAGATGCTACTAAACTCCTAGATAATATTATGGTTAATTATTCTCAATGGCATACTGAAAGATCTTCTAATAAAAAAGTGCATGCGATAGAACAAATCAATGTTTTGAGTGGAAAGATGGATGAACTTATAAAATTATTTGCTACTAAGAGTGTTTCTTCTGATCCTAATGATATGCCTTTGTCTACCTTGATTGAGAATAACAATGAATCTATGGATGTGAATTTTGTTGGTAGGAATAATTTTGGTAACAACGCTTATCCTAGTAATCCTTCTAATAATTATGGGAATTCCTACAACGACTCTTATGGAAATTATAATAAGATTCCCTCTGATTTTGAATGTAATATTAAAGAATTTATTTCTTCGCAAAAGAATTTTAATGCTATGATTGAAGAAAAATTGCTTAAGATTGATGATTTGGCTAGGAACGTTGATAGAATTGCTCTGTTGATGCTTTGAAACTTAGATATATTCCTCCTAAGCATGATATTAATGAGTCTCTAAAAGCCATGAGAATTTCAATTGATGAGTGTAAAGAAAGAACCGCTAGGATGCGTGCTTCCAAAGATGCCTTTATTAAAGCGTGTTCTTCTAATTCTTATGAAAATCAAGATGAAGATCTAAAAGTTATTGATGTGTCCCCTATCAAATCTTTGTTTTGCAATATGAATCTTGATGAAACTGAATATGATCTTCCTTTACCTAGAAGGCGTTCCAAAAATTCAGAGTATTTAGATCTTTATGATGAAATTGACGAAAGTGGGATTGAAAGAAATAAAAATTTAGATGTTGCTAAACCCACTATATTGGATTTCAAGGAATTTAATTATGAAAGTTGCTCTTTGATTGATTGTATTTCTTTGTTGCAATCCGTGCTAAATTCTCCGCATGCTTATAGTCAAAAGAAAGCCTTCACCGAACATATTGTTGATGCCTTGATGCAATCTTATGAAGAAAAACTTGAGTTGAAAGTCTCTATCCCTAGAAAACTCTATGATGAGTGGAAACCAACTATCAAAATTAAAATTAAAGATCATGAGTTTTATGCTTTGTGTGATTTGGGTACTAGTGTCTCCACTATCCCCAAAACTTTGTGTGATTTGCTAGATTTCCGGGATATTGATGATTGCTCTCTAAACTTGCATCTTGCGGATTCTACTATTAAGAAACCTATGGGAAGAATTAATGATGTTCTTATTGCTGCAAATAGGAATTATGTGCCCATATATTTCATTGTTCTTGATATAGATTGCAATCCTTCTTGCCCTATTATTCTTGGTAGACCTTTCCTTAGAACGGTTGGTGTGATTATTGATATGAAGGAAGGGAATATTAGGTTCCAATTTCCATTAAAAAAGGGCATGGAACACTTTCCAAGAAAGAAAATAAAATTACCATATGAAACCATCATGAGAGCCACTTATGGATTGCCTTCCAAAGATGGCAATACCTAGATCTATCCTCGCTTTTATGCCTAGCTAGGGGCGTTAAACGATAGCGCTTGTTGGGAGGCAACCCAATTTTATTTTTTGTTTTTTGTGTTTTTCTTCTGTTAGGGAATAAATAACCCATCTACCCTCTGTTTGGATGTGGTTTTGTGTTTTAATTAGTGTTTGTGCCAAGCTAGACCTATTGGATCTTCTTGGATGATAGTTATTTGATCTTGCTGTAATTTCCAGAAACTTTGCGTTCAGTGCCCGAATTACTAAAAATCATCAGAACGTGATAAAATACTGATTCCAGTTGCTGCTCATCAATAAACAAATTATCTAGGTCGTCTAATTTTGGTAGATTTTTTGTAGTTCCAGAAGTTTGCGTTAGTTACAGATTACTACAGACTGTTCTGTTTTTGACAGATTCTGTTTTTGTGTGTTGTTTGCTTATTTTGATGAATCTATGGCTAGTAAAATAGTTTATAATCCATAGAGAAGTTGGAATACAGTAGGTTTAACACCAAAATAAATAAAGAAAGAGTTCATTACAGTACCTTGAAGTGGTTTTATGTTTTCTTTCTCTAACGGAGCTCACGAGATTTCTATTGAGTTTTGTGTTGTGAAGTTTTCAAGTTTTGGGTGAGTTCTTTTGATGGATTATGGAACAAGGAGTGGCAAGAGCCTAAGCTTGCGGATGCCCATGGCACCCCCAAGATAATCCAAGGACACCAAAAAGTCAAAGCTTGGGGATGCCCCGGAAGGCTTCCCCTCTTTCGTCCACTTCCATCGGTAATTTACTTGGAGCTATATTTTTATTCACCAACATGATATGTGTTTTGCTTGGAGCGTCTTGTATTATTTGTGTCTTTGTTTGTTAGTGTGCCACAATCATCCTTGATGTACACACCTTTTGAGAGAGTCATCTATGAATTAAAATTTGATAGAATACTCTATGTGCTTCACTTATATCTTTTGAGCTATGTAGTTTTGCTCTACGTGCTTCACTTATATCTTTTGAGCGTTATAATTTTTCTCTATGTGCTTCACTTAGATCTTTTAGAGCACGGTGGTGGTTTGTTTTAAAGAAACTATTGATCTCTCATGCTTCACTTAAATTATTTTGAGATTCTTAATAGCATGGTAATTTGCTTAATATAAATATGCTTGGTGTTCAAGATATGTGAAATTTTCTTTTGAGTGCGCTGAATAATAAGAGAAGATTGAAGCATGATAATTGTTTTGAGATATGGAGGTGATAATATTAGAGTTATGCTAGTTTAGTAGTTGTGAATTTAAAGAATACTTGTGTTAAAGTTTGTGATTCCCATAGCATGCACGTATGGTGAACCGTTATGTGATGAAGTCGGAGCATAATTTATTTATTGATTGTCTTCCTTATGAGTGGCGGTCGGGGACGAGCGATGGTCTTTTCCTACCAATCTATCCCCCTAGGAGCATGCGCGTAATACTTTGCTTTGATAACTTCTAGGTTTTTGCAATAAGTATATGAGTGTTGGGGATCGTAGCAGAAATTTAAAATTTTCTACGCATCACCAAGATCAATCTATGGAGTAATCTAGCAATGAGGGGAAGGAGAGTGCATCTACATACCCTTGTAGATCGCTAAGCGGAAGCGTTCAAGTGAACGATGTTGATGGAGTCGTACTCGTCGTGATCCAAATCACCGATGATCCTAGCGCCGAACGGACGGCACCTCCGCGTTCAACACACGTACGAAACAGAGACGTCTCCTACGCCTTGATCCAGCAAGGAGGAGGGAGAGGTTGAGGAAGAGAGTCCAACAGCAGCACGATGGCGTGGTGGTGATGGAGTGGCAGTTCTCCAGGAGGGCTTCGCCAAGCTCACGCGGAGGAGGAGAGGTATTGGAGGGGAGGGGCGGCGCCAGGTTCAAGGGTGTGGCCGCCCTCCCACCCCTCCACTATTTATAGGTGGGGAGAGAGGGGGCCGGCCCCCTTAGATCCCATCTAGGGTTGGGGCGGCGGCCAAGGGGGGGAGGAGTGCCTCACAAGTCAAGTGGAGGCCCTCCCCCTTAGGGTTTCCCCTCTCCCATGCGCATGGGCCTTGGGGGGCTGGTGCCCTTGGCACATTAAGGTTAGGGCGCCCCCTACAGCCCATGCTGCTGTATTGGACGTGGTGGAACATTTTCCGGACCTCCGGACCCCTCTGGAATCCTCCGGAACCTTCCGGAAGCTTCCTGGTACAATACCGGAAAAAACCGAACTTTTCCCGGAACCCGAACAACAACTTCCCATATATAAATCTTTTCCTCCGGACCATTCCGGAACTCCTCGTGACGTCCGAGATCTCATCCGGGACTCCGAACAACATTCGGTAATCACATACAAGTCTTCCTAATAACCCTAGCGTCATCGAACCTTAAGTGTGTAGACCCTACGGGTTCGGGTACCATGCAGACATGACCGAGACAATTCTCCGACCAATAACCAGCAGCGGGATCTGGATACCCATGTTGGCTCCCACATGTTCCATGATGATCTCATCGGATGAACCACGATGTCGAGGATTCAATCAATCCCGTATTCAATTCCCTTTGTCCAGCGGTATTGTACTTGCCCGAGATTCGATCGTCGGTATCCCGATACCTTGTTCAATCTCGTTACCGGCAAGTCTCTTTACTCGTTCCGTAAACATCATCCCGTGATCAACTCCTTGGTCACAGTGTGCAAATTATGATGATGTCCTACCGAGTGGGCCCAGAGATACCTCTCCGTTACACGGAGTGACAAATCCCAGTCTCGATTCGTGCCAACCCAACAGACACTTTCGGAGATACCTGTAGTGCACCTTTATAGCCACCCAGTTACGTTGTGACGTTTGGCACACCCAAAGCACTCCTACGGTATCCGGGAGTTGCACAATCTCATGGTCTAAGGAAATGATACTCGACATTAGAAAAGCTTTAGCAAACGAACTACACTATCTTGTGCTAGGCTTAGGATTGGGTCTTGTCCATCACATCATTCTCCTAATGATGTGATCCCGTTATCAACGACATGCAATGTCCATGGTCAGGAAACCGTAACCATCTATTGATCAACGAGCTAGTCAACTAGAGGCTTACTAGGGACATGGTGTTGTCTATGTATCCACACATGTATCTGAGTTTCCTATCAATACAATTATAGCATGCATAATAAACGATTATCATGAACAATGAAATATAATAATAATAACTAATTTATTATTGCCTCTAGGGCATATTTCCAACAGTCTCCCACTTGCACTAGAGTCAATAATCTAGTTCACATCGCCATGTGACCAACATCCAAAGAGTTTACTAGACTCAATAATCTAGTTCACATCACTAAGTGATTAACACTCAATGAGTTCTTGGTTTGATCATGTTATGCTTGTGAGAGAGGTTGTAGTCAACGGGTCTTGCCATATTCAGATCCCTATGTATTTCGCAAAACTTTATGTCATATCATAGATGCTGCTACCACGTTCCACTTGGAGCTATTCCAAATTGTTGCTCCATTATACGTATCCGGTATCTCTACTCAGAGCTATCCGGATAGGTGTTAAGCTTGCATCGACGTAACTCTTTACGTCGAACTCTTTATCATCTCCATAACCGAGAAACATTTCCTTATTCCTCTAAGGATAATTTTGACCGCTATCTGGTGATCCAGTCCTAGATCACCTTTGTACCCTCTTGCCATACATGTGGCAAGGCACACATCAGGTGCGGTACTCAGCATGGCATACCATGTAGAGCCTTATGACAAGAGCATAGGGGACGACCTTCGTCCTTCCTCTTTCTTCTGTCGTGGTCAATCTTCGAGTCTTACTCAACTTCACACCTTACAACTCAGGTAAGAACCCCTTCTTTGACTGATCTATTTTGAACTCCTTCAAAAACATGTCAAGGTGTGCATTCTTTGAAAGTATCATCAGGCGTTTTGATCTATCTCTATAGATCTTGATGCCCAATATGTAAGCAGCTTTATCCAGGTCTTCCTTTGAAAATCACTCTTCAAACAACCGTTTATGCTTTCCAGAAATTCTACATCATTTCGAATCAACAATATGTCATCCACATATACTTATCAGAAATGTTGTAGTGCTCCCACTCACTTTCTTGTAAATACAAGTTTCTAGCAAACATTGTATAAACCTAAAAGCTTTGATCACTCCATCAAAACATATATTCCGATTCCGAGATGCTTGCTCTAGTCCATAGAAGGTTTGCTAGAGCCAGCATACCTTTTAGCATCCTTAGGGTCGACAAAACCTTTTATTGTATCACATACAACTCTATCTTACGAAAACTGGTAAGAAAACTTGTTTTGTCATCCATCTGTCAGATTTCATAATCGAAAAATACAGCTAATGCTAACATGATTCCAACGGACTTAAGCATCGCTACGGGTGAGAAATTCTCATCGTAGTCAACTCCTTGAACTTGTGAAAAGACTCTTTCCTACAAGTCGAGCTTCATAGACGGTAACATTACCGCCCATGTCCGTCTTCTTCTTAAAGATCCATTTATCTCAATGGCTTGCCGATCATCGGGCAAGTCCACCAAAGTCCATACTTTGTTCTGATATATGGATCCTATCTCAGATTTCATGGCTTCTAACCATTTGTCGGAATATGGTCCCACCATCGCTTCTCCATAGCTCGTAGGTTCATTGTTGTCTAACAACATGATATCTAAGACAGGATTACCGTACCACTCAGGAGTAGTACATATCCTTGTCGACCTACGAGGTTCGATAGCAACTTGATCCGAAGCTTCATGATCACTATCATTAACTTCCTCTTCAAAAGACGTAGGCGCCACAGAAAACATCTTTCTGTGTTGCATCACTCTTTGGTTGAAGTAAAGGTTCGACAACCTCATCAAGTTCTATCTTCCTCCCACTCAATTCTTTCGAGAGAAACTCCTTCTCGAGAAAGGACCCGTTCTTAGAGACAAACAATTTGCCCTCGGATCTGAGATATAAGGTATACCCAACTGTCACCCTTGGGTATCCTATGAAGATGTGTTTGTACGCTTTGGGTTCGAGCTTCTCCGGCTGAAGCCTTAAGCATCGCAGCCCCAAACATTAAGAAACGACAACTTTGGTTTCTTGCCAAACCAATGTTCATACGATGTCGTCTCAATGTATTAGATCGTGTCCTATATAAAGTGAATGCAGCTGTCTCTAACGCATAACCTAAAAATGAAAACGGTAGATCGGTAAGACATCATAGATCGCACCATATCTCATAAGGTTCGATTACGACGTCCGGACACACCATAACCCAGTGGTGTTCCAGGTGGCTTCAACTGTGAAACAATTCCACAATGTCTTAAGTGATTGCCAAACTCATAACTTAGAAAATCCCCTTTTGATCAGATCGTAGGAACATGATCTTATTGTTATGATGATTCTTAACTTCACTCTGAAATCGCTTGAACTTTTCAAACGTTTCAGACTTGTGCTTCATTAAGTAGATATACCTATATCTACCCAAATCGTCAGTGAAGATGAGAAAATAGTGATATCCACCGCACGCTTCAATTCTCATTGGATCACATGCATCAGCATGCATGATTTCCAACAAGTCACTTGCCCGTTTCATTGTACCTGAAAACAGGGTCTTAGTCATCCTGCCCATGAGGCATGGCTCGCATGTGTTAAGCGATTCAAAATCAAGTGACTCCAAACATCCATCGACATGGAGTTTCTTCATGCATCTTACGCCAATATGACCTAAGCGGCAGTGTCACAAGAAAGTGGTACTATCATTATTAACTCTACATCTTTTGGCAACATGTGTATCACCACGACCGAGATTCAATGAACCATTCACATAGGGTGCATGACCATGAAAGGTATCATTCATGTAAACAGAATAACCATTATTCTCTAACTAAAATGAATGACCGTATTGCAATGAACATGATCTAATCATATTCATGCTCAACGTAGACACCTGATAAAATTTATCTAGGTTCAATACTAATCCCGAAGGCAGATGGAGCGTGCGATGGTGATCTCATCAACTTTGGAAACACTTCCAACACACATCGTCACCTCGCCCTCAGCCAGTCTCCGTTTAGTCCATAGCTTTTGCTTCAAGTCACCAATAATAGTAACTGAACTGGTATCCAATACCCAGGTGCTACCAGGAGTACTAGTGAGTTACACATTAATAACACGTATAAATTTTGTTGAAGTTGCCAGCCTTCTTATTTACCATGCATTTGGTGTAATTCCGCTACCAGTGACCGTTCCCTTTACAATAGAAGCACTTAGTCTCGGGTTTGGGTTCAACCTTGGGTTCCTTCACTGGAGTGGCAACTGGTTTGCCATCCATGAAGTTTCCCTTCTAGCCCTTGCCCTTCTTGAAACCAGTGGTCTTGTTAAACCATCAACACTTGATGCTCCTTCTTGATTTCTACCTTTTGCGGTCTTAAGCACCGCGAATAGCTCCGGGATCAACTCCATCCCTTGCATGTCATAGTTCATCACGAAGATCTAGTAGCTTAGTGATAGTGGCTAGAGAACTCTATCAATCACTATCTTATCTGGAAGTTTAACTCCCACTTGATTTAAGTGATTGTAGCACCCAGACATTCTGAGCACATGCTCACTAGCTGAGCTATTCTCCTCCATCTTGTTGGCAAAAGAACTTGTCAGAGGTCTCATACCTCTCAACACGGGAATGAGCCTGAAATCCCAATTTCAGCTCTTGGAACATCTCATATGTTCTATGGCGTTCAAAACGTCATTGGAATCCCGATTCTAAGCCGTAAAGTATGGTGCACTAGACTATCAAGTAGTCATCAGAATGTGTCTGTCAGGTGTTCACAACATCCACAGACGACGTTGTAGGGGTTTGCACATCGAGCGGTGCATCAAAGACGTAAGCCTTCTGTGTAGCAGTGAGGACACTCCTCGGACTACGGACCTAGTCCGCATCATTGCTTACAATATCTTTCAACTTAATCTTTCTCTAGGAACGTATTGAAACAGGGAGCTACAACGTGAGCTATTTATCTAAAATATATTTGCAAAGACAATTTAGACTATGTTCATGATAATTGAGTTCATCTAATCAAATTATTTAATGAACTCCCACTCAGATAGACATCCCTCTAGTCATCTAAGTGAAACATGATCTGAATCGACTAGGCCATGTCTGATCATCACGTGAGATGGACTAGTCATCAACGGTGAACATCTCATGTTGATCGTATCTTCTATACGACTCATGTTCGACCTTTCGGTCTTCCATGTTCCGAGGCCATGTCTGTACATGCTAGGCTCGTCAAGTCAACCTAAGTGTTTCGCATGTGTCCCAAGGCCATGTCTGTACATGCTAGGATCGTCAACACCCGTTGTATTCGAACGTTAGAATCTATCACACCTGATCATCACGTGGTGCTTCAAAACAATGAACCTTCGCAATGGTGCACAGTTAGGGGGAACACTTTTCTTGAAATTTTAGTGAGGGATCATCTTATTTAAGCTACCGTCGTTCTAAGCAAACAAGATGTAAAACATGATAAACATCACATGCAATCAAATAGTGACATGATATGGCCAATATCATTTTTCTCCTTTTGATCTCCATCTTCGGGGCTCCATGATCATCGTTGTCACTGGCATGACACCATGATCTCCATCATCATGATCTCCATCATCGTGTATTCTTGAAGTCGTCTCGTCAACTATTACTTCTACTACTATGGCTAACGCTTTAGCAATAAAGTAAAGTAATTACATGACGTTTATGTTGACACCCAGGTCATAAAAAATTAAGACAACTCCTATGCTCCTGCCGGTTGTCATACTCGTCGACATGCAAGTCGTGATTCCTATTACAAGAACATGATCAATCTCATACATCACATATATCATTCATCACATCCTTTTGGCCATATCACATCACAAGGCATATGCTGCAAAAACAAATTAGACGTCCTCTAATTGTTGTTGCAAGCTCTTACGTGGCTGCTATAGGTTTCTAGCAAGAACGTTTCTTACCTATGCCAAAACCACAACGTGATATGCCAATTTCTATTTACCCTTCATAAGGACCCTTTTCATCGAATCCGATCCGACTAAAGTGGGAGAGACAGACACCCGCTAGCCACCTTATGCAACTAGTGCATGTCAGTCGGTGGAACCAGTCTCACGTAAGAGTACGTGTAAGGTCGGTCCGGGCCACTTCATCCCACGATGCCGCTGAATCAAGATAAGACTAGTAACGACAAGCAAATTGACAAAATCGACGCCCACAACAACTTGTGTTCTACTCGTGCATAGAAACTACGCATAGACCTAGCTCATGATGCCATTGTTGGGGATCGTAGCAGAAATTTAAAATTTTCTATGCATCACCAAGATCAATCTATGGAGTAATCTAGCAACGAGGGGAAGGAGAGTGCATCTACATACCCTTGTAGATCGCTAAGCGGAAGCGTTCAAGTGAACGAGGTTGATGGAGTCGTACTCGTCGTGATCCAAATCACCGATGATCCTAGCGCCGAACGGACGGCACCTCCGCCTTCGACACACGTACGGAACGGAGACGTCTCCCACGCCTTGATCCAGCAAGGAGGAGGGAGAGGTTGAGGAAGAGAGTCCAACAGCAGCACGACGGCGTGGTGGTGATGGAGTGGCAGTTCTCCAGCAAGGCTTCGCCAAGCTCACGCGGAGGAGGAGAGGTATTGGAGGGGAGGGGCTGCGCCAGGTTCAAGGGTGTGGCCGCCCTCCCACCCCTCCACTATTTATAGGTGGGGAGAGAGGGGGACGGCCCCCTTAGATCCCATCTAGGGTTGGGGCGGCGGCCAAGGGGGGAGGAGTGCCTCCCAAGTCAAGTGGAGGCCCTCCCCCTTAGGGTTTCCCCTCTCCCATGCGCATGAGCCTTGGGGGGGCTGGTGCCCTTGGCCCATTAAGGTTAGGGCGCCCCCCTACAGCCCATGCTGATGTATTGGACGTGGTGGAACATTTTCCGGACCTCCGGAATCCTCCGGAAGCTTCCCGGTACAATACCGGAAAAAACCGAACTTTTCCCAGAACCCGAACAACACCTTTTCATATATAAATCTTTACCTCCGGACCATTCCAGAACTCCTCGTGACGTCCGAGATCTCATCCGGGACTCCGAACAACATTCGGTAATCACATGCAAGTCTTCCTAATAACCCTAGCGTCATCGAACCTTAAGTGTGTAGACCCTACGGGTTCGGGAATCATGCAGACATGACTGAGACAAACCTCCGGCCAATAACCAACAATGGGATCTGGATACCCATGTTGGCTCCCACATGTTCCACGATGATCTCATCGGATGAACCACGATGTTGAGGATTCAATCAATCCCGTATTCAATTCCCTTTGTCCAGCGGTATTGTACTTGCCCGAGATTCGATCGTCGGTATCCCGATACCTTGTTCAATCTCGTTACCGGCAAGTCTCTTTACTCGTTCCGTAAACATCATCCCGTGATCAACTCCTTGGTCACATTGTGCACATTATGATGATGTCCTACCGAGTGGGCCCAGAGATACCTCTCCGTTACATGGAGTGACAAATCCCAGTCTCGATTTGTGCCAACCCAACAGACACTTTCCGAGATACCTGTAGTGAACCTTTATAGCCACCCAATTACGTTGTGACGTTTGGCACACCCAAAGCACTCGTACGGTATCTGGGAGTTGCACAATCTCATGGTCTAAGGAAATGATACTTGACATTAGAAAAGCTTTAGCAAACGAACTACACGATCTTGTGCTCGGCTTAGGATTGGGTCTTGTCCATCACATCATTCTCCTAATGATGTGATCCCGTTATCAACGACATCCAATTTCCATGGTCAGGAAACCGTAACCATCTATTGATCAATGAGCTAGTCAACTAGAGGCTTACTAGGGACATGGTGTTGTCTATGTATCCACACATGTATCTGAGTTTCCTATCAATACAATTATAGCATGGATAATAAACGATTATCATGAACAATGAAATATAATAATAATAACTAATTTATTATTGCCTCTAGGGCATATTTCCAACAATGAGTTCTTTATGACTAATGTTGAGTCCATGGATTATATGCACTTCTTTCCCATCCTTCCACCATTGCTAGCCTCTGTAATACCGCGCACCTTTTGCCGGTATCATACACCCACCATATACCTTCCTCAAAATAACCACCATACCTATCTATCATGGCATTTCCATAGCCATTCCGAGATATATTGCCATGCAACTTTCCACCGTTCCGTTTATTATGACACGCTCCATCATTGTCATATAGCTAGCATGATCATGTAGTTGACATCGTATTTGTGGCAAAGCCACCATTCATAATTCTTTCATACATGTCACTCTTGATTTATTGCATATCCTGGTACACCGCCGGAGGCATTCATATAGAGTCATATTTGTTCTAAGTATCGAGTTGTAATTGTTGAGTTGTAAGAAAAATAAAAGTGTGATGATCATCATTTTCTAGAGCATTGTCCCAAGTGAGGAAAGGATGATGGAGACTATGATTCCCCCATAAGTCGGGATGAGACTCCGGACGAAAAAAAGAGGCCATAAAAAAAAGAGAAATGGCCCAAATAAAAAAAATAAAAAAATGAGAGAAAAAGAGAGAAGGGACAATGTTACTATCCTTTTACCACACTTGTGCTTCAAAGTAGCACCATGATCTTCATGATAGAGATTCTCTCGTTATGTCACTTTCATATACTAGTGGGAATTTTTCATTATAGAACTTGGATTGTATATTCCAATGATGGGCTTCCTCAAATTGACCTAGGTCTTCGTGAGCAAGCGAGTTGGATGCACACCCACTTAGTTTCTTTTGATGAGCTTTCATATACTTATAGCTCTAGTGCATCTGTTGCATGGCAATCCCTACACACTCACATTGATATCTATTGATGAGCATCTCCATAGCCCGTTGATACGCCTAGTTGATGTGAGACTATCTTCCCCTCCTTTTGTCTTCTCCACAACCACCCTTCTATTCCACATAGTGCTATGTCCATGGCTCACGCTCGTGTATTGCGTGAAGATTGAAAAAGTTTTGAAAAATTTAGAGTATGAAACAATTGCTTGGCTTGTCATCGGGGTTGTGCATGATTTAAATACTTTGTGTGATGAAGATAGAGCATAGCCAGACTATATGATTTTGTAGGGATAACTTTCTTTGGCCATGTTATTTTGAGAAGACATAATTACTTTATTAGTATGCTTGAAGTGTTATTATTCTTTATGTCAATATGAACTTTTATCTTGAATCTTTCTAATCTGAATATCCATACGACAATTAAGAAATTTTGCATTGAAATTATCTCAAGTAGCACTCCGCATCAAAAATTCTCTTTTTATCATTTACCTACTCGAGGACGAGCAGGAATTAAGCTTGGGGATGCCTGATACGCCTCCAACGTATCTATAATTTTTTATTGCTCCATGCTATATTATCTACTGTTTTGGACTATATTGGGCTTTATTTTCCACTTTTATATTATTTTGGGGACTAACCTATTAACCGGAGGCCCAGCCCAGAATTGTTGTTTTTTGCGTATTTTAGTGTTTCGAAGAAACAGAATATCAAACGGAGTCCAAACAGAAAAATCCTTTTTGGAATGTGATTTTCTTCTTGGATAAGACCCATGAGACTTGGACCCGACTCCAAGAAGTACCGGAGGCGGCCACGAGGGTAGGGCCCCCCCTACAGGGTGCGCCCCCTGCCTCGTGGGCCCCTCGGTGCTCCACCGACGTACTCCTTCCTCCTATATATACCCACGTACCCCCAAACAATCAGAACAGGAGCCAAAAACCTAATTCCACCGCCGCAACTTTCTGTATCCATGAGATCCCATCTTGGGGCCTGTTTCGGAGCTCCGCCGGAGAGGGCCGTCATCACGGAGGGCTTCTACATCGTCATAGCCCCTCCGATGAAGTGTGAGTAGTTTACCTCAGACCTTTGGGTCCATAGTTAGTAGCTAGATTGCTTCTTCTCTCTTTTTGGATCTCAATACAATGTTCTCCCCCTCTCTTGTGGAGATCTATTCGATGTAATCTTCTTCTTTTGCGGTGTGTTTGTTGAGACCGATGAATTGTGGGTTTATGATCAAGTCTATCTATGAACAATATTTGAATCTTCTCTGAATTCTTTTATTATGATTGGTTATCTTTGCAAGTCTATTCGAATTATCCGTTTGGTTTGGCCAACTAGATTGGTAGTTCTTGCCATGGGAGAAGTGCTTAGCTTTGGGTCCGATCTTGCGGTGTCCTTTCCCAGTGATAGAAGGGGCAGCAAGACACGTATTGTATCGTTGCCATCGAGGGTAACAAGATGGAGTTTATTTCATATTGCACGAATTTATCTCTCTACATCATGTCATCTTGCTTAAAGCGTTACTCTGTTTTTAACATAATACTCTAGATGCATGCTGGATAGCGGTCGATGAGTGGAGTAATAGTAGTAGATGCAGAATCATTTCGATCTACTTGTCACGGACGTGATGCCTATATACATGATCATGCCTAGATATTCTCATAACTATGCTCAATTCTGTCAATTGCTCAACAGTAATTTGTGCACCCACCATAGAAAACTTATGCTCTCGAGAGAAGCCACTAGTGAAACCTATGGCCTCGGGGTCTATTCTCATCATATCAATCTCCATCACTTTAATCTTGTTTTGTTTTTCCTTTGCCTTTTACTTTTCACTTTGCATCTTTATATCAAAAATACCAAAAATATTATCTACCGGATCTCACTTCCGTAAGTGACCGTGAAGGGATTGACAACCCCTAATCGCGTTGGTTGCATTGAGCTCTTTGTGTCGTGTAGGTACGAGGGACTTGTGCGTGGCCTCCTACTGGATTGATACCTTGGTTCTCAAAAACTGAGGAAATACTTACGCTACTCTGCTGCATCATCCCTTCCTCTTCGGGGAAAACCAACGCAAGCTCAAGACGTAGCACGGAGTCCACTCCTCTTGAGAATAACCCGCCTAACATGGAAGATACAGACAACCCCAGTTGATACATGAGCTATTCGAGCATACAAAATAGGATATTTATTTGAAGGTTTATAGTTTGGCACATATAAATTTACTTGGAACAGCAGGTAGATACCGTATATAGGTAGGTATGGTGTACTCATATGAAATAACTTTGGGGTTTACGGAGTTGGATGCACAAGCAGTATTCCCGCTTAGTAAAGGTGAAGGCTAGCAAAAGACTGGGAAGTGACCAGCTAGAGAGCGACAACAGTCATGAACATGCATTAAAGTTAATCAACACCGAATGCAAGCATGAGTAGGATATAATCCACCATGAACATAAATATCGTGAAGGCTATGTTGATTTTGTTTCAACTACATGCGTGGACATGTGCCAAGTCAAGTCACTTAAATCATTCAGAGGAGGATACCACCCTATCATACCACATCACAACCATTTTAATAGCATGTTGGCACGCAAGGAAAACCATTATAAGCTCCTAGCTAATCAAGCATGGCACAAGAAACTAAGATCTCTAGTTGTCATTGCAAACATGTTTATTCATAATAGGCTGAATCAGGAACGATGAACTAATCATATTTACAAAAACAAGAGAGGTCGAGTTCATACCAGCTTCTCCCATCTCAATCAATCCATCATATATCGTCATAACTGCCTTTCACTTGCACGACGTAACGATGTGGATAATAATAATAGTGCATGTGCATTGGACTAAGTTGGAATCTGCAAGCATTAAATAAACAAGAGAAGACAAGGCAATATGGGCTCTTTTGTCAGATCAACAATAATGCATATAAGAGCCACTTCAACAATTTAATCATGGTCTTCTCCTATCGACCCCCAAAGAAAAGAAACAAAACTATTTACACGGGAAAGCTCCCAACAAGAAAAATAAGAACAGGAAATCTTTTTGGGTTTTCTTTTTAATTACTACTACAAGCATGGAAAGTAAACTAATTAAATGCTACAACTAATTTTTTTGGTTTTTCTTAAGGTTTATTAAACACACAAGAAGAAAGCATAAAAAGGAAAATAAACTTGTATGGATATTACAATGAAGAAGTATGAGCACCGACATCTAGCAATGAGTGTGTGGACATGAATATAATGTCGGTGAGAAATACGTACTCCCCCAAGCTTAGGCTTGTGGCCTAAGTTGGTCTATGGCCACGGTTGGCCTAGCGGATATCCATAGTTGTAGCCAGGGACGTACTGAGATGCAGCGGCTATCGCCTCCTAAGCTGCAGTGTGGCGACGAGCGGCCTCCGCCCTCCTCTCGTACTCATCTGCCTCCTCTTTGGTAATAACATATCTTCCTTTTGCCTGATAATCAAAGAAGGCAGGAGCAGGGAGAGTAATACGGACAGCACGGCGTCTGTCAAAGATTAAGTGATACTGGAGAGGTGATTCATTCCTCTCAACAAACTCGTGGTGAACCATAGCATTAAAGTCTAGGTAAGCAGGAGGAAATTCAATATCATCATTGCGTATGGTTACACCAAGAAAATCAGCTAAGCGGGTTGCATAAATTCCACCAAAGAAATCTCCATTAAATCTATTAAGATGCAACCTACGTGCAACAATGGCTCCCAAATGATAAGATTTATCTCCTAACACAGCACTCCTAATAATACCGAGGTTAGGGAGACACATGTGGCATGCCTCATCTTTACCATTAATGCATCTACCTATGGAGAGAGCAAAATAATGTATAGCAGGAAAGTGAATTTTCGCTATGGTAGCTTGTGTTATATCTCTAGATTCCTCCACAGTTATACTAGCAAGAAAATCTCTAAATTCAAATTTGCGAGGTTCACTAGTACTACCCCATTGTGGAAGTTTGCAAGTAGTGGTAAAGTCCTCTAAGTCCATAGTGTAAGAATTTTCATAAAGATCAAACAGGCCAGTTTGAGAATTACATGAAGATGAAAATTCAAACCTCCTCACAAAGGAACTAGTGAGATAGTGGTACTAACGGCATTTTTCTTCCTCGAAGCTCACAAGATCAGCGTTACGCAAATATGTGTTAAATTCTTCCTTAATCCCCGCTAGATCCATGAAGTCCTCTGAAGGCCATTCACAGGGCCGCACTGGAGCGTCCCTTGGTGGCTCATCATCAGCATCACGCATTGCAAGCCTGGGCTCTTTTTTCCTTGAAGAGACACCTTGGTACATTTTCCTAAACATATTTCTTCCTCTGAAATTTTTTTGAAATTTTTAGTAACTTCAAATAAAAGTGAGCCAAGCTCAACAAAATTGATAGCAACAACTCCTACAAGTGCCTAGAGCCTATATCATGCATTAGAACTACTTGGGACCATATAAATTTGACATGCAAGCTCAATAACATGGTCACCTAGACATCACAAATTTGCAATGAATAAAGCACTAGAAAAAAAACTAATTGGACCAATGGAGGAGTCACATACCAAGGAACAATCCCCCCAAGCAGTTTTGTGAGAGGTGCTTTGAGCAAGGAGATCGAAAATCATAGCAAAATGAGCTAGAACTCGTGCTTGAGCTAGATATTGGTGTTTGTGGGAGGAAGAAGAAGTGTGTGGGTGCAGGAATAAGTGGAGGAGGGCCACCATGGGCCCACGAGGTAGGGGGCGCGCCCTCCACCCTCGTGGCCAGGTGGATGCCCCCCTACTGTGTTCTCAGTGCCAAATATTCCAAATATTCCAGAAAAAATCATATTTAAATTTCAGGGCATTTGGAGAATTTTTATTTTCGGGGTATTTTATATTGCACGGATAATTCCGATAACAGACAGAAAATACTATTTTTTATTTTATTTAAAATAAATAACCAAAAGTAAAAGGAGGGTACACAAGGTTGTGCCTTCTAGTTTCATCCATCTCATACTCATCAAAAGGAATCCACTAACAAGGTTGTGTTAGTTGATTAGGTCTTGTTAACAAACTCATTCCGAATAACATGGAACCGGAGAAATTTCGAATAACACTATGTTACCTCAACGGGGATATGCACATCCCCAATAATAAGAATATCATATTTCTTCTTGACAGTAGGAAGAGGAAATTTAAAACCTCCAAATATAATCGATGGAATTTTTCCAATAGAGTTGATACTATGAACTTGAGGTTGTTTCCTCGGAAAGTGTACCGTATGCTCATTACCATTAACATGAAAAGTGGCATTGCCTTTGTTGCAATCAATAACAGCCCCTGCAGTATTCAAAAAGGGTCTTCCAAGAATAATAGACATACTATCATCCTCGGGAATATCAAGAATAACAAAGTCCGTTAAAATAGTAACATTTGCAACCACAACAGGCACAACCTCACAAATACCGACAGGTATAGCAGTTGATTTATCAGCCATTTGCAAAGATATTTCAGTAGGTGTCAACTTATTCAAATCAAGTCTACGATATAAAGAAAGAGGCATAACACTAACACCGGCTCCAAGATCACATAAAGCAGTTTTAACATAGTTTCTTTTAATGGAGCATGGTATAGTTGATACTCCTGGATCTCCAAGTTTCTTTGGTATTCCATCCTTAAAAGTATAATTAGCAAGCATGGTGGAAATTTCAGCTTCCGGTATCTTCCTTTTATTAGTAACAATTTCTTTTATGTACTTAGCATAAGGATTCATTTTAAGCATATCAGTTAATCGCATACGCAAAAAGATAGGTCTAATCATTTCAGCAAAGCGCTCAAAATCCTCATCATCCTTTTTCTTGGATGGTTTGGGAGGAAAAGGCATGGGTTTCTGAACCCAAGGCTCTCTTTCTTTACCATGTTTCCTAGCAACAAAGTCTTTCTTATCATAACGTTGATTCTTTGATTGTTGGTTATCAAGATGAACAACAGGTTCATTTTCTATTTCATTATCATTGCTAGGTTGAGCATCATCATGAACATTATCATTAACATTATCACTAGTTTCAGGTTCATTACCAGATTATGTTTCAGCATCAGAAATAGAAATATCATTTGGTTCTCAGGTGTTTCAGCAATAGGTTCACTAGAAGCATGCAGAGTCCTATCATTTTTCTTTTTCTTCCTTTTAGAAGGACTAGGTGCATCTATATTTTTTCTGTGAGAATCTTGCTCAATTCTCTTAGGGTGGCCTTCAGGATACAAAGGTTCCTGAGTCATTTACCACCTCTGGTCATAACTCTAACAGCATAATCATTATTCTTACTATTCAATTCATTGAGCAAATCATTTTGACCTTTAAGTACTTGTTCTACTTAAGTGCTAACCATAGAAGCATGTTTACTAATAAGTTTAAGTTCACCCTTGACATTAGCCATATAATCACCCAAGTGTTCAAGCATATTTGAATTGTATTTCAATTGTCTACCAAATAACCATCGAAGTCTTCTTGCTTAAATATAAATTTATCAAACTCATCTAAGCATGGGCTAGCAAACTTAGTAAATGGGATTTCAGCTTTATCATATCTATAGAGAGAGTTTACCTTTACTACCTGTGTCGGGTTATCAAGACCATGAGTTTCTTCAATAGGTAATGGATTAAGATCATATGTTTCTTCAACAGGCGGTAAATTAAGACCGTGTATTTCTTCAATAGGAGGTAAATTCTTAACATCTTCAGCTTTAATACCTTTTTCTTTCATAGATTTCTTTGCCTCTTGCATATCTTCAGGACTGAGAAATAGAACACCTCTTTTCTTCGAAGTTGGTTTAGGAATAGGCTCAGGAAGTGTCCAATTATTTTCATTTGTCAACATATTATTCAATAGAATTTCAGCTTCATCCGGTGTTCTTTCCCTGAAAACAGAACCAACACAACTATCTAGGTAATCTCTGGAAGCAACGGTTAGTCCATTATAAAAGATAACAAGTATTTCATTTTTCTTAAGAGGATGATCAGGCAAAGCATTAAGTAACTTGAGAAGCCTCCCCCAAGCTTGTGGGAGACTCTCTTCTTCAATTTGCACAAAATTGTATATATCCCTTAAAGTAGCTTGTTTCTTATGAGCAGGGAAATATTTAGCAGAGAAGTAATAAATCATATCCCAGGGACTACGCACACAACCAGGATCAAGAGAATTAAACCATATCTTAGCATCACCCTTTAATGAGAATGGGAATATTGTAAGGATATAAAAGTAACGAGATTTCTCATCATTAGTGAACAGGGTGGCTATATCATTTAATTTAGTAAGATGTGCCACAACAGTTTCAGATTCATACCCATGAAAAGGATCAGATTCAACCAAAGTAATTATATCAGGATCAACAGAGAATTCATAATCCTTATCGGTAACATTGATAGGTGAAGTAGCAAAAGCAGGGTCAGGTTTCATTCTAGCATTAAGAGATTGCTGCTTCCATTTAGCTAATAACCTCTTGATCTCGTATCTATCTTTGCAAGCTAAAATAGCTAGAGCAGCTTCTTTTTCAAAAACATAACCCTCAGGAATAACAGGCGATTCATATTTATTAGGGGAAGAGTGTTCATCATCAATATTATCAGATTCAATATTTTCATTCTCTCTAACCCTAGCAAGTTGTTCATCAAGAAATTCACCAAGTGGCATCGTAGTATCAAGCATAGAAGTAGTTTCATCAGAAGTATCATGCATAGCAGAAGTGGCATCATCAATAACATGCGACATATCAGAACGAATTGCAGAAGGAGGTTTAGGTGTCGCAAGCTTACTCAAAACAGAAGGTGAATCAAGTGCAAAGCTAGCTGGCAGTTCCTTACCTCCTCTCGTAGTTGAGGGATAAATCTTGCTTTTTGGATCTCTCAAGTTCTTCATAATGATAAGCAGATATAAATCCCAAGTGACTCAAAGAATAGAGCTATGCTCCCCGGCAAAGGCGCCAGAAAATAGTCTTGATAACCCACAAGTATAGGGGATCGCAACAGTTTTCGAGGGTAGAGTATTCAACCCAAATTTATTGATTCGACACAAGGGGAGCCAAAGAATATTATCAAGTATTAGCAGTTGAGTTGTCAATTCAACCACACCTGGATAACTTAGTATCTGCAGCAAAGTATTTAGTAGCAAAGTAATATGATAGTGGTGGTAACGGTTTTTGGAAATATGCCCTAGAGGCAATAATAAAATGGTTATTATTGTATTTCCTTGTTCATGATAATTGTCTATTGTTCATGCTATAATTGTATTAACTGGAAACCGTAATACATGTGTGAATACATAGACCACAACATGCCCCTAGTAAGCCTCTAGTTGACTAGCTCGTTGATCAATAGATGGTTATGGTTTCCTGACCATGGACATTGGATGTCGTTGATAACGGGATCACATCATTAGGATAATGATGTGATGGACAAGACCCAATCCTAAGCATAGCACAAGATCGTATAGTTCGTCTGCTAAAGCTTTTCTAATGTCAAGTATCATTTCCTTAGACCATGAGATTATGGAACTCCCGGATACCGTAGGAATGCTTTGGGTGTGCCAAACGTCACAACGTAACTGGGTGGCTATAAAGGCACACTACGGGTATGTCCAAAAGTGTCTGTTGAGTTGGCACGAATCGACATTGGGATTTGTCACTCCGTGTGACGAAGAGGTATCTCTGGGCCCACTCGGTAATGCATCATCATAATGAGCTCAATGTGACCAATGAGTTAGCCACGGGATCATGCGTTACGGAACAAGTAAAGAGACTTGCTGGTAACGAGATTTAACAAGGTATAGGGATACCGACGATCGAATCTCGGGCAAGTAACATACCGATAGACAAAGGGAATTGTATACGGGATTGATTGAATCCCCGACATCGTAGTTCATCCGATGAGATCATCGTGGAACATGTGGGAGCCAATATGGGTATCCATATCCCGCTATTGGTTATTGGCCGGAGAGATGTCTCGGTCATGTCTGCATGGTTCCCGAACCCGTAGGGTCTACACACTTAAGGTTCGGTGACGCTAGAGTTGTTATGCGAAATAGTATGTGGTTACCGAAGGTTGTTCGGAGTCCCGGATGATATCTCGGACATGAGAGGAGTTCCGGAATGGTCCAGAGGTGAAGATCGATATATCGGACGGAGGGTATTGGAGTCCGGAATTGTTCCGGGGGTATCGGGTGACGACCAGCGTGTCCGAAAGTGGTTTCGGAGGCCTCGGCAAGCGTTGGGGGGCCTTATGGGCCAAGGGGAAGGGGCACACCAGCCCACTAAGGGGCTGTGCGCCCCTCCCACCCCATCTCACGTAACTTGGAGAGGTGGGGGCGCCTCCCCTAGGGCAGCCACCCCTCCCGGCTTGGGGGGCAAGTTTCCTAGGGGTGGGGGCGCCCAAACCCATCTAGGGTTTCCCCTATGGCCGCCGCCCCTCCCCTAGGGAACCCTAGGGCGCCTCCTCCACCCCCTTACCCCTATATATAGTGAGGGAGAGAGAGGGCAGCCGGACCCCTTCCCTGGCATAGCCCCTCCCTCCTCCAACTCTTCCTTCTCCTCCGTAGAGCTTGGCGAAGCCCTGTCGGAATACCACAAACTCCACCACCACGCCGTCGTGCTGCCGGAGTTCTCCCTCAACTTCTCCTCTCCTCTTGCTGGATCAAGAAGGAGGAGACGTCCCCGGGCTGTACATGTGTTGAACGCGGAGGCGCCGTCCGTTCGGTGCTAGATCGGATCTTCCGCGATTTGAATCGCCGCGAGTACGACTCCATCAACCGTGTTCTTGTAACGCTTCCGCTTAGCGATCTTCAAGGGTATGAAGATGCACTCCCTCTCTCTCATTGCTAGCATCTCCTAGATTGATCTTGGTGACACGTAGGAAAATTTTGAATTATTGCTACGTTCCCCAACAGTGGCATCATGAGCTAGGTCTATGCGTAGATTCTATGCACGAGTAGAACACAAAGCAGTTGTGGGCGATGATTTGTTCAATTTGCTTATCGTTACTAGTCTTATCTTGATCTGGCGGCATTGTGGGGTGAAGCGGCCCGGACCGACCTTACATGTACGCTTACGTGAGACTGGTTCCATCGACTGACATGCACTTGATGCATAAGGTGGCTGGCGGGTGTCTGTCTCTCCCACTTTAGTCAGATCGGATTTGATGAAAAGGGTCCTTATGAAGGGTAAATAGCAATTGGCATATCACCGTTGTGGTCTTGCATAGGTAAGAAACGTTCTTGCTAGAAACCCATAGCAGCCACGTAAAACATGCAACAACAATTACAGGACGTCTAACTTGTTTTTGCAGGGTTTGCCATGCGATGTGATATGGCCAAAAGGATGTGATGAATGATATATGTGATGTATGAGATTGATCATGTTCTTGTAATAGGAATCACGACTTGCATGTCAATGAGTATGACAACCGGCAGGAGCCATAGGAGTTGTCTTAATTTATTTATGACCTGCGTGTCAATGAAAACGCCATGTAGTTACTTTACTTTATTGCTAACCGTTAGCCATAGTAGTAGAAGATATAGTTGGCAAGGCAACTTAATGAAGACACGATGACGGAGATCATGATGATGGAGATCATGGTGTCATGTCGGTGACGATGGTGTTCATGCCGCGCCTCGAAGATGGAGATCAAAGGCGCAAGATGATATTGGCCATATCATGTCACTTTATGATTTGCATGTGATGTTTGTCATGTTTTTACATCTTATTTGCTTAGAATGACGGTAGCATAAATAAGATGATCCCTCATTAAAATATCAAGAATTGTGTTCCCCCTAACTGTGCACCGTTGCTAAGGTCCGTTGTTCCGAAGCACCACCTGATGATCGGGTGCGATAGGTTCTAACGTTCGCATACAACGGGTGTAAGCCAGATTTACACACGCAGTACACTTAGGTTAACTTGACAAGCCTAGCATGTACAGACATGGCCTCGAAACACGGAAGACCGAAAGGTCGAACATGAGTCATACAGTGGATACGATCAACATGAAGATGTTCACCGATGATGACTAGTCCGTCTCACGTGATGATCGGACACGGCCTAGTTGACTCGGATCATGTATCACTTAGATGACTAGAGGGATGTCTATCTGAGTGGGAGTTCATTAAATAATTTGATTAGATGAACTTAATTATCATGAACATAGTCAAAAGGTCTTTGCAAATTATGTTGTAGCTCACGCTTTGGTTCTACTGTTTTAGATATGTTCCTAGAGAAAATTTAGTTGAGAGTTGACAGTAGCAATTGTGCGGACTGGGTCCGTGAACTGAGGATTGTCCTCATTGCTGCACAGAAGGGCTATGTCCTTAATGCACCGCTCAGTGTGTTGAACCTCGAGCGTCGTCTGTAGATGTTGGGAAACATCTCACATACACGTTTTGATGACTACGTGATAGTTCAGTGCGTAATGCTAACGGTTTAGAATTGTGGCACCAAAGACGTTTTTTGAAACGTCGCAGAACATATGAGATGTTCCAAAGACTGAAATTGGGATTTCAGACTAGCGCCCACGTCAAGAGGTATGAGACCTCTGACAAGTTTCTTAATCCTGCAAACTAAGGGAGAAAAGCTCAATCGTTGAGCATGTGCTCAGATTATCTGAGTACTACAATCACTTGAATCGAGTGGGAGTTAATCTTCCAGATGAGATAGTGATGGTTCTCCATAGTCACTGCCACCAAACTATTGGAGCTTCGTGATGAACTATAACATATCAGGGATAGACATGATGATCCTTGAGCAACTCGCGATGTTTGACACCGCGAAAGTAGAAATCAAGTAGGAGCATCAATTGTTGATGGTTAAACCACTAGTTTCAAGAAGGGCAAGGGAAAGAAGGGATACTTCATGAAACGGCAAATCAGTTGTTGCTCTAGTGAAGAAACCCAAGGTTGAACCCAAACCCAAGACTAAGTGCTTCTGTAATGAGGGGAACGGTCACTGAAGCAGAACTACCCTAGATACTTGGTAGATGAGAAGGCTGGCCAGGTCGACAGAAGTATTTTGAATATATGTTATATTATTGTGTACTTTACTAGTACTCCTAGTAGCACCAGGGTAATAAATACCGGTTCGGTTGCTAAGTGTTAGTAACTCGAAATAAAAGGCTACATAGACTAGCTAAAGGTGAGATGAAGATATGTTGGAAGTGTTTCCAAGGTTGATGTGATCAAACATCGCACTCTCCCTCTACCATCGAGATTGGTGTTAAACCTAAATAATTGTTATTTGGTGTTTGCATTGAGCATAGACATGATTGGATTATGTTTATCGCAATATGGTTATTCATTTAAGGAGAATAATGGTTACTCTGTTTATTTGAATAATACCTTCAATGGTCTTGCACCTAAAATGAATGGTTTATTGAATCTCAATCGTAGTGATACACATGTTCATGCCAAAAGATATAAGATAGTAATGATAGTACCACATACTTGTGGCACTGCCATTTGAGTCATGTTGGTATAAAACACATGAAGAAGCTCCATGTTGATGGATTTTTGGACTCACTCATTTTTGAAAAGATTGAGACATGTGAACCATGTCTATTGGTAGATATGCATGAAGAAACTCCATACAAATGGATCATCTGGACTCACTTGATTTTGAATCACTTGAGACATGCAAATCATACCACATGGGCAAGATGACTGAAAGGCCTCGTTTTCAGTAAGATGGAACAAGAAAGCCACTTGTTGGAAGTAATACATTTTGATGTGTGCAGTCCAATGAGTGCTGAGGCACGCAGTGGATATCGTTATGTTCTTACTTCACAGATGATTTGAGTAGATGCTGAGTATATTTAATTGATGAAACACAAGTCTGAATTATTGAAAGGTTTAATTAATTTCAGAGTGAAGTTGAAGATCATCGTGACAAGATGATAAAATGGCTATGGTATGATCATAGAGATGAATATCTGAGTTATGAGTTTGGCACACAATTAAGACATTGTGGAAATTGTTTCACAACTAATACCGCCTGGAACACCATAGTGTGATGGTGTGTCCGAACATCATAACTGCACCCTATTGGATATGGTGCATATCATGATGTATCTTATCGAATTAACACTATCATCTATGGGTTAGGCATTAGAGACAACCGCATTCACGTTAAATAGGGCACCAGGCAATTCCATTGAGATGACACCGTATGAACTATGGTTTAGAAAAACCTAAGATGTCATTTCTTAAAAGTTTGGGGCTGCGATGCTTATGTGAAAAAGTTTTAGGCTGATAAGCTCGAACCCAAAGCGGATAAATGCATCTTCATAGAATGCCCAAAACAGTTGGGTATACCTCCTATTTCATATCCGGAAGCAAAAGTGATTGTTTCTAGAAACGTGTCCTTTCTCGAGGAAAAGTTTCTCTCGAAAGAATTGAGTGGGAGGATGATGGAGACTTGATGAGGTTATTGAACCGTCACTTCAACTAGTATGTAGCAAGGCACAGGAAGTTGTTCCTGCGGCACCTACACCAATTGAAGTGGAAGCTTATGATAGTGATCATGAAACTTCGGATCAAGTCACTACCAAACCTCATAGGTCGACAAGGATGCGTACTACTTCAGAGTGGTACGTAATCCTGTCCTGGAAGTCATGTTGCTAGACAACAATGAACCTACGAGAAATGGAGAAGCGATGGTGGGCCCGGATTCCAACGAATGGCTCGAGGCCATAAAATCCGAGAGAGGATCCATGTATAAAACAAAGTATAGACTTTAGAAGAACTACTTGATGGTCGTAAGGCTATTGGGTGTAGATGGAATTTAAAAGGAAGACAGACAATCATGGTAAGTGTCACCATTAAGAAAGCTCGACTTGTCGTTAAGATGTTTTCCGACAAGTTCAAGGAGTTGACTGCGATGAGACTTTCTCACTCGTAGCGATGCTAAGAGTCTGTTGGAATTATGTTAGTAGTTACTGCATTATTTATGAAATCTTGCAGATAAGATGTCAAAACATTGTTTCCTCGACGATTTTCTTGAGGAAAGGTTGTATGTGATACAACCAGAAGGTTTTGTCAATCCTGAAAGATGCTAACAAGTATGCAAAGGTCCAGCAATCCTTCTAAGGACTGGAGTAAGCATCTTGGAGTTGGAATGTACGCTTTGATGAGATGATCAAAGACTTTGGGTTTATACAAAGTTTGTGAGAAACTTGTATTTCCAAAGAAGTGAGTGGGAGCACTATAGAATTTTTGATGAGTATATGTTGTTAACATATTGTTGATCAGAAATGATGTAGAATTTCTGGAAAGCATACAGGGTTATTTGAAAAGTGTTTTCAATGGAAAACCTGGATTAAGATACTTGAACATTGAGCATCAAGATCTATAAGGATAGATCAAAAACGCTTAATAGTACTTTCAAATGAATACATACCGTGACAAGATTTTGAAGGAGTTCAAAATAGATCAGCAAAGTTCTTGGCTGTGTTACAAGGTGTGAGCATTGAGTAAGACTCAAGACCTGACCACGGCATAAGAGAGAGAAAGGACGAAGGTCGTCCCCTATGCTTTAGTCATAGGCTCTACAGTATGCTATGCTGTGTACCGCACCTGAAGTGTGCCTTACCATGAGTCAGTCAAGGGGTACAAGAGTGATCCAGGAATGGATCACATGACAGCGGTCGAACTTATCCTTAGTAACTAGTGGACTAAGGAATTTTCTCGATTATGGAGGTGGTAAAAGAGTTCGTCGTAAAGGGTTATGTCGATGCAAACTTTGACACTAATCCGGATGACTCTGAGTAGTAAACCGGATTCGTATAGTAGAACAGTTATTTGGAATAGCTCCAAGTAGCGTGTGGTAGCTGCATCTACAAGATACATAGATATTTGTAAAGCACACATGGATCTGAAAGGTTCAGACCCATTGACTAATAAGCCTCTTTCACAAGCGAGATATGAACAAACCCCATGGGTGTTGGATTCATTACAATCACATAGTGATGTGAACTAGATTATTGACTCTAGTGCAAGTGGGAGACTGTTGGAAATATGCCCTAGAGGCAATAATAAAATGGTTATTATTGTATTTCCTTGTTCATGATAATTGTCTATTGTTCATGCTATAATTGTATTAACTGGAAGCCGTAATACATGTGTGAATACATAGACCACAACATGTCCCTAGTAAGCCTCTAGTTGACTAGCTCGTTGATCAATAGATGGTTATGGTTTCCTGACCATGGACATTGGATGTCGTTGATAACGGGATCACATCATTAGGAGAATGATGTGATGGACAAGACCCAATCCTAAGCATAGCACAAGATCGTATAGTTCGTCTGCTAAAGCTTTTCTAATGTCAAGTATCATTTCCTTAGACCATGAGATTGTGGAACTCCCAGATACCGTAGGAATGCTTTGGGTGTGCCAAATGTCACAACGTAACTGGGTGGCTATAAAGGCACACTACGGGTATCTCCGAAAGTGTCTGTTGAGTTGGCACGAATCGAGACTGGGATTTGTCACTCCGTGTGACGGAGAGGTATCTCTGGGCCCACTCGGTAATGCGTCATCATAATGAGCTCAATGTGACTAATGAGTTAGCCACGGGATCATGCGTTACGGAACAAGTAAAGAGACTTGCCGGTAACGAGATTGAACAAGGTATAGGGATACCGACGATTGAATCTTGGGCAAGTAACATACCGATAGACAAAGGGAATTGTATACGGGATTGATTGAATCCCCGACATCGTGGTTCATCCGATGAGATCATCGTGGAACATGTGGGAGCCAATATGGGTATCCAGATCCCGCTATTGGTTAATGGCCGGAGAGATGTCTCAGTCATGTCTGCATGGTTCCCGAACCCGTAGGGTCTACACACTTAAGGTTCGGTGGCGCTAGAGTTGTTATGGGAAATAGCATGTGGTTACCGAAGGTTGTTAGGAGTCCCGGATGAGATCCTGGACGTGATGAGGAGTTCCGGATTGGCCGGAGGTGAAGATCGATATATTGGACGAAGGGTATTGGAGTCCGGAATTGTTCCGGGGGTACCGGGTGACGACCAGCGTGTCCGAAAGTGGTTTCGGAGGCCCCGGCAAGCGTTGGGGGGCCTTATGGGCCAAGGGGAAGGGGCACACCAGCCCACTAAGGGGCTGTGCGCCCGTCCCACCCCATCTCACGTAACTTGGAGAGGTGGGGGCACCTCCCCTAGGGCAGCCACCACTCCCGGCTTGGGGGGCAAGTTTCCTAGGGGTGGGGGCGCCCAAACCCATCTAGGGTTTCCCCTATGGCCGCTGCCCCTCCCCTAGGGAACCCTAGGACGCCTCCTCCACCCCCCTTACCCCTATATATAGTGAGGGAGAGAGAGGGTAGCCGGACCCCTTCCCTGGCGCAGCCCCTCCCTCCTCCAACTCTTCCTTCTCCTCCGTAGAGCTTGGCGAAGCCCTGTAGGAATACCACAAACTCCACCACCACGCCGTCGTGCTGCCGGAGTTCTCCCTCAACTTCTCCTCTCCTCTTGCTGGATCAAGAAGGAGGAGACGTCCCTGGGCTGTACGTGTGTTGAACGCGGAGGCGCCGTCCGTTCGGCGCTAGATCGGATCTTCCACGATTTGAATCGCCGCGAGTACGACTCCATCAACCGTGTTCTTGTAACGCTTCCGCTTAGCGATCTTCAAGGGTATGAAGATGCACTCCCTCTCTCTCGTTGCTAGCATCTCCTAGATTGATCTTGGTGACACGTAGGAAAATTTTGAATTATTGCTACGTTCCCCAACAACGGTAGCAAAAGGTAATGATAACAAAAGTAATGTTTTTGGTATTTTGTAGTGATAATAGCAATAGCAACGGAAAAGTAAATAAGCAAAGAACAATATATGGAAAGCTCGTAGGCAATGGATCAGTGATGGAGAATTATGTCGGATGCGGTTCATCATGTAACAGTCATAACCTAGGGTGACACAGAACTAGCTCCAATTCATCAATGTAATGTAGGCATGTATTCCGAATATAGTCATACGTGCTTATGGAAAAGAACTTGCATGACATCTTTTGTCCTACCCTCCCGTGGCAGCGGGGTCCTAATGGAAACTAAAGGATATAGAGTACCGGACCAAAGCATTAACACATAGTGAATACATGAACTCCTCAAACTACGGTCATCACCAGGAGTGGTCCCGATTATTGTCACTTCGGGGTTGCCGGATCATAACACATAGTAGGTGACTATAGACTTGCAAGATAGGATCAAGAACTCTCATATATTGATGAAAACATAATAGGTTCAGATCTGAAATCATGGCACTCGAGCCCTAGTGACAAGAATTAAGCATAGCAAAGTCATAGCAACATCAATCTCAGAACATAGTGGATACTTGGGATCAAACCCTAACAAAACTAACTCGATTACATGATAAATCTCATCCAACCAATCACCGTCCAGCAAGCCTACGATGGAATTACTCACGCACGGAGGTGATCATCATGAAATTGGTGATGGGGGAAGGTTGATGATGACGATGGCGACAGATTCCCCTCTCCGGAGCCCCGAATGGACTCCAGATCAGCCCTCCCGAGAGGTTTTAGGGCTTGGCGGCCGCTCCGTATCATAAAACGCGATGAATCCTTCTCTCTGATTTTTTTCTCCCCGAAAGCAAATATATAGAGTTGGAGTTGAGGTCGGAGGTGCTACAGGGGGCCCATGAGGTAGGGGGGCACGCCCCCCACCCTCGTGGCTAGGGTGTGGGCCCTTGGTCTTCATCTTTTCCAAGGATTTTATTATTATTTCCAAATAGACGTTCCGTGAAGTTTCAGGTCATTTCGAGAACTTTTGTTTCTACACATAAATAACACCATGGCAATTCTGCTGAAAACAGTGTCAGTCCGGGTTAGTTCCATTCAAATCATGCAAGTTAGAGTCCAAAACAAGGGCAAAAGTGTTTGGAAAAGTAGATCCCACGGAGACGTATCAGGCGCGCCTACCCCCCTGGGCGCTCCTCCCTGCCTTGTAGCCTCCTCGCTTCTCTCTGGACGTAAACTCCAGGTCTCCTGGATCACGTTTATTCCAAAAATAACTCTCCCGAAGGTTTCATTCCGTTTGGATTCCGTTTGATATTCCTTTTCTGCGAAACACTGAAATAGGCAAAAAAACAGCAATTTGCACTAGGCCTTTGGTTAGTAGGTTAGTCCCAAAAATAATATAAAAAAGTATATTAAAGCTCATTAAACATCCAAAACAGGTAATATAATAGCATGGAACAATCAAAAATTATAGATACGTTGGAGACGTATCATTGCATCATATACAACTCTTCTTTAAGATATCCATTAAGGAAAGCAGTTTTGACATCCATTTGCCAAATTTCATAATCATAAAATGCGGCAATTGCTAACATGATTCGGATGGACTTAAGCATTGCTACGGGTGAGAAGGTCTCATCGTAGTCAACTCCTTGAACTTGTCGAAAAACTTTTGCAACAAGTCAAACTTTGTAGACAGTAACATTACCGTCAGCGTCAGTCTTCTTCTTGAAGATCCATTTATTCTCTATGGCCTGCCGATCATCGGGCAAGTCAACCAAAGTCCACATTTTGTTCTCATACATGGATCCCATCTTAGATTTCATGGCCTCAAGCTATTTTGCGGAATCTAGGCTCATCATCGCTTCCTCATAGTTCGTAGGTTTGGCATGGTCAAGTAACATGACCTCCAGAACAGGATTACCATACCACTCTAGTGCGGATCTTACTCTGGTTGACCTACGAGGTTCGGTAGTAACTTGATCAGAAGTTTCATGATCATCATCATTAGCTTCCTCACTTACTGGTGTAGGAATCACTTGAACTGATTTCTGTGATGAACTACTTTCCAATAAGGGAGTAGGTACAATTACCTCGTCAAGTTCTACTTTCCTCCCACTCACTTCTTTCGAGAGAAACTCCTTCTCTAGAAAGCATCCATTCTTAGCAACGAATATCTTACCTTTGGATCTGCGTAGAAGGTGTACCCAACAGTTTCCTTTCGGTATCCTATAAAGACGCGTTTCTCTGATTTGGGTTCGAGCTTATCAGGTTGAAGCTTTTTCACATAAGCATCACAGCCCCAAACTTTAAGAAACGACAACTTGGGTTTCTTGCCAAACCACAGTTCATAAGGTGTCGTCTCAACGGATTTTGATGGTGCCCTATTTAACTTGAATGCAGCCATCTCTAAAGCATAACCCCAAAACGATAGCGATAAATCAGTGAGAGACATCATAGATCGCATCATATCTAAAAAGTGCGGTTACGACGTTCGGACACACCATTACGATGTGGTGTTCTAGGTGGCGTGAGTTGCGAAACTATTACGCATTGTTTCAAATGAAGACCAAACTCATAACTCAAATATTCACCTCCATGATCAGATCATGGAAACTTAATTTTCTTGTTACGATGATTTTCCACTTCACTCTGAAATTCTTTGAACTTTTCAAATGTTTCAGACTTATGTTTCATCAAGTAAATTGATACATCCATTTTGCATCATGCTTTTATATCGATATTTATTGCATTATGGACTGTTATTTCACTTTATGTCACAATACTTATGGCTATTCTCTCTTATTTTACAAGGTTTACATAAAGAGGGAAAATGCCGGCAGCTGGAATTCTGGTCTGTAAAAGGAGCAAATATTAGAGACCTATTCTGCGCAACTCCAAAAGTCCTGAAACTCCATAGAATGTCTTAAAAGAAATAAAGAAAAATCCACGCCAAATATGAAGGCCAGGGGGCCCACACCCTGCTCACGAGGGTGGGGGCGCCCCCTAGGGCGTGCCCCCCTATCTCATGGGCCCCCTGGTGGCTCTCCGATGCCCATCTTCTCCTATATGAGGTCTTTCGATGAGAAAAAATAGAGAGTAACTTTTCGGGACGAGACTCCGCCGCCACGAGGCGGAACCTTGGCGGATCCAATCTAGAGCTCTGGCAAAGCTGTTCTGCCGGGGATACTTCCTTCCCGGAGGGGGAAATCATCACCATCGTCATCACCAACGCTCCTCTCATCGGGAGAGGGCAATCTCCATCAACATCTTCACCAGCACCATCTCATCTCCAAACCCTAGTTCATCTCTTGTATCCAATTCTTGTCTCAAAGTCCGGGATTGGTGCTAGTAGGTTGCTAGTAGTGTTGATTACTCCTTGTAGTTGATGCTAATTGGTTTAATTGGTGGAAGATCATATGTTCAGATCCAATATGCATATTATTACCCCTTTGATTATGAACATGAATATGCTTTGTGAGTAATTACGTTCATTCCTGAGGACAAGGGAGAAGTCTTGTTATGAGTAGTCATGTGAATTTGGTATTCGATTGATATTTTGATAAGATGTATGTTGTCTAGCCTCTAGTGGTGTTATGTGAACATCGACTACATAACACTTCACCATTATTTGGGCCTAGAGGAAGGCATTGGGAAGTAATAAGTAGATGATGGGTTGCTAGAGTGACAGAAGCTTAAACCCTAGTTTATGCGTTGCTTCGTAAGGGGCTGATTTGGATCCATATGTTTCATGCTATGGTTAGGTTTACCTTAATACTTTTATTGTAGTTGCGGATGCTTGCAATAGAGGTTAATCATAAGTGGGATGCTTGTTCAAGTAAGAACGGTACCCAAGCACCGGTCCACCCACATATCAAATTATCAAAGTATCGAACGCGAATCATATGAACGTGATGAAAACTAGCTTGACGATATTCCCATGTGTCCTCAGGAGCGCTTTTACTATTATAAGAGTTTGTTCTGGCTTGTCCTTTGCTACAAAAGGATTGGGCCACCTTGATGCACTTTATTTACTTTTGTTACTTGTTGCTCGTTACAATTTATCATATCACAAAACTATCTCTTACCAGTTATTTCAGTACTAGCAGAGAATACCTTGCTGAAAACCGCTTATCATTCCCTTCTGCTCCTCGTTGGGTTCGAGACTCTTACTTATCGAAAGGACTACGATAGATCCCCTATACTTGTGGGTCATCAAGACTCTTTTCTGGCGCCGTTGCCGGGAAGTGTAGCGCCTTTGGTAGGTGGAATTTGGTAAGGAAAAATTTATATAGTGTGCTGAAATTTATTGTCACTTGTTACTATGGAAAGTAATTCTCTGAGGGGCTTATTCGGGGTATCTTCACTCCGTCCAGTAGAGCAAAGAATTGCTCCTCAACCTACTGAACCTATTGAAAATGAAACTCCTTTTGAATTTCCTGTGGCTATGATGGAAAAACTGCTAGCTAACCCTTTTACAGGAGATGGAACAAAGCATCCCGATGAGCACTTAATATATGTGGATGAAGTTTGTGGATTATTTAAGCTTGCAGGTATACCCGATGATGTTGCTAATAAGAAGGTCTTCCCTTTATCTTTGAAGGGAGACGCATTGATATGGTATAGGCTATGTGATGATATGAGATTCTGGGACTATAAAATATTGAAGTTGGAATTTCATCAAAAGTATTACCCAATGCATCTTGTTCATCATGATCGCAATTACATATATAATTTCTGGCCTGGCGAAGGAGAAAGCATCGCTCAAGATTGGGGGAGGCTTAAATCAATTTTATATTCATGCCCCAATCATGAGCTCCCGAGAGAAATAATTATGCAAAGTTTTTATGCTCGGCTTTCTGAAAACAATCGCAACATGCTCGATACTTCTTGTGCTGGCTCTTTTATGAAAAAGACTATTGAATTCATATGGAATTTATTGGATAGAATTAAACGCAACTCTGAAGATTGGGACCTCGACGAAGGTAAGGAGTCAGGTATGACACCTAAGTTTGATTGTGTTAAATCTTTCATGGATACCGATATTTTCCGTAAGTTTAGCACTAAATATGGACTTGACTCTGAGATAGTAGCTTCTTTCTGTGAATGTTTTGCTACTTATGTTGATCTCCCTAAGGAGAAGTGGTTTAAATATCATCCTCCCATAGAAGTAAAAGTAGCTGCACCTATTAAAGTTGAAGAAAAGACTGTCACTTATAATGATCCTATTGTTCCTACTTCTTATATTGAGAAACCACCTTTTCCTATTAGAATAAAGGATCATGCTAAAGCTTCAACTGTTGTTCGTAAAAGCAATATTAGAACTTATACACCTCCTGAACAAGTTAAAGTAGAACCTAATATTGCTATTGTTAAAGATCTCTTGTCTAATAATATTGATGGGCATGTTATTCAGTTAGAAGGTGAAACTGCTAGAATTGCTAAACCTTATGCTAAAGATAAACATAGACATGTGGTAGGCGTGCCTGTTATTTCTGTTAAAATAGGGGATCATTGTTATCATGGCTTATGTGATATGGGTGCTAGTGCTAGTGTTATACCGCACACTTTATATGAAGAAATTAAGAATGAAATTGAACCTGCTGAGTTAGAAGATATTGATGTCACAATTAAACTTGCCAATAGAGATACTATTTCAGCAATGGGAATTGTCAGAGATGTTGAAGTCTTGTATGGGAAAACTAAATATCCTGCTAATTTTCTTGTTCTTGGTTCCCCACAAGATAGTTTTTGTCCCATTATATTTGGTAGACCCTTCTTAAATACTGTCAATGCTACCATAGATTGCACAAATAATGTTGTTACTATTGGCTTGGATGATATGGTTCATGAGTTTAATTTGTCTAAATTTAGTAAACAACATCGTGAGGGAGAATTACCTAGTAAGGATGAAATTATTGGTCTTGCTTCTATTGCAGTACCTCCTAGTGATCCTTTAGAACACTATTTGCTAGACCATGAAAATGATCTGTTCATGAATGAAAAAGGGAAATAGATGAAGTATTCTTTAAACAGGAACCTGTTCTGAAACACAACTTGCCTGTTGAAATCTTAGGGGATCCTCCTCCACCCAAGGGTGATCCCGTGTTCGAGCTTAAACCTTTGCCTGATAATCTTAAATATGCTTATCTTGATGAAAAGAAGATATATCCTGTTATTATTAGTGCTAACCTTTCAGAGCATGAAGAAGAAAGATTATTGAAAACTCTGAAGAAGCATCGTGCTGCTATTGGATATACTCTTGATGATCTCAAGGGCATTAGTCCCACTCTATGCCAACATAAAATAAATTTAGAAGCAGATGCCAAACCAGTTCGTGATCCTCAACGACGTCTGAATCCTAAAATGAAAGAAGTGGTAAGAAAAGAAATACTAAAGCTTCTGGAGGCAGGTATAATCTATCTCGTTGCTGATAGTGAGTGGGTAAGTCCTGTCCATTATGTCCCTAAGAAGGGAGGTATTACTGTTGTTCCTAATGATAAAGATGAATTGATTCCGCAAAGAATTATCACAGGTTATAGGATGGTAATTGATTTCCGCAAATTAAATAAAGCTACTAAGAAAGACCATTACCCCTTACCTTTTATTGATCAAATGCTAGAAAGATTATGCAAACACACACACTATTGCTTTCTACATGGTTATTCTGGTTTCTCTCAAATACTTGTGTCGGCTAAAGATCAATCAAAGACTACTTTTACATGCCCATTTGGTACTTTTGCTTATAGGCGTATGCCTTTTGGTTTATGTAATGCACCTGCTACCTTTCAAAGATGCATGATGGCTATATTCTCTGACTTTTGTGAAAAGATTTGTGAGGTTTTCATGGACGACTTTTCTGTCTATGGTTCCTCTTTTGACGATTGCTTGAGCAATCTTGATCGAGTTTTGCAGAGATGTGAAGAAACTACTCTTGTCTTGAATTGGGAAAAGTGCCACTTTATGGTTAATGAAGGTATTGTTTTGGGGCACAAAGTTTCTGAAAGAGGTATTGAAGTTGATAAAGCCAAGGTTGATGCTATTGAAAAGATGCCATGTCCCAAGGACATCAAAGGTATAAGAAGTTTCCTTGGTCATGTCGGGTTTTATAGGAGGTTCACTAAGGACTTCTCAAAAATTTCTCGGCCTCTGACTAATTTATTGCAAAAAGATATACCATTTGTCTTTGATGATGATTGTGCAGAAGCATTTGAAATACTTAAGAAAGCATTAGTCTCTGCACCTATTGTTCAGCCACCTGATTGGAATTTACGCTTTGAAATTATGTGTGATGCTAGTGATTATGTTGTAGGTGCTGTTCTAGGGCAAAGAGTCGATAAGAAATTAAATGTTATTCATTATGCTAGTAAGACTCTAGACAATGCTCAAAGAAATTATGCTACTACTGAAAAAGAACTTTTAGCAGTTGTATTTTCTTGTGATAAGTTCAGATCTTATATTGTTGATTCTAAAGTAACTATTCAAACAGATCATGCTGCTATTAAATATCTTATGGAAAATAAAGATGCTAAACCTAGACTTATTAGATGGGTTCTCTTACTACAAGAATTTGATTTGCATATTGTTGATAGAAAGGGAGCTGAGAACCCCGTTGCAGACAACTTGTCTAGGTTAGAAAATATTCTTGATGACCCACTACCTATTAATGATGACTTTCCTGATGAGCAATTAAATGTTATAAGTACTTCTCGTAGTACTCCATGGTATGCTGATTATGCTAATTATATTGTTGCTAAGTTTATACCACCTAGCTTCACATACCAACAAAACAAAAAGTTCTTCTATGATTTGAGACATTACTTTTGGGATGACCCACATCTTTATAAAGAAGGAGTAGATGGTGTTATTAGGCATTGTGTACCTGAGCATGAACAGGAACAGATCCTACGCAAGTGTCATTCCGAGTCTTATGGAGGACACCACGCTGGAGATAGAACTGCACATAAGGTATTACAATCTGGTTTTTATTGGCCTACTCTCTTCAAGGATGCCCGTAAGTTTGTCTTGTCTTGTGATGAATGTCAAAGAATTGGTAATATTAGTAGACGTCAAGAAATGCCTATGAATTATTCACTTGTTATTGAACCGTTTGATGTTTGGGGCTTTGATTATATGTGTGACGCCCCCGATTTAATCGTACACTAATCATACACGCGAACGTGTACGATCAAGATCAGGGACTCACGGGAAGATATCACAACACAACTCTACAAATAAAATAAGTCATACAAGCATCATATTACAAGCCAGGGGCCTCGAGGGCTCGAATACAAGAGCTCGATCATAGACGAGTCAGCGGAAGCAACAATATCTGAGTACAGACATAAGTTAGACAAGTTTGCCTTAAGAAGGCTAGCACAAACTGGGATACAGATCGAAAGAGGCGCAGGCCTCCTGCCTGGGATCCTCCTAAACTACTCCTGGTCGTCGTCAGCGGGCAACACGTAGTAGTAGGCACCTCCGGTGTAGTAGGAGTCGTCGTCGACGGTGGCGTCTGGCTCCTGGGCTCCAACATCTGGTTGCGACAACCAGGAAGAAAGGAAAGGAGGAAAAAGGGGGAGAAAGCAACCGTGAGTACTCATCCAAAGTACTCGCAAGCAAGGAGCTACACTACATATGCATGGGTATCAAATGAAATAAGGGTATCATATGTGGACTGAACCGCAGAATGCCAGAATAAGAGGGGGATAACTAATCCTTTCGAAGACTACGCTTCTGGCAGCCTCCGTCTTGCAACATGTAGAAGAGTGTAGACTGAAGTCCTCCAAGTAGCATCGCATAGCATAATCCTAACCGATGATCCTCCCCTCATCGCCCTGTGAGAGAGCAATCACCGGTTGTATCTGGCACTTGGAAGGGTGTGTTTTATTAAGTATCCAGTTCTAGTTGTCATAAGGTCAAGGTACAACTCCAAGTCGTCCTGTTACCGAAGATCACGGCTATTCGAATAGATAAACTTCCCTGCAGGGGTGCACCACATACCCCAACACGCTCGATCCCATTTGGCCGGACACACTTTCCTGGGTCATGCCCGGCCTCGGAAGATCAACACGTCGCAGCCCCACCTAGGCACAACAGAGAGGTCAGCACGCCGGTCTAAACCTAAGCGCACAGGGGTCTGGGCCCATCGCCCTTAGCACACCTGCACGTTGCGTACGCGGCCGGAAGCAGAACTAGCCCCCTTAATACAAGAGCAGGCTTACGTTCCAATCCGGCGCGCGCCACTCAGTCGCTGACGTCACGAAGGCTTCGGCTGATACCACGACGCCGGGATACCCATAACTACTCCCGCGTAGATGGTTAGTGCGTATAGACCAAATGGACAAACTCAGATCAAATACCCAGATCTCGTTAAGCGTGTTAAGTATCCGCGAACGTCGACCAGGGCCAGGCCCACCTCTCTCCTAGGTGGTCGGAACCTGCCCTGTCGCTTCGCCTCAAAGATCCACTCGCGGGTGCTCCTCAAGCCGACCCGTCTTTAGTCACCACATGTATCATGTATAAAGTATAGTATATACCCGTGATCAACTCCCGAGTGATCACGGCCCGATAGTATAGCATGGCAGACGGACAAGGATGTAGGGCCACTGATGAAAAACTAGCATCCTATACTAAGCATTAGGATTGGAGGTAAGGTAACAACAGTAGTAGCAAGGACAGGCTATGCATCAGTATAGGATTAACGGGAAGCAGTAACATGCTACACTATTCTAATGCAAGCAGTATAGAGAAGAGTAGGCGATATCTGGTGATCAAAGGGGGGGCTTGCCTGGTTGCTCTGGCAAGAGAGAGGGATCGTCGCTGATGTAGTCGACCATAGGGGCATCAGCATCGTCACGGGGTCTACCGGAGAGAAGAGGGGGGAGAAACAGTAAATACATAGCAAGCAAGTGCATAACAGGACAACAAGCAGAGCTAGACGTGTTCTAACGCGGTAGTAGGTGATACCGACGAAGGGGGAAAGCCTCCGAGAAAGTATTCCCGGTGTTTCGCGTTTTCGGACAAATGAACCGGAGGGGGAAAGTTGCGTGTTTGATATGTTAGGGGTGTGTGGTGGACGAACGGGCTGCGTATCCGGAATCGTCTCGTCGTTCTGAGCAACTTTCATGTTGAAAATATTTTAATCCGAGTTACGGATTAAAAGATATGATTTTCTAAAGATTTTATTAATTTCTGAGATTTAATTAATTATTTAATTAATTCGAAAATGATTTAATGACATCAGCATGATGTCATGCTGACATCAGCAGTCAACAGAGTTGACTTGGTCAACCTGACATGTGGGTCCAGGGGGGACCCACCTGTCATCCTCTAATTAGGTTAATTAGGGTTTAGGTTAATCTAATTACAGTTTAATTAAACTAACAGATTAATTAGATTAATTAACTAGGATTAATTAACTTAATTAATTAATTAATTAATTAAGTTTATTTATTTTTAATTATTATTATTTTTTTAAATTCTCTCTCTCTTTTTTTAATCCTTTTTTTATTTCGTTCTGGGGGGCTAGGCCGCATGTGTCATTGGCCCTAGGGGAGCATAATGGGCGCACGGGCGTTGGGGCGTTCCGGGCGGAGCCCCGTGAGTGTGCAGGCGCTGGCCCGGGCGTGGCCAACGGGGCGGCTGGGGGACGGCGGCAAGACGCCGGCCAGGTGAGGCGTCGAAGGTGAGGCATGCGGCGGCGCGCGCAAGCTACAACGGTGGAGGTGGTGGCGGGGTCGCGCGATGGAGCAGTGGTCAGGGGCGGAGGGGCGAGGCTAAGGCGAGCAGCAGCGGCTGCAGGGAGGACACGGCGAGGCGCGGCAGTGCGGCGTGCGCGGAAGCTGGCGAGCGTGGTGGCGCGTGAGCAGAGGAGCAGGGCACCGACGAGCACGCGGGGGTGAGCACGAGAGGGGCGGGGCCGGCGAGATCAGTAGGCGGCAGGCGCGGGCCGGGCGCGCACGCTGGGTGTGGCCACCCCGGAGTCAGGGCGCGATGGAGGCTACGGGAAGACGCGGGCGTGGTCGAGAGCTGCAGGGGGCGACGACGCCATAGAGTGCGCGGGACAGGGGAGAGAGAAGAGGGCATGACCCTCACCGAGTAGTGTAGGGGAGTGGCAGTGGGGGGTCGCGGAGGAGGGCGAAGACTACAGGCGGCGACAGGGGGAGCTCCAGGTGGATGGCGCTTGGCGCCGGCGGTTCGGGGTGGCATCGGGGTCGGTGGAGCACGTCGGGGAGGACCGTTGTGGAGGGGGACGGGGACGCGCGACGGAGTGGAGGAGGACGGCGAGGTGGCGGCGTCCTGGCGTGGGGGGGCGGCGAGCTCCGCCGGCTCCTCTGGATCCCGATCCAGATCGGGAGAGAGGAGGGGGAAGAGCAAGTGGGGGGGCGAGTGGGTGGCGGCTAGGGTTGCGGGGGGGTGAGGGGAGTGGATAAGGAGAGTGAGGTGGGCTGGCCGGTTGGGCCTTGTCTTGCTGGGCCGAAGCCCAGGGGGCAGGGGGGGTTTTCTCTTTTTTTATATATATTTTCTTTCTTTTATTTATTTCCTTTCTGTTTTGGCTAATTGTTTGGGCACCAAATGAGTTCTGTAAAATATGAGAGTTGGCCCAAAATTCACAACACAATATAACCTACCACCAAAAACTAGTTTGGGGTAATTATCATTACATATTTATTTTTTTATTAATAAAAAGGTTAGTAAATATTGTTTTCAGCCACTGTTTGAGGTTGTTTAAGTCACTTATCAAATTTCAATAATGTTGTTTACAATTTTATCATAGCCTCTGATTTATCTACTATTTATTGAACATTTTAGTTTTAATATTTGAAAAACTCTTATTGTTTGCTTGATTTTGATTTTGAATTTGAATCGGTTTCGAACTAACGCGAGATTACTAACAGTAATCAAAGTGGCGTGGCGTCGTTAACGTGGGATTACTGTAGCCTAATTATCCGGGCGTCACAATATGGGACCTTTTCCTGCCTCTAATGGATACACACATATTTTAGTTGCTGTTGATTACGTTACTAAGTGGGTAGAAGCTATTCCAACTAGTAGTGCTGATCATAACACTTCTATTAAAATGCTTAAGGAAGTTATTTTTCCGAGGTTTGGAGTCCCTAGATATTTAATGACTGATGGTGGTTCACACTTTATTCATGGTGCTTTCCGTAAAATGCTTGCTAAATATGATGTTAATCATAGAATTGCATCCCCTTATCACCCACAGTCTAGTGGTCAAGTAGAATTGAGCAATAGAGAGCTCAAATTAATTTTGCAAAAGACTGTTAATAGGTCTAGAAAGAATTGGTCTAAGAAACTTGATGATGCATTATGGTCTTATAGAACTGCATACAAAAATCCTATGGGTATGTCCCCATATAAAATGGTCTATGGAAAAGCATGTCACTTACCTCTCGAACTAGAACATAAGGCATACTGGGCTATTAAAGAACTCAACTATGATTTTAAACTTGCCGGTGAGAAGAGGTTATTTGATATTAGCTCACTTGATGAATGGAGAACCCAAGCTTATGAAAATGCCAAGTTGTTTAAAGAAAAAGTTAAAAGATGGCATGACAAAAGGATACAAAAGCGTGAGTTTAATCTAGGTGATTATGTATTGCTATACAACTCTCATTTAAGATTTTTTGCAGGAAAACTTCTCTCTAAATGGGAAGGCCCCTACGTCATCGAAGAGGTCTATCGTTCCGGTGCCATAAAAATCAACAACTTCGAGGGCACAAATCCAAAGGTGGTAAACGGTCAAAGAATTAAACATTATATCTCAGGTAATCCCATAAATGTTGAAACCAATATTATTGAAACCATAACCCTGGAGGAATACATAAGGGACACTTTCCGGAACGTTTCAGACTCCGAAAAGGAATAGGTATGTGGTACGGTAAGTAAACCGACCCCAAAACAATTTTAAGGCAATATTTCTCCGTTTTGGAATATTTAGAAAAATAAAAAATAAGTAGCAATCCGGGAAGGACACGAGGGCCCCACGAGGGTGGTGGGCGCGCCCTACCCCCTGGGCGCGCCCCCCTACCTCGTGAGCGCCTCGTGTGCCCTCCGGACTCTGTTTTCTTGCACGTTACGTATTTTGGTCGGTAAAAATTCATTATATATCCTCCCGAAGGTTTTGACTCTCGTATCACGCAAAAATCTCCTGTTTTTGTTTCGAGCTGTTTTTCTGACAGATCTAGGTTATCATGACGGCCCCAAGCGCCTCCAAGGACAAGTTCTTCGAGAAGGTCATCAACCCTTACCTCGCGGAGGTGCTGCGACACCCTCAAACCATTGAGATGCGTGATGGGTTGCTGCACATCCGCGATGAAGAGGGACCAAAGGGGACCGGAAGCATGGAGATGAGGCTCGAAGTAGTGGAGCAACAAGTTTTCAAGTGCCAAAGGATGGTGTAGCATGGAATCAACGCTAGCCACATGATGCTCGCGGAGTTCACTAACAACTACAAGCCAGATGCCAAGAACACCGAGGAGGCCATCTTCAAGCTACATGAGAAGATCGAGCACCTCCAAGCCCAAGTCTATGACCTTCAAAACCAAAACTGTGAGTATGAATATAGATTCAAAAGAATGAGTCTGGCTGCAGATTTGAGGATTCCGGAGACTCGATCATCTTTCTATGATGGTGAACCTATGCCTTGGAAGATGGATGACAAGCTCGCATCATCAACAACACCTCCACCGTCTCCTCCAACAAAGAAGAATTGAGTATCTGGGTATGGGCACTCCCCTTGGCAACTGCCAAGCTTGGGGGAGGTGCCCCGGTATCATATCACCATCACAACTCCTATCTTTACCGTTTTCTTAGTTCGATCCTATTAGTAGTATCTTGATCTAGTAGAATAAAGTTTATGGCATGATCTAGTTTTGAGTTTTTCTTTATGATCCCTCTATGTAATCGAGTCTGTGAGTTATATATAATAAAGATTAGTGTTGAGTCAAGGGCTTGATTATTTTGCCATGATCTTGGGTGAATTAAAGAAAGAAAAAAGAATAAAAGAAACAAAAAGTTCATATTAATATTATTGAGAGTAATGGCTTCACATAGAAAGAGTATGATGATTAAAAGTTGTTGGGAGTTGTCAGGCATAGCTTTGGTCATTGTTGCAACTAATAGGAAGTAATAAGGAAAGAGAGGTTTCACATATAGATATATTATCATTGACATCTTTTATGATTGGGAGCACTCATTAAAATATGACATGCTAAAGAGTTGATGTTGGACAAGGAAGACAACGTAATGAGTTATGTCTTTCTTATATTTGAGATAAAGTATGTTGTCATGGTTCCTCTAACTTGTTGAGCTTGCCTTTCCCCCTCATGCTAGCCAAATTCTCAGCACCAAGTAGAAATGCTACTTGTGCTTCCAAATATCCCTAAATCAGTTTTTCCATGAGAGTCCACCATATCTACCTATGGATTGAGTAAGATCCTTCAAGTAAGTTGTCATATGTGCAAAGCAATAAAAATTGCTCTAAATATGTATGATTGATTGGTGTGGGAGAAATAAGCTTTATAGTATCTTGTGATGTGGAAGTAATAAAAGCGACGGACTGCATAATAAAGGTTCATATCACAAGTGGCAATATAAAGTGACGTTCTTTCGCATTGAGATTTTATACATCAAACCATAAAAGCGCATGGCAACCTCTACTTCCCTCTGCGAAGGGCCTATCCTTTATTATTATCCTCTACCTTATGCAAGAGTCATGGTGATCTTCACTTTTTATTTTTTATTTTATCCTTTGGCAAGCTCAGCATGTTGGAAAGAACATGATATATATATATATATATCTAATTGGATGTAGGGGAGCATGAACCATTATTGTTGACATTACCCTTGAGGTAAAAGGTTGTGGGGCAAAACTATAAGCCCCTATCTTTCTCTGTGTCCGATTAAAACTCTGTAACCACAAGTATCGCGTGAGTGATAGCAATTATGGAGGACTAAATGATAGTTGAGTATGTGGACTTGCTTTTCAGCTCTGACATAGACTCTTTCCGATGTTATGATAAATTGCAATTGCTTCAATGACTGAGATTATAGTTTGTCGGAGTCCAATAAGGTTTATGATTTATACTTTTGCATTGTGAATAGATCATCACTTTAACATAAGTAATCATATGACAAAATCTATATATGTTTCTGTTATAAGAATAATCACGATGCCTTCATTTCTGTATTTTATTTTTATCGACGCCTCTACCTCTAAACATGAGGACATATTTATTGTTATCGGCTTTTCGCTTGAGGACAAGCCAGGTCTAAGCTTGGGGGAGTTGATACGTCCATTTTGCATCATGATTTTATATCGATATTTATTGCATTATGGACTGTTATTTCACTTTATGTCACAATACTTATGTCTATTCTCTCTTATTTTACAAGGTTTACATAAAGAGGGAGAATGCCGGCAGCTGGAATTCTGGTCTGTAAAAGGAGCAAATATTAGAGACCTATTCTGCGCAACTCCAAAAGTCCTAAAACTCCACGGAACATCTTAAAAGAAATAAAGAAAAATCCACGCCAAAGATGAAGGCCAGGGGACCCACACCCTGCTTACGAGGGTGGGGGGCGCCCCCCCTAGGGCGCGCCCCCTATCTCGTGGGCCCCTTGGTGGCTCTCCGATGCCCATCTTCTCCTATATGAGGTCTTTCGATGAGAAAAAAATAGAGAGGAACTTTTTGGGACGAGACTCCGCCGCCATGAGGCGGAACCTTGGCGGATCCAATCTAGAGCTCCGGCAGAGCTGTTCTGTCGGGGATACTTCCTTCCCGGAGGGGGAAATCATCACCATCGTCATCACCAACGCTCCTCTCATCGGGAGAGGGCAATCTCCATCAACATATTCACCAACACCATCTCATCTCCAAACCCTAGTTCATCTCTTGTATCCAATTCTTGCCTCAAAGTCCGGGATTAGTGCTAGTAGGTTGCTGGTAGTGTTGGTTACTCCTTGTAGTTGATGCTTGTTGGTTTAATTGGTGGAAGATCATATGTTTAGATCCTATATGCATATTATTACCCCTCTGATTATGAACATGAATATGCTTTGTGAGTAATTACGTTCATTCCTGAGGACAAGGGAGAAGTCTTGTTATGAGTAGTCATGTGAATTTGGTATTCGTTTGATATTTTGATAAGATGTATGTTGTCTACCCTCTAGCGGTGTTATGTGAACGTCGACTACATAACACTTCACCATTATTTGGGCCTAGAGGAAGGCATTGGGAAGTAATAAGTAGATGGTGGGTTGCTAGAGTGACAGAAGCTTAAACCCTAGTTTATGCGTTGCTTCGTAAGGGGCTGATTTGGATCCATATGTTTCATGCTATAGTTAGGTTTACCTTAATACTTTTGTTGTAGTTGCGGATGCTTGCAATAGAGGTTAATCATAAGTGGGATGCTTGTTCAAGTAAGAACGGTACCCAAGCACCGGTCCACCCACATATCAAATTATCAAAGTATCGAACGCGAATCATATGAACGTGATGAAAACTAGCTTGACGATATTCCCATGTGTCCTTGGGAGCGCTTTTCCTATTATAAGAGTTTGTTCTGGCTTGTCCTTTGCTACAAAAGGATTGGGCCACCTTGCTGCACTTTATTTACTTTTGTTACTTGTTGCTCGTTACAATTTATCATATCACAAAACTATTTGTTACCACTTATTTCAGTACTTGCAAAGAATACCTTGCTGAAAACCGCCTATCATTTCCTTCTGCTCCTCGTTGGGTTCGACACTCTTACTTATCGAAAGGACTACGATAGATCCCCTATACTTGTGGGTCATCATAGATATACCCATATCTGCTCAAATCATCTGTGAAGGTAAAAAAATAACGATACCCGCCGCGAGCATCAACACTCATCGGACCGCATACATCAGTATGTATTATTTCCAAGAAGTTTGTTGCTCGCTCCATTGTTCCGAAGAACGGAGTCTTAGTCATCTTGCCCATGAGGCATGGTTCGCAAGCATCTAGTGATTCCAAAAGTCCATCGGCATGGAGTTTCTTCATGCGCTTTATACCAATATAACCTAAACGACAGTGCCACAAATAAGTTGCACTATCATTATTAAACTTATATATTTTGGCTTCAATACCATGAACATATGTTTCACTACTATCAAGATTTAGTAAGAAACAGACCACTCATCAAGGGTACATGACCATAAAAGATATTATTCATATAAATAGAACAACCATTATTCTCTGATTTAAATGAATAACCGTCTCGCATCAAACAAGATCCAAATATAATGTTCATGCTCAACGCTGGCACCAAATAAAAATTATTTAGGTCTAAAACTAATCCCGAAGGTAGATGTAGAGGTAGCGTGCCGACAGCGATCACATTGACTTTCGAACCATTTCCCATGCACATCATCACCTCGTCCTTAGCCAATCTTCGCATAATCTATAGCCCCTATTTTGAGTTGCAAATATTAGCAACAGAACCAGTATCAAATACCCAGGCGCTACTGCGAGCATTAGTAAGGTACACATCAATAACATGTATATCAAATATACCTTTCACTTTGCCATCCTTCTTCTCCGCCAAATACTTGGGGCAGCTCTGCTTCCATTGACCAGTCCCTTTGCAGTAGAAGCACTCAGTCTCAGGCTTAGGTCCAAACTTGGGTTTCTTCACTTGAGCAGCAACTTGCTTGTCGTTCTTCTTGAATTTCCCCTTCTTCTTCCCTTTACCCTTTTTCTTGAAACTGGTGGTCTTGTTGACCATCAACACTTGATGCTCCTTCTTGATTTCTACCTCCGCAGCCTTTAGCATTGCGAAGAGCTCGGGAATTGTCTTATCCATCCCTTGCATATTATAGTTTATCACGAAGCTCTTGTAGCTTGGTGGCAGTGATTGAAGAACTCTGTCAATGACACTATCATTAGGAAGATTCACTCACAGCTGAGTCAAGTGGTTGTGGTACCCAGACATTCTGAGTATATGTTCACTGACAGAACTATTCTCCTCCATTTTGCAGCTGTAGAATTTATTGGAGACTTCATATATCTCAATCCGGGCATTTGCTTGAAATATTAACTTCAACTCCTGGAACATCTCATATGCTCCATGGCGTTCAAAACGCCGTTTAAGTCCCGGTTCTAAGCCGTAAAGCATGGCACACTGAACTATTGAGTAGTCATCAGCTTTGCTCTGCCAGATGTTCATAACATCTGGGGTTGCTCTTGTGGCGGGTTTGTCACCTGGCGGTGCTTTCATGACGTAATTCTTCCAGGACGTAGTCATCAGCTTTGCTCTGCCAGATAGTCTTGATCATCAACGCACAATTCATTGGATCTCGACAAACACACCGTAAAAAGAGTTACATCGGATAGATCTCCAAGAAGATCGAGGAGAACTTTGTATTGAGATCCAAAGAGAGAGAAGAAGCCATCTAGCTAATAACTATGGACCCGAAGGTCTGAAGTAAACTACTCACACATCATCGGAGGGGCCATGGAGTTGATGTAGAGGCCCTCCGTGATCGATGCCCCCTCTGGCTGAGCGCCGGAAAAGGCCCCAAGATGGGATCTCTTGGGTACAGAAGGTTGCGGCGGTGGAAATAGGGTTTCGTGGTGCTCCTGGATGTTTTCAGGGTATATGAGTATATATAGGCAAAGGAAGTCGGTTAGGAGAGCCATGAGGGGCCCACGAGGGTGGGAGGCACACCCAGGGGGGCAGGCGCGCCTCCCTGCCTCGTGGCCTCCTCGGTTGTTTCTTGACGTCCACTCCAAGTCCTCTGGATCACGTTCGTTTCAAAAATCACGCTCCCGAAGGTTTCATTTCGTTTGGACTCCGTTTGATATTCCTTTTCTGCAAAAAACTAAAATAGGCAAAAAAACAACAATTTGCACTGGGCCTTCGGTTAATAGGTTAGTCCCAAAAATAATATAAAAGTGTATAATAAAGCCCATTAAACATCCAAAACAGAATATATAATAGCATGGAACAATCAATAAATTATTGATACGTTAGAGACGTATCAAGCATCCCCAAGCTTAATTCATGCTTGTCCTCGAGTAGGTAAATGATAAAAAACATAATTTTTGATGTGGAATGCTTTCTAGCATATTCTTCAATGTAATTTTCTTTATTGTGGCATGAATGTTCAGATCCGAAAGATTCAAGATAAAAGTTTAATGTTGACATAAAAATAATAATACTTCAAGCGTGTGATAACCCACAAGTATAGGGGATCGCAACAATTTTCGAGGGTAGAGTATTCAACCCAAATTTATTGATTCGACACAAGGGGAGCCAAAGAATATTATCAAGTATTAGCAGTTGAGTTGTCAATTCAACCACACCTGGAAACTTAGTATCTGCAGCAAATTGTTTAGTAGCAAAGTAATATGATAGTAGTGGTAACGGTAGCAAAAGGTAACCGTTGTAAAAGTAATGTTTTTGGTATTTTGTAGTGACGATAGCAATAGCAAAGGAAAAGTAAATAAGCAAAGAACAATATATGGAAAGCACGTAGGCAATGGATCGGTGATGGAGAATTATGCCGGATGCGGTTCTTCATGTAATAATCATAACCTAGGGTGACACAGAACTAGCTCCAGTTCATCAATGTAATGTAGGCATGTATTCCGAATATAGTCATACGTGCTTATGGAAAAGAACTCGCATGACATCTTTTGTCCTACCCTCCCGTGGCAGCGGGGTCCTTACAAAAACTAAGGGATATTAAGGCCTCCTTTTAATAGAGAACCGGAACAAAGCATTAACACATAGTGAATACATGAACTCCTCAAATATGGTCATCACCGGTAAGTATCCCGATTATTGTCACTTCGGGGTTAACGGATCATAACACATAATAGGTGACTATAGACTTGCAAGATAGGATCAAGAACACTCATATATTGATGAAACATAATAGGTTCAGATCTGAAATCATGGCACTCGGGCCCTAGTGACAAGCATTAAGCATAGCAAAGTCATAGCAACATCAACCTCAGAACATAGTGGACACTAGGGATCAAACCCTAACAAAACTAACTCAATTACATGATAGATCCCATCCAACCCATCACCGTCCAGCAAGCCTACGATGGAATTACTCATGCACGGCAGTGAGCATCATGAAATTGGTGATGGAGGATGGTTGATGATGACGATGGAGACGGATTTCCCTCTCCGGAGCCCCGAACGGACTCCAGATCAGCCCTCCCGAGAGGTTTTAGGGCTTGGCGGCGGCTCCGTATCGTAAAACGCGATGATTTTTTCTCTCCGATTTTTTCTCCCCGAAACACAATATATGGAGTTGGAGTTGGAGTCGAAGAGGCAACAGGGAGGCCACGAGGTAGGGGGCGCGCCCTAGGGGGCAGGCACACCCTAGGGGGGCAGGCCCGCCCCCCACCCTCGTGGACAGGTGGTGGTCCTTCTGGCCTTCATCTTTTGTAGGTATTTTTCATATTTTCTGAAAAGTTGCTCCGTGAAGTTTAAGGTCATTCCGAGAGCATTTGTTTCTGCACATAAATAACACCATGGTAATTCTGTTGAAAACAGCGTCAGTCCGGGTTAGTTCCATTCAAATCATGCAAGTTAGAGTCCAAAACAATGGCAAAAGTGTTTGGAAAAGTAGATACAACGGAGATGTATCAACTCCCCCAAGCTTAAACCTTTGCTTGTCCTCAAGCAATTCAGTTGACAAACTGAAAGTGATAAAGAAAAACTTTTACAAACTCTGTTTGCTCTTGTTGTTGCAAATATGTAAAGCCAGCATTCAAGTTTTCTGCAAAGATTATAACTAACCACATTTGCAATAACGCATAGGTCTCAAGTTTACTCATATCAATAGCATAAACATCTAGCGAGCCATAATAATAAATCTCGGATGACAACACTTTCTCAAAACAATCATAATATGATATAACAAGATGGTATCTCGCGCGCTAGCCTTTCTGAGACCGGAAAACATAAATGCAGAGCACCTTTAAAGACCAAGGACTGACTAGACATTGTAATTCATGGTAAAAGATATCCAGTTAAGTCATACCCAATGTAAACTGACAGTAATGAATGCAAATGACAGCGGTGCTCTCCAACTGGTGCTTTTTAATAAGAGGATGATGACTCAACATAAAAGTAAATAGATAGGCCCTTCGTAGAGGGAAGCAGGGATTTGTAGAGGTGCCAGAGCTCGGTTTTGAAATAGAGGTGAATAATATTTTGAGCAGTATACTTTCATTGTCAACATAACAACCAAGAGATGGCGATATCTTCCATGCTACACACATTATAGGCGGTTCCCAAACAGAATGGTAAAGTTTATACTCCCCCTTCCACCAACAAGAATCAATCAATGGCTTGCTCAAAACAACGAGTGCCTCCAGCTAACAAGAGTCCCAGGGGGAGTTTTGTTTGCAATTATTTTGATTAAGTTTGCATAAAGCATGGGACTGGGTATCCTGGTGACCAGCCATTTATCTCGTGAGTGAGGAGCGGAGTCCACCCCTCTTGAGAATAACCCGCCTAACATGGAAGATACGGACAGAGCTAGTTGATACATGAGCTATTCGAGCATACAAAACAAGATATTTATTTGAAGGTTTAGAGTTTGGCACATACAAATTTACTTGGGATGGCAGGTAGATACCGTATATAGGTAGGTATAGTGGACTCATGTGGAATAACTTTGGGGTTTAAAGGATTGGATGCACAAGCAGTATTCCCGCTTAGTACAAGTGAAGGCTAGCAAAAGACTGGGAAGCGACCAGCTAGAGAGCGACAACAGTCATGAACATGCATTAAAATTAATCAACACCGAATGCAAGCATGAGTAGGATATAATCCACCATGAACATAAATATAGTGAAGGCTATGTTGATTTTGTTTCAACTACATGCGTGAACATGCACCAAGTCAAGTCACTTAAATCATTCAGAGGAGGATACCACCCTATCATACCACATCATAACTATCTCAATAGCATGTTGGCACGCAAGGTAAACCATTATAACTCATAGCTAATCAAGCATGGCACAAGAAACAATGATCTCTAATTGTCATTGCAAACATGTTTATTCATAATAGGCTGAATCAGGAACGATGGACTAATCATATTTACAAAAACAAAAGAGGTCGAGTTCATACCAGCTTTTCTCATCTCAGCCAGTCCATCATATATCATCATAATTGCCTTTCACTTTCTCGATCGAATGATGTGAATAATAATAGTGCACGTGCATTGGACTAAGCTGGAATCTGCAAGCATTCAATAAACAGGAGAAGACAAGGCAATATGGGCTATTTTGTCAGATAAACAATAATGCATATAAGAGCCACTTCTGTAATTTAATTATGGTCTTCTCCTATCGACCCCAAAGAAAAGAAAAGAAATAAAACTATTTACACGGGAAAGCTCCCAACAAGCAAAAGAAGAACAGGAAATCTTTTTGAGTTTTCTTTTTAATTACTACTACAAGCATGGAAATTAAACTGATTAAAAGCTACAAGTAATTTTTTTGGTTTTTCTTAAGGTTTATTAAACACACAAGAAGAAAGCATAAAAAAGGAAAATAAACTAGCATGGATGATACAATGAAAAAGTATCAGCACCGACATCTAGCAATGAGTGTGTGAACATAAATGTAATGTCGGTGGGAAATACGTACTCCCCCAAGCTTAGGCTTTTGGCCTAAGTTTGTCTATGGCCATGGCTGGCCTGGCGGATATCCATAATAGTAGTTGGGGTCGTACTGTGATGCAGCGGCTATCGTCTACTGAGCTGCAGCGTGGCAACGAGCGGCCTCCGCTCTCCTCTCGTACTCATCTGCCTCCTCTCTGGTAATAGTATATCTTCCTCTTGCCTGATAATCAATGAAGGCACGATCAGGGAGAGTAATACGGAGAGCACGGCATCTGTCAAAGATTAGTCGACACTGGAGAGGTGATTCGTTCCTCTCGACAAACTAGTGGTGAACCATAGCATTAAAATCTAGATAAGCAGGCGGTAATTCAATATCATCTTCGCGTATCGCTACACCAAGAAAATTAGCTATGCGGGTTGCATAAATTCCACCAAAGAAATCTCCATTAAATCTATTAAGATGCAACCTACGTGCAACAATGGCTCCCAAATTATAAGATTTTTCTCCTAACACAGCACTCCGAAGAATACTGAGGTCGGGGACACACATGTGACATGCCTCATCTTTACCATTAATGCATCTACCTATGAAGAGAGCAAAGTAATTTATAGCAGGAAAGTGAATGCTCCTTATGGTAGCTTGTGTAATATTTTTAGATTCTCCCACAGTTATGCTAGCAAGAAAATCTCTAAATTCAGATTTGCGAGGATCCCTTATACTACCCCATTGTGGAAGTTTGCATGAAGTGGTAAAATCTTCTAAATCCATAGTGTAAGAATTATCATAAAGATCAAACAGGACAGTTGGAAAATTACGTGAAGTTGAAAATTCAAACCTCCTCACAAAGGTACTGGTGAGGTTGTGATACTGGCTGCACTTCTCTTCCTCGAAGCTCATGAGATCAGCATTACGCAAATATGCGTTGAATTCTTCCTTAATTCCCACTCGATCCATAAAGTTCTCAGAAGGCCATTCACAAGGACGCACTGGAGCATCTCTTGGTGGCTCATCATCAGCATCACGCATTGCAAGTCTGTGTCCTTGCTTCCTTGAAGAACCACCTTGGAACATTTTCCTAAGCATATTTCTTCCTCTGAAAAATTCTGAAATTTTTTAGTAACTTCAAAATAAAAGTAAACCAAACTCAATAATATTGATAGCAACTACTCCTACAAGTGCCTAGAGCCTATATCATGCATCAAAACTACTTTTAACCATATAAATTTGACATGCAAGCTCAAGAACAGGGTCACCTAAGCATCAAAAATTTGCAATGAATAAAGCACTAGAACAGAAACTAATTGGACCAATGGAGGAGTCACATACCAAGGAACAATCTCCCCAAGCAGTTTTGTGAGAGGTGGTTTGAGCAAGGAGATCGAAAATGGCAGCAAAGTGAGCTAGAACTCGTGCTTGAGCTGGATATTCGTGTTTGGGGGAGGAAGAAGGAGTGTGTGGGTGCAGGAATAAGTGGAGGAGAGCCACCGTGGGCCCACGAGGCAGGGGGCACGCCCTCCACCCTCGTGGGCAGGTGGTTGACCCCCCTGCTGTGTTCTCAGTGCCAAATATTCTCAAATATTCTAGAAAAAATCATATTTAAATTTTAGGGCATTTGGAGAACTTTTATTTTCGAGGTATTTTTATATTGCACGGATAATCAGATAACAGACATAAAAATATTTATTTTTATTTTATTTAATATAAATAACAGAAAGTAAAGGTGGGGTACAGAAGGTTGTGCCTTCTAGTTTCATCCATCTCATGATCATCAAAAGGAATCGACTAACAAGGTTGATCAAGTCTTGTTAACGAACTCATTCCGAATAACATGGAACTCGAGACATTTCGAATAGCACTATGTTACCTCAACGGGGATATGCACATCCCCAATAATAAGAATGTCATATTTCTTCTTGACAGTAGGAAGAGGAAATTCAAAACCTCCAAATATAATCGATGGAATTTTCCAATAGAGTTGATACTATGAACTTGAGGTTGTTTGCTCGGAAAGTGTACCGTATGCTCATTACCATTAACATGAAAAGTGCCATTGCCTTTAGTGCAATCAATAACGGCCCCTGCAGTATTCAAAATGGGTCTTCCAAGAATAATAGACATACTATCGTCCTCGGGGATATCAAGAATAACAAAGTCCGTTAAAATAGTAACATTTGCAACTACAACAGGCACATCCTCACAAATACCGACAGGTATAGCAGTTGATTTATCAGCCATTTGCAAAGATATTTCAGTAGGTGTCAACTTATTCAAATCAAGTCTACGATATAAAGAGAGAGGCATAACACTAACATCGGCTCCAAGATCACATAAAGCAGTTTTAACATAATTTCTTTTAATGGAGCATGGTATAGTTGGTACACCGGGATCTCCAAGTTTCTTTGGTATTCCACCCTTAAAAGTATAATTAGCAAGCATGGTGGAAATTTCAGCTTCCGGTATCTTTCTTTTATTTGTAATGATATCTATCATGTACTTAGCATAAGGATTGGTTTTGAGCATATCAGTTAATCGCATACGCAGAAAGATAGGTCTATTCATTTCAGCAAAGCGCTCAAACTCCTCATCATCCTTTTTCTTGGATGGTTTGGGAGGAAAAGGCATCGGTTTCTGAACCCAAGGCTCTCTTTCTTTACCACGTTTCCTAGCAACAAAGTCTTTCTGATCATAACGTTGATTCTTTGATTGTGGGTTATCAAGATCAACAACGGGTTCAATTTCAATGTCATTATCATTACTAGGTTGAGCATCATTATGAACATTATCACTAGTTTCAGGTTCATTACTGATACGTCTCCAACGTATCTATAATTTTTGATTGCTCCATGCTATGTTATCTACTGTTTTGGGCAATATTGGGCTTTATTATCCACTTTTATATTATTTTTGGGACTAACCTATTAACCGGATGCCCAGCCCAGAATTGTTGTTTTTACCTTGTTTTAGGGTTTTGAAGAAAAGGAAAATCAAACAGAGTCTAATTGACATGAAACTTCACGGAACTCATTTTTGGAAGGAAAGAAGCCCAGAAAACTTGGAGTGCACGTCAGGGGACCTTCGAGGAGGCCACAAGGTAGGGGGCGCGCCCACCCCCCTAGGGCGCCCCCTCCACCCTCGTGGGCCCCTCGTGGCCCCCCTGACGTACTTCTTCCGCCTATATATCTCCATATACCCTAAAAACATCGAGGGGCATAATAGATCGGGAGTTCCGCCGCCAGAAGCCTCCGTAGCCACCGAAAGCCAATCTAGACCCGTTCCGGCACCCTGCCGGAGGGGGCAATCCCTCTCTGGTGGCCATCTTCATCATCCCGGTGCTCTCCATGACGAGTAGGGAGTAGTTCTCCCTCGAGGCTGAGGGTATGTACCAGTAGCTATGTGTTTGATCTCTCTCTCTCTCGTGTTCTTGATTTGGCACGATCTTGATGTATCGCGAGCTTTGCTATTATAGTTGGATCCTATGTTTCTCCTCCCCCTCTTCTCTCTTGTAATGAATTGAGTTTACCCTTTGAAGTAATCTTATCGGATTGAGTCTTTAAACATTTGAGAACACTTGATGTATGTCTTGCCGTGCGTATCTGTGGTGACAATGGGATACCACGTGATTCACTTGATGTATGTTTTGGTGATCAACTTGCGGGTTCCGCCCATGAACCTATGCATAGGGGTTGGCACACGTTTTCGTCGTGATTCTCCGGTAGAACTTTGGGGCACTCTTTGAGGTCCTTTGTGTTGGTTGAATAGATGAATCTGATATTGTGTGATGCATATCGTATAATCATACCCACGGATACTTGAGGTGACATTGGAGTATCTAGGTGACATTAGGGTTTTGGTTGATTTGTGTCTTAAGATGTTATTCTAGTACGAACTCTAGGGCTGTTTGTGACACTTATAGGAATAGCCCAAAGGATTGATTGGAAAGAATAACTTTGAGGTGGTTTCGTACCCTACCATAATCTCTTCGTTTGTTCCCCGCTATTAGTGACTTTGGAGTGACTCTTTGTTGCATTTTGAGGGATAGTTATGTGATCCAATTATGATATTATTGTTGAGGGAACTTACACTAGCGAAAGTATGAACCCTAGGCCTTGTTTCAACGCATTGCAATACCGTTTACGCTCACTTTTATCATTAGTTACCTTGCTGTTTTATAATTTTAGATTACAAATACCTTTATCTACTATCCATATACCACTTGTATCACCATCTCTTCGCCGAACTAGTGCACCTATACAATTTACCATTGCATTGGTGTGTTGGGGACACAAGAGACTCTTTGTTATTTGGTTGCAGGGTTGCTTGAGAGAGACCATCTTCATCCTACGCTTCCTACGGATTGATAAACCTTAGGTTATCCACTTGAGGGAAATTTTCTACTGTCCTACAAACCTCCGCACTTGGAGGCCCAACAACGTCTACAAGAAGAAGGTTGTGTAGTAGACATCAATTACCAGATTGAGTTTCAATATCAGAAATAGAAATATCATTTGGATTCTCAGGTGTTTCAGTAATAGGTTCACTAGAAGCATGCAAAGTCCTATCATTTTTCTTGTTCTTCTTTTTAGAAGAACTACGTACATCTATATTATTTCTCTAAGAATCTTGCTCAATTCTCTTAGGGTGGCCTTTAGGATACAAAGGTTCCTGAGTCATTCTACCACCTCTAGTCATAACTCTAACATCATTATCATTATCTTTACTATTCAATTCATTAAGCAAATCATTTTGAGCTTTAAATACTTGTTCTACTTGAGTGGTAACCATAGTAGCATGTTTACTAATAAGTTTAAGTTCACCTTTGACATTAGCGAGATAATCACCCAAATGTTTAAGCATATTTGAATTGTATTTCAATTGTCTACCAAAATAAGCATTAAAATCTTCTTGCTTAGCCATAAATTTATCAAACTCATCTAAGCATGGGCTAGCAAATTTAGTAAATGGGATTTCATCATTATCATATCTATAGAGAGAATTTACCTTTACTACCTGTGTCGGGTTATCAAGACCATGAGTTTCTTCAATAGGTACTGTATTAAGATTATATGTTTCTTCAATAGGCGGTAAACTAAGACCATGTATTTCTTCAATAGGAGGTAAATTCTTAACATCTTCAGCTTTAATACCTTTTTCTTTCATAGATTTCTTTGCCTATTGCGTATCTTCAGGACTAAGAAACAGAATACCCCTCTTCTTCAGAGTTGGTTTAGGAATAGGCTCAGGAATTGGCTCCGGAGGTGTCCAATTATTTTCATTTGTCAACATATTATTCAATAGAATTTTCAGCTTCATTCGGTGTTCTTTCCCTGAAAACAGAACCAGCACAACTATCCAGGTAATCTCTGGAGGCATCGGTTAGTCCATTATAAAAGATATCAAGTATTTCATTTTTCTTAAGAGGATGATCAGGCAAAGCATTAAGTAATTGGAGAAGCCTCCCCCAAGCTTGAGGGAGACTCTCTTCTTCAACTTGCACAAAATTATATATATCCCTTAAAGCAGCTTGTTTCTTATGAGCAGGGAAATATTTAGCAGAGAAGTAATAAATAATATACTGGGGACTACGCACACAACCAGGATCAAGAGAATTAAACCATATCTTAGCATCACCCTTTAATGAGAACGGAAATATTTTAAGGATGTAAAAGTAACAAGTTCTCTCATCTTTAGTGAACATGGTGGCTATATCATTCAATTTAGTATGACGTGCGACAACAGTTTTAGATTCATAACCCTGAAAAGGATCAGATTCAACCAAAGTAATTATATCAGGATCAACAGAGAATTCATAATCCTTATCAGTAACAAAGATAGGAGAAGTAGCAAAAGCAGGGTCAGGTTTCATTCTAGCATTTAGAGACTGCTTACTCCATTTAGCTAATAACCTTTTGAGTTCATTTCTATTTTTGCAAGCTAAAATAGCTAAAGACGCTTCTTGATCAAAAACATAACCCTTAGGAATAACAAGTGATTCTTCATCATCACTTTCATCAGTATCATCAGATTCAATATTTTCAATTTCTCTAGCACTAACAAGTTGTTCATCAAGAAATTTACCAAGTGGCAGAGTAGTATCAAGCATAGAAGTAGTTTTATTATAAGTGTCATGCATAGCAGAAGTGGCATCATCAATAACACGCGACATATCAGAACGAATAGCAGAAGCAGGTGTAGGTGTCGCAAGCTTACTCAAAACAGAAGGTGAATCAAGTGCAGAGCTAGATGGCAGTTCCTTACCTCCCCTTGTAGTTGAGGGATATATCTTGGTTTTTGGATCTCTCAAGTTCTTCATAATGATAAGCAGATATATATCCCAAGTGACTCAAAGAATAGAGCTATGCTCCCCGACAACGGCGCCAAAAAATAGTCTTGATAACCCACAAGTATAGGGGATCGCAACAGTTTTCAAGGGTAGAGTATTCAACCCAAATTTATTGATTCGACACAAGGGGAGCCAAAGAATATTCTCAAGTATTAGCAGCTGAGTTGTCATTTCAACCACACCTGGAAACTTAGTATCTGCAGCAAAGTGTTTAGTAGCAAAGTAATATGATAGTAGTGGTAATGGTAGCAAAAGGTAACAGTAGTAAAAGTAATGTTTTTGGTATTTTGTAGTAATGATAGCAATAGCAACGGAAAAGTAAATAAGCGAAGAACAATATATGGAAAGCTCGTAGGCAATGGATCGGTGATGGAGAATTATGCCTGATGCGGTTCATCATGTAACAGTCATAACCTAGGGTGACATAGAACTAGCTCCAGTTCATCAATGTAATGTAGGCATGTATTCCGAATATAGTCATACATGCTTATGGAAAAGAACTTGCATGACATCTTTTGTCCTACCCTCCCGTGGCAGCGGGGTCCTTACGGAAACTAAGGGATATTAAGGCCTCCTTTTAATAGAGAATCGGAACAAAGCATTAACACATAGTGAATACATGAAGTCCTCAAACTATGGTCATCACCGGTAAGTATCCCGATTATTGTCACTTCGGGGTTAACGGATCATAACACATAATAGGTGACTATAGACTTGCAAGATAGGATCAAGAACACTCATATATTGATGAAAACATAATAGGTTCAGATCTGAAATCATGGCACTCGGGCCCTAGTGACAAGCATTAAGCATAGCAAAGTCATAGCAATATCAACCTCAGAACATAGTGGACACTAGGGATCAAACCCTAACAAAACTAACACGATTACATGATAGATCCCATCCAACCCATCACCGTCCAGCAAAGCCTGCGATGGAATTACTCACGCACAGCGGTGAGCATCATGAAATTGGTGATGGAGGATGGTTGATGATGACGATGGCGACGGATTCCCCTCTCCGGAGCCCCGAATGGACTCCAAATCAGCCCCCCCGATAGGTTTTAGGGATTGGCGGCGGCTCCGTATCGTAAAACGTGATGATTTCTTCTCTCTGATTTTTTTCTCCCTGAAACACAATATATTGAGTTGGAGTTGCACTACTAGGAAAAGAGCTATAGATAGGATTGATACTAATGGTGCATCATGGAAGAAGTGCGCCACTACTATATACTAATGGCGCACCAGTTGGTGATGCGCCATTAGTGTGGAAGACACTAATGGCGCACCAGAAACAGGGTGCGCCACTAGTATTAATTTTTTTTTCATTTTTCCATACAAACTAATGGCGCATCAGGTCGAAGTGCGCCATTACTAGTTCTAACTAGTAATGGCGCACCAGGCAGACAGTGCGCCATTACTGTAATTTTTTTTATTCTTTTTTTTGCAAAACTACTGATGGCGCACCATTTCACAGTGCGCCATTACTAGTTTAAACTAGTAATGGCGCACTATTACCCGGTGCGCCATTAGTATATATATATTTATTTATTTATACTTTTTTGCAAAACTACTAATGGCGCACCACCTGCAGGTGCGCCATTAGTAACCAGGGTTACTAATGGCGCATTTGCTGGTGGTGCGCCATTAGTAACCTGGGACCCCAACAAGATATTTTGGACAACCCCACACCTACCCACTCACTTTCCCCACTTCATTCCCTCCACCTCCTTCTCCAAGCTTTCGGCTGCCTCCTCCTCCTCACCTCATTTCCACCATAGATTCATCAAAATTAAGTGGTGAAATTACCTTTTTTTGATAGGTAAGTAAGGGGAAAGCTATCTTCATGATGTAGATCTACTTTTTTTCTCCCTAGCTCGCTCCAACAACGTGCACATGCACTTTTTGTGGCCTAGCTAGATCTATGTATGTTTGTGGTGTTGCATGTGTTTGTGGTGTTGCATATATGTTTGTGTTTGAAGGTACCGGTATTTGAAATGCGATAGTTGCCAATATTTTGCCAGAATGTTTTGATTCATTTCCGTTTCGGCGAGTATTTTGGCACTATGCATTCTTTTTGGTCCTATTTTTAGGGAAGGTCATGCCAAATTTTTTCTTGGTTCTAAAATATCGTTTTGCTCTATCCCGCAGGCGACCATGGTCCGCATGATGACTGAAGGCATCGTGAATAGGTTTTTGAGCTCCACGAAGGCCGAGATGCTTCAAAAGAACGAGACGGAGATAAGATGTCCGTGTCGAAGATGCAAGCTGAAGAGCCTTATTGCGGACCCGGATTCCGGGCAGGTGCGGGACCACCTGCTCTTGCATGGTTTCATGGATGGCTATCGGTGGCAAGGTGATGAAGATGACTATGAAGTCATCCATGGGGGCCGGGCAAGAAATGAGGAAGGGCAACAAGACAAGTACCACCGGGCGAGGGCGGGCGAGAAGACGAAGAATCTCCAGGACATGATCACGACGGTGATGCTGTACACAGTCATCATGTAGAAGATGTCGTACATGATGATGAGGAAGATCAATACGAAGGGCATGATCATGAAGATGAAGATGCGGGAGCAGACGACGATGGAGGCTGGGTGCAGGACCCTCATATTCAAGAGCTGCTTCTCAAGCAGACGGATAACGCAAGAGCTGCCGCCCGAGAGAAAGCCAAGCTGGATCAACTGGAGATAGACGCGGTTACTCCATTGTATGAAGGATGCAGGCCCGAGGATACCCGCCTGAAAGTAACGCTCATGGCTCTAGAGATGAAGGTAAAACACAAAATGACCGACGCATGCTTCAACAAGAACATGTCATTCTGGCACGAACGTTTTTCCAAGGAGCACCGTCTCGATCAAGACCAAGAACCTTAGGCATAAGGACCGAGGGAATTTGCGCAACCTCCTCTTCACGAAGCTGCACGAACGATACAAGTTCCCCGCCGAATTTGAAAACACACGCCTCTCAGGGAATAAAGTGAACAGTGCCGCCCTCACGAAGATGAGCATGGCCCTGTCTACTTGGAAAAGCGCGGTGAAGAGAATGATTGATAAAGGTGATAGTTATGAGAAGATCAAGGCGAAATATCCTTTGATGAGTGAAGATGAGTACAAGGAGTTCAAGATCAAGTGCGAGAGCAGTGCAACCTCCGAATCAAGTCAGTGGGGGAAAGAAATGCGGGAGTTGAACTTAGGGGAACACAAACTCGGTCCAGACGGTTACAGAGTGGCGGAGCCTATATGGGACAAGGAGGACGCGGAGCATGCCGAGCAAGGCCTACCGCCCCGCTTCGAGAAATACAGCGGTGACAAGCAGACCAGGAACTATGTCAGGGCCCGGTACAAGGAGGACCCGATAACAAAGGAGCTTACCATGGATCCGAAGACCAGGGCGCTTGAGCTTCTTCTGGTAAGGAATACACCCCCGCGTAATTAGCTCCATATGGTTGCACTCTAATTAATCCCCAATATTTCTAAATGGTTCACGTTCCTTTCATAGGACACTGAAAGCAGTAGTGCGGGGTCGTCTAAGAGCTCCCCTTTCGACACCCCTTTAAATAGGGCGTTGAACGTAATGAAAAACAAGGATAAGCTCACTAAGCCGACGTCAGCTGGTCGTGTGGCTGGCAAAGGCTTGTCCACAAAATGGGGGTCATACTATACCGCTGGTGTGCGGAAGGAGAAAAAGACCAGCTCGGAAAGCCAGACGCGCGAGGTTGAGGAACTCAAGGCACAAGTGGTGCGGATTCCGGAGCTTGTCCAAGAGCAAGTGCAACAACAACTTGGAACGACGCTCAACGCCATGGTGCCTACGTTGATTCATGGGCTGACGACGTGGATTGCGGGCGGCCAACAGGGGCCTCCCCCGGTTCCCAGCTTCACGGCCAGCAACTCGCACGGCGCGCAGGCGGCGCCATTGGTGTCTCCGGCGGCGCCATTGGTGTCTCCGGCGGCGGCGCCATTGGTGTCTCCGGCGGAGGCGGTATTCGTGTCTCCGGCACCGGCACGGGCATTGGAGCTTAATGCACCTGGGTGTACGCCGGCCGGCACCTCGCCAACAAGCGCCCCCTCCGTCAGTTGCACGCCCACCGTTGGCGGTGCCTCGACATTAGCCGAGATCGACGGCATCACGGTAACTAAGCCTCTCGGCCGATGACTTCATCTCCTTGCCTTTGACTGGGCATCCCTGACGCCCTGTACATGTTTTCGCAGGGCACCACCGACGTTCCTTGCACTCTTCTGCACTTCGTGGGCGCCGAGTTGGTCGATGTCGCCAAGGGCAGAATCGTTCAACCGGGCAACCCCATGTTCCACGGTAATTCGATGCCACCCACAATGTATAGGGTTGAAGTGGTTTGGGTGTTGCCAGGCTGCGACGAGCTGTTACCTCCGATTCGACCCGCTGGGGCCGACGAAGAAGATGAGATGACCCTCAGCGCCTGCGTAAACTGGCCCCTGCTTTGGCCGAAGAGCCAGATTCGTTTGGGGGCGGGGGACACCACCCCACAGACAAGACCGCCAGTCGTGCCGGCGCCAAGCCATGGCAAGAACGCCGCAACGCTACCGGACCTGCCGGACATCCCTATGGCACAGGATCCGGACGGCGACGACAACGACAATGGTACATTTACCAACGTTGATAAGTACTTTGCCGAACATGGGTACGCTGACAAGTTCTGCGGGCCTCTTTCTCAAGAACCCAACCAAGACCACCGCGATCTAGCTGGTACGGCGGAGAATTCCAATTGCAACAGGCGTCGTCTGGTGTTCAGTTCTCAGGACACGCCTCCAGCTCCCGCCTTCACCGAGCCTCAGATAGCTAAGGTGCGGAATATTATCAGCCCCAACACGCTCAAGAAGGCGGTCTGTGAGCAGAACTCGGTCCCATTACAGGAGATCAAGAAGAAGGGACGGAAACAAAAGACTAACAAGGGCGCCGGTGCGAGCCAGCCGACACCGAGTTTGATCCGTGCTCAGGACGGGCCACCTTCACCTAAGGATATCTCGAGGAGGGTGCATGTGGCGGGTAGGGCGATGCTACCGCCAAATATGCTGAATGCTGCAACCGGTGCTATGTGGAGTCTGCACGATAGTGTTCTTTCTTTGGAGAAGCGGCGTCTCAGAGAGAAGGATGTGGCATACCCAGTTTTCGTGGCCAAGGTGCCAGAGGGCAAGGGCTTTGTGGATGGCGACATCGGGGGTACGATCGTCCTGCGGTTTGATGACATCTTTGCTATGTTTAACCTTCATCCGCTTCACTACACCTTCGTTCGGCTGTTTTCGCTGAGTATGGAGATGCGGATCATTAGAGACAAGACCCCGGACATCGTGATAGTCGACCCCTTCTACATGCATGCCAAGCACTTGAGCAGCGCTGGGGACCGCCAAGTTGCGAGTTCACACCTCGAAGGCATCATTCTGGCAAACCCAGATAAGGATAACTTCCTTGTGGCTTACTTTCCCGAGTAAGTCATCCCTTAACCGCCCCGTAACATATGATTTCTTAGATTTCGATCGTTCTTTTTTTTCTAACATTCCGTGTTCTGTGCAGTGACACACATTGCACACTCATCCTCTTAAGCCTGAAATATTCCATGGCCACGTATTTCGACCCGAACCGTAACTCCAACATAGACTACACAAATGTCAAGAAAGTTCTTGATGATGTTCTCCCCGGCTACACCAAATCTGGACGCACCTTCACCAGGGCAGTTTGTAAGTACGGCAAGCACATGTTCTCACATAATATGAAGTTCTGCTGCGTCAAGCAGCCGCCTGGCGGTCAGAAGGATGCCTACTACGCCCTCCATCACATGCGGGCGATCGTAAGGGACCATCATCAACTTCTGCTACCAGATAATCTCAAAGATTGGGCCGCGAGCTTGTCGGCAGTCCAGGACGCGGACCTCAGACAAGAATTCTTTCGCATCCAGTCGGAATTTGCGGAATCATCCATCAAGATGTCCTTCATACCTCGGGGAAGTTCTTCCTCAGATATCAACCATCCAACAGTGAGATAGATGAAACGCTACAAATGCAGGGTGACAACGACCGCGATTTCATGACCATCATGACAGACGGCGGCTTCATCCACGTTCCTATCCGATGAGTCGAGTCGAAAGTAGTGATGTGTAGTTCTGAAACATTGATTGGCTCATGTTGTAATTATACTTTAATGAATTTGTATGTCTCTTTGGTTTGGACAGTCGTTCAACTTAGATGTAATCGATGCTATTTATTAGTAGGACCATGAATCGTGCTATTAATGTCTTGCTTTTCCCTTCCGATCCTTTTGTTGCATACTTACATATTGCTTATGTATTGTCTGTTGTTTGGATTGTGCATAGAGATGCCGTCGTATGTCGTGTACAAGGGTAAGGTTCCCAGAGTCTACGACGACTGGGAGGAGTGTCGGAGACAGGTTCACCGTTTCAGCAGTAACAGTTACAAAGGGTACACCACTAGGGCGGAGGCCGAATGTAGATACACCCGCTATCTAGCGGGAGAGAGGAGGGAGCGTTGGAGGAACCAGATGAAGACCAGTTTGATCGCGATGATGCTCATCGTGATGACCACAGCTCTCTTCTATGTGATGGTAGTTTAGATGATCGATATCGACTTGTAATGTGAAGGCAAACTCGATACTCGTGGTCTTGAGACTTGTAATGTTTTATCTTTGTTCGGTCTTTTGAATTCGGAGACTCATATGATGAATTGTATTTGGAGACTAATCTTCTATTGTATTTGATGAATCTGATGTTGCTGTGTGCTGCTGTCTATATTCTGTCCAATAATATATTTTGTAACCTGTGCAAAAATCAGAAAAGCAAAAAAAAACCTAATATTCATACTAATGGCACACCACACAAGACACTAATGGCGCACTGTGATCATCACACTAATGGCGCATTAACTGCTGGTGCGCCATTAGAAAGCCAAAGCACATGGGTACATATGGCCCCCTGGGAGGCATTCTAATGGCGCACTGCAGGCTATACTAATGGCGCACTACGTGGTGCGCCATTAGAACACCAGATACTAATGGCGCACCAGTGGTGCGCCATTAGAATTTAATTCTAATGGCGTGATGCCAGTGGCGCACCGGTAGTGCGCCATTAGAAGGCAAATTCGGTGCGCCACTAGCATGCCTTTTCCTAGTAGTGTTGGAGTCGGAGAGGCAATAGGGGGCGTGCCCTAGGGGGGCAGGCGCGCCCCCCACCCTCGTGGACAGGTGGTGGGTCTCCTGGCCTTCATCTTTTGCAGGTATTTTTCATATTTTCTGAAAAGTTGCTCCGTGAAGTTTCAGGTCATTCCGAGAACGTTTGTTTTTGCACATAAATAACACCATGGTAATCTGTTGAAAACATCGTCAGTCCGGGTTAGTTCCATTCAAATCATGCAAGTTAGAGTCCAAAACAAGGGCAAAAGTGTTTGGAAAAGTAGATACGACGGAGACGTATCAGCGTGCTAACCAAGCAATTATGTCTTATCAAAATGACATAGCCAAAGAAAGCTTATCCCTACAAAATCATATAGTTTGGTCATGCTTCATTTTCGCCACACAAAATGCTCTCATCATGCACAACCCCGATGATAAGCCAAGCAATTGTTTCATACTTAGCCTTTTCAAACTCTTTCAACTTTTACGCAATATATGAGCGCGAGCCATGGACATAGCACTATGGGTGGAATAGAATATAATGATTGAGGTTGTGTGATAAGACAAAAAAGGAGAAAGTCTCACATTGACGTCGCTAATCAATGGGCTATGGAGATTCCCACCTATTGATGTCAATGCAAGGAGTAGGGATTGCCATGCAACGGATGCACTAGAGCTATAAATATATGAAAGCTCATCAAAAAACTAAGTGGGTGTGCATCCAACTTGCTTGCTCACGAAGACCTAGGGCATTTGAGGAAGCCCATCATTGGAATATACAAGCCAAGTTCTATAATGAAAAATTCCCACTAGTATATGAAAGTGACAAAATAAGAGACTCTCTATCATGAAGATCATGGTGCTACTTTGAAGCACAAGTGTGGAAAAAGGATAGTAACATTGTCCCTTCTCTCTTTTTCTCTCATTTTTTTACTTGGGCCTTCTTTTTTTTCTTGGCCTCTTTTTTTCGTCCGGAGTCTCATCCTGACTTGTGGGGGAATCATAGTCTCAATCATCCTTTCCTCACATGGGACAATGCTCTAATGATAATCATCACACTTTTATTTACTTACAACTCAAGAATTACAAATCGATACTTAGAACAAAATATGACTCTATGTGAATGCCTCTGGTGGTGTACTAATGTCTACTACACAACCTTCTTCTTGTAGGCGTTGTTGGGCCTCCAAGTGCAGAGGTTTGTAGGACAGTAGCAAATTTCCCTCAAGTGGATGACCTAAGGTTTATCAATTCGTAGGAGGCGTAGGATGAAGATGGTCTCTCTCAAACAACCCTGCAACCAAATAACAAAGAGTCTCTAATGTCCCCAACACACCCAATACAATGGTAAATTGTATAGGTGCACTAGTTCAGTGAAGAGATGGTGATACAAGTGGTATATGGATGGTAGATATAGGTTTTTGTAATCTGAAAATATAAAAACAGAAGGTTACTAATGATAAAAGTGAGCGTAAACGGTATTGCAATGCGTTGAAACAAGGCCTAGGGTTCATACTTTCACTAGTGCAAGTCCTCTCAACAATAATAACATAATTGGATCACATAACTATCCCTCAACATGCAACAAAGAGTCACTCCAAAGTCACTAATAGTGGAGAACAAACGAAGAGATTATGGTAGGGTACGAAACCACCTCAAAGATATTCTTTCCAATCAATCCGTTGGGATATTCCTATAAGTGTCACAAAGAGCCCTAGAGTTCGTACTAGAATAACACCTTAAGACACAAATCAACCAAAACCCTAATGTCACCTAGATACTCCAATGTCACCTCAAGTATCTGTGGGTATGATTATACGATATGCATCACACAATCTCAGATTCATCTATTCAAGCAACACATAGAACCTCAAAGAGTGCCCCAAAGTTTCTACCAAAGAGTCAAGATGAAAACATGTGCCAACCCCAATGCATAGGTTCATGGGCGGAACCCGCAAGTTGATCACCAAAACATACATCAAGTGGATCAATTGAATACCCCATTGTCACCACGGGTATCCCACGCAAGACATACATCAAGTGTTCTCAAATCTTTAAAGACTCAATCCAATAAGATAACTTCAAAGGGAAAACTCAATCCATTACAAGAGAGTAGCGGGGGAGAAACATCATAAGATCCAACTATAATAGCAAAGCTCGCGATACATAAAGATCGTACCACCTCAAGAACACGAGAGAGAGAGAGAGGGAGATCAAACACATAGCTACTGGTACATACCCTCAGCCCCGAGGGAGAACTACTCCCTCCTCGTCATGGAGAGCACCAGGATGATGAAGATGGCCACCAGAGAAGGATTGTCCCTCCGGCAGGGTGCCAGAACGGGTCTAGATTGGCTTTCGGTTGCTACGGAGGCTTCTGGCGGCGGAACTCCCGATCTATTGTGCTCCTGGATAGTTTTAGGGTATATGGATATATATAGGCGGAAGAAATACATCAGGGGAGCCACGAGGGGCCCACGAGGGTGGAGGGCACGCCTAGGGGGGTGGCCGCGCCCCCTGCCTCATGGCTTCCTCGTTGATCCCCTAACGTGCACTCCAAGTCTCCTGTATTACTTTCTTTCCAAAAATAACTTTTCCAAAGGTTTCATTCCATGTGGACTCCGTTTGATATTCCTTTTTTGCGAAACATTGAAACAAGGGAAAAACAGAAACTGGCACTGGCACTGGGCTCTGGGCTCTGGGTTAATAGGTTAGTCCTAAAAATCATATAAAATAGCATATAAATTCATATAAAACATCCATGGTTGATAATATAATAGCATGGAACAATCAAAAATTATAGATACGTTGGAGACGTATCAGCATCCCCAAGCTTAATTCCTGCTCGTCCTCGAGTAGGTAAATGATAAAAACAGAATTTTTGATGTGGAATGCTACCTAACATATTTATCCATGTAGTTCTTTTTATTGTGGCAAGAATATTCAGATCCATAAGATTCAAGACAAAAGTTTAATATTGACATAAAAATAATAATACTTCAAGCATACTAACCAAGTAATCATGTCTTCTCAAAATAACATGGCCAAAGAAAGCTATCCCTACAAAATCATATAGTCTGGCTATGCTCTATCTTCACCAGACAAAATATTTAAATCATGCACAACCCCGATGACAAGCCAAGCAATTGTTTCATACTTTTGATGTTCTCAAACTTTTTCAATCTTCACGCAATACATGAGCGTGAGCCATGGATATAGCACTATAGGTGGAATAGAATGGTGGTTGTGGAGAAGACAAAAAGGAGAAGACAGTCTCACAACGGGCTATGGAGATGCCCATTAATAGATATCAATGTGAGTGAGTAGGGATTGCCATGCAACGGATGCACTAGAGCAATAAATGTATGAAAGCTCAACAAAAGAAACTAGTGGGTGTGCATCCAACTCGCTTGCTCACGATGACCTAGGGCATTTTGAGGAAGCCCATCATTGGAATATACAAGCCAAGTTCTATAATGGCAGATTCCCTCTAGTATATGAAAGTGAAAACATAGCAGACTCTCTATCATGAAGATCATGGTGCTACTTTGAAGCACAAGTGTGGTAAAAGGATAGTAGCATTGCCCCTTCTCTCCTTTTCTCTTTTTTTATTTTTTTATTTTTTTTATTTGGGCCTTCTCTTTTTTTATTTGGGCTTCTTTGGCCTCTTTTATTTATTTATTTTCGTCCGAAGTCTCATCTCGACTTGTGGGGGAATCATAGTCTCCATCATCCTTTCCTCACTGGGACAATGCTCTAATAATGATGATCATCACACTTTTATTTACTTAAAACTCATGAATTACAACTCGATACTTAGAACAAGATATGACTCTATATGAATGCCTCCGGCGGTGTATCGGGATGTGCAATGATGCATGAGTGACATGTATGAAATAATTATGAACGGTGGCTTTGCCACAAATACAATGTCAACTACATGATCATGCAAAGCAATATGACAATGATGGAGCATGTCATAATAACGGAACGGTGGAAAGTTGCATGGAAATATATCTCGGAGTGGCTATGGAAATGCCATAATAGGTAGGTATGGTGGCTGTTTTGAGGAAGGTATATGGTGGGTTTAAGGTACCAGTGAAAGTTGCGCGGTACTAGAGAGGCTAGCAATGGTGGAAGGGTGAGAGTGCGTATAATCCATGGACTCAACATTAGTCATAAAGAACTCACATACTTATTGCAAAAATTTATTAGTTATCGAAACAAAGTATTACGCGCATGCTCCTAGGGGGATAGATTGGTAAGAAAAGACCATCTCTCATCCCCGACCGCCACCCATAAGGAAGACAATCAATAAATAAATCATTCTCCGACTTCATCACATAACGGTTCACCATACGTGCATGCTACGGGAATCATAAACTTAACACAAGTATCTCTCAAATTCACAACTACTCACTAGCATGACTCTAATATTACCATCCTCATATCTCAAAACAATCATCAAGTATCAAACTTCTCATAGTATTCAATGCACTTTATATGAAAGTTTTTAATATATCTCTCTTGGATGCCCATCATATTAGTACTAAATTCATAACCAAAGCAAACTACCATGCTGTTCTAAAGACTCTCAAATTAATATAAGTGAAGCATGAGAGTTCATCTATTTCTATAAAATAAAACCACCACCATGCTCTAAAAGGGTATAAGTGAAGCACTAGAGCAAATGTCAAACTACTCCGAAAGATATAAGTGAACATCAATGAGTAGTCTAATAATTATGCAACTATGTGAAGACTCTCTAACATTTAAGAATTTCAGATCATGATACTTTATTCAAACATCAAGCAAAACAAAATAAAATATATTGACGCTCCAAGCAAAACACATATCATGTGGTAAATAAAAATATAGCTCCAAGTAAAGTTACCGATGAACGAAGACGAAAGAGGGGATGCCTTCCGGGGCATCCCCAAGCTTAGGCTCTTGGTTGTCCTTGAATATTACCTCGGGGTGCCTTGGGAATCCCCAAGCTTAGGCTCTTGCCACTCCTTATTCCATAGTCCATCGAATCTTTACCCAAAACTTGAAAACTTCACAACACAAAACTTAACAGAAAACTCGTAAGCTCCGTTAGTATAAGAAAATAAATCACCACTTAGGTACTGTTGTGAACTCATTATAAATTCATATTGGTGTAATATCTAATGTATTCCGACTTATCTATGTTTCATACCCTCCGATACTACTCATAGATTCATCAAAATAAGCAAACAACACATCAAAAACAGAATCTGTCAAAAACAGAACAGTCTGTAGTAATCTGGATCAAACATATACTTATGGAACTCATAAAATTCTCAAATAAATTTGTGGACCTGAGTAATTTGTCTATTAATCATCTGCAAAAAGAATTAACTCAATATCACTCTACAATAAAAACTGGCAGCAATTCTCATGAGCGCTAAAGTTTCTGTTTTTTACAGCAAGACCAAAAAGACTTTCCCCAAGTCTTCCCAACGGTTCTACTTGGCACAAACACTAGCTCCAAGGACAAAAAAAAGTCAAAGCTTGGGGATGCCCCGGAAGGCATCCCCTCTTTCGTCCACTTGCATCGGTAATTTACTTGGAGCTATATTTTTATTCACCAACATGATATGTGTTTTGCTTGGAGCGTCTTGTATTATTTGTGTCTTTGTTTGTTAGTGTGCCACAATCATCCTTGCTGTACACACCTTTTGAGAGAGTCATCTATTAATTAAAATTTGATAGAATACTCTATGTGCTTCACTTATATATTTTGAGCTATGTAGTTTTGCTCTATGTGCTTCACTTATATCTTTTGAGTGTTGAAATTTTGCTCTATGTGCTTCACTTAGATCTTTTAGAGCATGGCGGTGGCTTGTTTTAAAGAAACTATGATCTCTCATGCTTCACTTAAATTATTTTGAGAGTCGTAATAGCATGGTAATTTGCTTAATAATAACTTTATTGGTATTCAAGATTTGTGAAACTTTCTTTTGAGTGCGTTGAATACTAAGAAAAGTTGGATGATTGATAATTGTTTTGAGATATGGAGGTAGTAATATCAAAGTCATGCTAGTAGAGTAATTGTGAATTTGAGAAGTGCTTGAGTTAAAATTTCAAAGTCCCGTAGCATGCACGTATGGTTAACATTATGCAACAAATTTGAAACATGAGGTGTTATTTGATTGTCCTCCTTATGAGTGGCGGTCGGGGACGAGCGATGGTCTTTTCCTACCAATCTATCCCCCTAGGAGCATGCGCGTAATACTTTGGTTTTTGATGGCTTGTAGATTTCTACAATAAGTATATGAGTTCTTTATGACTAATGTTGAGTCCATGGATTATACGCACTCTCACCCTTCCATCATTGCTAGCCTCTACGGTACCATGCATTGCCCTTTCTCACATTGAGAGTTGGTGCAAACTTCGCCGGTGCATCCAAACCCCGTGATATGATACGCTCTTTCACACATAAACCTCCTTATATCTTCCTCAAAAGAGCCACCATACCTACCTATTATGGCATTTCCATAGCCATTCCGAGATATATTGCCATGCAACTTTCCACCATCCAGTTTGATATATTGCCATGCAACTTTCCACTTTTTTAGTCTCAACTTAAAGCGGAAAGGCTTGCTTCAGCTCAGCTCCGACTCAAAGTCAAAGATGTAATGAAGATGTCAGGGGACTGCGTTGCGCACTATGGTGCCATACAGCTAGGGATGCAGCATCTATCGTTGACACAACTGAGGTCTCATCAGCTTGTTCGGCTGCTTGCGGGGCCCGAGCTTCCCAGGTCTATTGCCTTCTGAAGTGCTCTCAGTTTTGTATATTCTTTTGTCGGTGCGTTTATATGCACTGGTGGCGACCTTTGATGCCCAGTGTATGTAATCCGCGGTCATGTTGTGCTTTATTATCACCGGTAGCGAACTTTGATTCCCAGTGGATGTAATATACCGTAATTTCTTTGTTGTATAGTCTAGGTTTATTCTTTGGTCGGTATGCTGTAATTTAGGCCGGAAGGTTCAGTGGATCTCAGTGTTGTCAGTCTTCAGGCCGGCCCGTGATACGTCTCCAACGTATCTATAATTTTTGATTGCTCCATGCTATATTATCTACTGTTTTAGACATTATTGGGCTTTATTTTCCACTTTTATTTTATTTTTGGGACTAACCTATTAACCGGAGGCCCAGCCCAGAATTGCTGTTTTTTGCATGTTTTAGGGTTTCAAAGAAAAGGAATATCAAACGGAGTCCAAACGGAATGAAACCATCGGAAACGTGATTTTCTCATTAGATAAGATCCAAGAGACTTGGACCCTCCGTCAAGAAATCAACGAGGCGGCCACGAGGGTGGAGGGCGCGCCCTCCACCCTCGTGGGCCCCTCGAAGGTCCACCGACGTACTTCTTCCTCCTATATATATCCATGTACCCCCAAACGATCGGGGACGGAGCCAAAAACCTAATTCCACTGCCGCAACTTTCTGTATCCACGAGATCCCATCTTGGGCCCTGTTCCGGAGCTCCGCTGGAGGGGGCATCGATCACGGAGGGCTTCTACATCATCATCCAAGCCCCTCCGATGAATTGTGAGTAGTTTACTTCAGATCTAGGGGTCCATAGCTAGTAGCTAGATGGCTTCTTCTCTCTTTTTGGATCTCAATACAATGTTCTCCCCCTCTCTCGTGGAGATCTATTCCATGTAATCTTCTTTTTGCGGTGTGTTTGTTGAGACCGATGAATTGTGGGTTTATGATCAAGTCTATCTATGAATAATATTTGAATCTTCTCTGAATTCTTTTATGTATGATTGGTTATCTTTGCAAGTCTCTTCGAATTATCAGTTTGGTTTGGCCTACTAGATTGGTTGTTCTTGCCATGGGAGAAGTGCTTAGCTTTGGGTTCGATCTTGCAGTGTCCTTTCCCAGTGACAGAAGGGGCAGCAAGGCACATATTGTATTGTTGCCATCGAGGATAACAATATGGGTTTTTTATCATATTGCATGAAACTATCCCTCTACATCATGTCATCTTGCTTAAGGCGTTACTCTGTTTTTAACTTAATACTCTAGATGCATGCTGGATAGCGGTCGATGAGTGGAGTAATAGTAGTAGATGCAGAATCGTTTCGGTCTACTTGTCTCGGACGTGATGCCTATATACATGATCATACCTAGATATTCTCATAACTATGCTCAATTCTGTCAATTCCTCAACAGTAATTTGTTCACCCACCGTAGAATACTTATGCTCTTGAGAGAAGCCACTAGTGAAACCTATGGCCCCGGGTCTCTTTCTCATTATATCAATCTCCATCACTTTATTATTGCTTTGATTTTACTTTGCTTTTACTTTTTACTTTGCATCTCTATACCAAAAATACCAAAAATATTATTTATCATCTCTATCAGATCTCACTTTCGTAAGTGACCGTGAAGGGATTGACAACCCCTAAGCGCGTTGGTTGCATTGAGCTATTGTTTTTGTGTAGGTACGAGGGACTCGAGCGTAGCCTCCTACTGGATTGATACCTTGGTTCTCAAAAACTGAGGGAAATACTTACGCTACTTTGCTGCATCATCCCTTCCTCTTCGGGGAAATCCAACGCAGTGCTCAAGAGGTAGCAAGAAGAATTTCTGGCGTCGTTGCCGGGGAGTCTGCGCAAAAAAGTCAACATACCAAGTACCCATCACAATCCCTATCTCCCACATTACATTATTTGCTATTTGCCTCTCGTTTTCCTCTCCCCCACTTCACCCTTGCCATTTTATTGGCCCTCTCTCTCTCTATCCTCCCTCTCTTTCTCCGTTTGCCTTTTTGTTTGCTCGTGTGTTAGTTTGTTTGCTTGTCGTCATGGCTAGTCTCATATCTTCTCCGTTGTCTCCCGAGAATGAAGTTCTAAATTAAACAAAGGGAGGGAGAAAATCTAAAAGATGCTTGGTATAGAATTTGCAACGCTCAAAATAGATCTACCAGGAAGCAATCTACTTCAGTTCTTCTCCGCAATTTTTATGTAGGTGCTAATCCTTGGTATAAATATATCCTTGATACCATTACCAGAGGGAATTTCTTGGGTAGCCATACTTTTGATTCTTATAATTCTATGTTAGATTTATTTGGCTCACCACCTCTTTAGGTTAATGGAACTATGTTAACTTTGGAGCATGTCATGCAAAGACTTAAAATTATTGAAAATAAAGTTGCTACTATTGAATTAATTGAAAATCTAGATAAAAAGATCCATAATCAAATTACCCAATACAGATCTAAGGTAGGAATGACTTTGAAAAATATTAAGGAAAAGGAACCCATAGTTAATGAGAAAATAAACTTAGATTCTACTAGAATCGATAAACTTGAGGGTATCATTATGAACTTGGGAACTGCTTTTTCTTCCATAAAGAATACTCCAAGTCCTCCTACTAAAATTGCCAAGCTTATGTATGTTCCTAAAAATAAGGGTGAATCATCTAGTAAGGAAACTGTTGATCTTAAATCTATAAGTATTCATCCCAATCTTTTTGCTATCATTAAGGAACCAATTGCTACAAATGAAATTTTCGATCTTGTGCCTAAGAGTTTGATAATCACTAGAAATAAAAAAATTCCTTAGGGAGGTAGATGCCTCATTGAAGAATTGCCTACCAAAGATGGCAATACTTAGATCTATTCTTGCTTGTTATGCCTAGCTAGGGGCGTTAAACGATAGCGCTTGTTGGGAGGCAACCCAATTTTATTTTTATTCCTTGCTTTTTGCTCCTGTTTAGTAATAAATAAATTATTTAGCCTCTGTTTTGGTTGTGTTTTTGTGTTTAATTAGTGTTTGTGCCAAGTAGAACCGTTGGGAAGACTTGGGGAAAGTCTTGTTGAACTTGCTGTAAAAAACAGAAACTTTAGCGCTCACGAGAACTGCTGTCATTTTTATTTGGAAAGTGATATTTAGTTAATTATTTTTGAAGATGATTAATAGATAAATTCTTCACGTCCATAAATTTATTTTAGAATTCTTGGGGTTCCAGATCTTGCGATAGCTACAGATTACTACAGACTGTTCTGTTTTTGACAGATTCTGTTTTTCGTGTGTTGTTTGCTTATTTTGATGAATCTATGGCTAGTAAAATAGTTTATAATCCATAGAGAAGTTGGAATACAGTAGGTATTACACCAATATAAATAAAGAATGAGTTCATTACAGTACCTTGAAGTGGTCTTTTGTTTTCTTTCGCTAATGGAGCTCATGAGTTTTCTACTTTAAGTTTTGTGTTGTGAAGTTTTCAAGTTTTGGGTAAAGATTTGATGGATTATGGAACGAGGAGTGGCAAGAGCCTAAGCTTGGGGATGCCCATAGCACCCCCAAGATAATATAAGGACACCTAAAAGCCAAAGCTTGGGGATGCCCCGGAAGGCATCCCCTCTTTCGTCTACTTCTATCGGTAACTTTACTTGGAGCTATATTTTTATTCACCACATGATATGTGTTTTGCTTGGAGTGTCTTTTATGATTTGAGTCTTTGCTTGTTAGTCTACCACACTCATCCTTGATGTACACACCTTTTGAGAGAGCCATTCATGATTTGGAATTTGATAGAATACTCTATGTGCTTCACTTATATCTTTTGAGCTTTATAATTTTGCTCTAGTGCTTCACTTATATCTTTTAGAGCACGGTGGTGGATTTGTTTTATAGAAACTATTGATCTCTCATGCTTCACTTAGATTATTTTGAGAGTCTTGATAGCATGGTAATTTGCTTAAAATCCTAATATGCTTGGTATGCAAGATTAATAATAAAACTTTCGTATGAGTATGTTGATTACTAAGAAAAGTTTGATGCTTGATGATTGTTTTGAGATATGGAGGCAATAATATCAAAGTCATGCTAGTTGAGTAGTTGTGAAATTGAGAAATACTTGTGTTGAAGTTTGCAAGTCCCGTAGCATGCACGTATGGTAAACGTTATGCAACAAATTTGAAACATGAGGTGTTATTTGATTGTCTTCCTTATGAGTGGCGGTCGGGGACGAGCGATGGTCTTTTCCTACCAACCTATCCCCCTAGGAGCATGCGTGTAGTGCCGAGGTTTTTGATGACTTGTAGATTTTTGCAATAAGTATGTGAGTTCTTTATGACTAATGTTGAGTCCATGGATTATACGCACTCTCACCCTTCCATCCTTGCTAGCCTCTTCGGTACCGTGCATTGCCCTTTCTCACATTGAGAGTTGGCGCAAACTTCGCCGGTGCATCCAAACCCCGTGATATGATACGCTCTTTCACACATAAACCTCCTTATATCTTCCTCAAAACAGCCACCATACCTACCTATTATGGCATTTCCATAGCCATTCCGAGATATATTGCCATGCAACTTTCCATCATTCCGTTCATCATGACACATTCATCATTGTCATATTGCTTAGCATGATCATGTAGTTGACATAGTATTTGTGGCAAAGCCACCGTTCATAATTTTTACTAGTCACTCTTGATTCATTGCATATCCCGGTACACCGCCGGAGGCATTCATATAGAGTCATACTTTGTTCTAGTATCGAGTTGTAATCATTGAGTTGTAAATAAATAGAAGTGTGATGATCATCATTGAATAGAGCATTGTCCCAAAAAAAGAGAAAGGCCAAAGAAAAAAAGAAGGCCCAAAAAAACAAAAAGGGGCAATGTTACTATCCTTTTTTCCACACTTGTGCTTCAAAGTAGCACCATGTTATTCATATAGAGAGTCTCTTGAGTTATCACTTTCATATGCTAGTGGGAATTTTTCATTATAGAACTTGGCTTGTATATTCCAACAATGGGCCTCCTCAAGTGCCCTAGGTCTTCATGAGAAAGCAAGTTGGATGCACACCCACTTAGTTTCTTTTGTTGAGCTTTCATACATTTATAGCTCTAGTGCATCCGTTGCATGGCAATCCCTACTCCTCGCATTAACATCAATCGATAGGCATCTCCCTAGCCCATTTATTAGCCTCGTTGATGTGAGACTTTCTCCTTTTTTGTCTTCTCCACACAACCCCCATCATTATATTCTATTCCACCCATAGTGCTATATCCATGGCTCACGCTCATGTATTGCGTGAAAATTTATGAGTTTGAAATTATTAAGGTATGAAACAATTGCTTGGCTTGTCATCGGGGTTGTGCATGATGAGAGCATTCTTGTGTGACGAAAATGGAGCATGAATAAACTATATGATTTTGTAGGGATGAACTTTCTTTGGCCATGTTACTTTGAGAAAACATAATTGCTTTGTTAGTTTGCTTGAAGTGTTATTATTCTTTATGTCAATATGAAATTTTGTCTTGAATCTTTCTAATCTGAATATTCATACCACAATTAAGAAATTTTGCATTGAAATGATGCCAAGTAGCACTCCGCATCAAAAATTCTCTTTTTATCATTTACCTACTCGAGGACGAGCAGGAATTAAGCTTGGGGATGCCTGATACGTCTCCAATGTATCTATAATTTTTGATTGGTCCATGCTATATTATCTACTGTTTTGGACTATATTGGGCTTTATTTTCCACTTTTACATTATTTTTGGGACTAACCTATTAACCGGAGGCCCAGCCCAGAATTGCTGTTTTTTGCCTATTTCAGTGTTTCAAAGAAACAGAATATCAAACGGAGTCCAAACAGAAAAATCCTTTTTGGAACATGATTTTCTTCTCAGATAAGACCCAGGAGACTTGGACCCTACTCCAAGAAGTACCGGAGGCGGTCACGAGGGTAGGGGTGCCCCCCTGCCTCGTGGGCCCCTCGGTGCTCCACCAACGTACTCCTTCCTCCTATATATACCCATGTACCCCCAAACGATCAGAATAGGAGCCAAAAACCTAATTCCACCGCCGCAACTTTTTGTATCCACGAGATCCCATCTTGGGGCCTGTTCCGGAGCTCCGCCAGAGAGGGCCGTCATCACGGAGGGCTTCTACATCATCATAGCCCCTCCGATGAAGTGTGAGTAGTTTACCTTGGACCTTCGGGTCCATAGTAATTAGCTAGATGGCTTCTTCTCTCTTTTTGGGTCTCAATACAATGTTCTCCCCCTCTCTTGGGGAAATCAATTCGATGTAATCTTCTTCTTTTGCGGTGTGTTTGTTGAGACCGATGAATTGTGGGTTTATGATCAGGTCTATCTATGAACGATATTTGAATCTTCTCTGAATTCTTTTATGTATGATTGGTTATCTTTGCTAGTCTCTTCGAATTATCCGTTTGGTTTAGCCAACTAGATTGGTAGTTCTTGCCATGGGAGAAGTGCTTAGCTTTGGGTTCGATCTTGCGGTGTTCTTTCCCAGTGACAGAAGGGGCAGCAAGACACGTATTGTATCGTTGCTATCGAGGATAACAAGATGGGGTTTATTTCATATTGCATGAATTTATCTCTCTACATCATGTCATCTTGCTTAAAGCGTTACTCTGTTTTTAACTTAATACTCTAGATGCATGCTGGATAGCGGTCGATGAGTGGAGTAATAGTAGTAGATGCAGAATTGTTTCCATCTACTTGTCACGGACGTGATGCCTATATACATGATCATGCCTAGATATTCTCATAACTATGCTCAACTATGTCAATTTCTCAACAATAATTTGTTCACCCACCGTAGAAAACTCATGCTCTTGAGAGAAGCCACTAGTGAAACCTATGGCCCCCGGGTCTATTCTCATCATATCAATCTCCATCACTTTAATCTTTCTTTGTTTTTACTTTTCACTTTGCATCTTTATATCAAAAATACCAAAAATATTATCTATCGGATCTCACTTCCGTAAGTGACCGTGAAGGGATTGACAACCCCTAATCGCGTTGGTTGCATTGAGCTCTTTGTGTTGTGTAGGTACGAGGGACTTGCACGTGGCCTCCTACTGGATTGATACCTTGGTTCTCAAAAACTGAGGGAAATACTTACGCTACTCTGCTGCATCATCCTATCCTCTTCGGGGAAAACCAACGCAAGCTCAAGAGGTAGCAGCCTCCCAACAAGCGCTATCGTTTAACACCCCTAGCTAGGCATGATGATTTCAATGATGCTCACATAAAAGATAAGGATTGAAACATAAAGAGAGCATCATGAAGAATATGACTAACACATTTAAGTCTAAACCACTTCCTATGCATAGGGATTTTGTGAGCAAACAACTTATGGGAACAAGAATCAACTTGCATAGGAAGGTAAAGCAAGCAAAACTTCAAAAATTTAAGCACGTAGAGAGGAAACTTGATATTATTTCAATTCCTACAAGCATATGTTCCTCCCTCATAATAATTTTCAGTAGCATCATGAATGAATTCAACAATATAACCAGCACCTAAAGCATTCTTTTCATGATCTACAAGCATAGAAAATTTACTACTCTCCACATAAGCAAGGTTCTTCTCATTAATACTAGTGGGAGCAAACTCAAAAAAATAACTATCATGTGATTGAAAATTAAGATCAAGATGACAAGTTTCATGGTTATCATTATTATTTAAAGCATACATGTCATCATAATAATCATCGTAGATAGGAGGCATGCTTTCATCATAGTAATTTTTCTCATCAAAACTTGCGGGACAAAAAATATCATCTTCATCAAACATAGCTTCCCCAAGCTTGTGGCTTTGCATATCATTATCATCACGGATATTCAATGAATTCATACTAACAATGTTGCAATCATGCTCATCATTCAAATATTTAGTGCCAAACATTTTAATGCATTCTTCTTCTAACACTTAGGCACAATTTTCCTTTCCATCATACTCACGAAAGATATTAAAAAGATGAAGCGTATGAGGCAAACTTAATTCCATTTTTTCTTTTATAAAGTAAACTAGTGATAAAACAAGAAACTAAAAGACTCGATTACAAGATATAAAGATATACCTTCAAGCACTCATCTCCCCGGCAACGGCCCCAGAAAAGAGCTTGATGTCTACTACACAACCTTCTTCTTGTAGGCGTTGTTGGGCCTCCAAGTGCAGAGGTTTATAGGACAGTAGCAAATTTCCCTCAAGTGGATGACCTAAGGTTTATCAATCCGTAGGAGGTGCAGGATGAAGATGGTCTCTCTCAAACAACCCTGCAACCAAATAACAAAGAGTCTCTTGTGTCCCCAACACACCTAATACAATGGTAAATTGTATAGGTGCACTAGTTCGGCGAAGAGATGGTGATAAAAGTGGTATATGCATGGTAGATAAAGGTTTTTGTAATCTGAAAATATAAAAACAGCAAGGTAACTAATGATAAAAGTGAGCATAAACGGTATTGCAATGCGGTGAAACAAGGCCTAGGGTTCATACTTTCACTAGTGCAAGTCCTCTCAACGATAATAACATAATTGGATCACATAACTATCCCTCAACATGCAACAAAGAGTCACTCCAAAGTCACTAATAGCAGAGAACAAACGAAGAGATTATGGTAGGGTACGAAACCACCTCAAAGTTATTCTTTCGAATCAATCCGTTGGCCTATTCCTATAAGTGTCACAAACAGCCCTAGAGTTCATACTAGAATAACACCTTAAGACACAAATCAACCAAAACCCTAATGTCACCTAGATACTCCAATGTCACCTCAAGTATCCGTGGGTATGATTATACGATATGCATCACACAATCTCAGATTCATCTATTCAACCAACACATAGAACCTCAAAGAGTGCCCCAAAGTTTCTACCGGAGAGTCAAGACGAAAACGTGTGCCAACCCCTATGCATAGGTTCATGGGTGGAACCCGCAAGTTGATCACCAAAACATACATCAAGTGGATCAATAGAATACCCCATTGTCACCACGGGTATCCCATGCAAGACATACATCAAGTGTTCTCAAATCCTGAAAGACTCAATCCGATAAGATAACTTCAAAGGGAAAACTCAATCCATTACAAGAGGGTAGAGGGGGAGAAACATCATAAGATCCAACTATAATAGCAAAGCTCGCGATACATCAAGATCGTACCACCTCAAGAACACGAGAGAGAGACAGACAGAGAGAGATCAAACACATAGCTACTGGTACATACCCTCAGCCCCGAGGGAGAACTACTCCCTCCTCGTCATGGAGAGCACCGGGATGATGAAGATGGCCACCAGAGAAGGATTGCCCCTCCGGCAGGGTGCCGGAACGGGTCTAGATTGGCTTTCGGTGGCTACGGAGGCTTCTGGCGGCGGAACTCCCGATCTATTGTGCTTCTGGATAGTTTTAGGGTATATGGATATATATAGGCGGCAGAAATACATCAGGGGAGCCACTAGGGGCCCACGAGGGTGGAGGGCGCGCCCAGGGGGTGGGCGCGCCCCCCTGCCTCGTGGCTTCCTCGTTGATCCCCTAACGTGCACTCCAAGTCTCCTGTATTGCTTTCTTTCCAAAAATAAATTTTCTGGAGGTTTCATTCTGTTTGGACTCCGCTTGATATTCCTTTTGTGCGAAACATTGAAACAAGGGGAAAACAGAAACTGGCACTGGGCTCTGGGTTAATAGGTTAGTCCCAAAAATCATATAAAATAGCATATAAATGCATATAAAACATCCAAGGTTGATAATATAATAGCATGGAACAATCAAAAAGTATAGATACGTTGGAGACGTATCATGTACCGGGATATGCGATGAATCAAGAGTGACATGTATGAAAAATTAAGCATGGTGGATTTGCCACAAATACGATGTCAACTACATGATCATGCAAGGCAATATGACAATGATGATGCGTGTCATAATAAATGGAACGGTGGGAAGTTGGATGGCAATATATCTCGGAATGGCTATGGAAATGCCATAGTAGGTAGGTATGGTAGCTGTTTTGAGGAAGATATAAGGAGGCTTATGTGTAATAGAGCATATCATATCACGGGGTTTGGATGCACCGGCGAAGTTTGCACCAACTCTCAAGGTGAGAAAGGGCAATGCACAGTAACGAAGAGGCTAGCAATGATGGAAGGGTGAGAGTGCGTATAATCCATGGACTCAACATTAGTCATAAATAACTCACATACTTATTGCAAAAATCTACAAGTCGTCAAAACCAAGCACTACGCACATGCTCCTAGGGGGATAGATTGGTAGGAAAAGACCATCTCTCGTCCCCGACTGCCACTCATAAGGAAAGCAATCAAAGAACACCTCATGCTTCAAATTTGTCACACAATGTTTACCATATGTGTATGCTACGGGACTTGCAAACTTCAACACAAATATTTCTTAATTTCACAATTACTCAACTAGCACACCTCTAATATTACCACCTTTATATCTGAAAACAACTATCAAATATCAAACGTATCTTAGTTTTTAATGCACTTTCATGTTTTTATCTTGGATGCCTATCATATTAGGAATAATTTTATAACCAAATCAAATTACCATGTTGTTCTAAAGGACTCTCAACATAATATAAGTGAAGCATGAGAGTTCAATTATTTCTATAAAATAGAACCACCGCCGTGCTCTAAAATATATAAGCGAAGCACTAGAGCAAAATTATCTAACTCAAAAGATATAAGTGAAGCACATAGAGTATTCTAGTGAATTATGATTCATGTGTGTCTCTCTCAAAAGGTTTGTACAGCAAGGATGATTGTGGTAAACTAAAAAACAAAGACTCAAATCATACAAGACGCTCCAAGCAAAACACATATCATGTGGTGAATAAAAATATAGCTCCAAGTAAAGTTACCAATGGATGAAGACGAAAGAGGGGATGCCTTCCGGGGCATCCCCAAGCTTAGGCTTTTGGTTGTCCTTTAATTTTACCTTGGGGTTCCTTGGGCATCCCCAAGCTTAGGCTCTTGCCACTCCTTGTTCCATAATCCATCAAATATTTACCCAAAACTTGAAAACTTCACAACACAAAACTTAACAGAAAATCTCGTGAGCTCCGTTAGCGAAAGAAAAGAAAACACCACTTCAAGGTACTGTAATGAACTCATTCTTTATTTATATTGGTTTTAAACCTACTGTATTCCAACTTTTATATGGTTCATAAACTCCATTACTAGCCATAGATTCATCAAAATAAGCAAACAACACACGAAAACCAGAATCTATCAAAAACAGAACAGTCTGTAGTAATCTGTAGGTTTCGAGTACTTCTGGAACCCCAAAAATTCTAAAATAAATTTCTGGACGTGAGTAATTTATCTATTAATAATCTTCAAAAATAATTAACTAAATATCACTCTTCAATAAAAAGTGGCAGTGAATATCGTGAGCGCTAAAGTTTCTGTTTTTTACAGCAAGATCGCAAAGACTTTCCCCAAGTCTTCCCAAAGGTTCTACTTGGCACAAAAACTAATTAAAAGCATAAAACCACATCTAAACAGAGTCTAGATGAATTATTTATTACTAAAAATAATCAAAAAGCAAGAAACAAAAATAAAATTGGGTTGTCTCCCAACAAGCGCTATCGTTTAATGCCCCTAGCTAGGCATAAAGGCAAGGATAGATCTAGGTATTATCATCTTTGGTATGCAATCCATATGTAGCTCTCATAATAGATTCATAAGGTAATTTAATTTTCTTCTAGGAAAGTGTTCCATGCCTTTCCTTAATGGAAATTGGAATCTAATATTCCATTCTTTCATATCAATAATTGCACTAATCGTTCTAAGGAAAGGTCTACCAAGAATAATAGGACATGAAGGATTGCAATCTATATCAAGGACAATGAAATCTACGGGCACATAATTCCTATTTGCAACAATAATAACATCATTAATTCTTCCCATAGTTGCTTAATGGTGGAATCCGCAAGATGCAAGTTTAAAGAACAATCATCAAATTCACAGAAACCTAGCAAATCACACAAGGTTTTAGGAATCGTGGAAACACTAGCACCCAAATCACACAAAGCATAGCATTCATGATCTTTAATTTTAATTTTAATAGTAGGTTCCCACTCATCATGAAGTTTTCTAGGGATAGAAACTTCCAATTCAAGTTTTTTCTTCATAAGATTGCATTAAGGCATCAACGATATGTTTAGTAAAAGCCTTATTTTGACTATAAGCATGCGGAGAATTTAGCACGGATTGCAACAAGGAAATACCATCTATTAAAGAGCAATTATCATAATTAAATTCCTTGAAATCCAGGATAGTGGGTTCATTTCTATCTAAAGTTTTGACCTCATCAATCCCACTTTTACCAATTTTTGCATCAAGATCTAAAAACTCCGAATCATTGGGACGCCTTCTAACTAAAGTTGACTCATCTCCAGTCCCATCATTATCAAGATTCATATTGCAAAACAAAGATTTAATAGGAGACACATCAATCACTTTTAGGTCTTCATCATTATTATCATGGAAACTAGAAGAACACGCTTTCACAAAGCAATCTTTTTTTGCATGCATCCTACGGTTCTTTCTTTGTACTCATCAATGGAAATTCTCATGGCCTTGAGAGACTCATTGATATCATGCTTAGGTGGAATAGATCTAAGTTTCAAAGAATCAACATCAAGAGAAATTCTATGCACGTTCCTAGCCAACTCATCAATCTTGGGTAATTTTTCTTCAAGCAAAGCATTGAAATTCTTTTGAGAAATCATAAATTCCTTAACACTAGTCTCAAAATCAGAGGGCGTATTATTAAAATTTCCATAAGATTTGTTGTAGGAATTACCATAATTATTAGGGGAATTACTAGGATACGGCCTAGGATTAAAATTTCCTCTATAAGCATTGTTACCAAAATTGTTCCTACCAACAAAATTCACATCCATAGATTCATTATTATTCTCAATCAAAGTAGATAAAGGCATATCATTAGGATCAGTAGAAACACTCTTATTAGCAAACAATTTCATAAGTTCATCCATCTTTCCACTCAAAACATTAATCTCTTCAATTGCATGCACATTTTTACTAGTATATCTTTCCGTGTGCCATTGAGAATAATTAACAATAATATTATCTAGGAGTTTAGTAGCTTCTCCTAAAGTGATTTCCATAAAAGTGCCTCCCGTTTCTGAATCTAAAAGATTTCTAGAAGAAAAATTCAATCCGGCATAAATTTTTTGTATAATCATTCAAAGATTCAAACCATGTGTAGGGCAATTACGTATCATTAATTTCATCCTCTCCCAAGTTTGTGCAACATGTTCATGATCAAGTTGCTTAAAATTCATAATATCGTTTCTAAGAGAGATGATCTTAGAGGGAGGAAAATATTTAGAGATAAAAGCATCTTTGCACTTATTCCATGAATCAATACTATTTTTAGGCAAAGACGAAAACCAAGTATTAGCACGATCTCTAAGAGAAAACGGGAATAGCTTCAATTTAACAATATCATTATGCACATCTTTCTTCTTTTGCATATCACATAAATCAACAAAGCTATTTAGATGGGTAGCGGCATCTTCACTAGGAAGGCCAGCGAATTGATCTTTCATGACAAGATTCAGCAAAGCAGCATTAATTTCACAAGATTCAGCATCGGTAAGAGGAGCAATCAAAGTGCTAAGAAAATCATTGTTGTTGGTATTGGCAAAGTCACACAATTTAGTATTATCTTGAGCCATCATGACAAGCAAGCAATCCGACACACAAGCAAACAAGAAGCAAGCGAAAGAAAAAGCAAATGGAAAAAGAGAAGGGGAATGGAAAGAGAGGTCGAATAAAACGGCAAGGGTGAAGTGGGGGAGAGGAAAACGAGAGGCAACACTACAAAAAAATACACTTCCATGATGATACGTGTTTGTCACAGTAGGTCACGTTTTCTATCATGCATGTACATCCATGACAATTTTATGACAGAATCAAGATAGTCATAGTTGTGCTGTCGTAGAAGTGTTACATGACATTACCAAAATTATCAACACGGAAGTGTCCACTTCCATGACGATAAATTGCGCGTAACAGAAGTGCTTTCGTCAAGGGTGACCGACACATGGCATCAACCGTAACGGAACGCTGTTAAGCTAACGGGTCCGGTTTTGGATCCGATAACCCGCTAACAGCCCCGGCCAATGGGGATTTTCCACGTGTAAAATTATCATTGGCTGGAGGAAACACGTGTCGGCTCACCGTCGGGACAGATGTCATCCACTCATTGGACCGAAGGTGCCTATGATACGTCGACACATGGCACGGCACAACAGAGGCCCATTCCTGTGAAAAGGTCGGCCCACGGAAAGTGTGTTAACGGTCTGTTCGCATATAGCCCATTTACAGCCCGAACACCCAGGGCCCGTTACGACCTATTCGAATTAGGCCCAGTAGCATCATCTGGGCCGTCCAATATGATTCCAGCCAATTTTAAGTTCTGGCCCATATATGGCCCATGACATCTTTCGGCCCATATGAGGCCCCTTGTAACTCTTGGCCCATTAACGGCCCGTGGTGAAACTCGCTTGTACTGAACAGTGTAGCACTTTATACCCATTAACGGCCCATTAATCCATTGGACCGTTTGCAGCCCATGTTATCTTTCGGCCTTCTCAGGGCCCATTTATTCTTGGGCTCATTTCCAACATTTGGTTACTTATGGCCCGTTACTGCCATTTTCTGCTTGTGGGCCAAATTCAGCATGTGGTTACAGTCGGCCCGTTTGTGGCCCGTTAATACGTTGGGCCATTTTCATAGCGTCATCAAATACGGCCTATTAACGATGGCCCGTTATGGTCGGCCCATGAACGGACGACTCCAACTCTAGCCCGTTTACGGCCATAATGCGGTCTGTTTTTGGCCCATGTTTGGCTAATCGATCATACGGCCCGTCTAAGGCCCATTGATGGTATGGCCCGTAGAAGGCCCATTGTTTCTACGGCCCGTAGAAGGCACATTGTTTCTACGGACCGTAAAAGGCCCATTGTTTCTACGGACCGTAGAAAGCCCAGTGTCACTACAGTAAATATGTAGCCCATGGCCTGTTAAAGGCAGGAAACTACTATAGGTTTAGACCTGCTAATGGCCCAAGATGATTATAGGCCCACGTTTTGGCCCATATGAGTAACGGGTTGCTACCTCTTGAGCACTGCGTTGGATTTCCCCGAAGAGGAAGGGATGATGCAGCAAAGTAGCGTTAGTATTTCCCTCAGTTTTTGAGAACCAAGGTATCAATCCAGTAGGAGGCTATGCTCGAGTCCCTCGTACCTACACAAAAACAATAGCTCAACGCAACCAATGCGCTTAGGGGTTGTCAATCCCTTCACGGTCACTTACGAAAGTGAGATCTCATAGAGATGATAAATAATATTTTTGGTATTTTTGGTATAGAGATGCAAAGTAAAAAGTAAAAGCAAAGCAATAATAAAGTGATGGAGATTGATATAATGAGAAAGAGACCCGGGGCCATAGGTTTCACTAGTGGCTTCTCTCAAGAGCATAAGTATTCTACGGTGGGTGAACAAATTATTGTTGAGAAATTGGCATAATTGAGCATAGTTATGAGAATATCTAGGTATGATCATGTATATAGGCATCACGTCCGAGACAAGTAGACAGAAATGATTCTGCATCTACTACTATTACTCCACTCATCGACCTCTATCCAGCATGCATCTAGAGTATTAAGTTAAAAATAGAGTAATGCCTTAAGCAAGATGACATGATGTAGAGGTATAGTTTCATGCAATATGATAAAAAAACCATCTTGTTATCCTCGATGGCAATGATACAATACGTGCCTTGCTGCCCCTTTTGTCACTGGGAAAGGACACCGCAAGATCGAACCCAAAGCTAAGCACTTCTCCCATGGCAAGAACAACCAATCTAGTAGGCCAAACCAAACTGATAATTCGAAGAGACTTGCAAAGATAACCAATCATACATAAAAGAATTCAGTGAAGATTCAAATATTATTCATAGATAGACTTGATCATAAACCCACAATTCATCGGTCTCAACAAACACACCGCAAAAAGAAGATTACATCGAATAGATCTCCACGAGAGAGGGGGAGAACATTGTATTGAGATCCAAAAAGAGAGAAGAAGCCATCTAGCTACTAGCTATGGACCCGTAGGTCTGAAGTAAACTACTCACACTTCATCTGTGTTGCAACAATCGGGTATGGGGGAAAAGAAGTAGCAAAGCAACCGTGAGTACTCATCCAAAGTACTCACAAGACTTACATCAGATCTAAACTAAGTATGCATCTGTATCAAAGGAAAGGATTGTATCTGTGGACTAAACTACAAAATGCCAGAAGGGAAGGGGAGAACCTAGCCTATCAAAGACTAGCATCTTCTATAAACCACCATCTTGCAGCAACAGGAGGGGCGTAGAGTAGCATAAAGTAAAGTAGTAGAAGTGTTATCAACCTCGGCCAGAGATCCTTTCTCGACTCCCTCCGAGAAAGCAATCCCAGATCCATACTATCCATTTCTCATCACAATCCATTTCTCATCACAATTATCCTGTTCTAGTTGTATCGATCGGGATACAACTCCAAGTGTCCGTTACCGTAGGACAGGCTATCGATAGATGTTTTCTTCCCTGCAGGGGTGCACCAACTTACCCATTACGCTCGATTAACTTTGGCCGGACACACTTTCCTGGGTCATGCCCGGCCTCGGCCAAACAATACGACGCAACCCGACCTAGGCTTAATAGAGAGGTCAACACGACGGACTAAACCTATGCCCCCAGGGGTCATGGGCCATCTCCCCGGGAACTCCTGCACGTTGCGTATGCGGCCATTGAGCAGACCTAGCTACCTCATTCAAAAAGGCAGGTCCCTACCAGTCCAACCCGGCGCGCGCCGCTTAGTCGCTGACGTCTATTAAGCTTCGGCTGATGTATATGACGCAGAACGCCCATACTATGCCCACGTGATGGTTAGTGCTATCAGGCCAGAGGCCCCTCGGATCAAATATCCAAATCGTAGTGGATTAGGAACGCACGGTAACGAGTAGAGACTCGCGATCGACGTGACCCCGTCGCCACGTCTCGAGTACTTGCGGCAAGGGCTAAGAATGCCCGGCCATGCCTCGTAAGTATCTCGCGGGCACCTTCCAGGTCAACCCGACTCCACATCACTCGCTATTAAACACGCGCGGGTACCCCTCAGGGCCGACCCGTCTTAGTAACATGGCTTAGTGCAAAGTCATAGTAACCATAGTAACTGTGTGTCTAACACCAAGGGGAAAACCCAAGGAATCACCCCTAGTGAATTCCACTCGATGTTGTCATCAAGGTGAACGTAAGAGGATCCACCCTCGAGGTTCACACTTGAGGGATTGCACGACAGAGCCGTATCAGAAGTGGTTAAGGAGGAAATCACCCTCGATGACCACGACCGAATAGCTACTCTACAGAGGTCTCATCAGGAGTGATGTAAGAGGTTCCACCCTCGGCACTCGATGGTTACTCTACAGAGTCGTGCAACTAAGGGGGGTGATGTGCAGTGTCGGGGCCTGGACGTCGATCACGTTGATCGAGTCATCGAACATAAAGCGGGGCAACTGGGACAAGGTGGGGGGGTCACTGATGGATCACTAACCAACCTATACTAAGCAGTTTAGGATAAGCAAGTAAGGTATGAAAGCAGGTAACAACAACAGGCTATGCATCAGAGTAGGATCATACATAAAGCAGTAGCAATTCTAATGCAAGCATGAGAGGGAAAGAAATGGGCGATATCGGAATGCTCAAGGGGGGGTTTGCTTGCCTGGTTGCTCTGGCAAGAGAGAGGGGTCGTCAACATCATAGTCGTACTGGGTAGCAGCAGCGTCGGTCTCGGTGTCTAGCGAGAGAAGAGGGGGAAGAAACAATAAATATTAAGCAAACAGATGCATAGCGATGCATGACATGACAAGTAGCGGTGCTAGGGGTGCCCTAACGCAGTATGAGGTGGTACCGGTGAAGGGGGGAAACATCCGGGAAAATATCCCGGTGTTTCGCGTTTTCGGACAGATGAATCGGAGGGGGAAAGTTGTGTGTTCGCTAAGCTAGGGATGCATGGCAGACGAACGGGCTGCGTATTCGGATTCATCTCGTCATTCTAAGCAACTTTCATGTACAAAACATTTTCATCCAAGCTACAGTTTATTTATTACGATTTTTCCAAGTTTTTAAAGAATTTCTGGAATTAATTTAATGTTTAGATTTAAATTATCCAGAATAGTGACTGGTGACGTCATCATGACAGCACCATGACGTCGGCAAGTCAACTAACCTGTTGGCCGTTCAAACCTGACATATGGGGCCCCTTGACTAGGTCAACTGCAGAGTCAGCAGTCAACAGTCCTGTTGACTTAGTCAGACTTACGTGTGGGTCCCGATTGTCTTAGACTGCGATTAACTAAACAGGTTAAATAGTTTAACTAGTGATTAGGTTATCTAATCAGGATTAATTAACTTAATTAGTTAATTAATATTATTATTATTATTAATTCCTTTTTTAATTCTTCTTTTTTTACCGTTCCAGGGGGTTGGCCCCATGTGTTAGTGGCTCATCAGGGGGTTGGTAGCGCAATTAGCACTAATGGCCTATTAGGCCGGCGAGTAAATGCCGGTGGCTTTCAGCCACGGCGGAGGCATGCCGGATGGCCGCTATGGGCGATGAGTCGAGTCGCGGTGGCCACCGGGGGCGAGCTCGCGCTCGCGCGGTTCCAGAAGAAGCAGAGGGAGGCCGCGGGATGAAGGGAGGAGGGCCATGGCGGAGCTGGGCGGCGTCGGCACGGCGGATGCATGCGGGGAGGCAGTGGAGGGCGCGGGCGAGCAGAGGCGTGGCAGAGCGGCGGGGCGCTGGCGGCCAGGGCTGCGCGCGGCGGGCGAGGCCGGCGAGGCCAGCGCGTGGGCGCATGGCCGGGAGGGCAGCAGCGGGGCGCGCCGCAGCGGCAGGCGACGCGACGGCCGGCAAAGGCGGGCACGGCAGGAGCGGGTCGAGGCGGAGGCGGGCGCATGACGAGGACGATTTGGTCGCGGGGAGCACGACGCAGAGGGCGCGCTGGCCATGGCAGAGGTAGGCGGAGCGCGGCGGGCAAGCAGCGCGATGGAGGCGTGGTGGCACGGGGACGGACCGGCCGGACAGGGTGTGCGCGGGGGGAGGGAAAGGAGGATAGGGGGTTCCTCGTAGGGGGGCTGCAGGGGCTAGGCAGTGGGCTCGGGGAGGCGGCGACAGTGTCGCCGGTGATGGGGGGAGTTGCGGGCGTCGGGGTCGACCCCGTCGATCCGACGATGGAGCTCGACGGCGGGGGTGAGGAAGCAGCGACGCGGCTCCGGCGAGTGGACCTCTAGGCGACGGCATTGCGGTGAACGGCGGGGCATGGCGTCGTCGGCGAAGCCCACGGGTGGCGACGGGATCGATCCCCCCGATCCAGATCGGTGGCAGAGGAGGACGAGAGAGTGGGGGTCGTGGGGGGAGTGGGGGGTAGCGGGCTCTAAGTAGTGGGGGGTTGAACCGCTAGGGTTCGACCGGGGTGGGGATTAGTAGGGGAGGCTGGGCCAGTTGTGGCCTGGTGGCCAGCTCGGCCACAGCCCAGCAGGGGGGCTTTGTTTCTTTTTCTTTTCTTTTCTATTGTTTTATTTTAGTTTTTGTTAGTTTAATTTCTTTAAAATACAAGTTAGCACCTAAATTAGTACCATCAAAATAGGCCACTGCCAAACCTAGTTGGGACCCAAAATAATTTAGTTTAATATTTTATATACTCAAAAGCAATTAAATTATTATTTCAGATACAATTTTTAATTAGTTTAGGGCATTTAAACACTTTGGAAAAGGTTGGTTCCACCACCAAAACTAGTTAGGGATTATTTGCCACATGATGAACATTTTAGTTTTAATGTTTCAAAACTTTTACCGTTTGACTTGATTTTGAATTTTAATTTGAATCGTCTTCGAACTAATGCGAGATTAGCAACAGTAATCGAGGTGACGTGACATCATTAGCAGAGGTTACTGTAGCTTGATTATCTGAGCGTCACAGGGGGGGCGCGCCCTCCACCCTCGTGACCGCCTCGTGGCTTTCTTGACGGAGGGTCCAAGTCTCCCTGATCTTATCTGATGAGAAAATCACGTTTCCGAAGGTTTCATTCCGTTTGGAATCCGTTTGATATTCCTTTTCTTTGAAACCCTAAAACAGGAAAAAAACAGCAATTCTGGGCTGGGCCTCCGGTTAATAGGTTAGTCCCAAAAATAATATAAAAGTGGAAAATAAAGCCCAATAATGTCTAAAACAGTAGATAATATAGCACGGAGCAATCAAAGATTATAGATACGTTGGAGACGTATCAAGCATCCCGAAGCTTAATTCCTACTTGTCCTCGAGTAAGTAAATGATAAATATAGAATTTTTGATGCGGAGTGCTACTTGGCATAATTTTAATGTAATTCTTCTTAATTGTGGTATGAATATTCAGATCCGAAAGATTCAAGACAAAAGTTCATATTGACATAAAAATGATAATACTTCAAGCATACTAACTAAGTAATTATGTCTTCTCAAAATAACATGGCCAAAGAAAGCTCATCCCTACAAAATCATATAGTTTAGTCATGTTTCATTTTCGTCACACAAGAATGCTCTCATCATGCACAACCCCGATGACAAGCCAACCAATTGTTTCATACTTCAGTAATCTCAAACCTATAAAATTTCACGCAATATATGAGCACAAGCCATGGACATAGCACTATGGGTGGAATAGAATATAATGAGGGGGGTTATGTGGAGAAGACAAAAAAGGAGAAAGTCTCACATCAACGAGGCTAGTCAAATGGGCTATGGAGATGCCCACTGTGTGAGTCCTGGATTAGGGAGTCTCCGGACAGCCGGACTATCTCCATTGGCCGGACTGTTAGACTATGAAGATACAAGATTGAAGACTTCGTCTCATGTCCGGATGGGACTCTACTTAGCGTGGAAGGCAAGCTAGGCAATACGTATATGGATATCTCCTCCTTTGTAATCGACCTTGAGTAACCCTAACCCTCTCCGGTGTCTATATAAACCGAAGGGTTTTAGTCCGTAGGACAACAATCACAACATACAATCATACCATAGGCTAGCTTCTAGGATTTAGCCTCTCTGATCTCATGGTAGATCCACTCTTGTAACACCCATATCTTCAATATTAATCAAGCAGGACGTAGGGTTTTACCTCCATCAAGAGGGCCCGAACCTGGGTAAAACTTCGTGTCCCTTGCCTCCTGTTACCATCCGGCCTAGACGCACAGTTTGAGACCCCCTACCCGAGATCCGCCGGTTTTGACACCGACATTGGTGCTTTCATTGAGAGTTCCTCTGTGTCATCGCCGTTAGGCTTGATGTTCCTACTATCATCGATAGCGATGTGGTCCAGGCTGAGACTTTTCTCCCCGACAGATCTTCGTATTCGGCGGCTTTGCACTGCGGGCTAATTCGCTTGGCCATCTGGAGCAGATTGAAAGCTACGCCCCTGGCCATCAGGTCAGATTTGGAAATTTGAATTACACGGCCAACATCCGTGGGGACTTGATCTTCGACGGATTCGAGCCATAGCCGGGCGCGCCGCACTATCGCGATGGGTATGACATAGCTCTGCCACCGGACGGTACCCCAGAGGCCGCGCCCGCATCAGCTCCGACCCTTAGCTTGGAACCAGCTGCACCAATCGAGGACGGGTGGCTAGACACCGCCTTAGGGGTTGCAGTCTCAACGGCGATCGAGCCGAACAACAGCATGAATCTCTGTGCGGCCCGTGACTCCAAGGTGTCGGACTCTCTTCCGGACCCCGAACCATCCGCGCCCCTGCCAATCGAATCCGATTAAGCGCCGATCATGAAATTCACCGCCGCGGATATCTTTCAGCACTCGCCCTTCAGCGACATTCTAAATTCACTAAGGTCTATCTCTTTGTCAGGAGAGCCCTGGCCGTATGATGGCCAATAGGATTGGGATGTGGACGACGAAGAAATTCGACGCTCACCCACCACCCACTTAATAGCCACTGTCGATGACTCAACCGACATGCTCGACTTCGACTCCGAAGACATCGACGGTATGGACAACGATGCGGGAGGCGAAGAGGAACCACCACCCACAGGGTGCTGGACGTCCACTTCATCATATGACGTATACATGGTGGACACACCAAAAGACGACGAGGGACGGAAGGACGCACCGAAGGCTTATTCCCTCGAGAAGCAGTCAAAGTGGTGGCGCAAGCGCTGCCCCAAATCACGCCTCGCCGGAAATAATGATAACACAGACCCAACGTTGGAGCAGGGCGAACCACTGTCGGACCACGGCAATACGGAGGATCAAACCAAACAAACCAATTCTGTCAAAGATAATAGTCCGGACGACACAACGTCGGACAGGCACCCGAAGCAGCAGAATGCCCGTCAAAGGCTTGTTGCCACTGCGAGGAGTCTGAAAAAGCAGCAGCAAAGGCTCAAGGCTGCGCAGGACACACTCCAAATCAGATGGAGTAAAGTACTCAACACAGCAACGAAGTACGGCGACAATCGCCCCACCAAGAGCTACCCAAAGCGGAAGTTGCTACCTGAATTCGATGAGGAGGCCTCAGACCCCTCACAACCAAAAATCAAAACAGCCACCTGGCCGGATAGACGACCTCACGGCCAACATAGAGCGGCAAACAATGCCACACAAGACAATACGCGATTCACGTGAGGGCTTGCACCAAAAGGACAGCGCAACCAGATCCATCTATGGACCACGCAAGCGCGCCCCAGCATACGATATAACACAACAAACATCCGAACAACGCGGTACACCCAGATACAGGGGTGCCGCACACCCCCTATGTTTCACCGATGAGGTGCTGGATCATGAATTTCCAGAGGGATTCAAACCTGTAAACATAGAGGCATACGACGGAACAACAGACCCTGGGGTCTAGATCGCGGACTATATCCTCCACATCCATATGGCTCGAGGAGATGATCTCCACGCCATCAAGTACTTACCACTCAAACTCAAAGGGCCAGCTCGTCATTGGCTTAAAGGCCTCCCCGAAAACTCCATTGGAAGCTGGGCAGAGCTCGAAGACGCTTTTCGAACAAACTTTCAAGGGACTTATGTCCGACCTCCGGATGCGGATGATTTGAGTCATATAACTCAACAGCCCGGAGAGTCAGCCCGAAAGCTTTGGAACAGGTTTCTTACTAAAAACAAAAAAATTGTCGACTGCCCGGACACCGAAGCCTTGGCAGCTTTTAAGCACAGCGTCCGTGACGAATGGCTTGCCCGACACCTCGGCCAAGAAAAACCGAGAAGAATGGCAGCATTAACAAGCCTCATGACCCGCTTTTGCGCGGGTGAAGACAACTGGCTAGCCCGATGCAGCTCCAGCGACCCCAGCACATCTGAAGTTAGAGATGGAAACGGGAAATCACGGCGCAACAGCAATAACAAACGCCGGAATAAAAGAGACAGCATGAAGAGCACGGTAGTAAACGCCGGATTCAAAAGCTCTCAGCCAGGTCAGCAAAAGCCGCCCCCTAAAGGCGCCAGAGACGAACTGTCCAGCCTAAACAAAATTCTGGACCAAATATGTCAGGTCCATAGCACCCCTGGCAAACCAGCCAAACATACCCACAGAGAATGTTCGGTCTTCAAGCAGTCCGGCAAGCTCAACGGCGTACACAAGGGGGAGGATACACCAAGCGAAGATGAGGACGAGCCTCTCAAGGAAGACACTGGGGAACAAAAAAATTTCCACCAGAAGTCAAAACAGTAAACGTGTTACACGTGATCAATGGCAGAAACAAAACGGCACTCCCAGAAAAATACGCCCGAAGGCCTATCACTGCGGAGTCCTGCCACTGGTCGTCTCAACCGATCACTTTTGACCATCATGATTACTCAGCAAGTGTCTGGCGTGCAGGATGGGCAGCCCTGGTATTAGACCCAATAATTGACAGATACCACTTCACACGAGTCCTGATGGACGGTGGCAGCAGTCTAAACCTGATATACCAGGATACAATCCGCGAAATGGGGATAGACCCAACAAAAATTTGCCATAGCAATATTACCTTTAAAGGAGTAACGCCAGGCCCAGGGGCTCATTGCACGAGCTCTCTGCTACTAAAAGTTATATTCGGCTTCCTCGATAACTTCCGTAGTGAACATTTAACTTTCCACATCGCTCCGTTTCAAAGTGGCTATCAAGCACTACTCAGACGCGAAGCTTTCGCTCACTTTAACGCAATACCACACTACGCTTCCCTCACACTCAAGATGCCCGGTCCACGTGGCATCATTACAGTGAATGGAAGTATTAAGCGATCTTTGCGCGCCGAAGAGCGTGCGGCTGCCCTGGCAGCCGCACACTAAAAATGGCCTCACCAACTAAAGCATTTAGCAGGTCGTCACGACCTCGGACACGGTTAGACAAGTCCGGCGCAGCTATATGCATTTTTTACCGGATCAATGATCACACCCTATTACAAATACAAGGGGCTCAACGTGCGCGGACAAGCGGCAATTCTTACTTACCTTGAATTATACATGATTTCTTTAAAAAACTATCTTTTTGCACGACAGCTTTTTCACCTAAGCTCCTCTCTTTTACAGATAATCATCGTGCTACACCCGTCCAGGATACGGCACAATGGAGACACAGGCGCAGACGTGCAGCAGGGACCCGCTCCAAGGATTCTTTTTAGATTAAGACCCTGCATAAACCTTTTTTACTGTCTCTTGTTGATACATATCCACCGAATTCTCAGCACAGTTGAGAAGGATGCTGGCTTCTTGGCATGTGGCCACGTCAGAATAATGCACGTACCTGGACACAAGGGGCTTCTTACGAAGGGCGCTATTTAGGCCCGGTTTATACCATAAAGACCAAATACCTTAGGGAGTGTTCGGCGTCGCGAGTTTGGCCTTATATGCATCAGCTCTGAATCATTGTCTTTGGTCAAATGTTGGGTTTGCCCGGCTCCTGTGTTTTGGTGCCTTATGTTCCGCTTTACCGGCTAAGGTAGCACCAGGAGAACTACTGTGATTGTGCCTTGGTTCATCCGGACGAGCACCTCAGTAGAGAAAGCCGAAAACTGACTGCCATGATATAGCGTGAGACTGGTCAACCACTCGATGACCTATCGGAATGTTAGAATTCCTCCGCCTTAACAAAGGGCCGTTTCCCGGCCAGGCATGTACGCACCCCGCGATCGGGAGAGTGCAGAGCCACCAGGGGCTATCTAGTAGCCCCACTGTCAAACTCCTATGGCTAAGTGAAAGTGTTAAAGCATTATAGTCCGGTTGCCTCGCTCGCTATGCTATCACCTCCTTAATAGTACCAAGACGTTGGGTTAAGTGTGAACACGCATTTTTTGCGAACACCCCCGCATTTTATGCGTGGGGGTTGAAGCCGACGGCTGCAATCTTTCAGGTTATACACAGGTATACATAAACGGCCGCACAGGAGGCATCATACTACTTTCAGGCAAAAGTATAAAAATAACCTTATAAAAAATTCATAAAAGCATTGTGCTTACAATGAAAATACATATCACTCAAACATAATATTTTTCGAGCACTGGGCCTCTATCAAACGAGCACCCTCGAGAACCTCCTCGAAATAGTGCTCGGCAGCCACCCGGCCTATGGCCGATCCCTGCGCCGCAACAGTGGTAGCGTCCATCTCCACCCAGTATGCTTTAACACGGGCAAGGGCCATCTGCGAGCCTTCTATGCACGCCGACCTCTTCATCGCATTAATGCGCGGCACCGCATCAAGGAACTGCTGCACTAAGCTGAAATAGTTGTTCGGCTTTGGTCTTTCCGGCCATAGCTAATCCACAACAGACCTCATGGCGAGTCCGGACAACCTATTCAGTTCGGCCCATTCGGCTAGCTGGTCAGTCAATGAAAGCGGACGCTCTGGAACATGGAATTGCGTCCAGAATAGCTTGTCCACTTCACGATCTATCTGACCTTGGAAGTACTTGGCCGCATCGGCAGCGCTCACCGCCAAATCCATATACGCATCTGCCGAATTCCACAGCCGATCCAGAGGGGCATAACGAGGATCTCCGAACTTCCTCCGTAACATGAAGGGTTTCCCATCCGCAATATCCCCGGCTTCCCACAGCTCCTCCTTCTTCGCTCTCATAGCAGAACGGGTGTCTTTGTCCGCCGCCGCGGCCTTCTCAAGGTCCGTTGCCTTCGCTCGGTTTTCTTTTTCAAGGAACCGGCAACGGTCGGCAGTGTCTTTTAATTCTACGGCCATCTTGGCCATCTTCTCCTGGCTCTCGCAATGTGCGGCCTTCTCGGCTTTCAACTCTTCGGCTGCCTTCAAAGCAGCCGCATTACTAATCCTCGCTTGTTCCTTGGCTCGGGCAAGTTTCCCCCGCAGGGCTTCCATGGTGGCAGCTCCATCTGCAGTCATAACATATTAAAGATACTGGCATTATGCTGCTCTTACTATGTGGCATTCACCGGATAATAACACTTACCCTATGCCTCGTCAAGCCTCTTGTTAACAAGCCCGATGTTGGCGTCTGCCGCATCCAGTTGCCGTTTTCATTGGGCAAACTCACTAGTCCGGCTAGCCACCGGAGCTTCCACCACCTGCACATAGAGGCAATTTGGTTATTGCCTGGGAATATGATCCTCTGTTTGCCGCCGTTCTCAACGACAACCAGAGTCTCAGGGGCTACTATCTACACAGGGCACACCTAACATGTGCAGTACTATCACATATTATCTCACATACCTCAAAGCCTGTCAATAGACTCATAAAGGCTTCATGTAATCCGCTTTCAACGGACGAGATTCTCTCCATCACCGTACCCATCAGCGTACGGTGCTCTTCTGAGATGGCCGCTCGCCCCACCAACTCCCTCAGAACGTCCGACCGCACACCAGACGGTGCCGGACTCTTTCGTATGCTCTCTTCGGGAGCCGGACACTGGGGACTTTGGGGGTCTACAGGATTATCTTCTGGCCTCACCGGATACGGAGAGGCCCTCCGGACGACACTTCGGGGTCGCCCGCTTCTGGAGTGGAGGAGTCCGGGGGAGGCGTTTCGCTCTCCATCATCTCTGGAAGAAGATCCCCCGAAGATGAGCTCATTTGAGAGGGGCTGAGGCCCGAACTACAAGATATATGCGGTGGTTATTTTCTCAGAGGAAAAAGATAGCATACCCTTACTATTAAAATATTTTGGATCACTTACGACTCGTTGGAGGGCTGATCCCCCCGCGGACTCTGTGCGGCAAAAGCACCCCCCAAGGCAGGACCCTCTGTGGGAGACCTCTTCTCCCGTTTGGAGGCTTCGGCTTCCGGATCCTCGGAAGTAGTCCTTTTCCTCCCCCGATCGTCCTCCTTTGTGGAGACGCTCGTTCCCTCGGTTGGAGTGGATAGCAATGGGGGCCCGCGTCCGCCCGTATTATCTCCCTCGGTATCTTCCTTCAAGGGCTCCGGGCAAGGTGCGACCTCGAGCATCTTCTCCAATACCGGATTTTCCAAACCCTCAGGGAGGGGGGGCAAACACCAAATCATCTTCGCCTTTGTTAGCCAGTCCTTGTCAAAAAGCAAACTCTCATAAATAACTTCGAATAAAAGTCAGCGTGTTCAGCTAGAGGATTTCTTACTTGTTCGGCGGCGCGGTTACTGCTCAGGCCCACGTCCTCGATGATATCCGGACATTCCACTTGAGGTCCGAAGAATGACTTGTACATCTCCTCGTGCGTCAGGCCGAGGAAACTTTGAATGGCACGAGGTCCCTCTGGGTTGAACTCCCACAAGCGCAGCGGCCGGCGTTTGCAAGGCTGGACTTGACGAACCAGCATAACTTGTATTACCGCAACCAAATTAAAATCTCCCTTGAAGAGATCTCGGATGCGGCTTTGTAGTATAGGCACGTCCTTGGCTGGACCCCAACTCAGACCCCTGCTAATCCATGACATTAGTTGTGGTGGGGGGCCCGGGCGGAAAGCGGGGGCAGCCGCCCACTTGGCACTTCTGGGAGCCGTGACGTAAAACCACTCCCGTTGCCATAATTCGGACACTTCTGGAAAGGAACCTTTCGGCAATGGAGCTCCTGCCATCTTGCCTATTGATGCACCTCCGCATGCTGCATGTTGCCCCTCGATCATCTTCGGTTGTACTTCAAAGGTCTTGAGCCACAGGCCGAAGTGAGGGGTCACACGGAGGAAGGCCTCACACACGACAATAAATGTCGTGATGTGGAGAAAGGAGTCTGGAGCTAGATCATGGGAATCTAGCCCGTAATAGAACATCAAGCCCCTGACGAAAGGATCCAGAGTGAGGCCTAGACCTCAGAGGAAGTGGGAGGCGAACACAACATTCTCGTTGGGTTCGGGAGTAGGGACGACCTGCCCTCGAGCAGGCAGCCGATGCAAAACCTCGGCGGTCAGGTATCTGGCCTCCCTCAACTTCTTAATGTCCTCTTCTGTCATGGAGGAGGGCATCCATCGGCCTTGAAGGCTGGATCCGAACATGATTGAAGATCCGGAGCACCTAACCTGGGCTTTGGGTGTTAGAACTCGAGGCAGAGGAAGGGTTCGATTGAGCATGAGAGAGAAAAAGCGAAAACCTCGTCTCTTTATAAAGAGGGTGAATATCAAGCGTCCTCTCCGTAGCCGTTTAGGACTTGCCTATAAACTAGGAGTCCTAGACACGGTTGGGTTACCCATGACCGTATTAATGAGAATCCCGTAATTGGAGGAACACGGTCTCCGCTTCGGCAAGACGTGTCACGAAACCGCCTCGCGTTATGTGTGGAGCTGGTTAAAAGAAATGGTTTGAATAATCACCGGGCCATGACGTAACGTCATGCTGCCAAAACAAGCCAGCAAATTAGATCTGCGAAAACGTTATTCTCTCTGCGGTGGAATGTGGAATTTATTTTGCAGGGTCGGACACTATCCTCGTATTCGACTTCTTCTGTCATGTATTCGGAGAAGGAACTCGCCTTGCAATGCCGAAGACAGTACTGCGCGCCGGACTCATCGTCATTGAAGCCTAGTTCAGGGGATACTGTGGGAGTCTTGGATTAGGGAGTCTCCGAACAGCCGGACTATCTCCATTGGCCGGGCTGTTAGACTATGAAGATACAAGATTGAAGACTTCGTCTCGTGTCCGGATGGGACTCTACTTGGCGTGGAAGGCAAGCTAGGCAATACGTATATGGATATCTCCTCCTTTGTAACCGACCTTGTGTAACCCTAACCCTCTCCAGTGTCTATATAAACCGAAGGGTTTTAGTCCGTAGGACAACAATCACAACATACAATCATACCATAGGCTAGCTTCTAGGGTTTAGCCTCTCTGATCTCGTGGTAGATCCACTCTTGTAACACCCATATCTTCAATATTAATCAAGCAGGACGTAGGGTTTTACCTCCATCAAGAGGGCCCGAACCTGGGTAAAACTTCGTGTCCCTTTCCTCCTGTTACCATCTGGCCTAGACGCACAGTTCGGGACCCCCTACCCGAGATCCGCCGGTTTTGACACCGACACCCACCGATTGATGTTAATGCAAGGAGTAGGGATTGCCATGCAATGGATGCACTAGAGCTATAAATGTATGAAAGATCAGCGAAAGAAACTAGTGGGTGTGCATCCAACTTGCTTGCTCATGAAGACCTAGGGCACTTGAGGAGGCCCATTGTTGGAATATACAAGCCAAGTTCTATAATGAAAAATTCCCACTAGTATATGAAAGTGATAACATGAGATACTCTCTACTATGAAGATCATGGTGCTACTTTGAAGCACAAGTGTGGTAAAAAGGATAGTAACATTGTCCCTTCTCTCTTTTTCTCTCATTTTTTTGGGGCCTTCTCTTTTTTTATGGCCTTTCTCTTTTTTTGGGGCCTTCTTTTTTATGGCCTTTCTCTTTTTTTTAATACCTCACTTGGGACAATGCTCTAATAATGATGATCATCACACTTATATTTATTTACAACTCAATTATTACAACTCGATACTAGAACAAAGATGACTATATGAATGCCTCCAGCGGTGTACCGGGATATGCAATGAACCAAGAGTGACATGTATGAAAGAATTATGAATGGTGGCTTTGCCAGAAATACTATGTCAACTACATGATCATGCTAAGCAATATGACAATGATGAATGTGTCATGATGAACGGAATGATGGAAAGTTGCATGGCAATATATCTCGGAATGGCTATGGAAATGCCATAATAGGTAGGTATGGTGGCTGTTTTGAGGAAGATATAAGGAGGTTTATGTGGGAAAGAGCGTATCATATCACGGGGTTTGGATGCACCGGCGAAGTTTGCACCAACTCTCAATGTGAGAAAGGGCAATGCACGGTACCGAAGAGGCTAGCAAGGATGGAAGGGTGAGAGTGCGTATAATCCATGGACTCAACATTAGTCATAAAGAACTCACATACTTATTGCAAAAATCTACAAGTCATCAAAAACCTCGGTACTACACGCATGCTCCTAGGGGGATAGATTGGTAGGAAAAGACCATCGCTCGTCCCCGACCGCCACTCATAAGGAAGACAATCAAATAACACCTCATGTTTCAAATTTGTTGCATAACGTTTACCATACGTGCATGCTACGGGACTTGCAAACTTCAACACAAGTATTTCTCAATTTCACAACTACTCAACTAGCATGACTTTGATATTATTGCCTCCATATCTCAAAACAATCGTCAAGCATCAAACTTTTCTTAGTAATCAACATACTCATACGAAAGTTTTATTATTAATCTTGCATACCAAGCATATTACGATTTTAAGCAAATTACCATGCTATTAAGACTCTCAAAATAATCTAAGTGAAGCATGAGAGATTGATAGTTTCTATAAAACAAATCCACCACCGTGCTCTAAAAGATATAAGTGAAGCACTAGAGCAAAATTATAAAGCTCAAAAGATATAAGTGAAGCACATAGAGTATTCTATCAAATTCCAAATCATGAATGGCTCTCTCAAAAGGTGTGTACAGCAAGGATGAGTGTGGTAGACTAACAAGCAAAGACTCAAATCATAAAAGACGCTCCAAGCAAAACACATATCATGTGGTGAATAAAAATATAGCTCCAAGTAAAGTTACCGATAGAAGTAGACGAAAGAGGGGATGCCTTCCGGGGCATCCCCAAGCTTTGGCTTTTAGGTGTCCTTATATTATCTTGGGGGTGCTATGGGCATCCCCAAGCTTAGGCTCTTGCCACTCCTCGTTCCATAATCCATCAAATCTTTACCCAAAACATGAAAACTTCACAACACAAAACTTAAAGTAGAAAACTCATGAGCTCCATTAGCGAAAGAAAACAAAAGACCACTTCAAGGTACTGTAATGAACTCATTCTTTATTTATATTGGTGTTATACCTACTGTATTCCAACTTCTCTATGGATTATAAACTATTTTACTAGCCATAGATTCATCAAAATAAGCAAACAACACAGGAAAAACAGAATCTGTCAAAAACAAAACAGTCTGTAGTAATCTGTAGCTATCGCAAGATCTGGAACCCCAAAAATTCTAAAATAAATTTATGGACGTGAAGAATTTATCTATTAATCATCTTCAAAAAGAATTAACTAAATATCACTTTCCAAATAAAAATGACAGCAGTTCTCGTGAGCGCTAAAGTTTCTATTTTTTACAGCAAGTTCAACAAGACTTTCCCCAAGTCTTCCCAACGGTTCTACTTGGCACAAACACTAATTAAACACAAAAACACAACCAAAACAGAGGCTAAATAATTTATTTATTACTAAACAGGAGCAAAAAGCAAGGAATAAAAATAAAATTGGGTTGCCTCCCAACAAGCGCTATCGTTTAACACCCCTAGCTAGGCATAACAAGCAAGAATAGATCTAAGTATTGCCATCTTTGGTAGGCAATTCTTCAATGAGGCATCTACCTCCCTAAGGAATTTTTTTCTTTCTAGTGATTATCAAACTCTTAGGCACAAGATCAAAAATTTCATTTGTAGCAATTGGTTCCTTAATGATAGCAAAAAGATTGGGATGAATACTTATAGATTTAAGATCAACAGTTTCCTTACTAGATGATTCACCCTTATTTTTAGGAACATACATAAGCTTGGCAATTTTAGTAGGAGGACTTGGAGTATTATTTACGGAATAAAAAGCAGTTCCCAAGTTCATAATGATACCCTCAAGTTTATCGATTCTAGTAGAATCTAAGTTTATTTTCTCATTAACTATGGGTTCCTTTTCCTTAATATTTTTCAAAGTCATTCCTACCTTAGATCCGTATTGGGTAATTTGATTATGGATCTTTTTATCTAGATTTTCAATTAATTCAATAGTAGCAACTTTATTTTCAATAATTTCAAGTCTTTGCATGACATGCTCCAAAGTTAACATAGTTCCATTAACCTAAAGAGGTGGTGAGCCAAATAAATCTAACATAGAATTATAAGAATCAAAAGTATGGCTACCCAAGAAATTCCCTCTGGTAATGGTATCAAGGATATATCTATACCAAGGATTAGCACCTACATAAAAATTGCGGAGAAGAACTGAAGTAGATTGCTTCCTGGTAGATCTATTTTGAGCGTTGCAAATTCTATACCAAGCATCTTTTAGATTTTCTCCCTCCCTTTGTTTAATTTAGAACTTCATTCTCGGGAGACAACGGAGAAGATATGAGACTAGCCATGACGACAAGCAAACAAACTAACACACGAGCAAACAAAAAGGCAAACGGAGAAAGAGAGGGAGGATAGAGAGAGAGGGCCAATAAAACGGCAAGGGTGAAGTGGGGGAGAGGAAAACGAGAGGCAAATAGCAAATAATGTAATGTGGGAGATAGGGATTGTGATGGGTACTTGGTATGTTGACTTTTTTGCGCAGACTCCCCGGCAACGGCGCCAGAAATTCTTCTTGCTACCTCTTGAGCACTGCGTTGGATTTCCCCGAAGAGGAAGGGATGATGCAGCAAAGTAGCATAAGTATTTCCCTCAGTTTTTGAGAACCAAGGTATCAATCCAGTAGGAGGCTACGCTCGAGTCCCTCGTACCTACACAAAAACAATAGCTCAATGCAACCAACGCGCTTAGGGGTTGTCAATCCCTTCACGGTCACTTACGAAAGTGAGATCTGATAGAGATGATAAATAATATTTTTGGTATTTTTGGTATAGAGATGCAAAGTAAAAAGTAAAAGCAAAGTAAAATCAAAGCAATAATAAAGTGATGGAGATTGATATAATGAGAAAGAGACCCGGGGCCATAGGTTTCACTAGTGGCTTCTCTCAAGAGCATAAGTATTCTACGGTGGGTGAACAAATTACTGTTGAGGAATTGACAGAATTGAGCATAGTTATGAGAATATCTAGGTATGATCATGTATATAGGCATCACGTCCGAGACAAGTAGACCGAAACGATTCTGCATCTACTACTATTACTCCACTCATCGACCGCTATCCAGCATGCATCTAGAGTATTAAGTTAAAAACAGAGTAACGCCTTAAGCAAGATGACATGATGTAGAGGGATAGTTTCATGCAATATGATAAAAAACCCATCTTGTTATCCTCGATGGCAACAATACAATATGTGCCTTGCTGCCCCTTCTGTCACTGGGAAAGGACACTGCAAGATCGAACCCAAAGCTAAGCACTTCTCCCATGGCAAGAACAACCAATCTAGTAGGCCAAACCAAATTATTAATTCGAAGAGACTTGCAAAGATAACCAATCATACATAAAAGAATTCAGAGAAGATTCAAATATTATTCATAGATAGACTTGATCATAAACCCACAATTCATCGGTCTCAACATACACGCCGCAAAAAGAAGATTACATGGAATAGATCTCCACGAGAGAGGGGGAGAACATTATATTGAGATCCAAAAAGAGAGAAGAAGCCATCTAGCTACTAGCTATGGACCCCTAGATCTGAAGTAAACTACTCACAATTCATCGGAGGGGCTTGGATGATGATGTAGAAGCCCTCCGTGATCGATGCCCCCTCCGGCGGAGCTCCGGAACAGGGCCCAAGATGGGATCTCGTGGATACAGAAAGTTGCGGCAGTGGAATTAGGTTTTTGGCTCCGTCCCCGATCATTTGGGGGTACATGGATATATATAGGAGGAAGAAGTACATCGGTGGACCTTTGAGGGGCCCACGAGGGTGGAGGGCGCGCCCTCCACCCTCGTGGCCGCCTTGTGGATTTCTTGACGGAGGGTCCAAGTCTCCTGGATCTTATCTGACGAGAAAATCACGTTTCCGATGGTTTCATTCCGTTTGGACTCCGTTTGATATTCCTTTTCTTTGAAACCCTAAAACATGCAAAAAACAGCAATTCTGGGCTGGGCCTCCGGTTAATAGGTTAGTCCCAAAAATAAAATAAAAGTGGAAAATAAAGCCCAATAATGTCTAAAACAGTAGATAATATAGCATGGAGCAATCAAAAATTATAGATACGTTGGAGACGTATCACGGGCCGGCCTGAAGACCGACAACACTGAGATCCACTGAACCTTCCGGCCTAAATTACAGCATACCGACCAAAGAATAAACCTAGACTATACAACAAAGAAATTACGGTATATTACATCCACTGGGAATCAAAGTTCGCTACCGGTGATAATAAAGCGCAACATGACCGCGGATTACATACACTGGGCATCAAAGGTCGCCACCAGTGCATATAAACGCGCCGACAAAAGAATATACAAAATTGAGAGCACTTCAGAAGGCAATAGACCTAGGAAGCTCGGGCCCCGCAAGCAGCCGAACAAGCTGATGAGACCTCAGTTGTGTCAACGATAGATGCTTCATCCCTAGCTGTATGGCACCATAGTGCGCAACGCAGTCCCCTGACATCTTCATTACATCTTTGACTTCGAGTCAGAGCTGAGCTGAAGCAAGCCTTTCCGCTTTAAGTTGAGACTAAAAAAGTCGAACTGGTTGAGGCAGCGACTGCACAGAGGTTGCCTCACACCTGCTGGTGAGTAGCTTCAACTCACTGTCTTCATCAAGACAGGACCTTGGGGTCATCTCGCTATCTTCAAGATGGTTTGGCTCACTATATTTCCTAAAGTTCTGCCTGGCATAAGAGATACGACTCTGAAAAAGAAACAAGGAGACACGTAACATGTTTCACAATTATATAAGCAAATAAATGGAACTGTTCTGCATAAGGAACATGTTTTTACAACTAAAATTTAAAACTGGTAGTTGTTGCAAACATCCTATCAGATATAAACAGCAGTGGAGGAAATCATGGCTATCCAAATCTATACTAGAACAATGTTTGAAGGCTTGAGAAGGATGAACTTACATTACATGTTAACACGGGTTGGACAAAGCCCATCTCCATGTTGATGGAAAGATAATTCAATAAATTCCCCAAAGAAAATTCTTTATAAGCGTTGCCATTATTCTACATTTTGCAAAGAGTAAATATAGATCAAATAATATTGGAAGAAATAGAGGATAATGAAGCTCAGGTGCAGACTGATGATACATAATCAAATAGCAATTAATTAAGTACAGCGTTATAAGGAAAAAGGTACTGATAAGAGGAATGCAGACATCAACTTGTGCAGTGGCATTGGCTTTATTCGACATTTTGGTAAGAGTAAATGTAGATATGATAATTTGGAGAAAGTGGAGGGCAGGGCAGATAAGATGCAGAGTAATTCTAGTACAGTAATACCACCACTGTCCGTTATTAGTTGTCGCTCAAATGGATGTATCTAGCACTATTAAGTTCTAAATACATCCAATTGATCAACAATTAATTCGATACAGAGGGAGTACATGACAACATGTACTTACATGAGCAATCCAAAACTTCATAACCATTGTGTTAATTCTACATTTATCTAAGAGTAAATATAGATCTTATAATTTCAAGCAAAGGGAGGATAAAGAAGCGAACATTTATAGTGATGCTACATAATCAAACAGCAATGAGTGTAAGTATGCTGACAAAAGGCAAGGGGTACTGACAAGAGCAATGCAGAGCCCAGTATTGTCGTGAGATCCTATGATCCTTTGAGCAAGGAGATTCATCTAAAATTAGTTTTCATACAAGATAGAAGGTAAGGCACATGCAGAAATTTAGGAGTTCAAATTTTGAATTGATATTATAGACAGTACCTGACGCTGGGCTGTCAGCAGTTCTAATAGGGGTTTGGCCACTGGAGTAGGGATAAAGTCTGTTACAGTTGGGCCTGTGTTTTCTGTGGCTGCTGATCTATCTGATTTAAAAGGTACCACTACATTTTCCAAATACCTAGTTTGTACTCCTTAAGGATCTGCAGTCACCCTCTTCCTTTTGGACATCTATTACGAAAGAACAACATTTGACTGGAAAAACATAGTATGACGACACATGGAATAGGTACAGAAAATGGATAGGTATGGCATATACTCATATATGATGCTTAAACTAAGCTGATGGTGTAACAAAGTAGAAGTAATGCAAGAGGCCAGATGTAAAATATGTGCGACCAATACAACCTTGCCAAGTTAGAGCATGCATCTTTATGGGTGAATAAGATAGGCCATCCTCCACCATGCCAAGTTTGTTAGCCGGTGGATTGTTCCGCAATATTCCTCTCGTGCGCCCATTCTCATATTCATTTTGATAATGTTCAATACCTGACATGCATGAAAACATAAAAACAAGTGAGATTATATTTGTAATGCAAAAGTGATTTTAATCTAATACTTCCTCCCTGTAAACCCCTTTGTGCTATCTCTGCAATTCTTCTAAGAGGTGACATGCATGCTGTAATTTGGTGTGTGCATTAATATAATGTGGCGTACTACTCAAAATATGAGAGCTCCAGAAGTGATGATACTTCGCAGATGACAACTTCAACATATAGTAAAGAAGAACAAGTCGACCTGACCTGACAGATTCAAAATATACTAAGGGAGAATAACTCGACCTGACCAGTCAACCGCAAGAGAAGAGGATCATCTTAAACAAGAGTAGAAGAGCAAGCAGATTGAAGATATTACAAGTCTTTCTATACAATGTCGGTTGGCCACCCATGATGAACCAGAGCGCACAAAGAAATACTATTCCTTCTGGTCTCTCCATATGTGGCTCACATGCATTTCGAAACTAAAGTAGGAACATTTAGCTGACCAATTAAACATCTCTCAGTTTTACTAATATCAGCATAATATCATATTTGAATTTGTACAACTAAGCTTGTTTAGCTCGATGGGTGGAGCAGTGCTATTATGACACGAACCACGTAGGCTGATCATGGTCATCATAAAATGGGGAAACCGTAAGCATGATGAGTGTAGTGTTGACCGTGGCAGTGGGATGGAAGATCTGAAGCTGCAAACCGCGCAAAGGGTAGTTAGCAACCGATATTTGCTTTGAAATAACAACTAAGATTTGGTATGGACAAGAAAGTACAATCAACAAGTGAAAAAAATGTTACCGCAAGGAAGTGAAAAAAACGTTACCGCCGCTAACAGCTTGGACCCACCAGCTATATCTTCGCACACAAGGAAGTGCCTCCTTATTACGCACAAAAAATGAATACTCCCCCTGCTAGCTGGGACCAAGTATAGTTGCAAGCTAACTTGTGGGCCTACTAAGTTGACGAGGACGGAGGGCTTTGTCAACTTAGTCAATATGCATGTTTCTAACTCCAGTGACCGTACGATGTCCATCCAACGGCCATAGTGCTTTTTCAACCTCTGGTCTTCTTGCTCCAGCCGCCCAAACCAGCGTCGGTCATGCCTCATGCTCCTACCTCCTGTGGCCGGCTGTGATGCGGCGGAGGCCTCACCGCCCCCTACTACTCCCACCGCTGGCCAGGCCATCCCTCTACTCACCCACACCCCCTGTTATTCTGCAGCGACGACAGCCTCACACCGCAACGAACCAGTGAACCCTCATACTCCTCTACGCGTGGGAATCCACTGTCGCGTCTTCCCCGGCTCCGCGTCGTCCCCTTCCTAGTCCTCGCTGTCGTCCACCGCCCTGGTGCTCTCGGCGCGGCGTGGTCAACGTGGTCAAGGAACGGCTTCCATCAAACGTGGACTGTACGTGGTGAGGCTGACAGCTGGGTCCACGGCCGCAGCAAGGAAGTGCCTCCTTATTACATGCAAAATAATTATTCCTCCACCTGATAGCGGGGACCCACCGGACGGGCCACCGTATTTCGTGAAAAAAACATTCCCCCCTGACTACTGGGACCCACCAGCTACATCTTCGCAAGCAAGGAAGTGCATCCGGGGAAAAAAATTATTCGCCCCCCTAACTGCTGGGACCCACCAGCTACATCTTCGCACGCAAGGAAGTGCCTGACAGTCGGGACCCACCTGGTCGAAGCGTACGTAGCATTGTCATTCTGGTCACGAACGTGTACGTATATAGTGGTCGATGTTGAGGCGTGCATGTGTCATAGTAGAGGCGGCATGTAGCATGTACACGTACATACAGCGACCAGTATGCAAGAAAGAAAATACGTCCACGTACGTACATACGGGCAAGGTCTCGAAGGCCTACTTGCACATACGTACGACCAGGGCTCGTGTACATGGTTGGGTTGGAATGGAGAAACTGCGTCGTCGTCGTGTTCATGGGGAGCCAACCGGCTGGGTCGGAACGGAATGCGTCGTCGTCTTCATCGGGAGGGCTTGGATGGAACAACCGATGGAAACGAGTCCTGGCGTACCATAGAACGGAGGAAACGGCCTTGTGTTCGACCAGCCACGGTCGAAACGGGATCCTGTTCATCGGGAGGGGTCTGGCGTACCGCAAAACGGAGGAAACGGACCTCCTATGGAAGAAACGGGGGTCATGTTGATCGGGAGGGGTGTGGCGTACCGCAAAACAGAGAAAACGGACTTGTGTTGGAGCGCTATGGTCGAAATGGGGGTCCTGTTCCTCGGGAGGGGTGTGGCGTACCACAAAATGGGACTCCACTGGATACTATTCATCTCCACCGTCGACCCCCTCCAGCCTCCACGGGCTACTGTTTATCCACCGTCGACCTCCTCCAGCCTCCACCTGCGATTGTTCATCCATGGGCTCCTGTTCATCCAGCCTCCACCACGCGCTACTCCACCGGCTACTGTTCAACTAGCCCTCTCCACGGGCTCCTGTTCCACCACCCCTCCACGGGCTACTTTTCATCCAGCCCTCCACCGTCTACTGTTCATCCAGCCCTCCACGGGGTGGTCCTGTTCATCCTGCCCTCCACGGGGTCCTGTTCATCTATTCCCAACCGGCTCGATCGATCGGGGTCCTGTTTATCCAGAGGCAACACCACGGGTCTTGTTCATCCACCCCCATCAGGAACTGTTCATCCAAACCCCCCAGCAACACTCACTGTTCATCCAGAGGCGGCATCGATCGGCTTTAGTTAGCAGCAGTAGTGAAGGAATCACTCGATCCGGTTCAGTTAACAGCCATCGATCGATCGCTCGGGTTCAGTAACGCGTAGCCTGCAGTGCAATCGCTCGGGTTCAGTTAGAGCCCAACGCCTCGCTTGGGTTCCGTTAGAGCCCAACGCCTTGCACCCACGCGCGTGCATGTATGAGAGAAACGCGCTTCGCTCGGCCCCGACCACCCACCGTAACCGGGAACACCCCGATATTTTCCTCGCCCTCGCTTCTACCACTGTTTTTTCCGTCATGGACGGCCCAAAGAATGTCATGCAGCTGTGTCTCTGGCCCGCCCAGGACGAAAAGTCCATTTTATGTCATGATTTTTTGTCATAGAAGTAGGACCCCACCACATCTATGATGATACCATGTTTGTCACAATTATTGTCATAGAAGTGTCATAAGTATGACAAAAAAATTTCGTTCGGCCCAAAATGTCACGGATGTGTCTTTTTTAGTGCAAATGCCAAGTAATGTAATGCGAGGGATAAGAGTTTGTGATGGGTACTTGGTATGTCTTGACTTGTGCTTAGACTCCCCGGCAACGGCGCTAGAAATCCTTCTTGCTACCTCTTGAGCACTGCGTTGGTTTTCCCTTGAAGAGGAAAGGGTGATGCAGCAAAGTAGCGTAAGTATTTCCCTCAGTTTTTGAGAACCAAGGTATCAATCCAGTAGGAGGCCACACGCAAGTCCCTTGTACCTACACAAACAAGTAAGAACCTCGCAACCAACGCGATAAAGGGGTTGTCAATCCCTTCACTGTCACTTACGAGAGTGAGATCTGATAGAGATGATAACATAATATTTCTGGTATTTTTATGATAAAGATTAAAAGTAAAGATCGCAAAATAAACGGTGCCAGAAATAACTTGTTGACGGGAGATTAATATAATAGAGAATAGACCCGGGGGCCATAGGTTTCACTAGTGGCTTCTCCCAAGATAGCATAAGTATTACGGTGGGTGAACAAATTACTGTCGAGCAATTGATAGAAAAGTGAATAATTATGAGAATATCTAGGCATGATCATGTATATAGGCATCACATCCGTGACAAGTAGACCGACTCCTGCCTACATCTACTACTATTCCTCCACATCGACCGCTATCCAGCATGCATCTAGAGTATCAAGTTCATAAGAACAGAGTAATGCATTAGGTAAGATGACATGATGTAGAGGGATAAACTCAATCAATATGATATAAACCCCACCTTTTTATCCTCGATGGCAACAATACAATACGTGTCATTTCCCATTTTGTCATTGGGATCGAACAACGCAAGATTGAACCCAAAGCTAAGCACTTCTCCCATTGCAAGAAAGATCAATCTAGTAGGCCAAACCAAACTGATAATTCGAAGAGACTTGCAAAGATAACCAATCATACATAAAAGATTTCAGAGAAGAATCAAATATTGTTCATAGATAATCTTGATCATAAACCCACAATTCATCGGATCTTGACAAACACACTGCAAAAAGAGTTACATCAAATAGATCTCCAAGAAGATTGAGGAGAACTTTGTATTGAGATTCAAAGAGAGGTAAGAAGCCATCTAGCTAATAACTATGGACCCGAAGGTCTGAAGTAAACTACTCACACATCATCGGAGGGGCCATGGAGTTGATGTAGAGGCCCTCCGTGATCGATGCCTGATAACCCGCAAGTATAGGGGATCGCAATAGTTTTCGAGGGTAAAGTATTCAACCCAAATTTATTGATTCGACACAAGGGGAGCCAAAGAATACTCTCAAGTATTAGCAGTTGAGTTGTCAATTCAACCACACCTGGAAACTTAATATCTGCAGCAAAGTATTTAGTAGCAAAGTAATATGATAATAGTGGTAACGGTAACAAAAGGTAACGGTAGTAAAAGCAATGTTTTTGGTATTTTGTAGTGATGATAGCAATAGCAATGGGAAAGTAAATAAGCGAAGAACAATATGTGGAAAGCTCGTAGGCAATGGATCGGTGATGGAGAATTATGCCAGATGCGGTTCATCATGTAACAGTCATAACCTAGGGTGACACAGAACTAGCTCCAGTTCATTGATATAATGTAGGAATGTGTTCCGAACATAGTCATACGTGCTTATGGAAAAGAACTTGCATGACATCTTTTGTCCTACCCTCCCGTGGCAACGGGGTCCTTACGGAAACTAAGGGTTAAGGCCTCCTTTTAATAGAGAACCGGAACAAACCATTAACACATAGTGAATACATGAACTCCTCAAACTACGGTCATCACCGGTAAGTATCCCGATTATTGTCACTTCGGGGTTAACGGATCATAACACATAATAGATGACTATAGACTTGCAAGATAGGATCAAGAACACTCATATATTGATGAAAACATAATAGGTTCAGATCTGAAATCATGGCACTCGGGCCCTAGTGACAAGCATTAAGCATAGCAAAGTCATAGCAACATCAATCTCAGAACATAGTGGACACTAGGGATCAAAACCTAACAAAACTAACTCGATTACTTGATAGATCCCATCCAACCCATCACCGTCCAACAAGCCTATGATGGAATTACTCACGCATGGCGGTGAGCATCCTGAAATTGGTGATGGAGGATGGTTGATGATGACGATGGCGACGGATTCCCCTCTCCGGAGCCCTGAACGGATTCCAGATCTGCCCTCCCGAGAGGTTTTAGGGCTTGGCGGCGGCTCCATATCGTAAAACGCGATGATTTCTTCTCCCAGATTTTTTTCTCCCCGAAACACAATATATGGAGTTGGAGTCAGAGAGGCAACAGGGGGCCCACGAGGTAGGGGGCGCGCCCTAGGGGGGCAGGCACGCCCCCACCCTCGTGGAGAGGTGGTGGGCCCCCTGGCCTTCATCTTTTGCAGGTATTTTTCTTATTTTCTGAAAAGTGGCTCCGTGAAGTTTCAGGTCATTCCGAGAACGTTTGTTTCTGCACATAAATAACACCATGGTAATTCTGCTAAAAACAGCTTCAGTCCAGGTTAGTTCCATTCAAATCATGGAAGTTAGAGTCCAAAACAAGGGCAAAAGTGTTTAGAAAAGTAGATACGATGGAGACGTATCAACTCCCCCAAGCTTAAACATTTGCTTGTCCTCAAGCAATTCAGTTGATAAACTGAAAGTGATAAAGAAAAACTTTTACAAACTCTGTTTGCTCTTGTTGTTGTAAATATGTAAAGCGAACATTCATGTTTTCACCAAAGATTATAACTAACCACATTCACAATAACGCATAGGTCTGAAGTTTACTGATATGAATGGCATAATCAACTAGCGAGCAATAATAATAAATCTCAGATGACAACACTTTCTCAAAACAATCATAATATGATATAACAAGATGGTATCTCGCTAGCCCTTTCTGAGACCGCAAAACATAAATGCATAGCACCTTTAAAGACCAAGGACTGACTAGACATTGTAATTCATGGTAAAAGAGATCCAGTCAAGTCACACTCAATTTAAACTAAAAGTAATGAACGCAAATGACAGCGGTGCTCTCCAACTGGTGCTTTTTAATAAGAGGATGATGACTCGGCATAAAAGTAAATAGATAGGCCCTTCGCAGAGGGAAGCAGGGATTTGTAGAGGTGCCAGAGCTCGGTTTTGAAACAGAGGTGAATAATATTTTGAGCGGTATACTTTCATTGTCAACATAACAACCAAGAGATGGCAATATCTTCCATGCTGCACACATTATAGGCGGTTCCCAAACAGAATGGTAAAGTTTATACTCCACCTTCCACCAACAAGCATCAATCCATGGCTTTCTAGAAACAACGAGTGCCTCCAACTAACAAGAGTCCCAGGGGGAGTTTTGTTTGCAATTATTTTGATTTAGTGTGCGTAAAGCATGGGACTGGGCATCCCGGTGACCAGCCATTTATCTCGTGAGTGAGCAGCAGAGTCCACTCCTCTTGAGAATAACCCGCCTAACATGGAAGATACAGACAGCCCTAGTTGATACATGAGCTATTCGAGCATACAAAATAGGATATTTATTTGAAGGTCTAGAGTTTGGCACATACAAACTTACTTGGAACGACAGGTAGATACTGTATATAGGTAGGTATAGTGGACTCATGTGGAATAACTTTGGGGTTTAAGGAGTTTGGATGCACAAGCAGTATTCCCGCTTAGTACAGGTGAAGGCTAGCAAAAGACTGGGAAGCGACTAGCTAGAGAGCGACAACAGTCATGAACATGCATTAAAATTAATCAACATCGAATGCAAGCATGAGTAGGATATAATCCACCATGAACATAAATATCGTGAAGGCTATGTTGATTTTATTTCAACTACATGCGTGAACATGCGCCAAGTCAAGTCACTTAAATCATTCAAAGGAGGATACCACCCTATCATACCACATCATAACTATCTCAATAGCATGTTGGCATGCAAGGTAAACCATTATAATTCATAGCTAATCAAGCATGGCATAAGAAACTATGATCTCTAGTTGTCATTGCAAACATGTTTATTCATAATAGGCTGAATCAGGAATGATGAACTAATCATATTTACAAAAACAAAAGAGGTCGAGTTCATACCAGCTTTTCTCATCTCAGCCAGTCCATCATATGACATCATAATTGCCTTTCACTTGCATGATCGAATGATGTAAATAATAATAATAGTGCACGTGCATTGGACTAAGCTGGAATCTGCAGTCATTCAATAAACAGGAGAAGACAAGGCAATATGGGCTCTTTTGTCAGATAAACAATAATGCATATAAGAGCCACTTCAACAATTTAATCATGGTCTTCTCCTATCGACCCCCAAAGGAAAGAAAAGAAATAAAACTATTTACACGGGAAAGCTCCCAACAAGTAAAAGAAGAATAGGAAATCTTTTGGGGTTTTCTTTTTAATTAATACTACAAGCATGGAAATTAAACTGATTAAAAGCTACAACTAATTTTTTTGGTTTTTCTTAAGGTTTATTAAACACACAAGAAGAAAGCATAAAAAGGAAAATAAACTAGCATGGATGATACAATGAAAAAGTATGAGCACTGACATCTAGCAATGAGTGTGTGAATATAAATGTAATGTCGGTGGGAAATACGTACTCCCCCAAGCTTAGGCTTTTGGCCTAAGTTGGTCTATGGCCATGGCTGGCCTGGCGGATATCCATAATAGTAGCTGGGGCTGTACTGCGATGCAGCAGCTATCGCCTGCTGAGCTGCAGCGTGGCGATGAGCAGCCTCCTCTCTCCTCTCGTACTCATCTGCCTCCTCTATGGTAATAGTATATCTTCCTCTTGCCTGATAATAAAAGAAGGCGGGAGCAGGGAGAGTAATATGGACAGCACGACGTCTGTCAAAGATTAGTCGATACTGGAGAGGTGATTCGTTCCTCTCAACAAACTAGTGGTGAACCATAGCATTAAAATCTAGATAAGCAGGAGGTAATTCAATATCATCTTCGCGTATGGCTACACTAAGAAAATTAGCTATGCGGGTTGCATAAATCCCACCGAAGAAATCTCCATTAAATCTATTAAGATGCAACCTACGTGCAACAATGGCTCCCAAATTATAAGATTTGTCTCCTAACACAGCACTCCTAAGAATACTGAGGTCAGGGACACACATGTGACATGCTTCATCTTTACCATTTATGCATCTACCTATGAAGAGAGCAAAATAATGTATAGTAGGAAAGTGAATGCTCCCTATGTAGCTTGTGTAATATCTCTAGATTCTCCCACAGTTATGCTAGCAAGAAAATCTCTAAATTCAGATTTGCGAAGATCCCTTATACTACCACATTGTGGAAGTTTGCATGCAGTGGTAAAATCCTATAAGTCCACAGTGTAAGAATTATCATAAAGATCAAACAGGACAGTTGGAGAATTACGTGAAGTTGAAAATTCAAAACCTCCTCACAAAGGTACTGGTGAGGTTATGATACTGGCTGCACTTCTCTTCCTCGAAGCTCACGAGATCAGCGTTACGCAAATATGCATTGAATTCTTCCTTAATTCCCGCTCGATCCATAAAGTTCTCAGAAGTCCATTCACAAGGACGCACTAGAGTGTCTCTTGGTGGCTCATCATCAGCATCACGCATTGCAAGCCTGGGTCCTTGCTTCCTTGAAGAACCACCTTGGAACATTTTCCTAAGCATATTTCTTCCTCCGAAAAATTCTGAAATTTTTTAGTTACTTCAAAATAAAAGTAAACCAAACTCAATAATATTGATAGCAACTACTCCTACAAGTGCCTAGGGCCTATATCATGCATCAAAACTACTTTTGACCATATAAATTCGACATGCAAGCTCAAGAACAGGGTCACCTAAGCAGCAAAAATTTGCAATGAATAAAGCACTAGAACAAAAACTAATTGGACCAATGGAGGAGTCACATACCAAGGAACAATCTCCCCAAGCAGTTTTGTGAGAGGTGCTTTGAGCAAGGAGATCGAAAATGGCAGCAAAGTGAGCTAGAACTCGTGCTTGAGCTGGATATTCGTGTTTGTGGGAGGAAAAGAAGTGTGTGGGTGAAAGGATAAGCGGAGGAGGGCCACCGTGGGCCCATGAGGCAGGGGGTGCGCCTAGGGGGTAGGGCGCGCCCTCCACCCTCGTGGGCAGGTGGTTGACCCCCCTGCTGTGTTCTTAGTGCCAAATATTCTCAAATATTCTAGAAAAAAATCATATTTAAATTTCAGGGCATTTGGAGAGCTTTTATTTTCGAGGTATTTTTATATTGCATGGATAATCAGATAACAGACAGAAAAATATTTGTTTTTATTTTATTTAATATAAATAACAGAAAGTAAAAGTGGCGTACAAAAGGTTGTGCCTTCTAGTTTCATCCATCTCATGATCATCAAAAGGAATCCACTAACAAGGTTGATCAAGTCTTGTCAACGAACTCATTCCGAATAACATGGAACCAGAGAAATTTCGAATAACACTATGTTACCTCAACGTGGATATGCACCTCCCCAATAATAAGAATATCATATTTCTTCGTGACAGTAGGAAGAGGAAATTCAAAACCTCCAAATATAATCGATGGAATTTTTCCAATAGAGTTGATACTATGAACTTGAGGTTGTTTCCTCGGAAAGTGTACTGTATGCTCATTACCATTAACATGAAAAGTGACATTGCCTTTAGTGCAATCAATAATAGCCACTGCAGTATTCAAAAAGAGTCTTCCAAGAATAATAGACATACTATCATCCTCGGGAATATCAAGAATAACAAAGTCCGTTAAAATAGTAACGTTTGCAACTACAACAGGCACATCCTCACAAATACCGACAGGTATAGCAGTTGATTTATCAGCCATTTGCAAAGATATTTCAGTAGGTGTCAACTTATTGAAATCAAGTCTACGATATAAAGAGAGAGGCATAAGACTAACACCGGCTCCAAGATCACATAAAGCAGTTTTAACATAGTTTATTTTAATAGAGCATGGTATAGTGGGTACTCCTGGATCTCCAAGTTTCTTTGGTATTCCACCCTTAAAATTATAATTAGCAAGCATGGTGGCAATTTCAGATTCCGGTATCTTTCTTTTATTTGTAATAATATCTTTCATGTACTTAGCATAAGGATTTGTTTTGAGCATATCAGTTAATCGCATACGCAAAAAGATAGGTCTAATCATTTCAGCAAAGCGCTCAAAATCCTCATCATCCTTTTTGTTGGATGGTTTGGGAGGAAAAGGCATGGGTTTCTGAACCCAAGGCTCTCTTTCTTTACCATGTTTCCTAGCAACAAAATCTTTCTTATCATAATGTTGATTCTTTGATTGTGGGTTATCAAGATCAACAGCAGGTTCAATTTCTATATCATTATCATTACTAGGTTGAGCATATCATGAACATTATCATTAGCATTATTACTAGTTTCAGGTTCATTACCAGATTGAGTTTTAGCATCAGAAATAGAAATATCATTTGGATTCTCGGGTGTTTCAACAATAGGATCACTAGAAGCATGCAAAGTCCTATCATTTTTCTTTTTCTTCTTTTTAGAAGAACTAGGTACATCTATATTATTTCTCTGCGAATCTTGCTCAATTCTCTTAGGGTGGCCTTCGGGATACAAAGGTTCCTGAGTCATTCTACCAGTTCTAGTAGCCACTCTAACATCATTATCATTATCTTTACTATTCAATTCATTGAGCAAATCATTTTGGGCTTTAAGTACTTGTTCTACTTGAGTGGTAACCATAGAAGCATGTTTACTAATAAGTTTAAGTTCACCTTTGACATTAGCCATATAATCACCCAAGTGTTCAAGCATATTTGAATTGTATTTCAATTGTCTACCAAAATAAGCATTAAAGTCTTCTTGCTTAGCCATAAATTTATCAAACTCATCTAAGCATGGGCTAGCAAATTTAGTAAATGGGATTTCAGCTTTATCATAGATTTCTTTGCCTCTTGCATATCTTCGGGACTGAGAAATAGAACACCCCTCTTCTTTGGAGTTGGTTTAGGAATAGGCTCAGGAATTGGCCCCGGAGGTGTCCAATTATTTTCATTTGTCAACATATTATTCAATAGAATTTCAGCTTCATCCGGTGTTCTTTCCCTGAAAACAGAACCAGCACAACTATCCAGGTAATCTCTGAAGGCATCGATTAGTCCATTATAAAAGATATCAAGTATTTTATTTTTCTTAAGAGGATGATCAGGCAAAGCATTAAGTAATTGGAGAAGCCTCCCCCAAGCTTGTGGGAGACTCTCTTCTTCAATTTGCACAAAATTATATATATCCCTTAAAGCAGCTTGTTTCTTATGAGCAGGGAAATATTTAGCAGAGAAGTAATAAATCATATCCTGGGGACTACGCACACAACCAGGATCAAGAGAATTAAACCATATCTTAGCATCACCCTTTAATGAGAACGGAAATATTTTAAGGATATAAAAGTAACGAGTTCTCTCATCTTTAGTGAACAGGGTGGCTATATTATTCAGTTTAGTAAGATGTGCCACAATAGTTTCAGATTCATAACAATGAAAAGGATCAGATTCAACCAAAGTAATTATATCAGGATCAACAGAGAATTCATAATCCTGATCGGTAACAAAGATAGGTGAAGTAGCAAAAGCAGGGTCAGGTTTCATTCTAGCATTTAGAGATTGCTTACTCCATTTAGCTAATAATATTTTGAGTTCATTTATATTTTTGCAAGCTAAAATAGCTAAAGAAGCTTCTTGATCAAAAACATAACCCTTAGGAATAAGAAGTGATTCTTCATCATCACTTTCATCAGTATCATCAGATTCAATATTTTCAATCTCTCTAGCCCTAGCAAGTTGTTCATCAAGAAAATCCCTAAGTGGCACAGTAGTATCAGGCATAGAGGTAGTTTCATCATAAGTATCATGCATAGCAGAACTGGCATCATCAATAACATGCGACATATCAGAACGAATAGCAGAAGCAGGTGTAGGTGTCGCAAGCTTACTCATAACAGAAGGTGAATCAAGTCCAGAGCTAGATGGCAGTTCCTTACCTCCCCTCGTAGTTGAGGGATAGATCTTGGTTTTTGGATCTCTCAAGTTCTTAATAATGATAAGCAGATATATATCCCAAGTGACTCAAAGAATAGAGCTATGCTCCCCGGCAACGGCGCCAGAAAATAGTCTTGATAACCCGCAAGTATAGGGGATCGCAACAGTTTTCGAGGGTAAAGTATTCAACCCAAATTTATTGATTCGACACAAGAGGAGCCAAAGAATACTCTCAAGTATTGGCCGCTGAGTTGTCAAGTCAACCACACCTGGAAACTTAATATCTGCAGCAAAGTATTTAGTAGCAAAGTAATATGATAGTAGTGATAACGGTAACAAAAGGTAACAGTAGTAAAAGCAATGTTTTTGGTATTTTGTAGTGATGATAGCAATAGCCATGGGAAAGTAAATAATCGAAGAACAATATGTCGAAAGCTCGTAGGCAATGGATCGGTGATGGAGAATAATGCCGGATGCGGTTCATCATGTAACAGTCATAACCTAGGGTGACATAGAACTAGCTCCAATTCATTGATATAATGTAGGCATGTATTCCGAACATAGTCATATGTGCTTATGGAAAAGAACTTGCATGACATCTTTTGTACTACCCTCCCGTGGAAGCGGGGTCCTTACGGAAACTAAGGGTTAAGGCCTCCTTTTAATAGAGAACCGGAACAAAGCATTAACACATAGTGAATACATGAACTCCTCAAACTACGGTCATCACCGGTAAGTATCCCGATTATTGTCACTTCGGGGTTAACGGATCATAACACATAATAGATGACTATATACTTGCAAGATAGGATCAAGAACACTCATATATTGATGAAAACATAATAGGTTCAGATCTGAAATCATGGCACTTGGGCCCTAGTGACAAGCATTAAGCATAGCAAAGTCATAGCAACATCAATCTCAGAACATAGTGGACACTAGGGATCAAACCCTAACAAAACTAACTCGATTACATGATAGATCCCATCAAACCCATCACCGTCCAGCAAGCCTACGATGGAATTACTCACGCACGGCGGTGAGAATCATGAAATTGGTGATGGGGGATGGTTGATGATGACGATGGCGACAGATTCCCCTCTCCGGAGCCCCGAACGGACTCCAGATCAGCCCTCCCGAGAGGTTTTAGGGCTTGGCGGCGGCTCCGTATCGTAAAACGCGATGATTTCTTCTCCCTGATTTTTTCTCCCCGAAACACAATATATGGAGTTGGAGTTGGAGTCGGAGAGGCAACAGGGGGCCCACGAGGTAGGGGGAACACCTCCCACCCTCGTGGAGAGGTGGTGGGCCCCTGGCCTTCATCTTTTGCAGGTATTTTTCTTATTTTCTGAAAAGTGGCTCCGTGAAGTTTCAGGTCATTCTGAGAACGTTTGTTTCTGCACATAAATAACACCATGGTAATTCTGCTAAAAACAGCGTCAGTCCGGGTTAGTTCCATTCAAATCATGCAAGTTAGAGTCCAAAACAAGGGCAAAAGTGTTTGGAAAAGTAGATACTACAGAGACGTATCAATGCCCCCTCCGGCGGAGCGCCGGAAAAGGCCCCAAGATGGGATCTCTTCGGTACAGAAGGTTGCGGCGGTGGAAATAGGGTTTCGTGGTGCTCCTGGATGTTTTCAGGGTATATGAGTATATATAGGCGAAGGAAGTCGGTCAAGAGAGCCACGAGGGGCCCACGAGGGTGGGAGGTGCACCCAGGGGGGCAGGCGCGCCTCACCGCCTCGTGGCCTCCTTGGTTCTTTCTTGACGTCCACTCCAAGTCCTCTGGATCACGTTTGTTCCAAAAATCACTCTCCCGGAGGTTTCATTCCGTTTGGACTCCGTTTGATATTCCTTTTCTGCAAAACACTGAAATAGGCAAAAAACAGCAATTTGCACTAGGCCTTGGATTAATAGGTTAGTCCCGAAAATAATATAAAAGTGTATAATAAAGCCCATTAAACATCCACAACAGAATATATAATAGCATGGAGCAATCAAAAATTATAGATACGTTGGAGACGTATCACGGACCCAGTCCGTGTAGTTGCTCCCATCATCTTTCAATTTAGCTTTCTCTAGGAACGCATTAAAATTCAACGGAACAACAGCACGGGCCATCTATCTACAACAACATAGACATGCAAAATACTATCAGGTACTAAGTCCATGCTAAATTAAAGTTCAATTAATCATATTACTTAAGAATTCCCACTTAGATAGACATCCCTCTAATCATCTAAGTGATCCATATCAACTAAACCATGTCCGATCATCACGTGAGATGGAGTAGTTTTCAATGATGAATATCACTATGTTGATCATATCTACTATATGATTCACGCTCCACCTTTCGGTCTTAGTGTTCCGAGGCCATATCTGCATATCCTAGGCTCATCAAGTTTAACCCGAGTATTCCACATGTGCAAAACTGGCTTGCACCCGTTGTATGTGAACGTAGAGCTTATCACACCCAATCATCACGTGGTGTCTCGGCACGACGAATGGTAGCAACGGTGCATACTCAGGGAGAACCCTTGTACCTTGAAATTTAGTGAGTGATCATCTTATAATGCTACTGCCGAACTAAGCAAAATAAGATGCATAAATGATAAACATCACATGCAATCAATATAAGTGATATGATATGGCCATCATCATCTTGTGCCTTTGATCTCCATCTCCAAAGCACAATCATGATCACCATCGTCACCGGCTTGACACCTTGATCTCCATCGAAGCATCATTTTCGTCTCGCCAACTATTGCTTCTACGACTATCGCTACTGCTTAGTGATAAAGTAAAGCAATTACATGGCGATTGCATTTCATACAATAAAGCGACAACCATATGGTTCCTGCCAGTTGCCGATAACTCTGTTATAAAACATGATCATCTCATACAATAAAATTTAGCATCATGTCTTGACCATATCACATCACAACATGCCCTGCAAAAACAAGTTAGATGTCCTCTACTTTGTTGCAAGTTTTACGTGGCTGCTACGGGCTGAGCAAGAACTGTTCTTACCTACGCATCAAAAACCACAACATGGTATAGTGATTGCTTTTTTATCTTCAGAAAGAACCTTGTTCATCGAATCCGATTCAACTAAAGTTGGATAAACTGACACCCACTAGCCACCTTTGTGCGAAGCACGTCGGTAGAACCAGTCTCGCGTAAGCGTACGTGTAATGTCTGTCTGAGCCGCTTCATCCAACAATACCGCTAAATCAAGAATCAACTAATGACGGCAAGCAATATGTATATACCCACGCCCACAACTCCTTTGTGTTCTACTCGTGCATATAACATCTATGTATAGACCTCACTCTGATACCACTGTTGGGAAACGCAGTAATTTTAAAAAAATTCCTACGCACACGCAAGATCCATCTAGGTGATTCATACGTCTTCAACGTATCTATAATTTTTGTTTGTTCCATGCTATTATATTATCAACCTTGGATGTTTTATATGCATTTATATGCTATTTTATATGATTTTTGGGACTAACCTATTAACCTAGAGCCCAGTTCCAGTTTCTATTTTTTCCTTGTTTTAGAGTATCGCAGAAAAGGAAAATCAAACGGAGTCCAATTGACCTGAAACTTCACGAAACTTATTTTCGGACCAGACGAAGCCCACGGAGTATCGGAGATGGACCAGAAGAGTCCCGGGCTACCCACGAGGGTGGGGGGGCGCCCCCTGCCTCGTGGACAACCCGGAGATCCACCGACGTACTTCTTCCTCCTATATATATCCATATACCCTAAAAACTTCGGGGAGCAGAATAGATCGGGAGTTCCACCGCCAGAAGCCTCCATAGCCACCAAAAACCAATCTAGACCCGTTTCGGCACCCTGCCGGAGGGGGGAATCCCTCTCCGGTTGCCATCTTCATCATCCCGGCGCTCTCCATGACGAGGAGGGAGTAGTTCACCTCGGGGCTGAGGGTATGTACCAGTAGCTATGTGTTTGATCTCTCTCTGTCTCATGTTCTTGAGGTGATACGATCTTCATGTATCGCGAGCTTTGCTATTATAGTTGGATCTTATGATGTTTCTCCCCCTCTACTCTCTTGTAATGGATTGAGTTTTCCTTTTGAAGTTATCTTTTCGGATTGAGTCTTTAAGGATTTGAGAACACTTGATGTATGTCTTGCACGTGCTTATCTATGGTGACAATGGGATATCATGTGATCCACTTGATGTATGTTTTGGTGATCAATTTGCGGGTTCCGCCCATGAACCTATGCATAGGGGTTGGCACACGTTTTCGTCTTGACTCTCTGGTAGAAACTTTGGGGCATTCTTTGAAGTTCTTTGTGTTGGTTGAATAGATGAATCTGAGATTGTGTGATGCATATCGTATAATCATACCCACGGATACTTGAGGTGACATTGGAGTATCTAGGTGACATTATGGTTTTGGTTGATTTGTGTCTTAAGGTGTTATTCTCGTACGAACTCTATGATAGATTGAACGGAAAGAATAGCTTCATGTTATTTTACTACGGACTCTTGAATAGATCGATCAGAAAGGATAACTTTGAGGTGGTTTCGTACCCTACCATAATCTTTTCGTTTGTTCTCCGCTATTAGTGACTTTGGAGTGACTCTTTGTTGCATGTTGAGGGATAGTTATATGATCCAATTATGTTATTATTGTTGAGAGAACTTGTACTAGTGAAAGTATGAACCCTAGGCCTTGTTTCAACGCATTGCAATACCGTTTGTGCTCACATTTATCATTAGTTACCTTGCTGTTTTTATATTTTCAGATTACAAAAACCTATATCTACCATCCATATACCACTTGTATCACCATCTCTTCGCCGAACTAGTGGACCTATATAATTTACCATTGTATTGGGTGTGTTGGGGACACAAGAGACTCTTTGTTATTTGGTTGCAGTGTTGCTTGAGAGATACCATCTTGATCCTACGCCTCCTACGGATTGATAAACCTTAGGTCATCCACTTGAGGGAAATTTGCTACTGTCCTACAAACCTCTGCACTTGGAGGCCCAACAACGTCTACAAGAAGAAGGTTGTGTAGTAGACATCAGTGATGCATAGCAACGATAGGGGAGAGTGTTTTCTACGTACCCTCGTAGACCGTAAGCAGAAGCGTTATGACAACGCGGTTGATGTAGTCGTACGTCTTCACGATCCAACCGATCCTAGCACCGAAGGTACGGCACCTCCGCGATCTGCACACATTCAGCTCGACGACGTCCCACAAACTCAAGATCCAGCTGAGTGTCAGGGGAGAGCTTCGTCAGCACGACGGCATGATGACGGTGATGACGAAGTTACCGACGCAGGGCTTCACCTAAGCACTACAACGATATTACCGAGGTGGAAATCCGTGGAGGGGGGCATGATTTTTTTTTTGAAACTATGACATTTTTATAGCAAATTCGGAAACTATATGACCTAATGTGTTATTTGCAAAACTATGACCCCGTCGGCCTCTTTTAGGCCGAAGACCAACTTTTTGGTCAGCACTAGGCCGAAGTAGACTCTTCGGTCTCCTAATGGCCGAAGACAGGCATAGCTGCGCAGAAGTGCTGTTTTCGGCTTTGCTTTGGCCGAAGACCACTCTTCGGTCATCTTTTGGCCGAAGAGCGCCCGGCCGGCAATCGATGCATGCGTAGCGTACATATGATGCTAGACTGATGCATCGAAGGGCTGATCGGTATTGCATGTGGTTCATGCGTGGCTAATGCATGCATCAGGACCGAGATAGCAATGCATGCATCAGGACTTGGTGCATACGTACTAGCACACACGCATGCCGCCAACGTGCGCACATGTATTGGCGGAGAAGTAATGGCTGAAATACCAGTACAATATACGTACCCGATATAGTCCAGCCGGCAAGCACGCGTATGTATACAAATACGTGCACACAACCAGCCAGCCGGCGAGCTGCCCACGTACTAAACACATGCATCGGCATAGAATCTCGGTGCAGCTAACGTGTGTGCACACGTTCAGGTCGTCTGTGCCGTACGCCGGAGTGCGCAGCAGTGTGCTTATGAGCTTTTCGGCCAAAAGATGACCGAAGAGTGGTCTTCGGCCCGAGCAAAGCCGAAAACAGCTCTTCGGCCCAGCTACGCCCATCTTCGGCCATTAGGAGACCGAAAAGCCTATTTCGGCCTAGTGCTGACCGAAAAGTTGGTCTTCGGCCTAAAAAAGGCCGACGGGGTCATAGTTTTATAAATAACACTTTAGGTCATATAGTTTCCGAATTTTCTATAAAAAAGATCATAGTTTCAAAAAAAATCGGGGTGCACCGCACACGGCTAAGATATCAACTTGTGTGTCTATGGGGTGCCCCCTCCCCCGTATATAAAGGAGTGGAGGAGGGGAGGGCCGGCCCTATCTATGGTGCGTCCTAGGGGGAGTCCTACTCCCACCGGGAGTAGGGTTCCCCCTTTCCCTAGTTGGAGTAGGAGAGAAGGAAGGGGAAGAGAGAGGGAAGGAAGGGGGGCGACCCCCCACCCAATTCGGATTGGGCTAGGGGGGCGCACTCTCCACCTTGGCCTTCCTCTCCTCTATTCCACTAAGGCCCAATAAGGCCCATATACTCCCCGGGGGTTCCGGTAACCCCCGGTACTCCGGTAAATGCCTGAACTCACCCGGAACCATTCCGATGTCCAAACATAGGGTTCCAATATATTGATCTTTATGTCTCGACCATTTCAAGACTCCTCGTCATGTCTGTGATCATATCCGGGACTGCGAACTACCTTCGGTACATCAAAACACATAAACTCATAATACCGATCGTCACCGAACGTTAAGCGTGCGGACCCTACGGGTTCGAGAACTATGTAGACATGACCGAGACTCATGTACGGTCAATAACCAATAGTGGAACCTATATGCTCATATTGGTTCCTACATATTCTACGAAGATCTTTATCGGTCAAACCGCATAACAACATGCGTTGTTCCCTTTGTCATTGGTATGTTACTTGCCCGTGATTCGATCGTCGGTATCTCAATACCTAGTTCAATCTCGTTACCGGCAAGTCTCTTTACTCGTTCTGTAATGCTACATCCCGTAACTAACTCATTAGTCACATTGCTTGCAAGGCTTATAGTGATGTGCATTACCGAGAGGGCCCAGAGATACCTCTCTGATACACGGAGTGACAAATCCTAATCTCGATATATGCCAACTCAACAAACACCATCAGAGACACCTGTAGAGCATCTTTATAATCACCCAGTTACGTTGTGACGTTTGATAGCACACTAAGTGTTCATCCGGTATTCGGGAGTTGCATAATCTCATAGTCATAGGAACATGTATAAGTTATGGAGAAAGCAATAACAATAAACTAAACGATCAAAGTGCTAAGCTAACAGATGGGTCAAGTCAATCACATCATTCTCTAATGATGTGATCCCGTTCATCAAATGACAACTCATGTCTATGGCTAGGAAACTTAACAATCTTTGATTAACGAGCTAGTCAAGTAGAGGCATACTAGTGACACTCTGTTTGTCTATGTATTCACACATGTACTAAGTTTCCGGTTAATACAGTTCTAGCATGAATAATAAACATTTATCATGATATAAGGAAATATAAATAACAACTTTATTATTGCATTTAGGGCATATTTCCTTCATGTGAGTGGGGGCCACGACCATGGGTGTGGGTGGCGGCTGTGGGTGGTGTTGGTGGTGACCGTGGCCATGGGTGTGGGTGATTGTGGAATGAGAGGCGAGGACGGCCATGGCTTACTGGCCGAGGCAGGCGCAAGGGCGACGTGGGCGGCGACAAGGATGACGAGGCTGACGGCGGCTGTAGCAGCGAGGGCGATGTGGGCGGCGAGGACGAGGCGATGGCGGCGAAGGAAGAGATGGGAGAGCGAGAGTGAGTGAGTGAGTGAGTGAAGTGGTGGGGAGGGTCGTGCATGTGTGTGGATAATGTTTGGCGGTGCGACGGGTGAGACAGAAGGCCCGCCACTGCTACTTTAGAGTGGCAGGCGGCTTTGCAGACCTGCCACAAGCAGAGTTCTGATTTTTGGCCGAAATTCGGCCATCTTGGCCTGGCCCGGTAGATGTCTTTACCGGCACAATATTTTCAGCCCAGTTTGAATTTTTCTAACCCAACCTAAGTTCCGGAGCCTTCCCATATGCTTTGCCTTAGTTAAAACGCTTGAACCGTATACCCAAACCCCGACGAAGATGAAACCGAATGCAAAGTTTCGTCCCTGACGGAGCTCATTTACGGTTTGGATATATGGTTTACAGACCCTGCATTTATTATATGCTTTGCCTCGGTTAAATCAAACTTCATTTCTTGAAATCATTTTAGATCCAAACTTTCTCAGAGATTAGTACACAGTATCAAAATCCCCATGACCAAATTTTAGGACTTTTTGAGTTAATTTTCCATTTTCGAGACATTAAATGACTTGCTGGCAACTAAAAGTGGCAGGACAACCCTCTCGTGTAAGAAATAGCAGGTAAACGAGCTCCGAAAGAGATGAAACTTTGCATTCTATCTTCATTAGACACATGTAGGGTGTGTAAAAAAATTGAGGGCATATACTCCCTCCGTCCCAAAATAAGTGTCGTTGAAGAACTAGGGGTAGCCTAGTGGCAAGGGAACATAGTAGTGTATCATGCGCACTAAGGGGCTGTTTGGTTCCCAGCCACACCTTGCCACACTTTGTCACACCTAACTTTAGGCAAGTTTGATCAAGTTAGGTAGGTGTTTGGTTCTTTTTTTTCTCGAATACGCATGAGTGTGCGTATCATATATTAAAGAGGAAAGGGAAAAGACTCCCTCCATGTTCGGAAAGTTACACGAGTATTTACAAGTGGATTTGATCCACTCCGCAACATCTTAAGCGAACTACTCGGCCCTGACCCACACCTCAAGGCCGTCCAGAAATGCCTCGACTTCTCCCTTCAGTAGACCAGCAAGCATCCATGCTTGGGCTTCTCTCTGTATGTTTCGTAGGACCTGACGAGTGGCAGGCGTTGCTCCGTCAAACACCACAGCGTTTCGGTGTGTCCACAGCTCCCAGAGGACGAGAATGCAAATTGGCCTTGCGAGTTTCTTGTGTTGCCCATAGTCCTCTTGTCGAAGGCACCAGTCAGGCAGCGTCTTGGTCGTCGTTGGTGCCCGGTCTGGCTGGCCCAGGGCAAGGCAAACCTTTGTCCAAACCTCCCGAGCAAAAACACATCCGATCATGATGTGTGTCATTGTTTCGTCGTGCTGGCTACAGAGGGGACATGAGGCTTGGTGTGGGAGGCCCCGCCGTGCTAATCTATCTGAGGTCCAGCACCTGTCCTTGATGGCCAACCAAACGAAGAAACGCTTGCGTAGCGGCGCCTTAGACTTCCAGGTGAAATCAGCCGTAGGAGTGACTTGGAGGCTGGCGAACTTGGCCGCGTAAACCGATCTCGCCGAAAACTTGTCGTCCTTCTCCCAAGCCCAGTAGACGGTGTCGCTTGATGTCGGTTGGATGTTGAGCCGTTCCACACGCTGCCATAGGTCGAGGAATTGTCGAAGCATGGTTGTAGACAGGTTTGGCCCCACTTCCGCTGCCCAATTTTGATCCACCAGAGCAACAGCCACCGTGCGAGTCGCCCTGATTTGTCGTGGTATTTCTTTGTAAAGGAGTGGCGCCAGCTCCTCGATCCGATAGCCCTCAAGCCATCTATCTTCCCAGAAGAGCGTTGTCGTGCCATCGCCCACGGATGTTGCAGCCGCCGCGCGAAAGAGCGCCATTGATTCGGCCGGGACCGAGATCTTGAACTGAGCCCAGGGCCGGGACTGGTCAGTGCGTTGCAACCACGGCCATCTCGCCAACAGTGCAGTGTTCAACCATCTTAGGTTCGGTATGCCAAGGCCACCCGCCCATCTGGGTCGGCAAATTGAGTCCCATGCCACTGCGCAATTCCCTCCATGAGCTTCCATTTTCCCACACCAAAGGAAGCCGCGACAAATCTTTGTCAAAGCTGTGATAGTCTTGTGTGGGATCTGAAGTGCCATCATCGCATGAACCGGAATCGCGCACAGCACTGAGAGTATGAGAATGAGTCGGCCACTTTTGGGTAGGGTAGCCGCTTTCCAGTTGGATTGGTTCTAGCCACACCTAAGGCAAGGATTTTTTTTTATGAGTAGTGAACCCCACATGTTATAGAGATAAAAAGTGTGGCAAGATTCCCTTAGGCAAGCCAAAGTGTGGCTAATAATTTGATCAACTCAACTAAGGCAAATGTGGCAAGTGTGACAAAAATCATATGGCAATATATGGCAAAGATGATCACAATCCAAACAGGCCAGTGACACTTATTTCCCTAAAAAAAAGAGTCAGTGACATTTATTGACGGAGGGAGTACTGTATTATGTATAGCTGACCTGCTGATATATATGGTACATACAAGAGTTGCAACCAATTTATATATGTTAATTTATTACAATAATGTACAAATGTACAAGTGTACAAGTGCAACCATAACATGCACGCAGAACCACCTATCCTTCTCTCATCTCTGACAGTAGAGACGAGAGAGAAAAAGGTCGCAAAAACCACCAACCCAAAACCATTTCTCAAGGTGAGCTAAACGTTCTGTTCCCGGCCCTTCTCCACTGCCGGAATCACCAAGGAAAGAAACGAAAAAGGACAAAATCATTCCTGACGAACAAAATAGACACTAATTAAAGCAGCTTCGACAAATTTTTGTGTGTGGGTGTGTGTAATTTCATGCCATGCCCGTGACTGACGAGCACGACGCAATCTGTACCCCGCGCGCAGCAATCGACACGCACGGTGCAACGGCCTGGCTAGGTCAGGTGACGGCGCACGGGGCGCCGGCGGCGGCCGCGGCGCCGGTGCGCTTGACGAAGCGGCCCTTCATCCGGGGCCGCTTCTCCGCGTTCAGCTTCCGCACCTCGTAGCGTATCTTCTTGGCGAACAGCCTCGTCCGCCGCTTCTCTCGGTACCGCGACACCCGCGCCTCCCGCCACTCGTCCGTCCTCGGCCTCGGCGGCCACGCCGCGTCGCCATGCCGTCCTCCTCCTCCCGCCGTCCACGTGCCCTACACCATGAACGATGGTTAGATACAGTCTGTATCTCGAGGATATAATGAATTAAGTTGCAAAATCGTGCATGTACCGCGTGGTCGTGGAGCAACAAGTCGTCGAGCTGGCCGGGCGGCCGCCGGCCGTCGGTCCACGGCGAGCTGCCCCAGCTCTCCATGACCGCCTCGTAGTTCAGCCTAAGATCCAGGCTCCTCTTCAAGAACTGCGCATCGTCAACGCCGTCTCCGTTGCTCGCCGACGACGTCTTGTGCTCGAAACTGTCGTCGTCATCCACCAGTGTCGGCGGGCTGCCGTTGAACTCCCGCTTCAGGTCATGGCCAGACGCCAGAACGCCGTTGCTTCGGGAGACAAGGCCGCCGTCGGCCTCCACCTTTACACGCCCGCCGTGTTCCCCCGGCGGCGATATGAGCCCTAGGGCCTCCATGTAGAACGAGTCCTCCAGCTCCTTGCCGTCGTCCAGGCCTTGGCCGAGGAGCGCTTCCATGTCGGCCGCGAACTCCCTGAGATCGGCGTCCGTCGGGCCGAAACTGGCGAAACAATCGGGGAGCTCCTGCACGGGGGACTGCTCGGCCGTGAGCTCCTTCGCGTCTTCCACGGCGCCTTCGACGTCCTCGCTGTGGCGTGAGCCATCGATCGGCGGCGGCGAGCAGAACTCGGCGAGGGCGGGGTCAAAGACCGGCACGCGGTAGAGCAGCTGCTCCTCCTCGGGCGCCCTCCGCTCGTCCGACGTGGAGGACTCACCGGCCCCCACCTCGGGCACCACGAGGCGCCTCGACAGCAGCTGCCCGACGCTCTTGACCGGCGGCCGCCGCGTGCGCGCCTTCCGCCTCGGCCACGCCGGCGCGACGTCCAGGCACTTGGACGTCGTCGCCCCCGACGACTCCTTCACCGCCTTCACCCGCTCAGCCGGCAGCGGGGACGTCGCGCGCAGGCGGAGGCGCTCGTGCCGCCTGGCGAGCGGGTTCGCCGAGTGCACGGACGTGTCACATCCCTGACACAAGAACGCGTCGTCGGCCGCGCAGTACCAGCGCGCGCGCCGTCGCATGCACCCGTCGCACGCGCGCGCGGCCTTGCCGCCCACGGCGCCGCCGGCCGCCTTCTGGTCGGAGCCACCCATCGCCGCCGCCGCGACCAAGACGTACAAGCCAGATCACCTCCAGCGCAACAGCAATGCTTCTTCCGGTACCGTATAATCACAGCGAGCGATCCTTGCTGCTACCTACGATCGAGAAGGTTGCGAGATAGAAATGACAAAAAAGTATCACCGGATTCGGAAGGCTATTTGCTGCGACTGCGAGCGGCATGGCCCAGCAGGTGAGCTTTGCGCTTTGCGCTTTAGGCTCGCGGAGCGGGGCCCGCCCGCCGGCCTTATCTGTGCCCTGATTGGCTTACCGCTAATGCGCCATCCGATTCCATGATCTGCGATTGGCTGCGGCCAGATTTTGCGCGGGGGCCACCTCGCCTTGCTATCGACACGTCGGAGACGAGAGCTCCTGGCTAGCTGAAAAAGTCCTATCCTGTATGTATATACCCACATCGCCGGCCATCGCGCAGTAGAAATGAGGAAATGAAATTGCGCCAACGAAAAGCGTCACCGGTAAACTCCTGTCCATGTAAAAAAAGAACTTTAGTGCCATTTAAATTCCGTACTGAAATTATTTGGGACGTACGTACGGTTAAAGGCATGCAGCGGTTTCGAATGATAAATTCCAGCTATTTCCCTGTAAAGTCCAAGCCAAATCTGTGGTGGCAATGGTAGTACCATGCTCCTGCAAAAATACAGCCTGCTCGAGGCCGGATTCGGCGTCGCTTGCAGAAAAAGTTGAGCTGGTACCAGAGAAGAAATAATACAGGGGTTTGGAGCATAGTAAGAGAGTCGGAGAGGCCGGCATGGGTTCAGAAAAGACCACGTCGTTACTAGCCAAATATCAAATCTGAAATCTGCCATGTTCGGATAATGTTTTTTTCTTCACAAATACGCAGGAGCGTATCAATTTATTGATAGATAGAAAGCAGAAAGTACATAGCGTTAGATACATGACTTGTACACCATGGGGCAAGGATGGGCATCTACATATGAGCAGAAGAGAGGAAGGGGTTGCTCAGCCCCAAGAATACGTCTAGATGCCTATGGTGGATGGTAAGGGGATATCGCCATCATTCCTCCCACACCGGCCAAAGCCCAGGTCTTCACCTCGTCTAGGATGATCTGGGTCAAGTGTCCAGCAGAAGGCCGTGCATTGTCGAACATACATGAGTTGCCGTGCTTCCATATGTTCCATTCAACTAGGATGCCGAGAGAGGCAACACCCTTGCGCAGAGACAACTTTAATGGTGTGCATCAAAACAGACACATCATACGTCTAACGACACGCCCGTATGTGTTCTTGAACAACGGATAGTATAGAGGGGTTGTCATCCAATATCAGCCCCTTGTTCAGGGGAGAGAGGAGAGATAATGGAGGGGGGGGCAAAATGGGTTTCTGGTGGGATCCAAGGTTTGTCAGTAGTGTGTCTGGACTCCCCCAAAACACTTATATGTTTTATGGGATTTCAGACATTTGGTCGTGTCTGCGGACGATCCTTGTTGGATGGTTAAAAGTGTCTGGACCGTCATGTTCAAACATTAAGAAACGATTTGGTGTACCCCGTTGGAGATGCCCTTACTATGTGTTTAGGCATCTCCAAGGCGGACCTGTAAACCACCAGCGTCCGTCCGGACCGCTGAAGTCATCCAGCACGGGCCTGTATCAGTCCGGATGTGATTTCTCCCACAAATTGGAGACAAAGTGTGGGGTGCTTTGCGGGAGTCCGGACATCCGAAACATAGGACTCCGACACCCCTGGCCCACCCAATCCCCCCTGCCGGTCTCATTTCCTTCCACTCTGCCTCTTCTCCCCCATGCCTTGCTTTCGCACCCTCCACCTCCGTCGCCACTGTTGTACATCTTCGGTCGCCACAGAGGCATTGCCGGACGTCCGCAACCTGAAGGAAATATGCCCTAGAGGCAATAATAAAGTTATTATTTATTTCCTCATATCATGATAAATGTTTATTATTCATGCTAGAATTGTATTAACCGGAAACTTAGTACATGTATGAATACATAGACAAACATAATGTCACTAGTATGCCTCTACTTGACTAGCTCCTTAATCAAAGATGGTTATGTTTCCTAACCGGATGAGTTCCAGGGGTTATCGGATAAATACCGGAGAACCGGGAGGTTACCGGAACCTCCCGGGGGGTTATTGGGCCTTATGGGCCCAAGTGGAGGAAGAGGAGAGGTGGCCAGCTAGGGGCGCACGGCCCCCCTAGCCCAAACCAAATTGAACTAGGGGGGCGCCCCCCCCCTTTCCTTCTTCTTCTCCTCCCCTTCCTTCCCCTCTCCTACTAGGACTAGGAAAGAGGGGGCAAACCTACTTGGAGTAGGATTGCCCCCCCTTGGGCGCACCTCTCCCCTTGGCCGGCCCTCTCCTCCTCCCCCCTCTATATACGGGGGTAGGGGGCACCCCAAAGACACACAAGTTGATCATTGATTCCTTAGCCATGTGTGGTGCCCCCCTCCACCATAATCCACCTCAATCATATCGTAGCGGTGCTTAGGCGAAGCCCTGCGTCGGTAGCAACATCATCACCGTCAACACGCCGTCGTGCTGACGGAACTCTCCCGTGAAGCTCTGCTGGATCGGAGTTCGTGGGACGTCATCGAGCTGAACGTGTGCTGAACTCGGAGGTGCCGTGCGTTCGGTACTTGGATCGGTCGGATCGTGAAGACGTTCGACTACATCAACCGTGTTCTCATAACGCTTCCGCTTACGGTCTACGAGGGTACGTGGACGATACTCTTCCCTCTCGTGGCTATGCATCACCATGATCTTGCGTGTGCGTAGGATTTTTTTTAAATTACTACATTCCCCAACAGTGGCATCCGAGCCAGGTTTATGCGTAGATGTTATATGCACGAGTAGAACACAAGTGAGTTGTGGGCGATACAAGTCATACTGCTTATTAGCATGTCATACTTTGGTTCGGCGGGATTGTTGGATGAAGCGGCCTGGACCGACATTATGCGTACGCTTACGCGAGGCTGGTTCTACCGACGTGCTTTGCACACAGGTGGCTAGCGGGTGTCAGTTTCTCCAACTTTAGTTGAACCAAGTGTGGCTATGCCCAGTCCTTGAGAAGGTTAAAACATCACTAACTTGACAAACTATCGTTGTGGTTTTGATGCGTAGGTAAGAACAGTTCTTGCTCAGCCCGTAGCAGCCACGTAAAACTTGCAACAACAAAGTAGAGGACGTCTAACTTGTTTTTGCAGGTCATGTTGTGATGTGATATGGTCAAGACATGATGCTATATTTTGTTGTATGAGATGATCATATTTTTTAACCGAGTTATCGGCAACTAGCAGGAGCCATATGGTTGTCGCTTTATTGTATGCAATGCAATCACCCTGTAATTGCTTTACTTTATCACTAAGCGGTAGCGATAGTCGTAGAAGCAATAGTTGGCGAGACAACAATGATGCTAAGATGGAGATCAAGGTGTCGCGCCGGTGACAATGGTGATCATGACGGTGCTTCGGAGATGGAGATCACAAGCACAAGATGATGATGGCCATATCATATCACTTATATTGATTGCATGTGATGTTTATCTTTTATGCATCTTATTTTGCTTAGATCGACAGTAGCATTATAAGATGATCTCTCACTAAATTTCAAGGTACAAGTGTTCTCCCTGAGTATGCACCGTTGCGAAAGTTCGTCATGTCGAGACACCACGTGATGATCAGGTGTGATAAGCTATACGTTCACATACAACGGGTACAAGCCAGTTTTACACATGCAGAATACTCAGGTTAAGACTTGACGAGCCTAGCATATGCAGATATGGCCTCGAAACACTGGAGACCGAAAGGTCGAGCGTGAATCATATAGTAGATATGATCAACATATTGATGTTCACCATTGAAAACTACTCCATCTCACGTGATGATCGGACATGGTTTAGTTGATATGGATCACGTGATCACTTAGATGATTAGAGGGATGTCTATCTAAGTGGGAGTTCTTTAATAATTTGATTAATTGAACTTTAATTTATCATGAACTTAGTACCTGATAGTATTTTGCATTTCTATGTTGTTGTAGATAGATGACCCGTCCTGTTGTTCCGTTGAATTTTAATGCGTTCCTTGAGAAAGCAAAGTTGAAAGATGATGGTAGCAATTACACGGACTGGGTCCGTAACTTGAGAATTATCCTCATTGCTGCACAGAAGAATTACGTCCTGAAAGCACCGCTAGGTGCCAAACCTGCTGCAGGAGCAACACCAGATGTTACGAACGTCTGGCAGAGCAAAGCTGATGACTACTCGATAGTTCAGTGTGCCATGCTTTACGGCTTAGAATCGGGACTTCAACGACGTTTTGAACGTCATGGAGCATATGAGATGTTCCAGGAGTTGAAGTTAATATTTCAAGCAAATGCCCGGATTGAGAGATATGAAGTCTCCAATAAGTTCTACAGCTGCAAGTTGGAGGAGAATAGTTCTGTTAGTGAACATATACACAGAATGTCTAGGTACCATAACCACTTGACTCAACTGAGAGTTAATCTTCCTGTTGATAGTGTCATTGACAGAGTTCTTCAATCACTGCCACCAAGCTACAAGAGCTTCGTGATGAACTATAATATGCAAGGGATGAATAAAACAATTTCCGAGCTCTTCGCAATGCTAAAGGCTGCGGAGGTAGAAATCAAGAAGGAGCATCAAGTGTTGATGGTTAACAAGACCACCAGTTTCAAGAAAAAGGTAAAGGGAAGAAGAAAGGGAACTTCAAGAAGAATGGCAAACAAGTTGTTGCTCAAGAGAAGAAACCCAAGTCTGGACCTAAGCCTGAGACTGAGTGCTTATACTGCAAACAGACTAGTCACTGGAAGCGGAACTGTCCCAAGTATTTGGCAGATAAGAAGGATGGCAAGGTGAACAAATGTATATGTGATATACATGTTATTGATGTGTACCTTACTAATTCTTGCAGTAGTGCCTGGGTATTTGATACTGGTTCCGTTGCCAATATTTGCAACTCGAAACAGGAACTACCGATTAAGCGAAGATTAGCAAAGGACGAGGTGACAATGCGCGTGGGAAATGGTTCCAAAGTCGATGTGATCGCGGTCGGCATGCTACCTCTACATCTACCTTCGGGATTAGTATTAGACCTAAATAATTGTTATTTGGTGCCAGCGTTGAGCATGAACATTATATCTGGATCTTGTTTGATGCGAGACGGTTATTCATTTAAATCATAGAATAATGGTTATTCTATTTATATGAGTAATATCTTTTATGGTCATGCACCCTTAAAGAGTGGTCTATTTTTTTGAATCTCGATAGTGGAGATACACATATTCATAGTATTGAAGCTAAAAGATGCAGAGTTGATAATGATAGTGCAACTTATTTGTGTCACTGCCGTTTGGGTCATATTGGTGTAAAGCGCATGAAGAAACTCCATTCCGATGGACTTTTGGAATCACTTGGTACTTGCGAACCATGCCTCATGGGCAAGATGACAAAAACGCCGTTCTCCGGAACTATGGAGCGAGCAACAGATTTTTTGGAAATCATACATATTGATGTATGTGGCCCGATGAATATTGAGGCTCGCGGCGTATATCGTTATTTTCTAACATTCACGGATGATTTGAGCATATATGGGTATATCTACTTAATGAAACATAAGTCTGAAACATTTGAAAAGTTCAAGGAATTTCATAGTGAAGTGGAAAATCATCATAACAAGAAACTAAAGTTTCTACAATCTCATCGTGGAGGAGAATTATGTCTACTACACAACCTTCTTCTTGTAGACGTTGTTGGGCCTCCAAGTGCAGAGGTTTGTAGGACAGTAGCAAATTTCCCTCAAGTGGATGACCTAAGATTTATCAATCCGTAGGAGGCGTAGGATGAAGATGGTCTCTCTCAAGCAACCCTGCAACCAAATAACAAAGAGTCTCTTGTGTCCCCAACACACCCAATACAATGGTAAATTGTATAGGTGCACTAGTTCGGCGAAGAGATGGTGATACAAGTGGTATATGGATAGTAGATAATGGTTTTTGTAATCTGAAAATATAAAAACAGCAAGGTAACAAATAATAAAAGTGAGCGTAAACGGTATTGCAATGTGTTGAAACAAGGCCTAGGGTTCATATTTTCGCTAGTGCAAGTTCCCTCAACAATAATAACATAATTGGATCATATAACTATCCATCAACATGCAACAAAGAGTCACTCCAAAGTCACTAATAGCGGAGAACGAACGAAGAGATTATGGTAGGTTACGAAACCACCTCAAAGTTAATCTTTCCAATCAATCCGTTGGGCTATTCCTATAAGTGTCACAAACAGTCCTAGGGTTCGTACTAGAATAACACCTTAAGACACAAATCAACCAAAACCTAATGTCACCTAGATACTCCAATGTCACCTCAAGTATCCGTGGGTATGATTATACGATATGCATCACACAATCTCAGATTCATCTATTCAACCAACACATAGAATCTCAAAGAGTGCCCCAAAGTTTCTACCGGAGAATCACGACGAAAATGTGTGACAACCCCTATGCATAGATTCATGGGCGGAACCCGCAAGTTGATCACCAAAACATACATCAAGTGAATCACGTGGTATCCTATTGTCACCACAGATACGCACGGCAAGACATACATCAAGTGTTCTCAAATCTTTAAAGACTCAATCTGATAAGATAACCTCAAAGGGGAAATTCAATCCATTACAAGAGAGTAGAGGGGGAGGAGAAACATAAGATCCAACTATAATAGCAAAGCTCCCGATACATCAAGATCGTACCACCTCAAGAACATGAGAGAGAGAGAGATCAAACACATAGCTACTGATACATACCCTCAGCCCCGAGGGAGAACTACTCCCTCCTCATCATGGAGAGCACCGGGATGATGAAGATGGCCACCAGAGAGGGATTGCCCCCTCCGGCAGGGTGCCGGAACGGGTCTACATTGGTTTTTGGTGGCTACGGAGGCTTCTGACGGCGGAACTCCCGATCTATTGTGTTCCCCGATCGTTTTAGGGTATATGGAGATATATAGGCGGAAGAAGTACGTCAGGGGAGCCACGAGGGGCCCACGAGGGTGGAGGGCGTGCCCAGGCGGGGTGGGCGCGCCCCCTGCCTCGTGGCTTCCTCGTTGCTTCCCTTACGTGGACTCCAAGTCTCCTGGGTTGCTTTCCTTCCAAAATTAAGTTCCGTGAAGTTTCAGGTCAATTGGACTCCGTTTGATTTTCCTTTTCTGCGATACTCTAAAACAAGGAAAAAATAGAAACTGGCACTGGGCTCTGGGTTAATAGGTTAGTCCCAAAAATCATATAAAATAGCATGCATATAAAATAAAACATCCAAGATTGATAATATAATAGCATGGAACAATCAAAAATTATAGATACGTTGGAGACGTATCAGCATCCCCAAGCTTAATTCATGCTCGTCCTCGAGTAGGTAAATGATAAAAACAGAATTTTTGATGTGGAATGCTACCTAACATATTTATCCATGTAATTCTCTTTATTGTGGCAAGAATATTCAGATCCATAAGATTCAAGACAAAAGTTTAATATTGACATAAAAATAATAATACTTCAAGCATACTAACAAAGCAATTATGTCTTCTCAAAATAACACGGCCAATGAAAGCTATCCCTACAAAATCATATAGTCTGGCTATGCTCCATCTTCACCACACAACATATTTCAATCATGCACAACCCCGATGACAAGCCAAGCAATTGTTTCATACTTTTGATGTTCTCAAACCTTTTCAATCTTCACGCAATACATGAGCGTGAGCCATGGACATAGCACTATAGGTGGAATAGAATGGTGGTTGTGGAGAAGACAAAAAGGAGAATATAGTCTCACATCAACTAGGCGTATCAACGGGATATGGAGATGTCCATCAATAGATATCAATGTGAGTGAGTAGGGATTGCCATGCAAAGGATGCACTAGAGCTATAAATGTATGAAAGCTCAACAAAAGAAACTAGTGGGTGTGCATCCAACTCGCTTGCTCATGAAGACCTAGGGCATTTTGAGGAAGCCCGTTATTGGAATATACAAGCCAAGTTGTATAATGAAAGATTCCCGCTAGTATATGAAAGTGACAACATAGGAGACTCTCTATCATGAGGATCATGGTGCTACTTTGAAGCACAAGTGTGGTAAAAGGATAGTAGCATTGCCCCTTCTCTCTTTTTATCTCATTTTTTTATTTGGGCCTTCTCTTTTTTTATGGCCTCTTTTTTCTTCTTTTTTTTATTTGGACTTCTTTGGCCTCTTTTATTTATTTATTTTCGTCAGGAGTCTCATCCCGACTTGTGGGGGAATCATAGTCTCCATCATCCTTTCCTCACTGGGACAATGCTCTAATAATGATGATCATCACACTTTTATTTACTTACAACTCAAGAATTAGAACAAGATATGACTATATGAATGCCTCCGGTGGTGTACCAGGATGTGCAATGACTCATGAGTGACATGTATGAAAGAATTATGAACGGTGGCTTTGCCACAAATACGATGTCAACTACATGATCATGCAAAGCAATATGACAATGATGAAGCATGTCATATTAAACGGAACGGTGGTAAGTTGCATGGCAATATATCTGGGAATGGCTATGGAAATGCCATAATAGGTAGGTATGGTGGCTGTTTTGAGGAAGGTATATGGTGGGTTTATGGTAAAAAGTTGCGCGGTACTAGAAAGGCTAGCAATGGTGAAAGTGTGAGAGTGCGTATAATCCATGGACTCATCATTAGTCATAAAGAACTCACATACTTATTGCAAAAATCTGTTAGTTATCGAAACAAATTACTACGGGCATGCTCCTAGGGGGATAGATTGGTAGGAAAAGACCATCGCTCGTCCCCGACCACCACTCATAAGGAAGACAATCAATAAATAAATCATGCTCCGACTTCATCACATAACGGTTCACCATACGTGCATGCTACGGGAATCACAAACTTTAACACAGGTATCTCTAAAATTCACAACTACTCACTAGCATGACTCTAATATTACCATCCCCATATCTCAAAACAATTATCAAGTATCAAACTTCTCATAGTATTCAATGCACTTTTTATGAAAGTTTTTATTATACCCATCTTGGATGCCCATCATATTAGGACTAGTTTCATAACCAAAGAAAATTACCATGCTGTTTAGGACTCTCAAAATAATATAAGTGAAGCACGAGAGTTCATCTATTTCTATAAAATAAAATCACCACCGTGCTCTAAAAGGATATAAGTGAAGCACTAGAGCAACGACAAACTACTCCGAAAGATATAAGTGAAGATCAATGAGTAGTTGAATAATTATGTAACTATGTGAAGACTCTCTAACATTTAATAATTTCAGATCTTGGTATTTTATTCAAACAGCAAGCAAATCCTAACGAAATAAATTGACGCTCCAAGCAAAACACATATCATGTGGTAAATAAAAATATAGCTTCAAGTAAAGTTACCGATGAACGAAGAGGAAAGAGGGGATGCCTTCCGGGGCATCCCCAAGCTTAGGCTCTTGGTTGTACTTGAATATTACCTTGGGGTGCCTTGGGCATCCCCAAGCTTAGGCTCTTGCCACTGCTTATTCCATAGTCCATCGAATCTTTACCCAAAACTTGAAAACTTCACAACACAAAACTTAACAGAAAACTCGTAAGCTCCGTTAGTATAAGAAAGAAAATCATCATCATAAGGTATTGTAATGAACTCATTCTCTATTTATATTAGTGTAATATCTACTGTATTCCAACTTATCTATGGTTCATACCCTCCGATACTACTCATAGATTCATCAAAATAAGCAAACAACACATCAAAAACAGAATCTGTCAAAAACAGAACAGTCTGTAGTAATATGGATCAAACGTATACTTATGGAACTCATAAAATTCTCAAATAAATTGCTGGACGTGAGGAATTTATCTATTAATCATCTGCAAAAATAATTAACTAAATATCACTTTTCAATTAACAATGGCAGCAATTCTCGTGAGCGCTAAAGTTTCTGTTTTTTACAGCAAGATCAACAAGACTTTCCCCAAGTCTTCCCAATGGTTCTACTTGGCACAAACACTAATTAAAACATAAAAACTCAATCAAAACAGAGGCTAGATAAATTATTTATTACTAAACAGGAGCAAAAAGCAAGGAATAAAAATAAAATTGGGTCGCCTCCCAACAAGCGCTATCGTTTAACGCCCCTAGCTAGGCATGATGATTTCAATGATGCTCACATAAAAGATAAGAATTGTAACATAAAGAGAGCATCATGAAGAATATGACTAGCACATTTAAGTCTAACCCACTTCCTATGCATAGGGATTTTGTGAGCAAACAACTTATGGGAACAATAATCAACTAGCATAGGAAGGCAAAACAAGCATAACTTCAAAACTTTAAGCACATAGAGAGGAAACTTGATATTATTACAATTCCTACAAGCATATGTTCCTTCCTCATAATAATTTTCAGTAGCATCATGAATTAATTCAACAATATAACCAGCACCTAAACCATTCTTTTCATGATCTACAAGCATACAAATTTTATTACTCTCCACACAAACAAAATTCTTCTCATGAATAATAGTGGGAGCAAACTCAACAAAATAATTATCATGTGAGGCATAATCCAATTGAAAACTAAAATCATGATGACAAGTTTCATGGATATCATTATTATTTATAGCATATAAGTCATCACAATAATCATCATAGATAGCAACTTTGTTCTCATAATCAATTGGAACCTCTTCCGGAATAGTGGAATCATTACTAAATAAAGTCATGACCTCTCCAAATCCACTTTCATCAATATAATCATCATAAATAGGAGGCATGCTTTCATCATAATAAATTTGCTCATCAAAACTTGGGGGACAAAAAAATATCATCTTCATCAAACATAGCTTCCCCAAGCTTGTGGCTTTGCATATCATTAGCATCATGGATATTCAAGGAATTTATACTAACAACATTGCAATCATGCTCATCATTCAAACATTTAGTGCTAAATATTCTAATGCATTCTTCTTCTAGCACTTGAGCACAATTATCGGAATCCTTATTCTCACAATAGATATTAAAAAGATAAAGTGTATGAGGCAAACTTAATTCCATTTTTTTGTAATTTTCTTTTATAAACTAAACTAGTGATAAAACAAGAAACTAAAAGATTCGATTGCAAGATCTAAAGATATACCTTCAAGTGCTTACCTCCCCGGCAATGGCGCCAGAAAAGAGCTTGATGTCTACTACACAACCTTCTTCTTGTAGACGTTGTTGGGCCTCCAAGTGCAGTGGTTTGTAGGACAGTAACAAATTTCCCTCAAGTGGATGACCTAAGGTTTATCAATCCGTAGGAGGCGTAGGATGAAGATGGTCTCTCTAAAGCAACCCTGCAACCAAATAACAAAGAGTCTCTTGTGTCCCCAACACACCGAATACAATGGTAAATTGTATAGGTGTCGCGACCCGATCCGAATGGATCAAGCGCTCTGTGCTCAGGTGTCATCCCTGGATCAGTAATGCTGACACCACACAGTACATCGAAGGATTTATAGCAGAGTGGCAATCACGCACTTATTACATCGTTGTCTCAAAAGAGAACTTATTACAATAAACATGGCTTAAGGCCATCTAGTGTCGAGAACAGCAGAAGACTCGGAAGATAAATGGGTCCATCAACTCCAACGGCATCACTGAGTATAGAACCACGACCTAAAACACCTTACTCGTCGTCTGAAAAGTCTGCAACATGAAAGTTGCAGCCCGAAAACGGGTCAGCACATGGAATATGCTGGCAAAGTAACACATAGAGAGTAATGGAATGAAACAGCTATACTACATGCATATATGGCTGGTGGAAAGCTCTATGGTTACAGTTTTTGCGTAAAGCCAGTTTTTCCCTACTACAAAGGAATAAATTTATTTAACTATCATGGTGGTTGTTAAACATTGAGAATGGTTGACAGCATTCTCAATCCCAATTAAGTGAACAATTAAAACCCAACAATATTAATTAGAAGTAACATGTTGAGATTCACATGATATTCAAGTACTAGATACTCAAATTGTCCATAACCGGGGACACGGCTAATCATGATTAGTTTGTACACTCTGTAGAGGTTTACGCACTTTTCCCCACATGACTCGATCGCCTCCGTTTGTTTTCTCGCACTACACGGTGTTTGAGAAACGGATGACCGAGACATAGTCTTTCAGAAGCGCTAGCACCTTACATGTGGGGTAGACCGTACCACCTACAACCCCTACATCTGCTAGTCCACCCCGTAAGAGTTCGCACAACTTAGTCAACTATGCCAGAGCCCATAGTAGCATGTGGCTGCACAGGGAAGTTACTAGCATGAATGATCTTATGATCCCTTTGAGCCTGGGTGGCGGTCCAAAATAAAACAGGCAAGTCCTGATAGACATCAGGTGCCTCAATCCACCCAGATGTGTGTTTAAGTGGCCACCTTAGATAAACCATTAATTAACAACTCACATCTGTCATGGATATCACTCACCCAATCCACGTCTACTAGCATAGCATGGCATAATAAGCAAACGTAGAAGTAACTCCCAAAGGTTTCATAATAAACAGGTAATAGGTACTACCTCATCTACTTCCCATCCCACAGTTTAATTAGATCCTAATCATGCAATGTGAGAGGATTGATCTAATGCAATAAAACATGGGTTGTAGAAAAGGTATGATCAAAGTGTTACTTGCCTTGCTGATGATCCGCGAGACCTAGGGTTTCGAAGTAACAAGCGGCGCAATCCGGGTAATCTATCGCAGACAAACAACAAGCACACAATAAGTACTCATATAATGCACAGGTAAAACTCGAACAAGAGAACGAACCAGAAGGTTCAACTTAAGAACTCCGGTTGCAAAGAAAGAACGAACCGAACAAAGAAACGGAAAACAAACGGCGGAAGAAAACAACTCGGTTCTAGCAAGTTGAAACTAGGTCAAATTTTACCATAGCAAAAACTTGTTTAAGTTGATTAGACGGAACAGCGGTTTTGAAACGAAACTCCAGGTGCTTGAATCACCTGATTCCGATAAACGAGTGAGAAGAAAGACTAGAACGAAGATCGGATCTGAGATCGCGATCGCGGAATAAATCCGACGAGAAGAAAAAGAAGAACGGTTAAACGAACGGATGTTCGTTAACCTAGAAGAATCCGGTGATCATGTTCGTTAGGACGAACGGTCCGGCGAACGGTCCAAAGGCAACTAAATTGGAAAAGAAAACGAATCCAATCTAGGGTTTCAGAGAAGAAAACCGAAACGAAAAACCGATCTAGAAAACGAATCAGAGGAGAAGAAAAGAATCGGAACGATTAGAAGAAAATGATCCGAGGAAAAGAGACGCGGGGCAACCTCCGGCGAGGGGCTCCGGTGGCGTGGCGTAGGGTGGCGGCGGCGTGGGCAAGGTGCGGCGGCGGCGCTAGGGCACAAGGGCGGCGACGCGGGTGTGGGGTGGCGCGGCGGCGGTGTAGGGCGCGGGGTGGGGCGCGGCTTGGGGCTTGGGGGCTTGGGGTTTGATTTGATGGGTTTAGAGGGGGGGTGTTGGGGTATTTATATTGGGGAGGGGAGGAGAGACTTGGGGTAGGGGACAAGAAATAGAGTAGGAAAAGGAAAACGAAACAAAGGAAAAGAGGCTAGCCTAGAGTCCTTCTAGGACGCGGGGTGGGGCGCACAGGGAGGCTGGGGCGGCGGCTGGCTGGGCTTTTGGCCCGGCTGGCCTACGGGAGTTCCTTTTTTTTAAACGATTTCGCGCGTAGAAAAACACAGAAAAGAAAATCTAAACGGGCTCCAAAAATTCTAAAGTAAATTTTCCCCGACTCCTAAAAATGAGTCGAACAAAATGAACTTTACTCCGGACCTAAAATGCAATTTTTGAAAACGCGCATTTTTCCCTATCCAAATAAAACGCAAACAAAACTCCGGCAAAACCAAAATTGATCTATTTATTAAATCTTCATTTTTTCCTAAAGTTGGGAAAGTCATATTATTCCCTCTCTTATATTTTTGATATCGGAAAAATTATTGAAGATGATATAAATAAATCAAATGATCCTCTTTTCAAATTCGAGAAAACTCTCAAATATGAAAATAACGAAATCTCCAACTCTCTCCGAAGGTCCTTGAGTTGCGTGAAATTTCTAGGATCAACCAAAAATGCAAGAAAATATGACATGCATGATGATCTAGTGTATAACATTCCAAATTGCAAATTTGGGATGTTACAATAGGTGCACTAGTTCGGCGAAGAGATGGTGATACAAGTGGTATATGGATAGTAGATAATGGTTTTTGTAATCTGAAAATATAAAAACAGCAAGGTAACAAATGATAAAAGTGAGCGTAAACGGTATTGCAATGTGTTGAAACAAGGCCTAGGGTTCATACTTTCGCTAGTGCAAGTTACCTCAACAATAATAACATAATTGGATCATATAACTATCCCTCAACATGCAACAAAGAGTCACTCCAAAGTCAGTAATAGCGGAGAACGAACGAAGAGATTATGGTAGGGTACGAAACCACCTCAAAGTTATTCTTCCAATCAATCTGTTGGGCTATTCCTATAAGTGTCATAAACATCCCTAGAGTTCGTACTAGAATAACACCTTAAGATACAAATCAACCAAAACCCTAATGTCACCTAGATACTCCAATGTCACCTCAAGTATCCGTGGGTATGATTATACGATATGCATCACACAATCTCAGATTCATCTATTCAACCAACACATAGAATCTCAAAGAGTGCCCCAAAGTTTCTATCGGAGAATCACGACGAAAACGTATGCCAACCCCTATGCATAGGTTCATGGGCGGAACCCGCAAGTTGATCACCAAAACATACATCAAGTGAATCATGTGGTATCCCATTGTCACCACAGATACGCACGGCAAGACATACATCAAGTGTTCTCAAATCTTTAAAGACTCAATCCGATAAGATAACTTCAAAGGGGAAACTCAATCCATTACAAGAGAGTAGAGGGGGAGGAGAAACATAAGATCCAACTATAATAGCAAAGCTCGCGATACATCAAGATCGTACCACCTCAAGAACACGAGAGAGAGAGAGAGAGAGATCAAACACATAGCTACTGATACATACCCTCAGCCCCGAGGGAGAACTACTCCCTCCTCGTCATGGAGAGCACCAGGATGATGAAGATGGCCACCAGAGAGGGATTTCCCCCTCCGGCAGGGTGCCGGAACGGGTCTAGATTGGTTTTCGGTGGCTATGGAGGCTTCTGGCGGCGGAACTCCCGATCTATTGTGCTCCCCGATCATTTTAGGGTATATGGAGATATATAGGCAGAAGAAGTACGTCAGGGGAGACACGAGGGGCCCACGAGGGTGGAGGGCGCGCCCAGGGGGTGGGCACGCCCCCCTACCTCGTGGCTTCCTCGTTGCTTCCCTTACGTGGGCTCCAAGTCTCCCGAGTTGCTTTCCTTCCAAAAATAAGTTCCGTGAAGTTTCAGGTCAATTGGACTCCGTTTGATTTTCCTTTTCTGCGATACTCTAAAACAAGGAAAAAACAGAAACTGGCACTGGGCTCTGGGTTAATAGGTTAGTCCCAAAAATAATATAAAATAGCATATAAATGCATATAAAACATGCAAGGTTGATAATATAATAGCATGGAACAATCAAAAATTATAGATACGTTGGAGACGTATCAGAGAATATTTGAGTTACGAGTTTAGTCTTCATTTGAAAGAATGTGGAATAGTTTCGCAACTCACGCCACCCGGAACACCACAGCGTAATGGTGTGTCCGAATGTCATAATCGTACTTTACTAGATATGGTGTGATCTATGATGTCTCTTACTGATTTACCGCTATCATTTTGGGGTTATGCTTTAGAGACAACTGCATTCACGTTAAATAGGGCACCATCTAAATCCGTTGAGACGACTCCTTATGAACTGTGGTTTGGCAAGAAACCAAAGTTGTCGCTTCTTAAAGTTTTGGGCTGCGATGCTTATGTGAAAAAGCTTCAACCTGATAAGCTCGTACCCAAATCGTAGAAATGTGTCTTCATAGGATACCCAAAAGAAACAATTAGGTACACCTTCTATCACAGATCCGAAGGCAAGACTTTTGTTGCCAAGAATGGATCCTTTCTAGAGAAGGAGTTTATCTAGAAAGAAGTGAGTGGGAGGAAAGTAGAACTTGATGAGGTAACTGTACCTGCTCCCTTATTGGAAAGTAGTTCATCACAGAAATTAGTTCCTGTGACACCTACACCAATTAGTGAGGAAGCTAATGATAATGATCATGAAACTTTAGATCAAGTTACTAACGAACCTCGTAGGTCAACCAGAATAAGATCCGCACCAGAGTGGTACGGTAATCCTGTTCTGGAGGTCATGTTACTAGACCATGATGAACCTACGAACTATGATGAAGCGATGATGAGCCCAGATTCCGCAAAATGGCTTGAGGCCATGAAATCTGAGATGGGATCCATGTATGAGAACAAAGTGTGGACTTTGGTTGACTTGCCCGATGATCGGCAAGCCATCGAGAATAAATGGATCTTCAAGAAGAAGACAGACGCTGATGGTAATGTTACTGTCTACAAAGCTCGACTTGTCGCGAAAGGTTTTCGACAAGTTCAAGGAGTTGACTACGATGAGACCTTCTCACCCATAGCGATGCTTAAGTCCGTCCGAATCATGTTAGCTATTGCCGTATTTTATGGTTATGAAATTTGGGAAATGGATGTAAAGAATGCATTCCTGAATGGATTTCTGGAAGAAGAGTTGTATATGATGCAACCTGAAGGTTTTATCGATCCGAACGGTGCTAACATAGTGTGCAAGCTTCAGCGATCCATTTATGGGCTGGTGCAAACTTCTCGGAGTTGGAATAAATGTTTTGATAGTGTGATCAAAGCATATGGTTTTATACAGACTTTTGGAGAAGCCTGTATTTACAAGAAAGTGAGTGGGAGCTCTGTAGCATTTCTAATATTATATGTGGATGACATATTATTGATTGGAAATGATATAGAATTTCTGGATAGCATAAAAGGATACTTGAATAAGAGTTTTTCAATGAAAGACCTCGGTGAAGCTGCTTACATATTGGGCATCAAGATCTATAGAGATAGATCAAGACGCTTAATTGGACTTTCACAAAGCACATACCTTGACAAAGTTTTGAAGAAGTTCAAAATGGATCAGGCAAAGAAAGGGTTCTTACCTGTGTTGCAAGGTGTGAAGTTGAGTAAGACTCAATGCCCGACCACTGCAGAAGATAGAGAGAAAATGAAAGATGTTCCCTATGCTTCAGCCATAGGCTCTATCATGTATGCAATGCTGTGTACCAGACCTGATGTGTGCCTTGCTATTAGTTTAGTAGGGAGGTACCAAAGTAATCTAGGAGTGGATCACTGGACAACGGTCAAGAACATCCTAAAATACCTGAAAAGGACTAAGGATATGTTTCTCGTTTATGGAGGTGACAAAGAGCTCGTAGTAAATGGTTACGTCGATGCAAGCTTTGACACTGACCCGGACCGTTCTAAATCGGAAACCGGATACGTGTTTATATTGAACGGTGGAGCTGTCAGTTGGAGCAGTTCTAAACAAAGCGTCGTGGCGGGATCTACGTGTGAAGCAGAGTACATTGCTGCTTCAGAAGCAGCGAATGAAGGAGTCTGGATGAAGGAGTTCATATCCGATCTAGGTGTCATACCTAGTGCATCGGGTCTAATGAAAATCTTTTATGACAATACTGGTGCAATTGCCTTGGCAAAGGAATCCAGATTTCACAAAAGAACCAAGAACATCAAGAGATGCTTCAACTCTATCCGGGATCAAGTCCAAGTGGGATACATAGAGATTTGCAAGATACATACGGACAATGGCGGAGCCAGGATTGGACCAAGCCCCGGGCCAAAAAAAATTCACCGCGAGGGAAAATCTTAACGCCCATAAGGGTTTTAGCTACCTTAAAAGATATCCCATACAAAATATGGCTCGGTTGCATTAAAAATTTATAATTTAAACTCAATGCTTAACAGTACAACAAAATAGATAAAAACTTGAAAGAACAGTACATGGTAAAAAAAGAGTACCAAATCAACGGTTTGCTTCATCAATGCCTCACATAACCTCATCAACAGTGGAAGAAGAGTCAACACCTTCAAGGCATAAAAAGCAAAATATCATAAGAGAAGGCATAAACATCAAGTGAAACAATTAACATTGATACATATTTAAAAACGTACCACTTCGACGAGGTAAGAGCCCTTTGCGAGACCTATATGATTGAAAGCGATACACAATATCATCATCATCAATAGTTGCAAATACATCTCGCTCAATATAGCACACCATTCTATAATTCAGCCAATCATCACTCATCCTATTCCTCAACTCAGTCTTGATAATACTCATTGCTGAGAAAGCTTTTTCCACTGATGCGGTTGCAACAGGCAAAATCAATGCCAACTCAATGAGGCGATATACCAAAGGAAAAACAATGTGTCTACCAGTCTGAACCATCTTCACAGCAAGATTGCCAAGGTCATTACAACTCACAAAATCTAGATTAGCTCTCACATCAGCGATGAATGTTCCAAGCTGGTTTCTAAGGACAAAAGAAATCTCATATGTGGAGAAGTCATCAACATACAACTTAGCAAGTTCAACAAGTTTGTCTTCATCAAAATTAGCAAATGAGTTCCTTCGATCAAGACATGCAATGCATCTTAACAATTGAGTAGATCTCTCAGCAAAGCGGTTATTTAACTCAGTAATAACTTGGTCATGCACAACATTGAACAATTCATATCTGAAGTGATGATAGTAAGTTACCATTTGACCACCACGCCCACTTGAACGACCTCGAGCAGGAATTGTATCATCCATGTTAGGCAATATAATGTTATGTTTAACACAAAATTCATTCGTCTCTTCCAAGAGTTGATCCCAACCATTTTCCATTATATCTTGAAGTTTCTGCAATGTGACACCAATCAAACTCACTGCAAGAACAATGTTTTGATCTTTCCTTTGCAAACATTGTGACAGCTCATTAGTTTTGCCCAATAGATTGATCATAAGATGCAACATGAAAACAAATTCAAAGCTTTCCATCTAAGAAATCAAGCCACCTGCTGTGCTTCTTTGTGTTAAATTTTCTGCATCATCATGAATGTTCTCTAACACTTGCAAAACTGATTTCCACATAGTTAGAAATCGACATAAAGTTTTATGATGTGTGCCCCACCGTGTATCTCTCTTGATTTTTCCCTCTTCCTGAAAAAATCTCCCCTGACTCCAATTGGATTACAATATTTTCTTGTTATTGTTGGGCTAGTTCATCATGTCTCTTACAAGAAGCATTGACGGTGTTGACAATCAAAGTTATGTGGTCAAAGAAATCCGTTACAGAAGAACAACACTTGGCCACAGCAACAACCACTAACTGCAACTGATGGGCAAAGCAATGGGTATAAAATGCATAAGGATTTTCATCTTGTATTAACTTTTGCAACCCACGAAATTTCCCTCTCATGTTAGAAGCTCCATCATACCCTTGCCCTCTCAATTTTGACATAGACAAGCCATGTTCAAGAAACATACCATCCAAAGCTGCCTTTAGAGAAGCTGCCCTTGTGTCAGCAACATGCTTGATCTCAATAAATCTCTCAATCGTATACCCATGACTGTTAACATACCTACATGAGACAAATAGGCAAACAAACAATTAGGTGTTACTATTAGTGATGAACAAAACAACAATTAATATAACAAATACAATGTTACTCACCTTGAAACCATAGCCATTTGTTCTTTTATGGATGCATCTCTCGACTCATCAACAAGTAAAGAAAAATTCCTATCTCCGACATCAGCAATAATTGATTTGGTGGTCTCTTCCGCGCAAGCTTGGTACAATTGAAATTGTATCTCATGTGTGTTGGGTAACGTAGTAATTTCAAAAAAAATCCTACACACACGCAAGATCATGGTGATGCATAGCAACGAGAGGAGAGAGTGTGATCTACGTACCCTTGTAGACCGACAGTGGAAGCGTTAGCACAACGCGGTTGATGTAGTCGTACGTCTTCACGGCCCGACCGATCAAGCACCGAAACTACGGCACCTCCGAGTTCTAGCACACGTTCAGCTCGATGACGATCCCCGGACTCCGATCTAGCAAAGTGTCGGGGAAGAGTTCTGTCAGCACGACGGCGTGGTGACGCCCTTGATGTACTACCGTCGCAGGGCTTCGCCTAAGCACCGCTATAATATTATCGAGGACTATGGTGGAAGGGCGCACCGCACACGGTTAAGAATATGATCACGTGGATCAACTTGTGTGTCTAGGGGTGCCCCTTGCCCCCGTATATAAAGGATCAAGGGGGGGTGCGGCCGGCCAGGAGGAGGGAGCGCCAGGAGGAGTCCTACTCCCACCGGGAGTAGGATTCCCCCCTTTCCTAGTTGGAATAGGATTCGGGAGGGGGAAAGAGGAGAGAGAAGGAAGGGGGGGGGGGGGCGCCGCCCCCCTCTCCTTGTCCTATTCGGACTAGGGGGAGGGGCATGCGGCCCAGCCATGGCCACCTCTCCTCTCTTCCACTAAAGCCCACTAAGGCCCATATACCTCCCGGGGGGTTCCGGTAACCTCCCGGTACTCCGGTAAAATCCCGATTTCACCCGGAACACTTCCGATATCCAAATATAGGTTTCCAATATATCAATCTTTATGTCTCGACCATTTCGAGACTCCTCGTCATGTCCGTGATCACATCCGGGACTCCAAAAAAACTTCGGTACATCAAAATGCATAAACTCATCATATAACTGTCATTGAAACCTTAAGCGTGCGGACCCTACGGGTTCGAGAACAATGTAGACATGACCGAGACACGTCTCCGGTCAATAACCAATAGCGGAACCTGGATGCTCATATTGGCTCCTACATATTCTACGAAGATCTTTTATCGGCCAGACCGCATAACAACATACGTTGTTCCCTTTGTCATCGGTATGTTACTTGCCCAAGATTCGATCGTTGGTATCTCAATACCTAGTTCAATCTCGTTACCGGCAAGTCTCTTTACTCGTTCCGTAATACATCATCTCACAACTAACTCATTAGTTGCAATGCTTGCAAGGCTTATGTGATGTGCATTACCGAGAGGGCCCAGAGATACCTCTCCGACAATCGGAGTGACAAATCCTAATCTCGAAATACGCCAACCCAACAAGTACCTTCGGAGACACCTGTAGAGCACCTTTATAATCACCCAGTTACGTTGTGATGTTTGGTAGCACACAAAGTGTTCCTCCGGTAAACGGGAGTTGCATAATCTCATAGTCATAGGAACATGTATAAGTCATGAAGAAAGCAATAACAATATACTAAACGATCGGGTGCTAAAATAACGGAATGTGTCAAGTCAATCACATCATTCTCCTAATGATGTGATCCCGTTAATCAAATAAAAACTCTTTTGTTTATGGTTAGGAAACATAACCATCTTCGATTAACGAGCTAGTCAAGTAGAGGCATACTAGTGACACTCTATTTGTCTATGTATTCACACATGTATTATGTTTCTGGTTAATACAATTCTAGCATGAATAATAAACATTTATCATGATATAAGGAAATAAATAATAACTTTATTATTGCCTCTAGGGCATATTTCCTTCAGTCTCCCACTTGCACTAGAGTCAATAATCTAGTTCACATCGCCATGTGATGCAACACTAAGAGTTCACATCACCATGTGATTAACACCCATAGTTCACATCGTCATGTGACCTATACCCAAAGGGTTTACTAGAGTCTAGTTCACATCATTTATGTGATTAACACCCAAAGAGTACTAAGGTGTGATCATGTTTTGCTTGTGAGATAATTTTAGTCAACGGGTCTGTCACATACAGATCCGTAAGTATTTTGCGAATTCTATGTCTACAATGCTCTGCACGGAGCTACTCTAGCTAATTGCTCCCACTTTCAATATGTTCTAGATCGAGACTTAGAGTCATCCAGATCTGTGTCAAAACTTGCATCGACGTAACTTTTTACGACGAACCTTTTGTCACCTCCATAATCGAGAAATATTTCCTTATTCCACTAAGGATAATTTTGACCAATGTCCAGTGATCTACTCTTAGATCACTATTGTACTCCCTTGCTTAACACAGTGTAGGGTATACAATAGATCTGGTACACATCATGGCATACTTTATAGAACCTATGGCTGAGGCATAGGGAATGACTTTCATTCTCTTTCTATCTTCTGCCGTGGTCGGGCTTTGAGTCTTACTCAATTTCATACCTTGTAACACAGCCAAGAACTCTTTCTTTGACTATTCCATTTTTGAACTACTTCAAAATATTGTCAAGGTATGTACTCATTGAAAAAACTTATCAAGCGTCTTGATCTATCTCTATAGATTTTGATGCTTAATATGTAAGCAGCTTCACCGAGGTCTTTCTTTGAAAAACTTCTTTAAAAACACTCCTTTATGCTTTGCAGAATAATTCTACATTATTTCCGATCAACAATATGTCATTCACATATACTTATCAGAAATGCTGTAGTGCTCCCACTCACTTTCTTGTAAATACAGGCTTCACCGCAAGTCTGTATAAAACTATATGCTTTGATCATAATATCAAAGTGTTTATTCCAACTCCGAGAGGCTTGCACCAGTCCATAAATGGATCGCTGGAGCTTGCACACTTTGTTAGCTCCTTTTGGATCGACAAAACCTTCCGGCTGCATCATATATAACTCTTCTTCCAGAAATCCATTCAGGAATGCAGTTTTGACATCCATTTGCTGGATTTCATAAAATGCGGCAATTGCTAACATGATTCGGACAGACTTAAGCATAGAAACGAGTGAGAAACTCTCATCATAGTCAACACCTTGAACTTGTCGAAAACCTTTTTGTGACAATTCTAGCTTTGTAGATAGTAACACTACTATCATCGTCCGTCTTCCTCTTGAAGATCCATTTAATCTCAATGGCTCGCCGATCATTGGTCAAGTCAATCAAAGTCCATACTTTGTTCTCATACATGGATCTCATCTCAGATTTCATGGCCTCAAGCCATTTCGCGGAATCTAGGCTCATCATCACTTCCTCATAGTTCACAAGTTCGTCATGGTCTAGTAACATGACTTCCAGAACAGGATTACCGTACCACTTTGGTGCGGATCTCACTCTGTTTTACCTACGAGATTCGGTATTAACTTGATCTGAAGTTACATGATCATCATCATTAGTCTTCCTCACTAATTGGTGTAGTAGTCACAGGAACAGATTTCTTGTGATGAACTACTTTTCAATAAGGGAGAAGGTACAATTACCTTATCAATTTCTACTTTCCTCCCACTCACTTCTTTCAAGAGAAACTCCTTCTCTAGAAAGGATCCATTTTAGCAACGAATGTCTTGCCTTCGGATCTGTGATAGAAGGTGTACCCAATAGTCTCCTTTGGGTATCCTATGAAGACATATTTCTCCGATTTGGGTTTGAGCTTATCAGGATGAAACTTTTTCATATAAGCATCACAATCCCAAACTTTAAGAAACGACAACTTTGGTTTCTTGCCAAACCACAGTTCAGATTGTGTCGTCTCAACGGACTTAGATGGTGCCCTTTTAAACGTGAATGCAGCTGTCTTTAATGCATAACCCCAAAACGATAGTGGTAGATCGGTAAGAGACATCATAGATCGCACCATATCTAATAAAGTACGGTTATGATGTTCGGACACACCATTATGATGTGGTGTTCCAGGTGGCGTGAGTAGTGAAACTATTTCACATTGTTTTAACTGAAGGCCAGACTCGTAACTCAAACATTTTACCTCTGCGATCATATCGTAGAAACTTTTATTTTCTTGTTACAATGATTCTCCACTTCACTCTAAAATTCTTTGAACTTTTCAAATATTTCAGGCTTGTGTTTCATTAAGTAGATATACCCATATCTGCTCAAATCATCTGTGAAGGTCAGAAAATAATGATACCCGCCACGAGTCTTAACACTCATCGGATCTCATACATCAGTATGTATTATTTCCAATAAGTCAATTGCTTGCTCCATAGTTCCGGAGAACGGCATTTTAGTCATCTTGCCCATGAGGCATGGTTCGCAAGCATCAACTGATTCATAATCAAGTGATTCCAAAAACCCATTAGCATGGAGTTTCTTCATGCGCTTTACACCAATATGACCTAAACGGTAGTGCCACAAATAAGTTGCACTATCATTATTAACTTTGCATCTTTTGGTTTCAATATTATGATTATGTGTATCACTACGATCGAGATCCAACGAACTATTTTCATTGGGTGTGTAACCATATAAGGTTTTATTCATGTAAACAGAACAACAATTTATTCTCTTACTTAAATGAATAATCGTATTACAATAAACATCATCAAATCATATTCATGCTCAACACAAACGCCAAATAACACTTATTCAGGTTCAACACTAATCCCGAAAGTATAGGGAGTGTGCGATGATGATCATATCAATCTTGGAACCACTTCCAACACACATCGTCACTTCACCCTTAACTAGTCTCTGTTTATTCTGCAACTCCCGTTTCGAGTTACTAATCTTAGCAACTGAACTAGTATCAAATACTGAGGGGTTGCTATAAACACTAGTAAAGTACATATCAATAACATGTATATCAAATATACTTATGTTCACTTTGCCATCCTTCTTATCTGCCAATCACTTGGGGTAGTTCCGCTTCCAGTGACTAGTCCCTTTGCAGTAGAAACACTTAGTCTCGGGCTTAGGACCAGACTTGGGCTTCTTCACTTGAGCAGCAACTTGCTTGCTGTTCTTCTTGAAGTTCCCCTTCTTCCCTCTGCCCTTTTCTTGAAACTAGTGGTCTTGTCTACCATCAACACTTGATGTTTTTCTCGATTTCTACCTTCGTCAATTTTCGCATTACAAAGAGCTTGGGAATCGTTTCCGTTATCCCTTGCATATCATAGTTCATTACGAAGTTCTACTAACTTGGTGATGGTGACTAGAGAATTCTGTCAATCACTATCTTATCTGGAAGATTAACTCCCACTTGATTCAAGCTATTGTAGTACTCAGACAATCTGAGCACATGCTCACTAGTTGAGTGATTCTCCTCCATCTTTTAGCTATAGAACTTGTTGGAGACTTCATATCTCTCAACTCGGGTATTTGCTTGAAATATTAACTTCAACTCCTGGAACATCTCATATGCTCCATGACGTTCAAAACGTTTTTGAAGTCCCGATTCTAAGCCATTAAGCATGGTGCACTAAACTATCAAGTAGTCATCATATTGAGCTAGCAAAACGTTCATAATGTCTGCATCTGCTCCTGCAATAGGTCCGTCACCTAGCGGTGCATCAAGGACATAATTCTTCTGTGCAGCAATGAGGATAAACCTCAGATCACGGATCCAATCCGCATCATTGCTACTAACATCTTTCAACACAATTTTCTCTAGGAACATATCAAAATGAACACAGGGAAGCAACAACGCGAGCTATTGATCTACAACATAATTTGCAAAATACTACCAGGACTAAGTTCATGATAAATTTAAGTTCAATTAATCATATTACTTAAGAACTCCCACTTAGATAGACATCCCTCTAATCCTCTAAGTGATTACGTGATCCAAATCAACTAAACCATGTCCGATCATCACGTGAGATGGAGTAGTTTCATTGGTGAACATCGCTATGTTGATCATATCTGCTATATGATTCACGCTCGACCTTTCGGTCTCCGTGTTCCGAGGCCATATCTGTATATGCTTGGCTCGTCAAGTATAACCTGAGTATTTTGCGTGTGCAACTGTTTTGCACCCGTTGTATTTGAACGTAGAGCCTATCACACCCGATCATCACGTGGTGTCTCAGCACGAATAACTTTCGCAACGGTGCATACTCAGGGAGAACACTTCTTGATAATTAGTGAGATATCATCTTATAATGCTACCGTCAATCAAAGCAAGATAAGATGCATAAAAGATAAACATCACATGCAATCAATATAAGTGATATGATATGGCCATCATCATCTTGTGCTTGTGATCTCCATCTTCGAAGCACCGTCGTGATCACCCTCGTCACCGGTGCGACACCTTGATCTCCATCGTAGCATCGTTGTCGTCTCGCCAATCTTATGCTTCCACGACTATCGCTACCGCTTAGTGATAAAGTAAAGCATTACAGCGCGATTGCATTGCATACAATAAAGCGACAACCATATGGCTCCTGCCAGTTGCCGATAACTCGGTTACAAAATATGATCATCTCATACAATAAAATTTAGCATCATGTCTTGACCATATCACATCACAACATGCCCTGCAAAAACAAGTTAGACGTCCTCTACTTTGTTGTTGCAAGTTTTACGTGGCTGCTACGGGCTTAAGCAAGAACCAATCTTACCTACGCATCAAAACCACAACAATAGTTTGTCAAGTTGGTGCTGTTTTAACCTTCGCAAGGACCGGGCGTAGCCACACTCGGTTCAACTAAAGTTGGAGAAACTGTCACCCGCTAGCCACCTTTGTGCAAAGCACGTCGGGAGAACCGGTCTCGCGTAAGCGTACGCGTAATGTCAGTCCGGGCCGCTTCGTCCAACAATACCGCCGAACCAAAGTATGACATGCTGGTAAGCAGTATGACTTATATCTCCCACAACTCACTTGTGTTCTAATCGTGCATATAACATCAACACATAAAACCTAGGCTCGGATGCCACTGTTGGGTAACGTATTAATTTCAAAAAATTTCCTACGCACACGCAAGATCATGGTGATGCATAGCAACGAGAGGAGAGAGTGTGATCTACGTACCCTTGTAGACCGACAGCGGAAGCGTTAGCACAACGCGGTTGATGTAGTCGTACGTCTTCACGGCCCGACCGATCAAGCACCGAAACTACGGCACCTCCGAGTTCTAGCACACGTTCAGCTCGATGACGATCCCCAGACTCCGATCTAGCAAAGTGTCGGGGAAGAGTTCCGTCAGCACGACGGCGTGGTGACGACCTTGATGTACTACCGTCGCAGGGCTTCGCCTAAGCACCGCTACAATATTATCGAGGACTATGGTGGAAGGGGGCACCGCACACGGTTAAGAATATGATCACGTGGATCAACTTGTGTGTCTAGGGGTGCCACTTGCCCCCGTATATAAAGGATCAAGGGGGGGTGCGGCCGGCCAGGAGGAGGGCGCGCCAGGAGGAGTCCTACTCCCATCGGGAGTAGGATTCCCCCCCTTTCCTAGTTGGAATAGGATTCGGGAAGGGGGAAAGAGGAGAGAGAGAAGGAAGGGGGGGCGCCGCCCCCCTCTCCTTGTCCTATTCGGACTAGGGGGGAGGGGCGCGCGGCCCAGCCCTGGCCACCTCTCCTCTCTTCCACTAAAGCCCACTAAGGCCCATATACCTCCCGGGGGGTTCCGGTAACCTCCCGGTACTCCGGTAAAATCCCGATTTCACCCGGAACACTTCCGATATCCAAATATAGGTTTCCAATATATCAATCTTTATGTCTCGACCATTTCGAGACTCCTCGTCATGTCCGTGATCACATCCGGGACTCCGAACAAACTTCGGTACATCAAAATGCATAAACTCATAATATAACTGTCATCGAAACCTTAAGCGCGCGGACCCTACGGGTTCGAAAACAATGTAGACATGACCGAGACACGTCTCCGGTCAATAACCAATAGCGGAACCTGGATGCTCATATTGGCTCCTACATATTCTACGAAGATCTTTTATCGGTCAGACCGCATAACAACATACGTTGTTCCCTTTGTCATCGGTATGTTACTTGCCCGAGATTCGATCGTCGGTATCTCAATACCTAGTTCAATCTCGTTACCGGCAAGTCTCTTTACTCGTTCCGTAATACATCATCTCACAACTAACTCATTAGTTGCAATGCTTGCAAGGCTTATGTGATGTGCATTACCGAGAGGGCCCAGAGATACCTCTCCGACAATCGGAGTGACAAATCCTAATCTCGAAATACGCCAACCCAACATGTACCTTTGGAGACACCTGTAGAGCACCTTTATAATCACCCAGTTACGTTGTGACGTTTGGTAGCACATAAAGTGTTCCTCCGGCAAACGGGAGTTGCATAATCTCATAGTCATAGGAACATGTATAAGTCATGAAGAAAGCAATAGCAACATACTAAACGATCGGGTGCTAAGCTAATGGAATGGGTCATGTCAATCACATCATTCTTCTAATGATGTGATCCCGTTAATCAAATAACAACTCTCTTGTTTATGGTTAGGAAACATAACCATCTTCGATTAATGAGCTAGTCAAGTAGAGGCATACTAGTGACACTCTGTTTGTCTATGTATTCACACATGTATTATGTTTCCGGTTAATACAATTCTAGCATGAATAATAAACATTTATCATGATATAAGGAAATAAATAATAACTTTATTATTGCCTCTAGGGCATATTTCCTTCAATGTGAAGTCATCAAATGGTTCCCACCCGCACTATCAAGCAAAGTCCTAGCAACATGATCCTTCTTCCTATACCAACTCATCATCTCCAAAAAGTTCCCCCTATTATTTGAACTCGAACTCTCATCATGACCACGAAAAGCATGACCTTGTAATATAAGAAATCTGATAATACCCAAAATAATGATAAGACGAGCTTTGTAGTCTTCTTCACTCTTTTTGGTACCACGATCCATCACATGTGCCACACATTGCCTTTGATTTTTTAAAGCCTCATAATGTTGTCTAGCTTTATTGCGAGCACTGTTATGTTTACCAACATGTGTATCAAGAACACTAGGTCCATCCTTCCAATTTCTAAATCCTACTCTTGTGAATGCCTCAATACCATAATTTTCCGCTCTTGGTTGCTTAAAAAGAAAGCAATAAAAACAAAAGGCTGCTTCTTTATGAACACTATATTCCAACCAATTGCCATGGTTCTTGAACCAACTAGCATGAAAGCTTCTTGTTTTTGAAGATTTTCCTTGGGGTGTTTTTTTATATTTATGATCAGTTGGTTGGCATGGACCCATATTTATATAAATCCTTCTAGCAGCATCCCTAATGTCCGGATCTAAACTTTCAATTGGTTTTCTAAGACCACGATCAGCTTCAATATCACCTTTACGGAATTGACCAAGGGCATCAGCAGGAATACCATGATTGTTGCTCTCTTGAGTTGTCATTGCAGGTGGGTTGCTTGAAGTCGAATATGGTGGTCCCATTTCTACAGTTGTTTCTGTTTCTGGTGTTGATTCAGTTTCCTCGGCCACTTGATTCCCTCCATCTGAAATGATAGGTGTAGACAACCCTGTTGCGGACACCAGTGAAAAAAATCTCTTCATCTTCTTTTTCTACAATATATGAAATAAAACTGACAATTACATCAATTTGGGTTCAAAAATATCATACATATATGACTGGATACAAAAGAACATGGCATAAATTTCAGTTTAGAGCAGTTTGTACACCGATACAACTCATGCAAACAGAACATGGTACAAGTAGAAAGCATCAACGGGGAAACAAGAAAAGCGTCAAAGAAAATTAGAAGCTACCGCAGCCGGCAATGAAGCAGTGCCACGCAGTAGAACGACGAACAGGAAGGCTGCAACGGGCGACCTACAGCCCGGGAGCAGAAACTGGGTGTGCGGCGTGTGCCAGAGGCGGAGCCACGGCGAACGGCGGCGCGGGCGCTGGTGTCCCTGCTGCTCCTGGAGATCGATTCTGCCGCCCTCGTGCGTGCGACTCGACGGGCGGCGGCGGCCGCGCGATCGTTTCGTCTCCTATGCCTCGTGCCTGCTGGATCATGGGGTGTGTTGTTGCCATACGTGCGTGCGTTTCTGGCAAAGCAGTCCACCAAGCCTTTGGGCCTTCTTCTTTTTCACTGAGCTGCGCCCCGGGCCTGCAAAAAAAATCTATATAACTATAGCCTAATAATTTTTCCACGCCTCGAGCCTGGGCCTTGGGTGCCCGGGGCCCAGCTCCGCCCCTGCATACGGATATGAACGTTGCAGACTCGTTGACTAAGCCTCTTCCATGAGCAAAACATGATCAGCACCAAGACTCCATGGGTGTTAGAATCATTACTGTGTAATCTAGATTATTGACTCTAGTGCAAGTGGGAGATTGAAGGAAATATGCCCTAGAGGCAATAATAAAGTTATTATTTATTTCCTCATATCATGATAAATGTTTATTATTCATGCTAGAATTGTATTAACCGGAAACTTAGTACATGTCTGAATACATAGACAAACAGAATGTCACTAGTATGCCTCTACTTGACTAGCTCGTTAATCAAAGATGGTTATGTTTCCTAACCATAGACATGAGTTTTCATTTGATTAACGGGATCACATCATTAGGAGAATGATGTGATTGACTTGACCCATCCCGTTAGCTTAGCACTTGATCGTTTAGTTTTCTGCTATTGCTTTCTTCATGACTTATACATGTTCCTATGACTGAGATTATGCAACTCCCGATTACTGGAGGAACACTTTGTGTGCTACCAAACGTCACAACGTAACTGGGTGATTATAAAAGTGATCTACAGGTGTCTCTGATGGTACTTGTTGAGTTGGCATAGATCAAGATTAGGATTTGTCACTCAGATTGCCGGAGAGGTATCTCTGGGACCACTCGGTAAAGCACATCACTATAAGCCTTGCAAGCATTGTAACTAATGAGTTAGTTGCAGGATGATGTATTACGGAACGAGTAAAGAGACTTGCCGGTAACGAGATTGAACTAGGTATTGAGATACCGACGATCGAATCTCGGGCAAGTAACATACCAATGACAAAGGGAACAACGTATAGTGTTATGCGGTTTGACCGATAAAGATCTTCGTAGAATATGTGGGAGCCAATATGAACATCCAGGTTCCGCTATTGGCTATTGACCGGAGATGTGTCTCGGTCATGTCTACATAGTTCTCGAACTCGTAGGGTCAGCACGCTTAAAGTTTGGTGATGACCGGTATTATGAGTTTTGTGTTTTGATGTACCGAAGGTAGTTCGAAGTCTCGGATATGATCACAGACATGACGAGGAGTCTCGAAATGGTCGAGACATAAAGATCGATATATTGGAAGGTTATATTCGGACACCGGATGAGTTCCGGGGGTTATTAGATAAATACCGAAGAACCGGGAGGTTACCGGAACCTCCCGGGGGGTTATTGGGCCTTATGGGCCCAAGTGGAGGAAGAGGAGAGGCGGCCAGCTAGGGGCGCGCGGCCCCCCTAGCCCAACCCGAATTGAACTAGGGGGGCGGCCCCCCTTTCCTTCTTCTTCTCCTCCCCTTCCTTCCCATCTCCTACTAGGACTAGGAAAGATGGGGCAAACCTACTTGGAGTAGGATTGCCCCCCCTTGGGCGTGCCTCTCCCCTTGGCCGGCCCTGTCCTCCCCCCTTTATATACGGGGGTAGGGGGCACCCCAAAGATACACAAGTTGATCATTGATCCCTAAGCCGTGTGCGGTGCCCCCCTCCACCATAATCCACCTCGATCATATCATAGGGGTGCTTAGGCGAAGCCCTGCGTCGGTAGCAATATCATCACCGTCAACAGGCCGTCGTGCTGACGGAACTCTCCCATGAAGCTCTGTTGGATTGGAGTTCGTGGGACGTCATCGAGCTGAACGTGTGCTGAACTCGGAGGTGCCGTGCATTCGGTACTTGGATTGGTTGGATCGTGAAGACGTTCGACTACATCAACCGCGTTCTCATAACGCTTCCCCTTACGGTCTACGAGGGTACGTGGACGATACTCTTCCCTCTCGTTGCTATGCATCACCATGATCTTGCGTGTGCGTAGGATTTTTTTAAATTACTGCGTTCCCCAACACAACCAACACCGACGCGCCCGCTCGCCGGTATGATTGAGCTTTCCACCCTAGAGCCGTTGTACCCAGGTAGACTCCGCCCCATGTCGACGACCTCCATAGCGGACACCACGCTCGGTAGGTGTTCGGTCAAATGTCATTGAGCTTATTTTCAAATGCTATGTCTTTTTTAGAGTATAAAGGATGGTGAGCTACTCGACCATGGAAGATGAGTTGTTGTGCGATGCGTGGCTGGCCGTATCTGCGGATTTCATAGGCAGGACCAGAGGGGAGCCCTTCTGGGAGCAAGTGCATGAAAGAATTCACGCACGAAAGCACATTGCATCCTACGACATGTACATCATTCAACCATGCAACGTGAGGTCGTTGTCGTATCGCTGGCATGCTATCCAGATCAGCGTCACCAAGTTTTGCGACGTGGTTCGTCAGCTCGAGGCAAGGTGGCCATTGCATGCGGTTGAGGGCGAGATCGTAAGTTTTACTTCCTCTTGCTCAACTCGTTGATTGTTTCATTCACTCAATGTTGGTCTATACATTATATGTAGCCCACACGCGTTGCCGTGGTGTACCACAGGACAGAGGGACGGCCATTTACGTGCACATACTGTTGGATGAAGCTGAAGGGGGAATATGTGTGGAATGACATGACCCATTGATGAAACTTGTTGGATATCCGAAATCTAGTCGAGTTAGAGACATTGTTGTACTAGACTTAATTTACATGGTATGTATGGATGATTTGTGCTATTTTCTATTCGAACTTTGATGAATATCGACCGATTTGCATGAATTTCACCCGGTTAGTTAAAATGTGGTTTGAAATGTATGCGTTTATGGTTGGATGGCGGTCTCCCATGACCGTGTCCGCAGACTGGTCAGTGGTCACCTATCTCTTTTTTTAGCATCAGTACAGACACAAGCGCTTATATACACGCGCATACACTCACCCATATGAACGCATACACGCACACCCTACCCCTATGAGCACCTCCCAGAGACTGAGCCGGCATATGATCTTGAGATTTACGAAGTCACCATAGGCGCCTCGTCGTCGACGAGAACGTCTCCTCCCACTGAAAGCACAAATACGAATGACATACGTCTAGTTTAACCTTCTCTTGTCTCTTTGTCTGCATTTTGGCAGAGTTGCACACAGAAGCAAATACAGACATGTTTGGCAAATGATCCATCAACCCTACAGATACCGCAGTCCAATGTCCAAATCAGAACAAACAAGTCGCATTTCTCCTAGAAGGGTCCTCCCTGGCCCCAATAATATATCATTGTCCATATAGTACGAATGACATACATACATGCATGATATTTGGGACGGTGAGCTAACCCCATCCTGGCAAAACGCAATGGCAAACACCCTCCGACGAGATCCCCCGCAAAAAAAAAAAAAAAAAAAAAAACACCCTCCGACGAGACACCACACGATATTTGGCATACCAAACCAGCACGAGGGCCTATTACTCGGGACGTCGACGTCGAGCCCTCCAACCCAAGTGGGGGGAGCGCCCATGCCCGTCGTCCCCGATTCCCCGCGGTCCAGCCTTCCGGGGCGAAAGAGGCCGAGTAGACGGTGAGCTCGGCTCGTCGCCACGCTCCGGCCGGGCTCCGGATCTCGGCCACATGCGGCCGGTAGACGTCGCCGTCCAGAGTTTTACCCCGGTTGGCATGCTGGCATCTCGATCCCCGGAGCAGCTGAGGCCGGCCTTCTCTTCCCAGTTAATACCAGTTACCACCACGGCGCTCTTGCGTGGCGCTGTACTACTGTAGCCTGTAGTCTATTCGCATCTACGCGACAGGGCCGGTGGTGTTTATCCAGTCGAGCCGCGTCCCTGTCGATTGTCGAGCGGCCGGCGTACTCTTGTAGACGTGCAGTTGACACGGAGGCTGGTTTGTATCGTATGGTCTCGCTCGTTTTGTCTTTGCCGGAAGAATGGTCTCACGCTCTCTCGAAGATTACTTTGTTCTTTCACTTTCACGACTGCTATCTCCTGGTAGGTGTTCTTTGTTTACATGCGATGAGAAGTCATGGCTCTAGTCTCCCGTCTATGTTAACGGCTGCCCTAACTTGAGAGGATTTGTGGCACGCAAGCCCGTAGTGTCCGCTTTTTATTTTGGCTTCCGATTTTCATAGTTTTAAATCCTTTAAACCAAAATAACAAATTAAGTTATGTTCTCATATTTCTGTTTCTTGTGGCCGGCGCTTTTAAATAAGATCCGCTTTGAATATATTTTGATGATTAAAAAAATTAAGTTTCAATGTTGAAACTTAGTATGAGCAACCGATAAATATCAATTATTTTGTGTCTATGGCCGACAGAACAAATTGCTTAAAATTATATCTGTGAAACTGGTTGAAATTTGGCAGTTTTTAATGCAAAAACCGTAAGTTTAATCATTGAAACTTAAAACTTTTTAAGGAATTTTATTTTTACTATGTCCTCATGCGGAATTGAACTACTGCGCGAATCATGAGGACAAACGAGTGGGCGGCATGACTTATCCAGAAAACTACTCCCTCTTGAGGTTCGCTGAGTAGCGCGCAACTAAGGTTTTTTTTTCAGTCGAGTAGCGAGTAACTAATTAATCGGACAATTAACTGGTCAGCACCTCTTAATCCCCTACTACATCCGTCTGGGTCTATTGATCCCCTTTGCATTTTGTGCCCAATTTTGGTCATAAATTTGACCAACAAAATGTAAGTTGTATGCCACACAACTTAGATTATTGGATTCATATTCGAAAGAGGTTTCCATTGATGCTATTTTTGTGGTATATAACTTATTTTTGATAGTTAAATCAAATGCCAAAGTTTGACCCAAAATACAAGGGGGACTAATAAACCCGGATGGAGGTAATACAGCGGGTAGGGGACTGAGCAGTTACCGGTTATCGATTTTGTAAACATTGTTTTATGCAGGTATTAACATGTTTTGTGGATGGTCGCAAAACCCTGCGCGCCTGAACAACAAATTCTGTTTACAACATTGAGCGCGCTTGCGACCCACGCGCCATGGATCCCTAAGGAAATCGACGCAATCTAGAGTGCCCAAAAGATCACATGGCGGGGAGGGCGACAGGTAGGCATCATCACGAGGCGCGCGCCGAGGGCACTCGCGAGCGAGGAAGCACCCAGGAGGCAGGTACTACAACATCCTGTATAGGAGTAATTCTTCGGGGGTGCCTTGGGCATCCCCAATTTTGAGACGTTTGCCTCTTCTTATTCTTTTTATCTCACTCTTTCACCTAAGTCTTAAAATATTCATCCACATAAAACTTCTACATAATTGTTGGGATATATTAGTATAGCTGATATTTAAACAAACACATAACTTGTTTTAACATAAAATGAAAATTATAATCCACCCTTAGTTAATGTATACTACACAATTGTAGCACTCTCACAATCAATCATTCAATTAAAGTAATAAAATATGGGATGGTCGTTTTGGCTCTGGGACGCATATGTTCCCAAATGATGAGTAAAATAAAAAATAAGTAGTAAATAAATTTTTTAAAAATTGATATTGTTGTAGATGTTCTTGTTGGTGTAACAAGCGTCCTTGATAATTTTCATGGCAAACAGGATAGCAATGCTTTGTTGGTAAAAAAAACTAAAATAACTGTAACATTTGGCGTATGAATTATATATATATACCAATATAAATATAAAAAATCCAAATGCACAGATCAAATTAATCTTGGCCATCAAACCATGTCAATCCGACTAATTAGATTGCTCTAAAACTTTAAAACTGCCATTCTTGGGATGAAAATGCCATGAACAAGAAAGTGCCATGTGAACACAAAAAGAAAGAAAGAAAATGCCATGATAAAATAGTGTCATCCCTTAATAAACAAAAAATGACATAAAAACAAAATTCCATATCCTAAATATAAAAGCCGTCTCTTAAATGAAAAATGACATCTCTTAATAATAATAAATGCTATATTTTAATATAAAAATACCAACTCTTAATATAAAAATGCCATCTCTTAATAGTAAAAATGCCATCTCTTAATCTCTTAAGTAAATAAAATGCCATCTCTTTATCTCTTAAGTAAATAAAAATGCCATCTCTTATAATAAAAAATTAAAAAATGCCATGTGACATAGTTCAAAAATTTATAAACTGCCATGTTGATTTTTCACTAGAGAAAATGCCATCTGGTGAAAGAAAATAGAAGGACTGGGATTCCAACCAAGGTGGCCCAGGCCAAGGAGTACACTGCTAGCCAATGGGCTGGCTCTAGTACTTTGTAACTAGATGCTGCCCAGCGCGTTGCTGTGGGAAAAGTTCCAAAAATAAATGCATAAATAGTTGCTACAAAATCATCTAAAACTAATGGAAGGAAAATGTAATAAACTTGAGTTTCAGTTAAAAAAATCTTTTCTAACAAAAATGTGAAGGACAACTATATAGGTATGTTACAATCACCCAGCATAAATATGCTACATATATTGTCAATACAAAATCTAGTGCAAAAAATAAACTTTGAATAATAACATGCATGAATTTATGATGTGGCAGCATTGCATGCATATAGTGTAATGAAAAAAATTGTAATTTATGACTTGCATGCATGACTTGCTTATGTGGCATGGTTGCATGGCTTGGAAAAACAGATAGTGGGTTGTAAGTAGTATTTAGGAATAGACGATACAGTTCGCTGGGGATCCGACGTGGCCATTGGCTGAGCTGGGGCCTGATTCTTGGAGGAGCAATGGGCTTTGGGGCAGCTAAACGTGAGTTCTGGGCCAGTTTTACCCGATATTTGGGCCAGTTATCTATAACTATTCAGAAGATTTTGCGTGGGCTGGGGAGGGGGTGGCCCAGCTGAATCCTGCGCCAGGATTCGTGGAGATGAATCCGACCGAAGACGGGGGACTCGCTGCGAAATCTCTCCTGGCTGACGATCGCCAGTTAATATTTTCCCAAAATCTCACCGAGCGGAACCCGTTCCCTCACCTCGACCTTCTGTTCAAAAAAAAAAACCTCGACCTAAACCGTCATCGGCCCCGCACGCTCCGACACGCGCCCAGCCGCCACGCCCTGCCCTCTCTGCTCCTCGACGCAGCCGCCACACTCCCCTGCCCTCGAGAATCCGCGGCTGGCACGAGCGGGCAAGCGGCGCAACACCGCGGCGGCGGTAGCAGGCCAGTGGGGAAGCGGGGGCGGGGGATCCGGGAAGTGCAGCGGCGGCGGATCGGGAAGAGAAGCATCAGCCGTCAGCAAGACCCCCTCCCTTCAAGGTATATATGCGCACACCCATTACCCGATAAGCTGCCCGAATTCTTGACGAGCCCGTGATATCCAATCATGTTTGTTGGCTGGATATGTTGCTATATGCCCCCGTGCGAATTGATGTTGAAGATTTTTGTGCCATGTGTGCGCTTGCAATCCATGTTGGTATATGCTGCTGCTGTCCGAAATTATGTTGATGGATTTTGTTGCATGTGTGTGGCATTCAAATCACGAATACAGCAGTGATAGCTAGTCTTCATGAATATAACAGTGATGTATTCAAATCATGAATGAATACAACAATTTGTCTTGTTCAAATTTGTATGCAACAGTGGTATCTATATAGTTATTTAATTATAAACCAGCACCCAGAACGAAGGCCAAGGCTGCAATCGCCGGCGTGATGAACAAGCGACCCCGCGAGGACGAGCCTTCCTCCTCCCAAAAGCGCCAGTTTGGTGCAGGTATCTATTCCCTGCCTTCTGTCACTAGACCCAATCTAGTTGCTGCTAACCCCCAATACCGTGCGAAGGGTAGCTAACTAGTGTTTGCTCTTTGTGTAGGCGGCGACTATGGGGAGCAAGAAGGGTACTCGGAGGAACGGATCAGTGCGCAGCGGGTGGCGGACCACTACAGCGCCCGGTCGAATCAGACGCTTGAGGAGCGTGAGAACAGCCCCATCATCCACCTCAAGAAGCTCAACAACTGGGTAACTACTTTGCTTGCTACCCATCCATTCATCCCCTAAAACCCTTGAGAAAATGTCACCTCTACGATGTTGGGTGAAACCAGTAAGAAGCCATGCTAATCTTCCAATCTCACCTTTGGCAGATAAAGAGCGTCCTGGTTCAACTGTATGCACGTCCAGGAGACTGCGTTCTAGATCTTGCTTGTGGCAAGGTAAGGGGTGCTTTGCGAGTGTTAATTAGGATAAGAAGAAGAGTTTTTTGTAGTTCCGAGGTAGTCCTGACAATTATTGATTCTTCATGAGTGTTAATGCAGGGAGGTGATTTGATAAAGTGGGATAAGGCCAAGGTTGGCTATTATGTAGGGGTTGATATTGCAGAAGGCTCGGTTAGTTTCCCATCACATGATAAATCTATATTATATGCATATACATGGAAATTCAATTTGGCTCCCGGGGCCAATTTTTTTTTTTCAAATGTCAAAAAAATTGAGACTATTTTTTTGTGATCTTTGTCACATACAAATGCTACCTGTAAATTTTGAGGCAAAAAGGTTAACCATTTTAGCCTGCGCAAAAAAAAAGATCGAAGACAAAATGTCACCCCAATTTTGTTTTTTTCACCGACGAAACACCGCTCCTCCATTCCACATGAAAATTGCCAAGCATGCTTGCGACACCAACACGATCATCTACAATTTTTTTTGAAAATATTTACTATTTTTTGGGGTACTGTTCACCCGGGAGCCAAAACGCTGCTCCCGCATATACAAAAATATATAAGTTAATGCAATTTGTTGTTCGTGAGTTAGGTTTTTCCATCTCTGTAATGCTTTGGCATTTATGCCTATCAGTTGCTTTTCTGTATAGGGCAGATTTGTACATTGCTGCTGTTTGGCAGATATTATTTTGTAACCTGTACTGCAATCGTTTGAGCATTTAAACTTATCTCAAGGTAGTGGTAACCTATATATTCAATCTTTATTTCACTTATTTTTATCAGTGTCCTTGGTAAAACCTTCAGACTTATCAGCGGTCCTGGACCATAGAACTTGTGTATTCGCTTTTGATTTCCTCACTACCTATTGTAGTTCTCAACTACGCGCGACAGATCACTTTAAGTTTATAATCTCCTTTGATGTGTTGGAGCTTTACACTTGCAGATAAAAGATTGCATGACCCGTTATAACGGCGACTCGGATCAACAACGAAGGAAGAAGTTCAGTTTTCCTGCACGGCTTATTTGTGCCGACTGTTATGAGGTAGAAGTATTAATAAATAATAGTACAATTTACCATAAGAACCAAACCTAAAGTGGTGGTGTGCTCTGTGCGTGGAAGCAGACATAGTGCCACAGCTTGTTTCAAGTATTGAACATTTTTCTGTAGTTGAAACCAAATTATATGCAAGAAATGGATCCTTCCATAACACTCATGCCAACGTATACATACATTTGTCATTAACTAGTAGGTGATTCTGCTTATACTTTCACATCACCAGGAAGAATATACTTTTTACCTTACCCCATATGTTTATCAGTCTATTATTGTGGTGCTCATCAAGAATTATAAAGTGCATCACAATGCTTCCGCTTTCATGTTTCTGCAGACTCGTCTGGATGAGTATCTACGTGAGGATGCTCCATTTGACATATGCAGCTGCCAGGTGAGTGACCTAGCTTTATATTTTGAAGGGCGACCTTTAATTTTCATAGTTCGTTGTTATTATTGGTCAGTTCAATCATCTATTATTTCCCACTTGTCAAAGCAACTTTGAATTTTAGAAACCTTTTGTGAATATATACCTGCTGTTAAATATTACAATCATTATTGACAATTATCATTCAAACAATTTTTTCCTGGAAGATGTTGAAACTTAAGTATCATTGCTATGTCCAGCAAATAAATTAAGTACGCTGATCTTTAATCTACTTTTAATATGTAATGTACCATCAGGAGATTTAGAATGTCTGGATGATAAATGTATATGATTATGAGGTTTATACTTCCTATTCTGATGGTCTTTTCTATGTATTTCAGTTTGCAATGCACTACTCATGGTCAACTGAAGCACGTGCAAGACAAGCCCTCGCAAATATATCTGCATTGCTTCGTCCTGGAGGCACGTTCATTGGAACGATGCCTGATGCTAATGTCATTATTAAAAGACTAAGAGAATGTATGTCACTATCTTCAACTGTAATTTGCTTGATCTCGTCAAATTAGACTGTACTTGTCACAAGATGTGATACAAATTTATATCCTCAGCTGAAGGGATGGAGTTTGGGAACAGTGTTTACTGTATTACCTTTGGTGAAGAGTACACAGAAAAGGTAATTATGTTTGTTTGTAATAACTTCTTATATGCTAGTTTTCATTACTGACTGATCATTTTTGTTGTTTTCACAATGGTGTAGAAATTCCCGGCATCCAGGCCTTTTGGTATCAAGTACAAGTTTCATTTAGAGGTGACAACACGATTAACTTTCTAATAACTTGAGCCTTGTATCGGTGGCCTCTTTTAGTTTTTCAAGATGAATACTGATGTTCATATTCGAGTGTTTACCCAAATTGTAACAGAGGAAAAAATGGATTTGTCTGGGTATTTTTTTGATTAAGTTGCCCTCTTGTGAATTTGTATGCACACTACCCTTTCTAATGCTTAACTAAATATATATTATGTGCCCTTATTCAGCTTCAGTTGCTGCAGCTCTGAAAGTAACTCTAGTGATTTACATAGTACTATCTGTTTGCCACAAACTCTGCACTCCTGTAGGTTACATGTTGTTTGCTGCAGTCTTCTGTTCTTCCGTATTCTAGACATTCTTTGTGAATAGTATGAAGCTTACATCCTTTGTATTGCCCTTATCTTACATATACATGTCTTCTTTTTCTTTGACAATTTACATATACATGTCTTGTTACAACTTGTTTGGGTGTTTATTGCCCTATATGACGTAGTACCTAGCTTCCTGCTTTTCACTCGTTGTCTTTATTTAATTTTCCATTCATTAATTACGAAAACTTGTTCAGTAACAAACTCTTGGGCAACATGCAGGACGCAGTTGATTGCCCGGAGTGGGTTGTTCCATTCCATCTCTTCAAACTACTGGCAGAGGAGGTATGCAACTAATCTATTGCCCAGTATGCTATCGCAACCTGTGCTTTTGTTTCCTCATTTCAAACTAGTTCATTTCAATATTTTGTCTAAATTTTTGCTACCCTATTTTTTGTTATCGTTTGTTTTCTTTTACAAATTTGCTCTCAGACAGATGCTAAGGCTATGGCCAAAAAATTGTGCATCTTTTGCAGTATGATTTAGAGCTGGTTCTAATGAAGAACTTCCATGAATTTGTACACGATTATGTGCAAAGGCCAGAGTTTGCTGATCTCATGCGAAGGCTGGGGCCTCTCGGTGATGGACGATCGGGCCAAAGTAAGTAGGCTACCTACTGAATTCGCTGCTGTCTATAAATATCATTTCATTACCTTGACGTATTCGAGTTACGTAGGCACGCTGTCACAAGATGAGTGGGAGGCATCCTATCTCTACCTCGCATTTGTTTTGCGGAAGGTATTTTTCATGCTGTTAACAACTTAACCACACGCGGTCATCCTATGTTTGCTGACATGCTGTTTATGCAGCGAGGCCCTCCACCGTCCCAGCGGAGAGCCAACAATCCTAACAGAGGGAAGACGTTCCTTGCCGAGGAGGACATCGAGTTTCTTAGCATATGAAGCAGGCTTTGCCATCCTGGAGCTTACTAACAACTTACCGATTATATGCTTCACATTGTGGTGATGAAAGTTGTATCTTTAGTGGCTCACCTGTGGTCTCCCCAAGGCGTATCGGATATATATAACTTCACTAAGTTTAATGTATGAACAGCACGAACTAGTTACTCATGTAATTTTGCAGAGATGAACACATATTTAGGTGTCATATATAGTTGTTGTGATAGCTCTCAAGTTCTATGCGGATATTCCACCGCCTTTCTCTTCAATTGGACATCAAACACTTTGACACATCAGTTGTACAGGAGCTTGTTAATCAACTACAGCATTAATCTAGGGCTAGTTAGGTTTATACAGGAGCTCGTTAAGCAAAGAACAGTAAGAGGGGCCGGGGCGTTCTGGTGCCACGTGCCCGAGCTCACCTGCACCTGATATTGAAGACAGGGTTCGTGCAGTGGAAAAGCAAATACGGGCGTATATGAACCCTACGATTCTGATCTGTGGCTCAGGAACATTTTTTTAATCAAAACGGAGACAAAAGATTTGTCTCATCTATTAAATGAGAATAGAGTTTTAGAGTGTTACAAGACCCCACTGAAACTTTGGTTCAAATCTGAGCGTACATCTCTCTCTAATTGATTCATATGCTTAGCAACGGCGTGTACTAATTGATTCTATGGTCAAGTTTTTCCACGTTTGATGCTTATACTAATCTAATTTGGCAAAATTTTCCCGTTTTATAAGTGCGTGCCTTTTACCTGTTTGTTTGTTTGTTCATATGCTTCTGAGGGCTGAATTTTTTGTTTCAAGATTTCTTCTTGATTTTTAGAGTTTAATTTGGTGTGATCCGAGGTTGCACGAAGGAGGCAATCGCCTCAAGTTCCAACCATGAGCAGTAGTCACGACGGGTCGCTGGATTAGAGGATCTACGGGTAAATCTAATGGGCCACATGTGAGACGCTGCGGACAATCTTCGCGTGCCTCGGCCAGTTCTTTACTGCGGCCGAAGGCGTCCAGCCCATTGCTGTTAGGTAAACAAGGCCCCCACTGTCCCCCCCTCCCCCTACATGCTTCACTAGTGCGTGATATTAGCCCTTCATGCTTGCTTCATTTATTACGTGCAACTATCAAATGCTTTCTCAAAGATGCTATTATGTTTTCGCAAAAAAGGAAAAAAAGAAAGATGCTATTATGGGTCAGGTCCCCACATTGGAGTTCCATGGGAGCCGGGCGTTGGAGCACCTCAGAAGTGTCGTGCCAGGGACGGCTATCCCAGCCTCAAGCTAAAGGTCACACCGGAGCTGACTGGCTACGGCAACTAGGAAAACGACCAGATGTTTGCCATTGACAAGATACTCAAACCCTGGTTGTGCCGTGTTTCTTAATGATACTCAAATCCTGGTTGTGTTGTGTTTCTTAACTCCCACTCCTCTAGCCAACATAATAGAAGCATGAAACTAGGGGCAGCGACGACGAGACACTACTAAATCTTCGGGCACATCTGATTGGGTTTAATTAAGTAACGCCCAGGTGATGCAAGTCATCCCCTTCGCTTTGAATTCTTCTTTCAGATCTAAGGCATACTCGTGTAGCTGACACATATGAAAAAATTCAGGTACAAGGGCGAACATCACTACGGTCGGACGAAATACCTATGTCAAGTCTATTCTCACCTCCCAAGCGATTCACCGCCTCATCCCTCTGCATATGAAGAAAGGTGTTTTGCTTGACATCACTAAGATCGAGAGAGCTTTCCTGTGGGCTGAAACGGACAAGGTAAATGGAGGAAAATGCAAAGTGAAATGGGAAATTAGGTGCAGGCCAACGTCCCTGGGTGATCTAGGCATCCTTGACTTGGACAAATTCTCCTGTGCCCTCAGGTTGCGCTGGCCTTGGGGGAGTGGAAGGACCTAGACCGGACTTGGATCGGGCTAGGTACACCTTGTGATGACAAAGACATGAACCTGTTCTACACTTCCATCACTATTGGAGATGGGAAGACGACCAAGTTCTGGCCCTCACCGTGGCTAGGTGGGACTAAGGGCCTGTTCTGAAGCTCTCTGGGCTTCTCAAACTCCACAAAACCAGCTTCTGGAACTTGCTTCGAACTTCACCTGGCGATTCCATTTGTTCGGCAGTGTCCGTAGCTTCTCTCCACGATTTGGCCCAGCTGGGAGCCTATTGGCCTGTTGGGTGCCAGTTTGGGCCGGATGGAGGCCACCCACCTTGTATCGTTGTGTGGAGGAGGGCTGGCCACATGCGCTCGCACAGGATACTAGCGAGGCGAGCATCCCACAGGCGGCTGGGAGCTGTTTCACGAATCATTTTTTGTACTTCACAGTGGCGTCCTCTTGTAATTAGTAGGAACTCCTCGCTTCTTCATTTTGTGAAGCTGGGCTTTAGCAGCTTCAGCAATTTGCACTACAGGCTTGTACCTCTTCGTGAAGCTAACTCCACAGAGCTCAAACGTTATGTCCGGCTCCACACCTGGAATTGGAGAAGCGTGGAGTGGGAGGACTTCAGAATAGGCCCTAAGCCCAAGGATAATGCACCTTCCATTTTCAGCATCTCCACGTACATCAATGGCTGCGTCCAAAAAGCTTTGCTAAATGATGATTGGGTTCTTCTCATTGACACCGTCAAGGTCTTGTCGGTGCAACACATCCTTGATTTTGTGGCCCTCTGGGTGAAGCTGGCCTCCGTTCAACTACATGATCACACTCCTGATGCTATCACCTGGACGCTCAATGCCTCTGGTGTCTACGTCGCCGCCTCGGCATACAAGGCACAGTTCGACCAACGGTGGAGCTACATGTAAGGCTGAGGGGGCCGTGCCCCCCAACCCATATGAAATTTTATTTTTACCAACTAGTAGTGACCCCCTGCAGCTTTCAGCCAGTTCATCTTCACATGCATACACAAGCCTACTTTGACAACATCACACATGTTGTATTCACTTGTTCAACTGCTTTGCCTATGTTCCTATTTCCCAACCACGCTCTGTCACGGCTGCTCCCTGCTCCACCCGCCTTGCGGCCGACGAACAACCTTGATGCCGACGTCGAGGAGGAGTTTGCCTCTGATCCGAGCACACTACGGGCAAACAACCCGCGAGGAGGGAAACAAGGGTGTGCCTGAGGTCATCGTCTTCTGCTCTTCACGACTTCCCGGTTGTCGCCGAGTCGACTGCTCGGCTGACTAGCCCATCGCAGCCGTCCGCCCCGCCCCGTATGAATGTAGCTACATAATTTTTTGAAGTGCCATGTGCTTGCAACATTGAACTACTGAATCCTCCTTGTGCAGCAGTGTTGCATGTATAAGTTAAATTGGGGACAGCAATTTTTTGATTTTTTTGTAGTTTCTCTGTATGAGTTTGATTAGTAATTTAACAATCACGTAGTATGTCTATACGTTAGATCCAATTGAAAATTTACTGCTTGGACCACATATTTGTTTTGTTTAGTAGTTGCCAGGGTTGCTTGAATTGGGGCAAACCTAATTTGTTTTGTCTTTGCCCCCCCCACATACATTCTTGTCAAGCTCCGCCACTCAAAGCACGACCATCACGTCATTGTCCATCGAGACTAACAAGGTGAGAGTTGCAGTCCCGACTGTCAGCACGTCATTGAGGAAGTAGCCGAGCGCCGACCGCAACCACTTGGCTTCGTCCATGGTGGATCGGTCGATCTATTGTCTGAGTTGTTGTGTGTGAAGTTGTTCTGGAGTGACGATGCAGAGGGAGGAGGGTATTTACACATGAGCCCTCCACACTGTCAAATGTTTTTCTTAAACAACGTCCGGCTTTATATTAAATTAATAGAGCCAACTAAAGTTAAAGTTTAGGGACTCGATCTCCGGCATCCAATCACCCTGCATTGGCCATGTTTCCCTGTTGTGTTAACTTGATAAATAGCCATATAAGGGCTCAAGTGTAACACCCACGATGCGGCTATATCTCCCACGTGTCGGAGCACGACTTAGAGGCATAACCGCATTGTAGGCATGTCGCAAGAGGGGTAATCTTTACACGTCCCATGTACTAAATAAGAAAGAGGTACAGAGTTGGCTTACAATCGCCACTTCACACAATACATGAATATAGCATTACAACATCCAGATACAATCAAGGTCTGACTACGGAACCAAAATAAAGAAGACCACCCCTAATGCAAAAGTTCCCCGATCGCCCCGACTGGGCTCCACTACTGATCAACTGGAAACGAAACAACTCAACGCACACGATCTTCATCGAGCTCCTCCTTGAGCTCGGTTGCGTCACCTGCACGAAATCAACGACACCTGCAAGCTAGTTTTGGAAGTAATCTGTGAGTCACGGGGACTCAGCAATCTCACACCCTCGCGATCAAGACTATTTAAGCTTATGGGTAGGTAAAAGGTATGAGGTGGAGTTGCAGTAAGCACTAGCATATATGGTGGCTAACATACGCAAATGAGAGCGAGAAGAGAAGGCAAAGCACAGCCGTGAACAAGAAGTGATCCTGAAACTACTTACGTTCAAGCATAACTCCAACACCGTGTTCACTTCCCGGACTCCACCGGAAAGAGACCATCACGGCTACACATGCGGTTGATGCATTTTAATTAAGTTAAGTTTCAAGTTCTCTACAACCGGACATTAACAAATTCCCATCTGCCCATAACCGCGGGCACGGCTTTCGAAAGTTGAAATCCCTGCAGGGGTGTCCCAACTTAGCCCATCACAAGCTCTCACGGTCAATGAAGGATATTCCTTCTCCCAGGAAGACCCGGTCAGGCTCGGAATCCCGGTTACAAGACATTTCGACAATGGTAAAACAAGACCAGCAAAGCCACCCGATGTGCCGACAAATCCCGATAGGAGTCGCACATACCTCGTTCTCAGGGCAACACCGGATGAGACTAGCTACGAGTAAAATCAACCCTCAAGTTTCCCCGAGGTGGCCCCGTAGGCAGCTCAGTTTGGACCAACACTCAGAGGAGCACTGGCCCCGGGGGGGGGGGGTTAAAATAAAGATGACCCTCGGGCTCCGGAAACCCAAGGGAAAAAGGCTAGGTTATTAGTGCAAATGTAAAACCAAGGTTGGGCCTTGCTGGAGGAGTTTTATTCAAGGCGAACTGTCAAGGGGTTCCCATTATAAGCCAATCGTGTAAGGAACGCAAAATCAAGGAACATAACACCGGTATGACGGAAACTAGGGCGGCAAGAGTGGAACAAAACACCAGGCATAAGGCCGAGCCTTCCACCCTTTACCAAGTATATATATGCATTAATTAAATAAGAGATAATGTGATATCCCAACAAATATAAATGTTCCAACATGGAACAAGCTCCATCTTCACCTGCAACTAACAATGCTATAAAAGGGACTGAGCAAAGCGGTAACATAGCCAAACAACAGTTTGCTAGGACAAGATGGGTTAGAGGCTTGACATGGTAATATGGGAGGCATGATAAGGCATGTGGTAGGTATTGTAGCATAGGCATAGCAAAAGAGCGAGCAACTAGCAAGAAAAGATAGAAGTGATTTCGAGGGTATGGTCATCTTGCCTTCAAAGATCTCAAGACGAAAGCTTGATCCTCGAAAACGTACTCAACGGGTCCTCGATCACGTACTCGTCTCCCGTCTCTACCCAAAGCAAAAACATAAGCAAAGGGAACCACAATCAGCCACGGTGCAATGCGCAAGCAACATGATGCAAAACATGGCATGATATGCGGGATGTGATATGCAATGCATGTGTGTGCTCTAGAAGGAAAAGATTGAACCATGACTCAACTTGGAAAACCAAGAGTGCTGCTGGAAATATGAGTTGATTTCGGTCAAAATCGATATAAAGATCACCGGAATCGGATGCACGGTTTGCAAATGGCAAGCAAAACAATAATGACACAAAGCTGCGATTAACAGCACGATGCCATCTAGAATGCAACAAGAAATTAAGCTACTGCACTCTAACATAACAACAAAGCACATGGCAGTGATCCACTTAAGATGCTTGACAAAAGATGAACACTGAGCTACGACTAGTTCACACAATATCAGGCTCAAACAAGCATGAAAAAAGTGCAAAAAAATATCAGGTTCATAGACTTAGTGAAAATAACAACATGGCAGGAATTAACATCAGGAAGCAATGTTTAGAGCAAGATAACAACATGCTACAGGAAGATATCATGGCAAAGCAAGGCATGGCATGAAATTACTCAAAGCATATAACAAAAGTCCCTTACTGACCATAAGCCAAAAGGGATCAGAAGATATGATGGCACCCATGTAAACATAGCAAGTTCCGTAACAGATTCAGACTTAGTAGAAAACTAGACATGGCATAAACAGAATTACGTAGACATGTTTATGAGCTCGATGCAATCACCACAAGGCATTGCATGACAAACTAAGCATACACCCAACAAGAAGACATGATCAATAAGCTAACCATGGCAAGAACAATCACATAGCATGCATGGATCAACTACAACAACCTCGGCAAAATTGCTTAACACGTAAACCATCTGCCAGGAACATTTTATAGCAAAAGTAGAGCAAGATTGAGTCATGCTAGGGTGCTCCATAATTGCAAACAAAGACATGGATGGATAGAGCATAACAATATCTCAAAATCATCCTTACCGAACATGCTCAAAAGAGGTATGGATCACTCTGTAGCAACATGAATACATGGCATAAAAATATCATCAGGGAAATGACTCAGAAGAAATCTAAGTCCCTGAAATCAGCAACATCACGAGAGCTACTTTGCATGCTTGTGCTAGTCACCATATTGATCACAAAAATACATGGCATACACCCCTGTAAAGATCACATGGCATATAACAAAACACATGTAGAGCTCATAGCCATATGTAGCACACATTAATCATGGCAAAAATGACAAATGTCCATAAACTGTTAAGAATCTGAAACTAACATTACGTAGCACTCTTGCAACAGCACTTAGGGCATCAATATGGACTCAAATGAACATGGTGCAATGGAATGAAATGAAGAGGACATCGAGACGAACAATTTGATATGCTACACGCACGAATCGGAGCAATGGTGATGAAGTTATGATGCGATGAATAGGGGCATAAAATATCACTGGGAAAAGACTTAGAAGAAATTTATACCCTCTAGAAAAGTTAACGAGGACGGGGAGATCCGGGACGGGATGGATCCAGTTCGGGACGGTGGCGCGATGATGTGTCGGCCCCGGATTGGTCCGGGCGACGTGGCTGCGGGGAGGCGGACGCGTCCGGCGGACATGTCCGGTGGCGGGGGATTTTGTCCGGTGGCGCGAGGTGGAAGGAGCTAGGGTTTCATCTGCGCGGAATTTTCGGAGGAGAGCACATATATATAGGTAGAGGGAGCTAGGAGTGTCCAAATTGAGTACGGTTTTTGGCCACGCGATCGTGATCAAACGACCGAGAGGATGGAGGGGGTTTAGCTGGGTTTTGGGCCACTTTGGAGAGGTGTTGGGCTGCAACACACACGAGGCCTTTACGGTTCCTCGGTTAACCGTTGAAGTATCAAACGAAGTCCAAATGGCACGGAACTTGACAGGCGGTCTACCGGTAGTGAACCAAGGCCGCTTCGCAAATTTCGGTCCATTCCGAGAAAGTTCAACACCCGCACACGAAAAGAGGCAAAAAGAGGACGCCGGAGGACATAGGAGCGCCGGATTGCAAAACGGACAACGGGGAAAATGCTCGGATGCATAAGACGAACATGTATGCAAATGTGATGCATATGATGACATGATATGAAATGCATGACACGCAAGCAAATGACAAGGCAACACATCGAATAACTGGAAGACACCTGGCGCAACGGTCTCGGGGCGTTACATCAGGTGTCACGCACCTCCCCCGCAGGCAAAAAGCAAAGCAGATGATCATCTATTCGAGCCCAAGGCAACGCAGGATTTGTCAAGTTCACGTGACGAAGTCTTTGATCAAGTTTTGGATGGCATAACGGCAGGGCTACATGTAAGGCTGAGGGGGCCATGCCCCCCAGCCCAAATGATTTTTTTTACCAACCAGTAGTGACCACCTGCAGCTTACAGCCAATTCACTTTCACATGCATGCACAAGCCTACTTTGACAACATCACCCATGTTGTATTCACTTGTTCAACTGCTTTGCCTCTGTTCCTATTTTTTTAGAACGAAGACGCTGGGAGCGTCCAGCTTTAAATTAATAAAGGCCATGACGGAATAGGCAGAGTATCACCACGAGATGATCATTACATGAATTACCAAAAGCAAAAGCAAACGCCACATGCAAAGCTAGCGACCAAGACAGGAAGGGTTCACAGCCGGGCGGCGAGCACGATACAAAGCCGAAGCCCATAGTCAAGAGCGCGCAGGCTCGCTAAACAGAAGACAAAATATCACTCCCTACGTCAGGGAGGAGGCGCCGGCTCCCTAGCCGCCACATACACCTGGTGAACTTGATCTTGTGCGTGCTTCAACATCTCAGAGTCCTTCCGCTTCGCCAACAGACTCCACTCATGCAGTAGGATAGAACATTTGCATATGATATTAGCCGGGTGCGATGGGAAAGATCCCTCAATGGTAAATTTGTTGCGGGTTAGCCATAAGGACCATAACATGGCCCGAATACTAGTCTACATCATGCGCTTGAGTTGACCTTGGACCGAGTCCAGAAGTCCCACAAGATCGGAAGAGGAGCGCGGGTCCCATGGGACGCCGGCTGCCTCGCGCAAAGAGCTCCAAGCAAACCTAGCTAAAGGGCATAGGAAGAAAATGTGGTTTGCGTTCTCGGGATTCCCACATAATGCATAAGGACCCTTTGCCGGGCCATTCCGTTTTGCAATGTTGAGGGACGTGAGAAGGCGATCCCGGAACATTTGCCAAAGAAATACTTTGATCTTCATCGGAACGCGCGCAGGCCAAAGTCCTTTCACCTCCCTCCGTTCCGACCCTTGGCATAGTTTGTTGTATAAGGACTTGACCGAGAACTTCCCCAAGGTGTTTAGATGCCACGGCACCCTATCGGGATCATTTGTCAGCGCAACGGGAGAAACCAGCTCCAGCAAGGAGCCCCACCTTGCTAATTCTGGTGCATTAAGATTACGGCAGAAAGCAATGGCCTGTGGGGAAGCCAAGGCCTCTGCCACCCTAAGGTTAGGGTGCACCGCTAGTGCATATAAGTCCGAGAAATCCTCCCAAAGGGGGCGTGTGCCCACCCAAAGGTCAAGCCAAAAGCGGGTGGAACGGCCATCGCCGATGGAGAATTTGGCCCCCTAGTCAAAAGCCGGTCTAATGGCCTGTAAGTCCTGCCAGAAAGGGGACCCCCTCGTCACTGCATCGAAAAAGTTCCAGTTGGGAAAGTACTTCGCCCTAAGGATATCAGCCCGTCGCCCCTTGCGAGAGCTTCCAGATCCACTTGCACATTAACGCGATGTTTTGAAGTCTGGTGTTGGTGATTCCTAGTCCTCCCATGGACTTGGGCCTGCAGACCGCTTCCCATTTGACCATATGGTATTTGCGTTTGAGACCCGAACCTTCCCAAAAGAAACGGGCTCTTGGCGAATCCAATTTGGCATGAACCCCCTCGGCCAAGAGGAAAAGACCCATAGCAAACATGGGGATCGAGGATAAACTCGAGTTGGTCAGGATGAGCCTAGCCGCCGAGGACATGAACTTGCCACGCCAGGGCCTCACTTTCTTGCCAACTTTTCCATTGAGGGGAGCCCATTCCTCAATGGTCACCCTACGTGGTGCAAGGGGCAAACCTAAGTATGTGAAGGGGAACTTTCCCACTTTACAATTGAGGAGGTCCGCGACACGGCGGCCCTCCTCGCTATCTATCCCCATAGATAGCATTTCGCACTTGTGAAAATTGATTTTGAGGCCGGACATCAACTCAAAACTCAACAGCAAGGCTTTCACCATTGCAATGCTGTGATTGTCCGGTTGGAACAGTAGCAGAGTATCGTATGCGTACTACAAGTGCGAGATCCCCCCTGGGATAAGGTGACCCACCACCACTTTGATGTGGCCAGTCGTGGTTGCATTACGAAGCATAGCAGCAAGGGCGTCCACAACAAAATTGAAAAGCGGCAGGGACATCGGGTCCCCCTGACGCAATCCCCGTTTATTCCGGAAGAAGTTCCCTACTTCCCCGTTGATCGAGATTGCAGTCTGGCCACCCGAGACTAGCTGCATCACCCGATGAACCCACACGGCCGAGAAACCCCGGCTAAGCAGGACTTGGCGCAAGAAATTCCAGTTCACGTGGTCATATGATTTTTCGAAGTCTAGTTTCAGAAGAATGGCCAGTTCCTTAGTGCGTTTTAGCTCATGGAGGATCTCCTACAGCGCAAGCGAGCCCTCCAAGATATTGCGGCCACGGATGAATGCAATTTGGGAGCGACTAATTGTGCGGTGCACGATCGAGACTAGGCGGGAAGTGGTTGCTTTGGAATAGATCTTGAAAGGCACATTGATAAGTGTGATAGGTCTAAACTGACGAATGTCATCGGATCCAGACACTTTAGGGATGAGCGAGAGGAATCCAAAGTTTATCCTGGAGATGTCAACTGTCCCGCGCATGAAACCGTTGCACACCTCGAAGATTGGCCCTGCAGGATCGACCAGAAGTGTTTAAACATTGCCACAGGCCACCCGTCCGGGCCTGGCGTCGTATTGGTTTTCATGCTACTGAGCGCAACGTCGATCTCCGCGGGTAGAACGCGAGCCCCAACTCCTCGTTTTCCCGGACGGTTATGAGCTGGGAAGGGTCCCAGATGTCAGCACGGATCCCGGCTTGTTGAGCATCGCTCGTCCCCATCAGTTGGACATAGAAGTCGTACACGTGACGCATTATGTCGGCCTGAGCTAGCAGTAACCCATGTTCTTATTGCAGGCGTAGGATCTCACATCTGCGTCTTCGCCCATTAGCATATGCATGGAAGTATTTCGTGTTGGCGTCGCCTTTGAGTACCCACTTTAGGCCACCACGGCGCCTCCAGTACTCCTCTTCCGCACGCAGCAGGGACTGCACCTGGTCTTCCAACGTGTATCGACAGGCCCATTCTAGTTCAGAGAATGGCCGCGCGTCTGCCTGTTGGTCAAGACCCGCGATCTCCGCAAGGATTCTCTCCCTGAGCATCCTATTCTAGCTTCCCAAGTTGCCCCCCAGCCCTTGAGACTAGCCCGGAGGCGGCTCCCTGCCGCAATCCAAAACTCCATTGGGCCTCTTTGAGTACCCACCTGGCTAACTGAGAAGTTCCACTTCGCCCTGAAGATGGAATTAAACTCAGGATTTTCGAACCAAGCCGTTTCAAAGAAGAAACACTGGCTTCGGCGAATCCTGTCCTCCCCTGAGGTAAGGATAAGCGGGACGTGGTCCGACCCAATCCTAGTCTCCGTGACCAGCGAGCATAAGGGGTAGACCAGCTCCCAGTCCGGCGAGATAAACACCCTGTCTAATACTGATCGTACCGGGGAGAGCTGCTTGTTTGTCCACGTGTAGCGAGCCCTCGCCCGTGCCACCTCGCGTAGAGCCATGTTGGCAATGGCATTATTAAACATGGTCACCCTTGACCAGTTGATATTGTCGTTGTTCTTATCCGCACCCAAGCGGATCAGGTTGAAATCCCCTCCAACGACTAGGGGGATAAACAAGGAGCTCACCGCGAGCACCTTGGCTTGCACCTCACCCAAGAAATCAGCTGATCTCGAGTGATCAGCGGGTCCGTAGACCTGAATCACCACCAGCTCCCTCTGAGTTTGGCGGTGGCGTATGTGTGTAGCAAGAAAAAAGGTGCCAGCATCCCATGCTATCACCTCGTAGGCTGCTTGGTCAGAGACAAGAAGCATGCCCCCAGAGTGCCCTGACGCGGCAAGGTGGTTCCAGGAAAACCTCTCCAGGGGGTCGATGGCCAGCAGTTCATGGTGGCAAAAATCAGCCTTAATGGTCTCCTGCAAGCCAAATATGTCAATACCCTCCTTCCGCATGTACTCCTTAAGCTGGGTTCGACGCCCCACGTGGCTGAAACCACGGATGTTCCAGAAAATGGCCCTCATAGAAATGATTCGGTTGCGCAGGTGTATGCCTCTCGAAGACACTACCTTGGCCACACGCCTCACCTTGGCCCTGCAAGGCGAGGGAGGGGGGCAACCCCTATTGCCAACACCCCCTCATCGGGCCGAACCACTGGTTCTAGGAGGGCCCCGGCCTCCTGCACCAACGAGTCCGCGTGCGCCGCAGCCGTAGCTGCGAGCGCAGCTTGCGCCTGTTCCTTCGCGCGCAATAGGGGAATCAGCACTCGCGTGCCCCCAATACATGACGCATCCACCCCACTATCTTCTAACACCTCACCAAGGTGATCATCTGAAAACGCATGCAGAACCGAAAAGCGAGGGGGCGGGTTACCTGTGTGCTCGAGGTTTTTCTGGTCTTGGATGAGTTGCGCCCTCTGTAGCGCCGACGGGTTCGCCTTGGCACCCCTAGAGCATGAGTTGGAGCACACCAGAGCCGCGACCACCACCTTGGACCTCTTGGCTTGTGGGACTGGCGCCGCCTTGGTCGCCTCCTGGATCAGCATGCCACCGAGGGGCACGAGGGGGGAGGCGAGGGCCATCACCAGCTAGCGAGGCGTAGGCGGGGCACCAAGCGGCTCCATGGGCCTGATGCCTTCTACGGAGATCTTGCACCCCGCCAGCTTCTTGGCTTGCCACACGGAGCCGCTCCTGATTCCGCCATGTCCTCCAGGGGCTGGTGACCCGGTCGGGGAGGGGAGGAGGGTGCAGGCAGAAAGCACCATCGTCATGCGCTCACCCGCCGGCATGCCCATCTCGCAAGACGCAGACTAAAAGTGCGTTATATCGACTAGAGGGGGGGTGAATAGGCGATTTTTATGAAATTCTTCACTGAGGAATTTGCCGGTGAGGAAATTCCTTAGCGAAGAACTACTAGCAGCGGAATAAGTACTCAAAAGTAAACATACCAGATTACAAGCATGGTCATCATGATGAAATGAAGACAGGCACAGAGTACAGGTAGCGTAAGCACATGATAACACATGATGAAGACAAACAGACTGAAGAAATTGAACTGAGGAAATTGAGAAAGTCTTCAGTCAAAATCTTCAAACACAGATATGAACAAGCACACAACACAGTTATGAGGAAATGAAAGAGTTGAGGAAATAGAACTAGTAAGCTTGGTGAAGACAATGATTTGGTAGACCAGTTCCAACTGCTGTCTTAGTTGTACGTCTGGTTGGAGCGGCTGAGTATTTAAACTCGAGGACACATAGTCCCGGACACCCAGTCCTGAGCACACAGCTCGGGACACCAAGTCCTCACCGTATTCTCCTTGAGCTAAGGTCACACAAACCTCGCCCAACCACTCATGGTAAGTCTTCGGGTGACTTACGAACCTTCACAAACTTGGTCACTCGGCGATCCACAATTCCTCTTCGATGCTCTAGACCATGACGCCTAACCGTCTGGAAGAAGCATAGTCTTCAAAGGTAACAAGCGTTGGATCCACGCAGGATCAATCTCTTGAGTGATGCTCAATCACTTGGGGTTTGTAGGTGTTTGGGTTTGAGTTTTTTTCTCACTTGATGATTTTCGGTAAAAGTCCTCGGCGGATGGGTTGCTCTCAAATGACAAGTGTCAGTTTCTCTCGGAGCAGCCAACCAGCTAGTGGTTGTAGGGGGCGGCTATTTATAGCCTAGGGAGCAGCCCGACATGATAAGACATAAATGCCCTTCAATGATATGACCGTTAGGTGGATAGATATTTTGGGACAGCTGGCGCATAGCACAGCAACGGTCGGAATTTTGAGTAGCAAAATCCTCAGGGCTATCATGTTCCTCACTGTGTAGGCAATCCACACTAGCGAATTCCTAACTCCTCAATCAGAACAAATTCCTCAGAGACCAGAAGAACTTCGTATCTGTCACTGAAGAATATGACTGGACTGTATGAGATTTCCAATGGCTTCACTCGAAGGGATTGGTAGGTGTAGGATTTTGAGTTGAGCATCACATGGAAATTTTTTCTTAGTATTTCCTCGACCCCCTTTAACAGTACGGTGTTTCCTATGACTCAAGAAAGAGAAAATGAAACTACGAAAATAAAAGTCTTCATGCTTCATGTTCCTCGAATGAATACCAAGTCTTCACGGTCACACCAATTTCTTCACTTTCAAAGTCTTCAGAAAGTCTTCAGAGATTCAAAGTCTTCAGTCGAAGAACTTCATTTTTAGGGGTCGACTTTCTCTGTAAATATCAAACTCCTCATAGACTTATAGACCTGTGTACACTCACAAACACATTAGTCCCGTAACCTATAAGTCTTCAATACACCAAAATCACTAAGGGGCACTAGATGCACTTACAATCTCCCCCTTTTTGGTGATTGATGACAATATAGGTTAAGTTTTCAACGGGGATAAACATATGAAGTGTAAATACTGATATTGAGGAATTTGATTGCAAGATATAGAAGAACTCCCCCTGAAGATGTGCATAGTGAGGAATTTGCTTTTGAAGCAATGCACACTTGAAGAGTTGAATCATGGAGATCTCCCCCTATATCTTGTAATTCATACACGCATTTGACATATCACAATGAAGAGTTTGAAATGCATGATGAAATGTGGTGACTGATGTAATTCAGCATGCGTGCATTAGCATATATGAGGAATAAGCATGCAGAAAAACATATCAAAAGTATCAGAGCACCATCGGGTTTAAGTTTACAACTCGATCCAATAAAGTCTCAGAAGAACGAGAGTTGTAACTTAACAAAAAGAACGCCCATATAGAAAGACCTGCTTGAAGACTAACTCAAAATTCTCCCCCTTTGTCATCAAATGACCAAAAGGATCAAATATGAGGACTAACTCCCCTGAAGAATATCAAGTTGATGAAGGAGCGCCAGCGTTGTTGGGGTCGTTTGTTGTAGTAGGGTCTGCCGCAGTGTCATCCAAGTCTTCATTCTCATCAGTGCCGCGCGATGAAGAAAATGAGCTGGCCACCAGAGAAGGAACCTTGACCTTCTTGAATTTCTTTGGTGGAGGTGCAGACCAGTCAAAATCTTCCTTGAGACCCATTTTCTTCAGATCGTCTTCACCATACAGATGTGACAGAATGGCCCAGGTGCGACCGAAGACTTCATGGAGGTAGTAATGGTTTTTCTTCACTACATTGTGTGTAGCAGTCATGTTGTGAAGAAATGAACCAAACTGACGCTTAACCCATTTATGATTTTGATCCACCTTCTGGTGAAGACTAAGCAGAAGCTCACGATCAGCATCACACGAGGAGCAATGGTTTGAGGAGTAGACTTGGGTGCATTGGCAGAGTCATGTGTGGCAGAGTCATCATTGGTGGAATAAGAGGCAGCTTTGCGAAACTGACCATCCAATGGACGAGTGCCTTCATCTATAATAGCTGGTGCCTTGACCTTTTTATCAACTGGCGAATAGGTCTGCTTGAGGACTTCAATCGGGGGCAAGTAGCTGAGATGATTTTGAAAATCATCTTTGTAGTTGAGTGAAGACCTTGTCCTGAGGAATCTCATAATCCAAGGTGCATAAGGTTTCAGCTCAAACGGAGACAGTGCAACATTTGCCAGAGTCCTCATGAAGAAATTGTGATAATTGACAGGAATGCCATGAACGATGTTGAATACCAGATTCTTCATGATGTCAACAATTTCCTCATCAGATGAGTCGTGGCCTTTGATAGGACTCATTGTCCTCGTAAGAATACGATAGACAGTTCTGGGCACATAAAGCAGTTCCTTCATGAGGAATTTGGTTCTTGGTGCCTAACCTGGCTTCAAAGGTTTCATCAGCACTTGCATGTAGTGATTTGTAAGCCCAGGTTCACTGTAGATGCAACGAGCTTCTTCAAGGGGAGGACTGAGTGGTAAGGCACGAAGCAATTCAGAAGCTGGTGTAGTGTAGTGAGTGTTTTTAGACATCCAGTCCAGCACCCATGAATTCACATCTTTAGAATCTCCTGTGATGTGCAGCGTTGCATAAAATTGAAGAATCAGTTCTTCATTCCAATCGCAGATGTCAGAACAAAAGTTTAACAGTCCAGCGTCGTGAAGAACACTAAGGACTGGTGCGAAGCACGGCAGAGATTCCATATCCACGTGAGGAATGTGCTCATGGTAGAAAATCTTCTCTTTGTTGAACATCACTAAGGAATAGAAATTGGCTTGACTAGCAGTCCAGAAACGCCTCTTCCTAATGCGAGCAGAGTTATAAGGGTTGTAGTCTTCGAAGAATACATGCTCGCCGAAAAAATCATCAGCCTTGAACTTTTGCTTGCGTGAGAATGGATCCTTGGGCTTGGACAGAGGAGTGTCAGTGAGTTGCATCACGACCTCAGGAATCGCAATCTCAGGTTCTTCAGGCTGAGGAATTTCTGGTTTCTCTTCAGTGGCAGTCTGCGTCTTCAGATGTTCAGCAGAAGCAGTTTCTTCAGTGCTACTGGCTGGAATTTCCTCGTGTACAGATGAAGTGGGATGAGTTTCTTCAGAGCCCATTTGAACAGTTTGTGCGGGGGACTGAGGTATTTGCTGTAACGGTGTGAACATTGGAGAGTTTGGATGCTGACTTTTCCAAAATTCATCACTCAGCACTCATGTGGAGTAGCCAACGTCCACATATTCATCTTCCATTTCTTCAACGCCAGCCTCTTCAGCTGTGAACTAAGGCATAGGCAAGGAGATAACAAGTGTTGAAGGGATCGTATCCACTTCAATTTCTTCATCAATCTGCTCCGACGAAGCAGCATAATGATTTTCTTCATCAGATCCGCTAGGGATCTCATATTCTTCATCAAAAGGAACAAGGTCCTTTGATGGCATAGTGGAGAGAGGAACAACATCAATGGGATTTTCAAACGAGCTTGTCAAAGGCTTCATCTTCTTCGGAGCTGAAGAATCTGAAGTAGCTGATGCTTTCCTTTTCTTCACTGCTGCACGCTCTGCAGCCTTGGTCTTCTTCACATCTGATGCAGATGGAAGGATCGGAGTTGGTGTTGGTGCAGGAGCAGTAGAGGAATCTGGTTGATTTTCTTCAGGCACAACTGATGCAGTTGCCCTGATTTCTTCAATTTCTTTAGGCGCACCACTAGTGGATGCCCTGTCAATTTCTTCAGCGGCTGGAATGCAGTCATCAGCCCTGGAACTCACGTTTTCTTCAGCAACCTGATTTTCATCAGTGGTGCTGGCATGTTCTTCAGTCGGCCGAGCAGATGCTTCAGCCTAAGGAATTTCCTGTTGCGTTGGGGCAGCAACATTTGAGGTGAAGTTATCTGCAAGTTTCACAAAGCGCACCTTGGCTCCAAGCCAGTCAGCGTGGTATGCGTCAAATTCATCACTGAGTTTCTTGATCTCAGTTTGAACAGCGACAAGTTCTTCAGTTGTCATAGAGACAACGTTTTTCTTCAAATAGCGCTCTTTCTTGTACTGCGCTTTCTTGATCTGCCTGGTCTTCTCAAATTTCCACTTTTCTTCTTGAATGAAGTGGGTCAGCATGTGACTTTGACCAGGAGTCAGCTTGAAATCAGGTATGGGAGTGTTGGGGTCCTTGTGCCAAACATCAATGTATTCGAGGATCAACTTGGGATCCAAAAGCAGTGGCACATCTGTTCCCTTAGCTCTAGCGACCCTGACTTGCCTATCTCTGATGATTTCTGCAAGTTCATCATCATCAGCTTCGTCTTCTTCAGACGGCACTTGGAAAGCAACTTGCTTCTTCTGAGGACTTGGGCGAGGACCTCGTCCAGCAGTGGCCTTTGTCTTCAGTAGAAAGGGTCCCGTTGAGGAATTTGGTGCAGCTGAGGAACTAGCTGAGACACCTGAGGCAATGGAGATGCCTGCAGCCCTTTGGCATGAGGCAAGATGCACAGGTGCTGAGGACTTTGTCGGAACAGCTGAGGACTTTGGAGGAGCAGGAGCCGTATGAGGAATTTGCCGTGAGGGCTTTGAGGATTTTGGCCGTTAGGGCATTGCTGAGGAACTTGGCCTTGAGGGCACTATTGGTGAAGCACTTGGCTTGCGCGCAGGCTTCTTTGACATAGCCTTCTTCGGCTTGACAGCAGAGGCCTCAGCAGAGGCAGCAGCAGCAGCAGAGTCTTCATTGAATTTCCTCACTGCTTCTCTGGCTTGCTTAGCCAACTTGGCTTGGCGCTTGGCCCATTCATCAGGATAGTCCTCACCGCGCTTGAGCCTGGTGGGATCTGCTATTTGGCCAGGTGCCAATGGAGCTCTTGGGTATGGAGGATTGAGTGCGAATTTCTTCATGTACTTTGGAGTTACATACCTGTACTCCCTCCATTCTCTTGCCCATCTCCTTTCTATCCTCTGTATGCGCACCTTGCGCTGATTTTTTTCCTCTTTTCCAAACTTGGCCTCATCAGGAGTGCAGTAATCTTTGTATATGTCATCAGGGATCTCAAAGGCAGTCATAACCTCAGGCTTCTTTTCTCCTTTCTGTGGCCTTTTACCATCAACCATTTTCTTCAGTTGAGGAATTTGAACAATCGAATTCTCTGAAGAAGTATGCAACTTTTCTTCGAGGAATGTTGCAAATGAGTTAAGTTGATGAGAACCTGGTGATTCAGCAGCTGGCATGAGTACCTGTGAACAAAGTATAGTTGCGAGGAATTTGGAGAGGTCATATGCGTTCTTAGAAGGTTTTTCAAAAAGAACAAGTTTGAGGAATTTGACCAGATGAGTCTTGAAGAATTTCACTAAGCGTTCTTTGTCTTAGGTTCCAGAGTTGTATAGATTGAAGATCCACACAATTGAGGAATCTTGAAGAAAAATGATGCTTAGAGAAACGAATCAAGAACAGATGACTTGTGAGGTGTTTAGTGTGTGAAGATATGAAGAAAAACACCTTTGAAGATTTTGTAGATAATCATTCGAATCAACGAGTGAAGTAAAAGTAACTTTTAATTACCCTGGATAAGAACACGATGAACAGTGAAGTGGAGAGGTGAAGTTCGTCTGTGTAGATCTTCCACGCCCTAACTCGGCGGAGGAAGACGGCTACGGCAGCGGTGGAGTGAAGATTTCCGCGGTCGGCGCGAGTACGTCGGCGACGAGGTTGAGGCAGTGAAGCTCTTCCTCACCGGCGACGATGAAGTAGCGGCGGCGCTAGGGTTTGAGAAGCTCGAGCTGGAGAGAGGTCGAGCGGAGTAAAGGAAGTGAGGAAGGGGAAGAGGGGTATTTATAACCACGGTGAAAAACTGTTCGCCCGAAGAAATTGGACGAACGTGCCCCTGACCCTTCTCATTCGCTTGACATGTGTCACCCACGTACTGAGAGGTGGAGATCGTGTGCGATCATGGGTGAAAGGATAAGTATATCGTGGGATGCGGAATGGTTTGAGCGGCAAAGCCAAAAATTTAGATAAGATAGGTTTTAAAGTTCCATTCGCTATTTCTTCAGCTGACAAGGACACAGTGAAGATTTTGAACGAGTTTCAAATAGAACGCACATGAAGAATTTGTGAATAGATTGGGTTGAGTATAGCATAGAGGGAAAGGGTCCGATCACATTCACTTAGCAGAAAAACCAACTTGAAGAATTAGCAATAAGTGAATGTTGTAGAGGACATAAACTCACACACACACACACACACACACATATATATAGCCAATGAAGAAAAACGACGGAAACTGTGAAGACAATGCAAAGTTGAAGAATATGAACATTTGAGGAATTTCAAATTTTGGTGGTGGCGTGACCCACCGTATAAGAATGATGATTTTAGACACCGCGTACAATTATCGTAGGGTTCTGAGAATCAAATTCTTCGTTAATTTCTTCACACTAAGAGTGTTATTCTTCATTGATTGAAGAAAAACGTTTCTTCATGTGTTGCACATCTAAGTCATCAATTTTGCATAAGTGTTAGGATGAGTGTCCTTTTCAAAGAACATTCGAAGATTCTAGAATATTTAGCTCACACCGCAACTTGCTAAATCTCTTCTCATCTAAGGGCTTTGTGAAGATATCGGCTAGCTGTTCTTCAGTCTTCACATGCTCAATAGAAATGTCGCCCTTCAACACATGATCACGAAGAAAATGATGATGAATCTGAATGTGCTTTGTCTTCAAGTGCTGAAATGGGTTGTGAGCAATCTTGATGGCACTCTCATTGTCACAGAAGAGAGGCACATTCTTCATGTTGACGCCGTAGTCCTTGAGAGTTTGCTTCATCCATAGCAATTGAGCACATCAAGAACCAGCGGCAATGTACTCATCTTCAGCAGTAGATAGTGATACACAATTCTGTTTCTTCGAGGACCAACAGACCAAAGATCGTCTGAGGAAATGGCATGTACCAGATGTTGACTTGCGGTCCACACGATCACCGGCATAGTCAGAGTCAGAATATCCAATGAGATCAAAAGCCGAGCCCTTGGGGTACCATAATCCTAGTGTTGGTGTGTGAGCTAGATATCGAAGAATATGCTTCACAGCCTTATGGTGCGATTCCTTCGGTGTAGCTTGAAATCGGGCACACATGCAAACACTAAGCATTATATCTGGCCTAGATGCACTTAAGTACAATAAAGAGCCAATCATGGAGCGGTATACCTTATGATCGAAGTCGATACCATTTTCATCAGTTCATAGATGGCCATTTGTGGGCATAGGAATTTTGATGCCTTTGCAATCTTGCATGCCGAATTTCCTCAGTACATCCTTGAGGTATTTCTCCTGAGATATGAATATGCCATTGCGTTGTTGACGAATTTGAAGACCTAAGAAGAATTTCAACACTCCCATCATAGACATTTGATATCCTTCACTCATCATATAGGCAAATTCATCACTATAACGTTGGTCAGTACAACCAAAGATAATATCATCAACATATATTTGGCACACAAACAATTCACCATCATAAGATTTAGTGAAAAGAGTAGGGTCGAGTGAACCGGGTTTGAAGCCTTTCTTCATGAAGAATTCCTTCAAGGTATCATACCACGCCCATGGAGCCTGCTTGAGGCCATAGAGGGCCTTGTTGAGTCTGAAGACTTTGTCAGGATTCTTTGGATCTTCAAAGCCTGGGGGTTGAGCAACATATACTTCTTCCTCAAGCTTACCATTGAGGAATGCACTTTTCACATCCATTTGATATAAAGTGATATCATGATGGTTAGCATAAGCAAGTAATATGTGAATAACCTCAAGTCTAGCAACAGGTGCAAAAGTTTTATCGAAATCAATTCCTTCAACCTGTGTGTAGCCTTGAGCTAGAGCCGTGCCTTATTCCTCACCACAAGGCCATTTTCATCTTGCTTGTTGCGGTAGATCCACTTTGTGCCAATGATATTGTGCTTGCGAGGATCTGGACGTTTGACCATTTCCCAGACATTGTTGAGCTCGAACTGATGTAGTTCTTCTTGCATGGCCTGAATCCACTCAAGCTCCAGAAATGCTTCATCTACCTTAGTGGGCTCTGTGATAGAGACAAAAGCATAGTGCCCACAAAAGTTAGATAAATGTGAAGCTTTTGAGCGTGTGAGAGGACCTGGCGCTTTGATGTCATTGATGATCTTTTCAACTTGCACTTCTTTTGCAATGCGAGGATGAGCTGGTTGTCATTGAAGAATTTGATCAGCATTCTCTTCAGCACCATTTTCTTCAGGTGCATTATCTCGACGTTCTTCATGTTCTGGACTGAATTCTTCAGTAGATTCTTCAGTAGGAATGACATCCTCAATAGCCTTGAACTTGATAGTTTCCTCAGGTGCTGGTTCATCTATCACAGTAGGTAGGTGCTCTCTTTGCGAGCCATTAGTTTCATCGAACCGCACATCTACAGTTTCAACAACCTTGTGAAGAACGTTGTTGAAGACTCTGTAGGTGTGCGAGTCCTTCCCATAACCAAGCATAAAACCTTCATGTGCTTTCAGTGCAAATTTTGAGTTGTGATGAGGATCTCTAATCCAACATTTAGCACCGAAGACTTTGAAATAACTTACATTGGGTTTCTTACCAGTGAGGAGTTCATAGGCAGTCTTCTTGAAGAATTTGTGAAGATATACTCTATTGATGATGTGGCACGCAGTATCAATTGCCTCAATCCAGAACCGACGAGGCGTTTTGTATTCATCGAGCATAGTGCGAGCCATCTCAGCAAGAGTCCTGTTCTTGCACTCCACGACGCCATTCTGCTGAGGAGTGTAAGGAGCAGATAACTCATGAGTAATACCAAGTTCATCAAGATAGTCATCGAGACCAGAATTCTTGAACTCAGTGCCATTGTCACTTCTGAAGTGCTTGATCTTCACACCAAAGTTGGTTGAAGCCCTCGAGGAAAATCGTTTGAAGACTTCCTGCACTTCATGTTTGTAAGTAACAATGTGTACCCATGTGTATCGAGAGTAATCATCTACAATAACAAAGCCATATTGAGATGCATCATTTGAAACAGCAGAATAATGGTTAGGACCGAAGAGATCCATGTGAAGCAATTCAAATGGACGAGTAGTGGTCATGATAGTCTTCGCTGGATGCTTGGCCTTTGTCATCTTCCCAGCTTCACAGGCTCCGCATAGGTGATCCTTGAGGAATTTGACATTCTCGATGCCAATGACATGCTTCTTCTTCGCAAGCGTGTGAAAATTCCTCATGCCTGCATGACCAAGTCATCTATGCCAGAGCCAGCCTTCTGAAGCTTTTGCAAGTAGACACACGACTGGTTGTGGTCCTGTAGAGAAATCAACAATATACAGGTCTCCTCTCCTAAAGCCTTCGAAGACTTTGGAATTGTCAGCTTCCATAACCACTAGCTGCATCTTTGGAAGCTATGCCACATTTACTAATGCTGCATCTTTATATGTCTTTTTCCTTGTTGATGACGAATGCAGTAGCGAGAGCTAGGCTTGCCACTCCAGATTCGGACTCCTCAGATGTCTCATCTTCCTCATTTTCTTCAGATTCAGCCTCAGAGTCCATTTCCTTGCCAATGAATGCCCTAGCTCTCTTGGATCTGCTCTTCTTGTGATATGAAGGCTTTGAGGATTTTGATGATGAAGATTTTGTGGATTTCTTCTTTTTCTTCGCATCATCAGAACTGTAATCCTTGTATTTCTTCTTCTTTGATTCCTTTTCCCACTAAGGACAATCTTGAATGGAATGTCCAGGTTTCTTGCATTTGTGACAAAGCCTCCTCTTGTAGTCACTGGATGAGGAATCATTGCTCCTTGAGGGTCTTCCAAAGCGACCACGTCTTGAGAACTTTTGGAACTTCTTCACGAGCAAAGCTAGATCATGGCTTAGTTCTTCAGGATCACCAAGGCTACTACCAGAGTCTTCATCTTCGGACTCAGATACTGCCTTGGCCTTCAGTGCACGTGATCTGCCATAGCTCGAACCATAGAGATCTCTTTTTTCAGCAAGTTGGAACTCATGACTATTTAGCCTCTCGAGAATATCAGCGGGATCAAGTGACTTGTAATCAGCACGTTCTTGTATCATCAATGCCAGAGTGCCAAATGAGGAATCAAGCGATCTCAGCAATTTCTTCACCACCTCATGGTCGGTGATGTCAGTGGCACCAAGTGCTTGAAGCTCATTTGAGATGCCAGTGATGCGATCGAAGGTTTGTTGAACATTTTCATTGTCGAGTCTTTTGAAGCGGTTGAAGAGATTGCGAAGAACATCGACTCAAGAGTCACGTTGTGTTGAGACTCCTTCATTCACTTTGGACAACCTGTCCCAGATAAGCTTCGCTGTCTCCAAAGCACTCACTCTGCCATACTGTCCTTTGCTCAGATGGCCACATATGATGTTCTTCGCTTGAGAGTCGAGTTGCTTGAATCTCTTCACATCAGCAGCATTCAGAGAAGGTGTGACTAAGGGAACACCATTTTCCACAACATACCAAAGATCGTTATCAATTGCCTCAAGATGCATTCGCATCTTATTCTTCCAGTAGGGGTAGTCCGTCCCATCGAAGGTAGGAAACCCAACAGAGACCTTGATCATACCTGCGGTCGACATAACTAAAACTCCAGGCGGTTAAACCAAAATCACACAGAACAAGGAAGTACCTTGCTCTGATACCAATTGAAAGTGCGTTATATCGACTAGAGGGGGGGTGAATAGGCGATTTTTATGAAATTCTTCACTGAGGAATTTGCCGGTGAGGAAATTCCTTAGCGAAGAACTACTAGGAGCGGAATAAGTACTCAAAAGTAAACATAACAGATTACAAGCATGGTCATCATGATGAAATGAAGACAGGCACAGAGTACAGGTAGCGTAAGCACAGGATAACAATGGATGAAGACAAACAGAATCAAGAAATTGAACTGAGGAAATTGAGAAGTCTTCAGTCAAAGTCTTCAAACACAGATATGAACAAGCACACAACACAGTTATGAGGAAATGAAAGAGTTGAGGAAATAGAACCAGTAAGCTTGGTGAAGACAATGATTTGGTAGACCAGTTCCAACTGCTGTCTCAGTTGTACGTCTGGTTGGAGCGGCTGAGTATTTAAACTCGAGGACACATAGTCCCGGACACCCAGTGCTGAGCACACAGCTCGGGACACCAAGTCCTCACCGTATTCTCCTTGAGCTAAGGTCACACAAACCTCGCCCAACCACTCATGGTAAGTCTTCGGGTGACTTACGAACCTTCACAAACTTGGTCACTCGGCGATCCACAATTCCTCTTCGATGCTCTAGACCATGACGCCTAACCGTCTGGAAGAAGCATAGTCTTCAAAGGTAACAAGCGTTGGATCCACGCAGGATCAATCTCTTGAGTGATGCTCAATCACTTGGGGTTTGTAGGTGTTTGGGTTTGGGTTTTTTTCTCACTTGATGATTTTCGCTAAAAGTCCTCGGAGGATGGGTTGCTCTCAAATGACAAGTGTCAGTTTCTCTCGGAGCAGCCAACCAGCTAGTGGTTGTAGGGGGCGGCTATTTATAGCCTAGGGAGCAGCCCGACATGATAAGACATAAATGCCCTTCAATGATATGACCGTTAGGTGGATAGATATTTTGGGACAGCTGGCGCATAGCACAGCAACGGTCGGAATTTTGAGTAGCAAAATCCTCAGGGCTATCATGTTCCTCACTGTGTAGGCAATCCGCACTGGCGAATTCCTAACTCCTCAGTCAGAACAAATTCCTCAGAGACCAGAAGAACTTCGTCTCTATCACTGAAGAATATGACTGGACTGTATGAGATTTCCAATGGCTTCACTCGAAGGGATTGGTAGGTGTAGGATTTTGAGTTGAGCATCACATGGAAATTTTTTCTTAGTATTTCCTCGACCCCCTTTAACAGTATGGTGTTTCCTATGACTCAAGAAAGAGAAAATGAAACTACGAAAATAAAAGTCTTCACGCGTCATGTTCCTCGAATGAATACCAAGTCTTCACGGTCACACCAATTTCTTCACTTTCAAAGTCTTCAGAAAGTCTTCAGAGATTCAAAGTCTTCAGTCGAAGAACTTCATTTTTAGGGGTCGACTTTCTCTGTAAATATCAAACTCCTCATAGACTTATAGACCTGTGTACACTCACAAACGCATTAGTCCCTTAACCTATAAGTCTTCAATACACCAAAATCACTAAGGGGCACTAGATGCACTTACAATCTCCCCCTTTTTGGTGATTGATGACAATATAGGTTAAGTTTTCAACGGGGATAAACATATGAAGTGTAAATACTGATATTGAGGAATTTGATTGCAAGATATAGAAGAACTCCCCCTGAAGATGTGCATAGTGAGGAATTTGCTTTTGAAGCAATGCACACTTGAAGAGTTGAATCATGGAGATCTCCCCCTATATCTTGTAATTCATACACGCATTTGACATATCACAATGAAGAGTTTGAAATGCATGATGAAATGTGGTGACTGATGTAATTCAGCATGCGTGCATTAGCATATATGAGGAATAAGCATGCAGAAAAACATATCAAAAGTATCAGAGCACCATCGGGTTTAAGTTTACAACTCGATCCAATAAAGTCTCAGAAGAACGAGAGTTGTAACTTAACAAAAAGAACGCCCATATAGAAAGACCTGCTTGAAGACTAACTCAAAATTCTCCCCCTTTGTCATCAAATGACCAAAAGGATCAAATATGAGGACTAACTCCCCTGAAGAATATCAAGTTGATGAAGGAGCGCCAGCGTTGTTGGGGTCGTTTGTTGTAGTAGGGTCTGCCGCAGTGTCATCCAAGTCTTCATTCTCATCAGTGCCGCGCGATGAAGAAAATGAGCTGGCCACCAGAGAAGGAACCTTGACCTTCTTGAATTTCTTTGGTGGAGGTGCAGACCAGTCAAAATCTTCCTTGAGACCCATTTTCTTCAGATCGTCTTCACCATACAGATGTGACAGAATGGCCCAGGTGCGACCGAAGACTTCATGGAGGTAGTAATGGTTTTTCTTCACTACATTGTGTGTAGCAGTCATGTTGTGAAGAAATGAACCAAACTGACGCTTAACCCATTTATGATTTTGATCCACCTTCTGGTGAAGACTAAGCAGAAGCTCACGATCAGCATCACACGAGGAGCAATGGTTTGAGGAGTAGACTTGGGTGCATTGGCAGAGTCATGTGTGGCAGAGTCATCATTGGTGGAATAAGAGGCAGCTTTGCGAAACTGACCATCCAATGGACGAGTGCCTTCATCTATAATAGCTGGTGCCTTGACCTTTTTATCAACTGGCGAATAGGTCTGCTTGAGGACTTCAATCGGGGGCAAGTAGCTGAGATGATTTTGAAAATCATCTTTGTAGTTGAGTGAAGACCTTGTCCTGAGGAATCTCATAATCCAAGGTGCATAAGGTTTCAGCTCAAACGGAGACAGTGCAACATTTGCCAGAGTCCTCATGAAGAAATTGTGATAATTGACAGGAATGCCATGAACGATGTTGAATACCAGATTCTTCATGATGTCAACAATTTCCTCATCAGATGAGTCGTGGCCTTTGATAGGACTCATTGTCCTCGTAAGAATACGATAGACAGTTCTGGGCACATAAAGCAGTTCCTTCATGAGGAATTTGGTTCTTGGTGCCTAACCTGGCTTCAAAGGTTTCATCAGCACTTGCATGTAGTGATTTGTAAGCCCAGGTTCACTGTAGATGCAACGAGCTTCTTCAAGGGGAGGACTGAGTGGTAAGGCACGAAGCAATTCAGAAGCTGGTGTAGTGTAGTGAGTGTTTTTAGACATCCAGTCCAGCACCCATGAATTCACATCTTTAGAATCTCCTGTGATGTGCAGTGTTGCATAAAATTGAAGAATCAGTTCTTCATTCCAATCGCAGATGTCAGAACAAAAGTTTAACAGTCCAGCGTCGTGAAGAACACTAAGGACTGGTGCGAAGCACGGCAGAGATTCCATATCCACGTGAGGAATGTGCTCATGGTAGAAAATCTTCTCTTTGTTGAACATCACTAAGGAATAGAAATTGGCTTGACTAGCAGTCCAGAAACGCCTCTTCCTAATGCGAGCAGAGTTATAAGGGTTGTAGTCTTCGAAGAATACATGCTCGCCGAAAAAATCATCAGCCTTGAACTTTTGCTTGCGTGAGAATGGATCCTTGGGCTTGGACAGAGGAGTGTCAGTGAGTTGCATCACGACCTCAGGAATCGCAATCTCAGGTTCTTCAGGCTGAGGAATTTCTGGTTTCTCTTCAGTGGCAGTCTGCGTCTTCAGATGTTCAGCAGAAGCAGTTTCTTCAGTGCTACTGGCTGGAATTTCCTCGTGTACAGATGAAGTGGGATGAGTTTCTTCAGAGCCCATTTGAACAGTTTGTGCGGGGGACTGAGGTATTTGCTGTAACGGTGTGAACATTGGAGAGTTTGGATGCTGACTTTTCCAAAATTCATCACTCAGCACTCATGTGGAGTAGCCAACGTCCACATATTCATCTTCCATTTCTTCAACGCCAGCCTCTTCAGCTGTGAACTAAGGCATAGGCAAGGAGATAACAAGTGTTGAAGGGATCGTATCCACTTCAATTTCTTCATCAATCTGCTCCGACGAAGCAGCATAATGATTTTCTTCATCAGATCCGCTAGGGATCTCATATTCTTCATCAAAAGGAACAAGGTCCTTTGATGGCATAGTGGAGAGAGGAACAACATCAATGGGATTTTCAAACGAGCTTGTCAAAGGCTTCATCTTCTTCGGAGCTGAAGAATCTGAAGTAGCTGATGCTTTCCTTTTCTTCACTGCTGCACGCTCTGCAGCCTTGGTCTTCTTCACATCTGATGCAGATGGAAGGATCGGAGTTGGTGTTGGCGCAGGAGCAGTAGAGGAATCTGGTTGATTTTCTTCAGGCACAACTGATGCAGTTGCCCTGATTTCTTCAATTTCTTTAGGCGCACCACTAGTGGATGCCCTGTCAATTTCTTCAGCGGCTGGAATGCAGTCATCAGCCCTGGAACTCACGTTTTCTTCAGCAACCTGATTTTCATCAGTGGTGCTGGCATGTTCTTCAGTCGGCCGAGCAGATGCTTCAGCCTAAGGAATTTCCTGTTGCGTTGGGGCAGCAACATTTGAGGTGAAGTTATCTGCAAGTTTCACAAAGCGCACCTTGGCTCCAAGCCAGTCAGCGTGGTATGCGTCAAATTCATCACTGAGTTTCTTGATCTCAGTTTGAACAGCGACAAGTTCTTCAGTTGTCATAGAGACAACGTTTTTCTTCAAATAGCGCTCTTTCTTGTACTGCGCTTTCTTGATCTGCCTGGTCTTCTCAAATTTCCACTTTTCTTCTTGAATGAAGTGGGTCAGCATGTGACTTTGACCAGGAGTCAGCTTGAAATCAGGTATGGGAGTGTTGGGGTCCTTGTGCCAAACATCAATGTATTCGAGGATCAACTTGGGATCCAAAAGCAGTGGCACATCTGTTCCCTTAGCTCTAGCGACCCTGACTTGCCTATCTCTGATGATTTCTGCAAGTTCATCATCATCAGCTTCGTCTTCTTCAGACGGCACTTGGAAAGCAACTTGCTTCTTCTGAGGACTTGGGCGAGGACCTCGTCCAGCAGTGGCCTTTGTCTTCAGTAGAAAGGGTCCCGTTGAGGAATTTGGTGCAGCTGAGGAACTAGCTGAGACACCTGAGGCAATGGAGATGCCTGCAGCCCTTTGGCATGAGGCAAGATGCACAGGTGCTGAGGACTTTGTCGGAACAGCTGAGGACTTTGGAGGAGCAGGAGCCGTATGAGGAATTTGCCGTGAGGGCTTTGAGGATTTTGGCCGTTAGGGCATTGCTGAGGAACTTGGCCTTGAGGGCACTATTGGTGAAGCACTTGGCTTGCGCGCAGGCTTCTTTGACATAGCCTTCTTCGGCTTGACAGCAGAGGCCTCAGCAGAGGCAGCAGCAGCAGCAGAGTCTTCATTGAATTTCCTCACTGCTTCTCTGGCTTGCTTAGCCAACTTGGCTTGGCGCTTGGCCCATTCATCAGGATAGTCCTCACCGCGCTTGAGCCTGGTGGGATCTGCTATTTGGCCAGGTGCCAATGGAGCTCTTGGGTATGGAGGATTGAGTGCGAATTTCTTCATGTACTTTGGAGTTACATACCTGTACTCCCTCCATTCTCTTGCCCATCTCCTTTCTATCCTCTGTATGCGCACCTTGCGCTGATTTTTTTCCTCTTTTCCAAACTTGGCCTCATCAGGAGTGCAGTAATCTTTGTATATGTCATCAGGGATCTCAAAGGCAGTCATAACCTCAGGCTTCTTTTCTCCTTTCTGTGGCCTTTTACCATCAACCATTTTCTTCAGTTGAGGAATTTGAACAATCGAATTCTCTGAAGAAGTATGCAACTTTTCTTCGAGGAATGTTGCAAATGAGTTAAGTTGATGAGAACCTGGTGATTCAGCAGCTGGCATGAGTACCTGTGAACAAAGTATAGTTGCGAGGAATTTGGAGAGGTCATATGCGTTCTTAGAAGGTTTTTCAAAAAGAACAAGTTTGAGGAATTTGACCAGATGAGTCTTGAAGAATTTCACTAAGCGTTCTTTGTCTTAGGTTCCAGAGTTGTATAGATTGAAGATCCACACAATTGAGGAATCTTGAAGAAAAATGATGCTTAGAGAAACGAATCAAGAACAGATGACTTGTGAGGTGTTTAGTGTGTGAAGATATGAAGAAAAACACCTTTGAAGATTTTGTAGATAATCATTCGAATCAACGAGTGAAGTAAAAGTAACTTTTAATTACCCTGGATAAGAACACGATGAACAGTGAAGTGGAGAGGTGAAGTTCGTCTGTGTAGATCTTCCACGCCCTAACTCGGCGGAGGAAGACGGCTACGGCAGCGGTGGAGTGAAGATTTCCGCGGTCGGCGCGAGTACGTCGGCGACGAGGTTGAGGCAGTGAAGCTCTTCCTCACCGGCGACGATGAAGTAGCGGCGGCGCTAGGGTTTGAGAAGCTCGAGCTGGAGAGAGGTCGAGCGGAGTAAAGGAAGTGAGGAAGGGGAAGAGGGGTATTTATAACCACGGTGAAAAACTGTTCGCCCGAAGAAATTGGACGAACGTGCCCCTGACCCTTCTCATTCGCTTGACATGTGTCACCCACGTACTGAGAGGTGGAGATCGTGTGCGATCATGGGTGAAAGGATAAGTATATCGTGGGATGCGGAATGGTTTGAGCGGCAAAGCCAAAAATTTAGATAAGATAGGTTTTAAAGTTCCATTCGCTATTTCTTCAGCTGACAAGGACACAGTGAAGATTTTGAACGAGTTTCAAATAGAACGCACATGAAGAATTTGTGAATAGATTGGGTTGAGTATAGCATAGAGGGAAAGGGTCCGATCACATTCACTTAGCAGAAAAACCAACTTGAAGAATTAGCAATAAGTGAATGTTGTAGAGGACATAAACTCACACACACACACACACACACACACATATATAGCCAATGAAGAAAAACGACGGAAACTGTGAAGACAATGCAAAGTTGAAGAATATGAACATTTGAGGAATTTCAAATTTTGGTGGTGGCGTGACCCACCGTATAAGAATGATGATTTTAGACACCGCGTACAATTATCGTAGGGTTCTGAGAATCAAATTCTTCGTTAATTTCTTCACACTAAGAGTGTTATTCTTCATTGATTGAAGAAAAACGTTTCTTCATGTGTTGCACATCTAAGTCATCAATTTTGCATAAGTGTTAGGATGAGTGTCCTTTTCAAAGAACATTCGAAGATTCTAGAATATTTAGCTCACACCGCAACTTGCTAAATCTCTTCTCATCTAAGGGCTTTGTGAAGATATCGGCTAGCTGTTCTTCAGTCTTCACATGCTCAATAGAAATGTCGCCCTTCAACACATGATCACGAAGAAAATGATGATGAATCTGAATGTGCTTTGTCTTCAAGTGCTGAAATGGGTTGTGAGCAATCTTGATGGCACTCTCATTGTCACAGAAGAGAGGCACATTCTTCATGTTGACGCCGTAGTCCTTGAGAGTTTGCTTCATCCATAGCAATTGAGCACATCAAGAACCAGCGGCAATGTACTCATCTTCAGCAGTAGATAGTGATACACAATTCTGTTTCTTCGAGGACCAACAGACCAAAGATCGTCTGAGGAAATGGCATGTACCAGATGTTGACTTGCGGTCCACACGATCACCGGCATAGTCAGAGTCAGAATATCCAATGAGATCAAAAGCCGAGCCCTTGGGGTACCATAATCCTAGTGTTGGTGTGTGAGCTAGATATCGAAGAATATGCTTCACAGCCTTATGGTGCGATTCCTTCGGTGTAGCTTGAAATCGGGCACACATGCAAACACTAAGCATTATATCTGGCCTAGATGCACTTAAGTACAATAAAGAGCCAATCATGGAGCGGTATACCTTATGATCGAAGTCGATACCATTTTCATCAGTTCATAGATGGCCATTTGTGGGCATAGGAATTTTGATGCCTTTGCAATCTTGCATGCCGAATTTCCTCAGTACATCCTTGAGGTATTTCTCCTGAGATATGAATATGCCATTGCGTTGTTGACGAATTTGAAGACCTAAGAAGAATTTCAACACTCCCATCATAGACATTTGATATCCTTCACTCATCATATAGGCAAATTCATCACTATAACGTTGGTCAGTACAACCAAAGATAATATCATCAACATATATTTGGCACACAAACAATTCACCATCATAAGATTTAGTGAAAAGAGTAGGGTCGAGTGAACCGGGTTTGAAGCCTTTCTTCATGAAGAATTCCTTCAAGGTATCATACCACGCCCATGGAGCCTGCTTGAGGCCATAGAGGGCCTTGTTGAGTCTGAAGACTTTGTCAGGATTCTTTGGATCTTCAAAGCCTGGGGGTTGAGCAACATATACTTCTTCCTCAAGCTTACCATTGAGGAATGCACTTTTCACATCCATTTGATATAAAGTGATATCATGATGGTTAGCATAAGCAAGTAATATGTGAATAACCTCAAGTCTAGCAACAGGTGCAAAAGTTTTATCGAAATCAATTCCTTCAACCTGTGTGTAGCCTTGAGCTAGAGCCGTGCCTTATTCCTCACCACAAGGCCATTTTCATCTTGCTTGTTGCGGTAGATCCACTTTGTGCCAATGATATTGTGCTTGCGAGGATCTGGACGTTTGACCATTTCCCAGACATTGTTGAGCTCGAACTGATGTAGTTCTTCTTGCATGGCCTGAATCCACTCAAGCTCCAGAAATGCTTCATCTACCTTAGTGGGCTCTGTGATAGAGACAAAAGCATAGTGCCCACAAAAGTTAGATAAATGTGAAGCTTTTGAGCGTGTGAGAGGACCTGGCGCTTTGATGTCATTGATGATCTTTTCAACTTGCACTTCTTTTGCAATGCGAGGATGAGCTGGTTGTCATTGAAGAATTTGATCAGCATTCTCTTCAGCACCATTTTCTTCAGGTGCATTATCTCGACGTTCTTCATGTTCTGGACTGAATTCTTCAGTAGATTCTTCAGTAGGAATGACATCCTCAATAGCCTTGAACTTGATAGTTTCCTCAGGTGCTGGTTCATCTATCACAGTAGGTAGGTGCTCTCTTTGCGAGCCATTAGTTTCATCGAACCGCACATCTACAGTTTCAACAACCTTGTGAAGAACGTTGTTGAAGACTCTGTAGGTGTGCGAGTCCTTCCCATAACCAAGCATAAAACCTTCATGTGCTTTCAGTGCAAATTTTGAGTTGTGATGAGGATCTCTAATCCAACATTTAGCACCGAAGACTTTGAAATAACTTACATTGGGTTTCTTACCAGTGAGGAGTTCATAGGCAGTCTTCTTGAAGAATTTGTGAAGATATACTCTATTGATGATGTGGCACGCAGTATCAATTGCCTCAATCCAGAACCGACGAGGCGTTTTGTATTCATCGAGCATAGTGCGAGCCATCTCAGCAAGAGTCCTGTTCTTGCACTCCACGACGCCATTCTGCTGAGGAGTGTAAGGAGCAGATAACTCATGAGTAATACCAAGTTCATCAAGATAGTCATCGAGACCAGAATTCTTGAACTCAGTGCCATTGTCACTTCTGAAGTGCTTGATCTTCACACCAAAGTTGGTTGAAGCCCTCGAGGAAAATCGTTTGAAGACTTCCTGCACTTCATGTTTGTAAGTAACAATGTGTACCCATGTGTATCGAGAGTAATCATCTACAATAACAAAGCCATATTGAGATGCATCATTTGAAACAGCAGAATAATGGTTAGGACCGAAGAGATCCATGTGAAGCAATTCAAATGGACGAGTAGTGGTCATGATAGTCTTCGCTGGATGCTTGGCCTTTGTCATCTTCCCAGCTTCACAGGCTCCGCATAGGTGATCCTTGAGGAATTTGACATTCTCGATGCCAATGACATGCTTCTTCTTCGCAAGCGTGTGAAAATTCCTCATGCCTGCATGACCAAGTCATCTATGCCAGAGCCAGCCTTCTGAAGCTTTTGCAAGTAGACACACGACTGGTTGTGGTCCTGTAGAGAAATCAACAATATACAGGTCTCCTCTCCTAAAGCCTTCGAAGACTTTGGAATTGTCAGCTTCCATAACCACTAGCTGCATCTTTGGAAGCTATGCCACATTTACTAATGCTGCATCTTTATATGTCTTTTTCCTTGTTGATGACGAATGCAGTAGCGAGAGCTAGGCTTGCCACTCCAGATTCGGACTCCTCAGATGTCTCATCTTCCTCATTTTCTTCAGATTCAGCCTCAGAGTCCATTTCCTTGCCAATGAATGCCCTAGCTCTCTTGGATCTGCTCTTCTTGTGATATGAAGGCTTTGAGGATTTTGATGATGAAGATTTTGTGGATTTCTTCTTTTTCTTCGCATCATCAGAACTGTAATCCTTGTATTTCTTCTTCTTTGATTCCTTTTCCCACTAAGGACAATCTTGAATGGAATGTCCAGGTTTCTTGCATTTGTGACAAAGCCTCCTCTTGTAGTCACTGGATGAGGAATCATTGCTCCTTGAGGGTCTTCCAAAGCGACCACGTCTTGAGAACTTTTGGAACTTCTTCACGAGCAAAGCTAGATCATGGCTTAGTTCTTCAGGATCACCAAGGCTACTACCAGAGTCTTCATCTTCGGACTCAGATACTGCCTTGGCCTTCAGTGCACGTGATCTGCCATAGCTCGAACCATAGAGATCTCTTTTTTCAGCAAGTTGGAACTCATGACTATTTAGCCTCTCGAGAATATCAGCGGGATCAAGTGACTTGTAATCAGCACGTTCTTGTATCATCAATGCCAGAGTGCCAAATGAGGAATCAAGCGATCTCAGCAATTTCTTCACCACCTCATGGTCGGTGATGTCAGTGGCACCAAGTGCTTGAAGCTCATTTGAGATGCCAGTGATGCGATCGAAGGTTTGTTGAACATTTTCATTGTCGAGTCTTTTGAAGCGGTTGAAGAGATTGCGAAGAACATCGACTCAAGAGTCACGTTGTGTTGAGACTCCTTCATTCACTTTGGACAACCTGTCCCAGATAAGCTTCGCTGTCTCCAAAGCACTCACTCTGCCATACTGTCCTTTGCTCAGATGGCCACATATGATGTTCTTCGCTTGAGAGTCGAGTTGCTTGAATCTCTTCACATCAGCAGCATTCAGAGAAGGTGTGACTAAGGGAACACCATTTTCCACAACATACCAAAGATCGTTATCAATTGCCTCAAGATGCATTCGCATCTTATTCTTCCAGTAGGGGTAGTCCGTCCCATCGAAGGTAGGAAACCCAACAGAGACCTTGATCATACCTGCGGTCGACATAACTAAAACTCCAGGCGGTTAAACCAAAATCACACAGAACAAGGAAGTACCTTGCTCTGATACCAATTGAAAGTGCGTTATATCGACTAGAGGGGGGGTGAATAGGCGATTTTTATGAAATTCTTCACTGAGGAATTTGCCGGTGAGGAAATTCCTTAGCGAAGAACTACTAGGAGCGGAATAAGTACTCAAAAGTAAACATAACAGATTACAAGCATGGTCATCATGATGAAATGAAGACAGGCACAGAGTACAGGTAGCGTAAGCACAGGATAACAATGGATGAAGACAAACAGAATCAAGAAATTGAACTGAGGAAATTGAGAAGTCTTCAGTCAAAGTCTTCAAACACAGATATGAACAAGCACACAACACAGTTATGAGGAAATGAAAGAGTTGAGGAAATAGAACCAGTAAGCTTGGTGAAGACAATGATTTGGTAGACCAGTTCCAACTGCTGTCTCAGTTGTACGTCTGGTTGGAGCGGCTGAGTATTTAAACTCGAGGACACATAGTCCCGGACACCCAGTGCTGAGCACACAGCTCGGGACACCAAGTCCTCACCGTATTCTCCTTGAGCTAAGGTCACACAAACCTCGCCCAACCACTCATGGTAAGTCTTCGGGTGACTTACGAACCTTCACAAACTTGGTCACTCGGCGATCCACAATTCCTCTTCGATGCTCTAGACCATGACGCCTAACCGTCTGGAAGAAGCATAGTCTTCAAAGGTAACAAGCGTTGGATCCACGCAGGATCAATCTCTTGAGTGATGCTCAATCACTTGGGGTTTGTAGGTGTTTGGGTTTGGGTTTTTTTCTCACTTGATGATTTTCGCTAAAAGTCCTCGGAGGATGGGTTGCTCTCAAATGACAAGTGTCAGTTTCTCTCGGAGCAGCCAACCAGCTAGTGGTTGTAGGGGGCGGCTATTTATAGCCTAGGGAGCAGCCCGACATGATAAGACATAAATGCCCTTCAATGATATGACCGTTAGGTGGATAGATATTTTGGGACAGCTGGCGCATAGCACAGCAACGGTCGGAATTTTGAGTAGCAAAATCCTCAGGGCTATCATGTTCCTCACTGTGTAGGCAATCCGCACTGGCGAATTCCTAACTCCTCAGTCAGAACAAATTCCTCAGAGACCAGAAGAACTTCGTCTCTATCACTGAAGAATATGACTGGACTGTATGAGATTTCCAATGGCTTCACTCGAAGGGATTGGTAGGTGTAGGATTTTGAGTTGAGCATCACATGGAAATTTTTTCTTAGTATTTCCTCGACCCCCTTTAACAGTATGGTGTTTCCTATGACTCAAGAAAGAGAAAATGAAACTACGAAAATAAAAGTCTTCACGCGTCATGTTCCTCGAATGAATACCAAGTCTTCACGGTCACACCAATTTCTTCACTTTCAAAGTCTTCAGAAAGTCTTCAGAGATTCAAAGTCTTCAGTCGAAGAACTTCATTTTTAGGGGTCGACTTTCTCTGTAAATATCAAACTCCTCATAGACTTATAGACCTGTGTACACTCACAAACGCATTAGTCCCTTAACCTATAAGTCTTCAATACACCAAAATCACTAAGGGGCACTAGATGCACTTACAATCTCCCCCTTTTTGGTGATTGATGACAATATAGGTTAAGTTTTCAACGGGGATAAACATATGAAGTGTAAATACTGATATTGAGGAATTTGATTGCAAGATATAGAAGAACTCCCCCTGAAGATGTGCATAGTGAGGAATTTGCTTTTGAAGCAATGCACACTTGAAGAGTTGAATCATGGAGATCTCCCCCTATATCTTGTAATTCATACACGCATTTGACATATCACAATGAAGAGTTTGAAATGCATGATGAAATGTGGTGACTGATGTAATTCAGCATGCGTGCATTAGCATATATGAGGAATAAGCATGCAGAAAAACATATCAAAAGTATCAGAGCACCATCGGGTTTAAGTTTACAACTCGATCCAATAAAGTCTCAGAAGAACGAGAGTTGTAACTTAACAAAAAGAACGCCCATATAGAAAGACCTGCTTGAAGACTAACTCAAAATTCTCCCCCTTTGTCATCAAATGACCAAAAGGATCAAATATGAGGACTAACTCCCCTGAAGAATATCAAGTTGATGAAGGAGCGCCAGCGTTGTTGGGGTCGTTTGTTGTAGTAGGGTCTGCCGCAGTGTCATCCAAGTCTTCATTCTCATCAGTGCCGCGCGATGAAGAAAATGAGCTGGCCACCAGAGAAGGAACCTTGACCTTCTTGAATTTCTTTGGTGGAGGTGCAGACCAGTCAAAATCTTCCTTGAGACCCATTTTCTTCAGATCGTCTTCACCATACAGATGTGACAGAATGGCCCAGGTGCGACCGAAGACTTCATGGAGGTAGTAATGGTTTTTCTTCACTACATTGTGTGTAGCAGTCATGTTGTGAAGAAATGAACCAAACTGACGCTTAACCCATTTATGATTTTGATCCACCTTCTGGTGAAGACTAAGCAGAAGCTCACGATCAGCATCACACGAGGAGCAATGGTTTGAGGAGTAGACTTGGGTGCATTGGCAGAGTCATGTGTGGCAGAGTCATCATTGGTGGAATAAGAGGCAGCTTTGCGAAACTGACCATCCAATGGACGAGTGCCTTCATCTATAATAGCTGGTGCCTTGACCTTTTTATCAACTGGCGAATAGGTCTGCTTGAGGACTTCAATCGGGGGCAAGTAGCTGAGATGATTTTGAAAATCATCTTTGTAGTTGAGTGAAGACCTTGTCCTGAGGAATCTCATAATCCAAGGTGCATAAGGTTTCAGCTCAAACGGAGACAGTGCAACATTTGCCAGAGTCCTCATGAAGAAATTGTGATAATTGACAGGAATGCCATGAACGATGTTGAATACCAGATTCTTCATGATGTCAACAATTTCCTCATCAGATGAGTCGTGGCCTTTGATAGGACTCATTGTCCTCGTAAGAATACGATAGACAGTTCTGGGCACATAAAGCAGTTCCTTCATGAGGAATTTGGTTCTTGGTGCCTAACCTGGCTTCAAAGGTTTCATCAGCACTTGCATGTAGTGATTTGTAAGCCCAGGTTCACTGTAGATGCAACGAGCTTCTTCAAGGGGAGGACTGAGTGGTAAGGCACGAAGCAATTCAGAAGCTGGTGTAGTGTAGTGAGTGTTTTTAGACATCCAGTCCAGCACCCATGAATTCACATCTTTAGAATCTCCTGTGATGTGCAGCGTTGCATAAAATTGAAGAATCAGTTCTTCATTCCAATCGCAGATGTCAGAACAAAAGTTTAACAGTCCAGCGTCGTGAAGAACACTAAGGACTGGTGCGAAGCACGGCAGAGATTCCATATCCACGTGAGGAATGTGCTCATGGTAGAAAATCTTCTCTTTGTTGAACATCACTAAGGAATAGAAATTGGCTTGACTAGCAGTCCAGAAACGCCTCTTCCTAATGCGAGCAGAGTTATAAGGGTTGTAGTCTTCGAAGAATACATGCTCGCCGAAAAAATCATCAGCCTTGAACTTTTGCTTGCGTGAGAATGGATCCTTGGGCTTGGACAGAGGAGTGTCAGTGAGTTGCATCACGACCTCAGGAATCGCAATCTCAGGTTCTTCAGGCTGAGGAATTTCTGGTTTCTCTTCAGTGGCAGTCTGCGTCTTCAGATGTTCAGCAGAAGCAGTTTCTTCAGTGCTACTGGCTGGAATTTCCTCGTGTACAGATGAAGTGGGATGAGTTTCTTCAGAGCCCATTTGAACAGTTTGTGCGGGGGACTGAGGTATTTGCTGTAACGGTGTGAACATTGGAGAGTTTGGATGCTGACTTTTCCAAAATTCATCACTCAGCACTCATGTGGAGCAGCCAACGTCCACATATTCATCTTCCATTTCTTCAACGCCAGCCTCTTCAGCTGTGAACTAAGGCATAGGCAAGGAGATAACAAGTGTTGAAGGGATCGTATCCACTTCAATTTCTTCATCAATCTGCTCCGACGAAGCAGCATAATGATTTTCTTCATCAGATCCGCTAGGGATCTCATATTCTTCATCAAAAGGAACAAGGTCCTTTGATGGCATAGTGGAGAGAGGAACAACATCAATGGGATTTTCAAACGAGCTTGTCAAAGGCTTCATCTTCTTCGGAGCTGAAGAATCTGAAGTAGCTGATGCTTTCCTTTTCTTCACTGTTGCACGCTCTGCAGCCTTGGTCTTCTTCACATCTGATGCAGATGGAAGGATCGGAGTTGGTGTTGGCGCAGGAGCAGTAGAGGAATCTGGTTGATTTTCTTCAGGCACAACTGATGCAGTTGCCCTGATTTCTTCAATTTCTTTAGGCGCACCACTAGTGGATGCCCTGTCAATTTCTTCAGCGGCTGGAATGCAGTCATCAGCCCTGGAACTCACGTTTTCTTCAGCAACCTGATTTTCATCAGTGGTGCTGGCATGTTCTTCAGTCGGCCGAGCAGATGCTTCAGCCTAAGGAATTTCCTGTTGCGTTGGGGCAGCAACATTTGAGGTGAAGTTATCTGCAAGTTTCACAAAGCGCACCTTGGCTCCAAGCCAGTCAGCGTGGTATGCGTCAAATTCATCACTGAGTTTCTTGATCTCAGTTTGAACAGCGACAAGTTCTTCAGTTGTCATAGAGACAACGTTTTTCTTCAAATAGCGCTCTTTCTTGTACTGCGCTTTCTTGATCTGCCTGGTCTTCTCAAATTTCCACTTTTCTTCTTGAATGAAGTGGGTCAGCATGTGACTTTGACCAGGAGTCAGCTTGAAATCAGGTATGGGAGTGTTGGGGTCCTTGTGCCAAACATCAATGTATTCGAGGATCAACTTGGGATCCAAAAGCAGTGGCACATCTGTTCCCTTAGCTCTAGCGACCCTGACTTGCCTATCTCTGATGATTTCTGCAAGTTCATCATCATCAGCTTCGTCTTCTTCAGACGGCACTTGGAAAGCAACTTGCTTCTTCTGAGGACTTGGGCGAGGACCTCGTCCAGCAGTGGCCTTTGTCTTCAGTAGAAAGGGTCCCGTTGAGGAATTTGGTGCAGCTGAGGAACTAGCTGAGACACCTGAGGCAATGGAGATGCCTGCAGCCCTTTGGCACGAGGCAAGATGCACAGGTGCTGAGGACTTTGTCGGAACAGCTGAGGACTTTGGAGGAGCAGGAGCCGTATGAGGAATTTGCCGTGAGGGCTTTGAGGATTTTGGCCGTTAGGGCATTGCTGAGGAACTTGGCCTTGAGGGCACTATTGGTGAAGCACTTGGCTTGCGCGCAGGCTTCTTTGACATAGCCTTCTTCGGCTTGACAGCAGAGGCCTCAGCAGAGGCAGCAGCAGCAGCAGAGTCTTCATTGAATTTCCTCACTGCTTCTCTGGCTTGCTTAGCCAACTTGGCTTGGCGCTTGGCCCATTCATCAGGATAGTCCTCACCGCGCTTGAGCCTGGTGGGATCTGCTATTTGGCCAGGTGCCAATGGAGCTCTTGGGTATGGAGGATTGAGTGCGAATTTCTTCATGTACTTTGGAGTTACATACCTGTACTCCCTCCATTCTCTTGCCCATCTCCTTTCTATCCTCTGTATGCGCACCTTGCGCTGATTTTTTTCCTCTTTTCCAAACTTGGCCTCATCAGGAGTGCAGTAATCTTTGTATATGTCATCAGGGATCTCAAAGGCAGTCATAACCTCAGGCTTCTTTTCTCCTTTCTGTGGCCTTTTACCATCAACCATTTTCTTCAGTTGAGGAATTTGAACAATCGAATTCTCTGAAGAAGTATGCAACTTTTCTTCGAGGAATGTTGCAAATGAGTTAAGTTGATGAGAACCTGGTGATTCAGCAGCTGGCATGAGTACCTGTGAACAAAGTATAGTTGCGAGGAATTTGGAGAGGTCATATGCGTTCTTAGAAGGTTTTTCAAAAAGAACAAGTTTGAGGAATTTGACCAGATGAGTCTTGAAGAATTTCACTAAGCGTTCTTTGTCTTAGGTTCCAGAGTTGTATAGATTGAAGATCCACACAATTGAGGAATCTTGAAGAAAAATGATGCTTAGAGAAACGAATCAAGAACAGATGACTTGTGAGGTGTTTAGTGTGTGAAGATATGAAGAAAAACACCTTTGAAGATTTTGTAGATAATCATTCGAATCAACGAGTGAAGTAAAAGTAACTTTTAATTACCCTGGATAAGAACACGATGAACAGTGAAGTGGAGAGGTGAAGTTCGTCTGTGTAGATCTTCCACGCCCTAACTCGGCGGAGGAAGACGGCTACGGCAGCGGTGGAGTGAAGATTTCCGCGGTCGGCGCGAGTACGTCGGCGACGAGGTTGAGGCAGTGAAGCTCTTCCTCACCGGCGACGATGAAGTAGCGGCGGCGCTAGGGTTTGAGAAGCTCGAGCTGGAGAGAGGTCGAGCGGAGTAAAGGAAGTGAGGAAGGGGAAGATGGGTATTTATAACCACGGTGAAAAACTGTTCGCCCGAAGAAATTGGACGAACGTGCCCCTGACCCTTCTCATTCGCTTGACATGTGTCACCCACGTACTGAGAGGTGGAGATCGTGTGCGATCATGGGTGAAAGGATAAGTATATCGTGGGATGCGGAATGGTTTGAGCGGCAAAGCCAAAAATTTAGATAAGATAGGTTTTAAAGTTCCATTCGCTATTTCTTCAGCTGACAAGGACACAGTGAAGATTTTGAACGAGTTTCAAATAGAACGCACATGAAGAATTTGTGAATAGATTGGGTTGAGTATAGCATAGAGGGAAAGGGTCCGATCACATTCACTTAGCAGAAAAACCAACTTGAAGAATTAGCAATAAGTGAATGTTGTAGAGGACATAAACTCACACACACACACACACACACATATATAGCCAATGAAGAAAAACGACGGAAACTGTGAAGACAATGCAAAGTTGAAGAATATGAACATTTGAGGAATTTCAAATTTTGGTGGTGGCGTGACCCACCGTATAAGAATGATGATTTTAGACACCGCGTACAATTATCGTAGGGTTCTGAGAATCAAATTCTTTGTTAATTTCTTCACACTAAGAGTGTTATTCTTCATTGATTGAAGAAAAACGTTTCTTCATGTGTTGCACATCTAAGTCATCAATTTTGCATAAGTGTTAGGATGAGTGTCCTTTTCAAAGAACATTCGAAGATTCTAGAATATTTAGCTCACACCGCAACTTGCTAAATCTCTTCTCATCTAAGGGCTTTGTGAAGATATCGGCTAGCTGTTCTTCAGTCTTCACATGCTCAATAGAAATGTCGCCCTTCAACACATGATCACGAAGAAAATGATGATGAATCTGAATGTGCTTTGTCTTCAAGTGCTGAAATGGGTTGTGAGCAATCTTGATGGCACTCTCATTGTCACAGAAGAGAGGCACATTCTTCATGTTGACGCCGTAGTCCTTGAGAGTTTGCTTCATCCATAGCAATTGAGCACATCAAGAACCAGCGGCAATGTACTCATCTTCAGCAGTAGATAGTGATACACAATTCTGTTTCTTCGAGGACCAACAGACCAAAGATCGTCTGAGGAAATGGCATGTACCAGATGTTGACTTGCGGTCCACACGATCACCGGCATAGTCAGAGTCAGAATATCCAATGAGATCAAAAGCCGAGCCCTTGGGGTACCATAATCCTAGTGTTGGTGTGTGAGCTAGATATCGAAGAATATGCTTCACAGCCTTATGGTGCGATTCCTTCGGTGTAGCTTGAAATCGGGCACACATGCAAACACTAAGCATTATATCTGGCCTAGATGCACTTAAGTACAATAAAGAGCCAATCATGGAGCGGTATACCTTATGATCGAAGTCGATACCATTTTCATCAGTTCATAGATGGCCATTTGTGGGCATAGGAATTTTGATGCCTTTGCAATCTTGCATGCCGAATTTCCTCAGTACATCCTTGAGGTATTTCTCCTGAGATATGAATATGCCATTGCGTTGTTGACGAATTTGAAGACCTAAGAAGAATTTCAACACTCCCATCATAGACATTTGATATCCTTCACTCATCATATAGGCAAATTCATCACTATAACGTTGGTCAGTACAACCAAAGATAATATCATCAACATATATTTGGCACACAAACAATTCACCATCATAAGATTTAGTGAAAAGAGTAGGGTCGAGTGAACCGGGTTTGAAGCCTTTCTTCATGAAGAATTCCTTCAAGGTATCATACCACGCCCATGGAGCCTGCTTGAGGCCATAGAGGGCCTTGTTGAGTCTGAAGACTTTGTCAGGATTCTTTGGATCTTCAAAGCCTGGGGGTTGAGCAACATATACTTCTTCCTCAAGCTTACCATTGAGGAATGCACTTTTCACATCCATTTGATATAAAGTGATATCATGATGGTTAGCATAAGCAAGTAATATGTGAATAACCTCAAGTCTAGCAACAGGTGCAAAAGTTTTATCGAAATCAATTCCTTCAACCTGTGTGTAGCCTTGAGCTAGAGCCGTGCCTTATTCCTCACCACAAGGCCATTTTCATCTTGCTTGTTGCGGTAGATCCACTTTGTGCCAATGATATTGTGCTTGCGAGGATCTGGACGTTTGACCATTTCCCAGACATTGTTGAGCTCGAACTGATGTAGTTCTTCTTGCATGGCCTGAATCCACTCAAGCTCCAGAAATGCTTCATCTACCTTAGTGGGCTCTGTGATAGAGACAAAAGCATAGTGCCCACAAAAGTTAGATAAATGTGAAGCTTTTGAGCGTGTGAGAGGACCTGGCGCTTTGATGTCATTGATGATCTTTTCAACTTGCACTTCTTTTGCAATGCGAGGATGAGCTGGTTGTCGTTGAAGAATTTGATCAGCATTCTCTTCAGCACCATTTTCTTCAGGTGCATTATCTCGACGTTCTTCATGTTCTGGACTGAATTCTTCAGTAGATTCTTCAGTAGGAATGACATCCTCAATAGCCTTGAACTTGATAGTTTCCTCAGGTGCTGGTTCATCTATCACAGTAGGTAGGTGCTCTCTTTGCGAGCCATTAGTTTCATCGAACCGCACATCTACAGTTTCAACAACCTTGTGAAGAACGTTGTTGAAGACTCTGTAGGTGTGCGAGTCCTTCCCATAACCAAGCATAAAACCTTCATGTGCTTTCAGTGCAAATTTTGAGTTGTGATGAGGATCTCTAATCCAACATTTAGCACCGAAGACTTTGAAATAACTTACATTGGGTTTCTTACCAGTGAGGAGTTCATAGGCAGTCTTCTTGAAGAATTTGTGAAGATATACTCTATTGATGATGTGGCACGCAGTATCAATTGCCTCAATCCAGAACCGACGAGGCGTTTTGTATTCATCAAGCATAGTGCGAGCCATCTCAGCAAGAGTCCTGTTCTTGCACTCCACGACGCCATTCTGCTGAGGAGTGTAAGGAGCAGATAACTCATGAGTAATACCAAGTTCATCAAGATAGTCATCGAGACCAGAATTCTTGAACTCAGTGCCATTGTCACTTCTGAAGTGCTTGATCTTCACACCAAAGTTGGTTGAAGCCCTCGAGGAAAATCGTTTGAAGACTTCCTGCACTTCATGTTTGTAAGTAACAATGTGTACCCATGTGTATCGAGAGTAATCATCTACAATAACAAAGCCATATTGAGATGCATCATTTGAAACAGCAGAATAATGGTTAGGACCGAAGAGATCCATGTGAAGCAATTCAAATGGACGAGTAGTGGTCATGATAGTCTTCGCTGGATGCTTGGCCTTTGTCATCTTCCCAGCTTCACAGGCTCCGCATAGGTGATCCTTGAGGAATTTGACATTCTCGATGCCAATGACATGCTTCTTCTTCGCAAGCGTGTGAAAATTCCTCATGCCTGCATGACCAAGTCATCTATGCCAGAGCCAGCCTTCTGAAGCTTTTGCAAGTAGACACACGACTGGTTGTGGTCCTGTAGAGAAATCAACAATATACAGGTCTCCTCTCCTAAAGCCTTCGAAGACTTTGGAATTGTCAGCTTCCATAACCACTAGCTGCATCTTTGGAAGCTATGCCACATTTACTAATGCTGCATCTTTATATGTCTTTTTCCTTGTTGATGACGAATGCAGTAGCGAGAGCTAGGCTTGCCACTCCAGATTCGGACTCCTCAGATGTCTCATCTTCCTCATTTTCTTCAGATTCAGCCTCAGAGTCCATTTCCTTGCCAATGAATGCCCTAGCTCTCTTGGATCTGCTCTTCTTGTGATATGAAGGCTTTGAGGATTTTGATGATGAAGATTTTGTGGATTTCTTCTTTTTCTTCGCATCATCAGAACTGTAATCCTTGTATTTCTTCTTCTTTGATTCCTTTTCCCACTAAGGACAATCTTGAATGGAATGTCCAGGTTTCTTGCATTTGTGACAAAGCCTCCTCTTGTAGTCACTGGATGAGGAATCATTGCTCCTTGAGGGTCTTCCAAAGCGACCACGTCTTGAGAACTTTTGGAACTTCTTCACGAGCAAAGCTAGATCATGGCTTAGTTCTTCAGGATCACCAAGGCTACTACCAGAGTCTTCATCTTCGGACTCAGATACTGCCTTGGCCTTCAGTGCACGTGATCTGCCATAGCTCGAACCATAGAGATCTCTTTTTTCAGCAAGTTGGAACTCATGACTATTTAGCCTCTCGAGAATATCAGCGGGATCAAGTGACTTGTAATCAGCACGTTCTTGTATCATCAATGCCAGAGTGCCAAATGAGGAATCAAGCGATCTCAGCAATTTCTTCACCACCTCATGGTCGGTGATGTCAGTGGCACCAAGTGCTTGAAGCTCATTTGAGATGCCAGTGATGCGATCGAAGGTTTGTTGAACATTTTCATTGTCGAGTCTTTTGAAGCGGTTGAAGAGATTGCGAAGAACATCGACTCAAGAGTCACGTTGTGTTGAGACTCCTTCATTCACTTTGGACAACCTGTCCCAGATAAGCTTCGCTGTCTCCAAAGCACTCACTCTGCCATACTGTCCTTTGCTCAGATGGCCACATATGATGTTCTTCGCTTGAGAGTCGAGTTGCTTGAATCTCTTCACATCAGCAGCATTCAGAGAAGGTGTGACTAAGGGAACACCATTTTCCACAACATACCAAAGATCGTTATCAATTGCCTCAAGATGCATTCGCATCTTATTCTTCCAGTAGGGGTAGTCCGTCCCATCGAAGGTAGGAAACCCAACAGAGACCTTGATCATACCTGCGGTCGACATAACTAAAACTCCAGGCGGTTAAACCAAAATCACACAGAACAAGGAAGTACCTTGCTCTGATACCAATTGAAAGTGCGTTATATCGACTAGAGGGGGGGTGAATAGGCGATTTTTATGAAATTCTTCACTGAGGAATTTGCCGGTGAGGAAATTCCTTAGCGAAGAACTACTAGGAGCGGAATAAGTACTCAAAAGTAAACATAACAGATTACAAGCATGGTCATCATGATGAAATGAAGACAGGCACAGAGTACAGGTAGCGTAAGCACAGGATAACAATGGATGAAGACAAACAGAATCAAGAAATTGAACTGAGGAAATTGAGAAGTCTTCAGTCAAAGTCTTCAAACACAGATATGAACAAGCACACAACACAGTTATGAGGAAATGAAAGAGTTGAGGAAATAGAACCAGTAAGCTTGGTGAAGACAATGATTTGGTAGACCAGTTCCAACTGCTGTCTCAGTTGTACGTCTGGTTGGAGCGGCTGAGTATTTAAACTCGAGGACACATAGTCCCGGACACCCAGTGCTGAGCACACAGCTCGGGACACCAAGTCCTCACCGTATTCTCCTTGAGCTAAGGTCACACAAACCTCGCCCAACCACTCATGGTAAGTCTTCGGGTGACTTACGAACCTTCACAAACTTGGTCACTCGGCGATCCACAATTCCTCTTCGATGCTCTAGACCATGACGCCTAACCGTCTGGAAGAAGCATAGTCTTCAAAGGTAACAAGCGTTGGATCCACGCAGGATCAATCTCTTGAGTGATGCTCAATCACTTGGGGTTTGTAGGTGTTTGGGTTTGGGTTTTTTTCTCACTTGATGATTTTCGCTAAAAGTCCTCGGAGGATGGGTTGCTCTCAAATGACAAGTGTCAGTTTCTCTCGGAGCAGCCAACCAGCTAGTGGTTGTAGGGGGCGGCTATTTATAGCCTAGGGAGCAGCCCGACATGATAAGACATAAATGCCCTTCAATGATATGACCGTTAGGTGGATAGATATTTTGGGACAGCTGGCGCATAGCACAGCAACGGTCGGAATTTTGAGTAGCAAAATCCTCAGGGCTATCATGTTCCTCACTGTGTAGGCAATCCGCACTGGCGAATTCCTAACTCCTCAGTCAGAACAAATTCCTCAGAGACCAGAAGAACTTCGTCTCTGTCACTGAAGAATATGACTGGACTGTATGAGATTTCCAATGGCTTCACTCGAAGGGATTGGTAGGTGTAGGATTTTGAGTTGAGCATCACATGGAAATTTTTTCTTAGTATTTCCTCGACCCCTTTAACAGTATGGTGTTTCCTATGACTCAAGAAAGAGAAAATGAAACTACGAAAATAAAAGTCTTCACGCGTCATGTTCCTCGAATGAATACCAAGTCTTCACGGTCACACCAATTTCTTCACTTTCAAAGTCTTCAGAAAGTCTTCAGAGATTCAAAGTCTTCAGTCGAAGAACTTCATTTTTAGGGGTCGACTTTCTCTGTAAATATCAAACTCCTCATAGACTTATAGACCTGTGTACACTCACAAACGCATTAGTCCCTTAACCTATAAGTCTTCAATACACCAAAATCACTAAGGGGCACTAGATGCACTTACACAGACATACCCTTGTCCATCATGGCCACCGAAAGGGGAGTCGCCAACCCCAAGTTGGAACCATATTGATTCGGCACCTCCACCTCCACTGCCGCCGTCGCAACCGGGACGATAGTGTGGCGGGTGTGAGCCGCCGGGGAGCCCGCACCATGGAGCGCAAGCTTCTCCCATGCTGCAGTGTCGATGGATTCGTCGTCCATGCTTGCCTCATTGTCCTTATCGTTCCCCTTGTCGTGGCTCTTGTCCTTGTCTCCATGGTCCGGGTCCTTGTCCTTGGAAGACGGAGGTGGGGGGGCAGCGCCGGTGCAGAGCGATGGAGAGGATCGAGCTTCGGTTCCAGCTTGATGAGGAAGCCCTCTCCATTGAACCAAATCTGGACCTGATACGTCTCCAACGTATCTATAATTTTTGATTCCTCCATGCTATATTATCTACTGTTTTGGACTATATTGGGCTTTATTTTCCACTTTTATATTATTTTTGGGACTAACCTATTAACCGGAGGCCCAGCCCAGAATTGTTTTTTGCCTATTTCAGTGTTTCGGATAAACATAATATCAAACGGAGTCCAAACGGAATAAAATCTTCGGGAACGTGATTTTCTCACCGAACGTGATCCAGGAGACTTGGACCCTACTCCAAGGAACAAAAGAGGCGGTCACGAGGGTGGGGGGTGCGCCCCCCTGCCTCGTGGGCCCCTTGTTGCTCCTCCGGCGTACTTCTTCCTCCTATATATACACACATACCCCCAAACGATCAGAACAGGAGCCAAAAACCTAATTCCACTGCCACAACTTTCTGTATCCATGAGATCCCATCTTGGGGCCTGTTCCGGAGCTCCACCGGAAGAGGGCCGTCATCATGGAGGGCTTCTACATCATCCTAGCCCCTCCGATCAAGTGTGAGTAGTTTACCTCAGACCTTCGGGTCCATAGTTAGTAGCTAGATGGCTTCTTCTCTCTCTTTGAATCTCAATACAAAGTTCTTCCCCTCTCTTGTGGAGATCTATTCGATGTAATATTCTTTTTGCGGTGTGTTTGTTGAGACCGATGAATTGTGGATTTATGATCAAGTCTATCTATGAATAATATTTGAGTCTTCTCTGAATTCTTTTATGTATGATTGGTTATCTTTGCAAGTATCTTCGAATTATCCGTTTGGTTTGGCCAACTAGATTGGTAGTTCTTGCCATGGGAGAAGTGCTTAGCTTTGGGTTCGATCTTGCGGTGTCCTTACCCAGTGACAGAAGGGGCAGCAAGGCACGTATTGTATCATTGCCATCGAGGATAACAAGATGGGATTTATTTCATATTGCATGAATTTATCTCTCTACATCATGTCATCTTGCTTAAAGCGTTACTCTGTTTTTAACTTAATACTCTAGATGCATGCTGGATAGCGGTCGATGAGTGGAGTAATAGTAGTAGATGCTGAATCGTTTCGATCTACTTGTCACGGACGTGATGCCTATATACATGATCATGCCTAGATATTCTCATAACTATGCTCAATTCTGTCAATTGCTCAACAGTAATTTGTTCACCCACCGTAGAATACTTATGCTCTTGAGAGAAGCCACTAGTGAAACCTATGGCCCCCGGGTCTATTCTCATCATATCAATCTCCATCACTTTAATATTGCTTTGCTTTTTTACTTTGCTTTTACTTTTTTGTAGTGACTAGACCTCAAACGGTATGATCTCTGTGCTCCGGTGTCATCCCTGGATCAGTAATGCTGACACCACACAGTACTCGGAGGATTTATAGCAGAGTAGCAATCACACACTTATTACATCGAGTGTCTCAAGAGAGAACTTATCATAATAAATATGGCTTAAGGCCATCTAATAATGATAACAGCGGAAGGCTTGGAAGATAAGTGAGTCCATCAACTCCAACGGCATCACTGAGTATAGAACCACGACCTAAAACTCCTTAATCGTCGTCTGAAAAGTCTGCAACATTAACGTTGCAGCCCGAAACGGGTCAGCACATGGAATATGCTGGCAAGGTAACACATAGAGAGTAATGGAATGAAACAGCTATACTATATGCATATTTGGCTGGTGGAAAGCTCTATGGTTACAGTTTTGCGTAAAGCCAAATTTTCCCTACTTCAAAGGAATAAATTTATTTAACTATCATGGTAGTTGTTAAACATTGAGAATGGTTGACAACATTCTCAATCCCAATTAAGCATCATCATTAAACATAACCCAACAAAATTAATTTTAGAGTAACATGTTGAGATTCACATGATAATCCAAGTACTAGATACTCAAGATGTCCATAACCGGGGACACGGCTAACCATGATTAGTTTATTACACTCTGCAGAGGTTTGCGCACTTTTCCCCACAAGACTCGATCGCCTCCGTTTGGTTTCTCGCACTACAGGGTGTTTGAGAAGACGGATGACCGAGACATAGTCTTTCAGAAGCGCTAGCACCTTACGATCGGGTAGACCGTACACCTACATCCCCTACATCTGCTAGTCTACCACTGTAAGAGTTCGCACAACTTAGTCAACTATGCTAGAGCCCATAATAGCTTGTGGCTGCACACGGAAGTTTCTAGTATGAATAGTCTCATGATCCCTTTGAGCCTGGGTGGCGGTCCAAAAGAAAACAGGCAAGTCCTGGAATACCCAGGTGCCTCAATCCACCCAGATGTGTGTTTAAGTTGCCACCTTAGATAAACCATTAATTAATAATCTCACATCTGTCATGGATATCACTCACCCAATCCACGTCTACTAGCATAGCATGGCATAATAAGCAAACGCAGAAGTAACTCCCAAAGGTTTGATAATAACAGATAATAGGTACTACCTCATCTACTTCCCATCCCACAATTTAATTAGATCCTAATCATGCAATGTGTGAGGATTGATCTAATACAATAAAACTGGGTAGTATAAAAGTATGATCAAAGTGTTACTTGCCTTGCTGATGATCCGCAAAACCTAGCGATTCGAAGTAACAAGCGGCGCATTCCGGGTACTCTATCGCAAACAAACAAACAAGCATACAATAAGTACTCACCTAATGCACAGGTAAAACTCAAATAAGAGATCTAACCAGAAGGTTCATCTTAAGAACTCCGGTTGGCAAAAAGAATCAAATCAAACGAAACAACAAAAGTCAAACGGCAAAAGAAACAACTTCGTTCTCTGGATCTAGGGCAAATTTTACAGTAGCAAAACCTTGTTTAAGTTGGTTAAACGGATAGAGGGTTTCGAGACGAAACTCTAGGCGCTTGAATCGCCTGATTCCGATAAACGAGCAAAAAGTTATACTAAAACGAAAATCGGATCAGGAATCGCGATCAGAAAAATCGCGGATTTAATCCGAGAAAAAGAAAAACGATGAACACTCGCTAGAACGAACAAACGGATGAACGCTCGCTAGAACGAACGAACAGACGAACGCTCGCTATTTAAATAAACTGGAAAAACCGATCTATTTAAAAAAACCAAAACTAAAAAAACCAACGAAAACCGATCTTTTTTTTAAACGACGGCATGGAAAACGAGGCGCGGCGAACCTCGGCGGCGCGATCCGGCGGCGGACGACGGCGGCGGCGGCAGGCAGCGGCGGCGGCGGCGCGTGGTGGCGGCATGTGGCGGCTAGGGTTTCTCCCGGGGGGGCTGGGCCGGCTTATATTGCCTAGTCGAGCCAGAGTCCTAGTCGGACACGGCCCGTTAGGTCGGTTCGTTTTTTTTAAATTATTCCGCTTGGAAGAAAAATAAAAAGAAATACTAAACGGACTCCAAAAATTCCGAAATAAATTTTCACGGGCTTCTAAAATCAATCCGCACAAGGTGAACATTTATTTGGGACCTAAATGCAATTTTGAAAAACGCACATTTTTCCTAAATTCAAATAAAACACCGAAAAACTCCGAAATAAAATCTTATTTGATTTTATTATTAAATCCTCAATATTTCTTTATTTTGGGAAAGTCATTTTATTCCCTCTCTAATATTTTTTTAATAGAAATAATTGATGATAAAATAAATAAAATCAAATGATCCTATTCTCAAAATTTGAGAAAACTCAAATATGAAAAATAACGAAATGCCCAACTCTCTCCGTGGGTCATTGAGTTGCGTGGAATTTCTAGGATCAACCAAAATGCAAAATAAAATATGATATGCAATGATGATCTAATGTATAACATTCCAAATTGAAAATTTGGGATGTTACAAACCTACCCCCCTTAAGATGAATCTCGCCCTCGGGATTCGGGTTGGCTAGAAAAGAGGTGAGGGTGGTCCTTGAGTAAATCTTCCTCTCGTTCCCAAGTGGCTTCATCCTCCGTGTGGTGGCTCCACTGAACTTTGCAAAACTTGATAACCTTACTGCGAGTGACTCGACTGGCAAACTCGAGGATCTTAATTGGTTTCTCCTCGTACGTCAAATCGTTATCCAACTGAATAGTTTCCAAAGGCACTCCGTCTCTCAACAGTATGTCAGCCATCTTCGCGTGACATTTCTTTAACTGAGAAACGTGGAACACATCATGAACTCCTGACAATCCTTCGGGCAATTCCAACTTGTAGGCCACTTCTCCCATACGCTCCAAAACTCGATAGGTTCCTACAAATCGTGGCGCTAACTTCCCTTTAACTCCAAAATGCTTTGTTCCCCGAAGTGGAGATACTCAAAGATAAGCTCTATCTCCGACTTCGTAAACTGTCTCCTTGTGTTTAGAATCTGCATAGCTGTTCTGTCTGGACTGGGCTACCTTGAGCCTATCATGAATCAACTTCACCTTCTGTTCAGACTCTTTAATCAAGTCAGGTCCAAACAACTGGCGGTCTCCAACTTCGTCCCACGACAACGGTGTCCTGCACCTCCTTCCGTACAAAGCTTCGAAAGGGGCCATCTTTAAACTGGTTTGATAACGGTTGTTGTAAGAGAACTCTGCATATGGCCAATTGTCGTCCCAACTAGATCCATAATCTAGTGCACAAGCTCTCAGCATATCCTCCAAAATCTGATTAACTCTCTCGGTCTGTCCATCTGTCTGTGGATGAAAAGTTGTACTAAATTCTAGCCTAGTACCCAAAGTTTCGTGCAACTGCTTCCAGAACTTTGAGGCAAACTGGGTTCCTCTATCTGATATGATACTCCTTGGAACTCCATGCAAACATACGATCCTGGTCATGTATATCTTTGCCAACTTAGCACTGGTGTAAGTGGTCTTTACTGGGATGAAATGAGCTACTTTTGTCAATCGATCAACTACAACCCAAATCGAGTCATAGCCTGAACGAGTCCTGGGCAATCCCATGATAAAATCCATGCCTAGATTATCCCATTTCCATTCGGGTATCGACAATGGTTGTAACAATCCTGCTGGCTTCTGATGCTCTGCCTTTACTCTCTGACATACATCACAAACTGCTACATACTCCGCAATATCCTTCTTCATTCCGGTCCACCAGAAAATATCCTTCAAATCCAAATACGTCTTGGTATTTCCTGGGTGAATCAAATACGGTGAGTCGTGTGCCTCTTGCAAAATCAACTTCCTGATCTCCGGGTCATTGGGCACGTAAACACGGTCTTCAAACCATAGGGTGTCGTGCTCATCCTCACGAAATCCTTTAGCTTTTCCTTTGCTCAGTTTCTCCTTTATAGCGACAATCTCTTTGTCAGCTTTCTGAGCTTTCCTGATTTTATCCATCAAAGTTGACTGAATCTCCAATGCTGCTACATAGCCTCTCGAAACTATTTCCAAACAAAGTTCACGAAGATTTTCAGCTAACTCCCTTGGTATTTCTCCCATCATTAACGTATTGACATGGCCCTTACGGCTTAATGCGTCAGCTACTACATTAGCCTTTCCGGGGTGATAATGCAATTTCATATCATAATCCTTGATAAGCTCTAACCATCTCCTTTGTCTGTAGCGACCAGACCTCAAACAGTCCGATCTCTGTGCTCCGGTGTCATCCCTGGATCATTGCGATAGACTTCTCCAATGCGTCCCATGGCGATGTGAGCTGCCATGCTCTTTCCTAGATTCCAAGTTGGTGCATCAAAAGAAAACTCTATGGGCTCAGTGACTGGCATGAACGTCCTTCCTGGAACTTGAACTTGAATCATCCAGCGCTCTTCTTCGGGTAAAGTGGCGTTGTAGGTTCCCGTGAAGCTTGGTACTCCTATGTTCAGGTATCTAGTGACTTCCTTCAAGTGTCGTCCAAAGGGTGTATCTTCATCCGGTTGTGTGAACTTGTTCCTTGCATCCGCCATCCTAAAGAGTAGAAAAGATGAGAGGTCAGAAGAGAAGAGAGTGAATAGTGATCTAGGTCTTTAGCTTAGTGGTCGTGTCCTACAGTCAGCGTGTGCTCTGATACCATCTCCTTTGTCTGAGATTCAACTCCTTCTGTGTGAAAATGTACTTCAAACTCTTATGATCCGTGTACACCTCACAATGATTTACAATGAGAAAATGTCTCCATGTTTTCAAAGCATGCACTACGGCTGCTAATTCCAAATCATGCGTAGCATAATTCAACTCATGAGGCTTCAGTTGTCTTGAGGCATATGAAACAACTCTTCCTTCCTGCATAAGCACTGCTCCAAGTCCTCGACGTGAAGCGTCGCAATACAGCTCATAATCTTTGGTCTGGTCTGGCAAAATCAACACTGGTGAGGTAACCAAACGTTTCTTCAACTCTTGGAAACTAGCCTCACATTCCTCTGTCCATATGAACTTGGTATATTTCTTCAACAACTCTGCCATAGGCTTCGCAATCTTTGAGAAATTCTCAATAAATCTCCGGTAGTATCCTGCGAGTCCAAGAAAACTCCGGATCTCTCCAACTGTTGTTGGGGCTTCCCACTTGGTCACGGTTTCAACTTTAGCGGGATCTACTGCTATACCTTCTCCAGATATAACGTGTCCGAGGAATCCTACTTCTTTCAACCAAAACTCACATTTGCTGAACTTGGCATATAACTAACGTTCTCTGAGCTTTCCAAGTACCAAACGCAAATGCTCCTTATGCTCCTCTTCATTCTTAGAATAAACCAGGATATCATCAATGAACACTACGACGAACTTATCCAAGAACTCCATAAACACCTTGTTCATCATGTTCATAAAATAGGCAGGTGCGTTAGTCAGACCAAATGACATAACAGTATACTCATACAGCCCATACCTGGTGGTAAAAGCTGTCTTCGGAATATCCTATTCTCGAATCTTCAACTGGTGGTATCCTGATCGCAGATCGATCTTGGAGAATACCTTAGCTCCTTGCAATCGATCAAACAGATCGTTGATCATTGGCAGTGGGTACTTGTTCTTGATCGTTACTTCATTCAATCCTTGATAATCAACAACCATCCTCAACGATCCATCCTTCTTCTCCACTAGAAGTATTGGCGATCCCCAAGGTGAAGAACTTGGGCGAATATATCCCTTATCCAGTAACTCCTTAATCTGCTTCTTAATTTCTACCAAATCCTTTGCTGGCATCCTATATGGTCTCTTTGATATTGGCCCTGTGCTTGGCAATAGCTCAATCAAGAACTCAATATCTCTATCTGGTGGCATGCCTGGCAACTCCTCTGGAAATACATCAGGGAAATCCCTTACCACTGGTACTTCCTCCTGCACAACTCCTGTTAGGCAATTTACTTGAGTCCTCTTTGGCACATGTCGGGATACATACTTGATCCTTCTCCCTTCTGGGGTGGTAAGCAAAATTGACTTACTAGCACATTCAATATTCCCTTCATACTTTGATAACCAATCCATGCCTAATATCACATCCAATACTATTAGGTCTGAGGGAAAAACGTAGTTACCAATCCTTAATGGTAACCGATCACACCATAGACTAGCCACATACTCTGCTCCGGGCGAGGTTACTAACATGGGTGACCTAAGGGCTTGGGTTGATAGGTTATACTTATCCTCAAATCCCCTTGAGATGTATGAATGCGATGCACCAGTATCAAAAAGAACGAGTGCAGTAAATGACTTAACCAAAAACTTACCTATTACTGCATCGGTCTGAGCTTCAACCTCCTCCACGCTAACGTGGTTCACCTGTCCCCTGTTGAAAGGGTTCGGCTTCTTCCCAGAACTTCCATTGCCATTTTGGCCTTCAGGACATTCATTGGCATAATGTCCGGTCTTCTGACACTTAAAACAAGTGACTTGGCTCAGGTCCTTCTTGGCTGGGGTTGAGGGGTTGGTGCGGTTCTGGCCGTTGCTTCCTCCATTGCCATTACCATTCTTGGTGCCATTGTGATTGTGCGAGCTACCTCCTCCATGGGTATGGTGAAAATGTCCTCCCGGCCTAGGGGTAAAACGTGGCTTCTGCTGAGCTCCTGAATTGTACTTCCCTTGTCCATACTTCCTCTTGCGATTTTCAATTTGTTGTTGCTTCCCTTCAATCATAAGAGCACGATCTACCAACTCCTGGTAGTTGTTGAAGGTGTCTACCATCAACTGCATGCTCAACTCATCATTCAGTCCTTCCAGAAACTTCTCCTGCTTAGCTACATCCGTAGCGACGTCATCTGGGGCATAACGTGCTAACTTACTAAATTCCTCCACATACTGGCCAACTGTCCGTCCTCCTTGGCGCAAATTGCGAAACTCACGCTTCTTCATGGCCATAGCTCCTGTTGAAACATGTGCAGTACGAAAAGCCTGCTGAAACTGGTCCCATGTGACAGTGCCGACAGGGAAAGTGGCTGTGAAATTCTCCCACCATGATGCTGCGGGTCCTTCTAGCTGATGTGCGGCAAACTTCACCTTCTCCGCATCTGTGCATCCTGCTGTGGTCAACTCCCTAGCTGTCTTGCGGAGCCAATCATCTGCTACTATCGGCTCGGTGCTACTGGAAAACACCGGCGGATTCAGCCTAAGAAAACGGGCTAAGTGGTCAACAGGTGGTGTTGGTGGTGGTGGGTTGTTGTTGTTGTTCCCTTGATTCTGATTCTGGACTAACAACTACATGAATGTGTTCTGCTGCTGGATCAACTGGGTGAGCTCCAGTGGAAAGGCAAATCCGGGGTCACGTCTCGGAGGCATCGGAGGGTTTAGAAAAGATGAGATATAAGAATAGAGGGGGTCTAAAGAGAAAACACTACCCATATGCACATGAGGCAAAAGCAAACAATTCACTTCAATCAATCAAACAAGGGCATACAATCGATTTAACTATCGCAAAAGTGCTCGGACTACTATATTTACATGGTGGACTACTACTACTGATGAGGTGGTCTACTAGAAATATTCTTCAGTTGTTGACTCCATGATATCTGCTCCAGCTTCATCAACATAGTCATCATCGCTACTATCTGCTTCCGAGTCGGTTCCGTCGATGATGATGTAGTCTTCCGGGCTAATCTCCTGGGGTTCTTCGTCTTCATCTACTGGCGTAGGGCCTCCCATAAATATTCCAATCTTCTTGATTAGGTCGTCATTCTTCTCCACCAATACTTCAATTTCCTCTTCATAATCTTCACATGTAGCCTTGAGTTCTTCCTCCAGTTCCTTGATTCTAGTCTTAGCCTTCTTCAGGTCTATCATGTCGGCGCACATCTGGTTCTCCTGTCGTCGAATGTGCTGGTTTAACTCCTGGATAAAAGCTGCGATTGATCTATCCTTCCTAGTGCTGATCATCTCCCAGTGCTCATCTCGGCGCCCACAAATCTGGTAGATAGTATCCCTAAGATCATTGCGGTAGACTTCTCCAATGCGTCCCATGGCGATGTGAGCTGCCATGCTCTTTCCTAGATTCCAAGTTGGTGCATCAAAAGAAAACTCTATGGGCTCAGTGACTTGCATGAACGTCCTTCCTGGAACTTGAACTTGAATCATCCAGCGCTCTTCTTCGGGTAAAGTGGCATTGTAGGTTCCCGTGAAGCTTGGTACTCCTATGTTCAGGTATCTAGTGACTTCCTTCAAGTGTCGTCCAAAGGGTGTATCTTCATCCGGTTGTGTGAACTTGTTCCTTGCATCCGCCATCCTAAAGAGTAGAAAAGATGAGAGGTCAGAAGAGAAGAGAGTGAATAGTGATCTAGGTCTTTAGCTTAGTGGCCGTGTCCTACAGTCAGCGTGTGCTCTGATACCATCTCTGTAGCGACCAGACCTCAAACGGTCTGATCTCTGTGCTCCGGTGTCATCCCTGGATCAGTAATGCTGACACCACATAGTACTCGGAGGATTTATAGCAGAGTAGCAATCACACCTTATTACATCGAGTGTCTCAAGAGAGAACTTATTATAATAAATATGGCTTAAGGACATCTAATAAAGATAACAGCGGAAGGCTTGGAAGATAAGTGAGTCCATCAACTCCAACGGCATCACTGAGTATAGAACCACGACCTAAAACTCCTTAATCGTCGTCTGAAAAGTCTGCAACATTAACGTTGCAGCCCGAAACGGGCCAGCACATGGAATATGCTGGCAAGGTAACACATAGAGAGTAATGGAATGAAACAGCTATACTATATGCATATTTGGCTGGTGGAAAGCTCTATGGTTACAGTTTTGCGTAAAGCCAAATTTTCCCTACTTCAAAGGAATAAATTTATTTAACTATCATGGTAGTTGTTAAACATTGAGAATGGTTTACAGCATTCTCAATCCCAATTAAGCATCATCATTAAACATAACCCAACAAAATTAATTTTAGAGTAACATGTTGAGATTCACATGATAATCCAAGTACTAGATACTCAAGATGTCCATAACCGGGGACACGGCTAACCATGATTAGTTTATTACACTCTGCAGAGGTTTGCGCACTTTTCCCCACAAGCCTCGATCGCCTCCGTTTGATTTCTCGCACTACAGGGTGTTTGAGAAGACGGATGACCGAGACATAGTCTTTCAGAAGCGCTAGCACCTTACGATCGGGTAGACCGTACCACCTACATCCCCTACATCTGCTAGTCTACCACTGTAAGAGTTCGCACAACTTAGTCAACTATGCTAGAGCCCATAATAGCTTGTGGCTGCACACGGAAGTTTCTAGTATGAATAGTCTCATGATCCCTTTGAGCCTGGGTGGCGGTCCAAAAGAAAACAGGCAAGTCCTGGAATACCCAGGTGCCTCAATCCATCCAGATGTGTGTTTAAGTTGCCACCTTAGATAAACCATTAATTAACAATCTCACATCTGTCATGGATATCACTCACCCAATCCACGTCTACTAGCATAGCATGGCATAATAAGCAAACGCAGAAGTAACTCCCAAAGGTTTGATAATAACAGATAATAGGTACTACCTCATCTACTTCCCATCCCACAATTTAATTAGATCCTAATCATGCAATGTGTGAGGATTGATCTAATACAATAAAACTGGGTAGTATAAAAGTATGATCAAAGTGTTACTTGCCTTGCTGATGATCCGCAAAACCTAGCGATTCGAAGTAACAAGCGGCGCATTCCGGGTACTCTATCGCAAACAAACAAAAAAGCATACAATAAGTACTCACCTAATGCACAGGTAAAACTCAAATAAGAGATCTAACCAGAAGGTTCATCTTAAGAACTCCGGTTGGCAAAAAGAATCAAATCAAACGAAACAACGAAAGTCAAATGGCAAAAGAAACAACTTCGTTCTCTGGATCTAGGGCAAATTTTACAGTAGCAAAACCTTGTTTAAGTTGGTTAAACGGATAGAGGGTTTCGAGACGAAACTCTAGGCGCTTGAATCGCCTGATTCCGATAAACGAGCAAAAAGTTATACTAAAACGAAAATCGGATCAGGAATCGCGATCAGAAAAATCGCGGATTTAATCTGAGAAAAAGAAAAACAACGAACGCTCGCTAGAACGAACGAACGGACGAACGCTCGCTATTTAAATAAACCGGAAAAACCGATCTATTTAAAAAAACCGAAACTAAAAAAAACCCGACGAAAACCGATCTTTTGGAAAACGAGGCGCGGCGAACCTCGGCGGCGGGATCCGGCGGCGGCGGCGGTGGACGACGGCGGCGGCGGGCAGCGGCGGCGGCGTGTGGCGGCGGCACGTGGCGGCTAGTGTTTCTCCCGGGGGGCTGGGCCGGCTTATATTGCCTAGTCGGGCCAGAGTCCTAGTGGGACACGGCCCGTTAGGTCGGTTCGTTTTTTTTAAAATTATTCCGCTCGGAAGAAAAATAAAAAGAAATACTAAACGGTCTCCAAAATTCCGAAATAAATTTTCACGGGCTTCTAAAATCAAGCCGCACAAGGTGAACATTTATTTGGCACCTAAATGCAATTTTGAAAAACACACATTTTTCCTAAATTCAAATAAAACACCGAAAAACTCCGAAATAAAATCTTATTTGATTTTATTATTAAATCCTCAATATTTCTTTATTTTGGGAAAGTCATTTTATTCCCTCTCTCATATTTTTGTAATAGAAATAATTGATGATAAAATAAATAAAATCAAATGATCCTATTCTCAAAATTTGAGAAAACTCAAATATGAAAAATAACGAAATCCCCAACTCTCTCCGTGGGTCATTGAGTTGCGTGGAATTTCTAGGATCAACCAAAATGCAAAATAAAATATGATATGCAATGATGATCTAATGTATAACATTCCAAATTGAAAATTTGGGATGTTACATTTTTACTTTGCATCTTTATACCAAAAATACCAAAAATATTATATCTATCAGATCTCACTCTCGTAAGTGACCGTGAAGCGATTGACAACCCCTAATCGCGTTGGTTGCGAGTAGCTATCACTTTGTGCAGGTACGAGGGACTTGAGCGTGGCCTCCTACTGGATTGATATTTTTGTTCTCAAAAACTGAGGTAAATACTTACGCTACTCTGCTGCATCATCCCTTCCTCTTCGGGGAAAACCAACGCAAGCTCAAGACGTAGCAAGAAGGATTTCTGGCGCCGTTGCCGGGGAGTCTACGCAAAAAGTCAACATACCAAGTACCCGTCACAATCCCTATCTCTCGCATTATATTATTTGCCATTTGCCTCTCGTTTTCCTCTCCCCCCAATTCACCCTTGCCGTTTTATTCGCCCTCTCTCTCTATGCTCCCTCTCTATTTGCCTCTTTTTGCCCGCTTGCCTTTTTGTTTGCTCGTGTGTTAGATTGCTTGTTTGTCGCGATGGCTCAAGATACTACCAAATTGTGTGACTTCACCAATACCAATAATAATGATTTCCTTAGCACTCTGATTGCTCCTCTTACCGATGCTGAATCTTGTGAAATTAATACTGCTTTGTTGAATCTTGTTATGAAAGATCAATTCATCGGCCTTCCTAGTGAAGATGCCGCTACTCATCTGAATAGCTTCGTTGATTTATGTGATATGCAAAAGAAAAAAGATGTCAATATTGATGTCGTTAAATTGAAGCTATTTCCTTTTTCACTTAGAGATCGTGCTAAAGCTTGGTTTTCGTCTTTGCCTAAGAATAGTATTGATTCATGGAACAAGTGCAAAGATGCTTTTATCTCTAAGTATTTTCCTCCCGCTAAGATCATCTTTCTTAGAAACGATATTATGAACTTTAAACAACTTGATCATGAACACGTTGCACAAGCTTGGGAGAGAATGAAATTAATGATACGTAATTGCCCTGCTCATGGTTTGAATTTGTGGATGATCATACAAAAATTTTATGCCAGATTGAATTTTGCTTCTAGAAATCTTTTAGATTCGGCCGCGGGAGGCACTTTTATGGAAATCACTTTAGGATATGCTACTAAAATCCTAGATAATATTATGGTTAATTATTCTCAATGGAATACTGAAAGATCTTCTAATAAAAAAGTGCATGCGATAGAAGAAATTAATGTGTTGAGTGGAAAGATGGATGAACTTTTGAAATTATTTGCTACTAAGAGTGTTTCTTCTGATCCTAATGATATGCCTTTGTCTACTTTGATTGAGAATAACAATGAATCTATGGATGTGAATTTTGTTGGTAGGAATGATTTTGGTAACAACGCTTATAGAGGGAATTTTAATCCTAGGCCATATCCTAGTAATCCTTCTAATAATTATGGTAATTCCTTCAACAACTCTTATGGAAATTATAATAAGATGCCCTCTGAATTTGAGAATAGTGTTAAAGAGTTTATGAATTCACAAAAGAATTTTAATGCTTTGCTTGAAGAAAAATTGCTTAAAGTTGATGATTTGGCTAGAAACGTTGATAGAATTTCTCTTGAGGTTGATTCTTTAAAGCTTAGATCTATTCCTCCTAAGCATGATATCAATGAGTCTCTCAAAGCCATGAGAATTTCCATTGATGAGTGCAAGGAAAGAACCGCTAGGATGCGTGCTTCTAAAGATGCCTTTATTAAAGCGTGTTCTTCCAATACCTATGAAAATCAAGATGAAGATCTAAAAGTTATTGATGTGTCCCCTATTAAATCTTTATTTTGCAATATGAATCTTGATGAAACTGAATATGATCTTCCTTTACCTAGAAGGCGTTCTAAAAATTCGGAGTATTTAGATCTTAATGATGAAATTGATGAAAGTGGGATTGAAAGAAATAAAAATCTAGATGATGCTAAACCCACTATATTGGATTTCAAGGAATTTAATTATGAAATTTGCTCTTTAATTGATTGTATTTCCTTGTTGCAATCCGTGCTAAATTCTCCACATGCTTATAGTCAAAATAAAGCCTTCACCGAACATATTGTTGATGCCTTGATGCAATCTTATGAAGAAAAACTTGAGTTGAAAGTTTCTATCCCTAGAAAACTCTATGATGAGTGGGAACCAACTATTAAAATTAAAATTAAAGATCATGAGTTTTATGCTTTGTGTGATTTGGGTGCTAGTGTCTCTACTATTCCCAAGACTTTGTGTGATTTGCTAGATTTCCGTAATTTTGATGATTGCTCTCTAAACTTGCATCTAGCGGATTCCACTATTAAGAAACCTATGGGAAGGATTAATGATGTTAGTGTCTCTACTATGGGAAGGATTAATGATGTTCTTATGGGAAGGATTAATGATGTTCTTATTGTTGCAAATAGGAATTATGTGCCCGTAGATTTCATGGTTCTTGATATAGATTGCAATCCTTCTTGCCCTATTATTCTTGGTAGACATTTCCTTAGAACGGATTGTGTGATTATTGATATGAAGGAAGGGAATATTAGATTTCAATTTCCGTTAAAAAAGGGCATGGAACACTTTCCAAGAAAGAAAATAAAATTACCATATGAAACTATCATGAGAGCCACTTATGGATTGCCTACCAAAGATGGCAATACCTAGATCTATCCTCGCTTTTATGCCTAGCTAGGGGCGTTAAACGATAGCGCTTGTTGGGAGGCAACCCAATTTTATTTTTATTCCTTGACTTTTTCTCCTGCTTAGTAATAAATAAATTATTTAGCCTCTGTTTTGGTTGTGTTTTTTTGTGTTTAATTAGTGTTTGTGCCAAGTAGAACCGTAGGGAAGACTTGGGGAAAGTCTTGTTGAACTTGCTGTAAAAAACAGAAACTTTAGCGCTCACGAGAACTGATGTCATTTTTATTTGAAGAGTGCTATTTAGTTAATTCTTTTTTCAGATGATTAATAGATAAATTCCTCACGTCCATCAATTTATTTTATAATTTTTGGGGTTCCAGATCTTGCGCTAGCTACAGATTACTACAGACTGTTCTGTTTTTTGACAGATTCTGTTTTTCGTGTGTTGTTTGCTTATTTTGATGAATCTATGGCTAGTAAAATAGTTTATAATACATATAGAAGTTGGAATACAGTAGGTTTAACACCAATGTAAATAAATAATGAGTTCATTACAGTACCTTGAAGTGGTCTTTTGTTTTCTTTCGCTAACGGAGCTCACGAGTTTTCTATTTTGAGTTTTGTGTTGTGAAGTTTTCAAGTTTTGGGTGAATTCTTTTGATGGATCATGGAACAAGGAGTGGCAAGAGCCTAAGCTTGGGGATGCCCACGGCACCCCCAAGATAATCCAAGGACACCAAGAAGTCAAAGCTTGGGGATGCCCCGGAAGGCATCCCCTCTTTCGTCCACTTCCATCGGTAATTTACTTGGAGCTATATTTTTATTCACCAACATGATATGTGTTTTGCTTGGAGCGTGTTGTATTATTTGTGTCTTTGTGTCTTAGTATGCCACAATCATCCTTGCTGTACACACCTTTTTAGAAATCCATACATGAATTAAAATTTGATAGAATACTCTATATGCTTCACTTATATCTTTTGAGCTAAGTAGTTTTGCTCTATATGCTTCACTTATATCTTTTGAGCATAGTAGTTTTGCTCTATGTGCTTCACTTATATCTTTTGAGCGTTATAATTTTGCTCTATGTGCTTCACTTAGATCTTTTAGAGCACGGTGGTGGATTTGTTTTAAAGAAACTATTGATCTCTCATGCTTCACTTAAATTATTTTGAGAGTCTCTTAATAGCATGGTAATTTGCTTAATAATAATATGCTTGGTATTCAAGATTTGTGAAACTTTCTTTTGAGTGTGTTGAATACTAAGAAAAGATTGAAGCATGATAATTGTTTTGAGATATGGAGGTGATAATATTAAAGTCATGCTAGTTGAGTAGTTGTGAATTTAAAGAATACTTGTGTTAAAGTTTGTGATTCCCGTAGCATGCACGTATGGTGAACCGTTATGTAACAAAGTCGGAGCATGATTTATTTATTGATTGTCTTCCTTATGAGTGGCGGTCGGGGACGAGCGATGGTCTTTTTCTACCAATCTATCCCCCTAGGAGCATGCACGTAATACTTTGCTTTGATAACTTTTAGATTTTTGCAATAAGTATATGAGTTCTTTATGACTAATGTTGAGTCCATGGATTATACGCACTCTCACCCTTCCACCTTTGCTAGCCTCTCTAATACCGCGCACCTTTCGCCGGTATCATACACCTACCATATACCTTCCTCAAAACAGCCACCATACCTACCTATTATGGCATTTCCATAGCCATTCCGAGATATATTGCCATGCAACTTTCCACCATCTAGTTCATCATGACACATTCATCATTGTCATATTGCTTAGCATGATCATGTAGTTGACATAGTATTTGTGGCAAAGCCACCGTTCATAATTTCTTCATACTTGTCACTCTTGATTCATTGCATATCCCGGTACACCGGCGGAGGCATCCATATAGAGTCATACTTTGTTTTAGAATCAAGTTGTAATCATTGAGTTGTAAATAAATAGAAGTGTGATGATCATCATTCAATAGAGCATTGTCCCAATAAAAAATAGAAAGGCCAAAGAAAAAAAGAAGGCCCAAAAAAAGAAAATAAATAAAAAGGGGCAATGCTACTATCCTTTTTCCACACTTGTGCTTCAAAGTAGCACCATGATATAGCGAGTCTCATATATTGTGCTTCAAAGTAGCACCATGTTCTTCATATAGAGAGTCTCATATGTTGTCACTTTCATATACTAGTGGGAATTTTACATTATAGAACTTGGCTTGTATATTCCAATGATGGGCTTCCTCAAAATTGCCCTAGGTCTTCGTGAGCAAGCAAGTTGGATGCACACCCACTAGTTTCTTTTATTGAGCTTTCATACATTTATAGCTCTAGTGCATCCGTTGCATGGCAATCCCTACTCACTCACATTGATATCTATTGATGGGCATCTCCATAGCCCGTTGATACGTCTAGTTGATGTGAGACCATCTTCCCCTCCTTTTTGTCTTCTCCACAACCACCATTCTATTCCACCTATAGTGCTATATCCATGGCTCACGCTCATGTATTGCGTGGAGATTGAAAAAGTTTTGAAAAAGTTAGAGTATGAAACAATTGCTTGGCTTGTCATCGGGGTTGTGCATGATTTAAATACTTTGTGTGGTGAAGATGGAGTATAGCCAGACTATATGATTTTGTAGGGATAACTTTCTTTGGCCATGTTATTTTGAGAAGACATAATTGCTTTGTTAGTATGCTTGAAGTATTATTATTTTTATGTCAATATAAACTTTTGTCTTGAATCTTTCTAATCTGAATATTCATACCACAATTAAGAAGATTTGCATTAAAATTATGCCAAGTAGCACTCCGCATCAAAAATTCTCTTTTTATCATTTACCTACTCGAGGACGAGCAGGAATTAAGCTTGGGGATGCCTGATACGTCTCCAACGTATCTATAATTTTTGATTGCTCCATGCTATATTATCTACAGTTTTGGACTATATTGGGCTTTATTTTCCACTTTTATATTATTTTTGGGACTAACCTATTAACCGGAGGCCTAGCCCAGAATTGTTGTTTTTTTTGCCTATTTTAGTGTTTCGGATAAACAGAATATCAAACGGAGTCCAAACGGAATAAAATCTTCGGGACGTGATTTTCTCACCGAACGTGATCCAGGAGACTTGGACCCTGCTCCAAGGAACAAAAGAGGCGGTCACGAGGGTGGGGGGGGCGCCCCCTACCTCGTGGGCCTCTCGTTGCTCCTCTGGCGTACTTCTTCCTCCTATATATACACACGTACCCCCAAACGATCAGAACAGGAGCCAAAAACCTAATTCCACCGCCACAACTTTCTGTATCCACGAGATCCCATCTTGGGGCCTGTTCCGAAGTTCCGCCGGAAGAGGGCCGTCATCACGGAGGGCTTCTACATCATCCTAGCCCCTCCGATGAAGTGTGAATAGTTTACCTCAGACCTTCGGGTCCATAGTTAGTAGCTAGATGGCTTCTTCTCTCTCTTTGAATCTCAATACAAAGTTCTACCCCTCTCTTGTGGAGATCTATTCGATGTAATCTTCTTTTTGCGGTGTGTTTGTTGAGACCGATGAATTGTGGGTTTATAATCAAGTCTATCTATGAATAATATTTGAATCTTCTCTGAATTCTTTTATGTATGATTGGTTATCTTTGCAAGTCTCTTCGAATTATCCGTTTGGTTTGGCCAACTATATTGGTAGTTCTTGCCATGGGAGAAGTGCTTAGCTTTGGGTTCGATCTTGCGGTGTCCTTACCCAGTGACAGAAGGGGCAGCAAGGCACGTATTGTATCGTTGCCATCGAGGATAACAAGATGGGGTTTATTTCATATTGCATGAATTTATCTCTCTACATCATGTCATCTTGCTTAAAGCGTTACTCTGTTTTTAACTTAATACTCTAGATGCATGCTGGATAGCGGTCGATGAGTGGAGTAATAGTAGTAGATGCTGAATCGTTTCGATCTACTTGTCACGGACGTGATGCCTATATACATGATCATGCCTAGATATTCTCATAACTATGCTCAATTCTGTCAATTGCACAACGGTAATTTGTTCACCCACCGTAGAATACTTATGCTCTTGAGAGAAGCCACTAGTGAAACCTATGGCCCCCGGGTCTATTCTCATCATATCAATCTCCATCACTTTAATCTTACTTTGCTTTTTTACTTTGCTTTTACTTTTTACTTTGCTTTATACCAAAAATATTATATCTATCAGATCTCACTCTCGTAAGTGACCGTGAAGGGATTGACAACCCCTAATCGCGTTGGTTGCGAGTAGCTATCGCTTTGTGCAGGTACGAGGGACTTGAGCGTGGCCTCCTACTGGATTGATACCTTGGTTCTCAAAAACTGAGGGAAATACTTACGCTACTCTGCTGCATCATCCCTTCCTCTTCGGGGAAAACCAATGCAAGATCAAGACGTAGCAAGAATGGCCCGCGCATCTTCTCTGGCTTACGGCAAGCAAATAGCATCCGCACCGGGCCGGAGCGGATCAAGGAGAGCTCATCCACCACCAGCGGTCTGCCCAGCATAGTCATCCCCGCCATCAGCATGTCCACCCTACGGTGCTTCGGAGGAATGCCCCACAACTTAAGCCACACCTCGGGCATGGATTCTCCTTTGGGCGCGTCGGCCACAGAATCCCGAATTAGCACAGTGATGTTGTTGATGGAAAGGAATAACTTGCCGCTGTGGGTAGCCATCCGCAACATGGCAGGATCTGGGAAGACGACCGAGAAGCGATCGGCTTCGATCTGGGTCACCTGCCAGTCCCAAGCGCCCTCGAACATGTGAGGTAGCTCCACCTCCAGGATCTCCTTCGATAGCAGGCCCGGGGCGGCAGAAAGGATAGCAGCGTTGACCCCGAACCCGCTCTGCAGATCCGGCTCGTCGTCTTCGGGGAACTAAAGGCAGAAAAAACCCGCCCAGAATGGCATGTCCCATAGTCTCGAGCAGGAGGGGTTTGCCGCGGGAGGGGCAGTTGGCCGAGACATGACCCTCCTGCGAGCAGAGGATGCAGAGCGGCTTGAAAGAGCAGTTGCTCTGGAAGTGCCCTGCCCAACCACACTTGAAACACTCCCTCTCATCCGCTTCCTCGACCGAAATGGGCTCGGCTGCCGTGCCCTTGGAGGAGCCCGCGGGCAGCGAGGGCGACGGCTTGGATCCCAACGCCCCCACCGGCTTGAACTTCTTCTTCTTCTTCGCAGCGTAGGGGACGTCGGCCCGGTCACCCTGGAACTGCGGCATCTCATCGAGGCGCTTACGCTCTAGCCCTTTCCTCTTGTACTCCTCCTTCTTGCGCTTCTTGCGCTCCTGCTCCTTCAACCACCACGCCGGCGGCGACCCCCATCCACCAGCCTCGCCGTCCCGCGCCGCGCCTTGGCCTGCGCCTGCAGCTTGCGCTCACGGCTGTGCTCTTCCGCAGGGTCGAGGGGCGGCAGGGGGCGCTTGTCCGCCCGCCGGTCGGCCTTGGAGCCCATCACCACTGCCTCAGCAAAGGAGCGCACCAGGGGTGGCTGGGGACGGGTGGGGAGGAGGGAGCGGGCGGAGCGGCCGAAGCGTTGCACCTCCGAAATGGTGGCTGGAAACCCTAGAGACGGACCTAGGGTTCCTTTGCGCATCCAGAGCCACCTATATACCCGCTCCACTGGGCCTGGGCTAGACGGGCTGGGAAACCCGCAAAGCGTCGTGGGCTGCCCCAGGCACCGCCACAAGGGACAAGCCAGACGCGCCTCTTGGGCCGAGCCCAACACGACCATGGGTCGCAGGTCCGCTGGGCCATCCGGGCCTATCTGCCCCGCCCGCACTAGATCCCCAACCCTAGCGTAGGGCGCGCCCGACGCCGCCGGTGCCACCCGCGCCACCGCCGCCGGCACAGCCGCCTCCCCTGGGCACTGCGCGGCCGCCCGGAGCAGGAGGCCCTCCTCCGCATCCGGGGCGACAAGGACCGCAGGCCGCTGCCGCGAGGACGACGCCGACGCTGCGCTGCGTACAACGCTGGCCTAAGATCCGCGCCGACGAGGGCCACGACCGCCCGGCGCAAACGCCCGCCGCCGGCCCGCCTGAAGCGAGCCGCCGAGCGCCTCCGCCATGGCCATGAAATCCGCCAGCGAGCGCGGCTCCAGGCCACTGGCCGTCGCCGCACCATCAGCAGCAGCATCCTCTTCTCCCTCCGAGTCCTCCTCCGCCAACGCCCAAAAACGGCTATCGGACCAGCCACCAGCACCCGCCGAGGCCCGCCACGGCCCCTCCACGGGCGCAGGGCACGCCGGCGTCGCACCACCCTGGACCAGCGTCCACTCCGGCACGCTCAGCTGGGCAGAGGCCGCCTTGCCCGCGCCATCGCCTCTGCAGTCGCCGCTCCGTACAGGAGCCGTTGGACACATCTCTCGCTCTTCAGTCGATCCTAGTCTCTCTGTTCCTATTTCCCAATCACGCTCTGTCAGGACTGCTCCCTGCTCCACCCATGAACCAGCCGCCTTGCCGCCAACGAACAACCTCGATGCCGATGCCGAGGAGGAGTTTGCCTCTGATCCGAGCACGCGCGCGGGCAAAAACCTGGCAAGGAGGGAAACAAGGGTGCGCCTGAGGCCGTCGTCTTCTGCTCTTCGCCACTACCCGGTTATCGCCGAGTCACTGCCCGGCTGATCACCCCGTCGCAGCCATCCGCCCCGCCCCGTATGAATTTAGCTACAAATGTTTTTTGAAATGTCACGTGCTTGCAACATTGAACTAGTGGATCCTCCTTGTGCAGCAGTGTTGCATGTACGAGTTAAATTGGGGGCAGCAAAATTTTGAATGTTTTGCAGTTTCTCTGTATGAGATTGATTAGTAATTTAACAATCACGTAGTATGCCTATGCTTTGATCCAATTGGAAATTTCTTACTGCTTGGGCAATATATTTGTTCTGTTTAGTAGTTTCTAGGGTTGCTTGAATTGGGGCAAACCTAATTTGTTTTGTCTTTGCCCCCCACCCCCCCCCCCCTACATTCTTGTCAAGCTCCGGCACAAAGTTCGACGACCTTGCTCCTACAACTATGAACTCGTTGGTGTGGAAAAACTAGGCCCCTCCTAAATGCAAAATGTTTGCATGGCTGGTGCTTCAAGATAGAATTTGTACGGACTATAGATTGCATCGCCGGGGTTGGGCAAATTATGGCGATTGTCAACTCTGCAAGACCCAGGGAGAGTCCGTCGAGCACATGCTCTTTGCCTGTCGGTACTTCTTGCGCATGGATTTCGGTCCGGTCCAAGATCCCGCATCTTATCCAGCAGCTCACAGTGCTGGGAAGAGGAGGCGGCGGCGCGAGGCCAGGGAGGCGGGGGAGGGGGTGTGCACCGGGCGATGTCGTGGCTGGAGAAGAGATGGAGTGCTCCGTCGGGCTGGAGTAGAGACGGCGTGCGAAGGAAATGATGCAGCGGGGAGAGCAGGCGGCGGGGAAAGTAATGTGTCTGTCTGTGCGGCGAGAGACTGATAGTTTCTCAGTGGTTGCTCTTATTTTAGTTTGTTTTTTATAGCAAATGCTCTTCTTTTTAGAAGGAGCGATTGTTTATACTAGCAAATAAGTATAGGCGTTCCTCTGGTTGCTTAGTGTGGCCTAATTAGAGCATCTACAACCGCAATCAATTGCTTAATTTGGCTCCCCATACGTCCACGGTTAGTGTCTGGGCATGTTTGTTTTGGACCCTTATTTTCCTTTTAAAACAAGAACATTTCTCATATTGTCTTTTTTTTGCGGGGTATTATCCTCATATTGTCTGATCATATGCATATGATTGGTGGATAGAAAGAAAGAGAAAAGCAAGAGAAAATATGGTCCGTGGTGGGCCAAATTCTACACGGCATCCTGCCCGGACATGTCCGGATATCCGTGTATCCTCCGCAGATGGATTGAATATCGGGGTTGTCGGTCAATCCGGGCGCTTGGGTCAGATATAGGGCGTCCTGTTGGATTTCATTTTTTCGTCCGGACAGCCCATCCGGGTGTTTAGGGCGGATATAAAGGGTCCAGATGTAGATACTCCTAAGCATTTCAGATTTAACAGACCGTCGACCAAATGGAGTGTCACGGGTGTCTCTTTTGTTCTTCTTGTGTTTTGATCGATGATCGAGAGCCCATTTGATAAGTAAACAAGTAGAGGCTTTTCCTGTTGTCCAATTTTTTTTTGTCAATAGCACTTTTGACCATTTGATTTATATTTAGCGCTGGGCAGAGAAATAAGATTCAAAATTCAGAGTTGATGTTTTTTTTATCATAGATTATGATAAAGGAATATAAATGCGTTGCACGTGCACACTTTCAATCAAGGGCTTGTTAGTCTTGTTATTAGTTCCCGCGTTTTCGAGTCCGATCTGTAGGTGGAAAGTATGAAGGATCTCCACTCCGAGTAGGTCAGGAATCCCCCTCCACCCCCTCCTCGTCTATATTAGGAAGATCTCCACGCCGGAACCCTACCGCACTCTTCCATCGATCGAAACCTAGACGCGGAGCAGAGAAGAGCAGGGATGGAAGCCTACAAGTTCGGCTTCGGCCTCGGCATGCCGCCGGCGTTCAAGTTCGACCCCACCGACGGCGACATCGTCGCCTACTACCTCCTCCCGCGCGCGCTCGGCCTCCCCAACCCGCACGCGCACGCCATCATCGAAGAAGACCCCGGGAGCGCCCCGCCGTGGGAGCTCCTCCGGAGGCACGGTGGCGACGGCAAGATCGAGCACGCCTTCTTCTTCGGCCCCCCCACGGACGGCGGCCGCAGGAGGCGCACCGTCAAGGGCGGCGGCGTCTGGCAGGGGCAGAAGTTGAACGAGGGCACCGTCACCCTGCTCGGCCCAGGCGGCGTCGAGTTGGACCTCGCCTACAAGCGGTACGACCTCACCTTCAAGCTCAGGGCCGGCCGCGGCAGCGCCAGCACGGGGTATGTCATGCACGAGTACGAGATCACGTCGCCGCCGCTCCCCGGCAAGGTGCTCGCCCGCGTCAACATCAGCAGTAACACCAAGAAGGAAAAGGCAGCGGGCGCGGCCACCGCCGGCGCCGACCAGCAGGTTGTGGTCCAGGACCCTGAGCTGCCGGGCACGAGCTACTACGAGTACGACCACGATGCCGCCGCAATGGCGAGCAACGGCGAGGGACTTGGTTGCACGCAAGCTGGTGCTCCGTATGGCGGCAACGGCGTTGACACGACAGATGCCGACTCCTGCTATACGCCTCTCAACTGTGTCCTCCCGGATGGCCAATACATCGACTACGGCCTCTCGTACACCAACCAGCTTGCCGCGGCGACGACGAGTCACAGCCAGGGATTCACCGGCGCTCAAGCTGATGCTTTCTACGGCTGCGGCATGGTGGGGACGAACGGCGCCTACTACGACCCTTCACAGTTCGTCCCGGTTGCTAGCCAAGAGGTTGCCCCATGGCCTAATCAGCTGGGCCAGATCCACAGCCACAACCAATACTACGCTGGAGATTCCTCCCTGATGTGCTCCGGCGGCGAGCAACAAGCCGGTGGCGCTCTGTATGGCTACAACAATGACGGCGGTGCCATGAACACCGAGAGCGCCCACTCGCCTATTTTGCCCTGAAACGGCGGGGAGGAGAACCGGGACGAGATCTACGGCTACGATCCCTCTCGGCGACAACGGCGGCGACTTCAGTGAGCAGAGCAACGCCGGCGATGCGGCCACCGAGATCGAGAGTGAACTAGTCGAAGCAATACATCTCTAGAAACTAGGATATGGGATAGCGTATCATACTACCATACCATGTCATGTGCTTGTGCCGATGGATGATGGTCTACAATTACGCACCCGGATTTTTTGAACTCCTTAATAATTTTACTACATACGCAAATCTGTCTTCCTGGTTGAAATTTGTTTTTTCCACTTATTACAGACTTCAAATGTTTCTCTCGTGATCGAACCAAACGGTGGCTGCCATGTAGTACTCCCTCCGTAAAGAAATATAACAGCGTTTAGATCACTAACGGAGGGAGTACATCGCATTTCTGTAGTTAAGTTGCAGGATCATTTTCTTCCTGAATGCAAATGGCTCCCAAGTTACTAACTTTTGTGACTGTTCACAACACAAAATTGTGCATTGGTGAACCATGGTGATGCAGTCAGTAGGGTACAGTGGCAGTGACCGTTCTGTGCCTGGGGTCTGTCAGCACGGAGCACACATTGACGAAGCCTGCTTGGCTGAGCGCCTCCTCCAGATCCAGCATGTAGTACTCGTCCAGGAACGGTTCGGTGCTCTTCATAAGAGTGAACAGAACGGGTGATAATTCCTGAAACGGCAGTAACAATTTGTTAGTACCCCAGTCAATGTGAGTGAGAAACAGATAAGGAGCTTCAGTAAATTTCGCTCGAGGTTACCTGGAGTACTTTTGATTTTGGCTGCGGCGAGCACAAACACAAAAGGAAACGAAGTTAGATGTCTGAACCCTTTTCAAAACAGTTGTGTTACCAGGTACAGTAACTGATTAATATTGGGAAACTGAATTTTCTTACTGAGTTGTCGGTTAAGACGATGGTTCCTCCTGGACGAAGCAGTCTGAATGCTTCCTTCGCTAATCCGATTATTGCTCGTGCTGGACACTCGTGGCACTGCAGGTGTTTATAGAATTGCGCTTGCGGCATTAGTGGTGATTTGCGAGTACCTTTTCATTTTCTACTTAAATGGTGATCTCTTGATAAAAGCTGACTTTGATTTCCCCCTGTAATTTTACTTATTTTTCAAAGTCCTTGGCACAACGTTCATGTAAAGAAGTCTAGAATCCTAATTAGATGCAAAAATAGGCATGTCACTACAATTGTGTAAGATCAAGATCAGTTATTGTTTTGTCGCTTCAACATTTTCAGTCTCTTTTAAGAAAACATTTTCAGTCTTTATTTCACAAAAAAAAGTCTCTGTCTCCCTTTCCAAGATTATTGAGGGTATCAGCTAATTAGACTACATTGGTTGATTTTTGAAAGAAAAAAAATACAGGGAGGTTACATTAGTTTATTTTGTGATAACCATTCAAGATATGATAGAAATTACCACATAAGCAAGGGAGACGACGTCAAATGAATTCGGTGGCAACCCAGTCGCTTCACCATTTGCATGAACCCAACGAATAGGGTTTTGCCGAGACAGTTGTTCTTCCTTCTGTGCTGCCACGGCCAGGAAGTAGGGCGATAGATCTAGTCCCTTGGTCATTGAAAAAGCTCCAAATTAGCAAATCCATATAAAAACCAACCAAAGGAATCATCAATATGCAGAAAGGTAGCTATAACACAATATGTTAACAAATTCATGTAGCTTAAGATAAGCGGTAATAAGAGCATGGCACCATGCCATCAAACTGAGTCGACAATATCGATACTGCTAATATTACAGCATGATTTTTTCTGTTTTATCAGAGATCCTGGATGCTATGATTTTCACAAGATTTGATCGTTTACCCAAAACACTAGCAGACACTGAACCTTGACAAGACAATTTTCAGAGATGTGGCAAGAGATGCACTTACAACAGCCTTAGCCGAAGGGAACCTCTCAGCCAGGTATCTGGTGCTCACTCCAACAGAGCAGCCAATGTCCAAAATGTCATTGATCTGGCAGTTTTCCCCCGAGTACTTGAGGTGATGCTCCTCAATTGCATTCATCCAGTTTCCCCGAACAATCTGGTTCGCTTCTTCGATGGAAGTAGCCTCGGGTATGGCCCTCTTTGCAATCGACAAGGTCGCGGCCTCAGCCTCAGCTGCAGCCTGCATCATTCGTGATCAACACGAGAGAGAAACAGGAGTTCAGATAAAATGTGCTGGACTGCATGTCTTCCGGAACATATGTAGAATGGCAAACCTAAAGGAAAAATAACTGTCTTTTAAAACTGAAGTACTTACAACTCAATGGATCTGAATTATGACAAGTGCAGAGAGAAGAGAGGGAAGCAAACAATTACCAGCCATGATAGGTTCCCTTCGTCATAGGCGTGGAATGGGCTCAGATAATCTGCTCAACATAAGCAAGCCATGTTAATGCTTCTGCTTCCTTGATAATTCAGTATCGTGCCGATCAAATCATCGAATCAGAGGTGCAGCTGAAGGTAAAAGCATAACCTTCTCACTGTAAACTTTTTTGTGATTGATGCTACTGGACTAATTAACCAGCTAAAGAAATGTGTTATCGAACAAAAAAGAGCTGACGAAGAAGAGATGATGGTCGGAATGGTGGGATGAACTGCTCACAGTCAGGGTAGACGATGTCGGGGTCTCTTATCCTCTCGAACACCTCGTACACGTCAGACTCCAGCACCTTCCTCGTCATCTCCCTCCACGGGATGTTGGACTTCTCCGCCGTCCTGGATAACAACCATCCATGGCCTCCACCATCACGGCGCCCAAGTCCAACCACCGCCACTACATTGCTGACGAGAAGCCCAACAGCTAGCTAACTGACTGACGGCCAATGGTGCGCGGTGCCTACCTGATGATGACCTCGCGGGAGGCGACCTTCATGAGGGAGTAGAGCGGCTTGAAGGCGATGAGCGCGGCGACGAGCCGCGACACAGGCGTCTCCCCGGACCACGCCGGCCGCTCCAGCGACCCCTCCTGCGGCGCGGCGCCGGTCACGGCCGCGACGACGACCGCACCTCGCCGACGGCCGCCGCGGCTGGTTTCTTGATGGTGCCGCCGGAAGCCGCCGCTGGCGGTGGTGCCGGCGCGCCCGAGGATGGCTGCCATTTTAGGCCGCTCTGCTGGAAATTCTGTGGTGATTTTCTCTGCCGTCGTTCGATTTTCTCCGCTCTACCGGAGCTCGCTAGTGTGGCTCTAGTGATGATGGCCTTTGATTGGCGCTTGGGATTGTGCTGCTATCTAGAGGGAAACTCTGCAGCCAATAGGATTCTGACACGTTCCCTTATTTCCGCTGTATTTGAAGCTAATTTTTTGAAGAAAAAGAAAGGGAAATAAACACGGAAATGAGGGTGATGACAACTGACCAAAAACTCATAGGGAGCACCTATGGCTCAGGCGCCTGGTTGTTTTTTGTATCCGTCAATTTTTTTACCTCAGAGTGAATCCAACAAAGATAGTTGTCGAGAAAAAAGAAATTCCACCACGCGCGCGCGCACACACACGAAGCATTAGGCTTGTACGTATGAGAGAGGGGCTAAGGTGTTCGCCAAGCCCTAGCCGCCTCGTGCTGTTTTCCTTCTTTATAAACACTTCGGAACTCCGAGTGAGGGGTCTTCGAAAATTCTGAGCGAACAACAGAAGTTTTGCCAGGTGCATTGGTGGTTCCGAGTAGAATGATCGGCGCTCCAATGTGCTAGGGTTTGCAACGGTTATATCTGGATGAACTGCTCAGTGGTTCCGACTGGAAGAGCTTGGCATCTCCGAAGATATGAAAGTTAAATAGATATAGCGAAGGAAATGAAGACTTTTGAGGGCAGTTGGAGTTTGATCTTTAAACTCAAATAGAAAGAAACTCAGCATAGCTTGTTCATCATCTTCTTGATAGTATCGACATGCTTATGAACTCAACGTGATCTTGGATCACTAAAATGAAATGGAGAATTCTAAGCTTGGCCAACACTTGTCTTCATCATAATTTGTGGGGTCACATTTCATTTCCTTTGGTGCACACACAAGAACCTTTCGGGAGATAGACTAGATAAGCATTAGTTCCTTGAGATATGTTGTCAATAATATTAAAATCCACCAAGCGGATTAGATTCACTTTCAGCGGCACGTCCTCCTCGTCGTTCGAGGGCTCCCAAACCCTCACTGTGGCGGAGTGGTGCCGAGCGTGTTGGTCGACCACCTTTGCCAAGACGCAGGTAGCGTCATACTAGGTCCTCACAAACGAGGAGCTTGCGGCGGCATGGGCCGTTGACCGGTCCAAGACCACCAAGAAGACTAACACGCACCATCGTTGTCGGATCAGCCAGGGCCTCTATAAGATAGGGGTACTGAGGGTGTTGGGAAACGTAGTAATGTTAAAATTTTCCTACGCACACGCAGGATCATGGTGATGCATAGAAACGAGAGGGGAGAGTGTCGTCCATGTACCCTCGTAGACCGTTAAGCGGAAGCGTTATGACAACGCGATTGATGTAGTCGTATGTCTTCACGATCGACCGATCCTCAGTACCGAATGTACGGCACCTCCGCGTTCAGCACATGTTCAGCTTGGTCGGGGAAGAGTTTCGTCAGCACGACGGCGTGGTGACGATGTTGATGAAGCTACCGCAGCAGGGCTTCGCCTAAACACCACTACAGTATGACCGAGGTGAATTATGGTGGAGGTGGGCACCACACACGGCTGGGAGAGATCTTTGTGATCAACTTGTGTGTCTAGAGGTGCCCCCTGCCCCTGTATATAACGGAGCAAGGGGGAGGCCGACCGGCCCTTGTTGGCATGCCAGGAGGAGGAATCCTCCTCCTAGTAGGAGTAGGATTCCTCCCTTCCTACTCCTACTAGGAGGGGGGAGGAAGGGAGAGAAAGAGAAGGAAAGGGGGGCGCCGCCCCCCTCCTCCTCTCCTAGTCCAATTCGGACAGAGGGGAGGGGGCGCACTGCCTGCCCTAGGCCGGCCCCTCTCTCTTTCCTTTATGGCCCAACAAGGCCCATTAGCCCCCGGGGGGTTCCGGTAACCCCTCCGGTACTCCGGTAAAATTCCGATTTTACCCGGAACTCTTCCGATGTCCAAATGTAGGCTTTCAATAAATCAATCTTTATGTCTCGACCATTTCGAGACTCCTCGTCATGTCCGTGATCATATCCGGGACTCCGAACTACCTTCGGTACATCAAAACATATAAACTCATAAAACCGATCGTCACAGAACTTTAAGCGTGCGAACCCTACGGGTTCGAGAACTATGTAGACATGACCGAGACATGTCTCCGGTCAATAACCAATAGCGGAACCTGGATGCTCATATTGGTTCCTACATATTCTACGAAGATCTTTATTGGTCAAACCGCATAACACTATACGTTGTTCTCTTTGTCATCGGTATGTTACTTGCCCGAGATTCGATCGTCGGTATCCCAATACCCAGTTCAATGTCGTTACCGGCAAGTCACTTTACTCGTTCCGTAATGCACTATCCCGCAACTAACTCATTAGTTGCATTGCTTGCAAGGCTTATAGTGATGTGCATTACCGAGAGGGCCCAGAGATACCTCTCCGACAATCGGAGTGACAAATCCTAATCATGATCTGAAAGGACATGCGGTGCCTCCATGTGTGGTTTTGGTAATTGATGACATTCTCTATGGACTAATGGTTGCATTGAGTTATATTTGAATGATTTTTTCCATAGGCATTTCTTGAAGTCCATGTGTTGGTTTCAAGGAGTTTATGGGTTGACCAAGGTGCTATTAAGGAATTATCCAAAGATTGGTCATGTGAGTGTTGAGCTTATTGCAAGCATGTCTTGAAGAAGAAGATTGTGTGATCATTCATATTTACCTTCAAGACATCATCCAAACGAAGAGAGTTGGAAAGATTAAAGGTTGATCAAGACTAAGTCAAGAGTGAATCAAGTTGATCAACTCACAAAGAGTAGAAGATGTACCGAGAGGGATCAAGTGATCCCATGATATGGTAAGCATTTTCCATTGCACTTTGTGTACTAACCCATGGTCTATGTGAGAGTCTATGTGGGGTTAGGTACATGTCCATGGGCTTGCATCAAGAGGATGATATCATACAACCCATGGGAAGGATGACATCAAGTGGTGATCGTCATCAAGATTGCCGTGTGCAAGTTCAAGTGGAGAATCACGAAGAGATCAAGTGCTTGAAGCTTGCCATCCATTGTGGTGTCAATGGACTTGTGAAGATGTGCCGAAGAGTGGCTCACCCATAGTGGAGTATGGGGGAGCAATCATCTAGTCTCCATCGACCCAACGCAATCAAGAAAGGTGGTCCATCTTGAGGAGGACAAGATCGTCATCATCTAGCTCAAGTGGATCATGTGCAAGGCAAAGGTTTTCCCTTGATAGGTTTTCTATTTTACCGGTCTCATGGTGGTAGTTGGGAGACCGGGTTATAGGATCGATAGTCGTACCATCAAGGGGGGCTCTCAAGTGAGTAGCTTGATCGTATCGTTCGTCGAGAGCTCAAACCATTGCATCCTTGCATCATGTTTCTTGGTTCTTGTTTAGTTCTCTTTGTGAGTCTTAGAGCTTTTGGTCATCTTGATGACAAGCTTGAGTTCATCGAAAATGGAGTTCACATGCGTCTTCTATGATGTTTTCGGTGTTGGAGGTTTTACCGATCTTATCCGAGGAAGGGTTCTCACCTTTTTATTATGGGTCTTTTCTAATTTGCTTCTTATTGATATTTCTTTCAATATTGTGTTAGCCCTTGTCGCTAGCTTTCCAACAAACTTGGTTTCATCGAATTCGGAGTCCGTTTGCAAAAGTTGTGGCAATTTTGGTGTTCTGAAAAGGTTGCAGCGGTACTACCGCGATTTGGAGCAGATGTAATTTTTTACTACCGCTCCAGAGCGGTACTACCGCGGCTCCTACAGCAGTAGTACTGCTCCGGACCAAAAACTCGTCCCAAGTCCTATGGTGGTAGGCCCGGATGTATTTTTTAGTACCGCTCGCTAGCAGTAGTACCGCTACCCTTTGCGGTAGTACCGCGATCCCTAGCGGTAGTACCGTGAGGACAAGCGGTAGTACCGCTCCGACGGTTCTACTCCCTTTTGCCTCCTCGCTGTTGTTTTTCAAAGGGGTACTTCCACCCTAGCGGTAGTACCGCTCCTTGGAGCGGTAGTACCACTCTGTGCGGGCTGTGAGCATAACGGTTGGATTTTTCCCCACCTATAAAAGGGGGTCTTCTTCCCCATTGAACCTAATCCTTTTTAGCTCGTGTTCTTCCCCCATTGTTGACCTTCTTCGAGATTGCTAACTCTCAATCCCTCCAATGATTCTTGCTAGTTCTTGAGGGAAAAGAGAGAGGAGATCTAGATCCACGTTTCCACCAATCACTTTCTCCTCTAAGTGAGGGGAACCCCTTGGATCTAGATCTTGGAGTTCTTCGTGTTCTTCTTTCGTTCTTCGTCTCATTTTCCTCCCTAGAATTAGTTTCTTTGGTGGGATTTGGGAGAGAAGGACTTGGGCACTCTGTGTGCCCTTGCCATTCCATTTGGTGCATCGGCTTGAGTTCTCCACGGTGATACATGGAAGTGAAGTTTGAGAAGCATATTACTTTTGGGTGTTTGGGCACCCTAGAGCTTGCTCCTCTTGGGTGCCTTGGCGCCCTAGACGGTTGGTGGTGTTCGGAGCTCAATCATTGTGGTGTAAAGCTCTGGGCAAGCGTCGGGGTCCCCAATTAGGTTGTGGAGATCGCCCCGAGCAATTTGACGGGTACCGGTGACTGCCCCCAAGGGTTGCCAAAGTGTACGGATTCGGTGACCGCCCCCAAGGGTTGCCATTTGTACGGGTCCGGTGACCGTCCTCAAGGGTCCCTTAGTGGAATCACGACATCTTGCATTGTGCGAGGGCGTGAGGAGATTACGGTGGCCCTAGTGGCTTCTTGGGGAGCATTGTGCCTCCACACCACTCCAAACGGAGATTAGCATCCGCAAGGGTGTGAACTTCGGGATACATCGTCGAATCCGCGTGCCTCGGTTATCTCTTACCCGAGCTCTTTACTTATGCACTTTACTTTGTGATAGCCATATTGTTTCTTATCATATATCTTGCTATCACCTAGTAGTTTATCTTGCTTAGCATAAGTTGTTGGTGCACATAGGTGAGCCTAGTTGTTGTAGGTTTTGTGCTTGACAAATTAACCGCTAGGTTTATTCCGCATTTGTTCAAGCCTAAACCGTAATTATTTTAAAGCGCCTATTCACCCCCCCCCTCTAGGCGACATCCACGATATTTCAATTGGTATCAGAGCCTCGTCTCTCTTTATAGGGCTTAACCGCCTAGAGAGTAAGGATGTCGACTAGGGGTTTAGGATTCTCTGACACTCTTAGTTTCGATGGCACAAATTTTGATGTTTGGGTAATTCGCATGCTTAATCTCTTTAGGGTCATGGACCCAAATTTAGAGCGAATTGTAGATATGGGTTTTCTCCTCCAAAGGATCCCCAAAGATTATCTTTATAGGATGAGAAAAACTCTTATCTCAATGCTCAAGCTTCTAATGTGCTTTTCGATGCTTTGAGCAATGTAGTTATATTTCAACTCATGCCGTTCCGGGATGCTCATGAGTTGTGGACAAAGCTTCAAGATAAATATGGCGTGTCCAAGTTTTGTGGGGATGATTGTTCTCCCTCCACATTCGGCCTTATAGTCTTCTCAACTTCTTCTACTTCACCTACATGTGGTTTGCCATAAGGTAATGATATGGTGAGTAGTGTTGGTTATTGCAATGATGATAGTGTGTTTATTGTGGATGATCCTTCATCACTATCTTATTGCAATGCTCCTTCTTTGGGCTTTAACACTTCGAGCACTCCAAATGTTTCACATGCTTGTGTTGATAGTCCTTGCATATCATGTAGAAATTGCTTGACTAAATCTCATGATGATATGTTTACTATGTCTTGTTGCCATGATAAACATGCATATACGTCCTCGAATTGTTGTGCTAGCAATGTAGAGGAAACCCGACACCCCATGGAACAAGATGTGGTCTTGAATGGTGCTTCAACGGATCCTACATCATCATCTATTGCATTTTGCCTTATGGCCAAGGCTTCAAAGGTATCTCCCACTTTGAATCCCAATATATCTTGTGATGATGGCAAGAGTGATGATGATGTTGATTATGATGAAGAGAATGATAATGTTGCCTCCTTAAAAACTAAGGGGGAAATGATTTTTAAAGCTCTTCACAAAAATAAACTTTCTCATTCCAACTTCATGGAAATCATGTCTATTGCCATTGAAGGCAAGAAATACATTGAGGAGTTGGAATCTCATCTAGAGGAGCATGAGGTCAACATTGAGAAAATGGAAGCTCATGAGTGTGATTACGCAAATGAGATCGCGGAGCTATCTCAAGCTCTTGAACATGAACAAACCACATCCGAATCTCTTAAGGAGACCTTTGCTCTAGAATTATCTAGAATAAAGGAATCTCGTGATAGAGCACTCGAGGTGGCCAATGATTTCAAAAATAAAAATGCTAAGCTTGTAGTTGCTCATGCTAGACTCCTTGAGGATTTTGAGCACCCCGAAAATGGCTCAAGGGTCATCAAGGGTGAGCTTATCAAACTCACCGAGTCTCATGCTCAACTTGAAGCTTCTTACTTAACAGAGCTTGCCAAGGTGTCCTCTCCTATTGTTGTTAATGATGATGCTTGGGATACTAACTCTATTACTTGTGAAGCATCTATTTTGAAGGAGAATGTTGAGCTTCGGGCTCCACTCGAATTGCTATCTAGCAATTATGGGAAATTGGAAGAAAACCATGAAAAGCTCTCAAGCTCTCGTGATGATCTTCTAGTATCCCATAATGAGCTAAAGATAGCTCATGAGGCCATGATTTCTAAGGTAACATCTGGTGATCCTCATGTGGATACTAGCACTAGTTCTAGTCAAAATGCTATATTGCCATGTGCTAGTCCTTGTAATTCATCTACTCACAATGTTGGTACATCTTGTGATGAATTGCTTTCCTTGCCTTGTTGCTCTAACGATGAAGCTTATACTTCCTCTAGTACTTGTGTTGAGACTAACCATGTAGAGGAAATCAAAGAGCTCAAGGCCCAAGTCACTTCTTTGAAGAAAGACTTGGAAAAAAGTCATGAAGGTAAATCCACACTCAACAATATCCTGAGTGTGCAAAAATCCCCCAATGACAAAGGTGGACTTGGATTCAACTCCAATAAGAAGAAGAGGTCCAAGATGATCAAGAAGAAGGGCCAAGAACAAGTCAAGAATTCAGCCAAGATTATTATTTGCTTCAAGTGCAAAATTGAAGGGCATCATGTTAGATCTTGCCCATTGAAGAAGAAACCCATTAGTGACAAGCAGCAAGGGAAGCGGCCACAAGTTCATTCTCATGTTCAATCTCAAGTTGAAGAAAAGCCTCTTCCCAAGAAGACTCAAGCTTATGCTTCTCAAGTTGAGAAATCAAGTGAGAAGAAAGTGAAGAGTAGACGTTGCTACCTATGTCGCGAGAAAGGTCACCTCGCCTCTTCATGCACTAGTGGTAACTTATCCAACCCAATTATTATTGATGATATCTATTCTCTTGGGAAGGATAATGTTGGCAATGTGTTTGCCAAATTTGTTGGTTCTCAAAGTGGTGTAAAGAAAAGAACCATTTGGGTAGCCAAGCCTATTGTGACTAACCTCTTAGGACCCAACTTGGTTGGGGACCAACAAGCTCAAATTTGATCAATAGGTGATATTGGAGGTCTTTGGAGACTTGGATACATTATGAAGAATTAAGGGGACTTCATCATTCTTATTGTCTCAAGCCAAGTCATTCGGGTTATCAAGTTTCTATCTTATATCCAATGTTCCTCCTTGCGGTAACTCGTGTTTAAATTGTTTACTTGAAAGTTACTTACCCCTTAGCATGTTGTGGTTTTGTACCTTGCATGTGCTTGTATATGTTGTGCTTCCAATTTGCTTATCTTGAGAAATCAAGTATGTGTATGTTGGTTTGCACATCACGTACGTGTGTGTTGTGTGTTGAGCCTTTTTGCATCTTGTTTATTTCTTAGTTGGCTCTTGTGAGAGATTAATGGAATATCCTATTATGGGGGAGTGATGTGCTTTGTGCACCTCACAATCCTATAAATGTGTGTACATGAGTAATACCATCTAGTATTGATATTTCAAGATTATCTAGTCACTATGTGGTATGTCTTCTCATGAGAAATTCAAATTCTAAATATTCCATTAATTATCTCTTGTTGGATCCTTTTATCTGCCTCTTGTTTATCCTCAATTGGTATCACATTATGGGGGAGTAATATGTTGTGTGTATATTACTAGCCTAGAAAATGTGTACATTTGAGATATTGTCACCTAGTGTTGATATTGTAAATTATCTTGTTCCTAGGTGGCATGTTAGCTCTACAAGTTGCAATTTGCTTTTTGTTTCGTGTGAAGATGATGTCGGATATCCTTGTTATCTACCACCGGGAATTATTTCCAAATACTTCTTGTCTTTTGACAATTGGTACTCATTTATGTGTGGTAGAAATTATTGATCATCTTTACATTGGCCTTTGCTTTTATTTGCTTTATCTCTTGCCTAGGATTGTGTCAACTCCCATTGTATTCCATACCACTTGTGGATCTTGTTAATTTCTTGACCTTGTCTAGTGTTTTCTAGATATAGTGAAAGTGGTGATCCCACCTCGTGCATTTTGTATTCAAATGCAAATTCTCTATAATGCACTAGTCTTGGGGGAGCTATCCTATTCTCTATAAAACACTCATCTTGTGATTCTTATCAAGTGTGTGTTTGTGGAAGGCAAGCCGTTTCTTTTTGGTGCTTTGTGCCATCATGAAACTTTGTAGAGGGCTTGGTTTGTTTGGAACCATTCTCTCTTTTGGGAGTTTGACATCTTTCTTTTTGAGTGCATCAATGGATATCTCATTCCTTGATGTATCTTTTATGGATATCCTCCAAGTGATGATTTATTCATTTGGTATCTTTTCTTCGCTTGGTATTTCTTTGTCTTTTGGTCTCGGTTCTTGAAAGTCTTGAGCATGCATATTTACTTCTTGTAGTTTCTTTGGCATGTTTTCTTTCTTTGACCCAATATATAGGGGGAACTCCACCAAGTCTCAAATTGGATGAGATGTGCATGAAATTCATTTTCATATCTATATGCACATATTTATGTGGAGTTTGTCCTATGTGTTGTTGGTTCTCTAACTCTTTGGTCCCAATGAGTTTGGGTACCATTTTGTTTGTGTCGTTGTTCTAGGAACAAGTGGAGATGCATTGGATGCTCGGCTCACTCACAAGGAAGGTGTTGTCACCATGTGCTTATTGGAGTCAAGCTAGGATGATTAATGAACTACTTTGTACCTTCAATTGGTATCTACTACATCCTTCCAATGTTATCTCGGTAACAAGTATCTTCATATACTTCATGCACACATTTCTTGCATCAACCTTGTGTAGGTTGTATCATGGCATGTTATCCATTCTTTCTTGTGATACTTGTTTCCTTTCTCAAATCATCTCAATGATGATCTCATGTTGCTAGTTGTGATGTCTTTGATGGGTGTGTGGTAGGAATTCATTTATATACTATAAGACCATATCTAGCCATGTGCTATGCTTCCAAGCAAATATCTTATTGGTATATGTATGACTTCCTTTTGGATATCTTGTTCCTTCGTGTTGTAACTATTTCGGGTGTACATCCTTCTTTGTAGATATATATATCATCATGATTTCGTCTACCTAGAATCTTATACACTTAAGAGAAGTTGCATATCTAGATGATATCCTTTCTTTCGCGTCCACCTTGTCTTTCTTATGTTATTTCTTTGGTGGCTCCATGAAAGCTTTTGCCTTGAGTGTGTGTCTTCTATCGTTGCATCTTGATGCACTCTTGTGTGGTGAAGATTTTTTTCCTCTTGCTTATCTTTACGAGGTTTTTGCCATCTTAATTGGTATCCCTCGTCTTGATGAGCCTTTCATCTTCTATCTTCATCGCGGGTTGTCACAAGCATAGGTTCTCTATATGCTTATTAGTAAGCTTGTGAACCCATTTGCTAGTTGTGTGTGGGAATGATAGGCCTTGCACCATGTGCCTCATTCTTTCAAGACTTTATTGATTCTTAATGCTCTTCTGTACATTAGTCTTCTCAAGTGCATTGCCTTGACTCACATACATCGTTTTGGTTGAGCCCACTCTTAAGTTGCCTCTCTTACTTGTTGCTCAACCATGTGTTTGTTGCAAGTACTAGGCTTAGTTTCCTATATGCTCTCTTGCACTTGTTGTAAGTTTCTATTGATTTTGGGGGAGCTATGATCCTTTTTTGTGCACTTTGTATCCAGATACAAAAATTCTTGATGTGAACAAATCATGGGGAGCTTCTCTAGTTTCTTTAGAACACTACTCTGCTCTTATCATTATATCCTTTTTTTCTTGTGGCTCGTAGGATCTTTGGTCTAGTTGGTTCAATTGATGTCCTTTGATTGCTTGCTTCAATTGGTATCTTTTGATCGCTTGATTGCTTATGTCTCTCTTTGTTATGCCCTTGTGGCATATCTTCATATAGCAATCTTGGTGCCTCAATATAGTTGGTCTTCCTCCAAGTATTACCTTTGGATTTGTGTATGGCATTCCTCTCTCTTGTTGAGAAATACACAACTTTTGGAGGAACACCTTTTATATTGGTCTTCTTAGCTTTTCGCCCATTTTGGCAATCGGTGCCAATGGGGGAGAAATTTCAGAGAGTTTTGTGGAGAAGTCTTCAGAGTTTTCTCCTTGCTTTGGTTTTGTTCCTAAGCATTCGCATCTCCAATGCATGCATTATTGGTTGTTGCATTGCATGGTGATGCATAATTCCTTATATAAACTCTCTTGAAAGTGATTGTCATCAGTTACTAAAATGGGGGATATTGAAAGGACATGTGGTGCCTCCATGTGTGGTTTTGGTAATTGATGACATTCTCTATGGACTAATGGTTGCATTGAGTTATATTTGAATGATTTTTCCATAGGCATTTCTTGAAGTCCATGTGTTGGTTTCAAGGAGTTTATGGGTTGACCAAGGTGCTATTAAGGAATTATCCAAAGATTGGTCATGTGAGTGTTGAGCTTATTGCAAGCATGTCTTGAAGAAGAAGATTGTGTGATCATTCATGTTTACCTTCAAGACATCATCCAAACGAAGAGAGTTGGAAAGATTCAAGGTTGATCAAGACTAAGTCAAGAGTGAATCAAGTTGATCAACTCACAAAGAGTAGAAGATGTACCGAGAGGGATCAAGTGATCCTATGGTATGGTAAGCATTTTCCATTGCACTTTGTGTACTAACCCATGGTCTATGTGAGAGTCTATGTGGGGTTAGGTACATGTCCATGGGCTTGCATCAAGAGGATGATATCATACAACCCATGGGAAGGATGACATCAAGTGGTGATCGTCATCAAGATTGCCGTGTGCAAGTTCAAGTGGAGAATCACGAAGAGATCAAGTGCTTGAAGCTTGCCATCCATTGTGGTGTCAATGGACTTGTGAAGATGTGCCGAAGAGTGGCTCACCCACAGTGGAGTATGGGGGAGCAATCATCTAGTCTCCATCGACCCAGCGCAATCAAGAAAGGTGGTCCATCTTGAGGAGGACAAGATCGTCATCATCTAGCTCAAGTGGATCATGTGCAAGGCAAAGGTTTGCCCTTGATAGGTTTTTTATTTTACCGGTCTCATGGTGGTAGTTGGGAGATCGGGTTATAGGATCGATAGCCGTACTATCAAGGGGGGCTCTCAAGTGAGTAGCTTGATTGTATCGTTCGTCGAGAGCTCAAACCATTGCATCCTTGCATCATGTTTCTTGGTTCTTGTTTAGTTCTCTTTGTGAGTCTTAGAGCTTTTGGTCATCTTGATGACAAGCTTGAGTTCATCGAAAACGGAGTTCGCATGCGTCTTCTATGATGTTTTCGGTGTTGGAGGTTTTACCGGTCTTATCCGAGGAAGGGTTCTCACCTTTTTCTAATGGTCCTTTTCTAATTTGCTTCTTATTGATATTTCTTTCAAGATTGTGTTAGCCCTTGTCGATAGCTTTCGAACAAACTTGGTTTCATCGAATTCGGAGTCCGTTTGCAAAAGTTGTGGCAGTTTTGGTGTTCTGAAAAGGTTGCAGCGGTACTACCGCGATTTGGAGCGGATGTAACTTTTTACTACCGCTCCAGAGCGGTACTACCACGGCTCCTATAGCGGTAGTACCGCTCCGGACCAAAAACTCGTCTCAAGTCCTACAGTGGTAGGCCTGGATGTATTTTTTTGTACCGCTCGCTAGCAGTAGTACCGCTACCCTTTACGGTAGTACCGCGATCCCTAGCGGTAGTACCGTGAGGACGAGCGGTAGTACCGCTCCGGCGGTTCTACTCGCCTTTTGCCTCCTCGCTGTTGTTTTTCAAAGGGGTACTACCGCCCTAGCGGTAGTACCGCTCCTTGGAGCGGTAGTACCACTCTGTGCGGGCTGTGAGCATAACGGTTGGATTTTTCCCCACCTATAAAAGGGGGTCTTCTTCCCCATTGAACCGAATCCTTTTTAGCTCGTGTTCTTCCCCCATTGTTGACCTTCTTCGAGCTTGCTAACTCTCAATCCCTCCAATGATTCTTGCTAGTTCTTGAGGGAAAAGAGAGTGGAGATCTAGATCCACGTTTCCACCAATCACTTTCTCCTCTAAGTGAGGGGAACCCCTTGGATCTAGATCTTTGAGTTCTTCGTGTTCTTCTTTCGTTCTTCCTCTCATTTTCCTCCCTAGAATTAGTTGCTTTGGTGGGATTTGGGAGAGAAGGACTTGGGCACTCCGTGTGCCTTTGCCATTCCATTTGGTGCATCGGCTTGAGTTCTCCACGGTGATACGTGGAAGTGAAGTTTGAGAAGCTTATTACTCTTGGGTGTTTGGGCACCCTAGAGCTTGTTCCTCTTGGGTGCCTGGGCACCCTAGACAGTTGGTGGTGTTCGGAGCTCAATCATTGTGGTGTAAAGCTCAAGGCAAGCGTCGGGGTCTCCAATTAGGTTGTGGAGATCGCCCCGAGCAATTTGACGGGTACCGGTGACCGCCCCCAAGGGTTGCCAAAGTGTACGGGTTCGGTGACCGCCCCCAAGGGTTTCCATTTGTACGGGTTTGGTGACCGCCCTCAAGGGTCCCTTAGTGGAATCACGACATCTTGCATTGTGCGAGGGCGTGTGGAGATTACGGTGGCCCTAGTGGCTTCTTGGGGAGCATTATGCCTCCACACCGCTCCAAACGTAGATTAGCATCCGCAAGGGTGTGAACTTCGGGATACATCGTCGTCTCCGCGTGCCTCGGTTATCTCTTACCCGAGCTCTTTACTTATGCACTTTACTTTGTGATAGCCATATTGTTTCTTATCATATATCTTGCTATCACCTATTAGTTTATCTTGCTTAGCATAAGTTGTTGGTGCACATAGGTGAGCCTAGTTGTTGTAGGTTTTGTTCTTGACAAATTAACCGCTAGGTTTATTCCGCATTTGTTCAAGCCTAAACCGTAATTATTTTAAAGCACCTATTCACCCCCCTCTAGGCGACATCCACGATCTTTCATGATCTATGCCAACTCAACAAGTACCATCGGAGACACCTGTAGAGCACCTTTATAATCACCCAGTTATGTTGTGATGTTTGGTAGCACACAAAGTGTTCCTCCGGTATTCAGGAGTTGCATAATCTCATACTCATAAGAACATCTATAAGTCATGAAGAAAGCAATAGCAGTAAACAGAAACGATCAAGTGCTAAGCAAACGGAATGGGTCAAGTCAATCACATCATTCTCCTAATAATGTGATCCCATTGATGAAATGACAACTAATGTCTATGGTTAGGAAACTTAACCATCTTTGATCAATGAGCTAGTCAAGTAGAGGCATACTAGTGACACTATGTTTGTCTATGTATTCACACATGTATTATGTTTCCGGTTAATACAATTCTAGCATGAATAATAAATATTTATCATGAAATAAGGAAATAAATAATAACTTTATTATTGCCTCTAGGGCATATTTCCTTCAGTCTCCCACTTGCACTAGAGTCAATAATCTAGATTACACAGTAATGATTCTAACACCCATGGAGCCTTGGTGCTGATCATGTTTTGCTCGTGGAAGAGGCTTAGTCAACGGGTCTGCAACATTTAGATCCGCATGTATCTTGCAAATCTCTATGTCTCCCACCTGGACTTGATCCCGGATGGAGTTGAAGCGTCTCTTGATGTGCTTGGTTCTCTTGTGAAATCTGGATTCCTTTGCCAAGGCAATTGCACCAGTATTGTCACAAAATATTTTCATTGGACCCGATGCACTAGGTATGACACTTAGATCGGATATGAACTCCTTCATCCAGACTCATTCATTCGCTGCTTCCGAAGCAGTAATGTACTCCGCTTCACATCTAGATCCCGCCACGACACTCTGTTTAGAACTGCTCCAACTGACAGCTCCACCGTTTAATATAAACACGCATCTGATTTGCGATTTAGAATCGTCCGGATCCGTGTCAAAGCTTGCATCAACGTAACCATTTACGATGAGCTCTTTGTCACCTCCATAAACGAGGAACATATCCTTGGTCCTTTTCAGGTACTTTAGGATGTTCTTGACCGCTATCCAGTGATCCACTCCTGGATTACTTTGGTACCTCCCTGCTAAGCTAATAGCATGGCACACATCAGGTCTAGTACACAGCATTGCATACATGATAGAGCCTATGGCTGAAGCATAGGGAACACTTTTCATTTTCTCTCTATCTTCTGCAGTGGTCGGGCATTGAGTCTTACTCAACTTCACACCTTGTAACACAGGCAAGAACCCTTTCTTAGCTTGATCCATTTTGAACTTCTTCAAAACTTTATCAAGGTATGTGCTTTGTGAAAGTCCAATTAAGCCTCTTGATCTATCTCTATAGATCTTGATGCCCAATATATAAGCAGCTTCACCGAGGTCTTTCATTGAAAAACTCTTATTCAAGTATCCTTTTATGCTATCCAGAAATTCTATATCATTTCCAATCAACAATATGTCATCCACATATAATATTAGAAATGCTACAGAGCTCCCACTCACTTTCTTGTAAATACAGGCTTCTCCAAAATTTTGTATAAAACCATATGCTTTGATCACACTATCAAAACGTTTATTCCAACTCCGAGAGGCTTGCACTAGTCCATACTGGATCGCTGGAGCTTGCACACTTTGTTAGCTCCCTTTGGATCGATAAAACCTTCAGTTTGCATCATATACAACTCTTATTCCAAAAATCCATTCAGGAATGCAGTCTTTACATCCATTTGCCAAATTTCATAATCATAAAATGCAGCAATTGCTAACATGATTCGGACGGACTTAAGCATCACTACGGGTGAGGTCTCATCGTAGTCAACTCCTTGAACTTGTCGAAAACCTTTCGCAACAAATTGAGCTTTGTAGACAGAAACATTACGCCAGCGTCTGTCTTCTTCTTGAAGATCCTTTTATTCTCGATGGCTTGCCGATCATCGGGTAAGTCAACCAAAGCCCACACTTTGTTCTCATATATGGATCCCATCTCAGATTTCATGGCCTCAAGCCATTTTGCGGAATATGGGCTCATCATCGCTTCTTCATAGTTCGTAGGTTCATCATGGTCAAGTAACATGACTTCCAGAACAGGATTACTATACCACTCTGGTGCGGATCTTGCTCTGGTTGACCTACGAGGTTCGGTAGTAACTTGATCTGAAGTTTCATGATCATCATCATTAGCTTCCTCACTAACTGGTGTAGGTGTCACATGAACTGGTTTCTGTGTTGAACTACTCTCCAATAAGGGAGCAGGTACAGTTAGCTCATCAAGTTCTACTTTCCTCCCACTCACTTCTTTCGAGAGAAACTCCTTCTCTATAAAGGATCCATTCTTAGCAACGAATGTCTTGCCTTCAGATCTGTGATAGAAGGTGTACCCAACAGTTTCCTTTGGGTATCCTATGAAGACACATTTCTCTGATTTGGGTTCGAGCTTATCAGGTTGAAGCTTTTCTACATAAGCATCGTAGCCCCAAACTTTAAGAAACGACAACTTTGGTTTCTTGCAAAACCATAGTTCATAAGGCGTCGTCTCAACGGATTTTGATGGTGCCCTATTTAACGTGAATGTAGCCGTCTCTAAAGCATAACCCCAAAATGATAGCGGTAAATCAATAAGAGACATCATAGATCACACCATATCTAGTAAAGTACGATTACGATGTTAGGACACACGATTACACTGTGGTGTTCCGGGTGGCGTGAGTTGCGAAACTATTCCGCATTGTTTCACATGTAGACCAAACTCATAACTCAAATATTCTCCTCCACGATCAGATCGTAGAAACTTTATTTTCTTGTTACGATGATTTTCCACTTCACTATGAAATTCTTTGAACTTTGCAAATGTTTCAGACTTATGTTTCATTAAGTAGATATACCCGTATCTGCTTAAATCATCTGTGAAGGTGAGAAAATAACGATACCCGCCGCGAGCCTCAATATTCATCGGACCACATACATCAGTATGTATGATTTCCAACAAATCTGTTGCTCGCTCCATAGTTCCGGAGAACAGCGTTTTAGTCATCTTGCCCATAAGGCATGGTTTGCAAGTACCAAGTGATTCATAATCAAGTGATTTCAAAAGTCCATCAGTATGGAGTTTCTTCATGCGCTTTATACCAATATGACCCAAACGGCAGTGCCACAAATAAGTTGCACTATCATTATCAACTCAGCATCTTTTAGCTTCAATACTATGAACATGTGTATCACTACTATCAAGATTTAGTAAAAATAAACCACTCTTTAAGGGTGCATGACCATAAAAGATACTACTCATATAAATAGAACAACCATTATTCTCAGATTTAAATGAATAACCGTCTCGCATCAAACAAGATCTAGATATAATGTTCATGCTTAACGCTGGCACCGAATAACAATTATTTAGGTCTAAAACTAATCCCGAAGGTAGATGTAGAGGTAGCGTGCCGACCGCGATCCCATCGACTTTGGAACCATTTCCCACGCGCATTGTCACCTCGTCCTTAGCCAGTCTTCGCTTAATCCGTAGTCCCTGTTTCGAGTTGCAAATATTAGCAACAGAACCAGTATCAAATACTCAGGTGCTACTACGAGCTTTGGTAAGGTACACATCAATAACATGTATATCACATATACCTTTGTTCACCTTGCCATCCTTCTTATCCGCCAAATACTTGGGGCAGTTCCACTTCCAGTGACCAGTCTGTTTGCAGTAGAAGCACTCAGTCTCAGGCTTAGGTCCAGACTTGGGTTTCTTCTCCTCAGCAACAACTTGTTTGCTGTTCTTCTTGAAGTTCCCCTTCTTCTTCCCTTTGCCCTTTTTCTTGAAACTGGTGGTCTTGTTAACCATCAACACTTGATGCTCCTTCTTGATTTCTACCTCCGCATCTTTTAGCATCGCGAAGAGCTCGGGAATTGTCTTATTCATCCCTTGCATATTATAGTTCATCACGAAGCTTTTGTAGCTTGGTGGCAGTAATTGAAGAACTCTGTCAATGACACTATCAATAGGAAGATTAACTCCAAGTTGAGTTAAGTGATTATGATACCCAGACATTTTGAGTATATGCTCACTGACAGAACTATTCTCCTCCATCTTGCAGCCATAGAACTTATTTGGGACTTCATATCTCTCAATCCGGGCATTTGCTTGAAATATTAACTTCAACTCTTGGAACATCTCATATGCTCCATGACGTTCAAAACATTGTTGAAGTCTCGGTTCTAAGCCGTAAAGCATGGCACACTGAACTATCGAGTAGTCATCAGCTTTGCTCTGCCAGATGTTCATAACATCTGGTGTTGCTCCTGCAGCAGGTTTGGCACTTAGCGGTGCTTCCAGGACGTAATTCTTCTATGCAACAATGAGGATAATCCTCAAGTTACGGACCCAGTCCGTGTAATTGCTACCATCATCTTTCAACTTTGCTTTCTCAAGGAACGCATTAAAATTCAACGGAACAACAGCACGGGCCATCTATCTACAACAACATAGATAAGCAAAATACTATCAAGTAGTAAGTTCATGATAAATTTAAGTTCAATTAATCATATTACTTAAGAACTCCCACTTAGATAGACATCCCTCTAATCATCTAAGTGATCACGTGATCCATATCAACTAAACCATAACCGATCATCACGTGAAATGGAGTAGTTTTTAATGGTGAACATCACTATGTTGATCGTATCTACTATATGATTCATGCTCGACCTTTCGGTCTCAGTGTTCCGAGGCTATATCTGCATATGCTAGGCTCATCAAGTTTAACCCGAGTATTCTGCGTGTGCAAAACAGGATTGCACCCGTTGTAGATGGACGTAGAGCTTATCACACCCGATCATCACGTGGTGTCTCGGCACAACGAACTTTGGCAATGGTGCATACTCAGGGAGAACACTTTTACCTTGAAATTTAGTGAGAGATCATCTTATAATGCTACCGTCAAACAAAGCAGAATAAGATGCATAAAGGATAAACATCACATGCAATCAATATAAGTTATATGATATGGCCATCATCATGTTGCGCTTGTGATCTCCATCTCCGAAGCACCGTCAAGATCACCATCGTCACCGGCGCGACACCTTGATCTCCATCGTAGCATCGTTGCCGTCTCGCCAACTATTGCTTCTACGACTATCGCTACCGCTTAGTGATAAAGTAAAGCAATTACAGGGCGATTGCATTGCATACAATAAAGCGACAACCATATGGCTCCTGCCAGTTGCCGATAACTCCGTTACAAAACATGATCATCTCATACAATAAAATTTAGCATCATGTCTTGAACATATCACATCACAACATGCCCTGCAAAAACAAGTTAGACGTCCTCTACTTTGTTGTTGCAAGTTTTACGTGGTTGCTACGGGCTGAGCAAGAACCGTTCTTACCTACGCATCAAAACCACAACAATAGTTCGTCAAGTTAGTGATGTTTTAACCTTCTCAAGGACGGACGTAGCCACACTCGGTTCAACTAAAATTGGAGAAACTAACACCCGTCAGCCACCTATGTGCAAAGCATGTCGGTAGAACCAGTCTCGCGTAACCGTACGCGTAATGTCGGTCCGGGCCGCTTCATCCAACAATATCGTCGAACCAAAGTATGACATGCTGGTAAGCAGTATGACTTGTATCGCCCACAACTCACTTGTGTTCTACTCGTGCATATAACATCTACGCATAAAACCTGGCTCTGATACCACTGTTGGGAAACGTAGTAATTTCAAAATTTTCCTACGCACACGCAGGATCATGGTGATGCATAGCAACGAGAGGGGAGAGTGTCGTCCACGTACCCTCGTAGACCGTTAAGCGGAAGCGTTATGACAACGCGGTTGATGTAGTCATACGTCTTCATGATCGACCGATCCTCAGTACCGAACGTACGGCACCTCCGCGTTTAGCACACGTTCAACTCGGTGACGTCCCGCGAACTCACGATCCAATAGAGCTCGGGGAAGAGTTTCGTCAGCACGACGGTGTGGTGACGATGTTGATGAAGCTACCGCAGCAGGGCTTTGCCTAAACACCGCTACAGTATGACCGAGGTGGATTATGGTGGCGCACCCTCTAGGGCCGGCGGGCCTCCCCCTATGCTCCTTTATATATGGGGTCAAGGGGGCACCTCTAGACACACAAGTTGATCATTGATCTCTCCCAGCGGTGTGCGGTGCCCCCCTCCACAATAATCCACCTCAGTCATACTGTAGCGGTGCTTAGGCGAAGCCCTGCAACGGTAGCTTCATCAACATCGTCACCACGCCGTCGTGCTGACGAAACTCTTCCCCGAGCTCTACTAGATCATGAGTTCGCGGGACGTCACCGAGCTGAACGTGTGCTGAACGCGGAGGTGCCGTACGTTCGGTACTGAGGATCGGTCGATCGTGAAGACGTACGACTACATCAACCACATTGTCATAACGCTTCCGCTTAACGGTCTACGAGGGTACGTGAACGACACTCTCCCCTCTCGTTGCTATGTATCACCATGATCTTGCGTGTGCGTAGATTTTTTTTGAAATTACTACGTTCCCCAACACATTTTTTCTCCATTTGGGTCGACCATAGGGGCGGCGGCCGGCCCCTTCCTTGCTTTGTTGGCCAGTGCGTCAAACCAGCCGACGCATTTCATCCGCGGGCCGGTATGCGGCCATATTTACACAATTGTAGCATACAAATCTAAACATTACCCAAACTTTAAATCACATAGTTTTTGTATTACAATAATGAATAGCTTAGGACCAAACAAAAATCTCATAGTTTACAAGCCAAATGAAATTTAAATTGTCACAAATACATTGAAGAAAAGGACCGGTTAGATCTATTGGTTTCCAAGGTGAGTCCACATATTCTCAACCAAATCATTTTGAAGTTGAATATGAGTTTCCCAATCACACATTTCATGATGAAATTGGGCGAACTCTGCAAGCGTTGCCCGTCCATGCTCAGGCACAACATTTTCACCCTAAAACTGAAACTCTTGGTCGAAAAATTGGTCCTCGTGCTCATCCTCTATGATAATGTTGTGCATGATGACACAAGCAGTCATCACCTTCCACATCTTCTTGGTGCTCCATGTTCTAGCAGAGCACCAAACGATAGCCCATCGAGATTGAAGCACACCAAAACACGCTCCACATCCTTCCTAGCACCCTCTTTTTCTTGGGAAAACCTATAGCCCTCTTCTCTCTTACCGGATTGGAGATTGTCTTCACAAGAGTTGACCACTGAGGATATATACCATGCTAGGTAGGATCTCTTGTTGTAGTGATGGTCATTGATCTCAAAGTTGACCTCTGGGCAGTTGCCTTCTGCAAGTCCTCCGAACGCCGGAGAGAACTGAAGCATGTTGATGTCATTGTGAGAACCAACCATGTCAAGAAAAGAGTGTCAAACTAGAGATCTTGTGAAGCCAGAGCTTCAAGTATAACTGTGCAACATTTAATATGCCCCTTATATCGCCCTTGCCAAGCAGTGGGCAGTTCTTCCACTTTAGTGCATAAAATCTATGCTACCAAGTATTCCCGGGAAGCCTCTCTCTTCATTGATTGCCAACAATCGGGTTCTGTCCACAACATTTGTCCCTCTCAGGTACTCCGGGCCAAACACTGCTACCACAGCCTTACAGAACTTGTACAATGATGCAAGGCATGTAGGCTCACTCATGCGGGCATACTCATCAACAAGATCACCGGGAATTCCGTATGCAAGCAACCGAATAACTACAATGCATTTTGATAAGAGGAGAAGCCAACCTTTCCAAGAGCATCCTCCTTACATATGAAATAGTCATCGTACTCCATCACTCCCTCCCGGATACATTCGACCACATGTCTTGCCATCCAGAAGCGGCGCCGGAAAAGCTCGGGATTGTAGAGTGGGGACGCGCACTGGAAGTTGTTGGCGAAGAGTAGGAAATGGCCGCTCCCTATGTTGCGATTCAATGCCGGAGCATGTCCCAGGATCGATCCCTTAAACCTCAGCCACTGCCTAGAAATGTGGTCGCTGAAGACCATAGTCGCGACCACAAAATCCTCATCGTCCGACGATGAAGTTATTGAAGAAGAACTCTCCTCCCACTATCCATGGTACCTTGCGGATAAAACGTCGAACACCTTGCGGGTGTGCGACCGGTGAAGAGCCCCACACCTCTTTCGCGTACAGGTAGCATGCCTATCAAAGTGGAGGCGACAATGGAGCGAGGCCGATAGGCTTAGAGCGAGGCCGGTGGCCGTGGAAGCGAGGGGGTGGCGTAGCCGTGGAGGTGCTACGATGGACAAGATGTGCTGTTTTTCTTTGTCCGTTCCGACCCAAACGGGCGCGCACGGACAAAATGTGTCGGCATGTTGGAGTTCCCCGTAGGTCAGAGTGAGCCACTTGTGAGGACATGGCGTGGGTCAAGGCAGAACAGGACACACAGCGGATCCGACGCGAGTGCGTTGCCGTGGTTTCCCTGGCTTACCCAAGCGACGGGACTACGGAGGTGACGACAATGGCGAAAATGACAGCGGTTTGACTGGCCTTAGAGGTCATGCCTACAAGGTCACTGTCCGCTATTTAGTTTAGGTTTAATTTGGGGTAGTTTCATGTAATATATATTAGACGTGTCTAAATTTTGTCCGAATTGGGGGAGGGGGGCTATGAGACTGTATTGGATTTTTTTAAGGAGGCAAAAGATTTGCCTCATATATTAAATAAGAGAGAAGATAGAGTTTGAGGGATTACAGCACAGAACACCGCCTTACAAAGGGACTACTCTCCCGGCATTATTGAACTCAACTTCTTAGCACCGGTGGGCGGCGGCGACCCAAAGTGTCGCCTCCCCTTTGATGACAGCTAGAATTACAAATGGCGGGGCACCTTTGTGAGGGAACACCCTTGCATCACGTGCGTTCCAGATGGCCCAAGAGGTGAGCAACGTGAGGGAGGCCATCGCCTTCCTATTGGGGACGGAGTGGTTGGAGAGCACTGTGTTGGATTGTTGGAACGCTGTGGAGACACGTTCGGCCGTGCCCGCGCATAGTAGGGGCGTTCATTTTTTAGAACATAGACGTCAGGGACGTCCGGCTTTAAATTAATAAATCCCACAACATAGGCAGCGTATGACAACCACATGACCAACACACGGCACCAAACATAAGACGAGCAGGTCTTGGAAAACAGGAACCGGAGGAGGAATAAAGTACGTTACAAGGCACGGCCGGCCTAGCAAAACAAGCATGCAGGCTCGGCTGAAACTACAACCAAAAGGGGCTATCCATCCCTATGCGACAGCAGACGGCGCGGACGACGGAGCGCGGGACTCGGCGTAAACTAAGCGAAGACGGCAAAGAGCTTGGCAATGAAGATCAGAGTCCTGTTGTCTGCCCAGCGGTGCCCATTGCTGCAAGAAAATGATGCATTTGAAGATAACGTCAGCGGGATGCGAGGGAAATACGCCCTCAATAGTAAACTTGTTACGAATATGCCAGATAGCCCATAACATGGCCGCCGCACACGTCCACATGACTCGACGAGCCGGGCCAAGAACCAATGACAAAGAAGACACTAGCGCGGCTCGGGAGCGGGGATCCCAATCCACCCCCGCGGCCTCACGGACCGCGCTCCAGGCAAAGCGCGCCAAAGAGCACTGGAAGAAAGCGTGGTCAGGATCTTCTGGAACCCCACACAGAGCACAAGGGCCGGAGGCGGGGCCGTTGCGCTTAGCAAGGTTGATAGAGGTAGGCAGGCGAACTTGGCGTAGCTGCCAGAGGAAGACCTTGATCTTGAGAGGGATTTTGGCCTTCCAAAGCCCCTTGGCAGCCGAAGGGACCTGGCCGCGGGTAAGCTCTCTGTATAGGGAATTGACAGTGAATTTGCCAGAGCCCGAAAGTCTCCAAGAGACCGTGTCCGCGGAGTCCGACAGGCGAACATCGGCGATCAAATCCCGAAGGCGGTCCCACTCCTCCATTTCCGTCCCCAATAATTCTCTTCTGAAGTTGATGTAGGGTGGGGAGGAGCTAAGAGCCGTAGCAACCAGTTGGTTGGGCTCGACTGCAATGGAGTAGAGTTGGCGAAACTCCGACCATAGGGGTTGGTGGCCAATCCAAAGGTCTAGCCAAAACCGCGTGGAGCGCCCGTTGTTAACCCCAAACTTCGCTCCCCTGGCGAAGAAGGGTTTTAGGGCTTGAATGGAGTTCCAGAAGGGGGACCCACGAGAGGCCGCCTCGAAGAAATTCCCGTTCAGGAAGTATTTCGCACGGAGGAGATCGATCCAGAGGCCAGTCTCACCCTGAGACATCTTCCAGATCCATTTGTACATGAGTGCAATATTCATCAGCTTGGAGTTGATGATCCCAAGGCCCCCCCTGGGCTTTAGGTCTACATACGGCCTGCCATTTGACCATATGGTATTTCCATTTGGGTCCCGCTCCTTCCCAAAAGAAACAGGACCACGGGGTATCCAACTTAGTGTGTACCCCATCCGCCAGCAAGAACAAACCCATGGCGAACATAGGTAAGGATGAGAGGCTGGAGTTGGTTAAGATTAGTCTAGCCCCTGAAGACATAAATCTACCTCTCCACGGACACACCCTGCCCGCTACCTTGGAGGTGAGAGGTTCCCAATCAGCGATCGAACATTTCTTCGCCGCGATCGGGAGGCCGAGGTAAGTGAACGGAAACTGGCCAAGTTTGCAGTTAAGCAAGTTGGCTACCCGCTGACTTTCGGCCGCATCCATCCCCATGGACACCACTTCACACTTGTGGAAGTTGATTTTAAGCCCCGACATGAGTTCAAAACACAACAGAATGGCCTTGACCGATGCGATACTGTGTGTGTCGGGCTCAAAGAGGAGGAGTGTGTCATCCGCGTATTGCAGGTGTGACACTCCCCCCGGGATCAGGTTGTCCACCACTCCCCTGATGTGGCCAGCCAAACGAGCTCTGTCGAGCATGGCGCCCAAGGCGTCCGCTACAAAATTAAACAGCAACGACGAGGCTGGGTCCCCCTGACGCAGCCCATGCTTGTTGCGGAAGAAGTTCCCTACTTCTCCGTTCACCGCAATCGCCGTTTGGCCCCCCGAGACCAACTGCATCATGCGATGAACCCAAACCGACGAGAATCCCCGGTCCAGGAGGACCTGACAGAGAAACTCCCAGTTCACGCGATCGTACGCCTTCTCAAAGTCTAGCTTCAGGAGAATTGCGGGCTGGCGAGCGCGTTTTAGGGAGTGCACAATCTCCTGGAGGGCCAACGGCCCCTCTAAGATGTTGCGCCCCCAAATAAAAGCCGATTGGTTCCTACTAATAATAGGTGAGCTATCGGAGACAAGCGAGTCGAACAAGCCTTAGCACAAATTTTAAACGGAACATTAATCAACGCTATGGGACGAAAGAGCCTAATATGATCCGCTCCCGGAACTTTGGGGATCAGAGAGAGAACCCCAAAGTTTAGGCGAGAGATATCTACCGTACCCCGCATAAAACCATTGCAAACGTCAAAAATAGGCCCTTTGAGCACTTGCCAAAACCTTTTGAACATCGCCACCGGCCACCCATCCGGCCCGGGTGCGGTGTTGGATTTCATGCCAAGGGTCGCCTTGTCAATCTCCTCCAGGGTGAAGGCCAATCCCAGGCCCTCGTTTTCATCGTCCGTGACCCGCAACGCAGGGTCCCACACATCCGCCCTAAGCCGGGCGCGGGATTCCTCCCTGGAACCCATAAGTTGGATGTAGAACTCGTAAATGTGACGGACGATATCCTTTTGCCGCAAAAGGAGCCCCTGCTCAGATTGCAAGCGCAAAATGGCGCATTTGCGGCGACGGCCATTAGCATAGGCGTGAAAATATTGAGTGTTCGTGTCACCCTTGAGCGTCCACTTGATACCACCGCGTCTACGCCAGTACTCCTCCTCAGCTCTAAGGAGGGACTCGACCTGGGCCTCAAGCGCGTAGCGCTGAGCCCAGTCTTGCTCCGAGAAGGTCTGCACATCCGCCACAGCATCCATCTGAGCGAGCTCCGCGGTCAAACGCGATCGAAGCAGCTTATCTTCGCGCCCCTGGTTAGCCCCCCACCCTTTGAGGGCCACACGCAAGCCCGCTCCTGCAGCAATCTAGAACTCCATCGGCCCGCGCGCGCGCCCGACCCGGGCGACGCAATTCTCCCATTTCGAAAGGAAGATTTGCTCAAAGTCCAGAGACTCTAACCACGCGGTTTCGAAGAAAAAACGAGGGCTGCGTTTTAACCTTTCCTCCCCCAAGGAGAGGATGAGGGGGACGTGGTCCGACCCTATCCTCGTTTCGGCATGCAAAGAGCACAAGGGAAACAACACCTCCCACTCCGAGGACATGAAAACCCTGTCCAAGACCGACCGCACCGGCGTTAGTTGTTTGTTGGTCCAGGTGTAGCGTGCCCCCACGCGAGCCACTTCCCTAAGGGCCATGGCTGCGATTGCATTATTAAACATGGACACCCTTGTCCAATTAATAATACCGTTGTTTTTATCCGCTCCCGAGCGAATTAAGTTGAAATCCCCTCCCACTAGCAGAGGAAAATTTCACGTGCCCACAGACGCAACCTTCGCCTGGAGTTCTCCCAAGAACTCCAGCGAGAGCGAGTGGTCGGCCGGGCCGTAAACCACATTCACCTCCCACTCTTGGAGAGTTGTGCGGTGGCGCACGTGGGCCGACAGGAAGAAATGACCGACATCCCACGCCACCACCTCGAAGCAAACTAGGTTGATGCCTAGGAACATGCCTCCCGAGTGCCCGACCGCCGGCACCCAATGCCAAACAAAACGCTCCAGCGGATCGACAGCTAGCAGGTCCCGATGATTGAAATCGGCCTTGATAGTTTTCTGCAGGCCAACTACGTCGATCGCCTCGTTCCGAATGAACTCTTTTAACTGGGTCCGCCTCCCAGCGTGGCCGAAGCCTCGGATGTTCCAGAATATGTACCGCATTAGACAATGCGATTGCGGAGGCGGATACCGCGAGCGGTCACCGCGTTGGCCACGCGCCGTGTCTTGGCAGGACGACGGTTGGAGGTGGACGGCGCAACCCCTGCTGCTATGTCCTCCTGATCGGGCCGCGTAACAGTCACCAGAGAAGCCCCTGCTTCTTCTGGTGCTGGCGCAGCGCGGGCCAGCGCTGCCTGAGCTAGCGCGGCCTGCGTGATTTCCTTAGCACGAATAAGAGAGAGCACTTCGCGCGCTTCCGCCTCGTCAGACATCATCACCCCACTATCTTCTAAGATACCCCCAAGCACTCATCAGAATATTCATCAAAGATCATAAAGTGGGGCATGGGGTTACCTTCGGTTTCCAGGTTCTTCTGGGCCTGCAGGAGTTGGGCGCGTTGGAGGGCTGGGAGGTTGCCCTTGGCGCCCTTCGGGCGGGAGCTCACCCGCTCCTGCGTCACCGTGGACGCCACCACCGCCTTGGAGCGCTTGGCCGTTGAAATGGGCGCCACCTTGGCCACCTCCGCGCGGAGCGCGTCAGAAGCTGGAGGGGAGATGACCGACAAGGTGCCACCAGTTGGACCCCCAGGAGAGGCCAGCGCCATCACCACCGGCCGCTGCGGAGCAGGCGTGCCCGCATGGCCTGAGGGAGGGCTCACCGGCGCCACCAAAGGAGTCTTGCGGCCTGACGGCTTCTTGTGGAGCCTCGTCCCACCGCCACCGAGGCCAGTCACCGCCTTGGGTGAGCGCGCCGTGGCAGCTCGAGGCTCACCCACCACCGCAGCCACCGGGGAGACGAGCATCGAGCGACCCTCCGAGTCGCAGGACGCCGAGACCCCCTTGTCGATGTCGAGGCCCAGCGTCATGTTGGAGCCGTACTGGTTGAGACCCATCTCGTTGCTGCCCACCACCACTTGCCGTTCCTCCTAGTCCTTCGCAGCGCCCGCCGCCGGGGGCGCGTCCTGGGGGTCCTTGTCCTTGAGGCCAAGCTTGTCCCAACTGGCGGTGTCAATGGAGTCATTCCCCATGCTCACGTCGTGGTCCTTGTCTTTGTCATTTGGTCCCTTGTCCATGCTGGCTGGTGGAGGGGGAGGGGGCGCCGCACCCTGTAGATCACCCACCTCGGCCTCCAGACGAATGGTGAAGCCCTCGCTGTTGAACCACACTTGGACGTAGCCCTTGAGCTTGGCCGGCGATCGACACGCGAAGCGCATCCGGACTGGGCCACGCCCCGGCAACGACGCCTGATCCACCTCCATTGGACGCCCAATCATCACCGTCCCTGCCATGAGGCGGTCCACGCGGCGGTGCTTGGGCGGCACACCCCACAACTTGACCCACACGTCCGGCATGATCTCGGCCTTGGGTTCCTCCTGGCTCAGTTCCTTGATATCCGCCATGATGTCATTGAGGGAGAGGTAGAGCTTGCCGCTGCGGGTCGCCATCCGCAGCATGGCCTTGTTGGGGAAGACGACCGAGAACTGGTCGACGCCGATGGCCGTCACCTGCCAATCCCACACCCCCTCGAAGAGGTGAGGGAGCTCCGCCTCCAAGATGGGGATCGACAGCGTGCCGGGCGCCGCCGAGATGATCGCCGCATCCGCCACCAGCGGGGCCTGGACCTCCTCGCCCTCCGTCTCCATGAAAGGGAGGCAGAAGAAGCCCTCTCCAGGGATGGCGTTGCCCATGATCTGTAGCAGAAGAGGCCGCCCCCGCGTGGGGCAGTACGCTGACGCGTGACCTTCCTCGTGGCAGACAACGCACAGGGGCTTGAAGTGGCACATATTTTGGTAATGCCCCACCCTACCGCACTTGAAGCACTCCGGCCCGTCAGCCTCCTCCACTGGGATCGGAGCGTCAGCCGAACCCTTCGAAGCCGACGGCCCCCCCTTTTGCTTCTGCTTCTTGGCCACCGGATCCCCGCTCCGCTCACCGCCCGGAGGGAGCTGAGACTCCTTCCTCTTGAGCTCTTTCTTCTGCTCCAGCCCACGGCGCCGATATTCCTCCTCCTCCTTCTTCTTCTTCTTCTTCTTCTTCTTGCGCTCGCGGTCCTCTTGCTGCTTCCGCTCTTGCTCCGCAAGACACCATGGAGGCGGCGGCCCCCAGCCCCCGTCCCCTGCGGCCTTCGCCGACGCCTTGGAGAGCGCCTTCGCCCGCAGCTCGTGCTCGCGCTGTCGATCCGCCGCCGGGATCGGAGGCGACATGGGAGGCTTGTTGCCGCGGCGGGAGCCCATCCTCACAACAGTGGCGAACGAGCAGGAAAGAGGTGGGGGAGGGGCAGAATGTAGGAGACGACGGGCAAGGTGCCCGAAGCGCCGAACCTGAGAGTGGGATGCAGGAAACCCTAGAGACAGATCTAGGGTTCCTTTTGGCACCCACAGCCACCTATTAATAGGGGCGGCCGACCGCTCAGCCTCCTCCGCACTGGGCCCGGGCCTAAGCGCAGGCTCACAGCAGGCCACCGGGCCAGGCTGGTCAGGCCCAAGCACGGAGGGACGTCCCTGCACCCCCACAGGCCAAGACGCGGGCTGGATTGCTGATGGGCCCCCCAACCCAATTCCTAGAAGGCTGGGCCACTCCTCCTGACCCAGCGGGGAAACGAGCCCGATCGTCGGCTCCCCGGAAACCCTAGCCAGGACTATATTGGAGGTGCCCTTACGATAGGGAAGCCAACTCCCATTCTGGACTACGACCACTGGCCAAGCAACTGTGGAGAGACCCATGGACATGATGCCCCCCGGTCATGCTGGAAGTTGGCCATCTGATCTGATCTGATCTGCTCTACACACAACACACTCTCCCGCGGTAACGGACGATGCATTGTAGGGGCAGCCAGTAAGTTTACTGTTCAAGCTCAAAGAATATGGAGTTATCTCAGAGTCCACACGCTGCCAACGAACGATTCTCTCAGATTCAGAAGGTATACCTGCATGTTCTTCTGATCTGACTTTCTCACACCATAGATATAAGAGTACTATATAAGACGGTAGTTCAGATCGCGTAACATGTGCAGGTTTCTTATGATTGGATGCAGCACCATTATCCAAATCTGGATCAATTAAGAAACCACTAAAAACACTTGCGACTCGACACGAAGCCCGGCGCTAACCAAGCCTTTCATCACCATCTGAAAAAACAAGGAAGAAACACTGACGACGCAGCAAACGTGTACTTATGATTTTGTAAACAGCACTTGCATGTGCCGAGGAATGCGGTTGAGCAACAGCTCCCAATAATAATTCTTAGTATAAGCAAACATAATCCACCGGTTCAACGCGACGGTCCATTATCACGCGCCACTAACCCGCACAACCCCCTTCCAGAATCATGCAGGGATCGAATGAATGAATGCGGATAATTCAGAGAAGCTGCCTGAAGCAAACTGCAGCAGGTTGGCATCTGCCAAATCAATCTGCAGGTTGGCATCTTCCAAATCAGTCTGAAATCATGCACACGCAGTTGACTGAGACAATTGGTTCGCACAGAGACAGAGCATTCACGACATGGCATGGTGGACTAATAATAAAACCACCAGAGAGGAACTAACAAGAAAACACACAAGGGAGAACACAGAGTCCAGAAACACGCTACTGATATGCGAAATCAAGGTGAATTGGAAGCCATTCGGCGGCTTCTCGTCTTCAAACCATAGTTTTTGTTGGCAAGAGAATGATGATCCAAGCATGTATCTCTAATAGCCTTTTTTTCTTTCGAAACGGTATCTCTAACAGCCTGAAGATAGGTTTATAACTCCCTATCTCCTGGCCTGACAATCAGCAAGCATGGCTGGGACAGCAGGATGGATGTGTTAACTCGTCTCCGTCGAGCGAAATGTCGGTCATGCGATCAGCTCGTCCGGCAACGCCACGAACCTCGCACGCTTCTGAAACATGGAAATGGAGACAAGATTAGACTCCAGAAAAGGCAACAATTGTTACACAGATTTGTCTACGGATCCCGTTACGTATCGACGCTCAAAGTAAAACTTGTGGGTCTGGGTTCAACACAACACCACAACTCCACAAGAGAGTTTAGAAACAAGAAACAAAAACGATGGGCAGCATCAACTTATTTCTTTTTTTTTGTCTCGTTCTACTAACTCTAATTTGTTTTTGTTTCTTTTTTATTATTATTGTGACGGTTACTAACTCCAGTTGTTAAATGATAGTACTGGTGTGTGAAAAGGAAACCCGCACGAAAGTTGTGCTCTGCTTGCTGTGTAGGTTGTTTCCCGCAATGAGCGGAGAAGGGTTTCCCAGGTGTAGTGCGCCACTGAGACAGGGTACATGTTCTCTGCAGACAGCAGTATACAAGAAAGAAAACTCTTCTTGCCGCTCTACTGTACGCGGCATCTCATCTGACATTCGGCAGCTTCGCTAACCTTGCACTAGTGGTTAGTGGCTGCTTTTCTACTGCGGTAACCAACGCACAAACCGAACAAAGCCCAAGAATTCTACTACTCCTTCTGTTCACTTTTATAAGGCTTTGTAGATGTTTCAGACAGTATGCAAAATAATACAATTTCACTTGTGTGAACCGACTTATAAAAGTGAACAGAGGGAGTACTATAATCTAACGTACTCTCTTCATCTGAATAAATTGATGTATCTAGACGCATTTTAGTTTTAGATATATGCGTTTTTATTCATTTATCCAATGAGTATTTCCGGACGGACAGAGTAGTATACTACGCATTGCCGGCCAAGATTTTTGTTTCTTCTTCTATAACACAAATTCTACAGTACTATATACATGTGCTTGACTTTTTGGTTGTGCATCTCAACTCAAGTTGGAGTAGCAAGTAAAAATGCAGATCTTGTTCAGAGTTCTGTGGAACGAATATAATTCATGTAGTATCACGCAGTGCGCACAAGGGGACACGCAGTGATGCAATGCACGTGGAGAATGGATGGGCCTAATTGATTGATTTGAAGGGTAGTAGGAGCAGTAATCAATCAGTAATGGTGGTTACCTCCTCCTTGGCGCGGGGCAGCGAGGCCCACCGCTGCGGCGTCTTGGGCGGCGCGCCGGGCGCCGGCTTGGGGAGCATGAAGCCGGAGCCCCACTCGGGCGTGGCCGCGAACCGCGGGCTGCGCAGGATCCCGGGCGGCCGCTCGGGCGTCACCTTGGCGCCGCAGCCGCCGCCGTCGCCCACCGCGGCGCACAGCTCCATGATCTTGGCCGCCGCCTCCGCCGCGTCCCGGCTCTCCCCCATCAGCTTCTCCACCTGCGCCTTGGGGAGCCGCATCCTGAGCCGCACGGGGGTGCCTGCGCCGCCTCCCGCTCCCGCGAAGAGCGGGGAGGCGGGGGCGGAGGCGGAGGCGACGCCCTGGAAGGAGGAGAGGTCGGAGGTGGAGCGGCGGGCGAGCATGAGCGACTCGAGCCGCTCGCGCGCGCCGACGCGGAGGTTGCCCGACCATGCCCTGCGCGGCGGCCCCGCGGCGGGGCGGCGCGGGAGCGCGACGAGGAAGTAGAGCCGGCCCCGGCGCAGCGGCGCGTCGGGCGCCAGGGGCCGCGCCCGCGCGCCCAGCAGCTTGACCTCCTCCGCCTCCAGCAGCTGGAAGCCCGGGTGGTCGCGCAGCACGTCGGCCGCCGCCGCCGGCGGCTTCACCCGGAAGGACGTCCCGTCCAGCTGCATCACCTTGGCCCCCTTCCGCTTCGCCCCAATGCTGTTCCCCATCGCGCGCGGGCGGACGGCGTTGCTGCGTGCCGGCCGGCGTGTGTTTGATCTTGCTTCTTGTCTCTGCTCGGCTCTCTCGGGACGGGAGGCGCGGGCTGTGCGTCGTGATCTTTTGTTTGTTTTATAAAAGGGAGGAAACTGGAGGAGGAGTGGTGGCGAAAGGTGGAGGGGTCAAAGGTGACGGGGGGCGTATTTTATGGGGATGCCGAGGTGGTGCGCTTCCCTTGTCTTTGTCTCTCTTGCGTTTCCCGCTTTCGGATGCAGATTGCCGGGGAGCACTCCGTTGCCGAGATAGCGTCCGTCTGCATGTGAATAATTATCAGGCGCAAAGTTTCTGGGTAGCACTCACAACAGGAGAGCCAACACGGAAACTCTACCATCATGGCAACTAGAAATACAGTTCTCATCAAAGTGTGTGTGTGTGTGTGTGTGTGTGTGTGCATGCATGTGAAAGCGTTGGGGTGAACGGAATCTGCGCGGGGGAATATCAGAGCCGGGCCGGACTGGCTTCCGTTGTGGTTACTCACGATCGTGGGCTGTCACGAGATCTGCGTGTAGTAACGTGTGGGCTTTAGCTCTTTCGCCAACACTAGATGCCCAACCGTGAACTGTAAAGCGAGCGACGATAAGTGAGGTTCAAGCTAGTCACCGGACTTCCTTTCCGTATCCATGATCGCGTTAATGTGAACGATCAACCGGGCACCGCCGATCCGCTCCGGTTCTAGAACTAGAATTTTAGAATTGGAAATCTATACTGGTTGGGTCGTTGGCTCTGGGAAGAAGCAAGATGCGGTGGTAACTGCCGTAGGTGTGCATAGCCATAGGTCAAGCCATGGATAGATCTCTTAAAGACGCGATAAGAAGATGTCAACTGAATTCCGCGTCGGGGGCTGCATCTCCACCGCTTCTCAAGGGACGACTCCTGTGCTGCGTGTGTCGGTAGGCTGGACAAGACGACTTCCACTGTCAACTCAAATCGATCCCCTCCTTTTGTCCGTTCCCAACCCGCCTACCCACTTTGTTGTGCTACTAATCTTAATCCGGACTGTACACTTGTGGAACCTCCCTCCCTGCATATATACGGCGATCTGCCATTGTACGTGCTTCCATTTATGATGGCATTATTACATTACTACGAGATCTGGCCTGCCTGCTCACTTCTCGCGGTGTACTACGTACGCACAGCTAGCGCCTTCGAATGCATGCCACACTACACTATCTCTGGTTCCGCTCGTGGCCTGGCACGGCGGCCTGCGTACGTGATCGGCGTGATAATCTACGGCTTCCTGTCGCTGCCATGACCGTCGCATGGCGCATCGCGTGCGTCGTCGCGAGCTGACGGACCCCGGCGCTCGTATTTTTTGGTCGCCCCTGACGCACCATGAAAGCGAGCCATCAGCGGCGCGTAGCGGCGTCACGTCCCGTGTCTCCGAGTGCAGTGCTGCTTGACCTGACCCGTATGGTATGTGAGCACATACATCACAGTTTCGATCAGGCTGTGAGTGAAAGGAAAATCGCGTAGGTCCGTGCATGTCATGGTCAGTTCGTCAGTGTCCATGCCTGCGTCACCCTTCTGAGAAAAGAGTCACGATCACCGTAGGGCTTTTCTAACCGGAGTCGCCTTTGTTGCTGTCACGTCGCGTCCAGATGGGTGTAATCGGGACCTCTAACGAATTGGATTGGAACAGATCAGATGATGATGGTGGATAGGAGCACCGTGGTATCCCCTGTTGTCGCTGGAGTTCAAGTCTCACACTGCTCGCATTTTTTTGTATTTATCTCAAACCTTGTGGCGATGTGTGTTTAATAGAAGGAGACATTCTCATCAACTACCAAAACGTGTGTGGTGACTTTGTTTTTTAGAAAAAGAGGATGACCCCCGGCCTCTGCATCTGGGCGATGCATACGACCACTTTATTAATTATTCTCACAAGACCTTACATAGTAATACCACAGTAAGACTAAAGCCATCGTCTAAGCAACAAACTGCCGCTACACCTATCCAGTTGATGAAGGGGCGCAGATAGGCTGGGCCTAATACCAAACAGGCATCGCAGCCAAACCTAACATCTAAGACCTGAGGACCCATCCAGGACGCCTGACAGGCATGGGTCTCGCTGGTCCGACGTGCCCTCAGAGGCCGCCGCCGTCTAAGCAACAAACTGTCGCTACATCTATCCAGTTGATTAAGGGCGCAGATAGTCTGAGCCTAATACCAAACAGACATCGCAGCCAAACCTAACATCCAAGACGTTAGGACCCATTCAGGACGCCTGCCGGGCATGGGTCTCGCTGGTCCGGCGTACCCTCAGAGGCCGCCGCCGTCTAAGCAACAAACTGTCGCTATACCTATCCAGTTGATGAAGGGGCGCAGATAGTCTGGGCCTAATACCAAACAGACATCGCAGCCAAACCTAACATCTAAGACCTGAGGACCCATCCAGGACGCCTGCCGGGCATGGGTCTCGCTGGTCCGGCGTGCCCTCAGAGGCCGCCGCCGTCTAAGCAACAAACTGTCGCTACACCTATCCAGTTGATTAAGGGGCGCAGATAGCCTGAGCCTAATACCAAACAGACATCGTAGCCAAACCTAACATCCAAGACGTGAGGACCCATCCAGGACGCCTGCCGGGCATGGGTCTCGCTGGTCCGGCGTTCCCTCAGAGGCCGCCGCCGTCTAAGCAACAAACTGTCGCTACACCTATCCAGTTGATGAAGGGGCACATATAGCCTGGGCCTAATACCAAACAGACATCGCAGCCAAACCTAACATCTAAGACCTGAGGACCCATCCAGGATGCCTGCCGGGCATGGGTCTCGCTGGTCCGGCGTGCCCTCACAGGCCGCCGCCACCAACTGCCACTGCTCCATCTTCAGAACTGTACTGATGCATCAACCTTGCTCGGTCTAGCTATCATCGACGCCACCACGGCGCCCAACGGCACCTCCTCCCTGCGCGCAAATAGCTGCGCACGTCACGGTCGCCACTGATACACCTCAGCACCATGCTACCAAGTACCACCAGCCGATACAACTTGAAGTCTTTGGAAAATCTGTCGTGCGTAGCACCTGCCGACCAAGCATGACAAAGCGTAGCACCTGTCGGTCAGGCATGACTTTGTTGGGGAATGTAGTAACTTCAAAAAAATTCTTACGCACACGCAAGATCATGGTGATGCATAGCAACGAGAGTGGAGAGTGTGTCCACGTACCCTCGTAGACCGGAAGCGGAAGCATTAGCACAACGCGGTTGATGTAGTCGTACGTCTTCACGATCCGACCGATTAAGTACCGAACGCACGGCACCTCCGAGTTCTGCACACGTTCAACTCGATGACGTCCCTCGAACTCTGATCCAGCCGAGTGTTGAGGGAGAGTTTTGTCAGCACGACGGCGTGGTGACGATGATGATGTTCTACCGACGCAGGGCTTCACCTAAGCACCGCTACGATATGATCGAGGTGGATTATGGTGGAGGGGGGCACCGCACACGGCTAAGAGATCAAGAGATCAATTATTGTGTCTATGGGGTGCCCCCTCCTCCGTATATAAAGTAGTGGAGGAGGAGGAGGAGGGATGGCCCTCTCTATGGCGCGCCCTAGGAGGAGTCCTACTCCCACCGGGAGTAGGATTCCCCCCTTCCAAGTAGTAGGAGTCAAGGAAAGGGGAGAGAGAAGAGAAGGAAGGAGGGGGCGCAGCCCCTCCCCCTAGTCCAATTCGGACTAGGCATTGGGGGGCGCGTAGCCTCTCCTCTCTCTTTCCCCTAAAGCCCAATAAGGCCCATATACTCCCCGGCGAATTCCCGTAACTCTCCCGTACTCTGAAAAATACTCGAATCACTCGGAACCTTTCCGATGTCCGAATATAGTCGTCCAACATATCAATCTTTACGTCTCGACCATTTTGAGACTCCTCGTCATGTCCCCTATCTCATTCGGGGCTCCGAACTAACTTCGGTACATCAAAACACATAAACTCATAATATAACCGTCATCGAATTTTAAGCGTGCGGACCCTACGGGTTCGAGAACAATGTAGACATGACCGAGACACGTCTCCGGTCAATAACCAATAGCTAGCGGAACCTGGATGCTCATATTGGCTCCCACATATTCTACAAAGATCTTTATCGGTCAAACCGCATAACAACATACGTTGTTCCCTTTGTCATCGGTATGTTACTTGCCCGAGATTCGATCGTCGGTATCTCAATACCTAGTTCAATCTCGTTACCGACAACTCTCTTTACTCGTTCCGTAATACATCATCCCGCAACTAACTCATTAGTTGCAATGCTTGCAAGGCTTACAGTGATGTGCATTACCGAGTGGGCCCAAACATACCTCTCCGACAATCAGAGTGACTAATCCTAATCTCGAAATACGCCAACCCAACAAGTACCTTCGGAGACACCTGTAGAGCACCTTTAGAATCACCAAGTTACGTTGTGACGTTTGGTGGCACACAAAGTGTTCCTCCGGTAAACGGGAGTTGCATAATCTCATAGTCATAGGAACATGTATAAGTCATGAAGAAAGCAATAGCAACAAACTAAACGATCAAGTGCTAAGCTAACGGAATGGGTCAAGTCAATCACATCATTCTCCTAATGATGTGATCTCGTTAATCAAATGACAACTCATGTCTATGGTTAGGAAACATAACCATCTTTGATCAACGAGCTAGTCAAGTAGAGGCATACTAGTGACACTCTGTTTGTCTATGTATTCACACATGTATTATGTTTCCGGTTAATACAATTCTAGCATGAATAATAAACATTTATCATGATGTAAGGAAATAAATAATAACTTTATTATTTCCTCTAGGGCATATTTCCTTCAGTCTCCCACTTGCACTAGAGTCAATAATCTAGTTCACATCGCCATGTGATTTAATACCAATAGTTCACATCACCATGTGATTAACACTCATAGTTCACATCGACATGTGACCAACACCCAAAGGTTTTACTAGAGTCAATAATCTAGTTCACATCGCTATGTGATTAACACCCAAAGAGTACTAAGGTGTGATCATGTTTTGCTTGTGAGAGAAGTTTAGTCAACGAGTCTGCCACATTCAGATCCGTAAGTATTTTGCAAATTTCTATGTCAACAATGCTCTGCACGGAGCTACTCTAGCTAATTGCTCCCACTTTCAATATGTATCCAGATTGAGATTTAGAGTCATCTGCATCAGTGTCAAAATTTACATCGACGTAACCCTTTATGACGAACCTTTTTGTCACCTCCATAATCGAGAAACATATCCTTATTCCACTAAGGATAATTTTGACTGATGTCCAGTGATCTACTCCTAGATCACTATTGTACTCCCTTGCCAAAAATAGTGTAGGGTATACAATAGATCTGGTACACAACATGGCATATTTTATAGAACCTATGGCCAAGGCATAGGGAATGACTTTCATTCTCTTTCTATCTTCTGCCATGGTCGGGCTTTGAGTCTTACTCAGTTTTACACCTTGTAACACAGGCAAGAACTCTTTCTTTGACTGTTCCATTTTGAACTACTTCAAAATCTTGTCAAGGTATGTACTCATTGAAAAACTTATCAAGCGTCTTGATCTATCTCTATAGATCTTGATGCTCAATACGTAAGCAGCTTCACCAAGGTCTTTCTTTGAAAAACTCCTTTCAAACACTCCTTTATGCTTTGCAGAATAATTCTACATTATCTCCGATCAACAATATGTCATTCACATATACTTATCAGAAATGTTGTAGTGCTCCCACTCACTTTCTTGTATATACAGGCTTCACCGCAAGTCTGTATAAAACTATATGCTTTGGTCAACTTATCAAAGCGTATATTCCAACTTCGAGATGCTTGCACCAGTCCATATATGGATCGCTGGAGCTTGCATATTTTGTTAGCACCTTTAGGATTGACAAAACCTTCTGGTTGCATCATATACAACTCTTCTTTAATAAATCCTTTAAGGAATGTAGTTTTGTTTATCCATTTGCCAGATTTCATAATATGCGGCAATTGCTAAGATGTTTCGGACAGACTTAAGCATAGATACGAGTGAGAAAATCTCATCGTAGTCAATACCTTGAACTTGTCGAAAACCTTTTGCGATAATTCTAGCTTTGTAGATAGTAACACTACTATCAGCGTCCGTCTTCCTCTTGAAGATCCATTTAATCTCAATGGATTGCCGATCATTGGGCAAGTTAATCAAAGTCCATACTTTGTTCTCATACATGGATCTCATCTCAGATTTCATGGCCTCAAGCCATTTCACGGAATCTGGGCTCATCATCGCTTCCTCATAGTTCGTAGATTCGTCATGGTCAAGTAACATGACCTCCGGAACAGGATTACCGTACCACTCTGGTGCGGATCTCACTCTGGTTTACCTATGAGGTTCGGTAGTAACTTGATCTGAAGTTACATGATCATCATCATTAGCTTCCTCACTAATTGGTGTAGTAGTCACACGAACAGATTTCTGTGATGAACTAATTTCCAATAAGGGAGTAGGTACAGTTACCTCATCAAGTTCTACTTTCCTCCCACTCACTTCTTTCGGGAGAAACTCCTTCTCTAGAAAGGATCAATTCTCACCAATGAATATCTTGCCTTCGCATCTACGATAGAAGGTGTACCCAACATTTTCTTTTGGTTATCCTATGAAGACATCATAGATCGCACCATATCTAATAAAGTACGGTTATGACGTTCAGACACACCATTACACTATGGTGTTCCAGGTGGCGTGAGTAGTGAAACTATTTCACATTGTTTTAACTGAAGGCCAAACTCGTAACTCAAATATTTTACTTGCGATCATTCTTTGAACTTTTCAAATGCTTCAAACTTATGTTTCATTAACTAGATATATCCATATCTGCTTAAATCATCTATGAAGGTGAGAAAATAACAATACCCGCCGCGAGCCTCAATATTCATCGGACCACATACATCAGTATGTATGATTTCCAACAAATCTGTTGCTCGCTCCATTGTTTCGGAGAACGGAGTCTTAGTCATATTGCCCATGAGGCATGGTTCGCAAGCATCAACTGATTCATAATCAAGTGATTCCAAAATCCCATCAGCATGGATTTTCTTCATGCGCTTTACACCAATATGACCTAAACGGCAGCGCCACAAATAAGTTGCACTATCATTATTAACTTTGCATCTTTTGGCTTCAATATTATGAAAATGTGTATCACCACGATCGAGATCCAAAAAACCATTTTCATTGGGTGTATGACCATAGAAGGTTTTTTTCATCTAAACAGAACAACAATAATTCTCTAACTTACATGAATAACCGTATTGCAATAAACATGATCCAATCATATTCATGCTCAATGCAAACACTAAATAACATTTATTTTAGGTTTAACACTAATCCCGAAAGTATAGGGAGTGTGTGATGATGATCATATCAATCTTGGAACCATTTCAAATACACATCGTCACTTCACCCTTAACTAGTCTCTGTTCATTCTGCAACTCCCGTTTCGAGTTACTATTCTTAGCAACTGAACTAGTATCAAATACTGAGGGGTTGCTATAAACACTAGTAAAGTACACATCAATAACATGTATATCAAATATACATATGTTCACTTTGCCATCCTTCTTATCCGCCAATTACTTGGGGTAGTTCCGCTTCCAGTGACCAGTTGATAACCCACAAGTATAGGGGATCACAACAGTTTTCGAGGGTAAAGTATTCAACCCAAATTTATTGATTCGACACAAGGGGAGCCAAAGAATACTCTCAAGTATTAGCAGCTGAGTTGTCAATTCAACCACACCTGGAAACTTAATATCTGCAGCAAAGTATTTAGTAGCAAAGTAATATGATAGTAGTGCTAACGGTAGCAAAAGGTAACAGTAGTAGAAGTGATGTTTTTGGTATTTTGTAGTGATGATAGCAATAGCAACGGGAAAGTAAATAAGCGAAGAACAATATATGGAAAGCTCGTAGGCAATGGATCGGTGATGGAGAATTATGCCGGATGCGGTTCATCATGTAACAGTCATAACCTAGGATGACACAGAGCTAGTTCCAGTTTATTGATATAATGTAGGCATGTATTCCGAATATAGTCATACGTGCTTATGGAAAAGAACTTGCATGACATCATTTTTCCTACCCTCCCGTGGCAGCGGGGTCCTTACGGAAACTAAGGGATATTAAGGCCTCCTTTTAATAGAGTACCGGAACAAAGCATTAACACATAGTGAATACATGAACTCCTCAAACTACGGTCATCACCGGTAAGTATCCCGATTATTGCCATTCGGGGTTAACGGATCATAACACATAATAGGTGACTATAGACTTGCAAGATGGGATCAAGAACACTCATATATTGATGAAAACATAATAGGTTCAGATCTGAAATCATGGCACTCGGGCCCTAGTGACAAGCATTAAGCATAACAAAGTCATAGCAACATCAATCTCAGAACATAGTGGATACTAGGAATCAAACCCTAACAAAACTAACTCGATTACATGATAGATCCCATCCAACCCATCACTGTCCAGCAAGCCTACGATGGAATTACTCATGCACGGCGGTGAGCATCATGAAATTGGTGATGGAGGATGGTTGGTGATGACGATGGCGATGGATTCCCCTCTCCGGAGCCCCGAACGGACTCCAGATCAGCCCTCCCAAGAGGTTTTAGGGCTTGGCGGCGGCTCTGTATCATAAAACGTGATGAATTCTTCTCTCTGATTTTTCTCTCCCTGAAACACAATATATAGAGTTGGAGTTGGAGTCGGAGAGGCAACAGGGGGCCCATGAGGTAGGGGGGCGCGCCCCCCACCCTCGTGGAGAGGTGGTGGGCCCCCTGGACTTCATATTTTGCAGGTATTTTTTATATTTTCCAAAAAGTTGCTCCGTGAAGTTTCAGGTCATTCCGAGAACGTTTGTTTCTGCACATAAATAACACCATGGTAATTCTGCTGAAAATAGCGTCAGTCCGGGTTAGTTCCATTCAAATCATGCAAGTTAGAGTCCAAAACAGGGGCAAAAGTGTTTGGAAAAGTAGATACATTGGATACGTATCAACTCCCCCAAGCTTAAACCTTTGCTTGTCCTCAAGCAATTCAGTTGACAAACTGAAAGAGATAAACTGAAAGAGATAAAGAAAAACTTTTACAAACTCTGTTTGCTCTTGTTGTTGTAAATATGTAAAGCCAGCATTCAAGTTTTCAGCAAAGATTATAACTAACCACATTCGCAATAACGCTTAGGTCTCAAGTTTACTCATATCAATGGCATAATCAACTAGCGAGCAATAATAATAAATCTCAGATGACAACACTTTCTCAAAACAATCATAATATGATATTACAAGATGGTATCTCGCTAGCCCTTTCTGAGACCGCAAAACATAAATGCAGAGCACCTTTAAAGACCAAGGACTGACTAGACATTGTAATTCATGGTAAAAGAGATCCAGTCAAGTCATACTCAATGTAAACTAACAGTAATGAATGCAAATGATAGTGGTGCTCTCCAACTGGTGCTTTTTAATAAGAGGATGATGACTCAGCATAAAAGTAAATAGATAGGCCCTTCGCAGAGGGAAGCAGGGATTTGTAGAGGTGCCAGAGCTCGGTTTTGAAATAGAGGTGAATAATATTTTGAGCGGTATACTTTCATTGTCAACATAACAACCAAGAGATGGCGATATCTCCCATGCTACACACATTATAGGCGGTTCCCAAACAGAATTGTAAAGTTTATACTCCCCCTTCCACCAACAAGTATCAATCCATGGCTTGCTCGAAACAACGAGCGCCTCCAACTAACAACAATCCTGGGGGAGTTTTGTTTGCAATTATTTTGATTTAGTTTGCATAAAGCATGGGACTGGGCGTCCCGTTGACCAGCCATTTATCTCGTGAGTGAGGAGCGGAGTCCACTCCTCTTGAGAATAACCCGCCTAACATGGAAGATGCAGACAGCCCTAGTTGATACATGAGCTATTCGAGCATATAAAACATGATATTTATTCGAAGGTTTAGAGTTTGGCACATACAAAATTACTTGGAACGGCAGGTAGATACCATATATAGGTAGGTATAGTGGACTCATGTGGAATAACTTTGGGGTTTAAGGAGTTTGGATGCACAAGCAGTATTCCCGCTTGGTACGGGTGAAGGCTAGCAAAAGATTGGGAAGCGACCAGCTAGAGAGCGACAACAGTCATGAACATGCATTAAAATTAATCAACACCGAATGCAAGCATGAGTAGGATATAATCCACCATGAACATAAATATCGTGAAGGCTATGTTGATTTTGTTTCAACTACATGCGTGAACATGCGCCAAGTCAAGTCACTTAAATCATTCAGAGGAGGATACCACCCTATCATACCACATCATAACCATCTCAATAGCATGTTGGCACGCAAGGTAAACCATTATAACTCATAGCTAATCAAGCATGGCACAAGAAACTATAATCTCTAGTTGTCATTGCAAACATGTTCATTCATAATAGGCTGAATCAGGAATGATGAACTAATCATATTTACAAAAACAAAAGAGGTCGAGTTCATACCAGCTTTTCTCATCTCAGTCAGTCCATCATATATCGTCATAATTGCCTTTCACTTGCACGACCGAACGATGTGAATAATAATAATAGTGCACGTGCGTTGGACTAAGCTGGAATCTGCAAGGATTCAATAAACAGGAGAAGACAGGGCAATATTGGCTCTTTTGTCAGATCAACAATAATGCATATAAGAGCCACTTCAACAATTTAATTATGGTCTTCTCCTATCGACCCCCGAAGAAAAGGAAAGAAATAAAACTATTTACACGGGAAAGCTTCCAATAAGCAAAAGAAGAACAGGAAATATTTTTGGGTTTTCTTTTTAATTACTACTACAAGCATGGAAAGTAAACTAACTAAAAGCTACAACTATTTTTTTTGGTTTTTCTTAAGGTTTATTAAACACATAAGAATAAAGCATAAAAAGGCAATAAACTAGCATGGATGATACAATGAAAAAGTATGAGCACCGACATCTAGCAATGAGTGTGTGAACATAAATGTAATGTCGGTGGGAAATATGTACTCCCCCAAGCTTAGGCTTTTGGCCTAAGTTGCTCTATGGCCACGGCTGGCCTGGCGGATATCCATAATAGTAGTTGGGCTTGTACTGCGATGCAGCGGCTATCGCCTGCTGAGCTGCAGCATGGCGACGAGCGGCCTCCGCTCTCCTCTCGTACTCATCTGCCTCCTCTCTGGTAATAGTATATCTTCCTTTTGCCTGATGATCAAAGAAGGCAGGAGCAGGGAGAGTAATATGGACAGCACGACGTCTGTCAAAGATTAGTCGATACTGGAGAGGTGATTCATTCCTCTCGACAAACTGGTGGTGAACCATAGCATTAAAGTCTAGGTAAGCAGGAGGTAACTCAATATCATCTTCGCGTATGGCTATACCAAGAAAATTAGCTATGCGGGTTGCATAAATTCCTCCAAAGAAATCTCCATTAAATCTATTAAGATGCAACCTACATGCAATAATGGCTCCCAAATTATAAGATTTCTCTCCTAACACAACACTCCTAAGAATACTGAGGTCAGGGACACACATGTGACATGCCTCATCTTTACCATTAATGCATCTACCTATGAAGAGAGCAAAATAATGTATAGCAGGAAAGTGAATGCTCCTGTGATGCCCCCGATTCAATCGCACACTAATCATACACGCAAACGTGTATGATTAAGATCAGGGACTCACGGGAAGATATCACAACACAACTCTACAAATAAAAATAAGCCATACAAGCATCATATTACAAGCCAGGGGCCTCGAGGGCTCGAATATAAGAGCTCGATCATAGACGAGTCAGCGGAAGCAACAATATCGGAGTACATACATAAGTTAAACAAGTTTGCCTTAAGAAGGCCAGCACAAACTGGGATACAGATCGAAAGAGGCGCAGGCCTCCTGCCAGGGATCCTCCTAAACTACTCCTGGTCGTCGTCAGCGGGCTGCACGTAGTAGTAGGCACCTCCCGAGTAGTAGTAGTCATCATCGACGGTGGCGTCTGGCTCCTGGGCTCCAACGTCTGGTCGCAGCAATCGAGTATAGAAAGGGGGAAAAGGGGGAGCAAAGCAACCATGGGTACTCATCCAAAGTACTCGCAAGCAAGGAGCTACACTACAAATGTATGCATTGGTATCAAAGCGGAATAAGGGTATCATATGTGGACTGAACTGCAGAATGCCAAAATAAGAGGGGAATAGCTAGTCCTTTCGAAGACTATGCTTCTGGTAACCTCCATCTTGCAGCAGGAGAAGAGAGTAGGTGGTAAGTTCACCAAGTAACATCGCATAGCATAATCCTAACCGATGATCCTCCCCTCGTCGCCCTGTGAGAGAACGACCACCGGTTGTACCTGGCACTTGGAAGGGTGTGTTTTATTAAGTATCCGGTTCTAGTTGTCATAAGGTCAAGGTACAACTCCAAGTCATCCTGTTACCGAAGATCACGGCTATTCGAATAGATTAACTTTCCTGCAGGGGTGCACCACATAACCTAACATGCTCGATCCCATTAGGCCGGACACACTTTTATGGGTCATGTCCGGCCTCGGAAGATCAACATGTCGCAGCCCTACCTAGGCACAACAGAGAGGTCAGCACGCCGGTCTAAATCCTATGGCACACGGGTCTGGGCCCATCACCCATTGCACACCTGCACGTTGCGAACGCGGCTGGAAGCAGACCTAGCCTAGCAGGTGTTCCAGTCCAATCCGGCGCGCGCCGCTCAGTCGCTGAGGTCACGAAGGCTTCGGCTGATACCACGACGTCGAGTGCCCATAACTGTCCCCGCGTAGATGGTTAGTGCGCATAAGCCAGTGGCCAGACTCGGATCAAATACCAAGATCTCGTTAAACGTGTTAAGTATCCGCGAACGCCGACCAGGGCCAGGCCCACCTCTCTCCCAGGTGGTCTCAACCTGCCCTGTCGCTCCGCCACAAAGTAACAGTCGGGGGCCGTCGGGAACCCAGGCCCACCTCTACCGGGATGGAGCCACCTGCCCCTTCACCCCCAACTTCGAACAGTACCACAGGTAATGTAACAGTGTAAAGTATATAGTATATGCCTGTGATCACCTCCCGAAGTGATCACGGCCCAGTAGTATAGCATGGCAGACGGACAAGAGTGTAGGGCCACTGATGGAACACTAGCATCATATACTAAGCATGTAGGATTGCAGGTAAGGTATCAACAGTGGTAGCAACAATGACAGGCTATGCATCAGAATAGGATTAACGGAAAGCAGTAACATGCTACACTACTCTAATGCAAGCAGTAGAGAGAAGAGTAGGCGATATCTGATGATCAGGGTAGTCGTACTGGGTAGCAGCGACGTCGGTCTCGGTGTCTAGCGAGGGAAGAGGGGGAAGAAACAATAAATATAATGCAAACAAATGCATGACGATGCATGACAAGACAAACCGTGATGCTAGGTGTGCCCTAACGCGGTATGAGGTGATACCGGTGAAGGGGGGAAACGTCCGGGAAAATATCCTCGGTGTTTCGCGTTTTCGGACAGATGAATCGGAGGGGAAAAGTTGCGTGTTCGCTATGCTAGGGATGCGTGGCAGACGAACGGGCTGCGTATTCGGATTCGTCTCGTCGTTCTAAGCTACTTTCATGTATAAAGTTTTTCCATCCGAGCTACGGTTTATTTTATATTAATTTTTAAAGTTTACATCATTTTCTGGAATTCATTTAATTAATTTAAATCAAAATTATCCGGAATAGTGCTTGTTGACGTCCGCATGATATCCGCGTGACGTCAGCAGTCAACAGAGGTGTTGACTGAGTCGCTGACGTGTGGGTCCCGCATGTCATAGGTACAATAACCTAATTAACCTATTAATGAGTTTAATTGGTTAATTAGGTACCTAATGTTTAATTAGTTTAATTAAACATGATTAATCAAGTTAATTAATTTAGTTAATTAATTAACATTTTTATTTACTTATAATTTATTTATTTATTTTTAATTTCTTTTTTTCGTTCTAGGGTGGGGCCCTTGTGTCATTGGCCCATAGGTCAACCGGGGCGGTTGCGGGGCGGTGTGACGCTGCGGGCGCCCGAACCCGGCAAGGCGCCGGAGCAGGTGAAGGCCGGTGGCCTGAGGCCGGTGGTGAGGGGTGAAGCGAGGGGGGTGGCGCGGCCAGTGAGGTGTCGGGCCGGCGGCAGTGAAGCGGCAACGGCAGCGCGCGGGGGCGCGGAAGGCAAGCGGGCGATGCGAGTGCGGGCGCGAGGCGACGATTGCGGGGCCGGTGGCGAGTGGACGAGACGCAGGGGGCGCGAGCGCTCGCGCACGACAAAGGCCGGCGGAGGCGAGTGGCCGTCGGTGGTGGGAGCAGAGGACGACACAGGCACGTCGGGAAGGGGGCAGCGCGCGGTGGCGCGGCGGAGTGCGTGCAGTGCCGTGGCGGGTTACGAGCTCCAGCGAGCTCGGGCGGCAGCGAGGAAGAGAGGAGGAGAGGTAGGGCCTCACTTGCGGTGCAGGGAAGCGGCAGCGTGCTCGAGGAGGAGGACAAGGACGGGGCGTCCGACGAGGTGGCCGTGAGGCACCGGTGTTGGGGAAGTTCGTCGCCGACGCGCAGCTTGTCTGCGGCAGCAAGGTCGCCAGGCGACGCTGGGCAGCAGCTACGATGGAAGGCGGTGGTCAGCGCCGGCGCGGGAGAGGTGGGGTCGGTGGCTCGGTGCCCCCGATCCCGATTTGGATCGTGGAGGGGGGCAGAGGGAGGAGTGGGACGTGGGAGGAGTGGGGGGTGCGGGGCGACGGGAGAGGGGCGCCGTCCAGATCCGGGAGTGAGAGGGGATCGGGGGGAGTGGGTCGCTGCGACTAGGGTTTGAACCCCGGGGGGGCCTTATGGGTGGGCGGCTGGGCCGGTGGCCGGTCGGCGCAGTGGACAGCTGGGCCTGGCCCAGTTTGGGCGGGGGGTGTGGGTTGTTTTATTTTATTTTTGTTTTGTCTTTATTTATTCTTTTAACTTCGGGTTTAAATGTTTAAATATCAAAACAATTGTATCAAACTATAAAACCCACACCTAAATTAGTAAGGTAGCATAACTCACTATAATAAAATGTTCACACATTATTTTAACTAGCTTACAATTACCTATACACATAAAAGCATTTATTAAGTATTTCCAAATATTGTTTTAATTATTTTAGTGCACATAAATATTTTATAAAAGTGTGGTTTCATCACCTACCACTACTTATGGATTAATCGACACACTCCGAGCATTTTAGTTTTAATGTTTGAAAACTTCATCGTTTGGTTTGATTTCGAATTTTGAATTCGATCGGGTTTGAATTAACGTGAGATTAACAATAGTGACCTCGGTGACGTGGCATCATTAGTAGAGGTTACTGTAGCATGATTACCCGGGCGTCACAGCTCCCTATGGTGGCTTGTGTTATATCTCTAGATTCTCCCATGGTTATACTAGCAAGAAAATCTCTAAATTCAGATTTGCGAGGATCCCTTATACTACCCCATTGTGAAAGTTTGCAAGCAGTGGCAAAGTCCTCTAAGTCCATAGTATAAGAATTTTCATAAAGATCAAACAGGACAGTTGGGGAATTACGTGAAGTTGAAAATTCAAACCTCCTCACAAAGGTACTGGTGAGGTTATGATACTGACTGCACTTCTCTTCCTCGAAGCTCACAAGATCGGCGTTACGTAAATATGTGTTGAATTCTTCCTTAATTCCTGCTCGATCCATAAAATTTTCAGAAGGCCACTCACAAGGACGCACTGGAGCGTCTCTTGGTGGCTCTTCATCAGCATCACGCATTGCAAGCCTGGGTCCTTGCTTCCTTGAGGAACCACCTTGGAACATTTTCCTAAGCAATTTTCTTCCTCTGAAAAATTCTGAAATTTTTTGGTAACTTCAAAATAAAAGTAAACCAAACTCAATAATATTGATAGCAATTACTCCTACAAGTTCCTAGGGCCTATATCATGCATCAAAACTACTTTTGACCATATAAATTTGACATGCAAGCTCAAGAACAGGGTCACCTAAGCAGCAAAAATTTGCAATGAATAAAGCACTAGAACAAAAACTAATTGGACCAATGGAGGAGTCACATACCAAGGAACAATCTCCCCAAGAAGTTTTGTGAGAGGTGCTTTGAGCAAGGAGATCGAAAATGGCAGCAAAACGAGCTTGGACTCGGGTTTGAGCTGGATATTCGTGTTTGGGGGAGGAAGGAGTGTGTAGGTGAAAGGAAAAGTGGAGGAGGGCCACCATGGGCCCACGAGGCAGGGGGCGCGCCCTCCACCCTCGTGGGCAGGTGGTTGACCCCCCTGCTGTGTTCTCAGTGCCAAATATTCTCAAATATTCTAGAAAAAAATCATATTTAAATTTCAGGGCATTTGGAGAACTTTTATTTTCGTGGTATTTTTATATTGCACGGATAATCAGATAATAGATAGAAAAATATTTATTTTTATTCTATTTAATATGAATAACAGAAAATAAAAGTGGGGTACAGAAGGTTGTGCCTTCTAGTTTCATCCATCTCATGATCATCAAAAGGAATCCACTAACAAGGTTGATCTAGTCTTGTTAACGAACTCATTCCGAATAACATGGAACCGGAGAAATTTCGAATAACACTATGTTACCTCAACGGGGATATGCACATCCACAATAATAAGAATATCATATTTCTTCTTGATAGTAGGAAGAGGAAATTCAAAACCTCCAAATATAATCGATGGAATTTTTCCAATAGAGAGAATTTACCTTTACTACCTGTGTCGGGTTATCAAGACCATGAGTTTCTTCAATAGGTAATGGATTAGGATCATATGTTTCTTCAACAGGCGGAAAATTAAGACCATGTATTTCTTCAATAGGAGGTAAATTCTTAACATCTTCAGCTTTAATACCCTTTTCTTTCATAGATTTCTTTGCCTCTTGCATATCTTCAGGACTGAGAAATAGAATACCCCTCTTCTTCGGAGTTGGTTTAGGAATAGGCTTAGCAATTGGCTCCGGAGGGTTCCAATTATTTTCATTTGTCAACCTATTATTCAATAGAGTTTCAGCTTCATCCGGTGTTCTTTCCCTGAAAACAGAACCAGCACAACTATCCAGGTAATCTCTGGAGGCATCGGTTAGTCCATTATAAAAGATATCAAGTATTTCATTTTTCTTAAGAGGATGATCAGGCAAAGCATTAACTAATTGGAGAAGCCTCCCCCAAGCTTGTGGGAGACTCTCTTCTTCAATTTGCACAAAATTATATATATCCCTTAAAGCAGCTTGTTTCTTATGAGCCGGAAAATATTTAGCAGAGAAGTAATAAATCATATCCTGGGGATTACGCACACAACCAGGATCAAGAGAATTAAACCATATCTTAGTATCACCCTTTAATGAGAACGGAAATATTTTATGGATATAAAAGTAGCGAGTTCTCTCATCTTTAGTAAACAGGGTAGCTATATCATTTAATTTAGTAAGATGTGCCACAGCAGTTTCAGATTCATAGCCATGAAAAGGATCATATTCAACCAAAGTAATTATATCAGGATCAACAGAGAATTCATAATCCTTATCGGTAACACAGATAGGTGAAGTAGCAAAAGCAGGGTCAGGTTTCATTCTAGCATTTAGAGATTGCTTATTCCATTTAGCTAATAACCTCTTAAGTTCATTTCTATCTTTGCAAGCTAAAATACCTAAAGAAGCTTCTTGATCAAAGACATAACCCTCAGGAATAACAAGTGATTCTTCATCATCACTTTCATCAGTATTATTAGATTCAATATTTTCAATCTCTCTAGCCCTAGCAAGTTGTTCATCAAGAAATTTACCAAGTGGCACAGTAGTATCAAGCATAGAAGTAGTTTCATCATAAGTATCATGCATAGCAGAAGTGGCATCATCAATAACATGCGACATATCAGAATGAATAGCAGAAGCAGGTGTAGGTGTCGCAAGCTTACTCAAAACAGAAGGTGAATCAAAGAGCTAGATGGCAGTTCCTTACCTCCCCTCGTAGTTGAGGGATAGATCTTGGTTCTTGGATCTTTCAAGTTCTTTATAATGATAAGCAGTTATAAATCCCAAGTGACTCAAAGAATAGAGCTATGCTCCCCGGCAACGGCGTCAGAAAATAGTCTTGATAACCCACAAGTATAGGGGATCGCAACAGTTTTCGAGGGTAAAGTATTCAACCCAAATTTATTGATTGGACACAAGGGGAGCCAAAGAATACTCTCAAGTATTAGCAGCTGAGTTGTCAATTCAACCACACCTGGAAACTTAATATCTGCAGCAAAGTATTTAGTAGCAAAGTAATATGATAGTAGTGGTAACGGTAGCAAAAGGTAGCAGTAGTAGAAGTGATGTTTTTGGTATTTTGTAGTGATGATAGCAATAGCTATGGGAAAGTAAATAAGCGAAGAACAATATATGGAAAGATCGTAGGCAATGGATCGGTGATGGAGAATTATGCCGGATGCGGTTCATCATGTAACGGTCATAACCTAGGGTGACACAGAGCTAGCTCTAGTTCATTGATATAATGTAGGCACGTATTCCGAATATAGTCATACGTGCTTATGGAAAAGAACTTGCATGACATCTTTTTTCCTACCCTCCCGTGGCAGCGGGGTCCTTACGGAAACTAAGGGATATTAAGGCCTCCTTTTAATAGAGTACCGGAACAAAGCATTAACACATAGTGAATACATGAACTCCTCAAACTACGGTCATCACCAGTAAGTATCCCGATTATTGTCACTTCGGGGTTAACGGATCATAACACATAATAGGTGACTATAGACTCACAAGATAGGATCAAGAACACTCATATATTGATGAAAACATAATAGGTTCAGATCTGAAATCATGGCACTCGGGCCCTAGTGACAAGCATTAAGCATAGCAAAGTCATAGCAACATCAATCTCAGAACATAGTGGATACTAGGGATCAAACCCTAACAAAACTAACTCGATTACATGATAGATCCCATCCACCCCATCACCGTCCAGCAAGCCTACGATGGAATTGCTCACGCACGGCGGTGAGCATCATGAAATTGGTGATGGAGGATAGTTGATGATGACGATGGCGACGGATTCCCCTCTCCAGAGCCTCAAACGGACTCCAGATCAGCCCTCCCAAGAGGTTTTAGGGCTTGGCGGCGGCTCCGTATCGTAAAACGCGATGAATTCTTATCTCTGGTTTTTTCTCCCCGAAACACAATATATAGAGTTGGAGTTGGAGTCAGAGAGGCAACAGGGGGCCCAGGAGGTAGGGAGGCGCGCCCTAGGGGGGCAGGCGTGCCCCCACCCTTGTGGAGAGGTGGTAGGCCCCTTGGCCTTCATCTTTTGCAGGTATTTTTTATATTTTCCAAAAAGTTGCTCCGTGAAGTTTCAGGTCATTCCGAGAATGTTTGTTTCTGCACATAAATAACACCATGGTAATTCTGCTGAAAACAGCGTCAGTCCAGGTTAGTTCCATTCAAATCATGCAAGTTAGAGTCCAAAACAAAGGCACAAGTGTTTGGAAAAGTAGATACGTTGGAGACGTATCACCAGTCCTATTGCAGTAGAAGCACTCAGTTTCAGGCTTAGGTCTAGACTTGTTTTTTTCACTTGAGCAGCAACTTGCTTGCCTTTCTTCTTGAAGTTCCCCTTTCTTCCCTTTGCCCCTTTAATTGAAACTAGTGGTTTTTTTTACCATCAACACTTGATGCTTTTCTTGATTTCTACCTTCATCTATTTCAGCATCACGAAGAGCTTGGGAATTGTTTCCGTTATCCCTTGCATATTATAATTCATCACGAAGTTCTACTAACTTGGTGGTGGTGACTAGAGAATTCTGTCAATCACTATTTTATCTGGAAGATTAACTCCCACTTGATTCAAGCGATTGTAGTACCCAGACAATCTGAGCACATGCTCACTGCTTGAGCTATTCTCCTCCATCTTTTAGCTATAGAACTTGTTGGAGACTTCATATCTCTCAACTCGGGTATTTGCTTGAAATATTTACTTCAACTCTTGGAACATCTCATATGGTCCATGACGTTCAAAACGTCTTTGAAGTCCTGATTCTAAGCCGTTTAAGCATGGTGCACTAAACTATCAAGTAGTCATCATATTGAGCCAGCCAAACGTTCATAACATCTGCATCTGCTCCTGCAATAGGTTTGTCACCTAGCGGTGCATCAAGGACATAATTCTTCTGTGCAGCAATGAGGATAAACCTCAGATCACGGATCCAATCTGCATCATTGCTACTAACATCTTTCAACTTAGTTTTCTCTAGGAACATATCAAAAATAAAACAGGGGAGCTAAACGCGAGCTATTGATCTACAACATAGATATGCTAATACTACCAGGACTAAGTTCATGATAAATTTAAGTTCAATTAATCATATTACTTAAGAACTCCCACTTAGATAGACATCCCTCTAATCCTCTAAGTGATCACGTGATCCATATTAAATAAACCATGTCCGATCATCACGTGAGATGGAGTAGTTTCAATGGTGAACATCACTATGTTGATCATATCTACTATATGATTCACGCTCGACCTTTCGGTCTCAGTGTACCAAGGCCATATCTGTTATATGCTAGGCTCGTTAAGTTTAACCTGAGTATTCCGCGTGTGCAACTGTTTTGCACCCGTTGAAGAATTTTCGCAATGGTGCATACTTAGGGAGAACACTTGTACCTTGATAATTAGTGAGAGATCATCTTATAAAGCTACCGTTGAACTAAGCAAAATAAGATGTATCAAAGATAAACATGACATGCAATCAAAATATGTGACATGATATGGCCATCATCATCTTGTGCCTTTGATCTCCATCTCCAAAGCTTCGTCATGATTTCCATCGTCACCGGCATGACACCATGATCTCCATCATCTTGATCTATATCAATGTGTCGTCACATGGTCGTCTCGCCAACTATTGCTCTTGCAACTATTGCTATCGCATAACGATAAAGTAAAGCAATTATCTAGTGCTTGCATCTTATGAAATAAAGAGACAACCATAAGGCTTCTGCCAGTTGCCGATAACTTCAACAAAACATGATCATCTTATAAAACAACTTATATCTCATCACGTCTTGACCATATCACATCACAACATGCCCTGCAAAAACAAGTTAGACGTCCTCTACTTTGTTGTTGCAAGTTTTATGTGGCTGCTACGGGTTGAGCAAGAACCGTTCTTACCTACGCATCAAAACCACAACGATAGTTTGTCAATTTAGTGCTGTTTTAACCTTCTCAAGGACCGGGCGTAGCCACACTCGGTTCAACTAAATTTGGAGAAACTGACACCCGCTAGTCACCTGTGTGCATAGCACGGCGGTAAAACCAGTCTCGCGTAAGCGTACGCGTAATGTCGGTCCGGGCCGCTTCATCCAACAATACCGTCGAACCAAAGTGTGACATGCTGGTAAGAAGTATGACTTATATCGCCCACAACTCACTTGTGTTCTACTCATGCATATTAAATCAACGCATAAAACCTGGCTCGGATGCCACTATTGGGGAATGTAGTAATTTCAAAAATTCCTACGCATACGCAAGATCATGGTGATGCATAGCAACGAGAAGGGAGAGTATGTCCATGTACCCTCGTAGATCGTAAGCGGAAGCGTTAGCACAACGCGGTTGATGTAGTCGTACGTCTTCACGATCCGAACGATCAGGTATCGAACGTACGGCACCTCCGAGTTCTGCACATGTTCAACTCGATGACGTCTCTTGAACTCTGATCCAGCCGAGTGTTGAGGGAGAGTTTCGTCAGCACGACGGCGTGGTGACGATGATGATGTTCTACCGACGCAGGGCTTCGCCTAAGCACCGCTACGATATGATCGAGGTGGATTGTGGTGGAGGGGGGCACCGCACACGGCTAAGAGATCAAGAGATCAATTGTTGTGTCTATGGGGTGCCCCCCTCCTTCGTATATAAAGGAGTGGAGGAGGGGGAGGGCCGGCCCTCTCTATGGCGCGCCTTAGGAGGAGTCCTACTCCCACCGGGAGTAGGATTCCCTCCCTTCCAAGTAGTAGGAGTAGGAGTCAAGGAAAGGGGAGAGAGAAGAGAAGGAAGGAGGGGGCGCAGCCCCTCCCCCTAGTCCAATTCAGACTAGGCACGAAGGCCCATATACTCCCCGGTGAATTCCCGTAACTCTCCCATACTCCGAAAAATACCCGAATCACTCGGAACCTTTCCGATGTCCGAATATAGTCGTCCAATATATCGATCTTTACGTCTCTACCATTTCGAGACTTCTCGTCATGTCCCCGATCTCATTCGGGACTCTGAACTAACTTCGGTACATCAAAACACATAAACTCATAATATAACCGTCATCGAACTTTAAGCGTGCGGACCCTACGGGTTCGAGAACAATGTAGACATGACTGAGACACGTCTCTAGTCAATAACTAATAGCTAGCGGAACCTGGATGCTCATATTGGCTCCCACATAATCTACGAAGATCTTTATCGGTCAAACCGCATAACAACATACGTTGTTCCCTTTGTCATCGGTATGTTACTTGCCCGAGATTCGATCGTCGGTATCTCAATACCTAGTTCAATCTCGTTATCGACAACTCTCTTTACTCGTTCCGTAATACATCATCCCGCAACTAACTCATTAGTTGCAATGCTTGCAAGGCTTATAGTGATGTGCATTACCGAGTGGGCCCAGAGATACCTCTCCGACAATCGGAGTGACTAATCCTAATGTCGAAATACGCCAACCCAACAAGTACCTTCGGAGACACCTGTAGAGCACCTTTATAATCACCCAGTTACGTTGTGACGTTTGGTGGCACACAAAGTGTTCCTCCGATAAACGGGAGTTGCATAATCTCATAGTCATAGGAACATGTATAAGTCATGAAGAAAGCAATAGCAACAAACTAAACGATCAAGTGCTAAGCGAATGGAATGGGTCAAGTCAATCACATCATTCTCCTAATGATGTGATCCCGTTAATCAAATGACAACTCATGTCTATGGTTCGGAAACATAACCATCTTTGATCAACGAGCTAGTCAAGTAGAGGCATACTAGTGACACTTTGTTTGTCTATGTATTCACACATGTATTATATTTCCAGTTAATACAATTCTAGCATGAATAATAAACAGTTATCATGATATAAGGAAATAAATAATAACTTTATTATTGCCTCTAGGGCATATTTCCTTCAGACTTAACATCTCCATAGAAGCTCCGTGCAAGACGAAGCCGCTCCACCTCCTGCTTCTGACTTCTAGCGCTACTCCAGAAACGATGCTCCCAAGAGAGAAACGACACCGCAGTGCCGCCATCGTCCGATCTGGAACACCAGATCCTAGGATTTCCCCCAAAGCAGCACGAGTGGGTCAACAGTAGTTACACGACGATGCCTCTATCAAGGTAACGACGTAGAACACCGCCATCAGCTGCCAATGGCTCGGATTTCACCGGCAACCATGTCTCCCCAACTCGCAGCCAGGACTAGATGATGGATCTCGAGATCCGATCACCCAGCCTCTGGCCGGCCATCTTTGACGAAGAAGATGACCACCACCATTGGCCAGCGAGACGACGCGAGATGAAGTAGGGCGCTGCCAGCGTGCATCCTGGCCAGCACCACCGGCGCTCGGCCCGTCCCGGACCACGCCTCATGGCCGAGGGCAACGGCAAGCGCTGCCACCCGCGCACCAGAAGCCCAGATCCGGCCCACCTGCGCACCGCCACGTGGCCACCACAAGGCGTCATTTAGGGGCAGCCCCGCCACCGTGAGGGATGTCGCCCCACGGGCAGCGGGCGCCAGCCACCGGCGGAACACCGCCGCGAGATCGCCACCGGCCGTCGCGAGATCTACGCGAGAACGACGAGGACACCCCGCCACCACCTTCCCTGGGGACCACGCGGGCTTCGTCGGTGTCCCCTCTGGTGGCGGCGAAGCGGGGGAGGAGCGGGGAGGGGCGGCTGGCGGCGCTGTTAGGGTTTCCCCTGTGCGCCAGAGGCGACGCGCGGGGGACGTGACGCAAAACTTGCATCAAAAAAAATTTACAGCTACCCCAACGTGTGATGACTTTGGTAATCTCAAGATGATGTGCCGTCTCATTCTGTCGGAGATACTCATAGGGGTAGCGTGTGTGTGCGTGCATGCGTTTATAGGGATGTGTGTATGTGCATATTTATGAGCTTGTGCGAATGTACTATGTTTAAAATAAGGAAGAAATGATGACAATGTGAGATTTATACCAACTTTCGGTGCTGCCAAAATCTCTCGTCTTTGACAGGGGGCTGAGGAGACCTAGGAGCTTTCCAATCACAGAGGGGCCAAGACACCTAGGAGCTTCAAATTTGAGAACTTTTGGGCATCAATGCCCGGGTTCAACAAGGTGGTGCAAAAGGCTTGGAACGAACTCGTCCATCATACGGAGCCCGACTAAAGTCTTGTTTAATAGGCTCAAGAAGGCTTCGTCTCACTGAATGGAGTAGGGGCATCTTCTTTAAGGTGAAGACCCACCTTCATGTCGCCCTTCTTGTGATTCTTCGTCTCGCTGTTACATAGGAAGACCGACAACTTTCCGCTGAGGAGCAAGATCTCCGGGCGAGGCTTAAAAGATGGGTCATAAGTCTTGTCGTGATTGAGAGATCTAGAAAGAGGCAGTCTGCTAGGATCGCAAACTTGCGAGAGGGTCATGCAACACCAAATTCTTCCATCATCTCATTAATGCAAGAAGGCATAAGAGCCACATCCATAGGATGATCATGCACCAGTCTGGTTGGGTAAACGAGCATGAGGCCAAGGAATCCATCATACATTACCACTTCTCCAAAGTCATGGGCAAGGGGCAAGGGCCAAGGGAGCTTCAAGGACCTTAATTGGGAGGATCTAAACATTGATCCCAAAGATTTACATTAGCTTGAGGCTCCCATAACCGAGGACGAGATTCCTGAGGCTACCAAAGAGATGCCAAGTGACAAGGCGCCCGGGCTTGACGGCTTCACAAGAATGTTCTTCAAAAAGTGTTGGAACGCCATGAAAGGCGACATCATGAGAGTGGTTCATCTCTTCTTGCATACCACCAACCTCCACTGGCTCAACTCCGCAAATGACGGGCTCTTGCCCAAGAAAGATGGTGCGGAGGGGGGGGTCCGAGACTATAGGCCCATTAGCCTCATTCACACGATTGCTAAAATCATGGCCAGGGTGTTAACCATCCGGTTAAGCCCTCACATGGATGAACTTGTCACCAATGCCCAAAATGCATTTATCAAAAGGAGAAGCATCCACGACAACTTCATGTACATCAGGAACCTTTCCCGAAGGCTTTGTAAGGGCAAAAAACCATCGCTCCTTTTAAAGCTTGACATTGACACGGCCTCTGGTTCGGTCAAGTGGGAATTCATCATCGGCTACTAAGAAAAAGGGTTCCCAAGAAAATTCCGGAATTGGATCACCGCCCTTTCATGTATGATGACCCACAAGTATAGGGGATCTATCGTAGTCCTTTTGATAAGTAAAAGTGTCGAACCCAATGAGGAGCAGAAGGAAATGATAAGCGGTTTTCAGCAAGGTATTCTCTGCAAGTACTGAAATAAGTGGTAACAGATGGTTTTGTGATAAGATAGATTGTAACGAGCAACAAGTAACAAAAGTAAATAAAGTGCAGCAAGGTGGCCCAATCCTTTTGTAGCAAAGGACAAGCCGGAACAAACTCTTATAATAGGAAAAGCGCTCCCGGGGACACATGGGAATATCGTCAGGCTAGTTTTCATCATGTTAATATGATTCACGTTCGATACTTTGATAATTTGATATGTGGGTGGACCGGTGCTTGGGTGATGTTCTTACTGGAACAAGCATCCCACTTATGATTAACCTCTATTGCAAGCATCTGCAACTACAACAAAAGTATTAAGGTAAACCTAACCATAGCATGAAACATGTTGATCCAAATCAGCCCCTTACGAAGCAACGCATAAACTAGGGTTTAAGCTTCTGTCACTCTAGGAACCCATCATCTACTTATTACTTCCCAATGCCTTCCTCTAGGCCCAAATAATGGTGAAGTGTTATGTAGTCGACGTTCACATAACACCACTAGAGGCTAGACAACATACATCTTATCAAAATATCAAACGAATACCAAATTCACATGACTACTAATAGCAAGACTTCTCCCTTGTCCTCAGGAACAAATGTAATTACTCACAAAGCATATTCATATTCATAATCAGAGGGGTAATAATATGCATATAGGATCTGAACATATGATCTTCCACCAAATAAACCAACTAGCATCAACTACAAGGAGTAATCAACACTACTAGCAACCTACTAGCACCAATACCAGACTTTGAGACAAGAATTGGATACAAGAGATGAACTAGGGTTTGGAGATGAGATGGTGCTAGTGAAGATGTTGATGGAAATTTCCCTCTCCCGATGAGAGGAGCGTTGGTGATGACGATGGTGATGATTTCCCCCTCCCGGAGGGAAGTTTCCCTGGCAGAACAGCTCTACCGGAGCTCTAGATTGGTTCCACCAAGGTTCCGCTCGTGGCGGCGGAGTCTCGTCCCGAAAAGTTCCTCTTATTTTTTTCTCATCGAAAGACTTCATATAGGAGAAGATGGACGTCGGAGAGCCACCAGGGGGCCCACGAGGTAGGGGGGCACGCCCCCACCCTCATGAGCAGGGTGTGGGCCCCTTGGCCTTCATCTTTGGCGAGGATTTTTCTTTATTTATTTTAAGATGTTCCGTGGAGTTTCAGGACTTCTGGAGTTGCGCAGAATAGGTCTCTAATATTTGCTCCTTTTCCAGCACAGGATTCCAGCTGCCGGCATTCTCCCTCCTTATGTAAACCTTGTAAAATAAGAGAGAATAGCCATAAGTATTGTGACATAAAGTGAAATAACAGTCCATAATGCAATAAATATCGATATAAAAGCATGATGCAAAATGGATGTATCAACTCCCCCAAGCTTAGACCTCGCTGTCCTCAAGCGAAAAGCCGATAACAATAAATATGTCCTCATGTTTAGAGGTAGAGGCGTCGATAAAAATAAAATACGGACATGAAGGCAGCATGATTATTCTCATAATAGCAACATATATAGATTTTGTCATATGATTACTTATGTTCAAGTGATGATCTATTCACAATGCAAAAGTATAAATCATAAACCTTATTGGGCTCCGACAAACTATAATCTCAGTCATTGAAGCAATTGCAATTTATCATAACATCGGTAAGAGTCTATGTCAGAGCTAAAAAGCAAGTCCACATACTCAACTATCATTTAATCCTCCATAATTGCTAACACTCACGAAATACTTGTGGTTATGGAGTTTTAATCGGACACAGAGAAAGATAGGGGCTTATAGTTTTGCCCCACAACCTTTTACCTCAAGGGTAATGTCAACAATAATGGTTCATGCTCCCCTACATCCAATTAGATATATATATCATGTTCTTTCCAACATGCTGAGCTTGCCAAAGGATAAAATGAAAAAGAAAAGGTGAAGATCACCATGACTCTTGCATAAGGTAGAAGATAATAATAAAGGATAGGCCCTTCGCAGAGGGAAGAAGAGGTTGCCATGTGCTTTTATGGTTGGATGCATAAAATCTCAATGCGAAAGAATGTCACTTTATATTGCCCCTTGTGATATGAACCTTTATTATGCAGTCCGTCGCTTTTATTACTTTCACATCACAAGATCGTATAAAGTTTATTTCTCCCACACCAATCAATCATACATATTTAGAGCAATTTTTATTGCTTTGCACCGATGACAACTTACTTGAAGGATCTTACTCAATCCATAGGTAGATATGGTGGACTCTCATGGCAAAACTGGTTTAAGGGTATTTGGAAGCACAAGTAGTATTTCTACTTGGTGCTGAGAATTTGGCTAGCATGAGGGGGAAAGGCAAGCTCAACAAGTTAGAGGATCCATGACAACATACTTTATCTCGGATATAAGAAAGACATAACTCATTATGTTGTCTTCCTTGTCCAACATCAACTCTTTAGCATGTCATATTTTAATGAGTGCTCCCAATTATAAAAGATGTCAATGATAATATATCTATATGTGAAAACCTCTCTTTCCTTATCACTTCCTATTAATTGCAACAATGACCAAAACTATGTTTGCCAACTCCCGACAACTTTTAATCATCATACTCTTTCTATGTGAAGTCATTACTCTCAATAAGATCAATATGAACTCTTTGTTTCTTTTTATTCTTTTTCTCTTTTCTTTCATTCGCCCAAGATCATGGCAAAATAATCAAGCCCTTGACTCAACACTTATCTTTATTATATATAGCTCACGGACTCGATTACAAAGAGATATCATAAAGCAAAACTCAAAACTAGATCATGCCATAAACTTTATTCTACTAGATCAAGATACTACTAATAGGATTGAACTAAGAAAAACGGTAAAGATAGGAGTTGTGATTGTGATACGATACCGGGGAACCTCCCCCAAGCTTGGAAGTTGCCAAGGGGAGTGCCCATACCCATGTGATTATATCTCCTTGGTTGGTGAAGAAGGTGGAGGTGTTGTTGATGATGCAGGCTTGTCATCCATCTTCCAAGGCATAGGTTCACCATCATAGAAGGATGATCGAGTCTCCGGAATCCTCGAATCTGCAGCCAAACTCATTCTTTTGAATCTATATTCATACTCACAGTTTTGGTTTTGCAGGTCATAGATTTGGGCTTGGAGGTGCTCGATCTTCTCATATAGCTTGAAGATGGCCTCCTCGGTGTTCTTGGCATCTGGCTTGTAGTTGTTAGTGAAATCCGCGAGCATCGTGTGGCTAGCGTTGATTCCACGCTCCACCATCCCTCGGCACTTGAAAACTTGTTGCTCCATTACTTTGAGCCTCGTCTCCACGCTTCCGGTTCCCTTTGGTCCCTCAACATCGTGGATGTGCAACAACCCATCACGCATCTCAATGGTTTGAGGGTGTCGCAGCACCTCCGCGAGGTAAGGGTTGATGACCTTATTGAAGAACTTGTCCTTGGAAGCACTTGGGGACGTCATGATAATCTAGATCTGTTAGAAAAACAGCTCGAAACAAGAACAGAGAATAATTACGTGATAAGGGAGTCAAAACCTTCGGGAGAATATATAATGAATTTTTACCGACCAAAATACGTATCGTGCAAGAAAACGGAGTCCGGAAGGCACACGAGGTGGTCACGAGGTAGGGGGGCGTGCCCAGGGCGTAGGGCGCGCCCACCACCCTCGTGGGGCCCTCGTGTCCTTCCCGGACTGCTACTTATTTTTCTATTTTTCTAAATATTCCAAAACGGAGAAGTATTGCCTTAAAAATTGTTTTGGAGTCAGTTTACTTACTGTACCACATACCTATTCCTTTTCGGAGTCTGAAATGTTCCGGAAAGTGTCCCTTATGTATTCCTCCGGGGTTACGGTTTCAATAATATTGGTTTCAACATTTATGGGACTACCTGAGATATAATGTTTAATTCTTTGACTGTTTACCACCTTTGTAACGACCCGACCCGAATGGATCAAGTCTCTGTGCTTAGGTGTCATCCCTGGATCGGTATGCTGACACACACAGTACTCGAAGGATTTATAACAGAGGTAAATCACATGTATAAAGTAACGTAAATACTATTACCTCAATCCAAATAGCGGAAGCAACAAGGTTGTGCATTCCCATCAACACCAACGGCAAAGTTGAGTGCAAAAATCGTAACCCTAACGTATCACTTACTCGTCGTAAGAAACCTGCAACATAAGACGTTGCAGCCCGAAACGGGTCAGTACATTGAATGTACTGGCAAATTCACACCATAGAGAATGATGAACAATGGCTATCACTACATGCATATTTGGCTGGTGGAAAAGCTCTATGGTTATAAGGTTTTTGCATAAAGCCAATTTTTCCCTACTGCAAAGGAATAAATTTATTTAACTATCATGGTGGTTGTTGAACATTGAGAATGGTTGACAGCATTCTCAATCCCAATTAAGTGAATAATTAAACCCAACAATATTAATTAGAAGTAACATGTTGAGATTCACATGATATTCAAGTACTAGATACTCAAGTTGTCCATAACCGGGGACACGACTAATCATGATTAGTTTGTACACTCTGCAGAGGTTTGCGCACTTTTCCCCACATGACTCGATCGCCTCCGTTTGTTTTCTCGCACTAGATGGTGTTTGAGAAACGGATGACCGAGACATAGTCTTTCAGAAGCGCTAGCACCTTACATGTGGGGTAGACCGTACCACCTACAACCCCTACATCTGCTAGTCCACCCCGTAAGAGTTCGCACAACTTAGTCAACTATGCCAGAGCCCATAGTAGCATGTGGCTGCACACGGAAGTTTCTAGCATGAATTATCTTATGATCCCTTTGAGCCTGGGTGGCGGTCCCAAAAAAAACAGGCAAGTCCTGATAGACATCAGGTGCCTCAATCCACCCAAATGTGTGTTTAAGTGGCCACCTTAGATAAACCATTAAAATTATCAACTCACATCTGTCATGGATATCACTCACCCAATCCACGTCTACTAGCATAGCATGGCATAATAAGCAAACGTAGAAGTAACTCCCAAAGGTTTCATAATAATACAGGTAATAGGTACTACCTCATCTACTTCCCATCCCACAATTTAATTAGATCCTAATCATGCAATGTGAGAGGATTGGTCTAATGCAATAAAACATGGGTTGTAGAAAAGGTATGATCAAAGTGTGAACTTGCCTGCAATGTAGATGAAGATGATTCGCACTTAAAACTCTTGATAGATCTACTCGTCACACTCCGGTCAATCTATCGTAAGCAAACAATAGTAACCACACAATAAGTACTCATCTAATGCACAAGTAAAACTCGAACGAGAGAACGAACCAGAAAGTTCAACTTCAGAACTCCGGTTGCAAAGAAAGAACGAACCGAACAAACGACGGAAAACAAACGGCGGAAGAAAACAACTCGGTTCTAGCAAGTTGAAACTAGGTCAAATTTTACCATAGCAAAAACTTGTTCAAGTTGATTAGACGGAACGGCGGTTTCGAGACGAAACTCCAGGCGCTTGAATCACCTGATTCCGATAAACGGGCGAGAAGATAAACTAGAACAAAGATCGGATCTGAGATCGCGATCGCGGAATAAATCCGACGAAAAGAAAGAGACGAACGGTTAAATGAACGGGCGTCGTTAACCGGGAATAATCGGTGATCACGTTCGTTGAGACGAACGGTCCGAAAGAAGAACGAAAACCGATCTAGGGTTTTCGGAAAAGAAACCAAAAAAGAAAACGGAAAACCGATCTAGGGTTTTCGGAAAAGAAACCAAAAAAGAAAACGGAAAACTGATCTAGGGTTTTCGGAAAAGAAACCGAAACAAAGAATCGGAGAGAAAACCGGAAAAGAAAACCGGAACAGTTTCTTTTAAAAGAACCGAACCGCGGGGAAGAAAAAGAGAGGCCCTCCGGCGAGGCGGGGCGAACGGTGGCGATGGCGGCGTGCTAGGGCGGCGGCGGCGGCGGCGGGTGAAGGGCGTGGGGTGGGGCGCGGCTTAGGGAGGAGAGGGGGTTTGGGTTTTTGGTGTGAGGAGAGGGGGGGTCTATGGGGGTATTTATATAGGAGAGGGGAGAGATTACTTGGGGTAGGGGACAAGAAATAGAGTAGGAAAAGGAAAAACGAAACAAGGAAAAGGGGCTAGCCTAGAATCCTAATAGGATTCGGCCAGGGAAGAGGCGGCGGCTGGCCTGGCGCCTGGCGCCTGGCGCTGCGCGCGGCTGGGGTGGAGCGGCGGCGGGCTGGGCCTTTGGCCCGGCTGGCCTGCGGATTTTTTTTAACTAGTTCCGGGCGCAGAAAAACAAGAAAAAGAAAAACTAAACGGGCTCCAAAAACCCTAAAGTAAATTTTCCCCGACTCCTAAAGTTGAGTTGAACAAAATGAACTTTTCTACGGACCTAAAATGCAATTTTCGAAAACGCGCATTTTTCCCTATCCAAAGAAAAACAAACAAACACCGGAAAAACGAAATTTGATCTATTTATTAAATCTTCATTTTTCCTATATTTTGGGAAAGTCATATGATTCCCTCTCTCATATTTTGATATCGGAAAAATAATTGAGGATGAAATAAATAAATCAAATGATCCTCTTTTCAAATTCGAGAAAACTCTCAAATATGAAAATAACGAAATCTCCAACTCTCTCCGAAGGTCCTTGAGTTGCGTGAAATTTCTAGGATCGACCAAAATGCAAGAAAAATAAGATATGCATGATGATCTAATGTATAACATTCCAAATTGAAAATTTGGGATGTTACAACCTTCGGATTTGTGCCCTCGAAGTTGTTGATTTTTATGGCACCGGAACGATAGACCTCTTCGATAACATAGGGGCCTTCCCATTTAGAGAGAAGTTTTCCTGCAAAAAATCTTAAAGGAGAGTTGTGTAGCAATACATAATCACCTATATTAAACTCAGGCTTTTGTATCCTTTTGTCATGCCATCTTTTAACTTTTTCTTTAAACAACTTGGCATTTTCATAAGCTTGGGTTCTCCATTCATCAAGTGAGCTATATATCAAATAACCTCTTCTCACCGGCAAGTTTAAAATCATAGTTGAGCTCTTTAATAGCCCAATATGCCTTATGTTCTAGTTCGAGAGGTAAGTGACATGCTTTTCCATAAACCATTTTATACGGAGACATACCAATAGGATTTTTGTATGCAGTTCTATAAGCCCATAATGCATCATTAAGTTTCTTGGACCAATTCTTTCTAGACCTATTAACAGTCTTTTGCAAAATTAATTTGATCTCTCTATTGCTCAACTCTACTTGACCACTAGACTGAGGGTGATAAGGAGATGTAATTCTATGATTAACATCATATTTAGCAAGCATTTTACGAAAAGCACCATGAATAAAGTGTGAACCACCATCAGTCATTAAATATCTAGGGACTCCAAACCTCGGGAAAATAACTTCTTTAAGCATTTTAATAGAAGTTTTATGATCAGCACTACTAGTTGGAATATCTTCTACCCACTTAGTAACGTAATCAACAGCAACTAAAATATGTGTGTATCCATTAGAGGCAGGAAAAGGTCCCATATAATCAAAGCCCCAAACATCAAACGGTTCAATAACAAGAGAATAATTCATAGGCATTTCTTGACGTCTACTAATATTACCAATTCTTTGACATTCATCACAAGACAAGACAAACTTACGGGCATCCTTGAAGAGAGTAGGCCAATAAAAACCAGATTGCAATACCTTATGTGCAGTTCTATCTCCAGCATGGTGTCCTCCATAAGCCTCAGAATGACACTTGCGTAGGATCTGTTCCTGTTCATGCTCAGGTACACAACTTCTAATAACACCATCTACTCCTTATTTATAAAGATGTGGGTCATCCCAAAAGTAATGTCTTAAATCATAGAAAAACTTTTTCTTTTGCTGGTATGTGAAGCTAGGTGGTATAAACTTAGCAACAATATAATTAGCACAATCAGCATACCATGGAGTACTACGAGAAGTACTTATAACATTTAATTGTTCATCAGGAAAGCTATCATTAATAGGTAGTGGGTCATCAAGAATATTTTCTAACCTAGACAAGTTGTCTGCAACGGGGTTCTCAGCTCCCTTTCTATCAACAATATGCAAATCAAATTCTTGTAGCAAGAGAACCCATGTAATAAGTCTAGGTTTAGCATCTTTCTTTTCCATAAGATATTTAATAGCAGCATGATCAGTTTGAATAGTTACTTTAGAATCAACAATATAAGATCTGAACTTATCACAAGCAAATACAACTGCTAAAAGCTCTTTTTCAGCAGTAGTATAATTTATTTGAGCATTGTCTAGAGTCTTACTAGCATAATGAATAACATTTAATTTCTTATCAACTCTTTACCCTAGAACAGCACCTACAGCATAATCACTAGCATCACACATAATTTCAAAGGGTAAATTCCAATCCGGTGGCTGAACAACAGGTGCAGAGACTAATGCTTTCTTAAGTATTTCAAATGCTTCTACACAATCATCATCAAAGACAAATGGTGTATCTTTTTGTAGTAAATTAGTCAAAGGCCGAGAAATTTTTGATAATTCCTTAATGAACCTCCTGTAAAATCCGGCATGACCAAGGAAACTTCTTATACCTTTGATGTCCTTGGGACATGGCATCTTTTCAATAGCATCAACCTTGGCTTTATCAACTTCAATCCCTCTTTCAGAAACTTTATGCCCCAAGACAATACCTTCATTAACCATAAATTGGCACTTTTCCCAATTCAAAACAAGATTAGTTTCTTCACATCTCTGCAAAACTCGATCGAGATTGCTCAAGCAATCATCAAAAGAGGAACCATAGACGGAAAAGTCGTCCATGAAAACCTCACAAATCTTTTCACAAAAGTCAGAGAATATAGCCATCATGCATCTTTGAAAGGTAGCAGGTGCATTATATAAACCAGAAGGCATACATCTATAAGCAAAAGTACCAAAAGGGCATGTACAGGTAGTCTTTGATTGCTCTCTAGCCGACACAGGTATTTGAGAGAAACCAGAATAACCATCTAGAAAGCAATAATGTGTATGTTTGCATAATCTTTCTAGCATTTGATCAATAAACGGTAAGGGGTAATGATCTTTCTTAGTAGCTTTATTTAATTTGCGGAAATCAATTACCATCCTATAGCCTGTGATAATTCTTTGTGGAATCAATTCATCTTTATCATTAGGAACAACAGTAATACCTCCCTTCTTAGGGACACAATAGACAGGACTTACCCACTCACTATCAGCAACAGGATAGATTATACCTGCCTCCAGAAGCTTATTATTTCTTTTCTTACCATTTCTTTCATTTTAGGATTCAGACATCGTTGAGGATCATGAACTGGTTTGGCATCTGCTTCCAAATTTATTTTATGTTGACATAGAGTGGGACTAATGCCCTTAAGATCATCGAGAGTATATCCAATAGCAGCACGATGCTTCTTTAGAGTTTTCAATAATCTTTCTTCTTCATGCTCTGAAAGGTTAGCACTAATAATAACAGGATATATCTTCTTTTCATCAAGATAAGCATATTTAAGATTATTAGGCAAAGGTTTAAGCTCAAACACGGGATCACCCTTGGGTGGAGGAGGATCCCCTAAGATTTCAACAGGCAAATTATGTTGCAGAATAGGTTCCTGTTTAAAGAATACTTCATCTATTTCCCTTCTTTCATTCATGAAAGAATCATTTTCATGGTCTAGCAAATAGTGTTCTAAAGGATCACTAGGAGGTACGGCAATAGAAGCAAGACCAATAATTTCATCCTTACTAGGTAATTCTTCCTCACGATGTTGTTTACTAAATTTAGAGAAATTAAACTCATGAACCATATCATCCAAGCCAATAGTAACAACATTCTTTGTGCAGTCTATGATAGCATTGAAAGTATTTAAGAAGGGTCTACCAAATATAATGGGACAAAAGCTATCTTGTGGGGAACCAAGAACAAGAAACTCAGCAGGATATTTAGTTTTCCCACACAAGACTTCGACATCTCTAACAATTCCAATTGGTGAAATAGTATCTCTATTGGCAAGTTTAATTGTGACGTCAATACCTTCTAACTCAGCAGGTGCAATTTCATTCTTAATTTCTTCGTATAAGTCAATAGGTATTACACCAGCACTAGCACCCATATCACATAATCCATGATAACAATGATCTCCTATTTTAACAGAAATAACAGGCACGCCTACCACAGGTCTATGTTTATCTTTATCACAAGGTTTAGCAATTCTAGCAGTTTCACCTTCGAACTGAATAACATGCCCATCAATATTATTAGACAAGAGATCTTCAACAATAGCAATATTAGGTTCTACTTTAACTTTCTCAGGAGGTGTATAAGTTCTAATATTGCTTTTACGAACAACATTTGAAGCTTTAGCATGATCCTTTATTCTTACAGGGAAAGGTGGTTTCTCAACATAAGAAGTAGGAACAATAGGATCATTATAAGTGACAGTCTTTTCTTCAACTTTAATAGGTGCAACTACTTTTACTTCTATGGGAGGATGATATTTAAACCACTTCTCCTTAGGGAGATCAACATAAGTAGCAAAAGATTCACAGAAAGAAGCTACTATCTCAGAGTCAAGTCCATATTTAGTGCTAAACTTACGGAAAATATCGGTATCCATAAAAGACTCAACACAATCAAACTTAGGTGTCATACCTGACTCTTTACCTTCGTCGAGGTCCCAATCTTCAGAGTTGCGTTTAATTATATCCAATAAATTCCATCTGAATTCAATAGTCTTCATCATAAAATCGCCAGCACAAGAAATATCGAGCATGGTGCGATTGTTTTCAGAAAGCCGAGCATATAAATTTTGAATAATCATTTCTCTTGAGAGCTCATGATTGGGGCATGAATATAAAATTGATTTAAGCCTCCCCCAAGCTTGAGCGATGCTTTCTCCTTCACGAGGCCAGAAATTATATGTATAATTGCGATCACGATGAACAAGATGCATAGGGTAATACTTTCGATGAAATTCCAGCTTCAATCTTTTATAGTCCCATGATCTCATATCATCACATAGCCTATACCATATCAATGCGTCTCCCTTGAAATATAAAGGGAAGACCTTCTTCTTAGCAACATCATCGGGTATACCTGCAAGCTTAAATAACCCACAAACTTCATCCACATATATTAAGTGCTCATCAGGATGCTTTGTTCCATCTCCTGTAAAAGGGTTAGCTAGCAGTTTTTCCATCATACCCGAAGGAAATTCAAAAGGAGTTTCATTTTCAATAGGTTCAGTAGGTTGAGGAGCAACTCTTTGCTCTACTGGATGGGGTGAAGATACCCCGAACAAGCCCCTCAGAGAATTACTTTCCATAGTAGCAAGTGACAGTAAATTTCAGCACACTATATAAATTTTTCCTTACCAAATTCCACCTACCAAAGGCGCTACACTCCCCGACAATGGGGCCAGAAAAGAGTCTTGATGACCCACAAGTCCTTTCGATAAGTAAGAGTGTCGAACCCAACGAGGAGCAGAAGGAAATGATAAGCGGTTTTCAGCAAGGTATTCTCTGCAAGTACTGAAATAAGTGGTAACAGATGGTTTTGCGATAAGATAGATTGTAACGAGCAACAGGTAACAAAAGTAAATAAAGTGCAGCAAGGTGGCCCAATCCTTTTGTAGCAAAGGACAAGACGGAACAAACTCTTATAATAGGAAAAGCGCTCCCGAGGACACATGGGAATATCGTCAAGCTAGTTTTCATCACGTTCATATGATTCGCGTTCGATACTTTGATAATTTGATATGTGGGTGGACCGGTGCTTGTGTGCTGTTCTTACTTGAACAAGCATCCCACTTATGATTAACCTCTATTGCAAGCATCCGCAACTACAACAAAAGTATTAGGGTAAACCTAACCATAGCATGAAACATATTGATCCAAATCAGCCCCTTATGAAGCAACGCATAAACTAGGGTTTAAGCTTCTGTCACTCTAGCAACCCATCATCTACTTATTACTTCCCAATGCCTTCCTCTAGGCCCAAATAATGGTGAAGTGTTATGTAGCCGACGTTCACATAACACCACTAGAGGCTAGACAACGTACATCTTATCAAAATATCAAACGAATACCAAATTCACATGACTACTAATAGCAAGACTTCTCCCTTGTCCTCAGGAACAAATGTAATTACTCAAAAAGCATATTCATGTTCATAATCAGAGGGGTAATAGTATGCATATAGGATCTGAACATATGATCTTCCACCAAATAAACCAACTAGCATCAACTACAAGGAGTAATCAACACTACTAGCAACCTACTAGCACCAATCCCGGACTTTGAGACAAGAATTGGATACAAGAGATGAACTAGGGTTTGGAGATGAGATGGTGCTGGTGAAGATGTTGATGGAGATTGCCCTCTCCCGATGAGAGGAGCATTGGTGATGATGATGGTGATGATTTCCCCCTCCCGGAGGGAAGTTTCCCCGGCAGAACAGCTCTGCCGGAGCTCTAGATTGGTTCCGCCAAGGTTCTGCCTCGTGGCGGCGGAGTCTCGTCCCGAAAAGTTCCTCTTATTTTTTTCTCATCGAAAGACTTCATATAGGAGAAGATGGACGTTGGAGAGCCACCAGGGGGCCCACGAGGTAGGGGGCGCGCCCCCACCCTCGTGAGCAGGGTGTGGGCCCCCTGGCCTTCATCTTTGGCGAGGATTTTTCTTTATTTATTTTAAGATGTTCCGTGGAGTTTCAGGACTTTTGGAGTTGCGCAGAATAGGTCTCTAATATTTGCTCCTTTTCCAGCCCAGGATTCCAGCTGCCGGCATTCTCCCTCCTTATGTAAACCTTGTAAAATAAGTGAGAATAGCCATAAGTATTGTGACATAAAGTGAAATAACAGTCCATAATGCAATAAATATCGATATAAAAGCATGATGCAAAATGGACGTATCAATGTACATCCTCCTCATTGATCCTATTGAATGGAATGGCCGCCCCACCCCACCCTAGCCCATCAAGCATGGGTGTGGCCTCTGGCAAGGGGACCCCCTCTCGCCCCTCTTTGCCGTCAGCCTGCTCTTTGCCGTCAGCCTGCTCTTTGCCGTCTGCTAGCTGACGGCATAGAATCTTTGCCGTCTGCGAGCAGACGGCAAAGATGGTGGGTGGCAGCAAACAAATTGGTTGTTTTAATGGTCGTTTCCCCCCGGCCCCACCCCACTAAGTGTCGGCGCCCCACCCCTGTCTCCCTCCTCTCTCTCTCTCTCCCTCTCTCTCTCCCAGCCCTCACCACACCTCATCCGTGCCGCTGCCCCCACCCCCGACCCTGCCGCCCCAACCCCCCGACCCCCTGCCACCGTCGCCCCGAGCTCCGCCCCGCCCCGTCACCGCCTCCTCATCGCCTCCCCGTCGCCTCCTCGCCCCTCCTTTGCCCCCGCACATTGCCCTCCGACACCGTCACCGAACGCAGCCACCTCATCGCGATGTCACCGTCCCGTCATCAACAACCGCCGCCTCGAGCTCCGACCCCTCCGACGTCGCACCAGACCCCGACTTCGTCACCGTCGACCCCTCGGCCCGGCCCCTACCTCGAGAAGGATGCCCAACACCCTCTGCCTCTGCCTCCGACCCCGACCGTCCCCAACACCGAGGTGCCCCACCTGAAGGAAATATGCCCTAGAGGCAATAATAAAGTTATTATTTATTTCCTTATATCATGATAAATGTTTATTATTCATGCTAGAATTGTATTAACCGGAAACATAATACATGTGTGAATACATAGACAAACAGTATGTCACTAGTATGCCTCTACTTGACTAGCTCATTGATCAAAGATGGTTATGTTTCCCAACCATAGACATCAGTTGTCATTTGATTAACGGGATCACATCATTAGGAGAATGATGTGATTGACTTGACCCATTCCGTTAGCATAGCACTTGATCGTTTAGTTTGTTGCTATTGCTTTCTTCATGACTTATACATGTTCCTATGACTATGAGATTATGCAACTCCCGTTTACCGGAGGAACACTTTGTGTGCCACCAAACGTCACAACGTAACTGGGTGATTATAAAGATGCTCCACAGGTGTCTCAGATAGTGTTTGTTGAGTTGGCATAGATCGAGATTAGGATTTGTCACTCCGATTGTCGGAGAGGTATCTCTGGGCCCTCTCGGTAATGCACATAACATAAGCCTTGCAAGCATTGCAACTAATGAGTTAGTTGCAAGATGATGTATTACAAAATGAGTAAAGAGACTTGCCAGTAACGAGATTGAACTAGGTATTGAGATACCAACGATCGAATCTCGGGCAAGTAACATACCGATGACAAAGGGAACAAAGTATGTTGTTATGCGGTCTGACCGATAAAGATCTTCGTAGAATATGTGGGAGCCAATATGAGCATCCAGGTTCCGTTATTGGTTATTGACCGGTGACATGTCTCGGTCATGTCTACATTGTTCTCGAACCCGTAGGGTCCGCACGCTTAACGGTACGATGATAGTTTCATTATGAGTTTATATATTTTGATGTACCGAAGTTTGTTTGGAGTCCCGGATGTGATCACGGACATTACTAGGAGTCTCGAAATGGTCGATACATAAAGATTGATATATTGGACGGCTATATTCGGACACCGGAAGTGTTCCGGGTGATTTCGGAGAAAACCGGAGTGCCGGAGCGTTATCGGAACCCCCCGGGAGAAGTAATGGGCCTTATGGGCCCTAGTGGAGAGAGAGAGGGGCGGCCAGGGTGGGCTGCGCGCCCCCTCCCCCTCTGGTCCAAATTGGACTAGGAGAGGGGGGGCGGCGCCCCCTTTCCTTCTCCCTCTCCCCCTTCCTTTCCCCCTCCTAGTAGGAGTAGGAAAGAGGGGAGTCCTACTCCTACTAGGAGGAGGACTCCTCCTCCTTGGCGCACCCAAGGGCCGGCGGGCCTCCCCCCTTGCTCCTTTATATACGGGGGCAGGGGGCACCTCTAGACACACAAGTTGATCCTCGTGATCGTTTTCTTAGCCGTGTGCGGTGCCCCCCTCCACAATACTCCTCGATAATATTGTAGCGGTGCTTAGGCGAAGCCCTGCGATGGTAGAACATCAAGATCTTCACCACACCGTCGTGCTGATGGAACTCTTCCCCGACACTTTGCTGGATCGGAGTCCGGGGATCGTCATCGAGCTGAACGTGTGCTAAAACTCGGAGGTGCCGTAGTTAAGGTGCTTGATCGGTCGGGCCGTGAAGACGTACGACTACATCAACCGCGTTGTCATAACGCTTCCGTTGTCGGTCTACGAGGGTACGTAGACAACACTCTCCCCTCTCGTTGCTATGGATCACCATGATCTTGCGTGTGCGTAGGAATTTTTTTGAAATTACTACGTTCCCCAACAGTGGCATCCGAGCCAGGTTTTATGCGTTGATGTAATATGCATGAGTAGAACACAAGTGAGTTGTGGGCGATATAAGTCATACTGCTTATCAGCATGTCACACTTACGCGAGACTGGTTCTACCGACGTGCTTTGCACACAGGTGGCTGGCGGGTGTCAGTTTCTCCAACTTTAGTTGAACCAAGTGTGGCTACGCCTGGTCCTTGCGAAGGTTAAAATAGCACCAACTTGCCAAACTATCGTTGTGGTTTTGATGCGTAGGTAAGAACGGTTCTTGCTCAGCCCGTAGCAACCACGTAAAACTTGCAACAACAAAGTAGAGGACGTCTAACTTGTTTTTGTAGGGCATGTTGTGATGTGATATGGTCAAGACGTGATGAGATATAAGTTGTTGTATGAGATGATCATGTTTTGTTGAAGTTATCAGCAATAGGCAAAAGCCTTATGGTTATCTCTCTATTGCATAAGATGCAAGCACCAAATAATTGCTTTACTTTATCGCTATGCGATAGCAATAGTTGCAACAGCAATTGTTGGTGAGACAACCATGTGACGACACATTGATATAGATCAAGATGATGGAGATCATGGTGTCATGCCGGTGACGATGGAGATCATGATGATACTTTGGAGATGGAGATCAAAGGCACAAGATGATAATGGCCATATCATGTCACATATTTTGATTGCATGTGATGTTTATCTTTTATACATCTTATTTTGCTTAGTTCGACGGTAGCTTTATAAGATGATCTCTCACTAATTATCAAGGTACAAGTGTTCTCCCTGAGTATGCACCGTTGCGAAAGTTCTTCGTGCTGAGACACCACGTGATGATCGGGTGTGATAGGCTCTACGTTCAAATACAACGGGTGCAAAACAGTTGCACACGCGGAATACTCAGGTTAAACTTGACGAGCCTAGCATATAACAGATATGGCCTCGGAACACGAAGACCGAAAGGTCGAGCGTGAATCATATAGTAGATATGATCAACATAGTGATGTTCACCATTGAAACTACTCCATCTCACGTGATGATCGGACATGGTTTAGTTGATTTGGATCACGTGATCACTTAGAAGATTAGAGGGATGTCTGTCTAAGTGGGAGTTCTTAAGTAATATGATTAATTGAACTTTAATTTATCATGAACTTAGTCCTGGTAGTATTAGCATATCTATGTTGTAGATCAATAGCTCGCAATATTGCTCCCCGTTTAATTTTTTATATGTTCCTAGAGAAAACTAAGTTGAAAAATGTTAGTAGCAATGATGCAGATTGGATCCGTGATCTGAGGATTATCCTCATTGCTGCACAGAAGAATTATGTCCCTGTAATGCTTTACTTTATCACTAAGCAGTAGCGATAGTCGTAGAAGCAATAGTTGGCAAGACGACAACGATGCTACGATGGAGATCAAGGTGTCGCGCCGGTGATGATGGTGATCATGACAGTACTTCGGAGATGGAGATCACAAGCACAAGATGATGATGGCCATATCATATCACTTATATTGATTGCGTGTGATGTTTATCTTTTATGCATCTTATTTTGCTTTGATTGACGGTAGCATTATAAGATGATCTCTCACTAAATTTCAAGATAAAAGTGTTCTCCCTGAGTATGCACCGTTGCCAAAGTTTGTCGTGCCCAGACACCACGTGATGATCGGGTGTGATAAGCTCTACGTCCATCTACAACAGGTGCAAGCCAGTTTTGCACACGCAGAATTCTCAGGTCAAACTTGACGAGCCTAGCATATGCAGATATGGCCTCGAAACACTGAGACTGAAAGGTCGAGCGTGAATCATATAGTAGATATCATCAACATAGTGATGTTCACCATTGAAAACTACTCCATTTCACGTCATGATCGGTTACGGTTTAGTTGATTTGGATCACGTGATCACTTAGATGATTAGAGGGATGTCTATCTAAGTGGAAGTTCTTAATTAATTTGATTAACTGAACTTTAATTTATCATGAACTTAGTCCTGGTAGTATTAGCATATCTATGTTGTAGATCAATAGCTCGCATTTAGCTCCCCTGTTTTATTTTTGATATGTTCCTAGAGAAAACAAAGTTGAAAGATGTTAGTAGCAATGATGCAGATTGGATCCGTGATCTGAGGATTATCCTCATTGCTGCACAGAAGAATTATGTCCTTGGTGCACCGCTAGGTGACAGACCTATTGCAGGAGCAGATGCAGACGTTATGAACATTTGGCTAGCTCAATATGATGACTACTTGATAGTTTAGTACACCATGCTTAACAGCTTAGAATCGGGACTTCAAAGACGTTTTGAACGTCATGGACCATATGAGATGTTCCAGGAGTTGAAGTTAATATTTCAAGCAAATACCCGAGTTGAGAGATATGAAGTCTCCAACAAGTTCTATAGCTAAAAGATGGAGGAGAATAGCTCAAGCAGTGAGCATGTGCTCAGATTGTCTGGGTACTACAATCACTTGAATCAAGTGGGAGTTAATCTTCCAGATAAAATAGTGATTAACAGAATTCTCTAGTCACCATCACCAAGTTAGTAGAACTTCGTGATGAACTATGATATGCAAGGGATAACGGAAACGATTCCCAAGCTCTTCATAATGCTGAAATCGACGAAGGTAGAAATCAAGAAAAATATCAAGTTTTGATGGTAGACAAGACCACTAGTTTCAAGAAAAGGGCAAAGGGAAGAAGGGGAACTTCAAGAAGAACGGCAAGCAAGTTGCTGCTCAAGTGAAGAAGCCCAAGTCTGGTCCTAAGCCTGAGACTAAGTGCTTCTACTGCAAAGGGACTGGTCACTGGAAGCGGAACTGCCCCAAGTATTTGGCGGATAAGAAGGATGGCAAAGTGAACAAAGGTATATTTGATATACAGATTATTGATGTGTATTTTACTAGTGTTCGTAGCAACCCCTAAGTATTTGATACTAGTTCAGTTGCTAAGAGTAGTAACTCGAAACGGGAGTTGCGGAATGAATAGAGACTAGTTAAGGGTGAAGTGACGATGTGTGTTGGAAGTGGTTCCAAGATTGATATGATCATCATCGCACACTCCCTATACTTTCGAGATTAGTGTTGAACCTAAATAAGTGTTATTTGGTGTTTGCGTTGAGCATAAATATGATTGGATCATGTTTATTGCAATACGGTTATTCATGTAAGTTAGAGAATAATTGTTGTTCTGTTTACATGAATAAAACCTTCTATGGTCATACACCCAATGAAAATGGTTTGTTGGATCTCGATCATGGTGATACACATATTCATAATATTGAAGCCAAAAGATGCAAAGTTAATAATGATAGTGCAACTTATTTGTGGCACTGCCGTTTAGGTCATATTGGTGTAAAGCGCATGAAGAAAATCCATGCTGATGGGTTTTTGGAATCACTTGATTATGAATCAGTTGATGCTTGCGAACCATGCCTCATGGGCAAGATGACTAAGACTTCGTTCTTCGGAACAATGGAGCGAGCAACAGATTTGTTGGAAATCATACATACTGATGTATGTGGTCCGATGAATATTGAGGCTCGTGGTAGGTATTATTATTTTCTGATATTCACAAATGATTTGAGCAGATATGAGTATATCTACTTGATGAAACACAAGTCTGAAATATTTGAAAAGTTCAAAGAATTTCAGAGTGATGTGGAGAATCATCGTAACAAAAATAAAAGTTTCTACGATATGATCGCAGAAGTAAAATATTTGAGTTACGAGTTTGGCCTTCAGTTAAAACAATGTGAAATAGTTTCACTACTCACGCCACCGGGAACACCACAGTGTAATGGTGTGTCCGAACGTCGTAATCGTACTTTACTAGATATGGTGCGATCTATGATGTCTCTTACCGATCTACCACTATCGTTTTGGGGTTATGCATTAGAGACAACTACATTCACGTTAAAAAGGGCACCATCTAAATCCATTGAGACGACACCGTATGAACTGTGGTTTGGCGAGAAACCTAAGCTGTCGTTTCTTAAAGTTTGGGACTGCAATGCTTATGTGAAAAAGTTTCAACATGATAAGGTCAAACCCAAATTGGAGAAGTAAATCTTCATAGGATACCCAAAAGAAAATATTGGGTACACCTTCTATCACAGATCCGAAGGCAAGTTATTCATTGCTGAGAATGGATCCTTTCTAGAGAAGGAGTTTCTCTCGAAAGAAGTGAGTGGGAGGAAAGTAGAACTTGATGAGGTAACTGTACCTGCTCCCTTATTGGAAAGTAGTTCATCACATAAATCTGTTCCTATGACTACTACACCGATTAGTGAGGAAGCTAATGATGATGATCATGTAACTTCAGATCAAGTTACTACCGAACCTCGTAGGTAAACCAGAGTGAGATCCGCACCAGAGTGGTACGGTAATCCTGTTCTGGAGGTCATGTTACTTGACCATGACGAGCCTACGAACTATGAGGAAGCGATGATGATCCCAGATTCCGTGAAATGGCTTGAGGCCATGAAATCTGAGATGAGATCCATGTACGAGAACAAAGTATGGACTTTGATTGACTTGCCCAATGATCGGTGAGCCATTGAGATTAAATGGATCTTCAAGAGGAAGGCGGACGCTGATAGTAGTGTTACTATCTACAAAGCTAGAATTGTCGCAAAAAGTTTTTCGACAAGTTCAAGGTGTTGACTACGATGAGAGTTTCTCACTCGTATTTATGCTTAAGTCTATCCGAATAATGTTAGCAGTTGCCGCATTTTATGAAATCTGGCAAATTGGATAAACAAAACTGCATTCCTTAATGGATTTATTAAAGAAGAGTTGTATATGATGCAACTAGAAGGTTTTGTCAATCCTAAAGGTACTAACAAAATATGCAAGCTCCAGCGATCCATCTATGGACTGGTGCAAGCATCTCGGAGTTGGAATATATGCTTTGATAAGTTGATCAAAGCATATAGTTTTATACAGACTTGCGGTGAAGCATGTATTTACAAGAAAGTGAGTGGGAGCACTACAACATTTCTGATAAGTATATGTGAAAGACATATTGTTGATCGGAGATAATGTAGAATTATTCTGCAAAGCATAAAGGAATATTTGGAAGGAGTTTTTTTAAAGAAAGACCTCGGTGAAGCTGCTTACATATTGAGCATCAAGATCTATAGAGATAGATCAAGATGCTTGATAAGTTTTTCAATGAGTACATACCTTGACAAGATTTTGAAGTAGTTCAAAATGGAACAATCAAAGAAGGAGTTCTTGCCTGTGTTACAAGGTGTGAAGTTGAGTAAGACTCAAAACCCGACCACGGCAGAAGATAGAGAGAGAATGAAAGTCATTCCCTATGCCTCAGCCATAGGTTCTATAAAGTATACCATGTTGTGTACCAGACCTATTGTATACCCTGCCCTGAGTTTGACAAGGGAGTACAATAGTGATCTAGGAGTAGATCACTGGACATTGGTCAAAATTATCCTTAGTGGAATAAGGATGTGTTTCTCGATTATGGAGGTGACAAAAGGTTCGTCGTAAAGGGTTACGTCGATGCAAATTTTGACATTGGACCAGATGACTGAAAATATCAATCTGGATACATATGGAAAGTGGGAGCAATTAGCTAGAGTAGCTCCGTGCAGAGCATTGTTGACATAGAAATTTGCAAAATACTTACGGATCTGAATGTGGCAGACCCATTGACTAAAATTCTCTCACAAGCAAAACATGATCACACCTTAGTACTCTTTGGGTGTTAATCACATATCGATGTGAACTAGATTATTGACTCTAGTAAACCATTTGGGTGTTGGTCACATGTCGATGTGAACTATGGGTGTTAATCACATGGTGATGTGAACTATAGGTATTAAATCACATGGCGATGTGAACTAGATTATTGACTCTAGTGCAAGTGGGAGACTGAAGGAAATATGCCCTAGAGGCAATAATAAAGTTATTATTTATTTCCTTATATCATGATAAATGTTTATTATTCATGCTATAATTGTATTAACCGGAAACATAATACATGTGTGAATACATAGACAAACAGTATGTCACTAGTATGCCTCTACTTGACTAGCTCATTGATCAAAGATGGTTATGTTTCCTAACCATAGACATGAGTTGTCATTTGATTAACGGGATCACATCATGAGGGGAATGATGTGATTGACTTGACCCATTCCATTAGCTTAGCACCCGATCGTTTAGTATGTTGCTATTGCTTTCTTCATGACTTATACATGTTCCTATGACTATGAGATTATGCAACTCCCGTTTGCCGGAGGAACACTTTGTGTGCCACCAAACGTCACAACGTAACTGGGTGATTATAAAGGTGCTCTACAGGTGTCTCTGAAGGTACTTGTTGGGTTGGCGTATTTCGAGATTAGGATTTGTCACTCCGATTGTCGGAGAGGTATCTCTGGGCCCTCTCGGTAATGCACATCACATAAGCCTTGCAAGCATTGCAACTAATGAGTTAGTTGCGAGATGATGTATTACGAAACGAGTAAAGAGACTTGCCGGTAACGAGATTGAACTAGGTATTGAGATACCGACGATCGAATCACGGGCAAGTAACATACTGATGACAAAGGGAACAAAGTATGTTGTTATGCGGTCTGACTGATAAAGATCTTCGTAGAATATGTGGGAGCCAATATGAGCATCCAGGTTCCGCTATTGGTTATTGACCGGAGACGTGTCTCGGTCATGTCTACATTGTTCTCGAACTCGTAGGGTCCGCACGCTTAACGTTACGATGATAGTTTCATTATGAGTTTATATATTTTGATGTACCGAAGTTTGTTCGGAGTCCCGGATGTGATCACAGACATGACGAGGAGTCTCTAAATGGTCGAGACATAGAGATTGATATATTGGACGGCTATATTCGTACACCGGAAGTGTTCCAGGTGATTTCGGAGAAAACCGGAGTGCTGGAGGGTTACCAGACCCCCCCCCCCGGGAGAAGTTATGGGCCTTATGGGCCCTAGTGGAGAGAGAGAGGGGCGGCCAGGGTGGGCCGCGCGCCCCCTCCCCCTCTGGTCCGAATTGGGCTAGGAGGGGGGGCGCCCCCCTTTCCTTCTCCCTCTCCCCCTTCCTTTCCCCCTCCTAGTAGGAGTAGGAAAGAGGGGAGTCCTACTCCTACTAGGAGGAGGACTCCTCCTCCTTGGCGCGCCCAAGGGCCAGCCGGCCTCCCCCCTTGCTCCTTTATATACGGGGGCAGCGGGCACCTCTAGACACACAAGTTGATCCTCGTGATCGTTTTCTTAGCCGTGTGCGGTGCCCCCCTCCACCATACTCCTCGATAATATTGTAGCGGTGCTTAGGCGAAGCCCTGCGACGGTAGAACATCAAGATCGTCACCACGCCGTCGTGCTGACGGAACTCTTCCCCGACACTTTGCTAGATCAGAGTCCGGGGATCGTCATCGAGCTGAACGTGTGCTAAAACTCGGAGGTGCCGTAGTTTCAGTGCTTGATCGGTCGGGCCGTGAAGACGTACGACTACATCAACCACATTGTCATAACGCTTCCGCTGTCGGTCTACGAGGGTACGTAGACAACACTCTCCCCTCTAGTTGCTATGCATCACCATGATCTTGCGTGTGTGTAGGAATTTTTTTGAAATTACTGTGTTCCCCAACACCACCCCTCCCTCTTCCCTCCCTCTTCTCTCTCTCTCTCTCTGTTTAGATTTAGGTTTAGTTTACCCCGATCCCGACCCCAAAATTTGAGGAGTTATAAACACATGTTTATTGAGTATTGACTTCTGTAAAATCACTTAGATGCTCTCGTGTTGCCGGTATGCTTGTTGTAATAAGGCAATTGCTTTGCTCGCTAGGAATGTGTTCCTAGGAGTTGTGGTTGGACAGGTAGATGGCTATTTTTGATCGTGTGCCTGAGTGTGGTAAATCAGTCTTAAGGGTACATCGGTTTGGCCTTCATCCATGCTCAGACCTACCACTTCCCGTAGTACAACTCACTAGATCTGAATGCACAACCTGGCAGAGGCACACCATCGCGCACATTGCTTGCTAGACCTAGATATAGATAGAGTTTCCTTGGGCTAACCATCCATGTACAACCAATGCTGTATATCAAGATTCAGTAAGACTCTGAATACAGGGAATTGCTTTTTGTTGCGAGTGGTTTGCATTTTCCATAAAGTTTTCAGTAGTGCGTGAAGCATTTTCTGATTTATATAGGAAAGCTAAGCATGTCAACCTCACACTACATTAGATAGCGGGAAGCCTTGTAATGGCACTCTTATAAAAGCTATAAACAAAGATATCAGGGGAAGGCCAGTTATGGGCTACGGTAAGACCCCTTGTTGCGCTTGTCTTGTGGTTTGTCCGGATGCTCTTACCGTTAGACTGGGGGGTGATGCTGATGTTGGATTTTTTTTACAAGTTGATGTGGAGTTATTGCGTTTGTTTGTTAACACTGATCTTTGAGGAAAAGTGTTGTGCTCCTGAGTGTAGTGCACTATTATTTGGCGCTTTTAGGATCCTACCATTTTTAGGGTTTTAGATGGTAGGGTTATTTCTTATAAGTTGTTGTTTTATGTTAAGTTGTGATCTGGTGGTCCAAAAACCCACTAATTTGGAAACATTATTGAGGCCTTTCTTTGATTGTATATAAATGGTTCTGCTTCATTGCTACCTCTTGAGCACTGCGTTGGTTTTCCCCGAAGAGGAAGGGATGATGCAGCAAAGTAGCGTAAGTATTTTCCTCAGTTTTTGAGAACCAAGGTATCAATCTAGTAGGAGGCTACGCGCGAGTCCCTCGTACCTGCACAAAACAAATAAATCCTCGCAACCAACGCAAATAGGGGTTGTGAATCCCTATGAGGCCACTTACGAGAGTGAGATCTGATAGATATGAAAAAGATAATATTTTTGGTATTTTTATGATAAAGATGCAAAGTAAAATATAGGCAAAGTAAATAGCAAAGTAGTAGGAGAACAATATGATAGAGATAGACCCGGGGGCCATAGGTTTCACTAGTGGCTTCTCTCGAGAGCATAAGTATTCTACGGTGGGTGAACAAATTACTGCTGAGCAATTGATAGAATTGAGCATAATTATGAGAATATCTAGGCATGATCATGTATATAGGCATCACGTCCGAGACAAGTAGACGGACTCCTGCCTGCATCTACTACTATTACTCCACTCATCGACCGCTATCCAGCATGCATCTAGAGTATTAAGTTAGAAACAGAGTAACGCCTTAAGCAAGATGACATGATGTAGAGGGATAGACTCATGCAATATGAAGAAAACCCCATCTTGTTATCCTCGATGGCAACAATACAATAAGTTGCAGCGGTGGAATTAGGGTTTTGGCTCCGTATTTGATCGTTTGGGGGTACGTGGGTATATATAGGAGGAAGAAGTACGTCGGTGGAGCAACAGGGGGCCCATGAGGGTGGAGGGCGCGCCTGGGGGGTAGGCGCGCCCCCTACCTCGTGGCCTCCTGTTACGTGTCTTGACGTAGGGTCCAAGTCTCCTGAGTTGTATTCGATGAGAAAATCACGTTCCCGAAGGTTTCATTCCGTTTGGGCTCCGTTTGATATTCCTTTTCTTCAAAACCCTAAAACAAGCAAAAAACATCAATTCTGGGCTGGGCCTCCGGTTAATAGGTTAGTCCCAAAATTAATATAAAAGTGGATAATAAAGCCCAATAATGTCCAAAACAGTAGATAATATAGCATGGAGCAATCAAAAATTATAGATACGTTGGAGACGTATCAAGCATCCCCAAGCTTAATTCCTGCTCGTCCTCGAGTAGGTAAATGATAAAAACAGAATTTTTGATGAGGAGTACTACTTGGCATAATTTTAATGTAATTCTTCTTAATTGTGGTATGAATATTCAGATCCGAAAGATTCAATACAAAAGTTCATATTGACATAAAAATAATAATACGTCAAGCATACTAACAAAGCAATTATGTCTTCTCAAAATAACATGGCTAAAGAAAGTTATCCCTACAAAATCATATAGTCTAGCTATGCTCTATCTTCACCACAAAAAATATTTAAATCATGCACAACCCCGATGACAAGCCAAGCAATTGTTTCATACTTTTGACATTCTCAAAACTTTTTCAATCTTCACGCAATACATGAGTGTGAGCCATGGATATAGCACTATAGGTGGAACAGAGTGGTGGTTGTGGAGAAGACAAAAAGGAGAAGATAGTCTCACATCAACTAGGTGTATCAACGGGCTATGGAGATGCCCATCAATAGATATCAATGTGAGTGAGTAGGGACTGCCATGCAACGGATGCACTAAAGCTATAAGTATATGAAAGCTCAAAAAGAAACTAAGTGGGTGTGCATCCAACTTGCTTGCTCATGAAGACCTAGGGAAATTTGAGGAAGCCCATCATTGGAATATACAAGCCAAGTTCTATAATGAAAAATTCCCACTAGTATATGAAAGTGATAACATGAGAGACTCTCTACTATGAAGATCATGGTGCTACTTTGAAGCACAAGTGTGGTAAAAGGATAGTAGCATTGTCCCTTCTCTATTTTTCTCTCATTTTTTTTCTCTTTTTCCTTTTTTTATTTGGGCCTTTCTCTTTTTTTATGGCCTCTTTTATTTCTCTTTTTTTATTTTTCGTCCGGAGTCTCATCCCGACTTGTGGGGGCATCATAGTCTCCATCATCCTTTCCTCACTGGGACAATGCTCTAATAATGATGATCATCACACTTTTATTTTTCTTAAAACTCAACAATTACAACTCGATACTTAGAACAAAATATGACTCTATGTGAATGCCTCCGGCGGTGTACCGGGATATGCAATGATGCATGAGTTACAAGTATGAAAGAATTATGAACGGTGGCTTTGCCACAAATACTATGTCAACTACATGATCATGCTAAGCAATATGACAATGATGGAGTATGTCATAAACGGAATGGTGGAAAGTTGCATGGCAATATATCTCGGAATGGCTATGGAAATGCCATAATAGGTAGGTATGGTGGCTGTTTTGAGGAAGGTATATGGTGGGTGTATGATACCGGCAAAAGATGCGCGGTATTAGAGAGGCTAGCAAAGGTGGAAAGGTGAGAGTGCGTATAATCCATGGACTCAACATTAGTCATAAAGAACTCATATACTTATTGCAAAAATCTACAAGTTATCAAAGCAAAGTATTACGCGCATGCTCCTAGGGGGATAGATTGGTAGGAAAAGACCATCGCTCGTCCCCAACCGCCACTCATAAGGAAGACAATTAATAAATAAATCATGCTCCGACTTCATCACATAACGGTTCACCATACGTGCATGCTAAGGGAATCACAAGCTTCAACACAAGTATTTCTCAAATTCACAACTACTCAACTAGCACAACTTTAATATTACCATCTCCATATCTCAAAACAATTATCAAGTATCAAACTTATCATAGTATTCAACACACTCATAAGAAAGTTTTATTATTAATCTTGTATACCAAGCATATTAGGATTTTAAGAAAATTACCATGCTATTTAAGACTCTCAAAATAATCTAAGTGAATCATGAGAGATCAATAGTTTCTATAAAACAAATCCACCACCGTGCTCTAAAAGATATAAGTGAAGCACTAGAGCAAAATTATATAACTTAAAAGATATAAGCGAAGCACATAGAGTATTCTAACAAATTCCAAATCATGTATGGCTCTCTCAAAAGGTGTGTACAACAAGGATGATTGTGGTAAACTAACAAGCAAAGACTCAAATCATAGAAGACGCTCCAAGCAAAACACATATCATGTGGCGAATAAAAATATAGCTCCAAGTAAAGTTACGAATAGAAGTAGATGAAAGAGGGGATGCCTTCCGGGGCATCCCCAAGCTTTGGCTTTTAGGTCTCCTTAGATTATCTTGGGGGTTCCATGGGCATCCCCAAGCTTAGGCTCTTTCCACTCCTTGTTCCGTAATCCATTGAATCTTTACCCAAAACTTGAAAACTTCACAACACAAAACTTAAAGTAGAAAATCTCGTGAGCTCCGTTAGCGAAAGAAAATAAAAGACCACTTCAAGGTAATGTAATGAACTCATTATTTATTTATATTGGTGTTATACCTACTGTATTCCAACTTCTCTATGGTTTATAAACTATTTTACTAGCCATAGATTCATCAAAATAAGCAAACAACACACGAAAAACAGAATCTGTCAAAAACAGAACAGACTGTAGTAATCTGTAGCTAGCGCAAGATCTGGAACCCCAAAAATTCTAAAATAAATTTCTGGGCGTGAGGGATTTATCTATTAATCATCTACAAAAATAATTAACTAAATAGCTCTTTCCAAATAAAAATTATAGCAGTTATCGTGAGCGCTAAAGTTTCTGTTTTTTACAGCAAGTTCAACAAGACTTTCCCTAAGTCTTCCCAACGGTTCTACTTGGCAGAAACACTAATTAAACACAAAAAAACAAAACCAAAACAGAGGCTAGATAAATTATTTATTACTAAACAGGAGCAAAAATCAAGGAATAAAAATAAAATTGGGTTGCCTCCCAACAAGCGCTATTGTTTAACGCCCCTAGCTAGGCATAACAAGCAAGAATAGATCTAGGTAGGCAATTCTTCAATTAGGCATCTACCATCTTTAGGAATTTCTTTCTTTTTATTGATTATCAAACTTTTAGGGACAAGATCTAAAAATTCATTTGTAACAAATGGTTCCTTAAAGACAGCAAAAAGATTGGGATGAATACTTATAGATTTGAGATCTGCATCCTTACTGGAGGATTCACCCTTATTTTTAGGAACGTACATAAGCTTGGCAACTTTAGTGGAAGAACTTGGAGTATTCTTAGCGGAAGAAAAAGCGGTTCCCAAGTTGGTAATAATATTCTCAAGTTTATCGCTCCTAACGGAATCGTGATTTATTTTCTCATTAACTATGGGTTCCTTTTCTTTAATATCTTTCAAAGTAACTCCTACTTTAGATCCATATTGAGAGATTCGGCTGTGGATCTTTTTATCCAAATTTTCAATTAATTCTACGGTAGCAACCTTATTTTCAATAATTTCAAGCCTTTGCATTACATGCTCCAAAGTTAATATAGTTCCATTAACCAAGAGAGGAGGTGAGCCAAATAAATCTAACATAGCATTATAAGAATCAAAAGTATGGCTACCCAAAAAAACTCCCTCCGGTAATAGTATCAAGAACATAACGGTGCCAAGGAGTAATGCCTACATAAAAATTGCGAAGAAGAACGGAAGTAGATTGCTTCCTAGTAGATTTATTTTGAGCATTGCAAATTCTATACCAAGAATCTTTTAGATTTTCTCCCTCCCTTTGCTTAAAATTTAGGATTTCATTCTCGGGAGACAACGGAAAAGATAGGGGACTAGCCATAACGACAAGCAAAAAACTAACACACATGCAAACAAAAAGCAAGCGGGTGCTACCTCTTTTAGCACTATGTTGGTTTTCCCCGAAGAGGAAGGGATGATGCAGAAAAGTAGCGTAAGTATTTCCCTCAATTTTGAGAACCAGGGTATTAATATAGTAGCAGGCTATGAGCGAGTCCTTCGTACCTGCACAAAACAAATAAATCCTCGCAACCAACGCAAATAGGGGTTGTCAATCCCTATAGGTCCACTTACGAGAGTGAGATCTGATAGATATGATAAGATAATATTTTTGGTATTTTTATGATAAAGATGCAAAGTAAAATAAAGGCAAAGTAAATAACTAAGTAGTAGGAGATTGATATGATAAAGATAGACCCGGGGGCCATAGGTTTCACTAGTGGCTTCTCTCGAGAGCATAAGTATTATACAGTGGGTGAACAAATTACTGTTAAGAAATTGACAGAATTGAGCATAGTTATGAGAATATCTAGGTATGATCATGTATATAGGCATCACGTCCGAGACAAGTAGACCAACTCCTGCCTGCATCTACTACTATTACGCCACTCATCGACCGCTATCCAGCATGCATTTAGAGTATTAAGTTAAAAACAGAGAACGCCTTAAGCAAGATGACATGATGTAGAGGGATAGACTCATGCAATATGAAGGAAACCCCATCTTGTTATCCTCGATGGCAACAATACAATACGTGCCTTGCTGCCCTTACTGTCACCAGGAAAGGACACCGCAAGATTGAACCCGAAGCTAAGCACTTCTCCCATTGCAAGAAAGATCAGTCTAGTAGGCCAAACCAAACTGATAATTCGAAGAGACTTGCAAAGATAACCAATCATACATAAAAGAATTCAGAGAAGATTCAAATATTATTCATAGATAGACTTGATCATAAACCCACAATTCATCGGTCTCAACAAACACACCGCAAAAAGAAGATTACATCGAATAGTTCTCCACAAGAGAGGGGGAGAACATTGTATTGAGATCCAAAAAGAGAGAAGAAGCCATCTAGCTACTAACTATGGACCCGTAGGTCTGAGGTAAACTACTCACACTTCATCGGAGGGGCTATGGTGTTGATGTAGAAGCCCTCCGTGATCGATGCCCCCTCCGGCGGAGCTCCCGAACAGGCCCCAAGATGGGATCTTGTGGATACAGAAAGTTGCGACGGTGGAATTAGGGTTTTGGCTCCGTATCTGATCGTTTGGGGGTACGTGGGTATATATAGGAGGAAGAAGTACGTCGGTGGAGCAATAAGGGGCGCACGAGGGTGGAGGGCGCACCTGGGGGGTAGGCGCGCCCCCCTACCTCGTGGCCTCCTGTTACGTGTCTTGACGTAGGGTCCAAGTCTCCTGAGTTGTATTCGATGACAAAATCACGTTCCCGAAGGTTTCATTCCGTTTGGACTCCATTTGATATTCCTTTTCTTCGAAACCCTAAAACAGGCAAAAAACAGCAATTCTGGGCTGGGCCTCCGGTTAATAGGTTAGTCCCAAAAATAATATGAAAGTGGATAATAAAGCCCAATAATGTCCAAAACAGTAGATAATATAGCATGGAGCAATCAAAAATTATAGATACGTTGGAGAAGTATCAGCGGGCAAAAAGAGGCAAATAGAGAAAGAGAGGGAGGATAGAGAGAGAGAGAGGGCGAATAAAACGGCAAGGGTGAAGTGGGGGAGAGGAAAACGAGAGGCAAATGGCAAATAATGTAATGCGGGAGATAAGGGTATGTGATGGGTACTTGGTATGTTGACTTTTGTGAAGACTTCCCCGGCAACGGCGCCAGAAATCCTTCTTGCTACCTCTTGAGCACTGCGTTGGTTTTCCCCGAAGAGGAAGGGATGATGCAGCAAAGTAGCGTAAGTATTTCCATCAGTTTTTGAGAACCAAGGTATCAATCCAGTAGGAGGCTATGCACGAGTCCCTCGTACCTGCACAAAACAAATAAATCCTCGCAACTAACGCAAATAGGGGTTGTCAATCCCTATGAGGCCACTTACGAGAGTGAGATCTGATAGATATGATAAAGATAATATTTTTGGTATTTTTATGATAAAGATGCAAAGTAAAATAAAGGCAAAGTAAATAGCAAAGTAGTAGGAGAACAATATGATAGAGATAGACCCGGGGGCCATAGGTTTCACTAGTGGCTTCTCTCGAGAGCATAAGTATTCTACGATGGGTGAACAAATTACTGTTGAGCAATTGACAGAATTGAGCATAATTATGAGAATATCTAGGCATGATCATGTATATAGGCATCACGTCCGAGACAAATAGACCGACTCCTGCCTGCATCTACTACTATTACTCCACTCATCGACCGCTATCCAGCATGCATCTAGAGTATTAAGTTAGAAATAGAGTAATGCCTTAAGCAAGATGACATGATGTATAGGGATAGACTCATGCAATATGAAGAAAACCCCATCTTGTTATCCTCGATGGAAACAATACAATACGTGCCTTGTTGCCCTTACTATCACCGGGAAAGGACATTGCAAGATTGAACCCAAAGCTAAGCACTTCTCCCATTGCAAGAAAGATCAATCTAGTAGGCCAAACCAAACTGATAATTCGAAGAGACTTGCAAAGATAACCAATCATACATAAAAGAATTCAGAGAAGATTCAAATATTATTCATAGATAGACTTGATCATAAACCCACAATTCATTGGCCTCAACAAACACACCGCAAAAAGAAGATTACATCGAATAGATCTCCACAAGAGAGGGGGAGAACATTGTATTGAGATCCAAAAAGAGAGAAGAAGCCATCTAGCTACTAACTATGGACCCGTAGGTCTGAGGTAAACTACTCACACTTCGTCGGAGAGGCTATGGTGTTGATGTAGAAGCCCTCCGTGATCGATGCCCCCTCCGGCGGAGCTCCGGAACAGGTCCCAAGATGGGATCTCGTGGATACAGAAAGTTACGGCGGTGGAATTAGGGTTTTGGCTCCGTTTTAGATTGTTTGGGGGTATGTGGATATATATATAGGAGGAAGAAGTACGTCGGTGGAGCAACAGGGGGCCCACGAGGGTGGGGGCGCGCCTGGTAGGGTAGGGCACGCCCCCCTACCTCGTGGCCTCCTGTTACGTGCCTTTGCATAAGGTCCAAGTCTCCTGGGTCTTATCTGTTGAGAAAATCACGTTCCCGAAGGTTTCATTCCGTTTGGAGTCCATTTGATATTCCTTTTCTTCGAAACCCTAAAACAGGCAAAAAACAGCAATTCTGGGTTGGGCCTCCGGTTAATAGGTTAGTCCCAAAAATAATATAAAAGTGGATAATAAAGCCCAATAATGTCCAATAACAGTAGATAATATAGCATGGAGCAATCAAAAATTATAGATACGTTGGAGACGTATCATTCGTGTTATCTGAAGTGGTTGCTAATGAGTGCAAAATTTCAGAACAACTTGTGCATTCTGTACGTATTAGGAGTTTTGGGTTGTTATTTTGGTTGTGCTTTTATTGATTTTTTTACACAACCGTGTTTATGGATTCGTTGTCATATGGATGCTTAACTGCAAGTACTCTATTAGTCATGATGGTATGCTACTATGTTAGTATGATTAGCTATATCAATAATTTTGTTGGGGATGTCTAGGTATACATATTTTTGTGTTTCATCCATAATCATAATTGTGAGCTGGTTGCAAGTTGCAGCTGTTGAAGGGGTCATTGTAGTTGATTTTCATGTGTATATTGGTTGGTTCATTGAGATATTCCTAGCACTGATGTTGTGAACTACGTGAATTTTAGGACGTGATGTGCTTCAAAAAAATTGAAATATTCCTAATACCGATACTGGTGCTTGATGCTGACAAACAGTATAAGTGGCAATGTTATAAAAGTATGAATCCACAAGCTTAGCTTAGCTTTGGCATTTATAGTGGCAATGGCAATATATCTTGTGCTCAGCTCTAGTATGTCAACCCAGAGCCACCTAAAATATGCTCTATTTTTTAGATTACTATGCTTTGTTTTTCAACATTTTTAGTTTTCTTTCATGTCTAAAAAATCCCTAGTTTTGAAGGGTGCCTGTCGGTGTCAAAACCGGCGGATCTCGGGTAGGGGGTCCCGAACTGTGCGTCTAAGGCGGATGGTAACAGGAGGCAGGGGACACAATGTTTTACCCAGGTTCGGGCCCTCTTAAAGGAGGTAAAACCCTACGTCCTGCTTGATTAATGTTGATGATATGGGTAGTACAAGAGTAGATCTACCACGAGATCGGAGAGGCTAAACCCTAGAAGCTAGCCTATGGTATGATTGTATGTTGTCCTACGGACTAAAACCCTCCGGTTTATAGACACCGGAGAGGTTAGGGTTACACAAGGTCGGTTACAAAGGAGGAGATATACATATCCGTATTGCCTAGCTTGCCTTCCACGCCAAGTAGAGTCCCATCTGGACACGAGACGAAGTCTTCAATCTTGTATCTTCATAGTCCAACAATCCGGCCAAAGGATATAGTCCGGCTGTTCGGAGACCCCCTAATCTAGGACTCCCACAGTAGCCCCTGAACCAGGCTTTCAATGACGATGAGTCCGGCGCACAGTATTGTCTTCGGCATTGCAAGGCGGGTTCCTCCTCCGAATATACCACGGGAGAATTTGAATATAAGGATAGTGTCCGACCCTTCAAAATAAGTTCCACATACCACCGTAGAGAGAATAATATTTCTACAAATCCAATTTGCTGACTTGTTTTGGCAACATGAAATTATGTCACGGCCCGGTGATTATTCAAACCGTTTCCTTTAACTAGCCCCGCACATAACGCAGGGCAGTTTTTTGACACGTCTTGTCAAAGCAGAGATCGTGTCCCCTTATCACGGGATTCTCATCAGTACGGGTGTGGGAGACCCAACCGTGCCATCGATTATGGCGCTTGGGGGACAAGAGAGTTTTACCAGGCTAGTGGGGACGCATAGTTTCGTCTGCCCATATAAAGGGATAAAGATTTACTTTTTCATCCACGCCTTCTTCCTCCTTTGCTCATCCACCTTCGCACACTCGAGCTCCAGCGCCCAAGTTCGCATTTCCCACCTCGACCTTCTCCAACCATGTCCGGAGTGGGAGGCAGGTGGATGGTCTCCTCCGTCACGGAGGGACACGTCAAGAAGCTAAGGAGAGCTGGATACTTGCCCGACAACATCGCGCACCGGCTCCTAGAGGAGGGGCAGCTCATCCCCACCCCTAGGCGCCATGAGAGGGTAGTGTTCCTCACCCATTTCCTCCGTGGACTGGGATTTCCTTTCCACCCATTTGTTCGGGGGCTAATGTTCTACTACGGCCTGGATTTCCAGGGTCTGGCCCCGAACTTCATCCTCTACATCTCGGCGTTTATCATCGTGTGCGAGGCTTTCCTCTACATCAAGCCCCACTTCGGCTTATGGCTGAAGACTTTCAATGTCAAGCCGAAGGTAGTGAGCGGCCGCCAGGCGGAGTGCGGAGGCGCCATGGTGGGCAAGATGCCCAACATCACATGGCTCGAGGGCTCCTTCGTGGAGACCATAAAGGGGTGGCAATGGGGGTGGTTCTACATCACCGAGCCACGTGACCCTACATGGGTAGCGGCCCCCGAGTTCCGATCTGGCTTCCCCACGCGGCTCACCTCCTGGAAAGAGAAGGGCATATCCTGGGGTAGTTCAGGAGAGCTGACCGGACTCCAAACATGTATTCAAAACATGGTGAACAAGAATCTCAAACTCGTCAACGTAGTCCAGGTCATGCTCCACCGCCGGATCCTCCTGTGCCAACAACGGGCCTTCAACTTGTGGGAGTTCGACCGGGCGCAGCACCGAACTCTGAACAGGCTCTTCGACACAACTTATGAAGATGCCTGGAGGGTGCTGTTCAAGAGCGCCGAGGTCCCCCCTCCCATTACTAAGGATCGCGGATTCAGCGCGAAGCGCCAAGCCAGCGCGATAAGCTGCTTTACCTCTTACAGGATACCTATTTTTCATAGATTGATTACATGCGGGATCTAAACTCCCGTACCTTTGACAGGACTGGCAGGAGACAGACGGACAGATCGACTGTCCGGCTCCTTTGCCCAAAGGCCCAGCAGACGCTCTTCTGGCGAAGATGCTGACTCCGGCTCCTTATATGGTGCCGGAGAAGACCAAGAAGGCCAAGGGAACCCGAAAGAGTTCGCGATGCCAGGCGTCATCAGACTCACCGTACGAGGACTCTACGGCACAATCCTCCCCCGAAGACGAGGAGGTAGAATAAGATGCTCCCCCTCCAGACGGGGGAGACAAGAAAAGGAAGGCCGCCCCAACTGGGGAGGCCGAAGGGTCCAAGAAGGGGAGGACTCTCCTTCTGGACAGCTCTACCACCGCCGCCGACGGCGAAGACGAGTGGCTGCCCAGGGCCAAGCCCCTAGGGAAGTCGTAAGTATTCGGATACCAGAGTAACTCATAGTATTCCTTTGTCGCACTACTTCACCTAACGCCGAAATATGATTATGCAGGCCGCCCCGAGCCCGTATCGATGTATCATCGGACGGCTCCCTGGGCTCGTCGGATATGGATAGCGATCCAGTGGGGACCGCCATCCCCCCTCATCCTGCGGACGACGCCGAGGTGCTATCTCACGAGGCACCGGGTCGAGGGGAGACAGTCCCGGAGGCGCCTCAAGGCGGCCTCCCGGACTCCAGGAGCCGAGGGGACAAGGCCCCTGAGAGCTCCGAGTTCGGCCCTCGGCCGAACACCGCGCCGGAACCTCCAGTGGTTCCGGGCTCGGGCAGGCGGCGTCCTTCTAATAGGGGCGAGACGCCTGTACCGGTGACCTCTGTCCATCCAAAGGCGCTGGACAACCTGCTGGAAGCGCTTCGCAACACTTCCATCGACAAGGAGCACCGCACTATCATGAGTGCGGTGATCCAAAAGGTTCAGTCCGCCAAGAGCGGATTGACTGAAGCTTGTTCCAGCCTTCTAACAGGCTTTGAGGTAAGTGTTTGAAATATAGGAAAATATTACCGCATAGACAGTAGCCCCTGATGCTCTGTTCGGTGTTCACAAAGAAAAGCCGAACAGAGGATCAAACAATATCGCAGGAGTCTAATATGAGTATGTCAATATGCATATGCAGGCTTCACTGCTGGCGTCCGCCACACTGACTGCGGAGGTCGCCGTACTGAAGCAGGACCTTAAAGGGTCCCAGGACGAGCTCGGTCTTGCCAAGAGGCAGCTCGAGGAGAACAAAGGTAAGTAGTAACTAGTCTGTGGATATGTATAAAAAGAGTGCGATTGCAAAATGACAGGATCATCATGAATTTGTCAGGGGCCATGACCGAAGTGGCGACCCTAAAGCAAGCGTTGTCCGAGGCCGAAGATAAAGCGGCCAAGGAGTGCACCGAGCGAGAAAAGCAAGAGGCTCGGGTGGGCGAGGTGCAGCAAGAGCTCCAGGCTCTCGTGACGAAGCATGAGGTGTTGGAGCTTGACTCGAAGACGCGAGAGTCTGAGCTTGCCACGGCCCTCGAGAGCGCAAAAAGTGCCAAGGCCGAAGCCCAAAAGGACCTCCAGGAGATCAGCGCAATGAAGAAGATAGCGGCGGGTAAGGCATTCTATATGCAGAGCAAGCATGTAAAAGTAAACTACCGATTACTTACCCGAATTCGGAGCTCTCCAGGAGCATTCGCGGATTTACCCCGCAGCGTGTCGGATGCCGCACAGTTTTACCAGGCCGAGGAGGGAAGCTCAACGGAGAAGCTATTCTGGTCTCAATATACTGGGACCGAACACCCGATGCCTCTGAGCGACCAGCTAAAGCATCTGGTCGAGCTGCACAAGGCGGCCGAACAGGCCATGAAGGGCCTTATAGTCCGGCTGTGGCCTGGCGACGCCCTTCCGAACAGCTACTTCGGCCTGGTGAGGCAGCTTGTGGATGCCTGCACACGGCTGGAGGTCGTCAAGCGGTCCGTCTGCATCGAAGGTGCACGCCGGGCTTTCGCCCGTGTGAAGGTGCAGTGGGCTAAGCTAGACGTCGTGAAGCTGATCAAGGAAGGGCCGCCGCAGGGCAAGGAGCATCGCACCCCCGAAATTTATTATGAGGGTGTCCTGAAGGGTGCCCGTCTTGTAGCGGACGAATGTTCAACGGATGTAATATTTGAGTAAACTTGCTCGTGTGATCCTGTATGATGAAAACTTGTTTCATATGCGCTATGCAACGCTTGTGTGAATTTAAAATATTACCTTCTGTTTGGCTGTTTATCCAATCTGAGAGATGGCTAGTCCTTGGCTTCTGCCCCCATACCACGAGTGCTGGGGTGTTCGGGATAAACCTGAGCACTCTTGTTCCCATGTTTGGGTCCTTCGAGGGAGGTGCTCAGCACAACGAACAAGGCAACCGGACTAATAATGCTTTATCACTCTCACTTAGCCATAGAATTTTATAATTTTAAATTTCGGCGAAGCCCCTGGTATTCGGAAGGCCGAATTCGGGGTGCGATACACGCCTTTAAGCCGGACAGGGCCGGCCCCTCGCTCTAAGCGGCATAAGCCTTTAGGGACTCGAAAACCTCGCCGAACAGCGACCAGTCTCTCGCCTTATCATGACAGTCAGTTTTAGCTTTCTCTACTAAGGTGCTTAGCCCAGCAGAACCGGGGCACAATTGCAGTAGTTCTCCTAACGCTACCTTAGCCGATAGAGCGGAACGTAAGGTACCAAAACATAGGAGCCGGGCAAACCCAACATTTGACCAAAGACATGATTCGGAGCTGATGCATATGATGCTATAAGTTCGGGGTGCCGCACTTGTGAAAGTGTTCGGGCTTTTCACACCATATTGTGGGGTACGTTAGCCCCTGGTGTATTGGTCGTACCAAAGTGTACGGTTGCAAGGCCTCATTAATGAACACATATATATAACAAGAATGCAATAATAGTCGTAATGTTATGCGTTGTTTATTCAAAAAGGTGTGTTAAAGCAGAATCATACGGATGGTGCGATAAGCAAAGAGTAGGACTATGTCCCTTCCAAGGGCAAGCTGAGGAACAGTATTAAATCAAATATTTTGCTCGTTATTGTAAGCCACCTGGGAATTCCGTGGTGTGACATAGCTTTCTGCCTCCTTGGTTGCTGCATCATGTGTTCGACAATAGTGCTGCCGGACATGGTTTCCAGAGATTAAGGTCCTGAAAAAGAGAAAAATAACCAAACGGGAAGCCCCTAGTGCGGTTTAAGCCGCGTCTTGGGGCGTGCCGCAGTTGTGCCCCCTCCCCACCTGTGCCCATGGTATTTTTAATGCGTACTTATGTACGTGTGGCACGAGTTTCGCCGTGTGGCTGGGGGTGGGGGATGCATTGCTACGCGAGCTCATATCGCGCCAGGTGGTCTAGTTGCCGATTGCTCCAAGCGCGCTTGAAGGTGTCCGGGTCTTGAAACGCCGAACTGGTGGATTGCGTTGAGAGGCTGCTTTGCGCTTCTGCTGCGAGGGCCGCGGTGTGCTCCTCCGTTCGGAGAGAGCGCTCTGTGTTTCCATTGACTGTAATAACCCCACGAGGTCCTGGCATCTTGAGCTTGAGGTATGCATAATGCGGTACCGTATTGAATCTCGCAAATGTGGTTCGCCCGAGAAGTGCATGATAACCACTGCGGAACGGGACTATATCGAAGATTAATTGCTTCGGAAGTTATCCGGGGATCCGAAGACCACTTCCAGCGTAATTGAGCCTGTGCAATGGGCCTCTATGCCTGGAATGACGCCTTTAAAGGTTGTTTTGTGGGTTTGATCCTTGAGGGGTCTATACCCATTTTGCGCACTGTGTCCTGATAAAGCAGGTTCAGGTTGCTGCCGCCATCCATAAGGACTCGAGTGAGGTGAAATCCGTCAATGATTGGGTCCAGAATCAGTGCGGCGAATCCGCCATGACGGATACTAGTGGGATGCTCCCTGTGATCGAAAGTGATCGGATAGGAGGACCATGGGTTGAACTTTGGGGCGACTGCCTCCAACGCATATACGTCCCTGAGCGCACGCTTTCGCTCCCTCTTGGGGATGTGGGTTGCGTATATCATGTTCACCGTCCGCACTTGTGGGGGAAACCTCTTATGTCCTCCAGTGTGTGGCTGCCGGGGCTCCTCCTCGTCATCGCTATGTGGCCCCTTGTCCTTGTTTTCGGCAATTAACTTGCCGGCCTGCTTGAAAACCCAACAGTCCCTGTTGGTGTGATTGGCTGGCTTTTCTGGGGTGCCGTGTATTTTACACGAGCGATCGAGTATACGGTCCAAGCTGGACGGACCTGGCGTACTTTGTTTGAATGGCTTTTTCCGCTGACCAGGTTTAGAGCCTTTGAATCCGGCATTGACTGCCGTATCCTCGGTATTATCGCTGTTAATGCGGTGCTTATGTTTGTTGCGACGTGACCTGCTATTGCCGTCCTTGGTATCCGAAGTACCATGGTTCTTTGATATGTTATTACTGCGAGCCAGCCAGCTGTCTTCTCCCGCATAAAAGCGGGTCATGAGTGTCATGAGGGCTGCCATAGATTTCGGCTTTTCCTGACCAAGGTGCCGGGCTAGCCATTCGTCGCGGATGTTGTGTTTGAAAGCCGCTAGGGCCTCTGCATCCGAACAGTCGACGATTTTATTTTTCTTTGTTAGGAACCGAGTCCAGAATTGCCTGGCCGATTCTTCTGGCTGCTGAATTATGTGGCTCAAGTCATCGGCATCTGGTGGCCGTACATAAGTGCCCTGAAAGTTGTCGAGGAATGCGGCTTCCAGATCTTCCCAACAGCTAATGGACTCTGTTGGCAAGCTATTAAGCCAATGCCGCGCTGGTCCCTTGAGCTTTAGTGGGAGGTATTTGATGCCGTGTAAGTCATCACCGCGGGCCATGTGGATGTGGAGGAGGAAATCCTCGATCCATACCGCGGGATCTATTGTGCCGTGTATGATTCAATATTTACAGGTTTGAAACCTTCTGGGATTTGATGATCCATTACTTCATCTGTGAAGCATAAGGGGTGTGCGGCGCCTCTGTATTGGGCTATATCGCGACGTAGCTCGAATGGGTCTTGCACGCTGTGTTCGGCCCGGCCGGATTTACTTTTACTATATCCGGCGTGACGTTTATCGTCTCGCATAGTGGCGTGCCCTCGTGATTCGTAGATCGATCTTACATGCTTTGCTTTGTCCTCCAATATGTCTCGCAGGTCTGGCGTATCTCCCCATGCCTTTTTATTTGAATGGCGTCGGGGTGTAGGCTGAGTTTTTGGCTGGAATGCCTCTCTATCGCGGCCACGAGGTGGCCGATCAGCTGCGTCATACGCTTCTTCCTCCAGTCGGGGTTGCAACCTGCATTTTGGGTAACTCTTGGAGGGGCGCTCGAGTTTATATTCCTCGGCCGCGAGGACTTCAGTCCATCTATCAGCTAGCAGATCTTGATCATCTTGAAGCTGCTGCTGCTTTTTCTTGAGGCTATTTGCCGTGGCTATAAGCCGGCGTTTGAAGTGCTCTTGTTCGACGGGATCCTCTGGCACGGCGAATTCGTCGTCGTCTAGGCTTGCCTCGTCTTCGGAGGGGGGCATGTAATTATCATCCTCCGCCTCTCCATCTGTCGCTCTCTCAGGAGGGCTGGCTCCTCCATCCTCCTCTAAATCTTGCTGGAGGGGATTGTTGTTGTCTTCGGCACTATTCGGAGTGTTATTATCTCCTGTGCTGGTATCACCACTTTTGCTTTGGCGGGACTTAGAGCGGCGTCGCTGACGTCGGCGCTTGGGTTGCTTCTTGGAGGGGTCATCCTCCGCTATCCCGTCGCCATTGCCTTCTTTGAGTGTATCCACCATGTATATATCGTATGATGAGGTGGTTGTCCAGTGCCCTGTGGGCAGTGGTTCCTCTTTGTCTCCCGCATCGTCGTCCATACCGTCGATGTCTTCGGAGTCGAAGTCGAGCATGTCAGTTAAGTCATCGACAGTGACTACTAAGTGGGTGGTGGGTGGGCCACGAATTTCTTCGTCATCTGCATCCCAGTCCTACCGGACATAGTTCGGCCAGGATCCTCCTGACAAGGAGAGAGGCCTTAATGAGTTCAGTATGTCGCCAAAGGGCGAGTGCTGAAAAATATCCGCGGAGGTGAACTCCATGATCGGTGCCCAATCAGATTCGATAGGAACGGGCGCAGGCGGTTAGGAGTCCATGGCCGGAGAAGGATCCGGCAGTTTAACAACACGGCTCTCATGCAAGGTAAGGTCGATGTTTGGCTCGATCGCCACTGAGGGTAAGGCCTCCGTGGCGAGGTCCATCCACCCGTCCATGGACGGCGCAACTGGCTCCGAATTGAGGGTCGGGGCGGTTGTGTGTGCGATCTCCTGAACACTGTCCGATGGTAGAGCTAAATCGTACTCATCGTGACCGCGTGACGCACAAGGCAGAGGCTCAAATCCGTCGAAGATCAAGTCTCCACGGATATCGGCCGTGTAGTTTAAGCTTCCAAACCTGACCTGGTGGCCAGGGGTGTAACTTTCAATCTGCTCCAGATGGCCAAGCGAATTGGCCCGCAGTGCAAAGCCGCCGAACACGAAGATCTGTCTGGGGAGAAATGTCTCACCCTGGACTGCATCGCTATCGATGATAGTAGGAGCCATCAAGCCTAACGGCGACGACACATAGGAACTCTCAATGAAAGCACCAATGTCGGTGTCAAAACCGGCGGATCTCGGGTAGGGGGTCCTGAACTGTGCGTCTAAGGCGGATGGTAACAGGAGGCAGGGGACACAATGTTTTACCCAGGTTCGGGCCCTCTTGAAGGAGGTAAAACCCTACGTCCTGCTTGATTAATATTGATGATATGGGTAGTACAAGAGTAGATCTACCACGAGATCGGAGAGGCTAAACCCTAGAAGCTAGCCTATGGTATGATTGTATGTTGTCCTACGGACTAAAACCCTCCGGTTTATATAGACACTGGAGAGGTTAGGGTTACACAAGGTCGGTTACAAAGGAGGAGATATACATATCCGTATTGCCTAACTTGCCTTCCACGCCAAGTAGAGTCCCATCCGAACACGAGACGAAGTCTTCAATCTTGTATCTTCATAGTCCAACAGTCCGGCCAAAGGATATAGTCCGGCTGTCCGGAGACCCCCTAATCCAGGACTCCCACAGTGCCAATTGCCATTGCCTAGTAACCTACGAAATTAATGAAGTGTTTTTGATGTTGTTGATTATCAGAGATGGGGGAGGCCGCCACCGCAGGCTACACTCTGCCACACCGGAGTACGACTTGGAAGGTTTTGAGTTCTTCACGATCATACTTGAGAATTCCTCCAAGAGGCAGGTATATAAAAGGAGAGATATCCCCTTCACTCATCTCTTTATCATAACTCTATTGTTTGCTACATCACTCCTTGACCCACGTTGTAGAGGTTGCCTGCCACTTTTATGGAGATGTTGGATGGCCATCGGCCAAAGAATGTGAAGCCGCGACAGGCCGGCAGCGGGCTTCGCAGGCTTTGGGACGTGGAGGTGGTGATCAGGAACGACTACATGTACTTGTGTCGTGGTTGGGAGCAGTTCTTCCGTGCCTATGACCTGAGGCACTGGTACTTCCTTGTCTTCGGGTACGACGGCGACGCCATGCTCACCGTGAAGGTGTTCAACACGACTATGTGTCGCATGCGCTACCAGGATGATGACGATGCCAGTACACTCTGCCTCTTCTTCCTCTCCATTTGGCTTTGTCTCACTGAGGGAGTCTTAGATTAGGGGGTGTTCGGGTAGCCGGACTATACCTTCCACCGGACTCCAGGACTATGAAGATATAAGATTGAAGACTTCGTCCCGTGTCCGGATGGGACTTTCCTTGGCGTGGAAGGAAAGCTTGGCGATGCGGATATTCAAGATCTCCTACCATTGTAACCGACTTTGTGTAACCCTAACCCTCTCCAGTGTCTATATAAATCGGAGGGTTTTAGTCCGTAGGACAACTTCAATATACAACAATCATACCATAGGCTAGCTTTTAGGGTTTAGCCTCCTTGATCTCGTGGTAGATCTACTCTTGTACTACCCATATCATCAATATTAATCAAGCAGGATGTAGGGTTTTACCTCCATCAAGAGGGCCCGAACCTGGGTAAAACATCGTGTTCCTTGCCTCCTGTTACCATCCGGCCTAGACGCACAGTTCGGGACCCCCTACCCGAGATCCACCGATTTTGACACCGACGTTGGTGCTTTCATTGAGAGTTCCTCTGTGTCGTCGCTTTTAGGCCCGATGGCTCCTTCGATCATCAACAATGATGCAGTCCAGGGTGAGACTTTTCTCCCCGGACAGATCTTCGTCTTCGGTGGCTTCGCACTGCGGGCCAATTCGCTTGGCCACCTTGAGCAGATCGAAAGCTACGCCCCTGGCCATCAGGTCAGGTTTGGAAGCCTAAACTACACGGCTGACATTCGCGGAGACTTGATCTTCGACGGATTCGAGCCATAGCCAAGCGCGCCGCACTGTCTCGATGGGCATGATATAGCTCTGCCGCCGAACAGCGCCTTGGAGGCCGCACACGCATCGGTTCCGACCATTGATTCGGAGCCTACTGCGCCGATCGAGGATCAGCGGTTGGACGCTGCCTCAGGGGCTGCGATCTCAGAGGCGATCGAGCCGAACTCCAGCCCCGCACTCCGCATGGCCCATGACTCCAAGGAGCCGGATTCCTCTTCGAACTCCGAGCCCCCCGCGCCCCTGCCGATCGAATCCGATTGGGCGCCGATAATGGAGTTCACCGCCGCGGACATCTTTCAGCACTCGCCCTTCGGCGACATCCTGAATTCTCTAAAGTCTCTCTCTTTATCAGGAGAGCCCTGGCCGGACTACAGTCAGCAAGGTTGGGATACGGACGATGAAGAAATTCAAAACCCACCCACCACCGACTTCGTAGCCACTGTCGACGACTTAACCGACATGCTTGACTTCGACTCCGAAGACATCGACGGCATGGACGACGATGCAGGAGACGAACAAGAACCAGCACCTGTAGGGCGCTGGAAGGCCACCTCGTCATATGACATATATATGGTGGACACTCCAAAGGATGGAGATGGCGATGGAACAGCGGGGGACGATACCTCTAAGAAACAGCCCAAGCGCCGGCGTCAGCGGCGCCGCTCTAAATCCCGCCAAAGCAAAAACGGTGATTCCGGCACGGGAGATAATACTACTCCGGATAGCGCCGAAGAACACCCCCTCCAGCAAGATTCAGCACAGGAGGACAGAGAAGCCAGCCCTCACGAGAGGGCGGCGGACCAAGAGGTTGAGGACGATAATTATACGCCTCCCTCCGAAGACGAGGCAAGCCTCGACGACGACGAGTTCGTCGTGCCAGAGGATCTCGCCGAACAAGAGCATTTTAAACGCAGGCTTATGGCCACGGCAAGCAGCCTCAAGAAAAAGCAGCAACAGCTTAGAGCTGATCAGGATTTGTTAGCTGACAGATGGACTGAAGTCCTTGTGGACGAAGAGTATGAACTCGAACGCCCCTCCAAGAGTTACCCAAAGCACAGGCTGCTACCCCGACTAGAGGAGGAAGCACCTACATCACCAGCGCATGACATGGCCGACCGGCCACCTCGTGGCCGCGACAAAGAGGCCTCTTGGCCCTCCACTCAAGCCATGCCCCGACGCCGCGTCAAGCATACTAAGGCACGGGAAAATGCACCCGACCTGCGCGACATACTGGAGGACAAGTCAAGGCAAACAAGATCCATTTACGGATCGCGCAGGCGCCCCACGGCACGTGACGGTGATCGTCACTCTGGATGCAATAAATCCGGCCGGGCCGAACTCAACAGACAAGGCTCCTTCGAGCTGCATCGTGATATAGCCCAATACAGAGGCGCCGCACACCCACTATGCTTCACAGATGAAGTAATGGATCATAAAATCCCTGAGGGCTTCAAACCCGTAAACATCGAATCGTACGATGGCACAACAGATCCTACGGTATGGATCGAGGATTATCTCCTTCATATCCACATGGCCCGCGGTGATGATCTACACGCCATCAAATACCTCCCACTCAAACTTAAGGGACCGGCCCGGCATTGGCTTAACAGCTTGCCAGCAGACTCAATCGGTTCTTGGGAGGACCTGGAAGCCGCATTCCTTGACAACTTCCAGGGCACTTATGTGCGACCACCGGACGCCGATGACCTAAGCCACATAATTCAGCAGCCAGAGGAATCGGCCAGGAAATTCTGGACACGGTTCCTAACAAAGAAAAACCAGATAGTCGACTGTCCGGACGCAGAGGCCTTAGCGGCCTTCAAGCATAATATCCGTGACGAGTGGCTTGCCCGGCACTTGGGACAGGAAAAGCCGAAATCTATGGCAGCCCTCACGACACTCATGACCAGCTTTTGCGCGGGAGAAGACAGATGGCTAGCTCGCAGCAACAATTTAACCAAGAACCCTGGTAATTCGAATACCAAGGACAAAAGCAACAGGTCGCGTCGGAACAAACAAAAGCGCCGCGTTAACAGCGACGGCAACGAGGATACGGCAGTTAATGCCGGATTCTGAGGCTACAAATCTGGTCAACGAAAAAAGGCATTCAAAAGAAATACTCAGGGCCCGTCCAGTTTGGACCGAATACTCGACCGCTTGTGCCAGATACATGGCACCCCCAAAAAGCCAGCCAATCACACCAACAGGGATTGTTGGGTGTTCAAGCAGGCAGGCAAGTTAAGAGCCAAAAACAAAGACAAGGGGCTATATAGCGACAACGAGGAGGAGCCCAGGTCGCCGAACAATGGTGGACAGAAGGGATTTCCCCCGCAAGTGCGGACGGTGAACATGATATACGCAACCCACATCCCCAAGAGGGAGCGGAAGCATGCGTTACGGGACGTATATGCGATGGAGCCAGTCGCCCCAAAGTTCAACCCATGGTCCTCCTGCCCGATCACCTTTGATCGAAGGGACCACCCCACTAGCACCCGTCATGGCGGCTTCGCCGCATTGGTTCTAGACCCAATCATTGACGGATTTCATCTCACAAGAGTCCTCATGGATGGCGGCAGCAGCCTGAACCAGCTTTACCAGGATACAGTGCAAAAAATGGGCATAGATCCCTCGAGGATCAAGCCCACCAAAACGACCTTTAAAGGTGTCATACCAGGTGTAGAAGCCAACTGTACAGGCTCAGTCACACTGGAAGTGGTCTTCGGATCTCCGGATAACTTCCGAAGCGAGGAGTTAATCTTCGACATAGTCCCATTCCGTAGTGGCTATCACGCACTGCTCGGGCGAACCGCATTCGCAAAATTCAATGCGGTACCGCACTATGCATACCTCAAGCTCAAGATGCCAGGCCCTAGAGGAGTAATCATGGTCAATGGGAACACTGAACGCTCCCTCCGAACGGAGGAGCACACGGCAGCGCTCGCAGCAGAAGTACAAAGCAGCCTCTCTAGGCAGTTCTCCAGTTCGGCCTTCAAAAAGCCGGACACTGTCAAGCGCGCCCGGAGTACCCTACAACAAGACCGCCTGGCACGTTCTGAGCTAGCGTAGCAATGCGGCCCCAACCCTAGCCCTCACGATATAGCGAACCAGTGCTTCGCGTACATAACTACGCTCTTGAAATACCATGGGCACAGGGGAAGGGGCACTATCATGGCACGCCCGAAATACGGCTTAAACCGCACCAGGGGCTGCCGGATTCCTTTTTTTCCTTTTTTCTCTTACTCTCAGGACTGGATACTTCGGATGACCCGTTCGGCAATTCAACTGCCGCACAAACGATGCAAGATCCAGGAAAGCAGACAAGCCACGCCGCATTATGGAACTCCCAGGTGGTCTCTATTGCGAGCAGTATACCTGTTTTTTAATACAATTCCGCGGCCTGCCCCTGGCCAGGACATGTTAAATAGTCCAATTTCTTTTGCTTATCGCACTATTTGTATCGTTCCGCTTTCATAGCAGCCTTTCTATAAACAATGCATAGCTTTTGTCTATTTTTTGCATTATCCTCTTTTTATATATATGTTTATCAATAACATGTTGCATCCGTACACTGTGGTACGGCAAAAATACGCCAGGGGCTTCAGTACCCATCAATATGGCGTGAGAAGTCCGTACACTTTCACAAGTGCGGCACCCCGAACTTATAGAACTATATGCATCAGCTCCGAATCATGATTTGGGTCAATAGTTGGGTTTGCCCGACTCCTATGTTTTGGTGCCTTACGTTCCGCTATATCGGCTAAGGTAGCACTAGGAGAACTATTGCGATTGTGCCCCAGTTGAGCTAGGCTGAGCACCTCGGTAGAGAAAGCTAAAACTGACTGTCATGATGAGGCGAGAGACCGGTCGCTGTTCGAGAGGTTTTTCGAGTCCTTAAAGACTTATGCCGCTTCGAGCGAGGAACTGGCTTTGTCCGGCCAAGGCGTGGATAGCGCCCCGAACTCGGTCTTCCGAATACTAGGGGCTTCGCCGAAATTTAAAATTATAGAGTTCTATGGCTAAGTGAGAGTGTTCAAGCATTATAGTCCGATTGCCTTGTTCGTTGTGCTGAGCGCCTCCCTCGACGGACCCAATCATGGGAAAAAGAGCACTCAGGTTTATCCTGAACACCCCAGCACTAGTGGCATGGGGGCAGAGGCCGACGACTGGCCATCTCTCAATTTTTTGATAAACGGCCACACAGAAAGTAATATTTTAAATTCAAGCATTGCTTAGCGCATATGAACAAGTTTTCAGCGCACAGGATAACACGAGCGAGTTCATTCAAAAATTACATCCTTGGTGCATTCATCCGCCATAAGGCGGGCACCGGCCAGAACATCCTTGTAATAGTTCTCGGGCTTGCGATGCTCCTTCCCCGGCGGCGGCTCGTCCCTCACAAGCTTCTCACCGTCCAGCTTACCCCAGTGCACCTTTGCACGGGCAAGGGCCCTACGGGCACCTTCGATGCAGATGGAGCGCTTGATGACCTCGAGCCTTGGACAAGCCTCCACCAGCCGCCGCACCAGTCCGAAGTAGCTCCCAGGCAGGGCCTCTCCAGGCCACAGCCGAACTATGAAGCCCTTCAGGGCCTGTTCGGCCGCCTTGTGGAGCTCGACCAGCTGCTTCAGCTAGTCGCTCAAGGGCACAGGGTGTCCGGCCTCAGCGTACTGAGACCAGAACACCTTCTCCGTCGAGCTGCCTTCCTCGGCTCGGTAGAATGCGGCGGCATCGGATATGCTGCGGGGAAGATCTGCGAATGCCCCTGGAGAGATCGGGATTCGGGTAAGTAACAAGTAGTTTACTTCTATATGTCTGCTTTGCATAGAGAATGCCTTACCCGCCGCTATCTTTTTCACCGCATCCAATTCCTGGAGGGCCTTCTGGGCTTCGGCCTTGGCAGATTTGGCAGTTTTAAGGGCCGCAGCAAGCTCGGACGCTCGCGTCTTCGAGTCGAGCTCCAAACTCTCATGTTTTTTCATGAGAGCCTAAAGCTCTTGCTGCACCTCGCCGACCTGCGCCTCAAATTTCTCCCGCTCGGTGCGCTCGGTGGCCGCTTTCTTCTCGGCCTCGAACAGCGCCTGCTTGAGGGTCGCCACCTCAGTTGTGGCCCCTACAATAAGCAGTATACTCCTGTCATTTTTTGCAATTGCGTCTTGTTATAGGCATTTTTTCTATAAGGTATCTCTTACCTTCTTTCTCCTTGAGCTGCCGTTTGGCAAGGCCGAGCTCTTGCTCGGTCCGCTCGAGGCCCTGCTTCAGGGCACCCACCTCCGCAGTTAGTGCGGCGGTGGCCAGCAGCGAAGCCTGCATACGTATATTGACTACTTTTTAGTTAGACTCCTGCGATATTTAATAGATCCTCTATTTGGCTTTTCTTTCTGAACGCCAAACAGAGCATCAGGGGCTACTGTCTATGCGGTAATATTTTTGCATATTTTTACTTACCTCGAAGCCTGTTAGAAGGCTAGCACAAGCTGCAGTCAGTCCACTTTTGGCGGACCGAACCTTCTGGACCACCGTACTCATGATGGTACGGTGCTCCTCGTCGATGGAGGCGCCCTTAAGCACCTCTAGCAGATTGTCCGGCGCCTCCGGTTGGACGGAGGACGCCGGCTCAATAGGCTTGCTCCTCTTGGCAGGAGTTCGCCTGCCGTGGTCCGGAACCGTCGATGATTCTGGCGCGGTGTCCGGCCTAAAGCTGGACTTGGAGCCCTGGGGGGTCTTGTCCCCTTTACTCCTGGAGTCCGGGAGGTCGCCTCGCGGCTCCTCCTGGACCACCTCCTCTTGCCCCGGAGCTTGTCGTGACGCCACTTCGGCGTCATCCGCAGCACAGGGGGAGGCAGCGGGCGGAACTGAATTCACGTCCGATGAATCCAGGGAGCCGCTCGACGACTCGTCGAGCCCGTCCTTGGGTGGGCTGCATGATTATATTCGACATTAGGGAAAGCTGCGCAACAAAAGGAATATCATGAGTTACTCTGGTACCCGAACACTTACGATTTCGCCGGACGCTTGGCCCTATCCGGCCACTCCTCTTCGTCCTCGTCGGCGTCGGGGGCGCAGTCCGGCGGAGGGGTTTTCCTCTTCTTGGACCCTTCGGCCTCCCCTACTAGGGCGGCCTTCCTCTTCTTTCCTCCCCCCGCTGGAGGGGGAGAGGTCTCTTCTTCCTCCTCCTCGTCTTCACGGGAGGAGTGCGTCTCGGACTCATCGGACGACGAGTCCGACACCACCATATGCCGGGAACTCTTTCGAGTCCCCGTGGCCTTCTTCTTCTTGGCCTTCTTCTCCGGCACCACATAAGGTGCCGAAACCAGCAGCTTCACTAGGAGAGCAGGGGCTGGGTCTTCGGACAAGGGAGCCGGACAGTTAATCAGTCTGGACTTCGCCTACCAATCCTGTCAAAGGTGAGGGAGTTTAGATCCCGCATAGAGTCAAACTGAAGAAAACTTAACATCCTGTAAAAGATTAAAATATTTTACCTCGCCAGCAGGACGCTGCAAGCTGAATCCGCGGTCTTCGGAGGCGGATGTGGGAGCCTTGGCGCCTTTGGTTAGCCCCTTCCAGACATCTTCGTACGTCGTGTTGAAGAGCCTGCTCAGAGTTCGGTGCTGCGCCGGGTTGAACTCCCACAAATTGAAGTCCCGTTCTTGACACGGAAGGATCCGGCGGACGAGCATGACCTGGACTACGTTGACAAGCTTGAGCTGCTTGTTCACTAGGGACTGGATGCATTTTTGCAGTCCGGTCACCTCTTCTTCGTCGCCCCACGACAAGCCCGTCTCCTTCCAGGACGTGAGCCGCGTAGGGGATCCGGATCGGAATTCAGGGGCTGCGATCCACTTCGGATCACGTGGCTCAGTGATGTAAAACCACCCTGACTGCCACCCCTTCAAGGTCTCCACAAAGGAGCCCTCGAGCCATAGGACGTTGGCTATTTTGCCCGCCATGGCACCTCCACACTCCGCCTGGTTGCCGCGCACCACCTTTGGCTTGACGTTGAAGGTCTTGAGCCAGAGGAAGAAATGGGGGCGGATGCAGAGGAAAGCCTCGCACACGACGATAAACGCCGAGATATTGAGGGTGAAGTTCGGGGCCAGATCGTGGAAATCTAGGCCATAGTAGAACATGAGCCCGCGGACAAATGGGTGGAGAGGAAAACCCAGTCCGCGGAGGAAGTGGGGAAGAAATACTACCCTCTCATGGGGCCTTGGGGTGGGGAGAAGCTGCCCCTCCTCAGGAAGCCGGTGCACGATGTCTTTGGACAGGTATCCGGCCTTCCTTAGCTTTTTGACATGGCCCTCCGTGACGGAGGAGACCATCCACTTGCCTCCCGCTCTGGACATTGTTGGAGAAGGTTGAGGTAGGAAGTGCGGGCTTGGGCGCTGGAGCTCGGGTGCGCAGAAGATGGATAGGCAAAGGAGGAAGAAGGCGTAGGTAAAAAGGTGGATCCTTATCCCCTTATATGAGCGGATGCGACTATGCGTCCCCACCAGCCTAGTAAAACTCACTTGCCTCCCAAGCGCCGTGATAAATGGCGCGGTTGGGTTACCCACGTCCGTATTGATGAGAATCCCGTAAATGGGGGACACGATCTCTGCTTTGACAAGACGTGCCAAGGAAACCGCCTCGCAAAACACGCTGAGGTGGAAAAGTGAAAACGATTCAAATAAAGGCTTGGCCGTAGTGTGGTGTCATGCTGTGGAATACGTCAGCGGATTAGATTTGTGTTAATATTATTCTCTCTGTGGCAATACGTGGAAACTTATTTTGTAGAGCCGGACACTACTCTTGGTGTTTACAAACTTTTATGAGGAATTTGGAGGAGGAATCCGCCTTGCAATGCCAAAGACAATCTACGCGCCGGACTTGTCGTCATTGAAGCCTGGTTCAGGGGCTACTGAGGGAGTCCTGGATTAGGGGGTGTTCGGGTAGCCGGACTATACCTTCCGCCGGACTCCATGACTATGAAGATACAAGATTAAAGACTTCGTCCCGTGTCCGGATGGGACTTTCCTTGGCGTGGAAGGCAAGCTTGGCGATGCGGATATTCAAGATCTCCTACCATTGTAACCGACTTTGTGTAACCCTAACCCTCTCCGGTGTCTATATAAATCGGAGGGTTTTAGTCCGTAGGACAACTTCATCATACAACAATCTTACCATAGGCTAGCTTTTAGGGTTTAGCCTCCTTGATCCCGTGGTAGATCTACTCTTGTACTACCCATATCATCAATATTAATCAAGCAGGACGTAGGGTTTTACCTCCATCAAGAGGGCCCGAACCTGGGTAAAACATCGTGTTCCTTGCCTCCTGTTACCATCCGGCCTAGACGCACAGTTCGGGACCCCCTACCCGAGATCCGCCGGTTTTGACACCGACACTCACACTGATTGTTAAAAAACTTTGTTGCATTTGGTCAGGCAATCGGAGCAGCGGCAACGACTCTGGTTACATCAAAAGCAGCAGCGAGTCTGGCTACAGCGAAAGCAGCAGCGAGGATGATACGGAATGGAGTGGGGAAGAAGAGGAGCAGAGTGGGGATGAGGAGGTGCAGCCTATTCTGTCTAACGATGACCTCACGATGGTGGTAGCTGATGATGGCCAAGAAATGGTAGTGGTTGACGATGGGCAAGAGATGGTGGTGGCTGAGGATGACCTAGCGATGGTGCTACTTGAAGATGGCCTCACGATGGTGGTGGTGCCTGACAATGACCTCGCGATGGTGGTGGCGCCGGCAATCCCACAGCTGGGCGACATGACCATGCCAATTGTGGTAGAAGACTACATCCCACTGCCTCGCCGCTCTAAGCGCATCAGGATGATGAAGGAGAAGGAGAAGAAGGAGTGAACTATGTCAGGTATGCCAGATCTCCAAAATGATCTATACTTAGCTTTGTTTCCTCCGAAATGACATAGGTTAGCTCCAAAATGAGTAAGTTTACCTAGGTTAGCTCCAATATGATCCATTTTAGCTAGTTAGCTACAAAATGATCCATTTTACCTATGTTAGCTCAAAAATGGCATAATTACTTATGTTAGCACAAAAATGACCTATACTTACCTTACTTTCCTCCAAATTGACATAATAAGCTTATTAGTTAGCTAAAATGGCATAATTACCTATGTAAGCTCTAAAATGACACAAATAAGGAATAAGAAGAAGAAAAACAAGAAAGAGGAGAAAAGGGAAGAATAGAAGAAGAAAGAGAAGAAAAAGAAAGAATAAAAGAAGAAGAATGAGAAGGAAAAGGGTAAAAACCTTCTTCTTCTAGTCTTCTTATTCTTCTTCTTTTAGTCTTCTTCTTCTTCTTCCCCAAAATGACCTAAGTTAGCTCTAATATGCTTAGTTACCTAGGTTAGCTCAATAAAGACCTATAGTTAGATGCTTTATATCAAAAATGGCATAATATGCTTAGTTCACTCAAAAATGGCATAATTAGCTAGGTTAGCTCCATTTTACCTAAGTATGCTTACTTCTTCTTCATTTTCTTCTTCTTCTTCTAGTCTTCTTCTTCTAACTTTCTTGTTTCCCATTTTGCAGATTTCATTTACTTCACGGAAGCTTGCATGGATGGAGTGCTTATTTTCCCTTTCCGCTCTTCTTTTGTATCGATGAACAATGTGGAACTTGTTATATGGATGGATGATGGATAGGTGTTGGATGAACAATGTGAAACTATTGTAATATGTATGGATGGAACTATGTGTTGGTTATGTATGTATATATGATGAAACTTGTGTGTTGGATATGTCATATGTCTGCTGTGAAATTTGTGTGTTGAAACTTGTGTGTTGAAATTGAATGGATTTAAGAAAAAACAAAAAAAACAGGGGCTATACAGGCTATTTGCCGTCTGCTGGCAGACGGCAAAGTTGCCACGTGGCAGCTACCTGTGCAACCTGGGGCACTGGCAGCACCTGGGGGTTGGCCTATTTGGTTACTTTGTCGTCCGCTGGCAGACGGCAAAGGTGCAATGGTCTTTGCTGTCTGCCAGCAAATGGCAAAGCACACTGTTAACCCCCTAACGGCCATAAGCTGCCACGTGTGTCGTCCAGGTCCTTTGTCGTCCGCTAGCGGACGGAAAATACCATTTCATCTTTGTCGTCCGCCAGCAGACGGCAAAGAGCCCTTCCCGTAGCCTATTCAGCCGGACCTGTTGCCACCTGCTGACGGACGGCAAAGGCCTTCACCGTCCGCCAGGCATGCCTTTGTCGTCAGCCATGGCAGACGGCAAAGTGCCTGATTCCTGTAGTGTAAGTGGGAGTTCTTAAGTAATATGACTAATTGAACTTTAATTTATCATGAACTTAGTCTTGATAGTATTTGCAAATTATGTTGTAGATCAATAGCTCACGTTATAGCTCCCCGTTTATTTTTGATATGTTGCTAGAGAAAATAAGTTGAAAGAGGATAGTAGCAATGATGCGGACTGGATCCATGATCTGAGGATTATCCTCATTGCTGCAAAGAAGAATTATGTCTTTGATGCACCGCTAGGTGACGGACCTATTGCAGGAGCATATGCAGACGTTATGAACGTTTGGCAAGCTCGGTATGATGGCTACTTAATAGTTTAGGGAACCATGCTTTACAGCTTAGAACTGGGACTTCAAAAACATTTTGAACGCCACGGAGCATATAAGATGTTCCAAGAGATGAAATTGGTATTTCAGACTCATGCCCGAGTCGAGAGGTATGATACCTCTGACAAGTACTTTGCCTACAAGATGGAGGAGAATAACTCAACCAGTGAGCATGTGCTCAGGATGTCTGAGTACTACAATCTCTTGAATCAAGTGGGAGTTAATCTTCCAGATAAGATAGTGATTGACAGAGTTCTCTAGTCACTATCACCAAGTTACTAGAACTTTGTGATGAACTATAATATGCAAGGGATGACGAAAACGATTCCCGAGCTCTTCGCGATGATGAAATCGGTGAAGGTAGAAATCAAGAAAAGAATCAAGTGTTGATGGTTAACAGGGCCACTAGTTTCAAGTAAAAGGGCAAGGGAAAGAAATGGAACTTCAAGAAGAATGGAAAGCAAGTTACCACTCCCATGAAGAATCCCAAAGCTAGACTCAAGCCTGAAACTGAGTGCTTCTACTGCAAAGGAAATTGTCACTGGAAGCGGAACTGCCCCAAATACTTGGCGGATAAGAAGGATGGCAAAGTGAACAAATGTATATATGATATACATGGTATTGATGTGTACTTTACTGGTGTTCATAGTAGCCCCTGGGTATTTGATATTGGTTCAGTTGCTATGATTGGTAACTTGAAACAAGAGTTACAAAATGAACAGAGACTAGTTGAGGGCGAGGCAACGATGAGTGTTGGAAGTGATTCCAAGGTTGATAAGATCACCATCGCATACTCCCTCTACCTTTGGGTTAGTGTTAAACCTAAATAAATGTTATTTGGTGTTTGCGTTGAGCATAAATATGATTGGATCATGTTTTTATTGCAATATGGTTATTCATTTAAGTCGGAGAATAATTGTTGTTCTGTTTACATGAACAAAACCTTCAATGTTCATACACCCAATGTGAATGTTTTGTTGAATCTCGATTGTGGTTATACACATATTCATAATATTGATGCCAAAAGATGCAAAGTTGATAATGATAGTGCAACATATTTGTGGCACTGCCGTTTAGGTTATATTGGTGTAAAGCGCATGAAGAAACTCCATGTGGATGGACTTTTGGAATCACTTGATTATGAATCATTTGATGCTTGCGAACGATGCCTCATGGGTGATGACCCAAAAGTATAGGGGATAAATTGTATCTCTTTTCGATAAGTAAGAGTGTCTAACCCAACCAGGAGCAGAAGGAAATGACAAGTAGTTCTCAGTAAGGTAGTGTGTGCAAGTGCTGAAATTGTAAGTAGCGAGTAGTTTCATGGCAAGGTAATTTGTAACGAGCAAGTAACAATAACTGTAACAAGTGTGCATCAAGGTAGCCCAATCCTTTTGAGGCAAAGGACATTCCAAAACGGTTTCTTATAATGAGCAAAGTGTTCTTGAGGGTACACTGGAATTTCATCTAGTCACTTTCATCATGTTGGTTCAATTTGTGTTCGCTACTTTGATAATTTGATATGTGGGTGGACCGGTTCTTAGGTGTTGTTCTTACTTGAACAAACCTCCTACTTATGATTAACCCTCCCGCAAGCATCCACAACTACGAGAAAAGTATTAAGAATAAATTCTAACCATAGCATTAAACTCTAGGATCCAATCGGTCCCTTACGGAATAGTGCATAAACTAGGGTTTAAGTTTCTATCACTCTCGCAGCCCACCATCTATTTACTACTCCACAATGCATTCCCTTAGGCCCAAATATGGTGAAGTGTCATGTAGTCAACGTTCACATGACACCACTAAGGGAATCACAACATACATACTATCAAAATATCAAACACATATCAAATTCACATGCTTACACACACATAATAAAAGTAACTACTCACACATAATAATCATGCTCAAGATCAGAGGGGTATTAAATAGCATATCCACTACTGCAGGATGCTGCTAACGCAACACTACGATCAGAGACCCTTCGACGAAACTGTGTGTGATGCCATAATCGCAAATAGTGGTGTAAAAAACCTGTCAAAAAAGGTGCAAAACGTTTGCGATGATGGATGCATCAAACACGGTTCAGATTTTAGTTGCGTGTGCGATGCAGGGCATACGGTTCAGCTCAATTAACTATTTGTGATGAGGAGGAACAAAAGAAACGGGCAGCCAGATGAAGGTCTGTGCGATGTACATCATACGGTTCACTCAGATGAACTGTTTGTGATTAGGTAACAAAAAAGAAACGGTCAGCCAGATCAAAGGTGTCTGTGATATACGGCATGCGGTTCACTCGGATGAACTGTTTGCATTGAGACATGAGAGCAGAAACGGTTCAAATGAACAAGATGAGTGTGATATGAGGCAAACGGGTGTGTAATCGGAAACGAGTGCGAATACCGAAAACAACATAGACGATTACTGCTAAGAAACCGTGTGTATTGTGAGAAAACGATTGCTGGTATACAATTGTGAGTGATTGATGAAAACATCACCGACGGGTTACATTGTTTAGTCCGTGTGCGATGTGATTTTCTTTGTCCGCACAACATCTACACTCTCTCTACAGAGCATCGACATATATACTTAAAAAGGCAGCATTGCATAACCAAATTAAGCATACAATTACACAAGTGACTACACACATAACATTTCCACACACCAAAGTAAGCAATTACATGCATACTAAAGTAGGAGAAATGCGGATCTAATCATCTACTTATTGTTGCGACGACGCTTGCCATTGCTCTGCTTCCAGCTGGATCCCTGGCCGTTTTGGGGAAGGAGGCACATTCTCATGTCAACGATCCGACTGTACATGTCGCAGCTCGTGTACGCCTCCTTGGCCGCGTACACGACGTGAGCTTTGTCGAGTTTCTCCATCCAAGCCGAGTGCCAGGCACGCTTGTCCTTGTTGCACGAGTCCTTCATGTCTCTGTAGTGGGGGTCGATGATGGCCTCGGCAAGGTGAACCAGTGAGTCCTTCTCATGCTCCTTACTGCCCCAGATCTTGTATTGGCCCTGGATGTCGACAAGATTCTGGCAGGCGATGCCCGAATTCTCGAGCGCCTTTACATCGTTGGTGATGTCCACCGTAGCAAACATGTAGTGGGGGTTGTTAAAAAACCTAGCGAAACGCTCGCAAGGCCTTGTGGCCAGGCAGTAGTGGTAGACGAGGACGTGGTGGTGCACGTACATCTGGGCGACGAAGACCTTGGGACGAGACCCGACACGAGCGCGGGTGTACTCGAGGTCGAACCCGACCACCCTGTACTTCTCTGCGGCAAGCAACAGCTCCATGATGTGGATGGAGTGCTCCACCCATACCGGCTCATTGGTGTACACCACCGAGAGGTCCATGAACCTTGCGTGGGTGTCCACCATGGCACGCATGGTGAACTGTTGCTCGTCGTCGGCAGTCGCTCGGAGCGCCATTGGAGCCGCGCAGGATACCCTCTAAGAATTTCTCGGGGTGGGTGTGCCTCTTGCAATGGTGGAGCACGATCGAAAGGTTGAAGAGACACAAGGGTTAAATGGCCGCTGTAATAAATGGGGGCGGTCGGCCTGTAATCATCATGTCTTGTCACGGCATTCATAGCGGAGGATTCCAGTGCACGCTTGACAACACCGCCCCACACGCATGGGCTTGAAGAGGCGCCAAATGTATCGTTGGTGAGCCTGTTCCCGCGCTACCGTGCTGTTTACTACGCAAGCTTCCCGCCCGACTTGTTTGGCCACTCGTCGGCTAGAAGAGGGACAAATCATGGGCGTTTATTGGCAAAAGGCTTTGTAAAAACGAAGTGTGTGGAATGACTTCGATAATAAGTTTACCCGTGGGTGATGAGGTCAAAGTTACACGGAAGGGTGATGATGGACACTCGAGTGCGATAAGTAATTCTGCGCTCTACAGTGCACACGGTGGAAGAAACAAACTGTGTGCAATAATGTCAAAGATCGCAGTCGAGTTAGCTATACAGATTGTGTGCTGTGAGATTGACAAGGTAAACTGATTTGAGAATGGTTAATAAAATCTAAGACCATTGCATATTAAGGTCAAAATAGGCATGTGTTGTCATTTGATGAACAGGATCACATCATTAGGAGAATGATGTGATGGACAAGACCCATCTGTTAGCTTAGCATGTTGATCGTTCAGTTTTATTGCTATTGCTTTCTTCATGACTTATACATATTCATTTGACTATGATATTATGCAACTCCCGAATACCGGAGGAACACCTTGTGTGCTATCAAACGTCACAATGTAACTGGGTGATTATAAAGATGCTCTACATGTGTCTCCGATGGTGTTTGTTGAGTTGGCATAGATCGAGATTAGTATTTTTCACTCCGTGTATCGGAGAGGTATCTCTGAGCCCTCTGGGTAATGCACATCACTATAAGCCTTGCAAGCTATGTGACTAATGAGTTAGTTACGGGATGATGCATTACGGAACGAGTAAAGAGACTTGCCGGTAACGAGATTGAACCAGGTATGATGATACCGACGATCGAATCTCGGGCAAGTAACATACCGATGACAAAGGGAATGGCGTATGTTGTTATGCGGTTTGACCGATAAAGATCTTCGTAGAATATGTAGGAGCCAATATGAGCATCCAGGTTCTCATATTGGTTATTGACCGGAGATGAGTCTCGGTCATGTCTACATAGTTCTCGAACCCGTAGGGTCCGCACGCTTAACGTTCGATGACGATTTGTATTATGAGTTATGTGATTTGATGACCGAAGTTTGTTCGGAGTCCCGGATGAGATCACGGACATGATGAGGAGTCTCGAAATGGTCGAGAGGTAAAGATCAATATATTTGAAGGTTATATTCGGACACTGGTATGGTTCTGAAGTGATTCGGGTATTTTTCCGAATACTGGGAGGTTACCGGAACCCCCCCTCCCCCCCGGGAAGTATTGGGCCTTAATGGGCTTTAGTGGAAAGGAGAGAAGGGCCACAAGGGGTGCCCCCCCCCATGGCAAGTCCGAATTGGACTAGGGAGGGGGCGGCGCGCCCCTCTTTCCTTCTCCCTCTCTCCCCCTCTTGGAAAAGGAAGGGGACTCCAATTAGGATTGGGAATCCTAGTTGGACTCCCCTATGGTGCGCGCCCCCCTTGGCCGGCCTCCTCCTCCCCCTCCTTTATATACGTGCGAAGGGGGCACCCCAAAGAAAAACAGACAATCTCTTCGCCGTGTGCGGTGCCCCCCTCCACAGTTCAACACCTCGGTCATATCGTCGTAGTGCTTAGGTGAAGCCCTGCGCCGGTAACTTCATCATCACCGTCGCCACGCCGTCGTGCTGACGGAACTCTCCCTCATCCTCAACTGGATCAAGAGCTCGAGGGACGTCATTGTGCTGAACGTGTGCTGAACACGGAGGTGTCGTACGTTCGGTACTTAGATCGGTTGGATCGCGAAGACGTTCGACTACATCAACTGCGTTACTAAACGCTTCTGCTTTCGGTCTACGAGGGTACGTGGACACACTCTTCCGTCTCGTTGCTATGCATCTCCTAGTTAGATCTTGCGTGATCGTAGGGAAATTTTTGAAATACTGCGTTTCCCAACACATTCATGTGTTGTATTGAGGAACACTTGTAAAACTCTATTATCTTCTTAATAAATAGGTGGCGCAAATCTTATGCCTATGTTTCAAAATAAAAAAGTCTTTCAGAGGAATGGGGGTTAACGCCACAAAAGAAGAACAAGAATCCTCTCACTGTCATGAGCATTGACTGCTCTCAAATACTCTGGCCCAAACACTTTAATCACCGTCTTTGCAAATTTCTTGATACACAAAATTGAAGTGATCTCTTCCATTGCCAATTTGTCATCAATAAAATCTGCACGATAACCATACGTCATCATGCACAATGCGGTGGTCACCTTCTGGATAGTGTTATGCCCAAGATCTCTGGCGCAATACCTCCTCTACTCGAAGAATCGACCATGTTGCTTAACACGTTGGCGATCGATAGGGTGGAGGGGTGGAGGAAGTTTTAAGGGTGGCGGTTGGCATGCCCACGGCTTTGATTTTTTTTTTCTTTTTTGCAGCTATTGCATATTTGCAGTACTTGGAGGCAAAACATGAGGCCACCCCAAAAAATTTGCAGCACCAAAAAAAGATAGGGCATCTGCTGAAGCTGTGTTTTTGTACAAATGATCTAAAAAACAGTTTTTTTAGACACTTGGCCTGTTATACATAATCGGTTGGAGATGCTATCACGGCCACAGGCTCTCTCAACAGATGCTGCACCCGTTGGTTAATGGAAAGTTCTTACCCCTGAGAAGTCAAATGTTCACAAGAGACTACACAGTTTCAAACTGTTAAAGAAAAGGGGGTCCATGCATGTCATCGTCAGTATCCATACCTGCATCACCAGGATCTTGGAGCAAAAAGGGTCACAATTACCGTGTGGATTTTCAAACCGGAATCACCTTTGTTGCTGTCATGTCCAGACGAGCATACTCGGGACCTCTAACAAATTGGATTGCAACAGATGATGGCGACGTAAGATTTATACCAGCACTCAGTGCTGTCAAAATCTCTGGTCTTTCAGAGGAATGGGGGTTAACGGCACAAAAGTACTCCTAGAAAAAAAACATATAGTTATGTCAAACTGGTAGGCTGGAAAACGAAGAGGTCGTGAATAGATGTTTCGATGGAGACCGCAACAATTTTCTTCTATAAACTAAAAGGCATAAATGGAACTTCATGCACATGAGATGAGAAACAACACATTCAGATTCAGCAACACCGACCCTTTTTATTGTAGCCATCAATGAACACATCTGAGGGTGTCTGAAACCTCCACACCAGCCCACTACTTTCACACTGAATAACAGATGAGTTTACAACTTCCCGTATGTATAACAGACGCACACGTGAAAAATGGTATGCGACGGGCGAGCAGGCTAGAGCACCTGCAACTTACTGAGATGCTCCAGGAGAGAGGTCGCCTTGCGCTTGGCTCTGTCCGAGCCGGTCTTGGACAGCTCCGTTAATGGTATTTGAGCACCCAGCCTCCCTATGCAAGCGAGATTCTGGGCATCCTTCTTGCAGAGTGCAAGTAAAATGGCAGCGGCATTCTCCTTGTTGCGGGCCTGGCTTGATCTTAACAAATCGATCAAGAAGGGGATGGTGTGAGCCTTGGCTATCGCCGTTTTGCACTCGTGGTGACTCACGAGAACCGACAGGATTGTGAGCGCCTCGTCGGTGGCTCCGGCGCTAGATGAATCTTGCAGCATCTGAACCAGTGGCGACAATATTCCTGCCCGGACCGCGCGGACCTTGTTTGCCTGGTATATGCATAGATTGAACAGTGCTGTTGCTGCATCTTTTCTACCTCTTGAACTACCACTCTTCAGCAGCTCAACCAATGCTTCAATCGCCCCGGGGGTGCTTCCTATCATTATCTTGTTATCATCGATTAGTGACAGGCTGAAAATAGCTGCAGCTGCATTTTCTCTTGCCTCCATGCTACCCGTCCTAAGCACTTGTATGATTGGGACAATGGCACCACCGACCACTATCAGTTCCTTGTTTTGATCATATATGGAGAGATTCAAAAGAGATGTAACTGCGTGTTCCTGGGTTTTTGGGTCTTTTGAGGACAAAAGTTTCACTAGAGCAGGAATGGCACCGGACTCTGCTAGAAGCATGCGGTTGTCTGTACTTTTTTTGGCCAAGGATCTTATTTCAGCAGCAGCAGATTTCCGTTCATCCAATGAGCTGCAAGAAAGATTGCGAACTAATGCTTCAATTGCCAATCTGTCCTCACCGACCTCTATGGAAGAACCTTCATATTTCGATCTTGTAGGTGGTTCGATCCCTTTTTCCTCACACCATTGCAATATCAAACTTCTCAGTACATAGTTTGGGGTTAATGTAAGGTTTAGGAGCTTCTGTTGAGTTTTTGGGCATGTCCGGTTTCCACCATCAATCCACCTTTGAATGAAAGCACGCTCATATGTCTACAACAATAGCAAGAATATTGTCAGAAGATGCCAAATATATTTGAATCGTAAACAGCAACACCCTAAGGGCAGGGCGAATAAATAATAAGTGATGGTGTGGAAATTTACCTGCCCTGTTGACACAATGACAGGATCTCTCATCAGCTCAAGAGATATTGGGCAACGGAAATCTTCAGGCATAGCTACAGTGTCAGGCTTCTTAACATTGTCAGGTGAGTCTTTTGCTTCATCACTTGTTTGGTTATCACCATTTGTTGGTTTTGCAGAATCAGCAACTGTAGCGTTTTCAAGCCCTTCAATTAGCTCAGACGTTATTTTTTTAATGTCAGATTTAGATATCCCGCTTATTTCTGAAATTAGTAAAGCAACATGTTGCAACTCCAGATGATCACTGCTCAAGTTTTCCAACGACAATGTCTCTCGCTGGCTGTGTGGTTCTTCAGATTGTGATCCAACATTATCAACATGATGAGCTAAGATATCATGAATTTTTGAAAAAATATTTAGATCAAGGGCTCCCTTCTTCTCCATTTCTCTTTTAAGCTGACCCCGCACTAAATCAACCTACAGATTAATCAAATTAAAGCAGGTTTGATTAATTAATGAAGGATCAATCTCAGAAATGTATCGGTCAATCAGGTTAACTATACCTCTTCTTGAACTTCATCAGATATTTGAAAACAACTATGCGGTAGATTTGTTAGAGCTGCTTGCAACTGCCAAGTCACATACTTGAACTGAACAGCAATATTCTTGTCGTTGACATCCTTAACAATGAAAACAATGAAGCATAAGAATTAAAGATACTAACATGTTATTGAATGCAAAATGACTATATAAAAGGGCATGAAGCAGGTCAGACTACAGATTCGATACAAGTGCATCTGTGGTCATATTCAAAAGGTTGTTCTCAACTGAGCCGACTGACATGCACGTACCAAGCCATTAAAAATCATATCTAAGTTGGCAGTAACCCAGGATGTCGATACGATATGAATACAGCATTGGAAAGAATAATGAACTAGATTTCATATGCACATGTTGTATGAAAGTTTAATTATTTAGGCATGACAGATTTGCATTACGAACTAACACAAGAAAAAGTTTTTTCCTACATCCAATCCTGTCAGTTAGTTTAATCATGTGCTAGCTTTCTAGGAGATTTCGGATAAAAGGAAACATGTGCTATTTATATACTTCAAACAAGATCAGTTTGGCCCTACAAATATAAACATCATGTGGAGAGAACTATCCTGCAGGGAACACAAGCTAAAAGTATCATACTATTGTGTCTCCTCTTAAAGATAGAATCTAGTACTAATATATTTTGCTAAAGATCATTTGTGCGCCTGAGTCCTGAAGACTGAAGTAAAGAGTAACTTGGGGACAAATAGCTCAAAGAACCTCGTGAAAATTTAGAAGTTACAAATTTACAGTGACAACTACTAAACACTTATCTTACTTGGACCAATTTTAGGAGAGATGGTTTCAAGCAGTCAAATGACTGGCTTATCTACTCCACCGCATGCACACAATCATTCAAATTTGTCAATGTTATCCCAAGTAGCATAGTGTGGTATTGAGACCAAAAGCTAATTTGACAAAATACAAGACCAGAGATCAAAAGGCTCCAGTAAGCAACAACAATTTAGATAAGAAAACCCTAATAAATACTTTTAGGCAACACCTAACCCAATTTATACATTCGATGAGTTCATGTAGACTTGATATGCATTCTTTATTAGATATTGAAGGTTGCAAAATAGCAATGAGATTTCGGGTGGATAACGGAAAAAAGGGACGGTAGGAAACCAGGTCAACATGACACCGTAAACCTGTCGTCCTTGCTAAGCATGCTAAGACGTTACTTGTTTGACACCTTCGTTCTTCTTCCTTGGTGCACACAAGTTTATATTCATCGATGCATCGTAGAAGTATAGGAGGGCACGCATGATTTGAACATATCAAGATGCACCCAAGTCTAATAAGATCTACAGCTGTAGCACTTAAAATATCACAGCTGCAACTGGAGCCGCTGGACAGGAAGATCTATGCGCAAGAGAAACTAAAAGTTTCGTGAATGAATTTCTAAAATCTTGCCCGCTATACTAATCGTCAACGGAAACGAACCACATGCCGAAAAGAGAACTATATAGAGAAGGCCCGAACTAGACGCCGCGCAATCGCGCTCAAGTGTTCGACGGAATCTCGCCAAGAGCCGCGCATCAAGAAGCGAGCAATGCAGAAGGTTTGATTCGACCGAGAGATCTCCGCCAGTCACCTGATCCGCGGCCCCCGTGTCGACTGCCGGCACGCGGCCGAGCGCGACGAACCTCCTGGCGGCCTGGAGCGCCCGGAGCAGGTCGGCCACCCACGCCGCCGCCTCGGGCCCCGCCGCGCCGTCCTCCCCCGCCGCCTCGGCGACCTCGGCCACGAGGTGCGTGAGCAGTGACACCTTCCGCGCGAGGCGGAGGCAGTCGGCCCGCAGCGGCTCCGGCGCGGCGGCCAGGTCGGCGGCGCCCACGGCCGCGATCTCCCGCACGATCTCCGCTGCCGCCCCGGCCGTCGCCGCCATCGCGACGCCCCGGGTCAGGACTCCGCGGGAAGTGGAAGCGGTGACGGTGGCGGTGGGGAAGCGGAGGGGGGAGGGGGCATGCCAATCTGCAATGTCAACGTCGGCAGTAATGTAGGAGTAGGGAGGAGCGCCCGCGCAGGCGCAGCCAGCCGCGTGGTGCGAGGGGGCTCGGGGAAGGAAAGGGGTGATGATGGCGACGACGATGGTGGGCTGTGGGTTAATGAATTGCGGGGCTGGGCTCGGGTTGGCGGCAGCTAGCTAGCTGGGGAGGAGCGAGGCTCCGGTGAGGTGCAGGTGCAGGCCGTGCGGGAGGGGAGGGGAGGGGAGGTGAGCTGGGGGTGGGGTGGCCACTGGCTGCCGTTCGCGTGAGGAGAGGAGGAGAGATTCCCGGGCAGACCGGAGTAAACAATTGCCAGGAAATCGGTGCCCGCCTGGCTGCAGCCCCCGGGGAGCGACGGGTTCCGGATCCCGTGTGGCGCCACGCTCCGCTGCCGGGGACGCGGCACCATTCATTGCTAGGGCCGCGTTATGCAACAGTTTTTTTTTAAGAAAGGAAGTTAATTAAGACATGATCTTTTGGGACGGTTGTACTCTTTTTATTACCACAACTCATTTTATTAACATAGCAGAGTGGGGATTAGAAAGAAGTTAATTGGCATGAACATCTTGGCTCTTCATCATAATTTCTGACCATTCGTCATTTTTTGGCTTGCATTTCGCGAATTACTGCTGACCAAATTAAGGAAGAAACGACTCTCTCAAACTCCCACGTGTAATACCTATTCGACGCTGAACGGGGGACTGAGACCATTCGTGTATAATCCTCCACGTCTCTCCCTCCCCTCTAAATTATGATTTCCATCCCAATAATTAACCAGTTGGCATGAAATTCTTTTTCTTTTCACCTATATATCACACGTTTCAACGACTCGGCCATGATGTTTATTCTTCTCAAGGTGAGCTCGACGGAATATGTCTCTCGCTTAGGTTCGACAAACGAATATGTGAGAAGTGATAGGTGGCATGGGCCGAGCTTCGGCCCAGCTCAAGTTGAGATCTGGACTGAAGACATAAAAAGGAGCTAAGCCTACTCTCCACTCAATGACATGTGGGATCTAGGTGTCAATATTCACATGCCTTTTATTACTAGTTATCCTTATATAGATCTATCATTTAGAAAAGGGCAACGATCTGCGCCGGCGCACCGGCCCAACTGTTGGGCCGGTCGCACATCAGCCGTTGGATCCGACCGCTGGGCCGCTGGATCCCGCCAAAGAAAACGATTCCCCCTTACCTTCTTCTTCCTTGCGCGAGGGAAAAAAGGAAATTTGCAGGTCAGCCTCCTCGTGCGCGCCCTTGGCCGCACCGTCGCAGCTCGCCGGGCCTGCTCGACGTCGCAGCTCACGGGGGCCGGTCCATGTCACAGATCGCCGAGGCCACCGCAGCTCGCCGGATGCAGCTCCTGTTGGAAATATGCCCTAGAGGCAATAATAAAAGGTTATTATTATATTTCCTTGTTCATGATAATTGTCTATTGTTCATGCTATAATTGTGTTATCCGGAAATCGTAATACATGTGTGAATACATAGACCACAACACGTCCCTAGTGAGCCTCTAGTTGACTAGCTCGTTGATCAAAAGATAACCATGGTTTCTTGACTATGGACATTAGATGACAGTGATAACGGGATCACATCATTAGGAGAATGATGTGATGGACAAGACCCAATCCTAAGCATAGCACAAGATCGTGTAGTTCGTTTGCTAGAGCTTTTCCGAATGTCAAGTATCATTTCCTTAGACCATGAGATTGTGCAACTCCCGGATACCGTAGGAGTGCTTTGGGTGTGCCAAACGTCACAACGTAACTGGGTGACTATAAAGGTGCACTACGGGTATCTCCGAAAGTGTCTGTTGGGTTGGCACGAATCGAGACTGGGATTTGTCACTCCGTATGACGGAGAGGTATCTCTGGGCCCACTCGGTAATGCATCATCATAATGAGCTCAATGTGACCAAGTGGTTGATCACGGGATCATGCATTACGGTACGAGTAAAGTGACTTGCCGGTAACGAGATTGAACGAGGTATTGGGATACCGACGATCGAGTCTCGGGCGAGTAACGTACCGATTGACAAAGGGAATTGTATACGGGATTGATTGAATCCTCGACATCGCGGTTCATCCGATGAGATCATCGAGGAGCATGTGGGAGCCAACATGGGTATCCAGATCCCGCTGTTGGTTATTGACCGGAGAGTCGTCTCGGTCATGTCTGCGTGTCTCCCGAACCCGTAGGGTCTACACACTTAAGGTTCAGTGACGCTAGGGTTGTTGAGATATTAGTATGCGGTAACCCGAAAGTTGTTCGGAGTCCCGGATGAGATCCCGGACATCACGAGGAGTTCCAGAATGGTCCGGAGGTGAAGAATTGTATATAGGAAGTCCAGTTTCGGCCACCGGGAAAGTTTCGGGGGTCACCGGTATTGTACCGGGACCACCGGAAGGGTCCCGGGGGTCCACCGGGTGGGGCCACCTATCCCGGAGGGCCCCATGGGCTGAAGTCGGAGGGGAACCAGCCCCTGATGGGCTGGTGCACCCACCTTGGGCCTCCCCCTGCGCCTAGGGTTGGAAACCCTAGGGGTGGGGGCGCCCCACTTGGCTTGGGGGGCAAGCCACCCCCTTGGCCGCCGCCCCCCCCATCTAGATGGGATCTAGAGGGGCCGGCGTCCCCCCCCTTGGGCCCCTATATAAAGAGGAGGGAGGGAGGGCTGCGCACCCAAGCCCCGGGCGCCTCCCTCTCCCCCCCGTAACACCTCTCCCTCTCGTTAGAGCTTGGCGAAGCCCTGCCGAGATCCCGCTGCTTCCACCACCACGCGGCCGTGCTGTTGGATCTCTATCAACCTCTCCTTCCCCTTACTGGATCAAGAAGGAGGAGACGTCTTCCCCAACCGTACGTGTGTTGAACGCGGAGGTGTCGTCCGTTCGGCGCTTGGTTATCGGTGATTTGGATCACGATGAGTACGACTCCATCAACCCCGTTCTCTTGAACGCTTACGCTCGCGATCTACAAGGGTATGTAGATGCACTCCTTTCCTCTCGTTGCTAGAAGACTCCATAGATTGATCTTGGTGATGCGTAGAAAATTTTAAATTCTTCTACGTTCCCCAACAATGGCATCATGAGCTAGGTCTATGCGTAGTTTCTATGCACGAGTAGAACACAAATTATTGTGGGCGTTGATTTTGTCAATTTACTTACCGTTACTAGTCTTATCTTGATTCGGCGGCATCGTGGGATGAAGCGGCCCGGACCGAGCTTACACGTACGCTTACGTGAGACTGGTTCCACCGACTGACATGCACTAGTCGCATAAGGTGGCTAGCGGGTGTCTGTCTCTCCCACTTTAGTCAGATCAGATTCGATGAACAGGGTCCTTATGAAGGGTAAATAGAAATTGGCATACCACGTTGTGGTTTTGGCGTAGGTAAGAAACGTTCTTGCTAAGAAACCTATAGCAGCCACGTAAAAAAAATTACAACAACAATTAGAAGACGTCTAACTTGTTTTTGCAGCATGTGCCGTGTGATGTGATATGGCCAAAAGGATGTGATGAATGATATATGTGATGTATGAGATTGATCATGTTCTTGTAATAGGAATCACAACTTGCATGTCGATGAGTATGACAACCGGCAGGAGCCATAGGAGTTGTCTTAATTTATTTATGACATGCGTGTCAACATATAACGTCATGTAATTACTTTATTTTATTGCTAAACCGTTAGCCATAGTAGTAGAAGTAATAGATGACGAGACAACTTCATGAAGACACGATGATGGAGATCATGATGATGGAGATCATGGTGTCATGCCGGTGACGACGACGATCATGGCGCCCCAAAGATGGAGATCATAAGGAGCAAAGTGATATTGGCCATATCATGTCACTATTTGATTGCATGTGATGTTTATCATGTTTTACATCTTATTTGCTTAGAACGATGGTAGCTTAAATAAGATGATCCCTCGTAATAATTTCAAGAAAGTGTTCCCCCTAACTGTGCACCGTTGCGAAGGTTCGTTGTTTCGAAGCACCACGTGATGATCGGGTGTGATAGATTCTAACGTTCGAATACAACGGGTGTAAGCCAGATTTACACACGCAATACACTTAGGTTGATTTGACGAGCCTAGCATGTACAAACATGGCCTTGGAACACGGAAGACCAAAAGGTCGAGCATGAGTCGTATAGAAGATACGATCAACATGAAGATGTTCACCGATGTTGACTAGTCCGTCTCACGTGATGATCGGACATGGCCTAGTTGACTCGGATCATGTTTCACTTAGATGACTAGAGGGATGTCTATCTGAATGGGAGTTCATTGAATAATTTGATTAGATGAACTTAATTATCATGAACTTAGTCTAAAATATTTACAATATGTCTTATAGATTAAATGGCCCACGCTAATGTTGCCCTCAACTTCAACGCGTTCCTAGAGAAAACCAAGCTGGAAGATGATGGCAGCAACTATACGGACTGGGTCCGGAACCTGAGGATCATCCTCATAGCTGCCAAGAAAGATTATGTCCTAGAAGCACCACTAGGTGAAGCACCCATCCCAGAGAACCAAGACGTTATGAACGCTTGGCAGTCGCGTGCTGATGATTACTCCCTCGTTCAGTGCGGCATACTTTACACCTTAGAACCGGGGCTCCAAAAGCGTTTTGAGCAACACGGAGCATATGAGATGTTCGAAGAGCTGAAAATGGTTTTCCAAGCTCATGCCCGGGTCGAGAGATATGAAGTCTCCGACAAGTTCTTCAGTTGTAAGATGGAGGAAAATAGTTCTGTCAGTGAGCACATACTCAAAATGTCTGGGTTGCACAACCGCTTGACTCAGCTGGGAGTTAATCTCCCGGATGACGCGGTCATTGACAGAATCCTTCAGTCACTTCCACCGAGCTACAAGAGCTTTGTGATGAACTTCAATATGCAGGGGATGGAAAAGACCATTCCTGAGGTATATTCAATGCTGAAATCAGCGGAGGTGGAGATCAAAAAGGAACATCAAGTGTTGATGGTGAATAAAACCACTAAGTTTAAGAAAGGCAAGGGTAAGAAGAACTTCAAGAAGGACGGCAAGGGGGTTGCCGCGCCCGGTAAGCAAGCTGTCGGGAAGAAGCCAAAGAATGGACCCAAGCCCGAGACTGAGTGTTTTTATTGCAAGGGAAGTGGTCACTGGAAGCGGAACTGCCCCAAATACTTAGCGGACAAGAAGGCCGGCAACACTAAAGGTATATGTGATATACATGTAATTGATGTGTACCTTACCAGTACTCGTAGTAGCTCCTGGGTATTTGATACCGGTGCGGTTGCTCACATTTGTAACTCAAAGCAGGAGCTGCGGAATAAGCGGAGACTCACGAAGGACGAGGTGACGATGCGCGTCGGGAATGGTTCCAAGGTCGATGTGATCTCCGTCGGCACGCTACCTCTACATTTACCTACGGGATTAGTTTTAAACCTCAATAATTGTTATTTAGTGCCAGCTTTGAGCATGAACATTGTATCAGGATCTCGTTTAATTCGAGATGGCTACTCATTTAAATCCGAGAATAATGGTTGTTCTATTTATATGAGAGATATGTTTTATGGTCATGCCCCGCTGGTGAATGGTTTATTCTTAATGAATCTCGAGCGTAATGTTACACATATTCATAGTGTGAATACCAAAAGATGTAAGGTTGATAATGATAGTCCCACATACTTGTGGCACTGCCGCCTTGGTCACATAAGTGTCAAACGCATGAAGAAGCTCCATGCAGATGGACTTTTGGAGTCTCTTGATTACGAATCATTTGACACGTGCGAACCATGCCTCATGGGTAAAATGACCAAGACTCCGTTCTCAGGAACAATGGAGCGAGCAACCAACTTATTGGAAATCATACATACTGATGTGTGCGGTCCAATGAGTGTTGAGGCTCGCGGTGGCTATCTTTATGTTCTCACCCTCACTGATGACTTGAGTAGATATGGGTATGTCTACTTAATGAAACACAAGTCTGAGACCTTTGAAAAGTTCAAGGAATTTCAGAGTGAGGTTGAGAATCAACGTGACAGGAAAATAAAGTTCTTACGATCAGATCGTGGAGGGGAATATTTGAGTCACGAATTTGGCACACACTTAAGGAAATATGGAATAGTTTCACAACTCATGCCGCCTGGAACACCTCAGCGAAATGGTGTGTCCGAACGTCGTAATCGCACTCTATTGGATATGGTGCGATCTATGATGTCTCTTACCGATCTACCGCTGTCATTTTGGGGCTATGCTTTAGAGACTGCCGCATTCACTTTAAATAGGGCTCCGTCGAAATCCGTTGAAATAACACCGTATGAATTATGGTTTGGGAAGAAACCTAAGCTATCGTTTCTAAAAGTTTGGGGATGCGATGCTTATGCGAAGAAACTTCAACCTGAAAAGCTCGAACCCAAGTCGGAAAAATGCGTCTTCATAGGATACCCTAAAGAAACTATTGGGTATACCTTCTACCTCAGATCCGAAGGCAAGATCTTTGTTGCCAAGAATGGATCCTTTCTAGAGAAAGAGTTTCTCTCGAAAGAAGTAAGTGGGAGGAAAGTAGAACTTGATGAAGTATTACCTCTTGAACCGGAAAGTGGCGCAACTCAGGAAAATGTTCCTGAGGTTCCTGCACCGACTAGAGAGGAAGTTAATGATGATGATCATGAAACTTCACATCAAGTTGCTACTGAACTTCGTAGGTCCACAAGGACACGTTCCGCACCAGAGTGGTACGGCAACCCTGTCCTGGAAATCATGTTGTTAGACAATGGTGAACCTTCAAACTATGAAGAAGCGATGGCGGGCCCAGACTCCGACAAATGGCTGGAAGCCATGAAATCCGAGATAGGATCCATGTATGAAAACGAAGTATGGACTTTGACTGACTTGCCCGATGATCGGTGAGCCATAGAAAATAAATGGATCTTTAAGAAGAAGACAGACGCGGATGGTAATGTGACCATCTATAAAGCTCGGCTTGTCGCTAAGGGTTATCGACAAGTTCAAGGGGTTGACTACGATGAGACTTTCTCACCCGTAGCAAAGCTGAAATCCGTCCGAATCATGTTAGCAATCGCCGCATTCTATGATTATGAGATATGGCAAATGGACGTCAAAACGACATTCCTTAATGGTTTCCTTAAGGAAGAATTGTATATGATGCAGCCAGAAGGTTTTGTCGATCCTAAGAATGCTAACAAGGTGTGCAAGCTCCAACGCTCAGTCTATGGGCTGGTGCAAGCATCTCGGAGTTGGAACATTTGATTTGATGAGATGATCAAAGCATTTGGGTTTACAGAGACTTATGGAGAAGTCTGCATTTACAAGAAAGTGAGTGGGAGCTCTGTAGCATTTCTCATATTGTATGTGGATGACATACTATTGATGGGAAATGATATAGAATTCTTGGAAAGCATAAAGGCCTACTTGAACAAGTGTTTTTCAATGAAGGATCTTGGAGAAGCTGCTTACATATTAGGCATCAAGATCTATAGAGATAGATCGAGACGCCTCATTGGTCTTTCACAGAGTACGTACCTTGACAAGATATTGAAGAAGCTCAATATGGATCAGTCCAAGAAGGGGTTCTTGCCTGTATTGCAAGGTGTGCAATTGAGCACGGCTCAATGCCCGACCACGGCAGAAGATAGAGAAAAGATGAGTGTCGTCCCCTATGCCTCGGCCATAGGGTCTATTATGTATCCCATGCTGTGTACCAGACCTGATGTAAACCTTGCCGTAAGTTTGGTAGGAAGGTACCAAAGTAATCCCGGCATGGAACACTAGACAGCGGTCAAGAATATCCTAAAGTACCTAAAGAGGACTAAGGATATGTTTCTCGTTTATGGAGGTGACAAAGAGCTCGTCGTAAAGGGTTACGTCGATGCTAGCTTCGACACAGATCTGGATGACTCCAAGTCACAAACCGGATACGTGTATATTTTGAATGGTGGGGCTGTAAGCTGGTGCAGTTGCAAGCAAAGCGTTGTGGCGGGATCTACATGTGAAGCGAAGTACATGGCAGCCTCGGAGGCAGCACAAGAAGCAATCTGGGTGAAGGAGTTCATTACCGACCTAGGAGTCATTCCCAATGCGTCGGGCCCGATGACTCTCTTCTGTGACAACACTGGAGCTATTGCCCTTGCGAAGGAGCCCAGGTTTCACAGGAAGACCAGGCATATCAAGCGTCGCTTCAACTCCATTCGTGAAAGTGTTCAAAATGGAGACATAGATATTTGTAAAGTACATACGGACTTGAATGTAGCAGATCCATTGACTAAACCTCTCCCTAGAGCAAAACATGATCAACACCAGAACTCTATGGGTGTTCGATTCATCATAATGTAACTAGATTATTGACTCTAGGCAAGTGGGAGACTATTGGAAATATGCCCTAGAGGCAATAATAAAAGGTTATTATTATATTTCCTTGTTCATGATAATTGTCTATTGTTCATGCTATAATTGTGTTATCCGGAAATCGTAATACATGTGTGAATACATAGACCACAACACGTCCCTAGTGAGCCTCTAGTTGACTAGCTCGTTAATCAAAAGATAGTCATGGTTTCCTGACTATGGACATTAGATGTCATTGATAACGGGATCACATCATTAGGAGAATGATGTGATGGAGAAGACCCAATCCTAAGCATAGCACAAGATCGTGTAGTTCGTTTGCTAGAGCTTTTCCGAATGTCAAGTATCATTTCCTTAGACCATGAGATTGTGCAACTCCCGGATACCGTAGGAGTGCTTTGGGTGTGCCAAACGTCACAACGTAACTGGGTGACTATAAAGGTGCACTACGGGTATCTACGAAAGTGTCTGTTGGGTTGGCACGAATCGAGACTGGGATTTGTCACTCCATATGACGGAGAGGTATCTCTGGGCCCACTCGGTAATGCATCATCATAATGAGCTCAATGTGACCAAGTGGTTGATCACGGGATCATGCATTACGGTACGAGTAAAGTGACTTGCCGGTAATGAGACTGAACGAGATATTGGGATACCGATGATCGAGTCTCGGGCGAGTAACGTACCGATTGACAAAGGGAATTGTATACGGGGTTGATTGAATCCTCGACATCGTGGTTCATCCGATGAGATCATCGAGGAGCATGTGGGAGCCAACATGGGTATCCAGATCCCGCTGTTGGTTATTGACCGGAGAGTCATCTCGGTCATGTCTGCGTGTCTCCCGAACCCGTAGGGTCTACACACTTAAGGTTCAGTGACGCTAGGGTTGTTGAGATATTAGTATGCGGTAACCCGAAAGTTGTTCGGAGTCCCGGATGAGATCCCGGACGTCACGAGGAGTTCTGGAATGGTCCGGAGGTGAAGAATTGTATATAGGAAGTCCAGTTTCGGCCACCGGGAAAGTTTCGGGGGTCACCGGTATTGTACCGGGACCACCGGAAGGGTCCCGGGGGACCACCGGGTGAGGCCTCCTGTCCCGTAGGGCCCCATGAGCTGAAGTGGGAGGGGAACCAGTCCCTGATGGGCTGGCGTGCCCCCCTTGGGCCTCCCCCTGCGCCTAGTGTTGGAAACCCTAGGGGTGGGGGTGCCCCACTTGGCTTGGGGGGCAAGCCACCCTCCTTGGCCGCCGCCCCCCATCTAGATGGGATCTAGAGGGGCCAGCGCCCCCCTGGACCCCTATATAAAGAGGGGGGAGGGAGGCTGCGCACCCAAGCCCCGGGCGCCTCCCTCTTCCCCCCGTAACACCTCTCCCTCTTGTTAGAGCTTGGCGAAGCCCTGCCGAGATCCCGCTGCTTCCACCACCACGCCGTCATGCTGTTGGATCTCTATCAACCTCTCCTTCCCCTTACTGGATCAAGAAGGAGGAGACGTCTTCCCCAACCGTACGTGTGTTGAACGTGAAGGTGCCGTCCGTTCGGCGCTCGGTCATCGGTGATTTGGATCACGACGAGTACGACTCCATCAACCCCGTTCTCTTGAACGCTTCCGCTCGCGATCTACAAGGGTATGTGGATGCACTCCTTTCCTCTCATTGCTAGAAGGCTCCATAGATTGATCTTGGTGATGTGTAGAAAATTTTAAATTCTGCTACGTTCCCCAACAGCTCCGCCTTGCATCTCGACGTGTGTCACACCGCCTGATTGCAGCACCACCGGATGAGGGTTCCAGCGTCGCCACCGGCCTGCTGTCGTAGCTCGCCATGCGCCCATCGCAGCACCGCCACGCAGCACCGTCGTCGCCGGTCGCCGTTGTTATCTAGTTGTTTTCAGTTTGAAGCTTTTTTAAAAGCGGGTAGTAGCTATTCTCGACGCCGGTTGCAGCTTTTTTCGGCTGTGCGGTGGCCGACCTCCAGCTACCCCGTATCCAGTTGAAACTTTTTTCAAAATCGGATGTAGCTTTTTTGGTTGCCGGACGTAGCATTTTTCAGTATGGTTGCAGCTATAATGCACGTCCGTCGAAGCCTATTCTTTCTCTGGTTCCAGCAAAAATGCCATCGGTCGTAGCATTTTGGGTTGACAGTTGTAGCTCCGATGTGCACCGGTTGTAACATCTGATTCTCTCTTGTCCCTGCAAGAAAGAATGACGCCTGTAGCAATTTCCGTCGCTGCTTGTAGCTTCGTCGAGTGCCGTTAACAGCTTTTCCGTAGATGGTTGAAGCATCCCCGTGCAGCACGTCGGCGCCTGCAGGCGGTTGAAGCTTTTTGTTTCACCCGTTGTAGCTTTTTTCCACAATGGTTGTAGCTTCTCACCCGTTGTAGCTCAATGGATGTAGCAAAAAATTTCACTGGTAGTAGCAAAATCAAACTACGGGTGCAGCAAAAACGCCGTCGCCGCCTTCGCGAGGTCGCAGCTCCGCCTTACGTGGATGTAGCAAAAACCTCCAACGGTATTAGCAAAATCCTGCTACGGTTGCAGCAAAAAAATCATTGTCGTCCTTCGCGAGGTCGCAGCTCTGCCTGATGGATATAGCAAAAAGCTTTGCCGGTAGCACTGTTCGGGATATCGCTTCTCGTTAACTTCTCGGTCGACCCAAGAGAAGAGATAAATCGTCTTATCGGCCGATTTATCGTTTTTATCGGTCGACCATTTATCGGCAAGTTTTTTAAAAAATCTCTGGTTTTCCCAACCAAAATAATTTAAAATATGCCATAATATTACACACACATGACAAATAAATTGTCCTCTAAGCCTTAAAAAATATGCTATATTAATATATTACACAGTGCACACATACACAAGCACATACATACATGACCATCAACCATCACGTTGTGCTCCAAGCCTTAAAAATGATATATTAGTATATTAAACAGTACACACACGCACACACGCACAAGTACATACATGACCATGTACCATCAGTTGTGCTCCAAGCCTTCAAAAATCAAGTAAATTGCAAAATGTAGGTGCACACACATGACAAACAATGAGAAATAAACATAGTCCAGCAATATATATTACATGTAAGGTCATAAATAACCATAGCTTTGCATAGTTGCATCATTGCATGACAAAGCAAAATAGGAAACTAGCAAACATCACGCATAGTGGTTCATAGTTCTCTCACAAGTCACAACTGAAATAAATAGCTAGCAAACATAAAAAAAGCACACATAGTGCAAAGCATTGAAGGCTTGAAGCCCCATTAAGGCTCCATCGGGTCTCCCTCCTCATCTTCATTGGCACCTTGTATCACCCCATCATCATCGGACTCAAAGTCTATGTCATCCTCATTGACAAGCTCGTGATCAGATTCTTCCCCATCGGAAACAAATTCTTCCACTTCATGAAGTTCTCTCACTCTTGCACTTCTACGTAGCTCAACAAACTCGGAAGCTCCCATTGCATCAACCTCCTCCGCATCAACCTCCTCCGCAGCATCAACGTAAGCACCTTCACATATCCAATCTTGTGCCATGGAAGCATCTTCACCAAGAAGAACATCACAAGATGAGGAGTACTTCTTCCTCTTATCTATCATTCTTCCATTGAATTGAATATAAACTAGATCGTCCCTACGATGCACGTCTAGTTTATTTCTCCTCTTTGCATCCACCTAAAAATTGTGAAATGAAGCTTAGTGATTTACATTCTGTCAAAAATAATATACAGATCAGATTTGAGTATTTGCAAGTTGAGACTTACTTGTTCAAAAACACTCCAATTTCTTTCACATCCGGATGAACTTGTGGTCAAGTTGAGTATCCTCAAAGCAATGTGCATCAATGTAGGAGTTTGTAGTCCATAAGTTGCCCACTACTCCCCTACATTTCAAGGAAAAATACAAAGTATTATGCATCAGCCCAAAAAATTCAGAATTGCAATATGACAATATTATCTTGGGAACAAGCTTACCGGCATTGAAATTTGCATTGCTAATTGCTTTGGTGGCAGCCACCTTCCCAAACATGCCTTCCTTCTTTTTAAATTTGGGCAAGTCAATGTTAAGCACTTTGTTTTGCTTCTCATCATCATCGAGATAAAATTGCTCAATAACTTCCATCAAGCCGGACATGACTTCCACATCGGTAAAGATGCTTGTGGTAGCATAACTATAATATGGATTCAAGGCATATGCAGCCATGTGCAATGGGGTATCTAGCCTCCCATTCATCTTGCTCTCCATGGCCGTTGTGATCGCCTTATAGTCCTTGTCCGAATTATCAACCGCAACCAATATTGCCTTCTTTGCCTCTATTATTTCTCCATACATAGAGGCCATGGACTGTCCATCGCCATTAGCCAACCGAAGTATCTTCACCAATGGCTCAAAAACCTTCCAATCCAAGTTTCCAACATACCCAAGCACAAGTGCACAACATTAGTATTTAACATATACACATGCATTCCAACCTACACAAGCACAATTTGAAGTTTAGTAAACAATACCTTAATGCAAAGAGACACGTTTTTCCAAAAATGCCCTACTCATTATTGCGGCATGAGCCACCTTCCCTTTCTTTGTTCTCGTGTGCTTGCATCCTTCCCAAGTATCACTACAACACATTTCCTTTAGTTGCTTCCTCTTAGCATCAAGACTTTGCAAGGTAAGAAATGCCGAAGCAAATCTAGTCACCCCCGGTCTAACAATGTCTCTCTTTTTTGTATAGGACCTCATCAAGGCCAATGTAGTATGATGTGCATAAAGGAAAGTAGTCATTTCTTTGGCTTTGGTTATTGTAGAACCAAAATGCTTCAACTTTGCAACCTCTTCTACCATCAAGTTGATGGTGTGAGTTGCACACGAGGTCCAAAATAACTTGGGCCTTTTATCTTTCAACATCACCTTTGCTCCCATGTTGTTTGAAGCATTATCCGTGACTACTTGCACAACATTTTCAGCACCTACAAAACACAATAAGTAATTTTCAGCAAGTAATAAGCAAGTACTAAAATTCAGCAAGTAATAAACTTGAAAAGAAACGAATGAGATTAAGTTGAAGATGATTCAGACCTATTTTCTCAATGCATTCATCCACATAATTGAAAATGTATAGACTTGTATGTGCATCGGCCGAAGCCTCCTTTGATCCAAGATAGACGGTCCCCAACTTGCAATGCACGCACAAGTTCATGATGCTCCTCCTTTTCCTGTCCGTCCAAGCATCAGTCATGACAAAGCACCCCGTATCCGCCCTCTCGACCTCATGTGGCTTCAACAAATCCCTAGTCCTTTCCACCTCCTGAACCAACATCTTCTCCCTGATCATATATTGCGAGGGTTGCTTCCAATCAGGACCATAGCGACCAAGAGCCTCACAAAACTGTTTGAAATCATCATCATTGATAGCATTGAAGGGTACATTTTCTTGTACATCCATCTAGCCAAATATTGCCCAACTTTGTAGCTTCTTTCCTTATCAACACTATCATTTATAGTCTGCTGTTTTTTAGATTTCAACGGGATCGAAGGATCAATTGGTGCAAGATATTGATCCATTGCCCCCTTCTTTGGAGTACCTTCACCAACTTCATTCAGTTGTTCTTGATCATCCTCGTTGACCTCTATGGTGACTGCAGCTTTAACTTCTTCTTCACGCTTTTGCTTTGCCAATTTCTTCCTCTTTGGTGCCTCGTGTGATGCAAAAGCTCGAGTAATCTGATCTTGTGTAGCTTTCATACAGCTGGTCACAACGCCTTTGATCTGCCCAATGTGTTCCTTCATCCTAGTGACCCCTCCCGACATAACTTTTCCACAAAGCTTGCACTTGAGCCTTTGTGGATCACTAGGATCAATCAACTCGGCAAACTCCCAAGCCATGTCATCCGACTTCCTCTTAAGTGATGAACTTGCAACTTGAGATGAACCTGAACCAGCCATCTACATAAATAAAAGGAAACAACCATACATCAGCATCTACATAAATAAAGGAAAAGACCATGTATCAGCCATCTACATAGTTTACTAATGAAGCAATAGTTGACTAATATAATTAAAATCTTCCTAATACAATCAGCCATCTACATAACTCAACTCAACCAAAATAAATCAACAAGCATGCATCACTACTTCTCCAAAGAATAGAATCGGGAATGAGAAGAATCCATGCCATGGCGTGTGGAGCTTCTGCTGCTCTCGATCTTGGATGAAGGGTTGGCGGGGGGTTGAGGCACGCCGCTGCTGGATCCTGGGGAGGGGTGTGTGCGGGGAGCTACTCCAGACGTCCTGCTCCTAGGCGCCGCCGTGTGGAAGCCTCAAGGATGGGGCGCCGCTGTGTGGAATCCTCAAGGACTGGGCGCGGTCGGCCGGTGCTGGAGACGGGGATGAGATGAGGGACGAGGTGCGGGGCGGTGCTAGAGACGGGGACGAGCCGACGAGGTGCGGGGCGGTGCTGGACAGGGGGACGAGGTGAGGGCGGGCGAGCTAGGTCCGGCCGCCGGAGGAGACCATGGTGGCGGCGGCGTGGTGAATCGCGGGGAGCGGCTGCTCGCGAAGTCCAAACGCCAAACCCTATCGGGACTCGAGAGGGATGTGTCCCGCGTGAGGGTTATGGGGAAGGCGGTGCGCTACAGGAGATTTTTTTATGATTTCAGACAGGTGGGCCCCCTGGATTTACCGGCCAAAATCGCTCTGACAGCCGATAAATCGCTCTGACAGCCGATAAATCGGCCAGACCGATAAACTCAGGGGATATGCGTTTATCTTACCGGTTAGACCCCGATAAGCGATAAATCGGCCGATTTATCGGTATATCGGCCGATATTTTGAACAGTGGCCGGTAGTAGTAAAATCCAACAACGGTTGCAGTTTTCCCTTGTTGTGCAGTGCCATTGAAGCTTTCTATGTCTATGGTTGAAGCTTTTTTCAACAGCTGTTGAAGCTTTTCTAGGTGACGGTTGCAACACTTGTATACGCGGGAGAATCCGGGCATGGCTGCAGGCAGCCATGGCGGCCGGCGAGGGAGCGCTTGGCCGCCGGCGATGGAGCTTGTGGTTGCCCAAACACAGCCCGGGAGGAGGGGGCAGGGGATGCGCGCGCGTGAAGACTGTAGGTAGGGGGTAGATGTGTCGTGCGCGTGGGGAAATCGCCGGCCGTGCAGTGGACGGCGACCTCGCCGGTGAGATTGGGCTGCCGCGGATAGAGGGTCGATGCGGGGGTAGACGGCGGCCTTGCCGGGAGATTAGGCTACAGCGGGGTAGGGGCGCGATGCGGGGGTGGACGGCGGTCTCGCCTGCGAGATTGGGCTGCAGCAGATAGGGTGCGGATGCAGGTCTCATCGACACAGAAGCACGAGGTAGCGGGCGACCGGCCGAAGTTTTGGCCGGCGCACCGTCTCCAAACGTTTCCCTTTAGAAAAACTCTCAACTTGCAATTTTATGTCACACCAGACATGAGATTGTGTCTTGATGGAAGGGAATGGGAGATCACATATATATTGCATTACAATCAACTAGCATGAGGTATGAAATAAAAGTTCGCGGGGGTTGCAACCAACATGTCACACCACACCAGGAGCCCTACCATGGCTAGCTAACAAGTGTGTGGCCTAGTTTTGATTATGGACGAAGTTCAAGGGTACAATCTCAAGAAGTCCCAAAAGCCTTCTTCCATCCTTTGGAAAGCATGGACGTTGTCATCCCCAATTTGAGCAATCGCACGAGTATTGCCATTTGGCAGGTCATGGAAGGTGCTGTCATCTTCAATACACATTGTCAGGGCATGTAAGTAGCCAAAACCTTTGCTGCTCCATGCATGGAACTATTCGACATAAATGCACTTAAACCTTTAGCTATTGATACTTCTACCTGCTTGAGTGATTATACTGGATGATGACACTTGTGTATTTACATGAAATGTTATAATACTGCAAATTCATACAAACGTCATACTCTAAACATTTCCTACTGTGACAAAACATATGTGCACACACGTCACCACTCACTTTTTCATGGATATATGTCCTGATTGACAATGATCGAAGATGGTTCTGATCGACAATGACCGAAGATGCACCCATCTTCTGTGAATCTCGCTAGATTTATATTAAACCCTAAGCCCTTCCTTCCTCGGCTCCACACACGATTGAAAAGGTTGCATCGAGCTCAAAAGTAACACTCTTTTGTAACCGGAGGGAGCAAAGTAGGCTATTGGCGGCCCCAAAGCAACAAACCGGCGCACCCAGATTTAAAACAACATGCTCGCATGACGATTAACCAACTGTGAGCACTGTCTGTATGTGATGTGCTAAACACCGTGGACAAAAACAAGAGCGTAACTAGTGAAACGGACAGTTTGGTTCTTACACGGTGTCACGCTGATGCGGCCAACTAAACTGGCTGTCATCAACCAAAGGAGACGCCGACGCCACACATAAATCCAACACAGGTTAACCGTGGCCATCTTGACCATCACGTGAGACAACTTGGCAACAGGAGACCGAATCAACTTATGCCGACGTCAAATAAACAAGGCACCGCCGCGCACGTACGTCCACGAATTTCGTGATCGCCACAGTAAATTATCCACAGTGGTAGGAAGGAGCGACACATAACGCGTCGAGAAAGAGAAACCGATGCATGTGGATCCCAGCGGCACACGGCGGGGCACAGGGTGGGGCGGGCGCAGGGGATGGGCGCTGGGGGGAACGGCCGGACGGAGGATTATAGTTGGAGACAGGCTAACGAGGGTGGGAGGCCACAGTCTGGCGGAGGGCGTTAGTTGCCGTCGTGGTGCGCGTCAACTTTGTTTGGCCGGTCCCAGCGACCCCCGTCGATACGGTCAGGGAGCGGAGACACGAGGCGAGCGGCAGCACGAGGGGGGGATGGATGGATGGATGGGTCGGGTTGGAGGAGGGCGCCCATTATCCGTGCGCCCGGCAAAAGGGGCACGAGCAGATCGGTGGCCCGGCTTGCCTAGGATGCTCTGGTTAGCGACGAGGTGTGCCTCGTGGCCTTGCCTGCATGGAGTAGGGTAGCGGTGCTGCGTCGTCTGCAGCGGCGAACCCAGAACAAAAATGACCCGATGTCCACATGTACATCACATATGCATATATAGGAACATACAACGCTATACATAAAAATAACATACTTAGGGTGCGTTTGGTTACAATGTATTTCAAGAATACTATTTTGACAAAGTACCGTTTCAAATACTTTGAGATGTTTGCCTCTAATTAAGATTGCAGTATTTCCCCGCAAAAACAATCAGTGCAATTTCTTGTAGTCAAATACATTACTACAGCAAAATTACATTAGTGCATTATTATTTTTTGCTTTCAAATACTGCAAAAATACTTTAAAAAATTGCAGTATTTGAAAGTATCCACAAAACTATGGTATTTTTGCTGTATGAAAAAAAAGATCGGGACCTCTATTTTAAAAACCGAGGAAAACAACAAAGGACACTAGTGGTGGTCAAATACAATACTACATAGTATGTTGCTTGCCAAACACGGCACCATTTTCGCAGTAGTTTTAGAAACTGATGGTTTCATAAGCTAAAATATTCATTGTCATCATGGGGTTAAAAACTGTAGTCTCAAACAAATTACTCCCAAACAGAGCCTTAGCAATTACTAGCTGATTATATGAAGTTAAAAAATAGTAAAGCATAAAAACTCCAAGCAATGGAAACAAGGATGATCGGCAAAAATGATAAGCACTCCCAAAATTTGGAAATTCACAATAATTCAATTCTCAAACAAATTCGTAGCGGCATACATATTGAAAAATCCCGGTAATCCTATTCTCAAATACACGTGCATAGGTCCCAAAAAAACGCAGTAATCCAATATGTAATTCTAACATCCTTAAGATTTGAAGCCCTAGTTCGGTGTTTGAGAAACAAAAATTGTGAGAAATAGAGATACGCACTTGAAATAGATCGAAGGGTTCTCTTGCCGTACCTTTTTCTTTCCTGTGATCTGGGCGAGTCACGGAGTCAGGCGGGGCGACACTGGCGCGCCGCGATGTTTCGATGGCGGGCAGAGAGGTGGGCGGCGATAGGGCTAGCGTGAGCTTTGTGAGGAATCAACGCGAAGATGCGAGAAGCCAGCAGGCTGGAGGCCCACGTACACAAACCAAACCAGATCGATCAAACTCTATTTTGTCGTGTGCCTGGGCTATTAGATGGGCTTTGCTCGTACACCGTTTCGCTGGCTCTGGCCAGTGTCCATCGACTAACTTTACCGGTGTCACAGGAGTATATGTGCCTTATATAGTACGTAACAAGAAATTTTACCCGGTGTCCTGTGACACCGGCAACGACCACGTGGGTCCGCCCCTGGTCGTCTGGGAAGGAGATGATCACGCGGCACGCAGGCAGCGGGGGAAGAGAACTCCGGATCGCGGGAAGGATATTGCTAATGGCTTATTTCGATTGTGGAATTGTTATGTCTCGAAAATGCTGAATGGAGGACGGCCTCCATGGAGGCCGAACGAGTCCAAGAAATTCAAAATTCATGTTTTTTTTACGTTTACAAGAAAAAAAATACACATATACCTGGGGACACAATGTGCATGTGTGTGAATTTTCATGACCAAACACATCAAAATAAAGAGCTACACAAAAAAACACTAGATTTTAATCATTTATGTCGATTTTTACCACTAGGGGTTCCAACTACTAAGAAATGACATCACTTTTTTATGCAAGTGCTAAAAAATGTCATTAGACGCCATTATTGTCAGCTTAAATCCGGTTTACCATGTTATATGTCAGCTCTTCCTCTATCTCAATATGATAAAGCGTGAGTCCCACTTGATCGCCAACAACGTTCTTATTTTTCTCTAAAATTATTCGCTTGCATACTCCTGACAAATAGGCCCCACGCTTATCATTGTGAGATAGAGAGGACTGACATGTGAGTCTAGGAATATTTTGGTCATATAACATGGTCAACGGGTTTGACCTGACAGTAGCGGTGTCTAATGGTATTTTTTAGCAAACGTCCAACGGAACAATGACACTTTTTAGGTGTCTAATTGCATTTTTTGAGCAAGCATCTCATAAAACGATGACATTTTTAGCAGTTGTAACTTCTATGGCCAGTAGAAAACAATAAGTGGCATAAATGATAAAAACCTTAAAACAAGATGTGGTTTTTCAAAACATGCAACTCTTCATTCTCAAAGTTCATGATTTTTTTTCATAGCTCACATTTCAAGGCATTTCATCTTGAAATTTTATAGACATATACATTACATCCATGTATACATGTACATTTTTTCAGAATTTTTTAAACTGAAAAATTGGACTTTTGTTTTTCTTTTATAGAAAATCAGCCTCCAAAACGCCCTACCTATTATATATATCTCCCATATATATAGAGAGACCTGCTAAACTAAGCGTGCGCGCATTATAACTTAGCCCGCGCTCCGGTCGCCCATCGACACAATCGGCCGATACACGCTAATTAGCAAGCGCACGCTCCACCATGAAATCTACCGTAACGGCTTACGCGTTGTGTCCACACACTTAACCAGGCCCACGTTCCTCCACTAGTAACAAGTTACGATCACGCGACACGTAGCGTGGAAGGAGAACTCTTGATCGCGAGAAGGAAATGCTAATGGCTTCTTTAGATTGTAGATAGAATTGCTAGGGCATCTACGACCAGACCGAACAAATTTGGCCCCTCAAATGCCTGCAAACGCGCCCGGTCAGCGTCCGGGCGTGCCCACTTTGACTCCTTATTTTTTTGTTGACACAGCCATGTTTCTTATTTTTTTCTTATATATTCAGTCACATGCATGTGATTGATGGAAAAGGAGAGAGAAAAAAAGAAATAATAAAGAAAGAAAAAAGTGCTCTATGGGGGGACAATCTTATGTGGCGGACGCAGGACACTAACCGGACACGTAGAGATGAATATGAAGGCTGTCGGACAGCCCGAGTATTTAAGAAGGCTTTGAGGGGTCTGGTTGGGTCAACTTTTTGCTTCTCTCTTTTGTCCCGTCAGTGGTCATCGCGCCCGCCCGGTCAATTTAAGAAGTTCGGCTGTAGATGCTCTTACACCTTGAAAATGCTGAATGGGGGATGGCCTCCATGGAGGCCGAATTTGAAAAATTCAAAATTCATGTTTTTTACGTGTAGAAAAGATGCACATATACCTGGGAACACAATTTACATGTGTGTGAATTTTCAGAACGAAATACGTCAAAATAAGAGCTACACAAAAAACTATATTTTAATTATTTATGTGACTAGTTGTGTTTCACTATTCAGTTTTATCACTAGGAGTTTCAACTACTAAGAAATGGCATCGCTCCTTTATGTGAAGCTAAAAAATGTCACCAGACATCGTTACTGTCGACTCAAAACTCATTTACCATGTTATATTGCCAAAATATCCATGGACCAACATGTCGAACTCCTCCTCTATCTCACTACAATAAAAGCATGGGTCCCACTTGATCCCCAACAGGGTTCTTATTTTCCTCTCAAATTATTCACTTGCATACTCCTGACAAGTGGACCCCACACTTATCATTGTGAGATAAAGAGAGCTGACATGTGGTTCCAAAAATATTTTGGTCATGTAACATGGTCAACTGGTTTGACCTGACAGTAGTGATGCGTAATGGCATTTTTAGCAAATATCTAACGGAACAATGACACTTTTAGATGTCTAATTGCATTTTTAAGTAAGCATCTCACAAAATGTTGTCATTTTTGAGCACTTGTAACTTCTATGACAAAACTGAGTAGTAGAAAACAAGTAGTGACATAAATTATAAAAAAGAAAAAACAAATTTTGGCTTTTCAAAACATGCAACTCTTCATTCTTAAAGTTCATGATTTTTTTCATAGCTCATATTTCAAGGTATTTCATCCTGAAATTTTATAGACATATACTCCTTCCGTCCGAAAACTGTTATCTTACATTTGTCTAAATATGAATGTATCAAGTCACGTTTTAGTATTAGATACATCCGTATCTAGACGAATCTAAGACAAAAATTTTGACACTACTAGGGAAAACCTTATACACCGAATATTACCAGCAGCGCTCTTCAAAATACGACGCTACTGCTATTTAGCAGCAGCGCGTTCCGGGAAAACACGCTGCTGAATAGAAAATAACAGTAGCGCGTCATCTCTAAACCGCGCTCCTGCTCTCATTGCCATGACCTCGCCGTCCAGCTAGTTATAGCAGTAGCGCCTTATGCCTTGCGGCGCTACTGCTATTCTCCTTAGCTGTAGCGCTTTCTCATGCCCGCGCTACTACTAACCCTACCTTATCCCCACACGTACGGCCGACCCTATCTCTCTCACTCACTCTCCCTCTCTCAGTCACTCCCGCCCGCGTTGATAACCGTTGTCGTTCGTCGCCGCCGCCGGCCGCCGGCGTCCGTCCGCCACCGAGGTACTCCCTCCTTCCGTCCCTCCTCCTCCCACCATGCCCTCCTCCCTCCTCCTCCCTCCGCCTGCGGCCGCCCCCTCCTTCCTCCTCTGCCGGCATCCCTCTCCCACAGTCCCTTCCTCCTCCTCCGACCGCCCCTCCCTCCTCCTCCTCCGGCTAACCCCTCCTCCTCCGGCCGCCCCCTTCCCCTCCTCTCTCCTCCCTCCCTTGTCTCTGTTTTTGCAAATCATAGGTAACTAGTTTATTTAGTAAGTGATTATTATAACTAGTTTATTTATATTAAGTGCTTAATAGAACTAGTTTATTTAGTAAGTGCTTAATAGAACTAGTTTATTTAGTAAGTAGTTAATAAAACTAGTTTATTTAGTAAGTAGTTAATAAAACTAGTTTATTTAGTGTTAGGATTATATATAAGATACTTTCAAATGTTTTTTTTTCATATTTTGAACCATTGAAATGCAATGACCATCGATAAGTGGCCTATGTTTTGCCAGAGTGTTGATTAATTTCCGTTCCGGCAAATTTCAAGCGCTCGATATGTCCTTTTTTAGCAAAGGTCATACTGGATTTTTTGGGTTTTGCCGTCGAGTTATAATCTTTGAATTTTGAACACAGGAGATGTCTGATGACGATGGGATCCCGGAGTGTGTGTACTGCTACGATGACCGAGGTGTGTGCGACAGGTTTCCTCACCTGCAAAACGATAGGTTTTTCACCGTGAAGCTGGAACAGACCTTCGATGTTTGTACGGTACGCAACGACAAGCATTTCATCGTAATTAATATCATCACTTGTGCTTCTTTTGTTCAACGTGTAATTTATGGATTTTTTTCAATTCGATTAGTACATCCCGTGCCATGCTAGACCATATGTATTGGAGAAGCTTGGTTTTGGTTTAGATGACTTTGAGAATGTGGAGACGAGGAGGGCTCACTTAAGAACTAAACATGGTTATGAGTTTCTGGTTAAGTTCTACAATGCGGTCGATCGCTTCCATTTTGGTTGCTCTAATTGGGAAGCTCTCTGCAAGCCATATGGATTTGAGGAGGGAATGCAAATAAGATTTGATATTTGTCCCGAAGATTATGATGATGATGATAATATCGACATCTGGGTGGATGTGGATATGCCTCCAATTTTGCCTAGATGTGAGTTTGCCAAACTAATTTGTTAAGTTCAGTAATTTATGTTGTTAATTTAAAACTATTTGGTGTTCGTCCGTACTAAACTTATTTATTTATAATTTTCAGCTTATTTCTTATCTTCAAGAAATACTCGGAAGGTAGTAGACAACACATACTACAGCTATGACTCCAAGCTTAATTGTGAGGAGAAAGGTTATCTTATCTCATTCATAGAAGATGTTGAGGCCTTCAAAAACAGTCACTCTATCAGCCCAAATTATACTAGATACGTGCCACTAGTCCATACATTGCTTGATGATAACTTCATTGCCAAAAACTTGGTAAGATTTTGTTAATGATGGTAACTTCATTGCATACATTATTCTTAAGTAAACCATTGCTAACTATATATGTTACTATTTCATTTTTGAACAGAGGCTCCCGAAGCAGGTTGTGCCTGATATGCTATTTACCGAAGGTGATATGCATATGGTTAGCTTATGACCAACTCCTTCGGAGGCTTACCATACTGCATACTCGATTTCTTCAAATGATGGAAGGCTCAAAATCAAAGAATGGAGCAAAGTGATGAATGCGCACACGCAAATAATTGGAGACAAAATGAATGTGCGCAAGCCACAAGTTGGAGATAGGTTTATGTCCATTCTCCATTATGGTGAAGGACCGGTTTATCTGTTTTATGGTATTTTAGCTAGGAGAGAGGAGTAGGTTAGCTTATATATGACTACAATGTCTTAGACTTGATGGTGATGCTGAGTAGGAGTAGTGATTATGATTACTATGATGATGATGAGGAGGAGTTGTTATTATAACTAGTGACGAAGTTGTTATATGACATTGGACGAAAATGATGATTATGAGGAGTTATGTGACAATGATGTATTATTATGATAAGTTGTTAATGATATTATGATGATGATAATAAGTTATTATGTCATTGGGTGAAAGAACTGCCGATTAGTTTCAAATGGATGGATCCAAAGTGACGATTGGTTACTTTGGATCCATGCACTTGAAACTAATCCAAGGTTCTTTCACCTAGTGATTTAATAACTCATTATGATATAAAAACAATCTATAAATTGCTACTGTATGAAAAATTGTATACAGGTATATGAATACGACCTAAAATTCAAGAGAAATGGAATAGGGAATGATAGTAGTAGCGATTGTTTTCGAAAGCGCTACTAGTAATTAGCAGTAGCGCTTGACTAGACAAGCGGTACTACTAAGTAGATATAACAGTAGCGAGTGCCTGTAGGCGCTACTGCTAAGCATTAGCTGTAGCGCCTTATCAGTAGCGCGCCTACCCGCGCTACTGATAGGCCAAAAACCGGCGCTACTGCTAAGTTTTTCCCTAGTAGTGTGATACGGAAGGAGTACATTACATCCATATATACATGTATATTTTTTTCTGAATATTTTAAAACTGAAAAGTTTGGCTTTTGTTTTCCTTTAAAAAATGCGGCCTCCAAAACACCCTACCTATTATATATATATATATATAAATGTATAAAGTTCCGTCGTATGTCAGTTGTCTGCCCTTCGCTTGTCCCTCTGCCATTTGATTTTTTTTCTAACCTTTCATTTTTTGGGGGTTTTGTACAACTCTCTTCATTGGTTCACAAGCCAAAACGCACACACATCCTTCTCTCTCTCTCTCTCTGCCCCCCTCCCCCAAATCATCGCTTGCGTCTACGATTTCGGCTAACGCTGGTTGTTTCCCTCTCCGTTCTCCACTAGCAAGACATCGCACCGGTCTCCATCAAAAATTTTGTGGCATTGTCTCTTCGTTGCTCCGCCCCTGCACGTGTCGCCATCGCTAACCTAGCCTTCGGCTCGGGCTTGTCGACGTGACCACGTCATGCCGCCCTTGGTCCTGTCTTTGCCCTTGCGAGTATCAAGACCCTAGCATGGATTCTCTGAAGCAATCAACACCTGAAAGCAAGTTCAGTTAAGTTCAATGTGTGTAAAGTATCAACGCCCTTCGTTACTCTGTGCCACTTCGCAAGTGAAGATTAACGAGACGACGTCGGTCTCCCATGGGACAACTGAGAAGCTCCTAAATGTCTTTGTTTACTTTCCGACAAAGGGCTACATTAGCCAACTGCCCCTATTTGCTTTTGGACTTAATGTAATACATAAGTTAAAGTTTAAATTGTTTTATGTTCGTTCATGTATAAATTTAAGTTCAAAAGACGGACAAAGTTTGAATGTGTCGGACACGTTGGGCGTACACAAATCCCACAACCAAAATCGGACATGGTCGTCCGCTCGCGTGATCCAAACAAACAAAATCCGAACATATCATACCTACGTTCTGGGGTGAGTTGGCCTTAACTCATGCAGCTCGTTCTGGGAAGCTAGAAAAAATAAATCCGAGGGTGCTATACCGCTATGGCAAAGTTGTAGACCAGACTAGCCTTTTTTTTGTTGAGGATCAACCAGACTAGTCAGTCCAAGACCAAGATCCAGGTGAGCAGAGCCCAGCAGTAGTAGTTCATCGCAAAAAAAAGCCCAGAAGTAGCGTAGTGTGGCCCAGCCCGCGTATCTCTTCACTAGCAACGTTGCCTTCAGCCCCTCAAAAAAAAAGCAACATTGCCTTCTCCACCTTCCCCGCAGTATTCCCTCAAAAAAAAGAAGAAGAATAAGAAGAAGCACAACTTCCCCTCAGCACGGGTCAGTGTTCAGTAGAGAGAACAGCTTGCCAGTGCCAGCATGCCAATGGCGGTGCAGGCGTGCCACTTAACAACGCGCGTGCATTTTCGATTCTAGATCCAGGTCAGCTTTTTTTAGAACGAAGGCTCGCGAAAAATCCGGCTTTGAATTAACAAAGGCATCAACCGGCCAGGAGTTACAACAGACAACCCAACTTACAACGGTCAGAACGATACAACGGGGAACACTGGAAAGCCTACTCACTACAACCTCCGCAAGCTGCAAATGAATTGCAGCTAGCACAGGCCAATCACTCCACACTAGGATCACATGTAGCAGAAAACGAAGCAGCACAGCAGGACATAGCCGACCTTCGAGAATGTACCGTGCTCCAGAAACACCTAGAGAAGACGGGAACCAACATCTTCCGTCTCAATCACCGAAAAGGGACCCTTCCCCCTCGCCATGGCACATAGGCACCGCACCATCGGGATTTCGAGAAGCTCACCCTAAAGCTGGAAGAATGTCGCCCTCGCATCACAAGGTGGACGTAGGATGACCACATCGATTTGGAATATGCCGCGCCGGCTGCTCCGCCACAGTCCTTGCCCAACTAGTTGGAGACGATCCAGGTCAGCTGAACCTGCAATTTAGCTGCCAGTTCAACCACGCACAAACAAGTACGAGGAAACTAGTAACTCTGGAATCAGAGCAATGTGTACGGAGTGCAATACTATGCCTCACCATCCTTTTTTTGATAGAGTTTTTGTGACCACGTGGACGCCTCCTCGTGGTCGGCAATGTTTGCACACGTGGTACTGGTGATATGCCATGCGTATATTCAGATCGTCAATATCCATCGGCATTTCTCAAGAAGCCAAATTTGCTGATCTTGTCTGTATAATGTATATGCATGATGTATCCGCACCCCACATAGCACATATATATCCACGCAGCGATGCATCTATCGCTATTGCTACATCTGCATATTTGGCACGAGACAAAAAGAGAGAGTATGCAGTCAAAGAAGCAGTTGGCTCATCTGCATGTGCTGCCAGAGATCATCAGATATGCATATGTTCAGATCAGTGTATACAAAACGGCCAGCCTGTGCGTCCGGGATCGCCCGAAGGAGCCTAGGGTTTCCGATGTTTGGCGTGTCTGCTCTTTTCCTCGGCAGCCAGATCGCCACACTGTCTCGTACTGAAACATCTCCTTTCGGGTAGGGGATCGCTGCCTGTGGCTCTCCCTTCTTCCTGCGAGAACCACAAAGGGCGGAGGATAGCAACCGGTGGTTGGTGCCGATGTTTCCCCGTGTTGGTCGAACCGAGCAGTACATTTCGGCCATTTACTCCGGTGACTGACTGTGGTGGTGGCCGCGGTTGGGGCAATGCGACTGCACATTCATGCCGCTCCGGCGCAAGGAGGGGCCCTGGACGCCGACGGGCCGGCGAGGTGGCGCGCCAGACGGCCGAGCTGGACTGCGCACGCGGCGGGGACGGCGACATGCCACCGGTTGTCGACGCCGATGGCAATATGGCATGCGCGGCGCGCGCTGCCGATGGCACGCGACCGCTGGGCTTGCCGATACGCACAGCGCCCCTGGCCGGCATTGATTGGGCTCGCACGCGACACGTACGCCCCGTCCTGCCGTTGCCGCATCTCGCGCATGCATGCATGCAGAAGACTGGATGGTCAGGATGAGCGAGCGGGGGGGCGGCCGTGGCAGGCCATAACTCCAGGCCAGCGGCGGGGCAGGACTGCGGCCGCGCGTGCAGGGATTGAATTAAACCGGGGTGGCATGTCAGGGCGGAAAGCGCCGAAGCGGCGGGTTCAGACAGATCCGGTGAGTGACTGTCCGTCCGTCACCGCGGCGCGCAGAGATGAATTGATGGAGCAGGGCTGGGTGGTAGGTAGGGCACTCACTGATGCACTGGGCGAGCGAGGGCGAGCCAACTCTCTCTCTCTTTTTCCTCGTCTCATTAACTCGTAGGACGACGGAGCAGGGATGGCGAGAACATTATCGAGTCGTCCCAGAAACAGAAACGGAAACGGAGGGACTTGTGTACACGATACTGGCAGTCTGGTACTACTGATCATCACGCCAATTGAGCGTGCGGTACGTAACGGCTAACGAGTGTAAACAGACAGGGCAAGCGACCGAAGCAACCAAGCCACCTCGTGCGTGCCGCAGCGCACAAGCACGAGCATGGTAGATGGGGCAGAGCACGGCGGCGAACCGGCGACGGAATCAGTGCTCCAATGCAAAACCCTAGCTACCATCGCCCGTCGGGACCTCACGTCTTCTTCTCAGTCTTAGACTTGTCTAGATACAGAGGTATCTAGACCTAGATACATCCCTATCTAGACAAATTCAAGACAAGTCTAATTCGGAAGAGTAAAACGTTTGGTGCGTGGGATCACGTAGGGGCGAGGTGGGGAGAGGGGAAGTAAAAGGGAGAAGCATACATCAATGCAATGCAACGTGGAGAGAGAGAGAGAGATGAGATGAGCTCACTGGATGCATGCAGCAATGACTAGTTTTACGTACAGAGCACGGGTCGATCGTTGGTAGAGTATTAGCTAGTGCTACCACCTAGTGGTGGCTACTGGAGTGTGTGGACTTTTCTGTGTACGAGCCAACGTGTGTGTACGAATGTGCACCAGACGAGCTGCCGGGCTGGGTTGGGTTGGCTAGGCTAATGCTTGAGCACGTCGGGGATGTCGACGGGGTAGCGGTGGACGCAGGCGGCCCAGGGCCCGTCGGCGCCGCCGGGCGCGGCCGGCGGGCGGATGCACTCCCAGGCGGCGCTGTTGCACTTGAACCCGGAACCGAAGCCGATCATCCACACGCGGTCGCCCCTGCGCATGCGCCCCTTGGCCTCCACGTAGGCCAGCTCGTACCACAGCGAGCTGCTGGACGTGTTGCCGAACCGGTGCAGCGTCATCCGCGACGCCTCCACCTGCTCGTCCGACAGCGTCAGGCTGCGCTGCAGCTCGTCGATCACCGCTCGCCCGCCCGCGTGGATGCAGAAGTGCTCGAACGCCGTGCGGAAGTCCGGGATGTACGGCTTGATCCCGCGGCTCACCACCTTGCGCGCGATGAAGGACAGCGCGAACAGCAGCTGCTCCGACGCCGGGAGCACCAGGGGCCCCATGGCCGTGATGTTCGCCTTCAGCGCGTCGCCGGCCACGCTCATCAGGTCCTTGGACAGGTTGATGCCCACGTTGGCCCGGTCGTCCTCCTCCTGGTACACGCAGCGGTACGCGCCGTCCTGGGCGCCCGTCAGCGTCCGCACCACGCGCGCCAGCCGGAACCGCGCGTTGGCGCCGTTGGTGGAGAGCAGCACGGCGGCGCCGCCCATGCGGAAGAGGCAGTTGGGCAGGAGCATGGCGCGCTCCTTGCCCATGTAGTAGTTGGGCGTGATGGTCTCCGTCGACACCACCAGCGCGTTCGAGCCCCTGGGCGCGACCTGGAGCAGGTTCCTCGCGAGCCCCACGGAGATGAGCCCGGCGCTGCAGCCCATCCCAGCGAGGTGCACGTTGCGGACGTCCTTGCGGAGGTTGTAGCGGTTAACGATCATGTCGGCGAAGGACGGCGTCGGGGCGAAGAGGCTGCAGTTGACGACGAGGATGTCGATGTCCTCCGGGGCGACCTTGGTCTTGGCGAGCAGGTCGTCGATGGCGGAGAAGACGATGAGCTCGACCTCGGCGCGGGAGGACTCGAGGTCGCGGGACGGCGGGATGTAGTGCTGCGCGTAGGGGAGGCAGGTCTCCTCCCCGAGCCCCGAGCGCTCGAGCAGGCGCGACATGAACCGGACGCTGCGCTCGTCGAAGCCCGGCCAGACGCGGGCGTGCTCCTGGAACGCGGCGAACGGGACGCGGCAGCTGGGGCTGGTGCGGAAGCACGCGTAGTCCACCATGTACACCGCGCGCGGGCGGAGCTTGAGGTAGATGGCGGCCGCCGCGGCCGGGACGAACGCGGCCAGGAACATGTGCACGGGCCGGAGCGCGCGCAGCCGGGCGAGCAGCTCCTCGGGCCCTAGCTCCGCCGCCTTGAGCAGGGCCGAGGCGGCGAAGGGCACCGCCGCGATGGCCACGATGTTGCTCACCGCCAGCTGGTACAGCCGCTTGAGCTTCGCCGACGAGCTCATGCTAACGGCGCCCTCTGTATCGCTTGCGTCTGTGTTGGGAGCAGCTGTGGCTTTGTGGCCTCGTGGGTGTGTGTCGCCTGGCTCGCGGTGGGAGGCGAGGAGAAAGCCGGGAGGGAGAATTTAAAGAAGCCAAACTCGGGGTGCCGGACCCCGCAGGTGGGGCCCGAGCCTGTCGCCCCGAGAAGAGATCACGCTACAGAAGCAGGCAGAGGACTCACGATCCTGACTTGATGAGTCGGCTGTGTGAGTAGGTGGCTACTCCCCTTAGATTAATCAAGTCTCGGTCGACTGCGTAAAAGCCCTTGGATCTTTGCGAGTAGATTTGTGCTGCACCGGGCATCATCCGACGGCCCACGTAACATGTCGTCCCACCGGCTACCTTAGGGCATCTTCAAGGCGACCCGTAAATCGCCCGCATCCGTTTGTGGGACTGTATCTCTAGATCGTCAAAGTCAAAGTCATCTAACGCGGGACTGTATCTCTCTGTGAGACGGTCCGGATGCGTTTTCTCCGGTAAACCAAAGTTAAACATGAGGAGATTTGTGGAAGTTCGGACACCAGACATGTAGGACTACGACACCCTCAATCCACCCAAAACCCTTCTTGAACCCACGCCTTCATCCTCCCCATTTTCTCATTTTCCTTCTTTCTCTCCTGCCTTCGTCACCGCTTCATCACCCCGTCCGCCATGCCACACCCCTATCGGAACTCTACGCCTCTGTCACCTCCAGCGCTCCAGCAGGGCTCCACCTCGCTTGTCCTCCATCGCCGTTCAATCCATGTCCTCCGAATACTCACCATGGCCGACAACTATTCGATGTATTGGCGTAGGTAAAAAAGTTTTCCCTTTTTTCTTTCTAGCAATGGATTCTCATTTGGAGTACATATACGAGCAGTATGTTGAGTCGTGCGACGGCTTGTCGGACGAGGAGGAGTACTCCGATGAGACGACGATGATGCAGGCGGTCCTTGAAGACGCGGATCGTGCAGAGGAGTATGCTCTCAATTTCAGGGGCTCAATCAAGGGTCTGAGTGCTCAACCGCAACAGGGCGCGCAGCCATTTGACACTGATGGCTGACTACTTTGTCCCCGATGCACTCTCCGCTGACCATTTTTGTCGGCGCTTTCGGATGCGCAAGACTGTCTTCGATCATTTGTACTATGGCGACCGGTCCTATGATGACTACTTCATCCTAAAGAAGGACGCCGTGGGAACGATTGGGTTCTCTGGTTACCAAAAGTGGACGGCCGCACTTTGCATGCTTGCATATGGCACGACCGCTGATTCGTGTGATGAGTACCTACAGATGTCTGAGAGCACATGTGGAGATGCCATGGTCAGGTTTTGCAACTGCAGTGGTCGAGGTGTTCAAACCTCAGTACATGAGAGAACCAACTGTGGTAGACACAGAGAGGCTCTTGGTAATCTCAGAAGCAAGAGGGTGGCCAGGCTTGCATGGATCTCTTGACTGCATGCATTGGAAATGGAAGAACTTTCTGAAGGCTTTACAAGGGCAATATTAGGGTCATGTTAAGAAGCCCACCACAGTACCTAAAGCAGATGCATCACAAGATCTTTGGATTTGGCACGCTTTCTTTGGAATGCCGGGTCTCACAAAAAATCAATGAGCTGCAGCAATCACCGTTGTTTGCGAGGTTGATTGAAGGAAAAGGATCTCCTTGACACTATACTGTCAATGGACATGAGTACAACATGGGCTACTATCTGGTTGACGGTATCTATTCTTCATGAGCTACCTTTGTCACCACCATCTCTAATCCACTTGGCCAGAAAAAAGCTCACTTTGCCCAAAGACAAGAAGCGGCTAGAAAGGATGTCGAGAGGGCATTTGGAGTTCTGTAGGCCCGTTTTGCAGTTGTTCGTGGATCTCCTAAACAATGGGATCCAGAGATCTTGTGGGAGGTGATGACATGTTGTGTGATCATGCACAACATAATCGTCGAGAATGAGGGTGATGATGCTGCCACAACTCTAGAATTTAAAAACATGGGTGATCCTATCCAACTTTCATACCAGAATCCGTCCACAATTGAAGAATTTATTCAAATGCATCAATAAATTCAGCATCGCCCAACTCATGAGCAACTGAAGAAAGTCTGATTGAGCATTAGTGGGCGATCAAGCGGAAAACAATGTTGGGATGAAATAGTTGAACTTTTTAAAATTCAAACTCCTATTGCATGCGACTATTTGAACGTAAGTACACTGTGTGTGTGTGTGTTTGATCTTTCGGACTTAAAAAATGAGGAAGGCCGGATATATGCAGCCACGGTTGGATGGCGGCCTCCCACGTTTGTGTCCGCGGACTGGACCCCTTGTCCATGGACGGATGCGAGAGAAAATTTGTGGGTTACCGTTAAAGATGCCCTTATACCCTTGGTCATGGCTCAAGACGACAATCTTCCCATGGGCTCTCGACCCAATGGGTAGGGTATGGGTCACCAACTTCGCCCATGGGTATTACCACCAGGTAATTCAATTAGTCATGGGTAGGGTATGGATATAAATTTATGTCTGTGGATCACCCAATGGGTTGCCCATTAATATTGATAATAAAATAAATATATTTTCTATACTTATTCTTTATATGTAGAAGTGCACTTCATACAAGTATAAGCTAACTCTCAAGTCTGAATGGCTAGTAGCCAACTGGACACTACTAGTATTGGTGACTCTAGGCACTGGTCACTTCTCTTATCAAGCAGGCCCATAGAAAAACCAACTAGACCCTTTCATTAGAACATCTCCAATAGACACGCTAGATAAGCCACGCGCTGGAAAAAAATAGCTATATAGTGCGCGCGACCAAAACTAGCGCTTCAGCAGCCATGCTAAAATCCCGCGCGCGGTATACAAGGTTCAGCACACTGGAAAAAACGGCATCGCGCGCTGCGTACTTGATGCGCCCGCTCGCGCATGCTGTAAAATTTAGACTGCTGCAGGTGGGGCCGCCGGATTGGGCGCCGTGTTTTTGTGCATTTGACAAACCTTTTTGTCGCTCCCACGCGCAAAAGGACTATTTTGATGCTCTAGAAAATATTTTGCTCGCCGCGCAACTGCGTGTCTGTTGAAGATGCTCTTAGGCCCGATATTAGTCCTCAAGTCCTAAGCCTAACCAAATTGGCATGGAAATAGTGTGATTTTCGCTTGATGGGTCTCTATAGACTAGAATTTGGTTCCACACGTGTGCAATGGTGGTGCCCTAATGCCTTGCGTGCATCGAACTGCTAAGAGCATCTCCAGCCGTTCACCCCCAAGGGGCTGAAATAGCGTCTCATGGGGGCTAACTGGTGATATTTTCTTCATGGGGGCATCCAAGTTCCCAACCGCCGCCCCAAGTTGACACGCAAACACCGTTTTTCGAATCCAAATTGGGCTCAAATTCAAAGAAAATGACTCGATTTTGGACAAAATTTAGGTAGTTTCACTCATATTTGTACAAATTGAAAGACATACATCAAAACTTAAAAAAGCTACGCTGCCCCGAGCCTAGTTCATGCCGAGGAGCTGGTAGGAGGCGGTGTAGTCCCCGCCGTCATCGTCGTCGCTGTCGTCCCGCACGCCGCCGTCCTTACTGCAACCCTGCCTTGGATCGCCGTTGCGGGCGGTGTTGGTCGGTGCCGGCGCCTCCTCGTCGCTGTCGGAGAGGACGATGATGCCGCTCTTGTCGCGGCCGCATCGCCGCTCGGCGATATTCTCCAGAGCGCGGCGTTCGCGCTCCATCTTGTCCCGCACGTAGTCGTCGCGCTACCATTTCAGGCCAGTGTCGAGGTCGGCGGCCATCTCTACGTGTTCTTGCTTGACGACCACGAGCGTCACTGGCTCCTTCTTCGGCCTGACCAGGCGAAGATGGCCGCAGGGAGGTGAAGGTTGGTGGGGCCCCTCGTTTATGATGAGGTTGCAGCCGCAGGCTATGCCGGGGCTTTGGCGTCTCTTGGGGCTCGGGCTTGACGGCGGCGAGCGACGTCGTGCCGGAGGAGCAGGAGCCGGAGGACGACCCCGCCATGCGCCTCGGAAGCCACGAGCTCCCACTCTAGAGTGAGAACGACGACGCCGGGTGCTCCAAAGGCGGATCATTGCCGCCCTCGATGTGCTCGAGGACGGCATGGAGCATGCACCCAGGGACGCCCCACCACTGATGGCGGTCGTCGGAGTTGTGGCGCCCCCTTGGCGCCGGAGCGCCATTGGTGGAAGCGAGCTGGTCGGCATGGCGGCGCTGGAAATACGCCGTCCACAAAGGGAGGTTGTCAGGGGCATACCTCGGCTGCTGATACGTCTCCAATGCATCTATAATTTTTATTGTTCCATGCTATTATATTATCTGTTTTAGATGTTTTATATGCATTGACAATCTATTTTATATTATTTTTGGGACTAACCTATTAACCTAGAGCCCAGTGCCAGTGCTAGTGCCAGTTTCTGTTTTTTCCTTGTTTTTGAGTTTTACAGAAAAGGAATATCAAACAGATTCCAAACGAAATAAAACTTTATGATGATTTTTCTTGGACCAGAAGACTTCCACGGAGCTTGGAGAGGGGGTCAGAAGAGTCCCGAGGGGCCCACAAGCCCTCAGGGCGCGCCCTAGGGGGCGCCGCCCTGGCTTGTGGACACCTCGGGAGTCCCCCACCCCTAATTCTTGCTCTATAAATTTCCAAATATACCCAAATCAACAGAAGCGTCCACCAAAATACTTTTCCGCCACCGCAACCTTCTGTTCTCATGAGATCGCATCTTGGGGCCTTTTTCGGCACCCTGCCAAAGGGGGATTCGATCACGGAGGGCCTGTACATCAACATTGCTACCCTTCCGATGAAGCGTGAGTAGTTTACCACAGACCTACGGGTCTATAGCTAGTAGCTAGATGGCTTCTTCTATCTCTCTCTTTGATCTTCAATACAATGTTCTCCTCGACGTTTTTGGAATTTGATGCAATATTCTTTTGTGGTGTGTTTGTCGAGATCCTATGAATTGTGGATTTATGATCAGATTGTCTATGAATATTATTTGAGTGTTTTCTGAACTATTTTATGCAGGATCAAATATCTTTGTATTTCTCTTCGAATTATCGGTTTGGTTTGGCCAACTAGATTGGTTCGTCTTGCAATGGGAGAGGTGCTTAGTTTTGGGTTCAATCTTGCGGTCTCCTCACCTAGTGATAAAGTAGGGGTAGCAAGACACGTATTGTATTGTTGCCATCAAGGGTAAAAAGATGGGGTTTCATCATATTGCTTGAGTTTATCCCTCTACATCATGTCATCTTACTTAAGGCGTTACTCCGTTCTTATGAACTTAATACTCTAGATGCATACTGGATAGCGGTCGATGTGTGGAGTAATAGTTGTAAATGCAGGCAGGAGTCGGTCTACTTGACACGGATGTGATGCCTATATTTATAACCATTGCCTTAGATATCGTCACAACTTTGTGCTTTCCTATCAATTTCTCGACAGTAATTTGTTCACCCACCGTATGTTTTCTTTCAAGAGAGAAGCCTCTAGTGAAACCTATGGCCCCCAGGTCTATTTTCCATCATATATTTTCAGATCTATAAACCACAAAACCCAAAAATACCTTGTTGCAATTTATTTGTTTTATGTTTTAATAATCTTTTATATCTATCTCTATTAGATCTCATCCTTACAAGTGACCATGAAGCGATTGACAACCCCTTTATCGTGTTAGGTGCAAGTGTTTGATTGTTTGTGCAGGTGCATAGATTGGAGACTTGCTTGTACCTCCTACTCAATTGATATCTTGATTCTCAAAACTGAGGGAAATACTTATTACTACTTTGCTGCATCACCCTTTCCTCTTCAAAGGAAAACCAACGCAAGCTCAAGAAGTAGCACCTGCTACCGCGCTTCCTCTGGCAAGGACGCCCGGATCCGCACGATCTCGCCGCAGCGTTCCGTGTCAGAGGGCGCCGGGGGCACGGGGACACCTCCGGCGCCGAGCCTCCAAGCACCCGACACACGCATGTCGGCCGGTGCCGGGTAGTTGGCCTCATGGAGAACGTGTGCCTCCCACTTGTGCAGTGACCGGCGGCCGAAGCCGTTGGCTGTCGCTCCATCGCCGGGGTATCTTTCCACCATGGCCTTGGGATGGTGGGGGTTTCCGGTGTTGGAGGCGAGAGAGGTTTCCGGCGATGGGGATGCGAGTGTGCGATGAGCGGTAGCGAGGCATGACTTTTATAGCCAGGAAAGGGTGGGAGTTGTGCTGGATGCGGTGGGAAAGGGCTGGATGCTCGGCGGCTCGCCATTACTGCGCCACCAGACCTTGGAAACCGATGCATTCAACAAGCGTAGGAGCCGAGGCGATGAGGACGATGAAGGTTCTTGGCGACGCCTAGTCGCTAACTCGGCGGGTCCACACGGGAGGAATTTGACGCGATTTTTCCACGCCAAATTCCTTTCCCTCGGCGCCCTCGGGCGCCCCTCAACGTGTTGCGTTCGGCCCTAACCGGCGAAATTTGGGCTCCTGGGGGCCATAGGTTGGGCCATTTTTTGGAGCCGGCAATAAAAAAGGGGCCTGGGGGGCCTATTGCAGGGGTGGCTGGAGATGCTCTAAATGTCCAGCATTTAGTACCACCTCACTACTAAAAGACATAGAAGGCGGAGCACTACTTATAAAAGGAGAGTAGGAGCGTGTCCTAGTATTCCACTCGGTGAGAACCCAGGAAGTGCCGTAGTATGATGCAGCCTGTTTACTGCTTATAAAACATAATTCAAATAGGAAAACGTTTGGGTACAACAGACCGACGAAGCTTTCGGCCGGTTGCGCGCGAGCCACTCGATTCTTTTCTATCATGTGTCTAGAAGTACCCCTGCAACCTCCCCCATGTGCCATGTGTGTTCCCTGGCCCACCACACACCGCTTTACCCTCTTCTATCTTATCTTCTTTAGGTTGGATCTGTTTTCAACGCATTCATGATCCTCTCTCTCTTGATCAACCATGGCTATCTACCACCGCTGCATTCACCCCCACTGCTTGCTCGTGTTTCCCTTGGCGCCCCTGGTAGCTGCTGCACGCCTGTGCTCGAAGAAGCCCCTCCGTCGTCGCGTGCGCCGATGTTGTGAGCGTCATCGTGGAGCTACAACTAGCACAAAAAATGCCCCAAACAGTGTCATCAATGCTGGAGCGAAAGCGGTAGCCAGCAGCTTAACGACTGTGTGTGCTACCACATCGCGTCCCATTTTTGGTGTGTGCTGCAACCGTCCATGTAAAAGGCTGCAACCTGCACTCGCAAAAGATGTGACAACGGAGACGCGCGTGATGGCGACGTGCTGGAACCGTGACAGCGGGATGCTGGAACCACTAGAGTTTTTTGCTGCAACCAATGGTAATTATTGCTAGAACCAATGGTGTTTTCGCTGGCACTAGCGTGAATTTTTGCTGCAACTGGCATTTAATTTTGCTAGAATCCATGTTTGTTTTTGCTGGAACCAGCAATGGCAGTCTATGGGATGTCGGGGTGATGGTTTTGCTGGGACAAGCTACGACATTTTTTGCTGGATTGATGTTTTTGTTTTGCTGGAACCGACAACAGAGGGGTTGTTGTGATGCTGGGGGTGACACACATGGCGAGTACCACCGGCGACAACCGTTTTTGCGATGGTCGCGACGTTGGCCTTTTTTTTGCTGCAACCAGCTACGACAATTACCACTGCTACAACCGGCACCCAACGGTACTGGGATTGTCGTCTAATGTGCGGCGGTGCTGCAACCTAGGCCATCGGCGGCGAGAACTGGCTTGTGCAATTTTTTTGCTGGAACCAAGGTTAAAAAAGCTTTCACCATCAAGGACCAAAGCTGCTACTAGCAAGAGGGCTAATGGGACTGCAAATGGGGGGCGACTGGTTGCTGCGCGCGACAGAGGGTGCCGCAGCCATGGCCAAAGATGCGTGCATGGATGGAGGTGTGCACGGGGGCTGGTGGTGCGGGCGCACATAGAGATTAGAGAGCGCCTGGGGACAACAACGACCATCTAAGAGAGAGTTGACTCACGGGGCTGGGGAAAGGATTTTAAATCTGACAATTATACCATGTCCAATTGGATGGTAACTATGCGGCCGGCAGAAGCCTGTGCCGGTCGACCAGCGTAGAGCGTCGCCCATTCAAATAGCTAAATGTTAATACCCGAGGGTGCCCGGTAGGGTCGGGGCATGAGTCTGATCCTCTGCCCATGGTTAGGGTCGTGGGTCTGCTCATGTGCCCATTTGCTATTTGGGCATGGGTTTGGTAGAGCTTGACCCGGCCAAACCTGACCAGACTGCCGGGTTGAGTCATGGCGTCTATTGTTGCCGGTTGCAGCATGTCGTCCCAAAAGTCATGGTATCTGCCCGACCTCATTGTTCGCAATACGCCATCCCACTAGTCGCACCATCCATCATTGTTTCTTGCAACATGTAGACCCACTGGTAGTAGTTCCCACTACAGTTGCTTGTAACATATGTCTTCATCATTTGCAACATCTGTCTTCATCATTTGCAACATGTTGTCCAACCGGTTGCGACATTCAGTTGTGCCGCTCGTAGCACCACAACTATGTCGACGTCAGTCGACTGACTTCTAGCCACACCCATTAACAAAGTGCTTTAAAATTACCTGATTTTGTTCTTAGAGCATCTCCAATAGAAGATGCAAATTTGGAGATGTAAAACTAGGAGATGTAAAATTTACATCTTCAAAAAGTGCATTTTACATCTCCAAAAAGAGACAACTCCAACAAATGATGTAAATTGGTGATGTAAAAGTTCAACTTCAATATATGATGCAAATGGAGATGTAAAAACTGCCGACGGCTGATGACCCACAAGTATAGGGGATCTATCGTAGTCCTTTCGATAAGTAAGAGTGTCGAACCCAACGAGGAGCAGAAGGAAATGATAAGCGGTTTTCAGCAAGGTATTCTCCGCAAGCATTGAAATTATAGGTGACAGATAGTTTTGTGATAAGATAATTGGTAACGAACAACAAGTAACAAAAGTAAATAAAGTGCAGCAAGGTGGCCCAATCCTTTTTTTAGCAAAGGACAAGCCTGGACAAATTCTTATATAGAGAAAAGCGCTCCCGAGGACACATGGGAATTATCGTCAAGCTAGGTTTCATCACGATCATATGATTCACATTCAGTACTTTGATAATTTGGTATGTGGGTGGACCGGTGCTTGGGTACTGCCCTTACTTGGACAAGCACCCCACTTATGATTAACCTCTATTTCAAGCATCCGCAACTACAACAAAAGTATTAAGGTAAACCTAACCATAGCATGAAACATATGGATCCAAATCAGCCCCTTACGAAGCAACATATAAACTAGGGTTTAAGCTTCTGTCACTCTAGCAACCCATCATCTACATATTACTTCCCAATGCCTTCCTCTAGGCCCAAATAATGGTGAAATGTCATGTAGTCAACGTTCACATAACACCACTAGAGGAGAGACAACATACATCTCATCAAAATATCGAACGAATACCAAATTCACATGACTACTAATAGCAAGACTTCTCCCATGTCCTCAGGAAAAAACGTACCTACTCACAAAGCATATTCATGTTTATAATCAGAGGGGTATTAATGTGCATATAGGATTTAAACATATGATCTTCCACCAAATAAACCAACTAGCATCAACTACAAGGAGTAATTAACACTACTAGCAACCCACAGGTACCAATCCCAGACTTGGAGACAAGAATTGGATACAAGAAATGAACTAGGGTTTGAGAGGAAAGCGCTCCCGAGGACACATGGGAATTATCGTCAAGCTAGGTTTCATCACGATCATATGATTCACGTTCGATACTTTGATAATTTGGTATATGGGTGGACCGGTGCTTGGGTACTGCCCTTACTTGGACAAGCATCCCACTTATGATTAACCTCTATTGCAAGCATCTGCAACTACAACAAAAGTATTAAGGTAAACCTAACCATAGCATGAAACATATGGATCCAAATCAGCCCCTTACGAAGCAACGCATAAACTAGGGTTTAAGCTTCTGTCACTCTAGCAACCCGTCATCTACTTATTACTTCCCAATGCCTTCCTCTAGGCCCAAATAATGGTGAAGTGTCATGTAGTCGTCATTCACATAACACCACTAGAGGAGAGACAACATACATCTCATCAAAATATCGAATGAATACCAAATTCACATGACTACTAATAGCAAGACTTCTCCCATGTCCTCAGGAAAAAACGTAACTACTCACAAAGCATATTCATGTTCATAATCAGAGGGGTATTAATGTGCATATAGGATTTGAACATATGATCTTCCACCAAATAAACCAACTAGCATCAACTACAAGGAGTAATTAACACTACTAGCAACCCACATGTACCAATCCCAGACTTGGAGACAAGAATTGGATACAAGAGATGAACTAGGGTTTGAGAGGAGATGGTGCTGGTAAAGATGTTGATGGAGATTGACCCCCTCCCGATGAGAGGATCATTGGTGATGACGATGACGATGATTTCCCCCTCCTGGAGGGAAGTTTCCCCGGCAGAACAGCTCCGTCGGAGCCCTAGATTGATTCCGCCAAGGTTCCGCCTCGTGGCGGCGAAGTCTCATCCCGAAAGCTGGCCTATGATTTTTTTCCTCATCAAAAGACTCCATATAGCAAAAGATGGGCATCAGAGGGCCACCAAGGGGCCCACGAGGCAGGGGGCGCGCCCAGGGGGTAGGGCGCGCCCCCACCCTCGTGGGCAGGGTGTGGTCCCCCTCCAGAACTTCTTGCGCTTAGTATTTTTTATATATTCTAAAAATTACTTCCGTGAAGTTTCAGGAATTTTGGAGCTGTGCAAAATAGGTCTCTAATATTTGCTCCTTTTCCAGCCCAGAATCCCAGCTGCCGGCATTCCCCCTCTTTATGTAAACCTTGTAAAATAAGACATAATAGGCATAAGTATTGTGACATAATGTGTAATAACAGCCCATAATGCAATAAATATCGATATAAAAGCATGATGCAAAATGGACGTATCAACTCCCCCAAGCTTAGACCTCGCTTGTCCTCAAGCGAAAGCCGAAATCGAAAAATATGTCCACATGTTTAAAGATAGAGGTGTCGATAAAAATAAAATACGGACATGAGGGCATCATGATTATTCTTAGAACAACAACTTATATAATTCTTGTCATATGATCTCTTATGCTAAAGTTACAATTCAATCACAATTTCAAGTATGAATCATAAACTTCATTGAAAACTAACAAACTATTATCTCAGTCATTGGATCAATTGCAATTTATCATAACATAGGAAAGAGTCAATATAAGAGCTTTTCAGCAAGTCCACATACTCAACCATAATATAGTCTTTCATAATTGCTAACACTCACGCAATACTTATGGGTATGGAGTTTTAATCGGACACAGAGAAAGATAGGGGCTTATAGTTTTGCCTCCAAACGTTTTACCTCAAGGGTAATGTCAACAATAATAGTTCATGAAAACTCAAATCCAATTAGCCATATATACCAGGATCTTTCCAACATGTTGTGCTTGCCAAAAGATAAAAGTTAAAAAGGAAGGGTGAAGATCACCATGACTCTTATGCAAGGTAGGAAATAAAAGTAAAAGATAGGCCCTTCACAGAGGGAAGCAGAGGTTGTCATGCACTTTTATGGTTGGATGCACAAAATCTTAATGCGAAAGAACGTCATTTTATATTGCCACTTGTGATATGGACCTTTATTATGCAGTCTGTCGCTTTTATTTCTTCCATATCACATGATCGTATAAAGCTTATTTTCTCCCACACTAATAAGTCATACATATTTAGAGGGCAATTTTTATTGCTTGCACTGATGACAACTTACTTGAGGGATCTTACTCAATCCATTGGTAGGTATGGTGGACTCTCATGGCAAAACTGGTTTAAGGGTCTTTGGAAGCACAAGTAGTATCTCTACTTGGTGCAAAGAGTTTGGCTAGCATGAGGGGGAAAGGCAAGCTCAATCATGTTGGATGATCCATGACAATATAATTTATCTCAGATGTAAGAAAACATAACCCATTACGTTGTCTTCCTTGTCCAACGTCAACCCTTTAGCATGTCATATCTTAATGAGTGCTCACAATCATAAAAGATGTCCAAGATAGTGTATTTATATGTGAAGACCTCTCTTTATTTATTACTTCTTATTAATTGCAACGATGACCAAAACTATGTTTATCAACTCTCAACAACATTTATTCATCATACTCTTTCTATGTGAGCTCGTTACTCTCCATAAGATCCATATGATCTCTTTTATTTCTTTTTATTCTTTTCTCTTTTCTTTTATTCACTCAAGATTATGGCAAAATAATCATGCCCTTGACTCAACACTAATCTTTATTACATATAGCTCATAGACTCGATTACATATAAGGATCATAAAGCAAAACTCACAACTAGATCATACTAAAACTTTATTCTACTAGATCAAGATATTACCAAAAGGATCGAACTAAGAAAAACGATAAAGATAGAAGTGATGGTGATACGATACCGGGGCACTCCCCCAAGCTTGGCAGTTGCCAAGGGGAGTGCCCATACCAAATACTCAGTTCTTCTTTGTTGGTGGAGAGGGTGGAGTTTTTGATGGCGTAGGCTTCTTCCTTAATTTGCGCTTGAGGACAGAATTTTGATCCCTCAGGTCATCAATCTCCTACTCCAGGCTTAATATCTTTTTTCATAATTCCTGCTTGTTTTCCTGCAAGAGGCGAAAAGGGATAAACTCGATCTTAAGTTTCTTTTCTCTATCAGGGAGGCTTGACTTTTTGAACTCCACATGCATGTCCCCAGGTTGAGGTAATGGGACTTCATCTTCATCTGAGCTCGTCTCCTCCTTTCCCTTGGGTTCATAGTCCTCTTCTTCTTCCGTAGTCCAACCACAATGCTCCACATCCCCATAGACCATAGGATCTGCAAGGTTATCAGCCACATAGATTTCTCCTTCTGAATCCTGGGACGACATGTTGCTCTAATCTGCAGCAGGACAGCTCGAAACAAAGACAGGAGATATTTGCGTGATACTGTGGTCAAAACCTTCAGAAGGTCATATAATGAATTTTTACCGACCAAAATACGTAACGTGCAAGAAAACAAAGTCCGGAGAGCACACGAGGTGCCCACGAGGTAGGGGGCGCGCCCAGGGGGGTAGGGCGCGCCCTCCACCCTCGTGGAGCCCTCGTGTCCTTCCCGGACTGCTTCTTATTTTTCTATTTTTCTAAATATTCCAAAACGGAGGAAAATTGCCATTAGAACTGTTTTGGAGTCGGTTTACTTACCGTACCACATACCTATTCCTTTTCGGAGTCTAAAACGTTCCGGAAAGTGTCCCTTATGTATTCCTCCGGGGTTACGGTTTCAATAACATTGGTTTCAACATTTATAGGATTACCTGAGATATAATGTTTAATTCTTTGACCGTTCACCATCTTCAGATTTGTGCCTTCGAAGTTGTTGATTTTTATGGCACCGGAACGATAGACCTCCTCGATAACATAAGGACCTTCCCATTTAGAGAGAAGTTTTCCTGCAAAGAATCTTAAACGAGAGTTGTATAGCAATACATAATCACCTACATTAAACTCACGCTTTTGTATTCTTTTGTCATGCCATCTTTTAACTTTTTCTTTAAATAATTTGGCATTCTCGTAGGCTTGGGTTCTCCATTCATTTAGTGAGCTAATGTCAAATAACCTCTTCTCACTGGCAAGTTTGAAATCATAATTGAGTTCTTTAATAGCCCAATAAGCCTTATGTTCTAGTTCGAGAGGTAAGTGACATGCTTTTCCATAAACCATTTTATACGGAGACATACCCATAGGATTTTTATATGCAGTTCTATAGGCCCATAATGCATCATCAAGTTTCTTGGACCAATTCTTTCTAGATCTATTAACAGTCTTTTGCAAAATTAATTTGAGTTCTCTATTGCTCAATTCTACTTGATCACTAGACTGTGGGTGATAAGGATATGCAATTCTATGATTAACATCATATTTAGCAAGAATTTTACGGAAAGCACCATGAATAAAATGTGAACCACCATCAGTCATTAAATATCTAGGGACTCCAAACCTTGAAAAAATAACTTCTTTAAGCATCTTAATAGAGGTGTTATGATCAGCACTACTAGTTGGAATAGCTTCTACCCACTTAGTAACGTAATCAACAACAACTAAAATATGTGTGTATCCATTGGAGGCAGGAAAAGGTCCCATATAATCAAAGCCCCAAACATCAAATGGTTCAATAACAAGTGAATAATTCATAGGCATTTCTTGACGTCTACTAATATTACCAATTCTTTGACATTCATCACAAGATACAACAAACTTACGGGCATCCTTGAAGAGAGTAGGCCAATAAAAACCGAATTGCAATACCTTATGTGCAGTTCTATCTCCAGCGTGGTGTCCCCCATAAGCTTTGGAGTGACACTTGCATAGGATCTGTTCCTGTTCATGCTCAGGTACACAACGTCTAATAACACCATCAACTCCTTCCTTATAAAGATGTGGGTCATCCCAAAAGTAATGTCTCAAATCATAGAAAACCTTTTTCTTTTGCTGGTATGTGAAACTAGGTGGTACAAATTTAGCAACAATATAATTAGCATAATCAGCATACCATGGAGCAGTACGAGAAGCATTTATGATATTTAATTGTTCATTAGGAAAGCTATCATCAATAGGTAGTGGGTCATCAAGAACATTCTCTAGCCTAGACAAGTTGTCTGCAACGGGGTTCTCAGCTCCCTTTCTATCAATAATATGCAAATCAAATTCTTGTAGCAAGAGAACCCATCTAATAAGTCTAGGTTTAGCATCTTTCTTTACCATAAGATATTTAATAGCAGCATGATCCATGTGAATAGTTACTTTAGAATCAACAATATAAGGTCTGAACTTATCACAAGAGAATACAACTACAAAAAATTCTTTTTCAGTAGTAGCATAATTTCTCTGAGCATTGTCTAGAGTTTTACTAGCATATTGAATAACATTTAATTTCTTATCAAATCTTTGCCCTAGAACATCACCTACAGCATAATCACTAGCATCACACATAATTTCAAAGGGTAAATTCCAATCAGGTGGCTGAACAATAGGTGCAGAGATTAATGCTTTCTTAAGTATTTCAAATGCTTCTACGCAATCATCATACAAAACAAATGGTATATTTTTTTTTAATAAATTAGTCAGAGGCCGAGAAATTTTTGAGAAGTCCTTAATGAACCTCCTATAAAAACCGGCGTGACCAAGGAAACTTCTTATACCTTTGATGTCCTTGGGACATGGCATCTTTTCAATAGCATCAACCTTAGCTTTATTAACTTCAATACCTCTTTCAGAAACTTTATGCCCCAAGACAATACCTTCATTAACCATAAAGTGGCACTTCTCCCAATTCAAGACAAGGTTAGTTTCTTCACATCTCTGCAAAACTCGATCAAGGTTGCTTAAGCAATCATCAAAAGAGGATCCATAGACGGAGAAATCCTCCATGAAAACCTCACAAATATTTTCACAAAAGTCAGAGAATATAGCCATCATGCATCTTTGGAAGGTAGCAGGTGCATTACATAAACCAAAAGACATTCGTCTATAAGCAAAAGTACCGAACGGGCAAGTAAAAGTGGTCTTAGATTGATCATCAGCTGACACAGGTATTTGAGAGAATCCAGAATAACCATCTAGACAGAAAAAATGTGTATGTTTGGATAATCTTTCTAGCATTTGATCAATAAAAGGTAAGGGGCAATGATATTTTTTAGTAGCCTTATTTAATTTGCGGAAATCAATTACCATCCTATAACCTGTCATAATTCTTTGCGGAATCAATTCATCTTTATCATTAGGAACGACAGTAATACCTCCCTTTTTAGGGACACAATGGACAGGACTTACCCACTGACTATTAGCAACGGGATAAATTATACCTGCCTCAAGGAGCTTTGGAATTTCCTTTCTTACCACTTCTTTCATCTTAGGATTCAGCCGTCGTTGGTGATCACGAACTGGTTTGGCATCTTTCTCCAAATCTATTTTGTGTTGACATAGTGTGGTACTAATGCCCTTAAGATCATCGAGAGTATATCCAGTAGCTGGACGGTGCTTCTTTAGAGTTTTCAATAATCTCTCTTCTTCATGCTCTGAAAGGTTAGCACTAATAATAACACGATATATCTTTTTCTCATCAAGATAAGCATATTTAAGAGTATCAGGTAATGGTTTGAGCTCAAACACGGGATCACCCTTGGGTGGAGGAGGATCCCCTAGGATTTCGACAGGCAAATTGTGTTTCAGGATGGGTTCCTGTTTAAAGAATACTTCATCTATTTCCCTTCTTTCATTCATAAACATACCATTTTCATGGTCTAGCAAATACTGTTCTAAAGGATCACTAGGAGGCACGGCAATAGAAGCAAGACTAATAATTTCATCTTTACTAGGCAATTCCTCTTCATGGTGTTGTCTACGAAATTTAGAGAAATTAAACTCATGAGACAAATCACCTAAACCAACAGTAAAAACATCCTTTTCGCAATCTTGTGGGGAACCAAGAACAAGAAAATCAGCAGGATATTTAGTTTTCCCACACAAGACTTCAACATCTCTAACAATTCCAATTGGTGAAATAGTATCTCTATTAGCAAGTTTAATTGTGACATCAATATCTTCTATCTCAGCAGGTGCAATATCATGCATAATTTCTTTGTATAAGTCATGAGGTATAGCACTAGCACTGGCACCCATATCACATAAGCCATGATAACAACGATCTCCTATTTTAACAGAAATAACAGGCATGCCTACCACAGGTCTATGTTTATCTTTAGCACAAGGTTTAGCAATTCTAGCAGTTTCATCATAGAAATAAATAACATGCCCATCAATATTATCAGCCAAGAGATCCTTAACAATAGCAATATTAGGTTCAACTTTAACTTGCTCAGGAGGTGTATAGGTTCTAATATTGCTTTTACGAACCACAGTCGAAGCTTTAGCATGATCTTTTATCCTAACAGGAAAAGGTGGTTTCTCAACGTAAGCAGTAGGAATAATAGGATCATTATAAGTGACAGTCTTTTCTTCAACTTTAATAGGTGCAGCTACTTTTACTTCTATGGGAGGATGATATTTAAATCACTTCTCTTTAGGGAGATCAATATGAGTAGCAAAAGATTCACAGAAAGAAGCTACTATTTCAGAGTCAAGTCCATGTTTAGTGCTAAATTTACGGAAAACATTGGTATCCATAAAAGATTTAACACAATCAAACTTAGGTGTCATACCTGACTCCTTACCTTCATCGAGGTCCCAATCTTCAGAGTTGCGTTTAATTCTTTCCAATAAATCCCATTTGAATTCAATAGTATTCATCATAAAAGAGCCAGCACAAGAAATATCGAGCATGGTGCGATTGTTATCAGAAAGCCGAGCATATAAAATTTGAATAATTATTTCTCTTGGAAGGTCATGATTGGGGCATGAATATAACATTGATTTAAGCCTCCCCCAAGCTTGAGCGATGCTTTCTCCTTCGCGAGGCCAAAAATTATGTATATAATTGCGATCACGAAGAACACGATGCATAGGATAAAACTTCTGATGAAATTCCAATTTCAATCATTTGTAGTTCCATGATCCCATATCATCAGATAGCCCATACCATGTCAATGCATCTCCCTTCAAAGATAAAGGGAAGACCTTCTTCTTAATTACATCATCGGGCACACCTGCAAGCTTAAATAATCCACAAACTTCATCCACATATATTAGGTGCTCATTAGGATGCATTGTTCCGTCTCCTGCAAAAGGATTAGCTAGCAGTTATTCTATCATACCCGAAGGAATTTCAAAGTAGACATTTTCATTTTCAGTAGGTTCAATAGGTTGAGGAGCAACTCTTTGCTCTACTGGTCGGGGTGAAGATACCTCGAACAAGCCCCTCAGAGGATTACTTTCCATAGTAACAAGTGACAGTAAATTTTAGCACACTATATAAATTTTTCCTTACCAAATTCCACCTACCAAAGGCGCTTCACTCCTTGGCAAGGGCGCCAGAAAAGAGTCTTGATGACCCACAAGTATATAGGATCTATCATAGTCCTTTCGATAAGTAAGAGTGTCAAACCCAATGAGGAGCAGAAGGAAATGATAAGCGGTTTTCAGCAAGGTATTCTCCGCAAGCATTGAAATTATAGGTGACAGATAGTTTTGTGATAAGATAATTGGTAACGAACAACAAGTAACAAAAGTAAATAAAGTGCAGCAAGGTGGCCCAATCCTTTTTTTTAGCAAAGGACAAGCCTGGACAAATTCTTATATAGAGAAAAGCGCTCCCGAGGACACATGGGAATTATCGTCAAGCTAGGTTTCATCACGATCATATGATTCACATTTAGTACTTTGATAATTTGGTATGTGGGTGGACCGGTGCTTGGGTACTGCCCTTACTTGGACAAGCACCCCACTTATGATTAACCTCTATTTCAAGCATCCGCAACTACAACAAAAGTATTAAGGTAAACCTAACCATAGCATGAAACATATGGATCCAAATCAGCCCCTTACGAAGCAACGCATAAACTAGGGTTTAAGCTTCTGTCAGTCTAGCAACCCATCATATACTTGTTACTTCCCAATGCCTTCCTCTAGGCCCAAATAATGGTGAAGTGTCATGTATTCGACGTTCACGTAACACCACTAGAGGAGAGACAACATACATCTCATCAAAATATCGAACGAATACCAAATTCACATGACTACTAATAGCAAGACTTCTCCCATGTCCTCAGGAACAAACGCAACTACTCACAAAGCATATTCATGTTCATAATCAGAGGAATGTGCATATAGGATCTGAACATATGATCTTCCACCAAATAAGCCAACTAGCATCAACTACAAGGAGTAATTAACACTACTAGCAACCCACAGGTACCAATCCTAGACTTGGAGACAAGAATTGGATACAAGAGATGAACTAGGGTTTGAGAGGAGATGGTGCTGGTGAAGATGTTGATGGAGATTGACCCCCTCCCGATGAGAGGATCGTTGGTGATGACTATGGCGATGATTTCCCCCTCCCGGAGGGAAGTTTCCCTGGCAGAACAGCTCCGCCGGAGCCCTAGATTGATTCCACCAAGGTTCCGCCTCATGGCGGCGGAGTCTCGTCCCGTAAGCTGGCCTATGATTTTTTCCTCATCAAAAGACTCCATATAGCAGAATATGGGCATCAGAGGGCCACCAGGGGGCCCACGAGGCAGGGAGCGCGCCCCCACCCTTGTGGGCAGGGTGTGCCCCCTCCTGAACTTCTTGCTCTTAGTATTTTTTATATATTCTGAAAATGACTTCCGTGAAGTTTTAGGACTTTTGGAGCTGTGCAGAATAGGTCTCTAATATTTGCTCCTTTTCCAGCCCAGAATCCCAGCTGCCGGCATTCTCCCTCTTTATGTAAACCTTGTAAAATAAGAGAGAATAGGCAGTATTGTGACATAATGTGTAATAACAACCCATAATGCAATAAATATCGATATAAAAGCATGATCCAAAATGGAAGTATCAATGGCCACGCAGCTGCTATACAGCCGCATTTGAACATTCAAATATCAGATTTCTACCAACAAAAGTGCATCATATCAATCAAAGTTTGAAATCCTACAACGAAAAGTGCATTGTATCAAACAAAGTTCTCGGTACAACAAATTGAAATGCACATAAACATCAAACATATCACTCAATGTTCATCCTCTCGGTTGTCACTAGCGTCATTGTGGATGATGGTATGACCATCATATATCATAAATGGCTTCTTTGTTGATGTTTTCATGAGTTGAAGTCTTGTTGCCGCAAACTCCACAGAAAGCACCTTCATTGCCACCTTCCATGCTCATCTTGCCGCCAAAGCCACTTCCCATACCACTCATATTGCTGCTAAAGCCACCTCCATTCTGGTCATGTTGCCATCGAAGCCACCTCCCATGCAATTTATGTTGCCGCAGAAGCCACCTCCATTTTCACCCATGTTGCCACGAAAGCCACCACCCATGCCACTCATGTTGCCACCAAATCCACCGCCATGCCACTCATGTTGCCACAAAAGCCACTGATAACCCACAAGTATAGGGGATCGCAACAGTTTTCGAGGGTAGAGTATTCAACCCAAATTTATTGACTCGACATAAGGGGAGCCAAAGAATATTCTCAAGTATTATCAGCTGAGTTGTCAATTCAACCACACCTGGAAACTTAATATCTGCAAAAAAGTATTTAGTAGAAAAGTAATATGATAGTAGTGGTAACGATAGCAAAAGTAATGTTTTTGGTATTTTGTAGTGATGATAACAATAGCGACGGAAAAGTAAATAAGCGAAGAACAATATATGGAAAGCTCGTAGGCAATTAGAGAATTATGCCGGATGTGGTTCATCATGTAACAGTCATAACCTAGGGTGACACAGAACTAGCTCCAATTCATCAATGTAATGTAGGCATGTATTCCGAATATAGTCATACGTGCTTATGGAAAAGAACTTGCATGACATCTTTTGTCCTACCCTCCCGTGGCAGCGGGGTCCTAGCGGAAACTAAGGGATATTAAGGCCTCCTTTTAATAGAGTACCGGACCAAAGCATTAACACATAGTGAATACATGAACTCCTCAAACTACGGTCATCACCGGAAGTGGTCCTGATTATTGTCACTTCGGGGTTGCTGGATCATAACACATAGTAGGTGACTATAGACTTGCAAGATATATAGGATCAAGGACTCACATATATTCATGAAAACATAATAGGTTCATATCTGAAATCATGGCACTCAGGCCCTAGTGAGAAGCATTAAGCATAGCAAAGTCATAGCAACATCAATCTCAGAACATAGTGGATACTAGGAATCGAACCCTAACAAAACTAACTCGATTACATGATAAATCTCACCCAACCCATCACCGTCCAGCAAGCCTACGATGGAATTACTCACGCACGGCGGTGAGCATAATGAAATTTGGGATGGAGGATGGTTGATGATGACGATGGCGACGGATTCCCCTCTCCGGAGCCCCAAACGGACTCCAGATCAGCCCCCCCGAGAGAGTTTAGGGCTTGGCGGCGGCTCCGTATCGTAAAACGTGATGAATCTTTCTCTCTAATTTTTCTCTCTCCGAACACGAATATATAGAGTTGGAGTTGAGGTCGGAGGAGCTCCAACGGGCCCACGAGGTAGGGGGTGCGCCCAGGGGGGCAGACACGCCCCCACCCTCGTGGCTAGGGTGTGGGCCCCCTGGTCTTGATCTTTTGCCAGTATTTTTTATTATTTCCCAAAATAATCTTCGTGAAGTTTCAGGTCATTCCGAGAACTTTTGTTTTTGCACATAAATAACACCATGGCAATTCTGCTGAAAACATCGTCAGTCCGGGTTAGTTCCATTCAAATCATGCAAGCTAGAGTCCAAAACAAGGGCAAAAGTGTTTGGAAAAGTAGATACGACGGAGACGTATAACTCCCCCAAGCTTAAACCTTTGCTTGTCCTCAAGCAATTCAGTTGATAAACTAAAAGTGATAAAGAAAAACTTTTACAAACTCTGTCTGCTCTTGTTCTTGTAAATATGTAAAGCTAGCATTCAAGTTTTCAGCAAAGATTATGAACTAACCATATTCACAATAACTCCTAGGTCTCACGTTTACTCATATCAATGGCATAATCAACCAGCGAGCAATAATAATAAATCTCGGATGACAACACTTTCTCAAAACAATCATAATATGATATAACGAGATGGTATCTCGCTAGCCCTTTCTTAGACCGCAAAACATAAATGCAGAGCACCTTTAAAGACCAAGGACTGACTAGACATTGTAATTCATGGTAAAAGAGATCCAGTCAAGTCATACTCAATGTAAACTAACAGTAATGAATGCAAATGACAGTGATGCTCTCCAGCGGGTGCTTTTTAATAAGAGGAGGATGACTCAACATAAAAGTAAATAGATAGGCCCTTCGTAGAGGGAAGCAGGGATTTGTAGAGGTGCCAGAGCTCAGTTTTGAAATAGAGGTGAATAATATTTTGAGCGGTATACTTTCATTGTCAACATAACAACCAAGAGATGGCGATATCTTCCATGCTACACACATTATAGGCGGTTCCCAAACAGAATGGTAAAGTTCATACTCCCCCTCCACCAACAAGCATCAATCCATGGCTTGCTCGAAACAATGAGTGCCTCCAACTAACAACAGTCCCGAGGGAGTTATGTTTGCAATTATTTTGATTTGATTTGCATAAAGCATGGGACTGGGCATCTCGGTGACCAGCCATTTTCTCGTGAGTGAGGAGCGGAGTCAACTCCTCTTGAGAATTACCCGCCTAACATGGAAGATGCAGACAACCCTAGTTGATACATGAGCTATTCGAGCATACAAAACAGAATGTTTATTTCAAGGTTTAGAGTTTGGCACATACAAATTTACTTGGAACGATAGGTAGATTCCATATATAGGTAGGTATGGTGGACTCATATGGAACAACTTTGGGATTTATGGGATTGGGTGCACAAACAGTATTCCCGCTTAGTACAGGCGAAGGCTAGCAAAAGACTGGGAAGCGACCAACTAGAGAGCGACAACAGCCAGGAACATGCATTAAAATTAGTGAACATTGAGTGCAAGCATGAGTAGGATATAATCCACCATGAACATAAATATCATGAAGGCTATGTTGATTTTGTTTCAACTACATGCGTGAACATGTGCCAAGTCAAGTCACTTAAATCATTCAGAGGAGGATACCACCCCACCATACCACATCACAACCATTTTAATAGCATGTTGGCACGCAAGGTAAACCATTATAAGCTCCTATCTAATTAAGCATGGCATAAGAAACTATGATAATTAAGCATGGCATAAGAAACTATGATCTCTAATTGTCATCGCAAACATGTTTATTCATAATAGGCTGAATCAGGAACGATGAACTAATCATATTTACAAAAACAGGATAGGTCGAGTTCATACCAGCTTCTGCCATCTCAATCAGTCCATCATATATCGTCATAATTGCCTTTCACTTGCACGACCGAATGATGTGAATAATAATAATAGTGCGTGTGCATTGGACTAAGCTGGAATCTGCAAGCATTCAATAAATAGGAAAAGACAAGGTAATATGGGCTCTTTTGTTAGATCAACAATAATGCATATAAGAGCAACTTTAACAATTTAATCATGGTCTTCTCCTATCGACCCCCAAAGAAAAGAAAAGAAATACAACTATTTACACGGGAAAGCTCCCAACAAGCAAAAAGAAGAACATGAAATCTTTTTGGGTTTTCTTTTTAATTACTACTATAAGCATGGAAATTAAAACTAGCTAAAAACTACAACTAATTTTTTTTGTTTTTTCTTAAGGTTTATTAAACACACAAGAAGAAAGCATAAAAAGAGAAAATAAACTAGCATGGATATCACAATGAAAAAGTATGAGCACCGACAACTAGCAATGAGTGTCTGAACATGAATGTAATGTCGATGGGAAATACGTACTCCCCCAAGCTTAGGCTTTTGGCCTAAGTTGGTCTAATGCCACGGATGGCCTGGCGGATATCCAAAGTTGTAGTTGGGGTTGTACTGAGTTGCAGCAGTCATTGCATCATGGGCTGCAGCTTGGAGGCGAGCTATCTCAGCCCTCCTCTTATACTCTTCCGCCTCCTCTCTGGTTATAAAATATCTCCCTTTTGCCTGAAAGTCAAAGAAAGTAGAAGCAGGGAGAGCAGCGTGATAGGTGCGTCATCTGTCAAAGATTAGTCGGTACTGGAGGAACTGGTCGTTCCTCTCAATAAAATGATGACGAACCATAGCCTCATAATCCAAATAAGTAGGGGGCAACTCAATATCATCCTCACGTATGGTTATACCAAGAAAATTAGCTATGCGGGTTGCATAAATTCCACTAAAGAAATCTCCATTAAATCTATTAAGATGCAACCTACGTGCAATAATGGCTCCCAAATTATAAGATTTATCTCCTAACATGGCACTCCTAAGAATACCGAGGTCAGGGACACACATGTGACATGCTTCATCTTTACTATTAATGCATCTACCTATGAAGAGAGCAAAATAATGTATAGAAGGAAAATGAATGCTCCCTATGGTAGCTTGTGTCATATCTCTAGATTCCCACACAGTTATACTAGTAAGAAAATCTCTAAACTCAGATTTGCGAGGTTCCCTAGTACTACCCCATTGTGGAAGTTTGCAAGCAGTGGTAAAATCCTCTAAGTCCATAGTATAAGAATTTTCATAAAGATCAAACAAGACAGTTTGAGAATTGTGTGAGGATGAAAATTCAAACCTCCTCACAAAGGAACTAGTGAGATAGTGGTACTGACGATACTTTTCTGCCTCGAAGCTCACAAGATCAGCATTACGCAAATATGCGTTAAATTCTTCCTTAACTCCTGCTCGGTCCATGAAGTCCTCTGAAGGCCATTCACAAGGCCGCACTGGAGCGTCCCTTGGTGACTCATCATCAGCATCACGCATTGCAAGCCTGGGTCCTTGTTTCCTTGAAGAACCACCTTGGTACATTTTCCTAAACATATTTCTTCCTCTGAAAAATTTCTGAAATTTTTAGTAACTTCAAAATAAAAGTGAACCAAACTCAACAAAATTGATAGCAACTACTCCTACAAGTGCATAGAGCCTATATCATGCATTAGAACTACTTGGAACCATATAAATTTGACATGCAAGCTCAAGAATAGGGTCACCTAAGCAGCAAAAATATGCAATGAATAAAGCATTAGAACAAAAATTAACTGGACCAATGGAGGAGTCACATACCAAGGAACAATCCCCCAAAGCAGTTTTGTGAGAGGTGCTTTGAGCAAGGAGATCGAAAATCGCAGCAAAATGAGCTAGAACTCGTGCTTGAGCTGGATAATGGTGTTTGTGGCAGGAAGAAGGGTGTGTGGGTGCAGGAATAAGTGGAGGAGGGCCACCATGGGCCCACGAGGCAGGGGGCGCGCCCAGGGGGGTAGGGCGCGCCCTCCACCCTCGTGGCCAGGTGGATGCCCCCCTGCTGTGTTCTCAGTGCCAAATATTCTCAAATATTCCAGAAAAAATCATATTTAAATTTCAGGGCATTTGGAGAACTTTTATTTTCGGGGTATTTTTATATTGCACGGATAATCAGAAAACAGACAGAAATTACTATTTTTGCTTTATTTAATATAAATAACAGAAAGTAGAAAGAGGGTACAGAGAGTTGTGTTTTCTAACTTCATCCATCTCATGATCATCAAAAGGAATCCATTAACAAGGTTGATCAAGTCTTGTTAACAAACTCATTCCGAATAACATGGAACCGGAGAATTTTCGAATAACACTAGGTTACCTCAACGGGGATATGCACATCCCCAACAATAAGAATATCATATTTCTTCTTGACAGTAGGAAGAGGAAATTCAAAACCTCCAAAAATAATCGATGGAATTTTTCCAATAGAATTGATACTGTGGACTTGAGGTTGTTTCCTCGGAAAGTGTACCGTATGCTCATTACCATTAACATGAAAAGTGACATTGCCTTTGGTGCAATCAATAACTGCCCCTGCAATATTCAAAAAGGGTCTTCCAAGAATAATAGACATACTATCGTCCTCGGGAATATCAAGAATAACAAAGTCCGTTAAAATAGTAACGTTTTCAACCACAACAGGCACATCCTCACAAATACCGACAGGTATAGCAGTTGATTTATCAGCCATTTGCAAAGATATTTCAGTAGGTGTCAACTTATTCAAATCAAGTCTACGATATAAAGAGAGAGGCATAACACTAACACCGGCTCCAAGATCACATAAAGCAGTTTTAACATAGTTTCTTTTAATGGAGCATGGTATAGTTGGTACTCCTGGATCTCCTAATTTCTTTGGTATTCCACCCTTAAAAGTATAATTAGCAAGCATGGTGGAAATTTCAGCTTCCGGTATCTTTCTTTTATTAGTAACAATTTCTTTCATATATTTAGCATAAGGATTCATTTTAAGCATATCAGTTAATCGCATACGCAAAAAGATAGGTCTAATCATTTCAGCAAAGCGCTCAAAATCCTCATCATCCTTTTTCTTGGATGGGTTGGGAGGAAAAGGCATGGGTTTTTGAACCCAAGGCTCTCTTTCCTTACAGTGTTTCCTAGCAACAAAGTCTTTCTTATCATAACGTTGATTCTTTGATTGTGGGTTATCAAGATCAACAGCAGATTCAATTTCTATATCATTATCATTGCTAGGTTGAGCATCATCATGAACATTATCATTTACATTATCACTAGTTTCATGTTCATTACCATATTGTGTTTCAGCATCAGAAATAGAAATATCATTTGGATTCTCAGGTGTTTCAATAACATGTTCACTAGAAGCATGCAAAGTCCTTTCATTTTTCTTTTTCTTCCTTTTAGAAGGACTAGGTGCATCTATATTATTTCTTTGAGAATCTTGCTCAATTCTCTTAGGGTGGCCTTCAGGATACAAAGGTTCCTAAGTCATTTTACCAGTTCTAGTAGCCACTCTAACAACATAGTCCTTATTCTTACTATTCAATTCATTGAGCAAATCATTTGAGCTTTAAGTACTTGTTCTACTTGAGTGGTAACCATAGAAGCATGTTTACTAATAAGTTTAAGTTCACCTTTGACATTAGCCATATAATCACCCAAGTGTTCAAGCATATCAGCATTGCGTTTTAATTCTCTACCAAAATAAGCATTGAAGTCTTCTTGCTTAACCATAAATTTATCAAACTCATCTAAGCATGGGCTAGCAAACTTAGTAAATGGGATTTCAGCTTTATCATATCTATAGAGAGAATTTACCTTTACTACCTGTGTCGGGTTATCAAGACCATGTGTTTCTTCAATAGGTGATGGATTAAAACCGTATATTTCTTTAACAGGCGGTAAATTAAGACCATGTATTTCTTCAATAGGAGGTAAATTCTTAACATCTTCAGCTTTAATACCCTTTTCTTTCATGGATTTCTTTGCCTCTTGCATATCTTCAGGACTGAGAAATAGAACACTCCTTTTCTTCAGAGTTGGTTTAGGAATAGGCACAGGAGTTGGCTCAGGAAGTGTCCAATTATTTTCATTTGTCAACATATTATTCAATAGAATTTCAGCTTCATCCGGTGTTGTTTCCCTGAAAACAGAACCATCACAACTATCCACGTAATCTCTGGAAGCATCGGTTAGTCCATTATAAAAGATATCAAGTATTTCATTTTTCTTAAGAGGATGATCAGGCAAAGCATTAAGTAATTGGAGAAGCCTCCCCCAAGCTTGTGGGAGACTCTCTTCTTCAATTTGCACAAAATTAGATATATCCCTTAAGGCAGCTTGTTTCTTATGAGCAGGGAAATATTTAGCAGAGAAGTAATAAATCATATCCAGGGGACTACGCACACAACCAGGATCAAGAGAATTAAACCATATCTTAGCATCACCCTTTAATGAGAACGGAAATATTTTAAGGATATAAAATTAGCGAGTTCTCTCATCATTAGTGAACAGGGTAGCTATATCTTTTAATTTAGTAAGATGTGCCACAACAGTTTCAGATTCATAGCCATAAAAAGGATCAGATTCAACCAAAGTAATTATATCAGGATCAATAGAGAATTCATAATCCTTATCAGTAACAAAGATAGGTGAAGTAGCATAAGGAGGATCATATTTCATTCTAGCATTCAAAGTTTTTTATTTAAGCTTAGCTAATAATTTCTTAAGATCTCTTCTATCATTGCAAGCAAGAAAGTCTCTTTTAGTTTCTTCATCCATAACATAGCCCTCAGGCACAACATGTAATTCATATTTATTAGGAGAGCCTTCATAATCACTTTCATCAGTATTATCAGTTTCAATAATTTCATTCTCTCTCGCCCTAGCAAGTTGTTCATCAAGAAATTCACCAAGTGGCACAGTTGTATCAAGCATAGAAGTAGTTTCATCATAAGTATCATGCATAGCAGAAGTGGCATCATCAATAATATGCGACATATCAGAATTAATAGCAGAAGCAGGTTTAGGTGTCACAAGCTTACTGAAAACAGAAGGTGAATCAAGTTTAGAGCTAGATGGCAGTTCCTTACCTCCCCTCGTAGTTGAGGGATAAATCTTGGTTTTTGTATCTCTCAAGTTCTTCATAATGATAAGCATATATAAATCCCAAGTGACTCAAAGAATAGAGCTATGCTCCCCGGCAACGGCGCCAGAAAATAGTCTTGATAACCCACAAGTATAGGGGATCGCAACAGTTTTCAAGGGTAGAGTATTCAACCCAAATTTATCGATTCGACACAAGGGGAGCCAAAGAATATTCTCAAGTATTAGCAGCTGAGTTGTCAATTCAACCACACCTGGAAACTTAATATCTGCAGCAAAGTATTTAGTAGCAAAGTAATATGATAGTAGTGGTAATGATAGAAAAAGTAATGTTTTTGGTATTTTGTAGTGATGATAACAATAGCAACGGAAAAGTAAATAAACGAAGAACAATATATCGAAAGCTCGTAGGCAATGGATCGGTGATAGAGAATTATGCCGGATGCGGTTCATCATGTAACAGTCATAACCTAGGGTGACACAGAACTAGCTCCAATTCATCAATGTAATGTAGGCATGTATTCCGAATATAGTCATACGTGCTTATGGAAAAGAACTTGCATGACATCTTTTGTCCTACCCTCCCGTGGCAGCGGGGTCCAAGCGGAAACTAAGGGATATTAAGGCCTCCTTTTAATAGAGTACCAGACCAAAGAATTAACACATAGTGAATACATGAACTCCTCAAACTATGGTCATCACCGGAAGTGGTCCCGATTATTGTCACTTCGGGGTTACCGGATCATAACACATAGTAGGTGACTATAGACTTGCAAGATATATAGGATCAAGAACTCACATATATTCATGAAAACATAATAGGTTCATATTTGAAATCATGGCACTCAGGCCCTAGTGACAAGCATTAAGCATAGCAAAGTCATAGCAACATCAATCTCAGAACATAGTGGATACTAGGAATCGAACCCTAACAAAACTAACTCGATTACATGATAAATATCACCCAACCCATCACCGTCCAGCAAGCCTATGATGGAATTACTCACGCACGACGGTGAGCATCATGAAATTGGTGATGGAGGATGGTTGATGATGACGATGACAATGGATTCCCCTCTCTGGAGCCCCGAACGGACTCCAAACCAGCCCTCCCGAGAGAGTTTAGGGCTTGGCGGCGGCTCCGTATCGTAAAACGCGATGAATCTTTCTCTCTGATTTTTCTCTCTCCGAACACGAATATATGGAGTTGGAGTTGAGGTCGGAGGAGCTCCAGGGGGCCCACGAGGTAGGGGGGCGCACCCAGGGGGGCAGGCGCGCCCCCACCCTCGTGGCTAGGGTGTGGGCCCCCTTGTCTTGATCTTTTGCCAATATTTTTTTATTGTTTCTAAAAATAATCTCCGTGAAGTTGCAGGTCATTCCGAGAACTTTTGTTTCTGCACATAAATAACACCATGGAAATTCTGCTGAAAACAGCGTCAGTCTGGTTAGTTCCATTCAAATCATGCAAGTTAGAGTCCAAAACAAGGGCAAAAGTGTTCGGAAAAGTAGATACGACGGAGACGTATCAGCCACCTACCATGTTGCTACCAAATGCACCATTCATAGCACCTCCCATCATATTCATGTAGCCGCCCATTCCACCTTCCATTCCTCCTCCCATGCAACCTCCCATTCCTCCCGTGGCACATTCCATTCCTTCTCCCATCATGTTTCACATGGGCATTTGCTTCTTCGTGATCATTTCATCACGACAAAGCTCGACATACGCCTTTGCCTTGGGATCAAGAGTATATGTGTCCATGAACATAAACTCGAGTGCCTTCTCTTTCACCATCTCATACTCTTGGGCTGCCGCCTTCCTCTCCTCTAATTCCACATTTCTCTTCTCGGCCGCCGCCCTCCACCGCTTCGCTTCTCCCCTCTCCCCCATTTCTTTTAACTTGAACATTTTTTCTCTTCGACATACTCTTTCCTTGCAATGACAATGGCGTCAAACCCTTCTTTAAGATCATTGTCTCCGGCCATGGAACCCTTCTCTTTCTTACTTCCATCGGGCCTATATTATTTAGTCACCGAGTGAGGAGTGGGGCTCCTTCTCTCCTCACCGGGGAAGTCTTCTTCATCCTCCATCATCACATTTTCTTCTTTTAAGCATCAAAAACTTCTCTATTTTTCTACTTCTCCTCATCCTTGGGCTCTTTGTAGCAATGATGGAAAGTGAAAGCTTTTCCTTTCTTCTTCCTCTTCTCTCCTTTGTTATTCCTCTCTCAAAATAATCCCCACGCAATCATTTTCTACAAGAAAACAACCAAGATGTCATCATCAAATTATGGAATAGTTCAATATTTGCGGAAAGTAGAGAAAGCACACACAAGTAGCAAATGATTACCAAGGCACTACCACTGCAACCACTCAGGTCCAAGCGACCAACATTTGCCAAGTAACTGGCCCACTTTTGGCATTCGTCAATGATGAGGCCCCAATATTGACGAAGATAGTCCCTTGATCGAAAGTGGCCGCTAGTGTTGCGCTCATCGAAGTACTCCTTGATGCGTTGCCAATATGTGTTCGCGGCTTGGTTGGTCTCAACGTATGCATCAAGAGAGACTTTTTCCATATGATGCAAATCAACATATCTTCGATGTTGGTATAATTTGTAGTTCTTCCCTTCATAACAAAGCCCTCTTCGTCCAAGTCAATATTTTTTTGAGTAATTCGTCTTTGTCGATATTATCATAATCACATTGAGTATCATATTCTAATGATGTATAGTCATGTGATAAATAATCATCATTTGACACATTTGTCGAGCGCATGAAAGCTTCACCATCAAGACTACAAATGGACGTACACGTAATCAACCTCATATTCTATTTGTATTGAAAATTGAAAGAACAAACAAGAGCACAAAAGAAATTAAAAGATTTTTTTTACCTTTGCGACATTTTGTCAAACAAGTTTGATGTGGTGGCCATCGGCGTGACCACATCTTCCTCCATGGCAGGAGGTGGCAGCAGCGGAGGTGGAGGACGGGCTCCTTGGCCGGAGGAGGACGCCAAGGCCGGTGGTAGCAGCCAATCGGCCGACGCAGCCGTGTCCGGCTACAAATTCTTGGCCACCCAACTTTTGTTCAACACCAGGTTGCGCTGATGACCCACAAGTATAGGGGATCTATCATAGTCCTTTCTATAAGTAAGAGTGTCGAACCCAATGAGGAGCAGAAGGAAATGACAAGCAGTTTTCAGTAAGGTATTCTCTGCAAGCATTGAAATTACCGGTAACAGATAGTTCTGTGATAAGGTAATTTGTAACGAGTAGCAAGTAATAAAAGTAAATAAGGTGCAGCAAGATGGACCAATCCTTTTTGTAGCAAAGGACAAGCCTGGACAAACTCTTATATGAAGGAAAGCGCTCCCGAGGACACATGGGAATTTTCGTCAAGCTAGTTTTCATCACGTTCATATGATTCGCGTTCGGTACTTTGATAATTTGATATGTGAGTGGACCGGTGCTTGGGTATTGTCCTTACTTGGACAAGCATCCCACTTATGATTAACCCCCATTGCAGGCATCCGCAACTACAACAGAAGTATTAAGGTAAACCTAACCATAGCATGAAACATATGGATCCAAATCAGCCCCTTACGAAGCAACACATAAACTAGGGTTTAAGCTTCTGTCACTCTAGCAACCCATAATCTACTTATTACTTCCCAATGCCTCCCTTTAGGCCCAAACAATGGTGAAGTTTCATGTAGTCGACGTTCACATGACACCACTAAAGGGATGACAACATACATCTTATCAAAATATCGAATGAATACCAAATTCACATGACTACTTATAGCAAGACTTCTCTCATGTCCTCAGGAACAAACATAACTACTCACAAAGCATATTCATGTACATACAGAGGGGTATTAATATGCATAATGGATCTGAACATATGATCTTACACCAAGTAAACCAACTAGCCTCATCTACAAGGAGTAATCAACACTACTAGCAGTCCACATGTACCAATCTGAGGTTTGGATACAAAGATTGGATACAAGAGATGAACTAGGGTGTGAGATGAGATGTTGATGGAGATTGAGCCCCTCCCAATGAGCGGATCATTGGTGATGATGATGGTTATGATTTCCCCCTCCCGGAGGGAAGTTTCCCCGGTAGAACAGCTCTGCCGGAGCCCTAGATTGGTTCCGCCAAGGTTCCGCCTCGTGGCGGCGGAGTTTCTTCCCGAAAGCTTGCTTATGACTTTTTCCTCGACGAAAGACTCCATATAGCCAAAGATGTGCATCAGAGGGCCACCAGGGGGCCCACGAGGCAGGGGCGCGCCCAGGGGGGTAGGGCGCGTCCCCACCCTTGTGGATGGTGGGTGGACCCCCTCTGGTACTTTCTTCGCTCAATATTTTTTATATATTATGAAAATAACTCCCGTGGAGTTTTAGGACTTTTGGAGATGTGCAGAATATGTCTCTAATATTTGCTCCTTTTCCAACCCAGAATTCCAGCTATCGGCATTCCCCCTCTTCATGCAAACCTTGTAAAATAAGAGAGAATAGGCATAAGTATTGTGACATAATGTGTAATAACAGCCCGTAATGCGATAATTATCGATATAAAAGCATGATGCAAAATGGACATATCAACTCCCCCAAGCTTAGACCTCGCTTGTCCTCAAGCGAAAGCCAAAATCGAAAAATATGTCCGCATGTTTAGAGATAGAGGTGTCGATAAAAATAAAATACGGACATGAGGGCATCATGATCATTCTTAGAACAACAACATAAATATATATTGTCATATGATCTCTTATGCTAAAGTAAAAATTCAATCAAATACTCAAGTATGAATCAGAAACTTCATTAAAAACTAACAAACTGTAAACTCAGTCATTGAAGCAATTGCAATTAATCATAACATAGGAAAGAGTCAATATAAGAGCTTCTCAGCAAGTCCACATACTCAACCATCTTTTAGTCTTTCACAATTGCTAACACTCACACGATATTTATGGTTATGAAGTTTTAATCGGACACAGAGAAAGACAGGGGCTTATAGCTTTGCCTCTCAACGTTTTACCTCAAGGGTAATGTCAACAATAATAGTTCATGAAAACCCACATCCAATTAGCCATATATATCCGGATCTTTCCAACACATTGTTCTTGCCACAGGATAAAATGTAAAAAGGGAAGGTGAAGATCACCATGACTCTTTGCATCAAGTATAAGACAAGAATAAAAGATAGGCCCTTCGTAGAGGGAAGCATAGGTTGTCATGTGCTTTTATGGTTGGATGCACGGAATCTTAATGCAAAAGAATGTCACTTTATATTGCCACTCGTGATATGGACATTTATTATGCAGTCTGTCGCTTTTATTTCTTCCCCATCACAAGATTTTATAAAGCTTATTTTCTCCACACTAATAAGTCATACATATTTAGAGAGCAATTCTTATTGCTTGCAATGATGACAACTTGCTTGAAGGATCTTACTCAATCCATAGGTAGATATGGTGGACTCTCATGGCAAAACTAGGTTTAGGGATATTTGGAAGCACAAGTAGTATCTCTACTTGGTGCAATGAAATTGGCTAGCAAGAGAGGTAAAGGCAAGCTCAACATGTTGGATGGTCCATGACAATATAATTTATCTCAAATGTAAGAAAACATAACCCATTACATTGTCTTCCTTGTCCAACGTCAACTCTTTAGCATATCATACTTTATTGAGTGCTCACAATTATAAAAGATGTCCAAGATAGTATATTTATATGTGAAAACCTCTCTTTCTTTATTACCTCCTATTAATTGCAACGATGACCAAAACTATGTTTGTCAACTCTCAACAACTTTTATTCATCATACTCTTTATATGTGAGCTCATTACTCTCCATAAGATCCATATGATATCTTTATTTCTTTTATTTTATTCCCTCAAGATCATAGCAAAATAATCAATCCCTTGAGTCAACACTAATCTTTATCATATATGTAGCTCATGGACTCGATTACATAGGAAGATCTGTAGCGACCCGACTCGGTAAGAGTCGAAGTCTCTATGCTTACCGTGCTAGTCCCTGGATCGACTTGCTAGCACACACAGTACTCGATGAAATAACAGAAATAACACACATCTCTTTATTACGTCGATAGTCCAGGAGAAATACATTTATTACAAAATAGGGCATAGAGCCAATAAGCAAATACTGCGGAAGCAAAGAAGTAAATGAGTCCAACTCCACGAGCAAGGTTGAGTGTAGAACATCGACCTATCGCACCTTAATCCTCTTCGGATATATCTACAACGTGATAAGTTGCAGCCATATGGGTCAGTACATTGAATGCACTGGCAAGTCACATCATAAGTGTAATGAACCTACTCATACATGCAATTTGGCTGGTGGAAAGCTCTAAGTTTAGTTTTTTTTGCATAAAGCTAGTTTTTCCCTATTAGAAAATATGTTATTCTACTACTACACATTTGCATAGGATGAGTTGGCAAACCCAACTCCATCGGTTCCCAAGTTTCATTTAAAACCCAACTGTTTAATTAAAGGTGAGGAGATCTCCCGACATTTCCACTACTAGATGCTCAAGTTGTCCGTAACCGGGGACACGGCTAATCGATTAGGTTGACACTCTGCAGAGGTTGCGCACTTTTCCCCACAAGACTCGACCACCTCCATGATCAGAAGATCGAGACATAGCCTTTCGAAAATGTTCCCCCTTAACCCACGGATAGGCCGGTACACCTACATCATTCTACATCCGCTAGCCCATCCCGGAAGGGGTCACACTAACTACTCAACTAAGCCAGAGCCCATATTGGCTTGTGGCTGCACACGTAAGCTTCTAGCCATGGGAATACGATTGATCTCTTTGAGCTTGAGCAGACGGTCCACTTGTGGTGCACCACCATGGATTTCCCATGCGTGCCCCACTGTACTTCGCCACCATTCCCACAAGTTTCCGCCCAGGTAGTTCATTAATTAACTTAGGTCCTATTTACTACATTGTCACTCAAACTTTACAATGATCACTCCCCAATCCACGTCTACTTAGCATAGCAACATAATGTAAAATGATGGCGACAATGTTATATGGTTCAGACCTACCTCAATGAACTACTGGGTGAAAAGCAAAGTCATGCGGCATCAGTTTCCTACCATGCAGTCCTACCACAAAGAACTAAGTGAATAATAAAAACATAGGTATTGAAACATGATCAAGATGCAACTTGCCTTGGTACTGCTGGTTGAATTCTAAAGACTGATAATATTCTGCTTCGCACTCCAGGAAATCTATCGCAAAGGAAGATAAACAAACATAAGCAAACTTTACAGAAAACCAAGAAGAATGTGCGAAGCAAGAAGTCTCGAAAAAACCAACTGAACATACAACACACTAAGCTACTACCGAAATATTCTAAGTGCAAAACAACATATATAGGCCTATGGTTCAAAGAGTGATGTGAAATATAGTGCATACTAGTAAAATATTAAAGGGTAGATTCTAGTGTGTTAAAAATTATTGTGACAAAGGTCCAGGTGATAGGGTTTTGCTACGGTGACAACATGCAAAAGGAATCAACTTAATCGGAGCTTCGGTTTGGGAGATATGGCCATTTGAAGTTCGAATTCGAATCTGAATAAATTCAAATTTGAATCTGACAAAAGTTTGCAAAAAGTATACCACTGGATAGATCTAAACAATACGAAGAATTTGCCGCTGGTTTCATCGAGTTTGGATCTACGGTTAAAAAGTTATGGCTAATCTAAGTTCAGGGACTAATCTGCTAAATACAAGGACTAAATAGTGAAGAAGCGTTATCAGAAACAGGTCCCTGACGCGTGGCAGACTCCTACTGGCCAAAAGGTGTTCGCTGCGGAGGCTATACGGCGAACGACCGCTAAATAAGAAAAACAACGACGGCTAACTAAAAAAAACTGACGCTCGGTTTAAATAAAACCGCACGGTCTAAAGGAAACTGACCGGTAGTTTTTAAAATAAAAACCACGGTTAACCGTGTACCAGTTCAACTAAAAAAAACCTAATCTAATCTGGGCCGTCGATGATCGATCTAACGGACAAAAGGAGGTCCGGCGGCTTACAGCGGCTGGCGACGTCGGCGACGAGCAGAGGACGGCGGCGCGGCGTCGGTCGATGGCGGGGCAGCGGCTACGGCGGTCCTCGGCATCGGGGAAGAAGACGGGCAGGTGCGGTGCGGCTTGGGCGTCCGGATGGTGGCATTGGGGCTCCTCAGGGGCGTCGGGGTCGGCGAGGCGAAGGCGGCGGCGCTCCGTGGGCTCCGGCGAGGTCGGGCGTCGTCGGGGCGTCGTCTCCGGCAGGACCTAGGTGAGGAAAAGATGTCAACAAGATGCGCGAGTTCACGGTGGCCAGATTGACGAAGGAACAAGGCTCGGGGTGGTTTACTGGCAGCGGAATGCTCGGCGAGGTCCGTTCGGCCGACGAGATCCAGGCGGCGACGGCGGGCGATAGGGGCGGCGTGGGAAGAAGCGGGACGGCGAGATCGACAGAGGGGAGCCCGGGGCATTTATAGGCGAGGGGAGGGCGTGCAGGTGCCGCGGATAAGCGTTATCCGCGAGGGCCCCGCCCGGCGGTTGCGGGAGTGTGGCGGCGAGCTCATCCGAGCGGGGCAAGCGGGAGGTTGGGGGAGATGAGGTGGAGCGGGGCCAACCAGTCAGTGGCGGCGGCAGTAGCGAGCGAGGGGGGGGGGGAGGTTGCGGGCGGTCGACCGGTGCGGGAGGTTTCGGGCGCGCGGGCGGCCTTGGGCCGAAATGGCCAGCTGGGCCGGTCGGGCGCTCCTGGGCCGAACCCAGTTTCGGTCCAGGCTGCGTGTGTGTGTGTGTGTGTGTTTAACATGAGACTAAAGTGGCCCATAACTAATTCAAGTGAATTAATAAAAACACCACAATAATTTCTAAAATAATTATACAATATTTAGAGCCTAATGAACATTAACTTAAGCACAGAACATTTTGAAAATATTTTTCCTAATGCAATTAATGCACTTTGCAAATAAAATAAATACCAATAAACTCCAAAACTTCAAATAAATATTCAAAATAAAAATTTCCCACTCTTTTATATTTTGAGGAAGTCATCTTATCCCCTCTCATTTGTTTTTCTCGAGTGGAAAAATATTATTTGAATATTTCAAAAACTCCAAAATGCAAAGAAATATGATATGCATTGAATGATTCTATTAACATCCAAATTTAATAAAATTGGGATGTTACAAACCTACCCCCCTTAAGATGAATCTCGTCCTCGAGATTCGGGTTGGCCAGCAAAAAGGTGCGGATGGTCCTGTCTAAGATCTTCCTCTCGTTCCCAAGTGGCTTCCTCCTCGGTGTGGTGACTCCACTGAACCTTACCGAATTTGATGATCTTGGTGCGAGTGATCCTCTCTGCAGTCTCAAGAATCTTAATAGGCTTCTCCTCATAAGTCAGATCATTCTCCAACTGAATTGCCTCCAGTGGCACTGTATCTCTCAAAGGAATGTTCGCCATCTCTGCATGACACTTCTTCAGCTGGGAAACATGAAACAAATCATGAACTACTGACAAAGCCTCTGGTAATTCCAACTGGTATGCAACCTCTCCTCTACGTTCCAGAACTTTGTATGGTCCCACAAATCATGGTGCTAACTTTCCTTTGACTCCAAATCTCTTAATACCTTGAAGTGGAGACACTTGAAGATATGCTCTATCTCCCACTTCATAGATCACTTCCTTGCGTTTAGCATCGGCATAACTTTTCTGCCTTGTCTGGGCTATCTTAAGTCTGTCACGAATCAACTTGACCTTCTCCTTAGAATCCCTGATCAAATCAGGTCCAAACAATTTGCGATCTCCAACTCCATTCCACATCAAAGGTGTCCTGCATTTCCTTCCATACAATGCCTCTAAAGGGGCCATCTGCAAACTGGCTTGGTAGCTATTGTTGTACGAGAACTCTGCGTAGGGTAAGTTATCATCCCAACTAGATGCATAGTCTAGCGCACAAGCTCTCAACATGTCCTCTAGAATCTTATTGACTCTCTTTGTCTGCCCATCAGTCTGTGGATGGAAGGCTGTACTGAACTCTAGCCTGGTACCCAAAGTTTCGTGTAACTGTTTCCAAAACTTTGAGGTAAACTGTGTTCCTCTATCTGATACGATGCTCCATGGAACTCCATGCAGACATACGATCCTGGTCATATATATCTTTGCCAGCTTAGCACTTGTATAGGTAGTCTTCACTGGAATGAAGTGAGCAACCTTGGTCAAACGATCAACTATCACCCAAATGGAATCATAACTTGAACGGGTCCTGGGTAACCCCGTGATAAAGTCCATACCAAGTTTATCCCATTTCCAATCAGGTATCGGAAACGGCTGAAGTAATCCTGCTGGTTTCTGATGTTCTGCCTTTACTCTCTGACATACATCACATATTACCACATACTCGGCAATTTCTCTCTTCATACCGGACCACCAAAAACTTTCCTTCAAGTCCAAATACATCTTGGTATTGCCTGGGTGTATCGAATATGGTGAGTCGTGAGCCTCCTGAAGAATCAACTTCCTGATCTCCGGGTCATTGGGTACACAAATACGTTGCTTAAACCATAAGGTTCCATGTTCATCCTCACAGAATCCTTCTGCTTTTCCTTTGCTCATCATTTCTTTGATCTCAACAATACCTTGGTCCAACTTCTGGGCTTCTCTGATTCTTCCCAACAAGGTGGACTGTACCTCGAGTGCAGCAACATAACCTCTTGGAACTATTTCTAACTGTAGGTCTCTAAGCACATCACATAACTCTTGAGGTAAACTTCATGCTGTAAGGTATTAACATAACTCTTACGGCTCAAAGCATCTGCCACCACATTGGCCTTTCCTGGATGATAATGCAGACTCATGTCATAATCCTTTATAAGTTCCAACCATCTCCTTTGCGTGAGATTCAACTCCTTCTGCGTGAAGATATACTTCAAACTCTTGTGATCCGTGTAAACATCACAACGATTCCCAATAAGATAGTGTCTCCATGTCTTGAGTGCATGCACTATGGCTGCCAACTCCAAATCATGCGTGCCGTAGTTCAACTCATGAGGTCGAAGCTGTCGTGAAGCATAAGCTACAACCTTTCCCTCTTGCATAAGAACACCTCCAAGTCCCAGACGTGAAGCATCACAATACACCTGAAAGTCCTTGTGTACGTCAGGCAGGATTAACACTGGGGCTGTAACCAAACACTTCTTCAACTCTTGAAAGCTGGCTTCACACTCTTCAGTCCAAACAAACTTGGTGTCCTTTTTCAACAACACTATCATGGGCCTTGCAATCTTGGAGAAATTTTCAATAAATCTCTGGTAATATCCTACAAGTCCAAGGAAACTACGAATCTCGCCAACTGTGGTGGGTGCATTCCATTCTGTGACTGACTCTACCTTGGTAGGGTCCACTACAATCCCTTCACCTGACACTACATGTCCAAGAAATCCGACTTCCTTGAGCCAAAACTCACACTTGCTGAACTTGGCATAAAGTTGATGTTCTCTGAGCTTCTCCAAAACTAAGCACAGATGTTCAGCGTGTTCCTCCTCATTCTTGGAGTAAACCAATATGTCATCAATGAATATCACAACAAACTTATCCAAGAACTCCATGAATACTTTGTTCATCATGTTCATAAAATAGGCATGGGCATTAGTCAAACCAAAGGACATGACTGTATACTCATAAAGCCCATACATTCTGGTAAAAGCTGTCTTGGGTATATCCTTCTCATGGATCTTCAATTGGTGGTAACCCGATCGAAGATCGATCTTGGAGAAAACACTAGCTCCTTCTAGCTGGTCAAACAAGTCATTGATCATCGGCAGGGGATACTTGTTCTTGATGGTCACCTCATTCAAAGAGCGGTAATCCACACACATTCTCAAGGTTCCATCCTTCTTCTCCACTAAGAGTACCGGGGCTCCCCAAGGTGATGAACTCGGGCGAATATACCCTTTCTCTAGCAACTCCTTAATCTATTTCTTGACTTCCTCCAAATCACACTACAAAAAAATACACTTCCGTGATGATACGTGTTTGTCACAGTAGGTCACTTTTTTTGTCATGCATGTACATCCATGACAAATTTATGACAGAATCAAGATAGTCATACCTGTGCTGTCGTAGAAGTGTTCCATGACATTACCAAAATTATCATCACGGAAGTGTCCACTTCCATGACGATAAATCGCGCATCACAGAAGTGCTTTCGTCAAGGATGACCGACACGTGGCATCCACCGTAACGGAACGCCATTAAGCTATCGGGTCGGGTTTTGGATCCGATAACCCGTTAACAGCCCCGACCAATGGGGATTTTCCACGTGTAAAATCATCATTGGCTGGAGGAAACACGTGTCGGCTGATCGTTGGGACAGATGTCAACCACTCATTGGACGAAAGGCTCCTATGATACGTCAACACGTGGCACGGCCCAACAGAGGCCCATTCCTGTGAAAAGGCCGGCCCGTTTGACTTGGTCAAAAGCTGGCGGGCCGGCCCATGGAAAGCCTGTTAACGGCCTATTCGAATATAGCCCATTTATAGCCCGCTAACCCAAGGCCTGTTACACCCTATCCGAATTAGGCCCAGTAGCGTCATCTGGGCCATCCAATATGATTCCAGCCCGTTTTCACTTCTGGCCCATGTATGGCCCATGATGTCTTTCGGCCCATATGAGGCCCTATGTAACTCTTGGCCTACTAACGGCCTGTGGTGAAACTGGGCCGTAATGAACAGTGTATCACTTTACACCCATTAACGGCCCGTGGTGAAACTGGCCCGTAATGAACAGTGTATCACTTTATACCCATTAACGGCCCGTTATTCCGTTGGGCCGTTTCCAGCCCATGTTATCTTTCGGCCTTCTTAGAGCCCATTTATTCTTGGGCTCATTTCCAGCATTCATTTACTTACGGCCCGTTACTGTCATTTTCTGTTTGTGGGCCAAATTCAGCCCGTGGTTACAGTTGGCCCGTTTGTGGTCCGTTAATACGTTGGGCCGATTTCATAGCGTCATCAAATACGACCTATTAACGATGGCCTGTTATGGTCGGCCCATGAACGGACGATTCCAACTCTAGCCCGTTTACGACCATAATGCGGTCTGTTTGGCCCATGTTTGGCCAATCGATTATATAGCCCGTATAAGGCCCATTGATAATATGGCCCGTAGAAGGCCAATGTTTCTACGGCCCGTAGAAGGCCCATTGTTTCTACGACCCGTAGAAGGCCCACTGTTTCTACGGCCAGTAGGAGGCCCAGTGTCACTACATTAAATATTAGCCCATGGTTATTGTGGCCTAGTTTTAAAAAATAGGTTATTGCAGCCACTAGCTAACCGCGGAAAAAGAACTGCAATGACTACAAGCAAACAAATAAACAAGACAACACAGAAATAAATAAGCGAGCAACTAACGCTAGGCTATCACGGCTATTACACATATTACATCCACTGGGCATCAAAGTTCGCCACCAGTGCAAATATAGGGAACAAAGTAGCATATCATATACACTGGTTGTCAAAGTTGGTGACCAGCGCAAATAAACGCCGTAGCAAAACAAATCCAGAACTGAAACCACTTCAAAAGATCTCAAGAAACAATATCCTGGGTACCCATAATGCTGGCAAGATGCTTAGAAAGCTTATTAACTTTCTCTTGTTTGGCGCTTAAATCCTCCAGCGCTTGCTGTTGCACCAGAAAATATGCATCTGAATTCTGCAGGGACTTCCTCAGTCCTTCAGCTTCCTGTCGCAGCACATCTGATCGATGTCTTTCAACTTGAAGTTGAGACTCAAGAAGACGAACTAATTCAGGTAGCAAGTTCGAAGACCTTGTGCCAGTAGTAGTGGCCAGTAACTCGAACACTACATCAAGACAGGACTTTTGGGTTCCCTCACTATCGTCAAGATAGTTTTTATCAGCTTTCTTGGAGACCAACAGGGATGTCTCACTATCTTGAACCTTATCTGCATTACTTCCTTTACCATTGGATAACGCGGTACTGTTCTCCAATATTTTGTCCGCATTCTAAAAGAGAAACAAGCAGACACATCACATGTTTACCATGTTGTATATGAAACTCATTTTGGTAAATGAGTTCAGTAGTAAAGTGGACAGGATAACAGCATGAAACAAACATATATCTATGTACCATGGTCACTTTATGGTCTATACCATTCTAGTTTTTGTTGCCAAATCAAGATAGAGACATAGTTCAAATAATATTTGTTCAAGACAAAGCATAATAGACAGAATATAAGTGTGGGTAACTATAGAGCAATAACAACACTTGTAATGTGCATGACATGAGAACATAACTGTTTATTCAATTGAAACTAAAATCAACATAGAGCAGGTTACAACAGCAAACCAGTTAAAGAAACAGGTTTAAAACATACCTGTTGCGCCATTGGAGTTTCAATTCTATCCTTCAAATTTGAAAATAGTTGGTATGAGTAAATACAGTCATGCAAGAGCAAAGGAGTATGAACCATAGCTACAGAACCTGACCTGAGAACAAATCTTCTTCTCCTTTAAGCTTTGAGTTGGGATTCGGAGTGGTGGTCCTCGTGCTTTGGGCACTGTAGTTCCCTTACTAACTGCTCGTGTTTGGGTGCTCTGTGGTGGAGACGGTGCTGTGTCAACTGGAACTGGGTTACTATCTGCCGGCGTTGGGGTTAGAAGGGGTGTAGCGGGTTCTCTGTCCAACTGGGTAGGGGTACAATCTGCGAGAGTCTGGGTTATGTGTGGTGGATCTGGTCCTTGGGCAAGTACAACTGTGGTTCTATCTGCATCAACTGGTAGCACTATCTTTTCTGAAGACCGTGTTGTTACTCCCTTACTGCCATCACACTCTCCAATTCAAATGGCTGATAAACAAGAAAAGTAATTGAAAGTATAGACATTGTATGATAGACAGGTGCAATGGATAGTGGGGAATAAAAGAGGGCATGAAATAATTCATATTTATGTTGTCTAACCAAACAGGATAGCATGACACAATTTCACATATATGATGGCTAACTAAACAGGATAGCATGACACAATTTCACATTATGATGGCTAACTAAAAAAGATGGAAATACATAGTTCAAAATATGAGACTATGTAAACAGGATGACATGACATAACTATATAATGTGTTTATTAAATAGGTTGGCATGCCATAATTCACATACATTCATGGATAGAATGCCATAATTCAAAATATGATGACTGTAAAAACTAAACACGATGAGATGATATAACTATATGATGTCTTTATTAAATGGGTTGCCATGCCATAATTCAGATAGATGATGTGTATGTACTATGTAAACATGATGGCATGATACAATTCAAATATATGATTTATGTAGTAAGCAAGTAAGCAGATGGCAATCCATATATGATGTAAAAACTAAGCAATGCAAGACAACATGCATGACATGGGTAATATAACCCTGCCAAGTTTGAGCATAGACCTCAGGGGGAAAATAGGACTGGTCATCAGTCTCTGAATCCTCCTCTGAGGAGCTCTCTGTAACCAGCAAGATGTCTGCTTCAGCATGTAGCATTGTCTCCTCTGAATACCTTGTTTTCACTCCAGATACTTCCATCACCGCTTCAAATGGCTGATGCACAGGAAGAGTAGTTGAATATACAAACTTTGTCGCCAAATGGAACACGTAATACAAAAAATGATAGCATGATATAATTCACATACATGATGATTGGCTAAACAGCATGGCATTGCATAATTCACATATATAATGCCTTTGCAACAAGATAGCATTGTATAATTCACATATATAATGTCTTGCAACAAGATGGCAATGCATAATTCACATATATGGTAATTAGACACTAAACAGGTGGCATTCACACAAAGCATGTCTAAACTAATCAAATGACATAGCAATGCGAGACACCATACGCATGATATGAGCAACATAACCCTGCCAAGTTAGAGCATACACCTCGGGGGGGGGGGGGATAGGACTGGTCATCTGTCTCTGAATCCTCCTCTAAGGAGCTATCCGTAACCAACGAGATATGTGCTTCGTCGGATAGCATAGTCTGCTCTGAAGACCTTGTTTTCACTCCAGAATTTGCCATCACCGTGTCAAATGGCTGATGCACACGAAGAGCAGTTGAATGTATAACATTGTTGACAAATGTAATATGTAACGAAAAAAAGGATGGCCTGATATAATTTACATATAAGATGACTGGCTAAGCAGGATGGCATTGCAAAATTCACATATATGATGCCTGGCTAAACAAGATGGCGTTGCATAATTCACATAAATGATGAATAAACTAAACAGATGACATTCACACAAAGGATGTCTAAACTAAGCAGATGACATATTTGATGTATAAAGTAAGCAATGCAAGACACCATATGCATGATATAACCAACATCAGCATGCCAAGTTAGAGCGAAGACCTCAGGGGGTAAATAGGACTTGTCTTCTCCTTCTGAATCCCCCTCAGAACAGATATCTTCCTCTCAATTACAATCTGAAATGCGTGAAGGGGGGGCTGCCTTTGCGCCTACCATGGAGCGATGTCTGCATGAAATTTTATTGCCACACAAGGCTCGTCTCTTTTGCTCTACATGCTCAGTTCCATTGTTTATAAGAACTGTCATGCATATGAATAAAACATAGTGAGATTATGTAAGGAGTGCATGCAGAAATCCAGAGTGATGGTAGCAACCTGTGGATAGACCCAAAACCAATAATAGCAGGCAGATAATGGCTTCAGTTAAAAAATACAGATAATGGCCTCTTTACTGTTTGTTTCCCACCCAACATGTAACGACCTCGATGCGGCTATATCTCCCACGTGTCGAAGCACGACTTAGAGGCATAACCGCATTGAAAGCAATGTCGCAAGTGAGGTAATCTTCACACAACCCATGTAATACATAAAGGGAAAGAGATACATAGTTGGCTTACAATCGCCACTTCACACAATACATGAATAAAGCATACATTCATCCAAATACATTCAAGGTCCGACTACGGAACCAAAATAAAAGAAGACTACCCCAAAAGCTACACAGATCCTCGATCAACCCCCACTCGGTGCCTGTACTGATCAACTGGAAAACGGAACAACATAAATAACGAGATCTTCATCGAGCTCCTCCTTGAGCTTGGTTGCGTCACCTGCACGGTCTCATCGGCACCTGCAAGCTGGTTTTGGAAGTATCTGTGAGTCACGGGGACTCAGCAATCTCACACCCTCGCGATCAAGACTATTTAAGCTTAAAGGTAAGGTAACAGGTATGAGGTGGAGCTGCAGCAAGTGACTAGCATATTTGGTGGCTAACAACGCAAATGAGAGCGATGAGAGAAGGCAAAAGCACGGTCGAACAACTATGATCAAGAAGTGATCCTAGAACAACCTACGTCAAGCATTACTCCAACACCGTGTTCACTTCCCGGACTCCGCCGAGAAGAGACCATCACGGTTACACACGCGATTGATGTATTTTAATTAAGATAAACTTCAGGTTTTCTACAACCGGCCATTAACAAATTCCCATCTGCCCATAACCGCGGGCACGGCTTTCGAAAGTTCAATTCCCTGCAGGGGTGTCCCAACTTAGCCCATCACAAGCTCTCACAGTCAACGAAGGATATTCCTTCTCCCAAGACAATCCGATCAGACTGGGCATCCCGGTTACAAGACATCTCGACAATGGTAAAACAAGACCAGCAAAGCCACCCAGATGTGCCAACAAATCCCGATAGGAGCTGCACATATCTCGTTCTCAGGGCACACCGGATGAGCCAGATGTCGGGTGGGCCAGCCCAGAGTTACCCCTGGTAGCTCCGGACATCGCTCAGTTGGACCAACACTTAGAGAAGCACTGCCCCCCCTGGGGAGGGAGGGGTTAAAATAAAGACGACCCTTGAGTCTGCAGAACCCAAGGGAAAGAAAAGGCTAGGTGGTGAATGGTAAAACCAATGTTGGGCATTGCTGGAGGAGTTTTATTCAAGGCGGACTGTCAAGGGGTTCCCATTATAACCCAACCGTGTAAGGAACGCAAAATCCGGGAACATAACACCGATATGACGGAAACTAGGGCGACAAGAGTGGAACAAAACACCAGGCATAAGGCCGAGCCTTCCACCCTTTACCAAATATATAGATGCATTAATTAAATAAGAGATATTATGATATCCCAACAAAATATCCATGTTCCAACAAGGAACAAACTCGAATCTTCACCTGCAACTAACAACGCTATAAGAGGGGCTGAGCAAAGAGGTAACATAGACAAACAACGGTTTGCTAGGACAAGGTGGGTTAGAGGCTTGGCTTAACAATAGGGGAGGCATGATATAGCAAGTGGTAGGTATCGCAGCATAGGCATAGCAAAAGAACGAGCAACTAGCAAGCAAAGATAGAAGTGATTTCGAGAGTATGGTCATCTTGCCTGAAATCCCGCAAGGAAGAAGAACGAGTCCATGAAGAAGATAAACGGACATAGTCAAACGGGTCCTCACAAACGCGACGTTAACGGAACTAACCCGAAGAAGCAACACCGGAAAGAAGCAAAACAACAAAGTAAACAACCAACACATGAACATGGTATGATATGCGGGATGCGGGATGCGATGCATATGCAAGATTTGAAGAGGAATGATTGAACCTGGCCTAAACTTGGGAATCCAAGAGTGCCACTTGAAAGGAGAGGTGATTTTGGTCAAAATCGATATAAAGATCACTGGAATCGGATGCACGGTTTGGAAATGGCAAGCAAAATAAATATGGCACCGGTCTGCGATAATCAGCAAGTAGCCATCTAAATGCAACAAGATAAATATGCTACTTTTGAGGATGATCAGTAAGGATGTTTTGTTAATATCGCGGTGCTCTATCCATCCATGTATTTGTTTGCATTTATGGAGCACCCTAGCTTGAGTAAATCGAGCTCTACTTTTGCTACAAAATGTTCCTGGCAGATTGTTAACATGTTTAGCGATTTTGCCGAGCTTGTTGTTGTTGATCCGTGCATGCTATGTTGTTGTTCTTGCCATGTCTAGCTTCTATGCCATGTCTATTTGATGGGTGTATGCTTAGTTTGTCATGTAATGCCTCGTAGTGAGTGCATTAAGCTCGTAAACATGCCTACTCGTTATCTGTTTTGCATGCTACAGTTTTTCACTAAGTCTGAATCTGTTTATGTTTTTGCTATGTTCACATGCTTGCAATTGTATTTTCTGATCCCTTTTGACTCATGGTCACTAAGGGACTTTTGTTATATGCTTAGAGTAGCTTCATGCCATGCCTTGCTTTTCCATGATATGTTCCTGTAGCATGTAGTTTTCATGATCTAAACATTGCTTCCTCATGATAAATTCCTGATATCCTGTTAATTTCACCAAGTCTAAAACCTGTTATCATTTGCACTTTTTCCATGCTTGTTTGAACCTGTTATTGAGTGAATTAGCCGTAGCTCAGTGTTGATCTTTTGTCAAGCATCATGAGTGGATCCCTGCCATGTATTTTGTTGCCATGTTTGAGTGCAGTAGCATATTTATCTTGTTGCATTTAGATGGCTACTTGCTGATTATCGCAAACCGGTGCCATATTTGTTTTGCTTGCCATTTCCAAACCGTGCATCCGATTCCGGTGATCTTTATATCGATTTCGACCGAAATCACCTCTCCTTTCCAGTGGCACTCTTGGATTCCCAAGTTTAGGCCAGGTTCAGTCATTCCTCTTCAAATCTTGCATATGCATCGCATCCCGCATCCCGCATATCATACCATGTTCATGTGTTGGTTGTTTACTTTGTTGTTTTGCTTCTTTCCGGTGTTGCTTCTTCGGGTTAGTTCCGTTAACGTCACGTTTGTGAGGTCCCGTTCGACTATGTCCGTTTGTCTTCTTCATGGACTTGTTCTTCTTCCTTGCGGGATTTCAGGCAAGATGGCCATACACTCGAAATCACTTCTATCTTTGCTTGCTAGTTGCTCATTCTTTTGCTATGCCTATGCTGCGATACCTACCACTTGCTATATCATGCCTCCCCTGTTATTAAGCCAAGCCTCTAACCCACCTTGTCCTAGCAAACCGTTGTTTGGTTATGTTACCGCTTTGCTCAGCCCCTCTTATAGCGTTGTTAGTTGCAGGTGAAGATTCGAGTTTGTTCCTTGTTGGAACATGGATATTTTGTTGGGATATCACAATATCTCTTATTTAATTAATGCATCTATATATTTGGTAAAGGGTGGAAGGCTCGGCCTTATGCCTGGTGTTTTGTTCCACTCTTGCCGCCCTAGTTTCCGTCATATCGGTGTTATGTTCCCGGATTTTGCGTTCCTTACACAGTTGGGTTATAATGGGAACCCCTTGACAGTTCGCCTTGAATAAAACTCCTCCAGCAATACCCAACATTGGTTTTACCATTCGCCACCTAGCCTTTTCTTTCCCTTGGGTTCTGCAGACTCAAGGGTCATCTTTATTTCAACCCCCCGGGCCAGTGCTTCTCTAAGTGTTGGTCCAACTGAGTGATGTCTGGAGCTACCAGGGGCAACTCTGGGCTGGCCCACCCGACGTCTGGCTCATCCGGTGTGCCCTGAGAATGAGATATGTGCAGCTCCTATCGGGATTTGTCAGCACATCTGGATGGCTTTGCTGGTCTTGTTTTACCATTGTCGAGATGTCTTGTAACCGGGATGCCGAGTCTGATCGGATTGTCTTGGGAGAAGGAATATCCTTCGTTGACTATGAGAGCTTGTGATGGGCTAAGTTGGGACACCCCTGCAGGGATTTGAAATTTCGAAAGCCGTGCCCGCGGTTATGGGCAGATGGGAATTTGTTAATGTCTGGTTGTAGAAAAACTGAAGTTTATCTTAATTAAAATACATCAACCGCGTGTGTAACCGTGATGGTCTCTCCTCGGCGGATTCCGGGAAGTGAACACTGTTGGGGAACGTAGTAATTTCAAAAATTTCCTACGCACACGCAAGATCATGGTGATGTATAGCAACGAGAGGGGAGAGTGTTGTCTACGTACCCTCGTAGACCGACAGCGGAAGTGTTATGACAACGCGGTTGATGTAGTCGTACGTCTTCACGGCCCGACCGATCATGCACCGAAACTACGACACCTCCGAGTTCTAGCACACGTTCAGCTCGATGACGATCCCCGGACTCCGATCCAGCAAAGTATCAGGGAAGAGTTCCGTCAGCACGACGGCGTGGTGACGATCTTGATGTTCTACTGTCGTAGGGCTTCGCCTAAGCACCACTACAATATTATCGAGGACTATGGTGGAAGGGGGCACCGCACACGGCTAAGAGAACGATCTTAGAGATCAACTTGTGTGTCTATGGGGTGCCCCTGCCCCCGTATATAAAGGAGTGGAGGACGGGAGGGCCGGCCCTCTCTATGGCGCGCCCTAGGGGAGTCCTACTCCCACCGAAAGTAGGATTCCCCCTTTCCTAGTCCAACTAGGAGTCCTTCCATGTAGTAGGAGTAGGAGACAAGGAAGGGGAAGAGGGAAGAGAAGGAAGGAGGGGGCGCCACCCCTCCCCTTAGTCCAATTCGGACTAGTCAATGGGGGGCACGCGGCCTGCCTCTCCCTTTCCCCTAAAGCCCAATAAGGCCCATATACTTCTTCCCCCATATTCCCGTAACTCCCCAGTACTCCGAAAAATACCGAACCACTCGGAACCTTTCCGATGTCCGAATATAGTCATCCAATATATCGATCTTTACGTCTCGACCATTTCGAGACTCCTCGTCATGTCCCCGATCTTATCCGGGACTCCGAACTCCTTCGGTACATCAAAACTCATAAACTCATAATATAACTGTCATCGAAACCTTAAGCGTGCGGACCCTACGGGTTCGAGAACAATGTAGACATGACCGAGACACGTGTCCGGTCAATAACCAATAGCGGAACCTGGATGCTCATATTGGCTCCTACATATTCTATGAAGATCTTTATCGGTCAGACCGCATAACAACATACGTTGTTCCCTTTGTCATCGGTATGTTACTTGCCCGAGATTCGATCGTCGGTATCTCAATACCTAGTTCAATCTCGTTACCGGCAAGTCTCTTTACTCGTTCCGTAATACATCATCTCGCAACTAACTCATTAGTTGCAATGCTTGCAAGGCTTATGTGATGTGCATTACCGAGAGGGCCCAGAGATACCTCTCCTACAATCGGAGTGACAAATCCTAATCTCGAAATACGCCAACCCAACATGTACCTTTGGAGACACCTGTAGAGCTCCTTTATAATCACCCAGTTACGTTGTGATGTTTGGTAGCACACAAAGTGTTCCTCCGGTAAACGGGAGTTGCATAATCTCATAGTCATAGGAACATGTATAAGTCATGAAGAAAGCAATAGCAACATACTAAACGATCAAGTGCTAAGCTAACGGAATGGGTCAAGTCAATCACATCATTCTCCTAATGATGTGATCCCGTTAATCAAATGACAACTCTTTGTCTATGGCTAGGAAACACAACCATCTTTGAGCAACGAGCTAGTCAAGTAAAGGCATACTAGTGACACTTTGTTTGTCTATGTATTCACACATGTATTATGTTTCCGGTTAATACAATTCTAGCATGAATAATAAACATTTATCATGAACTAAGGAAATAAATAATAACTTTATTATTGCCTCTAGGGCATATTTCCTTGAATCTCCCACTTGCACTAGAGTCAACAATCTAGTTCACATCGCCATGTGATTCAACACTAATAGTTCACATCACCATGTGATTAACACCCATAGTTCACATCGTCATGTGACCTACACCCAAAAGGTTTACTAGAGTCAGTAATCTAGTTCACATCGCTTATGTGATTAACACCCAAAGAGTACTAAGGTGTGATTATGTTTTGTTTGTGAGATAATTTTAGTCAACGGGTCTGTCACATACAGATCCGTAAGTATTTTGCGAATTCTATGTCTACAATGCTCTGCACAGAGCTACTCTAGCTAATTTCTCCCACTTTAAATATGTATCTAGATCGAGACTTAGAGTCATCCAGATCTGTGTCAAAACTTGTATCGACGTAACTTTTTACGATGTACCTTTTGTCACCTCCATAATCGAGAAATATTTCCTTATTCCACTAAGGATAATTTTGACCGCTGTCCAGTGATCTACTCTTAGATCACTATTGTATTCCCTCGCTTAACACAGTGTAGGGTATACAATAGATCCGATACACAGCATGGCATACTTTATAGAATCTATGGCTGAGGCATAGGGAATGACTTTCATTCTCTTTCTATCTTCTGCCGTGGTCGGGCTTTGAGTCTTACTCAATTTCACACCTTGTAACACAGCCAAGAACTCTTTTCTTTGACTGTTCCATTTTGAACTACTTCAAAATATTGTCAAGGTATGTACTCATTGAAAAAAAAACTTATCAAGCGTCTTGATCTATCTCTATAGATCTTGATGCTTAGTATGTAAGCAGTTTTTCCGAGGTCTTTCTTTGAAAAACTTCTTTCAAACACTCCTTTATGCTTTGCAGAATAATTCTACATTATTTCCGATAAATAATATGTCATTCACATATACTTGTCAGAAATGCTGTAGTGCTCCCACTCACTTTCTTGTAAATACAGGCTTCACCGCAAGTCTGTATAAAACTATATGCTTTGATCAACTCATCAAAGCGTATATTCCAACTCTGAGATGCTTGCACCAGTCCATAGATGGATCGCTGGAGCTTGCACATTTTTGTTAACACCTTTAGGATTGAAAAAACCTTCTGGTTGCATCATATACAACTCTTCTTTAATAAATCCATTAAGGAATGCAGTTTTGTTTATCCATTTGCCAGATTTCATAAAATGCGGCAATTGCTAACATGATTCGGACAGACTTAAGCATAGATATGAGTGAGAAACTCTCATTGTAGTCAGCACCTTGAACTTGTCGAAAACCTTTTGCGACAATTCTAGCTTTGTAGATAGTAACACTACTATCAGCATCCGTCTTCCTCTTGAAGATCCATTTAATCTTAATGGCTTGCCGAACATCGGGCAAGTCAACCAAAGTCCATACTTTGTTCTCATACATGGATCCTATCTCAGATTTCATGGTCTCAAGCCATTTTGCGGAATCTGGGCTCATCATCGCTTCCTCATAGTTCGTAGGTTCGTCATGGTCAAGTAGCATGACCTCCAGAACAAGATTACCGTACCACTCTGGTGCGGATCTCACTCTGGTTAACCTACGAGATTTGGTAGTAACTTGATCTGAAGTTACACGATCATCATCATTAGCTTCCTCACTAATTGGTGTAGTAGTTACAGGAACAGATTTCTGTGATGAACTACTTTCCAATAAGGGAGAAGGTACAATTACCTTATCAAGTTCTACTTTTCTCCCACTCACTTCTTTCGAGAAAAACTCCTTCTCTAGAAAGGATCCATTCTTAGCAATGAATAACTTGCCTTCGGATCTGTGATAGAAGGTGTACCCAACAGTCTCCTTTGGGTATCCTATGAAGACATATTTCTCCGATTTGGGTTTGAGCTTATCAGGATGAAACTTTTTCATATAAGCATCACAACCCCAAACTTTAAGAAACGACAACTTTAGTTTCTTGCCAAACCACAGTTCAGATTGTGTCGTCTCAACAGATTTAGATGGTGCCCTATTTAACGTGAATGCAGCTGTCTCTAATGCATAACCCCAAAACAATGTTGGTAAATCTGTAAGAAACATCATAGATTGCACTATATCCAATAAAGTACGGTTATGACATTCGAACACACCATTATGCTGTGGTGTTCCAGGTGGCATGAATTTTTGAAACTATTCCACATAGTTTTAATTGAAGACCAAACTCGTAACTCAAATATTCATCTCCGCGATCAGATCATGGAAACCTTATCTTCTTGTCACGATGATGTTCCACTTCACTCTGAAATTCTTTGAACTATTCAAATGTTTCAGACTTATGTTTCATCAAGTAGATATACCCATATCTACTTAAATCATCTGTGAAGGTCAGAAAATAACGATACCCGCCACGAGCTTCAACATTCATCGGACCACATACATCAGTATGTATGATTTCCAACAAATCTGTTACTCTCTCCATAGTACCGGAGAACGGCGTTTTAGTCATCTTGCCCATGAGGCACGGTTCGCAAGCACCAAGTGATTCATAATCAAGTGATTCCAAAATCCCATCAGCATGGAGTTTCTTCATGCGCTTTACACCCAATATGACCTAAACGGCAGTGCCAAAAATAAGTTGCACTATCATTATTAACTTTGCATCTTTTGGTTTCAATATTATGAATATGTGTATCACTACGATCGAGATCCAATGAACCATTTTCATTGGGTGTGTAACCATATAAGGTTTTATTCATGTAAACAGAACAACAATTTATTCTCTTACTTAAATGAATAACCGTATTGTAATAAACACGATCAAATCATATTCATGCAAACACCAAATAACACTTATTTAGGTTCAACACTAATCCCAAAAGTATAGGGAGTGTGCGATGATGATCATATCAATCTTGGAACTACTTCCAACACACATCGTCACCTCACCCTTAACTAGTCTTTGTTCATTCTGCAACTCCCGATTCAAGTTACTAATCATAGTAACTGAACTAGTATCAAATACTGAGGGGTTGCTATAAACACTAGTAAAGTACACATCAATAACATGTATATCAAATATACTTATATTCACTTTGCCATCCTTCTTATCTGCCAAATACTTGGGGCAGTTCCACTTCCAGTGACCAGTCCCTTTGCAGTAGAAGCACTTAGTCTCAGGCTTAGGATCAGACTTGGGCTTCTTCACTTGAGTAGCAACTTTCTTGCCATTCTTCTTGAAGTTCCCCTTCTTCCCTTTGCCCTTTTCTTGAAACTAGTGGTCTTGTCAACCATCAACACTTGATGCTCTTTCTTGATTTCTACCTTCATTGATTTCATCATCATGAAAAGCTCGGGAGTCGTTTTCGTCATCCCTTGCGTACTATAGTTCATCACGAAGTTCTACTAACTTGGTGATGGTGACTAGAGAATTCTGTCAATCACTATCTTATCTGGAAGATTAACTCCCACTTGATTCAAGCGATTGTAGTATCCAAACAATCTGAGCACATGCTCACTAGTTGAGCGCTTCTCTTCCATCTTTTAGCTATAGAACTTTGTTGGAAACTTCATATCTCTCAACTCGGGTATTTGCTTGAAATATTAACTTCAACTCCTGGAAAATCTCATATGGTCCATGACGTCCAAAACGTCTTTGAAGTCCCGATTCTAAGCCGTTAAGCATGGTGCACTAAACTATCAAGTAGTCATCATATTGAGCTAGCCAAACGTTCATAACGTCTACATCTGCTCCTGCAATAGGTCTGTCACCTAGCGGTGCATCAAGGACATAATTCTTCTGTGCAGCAATGAGGATAAACCTCAGATCACGGATCCAATCCGCATCATTGCTACTAACATTTTTCAACACAATTTTCTCTAGGAACATATCAAAATAAACACAGGGAAGCAACAACGCGAGCTATTGATCTACAACATAGATATGCTAATACTACTAGGACTAAGTTCATGATAAATTAAAGTTCAATTAATCATATTACTTAAGAACTCCCACTTAGATAGACATCCCTCTAATCCTCTAAGTGATCACGTGATCCAAATCAACTAAACCATGTCCGATCATCACGTGAGATGGAGTAGTTTCATTGGTGAACATCACTATGTTGATCATATCTACTATATGATTCACGCTCGACCTTTCGGTCTCCATGTTCTGAGGCCATATCTGTATATGCTTGGCTCGTCAAGTATAACCTGAGTATTCCGCGTGTGCAACTGTTTTGCACCCGTTGTATTTGAACGTAGAGCCTATCACACCCGATCATCACGTGGTGTCTCAGCACGAAGAACTTTCGCAACGTTGCATACTCAGGGAGAACACTTCTTGATAATTAGTGAGAGATCATCTTAAAATGCTACCGTCAATCAAAGCAAGATAAGATGTATAAAAGATAAACATCACATGCAATCAATATAAGTGATATGATATGGCCATCATCATCTTGTTCTTGTGATCTCCATCTTCGAAGCACCGTTATGATCACCATCGTCACCGGCGCGACACCTTGATCATCATCGTAGCATCGTTGTTGTCTTGCCAATCTTATGCTTCCACGACTATCGCTACCGCTTAGTGATAAAGTAAAGCATTACAGCGCAATTGCATTGCATACAATAAAGCGACAACCATATGGCTCCTGCCAGTTGCCGATAACTCAGTTTACAAAACATGATCATTTCATACAATAAAATTTAGCATCATGTCTTGACCATATCACATCACAACATGCCCTGCAAAAACAAGTTAGACGTCCTCTACTTTGTTGTTGCAAGTTTTACGTGGCTGCTACGGGCTTAGCAAGAACCGTTCTTACCTACGCATCAAAACCACAACGATAGTTTGTCAAGTTGGTGCTGTTTTAACCTTCGCAAGGACCGGGCGTAGCCACACTTGGTTCAACTAAAGTTGGAGAAACTGACACCCGCTAGCCACCTTTGTGCAAAGCACGTCGGGAGAACCGGTCTCACGTAAGCGTACGCGTAATGTCGGTCCGGGCCGCTTCGTCCAACAATACCGCCGAACCAAAGTATGACATGCTGGTAAGCAGTATGACTTATATCGTCCACAACTCACTTGTGTTCTACTCGTGCATATAACATCAACGCATAAAACCTAGGCTCTGATACCACTGTTGGGGAACGTAGTAATTTCAAAAATTTCCTACGCACACGCAAGATCATGGTGATGTATAGCAACGAGAGGGGAGAGTGTTGTCTACGTACCCTCGTAGACCGACAGCGGAAGCGTTATGACAACACGGTTGATGTAGTCATACGTCTTCACGGCCTGACCGATCAAGCACCGAAACTACGGCACCTCCGAGTTCTAGCACATGTTCAGCTCGATGACGATCCCCGGACTCCGATCCAGCAAAGTATCGGGGAAGAGTTCCGTCAGCACGACGGCGTGGTGACGATCTTGATGTTCTACTGTCGTAGGGCTTCGCCTAAGCACCACTACAATATTATCGAGGACTATGGTGGAAGGGGGCACCGCACACGGCTAAGAGAACGATCTTAGAGATCAACTTGTGTGTCTATGGGGTGCCCCTGCCCCCGTATATAAAGGAGTGGAGGACGGGAGGGCCGGCCCTCTCTATGGCGCGCCCTAGGGGAGTCCTACTCCCACCGAAAGTAGGATTCCCCCTTTCCTAGTCCAACTAGGAGTCCTTCCATGTAGTAGGAGTAGGAGACAAGGAAGGGGAAGAGGGAAGAGAAGGAAGGAGGGGGCGCCGCCCCTCCCCTTAGTCCAATTCGGACTAGTCAATGGGGGGCACGCGGCCTGCCTCTCCCTTTCCCCTAAAGCCCAATAAGGCCCATATACTTCTTCCCCCATATTCCCGTAACTCCCCAGTACTCCGAAAAATACCGAACCACTCGGAACCTTTCCGATGTCCGAATATAGTCATCCAATATATCGATCTTTACGTCTCGACCATTTCGAGACTCCTCGTCATGTCCCCGATCTTATCCGGGACTCCGAACTCCTTCGGTACATCAAAACTCATAAACTCATAATATAACTGTCATCGAAACCTTAAGCGTGCGGACCCTACGGGTTCGAGAACAATGTAGACATGACCGAGACACGTGTCCGGTCAATAACCAATAGCGGAACCTGGATGCTCATATTGGCTCCTACATATTCTATGAAGATCTTTATCGGTCAGACCGCATAACAACATACGTTGTTCCCTTTGTCATCGGTATGTTACTTGCCCGAGATTCGATCGTCGGTATCTCAATACCTAGTTCAATCTCGTTACCGGCAAGTCTCTTTACTCGTTCCGTAATACATCATCTCGCAACTAACTCATTAGTTGCAATGCTTGCAAGGCTTATGTGATGTGCATTACCGAGAGGGCCCAGAGATACCTCTCCTACAATCGGAGTGACAAATCCTAATCTCGAAATACGCCAACCCAACATGTACCTTTGGAGACACCTGTAGAGCTCCTTTATAATGACCCAGTTACGTTGTGACATTTGGTAGCACACAAAGTGTTCTTCGGTAAACGGGAGTTGCATAATCTCATAGTCATAGGAACATGTATAAGTCATGAAGAAAGCAATAGCAACATACTAAACGATCAAGTGCTAAGCTAACGGAATGGGTCAAGTCAATCACATCATTCTCCTAATTATGTGATCCCATTAATCAAATGACAACTCTTTGTCTATGGCTAGGAAATATAACCATCTTTGATCAACGAGCTAGTCAAGTAGAGGCATACTAGTGACACTTTGTTTGTCTATGTATTCACACATGTATTATGTTTCCGGTTAATACAATTCTAGCATGAATAATAAGCATTTATCATGAAATAAGGAAATAAATAATAACTTTATTATTGCCTCTAGGGCATATTTCCTTCAAACACGGTGTTGGAGTAATGCTTGACGTAGGTTGTTCTAGGATCACTTCTTGATCATAGTTGTTCGACCGTGCTTTTGCCTTCTCTTCTCGCTCTCATTTGCGTTGTTAGCCACCAAATATGCTAGTCGCTTGCTGCAGCTCCACCTCATACCTTTTACCTTACCTTTAAACTTAAATAGTCTTGATCGCGAGGGTGTGAGATTGCTGAGTCCCCGTGACTCACATGTACTTCCAAAACCATCTTGCAGGTGCCGATGAGACCGTGCAGGTGACGCAACCAAGCTCAAGGAGGAGCTCGATGAAGATCTCGTTCTTTATGTTGTTCCGTTTTCCAGTTGATCAGTAGAGGCGCCCAGTTGGGGTCGATCGGGGATCTGGGTAGCTTTTGGGGTAGTCTTCTTTTATTTTGGTTCTGTAGTCGGACCTTGAATGTATTTGGATGAATGTATGCTTTATTCATGTATTGTGTGAAGTGGCGATTGTAAGCTAACTATGTATCTCTTCCCTTATGTATTACATGGGTTGTGTGAAGATTACCTCACTTGTGACATTGCTTTCAATGCGGTTATGCCTCTAAGTCGTGCTTCGACACGTGGGAGATATACCCGCATCGAGGGCGTTACACAACATGAAACTCATAGTAGACACCGGAGATTAACCAGATAGTAGATAGATACTATTGATAGCGGCCCCGATATGTACCCCACAACCATTTAGAAACTCAAGTTTGACCATTAGTTTGGAGCTGACTCAGAGTCTAATCGGTGAACAAGACGATAAAGTAGCATGTAATATTAAGCGATGCATAACGTAAGCAGACACGAAAGAGTGCGACCTCTCTTGCGGACCCGTGTAGTCCTCAAGGTGATCTGGATGGTAGTGCAATTTTCATGGCTGCCAGCGGCGGGGAAGAAGATCTGAGGCGGCGACAGACAGTCTGGAGGCCGGATCCCTGATACGTCTCCAACGTATCTATAATTTTTGATTGCTCCATGCTATATTATCTATTGTTTTGGACTATATTGGGCTTTATTTTCCACTTTTATATTATTTTTGGGACTAACCTATTAACCGAAGGCCCATCCCAAATTGCTGTTTTTTGCCTATTTCAGTGTTGCGAAGAAACGGAATATCAAACGGAGTCCAAACGGAATAAAACCTTCGGGAACGTGATTTTCTCACTGAACATGATCCAGGAGACTTGGACCCTACGCTAAGGCATCAGAGAGGCGGTCACGAGGGTGGGGGGCGCCCCCCCTAGGGCGCGCCCCCTGCCTCATGGGTCCCTCGGAGCTCCACCGACGTACTTCTTCCTCCTATATATACCTACGTACCCCCAAACGAACAGAAGGGGAGCCAAAAACCTAATTCCACCACCGCAACTTTCTGTATCCACAAGATCCCATCTTGGGGCCTGTTCCGGAGCTCCGCCGGAGAGGGCCGTCATCACGGAGGGCTTCTACATCATCATAGCCTCTCCGATGAAGTGTGAGTAGTTTACCTCAGACCTTCGGGTCCATAGTTAGTAGCTAGATGGCTTCTTCTCTCTTTTTGGATCTCAATACAAAGTTCTCCCCCTCTCTTGTGGAGATCTATTCGATGTAATCTTCTTTTTGCGGTGTGTTTGTTGAGATCGATGAATTGTGGGTTTATGATCAAGTCTATCTATGAATAATATTTGAATCTTCTCTGAATTCTTTTATGTATGATTGGTTATCTTTGCAAGTCTCTTCGAATTATCCGTTTGGTTTGGCCAACTAGATTGGTAGTTCTTGCCATGTGAGAAGTGTTTAGCTTTGGGTTCGATCTTGCGGTGTCCTTTCCCAGTGACAGAAGGGGCAGCAAGGCACGTATTGTATCGTTGCCATCGAGGATAACAAGATGGGGTTTATTTCATATTGCATGAATTTATCTCTCTACATCATGTCATCTTGCTTAAAGCGTTACTCTATTTTTAACTTAATACTCTAGATGCATGCTGGATAGCGGTCGATGAGCGGAGTAATAGTAGTAGATGCGGAATCGTTTCGGTCTACTTGTCACGGACGTGATGCCTATATACATGATCATGCCTAGATATTCTCATAACTATGCTCAATTCTGTCAATTGCTCAACAGTAATTTGTTCACCCACCGTAGAATACTTATGCTCTTGAGAGAATCCACTAGTGAAACCTATGGCCCCCGGGTCTATTCTCATCATATCAATCTCCATCACTTTAATCTTGTTTTTCTTTTTTACTTTGCCTTTTACTTTTCACTTTGCATCTCTATGCCAAAAATACCAAACATATTATATCTATCAGATCTCACTCTCGTAAGTGACCATGAAGGGATTGACAACCCCTAATCGCGTTGGTTGCGAGTAGCTATCATTTTGTGAAGGTACGAGGGACTTGAGCGTGGCCTCCTACTGGATTGATACCTTGGTTCTCAAAAACCGAGGGAAATACTTACGCTACTCTGCTGCATCATCCTTTCCTCTTCGGGGAAATCCAACGCAAGCTCAAGAGGTAGCAATCCCTACTGTGCTGGACCCTTCTGTCATTGGAGCAGCTGAGCTGGGGTGGACGACGGCGCAGCAGGAGCGGGACAAACCACGCAAGGTTTTCTTTGACAACTATCTGTAAGAGAAGTAATTCTGTAAGGGCTCGTTTGAATTGTAGGATTACAACAATGCTGGGATTGGAAATAGATAGGAACAGGATAGGAATGCATGTGCAAAAGAGAGAATTTAAAAACCCAGGATTTCTGCCAATCTGGGTGTTTGATTCACAACAATTGGAAGATCACAGGATGCAAAGAAGCATGGTGAGATTAAGTCAAACCACAAGAAAATGTACGGTTATAATGCTATTATGCTACTATCTCTTAGTCTTGTGCTTCATGAATAGGAATTTGAAAAGGAGGACAAGTGAAAATTAAAATTCCTACATTTTTTTTCTTTACAGGAGACACTAAAGGAACAAATCCGTGTGCTCAGTGGACAATATATATAACATGTGGAGTAAAAAAGAGATGCAACAAGTGTACAACCTCTTTGGCGAAGGCATGTCGATCTCAGCATGATTGGGTTGGCCGGTGAGGATGCTCCGGCTGACTTGGCTGTCGGAGGAGGGGAAGAAGATCTTAGGCGTCTGGAGATGGAGCCCGAGGTACTGCTCCGCTGTGATGGAGGGTTTCGTCGTTGGAGTAGCTCCAGTGAGTTGTACGACGCCGAGGCTGAAGCAGGACAAGAGAGACAACGAACAACGTTAACCTGAGTGGAATTCTAATAGCATCTCCAATACATGACGTAAAATATATGACCACAAAGTGCTAGATGTAAAATAGATCAGCCGCTCATCTCTGAAATTAACTGTCGAAACTGAATTTAACTGTCGAAACTGAACTTAACTGTTGAAACTGAACTTAACTGTCGAAACTGAATTTTGCTGTCGAAACTAAATTTTGCTGTCGAAACTGGACGCACTAGCAAGGTGAGGCTACACGTCGGTCGACTGACTTTTTCATCTCTGGTCAGTCGATTTTGCAGCCGTTGGATACGAAATCAAGGGCCTGCGGTTCATCTTCAACCTCCACCCCCCTGAGCCGGCCAAACAGCAGCCCCCCACCGCCCGCGGTGCGCCGCCCCGCCCGCCCCGAAAACACTCCCCACTGCAGGTCCGCCGCCGCCCCGGCCATCCCTCTAGGCCCCCCCATGCCGAGCTTTTTCTCCGGTGATCCCCACACCACCGCCCCGCCACCGCCGGCAACCACCGCCCCATCCTGAACCCTAAGATATATATATGTATATGTGTGTGTGTGTGTGTGTATAAAACTATACTCCCTACGTCTAGGTGAATAAGTCGTACTAGAAGGTGCATCACGACCTAGGTGCAAGCAGATTGGTGGAAAAGAAGAATATTTCTCTCTTCTAAACACAACATTTAATCACATCAGTTAAGAGGATGCCTTATTAGCTACGCACGCAGGCCATCGTAATTCATAGCATGCAAAGCGCTTTTATTTCTTGCCTAATAACCGCATGGACGTGCTGCATGCATTGGTCCTTGCCCGAGCAAAAAAAAGGGAGGAAAGCGGTTTCCACGGGAGACAACAAGGCAGAGGTGGAAGCGCTCGCTGGAGTTATTTATTTCGCTTCCCCCTGGTTTCCTGACATCACGGCCCCACACCATTGTCAACCTATGTAGTACTAGTCAATAAATGAGAGAATTGCACAAGAAGCGGCCGATAGCTGGGACCAAGCAGCTCGAGTAGTATTTGTGTTTTTGAGGTGTGAGCACTATAGAGATTTTCGATGTTTAGCCCAGATATTAATTTTTCTCCTCTGAACAACAACGAAAACATCGCTACAGGTATTAACTGGGCGGGATGTGACCCGTCTAGCCCAGGCCAGATATCCAGCTCAGATATTAATTTTTTTCAAGCTGAAAATGGCTAGCCCAGCTATACTTTTTTTAAGGAATACCCAGGCAAGGTCATGTTGTTATTCTCCGCCCCGCTGGGCTGCAAATCTTTCCTAGGAGGGATGCATTAGGCTTAACAAGAAAATGGGCTTTAAGAAATAATAAATGGGATGTAATTATAAAAACTGGGCAGTAACTATAAAAAATGCACCAAACACGTGATTACTTTATAAAAATAGTATTTTTGGATATTGAAAATTTTAATTTCATTAATTGTTGCGAGCGCAATGTTTCGTTGGATTTTTACGTAATATAATTTTATATTGAAATTGTATTTAATCTCACTAGAAATTTCGGGATAAAAATATTTCGGATCCCATCAAAATGTGGGAAATTTTATTGAATTTTGTTTTGAATGGTTGGTTTAAATGGGCTGTACTTTTAACAAACTGTAAATGGGCCATAGTAAATTCCATTAAATTTAAAAATGGGCTACACATTCTTACAAATCTCAAATGGGCTATAAGTTCTCTGCCACACACTTCTAGCCTTACTAAGTTGACGCGTCCCCTAAAAAACAGAGTTGACGCGTATGCAAGGCTTTGTCAACTTATAGTCAACACACGGTTCTAGCAGCAATGGCCGTTGGATGTCCATCCAACGGATGCCGTGCTTCTTCTTCAATCTCGGATATTCTAGCTTCACCCGCCCAAAAAATGATTCCTCCCCCTGACATCTGGGGCGCACCGTTTGGAAGCTTACCTATGGGCCTACTAAGTTGACGTACCAAGGGCTTTGTCAACTTAGTCAATATAAATGATTCTAGCTGCAGTGACTGTACGATGTCCATCCAACGGCCGTGGTGCTTCTTCAACCTCTGGTCTTCTTGCTCCAGCCGCCCAAAGCAGCGCCGGTCGTGCCGCCTGCTCCTGCCTCCTGTGGCCGGCTGTGCTGCCGTGGAGGCCTCACCGCCCCCTACTATTCCCACCGCTGGCCAGGCCCTGCGGCGACGGCAGCCTCACACCATAGCCGAACGAGTGAACCCTCATACTCCTCTCCGCCTGGGCATGCACTGCCGCATCTTCAACGGCTCCGCGTCATCCCCTTCCTAGGCCTTGCCGTCGTCCACCGCCCTGGTGCTCTCGGCGCGGCGTGGTCAACATGGAAGGAACAACTTCCATCGGATGTGGACTGTACATGGAGAGGCTGACAGCTGGGTCCACGGCGGCAGCAAGGAAGTGCCTCCTTATTACGCGGAAAATAATGATTCCTCCACCTGACAGCAGGGACCCACCGGATGGGCCACTAGTATTTTGCGAAAAAAATCATTTCCCCCTGACTGCTAGGACCCAGCGGATGGGCCACCGTATTTCACGAAAAAACGTTCCCCCCGCTATCAGCTCAGACCCACCGGAAGTGCCTCCTTATTACGCACAAAAAATGAATACTCCCTCGGCTAGCTGGGACCCACCTTGCTGGGAGGCTGACTTGTGGGCCTACTAAGTTGACGGGGACGAAGGGCTTTGTCAACTTAGTCAATATGAACGATTCTAGCTCCAGTGACCATACAATGTCCATCCAACGGCCGTAGTGCTTCTTCAACCTCTGGTCTTCTTGCTCCAGCCGCCCAAAGCAGCGCCGGTCGTGCCGCATGCTCCTTCCTCCCGTGGCCGGCTGTGCTGCCGCAGAGGCCCCACCGTCCCCTACTATTCCCACCGCTGGCCAGGCCCTGCGGCGACGACAGCCTCACACCGCAGCCAAACCAGTGAACCCTCGTAGTCCTCTCCGCGCGGGCTTCCACTGCCGCGTCGTCCCCTTCCTAGGCCTCGCCTCGTCCACCGCCATGGTGCTCTCCGCGCAGCGTGGTCAACGTGGTCAAGGAACGACTTCCATCGGAAGAGTACTGTACGTGGAGAGGCTGACAGCTGGGTCCACGGCCACAGCACTGTTTTTTTGTGATTTGCCAAGTAAGTCGCTTTGTCAGGCCTGTTGGGCTGCTAATCTTTCAAGACGAGGAGAGCTTTCATTCAGCTGGCCGAGAAAATGGCCCATCAATAATGAGAAATGGGCTGTACATTTTTAAAACACATCAAACCGGCAATTAGTTTCAAATATCTTTTTTTTCATTTCAAGATTTTAAATTACATTAATTTTTATGCGTGGAGAATTTGTTGGATTTTATATTGATACATTTATTTTTTAAATCAGTTTGAATGTGAGTCGAAATTTCGGCATTAAAAACAGTTCAGACCGCACCAAAATATGCAAAATTTCGTATAATTTTTTAACCGTTGCCACAATATGGGCTGTAATGCTAACAAAAAGAATATGGGCTCCAAAAAAAACCTTAAGAATTAGCAAATGGGCTGTAAATTATTAGAAATAATGGCAGATGGGATGTATGCTGTTTTCCACAGATTTGAGGCTTTTCTAAAAAAAGGTTGACGCACAAGCACTGACTGTTGGATGTCCATCCAACGGCCGTCGTGCTTCTTCAATCTCTGCTCTTCCTGCTCCAGCCGCGCAAACAAGCGCCGGCGGGACTGCCTGCTCCCTCCTCCTCGCGGTCAGCTGTGCTGCCGCGCAGGCCTCACCGCCCGACCGTACTCCCATCGCTGGCCTTGCCATCCCTCTACTCACCCACACCCGCTGTTATTCTCCGGCGACGGCAGACGAACCAGTAAACCCTCGTACAGTCATACTCCCCTTCGCGTGGGAAACAACTGCTGAGTCTTCCCTGCCTCCGTGTCGTCCCCTTCCTAGGCCTCGCCGTCGTCCACCGCCCTGGTGCTCTCGGCGCGGCGTGGTCAACATGGTGAAGGAACGACTTCCATCGGACGTGGACTGTACGTGGAGAGGCTGACAGCCGGGGCCACGACCGCAGCAAGAAAGTGCCTCCTTATTACGCGGAAAATAATGATTCCTCCACCTGACAGCTGGGACCCACCAGACGGGCCACTATATTTCGCGAAAAAACGTTTCCCCCTGACTGTTGGGACCCACCAGCTACATCTTCGCATGCAAGGAAGTGCGTCCGGGCAAAAAAAAACGATTCGCCCCCTGACTGCTGGGACCCACCAGCTACATCTTTGCAGGCAAGGAAGTGCCTGACAGTTGGGACCCACCTGGTCGAAGCGTACGTAGCGTTGTCATTCTGGTCGCGAACGTGTACGTACATACTGGTCGATGTAGAGGCGCGCACGTGTCGTAGTAGAGGCGCACACGTAGCATGTACACGTACGTACAGCGGCCAGGGTGCAAGAAAGAAAATACGGCCACGTATGTGTACATACGGGCGGGGTCTCGAACGCCTACTCGCGCATACGTATGGCCAGGGCTCGTGTACATTGCTGGGTCGGAACGAAGAAACAGCGTCGTCGTGTTTATGGGGAGGCAACAGAATGTGTCGTGTTCATGGGGAGGCAACGGAACGCGTGGGAGCCAACCGGCTGGGTCGGAACGGAATGCGTGGTCGTGTTCATCTGGAGGGCTTGGACGGAACATGCGATGGAAACGAGGCCTGGCGTACCGCACAATGGAGGAAACAAACCTCCTATGTTCAGAACGGGGTCCTGTTGATCGGGAGGGGTCTGGCGTACCGCAAAACGGAGAAAATGGACCTCCTACGGTCGGAACAGGGGTCCTGTTGATCAGGAGGGGTGTGGCATACCGCAAAACGGACGAAACAGACTTGTGTTGGAGCGCTACGGTCGAAACGGGGGTCCTGTTCATCGAGAGGGGTGTGGCGTACCGTAAAACGGGACTCCACGGGATACTGTTCACCTCCACCGTCGACCCCCTCCAGCCTCCACGAGCTACTGTTCATCCACCGTCGACATCCTCCAGCCTCCACCTGCGACTGTTCATCCACGGGCTCCTGTTCATCCAACCTCCACCGCGCGCTACTCCACCGGCTACTGTTCAACTAGCCCTCTCCACGGGCTCCTGTTCAACCACCCCTCCACGGGCTACTGTTCATCCTACCCTCCACCGTCTACTATTCATCCTGCCCTCCACAGGGTGGTCCTGTTCATCTAGCCCTCCACGGGGTCCTGTTCATCCAGCCCCAACCTACTCGATCGATCGGGGTCCTGTTCATCCAGAGGCAACACCACGGTGTCCTGTTCATCCACCCCCACCGGGAACTGTTCATCCACCCCCCCGCAACGCTCACTGTTCATCCAGAGGCAGCATCGATCGGCTTCAGTTAGCAGCAGTAGTGAAGGAATCGCTCGGCCGGGTTTAGTTTACAGCCATCGATCGATCGCTCGGGTTCAGTAACGCGTAGCCTACAGTGCAATCGCTCGGGTTCAGTTAGAGCCCAACACCTCGCTCGGGTTCAGTTAGAGCCAACGCCTCACACACACGCACGTACGTGTACGAGAGAAACACGCATCGCTCGGCCCCCGAACTCCCACCGTAACCGGGAACTCCCCAAAATTTTCCTCGCCCTCGCTTCTACCATGGTTTTTTCCATCATGGACGGCCCAAAGAATGTCATGCAGCTGCGTCTTCGGCCCGCCCAGGACGAAAAGCCCATTTTCTGTCATGATTTTTTGTCATAGAAGTAGGAGCCCACCACATCTATGATGATACCGGGTTTTGTCACAATTATCGTCATAGAAGTGTCATATGTATGACAGAATTTTTTTTCGTTCGGCCAAAATGTCACGGATGTGTCTTTTTTTGTAGTGTCATTAGCAGACATTCGATATGGCCTCTTGGAGATAGGCCCTGTGCCTGGCGGCAACTCAATCAAAAACTCAATCTCCTGATCTGGCGGCATACCCGGTAACTCATCCAGAAATACATCGGGATAATCCTTCACCACTGGTACTTCTTCCTGGACAACTCACATAAGAGAGTTCACCTGAGTCCTCTTAGGATTAATCCTAGATACATACTTGATCCTCTTCTTCTCTGGGGTGGTGAGAAAAATTGATCTACTAGAACAATCAATGTTTCCCTCACACTTGGACATCCAATCCATCCCTAGGATTACATCCAACCCTTGCGACCCTAGTATAATCATATCTGTGGGAAAAACAAGTCCCCCCTATGTTCAAAGGAAATTGGAAACATCCCTAACTAGCCATAGACTCGGCTCCTGGGGAACTCACTAGAATGGGTGACTTAAGAGCTATGGTAGGCAACTTATGTTTATCCACAAACCCCCTTGATATGAATGAATGTGATGCACTAGTGTAAAAAAGAATGAGTGCTGGAAATGAATTAACCAAGAACTTACCAATCACTGCGTCAGGCTGCTCATAAACCTCTTCCACATTGACATGATTCACATGCCCCTTAGTGAAAGGATTGGGCTTCTTGCCTCCAAAATTCCCATTCCCATTTCCATTTCCATTCTGCTCCTCAGGACACTCATTGGAGTAGTGACCAGTCTTCTTGCACTTGAAGCAGGTGATGTGACTCAGGTCCTTCTTCATCGGCGTGGAAGAGTTGGAATGATGCTGGTTGCCATTTCCTCCATTGCCATTGCCCAGCTTGTGACCATGGTGGTTGTGTCCATTTCCTCCGTGATGAATGTGGCCTCCATGATTATGGTGATTCCCTCAAAACTTGTTAGTGCCTGATCCAGAACTTCCTGAGTATGGGCTATAGCGGGGTTTCTGTTGAACTCCAGAGTTATACTTCCCATGACCGTACTTCCTCTTACAGTTCTCCATCTGCTGGTGCTTGCCTTCAAGAATGGCAGCCTTATCAACCAACTCTTGATAGTCCGCAAATGTTGCCACAGTCAACTGAACTCCCAACTCATCGTTTAGTCCCTCCAGAAACTTCTCCTGCTTGGCTGCATTAGTGGCCACGTCCTCTGGGGCGTAACGGGCCAACTTACTGAACTCATCAACATACTGAGATACCGTGCGCCCCCCTGGCGCAAGCTGCAAAACTCCTTCTTCTTCAGACTCATGGCTCCAGCTGAGACATGAGCAGTGCAGAACGCCCGCTGGAACTGAGCCCAAGTCACATTCTCCATGGGGTATGTGGTGGTGTAGTTCTCCCACCAAGCAACTGCCGGTCCATCTAGCTGGTGGGCAGTAAACTTCATATTCTCCGCATCATTGCATCCTGCCATGGTTAGCTCCCTTCCTATCTTGCGGAGCCAGTCATATGCGATGATCGACTCCGTGCTGCTGGAGAACACGGGTCGGTTCAGCCTCAAAAAACGGGTAAGACTGTCAACTGTGGGTTGTTGTTGTTGTTGTTGTTGTTGTTGTTGTTGTTGTTGTTGTTCTGGTTCTGGTTCTGGTTCTAAATGAGCATCTGCATAAGAGCGTTCTGTTGCTGGATCAATTGCGTAAGCTCCGGCAAAAAGTTGAATCCGGGGTCACGTCTTGGAGGCATCTGATGGGTTTTAGAGTGGATGAGGAGTTAGAATAGAACAAGGCCCAGTGAGTAAAATCACACTACCCATATGCACATGATAGCAATAAACTTTAAATCACTCCAATTCAATTTCAAACAAAGAGGTTCACATGAATAATCAAACCTAAGGTAAGCCATGTCACAAGATTTGACAAGGTCTTACAAATGAAATAAAACTAATCGGATAACGAAATCGAATTTCTAAGCTCTCATGGTGGTATAAAATCTAACTCTCATCAGACGAGGACCAGTCAACCATGTCAACATCGGGCGTCCTTGCATCACTCTCCGTGTCATCATCTCCGAGCTCATCATTTTGGTCCTTCTCCTGGCTGACATAGGCACCATACAAGTGATCCTCCTAGATGTTTTCTCCCTCATCCAACTTCTCCTCGGCCTCCTCGAGCTCAAGCTTCAGGTCGTCGATCTTCTCCTACAATACGTCCAGCTCTCCCTTGTGCTCGATGCGAGCGTCCTGGAGCTCCTCCTCTAGCTCGGCCTTGCGGGTCATGAGGTTCTTGATGATGACCATGTTGTCGGACATCTCAAGCTCCATCATGCGAATGTGCTCCTCCATGTCCTGGATATGGGATGCTATCGTCTCGTCCTCCAGGGTATGCACCACATCTCCATTTGTGTCGCGGCGTCCGTACATCACGAAGGAGGTCCTCTTGAGGTCTTCGCCGTACACCTCTCGAATGCGTTCGAGAGCAATGTGAGCAGCAATACCCCTGCCCAAGCCCCATGTTGCGGTATCCACATGGAACTCAATGGGCTTGGTGCGGTTTCTGAGGATGCGTCTGGGGATATGAGCATCGAGCAGGGTGGCTATGAAGGTTCAAGTGAATGTGGGAAGCCCAATCTTCAGGTGCTTCGTGATCTTCACCAGCTGCCTTCCAAAGGGCATGGTCTCATCGGACTGCTCGAACTCAACAAGGGCGGACGACATCTCCATTTTGAAACAGAGAAGAAATTAGTATTGAAGCAGAGAAGGTACGAGACCAAAGGATATATATGGAAAATAAAAAATATAGTTTTTATCCTATGGCTTTTCTCCATTTCTAGGGGTCGCGTCCTATAGTCAACATGTGCTCTGATACCATCTTGTAGCGACCCGACACGGTAAGAGTCGAAGTCTCTGTGCTTACCGTGCTAGTCCCTGGATCGACTTGCTAGCACACACAGTACTCGATGAAATAACAGAAATAACACACATCTCTTTATTATGTCGATAGTCCAGGAGCAATACATTTATTACAAAATAGGGCATAGAGCCAATAAGCAAATACTGCGGAAGCAAAGAAGTAAATGAGTCCAACTCCACGAGTAAGGTTGAGTGTAGAACATCGACCTATCGCACCTTAACCCTCATCGGATATATCTGCAACGTGATAAGTTGCAGCCATATGGGTCAGTACATTGAATGTACTGGCAAGTCACATCATAAGTGTAATGAACCTACTTATACATGCAATTTGGCTGGTGGAAAGCTCTAAGTTTAGTTATTTGCATAAAGCTATTTTTTCCCTATTAGAAAAGATGTTATTCTACTACTACACATTCGCATAGGATGAGTTAGCAAAACCAACTCCATCCGTTCCCAAGTTTCATTTAAAACCCAACTGTTTAATTAAAGGTGAGGAGATCTCCCGGCATTTCCACTACTAGATGCTCAAGTTGTCCATAATCGGGGACACGGCTAATCGATTAGGTTGACACTCTGCAGAGGTTGCGCACTTCTACCCACAAGACTCGACCACCTCCATGATCGGAAGTTCGAGAAATAGCCTTTCGAAAATGCTCCACCTTAACCCACGGATAGGCCGGTACACCTACATCATTCTACATCCGCTAACCCATTCCAGAAGGGGTCATACTAACTAATCAACTAAGCCAGAGCCCATATTGGCTTGTGACTGCACACGTAAGCTTCTAGCCATGGGAATACGATTGATCTCTTTGAGCCTGAGCGGACGGTCCACTAGTGGTGCACCACCATGGATTTCCCATGCGTGCCCCACTGTACTTCGCCACCATTCCCACAAGTTTCCACCCAGGTAGTTCATTAATTAACTTAGGTCCTATTTACTACATTGTCACTCAAACTTTACAATGATCACTCCCCAATCCACGTCTACTTAGCGTAGCAACATAATGTAAAACGATGGCAACAATGTTATATGGTTCAGACCTACCTCAATGAACTACTGGGTGAAAAGCAAAGTCATGCGGCATCAGTTTCCTACCATGCAGTCCTACCGCAAAGAACTAAGTGCATAATAAAAACATAGGTATTGAAACATGATCAAGATGCAACTTGCCTTGGTACTGCTGGTTGAATTCTAAAGACTGATAACATTCTGCTTCGCACTCCGGGCAATCTATCGCAAAGGAAGATAAACAAACATAAGCAAAATTTACAGAAAACCAAGAAGAACGTGTGAAGCAAGAAGTCTCGGAAAAACCAACTGAACATACAACACACTAAGCTACTACAGAAATATTCTAAGTGCAAAACAACATATATAGGCCTATGGTTCAAAGAGTGATGTGAAATATAGTGCATACTATGCATACTAGCAAAATATTAAAGGGCAAATTCTAGTGTGTGAAAAATTATTGTGACAAAGGTCCACGTGATAGGGTTTTGCTACGGTGACAGCATGCAAAAGGAATCAACTTAATCGGAGCTTCGGTTTGGGAAATATGGCCATTTGAAGTTCGAATTCGAATCTGAATAAATTCAAATTTGAATCTGACAAAAGTTTGCAAAAAGTATATGGAGATTTACATTTTCCCCCTAACTTTGTCCCGACCTCATCTTTACCCCTAAATAAAAACAGTGCTCAACTTTACCCCTCTTCCGTTAAGTGCGCTTATAGAAATACCCTTCCGTACATTTTCCGTCCAGTCAAAGGCCTTTGACTGTTAAGTGTGCGTGTAGAAAAATATAACGGTCAAAGGCCTTTGACTGGACAGAAAATGTACGGAAGGGCATTTCTATAAGCGCACCTAACGGAAGAGGGGCAAAGTAGAGCACTGTTTTTATTTAGGGGTAAAGATGAGGTCGGGAAAAAGTTAGGGGGAAAATGGAATTGGCCCAAAAGTATACCACTGGATAGATCTAAACAATACGAAGAATTTGCAGCTGGTTTCCTCGAGTTTGGATCTACGGTTAAAAAGTTATGGCTAATCTAAGTTCAGGGACTAATCGGCTAAATACAGGGACTAAATAGTGAAGAAAAGTTATCACAAACAGGTCCCTGATGCGTGGCAGACTCCTACTGGCCAAAAGGTGTTCGCTGCGGAGGCTATACGGCGAATGGCCGCTAAATAAGAAAAACAGCGGCGGTGGCTAACTAAATAAAAACCGACGCTCGGTTTAAAAAACCGCACGGTCTAAAGGAAACCGACTGGTAGTTTTTAAAATAAAAACCGCGGTTAACAACGTATGGGTTCAAATAAAAAAACAAACTAATCTAATCTGGGCCGTCGATGATCGATCTAACGGAAAAAAGGAGGTCCGGCGGCTTACAACGGCAGGCGACGTCGGCGACGAGCAGAGGACGGCGGCGCGGCGTTGGTCGATGGCGGGGCAGCGGCTAGGGCGATCCTCGGCATCGGGGAAGAAGACGGGGAGGTGCGGCGCGGCTTGGGCGTCCGGATGGTGGCGTCGGGGCTCCTCAGGGGCGTCGGGGTCGGCGAGGCGAAGGCGGCGGCGCTCCGTGGGCTCCGGCGAGGTCGGACGTCGTCGGGGCGTCGTCTCCGGTGGGACCTAGGTGAGGAAAAGATGTCAACAAGATGCGCGAGTTCACGGTGGCCAGATTGACGAAGGAACAAGGCTCGGGGTGGTTTACTGGCAGCGGAATGCTCTGGCGAGGTCCGTTCGGCCGGCGAGATCCAGGCGGCGACGGCGGGCGGTATGGGCGGCATGGGAAGAAGCGGGACGGCGAGATCGATAGAGGGGAGCCCCGGGCATTTATAGGCGAGGGGAGGGCGTGCGGGTGCCGCGGATAAGCGTTATCCGCGAGGGCCTCGCCCGGCGGTTGCGGGAGCGCAGCGGCGAGCTCATCCGAGCAGGGCAAGCGGGAGGTTGGGGGAGATGAGGTGGAGCGGGGCCCATCAGGCAGTGGCGGCGGCGGTAGCGAGCGAGATGGGGGGGGCTGCGGGTGGTCGAGCGCTACGGGAGGTTTCGGGCACGCGGGCGGCCTTGGGCCGAAATGGCCAACTGGGCCGGTCGGGCGCTCCTGGGCCGAACCCAGTTTCGGTCCAGGCTGCGTGCGTGCGTGTGTGTGTGTGTTTTTTTAACAGGAGACTAAAGTGGCCCATAACTAATTCAAGTGAATTAATAAAAACACCACAATAATGGCTAAAATAACAATACAATATTTAGAGCCTGATGAACATTAACTTAAGCACGGAACATTTTGAAAATATTTTTCCTAATGCAATTAAGGCACTTTGCAAATAAAATAAATACCAATAAACTCCAAAACTTCAAATAATATTCAAAAATAAAATCGTCCCACTCTTTTATATTTTGAGGAAGTCATCTTATCCCCTCTAATTTGTTTTTCTCGAGTGGAAAAATATTATTTGAATATTTCAAAAACTCCAAAATGCAAAGAAATATGATATGCATTGAATGATTCTATTAACATCCAAATTTAATAAAATTGGGATGTTACAAGATCAGAAAGCAAAACTCACAACTAGATCATACTAAAACTTTATTCTACTAGATCAAGATATTATCAAAAGAACCGAGTTAAGAAAAACGGTAAAGATAAAAGTGGTGGTGATACGATACCAGGGCACTCCCCCAAGCTTGGAAGTTGCCAAGGGGAGTGCCCATACCCGATGCTTAGTTCTTCTTTGTTGGTGAATAAGGTGTTGGTGTTGATGGATTTGTTGATGGTGTGTGCTTCTTCCTTAATTTGTGCTTGAGGATAAAAAAAATTCTCCCTTAGGTCCTCGATCTCCCGCTCAAGACTTAATACCTTTTTGCATAGTTCTTGTTTGTTCTCCTACAAGAGACAAAAAGGGATGAACTCGATCTTAGGTTTCTTTGCTATATCGGGGAGGCTTGACTTTTTGAACTCCACATGCATGTCCCCATGTTGAGGTAATGGGACTTCATGTGAGCTCGTCTCCTCCTTCCCCTGGGCTCATAGTCTTCTTCTTCCTCCGTGGTCCAACCACAATGCTCCAAGTCCCCGTTGACTTTATGATCTGCAAGGAAATCAGCCACATGGCTTTCTCCCTCTGAATCTTGGGATGACATATTGCTCTAATATGCAGCAGAAACAGCTCGAAACAAAGACAGAGGATTTTTGCGTGATACGGTGGTTGAGGGAGTCCTGGATTAGGGGGTCTCATGACAACCGGATTATATCCTTAGGCCGGACTGTTGGACTATGAAGATACAAGATTAAAGACTTCGTCTCGTGTCCGGATGGGACTCTACTTGGCGTGGAAGGCAAGCTAGGCAATACGGATATGTATGTCTCCTCCTTTGTAACCGACCTTGTGTAACCCTAGCCCTCTCCGGTGTCTATATAAACCGGAGGGTTTTACTCCGTAGGACAACAGACAATCATACCATAGGCTAGCTTCTAGGGTTTAGCCTCTCCGATCTCGTGGTAGATCTACTCTTGTACTACCCATATCATCAATATTAATCAAGCAGGAAGTAGGGTTGTACCTCCATCAAGAGGGCCCGAACCTGGGTCAAACATTGTGTCCCCTGCCTCCGGTTACCATCCGCCTTAGACGCACAATTCGAGACCCCCTACCCGAGATCCGCCGGTTTTGACACCGACATTGGTGCTTTCATTGAGAGTTCGTCTGTGTCGTCGCCGTTAGGCTTGATGGCTCCTACTATCATCGATGGCGATGCAGTACAGGGTGAGGCTTTTCTCCCCGGACAGATCTTCGTGTTCGGCGGCTTTGCACTGCGGGCCAATTTGCTTGGCCATCTGGAGCAGATTGAAAGTTACGCCCCTTGCCACCAGGTCAGGTTTGGAAGCTTAAACTACACGGCCGATATCCATGGAGACTTGATCTTCGACGGATTCGAGCCTCTGCCTTGTGCGTCACGCGGTCACGATGAGTACGATTTAGCTCTACCATCGGATAATGTTCAAGAGATCGCACAGGCAGCCGCTCCGACCCTCAATTCGGAGCCAGGTGCGCCTTCCGCGGACGGGTGGATGGACCCCGCCACGGAGGCCTTACCCTCAGTGGTGATCGAGCCAAACATCGACCTTACCTTGCACGAGAGCCGTGCTGTTAAACTGCTTGATCCTTCTCCGGCCACGGACTCCGAACCGCCTGCGCCCATTCCTGTCAAACCCGATTGGGCGCCGATCATGGAGTTTACCTCCGCGGATATTTTTCAGCACTCGCCCTTTGGCGACATACTGAACTCATTAAGGTCTCTCTCCTTGTCAGGAGGATCCTGGCCGAACTATGTCTGGCAGGACTGGGATGCGGATGACGAAGAAATTCGAGGCCCACCCACCACCCACTTAGTAGCCACTGCCGATGACTTAACCGACATGCTCGACTTCGACTCCAAAGACATCAACGGTATGGACGACGATGCGGGAGGCGAAGAGGAACCACCGCCCACAGGGCACTGGACAGCCACCTCATCATACGATATATACATGGTGGATACACCCAAAGAAGGCAATGGCGACGAGATAGCGGAGGATGACCCCTCCAAGAAGCAACCCAAGCACCGACGTCAGCGGTGCCGCTCTAAGTCCCACCTAAGCAAAAGTGGTGATACCAGCACAGGAGATAATAATACTCCAGATAGTGCCGAAGACAACAACAATCCCCTCCAGCAAGATTTAGAGCAAGAGGATGGAGGAGCCAGCCCTCCTGAGAGAGCGGCGGATGGAGAAGAGGAGGATGATAATTACATGCCCCCCTCCGAAGACGAGGCAAGCCTCGGCGATGACGAATTCGCTGTGCCAGAGGATCCCATCGAACAAGAGCGCTTCAAATGCCGGCTTATAGCCACGGCAAATAGCCTTAAGAAAAAGCAGCAGCAGCTTCAAGCTGATCAGGATCTGCTAGCTGACAGATGGACTAAAGTCCTCGCGGCTGAGGAATATAAACTCGAGCGCCCCTCCAAGAGTTACCCAAAGTGCAGGTTGCTACCCGACTGGAGGAAGAAGCGTATGATACGGCTGATCGGCCACCTCGTGGCCGCGATAAAGAGGCATTCCAGCCAAAACTCAGCCTCCACCCCGACGCCATTCAAATAAAAAGGCATGGGGAGATACGCCAGACCTGCGAGACATATTGGAGGACAAAGCAAAGCATGCAAGATCGATCTACGGATCACGAGGGCGCGCCACTCTGTGAGACGATAAACGTCACACCGGATACAGTAAAAGCAAATCCGGTCGGGCCGAACACAGCGGGCAAGACCCATTTGAGCTGCGTCGCGATATAGCCTAATACAGAGGCGCCGCACACCCCTTATGCTTCACAGACGAAGTAATGGATCATCAAATCCCAGAAGGTTTTAAACCTGTAAATATTGAATCATACGACGGCACAACAGATCCCACAGTATGGATCGAGGATTTCCTCCTCCACATCCACATGGCCCGCGGTGATGACTTACACGCCATCAAATACCTCCCACTAAAGCTCAAGGGACTAGCGCAGCATTGGCTTAACAGCTTGCCAGCCGAGTCCATCAGCTATTGGGAAGATCTGGAAGCCGCATTCCTCGACAACTTTCAGGGCACTTATGTGCGGCCACCAGATGCCGATGACTTGAGACACATAATTCAGCAGCCAGAAGAATCGGCCAGGCAATTCTGGACTCGGTTCCTAACAAATAAAAATCAAATTGTCGACTGCCCGGATGCAGAGGCCCTAGCGGCTTTCAAACACAACATCCACGATGAATGGCTAGCCCGGCACCTTGGTCAGGAAAAGCCAAAATCTATGGCAGCCCTCACGACACTCATGACCCGCTTTTGTGCGGGAGAAGACAGTTGGCTGGCTCGCAGTAATAACATATCAAAGAACCATGGTACTTCGGATACCAAGGACGGCAATAGAAGGCCACGTCGCAACAAACATAAGCGCCGCATTAACAGCAATAATACCGAGGATACGGCAGTCAATGCCGGATTCAAAGGCTCTAAACCCGGTCAGCGGAAAAAGCCATTCAAACAAAGTACACCGGGTCCATCCAGCTTGGACCGTATACTCGATCGCTCGTGTCAAATACATGGCACCCGAGAAAAGCCAGCCAATCACACCAACAGGGATTGTTGGGTGTTCAAGCAGGCCGACAAGTTAATTGCCGAAAACAAGGACAAGGGGCCACATAGCGATTACGAGGAGGAGCCCCAGCAACCACACACGGGAGGACAGAAGAGGTTTCCCCCACAAGTGCGGACGGTGAACATGATATACGCAACCCACATACCCAAGAGGGAGCGGAAGCGTGCGCTCAGGGACGTATATGCGCTGGAGCCAGTCGCCCCAAAGTTCAACCCATGGTCCTCCTATCCGATCACTTTCGATCGCAGGGACCATCCCACTAGTATCCGTCATGGAGGATTCGCCGCACTAGTTTTGGACCCAATCATTGACGGATTTCACCTCACTCGAGTCCTTATGGATGGCGGTAGCAGCCTGAACCTGCTTTATCAGGACACAGTGCGCAAAATGGGTATAGACCCCTCAAGGATCAAACCCACAAAAACGACCTTTAAGGGCGTCATTCCAGGCGTAGAGGCCCATTGCACAGGCTCAATTACACTAGAAGTGGTCTTCGGATCCCCGGATAACTTCCGAAGCGAAGAGTTAATCTTCGATATAGTCCCGTTCCAGAGTGGTTATCATGCACTACTCGGGCGAACCGCATTTGCGAGATTCAATGCAGTACCACATTATGCATACCTCAAGCTCAAGATGCCAGGACCTCGCGGGGTTATTACAGTCAATGGAAACACAGAGCGCTCTCTCCGAACAGAGGAGCACACTGCGGCCCTCGCAGCAGAAGCGCAAAACAGCCTCTCAAGGCAATCTACCAGTTCGGCGTTTCAAGGCCCGAACACCTTGAAGCGCGCTCGGAGCAATCGGCAAATAGACCGCCTGGCGCGATCTGAGCTCATGTAGCAATGCGGCCCCCACCCCAGTCCCAGCCAAACGGTGAAGCTCGTGCCACGCGTACATAATTACGCATTAAAAATACCATGGGCATAGGTGGGGACGGGGGCACACTGCGGCACGCCCCAAGACGCGGCTTAAACCACACTAGGGGCTTCCCGTTTGGTTATTTTTCTCTTTTTCAGGACCTTAATCTCTGGAAACCCTGTTTGGCAGCACTATTGCCAAACACACGATGCAGCAACCAAGGAGGCAGACAGCTACGTCACACCACGGAATTCCCAGGTGGATTACAATAACGAGCGAAATATTTGATTTAATACTATTCCTCAGCTTGCCCTTGGAAGGGACATAGTCCCACTCTCTGCTTATCGCACTATTTGTATAATTCTGCTCTAACGCACCTTTTTGAATAAACAATGCATAACATCACGGTTATTATTGCATTCTTGTTATATATATATATGTGTGTCTTCATTAACGACGCCTTGCAACCGTACAGTTTGGTATGGCCAATACACCAGGGGCTTACGTACCCCACAATATGGTGTGAAAAGTCCGAACACTTTCACAAGTGCGGTACCCCAAACTTATAGCATTATATGCATCAGCTCCGAATCATGTCTTTGGTCAAATGTTGGGTTTGCCCGGCTCCTATGTTTTGGTACCTTACGTTCCGCTCTATCGGCTAAGGTAGCGCTAGGAGAACTACTGCGATTGTGCCCCAATTCTGCCGGGCTTAGCACCTCAGTAGAGAAAGCTAAAACTGACTGTCATGATAAGGCGAGAGACTGGTCGCTGTTCGGCGAGGTTTTCGAGTCCCTAAAGACTTATGCCGCTTCGGGCGAGGGGCCGACCCTGTCGGCTTAAAGGCGTGTATCGCGCCCCGAATTCGGCCTTCCGAATAGCAGGGGCTTCGCCGAAATTTAAAATTATAGAATTCTATGGCTAAGTGAGAGTGATAAAGCATTATTAGTCCGGTTGCCTTGTTCGTTGTGCTAAGCACCTCCCTCGAAGGACCCAAATATGGGAACAAGAGTGCTCAGGTTTATCCCGAACACCCCAGCACTCGTGGCATGGGGGCAGAAGCCGAGGACTAGCCATCTCTCAGATTGGATAAACGGCCAAACGGAAGGTAATATTTTAAATTCACACAAGCATTGCATAGCGCATATGAAACAAGTTTTCATCATACACGAGTAAGTTTAATCAAATATTACATCCTTGGAACATTCATCCGCTACAAGACGGGCACCCTTCATGACACCCTTATAATAAATTTCGGGGGTGCGATGCTCTTTGCCCTGCGGCGGCCCTTCCTTGATCAGCTTCACGGCGTCTAGCTTGGCCCACTGCACCTTCACTTGGGCGAAAGCCCGGCGTGCACCTTCGATGCAGACGGACCACTTGACGACCTCCAGCCGTGGGCAGGCATCCACAAGCTACCTCACCAGGCCGAAGTAGCTATTCGGAAGGACGTCGCCAGGACACAGCTGGACTATAAGGCCCTTCATGGCCTATTCGGCCGCCTTGTGCAGCTCGACCAGCTGCTTTAGCTGGACGCTCAGAGGCATCGGGTGTTCGGTCCTAGTATACTAAGACCAGAATAGCTTCTCCATTGAGCTTCCCTCCTCGGCCTGGTAAAACTGTGCGGCATCCGACACGCTGCGGGGCAAATCTGTGAATGCTCCTGGAGAGCTCTGAATTCGGGTAAGTAATCAGTAATTTACTTTTACATGCTTGGTCTGCATATAGAATGCCTTACCCGTCGCTATCTTCTTCATTGCGTCGATCTCCTAGAGGGACTTTTGGGCTTCGGCCTTGGCACTTTTCGCGCTTTGGAGGGCCACGGCAAGCTCAGACTCTCGCGTCTTCGAGTCAAGCTCCAACGCCTCGTGCTTCGTCACGAGAGCCTGGAGCTCTTGCTGCACCTCGCCCACCCGAGCCTCTTGCTTTTCTCGCTCGGTGCGCTCCTTGGCCGCTTTATCTTCGGCCTTGGTTAGCGCTTGCTTCAGGGTCGCCAGCTCAGTCGTGGCCCCTGGCAGATATACAATGATCCTGTCATTTTGCAATCGCGTCTTTTTATATATATATATATACATATCTATAGACAGGGTATTACTTACCCTTGTTCTCCTCGAGCTGCCTCTTGGCAAGGCCGAGCTCTTTGTTGGACCCGAGGTCCTGCTTCAGTACGACAACCTCCGCAGTTAGTGCGGCGGATGCCAGCAGCGAGGCCTGCATATGCATATTGACATACTTATATTAAACTCCTGCGATATTATTTGATCCTCTGTTCGGCTTTTCTTTGTGAACACCTAACAAAGCATCAGGGGCTACTGTCTATGCGGTAATATTTTTCCTATATTTTAAAACACTTACCTCAAAGCCTGTTAGAAGGCTGGCACATGCTTCAGCCAATCCGCTCTTGGTGGACTGAACCTTCTGGACCACCGCTCTCATAATAGTACGGTGCTCCTCGTCGATGGAAGCGCTGTGAAGCGCTTCCAGCAGATTGTCCGGTGCCTCTGGATGGACAGAGGTCATCGGCACAGGCGTCTTGCCCCTCTTGGAAGGAGGCCGCCTGCCCGAGCCCGGAACCACTAGAGGTTCCGGCGCGGTGTTCGGCTGAGGGCCGAACTCGGAGCTCTCAGGGGCCTTGTCCCCTCGGCTCCCGGAGTCCGGGAGGCCGCCTTGAGGTGCCTCCGGGACTGTCTCCCCTCGACCTGGTGCCTCATGAGATAGCACCTCGGCGTCGTCCGCAGGATGAGGGGAGGTGGCAGTTGGGACTGGATCGCTATCCATGTCCGACTAGCCCAGGGAGCCGTCTGATGATACATCGATACTGGCTCGTGGCGGCCTGCATAATCATGTTCTGCGTTAGGGAAAGCAGTGCGACAAAGTAATGCTACGAGTTACTCTGGTATCCGAATACTTACGATCTTCCCAGGGGCTTGGCCCTGGGTAACCACTCATCTTCGTCTTCATCGACGGCGGTGGAGCTGTCCGGAAGGAGAGTCCTTCCCTTCTTGGACCCTTCGGCCCCCCAGTTGGGACGGCCTTCCTTTTCTTGTCTCCCCCGCCTGGAGGGGTAGCATCTTCTTCTTCCTCCTCGTCTTCGGGGGAGGAGTGTGCCGCAGAGTTATCGGACGATGAGTCCGATAACACCTGGCGCCGGGAACTCTTTCGGGTTCCCTTGGCCTTCTTGGTCTTCTCCGGCACCTTGTAAGGAGCCGGAGTCAGCATCTCCGTCAGGAGAGCGCCCGCAGTGTCTTCGGGCAAAGGGGCCAGACAGTTAATCTGCCCCGACGTCTCCACCCAGTCCTGTCAAAGGCATGGAGATTAGACCCCGCACATGATTAAGCTAGGGGAAATAAATGTCTGACGGGACGTATTGAACTCACCGAACGCGCTAGGCGCTTTGCGCTTAGTCCACAGTCCTCGGCGAGAGAAGGAGGGACCTCGGCGCCCTTGAACAGCACCTTCCAGACGTTCTTGTGCGTCATATCAAAGAGCTCGCTCAGAGTCTGGTGCCGGGCCGGGTCGAACTCCCACAAGTTAAAATCCCGTTGTTGACACGGGAGGATCCGGCGGATGAGCATAACCTGGACTATGTTGACAAGCTTGAGCTTCTTGCTTGCCATACTCCGGATACATTTCTCGAGTCCATCCAGCTCCACCGGTGAACCCCATGCCAAGCCCTTCTCTTTCTAGGAAGTGAGCCGTGTAAGGAATCCAGATTGAAACTCGGGGCTGCCGCCCATTTGGTGTCGCGCGACTCGGTGATGTAGAACCACGCCGATTGCCATCCCTTTATTGTCTCCACGAAGGAGCCTTCAAGCCATACAACGTTGGGCTTCTTGCCCACCATGGCTCCGCCGCATTCTGCTTGTTGTCCTCATACCACCTTCGGCTTGATATTGAAGGTCTTTAACCACAGGCCGAAGTGGGGCCGGATGCGGAGGAAAGCCTCACACACGACGATGAATGCCGAAATGTTGACGATGAAGTTCGGGGCCAGATCATGAAAGTCCAGCCCGTAGTAGCACATGAGACCATGGACGAATGGATGGAGGGGAAACCCCAGTCCGCGGAGGAAGTGGTTAAGGAAAATTACCCTCTCGTGAGGTTCCGGGGTAGGGACGATCTGCCCCACAGTGGGCAGCTGATGCGCGATATTCGCGGCTAAGTATCCGGCTCCGCGTAGCTTCTTGATGTCTCCCTCCGTGACGGAGGAGACCATCCACCCGCCTCCCGCTCTGGACATGGTTGGAGAAGGTTGAGGTGGGAAGTGCGGACTTGGGCGCTAGAGCTCGAGTGTGCGAAAATGGATGAGCAAAGGAGGAAGAAGGCGTGGATGAAAAGGTAAATCCTTATCCCTTTATATGGGCGGATGAAACTAAGCGTCCACACTAGCCTTTTAATACTCGCTTATCCCCCAAGCGCCGTAATCGATGGCGCGGTTGGGTTACCCATGCCCGTATTGATGAGAATCCCGTGATAGGGGGACACGATCTCTGCTTTGACAAGACGTGTCAAAAAACTGCCTCGCCTTATGTGCGGGGCTAGTTAAAGGAAACGGTTCGAATAATCACCGGGCCATGACATAATGTCGTGTTGCCAAAACAAGTCAGCAAATTAGATTTGTGAAAATATTATTCTCTCTATGGTGGTATGTGGAACTTATTTTGCAGGGTCGGACACTATCCTTGTATTCAAATTCTTCTGTGATGTATTCGGAGAAGGAACCCGCCTTGCAATGCCGAAGACAATACTGCGCGCCGGACTCATCGTCATTGAAGCCTGGTTCAGGGGCTACTGAGGGAGTCCTGGATTAGGGGGTCTCCGGACAGCCGGATTATATCCTTTGGCTGGACTGTTGGACTATGAAGATACAAGATTAAAGACTTCGTCTCGTGTCCGGATGGGACTCTACTTGGCGTGGAAGGCAAGCTAGGCAATACGGATATGTATATCTCCTCCTTTGTAACCGACCTTGTGTAACCCTAACCCTCTCCGGTGTCTATATAAACCGGAGTGTTTAGTCTGTGGGACAACAGACAATCATACCATAGGCTAGCTTCTAGGGTTTAGCCTCTCCGATCTCGTGGTAGGTCTTACCTTGTACTACCCATATCATCAATATTAATCAAGCAGGACGTAGGGTTTTACCTCCATCAAGAGGGACCGAACCTGGCTAAAACATTGTGTCCCCTGCCTCCTGTTACCATCTGCCTTAGGCGCACAGTTCGGGACCCCCTACCCGAGATCCGCCGGTTTTGACACCGACAGTGGTCAAAACCTTCGGGAGATTAAATAACGAATTTTTACCGACCAAAAGAAGTATTGTGCAAGAAAACAGAGTCCGGAGAGCGCACGAGGTGCCCACGAGGCAGGGGGCACGCCCAGGGGGGTAGGGCGCGCCCTCCACCCTCATGGAAGCCTCATGTCCTTTCTGATCTGCTTCTTATTTTCCTATTTTCTTAAATATTCCAAAACGGAGAAAATTTTCCATTATAACTATTTTGGACTCGGTTTACTTACCATACCACATACCTATTCCTTATCACATGCAAATATAACTGTTAAGAATTCCTTTTCAGTAGTAGCATAATTTCTCTGGGCATTGTCTAGAGTTTTACTAGCATATTGAATAACATTTAATTTTTTATCAACTCTTTGTCCTAGAACAGCACCTACAGCATAATCACTAGCATCACACATGATTTCAAAGGGTAAATTCCAATCAGGTGGCTGAACAATAGGTGGAGAAATCAAGGCTTTCTTAAGTATTTCAAATGCTTCTACACAATCATCATCCAAGACAAAAGGAATATCTTTTTGTAATAGGTTAGTCAGAGGCCGGGAAAATTTTGAGAAGTCCTTAATGAACCTCCTATAAAAACCGGCATGACCAAGGAAACTTCTTATACGTTTGATGTCCTTGGGACACGGCATCTTTTCAATAGCATCAACTTTAGCTTTGTCAACTTCAATACCTCTTTCAAAAAATTTATGCCCCAAGACAATACCTTCATTAACCATAAAGTGGCACTTCACCCAATTCAAGACAAGGTTAGTTTCTTCACATCTCTGCAAAACTTGGTCAAGGTTGCTCAAGCAATCATCAAAAGAGGATCCATAAACAGAGAAATCATCCATGAAAACTTCACAAATCTTTTCACAAAAGTCAGAGAATATAGCAATCATGCATCTTTGAAAGGTAGCACGTGCATTACATAAACCAAAAGGCATACATCTATAAGCAAAGGTACCGAAAGGGCAAGTAAAAGTAGTCTTTTCTTGATCATCAGCTGACATGGGTATTTGAGAGAAACCGGAGTAACCATCTAGAAAGCAAAAATGTGTATGTTTGGATAATTTTTCTAGCATTTGATCAATGAAAGGCAAAGGGTAATGATCTTTTTTAGTAGCTTTATTTAATTTGCGAAAATCAATCACCATCCTATAACCTCTAATAATTCTTTGCGGATTCAATTCATCTTTATCATTAGGAATGACAGTAATACCTCCCTTATTAGGGACACAGTGGACAGGGCTTACCCACTGACTATCAGCAACGGGGGAAATTATAGCTGCTTCAAGGAGCTTTAATATTTCCTTTCTTACCACTTCTTTCATCTTAGGATTTAGCCGTCGTTGGTGTTCAATAACTGGTTTGTCGTCTTTCTCCAAATTTATTTTGTGTTGACATAGAGTGGGAGTAATGCCCTTAAGATCATCAAGAGTATATCCAATAGCAACACGGTGCTTCTTGCAGACTAAGGCATAGCCTAGTGGTGGGAAGGGGTTGATGCCTTCCCACCCACCCAGGTTCAAGCCATGGTACTTGCAATTTGGGTTTGTTGCACCAATTATACTATAGGGGGTTCCCTTACAGTCTTTTTGTCAAAAAAAGCACGGTGCTTCTTCAGAGTTTTCAATAATTTATCTTCTTCATGCTCTGAAAGGTTAGCACTAATAATAACAGGATATATCTTCTTTTCACCAAGATAAGCATATTTAAGAGTATCAGGCAACGGTTTAAGCTCTAACACGGGATCACCCTTGGGTGGAGGAGGATCCCCTAGGATTTCAACAGGCAAGTTGTGTTTCAGAATAGGTCCCTGTTTAAAGAATACTTCATCTATTTCCCTTCTTTCATTCATATATGTATCATTTTCATGGTCTAGCAAATATTGTTCTAAAGGATCACTAGGAGGCACGACAATAGAAGCAAGACCAATAATTTCATCTTTACTAGGCAATTCCTCATCACGGGGTTGTCTACTAAATTTAGAAAAATTAAACTCATGAGACATATCACCCAAACCAATAGTAACAACATCCTTTTCGCAGTCTATCATAGCATTAATAGTGTTCAAGAAGGGTCTACCAAATATAATGGGACAAAAGCTATCTTGTGGGAAACCAAGAACAAGAAAATTAGCAAGATATTTAAACTTCCCACACAAGACTTCAACATCTCTAACAATCCCAACTGGTGAAATAGTATCTCTATTGGCAAGTTTCATGGTAACATCGATATCTTCTTTCCCAGCAGGAGCAATATCATGCATAATGTCTTTGTATAAGGTATTAGGTATTACACTTGCACTAGCACCCATATCACATAAGCCATGATAACAATGATCTCCTATTTTAACGGAAATCACAGGCATGCCTACAACAGGTCTATGTTTATTTTTAGCATCAGGTCTAGCAATTCTAGCAGCTTCATTGCATAAGAAAATAACATGCCCATAATTATTATCGGCCAAGAGATCTTTAACCATAGTAATTTTAGGTTCAACTTTAACTTGCTCAGGGGGGTTGTGTGTCCTAATATTACTTTTGTTGACTACAGTAGAAGATTTAGCATGATCCTTTATTCTAACAGGGAAAGGTGGTTTCTCAATACAAGCAGTAGGAACAACATGATCATTATAAGTTATAGTCTTTTCTTCAACTTTAATAGGTGCAACTACTTTTACTTCAATGGGAGGATTATATATAAACCACTTCTCCTTAGGGAGATCAACATGAGTAGAAAGGGATTCACAGAAAGAAGCTACTATCTCAGAGTCAAGTCCATATTTAGTACTAAATTCACGGAAAGCATCGGTATCCATAAAAGATTTAACAGAATCAAACTTAGGTGTTATACCTGACTCCTTACCTTCGTTGAGGTCCCAATCTTCAGGTTTGCGTTTAATTATTTCCAATAAATCCCATTTGAATTCAATAGTCTTCAGCATAAAAGATCCAGTACAAGAAGTATCGAGCATGGAGCGATTACTGAGAGAAAGCTGAGCATAAAAAGTTTGAATAATCATTTCTCTTGAGAGCTCATGATTGGGGCATGAATATAACATTGACTTAAGCCTCCCCAAGCTTGAGCGATGCTTTCTCCTTCGCGAGGCCAAAAATTATATATATATAATTACGATCACGATGAACCAGATGCATAGGATAAAACTTCTGATGAAATTCCAATTTCAATCGTTGGTAGTTCCATGATCCAATATCATCACATAGCCTAAACCATGTCAATGCCTCTCCCTTCAAAGATAAAGGGAAGACCTTCTTCTTTATAACATCATCGGGCATACCTGCAAGCTTAAATAATCCACAAACTTCATCCACATAGATTAAGTGTAAATCGGGATGCAATGTTCCATCTCCTGCAAAAGGATTAGCTAGCAGTTTCTCTATCATACCCGAAGGAATTTCAAAGTAAATATTTTCAGTAGGTTGAGGAGCAACTCTTTGCTCCACTGGTCGGGGTCAAGATGAAGGAAATATGCCCTAGAGGCAATAATAAAGTTATTATTTATTTCCTTATATCATGATAAATGTTTATTATTCATGCTAGAATTGTATTAACCGGAAACATGATACATGTGTGAATACCTAGACAAACAGAGTGTCACTACTATGCCTCTACTTGACTAGCTTGTTGATCAAAGATGGTTATGTTTCCTAGCCATAGACAAAGAGTTGTCATTTGATTAACGGGATCACATCATTAGGAGAATGATGTGATTGACTTGACCCATTCCGTTAGCTTAGCACTTGATCGTTTAGTTTGTTGCTATTGCTTTCTTCATGACTTATACATGTTCCTATGACTATGAGATTATGCAACTCACTTTACCGGAGGAACACTTTGTGTGCTACCAAACGTCACAACGTAACCGGGTGATTATAAAGGTGCTCTACAGGTGTCTCCGAAGGTACTTGTTGGGTTGGCATATTTCGAGATTAGGATTTGTCACTCTGATTGTCGGAGAGGTATCTCTGGGCCCACTCGGTAATACACATCCCTTAAGCCTTGCAAGCATTGCAACTAATGAGTTAGTTGCGGGATGATGTGTTACGGAACGAGTAAACAGACTTGCCATTAACGAGATTGAACTAGGTATTGAGATATCGACGATCGAATCTCGGGCAAGTAACATACCGATGACAAAGGGAACAACGTATGTTGTTATGCGGTTTGACCGATAAAGATCTTCGTAGAATATGTAGGAGCCAATATGAGCATCCAGGTTCCGCTATTGGTTATTGACTGGAGACGTGTCTCGGTCATGTCTACATAGTTCTCGAACCCATAGGGCCCGCACGCTTAAAATTCGATGACGGTTATATTACGAGTTTACGGTTTTTGATGTACGGAAGGTAGTTCGGAGTCCTGGATGTGATCATGGACATGCCGAGGAGTCTCGAAATGTTTGAGACGTAAAGGTCGATATATTGGACAACTATATTCGGATACTGGGATGGTTCCGGGCGAGATCGGGATAATACCAGAGCACCGGGAGGTTATCGGAACCCCCCGGGAGGTATATGGGCCTTAATGGGCTTTAGTGGAATGGAGGGGAAAGGAACAAGGGAGGAGGCGCCCCCCAAGCCCAATCCGAATTGGGAGGGGGGCCGGCCCCCCTTTCCTTCCTCTGTCGTGCTGACAAAACTCTCCCTCAAAGCTCGGCTGGATTGGAGTTCGAGGGACGTCATCGAGTTGAACGTGTGAAGAACTTGGAGGTGCCGTGCGTTCGGTACTTGATCGGTCAGATTGTGAAGACGTTCGACTACATCAACCGCGTTGTGCTAACGCTTCCGCTTTCGGTCTACGAGGGTACGTGGACACACTCTCCCCTCTCATTGCTATGCATCACCATGATCTTGCGTGTGCGTAGGATTTTTTTTGAAATTACTACGTTCCCCAACAGTGGTATCAGAGCTAGGTTTTATGCATTGATGTTATATGCACGAGTAGAACACAAGTGAGTTGTGGGCGATACAACTCATATTGCTTACCAGCATGTCATACTTTGGTTCGACGGTATTGTTGGATGAAGCGGCCCGGATCGACATTACGCGTACGCTTACGCGATACTGGTTCTACCGACGTGCTTTGCACACAGGTGGCTGGCGGGTGTCAGTTTCTGCAACTTTAGTTGAACTGAGTGTGGCTACTCCCGGTCCTTGAGAAGGTTAAAACATCACTAACTTGACGAACTATCGTTGTGGTTTTGATGCATAGGTAAGAATGGTTCTTGCTCAGCCCGTAGCAGCCACGTAAAACTTGCAACAACAAAGTAGAGGACGTCTAACCTATTTTTGCAGGGCATGTTGTGATGTGATAAGGTCAAGACATGATGCTATATTTTATTGTACGAGATGATCATGTTTTGTAACCGAGTTATCGGCAACTGGCAGGAGCCATATGGTTGTCGCTTTATTGTATGCAATGCAATCGCCCTGCAATTGCTTTACTTTATCACTAAGCATAGCGATAGTCATAGAAGCAATAGTTGGCAAGACGACAACAATGCTGCGATGGAGATCAAGGTGTCGCGCCGGTGACGATGGTGATCATAACGGTGCTTCGGAGATGGAGATCACAAGCACAAGATGATGATGGCCATATCATATCACTTATATTGATTGCATGTGATGTTTATCTTTTATGCATCTTATTTTGCTTTGATTGACGGTAGCATTATAAGATGATCTCTCACTAAATTTCGAGTAAAAGTGTTCTCCCTGAGTATGCAGCGTTGCCAAAGTTCGTCGTGCCTAGACACCATGTGATGATCGTGTGTGATAAGCTCTACGTCCATCTACAACGGGTGCAAGCCAGTTTTGCACACGCAGAATACTTAGGTTAAAGTCGGCGAGCCTAGCATATGCAGATATGGCCTCGGAACACTGAGACCAAAAGGTCGAGCGTGAATCATATAGTAGATATGATCAACATAATGATGTTCACCATTGAAAACTACTCCATTTCACGTGATGATCGGTTATGGTTTAGTTGATTTGGATCACGTGATCACTTGATGATTAGGGAGATGTCTATCTAAGTGGGAGGTCTTAAGTAATATGATTAATTGAACTTAAATTTATCATGAACTTAGTACCTGATAGTATTTTGCATGTCTATGCTTGTTGTAGATAGATGGCTCGTGCTATTGTTCCGTTGAATTTTAATGCGTTCCTAGAGAAAGCAAAGTTGAAAGATGATGGTAGCAATTACACGAACTAGGTCCGTAACTTGAGGATTATCCTCATTGCTGCACAGAAGAATTACGTCTGGGAAGCACCGCTGAGTGCCAAACCTGCCGCAGGAGCAACACCATATGTTATGAACACCTGGCAGAGCAAAGCTGATGACTACTCGATAGTTCAGTGTGCCATGCTTTACGGCTTAGAACCGGGACTTCAATGATGTTTTGAACGTCATGGAGCATATGAGATGTTCCAGGAGTTGAAGTTAATATTTCAAGCAAATGCCCGGATTGAGAGATATGGAGTCTCCAATAAGTTCTATAGCTGCAAGATGGAGGAGAATAGTTCTGTCAGTGAGCATATACTCAAAATGTCTGGGTACCATAATCACTTGACTCAACTGGGAGTTAATCTTCCTGTTGATAGTGTCATTGACAGAGTTCTTCAATCACTGCCACCAAGCTACAAAAGCTTCGTGATGAACTATAATATGCAAGGGATGAATAAGACAATTCCCGAGCTCTTCACAATGCTAAAGGTTGCGGAGGTAGAAATAAAAAAGGAGCATCAAGTGTTGATGGTCAATAAGACCGCCAGTTTCAAGAAAAAGGGCAAAGGGAAGAAGAAGGGGAACTTCAAGAAGAACAGCAAACACGTTGCTGCTCAGGAGAAGAAACCTAAGTCTGGACCTAAGCCTGAGACTAAGTGCTTCTACTGCAAAACAGACTGGTCACTGTAAGCGGAACTGCCCCAAATATTTGGCAGATAAGAAGGATGGCAAGGTGAACAAAGGTATATGTGATATACATGTTATTGATGTGTACCTTACCAGAGCTCACAGTAGCACTTGGGTATTTGATACTGGTTCTGTTGCTAATATTTGCAACTCGAAACAGGGACTATGGATTAAGCGAACACTTGATACGTCTCCAACATATCTATAATTTTTGATTGCTCCATGCTATATTATCTACTGTTTTGGACATTATTGGGCTTTATTATCCACTTTTATATTATTTTTGGGACTAACCTATTGACCGGAGGCCCATCCCAGAATTGCTGTTTTTTGCCTGTTTTAGGGTTTCGAAGAAAAGGAATATCAAACGGAGTCCAAATAGAATGAAACCTTCGGGAACGTGATTTTCTCACCGAATACAACTCAAGAGACTTGGACCCTACGTCAAGCCAGCTAACAGGAGCCCACGAGGTAGGGGCACGCCTACACCCCCAGGCGCGCCCTCCACCCTCGTGCGGTCCCTGTTGCTCCACCGACGTACTTCTTCCTCCTATATATATATATATATATATATATATATATATATCCACGTACCCCCAAACAATCAGAACGGGAGCCAAAACCCTAATTCCACCGCCGTAACTTTCTGTATCCACGAGATCCCATCTTGGGGCCTGTTCCGGAGCTCCATCGGAGGGGGCATCGATCACGGAGGGCTTCTACATCAACACCATAGCCCCTCCGATGAAGTGTGAGTAGTTTACTTTAGACCTACGGGTCCATAGTTAGTAGCTAGATGGCTTCTTCTCTCTTTTTGGATCTCAATACAATGTTCTCCCCCTCTCTTGTGGAGATCTATTCGATGTAATCTTCTTTTTGCGGGGTGTTTGTTGAGACCGATGAATTGTGGGTTTATGATCAAGTCTATCTATGAATAATATTTGAATCTTCTCTGAATTCTTTTATGTATGATTGGTTATCTTTGCAAGTCTCTTTGAATTATCAGTTTGGTTTCGCCTACTAGATTGATCTTTCTTGCAATGGGAGAAGTGCTTAGCTTTGGGTTCAATCTTGCGGTGTCCTTTCCCGGTGACAGTAAGGGCAACAAGGCACGTATTGTATTGTTGCCATCGAGGATAACAAGATGGGGTTTTCTTCATATTGCATGAGTCTATCCCTCTACATCATGTCATCTTGCTTAAGGCGTTACTCTGTTTTTAACTTAATACTCTAGATGCATGCTGGATAGCGGTCGATGAGTGGCGTAATAGTAGTAGATGCAGGCAGGAGTCGGTCTACTTGTCTCGGACGTGATGCCTATATACATGATCATACCTAGATATTCTTATAACTATGCTCAATTCTGTCAAGTGCTCAACAGTAATTTGTTCACCCACCGTAGAATACTTATGCTCTCGAGATAAGCCACTAGTGAAACCTATGGCCCCCGGGTCTATCTTTATCATATTAATCTCCTACTACTTAGTTATTTACTTTGCTTTTATTTTACTTTGCATCTTTATCATAAAAATACCAAAAATATTATCTTATCATATCTATCAGATCTCACTCTGTAAGTGGCCCTATAGGGATTGACAACCCCTATTAGCGTTGGTTGCGAGGATTTATTTGTTTTGTGCAGGTATGAGGGACTCGCGCGTAGCCTCCTACTGGATTGATACCTTGGTTCTCAAAAACTGAGGGAAATACTTACGCTACTTTGCTGCATCATCCCTTCCTCTTCGGGGAAAACCCACGCAGTGCTAAAAGAGGTAGCAAGAAGGATTTCTGGCGCCATTGCCGGGGAGGTCTACGCAAAAGTCAACATACCAAGTACCCATCACATACCCTTATCTCCCGCATTACATTATTTGCCATTTGCCTCTCATTTTCCTCCCCCCTCCAATTCACCCTTGCCGTTTTATTCGCCCTCTCTCTCTCTATCCTCCTTCTCTTTCTCTATTTACCGTTTTTGTCCGCTTGCCTTTTGATTGCTTGTGTGTTAGTTTGCTTGTTTGTCGCGATGGCTCAAGATAATACTAAATTTGGTGACCTTCACCTTAAAAGATTAGAAGAGATCGGAATCAATATTAGAAGTTTCATGGTTTTGCAATTTGAACATAACAGTTTCTTCAGAAACGAGCTTAAAGAACAGAAAAGTTTTATGATTTTTATGAATAAAGAGCTTGATGGTATGTCTAAAGAATTCGATGGTTTAAGATCCCAACTTGCTCATCTTGAGAAATTAAATGCTGAAATTTTGGATAAGCAGGCTACCTTAGTTAATAAGATGGCCGCTAAACCGAGTTGCTGTGAAAATAATGATGAAGATCTAAAAGTTATTGATGTGTACCCTATTAAATCTTTGTTTTGCAATATGAATCTTGATAATGATGGGACTGAATATGATCCACCTTTACCTAGAAGGCGTTCCAAGAATTCGGAGTTTGTTGATCTTGATGCTAAATTTGATAAAAGTGGGATTGAAGAAATTAAAACCCTAGATGTTGCTAAGCCCACTATTATGATTTTCAAGGAATTTAACTATGAGAATTTCTCTTTGATTGATTGTATTTCCTTGTTGCAATTCGTGCTAAATTCTCCTCATGCTTATAGTCAAAATAAAGCGTTTACTAGACATATCGTTGATGCCTAGATGCAATCTTATGAAGAAAAACTTGAATTAGAAGTTTCTGTCCCTAGAAAACTTTATGATGAGTGGGAACCAACTATTAAAATTAAAATTAAAGATCATGAATGCTATGCTTTATGTGATTTGGGTGCTAGTGTTTCCACGATTCCAAAGACTTTGTGTGATTTGTTAGGTTTCCGTGATTTTGATGATTGCTCTCTAAACTTGCACCTTGCGGATTCCACTATTAAGAAACCTATGGGAAGAATTAATGATGTTCTTATTGTTGCAAATAGGAATTATGTGCCCATAGATTTTATTGTTCTTGACATAGATTGCAATCCTTCATGTCCTATTATTCTGGGTAGACCTTTCCTTAGAATGATTGGTGCAATTATTGATATGAAGGAAGGAAATATTAGATTCCAATTTCTGTTAAGGAAAGGCATGGAACACTTTGATAGAAATAAAATTAAATTACCTTATGAATCTATTATGAGATCCACTTATGGATTGCCTACCAAAGATGGCAATACCTAGATCTATTCTTGCTTGTTATGCCTAGCTAGGGGCGTTAAACGATAGCGCTTGTTGGGAGGCAACCCAATTTTATTTTTATTCCTTGCTTTTTTCCCCTGCTTAGTAATAAATAATTTATTTAGCCTCTGTTTTTGTTGTGTTTTTTGTGTTTAATTAGTGTTTGTGCCAAGTAGAACCGTTGGGAAGACTTGGGGAAAGTCTTGGTTAACTTGTTGTAAAAAACAGAAACTTTAGCGCTAATGAGAACTGCTGCCATTTTTATTTGGAGAGTGATATTTAGTTAATTCTTTTTGAATATGATTAATATATAAATTCCTCACTTCCATCAATTTATTTTAGAATTTTTGGTGTTCCAGATCTTGCGCTAGCTACAGATTACTACAGACTGTTCTGTTTTTGACAGATTCTGTTTTGCGTGTGGTGTTTGCTTATTTTGATGAATCTATGGCTAGTAAAATAGTTTATGAACCATAGAGAAGTTGGAATACAGTAGGTATAACACCCATATAAATAAATAATGAGTTCATTACAGTACCTTGAAGTGGTCTTTTGTTTTCTTTCGCTAACGGAGCTCACGAGTTTTCTACTTTAAGTTTTGTGTTGTGAAGTTTTCAAGTTTTGGGTAAAGATTTGATGGATTATGGAACAAGGAGTGGCAAGATCCTAAGCTTGGGGATGCCCATGGCACCCCCAATATAATCTAAGGACACCTAAAAGCCAAAGTTAGGGGATGCCCCGGAAGGCATCCCCTCTTTCGTCTACTTCTATAGGTAACTTTACTTGGAGCTATATTTTTATTTACCACATGATATGTGTTTTACTTGGAGCGTCTTGTATGATTTGAGTCTTCGCTTGTTAGTTTACCACAATCATCCTTGCTGTACACACTTTTTGAGAGAGCCATACATGATTTGGAATTTGTTAGAATACTGTATGTGCTTCGCTTATATCTTTTGAGTTATATAATTTTGCTCTAGTGCTTCATTTATATCTTTTAGAGCACGATGGTGGATTTATTTTATAGAAACTATTGATCTCTCATTATTCACTTAGGTTATTTTAAGAGTCTTGAATAGCATGGTAATTTGCTTAAAATCCTAATATGCTTGGTATGCAAGATTAATAATTAAACTTACTTTTGAGTGTGTTGAATACTAAGAGAAGTTTGATGCTTGATGATTGTTTTGAGACATGGAGGTAATAATATCAAAGTCGTGCTAATTGAGTAGTTGTGAAATTGAGAAATACTTGTGTTGAAGTTTGCAAGTCCCGTAGCATGCACGTATGGTAAACGTTATACAACAAATTTGAAACATGAGGTGTTATTTGATTGTCTTCCTTATGAGTGGCGGTCGGGGACGAGCGATGGTCTTTTCCTACCAATCTATCCCCCTAGGAGCATGTGCGTAGTACCGAGGTTTTTGATGACTTGTAGATTTTTGCAATAAGTATGTGAGTTCTTTATGGCTAATGTTGAGTCCATGGATTATACGCACTCTCACCCTTCCATCCTTGCTAGCCTCTTCGGTATCGTGCATTGCCCTTTCTCACATTGAGAGTTGGCGCAAACTTTGCCGGTGCATCCAAACCCCGTGATATGATACACTCTTTCACACATAAACCTCCTTATATCTTCCTCAAAACAGCCACCATACCTACCTATTATGGCATTTCCATAGCCATTCTGAGATATATTTCCATGCAACTTTCCATCATTCCGTTCATCATGACACATTCATCATTGTCATATTGCTTAGCATGATCATGTAGTTGACATAGTATTTGTGGCAAAGCCACCGTTAATAATTCTTTCATACATGTCACTCTTGGTTCATTGGATATCCCGGTACACCGCCGGAGGCATTCATATAGAGTCGTCTTTGTTCTAGTATCGAGTTGTAATCATTGAGTTGTAAATAAATAGAAGTGTGATGATCATCATTTTCTAGAGCATTGTCCCAAGTGAGCAATAAAAAAAAGAAGGCCCAAAAAAAGGAGAAAGGCCATAAAAAAAGAGAAAAGGCCCCAAAAAAAGAAAAAATGAGAGAAAAAGAGAGAAGGGACAATGTTACTATCCTTTGCCACACTTGTGCTTCAAAGTAGCACCATGATCTTCATAGTAGAGAGTCTCTCATGTTATCAATTTCATATACTAGTGGGAATTTTTCATTATAGAACTTGGCTTGTATATTCCAACAATGGGCCTCCTCAAGTGACCTAGGTCTTCGTGAGCAAGCAAGTTGGATGCACACCCACTAGTTTCTTTTGTTGAGCTTTCATACATTTATAGCTCTAGTGCATCCGTTGCATGGCAATCCCTACTCCTTGCATTAACATCAATCGGTGCGCATCTCCATAGCCCATTGATTAGCCTCGTTGATGTGAGACTTTCTCCTTCTTTGTCTTCTCCACATAACCCCCCTAATTATATTCTATTCCACCTATAGTGCTATGTCCATGGCTCGCGCTCATATATTGCATGAAACAATTGCTTGGCTTGTCATTGGGGTTGTGCATGATGATAACATTCTTGTGTGACGAAAATGAAACATGACTAAACCATATGATTTTGTAGGGATGAACTTTCTTTGGCCATGTTATTTTGAAAAGACATAATTGCTTAGTTAGTATGCTTCAAGTATTATCATTTTTATGTCAATATGAACTTTTGTCTTGAATCTTTCGGATCTGAATATTCATACCACAATTAAGAAGAATTACATTAAAATTATGCCAAGTAGCACTCCGCATCAAAAATTCTTTTTTTATCATTTACCTACTCGAGGACGAGCATGAATTAAGCTTGGGGATGCTTGATACGTCTCCAACGTATCTATAATTTTTGATTGCTCCATGCTATATTATCTACTGTTTTGGACATTATTGGGCTTTATTATCCACTTTTATATTATTTTTGGGACTAACCTATTCACCGAAGGCCCAGCCCAGAATTGTTGTTTTTGCCTGTTTTAGGATTTCGAGGAAAAGGAATATCAAACGGAGTCCAAACGGAATGAAACCTTCGGGAACGTGATTTTCTCAACAAACAAGACCAGGGGGACTTGGACCCTACGTCAAGAAAGGAAACATGAGGCCACGAGGTAGGGGGGCGCGCCCACCCCCACCAGGCGCGCCCTCCACCCTCGTGGGGCCCCTGTTGCTCCACCGACGTACTCCTTCCTCCTATAAATATCCACGTACCCCCAAACGATCAGAAATGGAGCCAAAACCCTAGTTCCACCGCTGTAAATTTCTGTATCCACGAGTTCCCATCTTGGGGCCTATTCAGGAGCTCCGCCGGAGGGGGCATCGATCACGGAGGGCTTCTACATCAACACCATAGCCCCTCCGATGAAGTGTGAGTAGTTCACCTCAGACCTACAGGTCCATAGTTAGTAGCTAGATGGTTTCTTCTCTCTTTTTGGATCTCAATACAATGTTCTCCCCCTCTTTTGTGGAGAACTATTCGATGTAATCTTCTTTTTGCGGTGTGTTTGTTGAGACCGATGAACTGTGGGTTTATGATCAAGTCTATCTATGAATAATATTTGAATCTTCTCTGAATTATTTTATGTATGATTGGTTATCTTTGCAAGTCTCTTCGAATTATCAGTTTGGTTTGGCCTACTAGATTGATCTTTCTTGCAATGGGAGAAGTGCTTAGCTTTGGGTTCAATCTTGCGATGTCCTTTCCCGGTGACAATAAGGGCAGCAAGGCACGTATTGTATTGTTGCCATCGAGGATAACAAGATGGGGTTTTCTTCATATTGCATGAGTCTATCCCTCTACATCATGTCATCTTGCTTAAGGCGTTACTCTGTTTTTAACTTAATACTCTAGATGCATGCTGGATAGCGGTCGATGAGTGGAGTAGTAGTAGTAGATGCAGGCAGGAGTCACTGTACTTGTCTCGGACGTGATGCCTATATACATGATATTACCTAGATATTCTCATAACTATGCTCAATTATGTCAATTGCTCAATAGTAATTTGTTCACCCACCGTAGAATACTTATGCTCTCGAGAGAAGCCACTAGTGAAACCTATGGACCCCGGGGTCTATCTTTATCATATTGATCTCCTATTACTTAGTTATTTACTTTGCTTTTATTTTACTTTGCATCTTTATCATAAAAATACCAAAAATATTATCTTATCTTATCTCTCAGATCTCACTCTCGTAAGTGGCCCTATATGGATTGACAACCCCTATTTGCGTTGGTTGTGAGGATTTATTTGTTTTGTGCATGTACGAGGGACTCGCGCGTAGCCTCCTACTGGATTGATACCTTGGTTCTCAAAAACTAAGGGAAATACTTACGCTACTTTGCTGCATCATCCCTTCCTCTTCGGGGAAAACCAACGCAGTGCTAAAAGAGGTAGCAACACTCGCTAAGGACGAGGTGACGATGCGCGTGGGAAATGGTTCCAAAGTTGATGTGATCGCCATCGGCACGCTACCTCTACATCTACCTTTGGGATTAGTTTTAGACCTAAATAATTGTTATTTGGTGCCAGCATTGAGCATAAAAATTATATCTGGATCTTGTTTAATGCGAGACGGTTATTCATTTAAATCTGAGAATAATGGTTGTTCTATTTATATGAGTAATATCTTTTATGGTCATGCACCCTGGAAGAGTGGTCTATTTTTAATGAATCTCGATAGTAGTGATACACATATTCATAATGTTGAAGCCAAAAGATGCAGAGTTGATAATGATAGTGCAACTTATTTGTGGCACTGCCGTTTGGGTCATATTGGTATAAAGCGCATGAAGAAACTCCATACTGATGGACTTTTGGAATCACTTGATTATGAATCACTTGGTACTTGCGAACCAGGCCTCATGGGCAAGATGACTAAAACGCCGTTCTCCGTCACTATGGAGCGAGCAACTGATTTGTTGGAGATCATACATACTGATTTATGTGGTCCAATGAATGTTGAGGCTCGCAGCGGGTATCGTTATTTTCTCACCTTCACAGATGATTTAAGCAGATATGGGTATATCTACTTAATGAAAGATAAGTCTGAAACATTTGAAAAGTTCAAAGAATTTCAGAGTGAAGTTGAAAATCATCGTAACAAGAAAATAAAGTTTCTACGATCTTATCGTGGAGGAGAATATTTGAGTTATGAGTTTGGTCTACATTTGAAACAATGCGGAATAGTTTCGCAACTCACGCCACCCGGAACACCACAACATAATGGTGTGTCTGAATGTCATAATCGTACTTTACTAGATATGGTGCGATCTATGATGTCTCTTACTGATTTACCACTATCATTTTGGGGTTATGCTTTAGAGATGGCCGCATTCACGTTAAATAGGGCACCGTCTAAGAAAATCCGTTGAGACGACACCTTATGAACTATGGTTTGGCAAGAAACCAAAGTTGTCGTTTCTTAAAGTTTGGGGCTGCTTTGCTTATGTGAAAAAGCTTCAACCTAATAAGATCGAACCCAAATCGGAGAAATGTGTCTTCGTAGGATACCCAAAGGAAACTGTTGGGTACACCTTCTATCATAGATCCGAGGGCAAGACATTCATTGCTAAGAATGGATCCTTTCTAGAGAAGGAGTTTCTCTCGAAAGAAGTGAGTGGGAGGAAAGTAGAACTTGATGAGGTAACAGTACCTGCTCCCTTATTGGAAAGTAGTTCATCACAGAAACCAGTTCATGTGACGTCTACACCAATTAGTGAGGAAGTTAATGATGTTGATCATGAAACTTCAGATCAAGATGTTATTGAACCTCATAGGTCAACCAGAGTAAGATCCGCACCAGAGTGGTACGGTAATCCTGTTCTGGAGGTTATGTTGCTAGACCATGACGAACCTACGAACTATGAAGAAGCGATGGTGAGCCCAGATTCCGCAAAATGGCTTGAAGCCATGAAATCTGAGATGGGATCCATGTATGAGAACAAAGTGTGGACTTTGGTTGACTTGCCCGATGATCCGCAAGCCATCGAGAATAAATGGATCTTCAAGAATAAGACTGAAGTTGATGGTAATATTACTTTCTATAAAGCTTGACTTGTTGCAAAAGGTTTTCGACAAGTTCAAGGGATTGACTACGATGAGACCTTCTCACCCGTAGCGGTGCTTAAGTCTGTCCGAATCATATTAGCAATTGCCGCATTTTGTGATTATGAAATTTGGCAAATGGATGTCAAAACTGCACTCCTGAATGGATTTCTGGAAGAAGAGTTGTATATGATGCAACCGGAAGGTTTTGTCGATCCAAAGGGAGCTAACAAAGTGTGCAAGCTCCAGCGATCCATTTATGGACTGGTGCAAGCCTCTCGGAGTTGGAATAAACATTTTGATAGTGTGATCAAAGCATATTGTTTTATACATACTTTTGGAGAAGCCTATATTTACAAGAAAGTGAGTGGGAGCTCTGTAGCAATTCTGATATTATATGTGGATGACATATTGTTGATTGGAAATGATACAGAATTTCTGGATAGCATAAAAGGATATTTTAATAAGAGTTTTTCAATGAAAGACCTCGGTGAAGCTGCTTATATATTGGGCATCAAGATCTATAGAGATAGATCGAGACACTTAATTGGACTTTCACAAAGCACATACCTTGACAAAGTTTTGAAGAAGTTCAAAATGGATCAAGCAAATAAAGGGTTCTTGCATGTGTTACAAGGTGTGAAGTTGAGTAAGACTCAATGCCCGACCACTGCAGAAGACAGAGAGAAAATGAAAGATGTTCCCTATGCTTCAGCCATAGGCCCTATCATGTATGCAATGTTGTGTACCAGACCTGATGTGTGCCTTGCTATTAGTTTAGCAGGGAGGTACCAAAGTAATCCAGGAGTGGATCACTGGACAGCAGTCAAGAACATCCTAAAATACCTGAAAAGGACGAAGGATATGTTTCTCGTTTATGGAGGTGACAAAGAGCTCGTTGTAAATGGTTACGTCGATGCAAGATTTGGCACTGATCCGGACGATTATAAAATCGCAAACCGGATACGTTTTTTTATTCAACGGTGGAGCTGTCAGTTGGTGCAGTTCTAAACAAAGCGTCGTAGCGGGATCTACATGTGAAGCGGAGTACATAGCTGCTTCGGAAGCAGCAAATGAAGGAGTCTGGATGAAGGAGTTCATATCCGATCTAGGTGTCATACCTAGTGCATCGGGTCCAATAAAAATCTTTTGTGACAATACTGGTGCAATTGCTTTGGCAAAGGAATCCATATTTCACAAGAGAAACAAGCACATCAAGAGACGCTTCAACTCCATCCGGGATCAAGTCCAGGTGGGAGACATAGAGATTTGCAAGATACATACGGATCTGAATGTTGCAGACCCGTTTACTAAGCCTCATCCATGAGCAAAACATGATCAGCACCAAGGCTCCATGGGTGTTAGAATCATTACTGTGTAATCTAGATTATTGACTCTAGTGCAAGTGGGAGACTGAAGGAAATATGCCCTAGAGGCAATAATAAAGTTATTATTTATTTCCTTATATCATGATAAATGTTTATTATTCATGCTAGAATTGTATTAACCGGAAACATGATACATGTGTGAATACATAGACAAACAGAGTGTCGCTAGTATGCCTCTACTTGACTAGCTTTTTGATCAAATATGGTTATGTTTCCCAGCCATAGACAAAGAGTTGTCATTTGATTAACGGGATCACATCATTAGGAGAATGATGTGATTGACTTGACCCATTTCGTTAGCTTAGCACTTTATCGTTTAGTTTGTTGCTATTGCTTTCTTCATGACTTATACATGTTCCTATGACTATGAGATTATGCAACTCCCGTTTACCGGAGGAACACTTTGTGTGCTACCAAACGTCACAATGTAACTGGGTGATTATAAAGGTGCTCTACAGGTGTCTCCGAAGGTACTTGTTGGATTGGCGTATTTCAAGATTAGGATTTGTCACTCCGATTGTCGGAGAGGTATCTCTGGGCCCACTCGGCAATACACATCACTTAAGCCATGCAAGCATTGCAACTAATGAGTTAGTTGCAGGATGATGTGTTACGGAACGAGTAAAGAGACTTGCCGTTAACGAGATTGAACTAGGTATTGAGATACCGACGATCGGATCCCGGGCAAGTAACATACCGATGACAAAGGGAACAACATATGTTGTTATGCGGTTTGACCGATAAAGATCTTCATAGAATATGTAGGATCCAATATGAGCATCCAGGTTCCGCTATTGGTTATTGACCGGAGACGTGTCTCGGTCATGTCTACATAATTCTCGAACCCGTAGGGTCCGCACGCTTAAAGTTCGATGACGGTTATATTATGAGTTTATGGTTTTTGATGTACCGAAGGTAGTTCGGAGTCCCGGATGTGATCATGGACATGACGAGGAGTCTCTAAATGTTCGAGACGTAAAGGTCGATATATTGGATGACTATATTTGGATACCGGAATGGTTCCAGGTGAGATCGGGATAATACCGGAGCACCGGGAGGTTATCGTAACCCCCCGGGAGGTATATGGGCCTTAATGGGCTTTAGTGGAAAGGAGGGGAAAGTAACAAGGGAGGGGGCGCGCCCACCCAAGCCCAATCCAAATTGGGAGGGGGGCCAGCCCCCTTTCCTTCCTCCCTCCTTCCCTCTCCTTCTCCAAATAGGAAAAGGTGGAGTAGGACTCCCCCCCTTGGGCGCGCCTCCTCCCCTTGGCCGGCCCTCTCCTCCCCTCCTTTATATACGGAGGAGAGGGGCACCCCATAGACACAACAATTGATCCCTTAGATCTTTTAGCCATGTGCGGTGCCACTCTCCACCATAGTCCACCTCGATAATATCGTAGTAGTGCTTAGGCGAAGCCCTGCGACGGTAGAACATCAACATCGTCACCACGCCGTCGTGCTAACGGAACTCTCCCTTAAAGCTCGGCTGGATCGGAGTTTGAGGGACGTCATCGAGTTGAATGTGTGCAGAACTCGGAAGTGCCGTGCGTTCGGTACTTGATCGGTCGGATCATGAAGACATACGACTACATCAACCGCGTTGTGCTAACGCTTCCGCTTTCGGTCTACGAGGGTACGTGGACACACTCTCCCCTCTCGTTGCTATGAATCACCATGATCTTGTGTGTGCGTAGGAATTTTTTTGAAATCACTACGTTCCCCAATAGAAGATACCCCGAACAAGCCCCTCAAAGGATTATGTTCCATAGTAACAAGTGACAGTAAATTTCACCACACTATATAAATTTTTCCTTACCAAATTCCACCTACCAAAGGCACTTCACTCACCGGCAACGGCACCGAAAAAGAGTCTTGATGACCCACAAGTGTAGGGGATCTATCGTAGCCTTTTCGATAAGTAAGAGTGTCGAACCCAACGAGGAGCAGAAGCAAATGATAAGCAGTTTTCAGTAAGGTATTCTCTGCAAGCACTGAAATTATCGGTAACGGATAGTTTTGTGATAAGGTAATTTGTAACGAGTAGCAAGTAATAAAATTAAATAAGGTGCAGCAACATGGGCCAATCCTTTTTGCAGCAAAGGACTAGCCTGGACAAACTCTTATACGAAGGAAAGCACTCCCGAGGACACATGGGAATTATCGTCAAGCTAGTTTTCATCACGTTCAAATGATTCGCGTTCTGTACTTTTATAATTTGATATGTGGGTGGACCGGTGCTTGGGTACTGTCCTTACTTGGACAAGCATCCCACTTATGATTAACCCCGATTGCAAGCATCCGCAACTACAACAGAAGTATTAAGGTAAACCTACCCATAGCATGAAACATATGGATCCAAATCAACCCCTTACGAAGCAATGCATAAACTAGGGTTTAAGCTTCCGTCACTCTAGCAACCCATCATCTACTTATGGCTTCCCAATGCCTCCCTCTAGGCTCAAACAATGGTGAAGTGTCATGTAGTCGACGTTCACATGACACCACTAGAGGGATGACAACATACATATTATCAAAATATCGAACGAATACCAAATTCACATCACTACTTATAGCAAGACTTCTCCCATGTCCTCAGGAACAAACGTAACTACTCACAAAGCATATTCATGTTCATAATCAGAGGGGTATTAATATGCATAATGGATCTGAACATATGATCTTCCACCAAGTAGCATCAACTACAAGGAGTAATCAACACTACTAGCAACCCAAAGGTACCAATCTGAGGTTTCGATACAAAGATTGGACACAAATATTGGATACAAGAGATGAACTAGAGTTTGAGATGAGATGGTGCTGGTGAAGATGTTGATGGAGATTGCCCCCCTCCCAATGAGAGGATCGTTGGTGATGACGATGGTGATGATTTCCCCCTCCCGGAGGGAAGTTTCCCCGGCAGAATAGCTCTGCCGAAGCCCTAGATTGGTTCCACCTCATGGCGGTGGAGTTTCTTCCCGAAAGCTTGCTTATGATTTTTTCCTCGACTAAAGACTCCATATAGCCAAAGATGGGCATCCGAGGGCCACCAGGGGGCCCACGAGGCAGGGGGCGCGCCCAGGGGGGTAGTGCATGCCCCCACCCTCGTGGATGGTGGGTGGCCTCCCTCTAGTACTTTCTTCACTCATTATTTTTTATATATTCTGAAAAAACCTCCCGTGGAGTTTCAGGACTTTTGGAGATATGCAGAATAGGTCTCTAATATTTGCTCCTTTTCCAGCCCAGAATTCCAGCTGCCGACATTCCCCCTCTTCATGTAAACCTTGTAAAATAAGAGAGAATAGGCATAAGTATTGTGACATAATGTGCAATAACAGCCCATAATGCGATAATTATCGATATAAAAGCATGATGCAAAATGGACGTATCACCCATCATCTACTTATTACTTCCCAATGCCTTCCCCTAGGCCCGAACAATGGTGAAGTGTCTTGTAGTCGACCTTTACATGACACCACTAGAGGAGAGACAACATACATCTCATCAAAATATCGAACGACTACCAAATTCACATGACTACTTATAGTAAGACTTCTCCCATGTCCCCAGGAACAAATGTAACTAGTCACAAATCATATTCATGTTCATAATCATAGGGGTATTAATATGCATAATGGATCTGAACATATGATCTTCCAGCAAGTAAACCAACTAGCATCAACTACAAGGAGTAATCAACACTACTAGCAACCCACAGGTACCAATCTGAGGTTTTGAGACAAAGATCGAATACAAGAGATGAACTACGGTTTGAGATGAGATGGTGCCGGTTAAGATGTAGATGGAGATTGATCCCCTCCCAATGAGAGGATCGATGGTGATGACGATGGTGACAATTTCCCCCTCCCGGAGGGATGTTTCCCCGGCAAAACAGCTCCGCCGGAGCCCTAGATTGGTTCCGCCAAGGTTCCACCTCGAGACAGCGGTGCTTCGTCTCGAAAGCTTCCTCCTTACTTTTTCCAGGGAGAAAGACTTCATATAGCAAAACATGGGCATCGGAGGCCTGCCAAGGGGGCCACGAGGCAGGGGGCGCGCCCAGGGGGGTTGGGCGCGCCCCCACCCTCGTGGATGGTGGGTGGCCCCCCTCTGGTGCTTTCTTTGCCCAATATTTTTTATATATTCAAAAATTGACTTTCGTGAAGTTTCAGGACTTTTGGAGTTGTGCAGAATAGGTCTCTAATATTTGCTCCTTTTCCAGTCCAGTTCCAGCTGCCGGCATTCTCCCTCTCCATGTAAACCTTGTAAAATAAGAGATAAAAGGCATAAGTATTGTGACATAATGTGTAGTAACAGTCCATAATGCAATAAATATCGATATAAAAGCATGATGCAAAATGGACGTATCAACTCCCCCAAGCTTAGACCTCGCTTGTCCTCAAGCGGAAGCCGATATTGAAAAATATGTCCACATGTTTAGAGATAGAGGTGTCGATAAAATAAAATACGGACATGAGGGCATCATGATCATTCTTAGAACAGCAACATATATATATATATTGTCATACGATTTCTTATGTTAAAGTAACAATCCATCCACAATGTAAAGTATGAATCAGAAACTTCATTGAAAGCTAGCAAACTATAATCTCAGTCATTGAAGCAATTGCAATTTATCATAACATCGGAAAGAGTCAATATAGGAGCTTTTCAGCAAGTCCACAAACTCAACTATCATTTAGTCTTTCACAATTGCTAACACTCGCGCAATACTTATCGGTATGAAGCTTTAATCAGACACAGAGAAAGATAGGGGATTATAATTTCGCCTCCCAACCTTTTACCTCAAGGGTATTGTCAACAATAATAGTTTATGAAAACCCACATCCAATTAGCTATTGTTGGGGATCGTAGCAGAAATTTAAAATTTTCTACGCATCACCAAGATAAATCTATGGAGTAATCTAGCAACGAGGGGAAGGAGAGTGCATCTACATACCCTTATAGATCGCTAAGCGGAAGCGTTCCAGTGAACGGGGTTGATGGAGTCGTACTCGTCGTGATCCAAATCACCGATGATCCTAGCGCCGAACGGACGGCACCTCCGCGTTCAACACGCGTACAGTTGGGAGACGTCTCCTCCTTCTTGATCCAGCAAGGTGAGAGGAGAAGTTGAGGGAAAACTCTGACAGCACGACGGTGTGGTGGTGATGGAGCTCGTGGTTCTCCGGCAGGGCTTCGCCAAGCACTACGGAGGAGGATGAGGTGTTGGAGGAGGAAGAGGGCTGCGCCAGGGGAAGGGTGCGGCTGCCCTCTCTCTCCCTCACTATATATAGGGGGAGGGGAGGAGGGGGAGGCGCCCTAGGGTTCCCTAGGGGAGGGGCGGCGGCCACAGAGGAAACCCTAGATGGGTTTGGGCGCCCCCACCCCCTAGGAAACTTGCCCCCCAAGCCAGGAGGGGCGGCTGCCCTAGGGGTGGCGCCCCCACCTCTCCTGGTTACGTGAGATGGGGTGGGAGGGGCGCTCAGCCCCTTAGTGGGCGGGCTGATGTGCCCTCTCCCCTTGGCCCATAAGGCCCCCAACGCTTGCCGGGGCCTCTGAAACCCCTTTCGGACACGCTGGTCATCACCTGGTACCCTCGGAACAATTCCGGACTCCAATACCCTTCGTCCAATATACCGATCTGCACCTCCGGACCATTTCGGAGCTCCTCATCATATACGGGATCTCATCCGGGACTCCGAACAACCTTCGGTAACCACATACTATTTCCCATAACAACTCTAGCGTCACCGAACCTTAAGTGTGTAGACCCTACGGGTTCGGGAACCATGCAGACATGACCGAGACAACTCTCCGGCCAATAACCAACAGCGGGATCTGGATACCCATGTTGGCTCCCACATGTTCCACGATGATCTCATCGGATGAACCACGATGTCGAGGATTCAATCAATCCCGTATTCAATTCCCATTGTCCAGCGGTATTGTACTTGCCCGAGATTCGATCGTCGGTATCCCGATACCTTGTTCAATCTCGTTACCGGTAAGTCTCTTTACTCGTTCCGTAACACATCATCCCGTGATCAACTCCTTGGTCACATTGTGCACATTATGATGATGTCCTACCGAGTGGGCCCAGAGATACCTCTCCGTTTACACGAAGTGAGAAATACCAGTCTCGATTCGTGCCAACCCAACAGACACTTTCAGAGATACCTGTAGTGTACCTTTATAGCCACCCAGTTACGTTGTGACGTTTGGCACACCCAAAGCACTCCTACGGTATCCGGGAGTTGCACAATCTCATGGTCTAAGGAAATGATACTTGACATTAGAAAAGCTTTAGCAAACGAACTACACGATCTTGTGCTAGGCTTAGGATTGGGTCTTGTCCATGACATCATTCTCCTAATGATGTGATCCCGTTATCAACGACATCCAATGTCCATGGTCAGGAAACTGTAACCATCTATTGATCAACGAGTTAGTCAACTAGAGGCTTACTAGGGACATGGTGTTGTCTATGTATCCACACATGTATCTGAGTTTCCTATCAATACAATTCTAGCATGGATAATAAACGATTATCATGAACAATGAAATATGATATAATAATAACTAATTTATTATTGCTTCTAGGGCATATTTCCAACGGTATCCCACTTGCACTAGAGTCAATAATCTAGTTCACATTGCCATGTGATTAACACTCACAGGTCACATCGCCATGTGACCAACATCCAAAGAGTTTACTAGACTCAATAATCTAGTTCACATCACTATGTGGTTAACACTCAATGAGTTCTGGGTTTGATCATGTTATTCTTGTGAGAGAGGTTGTAGTCAACGGGTCTTGCCATATTCAGATCCCTATGTATTTCGCAAAACTTTATATCGTAGATGCTGCCACCATGTTCCACTTGGACCTATTCCAAATTATTGCTCCATTATACGTATCCGGTATCTCTACTCAGAGCTATCCGGATAGGTGTTAAGCTTGCATCGACGTAACTCTTTATGTCGAACTCTTTATCACCTCCATAACCGAGAAACATTTCCTTATTCCTCTAAGGATAATTTCGACCGCTATCTGGTGATCCAGTCCTAGATCAACTTTGTACCCTCTTGCCACACATGTGGCAAGGCACACATCAGGTGCGGTACTCAGCATGGCATACCGTATAGAGCCTATGACAAGAGCATAGGGGACGACCTTTCGTCCTTCCTCTTTCTTCTGCCGTGGTCAAGCTTTGAGTCTTACTCAACTTCACACCTTACAACTCAGGTAAGAACCCCTTCTTTGATTGATCTATTTTGAACTCCTTCAAAAACATGTCAAGGTGTGCGTTCTTTGAAAGCACCGTGAGGCATCTTGATCTATCTTTATAGATCTTGATGCCCAATATGTAAGCAGCTTTGTCCAGGTCTTCCTTTGAAAATCACTCTTCAAACAACCGTTTATGCTTTCCGGAAATTCTACATCATTTTGAATCAACAATATGTCATCCACATATACTTATCAGAAATGTTGTAGTGCTCCCACTCACTTTCTTGTAAATACAAGTTTCTAGCAAACATTGTATAAACCTAAAAGCTTTGATCCCTCCATCAAAGCATGTATTCTGACTCCGAGATGCTTGCTCTAGTCCATAGAAGGATTGCTGGAGCTAGCATACCTTTTAGCATCCTTAGGATCGACAAAACTTTGATTGTATCAGATACAACTCTTTCTTACGAAAACTGGTAAGAAAACTTGTTTTTGACATCCATCTATCAGATTTCATAATCGAAAAATATAGCTAATGCTAACATGATTCCGACGGACTTAAGCATCGCTACGGGTGAGAAAATCTCATCGTAGTCAACTCCTTGAACTTGTGAAAAACTCTTTGCCACAAGTCGAGCTTCATAGACGGTAACATTACCGTCCACGTCCGTCTTCTTCTTAAAGATCCATTTATTCTCAATGGCTTGCCGATCATCGGCCAAGTCCACCAAAGTCCATACTTTGTTCTGATACATGGATCCTATCTCGGATTTCATGGCTTCTAACCATTTGTCGGAATACGGGCCCACCATCGCTTCTCCATAGCTCGTAGGTTCATTGTTGTCTAACAACATGATATCTAAGACAGGATTATCGTACCACTCAGGAGTAGTACATATCCTTGTCGTCCTACGAGGTTTGATAGCAACTTGATCCGAAGCTTCATGATCACTATCATTAACTTCCTATTCAACAGACGTAGGCGCCAAAGAAAATATCTTTCTGTGTTGCATCACTCTCTGGTTGAAGTAAAGGTTCGACAACCTCATCAAGTTCTATCTTCCTCCCACTCAATTCTTTCGAGAGAAACTCCTTCTCGAGAAAGGACCCGTTCTTAGCGACAAACAATTTGCCCTCGGATCTGAGATAGAAGGTATACCCAACTGTCACCTTTGGGTATCCTATGAAGATGTGTTTGTCCGCTTTGGGTTCGAGCTTCTCCGGCTGAAGCCTTAAGCATCGCAGCCGCAAACATTAAGAAACGACAACTTTGGTTTCTTGCCAAACCAATGTTCATACGACGTCGTCTCAACGGACTTAGATGGTCTCCTATCTAAAGTGAATGCAGCTGTCTCTAACGCATAACCTCAAAATGAAAACGGTAGATCGGTAAGAGACATCATAGATCGCACCATATCTCATAGGGTTCGATTACGACGTCCGGAACACCATTACCTTGTGGTGTTCCAGGTGGCTTCAACTGTGAAACAATTCCACAATGTCTTGAGTGATTGCCAAACTCATAACTCAGAAAATCCCCTTTTGATCAGATCGTAGGAACATGATCTTATTGTTATGATGATTCTTAACTTCACTCTAAAATCGCTTGAACTTTTCAAATGTTTCAGACTTGTGCTTCATTAAGTAGATATACCTATATCTACCCAAATCGTTAGTGAAGATGAGAAAATAGCGATATCCACCGCACGCTTCAATTCTCATTGGATCACACACATCAGCATGCATGATTTCCAACAAGTCACTTGCTCGTTTCATTGTACCTGAAAACGGGGTCTTAGTCATCCTGCCCATGAGGCATGGCTCGCATGTGTCAAGTGATTCAAAATCAAGTGACTCCAAACATCCATCGACATGGAGTTTCTTCATGCATCTTACGCCAATATGACCTAAGCGGCAGTGCCACGAGAAAGTGGTACTATCATTATTAACTCTACATCTTTTGGCGTAAACATGTGTATTACCACGACCAAGATTCAATGAACCATTCACATAGGGTGCATGACCATGAAAGGTATCATTCATGTAAACAGAATAACCATTATTCTCTAACTTAAATGAATGACCATATTCCAATGAACATGATCTAATCATATTCATGCTCAACGTAGACACCTGATAACATTTATCTAGTTTCAATACTAATCCCGAAGGCAGATGGAGCGTGCGATGGTGATCTCATCAACTTTGGAAACACTTCCAACACACATCGTCACCTCGCCCTTAGCCAGTCTCCGTTTAGTCCGTAGCTTTTGCTTCAAGTCACCAATAATAGCAACTGAACCGGTATCCAATACCCAGGTGCTACCAGGAGTACTAGTGAGGTACACACTAATAACACGTATATACTTTGTTGAAGTTGCCAGCATTCTTATCTACCATGCATTTGGGGTAATTCCGCTATCAGTGACCGTTCCCTTTATAATAGAAGCACTTAGTCTCGGGTTTAGGTTCAACCTTGGGTTCCTTCACTGGAGCGGCAACTGGTTTGCCATCCATGAAGTTTCCCTTCTAGCCCTTGCCCTTCTTGAAACCAGTGGTCTTGTTAAACCATCAACACTTGATGCTCCTTCTTGATTTCTACCTTTTGCGGTCTTAAGCACCGCGAACAGCTCCGGGATCAACTCCATCCCTTGCATGTCATAGTTCATCACGAAGATCTAGTAGCTTACTGATAGTGTCTAGAGAACTCTATCAATCACTATCTTATCTGGAAGTTTAACTCCCACTTGATTTAAGTGATTGTAGCACCCAGACATTCTGAGCACATGCTCACTAGCTGAGCTATTCTCCTCCATCTTGTTGGCAAAAGAACTTGTCAGAGGTCTCACACCTCTCAGGACGGGCATGAGCCTGAAATCCCAATTTTAGCTCTTGGAACATCTCATATGTTCTATGGCGTTCAAAACGTCATTGGAATCCCGATTCTAAGCCGTGAAGTATGGTGCACTAAACTATCAAGTAGTCATCAGGATGTGTCTGTCAGGTGTTCACAACATCCACAGACGACGTTGTAGGGGTTTGCACATCGAGCGGTGCATCAAGGACGTAAGCCTTCTATGTAGCAGTGAGGACACTCCTCGGACTACGGACCTAGTCCGCATCATTTCTTACAATATCTTTCAACTTGGTCTTTCTCTAGGAACGTATTGAAACAGGGAGCTACAACGTGAGCTATTCATCTACAACATATTTGCAAAGACAATTTAGACTATGTTCATGATAATTATGTTCATCTAATCAAATTATTTAATGAACTCACAGTCAGATAGACATCCCTCTAGTCATCTAAGTGAAACACGATCCGAGTCAACTAGGCTGTGTCCGATCATCACGTGAGACGGACTAGTCAACATCGGTGAACATCTTCATGTTGATCATATCTTCTATACGACTCATGCTCGACCTTTCGGTCTCCCGTGTTCCGAGGCCATGTCTGTACATGCTAGGCTCGTCAAGTCAACCTAAGTGTATTGCGTGTGTAAATCTGGCTTACACCCGTTGTATTCGAACGTTAGAATCTATCACACCCGATCATCACGTGGTGCTTCGAAACAACGAACCTTCGCAACGGTGCACAGTTAGGGGGAACACTTTTCTTGAAATTTTAGTGAGGGATCATCTTATTTAAGCTACCGTCGTTCTAAGCAAATAAGATGTAAAACATGATAAACATCAGATGCAATCAAATAGTGACATGATATGGCCAATATCATTTTGCTCCTTTTGATCTTCATCTTTGGGGCTCCATGATCATCGTTGTCACCAGCATGACACCATGATCTCCATTAGCATGATCTCCATCATCGTGTCTTCTTGAAGTTGTCTCGTCATCTATTACTTCTACTACTATGGCTAACGCTTTAGCAATAAAGTAAAGTAATTACATGACGTTTATGTTGACACGCAGGTCATAAATAAATTAAGACAACTCCTATGGCTCCTGCCGGTTATCATACTCATCGACATCCAAGTCGTGATTCCTATTACAAGAACATGATCAATCTCATACATCACATATATCATTCATCACATCCTTTTGGCCATATCACATCACAAGGCATATGCTGCAAAAACAAGTTAGACGTCCTCTAATTGTTGTTGCAAGTTTTTTACGTGGCTGCTATAGGTTTCTAGCAAGAACGTTTCTTACCTACGCGAAAACCACAACGTGATATGCCAATTTCTATTTACCCTTCATAAGGAACCTTTTCATCGAATATGATCCGACTAAAGTGGGAGAGACAGACACCCGCTAGCCACCTTATGCAACTAGTGCATGTCAGTCGGTGGAACCAGTCTCACGTAAGCGTACGTGTAAGGTCGGTCCGAGCGCTTCATCCCATGATGCCGCCGAATCAAGATAAGACTAGTAATGGCAAGTAAATTGACAAAATCGACGCCCACAACTGCTTTGTGTTCTACTCGTGCATAGAAACAACCCATAGACCTAGCTCATGATGCCACTGTTGGGGATCGTAGCAGAAATTTAAAATTTTCTACGCATCACCGAGATCAATCTATGGAGTAATCTAGCAACGAAGGGAAGGAGAGTGCATCTACATACCCTTGTAGATCGCTAAGCGGAAGCGTTCAAGTGAACGGGATTGATGGAGTCGTACTCGTCGTGATCCAGATCACCGATGATCCTAGCGCCGAACGGACGGCACCTCCGCGTTCAACACACGTACGGTTGGGAGACGTCTCCTCCTTCTTGATCCAGCAAGGTGAGAGGAGAAGTTGAGGGAAAACTCCAACAGCACGACGGCGTGGGGATGATGGAGCTCGTGGTTCTCCGGCAGGGCTTCGCCAAGCACTACGGAGGAGGATGAGGTGTTGGAGGAGGAAGAGGGCTGCGCCAGGGGAAGGGTGCGGCTGCCCTCTCTCTCCCTCACTATATATAGGGCGAAGGGAGGAGGGGGAGGCGCCCTAGGGTTCCCTAGGGGAGGGGCGGCGGCCACAGGGGAAACCCTAGATGGGTTTGGGCGCCCCCACCCCCTAGGAAACTTGCCCCCCAAGCCGGGAGGGGCGGCTGCCCTAGGGGTGGCGCCCCCACCTCTCCTGGTTACGTGAGATGGGGTGGGAGGGGCGCTCAGCCCCTTAGTGGGCTGATGTGCCCTCTCCCCATGGCCCATAAGGCCCCCCAACGCTTGTCGGGGCCTCCGAAACCCCTTTCGGACACGCTGGTCATCACCTGGTACCCCCGGAACAATTCCGGACTCCAATACCCTTCGTCCAATATACCGATCTTCACCTCCGGACCATTCCAGAGCTCCTCTTCATGTCCGGGATCTCATCTGGGACTCCGAACAACCTTTGGTAACCACATACTATTTCCCATAACAACTCTAGCGTCACCGAACCTTAAGTGTGTAGACCCTACGGGTTCGGGAACCATGTAGACATGACCGAGACAACTCTCCGGCCAATAACCAACAGCGGGATCTGGATACCCATTTTGGATCCCACATGTTCCACGATGATCTCATCGGATGAACCACGATGTCGAGGATTCAATCAATCCCGTATTCAATTCCCTTTGTCCAGCGGTATTGTACTTGCCTGAGATTCGATCGTCGGTATCCCGATACCTTGTTCAATCTCGTTACCGGTAAGTCTCTTTACTCGTTCCGTAACACATCATCCTGTGATCAACTCCTTGGTCACATTGTGCACATTATGATGATGTCCTACCGAGTGGGCCCAGAGATACCTCTCCGTTTACACGGAGTGAGAAATCCCAGTCTCGATTCGTGCCAACCCAACAGACACTTTCGGAGATACCTGTAGTGCACCTTTATAGCCACCCAGTTACCTTGTGACGTTTGGCACACCCAAAGCACTCCTACGGTATCCGGGAGTTGCACAATCTCATGGTCTAAGGAAATGATACTTGACATTAGAAAAGCTTTAGCAAACGAACTACACGATCTTGTGCTAGGCTTAGGATTGGGTCTTGTCCATCACATCATTCTCCTAATGATGTGATCCCGTTATCAACGACATCCAATGTCCATGGTCAGGAAACTGTAACCATCTATTAATCAACGAGCTAGTCAACTAGAGGCTTACTAGGGACATGGTGTTGTCTATGTATCCACACATGTATCTGAGTTTCCTATCAATACAATTCTAGCATGGATAATAAACGATTATCATGAACAATGAAATATGATATAATAATAACTAATTTATTATTGCCTCTAGGGCATATTTCCAACAGCTATATATATTAGGGTCTTTCCAACATACAGTGCTTGCCAAAGGATAAAATGTAAAAAGGAAAGGTGAAGATCACCATGACTCTTGTATAAAGTATAAGACAAAAAATAAAAGATAGGCCCTTTGTAGAGGGAAGCAGAGGTTGTCATATGTTTTTATGGTTGGATGCACGAAATCTTAATGCAAAACAACGTCACTTTATATTGTCACTTGTGATATGGACCTTTATTATGCAGTCCGTCGCTTTTATTTCTTCCACATCACAAGATCGTATAAAGCTTGTTTTCTCCACACTAATAGATCTTACGAATTTAGAGAGCAATTTTTATTGCTTGCAACAATGACAACTTATTTGAAGGATCTTACACAATCCATAGGCAGATATGATGGACTCTCATGGAAAAACTGGGTTTAAGGATATTTGGAAGCACAAGTAGTATCTCTACTTGGTGCAAAGAATTTGGCTAGCATGAGGGGGAAAGGCAAGTTCAACATGTTGGATGATCCATGACAATATAATTTATTTCGGATGTAAGAAAACATAACCCATTACATTGTCTTCCTTGTCCAACATCAACTTTTTAGCATGTCATTTTTTAATGAGTGTTCACAATCATAAAAGATGTCCAAGATAGTATATTTATATGTGTAAACCTCTCTTTCTTTATTACTTCCTATTAATTGCAACGATGACCAAAACTATGTTTGTCAACTCTCAACAACTTTTATTCATCATACTCTTTATATGTGAAGTCATTACTCTTCATAAGATCAATATGATATCTTTATTTCTTTTTATTCTCTCTTTTATTCCCTTAAGATCATAGCAACATAGCAAAGCCCTCGACTCAAAACTAATCTTTATTATATATAGCTCACGGACTCGATTACATAGAAGGATCATAAAGCAAAACTCAAAACTAGATCATACTAAAACTTTATTCTACTAGATCAAGATATTACCAAAAGGATCGAACTAAGAAAAATGGTAAAGATAGAAGTGTGATGGTGATATGATACCGGGGCACTCCCCCAAGCTTGGCAGTTGCTAAGGGGAGTGCCCATACCCGATACTCAGTTCTCCTTTAGTGGTGATGAAGATGGTGGTGGTGATGAAAAATGCGCCTTCAGCTTTTTCATATTGTAGTTGAGGAGAGCAATTTCCTCCTTTAAATTATCGACCTCCGACTCGAGCTTCAAGATCTTGTCACATAAATCTCCTTTGCTTTTCTGCCGAAAACGAGAAGGAATAGATCGGTTATTAGACTTCTTGAACTTCACGTGCATATCCCTAGGTTGAGGTAGAGGAACATCCTCCTCCTCCAAACTTGAATCATTGATCCTCATCAAATGAGCATCCTCCTCATCATCCGTAGTTCAACCATAAGGAGATAGGTCCCCATAGATCTTTGGGTCGGCAATGAGATGTGAGACGTGGCTCTCTCCGTCGGAGTCTTGAGATGACATCTTGCTCTAAATCTGCAGCAGAGACAACTCGAAACAAAAACAGAGGATTGTGTCGTGGTACGGTGGTCAAAACCTTCGAGATTATATAATGAATTTTTACAGATCAAAAGAAGTATCGTGCAAGAAATAGGAGTCCGGAGGGCACACGAGGTGCCCACGAGGCAGGGGGCGCGCCCAGGGGGGTAGGGCGCGCCCTCCACCCTCGTGGATGCCTCGTGTCCTTTCCAGACTGCTTCTTATTTTCCTATTTTCTTAAATATTCCTAAATGGAGAAAAATTGCTATTAGAACTGTTTTGGAGTTGGTTTACTTACCGTACCACATACCTATTCCTTTTCGGAGTCTGAAACGTTCTGGAAAGTGTCCCTTATATACTCCTCCGGGGTTATGGTGTCAATAACATTAGTTTCAACATTTATGGGATTACCTGAGGTATAATGTATGATTCTTTGACCGTTCACCACCTCCGGATTTGTGCCTTCGAAGTTGTTGATTTTTATGGCACCGGAACGATAGATCTCCTCGATAACGTAAAGACCTTCCCATTTAGAGAGGAGATTTCCTACAAAAAATCGTAAACGAGAGTTGTATAACAGAACATAATCACCTACATTAAACTCATGTTTTTGTATCCTTTTATCATGCCATCTTTTAACTTTTTCTTTAAACAGTTTGGAATTTTCATAGGCATGGGTTCTCCATTCATCAAGTGAGCTAATGTTAAATAGTCGCTTCTCACCGGCAAGTTTGAAATCATAATTGGGCTCTTTAATGGCCCAATATGCCTTATGTTCTAGTTCGAGAGGTAAGTGACATGCTTTTCCATAAACCATCTTATACAGAGGCATACCCATAGGATTTTTATATGCAGTTCTATAGGCCCATAATGCATCATCAAGTTTATTGGACCAATTCTTTCTAGATCTATTAACAGTCTTTTGCAAAATTAATTTAAGCTCTCTATTACTCAGTTCTACTTGACCACTAGACTGTGGGTGGTGTGGAGATGCAATTCTATAATTAACATCATACTTAGCAAGCATCTTACGAAAAGCACTGTGAATAAAATGTGAACCACCATTAGTCATTAAGTATCTAGGGACTACAAACCACGGAGCATCTTAATACAGGTGTTATGATCAGAACTACTAGTTGGAATAGCTTCTACCCACATAGTAACGTAATCAACAACAACTAAAATATGTGTATACCTATTAGAAGAAGGAAACAGTCCGATATAATAAAAACCCTAAACATCAAATGGTTCAATAACAAGTGAGTAATTCATAGGTATTTCTTGACGTCTACTAACATTACCAATTCTTCGACATCCATCACAAGACAAGACAAACTTACGGGCATCTTTGAAGAGAGTAGGCCAATAATAACCGGATTGCAATACCTTATGTGCAGTTCTATCTCCAGTGTGGTGTCTTCCATAAGCCTCGGAGTGATACTTGCGTAGGATCTGTTCCTGTTCATGCTCAGGTACACAATGTCTAATAACACCATCTACTCCTTCTTTATAAAGGTGTGGGTCATCCCAGAAGTAATGTCTTAAATCATAGATTTTTTTTCTTTTGCTAGTATGTGAAACTAGGTGGTATAAATTTAGCAACAATGTAATTAGCATAATCAGCATACCATGGAGCAGTACGAGAAGCATTTATGACAGCTAATTGTTCATCAGGAAAGCTATCATCAATAGGTAGTGGGTCATCAAGAACATTTTCTAACCTAGACAAGTTGTCTGCAACGGGGTTCTCAGCTCCCTTTCTATCAATAATATGCAACTCAAATTCTTGTAGTAGGAGAACACATCTAATAAGTCTGTGTTTAGCATCTTTCTTTTCCATAAGATATTTAATAGCAGCATGATCAATGTGAACAGTTATTTTAGAATCAACAATATAAGGTCTGAACTTACCACAAGCAAATACAACTGCTAAAAAACTTTTTCAGTAGTAGCATAATTTCTCTGGGCACTGTCTAGAGCTTTACTAGCATATTGGATAACATTTAATTTCTTATCAACTCTTTGTCCTAGAACAGCACCTAGAACATAATCACTAGCATCACACATAATTTCAAAGGGTAAATTCCAATCAGGAGGCTGAACAATAGGTACAGAAATCAAGGCTTTCTTAACTATTTCAAATGCTTCTACAAAATCATCATCAAAGACAAAATGAACATCTTTTTGTAAGAGATTAGTCAGAGGCCTAGAAATTTTTGAGAAGTCTTTAATGAACCTCCTATAAAAACCGGCATGACCAAGGAAACTTCTTATACCTTTAATGTCCTTAGGACACGAAATCTTTTCAATAGCATCAACTTTAGCTTTATCAACTTCAATACCTCTTTCAGAAACTTTATGCCCCAAGACAATACCTTCATTAACCATAAAGTGGCACTTCTCCCAATTCAAGACAAGATTAGTTTCTTCACATCTATGCAAAACTCGATCAAGGTTGCTTAAAAATCATCAAAACAAGTTCCATACACGGAGAAATCATCCATGAAAACCTTAACAATCTTTTCACAAAAGTCAGAGAATATAGCAGTCATACATCTTTGAAAGGTAGCAGGTGCATTACATAAACCAAAAGGCATACGACTATAAGCAAAAGTACCAAAAGGGCAAGTAAAAGTAGTCTTTTCCTGATCTTCTTTCGACAGAGGTATTTGAGAGAAACCAGAATAACCGTCTAGAAAGAAAAAATGTTTATGTTTGGATAATCTTTCTAGCATTTAATCAATAAAAGGTAAAGGGTAATGATCCTTTCTAGTAGCTTTATTTAATTTGCGGAAATCAATTACCATACTATAACCTGTAACAATTCTTTGTGGGATCAATTCATCTTTATCATTAGGAACAACAGTAATACCTCCCTTCTTAGGGACACAATGGACATGACTTACACACTGACTATCAGCAACATGATAAATTATACCTGCCTCCAAAAGCTTTAGTATTTCTTTTCTTACCACTTCTTTCATCTTAGGATTTAACCATCGTTGGTGATCAACAGCCGGTTTAGCATCTTTCTCCAATTTTATTTTGTGTTGGCATAGAGTGGGACTAATGCCCTTAAGATCATCAAGAGCATATCCAATAGAAGCACGGTGCTTCTTGAGAGTTTTCAATAATTTCTCTTCTTCCTGCTCTGAAAGGTTAACACTAATAATAACAGGATATATATCTTCTTTTCATCGAGATAAGCATATTTAAGAGTATCAGGTAATGGTTTAAGCTCAAATACGGGATTACCCTTAGGTGGAGGAGGATCCCCTAGAATTTCAACAGGCAAGTTGTGTTTCAAAATAGGCCCCTGTTTAAAGAATACTTCATCTATTTCCCTTCTTTCATTCATAAACATATCATTTTCATGGTCTAGCAAATATTGTTCTAAAGGATCATTAGGAGGCACGACAATAGAAGCAAGACCAATAATTTCATCTTTACTAGGCAATTCTTTATCATGGGGTTCTCTACGAAATTTAGCAAAATTAAAATCATGAGACATATCCCCTAAACCAACAGAAAGAATATCCTTTTTGTAGTCTATCTTAGCATTAACAATATTCAAGAAGGGTCTACCCAATATAATGGGACAAAAGTCATCTTGTGGGGAACCAAGAACAAGAAAATCAGTAGGATATTTAACTTTCCCGCACAAGACTTCAACACTCTAACAATCCCAACTGGTGAAATAATATCTCTATTGGCAAGCTTAATAGTAACATCAATATCTTGTATCTCAGCAGGTGCAATATCATGCATAATTTCTTTGTATAAGGAATGAGGTATTACACTCGCACTAGCACCCATGTCACAATAAGCCATGATAGCAATGATCTTCTATTTTAACAGAAACAACAGGCATGCCTACAACAGGTCTGTGTTTATCTTTAGTATCGGGTCTAGCAATTCTAGCAGCTTCATCATAGAAGTAAATAACATGCCCATCAATATTATCGACCAAGAGATCTTTAACCATAGCAATACTAGGTTCAACTTTAATTTTCTCAGGGGGGTGTAGGTGTTCTAGCATTACTCTTACGAACAATAGTTGAAGCTTTAGCATGATCCTTTATTCTAACGAGGAAAGGTGGTTTCTCAATATAAGCGGTAGGAACAATAGGATCAACATTATAAGTGATAGTCTTTTCTTCAACTTTAATAGGTTCAACTACTTTTACTTCAATGGGGGATGATATTTAACCACTTCTCCTTAGGGAGATCAACATGAGTAGCAAATGATTCACAGAAAGAAGCTACTATCTCAGAGTCAAGTCCATATTTAGTGCTAAATTCACAAAAAGCATCAGTATCCATAAAATATTTAACACAATCAAACTTAGGTGTTATACCTGACTCTTTACCTTCGTCGAGTTCCCAATCTTTAGAGTTGCATTTAATTCTTTCTAATAAATCTCATCTGAATTCAATAGTCTTCATCATAAAAGAACCAGTACAACCAACGATCCTCCCAAAACACAATTGTTCTTCCATCTCTCACGGTCGATCGAGCTGCTGCTCGAAATAGTTGCATGGCTTCTTCTAGGACCTTTATGCTGAACTCAACCCATGGTCTGGATGGACCAGACCTTTGTAACAATAGCCATCTGGATTACAGCGCAATGTTAAGCCATATCAGGTTTGAGATACCTAAACCTCCTGCCCACTTGGGTGAGCACACGTACTCCCAAGCCACCGTACACTATCCTCCATTAGCCTGATCGTTAGCAAACCAAAGGAACCCACGACATATTTTGTTCATTATCGTTATTATCTTCTGTGGCAGGCCGAGCGCCATCATTGCATGGATCGGTATAGCACACGACACATATTGTACTAGGATCAGACATCCACTCTTGGGCATGCACGCGGCCTTCCAGTTGGGTAGTTGCCCTGCAAGCTTGTCCACCAAGCTACGCGGTTGTGTTGTGGACTATTTTCGGATAGATACTGGAAGACCGAGGTATTTGCATGGGTACGTCCCCATTGGGCATCCTAGAATTTGCTCCACTCTTTCGTTGATCTCCGTGGAACAGCGTACCCGCAATGTGTCACTCTTTGATAGGTTAACACGTAGCCTCGAGGCTTATCCAAATACATGCCGAAGCAATGCACACACCTGCAGGTCCATGGTGTTTGGTTTAAGGAAGACCATGACGTCATCCGCGGACATCAAGACCCGTTGTTTCATTCCCATTCTTGCCAACGGTGCTAGCACGCCACTGACAGTGGCCAACTCGAACATTCTGTGCAGGGGCTCCATGACTAGGATAAACAACATTGGGGATATCGGATCCCCTCGCCTGAGCCCCTTTTGGTAATATATCAGCTTCCCGGGAGTGTCGTTTACCATAATCCGTGTGCTTGAATTAGCCAAGATACCGCACACCCAGAAGACCCACTGTGTGCCAAATCCCGTTTGCTTGAGAACTTCCACCAGGAACGACCATTGCACAGAATCGAAGGCCTTAGAGATGTCCAACTTGAGCATGATAGAAGTTTCCCAGAGGGCATGCAGACGCTACACCATGCATTGCACGAGCATGCAGTTATCATGAATTGACCTGCCCTTGACAAATGCACTCTGGTGGTTTCCCACTAATCTTGGCAGCTCGGGTGGGGGCCTATTTGACAACGCCTTCTCAAAGATCTTCACCGCCCCGTGGAGCAGATGACATGCCTAAAGTCATTAATGTCAACGGCTCCATCCATCTTTGGAGTAGTGTAATTATGGCTTTGTTTATCGCTGGAAAACCACGCATATCCCCACGGTAAAATGCATCCATGGCCCACATTAGATCGCCCTTGATGATGGGCTAGCAAGTCGCGAAGAACCTTCCCGTGAATCCATCCGGGTCGGGTGATTTGTCAAGGGGCATACCTTTGACCACCTTTTCCACTAAATCCTCCGTGAATTGATCCTCCAGGTGAGACAGGTCGAGAGATGGTAACCGCAGCATATCGAGCGCGATGGTGAAGGATTTCGGTGACACCTCGAATAGCCCAGATTAGTAGGCATCCACCGCTTCGGCGATCTCATCCTGGCCCATTGCGATCACAGACCCACTATGCAAAGTTGAGATGACATTTCTACATTGCCGATGGCATGCTTGTTGGTGGAAGAATGCGGTGCTGGCATCTCCTTCATGTATCTCTAGTGTTCTGGATCATTGTCCACTACTAGGAAAAGGCCTACTAATGGCGCACCAGTTTTGCCTACTAATGGCGCATCACTGGTGCGCCATTAGTATCACGCCACTAGTATTTATTACTAATGGCGCACCACACAATGTTCCATTAGTATATAACACCATGCGCCATTAGTATGCCTCCCAGGGGCCATATTTAACCATGTGCTTTGGCACACTAATGGCGCACTGCAGATGGATGCGCCATTAGTATACTTGGCATACTAATGGCGCACCATTTGGTGATGCGCCATTAGTATACTTTGGCATACTAATGGCGCACTCTGTAGTGATGCGCCATTAGTATGAATATTAGGTTTTATTTATTTTTTACTTTTATGATTTTTGCAGAGGTTACAAAATATATTATTTGACAGAATATAGACAGTAGCACACAGCAACAGCAGATTCATCGAATACAATAGAAGATTAGTCTCCGAATACAATTCATCATATTACTCTCCGAATTCAAAAGACCGAACAAAGATAAAACATTACAAGTCTCGAGACCGCGAGTATCGAGTTTGTCTTCACATTACAAGTCGATATCGATCATCTAAACTACCATCACATAGAAGAGAGTTGCGGTCATCACGATGAGCATCATCGCGATGAAACTGGTCTTCATCCGTTTCCTCCAATGCTCCCTCCTCTCTCCCGCTAGATAGCGGGCGTATCTAGATTCCTCCTCTGCCCTAGTGGTGTACCCTTTGTAACTGTTACCGCTGAAATGGTGAACCTGTCTCTGACACTCCTCCCAGTCGTCGTAGACTCCGGGAACCTTACCCTTGTACACGACGTACGACGGCATCTCTGTGCACAAGCCAAACAACAGACAATACATACATAAGCAATATATAAGTATGCAACAAAAGGATCGGAAGAGAAAAGCAGGACATTAATAGCACGATTCATGGTCCTACTAATAAATAACATCAATTACATCTAAGTTGAACGACTGTCCAAACCAAAGAGACATACAATTCATTAAAGTTTAATTACAACATGAGCCAATCAATGTTTCAGAACTACACATCACTACTTTCGACTCGACTCATGGACAGGAGCGTGGATGAAGCCGCCGTCTGTCGTGATGGTCATGAAATCGCGGGCGTTGTCAGCCTGCATTTGTAGCATTCCGTCTATATCAATGTTGGATGGTTGATATCTGAGGAAGAACTGCCCCGAGGTATGAAGGACATCTTGATGGATGATGTCCGCAAACTTCGACTGTATGCGAAAGAATTCTTGTCTGATGTCCGCGTCCTGGATTGCCGACAAGCTCGCGGCCCAATCTTTGAGATTATTTGGTAGCAGAAGGTGATGATGGTCCCTTACGATCGCCCGCATGTGATGGAGGGCGTAGTAGGCATCCTTCTGACCGCCAGGCGGCTGCTTGACGCAGCAGAACGTCGTATTGTGGGCGAACACGTGCTTGCCATACTTACGAACTGCCCTGGTGAAGGTGCCTCCAGATTTGGCGTAGCCAGGGAGAACATCATCAAGAACTTTCTTGATATTTGTGTAGTCTATCTTGGAGTTACGGTTCGGGTCGAAATACGTGGCCATGGAATATTTCGGGCTTAAGAGGATGAGTGTGCAATGTGTGTCACTGCACAGAACACGGATTGTTAGAAAAAAAAGAACGATCGAAATCTAAGAAATCATATGTTACGGGGCGGTTAAGGGATGACTTACTCGGGAAAGTAAGCCACAAGGAAGTTATCCTTATCTGGGTTTGCCAGAATGACATCTTCGAGGTGTGAACTCGCGACTTGGCGGTCCCCAGCGCTGCTCAAGAGCTTGGCACGCATGTAGAAGGGGTCGACGATCACGATGTCTGGGGTCTTGTCTCTAATGATCCGCAGCTCCATACTCAGCGAAAACAGCTGACCGAAGGTGTAGTGCAGCGGATGAAGGTTGAACATAGCAAAGATGTCATCAAACCGCGGGACGATCGTACCCCCGATGGCGCCATCCACAAAGCCCTTGCCCTATGGCACCTTGGCCACGAAAACCGGGTATGCCACATCATTCTCTCTGAGACGTCGCTTCTCCAAAGAAAGAACACTGTCGTGCAGACTCTGCATAGCACCGGTTGCAGCATTGAGCATATTTGTCGGTAGCATCACCCTACCCGCCACATGCACCCTCCTCGAGATATCCTTAGGTGAAGGTGGCCCGTCCTGAGCACGGATTGTACTCGGTGCTGGCTGGCTCGCACCGGCGCCCTTTTTAGTCTGTCGTTTCCGGCCCTTCTTCTTGATCTGCTGTAATGGGACCGAGTTCTGCTCACAGACCGCCTTCTTGAGCGTGTTGGGGCTGATAATATTTGGCACCTCCGCTATCTGAGGCTCGGTGAAGGCGGCAGCTGGAGGCGTCTCCTGAGAACTGAACGCCAGACGATGCCTGTTGCAGTTGGGTTTCTCCGTCGTACCAGCTAGATCGCGGTCGTCTTGTTTGGGTTCTTGAGAAGGAGGCCCGCAGAACTCGTCACCGTACCCATGTTTGGCAAAGTACTTATCGACGTTGGAAATGTACCATCGTCATTGTCGTCTTCGTTCGGATCCTGTGCCATAGGGATGTCCGGCATGTCCGGTAGCGTTGCGGCGTTCTTGCCATGGCTTGGCGCCGGCACGACTGGCGGTCTTGTCTGTGGGGTGGTGTCCCCCGCCCCCAAATGAATCTGGCTCTTCGGCCAAAGCAGGGGCCAGCTTACGCAGGCGCTGAGGGTCATCTCATCTTCTTCGTCGACCCCAGCAGGTCAAATCGGAGGTAACAGCTCGTCGCAGCCTGGCAGCACCCGAACCACTTCAACCCTATACATTGTGGGTGGCATCGGATTACCATGGAACACGGGGTTGCCCGGTTGAACGATTCTGCCCTTGGCGACATCGACCAACTCGCCACCCATGAAGTGCAGGAGAGTGCAAGGAATGTCGGCGGTGCCCTACGAAAACATGTAGGGCATCAGGGATGCCCAGTCAAAGGCAAGGAGATGAAGTCCTCGGTCGAGAGGCTTAGTCACCGTGATGCCGTCGAGCTCGGCTAATGTTGAGGCACCGCCAACGGCGGGCGTGCAACTGACGGAGGGGCCGCTTGCTGGCGAGGTGCCGGCCGGCGTACACCCGGGTGCATTAAGCTCCAATGTCGGCGTCGGAGACACCAATACCGCCGCCGCCGGAGACACCAATGGCGCCGCCGCCGTAGACACCAATACCGCCGCCGCCGGAGACACCAATGGCGCCGCCTGCGCGTTGTGCGAGTTGCTGGCCGTGAAGCTGGGAATCGGGGGCGGCCCCTGTTGGCCACCCGTAATCCACGTCATTATCCCATGAATCAAGGTAGGCATAATGCCGGTGAGCGTCGATCCCAGTTGTTGTTGCACTTGCTCTTGGACCATCTCCGGAATCCGCGCCACTTGCGCCTTGAGTGCTTCAACCTCGCGTGACTGGCTTTCCGAGCTGGTCTTTTTCTCCTTTCTCCCACCAGTGGCATAGTATGACGACCATTTTGTGGACAAGCCTTTGCCGGCCACACGACCAGCTGACGTCGGCTTATTGAGCTTATCCCTGTTTTTCATTACATTCAACGCCCTATTCAAAGGGGTGTCGAAAGGGGAGCTCTGAGATGACCCCGCGCTACTGCTTTCTTTGTCCTGCGGAAGGAACGTGAACCATTTAGAAATATTGGGGATTAATTAGAATGCAACCATATGGAGCTAATTACGCGGGGGTGTATTCCTTACCAGAACAAGCTCAAGCTCCTTGGTCTTCGGATCCGTGGTAAGCTCCTTTGTTACCGGGTCCTTGTACCGGGCCCTGAGAAAGTTCCTGGTCTGCTTGTCACTGTATTTCTCGAAGCGGGGTGGTTGGCCTTGCTCGGCACGCTCCGCGTCCTCCTTGTCCCATACAGGCTCCGCTACTCTGTAACCGCCGGGACCGAGTTGGTGGACCCCTATGTTCAACTGCCGCATTTCTTTCCCCCACTGACTTGATTCGGAGGTTGCGGGGCTATTGCACTTGATCTTGAACTCCTTGTAGTCATCTTCGCTAATCAAAGGATATTTCGCCTTGATCTTCTCATAACTATCACCTTTGTCAATCATTTCCTTCACCGTGCTTTTCCAAGTAGACAGGGCCGTGCTCATCGTTGTGAGGGCGGCACCGTTCACTTTATTACCCGAGAGGCGTGTGTTTGCGAACTCAGCGGGGAACTTGTATCGTTCATGCAGCTTCGTGAAGAGGAGACTGCGCAAATTCCCTCGGTCCTTATGCCTTAGGTTCTCGGTGTTGATTGAGGCGGTGCTCCGGAGAATGCACCCGAGCTGAATCGAGTACCCCTTGACTACGTGTTTGGGCGCCGTCGGATGCCCGTCGGAGTTCACTTCAGTAAATTCCTCCCTGACGGTGCCGAGCACGTTCGGGCGCCGGTCCTTCCGTTGCCTCTTCGGTTGGCTGCCATCTGTGCGTGCGCCTCCATCATCAGTGGTGGCATCCGCGGCGCCATCATCAGTGGTGTCATCCCTGACGCCACTAGGGGTTGTGTAGTCAGGATCGGTGTCTTCCGCGGCGTCCTCATAGCGGTGAGGTTCTTCCTCCAACTCCTGGGACAGCTCCCAGAATTGCTTGTCGCCCGAATCGCCGGCCTCATCGTTGTGGGCCATGTTTCGCTCTAAATAGGAAAAAAAAGTTTGGTCAAAAAGTTGGTTATTGTCAAGGAACAAGATCATGGTCTCATCATTTAGGGTTTGTCAACACCGAGGCATCCTAAAAGCTAAGCTTTTATCATTTAGGGTTTGTCGACGCCGAGGCACCCTAAAAGACTAAGCGTACATCATTTAGGTTCTCATCGACACCGAGGCACCCTATAGAAGCCAAGTTAAGTTTTCATCATTTAGGGTTTATCGATGCCGAGGCACCCTAGGTTGGGCCTAATCACTTGGCACTAATCACTTGGCTCTATTGCCACCTATGTTGGGTTTATCATTTAGGATTTATCGATGCTAAGGAGAATTCTAAGTTGGGCCTAATCACTTGGCTCTATTGCCACCTATGGTTTAATGCAGCAAGAATGGCGGGGCAGTTGATCCTACTTAACTAAGTACTAAGGTACCCCGGCCCATGCATTAGTCGCAAGTACCCCATATGTCCTATTTTTAGCAAAGTCATGCTAAAATTCATGGAAAATTTCAGCATGACCTTTGCTGAAAATAGGCCATATGGAGTACCCGAATTTGCCGGAACGGAAGTTAATCGACATTCCGGCAAACTCAAGGGCCTCTCGGGGTACCTGCAAATTCATCACGACACAATGGTCGGAGACAAAACCCAGCCACAGACCATATGGTCCTCTGCTTTCATATGGAAAAAAATTAGCTCAACTTATTTGAGCTTCCATTCCAGATATAATAGGTCACCAAACAAAAAATCATCCAGATATAATGGTACAGCAAAGAAACAGCTTAATCCATGCCTCACCTTATGAATAGTCATTACTTCAAATACAGAAGAAGGAACAATTTATTTGTGACATAGTTACAAATGATGACAGAATAAAGCAACACCCTGCACTAGCCTAAAAACAAGTGAAGTTTCACCCATATAAGAACAACTTTATAAAATCAGAGAAGTTGCTAAATTTTTTGTATCCTTCATATACACTGGAGTACAATGCTTTATAATGTTCCATCATCATTACAAAAAATTGACAATTCTCCATAACAGTTAACTGAAATTTTTGCCTCATAGCTTGGGTGGGTTAAGTACTAGGAGACTTTGTAATGTGAAGTACAGGTGCAGTAACAGGCTTCTGAGTTAAGAAAACATTTCTGATTGATTTTTAGTAAAAAGGCTTAAGAACTCAAACATTGCAAGCGCAAAATTACTCCAAGAAATTTACTCCTGCAAGCACAAAATACAATCAAGAAATCCAAGAAACACATGGTCTTGAGGATATTCTTTATGACTGATTATTTCAGCTTTACATGCAGATTTTGACCAAAAAACACATGGTCTTTTTAACAGTTTTCAGTTTGGACAGAATACTGAAAACTACAGTTTGGACAGAATACACTTTGGTCTTCTACTTACAAAACAAAACTGACATATTTCTAGATGCCATAATCAGATCAAAATTTCAAACCACACACTTACTTTCAACTATAAACAAAACTAACATGCTGTTAATGAAACTCATGGTGGAAGTAACTACTAGCAGCATGTCATTATCATGGCAGTCCACTATATATTCTTATGACAAAATACATCATTATCAGGGCACATTATGGCCATTTTCTTACATGATGCTAACTATACCTAACTGATTTTTTTGACAGTAGCTCAAGTTTTTGACAGTAGCTCCTAACTATACCTAACTAAATTTTTGACAGTAGCTCAAGTTTTTGACAGTAGCTCCTAACAGTAGCTCCTAACTGAATTTTGTGCTTAAAGGGAAGGCTGACTTAAGTGGCAAGATGATACAATTTGCATAACATAACAATATATGCATCTTAATATAACACCATCTCCTAATAGAAATAGTATCTAGATCTACTAGGGGGCAAAGTAGAACTGATATTCTTTTGCTGACCTCTAGTACAAGGTATAGAAGAGGAGGTAAGAGAAGAAATACTGACATTTTTCTTAGCAGGAGACTTTTTCTTTCTTCTAGAAACTACAGTAAATTTCTCCTCCTCTTCCACTACAGTGTCATGCCAACTTAGACACAGGGAGGCGACATTTCCATTCGAGTCATGAATATCTAAACCGTGTTCAGTTTTCTTACTAATTTGTTCCCTGGATAATTCCAATTCCTTGAGAACATGAATAAAATCAAAATTATCCAGAGGTATATCAACACCCATCATTGATGCTCTAAACATAATCTCCTTAGCTACTTAATTCCCCAACCCTAGCTACTTAATTCTCCAACCCCTTTTCTTGTCCAAAATTCTCCAACCCCTAACCCTAGAACACATCAGAAGGAAATCAAGAGGGGGAAGAGGGGGAAGCGGCTCGGGTGCTCACTGGGAGGTCGAGGACGACTCGGGGTAGCCGGAGCTAGTCAAGGCGGCGCGAATTCGGCGTCGAGCGGTGGCGATGGTGGCCGAGGCGGAGGAAATCAGCGGGCGTCGAAGGGATGGCTCGAGGGCGTCCGAGCTCGTCCGGGTCCTCATAGTCGAAGAGGAAGACAACGGCGGTCCTCCTGGGCAGGCCGCGCGGTGTTGGACGGCGAGCACGAGGTTGAAGCAGGCGGGGCCGCGGGGGGAGGGGGCACTTGGGCGGGAGGACGTCGAGGGCACGGGCGCGGGCAGAGGGGGGACGACGAGGGAGGCGGCGCTCGGCCCGAGGAGGCGCGGGGGCGGCGACGGAGACGGAGGCGCGGGGGCGGCAGCGGCGTGGGGGCGGCGACGGAGACGAAGGCGCGGGGGCGGCGGCGGCGTGGGTCGAGGCAGCGGGGGGAATTAGCTAGGGGGGCGAGGGAGAGGGACGAAGGGGATCTGGCGAGAGGGAGAATTAGCTAGGGGGGAATCTTACTAATGGCGCACCCGCGGTCGGTGCGCCATTAGTAATCTTTTTTACATAGCAATGGCGCACCAGGCAGAGGTGCGCCATTAGTAATCTTTTTTTTACATAGCAATGGCGCACCAGGCAGGAGGTGCGCCATTAGTAATCTTTTTTTATATATAGCAATGGCGCACCAGCCAGAGGTGCGCCATAAGTAATTTTTTTTGTTGCATGTAATAATTTTTTAGAAAATGAATATGAATATGAAACAGTAATATTTTTTTATAAAAATAGTAATAATTGTTGTATAACAACAATTGTAGTCTACACTTTTTTATTATTATTTTTTTTAAAATGAAGAGGGGAGAGGAGGCGGAGCTCACCGGGGAGCGGGGGAGGGTGCGGGGGGTGCTCGTCGGCGGTGGTGGAGCGGGGGAGGGTGCGGGGGGTGCTCTTCGGCGGTGCTGCAGCGGGGGAGGGTGCGGGGGGTGCTCGTCGGCGGTGGTGGAGCGGGGGAGGGTGCGGGGGGTCGGGGGCGGCGGTGGTGGAGCGGGGGAGGGTGCGGTGGGTCGTCGGCGACGGTGGAGCTAGCGGGGGAGGGTGCGGGTGGGATCGAGATCGAGATGGAGGGGGAATCGAGATCGAGATGGAGGGGGATCGAGATCGAGTGTCCTCATGAATATTCAATATGTTATCATATTGAATATGAAAAAATATCATCAAATTTGAAAATATATTCATAAATTCAAAAAGTGCCCATGAAATTTAAAAATATTCATGATATCAAAAAGTGCCCATGAAATACAACCGAGAAATAAAGACTACGATTTAAATACAGTCGATCTTAGCTAGCTATCTGTTCATAATCTTCTTGCCCTTCTTTTTCGCAAATGGAGTTCTTCTATGGAACGGACGTCCTTTAGGTAGGGTGGTCCTGCTTCTTCTTGTGGTGTATGCTGCTACTTCATCGTCGTCGTCATGTTCGATCTTCGGGTCGCCGTACTTGTCGAAGTCTTGCTCATTGGCTACTCCATCCATTCCGATGATCTTCCTTTTGCCTCTCCTCCCGACAACACGACTGGGCTTTGACGGGTCGGTAATGAAGAAGCATTGGTCCACTTGGGAAGCCAGTACCCATGGCTCATTTTTCGCGGTGACGTTTGCGCCCGCGGTCTTGGATTTGGCTTCGGGTATAACCATGGTGGTGAAATACCGGTCTTCTTTTAGGACGCTCTTGGCCCATCTGACATGGAACATCGGGACCTTCTTTCCAGCGTAGCTCAGCTCCCAGATCTCCTCGATCCTTCCGTAGTATCTGTCCTTGTCGTTACCGGTGTAGGATTCCATCGTTACCCCGGAGTTCTGATAACCATCGCTCTTCATGTCCTTGTCCTCGATGTAGAATGTGTAGTCGTTGATATCGTACGCCTCATAGGTCATCAGGTTGTGCTCGGCGCCCTGTGACAAGGCGAATATGAGTTGTTCTTCTGTGGAAGAATCCTCATGTAAAGGGTACGACAGAAGCTTCTGCTTGAACCAACGCGTGAAACATGAGTTGTGCTCTTTGATTATATCTCCGTCCGTCCTCTGTTGGCCTCGGTCATTGTACGTCTTCTCAATAAAGGTTTTGTGCTCTACCACCCAAAGATCGACCACGTCTATGTGTTGTAGCGCGACTAGGTTTGCTCTTTCAAAGTCGGCGAGTCGACCCTCGAAGTCGACATGCATTTCGCGGCGACCCTCACGGTGACCCCATCCAGCGAGCCTGCCGAGGTGCCTGTTGACGGGCAGATCAACGGGGTTCTCGATGCCTAGATAATTCGTGCAGTAGGAGATGCACTCTTCGGTCAGAAAGCCCCTGGCTATACTTCCCTCTGGACATGACATGTTGCGAACGTATCCTTTGATGACACCATTCATCCTTTCGAACGGCATCATGCTGTGCAGGAATGTCGGCCCGAGTTGAATGATATCCTCCACGATTTGGACCAGCAGATGCACCATAATGTCGAAGAATGCGGGCGGGAAGTACATCTCAAGCTCGCATAGTATCACCACGATCTCTTCCTGTAGCCTTTTGAGTTGCCTCACGCCAACCGACTTCCGAGAGATGACATCGAAAAAGTTGCATAGGCGAAATAGTGTTTCACGGACGTGCGCGTCCATGATCCCACAGATTGCAACTGGAAGTATCTGCGTCATCAGCACATGACAGTCGTGAGACTTCATCCCGCTGAACTTCTGCTTCGCTGGGTCTAGGTATCTGCTTATCTTCCCCGCGTAACCGCAAGGAAGTTTTACTCCTACGAGGCAGGTGAAAAAATGCTCGATCTCCTCCTGACTTAGAGTGAAGCACGCGGGAGGGTATTTATTTCCGGTCTTCTTGGCCTTTTTGCCTTTGCGGCGACTTTCTGTGTCCTGCTTCGCCTCATCATCATCATCATCATCATTAGCGTGAAGCTCCTGCCTGATGCCCATTGATTTCAAGTCTGCCCTTGCTTTCGGCCCATCTTTGGTCCTCTCTGGCATGTTGAGCAGGGTACCAAGCAGACTCTCGCACACGTTCTTCGTGATATGCATGGCATCAAGGCTGTGAGGCACACGGTGGATCTTCCAGTACGGCAAGTCCCAGAAAACAGACCTCGTTTTTCATACCTTCAGCAGCGGCTCTGGCGCCTTTCGCTTCTTTCCCGGCTCTGGCGCCTTTTGCTTCTTTCCCGGCAGTGGGTAATCTTTCCAATTCTTCAACAGCCCGTCTATTTCCTCACCGCTCCTCGTACGCGGGCGTCTTTGGAGTTCGGTTTCACCATCGAACAGATCCTTGTGTTTCCTCCAGGGGTCATCGATGCACCTGAACACGGTTTTTGAAGACCCGGGATCTCTATCTAGCTGGCGATACGTTGTGTCATCCATGCACCTGATGCATCCAGAAAATCCGTGGACCACCTACCCCGCGAGAGATCCGTAACCGAGATAGTCGTGCACCGTCGTGAGCAGTGCGGCTCTCATAGGGAAATATTCTTTCTCTGCGGCGTCCCACGTATTGGCTGGCGTTTTCCACAGCATGTCTAGCTCCTCTTTCAGCAGCCCCAGATACAGATTGATGTCGTTCCCTGGTTGTTTCGGCCCTTCACTTAGCATACTCATATGAATGTACTTCCTCTTCATGCACAACCAGGGGGAAGGTTGTACATCCACACAAACATAGGCCAGGTGCTATGTGTGCTTCTCTGGCTGCCAAACGGATTGACTCCATCGGTGCTCGCGCCCAGCACGATATTCCTTGGATCCTTCCCAAATTCTGGGTGTTCGAAGTTCAACGTTTGCCACTGGCTCCCATCCTTAGGGTGACTCGGCATCTTGTCTTTTTTATTTATCTCCGGATCATTTGCGTCATCTTCTCGCTTTTTCTCCTCCCTATCCGCGTGCCAACGCAGGAGCTTTGCTACCTTAGGGTCCGCGAAATACCGCTGCAGACGAGGAGTGATCGGAAAGTACCACACCACTTTTCGAGGAGCTTTCTTCCTCTTCTTGTATCGAGTGACGCCGCACACCGGACATATGGTAGACTCCACGTGCTCGCCCCGATAAATGATGCAATTGTTCATGCACACATGGTATTTCACGTGCGGTAAATCCAGAGGACACATGACTTTCTTCGCCTCCTCGAAACTGGTCGGGCACTTGTTCCCCTTGGAAAGACGTTCGTACCAGAATGACATGTTCTCATCGAAGCATGCGTTGGTCATTTTGTGTTTTACCTTCATCTCCAAAGCCATGAGCGTTACTTTCAGGCGGGTATCCTCGGGTCTGCATCCTTCATACAATGGAGTAACCGCGTCTATCTCCAGTTGATCCAGCTTGGCTTTCTCTCGGGTGGCAGCTCTTGCGTTATCCGTCTGCTTGAGAAGCAGCTCTTGAATATGAGGGTCCTGCACCCAGCCCATCGATGGTCCATCGTCGTCTGCTCCTCTGGCATCTAGATCTTCATGATCATGCCCTTCGTCTGCTCCGGCATCTTCCTCATCATCATGTCCGACATCTTCTACATGATGACTGTGTACAGCATCACCGTCGTGATCATGTCCTGAAGATTCTTCGTCTTCTCGCCGCCCGAGCCGCGGTGGTTGTCTTGCTGCCCTTCCTCATTTCTTGCCCGGCCCCCATGGACGACTTCATAGTCATCTTCATCACCTTGCCACCGATAGCCATCCATGAAACCACGCAAGAGCAGGTGGTCCCGCACTTGCCCGGAATCCGGGTCCGCAATAAGGCTCTTCAGCTTGCATCTTTGACACGGACATCTTATCTCCGTCTCGTTCTTTTGAAGCATCTCGGCCTTCGCGGAGCTCAAAAACCTATTCACGATGCCTTCGGTCATCGTGCGGACCATGGTCGCCTGCGGGGTAGAGCAAAACGATATTTTAGAACCAAGAAAAAATTTGGCATGACTTTCCCTAAAAATAGGACCAAAAAGAATGCATAGTGCCAAAATTCTCGCCGAAACGGAAATGAATCAACATTCCGGCAAAATATTGACAACTATCGCATTTCAAATACCGGTACGTGCAAACACAAACATATATGCAACACCACAAACATACATAGATCTAGCTAGGCCACAAAAAGTGCATGTGCACGTTGTTGGAGCGAGCTAGGAAGAAAAAAAGTAGATCTACAACATGAAGATAGCTTTCCCCTTACTTACCTATCAAAAAAAGGTAATTTCAACACTTAATTTTGATGAATCTATGATGCAAATGAGTTCAGGAAGAGGAGGCAGCCGACAAGCTTAGAGAAGGAGGTGGGGGAATGAAGTGAGGAAAGTGAGTGTGTAGGTGTGGCTGTCCAAAAAATCTAGCTGGTCCCAGGTTACTAATGACGCACCACAGAGACATGCGCCATTAGTAACCCAACATACTAATGGCGCATCACACAGACATGCGCCATTAGTAGTTTTGCAAAAAAGTAAAAAAAATAATTATATTAATGACGCACCATGGCACCGTGCGCCATTACTAGTTTAAACTAGTAATGGCGCACTATGCAACGGTGCGCCATTAATAGTTTTGCAAAAAAGTAAAAAAAATACAGTAGTGGCGCACTCTATGTCTGGTGCGCCATTAGTAGTTCAGTATGTTTGAAAAAATGAAAAAAAACATTTTGTTACTAGTGGCGCACCGTGTGCCTGGTGCGCCATTAGTGTCTTCCACACTAATGGCGCACCAACAGATGGTGCGCCATTAGTATGTAGTAATGACGCACCACATGTCTGGTGCGTCATTAATGTCAATTTCATCTATAGCTCTTTTCCTAGTAATGATCGTGCAATCGTGCGTTCAAGCGAACAGAGGCCGAGCAACTTTTGCTTGAGTAGTTTTCGAAGCTCACATTCCTCCCGTGAGAGAGCCCTTGAGTCCATCGCCTTGTCCAACCTTGCGATTACTTCCAGAACAATTGAGATTTGAAGCTTGGTGTTACCGATCCATCTATCACTCCACTTCTTGAGGCACTTTGCTGTTGCCGTTAGCTTCTTGCCGGGGACGACAAACGGATTCCCTTCACTCGGCATCGATCCCCAGGCCTCTGCCATGGTGTGAGAGTAGCCGTCCACTTTCGGCCAAAATGCCTCAAACTTGAAACGTCTCCCCATGCCAAGGTCAGCCCTCAAGTCTAGTAGCAACATGCAGTGATCAGAAAGAGAGAGTATTTAACAAAAAACTACCACATTTCACGGAACCGTGCCTACAAACTACCACTTTACAAATTTATGCCGAAAACTACCACTTTTCGACTAATTTTTCTCAAAAAACACTAATTTCTGCCTCATGGTAGTTTGCTGAAATTAAACATGATTATGACAGGGATGGCCCACACTTAGGCGCTGACATGACACAGTGGTCAACTCCTAGGCCGTGCCGCGCGAGAGATGCACGCGAGCCACGCGCCGCGCCCGCCCCCACCGCCGGCCGGCAAGCAGCGCCACCTGCGCCATCGGTCGAAGCCAGCGTCGTGTGCTAGCTAGCCGGCCAATGGAGCATTGCGGTCGTGCTAGCATGCAGCCGTAGCAGCTTGTGTGCGTGCACAGCCGTGCACGTAGCCGCCGTCGCCGCGAGCGTGTGCGCCGTCCGCCGCCCGTGCCACCCGCCACTATGCCCAGCCCGCGCCACCCGCCGCTCTGCCCCGCCGGCCGGCGTGCCCCGCCACCTGCGCCGCCCTCCCTCCTAGGTGAGCCGCCTGCTCGCCTCGGCCATGGCGGCCGCCATCGTGCCAAGGCCTCGTCCGCCGCGAGCGCGTGCTCCGTCCGCCGTGAGCGCCACCCACCGCTCCGCCCAGCCCGCGCCACCCGCCGCTCTGCCCCGCCACCTGCGCCGCCCTCCCTCCTAGGTGAGCCGCCTGCTCGCCTCGGCCATGGCGGCCGCCATCGTGCCAAGGCCTCGCCCGCCGCGAGCGTGTGCGCCGTCGGCCGCGAGCGCGTGCTCCGTCCGCCGCGAGCGCGTGCTCCGTCCGCCGCTTGCGCCACCCGTCGCTCCGCCCAGCCCGCGCCACCCGCCGCTCTTCCCCGCCGGCCGGCGTGCCCCGCCACCTGCGCCGCCCTCCCTCCTAGCCGAGCCGCCTGCTCGCCTCGGCCATGGCGGCCGCCATCGTGCCAAGGCCTCGCCCCGCCCCGCTCGGCCCTGCCGAACGAGCCCCCGCCTTTGCACCTCGTGTACGCCATCGACGGGGAGACCAGCGCCGGAGAGGTGCTTCGCCGGGGCGTCGCAATGGAGAAGAGCGTGGAGTGCATACGAGGTGTTTGAGGAAATGCCAGAGAGAGAGGAGGAGGAAGAAGATTGATGCTGATATGTGGGCCCATCCTGCAGAAAAGCGTTTAGAAGAGGCCAATCGGGCACTTTTCTGAGATGGTAGTTTTTAGTCAAAGATTAGTCAAAAAGTGGTAGTTTTTGGCACAAATTTGTAAAGTGGTAGTTTCTAGGCACGATTCCGTGAAATGTGGTAGTTTTTTGTTAAATACTCCAGAAAGAGACAAGCCGAGCGCATTAAGGTGGCATGCCGGGTGCAACTCCTCCCACGAGGTGGTGCAGAAAACATGATCGATCTTCTCTATGATAGGTTGAGCCCTCTCATTAGACCATGTGTACCTATGCCTATTTAGATACACCTCCTTGACCTCGAGTGTGTTTAACTTGGCCTTGAATCGTGCCATCATTCTCCGGTTGATCCTATCATTATTTTTGTCCTGGATCAACCAAGAGACTAAAATCCCCTGCCACAATTCACGGCCCCACATGGTGGTCGCAGATATCACTTAGTTCCTACAAGAACTCAACCTTCTCATAATCCTCTTGTGGTCCGTATACACCCGTGAGCCACCAAATGGCATCCGGATCCCCCACCGGTCGGACCAGTGCCGTGACTGTGTTGTCTGTGTAGTGAGGGTTCAACAAGTTGACCACTGAGGCATCCCAAACCAGTAGTATCCCGCCCGGCGTTCCACTTGCAGGCAAGAAGTAAAACAGTCATGAATTTATTCACTGGGCAGTGCCTAACCACATCGGATGCTACAACTTTCATGTTTGTTTCTTGGAAATAGATGATGCTAGGCTTAGCGGCCGCTACCACTTGCGACATGACATTGCGACGCGCCGGGTTATTTAGTTCGCGCACATTCCACACAAGTACATTGAATGGGGTCATACTCATTTTGTTTGCTTACACTGCGGAAACCACCAGGACGGCATCAATTCCCGTCCTCAACCACGCCCTCCCGCGTCATCAGTGTAAGGACGGAAGGCTCCCACTCGAACAAGGTCAGTATCGCGCTGATATGCGTATCAGACAGTGGTTGGTCGAAGAGTCGCACATACGCTTGTAGCTCAGCGTTGCTAACGAGCTCTCCTTCATTTGTGAGGCACAATTTTCGGATCAAGACATTATGCTGCTTCATTGCGCTCCCACCGCACCAACTCCTCTGGCCAGGCGTTTGTTGTCATTGGCCACTTGGCCTGGGAGTAGTGCCAGAATTGGGGTAATGGCCTGAAGTAATAAGTGACAACTAATATGAAACGGAGAAAGTATAAATTTTAATATCCAAGGTCCCCTCACCTCTAAGTGCCAAGATGGCAGCCGGAGGCGAGAGGACCAAAATTTCTCTGATGGCGGTGGCTACTATTCGCTGGAAACCTCACAATATTCTTTTTTAGATAGGATAGGAGGATAGGAATATTACCAATTATGTGCTACTGAACCATGTGTTTACTTTCATTTTCTACGGAAAAATGAAGATCTCCGTTTCGGTTGCTGGTCCATTGTCGTGGTCTAGAAGTGTCACTGGACGAGGTTTAAGAGCAAACCAAACTAGTGTACTATAACGGGGCATCCGTTGTCAAATTTAATTAGTCATCTGTCTGAACGCACTTATCAAGATGTGACAACGTGGTAGGAGGAAGGCAGGGCAGCGACGGTTGGCGGGCACACCGGTGATCTGCAGCAACTTGCTCTCGGTCAGGAAGCAGTGCACTGCACACTTCAACTTTGATCATTAACATGAGAATGTTCAAGTGTTATAGTATCAACCGTTGCTGGACCTAGTTAATTGCCTTGGAGACCGAATGGCAGGCCCGCTCAAAACAAATAATTGATTGAAATAATTAAAGGTCCTGCACGTAGAACATTCATGTTCGTAGACATCGATGCTGAACAGGAGGCTGTTCTAGGGGCATGAGTCTATCTACTGGGTCTATCTACCTCGTCTAGTTTATTACGTCTACTCATATTTCGGGTCAAAGTTGAACTATTTATATGGCTAAAAAAATATAAAGTAAATACTACAACAAGTATATTGTTTAACTTGTATTTGAAATAGGTTATCTACTGCACAATTTTTATGACATATATTTCATATTTTGTTAGTTTTTTTGCAGGGTTCATAGTTTGTTACTTAAATGTATGATTAAATTTTAACACAAAATAAGAGGAGCACCGCTGCATGCATGAAATTTACCACACGAAATACACATGACATGCCATATCCCACCAAGGCTAAACAACACCGGCCGTTGGATTAGCCATCGTCGTTAAGTTAAACTAGATGATGCCCCGACGTCTTGCCGCGGGAAAATTTGCTAAAATAATGCATAAAAATTGCTGCAAAAACATCTCTAACTAATGGGAAGTGAATGTAAGCTTAAAATGAAAAAAAATGAAAAGGGTACAAAGAAAAAAATAAATTGCAGTTAAAAATGGAATTTCTAACAAAAAAGTGAATGTGAACTACATAGGTGTGCAAGTGACCAACACATATATTGTCAATACAAAATCTAATCCAAAAAATAACTTAAGAGTAACATGCAGAATTGATGATTTGGTGCTTGCATGCATAGAGTACGAAAACAATGTAATTTATGACTTGCATGTATGACGTGTTCATGTGACACAGTTGCATGTCTAGAAAATAATAGCTAGTGGGTTGTAGCTATTTGGGAATAGAAGATGTCGTGTGTGAAGTACTTCCCACATAAGAGGGGGCCTAATAAACTCGGTGGATTAATAGTTATATCATCTAGTATAGCCAACCCAAAATTCAATCCATAATAGTAAGTGACATTAGGGCATCTCCAATGCGGACTCTCAAACTGCCCACAACCGTTCAGACCATGCGGTTCAAACATGCTTTACCATCCAACGCGGCCATGTATCGGCTCGCTTGGCAGTTCAGACTTCATTTTTCTCATAAACCAAAAACAAACTGGGGTGGGGGCTTTGTGACGGCTCTATATATTAAGCTTTTTTAGAGCGCATGTTCTCTCCATGTATCATGTCTCACTGAATAAAATACGTATTCATTATGCATGATTACCCGTTTTTACTGTTTTTATTGTGGGCATTGCACAGTTAGTGTTTTATTTAGTTTTACTAGGTTTATTTGTTTTTTATGTCCACAGATGTTTTGGAGCAACCTAGGACCAAGCACGATAAAAGGATCATAGATGGGTTCAATATGTACTTCAAGTACCAGACTTCCGCTTTTTGGAGAGGGAAGAATGCGATTTTTTCCAAAATGTTCCAAATCAAGATCTAATACCACCGGCACATTGGAGTCACTCTTGCTAGTCCAACGAGCCCAAGAACATCAAAATCAGAGTCTGCATGAAGAAACGATGTCCAAAATACCGAAGAGTCCATAGCGCAAGACGGCAGCGTGGTTGTACCGACGGTCGTACCAGGTGAAAACATGCCTGAAAGTTACCCTTTCGGATGGGATTCTTCACCGATTTCATTCCAGTTTGATACCACATGCTTGGCTGATAAGTAAGGGTTTGGGAGAGGATTTGGGTCACCTTGAGCCCTTGGATCATAGGAGGCAACCTACATCTATTGAGGAGGCTTGAGGAGAGGTCATTATATACCACTCCAATCCTAGCCACCACCATCACCACATGATTTATCCAAGATTGATCTCCATTGTTGATCCATCTCCACCACCATAGAGGAAGGAACAAGTCCAAGAGGAAGAAGAGGAGGCTCCATCATCGCGTGCACCGGCCATCTCCACCGCGTCGGCACCTCCATCGGTGCCGCCCTCGTCTCCACCAATGCCGATGCCTCCATCATCACCATCACCATCGGCGCCGCCATCTCCATCACCACCATGCCTTCTCCCTTCACCGGCTTGACGTCTGCTTGTAACTTGACCCTAACCTCCGTGTCGTTCCTTTTCATGTTTGAGTAGTTGAACTTGTTTCGAGTGATACAGATGAACTATTCTATTATTAGACTTATTTACATCCATGCGGTCCAGTATATATTCTTCTTACATGTTCAAGTTAGTATCCTTCACAAGTGTTGAGAAGAGGCCCAACTCGCATTATTGTCATGATCGACCGTCAAGTTGCTACTATTATTGTAGAGGGACTAGGGCCACATGATAATAGACAGTTATCTTTGAAGTTCGCGCATTTACAACTGATAGGGGAATAACAGGTTAACCCACATCTGGTCACGTCCATGGGGAAACCTTTAATTATCATAGTGAGAACCGGCATAGAGAAACTATGGCGTACGTGGCATGAAGTGTGCCCGTGAGTAGAACATGTTCTGTATTGGGACCACCCACTTATGCATGTGAAGAATGGATAGAAGATACGATAGAGAGCATTTGCTCTACGCTTGTTGTGCGGGTCATATTAGTAATACTGATTTCAGAACTCTCGAGTACAGTTTACTTCTCAAGCATCGTCTCTACTACCGTAGTATCTTTTAATTATTGGTTTTTCCTTGCTTGTTTGTAGTCTAGGTAAACACCTTTTTATTTTGAAATTGATAGTGGACTATTTTCAAATTTCGCTTTGGGAGTATACGTAACTACGTTAAGATGACAACTTAGTTGTGGGGTCTGTGGTGCCTTCCTTTACGCTCCATGTTGGTTCGACACTTACTTATCATGGAAGTACTACAAGAGCCATGTGCACTTGCATGTCATCACTTTGCGGGAGTCCGGACCGCTGCCACCCAAGCGTTCAACACCCCTAGCCCACCAAAACCCTCTCCCACTTCCCCCATGCTTTCTATTTAACAGATGCACCGCTTCCCGTGCTACATTCATGACGGCCTAGAGTACACAACGACCGACATTGATGCCAAGGGATATGACCATATGGGAGGGCGGCGCTGACTGGCGCGACCTCTCGGGCATCGCGACTTCAATGGGGACGCCGTGTCCGGAGAAACCAACTCCGACCGATGCGCCACATTGAAGCGGGCTGACCGTCTGTTCGCCTGGCTCTGGCCGCGGCTATTTAAGCCCCTCGTTGGTGTCATCCACAACACACTCTCCACTCCTCCTCGCCCCGTACCTCTCCGTCGCTCCTCTCTTCCTCTACCAATCTGGCACTGAGAACGTCTTGGGCCTCGGCGGCGGCAGGCGGCGACTCTGGATCGGGATCGGAGGATTGTGGCGACACCGCCCTCACACTCTGGGGCCGTCATGCTCGTCGGCGGTCGAATCCTCCATGAAGAAGGAGATCATCGTATCTTCCAACGACAAGGAGGACCAGCCGCCGCAGACGCCCGTCCTCTGGCAGGATGCGGTGTATGCGGTGAAGGACACCGACTACAAGCAATAGATGGAGCTCGTCCTCCATCGCTCGTCCCTTCACGTCCACAGCCCGGCGTGCCACTTGAGACGCTCGTCCACATCAAATTGGAGCCCACTCCCCTCCCGTACGACCCGCCCTACCAGGTCAAGGAGGAGAGGCGCCCACCGCCGGCACACCACGCTGATGGAGGCCTACCACATGCGATCGCCGCGAAGGCGCGCGGTCGCATTCGTCATTAACTTGGCAGCCAACAGCAGCTCCTCCTCCGAGAGCACCATTACGGTGGAGGAGTACGTCAACAGGGAGCGGCGCCTGCGGGACAGGCGCGACGTCGCACCGGGCGGAGTTCACGGACTCTGACGTCCTGCCACCACATATACTCGCAGTCGCAGAGCTGGCTATGGCTTAGTCCCTTGACCGGTCGAAGACCACGGCGGAGACGAGCAAGCGCCCTCTCCACCGCCTCGACGAGGAGGTCAAGTACGACCACGAGTGGTATCTCCGCGAGTCCACCGCTATTGCCGCCGCCACCAACACACGCCGCCCTCTCCCCTCGCCCAGGTCTGCAGTGGCCGCGGCCGCATTGCGCACGGAGCAGGAGCAAGCGGAGAAGATCATCCGTTAGCGGCATGCGGTGAGCGGGAACCCTGACGCGACACCATGCCTTACCGCTTCCCGAAGCCGCGACGACTCCGACAAAGGTGACGCTGACGATGACAGAGGTGCCGCCGACCAGCCCGGCATGGCCTACGAGGTCACGGTGGTATATTTTTTATGGTTTTAAGTTCACAGGGCGGAATATCATTCGGTTTTATGTAAAAATTATCAAGTTTCAATGAATATCGTCCAGTTTGTCTAAATTTGCATCAAATCTGTTCAGTTTCGTTAAATTTCTTTCAAAATGTCATCGATCATTTGCGCTAGCTTTGGATGACCGGCTTCTATATACGTGTCCATGGAGTGATACCTCCGGTCCCCGGACGGATGCGGTATCTGGTTTGGGGTCAGTGTTGCAGATGCCCTTACTATTTTATCATTACGTGTCCCATTTCTTTCTCTATACTCTTCTCTTGCAGCTCGTCGTAAATCTGATACGGCACCTTACTCATGTCACTCTAATATACTTGCTGTAGTAGTGCCCTCCTCCCTTATTGCTCTAGCCTTTCAGATGGAGTAGCCTATCGCTTTCGCCGTAATGAAACGCACGTCGTCTCCAATTTCAGTTAGGCGGCTGTATGCTTGATCGACATTAATTAAGGTCAGGACCAAGGGTTGCTTCAGAGTCCAGAGTGCCATTTGCCCGGCTGGGCCATCGAAGTGCATTCAAAACAGTACCTGTTGGGGCTTGCGGTTGCCATGCCAACGGTACTACAAGCCTCTCGCACTATGATCGTAACTCCTCGACACGTTTGAAGTATTTGGAGGAAGAAGAATCAAAGATGATCATATTGTTTAAAGTGCTGCCCTTCTGGGATAGGCAACTAAATGAGTGCAGTCGTGTTAAGTGACATACCCATATTTAGTTGTTATTTGTGAGATGATAGTGCTTATCAACGTATGAGATAAACAAGAATGCAAGACTTCATAGCGTGGCAACTTTATAAGTCTGGGTGCTTTTCTGTGAGATCAGCATATCATGCAGAATGGAAAGCGGAAGAAATGAACCACATCCCGTTTGGAAGATTCTATGGGAAACAAAGGTGCCGCCCAAGGTGCACATTTTTACTAGGACGGCTTTGCACGGCATTGTGCCTTGTTATTGCACTCTGGCGGATAAATATATAAAGATACCGGTAACATGCCCGGTGTGCAAAATTGGCCAAGAAGATCTAAGACATATGCTTTTTTTAGCAAGAGAGCTTGTGAGGTATGGAAAGAACTCGGTCTACTAGATTGTGTGACAGCTATTGCGTCACGACACAGGTCAGGTTCTTTTATTTTGGATGAGAGTTATGCTCAAAGCTACCAGGTGGCTTTCAAGTTCCTGGAGGAAATGCGTTGGAATTAATGATGGTCACGTGCTGTTACATATGGTCGGAATGGCGCCAGGTCTCACATGATGAGAAGATTGCAACGCCAGCCTGAACTGCTATGCGAATCAGAGGAATTGTTGCAAATTGGGTACCAGATAAGAAGAAGCCTACCCAACGGGAAGTGTGCTGGTCTAGGCCGGCATCAGGGTGTATTAAAATTAATGTGGACGCTTCGTTTCACATGGACAGAGGTGCAGGTTCATGTGGAGCAATTTTATGCAAGTCGAAAGGTAGTTTTATTGCTGCAGCTGTGGGGTTTAAACAACATGCACTTGGTGCTCCTATGATGGAGGCGTTAGCTATGTTATTGGGGCTACGACTTGCAGATGAGCTTGGTATTCTATCTATTGCAATTGAGACAGATTCATTGGAGATTGTCCAGGCTATCCAGAATCCGTCCGAATATCGGGCGTTGGGAACAGTGGTTACCGATGATTGTTGAAAGTTGATGAGTTCTTCCGACAAAGCGACTATAAGTCATTGTGTGCAAGAAGCTAATGGGTGTGCACACAAACTTGCTCGCTTCAGTTCGAAGGACAAGAGACATGGGTGTGGAATGACAAACCCCCGGACTTCTTGGTCCCCTTTTTGTAGAAGACATGGTTGTTGTTTAAACAAAGTCGCTGAAGTTCAAAAATATAAAGAATGCAAAAGATACACACACATGCAACCATTCGATTCTAGATTTACCCGGACCACCAGGCTTTCATCTAAAAACCCAACTAACAAACATATTCTCAGTTAGAAGATATAGCTGGAGCTCACAACATATGGATTTGGCGTGTGAAAATTCCTTTAAAGACTACAAACATATGTGGCAGCTCTTCCTTGGCTTTGTGCTCACTAGGACAATATTCAGAACCGAAACTGGGGTTCCCCTCTTCTTCTGTAATGATGTTGAAACTTCACATCATTTGTTCTTTGGATGTCGTGTGGCCCAGGTGGTTTGGGGCTCATTGGGGTCTTTCTGACTAAGAGCAACTCTAACAAAGTCGTCATACTAACAACCTTCATATTCAAAAGGAGCACTTCGTATGCATTATGTAGGCTATCAAAGTGATGCGCAAATTCAGATTCACTAAATAGGCAACCTCCATAATCGTGGGATCTACTCGTCAATGGGACATCCTTATTCCCAACCTCCATGCCATCCCACTTGAGATAGATGGCCACATGAAAGTTTCTTTCCTGCCTCATGCAACTGCCATATGAAGTGTGCTTCAAAAGACAGCCTCAAGGTAACAAATACGGTGACTCGAAGGTCATATATGGAAGGCACGAAATAATTTATAGTGATTCTGACAGGTATGGTGACTCTGCTGGAGTGCCGTTTTTTGGCCAGTATCATCGTATTGGCAGTTATTATGGCGATTTGTCCAATCTGGCGACTCTCCTAAAGTTTCTCTAAGAGCATCCTAAAAATACGTAATCCTCTAAAAAAATCATATTAGGGGATTAATCTCTACCTAGACCTTCCACCTTCGACTTCCACTGTCTTGTTCGAGTCTATCGACGGCGACTGGAGCCGCTGATAGATGATCCTCGCCATCAGCACGACGTTCTTTGGGTTATTTTTTGAGGATCATGTGGTTGAAAAAAAAACCCATGCCAAGCTTACCCGCCTCGACACAGAGAAAAATGAGAAGGAGTACGACAAGATACTCATGTTGTTGGAGGACCAGGATGAGGACAAGAAATCATTTGGCCGGGCCGCCGCCAACTAGACAAGGCCGGCCTCTTCGATGGGGTGATCGATATCCCATCCGACTCTTCAGAACTTAACCACCTCAACGACAAATAGAGTTAGGTGTTCAATAGTGTATGGGAGGTAGATTGATCGTAGTGTTAGTTTGATGTCGATTTGGTAGAAATGTAGTATGCATGGAATGTTTAATTATGATTTGTGCAATGCTAATGTAGTATCATCGCCAAAGTTTGGAATGAAGTAGATTAACTACGTAAATAAATTTATATGGGAAAATGTGTTTATATATTGTAGGGACTAAAATTATAAAGGATCTGCTAGGTGCGAAACTGTGATTTTCCAAAACTTTTTTAATAAAGTAGGATAGGGAGCACTATTGGTAGTTTTAGTATAAAAAATCTGCTAGAGATGCCCTTAGAAGTCTAGAGCAAATCTACTAGATCCCATATTTTAAAGCTGTAAAATGTATTTTGTATCCGAAAAGTTACTCCCTCCGTTCATCATTATAAGATGTTTTGGATATTCCAATATGGGCTACATACTTTAGATTTAGGAAAAAAATCAGAACATCTTATAATAGTCAATGAAGGGAGTATATTTTTATGGGATTGAGCTTTTCTTCATTTAGTAGACCCCTAAACTTACGCCAAAACAACTCGACCCCACATGAAAACCACTCTTTATCTTCTTCCTTCTTTCTTCCTCCTTCCACACGGCCAACAATGATTGCTCGGCGCTAGATGATGTCTATGAGCTAGCTAGGGCTTAAGATAGATGATCCACAAAAGTAATTCGATAGAGTCTCACCTACTGCGTTGTACACATGTGATGAAGGAGACAAGAACACGGGAGAAATGTGCCCTTCATGGGCCATAGTTTGGGCACTTGTTCTTCTGGATGGGATCTCCTCTACCTTATCCAAGTGGCACGAAGGTTTGGTCAAAACACAACGAATCATTAAAATTGTGTATGCCCGGCCAACATCCATGGTTCTTTGTACATACAAACGGTAAGTTAGTTTTCCTATGCAAGTGCTCCTTCACTTGTGGTGTAGCTTTGTTCGTGGTTGCGGGCGATGGGGAGGAGCGCCATCGGGACGTGGACACAGGGGAGAAGTGTCATCATGGCCGGAGATGACGGGGAAGATGATTTTATTTAAATAGTTCATTGTAATCTTGTCTTAGATGGTAGAGGAGGGAAGAGGAGTTGTACCAAGGTGCTATAAGAGGCGGGATGGGAACGGGGGTGGCCGGCAGCCACTGCAGTGGAAACAGATGACTACTTTCATCTCCTAACTTTTCAAGAGAGTTACTCTTATTGGACTATATATAGGATAGAGAAAACCTTATAAAGCTATTCTTTTTTAGGAAAATGTGGTTTAGGTTCTAGATGGGTCTTAATCCCCTAAACCGGAAAATTTCTGTCAAATATAGCTTTCGAGGATCTGCTAGAGTTGTTCTTGGAGCATGTGCAACAAGTCCCCTTTCCCCTATAAAAAAACCTGGTATATGGAGAGTTGAGCCGAAAAAATAGCTTCAACAGACCTATAAACGTGAGTTTTTAGGGACATCGTATAAGTCAGCCCATCTTCCTCTCTATTTAGGGGAAAAGACCCCCCCCTAAACATTCCCCTAAAAGTGTCATGTCAGCGCGCCACTGTCGGAGTCCGCCGCGCTACTGCCATAACAACCACACTGTTGCCAACCACCGCAATGCCACGGCCCTCTGTTGTCTACTCCGTCGCGCCATCGCTAATAACCACTTATATGGTGAGTTTTTCAGGGGATCTGTTGAAGATTCTCACCTGCAAACCTCCCCCCAAAATATATGAACACCTTGTATAACCACTTTTAGGGGGAGTTTTTATGGGGATTTATTGGAGATGCTCTTACACCCTGGTGGTTGTCTTTTGTCCCATAGAAAGTGGTTTAAAATTGTCATTGTGCTAGCACTATTGTGTTTTTACCCCTAAGTAAGGGTTTCGAGCATGGGCACCTGTTCGTGGAGTTTCCAATAGCGCCTCGATCTCATTTTTGTCTTTTCCCATTCTCCATTGTGAAATGGAAATGGGAATGGGCCAGTTCGAAAATACTCTACATGGCATGCATGTATTCCAAGTTAACCAATGTATACTTATTTTGAAGTCGTCAACGCTCCAATCAATTGAATACAATCAAAATTAGGAAATCACACATTTCCAAAACTATGTGTGACTTTTGTCTTATGGGTATGCAATTGGCTAGTTCTACATTTGTACAACTAAAATTGCACATATTTTTTTGTGCAACCTTAAACCTTACAACACTTACTTGATCGATGTGGAAATAACAACATGTTTAGAAATGACAAATCTATCTGTTTTGAAATTTCATGCCCACTCAAGTCTTAAATCATCGGGCAAGTTAATGATGTCTGGTCCATTTATATAAGTTGGCATTCCAAAAGTTTTTTTTTGCGGGGACATTCCAAAAGTTTCGCTCATTCACTCTTCCAAAATCATAATGTACTCCCTTTGTTTTTTTCTCCTCATATTATGTTTAACTTATGTCAAACTTTGTAAAATCAAACCAAATTTATATTAAGAATATGAACATCTACAACACTAAATAATACAAATATGAAATTTATATTTCATAATGAACCTAACGGTATTAATTTGTACATAAAAAATTATTGATATTAATTTGGTATTGTGAATGTTGATAATGTAGTTATAAACATAGTCAAACTTCAGAAAGTTTGACTTGAGATAAACTTAGTATGTGAGGTAAAAAGAAATGGGGGAGTAAGTCACATGTTGATGCCGGGTACAGTTACGCTTCATCCTGTTGCATGATTTTTTTCAAACAAAGAAAATATATTGATATCGAGAAGATATCAGTTAAATTCGGCCTCTACACCGACATAATCTGAATAGCTACTTAATACATCAGGCATGCACATAGTTAGCATATAATCCCTCTGCCAGGAAATACTTGTTGGAGAAACGGATAAAAATGAATGTATCTAGAACTAAAATACGTCAGATGCTTACATTTCTTTGACAAGTATTTTTGGGCGAAGGGATTATATTACTAAAGAAGAAGAAAAATGGCCAACGAAACTGTCGCAGCAAACAATTCTAACAACCATTAATGAGATATAACACTTTGAGGATCAACTGCATATATAACATGCTCCCCGATATTACTCATAGGGACCTGCTCCTCGTATACTACATATGCCATGTTATTATCAGGTGGTGTTGGCGCATCTCCTTTCCTAGTGATGACTAATGAGCTTAACAGATCCCTTGTGATCAAACTCCTTAATAATTTTCTAACCATTGCATTGGTATGAAGAAGCTCCAACCCTGCTATGTCATTTTCTTCTTCCCTAACATAATAGAGGAAGTCATTTCTACCAAAGCCCTCAAGATCCATAATTGCAAACATATCCAAATATGTAATTTTCGGAGTTGCAACCTTACATCCCAAATGTGATCCTCATCCAAACTAAACATAAAAATAATTTATTAACTACACAGTAACACATTAATAATTGGTACAAAATTTGACAGATTAACTAAATCCTAAATTACATATCTTAACTAATTACTTACAATAGTCAATTAATAAATCCTTATTCAAAAGGACTACATCCTAACACTAAAGTTCTTTGATTAATGACAACAGTGAACCCAGTTAAAAAGATTGCAACCATTGTCAATTAGCTACACGATACATGTTATCTCAATGGTACTTACCTCTAGTTACCAACAAATTCTGAATTCAGAAACCCTAAGATTGAAACCAAACCCTAAATTTCCAAAGTGATGCTCTGAACCCTAATTCCCGAATTGGGCACTACTACTTAATGAAACAGCAAAGGGGAGGGAGTAGAGAACTTACTCTATATTAGGGTGCAGACCACTGCATGCGTTGGCAGACGCAACGACCGGAAGATTGAACTGCGGCATCAGTCGCCCGCCTCCGATTCGTCCTTCCTACCACCTGGATCTTGTTGGGGAACGTAGTAATTCAAAATTTTGCCTATGATCACGCAAGATTTATCTAGGAGAAGCATAGCAACGAGCGGGAAGAGTGAGTCCACGTACCCTCGTAGACCAAAAGCGGAAGCATTAAATAACGTGGTTGATATAGTCGAACGTCTTCGCGATCCAACCGATCAAGTCCCGAACGCACGTCCCTCCGCGATGTGCACACGTTCAGCTCGGTGACGTCCCTCGAACTCTAGATCCAGCTGAGGCCGAGGGAGAGTTTCGTTAGCACGACGGCGTGGTGATGGTGATGATGAAGTTGCCGACGTAGGGCTTCGCCTAAGCACTACGACAATATGACCGAGGTGGAAATCTGTGGAGGAGGGCACCGCACGGCTAAGAGATCAACTTGTGTGTCTATGGAGTGCCCCCCTCCCCCATATATAAAGGAGGGGAGGAGGAGGAGGGCCGGCCTCAAGGGGCGCGCCCAACGGGGGGATTCCTACTCCTAGTAGGATTAGGTTTCCCCCTTTCCTAGTCCATGTAGGAGAAGAAGGAAGGAGAGGAGAGGGAGAAGGGAAGTGGGCGGCGCCGCCCCCTCCCTAGTCCAATTCGGACCAGCCCATGAGGGCGCGCGGCCTCCCCTTGTGGCCCTTCTCTCCTTTCCACTAAGGCCCATGAAGGCCCAATACTTTCCCAGGCGAATTCCCGTAACTCTCCGGTACTCCGAAAAATACCCGAACCACTCAGAACCTTTGCGATGTTTGAATATAGCCTTCCAATATATCGATCTTTACATCTCGACCATTTCGAGACTCCTTGTCATGTCCGTGATCTCATCCGGGACTCCGAACAAATTTCGGTCATCAAATCACATAACTCATAATACAAATCGTCATCGAACGTTAAGCGTGCGGACCCTACGGGTTCGAGAACTATGTAGGCATGACCGAGACATATCTCCGGTCAATAACCAATAGCGGAACCTGGATGCTCATATTGTCTCCTACATATTCTACGAAGATCTTTATCGGTCAAACCGCACAACAACATACGTTGTTCCCTTTGTCCTCGGTATGTTACTTGCCCGAGATTCGATCATCGGTATCATCATACCTAGTTCAATCTCGTTACTGGCAAGTCTCTTTACTCGTTCCGTAATGTATCATCCCATAACTAATTCATTAGTCACATTGCTTTCAAGGCTTATAGTGATGTGCATTACCGAGAGGGCCCAGAGATACCTCTCCGACAATCGGAGTGACAAATCCTAATCTCGATCTATGCCAACTCAACAAACACTATCTGAGACACCTGTGGAGCATCTTTATAATCACCCAGTTACGTTGTGACGTTTGACAGCACCCAAGGTGTTCCTCCGGTATTCGGGAGTTGCATAATCTCATAGTCATAGGAACATGTATAAGTCATGAAGAAAGGAATAACAACAAACTAAACGATCATAGTGCTAAGCTAACGGATGGGTCTTGTCCATCACATGATTCTCTAATGATGTGATCCCGTTCATCAATTGACAACACATGTCTATGGCTAGGAAACTTAACCATCTTTGATTAACGAGTTAGTCAAGTAGAGGCATACTAGTGACACTCTGTTTGTCTATGTATTCACACATGGACTAAGTTTCCGGTTAATACAATTCTAGCATGAATAACAAACATTTATCATGATAAAAGGAAATATAAATAATAACTTTATTATTGCCTCTAGGGCATATTTCCTTTAGGTTCGTCATGGTCTAGTGACATGACTTCCAGAACAGGATTACCGTACCACTCTGGTGCGGACCGTACTCTGGTTGACCTGCGAGGTTCGGTAGTAACTTGATCTGAAGTTTCAAGATCATCATCATTAGCTTCCTCACTAATTGGTGTAGGAATCACTGGAACTAATTTATGTGATGAACTACTTTTCAATTCGGGAGAAGGTACAACTACCTTATCAAGTTCTACTTTCCTCCCACTCACTTCTTTCGAGAGAAACTCCTTCTCTGGAAAGGATCCATTCTTAGCAACGCTTATCTTGCCTTCGGATCTGTGATAAAAGGTGTACCCAATAGTTTCCTTTGGGTATCCTATGAAGACACATTTCTCCGATTTGGGTTTGAGCTTATCAGGCTGAAGCTTTTTCACATAAGCATCGCAGCCCCAAACTTTAAGAAACGACATCTTAGGTTTCTTGCCAAACTACAGTTTATACGGTGTCGTCTCAACGGATTTAGATGGTGCCCTATTTATCGTGAATGCAGCTGCCTCTAATGCATAACCCCAAAACGATAGTGGTAAATCGATAAGAGACATCATAGATCGCACCATACAACTGAAGGCCAAACTCGTAACTCAAGTATTTCATTTCCGCGATCAGATCGTAGAAACTTTATTTTTCTTGTAACGATGATTCTCCACTTCACTCTGAAATTCTTTAAACTTTTCAAACGTTTCAGACTTGTGTTTCATTAAGTAGATACACTCATATCTTCTCAAATCATCTATGAAGGTTAGAAATAACGATACCCGCCGTGAGTCTCAACACTCATTGGATCGCATACATCAGTATGTATTATTTCTAATAAGTCTATTGCTCGCTCCATTGTTCCGGAGAACGGAGTCTTAGTCATCTTGCCCATGAGTCATGGTTCGCAAGCATCAAGTGATTCACAATCAAGTGATTCCAAAATCTCATCAACATGGAGTTTCTTCATGCGCTTTACACCAATATGACCTAAACGGCAGTGCCACTAGTATTTTGCACTATCATTATCAACTTTGCATCTTTTGGCATCAATATCATTAATATGTGTATCACTACGATCGAGATTCAATAAACCATTCACCTTGGGTGTATGACCACAGAAGGTTCTATTCATGTAAACAGAATATCAATTATTCTTTGACTTAAATGAATAACCGTATTGCAATAAATATGATCCAATCATATTATGCTCAATGCAAACACCAAAAAACATTTATTTTAGGTTCAACACTAATCCCGAAGGTAAAGGGAGTGTGCGATGGTGATATTATCAACCTTCGGAATCATTTCCAGCACACATCGTCACCTCACCCTCAACTAGTCTTTGTTCATTTTGTAACTCCTGTTTCGAATTACTAATCATAGCAACTGAACCAGTATCAAATACCCATGGGCTACCATGAATACTAGTAAAGTACACATCAATAACATGTATATCATATATACTTTTGTTCACTTTTCCATCCTTCTTATCCGCCAAGTATTCGGGACAGTTCTGCTTCTAGTGACCATTTCCTTTGCAGTAGAAGCACTCAGTTTCAGGCTTGGGTCTAGCTTTGGGCTTCTTCATGGGAGTGACAACTTGCTTGCCATTCTTCTTGAAGTTTCCTTTATTTCCCTTGCCTTTTTACTTGAAACTAGTGGTCTTGTCAACCATAAACATTTGATGCTTTTCTTGATTTCTACCTTCGTTGATTTCAGCATCACAAAAAGAGCCCGGGAATCGTTTTCGTCATCCCTTGCATATTATAGTTCATCACGAAGTTCCAGTAACTTGGCAATAGTGACTGGAGAACTCTGTCAATCACTGTCTTATCTGGAAGATTAACTCCCACTTGATTCAAGTGATTGTAGTACTCAGACATTCTGAGCACATGCTCACTGGTTGATCTATTCTCCTCCATCCTGTAGGCAAAGTACTTGTCAGAGGTCTCATACCTCTCGACTCAGGCATGAGTCTGAAATACTAATTTCAGCTCTTGGAACATCTTATATGCTCCGTGTCATTCAAAACATTTTTGAAGTCCTGGTTCTAAGCCGTAAAGCATGGTGCACCAAACTATCAAGTAGTCATCATACCGAGCTTGCCAAACGTTCAGACCGTCTGCATCTGCTCCTACAATAGGTTCGTCGCCTAGCGGTGCATCAAGGACATAATTCTTCTATGCGGCAATGAGGATAATCCTCAGATCATGGAGCTAGCCCGCATCATTGCTACTAACATCTTTCAACATAGCACCATCATGGTCACCATCGTCACCGGCTTGACACCTTGATCTCCATCGAAGCATCATTGTCGTCTCGCCAACTATTTCTTCTACGACTATCGCTACCGCTTAGTGATAAAGTAAAGCAATTACATGGTGATTGCATTTCATACAATAAAGCAACAACCATATGGCTCCTGCCAGTTGCCGATAACTATTACAAAACATGATCATCTCATACAACAAATTATATATCATCACGTCTTGACCATATCACATCACAACATGCCCTGCAAAAACAAGTTAGATGTCCTCTACTTTGTTGTTGCAAGTTTTACGTGGCTGCTATGGGCTTCTAGCAAGAACCGTTCTTACCTACGGCATAAAAACCACAACGTGGTATAGTGATTGCTTTTTGATCTTCAGAAAGCACCTTGTTCATTGAATCCGATTCAACTAAAGTTGGAGAAACCGACACCCGCCAACCACTTGTGTGCAAAGCACGTCTGTAGAACCAGTCTCATGAACGCGGTCATGTAATGTCGGTCCGGGCCGTTTATCCAACAATACCGCTAAATCAAGAAACAACTAGTGACAGCAAGCAATATGTTTATACCCACGCCCATAACTCCTTTGTGTTCTACTCGTGCATATAACATCTATGCATAGATCTGGCTCGGATGCCACTGTTGGGGAACATAGTAATTCAAAAATTTGCCGACGATCACGCAAGATCTATCTATGATAAGCATAGCAACGAGCGGGAAGAGTGAGTACACATACCCTCGTAGACCGAAAGCGGAAGCGTTAAGTAACACGGTTGATGTATTCGAACATCTTCGCGATCCAACCGGTCAAGTACCGAATGCATGACACCTCCGCGATCTGCACACGTTCAGCTCAGTAACGTCCCTCGAGCTCTAGATCCAGCTGAGGCTGAGGGAGAGTTTCGTCTGCACAACGGCGTGGTGACGGTGATGATGAAGTTACCGACGCAGGGCTTCGCCTAAGCACTACGACAATATGACCGAGGTGGAAATCTGTGGAGGGGGGCACCGCACAGGGCTAAGAGATCAAGTTGTGTGTTTATGGGGTCCCCCCCCCCCGTATATAAAGGAGGGGAGAAGGAGGAGGGCCGTCCTCAAGGGGCACGCCCAAGGGGGGATTCCTACTCCTAGTAGGATTAGGTTTCCCCCTTTCCTAGTCCATGTAGGAGAAGAAGGAAGGACAGGAGAGGGAGAAGGAAAGAGGGGGGTGCCGCCCCCTCCTAGTCCAATTCGGACCAGCCCATGGGGGACGCGCGGCCTCCCCTTGTGGCCCTTCTCTCCTTTCCACTAAGGCCCATGAAGGCCCAATACGTCCCCCGGTGAATTCCCGTAACTCTCCGGTACTCCAAAAAATACCCGAACCACTTAGAACCTTTTCGATGTCTGAATATAGCCTTCCAATATATCGATCTTTATGTCTCAACCATTTCGGGACTCCTCGTCATGTCCGTGATCTCATCCAGGAATCTGAACAAACTTCTTTCATCAAATCACATAACTCATAATACAAATCGTTATCGAACGTTAAGCGTGCGGACCCTACGGGTTCGAGAACTATGTAGACATGACCAAGACATATCTTCGGTCAATAACCAATAGCAGAACCTGGATGCTCAAATTGGATCCTACATATTCTACGAAGATCTTTATCGGTCAAACCGCACAACAACATACGTTGTTCCCTTTGTCATCGGTATGTTACTTGCCCGAGATTCGATCGTTGGTATCATCATACCTAGTTCAATCTCGTTACTGGCAAGTCTCTTTACTCGTTCCGTAATGCATCATCACGTAACTAACTCATTAGTCACATAGCTTGCAAGGCTTATAGTGATGTGCATTACCGAGAGGGCCCAGAGATACCTCTCCGATAATCGGAGTGACAAATCCTAATCTCGATCTATGCCAACTCAACAAACACCATCAGAGACACCTATAGAGCATCTTTATAATCACCCAGTTACGTTGTGACGTTTGATAGCACACAAGGTGTTCCTCCGATATTCGGGAGTTGCATAATCTCATAGTCTGAGGGACATGTATAAGTCATGAAGAAAGCAATAGCAATAAACTAAACAATCATAGTGCTAAGCTAATGGATGGGTCTTGTCCATCACATCATTCTCTAATGATTTGATCCCATTCATCAAATGACAACACATGTCTATGGCTAGGAAACTTAACCATCTTTGATTAATGAGCTAGTCAAGTAGAGGCATACTAGGGACACTTTGTTTGTCTATGTATTCACACATGTACTAAGTTTTCGGTTAATACAATTCTAGCATGAATAATAAACATTTATCATGATATAATAAAATATAAATAACAACTTTATTATTGCCTCTTGGGCATATTTCCTTTAGATCTGCCGCCTCCCTTGAAGGGTAGTAGAGTGAGCGGGGGTGGCGAGGAGGACGGGGAGAATGGGAGTGGGAGATAGAGGATTTTGGAAGCGCTCGAGCCTAACCTATTGAGTATGTAATATTGCACGTGTATTTCTTGTAGAACAAGCCCTCTTCCTTCCATGTATAGTTGAGGACGTGGCCATCCCTTGTACTTATATATACGTGGATATGTGCACCCGATCAATATATCGTGAGTTGCATCCAATCTATTCCTTAACATGGTACCGGAGCCAAGAGGTCTTGAGTTCAAGACCCGGCTAGTGCAATTAAATTGCAGCCCACTTTCGGTCCATGTTTAGGCCTTAGGGAGCCACACGTGAGGGGGAGTCTTGACGTATAAATGTATTGCCTGGTCTCTTCTATCATATCATTCTTTTAGTTGCATTGGCTAAAGCATGCACTTCTACATGGTATCAAAGCTAGGATAACTGTTGTGCTCTCTGCCCGGGCGGCTCTACGTGACCCATTGTGGTTTGCGGTGATGTAGGAGGAGATAACGCCTTGCAGCGTAATCGAAGATGGCAGCTTATTCCTCGTCTGCATCATGCGAATGGCATCTCTAGCAAGTGGGTGTTTAAACACAAACTTCGTCCCGATGGCACACTCGAGTGCTACAAAATGTGATGGGTGGTTCGAGGTTTCCATCGGTGTGCCGACATTGACTTCACGGACATGTTTTCTTCGGTTGTAAAACCGGGCATGATTCGTACTGTTCTTCACCTTGCGGAGTCTCGAGCCTGGCCGGTGCATCAGATGGATGTTTCCCAACGCCTTCCTCTCCATGGCTATCTTGAGGAGCATGTGTATTGCCAGCATCACATTAGTTTTGTCGATGACACACACCCGGATCATGTGTGCTTTCTTTCGCACTCGTTATACGGGCTCAAGCAAGCACCGCATGCTTGGTACCAGCATATCGCGGTGTTTCGTCATTAGCTGAGCTACCACTCCACTCGCTCCGATGCCTCGTTGTTCGTCTTTATTGAAACAAAATGAATAAAACATGATTACTATAGTAGCTTAATCATGTGAACATGCAAAAATAATAGGGGTAAATGTTGGTTGTCTCCCAACAAACGTTTTTCTTTAATGCCTTTTTAGCTAGGCATGATGATTTCAATGATGCTCACATAAAAGTAAATAACTAAAACACAAAGAGAGCATCATGAATCACATGACAAGCACATTTAAGTCTAACCCACTTCCTATGCATAGGGATTTTGTGAGCAAATAATTTTTGGGAGCAAGAATCAACTAGCATAGGAAGGCAAACACAAGTATAACTTCAAAACTTTCAACATAAAGAGAGGAAACTTAATATTTTGAGATACATAGAAGCATATATTCCTCTCTCATAATAATTTTCAGTAGCATCATGAACAATTTCAAAAATATAATTATCACATAAAGCATTCTTTTCATGATCCACAAGCTTAATTTTTTTATTACTCTTCACATAAGCAAATTTCTTCTCATTCATAGAAGTGGGAGTACCATATGAAACTCAAATACTATAAATTGTTTCCACATTAAAAGAGTAGTGTTAAATAAAAGGATATTCAAAATTATGACAATAATTATCACTACTTTTTATAACATAAGTATCATCACAATAATCATCATAAGTAGCAACTTTGTTCTCATCATAGTCAATTGAAACCTCTTCCGAAATAGTGGAATCATTACTAAATAAAGTTATGACCTCTTCAAATCCACTTTTATCATTACAATAATATTAAATACCCTCCAAAATAGTGGGATAATTATTATCTAAAGTTGACACTCTACCAAACCCCCTTTCATAAATATTGCAATCATCATAAATAGGAGGCATGCAATCATCATAACAAATTTGGGCATTCAAAGTAGGAGACTAAAAAGATCAACTTCATTAAGCATAGCATCCCCAAGCTTGGGACAAACATTAATTGCAGCAAATAAATTCTCAAACATGTCATCCTCATTGAACATAGCATCCCCAAGCTTGTGGCTTGGCATATCTAAGCATAATCACTCTCATCATTAATAGTATGAATAGCGCCAATAGTATAACAATTATTATCATCATAATTTCCCAAGTTGGTGGAAAATATATTTTCAAGATTATAAGAAGTATATTTATGTTCCCAATCATAGTTATCACAACAAGCAATAGGCATAACAAAATCATCATCAAGTGTATCATCCTCCACAATTATTTTTGACTCATCCTCATGAGGCACAACAATAATAGGAGCAACATCATTTGGATGGATACCTTTTTACCTCTACTCTTTCTTCTTTTCTTCTTCTTCACCACATCATGTGTAGGTTTAATTAATTTTTCTGATCTTCTTATTGATGAGATTGGTTGAATAGGGAGCTTCTTCTCGTCACCTATTTCACTTTTACCTACTGTTTTCGTGTGTTCACATGATTAAGCTACTGTAATAATCATGTTTATAGCTTTCGTTTCAATAAAGTGCCAAGTAAGACCTTTGGGATGGTCTATGGTGATAGTTGATTTGATCTTGCTGAAAAACAGAAACTTTTGCGCCCAACGAAACAATTTTCATATTTTACAGAAGCCTGATAAAATCCTGATTCTTTTTGCAAAAGATTTATATACAAATTTTCAGGTTATTCTAATTTTTCAGAATTGTTGGAGTAGCATAAGTATGGTTGGTGTACAGATTACTACAGACTGTTCTGTTTTTGACAGATTCTGGTTTCAATGCATAGTTTGCTTGTTATCTAGTTTCTATGGATTATATTGCTCAATATAAATTGTGAAATTATAAGGTACAGTAGGCATTATGTGAGAACAATTATGAATCTTGTCTTTGACAGTACCAAAGTGAATGGTTTGCGCTTTATCATACTAATCTATCTCACGAAGTTCCGTTAAGTTTTGTGTGATGAAGTTTTCAAGTTTTGGGTAAGATATCGATATGAGGAGAATAAGGAGTGACAATACCCTAAACATGGGGATACCCAAGGCACCTCAAGGTAATATTCAAGGAATATCCAAGCAACTAAGCTTGGGGATGCCCCGGAAGGCATCCCCTCTTTCGTCTCCAACATTATCGGTAACCTCACTAGGAGCTACATTTATATTCGTCACATGATATGTGTTTTGCTTGGAGCGTCATTTTCTTTCGTTAGGATTTGCTTGTTGCTATTTAGAATAACTAGCAAAGTGGCCCGCTCGATGCGCGGACTAGAATTTTTTAAATTTTAATTATTGGATAATTTTAGTTGATTGGTGTAATGTTAAATTGAAACCAAATGTGATGACATTTACAAATAAAATTCATAGTTTTGTTTTAGTATGTTCTATTTTTAATTGATATATAGGTTCGTATTTATCGATTAATCATTGGCCTACTAATTATGCATGCGGTACCGACACAATTTTGTATAATCATGCATGATGTGCTAATTATATTATTTTTATCATTTGTCTTGCATTTTTATCATGTTTCATTGTTTTATTTTATTCTTGAGACACATATTTAATAGTTTTCATTTTTTTCATGTAGGTACATTTAAATTTGGTAACACTGTGCAATATTGTTTTTTTAGTGATTGTTTGCTGTAAGTGATTAATTTAAATTCGGTATATGAAGTTAGTGCATGATTAATTTAAATTCGGTACTATATATACAAACAACTTAAAACAATCTTGCTAGGTATTTTTTTGCATGATCAATTGATTTAGGTTAAGACACTTGTTTTAATTTGGAAAAATGTTGGCTCATGTCTTTTTACATAAGCAATGTTTGAAATAAAATTGCGAACACATTCTACAAAAAAAGATCGTCACTACTTCTTAAAAAACCGTAATTGACACCACTATGTACACAATGACAATGGTTTCATGGATCCCGCCGTGTCTATCCTTCACTTTCCTATTCTCGGAATGTTTTTGTCTTCTTATAGTTGCTCCAAACCATCGAAGTAGCCGATCCAACATGGATCCAAAGCTAGCGTCAGTGGGCAACATCTCAACCTTGTACTAATTATATTATGATTGAAGCTGTTTGTCAAGGTATTCATTTTGGCTTCTGTAATTATTATTTTATAAATTAATATTCCTAAATAATAAAATAATAATCTTACTTAACAGTGTATTTTATTAATTAAAAATATAAACCTATCCAAAATAACTTAACAAATTTAGAAATATGATTTTGTGCAATTAAGTAATTTCAAAAAATAGCATCTATAGTGATCATATCATTTCCTTACTGTGACGCCCCCGATTTGATCGTACACTAATCATACACGCAAACATGTACGATCAAGATCAGGGACTCATGGGAAGATATCACAACACAACTCTACAAATAAAGTAAGTCATACAAGTATCATATTACAAGCCAGGGGCCTCGAGGGCTCGAATACAAGAACTCTAACATAGACAAGTCATCGGAAGCAACAATATCTAAGTATAGACATAAGTTAAACAAGTTTGCCTTAAGAAGGCTAGCACAAACTGGGATGCAGATCGAAAGAGGCGCATGCCTCCTGACTGGGGTCCTCCTAAACTACTCCTGATCGTCGTCAGCGGGCTGCACGTAGTAGTAGGCACCTCCCGAGCAGTAGTAGTCGTCATCGACAGTGGCGTCTGGCTCCTGGACTCCAACGTCTGGTCACAGCAATCGAGTATAGAAAGGGGAAAAGGGGGGAGCAAAGCAACCATGAGTACTCATCCAAAGTACTCGCAAGCAAGGAGCTACACTACATATGTATGCGTTGGTATCAAATGGAAAAGGGGTATCTTATGTGGACTGAACTGTAGAATGCCGGAATAAGAGGGGGATAGCTAGTCCGATAGACGACTACGCTTCTGGTAACCTCCATCTTGCAGCAGAAGAAGAGAGTAGATGGTAAGTTCACCAAGTATCATCGCATAGCATAATCCTAATCGATGATCCTCCCCTCGTCACCCTGTGAGAGAGCGATCATCGGTTGTATCTGGGACTTGGAAGGGTGTGTTTTAATAAGTATCTGATTCTAGTTGTCATAAGGTCAAGGTACAACTCCAAGTCGTCTTGTTACCGAAGATCACGACTATTCGAATAGATTAACTTCCCTGCAGGGGTGCACCACATTTCCCAACACGTTCGATCCCCTTTGTCCGGACACACTGTCCTGGGTCATGCCCGGCCTCGGAAGATCAACACGTCGCAGCCCTACCTAGGCACAACAGAGAGGTCAGCACGCCGGTCTAAATCCTATGTGCGCAGGGGTCTGGGCCCATCGTCCATTGCACACCTGCACGTTGCGTGGGTGGCCGGAGAGCAGACCTAGCAACCTCCATTACAAAGGAAGTTGCGTTACGCGGTCCAACCCGGCGCGTGCCGCTCAGTCGCCGATGTCACGAAGGCTTCGGCTGATACCACGAAGTCGAGTGCCCATAACTGTCCCCGCGTAGATGGTTAGTGCGTATAGGCCAGTGGACAGACTCAAATCAAATACCAAGATCTCGTTAAACGTGTTATCTTGAAATAACCGCGAACGCCGACCAGGGCCAGGCCCACCTCTCTCCTAGGTGGTCTCAACCTGCCCTATCGCTTCGCCACAAAGATCCACACAGAGGACCGTTGGGACAAAGGTCCTTTCAGCCCCTAATCCGTGAATCACTCACGGGTGCTCCATGAGCCGACCCGACTTTAGTCACCACATGTATCATGTATAAAGTATATAGTATATACCCGTGATCACCTCCCGAGTGATCACGGCCCGATAATATAGCATGGCAGACGGACAAGTAGGTAGGGCCACTGATGATAAACTAGCATCCTATACTAAGCATTAGGATTGGAGGTAAAGGTAACAACAGTAGTAGCAAGGACAGGCTATGCATCAGGATAGGATTAACGGAAAGCAGTAACATGCTACACTACTCTAATGCAAGCAGTATAGAGAAGAGTAGGCGATATCTGGTGATCAAGGGGGGGGGCTTGCCTGGTTGCTCTGGCAAGAGAGAGGGGTCATCAACACCGTAGTCGTACTCGGTAGCAGCGGCGTCGGCCTCGGTGTCTAGCGAGAGAAGAGGGGGAAGAAACAATAAATATAATGCAAACAAATGCATGATGATGCATGACATAACAAAGAGTGATGCTAGGCGTGCCCTAACGTGGTACGAGGTGGTACCGGTGAAGGGGGGAAACATCTGGAAAAGTATTCCCGATGTTTTGCCTTTTCGGACAGATGAACCGGAGAGGGAAAGTTGCGTGTTCGCTATGCTAGGGATGCGTGCGGGACGAACGAGCTGCGTATCCGGGTTCGTCTCGTCGTTCTGAGCAACTTTCATATATAAATTATTTGCATCCGAGTTACGGTTTATTTTATATGAATTTCTAAAGTTTAAATAAATTCCTAAATTTCCTGGATATAAATTAATTCGAAAATCATTTAAAGTTAAATGCTAAGTGTACACAGAAAATGTACACAACAGTGTGCTTGTGGGTTGACAATGGGACCCAGGGGTGTGCCGAGTCAGCAGTCAAAGTCAATGTTGACTAGTCAACAGATTTATTTAAAAGGGTTTATTTATTGGTGGGGCCGACATGTAATAGGAACAAGTTAAAAGGTTATTTAACAGGGGCCCCACATGTCATAGAGTACAACTAAATTAAACCTAAAAATAAAAATAAACTAACAGTGGGGGGCCCTTGGCTTAAGTGGGGATTAGCCCCTCTCCTAATCTAAACTGGGGCCGGTCTCAGAGGCCGGGCACGCACGCGGCCTCACAGAGGAGGGCCGGCGGCCACGGCGGGAAGCTCCGGCGGTGGCGCATCCGCCACGGCGAGCAGGGAGCTTGGCGACATCAGGCGGTGAGGGGCCATCAACGGGGCGGCTCGCGGGGGCGCAGGCGGGCGGCACCAGGGCGCGGGCGAAAATGCGGCGGCCGACAGCGGGGTGCGGGGGCGATAGGGGAGCTCCGGCAGGAGCGGGCGCACGGCGGCAGGCGCGAGTGGCGCCCGGGCGTGGGTGCGTGCGGGAGCTGAGCACCAGGCACGGCGGCAGGGCGGGCGCCGGTGCCGAGCATATAGCGGCGGACGGGCGATGTAGAGTCAGCAGCAGAGGGAAGCAGCAAGCGAAGGCCGCAACAGTCGAGCAGAGACGGCGGCAAGGCAGCAGCAGCAAGAAGCAGGGCACGTCCGGAGCCTGCGGACGCGCGCGCGGGGAGCTCGATTGGGCGAGGGTGAGGCAGGGCATGGCCGGCGCACGGGCGACCAAGGGAGCGGACATCGCGGGGCAGGGGCACGGCAGCGGGTGAGCGTGGGGCGTGCGCGGGGCTGCAGGCGCGCGCAAACGCGGGCGGGCGCAAGAGCAGCCAATTCAAACTCGGGGACAACGACAATGACGACGAATCGAAGAGGAGAACATGGGGTTTTGCACGGGACCTCACCGTGGTTGCAGCGGAGGAGTCAGTGAAGTCGGGGAGGGCTTGACGGCGGCGAATCTGATGATGGCGGCCGGCGTCCCGAGGTAGAAGAAGGGGTCGGTGCAGAGGCTCCCAACTCCAACGGGATGCACCTGACGGTGTAGAGGGCGAAGGGGGAGTGGCTGGACTTGGTGGCACATCGAGGGAAGGCCGGTGGCCGCGGGGTTCGAGCTGTGCGCGGCGACGGCAGCGTCAGCAAGATGCAGAGGGCGAGAACGAGCGAGGGAGAGGAAGCAACAGCACGAGGAGGAGGGGGGAAAGCTCTTGGGGCTGCTAGGGTTCGAGGGGGGGCTCCTTATCCCCGGTGGAGCCGTGGGATGGCCTCCACGGCGCCACCGATGGCCATGGCTGTCTGGATGGTCTCCACGACCCCCCTCTGTGAACAGAGGAAGGGGGAGGCGCCTGGGGGTGGGTTAGGTTCCCTGTAGTTAACTGGGCCAAGCGGCCTAGTGGGTGGGGGAGGGAGTTTTCCTTTATATATATTTCTGTTTTCCAATTTCTTTTCTGTTTTACTTCTTCTAGTCTATGTTTTGCACTTAATCCAATTAGCAAATGAGTTTTATAAAATGTGGAGATGGACACCTAATTAGTATTGCAATAATTGGTGCTGTCACAAAAAGGTTGGCATAAAAATATTAGTTTGTATTTTTATAACTTTATAAAAGGTATTTAATTAATTGTTATAGCTGTTGTTTTAAATTTTTTTAGCCTTTACTTACTTTATAGAGATGAGGATTCTCCACCATAATTACCTATGATTTATTTTACACGTTTAGAACATTTAGTTTTAATGTTTGAAAACTTTTGTTGTTGGCCTTTATTTTAAATTTGAATTTGAATCGCTTTTGAACCATCACAAGATCGACAACAGTAACAATGGTGATGTGGCATCATTAGCATGGAATTACTATACCTTAATTATCCGGGCGTCACAATTCTCCTCTACTACAAGAAATCTCGTCCCGAGATTTAAGAGGTAAAGTAAGTGGGAAAGCTCTGGCTACGAAATTCTATCGAGTCTTCTCGGTCTTGGTTGCTCTTCTCGAAGAAGTTGACCGCTTCCGTTGATGTCGTCATTCCTTAGCTTCGGGTTATGAGGCTAAGTCATCAGCCTTTCTTGGTGAACTCAATCGTGCTTACCAATAAGAAAGGGGCAGCCCGACAACGATAGAATGCTATCAGGGGAAATAATCTGGGGTTATCCCATGAATGATCACATGAGTAACTCTCGAATTGGTCAAATGGAACACATCGAGAGGCGAGCAAGAAGGTGCGGTAAGAAGTTTCAAGTGGCTGGTCAATTGTTCGTTGCCTAAAACAGAGTGTGAAAGGGTTTTAGAGCAACGGGAATAAGTATTATGTCTGATACCAGAATTGATGATATCTTGGAAGGTGGCTCGTGAATTACATACGAAGCCAAGCATGAGGAATAACCTTTAGGAGCTGGGGTGTACAGGAGAGTCAGGTTTCGATCCTGTGGAACTATGGGTAATGGGCCCACCATGTGGGTTAAAGTAGAAAGGGGGCTGACATCTTGCACGATCATTATAGCACGGCATGTTAGAGGGTAGCCTATCAGATATGTTGGCAATAGCGTTAGTACCAAGGGCGAGGGACAAAGAGAACCATTTTCCTGCTCGTTGAACGAGGCGAACCAATAGGCAAAGTTCTCGGCCATCGGTGGTTACCGGAATGCTATCAACAAAAGCAACAGGGTCTTACTGACACGGTTGTACACCAAGGTGTCTTACATAAGCAGGAGGATATTACTGCTTAGATCATATAGATCACCAGTAAGGTTAAACAAAACAATGGAAAGGAAAAGGTGATCATTAGATTAAATAGAACAATGGAAAGGCCAATGTGTTTAAACACATATTTCAAGGGTATGTCCTTCGGAAGGACAAACAAAGCATGATATCCATGACAGGATATCATGTAGAAAACTCTTTAGGTAAGGGGAGAGAAATTTCATGAAATTACCCATACCACGGTGTTTGGATAATTGACAAAGAAAAGCTTAGCATTGTGGTTCAAATGTTCTTATTGAAAATTGGAGTACCATAGACATACTTCGAGATAGTAGTGACATGGTCTTCAAGCAAAGATCGAACTTGGACACACAAAGGATTCATCAGGAACAACATATAGAATAAGTCTTACGATTTCCTCATGGAAGAATGGTTACCCTTGCTAAATAGGAAACTGATAACAATAGGTCATCTGGCCAGGTGTGCTAGGCATGACATCACCTTACCGATATATAAGGACCAATGTTATAACTCTTGGAGATATGTCTCAACCATCATATCCGATCGAGATTCAGATCTGATTGGGGTCAGGATATCTTAGCCTTAGGATGCCTGAGAAAAAGGTGCAACACAAATTGACGAGATGACATTGTAAGATCCTCGGGAAATGAACTATGGAAGAAAGTTCTGAATCATGAGTTCATCATTAAACCAAGGAGAGGATGAGGAGGTGGCTGATGAAATCAACGATAATTCATCAAGATTTCCAAAAAGATCAAATCGTATAATGATGTATGCTAGAGGAAAACATACGCCATTAAATATTGGTTGAAAGGTGCACCCATAATATGGGCTTAGGTAGCATGATCAATGTTTAGAATGGTGATTCAATAACGAATACACAAAGAATGGAACTATCATTCATTAACTTACAAGCAATAGGGTTGCTAGAAGTTTTGAATTTTACACCTCACAGTCCATTTGTGGGTATTCCGGTTAGAAACAACACGGAGACTAAGAATGAATGGAGACGGCGATAAGTATTACTATATCAAGAATTTCTTAAGAGGTGGTGAAATTCTCACAACATTCTTGACATAAAAGATGGTAATACTCCAAGGTAAAGAACAAATGCTGGATCGCAAGGAACTCAAGGTATATCACAAAACACGATCAAGTTTGTGTTGGAGGGAAGGCAATAAAGTGGCCGATGATAACACAAATCATCGAGGGCAAGGATGGTATTACCCATCAAGAATTCGATAGATATCTGCGAAGAGCTCAGAATGTTGATGATGATCACGACACATTTGTCGAGAGATTTCATGAAGATGTAATCGATGATCGATCAGCGACAGCAACAAAGGAAAGGGATGATGAAGCAAAAGGTTATTGGAACCAAGGGTACGACACAATTCGAATTCAAGCTCGCTGTTTAAGGCGAAATGATATGATGAGGAAGATCGACGTAAGATTAGCTCACCGTCGAAATTTTTTGCTCTGGAAAGAAGGACCCGGTAGCACCGTTAAAATATAGCACGATAATGATATAGCCGATCATGCTAGGAATGACTTGAAGGATTATTAAACTCATAAGCAACGAAAATTACTTAGAGTTATTGAATCGGAGTGTGGAGTCGATTCACTATTTGGTGTTCTCGGTTGACGACAACCCAGAACCTAGGAAAATTGGAATCGGTGAGAAATAATAGTTCATGAAGAAACCATAAGAAGTTATGTAGTTCCACGATATTCTCGAGATACCAGAGTGTAATACTCGACGGTAGATCAAAGTAAAGGTTTGACTGGGGTATTGACCCGCGGAAGACAAATCCTTAAACTTGGCCGAGAAATGGGATCAAGGAAGAATAATATGGTCGGAACCCTAGCTGCAAGGGATCCAATTTAATGACACCGAAAGAATTACCCAATTGATTAAATATTTTGCAAGAAGCTTCCATGATAAGTTCCACATCGGGTCCATGGGCATGAACACAAAGTTCAAGGTCGACTCCCACTTCTTTAATGCATAACCTTTCATTCACTTCTCGTCTTCAAAGAAGTTGTAGGGTAGAAAATTATCTGGCAAAATACCAGAAGAGTATGACTCGTGAAAACTCTCGGGTTCACACAAATTAAGGAAGGCATAGGCTCAACCCATCGGGCTTCTTAGAAACATATACCACAAACTTCAGGGGTAAATAACTCAAGCTCGGAAGAAGAGCATGTTTGACCAAAGGAGAGGATACAAATTACCAAAGGCATTATGTATCCGAGGAAAGGCTCACAGGCTTATTGAATATGAAGGACGCTGTCGGATAAAATCCAACAAGGGATCTGGTGGTCCATAAGGGATCTGATATGAGTATCAGTACTCAACCAGAGGAAGAAAGAATGCAAGGAGATCATATTATAGAAACAACTGACTAACTCAAAGCTCAAATGCAAAGGAATTATGAATTCCAAGACAAGGGATCAGAAGCAATGCTCTGATTAGGGATGGACACGTTGAATAGCCTTAGGGGTACAATCCATGGCTATTTGGTTGGTCGAGATCCAGCTCATGTTTAAAATGCGTCCGAGCCGGAAGGATAATTTTCAGGGAATAACTAATGATTGTGTGCATTCACACACATGTTGAATCAACAAGATCATAATGTCGATCATAAAGTATTGTAATGAATATTGCTAGACATATGGAGGTAACCATTATGCAAGGAGGTAAAGAAGATCAAGAGCAATAGGCTACTCAGGATTTCGGAAGAGTGCATGGCATTTCGAAGAATTTTGCGAAACACCTGAACAACCGGGGATGAACGAATCCCTGGTAAGTGTGAGGAATTATTCATACATGTATTCATGAGGAAAAGGAGCTGCAAGGCAGCAGACTCAAAGGATTCTCGGAATATCCGAAGTATTTCAGGGTATCTTGTACAACAAGATCAAATTGGAAATGAAGCTATGGACGACAAGTGTATGTAGCTTTTCATAGGGATTTATCGGTGCGGAGGGCACAAGGGTCGGGGAAACATCGAAGAGTATCTTCAAAATTTTCTGGTGCAGCAGGCGGTCATCTGGACTGAAGGGGCTCTCCGGGAGAAGTATTCTCGAGAACCTAAAATCCGAGTTAGCAAATTCATTTAACCCGAATAGTAGAGATATCAGAGTCCCAGAGTATAGGTCGAGGAATAAAAGATCCTAATACCACCCAAATGGCGACGTGGGCCCATAAGACACACAACCATGTTAGTAAAAGTTTTGCAATGTCTAGACTCGACTTCGCCCAAGGAGTGTGCAAGGGGGGTTCCTACAGGCAGTCGGCTCTAATACCAACTTGTGACGCCCCCGATTTGACCGTACACTAATCATACACGCAAACATGTACGATCAAGATCAGGGACTCACGGGAAGATATCACAACACAACTCTACAAATAAAGTAAGTCATACAAGCATCATATTACAAGCCAGGGGCCTCGAGGGCTCGAATACAAGAACTCGAACATAGACGAGTCAGCGGAAGCAACAATATCTGAGTATAGACATAAGTTAAACAAGTTTGCCTTAAGAAGGCTAGCACAAACTGGGATACAGATCGAAAGAGGCGCATGCCTCCTGACTGGGATCCTCCTAAACTACTCCTGGTCATCGTCAGCGGGCTGCACGTAGTAGTAGGCACCTCCCGAGCAGTAGTAGTCGTCATCGACAGTGGCGTCTGGCTCCTGAACTCCAACATCTGGTCGCAACAATCGGGTATAGAAAGGGGAAAAGGGGGGAGCAAAGCAACCGTGAGTACTCATCCAAAGTACTCGCAAGCAAGGAGCTACACTACATATGTATGCATTGGTATCAAATGGAAAAGGGGTATCATATGTGGACTGAACTGCAGAATGCCGGAATAAGAGGGGGATAGCTAGTCCGATCGAAGACTACGCTTCTGGTAACCTCCATCTTGCAGCAGAAGAAGAGAGTAGATGGTAAGTTCACCAAGTATCATCGCATAGCATAATCCTAACCGATGATCCTCCCCTCGTCACCCTGTGAGAGAGCGATCACCGGTTGTATCTGGCACTTGGAAGGGTGTGTTTTAATAAGTATCCGATTCTAGTTGTCATAAGGTCAAGGTACAACTCCAAGTCGTCTTGTTACCGAAGATCACGGCTATTCGAATAGATTAACTTCCCTGCAGGGGTGCACCACATTTCCCAACACGCTCGATCCCCTTTGTCCGGACACACTTTCCTGGGTCATGCCCGGCCTCGGAAGATCAACACGTCGCAGCCCTACCTAGGCACAACAGAGAGGTCAGCACGCCGGTCTAAATCCTATGTGCGCAGGGGTCTGGGCCCATCGCCCATTGCACACCTGCACGTTGCGTGGGCGGCCGGAGAGCAGACCTAGCAACCTCCATTACAAAGGAAGTTGCGTTACGCGGTCCAACCCGGCGCGCCGCTCAGTCGCTGACGTCACGAAGGCTTCGGCTGATACCACGACGTCGAGTGCCCATAACTGTCCCCGCGTAGATGGTTAGTGCGTATAGGCCAGTGGCCAGACTCAAATCAAATACGAAGATCTCGTTAAACGTGTTATCTTGAAATAACCGCGAACGCCGACCAGGGCCAGGCCCACCTCTCTCCTAGGTGGTCTCAACCTGCCCTATCGCTTCGCCACAAAGATCCACATAGAGGACCGTTGGGACAAAGGTACTTTCAGTCCCCAATCCGTGAATCACTCGCGGGTGCTCCACGAGCCGACCCGACTCTAGTCACCACATGTATCATGTATAAAGTATATAGTATATACCCGTGATCACCTCCCGAGTGATCACGGCCCGATAGTATAGCATGACAGACGAACAAGTAGGTAGGACCACTGATGATAAACTAGCATCCTATACTAAGCATTAGGATTGCAGGTAAAGGTAACGACAGTAGTAGCAAGGACGGGCTATGCATCAGGATAGGATTAACGAAAAGCAGTAACATGCTACACTACTCTAATGCAACCAGTATAGAGAAGAGTAGGCGATATCTGGTGATCAGGGGGGGGGGGGGGGGCTTGCCTGGTTACTCTGGCAAGAGAGAGGGGTCGTCAACACCGTAGTCATACTGGGTATCAACGGCGTCGGTCTCGGTGTCTAGCGAGAGAAGAGAGGGAAGAAACAATAAATATAATACAAACAAATGCATGACGATGCATGATATGACAAAGCGTGATGCTAGGTGTGCCTAACGCGATACGAGGTGGTACCGGTGAAGGGGGAAACATCCGGGAAAGTATTCCCGGTGTTTCGCGTTTTCGGACAGATGAACCGGAGAGGAAAAGTTACGTGTTCGCGATGCTAGGGATGCGTGGCGGACGAACGGCTGCGTACCCGGGTTTGTCTCGTCGTTCTGAGCAACTTTCATATATAAATTATTTGCATCCGAGTTACGATTTATTTTATATGAATTTCTAAAGTTTAAATGAATTCCTAAATTTCATGGATATAAATTAATTTGAAAATCATTTAATGTTAAATGCTAAGTGTACACAGAAAATGTACACAACAGTGTGCTTGTGAGGTTGACAATGGGACCCAGGGGTGTGCCGAGTCAGCAGTCAAAGTCAATGTTGACTAGTCAACAGATTTATTTAAAAGGGTTTATTTATTGGTGGGGCCGACATGTAATAGGAACAAGTTAAAAGGTTATTTAACAGGGGTCCCACATGTCATAGAGTACAACTAAATTAAACCTAAAAATAAAATTAAACTAACAGTGGGGAGCCCTTGGCTTAAGTGGGGATTAGCCCCTCTGCTAATCTAAACTGGGGCCGGTCTCAGAGGCTGGGCACGCACGCGGCCTCACAGAGGAGGGCCGGCGGCCACGGCAGGAAGCTCCGGCGGTGGCGCCTCCGCCACGGCGAGCAGGGAGCTTGGCGGCATCAGGCGGTGAGGGGCCGTCAACGGGGCGCGGCTCGCGGGGGCACAGGCGGGCGGCACCAGGGCGCGGGCGAAAATGCGGCGGCCGACAGCGGGGTGCGGGGGCGATAGGGGAGCTCCGGCGGGAGCGGGCGCACGGCGGCAGGCGCGAGTGGCGCCCGGGCGTGGGTGCGCGCGGGAGCTGAGATCCAGGCGCGGCGGCAGGGCGGGCGCCAGTGGCGAGCATATAGCGGCGGACGGGCGATGCAGAGTCAGCAGCAGAGGGAAGCAGCAAGCGAAGGCCGCAACAGTCGAGCAGAGACGGCGGCAAGGCAGCAGCAGCAAGAAGCAGGGCACGTCCGGAGCCTGCGGACGCGCGCGCGGGGAGCTCGATTGGGCGAGGGTGAGGCAGGGCATGGCCGGCGCACGGGCGACCAAGGGAGCGGACATCGCGGGGCAGGGGCACGGCAGCGGGTGAGCATGGGGCGTGAGCGGGCTGCGGGCGCGCGCAAACGCGGGCGGGCGCAAGAGCAGCCAATTCAAACTCGGGGACAACGACAACGACGACGAATCGAAGAGGAGAACATGGGTTTTGCACGGGACTTCACCGTGGTTGCAGCTGAGGAGTCGGTGAAGTCGGGGAGGGCTTGACGGCGGCGAATCTGATGATGGCGGCCGGTGTCCCGAGGTAGAAGAAGGGGTCGGTGTAGAGGCTCCCAACTCCAACGGGATGCACCTGACGGTGTAGAGGGCGAAGGAGGAGTGGCTGGACTTGGTGGCACATCGAGGGAAGGCCGGTGGCCGCGGGGTTCGAGCTGTGCGCGGCGACGGCAGCGTCAGCAAGATGCAGAGGGCGAGAACGAGCGAGGGAGATGAAGCAACAGCACGAGGAGGAGGGGGGGAAAGCTCTTGGGGCTGCTAGGGTTCGAGGGGGGTTCCTTATCCCCGGTGGAGCCGTGGGATGGCCTCCACGGCGCCACCGATGGCCATGGCTGTCTGGATGGTCTCCACGACCCCCCTCTGTGAACAGAGGAAGGGGGAGGCGCCTGGGGGTGGGCTAGGCTCCCTGTAGTTAACTGGGCCAAGCGGCCTAGTGGGTGGGGGAGGGAGTTTTCCATTATATATATATTTCTGTTTTCCAATTTCTTTTCTGTTTTACTTTTTCTAGTCTATGTTTTGCACTTAATCCAATTAGGAAATGAGTTTTATAAAATGTGGATATGGACACCTAATTATTATTGCAATATTTGGTGCTGTCACAAAAAGGTTGGCATAAAAATATTAGTTTGTATTTTTATAACTTTATAAAAGGTATTTAATTAATTGTTATAGCTGCTGTTTTAATTTTTTTAGCCTTTAATTAATTTATAGAGATGAGGATTCTCCACCATAATTACCTATGATTTATTTGACATGTTTAGAACATTTAGTTTTAATGTTTGAAAACTTTTGTTTAGCTTTTATTTAAAATTTGAATTTGAATCGCTTTTGAACCATCACAAGATCGACAACAGTAACAATGGTGATGTGGCATCATTAGCATGGAACTACTGTACCTTAATTATCCGGGCGTCACACTTACATTCAGAAAAGGAAACTTCAAAGCTTCGGGTACCTATACAACATTGGATGAATTTATGTATATTAGGTTATGTATCTTTAATAAATAGTAAATTTCATATTACGCACCAAAAGAGCACTCTCACTCACATACAAATGAATGTGTAGAGTTAATTAAGAAATCAAATAAGTTGAGATTATTACAATATAGGATCACACTTTCATGTTTGCACAAAACTACATATTTTGGGGTCATCTATTTCACCGAATGCAAAGAAATCATTTGGCCACTTGTAACTCAAAAGTGGCGTATCGGCAGCAGACAATTGATGCCTGGAAAATGCCATGGGAGAATTACGTCACTAAAGGGGGCTTTTTTATGAAATGTTGAAATGTTATACTGGAGTACATCTTCATACCATTAGATTAATTATTGGTCAATATTCATAATTAAAAAAATAGAGACCATATATCACCCTCGTGGAGGCAGATAATTGATTTAAACACTTGTAAACTTTATTTTTATGCAACTCCATAATGTGTTGTACTACAAATTGATATTTAAATCATGATTTGTATTAGGCATTAATCACCTAGGTTTTTGTTGTACGCAATGTCTAGTTGAGTTGATCCATGTCCTATCATGTAGACCTATCCATATATATACACAATAGCGTTATCTGTTGACCTTCTTGATAATATATTATCAGTAGTTTATAGCTTAATTACATCACAATATCTTACACATTAGACATAGGTTATCACTATCCCCTTCCCTGAGTCATGCACTAAGTGGTTGATGCTATAAAAAAAATGTAAATAGGCATATTGTCAAGTCGGTAACGAACAGAAGTAAACATATCATTATTCCTTGTTATTAGGGAATAGTACCACAATAAAATTATTTTGAAAAAACTGAATGGAAAATTGAGGTAGACATAGTAGATCCAAATTCTATTCTCGATAAAGGGTGCTTTTATTAAACTATACCAAATTGCCGTGTATATTTAGCTATGATGTGTAACATGTATGTGATACTCCGAACCTACACGCTCTATTTATAAATTTATGACAACATGTTGGTACGAAAATTAATAGCAAAAAATACTTATTGGGTTCTGCATCAATGTCTCCCACATCATCTATTCACGAATGGAGGGACTATAAATTATGTACATCGAATCAATTAACTTAGAAATCACAATAGAAAGAAGTCAAAATATTTGCTTCTGTATAGACATAGGTATTAGATGTCAACATTATCTTATAGAGGGTCCATGTGTGATACCCATGTGTATATACCTCCATCATTTCATGGATGCTTCAATTCTATATTCACATGTAATCTGTTGGAAATATGAGCAATTTACCAAATGATTTTATTAACAGAAATACTAGATAAAGTATGACTAATATAGTAGAGATAAAACAAGTCATGCATTCTGACAGAGAGAAGGTAAATAGCTTCTGCATATATGAACCGTAGCCTATCATATCTAAAGCAGACAGTATAGCAAGTAGCATATATGAAGTAGAACCTATCATGTGTAGGACAAGGACTGGAAAAAGGAACTGCAGCAGAACCTTTAACAGGAAAGACAAGAACACGTACGGGACAGCAGCAACAGAAGCGCTGGACTTGGGGTCGGTGTCCTTGCCTGCCATGTCGTCGAGGAGGTCGTGGACATCGGGGAAGAAGTCGTCGTCGGGGAAGTAGTCGTCGGCGACCGGATCGTCCGTGATGAAGCAGCCAGTAGTCGCGCTGAGCGCTCCCCAAAAACCTTATCACCCTTCTCCCATACAGGACTCAAAAGGTGCGGTTTCGGAGGCCTACTGTCCCGACCTGCGGTGCATGCCGCAAGACGGGATGGGGAAGAACGTAGCAGCAGCATAGTGGTCGGAACTTTGTGGCGAGAGGAAGAGGAGCTTCTGTTGTGTCTCTCTGGAGAGGAGCGACCTCTCTTATATAGGCACAGGAGAAGGACGCGAAGAGGCTGCGGCAGGAGGTGAAGCAACGAAGGGAGACGAGGCGAATAGGCAGCGGCCGAAGAGGCGCGCCGTTCGAATTCAGTGTCCACTACAGAAAACGTTTCAACTCCCACGTGACCTTTCGTATACCCGTCGTGCGTGGCAAAAATTTAGATATCGGCTCGGCTCATTCCTGCAACCCGCGTCGCGTCATGACGAGGCGTGGCGTGGCGAGGCGGGCGGCGGAGGAGGAGCGCGCGTGGATATCTCTCTTGTTCTCATGCTCGTACAAGTGGGGAAAGAACCTCCCTTATAAGGAGGTCCAACTCCCACTAAACTAGCAATGTGGGACTAAACTTTAGTAGTATCCCTTGCCTTGCACAAATGGGCTAAGTGGGCCTCTAGGATTTATTAGAAATTTCTGAAATATTTATTGGGCTGCCCAAAATAGACTAAATTCCAGCAATCCCCCACCAGATCCCAGAGGCACACAGAAATTTGCCTTTGGTTCCAAAACACTGTTTTATATACCGGTACTGCAGTGGAGACTGTTAAGTTGAACTTCCACCTAGAACTCTATGCTACACTAGTAAGCAACTTGAACAGTGGACTGGGCCTTGAACTGCAAGTTTTCTGCGAATCTAGCTTCACATAAAGCCTTGACCGATACGTGGCTACCGTGGATCTTCCCCGCGGGTGGAGCTTATGCGTCATACTCCATGACCTTTCATGAGTTTACTAGAGAGAACCCTACTCTCATAGATTGCGACGTTTGACAATCAGACTCATATAGGTGTGTTCTTCAAAAGATGTTCTGCAGGATAACATCTCTGCTTAAATAAGCCACTTAGAACACATTAAGATATACATCAACCTGCCATGCAGATTAGGAGAGTATTGCATCTTCATGGAGTGGTATTGTGAATAGTAAGGATACTCCCCTCTTAGTTGACCAACAGCTTGTCTTCCACATCTAATTCACGGGATCTCCGATCACAAAGAATAGGTTACCACTGTGAACAACTCATATTGTGGGTCTCATACCCATCTCCCTCGATGCATTATCTATCACATTACGTGATAGACCCTTAGTAAAAGGATCTGCCAGATTTTTAGATGTTTGGATATAATCCAACGCAATAACTCCGGAGTTTTTCATTTTCCTGACAGACTTTAACCTTCTCTGAATGTGTCTTGATGACTTCATGTTATCCTTTGAACTGCTCACTTTCGTGATCACAGTTTGATTGTCGCAGTTCATAAGGACACCCGGTACAGGTTTCTCAACAACTGGCAAGTCATTCAAGAGCCGGTGAAGCCAATCTGCTTCAACCGTAGCTGTATCTAGTGCTATGAGTTCTGCTTCCATTGTTGACCTCGTTAAGATGGTCTGCTTGCAAGACTTCCAAGAAACAGCGCCACCTCCATGAGTGAATACATAACCGCTCGTGGCCTTTATCTCATCAGCATCTGAGATCCAGTTTGATTCACTATACCCTTCAAGCACCTTTGGATGCCCGGTGTAGTGAATTCCATAATTTGCAGTACCTTTCAAATAACGCAAAACTCTTTCTAGAGCTTTCCAATGCACATCTCCTGGTTTTGAAACAAACCGACTCAGTTTTCTAACAGCAAAAGAGATGTCAGGTCTTGTAGCACTGGCTAAGTACATAAGCGAGACAATAATCTGAGAATACTTCAATTGGTCTCTAGCAATTCTTCGATTCTTTCGAAGCAACACACTAGCATCATATGGTGTTGGAGAGGGCTTGCAGTCACTATAGCCAAAGCGACTCAAGATCTTTTCCACATAGTGAGATTGAAGCAATGTAATCCCACCATCATCGTCTCTCAACAACTTGATGTTCAGAATGACACCAGCCACTCCTAAATCCTTCATCTCAAAACAACGAGATAGGAAATCCTTGACCTCCTTAATAACATTCAGATTGGTTCCAAAAATCAGTATGTCATCAACATACAAGCACAGGATAACTCCCTCGCCCCCACCATGGCGATAGTACACACATTTGTCAGCTTCGTTCACAACAAAGCCTGCAGCTGTTAAAGTTCTTTCAAACTTCTCATGCCATTGTTTGGGTGCTTGCTTAAGTCCGTACAAAGACTTCAGCAACTTGCACAGTTTCCCTTCCTGACCATCTAGTACAAACCCATCTGGTTGTTCCATATAAATTTCCTCGTCCAACTCTCCATTTAGGAAAGCAGTCTTAACATTCATTTGATGAACGAGAAGACCATGCGAGGCAGCTAGTGAAAGTAGAACTCGAATAGTGGTCAGTCGAGCCACAGGTGAGTAAGTATCAAAGAAGTCTTCACCTTCCTTTTGGGTATAAACCTTGGCCACGAGCCGAGCCTTGTACTTTTCAATAGTACCATCAGGCCTAAGCTTCTTCTTGAATACCCATTTGCATCCTATAGGTCTGCACCCATAAGGACGATCAATTATCTCCCAAGTTTCATTCGCCAAGATGGAATCCATCTCGCCACGAACCGCTTCCTTCCAGTAGTCAGCATCTTCAGATGCATAGGCCTCTGAAATAGAACTGGGAGTGTCATCTATGAGGTACACAAGAAAATCATCACCAAAGGACTTTGCAGTCCTCTGTCTCTTGCTCCTAATAGGAACTTCATTGTTCTCCTCCACAGGACTTTCAAAGTGTTCCATCGAAATTGTAGGTTCGGTAATTGTAACTGGTTCCTGATTCGATGAACTAGGCATCTCCTGATTTGATGAGGTAGCCATATCCTTCATGGGAAAGATATCTTCAAAGAAAGTCGCATCATTCGACTCCATGATCGTACCGACATGCATGTCAGGTACCTCAGATTTTACAACCAAGAATCTATAGCCAATGCTATGAAAAGCATATCCCAGGAAAACACAATCCACACTCTTTGGTCCAAGCTTCCGCTTCTTTGAAATTGGAGCATTGACTTTCGCCAAATAACCCCATGTTCGCAGATAAGAGAGTTTTAACCTCTTCTTCTCCCATTCCTCGAATGGAGTTATCTCTTTGTTCTTTGTGGGGACTCGGTTCAGGACATGACATGCTGTCAATATCGCCTCCCCCACCATGCCTTGGAGAGACCCAATGTTTCTAACATGGCGTTAACCAAATCAGTTAGAGTACGGTTCTTTCTTTCAGCCACTTGTAGCGACCAGACCTCAAACGGTCCAATCTCTGTGCTCTGGTGTCACCCAGGATCAGTAATGCTGACACCACACAGTACTTGAAGGATTTATAGCAGAGTAGCAATCACACACTTATTACATCGAGTGTCAAAAGAGAACTTATTACAATAAATATGGCTTAAGGCCATCTAATAACGATAACAGCGGAAGGCTTGGAAGATAAGTGAGTCCATCAACTCCAACGGCATCACTGAGTATAGAACCACGACCTAAAACTCCTTAATCGTCGTCTGAAAAGTCTGCAACATTAACGTTGCAGCCCGGAAACGGGTCAGCACATGGAATATGCTGGCAATGTAACACATAGAGAGTAATGGAATGAAACAGCTATTCTATATGCATATTGGGCTGGTGGAAAGCTCTATGGTTACAGTTTTGCGTAAAGCCAATTTTTCCCTACTGCAAAGGAATAAATTTATTTAACTATCATGGTGGTTGTTAAACATTGAGAATGGTTGACAGAATTCTCAATCCCAATTAAACATCATCATTAAACAAACCCAGCAAAATTAATTTTTAGAGTAACATGTTGAGATTCACATGATAATCCAGGTACTAGATACTCAAGATGTCCATAACCGGGGACACGGTTAACCATGATTAGTTTATACACTCTGCAGAGGTTTGTGCACTTTTCCCCACAAGACTCGATATCCTCCGTTGGATTTCTCGCACTACATGGTGTTTGAGAAACGGATGACCGAGACATAGTCTTTCAGAAGCACTAGCACCTTACGATGGGTAGACCGTACCACCTACATCCCCTACATCTGCTAGTCTACCACTGCAAGAGTTGCACAACTTAGTCAACTATGCTAGAGCCCATAATAGCTTGTGGCCGCACACGGAAGTTTCTAGCATGAATAATCTCATGATCCCTTTGAGCCTGGGTGGCGGTCCAAAGAAAACAGGCAATCCTGGAATACCCAGGTGCCTCAATCCACCCAGATGTGTGTTTAGGTTGCCACCTTAAGTAAACCATTAATTAACAAAGCTCACATCTGTCATGGATACACTCACCCAATCCACGTCTACTAGCATAGCATAGCAATAATAAGCAAACGTAGAGTAACTCCCAAAGGTTTGATAATAAACAGGTAATAGGTTCTACCTCAACTACTTCCCAAACCCACAATTTAATTAGATCCTAAAACATGCAAGGTGTGAGGATTGATCTAATGCAATAAAACTGGGTAGTAGGAGGTATGATCAAAGTGTTACTTGCCTTGCTGATGATCCGGGAAACCTAGCGATTCGAAGTAACAAGCGGCGCACTCCGGGCACTCTATCGGAAACAAACAAGCATACAATAAGTACTCAACTAATGCACATGTAAAACTCAAGTAAGAGATCTAACCAGAAAGTTCAATTTAAGAACTCCGGTTGGCAAAAAGAATCAAATCGAACGAAGCAACGAAAGACAAACGGCAAAAGAAACAGGCTTCATTTACTATTCTGGATCTAAGGCAATTTTTACAGTGGCAAAAACTTGTTTAAGTTGCTTAAACGGAAAGAGGGTCTCGAGACGAAACTCGAGGCGCTTGAATCGCCTGATTCCGATAAACGAGTGAAAAGATATACTAAAACGAAAATCGGATCAGAAATCGCGATCAGAAAAATCGCGGATTTAATTCGAGAAAAAGAAAAACGACGAACGTTCGTTAAAACAAACGAACGCTCACTATTTAAATAAACCGGAAAACCGATCTATTTAAAAAAACCGAAACTAAAAAAACGACAAAACCGTCGGAAAACCGAACGGTTTTTCTAAAAAAACGGCGGCGGGATCGAGGTAAACCTCGGGCGGCGGCGGCTCCTGCGACGGCGGCGGCGGCTCCGGCGGCAACGGCGGCGGGCGGTGGCAGCGGGCGGCGGTGACGCGGGGCGGCACGGGGCGAAGGCGGTGCGGCAAGGCGGCGGCGCGGGGCTAGGGTGGCGGCGGCGGCGCAGGGCTAGGGCGCGGCGCGGCTAGGGTTTGGGGGGGAGGCTTCCGGCTGGGCCTCCCCGGCTTTTAAAGCCAGGCAGGCCTTAGTGTCCGGGTCGGACACGGCCCGTAGGTCGGTTGCGCGGTTTTTTATAAATAGTTACGCTCAGAAAAAAAACAAAAGGACTACTAAACGGACTCCAAAAATCCCGAAATAAATTTTTCCCGGCTTCTAAAATCAAGCCGCACAGGATGAACATTTATTTGGGGCCTAAATGCAATTTTGAAAAACGCACATTTTTTTCCTAAATTCAAATAAAATAGCAAATAAAACCCAATAAAATCTTATTTGATTTTTTATTAAATCCTCAATATTTCTTTATTTTGGGAAAGTCATTTTATTCCCTCTCTCATAATTTTTGTAATAGAAATAATTGAAGATAAAATAAATAAAATCAAATGATCCTATTTTCAAAATTTGAGACAACTCAAATATGAAAATAACGAAATCCCCAACTCTCTCCGAGGGTCCTTGAGTTGTGTGAAATTTCTAGGATCAACCAAAATGCAATAATTATGATATGCAATGATGATCTAGTGTATAACATTCCAAATTGAAAATTTGGGATGTTACAAACCTACCCCCCTTAAGATGAATCTCGCCCTCGAGATTCGGGTTGGCTAGAAAATAGGTGAGGGTGGTCTTTCAGCAAATCTTCCTCTCGTTCCCAGGTGGCTTCATCCTCCGTGTGGTGGCTCCACTGAACCTTGCAAAACTTGATAACCTTGCTGCGGGTGACTCGACTGGCATATTCTAGAATCTTAACTGGTTTCTCCTCATAGGTCAAATCACTGTCCAACTGAATTGCTTCCCGTGGTACCGTATCCCTCAGCGGTATGTCAGCCATTTCTGCGTGGCACTTCTTCAACTGGGATACATGAAACACGTCGTGAACTCCTGACAGTCCTTCGGGTAATTCCAACTTGTAGGCTACTTCTCCCATACGCTCCAAAACTTTGTATGGGCCTACAAAACGTGGCGCTAGTTTTCCCTTAACTCCAAAGTGCTTAACTCCTCGAAGTGGAGATACTCGAAGATAAACTCGGTCTCCAACTTTGTAAACTGTCTCCTTGTGTTTAGAATCTGCATAACTCTTCTGCCTGGACTAAGCTACCTTCAGCCTATCACGAATCAATTTCACTTTCTGTTCAGACTCCTTTATCAGATCCGGTCCAAACAACTGGCGGTCTCCAACTTCATCCCAAGACAATGGGGTCCTGCACCTCCTCCGTACAAGGCTTCGAAAGGGGCCATCTTCAAACTGGTTTGATAGCTATTGTTGTAAGAGAACTCTACATATGGCAAATTCTCATCCCAACTAGATCCATAATCTAGCGCACAAGCTCTTAGCATATCCTCCAAAATCTGATTGACTCTCTCGGTCTGTCCATCTATCTGCGGGTGGAAAGCTGTGCTAAACTCCAATCTGGTTCCCAAAGTCTCATGCAACTGATTCCAGAACTTTGAGGTAAACTGGGTTCCTCTATCTGATACAATGCTCCTTGGAACTCCATGCAGACATACGATCCTGGTCATGTATATCTTTGCCAATTTTGCACTGGTATAGGTAGTCTTCACTGGAATGAAATGAGCTACCTTTGTCAAACGATCGACTACAACCCATATCGAGTCATAGCCTGAACGTGTTCTAGACAATCCTGTAATAAAATCCATGCCTAGCTTATCCCACTTCCATTCGGGTATCAGCAATGGTTGTAGCAATCCTGCTGGCTTTTGATGCTCTGCCTTCACTCTCTGACATACATCACAAACTGCTACATATTCCGCAATATCCTTCTTCATTTCGGTCCACCAGAAAATATCCTTCAAATCCAAATACATCTTGGTATTTCCTGGGTGAATCGAGTATGGTGAGTCATGGGCCTCTTGTAGAATTAGCTTCCTGATCTCCGAATCATTTGGTACATAGACATGGTCTTCAAACCATAGGGTATCGTGCTCATCCTCACGAAATCCCTTATCTTTTCCTTTGCTCATTTTCTCCTTAATAGAAGCAATCTCCTTGTCAGTCCTTTGAGCTTCTCTGATCTTATCCATGAAAGTAGACTGAATCTCCAATGCTGCTACATAGCCTCTTGGAACTATTTCCAAACATAGCTCTCGAAGATTTTCGGCTAACTCCCTTAGTAAATCTCCCATCATTAGGGTGTTGACATGGCTCTTACGGCTCAATGCGTCAGCTACTACGTTAGCCTTTCCAGGGTGATAATGCAATCTCATATCATAATCCTTGATGAGCTCCAACCATCTCCTTTGTTTGAGATTCAACTCCTTCTATGTGAAAATATACTTCAAACTCTTGTGATCCGTGTACACCTCGCAATGGTTTCCAATCAGAAAATGTCTCCAAGTCTTCAATGCATGCACTACGGCTGCTAACTCCAAATCATGCGTAGCATAATTCAACTCATGAGGCTTAAGCTGTCGTGAGGCATATGAAACAATTCTCCCTTCCTACATAAGCACTGCTCCAAGTCCTCGACGTGAAGCATCGCAATACACCTCATAATCCTTGGTCTGATCCGATAAAATCAACACGGGTGAGGTAACCAAACGTTTCTTTAACTCTAGAAAACTAGCCTCACATTCCTCCGTCCATATGAACTTGGTATCCTTCTTCAACAACTCCGTCATAGGCTTCGCAATCTTTGAGAAATTCTCAATAAACCTCCGGTAGTATTCTGCGAGTCCAAGAAAACTCCGGATCTCTCCCACGGTGGTTGGTGCTTCCCACTTGGTCACGGTATCAACTTTAGTGGGATCTACTGCTATACCTTCTCCGGATATAACGTGTCCAAGAAATCCAACTTCCTTCAACCAAAACTCACATTTGCTAAACTTGGCATATAATTGATGTTCTCTGAGCTTTCCAAGAACCAAACGAAAATGTTCCTTATGCTCCTCTTCATTCTTCGAGTAAACCAGGATATCATCAATGAACACTACGACGAACTTATCCAAGAACTCCATAAACACTTTGTTCATCATGTTCATAAAATATGCAGGTGCGTTAGTCAGACCAAATGACATAACGGTATACTCGTACAGCCCATACCTGGTGGTAAAAGCCGTCTTAGGTATATCCTATTCTCGAATCTTCAACTGGTGGTATCCTGATCACAGATCGATCTTGGAAAATACCTTAGCTCCTTGCAATCGATCAAATAGATCATTGATCATCGGTAGTGGGTACTTGTTCTTGATGGTTACTTCATTCAATCCTCGATAATCGACAACCATCCTTAACGATCCATCCTTCTTCTCCACTAGAAGTACTGGCGATCCCCAAGGCGATGAACTTGGGCGAATATATCCTTTATCTAGTAACTCCTTAATCTGCTTCTTAATTTCCACCAAATCCTTTGCAGGCATCCTATATGGTTTCTTTGATATTGGCCCTGTGCCTGGCAAAAGCTCAATCAAAAACTCAATATCTCTATCCGGTGGCATGCCTGGCAACTCTTCTGGAAATACTTCGGGGAAATCCTTCACTACTGGTACTTCCTCCTGCACAACTCCAGTTAAACAATTTACTTGAGTCCTCTTTGGCACATGTCGGGATACATACTTGATCCTTCTTCCTTCGGGGGTGGTAAGCAAAATTGACTTACTCGCACATTCAATATTCCCTTCATACTTTGACAACCAATCCATGCCTAATATCACATCCAATCCTTGGGATTCCAACACTATTAGGTCTGAGGGAAAAACATAGTTACCAATTCTTAATGGTAACCGATCACACCATAGACTAGCCATATATTCTGCTCCAGGCGAAGTTTCTAACATGGGTGACCTAAGGGCCTGGGTTGGCAGTTTATACTTATCCACAAATCCCCTTGATATGTATGAATGCGATGCACCAGTATCGAAAAGAACGAGTGCAATATATGACTTAACCAAAAACTTACCGAGTACTGCATCCAGCTGCTCTTCAACCTCCTCCATGTTAACGTGGTTCACCTGTCCCCTGTTGAAAGGGTTTGGCTTCTTCCCAGAGCTTCCATTGCCATTTCCATTCTGGGATTCAGGACATTCATTGGCATAATGTCCGGTCTTCTGGCACTTAAAACAAGTGACTTGGCTCAGGTCTTTCTTGGCTGGGGTTGATGGGTTGGTGCGGTTCTGGCCGTTGCTTCCTCCATTCCCATTACCATTCCTGGGGCCACTGTGATTGTGCAAGCTTCCTCCTCCATGGGTATGCTGAAAATGTCCTCTCGGCCTAGGGGTAAATCGTGGCTTCTGCTGAGCTCCTGAATTGTACTTTCCTTGTGCATACTTCCTCTTGCGATTCTCAATTTGCTGCTATTTCCCTTCAATCATAAGAGCACGATCTACCAACTCCTGGTAGTTGTTGAAGGTTGCTACCATCAACTGCATGCTCAACTCATCATTCAGTCCTTCCAGAAACTTCTCCTGCTTTGCTACATCCGTAGCAACGTCATCTGGGGCAAAACGTGCTAATTTACTAAAGTCCTCCACATACTGGCCAACTATCCGTCCTCCTTGGCGCAAGTTACGAAACTCTCACTTCTTCATGGCCATAGCTCCTACTGAAACATGGGCAGTATGAAAAGCCTGCTGAAACTGGTCCCATGTGATAGTATCGACAAGGAAAGTGGCTGTGAAATTCTCCCACCATGATGCTGCGGGTCCTTCAAGCTGATGTGCGGCAAACTTCACCTTCTCCGCATCCATGCATCCTGCTGTGGTCAACTCTCTAGCTGTCTTGCGAAGCCAATCATCTGCTACTATCGGCTCGGTGCTACTGGAAAACACCGGCGGATTCAACCTAAGAAAACGGGCTAAGTGATCAACAGGTGGTGGTGGTGGTGGGTTGTTGTTGTTGTTGTTGTTGTTCCCCTGGTTCTGATTATGGACTAGTAACTGCATCAATGTGTTCTGCTGCTGGATCAACTGAGTGAGCTCCGGTGGAAAGGTAAATCCGGGGTCACGTCTCGGAGGCATCTGAGGGTTTAGAAAAGATGAGATTTAAGAATATAGGGGGTTTAAAGAGAAAACACTACCCATATGCACATGAGGCAAAAGCAAACAATTCACTTAATTCAATCAATCAAACAAGGGCATACAATCGATCTAACTATCGCAAAAGTGCTCGGACTACTATATTTACATGGTGGACTACTACTACTGTTGGGGTGGTCTACTAGAAATATTCTTTGGCTGCAGACTCCATGATATCTGCTCCAACTTCATCAACATAGTCATCATCGCTATCATCTGGATCTGAGTCGGTGTCGTCGATGATGATGTAGTCTTCTGGGCGAATCTCCTTGGGTTCTTCGTCTTCTTCTACTGGTGGAGGGCCTCCCATAAATATTCCAATCTTCTTGATCAAATCGTCATTCTTTTCCACTAATACTTCAATTTCTTCTTCAAAATCTTCACGGGTAGCCTTGAGTTCTTCCTCCAGTTCCTTGATTCTTGTCTTTGCCTTCTTCAGGTCTATCATGTCGGCGCACATCTGGTTCTCCTGACGTCGAATGTGCTGGTTTAACTCCTGGATAAAAGCTGCAATTGATCTATACTTTCTGGTGCTGATCATCTCCCAGTGCTCATCTCGGCGCCCACAAATCTGGTAAATAGTATCCTTGAGATCATTGCGGTAGACTTCTCCAATGCGTCCCATGGCGATGTGAGCTGCCATGCTCTTTCCTAGACTCCAAGTTGGTGCATCAAAGAAAAACTCTATGGGCTCAGTGACTGGCATGAACGTCCTTCCTGGAACTTGAACTTGAATCATCCAGCGCTCTTCTTCAGGTAGAGTGGTGTTGTAGGTTCTGGTGAAGCTTGGTACTCCTATGTTCAGGTATCTAGTGACTTCCTTCAAGTGACGTCCAAATGGTGTATCTTCATCCGGTTGAGTAACTTGTTCCTTGCATCCGCCATCCTAAAAGAGTAGAAAAGATGAGAGGTCAGAAGAGAAGAGAGTGAGTAGTGATCTAGGTCTTTAGCTTAGTGGTCGTGTCCTACAGTCAGCGTGTGCTCTGATACCATCTTGTAGCGACCAGACCTCAAACGGTTCAATCTCTGTGCTCTGGTGTCATCCCTGGATCAGTAATGCTGACACCACACAATACTTGAAGGATTTATAGCAGAGTAGCAATCACACACTTATTACATCGAGTGTCAAAAGAGAACTTATTACAATAAATATGGCTTAATGCCATCTAATAACGATAACAGCGAAAGGCTTGGAAGATAAGTGAGTCCATCAACTCCAACGGCATCACTGAGTATAGAACCACGACCTAAAACTCCTTAATCATCGTCTGGAAAGTCTGCAATATTAACGTTGCAGCCCGAAAACGGGTCAGCACATGGAATATGCTGGCAATGTAACACATAGAGAGTAATGGAATGAAACAGCTATTCTATATGCATATTGGGCTGGTGGAAAGCTCTATGGTTATAGTTTTGCGTCAAGCCAATTTTTCCCTACTGCAAAGGAATAATTATTTAACTATCATGGTGGTTGTTAAACATTGAGAATGGTTGACAGCACTCTCAATCCCAATTAAACATCATCATTAAACAAACCCGGCAAAATTAATTTTTAGAGTAACATGTTGAGATTCACATGATAATCCAGGTACTAGATACTCAAGATGTCCATAACCGGGGACACGGCTAACCATGATTAGTTTATACACTCTGCAGAGGTTTGCGCACTTTTCCCCACAAGACTCAACCTCCTCCGTTGGATTTCTCGCACTACATGGTGTTTGAGAAACGGATGACCGAGACATAGTCTTTCAGAAGCACTAGCACCTTATGATGGGTAGACCGTACCACCTACATCCCCTACATCTGCTAGTCTACCACTGCAAGAGTTCGCATGACTTAGTCAACTATGCTAGAGCCCATAATAGCTTGTGGCTGCACATGGAAGTTTCTAGCATGAATAATCTCATGATCCCTTTGAGCCTGGGTGGCGGTCCAAAGAAAACAGGCAATCCTGGAATACCCAGGTGCCTCAATCCACCCAGATGTGTGTTTAGGTTGCCACCTTAAGTAAACCATTAATTAACAAAGCTCACATCTGTCATGGATACACTCACCCAATCCATGTCTACTAGCATAACATAGCAATAATGAGCAAACGTAGAGTAACTCCCAAAGGTTTGATAATAAACAGGTAATAGGTTCTACCTCAACTACTTACCAAACCCACAATTTAATTAGATCCTAAAACATGCAAGGTGTGAGGATTGATCTAATGCAATAAAACTGGGTAGTAGGAGGTATGATCAAAGTGTTACTTGCCTTGCTGATGATCCGGGAAACCTAGCGATTCGAAGTAACAAGCGGCGCACTCCGGGTACTCTATCGGAAACAAACAAGCATACAATAAGTACTCAACTAATGCACATGTAAAACTCAAATAAGAGATCTAACCAGAAAGTTCAATTTAAGAACTCCGGTTGGCAAAAAGAATCAAATCGAACGAAGCAATGAAAGACAAACGGCAAAAGTAACAGGCTTCGTTTACTATTCTAGATCTAAGGCAATTTTTACAGTGGCAAAAACTTGTTTAAGTTGGTCAAACGGAAAGAGGGTTTCGAGATGAAACTCGAGGCGCTTGAATCGCCTGATTCCGATAAACGAGCAAATAGATATACTAAAATGAAAATCGGATCAGAAATCGCGATCAGAAAAATCGCGGATTTAATCCGAGAAAAAGAAAAACGACGAACGTTCGTTAAAACAAACGAACGCTCACTATTTAAATAAACCGGAAAACCGATCTATTAATAAAAACGAAACTAAAAAAAACGACAAAACCGTCGAAAAACTGAACAATTTTTCTAAAAAAACGGCGGCGGGATCGAGGTAAACCTCGGGCGGCGGGTTCGGCGGCTGGTCCAGCGACGGCGGGTGGCGGCTGCGGCGGCGCGGGGCGACGCGGGGCGAAGGCGGTGCGGCAAGGCGGCGGCGCGGGTCTAGGACGGCGCGGCGCGGCTAGGCGGCGGCGGCGGCGTGGGGCTAGGGCGGCGCGGCGCGGCTAGGGTTTGGGGGGGGGGGGGCCTCCGGCTGGGCCTCCCCGGCTTTTAAAGCCGGACAGGCCTGAGTGTCCAGTTCGGACACGGCCTGCAGGTCGGTTGCGCGTTTTTTATAAATAGTTACGCTTAGAAAAAAAACAAAAGGATTACTAAACGGACTCCAAAAATCCCGAAATAAATTTTCCCCGGCTTCTAAAATCATGCCGCACAGGATGAACATTTATTTGGGGCCTAAATGCAATTTTGAAAAACGCTTATTTTTTCCTAAATTCAAATAAAATAGCAAATAAAACCCAATAAAATCTTATTTGATTTTTTTATTAAATCCTCAATATTTCTTTATTTTAGGAAAGTCATTTTATTCCCTCTCTGATAATTTTTATAATAGAAATAATTGAAGATAAAATAAATAAAATCAAATGATCCTATTTTCAAAATTTGAGACAACTCAAATATGAAAATAACGAAATCCCCAACTCTCTCTGAGGGTCCTTGAGTTGTATAAAATTTCTAGGATCAATCAAAATGCAATAATTATGATATGCAATGATGATCTAGTGTATAACATTCCAAATTAAAAAATTTGGATGTTACACCACCCCATTTGACTGAGGTGAGTAGGGAGGCGTCCTCTCATGTATTATACCATGTTCCTCACAAAAAGTATCAAACTCATTGGAAAAATACTCTCCACCACGGTCGGACCTAAGCCTCTTGATTTTCCGATCAAGTTGGTTTTCCACTTCAGCTTTATAGATCTTGAAAAAGTTCAAAGCCTCATCCTTAGATTTCAGAAGATACATACGGCAGTATCTAGTGGAGTCATCAATTAACGTCATGAAAAATTTCTTTCCACCTTTTGTCAACACACCATTCATTTCACATAGATCTGAATGTATGAGCTCTAGTGGTGCAAGATTTTTTATTTCCGCAGTCGTGTGAGACTTACGAGGTTGCTTAGCTTGCACACACACTTGACACTTAGATCCCTTGACGGTGGTGAAACTAGGGATTAAGTTCAACTTTGCTAGTCGCGACATGCAACCAAAGTTAACATGACAAAGACGTGAATGCCACACATTGGATTCACTATTGTTGCAAATATGATTAACAACTTTATTGCAAACGTCTGATAAGGATAAACGAAACAAGCCTCCTGACTCATAGCCTTTACCAACAAAGGTTCCATACTTGGATATTACAAATTTATTCGACTCAAAGACAAGCTTGTAGCCATCTGTACACAGAAGAGATCCGCTAACAAGATTTTTATTGACGGAGGGGACATAATGCACGTTCTTCAGCCGCACGATCTTCCCCGAAGTAAACTTTAGATCGACCGTGCCAACACCACGAATAGAAGCACTTGAACCGTTGCCCATTAGCACGGTTGAAGTCCCTGCGGTCTGATAAGACGAAAACATGGAAATATCACTGCATACATGCACATTAGCACCCGTGTCAATCAACCAGTCAGGAGAATGACATACTGAAAGAATAGTGGGAAACATACCATACCCAGCATCCTTCATGTCAGTGTCTCAAATGATAACATTAGCGGTCTTGCCGCCTTTCCCAGCATGACGCTTGTCATAGCGATTAGGGCAAATAGGAGCCCAATGATCAAGATCCCCACACACATGACAAGCACCTTTCTTCTTGCCATTCTTCTTCTTGAAGTTCGTGTGTTGCACAGCCTTGTTCTTCCCATCAAAATTTGCTTTTCCATTAAACTTGCCCTTGTTCTTGAACTTGTGGGGCTGGAAGTTCTGCTTCTGTACCACATTTGCACTAGATCCTCCCTCAATACCTCGAGCACGTGTGTCCTTTGCTCTCGCCTTTTCTTCCACATCAAGAGTGCCAATGAGATCCGGGACGGAAAACTCCTGCCTCTTATGCTTCAGCAAGATAGCAAAGTTCCTCCATGAAGGGGGAAGCTTAATGATGATACCTCCGACAACAAACTTGTCCGGTTGCATACAACTGAAGTGCTCAAGTTCTCTAGCAAATGACTGTATCTCATGAGCTTGCTCAACCACGAAGCGCTCTTCAGTCATCCTGTAATCATATAATTGCTTCATGATGTACAGCTCAGTGCCAACATCCGAGACCCCAAACTTGGTCTCGAGTGCATCCCACATATCTTTTCCATTATCAATTGACGCATAAGCATCAACTATGTTCTCACCAAGAACACTCAAGAGAGCAGCCTTAAACAGAGTATCCATTTTCTGAAAAGCTTGTGCCTGTTGAGCATCAAGCTCTCCTTTAGGTTTGCTGAGAGTGGCGTCATAGCAACTCATGGTTTGAAACCATAAGACTGCTCTCACACGCCACCTCTTATAGTGGATACCCTCAAATATAGGAGGTCTCATGGAAGCAGCAAAACCACTTGGGGTAAATTGCCTATAATAAGGTTTTTGGATTGTTGGAAATATGAGCAATTTACCAAATGATTTTATTAACAGAAATACTAGATAAAGCATGACTAATATAGTAGAGATAAAACAAGGCATGCATTCTGACAGAGAGAAGGTAAATAGCTTCTACATATATGAACTGTAGCCTATCATATCTAAAGCAGAAAGTATAGCAAGTAGCATATATGAAGTAGAACCAATCATGTGTAGGACAAAGACTAGAAAAAGGAACTGTGGCAGAACCTTTAACAGGAAAGACAAGAACACGTACGGGACAGCAGCAGCAGAAGCGCTGGACTTGGGATCGGTGTCCTCGCCTGCCATGTCGTCGAGGAAGTAGTTGTCGGCGACCGGATCGTCCATGATGAATCAGCCAGTAGTCGCCCTGAGCGCTCCCCCAAAACCTTATCACCCTTCTCCCATACAGGACTCAAAAGGTGCGGTTTCGGAGGCCTACTGTCCCGACCTGCGGTGCACGCCGCAAGACGGGATGGGGAAGAACGTAGCAGCAGCGCAGTGGTCGGAACTTTGTGGGACTCAAAAAGGTGCGGTTTCGGAGGCTTACTCCGACCTGCGGTGCACGCCGCAAGACGGGATGGAGAAGAACGTAGCAGCAGCGCAGTGGTCGGAACTTTGTGGCGAGAGGAAGAGGAGTTTCTGTTGTGTCTCTCTGAAGAGGAGCGAGCCTGCGGCGTGACGAGGCGAGGCGAGGCGAGGCGAGGCGTGGCGAGGCGGGGCGGGGCGGGGCGGGGCGGGGCGAGGCGGGGCGGGGCGGGGCGGGGCGAGGCGTGGCGAGGCGGGCGGCGGAGAAGGAGCGCGCGTGGATATCCCTCTTGTTCTCATGCTCGTACAAGTGGGGAAAGAACCTCCCTTATAAGGAGGTCCAACTCCCACTAAACTAGCAATGTGAGACTAAACTTTAGTAGTATCCCTTGCCTTGCATAAATGGGCTAAGTAGGCCTCTAGGATTTATTAGGAATTTCTGAAATAGTTATTGAGCTGCTCAAAATAGACTAAATTCCAGCATAATCACCTTTTGAACCTTGCCGTGATCGAAGTATATGCCCATAATATATGTCGGCCACATATTAGCCTTTACAATAATGTAAAAGAGAGGTGCTTATAGTAGAAATTAACCTTTGGTCATACTACAACATGTATTGTACCATGCATATGGAGTCCGTAGCTCTAACTGCTTCGTAATGCAGTTGGTTACGTTAACGTATGCCCGGACGGCATGCTATCAATGGGGCTCGGGGAATTGGCAATGTTCTATGGTAGTGTTGTCTGCAGAGTTTAATTCCAAGACGCCCTGCGATAGGCACTCATATAGCTTGGCCTGCTACTCTGCCTAGTGAAGTCTGCTTGCTTTTCCGATCTACTCTCTCCGTTTCCAAATATAAGTGTTTTTAGAGATTGCAACAAGTGACTACATATGAAGCAAAATGAGTGAATCTACACTCTAAAATATGTCTATATACATCCGCATGTTGTAGTTCATTTGAAATGTCTAAAAAGACTTATATTTAGAAATGGAGGGAGTATTATTTAGGATTCAGGGGTTAGATGGTACATTTATGTCCATGCGAGATAAAAAGCTTAAAATACTAATGGAAAGATTATGGAAGAAATGGAAGACACATATGTATCATGTTTGGAAGAACAAGTGTTTGGAATAGACTTTGTAGGTTTCTGTAGCAGTGACCCTATGGACATGGCGGACAGTATAGTGATCATACAAATTGCGATATAGGCTGCGATAATTATTACAGGTGGAGATATAGGTTCTAAAAGAATTTAATTGGTAAAAAACGTACGCTCTGCCAAAATTCCTTGACGTTGTCCTATCTCCTATGTCACGGATAGCATCTTCTTTGTGGTTGTTTGCAGTACTTAAGAAAGAAATAATTAATCAAAGAAAATAATAATCTATATTATAGAGATTGATCATATGCTCCACTATATGTTGAAATAGATGTTGCCTGTTATGTACTTACTGGTGCCAAGCTAGGTCAGATGCATGGGTGCACCGTGCACGTGGCACGGTAGGAGTTCAACAAATCTGTATTTACCTGATGTTGAACCTGATGAACGATTGGATCACATGAACATAACCTGTTGATGTTGAGTTGAGATGCATGATGCAGATGCGTGCAGGTTCTTGTTGGTGAACAAACAGGATCTCTCGCCTCTAAGAAGAGCTTGGTGGGAAAATCTCCAAATTCGTTTCTCATCCCAATCAGGAACAATGACCACCCCTATCTAGGGTCGCATTCTCTTGCTCCATTACTGATGTAGTGCACTGCAAAAAAAATTCAGAGGAAGCCATTGCCAACTGATCATGCGGCTATAAAAGACATAATACAGAATTTGGTGTATCATGCTGGAGTAAGTTGTATATCGCCCATCAATCTGATTACTATCATGCTGACAATGTCCGAGGAGGCACCCGATCTGGACAAATCCACCTCTAGTGCTGGTGCCCTACCACTATGAGAGCTGCCACCGGCAGTCTTCGCCATCCACTATAAGAGCAGCCACCGGCAGTCTTCGCCGTCAACTATAAGAGCAGCCACCGGCAGTCTTCGCGTAGACGAACTGTTCTCTCAAATAGGTAAGGGAAGAATATCAGAGTGCATCTTAGAGAAATAAATCAAATTATATATAGTAGTTGATGATGACACACTGATGGTTAACGCTGCAAGGGGGCGAGAGCCGTGGAATACCCAGCCGCTGTATGGATCAAACGATTGAGTTGGGCTAAGCATCCATGTACATGGCAAGCTGCACAGCAGATTGATTCCTCTAGTGCAAAGCTAGCAACGCTACCTAGCCGATTGATTTTTCGATGGCTGAAAACGCACACGCATGTGAATCTTGCTCTAGCTAGTGGCCTCAACACCAACGTACACTACAAGCATCAAAGCAGATTGATTCCTCATGTGAAAAGCTAGCCATGCTAGCTAGCTGATTAATTAATTTACGGCCGGCCAGAAACGTATCTGCACACACAAAATTACCTCTAGCTCGTGGATCTGCCAACAATACTTTCAGCCAGGCAAGCAAGAAAATAACCACGAATTAAGCTCTACAGTGCCAATAAATTAAGCAGTAAGGAATTGAAGGAGAAATTACTTAGTTAGGAAGATTCTGTGAGGAAGACCATTGGCGAACAGGGCTTGGGGCGTGAAGTGATTGGTTGTATGATTTGTATCCCTTCAAGTGGTGCATCAGCCTCCTCAATAATCAAATCATCAAACACTCCTTCCGCCAATCCCATCCACTTGAGCATCTCCTCTAGATCCTCCTTCCTATCTCCCTTGCTCTTTTCCCTTTGGTTTGATGCTTCGATGACCCTGCCGTGTGTGCCGAAATCGCCATGGACACCGAACCCTAGCTTCGCGGAGACAGATGTTCAACACGTCCCCTAAATCAGCTTCTCCAGCGCTCCGAGTGGTGCATCAGCCTTCTCAATAATCAAATCATCAGACACTCCTTCGTCCAATCACATCCACTTGAGCATCTCCTCCAGATCCTCTTTCCTATCTCCCTTGCTCTTTTCCCCTTGATTTGATGCTTCAATGACCCTGCCGTGTGTGCCGAATTCGCCATGGACGCCGAACCCTAGCTTCAAGGAGACAGATGGTGAACCCGTCCCCTAAATCAGCTCCTATAGTGCTTATGAAGACTCAAATCTGATCTCAGGAGATCGTTGGAGTAGAGAAGGATGCTAGTCGCCGTGGCGACAGGGAAGAAATCGTGAGAGATCAGTTGATGCTTCATCGTTGCGTTCAGGTGACTATTAAGGGCATACGTAATGGGTGCAGCTTTTTTTGCGTGGCCAAGATAACTTACTAACAGCAATGGTCGGTAATATTTTTGATCTTTTAATCCACTTACTAAGGGCAATGGTGGGTAATATTTTTGATCTTTTAATTCATTGGTTGTGGTCGCCTAATGGGCTTAAATTGACGGTTAGATGTTTCTAATTATTGTGGGACTTTCTAGCCTAATTCTCCTTTTTCTAGTTAGCCCGTTCACTACCAGAAAAACTTGTGTTGCCGACGGCCCCCGTCGGCATAGATGGGCATACCCCGACGGCCCAGCTAAAGCCGTCGGCATAGAAAGGCCGTCGGCGTACGACCCTCTATGCCGACGGGGGCCGTCGGCATATATCAGCCGTCGGCGTTGCTTCGAATATACCTACAGCGGCCGTCGGCATAGAGTAGGCCGTCGGCATATCGCATGGGCCCGTCTACCCGGGCGGCGACGGCAGTTTGACGGCGTCAGGCTACGCTGACGGGCCGACGGCCTAGCCGTCGGCATAGCTATGCCGACGTCATCGATCCGCGTCGTTCGCCGGTCCCGTGGGGTGGCATTTCTATGCCGACGGCTAGGCCGTCGGCATAGGCCTGGCCCATGGTTTTTGCCACGTCATCGATCCCCGCCCTACGCCACGTCATCGATCCAGGGCTCTACCATTCCGTGGCCGTAGCTATGCCGATGGCTTTGCCGTAGGCATAGATTTCTAATAATATTTTAATATTTTATTTATTTTCTCTTTTTATTTTTTATTTTTTCCAATACTAATTTAATTAACTTAAATGTACAGAAAACATATATCGATTGCCCCCCACACGGGCCTTCTTTCGTCGTGTATGTCACGGAGAGGTTAGACGGGACGGGGTACTTGTGGGGGGTAGCAATGCCGCCAGGTGTTGCGGTGGGACCTCCTACGGTTGTGGAAACGTGGTGGCAGGAGCAGGCACGCGGCTCCGGGGTGTGCCCCCTCCCCCCTCACAGGCGTCGATGCCGTCGTGCCCCGGAGGGGGGAAAACGGCCACGTCGGGCCGACGCAGAGGGAATCTTGGGGTGGGTTGTGCCGGGACTATGTTGGGGGGTGTAGCTATGGCTGGGCTTTGACAACAAGGTGAAAAGGTCCACCGGTCAAACTACGTCCAGCAAAAGTCAAAGGGATAGACCCGACGATCGTCTGTGTCAGGGTTAGACGGGACAGGGTACCTGGGGGGGGGGGGTAGCAATGCCGCCAGGTGTTGCGGTGGCCCTCCTACGGTTGTATGAGGTCCCGGTGCGACGCTCCGGTGGCATTGCTACCCCCTTAGGCCCCCGTCCCGCCTAACCTGTAGTGTTTGACCACGGGATCTACCCCTTTGACTTTGCACGGACGGGCTTTGACCAGTGGACATATTCACCCGGTTGTGTTAGGTCAGCCCATAGGAACACTTTGGAGCAACATCTGGGCCAGACCCACGGCAAGATCCCCTCCGTGTAGACCCGACGCGTCCGTTCCCCCCCTCCAGGTGCCGGCGGCGGCGCCGTCCGTGAGGGGGGGCACACCCCGGAGACGCGTGCTGCCTCTTCGGGCATGCCACCACACCGTACGACATGTTCTTCGGGCGTCGCTTTTTAATCTTTTAATCCATTGGTTGTGGTCGCCTAATGGGCTTAAATTGACGGTTAGATGTTTCTAATTATTGTGGGATTTTCTAGCCTAATTCTCTTTTTTCTAGTTAGCCCGTTAATCGCTTTTTATATAAAAATACATAGATATTTTGTCAAGGATAGCCTTTGTCATGCTTATTTTACAAGTCTGCATGTTGCTGTTTCAAAACAGAAAGTTTATCGTTGTTGCAAAAATTCTCTAGAAAAGTCAAAATGTGATAAAATGTTAAAACTTTTTGCACAATAAGATATGATAAATTTTCTATAGTGTAGTAAATTTTAATAATTTTTGGAGTTAAATAAGTATTGATACTTTTGCATTCTTTACAGGTTGTACTGTTTTGTAAGATTGCTCTTATGTTTGCATTGTTTGCATATGTTTGCTTGTTTAATGGTTCTATTTGAGGATAAGAGTATTAAATATGCAGAGGCATTTAGTATGCAATGTTGAATAATAATTTTAATGATTTGCTACAGTAGAGAATGATAAGGTTTTTGCATTGGTTTATACTAACTTATCTCACGAGTTCTTGTTGAGTTTTGTGTGGATGAGGTTTTTAAGATTTAGGGAAACCGCGATATAAAAGGAATTAAGGAGACACAAAAGCTCAATCTTGGGGATGCCCAAGGCACCCCAAGATAATATTTCAAGAAGTCTCAAGCATCTAAGCTTGGGAATGCTCTGGTAGGCATCCCACCTTTCTTCTTCAACAATTATCGGTTAGTATCGGTTGAGCCCAAGTTTTTGCTTCTTCACATGATGTGTGATATTCTTGGAATGTCATTTTGTTTTGCTGTTTTAATAAAATAGTTAGATCTAAAAGTTTTTAAACAAGAGAGAGTCCTCAAATAGCTACCCATTTACATAACTACTCGCTTGATCTTCACTTATATCTTTTTGGAGTAGCTTGCCATTTACTCTTGTGCTTCAATTTTATCCTATGAGTAAATTGTTGAATGAATTGAATATCATGAAGTTGAGATTATATCATGCCTAGTGGTAGCTTCACATTGGTTTAGAAAGTGAAATCTTTTGAAGCTTGACAATCACAATATTGGTCACACAATCAATTCATGAATAATTAGTATAAGGAAGAGAACTTTCACATGCAAATACACTATCTTGGAAATCTTTTGTGATTGTGAGCCCCCATCAAAATATTATATGCCAAAATTGTTGACATTGGACAAGGAAGACAACATAATGGTTTATGTTTGTTCATATTCACATATAAGTTATATTTTCATAGATCCTTCAACATGTGGTGCTTTCCCCCCATCCTTGCTAGCCAAAAATTCCGCACCAAGTAGAGATACTACTTGTGCATCTAAAAACCCTTAAACTCAAATCTTATTTTCAAGCATCCACCATAACTACCTAAGGATTGAGCAAGATCCTTCAAGTAAGTTGTCATCAGTGCAATAAGGCAATAAAAATTGCTTCTAAAAGTGTTAGATCATTTAGTGTAAGAGAAAATTGAGCGTTGTACGAACTTGTGATGGCAAAGAATAAAAGCGGCAGACTGCATAATAAAGGTTGCTATCATAAGGGGCAATATAACACGACGTTCTTTTGCACTAAGGGGTTGAGCATATAAACAAATAAGCGCATGACAACCTCTGCTTCCCTCTACGAAGGGCCTATCTTTTACTTTTATGTATTTATTTTCATGAAAGAGACAAAGTTTTTCTCTCTATTTATTTTTATTTTTATCTTTTGGCAAGCATGATGTGGTGAGGAAAGATCTAGGCACATACATCCAGTTGGATATGGGTAGCATGAGTTATTATTGTTGACATCACCCTTGAGGTGAATACGTTCGGAGGCGAAATTATAAGCCCCTATCTTTCTATGTGTCCGGTTGAAATGTTTTGCTCATGTATATGCGGTGAGTGTTAGCAATCATGGAAGACTATATGATGGTTGAGTATGTGGAGCTCTTACTTAAACTCCGTTGAATAAGTTGAATTACAATTGCTTGGTGACTGGGAACATAGGTTGTTGAGTTTCAAGAGAATTCATTCTTTGAACCTTAACATGTGAATTGGTTGCTACTTTAATGTGAGACGTTTTATAAGAAAGGATTGTCGTTATGATGCTAGGAAAAGTGATTGAAATTGTCATTGATGAAACTTGTGCACTTTGCTAGCATTCACACTTCATAAATTATATCTTTTATCATTTACCTACTCGACGACGAGTTGGAATTAAGCTTGGGGATGATGATATGTCTCCAACATATATATAATTTATGAAGTCTTCATGCTAATATATTATCATTCTTGGATGTTTTCACTACAAAAAAAAGACACATCTGTGACATTTTGGACCGAACGAAAAAATATGTCATACTTATGACACTTCTATGACGATAATTGTGACAAAACCCGGTATCATCATAGATGCGGTGGGGTTCTACTTCTATGACAAAAAATCATGACAGAAAATGGGATTTTCGTCCTGGGCGGGCCGGAGACGCAGCTGCATGACATTCTTTGGGTCGTCCATGACGGGAAAAACCATGGTAGAAGCGAGGGCGAGGAAAATATCAGGGAGTTCCCTGTTACGGTGGGTGGTCGGGGGCCGAGCGATGTGCATTTCTCTCGTACATTCACGCGTGTGTGTGAGGCGTTGCGCTCTAACTGAACCCAAGCAAGGCATTCGCCAAACTGAACCCGAGCGATTGCACTGCAGGTTATGCGTTACTAAACCCCGAGCGATCGATCGATCCTTTGCTGTTAACTAAACCCGAGTGATTCCTTCGCTACTGCTGCTAACTGAAGCCAATCGATGTTGCATCTGGATGAACAGTGAGCGTTGTTGGGGGGTTTGGATGAATAGTTCTCAGTGGGGGTTGGATGAACAGGACTCCGTGGTAGTAGAGGCCGTTGCCGTTGGATGAATAGTACCCCGATCGATCGAGCCAGTGGATGAACAGGACCCCGTGGAGGGATGGATGAACAGGACGACCCCGTGGAGGGCTGGTTGAACAGTAGCCGGTGGAGGGCTGGATGAACAGCAGCCCGTGGAGGGGTGGTTGAATAGGACCCTGTGAAGAGGGCTGGTTAAACAGTAGCCGGTGGAGGAGCGTGCGGTGGAGGCTGGATGAACAGGAGCTCGTGGATGAACAGTCGTAGGTGGAGGCTGGAGGAGGTCGATGGTGGATGAATAGTAGCCCGTGGAGGCAGTCGACGGTGCAGATGAACAGGGGGCCGTAGGTTTCACTAGTGGCTTCTCTCGAGAAAAATAGCAAACGGTGGGTAAATGAATTACTGTTGGGCAATTGATAGGACTTCAAATAATCATGACGATATCCAGACAATGATCATTATATAGGCATCACGTCCAAAATTAGTAGACTGACTCCTGCCTGCATCTACTACTATTACTCCACACATCGACCACTATCCAGCATGCATCTAGTGTATTAAGTTCATGGGGAAATGGAGTAATCCAATAAGAACGATGACATGATGTAGACAAGATCTATCTATGTAGAGATAGACTCCATCATTTTATCCTTAGTAGCAACGATACATACGTGTCGGTTCCCCTTCTATCACTGGGATCAAGCACCGTAAGATCGAACCCACTACAAAGCACCTCTTCCCATTGCAATATAAATAGATCAAGTTGGCCAAACAAAACCCAAATACCAGAGAAAAAATACGAGGCTATAAGCAATCATGCATATAAGAGATCAAAGAAACTCAAATAATTTTCATGGATATAAAAGATAGATCTGATTATAAACTCAAAGTTCATCGGATCCCAACAAACACACCCCAAAAAGAGTTACATCATATTGTTCTCCAAGAGAACATTGTATTGAGAATCAAAGGAGAGAGAGGAAGCCATCTAGCTACTAACTACGGACCCGAAGGTCTACAAAGAACTACTCACGCATCATCGAAGAGGCAGCAATGGAAGTGGTGAACCCCTCCGTGATGGTATCTAAATTGGATTTGGTGGTTCTAGACTCTATGGCGGCTCGAATTGATTTTCGTCAACTCCCCTAGGGCTTCTGGAATATTGGGGTATTTATAGAGCAAAGAGGCAGTCCGGGGGACACCTGAGGTTGGCACAACCCACCAGGGCGCTGCCTTGGCCCATTGGGTGTCTTTTGGTCCATAAAAAAATATATACATAAAGTTTCGTTGCATTTGGACTCCATTTGGTATTGATTTCATGCGATGTAAAAAACATGCAAAAAACAACAACTGGCACTTAGCACTATGTCAATAGATTAGTACCAAAAAATGATATAAAATGATTATAAAGCATCCAAGATTGATAATATAATAGCATGGAACAATTAGAAATTATAGATACGTTGGAGACGTATCACCTGCCCATCTATAGCAACCAGCGAAGGTCGCATAACTTGGGTAGGATGCTTCCTGGACATGGTCATTTTACCGGGAGAGGGGGAAGGCGGGCTGCCCGCTGGTAGTGTCGCTCTAGCGACCGGTCGGCCGACCAAGGTGGCGAGCATGCGCATCGAGCCCGAGGTCCTCCATGGCTGGGGGCAAGCGGCAGGAGGCAGAAAGAGAGATAGAGGAAGAAGACAGGGTGAGTAAGAGAGATAACGGCGTTGACATTTTTAGCCACGTTAGCTCCGACGAGTGGGCCATCCCTGTCATAATCGCGATCAATTTTAAAGCTCTCGGTCATTTGGGGGTTTTGAAACAGTCGACCCTAAAGTTGGTAGTTATCAGCGAAAATATAAAACCAGTAGTTTTTTGAAAACCTAGCCCGAACTGTAGTAGTTTTATGCTATTTACTCGAATTAAAGGGAGTAATAGGGGGGTTTCCACTAGTAGAAAAAGGGCCATTTGTCCCGGTTGGTAAGGCCCATCTGTCCCGGTTGGCGAACCGGGACTAAAGGGTCGTTACTAATGCCCTAGGCCTTTAGTCCCGGTTCTTACATGAACCGGGACAGATGGGCCTCCACATGGCCGCTGCGGCGAGCCCAGGCGGGAGGGCCTTTGGTCCCGGTTGGCCAAAAGGCATCCACGCGTCAGCAGCTACCAGGAGCTGTGGTTTTTTTGAAAGGGGGTGGTTTAGGGGTTTTGGGGGTTAATTTAGGTTGTTAGCTAGCTAATAGAGAGAAGTGTCCTCTCTTATCTCCATGCTTGGTTTACCAACGCTACTGCTATGCCTAAACATGGCTTATATTGAAGTGAAGGCAACATATATGTGATGCATGTTGCCTTCACTTCAATCCAATCCATGTTCATTTCACCCACTGATATATAATAACTCTTCATGCTCGCATCATGCATCATCATAATAACAAGTCCTACTAATCATCATCATACAACTTCTACTCGTTATTAATAACAAGTCATATGATCATCATCCTCATAGTCATCGAACCAACCCTACTTAATTGTTCTTAGCACATGATCATCAGTATTAGGTAGGACCTAAATACCCTCTTTAAGGTAAAATAGCATAAAACAATATAGACCCTGACTCTCCATTATGGAGAATGGAGATCATCCTGTCTCCAATTCTTGCGCTTCGCTTCCTTTTGCTTCCAAGAACCTCCTTACGACTGTCCATACATTTTTCCATTGTTTGATTAGCATGTCTCCACTTCTTTTAGAAATCCGGTATGGATAGTTCAGATTCGTAGGATGACTTGGATATATGTTCATAACATCAAGGCTACCATTCTAATACATCAAATGAGGCACACAATCCATCGGGATTCTCTGTTGAAAAACATAGTAATAACTTCATAGTTAGCAGTGATGTACTAGTTTTAGAAGTATGCAAAAGATGCACAAATGTCGTAATAGTAAAAAATCTACCAGGGTATCTACATAGTAGTTACCGTGGTTCAACACGTGCACTAGTGGCACGTATTGACCATAATGTTGAGGAGTTTGATTGTAGATATTGTAATTCTCAATATCATTACAAAATGCAATTAGATGATTTTTCTCCTGATAAGTTAATTCGGAGCCATCGGTGTAGTGGGTTTTGTCTACCATCTTCCGCACATTCTTTGAAGAATGAAAATAAGCTGTCAATGGAAATAGGCTGTCAACTATTTTGAAATAAACAATATAAATTAGTTAATAACTATGTTTGAGAAACTCACATAGTGGTAGAATTGGAGGCGTATCAACAAGGACCCAAATGTCCATATTGTCTTGCTCAATTTCAGGATCACCAAGATCCATGGTGACAAGCATATCCTCATGAAAACCATACATCTTGCAAAGTGCTTCCCATTTTTTGCAACCAAAATGGGTTACGCTCTCAGAATTGTATAGTTTTACTTCGAAATCCATACCATGATGGGTCCTTCGGTGAATTTTCTTTGTTTCCATCCTTTCATGGTCTTCAAAACCCATCCTCTCCAAGACATAGCGTCTTGCATGGCATGTGATAAGCTAGTCGAATTGTAAAAGATGAAGATTGCACGTTGAAATAGTTGAAGTCATGCTTTACGAAAAAAACACTTGTCGTCATTGCCTACCATTTCAACATCGAAGGTCTCCTCGAGCTTAATGCTGAAGCGCCGATCTTCGTCTAGGTGAGGCCTGTCGCATAGACCTCGGTCGTCGCGGCACCAGTCGCACTCCCCCGGGAGACTTTCGTCGTCCGAGTATGACATTTCCTATGTTCATAATTCAAATATTAAACTTGTACAATTAATCAAATGCATACTCCTTGCATAGTGCTCTCCAATTTTATCATTCAAAGTAGGAGTAGTTTACCAATTTGAGCATTCAATAAGCAAAACCAAATCGTAAAATAAAGTAGTATTCAAATTAGCATGCATTCAATTATAAGAAAAACTACATCATCTCTTGCGTCTGTACATCATCGAATATTATCACTAATACACCTCGAATACTATCATACATATAGCATCGCTAATACAGCTAGAACCGTAGCGCCCGATGGGTATCGGCGCGGGTAGTGGACACCCAAAGAGAAGGAACCATCACAGGATCATAGCTCCAGTGAGATCCCTAAAGAACCTGCCAGGTATTGCCGAACCTGCCCTCCAACGCAACCATGTAGCGACGGACGTGCTCGTCCTCCTCGCTGACACGGTGACGTACCACATCCGCGGTGTCCGGAAGCCTCGACACCGTCACTAGCCCACACGACCGCCACCAAACAAGGATCGGATCAACGACGGGCTGGCTCCTCGCCAACCTACGCCCCCCGAAAGGTAGCACCTCCCAATACCAGCCCGGCGGAGCCCAGTCCCGGACATGGCCCCTCTGATCAAGCCGACTTCCTCCGCCAAGTCGACAACGAGGATGTAGGATAGGCATCGTCGACGTCGATGCGGGAATAATTGCTTGAACTAAAAAAATAAACTAGTTCTATTAATTTTCTTACTAAAAATAAACTACTTCTATAGTAAAATAAAGTAGTTTTATTAAATCAACTAGTTCAACTACTAAGCACTTACTATAAATAAAATAAAGTAGTACTTACAAAAAATAAACTACTTCTATAGTAAAATAAAGTAGTTTTTATTAAATCAACTAGTTCAACTACTAAGCACTTACTATAAATTAAATAAAGTAGTACTTACTAAAAATAAACTAGTTTTACTAGTTCTATTATTTATCGACCCCCCCTCATGTCGAAGTTATCGGGGAGGGGGTATATCGACAACGACATACCCGATAAAAAATAAGAAGAGGAAGAAGAAGAAGAAAAAAAGAGGAGAAGAAGAAAGGAATAGAGGAGAAGATCGAAGAAAAAAATAAGAAAAAAAGGAGAAGAAGAAAGGAATGGAGTCTTCTCCTTTTTTTTCTTATTTTTTCCTCTTCTTATTTATTTCTCCAATTCTTCCTCTCCTCTTCTTCTCCTTCTTCTTCTCCTTCTTCCTCTTCTTATTTTCCTTTTTCCTCTCCTTCTTCTTCTTCTTCTTCCTTTTTCCTTCTTCCTCTTCTTATTTTACTTTTTCCTCTCCGATCCACTAACCTAGAATCTACTATCCTAAAATGCACTAACAGTAGAACTGATAACCTAAAATGCAGTAAATCAACTAAGCTTAAATGTAACTTTTGCAACACAATTTTTTTTCTAAATATGCACATATATATACATAAATTAACAAAAAAAATTCTATGAACAAAAAAAAATCATACATCAATGCATACATATCCATGGATCATATATACATCTGCATATATATACATATGCATACAACATCCATATATAAATACATCAATGAATTACAAAAAAGTGTATGAAAAAAACTAGGGAGCAGGCCGGGGCGGCGGCGGCGTGCGGCAAAGTAGAGCAGGTCGGGGCAGTGGCGGCGGCGCGCGACAAGCAGAGAAGACAGGGGCGGCGGCGCGGGGGAAGGGAGGGGGCTCTCTAGGGGGCGATGACGGCGAGGTCGGGGCAGAGGGCGGCCACGTCGGGGCAGGGGTGGCACAGGACGGCGTCGGAGAGCCGCGGGACGGCGCGCGGCGATGACGACGACGACAAGGCAGAGGGCAGCCTGGCGGCGTCGTCGGGCGGGATCGAAGAACTGAACGAAAATTTTCACAAGTGCTGTTTATATAGACAAAGCACTGGTTTCGGTTGGTGGCACCAACCGGGACCAATGCCCCCTTTAGTCCCGGTTGATGTCACCAACCGGGACCAAAGATCTATTTTCAGCAGCCCAAAGGGCGGGAAGAAGAGGCCTTTGGTCCCGGTTGGTGGCACCAACCGGTACCAAAGGAGGGCACTGGTCCCGGTTTGTGGCACTAACCGGTACCAAAGGTGGGCATTGGTCCCGATTCGTGCCACCAACCAGGACCAATGGCCTTGCACAGTGGCGTGGTGGTGGGAGTTTAGTCCCACCTCGCAAGTTGAGAGCGCCGAACACCTGCTTATAAGCTCCATTGCTCCACTCTCTTGAACTCCTCTGAACTGCAGGCCTATGGGCCTAATCTGACACTGCTTTGCCTGTGGGCCTGCTGGGCCTTCTGCAGGCCTGAATCCCGGGCCAACTAGCTGGGTTTCTAGTCGTATTCAGGCCATGGTGGCCCAGTAGGAGGCATTTTTTTTCCTGTTTTTTTGTTGCTTTATTTTTTATTTTGTTTATACTTACAACAAAATACTTACTGTTGCTATTTTTATATATTTTATTAAGATTTATTTATTTTATTTTATTATAGTTTATTTTATTTTATTTTACTTTGTCTTATTTTATTTCTACTTATTTATTTCATAAAAGTTTATTTTATTTTATTTTGTTTCTACTTATTTATTTTATTTTATTTTGTTTTGTTTCTACTTATTTATTTCATAAAAGTTTATTTTGTTTTGTTTATACTTATTTATTTTATTTTATTTTTTGCTTTTTGTATTTATTTTATTAAAATTCCTTTTGCTTTTAATGTTTTGAACAGAAAATACTTTGATAATTTTAGTTGCATAAATTCTATATAATTTTTGTTTCAATAATACTAGAGGTTTATAAAATGCAACATTCAAAGCATTTCAACAAAACATTGATCAAAGATGCCTCTACTTAATTAGCTCGTTGATCAAAGATGGTTATGTTTCCTAACCATAGACATGAGTTGTCATTTGATTAACGGGATCACATCATTAGGAGAATGATGTGATTGACTTGACCCATTCCATTAGCTTAGCACTTGATCGTTTAGTTTGTTGCTATTGCTTTCTTCATAACTTATACATGTTCCTATGACTATGAGATTATGCAACTCCCGTTTACCGGAGGAACACTTTGTGTGCTACCAAACGTCACAACGTAACTGGGTGATTATAAAGGTGCTCTACAGGTGTCTCCGAAGGTACTTGTTGGGTTGGCGTATTTCGAGATTAGGATATGTGACTCAGATTGTCGGAGAGGTATCTCTGGGCCCTCTCGGTAATGCACATCACTTAAGCCTTGCAAGCATTGCAACTAATAAGTTAGTTGTGGGATGATGTATTACGGAACGAGTAAAGAGACTTGCTGGTAACGAGATTGAACTAGGTATTGAGATACCGACGATCGAATCTCGGGCAAGTAACATACCGATGACAAAGGGAACAACGTATGTTGTTATGCGGTCTGACCGATAAAGATCTTCGTAGAACATGTGGGAGCCAATATGAGCATCCAGGTTCCGCTATTGGTTATTGATCGGAGACATGTCTCGGTCATGTCTACATAGTTCTCGAACCCGTAGGGTCCGCACGCTTAAAGTTTCAGTGACGATTGTATTATGAGTTTATGTGATTTGATGTACCGAAGGTAGTTCGGAGTCCCGGATGAGATCGGGGACATGACGAGGAGTCTCGAAATGGTCGAGACGTAAAGATCGATATATTGGACGACTATATTCGGACATCGGAAAGGTTCCGAGTGATTCGGGTATTTTCGGGGGTACCGGGAAGTTACGGGGATACGAGGAAGAAGTAATGGGCCTAATGGGCCAAGTGGTGGAAGAGAGGAGGCAGGGTGCGTGCCCCCCCTAGCCCAAACCGAATTGGACTAGGGGCCGGCCCCCCTTTCCTCCTTTTCCTCCTTCTCCTTCGTTCTCCTTCTCCTCCTTCCTTTCCTCCTCCTAGTAGGAGTAGGAAAGGGGAGTCCTACTCCTACTAGGAGGAGGACTCCTCCTCCTGGCGCGCCCATAGAGGGCCGGCCGGCCTCCCCCCTTGCTCCTTTATATACAGGGGCGGGGGGGGGGGGGGGAGGCACCTCTAGACACACAAGTTGATCAGTTGATCTCTCCCAGCCGTGTGCGGTGCCCCCTCCACCATATTCCACCTCGGTCATATCATAGCGGTGCTTAGGCGAAGCCCTGCGTCAGTAGCAACATCATCACCGTCACCACGCCGTCGTGCTGACGGAACTCTCCCATGAAGCTCTACTGGATCGGAGTTCACGGGACGTCATCGAGCTGAACATGTGCAGAACTCAAAGGTGCCATGCGTTCGGTACTTGGATCGGTCGGATCGTGAAGACGTACGACTACATCAACCGCGCTGTGCTAACGCTTCCTCTTTCGGTATACGAGGGTACGTGGACAACACTCTCCCCTCTCGTTGCTATGCATCACCATGATCTTGCGTGTGCATAGGAATTTTTTTGAAATTACTACGTTCCCCAACAGTGGCATTATAGCCTAGTTTTTATTCGTTGATGTTGTGCACGAGTAGAACACAAGTGAGTTGTGGGCGATATAAGTCATACTGCTTACCAGCATTTCATACTTTGATTCGGCGGTATTGTTGGATGAAGCGGCCCGGACCGACATTACGCGTACGCTTACGCGAGACTGGTTCTACCGATGTGCTTTGCACATAGGTGGCTGGCGGGTGTCAGTTCTCCAACTTTAGTTGAACCAAGTGTGACTACGCCCAGTCCTTGCGAAGGTTAAAACAGCACCAACTTGACAAACTATCGTTGTGGTTTTGATGCGTAGGTAAGAACGGTTCTTGTTAAGCCCGTAGCAGCCACGTAAAACTTGCAACAACAAAGTAGAGGACATCTAACTTGTTTTTTCAGGGCATGTTGTGATGTGATATGGTCAAGACATGATGCTAAATTTTATTGTATGAGATGATCATGTTTTGTAACCGAGTTATCGGCAACTGGCAGGAGCCATATGGTTGTCCCTTTATTGTATGCAATGCAATTGCGCTGTAATGCTTTAATTTATCACTAAGCGGTAGCGATAGTCGTGGAAGCATAAGATTGGCGAGACGACAACGATGCTACGATGGTGATCAAGGTGTCGCTGTTGGAAATATGCCCTAGAGGCAATAATAAAAGTATTATTATTATATTTCTTTGATCATGATAATTGTCTTTATTCATGCTATAACTGTATTATCCGGAAATCGTAATACACGTGTGAATACATAGACCATAATATGTCCCTAGTAAGCCTCTAGTTGACTAGCTCGTTGATCAACAGATAGTCATGGTTTCCTGGCTATGGACATTGGATGTCATTGATAACGGGATCACATCATTAGGAGAATGATGTGATGGACAAGACCTAATCCTAAGCATAGCACAAGATCGTGTAGTTCGTTTGCTAGAGCTTTTCCAATGTCAAGTATCTTTTCCTTTGACCATGAGATCGTGTAACTCCCGGATACCATAAGAATGCTTTGGGTGTATCAAACGTCACAACGTAACTGGGTGACTATAAAGGTGCATTACAGGTATTTCCGAAAGTGTCTGTTGGGTTGACACGGATCGAGACTGGGATTTGTCACTCCATATAACGGAGAGGTATCACTGGGCCCACTCGGTAATGCATCATCATTATGAGCTCAAGGTGACCAAGTGGTTGATCACGGGATCATGCATTACGGTACGAGTAAAGTGACTTGCCGGTAACGAGACTGAACAAGGTATTGGGATACCAACGATCGAGTCTCGGGCAAGTAACATACCGATTGACAAAGGGAATTGTATACGGGGTTGATTAAATCCTCGACATCGTGGTTCATCTGATGAGATCATCGTGGAGCATGTGGGAGCCAACATGGGTATCTAGATCCCGCTGTTGGTTATTGACCGGAGAGTCGTCCCGGTCATGTCTGCATGTCTCCCGAACCCGTAGGGTCTACACACTTAAGGTTCGGTGACGCTAGGGTTATGAAGATATGTGTATGCAGTAACCCGAATATTGTTCGGAGTCCCGGATGAGATCCCGGACGTCACGAGGAGTTCCGGAATGGTCCGGAGGTAAAGAATTATATATAGGAAGTGCTGTTTCGGCCATCGGGACAAGTTTCGTGGTTATCGGTATTGTACCGGGACCACCGGAGGGGTCCCGGGGGCCCACCGGGTGGGGCCACCTGTCCCGGGGGGCCACATGGGCTGTAGGGGGTGCGCCTTGGCCTACATGGGCCAAGGGCACCAGCCCTACTAGGCCCATGCGCCTAGGGTTTCCATGGGGGAGGAGTCCCACTAGTGGAAGGCACCCCTAGGTGCCTTGGGGGGGAGGGAAACCTCCCCTTGGCCGCCGCACCTAGGAGATTGGATCTCCTAGGCTGCGCACCACCCCCCCTTGGCCCTCCTATATATATTGGGGGAGAGGAGGGACTTGACACACCATCCCCTGGCGCCTCCCTCTCTCCCCGTTACGTCTCTCTCTCGTAGTATAGGCGAAGCCCTGCTACTGTGACGCCCTGCATCCACCACCACGCCGTCGTGCTGCTGGATCTTCATCAACCTCTCCTCCCCCCTTGCTGGATCAAGAAAGGAGGAGACGTCATTCGTTCCTTACGTGTGTTGAACGCGGAGGCATCGTCCGTTCGGTGCTAGGATCTCGGTGATTTGAATCACGTCGTGTTCGACTACATCATCCCCGTTCTTTGAATGCTTCCGCTCGCGATCTGCAAAGGTATGTAGATGCATCTAATCACTCGTTGCTAGATGAACTCCTAGATGGATCTTGGTGAAACGAGTAGGAAATTTTTTGTTTTCTGCAATGTTCCCCAACAGTCGCGCCGGTGACGATGGTGATCATGACGGTGCTTCGGAGATGGAGATCACAAGCACAAGATGATGATGGCCATATCATATCACTTATATTGGTTGCATGTGATGTTTATCTTTTATGCATCTTATCTTGCTTTGATTGACGGTAGCATTATAAGATGATCTGTCACTAAATTTCAAGATAAAAGTGTTCTCCCTGAGTATGCACCGTTGCCAAAGTTCGTCATGCCCAGACACCACGTGATGATCGGGTGTGATAAGCTCTACGTCCATCTACAATGGGTGCAAGCCAGTTTTGCACATGCAGAATACTCAGGTTAAACTTGACGAGCCTAGCATATGCAGATATGGCCTCGGAACACTGAGACCGAAAGGTCGAGTGTGAATCATATAGTAGATATGATCAACATATTGATTTTCACCATTGAAAGCTACTCCATTTCACGTGATGATTGGTTATGGTTTAGTTGATTTGGATCACGTGATCACTTAGAAGATTAGAGGGATGTCTTTCTAAGTGGGAGTTCTTAAGTAATATGATTAATTGAACTTGAATTTATCATGACCTTAGTACCTGATAGTATCTTGCTTGTCTATGTTTGATTGTAGATAGATGGCCCGTGCTGTTGTTCCGTTGAATTTTAATGCGTTCCTTGAGAAAGCAAAGTTGAAAGATGATGGTAGCAATTACACGGACTGGGTCCGTAACTTGAGGATTATCCTCATTGTTGCACAGAAGAATTACGTCCTAGAAGCACCGCTAGGTGCCAGGCCTGCTGCTGGAGCAACACCAGATGTTATGAACGTCTGGCAGAGCAAAGATGATGACTAGTCGATAGTTCAGTGTGCCATGCTTTACGGCTTAGAATCGGGACTTCAACGACGTTTTGAACTTCATGGAGCATATGAGATGTTCCAGGAGTTGAAGTTAATATTTCAAGCAAATGCCCGGATTGAGAGATATGAAGTCTCCAATAAATTCTATAGCTGCAAGATGGAGGAGAATAGTTCTGTCAGTGAACATATACTCAAAATGTCTGGGTATCATAATCACTTGACTCAACTGGGAGTTAATCTTCCTGTTGGTAGTGTCATTAACAGAGTTCTTCAATCACTACCACCAAGCTACAAGAGCTTCATAATGAACTATAACATGCAAGGGATGGATAAGACAATTCCCGAGCTCTTCGCAATGCTAAAGGCTGCGGACGTAGAAATCAAGAAGGAGCATCAAGTGTTGATGGTCAACAAGACCACCAGTTTCAAGAAAAAGGGCAAAGGGAAGAAGAAGGGGAACTTCAAGAAGAACAGCAAACAAGTTGCTGCTAAGGAGAAGAAACCCAAGTCTGGACCTAAGCCTGAGACTGAGTGCTTCTACTGCAAGCAGACTGGACAATGGAAGCGGAACTGCCCCAAGTATTTGGCGGATAAGAAGGATGGCAAGGTGAACAAAGGTATATGTGATATACATGTTATTGATGTGTACCTTACTAGAGCTCGCAGTAGCACCTGGGTATTTGATACTGGTTCTGTTGCTAACATTTGCAACTCGAAACAGGGACTACGGATTAAGCAAACACTGGCAAAGGACGAGGTGACGATGCGCCTGGGAAATGGTTCCAAAGTCGATGTGATCGCGGTCGGCCCGCTACCTCTACATCTACCTTCGAGATTAGTTTTAGACCTAAATAATTGTTATTTGGTGCCAACGTTGAGCATGAACATTATATCTGCATCTTGTTTGATGCGAGACGGGTATTCATTTAAATCAGAGAATAATGGTTGTTCTATTTATATGAGTAATATCTTTTATGGTCATGCACCCTTGAAGAATGGTCTATTTTTGATGAATCTCGATAGTAGTGATACACATATTCATAATGTTGAAGCCAAAAGATGCAGAGTTGATAATGATAGTGCAACTTATTTGTGGCACTGCCGTTTAAGTCATATCGGTGTAAATCGCATGAAGAAACTCCATACTAATGGACTTTTGGAATTACTTGATTATGAATCACTTGGTACTTGCGAACCATGCCTCATGGGCAAGATGACCAAAACGCTGTTCTCCGGTAGTATGGAGAGAGCAACGGATTTGTTGGAAATCATACATACAGATGCATGTGGTCCGATGAATATTGAGGCTCGTGGCAGATATCGTTATTTTCTCACCTTCACAGATGATTTAAGCAGATATGGGTATATCTACTTAATGAAACATAAGTCTGAAACATTTGAAAAGTTCAAAGAATTTCAGAGTGAAGTTGAAAATCATCGTAACAAGAAAATAAAATTTCTACGATCTGATCGTGGAGGAGAATATTTGAGTTACGAGTTTGGCCTATATTTGAAACAATGCGGAATAGTTTCGCAACTCACGCCACCCGGAACACCACAGCGTAATGGTGTGTTCGAACGTCGTAATCGTACTTTACTAGATATGGTGCGATCTATGATGTCTCTTACAGATTTACCGCTATCGTTTTGGGGTTATGCTTTAGAAATGGCTGCATTCACGTTAAATAGGGCACCATTGAAATCCGTTGAGACGACGCCTTATGAATTGTGGTCTGGCAAGAAACCAAAGTTGTCGTTTCTGAAAGTTTGGGGCTGCGATGCTTATGTGAAAAAGCTTCAACCTAATAAGCTCGAACCCAAATTGGAGAAACGTGTCTTCATAGGATACCCAAAGGAAACTGTTGGGTACACCTTCTATCACAGATCCGAAGGCAAGACTTTCGTTGCTAAGAATGGATCCTTTCTAGAAAAGGAGTTTCTCTCGAAAGAAGTGAGTGGGATGAAAGTAGAACTTGATGAGGTAACTGTACCTACTCCCTTATTGGAAAGTAGTACATCACAGAAACCGGTTTCTATGACACCTACACCAATTAGTGAGGAAGCTAATGATAATGATCATGAAACTGCAGATCAAGTTACTACCGAACCTCGTAGATCAACCAGAATAAGATTCGCACCAGAGTGGTACGGTAATCCTATTCTGGAAGTCGTGCTACTAGATCATGATGAACCTACGAACTATGAAGAAGCGATGGTGAGCCCAGATTCCGCAAAATGGCTAGAAGCCATGAAATCTGAGATGGGATCCATGTATGAGAACAAAGTGTGGACTTTGGTTGACTTGCCCATTGATCGGCAAGCAATTGAGAATAAATGGATCTTCAAGAAGAAGACTGACGCTGACAGTAATGTTACTGTCTACAAAGCTCGACTTGTTGCAAAAGGTTTTCGACAAGTTCAAGGGATTCACTACGATGAGACCTTCTCACCCGTAGCGATGCTTAAGTCTGTCTGAATCATGTTAGCAATTGCCGCATTTTATGATTATGAAATTTGGCAAATGGATGTTAAAACTGCATTCCTGAATGGATTTCTAGAAGAAGAGTTGTATATGATGCAGCCAGAAGGTTTTGTCGATCCAAAGGGAGCTAACAAAGTGTGCAAGCTCCAGCGATCCATTTATGGACTGGTGCAAGCCTCTCGGAGTTGGAATAAACGCTTTGATAGTGTGATCAAAGCATTTGGTTTTGTAGAGACTTTTGGAGAAGCCTGTATTTACAAGAAAGTGAGTGGGAGCTCTATAGAATTTCTGATATTATATGTGGATGACATATTATTAATTGGAAATGATATAGAATTTCTGGATAGCATAAAGGGATATTTGAATAAGAGTTTTTCAATGAAAGACCTCGGTGAAGCTGCTTACATATTGGGCATTAAGATCTATAGAGATAGATCAAGACGCTTAATTGTACTTTCACAAAGCACATACCTTGACAAAGTTTTGAAGAAGTTCAAAATGGATCAGGCAAAGAAAGGGTTCTTGCTAGTGTTACAAGGTGTGAAGTTGAGTAAGACTCAATGTCCGACCACCACAGAAGATAGAGAGAAAATGAAAGATGTTCCCTATGCTTCAGCCATAGGCTCTATCATGTATGCAATGTTGTGTACCAGACCTGATGTGTGCCTTGCTATAAGTCTAACAGGGAGGTACCAAAGTAATCCTGGAGTGGATCACTGGACAGCGGTCAAGAACATCCTGAAGTACCTGAAAAGGACCAAGGATATGTTTCTCATATATGGAGGTGACAAAGAGCTCATCGTAAATGGTTACGTTGATACAAGCTTTGACACTGATCCGGACGATTCTAAATCGCAAACCGGATACGTGTTTATATTGAACGGTGGAGCTGTCAGTTGGTGCAGTTCTAAACAAAGTGTCGTGGCGGGATCTACATGTGAAGCGGAGTACATAGCTGCTTCGGATGCAGCAAATGAAGGAGTCTGGATGAAGGAGTTCATATCCGATCTAGGTGTCATACCTAGTGCATCGGGTCCAATGAAAATCTTTTGTGACAATACTGGTACAATTGCCTTGGCGAAGGAATCCAGATTTCACAAGATAACCAAGCACATCAAGAGACACTTCAATTCCATTCGGGATTTAGTCCAAGTGGGAGACATAGAAATTTGCAAGATACATATGGATCTGAATGTTGCAGACCCGCTGACTAAGCCTCTTCCACGAGCAAAACATGATCAGCACCAAGGATCCATGGGTGTTAGAATCATTACTATGTAATCTAGATTATTGACTCTATTGCAAGTGGGAGACTGAAGGAAATATGCCCTAGAGGCAATAATAAAGTTATTATTTATTTCCTTATATCATGATAAATGTTTATTATTCATGCTAGAATTGTATTAACCGGAAACATAATACATGTGTGAATACATAGACAAACAGAGTGTCACTAGTATGCCTCTACTTGACTAGCTCGTTGATGATGGTTATGTTTCCTAACCATAGACATGAGTTGTCATTTGATTAATGAGATCACATCATTAGGAGAATGATGTGATTGACTTGAACTATTCCATTAGCTTAGCACTTGATCGTTTAGTTTGTTGCTATTGCTTTCTTCATAACTTATACATGTTCCTATGACTATGAGATTATGCAACTCCCGTTTACCGGAGGAACACTTTGTGTGCTACCAAACATCACAACATAACTGGGTGATTGTAAAGGTGCTCTACAGGTGTCTCCGAAGGTACTTGTTGGGTTGGCGTATTTCGAGATTAGGATTTGTCACTCCGATTGTCGGAGAGGTATCTCTGGGCCCTCTCGGTAATGCACATCACTTAAGCCTTGCAAGCATTGCAACTAATAAGTTAGTTGCGGGATGATGTATTACGGAACGAGTAAAGAGACTTGCCGGTAACGAGATTGAACTAGGTATTGAGATACCGACGATCGAATCTCGGGCAAGTAACATACCGATGACAAAGGGAACAACGTATGTTGTTATGCGGTCTGACCGATAAAGATCTTCGTAGAATATGTGGGAGCCAATATGAGCATCCAGGTTCCGCTATTGGTTATTGATCGGAGACATGTCTCGGTGATGTCTACATAGTTGTCGAACCTGTAGGGTCCGCACGCTTAAAGTTACGGTGACGATTGTATTATGAGTTTATATGATTTGATGTACCGAAGGTAGTTCGGAGTCCCGGATGAGATCGGGGACATGACGAGGAGTCTCGAAATGGTTGAGACGTAAAGATCAATATATTGGACGACTATATTCGGACATCGGAAATGTTCTGAGTGATTCGGGTATTTTCGGGGGTACCGGGGAGTTACGGGAATACAAGGAAGAAGTAATGGGCCTCATGGGCCAAGTGGTGGAAGATAGGAGGCAGGGCGCGTGCCCCCCTAGCCCAAACCGAATTGGACTAGGGGGCCGGCCCCCCTTTCCTCCTTTTCCTCCTTCTCCTTCCTTCTCCTTCTCCTCCTTCCTTTCCTCCTCCTAGTAGGAGTAGGAAAGGGGAGTCCTACTCCTACTAGGAGGAGGACTCCTCCTCCTGGCGTGCCCATAGAGGGCCGGCCGGCCTCCCCCCTTGCTCCTTTATATACAGGGGCAGTAGGGGACCTCTAGACACACAAGTTGATAAGTTGATCTCTCCCAGCCGTGTGCGGTGCCCCCCTCTGCCATATTCCACCTCGGTCATATCGTAGCGGTGCTTAGGCGAAGCCCTGCGTCGGTAGCAACATCATCACCGTCACCACGCCGTCGTGCTGACGGAACTCTCCCGTGAAGCTCTCCTGGATCGGAGTTCACGGGACGTCATCGAGCTGAACGTGTGCTGAACTCGGAGGTGTCGTGCGTTCGGTACTTGGATCGGTCAGATCATGAAGATGTACGACTACATCAACCGCGTTGTGCTAACGCTTCCGCTTTCGGTCTACGAGGGTATGTGGATAACACTATCCCCTCTCGTTTCTATGCATCACCATGATCTTGCGTGTGCGTAGGAATTTTTTTGAAATTACTACGTTCCCCAACAAGTTGGCATGGTATCGTCATAATAATTGTGGAGAGAAAGTCTTCACTTTTTCTTCGGTTGTGTCCTTTGCTTATTGCGTCGTAACCATGGATAATCTTCATCTTTTATCAGGATGCTTGGGTTAGCCTTGACTTTGAAGGGAGGAATTTCATGGAACTTTTCATAATCTTCAGACATGTCTGTCTTTCCCTCCACTCCCACGATGTCACTTTTTCCTGAAAGAACTATGTGGCGCTTTGGCTCATCGTATGATGTATTCGCTTCCTTATCTTTTCTTTTTCTTGGTTTGGTAGACATGTCCTTCACATAGATAACCTGTGCCACATCATTGGCTAAGACGAACGGTCCGTCAGTGTACCCAAGATTATTCAGATCCACTGTTGTCATTTCGTACTGTGGTCTACCTATACCCCACCTTGTTCATGCACATACAAGGAGGAAGGTTATACATACATAGAGTCACGGGCCAAGTGTTGTGATTGCTGCTCTGCTCCCTGAAAGGATTAATGCCATCCGCACTTAAACCAAACCATACGTTCCTTGGGTCACCTGCAAACTCAGCCCAGTACTTTCTCTCGATTTTTCTCCACTGCGACCCGTCATCGGGTGCTCTCAACTTCTCGTATTTCTTATGGACCTCTCTGTGCCATCGCATCAACTTGGCATGCTCTTCGTTTCTGAACATATGTTTCAAGCATGGTATTATAGGAACAGATCTAGTGGGAACATTAGAGTGATCTGCTTCTTGCGGTCAGTACTACGTGTGATCTCAATCATATTTCATGATGAAGATGCCTCTAATGTTCCCACTAGATCTTAGACCCGCCAACCTCCACTCTCGCCTTTCTGTTTATTTCCCGCGATCCTAATCTTTAGTCCCACTTCTGACTGGATGAGAGAAGACCCTCCAAGGTGAGCTGCTTTCTGATGCTCTCTTTTCTTTCTCTTTCTTTCTTTCTCATCTCTTTATGATTATTTCTAACCTTCGCAGGAACCCTCTTCCTGGGGAGCTCGTCGTCAACATCACCAGGGTCATCTCGTCTGATCTTATACCACAATGCACCGCATACCGGGCATGCGTTCAAATCCTCGTACGCACCGCGGTAGAGGATGCAGTCATTAGGGCATGCATGTATCTTCTGCACCTCCAATCCTAGAGGGCATACGACCTTCTTTGCTACGTACGTATTGTCGGGCAATTCGTTATACTTTGGAAGCTTCTTCTTCAATATTTTTAGTAGCTTCTCAAATCCTTTGTCAGGCACAGCATTCCCTGCCTTCCACTACAACAATTTCAGTACGGTGCCGAGCTTTGTGTTGCCATCTTCGCAATTGGGGTACAACCCTTTTTACGATCCTCTAACATGCGATCGAACTTCAGCTTCTCCTTTTGACTTTCGCATCGTATCCTTGCATCGACAATGACCCGGCGGATATCATCATCATAGGGCACATCGTCTGGTTCCTCTTGATCTTCAGCAGCTTCCCCCGTTGCAGCATCACGGTATTCAAGGGGCACATAGTTGTCATCGTCCTCTTCTTCTTTGTTGTCTTCCATCATAACGCCTATTTCTCCGTGCTTCGTCCAAACATTAGTGTGGCATGAAACCCTTATAAAGCAGGTGGGTGTGAAGGATTTTCCGGTCAGAGTAAGACTTCGTATTCCCACATATAGGGCATGGACAACAGATAAAACCATTCTGCTTGTTTGCCTCAGCCACTTCGAGAAAATTATGCAGGTCCTTAATGTACTCGGAGGTGTGTCTGTCACCGTACATCCGTTGCCGGTTCATCAGCGTCCATTATATATAATTGTGTGTGTCAAAAATAAGAAAATTAGACAAGTATCTATCTAAAGTAAGAACTGTTTTTCTTTCAGAAAGAAGATAAGAACAAGAGGCTCATGGGTCCCAGTTCTTAACTGAACCGGGACTAATGGGCTTGGTGGGCTCCAACCAAAGCCATGTTTTCTACTAGTGTTCCATCATATGGATGTATGTTTCCCTTGTCTAAGTAAGGAGGGGTTTCCATCATATGGATGTATGTTTCCCTTATCTAAGTAGGGCATGGCTATAACTCACTTATAGCGAGGTAACCTTCTGACCCGAGCATATGGGCCGGCCCACTTCGCGAGAGGCCACTGCCTCTTTTTTCATGTTTTTCAATTTTTTTCATTTTTTACTTTCGTTTATAGTTATGAATATTCTAAATAAATATATTACAAAATATTTTATATAAAACATTAAAATAATGCTAAGCAAGCATTTGAAAAATGTTAAATGTACATAGAGAAAAAGTTTCTAATGGATACTAAAAATGTATACAAAAAATATAACATGTGTAAAAAATTGATCATGTATTTAAAAAATATTCATCCAAGCATTTGAATTTTTTGAAAAACAAGTATTTAAAAAATGTTAGACAAGCATTTAGAAATTATTAAATGTGTATACAAAAATGTTGACCATGTATTAAAAAACTTTTAAACTTGTCTTTGCAAAATTTTAATCAAGCATATGAAAAATGTTAAATGTCTACAGAAAAAAATACTAACCATATATTCAAAAAATATTATTCAAGCATTTGAACAAATGTTAAATGTATGTAGTTAAAGTGTTGACCATGTATTGAAAAAAATCTTAAACTTGTATTTCAAAATATTTAATCAAGGATTTGACAAAAGAAAGTGTAAAATGTGTACATAAAAACGTTGATTATTAAAAAATGGTATGGGCTATTTATAAAATGTTAATCAAGCATTTAAAAAATGTTAACTGTATATTTGAAACAAATGTTGACCATGTATATTAGAATAAAGTTTATTAGATATATACCAAAAATGTGTATAGAAAAACAATGCTAACCTGAGATAAAACAGAAGAAAATCAATGAAAAATGAGAATGTATGTACTTATGTATATTTTAAATAAATATATTACAAAATATTTTACATAAATCATTAAAAAATGCTAAGCAAGCATTTGAAAAATGTTAATGTACATAGAGAAAAAGTTTCTAATATATACAAAAGTAATATAACATGTGTAAAAAAATCGATCATGTATTCAAAAAAATATTAATCCAAGCATTTGAATTGTTTTGAAAACCAATTATTTAAAAAATGTTAGACAAGCATTTAGAAATTGTTAAATGTGTATACAAAAATTTTGACCATGTATTTAAAAAGTTTTAAACTTGTCTTTGCAAATTTTTTATCAAGCATATGAAAAATGTCAAATGTGTATAGAAAAAATATTGACCACATATTCAAAAAATATTAATCAAGCATTTGAACAAATGTTAAATGTATGTAGTTAAAGTGTTGACCATGTATTGAAAAATGATAAACTTATATTTCAAAAAATTTAATCAAGGATTTGAAAAAAGAAAGTGTAAAATGTGTACATAAAAGTTTGACCTATTAAAAAATGTTATGGGTATTTATAAAATGTTAGTCTGTCACACCCTAGCTAGTTCAAGCATTAGAGTGTGCATCACGTTTAAATTTCTCTTAAATTTGAAATGGGGATGACAGAACCCCCAGCACCCCCCTGGAACAACTAGGGTTTACTAAAAACTTTTTCAATGAACCTGAAATGCCCTTCTAAAAAGCCCACCCTTTTTGTTTTGGGTTAAAACCTTTGACAAAAATGGTGCACATTTTTCTAGGACATCTTCAGGTCATTGGATTAATTCTTATAGTATTTGCATTTGGGCATTTAAATGCTATAAAATATTTTAAATGCTCAAATAATCATAAACTAAAATGTTTGCTGTTGGATATATTCTAAGCAGTAGCCATGATTAATTTTATGATTTATGGAAATGCCCTGGCATTTTTAATAAATCCCTGAAGTTACAGAAATAATAGAATAAATAAAAAACAGAAAAGGAGAGAGAGAACAGAGACTTACCTGGCGTAGCCCACCTAGCCCACCAGCTCGGCCCAGTCCACTGGCTGCTGCCAGTCCTCCTCCTCCTCTCGCCAGGAGGACGAGAGGCGCGTGGCCGGCGCCCGCGGCCACACGCCGGCCACCTCCTGCTTCCGCCGACGCCCCGGACACACCTACGTGTGCCACGCACTCCCCCACGTCCCCCTCTCATTCTCCCCACTCTCCCCGTGGCCCTGTCCCCCTCTCTGGCTCTCTCCCCATTCCTTGCCGAGCACAGCCGTCACCGCCGACAAGCTCCACCACAGCCACCGCCGTCCACTCGTTGCCTCGCCGTGCCAAGAAGCTCCGTCGTCGTCCACTGCTTCGCCTCGACCCATCCCCGAGCGCTCGCTCGCCCCGGAGATGCTACACCGAGCTCGTCTTCAACCTCGGTCGCCGGAGATCCCCCTCGCCGCCCTGCTCGCTCCAGCTCTTCCCCGAGCTCACCGTTCGCTCCCCTGCAACCGCAGTGAGCTACTGACCTTCTCCCCCTCTCCGTGCTAGCTCTCGTGCACCATACGCGCTGCCTCGAGTTCGCCCGAACGCGCCTCCGCGGAGCTCGTCGTCGACGAGGCTCCGGCCATGCCACTTAGTCCACTAACCTCACCACGTTTCCAGGATTCTAACGCACCTTACCACGCGCCTCGCCGTGCCCCGCAGCCTCGGTTCCGAGCTCACCCAAGCTCCGGCCGCCGCCAAGGTCGACGCCGGCGACGACTCCGGCCACCCTAGGCCCAACCACCCATACCACTCGACGCGGACGAGTGCCCGCGTCACTTAGATGCCCTCAGCCGGCCATTTGGTCGCCGAAGGAAGAAACCCGCACCCCTCCGCCGTCCCTGGCCTTGCCGGCGACGAGCCCCGGGTCAACTCCGGCGAGTTTGACCCGGGTTGACCCCAGTTTGAATTTCCCTGACTCACTGACGTGTGGGCCCGAGGCCACTAATTAAACTAGATTAGTATTAGTTTAACACTAACTAAATTTAGTTAGTTAGTTGACACTGACAGATGAGACCCACAGGTCAGGGTTGACCTGGACCGTCTCAGTTGACCGCTGACGTCACACTGACGTCAGGCTGACGTAGTAAATCCTTTTCTGGATTTATTCTTTAATAGGAAATTCCAGAAAGTAGCCAAAACTTCTAAAAATCATAGAAAATAAACCATAGCTCCAAATCAAACAAATTATATCTGAAAAATGATCAGAAAAATTCAATCTATCCATCTGTAATGGTTTCATGCATGACAAAACAAGTTAACCTTGCTGTTTAAGCAAATAAGATAATGCACTAATAAGGCTATGTTAAATGAACTAACATTTGAATCTTTGATTCAAATGAGTTCATTCCCTTCTGTTTTAGCTTTCATTAGGCCAAGACACATTCATTTTGCCATGTCATAGCATGCATCATATTGTTGCGTATTGTCATGTGTTGATTATGTTCGGTGTAACTTTCGTGGTAGGTTCTGCCTCCGAGGATAACCCCGAGTATCCGTCTGAAGGGCAGTACCCTACTACCACTACATCAGGCAAGTAACCCATTGATCATTCCGATACAAACCCATGTTCTCACTTCTGCTCTTGTTTACTGCATTAAGACAACGCGATTCAAACTGCTGTGTGCTACGGTAGTTGAACCCTTATCCTCTGCATGACCTGTCATTGCCACAATAACTAGATGAAACCCACTAGCATGTGTAGGAGTTGGTTGAGCCATGTATGTGTTTCCTACCTTGCTATGCCTGCTATGCTTAGAGTTGTGTCAGGTCTGGTTCATCTGGGTGATGGGCTAGAGTGAAATGATTATGTCGGTAATGTGAGGGATGTGTTGAACATGTTTTGGTAAAGGTATCGATGAGAGGCCATGTAGGAGTACATGGTGGGTTGTTACATTGAGGCCGTCCCTAAGAACTGAGATCTGTATGTGTGATTTTAAGAATCAGCTACTACCATGCATTGGGATCCTTAATTGACCCTCTCGGCTTCTTAATCACCCTAGTACTCTGTCCAGGAGTTGCAATTAGTTTCTGGTGTTTGTAGGTTATGTGTTGGCGGCCGTGCGTAGCGCTGATCCTAGGGGTGGGCTATGTTGCGGTAGATACACCGTGGCACGGTGTACCGATTCACCCGTTTGGTGTCTCGGGAACCCTATTCACATCGTTCGGGGCCATATGTGGAAACCTCGGCCGGACTCCCTGCGGATGGAACCTGGATAGGCGATAAACCTGGACTAGAGGCTTGAGTGTTTAGGTAGGCCATGGCCGACACCCTTGTTGGGCTTCCGGTTGAAGGTTGCCGAGTACATGTCGTGTAAACGTCGATAAGTGGTGAAAGCGTGTATGAAGAAGTACACCCCTGCAGGGTATAAAACTATTCGAATAGCCACGTCTGCGGTAAAGGACTACTTGGTTTCCTATACAGTTCATAGACAAGCTAATGGATACTACTAAAAGACTCGAGATAAGTGTGAGTACCGAGGATGGCCCTCTTGTAGGATGACGAGGGAGGATCCCCGGTGGAGTATTGTGTTGGTGAGTAGTGGACTCGTGTGCGAAAACTATTTTACTAGTGGAGTTCCGTAGGATAGCTTAGCCAAGAGTCAAAGCTGGCTTGCTGCAATAACCCCACCACCTTCTTGAGAATGAGCATGTATAGTAGGTTCTGATGTAAGACTTGCTGAGTACCTTTGTACTCATGTTTGCTTAATTACTGTTTTCAGACGACAACACCGCCCCCTCCGATGGGTTTTATGTAGACCTCGATGTCGACGAGTGACTAGCCACCCAGGTGGTGATCCTGGCCATGGAGGGCCCTATGTAGATAGACAGGCTTCGAGAAGCCTTCTTGCTTTCTAGTGTCTGTACTCAGACTATTTGCTTCCGCATGTGTTTGTATGCTTGTATGACTTGAGTGTCGGGTCATGTGACCCCTACCTATATGAACATGTTATGTATGGCTCTTTGGAGCCTTTAAATAAAGTACTTGAGTTGTAGAGTTTTGTTGTGATGCCTTGTTGTATGTACTCATATCGGGCATATTGTGTGTATGATTGAAATGATTGGTATGAGTGGGATCCGACAATCGAGTTGTTTATCCTTGGCAGCCTTTCTTATGGGGAAATGTAGTCTAGTGTTCCTCGAGCCATAGTAGTCCACTACAGCCCGGTTCACCGGAGTCCTGCTAGCCCAGCACTACTGCTCAAGACACTTGACTGGCCGGCATGTGTTTCACTTCGTTCCTATGTCTGTCCCTTCGGGGAAATGTCACGCGGTGACATCCGGAGTCCTGCCTAGCCTGCTACAGCCTGAGTTCCCCGGAGTCCTGTTAGCCCAGTGCTATAGCCCGAATTCACTCGCTGATGACCCACATGCTCGATGTGATTCATGTATTCCTGTCTCCATAGGTCTGCGCCGCTTTGGGTTCACGACTAGCCATGTCGGCCCGGGTTCTCTGTCATATGGATGCTAGTGACACTATCATATACGTGAGCCAAAAGGCGCAAATGGTCCCGGGCCATGGTAAGGCGACACCCGTGGGGATACCGTGCGTGAGGCCGCAATGTGATATGAGGTGTTACCGGCTAGATCGATGTGACTTGGAATCGGGGTCCTGACATAGTCAAGCATTTAAAAATTGTTAACTATATATTTGAAAAAATGTTGACCATGTAATAAATCTTAATCTTGTACTTGAAAAAATATTAAACATGTATATTAGAATAAAGTTTATTAGATATATACCGAAAATATGTATAGAAAAACAATGAGAACTTGAGATAAAACAAAAGAAAATCAATGAAAAATGAGAAAAAACAAACAAAAGCAGAAAAAATAAAAAGGAAAAAGAAGCTAGTGAAAAATGAAATAAGAAACAAAGAAAACCTAACAAAACAGAAAAAAGTAAAATCGAGAAAATAAACGAAGAAAAATGGTGAAAACCCCCCCAGTGAAAATCCAATGCTTTTTTTCTTTAAAGAAGGTCGTGACCATTGGCTAGCAGTGCAACGCTACAGCTAGGACATCATGGGATTGATTCCTGTGTGACCCTTTTTCTGTGTATTTATTTTAGTGTGAATGGGCCGGCCCAAAACTATAGGCGCGCTTTAGATGAGACCGAAGGAAGGCTCACTATAAGCGAGATATAGCCCCTGCAATGTAAGTGAGAGCGTACAAAGGCAGAGGAAGAGAAGGAAAACAATCGCTCGCTCTCCTAGGTGGTTGGGCTACAGGCCCATGAGAATGGAAGGGAAGCAGGAAAAAATAGAAACATAAGTGGTTGGGGTGCGGCCTGGAAAAGAATTAAGAAACAAAGAAAATTGTAAAAACCAAACTCCTCACAACCCCAACAAAATCGCAGAAGTCAAACGCGCCAATGCCCATGGTCCTATTGCGGTCGTGGCCACGACGCTCGCTGCACCCTACTTTGATCGTGGCTACACGCTCACCGCACTTAAACCCAAGAACACTACGTCCCTCCCCATCATGACAACTCCAACATCTTGGGAGCCCTACCCTAACATCGCAAATCACCACCGCGATGACTGCAATTGCGACGCCGTGTCGACAAACCTTCCGGTGTCGACAAAAAATTTTCATCGCCGTCATGTCAACCGCTCAACATCCATCGAACCCCATGGCAGAATGAACCCTACAGAAAACAGAACGGTGGTGGTGGAACAGTGTACGCCTTAGCCCAATGCTGGAGCCGATGAAGAACTTGACTCCGAGCGGTCGAAGACGCACGAATCGCCAGCGGAGACAACGTAACCATATTGAATCATTTGCGGGGCGGAGTGCGAGACGGGGTAGGAAAAGATGGGGGACTGGTGTTAGTGGAGCAAGGAAGGGGGATATAGGGAACGTTTGCTCAGCCGACAGTTAGCGCGAACAATTTCTGCGCCTCACATGGCGATCCTCGCGCCAAGATCCGTGCGATGCATCCGAGGGCATAGAGTGCGTTCACACAGGATCAGTATATAACTGACGTCAGTTCTATAGTGTTCAGGACATTACTCACTCGACCTGCCTAGCTAGCAGCGTGCAGTTGCTTGGGACAAACAACTGACATTTTTACTTGACAATATATATTAGCAGAAAAAAGAACATCCACAATGACAAGATTTAAAACCAGTAGGATTAATTTAGGAGACGAGATGAATTCTATTGTCAGAAAATTTGTATACAGCCGAACAGATCGAACATTCACTTCCCTTTGGTATTATCGTAAGTAAACACTGACCTCATATTATTCGCCAAAAATAACACTGACCTCATACAACTTGAGAAAGGAATCACAAAGTTCCTGGCATCCCTAGATTTTTCATAGCAAGGAAGGATGCATTTCAAAGCTTCATCATATGCTATCACATTATGTGAAGATCCACTATTTCGATCAGGGCAGTAACCACAAAGAAGGTAGTGCAAATTGTGTGTAATGCAAACAATACAAAGAAGGTAACTATTGCAGCTCCCTCCACATTTTCACATCTGGGCTTGGGACCGGCAAAGGCAGTGTTAAACCACAACAATACAAAACACAAATTATACAACACCAATCATTCAAGCAAAGCATATAGGACACACACTCAAGCAAATGCAATATCAATGCAGCTCCCTCCACATTTTCACATCTGGGCTTGGGACCGACAAAGGCAGTGTTAAGCCACAACAAACAAAACATACAACACCAATCATTCAAGCAAAGCATTCAGGACACACCATCAAGCAAAGCATACATGACACATCACCAAGCAAAGCATACAGGACACGCCATCAAGCAAATGCAATATTCAAACACACACACAGTCGGGCACACACATAGTCAGAGTCACACAGACAGAGTCAGTCAAACACACATAGCAACAATCACACAAAGTCAGTCACACATACAGTCAGAGTTTCACACACAGTCAGTCACACACACGAGAGATAGAAAGGGCACAAACAGAAATGCAATATCAATGCAGCTCCCTCCACATTTTCACATCCGGGCTTGGGACCGGCAAAGGCAGTGTTAAACCACAACAAACAAAACATACAACACCAATCATTCAAGCAAAGCATTCAGGACACACCATCAAGCAAAGCATACAGGACACATCACCAAGCAAAGCATACAGGACACACCATCAAGCAAATGCAATATTCAAACACACACACACACACAGTCAAGCACACACACAGTTAGAGTCACACAGACAGAGTCAGTCAAACACACACAACAACAGTCACACAAAGTCAGTCACACATACAGTCACAGTCTCACACACAGTCAGTCACACACATGAGAGATAGAAAGGGCACAAACAGAAAGCAAATACTACAAGAAAGACCCATGACATAAGTTGCTTGGCAGTACTTTCCAGAAATAACTTTTGCTATTTCTGCTCATTTATTCCCATATACCTGATGGCATTAATCAGTGCATGTTTGAAAGATCGTGGATGTCGCCTAGAGGGGGGGGGGGGTGTGAATAGGAATTTTAAAATAATTACGGTTTAGGCTTGAACAAATGCGGAATAAACCTAGCGGTTAATTTGTCAAGCACAAAACCTACAACAACTAGGCTCACCTATGTGCACCAACAACTTATGCTAAGCAAGATAAACTACTAGGTGATAGCAAGATATATGACAAGAAACAATATGGCTATCACAAAGTAAAGTGCATAAATAAAGAGCTCGGGTAAGAGATAACCGAGGCACGCGAAGACGACGATGTATCCTGAAGTTCACACCCTTGTGGATGCTAATCTCCGTTTGGAGCGGTGTGGAGGCACAATGCTCTCCAAGAAGCCACTAGGGCCACCGTAATCTCCTCACGCCCTCGCACAATGCAAGATGCCGTGATTCCACTAAGGGACCCTTGAGGGCAGTCACCGAACCCGTACAAATGGCAACCCTTGGGGGCGGTCACCGAACCCGTACACTTTGGCAACCCTTGGGGGCGGTCACCGGTACCCGTCAAATTGCTCGGGGCGATCTCCACAACCTAATTGGAGACCCCGACGCTTGCCCGGATCTTTACACCACAATGATTGAGCTCCGAACAACACCAACCATCTAGGGCGCCAAGGCACCCAAGAGGAACAAGCTCTAGGGTGCCCAAACACCCAAGAGTAATAAGCTTCTCAAACTTCACTTCCACGTATCACCGTGAAGAACTCAAACCGATGCACCAAATGCAATGGCAAGGGCACACGGAGTGCACAAGTCCTTCTCTCTCAAATCCCACCGGAGCAACTAATGCTAGGGAGGAAAATGAGAGGAAGAACAAGAAGGAGAACACCAAGAACTGCGAGATCTAGATCCAAGGGGTTCCCCTCACATAGAGGAGAAAGTGATTGGTGGAAATGTAGATCTAGATCTCCTCTCTCTTTTCCCTCAAAAAACTAGCAAGAATCCATGGAGGGATTGAGAGTTAGCAAGCTCAAAGAAGGTCAACAATGGGGGCAAAAACGAGCTCAAGAGATAGGGTTCATTGGGGAAGAAGACCCCCTTTTATAGGAGGGGGAAATCCAACCGTTATGTGCTCAGCCCGCACACGAGCGGTACTACCGCTCCTGGTCCCGGTACAACCGGGACTCACAGTATACGTGCAGAACCCTACCAGGCGGTACAACCGGGCGACCAGGCGGTAGCACCGGTTGAGAAGAACAACCGGAGCAACCGCCCAGCCACCGCTCAACCACCGCATAGGAACATAAGGGAGTCACCCCTGAGTGCGGTAGTCGAGCGGTACCGGGCCGGTGCAACCGCATGGCCTTGAGCGCTCGGGCGGCTAAGTCCTGAGTGGTAGAACCGCTCCGGACACTGGTGGTACCGGTATGACCGGACCAACCGGGCCACCACCGCCCGAGTACCGCATCAAAACAGAGGCCTGACCGGTACTTGGGCGGTGCCTGGCCGGAACAACCGCCCAAGTCTTTGCTGAGCAAGATGGCGGTACCACCGCCCGGAAGCAGCGGTACAATGGCTGAGAGCTCCAAGCGGTACTACCGCTGGGGCTCGTGGTACTACCGCTGGGACCAGACAAAAACCACTTCCAAGAAAACAAGAACTGCCATAACTTCTGCATATGAGCTCCGAATTGAGCAAACTCAAGCTTGTTGGAAACAAGACGACGAGTAGCATCAAAACAGGAGTGAAACCTCCAACCGAGAAGAATCCGCAAAACCTCCAACATCGAAAACATCATAGAAGATGCATGCGAACTCCGTTTTTGATGAACTCAAGCTTGTCATCAAGATGACCATAAGCTCTAAGACTCACAAAGAGAACCAAACAAGAACCAAGAAACATGATGCAAGGATGCAATGGTTTGAGCTCTCTACGAACAATACGAGCAAGCTACTCATCGAGAGCCCCCCTTGATAGTACGGCAATCGATCCTATAACCCGGTCTCCCAACTACCATCATGAGACCGGTAAAATAGAAAACCTATCAAGGGCAAACCTTTGCCTTGCACATGGTCCACTTGAGCTAGATGATGACAATCTTAACTCCCTCAAGTTGGACCATCTTTCTTGATTGTGTTGACTCGATGAAGACTAGTTGATTGCTCCCCCACACTCCACTATGGGTGAGCCACTCTTCCGCACATCTTCACAAGTCCATTATCACCACAAAGGACGGCAAGCTTCAAGCATTTGATCTCTTCATGATGCTCCACTTGAACTTGCACACCGCAACCTAACCCCACAAAGAACTCTCACGAAGACCATGGGTTAGTACACAAAGCCTAATGGACAATGCTTACCATACCATGGGATCACTTGATCCCTCTCGGTACTTCTTCTATGCTTTGTGAGTTGATCAACTTGATTCACTCTTGACTTAGTCTTGATCAACATTGAATCTTTCCAACTCTCTTCATTTGGATGATGTCTTGAAGGTAAACATGAATGATCACACAATCTTCTTCTTCAAGACATGCTTGCAATAAGCTCAACTCACACATGACCAATCTTTGGATAATTCCTTGAAAAGCACTTTGGCCATCTCAACTCACACATGACCAATCTTTGGATAATTCCTTGAAAGGCACTTTGGCCATCTCAACTCACACATGACCAATCTTTGGATAATTCCTTGAAAAGCACTTTGGCCATCTCATAAACTCCTTGAAACCAACACATGGACTTCAAGAAAATCCTATGGACAAATGCTTCAAATATAACTCAAGGCAACCGTTAGTCCATAGAGATTGTCATCAATTACCAAAACCAAACATGGGGGCACCGCATGTTCTTTCAATGTTCTTCCTCAGTAGTCCAAGCATCGTTCCATATGTTTGGATTCAGATGATTATGCCACCTAAGATGTTTTGAATGAATTCAAAAATCAGCTTCATATTAACAACTGCATCACCTAGACCAAATGTGTTTCCCCCGATAGCAGCCATAACTTGATTGAAGAATAGAGCAACCATCTGAAGAAAGAACAAAATAACAAGTTACTCAAGGCAATTACCTGTTCATTAGTGATCGGAGGAAGTCCACCGAAGTAAACACGCCGAGCATGCCGAGTAACCTAAGAAAAGAGTGGTCAGACATACGCATCACAGAACAAGAAAAATCTCAAGCACAAAACAAAAAATCGAGCATACCTGTTGTGTCATGGCAGTGGCTGCATAGCAAGTGGATCGATGCAAAGGAAAGAAAGAATTAGAAAGTAATAACAAAACATTGAATAATAAAGAAGCGTAATAGATCACAGGTGGGTTCATTCTGCCATCACCAAATAAACTGCAAATCAGAGTGAATCTGGTCACGTTATGATGACAGAATGGACTATCCATGATTTGAGTACTAGCTACACAGAATCATAGAAGGAGCACAGTAGTCACCTATCCTAGGGCGGATAAATTGAACATGTTCGGGAGCATGTTCGGAAACATCCCAGAATCAGCGGCAGGAAGTTCTGGTAGCTGACCTACAATGCATCAACAGAGAATTGTTACCAGTGTGTTTACCTTGCACATAGGGGGGAAATGCATTTCAGCAAACCATATAAAAATAAAACAATCAAAAGAAATACCTTGCAATGCGACCATTTTGTTAGTCCGTACTCGTTTACAAGGTCAATAATTTTGTCAACTTCCTGTAGAAAAATATCATAAATATAACTATAAAATGTGCAAAATCTTTTTTTTTCTCGAGCAAAGTCAAGAGTGCAATGACAAACCTCTTGAGTCCAAGGACCTTTGATGAGTTCAGTGTTAAAGAACCTTCGTAAACATTGCACCTCTGTCCTATCCGGAAATAATTCAGCTGCGTAGGTAGATACTGACACAATATGTGAGCTCACCACACTTGCATATACATAACAACGTCCATAGAAGTATGGCATTACTATATTACTAGCTAAAACATTCATAAGGCATTACCAGACGTAAGATAAATATTGTGTGCAAAATTGGAAGGAGTTAAATTCGAGAAGGATTACCATACAAACACAGACCAGGTTGATGAGTGATCCACGGCTTCAGTTCAAACACAAGAAGCACACCATCAGAACCATAACAAATCAAATTAGCCATCATGAAAACCTCCTTCCACCCTGGATTCTATTGGGGAACGTAGTAATTTCAAAAAATTTCCTACGCACACGCAAGATCATGGTGATGCATAGCAACGAGAGGGGAAGAGTGTGATCTACGTACCCTTGTAGATCGACAACGGAAGCGTTAACTTGGTTGATGTAGTCGTACGTCTCCACAGCCCGACCGATCAAGCACCGAAACTACGACACCTCCGAGTTCTAGCACACGTTCAGCTCGATGACGATCCCCGGACTTCGATCTAGCAAAGTGTCGGGGAAGAGTTCCGTCAGCACGACGGCGTGGTGACGATCTTGATGTACTACCGTCGTAGGGCTTCGCCTAAGCACCGCTACAATATTATCGAGGACTATGGTGGAAGGGGGCACCGCACACGGCTAAGAATATGATCACGTGGATCAACTTGTGTGTCTAGGGGTGCCCCCTACCCCCGTATATAAAGGAGCAAGGGGAGGAGGCAAGCCGGCCCTATAGGCGCGCCAAGGAGGAGTCCTCCTCCTAGTAGGAGTAGGACTCCTACTAGGAGGGGGAAGGAAGTGGGGAGGGAGAGGGAAAGGGGGGCGCCGCCCCCCCTCTCCTAGTCCAATTCGGACCAGGGGGAGGAGGCGCGCGGCCCACCTTTGCTGCCCCTCTCTCTTTGCACTAAGGCCCATATGGCCCATTACTTCTCCCGGGGGGGTTCCGGTAACCCTCCGGCTCTCCGGTTTTCTCCGAAATCACCCGGAACACTTCCGGTGTTCGAATATAGCCGTCCAATATATCAATCTTTATGTCTCGGCCATTTCGAGACTCCTCGTCATGTCCGTGATCACATCCGGGACTCCAAACTAACTTCGGTACATCAAAACTCATAATATAACTGTCATCAAAACCTTAAGCGTGCGGACCCTACGGGTTCGAGAATAATGTAGACATGATCGAGACACGTCTCCGGTCAATAACCAATAGCGGAACCTCGATGCTCATATTGGCTCCTACATATTCTACGAAGATCTTTATCGGTCAGACCGCATAACAACATACGTTGTTCCCTTTGTCATCGGTATGTTACTTGCCCGAGATTTGATCGTTGGTATCTCAATACCTAGTTCAATCTCGTTACCGGCAAGTCTCTTTACTCGTTCCGTAATACATCATCTTGCAATTAACAAATTAGTTGCAATGCTTGCAAGGCTTATGTGATGTGCATTACCGAGAGGGCCCAGAGATACCTCTCCGACAATCTGAGTGACAAATCCTAATCTCGAAATACGCCAACCCAACATGTACCTTTGGAGACACCTGTAGAGCACCTTTATAATCACCCATTTATGTTGTGACGTTTGGTAGCACAGAAAGTGTTCCTTCGGCAAACGGGAGTTGCATAATCTCATAGTCATAGGAACATGTATAAGTCATGAAGAAAGCAATAGCAACATACTAAACGATCGGGTGCTAAGCTAATGGAATGGGTCATGTGAATCAGATCATTCACCTAATGATGTGATCCCGTTAATCAAATAACAACTCTTTGTTCATGGTTAGGAAACATAACCATCTTTGATTAACGAGCTAGTCAAGTAGAGGCATACTAGTGACACTCTGTTTGTCTATGTATTCACACATGTATTATGTTTCCGGTTAATACAGTTCTAGCATGAATAATAAACATTTATCATGATATAAGGAAATAAATAATAACTTTATTATTGCCTCTAGGGCATATTTCCTTCAGTCTCCCACTTGCACTAGAGTCAATAATCTAGTTCACATCACCATGTGATTTAACACTAATAGTTCACATCTTTATGTGATTAGTTCACATCTTCATGTGACCAACACCCAAAGGGTTTACTAGATTCAGTAATCTAGTTAAGATCGCTATGCGATTAACACCCAAAGAGTACTAAGGTGTGATCATGTTTTGCTTGTGAGAGAAGTTTAGTCAATGAGTCTGCCACATTCAGATCCGTATGTATTTTGCAAATTTCTATGTCAACAATGCTCTGCACAGAGCTACTCTAGCTAATTGCTCCCACTTTCAATATGTATCCAGATTGAGACTTAGAGTCATCTGGATTAGTGTCAAAACTTGCATCGACGTAACCCTTTACGACGAACCTTTTTGTCACCTCCATAATCGAGAAATATATCCTTATTCCACTAAGGATAATTTTGACCGCTGTCCAGTGATCTACTCCTAGATCACTATTGTACTACCTTGCCAAAATCAGTGTAGGGTATACAATAGATCTGGTACATAGCATGGCATACTTTATAGAACCTATGGTTGAGGCATGGGGAATGACTTTCATTCTCTTTCTATCTTCTGTCGTGGTCGGGTTTTGAGTCTTACTCAATTTCACACTTTGTAACACAGACAAGAACTCTTTCTTTGACTGTTCTATTTTGAACTACTTCAAAATCTTGTCAAGGTATGTACTCATTGAAATAAACTTATCAAGCGTCTTGATCTATCTCTATAGATATTGATGTTCAATATGTCAGCAGCTTCACCGAGGTCTTTCTTTGGAAAATTCCTTTCAAACACTCCTTTATGCTTTGCAGAATAATTCTACATTATTTCCGATCGACAATATGTCATTCACATATACTTATCAGAAATGTTGTAGTGCTCCCACTCACTTTCTTGTAAATACAGGCTTCATCGCAAGTCTGTATAAAACTATATGCTTTGATCAACTTATCAAAGCGTATATTCCAACTCCGAGATGCTTGCACCAGTCCATAGATGGATCGCTGGAGCTTGCATATTTTGTTAGCATCTTTAGGATTGACAAAACCTTCTGGTTGTATCATATACAACTCTTCTTTAATAAATCTATTAAGGAATGTAGTTTTGTTTATCCATTTGCCAGATTTCATAAAATGCGGCAATTGCTAACATGATTCGGACAGACTTAAGCATAGATACGAGTGAGAAACTCTCATCGTAGTCAACACCTTGAACTTGTCGAAAACCTTTTGCGACAATTCTAGCTTTGTAGATAGTAACACTACTATCAGCGTCCGTCTTCCTCTTGAAGATCCATTTATTCTCAATTGCTTGCCGATCATCGGGCAAGTCAACCAAAGTCCATACTTTATTCTCATACATGGATCCCATCTCAGATTTCATGGCCTCAAGCCATTTTGCGGAATCTGGGCTCACCATCGCTTCTTCATAGTTTGTAGGTTCGTCATGGTCAAGTAGCATGACCTTCAGAACAGGATTACCGTACCACTCTGGTGCGGATCTCACTCTGGTTTACCTACGAGATTCGGTAGTAACTTGATCTGAAGTTACATGATCATCATCATTAGCTTCCTCACTAATTGGTGTAGTAGTCACAGGAACAGATTTCTGTGATGAACTACTTTCCAATAAGGGAGAAGGTACAATTACCTTATCAATTTCTACTTTCCTCCCACTCACTTCTTTCGAGAGAACCTCCTTCTCTAGAAAGGATCCATTCTTAGCAACGAATGTCTTGCCTTTGGATCTGTGATAGAAGGTGTACCCAACAGTAACTTTTTGGGTATCCTATGAAGACACACTTTTCCGATTTGGGTTTGAGCTTATCAGGATGAAACTTTTTCACATAAGCATTGCAACCCCAAACTTTAAGAAACAACAACTTTGGTTTCTTGCCAAACCACAGTTCATACGGTGTCGTCTCAACAGATTTAGATGGTGCCCTTTTAACGTGAATGCAGCTGTCTCTAATGCATAACCCCAAAACGATATTGGTAGATCGGTAAGAGACATCATAGATTGCACTATATCCAATAAAGTATGGTTATGACGTCCGGACACACCATTATGCTGTGGTGTTCCATGTGGCATGAGTTTGTGAAACTATTCCACATTGTTTTAATTGAAGACCAAACTCGTAACTCAAATATTTGTCTCCGCGATCAGATCGTAGAAACTTTATTTTCTTGTCACGATGATTTTCCACTTCACTCTGAAATTCTTTGAACTTTTCAAATGTTTCAGACTTATGTTTCATCAAGTAGATATACCCATATCTGCTCAAATCATCTGTGAAGTTCAGAAAATAACAATACTCGCCGTGAGCCTTAACACTCATCGGACCGCATACATCAGTATGTATTATTTCCAATAAGTCAGTTGCTCGCTCCGGAGAACGGAGTCTTAGTCATCTTGCCCATGAGGCATGGTTCGCAAGCATCAAGTGATTCATAATCAAGTGATTCCAAAATCCCATCAGCATGGAGTTTCTTCATGCGCTTTACACCAATATGACCTAAACGGCAGTGCTACAAATAAGTTGCACTATCATTATTAACTTTGCATCTTTTTGGTTTCAATATTATGATTATGTGTATCACTACGATCGAGATCCAACGAACTATTTTCATTGGGTGTGTAACCATATAAGGTTTTATTCATGTAAACAGAACAACAATTTATTCTCTTACTTAAATGAATAACCGTATTACAATAAACATGATCAAATCATATTCATGCTTAACGCAAACACCAAATAACACTTATTCAGGTTCAACACTAATCTCGAAAGTATAGGGAGTGTGCGATGATGATCATATCAATCTTGGAACCACTTCCAACACACATCGTCACTTCACCCTTAACTAGTCTCTGTTTATTCTGCAACTCCCGTTTCGAGTTACTAATCTTAGCAACTGAACTAGTATCAAATATTGAGGGGTTGCTATAAACACTAGTAAAGTACACATCAATAACATGTATATCAAATATACTTATGTTCACTTTGCCATCCTTCTTATCTGCCAATCACTAAGGGTAGTTCCGCTTCTAGTGATCAGTCCCTTTGCAGTAGAAACACTTAGTCTCAGGCTTAGGACCAGACTTGGGCTTCTTCACTTGAGCAGCAACTTGCTTGCTGTTCTTCTTGAAGTTCCGCTTCTTCCCTCTGCCCTTTTCTTGAAACTAGTGGTCTTGTCTACCATCAACACTTGATGTTTTTCTCGATTTCTACCTTCGTCAACTTCCGCATTACGAAGAGCTTGGGAATCGTTTCCGTTATCCCTTGCATATCATAGTTTATCACGAAGTTCTACTAACTTGGTGATGGTGACTAGAGAATTCTGTCAATCACTATCTTATCTGGAAGATTAACTCCCACTTGATTCAAGCGATTGTAGTACTCAGACAATCTGGGCACATGCTCACTAGTTGAGCGATTCTCCTCCATCTTTTAGCTATAGAATTTGTTGGAGACTTCATATCTCTCAACTCGGGTATTTGCTTGAAATATTAACTTCAACTCCTGGAACATCTCATATGCTCCATGACGTTCAAAACGTCTTTGAAGTCCCGATTCTAAGCCATTAAGCATGGTGCACTAAACTATCAAGTAGTCATCATATTGAGCTAGCCAAACGTTCATAACGTCTGCATCTGCTCCTCCAATAGGTCCGTCACCTAGCGGTGCATCAAGGACATAATTCTTCTGTGCAGCAATGAGGATATACCTCAGATCACAGATCCAATCCGCATCATTGCTACTAACATCTTTCAACACAATTTTCTCTAAGAACATATCAAAATAAACACAGGGAAGCAACAACGCGAGCTATTGATCTACAACATAATTTGCAAAATACTACCAGGACTAAGTTCATGATAAATTTAAGTTCAATTAATCATATTACTTAAGAACTCCCACTTAGATAGACATCCCTCTAATCCTCTAAGTGATTACGTGATCCAAATCGACTAAACCATGTCCGATCATCACGTGAGATGGAGTAGATTCATTGGTGAACATCACTATGTTGATCATATCTACTATATGATTCACGCTCGACCTTTCGGTCTCCATGTTCTGAGGCCATATCTGTATATGCTTGGCTCGTCAAGTATAAGCTGAGTATTCCGCGTGTGCAACTGTTTTGCACCCATTGTATTTGAACATAGAGCCTATCACACCCGATCATCACGTGGTGTCTCAGCACGAAGAACTTTCGCAACGGTGCATACTCAGGGAGAACACTTCTTGATAATTAGTGAGAGATCATCTTATAATGCTACCGTCAATCTAAGCAAGATAAGATGCATAAAAGATAAACATCACATGCAATCAATATAAGTGATATGATATGGCCATCATCATCTTGTGCTTGTGATCTCCATCTTCGAAGCACCATCGTGATCACCATCGTCATCGGCGCGACACCTTGATCTCCATCGTAGCATCGTTGTCGTCTCGCCAATCTTATGCTTCCACGACTATCGCTACCGCTTAGTGATAAAGTAAAGCATTACAGCGCGATTGCATTGCATACAATAAAGCGACAACCATATGGCTCCTGCCAGTTGCCGATAACTCGGTTACAAAACATGATCATCTCATACAATAAAATTTTAGCATCATGTCTTGACCATATCACATCACAACATGCCCTGCAAAAACAAGTTAGACATCCTCTACTTTGTTGTTGCAAGTTTTATGTGGCTGCTACGGGCTTAAGCAAGAACCAATCTTACCTACGCATCAAAACCACAACGATAGTTTGTCAACTTGGTGCTGTTTTAACCTTCGCAAGGACTGGGCGTAGCCACACTCGGTTCAACTAAAGTTGGAGAAACTGTCACCCGCAAGCCACCTATGTGCAAAGCACGTCGGGAGAACTGGTCTCGCGTAAGCGTACGCGTAATGTCGGTCCGGGCCGCTTCGCCCAACAATACCGCCGAACCAAAGTATGACATGCTGGTAAGCAGTATGACTTATATCGCCCACAACTCACTTGTGTTCTACTCGTGCATATAACATCAACATATAAAACCTAGGCTCGGATGCCACTGTTGGGGAACGTAGTAATTTCAAAAATTTTCCTACGCACACGCAAGATCATGGTGATGCATAGCAACGAGAGGGGAAGAGTGTGATCTACGTACCCTTGTAGATCGACAACAGAAGCGTTAACTTGGTTGATGTAGTCGTACGTCTCCACGGCCCGACCGATCAAGCACCGAAACTATGGCACCTCCGAGTTCTAGCACACGTTCAGCTCGATGACGATCCCCGGACTCCGATCCAGCAAAGTGTCGGGGAAGAGTTCCGTCAGCACGACGGCGTGGTGACGATCTTGATGTACTACCGTCGCAGGGCTTCGCCTAAGCACCGCTACAATATTATCGAGGACTATGGTGGAAGGGGGGACCGCACACGGCTAAGAATATGATCACGTGGATCAACTTGTGTGTCTAGGGGTGCCCCCTTCCCCCGTATATAAAGGAGCAAGGGGAGGAGGCCGGCCGGCCCTATAGGCGCACCAAGGAGGAGTCCTCCTCCTAGTAGGAGTAGGACTCCTACTAGGAGGGGGAAGGAAGTGGGGAGGGAGAGGGAAAGGGGGGCGCCGCCCCCCCTCTCCAGAGTCCAATTCGGACCAGGGGGGAGGAGGCGCGCGACCCACCTTTGGATGCCCCTCTCTCTTTCCACTAAGGCCCATATGGCCCATTACTTCTCCCGGGGGGGTTCCGGTAACCCTCCGGCTCTCCGGTTTTCTCCGAAATCACCCGGAACACTTTCGGTGTCCGAATATAGCCGTCCAATATATCAATCTTTATGTCTCGACCATTTCGAGACTCCTCGTCATGTCCGTGATCACATCCGGGACTCCGAACTAACTTTGGTACATCAAAACTCATAAACTCATAATATAACTGTCATCGAAACCTTAAGCGTGCGGACCCTACGGGTTCGAGAACAATGTAGACATGACCGAGACCCGTCTCCGGTCAATAACCAATAGCGGAACCTGGATGCTCATATTGGCTCCTACATATTCTACGAAGATCTTTATCGGTCAGACCACATAACAACATACGTTGTTCCCTTTGTCATCGGTATGTTACTTGCCCGAGATTCGATCGTCGGTATCTCAATACCTAGTTCAATCTCGTTACCGGCAAGTCTCTTTACTTGTTCCGTAATACATCATCTCGCAACTAACTCATTAGTTGCAATGCTTGCAAGGCTTATGTGATGTGCATTACCGAGAGGGCCCAGAGATACCTCTCCGACAATCGGAGTGACAAATCCTAATCTCGAAATATGCCAACCCAACATGTACCTTTGGAGACACCTGTAGAGCACCTTTATAATCACCCATTTACATTGTGACGTTTGGTAGCACACAAAGTGTTCCTTCGGCAAACGGGAGTTGCATAATCTCATAGTCATAGGAACATGTATAAGTCATGAAGAAAGCAATAGCAACATACTAAATGATCGGGTGCTAAGCTAATGGAATGGGTCATGTGAATCAGATCATTCACCTAATGATGTGATCCCGTTAATCAAATAACAACTCTTTGTTCATGGTTAGGAAACATAACCATCTTTGATTAACGAGCTAGTCAAGTAGAGGCATACTAGTGACACTCTGTTTGTCTATGTATTCACACATGTATTATGTTTCTGGTTAATACAGTTCTAGCATGAATAATAAACATTTATCATGATATAAGGAAATAAATAATAACTTTATTATTGCCTCTAGGGCATATTTCCTTCAGATTCTACATATATATCATTTTGAGCACAAACATCATACTTGTGGCAGGAAAATATACAACAATGCATTGAAGAGTGTCCAAAGGGCAATGATACTACCAACTACAGAGGTATGTAGGTCATAAAATTACATGCCCATGATCTTATAGAAATTTCCATGCATAGGTAGTTATGGAGCGCTTGCACAATGACACATAGTCACAGTCAACACACACACACATACACACAGTCATAATCAATACACAGTCACAGTCATAAAATGACAGACAATCATAGTCAACAAACACACAGTCACAATCAATACACAGTCACAGTCATAAAATGTCACACAGACATAGTCAACACACACACACACACAATGGAGCGCTTGCACACAAGAAAGAGACAAAGAAACACACACAATCAGTCACACACACAATCAGTCACACACACAAACAGTCAGTCACACACAGTCACACAGACACAATGGAGTGCTTGCACACAAGAAACAGACATAGATAGGATGAAACTAATCAAAGACATGAGAAAAAGTACACTCTTTGTTCAAGCTTCCTATTCAAAACCTTCAACTCTGCATTATTTTAGTTCTTCAATTCCAAACCTCTCTCTGCATTACCCAACTACAAGCCAGGAGGCCACTACTGTTATATAAACAAAGACAAGTGTAAGAGAGCCAGAGAACAAATTAGGAGGTACCTTTTCTTTATCACCAAATTTCAGAGTTTGCACGTACCAAAATTGTATTTCGTGTCACAAGATGAACCTAAAGAACTCACCAGGAAAAATACTCAAATTAACATATCAAGTGAATCATAGAATAATAGTCCAACAAATCCAAAGCAATTCAAGTATATATGTAGGTAAGTAAAGCTCATGTAAATGCAAACCTTTACCTCCCATAAGGTGATATAAATTTGCAAGCTGAAGATCAAAATTCGATTAATTAGTTGGTAAAACAGAAAGCGATAGGAACCCTGAGCTGTCCTTGGCACACTATCAGCATACGATCAGAATTATTGGTCCTAGAAAGAGCAACATACTATCAGCATGAATACAAAATCTTGTGAAGTGAGCAAGGAAAACATGGCTAAATAAGCGTTTTGGGACTACAGACATTAGCATCACAAAATGTAGAAAACATAAATATACCTGCGTTGTAACCCATCAGTGTCCTTAGCAACACAAGGAAGAGCAAATGTGAAATTGGTCTATATCCTACCTGAAATACTTAGAAAAGCATTATTCCAGTGAATGGACAGCAGTAATACAAAAAAGAATATGATATCCACATAAGAGATAACGAAACACAGATATCACAAAAAAATGTATTGTCAAACACCACGGTATACATGATTATTGTGATAGGAAAAAAGAGAACAAAAACAGGGGAAAGGATGCTGTGGTGAGTGAGTGAGATATATAAGATAGGCATGAGATGCATTGGATGCCAAATCGGCCACACAAAGGAGTGGAAGCCAAGCCTCAAGAGTCAAACTTTTTTGCTCAGCCTATCATCATCTATCAGCAGGAGAGAAGCCTGACCAGCGCACATCTCTGGATCCCTGCCTGCTCGAAACAGCCTAAATGGTTTGCATCCCTGAACACATCCCCATATATGGGGAGACGCCATTGGAACACAAGCAAAGCATGAATAAGAAACATATTGGACAGACCATATAGGCAGTAACACAATCAGAATCACCCCATCCAAGCAGTCAAACACAGTCACACACAGATAATGGAGCACTTGCACACATGAAACAGATGAAGAAACACACATAGATAGGCGCACATCACACACAGTCAGACACACACAATGGATCGCTTGCACACAAGAAACACACAAAGAGACAGACATAGATAAGGGTACAAACAGAAAGCTAATGCATGCAAGACCGAAGTAAACTCAGAAAGCTATAAAGAAGTTCCAGAAACAGAATGAGTAAACTGATTTCTGTAGAGGGGTGAGGGTAATTCAGATCTTCATTCCTGAAAACAGGAAGCTAGTTAGATCATCATCATTACGCACAAGTTTGTAGGCATAGAAACGCATGCTTATTCTTGTCACAAAGTCTAGGCACAGAAAAGCATTATCTCAGTGACTGGACAACAGTAATTGATATCATATCTCATGCATAATTGAGTTAGTGAACCTCAAAAGGGAACAAAGAACAGTAGAAATGTATTATCAGACACCACGGTAAATGATTATGATAAGAAAAATTGACAGTGTGAATGTTCATACACACACAAAAGAAATACCACTTGCAAACAAAACCTACTTGCGTTGAACATAAATTAAACTAAAAAATTAGCAGATTTACACTATATTAGGTCACAACTAGGTTATAAACAAACATAGCATAAAATCTATATGCAATCCAAATCCTAATCACGCCCAGGCTTCCCAAGTGCATGGCTTACACAGCAAGAAATACAAAAGTCGGCATTCTAACCTGTGAGTACAAAAGCTGTTCCAAGTTGATGCCATATATTAAAATTTAACATGATAAACAAAAGGGACATGACAAAAGTGAGCAACATTGATAAAAAACATGTGATAAACGTGCTTCCACAGATAAATAAACTCTGGAGCTATGCTCACAGCAGAATCATATGCCCAGGTGTGCAATGACAAAATTCTAGAGTTATGCTATGCAATCTAGAACAAAGTCTAAGGTACCTCCTCTAGTACTCCTATATGAAAATGTAAATAGCAACACAAGGAAGAAAAAGCAGGAAACCTTGTCAAATAGTAGCAGCAGCAAGTGTTCAATTAGTCAATCAGCAAGCCACATGATTTGCGCTCTTCTAAATTTTCTACTCTGCCTGCTCGAAATGGCACCCACGGCCTACATGGTTTGCACCCCTGAACACACATCAGCATATATGGGAACATAAACAGAGCATGATAGGAAGTAACCAACCAATTTAATTGAAAAGAACAGAATAACACCCATCAGAACAAAATCACCCTGCATCTAGCCTGACGAAAGTGGGACAAGCTAGCTGGTACAATCAGAATCGACATAGGAACCAGAGCATCTAGGCTAACACGAACAAGCTAGCCGTTTGAGATCAGAAAACAACCGACGAACAACATAGGAGCCTAGGAACCGATCTGAACTAGCATGCCAAACTGACAGTCGCTCTCCGTCTCTCCATCTCCGGCCGCAATCCAATTTCAAAACGAAGAACCCGACCGTTCCTGTAATGATCGCACTGACACGAACGGGAAGAAACGCAGGATCCAAAGCGTCTCTCAGACAACAGAAGCGCACGCAGAAATTTCTGAATCGCAAACCAGACGGAGACCCTCGACGAGGCGGACCAAGAACGTGCGGGCGCGTCAGGGTGACGGCGAGGACGAGCAAAAACGGGCGACGGCGAGGACGAGCAGAATTGAATTCGAAGCGAGCGGCTCTAAACTGATGACGGCGGGGACACACAAAATCAACTCAGGAGCGGTTCTAAACTGACGCGAACTGAGAACGAGCAAACTCAAATCAGGCGCAGTCCGAATGGACGACGGCAAGAACGAGCAAAACCAAACCGGCGACGGCGAGCAAAATCAAATCCGGGCGCGACTCTGAACGGACAAATCGACCGGGGACGAGCAAAATCGATTCTGGACGCGATTCTAGACGGGCAAATCGACCGAGGAGGACAAGCAAGATGAGGGCAGATGCGCGGCGCGGACGAAGGTCGGAGGAGCAGCGGATCGGTCGGAGCGTGGCGGAGAGGTCGGAGGAGAGAAGCACCGCCCGGACGAAGAGAAGGAGGAGGAGCGAACCAGCCAGAGTGCGGCGAGGAGGCGAGAGGCGCGGTGCGGCGCGGAGGAAGAGAGGAGGAGGAGCGGAGCGGGCCGGCCAAAGCACTACAAAAAAATACACTTCCGTGATGATACGTGTTTGTCACAGTAGGTCGCTTTTTTTGTCATGCATGTACATCCATGACAAATTTATGACAGAATCAAGATAGTCATACCTGTGCTGTCGTAGAAGTGTTCCATGAAATTACCAAAATTATCATCACGGAAGTGTCCACTTCCATGACGATAAATCGCGCGTCACAGAAGTGCTTTCGTCAAGGGTGACCGACACGTGGCATCCACCGTAACGGAACGCCGTTAAGCTATCGGGTCGGGTTTTGGATCCGATAACCCATTAACAGCCCTGACCAATGGGGATTTTCCACGTGTAAAATCATCATTGGCTAGAGGAAACACGTGTCGGCTCATCGTCGGGACATATGTCATCCACTCACTGGACAGAAGGCGCCTATGATACGTTGACACGTGGCACGACCCAACAAGTTTAAATGGGCCGGACCAACTAAAGGCCCACAAGATTTTGCGGACCATAATGGGCCGGCCCAGCTAAAGCCCACGAGATTTTGCGGACCATAATGGGCTGGCCCAGCTAAAGGCCCACAAGATTTCGCGGGCCATAATGGGCCGGCCTAGGTAAAGGCCCACAAGATTTTTGTGTGCCATAATAGGCCGGCCCAGGTAAAGGCCCACAAAATTCTTGCGGATCATAATGGGCCGGCCCAGCTAAAGGCCTACGAGATTTCACCGACATTAATGGGCCGGCCCACCTGTAGGCCCACAAGATTTTGAGGACCCTAGTAGGCCGGCCCATTAACTGGCTGCCATGTTTTGGGCCAAATCCTGGCCCATATTTGATACGGTCTATTAATGGCCTGCCACGCTCCGGGCCTAATAGTGGCCCATATGAGTTCCGACCCGTTAAAAGCCTACCACGTTCTGGGCCAAATTACAGCCGAGATCAGGTCCGTCCCTTTAAGAGGTTTTGGGCCTAATTATGGCCCATATCAGATTCGGCTCGTCAACTGGACACTATGCTTTTGGGCCCACTTGCTAAAGGCCCACTTAGTAATTCGGCCTGATATTAGTTTTGGCCTGTTAAGGGCCGTTTAACATTTTGGCCCTATATTAATTTCAGCCTGTTAAAAGCCCGTCATATAGTTGGGCCTAAATACGGCCCGATTTGCATCCGGCCTGCTCGCAGCCGATATCTGATTGGGCCAAACAAGGACCGAGACAATTTTTCGGCCTATTAAAAGCCCGTGATTTGATTCGCACAATCATGGGCCGGGGTTCATTTCGGGCTACTGCCGGCCCGTGAGCTGATCGGCTGTAAGTGCATCTAGTGCCACCCCTAGTTGGTTTTGGAGTATTGACGACAAACCTAGTTGAGGGACTAATGTGTTTGTGAGAATTGCAGGAAAACACAGGTAGAAGTCCCTCATTGATTTGGTTTTACTACCAGAGATGACCCCTAAAAATGTATGAAGACATTGAAGACAAAGGTGATATATGAAGATATTCACATTGAAGACTATGACAAAAGAAGACACGTTATGAAGCTTATGGAGCTCGAAGACATAGATCTTTCGTAGTTCTTTTTCTTTTGTGTTGAGTCATAGGAACCACCATACTGTTAAGTGGGGTCCAGGAGAACCATTCAGAATGACTGAAGTGATGCCTAAATCAAAAACCTATGTCTTCGAGCGAAGACAATGAGAGCGAGTCTTGTCCAGAGCCGGACAAGTCAGCTTTGCTTGTAGCCCAAGTAAAGTTGCCATGAGAGTTCAAAATCTGACCGTTGAGACACGTGTCAGTTCCTTAGTGACCCAGGGTCATTTCGGACAAATCAGGTCGGGTTGCCAAGTGGCTATAAATAGCCCACCCCCACAACCATAAATGGTTGGCTGCTTAGATTTTAGTGCACGACTTTTGTCGTTTGAGAGCAACCCACCTCGAAGCCTTTGAGAGAAAATTCCTAGTGAGGAGAAAAGCCCTAACCACCCAGAGCCAGAGTAAATTGGGCATCACTTAAGTCTTCTTGTCTGTGTGATCTGAAGACTTATTACACTTGAGGACTGTGAATCCTCCAGACGGTTAGGCGTCGCGTTCAGAGCATCCAAGAGACATTGTGGATTGCCAGTGAACGAAGTTTGTGAAGGTTTGGGAGTCTACCTTGAAGACTTACCAGAGTGATTGGGCGAGGACTAAGTGACCTTAGCTCAAGGAGAATACGGTGAGGACTTGGTGTCCTGAACTGTGTGTTCAGGACTGGGTGTCCGGGACTGTGTGTCCTAAGGTTTAAATACCTAGCCGCTCCAACCAGACATACAGTTGTCACAGCAACTGGAACTGGTCCAACATATCATTGTCTTCAACGATTCACTGGTTTCATCTGCACTTCCTTTTCTTACTGTTACTCATTGTGAAGCCATTGCATGCTTGCTTTATCTTTTGTCTTCACAACGTGAATGTATGATCTGTTTGGCTTCATAACTTCTTCCTACCTGATCCTTATTACACTGAAGCTGTTTGTCATTGTGCTTTCACTCTATTGAATACATGACCATGGCTGGCCTAGTGTAATCTAACTTCCGCTGCATAGTAATAGGCATAATCTTCGCTGTTTGTCTTCATAACTCTCACGTTTTGAAGACTTTCATAAAAATCGCCTATTCACCACCCCTCTAGTCGATATAACACACTTTCAATTGGTATCAGAGCAAGGTGCTCCCTTGTTCTGTGTGATTCGGTTTGACCACCTGGAGTTTTAGCTATGTCGACTGCAGGGATAATCAAAGTCTCCGCTGCGTGCCCCGTCTTCGATGGAACTGAATATCCCTACTGGAAGAATAAGATGCGCATGCATCTTGAAGCCATTGACGTCGACCTATGGTATGTCGTCGAGAACGGCGTTCCCAAGGCTGGAGAAGGTGTCACTGCTGCTGATGTCAAGAAGTTCACTCAACTGGACTCTACTGCCAAAAATATCATCTATGGTCATCTGACAAAAGGACAGTATGGCCGTGTGAGTGCCTTGAAGACATCCAAGCTAGTCTGGGACTGGCTCTCCAAGGTCAATGAAGGCGTCTCAACCCAGAGAGATCAAAGAATCAGTGTCCTTCGCAACCTCTTCAACCGCTTCAAGCGAAATGACAATGAGAATGTCCAGCACACATTTGACCGACTCACTGACATCACAAATGAGCTTCAAGCCCTCGGCGCCACTGAGATCACCAAACATGAAATCGTCAAGACGCTGCTGAGATCACTTGATAGTTCGTTTGGCATCCTAGCCCTGATGATTCAAGAACGTCCTGATTTCAAGACACTCGATCCGTCTGACATACTTGAGAGGCTCAACACACATGAGTTTCAGCTTTCTGAGAAAAGAGATATCTACGGTCCAAACTATGGGCGAACTTGTGCCTTGAAGGCAAAAGCTGTTTCCTCATCTGAAGAAGAATCTGACTGCAGTTCTGATGATCCTGAAGACATTGGAAGAGAACTTGCAATGCTAGTGAAGAAGTTCCAAAAATTCACCAAGAAGAAAGGCTTCAGAAAATCTTCACGATCAAGCTCAAGGAATGATGAAGCTTCTGCTCATGACTACAAGAAGAAAACATGTCACAAGTGCAAGAAAACTGGACACTTCACTCTGAGTGTCCACAGTGGGACAATGAGAACAGAAGGAAGAAGAAGAGCAAGGAATATGATTCTGATGACAAGAAGTAGAAGAAATACTCAAAGTCTTCTTCCAAGTCTTCCTCAAAGTCTTCATCACACAAGAAGAGCTCATTTGGCAAGGCACGTGCGTTTGTTGGCAAGGAGATGGATTCAGAGGAGGAGTCCGCATCTGAGGAGGCAGAGGTGGAGTCTGAGGAGGAGTCTGATTCTGGCATTGCGAGTCTGGCTATAGCATACGTCGCCAAGTCCATCTTCAACACTGAAGACAATGACTGCATCACCGACACCGACGCAAATGACAAGAACGACTCCACTCCTACCTACTGCTTCATGGCACGCGGTGCCAAGGTAAACACACGCACTACTTGCTATCTAACATCTAGTGACGATGACTCTGACTGTGATTCAAAACCCAGCTACAAAACACTTGCTAAAATTGCAACTGAACAACAGAAAGCTATGGAACATATTCAAAAACTGTTAGACAGAAGCGATGATCTGTTGGGTGCTGAAATGACTCGATCTGAATCCTTAATTGAAGACATAAAAAACCTTCACGTTAAGTATCAGGAACTTGAAGATCGTCTTGATACTCTCTCAACAACTCATGAAAAGCTTTCCTATGATTATCTTCAAAGGAAGCAAGAACTTGAGAAATTGAGAGCGGCTCATGAAGATCTTCAAAAGGAAAACGAGTCACTTCGCACCGAACAGATCAGTCCCGCTCAGGAAGGATTTGAACCACCATGTCTTAAATGCATTGAGCGTGATAATGCTACTTCTGTTGCTGAATGTTCCACTGCTACTGCTGTTCCAATATCTTCAACTGTTGATGTGGTAACTAACCCCTCTGCTGAGGATACCACTGCTATTGCTGATGAGAATGCTAGGTTGAAGACATTGCTTGAAACAGGGATGTACAAAAGTCTTAAAGGACATCAGACATTATGTGATGTCCTCAAGAAGCAGATTCTGAACCAAAACCCTAGGAAAGAGGGTGTTGGGTTCGTGAGGAAAATAAATGCAGATGGCTCTTACTGGAAACCCGAGCAGTACCCCAAAACCACATGGGTTGCTGCAAAGGAACTTTCAGCAGATCCATCCAATTTATCTGGCTTCACTTGTGCTAACCCCATTATCATTGATGAATCCTTTGATGCAAACTATAAACTGTTTAAGAATCAGAATGGTGAAGTGTTTGCCAGGTACATTGGTACTAACTGCAGGAATGGACCACCTATGAAGAAGATCTGGGTTCCGAAAAAGTGTTTGGAAAATCTTCCTGTGAATGTCTTCATGACACCTCACTTGAAGAAGACAAACCTCAGACCAAAGGCTTCATATGGTCCAAAGGCTTCATACAAACAGAGGACTCACCTGAGTCACACTAACGCAAATGTTTTGCAGGGAAACCATACTCAGGCATATGAATATGAGAGCGGTTCTTCGAATCGTCATGTTCATATGACCAAAAATTATTCTGCTTATTCCTATGAGTATTATTGTCCACCTGCTAGACTGTTTGCTAAGGCTTCAAAGCCAAAATTCTCAGATGCTGCACTTAGACTTATTGCTTCTAAGCCACCCTTGAAGATGTGGGTGGTTAAGAAAGCTTAACTCTCTTTTGCAGGGAAAGGTCTCCAGCAGAAAAACAAAATCTTCTGACGCTATTGCTGGGGACCTTAAAAATCTTGTGGGGCGCAAGATAAAATGCCCAAATGGCATCGTTATGTACCTCGTTCCTGAATCGCATGCTACTTTCCCTATTAGTTCTAATCTGGATCTAAGTTTTCATAACCCACTGGTTCGTCAAATGTTTATGCTTCACAATTCTCTTCGTGAAGCCTATCCCCCTAACTGCACTGTAGGGTACGACACCAGCGACTTCAAAGTCTTCAGAATGGATTATTGACAGTGGGTGTACAAATCACATGACTGGCAAAAGAAACCTTCTTATGGACTCAACATTACGTCCATCCGACAAGAGGCACATCACATTTGCTGACACTGGTAAAAGTAAGGTATTGGGTCTAGGTAGAGTTGCAATCTCAAAGGATCAACACATGGATAAAGTCATGCTTGTTGAATCCCTTGGCTTCAACTTAATGTCTGTCTCAATGCTTTGCGATTTGAATATGATCGTAATGTTTGGAAAATATCGTTGCCTGGTACTAATGGAATCTGACAAGTCTCTAGTGTTTGAAGGGTATCGGAAAGGTGATTTGTACGTGGTAGATTTCTCAGCAGGGCCACAACTTGCAGTATGTCTTCTTGCAAAAGCTTCAGAATGCTGGCTTTGGCATCGGAGGCTTGGGCATGCTGGCATGAGGAACCTCCACACACTTGCGAAGAAGAAGCATGTCATAGGCATCGAGGGCGTCAAGTTCAAGAAAGATCACTTATGCGGTGCCTGTGAAGCAGGAAAGATGACAAGGGCAAAACATCCTTCGAAGACAATCATGACTACAACACAACCCTTCGAACTGCTCCACATGGATCTTTTCGGTCCCACTCACTACTCAACCTTTGCTACTACTGCTTGCCTCTATGGCTTCGTCATTGTTGATGATTACTCTAGATATACTTGGGTGCACATAATCCTTTACAAGACTGAAGTGCAGGATGTCTTCAGACGCTTCGCCAATCGAGTAATGAACAATTTTGGCGCCAAGATAAAGCACATCAGAAGTGACAATGGCACTGAATTCAAGAACACTGGCCTTGATACATATCTTGATACCTTGGGCATCACACATGAATTCTCAGCTCCGTACACGCCACAGCAGAATGGCGTCGTCAAACGCAAGAATAGAACACTCATTGAGATGGCCAGAACAATGCTAGATGAATACAAGACTCCAAGAAAATTCTGGACTGAAGCCATTGACACTGCATGCCATACAATCAATCGTGTTTATCTTCACAAGCTTCTGAACAAGACATCTTATGAACTCCTAGCTGGCAAGAAGCCAAATGTCAGTTACTTCAGAGTATTTGGCGCAAGGTGCTGGATCAAGGACCCACACCACACCTCAAAGTTTGCACCAAAAGCACATGAGGGCTTTATGCTTGGATATGGAAAGGATTCACACTCCTACAGAGTCTTCAATCTCTTCCATTACAAAGTGGTTGAAACAGTGGATGTGCGGTTTGATGAGACAAATGGTTCACAAAGAGAGCAACTGCCAAATGTGCTAGATGAAGTTCCAGCTAGTGAATCAATCAAGCTTATGGGAACTAGAGAGATTATACCTTCTGAAGCTCATCCTGAAGAAGAACTTATCATCTCAGCACCTGATCAACATGAAGACAATGCTCAGCCTGAAGACATTCCTCCCAACAACAACGCAGATCATCAAGAGCAAAGTCTTTGCCCTGTACATCCTCGTGTTGCCAGTGCAGATTGACAGAATAATTGACAGCATCAATGCACCTGGTTCACTCACTCGTTCAAGGGCAACTCAGCTAGCAAATTTCTGTGGGCACTTCGCATTCGTATCAATATCAGAACCCAAGAAAGTTGAAGAAGCCTTCATGGAACCTGAATGGATTCAAGCTATGCAAGAAGAGCTTCATCAGTTTGAGCTGAATAATGTATGGGAACCGGTTAAGCGTCCTGATCCACGGAAGCACAACATTATAGGCACTAAATGGATATACCGCAACAAACAAGATGAGCATGGTCAAGTTGTCAGAAACAAAGCTCGTCTCGTTGCTCAAGGATATACTCAAGTGGAGGGCATTGACTTCGATGAAACATTTGCTCCTCTGGCTAGGCTTGAAGCCATACGCATACTGCTGGCCTATGCAAATCATCATAACATACTTCTATATCAAATGGATGTGAAAAGTGCCTTTCTCAATGGAAAGATTGAAGAAGAAGTGTACGTTGCACAACCGCCTGGCTTTGAAAATCCAAAACATCCTGACATGGTATACAAGCTCAACAAGGCACTGTATGGCCTCAAACAAGCTCCCAGGGCCTGGTATGACACACTCAAATACTTCCTGAAGAGCAAAGGCTTCATACCTAGTTCCCTGGATCCCACTCTTTTCACGAAGACATATGATGGTGAACTATTTGTGTGCCAAATATATGTGGATGACATTATCTTCGGCTGCACCAATCAGAAGTACAGTGAAGAGTTTGGATATATGATGCAAGAGCAATATCAGATGTCCATGATGGGGGAGCTGAAGTTCTTCCTTGGCCTTCAAATACGACAACAACACAATGGCATCTTCATATCTCAAGAGAAGTATCTCAAAGATTGCCTGAAGAAGTTCGGTATGCAAGACTGCAAAGGCTTCACAACACCAATGCCAGCCAAACATCATCTAGGTCCTGACGACAATGGTAAAGAGTTCGATCAAAAGGTATACCGCTCCATGATTGGTTCTTTGCTTTATTTATGTGCATCTAGGCCAGATATTATGCTTAGTGTTTGCATGTGTGCTCGATTTCAAGCGGCACCAAAGGAGTCGCATCACTTAGCTGTGAAGCGAATTCTTCGATATTTGGCTCACACCCCAACTCTAGGATTATGGTATCCAAAGGGCTCAGAGTTTGATTTGGTTGGATTTTCGGATGCTGATTATGCTGGTGACAAGGTTGATCGCAAGTCTACATCAGGCACATGTCACTTTCTAGGACGATCACTTGTATGTTGGTCTTCAAAGAAGCAAAACTGTGTATCTCTCTCCACTGCTGAATTTGAATACATTGCTGCTGGATCTTGCTGCGCTCAGCTTCTGTGGATGAAGCAAACACTCAAGGACTATGGCATTCATCTGAAGCAAGTGCCACTTTACTGCGACAACGAAAGCGCCATCAAGATTGCCAACAACCCAGTTCAGCACTCGAAGACAAAGCACATTGAAATTCGTCATCACTTTCTCAGAGATCATGTTGTGAAGGAAGACATTGATATCATACACGTCAACACTGAAGAGCAATTGGCGGATATCTTCACCAAGCCCTTGGATGAGAAGAGATTTTGCAAGTTACGGTGTGAGCTAAATATCTTGGAATCCTCAAATGTCCTGTGATCAGGCACACATCCTAACACTTATGCATATTGATGACTTAGATGTGCAACACACAAAGTAAAGTATATCTTCAATCAATGAAGACATAAATTCTAAGTGTGAATACATTAATGTGGAATTTGACTTCGGAGCGCCACGATAATTGTGTGCCGTGTCTAGGTCTAATACTTCCTATACGGTGGGTAACGCCACCACGAAACGTTCCATTTTGAAGTATTTCACTCATGGCGTCACCTTGCAATATCTTCACATCTGGTTTGGCTTCGAACTCAACATGTCTTCATGATTATCTTCACTACGTTGATTATATAGATATATACATACTAGTGTTCTGTCCTCTACAACATTCACTTATAGCTATGTCTTCTTGGTTGAATCTTTTGAACTAAGTGAATGTGATCGGACCCTAATCTCTCTATGCTTTCTATCTCAAATTCTATCTCTCCAAGTCATATGCATTCTATTGAAACTGTCGAATGTCTTCACTGTGTCCTTGTCAGCTGAAGATATAGAGACAACCATAAAGTCCGTTTTTAATGCTCATTCCTCCACATAAAATCCGGAGAAGCAGGAACGACCGCCCAACAATTTAGGCGTGCATGGGACGTGGAACAAACCCCAAACTTCCGCTAACTGGCCACGCATTCCTCAGATGCGAACCGCCAGAGGCACCTGTGTAATAGCAAAGTGCCGCCCCTGAGCCTATAAATTCACACTTACCGCGGTCATTATCTCCTTCTTCCACCCTCGCACGAACCCTAGCGCCACCGCTAGCACTCGACGACGCCGGAGACGAAGCGCTTCGCTGCCGCAACCTCTCCAACGCCGTCCTCACGTCGACCGCGGACATCGTCCTCTCCGCCGTCGCCGTAGGTGTTTTCCGTCGCCAAGTTAGGGAACGGAGGACTGAACTGCTCGGCATCAACTCCCTTCCGTCTAGCAGTTCCAAGTGTGGTAAATAAAACCTCTTTTTACAGCCCCTTTTGATCTCATGGTTCTGTCACTTTCTACCAAAAAAAGTTTATCTTCACACAAGTTAGATCTCTCAATCTGCATCTCATAACATGCCTAGTATATTCACTTATGCTTCATAAAGTAGTTAGATTCCTCACTTGTACTGATCTGTGGATTCGTACAAATCTGGAACCAACTTCTTATCTATGAGTGAATGTCTTCGCACGATGAGGTCAATGTCTTCTAAACTGATTAATCTTCAAAACCTTCTGAGAATGCATATGACCTCTTCCCCTTCCCTCGCACCTTAATGCTGTCACAGGTACATGTCCATGGGAGAATCCTTCGGTTCTCATAGTCTGCATTCATTTGCAGAATTCCTACAGCATCACATAAACTCTCCTGAAGCCAGTTCCTGTTGGTCCAGAAAAAGAAAGCCTTTGAAGCCTTTGAAAGTTTTGAAGCCTTTCAAGTTAAAGTTTATGGCTTCAGAAGCAGCAGCAAGGAAGGGGGGCAGACAGAGACGTGAGGGAACTTCCAAAGATCTGCCTGAAGACTTGGCAGAAATGTACAAAACAGATCCGGAAGAGAGCTATGGGCAGCGCAAGACCCGAATCCAATGGATTCGACGCTATTGGGCAGAACAGTGGTTCAAATACCGCTTCGTCACTCAGGAGTATGCTGAGAAATGTGCCATCAAGAAGCCATGGGGGACATCTTATACAAGAATCTCGTACCCAGGACCAGAGATGAAGCCATTGCTCAAGGCTTCTACCCATGCATGGTCCGAGGACCACAGCCTGATGATGCACACCCGTCGTCACTTCTCTGGTGTCGTGACGACAATCTATTCAAGCGCAACTACCAGTTTGCCCAACAGTCAGCAAAGCAGGACAAGAAGAAATATGGGTTAGACTTCAACCCTGGCCCCTCCGCACCAAGGGCAGATGGCACACGCTACGCAGAACCAAATATCATCGGTCCGTTTGCCAACCTTGAGGGCCTCATCACCCACATCTTAGTCCAAAGGGCTGCCGTGAATGACCCTTAAGCTGACTCAGAGTCTGATGAAGCTCCTGCTGTGCTGAAGCCAAAGCAGACAAAGAAACTAAAAGCTTCAAAGCCGGCCCCTGCCTCAAAAATCTCAAGGGCGAAGCCATTGAAAACTGCACCTCCTGAAGTCAGTGTGCAGTCTGAAGACGTATCCCGCGTCTCCAAGCCCAGAAGGAAAAGGAGCCCCAGCAACAAACAGGCAAAGAGCTCACTGCTGCTGCCATTCTGCGCAGCGAAGCCATTGATCTATCAAGCGATGAAGATCTTGGAGATGACGCTCTAGAGCAGCTTATCAAAAGCAAGGAAGAAGCTGAAATCTTCAACAATTTGCCTCTCTTTGATGTCGCCATCATCCACAACTTCATCGATGAATGATTTGCCTCACCAGACATCAGCTTCGAAGATCTGCAGCTGCCCGTTGGCCTCAGCGTCGCCTTCCAAGGCGCAATTGCTTCAGAACTGGCCATTGCTCAGCGCATTGTTGAGCTGAAGCAGAAAATTGATCATGAAAAGGCTCAGTTCAAGAAGCACATGGCCAGGCTCAGCGTGCAGGAAGTGAAGAGCTTCAAAACCATGTTGCATGAGCTCAAGGAAAATTTTCTGAAGAAGCGTGCTGAAGCTCAGGGCTCGCGTGAGCGGATGAAGTCTCTGGCAGAACGATGTGTGCAGGCCTACAATGAGGCCGAGAAGCGCAAGGCACTTGGGCGTCCTGGCATCGACCCCAAGATGGCCGCAAAGAAGAAGAAGCAGCCTGCTGTGAATGAACCAGAGGCACCAAGGAAAGAAGCTGTTCCGATTGTCTTCCCCACCGCCACGACTGGCTCGAAGCCAAAGAGCCGGTCAACTGCTTCTGAGCTCAAGAAGACACGGAATGCAAAGGCTGAAGCTAGAAAGAGGAAACACTCTGCAGCCTCTCCTTCTGACCCAACCAAGAAGAAGCGCAAGATCAAGAAAGCTCGGGCTGCTCCCACAGAGCCCTTGATGGTTGAACCCCTCTCTGTCATTCACCCCAATGCAGAAAGACGACTGACAGTTCATGAGCCTGCTCCCACAAAGGCTCCTGAAGCTGAAGATATTCCAGCAGCCGACCCCATAGCTGCTGAAGACATTGGTCACCAAGACAATGTACAAGATGATGCAGCCCTTCCTCAGCTTGAAACAAGCGAACTCATCAGTATTGGTCATCCTCTGACGCCAATGGCACAAGATGAGTCATGGGCGGATCGCCCTCAGGAGGAAGAAGACTTTGAGGCCCAGCCCACTCCGACCCCACAAGCGTCGTCTGCGTTCCGTAGGATTCGCAAAGGTCCACGGCCTCAAGTCCATACTGAAGAAATTCCGGCTGCATCAGCCGAAGACAATGAAGAAGCACCACCAGAACCCACTCCCCCGCTCCATCAAGATGCAGTTCTCCAGGAGAACGTGCCTGAGTTTGCTCCTCCAACTACACAAGCGGAGGAAGAAAATGTTGCGGCTGCCACCACAAACACTCAAGCCAATGTGGAGCCCGCCCCACCAAATGCTTCAGCGGACAGCGAAGCTACTGAGCCGGACACTTCTGTTCCTAAGTCTGCTGCAGGTCCACAGTTTGATTATCATATTGAGCACATGCCTCATGTCCAGAAGCCAGTCCCAAGGCTTCCAAGGTTCCCTGCATCAGCACCTGGCTCCTTTGATATTAACAGCTTCAAGGCAGACAATACATTTTTCAACAGCTCCAAGAACCCCTATTCAAGGGAAAGGATTGTATCAGACAGGTTCTAGAGCTATTCTCAGCGCAGCTATTATTCATGCATCTTATACAACCAAGATCGCATCTTTCCGCACAAGTGCCTTGAGGTTGAAGCCATTGCTGGTCTGCCCTGCTTAGAGGAAGCCATGGATTGCTTCAAGCAAATGGGTCTGCTACCGTTTGTGACTGATGAAGAGCACTGGAATGAAGAGCTTCTGCTTCAGTTCTATGCCAATCTCCATATAAAAGGATACAATAGAGATCCGAAGACTTGGGTCCTGGAGTGGATGACCGGCAATGTCCATCATGAAGCCAATGCATTTGATATCATTGAGTTCACCAGCCTGCCCACTCCTAGCGAATTCTTCGAGGAAGGCTGTCAACTACATTCTGAAGCTATTGAGAGCATATTCCAGAGGCCTGAACCAAATATGAGTCAGATGCTCCCAATGATGAAGCCATTGCCTCAGGATGCACCCTATCCAACTGAGTTCTTCATTGAAGACTTTGAGTATCTGCCCAGGACCATATATCACATCATCCAGCGGACTCTCTGGCCCATTAAGGAACACTCACCACATGCCAAGATTGAGGGTGCAATGAAGACTCTCATATTCTATATCCTGCATGGCAAATGCTTCAACGCACAGGATCTCTTCATACGCCAACTTGCAGCGTCAGGCTCAGAATTATTTGGTTTGAAGTTCTATGCTCCTTGGGTGATGAGGCTGATCAAACTGCACTCTGCGATCTCGTATCAGCCCTTTGCCCGAAACCATCGGATCTTCTTGCCAGATGTGGATACCTCTGCTGAAGCCATATATCCCGAACCTGACAAGCAACCGATAAGTCTTCAGAATGCAGAACACCAGAGCTTCATGCAGAATGTTGAAGGTGTTGAAGCCATATCCAGGGTATACCCGTTGGCTGGCACTACACGTGCACCAGCATCTACTGAAGCCACAGACAGCACAAATGCTCCAAGACCCAAGAAGCGTGCTCGTGTCCTCACTGACCGAGAGCTTCTTGTGGCCATTCACCAAAAGCAAGATAGGCATCACGACTAGCTAAAGCATCAGATGAAGAGCCTCTTGGTGGATGTCAATCGCCTTCGAAACCTAGCCACCAAGAATGCTTTCGTTACACATGAAACGTGCCGTCGTACATGGAAAGGGCTCTCAATGATATGCACTGAAGCTGAACTTGAAGAGGATGGCTTCACAGAGCGCTTCAAGTTTGACACCACACCTCCTAGAAGGGCTGTGATGCGCAACACACCATCACTTGAAGACTCTGAGTTTTCTTCATCTGCTGCCACAGTTACTGCAAGGGTCATTGATGAAGACGACGATGCTACATCACCACCACCTGCTTCAGCACCTCCAAGCTCCTCTGCACCGCCAAACACCTCCAACGACCCTGCTGCTCCTGGAAACGAGTAGATACTCTATGTCTTCGGACCTTTTTAGTCCTTGCTGACAAAAGGGGGAGAAGCATATGAGTTGATAGTCTTCAAGCGGGTCCATATGGGCGGGTGCTATATTTTTTACTACATTTTGCTTCGTGCTTACAACTCTCGTTTTTGCTACATTCGATTCTTTGAGTTGTAACACTAAGTCTCGATGGTCGTCTGCTACTCGTTTGCCACTCTGTTTGCGCAGATAAATTCCGCATGTGCGACGCTAAATTCCGCACTTATCTCATTCTGCAGACGTCCATTTTCCATTATGCATGTCATTATCTTCATATACTTTCACATGCATAGTGGATTGTCATCATAAGCTGAAGTGGATCTCCACAAGTACAACCTGCCATGTGCATTTGCATTCCAAAAGCAAATTAACTTATATGCACATCTTCAGGGGGAGCCCTTGCAACTTATGAAGACAATTCCCTATCCTTTACAAACTTCACACATTATATTCCTTGTTGAAAACTTCAACTAGTTTGTCATCAATCACCAAAAAGGGGGAGATTGTAAGTGCATCTAGTGCCACCCCTAGTTGGTTTTGGAGTATTGACGACAAACCTAGTTGAGGGACTAATGTGTTTGTGAGAATTGCAGGAAAACACAGGTAGAAGTCCCTCATTGATTCGATTTTACTACCAGAGATGGCCCCTAAAAATGTATGAAGACATTGAATACAAAGGTGATATATGAAGATATTCACATTGATGACTATGACAAAAGAAGACACGTTATGAAGCTTATGGAGCTCGAAGACTTAGATCTTTCGTAGTTCTTTTTCTTTTGTGTTGAGTCATAGGAACCACCGTACTGTTAAGTGGGGTCCAGGAGAACCAGTCAGAATGACTGAAGTGATGCCTAAATCAAAAACCTATGTCTTCGAGCGAAGACAATGAGAGCGAGTCTTGTCCAGAGCCGGACAAGTCAGCTTTGCTTGTAGCCCAAGTAAAGTTGCCATGAGAGTTCGAAATCTGACCGTTGAGACACGCGTCAGTTCCTTAGTGACCGAGGGTCATTTCGGACAAATCAGGTCGGGTTGCCAAGTGGCTATAAATAGCCCACCCCCACAACCATAAACGGTTGGCTGCTTAGATTTCAGTGCACGGCTTTTGTCGTTTTAGAGCAACCCACCTCGAAGCCTTTGAGAGAAAATTCCTAGTGAGGAGAAAAGCCCTAACCACCCAGAGCCAGAGTAAATTGGGCATCACTTAAGTCTTCTTGTCTGTGTGATCTGAAGACTTATCACACTTGAGGACTGTGAATCCTCCAGACGGTTAGGCGTCGCGTTCAGAGCATCCAAGAGACATTGTGGATTGCCAGTGAACGAAGTTTGTGAAGGTTTGGGAGTCTACCTTGAAGACTTACCAGAGTGATTGGGCGAGGACTAAGTGACCTTAGCTCAAGGAGAATACGGTGAGGACTTGGTGTCCTGAACTGTGTGTTCAGGACTGGGTGTCCAGGACTGTGTGTCCTAAGGTTTAAATACCTAGCCGCTCCAACTAGACGTACAGTTGTCACAGCAACTGGAACTGGTCCAACATATCATTGTCTTCAACGAGTCACTGGTTTTATCTTCACTTCCTTTTCTTACTGTTACTCATTGTGAAGCCATTGCATGCTTGCTTTATCTTTTGTCTTCACAACGTGAATGTATGATCTGTTTGGCTTCATAACTTCTTCCTACCTGATCCTTATTACACTGAAGCTGTTTGTCATTATGCTTTCACTCTATTGAATACATGACCATGGCTGGCCTAGTGTAATCTAACTTCCGCTGCATAGTAATAGGCATAATCTTCGCTGTTTGTCTTCATAACTCTCACGTTTTGAAGACTTTCATAAAAATCGCCTATTCACCCCCCCTCTAGTCGATATAACGCACTTTCATCGGCACGTTTCAGGCCCAACCTACATTGTGGTTGCATGATGGCCCGATTATGTACCGTAATTTTACGGTTTGGCCGGTTTACTGCGAAGACAGGATATATATACAGTAAAATAAGTGCAGCATCGTGAATAAGAAAAACCTATACTATACAGTAAAGAAATTACGGCATATTACATCCACTGGGCATCAAAGTTCGCCACTATGATAATAAAGCACAAGCAGACAACAGATTACATACACTGGGCATCAAAGATCGCCACTAGTGCAAATAAACACGCCGACAAAATAATATACAAAACTGACAGCACTTCAATAGAGTTCAAGAAAGGTTAGCCCTGCCGGGGAGCTGCAGTGCAAGAAGCTGAGCAAGATGATGAGACTGCGCTTGTTCAACACTTATATCTTCCTCACTCTGAAAGATAAACAAGCAAACAGATGACAGGTTTTGCACATAAAAGTATCAGTGCTGACAATTCATCACATTTCTTATTGACGAATAAAGTGACATAGTTTAAATTTGCATTAACACAATATGGTATTTTTCAGGTCAAGACATGGCAGGAAATGACATTGTGAAGGAGTTGGCAGTTTCACGACACCACTGGATTACGGATCAAGAACTCATAAGTATCAATGGTTAGTGTGCTGTCAATTTATACCATTTCAGATTGGCAAATAAAGAGACGATTTAAATAATAGTAGAATGATATGACATTTTTCATAGTTAAGACATCGCAGAATAGGACATTGTGCTGTAGTGGGTAGGTTCAGCACACCACTGGATTACAGATGAAGAACAGAAGCATACATGCAGTCCAAAAGAAGATCACTTGCTCTGTATAGTTTAATTTACATGGTATGAAGAAGGAACTTGGTTGTACAACTGAAAACTTAAATTGAGAAAGGACGGACTTTTGTTTATAAACTACATATAATAAACTTTAAACAAGCAATTTGATGCAAACACCAAAAATAAACAGCTATTGCAGTCATGCCTAACCAAATATATACAACAAAGTTTGAAGGCTTGAGATGGACAAACATACATTATTGGTGAAGACAGGCTCTATAAAGGCCTTGTCCATGCTGATGGGGGGGCAATTCAAGAAGTTTACCATAGAATCTTCTTCAAAAGCATTGCCTTTATTCTACATTTTGTTAAGAGTAAATATAGATGTGATAATGTACGAAAAAATGGAGAATATTTAAGATACGATGAAGAGTGATTCTACATAACCAAGTAGCTATAAATATAAGTGCAGCGATACAGGCAAAAGGTACAGCCAAGAGCAATGCACAGCTAAACTTCTTCAGTACCAACCTTATGGTAAGAGTAAATATAGATCTGATGTGTAGAAAATGGAGGGCATAGGAAAATAAGCTACAGAATAATGGTACATGAACAACTACCTGTCATTATAAGTACACTGATAAAGGACAGCATGTACTTACAAGAACAATGCAGAGCTAAAAAAACATTGGCATTGGATATATTCTACACTAATGTAGTCATTCATACAGATCAGATAATTTGGAGCGAACAATTGATAAGCAAGCTATCATGCATACTGCTGTCACATAATGAACCAGGTATGTATGCAAGTACAGTGATACAGGACAACAGATACTAACAAGAGCAAAGCAGCGGGCAGCATATTTGCGATATCGTGTCGTTCTTGTCAAACCGGAATTCTTCTTCGAGCAGATTTCCTGCAAAAAAGATCCGTAAGGCACATGCGGAAAAGTAGAAGTTCAAATTGTCATGTGATTTCATAGACAGTACCTCATACTGGGAACGAGACCAGTGCATAACAAGGTTTTTCCATTCAATGTCTTCTAAATTTAGCACAGGAGACTTCACCGGAAATTCGTTTATAGACTTGCCATCAAAGTGTGATTTCCTTAGGTAACACCGCTACTGCTGCAATGCTTCCTTGAAAAGCACAAGCAAGCTTTGCTCGTCATGACTATCCAGATTGACCCTCGCCTAGTTACAACAATGTAATGTAAATCATTGATGTGTTCAATCAGCAGAAAATAGGAAAATAGTAGCCATGAATAATAGCACTTACACGTAAGTTGGACAGGAAGATGTGAAAATGGTGTTTGTCTTCACAATAATCTTCCCATGATGGGAATATATGCACGTAGTCCCTAACAACATTGAAAGAATTGTCTTTTAAACTGGGAATAAATGGAATGGGGTTCCAATCTGTAGGAATTGGCCGTCTCTGCAGTTGGGATAGGTCTTCGGCTGGTGGACTTGCTGTACTTTTTGCTGTAGTGGGATTTTTCTGTGGTACAGCTGGTGCTATGGCAAATGAAATCGGTATACCTTTTGCTGGAGTGCAGGTCCTGTGTGGTGGGGCTAGTGGTGTGGCCAGTGAAGTATGGGTACAGTCTGCTGGAGTCGGTCCTACGTTTTTTGTCACTGGTTGTACAACCAATATAAGTGGGCCGCTGTCTGATTTCTCCGGCACCACCACGTTTTTCAAGGACTTTGCTGGTGCTCCTTCAGGTTCGACAATCACCCTCTTCCTTTTTGATGTCTGATGCACAAGAACAACATTTGAGTGAAAAAACATGGTATGATGACAGATGGAATATGTATTGATAATGGATGGGCATGACATCTCGACATATATGATGAGTAAACTAAGCAGATGGCAGTGCAACAAAGTAGAAGAAATGCAAGACAACATATGCAAGATACCCGCAATCAATAAAACATTACCAAATTAGAACATGCACCTTGATGGGTGAACAAGATATGCCATCTGCCTTTGACTCCTCGAGGTTAGAATAGTCATTAGGATCATATTCTGAACAAGAATCAACAGGTGGGGAGTGTATGAGTTTCATTGCATCCAGAACGGCACTCAATGCGTTGGTGCCAATTTTGTAAGTCATTGCAGTGTTTAGCTTCAAGAGTGGACTGCTGCTAGTGTGACATAAAGCAGCTACACAGATCATAGTGTAGATATAACGGGAAAACCTTAAGCATCAGAGTAAAATCAGCAAAGTGGAACTTGTTGGAATATATGTGCTAGTATTGCCGGTACGGCTAGAAAGGCTTCAGATATGAGCTCTCTTCAAGTGAAGGTGCGCTACTGTTAATATCAATGTAACTCTCAAAGGCAACACAGCTCCTCGCATTTCCTTGCTATTCTTATAGGATTCAAGTGGGCAGGCCACTACAAATCCTATTCCTATGTTTACAAGATCCTACGAATCAAAGAGGCTCAAAGTGTCCATCACAACCGATCATATAGACCTCTACACTGCAAATGTCCCTGCTCATCTTCAGTACAAGGAACATACTGTACTACTATCATACTCCCTCCGTTCCAAAATATAAGTCTTGGTAGAGATTTCCACTATGGATCACATATAGTTGTATTCAGGTACATTTTAGAGTGTAGATTCACTCATTTTGCTCCATATGTATTCCATGGTGGAATCTATACAAAGACTTGTATTTAGGAACGGAGAGAGTACATATTAAAGAAGAACGGAAGAGGAACATGGTAAAGAAGAGCAAGCAGATTTTGGATAATAAAATGTTGGTTGCGCAGTGCCCACACATGATGAACCAGAGCGCATTAAGAATGCAACTCCCAGCTGTCTCTCGACCATTTCAGGCGGTTGGATGAAGATCCTACGTCTCCTAACCCTTCTTCTTCCTCGTCTCTGATTCTTCCCATACAGAACACCGCATGGGCCGCCGGCCGGACCACCGGCCCCCACCGCCTGTGTTCCTCCGCCACCCCCACCCCCACTCCCACCCGCGTCGAGTTTTCTTCGTTCGGCGAGGCCCCACAACCACCCGAGCCCCTTCGATTGCACCGGCGAACTCCGGCGAGCTCTGAAAAATCGACTGACCCAATTTTGAAATTTAGTCTACTGTGATTTAACTAGTGTGGAATATAAAAGAGGAAAATCATAAGCATTGCGAATATGGTGTTGAGCGTGCCATGGCGGATCTGAAGGTGCAAACCAGACAAAGAAAACTTCGCAACCAAGACAAGAAATCAGAGTAAAGCAGTGGCGATCTATTTTCTTGCTGTGATAAATAAGTTGAGCAGATACGAAAGAGTACCGCCTCTAGTGCGGCGCCGTGTACGCATCTGCTGAGAATTTGACGGTGCTGCGCTAGCGATGGCTATCGGCGGCATGGAAGCAGATCTAGGAGGGTAGACGGTGGCGGCGGGGCGCGGTGGACGACACGGTCGTAGGAGCGGCGCCGGCAAGGTGGACGACGGCGGGGATGAAGCGAGAGGACGGGATGCAAGGATCCCGGTCCGAAGCCGTGGATGAGAGAGGTCTATCTCTTGTAATGGACGGCGGCGTCGGGGTATCAGCTCCGGCATGGTGGAGGAGGACGGCGGTGGATGGGGTGGCGGACGGCGGCGGACGAAGGAGGGTGGGGTGGAGAGGGTGTTTTGGCACCCACAGAGTACGAATGGGGAAAAGGGAGGTAGAGAGGAAGGGGGGAACCATGTATTCAGGGCACGCTTGTCTCAAATGCGAGGAAATTTACAAACTTAGCCCCCGTTTCAAATTTCTACTACATCACAACAACACTAGTCGGTTGGGGATCGGACGGTAATCTCGCATACACCGAATATTTGCTGACGAGAGTTTGTTTTTGGCGCCCACCATGTATGAATATGAATCGGGGAGGGAGTCGACTTCGGCCGAGGACACACTGTGTTTTGGCGCCCACCGTGTATGAATCCGGGTGAGAGGCGGTTACGTCACGTTTGGGTGAAATCACAAACCTACCCCTATTAAAACCTATAGAAATCCAGCATATAGGCTTTGCGTGGCAGGGATAGGCAGCAGTGATTTCCATCTCACAGATTTTGGTTTCGGGTGGTTACTGCGACTTTCCCCGCTTCGTTCAAATTTTGCAGAGTGCACGTTTACCGTGCCAACTAAATTCGAATCCCGTTTGTATTCTATTTTTTTCGGGCGGGATCCATTTTCAATTGGAATTACATTCTATATACATCGTTTTTTATATATACTTTCAAAAGCACAACACCATTTATACATAAATATGGTTTACAAATGGCATGATCTCAGATTCATAAGGTTGTATCCATCAATTTTGATTTTCAAATAATTGAAACCACTTTATGTTGAAATCCAATGTACGCATTCCTCGCTAATTGTGTCCAATTAATGTGTGTTTCATGCGGGTTTTTTTACTTCTCAAACATGTATAATGTGTTTCACACAAGCAACATATAGTGTAATCCCATTTAGACATTAATTGCATATAAACCATGCATTGTTTGTAATTGAAGAATCTGTGGATCACCAATATTGATAAACTATATAACATTACACGTGTGCCCAAATTCAAATGAATATGCATGTTTGATACACCAATTTGCGTTATGATATTATCGATGTCGTGATCTCCAGTTTAAATATTTGAATCCCCTTTAATCCAGATATGCGTCTCATATAGCTATCACTCAAGCTTATATAGGACTATCTCTCTGGACCTATACGCGTTCATCGTCTCTCAGGTATCTCTCGTGCTACCTGTATGTCGACAATGATCTTTTATCTTCGTAACACACTAACGGTACTCTCTCCCTCGACCTTCATCACTCTATCTCTCTCTAAGTATATCTCTCTCCCTGCTATGTGTCTCTAACTATGATTCTCCATGTGGAATCTCTTTCTCTCAGACAAACACAAAACTTTATCTCTCGTGGGGTCTCATTTCTCTCTACTATTCCCATGTGTGCCACTCGCACACCCCTCATACAGAGATGTCTTTCGCTCCTTAGATATGAGAACCTATGACTCTTCCTCTTCAATATCTCTTTCTCACACACAAACACTAGCTCTGTCTCCCAGGTCTCATATTTCTCCATTGTTCTCTTGTATGTCGCTCACACACACACCTTCTCTCCCTAGAGATATCTTGCGTTCCCTCGTATGTCTCTCTAGCTATCACTCTCGTTATGAAATATCTTTCTCTCTCGCAGACACAAAACTCCGTCTCTCTGGATCTCATTTCTCTCTGATATCTATTTTTATGTGACTCACACGCACCCTCTCTCTATCTCTCTCACACCCACACACATAACCCAGCCTTCTGATCCACTTGACTCCTATCTCTAATGCACACTAGCTAGCATCTTTATCTTTCTATTTATCTGTTTCTCCATCAACCTTCTTTCTCGCCCTTACTCTTGATTCCTATCACGCACACTACATATGTTTATCTCTACATGTAGTCAAGTGCCCATTCACACACATATATAACTTCACCCTTTGAACCACCCGACGGTCATCTCCAACACCCAAACTAGCGGATGTCCCTCTAGCTAGCATCTCCATCTCTGTATCTATCTGTAGTTTCTCTGTCAACATTTCTTTCTCGCACGGAGTCTTGCTTCCTATCACCCACACTATATATGTCTCTCCATAGATATGCATTTATAGGTTGGTCTCTTTTGCACAATCGTTGCGCCTCACTCCCTCTGCTCGCCATAGATGCATGCTCCAGCCCACGCCACTATCTCTTAAAGACAAAAACACATGCTCAATTGTCGGGACTTCTTCCATGCATTCTCACATGCATGCATATTGTCATACTGATCCGTCTCTCCCATGTCGTTGATCTTATGACTTATGTCTTCTTTCTTTTATCTTGATCATGCACGCGCGCGCACACACACACACATTCCACGTATACATGTATACCTCTCACACATGCACGTTCAAGGTCTCTATGTCTCCATACGTAGTTAATTACCCTCAATCCTAACGCCACATCGAATTGTTCTCCTCTTTTGTGCACATAACTTCCGCCTGGATGGGTAAAACACACATTCACACTTAACAATCTCCTTCTAGCTACCCCCCGCCTCTCACTCTTCCCCTATATCCCCGAAACCAATAAGACCATCCCTTAGTTTAATTCCCGCCTACATGCACCATCGATATATAGTAGTCTTCCTCGGTGTCTCTAGAACAAACACGTTCTCTCGAAGTTGACTCCTCTCACGCGCACACACCTTCTCTTCCCTCTCTACGGGCATTTTCTCTCTCGCACCCCATCATTGGTGGCCTCTGCCATACACATCACCTCTCTATGATGAAAGCCATGCACACTTAAATTACATCCGCCACAGAGGACCCCGTGACACACACACACACCCCAACACACACACACAAAGACTCCATCTCTCTCTCTCTCACACACATAAACACACACGCACACGCAAGCACGCACGCCCCCCCACACAATAAGACTCATCTCTCTCCCTCTCTCATACACACACAAACTAAGACTCCATCTCTCTCTCTCTCCTCTCTCTCTCTCTCTCTCACACACACACACACTAAGACTCCATCTCACACACACATGCTCTAGGCGGAGCATTTGTTCCTACCACCCTTCATCCAACCTTACCCGTATGATAAACAATCACCTTTATTTACTTTCATAACATAGACAAATTCCACTTTACTTTAGTAGTCAGCAAACTTATGATCTGTACCCTTATAAAAAACGAGTTGGTGGTGATGGTGGGCCTGCCATCTTGTAATACAGACCGTATGATCTATATCTGAGGATAGAAAGCAAACTATGATAATTTACAAAAGATACCGACACCTCTCTCCACATCATTATCTCTCGCAACCTCATAGCTCAGCAATTAAAAAAGGAATAAGTCTCTGGAACAATCTAGCATGCATGGTGGCCGCTGCCGCCTGCTGGCGCCGTCCATCCCCATGCCTCCGCCCATTCCGACCACCAGTCACCACCACGCTCCACTCCTCCTCGCCTTATCTCTCATCTTTCATTTTTCGATGACATTCTCGAGATACCAGTTTTCCGATAAAATTCTTGAGATATCACTAGTTTTTACACATGGGATTACTCCTGCATGGGTCATTCACAACAGGTGTTCTGTAAAAAAATGCATATTCATGTTCCGTGCAATGCACGAGAATCTTGCTTGTAATTATATAACGCAAATCACGAGCAGGAAGTGACATTTTTTTGACACAACGACGTTAACATGGCCACGTAAATCACTAGCTAAAGTAAATACCATTATACTTATATCCCGATGCAAAAGGTTGAGTACATGTCCGAAGAGTAGAGTCGCACACACGCACTCTGTCTCTCAGAGTCTCTCTCACACACACACACCAGTTACATGACGCCCACTTAAGCAGACACGTATGTTACAATTTGTGCACCCGCGGGTACACGTGATGCTGCGCATTTATTTAAGCTGGAAGGCGAACCCAAACAGTAGCTACATTCATTCCCCTCCCGCCGCCTCTTCTCTGGTCGCCGTCGCCCGGTAGCCATGTGCCAGCCGAAGGTAACAACATACGCCATACTCCCGCTGGAGTGGCGCTTCAATATGGAAATTTTAGTGGTCATGCTTGCATCTTTTTATGCTAGCACTCCTATATAAGGGTTGATCGGTCGCTTCCCGCGGACGTGCGCGGACGGTAGAAGAGGAAGGAGAAGGGAAGCGGGCTGTGGAGTAATGTTTTTTACGACAATTTCTTAGGAAACTGAGTGCAATAATTGAGTAGTTTGGCAAACTACCAGTACTACACCTGAAACGGTTCAAAACCAATACTCCCTTGCCAGCGCGCGCTTCCCGCGTGAAACAGTCAGCGTCCCCCTGGAGCGTCAGTGCCGCATTAATGCCCGGCCAGAGCGGAGGCGACCTCTCACTGGCGCCGGCTTTGAAGTGGCACGACGGCCGAGAAAGCGCCGCTTCCTGGTGCACGCGACTGCTCCGCGTCGAGGCTGGCCATAGGCCCTGTTTGGATCCATGGGTTAGAGTTAGTTTGAGCTAGTTGGGGCTCAAATAGCCCTAAACTATCCAAGCATGAGGGTTTAAATTGGAGCAAGTTGCACCGAACCCACCAAAAAAACTATCCCACCCAAGAGGTGCTAACTGGAGATAGTTCTCATTGGGACCACTGAAAAATCACTTTTCTCTCTCCATGAAGTGCATTTATTGTCAATCTAACCCTGTCACCCAAACAACTCTTTGGCTACAGTTAGTTCAGGGTTAGTCATGAGTTAGTCTAACCTCTAGCTAAGTTAGAGTATCAAACATGAGCAGTATAGGACATGCAAGTTGCTCAAAGCATACAGGCAAATTCGTACGTGAAAGTATTTTTTTCTTTTTGAAAACGGAACGTGAAAGGAATTTTTTTAGAATGCTCTTGGCATGTCGCTAACATGTGATAGTTAACCGAGCTCAATAGACGGCAGAAACGCCAGCCCGCCGCACTTTGATAGAGACGAGGAGGGAGAAGCGATACAGGCTGCTGGATTACTAGAGATAGGTGTCACACAGAAGCCAAGAAATATGGTGATAGCGTGGGTTAGCCATGTACTAGTATGATACTACACTGGGGTGCCGTGTTTCGTACTCTTCCAGTCCACTGTGGAGATGATTGGTTAATTTTATATCGCTGAATAATATTAAATATCATGAGTGCAGACGCTCCACCACGAGGTTCCTTGCTCCTTCTCGGTCGTCCGGAATCTATGTTCTTCCACTCTATTTTTTTACGTGAGCTTTGTTCATCCTTTTGCCAACACGCGAGACATCTAGCATCAAGGTGCACGTGTTATGCAAGGATCGTTCCATCTATATGAAGAACACGTGGGACTGGAACTACGAGACGAACATGTACCCAGGAGTGGACGTATGAACCTGAGTAATGTAGCGCGGTAAGTGAAGTAGAAAGGCACAAATGGTATGAACATGCGTGGCATATAGGGTGTGTTTGGTTGCGTTCTCGTCTCAGCATAGTTGTTCCCTCTTCATGCATGCTCAACTCAACACCCCTCTTCATGCATGCTCTCTTCATGCATGCTTCTAGTGTACTTGTGCTAAACTAGTGTGGACTCATGCACCCTCCATACACTCTACCAAACACCGAAAAGTAGGTCAAGAAGGGAACTCTTGGGCGGCATTTGTCTCTTACTACGTACTACCACTAAATGTTGTACGTGCAATGCACGGTGATGTTATGGAGTACGTGCCTAAGTACTCTACTACTACTATATTAGTTGGAGGCACATATTAACTTTTATATTTGTTTACGTGTATGCCCCAAGACCTTCCAACTAGACGTGTCTTTATCTCTAGGTCGCACTTTGTATCGTTCATACCACTAAGTACTACTACGTGTGGTCTCCGACCCAGAAGTGGAAGAAGTGGAGACGCTCTACCACGCTGTTTTTTTACGTTGGGCTCTACCACGCTGTTCATGTCCCACTCCTTTCACTGACGTGTGGGACATCCAGCACGTGCCGTGTTTGGCACCCTTCGTCGTAAGAGTTGAAACGCTAGCATTCATCAGAAATAAAAAATAATTATAAATCGGCAGTGATACTATTTTTTTGCGAACCAATCAGCAGTGATACTATACCATGCGGTTTCCTTGCTCCTCGATATCAGAAAGAATACTTCCGTTCGCCAACATGTGGGATGTCGACCATCCTGGTCGACTTGCCATGCACACAGAACTCCAAGGGAGTCACCCAGGTCATCGCGCCGCAGTAACAATGACTAATGAGCCGTCAAATCACAGGCCCACTTCCCACTTTGAAGTTGCTTGGACGAAGGAACCATCATGACTTTGTTAAATTCCTCTTGTTGAAGAAAACTACTGTACCAGCAGTACTGCCAGCTACAGTAGTTACTCCAACAGAGGCCTCCTTTCGTTCATAGGATAGGAATATGAAAATCATAGGAAGTGAGATGACATGCATCTCAATTCCTATAGAGAAAGAGATGCCATTTGATGCTTAGGATAGGAATTTTTCCATTTAGTCTAGGCTAATGTACTGGTAATTTGCTCTAAAAACTACAGTAGTAACTAGTAGTACTGGTACATGCTCATACTCACACACACACACACACTAACTACTAGTACTACTACTTCTCACATGCTGGCCAGACGCCGTCGTTCTCCTTCCCGGCTTTGTCGGCGACACCCCATCGTGCTTGCTTCTCCGCCGACCTCTCCGCAGCAGCGCGTGCGTCCTTTTCTTTCTTGCGGCGGCGGGCCTCTCTTTTATTGAGTGCTTTCTGACTTTTCTGCTCCCTCTGTGCGGCTTTGGCCACCTCTTGCTCTACCGCCCATTCGGCCTTCATCTTCAAATGCCTCCCACATAGTTGTGAGGTCGCGAGCGGCGATGAACTCGGCACGACGGGATGCCATCGCGTCCCTACCATTTTGTGTGGGTCATGGGCGGCGAGGAACTCGGCGCGGCGGGATGCCATCGCTGCCTTATCAGTTAGTGTGCGGCGCGGTGGCATGAACGATGCTTGGTGAGAGCTCTGGGGTGGAGTGGCTGGACAACCATATAGTGCATTGGTTTGTCAAGAGCTCAAGGACAGAAGACGAAGCAAATTTGGATTCCCCTTCAATCCTGGTCATTTATTACCGAGTAAAATGCATTGGCGATCATCGAACTTGTCTTGATAGCTCACTTTGATCATTGTATACAAGATATGGTGATTATACGGTCACTGGCTCAGCGTATAGCTCCGTATTTGTCTGGTTGACCAGTCAAACAGTCCGGATGCGCCTCATCAGCTCGTGTTCTTTATCTATCTACACGGGCCTACCTGTCAATGAAGAAAGAAATACTGTAAAAACCAAAATTATGCTAGAGTCTGGACCGCTTCCGGAGCCCGCTCTCACCGACCTGGCCCCTCAAGACGCCAGCTGCCCGCCGCATGCATGCATAGCAAGTAGTACTCCTTATGTGGAGGAGAGAGAGGCATTGACAAAGTCAAGGAGTGGGCTCTGCAAGACCCCGTCTCTACACATGCTCCTAGGTATAAAAAAATAATTCCAAAAAAGGCATAAAAACAATTGTGTCTTAAAAAAAGAAAGGTAAAAAACATTTGAGAGGAAATAGATAGAGAGAAAGTGAGAAAAAGCTGTAACCTGGGCATTACATGAGGAAGGAGGGAGCAGTGCACATGCCAAGTTCACTGGGCTGCCGTGTTTTACACTCCTCCGTCATAACAGTGGAGACAATAGCTTTCATAAAAAAAACAATGAATACTCGTTGCTCGTCCTCTATATCGGAAAGAATACTTTCATTCGCCGAGATGTGGGACGTCGACCATCCTGGTCCACCTACCATGCACAAAATTATCCTAGTCTACCCCGGTCGTATCGCAGGCCCAACCATTCCCACTTTATGTTGTTCGGACGAAGGAACCATCATGACTTTGTTGAATTCCGCTTCTTCAAGAAAACTTACTGTACCCGCAATACTGCTACCACACGCGAAGACTGGACGGCACTGTACCACGTCATATCACTGAAACCCACTAGGGCAAACTAGCCCGCCTAGGTCATCTATTTTGGAATGGAGGGAGTACGTCTATGCACTGCTATGATTTTGTGTTGCACGTCATATCACTGAAACCCACTAGGCCAAACTAGCCCGCCTAGGTCATCGATCGCTAAGCCTACAATTTTAGGAGCTAGGGCTATTGGTCGATCAATGAGGGATAAGTATAAGCGTACCACGAGCTCATCAGCCCCAACGTTTCTCTTCGGTGAGTGTTTTTCAAGTACTATAGCTCGCACAGTAGCTAGCCTACTAACACCAAGAATCATCAAACAAGCCCAGCTGATATGATAAACCGTTCAAACTTACATCTAATCATGCCATATATTACATCAAAAGCTGGTGAGGATACATCTGTTTCCATAACTCGGAGAGGGTTCGCATGATTCATCGCATGATTCACTATCAAACAAAAAGTAGCAAGATCCGCCCACACAAGACAGTGCACTAGGCCTTGATAACACGCATTGTTCTGGTAATTAAATACAGGGCAATGCAAACTACCCTGAAGGATTAGGCCGCCCAACTATTTCCTGTCATCGATTTCTCGGGCAATGACCATAGCACGGACAGCGGCATGGGAATCGATTTTTGGGGCGATGTCCGCAGGACTGACTGCGACATCGGAATCGATCTCTGGGGCGATGTCCACAGGATGGACAGCGGCATCGGAATCGATCTCCGGGGCGATGCCAACAAGACGGGCCATGACATCAGAATCATGAAGGACGTCCACTGGCACGTGCATAACCCTAACATATTAGCAAGCACATTGCAAATAATCAGAAACCACAACTACGGTAATAAGCCATTATTTTTTACCTTATGCAGCTCACCGGGGGATCTCATCCCTCCGGGGGCCATCTCCTCGTCCTCGATGGGGGCCATCACCTTGCCAGGGGAATACTGCTTCTCAACGGCGACTATCTCCTCAGACTCGGTCTTGAGCCTCACATATGTGGCAATCAGAATTCCTGGGGTAGGCACGATGGGGCCCTTGCCGTTCTTCCAACTTACTTTGAGGAGTTCATCCGCCAACGTCCTCAACTCTTTGGCCAATGCTTGTTTCTTGGAGTTCTTCGTCTCCATGGGTTGGCCCGCCAACATGGTCAACTCGTTGGTCGGTGCTCGCTTCCTGGAGATCGCTATCTCCAGTGGGTTGTCTGCCGGCAACTCTTTGCCTCATGCTCCAGGATCCATCAATGAACTGACAAACGAAAAGCAATCGAAAGGAAACCACAATCGCAATGAAAACGGGAAAAGAATAGGATGTGATAATCGGTCGGTGCTTCGCAAAAAGAAGATTCTTGGAATGAAAATATAGCAGCATAACTGATTCGCCCACCTTTCCTTCGTCAGTACAGAAGAAAAATGGCAGAAGTGAGTAGCCTGGAGTGATGTTTTCTTCAAGAAAGGGAAGAAAGGGCTTGAACGAGCGTTCCAGTGAAATGATGGTTGCTTTGTCCAGTCCAACTTGGAGGCCACCTTACCACTGCTGGTAAAGGTGTGAGTTTTGTGATATGACGGGTCATGACGGCCACACCGGGGTTACAGGTGAGTCTCGACTGTAGCACCTCGCTGTGATTTGGTGGATGGCACGCGGGCCCGGATGCTTTGAAATGTCCCACATGTAGATAGATCGGCTAGTCATATAGGAGTGCTCAATATTGTGCACTGCGACCAAGGCGGAGAGGAAAACAAGAGAACTACGTAATTAATGCATGAGTTTAATTAGGGTACTTTTGTAAAGTACGAGATACATTCCCCCAATCGCAAAATGCCTTGGTTCATGAGATTTGAGATTTGAGCCCTATAAACCAGAAGGGAGGGAGTACTGCACACGGTGTAGTCTAGTCACTTGTTGAAATCTCTAGAAAGGAAAATACTCCTTTCCGGTTTACAGGGCTATACTACTCCCTCCGTCTAGGTGTGTATGTCATCTTACGAAAACCAAATAGTCCCAAAACACTTAGGCACGGTGCGTTAACTTCTACCTTGTTTCTTGTTTCTTGACATATCAACCAATAAGAGATGAGAGTTGTGCATGCTTTTAATGACTTGCAATGGCTAGTTCATTGCATGCAATGCTATTAATTAGCAAATAAACATTGGTGACCCTAGGAGGAAACGGTGCTAAGCGCGTGGACCTATGCAGAATGAGTAGCAAGCAATGGATAATGGAGTTTAATTGTTAAAAAATAGCAATTTTGTCTCATGCAAGAGCCTGGCTAGTACTCCAAGGAACCGCACCATGCGAGCGTTCGCAACTGCCACGTTCGGATTGCGCTTGGCTCTTCGCCTCTTCGAGAAGACGAACAATAATGATTACTCCTACTTCTACTGTATCGAATCGACTGCTGCATGTTCATCCACCTCGTGCGAGAGGGATAGCGAAAGCTTCAACTTACTGCTCCTGCCTTTGCGTCCATGATAGGTGGGCCCAACAGGTGGTTGGTCCTCCTATCATGCAGCCAAAGGAAGGTGCAGTTAAGGCACCGGAGCTCAGTTCGCGAGGGAGAGGGTGTTGTAGTAATCAAATTTCTCGGTCTTGTACAAGTTGACGAAGATAGGGGTTGCTTGCTTGCTAGGGTTGCTCACTACGTATATATAGGCCAGAGCCTCCGCGCTTGCTTGCTAGGGTTGCTCTATTCACACACTCTCATCCTCTCCAGATTTAAACAAGATAGGGGTAGTAACACTGTCTTTCTCCCTTCAAAAAACACTAGCTTTCTATCCTCACCGCTGGCTACAGATCCGAACGTATCCCCCTCCGCCGGTGAAGGGGAGGAGGGGCAGCGTTTAGGCCATCGTCGACAGCGAGAGAGGAGACCCACTGCCGGCCACACCGTTATCTCTGGCCGAACGCCGGTGCGGGAGGTCCTCCGATCCCTTCGTCGTTGCCTGTGGGCGGATTCGGCCTCCCGCCGCCCACCTATCCTCATCCTGACGACCTTCAGGTATATCTTCGTTCAAAACCGCCTTAGCTCTACTTCCCCAGCTCGCTACGCCGCTGCATGTGCATCATTTTCTACCTCTCAGCCCCTCTCGATCGGATGGTCCAACGTCACATTTTTTTTCTTCTATTGTTAGAGGTAAAGCTACTTCATGGAGTCGAATCTTGTACTCCCTCCGTCCAAAAATACTTGTCATTGAAATGGATGTATCTAGATGTATTTTAGTTCTAGACACATCCATTTTGATGAAAAGTAATTCCGGATAGAGGGAGTACTTGGTTCAAACAAGAAATAAAGTGGCGGTGGGGGAATTTAGTATGTACATCGGACTTGGTACAAACAGGAAGGAAAGGGGGTGAAAGTAGTACAGACTGGTCATCCAACCGGTCTCTTAGTCGAAAAGGGAAATATAGGGGTAACGCTGTACACAGTGGTATGACCAGGACTAGATTTGCTATCCACACATAGGAGTAGGTGGCTAGAGTGAACAAAAATGGGACCAACCCAGATATGTTTCTTGGATGTTTGTTTCTCGGGGCAACAAACTATGAATCACCACTTTATGCCCCTGTTTACGTACATGGTGCTGGACTGCTATTGCACCCACTGTTATAAGCCATGACAAGTTTAGCCAAATGTTTTTGCCTGTAATTGTTTGAGAGTCTGGCTGTTTCCTCTGTGCCTTTTTGTGCAAACAGGGATATCCAATTCACCTGGTTGCTATTGTGACCTTTTGGTGCACTGCACAAAATTCTTCTTAAAAGAAGTGACTTTTATGCTGTTTAACTGGAATGTCAGAATGGAACAGTTGGTTCATTTTGGTGGAACTGCACAAAGGGAGATCTGTGTTCCAATCCTCATCATCCATATTGGCGCCATAACCTTCCTTTAGGTAAGAATGATATTTAATGCATGTGTTCATCTCTATTTTCCGACTGCCATGAGAAAATAATGCTGTTTTTTACTAGTACACTTGTACTCCCTCACTGACAAAACCAATTCTGAATTAGAAGGCCAATCATGTACTTGGTTTCACCAACTGGTGAGGAGAAAGAGAAATAGAGCATGAAGAGGAAGAAGAAGAAGAAGAAGAAGAATAAACAGTGCCAAGGCGATCTTGCTGAAGCTAGAGGCCTCAGTCGAGGCCATTCAAGGGCTCCGACAATGACTACCTTACATGTGAGACGATCCTCCAGGGAGCCCTTCCACTTCTGCTGTCTCCCTAATTAATTAGGAGTACTTAAGTACCACTAATTTATTACTGCCTAATTTTCCTGTTGGAGTTAAACAAATCTTTAGTAGGACCCTATGCTGAATCATGTACGTGTGTATATTTGTCTATGGAGGTGAATCATGTGGTGGAGCAGGGAGGGAATATTATTAGTGTCATGACATAATAGTGCTATTGTTTTGCATGTCAATTTATTGCCATTGGTTCAATGAGGCAATGTTTTGCGTATTGTCCATCATGAATTTGATGCTACTGGTTGAGCAATATGCTAATGTCTTCCTATCCTTTCTCACTAAGCTAATGAAGGTTTCGCCTTGTTCCTACTTGTGCAAACAGGGATCATGTTGTGCCAATCATACATTAAATGGAACTACACAAGACAATACAATGAACTGTATCCCAGCCAGTGCTTTAACTCTGCTGGAAGTTCTTGATAATCTTTCGATATAATCTCAGCACTGGTAAACAAGAGTGTTTTCAACCATACATTTGAAGTGCACAAAAATATATACTATTGTGTGATTCCAGTGAGTGCTTTATCATCTCTTATGGGACTACATGAATAAGCTTTTTTTCTCAGGTTGGTACGGGCCTAAGGCCTTCATCCATATTAGTTTGCTGTCATCTCTATTTCTATCATGCTACTGTCATGAGAAACTCATTTATCTTTGCACGTTAAAGTTTTGCAACCTATGATAAATGGCAATGCTTTGAGTGTTGAGTTGAGCTAATTGGCATTGATTAAATAAACTAATACCTCTCTTTAAGCAAGACTACTATGTTGCTAACTTTACCCATTAAGATAATGAGGGTGCTTCTATTTGTTAGTGTATGTTTCATAAACTAGTCCCACTATTACAGTAGTCTCACTCTCTCAATATATGTGCCAACAGGGATGCTCGATTTTGGTGGAACTGCACAAAAACTTTGGGTGCTTCATTGCGTCGACAGCTTCCGTCCTTTCCTGTCAGTCGCTAAACTCTGCATGCTTTCTTCCTTTTCTGTCAGTCGCTTGGCTTATCTCGGCTTCCAGTCAAAGGAGATAGTAATTGATATGCTACCTCACACAGGTTGGTACTGGTCTTTATCCTGATTATTGTGCCTGTCATATGTATTGGTAATTTGGTATTGTGCTACTGTTTGCCGATTTCATAAAGGAGTAATTTGGAGCCTGAACTCGCAGGCAAATCATTACATCGGATGATTTCAGTAGAACTGCACAAAATGATCAAATGGACAGGTACTTATGCTGCTGCTATGTACTCCAAAGTTCACTCAGACTAGCATCGATGTTGACAAGAAGTGCCTATATTCATTCGAGTATACACCGGCATCAACCAATTGTAAAACTCCAAGTGTTAGGAGAGTGAACGCCAAAAATATTGCTTGGTGCATAGCCCAGAAAAATGCAGTCCAGTATTTGGTCCCAACTTGTGCCTTTTGGTTATCGGCACATATGGTAGCGAACTATATGGCATGGAGTCTAAAGATTCCAGACAAGTTGGTTGACGCGTATATTCATCTGGCACTTAATCAGTCTGCACGCCAAGGATGCTCCATTTCAGTTGAACTGCACAAAAAATTTGGGTGGTTCATTTTCTCAACCGCCTCCTTTCTCGTTTTCAATGTAGAATTTTGGGGAGATACAAGACCAAGATGACCCAGTAAACTGGTTGGATGAAAGTAGTGGCCAAGTTGCTCAAACCTCCCTGGGCACGAGGCCACTATTTGATGATAAACCTACAAGCAAAGTTCAGATTGTCTGTGCTGCCTCTTATGTACTCGAAAGTTTACTTGTACAAGAACTAATTTTAGCAAGAAGTACCTCCGATTGAACACCATTTACCAGTGTGTACCCTAGGTAATTAAAGTTCATCCATGGATCATATTGGTTGTGATCTCAATCATTTGGATGCATAAACATACTAAACATGAGTATATATGAATCTTTTTGTAAATTATGTATGAATATTGTCGTGTGATCTATCAATCATTTGGATGCATAGATATGCTGTGCTTGTGTATATATGAATCTTTTGAGTTGTTGATTGTGAATGTTGGAAATGGATATGAACGTGTCCTGTGAACCTGAGTTTGATATGAATGTTTACCTTTTCTATTGTATTTGTGTGTGAACTTGTTAGTATGCCTACTGTGGGGTATAAAACGCAGGTCTTTTATAAAAGTAATGTCGTGTCCAATTTATGTTTTCCCTTCTAACCACCGCGGCTGTGCTGTCGCGCACCCGAACCAGTGAAGTTTCCCACTCCTCTCCATCTGCGACTCCACTGCAACTTAATAAATACTAACGTCTTTGGTTTTAGCCCGGTTTTCCGCAGATTAACCAGGCAATTCTCTTCTTCTTAATTAATCGACGAGGCAATTCTTTTGCCTCTGTTTCGGAAAATAAATAAATAGTAACGTCTAACTGAGCCAGTTAGTTAGATGCGTACACTTGGTGTAGTAGGATCTTTATTTAGTTTGATGCATACACTTGTTCTTTTTTGGTAGCCCTTTTTTAATGATGGCTGATGTTTGGTTTGGAAGTGAGAGCTGCGTCTCCAGTCTTCTGGCCTGCTTACTACTTCTGTTGCACCCCCAGCCCTGGTTGTTGCTGCTGCTGTTTTCAATGTACAATCGGTAGTATATTTCGTCTGTTGGTTGAATAAATGTGTTGTTAGAACGACAAACACAATGTTTTGGAAGTCGTTGCACGGTTCTATCCTTTAGTGCCCCGTACTGTATGTAGCGCATACTATTTATCGTATGGAACACATTTTTTTGAAACTCGGAACACATTTTTCACTTGTTGATAACATGCAGCCCACTGATGAAGGCCCAATAGAGAAGCCCATAATTAACTGGAAGGGAGGCTCTCACATGAATCCGGCCCATGTACATGCTCATGGTCCCTTAAACATAAATAAGTAAATAAACAAATAAATAAAGCTAAATGCTCATGCACCAGTTCTTTGGGAAAATAGGTAGCCCAGTATTTCTTTTTGAAGAATACCCAAGCTAGGCCTATTTGTTTTCTCCGAATTACTGGGCTGCAAATCTTTCAAGACGAGGAGGGATGCATTCCGGCCTGGCTTAAGAGTATGGTCAATGTCTTTTAAAAGTAATATCAAAAGGGGTTGAAAATTCCAAAAACTTTATAGCAAATGGGATATAAGTTTCTTTTTTTGTTTTTGTTCTTCACTGATATCTTATACGTATTTCATTGGATTTAACATGACATAGTACTAATTTATTTTTAAATTTGTTTTAGTATGGCTATTAATTTTCGGATTAAGAATATTTCGTTCCCCAGCAAAAATTTGCGAATTTTCAAAATTTCCCACATATTTAGTTCATTTTTTACCCTAGTACTGACCAGAAAATGGCCATCAATTCTAAAAATGGAAAACGGGCTGCAATAAATTCCATATGAATTAGAAAATGAGTAAAAATTATAAAAATAATAGCAAATGGGATGTACATGCCACAGATTTCGAGGCTGACTTGTTTACGCAAGGCTTTGTCAGTGAACACACGATTCTAGCAGTAGTTAGTGTTGGATGTCCATCCAACGGCCGACGTGCTGCTTCAATCTCTGATCTTCCTGCTCCAGCCGCCTAAACTAGAGCCGGCGGGACTGCCTGCTCCCTCGTCTTGTGGCCCGCTGTGATGCCGCGCAGGCTTCCCCGGCCCACCCTACTCCCTCCGCTGGCCTGGCTACACACAATCAACTACCTCCTTATTACGTGAAAAAAATGATTCCTCCCACTGACATCTGGGGCGCACCGGTTGGGAGGCTGACCTGTGGGCCTACTAAGTTGACGCGTACGCAGGGCTTGTCAACTTAGTCAACAAACGATTCTAGCAGCAGTAACCGTTGGATTTGAATCGAACGGTCCTGCTGCTTCTTCAATCGCTGCTCTTCTTGCACCAGCCGCCCAAACCAGCGCCAGGAAGACCGCCTGCTCCTGCCTCCAGTGGCCAGCTGTGCTGCCGATGAGGCCTCATCGCCCCCTACTACTCCCACCGCTAGCCAGGCCCTGCGGCGATGGCAGCCTCACACCGCAGCCAAACCAGTGAACCCTCGTACTCCTCTCCACGTGGGCATCCACTGCCGCGTCTTCCCCGGCTCCGCGTCGTCCCTTTCCTAGGCCTCGTCGTCGTCCACCGCCTTGGTGCTCTCGGCGCGGCGTGGTCAACATGGTCAACGACATTCCATCGGAAGAGTACTGTACATGGAGAGGCTGACAGCTGGGTCCATGGCCACAGCCCAGTTTTTTTGTGATTTGCCAAGTAAGTCGCTTTGTCAGGCCTGTTGGGCTGCAAATCTTTCAAAATGAGGAGAGCTTTCATTCGACTGGTCGAGAAAATGACCCATTAGTAATGAGAAATGGGTTGTACATTCTTAAAACACATCAACCCGGCAATTAGTTTCAAATATATTTTCTTCATTTTGAGATTTGAAATTACGTTAATTTTTATGCGTGGAGAATTTGTTGAATTTTATATTGATATACATTTATTTTTAAAATCAGTTTGAATGTGAGTCGAAATTTCGGGATTAAAAACAGTTCGGACCACAGCGAAATATGCAAAATTTCGTATAATTTTTTAACCGTGGCCACAATATGGGCTGTAATGCTAACAAAAAGAATATGGGCTCCAAAAAAACCTTAATAATTAGAAAATGGGCTGTAAATTATTAGAAATAATGGCAGATGGGATGTATGCTATTTTCCCCAGATTTGAGGCTTTCCTAAAAAAAGGTTGACGCACAAGTAGTGACTGTTGGATGGCCATCCAACAGTCGTCGTGCTTCTTCAATCTCTGCTCTTCCTGCTCCAGCCGCTCAAACAGGCGCCGGCGGGACTGCCTGGTCCCTCCTCCCCGCGGCCGGCTCTGCTGCCGCGCAGGCCTCACCGCCCCACCGTACTCTCATCGCTGGCCTAGCCATCCCTCTACTCACCCACACCTGCTGTTATTCTCCGGCGACGGCAGACGAACCAGTAAACCCTCGTACAGTCATACTCCCCTCCGCGTGGGAAACAACTGCCGAGTCTTCCCTGCCTCCGTGTCGTTCCCTTCCTAGGCCTCGCCATCGTCCACCGTCCTGGTGCTCTCGGCGCAGCCTGGTCAACGTGGTCAACGACCAACATGCATCTGAAGTGGACTTTACGTGGAGAGGCCGACAGCTGGGTCCACGGCCGCACGCAAGGAAATGCCTCCTTATTACGCGCAAAATAATGATTCCTCCACCTGACATTAGGGACCCACCGAAAGGGCCTCTGTATTTTGCGAAAAAAATGTTACCGCCGCTGACAGCTCGGACCCACCAGCTATATCTTTGCACGCAAGGAAGTGCCTTCTTATTATGCACAAAAAATGAATACTCCCCTGTTAGCTGGGACCCAGTATAGTGGCAGGCTGACTTGTGGGCCTACTAAGTTGACGGGGATGGAGGGCTTTTTCAACTTAGTCAATATGCACGATTCTAGCTCCAGTGACCGTACAATGTCCATCCAACGGCCGTAGTGCTTCTTCAACCTCTGGTCTTCTTGCTCCAGCCCCCCAAACCAGCGCCGGTCGTGCCTCGTGCTCCTGCCTCCCGTGGCCGTCTGCGATGCGACGGAGGCCTCACCGCCCCTACTACTCCCACCGCTGGCCAGGCCATCCCTCTACTCACCCACACCCCCTGTTATTCTGCGGCGACGACAGCCTCACACCACAGCGAACCAGTGAACCCTCGTACTCCTCTACACGTGGGTATCCACTGCCGTAGCTTCCCCGGCTCCGCGTCGTCCCCTTCCTAGGCCTCGCCGTCATCCACCCCCCTGATGCTCTCGGCGCGGCGTGGTCAACGTGGTCAAGGAATGGCTTCCATCGGACGTGGACTGTACGTGGAGAGCCTGGCAGCTGGGTCCACGGCCGCAGCAAGGAAGTGCCTCCTTATTACGTGCAAAATAATTATTCCTCCACCTGACAGCGGGACCCATCGGACGGGCCATCGTATTTCACGAAAAAAATGTTTCCCCCTGACTGCTGGGACCCACCAGCTACATCTTCTCACGCAAGGAAGTACGCCCGTGCAAAAAAAAACGATTCGCCCCCTGACTGCTGGGACCCACCAGCTACATCTTTGCAGGCAAGGAAGTGCCTGACAGTCAGGACCCACCTGGTCGAAGCGTACGTAGCGTTGTCATTCTGGTCGCGAACATGTACGTACATACTGGTCGATGTAGAGGTGCGCACGTGTCATAGTAGAGGCGTGGACGTGTCATAGTAGAGGCGCGCACGTAGCATTTACATGTACGTACAGCGGCCAGGGTGCAAGAAAGAAAATACGGCCACATATGTGTACATACGGGCGGGATCTCGAACGCCTACTCGCGCATATGTACGGCCATGGCTCGTGTACATGGCTGGGTCGGAACAGAGAAACAACGTCGTCGTCGGGTTCATGGGGAGGCAACGGAATGCGTCATGTTCATGGGGAGGCAACGGAATGCGTCGTGTTCATCGGGAGGGCTTGGACGGAACAGGTGATGGAAACGAGGCCTGGCGTACCGCAGAACGGAGGAAACGGCCTTGTGTTCGACCAGCCACGTTCGAAACGGGATCCTGTTCATCGGGAGGGGTCTGGCGTACCGCAAAACGGAGGAAACGGACCTCCTACGGTCGAAACAGGGGTCCTATTGATCGGGAGGGGTGTGGCGTACCGCAAAACCGAGGAAATGGACTTGTGTTGGAGCGCTACGGTCGAAACGGGGGTCCTGTTCATTGGGAGGGGTGTGGCGTACCGCAAAACGGGACTCCACAGGATACTGTTCATCTCCACCATCGACCTCCTCCAGCCTCCACGGGCTCCTATTCATCCAGCCTCCACCGCGCTCTACTCCATCAGCTACTGTTCAACCACCCCTCCACCGTCTACTGTTCATCCAGCCCTCCACACCACGGGGTCCTGTTCAACCACCCCTCCACGGGCACCCCTCCACCGTCTACTGTTCATCCAGCCCTCCACACCATAGGGTCCTGTTCAACCACCCCTCCACCATCTACTGTTCATCCAGCCCTCCACACCACGGGGTCCTGTTCATCCACCCCTCCACAGGCACCCCTCCACCGTCTACTATTCATCCATCCCTCCACCACACCACGGGGTCCTGTTCATCCAGAGGCAACGCCACCGCTCACTGTTCATCCAAACCCCCCGCAATGCTCACTGTTCATCCCATCGATCGGCTTCAGTTAGCAGTAGTAGCGATGGAATCGCTCGATCGGGTTCAGTTAACAGCCATCGATCGATCGCTCGGGTTCAGTAACGCGTAGCCTGCAATGATTGCAATCGCTCGGGTTCAGTTAGAGCCCAACGCCTCGCTCGGGTCCAGTTAGAGCCAACGCCTCGCACACACGCGCGTACATGTACGAGAGAAACGCGCATCGCTCGGCCCTCGACCTCCCACCATAACCGGGAACTCCCCGAAATTTTCCTCCCCCTTGCTTCTACCACGGGTTTTTCCGTCATGGACGGCCCAAAGAATGTTATGCAGCTGCGTCTCTGGCCCGCCTAGGACGAAAAGCCCATTTTCTGTCATGATTTTTTGTCATAGAAGTAGGAGCGCACCACATCTATGATGATACCGGGTTTTGTCACAATTATCGTCATAGAAGTGTCATATGTATGACAGAAAAAAAATTCGTTCGGCCCAAAATGTCACGGATGTGTCTTTTTTTGTAGTGAAGGGTGCGGCTTTATAGCTGGGGCAGAGGCGGTGCCGGCAGCCGGAGCCTCGTCCTTTGCCGAGGTGCGCGTGGCATGGCGTGGTGGCGGAAATAAAAGGAAAGTGGAACTGTGGGTTCGTGAGCGGGCAGGGGTCGGCTGCTATGCGGTGCTTCCGTCTCGAATTGGGGGTGGACAGGGGAATTTCTTACCGTTAGTAAAACTCTAGATAGTGCTCAGAGAAATTATGCTACTACTGAAAAAGAATTCTTACCAGTGGTGTTTGCTTGTGATAAGTTTAGACCTTATATTGTTGATTCCAAAGTAACTGTTCACACAGACCATGCTGCTATTAAATATCTTATGGAAACGAAATATGCTAAACCTAGACTTATTCGTTGGGTTCTCTTGTTACAAGAATTTGATTTGCATATTGTTGATAGAAAAGGAGCTGAGAACCCCATAGCTGATAACGTGTCTAGGCTTGAAAATATGCTTGATGACTCGTTACCTATTGATGATAGTTTCCTGATGAGCAGTTAGCTGCAATAAATGTTGCTAATGGTACTCCTTGGTATGCTGACTATGCTAATTACATTGTTGCTAAATATTTGCCACCTAGCTTTATGTATCAACATAATAAAAAAATTCTTCTATGATTTAAGACATTACTTTTAGGATGACCCACATCTTTATAAAGAAGGAGTAGATGGTATTATTAGATGTTGTGTACCTGAGCATGAACAGGGACAAATCCTACGAAAATGTCACTCCGAAGCTTATGGAGGACATCATGCTGGAGATAGAACTACTCACAAGGTATTGCAGTCTGGATTTTATTGGCCTACTCTCTTCAAGGATGCTCGTAAGTATGTCTCATCTTGTGATGAATGCCAAAGAATAGGGAATTGATGACCCACAAGTATAGGGGATCTATCTTAGTCCTTTCGATAAGTAAGAGTGTTGAACCCAACGAGGAGTAGAAGGAAATGATAAGCGGTTTCCAGCAAGGTATTCTCTGCAAGTACTGAAATAAGTGGTAACAGATATTTTTGTGATAGGATAATTTGTAACGAGCAACAAATAACAAAAGTAAATAAGGTGCAGAAATGTGGCCCAATCCTTTTTGTAGCAAAGGACTAGCCTGGACAAACTCTTATATAGAGAAAAGCGCTCCCGAGGACACATGTGAATATCATCAAGCTAGTTTTCATCACGCTCATATGATTCGCGTTCGGTACTTTGATAATTTGGTGTGTGGGTGGACCAGTGCTTGGGTGCTGCCCTTACTTGGACAAACATCCCACTTATGATTAACCTCTATTGCAAGAATCCGCAACTACAACAAAAGTATTAAGGTAAACCTAACCATAGCATGAAACATATGGATCCAAATCAGCCCCTTACGAAGCAACGCATAAACTAGGGTTTAAGCTTATGTCACTCTAGCAACCCATCATCTACTTATTACTTCCCAATGCCTTCCTCTAGGCCCAAACAATGGTGAAGTGTCATGTAGTCGACATTCACATAACACCACTAGAGGAGAGACAACATACATCTCATAAAAATATCGAACGAATACCAAATTCACATGACTATTAATAGCAAGACTTCTCCCATGTCCTCAGGAACAAACGTAACTACTCACAAAGCATAAACATGTTCATAATCAGAGGGGTATTAATATGCATATAGGATCTGAACATATGATCTTCCACCAAATAAACCAACTAGCATCAACTACAAGGAGTAATTAACACTACTAGCAACCTACTAGTACCAATCCCAGACTTGGAGACAAGAATTGGATACAAGAGATGAACTAGGGTTTTGAGAGGAGATGGTGCTGATGAAGATGTTGATGGAGATTGCCCTCTCCCGATGAGAGGAGCGTTGGTGATGACGATGGCGGTGATTCCCCCCTCCCAGAGGGAAGTTTCCCCGGCAGAATAGCTCTGCTGGAGCCCTAGATTGGTTCCGCCAAGGTTCCGCCTCGTGGCGGCGGAGTTTCGTCCGAGAAGATGGCTTCCTATTTTTTCCCATCGAAAGACTTCATATAGCAGAAGATGGCCATCAGAGGGCCACCAGGGGGGCCCACGAGGTAGGGGGCACGCCTAGGGGGGTAGGGCGCGCCCCCCACCCTCGTGGGCAGGGTGTGGCCCCCATGGTGAACTTCTTCCGCTGAGTATTTTTTATATATTCTGAAAACGTCTTCCGTGAAGTTTCAGGACTTTTGGAGCTGTGCAGAATAGGTCTCTAATATTTTCTCCTTTTCCAGCCCACAATCCCAGCTGCCGGCATTCTCCCTCTTTATGTAAACCTTGTAAAATAAGAGAGAATAGGTGTAAGTATTGTGACATAATGTGTAATAACATCCCATAATGCAATAAATATCGATATAAAAGCATGATGCAAAATGGACGTATCAACTCCCCCAAGCTTAGACCTCGCTTGTCCTCAAGCGAAAGCTGAAATCAAAAAATATGACCACATGTTTAGAGATAGAGGTGTCCATAAAAATAAAATACGGACATGAGGGCATCATGATCATTCTTAGAACATCAACTTATATAATTTTTATCATATGATCTCTTATGCTAGAGTAATAATTCAATAACAATTTCAAGTATGACTCGTAAACTTCGTTGAAAACTAACAAACTATAATCTCAGTCATTGGAGCAATCACAATTTATCATACATAGGAAAGAGTCAATGTATAAAATCTTTTCAGCAATCGCAATTTATCATATAATCTTTCACAATTGCTGACACTCACGCAATACTTATGGGTATGGAGTTTTAGTCGGACACAGAGAAAGATAGGGGCTTATAGTTTTGCCTCCCAACGTTTTACCTCAAGGGTAAAGTCAACAATAATAGTTCATGAAAACTCACATCCAATTAGCCATATATACCAGGATCTTTCCAACATACCGTGCTTGCCAAAGGATAAAATGTAAAAAAAGGAAGGGTGAAGATCACCATGACTCTTATGCAAGGTAGGAGATAAAAGTAAAAGATAGGCCCTTCGCAGAGGGAAGCAGAGGTTGTCATGCACTTTTATGGTTGGATGCACAAAATCTTAATGCGAAAGAATGGCACTTTATATTGCCACTTGTGATATGGACCTTTATTATGCAGTCTGTCGCTTTTATTTCTTCCATATCACACGATCGTATAAAGCTTATTTTCTCCCACACTAATAAGTCATACATATTTAGAGAGCAATTTTTATTGCTTGCACCGATGACAACTTACTTGGAGGATCTTACTCAATCCATAGGTAGGTATGGTGGACTCTTATGGCAAAACTGGTTTAAGGGTATTTGGAAGCACAAGTAGTATCTCTACTTGGTGCAATGAATTTGGTTAGCATGAGGGGGAAAGGCAAGCTCAACCATGTTGGATGATCCATGACTATATAATTTATCTCAGATATAAGAAAACATAACCCATTATGTTGTCTTCCTTGTCCAACATCAACTCTTTAGCATGTCATATTTTAATGAGTGCTCACAATCATAAAAGATGTCCAAGATAGTGTATTTATATGTGAATACCTCTCTTTCTTTATTACTTCCTATTAATTGCAACGATGACCAAAACTATGTTTGTCAACTCTCAAGAACTTTTATTCATCATACTCTTTCTATGTGAGCTCATTACTATCCATAAGATCCATATGATCTCTTTGTTTCCTTTTTATTTCTTTCTCTTTTCTTTTATTCCCTTAAGATCATGGCAAAATAATCAAGCCCTTGACTCAACACTAATCTTTATTATATAGCTCATGGACTCGATTACATAGAGGAATTATAAAGCAAAACTCACAACTAGATCATACTAAGAACTTTTATTCTACTAGATCAAGATATTACCAAAAGGATGGAACTAAGAAAAACGGTAAAGATAAAAGTGATGGTGATACGATACCGGGGCACTCCCCCATGCTTGGCAGTTGCCAAGTGGAGTGCCCATACCAGATACTCAATTCTTCTTTGTTGGTGGCGAAGGTGATGGTTTTGTTGATGGCGTAGGCTTCTTCCTTAATTTGCGCTTGAGGACAGAGTTTTGGTCCCTTAGGTCATTAATCTCCTGCTCTAAGCTCAGTATCTTTTTTGCATAGTTACTGCTTGTTTTCCTGCAAGAGGCGAAAAGGGATAAACTTGATCATAGGTTTCTTTACTCTATCCGGGAGGCTTGACTTTTTGAACTCCACATGCATGTCCCCAGGTTGAGGTAGTGGGACTTCATCTTCATCTGAGCTCGTTTCCTCTTTTCCCTTGGGTTCATAGTCCTCTTCTTCTTCTATAGTTCAACCACAATGCTCCACATCCCCATAGACCTTAGGATCTGCAAGGTAATCAACCACATAGCTTTCTCCTTCCGAATCCTGGGACAACATGTTGCTCTATCTGCAGCAGGACAACTCGAAACAAAGACAAGAGATATTTGCGTGATATGGTGGTCAAAACCCCTGGGAGATTATATAATGAATTTTTACCGACCAAAATACGTGTCGTGTAAGAAAATGGAGTCCGGAAAGCGCACGAGGTGCCCACGAGGTAGGCGGCGCGCCCAGGGGGTAGGGCGCGCCCTCCACCCTCGTGGAGCCCTCGTGTCCTTCCCGGACTGCTTCTTATTTTTCTATTTTTCGAAATATTCCAAAATGGAGAAATATTGCCTTAAAACTATTTTGGAGTCGGTTTACTTACCGTACCACATACCTATTCCTTTTCGGAGTCTGAAATGTTCCGGAAAGTGTCCCTTATGTATTTCTCCGGGGTTATGGTTTTAATAATATTGGTTTCAACATTTATGGGATTACCTGAGATATAATGTTTGATTCTTTGACCGTTCACCACCTTCGGATTTGTGCCTTCGAAGTTGTTGATTTTTATGGCATCGGAACGATAGACCTCCTCGATAACGTAAGGACCTTCCCATTTAGAGAGAAGTTTTCCTGCAAAAAATCTTAAACGAGAGTTGTATAGCAATACATAATCACCTACATTAAACTCACGCTTTTGTATCCTTTTATCATGCCATCTCTTAACTTTTTCTTTAAACAACTTGGCATTTTCGTAGGCTTGAGTTCTCCATTCATCGAGTGAGCTAATATCAAATAACCTCTTCTCACCGGCAAGTTTAAAATCATAATTGAGCTCTTTAATAGCCCAATATGCCTTGTGTTCTAGTTCGAGAGGTAAGTGACATGCTTTTCCATAAACCATTTTATACGGAGACATACCCATAGGAATTTTATATGCAGTTCTATAGGCCCATAATGCATCATCAAGTTTCTTTGACCAATTCTTTCTAGACCTATTGACAGTCTTTTGCAAAATTAATTTGAGCTCTCTATTACTCAATTCTACTTGACCACTAGACTGTGGGTGATAAGGAGATGCAATTCTATGATCAACACTACTAGTTGGAATAGCTTCTACCCACTTAGTAATGTAATCAACAGCAACTAAAATATGTGTATAACCATTAGAGGAAGGAAAAGGTCCCGTATAGTCAAAGCCCCAAACATCAAATGGTTCAATAACGAGTGAATAGTTCATGGGCATTTCTTGACGTCTACTAATATTACCAATTCTCTGACATTCATCAAAAGATAATACAAACTTACGGGCATCCTTGAAGAGAGTAGGCCAATAAAAACCAGATTGCAATACCTTATGTGCAGTCCTGTCTCCAGCATGGTGTCCTCCATAAGCTTCGGAGTGACACTTGCGTAGGATCTATTCCTGTTCATGCTCAAGTACACAACGTCTAATAATACCATCTACTCCTTCTTTATAAAGATGTGGGTCATCCCAAAAGTAATGCCTCAAATCATAGAAGAACTTTTCTTTTGCTTGTATGTGAAACTAGGTGGTATAAACTTAGCAACAATGTAATTAGCATAATCAGCATACCATGGAGCAGTATGAGAAGCATTTATAACATTTAATTGCTCATTGGGAAAGCTATCATCAATAGGTAGTGGGTCATCAAGCACATTTTCTAACCTAGACAAGTTGTCTGCAATGGGGTTCTCAGCTCCCTTTCTATCAACAATATGTAAGTCAAATTCTTGTAGCAAGAGAACCCATCTCATAAGTCTAGGTTTAGCATCTTTCTTTTCCATAAGATATTTAATAACAGCATGATCAGTGTGAATAGTTACTTTAGAATCAACAATATAAGTTCTGAACTTATCACAAGCAAATATAACCGCTAAGAATTCTTTTTCAGTGGTAGCATAATTTCTTTGAGCATTGTCTAGGGTTTTACTAGCATATTGAATAACATTTAGTTTCTTATCAACTCTTTGCCCTAGAACAACACCCACAACATAATCACTAGCATCACACATAATTTCAAAGGGTAAATTCCAATCAGGTGGCTGAACAATAGGTGCAGAGATCAATGCTTTCTTAACTATTTCAAATGCTTCTACACAATCATCATGAAATACAAATGGTATATCTTTTTGTAATAAATTAGTTAGAGGCTGAGAAATTTTGGAGAAGTCCTTAATTAACCTACTATAAAAACCGGCATGACCAAGGAAACTTCTTATACCTTTGATGTCCTTGGGACATGGCATCTTTTCAATAGCATCAACCTTGGCTTTATCAACCTCAATACCTTTTTCAGAAACTTTATGCCCCAAGACAATACCTTCATTAACCATAAAGTGGCACTTTTCCCAATTCAAGACAAGATTAGTTTCTTCACATCTCTGCAAAACTCGATCAAGGTTTCTTAAGCAATCATCAAAAGAAGATCCATAGACGGAGAAATCGTCCATGAAAACCTCACAGATCTTTTCACAAAAGTCAGAGAATATAGCCATCATGCATATTTGAAAGGTAGAAGGTGCATTACATAAACCAAAAGGCATACGTCTATAAGCAAAAGTACCAAAAGGGCAAGTAAAAGTAGTCTTTGATTGATCCTTAGCTGACACAGGTATTTGAGAGAAACCAGAATAACCATCTAGAAAGCAAAAATGTGTATGTTTAGATAATCTTTCTAGCATTTGATCGATAAAAGGTAAGGGGTAATGATCCTTTTTAGTGGCCTTATTTAATTTGCGGAAATCAATTACAATCCTATAGCCTGTAATAATTCTTTGAGGAATCAATTCATCTTTATCATTAGGAACGACAGTAATACCTCCCTTCTTAGGGACACAATGGACAGGACTTACCCACTGACTATCAGCAACGGGATAAATTATACATGCCTCAAGGAGCTTTAGTATTTCCTTTCTTACCACTTCTTTCGTTTTAGGGTTCAGCCGTCGTTGATGATCACGAACTGGTTTAGCATATTCTTCCAAATTAATTTTATGTTGACATAGAGTGGGACTAATGCCCTTAAGATCATCAAGAGTATACCCAATAGCAGCATGATGCTTCTTCAGAGTTTTCAATAATCTCTCTTCCTCATGCTCTGAAAGGTTAGCACTAATAATAACAGGATATATCTTTTTCTCATCAAGATAAGCATATTTAAGAGTATTAGGTAATGGTTTAAGCTCAAACACGGGATCACCCTTGGGTGGAGGAGGACCCCCTAGGATTTCAACAGGCAAATTGTGTTTCAGAATATGTTCCTGTTTAAAGAATACTTCATCTATTTCCCTTCTTTCATTCATAAACATATCATTTTCATGGTCTAGCAAATATTGTTCTAAAGGATCACTAGGAGGTACGACAATAGAAGCAAGACCAATAATTTCATCCTTACTAGGTAATTCTTCTTCACCGTGTTGTCTACTAAATTTAGAGAAATTAAATTCATGAGTCATATCATCTAAACCGATAGTAACAACATCCCTTCTGCAATCTATGGTAGCATTAATAGTGTTCAGGAAGGGTGTACCAAAAATAATGGGACAAAAGCTATCTTGTGGGGAACCAAAAACAAGAAAATCAGTAGGATATTTAGTTTTCCCACACAAGACTTCAACATCTCTAACAATTCCCATTGGTGAAATAGTATCTCTATTGGCAAGTTTAATTGTGACATCAATATCTTCTAACTCAACAGGTGCAATATCATGCATAATTTCTCTATATAGGCTAATAGGTATTGCACTAGCACTAGCACCCATATCACATAAACCATGATAACAATGATTTCCTATTTTAACAGAAATAACAGGCATGCCTACCAGAGGTCTAGGTTCATCTTTAGCACAAGGTTTAGCAATTCTAGCAGTTTCATCACAGAAATAAATAACATGCCCATCAATATTATCAGACAAGAGATCTTTAACAATAGCAATATTAGGTTCAACTTTAACTTGCTCAGGAGGTGTACAAGCTTTAATATTGCTTTTACGAACCAAAGTTGAAGCTTTAGCATGATCCTTTATCCTAATAGGGAAAGGTGGTTTCTCAACATACACTAGTAGAAAACAGGGCTTTGGTCACGGGGTAATATTCACATTAGTCTCGGTTCAGTCACGAACCGGGACTAATGTGAGCATTGGTCCTGGTTTGTGCGGCTAAGGCATTAGTCCCAGTTCACCTGAGCCCTTTAGTCCCGGTTTGAGACACGAACCGAGACTAAAGGGTGCGATGCCCTTTAGTCCCGGTTTGTGTCTCAAACCGGGACTAAAGGTCCCAATTTCAAACTCTACCCCCCCCTGTGGATCGCCTTTTTTGTTTTGAAAAAATCAAAAGAAAATGATAAAAACTTCAAAAAATAAAATCCTTCAAGAGGTAGTTATATTACTACATCTACTAGTTAGGAAAATTAAAAAACTTAAATTTGGACATGTTTTGCAAAAAATGTAGGGAAAATGTAAAACGGCTATAACTTTTGCATACGATGTCGGAAAAAACGTATAATATATCAAAATGTTCGGAACGAAAATCCGCATCCGATGGAGACCGCCTACGGCCTGTTTGCAAATTTTTAGAATCCTGAAATTCTAAAAGGAAAAAAAGTTATGCTCAAATTTCATTTTTTGAATTTTTGTTAAATCTGGTCAAACTATGGTCAAACTACTTATTCAAGAAGTATTAGTGTTACTATATAATTGTTCAAGAATATTAGTGTTACTAAATAATCAACTATGGTCAAACTGTGATCAAACTGTGGTCAAACTACTTATTCAAGAAATATTAGTGTTACTAAATAATTATTGATTTTTAGAACAATAGTTTCAAACTCAAACAGTGAAATATGTGACTTCATACTCAAGCTAAATTCCTGAGGGTTAATAGGATTGACATCTTACTATTGTCAGGAAAACAACAAGTGCAGACTTGGAAACGAGGGAGAATAGAACCCGGAAGTTAAGCGTGCTCAGGCTGGAGTAGTGAGAGGATGGGTGACCGTTCGGGAAGTTAGATGATTTGGAATGATGAGGGGTGATTAGAGATTAGAGGTTAAATTGAGCAGTGATGAGGGGTGATTAGAGATTAGAGGTTAAAATAATTCAGAAATTTGAAAATAAAAAAATTCAAAAAAAATTCAAAAAAAATCATAAAATTTCCTTTAGTACCGGTTGGTGTTACCAATCGGGACTAAAGGTGGACCTCTAGGCAGCGGCCACGTGGAGGGCCTTTAGTCCCGGTTCCAGTTAGAACTGGGACTAAAGGGGGAGGCTTTAGTACCGACCCTTTAGTCCCGGTTCCAGAACAGGGACTAAAGGCCCTTATGAACCGGGACTAAAGGCCCTTTTTCTACTAGTGATAAGAAGCATGAACAATTGGATCATTATAAGTGACAATCTTTTCTTCAACTTTAATAGGTGCAGCTACTTTTACTTCTATGTGAGGATGATATTTAAACCACTTCTCCTTGTGGAGATCAACATAAGTAGCAAAAGATTCACAGAAAAAAGCTACTATTTCGGAGTCAAGTCCATATTTAGTGCCAAACTTACGGATAACATCGATATCCATAAAAGATTTAACACAATCAAACCTAGGTGTCATGCCTGACTCCTTACCTTTGTCGAGGTCCCAACCTTCAGAGTTGCGTTTAATTCTTTCCAATAAATCCCATTTAAATTCAATAGTCTTCATCATAAAAGAGCCAGCACAAGAAGTATCAAGCATGGTGCGATTGTTATCAGAAAGTCGAGCATAATTTTTTTGAATAATCATTTCTCTTGAGAGCTCATGATTGGGGCATGAACATAACATTGATTTAAGCCCCCCCCCCCAAGCTTGAGCGATGCTTTCTCCTTCGTGAGGCCAAAAATTATATATATATATATATAATTGCGATCACGATGAACAAGATGCATAGGATAAAACTTCTGATGAAATTCCAATTTCAATCGTTTGTAATTCCATGACCCCATATCATCACATAGCCTATACCATGTCGATGCATCTCCCTTCAAAGATAAAGGGAAGACCTTCTTCTTAACAACATCTCCGGGTACACCAGCAAGCTTAAATAATCCACAAACTTCATCCACATATATCAGATGCTCATCAGGATGTTTTGTTCCATCTCCTAAAAAAGGATTAGCTAGCAGTTTTTCTATCATACCCGAAGGAATTTCAAAGAAGACATTTTCATTTTCATTTTCAGTAGGTTGAGTAGGTTGCGGAGCAACTCTTTGCTCTACTGGTCGGGGTGAAGATACCCCAAACAAGCCCCTCAGAGGATTACTTTCCATAGTAACAAGTGACAGTAAATTTCAGCAGACTATATAAATTTGTCCTTACCAAATTCCACCTACCAAAGGCGCTTCACTCCCCGGCAACGGCGTCAGAAAAGAGTCTTGATGACCCACAAGAATAGGGAATCTATCGTAGTCCTTTCGATAAGTAAGAGTGTCGAACCCAACGAGGAGCAAAAGGAAATGATAAGAGGTTTCCAGCAAGGTATTCCCTGCAAGTACTGAAATAAGTGGTAACAGATAGTTTTGTGATAGGATAATTTGTAACGAGCAACAAATAACAAAAGTAAATAAGGTGCAGCAAGGTGGCCCAATCCTTTTTGTAGCAAAGGACAAGCCTGGACAAACTCTTATATAGAGAAAAGCGCTCCCGAGGACACATGGGAATATCATCAAGCTAGTTTTCATCACGCTCATATGATTCGCGTTCGGTACTTTGATAATTTGGTATGTGGGTGGACCAGTGCTTGGGTGCTGCCCTTACTTGGACAAACATCCCACTTATGATTAACCTCTATTGCAATCATCCGCAACTACAACAAAATTATTAAGGTAAACCTAACCATAGCATGAAACATATGGATCCAAATCAGCCCCTTACGAAGCAACGCATAAACTAGGGTTTAAGCTTCTGCCACTCTAGCAACCCATCATCTACTTATTACTTCCCAATGCCTTCCTCTAGGCCCAAACAATGGTGAAGTGTCATGTAGTCGACGTTCACCTAACACCACTAGAGGAGAGACAACATACATCTCATCAAAATATTGAACGAATACCAAATTCACATGACTATTAATAGCAAGACTTCTCCCATGTCCTCAGGAACGTCGTAACTACTCACAAAGCATAAACATGTTCATAATCAGAGGGGTATCAATATGCATATAGGATCTGAACATATGATCTTCCACCAAATAAACCAACTAGCATCAACTACAAGGAGTAATTAACACTACTAGCAACCTACTAGTACCAATCCCGAACTTGGAGACAAGAATTGGATACAAGAGATGAACTAGGGTTTTGAGAGGAGATGGTGCTGATGAACATGTTGATGGAGATTGCCCTCTCCCGATGAGAGGAGCATTGGTGATGACGATGGCGATGATTTCCCCCTCCTGGAGGGAAGTTTCCCCGGCAGAACAGCTCTGCTGGAGCCCTAGATTGGTTCCGCCTCGTGGCGGCGGAGTTTCGTCCGAGAAGATGGCTTCCTATTTTTTCCCATCGGAAGACTTCATATAGCAGAAGATGGCCATCCGAGGGCCACTAGGGGGCCCACGAGGTAGGGGGATGCGCCCAGGGGGGTAGGGCGAGCCCCCACCTTCTTGGGTAGGGTGTGCCCCCCCTGGTGAACTTCTTCCGCTGAGTATTTTTTATATATTCTGAAAACGTCTTCCGTGAAGTTTCATGGATTTTGGAGCTATGCAGAATAGTTCTATAATATTTGCTCCTTTTTCAGCCCAGAATCCCAGCTGCCAGCATTCTCCCTCTTTATGTAAACCTTGTAAAATAAGCGAGAATAGGTGATGTAGGGTGGAACCCTAGATGGCCGATCTTTCACGAAAGGAGCGGATCCCAACGATGAACATGAAGAACACGGGAGAGAAAACGAGGGGAAACACAAGAGAATCACTCAATCAACAAGAAATAGTCACACATGTGCTAGATCCTCGAAACACAAAGAGATACACGATCCAAATCCAACAAAGGACGATACATAGGGTAACCGGTTCTTCTCCATGAGGAGGTCTTGAATCCACAAGGGGATCTTCCAGTAAAGGGGCCTTGAATCCAAGGTGGATCTTCTCCGAAGAGGGGCCGCAGTCTCTCTCAAGGAGTAGATCCGATATGGATGAGCGAAGCTGTATCACTCAAATGAGCTATCACAACGCTAACCCTAGCTAGGAGGAGATGGGGGAGTATATATAGTGTTAGCCCACGAAGGGGCAAGTGAGAGGGGGGATACATGGGCCTCTGGCCCGTTCACTGTGCGCAGACAGGCGCCGGATGTCCGGGCTGGGGGCCGGATGTCCGGCGCTTCGCGAGGCGCCGGATGTCTGGGCTGGAGTGGCCGATTCTTATGCTCTCTAGATAGCATGCGCCGGATTTCTGGGCAGGCGCCGGATGTCCGGCCCGTCGCGGGGCGCCGGATGTCCGGAGGTCGGCCGGATGTCCAGCCACTGTAGAGTCGCCTGGCTTCGGTCTCTCTCTGGTCTTCTTCTGGTTGGTGGCGCCGAATGTCCGGGCTCCTGCCGGATGTCCGACCGCTGTAGCTCCACGACGACTCCACTTGAGGCACTTCTTGATCCGCTTCTGTGTGGACTTGGTGTATGACTCGAGCATCTCCATGGTCGTCTCCTTGGTTCCTAAGCACATGTAGCGTCTTTGCATTAGGTAGCAACCATGTCTCGTACGAGTGGAAAGGGGAAGCATGTAGGAACGGGTTCACCTTAGGTCCAATGGCGTATGCTCGAGTGTACATGGGGATGATCGTAGGATGCTCCGCATCATCTCCCCTCCCTTGGGAAAGATGCGACCTCGGATCGTGATCCTCATCACCATGGAAACGGTTGTTGTTGACGAACTTATAGTTGGATGGAGTTGAAGACATTGTGCAATCCAAGTACTCCAAGGTGTCGCAATGCTCAATGTCGTGGAAAGAGTGGAGGTTCGAAGGTGCATCCAATAAGTCCGAGCGCTCCTCAATATGAAGGTCCATAGAGCCAATCTTCAATGTCGCTCCTCCGTTCGCGAGATGTACTATGTAGACAACAAGAAGGAAACAACAATGAAAGAGTGACCCATCCAATATGCATATTTGAGGATGGCTCAAAGGGAAGGAGTTCACCTTTAGGAGATTCTCACAAATGTTGGTGTTGCACATCGTGTATGCCTTCACATGACCAAAATGTGTCATGACGGTATCGCCTTGTGAATCCTTCAAAATGAAAGAACAAAACAAACACTCGGAAAAACAAATGAGGTTAGCGGAAGTGCAAAACCTATCATTCGTGTGGGAAGATACCCAACAAGTGTATGCATCATGCTCATCATAAGAAAGGACAAGGGAGCATTTCATAGTATGAAGGCATATGATGCGAGAACAACCAAATGCAATAGTTTCAACCAAACAAGCATGCATCACAAGTAAAGTGTCCAAGTCTCCACAATCAATAGATGCAACAATTGGAGGCAAGCGACAATGAACAAAATATATCATGTGAGAGGCATGAACATATATGTCATCAACCCAAGAAAGCAAGTAATAATGGAACATGGGTGATGCATCAAAGCAAGAAATCATAGTGATCAACTCAAGCAAGCTAGTAGTGCGAAGATGCAACGTACTAGGAGGAATCGTGGCAAGCATGTCATGTGTGCAAATAGTGGGCATATATAATGCACATGACATTTCACAAGCATAAAGGCAAGGTATGAGCAAAATAGCATCAATAGCATGGGGCACATGATAAACATGGCAATAGCAACATGGATCTCCACCAAGCATGCAAATACACATAGAAGTATTATAATGGTGAATCACATGTAAGTGAAAGCAAGGGTCACAATTGCATGGCAAAATCATGTAAAGAGGCATAACATGCAAAGTGAACACGATAGAATGGGCAAAGGTGACAAGTGGTAAATAGCCCATATCCGTGTGAGCGACAAGTAGAAAATATGCGCGTAGTCGTTGTGCGAAAAGAACGGTGGTAAGGATAGTTCACGGGATCCCAAGTCATCTTTGCTCTTAAGAGCTCGTTTCGTCAATTCTTGGGATTAAGAGGTTGACGAGTATACGTGTGTACCTACACAAAACAAAGACGAAGGGAAAATTGTGTGTGCGTGGTAGATGTACACATCATCCATCGTGATGCGCACGTGCTTGTGTTGGTTAGCACAAAATATCCAATGCTCAAACAAATGAGATGCGTGATATAGAAACACGTCATCCATCATGATAGGTTTGTTGTTATGTATAGCATAATGGAGACTCAAATTGTGTAATGCATCACAAGAAATATGTAGAGCATTGTTATTCATGGAATGCATATGGTGCAAGCAATTATGAGAATCATGCAATGTATGGAATGCATCAAAATCTCTTAATATGTATGAGGAAACTATGGAGGTCTCCTCATGAGCATTAATGGAAACATCACACGGAGAAGATTGACAACATCCCAAACAATGCATATTTGGAAGAATGTGATCATGGCATGGCATAGTAGATGAATTGCGCAAATCATGTAAAGGAAGCATAGCAATATCATCACATGAAAAACAAAAGCCAATGACCATCATCTCGTCATCTATGCCATAAGTGCAAATGGGATTTATGGTAATGGGGCATGCATAGTCACTATGTTGAGATTGAAATGATGCAATATGGGATATCTCACTCATAGCATATGACAAGGTTAATGGATTGTCAAACATGATGTGACCAAAAGAATTGTCACAAGAAATCCTATGGAGCATAGCATCACAACTAGGCAAATCAACATGCTTGTCATCATATTTATCATAAATAGGTAAGTCATGACATGAGGAAGTCGCACTAGCATGAAGCATGGGAATAGGTGTGTCAACATCATGCAAGCAATCATTGTCATGATAGTCCACTAGTGGGACAAGAGCATCACCTTCACCTATGTTACGTTTGTCATTCCACTCATGTGGTGTAGGTGAGGTGGGTAAGATCGAATGGTGGTCAAGATCATCATTGTGATGGAACCATGTGGGGGTGCATCATATTCCACCATGGCCATCGTCTTGTCCAAAGGTAGGACGTAGTCGTCGCGAATCGGCGCATCATCATATATGGGACCTAGCACCAAATGAGAAGACACAATAGAGGTAGAGGTCAATTCGTTAGTGTTGAAAGTGGCCTCACATGACCTATCAACTATCTCGCTCTCTCTATGTGGTGGTTCACTCACTCCCTCAAAATAGGTGCACTCAAACTCACATATGGTGGAGTCACTCATCTCACTCAAATGATGGGGGTTGTGGCTCTCCTCACATGGGAATTGTGGCAACACATATATGGGGCTAGTGGTGAAGTCACTCTCACTCTCAATATGGTGGCAAAAGTCACTCAAGTCGTCATACGTTGCCGTGGTCAAAGGGAAAATCCCATGCTCAACCATCTCATCGCCGTCGCCATGGATGAAGGCCGAAGATGGCACATCATCACTCTCCTCGAAGACCAAAGATAAGGTCTCATGAGTGGTCTCGTAGCTTGACTCGGAGTATGAGTCCACTATGGGCGCCGTCTTCATGTTGTTGAAGAGGTTTGCGCTCGTCGCCGTGGTCGAAGGGGTTGGCCCTAGCTCGACCTTCTTGTCGCCGTCTTGTTGTAGGAGGTCCATATGATGTGGCACCTCATAGCTCGTCTCCATGACCGAAGGGAATGTCCCATGCTCGGCCATCTTCCTTGGGGGGCTTCCGAAGATGAAAGTGTCGCCCTCGCTCGTAGGTGGTCGCCACGTTGGTGAAGATGTCGATGTAGGCGAACTCATGGGAGGTAGGTGAAGATGCCGTACGTCCGAAGGCAAAGATGCCTTGATAGCACTTGGTAAAGATGCCGAAGTGGTTGTTGTAGCCGTAGCTCTGTCTTGGTGGTGCTCGTCTCGCGGTCTTCTCTTGTGGTCATGAAGTTTGGACTTGGCGTCAAGTAGAGCTTGTTGGAACTTGTAGGTAGGCGCATCTCGATCATCTTCATGTTGATGGTGTCGTTGTCGTGCTTGAGCTCGGTGGCGTTCATCGTCGTCGTGCACATGATGCTTTGAGGTGACTTGCCCTTCATGACGAGGTGGATCACGAACGTGATGGTGGTCGCCATGGAGATGTGGACGTGGACGACTTGTGCTTGTGTCGCTTGGGCGCTCCGAAGAGGATTGAAGTGCTTGCCGCCGCCTTGAAGATGACGAAGGGGAAGTAGACTTGATCAAGGCCCGAATCTCCTCCATCCTTGCATCTTGCTCCTTCTTTTGTGCGGAAAGCTTGTTGTCGATGTAGTCCCTTTTCCTCGCTTCAGAGTGGCGAATGTCAATGGAGAGGTTCTCGATGCGCTCTCGCAATCTTGATTGTGCGCCTTGCATTTGTCGTTGTAGATCGAAGATTGATGCTTTGGTGATGTAGTTGTTCATGCCGTCGTTGTTGTGGAAGATCGGAGATGAAATGCCTTGCCGATCCATCACACCAAGAGAAAATTGTGAGTGGTAGAAAGAGAAGAACGAATACCAAATGTACCTTGACCGAAGTTGAAAGTGAATCAATGATCACTCCAATGTGGACAAGGAAATAGCACAATTGGTACCAATTCTTGTCGGTTTCTCACACCTACACAAATATGGCTTATGGTGGAGCTCGGTGAGGATAGTGGCACAAAAATTTGATGTAAAATGTTAGCAAGAGTCAATAATGTTGAAAGAGATTCACAAATTCGCAAGTGAAACAAGTAGACCAATAGAAATATGTGGCACACGGAAACACACACACAGATAGATAAATGGGGTCGTGCAACCAAGGATGAGCACAAAATGTGGAATCCACGGAAAATGCTCTTGTTGCACAACTCTAGAGAGACGCTAGCACGATTGCTCAATAGGCGGATATGACACTTGTGCACAACCTATAGGAGACAAAAATGCAACGACTTCTATCCCAAGTATGCTATGTATATATGGTTCCCGGTGTTATGATCCAAGATGATCTTATATGATAATGTGGTATGATGCTATGGCACTTGCTTACAAGCTCTTTGTTCATTCTTTTTCTTTGCTTAAAAGCTTTATTCTCTCTTTTTTTGGATGGTAACTTTGCGAAATGCACAAACCAAGATAGCTATTGTGCATATGCGGGAACAAACTTGAGGCACAAGGGATGATATGATACCGATATGATATGGTATGTATGCAATGTATGGTGTATATCACTAATGTGCACAAGTAACGTTGCCGGCAATACTCAAATGGCTAGTCTCGATAGGCAAGTAACGCAAAATGGGCTAGGGGTTATCAATGCAATGGCAAGGGAATATACAATGGAGGGATACCTCGATATAGAGATGATATGGAGGTTACCGTCCTTGGCGATGATGAGTGGCGGTGATCTTGATGGAGATACCAAGATGATGGAGACTCGTCCCTAAGTAGCCGAAACACCTTAGGAAACGGAAACACCGCGAACTCAAAATCTCAAATGTCAAATGGTGGTAGCGGGAATGTGGTGGTGGTTGCGGAAGCTCAATGGGATTGCGGAAATGGCAATGATGGGTTGTGGAGTACGCAATGCGGAATTCGAGGGTCAGGTGGTGGACTATACACGGTGTCGGAGTTGGAAGCACGGTCCCTAAGTAGCCGAAACACCTTAGGAGACACAACTCACAACACAAACAAAATTGGGTTAAGTTGGGATGGTGGAAGTGTATGGTGGTTAAGCCTATGCGGGAGTTATGGTGGTGGTGGTGGTTGATGAAGATGCAACCGTCCCTAAGTAGCCTAAACACCTTAGGAGAGTCGAATCACAACTCAAACAACCTCAAATGCAAAGTGGGACAAAATTGGTTAGGTTGTGGAAGTTGGTGGTGGAGTAGCGGAGGATGTGGTGGAAGCCCTAGGCAAAGATGCCAAAGTTCCAAAAATTTGATGGAGTCAAATGGTTTTGGTAGTATTTTTGTTGGAAGGGGGATGTCAAGAGCTTTTCAACAAGCTAAAGAACGTCAAAAACGGACTCCGGATGAATTAGTTATGCACAAAACGGTGAAACGGGAAAAGCTGAAATGTACATGGGTCGGACATTCGGGGCTCGGGCCGGATATCAGGGACCTGATGTCCAGAACCGCGCGCGAAATGCGCTCCAGGAGCCAGATGTCTGGGCTAATGGCCGGATTTCCGGGGCGGCCGGATGTCCGGGGCTCGGGACAGATGTCCGGGCTCCAAATCCGAGGATGAACTCGAGGAGCTCGATTTGGGGGCGGAAATTGATGATTTCAAGGTCAAAATTGGAGAGGTTTCGTGGATGGAAAGTGGGGAAAATTGGGGAAATGCTAGATCCACTCGAAACCAAGCAAATCCATGAATCAAAATCAACAAAACTTCCTCACACCAACAAATCACAAAATTTTTTGGGGCTATTTTTGGTGGGGATTTTCGAAATTGGGGAAGAACAAAACAAAATTAGGCTAGAAAACACAATGGGGAGGCTCCGAAATCGTGATCAACCTAAGCTCTGATCCAAGATGATGTAGGGTGGAACCCTAGATGGCCGATCTTTCATGAAAGGAGCGGATCCCAATGATGAACACGAAGAACACGGGAGAGAAAACGAGGGGAAACACAAGAGAATAACTCAACCAACAAGAAATAGTCACACATGTGCTAGATCCTCGAAACACAAAGAGATACACGATCCAAATCCAACAAAGGATGATACATAGGGTAACCGGTTCTTCTCCGTGAGGAGGTCTTGAATCCACAAGGGGATCTTCCCGTAAAGGGGCCTTGAATCCAAGGTGGATCTTCTCCGAAGAGGGGCCGCGGTCTCTCTCAAGGAGTAGATCCGATATGGATGAACGAAGCTCTATCTCTCAAAGCTATCACAACGCTAACCCTAGCTAGGAGGAGATGGGGGAGTATATATAGTGTTAGCCCACGAAGGGGCAAGTGAGAGGGGGGATACATGGGCCTCTGGCCCGTTCACTATGCGCAGACAGGCGCCGGATGTCCGGGCTGGGGGCCGGATGTCCGGGGCTTCGCGAGGCGCCGGATGTCCGGGCCTCGGGCCGGATGTCCGGGCTGGAGTGGCCGATTCTTCTGCTCTCTTCATAGCATGCGCCGGATTTCCAGGCAGGCGCCGGATGTCCGGCCCGTCGCGGGGCGCCGGATGTCCGGGGGTCGGCCGGATGTCCGGCCGCTGTAGAGTCGCCTCGCTTCGGTCTCTCTCTGGTCTTCTTCTGGTTGGTGGCGCCAGATGTCCGGGCTCCTCCCGGATGTCCGGCCGCTGTAGCTCCGCGGCGACTCCACTTGAGGCACTTCTTGATCCGCTTCCGTGTGGACTTGGCGTATGACTCGAGCATCTCCATGGTCGTCTCCTTGGTTCCTAAGCACATGTAGCGTCTTTGCATTAGGTAGCAACCATGTCTCGTACGAGTGGAAAAGGGAAGCATGTAGGAACGGGTTCACCTTAGGTCCAATGGCGTATGCTCAAGTGTACATGGGGATGATCGTAGGATGCTCCGCATCAGTAGGTGTAAGTATTGTGACATAATGTGTAATAACAACCCATAATGCAATAAATATCGATATAAAAGCATGATGCAAAATGGACATATCAGGAATATCGGTAAGCGTCAAGAGATGCCTATGAACTATTCACTTGCTATTGAACCTTTTGATGTTTTGGGATTTGATTACATGGGACCTTTTCCTTCCTCTAATGGGTATACACATATTTTGGTTGCTGTTGATTATGTTACTAAATGGGTAGAAGCTATTCCACCAGCAGTGCTGATCACAACACCTCTATTAAAATTCTTAAGGAAGTTATATTTTTCCCAAGGTTTGGAGTTCCTAGATATTTAATGACTGATGGTGGTTCACACTTTATTAATGGTGCTTTCCATATGATGCTTGCTAGGTATGATGTTAACCATAGAATTGCATCACCCTATCATTCTTAGTCTAGTGGTCAAGTCGAACTCAGCAATAGAGAAAAATAATAATTTTGCAAAAGACTGTCAATAGGTCCAGGAAGAATTGGTCTAAGAAATTTGATGATGCACTTTGGGCTTATAGAATAGCATATAAAAATCCTATGGGTATGTATCCTTATAAAATGGTTTATAGAAAAGCTTGTCATTTGCCTCTTGAGTTAGAACACAAAGCATATTGGGCAGTTAAAGAACTCAACTATGATTTCAAACTTGCTGGTGAAAAGAGGTTATTTGATATAAGCTCATTAGATGAATGGAGAACCCAAGCATATGAAAATGCAAAGTTATTTAAATAAAAAGTTAAAAGATGGCATGACAAAATAATTCAAAAACATGAGTTTAAAGTCAGAGAATATGTTCTGTTGTACAACTATCATTTCAGGTTTACCGGTCCGATGCCATCAAAATAAATAATTCCGGAGGTACTAACCCAAAGGTTGTCAATGGATAATAAATAAACCATTATATCTCAAGTACGCTTATTAATGTTGAAAGCAATATTATCCAAACTTTGACACCAGAAGAACACTTAAAAGAGTCCTTCCGAAACACTCTAGAATCGTCAAAATAAGGAGGTACGTGATACGGTAAGTAAACGGACTCCGAAAAATCCGCAAAAATATTTTTTATCAGTTTTTGGAATATTTTAAGATTTTGTAAATAAAGAAACTTCTAGGAAGCATACCCTGGTGGGCACAATAAACCAGGGCGCGCCAGGCAAGCCTGGCGCGCACAGGTGGGTTGTGCCCACCTAGGGCACCTCCCAAACTCTGTTTTTCTTCCATGTGCTTGTTCTCCAAGATAAAAAAAATCTATATATACTTCCCGAACCTGTTAACCACCGTATCGCGGAGAAAATCTTCTGTTCTCTTTTCTTGCCGTTTCTGGTCAGATTTGTCAAGCTAGGCATCATGTCTTCCTGCTCCTCCAACCACATGGAAGAGGATGGTTTTCTGATGAAGATCGAGACGAAGAGGGAGGAGCCCACGGACTCTAACAAGGGAGACGAGGGCAAGGAAACTACCATAGATCCATCCCCAGTGGCAACACAAGCACTGTTGGCCGAGGAGGAGGAGGAATATATTCTTAAACCCTATCTTACTCACCTTACACGTGCTGAGATCGAAGCTTTTCGTGTCTTTGAAGCAATTCGTATACAAAATAAGCATCTCACTCATGAAAATATTCTGAACCAAGAGCATATTGCCTATTTCTGGAGCATTATCCGTCGGCTGTAGGATCTCTTGATCCTTAAGGACAAGATCTCTTCTTCACCAGCAAAGGAGAACTAAGTATTGGGTATGGGCACCCCTTGGCTTCCGCCAAGCTTGGGTGAGGTGCCCCGGTACCGTATCATCCCACTATCTTTTTACTTTTACTTATCTTAGTTAAATCTTTTGCTTATAAGAATAAAGTTTAGTTCGATCTTTTCTTCGTTTTGAGTTTGCTTAGTGATCTATCATTGTTATCATGTGCGAGTTACGTAATAAAGTTAGTTTGAGTATTTGCTTTCTTTATTTTCATGTTGCTAATAAAGAAAAGAAATAATAAGGAAATAAAAAGAGAAAGGAGATAAATAAAAGAAGGGAAATAAGTCAATAAGATTATATACTAATCCTATGGTAGGTGATAGCACCACATAAGGAAAATTATAAGTAAGAAAATTTTATTAGAGATTGACAAACATATCATTAGTCAATGATGCAACTCATGAAAGAATTAATAAGGGAAGGGAAGATTCACATATAAATATACTATCCTAGAAATCTTTTGTGATTGTGAACCCTCATCAAAATATTATATGCCAAAATTGTTGACATTGGACAAGGAAGACAACTTAATGGTTTATGTTTGTTTATATTCACATAGAAGTCATATTGTGATAGATCCTTCAACATGTGGTGTTTGCCCCTATCTTTGCTAGCCAAAAGTTCCGTACTAGGTAGAGATACTACTCGTGCATCCAAAAACCCTTAAACCCAAATCTTTTTTCAAGGGTCCACCATACCTACCTAGGGATTGAATAAGATCCCTCAAGTAAGTTGTCATCGGTGCAAAAAGGCAATAACAATTGCTTCTAAATATGTAAGATCATTTAGTGTAAGAGAAAATTGAGCGTTGTACGAACTTGGATGACAAAGAATAAATGCGACAGACTGCATAATAAAGGTTGTCATCTTAAGGGGCAATACAACATGATGTTCTCTTGCACTAAGGGATTGTGCATGCAAACAAATAAAGCGCATGGCAACCTCTGCCTCCCTCTGCGAAGAGCCTATCTTTTACTTATATGTATTTACTTTTATGCAAAGAGTCAAAGTTTTCCTTCTATTCCTTTTTATTTATTCTTTTGGCAAGCATCATGTGGCGAGGAAAGATCTAGGCACATATGTCCAGTTGAATATAGATAGCATGAGTTTTTATTGTTGACATCACCCTTGAGGTGAGTAAGTTGGGAGGCGAAACTATAAGCCCCTATCTTTTCTATGTGTCTAGTTGAAACGTTTTGTTCACGAGTACAAGGTGAGTGTTAGCAATCATATAAGACTATATGATGGTTTAGTATGTGGACTTGCCTAAAGGCTCTGATACGTGACACTTTCTGAAAAGATAATGAATTTTAGTTGCAAATTTGACTGAGGACATAGTTTGTTGGTTACTAATTAGAGTTTTTGCTTTATACTTCAATTTTGTGGTGAACTGTTACTTATTCATAGGAAGTATATGATGTAAGTTCTATGATAAAAGTCTTATGTTAAATTTTGTTGCTATTCTAATAATCAACATGATGCTTCTGTGTCCGTATTTTGTTTTTATCGACACCTCTCTCTCAAAGCATGGGGACATGTTTTTCGATTTCGGTACTCACTTGAGGACAAGCGAGGTCTAAGCTTGGGGGAGCTGATACGTCCATTTTGCATCATGCTTTCTTACTATTATTTATATTGTTTTTATCCATAATAATGCTTTTTGGAGTAATTCTAATGCCTTTTCTCTCATAATTTACAAGGTACGCACCAAGAGGGAGAATTCCGGCAGGTGGAAATGTGGACCTGAAAAAGCTATGTCAGGCCACCTATTCTGCACAACTCCAAATGGGCTGAAACTTTACAGAGATTTTTTATGGAATATATAAGAAATATTGGAGCCAATAAGTACCAGAGGGGGGCCACCAGGTGGGCACAACCCACCTGGGCGCGCTAGGCCCCCTGGCGTGCCCTGGTGGGTTGTGGCCTCCTCGGTCCACCTCAGGTGCCCATCTTCTGGTATATAAGTGGTTTTGACCTAGAAAAAATCACAATAATACTTTCGGGACGGAACGTTGCCGCCTCAAGGCGGAACTTGGGTAGGAGCACTTTTGCCCTCCGGCGGAGCGATTCTGCCGGGGAAACTTCCCTCCTGGAGGGGGGAATCATCATCATCATCATCATCACCAACAGCTCTCCCATCTTGGGGAGGGCAATCTCCATCAACATCTTCACCAACACCATGTCATCTCAAACCCTAGTTCATCTCTTGTATTCAATCTTGTTGCCAGAACTATATATTGTTGCTAGGGGGTGGCTAGTAGTGTTGATTACAACTTGTAGTTGATTACTATATGGTTTATTTGGTGGAAGATTATATGTTCATATCCATTATGCATATTAATACCCCTCTGATCATGAGCATGTTTGTTGATTGTGAGTAGTTACTTTTGTTCTTGAGGTCACGAGATAAATCATGTTTCAAGTAATCATGTGAATTTGATATGCCACTGGTACAATGACGTCCTAAACAAACGGTTTAAAACCGCTTTTCGCGACGGCCTTTGGAACCATCGCCAAGTGAGTGTGGGCGATAGGGGGGTCCTTCCCACACGACCCATAAATCGTCGGGGATAGGCCCTCGTGGGACCCAGGCTGGGGCCGTGTGCGATCGGGAGAGGCATGGAAACCCAATCATTTTCGTAGGTATGTACATCCCACACGGTGAATCCCAGAAATCATTTCCGTAGGTATGTACATCCCACATGGTGAATCCCAGAAATCGTTTCCGTATGTATGTACATCCCACACAACGAATCCGAGAAATCATTTCCATAGGTATGTTCATCCCACACGGTGAATCCCAGAAATCATTTCTGTAGGTATCTACATCCCACACGGTGAATCCCAGAAAATCATTTTCGTAGGTATGTACACCCCACACAATTATTTGTGTGAAAACGTGTGTGCAAGGTGGCCTAACGCAAACAATTTGCTGCCGGATGCCGTGTGTGATTGTTAGTTGATCGAACATGCCTACTTTCTAGAAACCGTGCGGGTTGTTTGAGTTCATCGCCCACGGTGCTATCCGAGTAACCATTTGCAATAGAAAACCCCAATAAGCAGGGTAATTAGCCTATTATTGATAATCCATGTACTAATCAAACTAATATTTCTTATAAAACACGCCAGATATTCCATATCCGTATAAAAGCAACCATGATTTCATAATCGAACTACATCAGATAGCTTCGGCACTCAGTTACGCCATTACACAACAGCAGCAAGTTTCACATGCAACATCAAAAACCATTGGAAAGTAGCATCATACACGGTAAATAGGCAGATGAATCTCATCTGGGAAACTACAGATGCGGAAGGCAAATATTGAGCCTTCAGTGATGTTGAATGTCCTTGCAACTTTAGGCCAGTGGCTATGGATAATTGCCTGCCCAACCTTCGTCCTCTTCAGCAAGACTTCAATATTGTACCGTGGGTGTTGAATGAATACCTTCCTCGCCTCTTTACCATGCAGGTGGTTTGAGAGGTAATCAACGGTGAACTGCTTTGAAAAGTACTGAAAACAAAGCTATGCATAAATCGCTGTTGTAAATTTTGAAATGGCGCAAGGGGTAAAAACAAGGTAAAAGAGTTGGTACCATCCTATAGTTGACTGATGTCTTCTTCATTGTGCAAACAAAGATCTTGCTGTTATTCATCGCAAGTTTCTTCATCGTAACAATCTTTCTGAGTTTCTTGATTTGACTCATATTCATGGACATCTCATTTCCCCATATGCAAAATGGGTCGAACAGTGGGTCTAAGCCTCTGACAGTAGGACCTACATGTGCATGACCAAATTGTAAGAAACCTAAATATTAGAATGATTCCTGCAACTGCACAGTAATGTGCTATTAGCCAAAGGACCCTGCTTGAACAAACCTCGATGGTAAACCGCAGTGTCTCCCATTGTTTCCCTGCAACACACATAAGGAAGATCTTGGTTAGGTTAACTGAGAGTTGCCATACTATCAGTAGAATATGTATTGAGTACAACCAAATTCGATTGGTGTCACATGCATAACAATACAAAATTGTACCCACAACAAATGAAAATCAAATTGCAGAACTGAACCAAACAGTTAAATGGGCAGCAGACCAAATGAACCAAAATAGTTAACTGAGCAGGACATTGCAGAATAGAAACATGTACTAGAAGATAAGATAGTTAACAAAACAAAGAATACTTGAGAACAGTACTACGAAATGTAGCAATTGTTGGACCAAAGTGTTAACTGAACATTACATTTCAGAGGACCAAACTGTTAACTGAACATCAGATTGCATATTAACATTACAGAGGACAAATCACTAGAAGGCACTGGCGGTGGCCTCGAGAAAACATCACAAACTGTATTTTAAAGTAGACAACCGCGCGGCGGTGTCGACGGTGGCCTCGAAGAGGAGGTGCTCCTCCAAGATCTGGCGCTCGACACGCATGTCAGCCATATTGATAACCCACAAGTATAGGGGATCGCAACAGTATTCGAGGGTAGAGTATTCAACCCACATTTATTGATTCGACATAAGGGGAGCCAAAGAATATTCTCAAGTATTAGCAGCTGAGTTGTCAATTCAACCAAACCTAGAAAAACTTAATATCTGCAGCAAAGTATTTAGTAGCAAAGTAATATGATAGTAATGGTAGCGGTAGCAAAAGTAACGGTAGTGGTTTTATAGCAAGCATAACAGTGGCACCGGAAAAGTAACTAAGCAAAGATCAATATGTGAAAAGCTCGTTGGCAATGGATCAGTGATGGATACTTATGTCGGATGCGATTCCTCATGCAACAGTTATAACATAGGGTGACACAGAACTAGCTCCAGTTCATCAATGTAATGTGGGCATGTATTCCGAATATAGTCATACGTGCTTATGGAAAAGAACTTGCATGACATCTTTTGTCCTACCCTCGCATGGCAGTGGGGTCCTATTAGAAACTAAGGGATATTAAGGCCTCCTTTTAATAGAGTACCTGACCAAAGCATTAGCACTTAGTGAATACATGAACTCCTCAAACTATGGTCATCACCGGTAAGTATCCCGATTATTGTCACTTCAGGGTTAATGGATCATAACACATAATAGGTGACTATAGACTTGCAAGATAGGATCAAGAACTCACATATATTCATGAAAACATAATAGGTTCAGATCTGAAATCATGGCACTCGGGCCCTAGTTACAAGCATTAAGCATAGCAAAGTCATAGCAACATCAATCTCAGAACATAACGGATACTAGGGATCAAACCCTAACAAAACAAATTCGATTACATGATAAATCTCATCCAACCCATCACCGTCCAACAAGCCTACGATGGAATTACTCACGCACGGCGGTGAGCATCATGAAATTGGTGATGGAGGAAGGTTGATGATGACGATGGCGATGGATTCCCCTCTCCGGAGCCCCGAACTGTCTCCAGATCAGCCCTCCCGAGAGAGATTAGGGCTTGGCGGCAGCTCCATCATAAAACGCGATGAATCCTTTTCTCTGATTTTTTCTCCCCGAACATGAATATATAGAGTTGGAGTTGAGGTCGGTGGAGCACTAGGGGGCCCACGAGGCAGGGGCCGCGCCCCCACCCTCGTGGACAGAGTGTGGGCCCCCTGGCCTTGATTCTTTCGCCAATATTTTTTATATATTCCAAAAATATTCTCCTTTGATTTTCAGGTCATTCCGAGAACTTTTATTTATGCACAAAAATAACACCATGGCAATTCTGCTGAAAACAGCGTCAGTCCGGGTTAGTTCCATTCAAATCATGCAAGTTAGAGTCCAAAACAAGGGCAAAAGTGTTTGGAAAAGTAGTTACGTTGGAGACGTATCAACTCCCCCAAGCTTAAACCTTTGCTTGTCCTCAAGCAATTCAGTTGACAAACTGAAAGTGATAAAGAAAAACTTTTACAAACTCTGTTTGCTCTTGTTGTTGTAAATATGTAAAGCCAACATTCAAGTTTTCAGCAAATATTATGATCTAACCATATTCAAAATAACATTTAGGTCTCATGTTTACTCATATCAATAGGGTAATCAACTAGCGAGCAATAATAATAAATCTTGGATGCCAACACTTTCTCAAAACAATCATAATATGATATAACAAGATGGTATCTCGCTAGCCCTTTCTGAGACTGCAAAACATAAATGCAGAGCACCTCTGAAGATCAAGGGCTGACTGGAAATTGTAATTCATGATGAAAGGGATCCAGTCACAGTCATACTCAATGTAAACTAATAGTAATGCATACAAACGACAGCGGTGGTCTCCAACTGGTGCTTTTTAATAAGAGAATGATGACTCAACATAAAAGTAAATAGATAGGCCCTTCACAGAGGGAAGCAGGTATTTGTAGAGGTGTCAGAGCTCGAGCTTGAAATAGAGATGAATAATATTTTGAGTAGTATACTTTCATTGTCAACATAACAACCGAGAGATCTCGATATCTTCCATGCTACACACATTATAGACGGTTCCCAAGAAGAATGGTAAAGTTTATACTCCCCCTACCACCAACAAACATCAATCCATGGCTTGTCCGAAACAAAGGGTGCCTCCAACTAACAACAATCCTGGGGGAGTTTTGTTTGCAATTATTTTGATTTGATTTGAGCATGGGACTGGGCATCCTGGTTACCAGCCATTTTCTCGTGAGTGAGGAGCGGAGTCCACTCCCCTTGAAAATAACCCGCCTAGCATGGAAGATATAGACAGCCCTAGTTGATACATGAGCTATTCGAGCATACAAAACATAATTTCATTTGAAGGTTTAGAGTTCGGCACATACAAATTTACTTGGAACGGCAGGTAGATACCGCATATAGGAAGGTATGGTGGACTCATATGGAATAACTTTTGGGGTTTATGGAGTTGGATGCACAAGCAGTATTCCTGCTTAGTACAAGTGAAGGCTAGAAAGAGACTAGGAAGCGACCAGCTAGAGAACGACAACAGTCATGAACATGCATTAAAATTAATCAACACTGAATGCAAGCATGAAGTAGGATATAATTCACCATGAACATAAATATCGTGGAGGCTATGTTGATTTGTGTCGGTGTCAAAACCGGCGGATCTCGGGTAGGGGGTCCCGAACTGTGCATCTAGAATCGATGGTAACAGGAGACAAGGGCCACGATGTTTTTACCCAGATTCGGGCCCTCTCGATGGAGGTAAAACCCTACTCCTGCTTGATTAATATTGATGATATGGGTAGTACAAGAGTAGATCTACCACGAGATCAGAGAGGCTAAACCCTAGAAGCTAGCCTATGGTATGATTGTTGTATCTCTATCAACGAGCCTAGCCTCGGTTTATATAATGCACCAGAGGCCTAGGATAACAAGAGTCCTAGCCGAATACGCCGGTGGGGAGGAGTCCTTATCTTGATCACCAAGTCTTGTGGAATCTTCCATGTATGCGGTAGTTGTCCGAACTGGCCCATGAGTATACGGCCATGGGGGTCCTCGGCCCAATCTAACAGATCGGGAGATGATGTGGTGAGTACCCCTAGTCCAGGACACCGTTAGTAACCCCTGAACCGGTCTTTAAGTTAGGGACGCTCCTCGATTCTTCCGAACTATTCTTCATCTTCGGTTTTCGGTCTTGAAAACTAGTTCAACAAATCTTCTCATCTTCGATCTTGAGGATCGCTGAAATGCATTCAGCGAGTTTATACGTTGGGTATCCAAGGAGCCCCTTTAAGTTTCCGGCCTTTATCAATGCCTTGTTATTTTTATGCCACACCTCGGGTTTGAAGTTGTTCCCAGGAGGCAGTGTCCTCTTGTGTCCGAGCTCCAACGCCGGACTGCATTCGAGGTATCTTTTGCAGACGAGCACCAACGTCGGTCCGCTTCCGAGCTCCAACGCCGGAATGTATCCGATCTCCAACGCCGGACTGTATCTGAGCTCCAACACCGGACTATGTCCAAGCTCCAATGCCGGACTGTCATAAATCACCTTGGTTTAAAAAAGTTGAAGGAGTTTAGCCGAGCTTAATGCCGGAAATGCCCTTTATGGAGCCAGCCACTAGCGCCCGAGCTTTATGCCAGACTGCTTCCGAGGTGGTGCACGACCCCGACCGTGGGCCGATTTTTTGTCAACATTTTTTATTGGTGCAATTTATTCTCTGTCGAGATATATAGTCAGTAGCCCTCAAGGTGTGTATCGGTCTAAAACCCGAGATGCAGCTAAAGGATGACGTAAGACCGCTGATCCCAGTAGCCGCTAAGACTCAGGTTGATTTGTAAAATCGGCCTGAGGATCAAGTCCTAGCTCGGTAGAATACTTCGGGACACAAAAAGCGGCGTGCTCAGTCCTCGAGACTCAGGTTGGGTGCGGCCGACCAACCTGAGGATCAAAATCTCCTCGGAAACTGTATTGCACTTAAAATTGTCTGCATTGGACAGGCAATGCAGTAGCCCCCGAGACACTGGTCGGGTAGCAACACCAGATCAGGGGATCGATGTACCCCTTTAATATTTGTAAATAATAAGCCCGAAGCCCAGTAGCCCCCGAGCCTTAATGCGGGCACGGGTGGCCGAATTAAGGATCGATATCCGTATTAAAATCACAAATTATGTGTAATGACTCTATGTATCCAAGTACTTTACGTCATTAATGCTCAGATCCACATTGTACAAAACTTTGTTGACCGACCATCGGCTTCCACCTCCTCGGCTAGTAGCCGAGGAGTGTTTGTCCTACTTTATAAAGCCTTTGTGAGGGCAAAGATTTACGACAAACAAGGCAATCTGGCCATACGGTTTTATAAACAAAGGTACGCAAAGAGATATGTTATATTACTGTTTAACATAAGAAATGTCTTCCAAAGAAAATAGTCCCGCTATCGGTTCCTTTCTTTGGGTTGCCATGCTAAGCATGATCATGAAACCTCAGCTCTAATGTAAGAGCAAAATATTGAGGATTTAGTTTGGGAGGCCAGTTACTAGTCCCCGGTAGTGTTCGGCGACAGTCGAGGTCAAGCTGTAAACACATCGGCCATTGTTATGAATGGCCCTTCATTTAACATAGTCATCGGATCGCTGACCAGTTTACGCTTATTGTGGCAGTCAGTTTTCGGCTTTCTCCACTGAGGTGCTTAACCGTGTGAGCTGGAAGCACAACCGCAATGGTTCTCCCTTTGCATGCCTAGCCGAACAAAGCGGAACGTAGGAAGCAAGTGCAGGAGCCAGGCAACCCAACTATTGACCGAAGACACAATTCGAAACCGATGCATATATAGCAATATCCGAGATTATTTTTGCCGAATCTCTAAAGGTGTCCGGCGTTGCACTGCGAGACTTGTGCTGAAAACACACAAATAGTTTAAAAGTGTCATAAGCTTGGAAAACCAAAAAACGTCAGTAAAAACTTGACGTCCGAACAAGATCAAGTGTTCGGTGCCAATCCGAAAATTGGTCTTAGAAAAAAGTGCTTCTGTCGTGCTTTAACATGACACATCCTATCTCAAGACTTCAAGAGGGTCAGCCTATGGCTTCAACCTCCTATCCCGAAGGCGGAGTACTTCTCATTAGGCCAGTTTAGCAGACTAAACTCTAGCGGTTTTGAGAGAGAAATTAGGCTCCCTGGCTAGTGACCACACACTCTTGTCGAAAAAAGGAGTGATGAATAATAATAGTAATAAAAACTTTGAAACAACTAAGAAGAAGAACACTTATTATAAAACGACTCATATAAATTTAAAAGCCCCCAAGTTACTTGGGTAAAAGAATTTTATGTATAATGATTGTATGTACCGAAGTACTAATATCATATCTTTGCTAACCCGAACTTTAAACGCGTCTTAACCGACCGTCGGCTTCTCCCTCTTCGGTCAAGGACCGAAAAGTGTTATGTACTCCACCTATCGAGAATATCGATAGTGTTTCCGATAACTAGGCAACCGGGCCATAAGGCTGTAACAGACAAAGCGCGCTCAGGGAACTTATGCTATATTACAGACGAAGTGTAAGAAGCATCTTCGAAGAAAATGGTACCCCCACCAATACCTTTCTTCGGTGCTCATTATTACTATGAGACTTGTGCAATAGATTTTTTGTACTCATGAGTTCCGTTGTGTGCCGACCATGATTGAAAGCAATAAGAGCGCTAGCTTTCGGCTTCACCCAGTCTAAGGTGAGAGCTCGGAGGACCCGGTCGTGACAATCGCAGAGGTGCTCCCTTTACTCCCTAGCCGAACAATCGGGGACGTAGGGGTAAGCACAGGAGCCATGCAACCCAGCTTGCAAACCGCTTAAGTCAATATGGTGCATATTGTGGCGTAATACACGAATAAGGAACGAAGCCATACAAGTATAATCATATGCAAGAGGAAAAGCTTCATAAAGGAAGCCCCCGAATAAACGGGTGTTTGAATTTGTTTGGACAAGCAACTTTTTTCCAAAAAAGTATAATGCTTGGTCGAACTGAACACAAGTTAAAAATTTAAAACTTTGAGCATGAAGGCAACTTAGCTGGTTAATGTGTTCGGTACTGATGACGCGGTCCGAGCTTGATGCGGGACAAGGTTCCATCCCCCAAGCCGGTCCCGAGGTGGCGGAGTAAAGAGCTTGGCACTCCGAAGTGGTGACATAGCATGGTCAATGCAGGCCGGCAGAGTGATGCCGAAGTCCCCGGCAAGGGGTAATGAAGTGTTGACGAATCCCCCCGTCCAGCCGAGGTGACGCCAAAGGATATAGTCCGGCTAGATCAATTTCCTGTGCACAAAAATAGTGCAAACCGGAGATAATAGTAATAAAAAATCGTTGCATAATAAATAATTTATGCAAAGTGAGTAATAAAAGAAATATGGCCTGGAGCCGAAGTCAATGTCGATGCAGGGCGTCGGCGTAATGTGGGAAAGGCATGGCGAAGCCTGAATTCACAGGTCGGTCCGAGTTCTAGATGCGGCGTTGGCCGGATTATGTACGGAAACTGACCGAACCACCATGCGACCGTCGTTAATGCGGCCACCATTAGATAGACCTGTGTGCATATAATGGGAAAACCAGAGTAATAATTCCTTGGGAAAAATGAACCCAAACAAGCAAAAAGTACTAGGATTAATAGCACGTGGTTTATTTATTGTAGCAATCCAAAGAAAGGTGATTCAAAAAATTGGGACTCGATCCGCACACCCATTGCCTAATGGGCGATAAAGCGACGGTATGGCGATGCTGGCAAAGGTTGGCTCGCCGAGGCAAAGCCCTCGGTCCAGCTAACGTGACGGAGCTGGTCGGCTAGTGGCGCCGAAGTCTTCAGAGTAGGTTGATGAAGAGATGGCGAAGCCCCCGGTCCAGCCGAGATATCGAAGCCTCGATGTCAGCCGATGAGTCGAAGTAGGTCGGTGTGATGGACACCAGCTTGAGGAAGCAATAGTGCGGCCCTGCCGATGTAGGTCGTGACGTGGTCGATGCCGGCTTGATGAAGTGACCGTGCGGCGATGCCGGTATGCCCGCTCCGTGTAATCCATGTGGCGGCGATGTTGGTGATGATTTATCCTTGGCGATGCCGGACTCTTGTTCGGCTTGCCAAGATGATGATCCGAAGAAGTTGAGCTCGGCTCAACAAAGTGACGACGTGTCTAGCGTAGGTCGGCAGCCTTGGAGCAATATTGCCGGACTGGTTTGACACCAGCATGATGATGAAGATGACCTCAGGGGAGGCTTAAAAATTTACGGGCACGTGTTTAAAAACAACGCACAATACCCTAGAAGATAATTCCTCTAAAAAGGTTGTCCAATATCACGTTCATAAAGAAACATGAATTCGGGACGGATCCGTATTCGCGCAGAAAACAGATCCAAAATTTGGTCCACTCATCGGAAGGTTACCGGAGTTTGAACCGTCAGATCAAGCTGAAATTTGGAGGGGTGGTAGATATGGGAATTCTTCAGTACATGAACGGTTGGATCTTCCAAAGGACCTCCGAGCTGGGCTCTAGAGGCCACGCCCTAAACTCATCCAGATTCCCGTCCAGATTTGAGAGGGCTCCGGTATATAGTAGATTGTCGGAGATTCCTCCATCGGAACTCGACGAAATTTTGCATGGCTGTTGTAGACGTAATTCCGCACTATTCCACCGATGAAATCGTCAAACCGACGCTCGAGGAGGTGGCGACGGCGAATACAAGTTCGCTGTCCAGCACGGCCGCCCGAGGGTAATGTTGACGTTGAGCCCTCGAGCTCCATGGATGATTCCTCTATGATCATGATAGAGATCGGAGTTTATGTTGAAGAAGGCCCCCGTCTGAACGTGATGATCAGAGATGGAGTACGGTCCTCGGTCGAGCCAAGGTGATCAGTCGAGCCGGCGACAAAGATGCCGGCGTCGCAGTTGACCTGCGGGCGAGCCATTGATCCTTTTGCCGATCACACAACGGAACTCTCAATGAAAGCATCAATGTCGGTGTCAAAACCGGCAGATCTCGGGTAGGGGGTCCCGAACTGTGCGTCTAGAATCAATGGTAACAGGAGACAAGGGACGCGATGTTTTTACCCAGGTTCAGGCCCTCTCGATGGAGGTAAAACCCTACTCCTGCTTGATTAATATTGATGATATGGGTAGTACAAGAGTAGATCTACCACGAGATCAGAGAGGCTAAACCCTAGAAGCTATCCTATGGTATGATTGTTGTATCTCTATCGACGAGCCTAGCCTTGGTTTATATAATGCACCAGAGGCCTAGGATAACAAGAGTCCTAGCCGAATACGCCGGTGGGGAGGAGTCCTTGTCTTGATCACCAAGTCTTGTGGAATCTTCCATGTATGCGGCAGTTGTCCGAACTAGCCCATGAGTATACGACCATGGGGTCCTCGGCCCAATCTAACAGATCGGGAGACGACGTGGTGAGTACCCCCTAGTCCAAGACACCATCAATTTGTTTCAACTACATGTGTCAACATGTGCCAAGTCAAGCCACTCGAATCATTCAAAGGAGGATACCACCCTATCATACCACATCACATCCTTTTAATAGCATGTTGGCACGCAAGGTAAACCATTATAAACTCCTAGCAAATTAAGCATGGCATGAGCAACTATAATCTCTAATTGTCATTGCAAACATGTTTCATTCATAATACGCGGAATCAGGAATGATGAATTAATCATATTTACAAACACAGAAGAGGTCGAGTTCATACCAGCTTTTCTCATCTCAATCAGTTCATCATATATCGTCATTATTGCCTTTCACTTGCACGACCGAACGGTGTGGATAATAATAATTGTGCACATGCATTGTACTAAGCTGGAATCTGCAAGCACTCAATTCAAGGGAGAAGACAAGGTAATATGGGCTCTTTGTTATATCAACAATAATGCATAAAAGAGCCACTCAACATTTTCATCAAGGTCTTCTCCTCTCGACCCCCAAAGAAAAGAAAAGAAATAAAACTATTTACACGGGAAAGCTCCCAACAAGCAAAAGAAGAATGAGAAATCTTTGTGGGTTTTCTTTTTAATTACTACTACTACATGCATGGAAAGTAAACTAGCTAAAAGCTACAACTATTTTTTTGGTTTTCTTAAGGTTTTTCAAACACACAAGAAGAAAGCTTAAAAAGAAATTAAACTATCATGGATGATACAATGAAAAAGTATGAGCACCGACAACCGGCATGAGTGTGTGAACATGAATGTAAAGTCAGTGAGAAATATGTACTCCCCCAAGCTTAGGCTTTTGGCCTAAGTTGGTCTATGGCCATGGATCAAAACTGCCCTCTCCGGTGTACTGAGGAGGGTCCTCGGGGTGCCACTGGTTGGCGATCTCCTCTGGATCCCACTGATAAACAGACTGACGGTGAGGATCAAATAGAGGCTCCGGCCCTGGAGCTGATGTCAGGCTCTGGTATGCATGAACGGCCTCCGGCAAAACAAGGTACGTGCCTAAAAATATGTTGAACAAAGAGGGAGCAGGCAAGGTAATAGTCTCAAAGTAATTCTTACCAAATATCAGTCTATAGTTAAGCATCTTCTTCTTATTCTTAACAATAAAATCATGTGCTACCATACTCTTATAATCTAGAAAAATAGGAGGCAACAACTTTTCCTCTTTCTCATAGTGTCTAATAGGTATCTCAAAATATTTAGCAAGACACGAAGCAAAGATACCTCCAAAGATGGGACCCTTCGTATGGTTCAGATTTAACCGCTTAGCAACAATAGCGCCTAAACTAAAAGTGGTATCACGAAACAAAGCATGGCGCAAAATAACAATATCAGCGGCACTAAGGTTTCCACAGTTCCCATGACCAATTAAGCATCTACTAGCAAATATTGCAAAGTAACGTAGAACAGGAAAATGTATGCTAGTAATTCTTTCATCGGAAACCTCCCTCGTCTCCCCTATAGTGATCATATCAATAAACTCTTCCACATCATTATGATGTGGTTCCTCTATGCTGCCCTCAAAGGGCAACTTGCAAACCCCACAAAAATCATTATGATGTGGTTCCTCTATACTCATCATACAAAAAAATCCACAAAAGGTGGCGACCTCCTAGCATGGAAATGAAAATCCACAAAAGGTAGGAGATACTGTTCGAGCTAGTCGTGGAGGAAGTTGGTGAGGCCTGCATTCTCAGCCAAATAATAAAAATCTTCATAAATCCCGGCTTCTCTCAAGAACCCATCAGAAGGCCATTCACACGGCCGAACCTCCGCAGTACGAGGGAGATTATATTTGGGCTTCTTATTCTCTTCACTTTGCTTATCCTTCGAGCTTCGGCTCGAAGAGCCCCTCAAAAATCCTTCATCTTTTTCTGAAAATTTCTGAAATTTTTAGTGACTCAAAATAAAAGTGAACCAAACTCAACAAGATTGATAGAAACTACTCCTACAAGTGACTAGAGGCTATATCATGCATTAAAACTACTTTTGACCACATAAATTTGACATGCAAGCTAAAGAAAAGGGTCACCTAAGCAGCAAAAATTTGCAATAAATAAAGCACTAGAACAAAAACTAATTGGACCATTGGAGGAGTCACATACCGAAGAACAATCCCCAAAAGCAGTTTTGTGAATGGAGCTTTGAGCAAGGGGATCGAAAATGGCAGCAAGATGAGCTAGAACTCGGGTTTGAGCTGGTGGATGATTTTTTCAGGAGGAAGACGAAGTGTGTGGGTGCAAGAATAAGTGGAGGGGACCCACGTGGGGTCCACGAGGCAGGGGGCGCACCTAGGGGGTAGGGCGCGCCCTCCACCCTCGTGGGCACATGGTGGGTCCCCCTGATGTGTTCTCAGTGCCAATAATTCTTAAATATTCTGGAAAACAAATCATATTTCATTTTTGGGACATTTGGAGAACTTTTATTTTTTGGGGTATTTTTTTATTGCAAGGATAATTCAGAAAACAGATAGAAAATACTATTTTTGATTTATTTAAATTAAATAACAGAAAGTAAAAGGAGGGTACAGAGAGTTGTGCTTTCTAACTTCATCCATCTCATGCTCATCAAAAGGAATCCACTAACAAGGTTGATCAAGTCTTGTTAACAAACTCATTCCGAATCGCATGAAATCGGAGAAATTTTGAATAACACTAGGTTACCTCTACTAGGATATGCACATCCCCAACAATAAGAATACCATATTTCTTCTTGATAGTAGGAAGAGGAAATTCAAAACCTCCAATAATATTCGTTGAAATTTTTCCAATTGAATTGATACTGTGGACTTGAGGTTGTTTCCTCAGAAAATATATCGTGTGCTCATTACCATTAACGTGAAAAGTGATATTTCCTTTGTTGCAATCAATAACAGCCCCTGTAGTATTCAAAAAGGGTCTACCAAGTATAATCGACACACTATCGTCGTCGGGAATATCAAGAATAACAAAGTTCGTTAGAATAGTAACATTTGCAACCATAACAGGCACATCCTCACAAATACCGACAGGTATAGCAATTGATTTATCAGCCATTTGCAAAGATATTTCAGTAGGTGTCAACTTATTCAAATCAGGTCTATGATATAAAGAGAGGGGCATAACACTAACACCGGCTCCGAGATCACATAAAGCAGTTTTAACATAGTTTCTCTTAATGGAGCATGGTATAGTTGGTACTCCTAGATCTCCAAGTTTCTTTGGTATTCCACCTTTAAAAGTGTAATTAGCAAGCATGGTGGAAATTTCAGCTTCCGGTATCTTTCTTTTATTTGTAACAAATATCTTTCATGTACTTAGCATAAGGATTCATTTTAAGCATATGAGTCAAACACATACGCAAAAAGATAGGTCTAATCATTTCAGCAAAGCGCTCAAAATCCTCATCATCCTTTTTGTTGGATGGTTTAGGGGGAAAAGACATGGGTTTCTAAACCCATGGTTCTCTTTCTTTACCGTGCTTCCTAGCAACAAAGTCTCTCTTATCACAACGTTGATTCTTTGATTGTGGGTTATCAAGATCAACATCAGGTTCAATCTCTACATCATTATCATTGCTAGTTTGAGCATCAACATGAGCATCATCATTAAAATTGTCACTAGGTTCATGTTCATTGCCAGATTGTGTTTCAGCATCAGAAATAGAAATATCATTGGGATTCTCAGGTATGTCACTAGAAGCATGCAAAGTCCTATCATTTTTCTTTTTCTTCTTCTTAGAAGAACTAGGTGCATCAACATTAGTTCTCTGAGAATCTTGCTCAATTCTCTTAGGGTGGCCCTCAGGATACAAAGGTTCCTGAGTCATTTTACCCCGTCTAGTCATAACTCTAACATCATTATCATTTTTTATTTAATTCATTGAAAAAATCATTCTAAGCTTTAAGTACTTGTTCTACTTGAGTGGTAACCATAGAAGCATGTTTACTAATAAGTTTAAGTTCACCTTTAACTCTAGACATATAATCACTCAAGTGTTCAATCATATAGGCATTACGTTTCAATTGTCTGCCAACATAAGCATTGAAGTTTTCTTGTTTAAGAATAAAACTATCAAGCTCATCTAAGCATTGGCTAGCAGACTTATTATGGGGAATATCACCTTCATCAAATCTATAGAGAGAATTTACCTTTACTACCTGTGTCGGGTTAACAAGACTATGTATCTCTTCAATAGGTGGTAAATTCTAAACATCTTCAGCTTTAATACCCTTTTCTTTCATAGATTTCTTTGCCTCTTGCATATCTTCAGGACTGAGAAATAGAATACCCCTTTTCTTCGGAGTTGGCTTAGGAGTTGGTTCAGGAAGTGTCCAATCATTCTCATTACTCAACATATTATTTGATAGCACTTCAGCTTGATCAACAATTCTTTCCCTGAAAACACAACCAGCACAACTATCCAGGTGGTCTCTGGAAGTATCGGTTAGTCCATTATAAAAGATATCAAGTATTTCATTTTTCTTGAGAGGATGATCAGGAAAAGCATTAAGTAATCGGAGAAGCCTCCCCCAAGCTTGTGGGAGACTCTCTTCTTCAATTTGCACAAAATTATAAATTTCCCTTAAGGCAGCTTGTTTCTTATGAGCGGGGAAATATTTAGTAGAGAAGTAATAAATCATATCCTGGGGACTACACACACAACCAGGATCAAGAGAATTAAACCATGTTTTAGCATCACCCTTTAATGAGAACGGAAATAACTTAAGGATAAAGTAATAGCAAGTTTTCTCATCATTAGTGAACATGGTGGCTATATCATTTAATTTAGCAGGATGTGCCACAACAGCTTCAGATTCATAGCCATAGAAAGGATCAGATTCAACCAAAGTAATTAACTCAGGGTCGACAGAGAAATCGTAATCCTTATCAAAAAATACAAATAGGTGAAGTAGCAAAAGCAGGGTCATATTTAATTCTAGCATTCAAAGACTTTTCTTCCAGCTTAGCCAACAGTTTCTTAAGATCATTGATACGTCTCCAACGTATCTATAATTTTTGATTGCTCCATGCTATATTATCTACTGTTTTGGACTATATTGGGCTTTATTTTCCACTTTTATATTATTTTTGGGACTAATCTATTAACCGGAGGCCCAGCCCAGAATTGTTGTTTTTTTGCCTATTTCAGTGTTTCGGAGAAACAGAATATCAAACGGAGTCCAAGCGGAATAAAATCTTCGGGAACGTGATTTTCTCACCGAACGTGATCCAGGAGACTTGGACCCTACTCCATAGAGTCAAAGAGGAGGTCACGAGGGTGGGGGGCGCGCCCCCCTGCCTCGTGGGCCCCTCGGTGCTCCACCGACGTACTCCTTCCACCTATATATACCTACGTACCCCCAAACGATCAGAACAGGAGCCAAAAACCTAATTCCACTGCCGCAACTTTCTGTATCCACGAGATCCCATCTTGGGGCCTGTTCCGGAGCTCCGCCGGAAGAGGGCCGCCATCACGGAGGGCTTCTACATCATCCTAGCCCTTCCGATGAAGTGTGAGTAGTTTACCTCAGACCTTCGGGTCCATAGTTAGTAGCTAGATGGCTTCTTCTCTCTCTTTGAATCTCAATACAAAGTTCTCCCCCTCTCTTGTGGAGATCTACTCGATGTAATCTTCTTTTTGCGGTGTGTTTGTTGAGATCGATGAATTGTGGGTTTATGATCAAGTCTATCTATGAATAATATTTGAATCTTCTCTGAATTCTTTTATGTATGATTGGTTATCTTTGCAAGTCTCTTCGAATTATCCGTTTGGCTTGGCCAACTAGATTGGAAGTTCTTGCCATGGGAGAAGTGCCTACCTTTGGGTTCTATCTTGCGGTGTCCTTTCCCAGTGACAGAAGGGGCAGCAAGGCACGTATTGCATCGTTGCCATCGAGGATAACAAGATGGGGTTCATTTCATATTGCATGAATTTATCTCTCTACATCATGTCATCTTGCTTAAGGCGTTACTCTGCTTTTAACTTAATACTCTAGATGCATGCTGGATAGCGGTCGATGAGTAGAGTAATAGTAGTAGATGCAGAATCGTTCCAATCTACTTGTCACAGACGTGATGCCTATATACATGATCATGCCTAGATATTCTCATAACTATGCTCAATTCTGTCAATTGCTCAACAGTAATTTGTTCACCCACCATAGAATACTTATGCTCTTGAGAGAAGCCACTAGTGAAACCTATGGCCCCCAGGTCTATTCTCATCATATCAATCTCCATCACGTTAATCTTGCTTTGCTTTTTTACTTTACCTTTACTTTTTACTTTGCATCTTTATACCAAAAATATTATATCTATCATATCTCACTCTCGTAAGTGACCGTGAAGGGATTGAAAACCCCTAATCGCGTTGGTTGCGAGTAGCTATCGCTTTGTGCAGGTACGAGGGACTTGAGCGTGGCCTCCTACTAGATTGATACCTTGGTTCTCAAAAACTGAGTGAAATACTTACGCTACTCTGCTGCATCATCCCTTCCTCTTCGGGGAAAACCAACGCAAGCTCAAGACATAGCAAGAATGATTTCTGGCACCGTTGCCAGGGAGGTTCGCGCAGGTCAAGATTTGACTCCCGACAACGAGCCATTTCTGGCGCCGTTGCCGGGGAGTCTACGCAAAACGTCAACATACCAAGTACCCATCACAATCCCTATCTCTCGCATTACATTATTTGCCATTTGCCTCTCGTTTTCCTCTCCCCCACTTCACCCTTGCCGTTTTATTCGCGCTCTCTCTCTCTATCCTCCCTCTCTATTTGCCTCTTTTGCCTATTTGCCCTTTTGTTTGCTTGTCGCCATGGCTAGTCTCATATCTTCTCCGTTGTCTCCCGAGAGTGAAGTTTTAAATTTTAAACAAAGGGAGGGAGAAAATCTAAAAGATGCTTGGTATAGAATTTGCAATGCTCAAAATAGATCTAGCAGGAAGCAATCTACCTTAGATCTTCTCCGCAATTTTTATGTAGGTGTTAATCCTTGGTATAGATATATCCTTGATACCATTACCGGAGGGAACTTTTTGGGTAGCCATACCATTGATTCTTATAATGCTATGCTAAATTTATTTGGCTCACCACCTCTTTTGGTTAATGGAACCATGTTAACTTTGGAGCATGTTATGCAAAGACTTGAAATTATTGAAAATAAAGTTGCTACTATTGAATTAATTTAAAATCTAGATAAGAAGATCCACAATCAAATTACTCAATATGGATCTAAGGTAGGAATGACTCTGAAAAATATTAAGGAAAAGGGACCCATAGTTAATGAGAAGATAAACTTAGATTCTACTAGAATTGATAAACTTGAGGGTATCATTACACACTTGGGAACCACTTTTTCTTCCGTAAAAAATACTCCAAGTCCTCCTACTAAAATTGCCAAGCTTGTGTATGTTCCTAAAAATAAGGGTGAATCATCTAGTAAGGAAACTGCGGATCTTAAATCTATAAGTATTCATCCTAATCTTTTTGCTATCATTAAGGAACCGATTGCTACAAATGAATTTTTCGATCTTGTGCCTAAAAGTTTGATAATCACTAGAAATAAAGAAATTCCTAAGGGAAATAGATGCCACATCGAAGAATTGCCTACCGAAGATGGCAATACCTAGATCTATCCTCGCTTTTATGCCTAGCTAGGGGCGTTAAACGATAGTGCTTGTTGGGAGGCAACCCAATTTTATTTTTATTCCTTGCTTTTTGCTCCTGCTTAGTAATAAATAAATTATCTAGCCTCTGTTTTGGTTGTGTTTTTTGGGTTTAATTAGTGTTTGTGCCAAGTAGAACCGTTGGGAAGACTTGGGGAAAGTCTTGTTGAACCTGCTGTAAAAAACAGAAACTTTAGCGCTCACGATAACTGCTGTTATTTTTATTTGAAGAGTGATATTTAGTTAATTATTTTTGAAGATTATTAATAGATAAATTCCTCACGTCCATCAATTTATTTTAGAATTTTTGGGGTTCCAGATCTTGCGCTAGCTATAGATTACTACAGACTGTTCTGTTTTTGACAGATTATGTTTTTCGTGTGTTGTTTGCTTATTTTGATGAATCTATGGTTAGTAAAGTAGTTTATAATCCATAGAGAAGTTGGAATACAGTAGGTTTAACACCAATAGAAATAAAGAATGAGTTCATTACAGTACCTTGAAGTGGTCTTTTGTTTTCTTTCGCTAACGGAGCTCGCGAGTTTTCTATTTTGAGTTTTGTGTTGTGAAGTTTTCAAGTTTTGGGCGAATTCTTTTGATGGATCATGGAACAAGGAGTGGCGAGAGCCTAAGCTTGGGGATTCCCATGGCACCCCCAAGATAATCCAAGGACACCAAAAAGTCAATGCTTGGGGATGCCCCGGAAGGCATCCCCTCTTTCGTCCACTTCCATCGGTAATTTACTTGGAGCTATATTTTTATTCACCAACATGATATGTGTTTTGCTTGGAGCGTCTTGTATTATTTGTGTCTTTGTGTCTTAGTATGCCACAATCATCCTTGCTATACACACCTTTTGAGAGAGCCATACATGAATTAAAATTTGATAGAATACTCTATGTGCTTCACTTATATCTTTTGAGCTAAGTAGTGTTGCTCTATGTGCTTCACTTATATCTTTTGAGCTAAGTAGTTTTGCTCTATGTGCTTCACTTGTATCTTTTGAGCTAAGTAGTTTTGCTCTATGTGCTTCACTTATATCTTTTGAGCGTTATAATTTTGCTCTATGTGCTTCACTTAGATCTTTTAGAGCACGGTGGTGGATTTGTTTTAAAGAAACTATTGATCTCTCATGCTTCACTTAAATTATTTTGAGAGTCTCTTAATAGCATGGTAATTTGCTTAATAATAATATGCTTGGTGTTCAAGATTTGTGAAACTTTCTTCTGAGTGTGTTGAATACTAAGAAAAGATTGAAGCATGATAATTGTTTTGAGATATGGAGGTGATAATATTAAAGTCATGCTAGTTGAGTAGTTGTGAATTTAAAGAATACTTGTGTTAAAGTTTGTGATTCCCATAGCATGCACGTATGGTGAACCGTTATGTGATGAAGTCGGAGCATGATTTATTTATTGATTGTCTTCCTTATGAGTGGCGGTCGGGGACGAGCGATGGTCTTTTCCTACCAATCTATCCCCCTAGGAGCATGCGCGTAATACTTTGCTTTGATAACTTCTAGATTTTTGCAATAAGTATATGAGTTATTTATGACTAATGTTGAGTCCATGGATCATACGCACTCTCACCCTTCCACCTTTGCTAGCCTCTCTAATACCGCGCACCTTTCGCCGGTATCATACACCTACCATATACCTTCCTCAAAACAGCCACCATACCTACCTATTATGGCATTTCCATAGCCATTCTGAGATATATTGCCATGCAACTTTCCACCATCTAGTTCATCATGACACATTCATCATTGTCATATTGCTTAGCATGATCATGTAGTTGACATAGTATTTGTGGCCAAGCCACCGTTCATAATTTTTTCACACTTGTCACTCTTGATTCATTGCATATCCCGGTACACTGCCGGAGGCATCCATATAGAGTCATACTTTGTTTTAGAATAGAGTTGTAATCATTGAGTTGTAAATAAATAAAAGTGTGATGATCATCATTCAATAGAGCATTATCCCAAAAAAAAGAGAAAGGCCAAAGAAAAAAAGAAGGCCCAAAAAAGAAAATAAATAAAAAGGGACAATGCTACTATCCACTTTTCCACACTTGTGCTTCAAAGTAGCACCATGATATAGCGAGTCTCATATATTGTGCTTCAAAGTAGCACCATGTTCTTCATATAGAGAGTCTCATATGTTGTCACTTTCATATACTAGTGGGAATTTTACATTATAGAACTTGGCTTGTATATTCCAATGATGGGCTTCCTCAAAATTTCCCTAGGTCTTCGTGAGCAAGCAAGTTGGATGCACACCCACTTAGTTTCTTTTGTTGAGCTTTCATACATTTATAGCTCTAGTGCATCCGTTGCATGGCAATCCCTACTCACTCACATTGATATCTATTGATGGGCATCTCCATAGCCCGTTGATACGCCTAGTTGATGTGAGACTATCTTCTCCTTTTTTGTCTTCTCCACAACCACCATTCTATTCCACCTATAGTGCTATATCCATGGCTCACGCTCATGTATTGCGTGAAGATTGAAAAAGTTTTGAAAAAGTTAGAGTATGAAACAATTGCTTGGCTTGTCATCGGGGTTGTGCATGATTTAAATACTTTGTGTGGTGAAGATGGAGCATAGCCAGACTATATGATTTTGTAGGGATAACTTTCTTTGGCCATGTTATTTTGAGAAGACAAAATTGCTTTGTTAGTATGCTTGAACTATTATTATTTTTATGTCAATATAAACTTTTGTCTTGAATCTTTCTAATCTGAATATTCATAACACAATTAAGAAGATTTGCATTGAAATTATGCCAAGTAGCACTCCGCATCAAAAATTCTCTTTTTATCATTTACCTACTCGAGGACGAGCAGGAATTAAGCTTGGGGATGCCTGATACGTCTCCAACATATCTATTTTTGATTGCTCCATGCTATATTATCTACTATTTTGGACTATATTGGGCTTTATTTTCCACTTTTACATTATTTTTGGGACTAACCTATTAACCGGAGGCCCAGCCCAGAATTGTTGTTTTTTGCCTATTTCAGTGTTTCGGAGAAACATAATATCAAACGGAGTCCAAACGGAACAAAATCTTTGGGAACATGATTTTCTCACCGAACGTGATCCAAGAGACTGGTCACGAGGGTGGGGGCGCCCCCTAGGGCGCGCCCCCTGCCTCATGGGCCCCTCGGTGCTCCACCAACATACTCCTTCCTCCTATATATACCTACGTACCCCCAAACGATCAGAACCGGAGCCAAAAACCTAATTCCACTGCTGCAACTTTCTGTATCCACGAGATCCCATCTTGGGGCCTGTTCCGGAGCTCCGCCGGAAGAGGGCCGTCATCACGGAGGGCTTCTACATCATCCTAGCCCCTCCGATGAAGTGTGAGTAGTTTACCTCAGACCTTCGGGTCCATAGTTAGTAGCTAGATGGCTTCTTCTCTCTCTTTGAATCTCAATACAAAGTTCTCCCGCTCTCTTGTGGAGATCTATTCGATGTAATCTTCTTTTTGCGGTGTGTTTGTTGAGATCGATGAATTGTGGGTTTATGATCAAGTCTATCTATGAATAATATTTGAATCTTCTCTGAATTCTTTTATGTATGATTGGTCATCTTTGAAAGTCTCTTCGAATTATCCGTTTGGTTTGGCCAACTAGATTGGTAGTTCTTGCCATGGGAGAAGTGCTTAGCTTTGGGTTCGATCTTGCGGTGTCCTTTCCTAGTGACAGAAGGGGCAGCAAGGCACGTATTACATCATTGCCATCGAGGATAACAATATGGGGTTTATTTCATATTGCATGAAGCTATCTCTCTACATCATGTCATCTTGCTTAAGGTGTTACTCTGTTTTTAACTTAATGCTCTAGATGCATGCTGGATAGCGGTCGATGAGTGGAGTAATAGTAGTAGATGCAGAATCGTTTCGATCTACTTGTCACGGACGTGATGCCTATATACATGATCATGCCTAGATATTCTCATAACTATGCTCAATTCTGTCAATTGCTCAACAGTAATTTGTTCACCCACCGTAGAATACTTATGCTCTTGAGAGAAGCCACTAGTGAAACCTATGGCCCCCGGGTCTATTCTCAACATATCAATCTCCATCACTTTCATCTTGCTTTGCTTTTTTACTTTGCCTTTACTTTTTACTTTGCGTCTTTATACCAAAAATATTATATCTATCAGATCTCACTCTCGTAAGTGACTGTGAAGGGATTGACAACCCCTAATCGCGTTGGTTGCGAGTAGCTATCACTTTGTGCAGGTACGAGGGACTTGAGCGTGGCCTCCTACTGGATTGATACCTTGGTTCTTAAAACTGAGGGAAATACTTACGCTACTCTGCTGCATCATCCCTTCCTCTTCGAGGAAAACCAACGCAAGCTTAAGATGTAGCAATCATATCTATCATTGCAAGCTAAAAAGTCTCTAGCAATTTCTTCATCCATAACATACCCCTCAAGCACAACAGGCAATTCATATCTAGGGGGAGAATCTTCATCATCATCACTTTCATCAATATTATCAGTTTCAATAATTTCTTTCTCTCTAACCCTAGCAAGTTGTTCATCAAGAAATTCACCTAGTGGCACAATATTATCAAGCATAGAAGTAGTTTCGTCATAAGTATCATGCAAAGCAGAAGTGGCATTATCAATAACATGCGACATATCAGAATGAATAGCAGGTGTAGGTGTCGCAAGTTTACTCAAAATAGAAGGTGAATCAAGTGCAGATCTAGATGGAAGTTCCTTACCTCCCCTTGTAGTCGAGGGAAAAATCTTGGTTCTTTTATCTTTCAAGTTCTTCATAGTGATTAGCAGATATAAATCCCAAGTGAATCAAAGAATAGAGTTATGCTCCCCGGCAACGTTGCCAAAAAATAGTCTTAATAACCCACAAGTATAGGGGATCACAACAGTTTTCGAGGGTAGAGTATTCAACCCAAATTTATTGATTCAACACAAGGGGAGCCAAAGAATATTCTCAAGTATTAGCAGCTGAGTTGTCAATTCAACCACACCTGGAAAACTTAATATCTGCAGCAAAGTATTTAGTAGCAAAGTAATATGATAGTAATGGTAGCGGTAGCAAAAGTAACGGTAGCGGTTTTATAGCAAGCGTAACAGTGGCAATGGAAAAGTAACCAAGCAAAGATCAATATGTGAAAAGCTCGTAGGCAATGGATCAGTGATGGATACTTATGTCGGATGCGATTCCTCATGCAACAGTTATAACATAGGGTGACACAGAACTAGCTCCAGTTCATCAATGTAATGTAGGCATGTATTCCGAATATAGTCATACGTGCTTATGGAAAAGAACTTGCATGACATCTTTTGTCCTACCCTCTGATACGTCTCCGTCTTATCTATAATTTTTGATTGTTTCATGCCAATATTCTACAACTTTCATAAACTTTTGGCAACTTTTTATACTATTTTTGGGGACTAACATATTGATCCAGTGCCCAGTGCCAGTTCCTGTTTGTTGCATGTTTTTGTTTCGCAGAATACCCATATCAAACGGAGTCCAAACGGGATAAAAACGGACGGAGATTATTTCTGGAATATTCGGAGAATATGGGAAGAAAAATCCATGCGAGATTGTGCCCGAGGGAGGCACAAGGCAGGGGGTGGGCCCTACCCCCTAGGCGCGCCCCTGACCCTCGTGGGCCCCCCGTAAGGCGGTTAATGCCCTTCTTCGGCTGCAAGAAAGCTAATTTTTAGGAAAAAATCACAGCGAAGATTTCAGCCAATCAAAGTTACAGATCTCCATATATATATGAAACGGTGAAAGGGCAACCAGAGAGAACGCGGAAACAGAGAGAGACAGAGAGACAGATCCAATCTCAGAGGGGCTCTCGCCCCTCCCATGCCATGGAGACCAAGGACCGAAGGGGAAACCCTTCTCCCATCTAGGGAGGAGGTCATGGAAGAAGAAGAAGGAAGGGGGCTCTCTCCCCTTTGCTTTCGGTGGCACCGGAGTGCCACCGGGGGCCATCATCATCACCGCAATCTTCACCAACAACTTCACCGCCATCATCACCAACTCTTCCCCCCTCTATGCAGAGGTGTAACCTCTCTTTTACCCGCTGTAATCACTACTTAAACATGGTGCTCAACGCTATATATTATTTCCCAATGATGTATGGCTATCCTATGATGTTTGAGTAGATCCGTTTTGTCCTATGGGTTATTTGATGATTGAGGGAGTCCTGGATTAGGGGGTGTTCGGGTAGCCGGACTATACCTTCGGCCGGACTCCTGGACTATGAAGATATAACACCCTCGATGCGACTATAGCTCCCACGTGTCGAGGCACGACTTAGAGACATAATCGCATTGAAGGCATATGTCGCAAGTTAGGCAATCTTCACAACATCCCATGTAATATGATAACAAAAGGGGAGATAACATAGTTGGCTTACACTCGCCACATCAATCAAGTACATAAATAACATTACATCATCCAAACACTCATGGCCCGACTACGACGCCAACATAAAAGAGAACCCAACATGCGACACGGTCCCAATCACCCCCAACTGGGCACCACTACTGATCATCGGGAAAGGAAACATAGTAACGTTGAGAGTCTTCGTCGAACTCCCACTTGAGCTCACACGCGTCTCCTGGAGCGGAATCATCAGGCCCTGCATCTGGTGTAATAGTAATCTGTGAGCCACAGGGACTCAGCAATCTCGCACCCTCGCGATCAAGACTATTTGAGCTTATAGGAAAGGCAAGGTAAAATATAAGTGGAGCTGCAGCGAGCGACTAGCAAGTATGGCGGCTAACTTATTCGCAAAAGAGAGCGAGAAGAGGAGGCAAAGCACGAGCGAGAAACTAGAGGACAACCTGCACAAACATTACTCCAACAGCGTGTCCACTTCCCGGACTCCGCCGAGAAGAGTCCATCACGGTAACACACTCAGTTGATTCATTTTAATTAATTAAGGTTCAAGTTATCTACAACCGGACATTAACAAATTCCCATCTGCCCATAACCGCGGGCACGGCTTTCGAAAGTTCAATCCCTGCAGGGGAGTCCCAACTTAGCCCATGACAAGCTCTCACGGTCAACGAAGGAATAGACCTCCTCCCAAGACATTCCGATCAGACTCGGTATCTCGGTAATTCAAGACGCTTCGACAGGTTAAAACAAGACCAGCAACACCGCCCGAATGTGCCGACAAATCCCGATAGGAGCTGCACATATCTCTTTCTCAGGGCACACTCGGATTGTCCTAGGTACGGGTAGGCCAGCCCAGAGTTGCCCCTGGTGGCCACCGGTAGCTAACAGGTGGACCAACACTCAGAGGAGCACTGGCTCGGGGTGGTTTAAAATAAAGATGACCCTTGAGTCTGCAGAACCCAAGGGAAAGAAAAGGCTAGGTGGAAAATGGTAAAACCAAGGTTGGGCATTGCTGGAAAAGCTTTAATCAAGGCGAAATATCAAGGGGTTCCCATTATAACCCAACCGCGTAAGGAACGCAAAATCCGGGAACATAACACCGATATGACGGAAACTAGGGCGGCAAGAGTGGAACAAAACACTAGGCGAGAGGCCGAGCCTTCCACCCTTTACCAAGTATATAGATGCATTAAGATAACATAGCAATATAATGATATCCCAACAAGTAAATAAATGTTCCAACAAGGAACGGTCTCCAATCTTCACCTGCAACTAGCAACGCTATAAGAGGGGCTGAGCAAAGCGGTAACATAGCCAATCAACGGTTTGCTAGGACAATGGTGGGTTAGAGGTTTGACATGGCAATTTAGGAGGCTTTCAAGCAAGTGGTAGGCATCGTAGCAATGGCATAGCAAAAGAGCGAGCAAACTAGCATAGCAAAGATAGTAGTGATTTCGAGGGTATGATCATCTTGCCTGCACAGTTGTCAGAGTTGACTGGATCCTCGAAAGCAAACTCAACGGGCTCCTCGTTAGCGAACTCGCCTCCCGGCTCTACCCAAACAAGACAAACAAGCAACAAGGATACAATCAACCACGTGCAAACTCGATCAACACGATGCAAAGATGATATGCTATGCGGGATGCGATGCGGGATGCAAAATACAAGATATGACAGGAAATGCATGAACCTGGCCTCAACTTGGAATTCCAAGGGTGCCACTGGAAAGATGAGATGAAATCGCTTGAAAACGATATAAAGAACGCCGGAATCGGAGTTACGGTTTGGAAATGGCAAGCGATTCAAAAATGACACCGGTCTGCGATTTACAGCAAGTAGGCATCTAAATGCAACGAAATGAACATGCTACAGCCACCAAACATGACAACAAAATACATGGCAGGGATGCACACAAGATGTTTACCAAAAGTCTAGCACTGAGCTACGGCCAATTCATCCATTAACAGGTTCAAACAAGCATGGCAAAAAACGCAAATGGTAAAACAGATCTCAGACTTAGTGAAATTAACACTTGTCTGGAATTTCAGATCATATAGCCCTCTTCGGAGCAACAAAACAACATGCTACAGGACCTGAACATGACAAAGAAAGACATGGCATGGAGCTACTCAACAAGCTTACCAAAAGCCCCTTAGTGACCTTGAGCCGAAAGGGATCACAAAATATAGTAACAAGCACACGAACATAGCAAAAACATAATCAGTTTTCAGACTTCGTGAAAACTAGGACATGCTGAAACATAACTCACGAAGGCATGTTTACGAGCTCGATGCACTCACCACGGTGCAAGTTATGGCAAGGCAAGCATACACCCATAAAGAAGGCACAAAATACAAGCTAGACATGGCAAGAACAATAGCATAGCATGCACGGATCAACTACAATAACATCGGCAAAATCGCAAACAAGTTGACGATCTGCCCAGATTCGCAACGAAGCAAAAGTAGAGCTTGATTGACTCAAGCTAGGGTGCTCCATAGTTTCAAACAAAGATATGGATGGATTTAGCACTACAATATTAACAAAACTCCCTTACTGATCATCCTCAAAAGAGGCACGGATCACTAGGAAACAACATGGACATATGGCATCATGAACTAAACAATCCCAGGACTTAGTGAAAATACTAAGTCCCTGAAAACAGAATTAGCAAGTGCACCACTTTGCAAGCTGGCACAAGTCACCACACACATACTAAAAATACATGGGTTGCACCTCTGGAAAGATGACAAAACCCTTAACAAAACACATGAAGAACTCACGGGCATATCATGCACACATTAATCATGGCAAAAAAGACAAAAGTGCTAAATGGAGTAGCAGATCTGACAATTAACTCAAGTAGCCCTCTTCTAACAGCATTTCGGGCATCAAGATGAACTTTAATGAAAATGATGCAATGGAATGAAATGATGTACTCTCTGAGATGAACATTTTGCTATGCTAAATGCCCAAATCGGAGCTACGGATGCAAAGTTACGGAGCCGCGAACAGGAGCATATGGATCAAGAATTTCGGGACTTAGTAAAAAAAATCAACCTCTCCTAGGGTTTACTGTAGCTCCGATCCAGATCTGGATCGCATGGAGCCCGAGGTGGCGGCGGCACTGTAGCTGACGACGGCGGCGGGCGCGGGCGGAGCGGCCGGGCTCCTCATCGGCGACGAGGCGACGCGGCCGGGGCGGCGCAAGGCGAGACGAGCGGCGGGAGGCGGCGACGGAGGGTCGCGGCTCCGGCGGGCGGCTGTCGTCGGCGGCGAGTGCCAGGGGCGCGGCGGCGAGGCGGCGGAGCCGGCGACGTGCTCGGGCGGCGCGGGCGAGCCGGTGGAGGTGGGCGGCGGCGTGGGCCTCGGGGGCCGGCCACGGGCCTGGCGGCGGGGATGTGGGCGCACGCTCACGTGGAAGGCGATGATTGGACGTGGGGGCGGCGGCGGACGTGTCCGACCGGCGCGGATCTGAGGATTAGGGTTAGGGACGAGGGGAGACCCGGGATTTGGAATGGGGGTGTTTAAATAGGCATAGAGGGAGCTAGGAGAGTCCAAATGAGGTGCGGTTTTCGGCCACGCGATCGTGGTCGAACGCTCTAGATGATGGAGCAGAGTTTGGTGGGTATTCGGCCAAATTGGAGGGGTGTTGGGCTGCAACACACACGAGGCCTTTTTGGTCCCTCGGTTAACCGTTGGAGTATCAAACGAAGTCCAAATGATACGAAACTTGACAGGCGGTCTACCGGTAGTAAACCAAGGCCGCTTGGCAAGTCTCGGTCCAATCCAGAAATGTTTAATCCCCACACACGAAAGAAAGCTAGAAATGGCCACCGAAGGGGAATGAAGCGCCGGAATGCAAAACGGACAACGGGGAAAATGCTCGAATGCATGAGACGAACACGTATGCAAATGCAATGCACATGATGACATGATATGAGATGCATGACAACGACAACAACACACGGAGACAAAAACCCGACCCTGAGAAAATAAAATAACTTAACGCCGGAAACGGCAAGAGTTGGAGTACAAATTGGGAAAGTTACATCCGGGGTGTTACAACACTCCAGCACTACGAAAGGATCTCGTCCCGAGATCTAGGACTGAAAGAACGCCGGGTACTCAGAACGGAGGTGATCCTCGCGTTCCCAGGTAGCTTCACGGTCGGAATGGTGTGACCACTTGACTTTGAGGAATTTGATTGACTTGTTGCGAGTCTTGCATTTAGTCTCTTCAAGAATAGCAACTGGGTGCTCACGATAAGAGAGATCTTCTTGGAGCTCAATGTCCTCGAAGTTGACGGTGCGGTCAGGAGTCTTGAAGCACTTTCGAAGCTGAGAGACATGGAACACGTCATGAACATTTGCAAAGTTTGAAGGAAGCTCGAGTTGATAGGCGAGGTCGCCTCTCTTGCTGACAATCTTGAAAGGTCCCACGTATCTAGGGGCAAGCTTCCCTTTAACACCGAAGCGACGAGTACCTTTCATAGGAGAGACACGGAGGTAAACATGATCTCCGATCTCGAAAGCCAAATCACGGTGCTTACTATCATAGTAGCTCTTCTGGCGGGATTGGGCTGCTTTGAGGTTATCACGAATGACTTTGCACGTTTCTTCTGCCTCTGTGATTAAGTCGTTACCCAAAAGCTGACATTCACCGGTCTCGGACCAGTTGAGAGGGGTACGTCACTTCCTACCATACAGAATTTCAAAAGGGGCCTTGCCCGAACTTTCTTGAAAACTGTTGTTGTAGGAGAATTCAGCATAAGGAATACAATCCTCCCACTTCATGCCGAAGGAGATCACACAAGCCCTGAGCATATCTTCAAGAATCTGGTTGACACGCTCGACTTGACCGCTTGTTTGAGGATGGAAAGCTGTGCTAAAGCGGATGTTCGTGCCCATGGCCTTCTGAAAAGAATCCCAAAACTTCGAGGTAAAGATGCTCCCATAGTCTGAAGAGATCACTTGAGGAATACTGTGCAGAGAGACAATTCGAGAGGTATAGAGTTCCGCCAATTGAGCTGTAGTGATCGACTCTTTAATAGGCAGAAAATGAGCCACTTTGGTGAGTTTGTCGATGACAACGAATATAGCATCATTGCCATGCTTGGACTTTGGAAACCCAGTCACGAAGTCCATTTCAATGTGGTCAAACTTCCATTCTGGAATGGCAAGAGGTTGGAGGAGACCTGCTGGCCTTTGGTGTTCTGCCTTCACTCTTCTGCAGACATCACATTCATTCACGAATTGAGCGATCTCGCGCTTCATTCGAGTCCACCAATAAGCTTGCTTGAGGTCCTGATACATCTTTGTGCTCCCAGGGTGGATGGAGAGGAGAGAATTGTGAGCCTCGTTCATGATCACTTTACGGAGGTCACCTTTGGGCACAACAATATGATCCTCGAAGAAGAGAGTGTCCTTGTCATCAAGGCGGTAGCACTTGTACTTGGACTGACTCTTGGCGATCCCAATCTTCACCTTTTTCACCATAGCATCAAGAAGCTGGGCTTGGCGAATCTGGTCTTCTAAGGTAGGAGAGACTTGAAGGTTGGCAAGGAAACCTTGAGGAACAAATTGCAGATTAAGTTTGCGGAAAACTTCACAAAGCTCGGGTTGATAAGGCTTGAGAATCAGACTGTTGCAGTAAGCCTTTCTGCTCAAAGCGTCAGCAATCGCATTGGCCTTGCCTGGAGTGTACTCAATACTCGGATTATACTCTTGAATCATTTCGACCCAACGAGTTTGCCTGAGGTTGAGATTAGGCTGCGTGAAGATGTACTTGAGACTCTTATGATCAGTGAAAATGTCCACTTTTCTTCCCAATAGAAGATGTCTCCAAGTCAAAAGAGCATGCACAACTGCCGCCAACTCGAGATCATGAGTGGGGTAGTTCTTCTCATTAGGCTTCAACTGGCGAGATGTATAAGCAACAACTTTCTTCTCTTGCATCAATACTGTGCCAAGACCTTGGAGAGAGGCATCACAAAAGACCTCGTACGGCTTGGATTCATCAGGTGGAGTCAGAACTGGAGCAGTGATCAATTTCTCTTTCAAAGTGTTGAAAGCAATATCACACTCCGGAGACCAAACGTACTTGACGTGCTTCTGAAGGAGATTTGAGAGAGGCTTCGCAATCTTGGAAAAGTTTTCAACGAATCTTCGGCAATAGCTTGCGAGACCGAGAAAACTACGGAGTTGCTTCACGTTCTGAGGAGGTTCCCAATTCACAATTGCAGACACCTTCTCAGGATTCACGGCAATGCCCTTGGCAGAGATGATATGACCAAGATAAAGAACCTCATCAAGCCAAAATTCACACTTGGAGAACTTGGCGTAGAACTGATGTTCTCTGAGCTTATCAAGAACCAAACGCAAGTGTTTGGCATGATCTTCCTTGTTCTTGGAGAAAACCAGAATGTCGTCGAGATAGACCAAAATGAAGTCATTGGTGTAGGCGTTGAAGATGAAGTTCATCATTCGAGAGAACGTCGGAGGAGCGTTGGCGAGGCCAAAAGACATGATAGTGTATTCATATGAACCAAAGCTTGTTCTGAATGCTGTCTTGGGAATATCTTTTCACGAATGCGAATCTGGTGATAACCCATACGGAGATCAAGCTTGGAGAATACTTGGGCACCTTTGAGTTGTTCGAACAGCTCATTAATGTTGGGAAGTGGGTATTTGTTCTTGATGGTCTTCTTGTTCACTGGACGGTAATCAACACAAAGTCGGTCCGTTCCATCCTTCTTCTTCACAAAAAGAACACCACAACCCCACGGAGAAGAACTAGGCCGGATAAGACCCATTTTTTTCTTGCATATCGAGTTGCTTCTTCAGCTCTTTCAACTCTTCAGGTCCGAGCTTGTAAGGACGTTTGCACACAGGTTCCATACCAGGCTCAAGATTAATAACGAATTCAACAGGCCGGTGCGGAGGCATTCCTGGGAGCTCTTCTAGCAAGACGTCTTGGTATTCGCAAACGACTGGAATTTGAGAGATGGCATCCAATTCACCCTTCTCATTGAGAGAAAATAGACGAATGGTATCATCACGAGCGGCAAAGACAATTACATCCTCAGACGAATGAGTCAATTGAATCTGCCTGGTTGCACAATCAAGCTGAGCCTTGTGCTTAGAAAGCCAATCCATTCCGAGAATAAGATCAATATCCGAGTCACCGAGAACCGTTGGAGAAGCCAAGAACTTGTAGTCACCCAAAGTGATAGAAACATCCGGAACGATGGAGTTAGCCTGCATGCGCTTACCGGGAGAGACAACAGCTAAAGGACTAGGCAAAACTTGCGAAACCAATTCATGCCTATTTGTAAACGGTCTCGAGATGAAGCAATGCAATGCACTAGTGTCCAAAAGAACTTTTGCAGGAATATCATTAACAGGAAGGTTACCCATGATCACATCTGACGAGTCCTCTGCCTGTGCTGCATTCATCAAATTGACCTTGGCATGCTTGGGGTTATGCTTGACCACAGCTGTACTTGCCGATCTGACATGAGGAGGAGGAGGAAGACGCCTCTGGTTGAGACACTTGTTGGCATAGTGACCCTTATGTTGGCACTTGTTGCACGTGACCTCTGAAAGCGGACGGTGATACGGAGCACTCGATCTTGGAGCTTGAGACGAAGTCTTGTTCTGAAAGCCAGGGTTGGGTGGGTGGGAAGAACCACTGCCACCTTTACTCTTCTGCTGATACGGCTGACGGAACGGAGGAGGAGGAAGCCAATACTTCTGCTGCTTGGCCACTTGAGTAGAGGAAGAAGGAGTAACATCTCTGACTCGCTTCTTGGAAGCATCACACCTCAACTGAGCAGCCTCTTGCTTCAGTGCCATGTTGTAGAACTCATCGTATCTCAAGGGCTCGAAGAGAACAAGAGCTAGCTGAATATCTTCTCTGAGACCACCCCTGAACTGATATATCATGCTCTTCTCATCAGGGACGTCCTCCTTGGCAAAGCGGGCGAGCTTCTAGAACAACTTGTTGTAGTCATAGATAGACAAAGAGCCATGCTTCAGATTGCGGAATTCCTCACGCTTGCTTTCAACCATGCTCTGCGGAATATGATGAGCTCGGAAATCTCGACGGAAATCATCCCAAGTGATAACACGACCACCTCTGGAATCCTTGTACTGCTGGAACCATTCTGCAGCTTGATCTTTGAGTTGGAAGGAAGCGAACTTAACAAAGTCCTCAGGCCTGATGTTACTGCACTCGAAATGCTTACACAGATCCACAAGCCAATCGTCAGCATCGGTTGCCTCAACACAATTGCTGAAAGTCTTTGGCCCGTTTGCAAGGAACTGGTTGAGTGTAGCAAAGTGACTCTGATTGCTGCCTTGATTCCCATGACTGCCTTGATTGCGCTCTTGAAGAATTTGCATGATCAGCTGTGTGTTTGCATTGGTTGCGGCCATCACAGCTTGCCATGCCTCCGGAGGAGGTGGAGGTGGTGGCGGATCAGGATTCGGAGTCGTGCGCTTTGGAGGAGCCATCCTGAAGAGGTTGACCACCATTAGCACATTGACAGATAAATATTGAAGCTGAATCCACCGGAATGAAAATTGCAACATATAGTCTTCACATCCGAATCAAAATGAACGAATGCATTCCTCTTGAAATGGTCACATATCCATAAATTGAGAAGCCACGAATAATTAAGGTAGAGAAATAAATCAACAAGGTACGGATCAAGAACGAATAATCGGTAAGAAATCCCAATCTCAAACCAATATCCGTGGAAGAAGAACTAGAGCTACTAGAATTCCCACCTATGAAACTCTCGAACCTTTCCGGTTATGCAATCAGGTGTTGGCGATACAGGGGAAGCATAATATCTCACCCAAACTAGCAAATCCTACATCCACCTGTATCCATCCTTCAACACATAACCAAGAAACCTTCGGAAACCATCTACCTCAACCTTCGAAAAGCATCCGTTATACAAGTTATGGCGATACTCCCGAACTCCCGCCCCAGTACTGGGTGGCGTCGAGGTTATCTCACCAACGAACTGCATAAAAGAGATTTTCGTTGTCGGCGTACTAGACTCAGGTATTCCAGAACTGCAACGATAAAATTATGATGACAACACCTCAGAGCTCAACTCCCCGGGACACTTCCACTAAACCCCTGACAGGAGGCACCAAGACAATGTTCTCATCATAAAACCATCGGAACGATTCCAAGATACCCGCGTGATCCTAAATTTTTTTTAGTGAAATTTGAGAAGAGAAGAGTCAAAACTCTACGTCAGGATGCCTTACCAGAGAGATGAGGAGACTGGGAAGTAAAAAAGAATTCCTAATCTCTCCGATATATAATTCCTAAATGACTCAAAACATATTTCTAGACACAACTCGGCCGCTGAAACGATCAAGCAATGGGGCTCCTAAGGTCAGGGAAGGCTCTGATTAGCAACTTATAACACCCTCGATGCGACTATAGCTCCCACGTGTCGAGGCACGACTTAGAGACATAATCGCATTGAAGGCATATGTCACAAGTTAGGCAATCTTCACAACATCCCATGCAATATGATAACAAAAGGGGAGATAACATAGTTGGCTTACACTCGCCACATCAATCAAGTACATAAATAACATTACATCATCCAAACACTCATGGCCCAACTACGGCGCCAAAATAAAAGAGAACTCAACATGCGACACGGTCCCAATCACCCCCAACTGGGCACCACTACTGATCATCCGGAAAGGAAACATAGTAACGTTGAGAGTCTTCATCGAACTCCCACTTGAGCTCACACGCATCTCCTAGAGCGGAATCATCAGGCCCTGCATCTGGTGTAATAGTAATCTGTGAGCCACAGGGACTCAGCAATCTCGCACCCTCGCGATCAAGACTATTTGAGCTTATAGGAAAGGCAAGGTAAAATATAAGTGGAGCTGCAGCAACCGACTAGCAAGTATGGTGGCTAACTTATTCGCAAAAGAGAGCGAGAAGAGGAGGCAAAGCACGAGCGAGAAACTAGAGGACAACCTGCGCAGACATTACTCCAACACCGTGTCCACTTCCCGGACTCCGCCGAGAAGAGGCCATCACGGTAACACACTCAGTTGATTCATTTTAATTAATTAAGGTTCAAGTTATCTACAACCGGACATTAACAAATTCCCATCTGCCCATAACCGCGGGCACGGCTTTCGAAAGTTCAATCCCTGCAGGGGAGTCCCAACTTAGCCCATGACAAGCTCTCACGGTCAACGAAGGAATAGACCTCCTCCCAAGACATTCCGATCAGACTCGGTATCTCGGTAATTCAAGACGCTTCGACAGGTTAAAACAAGACCAGCAACACCGCCCGAATGTGCTGACAAATCCCGATAGGAGCTGCACATATCTCTTTCTCAGGGCACACTCGGATTGTCCTAGGTACGGGTAGGCCAGCCCAGAGTTGCCCCTGGTGGCCACCGGTACCTGACAGGTGGACCAACACTCAGAGGAGCACTGGCTCGGGGGGGGTTTAAAATAAAGATGACCCTTGAGTCTGCAGAATCCAAGGGAAAGAAAAGGCTAGGTGGCAAATGGTAAAACCAAGGTTGGGCATTGCTGGAAAAGCTTTAATCAAGGCGAAATATCAAGGGGTTCCCATTATAACCCAACCGCGTAAGGAACGCAAAATCCGGGAACATAACACCGATATGACGGAAACTAGGGCGGCAAGAGTGGAACAAAACACTAGGCGAGAGGCCGAGCCTTCCACCCTTTACCAAGTATATAGATGCATTAAGATAACATAGCAATATAATGATATCCCAACAAGTAAATAAATGTTCCAACAAGGAACGGTCTCCAATCTTCACCTGCAACTAGCAACGCTATAAGAGGGGCTGAGCAAAGCGGTAACATAGCCAATCAACGGTTTGCTAGGACAATGGTGGGTTAGAGGTTTGACATGGAAATTTAGGAGGATTTCAAGCAAGTGGTAGGCATCGTAGCAATGGCATAGCAAAAGAGCGAGCAAACTAGCATAGCAAAGATAGTAGTGATTTCGAGGGTATGATCATCTTGCCTGCACAGTTGTCAGAGTTGACTGGATCCTCGAAAGCAAACTCAACGGGCTCCTCGTTAGCGAACTCGTCTCCCGGCTCTACCCAAACAAGACAAACAAGCAATAAGGATACAATCAACCACGTGCAAACTCGATCAACACGATGCAAAGATGATATGCTATGCGGGATGCGATGCGGGATGCAAAATACAAGATATGACAGGAAATGCATGAACCTGGCCTCAACTTGGAATTCCAAGGGTGCCACTGGAAAGATGAGATGAAATCGCTTGAAAACGATATAAAGAACGCCGGAATCGGAGTTACGGTTTGGAAATGGCAAGCGATTCAAAAATGACACCGGTCTGCGATTTACAGCAAGTAGGCATCTAAATGCAACGAAATGAACATGCTACAGCCACCAAACATGACAACAAAATACATGGCAGGGATGCACACAAGATGTTTACCAAAAGTCTAGCACTGAGCTACGGCCAATTCATCCATTAACAGGTTCAAACAAGCATGGCAAAAAACGCAAATGGTAAAACAGATCTCAGACTTAGTGAAATTAACACTTGTCTGGAATTTCAGATCATATAGCCCTCTTCGGAGCAACAAAACAACATGCTACAGGACCTGAACATGACAAAGAAAGACATGGCATGGAGCTACTCAACAAGATTACCAAAAGCCCCTTAGTGACCTTGAGCCGAAAGGGATCACAAAATATAGTAACAAGCACACGAACATAGCAAAAACATAATCAGTTTTCAGACTTCGTGAAAACTGGGACATGCTGAAACATAACTCACGAAGGCATGTTTACGAGCTCGATGCACTCACCACGGTGCAAGTTATGGCAAGGCAAGCATACACCCATAAAGAAGGCACAAAATACAAGCTAGACATGGCAAGAACAATAGCATAGCATGCACGGATCAACTACAATAACATCGGCAAAATCGCAAACAAGTTGACGATCTGCCCAGATTCGCAACGAAGCAAAAGTAGAGCTTGATTGACTCAAGCTAGGGTGCTCCATAGTTGCAAACAAAGATATGGATGGATTTAGCACTACAATATTAACAAAACTCCCTTACTGATCATCCTCAAAAGAGGCACGGATCACTAGGAAACAACATGGACATATGGCATCATGAACTAAACAATCCCAGGACTTAGTGAAAATACTAAGTCCCTGAAAACAGAATTAGCAAGTGCACCACTTTGCAAGCTGGCACAAGTCACCACACACATACTAAAAATACATGGGTTGCACCTCTGGAAAGATGACAAAACCCTTAACAAAACACATGAAGAACTCACGGGCATATCATGCACACATTAATCATGGCAAAAAAGACAAAAGTGCTAAATGGAGTAGCAGATCTGACAATTAACTCAAGTAGCCCTCTTCTAACAGCATTTCGGGCATCAAGATGAACTTTAATGAAAATGATGCAATGGAATGAAATGATGTACTCTCTGAGATGAACATTTTGCTATGCTAAATGCCCAAATCGGAGCTACGGATGCAAAGTTACGGAGCCGCGAACAGGAGCATATGGATCAAGAATTTCGGGACTTAGTAAAAAAATCAACCTCTCCTAGGGTTTACTGTAGCTCCGATCCAGATCTGGATCGCACGGAGCCCGAGGTGGCGGCGGCACTGTAGCTGACGACGGCGGCGGGCGCGGGCGGAGCGGCCGGGCTCCTCATCGGCGACGAGGCGACGCGGCCGGGGCGGCGCAAGGCGAGACGAGCGGCGGGAGGCGGCGACGGCGGGTCGCGGCTCCGGCGGGCGGGATGTTTAAATAGGCACAGAGGGAGCTAGGAGAGTCCAAATGAGGTGCGGTTTTCGGCCACACGTTCGTGGTCGAACACTCTAGATGATGGAGCAGAGTTTGGTGGGTTTTGGGCCAAATTGGAGGGGTGTTGGGCTGCAACACACACGAGGCCTTTTTGGTCCCTCGGTTAACCGTTGGAGTATCAAACGAAGTCCAAATGATACGAAACTTGACAGGCGGTCTACCGGTAGTAAACCAAGGCCGCTTGGCAAGTCTCGGTCCAATCCGGAAATGTTTAATCCCCACACATGAAAGAAAGATAGAAATGGCCATCGGAGGGGAACGAAGCGCCGGAATGCAAAACGGACAACGGGGGAAATGCTCGAATGCATGAGACGAACACGTATGCAAATGCAATGCACATGATGACATGATATGAGATGCATCACAACGACAACAACACACGGAGACAAAAACCCGAACCCGAGAAAATAAAATAACTTAACGCCGGAAACGGCAAGAGTTGGAGTACAAATTGGGAAAGTTACATCCGGGGTGTTACAAAGATACAAGATTGAAGACTTCGTCCCGTGTCCGGATGGGACTTTCCTTGGCGTGGAAGGCAAGCTTGGCGATGCAGATATTCAAGATCTCCTACCATTGTAACCGACTCCAGGATACGGCACAACGGAGACACAGGCGCAGACATGCAGTAGGGACCCGTCCTAAAGGATTCTTTTTAGATTAAGACCCTGCGTAAACCTTTTTTACTGTCTCTTGTTGCTACACATCCCCTGGTTTTTTTCTTTCTGACATAACCAAGGAGGAGGCTGGCGTCTTGGCATGTGGCCACGTCAGAATTTTTGCACGTACCTGGACACTAGGGTTTTTTTTTAATAAAGAGTGTTGTTTCGCCCGCACTCATAAAGACCGAACACCTTAGGGAGTGTTCGGCGTCGCGAGTTTTGGCATTATATGCATCAGCTCCGAATCATGTCTTTGGTCAAATGTTGGGTTTCCCGGCTCCTGAGTTCGGCTACCTTACGTTCCGCTCTATCGGCTAAGGTAGCACCAGGAGAACTACTGCGATTGTGCCCCCGGTTCGGCCGGGCGAGCACCTCAGTAGAGAAAGCCGAAAACTGACTGTCATGATGTAGCATGAGACTGGTCAGCCACTCGATGACCTATCGGAATCTATCGGATTCCTCCGCTTTAACGAAGGGCCGCTTCCCGGTCAGGCACATACGCGCCCCCAATTCGGACGAGCGCAGTTGCCACCAAGGAGCTACCTAAAGAATCTCATTGTCAAACTCCTATGGCTAAGTGAAAGTGTTAAAGCATTATAGTCCGGTTGCCTGGCCCGCTGCGCTATCACCTCCTTTGTAGGACCAAGACGTTGGGTTAAGTGTGAAAATGCGTCTTCTGCGAGCACCCCCGCACTATGTGCGTGGGGGCTGAAGCCAACGACTGCCATCTTTTAGATTTTGTATATATCTTAAAACGGCCACACAGGAGGTGTTCCCAAAACTTGAAGGCACAAGTATAAAAAGGCTACTACAATTTATCAAAATATTACTTTATAATTACATATGCTATCTTAACATAGCATCCTTCGAGCACTGCATCTCTATTACACGAGCGCCTTCAAGGACTTCCTGAAAATAGTGCTCGGAGGGTACTCGGCTTTCGTCCGAGTCTCGGCACGCAACAACGGTGGTCTCCATCCCTGCCCAGTATGTTTTGACATGGGCAAGAGCCATCCGTGCGCCCTCTATGCATGCTGACCTATTCATCACATCAATACGCGGCACCGCGTCAAGGAATTGTTGCACCAAGCTGAAATAACTCTTCGGCTCCGATCTCCCTAGCCACAGATGACCCATGACGTACTTCATGGCAAGTCCGGACAACCTATTCAGTTTGGCCCATTGAGCCAAACGATCCTCTACTGCCAGTGGACGCTCTGGATTGTGGAACTGTGACCAGAAAAGCTTTTCCACTTCGCGATCTTTTAGATCTCAAAAGTGTTCGGTCGCATCAGCAGCGCTTGCGGCTAAATCCAGATAGGTGTCCTCCACACTCCACATCCGGTCCAACGGAGCAAACTTTGGATCACAAAACTTCCTCCGCAGCATAAAGGGCTTTCCAGCTGCAATCTGTTCGGCCTGACGCAGCTCCTCCTTCGCAGCTCTCGTCGCAGAGCGAGCGTCCTTGGCATCGGCAACGGCCTTCTCTAAGTCCGTCTGTCTCGCCCGGTCTTCTTTCTCAAGAAGTTTGCAACGGTCTGCAGCGCTCTTTAACTTCTCGGCCATCTCGGCCATCTCTTCTTTGCTTTGGCAGTGAGCAGCCTGTTCGGCTCTCAGCTCTTCAAGGGCCTTCTCGGCAGCCGCATCGCTTTTTCTGGGTTGCTCCTTAGCTCGGGCAAGTTCTGCCCTAAGATTCTCCACGGCGGTCGTACCATCTGCATCAAGCACACACATTGTAAGACACTGGCATGAAGCTCCTCTTACCTGATGCCACCCGAAGAATTACATACCTTGAGCCTCATCAAGCCGCTTGTTGACAAGCGCGATGTCGGCATCTGCCATGTCCAGTTGCCGCTTTAGTTCGGCCACATCATAAGCTCGGCTTGATTCCGGACACCTCGCCACCTACATTCAAAGGCGACATCTTAGACCTGGGATTATGATCCTCTACGTGCCGTCATTTCTTGACAACGCGTTGAGTCTCAGGGGCTACTATCTACACAGGGCGCATCTTACTTATGCGCAACTGACAAAAGTGTACATTATCCAACGTACCTCAAAACCCGTCAGTAAACTTTTGACGGCCTCATGCAATCCGCTTTCTGCGGATGAAATCCTTTCAATCACCGTGCCCATCAATGCACGGTGCTCTTCTGAGAAAGAAGCTCGCCCTAGCAGAATCTTTAGCTCCTCCGACCATGCACCAAACGGTGCCGGACTCGTCCTACAACCTCCATCGAAGGCAGGACGCGGAGAACCTTGGGGGCCATATGGCTACCTTCCACCCCTGCCGGATTCGGAGTAACCCTCCGCGACGACACCTCAGGGTCGCCCGCCTCGCTAGGCGGTACGGCAGGGGGAGGCGTTCCACTCTCCATCATCTCCGGAAGAAGATCCCCCGAAGACGAGCTCTGCTGAGAAGGGCTGAGGTCCGAGCTACAAGGTAAAATTTCGGTTAATCTTCTCAGATAAAAAGTAAGTATTTCTCTCATCCCTCTAAAGGAAAATCTTTTTCTACTTACAGCTCGCTGGAGGGCTGATCCCTTTGGGGCATAGTTCGGCCGAGGATCTCCCCGGCGCCGGACCCTCTGACGAGAACTTCTTCCCCCGCTTTGAGGCCATGGCCTCCGAGTCTTCATAGGCGGCCCTCTTCTTCCCCCTAGGAGAGGAATTGTCGGTTCCTCCCTTCGGAGTGGCCTCCTTCAAGGAGGCCATAGTTTCCTTGTCCTCCCCCTCACTTCCCTCCAAAGGCACGACCTTCAACATCCTGGCTAGCACGGGATCTGGCCTGGTCTCAGGAAGGGGAGCTGGACACCTGATCAGTTTCGCCTTCATTACCCACTCCTGTTTAAAAGGACAGCTCTTTTAAGAGCGAGCCTATGACAATTTTACGGATAGAGAGTCGGGGCACAAGGTTACTTACTTGAGTATCCGTGCGATTGCAGCTTAAACTTGCGTCCTCGGTCAAATCCGGACACAATGCTTGTGATCCGAAGAACATTTTATACATCTCCATGGGCGTTGCGCCCATAAAATGCTGGAGAGCTCGTGGTCCCTCCGGATTAAACTCCCACAGACGAAGGGAGCGACGTTTGCCGAGCAATGTTCGGCGAATCAGCATGACCTGCGTCACCTTGACCAGGTTGCGGTCTCCTTCTAAGAGATCGCTAATGCGGCCCTGCAACAGGGGCACATCTTTGGATAACCCCCAATCTAATCCTTTGTTGACCCATGACGCTAGCCGTGGTGGGGGACCCGAGCGAAAGGCAGGAGGCGCCACCCACTTGGCGCTCCTGGGAGCGGTGATATAGAACCACTCTCATTGCCACAAGCCGAGCTCCTCTTGAAAGGAGCCCTCGGGCCATGGAGCATCGACATTCTTACTTATGACCGCACCTCCGCACTCTGCATGCCATCCCTCGATCATCTTCGGCTCCACTCCGAAAGTCTTGAGCCATAATGCGAAGTGAGGAGTAACACGAAGGAACGCTTCACACACAATGATGAATGAGGAAATGTGGAGGATGGACTCCGGAGCTAAGTCATGAAATTCCAGCCCGTAATAAAATAGCAGCCCCCTCACGAAGGGATCCATCGGGAAGCCTAACCCCCGAAGGAAGTGAGACATGAACACTACGCTCTCAGCGGGCTGGGGACTGGGAATAGCCTGCCTTTGAGCAGGCAACCTATGCGAAATTTCGGCGGTCAAGAACTTAGCCTCTCTCAACTTTAGCACATCCTCCTCCGTGACGGAGGAGGGCATCCATCGGCCTTGAAGGTCGGAACCGGACATTGTCGAAGGTCCGAAGCGCCTGGAATCTGGAGCCTAGGGTGTTGGAACTCGAGGCGGTGGGCGAACTCGTTTGAAGATTGGGGAAAAGGAGTAAGGCCCTGGTCTCTTTATAAGAGGTTGAATACCAGGAGCCCTCCCCGTAACCGTTTGGGACTCGCCTTTAATCGAGAAAACATGCTAACGGGCACGATTGGGTTACCCACGTCCGTATTGATGAGAATCCCGTAAAATGGGGGTACACGATCTCTGCTTTGACAAGACGTGCCAAGGAAACCGCCTCGCAAAACATGCTGAGGTGGAAAAGTAAAAACGATTCGAGTAAAGGACTTGGCCGTAGTGTGATGACGCGCTGCGGAATACGTCGGCAGATTTGATTTGTGTCGATATTATTCTCTCTATGGCAATATGTGGAAACTTATTTTGCAGAACCGAACACTACTCTTGGTGTTTACAATCTTCTATGAAGGACTTGGAGGAGGAACCCGCCTTGCAATGCCGAAGACAATTTGCGCGCCAGACTCGTCGTCATTGAAGCCTGGTTCAGGGGCTATTGAGGGAGTCCTGGATTAGGGGGTGTTCGGGTAGCCAGACTATACCTTCGGCCGGACTCCTGGACTATGAAGATACAAGATTGAAGACTTCGTCCCGTGTCCGGATGGGACTTTCCTTGGCGTGGAAGGCAAGCTTGGCGATGCGGATATTCAAGATCTCCTACCATTGTAACCGACTCTATGTAACCCTAACCCTATCCGTTGTCTATATAAACCGGAGGGTTGTAGTCCATAGGCAATCAACTCCATACACAACAATCATACCATAGGCTAGCTTCTAGGGTTTAGCCTCCTTGATCTCGTGGTAGATCTACTCTTGTACTACCCATATCATCAATATTAATCAAGCAGGAGTAGGGTATTACCTCCATCGAGAGGGCCCGAACCTGGGTAAAAAACATCGTGTCCCTTGTCTCCTCTTACCATCCGGCCTTGACGCACAGTTCGGGACCCCCTACCCGAGAACCGCCGGTTTTGACACCGACATTGGTGCTTTCATTGAGAGTTCCTATGTGTCGTCGCCTTTAGGCCCGATGGCTCCTTTGATCATCAACAACGATGCAGTCCAGGGTGAGACTTTGCTCCCCGGACAGATCTTTGTCTTTGGCGGCTTCGCTCTGCGGGCCAATTCGCTCGGCCACCTGGAGCAGATCGAAAGCTACGCCCCTGGCCATCAGGTTAGGTTTGAAAGCCTAAACTACACGGCTGACATCCACGTGGACTTGATCTTCGACGGATTCGAGCCACAGCCAAGCGCGCCGCACTATCTCGAGGGGCATGATCTAGCTCTACCCCCGGACAGTGTCCTGCAGGCCGCACACGCATCGGTTCCGACCCCTAACTCGGAGCCTATTGCGCCAAGCGAGGATGAGCGGTTGGACGTCACCTCGGGGGCTGCGATCCCGAAAGTGATCGAGCCGAACGCTAGCCCCGCACTCTGCACGACCCGTGACTCCGAGGATCCGGACTCCTCCCCGGACTCCGAACCCCCCGCGGCCCTGCCAATCGAATTCGATCGGGCGCCGATAATGGAGTTCACTACCACAGACATCTTTCAGCATTCACCTTTTGGCGACATCCTGAACTCTCTCAAGTCTCTCTCCTTAACAGGAGAGCCCTGGCCGAACTACGGTCAGCGAGGATGGGATACGGACGATGAAGAAATTCAAAGCCCACCCACCACCCACTTGGTAGCCACTGTCGACAATTTAAACGACGTGCTCAACTTCGACTCCGGAGACATCGACAGCATGGATGACGATGCAGGAGATACCGATGAACCAACACCCATAGGGCATTGGACAACCATCTCATCTCACGACGTGTACATGGTGGATACCCCTAAAGGAAGCGACAACAAGGAAAAAGGGGATGGGACGGGAGATCGACCCCCTGAAAAGCAATCAAAGTGTCGGCGTAAACGCCGACCCAAGCCCCGCCTCGACAAAAACCCAGCCATAGAGCAGGACGAGCCGGTAGACGACGAGCAGGCCTTAGAGCAACCGTCCGAACAGGACAACACGGATAGAGAAACTGAACATCCCTCCTCCGGCGAAAATGGCATTCCGGATGACCTCATGCCGAATAAACCTATGGAGCAGAAGAATCTCCACGAGAGGCTCGTTGCAACTGCACGCAGCCTAAAAAAGCAGAAGCGGAGGCTAAAAACAGCGGAAGATGCACTCGAGCATGTTTCTTCGGATCAGGAGGCTTTACATAAATTGCTATGATTGCCAAGATAAGTTCGGCGACAGTCGCCGCACTAAAAGCTATCCGAAAAGAAAGCTACTGCCTGAATTCGACGAAGAGGCCCTAGAGCCCTTGCTCAAAAAATGAAAAAACCACACGGTCGGATAGACGACCCAATAAAGCGCAAGTGGCGCCGCACCTAAATCGGCATGCGACCCACTTAAGGATTCGCATCATGGCCCAATCAGGTCCATTTATGGGCCAAAAAGCAAGCTCTCGTAAGCAACGCTATGAAGCCATCATCAGAATCCGGCACACCCAAATACAGGGGCGCCGCACACCCCCTATGTTTCACTGATGAGGTCTTGGACTATGAATTCCCAGAGGGATTCAAACCCATAAACATAGAGGCATATGATGGAACAACAGACCCTGGAGTCTGGATCGAGGATTATATCGTCCACATACACATGGCTAGAGGAGATGATCTCCACGCCATAAAATATCTACCCCTTAAGCTTAAAGGGCCAGCCCGGCATTAGCTTAAAAGCCTTCCCGAAAACACAATTGGAAGCTGGGAAGAGCTCGAGGATGCTTTCCGAGCAAACTTTCAAGGGACCTATGTCCGCCCTCCGGACGCAGACGATCTTAGTCACATAACTCAACAACCCGGAGAATCAGCTCGGCAGTTCTGGAATAGATTCCACACTAAAAAGGATCAGATAGTCGACTGTCCGGACGCCGAAGCCTTAGCAGCTTTCAGGCATAACGTCCGAGACGAATGGCTCGCCAGACACCTCGGCCAAGAAAAGCCAAGAACAATGGCCGCACTAACAAGCCTCATGACCCGCTTTTGTGCAGGGGAGGACAGCTGGTTGGCAAGGTGCAGCCCCAGCGACCCAAGTACATCCAAAACTAGGGATGGAAATGGAAAACCGCGATGCAACAAGGACCGTCGCTGGACTAAGGACAAAAGTCCGAAGAGCACGGCAGTCAATGCCGGATTCAAAGGCTCACGACAAAATCAGGAAAAATCGCCCCCCAGGATAACAGGGACGATCCATCCAACTTAAGTAGAATCCTGGACAGGATATATCAGATATACAGTACTCTCGGGAAGCCTGTTAATCATACCCACAGAGACTGTTGGGTTTTCAAGCAATCCGGCACTCAATGCCGAACACAAGGGGCTCGACACACCAAGCGAAGACGAGGACGAACCCCAACAGCAGAGCACCAGGAAACAAAAGAACTTCCCACAAGAAGTAAAAACAGTGAACTCACTTCACATAACAAAACGTGCGGCGCCCGTAAAGGTACGCACCACACGGCCCATCCCCAAAGGATCCTGCCACTGGTTGTCAAAACCGATCAGCTAGATTATTCTAGGAATATCAAGAATGTAGGCTGGACTGCCTTGATACTCGACCCAATAATTGGCGGGCTCCAGTTTTCAAATGTCCTTATGGACGACGGCAGCGGACTAAACCTGATATATCAGGATACAATATAGCACATGGGGATAAACCCAGCAAGAATCCGCCGCAGCAAAACCTCCTTTCAAGCGGTAATACCTGGTCCGGACACCCATTGTATGGGTTTTCTCCGGCTCGAAGTCATATTCGGCTCTGCCAATATCCTCCGCCGCGAAAAGCTGACCTTCCATATCGTCCTATTCTCAAGTCGCTATCAAGCACTACTGGGACGCGAAGCTTTCGCTCGCTTTAACGCAATACCGCATTATGCATCTCTTACACTTAAGATGCCTGGTCCACGAGGCATCATCTCTTTAAATGGGAAGCACTAAAGTGCGCCTCCCCAAGCGGAGGACAGTGCGGCCGCTTTGATAGCCCCACAGCAAAACGGCCTCACCGGCCAGAAAACTTCGAAATAGGTCATTCAAGACCACGAACGCGGATAGACGAGTTTGGTGCAAAATCATCATTGATGCAGGCCTAGAAGCCATATACCGCCGCACTAGGGGCTCCATGCATATACAATAAAAGACAATAAAGCTCAATCTTATATATCTTACTTTATACTTTGCTCATTTTAAACTTTTTCAACACGACCCGTTTTCAACTCAGTTCCTCTCTTTTACAGAAGAACGTCGTGCGACGCCCGTCCAGGATACGGCACAACGGAGACACAGGCGCAGACATGCAGTAGGGACCCGTCCTAAAGGATTCTTTTTAGATTAAGACCCTGCGTAAACCTTTTTTACTGTCTCTTGTTGCTACACATCCCCTATTTTTTTTCTTTCTGACATAACCAAGGAGGAGGCTGGCGTCTTGGCATGTGGCCACGTCAGAATTTTTGCACGTACCTGGACACTAGGGGCTTTTTTAATAAAGAGTGTTGTTTCGCCCGCACTCATAAAGACCGAACACCTTAGAGAGTGTTCGGCGTCGCGAGTTTTGGCATTATATGCATCAGCTCCGAATCATGTCTTTGGTCAAATGTTGGGTTGCCCGGCTCCTGAGTTCGGCTACCTTACGTTCCGCTCTATCGGCTAAGGTAGCACCAGGAGAACTACTGCGATTGTGCCCCCGGTTCGGCCGGGCGAGCACCTCAGTAGAGAAAGCCGAAAACTGACTGTCATGATGTAGCGTGAGACTGGTCAGCCACTCGATGACCTATCGGAATCTATCGGATTCCTCCGCTTTAACGAAGGGCCGCTTCCCGGTCAGGCACATACGCGCCCCGAATTCGGACGAGCGCAGTTGCCACCAAGGAGCTACCTAAAGAATCTCATTGTCAAACTCCTATGGCTAAGTGAAAGTGTTAAAGCATTATAGTCCGGTTGCCTGGCCCGCTGCGCTACCACCTCCTTTGTAGGACCAAGACGTTGGGTTAAGTGTGAAAATGCGTCTTCTGCGAGCACCCCCGCACTATGTGCGTGGGGGCTGAAGCCAACGACTGCCATCTTTCAGATTTTGTATATATCTTAAAACGGCCGCACAGGAAGTGTTCCCAATACTTGAAGGCACAAGTATAAAAAGGCCACTACAATTTATCAAAATATTACTTTATAATTACATATGCTATCTTAACATAGCATCCTTCGAGCACTGCGTCTCTATTACACGAGCGCCTTCAAGGACTTCCTGAAAATAGTGCTCGGAGGGTACTCGGCTTTCGTCTGAGTCTCGGGACGCAACAACGGTGGTATCCATCCCTGCCCAGTATGTTTTGACACGGTCAAGAGCCATCCGTGCGCCCTCTATGCATGCTGACCTCTTCATCGCATCAATACGCGGCACCGCGTCAAGGAATTGCTGCACCAAGCTGAAATAACTCTTCGGCTCCGATCTCCCTGGCCATAGATGACCCATGACGTACTTCATGGCGAGTCCGGACAACCTATTCAGTTTGGCCCATTGAGCCAAACGATCGTCTACTGCCAGTGGACGCTCTGGATTGTGGAACTGTGACCAGAAAAGCTTTTCCACTTCACGATATTTAGATCTCGAAAGTGTTCGGTCGCATCAGCAGCACATGTGGCCAAATCCAGATAGGTGTCCTCCACACTCCACATCCGGTCCAACGGAGCAAACTTTGGATCACAAAACTTCCTCCGCAGCATAAAGGGCTTTCCAGCTGCAATCTGTTCGGCCTGACGCAGCTCCTCCTTCGCAGCTCTCGTCGCAGAGCGAGCGTCCTTGGCATTGGCAACGGCCTTCTCTATGTCCGTCTGTCTTGCCCGGTCTTCTTTCTCAAGAAGTTTGCAACGGTCTGCAGCGCTCTTTAACTTCTCTGCGGATGAAATCCTTTCAATCACCGTGCCCATCAATGCACGGTGCTCTTCTGAGATAGAAGCTCGCCCCAGCAGAATCTTTAGCTCCTCCGACCGCGCACCAAACGGTGCCGGACTCGTCCTACGACCTCCATCGAAGGCAGGACGCGGAGAACCTTGGGGGCCATATGGCTACCTTCCACCCCTGCCGGATTCGGAGTAACCCTCCGCGACGACACCTCAGGGTCGCCCGCCTCGCTAGGCGGTACGGCAGGGGGAGGCGTTCCACTCTCCATCATCTCCGGAAGAAGATCCCCTGAAGATGAGCTCTGCTGAGAAGGGCTGAGGTCCGAGCTACAAGGTAAAATTTTGGTTAATCTTCTCAGATAAAAAGTAAGTATTTCTCTCATCCCTCTCAGGAAAATCTTTTTCTACTTACGGCTCGCTGGAGGGCTGATCCCTTTGGGGCATAGTTCGGCCGAGGATCTCCCCGGCGCCGGACCCTCTAACGAGAACTTCTTCCCCCGCTTTGAGGCCATGGTCTCCGGGTCGTCAGAGGCGGCCCTCTTCTTCCCCCTAGGAGAGGAATTGTCGGTTCCTCCCTTCGGAGCAGCCTCCTTCAAGGAGGCCATAGTTTCCTTGTCCTCCCCCTTACTTCCCTCCAAAGGCATGACCTTCAACATCCTAGATAGCATGGGATTTGGCCTGGTCTCAGGAAGGGGAGCTGGACACCTGATCAGCTTCGCCTTCGCTACCCACTCCTGTTTAAAAGGACAGCTCTTTTAAGAGCGAGTCTATGACAATTTTACGGATAGCGAGTCCAGGCACAAGGTTACTTACTTGAGTATCCGTGCGATTGCAGCTTTAACCTGCGTCCTCGGTCAAATCCGGACACATTGCTTGTGATCCGAAGAACATTTTATACATCTCCATGGGCGTTGCGCCCATAAAATGCTGGAGAGCTCGTGGTCCCTCTGGATTAAACTCCCACAGATGAAGGGAGCGACGTTTGCCGAGCAATGTTCGGCGAATCAGCATGACCTGCGTCACCTTGACCAGGTTGATGTCTGCTTCTAAGAGATCCCTAATGCGGCCCTGCAACAGGGGCACATCTTTGGATAACCCTCAATCTAATCCTTTGTTGACCCATGACGCTAGCCGTGGTGGGGGACCCGAGCGAAAGGCAGGAGGCACCACCCACTTGGCGCTCCTGGGAGCGGTGATATAGAACCACTCTCGTTGCCACAAGCCGAGCTCCTCTTGAAAGGAGCCCTCGGGCCATGGAGCATCGGCATTCTTACTTATGACCGCACCTCCGCACTCTGCGTGCCGTCCCTCGATCATCTTCGGCTCCACTCCGAAAGTCTTGAGCCATAATCCGAAGTGAGGAGTAACATGAAGGAACTCTTCGCACACAATGATGAATGAGGAAATGTGGAGGATGGACTCCGGAGCTAAGTCATGAAATTCCAGCCCGTAATAGAACAGCAGCCCCCTCACGAATGGATCCATCGGGAAGCCTAACCCCCGAAGGAAGTGAGACATGAACACTACGCTCTCACCAGGCTGGGGACTGGGAATAGCCTGCCTTTGAGCAGGCAACCTATGCGAAATTTCGGCGGTCAAGAACTTAGCCTCTCTCAACTTTAGCACATCCTCCTCCGTGACGGAGGAGGGCATCCATCAGCCTTGAAGGTCAGAACCGGACATTGTCGAAGGTCCGAAGCGCCTGGAATCTGGAGCCTAGGGTGTTGGAAGTCAAGGCGGTGGGCGAACTCGTTTGAAGATTGGGGAAAAGGAGTAAGGCCCTGGTCTCTTTATAAGAGGTTGAATACCAGGAGCCCTCCCCGTAACCGTTTGGGACTCGCCTTTAATCGAGAAAACATGCTAACGGGCACGATTGGGTTACCCACGTCCGTATTGATGAGAATCCCGTAAAAGGGGGGTACACGATCTCTGCTTTGACAAGACGTGCCAAGGAAACCGCCTCGCAAAACATGCTGAGGTGGAAAAGTAAAAACGATTCGAGTAAAGGACTTGGCCGTAGTGTGATGACGCGCTGCGGAATACGTCGGCAGATTTGATTTGTGTCGATATTATTCTCTCTATGGCAATATGTGGAAACTTATTTTGCAGAACCGAACACTACTCTTGGTGTTTACAATCTTCTATGAAGGACTTGGAGGAGGAACCCGCCTTGCAATGCCGAAGACAATTTGCGCGCCAGACTCGTCGTCATTGAAGCCTGGTTCAGGGGCTATTGAGGGAGTCCTGGATTAGGGGGTGTTCGGGTAGCCAGACTATACCTTCGGCCGGACTCCTGGACTATGAAGATACAAGATTGAAGACTTCGTCCCGTGTCCGGATGGGACTTTCCTTGGCGTGGAAGGCAAGCTTGGCGATGCGGATATTCAAGATCTCCTACCATTGTAACCAACTCTATGTAACCCTAACCCTATTCGGTGTCTATATAAACCGGAGGGTTGTAGTCCGTAGGCAATCAACTCCATACACAACAATCATACCATAGGCTAGCTTCTGGGGTTTAGCCTCCTTGATCTCGTGGTAGATCTACTCTTGTACTACCCATATCATCAATATTAATCAAGCAGGAGTAGGGTATTACCTTCATCGAGAGGGCCCGAACCTGGGTAAAAAACATCGTGTCCCTTGTCTCCTGTTACCATCCGGCCTTGACGCACAGTTCGGGACCCCCTACCCGAGATCCGCCGGTTTTGACACCGACAATGATCAACATTGGTTTGAGTTGCATGTTTTATTATTGGTGCTGTCCTATGGTGCTCTCCGTGTTGCGCAAGCATGAGGGATCCCCGCTGTAGGGTTTGCAATATGTTCATGATTTGCTTATGGTGGGTGGCGTGAGTGACAGAAGCATATACCCGAGTAAGTAGGTTGTTTGTGTATGGGATAAAGAGGACTTGATGCTTTAATGCTATGGTTGGGTTTTACCTTAATGAATGTTAGTAGTTGTGGATGCTTGCTAATAGTTCCAATCATAAGTGCATATGATCCAAGTAGAGAAAGTATGTTAGCTTATGCCTCTCCCTCAAATAAAATTGCAATAATGATTACCGATCTAGTTATCGATTGCCTAGGGACAAATAACTTTCTCGTAACAAAAAGCTCTCTACTAAAACTAACTTAGTTGTGTCTTCATCTAAGCAGCCCCTAATTTTTATTTACGCGCTTTTTATTATCTTGCAAATCTATCCAAAAACACCTACAAAGTACTTCTAGTTTCATAATTGTTCTAGGTAAAGTGAATGTCAAGCGTGTGTAGAGTTGTATCGGTGGTCTATAGAACTTGAGGGAATATTTGTTCTACCTTTAGCTCCTCGTTGGGTTCGACACACTTACTTATCGAAAACTGTTTCGATCCCCTATACTTGTGGGTTATCAAGAACTTTTTCTGGCACCGTTGCTGGGGAGCCATAGCGTGGGGTGAATATTCTCGTGTGTGCTTGTTTGCTTTATCATTAAGTAATTTTTATTTACTGTTCTTAGTTTTTTTCTATCTTTAGTTATGGGTAGGAAACGCAAAATACCAAAAAAATTAGTTGTACCTACTGAACCAATGGTTGAAGAACCACTCAAAATCTATCACACTCCTGAAGCTTATTACTTGGATCATCTTCGATTCCTATGTGTGATGTCTACTACACAACCTTCTTCTTGTAGACGTTGTTGGGCCTCCAAGTGCAGAGGTTTGTAGGACAGTAGAAAATTTCCCTCAAGTGGATGACATGAGGATTATCAGTCCGTAGGAGGCGTAGGATGAAGATGGTCTCTCTCAAGCAACCCTGCAACCAAATAACAAAGAGTCTCTTGTGTCCCCAACACACCCAATACAATGGTAAATTGGGTAGGTGCACTAGTTCGGCGAAGAGATGGTGATACAAGTGGTATATGGATAGTATATAATGGTTTTTGTAATCTGAAAATATAAAAACAGAAAGGTAACTAATGATAAAAGTGAGCACAAACGGTATTGCAATGCTAGGAAACAAGGCCTAGGGTTCATACTTTCACTAGTGCAAGTTCTCTCAACAATAATAACATAATTGGATCACATAACTATCCCTCAACATGCAACAAAGAGTCACTCCAAAGTCACTAATAGAGGAGAACAAACGAAGAGATTATGGTAGGGTACGAAACCACATCAAAGTTATTCTTTCCAATCAATCCGTTGGGCTATTCCTATAAGTGTCACAAACAGCCCTAGAATTCGTACTAGAATAACACCTTAAGACACAAATCAACCAAAACCCTAATGTCACCTAGATACTCCAATGTCACCTCAAGTATCCGTGGGTATGATTATACGATATGCATCACACAATCTCAGATTCATCTATTCGACCAACACAAAAGTACTTCAAAGAGTGCCCCAAAGTTTCTACCGGAGAGTCAAGACGAAAACGTGTGCCAACCCCTATGCATAGATTCCCAAGGTCATGGAACCTGCAAGTTGATCAACAAAACATACATCAAGTGGATCAATAGAATACCCCATTGTCACCAAGGGTATCCCACGCAAGACATACATCAAGTGTTCTCAAATCCTTAAAGACTCAATCCGATAAGATAACTTCAAAGGGAAGACTCAATCCATTACAAGAGGGTAGAGGGGGAGAAACGTCATAAGATCCAACTATAATAGCAAAGCTCGCGATACATCAAGATCGTACCACCTCAAGAACACGAGACAGAGAGAGATCAAACACATAGCTACTGGTACATAGCCTCAGCCCCGAGGGAGAAGTACTCCCTCCTCGTCATGGAGAGCACCAGGATGATGAAGATGGCCACCGGAGAGGGATTCCCCCTCCGGCAGGGTGCCTGAATGGGTCTGGATTGGCTTTCGGTGGCTACGGAGGCTTCTGGCGGCGGAACTCCTGATCTATTGTGCTCCTCGAAGTTTTTAGGGTATATGGGTATATATAGGAGGAAAAAGTACGTCGGTGGACCTCCGGGCTGTCCACGAGGCAGGGGCCCCCACCCTCGCGGGCAGCCCGGGACTCTCCTGGTCCATCTATGATACTCCCTGGGCTTCTTCTGGTCCAAAAAAGAGTTCCATGAAGTTTCAGGTCAATTGGACTCCGTTTGATTTTCCTTTTCTGCGGTACTCTAAAACAAGGAAAAACAGAAACTGGCACTGGGCTCTGGGTTAATAGGTTAGTCCCAAAAAATAATATAAAAGTGTATAATAAAGCCCATAAACATCCAAAATAGATAATATAATAGCATGGAACAATCAAAAATTATAGATACGTTGGAGACGTATCAACATCCCCAAGCTTAATTCCTGCTCGTCCTCGAGTAGGTAAATGATAAAAACAGAATTTTTGATGTGGAATGCTACCTAACATATTTCTCTAAGTAATTCTCTTCATTTTGGCATGAATGTTCAGACCATAAGATTCAAGACAAAAGTTTAATATTGACATAAAAATAATAATACTTCAAGCATACTAACTAAGCAATCATGTCTTCTCAAAATGACATGGCCAAAGAAAGTTCATCCCTACAAAATCATATAGTTTGGTCATGCTCCATTTTCGTCACACAAGAATGCTCTCATCATGCACAACCCCGATGACAAGCCAAGCAATTGTTTCATACTTTAGTAATCTCAAACTTTTTTCAACTTTCACGCAATACATGAGCGTGAGCCATGGATATAGCACCATGGGTGGAATAGAATATAATGATGGGGGTTATGTGGAGAAGACAAAAAAGGAGAAAGTCTCACATCGACGCGGCTAATCAATGGGCTAGGGAGATGCCCATCAATTGATGTTAATTCAAGGAGTAGGGATTGCCATGCAACGGATGCACTAGAGCTATAAATGTATGAAAGTTCAACAAAAGAAACTAAGTGGGTGTGCATCCAACTTGCTTGCTCACGAAGACCTAGGGCATTTGAGGAAGCCCATTGTTGGAATATACAAGCCAAGTTCTATAATGAAAAATTCCGACTAGTATATGAAAGTGACAAAATAAGAGACTCTCTATCATGAAGATCATGGTGCTACTTTGAAGCACAAGTGTGGAAAAAAAGGATAGTAGCATTGTCCCTTTTGTATTTTTTTCATTTGGTCTTTTTGGCCTTCTTTTTTTTGGCCTTTCCTTTTTTATTTGGCCTTTCTCTTTATTTTGGGACAATGCTCTATTAATGATGATCATCACACTTTATTTATTTACAACTCGATACTAGAACAAGATATGACTCTATATGAATGCCTCCGGCGGTGTATCGGGATTGCGATGAATCAAGAGCAACATGTATGAAAAATTAGGAACGGTGGATTTTCCAAAAATACGATGTCAACTACATGATCATGCAAAGCAACATGACAATGATGATGCATGTCATAATAAATGGAAGGTGGAAAGTTGCATGGCAATATATCTCGGAATGGCTATGGAAATGCCATAATACGTAGGTATGGTGGCTGTCGGTGTCAAAACCGGCGGATCTCGGGTAGGGGGTACCGAACTGTGCGTCTAGGCCGGATGGTAACAGGAGGCAAGGGACACAAAGTTTTACCCAGGTTCGGGCCCTCTCGATGGAGGTAAAACCCTACGTCCTGCTTGATTAATATTGATGAAATGGGTAGTACAAGAGTAGATCTACCACGAGATCGGAGAGGCTAAACCCTAGAAGCTAGTCTATGGTGTGATTGTTGTTGTCTATGTTGTCCTACGGACTAAAACCCTCCGGTTTATATAGACACCAGAGAGGGTTAGGGTTACACAAAGTCGGTTACAATGGTAGGAGATCTGAATATCCGTATCGCCAAGCTTGCCTTCCACGCCAAGGAAAGTCCCTTCCGGACACGGGACGGAGTCTTCAATCTTGTATCTTCATAGTCCAGGAGTCCGGCTGAAGGTATAGTCCGGCTATCCGAACATCCCCTAGTCCAGGACTCCCTCAATAGCCCTTGAACCAGGCTTCAATGACGACAAGTCTGGCGCGCAGATTGTCTTCGGCATTGCAAGGCAGGTTCCTCCTCCAAGTATTTCATAGAAGATTTTGAGCACAAAGATAGTGTACGGCTCTGAAAAATAAGTTTCCACATATTGCCATAGAGAGAATAATATTTACACAAATCTAATCTGCTGACGTATTCCGTAGCGTGACACACCACGGCCAAGCCTCTATCCGAGTCATTTCATTATCCGACCTCAGCGCGTCATGCGAGGTGGTTTCCTTGGCATGTCTTGTCAAAGCAGAGATTGTGTCCCCTTATTCTGGGATTCTCATCAATACGGGCGTGGGTAACCCAACCGCGCCATTGATTACGGCGCTTGGAGATAAGCGAGTTTTACCAGGCTGGTGGGGACACATAGTTGCGTCCACCCATATAACGGGATAAGGATCCACCTTTTCACCTATGCCTTCTTCCTCCTTTGCCTATCCATTCTCGCTCACTCGAGCTCCAACACCCAAGTCCGCACTCCCACCTCAACCTTCTCCAGCCATGTCCGGAGCGGGAGGAAAGTGGATGGTCTCCTCCATCACGGAGGGACACATCAAAAAGCTGAGGAAGGCCGGATACCTGTCTAACGACATCGCGCACCGGCTTCCCAAAAAGGGGCAGCTCATCCCCACCCCTAGGCCCCATGAGAGGGTGGTGTTCCTCCCCCATTTCCTCCGTGGACTGGGCTTCCCTCTCCCCCCATTTGTCCGGGGGATCATGTTCTACTATGGCCTGGATTTCCACGATCTGGCCCTGAACTTCGTCCTCAACATCTCGGCGTTTATCGTCGTGTGCGAGGCTTTCCTCCGCATCCGCCCCCATTTCGGCCTATGGCTCAAGACTTTCAACATCAAGCCGAAGGTGGTGCGCGGCAACCAGGAGGAGTGCGGAGGTGCCATGGTGGGCAAGATGGCCAACGTCCTATGGCTCGAGGGCTCCTTTGTGGAGACCCTAAAGGGGTGGCAATCGTGGTGGTTTTATATCACCGAGCCATGCGACCCCGCATGGGTCGCAGCCCCCGAGTTTCGATCCGGACCCCCTACGCGGCTCACCTCCTGTAGGGAGACGGGCCTGTCGTGGGGTAAAAAAGGAGAGCTGACCAGACTCCAAACATGCATCCAAACCCTGGTGGACAAGAAGCTCAAACTTGTCAACGTAGTCCAGGTTATGCTCATCCGCCTGATCCTCCCGTGTCAACAACGGGCTTTCAACCTGTGGGAGTTCGACCCGGCGTAGCACCAAACTCTGAGCAGACTCTTCGACACGACGTACGAAGATGCCTAGAGGGTGCTTTTTAAGGGCGCCGAGGCCCCCGCATCCACTACCGAGGATCGCGGATTCAGTACGCAGCATCACGCTCATGTGGTAAGCTGTTATTTCTCCTTTTACAGGATATTAGGTTATCATAGTTTGACCCCATGCGGGATCTAAGCTCCCTTACCTTTGACAGGATTGGCAGGTGATGTCCGAACAGATCAACTATCCGGCTCCTTTGCACGAAGGCCCAGCGGACGCTCGCTTGGCGAAGCTGCTGGTTCCGGCACCCTATGTGGTGCCAGAGAAGAAGCCCGCGAAAAGGGCCACGGGGACTCGAAAGAGTGCCCGGCGCCAGGAGGTGTCGGATTCATCATCCGACGGTTCCAAAGCGCATTCCTCTCTTGAAGACGAGGAGGAAGAAGAAGAAACCTCTCCCCCTCCAGCGGGAGGAGAGAAGAAAAGGAAGGCCGCCCTCTCTGGGGAGGCCGGAGGGTCCAAGAAGGGAAAACCCTTCCTCTGGACTGCTCCACCGACGCCGACGACGGCGGAGAGGAGTGGCAGCCTAGGGCCAAGCCCCTGGCGAAATCGTAAGTATCCGTATACTGGAGTAATTCATAGTATTCGTTTATTGCATAGCTTTCCCTTATGTCGAATATGTTTATGCAGCCCACCCAAAGACCGGCTCGACGCGTCGTCGAGCGGCTCACTGGACTCGTCAGATGTGAACTCGCTTCCGACGGCTTCCTCCCCCCGCCCTACGGACGACACCGAAGTGTTGTCCCAACAGGTTCCAATCCGGGAGGAGGTGGTCCTGGAGGCGCCGTAAGGCGACCTCCCGGACTCCAGGAGTAAAGGGGATGAAACCCCCCAGGGCTCCAGGTCCGGCTCAAGGCCAGACACTGCTCCAGAACCTTCAAAGGTTCCAGAGTCCGGCGGGCGACCTCCTTCCAAGAGGAGCAAGCCCACCGTGCCGGTGACCCCCTTCCAACCGGGGGCGCCGGACAATCTGTTGGAGGTGCTCGAAGGCGCCTCCATCGACGAGGGGCACCACACTATTATGAGTGCGGTGGTCCAGAAGGTTCAGTCCACCGAGAGCAGACTTTGAGGTAAGTAAAGAATGTGTAAATGATATTACCGCATAGACAGTAGCCCCTGATGCTCTGTTGGGTGTTCGGGAAGAAAAGCCGAATAGAGGATCAAAGAATTCGCAGGAGTCTAACAAAAGGAGTGAATATGCGTATGCAGGCTTCTCTGCTGGCGTCTGCCGCACTGACTGCGGAAGTGGACACGCTGAAGCAGAGCCCCGAGAAGTCCGAGCAAGAGCTTGGGCATGCCAAGAAGCAGCTCGAGGAGAAGGAAGGTAAGAAATACCTTGTTTGAATATGTATAAAAAAGGTGCAATTGCAAAAAATGACAGGATTAACTTGGCTATTGTAGGGGCCACGTCTGAAGTGGCGACCCTTAAGCAAGCGCTGCTCAAGGCCGAGAAGAGTGCGGCCGTGGAGCGCACCGAGCGGGAGAAGTATGAGGCAGAGGTTGGCAAGGTGCGGCAAGAGCTCCAGGTTCTCATGAAGAAACATGAGAGTTCGGAGCTTGACTCGAAGACGCGAGCGTCCGAGCTCGCGGCGGCTATTGAAAATGCCAAGTCTGCCAAGACCGAATCCCAGAAGACCCTCCAGGAGTTGAATGAGGTGAAGAACATAGCGGCGGGTAAGGCATTCTTTATGCAAAGCAAACATATAAACGTGAGTTACTTGTTACTTACCCGAATCTGGAGCTCTCCAGGAGCGTTCGCAGATCTTCCCCGGAGTGTGTTCGATGCTGCCGCATTCTATCGAGCCGAGGAGGGCAGCTCGACAGAGAAGGTGTTCTGGTCTCAGTATGCTGAGGCCGGACACCCCGTGCCCCTGAGCGACCAGCTGAAGCAACTGGTCGAGCTCCACAAGGCAGCCGAACAGGCCATGAAGGGCCTCCTAGTTCGGTTGTGGCCTGGAGAGGCTCTTCCTGGGAGCTATTTCGGGCTGGTGCGGCGGCTGGTGGAGGCCTGTCCAAGGCTCGAAGTCATCAGCGCTCCGTCTGCATTTAAGGTGCCCGTAGGGACCTTGCCCGTGCTAAGGTGCACTGGGGCAAGCTGGATGCTGAGAAGCTTGTGTAGGACGGGCCACCGCCGGGGAAAGAGCATTGCAAGCCCGAGAATTACTATAAGGATGTTCTGAAGGGTGCCTGCCTTGTGGCTGATGAATGTTCTAGGGATGTAATTTTTGAGTAAAACTCGCTCATTTTTGTCCTGTGCGCTGAAAACTTATTCATATGCGCTGAGCAATGCTATTTGAATTTAAAATATTACCTTCTGTGTGGCTGTTTATCAATTCTGAGAGATGGCGAGTCGTCGGCTTCTGCCCCCGTGCCGCTAGTGTTGGGGTGTTCGGGGATAAACTTGAGTGCTCTTTTTCCCATGTTTGGGTCCTTCGAGGGAGGCGCTCAGCCCAATGAACAAGGAAATTGGACTATAACGCGTGAACACTCTCGCTTAGCCATAGAATTCTATAATTTTAAATTTCGGCGAAGCCCCTACTATTCAGAAGACCGAGTTCGGGGCGCTATCCACGCCTTGGCCGGACAGAGCCGACTCCTCGCCCTAAGCGGCATAAGTCTTTAGGGACTCGAAAAAACCTCTCGAACAGCGACCATCTCTTGCTTCATCATGACAGTCAGTTTTAGCTTTCTCCACTGAGGTGCTCGGCCCAGCTCAACTGGGGCACAATCGTAGTGGTTCTCCTAGTGCTACCTTAGCCGATATAGCGGAACGTAAGGCACCAAAACATAGGAGCCGGGCAAACCCAACTATTGACCCAAGACATGATTCGGAGCCGATGCATATAATGCTATGAGTTCGGGGTGCCGCACTTGTGAAAGTGTTCGGACTTCTCACACCATATTGAGGGGTACTGAAGCCCCTGGCGTATTTTGGCCGTACCAAATTGTACGGGAGCAACATGTCGTGAAGGAACATATATTTATATAGAAAAAGGTAATGCAAAAATAGACAAAAGCTATGCATTGTTTATTAAAAATAGCTGTGATCAAAGCAGAACGATACAAATAATGCGATAAACAAAAAGTTGGACTATTTAACATGTCTACTCCAGGGGCAAGCTGCGGAATAGTATGCGAAACAGGTATACTGCTCGTGATAGAGACCACCTGTGAGTTCCGTAATGCGGCGTGGCTTGTCTGCCTCCCTGGTTCTTGCATCGTTTGTGCGGCAATTGAACTGCCGAATAGGCCTTCCGAAGAATGGAGTCCTGAAAGTAAGAGAAAATTAAGAAATCGGCAGTCCCTGGTGCAGTTTAAGCCGTGTTTCGGGTATGCCGTGATGGTGCCCCTCCCCCTATACCCATGGTATTTTTAGAGCATAGTTATGTACGCGAAGCACCGGCGTCGCTTTTTTGCAAGGGTTGGGGTTGGGGCCGCATTGCTATGCCTGCTCGAAACATGCCAGGCGGTCTTGTTGTAGGTTACTCTGGGCGCGCTTGACGGTGTCCGAACGTTTAATGGCCGGACTGGAGAACTGCCTGGAGAGGCTGCTTTGTACTTCCGCTGCAAGGGCCGCCGTGTGCTCCTCCGTTCGGAGGGAGCGTTCGGTGTTTCCATTGACCGTAATTACTCCTCGAGGGCCTGGCATCTTGAGCTTAAGGTATGCGTAGTGTGGGACTGCATTGAACTTGGCGAATGCGGTTCGTCCGAGCAGTGCGTGATAGCCACTGCGGAATGGGACTATGTTGAAGTTCAACTCCTCGCTTCGGAAATTATCCGGGGATTCGAAGACCACTTCAAGTGTGACTGAGCCTGTACAGTTGGCCTCTACACCTAGTATTACGCCTTTAAAGGTCGTTTTGGTGGGCTTAATCCTCGAGGGATCTATGCCCATTTTCCGCACTGTATCCTGGTAAAGCAGGTTCAGGCTGCTGCCGCCGTCCATAAGGACTCTAGTGAGATGAAATCCGTCAATAATTGGGTCTAGAACCAATGCGGCGAATCCGCCATGACGGATGCTAGTGGGATGGTCCCTTCGATCAAAGGTGATCGGGCAGGAGCACCATGGGTTGAACTTTGGGGCGACTGGCTCTACCGCGTATACATCCCTTAACGCGCGCTTCCGCTCCCTTTTGGGGACGCGGGTTGCGTATATCATGTTCATCGTCCGCACTTGTGGGGGAAAACCCTTCTGTCCACTGTTGTTCGGTGGCCGGGGATCCTCGTCATCGTCGCTATGCAGCCCCTTGTCTTCATTTTCGGCATTTAACTTGCTTGCCTTCTTGAACACCCAACAATCCCTGTTGGTGTGATTGGCCGGCTTTTCGGGGGTGCCATGTATCTGGCACAAGCGGTTGAGTATTCGGTCTAAACTGGACGGGCCCCTAGGATTCCTTTTGAATGGCTTTTTCCGCTGACCGGATTTAGAGCCTCTGAATCCGGCATTAACTGCCGTATCCTCAGCATTGTCGCCGTTAATGCGGCGCTTCTGCTTGTTGCGACGTGACCTGCCACTACTGTCCTTGGTATCCGAATTACCAGGGTTCTTGGTCATATTGTTGCTACGAGCAAGCCAGCTGTCTTCTCCCGCGCAAAAGCGGGTCATGAGTGTCGTGAGTGCTGCCATAGATTTCGGCTTTTCCTGTCCTAGGTGCCGGGCAAGCCACTCGTCACGGATATTGTGCTTGAAGGCTGCTAGGGCCTCTGTGTCCGGACAGTCGACTATTTGATTTTCTTTGTTAGGAACCGTGTCCAGAATTGCCTGGCCGATTCATCTAGCTGCTAAATTACGTGGCTTAGGTCGCACATAAGTGCCTGGAAATTGTCGAGGAATGCGGCTTCCAGGTCCTCCCAACAACTGATTGATCCTGTTGGCAAGCTATTAAGCCAATGCCGAGCTGATCCTTTATGCTTGAGTGGGAGGTATTTGATAGCGTGGAAATCGTTGCCGCGGGCCATATGGATATGAAGGAGATAATCCTCGATCCATACCGCAGGATCTGTTGTGCCATGATATGATTCGATGTTTACGGGTTTGAAACCCTCGGGGATTTGATGATCCATTATTTCGTCTGTGAAGCATAGTGGGTGTGCGGCGCCTCTGTATTGGGCTATATCATGATGTAGCTCCAATGAGCTTTGTCTACTGTGTTCAGCCCTGCCGAATTTGTGGCTGGCGTGACGGTTACCGTCTCGAGCCGTGGGGTGCCCACGCGATCCGTAGATCGATCTTGTTTGCCTTGCCTTGTCTTCCAACATATCTCGTAAGTCCGGCGCATATTCCCGTGCCTTGTTACGGGGTGCGGCTTGAGTGGAGGGCCGAGAGGCCTCTCTGTCGCGGCCACGAGGTGGCCGGTCGGCCGCATCAAGTTCTTCCTCCTCTAATCGGGGTAGCAACCTGTGCTTTGGGTAGCTCTTGGAGGGGCGTTCGAGTTGATGCTCTTCGGCTGCAAGGACTTCAGTCCATCTTTCAACTAGCAAATCTTGATCAGCTTTAAGCTATTGCTGTTTTTTCTTGAGGCTTCTTGCCGTGGCCATAAGCCTGCGTTGAAAACGCTCTTGTTCGACGGGATCCTCTGGCACGACAAATTCGTCGTCGTCGAGGCTTGCCTCGTCTTCGGAGGGAGGCATATAATTATCGTCCTCGACCTCTCTGTCAGCCGCTCTCTCATGAGGGCTGGTTTCTCCATCCTCCTGTGCTAAATCTTGCTCGAGGGGATTTTCTTTGGCGCTTTCTGGAGTATTATTATCTCCCGTGCTGGAATCGCCGTGTTTGTTTTGGCGGGATTTTGAGCGGCGCCGCTGACGCTGGCGCTTAGGCTGTTTCTTAGAGGGGTCATCCTCCGCTGTTCCATCGCCATCTCCTTCTTTTGGGGTGTCCACCATGTATATGTCATATGACGAGGTGGCTTTCCAGGGCCTAGTAGGCGCTGGTTCTTCATCATCTCCTTCATCGGCGTCCATACCGTCGATGTCTTCGGAGTCGAAGTCGAGCATGTCGGTTAAATCGTCGACAGTGGCTACAAAGTGGGTGGGGGGTGGGCTTTGAATTTCTTCATCGTCCGAATCCCAACCTTGCTGAACGTTGTCTAGCCAGGACTCTCCTGATAAAGAGAGAGACTTCAGTGTCTTCAGAATATCGCCGAAAGGCAAGTGTTGAAAGATGTCCGCGGCAGTAAACTCCGTGATCGGCGCCCAATCGGATTCGATCGGCTGGGGCGCGGAGTGTTCGGAGTCCGGGGAGGAGTCCGGCTCCTTGGAGTCACGAATCTCGCGGGGTATGGGGCTGGTGTTCGGCTCAATCGCCATTGGGATCGCAGCCCTCGAGGTGGCGTCCAACCGCCCATCCTCGATCGGCAGTTGGCTCCGACTTAAGGGTCGAAGCTGATGCGGGTGCGGCCTCCAGGGCACTGTTCGGTGGCAGAGCTAGATCATGCTCGCCGGGACAGTGTGGCGCGCTCGGCAGTGGCTCGAATCCGTCGAAGATCAAGTCTCCGCGGATGTCAGCCGTGTAGTTTAAACTTCTGAATTTGACCTAACGGCCAGGGGCGTAGCTTTCGATCTGCTCCAGACGGCCAAGTGAATTGGCCCGCAGTGCGAAGCCACTGAAGACGAAGATCTGTCCGGGGAGGAAGGTCTCACCCTGGACTGCATCGCTATTGATGATTGTAGGAGCCATCGAGCCTGACGGCGACGACACAGAGGAACTCTCAATGAAAGCACCAATGTCGGTGTCAAAACCGGCGGATATTGGGTAGGGGGTCCCGAACTGTGCGTCTAGGCCGGATGGTAACACGAGGCAAGGGACACGAAGTTTTTCCCTGGTTCGGGCCCTCTCGATGGAGGTAAAACCCTACGTCCTGCTTGATTAATATTGATGATATGGGTAGTACAAGAGTAGATCTACCACGAGATCGGAGAGGCTAAACCCTAGAAGCTAGCCTATGGTATGATTGTTGTTGTCTATGTTGTCCTACAGACGAAAACCCTCCGGTTTATATAGACACCGGAGAGGTTCAGGGTTACACAAAGTCGGTTACAATGGTAGGAGATCTGAATATCCGTATCGCCAAGCTTTCCTTCCACGCCAAGGAAAGTCCCTTCCGAACACGGGACGAAGTCTTCAATCTTGTATCTTCATAGTCCAGGAGTCCGGCTGAAGGTATAGTCCGGCTATCTGAACACCCCCTAGTCCAGGACTCCCTCAGTGGCTGTTTTGAGGAAGATATACGGAGGTTTATGTGTGATAGAGCGTATCATATCACGGGGTTTGGATGCACCGGCAAAGTTTGCACCAACTCTCAATGTGAGAAAGGGTAATGCACGGTACCGAAGAGGCTAGCAATGATGGAAGGGTAAGAGTGGGTATAATCCATGGACTCAACATGGGTATAATCCATGGAATCAACATTAGTCATAAAGAACTCACATACTTATTGCAAAAATCTACAAGTCATTAAAAACCAAGCATTACGCGCATGCTCCTAGGGGGATAGATTGGTAGGAAAAGACCATCGCTCGTCCCCGACCGCCACTCATAAGGAAGACAATCAAATAACACCTTATGTTTCAAATTTGTTACACAACGTTTACCATACGTGCATGCTACGGGACTTGCAAACTTCAACCCAAGTATTCCTCAAATTCACAACTACCCAACTACCACAACTTTGATATCACTATCTCCATATCTTAAAACAATCATCAAGTATCCAACTTCTCTTAGTATTCAATGCACTTATATGAAAGTTTTTATTATATCCCTCTTGGATGCCCATCATATTAGGACTAATATCATAGCCAAAGCAAATTACCATGCTGTTTAGGAATCTCAAAATAATATAAGTGACGCATGAGAGTTCATCTATTTCTATAAAATAAAACCACCCCCGTGCTCTAAAAGGATATAAGTGAAGACCTAGAGCAACAACAAACTACTCCGAAGGATATAAGTGAAGATCAATGAGTAGTCAAATAATTATGCAACTATGTGAAGACTCTCTAACATCTAAGAATTTCATATCTTGGTATTTTATTCAAACAGCAAGAATAAATAAATAAAATAAAATGATGCTCCAAGCAAAACACATATCATGTGGTGAATAAAAATATAGCTCCAAGTAAAGTTACCGATGAACGAAGATGAAAGAGGGGATGCCTTCCGGGGCATCCACAAGATTAGGCTCTTGGTTGTACTTGAATATTACCTTGGGGTGCCTTGGGAATCCCAATATTATGCTCTTGCCACTCCTTATTCCATAGTCCATCGAATCTTTACCCAAAACTTGAAAACTTCACAACAGAAAACTCATGAGCTCCGTTAGCGAAAGAAAGCAAAACGCCACTTCAAGGTACTGTAATGAACTCATTCTTTATTTATATTGGTGTTAAACCTACTGTATTCCAACTTCTCTATGGTTTATAAACTCTTCTACTAGCCATAGATGCATCAAAATAAGCAAACAACACATAGAAAACAGAATCTGTCAAAAACAGAACAGTCTGTAGTAATCCGGATCAAACGTATACTTATGGAACTCATAAAATTCTCAAATAAATTGATTCAAGTGAGGAATTTATCTATTAATCATATGCAAAAATAATTAACTAAATATCACTCTCCAATAAGAAATGGCAGCAAATCTCGTGAGCGCTAAAGTTTCTGTTTTTTACAGCATGATCGCAAAGACTTCCCCCAAGTCTTCCCAAACGTTCTACTTGGCACAAACACTAATGAAAACAATAAAACCACATCTAAACAGAGGCTAGATGAATTATTGATTACTAAACAGGAGCAAAAAGCAAGGAACAAAAATAAAATTGGGTTGCCTCCCAACAAGCGCTATCGTTTAACGCCCCAAGCTAGGCATGATGATTTCAATGATGCTCTCATAAAAGATAAGAATTGAAACATCAAGAGAATATCATGAAGAATATGACTAGCACATTTAAGTATAACCCTCTTCCTATGCATAGTGATTTTGTGAGCAAACAACTTGTGGGAACAAGAATCAACTTGCATAGGAAGGTAAAACAAGCATAACTTCAAAACTTTAAGCACATAGAGAGGAAACTTGATATTATTGCAATTCCTACAAGAATATATTCCTCCCTCATTATAATTTTCAGTAGCATCATGAATGAATTCAACAATATAACCAGCGCCTAAAGCATTCTTTTCATGATCTACAAGCATAGAAAATTTACTAGTCTCTACATAAGCAAAATTCTTCTCGATCGGAATAATGGGAGTATCATAACACAGTTGAATACTATAAATTGTTTCCACATTAAAAGAGTAATGTTCAGAAAATAGGTAATCATAATCATGACAAGTTTTATAAATATAATCATCACTACTTTTTATAGCATATGTATCATCACAATAATTATCATAAGTAGCAACTTTGTTCTCATCATAATCGATTGAAACCTCTTCCAAGATAGTGTAATCATTACTAAATAAAGTCATGACATCTCCAAATCCACTTTCATCAATATAATCATCATTAGTAGGAGGCATGCTATTATCATAATAAATTTGCATATCAAAACTTGGGAGACTACAAATATCATGTTCATTAAACATAGCTTCCCCAAGCTTGGGACTAACATTAATTGCAGCAAATATATTCTCAAAAACATCATCTTCATCAAACATAGAATCCCCAAGCTTGGGCCTTTTCATATCATAAGCATAATCACTCTCATCATTAATAGTATGGATAGCACCAATAGTATAGCAATTATCATATTCTTCCAAGCAAGTGCCAAAAAGATTTTCAAGATCATAAGAAGTTTCATTATCTTCCACAATTATATTTTCATGAGGCACAATAGTAATAGGAGCAGCATTATTTGGGAGAGATATCTTTTTACCTATCTTCCTTTTTCTTTTCTTCTTCTTCACCACATCATGTACGGGTTCAATCCTCTTTTTGGAGCTCCTTATTAATGAGATTGGTTGAATAGGAGGCTCCTCCTCGTTACCTGATTCATCATAAGAAATAATAGGAGGGTATTGGGAAGTCTCTTCCCTTTCATTAGTATTCTCTTCATCTTATATTTCTTTTGTTTTCTTTAGGTAGTTGGCAATATAAGGATTTTCAATACAATTCACTGCACAATACATATAAATTTCCTCTAGATCAAAGCCAAGAAGTTAATCACAAGAAAAAACTGGAAGATAGTTAGTTATACGTTGCATTTGTTCGTAACCCATAAGCAAACTAAGTTCATTATGGTGTGCAAGAGAAATCAAGTCATCACAATTTTTGGAAACGATTAGATCATGAAACAATTTGCATCGGATGGTTAAATGACCATGTTCATTGCAAAGTTCACAAGTACGGCCAAGAAAATTTAAATTTTCAGCACAAACATCTAGCCTTTCTTGCAACCATTTAGTTTCTAAATGCTTATGCCTCTTGCAATATCTATCTTCCCTATTTGGTGTGTACTTGCAAACCCAATACACTCCACAAAAATTGACATGTTTATAGGAGACATTTTCATCATAACTAGTGCAATCATCATTAGTATTATGGATACTCAAGGAGTTCATACTAACAACATTGCAATCATGCTCATCATTCAAAGATTTAGTGCCAAACATTTTAATGCATTCTTCTTCTAACACTTTGGCACAATCTTCCTTTCCATCATACTCACGAAAGATATTAAAAAGATGAAGCGTATGAGGCAAACTTAATTCCATATTTTTTTGTAATTTTCTTTTATAAACTAAACTAGTGATAAAACAAGAAACTAAAAGACTCGATTGCAAGATCTAAATATATACCTTCAAGCGCTAACCTCCCCGGCAACGGCGCCAGAAAAGAGCTTGATGTCTACTACACAACCTTCTTCTTGTAGACGTTGTCGGGCCTCCAAGTGCAGAGGTTTGTAGGACAGTAGAAAATTTCCCTCAAGTGGATGACCTAAGGTTTATTAATCCGTAGGAGGCGTAGGATGAAGATGGTCTCTGAGGGAGTCCTGGATTAGGGGGTATCCGAACAGCCGGATTATATCCTTTGGCCAGACTGTTGGACTATGAAGATACAAGATTGAAGACTCTCCTTGGCGTGGAAGGCAAGCTTGGCAATATGGATATGTAGATATCCTTCCTTGTAACCGACTCTGTGTAACCCTAGCCCCCTCCGGTGTCTATATAAACCGGAGGGTTTAGTCCGTAGGACGAAGAACAACAATCATACCATAGGCTAGCTTCTAGTGTTTAGCCTCTCTGATCTCGTGGTAGATCAAATCTTGTACTACTCATATTATCAAGAATAATCAAGCAGGACATAGGGTATTACCTCCATCAAGAGGGCCCAAACCTGGGTAAACATCGTGTCCCCGGCCTCCTGTTACCATCCGCCTTAGACGCAAAGTTCGGGACCTGTCGTGGAGTTGACACGACAGATGTCCTAGAGCAAGGACTTAGTCGTAGGGCCATCACACTAGGAAGCTTAAAGGGGTTAATCGGGACAAGGGACACACGAGAGAGTTTTTATACTAGTTCGGCCCCTTACGATGAAGGTAAAAGCCTATGTCTAGTTGGGATTGGTATTGTTGAAGTTTCGATCTCCAAGGGCCTCAACTCGCCGGCTTGGTTATCGATTTGGTTGTTTCTTGACCTAAGCCGCCACCGAGTCGTCCCCTTATATACATGGGTTGACGCCCGGTGGCCTATAGAGTCCCGGCCGGCTCATACATAGTGTCCGGCTCGGTGACTAGTCAATTTTACCTTATGATACAAGTCACGCCACTACGACGGTTTATCAGTATGGGCCATAAGTCGCCCGTGGGCTTTAGACCCTTTACTGAACCTCCATCTTCATGATTGATCCTGGGCTTTGCATGATAATCCTCTTTTCATAACCCGACCCCTCCAGGGCGGCTTACACAAATTGTTATATCCCCGACAGGACCCACTACCCGAGATCCGCCGGTTTTGACACCGACATTGGTGCTTTCATTGAGAGTTCCTCTATGTCTTCATCGTTAGGCTTGATGGCTCCTTTGATCATCGATACCGATGCAGTCCAGGGTGAGACTTTTCTCCCCGGACAGATCTTTGTATTCGGCGGCTTCTCACTGCGGGCCAACTCGCTTGGCCATCTGGAGCAGATCGAGAGTTACAACCCTGCCCACCAGGTCAGGTTTGGAAGCTTAAACTACACGGCCGACATCCGTGGAGACTTGATCTTCGACGGATTTGAGCCCCTGCCGAGTGCGCCGCACGGTCATGATGAGCATGATTTAGCTCTACCATCGGACAGTGTTCAGGAGACCGCACCGGCAACTTCTCCGACCCTCAATTCGGAGCCAATTGTGCCATCCATGGACGGGTGGATAGACCCCCGCCACGGAGGCCGCATTCTCAGCGGCGATCGAGCCAAGTATCGACCTTACCCTTCACGAGAGCCGTGACGCCAAACTGCCGGATTCTTCCCCGGCCACGGACTCCGAACCGCCTGCGCCCGTGCCTATCGAATTCGACTGGGCACCGATCATGGAGTTCACCTCCGCGGATATCTTTCAGCACTCGCCGTTCGGCGACATACTGAACTCATTAAGGTCTCTCTCCTTGTCAAGAGAGTCCTGGCCGAACTACGTCTGGCAGGATTGGGATGCGGATGACGAAGAAATTCGCCGCCCACCCACCACCCACTTAGTAGCCACTGTCGATGATTTGACCGACACACTCTTCGACTCCGAAGACATCGACGGTATGGACGACGATGCAGGAGACGAACAGGAACCACTGCCCACAGGGCACTGGACAGCCACCTCATCATATGATATATACATGGTGGACACACCCAAAGAAGGCAATAGCAACGGGACAGCGGAGGATGACCCCTCCAAGAAGCAACCCAAGCGCCGACGACAGCGGCGCCGCTCTAAGTCTCGCCAAAGGAAAAGCGGTGATACCGACACAGGATTTAATAGCACTCCGGACAGTGCCGAAGATGACGACAATCCCCTCCAGCAAGATTTAGAGCAGGATGATGGAGAAGCCATCCCTCCCGAGAGAGTGGCAGATGGAGAGGTGGAGGATGATAATTACATGCCTCCCTCCGAAGACGAGGCAAGCCTCGACGATGACGAATTTGTCGTTCCTGAGGATCCCGTCGAGCAAGAGCGCTTCAAGTGCCGGCTTATAGCCCCGGCAAATAGCTTTAAGAAAAAGCAACAACAACTTCAAGCTGATCAAGATTTGCTAGCTGACAAATGGACTGAAGTCCTTGTGCCCGAGGAATATGAACTCAAACGCCCCTCCAAGAGATACCCAAAGCGCAGGTTGCTACCCCGACTGGAGGAGGAAGCATTAAAACCTACATCTCCAGCGTATGACGCGGCTGATCGGCCACCTCGTGGCCGCGACAGAGAGGCATTTCAGCCAAAAGCTTAGCCCGCACCCTGATGCCACTCAAATAAAAATGTCAAGGCACGGGGAAACATGCTAGACCTGCGAGACGTGTTGGAGGACAAAGCAAAACACGCAAGATCGATCTACAGATCACGAGGGCGCGCCACTACGCGAGACGATAACCGTCACGCCGGATACAGTAAAAGTAAATCCGGCCGGGCCGAACACAGCGGACAAGACTCATTTGAGCTACGTCGCGACATAGCCCAGTACAGAGGCGTCGCACACCCCCTATGCTTCACAGACGAAGTAATGGATCACCAAATACCAGAGGGTTTCAAACCCTAAATATCGAATCATACGACGGCACAACAGATCCTGCGGTATGGATCGAGGACTTCCTCCTGCACATCCACATGGCCCGCGGTGATGATCTACACGCCATCAAATACCTCCCACTCTAGCTCAAAGGACCAGCTCGACATTGGCTCAACAGCCTGCCAACAGAATCCATTGTCTGTTGCGAAGATCTAGAAGCCGCATTCCTCGACAACTTCCAGGGCACTTATGTGCGACCACCAGATGCCGATGACTTGAGCCACATAATTCAGCAGCCAGAGGAATCAGCCAGGCAATTCTAGACACAGTTCCTGACAAAGAAAAAACAAATCGTCGACTGTCCGGATGCAGAGGCCCTAGCAGCTTTTAAGCACAACATCCGTGACGAGTGGCTCGCCCAGCACCTTGGCCAGGAAAAGCCGAAATCTATGGCAGCCCTCACGACACTCATGACCCGCTTTTGCGCGGGAGAGGACAGCTGGCTGGCTCGTAGCAATAATATATCAAAGCACCATGGTACTTCGGATACCAAGGATAGCAATGGCAGGTCACGTCGCAACAAACACAAGCGCGGCATCAACAGCGACAATACTGAGGATACGACAACCAATGCCGGATTCAGAGGCTCTAAACCCAGTCAGCGGAAAAAGCCATTCAAAAGAAGCTCTCCGGGCCCGTCCAGTTTGGACCGTATACTCGATCGCTCGTGTCAAATACACGGCACCCCCGACAAGCCAGCCAACCACACCAACAGGGAATGTTGGGTGTTCAAGCAGGCCGGCATGTTAAATGCCGAGAACAAAGATAAGGGGTTACATAGCGATGACGAGGAGGAGCCCCGGCCGCCGAACACCGGAGGACAGAAGAGGTTCCCCCCACAAGTGCGGACAGTGAACATGATATACGCAACCCACATCCCCAAGAGGGAGCGGAAGCGTGCGCTAAGGGACGTATATGCATTGGAGCCAGTCGCCCCAAAGTTCAACCCATGGTCCTCCTGTCCGATCACCTTCGATCGCAGGGACCACCCCACTAGTATCCGTCATGGCGGATTCGCCGCACTGGTCCTAGACCCAATCATCGACGTATTTCACCTCACCCGAGTCCTTATGGACGGCGGCAACAGCCTGAACCTTCTTTATCAGGACACAGTGTGCAAAATGGGTATAGACCCCTCAAGGATCAAACCCACAAAAATGACCTTCAAAGGCATCATACCAGGTGTAGAGGCCCATTGCATAGGCTCAGTCACACTGGAAGTGATCTTCGGATCCCCGGATAACTTCCGAAGCGAGGAGTTAATCTTTGATATAGTCCTGTTCCGCAGTGGCTATCACGCACTGCTCGGGCGAACCGCATTTGCAAGATTCAATGCGGTACTGCATTATGCATACCTCAAGCTCAAGATGCCAGGACCTCGGGGGGTCATCACAGTCAATGGAAACACAGAGCGCTCTCTCCGCACGGAGGAGCACACTGCGGCCCTCGCAGCAGAAGCACAAAGCAGCCTCTTCAGGCAATCCACCAGTTCGGTGATTCAACACCCGGACACCGTCAAGCGCGCCCGAAGTAATCTGCAACAAGACCTGCCTGGCATGTTCCGAGCTCGCATAGCAATGCGGCCCCCACCTTAGTCCCAGCCAAACAGCGAAATCCGCACCACGCGTACATAATTACGCATTGAAAATACCATGGGCATAGGTGTGGGGGCATGACTACAGCATGCCCCAAAACGTAGCTCAACCGCACTAGGGGCTTCCCGCTTTGTTATTTTTTCTCTCTTTCAGGACTTTACTCTCTGGAAACCCCGTCCGGCAGTACGATTGCCGGACACACGATACAACAACCAAGGAGGCAGAAACCTACGTTGCACCATGGAATTCCCAGGTGGTCTCTGATAACGAGTGAAATACCTGTTTTAAATACCATTCCTCAGCTTGCCCTTGGAGGGGACATGTCAAATAGTCCTACTTTTTGCTTATCGCACTACTTGTATCATTCTGCTTCGACGCACCTTTTTGAATAAACAATGCATAGCACTAGACTATTACCGCATTCTCTATTCTTTTTTATATATATGTTCATTCATGACATTAAGCACCCGTACACTCTGGTACGGCCAATACGCCAGGGGCTTAAGCGTACCTGTAAGTGCATCTAGTGCCACCCCTAGTTGGTTTTGGAGTATTGACGACAAACCTAGTTGAGGGACTAATGTGTTTGTGAGAATTGCAGGATAACACAGGTAGAAGTCCCTCATTGATTCGGTTTTCCTACCAGAGATGACCCCTAAAAATGTATGAAGACATTGAAGTCAAAGGTGGTATATGAATATATTCACATTGAAGACTATGACAAGAGAAGACACCACATGAAGCCTATGGAGCTCGAAGACTTAGATCTTTCGTAGTTCTTTTTCTTTTGTGTTGAGTCATAGGAACCACCGTACTGTTAAGTGGGGTCCAAGAGAACCAGTCAGAATGACTGAAGTGATGCCTAAACTAAAACCTATGTCTTTGAGTGAAGACTATGAGAGCGAATCTTGTCCAGAGTCGGACAAGTCAGCTTTGCTTGTAGCCCAAGTAAAGTTGCCGTGTGAGTTTGAAATCTAACCGTTGGAACACATGTCAGTTCCTTAGTGACCCAGGGTCATTTCGGACAAATCAGGTCGGGTTGCCAAGTGGCTATAAATAGCCCACCCCCTACAACCATAAACGGTTGGCTGCTCAGATTCAGAGTACGGCTTTTGTCGTTTGAGAGCAACCCACCTCGAAGCCTTTGAGAGAGAATTCCTTGTGAGGATAAAGCCCTAACCACCCAGAGCCAAAGAGAATTAGGCATCACTTAAGTCTTCTTGTCTGTGTGATCTGAAGACTTATTACACTTGAGGACTGTGCATCCTCTAGCCAGTTAGGCGTCGCGTTCTGAGCATCCAAGAGACATTGTGGATTGCCGCTGAACGAAGTCTGTGAAGGTTTGGGAGTCTACCTTGAAGACTTACCAGAGTGATTGGGCGAGGTCTGTGTGACCTTAGCTCAAGGGGAATACGGTGAGGACTGGGTGTCCTGAGCTGCGTGCTCAGGACTGGGTGTCCGGGACTGTGTGTCCTAAGGTTTAAATACCTAGCTGCCCCAACCAGACGTACAGTTGTCACAGCAACTGGAACTGGTCGAACAAATCATTGTCTTCAACGAGTCACTGGTTTCATCTTCCCTTCCCTTTACATACTGTTGCTCCTTGTGAAGTCATTGTATGTTTGCACTATCTTTTGTCTTCACTAAGTGACTACATGTTCTGTTAGGCTTCATAATATCTTCCTACCTGATCCTTACTACATTGCTGCTATTAAGTCATTGTGCTGTCACTCTATTGAATACTTGACTATGGCTTGCCTAGTGTAGTCTACCTTCCGCTACAGGGTATTAGGTTTATTTCTATCGTTTGTCTTCATAACTCCCACGTTTTGAAGACTTTCATAAAAATCGCCTATTCACCCCCCTCTAGTCGATATAACGCACTTTCAATTGGTATCAGAGCGAGGTGCTCCCTTGTTCTGTGTGATTCGGTTTAACCACCTGGAGTTTTAGCTATGTCGACTGCAGGGATAATTAAAGTCTCCGCTGCATGCCCCGTCTTTGATGGAACAGAATATCCCTACTGGAAGAATAAGATGCGCATGCATCTTGAAGCCATTGACGTCGACCTATGGTATGTCGCCGAGAACGGCGTTCACAAGGCTGTAGAAGGTGTCACTGCTGCTGATGTCAAGAAATTCATTCAACTGGACTCTACTGCCAAGAATATCATCTGTGGTCATCTGACCAAAGGACAGTATGGCCGTGTGAGTGCTTTGAAGACATCTAAGCTGGTCTGGGACTGGCTCTCCAAGGTCAATGAAGGCGTCTCAACCTAGAGAGATCAGAGAATCAGTGTCCTTCGCAACCTCTTCAACCGCTTCAAGCGAAATGACAATGAGAATGTCCAGCACACATTTGACCGACTCACTGACATCACAAATGAGCTTCAAGCCCTCGGCGCTACTGAGATCACCAAACATGAAGTCGTCAAGACACTACTGAGATCACTTGATAGTTCGTTTGACATCCTAGCCCTAATGATTCAAGAACGTCCTGATTTCAAGACACTCGATCCGTCTGACATACTTGAGAGGCTCAACACACATGAGTTTCAGCTTTCTGAGAAAAGAGATATCTACGGTCCAAACTATGGGCGAACTCGTGCCCTGAAGGCAAAAGCTGTCTCCTCAGCTGAAGAAGAATCTGACAACAGTTCTGATGATCCTGAAGACATTCGAAGGGAACTTGCTATGCTTGTCAAGAAGTTCCAAAAATTCACCAAGAAGAAAGGCTTCAGAAAGTTTTCCCGATCAAGCTCAAGGAATGATGAAGCTTCTGCTCATGACTACAAGAAGAAACATGTCACAAGTGTAAGAAACTTGGCCACATCATCTCTGAGTGTCCAAAGTGGGACAATGAGAACAAAAAGAAGCAGAAGAGTAAGGAATATGACTCTGACGACAAGAAGAAGAAGAAATACTCAAAGTCTTCTTCCAAGTCTTCCTCAAAGTCTTCATCACACAAGAAGAGCTCATCTGGCAAGGCACGTGCGTTTGTTGGCAAGGAAATGGATTCAGAGGAGGAGTCTGCTTCTGAGGAGGCGGAGGTGGAGTCTGAGGAGGAGTCTGATTCAGGCGTCGCAAGTCTGGCTACAGCATACGTTGCTAAGTCCATCTTCAACACTGAAGACAATGACTTCATCACCGACACCGATGCAAATGACAAGGACTACTTCGCTTCTACCTACTGCTTCATGGCACGCGGTGCCAAGGTAAACACACGCACTACTTACTATCAAACATCTAGTGACGATGACTCTGATTGTGGTTCAAAACCCAGCTACAAAACACTTGCTAAAATTGCAACTGAACAACAGAAAGCTATGGAACATATTCAAAAAATGTTAGACAGAAGCGACGATCTGTTAGGTGCTGAAATGACTCGATCTGAATCCTTAATTGAAGACATAAAAAATCTTCACATTAAGTATCAGGAACTTGAAAGTCGTCATGAAACTCTCTCAACAACTCATGGAAAGCTTTCCTATGATTATCTTCAAAGGAAGCAAGATCTTGAGAAATTGAGAGCGGCTCATGAAGATCTTCAAAAGGAAAACGAGTCACTTTGCGCCAAACAGATCAGTCCCGCTCAGGAAGGATTTGAACCACCATGTCTTAAATGCATTGAGCGTGATAATGCTACTTCTGTTGCTGAATGTTCTACTACTACTACTGTTGCAATATCTTCAACTGTTGATGTGGTAACTAACCCCTCTGCTGAGGATACCACTGCTATTGCTGATGAGAATGCTAGGTTGAAGACATTGCTCGAAACAGGGATGTACAAAAGTCTTAAAGGGAATCAGACACTATGTGATGTCCTCAAAAAGCAGATTCTGAACTGAAACCCGAGGAAAGAGGGTGTTGTGTTCGTAAGGAAAATGAATGTTGATGGCTCTTACTGGAAACCTGAGCAGTATCCCAAAACCATGTGGGTTGCTGCAAAGGAACCTTCAGCAGATCCATCCAATCTATCTGGCTTCACTTGTGCTAACCCCATTATCATTGATGAATCCTTTGATGCAAACTATATACTGTTTAAGAATCAGTATGGTGAAGTGTTTGCCAGGTACATTGGTACTAACTGCAGGAATGGACCGCCTATGAAGAAGATCTGGGTTCCAAAAAGGTGTCTGGAGAATCTTCCTGTGAATGTCATCATGACACCTCACGTGAAGAAGACAAACCTCAGACCAAAGGCTTCATACGGTCCAAAGGCTTCATACAGACAGGAGGACTCACCTGAGTCGCACTAACGCAAATGTTTTGCAGGGAAACCATACTCAGGCATATGAATATGAGAGCGGTTCATCAAACTGCCATGTTCATAAGACCAAGAACTATTCTGCTTATTCTTATGAGTACTATTGTCCGCCTGCAAGACAATTTGCTAGGGCTCCAAAGCCAAAGTTCTCAGATGCTGCACTTAGACTTATTGCTTCTAAGCCACCCTTGAAGATGTGGGTGGCTAAGAAAGCTTAACTCTGTCTCCAACAGAAAACCAAAATCGTCTGACGCTATTGCTGGAGACCTTAAACATCTTGTAGGGCGCAAGATCAGATGCCCGAATGGTCTTACTATGTACTTCGTTCCTGAATCGCTTGCTACTCTCCCTATTAGTCCTAATCTGGATCTAAGCTTTCATAACCCATTGGTTCGTCAAATGTTTTTGCTTCACAATGCTCTTGGTGAAGCCTATCCCCCTAACTGCACTGTAGGGTACGACACCAGTGTCTTCAGAATGGATTATTGATAGTGGGTGTACAAATCACATGACTGGCAAAAGAAGCCTTCTTATGGACTCAACCTTACGTCCATCTGACAAGAGCCACATCACATTTGCTGACACTGGTAAAAGTAAGGTATTGGGTCTAGGTAGAGTTGCAATCTCAAGGGATCAACACATGGATAAAGTCATGCTTGTTGAATCCCTTGGCTTCAACTTAATGTCTGTCTCAATGCTTTGCGATTTGAACATGATCGTAATGTTTGGAAAATATCGTTGCATTGTTCTAATGGAATCTGACAAATCTCTAGTATTTGAAGGGTATCGAAAAGATGATTTGTACGTGGTAGATTTCTCAGCAGGACCACAGCTTGCCGTATGTCTTCTAGCAAAAGCTTCAGAATGCTGGCTCTGGCATCAGAGGCTTGGGCATGCTGGCATGAGGAACCTCCACACCCTGGCAAAGAAGAAGCATGTGATAGGAATCGAGGGTGTCAAGTTCAAGAAAGATCACTTATGCGGTGCCTGTGAAGCAGGGAAGATGACGAGGGCCAAACATCCCTCGAAGACAATCATGACCACTACTCGACCCATCGAACTGCTTCACATGGATCTTTTCGGTCCCACTCATTACTCAACTCTTACTACTACTGCTTGTCTCTATGGCTTTGTCATTGTTGATGATTATTCTAGATATACTTGGGTGCACATAATCCTTTAAAAGACTGAAGTGCAGGATGTCTTCAGACGCTTCGCCAATCGAGCTATGAACAATTATGGAGCCAAGATAAAGCACATCAGAAGTGACAATGGCACTGAATTCAAGAACACTGGCCTTGATACATATCTTGATACCTTGGGCATCACACATGAATTATCAGCCCCGTACACGCCACAGCAGAATGGCGTCGTCGAACGCAAGAACAGAACACTCATTGAGATGGCCAGAACGATGCTAGATGAATACAAGACCCCAAGAAAATTCTGGCCTGAAGCCATTAACACTGCATGCCATACAATCAATCGTGTTTATCTTCACAAGCTTCTGAACAAGACATCTTATGAGCTCCTTACTGGCAAGAAGCCAAATGTCAGTTACTTCAGAGTATTTGGCGCAAGGTGCTGGATCAAGGACCCACATCACACCTCAAAGTTTGCACCAAAAGCACATGAGGGTTTTATGCTTGGATATGGAAAGGATTCGCACTCCTACAGAGTCTTCAATCTCTTTCATTACAAAGTGGTTGAAACAGTGGATGTGCGGTTCGATGAAACCAATGGTTCACAAAGAGAGCAACTGCCAAATGTGCTAGATGAAGTTCCATCCAGTGAATCAATCAAGCTAATGGGAACTGGAGAAATTATACCTTCTGAAGGTCATCCTGAAGAAGAACTTATCATCTTAGCACCTGATCAACATGAAGACAATGCTCAGCCTGAAGACATTCCTTCTAACAACGACAATGATCAGCAAGAGCAAAGTCTTCGCCCTGTAAATCCTTGCGTCGCCAATGAAGTGCAGATTGAAAGAATAATTGATAGCATCAATGCACCCGGTCCACTCACTCGTTCAAGGGCAACTCAGCTAGCAAATTTCTGTGGGCACTTCGCATTCGTCTCAATAACAGAACCCAAGAAAGTTGAAGAAGCCTTCATGGAACCTGAATGGATTCAAGCTATGCAAGAAGAGCTTCAACAGTTTGAGCTGAATAATGTATGGGAACTAGTTAAGCATCCTGATCCACGGAAGCACAATATAATAGGCACCAAATGGATATACCGCAACAAGCAAGATGAGCATGGTCAAGTTGTCAGAAACAAAGCTCGTCTCGTTGCTCAAGGATATACTCAAGTGGAAGGCATTGACTTCGATGAAACATTTGCTCCTGTGGCTAGACTTGAAGCCATACGCATACTGCTGGCCTATGCAAATCATCATAACATACTTCTATATCAAATGGATGTGAAGAGTGCTTTTCTCAATGGCAAGATTGAAGAAGAAGAAGTATATGTTGCACAACCGCCTGGCTTTGAAGATCCAAAACATCCTGACATGGTATACAAGCTCAACAAGGCACTATATGGCCTCAAACAAGCCCCTCGGGCCTGGTATGACACACTCAAATTCTTCCTGAAGAGCAAAGGCTTCATACCTGGTTCCCTAGATCCCACTCTCTTCACGAAGACATATGATGGTGAACTGTTTGTGTGCCAAATATATGTGGATGACATTATCTTTGGCTGCACCAATCAGAAGTACAGTGAAGAGTTTGGATATATGATGCAAGAGCAATATCAGATGTCCATGATGGGGGAGCTGAAATTCTTCCTCGGTCTTCAAATACGACAACAACGCAATGGCATCTTCATATCTAAAGAGAAGTATCTCAAAGATTGTCTGAAGAAGTTTGGTATGCAAGACTGCAAAGGCTTCACAACACCAATGCCAGCCAAACATCATCTGGGTCCCGACGACAATGGTAAAGAGTTCGATCAAAAGGTATACCGCTCCATGATTGGTTCTTTACTTTATCTATGTGCATCTAGGCCAGATATTATGCTTAGTGTTTGCATGTGTGCTCGATTTCAAGCGGCACCAAAGGAGTCGCATCACTTAGCTGTGATGCGAATTCTTCGATATTTGGCTCACACCCCAACTCTAGGATTATGGTATCCAAAGGGCTCAGAGTTTGATCTGTTTGGATTTTCGGATGCTGATTATGCTGGTGGAAAAGTTGATCGCAAGTCTACATCAGGCACATGTCACTTTCTGGGACGATCACTTGTATGTTGGTCTTCAAAGAAGCAGAACTATGTATCTCTCTCCACTGCTGAATCTGAATACATTGCTGCTGGATCTTGCTGCGCTCAGCTTCTGTGGATGAAGCAAACACTCAAGGACTATGGCATTCATCTGAAGCAAGTGCCACTTTACCGCGACAATGAAAGCGCCATCAAGATTGCCAACAACCCAGTTCAGCACTCGAAGACAAAGCACATTGAAATTCGTCATCACTTTCTCAGAGATCACGTTGTGAAGGAAGATATCGATATCATACACGTCAACACTGAAGAGCAATTGGCAGATATCTTGACCAAGCCCTTGGATGAGAAGAGATTTTGCAAGTTACGGTGTGAGCTAAATATCTTGGAATCCTCAAATGTCCTGTGATCAGGCACACATCCTAACCCTTATGCATATTGATGACTTAGATGTGCAACACACGAAGTAAAGTATATCTTCAATCAATGAAGATATACATTCTAAGTGTGAATACATTAATGTGGAATTTGACTTCGGAGCGCCACGATAATTGTGCGCCGTGTCTGGGTCTAATACTTCCTATACGGTGGGTAACGCCACCACCAAATGTTCTATTTTGAAGTGTTTCACTCATGGCGTTACAATTGCTATGTCTTCACATTTGGTTTGACTTCAATCTCAACATATCTTCATGATTATCTTCACTATGTTGGTTATATACTAGTGTTCTGTCCTCTACAGCTTCACTTATAGCTATGTCTTCTTGTTGAATCTTTTGAACTAAGTGAATGTGATCGGACCCTAACCTCTCTATGCTTTCTATCTCAAATTCTGTCTCTCCATATCATATGCATTCTATTGAAACTGTCGAATGTCTTCTCTACGTCCTTGTCAACAGAAGATACAGAGACAACCATTAAGTCCGTTTTCAATGCTCATTCCTCCACATGAAACCCGGAGAAATAGGAACGACCACCCGACAATCAAGGCGTGCGTGGGACGTGGAACAAACCCCAAAATTCCGCATAATGGCCACGTGTTCCTCAGATGCGAATCGCCAGGGGCACCTGTGTAATAGCGCAGTGCCGCCCATGTACCTATAAATACACACTTCACAGCGGTCATTATCTCTTCTTCCACTCTCGCACGAACCCTAGCGCCACCGCTAGCCCTCGACGACGCCGGCGACGAAGCACTTTGCTGCCACAACCTCTCCGACGCCGTCTTCACGCCGACTGCGGACATCATCCTCTCTGCCGTCACTGTAGGTGTCCTCCGTCGCCAAGTTAGGGCACGGAAGATCGAACTGCTCGGCCTCATCTTCCACTCCGTCTAGCAGTTCTTAGTGTGGTAAATAAAACTTCCTTTTTACAGCACCGTTGATCCTATGGATTTGTCTCTTTCTACCACAAGCAATTTCTATTCACACAAGTTAGATCTCTCTCATACTGCATCTCATAACATGCCTAGTATATTCACTTGTGCTTCACAAAGTAGGTAGATTCCTCCCTTGTACTGATCTGTGGATTCGTACAAATCTGGAACCAACTCCTTATCTATGAGTGAATGTCTTCGCACGATGAGGTCAATGTCTTCTAAACTGATTTATCTTCAAAATCTTCTGAGAATGCATATGACCTCTTCCCCTTCCCTCGCACCTTAATGCTGTCACAGGTACATGTCCGTGGGAGAATCCTTTGGTTCTCATAGTCTGCATTCATTTGCAGAATTCTTAAAGCATCACATAAACTCTCCCGAAGCCAGTTCCTGTTGGTCCAGCAAGCGAAAACCTTTGAAGCCTTTGAACGTGTTGAAGCCTTTCAAGCTAAAGTTTATGGCTTCAGAGAAAGCAGCAAGGAAGGGTGGCAGAAAGCGTCGTGGTGAAACATCCAGAGATCTGCCAGATGAACTCTCAGAACTGTACAAGACAGATCCTGAAGAGGATTACAATCAGCGCAACACCCGAATCCAATGGATTCGAATATATTGGGCAGAACAATGGTTCAAATACTGATTTGTAACCCAGGAGTATGCTGAGAAAAACGCCATCAAGAGACCGTGGGGAGACATCCTATACAAGAATCTTCTACCCAGGTCCAGAGATGAAGCCATTGAACAAGGCTTCTATCCCTGCATGGTCCGTGGGCCACAGCCCGCAGATGCACACCCATCGTCACTACTATGGTATCCTGACAATAATCTATTCAAGCGCAACTTCCAGTTTGCCCAGAACTCAGCGAAGCAGAACAAGAAGACTTTGGGGTTAGACTTCAACCCTGGTCCCTCAACACCAAGGGCAGATGGCACACGAGATGCAGAACCCAATGTCATCGGTCCTTTCTACAACCTTGAAGGCCTCATCACCCGCATCTTGGTTCAAGGGACTACAGTGAATGGGCCTACCGCTGACGCTGAATCAAATGAAGCGCCTGCAGCGCTGAAGACAAAGAAGCCGAAGAAGGCTAAAGCTTCAAAGCCTGCCCCTTCACCAAAAATAGGACGGGCGAAGCCACTGGCAACTGCACCTCCTGAAGACAGTGTGCAGTCTGAAGATTTATCACGCATCTCCAAGCCCCAGAAGGCCAAGATGCCTCTGCCTCACATCGGACAAGAGCTAACTGCTGCTGCCATTCTGCGCAATGACGACATTGATCTGTCAGGTGATGAAGATCTAGCAGATGGCGCTCTTGAGCAACTCATCAAGAGCAAAGAAGAAGAAGACATCTTCAATGATCTGCCTCTCTTTGATGTGACCATCATCGACAACTTCATTGACGAGTGGTTTGACACGCCAAACATCAGCTTTGAAGATCTGCAGCTACCAATTGGCCTCAGTGTCGCTTTCCAAGGCGCTATTGCTTCAGAACTCGCTATTGCCCAGCGCATTGTTGAACTGAAGCAAAAGATTGACTATGAAAAGGCTCAGTTCAAGAAGCATATGGCCAAGCTCAGCGTGCAGGAAGTGAAGAACTTCAAGAGTATGATGCACGAGCTCAAGGAAGCCTTTGTAAAGAAACGTGCAGAAGCTCAGGGTTCGCGTGAGCGCATGAAGACTCTGGCTGACAGATGTGTGCAAGCCTATAATGAGGCTGAGAAGCGCAAGGCCCTTGGGCGTCCTGGCATCGACCCCAGGATGGCCGCAAATAAGAAGAAGCCTGCTACGGCTGAACCCGATGCACCAAGGCAGGAAGCAGTTCTGATTGTCTTCCCAACTAGGATGACTGGCTCGAAGCCAAAAAGCCGGTCAACCGCTTCAGAGCTCAAGAAGACAAGGACTACTGAGGCTGAAGCCAAGAAAAGGAAACATCCTGAAGCCTCTCCTACTGCCCCCTCCAAGAAGAAGAGGAAGACCAAGAAAGATCGGGCTGCTTCCACAGAGCCTTTGATAGTTGAACCTATTTCTATGGTCTATCCTGAAGCTGAACGCCAACTGACAATCCATGAGCCTGCTTCCACAGAGGCTCATGAAGCTGAAGACTTTCCAGCAGCTGATCCCATCGCTGCTGAAGACATTGGTCAACATGACCATGTAGAAGATGGTGCAGTCCTTCCTCAGAACAGCGAACTCATCAGCATTGGTCGTCCACTGACGCCAATTGCACAGGATGCTTCATGGGCGGATCGCCCACAAGAGGAAGAAGACTATGAGGCCTAGCCCACTCCAACTCCACGGGCGTCGCCCGCGTTGCGCAGGCTTCACAAAGGTCCAAGGCCTCAAGTCTCTGCTGAAGACAATCCGGCTGCATCAGTCGCGGAAGAAGAAGAAGTCCCACAAGCTCCCACTCCCCTGTCCCACCAAGAAGCAGTTCTCAAGGAGAACGTGCTTGTGACCGACCCTCCAGCTCGTCAAGTGGAGGATGAAAATCTTGAGGCTGCCACAACCACCAATGAAGCTAATGTGGAGCCCTCCCCAACAAAAGCTTCAGAAGACAGCGAAGCCACTGATCCTGCCACTTCTGTTCCTGAGTCTGCTGCCGGTCCCCAGTTCGACTATCATGTTGAGCACAGGCCTCAGGTACAGAAGCCAATCCCAAGATTGCCAAGGTTCCCAGGTCCTGCATCAGCACCTGGCACCTTCAATATCAATGGCTTCAGGGCAGACAACACATTCTTCGATAGCTCCAGGAACCCCTACTCAAGGGAAAGGATATCATCTGATCAGTTCTGGAGCCATCCTCAGCGAAGCTATTACTCATGCATTCTTTACAACCAAGGTCGCATCTTCCCACACAAGCGCCTAGACATTGAAGCTATAGCTGGTCTGCCCTGTCTGGAAGAAGCTTTGGATTGCTTCAAGGAAGTTGGACTGCTGCCGTTTGTTACTGACCAAGAGCATTGGAATGAAGAGCTGCTCCTTCAATTCTATGCCACACTTCACATCCGCGGGTATAGCAGAGATCCGAAGACTTGGGTCCTGGAGTGGATGATCGGAAACGTTCATCACGAAGCCAATGCATTTGACATCATTGAGCTCACTGGCTTGCCCACTCCTAGCGATCTCTACGAGCATGGCTGTCAGCTGCATAGTGAAGCTATTGAGAGCATCTTTAAGAGGCCTGAACCTGATATGAGTCAGATGCTCAGCATGATGAAGCCATTGCCCCAAGATGCTGCTTATCCCACGGAGTTCTTCATTGAAGACCTTGAGTATCTGCCCAGAACCATCTATCACATCATTAGGCGAACTCTCTGGCCCATCAAAGGGCACTCTCCAAATGCCAAGCTTGAGGGTGCAATGAAGACTTTGGTCTTCTATATTCTTCATGGAAAATGCTTCAATGCACAGGACTTATTCATCCGCCAACTTGCTGCATCAGGCTCTGATTTGTTTGGCTTGAAGTTCTACGCCCCATGGGTGATGCGGCTCATCAAACTTCACTCAGATATCTCATATCAGCCATCTGCTCGCAATCATCGGATTTTTCTTCCTGATGTGGATATCTCTACTGAAGCCATCTATCCTGAGCCTGCCAAGGAACCTCTAAGTCTTCAGAACGCAGAGCATCAGAGTTTCTCTCAGAACGTTGAAGGAGCTGAAGCAGTCACTCGGGTGTATCCTTTGGCTGGCACTACACGTGCACCACACCCTGCTTCCACTGAAGCCACTAATAGTACAACTTCTCCAAGACCCAAGAAGCGCACTCATGTTCTCAACGACCGAGAGCTTCTTGTGGCTCTTCATCAGAAACAGGATAGGCATCATGACTGGCTGAAGCGTCAGATGAAAAGCATCTTGGTGGATGTCAATCGCATTCGCAATCTTGCCACCAAGAATGCTTTCGTTGCACATGAAACCTGTCGCCGCACATGGAAAGGGCTAACAATGATGTGTTCTAAAGATGAACTTCAAGACGATGGCTTCACTGAGCGATTCAAGTTTGACTCCACACCTCCACGAAGGGCTGTGCTGCTAGGAACTCCAACCCTTGAAGACTCTGAGTTCTCTTCATCTGTTGCAACAGTGACTGCCAGAGTTATCGAGGATGAAGATGATGCTACTTCACCATCACCTCCTTCAGCACGCGTCAACTCTGCTCCAAGCTCTTCAGCACCGCCAAACACCACCACCGACCCTGCTACTTCACCTACTCCGCATGGGAACGAGTAGATGCTCTATGTCTTCAAACCTTTTTGGTCCTTACTGACAAAAGGGGGAGAAGCATATGAGGTTGATAGTCTTCAAGCGGTCCATATGGGCGGGTGCTTTATATTTTGCTTCGTGCTTACAACTCTCGTTTTGCTACATTGGGTTCTTTGAGTTGTAACACTTAAACTCGATGGTCGTCTGCTACTTATCTGCCACTTTGTTTTGTGATGATAAATTCCGCATGTGCGACGATAAATTCCGCACTTAGATCATTTTGCAGACGTCCATTTTCCATTATGCATGTCATTATCTTCATATACTTTCACATGCATAGTGGATTGTCATCATAAGTTGACGTGGATCTCCATAAGTACATCTTGCCATGTGCATTTGCATTCCAAAAGCAAATTACTTATATGCACATCTTTAGGGGGAGCCCTTGCAACTTATGAAGACAATTCCTTATCCTTTACAATTTCACAGATTATATTCCCCGTTGAAAACTTCAACTAGTTTGTCATCAATCACCAAAAAGGGGGAGATTGTAAGTGCATCTAGTGCCACCCCTAGTTGGTTTTGGAGTATTGACGACAAACCTAGTTGAGGGACTAATGTGTTTGTGAGAATTGCAGGATAACACAGGTAGAAGTCCCTCATTGATTCGGTTTTCCTACCAGAGATGACCCCTAAAAATGTATGAAGACATTGAAGTCAAAGGTGGTATATGTTGAAGACTATGACAAGAGAAGACACCACATGAAGCCTATGGAGCTCGAAGACTTAGATCTTTCGTTGTTCTTTTTCTTTTGTGTTGAGTCATAGGAACCACCGTACTGTTAAGTGGGGTCCAAGAGAACCAGTCAGAATGACTGAAGTGATGCCTAAACTAAAACCTATGTCTTTGAGTGAAGACTATGAGAGCGAATCGTGTCCAGAGTCGGACAAGTCAGCTTTGCTTGTAGCCCAAGTAAAGTTGCCGTGTGAGTTTGAAATCTAACTGTTGGAACACGTGTTAGTTCCTTAGTGACCCAGGGTCATTTCGGACAAATTAGGTCGGGTTGCCAAGTGGCTATAAATAGCCCACCCCCTACAACCATAAACGGTTGGCTGCTCAGATTCAGAGTATGGCTTTTGTCGTTTGAGAGCAACCCACCTCGAAGCCTTTGAGAGAGAATTCCTTGCGAGGATAAAGCCCTAACCACCCAAAGTCAAAGAGAATTAGGCATCACTTAAGTCTTCTTGTCTGTGTGATCTGAAGACTTATTACACTTGAGGACTGTGCATCCTCCAGCCGGTTAGGCGTCGCGTTCTGAGCATCCAAGAGACATTGTGGATTGCCGGTGAACGAAGTCTGTGAAGGTTTGGGAGTCTACCTTGAAGACTTACCAGAGTGATTGGGCGAGGTCTGTGTGACCTTAGCTCAAGGGGAATACGGTGAGGACTGGGTGTCCTGAGCTGCGTGTTTAGGACTGGGTGTCTGGGACTGTGTGTCCTAAGGTTTAAATACCTAGCCGCCCCAACCAGACGTACAGTTTTCACAGCAACTGGAAGTGGTCCAACAAATCATTGTCTTCAACGAGTCACTGGTTTCATCTTCCCTTCCCTTTACTTATTGTTGCTCCTTGTGAAGTCATTGTATGTTTCACTATCTTTTGTCTTCACTGAGTGACTGCATGTTCTGTTAGGCTTCATAATATCTTGCTACCCGATCCTTACTACATTGCTGCTATTAAGTCATTGTGCTTTCACTCTATTGAGTACTTGACTATGGCTTGCCTAGTGTAGTCTACCTTCCGCTGCAGGGTATTAGGTTTATTTCTATCGTTTGTCTTCATAACTCCCACGTTTTGAAGACTTTCATAAAAATCGCCTATTCACCCCCCCTCTAGTCGATATAACGCACTTTCAGTACCCCATAATACGGCGTGAGAAGTCCGAACACTTTCGACAGTGCGGCACCCTGAACTTATAGCATTATATGCATCAGCTCCGAATCATGTCTTGGGTCAATAGTTGGGTTTGCCCGGCTCCCATGTTTTGGTACCTTATGTTCCGCTATATCAGCTAAGGTAGCACTGGGAGAATTGCTGCGGTTGTGCCCCGGTTCATCTGGGCAAGCACCTCAGTAGAGAAAGCTAAAACTGACTGTCATGATAAGGCGAGAGCTGGTCGCTGTTCGAGAGGTCTCGAGTCCCTAAAGACTTATGCCGCTTACGGCGAGGAGTCAGCTTTGTCTGGCTTAGGCATGTATAGCGCCCCGAATTCGGCCTTCCGAATACTAGGGGCTTCGCCAAAATTTAAAATTGTAGACTTCTATGGCTAAGTGAGAGCGATATAGCATTATAGTCCGATTGCCCTGTTCGTTGCGCTGAGCACCTCCCTCGAAGGACCCAACAATGGGAAAAAGAGTGCTCATATTTATCCCAAACACCCCAGCACTCGTGGTATGGGGGCAGAAGCCAACGACTGGCCATCTCTCAGATTTGATAAACATCCACACAAAAGGTAATATTTTAAATTCAAACAAGCATTGCATAGAGCACATAAACAAGTTTTCATAATACAGGATCACACAGCAAGTTCATTCAAAAATTACATCCTTCGCACACTCGTCCGCCACAAGAAGGGCACCCTTCAGGGCACCCTCATAATACATTTTAGGGTGGCGATACTCCTTGCCCTGCGGCGGCCCCTCCTTCACCGGCTGCTCGGCGTCCATCTTGGCCCAGTGCACCTTCGCACGGGCAAAAGCCCGGCGTGCACCTTCGATGCAGACGGACCGCTTTATGACTTCCAGCCATGCGCAGGCATCCACAAGCCGCGTCACCAGACTGAAGTAGCTGTTGGGAAGGGAGTTGCCAGGCCACATCCGGACTATAAGGCCCCTCATGGCCTGTTCGTACGCCTTGTGCAGCTCGACCAGTTGCTTCAGCTGGTCGCTCACAGGCATCGGGTGTTCGGTCCCAGTATACTGAGACCAGAACAACTTCTCCGTCGAGCTTCCCTCCTCGTCCTGGTAGTACTTTGCGGCATCTGACACGCTACGGGGCAAATCTGCGAATGCTCCTGGAGAGCTCCGGACTCGGGTAAGTAAAAAGTAATTTACTTTCACATGCTTGCTTTGCATAATGAATGACTTACCCGCCGCTATCTTCCTCATCTCAATTTCCTGGAGGGCCTTTTGGGCTTCAACCTTGGCACGCTTTGTGCTCTCGAGGGCCGCGGCAAGCTCGGACTCTCGCGTCTTTGAGTCAAGCTCCAAAGTCTCGTGCTTCTTCACGAGAGCCTGGAGCTCTTGCTGCACCTCGCCCACCCGTGTCTCATGTTTCTCCCGCTCGGTCCGCTCCCTGGCCGCTTTGTTTTCGGCCTCGGTCGTGGCCCCTGGCACATCCATGATGATCCTATCATTTTGCAACCACATATTTATATATATAGACAAGGTATTACTTACCTTTGTTCTCCTCGAGCTGCCTCTTGGTAAGGCCGAGCTCTTTCTCGGACCGCTCGAGGTTCTGCTTCAGTGCGGCGACCTCCGCAGTCAGTGCGGCAGAGGTTAGCAGCGAAGCCTGCATACGCATATAGACATACTTATATTAGACTCCTGCAGATATTATTTGATCCTATATTCGGCTTTTCTTTGTGAACACCAAACAGAGCATCAGGGGCTGCTGTCTATGCGGTAATATTTTCCTATATTTTAAATACTTACCTCAAAGCCTGTTAGAAGGCTGGCACAGGCTTCAGTCAGTCTGCTCTTGGCGGACTGAACCTTCTTGATCACTGCACTCATAATAGTGCGGTGCTCTTCGTTGATGGAAGTGCCATGAAGCGCTCCCAGTAGGTTGTCCAGTGCCTCTGGATGGGCAGAGGTCACGACACGGGCGGCTCGCCCCTCTTGGAAGGGGCCGCCTGCCAAAGTCCGGAACCACTAGAGGTTCCGGCGTGGTGTTCGGCTGAGGGCCGAACTTGGAGCCCACGGGAGTCTTGCTCCCTTTGCGCCTGGAGTCCGGAAGGTCGCCTTGAGGCGCCTCCAGGACTATCTCCCCCCGGCTCAATGCCCCTTGAGACAATACCTCAACATTGTCCGTAGGGCGAGGAGAGGAGGCGGTTGGAAGTGACTCACTATTCATATCCGACGAGTCCAAGGAACTGCCTGACGAGGATACGTCGATACGGGTTCGGGGCGGACTGCATGATCATATTTGGCATTAGGAAAAGTAGTGCAATAAAAGTATGCTATGAGCTACTCTTGTATCCGAATACTTACGACTTCGCCAGGGCTTGGCCCTGAGTAACCACTTGTCTTCGCTGTCGGCGGCGGTGGTGGAACAGTCCGGAAGGAGAGTCCTTCCCTTCTTGGACCCTTCGGCCTCCCCGGTTGGGGCGGCCTTCCTTTTCTTGTCTCCCCCGGCTGGAGGGGGAGAATCTTCATCTTCCTCCTCCTCGTTTTCATGGGGGGAGTGCGTCTTGGAGTTATCGGACGATGAGTCCGATACCACCTGGCGCCGGGAACTCTTTCGGGTTCCCGTGGCCTTATTCTTGATCTTCTTCTCCGGCACCTCATAAGGAGCCGGGGTCCGCATCTCCGTCAGGAGAGCATCTGCAGGGTCTTCGGGCAGAGGGTCCAGGTAGTCAATCTACTCCGATGTCTCCACCCAGTCCTATCAAAGGCATGGGAGCTCAAATCTTGCACGGCACGGTTAAAGTATGGAAAATAAATACCCTACGAGATGTACAGAACTTACCAGATTCGCACGGCGCGTCGCGCTTAGCCCGCGGTCCTCGGTAAGGGGAGGGGGGACCTCGGCGCCCTTGAACAGCACCTTCCAGACGTCCTTATGCGTCATGTTGAAGAACTCGCGTAGAGTCTGGTGCTGGGCCAGGTCGAACTCCCATAAGTTGAAAGCCCATTGTTGACATGGGAGGATCCGGCGGAAGAGCATGACCTGGACTATGTTGACAAGCTTGAGTTTCTTGCCTATCATGTTCCGGGTACACTTCTGGAGTCCGTCCAGCTCCACCGATGAGCCCCAGGACAGGCCCTTCGCCTTCCAGGAAGTAAGCCGAGTTGGGATTCTGGATCGAAACTCAGGGGCCGCCACCCAGTTGGTGTCGCGCGGCTCGGTGATGTAGAACCACCCCGATTGCCACCCCTTTATGGTCTCCACGTAGGAGCCCTCGAGCCATGTAACGTTGGGCATTTTGCCCACCATGGCTCCGCCGCATTCCGATTGTTGGCCGCCTACTGCCCTCGGTTTGACATTGAAGGTCTTCAGCCACAAGCCGAAGTGGGGCCGGACGCGGAGAAAAGCCTCGCACACGATGATGAACGCCGAGATGTCGAGGATGAAATTCGGGGCCAGATCATGGAAGTCCAGCCCATCATAGAACATAAGGCCGCGGACCAATGGATGGAGGGGAAACCCCAGTCCGCGGACGAAGTGGGTGAGGAAAACCACCCTTTCGTAAGGTTCCGGGGTAGGGACGATCTGCCCCGCGGCTGGCAGCCGGTGCGCAATATCCGCGGCTAAGTATCCGGCCCCGCGTAGCTTTTTGATGTCTCCCTCCGTGATGGAGGAGACCATCCACTTGCCTCCCGCTCCGGACATGTTTGGAGGGAGTTAAGGAGAAGGATGTGGACTTGGGCGTTGGAGTTCGAGTGCGCGAGAATGGATGAGCAAGGAGGAAGAAGGCGTGGGAATAAAAAGGTGAACCCTTCTCCCTTTATAAGGGCGGACGAAAACTATGCGCCCCCACCAGCCTGGTAAAACTCGCTTACCCCCCAAGCGCCGTAATTGATGGCGCGGTTGGGTTACCCACGTCTGTATTGATGGGAATCCCGTAATAAGGGGACACGATCTTTGCTTCGACAAGACGTGCCAAGGAAACCGCCTCGCGAAACACGCTGAGTTTAGTTGCGAAAGGCGATTCGAATGGTGACCTGGTTGTGGTGTGATGTCACACTGCAAAACGCATCGGCAGATTAAATTTGTGGAAATATTATTCTCTCTACGGTTGTATGTGGAACTTGTTTTGCAGAGCTGGACAAGATCCTCGTGTTCAAAATCTTCTATGAAGTATTCGGAGGAGGAACCCTCCTTGCAATGCCGAAGACAATCTGTGTGTCGGACTCATCATCATTGAAGCCTGGTTCAGGGGCTACTGAGGGAGTCCTGGATTAGGGGGTATCCGGACAGCCAGATTATATCCTTTGGCCGGACTATTGGACTATGAAGATACAAGATTGAAGACTTCGTTCCGTGTCCGGATGGGACTCTCCTTGGCGTGGAAGGCAAGCTTGGCAATACGGATATGTAGATCTCCTTCCTTGTAACCGACTCCGTGTAACCCTAGCCCCCTCCGGTGTCTATATAAATCGGAGGGTTTAGTCCGTAGGACGAAGAACAACAATCATACCATAGGCTAGCTTCTAGGGTTTAGCCTCTTTGATCTCGCTATAGATCAACTCTTGTACTACTCATATTATCAAGAACAATCAAGCAGGACATAGGGTATTACCTCCATCAAGAGGGCCTGAACCTGGGTAAACATCGTGTCCCCGGCCTCCTGTTACCATCCGCCTTAGACGCACAGTTCGGGACCCCCTACACGAGATCCGCAGGTTTTTACACAGACAGTCTCTCTAAAGCAACCCTGCAACCAAATAACAAAGAGTCTCTTGTGTCCCCAACACACCCAATACAATGGTAAATTGTATAGGTGCACTAGTTCGGCGAAGAGATGGTGATACAAGTGGTATATGGATAGTAGATAATGGTTTTTGTAATCTGAAAATATAAAAACAGCAAGGTAACTAATGATAAAAGTGAGCACAAATAGTATTGCAATGCTAGAAAACAAGGCCTAGGGTTCATACTTTCACTAGTGCAAGTTCTCTCAACAATAATAACATAATTGGATCACATAACTATCCCTCAACATGCAACAAAGAGTCACTCCAAAGTCACTAATAGCGGAGAACAAACTAAGAGATTATGGTAGGGTATGAAACCACCTCAAAGTTATTATTTCCAATCAATCCATTGGGCTATTCCTATAAGTGTCACAAATAGCCCTAGAGTCAGTACAAGAATAACACCTTAAGACATAAATCAACCAAAACTATAATGTCACCTAGATACTCCAATGTCACCTCAAGTATTCGTGGGTATGATTATACGATATGCATCACACAATCTCAGATTCATCTATTCAACCAACACAAAAGTAATTCAAAGAGTGCCCCAAAGTTTCTACCGGAGAGTCAAGACGAAAACGTGTGCCAACCCCTATGCATAGATTCCCAAGGTCACGGAACCCGCTTGTTGATCACCGAAACATACATCAGGTGGATCAATAGAATACCCCATTGTCACCACGGGTATCCCACGCAAGACTACTACCTCTTGAGCACTGCGTTGGATTTCCTTGAAGAGGAAAGGATGATGGAGCAAAGTAGCGTAAGTATTTCCCTCAGTTTTTGAGAACCAAGGTATCAATCCAGTAGGAGGCTACGCGCAAGTCCCTCGTACCTACACAAAACAAATAACTCCTCGCAACCAACATGATAAGGGGTTGTCAATCCCTTCACGGTCACTTACAAGAGTGAGATCTGATAGATATGATAGAATAATATTTTTGGTATTTTGTGATAAAGATGCAAAGTAAAATAAAAGAAAAGTAAAAGCAAAGGAAATAACTAAGTATTGGAAGATTAATATGATGAAGATCACTACAAAAAAAGACACATCCGTGACATTTTGTGCGGAACAAATTTTTTTTCTGTCATACATATGACACTTCTATGATGATAATTGTGACAAAACCCGGTATCATCATAGATGTGGTGGGCTCCTACTTCTATGACAAAAAATCATGACAGAAAATGGGATTTTCATCCTGGGCGGGCCGGAGACGCAGCTGCATGACATTCTTTGGGCCGTCCATGACGGAAAAAACTATGGTAGAAGCGAGGGGGAGGAAAATTTCAGGGAGTTCCCGGTTACAGTGGGAGGTCGGGGGCCGAGCGATGCGCATTTGTCTCATACACGTACGCGCGTGTGTGCGTGGCGTTGGCTCTAACTGAACCCGAGCGAGGCGTTGTGCTCTAACTGCACCCGAGCGATTGCACTGCAGGCTACGCGTTACTAAACCCGAGCGATCGATCGATGGCTGTTAACTGAACCTGATCGAGCGATTCCTTCGCTAATGCTGCTAACTGAAGCCGATCAATTGGATGAATAGTGAGCGTTGTGGGGGGGGGGTGGATTGAACAGTGAGCGGTGGCGTTGCCTTTGGATGAACAGGACCCCGTGGTGTGGTGGAGGGCTGGATGAACAGTAGACGGTGGAGGGGTGCCCATGGAGGGGTGGTTGAATAGGACCCCGTGGTATGGAGGGCTGGATGAACAGTAGACGGTGGAGGGGTTCCCATGGAGGGGTGGTTGAATAGTAGCCGGTGGAGTAGTGCGCGGTGGAGGCTGGATGAACAGGAGCCCATGGAGGCTGGAGGAGGTCGACGGTGGAGATGAACAATATCCCGTGGAGTCCCGTTTTGCGGTACGCCACACCCCTCCTGATGAACAGGACCCCCGTTTCGACCGTAGGAGGTCCGTTTCATCCGTTTTGCGGTACGCCACACCCCTCTCGATCAACAAAACCCCCGTTTCGACCGTAGGAGGTCCATTTTGCGGTACGCCACACCCCTCCCGATCAACAGGACCCCCGTTTCGACCGTAGGAGGTCCGTTTCCTCCGTTTTGCGGTACGCTAGACCCCTTCCGATGAACAGGATCCCGTTTTGAATGTGGCCGGTCGAACACAAGGTCGTTTCCTCCGTTCTGCGGTACGCCAGGCCTCGTTTCCATCGCCTGTTCCGTCCAAGCCCTCCCGATGAACACGACCACGCATTCCGTTCCGACCCAGCCGGTTGGCTCCCACGCATTCCGTTGCCTCCCGATGAACACGACACATTCTGTTGCCTCCCCATGAACACGATGCATTCCGTTGCCTCCCTATGAACACGACGCATTCCGTTGCCTCTCCATGAACACGATGATGACGATGTTTCTCCATTCCGAACAAGCCATGTACACGAGCCATGGCCGTACGTATGCGCGAGTAGGCGTTCGAGACCCCACCCATATGTACACATACATGGTCGTATTTTCTTTCTTGCACACCGGCCGCTGTACGTACGTGTACATGCTACGTGCGTGCCTCTACTACGACACGTGCGCGCCTCTACATCCACCAGTATATATGTACGTACACGTTCGCGACCAAAATGACAACGCTACGTACGCTTCGACCAGGTGGGTCCCGACTGTCACGCACTTCCTTGCATGCGAAGATGTAGCTGGTGGGTCCCAGCAGTCAGGGGGGAAACGTTTTTTTCGCGAAATATGGTGGCCCGTCCGGTGGGTCCCCGCTATCAGGTGGAGGAATAATTATTTTGCACGTAATAAGGAGACACTTCCTTGTTGTGGCCGTGGACCCAGCTGTCAGCCTCTCCACGTACAATCCACGTCCGATGGAAGCCGTTCCTTGACCGCGTTGACCACGCCGCGCCGAGAGCACCAGGGCGGTGTACGACAGTGAGGCCTAGGAAGGGGACGACGTGGAGCCGGGGAAGATGCGGCAGTGGATGCCCACGCGTAGAGGAGTACGAGGGTTCACTGGTTCGCTGCGGTGTGAGGCTGTTGTCGCCGCAGAATAACAGGGGGTGTGGGTGAGTAGAGGGATAGCCTGGCCAGCAGTGGGAGTAGTAGGGGACGGTGAGGCCTCCGCCGCATCGCAGCCGGCCATGGGAGGCAGGAGCACGAGGCACGACCAGCGCTGGTTTGGGCGGCTGGAGCAAGAAGACCAGAGGTTGAAGAAGCACTACGGCCGTTGGATGGACATCGTACGGTCACTAGAGCTAGAATCGTGCATATTGACTAACTTGACAAAGCCCTCCGTCCCCGTCAACTTAGTAGGCCCACAAGTCAGCCTGCCACTATACTGGGTCCCAGCTAACAGGGGGAGTATTCATTTTTTTTGTGCGTAATAAGGAGGCACTTCCTTGCGTGCGAAGTTATAGCTGGTGGGTCCGAGCTGTTAGCGGCGATAACATTTTTTTCACGAAATACAGAGGCCCTTTCAGTGGGTCCCTGATGTCAGGTGGAGGAATCATTATTTTGCACGTAATAAGGAGGCATTTCCTTGCGTGCGGCCATGGACCCAGCTGTCGGCCTCTCCAGGTACAGTCCACTTCATATGCATGTCGGTCGGTGACCACGTTGACCAGGCCGCACCGAGAGCACCAGGGCGGTGGACGACGGCGAGGCCTAGGAAGGGAACGACACGGAGGCAGGGAAGACTCGGCAGTTGTTTCCCATGCAGAGGGGAGTACGACTGTACGAGGGTTTACTGGTTTGTCTGCCGTCGCCGGAGAATAACAGCAGGTGTGGGTGAGTAGAGGGTTGGCTAGGCCAGCGATGGGAGTACGGTAGGGCGGTGAGGCCTGTGCAGCAGCAGAGCCGGCCGCGGGGAGGAGGGAGCAGGAAGTCCCGCCGGTGCTTGTTTGAGCTGCTGGAGTAGGAAGAGCAGAGATTGAAGAAGCACGACGGTCGTTGGATGGCCATCCAACAGTCACGGCTTCTGCGTCAACCTTTTTTTAGGAAAGCCTCAAATCTGTGGAAAACAGCATACAACCCATCTGCCATTATTTCTAATAATTTACAGCCCATTTGCTAATTATTAAGGTTTTTTTGGAGCCCATATTCTTTTTGTTAGCATTACAGCCCATTTTGTGGCCACGGTTAAAAAATTATACGAAATTTTGCATATTTCGATGCGGTTCGAACTGTTTTTAATCCCGAAATTTCGACTCACTTTCAAACTGATTTTAAAAATAAATGTATATCAATATAAAATCCAACAAATTCTCCATGCATAAAAATTAATGTAATTTAAAATCTCTAAATGAAAAAAAAGATATTTGAAACTAATTGCCGGTATGATGTGTTTTAAAAATGTACAGCCCATTTCTCATTACTAATGGGCCATTTTCTCGGCCAGCCGAATGAAAGCTCTCCTCGTCTTGAAAGATTTGCAGCCCAACAGGCCTGACAAAGTGACTTACTTGGCAAATCACAAAAAAATTGGGTTGTGGCCGTGGACCCAGCTGTTAGCCTCTCCACGTACAATACTCTTCCGATGGAATGTCGTTGACCACGTTGACCACGCCGCGCCGAGAGCACCAAGGCGGTGGATGATGGCGAGGCCTAGGAAGGGGACGACACGGAGCCGGGGAAGACGCGACAGTGGATGCCCACGCGGAGAGGAGTACGAGGGTTCACTGGTTCGGCTGCGGTGTGAGGCTGCCGTCGCCGCAGGGCCTGGCTAGCGGTGGGAGTAGTAGGGGGCGATGAGGCCTCAACGACAGCATAGCCGGCCACTGGAGGCAGGAGCAGACGGTCTCCACGGCGCTGGTTTGGGCGGCTCGTGCAAGAAGAGAAGCGATTGAAGAAGCAGCAGGACCGTTCATTTCAAATCCAACGGTTACTACTGCTAGAATCGTTCGTTGACTAAGTTGACAAGCCCTGCATACGCGTCAACTTAGTAGGCCCACAGGTCAGCCTCCCAACCGGTGCGCCCCAGATGTCAGTGGGAGGAAATATTTTTTCGCGTAATAAGGAGGCACTTGATTGCGTGCGGCCAGGCCAGCAAAGGGAGTAGGCTGGGCCGGGGAAGCCTACGCGGCATCACAGTGGGCCACAAGAGGAGGGAGCAGGCAGTCCCGCCGGCACTAGTTTAGGCGGCTGGAGCAGGAAGATCAGAGATTGAAGAAGCACGTCGGCCGTTGGATGGACATCCAACAGTCTCTGCTGCTAGAATCGTGTGTTCACTGACAAAGCCTTGCGTAAACAAGTCAACCTCGAAATCTGTGGCGTGTACAGCCCATTTGCTATTATTTTTGTAATTTTTACTCATTTTCTAATTCATATGGAATTTATTGCAGCCTGTTCTCCATTTTTAGAATTGCTGGCCATTTTCTGGTTAGTACCATGGTCAAAAAATTAACTAAATATGTGGGAAATTTTGAAAAAATTCGTAAATTTTTGCTAGGGAACGAAATATTCTTAATCCAAAAATTAATAGCCATACTAAAACAAATTTAAAAATAAATTAGTACTATGTCATGTTAAATCCAATGAAATACGTATAAGATATCAGTGAAGAACAAAAACAAAAAAAGAAACTTATATCCCATTTGCTATAATTTTTTTTGGAATTTTCAACCACTTTTGAAATTACTTTTAACACACATTGACCATACTCTTAAGCCAGGCCAGAATGCATCCCACCTCGTCTTGAAAGATTTGCAGCCCAGTAATTTAGGGAAAACAAATAGGCCTAGCTTGGGTATTCTTCAAAAAGAAATACTGGGCTACCTATTTTCCCAAAGAACTAGTGCATGAGAATTTAGCTTTATTTATTTATTTATTTATTTATTTACTTATTTATGTTTAGGGGACCATGAGCATGTACCTGGGCCGGATTCATGTGAGAGCCTCCCTTCCAGTTAATTATGGGCTTCTCTATTGGGCCTTCATCAGTGGGCTGCATGTTATCAACAAGTGGAAAATGTGTTCCGTATGAAAAATTGTATGCGCTACGTACGGTACGAGGCACTAAAGGATCGAACCGTGCAACGACTTCCAAAACATTATGTTTATCGTTCTAACAACACATTTATTCAACCAACAGACGAAATATACTACTGATTGTACATTGAAAACAGCAGTAGCAGCAGCAACCAGGGCTAGGGGTGCAACAGAAGCAGTAAGCAGGCCAGAAGAGTGAAGACCTCCACGAGCATCCACGAGCATCCAACTGCCGCGACCGTCGACGAGCACCATCCAAGACGTGTTCATGCCGACCCAGTACATACCGTTAATGTAGTTGAGGCTGACGGGGATCGGATCGCAGCCAAGGGCGTTGATGCTCACCACCCTACGATCGTTATGCTGCGTGACACGCCGTTTCTGAAGATCAGGCGGCATCAGCAAGCAAGGAGCTGTCTTAAAAAGCTCCAGCCTAAGGGCTTTGAGTAAACGGTACAGCCCCGACGAGCACGCGGCGAGGGGCATGGTACTGAGATTGTCCACAGGCAAAACAATGAGCTTGATTAACTCTGTGGGGAGCGAATTCCAGCCACTCTTTCGGTGGACGCTGCTCGATTATGCCATTGTTAGTGCTTGGGTTTCGGACGAGGGGGGGGAGGCGCCTTAGCTGGGATGGAAGATTGGACGAGATTATGTGCGGACAAAGATGGAGAAGCGAATATGTGCTGCGGGAAGTGGACAGGTGATGATGACTACAGCACACCGCTTGACTTACGAGACACATACCAGCAGCATAGGGTCATGTCGATGCCAGACAACTTGCTTGAGTGATCACAGTACTGGTACTCCCTACAGTGCTATGCCCTAACTTGCTTGAGTAGAGTAGTAGAGTAGGACTCTGCTCTACTACTAGCACCGGAGGAGTAGTATATTCTAATCTAAAATAATTACAAACTTCAATGCCCGAGCATGGAACGACTATGAACCGTGCTCAAAGAACGTGTCTACGTGGTGTTTGGACATGGGCGACAACCTCAACGCCAATGGTGCTGCTCCCATTGCACCGTATGTGTTTCTGTCCTTCCTGTTCAAAAATGTGGTAGAATGCATGATTTCTTTTGTGCTTATTCGTATTAAATCTCGTAGTAACTTTCTCATATATTCAACTGGCGCAACGTACCCTACAGCCACTCCCGTTTCATGGATGGCCTGGTCGATGCCTCCAAGGAGCCCTTCGTCCACTCCTATGAGTGCTCGATGTCGTTTTGTGGCTCGCCGGCGGACATGGTGCATCACCTCACGGATGCGTGCAGCGGTCACTGCTGGCCCTTGGCGAAGAACATCAAGTATAAGACGTGCTACCCGTTCACCATGAGTCGCTGGAGGATCACTGTTGATACGTCTCCGTCGTATCTACTTTTCCAAACACTTTTGCCCTTGTTTTCGACTCTAACTTGTATGATTTGAATGGAACTAACCCGGACTGACGCCGTTTTAGGCAGAATTGCCATGGTGTTGTTTTATGTGCATAAAACGAATATTCTCGGAATGACCTGAAACTCCACGGAACATCTTAGAAAAAATAATAAAAAATCCTCGCCAAAGATGAAGATCAGGGGGCCCACACCCTGTCCACGAGGGTGGGGGCGCCCCCCCTAGGGCGCGCCCCCTACCTCGTGGACCCCCTGGATGCCCTCTGACGCCAACTCCAACTCTACATATTTTCTTTCGGAGAGAAAAAATCAAAGAGAAGAAATCATCGCGTTTTACGATACGGAGCCGCCGCCAAGCCCTAAAACCTCTCGGGAGGGCTGACCTGGAGTCCATTCGAGGCTCCGGAGAGGGGTATTCGTCGCCGTCGTCATCATCAACTATCCTCCATCACCAATTTCATGATGCTCACCGCCGTGCGTGAGTAATTCCATCGTAGGCTTGCTGGACGGTGATGGGTTGGATGATATTTATCATGTAATCGAGTTAGTTTTGTTAGGGTTTGATCACTAGTATCCATTATGTTATGAGATTGATGTTGCTATGACTTTGCTATGCTTAATGCTTGTCACTAGGGCCCGAGTGCCATGATTTCAGATCTGAACCTATTATGTTTTCATGAATATATGTGAGTTCTTGATCCTATCTTGCAAGTCTATAGTCACCTACTATGTGTTATGATCCGGCAACCCCGAAGTGACAATAATCGGGACCACTCCCGGTGATCACCATAGTTTGAGGAGTTCATGTATTCACTATGTGCTAATGCTTTGTTCCGGTTCTCTATTAAAAGGAGGCCTTAATATCCCTTAGTTTCCGATAGGACCCCGCTGCCACGGGAGGGTAGGACAAAAGATTTCATGCAAGTTCTTTTCCATAAGCATGAATTACTATATACGGAATACATGCCTACATTACATTGATGAATTGGAGCTAGTTCTGTGTCACCCTATGTTATGACTGTTACATGATGAACCGCATCTAGCATAATTATCCATCACTGATCCGGTGCCTACGAGTTTTCCATATACTGGTTTACACTTATTTACTTTCCCGCTGCTACAATTACAATCAATACAAAATACCAAAAACATTACTTTTGCTGTCTTTACTTTTGTTGCTGCTACCACCACTATCATATTACTTCGCTACTAAACACTTTGCTGCAGATACTAAGTTTCCATGTGTGGTTGAATTGACAACTCAGCTGCTAATACTTGAGAATATTCTTTGGCTCCCCTTGTGTCGAATCAATAAATTTGGGTTGAATACTCTACCCTCGAAAGCTATTGCGATCCCCTATACTTGTGGGTTATCAAGACTAATTTCTGGCGCCGTTGCCGGGGAGCATAGCTCTATTCTTTGAGTCACTTGGGATTTATATCTGTTGGACACTATGAAGAACTTGAGAGATCCAAAAACCAAGATCTATCCCTCAACTACGAGGGGAGGTAAGGAACCGCCATCTAGCTCTGCACTTGATTCTCCTTCTATTATGAGTAAGCTAGCGACACCTACACCTACTTCTGCTATTCGTTCTGATATGTCGCATGTTATTGATGATGCCACTTCTGCTATTCATGATACTTATGATGAAACTGCTTCTATGGCTGATACTACTGTGCCCCTTTGTTAATTTCTTGATGAACAAATTGCTAGGGCTAGAGAAAAAGAAATTATTGAATCTGAATACGATAATGATAGTGATGATGAAAATATGCCTGTTATTCCTGAGGGCTATCTTTTTGATATGGAATCTTCTGCCGCTATTTTAGCTTGCAAGGATAGATATGAGCTTAAGAGGTTATTAGTTAAATGGAACAAAGAATCACTTAGAGATAAAATGAAACCCGACCCTGCTTTTGCTACTTCACCTATATGTGTTCCTGATAAGGATTATGAATTCTCTGTTGATCCTGATATAATTACTTTGGTTGAATCTGATCCGTTTTATGGCTATGAATTCGAAACTGTTGTGGCACATCTTACTAAGTTAAATGATATGGCCGCCCTATTTACTAATGATGAGAGATCGCGTTACTTTTATATACTCAAAATATTTCCGTTCTCATTAAAGGGTGATGCTAAGATATGGTTTAATTCTCTTGATCCTGGTTGTGTGCGTAGTCCCCAGGATATGATTTATTACTTCTCTGCTAAATATTTCCTTGCTCATAAGAAACAAGCTGCTTTGAGGGAAATATACAACTTCATGCAAATTAATGAAGAGAGTCTCCCACAAGCTTGGGGAGGCTTCTCAAGTTACTTAATGCTTTGCCTGATCATCCTCTTAAGAAACCTGAAATACTTGATATCTTTTATAATGGACTAACCGATGCTTCCAGAGATTACCTGGATAGTTGTGCTAGTTCTCTTTTCAGGGAAAGAACACCGGATGAAGCTGAAATTCTATTCAATAATATGTTGACAAATGAAAATAATTGGGCACCTCCTGAGCCAGCTCCTGAGCCAACTCCTGCTCCAATTACTGAGCCTATTCCTAAACCAACTCCGAAGAAGAGAGGTGTTCTATTTCTCAGTCCCGAAGATATGCAAGAGGCAAAGAAATCTATGAAAGAAAAAGGTATTAAAGCTGAAGATGTTAAGAATTTACCTCCTATTGAAGAAATACATGGTCTTAATATACCACCTGTTGGAGAAACATATGATCTCAATTCTTTATTTATTGAAGAACCTCCTGATCCCAATATCCCGACACAGGTAGTAAAGGTAAATTCTCTCTATAGATAAGACAAAGCCGAAGTCCCTCCTACTAAAATTGCTAGTCAGTGCTTGGATGAGTTTGATAACTTTATGTTTAAGCAAGACGACTTCAATGCTTATTTTGGTAGACAATTAAAAGAAAATGCTTATATGATTAGACGCGTGGGTGATTGTATGGCTAATATTAAAGGTGAACTTAAACTTGTTAGCAAACATGCTTCTATGGTTACCACTCAAGTAGAACAAGTACTTAAGGCTAAAAAAGAAGTGCTTGATGAAATGAATAGTAAGAAAAATGATTATGCTATTAGAGTGGCTACTAGAACTTGTAGAATGACTCAGGAACCTTTGTATCCTGAAGGCCACCCTAAGAGAATCGAGCAAGATTCTCAAAGAAATAATATTGATGTTCCTAGTTCTTCTAAAAAGAAGAAGAATAAAAATGATAGAACTGTGCAAACTTCTAGTGAACCTATTGCTGAACCACCTGATAATCCAAATGATATCTCTATGTCTAATGCTGAAACACAATCTGGTAATGAACATGAACCTAGTGAAAATATTAATGATGATGTTCATGATGATGCTCAACCTAGTAATGACAATGATGTAGAAATTGAACCTGCTATTGATCTTGATAACCCACAATCAAAGAATCAACGTTATGATAAAAGAGACTTTGTTGCTAGGAAACATGGTAAAGAAAGGGAACCTTGGGTTCAGAAACCCATGCCTTTTCCTCCAAAACCATCCAAGAAAAAGGATGATGAGGATTTTGAGCGCTTTGCTGAAATGATTAGGCCTATCTTTTTGCGTATGCGATTAACTGATGTGCTCAAAACAAATCCTTATGCTAAATATATGAAGGATATCATTACTAATAAAAGAAAGATACTGGAAGCTGAGATTTCCACAATGCTTGCTAATTATACTTTTAAGGGGGGATACCAAAGAAACTTGGAGATACCGGAGTACCTACTATACCTTGCTCCATTAAAAGAAATTATATTAAAACTGCTTTATGTGATCTTGGAGCCGGTGTTAGTGTTATGCCTCTCTCTTTGTATCGTAGTCTTGACTTGAATAAGCTGACACCTACTGAAATATCTTTGCAAATGGCTGATAAATCAACTGCTATACCTGTCGGTATTTGTGAGGATGTGCATGTTGTGGTTGCAAACATTACTATTTTAACGGACTTTGTTATACTTGATATTCCCGGGGATGATAGTATGTCTATTATTCTTGGAAGACCTTTTGTTAATACTGCAGGTGCTATTATTGATTGCAACAAAGGCAATGTCACTTTTCATGTTAATGGTAATGAGCATACGGTACACTTTCCGAGGAAACAACCTCAAGTTCATAGTATCAACTCCATTGGAAAAATTCCATCGATTATAATTGGAGGTTTTGAATTTCCTCTTCCTACTGTCAAAAAGAAATATGATATACTTATTATTGGGGATGTTCATATCCCCGTTGAGGTAACTTAGTGTTATTCGAAATTTCTCCGGTTTCATGATTATCGGAATGAGTTTGTTAACAAGACTTGATCAACCTTGTTAGTGGATTCTTTTTGATGAGCATGAGATGGATGAAACTAGAAGCACAAACTTCTGTACATTCTCTTTATTTTCTGTTAATTAGTAGAAATAAAGTAAAAATAGTATTTTTTCTGTCTGTTTCCTGACTTATCCGTGCAATATAAAAATATCCCGAAAATAAAAGTCCTCAGAATGCCATGCCAATTTAATATGATTTTTTCGGGAATATTTGAGGATTTACTCTGCAAAAATTACCGTGGGAGGAGCTGCCACCTGGCCACGAGGGTGGTGGGCGCACCCCCCTGCCTCGTGGGCCCACGGTGGCCCTCCTCCACTTATCCCAGCACCCATCTTCTTCCTCTGTCTCACACAAACCCGAAAAACCAACTCAAGCACGAGTTCCAGCCACTTTTGCCATGATTTTCGATCTCCTTGCTCAAAGCGCCTCTCGCAAAACTGCTTGGGGACATCGTTCCTTGGTATGTGACTCCTCCATTGGTCCAATTAGTTTTTGTTCTAGTGCTTTATTCTTTGCAAAATTGTGCTGCATAGGTGACCATGTTCTTGAGCTTGCATGTCAAATTTATATGGTTCCAAGTAGTTCTAATGCTTGATTTAGGCTCTAGGCACTTGTAGGAGTAGTTGCTATCAGTTTTATTGAAGTTGGTTCACTTTTGTTTGAAGTTACTAAAAAAATTCAGAATTTTTCAGAGAAAAACATTATGCTTTTGGAAGATGTTCCAAGGTGGTTCCTCTAAGAAGCAAGGACCCAGGATTGCTATGCGCGATGCCGACGAGGACCCACCAAGAGACGCTCCGTTACGGCCTTGAGAATGGCCGTCGGAAAATTTTATGGACCGTGCGGGAATTAAAGAAGAATTCAAAGCATATTTGCGCAATGCCAGTCTTGTGGATTTTGAGGCTAACAAATGCCCCCAGTATCATGATCTCACAAGTTCATTTGTGAGGAGGTTTGAGTATTCATCTTCGCGTAATTCTCCTTCAGTCATGTTTGATCTCTATGACAAGTCTTATACCATGGACTTAGAGGATTTCACTTATGCTTGCAAACTTCCATCATGGGGTAGTGTTAGGGATCCCCCTAAATCTGAATTTAGAAACTTTCTTGCTAGTATAACTGTGGGGGAATCTAGAGATATAACGCAGGCTACCATAGGGAGCATTCACTTTCCTGCTATACATTATTTTGCTCTCTTCATCGCAAGATGCATAAATGCTAAGGATGAAGCATGTTACTTGTGTGTCCCTGATCTTAGCATTCTTAGGAGTGCTGTGTTAGGAGACCAATCTTATCATATGGGAGCGATTGTAGCTCATAGGTTGCATCATAATAGACATAATGGAGATTTCTTTGGAGGAATTTATGCAACCCGCTTAGCTCATTTTCTTGAGATAGACATTTGTGAGGGTGATACGGAGTTGCCTCCTGCATATTTAGATTATGACTCTATGGCTTCGCACCAGTTTGTCGAGAGGCCTGAATCACCTCTCTTATATCGTTCAATTTTTGATAAACGACGTGTTTTCCGTATTACTCTCCCTGCTCCTGCCTTCTTTGATTCATAGACAAAAAGAAGATATGTTATTACCAGAGAGGAGGCAGAAGAGTACGAGAGGAGAGCGGAGGCAGCTTGACTCCACGCTGCAGCTCAGCAGGCGATAACCGCCGCACATCAATATGATCCCAACTATTCTTCATGACAGTACGACCCCAACAACTATTATTATGGATATCAGCCAGGCCAGCCGTGGCCATAGACCAACTTAGGACAAAAGCCTAAGCTTGGGGGAGTACGTATTTCTCACCGACATTACATTTATGTTCACACACTCATTGCTCGATGTCGGTGCTCATACTTTTTCACTGTAATATCCATGCTAGTTTATTTTCTTTTTCCTGCTTTCTTCTTGTGTGTTTGCTAAACCTTAAGAAAAACCAAAAAAAATTAGTAGTAGTTTATTTTTCTGCTATAGTAGTAATAATTAAAAAGAAAACCCAAAAATATTTCCCGTTCTTCTTTTGCTTGTTGGGAGCTTTCCCGTGTAAATAGTTTTATTTCTTTTCTTTTCCTTGGGGGTCAGTAGGAGAAGACCATAATTAAATTGTTGAAGTGGCTCTTATATGCATTATTGTTGATTTAACCAAGAGCCCATATTGCCTTGTCTTCTCCTGTTTATTGAATGCTCACAGATTCCAGCTTAGTCCAATGCACGTACACTCTTATTATTAGTCACACCGTTCGGTCGTGCAAGTGAAAGGCAATTATGATGATATATGATGGACTGACTGAGATGAGAAAAGCTGGTATGAACTCGACCTCTTTTGTTTTTGTAAATATGATGAGTCCCCCGTTCTTGATTCAGCTTATTATGAATAAACAGTTTGCAATGACAATTAGAGATCATAGTTGCTTGTGCCATGCTTGATTAGCTATGAGTTATAATGATTTACCTTGTGTGCCAACATGCTATTGCGATGATTATGATGTGGTATGATGGGGTGGTATCCTCCTTTGAACGACTTAAGTGACTTGACTTGGCACATGTTCACGCATGTAGTTGAAACAAATCAACATAGCCTTCACAATATTTATGTTCATGGTGGATTATATCCTACTCATGCTTGCATCCAATGTTTATTAATTTTAATGCATGTACATGGCTGTTGTCGCTCTCTAGTTGGTCGCTTCCCAGTCTTTTGCTAGCCTTCACTTGTACTAAGCGGGAATACTGCTTGTGCATCCAATCCCTTATACCCCAAAGTTATTCTAGATGAGTCCACCATACCTTCCTATATGCCGTATCTACCTCCCGTTCCAAGTAAATTTGTATGTGCCAAACTCTAAACCTTCAAATAAACATTCTGTTTTGTATGCTCGAATAGCTCATGTATCAACCAAGGCTGTCCTTATATTCCGTGTTAGGTGGGTTATTCTCAAGAGGAGTGGACTCCGCTCCTCACTCATGAGAAAATGGCAGGTCACCGGGATGCCTAGTCCCATGCTTTATGCAAACTAAATCAAAATTAGTTGCAAACAAAACTCACCCTGGGACCTAATGTATGTTGGAGGCACTCGTTGTTTCGAGCAAGCCATGGATTGATGCTTGTTGGTGGAGGGGGAGTATAAACTTTACCATTCTGTTTGGGAACCGCCTATAATGTGTTTAGCACGGAAGATATCGCCATCTCTTAGTTGTTACGTTGACAATGAAAGTATACCACTCAAAATACAATTTATCTCTATTTCAAAACCGAGCTCTGGCACCTCTACAAATCCCTGCTTCCCTCTGCGAAGGGCCTATCCATTTAATTTTATGTTGACTCATCACCCTCTTATTAAAAAGCACTAGCTGGAGAGCACAACTGTCATTTGCATTCATCACTATTAATCTATGTTGGGTGTGACTATGATTGGATCTCTTTTATCCTGAATTACAATGTCTAGTCAGTCCTTGATCTTTAAAGGTGCTCTGTATTTATGTTTTGCAGTCTCAGAAAGGGCTAGCGAGATACCATCTTGTTATATCATATTATGATTGTTTTGAGAAAGTGTTGTCATCTGAGATTTATTATTATGGCTTGCTAGTTGATTATGTTATTGATATGAGTAATTATGAGACCTGAGAATTATTGCAAATGTGGTTAGTTATGATCTATGCTGAAAACTTGAATGCTGGCTTGAAATAGTTACAACAACAAGAGCAAACAGAGTTTGTAAAAGTTTTCTTTCTTTCAGTTTGTCAACTGAATTGCTTGAGGACAAGCAAGGGTTTAAGCTTGGGGGAGTTGATACGTCTCCATCGTATCTACTTTTCCAAACACTTTTGCCCTTGTTTTGGACTCTAACTTGTATGATTTGAATGGAACTAACACGGATTGACGCTGTTTTCAGCAGAATTGCCATGGTGTTGTTTTATGTGCAGAAAACAAATATTCTCAGAATGACCTGAAACTCCACGGAACATCTTAGAAAAAATAATAAAAAATCCTCACCAAAGATGAAGACCAGGGGGCCCACACCCTGTCCACGAGGATGGGGGCGCCCCCCCTAGGGCACGCCCCCTACCTCGTGGGCCCCCTGGATGCCCTCCGACGCCAACTCCAACTCTATATATTTGCTTTCGGAGAGAAAAAAAATCAGAGAGAAGAAATCATCGCGTTTTACGATATGGAGCTGCCGCCAAGCCCTAAAACCTCTCGGGAGGGCTGATCTGGAGTCCGTTCGGGGCTCCGGAGAGGGGGATTCGTCGCCGTCGTCATCATCAACCATCCTCCATCACCAATTTCATGATGCTCACCGCCGTGCGTGAGTAATTCTATCGTAGGCTTGCTGGACGGTGATGGCTTGGATGAGATTTATCATGTAATCGAGTTAGTTTTGTTAGGGTTTGATCCCTACTATCCATTATGTTCTGAGATTGATGTTGCTATGACTTTTCTATGCATAATGCTTGTCACTAGGTCCCGAGTGCCATGATTTCAGATCTGAACCTATTATGTTTTCATGAATATATGTGAGTTCTTGATCCCATCTTGCAATTCTATAGTCACCTACTATGTGTTATGATCCGGCAACCCCGAAGTGACAATAATCGGGACCACTCCCGGTGATGACCATAGTTTGAGGAGTTCATGTATTCACTATGTGCTAATGCTTTGTTCCGGTTCTCTATTAAAAGGAGGCCTTAATATCCCTTAGTTTCTGATAGGACCCCGCTGCCACGGGAGGGTAGGACAAAAGATGTCATGCAAGTTCTTTTCCATAAGCACGTATGATTATATACGGAATACATGCCTACATTACATTGATGAATTGGAGCTAGTTCTATGTCACCCTATGTTATGACTATTACATGATGAACCGCATCCGGCATAATTATCCATCACTGCTCTGGTGCCTACGAGTTTTCCATATACTGGTTTACGCTTATTTACTTTCCCGCTGCTACTGTTACAATCACTAACAAATACCAAAAACATTACTTTTGTTGTCTTTACTTTTGTTGCTGGTACCACCACTATCATATTACTTTGCTACTAAACACTTTGCTGCAGATAGTAAGTTTCCAGGTGTGGTTGAATTGACAACTCAGCTGCTAATACTTGAGAATATTCTTTGGCTCCCCTTGTGTCGAATCAATAAATTTGGGTTGAATACTCTACCCTCAAAAGCTCTTGTGATCCCCTATACTTGTGGGTTATCAACCGCCGCCTGCTAGTCTCGGAGGAGGACGACATTGTCTTCCTCTTGATCATGGGCACCGGCGAGGCCCGCGCAGGCCGCCGCCCCGTCTCTGTAATGTGCGTCAGGGGCGACGCCGCTGACGCTGACACTGACACGAGGCCGATGTACGAGTGTGTGGTTAGTGTTACTACCCCTCCGGGTCACGTGGGCGGCGACACCGGCCTCATCGAACGGACTTGGACTCTGGGGAGCTGGGACTATCCCGCCAATGTGGACTTGGAAAACCCATGGCATCCTTTATCCGCCGACGCGGTGCACGGGGACTCCAAGGAGGTTCACCTGGACATACGCATTATCAAGTTAAATGTTGATCATTAGTCTTCGCTCAATGTAATCCGCTGTCTAAGCATGTGGAGACTTCCATGTAGGATCTTGCTCTATTGGAGTATCGCGAATGAATAAAAGTGTATCTGTTTATGGTTTAGTCTAGAATCTTCCATGTATGAATTTTTACTACAGTACTGGTGAAAGACTTACGATGAACCATTCCTTACATCTCCTCTGCCCGCTTGCAAGTCATCCTGATTTAATCCCTCCATCTAGGTGTATAAGGGCATGGTTAATATTACTTAATAGTATAGCCAACTGTTGACTATAAGAAAGTGCCATGTCATCTGTAGCCAACATGTATAAAAATCGATACTCAAAAACTAATTCTTAAAGATAATTTCTTGCAAAGCACAATAAGTGTTATTTCTTCACAAGTTTTGGATGCAATTTTTGGGCACCTTACTACTATAGATTAGTACGACCAAAAATTGAACTAACATTATATATAGTACGATAAATGCTGATGCATGTCACCTAAAATTATATCATTCAAAACTATGTTCAAATACAAATCCAACGATATAGTTTTTGTTGACATGCACTAACATTTTGTCAATTAAATATCCAGTCAAATTCATTGGGGGACTAATAAACCACGACCGATGTAGTACAAGTGTAGAGGGCGGCGCTGCACGGGAGTCTCACCTCTCACCCCGCTCGTGGCGCGGTAGTAAAGCCGTCATATCACAAAACTCAACCACTCCCAGTAATAAGTGGCCAGGTAAAATAAACGGACAAGCAACCATCACATCCCTCCGTCTTTTTTTCATTTCATCTCTCTGCATTTACTTTCTTTGGTTCATCTCGCACACTCGATCCCTAGATACTACTCCTAGGGCCAGTTCTTTTGGCGGCTTCCCCAGCTTTTCCCACAAGACCAGTCACAGTGGAGAGTACTACTCATTTATTTGGGCTTCTAAACTACTACTCCGTCCTGGTCTATTCCTCACCATTGAAATTTGTGCTAAATTTTGACCAAAGATTTAACTTATTTATTCCTCACCATTGAAATTTGTGCTAAATTTTGACCAAAGATTTAACTGATTTATTCCTCACCATTGTAATCCCTCCGTCTAGGTGTGTAAGTCATCTTAGGAAAACCAAATAATCCCAAAACACTTTGGCGCGGTGCATTAACTTCTACCTCGTTTCTTCTTTCTTGACATATCAACCAATAAGACATAAAGAGTGTGCATGCTTTTAATGACTTGAGATATCAAACACGACATGCAGTGGTTAGTTCATTGCATGCAATACTATTAATTAGCAAATAAAACATTAATGTTTCTCGTTTTCTCCTCCTCCTTGGTCACGGTGCATAGCCTAAGATGACTTACTAACCTAGACGGATGGAGTAGTGCATGTGACATGCACTAACATTTCATTAGTTAAATTTATGATCAAAATTTGACACAGATTACAATGGGGACCAATAAACCAGGACGAAGGTAGTAGTTATGGGATTACTAATCTAGAAGCCTAAAAGAACTGGCCCCTGGTACTCCTACTAGTAGTAGTACTCAAGTTGAAATTCCAATTGCACGACACAACTTTTTAGGCAAAAAATTCGATACAGGGTGTAGGAAGCGGTTCGGGAATTTGCATTCCTTTCCAACCAGTGAGATACTCCGTACAAAGTATGACAAAGAAATAACCACAGAGAAGGAAGCTAAAAGTAAACAATCAAACGAGCATTTTTGCATTTGTTTTGCATTGAATCATTTCACATGCTTGACTAGTGCTGTTTTTCTACTTTTACAAAAACCGCATCGTAATGTTAAATTGTGCATTTGCACGTACTCCCTCCGTCCGGGTTTATTAGGCCTAAAGACAACTTCTCTTAGACCAAGACACATAGTAATTTGCTCAGACTAATTCTTCCATTCCACTCCCCATGCACTCTCTCACATGCATGCAACCAATGAAAAAGAACACATGAAGTGTATTAACTTTTCAGCCATGGCACTAACAACAATAGCTTTCAATACAACCAATGAAATGGTTGCATGCATGCACCTTTCCAACGCGGGGCCTTATAAAAGGGGACATGCAATAGTAGTACTCCCTCCGTCTAGGTGTACCTTCTTGGTCACGGTGCACAACCAAAGATGACTTATTGACCTGGACGGAGGGAGTAGCACAGTCTGCAAACATATATCGAGAGAGACGTGTAGTGCGAGTATATAGTAAAGTTTGTGCTATATGCATGTACTTGCAAAATGCGTACGAATACACAAGGTTTCCAAACTTTCCCTTTTACATACTTAATTAAGGATGCTAAAAATTCCTGAACTTTCGGGATTTATCATTTGCGTCCCAAAACAAATGAGATCGCCTTACGAAACAAAAATTATACTCCTCCTAAAAGCCACGACGCTTGCAGGAGAGCTTGCGGCGCGCCACAAGTGCCCTGGTGCGCGGTCGTTTCCCAGCGCGCCGACACAACGCCTCTTCCTCAGCCTCAGAACTCACGAGGTACTGATTGGCAGCTTGCCAGCAGGCGAGCGCGATCTCACCGGTGTGGTGATCCGGCGCCAACAGGTACTCCTCCTCGCTGGAAGCGTGCACCTGGTCCACGTACTGCCAAGCGTAGATGAGGCGCTTGGGCCCGACTGCACTCAGGGCGTCAGCATGGGCGTCCTCCGCCACCCTCACAGCCCTCGCACGAGCCTTCTGCCAAAGAGCCAATTGCCTGACTCTCTCAGACGCGACATAGGCCTCCCAGGCAGCTTGTTCCGCGGTGCGCTTCTCTTCCTCGGCCTTCTTCTCCACCTCTTTTTTGGCGCGCTCTGCTGGAAGCAAACCCTCCCACAAGGCGACATCCATTTCTTTCCAAAGCTCCTCAAGGCTGGGGGGCTCGGCGGGCGGTGCGTCGTTCTCCTCGTAGCGGGGAACCGGCGCGTCCACCGGCGCGCGTGCTGGCGAGATTGGGAACGCCGACGCGTCCACCTCGACGCGTCGCGGTGAGGAGCGGAACGCCGACGCGTCCTCCTCGACTAGTAGCGGCAAGGAACGGAACGATGACGCATCGCGTCGCAGTGATGAGCGGAATGCCGACGCGTCCTCCTCGACTAGTGGCGGCGAGGAACGGAACGGCGACGCGTCGCGTAGCGGCGAGGAGCGGAACACTGACGCGTCCTCCTCGACTAGTGGCGGCGAGGAACGGAACGGCGACGCGTGACCATCCGCGCGGTGCAGCGAGGGGCTCCTAGGGCTTGGGAGGGGCGATGCCATGGTGGTTGACGTGAGAGGGAGGGGGAGGAGATAGCGATGAACGTGAACGTGAGGGGGAGGAGATAGCGATGTCGTGGGAGGCGCAGTATTTATAGCGAGCAATGGCACACCTACATAAGATATGGACTGAGCTGCACTGACTTAACTACAGGTCCAGTTGCGTCACTGACATATGGGCCAAACCCCTGTTGGGCCCATATGTTAGTGACCCAATGCACCTGCAGTTAAGTAACAGCTACGTGGGCATATTTCTTGGAGTGAATTACGGGGGAGCGAAGGGGTGGGAATATTGCTGGTCACAATGGATTGGACGAGCATGGGGGAAGGAGAGTCATGCATGCGGATTAAATTAACCCCGCTAAAAAATGATATTTTAAACGTGGCTACTCGATCTGTGGCAACTGGCGAGCCACCGCGCTCCAAGTCGTTCACCTGTGGTCCCGACCATCAACTCCTACGGATCAAATTATCACGCGAGCTGACTATTCATACAAAGGTGCTCCACCACGTACCCGGTACCCGCGAATGTAGCAATCGTGCACCTAAGATTTTAGGGTTTATTTGTTAACGTCGCCTTTATGTAACACTCATATTTGCGAGACAGCGAGAGGCCGACTGCGTGCGTGCGCCTCTTCTCATCGTATATGTACTCCACCGTTTGTCTGGTGTCCAAAAAATTATAATAACTACTAGCAATGTGCCAATGCGTTGCCACACGATCAAAGTAGATTAATACATATTCACCGATTTGATAGAAAAAAGGTCTAGTTTTGAAATACGTATATCACTAAAAATATGTTATGTTTCACTCAAAATATATTCCTTTGGCGGTTTTGATGAGATAAGGGAGGAATGTTGTTGGTTTCAAGATTCAAGAAGTGGTATATGTCTAATTTCTACTCTTACTAGCAAGATGCCCGTGCGTTGCACGGAACATCAAGATCTTGTGGGAGAAAAGGATGAACGAGGGAAGGCCTTATCTGCAAATGTGGTGAATAGTGCGAGTAAATTGCCATATTTTCCTTCCTATCCGTCAAATATAAATCGGATGACCTACATTGCAGGATGGCAGGCCCACCATCATCACCAACTCTGTTTTTATCCCTACTCTTATAAAAAGCATTGTCGGTGATGATCGTGTGCCTGCCATCCTGCAATATAGGCCATCCGATCTATATCTGACGGATAGGAAGGAAACTATGGCAATTTTTCAAAAAGATACCCACACCCCTCTCCACATTTGCAAATAAGGCCTTCCCTCGTTCATCCTTTTCCCGCACAAGATAAACTACTTATACAAATGCATCTTGATGTTCCGTGCAATGCATGGGCATCTTGCTAGTTGTTGTTGCAAAAAGCCCATGTGTGTGTGAGAGAGAGGGAGAGTGGAGGAGGACGGAGTGCATGTGTGAAAAAGACACAAGGAGTGTGTGTGTGATAGGTATCATCTTAAAATGAGGCGATAGTGTGTGTGTGCACGATCGAGAGGGCGTGTCTCAAGAAGGGAAGAAAAATCTACAAAGATACAAGGAGCGGGAGAGAGACATGTATGCGATGGTGGAAGCACGAGTGTGCGGGTGTATAAACCTATCTAGAGGCTAGCTAGTCGATAAATGTTTGTGAGAGAAATATGAGTCGAGGTGCGAAAGCGAGAGTTTTTGTGTGTGAGAGAGACGGTAGTCGGGAAGGGGAGTGGAAGCAGGAGTTGTGTGTGTGTGTCTATGTGAGAGAGAGAGAGAGAGGAGACGGTAGTCGGGGTTGTCTGATCGGTAAACAAATGAATAATGTCAGTCTAGGATGGAGACGAAAAGGAGACCGCAACAAATGTTGTGTCTACAGGAGAGAGAGAGAGTAATTTTAGTGGTATGATTCATATGTAGGGACATATAGGGTGTGTGAGAGAATCCCATAGAGAGAAAGACAAAGTGAAAGACGAGTGGAGACTGTGTGTGTGGCGGTGAAAAAGGAAGCTTAGGTACCGAGTGATACCAGAGAACAGTAGAGACGTGAGAGATAATGAAAACCATGTAATGTATAATGATAGGGAGAGTGTGACACTTCTCAAGGGAGACATCGAGAGACCATGTTTGCGAGGATAGGAGAAACATGAAGTGAGCGTGCGGGTGAGCTGGAGAAAAGAGAATGATAGCTACCTAAAGGAGCATGCATGTGAGAGAGATGGGCGTGAAAGGAGTGAACAAAAAAGGGATTCAAATATTTGAATTCGAGATGATGATACATGTAATCCATACTCGAACCAAAATTGATCTGTCAAACATGCATACTCATATGAATTCACGCACATATATGTTATTTAATATGTAGATATTACTAATCCATACATTTTAGTAGATTTCGAGATCGTTGTATTTGTAAATCATATTATACATATAAAGGATCAGAATTCTTTGTTGTGCTTTTGAAAGTATATATAAAAAATGATGTACATAGAATGTAATTCCAATTGAAAATGGATCCCGCCCAAAAAAATAGAATACAAACGGGATTCGAATTGAGTTGGCACGGTAAACGTGCACTCTGCAAAATTTGAACGAAGTGGGGAAAGTCGTAGTAACCGCCCGAAACCAAAATCTGCGAGATGGAAATCACTACTGCCTATCCCTGCCACGCAAAGCCTATCTGCTAGATTTCTATAGGTTTCGATAGGGGTAGGTTTGTAATTTCACCCAAACGTGACGTAATCGCCTCTCACCCGGATTCATACACGGTGGGCACCAAGACACAGTGTGTCCTCGGCTGAAATCGACTCCCTCCCTGATTCATATTCATACACGGTGGGCGCCAAAAACAAACTCTCGTCGGTAAATATTCGGTGTATGTGAGATTACCGTCCTATCACCAACCGACTAATGTTGCTGTGATGTAGAAGAAATTTGAAATGGGGGCTAAGTTTGTAAATTTCCTCGCATTTGAGACAAGCGCGCCCTGAATACATGGTTCCCCCTTCCTCTCTACCTCCCTTTTCCCCATTCGTACTCTATGGGCGCCAAAACACCCTCTCCACCCCACCCTCCCCCGTCCGCCGCCGTCCGCCACCCCATCCACCGCCGTCCTCCTCCACCATGCGGAGCTGATACCCCGACGCTATCATCCATTACAAGAGATCGACCTCTCTCATCCACGGCTTCGGACCGGGATCCTTGCATCCCGTCCTCTCGCTTCATCCCCACCGTTGTCCACCTTGCCAGCGCCGCTCCTACGACCGTCTTGTCCATCGCGCCCCGCCGCCACCGTCTACCCTCCTAGATCTGCTTCCACGCCGCCGACAGCCATCGCTACCGCAGCACCGTCAAATTCTCAGCAGACGCGTACACGGCGCCGCACTAGAGGCGGTACTCTTTCGTATCTACTCAACTTATTTATCGCAGCAAGAAAATAGATTGCCACTGCTTTACTCTGATTTCTTGTCTTGGTTGCGAAGTTGCCTTTGTCCGGTTTGCACCTTCAGATCTGCCATGGCATGTCAACACTATACTCCCAATGCTTACAGTTTTCCCCTTTTATATTCCACACTAGTTAAATCACAGTAGACTAAATTTCAAAATTGGGTCAGTCGATTTTTCAGAGCTCGTCGGAGTTCGCCGGTGCGATCGAAGGGGCTCGGGTGGTTGTGGGGCCTCGCCGAACAAAGAAAACTCGACGCGGGTGGGGGTTGGGGCGGGGGTGGGGGTGGGGTGGTGGAGCAACACAGGCGGTGGGGGCCGGTGGTCTGGCCGGCGGCCCGTGCGGTGTTCTGTATGGGAAGAATTAGAGACATGGAAGAAGAAGGGTTAGGAGACGTAGGATCTTCATCCAACTGCCTGAAATGGTCGAGAGACAGCTGGGAGTTCCATTCTTAATGCGCTCTGGTTCATCATGTGTGGGCACTGCGCAACCAACATTTTATTATCCAAAATCTGCTTGCTCTTCTTTACCATGTTCCTCTTCCGTTCTTCTTCAATATGTACTCTCTCCGTTCCTAAATACAAGTCTTTGTATAGATTCCACCATGGACTATATATGGAGCAAAATGAGTGAATCTACACTCTAAAATGTATCTGGATACATCTGTATGTGATCCATAGTGGAAATCACTACCAAGACTTATATTTTGGAACATAGGAAGTATGATAGTAGTACAATATGTTCCTTGTACTGAAGATGAGCAGGGACCTTTGCAGTGTAGAGGTCTATATGGTCGGTTGTGATGGACACTTTGAGCCTCTTTGATTCGTAGGATTTTGTAAACATAGGAATAGGATTTGTAGTGGCATGCCCACTTGAATCCTATTAGAATAGCAAGGAAATGCGGGGAGCTGTGTCGGCTTTGAGAGTTACACTAATATTAATAGTACCACACCTTCACTTGAAGAGAGCTGGTATCCGAAGCCTTTCTAGCCGTACCGGCAATACTAGCACATATATTCTAGCAAGTTCCACTTTGCTGATTTTACTCTGATGCTTAAGGTTTTCCCATTATATCTACACTATGATCTGTGTAGCAGCTTTGTGTCGCACTAGCAGCAGTCCACTCTTGAAGATAAACACTGCAATGCCTTCCAAAATTGGCACCAAGGCATTGAGTGCCATTCTGGATGCAATGAAACACATACGCTCCCTACATGTTGATTCTTGTTCAGAATATGATCCTAATGACTATTCTAACCTCAAGGAGTCAAAGGCAGATGTCCTGTCCTGTTCAGCCATCAAGGTGCCTGTTCTAATTTGGCAATGTTTTATTGATTGCGGGTATCTTGCATATGTTGTCTTGCATTTCTTGTACTTTGTTGCACCACCATATGCTTAGTTTACTCATCATATATGTAGAGATGCCATGCCCATCCATTATAAATACATATTCCATCTGTCATCATACCATGTTTTTCACTCAAATGTTGTTCTTGTGCATCAGACATCAAAAAGGAAGAGGGTGATTGCCGAACCTGAAGGAGCACCAGCAAAGTCCTTGAAAAACATGGTGGTGCTAGAGAAATCAGACAGCACCCTACTTATATTGGCTGTACAACCAGTGACATAAAACGTAGGACCGACTCCAGCAGATTGTACCCATACTTCACTGGCCACACCACTAGCCCCACCACACAGGACCTGCACTCCATCAAAAGGTATACCGATTTCATTTGCCATAGCACCAGCTGTACCACAGAAAAATCCCACTCCAGCAAAAAGTACAGCAAGTCCACCGGCCGAAGACCTATCCCAACTGCAGAGACGGCCAATTCCTGCAGATTGGAACCCCATTCCATTTATTCCCAGTTTAAAAGACAATGCTTTCAATGTTGTTAGGGACTACGTGCATATATTCCCATCATGGGAAGATTATTGTGAAGACAAACACCATTTTCATATCTTCCTGTCCAACTTACGTGTAAGTGCTATTATTCATGGTTATTATTTTCCTATTCTCTGCTGATTGAACACATTAGTGATTTACATTACATTGTTGTAACTAGGCGAGGGTCAATCTGGATAGTCATGACGAGCAAAGCTTGCTTGTGCTTTTCAAGGAAGCATTGCAGCAGTATCGGTGTTACATGAGGAAATCACACATTGATGGCAAGTCTATAAACGAATTTCCGGTGAAGTCTCCTGTGCTAAATTTAGAAGACATTGAATGGAAAAACCTTGTTATGCACTGGTCTCGTTCCCAGGATGAGGTACTGTCTATGAAATCACATGACAATTTGAACTTCTACTTTTCCGCATGTGCCTTACGAATCTTTTTTGCAGGAAATCTGCTCGAAGAAGAATTCCGGTTTGACAAGAACGACAGGATATCGCAAATATGCTACCCGATGCTTTGCTCTTGTTAGTACCTGTTGTCCTGTATCACTGTACTTGCATACATACCTGGTTCATTATGTGACAGCAGTATGCATGATAGCTTGCTTATCAGTTGTTCGCTCCAAATTATCTGATCTGTATGAATGGTTACATTAGCGTAGAATATATCCAATGCCAATGTTTTTTTAGCTCTGCATTGTTCTTGTAAGTACATGTTGTCCTTTATCAGTGTACTTATAATGACAAGTAGTTGTTCATGTACCATCACTCTACAGCTTATTTTCCTTTGCCCTCCATTTTCTACACATCAGATCTATATTTACTCTTACCATAAGGTTGGTACTGAAGAAGTTTAGTTGTGCATTGCTCTTGGCTGCACCTTTTGCATGTATCGCTGCACTTACATTTATAGCTACTTGGTTATGTAGCATCACTCTTCATCTTATCTTAAATATTCTCCATTTTTTCGTATATTATCACATCTATATTTACTCTTAACAAAATGTAGAATAAAGGCAATGCTTTTGAAGAAGATTCTGTGGTAAACTTCTTGAATTGCCCCACCCCCATCAGCATGGACAAGGCCTTTGTAGAGCCTGTCTTCACCAATAATGTAAGTTTGTCCATCTCAAGCCTTCAAACTTTGTTGTATATCTTTGGTTAGGCATGACTGCAACAGCTGTTTATTTTTGGTGTTTGTATCAAATTGCTTGTTTAAAGTTTATTATGTAGTTCATAAACAAAAGTTTTTCCTTTCTCAATTTAAGTTTTCAGTTGTACAACCAAGTTCCTTCTTCATAACATGTAAATTAAACTATACAGAGCAAGTCATCTTCTTTTGCACTGCATGTATGCTTCTATTTTTCATCCGTAATCCAGCGGTATGGTGAACCTACCCACTACATCACAATGTCATATTCTGCAATGTCTTAACTATGAACAAGGTCATATCATTCTACTATTATTTAAACCGTCTCTTTATTTGCCAATCTGAAATGGTATAAATTGACAGCACACTAACCATTGATACTTGTGTGTTCTTGATCTGTAATCTAGTGGTGTCGTGAAGCTGCCAACTCCTTCACAATGTCATTTCCTGCCATGTCTTGACCTGATACTTGTGTTAATGCAATTTTAAACTGTGTCACTTTATTCGTCAGTAAGAAATGTGATGAATTGTCAGCACTGATACTTTTATGTGCAAAACCTGTCATCTGTCTGCTTGTTTATTTTTCAGAGTGAGGAAGATATAAGTGTTGAACAAGCGCAGTCTCATCATCTTGCTCAGCTGCTTGCGCTGCAGCTCCCCAACAGGGCTAACCTTTCTTGAACTCTATTGAAGTGCTGTCGGTTTTGTATATTATTTTGTTGGCGTGTTTATTTGCACTGGTGGCGATATTTGATGCCCAGTGTATGTAATCTGTTGTCTGCTTGTGCTTTATTATCATAGTGGCGAACTTTGATGCCCAGTGGATGTAATATGCCGTAATTTCTTTATTGTATAGTCTAGGTTTTTTCTTATTCATGATGCTGTAGTTATTTTACTGTATATATTTCCTGTCTTCGCAGTAAACCGGCCAAACCGTAAAATTACGGTACATAATCGGGCCGTCATGCAATCACGATGTAGGTTGGCCCTGAAACGTGCCGAACAGCTCACGGGCCGGCAGCAGCCCGAAATGAACCCCGACCCATGATTGTGCGAATCAAATCACGAGCTTTTAACAGGCCAAAATTGTCTCGGTCCTTGTTTGGCCCAATCAGATATCGGCTGCGAGTAGGTCGTATGTAAACCGGGCCGTAGTTAGGCCCAACTATATGACGGGCTTTTAACAGGCTGAAATTAATATAGGGCCGGAATGTTAAACGGGCCCTCAACAGGCCAAAACTAATATCAGGTCGAATTACTAAGTGGGCCTTTAGCAAGTGGGCCCAAAAGCATAGTGTCCAGTTGACGGGTCGAATCTGATATGGGCCATAATTGAGCCCAAAGCCTCTTAAAGGGCCAGACCTAATTTGGCCCGTAATTTGGCCCAGAACGTGGTAGGCTTTTAATGGGTCGGATCTCATATGGGCCACTATTAGGCCCGGAGCATGGCAGACCATTAATGGACCGGATCAAATATGGGCCAGCATTTGGCCCAAAACATGGCAGCCAGTTAATGGGCCGGCTTACTAGGGTCCTCAAAATCTTGTGGGCCTACAGCTGGGCTGGCCCATTAATATCGGCGAAATCTCATGGGCCTTTAGCTGGGCTGGCCCATTATGATCCACAAGAATCTTGTGGGCCTTTACCTGGGCTGGCCCATTATGGCACACAAAAATCTTATGCGCCTTTACCTGGGCCAGCCCATTATGGCCCGCAAAATCTTGTGGGCCTTTAGCTGGGCCAGCCCATTATGGTCCGCAAAATCTCATGGGGCTTTAGCTGGGCCGGCCCATTTTGGTCCGCAAAATCTTGTGGGCCTTCAGCTGGGCCGGCCCATTTAAACTTGATGGGCCGGTCCACGTGTCAACATATCATAGGCGCGTCTCGCCCATTGGATGAGTGACACCTGTGCCAACACGGACCTGACACGTGTCTCCTCCAGCCAATGATGATTTTACACATGGAAAATCCCCATTGGTAGGCGCTGTTAACGGCTTATCGGATCCAAAACCCGACCCGATAGCTTAACGATGTTCCGTTACGGTAGATGCCACGTGTCGGTCACCCTTGACGAAAGCACTTTTGTGACACGCGATTTATCGTCATGGAAGTGGACACTTCCGTGATGATAATTTTGGTAATGTCATGTAACACTTCTACGACAACACAGGTATGACTATCTTGATTCTGTCATAAAATCGTCATGGATGTACATGCATGACAGAAAACGCGACCTACTGTGACAAACACGTATCATCACGGAAGTGTATTTTTTTGTAGTGGATAGACCCGGGGGCCATAGGTTTCACTAGTGGCTTCTCTCAAGAGCATAAGTATTTTACGGTGGGTGGAGGAATTACTGTTGAGAAATTGACAAAATTGAGCATAGTTATGAGAATATCTAGGTATGATCATGTATATAGGCATCACATCCGAGACAAGTAGACCGACTCCTGCCTGCATCTACTACTATTACTCCACTCATCGACCGCTATCCAGCATGCATCTAGAGTATTAAGTTCATGAAAACAGAGTAACGCCTTAATCAAGATGACATGATGTAGAGGGATAGATTCATGCAATATGATAAAAAAAACCCATCTTGTTATCCTTGATGGCAACAATACAATACGTGCCTTGCTGCCCCTACTGTCACTGGGAAAGGACACCGCATGATTGAACCCAAAGCTAAGCACTTCTCCCATCGCAAGAAAGATCAATCTAGTATGCCAAACCAAACTGATAATTCGAAGAGACTTGCAAAGATAACCAATCATACATAAAAGAATTCAGAGAAGATTCAAATATTGTTCATAGATAATCTTGATCACAAACCCACAATTCATCGGTCTCAACAAACACATTGCAAAAAGAAGACTACATCGAATAGATCTCCACAAGAGAGGGGGGAACATTGTATTGAGATCCAAAAAGAGAGAAGAAGCCATCTAGCTAATAACTATGGACCCGAAGGTCTGAGGTAAACTACTCACACTTCATCGGAGAGGCTATGGTGTTGATGTAGAACCCCTCCGTGATGGATGCCCCCTCCGGTGGAGCTCCGGAACAGGCTCCAAGATGGGATCTCGTGGATACAGAAAGTTGCGGCGGTGGAATTAGGTTTTTGGCTCCGTATCTGGTCGTTTGGGGGCACGTAGGTATATATAGGAGGAAGAAGTACATCGGTGGAGCAACAGGGGGCCCACGAGGGTGGAGGGCGCGCCTGGGGGGGGGGGGGTAGGCGCGCCCCCCTACCTCGTGGCCTCCCTATTGATTGCTTGACGTAGGGTCCAAGTCTCCTGGATCATGTTCGGTGAGAAAATCACGTTCCCGAAGGTTTCATTTCATTTGGACTCCGTTTGATATTCCTTTTCTTCGAAACCCTAAAATAGGCAAAAAAACAGCAATTTTGGGCTGGGCCTCCGGTTAATAGGTTAGTCCCAAAAATAATATAAAAGTGGATAATAAAGCCCAATAATGTCCAAAACAGTAGATAATATAGCATAGAGCAATCAAAAATTATAGATACGTTGGAGACGTATCAAGCATCCCCAAGCTTAATTCCTGCTCGTCCTCGAGTAGGTAAATGATAAAAAAGATAATTTTTGATGTGAAGTGCTACTTGGCATAATTTTAATGTAATTCTTCTTAATTGTGGTATGAATATTCAGATCCAAAAGATTCAAGATAAAAGTTTAATATTGACATAAAAATAATAATACTTCAAGCATACTAACAAAGCAATCATGTCTTCTCAAAATAACATGGCCAAAGAAAGTTATCCCTACAAAATCATATAGTCTGGCTATGCTCTATCTTCACCACACAAAATATTTAAGTCATGCACAACCCCGATGACAAGCCAAGCAATTGTTTCATACTTTTGACATTCTCAAACTTTTTCAATCTTCACGCAGTACATGAGCGTGAGCCATGGATATAGCACTATATGTGGAATAGAATGGTGGTTGTGGAGAAGACAAAAAAGGGAGAAGATAGTCTCACATCAACTAGGCGTATCAACGGGCTATGGAGATGCCCATCAACAGATATCAATGTGAGTGAGTAGGGATTGCCATGCAACGGATGCACTAGAGCTATAAGTATATGAAAGCTCAACAAAAGAAACTAAGTGGGTGTGCATCCAACTTGCTTGATCATGAAGACCTAGGGTATTTTGAGGAAGCCCATCATTGGAATATACAAGCTAAGTTCTATAATGAAAAATTCCCACTAGTATATGAAAGTGACGAAATGAGAGACTCTCTATCATGAATATCATGGTGCTACTTTGAAGCACAAGTATGGTAAAGGATAGTAACATTGTCCCTTCTCTATTTTTCTCTCATTTTTTTATTAGGGCCTTTTCTCTTTTTTATGGCCTCTTTCTTTTTTTGCTCTGGAGTCTCATCCCGACTTGTGGGGGAATCACAGTCTCCATCATCCTTTCCTCACTGGGACAATGCTCTAATAATGATGATCATCACACTTTTATTTTCTTACAACTCAACAATTACGACTCGATACTTAGAACAAAATATGACTATATGAATGCCTCCGGCGGTATACTGGGATATGCAATGAATCAAGAGTGACATGTATGAAAGAATTATGAATGGTGGCTTTGCCACAAATACGATGTTAACTACATGATCATGCTAAGCAATATGACAATGATGGAGTGTGTCATAATAAATGGAATGGTGGATAGTTGCGTGGCAATATATCTCGGAATGGCTATGGAAATGCCATAATAGGTAGGTATGCTGGATGTTTTGAGGAAGGTATATGGTGGGTGTATGATACCGGCGAAAGGTGTGCGGTATTAGAGATGCTAGCAATGGTGGGAGGAAGAAAAGTGCGTATAATCCATGGACTCAACATTAGTCATAAACAACTCATATACTTATTGCAAAAATCTACAAGTTATCAAAGCAAAGTATTACGCACGTGCTCCTAGGGGGATAGATTGGTAGGAAAAGACCATCGCTTGTCCCCAACCGCCACTCATAAGGAAGACAATCAAAAAATAAATCATGCTCCGACTTCATCACATAACGGTTCACCATACGTGCATGCTACGGGAATCAAAAACTTTAACACAAGTATTTCTCAAATTCACGACTACTCAACTAGCACAACTTTAATATCACCATCTTCATATCTCAAAACAATTATCAAGCATCAAACTTCTCATAGCATTCAACACACTCGTAAGAAAGTTTTTTTACTATTCTTGAATACCAAGCATATTAGGATTATTTAAACAAATTACCATGCTATTTGAGACTCTCAAAATAATATAAGTGAAGCATGAGAGATCAATAGTTTCTATAAAACAAATCCACCACCGTGCTCTAAAAGATATAAGTGAAGTACTAGAGCAAAACTATATAACTCAAATGATATAAGCGAAGCACATAGAGTATTCTAACACATTATTTGGCTCTCTAAAAAGGTGTGTACAGCAAGGATGATTGTGGTAAACTAAAAAGCAAAGACTCAAATCATACAAGATGCTCTAAGCAAAACACATATCATGTGGTGAATAAAAATATAGCTCCAAGTAAAGTTACCGATAGAAGTAGACGAAAGAGGGGATGCCTTTCTGGGCATCCTCAAGCTTTGGCTTTTAGGTGTCCTTAGATTATCTTGGGGGTGCCATGGGCATCCCCAAGCTTAGGCTCTTGCAACTCCTTGTTCCATAATCCATCAAATCTTTACACAAAACTTGAAAACTTCACAACACAAAACTTAAAGTAGAAAATCTCGTGAGCTCCGATAGCGAAAGAAAACAAAAGACCACTTCAAGGTACTGTAATGAACTCATTCTTTATTTATATTGGTGTTAAACCTACTGTATTCCAACTTCTCTATGGTTTATAAATGGAACATCCCAAATTTTCAATTTGGAATGTTATACATTAGATCATCTATGCATAACATATTTTATTTTGCATTTTGGTTGATCCTAGAAATTTCTACCCAACTCAAGGACCCACGGAGAGAATTGGGGAATTCATTATTTTCATATTTGAGTTTTCTCAAATTATGAGAATAGGATCATTTGTTTTTATTTATTTTATCATCAATTATTTCCATTACAAAAATAATGAGAGAGGGAATAAAATGACTTTCCCAAAATAAAGAAATATTCAGGATTTAATAATAAAATCAAATAAGATTTTATTTCGGAGTTTTCCGTTATTTTATTTGAATTTAGGAAAAATGTGTGTTTTTCAAAATTTGCATTTAGGCCCCAAATAAATGTTCACCTTGTGCAGCTTGATTTTAGAAGCCCGGGAAAATTTATTTCGGGATTTTTGGAGTCCGTTTAGTATTTCTTTTTAATTTTCTTCTGCGCGTATTTATAAAAAAACGAACCGACCTAAGGGCCGTGTCCGACCCGGACTCCCGGCCCGCTAGGCTTTATAAGCCGGGGGGAGCCCAGCCAGCCTCACCCCACGCCCCTCGAACCCTAGCCAGCGCCGCCCCGCCGCCGCCAGCACCCGCCGCCGCCACCGCCCCGCCGCCGCCCGAGGTGCGCCTCGGTATCCGCGCCGTTTTTTTATTTTTTTTCCAAAAAACCGTTCGGTTTTTCCGTCGGTTTTTTTAGATTCGTTTTTTTAAATAGATCGGTTTTTCCGATTTATTTAAATAGCGAGCGTTCGTTCGTTCTAGCGAACGTTCGTCGTTTTTCTTTTTCTCGGATTAAATCCGTGATTTTTCTGATCGCGATTCCTGATCCGATTTTCGTTTTAGTATAACTTTTCGCTCGTTTATCGGAATCAGGCGATTCAAGCGCCTGGAGTTTCGTATCGAAACCCTCTATCCGTTTAACCAACTTAAACAAGTTTTTGCTACTGTAAAAAATAGCCTTAGATCCAGATTAGTAGAACGAAGTTGTTTTCTTTCGCCGTTTGACTTTCCTTGCTTCGTTCGATTTGATTCTTTTTGCAAACCAGAGTTTTTAAGTTGAATTTTTTGGTTAGATCTCTTATTTGAGTTTTAACTATGCATTAGATGAGTACTTATTGTATGCTTGTTTGTTTGTCTGCGATAGAATACCTGGAGTGCGCCGCTTGTTACTTCGAATCTCTAGGTTTCCCAGATCATCAGCAAGGCAAGTAACACTTTGAGCATACCTTTTCTACTACTCAGTTTTATTGCATTAGATCAATCCTCACACATTGCATGATTAGGATCTAATTAAATAGTGGGATGGGAAGTAGTTGAGGTAGTACCTATTACCTGTTTATTATCAAACCTTCGCGAGTTACTTCTACGTTTGCCATTATGCTATGCTAGTAGACATGGATTGGGTGAGTGATATCCATGACAGATGTGAGTATTGTTAATTAATGGTTTATCTAAGGTGGCAACTTAAACACACATCTGGATGGATTGAGGTACCTGGTTATTCCAGGATTGCCTGTTTCAGTTGGACCGCCACCCAGGCTCAAAGGGATCATGAGATTTTTCATACTAGAAACTTCCGTGTGCAGCCACAAGCCATTATGGGCTCTGGCATAGTTGAATAAGTCGTGCGAACTGTTACAGGGTAGACTAGCAGATGTAGGGGAAAGTAGGTGTAACGGTCTATCCATCGTAAGGTGCTAGCGCTTCTGAAAGACTGTGTCTCGGTCATCCGTCTTCTCAAACACCATGTAGTGCGAGAAACCAAACGGAGGCGATCGAGTCTTGTGGGGAAAAGTACGCAAACCTCTGCAGAGTGTATAACCTAATCATGATTAGCTGTGTCCCCGGTTATGGACATCTTGAGTATCTAGTACCTGGATTATCATGTGAATCTCAACATGTTACTCTAAATTAATTTTGTTGGGTTTTGTTTAATGATGATGTTTAATTGGGATTGAGGATGCTGTCAACCATTCTCAATGTTTAACAACTACCATGATAGTTAAATAAATTTATTCCTTTGCAGTAGGGAAAAATTGGCTTTATGCAAAACTGTAACCATAGAGCTTTCCACCAGCCAAATATGCATATAATATAGTTGTTTCATTCCATTACTCTCTATGTGTTACCTTGCCAGCATATTCCATGTGCTGACCCGTTTCAGGCTGCAACGTTAATGTTGCAGACTTTTCAGATGACGATTAAGGAGTTTTTAGGTCATGGTTCTATACTCAGTGATGCCGTTGGAGTTGATGGACTCACTTATCTTCCAAGCCTTCCGCTGTTATCGTTATTAGATGGCCTCAAGCCATATTTATTGTAATAAGTTCTCTCTTGAGACACTCGATGTAATAAGTGTGTGATTGCTACTCTGTTATAAATCCTCCAAGTAATGTGTTGTGTCAGCATTACTGATCCAGGGATGACACCGGAGCACAGAGATCAGACCATTTGAGGTATGGTCGCTACAGAGATGGTATCAGAGCACACGCTGACTGTAGGACACGACCACTAAGCTAAAGACCTAGATCACTATTCATTCTCTTCTTTTCTGACCTCTCATCTTTTCTACTCTTTAGGATGGCGGATGCAAAGAAAAGTTCACGCAACCAGATGACGATACACCCTTTGGACGTCACTTGAAGGAAGTCACTAGATACCTGAACATAGGAGTACCAAGCTTCACCGGAACCTACAACGCCACATTACCTGAAGAAGAGCGCTGGATGATTCAAGTTCAAGTTCCAAGAATGACATTCATGCCAGTCACTAAGCCCATAGAGTTTTCTTTTGATGCACCAACCTGGAGTCTACGAAAGAGCATAGCAGCTCACATCGCCATGGGACGCATTGGAGAAGTCTACCGCAAGGATCTCAAGGATACTATCTACCAGATTTGTGGGCGCAGAGATGAGCACTGGGAGATGATCAGCACCAGAAAGGATAGATCCATTGCAGCTTTTATCCAGGAATTAAACCAGCACATTCGACGACAGGAGAACCAGATGTGCACCGACATGATAGACCTGAAGAAGGCAAGGACAAGGATCAAGGAACTAGAGGAAGAACTCAAGGCTACACGTGAAGATTATGAAGAGGAAATTGAAGTACTAGTGGATAAGAATGCCGACCTAAAAATGAAGCTAGCAATATCTATGGGAGGCCCTACACCAGTAGATGAAGACAAAGAACCCAAGGAGATTAGCCCGGAAGACTACATCATCATCGACGACACCGACTCGGACCCAGATGATAGCGATGATGACTATGTTGATGAAGCCGGAGCAGATATCATGGAGTCTGCAACCGAAGAATAGTTCTAGTAGACCACCTCATCAGTAGTAGTAGTCCACCATGTAAATATAGTAGTCCGAGCACTTTTGCGATAGTTAGATCGATTGTATGCCCCTGTTTGATTGAATGAAATGAATTGTTTGTTTTGCCTCATGTGCATATGGGTAGTGTTATCTCTTTAGACCCCCTCTATTCTTACATCTCATCTTTTCTAAACCCTTAGATGCCTCCGAGACGTGACCCCGGATTTACCTTCCCACCGGAGCTCACCCAGTTGATCCAACAGCAGAACACATTGATGCAGTTGCTAGTTCAGAATCAGAATCAGGGGAACAACAACAACAACCCACCACCACCACCACCTGTTGATCACTTAGCCCATTTTCTTAGGCTGAATCCACCGGTGTTTTCCAGTAGCACCGAGCCGATAGTAGCAGATGATTGGCTCCGCAAGACAGCTAGAGAGTTGACCACAGCAGGATGTACAGATGCGGAGAAGGTGAAGTTTGCCGCACATCAGCTTGAAGGACCCGCAACATCATGGTGGGAAAATTTCACAGCCACTTTCCCTGTCGACACTGTCACATGGGACCAGTTTCAGCAGGCTTTTCGTACTGCCCATGTTTCAGCAGGAGTTATGGCCATGAAGAAGCTTGAGTTTCGCAACTTGCGCCAAGGAGGACGGACAGTTGGCCAGTATGTGGAGGACTTTAGTAAGTTAGCACGTTATGCCCCAGATGACGTTGCTACGGATGCAGCTAAGCAAGAGAAGTTTCTGGAAGGACTAAATGATGAGTTGAGCATGCAGTTGATGGTAGCAACCTTCAACAACTACCAGGAGTTGGTAGACCATGCTCTTATGATTGAAGGCAAGCAACAGCAAATTGAGAATCGCAAGAGGAAGTATGGACAAGGGAAGTACAATTCAGGAGCTCAACAAAAGCCACGTTTTACCCCTAGACCGGGAGGACATTTTCAGCATACCCATGGAGGAGTTAGCTCGCACAATCACAATGGCACCAAAAATGGTAATGGGAATGGAGGAAGCAATGGCCAGAATCGCAACAACCCATCAACCCCAGCCAAGAAGGACCTGAGCCAAGTCACTTGTTTTAAGTGTCAGAAGACCAGACATTATGCCAATGAATGTCCTGAAGGCCAAAATGGCAATGGAAGTTCTGGGAAGAAGCCGAACCCTTTCAACAGGGGACAGGTGAACCACGTTAACGTGGAGGAGGTTGAAGAGCAGCCGGATGCCGTAATCGGTAAGTTTTTGGTTAAGTCATTTACTGCACTCGTTCTTTTTGATACTGGTGCATCGCATTCATACATATCAAGGGGATTTGTGGATAAGTATAACCTGCCCACTAAGGTTCTTAGAACTCCTATGCTAGTAAGCTCACCAGGAGCGGAGTATATGGCCATTCAAGGATGTTTTCAAGTGCCATTGAGTATAGGTAGGCATGTGTTTCCCTCGGATTTAATCATTTTGGAATCACAAGGATTGGATGTAATTCTGGGTATGGATTGGCTGTCGATGTACGGAGGAAACATAGATTGCGCCAGTAAGACAATTTTGCTTACTACCCCAGAAGGGAGAAGGATCAAGTATGTATGCCGAGATGGGAAAAAAGGGACTCAAGTAAATTGTTTAACAGGAGTTGTGCAGGAGGAAGTACCAGTGGTAAGGGATTTCCCTGAAGTATTTCCATAGGAGTTACCAGGCATGCCACCGGATAGAGATATTGAGTTTTTGATTGAGCTATTGCCAAGCACAGGGCCAATATCGAAGAGACCATACAGGATGCCTGCAAAGGATTTGGTGGAAATTAAGAAGCAGATTAAGGAGATACTGGATAAGGGATATATTCGCCCAAGTTCTTCACCTTGGGGATCGCCAGTACTTCTAGTGGAGAAGAAGGATGGATCGTTAAGGATGGTTGTCGATTACCGAGGATTGAATGAAGTAACCATCAAGAACAAGTACCCACTACCCATGATAAATGATATGTCTGATCGATTACAAGGAGCTAAGGTATTTTCCAAGATCAATCTGCAATCATGATACCACCAGTTGAAGATTCGAGAATAGGATATACCTAAGACAGCTTTTACCACCAGATATGGGATGTACGAGTACACCGTTATGTCATTTGGTCTAACTAATGCACCTGCTTATTTTATGAACATGATGAACAAAGTGTTTATGGAGTTCTTGGATAAGTTCGTCATGGTGTTCATTGATGATATCCTGGTTTACTCGAAGAATGAAGAAGAGCATAAGGAACATTTGCGATTGGTACTTGAAAAGCTTAGAGAACATCAGTTGTATGCCAAGTTCAACAAATGTGAGTTTTGGTTGAAGGAAGTAGGATTCCTCGGACACGTTATATCTGGAGAAGGAATATCAGTTGATCCCACAAAAGTTGATACCATGACCAAGTGGGAAGCACCAACCACTGTTGGAAAGATACGGAGTTTTCTTGGACTCGCAGGATACTACCAGAGATTTATTGAGAATTTCTCAAAGATTGCGAAGCCTATGACTGAACTGTTAAACAAGGAAACCAAGTTCATATGGACTGAGGAGTGTGAGGCTAGTTTCCAGGAGTTGAAGAAACGCTTGGTTACTTCACCAGTGTTGATTTTGCCAGATCAGACCAAGGACTATGAGGTGTATTGCGACACTTCACGTCGAGGACTTGGAGCAGTGCTTATGTAGGAAGGGAGAGTTGTTTCATATGCCTTCAGACAGCTTAAGCCTCATGAGTTGAATTATGCTACGCATGATTTGGAGTTAGCAGCCGTAGTGCATGCATTGAAGACTTGGAGACATTTTCTGATTGGAAACCATTGTGAGGTGTACACGGATCATAAGAGTTTGAAGTACATTTTCACGCAAAAGGAGTTAAACCTCAAACAAAGGAGATGGTTGGAGCTCATCAAGGATTATGATATGAGATTGCATTACCATCCCGGAAAGGCTAATGTAGTAGCTGATGCATTGAGACGTAAGAGCCACGTCAATACATTAATGACGGGAGAAATACCAAGGGAGTTAGCAGAAAATCTTCGTGAACTATGTTTGGAAATAGTTCCGAGAGGCTATGTAGCAGCATTGGAGATTCAATCAACTTTGATAGATAGAATTAGAGAAGCTCAGAAGACTGACAAGGAGATTGCCTCTATTAAGGAGAAACTGAGCAAAGGAAAAGCCAAAGGATTTCGTGAGGATGAGCACGACACCCTATGGTATGAAGACCGTGTTTATGTGCCCAATGACCCGGAGATCAGGAAGCTAATTCTGCAAGAGGCACTCGATTCACCATATTCGATTCACCCAGGAAATACCAAGATGTATTTGGATTTGAAGGATATTTTCTGGTGGACCGGAATGAAGAAGGATATTGCGGAATATGTAGCAGTTTGTGATGTATGTCAGAGAGTAAAGGCAGAGCATCAGAAGCCAGCAGGATTGTTACAACCATTGCCGATACCCGAATGGAAGTGGGATAAGTTAGGCACGGATTTTATCACGGGATTACCCAGGACTCGTTCACGCTATGACTCGATTTGGGTTGTAGTCGATCGATTGACAAAAGTAGCTCATTTCATCCCGGTAAAGACCACTTACACCAGTGCTAAGTTGGCAAAGATATACATGACCAGGATCATATGTTTGCATGGAGTTCCGGGGAGTATCGTATCAGATAGAGGAACCCAGTTTACCTCAAAGTTCTGGAAGCAGTTGCACGAAACTTTGGGTACCAGGCTAGAATTCAGTACAGCTTTTCATCCACAGACAGATGGACAGACCGAGAGAGTCAATCAGATTTTGGAGGATATGCTGAGAGCTTGTGCGCTAGATTATGGATCTAGTTGGGATGACAATTTGCCATATGCAGAGTTCTCTTACAACAACAGTTACCAAACCAGTTTAAAGATGGCCCCTTTCGAAGCCTTGTACGGAAGGAGGTGCGGGACACCGTTGTCATGGGACGAAGTTGGAGACCGCCAGTTGTTTGGACCTGACTTGATTAAAGAGTCTGAACAGAAGGTGAAATTGATTCGCGATAGGCTCAAGGTAGCCCAGTCCAGACAGAAGAGTTATGCAGATTCTAAACGCAAGGAGAGAGTTTACGAAGTTGGAGATAGAGGTTATCTTCGAGTATCACCACTTCGGGGAACAAAGCGTTTTGGAGTTAAAGGAAAATTAGCGCCACGATTTGTAGGACCATATCGAGTTTTGGAGCGTATGGGAGAAGTGGCCTACAAGTTGGAATTGCCAGAAGAATTGTCAGGAGTTCATGATGTGTTCCACGTTTCTCAGTTGAAGAAGAGCCATGCGGAGATGGCTGACATACCTTTGAGAGCCACAGTGCCATTGGAAACAATTAAATTAGATAACGATTTGACCTATGAGGAGAAACCAGTTAAGATTCTCGAGTTTGCCAGTCGAGTCACTCGCAGCAAGGTTATCAAGTTTTGCAAAGTTCAGTGGAGCCACCACACGGAGGACGAAGCCACCTGGGAGCGAGAGGAAGATTTGCTCAAGGACCACCCTCACCTATTTTCTAGCCAACCCGAATCTCGAGGGCGAGATTCGTCTTAAGGGGGGTAGGTTTGTAACATCCCAAATTTTCAATTTGGAATGTTATACATTAGATCATCTATGCATATCATATTTTATTTTGCATTTTGGTTGATCCTAGAAATTTTTACGCAACTCAAGGACCCACGAAGAGAGTTGGGGAATTCATTATTTTCATATTTGAGTTTTCTCAAATTATGAGAATAGGGTCATTTGATTTTATTTATTTTATCATCAATTATTTCTATTACAAAAATAATGAGAGAGGGAATAAAATGACTTTCCTAAAATAAAGAAATATTTAGGATTTAATAATAAAATCAAATAAGATTTTATTTCGGAGCTTTTCGTTATTTTATTTGAATTTAGGAAAAATGTGTGTTTTTCAAAATTTGCATTCAGGCCCCAAATAAATGTTCACCTTGTGTGGCTTGATTTTAGAAGCCCGGGAAAATTTATTTCAGGATTTTTGGAGTCCGTTTAGTATTTCTTTTTATTTTTCTTCTGCGCATAATTATAGAAAAACGAACCGACCTAGGGGCCGTGTCCGACCCGGACTCCCGGCCCGCTAGGCTTTATAAGCCGGGGGGAGCCCAGCCAGCCTCAGCCCACGCCCCCCCAAACCCTAGCCAGCGCCGCCCCGCCGCCGCCAGCACGCGCCGCCGCCGCCGCGCCGCCCGTCGCCGACGCCGCCGCCCGAGGTGCGCCTCGGTATCCGCGCCGTTTTTTTCCCGAAAAACCGTTCGGTTTTTCCGTCGGTTTTTTTAGATTCGGTTTTTTAAATAGATCGGTTTTTCCGATTTATTTAAATAGCAAGCGTTCGTCCGTTCGTTCGTTCTAGCGAACGTTCGTTGTTTTTCTTTTTCTCGGATTAAATCTGTTATTTTTCTGATCGCGATTCCTGATCCGATTTTCGTTTTAGTATAACTTTTCGCTCGTTTATCGGAATCAGGCGATTCATGCGCCTGGAGTTTCGTCTCGAAACCCTCTATCCGTTTAACCAACTTAAACAAGTTTTTTCTACTGTAAAAAATTGCCTTAGATCCAGATTAGTAGAACAAAGTTGTTTTCTTTCGCCGTTTGACTTTCGTTGCTTCGTTCGATTTGATTCTTTTTGCAAAGCGGAGTTCTTAAGTTGAATTTTCTGGTTAGATCTCTTATTTGAGTTTTAACTGTGCATTAGATGAGTACTTATTGTATGCTTGTTTGTTTGTCTGCGATAGAATACCCGGAGTGCGCCGCTTGTTACTTCAAATCTCTAGGTTTCCCGGATCATCAGCAAGGAAAGTAACACTTTGAGCATACCTTTTCTACTACCCAGTTTTATTGCATTAGATCAATCCTCACACATTGCATGATTAGCATCTAATTAAATTGTGGGATGGGAAGTAGTTGAGGTAGTACCTATTACCTGTTTATTATCAAACCTTTGGGAGTTACTTCTACATTTGCCATTATGCTATGCTATGCTAGTGGACGTGGATTGGGTGAGTGATATCCATGACAGATGTGAGTATTGTTAATTAATGGTTTATCTAAGGCGGCAACTTAAACACACATCTGGGTGGATTGAGGTACCTGGTTATTCCAACATTGCCTGTTTCATTTGGACCGCCACCCAGGCTCAAAGGGATCATGAAATTTTTCATACTAGAAACTTCTGTGTGCAGCCACAAGCCATTATGGGCTCTGGCATAGTTGAATAAGTCGTGCGAACTCTTACAGGGTAGACTAGCAGATGTAGGGGAAAGTAGGTGTAACGGTCTATCCATCGTAAGGTGCTAGCGCTTCTGAAAGACTGTGTCTCGGTCATCCGTCTTCTCAAACACCATGTAGTGCGAGAAACCAAACGGAGGCGATCGAGTCTTGTGGGGAAAAGTACGCAAACCTATGCAGAGTGTATAACCTAATCATGATTAGCCGTGTCCCGGTTATGGACATCTTGAGTATCTAGTACCTGGATTATCATGTGAATCTCAACATGTTACTCTAAATTAATTTTGTTGGGTTTTGTTTAATGATGATGTTTAATTGGGATTGAGGATGCTGTCAACCATTCTCAATGTTTAACAACTACCATGATAGTTAAATAAATTTATTCCTTTGCAGTAGGGAAAAATTGGCTTTACGCGAAACTGTAACCATTGAGCTTTCCAACAGCCAAATATGCATATAATATAGTTGTTTCATTCCATTACTCTCTATGTGTTACCTTGCCAGCATATTCCATGTGCTGGCCCATTTCGGGCTGCAACGTTAATGTTGCAGACTTTTCAGACGATGATTAAGGAGTTTTTAGGTCGTGGTTCTATACTCAGTGATGCCATTGGAGTTGATGGACTCACTTATCTTCCGAGCCTTCCGCTATTATCGTTATTAGATGGCCTCAAGCCATATTTATTGTAATAAGTTCTCTCTTGAGACACTCGATGTAATAAGTGTGTGATTGCTACTCTGTTATAAATCCTCTGAGTACTGTGTGGTGTCAGCATTACTGATCCAGGGATGACACCGGAGCACAGAGATCAGACCGTTTGAGGTCTGGTCGCTACAATAAACTATTTTACTAGCCATAGATTCATCAAAATAAGCAAACAACACATGAAAAACAGAATTTGTCAAAAACAGAACAGTCTGTAGTAATATGTAGCTAGCGCAAGGTCTGGAACCCCAAAAATTCAAAAATAAATTGCTGGACGTGGGGAATTTATCTATTAATCATATTCAAAAATAATTAACTAAATAGCACTTTCCAAATAAAAATGGCAGCAGTTCTCGTGAGCTCTAAAGTTTCTTTTTTTTACAGCAAGATATCAAGACTTTCCCCAAGTCTTCCCAACGGTTCTACTTGGCACAAACACTAATTAAACACAAAAAACACAAGAAAAACAGAGGCTAGGTAAATTATTTATTACTAAACAGGAGCAAAAAGCAAGGAATAAAAATAAAATTGGGTTGCCTCCCAACAAGCGCTATCGTTTAAGGCCCCTAGCTAGGCATAAAAAGTAAGGATAGATCTAGGTATTGCCATCTTTGGTAAGCAATCCATAAGTGGCTCTCATAATAGATTCATAAGGTAATTTAATTTTCTTTCTAGGAAAGTGTTCCATGCCTTTCCTTAACGGAAATTGGAATCTAATATTTCCTTCCTTCATATCAATAATTGCACCAATCGTTCTAAGGAAAGATCTACCAAGAATAATAGGACATGAAGGATTGCAATCCATGTCAAGAACGATAAAATCTACGGGCACATAATTCCAATTTTCAACAATAAGAACATTATTAATTCTTCCCATAGGTTTCTAAATAGTGGAATCCGCAAGATGCATGTTTAGAGAGCAATTATCAAAATCACGGAAACCTAACAAATCACACAAAGTCTTTGGAATCGTGGAAACACTAGCACCCAAATCACACAAAGCATAACATTCATGATCTTTAATTTTAATTTTATTAGTTGGTTCCCCCTCATCACAAATTTTTCTAGGGATAGAAACTTCCAACTCAAGTTTTTCTTCATAAGATTTCGTCAAGGCATCAACGATATATTTAGTAAACGCTTTATTTTGACTATAAGCATGAGGAGAATTTAGCACGGATTGCAACAAGGAAATACAATCAATCAAAGAGCAATTTTCATAATTAAATTCCTTAAAATCCAAAATAGTGGGTTTAGCAACATCTAGGGTTTTAATTTCTTCAATCCCACTTTTATCAAATTTAGCATCAAGATCTAAAAACTCCGAATTTTTGGAATGCCTTCTAGGTAAAGGTTGATCATATTCAGTCCCATCATTATCAAGATTCATATTGCAAAACAAAGATTTAAAAGGGGACACATCAATAACGTTTAGATCTCTATCTTTATTTTCATAGGAACTAGAAGAACACGCTCTTATAAAGGCATCTTTCTTAGCACACATCCTAGCGATTCTTTCTTTGCACTCATCAATGGAAATTCTCATGGCTTTGAGAGACTCATTGATATCATGCCAAGGAGGAATAGATCTAAGTTTCAAAGAATCAACATCAAGAGAAATTCTATCAACGTTCCTAGCCAACTCATCAATCTTAAGCAATTTTTCTTCAATCAAAGCATTGAAACTCTTTTGCGAAGTAATAAATTCTTTAATATTAGATTGAAAATCAGAGGGCATCTTATTATAATTTCGATAAGAATTGTTGTAGGAATTACCATAATTATTACAGGGATTACTAGGATACGGCCTAGGATTAAAATTTCCTCTATACACGTTGTTACCAAAATTGTTCCTACCAATAAAATTCACATCCATAGATTCATTACTATTCTCAATCAAAGTAGACAAGGGCATATCATTAGGATCAGAAGAAACACTCTTAATAGCAAATAATTTCATAAGTTCATCCATCTTTCCACTCAAAACATTAATTTCTTCTATCGCATGCACCTTTTTATTAGTAGATCTTTCAGTATGCCATTAAGAATAATTAACCATAATATTATCTAGGAGTTTAGTAGCTTCTCCTAAAGTGATTTCCATAAAAGTGCCTCCCGCGGCTGAACCTAAAAGATTTCTAGAAGCAAAATTCAATCCGGCATAAAATTTTTGTATAATCATCCACAAATTCAAACCTTGAGTAGGGCAATTACGTATCATTAATTTCATCCTCTCCCAAGCTTGTGCAACATGTTCATGATCAAGTTGCTTAAAATTCATAATATTGTTTCTAAGGTAGATGATCTTAGCGGGAGGAAAATACTTATAGATAAAAGCATCTTTGCACTTGTTCCAAGAATCAATACTATTTTTAGGCAAAAATGAAAACCAAGCTTTAGCACGATCTCTAAGTGAAAAAGGAAATAGCTTCAATTTAACAATATCATTATCCACATCTTTCTTCTTTTTCATATCACACAAATCAATGAAGCTATTTAGATGGGTAGCGGCATCTTCACTAGGAAGGCCAGAAAAGGATCTTTCATGACAAGATTCAGCAAAGCGCCATTAATTTCACAAGATTCAACATCGGTAAGAGGAGCAATCGGAGTGCTAATAAAATCATTGTTGTTGGTATTGGTAAAGTCACACAATTTAGTGTTATCTTGAGCCATCGTGACAATCAAGCAATCCAACACACAAGCAAACAACAAACGGGCAAAAAGAGGCAAATGGAGAAAGAGAGGGAGGATAGAGAGAGAGGGCGAATAAAATGGCAAGGGTGAAGTCGGGGAGAGGAAAACAAGAGGCAAATGGCAAATAATGTAATGCGGGAGATAAGGGTATGTGATGGGTACTTGGTATGTTGACTTTTGCGTGGACTCCCCGACAACAGCGCCAAAAATCTTCTTGCTACCTCTTGAGCACTGCGTTGGATTTCCTTGAAGAGGAAAGGATGATGCAGCAAAGTAGCGTAAGTATTTCCCTCAGTTTTTGAGAACCAAGGTATCAATGTAGTAGGAGGCTACACGTGAGTCCCTCGTACCTGCACAAAACAAATAACTCCTCGCAACCAACGCGATAAGGGATTGTCAATACCTTCATGGTCACTTACGAGACTGAGATCTGATAGATATGATAGAATAATTTTTTTGTGATAAAGATGCAAAGTAAAATAAAAGCAAAGTAAAAAAGCAAAGGAAATAACTAAGTATTGGAAGATTAATATGATGAAGATAGACCCGGGGGCCATAGGTTTCACTAGTGGCTACTCTCAAGAGCATAAGTATTTTACGGTGGGTGAACGAATTACTGTTGAGAAATTGATAGAATTGAGCATAGTTATGAGAATATCTAGGTATGATCATGTATATAGGCACCACGTCCGAGACAAGTAGACCTACTCCTGCCTGCATCTACTACTATTACTCCACTCATCGACCGGTATCCAGCATGCATCTAGAGTATTAAGTTCATGAAAACAGAGTAACGCCTTAAGCAAGATGACATGATGTAGAGGGATAAATTCATGCAATATGATAAAACCCCCATCTTGTTATCCTCGATGCCAACAATACAATATGTGCCTTGCTGCCCCTACTGTCACTGGGAAAGGACACCGCAAGATTGAACCCAAAGCTAAGCACTTCTCCCATTGTAAGAAAGATCAATCTAGTAGGCCAAACCAAACTGATAATTCGAAGAGACTTGCAAAGATAACCAATCATACATAAAAGAATTCAGAGAAGATTCAAATATTGTTCATAGATAATCTTGATCATAAACCTACAATTCATCAGTCTCAACAAACACACTGCAGAAAGATTACATCGAATAGATCTCCACAAGAGAGGGGGAGAACATTGTATTGAGATCCAAAAAGAGAGAAGAAGCCATCTAGCTAATAACTATGGACCCGAAGGTGTGAGGTAAACTACTCACACTTCATCGGAGAGGCTATGGTGTTGATGTAGAAGCCCTCCGTGATGGATGCCCCCTCCGGCGGAGCTCCGGAACAGGCCCCAAGATGGGATCTCATGGATACAGAAAGTTGCGGCGGTGGAATTAGGTTTTTGGCTCTGTATCTGATCGTTTGGGAGTACGTAGGTATATATAGGAGGAAGAAGTACGTCGGTGGAGCAACAGGGGGCCCACGAGGGTGGAGGGCACGCCTGGGGGGGGGGGGGTAGGCGCACGCCCTACCTTGTGGCCTCCTTGTTGGTTGCTTGACGTAGGGTCCAAGTCTCCTGGATCATGTTCGGCGAGAAAATCACGTTCCCGAAAGTTTCATTCCGTTTGGACTCCGTTTGATATTCCTTTTCTTCGAAACCCTAAAATAGGCAAAAAAACAACAATTCTGGGCTGGGCCTCCGGTTAATAGGTTAGTACCAAAAATAATATAAAAGTGGATAATAAAGCCCAACAATGTCCAAAACAGTAGATAATATAGCATGGAGCAATCAAAAATTATAGATACGTTGGAGACGTATCAAAGACATACATCAAGTGTTCTCAAATCCTTAAAGACTCAATCCGATAAGATAACTTCCAAGGGAATACTCAATCCATTACAAGAGGGTAGAGGGGGAGAAACATCATAAGATCCACCTATAATAGCAGAGCTCGCGATACATCAAGATCGTACCACCTCAAGAACACGAGAGAGAGAGAGAGAGATCAAACACATAGCTACTGGTACATACCCTCAGCCCCGAGGGAAAACTACCACCTCCTCATCATGGAGAGCACCGGGATGATGAAGATGGCCACCGGAGAGGGATTCCCCCTCCGGCAGGGTGTCGGAACGGGTCTAGATTGGCTTTCGGTGGCTATGGAGGCTTTTGGCGGCAGAACTCCCGATCTATTGTGGTCCTCGAAGTTTTTAGGGTATATGGGTATATATAGGAGGAAAAAGTACGTCGGTGGACCTCCGGGCAGTCCACGAGGCAGGGGGGCGCCCAGGGGGGTGGGCGCGCCCCCCACCCTCATGGGCAGCCCGGGACTCTCCTGGTCCATCTCCGATACTCCGTGGGCTTCTTCTGGTCCAAAAATAAGTTCCGTGAAGTTTCAGGTCAATTGGACTCCGTTTGATTTTCTTTTTCTGCGATACTCTAAAACAAGGAAAAAACAGAAACTGGCACTGGGCTCTGGGTTAATAGGTTAGTCCTAAAAAATAATATAAAAGTGTATAATAAAGCCCATAAACATCCAAAACAGATAATATAATAGCATGGAACAATCATAAATTATAGATACGTTGGAGACGTATCAATGTGCTCGTGCTGAAACCCCAACTAGCTTAGTTGAGGGCAAATCTTTAGATGAGCATGCTTGTTATGTGAGACACCATATATCTGAAAAAGGGAAACGTTTACTGGATCAAATTCATCGTTTGCAATGCTATGCTTGGAATTTATGCAAAATATATGATTATACTTGTTGTTCTGAAGACCCTAAGAAACACCTTCCCTACCAATGTTTGTTTAGTGATAATGGAATCGTATCTTCTTATGCTAAGGGTGTTTATAATTACTATGATGTTCAACAAATTGAAGAATTTGTTGCTTTTAAGGGTGCTTATGAAATTGCTTATTTGATTGAAAAGTATGATGCTACTCTTTACAAGTATGAAAATATTGCCATACTTTAATATTGTTATGATAATTATGCTTCTAATGCCTATGTTAAATCATATATTGAGGACTCCTCCGCTATCCAAGAAGAGACTAATATTTTGCAGGAGTCTATGGAAGAAGAAATTAATGAAACTGTGAGCTCATTGGATGAAAAAGATGATGAGGAGAGCGAAGAACAAAAGGAGGAAGAGAGGATTAGCTACCCATTCCCACCTTCTAATGAGAGTAACTCTTCAACTGATACATTGTTTAATTTCCCTTCGTGCTTACTGAAGGATGATTGTTACGATCCCGTTGATTCTCTTGAAATATCCCTTTTTGATGATGCTTGCTATGCTTGTGGCCAAGATGCCAATTAAATTATGCTCATGGAGATGAACTTGCTATAGTTCCTTATGTTAAACATGAAATTGTTGCTATTGCACCCACGCATGATAGTCCTATTATCTTTTTGAATTCTCCTGACTACACTATATCGGAGAAGTTTACCCTTATTAAGGATTATATTGATGGGTTGCATTTTACTATTATACATGATGTTTTTGATGAATATAATATGCATGTGCTTGCTGCTCCTAATTGCAATTATTATGAGAGAGGAACTATATCTCCACCTCTCTATGTTTCTAATACGATAAAATTGCAAGAAACAGTTCATACTATGCATTGGCCATTACTATGGGTGCATGAATTGTTATTTTATGACATGCCGATGCATAGGAAGAGAGTTAGACTTCAACATTACATGATATATGTTACTTTGTGCTCACTACTAAATTACAAATCATTATTAATTAAAATTGGCTTTGATATACCTTGGGGTCCGGGTGGATCCATTACTTGAGCACTATATGCCTAGCTTAATGGCTTTAAAGAAAGCGCTGCCAGGGAGACAACCCAGAAGTTGTAGAGAGTCATTTATTTCTGTTGTGTGCTTTTATATATAGTTTAAAAACAAAAAAAAATAAAGAGGGGAACCCAAAACATTTCAAAAAGAAAAGTGAAAGTGAGATAGACGAGCATTGTGAAAGTGGGGGACGTCCTTGAACTCTGTCCATGCCCATGGAAACTTTGTGAATCTTAGTTACAGAAACTTTTCAACAAAAATAATTATCCCCTTGTACAATTCCATTGTATTATAAAAATAATGTTCCAAGGTTTGCCTTTAGGATGATTACATTTACTTGATGGTTTGTACGGTGCATGACAAAAACTTTGGCTGTAGCGCGCGATTTTACATTTTTTGTTGGAACTTCAAATGGTTCTGATTCTTTCTGCACTGTCTTTCTATAAATTTTTTTTAATTTTCCTAATTTTTCAGAATTTTTCAAGTATCATAAGTATGGTTAATGTTCATATTATTACAGACTGTTCTGTTTTAGACAGATTCTGTTTTTGATGCATAGTTTGCTTGTTTCGATGAAACTATCGATTTATATCAGTGGATTAAGCCATGGAAAAGTTATATTACAGTAGATACAATGAAAAAACAAAATATTAATTGGTTTGCAACAGTACTTAAAGTAGTGATTTGCTTTATTATACTAACAATTCTTACCGAGTTTTCTGTTGAGTTTTGTGTGGATGAAGTGTTCGAAGATCGAGGAGGTCTCGATGTGAGGAGAAGAAGGAGAGGCAAGAGCTCAACCTTGGGGATTCCCAAGGCACCCCAAGTAAATATTCAAGGAGACTCAAGGGTCTAAGCTTGGGGATGCCCTGGAAGTCATCCCATCTTTCTTCAACAAGTATCGGTATGTTTTCAGATTCGTTTCGTTCATGCGATATGTGCAATCTTGAAGCGTATTTTGCATTTAGTTTTCATTTTTCTTGTATGTACCATGCTGGTATGAGATAGTACTTGGTTGATTTATAGAATGCTCTCTGCACTTCACTTAAATTTTTTGAGTATGGCTTTATAGAATGCTTCATGTGCTTCGCCTATATCATATGAAGTTTGGATTGCCTGTTTCTCTTCACATAGAAAACCGCCATTTGTAGAATGCTCTTTTTCTTCACTTATATTTGTTAGAGCATGGGAATATCTTTTGTAGAAATAATTAAACTCTCTAGCTTCACTTATATCTATTTAGAGAGATGACAGGAACTGGTCATTCACATGGTTAGTCATAAAATCCTACATAAAACTTGTAGATCGCTGAATATGATATGTTTGATTCCTTGCAATAGTTTTGCGATATAAAGATGGTGATATTAGAGTCATGCTAGTGGGTAGTTGTGGATTAGTATAAATACTTGTGTTGAGGTTTGTGATTCCCGTAGCATGCACGTATGGTGAACCGTTATGTGATGAAGTCGGAGCATGATTTATTTATTGATTGTCTTCCTTATGAGTGGCGGTCGGGGACGAGCGATGGTCTTTTCCTACCACTCTATCCCCCTAGGAGCATGCGCGTAGTACTTTGTTTCGATAGCTAATAGGATTTTGCAATAAGTATGTGATTTCTTTATGACTAATGTTGAGTCCATGGATTATACGCACTCTCACCCTTTCACCATTGCTAGCCTCTCTAGTACCGCGCAACTTTCGCCGGTACCATAAACCCACCATATACCTTCCTCAAAACAGCCACCATACCTACCTATCATGGCATTTCCATAGCCATTCCGAGATATATTACCATGCAACTTACATCATCATCATATACATGACTTGAGCATCATTGTCATATTGCTTTGCATGATCCTAAGATAGCTAGCATGATGTTTCTATGGCTTGTCCATTTTTTGATGGCATTGCTACGCTAGATCATTGCACATCCCGGTACACCGCCGGAGGCATTCATATAGAGTCATATCTTTGTTCTATATATCGAGTTGTAATATTGAGTTGTAAGTAAATAAAAGTGTGATGATCATCATTATTAGAGCATTACCCCAGTGAGGAAAGGATGATGGAGACCATGATTCCCCCACAAGTCGGGATGAGACTTTGGACGAAAAAAAGAGAAAGGCCATAAAAAAAGAAGGCCCAAAAAAATGAGAGAAAAAGAGAGAAGGGACAATGCTACTCTCCTTTTCCACACTTGTGCTTCAAAGTAGCACCATGTTCTTCATATAGAGAGTCTCTTATGATATCACTTTCATATACTAGTGGGAATATTTCATTATAGAACTTGGCTTGTATATTCCGATTATGGGCTTCCTCAAACGCCCGAGGTCTTCATGAGCAAGCAAGTTGGATGCACACCCACTTAGTTTTTAGTCTGATCTTTCATACACTTATAGCTCTTGGTGCATCCGTTGCATGGCAATCCCTACTAACTCACATTGATATCTATTGATGGGCATCTCCATAGCCCGTTGATACGCCTAGTTGATGTGAGACTATCTTCTCCTTTTTGTCTTCTCCACAACCACCATTCTATTCCACCTATAGTGCTATATCCATGGCTCACGCTCATGTATTGCGTGAAAGTTGAAAAGGTTTGAGAACATAAAAATATGAAACAATTGCTTGGCTTGTCATCGGGGTTGTGCATGATTTGAATACTTTGTGTGGTGAAGATGGAGCATAGCCAGACCATATGATTTTGTAGGGATAAACTTCTTTGGCCATGTTATTTTGAAAAGACATGATTGCTTTATTAGTAGGCTTGAAGTATTATTGTTTTATGTCATATGATAGACTATTGCTTTGAATCACTTGTATCTTAATATCCTTGCCACGATTAGATATGTGATCAAGATTATGCTAGGTAGCATTCCACATCAAGAATTATCTTTTTTTATCATTTACCTACTCGAGGACGAGCAGGAATTAAGCTTGGGGATGCTGATACGCCTCCGTCATATCTATAATTTTTGATTTTTTCATGCCAATATTCTACAACTTTCATAAACTTTTGGCAAAATTTTATACTATTTTTGGGGACTAACATATTGATCCAGTGCCCAGTGCTAGTTCCTGTTTGTTGCATGTTTTTGTTTGGCAGAATACCCATATCAAACGGAATCCAAATGGGATAAAAACGGACGGAGATTATTTCTGGAATATTTAGAGAATATGGGAAGAAAAATCCATGCGAGACAGTGCACGAGGGAGGCACGAGGCAGGGGGGCGCGCCCCACCCCCCTGGGCGCGCCCCTGACCCTCGTGGGCCTCCCGTAAGGCGGTTAATGCCCTTCTTCGGCCACAAGAAAGCTTATTTTTAGGAAAAAATCACGGTGAAGATTTCAGTCCAATCAGAGTTACGGTTGACCATATATATACGAAATGGTGAAAGGGCAACCATAGAGAACACAGAAACAGAGAGAGACAGAGAGACATATCCAATCTCGGAGGGGCTCTCGCCCCTCCAATGCCATGGAGACCAAGGACCAAAGGGGAAACCCTTCTCCCATCTAGGGAGGAGGTCAAGCAAGAAGAAGAAGAAGAAGAAGAAGAAGGAGGGGGCTCTCTCCCCTTCGCTTCCGGTGGCTCCGGAGTGCCACCGGGGGCCATCATCATCACCGCAATCTTCACCAACAACTTCACCGCCATCATCACCAACTCTTCCCCCCTCTATGCAGCGGTGTAACCTCTCTTTTACCCGCTGTAATCTGTACTTAAACATGGTGCTCAACACTATATATTATTTCCCAATGATGTATGGCTATCCTATGATGTTTGAGTAGATCTATTTTCTCCTATGGGTTATTTGATGATCAAGATTGGTTTGAGTTGCATGTTTTATTATTGATGCTGTCCTATGGTGATCTCCGTGTCGCGCAAGCGTGAGGGATCCCTGCTGTAGGGTTTGCAATATGTTCATGATTTGCTTATGGTCGGTGGCGTGAGTGATAGAAGCATATACCTGAGTAAGTAGGTTGTTTGCATATAGGATAAAGAGGACTTGATGCTTTAATGCTATGGTTGGGTTTTACCTTAATGAACGTTAGTAGTTGCGGATGCTTGATAATAGTTCCAATCATAAGTGCATATGATCCAAGTAGAGAAAGTATGTTAGCTTATGCCTCTCCCTCAAATAAAATTGCAATAATGATTACCGGTCCAGTTATCGATTGCCTTGGGACAAATAACTTTCTCATAACAAAATGCTCTCTACTAAAACTAACTTAGTTTTGTCTTCATCTAAACGGCCCCTACTTTTTATTTACGCGCTCTTTATTATCTTGCAAATCTATCCAAAAGCACCTACAAAGTACTTCTAGTTTCATACTTGTTCTATGTAAAGCAAACGTCAAGCGTGCGTAGAGTTGTATCGGTGGTCGATAGAACTTGAGGGAATATTTGTTCTACCTTTAGCTCCTCGTTGGGTTCGACACTCTTACTTATTGAAAACTGTTGCGATCCTCTATACTTGTGGGTTCTCACCCTCCCGTGGCAGTGGGGTCCTATTGGAAACTAAGGGATCCCCTATACATGAACTCCTCAAACTACGGTCATCACCAGTAAGTATCCCGATTATTGTCACTTCGGGGTTAACGGATCATAACACATAATAGATGACTATAGACTTGCAAGATAGGATCAAGAACTCACATATATTATGAAAACATAATAGGTTCAGATCTGAAATCATGGCACTTGGGCCCTAGTGACAAGCATTAAGCATAGCAAAGCCATAGCAACATCAATCTCAGAACATAACGAATACTAGGGATCAAACCCTAACAAAACTAACTCGATTACATGATAAATCTCATCCAACCCATCACTGTCCAGCAAGCCTACGATGGAATTACTCACACTTGGCGGTGAGCATCATGAAATTGGTGATGGAGGAAGGTTGATGATGACGATGGCGACATATTCCCCTCTTCGGAGCCCCGAACGGACTCCAGATCAGCCCTCCCGAGAGAAATTAGGGCTTGGCGGCGGCTTCGTATCGTAAAACGCGATGAATCCTTCTCTCTGATTTTTTTCTCCTCGAACATGAATATATAGAGTTGGAGTTGAGGTCGGTGGAGCACCAGGGGGCCCACAAGGCTGGGGGGCGCGCCCAGGGGGGTAGGCGCGCCCCCACCCTCGTGGATAGGGTGTGGGCCCCCTGGCCTTGATTCTTTCGCCAGTATTTTTTATATATTCCAAAAATATTCTTCGTTGATTTCCAGGTCATTCCGCGTGAACTTTTATTTTTGCACAAAAATAACACCATGGCAATTCTGTTGAAAACAGCATCAGTCCAGGTTAGTTCCATTCAAATCATGCAAGTTAGAGTCCAAAACAAGGGCAAAAGTGTTTGGAAAAGTATATACGTTGGAGACATATCACATCGCAACCTCGTTCGCGTGTGCGGCTGCATGCTTCTCAGCTCCATGATACGTGTTCGTCGTATCTACTTTTCCAAACACTTTTGCCCTTGTTTTGGACTCTAACTTGCATGATTTGAATGGAACTAACCTGGACTGGCGCTATTTTCAGCAGAATTGCCATGGTGTTATTTTCGTGCAGAAATAAAAGTTCTCGGAATGACCTGAAAATCAATGAAGAATTATTTTGGAATATATAAAAAATACTGGAAGAAGAATCCATGTCAGGGGGGCCTCCACCTGTCCACGAGGGTGGGGGGCGCACCCCCTGCCTCATGGGCCCCCTAACGCTCCACCGACCTCAACTCCAACTCCGTATATTCACTTTCGGGGAGAAAAAATCAGAGAGAAGGATTCGTCGAGTTTTATGATATGGAGCCACCGCCAAGCCCTAAACTCTCTCGGGAGGGATGATCTGGAGTCCGTTCGGGGCTCCGGAGTGGGAAATCTGTCGCCATCGTCATCATCAACCTTCGTCCATCACCAATTTCATGATGCTCACCGCCGTGCGTGAGTAATTCCATCGTAAGCTTGCTGGACGGTGATGGGTTGGATGAGATTTATCATGTAATCGAGTTAGTTTTGTTAGGGTCTGATCCCTAGTATCCACTATGTTCTGAGATTGATGTTGCTATGACTTTGCTATGCTTAATGCTTGTCACTAGGGCCCGAGTGCCATGATTTCAGTTCTAAACCTATTATGTTTTCGTCAATATATGAGAGTTCTTGATCCTATCTTGCAAGTCTATAGTCACTTATTATGTGTTATGATCCGTTAACCCCGAAGTGACAATAATCGGGACCACTACCGGTGATGACCGTAGTTTGAGGAGTTCATGTATTCACTATGTGTTAATGCTTTGGTCCGGTACTCTATTAAAAGGAGGCCTTAATATCCCTTAGTTTCCAATAGGACCCCTCTGCCACGGGAGGGTAGGACAAAAGATGGCATGCAAGTTCTTTTCCATAAGCACGTATGACTATATTCGAAATATGTGCCTACATTATATTGATGAACTGGAGCTAGTTCTGTGTCACCCTAGGTTATGACTGTTACATGATCGATCACATCCGACATAATTCTCCATCATCGATCCATTGCCTATGAGCTTTTCATATATTGTTCTTCGCTTATTTACTTTTCCGTTGTTATTCTCACCAACACTATAAAACACCAAAAATATTACTTTTGCTACCATTACCACTACTATCATATTACTTTGCTACTAAATACTTTGCTGCAGATATTAAGTTATCCAGGTGTGGTTGAATTGACAACTCATCTGCTAATACTTGAGAATATTCTTTGGCTCCCCTTGTGTCGAATCTATAAATTTGGGTTGAATACTCTACCCTCGAAAACTGTTGTGATCCCCTATACTTGTGGGTTATCAAGACTATTTTCTGGCACCGTTGCCGGGGAGCATAGCTCTATTCTTTGAGTCACTTGGGATTTATATCTGCTTATCATTATGAAGAACTTGAAAGATCAAAGAACCAAGATTTTTCCCTCAACTACGAGGGGAGATAAGGCACTACCATCTAGCTCTGCACTTGATTCACCTTCTATTTTGAGTAAGCTTGCGACACCTAAACCTGCTTCTACTATTAATTCTGATATGTCGCATGTTATTGATAACGCCACTTCTCCTATGCATGATACTTATGATGAAACTACTTATATGCTTGATAATAATGTGCCACTTGGTGAATTTATTGATGAACAACTTGCTTGGGCTAGAGAGAATGAAATTATTGAAACTGATAATATTGATGAAACTGATGATGAAGATTCTCCCCCTAGATATGAATTACCTATTGTGCCTGAGGGCTATGTTATAGATGAAGAAACTGCTAGAGACTTTCTTACTTGCAATGATAGGAGTGATCTTAAGAAACTATTAGCTAAGCTGAAACAAAAATCTCTGAATGCTAGAATGAAATATGATCCTGCTTATGCTACTTCACCTATCTTTGTTACTGATAAGGATTATGATTTCTCTGTTGATCCTGAGTTAATTACCTTGGTTGAAGTTGATCGTTTCTATGGCTATGAATCTGAAACTGTTGTGGCACATCTTACTAAATTAAATGATATAGCTACCCTGTTCACTAATGATGAGAAAACTCGCTACTATTATATCCTTAAGTTATTTCCGTTCTCATTAAAGGGTGATGCTAAAACATGGTTTAATTCTCTTGATCCTGGTTGTGTGCGTAGTCCCCAGGATATGATTTATTACTTCTCTGCTAAATATTTCCCCGCTCATAAGAAACAAGCTTCTTTAAGGAAAATATATAATTTGTGCAAATTGAAGAAGAGAGTCTCCCACAAGCTTGGGGGAGGCTTCTCCAATTACTTAATGCTTTGCCTGATCATCCTCCCAAGAAAAATGAAATACTTGATATATTTTATAATGGACTAACTGATGCTTCCAGAGATTACCTAGATAGCTGTCCTGGTTGTGTTTTCAAGGAAAGAACTGTTGATCAAGCTGAAATTCTATTGAATAATATGCTAACTAATGAAAATAATTGTACACTTCCTGAACTAACTCCTAAGCCAACTCCGAAGAAAAGGGGTATTCTATTTCTCAGTCCTGAAGATATGCAAGAGGCAAAGAAATTTATGAAAGAAAAGGGTATTAAAGCTGAAGATGTTAAGAATTTACCTCCTATTGAAGAAATACATGGTATTAATTTGCTGCATGTTGAAGAAATACATGGTCTTGATAACCAGACACATGTAGTAAAGGTAAATTCTATCTATAGATATGATAAAGCTGAAATCCCTCCTACTAAGTTTGCTAGCCAATGCTTAGATGAGTTTGATAACTTTATGGTTAAGCAAGAAGATTTTATTGCTTATGTTGGTAGACAATTGAAACATAATGATAGAACACTTGAGTGATTATATGGATAATGTTAACGGTGAACTTAAACTTATTAGTAAACATGCTTCTATGGTTAACACTCAGGTAGAACAAGTACTTAAAGCTCAGAATGATTTGCTCAATGAATTGAATAGTAAAAACAATGACTTTAATGTTAGAGTTGCAACTAGAGGAGGTAAAGCCACTCAGGAACCGTTGTATCCTGAGGGCTATCCTAAGAGAATTGAGCAAGATTCTCAGAGAACTAATGTAGATGCACCTAGTCCTTCTAAAAGGAAGAGAAAGAAAAATGATAGGACTTTGCATGCTTCTAGTGAACCTGTTATTGACACACCTGAGAATCCCAATGATATTTCTATTTCTGATGCTGAAACACAATCTGGTAATGAACATGAACCTAGTAATAATGTTAATAATGATGTTCATGCTGATGCTCAACCTAGTAATGATAATGACGTAGAGATTGAACCTGATGTTGATCTTGATAACTCACAATCAAAGAATCAACGTTATGATAAGAGAGACTTTGTTTCTAGGAAGCACGGTAAAGAAAGAGAACCATAGGTTCAGAAACCCATGCCCTTTCCTCCTAAACCATCCAAGAAAAAGGATGATGAGGATTTTGAGTCCTTTGCTAAAATGATTAGACCTATCTTTTTGCGTATGTGTTTGACTGATATGCTTAAAATGAATCCTTATGCTAAGTATATGAAAGATATTGTTACAAATAAGCAAAGATACCGGAGGCTGAAATTTCCACCATGCTTGCTAATTATACTTTTAAGGGTGGAATACCAAAGAAACTTGGAGATCCAGGGGTACCAACTATACCATGCTCCATCAAAATGAACTATGTTAAAACTGCTTTATGTGATCTTGGAGCCGGTGTTAGTGTTATGCCTCTCTCTTTATATCGTAGACTTGATTTGAATAAGTTTACACCTACTAAAATATCTTTTATAAATGGCTGACAAATCAACTTATATACCTGTCAGTATTTGTGAGGATGTGCCTGTTGTGGTTGCAAACGTTACTATCTTAACGGACTTTGTTATTCTTGATATTCCCGAGGACGATAGTATGTCTATTATTCTTGGAAGACCCTTTTTGAATACTGCAGGGGCTGTTATTTATTGCACCAAAGGCAATGTCACTTTTCATGTTAATGGTAATGAGCATACGGTACACTTTCTGAGGAAACAACCTCAAGTTCATAGTATAAACACTATTGGAAAAATTCCATCGATTATTTTTCGTGGTTTTGAATTTCCTCTACCTACTGTCAAGAAGAAATATGATATTCTTATTATTGGGGACGTGCATATCCCCGTTGAGGTAACCTAGTGTTATTCGAAAATTCTCCGGTTCCATGTTATTCGGAATGAGTTTGTTAACAAGACTTGATCAACCTTGTTAGCGGATTCCTTTTGATGAGCATGAGATGGATGAAGTTAGAAGGCACAACCTTCTGTACCCTCTTTTTACTTTCTGTTATTTATATTAAATAAAGCAAAAATAGTATTTTATGTCTGTTTTCTGAATTATCCATGCAATAAAAAAATACCCCGAAAATAAAAGTTCTCCAAATGCCCTGAAATTTAAATATGATTTTTTCTGGAATATTTGAGAATATCTGGCACTGAGAACATAGTAGGGGGAGCAAGCACCTGGCCATGAGGGTCCAGGGCGCGCCCCCTGCCTCGTGGGCCCACGGTGGCCCCCCTCCACTTATTCTAGCCACCAAACACTCCTTCCTCCCAAAAAATCACCAACTAGCTCAAGCACGAGTTTTAGCTCATCTTGCTGCCATTTTCGATCTCCTAGCTCAAAGATCCATCCACAAAACTGCTTTGGGAGATTGTTCCTTGGTATGTGACTCCTCCAATGGTCCAATTAGTTTTTGTTCTAGTGATTTATTCATTGCAAACTTTTGCTGCTTAGGTGACCCTATTCTTGAGCTTGCATGTCAAATTTATATGGTCAAAAGTAGTTTTAATGCATGATATATCCTCTAGGCACTTGTGGGAGTAGTTGCTATCAATTTTGTTGAGCTTGGTTCACTTTTATTTTGAAGTTACTAGAAATTTCAGAAATTTTTTAGAGGAAGAAATATGTTTAGGAAAATGTACCAAGGTGGTCCTTCAAGGAAGCAAGGACCCAGGCTCGCAATACGCGATGCGGACGAGGAACCACCGAGGGAAGCTCAAATGCGGGCTTGTGAATGGCCGTCAGAGGACTTTATGGTTCGAGCAGGAATCAAGGAGGAATTTGACACATATGTGCGTAATGCTGATCTTGAGAGCTTTGAGGCAGATATGTGTCGTCAGTACCACTATCTCACTGATTCCTTTGTGAGAAGGTTTAAATTTACATCATCATGCAATTCTCAAACTGTCCTGTTTGATCTTTATGAAAAAAATTATACTATGGACTTAGAGGATTTTAATACTGCTTGCAAACTTCCACAATGGGGTAGCACTAGTGAACCTCGCAAATCTGAATTTAGAGATTTTCTTGCTAGTATAACTGTGGGGGAGTCTAGAGATATAACACAAGCTACCATAGGGAGCATTCATTTTCCTGCTATACATTATTTTGCTCTTTTCATAGGTAGGTGCATCAATGGTAAGGATGAAGCATGCCACATGTGTGTCCCTGATCTCAGTGTTCTCAGGAGTGTTGTATTAGGAGATAAACATTATAATTTGGGAGCCATTGTTGCGCGTAGGTTGCATAATAATATAATTAATGGGGATTTTTTCGGTGGAATTTATGCAACCTGTCTAGCTAATTTTCTTGATATACCCATACATGGGTATGATATTGAGTTGCCTCCTTCTTATTTAGATTATGATGCTATGGTTCGTCATCAGTTTGTTGAGAGGAACAATCAGTTCCTCCAGTACCGACTAATCTTTAACAGACGACGCACCTATCACGTCGCTCTCCCTGCTCCTACTTTCTTTGACTTTCGGGCAAAGGGGAGATATGTTATAACTAGGGAGGAGGCGATCGAGTACGAGAGGAGGGCAGAGACAGCTCGCCTCCAAGCTGCAGCTCATCAGGAAATTGCCGCTGCATCTCAGTATGACCCCAACTACAACTTTGGATATCCGCCAGGCCAGCCGTGGCCATAGACGAACTTAGGCCAAAAGCTTAAGCTTGGGGAGTACGTATTTCTCACCGACATTACATTCCTGCTCACACACTCATGCTAGTTGTCGGTGCTCACACTTTTTCATTGTATCATCCATGCTACTTTATTTCCTTTTTATGCTTTCTTCTTGTGTGTTTGATAAACCTTAATAAAAACAAAAAAATAGTTGTAGTTTTCAGCCAGTTTACTCTCCATGCTGGTAGTAGTAATTAAAAATAAAACCCAAACAGATTTCTTGTTCTTCTTTTGCCTGTTGGGAGCTTTCCCGTGTAAATAGTTTTATTTCTTTCTTGTTCTTTGGGGGTCGAGAGGAGAAGACCATGATTAAAATGTTAAAGTGGCTCTCATATGCATTATTGTTGATCTAACAAAGAGCCCATATTACCTTGTATTCTCTCTTGAATTGAATGCTTGCAGATTCCAGCTTAGTCCAATGCACGTGCACTATTATTATTATCCACACTATTCGATCGTGCAAGTGAAAGGCAATAATGATGATTATATGATGAACTTATTGAGATGAGAAAAGCTGGTATGAACTCGACCTCTCTTGTTTTTGTAAATATGATTAGTTCATTGTTCCTGATTCACCCTATTATGAATAAACATGTTTGCAATGACAATTAGAGACTATAGTTGCTTATGACATGCTTAATTAGCTAGGAGCTTATAATGGTTTACCTTGCATGCCAACATGCTATTAAAATGGTTGTGATGTGGTATGATAGAGTGGTATCCTCTTTTGAACGATTCGAGTGGCTTGACTTGGCACATGTTCACGCATGTAGTTGAAACAAAATCAACATAGCATGTATGATATTTATGTTCATGGTGCATTATATCCTACTCATGCTTGCATTCGGTGTTGATTAATTTAATGCATGTTCATGACTGTTGTCGCTCTCTAGCTGGTCGCTTCCCAGTATTTTTCTAGCCTTCACTTGTACTAAGCGGGAATACTACTTGTGCAGCCAATTCCATAAACCCCAAAGTTATTCCATATGAGTCCACCATACCTGTCTATACACGGTATCTACCTGTCGTTCCAAGTAAATTTGTATGTGCCAAACTCTAAACCTTCAAATAATCATTCTGTTTTGTATGCTCGAATAGCTCATGTATCAACTAGGGATGTCTGTATCTTCCATGCTAGGAGGGTTATTCTGAAGAGCAGCGGACTCCGCTCCTCACTCACGAGAACATGGCTGGTCACCGGGATGCCCGGTCCCATGCTTTAAGCAAATCAAATCAAATCAAAATAATTGGAAACAAAACTCCCCCGGGACTCTTGTTAGTTGGAGGCACTCGTTGTTTCGAGCAAGCCATGGATTGATGGTTATTGGCAGAGGGGGAGTATAAACTTTACCATTCTGTTTGGGAACCGCCTAGAATGTGTGTAGCATGGAAGATATCGAGATCCCTCGGTTGTTATGTTGACAATGAAAGTATACCGCTCAAAATATTATTCATATCTATTTCAAAACCGAGATCTGGCACCTGTACAAATCCCTGCTTCCCTCTGTGAAGGGCCTATCTATTTACTTTTATGTTGAGTCATCATCCTCTTATTAAAAAGCACCAGTTAGAGAGCACCGCTGTCATTTGCATCCATTACTATTAGTTTACATTGAGTATGACTTGACTGGATCTCTTTTACCATGAATTACAATGCCTAGTCAGTCCTTCATCTTTAAAGGTGCTCTGCATTTATGTTTTGCGGTCTCAGAAAGGGCTAGCGAGATACCATCTTGTTATATCATATCATGATTCTTTTGAGAAAGTGTTGTCATCCAAGATTTATTATTATTGCTCGCCAGTTTATTATGCCATTGATATGAGTAAACTTGCGACCTAAGTGTTATTGTGAATATGGCTATTTCATAATCTTTGCTGAAAACTTGAATGCTAGCTTTACATATTTGCAACAACAAGAGCAAACAGAGTTTGTAAATTTTTTTCTTTATCACTTTCAGTTTATCAACTGAATTGCTTGAGGACAAGCAAAGGTTTAAGCTTGGGGGATTTGATACGTCTCCGTCGTATATACTTTTCCAAACACTTTTGCCCTTGTTTTGGACTCTAACTTGCATGATTTGAATGGAACTAACCCGGACTGCCGCTGTTTTCAGCAGAATTGCCATGGTGTTATTTTCGTGCAGAAATAGTAGTTCTCGGAATGACATGAAAATCAACGGAGAATTATTTTAGCATATATAAAAAATACTGGAAGAAGAATCCACGTCAGGGGGGCCTCCACTTGTCCACGAGGGTGGGGGGCACGCCTGCCCCCCTGGGCGCACACCCCTGCCTCGTGGGCCCCGAGACGCTCCACCGACCTCAACTCCAACTCCAAATATTCACTTTTGGGGAGAAAAAAAAAGAGAGAAGTATTCATCGTGTTTTACTATATGGAGCCACCGCCAAGCCCTAAACTCTCTCAGGAGGGATGATCTGGAGTACGTTCGGGGCTCCGGAGGAATCCGTCGCCATCGTCATCATCAACCTTCCTCCATCACCAATTTCATGATGCTCACCGCCGTGCATGAGTAATTCCATCATAGGCTTGCTGGACTGTGATGGGTTGGATGAGATTTATCATGTAATCAAGTTAGTTTTGTTAGGGTTTGATCCCTAGTATCCACTATGTTGTTAGATTGATGTTGCTATGACTTTGCTATGCTTAATGCTTGTCACTAGGGCCCGAGTGCCATGATTTCAGATCTGAACCTATTATGTTTTCATCAATATATGAGAGTTCTTGATCCCATCTTGCATGTCTATAGTCACCTATTATGTGTTATGATCCGTTAACCCCGAAGTGACAATAATCGGGACCACTACCGGTGATGATCGTAGTTTGAGGAGTTTATGTATTCACTATGTGTTAATTCTTTGGTCCGGTACTCTATTAAAAGGAGGCCTTAATATCCCTTAGTTTCCAATAGGACCCCGCTGCCACGGGATGGTAGGACAAAAGATGTCATGCAAGTTCTTTTCCATAAGCACGTATGACTATATTCGGAATACATGCCTACATTACATTAATGAACTGGAGCTAGTTCTATGTCACCCTAGGTTATGGCTGTTACATGATCGATCGCATCCGACATAATTATCCATCATTGATCCATTGCCTATGAGCTTTTCATATATTGTTCTTCGCTTATTTACTTTTCTGTTGCTATTGTCACCAACACTATAAAACACCGAAAAATATTACTTTTGCTACCGTTACCACTCCTATCATATTACTTTGCTACTAAATACTTTGCTGCAGATATTAAGTTATCCAGGTGTGGTTGAATTGACAACTCAGCTGCTAATACTTGAGAATATTCTTTGGCTCCCCTTGGGTTGAATCTATAAATTTGGATTGAATACTCTACCCTCGAAAACTATTGCGATCCCCTATACTTGTGGGTTATCACTCCATGTTATACTGCATGTAAAATGGCTGTGAGTGGTGCTTAATTGGAGGACGGGGGCAGTGATTTCGGTGGAAGGTGTCGCTCCGTCAGTCGGGGCATGTGGGATGGGAAAGGAGAAGGATGGTGTGGGTGGGGTGTGGATTACCTGACCATATCGACGAGGCCATGCAGCAAGAAGAAGGGTCGGCGGCGAGGAGGCGGCGCTGCAAGAAGAAGGGTCGCCGGTGAGGAGGCGGCGCTGCAAGAAGAAGGGTAGCCGGCGAGGAGGCGGAGCTGCAAGAAGAAGGGTCGTCGGCGAGGAGGCCGAGCTGCCGGTAAGCAGCAGTGAAGGTTTGAACTTGGAAAGCAAGGAGGAACAGTGGAAATATGGCATTTGGTAGGAGGGAGGGGGCGGGGAGATAGATATTTCCGCGGTGGCAAAAAAATTTCGCTCGGTGCCGCGAGAAACTGGCGCGCAAGTGTGGTTCATGCGGGGACGGTGGACTATAGACGAAAAAGGTTCCTGCGTAAGCCAGATAAGATGGTGTGCCAAGATAATTTATATCGCATCCCACACGATTTTTTCTAGTAATTTGTTTGTGGTATACCTATTTTTTCATTATGTTTTTAAAGACAAAATGGTGTTACGGAGGGAAAGGATGGTGTTTGAATTGCTAGAACATTTACGTACAGTGAACATGCAACTAGTACATGAGTGTCGTGTTTAAATTTGGAATTATTCCAGGTTCGTTTGGCATTTTTATGCATTAATTGAGTTTCTCGGCATTTAATGTGCATAATTCAAATTTGAACACCATTGCACTAAATTTGAACAAGCACATGCTCCACTGCACTAAAGTTTGCTGAAAAATCACATGTGTGTCTTTGGGTGAATTTATAGGTCCCATGCAAGAAATGGGAATAAAATTCAAACATCTGGGTCTCTTGGCTCAGCCGGAATGATTGAGAAACTTGATTTTTTTAATTGCTGTAAATCCAAAACACGGTTGAAAATCATGAAACTTGGCATTGTGTCATGACATGGCACCAACATGCTGCAGTAATTTTTTTGGCCGAATTGGGACAAGCTTTGGTCTAAGCTTCTTGCAAACCGGAGCTTCCCTCAAGAAGGCTCCTGGTTCCGAGAGGGAACGCGTCACCTCCGTGTGTGAAATGACATACGTACACTGCCTTCTCCCGCCTTATTTTTTACATGGGAAGATTAGACCAAATAGAAGTATCATACTAAATTTTGGTATTATTCCGTGTTCATTTGGCCTTTTTATACATTAATTGAGTTTCTGGGCATTTAATGTACATAATTCAAATTTTAACTACAAGCACGTGCTCCAGTGCACCATAGTTGTTTGAAAAATCACATGTGTGTCCTTGGGTGAATTTCTAGGTCCCATGCAAGAGATTGGAGTGAAATTCAAACATCTGGGCGTCGTGGCTCGGCCGGAAAGATTGAGAAACTTGGTTTTTTAATTCTTGTAATTCCAAAACACGCCAGAAAATCATGAAACTTGGCATGGTGTCATGACATGGCACCAACATGCTGCGGTAATTTTTTTGGCCTAATTGGGACAAGCTTTGGTGTAAGCTTCTTGCAAACCGGAGCTTCCCTCAAGAAGGCTCGTGGTTCCGAGAGGGAACGTGTCACCTCCGTGTGCGAAACGACATACATACACTGCCTTCTCCCACCTTAGTTTTTTTGCACATCCAGATTAGACCAAATAGAAGTACCGTGCTAAATTTTGAAATTATTCCAGGCTCGTTTCGCCTTTTTTATACATTAATTGAGTCTCTGGGCAATTAATGTGCATAATTCAAATTTGAACTACAAGCACACGCTCCAGTGCACCAAAGTTGTTTGAAAAATCACATGTCTGTCCTTGGGTGAATTTCTAGGTCCCATGCAAGAGATTGGAGTGAATTTCAAACATCTGGGCGTCGTGGCTTGGCCGGAAAGATTGAGAAACTTGGTTTTTTAATTCCTGTAATTCCAAAACACGCCTAAAAATCATGAAACTTGGCATGGTTTCATGACATGGCACCAACATGCTTTAGTAATTTTTTTGGCCGAATTGGGACAATTTTTGGTGTAAGCTTCTTGCAAACCGGAGCTTCCCTCAAGAAGGCTCGTGGTTCCGAGAGGGAATGTGTCACCTCCGTGTGCGAAACGACATGCGTACACTGCCTTCTCCCGCCTTATTTTTTTAAATAGCCAAATTAGACCAAAATAGAAGTACCGTGCTAAATTTTGGAATCATTCCAGGCTCATTTTGCCTTTTCTATACATTAATTGAGTTTCTGGGCATTTAATGTGCATACTTCAAATTTGAACTACAAGCACATGCTCCAGTGCACCAAAGTTGTTTGAAAAATCACATGTGTGTCCTTGGGTGAATTTCTAGGTCCCATGCAAGAGATGGGAGTGAAATTCAAACATCTGGGCATCGTGGCTCGACCGGAAAGATTGAGAAACTTGGTTTTTTAATTCCTGTAATTCCAAAACATGCCTGAAAATCATGAAACTTGGCATGGTGTCATGACATGGCACCAACATGCTACGGTAATATTTTTGGCCGAATTGGGACAAGCTTTGGTGTAAGCTTCTTGCAAACCGAAGCTTCCCTCAAGAAGGCTCGTGGTTCCGAGAGGGAACGTGTCACCTCCGTGTGTGAAACGACATACGTACACTGCCTTATCCCGCCTTATTTTTTTACACAGCCAAATTAGACCAAATAGAAGTACTGTGCTAAATTTTGGAATTATTCCGGGCTCGTTTCGCTTTTTTATACATTAATTGAGTTTTTAGGCATTTAATGTGCATAATTCAAATTTGAACTATGAGCACAGGCTCCAGTACACCAAAGTTGTTTGAAAAATCACATGTGTGTCCTTGGGTGAGTTTCTAGGTCCCATGCAAGAGATGGGAGTGAAATTAAAACATCTGGGCGTTGTGGCTCGGCCGGAAATATTGAGAAACTTGCCTTTTTAAATCCTGTAATTCCAAAACACGCCTGAAAATCATGAAACTTGGCATGGTGTCATGACATGGCACCAACATGTTGCGGTAATATTTTTGGCCGAATTGGGATAAGCTTTGGTGTAAGCTTCTTGCAAACCGGAGCTTCCCTCAAGAAGGCTCGTGTTTCCGAGAGGGAACGAGTCACCTCCGCGTGCGAAACGACATATGTACACTGCCTTCGCCAGCCTTATTTTTTTTATACAAAGCCAGATTAGACCAAATAGAAGTAACGGGCTAAATTTTGGAATTATTCTGGGTTTGTTTGGCCTTTTTATACATTAATTGAGTTTCTGGGCATTTAATGTGCATAATTCAAATTTGAACAACAAGTACATGCTCCAATGCACCAAAGTTGTTTGAAAAATCACATGTGTGTCCTTGGCTGAATTTCTAGGTCCCATGCAAGAGATGAGAGTGAAATTCAAACATCTGGGCGTCGTGGCTCGGCCGGAAAGATTGAGAAACTTGGTTTTTTAATTCCTGTAATTCCAAAACACGCCTGAAAATCATGAAACTTGGGATGGTCTCATGACATGGCACCAACATGTTGTGCTAATTTTTCTGTCTGATTTGCGAAGGCCCACACATTAACAATCAACAAAGTCATTTTGGATCAAGTGTTATCATCTTACAAATCAGAAACACAAGTATTATTGAAACCGTGGGAGTTCGACTTACCAATTACGTACGGCCACGCGTCCCCTTTTTTTATTGGCTAGGAGGTGTCGTGCGGGGTAGCTATTTGAGTATGGGAGGCGTGCGATCAGACCCCTGCGCGTGCTCTTCGGGAGGAGAGCCCTTTGACCGTTACCCTCCGCGCACCTCCCTCCCAACGTCTCCATTAATGGCGCCCGAGCACCTATTCTACGGCGTGGCTATGTCTCACTGGACTGAGATTTAAGAGAGAAAAATGAAAATCTGAAAAGAAAGTTTTGCACGGGTCTTGATGTAAGATCCGACGGACCTATATATAGCATCGACTGCAACTTATAGCAAGCATGATGAATATAAGGACGATGACAATGGATAATAATTTTCTTACATATTTAGAAACATAAGTAAAAAAAAGCAACATGCGGCAATGCCCGAAACACACGAGGGCAAAAGAAGAAGGAAGACAACGATCTGACTTGCTGATCTCTACTTTCTTGATGTGTTGCTACAGGCTACGGGAACTAGTCTAAGCGGTGAGCGGCGACGAGCTCTTTCTTGTCCTCAAGATGATGCTTGAGAGCATCCACAGATTCCTCCGCCAGCCTTCTACGCTTGATGCGCAGCTTGTTATTCTCATCCATCAGTTTCTCAACGATGATGCCGGTCCTCTTCAACAAGGAAGTGGTCTGCTCCTGCTGGTCGCACTTCGGACGATCTTCGCCCTCAGCAGGTCGCGCTCGGCCTGGAGCTTCGCATTGCTCTCATTTAGTTGCCGGGTGACGTCGGTAGACTGTTCAAACGAGGCTTGCAGGTTATCCTGCAACCTCGCCCACCTGGAGATCTGATCCATCTTCCTATGGACGAGGGCACGCATGCACCTGTAAGAGTCCTCGCCTGCCCGCATGGCATTTTCCCAGGCCGCCACGGCAAGGGAGGACATCTCTGCTGCATTCACGGCACGGCAGGACATCTCTTCTGCTTCCACGGCATGGCCGGACCAGTCTGCTGCATCGATGGCTCGGCGGGTCCTGCGTCCTGCTTCGGCGGCGCAGCGGGACCTCTCTGCTGCTACGGCCGTGTGGCGGGACATGTTGGCTGCTATCACGGTGAGGCGGGACATCTCTCATGCTCCTGCTTCCAGGCTCGCCTCTCCCTGGTCGCAATCTCACAACCCAGAACTCACACTGGCCATGGCAGACGCAAGGGAACGATGATGAATGACTTGTTTGTTTTTGATTTTTTGTGGATGAGGAGTTGAGGAGGAATGTGTAGTCATCTTGGAGTAGTAGTATTTAGAACCGCGTAGTAATACACTCCTAAGTGGAAAACCGTTTAGGTTTTGATCTGTGACGCCCCGAGACCGTTGCGCCAGGTGTCTTCCAGTTATTCATTGTTGTTGCCTTGTCATTTGCTTGCGTGTCGCATCTTAGCATGTCATCATGTGCATTGCATCATCATGTTTTCAAAACTTGCATCCGTCCCGGTCTCCACGTTCTCTACTTTGTCCGTTCTGAGTCCAGACACCCTTGCACGCGCCCGCGGCACGTTTGAAATATTATTTTATAAGTGGACGAAAAATGTTCCCGGAATGGTAAGAAAGTTGGCGTGCGGTCTTATTATAGTGTAGGTAGACCGCCTGTCAAGTTTCATCGCATTTGGAGTCTGTTTGATGCCCCAACAGATACCTATAACGGCAGTATAGACGGTCTTTTCGTCAGACGTTTTCGGTCTCCGGAAATCGTGCCGGGCTGCATCTCTCCCCTGTTCTCTCAGACCAACACGCTCTCCATAGTCCACCTAGGCCCATGCCTACCCCTCTTTGCACGGTGCATCGGACCCTCCTCGCGTGCGCGTCCGAAAGCTGTCCCGGACCCGACCCGAGCACTCGTCACCGTTGGGTCCGGATCATCCCCAAACATCTACAAAATATCTCCTTTTTCTTTTGGACTCCCCTAGGCTATTCTTTCTCGACCGTCCAATCTCGATCGGGTGATCCAAATTCACCTCATTTCACCTATTTATATACCTAATCTAGTCTAACCCTAAAATCTAGGAGATGTGTCCTGTCGCCCGCCGCCGATTTCCAAATCCCCCTCGGGATCTTCCCCTACCTGATCCACCCAACCAGCGCCCTTGCCTCCACCTCTCGATCCAACCTCTCCTCTGCCCAAGCGCCGAGGGCACCTGTCCTCGCACCGGTGGCCGCCGGCCAGTAGCAGCAGCCCCACACGCTGCCTGAGCATCCCCTGCATCCTGGTCGTTGTTCGCGCCTCCCGCACCTGAGGCCCCGAGCTCTTCCAGCTCAACCCCGTCCGCCGAGCTCCCTGCCACGCCAAAGTCCTGCCACTTCCCTCGTCTGCGTCGACTGCCCCAAGCTCTGCTCCGTTCCATCGCCTACACTCCAAGTTCCTACCGCCTGCTTCTTCTTCGACCGGCGACGGAACCACCTACGTTGAGGTCTAGCCGGATCTGGATGCTGGTGCCCCGTCCCGGATGCCCGCTGCCAGAGCTCCTCCTTTCCCGGTGAGACGCCCTGTCGCCGCTACTGTGTTTTCCCCTACACCTTCTCTGTCTCACGTCTCCCTATCTCTTGGCTTCCTGATGCAGCGCCTGGAGGACGATGAGCTGTCGACGCACCTCCCCAACCCTCTGCATCGCCTGGATCCGGCTGGGTCCATGCCTCCCCTGCCGTCGGCGCCGCCAAGTCCTGCTGCAGCCGCTCCCCTGCTTCCCTACTCGATACGCTGCTGCCTGCTTCGCTCGACCACGCCCCTGCTTCGTCAACGCGCCATGGCCTCCTTTGCTCGCCGACAGCGTCGCTGCTGTCGTCTTCGCGCCCTTGCAGTCCCGGCCTTCCCCGCCAGCCTCGAGCTTGCCGGTACCGATGCCGCCATGAATGGACCCTGCCCCGCATCTGCCACCTCCATCGGTTCCCTTCTCCTCCTGCATGCCCGCCGTCTCTCTCTGTTTTCTTCCCCGTGTTTCCTCTCTGAATCCTCTCTCTGTCTTTTCTTTCTTCCGGCAACAACAGCGGCCCGTGCCCTCCATGGAGCCTCCCGTTGCCGCCCAATCACCGATATCCGCCGCCACCCGGACCTGCTCGCATCTGCCTGATTCCCAACACGCCGAAGCCTCGCCCAAGTCCCTCGCTCGCGCCAAGTTCCACTCGTCGGCGCTGCTTCTGCTTTATGCGAGTGTGCTGACCTGCCTATCCAACCGAGACGAGCGATGATCGTTGTGGCCGCGTTGACCGCGTGGGGTGCAGCCGTGACGGCCCCTCTGCTAGCCCGCGCACGCGCCAAGGCCCAGCATGCTTCCCCTCCAGAGCCCAGCCGCCTCCTCTGACTGGGCCGAAGCCCATGGTGAGGCCCCAACGCCTCCTTTTTTTGTTGGTCCAACCTGCGCCCAGTTTCAGCCCATTATGTTTTTTTCCCATTCCAGTGAATTTAGCTAATTTTCTAGAGACTAACAGTTTTGCAGAAAAGCCCTTGCACTTCATGCATTTAATAACTCACAAACCGTGCATCATATGTGAAAAATTTATATATGAAAAATGCTTAGATTTTCATGTAGGTTCATAATATGCTACTTTCATGCATGTTTGAATTGTTTAAACTGCTGTTTGCATGTTTTTTCTTAATTTCCATGCTAAAATGATTTATTTCATAACTAAATAACAGTAGCTCCAAACCTAACAAACTTTATATGTGAATGGGGTAGAAAAATGCCTAGTTTAACATGGTGTACTTGCTTTGCATGTTTAACAACTCTAAAATATGGTTTAGGGCAGAACAGTACCAAAACCTAAATATGCACATGAGGGTTTTTCCGAACTTGTTGTTTGTTGTTCCGGCCTCATTTGAACTTGCCTAGATAGGTAGTTTTCATTTCCTTCACCTATTGCCATGTTAATCAACATTTAATATTGTTGGGTACTTAAACGAGAGATAACTAAATAATTGTCCTGGTGTTTCGTCAATATGCAACACGTTGCATATTGAGCTCCACTTAATTTGTAGTATTGTTTGTGCACTTTGCCATGTCATGCATTTTTTAAACCGTACATGCATCATACTTGGTTGTGCATCATGCCATGTTTACGTGATGGTTGTTTACCATGTTATTTGCTCTTTATCTGGTGTTACTTCTTCTCGGTAGTTCCGGTAATGTTGCGTTTGTGAGGATCCGTTAGACTACGTCCGTTTGTCTTCGTCATGGACTCGTTCTTCTTCCTTGCGGGATCTTAGGCAAGATGACCATACCCTTGAAATCACTTCTATCTTTGCTTGCTAGTTGTTCGCTCTATTGCTATGCCGCGATACCTACCACTTGCTTTATCATGCCTCCCATATTGCCATGTCAAGCCTCTAACCCACCTTTCCTAGAAAACCGTTGTTTGGCCATGTTACCGCTTTGCTCAGCCCCTCTTATAGCGTTGCTAGTTGCAGGTGAAGTTGAAGTCTGTTCCATGTTTGGAACATGGATTTGTTGGGATATCATTATTATATCTTATTTACTTTAATGAACCTATATACTTGGTAAATGGTGGAAGGCTCGGCCTTATGCCTGGTGTTTAGTTCCACTCTTGCCGCCCTAGTTTCCGTCATACCGGTGTTATGTTCCTTGATTTTGCGTTCCTTACGCGGTTGGGTTATAATGGGAACCCCTTGACAGTTTGCTTTGACTAAAACTCCTCCAGCAAGGCCCAACCTTGGTTTTACCATTTGCCACCTAAGACTTTTTCCCTCGGGTTTCCGGAGCCCGAGGGTCATCTTTATTTTAAACCCCCGGGCCAGTGCTCCTCTGAGTGTTGGTCCAACCTGTCAGCCGCCGGTGGCCACCAGGGGCAACTCTGGGTTGGCCTACCGGAAGTTTGGACAATCCGGTGTGCCCTAAGAACGAGATATGTGCAGCTCCGATCGGGATTTGTCGGCACATCCGGGTGGCTTTGCTGGTCTTGTTTTACCATTGTCGATATGTCTTGTAACCGGGATTCTGAGTCTGGTCGGGTCTTCCTGGGAGAAGGAATATCCTACGTTGACCATGAGAGCTTGTGATGGGCTAAGTTGGGACACCCCTGCAGGGTTTGAACTTTCGAAAGCCGTGCCCACGGTTATGGGCAGATGGGAATTTGTTAATGTCTGGTTGTAGAGAACTTGACACTTAACTTAATTAAAATGCATCAACTGCGTGTGAAGCCGTGATGATCTCTTTCCTGTGGAGTCCGGGAAGTGAACACGGTTCTTGTGTTATGCTTGAACGTAAGTAGTTTTAGGATCACTTCTTGATCATTCTAGTTCACGACCGTGCTTTGCTTCTCTTCTCGCTCTCATTTGCGTAAGTTAGCCACCATATATGCTAGTGCTTGCTGCAGCTCCACCTTACTACCTTTTCCTATCCATAAGCTTAAATAGTCTTGATCGCGAGGGTGTGAGATTGGTGAGTCCTCGTGACTCACAGATACTTCCAAAACAGTTGCAGGTGCCGATGATATCTGTGCGGGTGACGCAACCGAGCTCAAGGAGGAGCTCGATGAAGATCGTGTTCGTTGTGTTGTTTCGTTTCCAGTCGATCAGTAGTGGAGCCCAGTCGGGGCGATTGGGGATCTAGCATTAGGGGTTGTCTTCTTTTACTTTGGTTCCGTAGTCGGACCTTGATTGTATTTTGGATGATGTAATGCTATATTTATGTATTGTGTGAAGTGGCGATTGTAAGCCAACTCTTTATCCCTTTCTTATTCAGTACATGGGATGTGTAAAGATTACCCCTCTTGCGACATGCCTACTATGCGGCTATGCCTGTAAGTAGTGCTCTGACACGTGGGAGATATAGCCGCATCGTGGGTGTTACATGATCGGTGTGAACAGGTTTGCAATTTGGAATGTGACGGGACGCATGCTCGAAATTTACTGACGGTTATAAGTGCGGCACCATTCTCGGAAGGCGTAACATGGGCACATACGCCTTCTCGGCCGCGTACATGGTGTTTGCACCATGGGGTGCACCACAATAGGCAATGTCAGCACACGTCTTTTAATTAGAATGGGTGTGCCCGTCTAGCCCACACATGTTGATCTATCTAACTGTAGTTTGTTGTGGCTAATCGCAAATAGTTCATCCATGTGAAGTGTATGCCATCAATCGTAGACACTTTGATCTGGCTTACCCATTTCTGTTATGTTGCCTAATCGCAAACAGTTAATCCTTCTGAAGCATATGTCCTCAATCACACACACCTTGATCTGGCTGGCCGTTTCTTTTGTGTTGCTGCTACCTCTTGAGCACTGCGTTGGTTTTCCCTTGAAGAGGAAAGGGTGGTGCAGTAAAGCAGCGTAAGTATTTCCCTCAGTTTTTGAGAACCAATGTATCAATCCAGTAGGAGACCACGTGCGAGTCACCTTGTACCTACGCAAACAAATAAGAACCTCGCAACCAACGAGATAAAGGGGTTGTCAATCCCTTCAATGCCACATGCAAGAGTGAGATCTGATAGAGATGATAATAATAAGATAAATATTTTTGTTATTTTTATGATATAGATTGACAGTAAATAAAGCAAAATAAACGGTGACAGAAATAACTTGTTGACGGAAGATTAATATGATGGAAAATAGACCCCGGGGCCATAAGTTTCACTAGTGGCTTCTCTCAAGATAGCATAAGTATTACGGTGGGTGAACAAATTACTGTCGAGCAATTGATAGAAAAGCGAAAAATTATGAGAATATCTAGGCATGATCATGTATATAGGCATCACGTCTGTGACAAGTTGACTGAAACGATTATGCATCTACTACTATTACTCCACACATCGACCGCTATCCAGCATGCATCTAGAGTATTAAGTTCATAAGAATAGAGTAACGCCTTAAGCAAGATGACATGATGTAGAGGGATAAACTCATGCAATATGATAAAACCCCCATCTTGTTATCCTCGATGGCAACAATACGATATGTGTCGTTTCCCTTTCTGTCACTGGGATCGAGCACCGCAAGATTGAACCTAAAGATAAGCACTTCTCCCATTGCAAGAAAGATCAATCTAGTAGGCCACACCAAACTGATAATTCAAAGAGACTTGCAAAGATAAACCAATCATACATAAAAGAATTCAGAGAAGATTCAAATATTGTTCATAGATAATCTAGATCATAAACCAACAATTCATCGGATCTCGACAAACACACCACAAAAGAAGATTACATTGAATAGATCTCCAAGATAATCGAGGTGAACTTTGTATTGAGATCCAAAGAGAGAGAAGAAGCCATCTAGCTACTAGCTATGGACCCGAAGGTCTGAAGTAAACTACTCACACATCATCGGAGAGGCCATGGAGTTGATGTAGAGGCCCTCCGTGATCAATGCCACCTCCAGTGGAGCTCCGGAAAAGGCCCCAAGATGGGATCTCTTGGGTGCAGAAGGTTGCGGCGGTGGAATTAGGTTTTCCTGGTGCTCCTGGATGTTTGCGGGGTACGTGGATATATATAGGAGGACGAAGTAGGTCGGTGGAGCAACGAGGGGCCCACAAGGGTGGAGGGCACGCCCCCTGCCTCATGGCCTCCTCGATTGTTTCTTGACGCCCACTCCAAGTCTCCTAGATCACGTTTGATGAGAAAATAATGTTCCCGAAGGTTTCATTCTGTTTGGACTTTGTTTGATATTCCTTTTCTACGAAACACTGAAATAGGCAAAAAATAGCAATTTGGGCTGGGCCTCCGGTTAATAGGTTAGTCCCAAAAATAATATAAAAGTGTAAAAATAAGCCCATTGACATCCAAAATAGATAATATAATAGCATGGAGCAATCAAAAATTATGGATACGCTGGAGACGTATCAGTTGCCTAATCACAAACAGTTCATCTGAGTGAACCGTATGCTGTATATCGCACACAACTTCATCTGGCTGTCTGTTTCTTTTGTGTTACCTGATCACAAACAGTTCATCCGAGTGAACTGTATGCTCTATATCACACACGCCTTCATGAGTCTTCCCGTTTCTTTTGTTCCCCTCATCGCAAATAGTTCATTGGACTGAACCATATGCCCTGGATCACACACGCAACTAAAATCTGAACCGTGTTTGATGCATCCTCCATCGCAAACGTTTTCACCTTTTTGACGGTTTTCATACAGCACCATTTGCGATTATGGCATCACACATAGTTTCTCGAAGGGTCTCTAATCGTAGTGTCGCGGTAGCATCATCCTGCAGTAGTGTGCGTTTGATATTTTGATAGTATGTATGTTGTGATTCCCTTAGTAGTGTCATGTGAACGTCGACTACATGACACTTCACCATATTTGGGCCTAAGGGAATGCATTGTGGAGTAGTAAATAGATGGTGGGTTGCGAGAGTGACATAAAGTTAAACCCCAGTTTATGCACTATTCCGTTAGGGACCGATTGGATCCTAGAATTTAATGATATGGTTAGGATTTATCCTTAATACTTTTCTCATAGTTGCAGAAGCTTGCGGGAGGGTTAATCATAAGTAGGAGGTTTGTTCAAGTAAGAACAGCACCTAAGCACCGGTCCACCCACATATCAAATTATCAAAGTAGTAAACACAAATCAAACCAATATGATGAAAGTGACTAGATGAAATTCCCGTGTACCCTCAAGAACGCCCTGCTTATCATAAGTGACCGTTTTGGCCTGTCCTTTGCCTCAAAAGGATTGGGCTACCTTGCTGCATACTTGTTACAATTATTGTTACTTGCTCAGTACAGATTATCTTGCTACCAAACTACTCGCTACTTACAATTTCAGCACTTGCAGACAACACCTTACTGAAAAAGACTTGTCATTTCCTTCTACTCCTTGTTGGGTTCGACACTCTTACTTATTGAAAAGAGCTACAATTGACCCCATATACTTGTGGGTCATCAATACTTAACTACTAGGTACAATGCATAAAATTGAAAACGAACAATACTAAAACTAATAATCCCTCATGGGGGGCCCTCGCGAGCAGCTCACTGGTGCACGACGTCTTCCCAGTGCGGAGGCAGTACCCTGCCTTCTCCGCCTCGCAGCACTTGATGTACGGATTTTCCTCTTCCTGGCGGACGCGCACGGCCGATCTTGCCATTTCGTTGGGCGCCCACCGGAGCTCCTCGTCGGTGGCACGCTAGAGCTTATCGGCCCACCTCCATGCAGCGACGAGGCGCCCAACACCTATGACCTTCCTCATGAAGTACCCGTCTTAGTACACCTCCTCAGCACGACGACGCGCCCGCCCCAAATCTCCGCTGCCTCCTTTTTCCAGGCGGCATCACGGGCTTCACAGGCCGCCTGGTACCTGGCTTCCTCCTCTACCATCTCCTTCTTGAACGCCACTTGCCTGGCTTTCTCAGCCGACGATAGTGACTTATACAGTCAAAGATTGTACTATCCCCAAAACCAATCCAAAGTTGGGGGGTCCGGCGCAACCTCGTCAGGCGGCGCGTAGGGGTCCTCGTCGCTGCTAATCAAGTGAGTGTCCTCGGGGGGCGGCGACTCCTCGTTGACGCATGGGCAGACCGACGGCGACATGGCAGAGATTTGAGAGAGAGAGAGGGAGAGCGAGGGCAGGATGTAGATGAGAATGCAGGCGGGACGACGTGAGCAAGGTAGTATTTATTGGCGGTCGGAATCTATATCGACAGGGACAGTACACACGCCGGTCGCCAAAATTTATGAGTACTGTTGTAGGATCGAAAGTATGTCTAGAGGGTGGGTGATTAGACTACTTGACCAAATAAAAATCTAGCCTTTTCCCAATTTTAAGTCTTGGAATATTTTAGCAACTTAGCACTAGTCAAGCAATCAATCTACACATGCAAGTCTAAGAGTATAGTAGTGAAATGTAAAACATTGCACATGAAGGTAAAGGGAGGAGTTTGGAGGGAGCAAACGCAATGTAGACACGGAGATTTTTGGCGTGGTTCCGATAGGTGGTGCTATCGTACATCCACGTTGGTGAAGACTTCAACCCACGAAGGGTAACGGTTGCGCGGGTCCATGGATGGCTCCACCCACGAAGGGTCCACGAAGAAGCAACCTTGTCTATCCCACCATGGACATCGCCCACAAAGGACTTGCCTCACTAGGGTAGTTCTTCACGAAGTAGGCGATCTCCTTGCCCGTACAAACTCCTTGGTTCAACTCCACAATCGTGTTGGAGGCTCCCAAGTGACAGCTAACCAATCTAGGATACACCACTCTCCAAAAGGTAATAGATGGTGTGTTGATGATGAACTCCTTGCTCTTGTGCTTCAAATGATAGTCTCCCCAATACTCAACTCTCTCTCACTGATTTGGATTTGGTGGAAAGAAGATTTGAGTGGAAAGCAACTTGGAGAAGGCTAGAGATCAAGATCATATGGTTGGAATGGAATATCTTGGTCTCAACACATGAGTAGGTGGTTCTCTCTTAGAAAATGAATGTTGGAAGTGTAGGCATGTTCTAATGGCTCTCCCCACGAATGAAGAGTGGGTGGAGCGGTATTTATAGCCTCCATACAAAATCTAACCTTACACACAAATCACCAAACTTGGTGGGACCGAATAATGAAACTCGGTCAGACCGATTTAGTTCAAAATGCGAATGTTAGGCTTTTCGGTGGGACCAACATGTTAACTCGGTGTGACCGATTTCATTAGGGTTAGGGCATAACGTAATATCGGTGAGACCGATTACACAAACTCGGTGGGACCGATTTTGGTAATAAGCTAACCATAGAGTTGGTCAGGCAAACTCGATGGGACAGATTCGCTCATCTCGGTGAGACCGAAACGTTACGAAGGGGAAACAGAGAGTTTGCATTGCGAACTCGGTGGGACCGATCGCTCATCTCAGTTGGACCGAAACGTTATGAAGGGAAATAGAGAGTTTGCAATCCCATCTCAATGAGACCGAGATCCCTATCGGTAAGACCGATATGACTAGGGTTTCTAGCAGTGGCTATGTCAATGAACTCGGTGGCGCCGGATAGAAAGTTTCAGTGGGGCCGAGTTTGACTTTTGGTTTGGGACATATGTGGATATGAGAAAGTAGTTGAGGGCTTTTGGAGCATAGCATTAAGCATTTTGAGCCAGCAACCCATTAAGCAACACCTCATCCCCTTTTAATAGTATTGGCTTTTCCTATGGACTCAATGTGATCTTGGATCACTAAAAGTAAAATGTAGAGTCTTAAGCTTTAGAGCTTGAGCCAATCTTTTGTCCTTAGCATTTTGAGGGGTCCACATTTCTAATCCATGCCATGCCAATCATTGAGCTTTCCTGAAATATTTATCTTGAGATATCATTAGCTCAATGAGCTATATGTTGTTAGGAATTACCAAAACCACCCAGGGTTAGTTGCACTTTCAACTGTAGTTTGAATTACACACAATTCCCGCAGCAAAATCTGTGTGTGAACATAATAGCCAAAATCCGTGTGTGAACATAATTGCTAACGGTTTCCAATGCAGAACCATGTCTGATTAATGATCCCCGCCACTCACCTACCAAACCTTGAGCCGCGAGATAGAGTGCCAATCGTGTGGGGGCCGGTTGTCTTGCCAGATCTTTACATTTTCTTTTTTGAACACCATATATTTACTTCGTCTGATGATTTTTTTAACTCGCACACAAGTACACAAAAATATGATTTTTCAAACCGTTATGGTTAGGCGTTGCATGTAGATGTAGTTCAAATTTGAATTACGGTCATTAAATGGTTAGAAAATCACTTAAATGTCTTTAGAAGGTCAAATGACCCCTGAAAACTTCCAAATTTTCACATGAAAATTGTATTTGTGCATGTTAAATGTAGAAAAAATTGAGGGCAGTAAGAGGAAGCTATCTCCTGTTCGTCATCAAACATGCATTGTTCCCTCTCGGAACCACGAACCTTCTAGTGAGTTGCTCCGGTTTGTGAGGGGTGTGTGTCCAAACTTCCGTCAAACATGCCAATTTCTTTACCACATCATCTTGGTGCCATGACATTACATCAACCAAGGTTTCATGTTTTTCCGCTCATTTTTTCATTTTTTGGAATTAAAATGCCATGTCACTCCATGCATACGTATGCATGTGTCCATGTCGTGTGACCAATATGTTTGAAAATTCCAACTAATTTACTTCACATGGAATTAACTCACACACAAGTACACAGATATGATTTTTCAAACCGTTTTGGTTAGGTGTTGCATGCAGATGTAGTTCAAATTTGAATTACGGTCATTAAATGGTTAGAAAATCACTTAAATGTCTTTAAAATGTCAAATAACCCCTACAATTTTCCAAATTTTCACATTACAGTTATAGTAGTGCATGTTAGACGTAGAAAAAAATTGAAGGCCGTAAGAGGAAGCTATCTTCCGTTCATCATCAAACTTGCATTGTTCCCTCTCGGAACCACGAGCCTTCTAGTGAGTTGCTCCGGTTTGCGAGGGGTGTTTGTCCAAACTTTCATCAAACATGTCAATTTCTTTACCACATCATCTTGGTGGCATGACATTACATCTTTCATGTGTTTCTGATTTTTTTGGAATTAAAATGCCATGTCACTCCATGCATACGTATGCATGTGTCCATGTCGTGAGACAAATATGTTTGAAAATCCCTTCTAGTTTACTGCACATGGAATTAAGTCACACACAAGTACACAAATATGAATTTTCAAACCGTTTTGGTTAGGCGTTGTATGTAGATGTAGTTCAAATTTGAATTATGGTCATTAAATGGCTAGAAAATCAGTTAAATGTCTTTGAAAGGTCAAATGACCCCTAGAATTTTCAAAAATTTCACATTACAATTGTAGTAGTGCACGTATGACATAGAAAAAAATTGAATACCATAAGAGGAAGCTATCTCCCGTTCGTCATCAAACATGCATTGTTCCCTGTCGGAACCACGAGCTTTCTAGTGAGTTGCTTCGGTTTGTGAGGGGTGTGTGTCCAAACTTTCGTCAAACATGACAATTTTTTCACCACATCATCTTGGTGACATGACATTACATCAACCAAGGTTTCATGTGTTTTCTAATTTTTTTATTTTTTGGAATTAAAATGCCATGCCACTCCATGCTTAATTGTGTCATAGCCGTTAGACCAATATGTTTGAAAATTCCTTCCAATTTACTGCACATGGAATTAAATCGCACACAAGTACACGAAATATGAGTTTTCAAACCGTTATGGTTAGCTGTTGCATGTACACGTAGTTCATATTTCAATTACGGTCATTAAATGGCTAGAAAATCACTTAAATGTCTTAAAAGGTCAAATGACCCCTGAAATTTTCCAGAATTTGACATGACAGTTGTTTTACTACTACTAAATTTCTTGTTCATTTAAAACAACATCCATTTCCACTTTACTCCAAATTCATCTTTCACAGCTAATAAAAAATATATCTACAACATCACACACAGTTGTTTTCTAGGAACCGTTTGCGATGAAATATCTGGGTCTATTTAAGTCTCCCTCCTTAAGCTTCACTGGCTCTTCTGCTCCAGTGCCGGCAACCCCTGAATCCACGAATCCCGATCCCCATTCCCCCACCCCCTTCTTGCAAAGATGACGCAGTGGAGATGCTTCGTGAAGGCCCCGAGCACCGTCACCTATGCCGAGAGCGCGGCCGCCTACGCCGAGTGTGCCTCCGCATCCGCATTGAGCGCGGCTGCTTCTGTCGAGAGGGTGTATGCGGTAGTCGAGACAGCTGCAGCTACTGCTATGATGGCGGCTGCAAACGCCGAGAGCGCTCGAGCTGTCGTCCGTGCCGCCGATGTTGCCTTGGCCCAGGTCGAGGCCATCCACGCCAAGATCGAGGATGCACACGCCAAGATACTCCAGGCCACCTCGGACTCCAGCATGCAACCCACGTCTGAAAAGGCAGCGGTGGCCATGGAGCACCTGCTTCCTCATGAGGTCACCGAGCGGGAGCTGGAGATGCAGGAGGCAATGAAGATCGGGGAGCACTGGGAGGAGGAGTTGCGCATGGCCGAGGTCAAGGTAGAGAAGAGTCTGTCCGTCGAGGAATCGGCGGTGGAGTACCAACGCGAGCTCTGGCGCAGCCACTACTATGAGTACTAGAACCTTGAGGGCGGCACCGAGGACGAGGATGAGGACGAGGACGCGCTCGACTTCAGCAGGGGGACACGGAGTCTACCAATGGTGGCATGTCGCCAGGACATGTCATCAACGTCTCATCTCACACTGGTGATGCATAGGCCGGCACGGCGGCGGATTTGTTAAAATTATGTGTACTTAGGCTTTGCTTTTAATGCTGTTCTTTTGTTTTTTTGACCTGGAAGACTGCAGGGCTTACACCCCGCAGCATTTTATTGAAAGAAGATAGAGAACAAGTACAAAGTTCCTCAAGAGGAGGAACAAAGAGGAATAAAAAGCTATACTAGAAAGGCTACAGAAAACTAAGAAAATAAAGGAAAAAACACTACAAAATACAGCTAGGAGAGAAAGAAGGTACAAAAAAGCTGGCCCTCAATGAGGCAGGAAATCAATCCATTTGAGCAGAGCCTCCTTGTACCTGGTCTTGATCCGGTGTGAAAGAAGAGTAATATCATGAATAAACCCATTTCTCCACTGCCTAAAAGTTGGGTTGACATGCCTAAAAGCCCCGTCATTCCTAACTTTCCAAAAATTCCACCATGCAAGAAATACCACCTCTGAGAAAAAAGGCTTATTGAACTCCTTCTTTGCATGTAAGGCAATTTGCACCATATCATTGCTATCCAACCAGGAAACTTGCAGGTAGCTCCAGATTCTCACACTAAAGTTACATTGGAAGAACAGATGGTTCCTATCCTCAATTACTCCAGTCGGGCATAGGACACAACTAGGTCCATCATCAATTCTCCAATTGTGTCGTTGGATCATATCTTTGGTGTTAACTCTGTCCATAATGACCAGCCAGGCAAACATTTTAATTGTCATGGTACAGCAGCTTTTCCAAACCCAGCTGAGAATAGGATTAGCAATAACAGGCTCCTGGACAAAATCATAGTACTTTTTTGCCGAGTACTCCGCCTTCTTCCCGTGCCTCCAAGCCCAGATATCATCACAACCATTATCCAAGGAAGTCATAGATAACAAGCTTGATAGCTGATTGAACTCCCTAAAAGCCAGTTCAGACAGTGGTAAAGAAAACATTTGCTGCAAATTTCCTGCCTGTAACACTTCAATGACAGAAAGATTCTCCTGCAGGCAAAAGAGAAAAGCCTTGGAAACCTTTCTTGTAGAGGAATGCAAGATTGGTCAATCTCCCAATGATCAGACCAAAATAGAACAGAATCTCCCTTGACAACAGTGACAGAAGTAACAGCCCGATACTTGTCCATTAATTTACATATGTCCCTCCACCAGAATGAGCCACACAGAATAGTGTCATGAGGAATTCTCTGAAAGTAATATGAGTCCCACACCAAACGAACCCATGGCACATCTGCTTTGTTATAGAATTTATTCAGGTACTTAAGGAGCAGTGCATCATTTTGTAGTCCCAAATTCAGAATTCCAAGCCCCTCTTTCATCTTAGGCCTGTAGACAAGGGGCCAAGCAGCCAAAGAGTGTCCCTTATCCTGACCATATTTCATCCAGAGGCACTGTCTTTGAATCCTTTATAACTGTTTTAGAATGCCCTGTGGTAGAGATAGACTGCAAAGTAAGAAGATAGGCAATGAAGATATTGCTGAATTTACCAGCTGCAACCTACTGCCTTGTGGTAGAAACCAGGAACTAGCAGTTAGCCTTCTTTCCATGCAGTCCACCAAAGGTAGCAAATCAACAATTTTGGGTCTAGTGGTTCCAACAGGGAGTCCCAAATAAGTGAAGGGCATAGAACCAAGCTGGCAACCAAACTGAGCAGCAAGTGCAGAGGCAATAGAGGCTTCCACATTGATTGGGTACATTGAAGACTTATGGAAGTTGATTTGCAGTCCAGTTGCCAAGGAAAAGGAGTTGAGCACTGACTTGAGGACTTCCAACTGAGATGAGTCAGCATTCACAAACAACAAGGTATCATCTGCATACTGTACAAGTGGATAATCAGGATCATGTGTTGGCAATGGCAAGGTAAGCAGGCCCCTAGATAAAAGATCATTGATCATGGTTTGCAGAAGATCAGCAGCAATCACAAAAGGCAAAGGAGAAATAGGATCTCCTTGCTTTACACCACATTTGCACTTGAAATGATTTCCAGGCACACCATTTAACAGGATAGAGGAGGTTGCAGAAGATAAAAGCTGTCGAACCCATTTAATCCATTTGCTATCAACACCTTTTGCTACAAGGATTTTCAAAATTGCCTCATGCTGGATAGAGTCAAAAGCTTTTTCAAAGTCAAGCTTGAGCAATATGATTGGCTTCTTGGAATGGTTGCATTGATGAATATACTCAAAAGTCCAAGCAATACAATCCTGAATTGTTCTTGATTTAATGAAGCCATACTGACTCTTATGAACATAGTTGATGATTTCATCCTGAAACCTGTTAGCTGCCAGTTTAGTCAGAAACTTCAGTCCCACACTTGTCAAAGAGATTGGCCTAAAATCTCCAACACCCTCAGGTGTTTGCTTTTTTTGGATTAAAGTAATGAAAGCTTCATTGAGGTTTTCCAAAAGAGCAGTTCCCGCATGAAACTCATTTACCAACCGAATAAAATCACTGGAAATGATTGCCAGCATCTCTTCATGAAAAGACCATTAAAACCATCTGGCCCTGGTGCCTTATCAATGGGCATTTCTTTTATGACCTTTTCAATCTCTTGCAGCTGGAAAGGTTTTGTGAGCACCTCAAGACCTTGCACTTTTGGGATTAGTGAGAGTATTTCATTGCCCAACAAAATTGCCTTAACAGTTCCCATTCTGCCCTTGAAAGCAACCAAAAATTCCTTAGCTATTTCCCCTTGATCTGAAGAAATTGTTCCATCAGAAAGTTGTAGACTAGCAATAGAATTCTTCCTATACCTCTCTGTTGCCATGGCCTGGAAAAATTTGGAATTTTCCTCTCCCACCTTGATATATCTGATAGTACATCTTTTCTTCCAGTATAAAAACTGCAAATGTAAAAGGTGTTCATGATGCATCTTACATATCTTCCTGAAGTTGTGTTCAGGTATGGATAGGGGCCTCCAATCCTCCAAATCATCCAGCCATAGAATTACCCAATTGCACTTTTCGGTCAAAGATTTGATGTGTGAGAGCCCCTTCTGCCATTTCTTGAGTGTAAACCTCAAGGATTTCAATTTGTACATAATAACTGCAGTTATATGAGTCTTATGTGAAGGCTTGTTCCAAACCTCCCTCACACAGTCCATGAACCCAGGTTGATGCACCCAATAATTTTCAAATCTAAAGATGTGTGCTTTAGGAATTATGGTGCAGATAGAAATTACACAAGGAACATGATCAGACGCAGTTCTAGCAAGAGGTGCAACTTGTGTCATGGTATATTGAGTTATCCAACTTGCAGAAGTAAAAAACCAGTCCAATTGCTCAAGAAGTGGAACATCCTGCATGTTTGACCAGGTAAATCTTCTACCTTTTAAAGGAAGTTCCAGCAGACCTAAATGGCCAATGATCTCATTAAAGATAAAAATATCATTAACATCCCCTCCCGGAAGATTACGATTGTCCATGGACCTGATAAAATTAAAATCTCCCAATAACAACCATTTTTGTTCAGGTTCTACCTTAAGGTTATATAACCAGTTAACAAACTCATCCCTCAATACACCCTGACAAGGCCCATAAACATTCACTAAAAACCACTGGTCATTATTATGTATCGAGGTGAAGCTGATGACAATTCCAAAAGGCTTTACTTCAATTAAGGCACCCTTAAAAATGTCTGAACGCCACACGGTCAGAATACCACCCGAGGCTCCTCTCGAGGGTGATTCAATGAACTGATCAAAACCCATAGGACAAATGCTCTTAATTAATGAACAAGGACAATTTGACAACTTAGTTTCTTGCAAACAAGCAACCGCACACTGGCTTTCAGAAATTTTCTCTCTAACAGTTCGTTGTCGTGTTTCAGAATTTAGACCATGAACATTCCAACAAAGCACCTTCCAATTATGCATAGATCTTTGATTCATGAGATAACCAAAAGCGAAGTATCAACAACTGGATGACATACAATGCCATACACCCAAAGCCATAAGAAACAAAATGCATCCAGTTTTGGCCGCGCAACATAAAGTTTAGAATGACATAGACGACAGCGAATTTAACAGGCTCGCTACACCTAGCTAAAGTTTTAAACTGCAACATTTAAACACCACTGGAGGGGGAGTCGTCCTTGGGATTAGCCATAAGCTTCTCCTTGGATAGCAGGTTGGGGTCGATCTCCAGCTCCGCTCCAATTGCTTGTAGCACGTTGAGAGGCGTGGGTGGAGGAGCATCTTCAGACTTGCCATCATCACCAATGTCGTCAGGGGTGGGCTAGGCCTTCTGTATGGGCTTGGAATGAGGACGCCTTTTGGTGGGCTGGAGGGAAAGCTGCTCAAAACTCATAGGTTTGAACCCATCTAGTTTTGTCGCGCTTCTCGTACATCTCCGTACAGAAGTATCCACTAAAGGAGCCACGATCTTCCTTCTTCTTGCTTGTTTCTTGTCATTGGCCTGCGCAGAAGAAAAAACCACAGAAGAAGAGGAGTTATCCTCCAGGCTGCCAGACACAACATCTTCAGGGTGCATCTCTCCAGTCCCATCAAAATCAGACACTTCATTATCATTAGCACTGAGAACCTCGTCAGAAGGACTTCCAAAAAGAGCTCTGGCAACTGGTCGTTTAGCCACAATAGGCTTCCTTAGAGCAAGGCTGTTGGGAAAGCTTGGCACCAAAGAAGACATCCTCTGCGAATCATCAAAGGCAATGGTCCATGTGCGCTTGGAGTGTGTCACTGTCCCAAGTGGCTTGAATAAGATAGGTCTAGGCACCTCCTTAACAGCAAATTCAGGTAACAGATTTTCAAAAGATCTCTTCCAGATCATCTCTGGAGGAAGAGGTGGCCTAGCCACAATCCGTGCCATGCCAATGAATATCTGATGCTGCTGAATGACAGGAGGTTGATAAGGAACAATTGCCAAAGGATTTTCCTCAATAGCCTGCTGCACATTGTCATGTAACTGCTGATCCGGCTGCAATTGATTTTGCTCCTCAAACTGCATCCCCACATGTTGTTCCACAGACCTAGAGCCCTCCGGCTGATCAATGACAATAGAAACCTGATCCTGTTCAGGCACAATAGGTTATGGCAGCTGCTGATGCTCATCCTCATTATCCCCCCAGTTTGCATTTCCCCATCCAGCATGATCTATGTTATTTTCCTAAGGCAATGGAGGTGCTATAGGCGCATCGTTCCACCCCAGCATCGGATATGGCGGAAGAACAAACATCAAATTATCTTGTAGCAGATTTCCAGGCAAGGGGTGTGGATTTCCATCTAGCGGCATCGGATCTTCATCGTTTGGCATCTGGTCAGCAAAGTCAGCGCCCAGCACATAGCAAGCAGCAGTCCACGAGACCTGAGCTCCTCCCCATTCTGCATAATCTCCAAAGACCACATCACGTGGCACCAATGGCGTGTCAGGGAAACTTGCCTCCACCAGAGTTCGAACCAAATATGGATCCTCACTATCCCACGAATGGAATTTCCCAAAGGTGCCCACTGCCTGTGATATGAACTCCGTATTGCGGTAATCAAGAGGAATACCAATGAACATGAGCCAACCCTTGCGGAACCCATGATTCCTCTTAAAATTTGCTCCCTCATCATGTTTCATAAATCTAACGAAACGGTCATTACCCAGAGGAAATGGGGCATGCTGAATCAACGTATATCTGACAGATGGATCTCTGACTTGGAATAACCCTACTCCATGAAACCAAGGCTGAGCAGAGCGAACCAGAGTACCTCTATCCCTGACCGGTCCAAGCGGACCCTCTGGAGCAGGCATGACCTCGGCGACCATGTAATCCTCATGGCGGCGAGGAGGACGAGCCGCAGGCGTGATGAAGGTGCGAGGAAGCCGCCTTTCTCCACCATCGATGATGTGGTGGCCTGCTGGAACGAAACGTTGTGGATCAAGCTCATAGTTCGCCATAGCCGGTTGCTTCTGGGAGGGGATGGGGTTTTCTTTGGGAAGAGGAGGGGGATTGGTGCAATGAGGGCGGCGATGATGAGACTGGGCAAGCTATCCTAATAACTCTGGCACCGTTCCCCTGACCGGTAGGGTTTTCCGATATACTCGTGCTTTGTTGTAGAGAAATTGGTCACCAAGCCATTGGTGCACGCGAAATCATTACAATCCCTGCTAAAGTGACCCATGCGTGAGCAAGCCGAGCAGACCGCTCGCATTCCACAAGAGGTTGCTAGGCGGCCCCTGAGATTACAGAGGGTACAAGTTAAAACCCGGTCCACCATGTCATTGACCATGGCATCAAACCGTTGTGCTTCTTCTTGCGTGGTGGGTATTTCCTGTAGAGGGGTTGATGGGCTTGGGCCAGTAGATGTGTCCAACATCTCAGAAATTGGGGTATTCTGTGACAAGGCAGGCCCATTAACCAAAGAACCAGAGCTTGGCCCAACAGATATATCTGGAGACACTCGGCCAGAACGGTGTGCGTCCAAAGAGGATGGGCTAGATCTCAAGCTACCATTTTGAACTAGAGAAATTCCCGCTTCTGCAAATTGTGCAGAAGGATTACCAGAAACCACGGGCCGCGGATCCACAGTTATCAGATCAAGTGTGGATGACGTGGTCGAACGATGCAACTCCGGCAACGGTTGAACAGTACCAAACACGATAGGCGGCCGAGCCACCGTCCAATGCAAGTCAAGGGGGCGCTTGTCTAATAACAACACGCTCATGAGCAGATAGATTATATCCCCCATCCATAATAGTATCAATGCAATTTTGAGAAGCAGGATATCTATAACCTTTGCAGGCAGAATATTGTTCAAATGTGGCAAAAGACAATTTCTTGCAAACAGTGGTAGCTGACTTAAGAGAAGATCTAACCGGAGGCTTATGCATGGCCAAAAGACCCAAAGAAGATCTACGTTTAGTAGGACTAATCAAAATCCACTCAGCATCACATTCTTTACGCCAAATCTTAAGTTCCCGAACCCAATTAGGTCCTCCATTGCCCCAAAGATTGAAATAACATTTGAACAGATCGCAAGCAAATGAACGCAGATCCACAATAATAAAACCAACTTGCTTGATGAGACTTTGAAAGAGAAAACCTTGTCTTTGACGTGAAGAACCCGTAGATCAATAGCCGATCCACCAATTGCAGCCTCCAAAGCTGCCGCCACAGACTCCTCCGACAATCGGAACGCGTGACGGCTAAAGGACACAATCAATGTGAAAGCCCTCCTTCGTCCCATTGGATGGATCGTTTGACCAGCGGATCTGAAAACCTCATCAGAAAAAGCCGTACCCTTGGAGAAATCCAAGCCAAGGGTAGATCCACCAGACAAACCCATAGGAGATGGGTATTTCCTTGATCCAGAAGAGACGCCGGAGAGGATGATCGGAAGGGATCCACAGATTAGTGGAGGATGATGGAGATCGCCGGAGGTGAGGCCAGAGCCACGGTGGGTGGTGGGAGTGCCATCCACCTGAGTGCTAGTCTTTTGTTAGAGCAATGTTTTGGTCAACTAGCTATGTTTAATTACTAAAATTGCTCGATCTAGTGAGTGTGGTATGTCTGTTGTATGCTCTTTTGTGTGCCCAAGCAAGCGATGTTAAATTATGCAATGACGTACCCAGGGAAATTTCCACCAAGATTAGAATTATCAAACTCATCACATGCACATAAATCAGAAGAATCATTTGCGATGCACACAATCATTCAATGTGAAAGGTCTGCTGGCACCGCGCAAAGTTTCCCTTCACATTTCCAAAATTTTGGCCCATCGCCAAAATATCTACCCCCGCCCCCCTTCCCCACCCCCTTTTCTCCCCGACCACAAGTCATATTTCCCATGTTTCCTCCTTCCTTCCTTCCTTGCTAAGCTATAGCCGCTTCCTCGCTCTCGTCATCTCGCATCCTACCGGGGGGGTCGCCATGGTCTTTTCCAAAGACCTCTCCAGTGGTTCCTCCTCCGACGACGACGCCCTCACCACCCGGGTATGCCTCTCTTCTCTCTCTTGGGCTATGAATTGGAATGAAGGATTTTTACCCGGCGATAGATTTGAGTCATTTCGTCCTCTTGCAGCTCCCTAGGACCATCAGTGGCAACGAATGGAGCGGGGTGGCTGAAGATCTATCTGCTCGTTGTCACCATCAATCTCCATGCATGAAGCTAGTTGCGTTTGATTCTGTGGATAGTGGGAGGAAGTTTCTGGCATGTGCAGAGAAGGTTAGACCCTCTTTCGTTGTTATAAATCATTTGTTAGATGTGATTCAAACACTGTAACGGTCCCAACCCATTCATACCACACCTTCAACCAAACGCATCCTAAGACAGTGTCACAATTTGTATCTAGTATCTTAAATTATTGCCATCTCATCAGCGGTGCCATTAGAAAATTATTTGGCACCACTTCAGCAGTTTGTGCAGCCAACTTTGGTTCACACATCCGATCAGCCAAATAGTAAAATACTAAATCTTTATGACATGAAGGAACTGGGCATCGGAGCAACTACGTGCTCCGGAGTCTGGGTCCCTAATTTTTTTTACGCTGCATCGGTTCGCCAGTGCAGGGCACCGGTGTGAGATGTAGCAATAGTTGTCTTTACCCCAGTTTTGGCATACATAGTGGACGGCCTTAGTGCTATTAGTTCTATGTTACTAAATTTGTGCATGTACACACCTGTTAGTATGAATTTGTTGTCATCCAAACACTGTCGCTATACTGTCGCAGTTATATTTACCTTCCTCATAAAATGTTCAATTTGTTATTTATTGTACATGAGTAAGAACTTGTTGCGTTGTTGTAGTTAATTATTTGGTTGTTGTATTAGTTCCAATGAGTTCATTTGCACATTCGTCTTTTTGAGAAGATATGTCATAATTAACATGTTTCTTTAGTTTTTCAAAATAAGCATTGGTGATTTTCTATGTTGCTATAAACCCATTTCCCCTACAGTTGTTACTGATCTAGTTTTAAATATTATAGGATGAATGGAAGTGTTCTTACTTGGAGTGGGTTGATCAAGAGTTGCCACAGTCTTTGAACATGTGCCTAGTGAAGCTCTGGAGCATGTATGAGGAAGAGAACAGATGTAGGCTTAGAGAAACTGTTGTCAACGCTGAAGAATATTTGAAGATGCGAGATAAAAAGTTGAAGGTGGAGAATGAGCTCAGATTTTTTAAATCAGACTTTGCTAAGATGGTGTTGGCGAAGGAGGAGGCACTTTCCCAGTTGGCCCGTGCAAAACATGTTCTTACTAAACTGAAAGCTGAGGTGGATAAGACGAGCCTAGATGATCTCGATTAGGGAAATGAATATATTGTTCTTATGAAATTGAACTAGCTATATGTTGTACCATGTTGTTTTCATGTAGCTACCGCACTATGATGTTATAATATATTTATGTGCTTGATATGAAATTGGCAAAGCGTTGTTCGATATTAAATGTGAATTTGCGTAATACTAGAATTATTAATTGTAAACTAATAAACCTGCTAAATGTGGCATGGACCTTTGCAAACGGTTCTAGCAGTAAAAGCGCTTGCGATGGATAGCCCAATGCCACACAGTTTTCTTCATCAAATCGTGTGTGATATAGTTGATAGAAGCAAATAGTTAACCAAGGCAGACCGTGTGTGATAGTTACACCTTTCACACATGAGCCTACACATAAAACTATGTGGGATGTACGTACGAACGGAAACATTTTTCCTGGATTTATTCTGTGGGATGTACATAAGAACGGAAACGTATTCCTTGGATTGACTGTGTGTGATATACATACGAACGAAAATGTTTTTCTGGGATTCACCGTGTGGGATGTACATACCTATGAAAATGATGTTCTCAGATTACCGTGTGGGATGTACATACCTACGAAAATTATTGGGTTTTGATGCCTTGCCTGATCGCACACAGCCCCAGCCTGTGTCCTAGGAGGGCCTATCCCTAATGATTTCTAGGTCGTGTGGGAAGGACCCCCCTATCGCCCACACTCACATGGCGACGGTTCTAAATGCCATCGTGAAAAGGGGTTAAAAACTGTTTGTTTAGCACCGACATGCACCATTGACCCTTTGCTCGATGATGAAGTTGGGGTTCTCCGCGGCCTTGGCCGCCTCAGCCTCCTCGCTCATGAATTGGCCGTAGATTTGTCCTTATGCCGTAGATTTGGCCTTCTGTCAGCCGATGCTGCTTGAGGAGGGATAGGTTGTACCTTGTTCCTCCTGCGCCTACTGAAACCCTGACATCGACTGTGGCGCGGGCTACTGCTCCACCATGGCATCCTTGAAGTGCGCCTACACATGCTCCATGGTCAAGCCGGCATCGAACAGGGCGGGCAAGGGCGCTAACTCATTGCCGAAGGCTATCTCTATCGTCGGAGACCTCTGAGGAGTAGGCCGGTAGGCCAACCTCTATCGGCCTCACATGGCAACCTTGCCAGCTGGCCACAAGGGTGGCCAGCTCATGCTTATGCTCCGTCGAGAGGCTCTCCAACAATGCACTAGAGCTCGCGGTCATGGCAGAGGTGGTCCATGGAGAAGTATGTGAAGCAGACGTAGTGTGGCGTGGTTTGTGCCGAGTGTGACCTGGTGCAAATGGCGGACACCGGCCAGGCCAAGCGGCGGGGTGTGTCAATGCAGGTGCCGGAGTTGGTTTCGCGGTCGGTATGCCTGTATAATGACGGTAGGCGAACGGACAACAACCTACTTCAAGTGGTAGATTTCCATCATGCCCCGTCCAGTAATGTCTCTACGACATTAAACAGGTGCGGACATCGGACGCGGCGCAAGCGGTGCTCTCGACCGACGCGGCGCTTCAATGTTGGCACAAATGAAAGGTCGCATTCGCTCTAGGCTGGCATGAATGCAACACTCGTGCTCTGGAATGGCTTGAGCAATGGAAACAGCTTCACGCGAGAGAGAATTTCGGGTTCAGTCCAGGGACTCCTTTGCGTATGTGGCAGCAATCCCGCAAAGCCCCTTGTTTTGCCTCTAGTTTGCCAGAAAACAAATGTCTAAGCCGGTCCGCAGACCGATGGGATACCGTGCTGGATGGCAAAATGGGTCCAGACAGAAGCGGACGATTTGAGGGTCAGCTTTGGGGATGCCTTTACTCCTATAAAAGGATGTTGTAGTACCCACCTTCTAGGGGCTTCACGGGCGAGGAGCCCTCTGTGTGTCCGTTGTGGTGTTCGGCGGGGACCTCTTGGGAGCTATCCGCATCATTGGATCTACCCGGACGGCAAGCACCCAAGAGATCTGCCATGGCTATCCATGATAGATGGACTGCGGGCAAAGGGACAGGGCCACCGTCTTATAGCGCCCTTTCACATGCCCACTCGCACGCGAGATTGGATGCCGGACCCGCGCGTTGGCGTCCTCGCCTCGCGGGGGTCAAAGGGGGGCAAAGGCGCGTGAGACGATGTAGGTGGGAATGACGAACACCCTGTTTGTTGTCTCCGAACTAGCTCGGCTTGCGTTGCGCCCATGCGTGGCTTACTAGGAGCCTCCGCGCCCGTCTGTTCCACGAGGGCCTCCTAGGGGCTTTTTGCGCCATCTGATATTATAATATATACTTCCTTGACCACTTTAACACAGATCAATCTTAAGAAGATCATTGCCTACTCCTCTGTATCCCATATGAGTTTGGTGACTATTGATATGTTTAGTCAGGCGGTGGCTGTTAGGTCACCTATTCTGAGTTATGAACACACAAGAAAGGCCAAAACATGTGTGCCAGGCATGCGACCGATCAACCTACTGGCAATAGGGGAGAAAACTTAACATGTCGCAACGAAAACATCAATGTCTGTTTAGCCAACACTGCCTAATTAAAGAGTTGTAAATATCATAAACCCATACCACCGTAAGGTTTGGGACGGATCATGCATTCCTAGGAGATCTACTGGGTGCATTGCATATCTTTGCTTGCACCCCATTAAAACTCTCTCATGATTCTCATGAGTTCTTCATAAAGGCCCAGGAAGTTTAAAGACATCCATCAAATAGGTCAGAGGGGATTGCATAACTACCTTGATGAGGATTTCTTTGCCGCCATTAGAAAATTCTCCCTATTGCACCATTCCATTCAGAAGTTGCGCTTGAATGATGTGAAAAATCCCTCATGCCATTCAGCCCATTGGTGTAGGGAGCCCCAAATATTTTGCTCAAACTATACATGTGTCCCCCTGCACCACAACCTTGACCTCCTCTTGTACATCGTTAGGGCAAGCTTTCCCATGCATGAGACCACTTGTGTCAACACATTTCCCAACTGGCATGTCCCTTGGGCATGTTGATCACTTGCTGCACAGCCGACCTTGCTCTCGGCCTCTGTGATGACCCACAAGTGTAGGGGATCTATCGTAGCCCTTTCGATAAGTAAGAGTGTCAAACCCAACGAGGAGCAGAAGGAAATGATAAGCGGTTTTCAGCAAGGTAATCTCTGCAAGCACTGAAATTATCGGTAACAGATAGTTTTGTGATAAGGTAAATTGTAGCGAGCAACAAGTAATGAAAGTAAATAAGGTGCGGCAAGATGTCCCAATCCTTTTTGTAGCAAATGACAAGCCTGGACAAACTCTTATATGAAGGAAAGCGCTCCCGAGGACACATGGGAATTATGGTCAAGCTAGTTTTCATCATGTTCATATGATTCGCGTTCGGTACTTTGATAATTTGATACGTGGGTGGACCGGTGCTTGGGTACTACCCTTCCTTGGACAAGCATCCCACTTATGATTAACCACTATTGCAAGCATCCGCAACTACAACAGAACTATTGTAACGCCCTCGATGCGGCTATATCTCCCACGTGTCGAAGCACGACTTAGAGGCATAACCGCATTGAAAGAAATGTCGCAAGTGAGGTAATCTTCGCAAACAACCCATGTAATACAATAAGGGAAAAGATACATAGTTGGCTTACAATCGCCACTTCACACAAATACATGAATAAAGCATTACATCAACCAAATACAATCAGGGCCCGACTACGAAACCAAAATAAAAGAAGAACCCCAAATGCGACAAGGTCCCTGATCGACCCCAACTGGGCTCCACTACTGATCAACTAGAACGAAACAACACAAAGGACAAGATCTTCATCGAGCTCCTCCTGAGCTTGGTTGCGTCATCTGCACGGACTCATCGGCAACTGCAAACTGGTTTTGGAAGTATCTGTGAGTCACGGGGACTCAGCAATCTCACACCCTCGTGATCAAGACTATTTAAGCTTATGGGTAAGGTAAAGGTATGAGGTGGAGCTGCAACAAGCGACTAGCATATATGGTGGCTAACATACACAAATGAGAGCGAGAAGAGAAGGCAAAGCACGATCAAGAAAACTATGATCAAGAAGTGATCCTAGAACAACCTACATTAAGCATAACTCCAACACCGTGTTCACTTCCCGGACTCCACCGGAAAGAGACCATCACGGTTACACACGCGGTTGATGTATTTTAATTAAGATCAACTTCAGGTTTTCTACAACCGGACATTAACAAATTCCCATCTGCCCATAACCGCGGGCACGGCTTTCGAAAGTTCAAATCCCTACAGGGGGTCCCAACTTAGCCCATGACAAGCTCTCACGGTCAACGAAGGATATTTCTTCTAGTGGGAAGACCCGACCAGACTCGGAATCCCGGTTACAAGACATTTCGGCAATGGTAAAACAAGACCAGCAAAGCCACCCAGATGTGCTGAAAAATCCCAATAGGAGCTGCACATATCTCGTTTTCAGGGCACACCGGATGAGCCAGACGTCGGGTGGGCTAGCCCAGAGTTGCCCCTGGTAGCTGCGGACATCGCTCGGTTTGGACCAACACTCAAAGGAGCACTGGCCCGGGGGTTTAATAAATATGACTCTTGGGCAGGCCTACCCAAGGGAAAGAAAAAGGCTAGGTGGCGAATGGTGTTGGGCCTTGCTGGAGGAGTTTTATTCAAGGCGAACTGTCAAGGGGTTCCCATTATAACCCAACCGCGTAAGGAATGCAAAATCCGGGAACATAACACCGACATGACGGAAACTAGGGCGGCAAGAGTGGAACAAAACACCAGGCATAAGGCCGAGCCTTCCACCCTTTACCAAGTATATAGATGAATTAATTAAATAAGAGATATTGTGATATCCCAACAAGTAAACATGTTCCAACAAGGAACAACATATCCATGTACCAACAAGGTACAAACTTCATCTTCACCTGCAACTAACAACGCTATAAGAGGGGCTGAGCAAAGCGGTAACATAGCCAAACAATGGTTTGCTAGGACAAGGTGGGTTAGAGGCTTGGCTTAACAACATGGGAGGCATGATAATCAAGTGGTAGGTATCGCAGCATAGGCATAGCAAAAGAGCAAGCAACTAGCAAGCGAAGATAGAAGTGATTTCGAGGGTATGGTCATCTTGCCTGAAATCCCGCAACGAAGAAGAACGAGTCCATGAAGAAGACAAACGGACGTAGACGAACGGGTCCTCACAAATGCGACGTTACCGGATCCAACCCGAAGGAGCAAACACCGGAAAGAAGCACACAACATAGTAAACAAACCACACATGAACATGATATGATATGCGGGATGCGGTATGCGATGCATATGCATGATTTGGAAGGGAATGAATGAACCTGGCCTCAACTTGGAAAAGCAAGAGTGCCACTGGAAAGTTTGGGTGATTTCGGTTGAAATCGATATAAAGATCACCGGAATCGGATGCACGGTTTGGAAATGGCAAGCAAAACAAATATGGCACCGGTCTGCGATAAACAGCAAGTGACCAACTAAATGCAACAAGATAAATATGCTACAGCACTCAAACATGGCAAAACAACACATGGCAGGGATCCACTCAATATGCTTAACAAAAGATGAACACTATGCTACGGCTAATTCATCCATTAACAGGTTCAAACAAGCACGACAAAAATGCAAACGATAACATGTTTCAGACTTAGTGAAATTAACACAAGCCTGGAATTTCAGATCAGGTAGCACACTTTGAAGCAATAAAACTATATGCTACAGGAACTTAACATGGCAAAGCAAGGCATGGCATGGAGCTACTCAAAGAGCTTAACAAAAGTCCCTTAGTGACCTTGAGCCAAAAGGGATCAGAAAATACAATTGCAAGCATGTGAACATGGCAAAAACATAATCAGATTACAGACTTAGTGAAAAACTGGAGCATGCAAATCAGATATCAAGTAGGCATGTTTACGAGCTCGATGCACTCACTACAGAGCATGTCATGACAATCTAAGCATACACCCATCAAGAATACACATTTTACAAGCTAGATATGGCAAGAACAACAACATAGCATGCATGGATCAACAACAACATCCTCGGCAAAATCGCTAACAAGTAGACAATCTGCCCAGATTCACGAAATAGCAAAAGTAGAGCTCGGTTGACTCAAGCTACGTTGCTCCATAAATGCAAACAAAGACATGGATGGATAGAGCACCACAATATTAACAAATCATCCTTACCGATCATCCTCAAAAGAGGCACGGATCACTAGGAAACAACATGAACATATGGCATATTGATAGAAACAGATCAAGGACTTAGTGAAATTCTAAGTCCCTGAAATCAGCATTAACGAATGCACCACTTTGCAAGCTTGTGCTAGTCACCACACATATCACAAAAATACATGGATAGCACCTCTGGAAAGATGGCAAAGCATATAACAAAACATATGTAGAGCTCAGGGGCATATCATGCACACATTAATCATGGCAAAAATTGCAAATAGCTATTTGGTGCAGCAGATCTGACAATAAACTCAAATAGCACTCTTCCAACAGCATTTCGGGCAACAAGATGAACTCAAATGAAAATGATGCAATGAGATGAAATGATGTGCTCTCCGAGGTGAACATTTTGATATGCTACACGCGCAAAACGGATCTACGGATGATGAATTATGACACGAAGAACATGGGCATTTGAAACATGGAAATTTCGGGGACTTAGTGAAATTATACCTCCGCGAAAGTCAATGCGGGACGGAGCGGATCGGGACGCGAGGAGGCTGTTTGGTTGAAGGGACTGGTGGATCTGATCCACCCCGCGTGGATCCGGAAGGGGCGGCGAGGCGGCGCGCTCCGGTGAGCTTGGACGCCGGCGAGGAGGAGATCCGGCGGCGGCTGCGGGCGGCGCGGGGCGACGTGGAGGTGGCGGGCGGCGCCACGCTGGCGACGAGGTGGCGACGAGCGAGCGGGGCGGCCGGCGAGCGCAGGCGGCGGTACGATGAAGGATGCGGTGGCCGGCGCGAACTCCGGCGACCGGAAGCGAGAAGACGGCGGGCGGCGCGGCGCGGGGTCCTCCGCGGGTGGCGGCGGTGCCGGTTGGGCCCCGCAGGCCGTCTGCAGGCCGCATGGGCCGGCGGCGGCGAAGAGCCCGGAGAGGACGCGTGGCGGCTCCGGATTGGCTGCGGGGTCGGCTGGACGTGTCCGGCCACCGGGCGGACATGTCCGTCGGCGGGAGGAGGACCAAGTTAGGGTTTGCACCGCGAATTTCGGAGGGGATCACATATTTATAGGTAGAGGGAGCTAGGAGAGTCCAAATGAGTTGCGGTTTTCGGCCACGCGATCTTGATCGAACAACCGAGATGATGGAGGAGGTTTAGGTGGGTTTTGGGCCAAATTGGAGGGGTGTTGGGCTGCAACAGACATGACGCCTTTTCGGTCCCTCGATTAACCGTTGGAGTATCAAACGAAGTCCAAATGGTACGGAATTTGACAAGCGGTCTACCGGTAGTAAACCAAGGCCGCTTGGCAAGTCTCAGTCCAATCCGGAAATGTTTAACCCCCACACACGAAAAGAAGGTAGAAAGGACCACCGGAGGAGATAGAAGCGCCGGAATGCAAAACGGACAACGGGGAAAATGCTCGGATGCATGAGACGAACATGTATGCAAATGAAATGCACATGATGGCATGATATGTAATGCATGACACGCAAGCAATGACCAGGCAACAACAACGAATAACTGGAGGACACCTGGCACATCGGTCTCGGGGCGTTACAACTATTAAGGTAAACCTAACCATAGCATGAAACATATGGATCCAAATCAGCCCCTTACGAAGAAACGCATAAACTAGGGTTTAAGCTTCTGTCACTCTAGCAACCCATCATCTACTTATTACTTCCCAATGCCTTCCTCTAGGCCCAAACAATGGTGAAGTGTCATGTAGTCGACGTTCACATGATACCACTAGAGGAAAGACAACATACATCTCATCAAAATATCGAACGAATACCAAATTCACATGACTACTTATAGCAAGACTTCTCCCATGTCCTCAGGAACAAACGTAACTACTCAGAAAGCATATTCATGTTCATAATCAGAGGGGTATTAATATGCATAATGGATCTGAACATTTGATATTCCACCAAATAAACCAACTAGCATCAACTACAAGGAGTAATCAACACTACTAGCAACCCACAGGTACCAATCTGAGACTTAGAGACAAAGATTGGATACAAGAGATGAACTTGGGTTTGAGAGGAGATGGTGCTGGTGAAGATGTTGATGGATATTGACCCCCTCCCGATGAGAGGATCGATGGTGATGATTTCCCCCTCCCGGAGGGAAGTTTCCCCGGCAGAATAGCTCCGCCGGAGCCCTAGATTGGTTCCGCCTCGTGGCGGCGGAGTTTTGTCTCATGAGCTTGCTTATGATTTTTTTCCAGGACGAAAGACTCCATATAGCCAAAGATGGGCATCAGAGGGCTGCCAGGGGACCCACGAGGCAGGAGGCGCGCCCAGGGGGTAGGGTGCGCCCCCCACCCTCGTGGACGGTGGGCGGCCCCCCTCTGATACTTCTTTCGCCCAATATTTTTTTATATATTCTGAAACGTGCTCCCGTGAAGTTTCAGGACTTTTGGAGATGTGCATAATAGGTCTCTAATATTTGCTCCTTTTCCAGCCCAGAATTCTAGCTGTCGGCATTCCCCCTCTTCATGTAAACATTGTAAAATAAGAGAGAATAGGCATAAATATTGTGAAATAATGTGTAATAACAACCCATTATGCAATAAATATCGATATAAAAGCATGATGCAAAATGGACGTATCAACTCCCCTAAGCTTAGACCTCGGTTTTCCTCAAGCGAAATCCAAAATCGAAAAATATGTCCACATGTTTAGAGATAGAGGTGTCCATAAAATAAAATACGGACATGAGGGCATCATGATCATTCTTAGAACAGCAACATATATATATATATATTGTCATATGATCTCTTATGCTAAAGTAACAATGTGTTCACAGTTTCAGGTATGAATCATAAACTTCATTCAAAACTAACAAACTATGATCTCGGTCATTGAAGCAATTGCAATTTATCATAACATCGGAAAGAGTCAATATAAGAGATTTTCAGCAAGTCCACATACTCAACTATCATTTAGTCTTTCACAATTGCTAACACTCATAAAATACTTATGGGTATGAAGTTTTAATCAGACATAGAGACAAATAGGGGCTTATAGTTTTGCCTCCCAACCTTTTACCTCAAGGGTAATGCCAACAATAATAGTTCATGAAAACTCACATCCAATTAGCTATATATATCAGGATCTTTCGAACACATTTTGCTTGCCAAAGGATAAAATGTAAAAAGGAAAGGTGAAGATCACCATGACTCTGGTATGAAGTATTAGACAGGAATAAAAGATAGGCCCTTCTCAGAGGGAAGCAGAGGTTGTCATGTGCTTTTATGGTTGGATGCAAAAAAATCTTAATGCGAAAGAACGTCACTTTATATTGCCACTTGTGATATGGACGTTTATTATGCAGTCTGTCGCTTTTATTTCTTCCACATCACAAGATCGTATGAAGCTTATTTTCTCCACACTAATAAATAATACATATTTAGAGAGCAATTTTTATTGCTTGCAACAATGACAACTTACTTGAAGGATCTTATTCAATCCATGGGTAGATATGGTGGACTCTCATGGCAAAACTGGGTTCAAGGATATTTGGAAGCACAAGTAGTATCTCTACTTGGTGCAAAGAAATTGGCTAGCATGAGGGGGAAAGGCAAGCTCAACATGTTGGATGATCCATGACAATATAATTTATTTCATATGTAAGAAGACATAAGACATTACGTTGTATTCCTTGTCCAACATCAACTCTTTAGCATGTCATATTTTAATGAGTGCTCACAATTATAAAAGATGTCCAAGATAGTATATTTATATGTGAAAACCTCTCTTTCTTTATTACTTCCTATTAATTGCAAAGATGACCAAAACTATGTTTGTCAACTCTCAACAACTTTTATTAATCATACTCTTTATATGTGAAGTAATTACTCTCCATAAGATCCATATGATCTCTTTATTTCTTTTTATTCTTTCTCTTTTATTTAATTCCCTCAAGATCATAGCAGGATAATCAAGCCCTTGACTCAACACTAATCTTTATTATATATAGCTCACGGACTCGATTACATAGAAGGATCATAAAGCAAAACTCAAAACTAGATCATACTAAAACTTTATTCTACTAGATAAAGATATTACCAAAAGGATCGAACTAAGAAAACGGTAAAGATAAAAGTTGTGATGGTGATACGATACCGGGGCACTCCCCCAAGCTTGGCAGTTGCCAAGGGGAGTGCCCGTACCCATCTGTTTATGTCTCTTTCCTTGGAGGTGGTGACGATGGAGTTGTTGATGATGTAGGCTTGTCGTCCATCTTCCAAGGCATAGGCTCACCATCGTAAAAGGATGATCGAGTCTCCAGGATCCTCAAATCTGCAGCCAAACTCATCCTCTTGAATCTATATTCATACTCACAGTTTAGGTTTTGCAGGTCATAGATCTGGGCTTGGAGGCGCTTGATTTTCTCATGAAGCTTGAAGATGGCCTCCCCAATGTTCTTGGCATCCAGCTTGTGGTTGTTGGTGAACTCCGTGACCATTATATGATTGGAGTTGAGTCCACGTTCCACCATCTCTTGGCACTTGAAAACTTGTTGCTCCATCGCCTCAAGCCTTGTCTCCATGCTTCCAGTCCTCGTTTGTCCCTCAACATATGGATGTGCAGCAACCCCTCACGCATCTCAATGGTTTGAGGGTGTTGCAGCACCTCCGCGAGGTAGGGGTTGATGACCTTCTCGAAGAACTTGTCCTTGGGGGCACTTGAAGACGTCATGGTGATCTAGATCTGTCAGAAAAACAGCTCGAAACAAAGACAGAAGATATTTGCGTGATACGGTGGTCAAAACCTTCGGGAGATTATATAATGAATTTTTACCGACCAAAAGAAGTATCGTGCAAGAAAACGGTGTCCAGAGGGCACACGAGGTGCCCACGAGGCAGGGGGTGCACCCAGGGGGGTAGGGCGCGCCCTCCACCCTCGTGGAAGCCTCGTGTCCTTACTGGACTGCTTCTTATTTTCCTATTTTCTTAAATATTAAAAACGGAGAAAAATTGCCATTAGAATTGTTTTGGAGTCGGTTTACTTACCGTACCACATACCTATTCCTTTTCGCAGTCTGAAACGTTCTGGAAAGTGTCCCTTATGTATTCCTCCGGGGTTACGGTTTCAATAACATTAGTTTCAAAGGATTACCTGAGATATAATGTTTGATTCTTTGACCGTTCACCACCCTTGGATCCGTGCCTTCGAAGTTTTTGATTTTTATGGCACCAGAACGACAGACCTCCTTGATAACGTAAGGACCTTCCCATTTAGAGAGAAGTTTTCCTACAAAAAATCTTAAACGAGAGTTGTATAACAATACATAATCACCTACATTAAACTCACGTTTTTGTATCCTTTTGTCATGCCATCTTTTAACCTTCTCTTTAAACAGTTTGGCATTCTCATAGGCCTGAGCTCTCCATTCATCAAGTGAGCTAATGTCAAAAAGGCCCTTCTCACCGGCAAGTTTGAAATCATAATTGAGCTCTTTAATAGCCCAATATGCCTTATGTTCTAGTTCAAGAGGTAAGTGACATGCTTTTCCATAAACCATCTTATATGGAGACATACCCATAGGATTCTTATATGCAGTTCTATAAGCCCATAATACATCATCAACTTTCTTGGACCAATTCTTTCTAGATCTATCAACAGTCTTTTGCAAGATTAATTTAAGCTCTCTATTACTCAATTCTAATTGACCACTAGACTGTGGGTGATATGGATATGCAATTCTATGATTAACATCATACTTAGCAAGCATTTTACGAAAAGCACCATGAATAAAATGTGAACCACCATCAGTCATTAAATATCTAGGGACTCCAAACCTCAGAAAAATAACTTCTTTAAGCATCTTAATAGAGGTGTTATGATCAGCACTACTAGTTGGAATAGCTTCTACCCACTTAGTAACATAATCAACAGCAACTAAAATATGTGTATACCCATTAGAGGAAGGAAACGGTCCCATATAATCAAAGCCCCAAACATCAAATGGTTCAATAACAAGTGAATAATTCATAGGCATTTCTTGACGTCTACTAATATTACCAATTCTTTGACATTCATCACAAGATAAGACAAACTTACGGGCATCCTTGAAGAGAGTAGGCCAATAAAAACCGGATTGCAATACCTTATGTGCAGTTCTATCTCCAGCATGGCGTCCTCCATAAGCCTCGGAGTGAAACTTGCGTAGGATCTATTCCTGTTCATGCTCAGGTACACAACGTCTAATAACACCATCTACTCCTTTATAAAGGTGTGGGTCATCCCAGAAGTAATGTCTTAAATCATAGAAGAACTTTTTCTTTTGCTGGTATGTGAAACTAGGTGGTATAAATTTAGCAACTATGTAATTAGCATAATCAGCATAATATGGAGCAGTACGAGAAGCATTTATGACAGCTAATTGTTCATTAGGAAAGCTATCATCAATAGGTAGTGGGTCATCAAGAACATTCTCTAATCTAGACAAGTTGTCTGCAACAGGGTTCTCAGCCCCCTTTCTATCAATAATATGCAAATCAAATTCTTGTAGCAAGAGAACCCATCTAATAAGTCTAGGTTTAGCATCTTTCTTTTTCATCAGATATTTAATAGCAGCATGATCGGTGTGAACAGTTACTTTGGAATCAACAATATTAGGTCTGAACTTATCACAAGCAAATACAACTACTAAAAATTCTTTTTCAGTAGTAGCATAGTTTCTCTAGGCATTGTCTAGAGTTTTACTAGCATATTGAATAACATTTAATTTCTTATCAACTCTTTGTCCAAGAACAACACCTACAAAATAATCACTAGCATCACACATAATTTCAAATGGTAAATTCCAATCAGGTGGCTGAACAATAGGTGCAGAAATCAAAGCTTTATTAAGTATTTCAAATGCTTCTACACAATCATCATCAAAGACAAAAGGAACATCTTTTTGTAAAAGATTAGTCAGAGGCCTGGAAATTTTAGAGATGTCCTTAATGAACCTCCTATAAAAACCAGCATGACCAAGGAAACTTCTTATACCTTTAATGTCCTTGTGACACAGCATCTTTTCAATAGCATCAACCTTAGCTTTATCAACTTCAATACCTCTTTCAGAAATTTTATGCCCCAAGACAATGCCTTCATTAACCATAAAGTGGCACTTCTCCCAATTCAAGACAATGCGGGACGGAGCGGATCGGGACGCGAGGAGGCTGTTTGGTTGAAGGGACTGGTGGATCTGATCCACCCCGCGTGGATCCGGAAGGGGCGGCGAGGCGGCGCGCTCCGGTGAGCTTGGACGCCGGCGAGGAGGAGATCCGGCGGCGGCTGCGGGCGGCGCGGGGCGACGTGGAGGTGGTGGGCGGCGCCACGCCGGCGACGAGGTGGCGACGAGCGAGCGGGGCGGCCGGCGAGCGCAGGCGGCGGTACGATGAAGGATGCGGTGGCCGGCGCGAACTCCGGTGACCGGAAGCGAGAAGACGGCGGGCGGCGCGGCGCGGGGTCCTCCGCGGGTGGCGGCGGTGCCGGTTGGGCCCCGCAGGCCGTCTGCAGGCCGCATGGGCCGGCGGCGGCGAAGAGCCCGGAGAGGACGCGTGGCGGCTCCGGATTGGCTGCGGGGTCGGCTGGACGTGTCCGGCCACCGGGCGGACATGTCCGTCGGCGGGAGGAGGACCAAGTTAGGGTTTGCACCGCGAATTTCGGAGGGGATCACATATTTATAGGTAGAGGGAGCTAGGAGAGTCCAAATGAGTTGCGGTTTTCGGCCACGCGATCTTGATCGAACAACCGAGATGATGGAGGAGGTTTAGGTGGGTTTTGGGCCAAATTGGAGGGGTGTTGGGCTGCAACAGACATGACGCCTTTTCGGTCCCTCGATTAACCGTTGGAGTATCAAACGAAGTCCAAATGGTACGGAATTTGACAAGCGGTCTACCGGTAGTAAACCAAGGCCGCTTGGCAAGTCTCAGTCCAATCCGGAAATGTTTAACCCCCACACACGAAAAGAAGGTAGAAAGGACCACCGGAGGAGATAGAAGCGCCAGAATGCAAAACGGACAACGGGGAAAATGCTCGGATGCATGAGACGAACATGTATGCAAATGAAATGCACATGATGGCATGATATGTAATGCATGACACGCAAGCAATGACCAGGCAACAACAACGAATAACTGGAGGACACCTGGCACATCGGTCTCGGGGCGTTACAACTATTAAGGTAAACCTAACCATAGCATGAAACATATGGATCCAAATCAGCCCCTTACGAAGAAACGCATAAACTAGGGTTTAAGCTTCTGTCACTCTAGCAACCCATCATCTACTTATTACTTCCCAATGCCTTCCTCTAGGCCCAAACAATGGTGAAGTGTCATGTAGTCGACGTTCACATGATACCACTAGAGGAAAGACAACATACATCTCATCAAAATATCGAACGAATACCAAATTCACATGACTACTTATAGCAAGACTTCTCCCATGTCCTCAGGAACAAACGTAACTACTCAGAAAGCATATTCATGTTCATAATCAGAGGGGTATTAATATGCATAATGGATCTGAACATTTGATATTCCACCAAATAAACCAACTAGCATCAACTACAAGGAGTAATCAACACTACTAGCAACCCACAGGTACCAATCTGAGACTTAGAGACAAAGATTGGATACAAGAGATGAACTTGGGTTTGAGAGGAGATGGTGCTGGTGAAGATGTTGATGGATATTGACCCCCTCCCGATGAGAGGATCGATGGTGATGATTTCCCCCTCCCGGAGGGAAGTTTCCCCGGCAGAATAGCTCCGCCGGAGCCCTAGATTGGTTCCGCCTCGTGGCGGCGGAGTTTTGTCTCATGAGCTTGCTTATGATTTTTTTCCAGGACGAAAGACTCCATATAGCCAAAGATGGGCATCAGAGGGCTGCCAGGGGACCCACGAGGCAGGAGGCGCGCCCAGGGGGTAGGGTGCGCCCCCCACCCTCGTGGACGGTGGGCGGCCCCCCTCTGATACTTCTTTCGCCCAATATTTTTTTATATATTCTGAAACGTGCTCCCGTGAAGTTTCAGGACTTTTGGAGATGTGCATAATAGGTCTCTAATATTTGCTCCTTTTCCAGCCCAGAATTCTAGCTGTCGGCATTCCCCCTCTTCATGTAAACATTGTAAAATAAGAGAGAATAGGCATAAATATTGTGAAATAATGTGTAATAACAACCCATTATGCAATAAATATCGATATAAAAGCATGATGCAAAATGGACGTATCAACTCCCCTAAGCTTAGACCTCGGTTTTCCTCAAGCGAAATCCAAAATCGAAAAATATGTCCACATGTTTAGAGATAGAGGTGTCCATAAAATAAAATACGGACATGAGGGCATCATGATCATTCTTAGAACAGCAACATATATATATATATTGTCATATGATCTCTTATGCTAAAGTAACAATGTGTTCACAGTTTCAGGTATGAATCATAAACTTCATTCAAAACTAACAAACTATGATCTCGGTCATTGAAGCAATTGCAATTTATCATAACATCGGAAAGAGTCAATATAAGAGATTTTCAGCAAGTCCACATACTCAACTATCATTTAGTCTTTCACAATTGCTAACACTCATAAAATACTTATGGGTATGAAGTTTTAATCAGACATAGAGACAAATAGGGGCTTATAGTTTTGCCTCCCAACCTTTTACCTCAAGGGTAATGCCAACAATAATAGTTCATGAAAACTCACATCCAATTAGCTATATATATCAGGATCTTTCGAACACATTGTGCTTGCCAAAGGATAAAATGTAAAAAGGAAAGGTGAAGATCACCATGACTCTGGTATGAAGTATTAGACAGGAATAAAAGATAGGCCCTTCTCAGAGGGAAGCAGAGGTTGTCATGTGCTTTTATGGTTGGATGCAAAAAAATCTTAATGCGAAAGAACGTCACTTTATATTGCCACTTGTGATATGGACGTTTATTATGCAGTCTGTCGCTTTTATTTCTTCCACATCACAAGATCGTATGAAGCTTATTTTCTCCACACTAATAAATAATACATATTTAGAGAGCAATTTTTATTGCTTGCAACAATGACAACTTACTTGAAGGATCTTATTCAATCCATGGGTAGATATGGTGGACTCTCATGGCAAAACTGGGTTCAAGGATATTTGGAAGCACAAGTAGTATCTCTACTTGGTGCAAAGAAATTGGCTAGCATGAGGGGGAAAGGCAAGCTCAACATGTTGGATGATCCATGACAATATAATTTATTTCATATGTAAGAAGACATAAGACATTACGTTGTATTCCTTGTCCAACATCAACTCTTTAGCATGTCATATTTTAATGAGTGCTCACAATTATAAAAGATGTCCAAGATAGTATATTTATATGTGAAAACCTCTCTTTCTTTATTACTTCCTATTAATTGCAAAGATGACCAAAACTATGTTTGTCAACTCTCAACAACTTTTATTAATCATACTCTTTATATGTGAAGTAATTACTCTCCATAAGATCCATATGATCTCTTTATTTCTTTTTATTCTTTCTCTTTTATTTAATTCCCTCAAGATCATAGCAGGATAATCAAGCCCTTGACTCAACACTAATCTTTATTATATATAGCTCACGGACTCGATTACATAGAAGGATCATAAAGCAAAACTCAAAACTAGATCATACTAAAACTTTATTCTACTAGATAAAGATATTACCAAAAGGATCGAACTAAGAAAACGGTAAAGATAAAAGTTGTGATGGTGATACGATACCGGGGCACTCCCCCAAGCTTGGCAGTTGCCAAGGGGAGTGCCCGTACCCATCTGTTTATGTCTCTTTCCTTGGAGGTGGTGACGATGGAGTTGTTGATGATGTAGGCTTGTCGTCCATCTTCCAAGGCATAGGCTCACCATCGTAAAAGGATGATCGAGTCTCCAGGATCCTCAAATCTGCAGCCAAACTCATCCTCTTGAATCTATATTCATACTCACAGTTTAGGTTTTGCAGGTCATAGATCTGGGCTTGGAGGCGCTTGATTTTCTCATGAAGCTTGAAGATGGCCTCCCCAATGTTCTTGGCATCCAGCTTGTGGTTGTTGGTGAACTCCGTGACCATTATATGATTGGAGTTGAGTCCACGTTCCACCATCTCTTGGCACTTGAAAACTTGTTGCTCCATCGCCTCAAGCCTTGTCTCCATGCTTCCAGTCCTCGTTTGTCCCTCAACATATGGATGTGCAGCAACCCCTCACGCATCTCAATGGTTTGAGGGTGTTGCAGCACCTCCGCGAGGTAGGGGTTGATGACCTTCTCGAAGAACTTGTCCTTGGGGGCACTTGAAGACGTCATGGTGATCTAGATCTGTCAGAAAAACAGCTCGAAACAAAGACAGAAGATATTTGCGTGATACGGTGGTCAAAACCTTCGGGAGATTATATAATGAATTTTTACCGACCAAAAGAAGTATCGTGCAAGAAAACGGTGTCCAGAGGGCACACGAGGTGCCCACGAGGCAGGGGGTGCACCCAGGGGGGTAGGGCGCGCCCTCCACCCTCGTGGAAGCCTCGTGTCCTTACTGGACTGCTTCTTATTTTCCTATTTTCTTAAATATTAAAAACGGAGAAAAATTGCCATTAGAATTGTTTTGGAGTCGGTTTACTTACCGTACCACATACCTATTCCTTTTCGCAGTCTGAAACGTTCTGGAAAGTGTCCCTTATGTATTCCTCCGGGGTTACGGTTTCAATAACATTAGTTTCAAAGGATTACCTGAGATATAATGTTTGATTCTTTGACCGTTCACCACCCTTGGATCCGTGCCTTCGAAGTTTTTGATTTTTATGGCACCAGAACGACAGACCTCCTTGATAACGTAAGGACCTTCCCATTTAGAGAGAAGTTTTCCTACAAAAAATCTTAAACGAGAGTTGTATAACAATACATAATCACCTACATTAAACTCACGTTTTTGTATCCTTTTGTCATGCCATCTTTTAACCTTCTCTTTAAACAGTTTGGCATTCTCATAGGCCTGAGCTCTCCATTCATCAAGTGAGCTAATGTCAAAAAGGCCCTTCTCACCGGCAAGTTTGAAATCATAATTGAGCTCTTTAATAGCCCAATATGCCTTATGTTCTAGTTCAAGAGGTAAGTGACATGCTTTTCCATAAACCATCTTATATGGAGACATACCCATAGGATTCTTATATGCAGTTCTATAAGCCCATAATACATCATCAACTTTCTTGGACCAATTCTTTCTAGATCTATCAACAGTCTTTTGCAAGATTAATTTAAGCTCTCTATTACTCAATTCTAATTGACCACTAGACTGTGGGTGATATGGATATGCAATTCTATGATTAACATCATACTTAGCAAGCATTTTACGAAAAGCACCATGAATAAAATGTGAACCACCATCAGTCATTAAATATCTAGGGACTCCAAACCTCAGAAAAATAACTTCTTTAAGCATCTTAATAGAGGTGTTATGATCAGCATTACTAGTTGGAATAGCTTCTACCCACTTAGTAACATAATCAACAGCAACTAAAATATGTGTATACCCATTAGAGGAAGGAAACGGTCCCATATAATCAAAGCCCCAAACATCAAATGGTTCAATAACAAGTGAATAATTCATAGGCATTTCTTGACGTCTACTAATATTACCAATTCTTTGACATTCATCACAAGATAAGACAAACTTACGGGCATCCTTGAAGAGAGTAGGCCAATAAAAACCGGATTGCAATACCTTATGTGCAGTTCTATCTCCAGCATGGCGTCCTCCATAAGCCTCGGAGTGAAACTTGCGTAGGATCTATTCCTGTTCATGCTCAGGTACACAACGTCTAATAACACCATCTACTCCTTTATAAAGGTGTGGGTCATCCCAGAAGTAATGTCTTAAATCATAGAAGAACTTTTTCTTTTGCTGGTATGTGAAACTAGGTGGTATAAATTTAGCAACTATGTAATTAGCATAATCAGCATAATATGGAGCAGTACGAGAAGCATTTATGACAGCTAATTGTTCATTAGGAAAGCTATCATCAATAGGTAGTGGGTCATCAAGAACATTCTCTAATCTAGACAAGTTGTCTGCAACAGGGTTCTCAGCCCCCTTTCTATCAATAATATGCAAATCAAATTCTTGTAGCAAGAGAACCCATCTAATAAGTCTAGGTTTAGCATCTTTCTTTTTCATCAGATATTTAATAGCAGCATGATCGGTGTGAACAGTTACTTTGGAATCAACAATATTAGGTCTGAACTTATCACAAGCAAATACAACTACTAAAAATTCTTTTTCAGTAGTAGCATAGTTTCTCTAGGCATTGTCTAGAGTTTTACTAGCATATTGAATAACATTTAATTTCTTATCAACTCTTTGTCCAAGAACAACACCTACAAAATAATCACTAGCATCACACATAATTTCAAATGGTAAATTCCAATCAGGTGGCTGAACAATAGGTGCAGAAATCAAAGCTTTATTAAGTATTTCAAATGCTTCTACACAATCATCATCAAAGACAAAAGGAACATCTTTTTGTAAAAGATTAGTCAGAGGCCTGGAAATTTTAGAGATGTCCTTAATGAACCTCCTATAAAAACCAGCATGACCAAGGAAACTTCTTATACCTTTAATGTCCTTGTGACACAGCATCTTTTCAATAGCATCAACCTTAGCTTTATCAACTTCAATACCTCTTTCAGAAATTTTATGCCCCAAGACAATGCCTTCATTAACCATAAAGTGGCACTTCTCCCAATTCAAGACAATGCGGGACGGAGCGGATCGGGACGCGAGGAGGCTGTTTGGTTGAAGGGACTGGTGGATCTGATCCACCCCGCGTGGATCCGGAAGGGGCGGCGAGGCGGCGCGCTCCGGTGAGCTTGGACGCCGGCGAGGAGGAGATCCGGCGGCGGCTGCGGGCGGTGCGGGGCGACGTGGAGGTGGCGGGCGGCGCCACGCCGGCGACGAGGTGGCGACGAGCGAGCGGGGCGGCCGGCGAGCGCAGGCGGCGGTACGATGAAGGATGCGGTGGCCGGCGCGAACTCCGGCGACCGGAAGCGAGAAGACGGCGGGCGGCGCGGCGCGGGGTCCTCCGCGGGTGGCGGCGGTGCCGGTTGGGCCCCGCAGGCCGTCTGCAGGCCGCATGGGCCGGCGGCGGCGAAGAGCCCGGAGAGGACGCGTGGCGGCTCCGGATTGGCTGCGGGGTCGGCTGGACGTGTCCGGCCACCGGGCGGACATGTCCGTCGGCGGGAGGAGGACCAAGTTAGGGTTTGCACCGCGAATTTCGGAGGGGATCACATATTTATAGGTAGAGGGAGCTAGGAGAGTCCAAATGAGTTGCGGTTTTCGGCCACGCGATCTTGATCGAACAACCGAGATGATGGAGGAGGTTTAGGTGGGTTTTGGGCCAAATTGGAGGGGTGTTGGGCTGCAACAGACATGACGCCTTTTCGGTCCCTCGATTAACCGTTGGAGTATCAAACGAAGTCCAAATGGTACGGAATTTGACAAGCGGTCTACCGGTAGTAAACCAAGGCCGCTTGGCAAGTCTCAGTCCAATCCGGAAATGTTTAACCCCCACACACGAAAAGAAGGTAGAAAGGACCACCGGAGGAGATAGAAGCGCCGGAATGCAAAACGGACAACGGGGAAAATGCTCGGATGCATGAGACGAACATGTATGCAAATGAAATGCACATGATGGCATGATATGTAATGCATGACACGCAAGCAATGACCAGGCAACAACAACGAATAACTGGAGGACACCTGGCACATCGGTCTCGGGGCGTTACAACTATTAAGGTAAACCTAACCATAGCATGAAACATATGGATCCAAATCAGCCCCTTACGAAGAAACGCATAAACTAGGGTTTAAGCTTCTGTCACTCTAGCAACCCATCATCTACTTATTACTTCCCAATGCCTTCCTCTAGGCCCAAACAATGGTGAAGTGTCATGTAGTCGACGTTCACATGATACCACTAGAGGAAAGACAACATACATCTCATCAAAATATCGAACGAATACCAAATTCACATGACTACTTATAGCAAGACTTCTCCCATGTCCTCAGGAACAAACGTAACTACTCAGAAAGCATATTCATGTTCATAATCAGAGGGGTATTAATATGCATAATGGATCTGAACATTTGATATTCCACCAAATAAACCAACTAGCATCAACTACAAGGAGTAATCAACACTACTAGCAACCCACAGGTACCAATCTGAGACTTAGAGACAAAGATTGGATACAAGAGATGAACTTGGGTTTGAGAGGAGATGGTGCTGGTGAAGATGTTGATGGATATTGACCCCCTCCCGATGAGAGGATCGATGGTGATGATTTCCCCCTCCCGGAGGGAAGTTTCCCCGGCAGAATAGCTCCGCCGGAGCCCTAGATTGGTTCCGCCTCGTGGCGGCGGAGTTTTGTCTCATGAGCTTGCTTATGATTTTTTTCCAGGACGAAAGACTCCATATAGCCAAAGATGGGCATCAGAGGGCTGCCAGGGGACCCACGAGGCAGGAGGCGCGCCCAGGGGGTAGGGTGCGCCCCCCACCCTCGTGGACGGTGGGCGGCCCCCCTCTGATACTTCTTTCGCCCAATATTTTTTTATATATTCTGAAACGTGCTCCCGTGAAGTTTCAGGACTTTCGGAGATGTGCATAATAGGTCTCTAATATTTGCTCCTTTTCCAGCCCAGAATTCTAGCTGTCGGCATTCCCCCTCTTCATGTAAACATTGTAAAATAAGAGAGAATAGGCATAAATATTGTGAAATAATGTGTAATAACAACCCATTATGCAATAAATATCGATATAAAAGCATGATGCAAAATGGACGTATCAACTCCCCTAAGCTTAGACCTCGGTTTTCCTCAAGCGAAATCCAAAATCGAAAAATATGTCCACATGTTTAGAGATAGAGGTGTCCATAAAATAAAATACGGACATGAGGGCATCATGATCATTCTTAGAACAGCAACATATATATATATATTGTCATATGATCTCTTATGCTAAAGTAACAATGTGTTCACAGTTTCAGGTATGAATCATAAACTTCATTCAAAACTAACAAACTATGATCTCGGTCATTGAAGCAATTGCAATTTATCATAACATCGGAAAGAGTCAATATAAGAGATTTTCAGCAAGTCCACATACTCAACTATCATTTAGTCTTTCACAATTGCTAACACTCATAAAATACTTATGGGTATGAAGTTTTAATCAGACATAGAGACAAATAGGGGCTTATAGTTTTGCCTCCCAACCTTTTACCTCAAGGGTAATGCCAACAATAATAGTTCATGAAAACTCACATCCAATTAGCTATATATATCAGGATCTTTCGAACACATTGTGCTTGCCAAAGGATAAAATGTAAAAAGGAAAGGTGAAGATCACCATGACTCTGGTATGAAGTATTAGACAGGAATAAAAGATAGGCCCTTCTCAGAGGGAAGCAGAGGTTGTCATGTGCTTTTATGGTTGGATGCAAAAAAATCTTAATGCGAAAGAACGTCACTTTATATTGCCACTTGTGATATGGACGTTTATTATGCAGTCTGTCGCTTTTATTTCTTCCACATCACAAGATCGTATGAAGCTTATTTTCTCCACACTAATAAATAATACATATTTAGAGAGCAATTTTTATTGCTTGCAACAATGACAACTTACTTGAAGGATCTTATTCAATCCATGGGTAGATATGGTGGACTCTCATGGCAAAACTGGGTTCAAGGATATTTGGAAGCACAAGTAGTATCTCTACTTGGTGCAAAGAAATTGGCTAGCATGAGGGGGAAAGGCAAGCTCAACATGTTGGATGATCCATGACAATATAATTTATTTCATATGTAAGAAGACATAAGACATTACGTTGTATTCCTTGTCCAACATCAACTCTTTAGCATGTCATATTTTAATGAGTGCTCACAATTATAAAAGATGTCCAAGATAGTATATTTATATGTGAAAACCTCTCTTTCTTTATTACTTCCTATTAATTGCAAAGATGACCAAAACTATGTTTGTCAACTCTCAACAACTTTTATTAATCATACTCTTTATATGTGAAGTAATTACTCTCCATAAGATCCATATGATCTCTTTATTTCTTTTTATTCTTTCTCTTTTATTTAATTCCCTCAAGATCATAGCAGGATAATCAAGCCCTTGACTCAACACTAATCTTTATTATATATAGCTCACGGACTCGATTACATAGAAGGATCATAAAGCAAAACTCAAAACTAGATCATACTAAAACTTTATTCTACTAGATAAAGATATTACCAAAAGGATCGAACTAAGAAAACGGTAAAGATAAAAGTTGTGATGGTGATACGATACCGGGGCACTCCCCCAAGCTTGGCAGTTGCCAAGGGGAGTGCCCGTACCCATCTGTTTATGTCTCTTTCCTTGGAGGTGGTGACGATGGAGTTGTTGATGATGTAGGCTTGTCGTCCATCTTCCAAGGCATAGGCTCACCATCGTAAAAGGATGATCGAGTCTCCAGGATCCTCAAATCTGCAGCCAAACTCATCCTCTTGAATCTATATTCATACTCACAGTTTAGGTTTTGCAGGTCATAGATCTGGGCTTGGAGGCGCTTGATTTTCTCATGAAGCTTGAAGATGGCCTCCCCAATGTTCTTGGCATCCAGCTTGTGGTTGTTGGTGAACTCCGTGACCATTATATGATTGGAGTTGAGTCCACGTTCCACCATCTCTTGGCACTTGAAAACTTGTTGCTCCATCGCCTCAAGCCTTGTCTCCATGCTTCCAGTCCTCGTTTGTCCCTCAACATATGGATGTGCAGCAACCCCTCACGCATCTCAATGGTTTGAGGGTGTTGCAGCACCTCCGCGAGGTAGGGGTTGATGACCTTCTCGAAGAACTTGTCCTTGGGGGCACTTGAAGACGTCATGGTGATCTAGATCTGTCAGAAAAACAGCTCGAAACAAAGACAGAAGATATTTGCGTGATACGGTGGTCAAAACCTTCGGGAGATTATATAATGAATTTTTACCGACCAAAAGAAGTATCGTGCAAGAAAACGGTGTCCAGAGGGCACACGAGGTGCCCACGAGGCAGGGGGTGCACCCAGGGGGGTAGGGCGCGCCCTCCACCCTCGTGGAAGCCTCGTGTCCTTACTGGACTGCTTCTTATTTTCCTATTTTCTTAAATATTAAAAACGGAGAAAAATTGCCATTAGAATTGTTTTGGAGTCGGTTTACTTACCGTACCACATACCTATTCCTTTTCGCAGTCTGAAACGTTCTGGAAAGTGTCCCTTATGTATTCCTCCGGGGTTACGGTTTCAATAACATTAGTTTCAAAGGATTACCTGAGATATAATGTTTGATTCTTTGACCGTTCACCACCCTTGGATCCGTGCCTTCGAAGTTTTTGATTTTTATGGCACCAGAACGACAGACCTCCTTGATAACGTAAGGACCTTCCCATTTAGAGAGAAGTTTTCCTACAAAAAATCTTAAACGAGAGTTGTATAACAATACATAATCACCTACATTAAACTCACGTTTTTGTATCCTTTTGTCATGCCATCTTTTAACCTTCTCTTTAAACAGTTTGGCATTCTCATAGGCCTGAGCTCTCCATTCATCAAGTGAGCTAATGTCAAAAAGGCCCTTCTCACCGGCAAGTTTGAAATCATAATTGAGCTCTTTAATAGCCCAATATGCCTTATGTTCTAGTTCAAGAGGTAAGTGACATGCTTTTCCATAAACCATCTTATATGGAGACATACCCATAGGATTCTTATATGCAGTTCTATAAGCCCATAATACATCATCAACTTTCTTGGACCAATTCTTTCTAGATCTATCAACAGTCTTTTGCAAGATTAATTTAAGCTCTCTATTACTCAATTCTAATTGACCACTAGACTGTGGGTGATATGGATATGCAATTCTATGATTAACATCATACTTAGCAAGCATTTTACGAAAAGCACCATGAATAAAATGTGAACCACCATCAGTCATTAAATATCTAGGGACTCCAAACCTCAGAAAAATAACTTCTTTAAGCATCTTAATAGAGGTGTTATGATCAGCACTACTAGTTGGAATAGCTTCTACCCACTTAGTAACATAATCAACAGCAACTAAAATATGTGTATACCCATTAGAGGAAGGAAACGGTCCCATATAATCAAAGCCCCAAACATCAAATGGTTCAATAACAAGTGAATAATTCATAGGCATTTCTTGACGTCTACTAATATTACCAATTCTTTGACATTCATCACAAGATAAGACAAACTTACGGGCATCCTTGAAGAGAGTAGGCCAATAAAAACCGGATTGCAATACCTTATGTGCAGTTCTATCTCCAGCATGGCGTCCTCCATAAGCCTCGGAGTGAAACTTGCGTAGGATCTATTCCTGTTCATGCTCAGGTACACAACGTCTAATAACACCATCTACTCCTTTATAAAGGTGTGGGTCATCCCAGAAGTAATGTCTTAAATCATAGAAGAACTTTTTCTTTTGCTGGTATGTGAAACTAGGTGGTATAAATTTAGCAACTATGTAATTAGCATAATCAGCATAATATGGAGCAGTACGAGAAGCATTTATGACAGCTAATTGTTCATTAGGAAAGCTATCATCAATAGGTAGTGGGTCATCAAGAACATTCTCTAATCTAGACAAGTTGTCTGCAACAGGGTTCTCAGCCCCCTTTCTATCAATAATATGCAAATCAAATTCTTGTAGCAAGAGAACCCATCTAATAAGTCTAGGTTTAGCATCTTTCTTTTTCATCAGATATTTAATAGCAGCATGATCGGTGTGAACAGTTACTTTGGAATCAACAATATTAGGTCTGAACTTATCACAAGCAAATACAACTACTAAAAATTCTTTTTCAGTAGTAGCATAGTTTCTCTAGGCATTGTCTAGAGTTTTACTAGCATATTGAATAACATTTAATTTCTTATCAACTCTTTGTCCAAGAACAACACCTACAAAATAATCACTAGCATCACACATAATTTCAAATGGTAAATTCCAATCAGGTGGCTGAACAATAGGTGCAGAAATCAAAGCTTTATTAAGTATTTCAAATGCTTCTACACAATCATCATCAAAGACAAAAGGAACATCTTTTTGTAAAAGATTAGTCAGAGGCCTGGAAATTTTAGAGATGTCCTTAATGAACCTCCTATAAAAACCAGCATGACCAAGGAAACTTCTTATACCTTTAATGTCCTTGTGACACAGCATCTTTTCAATAGCATCAACCTTAGCTTTATCAACTTCAATACCTCTTTCAGAAATTTTATGCCCCAAGACAATGCCTTCATTAACCATAAAGTGGCACTTCTCCCAATTCAAGACAATGCGGGACGGAGCGGATCGGGACGCGAGGAGGCTGTTTGGTTGAAGGGACTGGTGGATCTGATCCACCCCGCGTGGATCCGGAAGGGGCGGCGAGGCGGCGCGCTCCGGTGAGCTTGGACGCCGGCGAGGAGGAGATCCGGCGGGGGCTGCGGGCGGCGCGGGGCGACGTGGAGGTGGCGGGCGGCGCCACGCCGGCGACGAGGTGGCGACGAGCGAGCGGGGCGGCCGGCGAGCGCAGGCGGCGGTACGATGAAGGATGCGGTGGCCGGCGCGAACTCCGGCGACCGGAAGCGAGAAGACGGCGGGCGGCGCGGCGCGGGGTCCTCCGCGGGTGGCGGCGGTGCCGGTTGGGCCCCGCAGGCCGTCTGCAGGCCGCATGGGCCGGCGGCGGCGAAGAGCCCGGAGAGGACGCGTGGCGGCTCCGGATTGGCTGCGGGGTCGGCTGGACGTGTCCGGCCACCGGGCGGACATGTCCGTCGGCGGGAGGAGGACCAAGTTAGGGTTTGCACCGCGAATTTCGGAGGGGATCACATATTTATAGGTAGAGGGAGCTAGGAGAGTCCAAATGAGTTGCGGTTTTCGGCCACGCGATCTTGATCGAACAACCGAGATGATGGAGGAGGTTTAGGTGGGTTTTGGGCCAAATTGGAGGGGTGTTGGGCTGCAACAGACATGACGCCTTTTCGGTCCCTCGATTAACCGTTGGAGTATCAAACGAAGTCCAAATGGTACGGAATTTGACAAGCGGTCTACCGGTAGTAAACCAAGGCCGCTTGGCAAGTCTCAGTCCAATCCGGAAATGTTTAACCCCCACACACGAAAAGAAGGTAGAAAGGACCACCGGAGGAGATAGAAGCGCCGGAATGCAAAACGGACAACGGGGAAAATGCTCGGATGCATGAGACGAACATGTATGCAAATGAAATGCACATGATGGCATGATATGTAATGCATGACACGCAAGCAATGACCAGGCAACAACAACGAATAACTGGAGGACACCTGGCACATCGGTCTCGGGGCGTTACAACTATTAAGGTAAACCTAACCATAGCATGAAACATATGGATCCAAATCAGCCCCTTACGAAGAAACGCATAAACTAGGGTTTAAGCTTCTGTCACTCTAGCAACCCATCATCTACTTATTACTTCCCAATGCCTTCCTCTAGGCCCAAACAATGGTGAAGTGTCATGTAGTCGACGTTCACATGATACCACTAGAGGAAAGACAACATACATCTCATCAAAATATCGAACGAATACCAAATTCACATGACTACTTATAGCAAGACTTCTCCCATGTCCTCAGGAACAAACGTAACTACTCAGAAAGCATATTCATGTTCATAATCAGAGGGGTATTAATATGCATAATGGATCTGAACATTTGATATTCCACCAAATAAACCAACTAGCATCAACTACAAGGAGTAATCAACACTACTAGCAACCCACAGGTACCAATCTGAGACTTAGAGACAAAGATTGGATACAAGAGATGAACTTGGGTTTGAGAGGAGATGGTGCTGGTGAAGATGTTGATGGATATTGACCCCCTCCCGATGAGAGGATCGATGGTGATGATTTCCCCCTCCCGGAGGGAAGTTTCCCCGGCAGAATAGCTCCGCCGGAGCCCTAGATTGGTTCCGCCTCGTGGCGGCGGAGTTTTGTCTCATGAGCTTGCTTATGATTTTTTTCCAGGACGAAAGACTCCATATAGCCAAAGATGGGCATCAGAGGGCTGCCAGGGGACCCACGAGGCAGGAGGCGCGCCCAGGGGGTAGGGTGCGCCCCCCACCCTCGTGGACGGTGGGCGGCCCCCCTCTGATACTTCTTTCGCCCAATATTTTTTTATATATTCTGAAACGTGCTCCCGTGAAGTTTCAGGACTTTTGGAGATGTGCATAATAGGTCTCTAATATTTGCTCCTTTTCCAGCCCAGAATTCTAGCTGTCGGCATTCCCCCTCTTCATGTAAACATTGTAAAATAAGAGAGAATAGGCATAAATATTGTGAAATAATGTGTAATAACAACCCATTATGCAATAAATATCGATATAAAAGCATGATGCAAAATGGACGTATCAACTCCCCTAAGCTTAGACCTCGGTTTTCCTCAAGCGAAATCCAAAATCGAAAAATATGTCCACATGTTTAGAGATAGAGGTGTCCATAAAATAAAATACGGACATGAGGGCATCATGATCATTCTTAGAACAGCAACATATATATATATATATTGTCATATGATCTCTTATGCTAAAGTAACAATGTGTTCACAGTTTCAGGTATGAATCATAAACTTCATTCAAAACTAACAAACTATGATCTCGGTCATTGAAGCAATTGCAATTTATCATAACATCGGAAAGAGTCAATATAAGAGATTTTCAGCAAGTCCACATACTCAACTATCATTTAGTCTTTCACAATTGCTAACACTCATAAAATACTTATGGGTATGAAGTTTTAATCAGACATAGAGACAAATAGGGGCTTATAGTTTTGCCTCCCAACCTTTTACCTCAAGGGTAATGCCAACAATAATAGTTCATGAAAACTCACATCCAATTAGCTATATATATCAGGATCTTTCGAACACATTGTGCTTGCCAAAGGATAAAATGTAAAAAGGAAAGGTGAAGATCACCATGACTCTGGTATGAAGTATTAGACAGGAATAAAAGATAGGCCCTTCTCAGAGGGAAGCAGAGGTTGTCATGTGCTTTTATGGTTGGATGCAAAAAAATCTTAATGCGAAAGAACGTCACTTTATATTGCCACTTGTGATATGGACGTTTATTATGCAGTCTGTCGCTTTTATTTCTTCCACATCACAAGATCGTATGAAGCTTATTTTCTCCACACTAATAAATAATACATATTTAGAGAGCAATTTTTATTGCTTGCAACAATGACAACTTACTTGAAGGATCTTATTCAATCCATGGGTAGATATGGTGGACTCTCATGGCAAAACTGGGTTCAAGGATATTTGGAAGCACAAGTAGTATCTCTACTTGGTGCAAAGAAATTGGCTAGCATGAGGGGGAAAGGCAAGCTCAACATGTTGGATGATCCATGACAATATAATTTATTTCATATGTAAGAAGACATAAGACATTACGTTGTATTCCTTGTCCAACATCAACTCTTTAGCATGTCATATTTTAATGAGTGCTCACAATTATAAAAGATGTCCAAGATAGTATATTTATATGTGAAAACCTCTCTTTCTTTATTACTTCCTATTAATTGCAAAGATGACCAAAACTATGTTTGTCAACTCTCAACAACTTTTATTAATCATACTCTTTATATGTGAAGTAATTACTCTCCATAAGATCCATATGATCTCTTTATTTCTTTTTATTCTTTCTCTTTTATTTAATTCCCTCAAGATCATAGCAGGATAATCAAGCCCTTGACTCAACACTAATCTTTATTATATATAGCTCACGGACTCGATTACATAGAAGGATCATAAAGCAAAACTCAAAACTAGATCATACTAAAACTTTATTCTACTAGATAAAGATATTACCAAAAGGATCGAACTAAGAAAACGGTAAAGATAAAAGTTGTGATGGTGATACGATACCGGGGCACTCCCCCAAGCTTGGCAGTTGCCAAGGGGAGTGCCCGTACCCATCTGTTTATGTCTCTTTCCTTGGAGGTGGTGACGATGGAGTTGTTGATGATGTAGGCTTGTCGTCCATCTTCCAAGGCATAGGCTCACCATCGTAAAAGGATGATCGAGTCTCCAGGATCCTCAAATCTGCAGCCAAACTCATCCTCTTGAATCTATATTCATACTCACAGTTTAGGTTTTGCAGGTCATAGATCTGGGCTTGGAGGCGCTTGATTTTCTCATGAAGCTTGAAGATGGCCTCCCCAATGTTCTTGGCATCCAGCTTGTGGTTGTTGGTGAACTCCGTGACCATTATATGATTGGAGTTGAGTCCACGTTCCACCATCTCTTGGCACTTGAAAACTTGTTGCTCCATCGCCTCAAGCCTTGTCTCCATGCTTCCAGTCCTCGTTTGTCCCTCAACATATGGATGTGCAGCAACCCCTCACGCATCTCAATGGTTTGAGGGTGTTGCAGCACCTCCGCGAGGTAGGGGTTGATGACCTTCTCGAAGAACTTGTCCTTGGGGGCACTTGAAGACGTCATGGTGATCTAGATCTGTCAGAAAAACAGCTCGAAACAAAGACAGAAGATATTTGCGTGATACGGTGGTCAAAACCTTCGGGAGATTATATAATGAATTTTTACCGACCAAAAGAAGTATCGTGCAAGAAAACGGTGTCCAGAGGGCACACGAGGTGCCCACGAGGCAGGGGGTGCACCCAGGGGGGTAGGGCGCGCCCTCCACCCTCGTGGAAGCCTCGTGTCCTTACTGGACTGCTTCTTATTTTCCTATTTTCTTAAATATTAAAAACGGAGAAAAATTGCCATTAGAATTGTTTTGGAGTCGGTTTACTTACCGTACCACATACCTATTCCTTTTCGCAGTCTGAAACGTTCTGGAAAGTGTCCCTTATGTATTCCTCCGGGGTTACGGTTTCAATAACATTAGTTTCAAAGGATTACCTGAGATATAATGTTTGATTCTTTGACCGTTCACCACCCTTGGATCCATGCCTTCGAAGTTTTTGATTTTTATGGCACCAGAACGACAGACCTCCTTGATAACGTAAGGACCTTCCCATTTAGAGAGAAGTTTTCCTACAAAAAATCTTAAACGAGAGTTGTATAACAATACATAATCACCTACATTAAACTCACGTTTTTGTATCCTTTTGTCATGCCATCTTTTAACCTTCTCTTTAAACAGTTTGGCATTCTCATAGGCCTGAGCTCTCCATTCATCAAGTGAGCTAATGTCAAAAAGGCCCTTCTCACCGGCAAGTTTGAAATCATAATTGAGCTCTTTAATAGCCCAATATGCCTTATGTTCTAGTTCAAGAGGTAAGTGACATGCTTTTCCATAAACCATCTTATATGGAGACATACCCATAGGATTCTTATATGCAGTTCTATAAGCCCATAATACATCATCAACTTTCTTGGACCAATTCTTTCTAGATCTATCAACAGTCTTTTGCAAGATTAATTTAAGCTCTCTATTACTCAATTCTAATTGACCACTAGACTGTGGGTGATATGGATATGCAATTCTATGATTAACATCATACTTAGCAAGCATTTTACGAAAAGCACCATGAATAAAATGTGAACCACCATCAGTCATTAAATATCTAGGGACTCCAAACCTCAGAAAAATAACTTCTTTAAGCATCTTAATAGAGGTGTTATGATCAGCACTACTAGTTGGAATAGCTTCTACCCACTTAGTAACATAATCAACAGCAACTAAAATATGTGTATACCCATTAGAGGAAGGAAACGGTCCCATATAATCAAAGCCCCAAACATCAAATGGTTCAATAACAAGTGAATAATTCATAGGCATTTCTTGACGTCTACTAATATTACCAATTCTTTGACATTCATCACAAGATAAGACAAACTTACGGGCATCCTTGAAGAGAGTAGGCCAATAAAAACCGGATTGCAATACCTTATGTGCAGTTCTATCTCCAGCATGGCGTCCTCCATAAGCCTCGGAGTGAAACTTGCGTAGGATCTATTCCTGTTCATGCTCAGGTACACAACGTCTAATAACACCATCTACTCCTTTATAAAGGTGTGGGTCATCCCAGAAGTAATGTCTTAAATCATAGAAGAACTTTTTCTTTTGCTGGTATGTGAAACTAGGTGGTATAAATTTAGCAACTATGTAATTAGCATAATCAGCATAATATGGAGCAGTACGAGAAGCATTTATGACAGCTAATTGTTCATTAGGAAAGCTATCATCAATAGGTAGTGGGTCATCAAGAACATTCTCTAATCTAGACAAGTTGTCTGCAACAGGGTTCTCAGCCCCCTTTCTATCAATAATATGCAAATCAAATTCTTGTAGCAAGAGAACCCATCTAATAAGTCTAGGTTTAGCATCTTTCTTTTTCATCAGATATTTAATAGCAGCATGATCGGTGTGAACAGTTACTTTGGAATCAACAATATTAGGTCTGAACTTATCACAAGCAAATACAACTACTAAAAATTCTTTTTCAGTAGTAGCATAGTTTCTCTAGGCATTGTCTAGAGTTTTACTAGCATATTGAATAACATTTAATTTCTTATCAACTCTTTGTCCAAGAACAACACCTACAAAATAATCACTAGCATCACACATAATTTCAAATGGTAAATTCCAATCAGGTGGCTGAACAATAGGTGCAGAAATCAAAGCTTTATTAAGTATTTCAAATGCTTCTACACAATCATCATCAAAGACAAAAGGAACATCTTTTTGTAAAAGATTAGTCAGAGGCCTGGAAATTTTAGAGATGTCCTTAATGAACCTCCTATAAAAACCAGCATGACCAAGGAAACTTCTTATACCTTTAATGTCCTTGTGACACAGCATCTTTTCAATAGCATCAACCTTAGCTTTATCAACTTCAATACCTCTTTCAGAAATTTTATGCCCCAAGACAATGCCTTCATTAACCATAAAGTGGCACTTCTCCCAATTCAAGACAATGCGGGACGGAGCGGATCGGGACGCGAGGAGGCTGTTTGGTTGAAGGGACTGGTGGATCTGATCCACCCCGCGTGGATCCGGAAGGGGCGGCGAGGCGGCGCGCTCCGGTGAGCTTGGACGCCGGCGAGGAGGAGATCCGGCGGCGGCTGCGGGCGGCGCGGGGCGACGTGGAGGTGGCGGGCGGCGCCACGCCGGCGACGAGGTGGCGACGAGCGAGCGGGGCGGCCGGCGAGCGCAGGCGGCGGTACGGTGAAGGATGCGGTGGCCGGCGCGAACTCCGGCGACCGGAAGCGAGAAGACGGCGGGCGGCGCGGCGCGGGGTCCTCCGCGGGTGGCGGCGGTGCCGGTTGGGCCCCGCAGGCCGTCTGCAGGCCGCATGGGCCGGCGGCGGCGAAGAGCCCGGAGAGGACGCGTGGCGGCTCCGGATTGGCTGCGGGGTCGGCTGGACGTGTCCGGCCACCGGGCGGACATGTCCGTCGGCGGGAGGAGGACCAAGTTAGGGTTTGCACCGCGAATTTCGGAGGGGATCACATATTTATAGGTAGAGGGAGCTAGGAGAGTCCAAATGAGTTGCGGTTTTCGGCCACGCGATCTTGATCGAACAACCGAGATGATGGAGGAGGTTTAGGTGGGTTTTGGGCCAAATTGGAGGGGTGTTGGGCTGCAACAGACATGACGCCTTTTCGGTCCCTCGATTAACCGTTGGAGTATCAAACGAAGTCCAAATGGTACGGAATTTGACAAGCGGTCTACCGGTAGTAAACCAAGGCCGCTTGGCAAGTCTCAGTCCAATCCGGAAATGTTTAACCCCCACACACGAAAAGAAGGTAGAAAGGACCACCGGAGGAGATAGAAGCGCCGGAATGCAAAACGGACAACGGGGAAAATGCTCGGATGCATGAGACGAACATGTATGCAAATGAAATGCACATGATGGCATGATATGTAATGCATGACACGCAAGCAATGACCAGGCAACAACAACGAATAACTGGAGGACACCTGGCACATCGGTCTCGGGGCGTTACAACTATTAAGGTAAACCTAACCATAGCATGAAACATATGGATCCAAATCAGCCCCTTACGAAGAAACGCATAAACTAGGGTTTAAGCTTCTGTCACTCTAGCAACCCATCATCTACTTATTACTTCCCAATGCCTTCCTCTAGGCCCAAACAATGGTGAAGTGTCATGTAGTCGACGTTCACATGATACCACTAGAGGAAAGACAACATACATCTCATCAAAATATCGAACGAATACCAAATTCACATGACTACTTATAGCAAGACTTCTCCCATGTCCTCAGGAACAAACGTAACTACTCAGAAAGCATATTCATGTTCATAATCAGAGGGGTATTAATATGCATAATGGATCTGAACATTTGATATTCCACCAAATAAACCAACTAGCATCAACTACAAGGAGTAATCAACACTACTAGCAACCCACAGGTACCAATCTGAGACTTAGAGACAAAGATTGGATACAAGAGATGAACTTGGGTTTGAGAGGAGATGGTGCTGGTGAAGATGTTGATGGATATTGACCCCCTCCCGATGAGAGGATCGATGGTGATGATTTCCCCCTCCCGGAGGGAAGTTTCCCCGGCAGAATAGCTCCGCCGGAGCCCTAGATTGGTTCCGCCTCGTGGCGGCGGAGTTTTGTCTCATGAGCTTGCTTATGATTTTTTTCCAGGACGAAAGACTCCATATAGCCAAAGATGGGCATCAGAGGGCTGCCAGGGGACCCACGAGGCAGGAGGCGCGCCCAGGGGGTAGGGTGCGCCCCCCACCCTCGTGGACGGTGGGCGGCCCCCCTCTGATACTTCTTTCGCCCAATATTTTTTTATATATTCTGAAACGTGCTCCCGTGAAGTTTCAGGACTTTTGGAGATGTGCATAATAGGTCTCTAATATTTGCTCCTTTTCCAGCCCAGAATTCCAGCTGTCGGCATTCCCCCTCTTCATGTAAACATTGTAAAATAAGAGAGAATAGGCATAAATATTGTGAAATAATGTGTAATAACAACCCATTATGCAATAAATATCGATATAAAAGCATGATGCAAAATGGACGTATCAACTCCCCTAAGCTTAGACCTCGGTTTTCCTCAAGCGAAATCCAAAATCGAAAAATATGTCCACATGTTTAGAGATAGAGGTGTCCATAAAATAAAATACGGACATGAGGGCATCATGATCATTCTTAGAACAGCAACATATATATATATATATTGTCATATGATCTCTTATGCTAAAGTAACAATGTGTTCACAGTTTCAGGTATGAATCATAAACTTCATTCAAAACTAACAAACTATGATCTCGGTCATTGAAGCAATTGCAATTTATCATAACATCGGAAAGAGTCAATATAAGAGATTTTCAGCAAGTCCACATACTCAACTATCATTTAGTCTTTCACAATTGCTAACACTCATAAAATACTTATGGGTATGAAGTTTTAATCAGACATAGAGACAAATAGGGGCTTATAGTTTTGCCTCCCAACCTTTTACCTCAAGGGTAATGCCAACAATAATAGTTCATGAAAACTCACATCCAATTAGCTATATATATCAGGATCTTTCGAACACATTGTGCTTGCCAAAGGATAAAATGTAAAAAGGAAAGGTGAAGATCACCATGACTCTGGTATGAAGTATTAGACAGGAATAAAAGATAGGCCCTTCTCAGAGGGAAGCAGAGGTTGTCATGTGCTTTTATGGTTGGATGCAAAAAAATCTTAATGCGAAAGAACGTCACTTTATATTGCCACTTGTGATATGGACGTTTATTATGCAGTCTGTCGCTTTTATTTCTTCCACATCACAAGATCGTATGAAGCTTATTTTCTCCACACTAATAAATAATACATATTTAGAGAGCAATTTTTATTGCTTGCAACAATGACAACTTACTTGAAGGATCTTATTCAATCCATGGGTAGATATGGTGGACTCTCATGGCAAAACTGGGTTCAAGGATATTTGGAAGCACAAGTAGTATCTCTACTTGGTGCAAAGAAATTGGCTAGCATGAGGGGGAAAGGCAAGCTCAACATGTTGGATGATCCATGACAATATAATTTATTTCATATGTAAGAAGACATAAGACATTACGTTGTATTCCTTGTCCAACATCAACTCTTTAGCATGTCATATTTTAATGAGTGCTCACAATTATAAAAGATGTCCAAGATAGTATATTTATATGTGAAAACCTCTCTTTCTTTATTACTTCCTATTAATTGCAAAGATGACCAAAACTATGTTTGTCAACTCTCAACAACTTTTATTAATCATACTCTTTATATGTGAAGTAATTACTCTCCATAAGATCCATATGATCTCTTTATTTCTTTTTATTCTTTCTCTTTTATTTAATTCCCTCAAGATCATAGCAGGATAATCAAGCCCTTGACTCAACACTAATCTTTATTATATATAGCTCACGGACTCGATTACATAGAAGGATCATAAAGCAAAACTCAAAACTAGATCATACTAAAACTTTATTCTACTAGATAAAGATATTACCAAAAGGATCGAACTAAGAAAACGGTAAAGATAAAAGTTGTGATGGTGATACGATACCGGGGCACTCCCCCAAGCTTGGCAGTTGCCAAGGGGAGTGCCCGTACCCATCTGTTTATGTCTCTTTCCTTGGAGGTGGTGACGATGGAGTTGTTGATGATGTAGGCTTGTCGTCCATCTTCCAAGGCATAGGCTCACCATCGTAAAAGGATGATCGAGTCTCCAGGATCCTCAAATCTGCAGCCAAACTCATCCTCTTGAATCTATATTCATACTCACAGTTTAGGTTTTGCAGGTCATAGATCTGGGCTTGGAGGCGCTTGATTTTCTCATGAAGCTTGAAGATGGCCTCCCCAATGTTCTTGGCATCCAGCTTGTGGTTGTTGGTGAACTCCGTGACCATTATATGATTGGAGTTGAGTCCACGTTCCACCATCTCTTGGCACTTGAAAACTTGTTGCTCCATCGCCTCAAGCCTTGTCTCCATGCTTCCAGTCCTCGTTTGTCCCTCAACATATGGATGTGCAGCAACCCCTCACGCATCTCAATGGTTTGAGGGTGTTGCAGCACCTCCGCGAGGTAGGGGTTGATGACCTTCTCGAAGAACTTGTCCTTGGGGGCACTTGAAGACGTCATGGTGATCTAGATCTGTCAGAAAAACAGCTCGAAACAAAGACAGAAGATATTTGCGTGATACGGTGGTCAAAACCTTCGGGAGATTATATAATGAATTTTTACCGACCAAAAGAAGTATCGTGCAAGAAAACGGTGTCCAGAGGGCACACGAGGTGCCCACGAGGCAGGGGGTGCACCCAGGGGGGTAGGGCGCGCCCTCCACCCTCGTGGAAGCCTCGTGTCCTTACTGGACTGCTTCTTATTTTCCTATTTTCTTAAATATTAAAAACGGAGAAAAATTGCCATTAGAATTGTTTTGGAGTCGGTTTACTTACCGTACCACATACCTATTCCTTTTCGCAGTCTGAAACGTTCTGGAAAGTGTCCCTTATGTATTCCTCCGGGGTTACGGTTTCAATAACATTAGTTTCAAAGGATTACCTGAGATATAATGTTTGATTCTTTGACCGTTCACCACCCTTGGATCCGTGCCTTCGAAGTTTTTGATTTTTATGGCACCAGAACGACAGACCTCCTTGATAACGTAAGGACCTTCCCATTTAGAGAGAAGTTTTCCTACAAAAAATCTTAAACGAGAGTTGTATAACAATACATAATCACCTACATTAAACTCACGTTTTTGTATCCTTTTGTCATGCCATCTTTTAACCTTCTCTTTAAACAGTTTGGCATTCTCATAGGCCTGAGCTCTCCATTCATCAAGTGAGCTAATGTCAAAAAGGCCCTTCTCACCGGCAAGTTTGAAATCATAATTGAGCTCTTTAATAGCCCAATATGCCTTATGTTCTAGTTCAAGAGGTAAGTGACATGCTTTTCCATAAACCATCTTATATGGAGACATACCCATAGGATTCTTATATGCAGTTCTATAAGCCCATAATACATCATCAACTTTCTTGGACCAATTCTTTCTAGATCTATCAACAGTCTTTTGCAAGATTAATTTAAGCTCTCTATTACTCAATTCTAATTGACCACTAGACTGTGGGTGATATGGATATGCAATTCTATGATTAACATCATACTTAGCAAGCATTTTACGAAAAGCACCATGAATAAAATGTGAACCACCATCAGTCATTAAATATCTAGGGACTCCAAACCTCAGAAAAATAACTTCTTTAAGCATCTTAATAGAGGTGTTATGATCAGCACTACTAGTTGGAATAGCTTCTACCCACTTAGTAACATAATCAACAGCAACTAAAATATGTGTATACCCATTAGAGGAAGGAAACGGTCCCATATAATCAAAGCCCCAAACATCAAATGGTTCAATAACAAGTGAATAATTCATAGGCATTTCTTGACGTCTACTAATATTACCAATTCTTTGACATTCATCACAAGATAAGACAAACTTACGGGCATCCTTGAAGAGAGTAGGCCAATAAAAACCGGATTGCAATACCTTATGTGCAGTTCTATCTCCAGCATGGCGTCCTCCATAAGCCTCGGAGTGAAACTTGCGTAGGATCTATTCCTGTTCATGCTCAGGTACACAACGTCTAATAACACCATCTACTCCTTTATAAAGGTGTGGGTCATCCCAGAAGTAATGTCTTAAATCATAGAAGAACTTTTTCTTTTGCTGGTATGTGAAACTAGGTGGTATAAATTTAACAACTATGTAATTAGCATAATCAGCATAATATGGAGCAGTACGAGAAGCATTTATGACAGCTAATTGTTCATTAGGAAAGCTATCATCAATAGGTAGTGGGTCATCAAGAACATTCTCTAATCTAGACAAGTTGTCTGCAACAGGGTTCTCAGCCCCCTTTCTATCAATAATATGCAAATCAAATTCTTGTAGCAAGAGAACCCATCTAATAAGTCTAGGTTTAGCATCTTTCTTTTTCATCAGATATTTAATAGCAGCATGATCGGTGTGAACAGTTACTTTGGAATCAACAATATTAGGTCTGAACTTATCACAAGCAAATACAACTACTAAAAATTCTTTTTCAGTAGTAGCATAGTTTCTCTAGGCATTGTCTAGAGTTTTACTAGCATATTGAATAACATTTAATTTCTTATCAACTCTTTGTCCAAGAACAACACCTACAACATAATCACTAGCATCACACATAATTTCAAATGGTAAATTCCAATCAGGTGGCTGAACAATAGGTGCAGAAATCAAAGCTTTATTAAGTATTTCAAATGCTTCTACACAATCATCATCAAAGACAAAAGGAACATCTTTTTGTAAAAGATTAGTCAGAGGCCTGGAAATTTTAGAGATGTCCTTAATGAACCTCCTATAAAAACCAGCATGACCAAGGAAACTTCTTATACCTTTAATGTCCTTGTGACACAGCATCTTTTCAATAGCATCAACCTTAGCTTTATCAACTTCAATACCTCTTTCAGAAATTTTATGCCCCAAGACAATGCCTTCATTAACCATAAAGTGGCACTTCTCCCAATTCAAGACAATGCGGGACGGAGCGGATCGGGACGCGAGGAGGCTGTTTGGTTGAAGGGACTGGTGGATCTGATCCACCCCGCGTGGATCCGGAAGGGGCGGCGAGGCGGCGCGCTCCGGTGAGCTTGGACGCCGGCGAGGAGGAGATCCGGCGGCGGCTGCGGGCGGCGCGGGGCGACGTGGAGGTGGCGGGCGGCGCCACGCCGGCGATGAGGTGGCGACGAGCGAGCGGGGCGGCCGGCGAGCGCAGGCGGCGGTACGATGAAGGATGCGGTGGCCGGCGCGAACTCCGGCGACCGGAAGCGAGAAGACGGCGGGCGGCGCGGCGCGGGGTCCTCCGCGGGTGGCGGCGGTGCCGGTTGGGCCCCGCAGGCCGTCTGCAGGCCGCATGGGCCGGCGGCGGCGAAGAGCCCGGAGAGGACGCGTGGCGGCTCCGGATTGGCTGCGGGGTCGGCTGGACGTGTCCGGCCACCGGGCGGACATGTCCGTCGGCGGGAGGAGGACCAAGTTAGGGTTTGCACCGCGAATTTCGGAGGGGATCACATATTTATAGGTAGAGGGAGCTAGGAGAGTCCAAATGAGTTGCGGTTTTCGGCCACGCGATCTTGATCGAACAACCGAGATGATGGAGGAGGTTTAGGTGGGTTTTGGGCCAAATTGGAGGGGTGTTGGGCTGCAACAGACATGACGCCTTTTCGGTCCCTCGATTAACCGTTGGAGTATCAAACGAAGTCCAAATGGTACGGAATTTGACAAGCGGTCTACCGGTAGTAAACCAAGGCCGCTTGGCAAGTCTCAGTCCAATCCGGAAATGTTTAACCCCCACACACGAAAAGAAGGTAGAAAGGACCACCGGAGGAGATAGAAGCGCCGGAATGCAAAACGGACAACGGGGAAAATGCTCGGATGCATGAGACGAACATGTATGCAAATGAAATGCACATGATGGCATGATATGTAATGCATGACACGCAAGCAATGACCATGCAACAACAACGAATAACTGGAGGACACCTGGCACATCGGTCTCGGGGCGTTACAACTATTAAGGTAAACCTAACCATAGCATGAAACATATGGATCCAAATCAGCCCCTTACGAAGAAACGCATAAACTAGGGTTTAAGCTTCTGTCACTCTAGCAACCCATCATCTACTTATTACTTCCCAATGCCTTCCTCTAGGCCCAAACAATGGTGAAGTGTCATGTAGTCGACGTTCACATGATACCACTAGAGGAAAGACAACATACATCTCATCAAAATATCGAACGAATACCAAATTCACATGACTACTTATAGCAAGACTTCTCCCATGTCCTCAGGAACAAACGTAACTACTCAGAAAGCATATTCATGTTCATAATCAGAGGGGTATTAATATGCATAATGGATCTGAACATTTGATATTCCACCAAATAAACCAACTAGCATCAACTACAAGGAGTAATCAACACTACTAGCAACCCACAGGTACCAATCTGAGACTTAGAGACAAAGATTGGATACAAGAGATGAACTTGGGTTTGAGAGGAGATGGTGCTGGTGAAGATGTTGATGGATATTGACCCCGTCCCGATGAGAGGATCGATGGTGATGATTTCCCCCTCCCGGAGGGAAGTTTCCCCGGCAGAATAGCTCCGCCGGAGCCCTAGATTGGTTCCGCCTCGTGGCGGCGGAGTTTTGTCTCATGAGCTTGCTTATGATTTTTTTTCCAGGACGAAAGACTCCATATAGCCAAAGATGGGCATCAGAGGGCTGCCAGGGGACCCACGAGGCAGGAGGCGCGCCCAGGGGGTAGGGTGCGCCCCCCACCCTCGTGGACGGTGGGCGGCCCCCCTCTGATACTTCTTTCGCCCAATATTTTTTTATATATTCTGAAACGTGCTCCCGTGAAGTTTCAGGACTTTTGGAGATGTGCATAATAGGTCTCTAATATTTGCTCCTTTTCTAGCCCAGAATTCCAGCTGTCGGCATTCCCCCTCTTCATGTAAACATTGTAAAATAAGAGAGAATAGGCATAAATATTGTGAAATAATGTGTAATAACAACCCATTATGCAATAAATATCGATATAAAAGCATGATGCAAAATGGACGTATCAACTCCCCTAAGCTTAGACCTCGGTTTTCCTCAAGCGAAATCCAAAATCGAAAAATATGTCCACATGTTTAGAGATAGAGGTGTCCATAAAATAAAATACGGACATGAGGGCATCATGATCATTCTTAGAACAGCAACATATATATATATATATATATTGTCATATGATCTCTTATGCTAAAGTAACAATGTGTTCACAGTTTCAGGTATGAATCATAAACTTCATTCAAAACTAACAAACTATGATCTCGGTCATTGAAGCAATTGCAATTTATCATAACATCGGAAAGAGTCAATATAAGAGATTTTCAGCAAGTCCACATACTCAACTATCATTTAGTCTTTCACAATTGCTAACACTCATAAAATACTTATGGGTATGAAGTTTTAATCAGACATAGAGACAAATAGGGGCTTATAGTTTTGCCTCCCAACCTTTTACCTCAAGGGTAATGCCAACAATAATAGTTCATGAAAACTCACATCCAATTAGCTATATATATCAGGATCTTTCGAACACATTGTGCTTGCCAAAGGATAAAATGTAAAAAGGAAAGGTGAAGATCACCATGACTCTGGTATGAAGTATTAGACAGGAATAAAAGATAGGCCCTTCTCAGAGGGAAGCAGAGGTTGTCATGTGCTTTTATGGTTGGATGCAAAAAAATCTTAATGCGAAAGAACGTCACTTTATATTGCCACTTGTGATATGGACGTTTATTATGCAGTCTGTCGCTTTTATTTCTTCCACATCACAAGATCGTATGAAGCTTATTTTCTCCACACTAATAAATAATACATATTTAGAGAGCAATTTTTATTGCTTGCAACAATGACAACTTACTTGAAGGATCTTATTCAATCCATGGGTAGATATGGTGGACTCTCATGGCAAAACTGGGTTCAAGGATATTTGGAAGCACAAGTAGTATCTCTACTTGGTGCAAAGAAATTGGCTAGCATGAGGGGGAAAGGCAAGCTCAACATGTTGGATGATCCATGACAATATAATTTATTTCATATGTAAGAAGACATAAGACATTACGTTGTATTCCTTGTCCAACATCAACTCTTTAGCATGTCATATTTTAATGAGTGCTCACAATTATAAAAGATGTCCAAGATAGTATATTTATATGTGAAAACCTCTCTTTCTTTATTACTTCCTATTAATTGCAAAGATGACCAAAACTATGTTTGTCAACTCTCAACAACTTTTATTAATCATACTCTTTATATGTGAAGTAATTACTCTCCATAAGATCCATATGATCTCTTTATTTCTTTTTATTCTTTCTCTTTTATTTAATTCCCTCAAGATCATAGCAGGATAATCAAGCCCTTGACTCAACACTAATCTTTATTATATATAGCTCACGGACTCGATTACATAGAAGGATCATAAAGCAAAACTCAAAACTAGATCATACTAAAACTTTATTCTACTAGATAAAGATATTACCAAAAGGATCGAACTAAGAAAACGGTAAAGATAAAAGTTGTGATGGTGATACGATACCGGGGCACTCCCCCAAGCTTGGCAGTTGCCAAGGGGAGTGCCCGTACCCATCTGTTTATGTCTCTTTCCTTGGAGGTGGTGACGATGGAGTTGTTGATGATGTAGGCTTGTCGTCCATCTTCCAAGGCATAGGCTCACCATCGTAAAAGGATGATCGAGTCTCCAGGATCCTCAAATCTGCAGCCAAACTCATCCTCTTGAATCTATATTCATACTCACAGTTTAGGTTTTGCAGGTCATAGATCTGGGCTTGGAGGCGCTTGATTTTCTCATGAAGCTTGAAGATGGCCTCCCCAATGTTCTTGGCATCCAGCTTGTGGTTGTTGGTGAACTCCGTGACCATTATATGATTGGAGTTGAGTCCACGTTCCACCATCTCTTGGCACTTGAAAACTTGTTGCTCCATCGCCTCAAGCCTTGTCTCCATGCTTCCAGTCCTCGTTTGTCCCTCAACATATGGATGTGCAGCAACCCCTCACGCATCTCAATGGTTTGAGGGTGTTGCAGCACCTCCGCGAGGTAGGGGTTGATGACCTTCTCGAAGAACTTGTCCTTGGGGGCACTTGAAGACGTCATGGTGATCTAGATCTGTCAGAAAAACAGCTCGAAACAAAGACAGAAGATATTTGCGTGATACGGTGGTCAAAACCTTCGGGAGATTATATAATGAATTTTTACCGACCAAAAGAAGTATCGTGCAAGAAAACGGTGTCCAGAGGGCACACGAGGTGCCCACGAGGCAGGGGGTGCACCCAGGGGGTAGGGCGCGCCCTCCACCCTCGTGGAAGCCTCGTGTCCTTACTGGACTGCTTCTTATTTTCCTATTTTCTTAAATATTAAAAACGGAGAAAAATTGCCATTAGAATTGTTTTGGAGTCGGTTTACTTACCGTACCACATACCTATTCCTTTTCGCAGTCTGAAACGTTCTGGAAAGTGTCCCTTATGTATTCCTCCGGGGTTACGGTTTCAATAACATTAGTTTCAAAGGATTACCTGAGATATAATGTTTGATTCTTTGACCGTTCACCACCCTTGGATCCGTGCCTTCGAAGTTTTTGATTTTTATGGCACCAGAACGACAGACCTCCTTGATAACGTAAGGACCTTCCCATTTAGAGAGAAGTTTTCCTACAAAAAATCTTAAACGAGAGTTGTATAACAATACATAATCACCTACATTAAACTCACGTTTTTGTATCCTTTTGTCATGCCATCTTTTAACCTTCTCTTTAAACAGTTTGGCATTCTCATAGGCCTGAGCTCTCCATTCATCAAGTGAGCTAATGTCAAAAAGGCCCTTCTCACCGGCAAGTTTGAAATCATAATTGAGCTCTTTAATAGCCCAATATGCCTTATGTTCTAGTTCAAGAGGTAAGTGACATGCTTTTCCATAAACCATCTTATATGGAGACATACCCATAGGATTCTTATATGCAGTTCTATAAGCCCATAATACATCATCAACTTTCTTGGACCAATTCTTTCTAGATCTATCAACAGTCTTTTGCAAGATTAATTTAAGCTCTCTATTACTCAATTCTAATTGACCACTAGACTGTGGGTGATATGGATATGCAATTCTATGATTAACATCATACTTAGCAAGCATTTTACGAAAAGCACCATGAATAAAATGTGAACCACCATCAGTCATTAAATATCTAGGGACTCCAAACCTCAGAAAAATAACTTCTTTAAGCATCTTAATAGAGGTGTTATGATCAGCACTACTAGTTGGAATAGCTTCTACCCACTTAGTAACATAATCAACAGCAACTAAAATATGTGTATACCCATTAGAGGAAGGAAACGGTCCCATATAATCAAAGCCCCAAACATCAAATGGTTCAATAACAAGTGAATAATTCATAGGCATTTCTTGACGTCTACTAATATTACCAATTCTTTGACATTCATCACAAGATAAGACAAACTTACGGGCATCCTTGAAGAGAGTAGGCCAATAAAAACCGGATTGCAATACCTTATGTGCAGTTCTATCTCCAGCATGGCGTCCTCCATAAGCCTCGGAGTGAAACTTGCGTAGGATCTATTCCTGTTCATGCTCAGGTACACAACGTCTAATAACACCATCTACTCCTTTATAAAGGTGTGGGTCATCCCAGAAGTAATGTCTTAAATCATAGAAGAACTTTTTCTTTTGCTGGTATGTGAAACTAGGTGGTATAAATTTAGCAACTATGTAATTAGCATAATCAGCATAATATGGAGCAGTACGAGAAGCATTTATGACAGCTAATTGTTCATTAGGAAAGCTATCATCAATAGGTAGTGGGTCATCAAGAACATTCTCTAATCTAGACAAGTTGTCTGCAACAGGGTTCTCAGCCCCCTTTCTATCAATAATATGCAAATCAAATTCTTGTAGCAAGAGAACCCATCTAATAAGTCTAGGTTTAGCATCTTTCTTTTTCATCAGATATTTAATAGCAGCATGATCGGTGTGAACAGTTACTTTGGAATCAACAATATTAGGTCTGAACTTATCACAAGCAAATACAACTACTAAAAATTCTTTTTCAGTAGTAGCATAGTTTCTCTAGGCATTGTCTAGAGTTTTACTAGCATATTGAATAACATTTAATTTCTTATCAACTCTTTGTCCAAGAACAACACCTACAAAATAATCACTAGCATCACACATAATTTCAAATGGTAAATTCCAATCAGGTGGCTGAACAATAGGTGCAGAAATCAAAGCTTTATTAAGTATTTCAAATGCTTCTACACAATCATCATCAAAGACAAAAGGAACATCTTTTTGTAAAAGATTAGTCAGAGGCCTGGAAATTTTAGAGATGTCCTTAATGAACCTCCTATAAAAACCAGCATGACCAAGGAAACTTCTTATACCTTTAATGTCCTTGTGACACAGCATCTTTTCAATAGCATCAACCTTAGCTTTATCAACTTCAATACCTCTTTCAGAAATTTTATGCCCCAAGACAATGCCTTCATTAACCATAAAGTGGCACTTCTCCCAATTCAAGACAATGCGGGACGGAGCGGATCGGGACGCGAGGAGGCTGTTTGGTTGAAGGGACTGGTGGATCTGATCCACCCCGCGTGGATCCGGAAGGGGCGGCGAGGCGGCGCGCTCCGGTGAGCTTGGACGCCGGCGAGGAGGAGATCCGGCGGCGGCTGCGGGCGGCGCGGGGCGACGTGGAGGTGGCGGGCGGCGCCACGCCGGCGACGAGGTGGCGACGAGCGAGCGGGGCGGCCGGCGAGCGCAGGCGGCGGTACGATGAAGGATGCGGTGGCCGGCGCGAACTCCGGCGACCGGAAGCGAGAAGACGGCGGGCGGCGCGGCGCGGGGTCCTCCGCGGGTGGCGGCGGTGCCGGTTGGGCCCCGTAGGCCGTCTGCAGGCCGCATGGGCCGGCGGCGGCGAAGAGCCCGGAGAGGACGCGTGGCGGCTCCGGATTGGCTGCGGGGTCGGCTGGACGTGTCCGGCCACCGGGCGGACATGTCCGTCGGCGGGAGGAGGACCAAGTTAGGGTTTGCACCGCGAATTTCGGAGGGGATCACATATTTATAGGTAGAGGGAGCTAGGAGAGTCCAAATGAGTTGCGGTTTTCGGCCACGCGATCTTGATCGAACAACCGAGATGATGGAGGAGGTTTAGGTGGGTTTTGGGCCAAATTGGAGGGGTGTTGGGCTGCAACAGACATGACGCCTTTTCGGTCCCTCGATTAACCGTTGGAGTATCAAACGAAGTCCAAATGGTACGGAATTTGACAAGCGGTCTACCGGTAGTAAACCAAGGCCGCTTGGCAAGTCTCAGTCCAATCCGGAAATGTTTAACCCCCACACACGAAAAGAAGGTAGAAAGGACCACCGGAGGAGATAGAAGCGCCGGAATGCAAAACGGACAACGGGGAAAATGCTCGGATGCATGAGACGAACATGTATGCAAATGAAATGCACATGATGGCATGTTATGTAATGCATGACACGCAAGCAATGACCAGGCAACAACAACGAATAACTGGAGGACACCTGGCACATCGGTCTCGGGGCGTTACAACTATTAAGGTAAACCTAACCATAGCATGAAACATATGGATCCAAATCAGCCCCTTACGAAGAAACGCATAAACTAGGGTTTAAGCTTCTGTCACTCTAGCAACCCATCATCTACTTATTACTTCCCAATGCCTTCCTCTAGGCCCAAACAATGGTGAAGTGTCATGTAGTCGACGTTCACATGATACCACTAGAGGAAAGACAACATACATCTCATCAAAATATCGAACGAATACCAAATTCACATGACTACTTATAGCAAGACTTCTCCCATGTCCTCAGGAACAAACGTAACTACTCAGAAAGCATATTCATGTTCATAATCAGAGGGGTATTAATATGCATAATGGATCTGAACATTTGATATTCCACCAAATAAACCAACTAGCATCAACTACAAGGAGTAATCAACACTACTAGCAACCCACAGGTACCAATCTGAGACTTAGAGACAAAGATTGGATACAAGAGATGAACTTGGGTTTGAGAGGAGATGGTGCTGGTGAAGATGTTGATGGATATTGACCCCCTCCCGATGAGAGGATCGATGGTGATGATTTCCCCCTCCCGGAGGGAAGTTTCCCCGGCAGAATAGCTCCGCCGGAGCCCTAGATTGGTTCCGCCTCGTGGCGGCGGAGTTTTGTCTCATGAGCTTGCTTATGATTTTTTTCCAGGACGAAAGACTCCATATAGCCAAAGATGGGCATCAGAGGGCTGCCAGGGGACCCACGAGGCAGGAGGCGCGCCCAGGGGGTAGGGTGCGCCCCCCACCCTCGTGGACGGTGGGCGGCCCCCCTCTGATACTTCTTTCGCCCAATATTTTTTTATATATTCTGAAACGTGCTCCCGTGAAGTTTCAGGACTTTTGGAGATGTGCATAATAGGTCTCTAATATTTGCTCCTTTTCCAGCCCAGAATTCCAGCTGTCGGCATTCCCCCTCTTCATGTAAACATTGTAAAATAAGAGAGAATAGGCATAAATATTGTGAAATAATGTGTAATAACAACCCATTATGCAATAAATATCGATATAAAAGCATGATGCAAAATGGACGTATCAACTCCCCTAAGCTTAGACCTCGGTTTTCCTCAAGCGAAATCCAAAATCGAAAAATATGTCCACATGTTTAGAGATAGAGGTGTCCATAAAATAAAATACGGACATGAGGGCATCATGATCATTCTTAGAACAGCAACATATATATATATATTGTCATATGATCTCTTATGCTAAAGTAACAATGTGTTCACAGTTTCAGGTATGAATCATAAACTTCATTCAAAACTAACAAACTATGATCTCGGTCATTGAAGCAATTGCAATTTATCATAACATCGGAAAGAGTCAATATAAGAGATTTTCAGCAAGTCCACATACTCAACTATCATTTAGTCTTTCACAATTGCTAACACTCATAAAATACTTATGGGTATGAAGTTTTAATCAGACATAGAGACAAATAGGGGCTTATAGTTTTGCCTCCCAACCTTTTACCTCAAGGGTAATGCCAACAATAATAGTTCATGAAAACTCACATCCAATTAGCTATATATATCAGGATCTTTCGAACACATTGTGCTTGCCAAAGGATAAAATGTAAAAAGGAAAGGTGAAGATCACCATGACTCTGGTATGAAGTATTAGACAGGAATAAAAGATAGGCCCTTCTCAGAGGGAAGCAGAGGTTGTCATGTGCTTTTATGGTTGGATGCAAAAAAATCTTAATGCGAAAGAACGTCACTTTATATTGCCACTTGTGATATGGACGTTTATTATGCAGTCTGTCGCTTTTATTTCTTCCACATCACAAGATCGTATGAAGCTTATTTTCTCCACACTAATAAATAATACATATTTAGAGAGCAATTTTTATTGCTTGCAACAATGACAACTTACTTGAAGGATCTTATTCAATCCATGGGTAGATATGGTGGACTCTCATGGCAAAACTGGGTTCAAGGATATTTGGAAGCACAAGTAGTATCTCTACTTGGTGCAAAGAAATTGGCTAGCATGAGGGGGAAAGGCAAGCTCAACATGTTGGATGATCCATGACAATATAATTTATTTCATATGTAAGAAGACATAAGACATTACGTTGTATTCCTTGTCCAACATCAACTCTTTAGCATGTCATATTTTAATGAGTGCTCACAATTATAAAAGATGTCCAAGATAGTATATTTATATGTGAAAACCTCTCTTTCTTTATTACTTCCTATTAATTGCAAAGATGACCAAAACTATGTTTGTCAACTCTCAACAACTTTTATTAATCATACTCTTTATATGTGAAGTAATTACTCTCCATAAGATCCATATGATCTCTTTATTTCTTTTTATTCTTTCTCTTTTATTTAATTCCCTCAAGATCATAGCAGGATAATCAAGCCCTTGACTCAACACTAATCTTTATTATATATAGCTCACGGACTCGATTACATAGAAGGATCATAAAGCAAAACTCAAAACTAGATCATACTAAAACTTTATTCTACTAGATAAAGATATTACCAAAAGGATCGAACTAAGAAAACGGTAAAGATAAAAGTTGTGATGGTGATACGATACCGGGGCACTCCCCCAAGCTTGGCAGTTGCCAAGGGGAGTGCCCGTACCCATCTGTTTATGTCTCTTTCCTTGGAGGTGGTGACGATGGAGTTGTTGATGACGTAGGCTTGTCGTCCATCTTCCAAGGCATAGGCTCACCATCGTAAAAGGGTGATCGAGTCTCCAGGATCCTCAAATCTGCAGCCAAACTCATCCTCTTGAATCTATATTCATACTCACAGTTTAGGTTTTGCAGGTCATAGATCTGGGCTTGGAGGCGCTTGATTTTCTCATGAAGCTTGAAGATGGCCTCCCCAATGTTCTTGGCATCCAGCTTGTGGTTGTTGGTGAACTCCGTGACCATTATATGATTGGAGTTGAGTCCACGTTCCACCATCTCTTGGCACTTGAAAACTTGTTGCTCCATCGCCTCAAGCCTTGTCTCCATGCTTCCAGTCCTCGTTTGTCCCTCAACATATGGATGTGCAGCAACCCCTCACGCATCTCAATGGTTTGAGGGTGTTGCAGCACCTCCGCGAGGTAGGGGTTGATGACCTTCTCGAAGAACTTGTCCTTGGGGGCACTTGAAGACGTCATGGTGATCTAGATCTGTCAGAAAAACAGCTCGAAACAAAGACAGAAGATATTTGCGTGATACGGTGGTCAAAACCTTCGGGAGATTATATAATGAATTTTTACCGACCAAAAGAAGTATCGTGCAAGAAAACGGTGTCCAGAGGGCACACGAGGTGCCCACGAGGCAGGGGGTGCACCCAGGGGGTAGGGCGCGCCCTCCACCCTCGTGGAAGCCTCGTGTCCTTACTGGACTGCTTCTTATTTTCCTATTTTCTTAAATATTAAAAACGGAGAAAAATTGCCATTAGAATTGTTTTGGAGTCGGTTTACTTACCGTACCACATACCTATTCCTTTTCGCAGTCTGAAACGTTCTGGAAAGTGTCCCTTATGTATTCCTCCGGGGTTACGGTTTCAATAACATTAGTTTCAAAGGATTACCTGAGATATAATGTTTGATTCTTTGACCGTTCACCACCCTTGGATCCGTGCCTTCGAAGTTTTTGATTTTTATGGCACCAGAACGACAGACCTCCTTGATAACGTAAGGACCTTCCCATTTAGAGAGAAGTTTTCCTACAAAAAATCTTAAACGAGAGTTGTATAACAATACATAATCACCTACATTAAACTCACGTTTTTGTATCCTTTTGTCATGCCATCTTTTAACCTTCTCTTTAAACAGTTTGGCATTCTCATAGGCCTGAGCTCTCCATTCATCAAGTGAGCTAATGTCAAAAAGGCCCTTCTCACCGGCAAGTTTGAAATCATAATTGAGCTCTTTAATAGCCCAATATGCCTTATGTTCTAGTTCAAGAGGTAAGTGACATGCTTTTCCATAAACCATCTTATATGGAGACATACCCATAGGATTCTTATATGCAGTTCTATAAGCCCATAATACATCATCAACTTTCTTGGACCAATTCTTTCTAGATCTATCAACAGTCTTTTGCAAGATTAATTTAAGCTCTCTATTACTCAATTCTAATTGACCACTAGACTGTGGGTGATATGGATATGCAATTCTATGATTAACATCATACTTAGCAAGCATTTTACGAAAAGCACCATGAATAAAATGTGAACCACCATCAGTCATTAAATATCTAGGGACTCCAAACCTCAGAAAAATAACTTCTTTAAGCATCTTAATAGAGGTGTTATGATCAGCACTACTAGTTGGAATAGCTTCTACCCACTTAGTAACATAATCAACAGCAACTAAAATATGTGTATACCCATTAGAGGAAGGAAACGGTCCCATATAATCAAAGCCCCAAACATCAAATGGTTCAATAACAAGTGAATAATTCATAGGCATTTCTTGACGTCTACTAATATTACCAATTCTTTGACATTCATCACAAGATAAGACAAACTTACGGGCATCCTTGAAGAGAGTAGGCCAATAAAAACCGGATTGCAATACCTTATGTGCAGTTCTATCTCCAGCATGGCGTCCTCCATAAGCCTCGGAGTGAAACTTGCGTAGGATCTATTCCTGTTCATGCTCAGGTACACAACGTGTAATAACACCATCTACTCCTTTATAAAGGTGTGGGTCATCCCAGAAGTAATGTCTTAAATCATAGAAGAACTTTTTCTTTTGCTGGTATGTGAAACTAGGTGGTATAAATTTAGCAACTATGTAATTAGCATAATCAGCATAATATGGAGCAGTACGAGAAGCATTTATGACAGCTAATTGTTCATTAGGAAAGCTATCATCAATAGGTAGTGGGTCATCAAGAACATTCTCTAATCTAGACAAGTTGTCTGCAACAGGGTTCTCAGCCCCCTTTCTATCAATAATATGCAAATCAAATTCTTGTAGCAAGAGAACCCATCTAATAAGTCTAGGTTTAGCATCTTTCTTTTTCATCAGATATTTAATAGCAGCATGATCGGTGTGAACAGTTACTTTGGAATCAACAATATTAGGTCTGAACTTATCACAAGCAAATACAACTACTAAAAATTCTTTTTCAGTAGTAGCATAGTTTCTCTAGGCATTGTCTAGAGTTTTACTAGCATATTGAATAACATTTAATTTCTTATCAACTCTTTGTCCAAGAACAACACCTACAACATAATCACTAGCATCACACATAATTTCAAATGGTAAATTCCAATCAGGTGGCTGAACAATAGGTGCAGAAATCAAAGCTTTATTAAGTATTTCAAATGCTTCTACACAATCATCATCAAAGACAAAAGGAACATCTTTTTGTAAAAGATTAGTCAGAGGCCTGGAAATTTTAGAGATGTCCTTAATGAACCTCCTATAAAAACCAGCATGACCAAGGAAACTTCTTATACCTTTAATGTCCTTGTGACACAGCATCTTTTCAATAGCATCAACCTTAGCTTTATCAACTTCAATACCTCTTTCAGAAATTTTATGCCCCAAGACAATGCCTTCATTAACCATAAAGTGGCACTTCTCCCAATTCAAGACAATGCGGGACGGAGCGGATCGGGACGCGAGGAGGCTGTTTGGTTGAAGGGACTGGTGGATCTGATCCACCCCGCGTGGATCCGGAAGGGGCGGCGAGGCGGCGCGCTCCGGTGAGCTTGGACGCCGGCGAGGAGGAGATCCGGCGGCGGCTGCGGGCGGCGCGGGGCGACGTGGAGGTGGCGGGCGGCGCCACGCCGGCGACGAGGTGGCGACGAGCGAGCGGGGCGGCCGGCGAGCGCAGGCGGCGGTACGATGAAGGATGCGGTGGCCGGCGCGAACTCCGGCGACCGGAAGCGAGAAGACGGCGGGCGGCGCGGCGCGGGGTCCTCCGCGGGTGGCGGCGGTGCCGGTTGGGCCCCGCAGGCCGTCTGCAGGCCGCATGGGCCGGCGGCGGCGAAGAGCCCGGAGAGGACGCGTGGCGGCTCCGGATTGGCTGCGGGGTCGGCTGGACGTGTCCGGCCACCGGGCGGACATGTCCGTCGGCGGGAGGAGGACCAAGTTAGGGTTTGCATCGCGAATTTCGGAGGGGATCACATATTTATAGGTAGAGGGAGCTAGGAGAGTCCAAATGAGTTGCGGTTTTCGGCCACGCGATCTTGATCGAACAACCGAGATGATGGAGGAGGTTTAGGTGGGTTTTGGGCCAAATTGGAGGGGTGTTGGGCTGCAACAGACATGACGCCTTTTCGGTCCCTCGATTAACCGTTGGAGTATCAAACGAAGTCCAAATGGTACGGAATTTGACAGGCGGTCTACCGGTAGTAAACCAAGGCCGCTTGGCAAGTCTCAGTCCAATCCGGAAATGTTTAACCCCCACACACGAAAAGAAGGTAGAAAGGACCACCGGAGGAGATAGAAGCGCCGGAATGCAAAACGGACAACGGGGAAAATGCTCGGATGCATGAGACGAACATGTATGCAAATGAAATGCACATGATGGCATGATATGTAATGCATGACACGCAAGCAATGACCAGGCAACAACAACGAATAACTGGAGGACACCTGGCACATCGGTCTCGGGGCGTTACAACTATTAAGGTAAACCTAACCATAGCATGAAACATATGGATCCAAATCAGCCCCTTACGAAGAAATGCATAAACTAGGGTTTAAGCTTCTGTCACTCTAGCAACCCATCATCTACTTATTACTTCCCAATGCCTTCCTCTAGGCCCAAACAATGGTGAAGTGTCATGTAGTCGACGTTCACATGATACCACTAGAGGAAAGACAACATACATCTCATCAAAATATCGAACGAATACCAAATTCACATGACTACTTATAGCAAGACTTCTCCCATGTCCTCAGGAACAAACGTAACTACTCAGAAAGCATATTCATGTTCATAATCAGAGGGGTATTAATATGCATAATGGATCTGAACATTTGATATTCCACCAAATAAACCAACTAGCATCAACTACAAGGAGTAATCAACACTACTAGCAACCCACAGGTACCAATCTGAGACTTAGAGACAAAGATTGGATACAAGAGATGAACTTGGGTTTGAGAGGAGATGGTGCTGGTGAAGATGTTGATGGATATTGACCCCCTCCCGATGAGAGGATCGATGGTGATGATTTCCCCCTCCCGGAGGGAAGTTTCCCCGGCAGAATAGCTCCGCCGGAGCCCTAGATTGGTTCCGCCTCGTGGCGGCGGAGTTTTGTCTCATGAGCTTGCTTATGATTTTTTTCCAGGACGAAAGACTCCATATAGCCAAAGATGGGCATCAGAGGGCTGCCAGGGGACCCACGAGGCAGGAGGCGCGCCCAGGGGGTAGGGTGCGCCCCCCACCCTCGTGGACGGTGGGCGGCCCCCCTCTGATACTTCTTTCGCCCAATATTTTTTTATATATTCTGAAACGTGCTCCCGTGAAGTTTCAGGACTTTTGGAGATGTGCATAATAGGTCTCTAATATTTGCTCCTTTTCCAGCCCAGAATTCCAGCTGTCGGCATTCCCCCTCTTCATGTAAACATTGTAAAATAAGAGAGAATAGGCATAAATATTGTGAAATAATGTGTAATAACAACCCATTATGCAATAAATATCGATATAAAAGCATGATGCAAAATGGACGTATCAACTCCCCTAAGCTTAGACCTCGGTTTTCCTCAAGCGAAATCCAAAATCGAAAAATATGTCCACATGTTTAGAGATAGAGGTGTCCATAAAATAAAATACGGACATGAGGGCATCATGATCATTCTTAGAACAGCAACATATATATATATATTGTCATATGATCTCTTATGCTAAAGTAACAATGTGTTCACAGTTTCAGGTATGAATCATAAACTTCATTCAAAACTAACAAACTATGATCTCGGTCATTGAAGCAATTGCAATTTATCATAACATCGGAAAGAGTCAATATAAGAGATTTTCAGCAAGTCCACATACTCAACTATCATTTAGTCTTTCACAATTGCTAACACTCATAAAATACTTATGGGTATGAAGTTTTAATCAGACATAGAGACAAATAGGGGCTTATAGTTTTGCCTCCCAACCTTTTACCTCAAGGGTAATGCCAACAATAATAGTTCATGAAAACTCACATCCAATTAGCTATATATATCAGGATCTTTCGAACACATTGTGCTTGCCAAAGGATAAAATGTAAAAAGGAAAGGTGAAGATCACCATGACTCTGGTATGAAGTATTAGACAGGAATAAAAGATAGGCCCTTCTCAGAGGGAAGCAGAGGTTGTCATGTGCTTTTATGGTTGGATGCAAAAAAATCTTAATGCGAAAGAACGTCACTTTATATTGCCACTTGTGATATGGACGTTTATTATGCAGTCTGTCGCTTTTATTTCTTCCACATCACAAGATCGTATGAAGCTTATTTTCTCCACACTAATAAATAATACATATTTAGAGAGCAATTTTTATTGCTTGCAACAATGACAACTTACTTGAAGGATCTTATTCAATCCATGGGTAGATATGGTGGACTCTCATGGCAAAACTGGGTTCAAGGATATTTGGAAGCACAAGTAGTATCTCTACTTGGTGCAAAGAAATTGGCTAGCATGAGGGGGAAAGGCAAGCTCAACATGTTGGATGATCCATGACAATATAATTTATTTCATATGTAAGAAGACATAAGACATTACGTTGTATTCCTTGTCCAACATCAACTCTTTAGCATGTCATATTTTAATGAGTGCTCACAATTATAAAAGATGTCCAAGATAGTATATTTATATGTGAAAACCTCTCTTTCTTTATTACTTCCTATTAATTGCAAAGATGACCAAAACTATGTTTGTCAACTCTCAACAACTTTTATTAATCATACTCTTTATATGTGAAGTAATTACTCTCCATAAGATCCATATGATCTCTTTATTTCTTTTTATTCTTTCTCTTTTATTTAATTCCCTCAAGATCATAGCAGGATAATCAAGCCCTTGACTCAACACTAATCTTTATTATATATAGCTCACGGACTCGATTACATAGAAGGATCATAAAGCAAAACTCAAAACTAGATCATACTAAAACTTTATTCTACTAGATAAAGATATTACCAAAAGGATCGAACTAAGAAAACGGTAAAGATAAAAGTTGTGATGGTGATACGATACCGGGGCACTCCCCCAAGCTTGGCAGTTGCCAAGGGGAGTGCCCGTACCCATCTGTTTATGTCTCTTTCCTTGGAGGTGGTGACGATGGAGTTGTTGATGACGTAGGCTTGTCGTCCATCTTCCAAGGCATAGGCTCACCATCGTAAAAGGGTGATCGAGTCTCCAGGATCCTCAAATCTGCAGCCAAACTCATCCTCTTGAATCTATATTCATACTCACAGTTTAGGTTTTGCAGGTCATAGATCTGGGCTTGGAGGCGCTTGATTTTCTCATGAAGCTTGAAGATGGCCTCCCCAATGTTCTTGGCATCCAGCTTGTGGTTGTTGGTGAACTCCGTGACCATTATATGATTGGAGTTGAGTCCACGTTCCACCATCTCTTGGCACTTGAAAACTTGTTGCTCCATCGCCTCAAGCCTTGTCTCCATGCTTCCAGTCCTCGTTTGTCCCTCAACATATGGATGTGCAGCAACCCCTCACGCATCTCAATGGTTTGAGGGTGTTGCAGCACCTCCGCGAGGTAGGGGTTGATGACCTTCTCGAAGAACTTGTCCTTGGGGGCACTTGAAGACGTCATGGTGATCTAGATCTGTCAGAAAAACAGCTCGAAACAAAGACAGAAGATATTTGCGTGATACGGTGGTCAAAACCTTCGGGAGATTATATAATGAATTTTTACCGACCAAAAGAAGTATCGTGCAAGAAAACGGTGTCCAGAGGGCACACGAGGTGCCCACGAGGCAGGGGGTGCACCCAGGGGGGTAGGGCGCGCCCTCCACCCTCGTGGAAGCCTCGTGTCCTTACTGGACTGCTTCTTATTTTCCTATTTTCTTAAATATTAAAAACGGAGAAAAATTGCCATTAGAATTGTTTTGGAGTCGGTTTACTTACCGTACCACATACCTATTCCTTTTCGCAGTCTGAAACGTTCTGGAAAGTGTCCCTTATGTATTCCTCCGGGGTTACGGTTTCAATAACATTAGTTTCAAAGGATTACCTGAGATATAATGTTTGATTCTTTGACCGTTCACCACCCTTGGATCCGTGCCTTCGAAGTTTTTGATTTTTATGGCACCAGAACGACAGACCTCCTTGATAACGTAAGGACCTTCCCATTTAGAGAGAAGTTTTCCTACAAAAAATCTTAAACGAGAGTTGTATAACAATACATAATCACCTACATTAAACTCACGTTTTTGTATCCTTTTGTCATGCCATCTTTTAACCTTCTCTTTAAACAGTTTGGCATTCTCATAGGCCTGAGCTCTCCATTCATCAAGTGAGCTAATGTCAAAAAGGCCCTTCTCACCGGCAAGTTTGAAATCATAATTGAGCTCTTTAATAGCCCAATATGCCTTATGTTCTAGTTCAAGAGGTAAGTGACATGCTTTTCCATAAACCATCTTATATGGAGACATACCCATAGGATTCTTATATGCAGTTCTATAAGCCCATAATACATCATCAACTTTCTTGGACCAATTCTTTCTAGATCTATTAACAGTCTTTTGCAAGATTAATTTAAGCTCTCTATTACTCAATTCTAATTGACCACTAGACTGTGGGTGATATGGATATGCAATTCTATGATTAACATCATACTTAGCAAGCATTTTACGAAAAGCACCATGAATAAAATGTGAACCACCATCAGTCATTAAATATCTAGGGACTCCAAACCTCAGAAAAATAACTTCTTTAAGCATCTTAATAGAGGTGTTATGATCAGCACTACTAGTTGGAATAGCTTCTACCCACTTAGTAACATAATCAACAGCAACTAAAATATGTGTATACCCATTAGAGGAAGGAAACGGTCCCATATAATCAAAGCCCCAAACATCAAATGGTTCAATAACAAGTGAATAATTCATAGGCATTTCTTGACGTCTACTAATATTACCAATTCTTTGACATTCATCACAAGATAAGACAAACTTACGGGCATCCTTGAAGAGAGTAGGCCAATAAAAACCGGATTGCAATACCTTATGTGCAGTTCTATCTCCAGCATGGCGTCCTCCATAAGCCTCGGAGTGAAACTTGCGTAGGATCTATTCCTGTTCATGCTCAGGTACACAACGTCTAATAACACCATCTACTCCTTTATAAAGGTGTGGGTCATCCCAGAAGTAATGTCTTAAATCATAGAAGAACTTTTTCTTTTGCTGGTATGTGAAACTAGGTGGTATAAATTTAGCAACTATGTAATTAGCATAATCAGCATAATATGGAGCAGTACGAGAAGCATTTATGACAGCTAATTGTTCATTAGGAAAGCTATCATCAATAGGTAGTGGGTCATCAAGAACATTCTCTAATCTAGACAAGTTGTCTGCAACAGGGTTCTCAGCCCCCTTTCTATCAATAATATGCAAATCAAATTCTTGTAGCAAGAGAACCCATCTAATAAGTCTAGGTTTAGCATCTTTCTTTTTCATCAGATATTTAATAGCAGCATGATCGGTGTGAACAGTTACTTTGGAATCAACAATATTAGGTCTGAACTTATCACAAGCAAATACAACTACTAAAAATTCTTTTTCAGTAGTAGCATAGTTTCTCTAGGCATTGTCTAGAGTTTTACTAGCATATTGAATAACATTTAATTTCTTATCAACTCTTTGTCCAAGAACAACACCTACAACATAATCACTAGCATCACACATAATTTCAAATGGTAAATTCCAATCAGGTGGCTGAACAATAGGTGCAGAAATCAAAGCTTTATTAAGTATTTCAAATGCTTCTACACAATCATCATCAAAGACAAAAGGAACATCTTTTTGTAAAAGATTAGTCAGAGGCCTGGAAATTTTAGAGATGTCCTTAATGAACCTCCTATAAAAACCAGCATGACCAAGGAAACTTCTTATACCTTTAATGTCCTTGTGACACAGCATCTTTTCAATAGCATCAACCTTAGCTTTATCAACTTCAATACCTCTTTCAGAAATTTTATGCCCCAAGACAATGCCTTCATTAACCATAAAGTGGCACTTCTCCCAATTCAAGACAATGCGGGACGGAGCGGATCGGGACGCGAGGAGGCTGTTTGGTTGAAGGGACTGGTGGATCTGATCCACCCCGCGTGGATCCGGAAGGGGCGGCGAGGCGGCGCGCTCCGGTGAGCTTGGACGCCGGCGAGGAGGAGATCCGGCGGCGGCTGCGGGCGGCGCGGGGCGACGTGGAGGTGGCGGGCGGCGCCACGCCGGCGACGAGGTGGCGACGAGCGAGCGGGGCGGCCGGCGAGCGCAGGCGGCGGTACGATGAAGGATGCGGTGGCCGGCGCGAACTCCGGCGACCGGAAGCGAGAAGACGGCGGGCGGCGCGGCGCGGGGTCCTCCGCGGGTGGCGGCGGTGCCGGTTGGGCCCCGCAGGCCGTCTGCAGGCCGCATGGGCCGGCGGCGGCGAAGAGCCCGGAGAGGACGCGTGGCGGCTCCGGATTGGCTGCGGGGTCGGCTGGACGTGTCCGGCCACCGGGCGGACATGTCCGTCGGCGGGAGGAGGACCAAGTTAGGGTTTGCACCGCGAATTTCGGAGGGGATCACATATTTATAGGTAGAGGGAGCTAGGAGAGTCCAAATGAGTTGCGGTTTTCGGCCACGCGATCTTGATCGAACAACCGAGATGATGGAGGAGGTTTAGGTGGGTTTTGGGCCAAATTGGAGGGGTGTTGGGCTGCAACAGACATGACGCCTTTTCGGTCCCTCGATTAACCGTTGGAGTATCAAACGAAGTCCAAGTGGTATGGAATTTGATAGGCGGTCTACCGGTAGTAAACCAAGGCCGCTTGGCAAGTCTCAGTCCAATCCGGAAATGTTTAACCCCCACACACGAAAAGAAGGTAGAAAGGACCACCGGAGGAGATAGAAGCGCCGGAATGCAAAACGGACAACGGGGAAAATGCTCGGATGCATGAGACGAACATGTATGCAAATGAAATGCACATGATGGCATGATATGTAATGCATGACATGCAAGCAATGACCAGGCAACAACAACGAATAACTGGAGGACACCTGGCACATCGGTCTCGGGGCGTTACAACTATTAAGGTAAACCTAACCATAGCATGAAACATATGGATCCAAATCAGCCCCTTACGAAGAAACGCATAAACTATGGTTTAAGCTTCTGTCACTCTAGCAACCCATCATCTACTTATTACTTCCCAATGCCTTCCTCTAGGCCCAAACAATGGTGAAGTGTCATGTAGTCGACGTTCACATGATACCACTAGAGGAAAGACAACATACATCTCATCAAAATATCGAACGAATACCAAATTCACATGACTACTTATAGCAAGACTTCTCCCATGTCCTCAGGAACAAACGTAACTACTCAGAAAGCATATTCATGTTCATAATCAGAGGGGTATTAATATGCATAATGGATCTGAACATTTGATATTCCACCAAATAAACCAACTAGCATCAACTACAAGGAGTAATCAACACTACTAGCAACCCACAGGTACCAATCTGAGACTTAGAGACAAAGATTGGATACAAGAGATGAACTTGGGTTTGAGAGGAGATGGTGCTGGTGAAGATGTTGATGGATATTGACCCCCTCCCGATGAGAGGATCGATGGTGATGATTTCCCCCTCCCGGAGGGAAGTTTCCCCGGCAGAATAGCTCCGCCGGAGCCCTAGATTGGTTCCGCCTCGTGGCGGCGGAGTTTTGTCTCATGAGCTTGCTTATGATTTTTTTCCAGGACGAAAGACTCCATATAGCCAAAGATGGGCATCAGAGGGCTGCCAGGGGACCCACGAGGCAGGAGGCGCGCCCAGGGGGTAGGGTGCGCCCCCCACCCTCGTGGACGGTGGGCGGCCCCCCTCTGATACTTCTTTCGCCCAATATTTTTTTATATATTCTGAAACGTGCTCCCGTGAAGTTTCAGGACTTTTGGAGATGTGCATAATAGGTCTCTAATATTTGCTCCTTTTCCAGCCCAGAATTCCAGCTGTCGGCATTCCCCCTCTTCATGTAAACATTGTAAAATAAGAGAGAATAGGCATAAATATTGTGAAATAATGTGTAATAACAACCCATTATGCAATAAATATCGATATAAAAGCATGATGCAAAATGGACGTATCAACTCCCCTAAGCTTAGACCTCGGTTTTCCTCAAGCGAAATCCAAAATCGAAAAATATGTCCACATGTTTAGAGATAGAGGTGTCCATAAAATAAAATACGGACATGAGGGCATCATGATCATTCTTAGAACAGCAACATATATATATATATTGTCATATGATCTCTTATGCTAAAGTAACAATGTGTTCACAGTTTCAGGTATGAATCATAAACTTCATTCAAAACTAACAAACTATGATCTCGGTCATTGAAGCAATTGCAATTTATCATAACATCGGAAAGAGTCAATATAAGAGATTTTCAGCAAGTCCACATACTCAACTATCATTTAGTCTTTCACAATTGCTAACACTCATAAAATACTTATGGGTATGAAGTTTTAATCAGACATAGAGACAAATAGGGGCTTATAGTTTTGCCTCCCAACCTTTTACCTCAAGGGTAATGCCAACAATAATAGTTCATGAAAACTCACATCCAATTAGCTATATATATCAGGATCTTTCGAACACATTTTGCTTGCCAAAGGATAAAATGTAAAAAGGAAAGGTGAAGATCACCATGACTCTGGTATGAAGTATTAGACAGGAATAAAAGATAGGCCCTTCTCAGAGGGAAGCAGAGGTTGTCATGTGCTTTTATGGTTGGATGCAAAAAAATCTTAATGCGAAAGAACGTCACTTTATATTGCCACTTGTGATATGGACGTTTATTATGCAGTCTGTCGCTTTTATTTCTTCCACATCACAAGATCGTATGAAGCTTATTTTCTCCACACTAATAAATAATACATATTTAGAGAGCAATTTTTATTGCTTGCAACAATGACAACTTACTTGAAGGATCTTATTCAATCCATGGGTAGATATGGTGGACTCTCATGGCAAAACTGGGTTCAAGGATATTTGGAAGCACAAGTAGTATCTCTACTTGGTGCAAAGAAATTGGCTAGCATGAGGGGGAAAGGCAAGCTCAACATGTTGGATGATCCATGACAATATAATTTATTTCATATGTAAGAAGACATAAGACATTACGTTGTATTCCTTGTCCAACATCAACTCTTTAGCATGTCATATTTTAATGAGTGCTCACAATTATAAAAGATGTCCAAGATAGTATATTTATATGTGAAAACCTCTCTTTCTTTATTACTTCCTATTAATTGCAAAGATGACCAAAACTATGTTTGTCAACTCTCAACAACTTTTATTAATCATACTCTTTATATGTGAAGTAATTACTCTCCATAAGATCCATATGATCTCTTTATTTCTTTTTATTCTTTCTCTTTTATTTAATTCCCTCAAGATCATAGCAGGATAATCAAGCCCTTGACTCAACACTAATCTTTATTATATATAGCTCACGGACTCGATTACATAGAAGGATCATAAAGCAAAACTCAAAACTAGATCATACTAAAACTTTATTCTACTAGATAAAGATATTACCAAAAGGATCGAACTAAGAAAACGGTAAAGATAAAAGTTGTGATGGTGATACGATACCGGGGCACTCCCCCAAGCTTGGCAGTTGCCAAGGGGAGTGCCCGTACCCATCTGTTTATGTCTCTTTCCTTGGAGGTGGTGACGATGGAGTTGTTGATGACGTAGGCTTGTCGTCCATCTTCCAAGGCATAGGCTCACCATCGTAAAAGGGTGATCGAGTCTCCAGGATCCTCAAATCTGCAGCCAAACTCATCCTCTTGAATCTATATTCATACTCACAGTTTAGGTTTTGCAGGTCATAGATCTGGGCTTGGAGGCGCTTGATTTTCTCATGAAGCTTGAAGATGGCCTCCCCAATGTTCTTGGCATCCAGCTTGTGGTTGTTGGTGAACTCCGTGACCATTATATGATTGGAGTTGAGTCCACGTTCCACCATCTCTTGGCACTTGAAAACTTGTTGCTCCATCGCCTCAAGCCTTGTCTCCATGCTTCCAGTCCTCGTTTGTCCCTCAACATATGGATGTGCAGCAACCCCTCACGCATCTCAATGGTTTGAGGGTGTTGCAGCACCTCCGCGAGGTAGGGGTTGATGACCTTCTCGAAGAACTTGTCCTTGGGGGCACTTGAAGACGTCATGGTGATCTAGATCTGTCAGAAAAACAGCTCGAAACAAAGACAGAAGATATTTGCGTGATACGGTGGTCAAAACCTTCGGGAGATTATATAATGAATTTTTACCGACCAAAAGAAGTATCGTGCAAGAAAACGGTGTCCAGAGGGCACACGAGGTGCCCACGAGGCAGGGGGTGCACCCAGGGGGGTAGGGCGCGCCCTCCACCCTCGTGGAAGCCTCGTGTCCTTACTGGACTGCTTCTTATTTTCCTATTTTCTTAAATATTAAAAACGGAGAAAAATTGCCATTAGAATTGTTTTGGAGTCGGTTTACTTACCGTACCACATACCTATTCCTTTTCGCAGTCTGAAACGTTCTGGAAAGTGTCCCTTATGTATTCCTCCGGGGTTACGGTTTCAATAACATTAGTTTCAAAGGATTACCTGAGATATAATGTTTGATTCTTTGACCGTTCACCACCCTTGGATCCGTGCCTTCGAAGTTTTTGATTTTTATGGCACCAGAACGACAGACCTCCTTGATAACGTAAGGACCTTCCCATTTAGAGAGAAGTTTTCCTACAAAAAATCTTAAACGAGAGTTGTATAACAATACATAATCACCTACATTAAACTCACGTTTTTGTATCCTTTTGTCATGCCATCTTTTAACCTTCTCTTTAAACAGTTTGGCATTCTCATAGGCCTGAGCTCTCCATTCATCAAGTGAGCTAATGTCAAAAAGGCCCTTCTCACCGGCAAGTTTGAAATCATAATTGAGCTCTTTAATAGCCCAATATGCCTTATGTTCTAGTTCAAGAGGTAAGTGACATGCTTTTCCATAAACCATCTTATATGGAGACATACCCATAGGATTCTTATATGCAGTTCTATAAGCCCATAATACATCATCAACTTTCTTGGACCAATTCTTTCTAGATCTATCAACAGTCTTTTGCAAGATTAATTTAAGCTCTCTATTACTCAATTCTAATTGACCACTAGACTGTGGGTGATATGGATATGCAATTCTATGATTAACATCATACTTAGCAAGCATTTTACGAAAAGCACCATGAATAAAATGTGAACCACCATCAGTCATTAAATATCTAGGGACTCCAAACCTCAGAAAAATAACTTCTTTAAGCATCTTAATAGAGGTGTTATGATCAGCACTACTAGTTGGAATAGCTTCTACCCACTTAGTAACATAATCAACAGCAACTAAAATATGTGTATACCCATTAGAGGAAGGAAACGGTCCCATATAATCAAAGCCCCAAACATCAAATGGTTCAATAACAAGTGAATAATTCATAGGCATTTCTTGACGTCTACTAATATTACCAATTCTTTGACATTCATCACAAGATAAGACAAACTTACGGGCATCCTTGAAGAGAGTAGGCCAATAAAAACCGGATTGCAATACCTTATGTGCAGTTCTATCTCCAGCATGGCGTCCTCCATAAGCCTCGGAGTGAAACTTGCGTAGGATCTATTCCTGTTCATGCTCAGGTACACAACGTCTAATAACACCATCTACTCCTTTATAAAGGTGTGGGTCATCCCAGAAGTAATGTCTTAAATCATAGAAGAACTTTTTCTTTTGCTGGTATGTGAAACTAGGTGGTATAAATTTAGCAACTATGTAATTAGCATAATCAGCATAATATGGAGCAGTACGAGAAGCATTTATGACAGCTAATTGTTCATTAGGAAAGCTATCATCAATAGGTAGTGGGTCATCAAGAACATTCTCTAATCTAGACAAGTTGTCTGCAACAGGGTTCTCAGCCCCCTTTCTATCAATAATATGCAAATCAAATTCTTGTAGCAAGAGAACCCATCTAATAAGTCTAGGTTTAGCATCTTTCTTTTTCATCAGATATTTAATAGCAGCATGATCGGTGTGAACAGTTACTTTGGAATCAACAATATTAGGTCTGAACTTATCACAAGCAAATACAACTACTAAAAATTCTTTTTCAGTAGTAGCATAGTTTCTCTAGGCATTGTCTAGAGTTTTACTAGCATATTGAATAACATTTAATTTCTTATCAACTCTTTGTCCAAGAACAACACCTACAACATAATCACTAGCATCACACATAATTTCAAATGGTAAATTCCAATCAGGTGGCTGAACAATAGGTGCAGAAATCAAAGCTTTATTAAGTATTTCAAATGCTTCTACACAATCATCATCAAAGACAAAAGGAACATCTTTTTGTAAAAGATTAGTCAGAGGCCTGGAAATTTTAGAGATGTCCTTAATGAACCTCCTATAAAAACCAGCATGACCAAGGAAACTTCTTATACCTTTAATGTCCTTGTGACACAGCATCTTTTTAATAGCATCAACCTTAGCTTTATCAACTTCAATACCTCTTTCAGAAATTTTATGCCCCAAGACAATGCCTTCATTAACCATAAAGTGGCACTTCTCCCAATTCAAGACAATGCGGGACGGAGCGGATCGGGACGCGAGGAGGCTGTTTGGTTGAAGGGACTGGTGGATCTGATCCACCCCGCGTGGATCCGGAAGGGGCGGCGAGGCGGCGCGCTCCGGTGAGCTTGGACGCCGGCGAGGAGGAGATCCGGCGGCGGCTGCGGGCGGCGCGGGGCGACGTGGAGGTGGCGGGCGGCGCCACGCCGGCGACGAGGTGGCGACGAGCGAGCGGGGCGGCCGGCGAGCGCAGGCGGCGGTACGATGAAGGATGCGGTGGCCGGCGCGAACTCCGGCGACCGGAAGCGAGAAGACGGCGGGCGGCGCGGCGCGGGGTCCTCCGCGGGTGGCGGCGGTGCCGGTTGGGCCCCGCAGGCCGTCTGCAGGCCGCATGGGCCGGCGGCGGCGAAGAGCCCGGAGAGGACGCGTGGCGGCTCCGGATTGGCTGCGGGGTCGGCTGGACGTGTCCGGCCACCGGGCGGACATGTCCGTCGGCGGGAGGAGGACCAAGTTAGGGTTTGCACCGCGAATTTCGGAGGGGATCACATATTTATAGGTAGAGGGAGCTAGGAGAGTCCAAATGAGTTGCGGTTTTCGGCCACGCGATCTTGATCGAACAACCGAGATGATGGAGGAGGTTTAGGTGGGTTTTGGGCCAAATTGGAGGGGTGTTGGGCTGCAACAGACATGACGCCTTTTCGGTCCCTCGATTAACCGTTGGAGTATCAAACGAAGTCCAAATGGTACGGAATTTGACAGGCGGTCTACCGGTAGTAAACCAAGGCCGCTTGGCAAGTCTCAGTCCAATCCGGAAATGTTTAACCCCCACACACGAAAAGAAGGTAGAAAGGACCACCGGAGGAGATAGAAGCGCCGGAATGCAAAACGGACAACGGGGAAAATGCTCGGATGCATGAGATGAACATGTATGCAAATGAAATGCACATGATGGCATGATATGTAATGCATGACACGCAAGCAATGACCAGGCAACAACAACGAATAACTGGAGGACACCTGGCACATCGGTCTCGGGGCGTTACAACTATTAAGGTAAACCTAACCATAGCATGAAACATATGGATCCAAATCAGCCCCTTACGAAGAAACGCATAAACTAGGGTTTAAGCTTCTGTCACTCTAGCAACCCATCATCTACTTATTACTTCCCAATGCCTTCCTCTAGGCCCAAACAATGGTGAAGTGTCATGTAGTCGACGTTCACATGATACCACTAGAGGAAAGACAACATACATCTCATCAAAATATCGAACGAATACCAAATTCACATGACTACTTATAGCAAGACTTCTCCCATGTCCTCAGGAACAAACGTAACTACTCAGAAAGCATATTCATGTTCATAATCAGAGGGGTATTAATATGCATAATGGATCTGAACATTTGATATTCCACCAAATAAACCAACTAGCATCAACTACAAGGAGTAATCAACACTACTAGCAACCCACAGGTACCAATCTGAGACTTAGAGACAAAGATTGGATACAAGAGATGAACTTGGGTTTGAGAGGAGATGGTGCTGGTGAAGATGTTGATGGATATTGACCCCCTCCCGATGAGAGGATCGATGGTGATGATTTCCCCCTCCCGGAGGGAAGTTTCCCCGGCAGAATAGCTCCGCCGGAGCCCTAGATTGGTTCCGCCTCGTGGCGGCGGAGTTTTGTCTCATGAGCTTGCTTATGATTTTTTTCCAGGACGAAAGACTCCATATAGCCAAAGATGGGCATCAGAGGGCTGCCAGGGGACCCACGAGGCAGGAGGCGCGCCCAGGGGGTAGGGTGCGCCCCCCACCCTCGTGGACGGTGGGCGGCCCCCCTCTGATACTTCTTTCGCCCAATATTTTTTTATATATTCTGAAACGTGCTCCCGTGAAGTTTCAGGACTTTTGGAGATGTGCATAATAGGTCTCTAATATTTGCTCCTTTTCCAGCCCAGAATTCCAGCTGTCGGCATTCCCCCTCTTCATGTAAACATTGTAAAATAAGAGAGAATAGGCATAAATATTGTGAAATAATGTGTAATAACAACCCATTATGCAATAAATATCGATATAAAAGCATGATGCAAAATGGACGTATCAACTCCCCTAAGCTTAGACCTCGGTTTTCCTCAAGCGAAATCCAAAATCGAAAAATATGTCCACATGTTTAGAGATAGAGGTGTCCATAAAATAAAATACGGACATGAGGGCATCATGATCATTCTTAGAACAGCAACATATATATATATATTGTCATATGATCTCTTATGCTAAAGTAACAATGTGTTCACAGTTTCAGGTATGAATCATAAACTTCATTCAAAACTAACAAACTATGATCTCGGTCATTGAAGCAATTGCAATTTATCATAACATCGGAAAGAGTCAATATAAGAGATTTTCAGCAAGTCCACATACTCAACTATCATTTAGTCTTTCACAATTGCTAACACTCATAAAATACTTATGGGTATGAAGTTTTAATCAGACATAGAGACAAATAGGGGCTTATAGTTTTGCCTCCCAACCTTTTACCTCAAGGGTAATGCCAACAATAATAGTTCATGAAAACTCACATCCAATTAGCTATATATATCAGGATCTTTCGAACACATTGTGCTTGCCAAAGGATAAAATGTAAAAAGGAAAGGTGAAGATCACCATGACTCTGGTATGAAGTATTAGACAGGAATAAAAGATAGGCCCTTCTCAGAGGGAAGCAGAGGTTGTCATGTGCTTTTATGGTTGGATGCAAAAAAATCTTAATGCGAAAGAACGTCACTTTATATTGCCACTTGTGATATGGACGTTTATTATGCAGTCTGTCGCTTTTATTTCTTCCACATCACAAGATCGTATGAAGCTTATTTTCTCCACACTAATAAATAATACATATTTAGAGAGCAATTTTTATTGCTTGCAACAATGACAACTTACTTGAAGGATCTTATTCAATCCATGGGTAGATATGGTGGACTCTCATGGCAAAACTGGGTTCAAGGATATTTGGAAGCACAAGTAGTATCTCTACTTGGTGCAAAGAAATTGGCTAGCATGAGGGGGAAAGGCAAGCTCAACATGTTGGATGATCCATGACAATATAATTTATTTCATATGTAAGAAGACATAAGACATTACGTTGTATTCCTTGTCCAACATCAACTCTTTAGCATGTCATATTTTAATGAGTGCTCACAATTATAAAAGATGTCCAAGATAGTATATTTATATGTGAAAACCTCTCTTTCTTTATTACTTCCTATTAATTGCAAAGATGACCAAAACTATGTTTGTCAACTCTCAACAACTTTTATTAATCATACTCTTTATATGTGAAGTAATTACTCTCCATAAGATCCATATGATCTCTTTATTTCTTTTTATTCTTTCTCTTTTATTTAATTCCCTCAAGATCATAGCAGGATAATCAAGCCCTTGACTCAACACTAATCTTTATTATATATAGCTCACGGACTCGATTACATAGAAGGATCATAAAGCAAAACTCAAAACTAGATCATACTAAAACTTTATTCTACTAGATAAAGATATTACCAAAAGGATCGAACTAAGAAAACGGTAAAGATAAAAGTTGTGATGGTGATACGATACCGGGGCACTCCCCCAAGCTTGGCAGTTGCCAAGGGGAGTGCCCGTACCCATCTGTTTATGTCTCTTTCCTTGGAGGTGGTGACGATGGAGTTGTTGATGACGTAGGCTTGTCGTCCATCTTCCAAGGCATAGGCTCACCATCGTAAAAGGGTGATCGAGTCTCCAGGATCCTCAAATCTGCAGCCAAACTCATCCTCTTGAATCTATATTCATACTCACAGTTTAGGTTTTGCAGGTCATAGATCTGGGCTTGGAGGCGCTTGATTTTCTCATGAAGCTTGAAGATGGCCTCCCCAATGTTCTTGGCATCCAGCTTGTGGTTGTTGGTGAACTCCGTGACCATTATATGATTGGAGTTGAGTCCACGTTCCACCATCTCTTGGCACTTGAAAACTTGTTGCTCCATCGCCTCAAGCCTTGTCTCCATGCTTCCAGTCCTCGTTTGTCCCTCAACATATGGATGTGCAGCAACCCCTCACGCATCTCAATGGTTTGAGGGTGTTGCAGCACCTCCGCGAGGTAGGGGTTGATGACCTTCTCGAAGAACTTGTCCTTGGGGGCACTTGAAGACGTCATGGTGATCTAGATCTGTCAGAAAAACAGCTCGAAACAAAGACAGAAGATATTTGCGTGATACGGTGGTCAAAACCTTCGGGAGATTATATAATGAATTTTTACCGACCAAAAGAAGTATCGTGCAAGAAAACGGTGTCCAGAGGGCACACGAGGTGCCCACGAGGCAGGGGGTGCACCCAGGGGGGTAGGGCGCGCCCTCCACCCTCGTGGAAGCCTCGTGTCCTTACTGGACTGCTTCTTATTTTCCTATTTTCTTAAATATTAAAAACGGAGAAAAATTGCCATTAGAATTGTTTTGGAGTCGGTTTACTTACCGTACCACATACCTATTCCTTTTCGCAGTCTGAAACGTTCTGGAAAGTGTCCCTTATGTATTCCTCCGGGGTTACGGTTTCAATAACATTAGTTTCAAAGGATTACCTGAGATATAATGTTTGATTCTTTGACCGTTCACCACCCTTGGATCCGTGCCTTCGAAGTTTTTGATTTTTATGGCACCAGAACGACAGACCTCCTTGATAACGTAAGGACCTTCCCATTTAGAGAGAAGTTTTCCTACAAAAAATCTTAAACGAGAGTTGTATAACAATACATAATCACCTACATTAAACTCACGTTTTTGTATCCTTTTGTCATGCCATCTTTTAACCTTCTCTTTAAACAGTTTGGCATTCTCATAGGCCTGAGCTCTCCATTCATCAAGTGAGCTAATGTCAAAAAGGCCCTTCTCACCGGCAAGTTTGAAATCATAATTGAGCTCTTTAATAGCCCAATATGCCTTATGTTCTAGTTCAAGAGGTAAGTGACATGCTTTTCCATAAACCATCTTATATGGAGACATACCCATAGGATTCTTATATGCAGTTCTATAAGCCCATAATACATCATCAACTTTCTTGGACCAATTCTTTCTAGATCTATCAACAGTCTTTTGCAAGATTAATTTAAGCTCTCTATTACTCAATTCTAATTGACCACTAGACTGTGGGTGATATGGATATGCAATTCTATGATTAACATCATACTTAGCAAGCATTTTACGAAAAGCACCATGAATAAAATGTGAACCACCATCAGTCATTAAATATCTAGGGACTCCAAACCTCAGAAAAATAACTTCTTTAAGCATCTTAATAGAGGTGTTATGATCAGCACTACTAGTTGGAATAGCTTCTACCCACTTAGTAACATAATCAACAGCAACTAAAATATGTGTATACCCATTAGAGGAAGGAAACGGTCCCATATAATCAAAGCCCCAAACATCAAATGGTTCAATAACAAGTGAATAATTCATAGGCATTTCTTGACGTCTACTAATATTACCAATTCTTTGACATTCATCACAAGATAAGACAAACTTACGGGCATCCTTGAAGAGAGTAGGCCAATAAAAACCGGATTGCAATACCTTATGTGCAGTTCTATCTCCAGCATGGCGTCCTCCATAAGCCTCGGAGTGAAACTTGCGTAGGATCTATTCCTGTTCATGCTCAGGTACACAACGTCTAATAACACCATCTACTCCTTTATAAAGGTGTGGGTCATCCCAGAAGTAATGTCTTAAATCATAGAAGAACTTTTTCTTTTGCTGGTATGTGAAACTAGGTGGTATAAATTTAGCAACTATGTAATTAGCATAATCAGCATAATATGGAGCAGTACGAGAAGCATTTATGACAGCTAATTGTTCATTAGGAAAGCTATCATCAATAGGTAGTGGGTCATCAAGAACATTCTCTAATCTAGACAAGTTGTCTGCAACAGGGTTCTCAGCCCCCTTTCTATCAATAATATGCAAATCAAATTCTTGTAGCAAGAGAACCCATCTAATAAGTCTAGGTTTAGCATCTTTCTTTTTCATCAGATATTTAATAGCAGCATGATCGGTGTGAACAGTTACTTTGGAATCAACAATATTAGGTCTGAACTTATCACAAGCAAATACAACTACTAAAAATTCTTTTTCAGTAGTAGCATAGTTTCTCTAGGCATTGTCTAGAGTTTTACTAGCATATTGAATAACATTTAATTTCTTATCAACTCTTTGTCCAAGAACAACACCTACAACATAATCACTAGCATCACACATAATTTCAAATGGTAAATTCCAATCAGGTGGCTGAACAATAGGTGCAGAAATCAAAGCTTTATTAAGTATTTCAAATGCTTCTACACAATCATCATCAAAGACAAAAGGAACATCTTTTTGTAAAAGATTAGTCAGAGGCCTGGAAATTTTAGAGATGTCCTGAACCTCCTATAAAAACCAGCATGACCAAGGAAACTTCTTATACCTTTAATGTCCTTGTGACACAGCATCTTTTCAATAGCATCAACCTTAGCTTTATCAAATTCAATACCTCTTTCAGAAATTTTATGCCCCAAGACAATGCCTTCATTAACCATAAAGTGGCACTTCTCCCAATTCAAGACAATGCGGGACGGAGCGGATCGGGACGTGAGGAGGCTGTTTGGTTGAAGGGACTGGTGGATCTGATCCACCCCGCGTGGATCCGGAAGGGGCGGCGAGGCGGCGCGCTCCGGTGAGCTTGGACGCCGGCGAGGAGGAGATCCGGCGGCGGCTGCGGGCGGCGCGGGGCGACGTGGAGGTGGCGGGCGGCGCCACGCCGGCGACGAGGTGGCGACGAGCGAGCGGGGCGGCCGGCGAGCGCAGGCGGCGGTACGATGAAGGATGCGGTGGCCGGCGCGAACTCCGGCGACCGGAAGCGAGAAGACGGCGGGCGGCGCGGCGCGGGGTCCTCCGCGGGTGGCGGCGGTGCCGGTTGGGCCCCGCAGGCCGTCTGCAGGCCGCATGGGCCGGCGGCGGCGAAGAGCCCGGAGAGGACGCGTGGCGGCTCCGGATTGGCTGCGGGGTCGGCTGGACGTGTCCGGCCACCGGGCGGACATGTCCGTCGGCGGGAGGAGGACCAAGTTAGGGTTTGCACCGCGAATTTCGGAGGGGATCACATATTTATAGGTAGAGGGAGCTAGGAGAGTCCAAATGAGTTGCGGTTTTCGGCCACGCGATCTTGATCGAACAACCGAGATGATGGAGGAGGTTTAGGTGGGTTTTGGGCCAAATTGGAGGGGTGTTGGGCTGCAACAGACATGACGCCTTTTCGGTCCCTCGATTAACCGTTGGAGTATCAAACGAAGTCCAAATGGTACGGAATTTGACAAGCGGTCTACCGGTAGTAAACCAAGGCCGCTTGGCAAGTCTCAGTCCAATCCGGAAATGTTTAACCCCCACACACGAAAAGAAGGTAGAAAGGACCACCGGAGGAGATAGAAGCGCCGGAATGCAAAACGGACAACGGGGAAAATGCTCGGATGCATGAGACGAACATGTATGCAAATGAAATGCACATGATGGCATGATATGTAATGCATGACACGCAAGCAATGACCAGGCAACAACAACGAATAACTGGAGGACACCTGGCACATCGGTCTCGGGGCGTTACAACTATTAAGGTAAACCTAACCATAGCATGAAACATATGGATCCAAATCAGCCCCTTACGAAGAAACGCATAAACTAGGGTTTAAGCTTCTGTCACTCTAGCAACCCATCATCTACTTATTACTTCCCAATGCCTTCCTCTAGGCCCAAACAATGGTGAAGTGTCATGTAGTCGACGTTCACATGATACCACTAGAGGAAAGACAACATACATCTCATCAAAATATCGAACGAATACCAAATTCACATGACTACTTATAGCAAGACTTCTCCCATGTCCTCAGGAACAAACGTAACTACTCAGAAAGCATATTCATGTTCATAATCAGAGGGGTATTAATATGCATAATGGATCTGAACATTTGATATTCCACCAAATAAACCAACTAGCATCAACTACAAGGAGTAATCAACACTACTAGCAACCCACAGGTACCAATCTGAGACTTAGAGACAAAGATTGGATACAAGAGATGAACTTGGGTTTGAGAGGAGATGGTGCTGGTGAAGATGTTGATGGATATTGACCCCCTCCCGATGAGAGGATCGATGGTGATGATTTCCCCCTCCCGGAGGGAAGTTTCCCCGGCAGAATAGCTCCGCCGGAGCCCTAGATTGGTTCCGCCTCGTGGCGGCGGAGTTTTGTCTCATGAGCTTGCTTATGATTTTTTTCCAGGACGAAAGACTCCATATAGCCAAAGATGGGCATCAGAGGGCTGCCAGGGGACCCACGAGGCAGGAGGCGCGCCCAGGGGGTAGGGTGCTTCCCCCACCCTCGTGGACGGTGGGCGGCCCCCCTCTGATACTTCTTTCGCCCAATATTTTTTTATATATTCTGAAACGTGCTCCCGTGAAGTTTCAGGACTTTTGGAGATGTGCATAATAGGTCTCTAATATTTGCTCCTTTTCCAGCCCAGAATTCCAGCTGTCGGCATTCCCCCTCTTCATGTAAACATTGTAAAATAAGAGAGAATAGGCATAAATATTGTGAAATAATGTGTAATAACAACCCATTATGCAATAAATATCGATATAAAAGCATGATGCAAAATGGACGTATCAACTCCCCTAAGCTTAGACCTCGGTTTTCCTCAAGCGAAATCCAAAATCGAAAAATATGTCCACATGTTTAGAGATAGAGGTGTCCATAAAATAAAATACGGACATGAGGGCATCATGATCATTCTTAGAACAGCAACATATATATATATATATTGTCATATGATCTCTTATGCTAAAGTAACAATGTGTTCACAGTTTCAGGTATGAATCATAAACTTCATTCAAAACTAACAAACTATGATCTCGGTCATTGAAGCAATTGCAATTTATCATAACATCGGAAAGAGTCAATATAAGAGATTTTCAGCAAGTCCACATACTCAACTATCATTTAGTCTTTCACAATTGCTAACACTCATAAAATACTTATGGGTATGAAGTTTTAATCAGACATAGAGACAAATAGGGGCTTATAGTTTTGCCTCCCAACCTTTTACCTCAAGGGTAATGCCAACAATAATAGTTCATGAAAACTCACATCCAATTAGCTATATATATCAGGATCTTTCGAACACATTGTGCTTGCCAAAGGATAAAATGTAAAAAGGAAAGGTGAAGATCACCATGACTCTGGTATGAAGTATTAGACAGGAATAAAAGATAGGCCCTTCTCAGAGGGAAGCAGAGGTTGTCATGTGCTTTTATGGTTGGATGCAAAAAAATCTTAATGCGAAAGAACGTCACTTTATATTGCCACTTGTGATATGGACGTTTATTATGCAGTCTGTCGCTTTTATTTCTTCCACATCACAAGATCGTATGAAGCTTATTTTCTCCACACTAATAAATAATACATATTTAGAGAGCAATTTTTATTGCTTGCAACAATGACAACTTACTTGAAGGATCTTATTCAATCCATGGGTAGATATGGTGGACTCTCATGGCAAAACTGGGTTCAAGGATATTTGGAAGCACAAGTAGTATCTCTACTTGGTGCAAAGAAATTGGCTAGCATGAGGGGGAAAGGCAAGCTCAACATGTTGGATGATCCATGACAATATAATTTATTTCATATGTAAGAAGACATAAGACATTACGTTGTATTCCTTGTCCAACATCAACTCTTTAGCATGTCATATTTTAATGAGTGCTCACAATTATAAAAGATGTCCAAGATAGTATATTTATATGTGAAAACCTCTCTTTCTTTATTACTTCCTATTAATTGCAAAGATGACCAAAACTATGTTTGTCAACTCTCAACAACTTTTATTAATCATACTCTTTATATGTGAAGTAATTACTCTCCATAAGATCCATATGATCTCTTTATTTCTTTTTATTCTTTCTCTTTTATTTAATTCCCTCAAGATCATAGCAGGATAATCAAGCCCTTGACTCAACACTAATCTTTATTATATATAGCTCACGGACTCGATTACATAGAAGGATCATAAAGCAAAACTCAAAACTAGATCATACTAAAACTTTATTCTACTAGATAAAGATATTACCAAAAGGATCGAACTAAGAAAACGGTAAAGATAAAAGTTGTGATGGTGATACGATACCGGGGCACTCCCCCAAGCTTGGCAGTTGCCAAGGGGAGTGCCCGTACCCATCTGTTTATGTCTCTTTCCTTGGAGGTGGTGACGATGGAGTTGTTGATGACGTAGGCTTGTCGTCCATCTTCCAAGGCATAGGCTCACCATCGTAAAAGGGTGATCGAGTCTCCAGGATCCTCAAATCTGCAGCCAAACTCATCCTCTTGAATCTATATTCATACTCACAGTTTAGGTTTTGCAGGTCATAGATCTGGGCTTGGAGGCGCTTGATTTTCTCATGAAGCTTGAAGATGGCCTCCCCAATGTTCTTGGCATCCAGCTTGTGGTTGTTGGTGAACTCCGTGACCATTATATGATTGGAGTTGAGTCCACGTTCCACCATCTCTTGGCACTTGAAAACTTGTTGCTCCATCGCCTCAAGCCTTGTCTCCATGCTTCCAGTCCTCGTTTGTCCCTCAACATATGGATGTGCAGCAACCCCTCACGCATCTCAATGGTTTGAGGGTGTTGCAGCACCTCCGCGAGGTAGGGGTTGATGACCTTCTCGAAGAACTTGTCCTTGGGGGCACTTGAAGACGTCATGGTGATCTAGATCTGTCAGAAAAACAGCTCGAAACAAAGACAGAAGATATTTGCGTGATACGGTGGTCAAAACCTTCGGGAGATTATATAATGAATTTTTACCGACCAAAAGAAGTATCGTGCAAGAAAACGGTGTCCAGAGGGCACACGAGGTGCCCACGAGGCAGGGGGTGCACCCAGGGGGGTAGGGCGCGCCCTCCACCCTCGTGGAAGCCTCGTGTCCTTACTGGACTGCTTCTTATTTTCCTATTTTCTTAAATATTAAAAACGGAGAAAAATTGCCATTAGAATTGTTTTGGAGTCGGTTTACTTACCGTACCACATACCTATTCCTTTTCGCAGTCTGAAACGTTCTGGAAAGTGTCCCTTATGTATTCCTCCGGGGTTACGGTTTCAATAACATTAGTTTCAAAGGATTACCTGAGATATAATGTTTGATTCTTTGACCGTTCACCACCCTTGGATCCGTGCCTTCGAAGTTTTTGATTTTTATGGCACCAGAACGACAGACCTCCTTGATAACGTAAGGACCTTCCCATTTAGAGAGAAGTTTTCCTACAAAAAATCTTAAACGAGAGTTGTATAACAATACATAATCACCTACATTAAACTCACGTTTTTGTATCCTTTTGTCATGCCATCTTTTAACCTTCTCTTTAAACAGTTTGGCATTCTCATAGGCCTGAGCTCTCCATTCATCAAGTGAGCTAATGTCAAAAAGGCCCTTCTCACCGGCAAGTTTGAAATCATAATTGAGCTCTTTAATAGCCCAATATGCCTTATGTTCTAGTTCAAGAGGTAAGTGACATGCTTTTCCATAAACCATCTTATATGGAGACATACCCATAGGATTCTTATATGCAGTTCTATAAGCCCATAATACATCATCAACTTTCTTGGACCAATTCTTTCTAGATCTATTAACAGTCTTTTGCAAGATTAATTTAAGCTCTCTATTACTCAATTCTAATTGACCACTAGACTGTGGGTGATATGGATATGCAATTCTATGATTAACATCATACTTAGCAAGCATTTTACGAAAAGCACCATGAATAAAATGTGAACCACCATCAGTCATTAAATATCTAGGGACTCCAAACCTCAGAAAAATAACTTCTTTAAGCATCTTAATAGAGGTGTTATGATCAGCACTACTAGTTGGAATAGCTTCTACCCACTTAGTAACATAATCAACAGCAACTAAAATATGTGTATACCCATTAGAGGAAGGAAACGGTCCCATATAATCAAAGCCCCAAACATCAAATGGTTCAATAACAAGTGAATAATTCATAGGCATTTCTTGACGTCTACTAATATTACCAATTCTTTGACATTCATCACAAGATAAGACAAACTTACGGGCATCCTTGAAGAGAGTAGGCCAATAAAAACCGGATTGCAATACCTTATGTGCAGTTCTATCTCCAGCATGGCGTCCTCCATAAGCCTCGGAGTGAAACTTGCGTAGGATCTATTCCTGTTCATGCTCAGGTACACAACGTCTAATAACACCATCTACTCCTTTATAAAGGTGTGGGTCATCCCAGAAGTAATGTCTTAAATCATAGAAGAACTTTTTCTTTTGCTGGTATGTGAAACTAGGTGGTATAAATTTAGCAACTATGTAATTAGCATAATCAGCATAATATGGAGCAGTACGAGAAGCATTTATGACAGCTAATTGTTCATTAGGAAAGCTATCATCAATAGGTAGTGGGTCATCAAGAACATTCTCTAATCTAGACAAGTTGTCTGCAACAGGGTTCTCAGCCCCCTTTCTATCAATAATATGCAAATCAAATTCTTGTAGCAAGAGAACCCATCTAATAAGTCTAGGTTTAGCATCTTTCTTTTTCATCAGATATTTAATAGCAGCATGATCGGTGTGAACAGTTACTTTGGAATCAACAATATTAGGTCTGAACTTATCACAAGCAAATACAACTACTAAAAATTCTTTTTCAGTAGTAGCATAGTTTCTCTAGGCATTGTCTAGAGTTTTACTAGCATATTGAATAACATTTAATTTCTTATCAACTCTTTGTCCAAGAACAACACCTACAACATAATCACTAGCATCACACATAATTTCAAATGGTAAATTCCAATCAGGTGGCTGAACAATAGGTGCAGAAATCAAAGCTTTATTAAGTATTTCAAATGCTTCTACACAATCATCATCAAAGACAAAAGGAACATCTTTTTGTAAAAGATTAGTCAGAGGCCTGGAAATTTTAGAGATGTCCTTAATGAACCTCCTATAAAAACCAGCATGACCAAGGAAACTTCTTATACCTTTAATGTCCTTGTGACACAGCATCTTTTCAATAGCATCAACCTTAGCTTTATCAACTTCAATACCTCTTTCAGAAATTTTATGCCCCAAGACAATGCCTTCATTAACCATAAAGTGGCACTTCTCCCAATTCAAGACAATGCGGGACGGAGCGGATCGGGACGCGAGGAGGCTGTTTGGTTGAAGGGACTGGTGGATCTGATCCACCCCGCGTGGATCCGGAAGGGGCGGCGAGGCGGCGCGCTCCGGTGAGCTTGGACGCCGGCGAGGAGGAGATCCGGCGGCGGCTGCGGGCGGCGCGGGGCGACGTGGAGGTGGCGGGCGGCGCCACGCCGGCGACGAGGTGGCGACGAGCGAGCGGGGCGGCCGGCGAGCGCAGGCGGCGGTACGATGAAGGATGTGGTGGCCGGCGCGAACTCCGGCGACCGGAAGCGAGAAGACGGCGGGCGGCGCGGCGCGGGGTCCTCCGCGGGTGGCGGCGGTGCCGGTTGGGCCCCGCAGGCCGTCTGCAGGCCGCATGGGCCGGCGGCGGCGAAGAGCCCGGAGAGGACGCGTGGCGGCTCCGGATTGGCTGCGGGGTCGGCTGGACGTGTCCGGCCACCGGGCGGACATGTCCGTCGGCGGGAGGAGGACCAAGTTAGGGTTTGCACCGCGAATTTCGGAGGGGATCACATATTTATAGGTAGAGGGAGCTAGGAGAGTCCAAATGAGTTGCGGTTTTCGGCCACGCGATCTTGATCGAACAACCGAGATGATGGAGGAGGTTTAGGTGGGTTTTGGGCCAAATTGGAGGGGTGTTGGGCTGCAACAGACATGACGCCTTTTCGGTCCCTCGATTAACCGTTGGAGTATCAAACGAAGTCCAAATGGTATGGAATTTGACAGGCGGTCTACCGGTAGTAAACCAAGGCCGCTTGGCAAGTCTCGGTCCAATCCGGAAATGTTTAACCCCCACACACGAAAAGAAGGTAGAAAGGACCACCGGAGGAGATAGAAGCGCCGGAATGCAAAACGGACAACGGGGAAAATGCTCGGATGCATGAGACGAACATGTATGCAAATGAAATGCACATGATGGCATGATATGTAATGCATGACATGCAAGCAATGACCAGGCAACAACAACGAATAACTGGAGGACACCTGGCACATCGGTCTCGGGGCGTTACAACTATTAAGGTAAACCTAACCATAGCATGAAACATATGGATCCAAATCAGCCCCTTACGAAGAAACGCATAAACTATGGTTTAAGCTTCTGTCACTCTAGCAACCCATCATCTACTTATTACTTCCCAATGCCTTCCTCTAGGCCCAAACAATGGTGAAGTGTCATGTAGTCGACGTTCACATGATACCACTAGAGGAAAGACAACATACATCTCATCAAAATATCGAACGAATACCAAATTCACATGACTACTTATAGCAAGACTTCTCCCATGTCCTCAGGAACAAACGTAACTACTCAGAAAGCATATTCATGTTCATAATCAGAGGGGTATTAATATGCATAATGGATCTGAACATTTGATATTCCACCAAATAAACCAACTAGCATCAACTACAAGGAGTAATCAACACTACTAGCAACCCACAGGTACCAATCTGAGACTTAGAGACAAAGATTGGATACAAGAGATGAACTTGGGTTTGAGAGGAGATGGTGCTGGTGAAGATGTTGATGGATATTGACCCCCTCCCGATGAGAGGATCGATGGTGATGATTTCCCCCTCCCGGAGGGAAGTTTCCCCGGCAGAATAGCTCCGCCGGAGCCCTAGATTGGTTCCGCCTCGTGGCGGCGGAGTTTTGTCTCATGAGCTTGCTTATGATTTTTTTCCAGGACGAAAGACTCCATATAGCCAAAGATGGGCATCAGAGGGCTGCCAGGGGACCCACGAGGCAGGAGGCGCGCCCAGGGGGTAGGGTGCGCCCCCCACCCTCGTGGACGGTGGGCGGCCCCCCTCTGATACTTCTTTCGCCCAATATTTTTTTATATATTCTGAAACGTGCTCCCGTGAAGTTTCAGGACTTTTGGAGATGTGCATAATAGGTCTCTAATATTTGCTCCTTTTCCAGCCCAGAATTCCAGCTGTCGGCATTCCCCCTCTTCATGTAAACATTGTAAAATAAGAGAGAATAGGCATAAATATTGTGAAATAATGTGTAATAACAACCCATTATGCAATAAATATCGATATAAAAGCATGATGCAAAATGGACGTATCAACTCCCCTAAGCTTAGACCTCGGTTTTCCTCAAGCGAAATCCAAAATCGAAAAATATGTCCACATGTTTAGAGATAGAGGTGTCCATAAAATAAAATACGGACATGAGGGCATCATGATCATTCTTAGAACAGCAACATATATATATATATTGTCATATGATCTCTTATGCTAAAGTAACAATGTGTTCACAGTTTCAGGTATGAATCATAAACTTCATTCAAAACTAACAAACTATGATCTCGGTCATTGAAGCAATTGCAATTTATCATAACATCGGAAAGAGTCAATATAAGAGATTTTCAGCAAGTCCACATACTCAACTATCATTTAGTCTTTCACAATTGCTAACACTCATAAAATACTTATGGGTATGAAGTTTTAATCAGACATAGAGACAAATAGGGGCTTATAGTTTTGCCTCCCAACCTTTTACCTCAAGGGTAATGCCAACAATAATAGTTCATGAAAACTCACATCCAATTAGCTATATATATCAGGATCTTTCGAACACATTGTGCTTGCCAAAGGATAAAATGTAAAAAGGAAAGGTGAAGATCACCATGACTCTGGTATGAAGTATTAGACAGGAATAAAAGATAGGCCCTTCTCAGAGGGAAGCAGAGGTTGTCATGTGCTTTTATGGTTGGATGCAAAAAAATCTTAATGCGAAAGAACGTCACTTTATATTGCCACTTGTGATATGGACGTTTATTATGCAGTCTGTCGCTTTTATTTCTTCCACATCACAAGATCGTATGAAGCTTATTTTCTCCACACTAATAAATAATACATATTTAGAGAGCAATTTTTATTGCTTGCAACAATGACAACTTACTTGAAGGATCTTATTCAATCCATGGGTAGATATGGTGGACTCTCATGGCAAAACTGGGTTCAAGGATATTTGGAAGCACAAGTAGTATCTCTACTTGGTGCAAAGAAATTGGCTAGCATGAGGGGGAAAGGCAAGCTCAACATGTTGGATGATCCATGACAATATAATTTATTTCATATGTAAGAAGACATAAGACATTACGTTGTATTCCTTGTCCAACATCAACTCTTTAGCATGTCATATTTTAATGAGTGCTCACAATTATAAAAGATGTCCAAGATAGTATATTTATATGTGAAAACCTCTCTTTCTTTATTACTTCCTATTAATTGCAAAGATGACCAAAACTATGTTTGTCAACTCTCAACAACTTTTATTAATCATACTCTTTATATGTGAAGTAATTACTCTCCATAAGATCCATATGATCTCTTTATTTCTTTTTATTCTTTCTCTTTTATTTAATTCCCTCAAGATCATAGCAGGATAATCAAGCCCTTGACTCAACACTAATCTTTATTATATATAGCTCACGGACTCGATTACATAGAAGGATCATAAAGCAAAACTCAAAACTAGATCATACTAAAACTTTATTCTACTAGATAAAGATATTACCAAAAGGATCGAACTAAGAAAACGGTAAAGATAAAAGTTGTGATGGTGATACGATACCGGGGCACTCCCCCAAGCTTGGCAGTTGCCAAGGGGAGTGCCCGTACCCATCTGTTTATGTCTCTTTCCTTGGAGGTGGTGACGATGGAGTTGTTGATGACGTAGGCTTGTCGTCCATCTTCCAAGGCATAGGCTCACCATCGTAAAAGGGTGATCGAGTCTCCAGGATCCTCAAATCTGCAGCCAAACTCATCCTCTTGAATCTATATTCATACTCACAGTTTAGGTTTTGCAGGTCATAGATCTGGGCTTGGAGGCGCTTGATTTTCTCATGAAGCTTGAAGATGGCCTCCCCAATGTTCTTGGCATCCAGCTTGTGGTTGTTGGTGAACTCCGTGACCATTATATGATTGGAGTTGAGTCCACGTTCCACCATCTCTTGGCACTTGAAAACTTGTTGCTCCATCGCCTCAAGCCTTGTCTCCATGCTTCCAGTCCTCGTTTGTCCCTCAACATATGGATGTGCAGCAACCCCTCACGCATCTCAATGGTTTGAGGGTGTTGCAGCACCTCCGCGAGGTAGGGGTTGATGACCTTCTCGAAGAACTTGTCCTTGGGGGCACTTGAAGACGTCATGGTGATCTAGATCTGTCAGAAAAACAGCTCGAAACAAAGACAGAAGATATTTGCGTGATACGGTGGTCAAAACCTTCGGGAGATTATATAATGAATTTTTACCGACCAAAAGAAGTATCGTGCAAGAAAACGGTGTCTAGAGGGCACACGAGGTGCCCACGAGGCAGGGGGTGCACCCAGGGGGGTAGGGCGCGCCCTCCACCCTCGTGGAAGCCTCGTGTCCTTACTGGACTGCTTCTTATTTTCCTATTTTCTTAAATATTAAAAACGGAGAAAAATTGCCATTAGAATTGTTTTGGAGTCGGTTTACTTACCGTACCACATACCTATTCCTTTTCGCAGTCTGAAACGTTCTGGAAAGTGTCCCTTATGTATTCCTCCGGGGTTACGGTTTCAATAACATTAGTTTCAAAGGATTACCTGAGATATAATGTTTGATTCTTTGACCGTTCACCACCCTTGGATCCGTGCCTTCGAAGTTTTTGATTTTTATGGCACCAGAACGACAGACCTCCTTGATAACGTAAGGACCTTCCCATTTAGAGAGAAGTTTTCCTACAAAAAATCTTAAACGAGAGTTGTATAACAATACATAATCACCTACATTAAACTCACGTTTTTGTATCCTTTTGTCATGCCATCTTTTAACCTTCTCTTTAAACAGTTTGGCATTCTCATAGGCCTGAGCTCTCCATTCATCAAGTGAGCTAATGTCAAAAAGGCCCTTCTCACCGGCAAGTTTGAAATCATAATTGAGCTCTTTAATAGCCCAATATGCCTTATGTTCTAGTTCAAGAGGTAAGTGACATGCTTTTCCATAAACCATCTTATATGGAGACATACCCATAGGATTCTTATATGCAGTTCTATAAGCCCATAATACATCATCAACTTTCTTGGACCAATTCTTTCTAGATCTATCAACAGTCTTTTGCAAGATTAATTTAAGCTCTCTATTACTCAATTCTAATTGACCACTAGACTGTGGGTGATATGGATATGCAATTCTATGATTAACATCATACTTAGCAAGCATTTTACGAAAAGCACCATGAATAAAATGTGAACCACCATCAGTCATTAAATATCTAGGGACTCCAAACCTCAGAAAAATAACTTCTTTAAGCATCTTAATAGAGGTGTTATGATCAGCACTACTAGTTGGAATAGCTTCTACCCACTTAGTAACATAATCAACAGCAACTAAAATATGTGTATACCCATTAGAGGAAGGAAACGGTCCCATATAATCAAAGCCCCAAACATCAAATGGTTCAATAACAAGTGAATAATTCATAGGCATTTCTTGACGTCTACTAATATTACCAATTCTTTGACATTCATCACAAGATAAGACAAACTTACGGGCATCCTTGAAGAGAGTAGGCCAATAAAAACCGGATTGCAATACCTTATGTGCAGTTCTATCTCCAGCATGGCGTCCTCCATAAGCCTCGGAGTGAAACTTGCGTAGGATCTATTCCTGTTCATGCTCAGGTACACAACGTCTAATAACACCATCTACTCCTTTATAAAGGTGTGGGTCATCCCAGAAGTAATGTCTTAAATCATAGAAGAACTTTTTCTTTTGCTGGTATGTGAAACTAGGTGGTATAAATTTAGCAACTATGTAATTAGCATAATCAGCATAATATGGAGCAGTACGAGAAGCATTTATGACAGCTAATTGTTCATTAGGAAAGCTATCATCAATAGGTAGTGGGTCATCAAGAACATTCTCTAATCTAGACAAGTTGTCTGCAACAGGGTTCTCAGCCCCCTTTCTATCAATAATATGCAAATCAAATTCTTGTAGCAAGAGAACCCATCTAATAAGTCTAGGTTTAGCATCTTTCTTTTTCATCAGATATTTAATAGCAGCATGATCGGTGTGAACAGTTACTTTGGAATCAACAATATTAGGTCTGAACTTATCACAAGCAAATACAACTACTAAAAATTCTTTTTCAGTAGTAGCATAGTTTCTCTAGGCATTGTCTAGAGTTTTACTAGCATATTGAATAACATTTAATTTCTTATCAACTCTTTGTCCAAGAACAACACCTACAACATAATCACTAGCATCACACATAATTTCAAATGGTAAATTCCAATCAGGTGGCTGAACAATAGGTGCAGAAATCAAAGCTTTATTAAGTATTTCAAATGCTTCTACACAATCATCATCAAAGACAAAAGGAACATCTTTTTGTAAAAGATTAGTCAGAGGCCTGGAAATTTTAGAGATGTCCTTAATGAACCTCCTATAAAAACCAGCATGACCAAGGAAACTTCTTATACCTTTAATGTCCTTGTGACACAGCATCTTTTTAATAGCATCAACCTTAGCTTTATCAACTTCAATACCTCTTTCAGAAATTTTATGCCCCAAGACAATGCCTTCATTAACCATAAAGTGGCACTTCTCCCAATTCAAGACAATGCGGGACGGAGCGGATCGGGACGCGAGGAGGCTGTTTGGTTGAAGGGACTGGTGGATCTGATCCACCCCGCGTGGATCCGGAAGGGGTGGCGAGGCGGCGCGCTCCGGTGAGCTTGGACGCCGGCGAGGAGGAGATCCGGCGGCGGCTGCGGGCGGCGCGGGGCGACGTGGAGGTGGCGGGCGGCGCCACGCCGGCGACGAGGTGGCGACGAGCGAGCGGGGCGGCCGGCGAGCGCAGGCGGCGGTACGATGAAGGATGCGGTGGCCGGCGCGAACTCCGGCGACCGGAAGCGAGAAGACGGCGGGCGGCGCGGCGCGGGGTCCTCCGCGGGTGGCGGCGGTGCCGGTTGGGCCCCGCAGGCCGTCTGCAGGCCGCATGGGCCGGCGGCGGCGAAGAGCCCGGAGAGGACGCGTGGCGGCTCCGGATTGGCTGCGGGGTCGGCTGGACGTGTCCGGCCACCGGGCGGACATGTCCGTCGGCGGGAGGAGGACCAAGTTAGGGTTTGCACCGCGAATTTCGGAGGGGATCACATATTTATAGGTAGAGGGAGCTAGGAGAGTCCAAATGAGTTGCGGTTTTCGGCCACGCGATCTTGATCGAACAACCGAGATGATGGAGGAGGTTTAGGTGGGTTTTGGGCCAAATTGGAGGGGTGTTGGGCTGCAACAGACATGACGCCTTTTCGGTCCCTCGATTAACCGTTGGAGTATCAAACGAAGTCCAAATGGTATGGAATTTGACAGGCGGTCTACCGGTAGTAAACCAAGGCCGCTTGGCAAGTCTCAGTCCAATCCGGAAATGTTTAACCCCCACACACGAAAAGAAGGTAGAAAGGACCACCGGAGGAGATAGAAGCGCCGGAATGCAAAACGGACAACGGGGAAAATGCTCGGATGCATGAGACGAACATGTATGCAAATGAAATGCACATGATGGCATGATATGTAATGCATGACATGCAAGCAATGACCAGGCAACAACAACGAATAACTGGAGGACACCTGGCACATCGGTCTCGGGGCGTTACAACTATTAAGGTAAACCTAACCATAGCATGAAACATATGGATCCAAATCAGCCCCTTACGAAGAAACGCATAAACTATGGTTTAAGCTTCTGTCACTCTAGCAACCCATCATCTACTTATTACTTCCCAATGCCTTCCTCTAGGCCCAAACAATGGTGAAGTGTCATGTAGTCGACGTTCACATGATACCACTAGAGGAAAGACAACATACATCTCATCAAAATATCGAACGAATACCAAATTCACATGACTACTTATAGCAAGACTTCTCCCATGTCCTCAGGAACAAACGTAACTACTCAGAAAGCATATTCATGTTCATAATCAGAGGGGTATTAATATGCATAATGGATCTGAACATTTGATATTCCACCAAATAAACCAACTAGCATCAACTACAAGGAGTAATCAACACTACTAGCAACCCACAGGTACCAATCTGAGACTTAGAGACAAAGATTGGATACAAGAGATGAACTTGGGTTTGAGAGGAGATGGTGCTGGTGAAGATGTTGATGGATATTGACCCCCTCCCGATGAGAGGATCGATGGTGATGATTTCCCCCTCCCGGAGGGAAGTTTCCCCGGCAGAATAGCTCCGCCGGAGCCCTAGATTGGTTCCGCCTCGTGGCGGCGGAGTTTTGTCTCATGAGCTTGCTTATGATTTTTTTCCAGGACGAAAGACTCCATATAGCCAAAGATGGGCATCAGAGGGCTGCCAGGGGACCCACGAGGCAGGAGGCGCGCCCAGGGGGTAGGGTGCGCCCCCCACCCTCGTGGACGGTGGGCGGCCCCCCTCTGATACTTCTTTCGCCCAATATTTTTTTATATATTCTGAAACGTGCTCCCGTGAAGTTTCAGGACTTTTGGAGATGTGCATAATAGGTCTCTAATATTTGCTCCTTTTCCAGCCCAGAATTCCAGCTGTCGGCATTCCCCCTCTTCATGTAAACATTGTAAAATAAGAGAGAATAGGCATAAATATTGTGAAATAATGTGTAATAACAACCCATTATGCAATAAATATCGATATAAAAGCATGATGCAAAATGGACGTATCAACTCCCCTAAGCTTAGACCTCGGTTTTCCTCAAGCGAAATCCAAAATCGAAAAATATGTCCACATGTTTAGAGATAGAGGTGTCCATAAAATAAAATACGGACATGAGGGCATCATGATCATTCTTAGAACAGCAACATATATATATATATATTGTCATATGATCTCTTATGCTAAAGTAACAATGTGTTCACAGTTTCAGGTATGAATCATAAACTTCATTCAAAACTAACAAACTATGATCTCGGTCATTGAAGCAATTGCAATTTATCATAACATCGGAAAGAGTCAATATAAGAGATTTTCAGCAAGTCCACATACTCAACTATCATTTAGTCTTTCACAATTGCTAACACTCATAAAATACTTATGGGTATGAAGTTTTAATCAGACATAGAGACAAATAGGGGCTTATAGTTTTGCCTCCCAACCTTTTACCTCAAGGGTAATGCCAACAATAATAGTTCATGAAAACTCACATCCAATTAGCTATATATATCAGGATCTTTCGAACACATTGTGCTTGCCAAAGGATAAAATGTAAAAAGGAAAGGTGAAGATCACCATGACTCTGGTATGAAGTATTAGACAGGAATAAAAGATAGGCCCTTCTTAGAGGGAAGCAGAGGTTGTCATGTGCTTTTATGGTTGGATGCAAAAAAATCTTAATGCGAAAGAACGTCACTTTATATTGCCACTTGTGATATGGACGTTTATTATGCAGTCTGTCGCTTTTATTTCTTCCACATCACAAGATCGTATGAAGCTTATTTTCTCCACACTAATAAATAATACATATTTAGAGAGCAATTTTTATTGCTTGCAACAATGACAACTTACTTGAAGGATCTTATTCAATCCATGGGTAGATATGGTGGACTCTCATGGCAAAACTGGGTTCAAGGATATTTGGAAGCACAAGTAGTATCTCTACTTGGTGCAAAGAAATTGGCTAGCATGAGGGGGAAAGGCAAGCTCAACATGTTGGATGATCCATGACAATATAATTTATTTCATATGTAAGAAGACATAAGACATTACGTTGTATTCCTTGTCCAACATCAACTCTTTAGCATGTCATATTTTAATGAGTGCTCACAATTATAAAAGATGTCCAAGATCGTATATTTATATGTGAAAACCTCTCTTTCTTTATTACTTCCTATTAATTGCAAAGATGACCAAAACTATGTTTGTCAACTCTCAACAACTTTTATTAATCATACTCTTTATATGTGAAGTAATTACTCTCCATAAGATCCATATGATCTCTTTATTTCTTTTTATTCTTTCTCTTTTATTTAATTCCCTCAAGATCATAGCAGGATAATCAAGCCCTTGACTCAACACTAATCTTTATTATATATAGCTCACGGACTCGATTACATAGAAGGATCATAAAGCAAAACTCAAAACTAGATCATACTAAAACTTTATTCTACTAGATAAAGATATTACCAAAAGGATCGAACTAAGAAAACGGTAAAGATAAAAGTTGTGATGGTGATACGATACCGGGGCACTCCCCCAAGCTTGGCAGTTGCCAAGGGGAGTGCCCGTACCCATCTGTTTATGTCTCTTTCCTTGGAGGTGGTGACGATGGAGTTGTTGATGACGTAGGCTTGTCGTCCATCTTCCAAGGCATAGGCTCACCATCGTAAAAGGGTGATCGAGTCTCCAGGATCCTCAAATCTGCAGCCAAACTCATCCTCTTGAATCTATATTCATACTCACAGTTTAGGTTTTGCAGGTCATAGATCTGGGCTTGGAGGCGCTTGATTTTCTCATGAAGCTTGAAGATGGCCTCCCCAATGTTCTTGGCATCCAGCTTGTGGTTGTTGGTGAACTCCGTGACCATTATATGATTGGAGTTGAGTCCACGTTCCACCATCTCTTGGCACTTGAAAACTTGTTGCTCCATCGCCTCAAGCCTTGTCTCCATGCTTCCAGTCCTCGTTTGTCCCTCAACATATGGATGTGCAGCAACCCCTCACGCATCTCAATGGTTTGAGGGTGTTGCAGCACCTCCGCGAGGTAGGGGTTGATGACCTTCTCGAAGAACTTGTCCTTGGGGGCACTTGAAGACGTCATGGTGATCTAGATCTGTCAGAAAAACAGCTCGAAACAAAGACAGAAGATATTTGCGTGATACGGTGGTCAAAACCTTCGGGAGATTATATAATGAATTTTTACCGACCAAAAGAAGTATCGTGCAAGAAAACGGTGTCCAGAGGGCACACGAGGTGCCCACGAGGCAGGGGGTGCACCCAGGGGGGTAGGGCGCGCCCTCCACCCTCGTGGAAGCCTCGTGTCCTTACTGGACTGCTTCTTATTTTCCTATTTTCTTAAATATTAAAAACGGAGAAAAATTGCCATTAGAATTGTTTTGGAGTCGGTTTACTTACCGTACCACATACCTATTCCTTTTCGCAGTCTGAAACGTTCTGGAAAGTGTCCCTTATGTATTCCTCCGGGGTTACGGTTTCAATAACATTAGTTTCAAAGGATTACCTGAGATATAATGTTTGATTCTTTGACCGTTCACCACCCTTGGATCCGTGCCTTCGAAGTTTTTGATTTTTATGGCACCAGAACGACAGACCTCCTTGATAACGTAAGGACCTTCCCATTTAGAGAGAAGTTTTCCTACAAAAAATCTTAAACGAGAGTTGTATAACAATACATAATCACCTACATTAAACTCACGTTTTTGTATCCTTTTGTCATGCCATCTTTTAACCTTCTCTTTAAACAGTTTGGCATTCTCATAGGCCTGAGCTCTCCATTCATCAAGTGAGCTAATGTCAAAAAGGCCCTTCTCACCGGCAAGTTTGAAATCATAATTGAGCTCTTTAATAGCCCAATATGCCTTATGTTCTAGTTCAAGAGGTAAGTGACATGCTTTTCCATAAACCATCTTATATGGAGACATACCCATAGGATTCTTATATGCAGTTCTATAAGCCCATAATACATCATCAACTTTCTTGGACCAATTCTTTCTAGATCTATCAACAGTCTTTTGCAAGATTAATTTAAGCTCTCTATTACTCAATTCTAATTGACCACTAGACTGTGGGTGATATGGATATGCAATTCTATGATTAACATCATACTTAGCAAGCATTTTACGAAAAGCACCATGAATAAAATGTGAACCACCATCAGTCATTAAATATCTAGGGACTCCAAACCTCAGAAAAATAACTTCTTTAAGCATCTTAATAGAGGTGTTATGATCAGCACTACTAGTTGGAATAGCTTCTACCCACTTAGTAACATAATCAACAGCAACTAAAATATGTGTATACCCATTAGAGGAAGGAAACGGTCCCATATAATCAAAGCCCCAAACATCAAATGGTTCAATAACAAGTGAATAATTCATAGGCATTTCTTGACGTCTACTAATATTACCAATTCTTTGACATTCATCACAAGATAAGACAAACTTACGGGCATCCTTGAAGAGAGTAGGCCAATAAAAACCGGATTGCAATACCTTATGTGCAGTTCTATCTCCAGCATGGCGTCCTCCATAAGCCTCGGAGTGAAACTTGCGTAGGATCTATTCCTGTTCATGCTCAGGTACACAACGTCTAATAACACCATCTACTCCTTTATAAAGGTGTGGGTCATCCCAGAAGTAATGTCTTAAATCATAGAAGAACTTTTTCTTTTGCTGGTATGTGAAACTAGGTGGTATAAATTTAGCAACTATGTAATTAGCATAATCAGCATAATATGGAGCAGTACGAGAAGCATTTATGACAGCTAATTGTTCATTAGGAAAGCTATCATCAATAGGTAGTGGGTCATCAAGAACATTCTCTAATCTAGACAAGTTGTCTGCAACAGGGTTCTCAGCCCCCTTTCTATCAATAATATGCAAATCAAATTCTTGTAGCAAGAGAACCCATCTAATAAGTCTAGGTTTAGCATCTTTCTTTTTCATCAGATATTTAATAGCAGCATGATCGGTGTGAACAGTTACTTTGGAATCAACAATATTAGGTCTGAACTTATCACAAGCAAATACAACTACTAAAAATTCTTTTTCAGTAGTAGCATAGTTTCTCTAGGCATTGTCTAGAGTTTTACTAGCATATTGAATAACATTTAATTTCTTATCAACTCTTTGTCCAAGAACAACACCTACAACATAATCACTAGCATCACACATAATTTCAAATGGTAAATTCCAATCAGGTGGCTGAACAATAGGTGCAGAAATCAAAGCTTTATTAAGTATTTCAAATGCTTCTACACAATCATCATCAAAGACAAAAGGAACATCTTTTTGTAAAAGATTAGTCAGAGGCCTGGAAATTTTAGAGATGTCCTTCATGAACCTCCTATAAAAACCAGCATGACCAAGGAAACTTCTTATACCTTTAATGTCCTTGTGACACAGCATCTTTTCAATAGCATCAACCTTAGCTTTATCAACTTCAATACCTCTTTCAGAAATTTTATGCCCCAAGACAATGCCTTCATTAACCATAAAGTGGCACTTCTCCCAATTCAAGACAATGCGGGACGGAGCGGATCGGGACGCGAGGAGGCTGTTTGGTTGAAGGGACTGGTGGATCTGATCCACCCCGCGTGGATCCGGAAGGGGCGGCGAGGCGGCGCGCTCCGGTGAGCTTGGACGCCGGCGAGGAGGAGATCCGGCGGCGGCTGCGGGCGGCGCGGGGCGACGTGGAGGTGGCGGGCGGCGCCACGCCGGCGACGAGGTGGCGACGAGCGAGCGGGGCGGCCGGCGAGCGCAGGCGGCGGTACGATGAAGGATGCGGTGGCCGGCGCGAACTCCGGCGACCGGAAGCGAGAAGACGGCGGGCGGCGCGGCGCGGGGTCCTCCGCGGGTGGCGGCGGTGCCGGTTGGGCCCCGCAGGCCGTCTGCAGGCCGCATGGGCCGGCGGCGGCGAAGAGCCCGGAGAGGACGCGTGGCGGCTCCGGATTGGCTGCGGGGTCGGCTGGACGTGTCCGGCCACCTGGCGGACATGTCCGTCGGCGGGAGGAGGACCAAGTTAGGGTTTGCACCGCGAATTTCGGAGGGGATCACATATTTATAGGTAGAGGGAGCTAGGAGAGTCCAAATGAGTTGCGGTTTTCGGCCACGCGATCTTGATCGAACAACTGAGATGATGGAGGAGGTTTAGGTGGGTTTTGGGCCAAATTGGAGGGGTGTTGGGCTGCAACAGACATGACGCCTTTTCGGTCCCTCGATTAACCGTTGGAGTATCAAACGAAGTCCAAATGGTACGGAATTTGACAGGCGGTCTACCGGTAGTAAACCAAGGCCGCTTGGCAAGTCTCAGTCCAATCTGGAAATGTTTAACCCCCACACACGAAAAGAAGGTAGAAAGGACCACCGGAGGAGATAGAAGCGCCGGAATGCAAAACGGACAACGGGGAAAATGCTCGGATGCATGAGACGAACATGTATGCAAATGAAATGCACATGATGGCATGATATGTAATGCATGACACGCAAGCAATGACCAGGCAACAACAACGAATAACTGGAGGACACCTGGCACATCGGTCTCGGGGCGTTACAACTATTAAGGTAAACCTAACCATAGCATGAAACATATGGATCCAAATCAGCCCCTTACGAAGAAACGCATAAACTAGGGTTTAAGCTTCTGTCACTCTAGCAACCCATCATCTACTTATTACTTCCCAATGCCTTCCTCTAGGCCCAAACAATGGTGAAGTGTCATGTAGTCGACGTTCACATGATACCACTAGAGGAAAGACAACATACATCTCATCAAAATATCGAACGAATACCAAATTCACATGACTACTTATAGCAAGACTTCTCCCATGTCCTCAGGAACAAACGTAACTACTCAGAAAGCATATTCATGTTCATAATCAGAGGGGTATTAATATGCATAATGGATCTGAACATTTGATATTCCACCAAATAAACCAACTAGCATCAACTACAAGGAGTAATCAACACTACTAGCAACCCACAGGTACCAATCTGAGACTTAGAGACAAAGATTGGATACAAGAGATGAACTTGGGTTTGAGAGGAGATGGTGCTGGTGAAGATGTTGATGGATATTGACCCCCTCCCGATGAGAGGATCGATGGTGATGATTTCCCCCTCCCGGAGGGAAGTTTCCCCGGCAGAATAGCTCCGCCGGAGCCCTAGATTGGTTCCGCCTCGTGGCGGCGGAGTTTTGTCTCATGAGCTTGCTTATGATTTTTTTCCAGGACGAAAGACTCCATATAGCCAAAGATGGGCATCAGAGGGCTGCCAGGGGACCCACGAGGCAGGAGGCGCGCCCAGGGGGTAGGGTGCGCCCCCCACCCTCGTGGACGGTGGGCGGCCCCCCTCTGATACTTCTTTCGCCCAATATTTTTTTATATATTCTGAAACGTGCTCCCGTGAAGTTTCAGGACTTTTGGAGATGTGCATAATAGGTCTCTAATATTTGCTCCTTTTCCAGCCCAGAATTCCAGCTGTCGGCATTCCCCCTCTTCATGTAAACATTGTAAAATAAGAGAGAATAGGCATAAATATTGTGAAATAATGTGTAATAACAACCCATTATGCAATAAATATCGATATAAAAGCATGATGCAAAATGGACGTATCAACTCCCCTAAGCTTAGACCTCGGTTTTCCTCAAGCGAAATTCAAAATCGAAAAATATGTCCACATGTTTAGAGATAGAGGTGTCCATAAAATAAAATACGGACATGAGGGAATCATGATCATTCTTAGAACAGCAACATATATATATATATTGTCATATGATCTCTTATGCTAAAGTAACAATGTGTTCACAGTTTCAGGTATGAATCATAAACTTCATTCAAAACTAACAAACTATGATCTCGGTCATTGAAGCAATTGCAATTTATCATAACATCGGAAAGAGTCAATATAAGAGATTTTCAGCAAGTCCACATACTCAACTATCATTTAGTCTTTCACAATTGCTAACACTCATAAAATACTTATGGGTATGAAGTTTTAATCAGACATAGAGACAAATAGGGGCTTATAGTTTTGCCTCCCAACCTTTTACCTCAAGGGTAATGCCAACAATAATAGTTCATGAAAACTCACATCCAATTAGCTATATATATCAGGATCTTTCGAACACATTGTGCTTGCCAAAGGATAAAATGTAAAAAGGAAAGGTGAAGATCACCATGACTCTGGTATGAAGTATTAGACAGGAATAAAAGATAGGCCCTTCTCAGAGGGAAGCAGAGGTTGTCATGTGCTTTTATGGTTGGATGCAAAAAAATCTTAATGCGAAAGAACGTCACTTTATATTGCCACTTGTGATATGGACGTTTATTATGCAGTCTGTCGCTTTTATTTCTTCCACATCACAAGATCGTATGAAGCTTATTTTCTCCACACTAATAAATAATACATATTTAGAGAGCAATTTTTATTGCTTGCAACAATGACAACTTACTTGAAGGATCTTATTCAATCCATGGGTAGATATGGTGGACTCTCATGGCAAAACTGGGTTCAAGGATATTTGGAAGCACAAGTAGTATCTCTACTTGGTGCAAAGAAATTGGCTAGCATGAGGGGGAAAGGCAAGCTCAACATGTTGGATGATCCATGACAATATAATTTATTTCATATGTAAGAAGACATAAGACATTACGTTGTATTCCTTGTCCAACATCAACTCTTTAGCATGTCATATTTTAATGAGTGCTCACAATTATAAAAGATGTCCAAGATAGTATATTTATATGTGAAAACCTCTCTTTCTTTATTACTTCCTATTAATTGCAAAGATGACCAAAACTATGTTTGTCAACTCTCAACAACTTTTATTAATCATACTCTTTATATGTGAAGTAATTACTCTCCATAAGATCCATATGATCTCTTTATTTCTTTTTATTCTTTCTCTTTTATTTAATTCCCTCAAGATCATAGCAGGATAATCAAGCCCTTGACTCAACACTAATCTTTATTATATATAGCTCACGGACTCGATTACATAGAAGGATCATAAAGCAAAACTCAAAACTAGATCATACTAAAACTTTATTCTACTAGATAAAGATATTACCAAAAGGATCGAACTAAGAAAACGGTAAAGATAAAAGTTGTGATGGTGATACGATACCGGGGCACTCCCCCAAGCTTGGCAGTTGCCAAGGGGAGTGCCCGTACCCATCTGTTTATGTCTCTTTCCTTGGAGGTGGTGACGATGGAGTTGTTGATGATGTAGGCTTGTCGTCCATCTTCCAAGGCATAGGCTCACCATCGTAAAAGGATGATCGAGTCTCCAGGATCCTCAAATCTGCAGCCAAACTCTTCCTCTTGAATCTATATTCATACTCACAGTTTAGGTTTTGCAGGTCATAGATCTGGGCTTGGAGGCGCTTGATTTTCTCATGAAGCTTGAAGATGGCCTCCCCAATGTTCTTGGCATCCAGCTTGTGGTTGTTGGTGAACTCCGTGACCATTATATGATTGGAGTTGAGTCCACGTTCCACCATCTCTTGGCACTTGAAAACTTGTTGCTCCATCGCCTCAAGCCTTGTCTCCATGCTTCCAGTCCTCGTTTGTCCCTCAACATATGGATGTGCAGCAACCCCTCACGCATCTCAATGGTTTGAGGGTGTTGCAGCACCTCCGCGAGGTAGGGGTTGATGACCTTCTCGAAGAACTTGTCCTTGGGGGCACTTGAAGACGTCATGGTGATCTAGATCTGTCAGAAAAACAGCTCGAAACAAAGACAGAAGATATTTGCGTGATACGGTGGTCAAAACCTTCGGGAGATTATATAATGAATTTTTACCGACCAAAAGAAGTATCGTGCAAGAAAACGGTGTCCAGAGGGCACACGAGGTGCCCACGAGGCAGGGGGTGCACCCAGGGGGGTAGGGCGCGCCCTCCACCCTCGTGGAAGCCTCGTGTCCTTACTGGACTGCTTCTTATTTTCCTATTTTCTTAAATATTAAAAACGGAGAAAAATTGCCATTAGAATTGTTTTGGAGTCGGTTTACTTACCGTACCACATACCTATTCCTTTTCGCAGTCTGAAACGTTCTAGAAAGTGTCCCTTATGTATTCCTCCGGGGTTACGGTTTCAATAACATTAGTTTCAAAGGATTACCTGAGATATAATGTTTGATTCTTTGACCGTTCACCACCCTTGGATCCGTGCCTTCGAAGTTTTTGATTTTTATGGCACCAGAACGACAGACCTCCTTGATAACGTAAGGACCTTACCATTTAGAGAGAAGTTTTCCTACAAAAAATCTTAAACGAGAGTTGTATAACAATACATAATCACCTACATTAAACTCACATTTTTGTATCCTTTTGTCATGCCATCTTTTAACCTTCTCTTTAAACAGTTTGGCATTCTCATAGGCCTGAGCTCTCCATTCATCAAGTGAGCTAATGTCAAAAAGGCCCTTCTCACCGGCAAGTTTGAAATCATAATTGAGCTCTTTAATAGCCCAATATGCCTTATGTTCTAGTTCAAGAGGTAAGTGACATGCTTTTCCATAAACCATCTTATATGGAGACATACCCATAGGATTCTTATATGCAGTTCTATAAGCCCATAATACATCATCAACTTTCTTGGACCAATTCTTTCTAGATCTATTAACAGTCTTTTGCAAGATTAATTTAAGCTCTCTATTACTCAATTCTAATTGACCACTAGACTGTGGGTGATATGGATATGCAATTCTATGATTAACATCATACTTAGCAAGCATTTTACGAAAAGCACCATGAATAAAATGTGAACCACCATCAGTCATTAAATATCTAGGGACTCCAAACCTCAGAAAAATAACTTCTTTAAGCATCTTAATAGAGGTGTTATGATCAGCACTACTAGTTGGAATAGCTTCTACCCACTTAGTAACATAATCAACAGCAACTAAAATATGTGTATACCCATTAGAGGAAGGAAACGGTCCCATATAATCAAAGCCCCAAACATCAAATGGTTCAATAACAAGTGAATAATTCATAGGCATTTCTTGACGTCTACTAATATTACCAATTCTTTGACATTCATCACAAGATAAGACAAACTTACGGGCATCCTTGAAGAGAGTAGGCCAATAAAAACCGGATTGCAATACCTTATGTGCAGTTCTATCTCCAGCATGGCGTCCTCCATAAGCCTCGGAGTGAAACTTGCGTAGGATCTATTCCTGTTCATGCTCAGGTACACAACGTCTAATAACACCATCTACTCCTTTATAAAGGTGTGGGTCATCCCAGAAGTAATGTCTTAAATCATAGAAGAACTTTTTCTTTTGCTGGTATGTGAAACTAGGTGGTATAAATTTAGCAACTATGTAATTAGCATAATCAGCATAATATGGAGCAGTACGAGAAGCATTTATGACAGCTAATTGTTCATTAGGAAAGCTATCATCAATAGGTAGTGGGTCATCAAGAACATTCTCTAATCTAGACAAGTTGTCTGCAACAGGGTTCTCAGCCCCCTTTCTATCAATAATATGCAAATCAAATTCTTGTAGCAAGAGAACCCATCTAATAAGTCTAGGTTTAGCATCTTTCTTTTTCATCAGATATTTAATAGCAGCATGATCGGTGTGAACAGTTACTTTGGAATCAACAATATTAGGTCTGAACTTATCACAAGCAAATACAACTACTAAAAATTCTTTTTCAGTAGTAGCATAGTTTCTCTAGGCATTGTCTAGAGTTTTACTAGCATATTGAATAACATTTAATTTCTTATCAACTCTTTGTCCAAGAACAACACCTACAACATAATCACTAGTATCACACATAATTTCAAATGGTAAATTCCAATCAGGTGGCTGAACAATAGGTGCAGAAATCAAAGCTTTATTAAGTATTTCAAATGCTTCTACACAATCATCATCAAAGACAAAAGGAACATCTTTTTGTAAAAGATTAGTCAGAGGCCTGGAAATTTTAGAGATGTCCTTAATGAACCTCCTATAAAAACCAGCATGACCAAGGAAACTTCTTATACCTTTAATGTCCTTGTGACACAGCATCTTTTCAATAGCATCAACCTTAGCTTTATCAACTTCAATACCTCTTTCAGAAATTTTATGCCCCAAGACAATGCCTTCATTAACCATAAAGTGGCACTTCTCCCAATTCAAGACAGGATTAGTTTCTTCACATCTCTGCAAAACTCGACCAAGGTTGCTTAAGCAATCATCAAAAGAAGTTCCAAAAATAGAGAAATCATCAAAAGAAGTTCCATAAATGGAGAAATCATCCATGAATACCTAAACAATCTTTTCACAAAAGTCAATGAATATAGCAGTCATACATCTTTGAAAGGTAGCAGGTGCATTACATAAACCAAAAGGCTGTGACGCCCCCGATTCAATCGTACACTAATCGTACACGCAAACGTGTACGATCAAGATCAGGGACTCACGGGAAGATATCACAACACAACTCTACAAATAAAATAAGTCATACAAGCATCATATTACAAGCCAGGGGCCTCGAGGGCTCGAATACAAGAGCTCGATCATAGACGAGTCAGCCGAAGCAACAATATCTGAGTACAGGCATAAGTTAAATAAGTTTGCCTTAAGAAGGCTAGCACAAACAGGGATACAGATCGAAAGAGGCGCAGGCCTCCTGCCTGGGATCCTCCTAACTACTCCTGGTCGCCGTCAGCGGGCTGCACGTAGTAGTAGGCACCTCCCGAGTAGTAGTAGTCGTCGTCGATGGTGGCGTTTGGCTCCTGGACTCCATTGTCTGGTTGCAGCAATCAGATATAGGGAAGGGGAAAAGGGGAAGAAAAGCAACCGTGAGTACTCATCCAAAGTACTCGCAAGCAAGGAGCTACACTACATATGTGTGCATTGGTATCAACGGGAATAAGGCTATCATATGTGGACTGAACTGCAGAATGCCGGAATAAGAGGGGGATAGCTAGTCCTTTCGAAGACTACGCTTCTGGTAACCTCCGTCTTGCAGCAGGAGAAGAGAGTAGATGGTAAGTTCACCAAGTAACATCGCATAGCATAATCCTAACCGATGATCCTCCCCTCGTCGCCCTGTGAGAGAGCGGTCACCGGTTGTATCTGGCACCTGGAAGGGTGTGTTTTATTAAGTATCCGGTTCTAGTTGTCATAAGGTCAAGGTACAACTCCAAGTCATCCTGTTACCGAAGATCACGGCTATTCGAATAGATTAACTTCCCTGCTGGGGTGCACCACATAACCCAACACGCTCAATCCCACTTGGCCGGACACACTTTCCTGGGTCATGCCCGGCCTCGGAAGATCAACACGTTGCGGCCCCACCTAGACCAACAGAGAGGTCAGCACGCCGGTCTAAACCTAAGCGCCCAGGGGTCTGGGCCCATCGCCCTTAGCACACCTGCACGTTGCGTGGGCGGCCGGAAGCATACCTAGCCTAGCAGGCGTTCCAGTCCAATCCGGCGCGCGCCACTCAGTTGCTGACGTCACGAAGGATTCGGCTGATACCACGACGTCGAGTGCCCATAACTGTCCCCGCGTAGATGGTTAGTGCATATAGGCCAGTAGCCAGGCTCAGATCAAATACCAAGATCTTGTTAAACGTGTTATTTTGAAATAACACTACTAGGAAAAGGCCTACTAATGGCGCACCGGTTTTGCCTACTAATGGTGCATCACCGGTGCGCCATTACTAGCACGCCACTAGTAATTTTTACTAATGGCGCACCACTGGTGCGCCATTAGTATCTGGTATACTAATGGCGCACCATCCAGTAAACAGGCAGTGTGCCATTAGTTTTGCTCACGGTGCGCCACTAGTGTCTGCTATACTAATGGCGCACCACATGGTAGTGCGCCATTAGTAACAATTTTTTTAATTTTTTTTCTTAATCTCAGGTCACTATTTCACCTATGAGATATCCAACACATATATATACAACAAGCATCCATATAACAATCATAGCCAACACACAAGTTCCATCATATATACATACATAGCCAACACATAGTTCCATCGTTACATATTACAAAAGTTTCACATTGTTCATCCAACACCGTTATCCATCAATTCACAAAAGTTTCACATTGATACAAAATAAAAACACAAATGGAAAAGAAGCACTCCATCCATGCAAGCTTCTGTGAATTAAATCAAATCTGCAAAATGATAAACAAGAAGTTAGAAGAAGAAAAAGAAGAAGACTAGAAGAAGAAGAACACTAGAAGAAGAAGAACACTAGAAGAAGAATAAGAAGAATTTTGGAAAAGAAGAAGAATAAGAAGAAGACTATAAGCTTATTATGTAAACTTGATCATTTTGTGCTAACATAAGTTATTTTGGGGCTAACCTATAGGAAACTAAGCATATACGCTCTAAGTTAGTATATTAGAACCAACTTAGGTAAAATGAAGCTAACCTATGTCATTTTGGAAAAGAAGAAGAATAAGAAAAAGACTATAAGCTTATTATGTAAACTTGATCATTTTGTGCTAACATAAGTTATTTTGGAGCTAACCTATAGGAAACTAAGCATATAAGCTCTAAGTTAGCATATTAGAGCCAACTTAGGTAAAATGAAGCTAACCTATAGGAAACTAAGCATATTAGAGATAACATAGGTAACTAAGTATATATATATATATATCATTTTGGAGATCTGACATACCTGACAAAGTTCAGTTCTCATGCATTGTTCTTCTCCTTCTCCTTCCTCAGCCTGATGCGCCAGGAGTGGCGAGGCGGTGGAGGCGGTGGACGCAGTGGGATGTAGTCTTCTACCTCAATTGGCATGGTCATGTCGCCCAGCTGTGGGATCGCCGACGCCACCACCGGTGCGTGGTCATTGTCAGGCACCACCACCATCGCGAGGCCACCTTCAGGCACGACCATCGCTAGGTCATCCTCAGCCACCTCCATCTCTTGCCCATGGTCAGCCACCACCATCTCTTGCCCATGGTCAGCCACCACCATCTCTTGCCCTTGGTCAGCCACCACCAGCGCTAGGTCATCCTCAGCCTGATGCCCATCATCATCCTACAGCTCCTCATCCCCACTCTGCTCCTCTTCTCCCACACTCCAGTCCGGATCATCCTTCTTGTTGTCTATGCTTCTGCCAGAATCGTTGCTGCTTTCGCTACAGCCAGAATCGCTGCTGCTTTCGCTACAAGCATAGTCGCTGCTGCTTTGGCTGTAGCCATTGTCGCTGCTGCTGCTCCCATTACCTGTCCAATGCAACAATGACCGTTAACAATCGATGTTAGACAAAGCCAAATGTAGAGGAATAAGAAGAGGGAGAACGTACCGGCATCATAATCTTCAGCGTAGCGCATGCGACACATAGTCGCGTTGAGCACCTTCACGATGAGCATGGTAGCGTCGTCGTCGTACCTGAAGAGAAGGAAGTACCCCAGCCGTAGGTCATAGGCAAGGTAGAACTTCTCCCACCCACGAGACAAGTACATGTGGCCCTCCTTGATCACCAACTCCACATCCCACAGCCTGCGAAACCCGCTGCCGGCCTGTCGCAGCTTCACATTATTTGGCGGATCTTCACCCATCAGCATGTTCATAAAACTGTCAGGCAGCCTCTGCAGTTTGGGACAATGAGTGCTGTAGCAAACAACAGATATCATAATGAGATGGGTGAAGGGGAGATCTCTCGTTTTATATACCCGTGTCATGGATGATACTGAAGTCCCAAGTATTATAGTGAAGAACTCGGAAGCATCCAACTCGTACTATGGTGTCGCAGAGCGGCGGTGGCTGCTTCCCGCCATCTCTCATAAGCAGCAGAAGAGACCAATTAGTACCCTTACAACAGATCATAAAACATGCATGATAACAGGCATCACAAGTAATTCAGAGGCATCAAAAGTAATTCAAAAATTGTGAAACAAGCCTTTCAATGTACGAACTTGAAAGAACTACTGAGGCTTCTGCGACAGTTCAGAAAAGTAATGATCAATTCTCTCTATTTCTGTTTCTAGTTCACATAGTTTGATAACTTGGATGCACAAAGGCTATTGGTGCAGTATCATAAGGTTCCATATCTTGTAGAAGAAAAAAAGATAGGTGACAATAGCAAGCACACATCTGAGCAGACACTAGCAATATATGACAGAAATGTACATTAACAAGCTTGGGCTTAGCAGTAATATTCTGAGAAAATATTTTCTTGAAGCCTGAACAAGTGGCTTTCCTTTTTAAAAATAGAACCAAAACCATGACACAATCACTTGACAACATCTATTGACTACATTAGATGGAGAACTACTCAAGCGGTGCAAGCAAGCAAAATTGCCAAGCTAGTGCACCAAGTCCAAATTCAGTTAAAGCAAGCTCTTCCTACTGCAAGGATATTGAGCTTTCGAATTGTAGAGAATTTTTGCTTTCACTTGCCATAATCTACTCCGGCTAGTTGCTGCAAGTGGGTGCAATTATAAATTGCATGGCTACAGAAAATATGAGGACAAGCAAGTGGGTGCAATTATAAACTCACTTACAGTAACAAGCAAGCACATCAAAATCTGAACCAGTATCTCAGCTAGTACTCCAAACTGTATGTAAAATGTGCTCCTACTAAAAAAAGGAAATTGTGCCTGTCAAATATGCAGTTCTCCTTATCAACCTACCTAGCAGTAACAAAACCAAAAAAACTCATGCGGCACCTACATGAGTAGCAGGAGTATTTCTGAATTGTGATGCTAGGTTATTAATTTCTTACAGAGTGCACCATTTAAAGGCATTGATGTGATTATTTCTCTGCAATTATGTATCCTAAACTAGCAAGGTTATATTTAAAGGCATTTACAGAGTGCACCATTTAAAGGCATTAATTATGTATCCTAAACTAGCAAGCTGTTAACATGTCACTTGATAAAACATGGAGAAAACTACCTAAAGCGATGCAAAGCCTGCTTTGAAGAACGATTTAGAGAATAATAAGAAGCCACACAAAGCTAACAGCAGCAAATTAGCACCAGGTAGAAGCAAAAGGGAACAAATTACTACTACCCTTTACACTAGCACTGACCCTTCACAGTAGCAAAAGATGTCTACATACTCGCACCATTCATCCATCCATCTAGCAAGCAATTAGCAAAATTCAACCAACCATCAAGCAAACCATCTACTACCTAACATCAACACACATCCATCTATCCAACATCCATTGATCCATGTAAATAGCAGCATGGACAAGAGAGGAACAGGGAACAGAGAGATGAACAAGGAACATGGAGGTGAGTAAGGAAGAGGGGCTCACCACGGGCAGCGCGTCGAAGGAGAGCAGCCGCCGACCAGGCGCAAGGAGAGACGGCGGGAGGTGGCGACGATGGTCACGGCACCGTCCTTGGTTCGCCGGCTGCTCCTGGGGAGACCGGAGGCGGAGGATGGCAGGGGCCGGCGGGGTGGGCGCGTGCATCGAGGCCAAGGTCGCCGGCTGCTGCAGGGGTCGGAAGAGGCGCTCGCTCGTCCGAGGTGGAGGAGAGGAGCGGGCGGTGGGGCGAGGAACCCTAGCACGAGGGTCGGGGTGGCAGGGGTGGGGGCGCGGGGGTGGCGGGGGTGTGGAGTCCAGCGAGGGTCGGGCCGGCGGGGTGGGGGTGCGGGGGCGGCGGGGGTGGAGTCCGGTGAGGGTCGGGGCGGAGGCGTCGTGGGTCAGGACAACGCGTGGGTGGATCTGGTGGCGAGGGAGAGAGGGTCGAAGGGGATCTGGCAAGGGAGAGGGAGGATAGCTTACTAATGGCGCACCACTCCTCGGTGCGCCATTAGAGATCTTTTTTTAGATAGCAATGGCGCACCCCGCAGCGGTGCGCCATTAGAATGTTTTTTTATTACAGTTCGAGCACAGGTTATATTGCACCTAACCCAAACCACATCAGAACCTGCCCACTAGCCTGACTGGTCAGCACGCAGCACACACCAGGAGGTCCTGGGTTCGATTCCCAGGCTCCGCAATATATTTTTTGCATTTTAAATGTTGTTTGATATTTATTTGTGTTTAAATATGTTCAAACTTGTTTAAATCATAACAGTAATATTTTTTTATAAAAGCAGTAATATTTTTTAAAAAAATATGTTCAAATTTTTTACTTGAAAATATCATCGGCGGCGGTGGTGGAGCGGGGGAGGGTGCGGGGGGTGCCTGTTGGCGGCGGTGGAGCGGGGGAGGGTGCGGGGGGGCGGGTGCTCGTCGGCGGCGGTGGAGGGGGATCGAGATCGAGTGTCCTCACCACTGGCTCGCATCCTTAGGGTGACTCAGCATCTTGTCTTTTTTATTTATCTCCGGATCATTTCCGTCATCTTCCCGCTTCTTCTCCTCCCTATCCGCGTGCCAATGCAGGAGCTTTGCTACCTTAGGGTCCGCGAAATACCACTGCAGACAAGGAGTGATTGGAAAGTACCACACCGATTTTCGAGGAGCTTTCTTCCTCTTCTTGTATCGAGTGACGCCGCACACCGGACATATGGTAGACTCCGCGTGCTCGTCCCGATAAATGATGCAATTGTTCATGCACACATGGTATTTCACGTGCGGTAAATCCAGAGGACACACGATTTTCTAATGCAGTGCGCCATTAGTAGTTTTGCAAAAAAAGTAAAAAAAAATAATTTTTACACTAATGGCGCACCGTTGCACAGTGCGCCATTACTAGTTTAAACTAGTAATGGTGCACTGTGGAATGGTGCGCCATTAGTAGTTTTGCCAAAAAGTAAAAAAAAACAAATTACTGGCGCACTTTGTCGCCGGTGCGCCATTAGTAGTTCTAACTACTAATGGCGCACTTTGCCCAGATGCGCCATTAGTATGTTTGAAAAAATGGAAAAAAATTGTTACTAGTGGCGCACCTTTTGTCTGGTGCGCCATTAGTGTCTTCCACACTAATGGTGTACCTCAACCTGGTGCGCCATTAGTATATAGTAGTGGCGCACCACTTCTCTGGTGCGCCATTAGTGTCAATCCTATCTTTAGCACTCTTCCTAGTAGTGTAACCGCGAACGCTGACCAGGGCCAGGCCCACCTCTCTCCTAGGTGGTCTCAACCTGCCTTGTCGCTTCGCCACAAAGATCCACTCAGAGGGCCGTCGGGACAAACGTCCTTTCGGACCCAATCCGTGGATCACTCGCGGGTACTCCTACGAGCCGACCCGTCTTTAGTCACCACAAGTATCATATATTATGTATATAAGTATATACCCGTGACCACCTCCCGAGTGATCACGGCCCGGTAGTATAGCATGGCAGACGGACAAGAATGTAGGGCCACTGATGATAAACTAGCATCCTATACTAAGCATTAGGATTGCAGGTAAAAGTAACAACAGTAGTAGCAAGGACAGGCTATGCATTAGGATAGGATTAATGGAAAGCAGTAACATGCTACTCTACTCTAATGCAAGCAGTAGAGAGAAGAATAGGCGATATCTGGTGATCAAAGGGGGGGCTTGCCTGGTTGCTCTGGCAAGAGAGAGGGGCTGTCAACACCGTAGTCGTACTGGGTAGCAGTGACGTCGGTCTCGGTGTCTAGCGAGAGAAGAGGGGGAAGAAACAATAAATATATTGCAAAAAAATGCATGATGATGCATGACATGACAAAGCGTGATGCTATGTGTGCCCTAACGCGGTACGAGGTGGTACCTGGTGAAGGGGGAAAACATTCGGGAAAGTATTCCCGGTGTTTCGCGTTTTCGGACAAATGAACCGGAGGGGGAAAGTTGCGAGTTCGATATGCTAGGGATGTGTGGCGGACGAACGGGTTGTGTATCCGTGTTCGTCTCGTCGTTCTGAGCAACTTTCATGTACAAAGTTTTTTTCCTCGGAGTTACGGTTAATTTTCTATGATTTTTCAAAGTTTTAAGTATTTTCTAAAATTTCTGGATTTATTATATTTAGTTTAATCCAAATTGACCCAGTCAATTTGACTAGTCAAAAGGGCATGTGTGGCCCACATGTCATAGACTATTTATCTAACCAATTAAATAAATCTAATTTATTTAATGAGGGCCTACTGTCATCTACTACTAGACTAACTTAGCACTAATTAAGACCTACTAGTAGTACTAATCTAAGTAAGGGCCGGCCATTATTGGGCATAGCCCAGCCGGCCACACGCACGGCGCGCACACACCATGATGTACAAGGCACACACAACTTGTCTCAAAAAAAACAAGGCACACACAACACACGGACACACACGCACATAGCTAGGAGTTAATTCTGTTATCTGAACATAGCATTTTGTGATTTTTATATGATTTAATCTATGCATCGAAGGGATTTGGTCCAATGGGATAAAATGGAGTATGTCAAGTATACTACCTACTCATATTTTATTCAGTCATTTTACCGGTTGTTTAACCACAGATTAGGGTTTGTCGAGGAGGTTAGTCAATGTAAAAATTGAAAAGCTAGCTAGCAGTACAGTAAGCAGCAGTAGTATTAGCGTAGCAGCAGGGCAAGAGCTTCAGCAGAAGCAGCTCAGGCAGGCGCAGGGGCGCGCGCGGGACGGCAAGCAGGGCCGGCACGGCTAGGTGCGTGCGCGGGTGTGCAAGGTAGCGAGCGGCCGCCCGAGGCAGCAGCGGCAGTAGGCCACCGCGGGAGGCCCAGAGCTGCGGCGGACGCGACTGCTCGCGCGCGAGGCACCGCAGTAGCAGCGCGTAGCAGCAAGCGGTCGGCGAGCGAGGCAAAGCAAGCAGCAGGCAGGCAGTGGCGATGTGGGCTGTGCGGCTGGGTGTGGGGCGCGTGCGCGTGCATGCAGGTAGGCGGCAGCGGCTCAGCCGGGCGTGCCGGCGAGCGGGGCATTAGAGGCACCAGCAATAACTGCAGCGCGGGGCGAGGAGGAGCACAGTGCGGGGCGACGAGCACTTGCGCCTGGGCGCGTGCGGGGCCTGGACGAGGTTCGGCCGATGCAGTGGGACGGACGACGTGGGCGGTCAGGGCGACGGCGTCTACAGCTACGGGCGACTGAAGACGACGTAAGGGAGGGGAGGGAGCAGGAGCTCACCGGGCGGCTCACGAAGGCCGGTGACAGGTTAGTAGCAGCAGAGTGGCCGAAATCGACGGAGTTCGCCGGCGACCTGAGGAGGAGGAAAGGCATCGTGGGGCTCGATGCAGCGCTCCCCGGCTCGGGCTCATGGTCAAGGAAGACGTAGCGGAGGCGGGCGGAGCTCGTGGACTCGACGGCGAGGCGAGAGGAGGCCGGCGGCTACGCGAATGTCGGCGACGCAGCCATGGCAGCGCTCGGGCGCCGGTCCAAATCGAGAAAAGGGAGCGACGGGAGAGGAGAGGGGGAACTGGGAAACTAGGGTTCAGCCCGGGGCGATGGGGTCGGCTTATAGGCAGGGGTGGCCGAGCGATGGCCGCCACGGCGCCGTTGGCAGCGGCCGATGGCCGCCACGCCCCCCTGTGAACAGAGGAGGACGGGGGCGCAGGTGGGCTGCTTGTTGGCAGCTGGGCCACTTGGCCCAGGGTAGTGGGGAGGGGCCTTTTGTTTTTTCCTGTTTTTGGTTTATTAATTTTTCTTTTTACAAATTTCATGTTTTATTTAATCTCCACACTATTTAGTTTAATTAAAATACAAAACTAGTTTCTAAATTAGTACTACTTCTGATACCTCAGCCACAAAAAGTTTGGTACGCAAATAAAATAGTTCAACATTTTAGAATTTTTTTAAAGGCATTTAACTAATTGTTTAAGCCATTGTTTTAATTATTTTAAGGCATTTAAACCTTTTATAAAAATATGGTTTCTTCACTAATAACACTTATGAATTATTTTCCCCGGTTTGCACATTTTAGTTTTGACATTTGAAAACTTTTATTTTTGACTTAAACTTTAAATTTGAATTTGAACCGTTTTGAATCTAGACGAGATTAGCAACAATAGCCTGATGACATGGCACCATTAGAAGGGTATTACTTTAGCTTAATTATTCGGTCGTCACAATTCTCCTCCACTACAAGAAATCGCGTCCCGATATTTAAGAGGCGGTGCAAGAGGGAAATTCATGGTTGTGAATTTCTAACGGTTCTTCTCGGACTTGGTTGCTCTTCTTGAAGAGGTTGATTCATTACATTGATGTCTTCATTCCTCTTCTTCCGGTCATCGTGATGAAGTCATCATATTTTCTTTGGAAATTTCATCGTACTTACGGAAGGACAAGGGGTAACTTCGGAAGAACGTGCCTTCAAGGTTGACTAATTGGCAGATTACTCAGGAAATGTAGTAGAAAGTAACCCTCGAATAGATACTTAAGTAAATATCGAAAGTAAATTAAGAAGGCACCATGAGAAGTTTCCAGTGGGCAAGCAATCATTCGATGGCCTAATCAGAAGGTGAAAGGGGTTCAGAGCAACGAGAATAAGTTTTACGTCTGATACCAGATTAGATCACTAGGCAGGTGGCTCATGATCTTTCATACGAAGCCAAGCGTGAGGAATAACTTTAGAAACAAGGGTGTACAGGAGAGTGAGGTTTCGATCATTTGGAACTTGTGGGTTATGGCCCACCATGTGGGTTAAAAGTAGGAGGAGTGGTGACATCTTGCACGGTCATGATAGCAAGGGATGCCAGAGGGTATCCTGTCAATTATGTCAGCAACAACGTCGGTACCAAGGGCGAGGGATGAACAGAACCATTTTCCTGCTCGTTGAACGAGGCGGACCAATAGGCAAAGTTCTCGTCCATCGGTGGTTACCGGAATGTTATCAACAATAGTAACAGGGCCCTACTGATAGAGTGGTACAATGAGGTGTTTACATAAGCAGGGAAAAATTACTGCTTATATAATATTGATCACAAGGAGGTTTAAACAAACCAATGGAAAGGAAAAATGATTATCAGGTTTAAACAGAACAATGGAAAGGAAAATGTGTATACACACATATTTCAGGGGTATAACCTTCCAAAGGACAAGCGGTGCATGATATCCATGACGGGATAGAAAGTAGAAAACCAATTAGGTAATGGGAGAGGAATTTCATGGCATTACCCATACAAAGGTGTTTGGATAATTGATAAAGAAAATATAGCATTGTGCTTCAAATTTTCTTATTGAAGATCGTAGTACCACATACATACTTCAAGATAGGATTGACATGGTCTGTAAGCAATTTCGGACTTTGGATACTCAAAGGGTTCATCAGGAGCAACTTATAGAATAAGCCTTACAATTTCCTCATGGAAGAATGGTTAACCTTGATAAAAAGGAAGAACTATAACAATAGGTCCTCCGGCCAGGTGTGCTAGGCATGACACCACCTTACAAGGCTATACAAAGACCAATGTTATGGCTTTTGGAAAATGTTCCAACCATCATATTTGACCAAGATTTGGTTCTAATTGGTGACTGGATACCTCTAACTCAGGATGCCTGAGAAGAAAAAGGTGTGACACAAATTGACGAGATGGCATTGTAAGATTCTCAAGAAATGAACTATGGAAACGAGTTCTGAAACAAAAGTTCATCATTAAACCACGGAGGGAGTGAGGAGGTGGCTGATGAACTCAGCGAAAATCCATCAAGGTTTCCAAAAGATGGATTTTCACAATTATGTGAACAAGGAGATAATATTTGTCAGGTTAAATGATATAATGAGGTATGCTCGAGGAAAACATACACAATTAAACCTTGGTTGAAAGGTGCGCCCGAAATATGGGCATAGGTATCATGGTCAATGTTAGAATGGTGATTCGATAACCAACACATGAAGAAAGAAACTAGCATTCCTAACTTACATGCAATAGGGTTGTTGGAAGTTTTGAATTCACACATCATAGTTAATTTGTCGGCATTCCGGTTATTAACAACATGGGGACCAAGAAGGAATGGTGAGGGTGAGAAGTATCACTTGTATCAAGGATTCTCAAGAGGTGGAGCAATCCACGCAACATCCTTGACATTAAAGACAGTAATACTTCAAGGTAGAACATGATATAAGTTGGTTAGCGAGGACCTACATAGCATGAACAAGTTTATGTTGGAGGGAAGGCTATAATGTTGTCAATGATAACACAAATCATCGAAGGGGAAGGATGGTAATTCTCATCATGAATTCGATTGATATCCTGAAAGGAGTCAAAATGTTGATGAAGATCACGACAAATTTTGTCGAGAGGCTCCACGAAGAAGCAATCGAACAACGACTGCATCAAGCAATAGGACTGATGCAGCGAAAGATTATTGGATCCACGTGTACGACAAAAACTCGGAATCAAGCTTGTTGTTCAAGGTGGAATGATAAGACGAGGAAATCGATGTAAGCTTAGTTCATCGTCGAAAGTTGTGCTCCGGGAAGAAGGACCAGGTAGCACAGTTAAAACTTAGCACAATAATGATGTAGACGATCAGGCTAGGAATGACGTGATGGAGTATTAAACTCATAAGCAATGAAATTTCTTAGAGTTATCGAATCGGAGTGCGGACTCGATTCACTATTCAGTGTTCTCGGTTGACGACAACCCAGAACCCATGAAAAATTGGAACCAGTGAGAAATAATAGATGATGAAGACTCATAATATGCAACACAGTTCTTAGATATTCTCGAGATACCAGAGGGTAATACTCGACGGTAGATCAAGGTAGAGGTTGGACTGGTGTATTGACTTGAAAAAGACAAGTACTTTAACTTGTCCGAGAAATGGGATCAAAGAGAAAATATGGTCGGAACCACAATTGCAAAAGGCCAGATCCCAGATATAAGATGAACTTATACCAAAGGAATAATTAATTTACGAGAAGCTTTAATGATAAGATCTACATCGTGTCCATGGGCATGAACACAAAGTTCAAGGTCGACTCCCACTTCTTGAATGCATAACCTTTCATTCACTTCTCGCCTTCGACGAAGTTGTAGTGTTGAAGTTTTATCTGACATAACAACAGTAGAGTATGACCCGTAGTAGTTTCCGAGTTCACATAGATTAGAAAAGGCAGTTGTCCAACCCGTCAGGGTATCGCAGAAACATATACCACAAGCTTCAATAGTAAATACCACCAGCTCGAAAGCAGAGCATGGTTGAGAAAACAAAGGATACAATTTATCCAAGGCTTTATATATCTGTGGAAAGACTCACAAGGTTATTTGAATATGAAGGACACTGTTGGATAATAATCCAACAAGAGGTCCGGTGGTCTACAACGGAGTTGATGTGAGTATCGGTACTCTATCAAAGGAAGAAGGCATGTAAGTGCATCGTATTATAGAAACAACCGACTAACTCAAAGCTTAAATGCAAAGGAATTATGAATCCCAAGACAAGGGACCAGAAGCAATGCTCTAATTAGGGATGGATAAGTTGAATAGCCTTCGGGTATAATCAACGGCAATTGGATTGGTCGAGAACCAATTCCAGTTAAAAGAATGGCAGCTCAGCCGGAAAGGTAATTTATAAGGATCAATGATGATTGCGTGTATTCACAAACATATTGAGTCAAAAGACTCAAAATGATAATGACAAGGGATGCCAATAAGACTACGAGACTTATGGGATTAACCATAATGCAAGCAAGCAAGACTTTCAAGAGGAATTGGCTGCTCGGGATTTTCGGATGATCGAATGGCATTTCGAAGACTTTTGTGAAATACCTGAATCAACTGGGGATGAGCGGATACTCGATAAGTGCGAGAAATTATCCGTAGGGGTATTTAGGTGGTAAGGAACTGCAAGGCAGTAAGCTCAAAGGATTCTCGGAACAACGGAGAGCAATTCATTGCACCTTGTAATAACAAGATCAATGGGATTGAATGTAAGAATGGCAGGTGTATGCAGTTATCCATAAGGAAATAACAGTGGTAGGGAATTTGCAAGACGGTAGGCACAAGTGTCTTAGGAGAACATCGTAAAGTATCTTCGAAATCTTCTAGTGCAGCAGGCGATCATCTGTGATAAGGGCTCTCTGGAAGGAAGTAGTTACGAGAACCTAGAGTCAGAGTTAGCAAATTCATTTTAACCCGAATAGAAGAGAGATCAGAGTCCCAGAGTATAGACAAGGAGTAAAAGATCCTAACACCACCCAATGGCGACGTGGGCCCATAAATCACACAGCCATGTTAGTAAAAGTTTTTGTAATGTCTAGACTCGACTTCGGCCAAGGAGTGTGGAAGGTGGATTCCTACAGGCAGTCGGCTCTGATACCAACTTGTGACGCCCCCGATTCAATCATACACTAATCATACACGCGAACGTGTATGATCAAGATCAGGGACTCACGGGAAGATATCACAACACAACTCTACAAATAAAATAAGTCATACAAGCATCATATTACAAGCCAGGGGCCTCGAGGGCTCGAATACAAGAGCTCGATCATAGACGAGTCGGCGGAAGCAACAATATCTGAGTACAGACATAAGTTAAATAAGTTTGCCTTAAGAAGGCTAGCACAAACAGGGATACAGATCGAAAGAGGCGCAGGCCTCCTGCCTGGGATCCTCCTAACTACTCCTGGTCGCCGTCAGCGGGCTGCACGTAGTAGTAGGCACCTCCCGAGTAGTAGTAGTCGTTGTCGACGGTGGCGTCTGGCTCCTGGACTCCATCGTCTGGTTGCAGCAATCGGATATAGGGAAGGGGAAAAGGGGAAGAAAAGCAACCGTGAGTACTCATCCAAAGTACTCGCAAGCAAGGAGCTACACTACATATGTGTGCATTGGTATCAACGGGAATAAGGCTATCATATGTGGACTGAACTGCAGAATGCCGGAATAAGAGGGGGATAGCTAGTACTTTCGAAGACTACGCTTCTGGTAACCTCCGTCTTGCAGCAGGAGAAGAGAGTAGATGGTAAGTTCACCAAGTAACATCGCATAGCATAATCCTAACCGATGATCCTCCCCTCGTCGCCCTGTGAGAGAGCGATCACCGGTTGTATCTGGCACTTGGAAGGGTGTGTTTTATTAAGTATCCGGTTCTAGTTGTCATAAGGTCAAGGCACAACTCCATGTCGTCTTGTTACCAAAGATTACGGCTATTCGAATAGATTAACTTCCCTGCAGGGGTGCACCACATAACCCAACACGCTCGATCCCATTTGGCCGGACTCACTTTCCTGGGTCATGCCCGGCCTCAGAAGATCAACACGTTGCGGCCCCACCTAGACCAACAGAGAGGTCAGCACGCCGGTCTAAACCTAAGCGCCCAGGGGTTTGGGCCCATGGCCCTTAGCACACCTGCACGTTGCGTGGGCGGCCGGAAGCAGACCTAGCCTAGCAGGCGTTCCAGTCCAATCCGGTGCGCCCGTCGCTCAGTTGCTGACGTCACGAAGGCTTTGGCTGATACCACGACGTCGAGTGCCCATAACTGTCCCCGCGTAGATGGTTAGTGCGTATAGGCCAGTAGCCAGGCTCTGATCAAATACCAAGATCTCATTAAACGTGTTATTTTGAAATAACCGCGAACGCCGACCAGGGCCAGGCCCACCTCTCTCCTAGGTGGTCTCAACCTGCCCTGACGCTTCTCCACAAAGATCCACTCAGAGGGCCGTCGGGACAAACGTCCTTTCGGACCCAATCCGTGGATCACTCGCGGGTACTCCTACGAGCTGACCCGTCTTTAGTCACCACAAGTATCATATATTATGTATATAAGTATATACCCGTGACCACCTCCCGAGTGATCACGGCCCGGTAGTATAGCATGGCAGACGGATAAGAATGTAGGGCCACTGATGATAAACTAGCATCCTATACTAAGCATTAGGATTGCAGGTAAAGGTAACAACAGTAGTAGCAAGGACAGGTTAGGCATCAGGATAGGATTAATGGAAAGCAGTAACATGCTACTCTACTCTAATGCAAGCAGTAGAGAGAAGGATAGGCGATATCTGGTGATCAAAGGGGGGGCTTGCCTGATTGCTCTGGCAAGAGAGAGGGGTCGTCAACACCGTAGTCGTACTGGGTAGCAGCGACGTCAGTCTCGGTGTCCAGTGAGAGAAGAGGGGGAAGAAACAATAAATATATTGCAAACAAATGCATGACGATGCATGATATGACAAAGCGTGATGCTAGGTGTGCCCTAACGCGGTACGAGGTGGTACCTGGTGAAGGGGGAAAACATCCGGGAAAGTATTCCCGGTGTTTCACGTTTTTGGACAGATGAACTGGAGGGGGAAAGTTGCGAGTTCGGTATGCTAGGGATGCATGGCGGACGAACGGGTTGCGTATCCGGGTTCGTCTCGTCGTTCCGAGCAACTTTCATGTACAAAGTTTTTTTCCTCGGAGTTACGGTTAATTTTCTATGATTTTCCAAAGTTTTAAGTATTTTCTGAAATTTTTGGATTTATTATATTTAGTTTAATCCGAATTGACCCAGTCAATTTGACTAGTCAAAAGGGCATGTGTAGCCCACATGTCATAGACTAGTCAAAAGGGCCTACATGTCATCTACTACTAGACTAACTTAGCACTAATTAAGACCTACTAGTAGTACTAATCTACGTAAGGGCCGGCCATTACTGGGCATAGCCCAGCCAGCCACATGCACGGCGTGCACACACCATGTTGTACAAGGCACACACAACACACGGACACACACGCACATAGCTAGGAGTTAATTCTATTATCTGAACATAGCATTTTGTGATTTTTATATGATTTAATCTAGGCATCGAAGGGATTTGGTCCAATGGGATAAAATGGAGTTTGTCAAGTATACTACCTACTCATATTTTATTCAGTCATTTTACCAGTTGTTTAACCATAGATTAGGGTCTATCTAGGAGGTTAGTCAATGTAAAAATTGAAAAGCTAGCTAGCAGTACAGTAAGCAGCAGTAGTATTAGCGTAGCAGCAGGGCAAGAGCTTCAGCAGAAGCAGCTCAGGTAGGCGCAGGGGCGCGCGCGGGACGGCAAGCTGGGCCGGCACGGCTAGGTGCATGCGCGGTTGTGCAAGGCAGCGAGCAGCTGCCGGAGGCAGCAGCGGCAGTAGGCCACCGCGGGAGGCCCGGAGCTGCGGCGGACGCGACTGCTCGCGCGCGAGGCACCACAGTAGCAGCAAGCGATCGGCGAGCGAGGCAGAGCAAATAGCAGGCAGGCAGTGGCGATGCGGGCTGTGCGGCTGGGTGTGGGGCGCGCGCGTGCGTGTGGGTAGGCGACAGCGGCTCGGTCGGGCGTGCCGGCGAGCAGGGCATTAGAGGCACCAGAAATAACTGCAGCGACGGGGCGAGGAGGAGCGCAGTGCGGGGCAGCGAGCACTTGCGCCTGGGCGTGCGCGGGGCCTGTACGAGGTGCGGCCGATGCAGTGGGACGAACGACGCGGGCGGTCGGGGCGATGGCGTCTACAGCTATGGGCGACTAAAGACGACGCAAGGGAGGGGAGGGAGCAGGAGCTCACCGGGCGGCTCACGAAGGCCGGCGACAGGTTAGTAGCAGCAGAGTGGCCGAAATCGACAGAGTTTGCCGGCGACCCGAGGAGGAGGAAAGGCGTCGTGGGGCTCAATGTAGTGCTCCCTGGCTCGGGCTCGTGGTCGAGGAAGACGTAGCGGAGGCAGGGGGAGCTCGTGGACTCGACGGCGAGGCGAGAGGAGGCCGGCGGCTACGCGAATGTCGGCGACGCAGCCATGGCAGCGCTCGGGCGCCGGTCCAAATCGAGAAAAGGGAGCGAGGGAGAGGAGAGAGGGAACTAGGAAACTAGGGTTCGGCCCGGGGCGATGGGGTTGGCTTATAGGCAGGGGTAGCCGAGCGATGGCCGCCACGGCGCCGTTGGCAGCGGCCGATGGCCGCCACGCCCCCCTGTGAATAGAGGAGGATGGGGGCGCAGGTGGGCTGCCTGTTGGCAGCTGGGCCACTTGGCCCAGGGTAGTGGGGAGGGGCCTTTTGTTTTTTCCTGTTTTTTGGTTTATTAATTTTTCTTTTTACAAATTTCATGTTTTATTTAATCTCCACACTATTTAGTTTAATTAAAATAAAAAACTAGTTTCTAAATTAGTACTACTACTGATACCTCAGCCACAAAAAGTTTGGTACTCAAATAAAATAGTTCAATGTTTTAGAATTTTTTAAAAGGCATTTAACTAATTGTTTAAGCCATTGTTTTAATTATTTTAAGGCATTTAAACCTTTTATAAAAATATGGTTTCTTCACTAATAACACTTATGAATTATTTTCCCCGGTTTGCACATTTTAGTTTTGACATTTGAAAACTTTTATTTTTGATTTGAACTTTAAATTTGAATTTAACCGTTTTGAATCTAGACGAGATTAGCAACAGTAGCCTGATGACATGGTACCATTAGAAGGGGATTACTGTAGCTTAATTATACGGGCGTTACAAAGGCACACGTCTATAAGCAAAGGCACCGAAAGGGCAAGTAAAAGTTGTATTTTCTTGATCGTCTCGTGACACAGGTATTTGGGAGAAACCGGAATAACCATCTAGAAAGCAAAAATGTGTATGTTTGGATAATCTTTCTAGCATTTGATCAATAAAAGTAAAGGGTAATGGTCCTTTTTAGTTGCTTTATTTAATTTGCGAAAATCAATTACCATTCTACAATCTATAACAATTCTTTGTGGGATCAATTCATCTTTATCATTAGGAACAACAATAATACCTCCCTTCTTAGGGACACAATGGACATGACATACCCACTGACTATCAGCAACGGGATAAATTATACCTGCCTCTAGAAGCTTTAGTATTTCTTTTCTTACCACTTCTTTCATCTTAGGATTTAACCGTCGTTGGTGATCAACAATTGGTTTAGCGTCTTTCTCCAATTTTATTTTGTCCGGACATAGAGCGGGTCTAATGCCCTTAAAATCATCAAGAGTATATCCAATAGTAGCACGGTGCTTCTTCAGAGTTCTCAATAATTTCTCCTCTTCCTTCTCAGAAAGGTCAGCACTGATAATAATAGGATATATCTTCTTTTCATCAAGATAAGCATATTTAAGAGTATCCGGTAAAGGTTTAAGCTCAAACATGGTATCACCCTTGGGTGGAGGAGGATCCCCTAGAATTTCAACTGGCAAGTTGTGTTTCAAAATAGGTCCATGTTTAAAGAATACTTCATCTATTTCCCTTCTTTCATTCATAAACATATCATTTTCATGGTCTAGCAAATATTGTTCTAAAGGATCATTAGGAGGCACAACAATAGAAGCAAGACCAATAATTTCATCTTTACTAGGCAATTCTTTATCATGGGGTTGTCTATGAAATTTGGCAAAATTAAACTCATGAGACATATCCCCTAAACCAATAGTAACAACATCCTTTTTGCAGTCTATCTTAGCATTAACATTATTCAAGAAGGGTCTACCAAATATAATGGGACAAAAGTCATCTTATGGGGAACCAAGAACAAGAAAATCAGCAAGATATTTAACTTTCCCACACAAGACTTCAACATCTCTAACAATCCCAGCTAGTGAAATAGTTTCTCTATTGGCAAGCTTAATTGTAACATCAATTTCCTCTATCTCAGCAGGTGCAATATCATGCCTAATTTCTTTATATAAGGAATGATGTATTGCACTTGCACTAGCACCCATATCACATAAGCCATGATAACAATGATCTCCTATCTTAACAGAAATAACAGGAATGCCTACAACAGGTCTATGTTTATTTTTAGTATCGGGTCTAGCAATTCTAGCAGCTTCATCACAGAAGTAAATAACATGCCCATCAATATTATCGGCCAAGAGATTTTAACCATAGCAATACTAGGTTCATTTTTAATTTGCTCAGAGGGTGTGAGTGTTCTAGTATTACTCTTACGAACCATAGTTGAAGCTTTAGCATGATCCTTTATTCTAACAGGGAAAGGTGGTTTCTGAATATAAGTAGTAGGAACAATAGGATCAACATTATAAGTGATAGTCTTTTCTTCAACTTTAATAGGTGCAACTACTTTTACTTCAATGGGAGGATTATATTTAAACCATTTATCCTTAGGGAGATCGACATGAGTAGCAAAGGATTCACAACAAGAAGCTACTATCTCAGAGTCAAGTCCAAATTTAGTGCTAAATTCACGAAAAGCATCGATATCCATAAAAGATTTAACACAATCAAACTTGGGTGTTATACCTGACTCCTTACCTTCGTCGAGATCCCAATCTTCAGAGTTGCATTTAATTCTTTTCAATAAATACCATTTGAATTCAATAGTCTTCATCATAAAAGAACCAGTACAAGAAGTATCGAGCATGGAGCAACTACTAAGAGAAAGCCAAGCATAAATTTTTTGAATAACCATTTCTTTTGAGAGCTCATGATTGGGGCATGAATATAACATTGACTTAAGCCTCCCCCAAGCTTGAGCGATACTTTCTCCTTCGCGAGGCCAAAAATTATATATATAATTACGATCACGATGAACCAGATGCATAGGATAAAACTTCTGATGAAATTCCAATTTCAATCATTGGTAGTTCCATGATCCAATATCATCACATAGCCTAAACCATGTCAATGCATCTCCCTTCAAATATAAAGGTAATACCTTCTTCTTGATAACATCCTCGGGCATACCTGCAAGCTTAAATAATCCACCAACTTCATCCACATAGATAAGGTGCAAATCGGGATGCAATGTTCTGTCTCCTGTAAAAGGATTAGCTAGCAGTTTCTCTATCATACCCGAAGGAATATCGAAGTAAACATTTTCAGTAGGTTCAGTAGGTTGAGTAGCAACTCTTTGCTCTAATAGTCGGGGTGAAGATACCCCAAACAAGCCCCTCAAAGGATTATGTTCCATAGTAACAAGTGACAGTAAATTCCAGCACACTATATAAAATTTTCCTTACCAAATTCCACCTACCAAAGGCGCTTCACTCCCCGGAAACGGCGCCAGGAAAGAGTCTTGATGACCCACAAGTGTAGGGGATCTATCATAGCTTTTTCGATAAGTAAGAGTGTTAAACCCAACAAGGAGCAGAACTAAATGATAAGCGGTTTTCAGCAAGGTATTATCTGCAAGCACTGAAATTGTCGGTAACAGATAGTTTTGTGATAAGGTAAATTGTAGCGAGCAACAAGTAATGAAAGTAAATAAGGTGCATCAAGATGGCTCAATCCTTTTTGTAGCAAAGGACAAGCCTGGACAAACTCTTATATGAAGGAAAGCACTCCCGAGGACACATGGGAATTATCGTCAAGCTAGTTTTCATCATGTTCATATGATTCGCGTTCGGTACTTCGATAATTTGATATGTGGGCAGACCAGTGCTTGGGTACTGCCCTTCTTTGGACAACCATCCCACTTATGGTTAACCACTATTGCAAGCATCCGCAACTACAACAGAAGTATTAAGGTAAACCTAACCATAGCATGAAACATATGGATCCAAATCAGGCCCTTACGAAGCAACACATAAACTTATGTTTAAGCTTCTGTCACTCTAGCAACCCATCATCTACTTATTACTTCCCAATGCGTTCCTCTAGGCCCAAACAATGGTGAAGTGTCATGTTGTCGACGTTCACATGAAACCACTAGAGGAAAGACAACATACATCTCATCAAAATATCGAACAAATACCAAATTCACTTGACTACTTATAGCAAGACTTCTCCCATGTCCTCAGGAACAAACGTAACTACTCACAAAGCATATTCATGTTCATAATCAGAGAGGTATTAATATGCATAATGGATCTGAACATATGATCTTCCACCAAATAAACCAACTAGCATCAACTACAAGGAGTAATCAACACTACTAGCAACCCACAGGTACCAATCTAAGACTTAGAGACAAAGATTGGATACAAGAGATGAACTTGGGTTTGAGAGGAGATGGTGCTGGTGAAGATGTTGATGGAGATTGACCCCCTCCCGATGAGAGGATCGATGGCGATGATTTCCCCCTCCTGGAGGGAAGTTTCCCCCGTAGAACAGCTGCGCCGGAGCCCTAGATTGGTTCCGCCTCGTGGCGGCGGAGTTTCGTCTCATGAGCTTGCTTATGATTTTTCCAGGACGAAAGACTCCATATAGCCAAAGATGGGCATCAGAGGGCTGCCAGGGGGCCCACGAGGTAGGGGCATGCACAGGGGGTAGGGCGCACCTTCCACCCTTGTGGACGGTGGGTGGCCCCCCTCTGGTACTTCTTTCGCCCATTATTTTTTATATATTCTGAAACATGCTCCCATGAAGTTTCAGGACTTTTGGAGATGCGCAGAATAGGTCCCTAATATTTGCTCCTTTTCCAGCCCAGAATTCCAGCTGTCGGCATTCCCCCTCTTCATGTAGACCTTGAAAATAAGAGATAATATGCATAAGTATTGTGACATAATGTGTAATAACAGTCTATTATGCAATAAATATCGATATAAAAGCATGATGCAAACTGGACGTATCACTCTGCCTTAAAAAAGATGACTTTTTTCAATTTTTAGGACATATGTGCATGTAAATATTTGCAGCTACTAAGGGGCGATAAACAATAGGATAATCACGTTGTTAAGGCAAACATAATGACTTCAAGTTATTAGGATCCGATTATTCAACGAACGTCAGCTTTTAGGCATGATAAATCAAACATTTTTAGTGGCAAATTATGTTCGCCGAGAATGACAAGTTCAGTTGGCAAGCATGGCAATCCGCTTTATTTTTTTGTCGAGAATTTTTTGTGCTTGCAAACTAAAATTTCCATCATCTCGCCAAATATAAATTGCCATGAAGACGTCATATTTGCCATGCCTAGAAATCTGACGTTAGATTGTTAGCGTCTTTTTTCATTTAACCCTCATTAGATTAAGGAGAAACTTTCGGGCCTAACAAATGTTGGTTTTTTTGCGGATGAAAACAACCGTTGGTTTTAAATACATTCCCACATGAATATGAGTTTATTTGTGAAATTTAGCACGTTTATAATGTACATCGATGTTCTAACATACTGTGTTTCTTTTTTAGAATTATTGAAACTATCAAATATAATGTTCATGAAGTTATAGTTATTATCCTCGCAAAAAAAACTTCAAATATTAATCAGTACTCCTACTTTCTCTTTAAAACTATTTTTTACTCTCTCTGTCCCAAAATAATTGTCCCAAGCTTAGTATGTACTCCCTCCGTTCCAAAATAGATGACCCAACTTTGTACTAACTTAGTACAAAATTGGGTCATCTATTTTGGAACCCAGGGAGTACAAGTTTACACTAAAGTTAGTACAAAGTTGAGACACTTATTTTGGGACGGAAAGAGTACTTCTTTTGAGAAAAAAACTAACTGTTACTGGACAGTGGATCTAATTGTCACCTTTTGATCTGTTAGCACCACGACGGCCTTGCAGCCCATTAGGAAATGAAACCGACCGAACCCACCGCCCCACAGAAAAGTTCAAAGCCCAACCCACCAATACCTGCACCGCCAAAGCCCAAACCAGCCGTACCCCGTGGAGTCTTGTTTTGCGGTACGCCACACCCCTCCAGATGAACAGGACCCTCGTTTCGATCGTAGCGCTCCAACAAAAGTTCGTTTCCTCCGTTTTGCGGTATGCCACACCCCTCCCGAACAACAGGACCCCGTTTCCACCGTAGGAGGTCCGTTTCCTCCATTTTGCGGTACGCTAGACCCCTCCCGATGAACAGGATCCTGTTTCGACCATGACCGGTCGAACACAAGGCCATTTCCTCCATTCTACGGTACACCAGGCCTCGTTTCCATCGGATGTTCCATCAAAGACGGTTGGCTCCCAATGAACACGACGACACATTCCATTCCGACCCAGCCGGTTGCCTGCCCATGAACACGACGACGGCGCAGCTTCCCCATTCCGACCGAGCCATGTACACGAGCCCTAGCCATATGTATGTGCGAGTAGGCGTTCGAGACAACGCTCGTTTGTACGTACGTGGCCGTATTTTTCTTTCTTGCGCCCTGGCCGTTGTACGTACGTGTACATGCTACGTGCGCGCCGGTACTACGACACGTGCGCGCCTCTACATCGACCAGTATGTACGTACACGTTCGCGACCAGAATGACAATGCTACGTACGCTTCGACCAGGTGGGTCCCGATTGTCAGGCACTTCCTTGCGTGTGAAGATGTAGCTGCTGGGTCCCAGCAGTCAGGGGGGAAACATTTTTTTCACGAAATAGGGTGGCCTGTCCGGTGGGTCCCTGCTGTCAGGTGGAGGAATCATTATTTTTCGCGTAATAAGGAGGCACTTCCTTGCTACTGCCGTGGACCCAGTTGTCAGCCTCTCCACGTACAGTACTCTTCCGGTGGAAGTTGTTCCTTGACCACGTTGACCACGCCGTGCTGAGAGCATCAGGGCGGTGGACGACGACGAGGCCTAGGAAGGGGACGACGCGGAGCCGGGGAAGACACTGCAGTGGATGCCTACGCGGAGGGGAGTACGTGGGTTGAGTGCTTCAGCTGCAGTGTGAGTCTGCCATCGCCGGAGAATAACAGGAGGTGTGGGTGAGTATAGAGTGATGGCATGGCCAGCGGTGGCAGCACAGCCGGACATGGGAGGCAGGAGTAGGCGGCACGGCCGACGCTTGTTTGGAAGGCTAGATCAAGAAGACCAGAGGCTGAATAAGCACTACGGCCGTTGGATGGACATGGTACGGTCATTGGAGCTAGAATCGTTCATATTGACTAAGTTGACAAAGCCCTCCATTCCCGTCAACTTAGTAGGCCCACAGGTCAGCCTCCCACTATGCTGGATCCCAGCTAGCAGGGGGAGTATTCATTTTTTTGTACGTAATAAGGAGGCACTTCCTTGCGTGCGAAGATATAGCTAGTGCGTTCGAGCTATCAGCGGTAGCATTCATTCTTTTTGGCGTAATAAGGATGCACTTCCTTGCGTGCAAAGATGTAGCTGGTGGGTCCCAGCAGTCAGGGGGAGAAATCATTATTTTTCAGGGTAAAAAGGATGCAGTTGCATGCATGCGTCCATGGGCGTGGTGCGTCCCCACTGTCAGCCTCTCACGTACAGTCATCTTCCTATGACTCTTGGTTGTTGACCACGTTGACCACATCGTGCCGAGCGCACCAAGGCCGGTGGACGACGGCAAGGCCCCAGACTGGAACGACCCAGAGATTGGGAAGATGCGGTAGTGGAGTCGCAGATGGAGAGGAGTGGGAAACTTGACTGGTTCGGGTGTGCGGCAGCACTGCGGCCCACGGGAGATAGGAGCAAGAACAGAGGTTGAAGAAGGAGCACAACTCTTGGATTAACATCCAATGGTCCAACTGCTAGGATCATTTCTTGATTAAGTTGACAAAGCCCTGCGTACACATCCGCTTAGTAGGCCCACAAGTCAGCCACCAAATCTGACGGGTCCCAGCTGTCAACGGGAGGAATAGTTTTTTTCGCATAACAAGGAGGCACTTCCTTCCGTGCGAAGATACATCTTGGTGGGTCCTAGCTGTCAGGGGGAGGAAACATTTTTTTCAGCTTAATAAGGAGGAACTTTCCTTGCGTGCGACCATGGACCTCGTGGGTCCCAGCCGGTAGGCTCTCCAGGTACAGTCCTCTTCCGATGACTCTCGTTTGTTGACCATGCCGTGTCGAGCGCAGCGAGGTGGTGGACGACGGCGAGACCCCGGATGGGAATGACCCGGAGATGGGAAGATGTGGCAGTGGAGTCGCAGATTGAGAGGAGTACAAGGGTTATAACTGGTTTTGGTGCGGCGTGGAGCTTCAGTCGATTGAGAATAACAGGAGGTGTGGAGGGGTGCAGGGATAGCCTGGCCGGCGGTGGGGTAGCGCTTCGTAGCGATGCATGCTAAGCAAAGCCGCTAGCCGCCGGAGGCCGGACCAGGCGGTCCCGGCGATGCTGGAGGAAGAAGACGAGAGATTGAAGGTGCATGCCGGCCGTTGGATATAAATCCAATGGCTGTGGATGTCATAATAATTTGTTAACCAAGTTGACAATGCCCTGCGTACGCTTCGACCTATTGTCCCACATGTCAGCCTGCAAAAATGTGGCATATATTTAACCCATGTTTTCTAGAATGTACAGTCCATTTGCTAGGCTAGGTGAACAAATAATTTCACGTCAATGCGTCCCATTTAATATTTTCTAAGAAATCCCATCCCCTTTTCACTTTCTTGAAATACACGAAATAGCTGGGCTCGTTCTATATATAATGTTAGGTTAGAAGGAGCAATTAATATCAAAAAATAAACTATTGCGACACATTTTTTATATATAAAATTAAAAAATTAGCGAGTTATTGCTCAAAATAAAAAATGAGCGCGTTATTATTACATTGGTCCTTAAAATCTTCGCAAGCTTTTGTACGCAATCACCAGGATTTTCCTACCTATGAGTCAAAAACAACCAGGATTTTCCTTGCCAACTTCTGTTAAACATTTACTCTTATAAGTTAATAACACGTGGGATGTTTTTATAATGTATATATAAGTCTCTACAAAATATATGATAATAGTAATAATATAAATATGTATAATGTGGTTAGAGGGGAAAACATAAATTGGACACAACATTATTATTCTTATATATAGATAAATAGAACGGAGATCTGCGTTTTATTAAGAAAATACATTGGGCTGCCGATCTTTAAGAAGAAGTAAAACCTACGCTGGGAGGCCCATAGGCCGGTATTGACCTCCAAAAATAAGTTGAAACCATTGTCTCCATATGTCGTGGGCTACGCATACCTAGGCCTAGCTGATACTTGTTCGCCCTCTGGAAAAAATGATAGTACCAGCTAAGGGCTACCTCTGAAACAGCGACCAAATCATGGCTGTTTTTGATGATTCAGTCATTATCACATGCTGCATTCCTAAAGCTGGCTGGGATATTGTGGGCAACTTGGACAGCTAGAAGGAAATCCATACACGAAGGGGAATTTCAGAGTCCTACGGCAACGCATGCTTTCATTAACAGGTACTTGATGGACCTGGATATTATCAAGAGTCAACAACCAGCAAGGCAGGCTGGTGCCACGATCCAGCAAGGCCCTACAAGGAGGGTGAGACCCAGGGCACCACCGACGGGCTTTGAGAAGATTCATGTTGACGCGGGTGTTTCAACTGCCCGTAGAAAAGGATCGGCTGCAGCAGTCTGCCGCGACGAGCATTTCACATATTTGGGTAGTTCCTCACTGGTGGTTCTCGGTATCCAAGACCCCGCTATTCTTGAGTCAATCGCTTGCCGTGAAGCATATGCTCCGGCAGAAGACCTGGCGCTCCATAATTTCATCTTTGCCTCTGATGCTAAGCAGGTAGTGGAGGACATTAACAAGAACGTCAGGGGCACTTACGGCACGACCATTCATGAGATCAGGAAGAGGGCAGAGAGTTTTAACAGCAATATCTTGTATGAAGGGCACCGTTCTAATAACGATGCGCATAGCTTAGCCAAATACTCCCTTAGATTAGATCGGGTGCGCCACGTGTGGCTTTTACACCCCCACGATCCAGCATGTATCCCACAAACTGTGGTTTTTGATGAATAAAATTTCTGTTTATCCCTCAAAAAAAGCTAGATCCCCGAGCGAACTGGATTAAAGAGGGGGTCGGCGGCCCGACTGAAGAAGCACATTAGATGCGATTTTTTTCTTTGGTGGATGGATCTCGATGGCATTTTTTACTTTCCTCTGCACCATACAACATGTATTTTTAGCCTCCTAGTCTGTGGTGGACCACCAGCCCATTTGCTGGGTGGGCCAACCTACAGTAACCAGCACTTGATTTTTCATCAAGCCCCAAAAACAATGTAGTACGATGGTTGTTTTGAGGCCAAAAACATTACGGCATGGGTTGAGCGGGGGAAGGGGAAGACAGAGCAAAAAATATTAAAAAGAGCTGATGCGCTGTTGCTACCCTAACAAAGCAGGTGCAATCCTTCTTGGGAAGAAGGTGTGCCGTTGACACCCACATGTTACAAATCCCACAGTAGACATACTAACAAGTTCACACACAAGTACAACAAAACAGGTAAACATTCGTATCAAACTCAGGTTCACAGGACACGTTCATATTCATAGACAACATTCACAATCAACAACTCAAAAGATTCATATATACACAAGTTCAGCATGTCTATGCATCCAAATGATTGATATATCACATGACAATATTCATAGATAATTCACGAAAATATTCAGATATACACATGTTCAGTATGTTTATGCAACCAAATGATTGAGATCACAGCCCATATAATCCATGGACGAACTTTAATTACCTAGGGTACACATTGGTAAATGGTGTTCAGTCGGAGGTACTTCTTGCTAAAATTAATGCTTGTACGAGTAAACTTTTGAGTACATAAGAGGCAGCACAGACAATCTAAACTTTGCTTGTAGGTTTATCCTCAAATAATGGCCTCGTGCCGAGGGAGGTTTGAGCAACTTGGCCACTACTTTCGTCCAACTAGTTTACTGGATCATCTTGGTCCTGTAGCTCGCCTAAATTCTACATTGCAGACAAGAAAGGAGGCTGTGGAGAAAATGAACCACCCAAATTTTTTGTGCAATTCAACTAAAATGGAGCATCCCTAGCGTGCAGACTGATTAAGTGTCAGATGAATATACGCGTCAACCAACTTGTCTGGAATCTTTAGACTCCATGCCATATAGTTCGCTACCATATGTGCCGATAACCAAAAGGCACAAGTTGGGACCAAAGAATGGACTGCGTTTTTCTGGGCTATGCGCCAAGCAATATTTTTGGTGTTCAATCTCCTAATACTTGGAGTTTGACAACTGGTTGACGTCGGTTGATACTCGAATGAATATAGGCACTTCTTCTTGTCAACATCGATGCTTTTCTGAGTGAACTTTGGAGTACAGAGCAGTAGCATACGTACCCGTCCATATGATCTTTTTGTGCAGTTCTACTAAAATCACCCAATGTAATGATTTGCCTGCGAGTTCATGCTCCAAGTTACTCCTTTATGAAATCGGCAAACAGTAGCACAATACCAAATTACCAATACATATGACATGCACAATAATCAGGATAAAGACCAGTACCAACCTGTGTGAGGTAGCATATTAATTACTATTTCCTTTGACTAGAAGCCGAGATAAGCCAAGCAACTGACAGCAAAGGAAGGAAGCAAGCCCAGATTAGCGACTGACGGGAAAGGAATGAAGCTGTCGAGGCAATGAAGCACCCAAAGTTTTTGTGCAGTTCCACCAAAATTGAGCATCCCTGTTGGCACATATATTGAGAGAGTGAGATTACTGTAATAGTGGCACTAGTTGATGAAACATACACTAACAAATAGAAGCACCCTCATTATCTTAATGGTAAAGTTAGCAACATAGTAGTCTTGCTTAAAGAGAGGTATTAGTTTATTTAATTAGTGCCAATTAGCTCAACACTCAAAGCATTGCCATGTATCATAGGTTGCAAAACTTTAACGTGCAAAGATAAAGGAGTTTCTCATGACAGTAGCACGATACAAATAGAGATGATAGAAAACTAATATGGATGAAGGCCTTAGGCCGGTACCAACCTGAGCAAAAAAGCTTATTCATGTAGTCCCAGAAGAGATGATAAAGCACTCACTGGAATCACTCAATAGTATATATTTTTGTGCACTTCAAATGTATGGTTGAATCACTCTTGTTTACCAGTGCTGAGATTATATTGAAGATTATCAAGAACTTCCAACAGAGTTAAAGCACTGGTTGGGATATAGTTCATTGTATTGTCTTGTGTAGTTCCACTAAAATGTATGATTGGCACAACATGATCCCTGTTTGCACAAGTAGGAACAAGGTGAAACCTTCATTAGCTTAGTGAGAAAGGATAGAAAGACATTAGCATATTACTCTAACAGTAGCATCAAATTCATCATGGACAATACGTAGAAGTGGAAGGGCTCCCTGGAGGATCCTCTCACATGTAAGGTAGACGTTGCCGGAGCCCTTGAATGGCCTCAACCGAGGCCTCGGCTTCAGAAATATCACCTTGGCACTGTTTACTCTTCTTGTTCTTCCTCTTCATGCTCTGTTTCTCTTTCTCCTCACCAGTTGGTGAAACCAAGTACATGATTGGCCTTCTATTTCAGAATTGGTTTTGTCGGTGAGGGAGTACAAGTGTACTATAGTAAACAATAGCATTATTTTCTCATGGCAGTCGGAAAATAGAGATGAACACATGCATTAAATGTCATTCTTACCTAAAGGACGGTTATGGTGCCAATATGGATGATGAGGATTGGAACACAGATATCCCTGTGTGCAGTTCCACCGAAATGAACCAACTATTCCATTCTGACATTCCAGTTAAACAACACAAAAGTCACTTCTTTTCAGAAGTGTTTTGTGCAGTGCACCAAAAGGTCAAAACAGCAACCAGGTGAAATGGATATCCCTGTTTGCACAAATAGCTACAGAGGAAACAGTCAGAGTCTCAAACAATTACAGGCAAAAACATTTGGCTAAATTTTTCATGGCTTATAACAGTGGCATGGCTTCATTTTACCAGGGGCATTAGATTAAGAACAACTAAATATTTGGTATAAGGGCATGGGACAGTGGGTGCACCAGCAGTCCAGCACCATGTACCTAAACCGGGGCATAAAGTGGTGATTCAGAGTTTGTTGCCCCGAGAAAAAAACATCCAACAAATATATCTGGGTTGGTCCCATTCTTGTTCACTCTAGCCACCTACTCCTATGTTTTTTTTGGAAATGGAGGCGTACCCCCGGCCTGCGCGTATGTATGAGCGCTTGCGTCTGTACTGATGTTTAAAAAAATGATGCACGCAGCCATCTTATGTGTGGATAGCAAATCTAGTCCTGGTCATACACCACTGTGTACATCATTTCCCCTATATTTCCCTTTCCGACCAAGAGACCGGTTGAATGACCAGTCTGTGCTACTTTCACCCCCTATCCTTCCTGTTTGTACCAAGTCTGATGTACATACTAAATTCCCTCACCCCCACTTTATTTCTTGTTTGAACCAAGTACAAGATTCGACTCCATGAAGTAGCTTTACCTCTAACAATAGAAGAAGAAAAATGTGTCATTGGACCATCCGATCGAGAGGGGCTGAGAGCTAGAAAATGATGCACATGCAGCGACGTTGCGAGCTGGAGAAGTAGAGCTATGGCGGTTTTGAAGGAAGATATACCTGAAGGTCGTCGGGATGTGGATAGGTGGGCGGCGGGAGGCCGGATCCGCCCACACTAGGGCAACGACGAAGGGTTCGGAGGACCTCCCGCACCGGCACTTGGCCAGAGATAACGGTGCAGCCAGTAGTGGGTCTCCTGCCTCACTGTCAATGATGGCCTAAACGCTGCCCTTTCTCCCCTTCACCGACGGAGGGGATACGTCCAGATCTGTAACCAGTGGTGAGGATAGAAAGACAGTGTTTTTTTATGGGAGAAAGACAATGTTACCACCGCTATCTTGTTTAGACCTAGAGAGGATGAGAGTGTGTGAATAGAGCAACCCTAGCAAGAAAGTGCGGAGGCTCCGGCCTATATATATGTAGTGGGGTAGTTTTCCTTTTTCACTCCATCAAAACAATCGTTTAAAATTGTGTACGTGCCAGGTCGCCTTTTTTGAGTTGTTGATTCTTTTTTGAGATAGCTACCCGCTTATTCCAAGTGGTGTTACGGTTTGCCAGGTCGCATTTTGTAAGTCTGGTACAAGACCCTCCATTAAAGGAACAACCACCCCCTCGTAAAATTTGTGAACAAGCCCATGGCTAAAATTATCGGAAATGTGGGCTACCCCAACATGCATTATTATTTATATTTTCTATGTGGGAGTACACTCAAAACAAAATGCGAGAGTACAACATTTATTGGGGCCCTTTGTAATTGGTGCTAAATTTTGACCAAAGATTTAACTGACAAAATATTAGTGCATGTTAACAAAAAATTATATCGTTTGATTCGTATTTGAACATAGTTTTCAATTATGTAATTTTTTGTGACATGCATGAACATTTGGTTAGTTAAATTTATAGTCAAAATTTGGCAAGGTGCATTAAATCAACACATTCAAGTATCAAAAGGAGAGTGACGGCATGCATGCATGCGCTGTAATTAATGCATCGGTAAATGCAAATTATTGAAATATGTCGAGTGCAGTGCTTTGATGTGTTGCGTCAACTCGTACAAGACCAAGAAGTTTGATTACTACAATGCCCTCTCCCTCGCGCACCTGCCTTTGGCTGCATGATAGGTGGCCACCCACCTGTTGGGCCCACCTGTCATACACGCAAAGGCAGGAGCAGTAAGTCAATGAAACTACGTCCCTCCCTCACCCATGAGCGTGGTGGCTGGTAGGACTAGGAGAAGCTTTCGTTCGCTACACTCTCTCCCTCCCGGATGCGGTGGACATGCAACAGTTCAATAGGTGTTAGATGGACTGAAGCATACTGTTGTACTCCTCCACTGCAGTAGTACTCCATCATTGTTCGACTTCCCGAAGAGGCGAAGAGCCAAGCGCAGCCCAGACACTCGTGTGGCATTTTCATGTGTAGAGTAGTCTAGGATAGCGTGTACCGTGCCTGTAAGCTTAAAATCGTTGGGGTCGGCTCCATGCTTTTTTTATTAAAATAATCTTCTGACCCTACCTGTCATCCTGGTGATTGTAGTTTGCACGTTCATCTGGTCAAGACAGGAATATATATTTTAATTTGTGGTGGGGTAAATGTTAGAGGTTGCAGGAAATATAGAGTATACAACAAGCTATCCCTCCCGCACGCGATGGATGGACATGAAACAGTGGATTCGATACTGTAGAAGTAGTAGTAACATCATTGTTCGTCTTCTCGAACACGCGAAGAGCCAAGCGCAACCCGAACGTGGCAGTTGCGAACGGTCGCCATAGTGTGTTTGGTTGCATTCTCATCTCAGCATAGTTATTCCCTCTTCGTGCATGCTCATCCCAACACCCCTCTTCATGCATGCTCCTAGTGTATTTGTGTTAAGCTAGTGTGGACTCATACACCCGACTAAACATCAAAGCATATCACAGAGCATCCGGGCCCGCGTGCCATCCACCAAATCACAGTGAGGTGCTATAGTCGAGACTCACCGGTCACCCCAGTGTGGCCGTCATGACCCATCATATCACAAAACCCACACCATTACCAGCAGTGGTAAAGTGGCCTCTAAGTGGCCTCAAAGTTGGACTGGACGAAGCAACCGTCATTTCACTAGAACACTCATTGAAGCCCTTTCTCCCCTTTCTTGAAGAAAACCGCACTCCAGGCTACTCACTTCTGCCATTTTTCTTCTGTACCAACGAAGGAAAGGTGGGCGAATCAGTGATGATTCCGATCTCGCGGCCCGTCCTGTGGACAACGCCCCAGAGATCGTTTTCGATGTCGCGGTCCGTCCTGTTAACAACGCCCCAGAGATCGATTCCAATGCCGCCGTCCATCCTGTGGACATTGCCCCAGAGATCAATTACGATGTCATGGTGGACATCGCCCCAGAGATCGATTCCAATGTCGTTGTCCGTGCTGTGCTCATTGCCCGAGAGATCGATGACAGGAAATAGTTGGTCGCACTAATCCTTCAGGGTAGTTTGCATTGTGTTTAATTACCAGAACGATGCGTGTTATCAAACCATCTTAGGGCTAGTGCACTATCTTGTGTGGGCGGTACTTGCTAATTTTGTTTGATAGTGAATCTGCGAACCCTCTCCGAGTTGCGGAAACAGATGTATCCTCACTAGCTTTTGATGTAATATATGGCATGCTTAGATGTAAGTTTGAACTGTTTATCATATCAGCAGGGCTTGTTTGATGATTCTTGGTGTCAGTAGGCTAGCTACTATGCGAGCTATAGTACTTGCAAAACACTCACCGAAGAGAAACGTTGGGGCTGATGAGCTCGTGATACGCTTATACTGATCCGTCGTCGATCGGCCAATAGCCCAAGCTCCTAAAATTGTAGGCTTAGCGATCGATCAGAAAATAGTCGACACGGATACATTCAGGCCTCATTTGGTTCATAGGGTAGGGAAATTGTAGCAAAAGTACAGAGACGTACAACACAAAAGGATAGCAGTACAAACACGTACTCCCTCCGTTCCAAAATAGATGACTCAACTTTGTACTACTAACTTTGAAACGGAGGGAGTACAAATCCTAGGCGGGGTAGTTTGGCCTAGTGGGTTTCAGTGATATGACGTGGTACAGTGTCGTCCAGTCTTGAAGAAGCGGAATTCAACGAAGACATGATGGTTCCTTCGTCCGACCAACTTAGGGCATGGTTAATAAGAAAGCCTGCTACTGGCTATATACCACTGCCATGTCACTTGAAGCCTTCATAATAGCCAACTAGTAGGCTGGTCGTAATGGAAGTATCATAAGCGGTATCATGCATGCCAACTAGACTTTTTGGATGATGTGGCACACAATTAAATGAGGAAAAAGAGGGTGTGGTATCATATCATGATACCATATCATATTAAATGTTGTACTACTTTGTGTCATGCGTGGCAATTAATAAGGCCACCTATGATATTATGCATTATGGAGGTAGTATCATATACTAGTATCATATGCATGATACTAGTATATGATACTCCCCATTACAACCAGCCATATAATAGATGGGTTGTAAACTAACTACTGGTATTTAATGTTTGCATGTGAAAGAAGGAAACAAGACATGGGCTCATTGGTGGAAAGGAGAGGAGCGCAGGCTCACACCGCTGCATGCATGCTTGATTTCTTGTTTCCTGCGCTCGATCATAGAAATCTAGAACAAAATGACAAGGGTGGTGCTTTCCCGCGGGTTAGGCGGGCTAGTTTGAGTGATATGACGTGTTACAGTGCCGTCCACTTGCTCCATTTTTATGTAAGCAAGAGTCTACACTCTTACGTGGGAGGAGTGCGAAACATGGAGGATCTAATTTTGATCGAGGGATAATTGTTCCCTGCGAAATAATGGAGCACTGTTAGCGATTATAGCATGATAGTTAGGGCATCTCCAGCGTTGGCCCTCAAATTTACACCGGCATATGTCCGAGGACACTGATGGATACCATCCAATGCTGCCCGCATACCTTTCGACAATTATATGAACTAACCGAACGAAATGCATGCAAACAAAGCAAATTTCAAATTAACCGGATGAAATTCATTACATTTCGAAAAAAATTCCTATAAACTGGACGAAATTCATTAGATATTTCGCACAAACCATACTAAAACCTATTGTAAACCTAATCTAAACGATCGCCGGCGCCCGACCACCATGTCCGGCCATGAACCTGAGATAGCCGGCCATTGCCTTTGTCTCCTCCTCATCCACCTCGATAACCTCCTCCTCCGGAGCACGAGGTTCTGAAGATTTCCGCCTCCACGTCACCGTCAAGCGGCTAATCGGCCGTCGATTTTTATCCCACCAAGCTTGGCGTCGACTGAGTGGAGGAGCGGTGTCCTTCCTGGGACCAGAGCGGCGGTGACCTACCGTGTTCTACTCTTCCTCGCTGCCGGCTGCGCCCGCGCACGCGTACCGGCTTCGTGGTCGTGGCGGCGGAGGGCGGCCGGGGGGGGAACCGGCGATCTCCTTCGTCTGCTCCTGCGACAGTACGTCCAAGAGAGCTTTGGAGCGCGCCCGGAGCAGAGCCCCCGATGTCCTTCGTCTGCTCCTGCGACAGTACGTCCAAGAGAGCTTTGGAGCGCCAGGAGGCCATGGTTGGATTGGTGCCGACAGAAGGAAGGGACCGGAGGAGAATGAGTGTGGGTCTTTGGCTATGGCTGGGAGCTGGGGCTCAAGTTAATATAGCAGGCGAATGGCAATGAGCCACGGTAGACGGATGGACGGCTGTCGCCGGAGTAGGTTCGTCGGCAGCCGCGTGTCATTAATGTGGGCGGCGGACAGAAGGATAGTTGTGGTATCCTTAACGCGGAACAGTCGCTTGCACCGGGATGCCGCGCGGGTGGTGCTCTCTCGACCGTCACGCTGCTGCAATGCCGGCGCCAGTGAGACGTCGTGTCGGGCGTGAATGCGGACGCTGCTTCAGTGACTTAACCACAGGTGTGTTGGATTACTAACATGTGGGCCCAACGGGCATCTGGCCTGCATGTCAGTGATACACCAACTGCACCTGCAGTTAAGTCCGGTGAATGCGGCATTGACGTTCTGGAGAGACGATGACCGTTTCAGGCGGGAAGCACGCGCTAGCGATGGAAGGGGTTTCGGTAGGCCAGGGCGGTCAGATGTTGGCATGGTGGTAAAATGTGAACTCATGGATGACGAGCCTTTGAAGCGTATGCGGCACGTATTGACAACCAGGCGTCCATGCAACCGCTCTTGTTGCCAGCTAGCCTTTGACGACCATCATTAGACACCACACAACCATGCATAACTTACGAATAATGGACGAATCGATCAGACACACACTCATATGCAGTGGCACTATGATCGGTTGCTCACGATGGTACATACTCCGTACCATAGTACCCTCTCTAGCTAGGCTGTTTTATAGATTGTCGTTGTGATGGACGATATACATGAGCAAGGCGCCGAGTCACGAGTATGACTGTTGGTGTTGAGGCAGGTGAATACATGCTCGGTGTTCGCGGAGGCCTCCAGCAAACATCTAAAGAGTAATGTCACGCACCGCCGGGGCGCGCAGGTGACGGGCTCACCATTTGAATTGCGCCATGAGCAGGACTTTGATTGAGAGGGCGACATGCATGCATTAACATGGTTTGACAGTGTGAGCATGAGTGTTTGGTTGTCTGCACACGTACATGCTACTTGCCTCTATGGACGGTGTGCGCTAATGTGTGCATCACGTATAACATAAAAATCCGTTTGTGCATTTAACGCAAAGTATTTCATTTTCATTTGGCTGACGGGTGTGTGTTGGAGCGATGAGTCCGTGGTTTGATTCCTCACATACGCATAATTTTGGTTTTTATTTCTTTCTCCACTGACAGGTAGGCCCGAATAGATAGATAGATAGATAGATAGATAGATAAAGAACATGAGCTAATGAGGCGCATGCGGACTGTTTGACTGGTCAGCCAAACAAATACGGAGCTATACGCTGAGCCAGTAATCACCATATCTCATATACAATGATGAAAGTGACCTATCAAGACAAGTTCGATGACCGCCAATGCATTTTACTCGGTAATAAATGACCAGGATTGAAGGGGAATCCAAATTTCCTTCGTCTTCTGTCCTTGAGCTCTTGACAAACCAATGCACTTTACGGTTGTCCGGCCACTCCACCCTAGAGCTGTCACCAAGCGTCGTTCATGCCACTGCGCCACACACTAACTAGTAAGGAAGCGATGGCATCGCGCCACGCCGACTTCCTTGGCGCCCATGACCGCGCACAGAATGGTAGGGAAGCGATGGCATCATATCTTGCCGAGTTCATCGCCGCTCGCGACCTCACACATATGTGCGTGGAATTTGAAGCAGCCAAGGCCGAATGGGTGGTAGAGCAAGAGGCAGCCAAAGCCGCATAGAGGGAGCTGAAAAGTCAGAAAGCACTCAAGAAAAGAGAGGCCCGCCACCGCAAGAAAGAAGAGGACGCACGCGCTGCTGCGGAGAGGTCGGCGGAGATCGAAGCATGGTGGGGTGTCGCCAACAAAGCTAGGAAGGAGAACAACGGTGGCTGGCCAGCATCTAAGTAGTAGTACTAGTAGTTAGTGTGTGTCTTTGTCGCTCGTATGTTTGTTTAATTAATTACGAGCATGTATCAGTACTACTAGTTGCTACTGTAGTTTTTAGAGCAAATTACCAGTACATTAGCCTAGACTCAATGGAAAAATTCCTATCCTATGCATCAAATGGCATCTCTTTCTCTATAGGAATTGAGATGAATGTCATCTCACTTCCTATGATTTTCATGTTCCTATAAAATTCCTATCCTATGAACCAAAGGAGGCCTCTGCTGGAGTAACTACTGTAGCTAGTAGTACTGCTGGTACAGTGGTTTTCTTCAAGAAGTGGAATTCAACGAAGTCATGATGGTTCCTTCGTCCGAGCAACTTCACAATGGGAAAGGTTGGGCATGTGATTTGACGGCTCATTAGTAATTACTGTGGCACAACGACCGGGGTTACTCTCCCTTGGAGTTCTGCGGGTATGGCAAGTGGACCAGGATAGTCGACGTCCCACATGTCGGGGAATGGAAGTATTCTTTCCGATATCGAGGAGCAAGGAAACCGCGTGGTATAGTATCACTGTTGATTTATATTTATTTTTTATTTCTGATGAATGCTAGCGTTTCAACTCTTATGACGAAGGAGTGCCAAACACAGCACGTGCTGGATGTCCCACACATCAGCGAAAGGAGTGGGACATGAACAGCATGGTAGAGCGTCTCCACTTCTGGGTCGGAGACCACACGTAGTAGTACTAGTGGTATGAACGATACAAAGTGCGACCCGGAGAGAAAGACACGTATAGTTGGAAGGTCTCGGGGCATACACGTAAACAAATATAAAACCTAATATGTGCCTCCAATTAATATAGTAGTAGTAGAGGACTTAGGCACGTACTCCATAACATCACCGGGCATTGCACGTACAAAATTTAGTGGTAGTAAGAGACAAATGCCTATATGCCACGCATGTTCATACTATTTGTGCCTTTCTACTTCACTTACCACGCTACATTACTCAGGTCCGTACATCCACTCCTGGGTACATGTCCATCTCGTAGTTCCAGTCCCACGTGTTCTTCATAGATGGAACGATCCATAACAGTGGGCAACGGGAGTCCATATGATTGCAGTTAGTGTGGCTCCCCACGATGAAGACTCATCCAAACTATGTCCAGCCTCGACGCGGAGCAGTCGCGTGCACCGGGAAGCGGCGCTCTCTCGGTAGTCTCGCTGCTTCAAAACGGTGCCGGTGAGAGGTCGCCTCTGCTCTGGCCAGGCACTAATGCGGCACTGATGTTCCGGGGCGACGCTGACCGTTGCACGCGGGAAGCGCGCGTCGGCAAGGGAGGGGGTTGGGTCAGCCAGGGCGGTCAGACGCGGGCGTGGTGGTGGTATTGGTTTTGAACCGTTTCAGGTGTAGTACTGGTAGTTTGCAAAACTACTCAATTATTGCACTCAGTTTCCTAAGAAAATGTGGTAAAAAAACGTTACTCCACAACCCGCTTCCCTTCTCCTTCCTATTCCACCGCCCGCGCATGTCCGCGGGAAGCGACCGATCAACCCTTATATAGGAGTGCTAGCACAAAAAGATGCATGCATGACCACTAAAATTTCCAGATTAAAGTGCCACTCCTGCGGGAGTATGGCGTATGTCGTTACCTTCGGCCGGGCCATGGCTACCGGGCTACGGTGACCAGAGAAGAGGTGGCGGGAGGGTAATGAATGCAGCTACTGTTTTTGTTCGCTGTCCGGCTTAAATAAATGCGCACTATCACGTGTACCACCGGGTGCACAAATTGTAACATACGTGTCTGCTTAAGTGGGCGTCACGTAACTGGTGTGTGTGAGCGATTCTGAGAGACAGAGTGCGTGTGTGCGACTCTACTCTTCGGACATGTACTCAACCTTTTGCATCGGGATATAAGTATAATGGTATTACACTTTAGCTAGTAATTTATGTGGCCATGTTAACATGGTTGTGTAAAAAATGTCACTTCCTGCTCGTTATTTGCGTTATATAATTACTAGTAAGATGCTCGTGCATTGCATGGAACATCAATATGCATTTTTTTACAAAACACCTGTTGTGAGTGACCCATGCAGGAGTAATCCCATGTGTAAAAACTAATGATATCTCAAGAATTTTATCGGAAAAGTGGTATCTCGATAATTCCATCGAAAAAATGAAAGATGAGAGATAAGGTGAGGAGGAGCGGAGCGTGGTGGTGACTGGTGGTCAGACTGGGCAGAGGCATGGGGATGGACGGCACCGGCAGGCGGCAGCGGCCACCATGCTAGCTAGATTGTTCCAGAGACTTCCTTTTTTAATTGCTCAGCAATGAGGTTGTGGGAGATAAGGACGATGAACGAGGCAAGGCCTTGTCTGTAAATGTGGAGAGAGGTGTGGGTATCTTTTGTAAAATTGTCATAGTTTGCTTTCTATCCATCAGATATAGATCGGACGGTCTATATTACAAGATGGCAGGCACACCATCATCACCAAATCATTTTTTTATAAGAGTATAGATGATAAGTTTGCTAACTACTAAAATAAAGTGGATTTTGTCCATGTTATACAAGTAAATTAAGGTGATTGCTTATCATACGGGTAAGGTTGGACGAAGGGTGGTAGGAACAAATGCTCCGCCTAGAGCATGTGTGTGTGAGATGGAGTCTTAGTGTGTGTGGGGGGGGTTGGGGGTGCGTGTGTGTGACACGGGGTCCTCGGTGGCGGATGTAATTTAAGTGTGTGCGGCTTCATCATAGTTAATGACAGGGGCCACCAACGAGGGGGTGCGAGAGAGAAAAGGCTCGTAGAGAGGGAAGAGAAGGCGTGTGTGCGTGAGAGGAATCGAGATCGAGAGAACGTGTTTGCTCGAGAGACACCGAGGAAGACTACTATATATCGATGGTGCATGTAGGTGGGAATTAAACGAAGGGATGGTCTTATTGGTTTTGGGGATATAGGGGAAGAGAAAGAGAGAGGGGGTAGCTAGAAGGAGATTGTCAAGTGTGGGTGTGTGTTTTACCCATCCAGGCGGAAGTTATGTGCACACAAGAAGAGAACGATTCGATGTTGCCTTAGGGTTGAGGGTAATTAACTATGTATGGAGACATAGGAGACCTTGAACGTGCATGTGTGAGAGGTATATACATTTATACGTGGGATGTGTGTGTGCGCGCGAGCATGATCGAGATAAAAGAAAGAAGACATAAGTCATAAGATCAATGATATGGGAGAGATCGGTATGACAATGTGCATGCATGTGAGAGTGCAGGGAAGAAGGCTCAATAATTGAGCATGTGTTTTTGTCTTTAAGAGATAGTGGCGTGGGCTGGAGTATGCATCTATGGAGACACAACGATTGTGCAAAAGAGATCAACCTATAAATGCATGTATGGAGAGACATATATAGTGTGGGTGATAGGAAGCAAGAGTGCGTGCAAGAAAGAAATGTTGACAGAGAAACTACAGATAGATACAGAGACAGAGATGCTAGATAGAGGGACATCGGCTAGTTTGAGTGTTGGAGATGACCGCCGGGTGGTTCACAGGGTGAAGTTATGTGTGTGTGAGAGAAAGATAAAAAGAGGGCACTTGACTGCATGTAGAGAGAAACATATATAGTGTGCGTGATAGGAAGCAAGAGTGAGGGTGAGAAAGAAGGTTGATGGAGAAACAGAAAAATAGAAAGATAAAGATGCTAGCTAGCTAGTGTGTGTTAGAGATAGGAGTCGAGTGGATTTGAAGGCTGAGTTATGTGTGTGGGTGTGAGAGAGATAGAGAGAGTGTGCATGTGAGTCACATACAAACAAATATCAGAGAGAAATGAGTTCCTGAGAGACGGAGTTTTGTGTCTGCGAGAGAGAAAGATATTTCACAACGAGAGTGATAGCTAGAGAAACATATGAGGGAACGCAAGATATTTCTAGGGGAGAGAGTGTGTGAGAGAGACATACAAGAGAATGGTGGAGAGATATGAGACCCTGGGAGACAGAGTTTGTGTTTGTGTGTGAGAAAGAGATATTTAAGAGGAAGAGTCATAGCTTCTCATATCTAAGGAGAAAAAGAGATCTCTATGTGAGAGGGGGTGTGCGAGTGGCACATAGGGGAATAGTAGAGAGAAATGAGACCCCGGGAGACGAAGTTTGTGTTTGTGTGAGAGAAAGAGATTTCACATGGAGAATCATAGTTAGAGACACATAGCAGGGAGCAAGATATACTTAGAGAGAGATATAGTGATGAAGGTCGAGGAAGAGAGTACCGTCAGTGTGTTGCGAAGATAAAAGATCATTGTCGACATACTGGTAGCACGAGAGATACCCGAGAGACGATGAACACGTATAGGTCTAGAGAGATACTCCTATATAAGCATGTGTGATAGCTATATGAGACGACTATCTAGATTAAAGGGGATTCAAATATTTAAACTGGAGATCACGACATCGATAATATCATAACGCAAATTGGTGTATGAAACATGCATATTCATTTGAATTTGGGGACACGTGTAATGTTATATAGTTTATCAATATTGGTGATCCATAGATTCTTTAATTAGAGACAATGCATCATTTATATGCAATTAATGTCTAAACAGGATTACACTGTATGTTGCGTGTATGAAACACATTATAAATGTTTGAGAAGTAATAAAACCACATGAAACACACATTAATTGGAGACAGTTAGCGAGGAATGCATACATTGGATTTCAACATAAAGTGGTTTCAAATATTTAGAAATTCAAATTAAGATGGATACAGCCTTATGAATCTGAGATCATGCCATTTGTAAACCATATTTATGTATAAAGGGTGTTGTGCTCTTGAAAGTATATATAAAAAATGATGTATGTAGAATTTTATTCCAATCGCAAATGGATCCCGCCCAAACAAAAATAGAATACAAACTGGATTCGAATTGAGTTGGCATGGTAAACATGCACTCTTGCTCTGCAAATATTTGAACGAAGCGGGGAAAGTCGCAGTAACCACCCGAAACCAAAATCTGCGAGATGGAAATTACTGCCTATCCCTGACACGCAAAGCCTATCGGCTTGATTTCTATAGGTTTCGATAGGGGTAGGTTTGTAATTTCACTCAAACATGACATAACCGCCTCTCACCCGGATTCATACACGGTGGGTGCTAAAACACAGTGTCTCCTCAGCCGAAATCGACTCCCTCCCTGATTCATACACGGTGGGCGCCAAAAACAAACTCTCGTTGGCAAATATTTGGTGTATGCGAGATTACCGTCCTATCCCCAACCGACTAATATTGATGTGATGTAGGAAATTTTGAACGGGGGCTAAGTTTGTAAATTTCCTGACATTTGAGACAAGTGCGCCCTGAAGACATGGTTCCCCTTCCTCTCTCCCTCCATTTCCCCATTCGTACTCCGTGGGCGCCAAAACACCCTCTCCACCCTAGCCTTCTCCGTCTTCCACCCCATCCACCGCCGTCGTCCTCCACCATGCCGGAGCTGATACCCCGACGACGTCGTCCATTACAAGAGATCGACCTCTCTCATCCACGGCTTCGGACCGGGATCCTTGCATCCCTTCCTCTCGCTTCATCCCCGCCATCGTCCACCTTGCCGGTGCCGCTCCTACGAACGTCTTGTCCATCGCGCCTCGCCGCCACCGTCTACCCTCCTAGATCTGCTTCCACGCTGCCGACTGCCATTGCTACTGCAACACCGTCAAATTCTTAGCAGATGCATACATAGCACCGCACGAGAGGCGGTACTCTTTTGTATCTGCTCAACTTATTTATCGCAACAAGATAATAGATCGCCACTGCTTTACTCTGATTTCTTGTCCATCACTTACTTGCTAGTTGAAAGCAAACATTGGTTGCGAAGTTGCCTTTGTCCGGTTTGCACCTTCAGATCCACCATGGCACGCTCAACACTATACTTGCAATGCTTATGGTTTTCCCCTTTTATATTCCACACTAGTTAAATGACAGTACACTACATTTCGAAATTGGGTCAGTCGATTTTTCAAAGCTCGCTGGAGTTCGCTGGTGCGAAGGAAGGGGCTCAGGTGGGGACGGTGGTTGTGGGGGGTGGTGAGACCTCGCCGAACGAAGAAAACTCGACGTGGGTGGGGGCAGGGGTGGGGGTGTGGTGGGGTGGGGGAGGAACACAGGCGATGGGGGCCGGTGGTTCGGCCGGCGGCCCGTGCGGTGTTCTATATGGGAAGAATCACAGACGAGGAAGAAGAAGGGTTAGGAGACGTAGGATCTTCATCCAACAACCTGAAATGGTCGACTGACCCAAATGAAAAAAGTCACGCGACTTGCATGCAAACATGCAGAATATGCTTCCTCTTCTATTCTTAAACATGTTCCTCTTCTGTTCTTCTTTAGTAAGCACAGTATGTTCCTTGTCAGGAAGGGGAGTAGGGACATCTGCAGTCGACACCTCTATTGGGCTGGTTTTGCTAAATGGTTCCACACTTCGAATTGGTCAGCCATAATACCCCGGAAATGGTGGGAGCTGCGCGGTCTTTGATAGACTAAACTGATAGTAACAGTTGTGCACCTTCAGATGAATAGATTTGGCCTATAGGTGATCGATAGGCTGCATATTAGTAGCGGCAAAACCCTATGTTTTCCAGCCAGTTCCGCTTCCCCAATTTATTTATGGTGGTTATGTTGTACCCCTATTATCTACACTACAATCTGCCTACTGGCTATGCGCTCTCATTATCATGGTTTGGCAATAAACTTTCTATACGGTATATTATGAACCTATCGTCTGCCAACTATCCTTACATCTAGGGCCCCCAATAGGGAGCTTATTTTTTTGTGTAGTTGTGCCAGATTATATTAATCTACTCACCATATTACAACACACATGGGCTCTCTCATCAGAATCCAGTGATAGCACACAAGGGTTTACAGGGAGCCTCTATTATATTACAATATCCTCTGCATTACAAAGATAATCTCACTACTATTTGTGTTTTCATGCTTTATAGATATTGTACGTAATCACAATGAATATAAGAATGCGCACATCAGAAGAATATTGCGGAACAGTTCAATGGGTAACAAACTTGGCATCAAGGGATTGAGGTCCATTGTGGATGCAATGAAACCCACATTCTCCCGACCTATAGATTCGTATTCAGAATATGATCCTAATGACTCTTCTGAGCTCAAGGAGTCAAAGGTAGATGGCCTATCCTGTTCACCCAATAAGGTGCATGTTCTAATTTGGCAAGGTTTTATTGGTTGCCCATATCTTGCATAAGGTGTCTTGCATTTCTTTTGCTTCGTTGCACCGCCATCTGCTTAGTTTACTCATGATATATGTGAAGATGACATGCCCATCCATTATCAACACCTATTCCATTTGTCGTCATACCAAGTTTTTCCATTCAAATGTTGTTGTTGTGTTTCAGACATCCAAAAGGAAGAGGGTGATTGCAGAACCTGAAGGAGTACAAGCAAAGTCCTTGAAAAAGGTGGTGCTACCGGAGAAATCACATAGCACCCAATGTATATTGGCGATCGAACCAGCGCCGTAAAACCTAGGATATCGCAACTATGCTGGTCGCTGCTTTGCTCTTGTGAGTACCTATTGTCCTATCGTTGTCCTTACATTCATACCTAGTGGATTATGTGACATCATTGTGCATTATAGCTTGCTTGTCCACTGTTCACTCCAAATTATCATATCTATATTAATGCTTAAATTAATTTAGAATAAACCCAATGCCTATGAAGAACTTTAGTTCTACGTTGTTCTTGTAAGTATCTGTTGTCCTTCATCACTGTACTTATATTTGGCAGCGAGTTCTTCATATACACTTTGCAGCTTATTTTCCCTTGTCCTCCATTTTTCTACACATCAGATCTAAATTTACTCTTGCCAAAATATTGAATAAAACAAATGTTATTGAAGAAGTTTAGCTCCGCATTACTCTTGTCAGTGCCTTTTTTCTGTATGATGTATTTAAATTTGTACTCTGCATCTTAAGTTAAATAATCGCCATTTGTTCCTATATTTTCACATCTACATTTACTCTTAACAAAATGTAGAATAAAGGCAATACTCTTTAAGAAGACTGTGCGGTAAACTTCTTGAATTTCCCCCCCCCCCCCCCATCAATATGGACAAGGCCTTTATAGAGCCTGTCTTCACTACTAATGTAAGTTTGTCCTCCTCGAGCCTTCAAACTTTGTTGTTTATATTTGGATAGCTATGAGTGCAAATGTTGTTTATTTTTGTCGTCTGCATCAAATTGCTTGTTCAAAGTTTATAAAGTAGAAGTACATAAACATAAGTTTGTCCTTCTCAATTTCAGTCTTTAGTTATACAATCTAGTTCCTTATTCGTACCATGTAAATTAAACTAAACATATCAAGTTATCTTCTTTAGCAGTATGTGTATGCTTGTGTTATTGATCTGTAATCCAGTGGTGTGGTGAGACTACCAACAACAGCACAATGTCATATCCTGCTATGTCTCAACTATGAACGATGCCATATTATATTAATGCTATTTAGATTGTGTCTCTTTATTTACCAATCTGAAATGGTATAAATTGACAGTGCACTCACCATTCATGCGTATACGTTGTTTAGAACTACATCTATGCTTGTGTTCTTGATCTGTAATCCAATGGTTTGGTGAAGCTGGCCGCTCCTACACAATGCTATTTCCTGTTGTCTTAACTATGAACAATGCCTATTATGTTAATGCTATTTTAAACCATGTCTCTTTATTTGTGACAAATAAATGAGATGAATTGACAGCGCTGATGCTTATACATGCAAAACCTGTTATCCACCTACTTGTTTCTCTTTCAGGGTGACAACACTGCTGCTAGGAAGAACTGTCACAATGATAGTGAGACGAACCCATTGTTTGTCCCTCTAACACATATTCCAGAGGAGAAGGCGACACATATTGAGGGTAGGGATACAACCATGAAGTCACATCTTGATGTAGTGTCAAACTTACTCAGTGACACAAGCTCGATGAAGTCGCCGCCTGAATCTGTTCGACTTCTTCAGTCTGAAATTCAAGCAGAAATACATGCTTCCGCTCAAATACGACTGGAACTCTAATCTCAAGATTAACCATAAGTACATGACGTTTATTGATGCTATGCAGCTTAAGTTGGTGGATATGTGCGCCAAAGAAGCGCAGTCTCATCAGGTTGTTAAGCTGCTTGCGCTGCAGCTCCTGGGCCGGGCTAACCTTTCTTGAACTGTGTTGAAGTAATGTCGGTTCTGTCTATTATTTTGTCCGCCTATTAACTTTCACTGGTGACGACCTACCCAGTTTATGTAATCTGTTGTCTGGTTGCCCTTTATTATCACTGACGCCGAACTTTGATGCCGAGGGGATGTAATATGATGTAATTTCTTTGTTGTATAGTCTAGGTTTATTCTTGGTCGGTATACTGTAATTTAGGCCAGAAGGTTCAGTGGATCTCAGTGTTGTCGGTCTTCAGGCCGGCCCGTTACTAATATGGGCCAAAACCTGGGCCTATAATCATCTTGGGCCATTAGCAGGTCTAAACCTATAGTTGTTTCCCACCTTTAACAGGCCGAGTGAAGTTCTGTCCAGCTGGGCTGGAGAATACCATGGGCTTTTAACAGGCTAAAACCTAGATTGGGCTAGCATTGAGCCGAAAAATCACGGGCCAATACAGGCCGAAATTGCCTAAGGCCCATGTTTGGCCCAAATAGGACGAGCAGTTAACAGGCTAAAATATATCTCGGGCCTACTTGGCCCAATAAAATTGTGGGCTTTAAGCAGGCCGGTATCTACGCGGGCCATAGGCCTAAAAGTGTCACGGGCCATTATCAGATGGGTTGTAAGCAGGCCGGATTCAACGCGGGCTATAATTAGGCCCAACTATTACATGGGCCATTAACAGACTGATAGGCTAGTTGGGCTGAAATTTATCCACGAAGACTACGGGCCGTTAAGAGGCCTAAAGTTACTTCGGACAAGAAATAGCCCAGTTTCTGCATGGGCCGTTAAATGGCCTAAAGTTAAACCGGACTGACAACGTCCCAGATGCACCATGGTCCGCTAACAGGCCAAAACTATTATCGGGCTGAACTGGTAAACGGGCATTTAACAGGCTAAAATACAAACCTGTCTTAGTATGGGCCCAAAAGAACAGTGGCCTGTTAGCGGGCCTGATCCGATATGGGCTGTAATTTGGCCCAAAACATGGCAGGCTATGAACAAGCCTGATCTGGTATGGGCCTCAATTTGACCCAAAACATGGCAGACTGTTAACGGGCCAGCCCACTAGTGTCTGGAAAAACATGGTGGGCCTTAAGCTGGGCCGGCCCTTTCACCGAAATGGGCCTCTGTTGGGCCGTGCCACGTGTCGTTGTATCATAGGCGCCTCCTGTCCAATCAGTGGATGAAATCTGTCTGAACGTTGAGCCAACACGTGTTTCCTCCGGCCAATGAGAATTTTACACGTGGAAAATCCCCATTGGTCTGGGTTGTTAACGGGTTATTGGATCCACAACCGGACCCGATAGCTTAATGGCGACCCATTACAGACGATGCCACGTGTCGGTCACCCTTGACGAAAGCACTTCTATGATGCGCGATTTATCATCATGGAAGTGGACACTTCCGTGATGATAACTTTGGTAATGTCATGGAACACTTCTACGACAGCACAGGTATGACTATCTTGATTCTGTCATAAAATTGTCATGGATGTACATGCATGACAGAAAACGTGACCTACTGTGACAAACACGTATCATCACGAAAGTGCCTTTTTTGTAGTGTTTACAATCATTTTATAGAAACTTTATATCATTTTTTGGGAATAACCTATTGACCTAGTGCCCAGTGCCAGTTGCCTTGTTTTTTACATCGCAGGAAATTAATATCAAACGGAGTCCAAACACCGCGAAACTTTTTGTGGATTTTTTATGGAACAGAAGACATCCAGTGGGCCAAGAAGCACCTTGAGGGTGCCCCGAGGGGGGCACAACCCACCAGGGCTCGCCTGGGGGACCATGCGCACCTAGGTGGGTTGTGCCCACCTCGGTGGCCTCCCACACCCCCTCTTTGCCCTATAAATCACCAAATATTCCAAAAAACCTCGGGGTTAACCTAGATTAGAAGTTCTACCACCGCAAAGCTCTATAGCCACCGAAAACAAATCTAGACCCTGTTTCAGCACTCCGCCGGAGGGGAAATCATCACCGGTGGCCATCTTCATCATCCTGGCGGCCACCACGATGAGGAGGGAGTAGTCCACCCTCGGGGCTGAGGGTTTGTACCAGTAGCTATGTGTTTGATCTCTCTCTCTCATATTCTTGAGATGTCACGATCTTGATGTATTGCGGGCTTTGTTAATATAGTCGGACCATATGGTGTTTTCCCCTCTCTATCTTGTTGTGATGAATTGAGTTTTTCCCTTTGAGATTTCGTTGTTATCAGATTGAATACTTTTATGGATTTGAGAGCACTTGATATATGTCTTGCATATGAATACTCATGGTGACAATGGAGTATCATATTGATTCACTTGATGTATGTTTTGCCACTCAACTCACGGATTCCCATGGTGACGTTGGGGTAATCTAAGCATAGGGGTTGATGCACATTCTCATCTTTTGTTTCTCCGGTAGAAATCTTGGGGCACTCTTTTAGGTTCTTTGTGTTGGATTGAGTATTATGAATCTGAATTTGCTTTGGTGTTATTCTAGTACGAACTCTTGATAGATTGATTGGAAAGAATAACTTAGTGTTATTTTAGTACGAACTCTTGATAGATCGATCAGAAAGAATAAATTGGTGTTATTTTAGTACGAACTCTTGGATAGATCGTTCGGAAAGAATAGCTACAAACAATTTCTTCGTATGTTCTCCGCTAAATAGGAACTTTGGAGTGATTCTTCGTTGCACGTTGAGGGATGATTATATGATCCAATTATATTAGCATTGTTGAGAGATTGCACTAGCGAAAGTACGGATCATAGGCCTCATTTTCAAGCATTGCAATACCGTTTTTGTGCCCATTTACTATTTGCTACCTTGCTGTTTTTATTTATTCAGATTATAAAAATATATTTATGCCATCTGTATTACACATTTATCACCATCTCTTCACCGAACTAGTGCACCTATACAATTTGCCATTGTATTAGGTGTGTTGTGGACACAAGAGATTTCTTGTATTTGGTTGTAGGGTTGTTTGAGAGAGACCATCTTCATCCTACGCCTCCCACAGATTGATAAACCTTAGGTCATCCACTTGAGGGAAAATTGCTACTGTCCTACAAAACTCTGCACTTGGAGGCCCAACACGAGTCTACAAGAATAAAGTTGTGTAGTAGACATCAGTGCGATCTATGATGTCTCTTACCGATTTACCGCTATTGTTTCGGGGTTATGCATTAGAGACAGCTGCATTCACGTTAAATAGGGCACCGTCTAAATCCATTGAGACGACACCGTGTGAACTATGGTTTGGCAAGAAACCTAAGCTATCGTTTCTTAAAGTTTGGGGTTGCGACACTTATGTCAAAAGGCTTCAGCCTGATAAGCTCAAACCCAAATCGAAGAAGTGCGTCTTCATAGGATACCCTAAGGAAACAATTGGGTACACCTTCTACCACAGATCCGCAAGGCAAGATCTTTGTTGCCAAGAATGGAACATTTCTAGAGAAGGAGTTTCTCTCAAAAGAAGTGAGTGGGAGGAAAGTAGAACTTGATGTGGTAATTGTACCTTCTCTCAATTTGGAAAGTAGCACATCAGAGAAATCCGTTCCCGTGATGCCTACACCAACTAGAGAGGAAGCTAATGATGATGATCATGAAACTTCAGATCAAGTTACTACTAGACCTCGTAGGTCGAATAGAGCACATTCCGCACCAGAGTGGTACGGTAATCCTGTTCTGGAAGTCATGTTACTAGACCATGGCGAACCTACAAACTATGAAGAAGCTATGATGAGCCCAAATTTGGATAAATGGCTTGAGGCCATGAAATCTAAGATAGGGTCCATGTATGAGAACACAGTATGGACTTTGGACTTTGGTGGACTTCCCAATGATCGGCAAACCATTGAGAATAAATGGATCTTCAAGAAGAAGACTACCGCTGATGGTAATGTCACCGTCTACAAAGCTCGACTTGTCGCGAAAGGTTTTCGATAGGTTCAAGGGGTTGACTACAATGAGACCTTCTCACCCATAGCGATGCTTAAGTCAGTCCGAATCATGTTAGCAATTGTCGCATTTTATGATTATGAAATTTGGCAAATGGACATCAAAACTGCATTCCTTAATGGATTTCTTAAAGAATAGTTGTATATGATCCGACCAGAAGGTTTTTTCGATCCTAAAGGTGCTAACAAAGTATGCAAGCTCCAGCGATCCATCTATTGACTGGTGCAAGCATCTCGGAGTTGGAATATATGCTTTGATGAGGTGATCAAAGTATATGGTTTTATACAGACTTTCGGTGAAGCCTGTATTTACAAGAAAGTGAGTGGGCGCTCTATAGCATTTCTGATATTATAGGTAGATGACATTTTGTTGATTGGAAATGATATAGAATTTCTGGATAGCATAAAAGGATATTTGAATAGAAGTTTTTCAATGAAAGACCTCGGTGAAGCTGCTTATATATTGGGCATCAAGATCTATATAGATAGATCAAGACGCTTAATAGGACTTTCAAAAAGCACATACCTTGACAAAGTTTTGAAGAAGTTCAAAATGGATCAGTCAAAGAAAGGGTTCTTGCCTGTGTTACAAGGTACGAAGTTGAGTTAGACTCAAAGCCCGACCACGACAAAAGATAGAGAGAGAGAATGAAAGTCATTCCCTATGCCTCAGTCATAGGTTCTATAAAGTATGCCATGCTATGTACCAGACATGTTGTGTGCCTTGCCATGAGTTTGGCAAGGGGGTACAATAGTGATCCAGGAGTGGACCACTGGACAGCGGTCAAAATTATCCTTAGGTACCTGAATAGGACTAAGGAAATGTTTCTCGATTATGGAGGTGATAAAGAGTTCGTCGTAAAGGGTTACATCGATGCAAGCTTTAACACCCAACCAGATGACTCTGAGTCTCAATCTGCATATGTATTGAATATGGGAGCAATTAGCTAGACACTACTGCAGGATGCTGCTAACGCGACACTACGGTCAGAGACCCTTCGAGAAAGTATGTGCGATGCAATAATCTCAAACGGTGTTGTATGAAAACCGTCAGAAATGTATAAAACGTTTGCGATGATGGATGCATCAAACACGGTTCAGGTTTTATTTGCGTGTGCGATGAAGGGCATACGGTTCAGTTCAATGAACTGTTTGCGATGAGGAGGAACAAAAGAAACGGGCAGCCAGATGAAGGCGTGTGCGATACACAGCATATAGTTCACTCGCATGAACTGTTTGTGATTAGGCAACACAAAAGAAACGGTCAGCCAAATCAAAGGTGTGTGCGATATACGGCATGCGGTTCACTCGGATGAACTATTTGTGCTGAGACATGAGAATAGAAACGGTTCAAATGAACAAGATGTGTGTGATACGAGGCAAACATGTCTGTAATCGGAGACGGGTGCGAAGACCGATAACAACACAGACGATTGCTGCTAACAAGCCGTGTGTGTTGTGAGCAAACGATTGTCGGTATACAATTGTGAGTGATTGATGAAAACATCACGGACGGGTTCCATTGTTTAGTCCGTGTGCAATGTGATTTTCTTTGTACGCACAACATCTACGCTCTATCTACAGCGTCAACATATATACTTAAAAAGACAGCATTGCATAACCAAATTAAGCATACAATTACACAAGTGACTACACACATACATTTGCACACACCAAAGAAAGCAATTACATGCATACTAAAGTAGGAGAAACGAGGATCTAATCATCTATTTATTGTTGCGATGACGCTTGCCATTGCTCTTCTTCCAGCTGGATCCCTGGCCGTTTTGGGGAAGGAGGGACTTCCTCATGTCAACGATCCGCCTGTACATGCCGTAGCTCGTGTACGCCTCCTTGGCCGCGTACACGACGTGAGCTTTGTCAAGTTTCTCCATCCAGGCCGAGTGCCAGGCACGCTTGTCCTTGTCGCACAAATCCTTCATCTCTCTGTAGTAGGGGTCGATGATGGCCTCGGCGAGGTGAACCAGTGAGTCCTTCTCATGCTCCTTGCTGCCCCTGATCTTGTATTGGCCCTGGATGCCGACAAGATTCTTGCAGGCGATGGCCGAATTCTCCAGTGCCTTTACATCGTTGGTGATGTCCACCATAGCGAACATGTAGTGGGGGCTGTTGACAAACCTGGCAAAACACTCGCAAGGCCTTGTGGCCAGGCAGTAGTGGTAGACGAGGACGTGGTGGCGCACGCACATCTGGGCGGCGGCGACCTTGGGACGAGACCCAGCACGAGCACGGATGTACTCGCGGTCGAACCCGACCACCTTGTACTTCTCCTCGGCAAGCAACAGCTCCATGATGTGGATGGAGTGCTCCGCCTAGACCGGGTCGTTGGTGTACACCACCGAGAGGTCCATGAACCTTCTGTGGGAGTCCACCACGGCATGCATGGTGAACTGATGCTCGTCGTCGGTAGCCGCTTGGAGCGCCATTGGAGCCGCGCAGGATACCCTCTAAGAATTTCTCGTGTTGGGTGTGCTTCTTGCAATGGTGGGACACGATCGAAAGGTTGAAGAGACACAAGGGTAGGTTAAATGGCCGCTGTAATAAATGGGGGTCAGGAGGCCTATAATCGTCACGTCTTGTCACGGCATTCATAGCGGAGGATTCCAGAATCCAGTGCACGCTTGACGACACAGCACCCCAGGCGTGGGCTCAAAGAGCCTGTTCCCGCGCTGTTTACCGCGCAAGTTTAGTAAATCATGGGCGTTTATTGGCAAAAAGCTTTGTAAAAACGAAGTATGTGGAATGACTTCGGTCATAAGTTTACCCTTGGGTGATGAGGTCAAAGTTACACAGAAGGGTGATGATGGACACTTGAGTGCGATAATTAATTATGCGCTCTACAGTGCACACGGTGGAAGAAACCAACTGTGTGCAATATTGTCGAAGATCGCAGTCGAGTTAGCTATACAGATCGTGTGCTGTGAGATCGACAAGGTAAACTGATTCGAGAATGGTTAATAAAATATAAGACCATTGCATATTAACGTAAAAATAGTGCTAGCAATATATGAGTCTCATACGATGCCATTTCAACGATTGTACCACAAAAGCTCGAAATGTTAGAAGGTTTAAATTCTAGAGTTATATGGCTCAAATTTGAAGATTACAAGGTTCAAACTGATATTAGAAATGAAATTCAGCTCATCAGCAGCAAATGCTCGTGTTGATGCGCTGAACATGGATATCAGAGAGGTTCAAACTAATATCACCGCTTCTAAGTCTGGCTTCGAAGCCTCACAATTTTTGCAAAGGGGTCACCCACTGAGAAGTCATGTATGGGGTTGACCCGATGACTTTCGATTACTCTGTCATCTAAAGTTCCAAAATGAAATTCACCATTTTTGGAGCCTACTCCATTCTGCCGCAGGCGCCGGCGCTGATCAACGGACCATTCATTTTTGTGAAATAAATGTAGGGCAAACCTCATTTCCTTCAGCACCCTTGCTCTGAGAACAAAGAACCTGGCGAATATGATCTCCGGTAAGGTCCCTCGGTAGGAGTTCAAAGTAATTTCTGAGAGATGCATATCTAGGCATTTGACGTGATTGTTATATTGTACCACATTATCCACCACTAGGCCTAATCTTATCTGCAAAAGAAGAAAATGTGTTAGTGCCTACATGCAGTTTTGAACATTAATACAGGACTAGCTATTTGGTTTGCAGGATTTTTAAAATGCACTAACATGCCATCTTCGATCTGACATGATTAACATGGGCATTTGATTACATTCTAGAAAAATGTAGCCTTCTTCACAAGAGGTTGGAGTGGATGAAAAGTTCCCTAAGAAAACTAGTACAGATGAATCCAAAGGAGAAATGCTTATTGAATGTAACCATATGGATCAAGCAACCAATATGGGGGGCATGTATGTACTGAAATCCTCCAAAAGAACCTTGAGAAATTGTAGTACATTGTCATTGTAAACTTGGAAAAATGTTTCACAAATTGAACTCCCTTATGGTTAACATTTAATAGGAAAGGAACAACCCCTCGATATATAGCTTCTCCAGGCACGGAAAACATCTCAGGAAACTGACAACTTGCTCCAGGACGGGCTCGATAGATTCTAGTGCCAAGACCTTCACTGTGCGCAGTTTTGGGGTCAAGCATGTCGGAATCATTTTTTGGATGACAGACGAACAAACATCTTCAAAATTAGAAATAATGTTAATTTGTAGAAGGAGAGGTAGAAGGCGGCTGTTGTAGCTGAACGGGTGTCGATCCAATAACAAGTTCGAAGTATTTGTCAGACAAGTAGCCCACCACTGTCAATTTCGGCGCAGAAATGACATTGATTCTTGTTGGACCTTCTTGATCAACTACAAGTAATCTCTCAAGTGCAGGTGTGTCCTGGATGACCATACTGCGGCACCTTTTGTGACGTCTTCCTGCCGCACGAGCAACACAATAAATAGTTCGGAGAGTCATGGAGGTGACGTGGAAGGTACTCAACCCATTGATCGCCCGAAGACAAAGGTACTCGAGTGTAGTACAGCCATGGAGCAGGCGCTCCATGTCACCCTTTGAGAGGCAGACGGCGACGAGCTCGAGGTGCTTCAGTCGTGGTAGAATAAGAGCGGGCACGTCATTAAGGGGCGGGAAATGGCAGTTCCTGAACTTGGCGACATGCAGCGTGGGCGCGAGGCGGAGTGCGGACGTTGGCAGCGACCGCATATGCCCATCATCAAAAGTGAGCTCCTCGAGCTGATCTAGGGCAGGGGATCGGAACCAGTCGTCAAGCTTGGCTCGGTCCTTGCCGTTGGAACGGAACTTGCCCATTCTAAGGCCTTTGGTTGGGCCAAGGTGATTGCCAAGGATCTTGGAGAATGTATCCAAGCTTTTGCAATAGCCATGGTAGAGCTCGTGGGTGTCGATGAGGTCGAGTGGGCTGGAGTTCCATAGGGGGCACCACCGCCGGGAAAGGAGGGTTGTCCGTGCCCCATATTTGATTGGGAGGAGGGAGATGATGACTCTCAACATATCATTGGGGAGGTTGCTGATTAAGTCTAGGCCTGCTGGACTCGCTTGTGGTTCTAGCTCACCCCGCCTCCGCTTGTTGGCAGCCCCGTTGTCCACCTCCGGAGTCTCCTTGTCAGCGGCGCTTTCTGATAGAAATGGGAGTACAGTGAATATTTAGTTAAAACAGGGCAATAGGAAAGTGTATTGGTAACTAGAAGTTATTAGGTAGGGATACAGTAAGAAAAGGGAATAACAATTGGTTGCTTAAATACTACACAATTCATTTGACATTGCTGGGTAAGTCAACATATGCAGATAGTTGAAAAGAAAACTTACTTCGAACAAAGTCTGGATGGATGATTTTGTCGGGGAAGTTAGCATATATCTCATGACCAGGCCCTTCTATGTGCAGTGCAATTTTAGTGCCAGCTTTCAGTACATAAATCTTTGCAATTTCATTCCAAAAGTCAATGCCAAATAGGAGTCACCACGTTCATCATGTCTTATAGTAGCAACGATTGTAAATCCATGGTTTGTGTGCAGTATGACATTTGTGGAGCCTTGATGTATGTAAAGGGAAAAATTGTGCACTACATAATCTGTTGCATAGCGAGGGATGTCCTGCAGAAAATGGTAGGATTGTTAAAGAAAATATGGTAACATGCAAATATGGGCCCAAATTGGAAGAACTGTATAGCAGTTGAAACCGAAGGACAAAAGTCTATAATTAAATAGATAGGGTAAACATGATGTCATGGAAATATGAGAGTAATCGAAAGAACAATACATCATTAATTTGCCTAATATAGAAAGAAGAGGGGAAAATCCCCTTTTACGTATATGGTGCATGTGGCACCTTTTATCCAAATGTAGCAATATTTAGAATATGTTCCGGAAAGTAGGCCATGCCAATCGATTTAGGGTGAGATTGAACATACCGCGCGCGTCCTCAAGTTATCTGGTACGATGAGATGGAATCTCTGACGGCGGTCGCCAAGTCCTGAAGTGTCGGCGCACTGTACATTCTATGAATGAAAGAAAACCCTCAAATCAGGTCGAATAAAAATGAATTCATGGCGATTTCCGCTGGGTGATTAAAGGAGGCAGATGAACTAGGATAAGAGATGAGATAATATCTCGTTAAATTAGTTATCTTGTCATCCATGAGAAAGAACCCTCAATACGGCAGATTCCCCAACCGAGCGGAGCTGGGTCGACCGCGAGCAGCGTAGAGAAAGTCGATGGCGATAGGTGGCGGCAAGCGGAAGTGGCGAAATGCAGTGGGCTTTGCCAGCAGCCTGGCGGCGGCGGCAGGCGTCGATCTAAGTGTTTACCGCCGCGATAGGCGGTGCCATGGCATAGACACGGCGAAGCTTGTGCAGGTGTGAATGGGGAACGTACCGGAGGGGCCAAGGGGGTGGCGGGCGGGGTGAGGGTTTTTGTGACGTGGGGATGGTGAGGGTTTTCTTTTTTCTTTTTTGAATTGGGTGGTAAGGGTTTTTTGTCCCACAAAGAATTTTGGGGGCGACGGTTTGCTAGAGCGAACCGTGTGTGATTGACGTAGCAGGCAAAATGAAAGTCATTGCACACGGTTCCAATTTTGGGAACCGTGTGTGATTGACGTACTACCTCCGTCATGGTTTATTGGTCCCCCATTTTAATTTTTACCATACTTAGACATAGATAATAAGCGTACATGTACATACGCATAGTTCAACCATAAGTACATAGTTCAATTGTCATTAAGCATACTCAAGCGTACATAGTTCGATCCATCCCACATCTCATCTCACATGTGGCCGGCACGATCCTGAAGCTTCTCTAGATACTCGGCGTACGTGCCGTGCGCCACCCTGCGAGAATACTTCTGCTTGAAGGAGCCAACGGCCCGTCTTCTTGCATGCGCCAGAACACTTAGATACGCATCATGAATCTTGTGGGGGCAAAATGGGCATCCATAGCCGTCGTTCCAGGTCCTAATACGCATGTTATGCATTCCCGCATAAAGCTCCCTCAGGATTCGCCTCTTGTACCTCTTTTGGGCATCTTCATCCTTGTTGTCCACATCGTTAGACAGGACCTATACAAATAGTAAAACAAATTTGGCATCAAATCACTAATTACATGCCGTGAAGTAGGATTAGGAATTTATGGCTATTTATTTATACATATCCAGAGATTATGGTTCGATTTTTAAGCACAGTTGTCTATGTATAGACCAATCTTGAAGAAAATAATGGCACAAACATAGGTAGGTCATTCAAAATCAATTGTCAAGTCCTGGCTAGGAATTATTAGCACGAACACTAACCCTAGTCAGATTACTAGCAGAAATCATTTGCACAGATGAAACAACTAATCACTTATCACATGTACCATTCAAACAATCAATACACTACATTGATCTAACGAAAGTTACTCGGATTTCATGGACTTGGAGAACATAACCACAGGATTTCTATTCCAAAAATGGGGAGGCAAGAGTAACCAGAGAAACCCTATGATCTATTTGACACATAAATGGGTATAGATGACTAACCAGCTGTCCGTCGTCATCGGAGTCGTCGTCGGAGTGGTCGTCGGAGTCGTCGCTGGAGTGGTCGTCGGAGTCATCGCCGGAGTGGTCATCGGAGTCGGTGTGGAACTCCGCCTCCGGCTGTGGAAGCTCGATGCCGTCGGCGACGTCAGGGTGCAGCGATAACCCACCGGCGGTGACGGCAACCTCTGTCTCCATCTCCACGCCGTGCTCTGGTGCTTTAGCAGCCCCAGCGTCGCCACTCCCTCCGATGGGGCGCTTCGGCGGCATCCTCATACACCGATGGCTTTGAGGATTGAGAGCGGCGTCGAGGATGCAAGCGGAGAGAGAGGATTGTGTGTGTGTAGCGAGGATGGGGGGAGGGCGCACCATTAATATGGAGTAGTGGGAGTTGTGGGAGAGAGGCGGGCGGCGGTCAAACCGATGGCTCGCCTCCTGATGAGCCTGCGCACCGGACTGCTGGCATGCCTACCAAAGTTTCACACATCTACTCACACGCCTCCCGATGATACTGCGCAGTGAGCACGCCTTTGTCAATTCACACACCTGCACGCACGCCTCCCCGTCTTCTTACGCGGCGGACTACTCGCATGCATCCCGTCAACTCATGCCTGCTCGCACGCCACACGGGTCGCGCGGCGGCACGTATATTGTTTTTGTATTTGGATGATTAATGCTGCCGCTTTATTGCTTAACCGAAGCATGGCACGTATCCATTGTCGGTCTAACACTCACGGTTCGAATAAATAATCCGTTTGGGATATTGGTTCCCAATTATTAATAATCTCCGTCTGTAATTAGATAAAGATTACATCAAAACTGGTCTCCAATTTGACCCAAAAAAAGTACAATGCCACTTTGTATTGGTGTCCATATGACAACACGATAAGTTTCATGAACTTCAAATAAGTTTTGGATGTACTAGAATTTAAAAATCAAGATTCTCAATGTTTGAAATTTGTTGCATGGGGAGTAAACATGCACCCAGTGAGACACATGTGTTTTTGCAATCCATTTAGGTGCACTGTCACGTGCATGTAGCTCAAATTTGATTTTTGCACATTATACCCATAGAAAATCAATCGATCAATGTACTAAAATGTCTTAATGATCTCTTTGATTTTTTTTAAATTAAAATGTCCCTCCTTTGGTAACATGTATGTTCACCGCGGGATAATTAATTTAACATGCACCGCAGTTGCGGTGGATTCGTGGTGCGTGTGGGGCGTGGCGGGTGGCTCGCAATACACTACGAGTTGTGAGCCACCGTGTGGGTTGTCCGTTTTCCTAGGCAGGCTGGTGCCACATCAGAGTCGTGAAATAGTTATTTAAAACATTATACAACCCTTTCATAAATAAATGTTTTGCCACATGCAGTCGATGGTTGTCCTACATGACAATCGATACTCGCGCGTGACGCTTTCTGTGGGCCCGCGAGGTTGTCATCCATCACTTTGATGAACAACCGGCAGTGAGGTTAATTTGACCAGCAAGGTAGAATCTTTTTTGTTTGTGTTATGGTGGTATATAATACGCGTCGAAGAGGAGGGAGGGGACTAGCATATATAATATACGTATGCGTCCGTGAACAAGTACACCTCACTCAATGTCGGGATTTTTGGTTACCGAGGCACGTGCCACATCAAAATTGTGAAATTGGTTATTCAAACATCACACAACACCTTTTGGGCCACATGCATATATATCCTAGCTAGGACACTCACGTGTGACGCTTCCATCTGTGGGCCCACGAGGACATCGTCGATGCATACATGCATGCATCACTTTGACCTACATCGGGAGAGGTTAATTAATTTCACCATCGATGAGTATTCTTTTGGGTTGTACATATATTACGGCAGGAGCATATAGTATGCGGTGAAGAGGGGGGAAGGGGACCATCATATGTAGTACGCTTGATATGAACCTCGCTCTGTGTGGGTGCGTGGTTTACGGTTTTTGAGGCATGTGGCACATCAAAGTTGTGCATTTTGGGTATTCAACATATATATGTTTGGCCCACATGCAAAGCGGTGGCAGTTGCCCTCTCGCACCCACTTAAGCGGTTATCAGCGATATCGATGCTTTCCATCTGTGGGCTCGCTTGGTCCATCACTTCTTTTTGCCTGACAACAAGAGAGGTTAATTTGACTTAGGAGGGGATTATTATTTTTTCTCTAGGATGACATGCATGATACACTTCGAGAACACACACATGCATGTGTACGCATGAATCCCTCCCATCGAGTCGAAGTGGCTATTACAATGACACCATCATGAACCAATCTCGCTCTGTGTGGGGAGCTAGTGTACGATTTTTGACACACGCGCCAGATCAATGTTGTGTATTCAAACATGCATGCACGCATCACTTGCATACATATGCATGTAGTGGTTGCCTTCGAACGATACACTCCCTCGCGTGATTATAGGTGAGAAGCCATGATCACCTTGACCAACAACAAGATAGGTTACCATGGAAGATTCTTCATTTGGTTCGTGTTATCCTAGTATAGGTCATGGTGTGATTCAGACCTAATTAAGTTTGAGCACATACACTATGCACGCATGCATGCATATATGAATCCCCGTCTTTGGCTTGAAGTGTGGTGTAACATACATATGCATCATCAACCTAACCCTCACTCAGTGTGGGGATTTCTAGTTCAGAATCACGGTGCCACATCAAAGTTGTTCCATTGTTACTCACTAGGAAAATTGCCCGTGCGTTGCAACGGGAGATAATTCACATACTCCTCTGCCCAATGGTACAGACGCATTGTCTGCCCATAATTCTTTGGGATTCCGCTTTAGAGATATCGACGAATATATATATATATATATATATATATAGGTAAAACTGTATCTAACATAGCTTGCCATAGAACTAGTTAAGGGTTGCTAAACTTTTAATGGTTTAAAAGTTATCAAAAATATGAAATAAATATGAGAGCATCTCTCTAATGTAATAAGATGATGCAACGGAGGGATTGTCAAAATATGCATCTAAATATATATAGCACTTGTAGAAAATCCTACTCCTATATATACCCTCTTCTCATATCTCAAGAGGTGAGATAAATTGGGGGTCTATTGAGGACAGTTCACTTCAGTTTTGATTTGAGGGTCCCAAAACTCGAGGCTAACAAAAACTATATGTTGCACCATTTTATGTTTATATGTGTGTGTCTATATATATATATATATATATATATATATATATATATATATACCGGCCTCGAGTTTTGGGACCCTCAAATCAAAACTGAAGTGAACTGTCCTCAATAGACCCCCAATTTATCTCACCTCTTGAGATATGAGAAGAGGGTGGAGCGTGTGAGGCCGGTATGTTCTTTCCCAATCTTGACGCCGCCATGCAGCATGGAAGGTGTCGCCGCCCCCCGATGCCATTCTTTTATCCCGGGCACGAGCTGCAGCTTCAGCCATGAGAATGCTGTCTTAACCTCGCTCTCTCATTGTAAGCTGACCGGCCGGCGCCGTCCTCTGCCCCAGCATTAGGCAGAACCAAATCCATCCGGCCAGCCGGTCCCGACGCCGTACTTAGCACCGCTCTCCCGGCCACTGCTCTATGCAGCCCACAATCTCCTCTCCCGTAATTAGCAGCGTGCCCCCACACAATTTCCTCTTTCTTTAATGACCAGCCCACAATCATATTCCTTTAATTACATTCAAGCTTGCCCACAAATCCCCAGCTTCCACGTTGGTGCTAGTTGCACACACGTATTTAAACTGATATCGTTGAATCTATTGGAGCGAGGTGGTACTAAGACACAAAAACAAACTTGCTCGATTGGTTGTAGGCTGTAGCCCAACAGATTACAGGAGAGGTCGCGCCAGGTCGATCCTTCGTACACAAAAAACACGCGCTAATATTTTTTCACCTCCTAGTGTAGGTGGGCCGGCGGCCATGCGAGAGAAAAAAAGGCTACACGCTTTGGGCCTGTAGGCGTGTCTCAGAAGAAAAAGGCCACACGCGTCTTTGACTTAGATGCAGGATTATATAGATCGATTAGTACCACCTCGGATATAGAAAATAATACGGGTAAAGTGGACGGACGACAGACGGACAAAAAACGGACGAAATTACGGTGGTAAGAAGCAATAGCCCCTTTATTAGTAGGTATAGAAAAACACACCTGTCCATACATATGTTTGGGCCACACGCATGCAGTGGTTGTCTTCGGGGACTAGCTACTTGCGTGATTATTGGTGAGCTAGCCCATCTCCGGGGTCGCATGGACGGCCATCACTTTGACCAACAACAAGAGAGAGGTTGTACGACCAAGATGGGTTATTCTTGGTCCGTTTTACGATCCATCTTCGTGAGATATATGCCTCTCTGGCCCGCCGACTGAAAGTGTGTGGGGGGGTTGCTACATCGCACTTTGCTAGGTGAAGCTCGGTTGGGGGGCATGCATTCATAGCTTAATTAGGATTCCCTTCGTGGCAACATGAGGGAGGGTGGGGGCTGCTAGCTACTTCGCACTTTGCTAGGTGAACCTCAGTTGGGGGGAGGGGGCATGCTCATAGCTTAGGATTCCCTTCGTGCTGACACGAGGGGGCTGCTAGCTACTTCACACTTTGCTAGGTGAACCTCAGTTGGGGGGCATGCATTCATAGCTTAGGAATTCCTTCGTGCCGACACGAGGGAGGGGAGCTGCTAGCTCTACTTCACACTTTTCTAGGTGAACCTCGGTTGGGGGGAATGCATTCATAGCATAGGATTCCCTTCGTGCCGACACGAGGGAGGGGGGCTGCTAACTACTTCGCACTTTTCTACGGTAAACCTCGATTGGGGGGCATGCATTCATAGCTTAGGATTCCCTTCGTGCCGACACGAGGGAGGGGGCTGGTAGCTACTTCGCACTTTGATAGGTGAACCTCGGTTGAGGGGGAGGGGGCATGCATTCATAGCTTAGGATTCTCTTCGTGCCGACCCGAGGGGGCACTACTAGGGAAAACCTTATAGGCAGACGCTTACTAGTAGGGAGGGTATATACCCCTCGCCACTGCTACTTACTAGTAGCGCATGTTTTTACACCTCGCTACTACTAAGCTGATAGTAGTAGCGCGGGTTTTTAACCCTCGCTACTACTAAGCGGTCTCTACTGTGCCCCCTGGGACATGCCATAGTAGTAGCGAGTGGTATAAACCCGCGCTACTACTAAGTTGATAGTAGTAGTGCGGTTTTATACCCCTCGCTACTACTAAGTACGAGGTAGGTGAAGTCCCCATATCCTCGGCCGAATACCTCCTCTCTCCCTCACTCTCCCCCTCTCTCCCATTCCCCTTCTCCTCCCACCTGTGATTCCCATCCTCACCCACCGTCGCCGCCGATCTCACACCTCAGCGCCTTCCCCGAATTCGGTGACCTCCTCTCCCTGCGGGGGCCGCCGGGTCCGGCATGGAGGGGGGCGACGGCATCCAGAGGGACGCCAACGGGGGCTCCTCGGAGCTGGCCAAGGACGGTGGCGGTGAGAGCTCTGCTTCCAGCGACGTGCGTCGCCGACTCATCTCCCACCACGCGATGCGTGCATCGCGTCCTCTATTTCGGCCCTGGGATTGCTGACTGGCTTGCGTGTTTGACGGGCTCTGCAGATTACGATGCGGAGGAGGACGATGAGGAGGAAGAGCGGCAGTAGAAGCAGCAGGACGAGCACGAGCAGCTTCATCTAGGTTTCGAGTGTAGGCTCCAACTTCGGCGGCCACCACTGAGTTCCTCCTCCTACTCCTCTCTATCTCTCTCTTCCTCATCCAAATAATTTCCTCTTCTTTTGTAGCAGCAGGATATGAGAGGTGCGGGAACGAGTTGGGTAGGGAGCCACCATCACCATGGACAACTTCATCCCCTCCAGGACGAGCAGCAGCCATGGTTGGAGAGGACGATGAAGACTACTAGCAGCAACCATGGATGGAATTTATTTATTTTAATTCCCAATTAGTTAGTAGTAGCGCGGGGCCTTGACCCGTGCTACAGCTAAGTAGTAGTAGCACGGGCGTCAACCACGCTACTGCTATCAGAAGTAGCAGTAGTGAGGGTTATACACGCGCTACTGCTACAATTTAGTTGTGGCGTCATATCAGTAGCGTGGGCGCCCACGCTACTAATACACCCAAAACGCGCGCTACTGCTAGGCTTTTCCCTAGTAGTGGGGGGGTGGGGCAAGCAATACCATGCGCTTTGCGACAGAGGTGCCACATCGAAGCTGCATTTGGTATTTGAAAACCAAACCACCCTTTTGATACATAAATTAGGTCCACATGCAAGTGTGTTCGTGTTCTGACCCTCTCCCGCGTCATTTTTCGCCAAATTTATGAACGTTAGACAAGTCGGATGACGCAACAGACACGGTTCACTCAAACTAATCATGTGCCACGCCGGTGCACCTGTCACACACACATCCGCACAGTACATTGGGCTCCACGAGGCTCCCCCTCTCAAAAATATATGCCCACCTTGAGGGGTTTTCTATTTCAGAACACACGGTTGTTATCTCCAGACCGTGTGCGATTTTTCTTGTTCCCGATCCCGCCTGCATCCCTACAAAATATCGGCCCGCCTAGAGGGTTTTTCTGTTTCAAAACACATGGTTGTTATCTCTGGACCATGTGCCATGCACTATCATCAAAATTTTCAATAGCCCGACATTTCACTCCCGCCTTTGACTCCCGCGTAGTAAAATTTTTAGTACCCGTGTCATTTCCTCAAACCCCCCCCCCTCCACACACACACACACACCAAAGCCTCCTCGGGAGTGTGCGCGCACACACACACACCCTCCCTCGCTCGAAACCCTAGCAAAGTCCCCGCCGCCGCTGCCGCCGCTGCAAGGCCTCCATTGTCAACATCTGCCGGTTTGCTCGTGCAGCTTACCCAACGATCTCCATACCCAGGCCGCCCTGAGTTTCTTAGATGACGCCTGCCAAACGCCCCCTTTCCCACAGATCCCCATCCCCCACTCTAGAGCGTCGCAGCCTAAGCCCAGCTATGCTTCCCGTGGAGCTCGAGGAGCGACTAGCCCAAAAGAGGTGTATAGCCATCTCTTCGCCCGACATCGCCGAGGAAGCTGACGACCATTACTGGCGGCAGGAACTCAAGCAGCGGGCTAGAGTATGCAGGCATGTCTCATCCGCCGGCTACGACATCGAGGTCATCGGCAGCGGCGCCCTGAGGCGGGCTGTGTCATAGGTTAAGTGGCCCACCCCCAACCCTCGGGTTCAACCACCGTCGATCTCATCCATGGCCCCGCCGCTGATCTCCTCTGGCTCGTTGTGAACAATTTTCCATTCTATATCGCCATCGAGCCCCTTTTGTCATTTCTGAAGGACATGTTCTGCGACGCTGGCTTGGGATCCACAGCTTCCAAGTCAGACCTCATCGACGGCGACCACGAGGAGGGCACCCTCTCCGGCTCTTCTAAGGGGAAAGAGCCCATCTGCTCTTCCAAGGGGAAAGCGCCCGTATGCGACATCAGGGAGGGCACCCTACAGCCGTGCTCTTCCAAGGGGAAGGATCCCATCTGCGACAACATGGACCGCATCTAGGGTCCATGCTCTTCCCACAGGAACGAGCCCATTCATGACAAGTGAGGAAACCCATGATTTGTTTTGATGTGCCTCTTCATGGGGGGAAACCCATGATTTGTTTTGTCGAGTCCCTTTTCTAGTGTAGTGAGAATATGTCCAGTTTTAATTTCTATATTTGGTTGTTTGCAGTATGACTTGTTTATTTCAGTTGTTCACAATGTGATGCTCTATATGTGCAATTATTTACTGTGCAGTACATTTCATCAATCCAGTTTTAAACATACCGATAGGAATGCATATATTTGCTTGTTGTTAGGCCTGTTATAGCTAGCATATGCATCTTTTAAAGTTTTTTGATTGTTCGGTTGTTTGTAGTTAGCATATGTTCAGTTTCAAATGCTATCTTTGGTTGTTCGTAGTATGCCTTGTTTATTCCAGTTATTCACAATGTGATGTTCTATATGTGCAAGTATGAACTGTGCAGTTCAATTTCATCAGTACCAGTTTCAACAATACCACTATGAATGACTATATTTGGTTGCTGCATCTTGTAGTTAACACGCCTTTCCATTTTCATTTAACCATAACCAGTGTACTTAGACCGGCACAATACCAGTTTGAATGACCATGTTTGCTTGTTGTTAAATGTTTGGCCCGTTGCAGTTAGCACACCTTTCCACTTGTTTTGATTTACTAGCGTGCTTAAACCTGCACACTGAAGCTATCTTTTGGAGATTATTTTGTCTGCCATGTGTAATTTTGGTTGATGTTTAGCCTGTTGTGCTTAACATGCTTCTTGATGTACCTACATGGGACAATTTTGGGAGCAACTGTTGTTTTCCATCGAGGTTAGTTTCATCCCATGGCTTATATATGCTCACTGTTCAGGATATCGGTAGCTGGTACCATATAGGTCGGCGGCTAATAAGCGACTAATCGGTGAATCGGACTTTTAACTGAATATATCTGCAACCCATTTTTCCTTAGGTTAACTAGGGTCGTATGTAATATATCTGAGGCTACATAGCAACATGCACTGTACTTAATGTCTAAATATGAAATCCTAGGCTACATAGCAATAAGGAAGAGTGTTACATTAATGTTCTAATGATGTCTAGATATACGTAGAAGAGCAGCAGGAGCAACAGCAACAACACAACCCTGTTTGGCTACTCAACTTAGCTAGAGGTTAGAGTTAGTTTCTAGCTCATTACTAACCCTGAACTAACTCCATCCAAAGAGTTTTTTGGATGGCAGGGTTAGATTGACAATAAATGCACTAGGAGAACTAGCTCCAATTAGCACCCCTTGGGTTGGATACTAGTTTTTTGGGTGGGTTATAGATGCAACTAGCTCAAACTAGCCCTCTTGTTTAGATATACTTTAGGGCTATTTGAGCCCAAACTAGCTCAAACTAATTGTAACATGTGGATACAGCAGCAGATAATTTGTAAGAATGAATTAAACTCCTTCCGGCCCATAATATAAGATGTTAATTCATCTAATATGTGAGTATATTGGATGTTATAAGATACTCCCTCCGTTCCTAACTATTTGTCTTTTTAGAGATTTCAAATGTACTACCACATACGGATGTATATAGACATATTATAAAAGAGTGTTGTACTACATCATTGTGCAATTATTGTTTAACTTCTAATATTAACTTGGTGCTTTTAGGTACATATGTAATTGGTAAAGATCCGCGTTTTGACCCTTTCTGCGTATGGGGCAATGAGATATCGATGAACCAGCATCAAGTGAGGAAGCTGATAAAGATTGCTAGTAAAATGGGTCCAAAGATGGAAATTAAACTATTTGTTTACACTTTATCCAAGACAACAGCGAACTGCAGGATGGTAAGTAAGAACTCTACAGCCTTCTTTTTACTGCCCATAATGAATTATGTTAGATGACAACGTCTGAATCTTTTTCCTTTGCAGTGGTTGCCAAAGCAGTTTACTCAAGATTACCGCTCAAACTACATGATTGGTGGGCATGCAAAGGTTAAAGTATTTCTACCAGAACATGATGATTATCTAGATGTTTTCATGAAGACCGTGAAGGATGGGCGGTCGGCCATCACAGGGGGTTGGACTAGAGTCGTCCGTGCCTGAGGATGGCAATTTTATCCATGGATCTAGATACCCGACCCGGTTGGGCAAGGGTATGGAGAACATTTCTGCCCATGGGTCCGTGGATATGGATACCCACGAACAGCCGGGTTGGGCATGGTTATAGTTTGTGCTCCATGGATATCCAATGGATACCCATATGACATGTGGGGCCATATGCCAGTGATAGTAGAAAGAATGAATTAATGGGAAATAGCAGGAAATATGCAACTTGTGCCATGAGCTATATGCTGCAGAATCAAGCGCTGGTATGTCACACTGAAGGACTCATCGTATTACTTGTTACCTACTTATGCATGTAGCTTATGTTGTCATTTGTGAGTGAATGATGATGAGTTAATTTGATGTTTGGGAAGGCTTCATGCTAAATTTTCTATGACCATGGAGCTCCATGGGTATGTGGGTATCCAGCGGGTTTGGGCATGGGCACAAGTTGTGCCCATGGCTAATTTGGTGGATGTGCAGAGGGTAGAAAGATGGGTCATGGGTTGGATTTGGACCAGCTCCACCCGCCCCAAACCCAACCCATTGCCATCCCTATGTGTGCCTTCTGCATGGAGGAGGGCACAATATGGGCATTCCACTTCACCTTGTTTAGCAACCAGAATATATTTCACCTCTTTCTTTACCGTCTTTAATAGTACAAGTATACAACTGTGGTTCATCATTCTTTATTTTGTACTTATGTAGTTCTTGAACATATTTACCTATGAGTCAAATAATGCATTGGTTATTTGAACCTGATGGATATGAATAAAGCTGTAGCATACATTCAAATTCAAATCCAAATCCGGTACAATTTGGAAAAGCAGCAATTAAATTACGGTGAGAATTACGCTCTCTAGGTTGTTACGGCACACACGGTTGGTAAAACACAAATGTTTGCGATATGCACCATAATCAGAGACAATTCACAGAGAGGAAACGTGTGCAAGCATGCACACAGTTGCCGTTTGCAAAGCGTGTGCGATGTCAGACAATATCACAAACGGTGCGGGCAAACTAAATGTTTGTGTTAGTTGCCTTATCATACATGATTTGAAACCATGAACTATTTCTGATGAAGTATGCATCGTAAACGTTGCACCACAGAATAGCGTGTGCGATAGTTGTCGTGTACGATGATGTTACGATGGTTCGACGTTTCGTAATCTTGTCCGACACTCGTACGACGATTAGCTAATCTTCTTAACGGTGAACCGTTTGTTATGGGCGGCGCGTCATACATGTTCTATAATAGTGAACCATTTATGATGGGCCATGCATCGTAGACGTAGCACCACAGAATACCGACTACGATGGCAATGTGAGCAGAAACGAGTAGGAGTATTGTAGGGGCCCTATCCCCGACACTTTCTGGGTCGTGTGGGAAGGACCCCCCTATCGCCCACACTCACTTGGCGACGATTCCAAATGTCGTCATGGAAAGGGGTTTTAAACCGTTTGTTTAGGACCGACGCGCACCAGTGAGAGTAGCTCCATGCAGAGCATTGTAGACATAGAAATTTACAAAATACATACGGATCTGAATGTGGCAGACCCGTTGGCTAAACTTCTCTCACAAGAAAAACATGATCACACCTTGGTACTCTTTGGGTGTTAATCACATGGCGATGTGAACTAGATTATTGCTCTAGTGCAAGTGGGAGATTGATGGCAATATGCCCCAGAGGCAATAATAAAATGGTTATTGTTATATTTCCTAAATCATGATAAAGGTTTATTATTCAAGCTAGAATTGTATTGACCGGAAACTTAAATACATGTGTGAATACATAAACAAATACCATGTCCCTAGTAAGCCTCTACTAGACTAACTCATTTTATAAAGATGGTTAGGGTTTCCTAACCATAGAGATGTGTTGTCATTTGACTACGGGATCACATCATTAGGAGAATGATGTGATGTACAAGACCCATCCATTAGCTTAGCATAATGATCGTTCAGTTTTATTGATATTGCTTTCTTCATGTCAAATACATATTCCTTCGACTATGAGGTTATGCAACTCTCGGATACCGGAGGAATGCCTTGTGTGCCATCAAACGTCACAATGTAATTGGGTGATTATAAAGATGCTCTATAGGTATCTCCGAAGGTTTTTGTTGAGTTGGCATAGATTGGAATTTGTCACTATGAGTATCGAAGAGGTATCTCTGGGCCCTCTCGGTAATACACATCATAATCTTGCAAGCAAATGACTAAGGAGTTAGTCACGACGTGAGGTATTATGGAACAAGTAAAGAGACTTGCCGGTACCGAGATTGAACTAGGTATAAAGATGCCGACGATCGAATCTCGGGCAAGTAACATACCGATGGACAAAGGGAATTATGTATGTTGTCATAACGGTTCTATCAATAAAGATCTTCCTAGAATATGTAGGAGCCAATATGGGCATCCAGGTTCCACTATTGGTTATCGACATAGTTCTCGAACCCGTAGGGTCCGCACGCTTAACGTTCGACGATGATATAGTATTATATGAGTAATGTGATTTGGTGACCGAATGTTGTTCGGAGTCCCGGATGAGATCACGTACATGAGGAGGAATCTCAAAATGGTCGAGCGGTAAAGATTGATTTATAGGATGATGGTATTCGAACACTGGAAGTGTTCCGGAGGCACCAGGTACATATCGGGTCACCGGAAGGGGTTCCGGGCACCCCCAGCAAAAGATATGGGTTGATACGTCTCCAACGTATCTATAATTTTTGATTGTTCCATGCTATTATATTATTTGTTTTGGATGTTTAATGGGCTTGAATATGCTCTTTTATATTATTTTTGGGACTAACCTATTAACCGGAGGCCCAGTGCCAGTTTCTGTTTTTTTTTGCCTATTTCAGTGTTTCGCAGAAAAGGAATATCAAACATAATCCAAACGGAACGAAACCTTCGCGGGGATATTTCTTGGAACAAATGCAAACCAGGAGACTTCGAGTGGAAGTCTGGAATTCCGTGGGGCTTCCACGAGATAGGAAGGCGCGCCTTCCACCCTCGTGGGCCCCACGGAGCTCCACTGACGTACTTCTTTCACCTATATATACTCTTATAAGCTAAAAACATCAGGGGGGCCATGATACGTCGTCGTATCTACTTTTCCAAACACTTTTGCCCTTGTTTTGGACTCTAACTTGTATGATTTGAATGGAACTAACCCGGACTGACGTTGTTTTCAGCAGAATTGCCATGGTGTTGTTTTATGTGCAAAAAACAAATATTCTTGGAATGACCTGAAACTCGACAGAACATTTTAGAAAAAATAATAAAAAATCCTTGCTAAAGATGAAGACCAGGGGGACCACACCCTGTCCACGAGGGTGGGGGGCGCCCCCCTACCTCGTGGGCCCCCTGGATGCCCTCCGACGCAACTCCAACTCTATATATGTAACATCCCAAAATTCTAAATTTTGGAATGTTATAATAAATAGATAGATTGACTTATTGTATGATTGTTGCGTGATTGATTGAGTGAAATTCGAAACTTTTTGAAAGTTAAATGAGAGGGAATAAAAGGACTTTCTCAAACTTTTCTGCTTTTATGATCTCCGTGAATTCAAATTCTTTTCATCACAAAACCCTGGAGAGAAGATGACATGACTTCTTCCATTTATTTAAATGACAAGGGGTGTTGAAAATATTTGAATTCCATTTGAGAATATTTCCAACTCTGAAACTTTATGCAACTCAATGATTTTCATGAGCGAAGATAAAATGACTTCTTCAAATTATATGAAATATCAGTTGGGAGTTTCAAAGGATCAATTTCAAAGTCCTTTTGGAATAAATTTTCAATTTGGATTTATTTGAGTTTTGTTCAAATTATTTTTCTTCAAAAAGAAAATACATGGAAAATAGGGTAAAATGATTCCCTACAATAGAAAATTGGAGAAAATTAATTTGAAATCATTTTGGTATTTTTTAAATGATTTTTTTATTGGATTTTATTAGATCAGTAGCACTCTTTGAATTATCTGAATTTGTGTGAATTTTATTTAATGCTAGGAAAATGTCCATCTTGTAGAAAATCTTTTTCTGAAAATTTTGATATATAATATGCCTATATAAAGTTTTGTTTTTATTTTCGTTTTTCAGTTTATCGCATTCTGTTTAAAAAAAACTGCGCGCGCGCCTGAAACTAACTGTCGCCCACGTGCGCAATATAGTAGCTTCTGGCGCCCCATTGTTTTTTTTCTCTCTTAAATGGGCCAGGCCCACTCAGCCTTTTTATTTTTTTTATTTTTTTTAAGGGCGAATTTTGTAAAAAAAACCGCAGCCGCGGCGTGCGCGTGCGGCCGGCCGAAGGCCTTTAGGCCCATCCGCCTCTTTTCTTCTCTGTTTCGTATATTTTCGTCTACGTTTAGTCCCACATTGCCTAGCCTTTGATCCTTAAGCCTCTTTTCCACCAATAAATATAGACCCATAGAACCTCCAAAAATCATCTGATTCGGGTTAAATCAATATTTTCGTTTGACTAGATCCATTTAAGAAAAATATTTTTCTCCTCTCCGGCGCGACTTCTGGAAGTTGTCTCCTCTCTCCAAAGTCGTCTTTTCTTTGCCTTATAAAGGTATCTTTCTTTCTTTTTTTTTCTTCTTCATATACTTCCGTAGTTTATTGCTTTTAGACTAATACGATAGAATAATTAGATTATCAATTAGTCTACGTATATATACGTTAGACATTAACCGTAGCTATTTTTTCTTTCGTAAAACAGTTTGGCCCTGATTTTTCAAATAGCCATAACTTTTCACTCGTTTATCCAAATTAGATAAACCAGCGTCTATAGCTTCGTCTTGTTTTCACCTATCCAGTGAACCTGTCACATCAACTTTTTGAAATTTTTAAATTTCGAATTTTGTTCAGATTCATATTCAAACTTCTTTTGATCATATCTTTTTATCCGTAACTTCATTTGAGTTGATTCTTTTTGCAAATCAAAGCTCTTGACCTAAACTTTCTGATAAGGCCAAATTCATACAATTTTGGTACTGTTAGAAATTGTTTTATGTTGCAAGAGTTATTTGCTTGGTTTGATGTTTTCTGAAACGTCTGCTTCGATCTTTCTGGTCTTTTGAGTGATTGCTTATGTGTGGTTACTATTGCTTGATTACGATAGATTGACCGGAGTGTGACGAGTAGAGCTATCAAGAGTTTTGAGTGCGAATCATCTTCATCAACATTGCAGGCAAGTTCACACTTTGATCATATCCCCTTTCATACCCAGTTTTTATGCATTAGTTTCACCCTCGAACATTGCATGAGTAGGATTGATAACATGTGGGTATTGGGAAGTATTTGATGAGGTAGGAACCTATTGACCTGCATTCAAACCTTGGGAGTTACTATTACGTTATGCTTATACTGCCATGCTATGCTCGTAGACGTGGATTGGGTTTTGAGAGTATTCATGACAGATGTGAGATTGTTAATTAATGGTTTACTTAAGGTGGCAACTTAAACACACATCTGGGTGGATTGAGGTACCTGGGTAGTCCAGGATTGCCTGTCTAGGCACCTGGGTATACCAGGATTGCCTGTTTTTTTATGGACCGCCACCCAGGCTCAAAGGGATCATGAGATTTTTCATACTAGAAACTTCCGTGTGCAGCCACAAGCTATTATGGGCTCTAGCATAGTTGATTAAGTCATGTGAACTCTTACAGGGTAGACTAGCATATGTAGGGGAAAGTAGGTGTAACGGTCTATCCATCGTAAGGTGCTAGCACTTCTGAAAGACTATGTCTCGGTCATCCGTTTCTCAAACACCGTGTAGTGCGAGAAACCAAACGGAGGCGATCGAGTCTTGTGGGGAAAAGTGCGCAAACCTCTGCAGAGTGTATAAACTAATCATGATTAGCCGTGTCCCCGGTTATGGACATCTTGAGTATGTAGTACCTGGATTATCATGTGAATCTCATCACGTTACTTTAAATGAATATTGTTGGGTTTTAATGATGATGCTTAATTGGGATTGAGAATGTTGTCAATCATTCTCAATGTTTAACAACCACCATGATAGTTAAATAAAATTTATTCCTTTGCAGTAGGAAAAAATTGGCTTTTCACAAAAACCTTATAAAGATAGAGCTTTTCCACCAGCCAAATATGCATGTAGTGATAGCCTTTATTCATCATTCTCTATGGTGTGAATTTGCCAGTACATTCAATGTACTGACCCTTTGTGGCTGCAACGTCTCATGTTGCAGGATTATCTTACGACGAGTAAGTGATACGTTAGGGTACGATTTCTACACTCAACTTTGTCGTTGGTGTTGATGGGAATCCACAACCTTGTTACTTCCGCTATTTTGGATTGAGGTAATAGTATTTATGTTACTTTTACATGTGATTTACCTCTATTATAAATCCTCGAGTACTGTGTGTGTCAGCATACTTATCCAGGGATGACACTTAAGCACAGAGACTTGATCCATTCGGGTCGGGTCGCTACAATATATTTGCTTTCCGAGAGAAAAATTCAAGGAGAAGAAATCATCGCGTTTTACGATACGGAGCCGCCGCCAAGCCCTAAAACCTCTCAGGAGGGCTGATCTGGAGTCCGTTCGGGGCTCCGGAGAGGGGGATTCGTCGCCGTCGTCATCATCAACCATCCTCCATCACCAATTTCATGATGCTCACCGCCGTGCGTGAGTAATTCCATCGTAGGCTTGCTGGACGGTGAAGGGTTGGATGAGATTTATCATGTAATCGAGCTAGTTTTGTTAGGGTTTCATCCCTAGTATCCATTATGTTCTGAGATTGATGTTGCTATGACTTTGCTATGCTTAATGCTTGTCACTAGGGCCCGAGTGCCATGATTTCAGATCTGAACCTATTATGTTTTCATGAATATATGTGAGTTCTTGATCCTATCTTGCAAGTCTATAGTCACCTACTATGTGTTATGATCCGGCAACCCTGAAGTGACAATAATGGGGACCACTCCTGGTGATGTCCATAGTTTGAGGAGTTCATGTATTCACTATGTGCTAATGCTTTCTTCCGGATTCCGATAGGACCCCGCTGCCACGGGAGGGTAGGACAAAAGATGTCATGCAAGTTCTTTTCCATAAGCACGTATGACTATGTACGGAATACATGCCTACATTACATTGATGAATTGGAGCTAGTTCTGTGTCACCCTATGTTATGACTGTTACATGATGAACCGCATCCGGCATAATTATCCATCACCGATCCGGTGCCTATGAGTTTTCCATATACTGGTTTACGCTTATTTACTTTCCCGCTGCTACTGTTACAATCACTACAAAATACCAAAAACATTACTTTTTCTATCTTTACTTTTGTTGCCGCTACCACCACTATCATATTACTTTGCTACTAAACACTTTGCTGCAGATACTAAGTTTCCAGGTGTGGTTGAATTAACAACTCAGCTGCTAATACTTGAGAATATTCTTTGGCTCCCTGTGACGCCCGGATAGTTAAGCTACAGTAACCCTTTACTAATGATGCCACATCACCACGGTCACTGTTTTTAGTCTCGCGGTGAATCAAGTCCCATTCAAATTCAAATAACAAGTGGAACTCTAAACTTCTCAAACATGAAAACTAAAATGTTCATGATATGGCAAATAATCCCTAACTAACTTTGGTGGTGTAGCCAACCTTTATCAAAATGTTTAAATTCCATAAACTAAATAAAAACGGTGGCTGAAATAATAATTTAATTACTTTTTATATTATGAAAATATTAAACTAACTTATTTTCGGTCCAAACCAGGTTTGGTAATGGCCAATATTAAAGATACTAATTTAGCTGCTAACTTGGTATTTTATAAAACTAAAATGAATGAAACTATAATAGAAAGCAAAAAAAAGAAAATAAATAAAAACAAAGACTAAAACAAAAAAAGGGGGGAAAAGGGAAAACCCCCGGGCCAACTGGGCCAACGGCCCAGCCGGCCAGCCCACACCGGCCCAGCCGGCCCGCCCCCTGCCATTCCCTTCCCTGTTCCCTTGACCAGGGTCGGAACAGGGGCACGTTCCCACCCGACCACCTCGTCGTCGACGGCGGGCGGATAAGAACGCCACGCCCGCGCCTCCTCGGGTTCTCCTCCCCACTCCACCTCGCGCTCCCTCTCGGCCTCTCTCCCCCCTCATCAGATCCGCCCCATCCGAACGCTCCCATGGCCGTGGTCGTTGGGTAGCCGAGGCCACCTTCCTCATCGCACCGCACCGCCGTGTCCATCAGCTCCGCCGACGTCTTCTTCGTCTACCTCGCCACTGGATCGGAGACGGGAGGCCACCTCGTCGATGCCCGCACCAACTTCTTCCTCCTCGGCCGCCACCGCCATCGCCATCGATTCCGGCTACCCCGCTCCTACCCCGAGCCCACGCTAGCACAACTACAGGCTCGCGGTGAGCCTCCGCTTCCTTCCCCCTCTCCGTTTCATCCCGCCGACGAGCTCCTGGGGACCCAGGGAAGCTCGTGTGCCCCGTAGTCGCCGATCCGTCGAGTTCCGCCCTCTGACCGCCGCCGTTGTCGCGCCTGAATCCGGCCACCGCTCCCTCCCCATGGCCGCGCTCCGCTCGCGTCCTAGCGGCCCCGCACGCCACCTGCGTCGGCCGCGCCCATGACCCCCCAGGTCGCGCGCCCTGCCGCCCTCTTGTATGCAGGCACGCCCGCAGCCACCGCACTTGCCCTGCGCCTTCCCTCCCGGCTGCTTGCCTCGTCGATGCACGTCGCGCGCCCCTCGGCTCTGTTGCCCCCTGCCGCGCCCCTACTGCCCGTACCCCTCGGCGGCCACTTGCACCACATGCCGCGCCGGCCTGCCTCGCCTGCTGTTGTTGCTCCCGTCGCGCACGCGCCGTCGCCGCTCGTCGTGTCCGACCCGCCACTGACCTCGCTCGCCTCGGCTCCGCCGCATCCCGCTCCTCGTCACCGGGCCTCTCCCTTTCGCGTCGCTCCCTTGCTGCTCGCTGCCTACAACTGCTGCTCTGCGTGTGCTGCTGCTGCTACAGTAACATTCAGTTACTGTAGCGCTGGCTAGCTTTTCTAATTCTACGATGAGTAACCCTTTTGACAGCCACTAAACTCTGCCAAAACAATTGTTAACAGTACTAAAAAATTATAGGAAGGTAGTATACTTGACAAACTCCATTTTATCCCACTGAACCAAATACATTTGATGCATGGTTTAAGTCCTATGAAAATCACAAAATGCTATCTTCTGATAACAGAAAACAGATTTAACATCTAGCATTGTGTGTTGTGTGCTGTGTGTGTATGCAGCGTGGTGTGTGTGAGTGTGCCGTGTGAGTGCATGTGTGGGTGAGTGTGTGTGCGGCCGGCCCAAACTATTTAGGTCTAATTTAATTAGCTAGATTAGTCCTAGGATTAATTCTGCTGTTTAGTTAGTACTACTATCAGTTTAGTGCTAGATTAGCCTATTAGCCTATGACATGTGGCCCCATTCTAATCTAGACACTAATTTAATTTAGATGCCTATGACATGTGAGTCATACCTCACCTTTTGAACAGTCAAAGTAAAATGGTTGACCAGCCCCTCGGGTCCCACTGTCATACACATAGGCTAGCGTAACACTAGGTAACAAATGCACATTCTGTCTTCAATTCAATTTAAACAATTCTAGAAAATTCAGAAAATGAATTAAAACTTTAAAATTAATATAAAATAAACCGTAACTCAGATGAAAATACTTTCTACATGAAAGTTGCTCAGAACGACGAGACGAAGCCGGAAAGGCAGCCCGTTCGTCCGCCACACACCCCTAACATACCCAACTCGCAACTTTCCCCCTCCGGATCCTCTGCCCGAAAACGCGAAACACCGGGGATACTTTCCCGGATGTTTCCCCCCTTCACCGGTATCACCTCATACCGCGTTAGGGAACCCCTAGCACCGATACTTGTCATGTCATGCATCGCTATGCATTTGTTTGCTTAAATATTTATTGGTTCTTCCCCTCTTCTCTCGCTAGACACCGAGACCGACACCGCTGCTACCCAGTACGACTACGGAGTTGAAGACCCCTCTTTCTTGCCAGAGCAACCAGGCAAGCCCCCCCCTTGATCACTAGATATCGCCTACTCTCCTCTATACTGCTTGCATTAGAGTAGTGTAGCATGTTACTGTTTTCGTTATTCCTATCCTGATGCATAGCCTGTCCTTGCTACTACTGTTGATACCTTTACCTGCAATCCTACTTGCTTAGTATAGGATGCTAGTATCTCCATCTGTGGCCCTACATTCTTGTCCGTCTGCTGTGCTATACTATCGGGCCGTGATCACTCGGGAGGTGATCACGGGTATATACTATTTACTTTATACCTGATACATGTGGTGATTAAAGACGGGTCGGCTCGTAGGAGCACCCGCGAGTGGATCTTTGAGGCGGAGCGACAGGGCAGGTTCCGACCACCTAGGAGAGAGGTGGGCCTAGCCCTGGTCGACGTTCGCGGATACTTAACACGCTTAACGAGATCTGGGTATTTGATCTGAGTTTGGCCATTTGGTCTATACGCACTAACCATCTACGCGGGAGTAGTTATGGGTATCCCGGCGTCGTGGTATCAGCTGAAGCCTTCGTGACGTCAGCGACTGAGTAGCGCGCGCCGGATTGGAACGTAAACCTGCTCTTGTATTAAGGGGGCTAGTTCTGCTTCCGGCCGCGTTCGCAACGTGCAGGTGTGCTAAGGGCGATGGGCCCAGACCCCTGTGCACTTAGGTTTAGACCGGCGTGCTGACCTCTCTGTTGTGCCTAGGTGGGGCTGCGACGTGTTGATCTTCCGAGGCCGGGCATGACCCAGGAAAGTGTGCCCGGCCAAATGGGATCAAGCGTGTTGGGGAATGTGGTGCACCCCTGCAGGGAATTTAATCTATTCGAATAGCCGTGATCTTCGGTAATAGGACGACTTGGAGTTGTACCTTGACCTTATGACAACTAGAACCGGATACTTAATAAAACACACCCTTCCATGTGCCAGATACAACCGATGATCGCTCTCTCACAGGGCGACGAGGGGAGGATCATCGGTTAGGATTATGCTATGCGATGCTACTTGGAGGACTTCAGTCTAATCTCTTCTACATGCTGCAAGACGGAGGCTGCCAGAAGCGTAGTCTTCGAAAGGACTAGCTATCCCCCCTTATCCCGGCTTTCTGCAGTTCAGTCCACGTATAATGCATACATATGTAGTGTAGCTCCTTGCTTGCGGGTACTTTGGATGAGTACTCACGGTTGCTTTCTCCCTCTTTTCTCCCTATCCCTTCTACCTGGTTGTCGCAACCAGATGTTGGAGCCCAGGAGCCAGACGCCACCTTCGACGACGACTCCTACTACACCGGAGGTGCCTACTACTACGTGATGCCCGCTGACGACGACCAGGAGTAGTTAGGAGGATCCCAGGCAGGAGGCCTGCGCCTCTTTCGATCTGTATCCCTGTTTGTGCTAGCCTTCTTAAGGCGTACTTGTTTAACTTATGTCTGTACTCAGATATTGTTGCTTCCGCTGACTCGTCTATGATCGAGCTCTTCTATTCGAGCCTTCGAGGCCCCTGGCTTGTAATATGATGCTTGTACGACTTATTTTATTGGTAGAGTTGTGTTTTGATATCTTCCCGTGAGTCCCTGATCTTGATCGTACACGTTTGCGTGTATGATTAGTGTATGATTAAATCAGGGGTGTCACACTCCCCTTGTGTCAAATCAATAAATTTGGGTTGAATACTCTACCCTCGAAAGCTGTTGTGATCCCCTATACTTGTGGGTTATCAAGACTAATTGCCGGCGCCGTTGCCGTGGAGCATAGCTCTATTCTTTGAGTCACTAGGGATTTATATCTACTGGACACTATGAAGAACTTGAGAGATCCAAAAACCAAGATCTATCCCTCAACTACGAGGGGAGGTAAGGAACTGCCATCTAGCTCTGCACTTGATTCACCTTCTGTTATGAGTAAGTTTGTGACACCTACACTTGCTTCTGCTATTCGTTCTGATATGTCACATGTTATTGATGATGCCACTTCTGCTATGCATGATACTTATGATGAAACTGCTTCTATGCCTGATACTACTATGCCCCTTAGTGAATTTCTTGATGAACAAATTGCTAGGGCTAGAGAAAAAGAAATTATTGAATCTGAATACGATGATGAAAGTGATGATGAAAATATGCCTGTTATTCGTGAGGGCTATCTTTTTGATATGGAATCTTCTGCCGCTATTTTAGCTTGCAAAGATAGATATGAGCTTAAGAGGTTATTAGTTAAATGGAACAAAGAATCACTTAGATATAAAATGAAACCCGACCCTGCTTTTGCTACTTCACCTATTTGTGTTCCTGATAACGATTAGGAATTCTCTGTTGATCCTGATATAATTACTTTGGTTGAATCTGATCCGTTTTATCGCTATGAATCTGAAACTGTTGTGGCACATCTTACTAAGTTAAATGATATAGCTGCCCTGTTCACTAATGATGAGAGATCGCGTTACTTCTATATACTCAAAATATTTCCGTTCTCATTAAAGGGTGATGCTAAGATATGGTTTAATTCGCTTGATCCTGGTTGTGTGCGTAGTCCCTAGGATATGGTTTATTACTTCTCTGCTAAATATTTCCCTGCTCATAAGAAACAAGCTGCTTTGAGGGAAATATACAACTTCGTGCAAATTAAAGAAGAGAGTCTCCCACAAGCTTGGGGGAGGCTTCTCAAGTTACTTAATGCTTTGCCTGATCATCCTCTTAAGAAACCTAAAATACTTGATATCTTTTATAATGGACTAACTGATGCTTCCAGAGATTACCTGGATAGTTGTGCTGGTTCTCTTTTCAGGGAAAGAACACCGGATGAAGCTGAAATTCTATTGAATAATATGTTGACAAATGAAAATAATTGGGCACCTCATGAGCCAGCTCCTGAGCCAACTCCTGCTCCAATTACTGAGCCAATTCCTAAACCAACTCCGAAGAAGAGAGGTGTTCTATTTCTCAGTCCCGAAGATATGCAAGAGGTAAAGAAATCTATGAAAGAAAAATGTATTAAAGCTGAAGATGTTAAGAATTTACCTCCTATTGAAGAAATACATGGTCTTAATATACCGCCTGTTGAAGAAACATATGATCTCAATTCTTTATTTACTGAAGAACATCCTGATCCCGATATCCCGACACAGGTAGTAAAGGTAAATTCTCTCTATAGATATGATAAAGCTGAAGTCCCTCCTACTAAAATTGCTAGTCAGTGCTTGGATGAGTTTGGTAACTTTATGTTTAAGCAAGACGACTTCAATGCTTATTTTGGTAGAAAATTAAAAGAAAATGCTTATATGATTAGACGCTTGGGTGATTATATGGCTAATATTAAAGGTGAACTTAAACTTGTTAGCAAACATGCTTCTATGGTTACCACTCAAGTAGAACAAGTACTTAAGGCTCAAAAAGAAGTGCTTGATGAAATGAATAGTAAGAAAAATGATTATGTTGTTAGAGTGGATACTAGAACTGGTAGCATGACTTAGGAACCTTTGTATCCTGAAGGCCACCCTAAGAGAATCGAGCAAGATTCTCAAAGAAATAATATTGATGTTCCTAGTTCTTCTAAAAAGAAGAAGAAGAAAAATGATAGAACTGTGCAAACTTCTAGTGAACCTATTGCTGAACCACCTGATAATCCAAATGATATTTCTATGTCTGATGCTGAAACACAATCTGGTAATGAACATGAACCTAATGAAAATATTAATAATGATGTTCATGATGATGCTCAACCTAGTAATGACAATGATGTAGAAATTGAACCTGTTGTTGATCTTGATAACCCACAATCAAAGAATCAATGTTATGATAAAAGAGACTTTGTTGCTAGGAAACATGGTAAAGAAAGGGAACCTTGGGTTCAGAAACCCATGCTTTTTCCTCCAAAACCATCCAAGAAAAAGGATGATGAGGATTTTGAGCGCTTTGCTGAAATGATTAGGCCTATCTTTTTGCATATGCGATTAACTGATATGCTCAAAACAAATCCTTATGCTAAATATATGAAGGATATCATTACTAATAAAAGAAAGATACCGGAAGCTGGAATTTCTACCATGCTTGCTAATTATACTTTTAAGGGTGGAATACCAAAGAAACTTGGAGATCCCGGAGTACCTACTATACCTTGCTCCATTAAAAGAAATTATATTAAAACTGCTTTATGTGATCTTGGAGCCGGTGTTAGTGTTATGCCTCTCTCTTTATATCGTAGACTTGACTTGAATAAGTTGACACCTACCGAAATATCTTTGCAAATGGCTGATAAATCAACTGCTATACCCATCGGTATCTATGAGAATGTGCCTGTTGTGGTTGCAAACGTTACTATCTTAACGGACTTTGTTATTCTTGATATTCCCGAGGATGATAATATGTCTATTATTCTTGGAAGACCTTTTCTTAATACTGCAGGGGCTGTTATTGATTGCAACAAAGGCAATGTCACTTTTCATGTTAATGGTAATGAGCATACGGTACACTTTCCGAGGAAACAACCTCAAGTTCATAGTATCAACTCCATTGGAAAAATTCCATCGATTATAATTGGAGGTTTTGAATTTCCTTTTCCTACTGTAAAAAAGAAATATGATATACTTATTATTGGGGATGTGCATATCCCCGTTGAGGTAACTTAGTGTTATTCGAAATTTCTCCGGTTTAATGATTATCGGAATGAGTTTGTTAACAAGACTTGATCAACCTTGTTAGTGGATTCTTTCTGATGAGCATGAGATGGATGAAACTAGAAGCACAAACTTCTGTACCCTCTCTATATTTTCTGTTAATTAGTAGAAATAAAGTAAAAATAGTATTTTTCTGTCTATTCCCTGACTTATCCGTGCAATATAAAAATATCCCGAAAATAAAAATCCTTAGAATGCCATGCCAATTTAATATGATTTTTTCAGGAATATTTGAGGATTTACTGTGCAAAAATTACCACGGGAGGAGCTGCCACCTGGCCACGAGGGTGGTGGGCGCCCCCCCCCTCTAGGGCGCGCCCCCCTGCCTCGTGGGCCCACGGTGGCCCTCCTCCACTTATCCCAGCACCCATCTTCTTCCTCTGTCTTGCACAAACCCAAAAAACCAACTCAAGCACGAGTTCCAGCCACTTTTGTTGTGATTTTCGATCTCCTTGCTCAAGGCACCTCTCGCAAAACTGCTTAGGGAGATCGTTCCTTGGTATGTGACTCCTCCATTGGTCCAATTAGTTTTTGTTCTAGTGCTTTATTCTTTGCAAATTTGTGTTGCATAGGTGACCATGTTCTCAAGCTTGCATGTCAAATTTATATGGTTCCAAGTAGTTCTAATGCTTGATTTAGGCTCTAGGCACTAGTAGGAGTAGTTGTTATCAGTTTTATTGAAGTTGGTTCACTTTTGTTTGAAGTTACTAAAAAAATCAGATTATTTCAGAAAAATAATGAGGAGATTTTTGAGGGGCTCATCGAGCCAAAGCTCGAAGGAAAAGGCACCGAAGCCTAAGTATAATTTGCCGCGCACCGCGGAGATTCGGGCGTGTGAATGGCCTTCTGATGATTTCTTGAGAGCAGCCGGTATCTATGAAGATTTTCATGAATTGGCTCACAATGCAGGCCTCACCGCTTTCCTCCACGACCAATGCGATCAGTATCTCTTACTCACAAATACCTTTGTGCAAAACTTTCATTTTCATTCTAGGAACTCACCACCTACGGTGGAGTTTCATTTATATGATGAGCATAAGGAGATGTCACTTTATGATTTCTGTCGGATTTGTTTAGTCCCTTTTGAGGGCAAGACAGAAGAACCACATCATGATGATGTGGTTGGGTTTATTGATACTATCACTGTAGGAGAAACTAGGAAGGTTTCCAATGCACGAATCACTAGCTTACATTTCCCTGTTTTACGTTACTTTGCATTATTTTCTAGTCGTTGTTTAATTGGACGCGGAAACTGTGGAAACCTTAGTATCCCTGATATAATTATTCTGCTCCACAGTTTATAAAGTGATAACACTTTTAGTATGGGCGGTATTATTGCTAGACGGTTAAGTATGAACCGTACCAAAGGCCCCATCTTTGGAGGCATCTATGCTACACGCCTAGCCGTACATTTTAACATACCTATTAGGCATGCTGAGAAGGAAGAGAAGGTGCTGCCCTGTGTTTATCTAGATCATAAAAGTATGGTGGCACATGATTTTATTGTTAAGAATAGGGCAGGAGAGCTTAAATATCAATTGTTCTTTAACAAACATCATCCTGAGACTATTATCCTGCCTGCTCCTTCTTTGTTTGATTTGACTGTAGGCACGTACCTTGTTCCGTTGACGGCTATTCACGCCTACCGGAACCCTGCACCGGCCGAGGAGCCAGAACCGGAACCACATTTTGATCCTTCACGGCAGTCTAACTATCAGTGGGATCCGGAGATGATTGCCAGCCAGTGGCAATCGGAGCCTTCTTGTTCCTCATCACAGTACGACCTCAACAACTATTATTATGGATATCAGCCAGGCCAGCCGTGGCCATAGACCACCTTAGGCCAAAAGCCTAAGCTTTGGGGAGTATGTATTTCTCACCGACATTACATTTATGTTCACACACACTCATTGCTAGATGTCGGTGCTCATACTTTTTCACTGTAATATCCATGCTAGTTTATTTTCTTTTTCCTGCTTTCTTCTTGTGTGTTTGCTAAACCTTAAGAAAAACCAAAAAAAATTAGTAGTAGTTTATTGTTCTACTATAGTAGTAATAATTAAAAAGAAAACCCAAAAATATTTCCTGTTCTTCTTTTGCTTGTTGGGAGCTTTCCCGTGTAAATAGTTTTATTTCTTTTCTTTGGGGGTCAGTAGGAGAAGACCATAATTAAATTGTTGAAGTGGCTCTTATATGCATTATAGTTGATTTAACCAAGAGCCCATATTGCCTTGTCTTCTCCTGTTTATTGAATGCTCGCAGATTCCAGCTTAGTCCAATGCACATACACTCTTATTATTATTCACACCGTTCGGTCGTGCAAGTGAAAGGCAATTATGATGATATATGATGGGCTGACTGAGATGAGAAGAACTGGTATGAACTCGACCTCTTTTGTTTTTGTAAATATGATGAGTCCCTCGTTCTTGATTCAGCTTATTATGAATAAACATGTTTGCAATGACAATTAGAGATCATAGTTGCTTGTGCCATGCTTGATTAGCTATGAGTTATAATGATTTACCTTGTGTGCCAACATGCTATTGCGATGATTATGATGTGGTATGATGGGGTGGTATCCTCCTTTGAATGAGTTAAGTGACTTGACTTGGCACATGTTCACGCATGTAGTTGAAACAAATCAACATAGCCTTTACGATATTTATGTTCATGGTGGATTATATCCTACTCATGCTTGCATCCAATGTTTATTAATTTTAATGCATTTACATGGCTGTTGTCACTCTCTAGTTGGTCGCTTCCCAGTCTTTTGCTAGCCTTCACTTGTACTAAGCGGGAATACTGCTTGTGCATCCAATCCCTTAAACCCCAAAGTTATTCCAGATGAGTCCACCATACCTTCCTATATGCGGTATCTACCTGCCGTTCCAAGTAAATTTGTATCTGCCAAACTCTAAACCTTCAAATAAACATTCTATTTTGTATACTCGAATAGCTCATGTACCAACCAAGGTTGTCCTTATCTTCCGTGTTAGGCGGGTTATTCTCAAGAGGAGTGGACTCCGCTCCTCACTCACGAGAAGATGGCTGGTCACCGGGATGCCCAGTCCCATGCTTTATGCAAACTAAATCAAAATTAATTACAAACAAAACTCCCCCTGGGACCTGATGTATGTTGGAGGCACTCGTTGTTTCGAGCAAGCCATGGATTGATGCTTGTTGGTGGAGGGGGAGTATAAACTTTACCATTCTGTTTGGGAACCGCCTATAATGTGTTTAGCATGGAAGATATCGCCATCTCTTAGTTGTTACGTTGACAATGAAAGTATACCGGTCAAAATACAATTTATCTCTATTTCAAAACCGAGCTCTGGCACCTCTACAAATCCCGGCTTCCCTCTGCGAAGGGCCTATCCATTTACTTTTATGTTGAGTCATCACCCTCTTATTAAAAAGCACTAGCTGGAGAGCACAACTGTCATTTGCATTCATCACTATTAATCTATGTTGGGTGTGACTATGATTGGATCTCTTTTACCATGAATTACAATGTCTAGTCAGTCCTTGATCTTTAAAGGTGCTTTGCATTTATGTTTTGCGGTCTCAGAAAGGGCTAGCGAGATACCATCTTGTTATATCATATTATGATTGTTTTAAGGAAGTGTTGTGATCCGAGATTTATTATTATGGCTTGCTAGTTGATTATGCTATTGATATGAGTAATTATGAGACCTGAGAATTATTGCAAATGTGGTTAGTTATGATCTATGCTGAAAACTTGAATGCTGGCTTCACATAGTTACAACAACAAGAGCAAACAGAGTTTGTAAAAGTTTTTCTTTCTTTCAGTTTGTCAACTGAATTGCTTGAGGACAAGCAAGGGTTTAAGCTTGGGGGAGTTGATACATCTCCGTCATATCTACTTTTCCAAACACTTTTGCCCTTGTTTTGGACTCTAACTTGTATGATTTGAATGGAACTAACCCGGACTGACACTGTTTTTAGCAGAATTGCCATGGTGTTGTTTTATGTGCAGAAAACAAATATTCTCGGAATGACCTGAAACTCCACGGAACATCTTAGAAAAAAATAATAAAAAATCCTCGCCAAAGATGAAGACCAGGGGGCCCACACCCTGTCCACGAGGGTGGGGGCGCCCCCCCTAGGGCGCGCCCCCTACCTCGTGGGCCCCCTGGATGCCCTCCGACGCCAACTCCAACTCTATATATTTGCTTTCTGAGAGAAAAAAATCAAGGAGAAGAAATCATCATGTTTTACAATACGGAGCCGCCGCCAAGCCCTAAAACCTCTTAGGAGGGCTGATCTAGAGTCCGTGCGGGGCTCCGGAGAGGGGGATTTGTCGCCGTCGTCATCATCAACTATCCTCCATCACCAATTTCATGATGCTCACCGCCATGCGTGAGTAATTCCATCGTAGGCTTGCTGGACGGTGATGGGTTGGATGAGATTTATCATGTAATCGAGTTAGTTTTGTTAGGGTTTGATCCCTAGTATCCATTATGTTCTGAGATTGATGTTGCTATGACTTTGCTATGCTTAATGCTTGTCACTAGGGCCCGAGTGCCATGATTTCAGATCTGAACCTATTATGTTTTCATGAATATATGTGAGTTCTTGATCCTATCTTGCATGTCTATAGTCACCTACTATGTGTTATGATCCGGCAACCCCGAAGTGACAATAATCAGGACCACTCCCGGTGATGACCATAGTTTGAGGAGTTAATGTATTCACTATGTGCAAATGCTTTGTTCCGGTTCTCTATTAAAAGGAGGCCTTAATATCCCTTAGTTTCCGATAGGACCCCGCTGCCACGGGAGGGTAGGACAAAAGATGTCATGCAAGTTCTTTTCCATAAGCACGTATGACTATATACGGAATGCATGCCTACATTACATTGATGAATTGGAGCTAGTTCTGTGTCACCCTATGTTATGACTGTTACATGATGAACTGCATCCGGTATAATTATCCATCACTGATCCGGTGCCTACGAGTTTTCCATATATTGGTTTACGCTTATTTACTTTCCCGCTGCTACTGTTACAATCACTACAAAATACCAAAAACATTAGTTTTGCTATCTTTACTTTTGTTGCCGCTACCACCACTATCATATTACTTTGCTACTAAACACTTTGCTGCAGATACTAAGTTTCTAGGTGTGGTTGAATTGACAACTCAGCTGCTAATACTTGAGAATATTCTTTGGCTCCCCTTGTGTCGAGTCAATAAATTTGGGTTGAATACTCTACCCTCGAAAGCTGTTGCGATCCCCTATACTTGTGGGTTATCAGGCCACGAAACCACTTTTCCACCACCGCAACCTTCTGTACCCATGAGATCCCATCTGGGGACTTTTCCGGCGATCTGCCACAGGGGGATTCGATCATGGAGGGCTTCTACATCAACACCATAGCCTCTCCGATGATGTGTGAGTAGTTTACCACAGACCTTCGGGTCCATAGTTATTAGCTAGATGGCTTCTTCTCTCTCTTTGGTTCTCAATACAAAGTTCTCCTCGATGTTCTTGGAGATCTATTCGATGTAATACTTTTTGCGGTGTGTTTGCCGAGATCCGATGAATTGTGGATTTATGATCAAGTTTATCTATGAATAATATTTGGTTCTTCTCTGAATTATTATATGCATGATTTGATATCTTTGCAAGTCTCTTTGAATTATCGGTTTAGTTTGGCCTACTAGATTGATCTTTCTTGCAATGGGAGAAGTGCTTAGCTTTGGGTTCAATCTTGTGGTGTCCTTTCCCAGTGACACTAGGGGCAGCAAGGCACGTATTGTATTGTTGCCATCGAGGATAAAAATATGGGGTTTATATCATATTGTTTGAGTTTATCCCTCTACATCATGTCATCTTGCTTAAAGCATTACTCTGTTCTTATGAGCTTAATACTCTAGATGCATGCTGGATAGCGGTCGATGTGTGGAGTAATAGTAGTAGATGTAGAATCATTTCAGTCTACTTAACACGGACATGATGCCTATATTCATAATCATTGCCTAGATATTCTCATAATTATGCGCTCTTCTATCAATTGCTCGGCAGTAATTTGTTCACCCACGGTAATATATGTTATGATGAGAGAAGCCACTAGTGAAACCTATGGCCCCCGGAGCTCTTTCTTATTATATTGCATCTCTTTTATTATCGCATCTCATTTACTATTTTGCAATCTTTACTTTCCAATCTATACAACAAAAATACCAAAAATATTTATCTTACTATCTTTATCAGATCTCACTTTCGCAAGTGACCGTGAAGGGATTGACAACCCCTTTACCGTGTTGGTTGCGAGGTTCTTGATTGTTTGTGTAGGTACTAGGTGAATTGCGTGTTATCTCCTACTGGATTGATACCTTGGTTCTCAAAACTAAGGGAAATACTTACGTTACTTTGCTGCATCACCCTTTCCTCTTCAAGGGAAAACCAACGCATGCTCAAGAGGTAGCAAGAAGGATTTCTGGCGCCGTTGCGGGGGAGATCTACGCTCAAGTCAAGACATACCAAGTACCCATCATAAACTCCTCTCCCTCGCATTACATTATTTGCCATTTGCCTCTCGTTTTCCTCTCTCCCACTTCACCTTTGCCATTTTATTCGCCCTCTTCCATTCGTCCTTCTGTTTGCTCGTGTTACCGTGTGCCTTCTATTAGCTTGCATCTTCGCTTGCTAAATATCTATTGTTATGGATCCTCAACCTCTTGCTAATATTTTTAAAAGATACAATTATGATGAACTAATTTCTAGTGAGTTGAGTGCACTAGATTATCTTTATGGAGTTTTGCTTGAAATCCGTGAATCTGAAAATTCTGATGAAGTGCTTTATAAAGTGATTCACGATAGATCTTTGAATAAAAAGCATGATTGCAATGATGCCATTATAAATTCTATGAATGTCAATTGTGCTAATAATATGCAAAACCCTAATCTTGGGGATGCTAGATTTGTTATGCCCACTACTTGTTGCAATGATCATGATTGGGGTGATTCTTCTTATGATCATGAAACTTTATTTAAGCCCGATGATGAATATAAGATTGATAATAATGTTTGCAATATTGAAAGTGGGTTTGGAAGAGTGTCAACTTTAGATCCCACGTATTTGGGGAATGTTCAATCTTATGCAATTTTCTATGACAGTGGATTTGGAGAGGTCATGACTTTAGTTAATGTTAATCCCACTATTTTGGAAGAGTGTGAGCTTTGCATGCATGTGGATCGTGTTGAAAATATTTTATGTGATAGCTATTTTGCTGAATTTTCTTATGATCCCACATGTAATTATTATGAGAGAGGAAAATATGATTGTAGAAATTTTCATGTTACTAAATTATCTCTCATTATGTTGAGATTGCTATTGTTTCTTTCCGCTTCCTTGCATATGCTAGTTTTTGCTTGCTATGATAATTTGTTTGCCTATAAGATTCCTATGCATAGGAATTATGTTAGACTTAGATGTGTTTGTCACGTGATGCTCTCTTTGTGCTTCAATTCTTGTCTTTCATGTGAGCATCATTGAAATTATCAATGCCTAGCTAGGGGCATTAAACGATAGCGCTTGTTGGGAGGCAACCCAATTTTATTTTTGTTATTTACTTTTTGTTCATGTTTAGTAATAAATAATATATCTATCCTCTGTTATGATTGTGTTTTTACGTTTTAATTAGTGTTTGTGCCAAGTAAAGCCTTTAGGATCTTCTTGGGTGATTGTTATTTGATCTTGCTGATAAAAACAAAAAGTATGCGCTCACGAAAATAATTTTAGTTTTTTACCAGAGAGAGATAAAATACCAATTCCAACTGAAGTAGACCAATATACAAATTATTTAGGTCTTCCTAATTTTTCAGAGTTTTTGGAGTTACAGAAGTATTCTAAACCTCCAGATTGCTACAGACTGTTCTGTTTTGACAGATTCTGTTTTTCGTGTTTTGACAGATTCTGTTATTCTAAACCTCCAGGTTCTGTTTTGATGAACCATATAGAAGTTGTAATACAGTAGTTTTAACACCAATATAAATAAAGAATGAGTTAATTACAGTACATTAAAGTGGTGGTTTGTTTTCTTATACTAACGAAGCTCATGAGATTTTCTGTTAAGATTTGTGTTGTGAAGTTTTCAAGTTTTTGGGTAAAGATTTGATGGATTTTGGAACAAGGAGTGGCAAGAGCCTAAGCTTGGGGATTCCCAAGGCACCCCAAGGTAAAAATTCAAGGACAACCAAAAGCCTAAGCTTGGGGATGCCCCGGAAGGCATCCCCTCTTTCGTCTTCGTCTATCGGTAACTTTACTTGAGTCTATATTTTTATTCACCACATGATATGTGTTTTGCTTCGAGCATCTTGTATGATTTGAGTCTTTAATTTTTAGTTTACCACAATAATCCTTGATGTAGACACTTCTTGGGAGAGACACACATGAACTGTAATTTATTAGAATACTCTATGTGCTTCACTTATATTTTTGAGCTAGATAATTTTGCTCTAGTGCTTCACTTATAGCTTTTTAGAGCACGGTGGTGGTTCTACTTTATAGAAATTATTGATATCTCATGCTTCACTTATATTATTTTGAGAGTCTTTTAGAACAGAATGGTAATTTTCTTTGGTTATAAAATTAGTCCTAATATGATGGGCATCCAAGATGGGAAGAATAAAAACTTTCATATATGGTGCATTAAAAACTATGAGAAGTTTGATACTTGATAATTGTTTTGAGATATAAAGATGGTGATATTAGAGTCGTGCTAGTTGAGTAATTGAGAAATTGAGAAATACTTGTGTTGAGGTTTGCAAGTCCCGTAGCATGCACGTATGGTAACCGTTGTGTGACAAATTTGAAGCATGAGGTGTTCTTTGATTGTCTTCCTTATGAGTGGCGGTCAGGGACGAGCAATGGTCTTTTACTACCAATATATCCCCCTAGGAGTTGATACGTCTCCGTCATATCTACTTTTCGAAACACTTTTGCCCTTGTTTTGGACTCTAACTTGCATGATTTGAATGGAACTAACCCGAACTGACGCTGTTTTCAGCAGAATTACTGTGGTGTTATTTATGTGCAGAAACAAACGTTCTCGGAATGACCTAAAACTTCACGGAGCAACTTTTTGGAAAATATAAAAAATACCTGCAAAAGATGAAGGCCAGGGGGCCCACCACCTGACCACGAGGGTGGGGGGCGTGCCTGCCCCCCTAGGGCGCGCCCCCTACCTTGTGGGCCCCCTGGTGCCTCTCCGACTCCAACTCCATATATTGTGTTTTGGGGAGAAAAAATCAGAGAGAAGAATTCATCGCGTTTTACAATACGGAGCCGCCGCCAAGCCCTAAAACCTCTCGGGAGGGCTGATCTGGAGTCCGTTCGGGGCTCCGGAGAGGGGAACCTGTCGCCATCGTCATCATCAACCATCCTCCATCACCAATTTCATGATGCTCACCGCCGTGCGTGAGTAATTCCATCGTAGGCTTGCTAGACGGTGATGGGTTGGATGAGATCTATCATGTAATCGAATTAGTTTTGTTAGGGTTTGATCCCTAGTATCCACTATGTTCTGAGATTGATGTTGCTATGACTTTGCTATGCTTAATGCTTCTCACTAGGGCCCGAGTGCCATGATTTCAGATCTGAACCTATTGTGTTTTCATCAATATATGAGTGTTCTTGATCCTATCTTGCAAGTCTATAGTCACCTATTATGTGTTATGATCCGTTAACCCCGAAGTGACAATAATCGGGATACTTACCGGTGATGATTGTAGTTTGAGGAGTTCATGTATTCACTATGTGTTAATGCTTTGTTCCGGTACTCTATTAAAAGGAGGCCTTAATATCCCTTAGTTTCCGATAGGACCCCGCTGCCACGGGAGGGTAGGACAAAAGATGTCATGCAAGTTCTTTTCCATAAGCACGTATGACTATATTTGGAATACATGCCTACATTATATCAATGAACTGGAGCTAGTTCTGTGTCACCCTAGGTTATGACTATTACATGATGAACCGCATCCGGCATAATTCTCCATCACCGATCCATTGCCTACGAGCTTTCCATATATTGTTCTCCACTTATTTACTTTTCCGTTGCTATTGCTATCATCACTACAAAATACCAAAAACATTACTTTTACTATTGTTACCTTTTGCTACCGTTACCATTACTATCATATTACTTTGCTACTAAACACTTTGCTGCAAATATTAAGTTTCCAGGTGTGGTTGAATTGACAACTCAGCTGCTAATACTTGAGAATATTCTTTGGCTCCCCTTGTGTGGAATCAATAAATTTGGGTTGAATACTCTACCCTCGAAAACTGTTGCGATCCCCTATACTTGTGGGTTATCAAGACTATTTTCTGGCGCCGTTGCCGGGGAGCATAGCTCTATTCTTTGAGTCACTTGGGATTTATATCTGCTTATCATTATGAAGAACTTGAAAGATCCAAGAACCAAGATTTATCCCTCAACTACAAGGGGAGGTAAGGAACTGCCATCTAGCTCTGCACTTGATCGACGATTGTTGCCTTCTTGAGGTCTCAAAGTGTCTTCTCTTGGAAAAATGTTGCTACTCAGAGCTTCAGGGGTTGAAGTTTGAAATTCTTGGCATGTCTTGAGAAACTTCTGACTTTTCAACACCAAGGGCTGGAAAGGGTGTCATACTATAAGAACAAGGTAAAGAAGTATATTTTAAACTTTTCTTGAATAAGATAAGTCAAGAAGAGAAATAGTGAAGGAGAAGACTACGAGAATATTTTTTAACAAAAATTCCTTCTGTGAGAACCTGGAATTAACTTCCAGACCCTCCTGTGTATATTTGTCAACCCCAGGATCATTGTTGACAACACAGTGAAATGATATCATTGCATAATACATAAAAGGTATTACAATTTTAAATATATCTTGCCACAAGGCATACCTAGATAAATGTCTCATGACACTTATTACATTCAAGAAAATAGCGGAAAGTACAATGCGTAGCGACTCCATCTCAGCCACAGGCAGTCGATGTAGTCCACGTGAACTCACTCCTATGGATCGCCATAGTAGTCGTAGTCATCACCTTCATCTCCATGCAACTCTGTTGTCAACAAAATTATTGCCATGAGTACATTACGTACTCAACATGCCTCCCTCGGGGAAGGACCTAATAGCTACATGTGGCTTCAAAGGAAGGCTGTATGGCTCATTTGCGTAAAGCTAATTTTGTTTAACAAATAAAGTAGTTGGATGGAAGCAGTTTTAGATGAAAACATGTTTTATCTTCAGAGCAACTTTCATCAAGTGAGGATCCTCGATCAACTCACGTCCTTCATAGGTTTCAAGAATAGGGGCAAAGAGGGAATAAGCAAGACAGGTCCTGTACGTCAAGAAAGATTCATGTGTTGTCCATGACCGTGGACACGGCTATTCGAATAGTTTTACACTCTGTAGAGGTCGTACACTTTACCCACACGACATAATATCGTCTTGATGCCACCAGTGGCCGCTGGTATAGTACGCCATTTGGTATACCGGCAGGGAGATTGTGACGAGGTCTTTGGACCAGATCCCCCAAAGATGTGACATGCCCACCGGGTCTGGCACACGGAACTGAGAGTACGTCCTCAAACCGGTCCCCCCATCTGTGCCGAGGATACTCCTCGCAAGGCAGCTATCCCATCTGCGGTACGGCAACATCGACACCTAAGGCTGACTAGCTTACTTGACCAAGCCAGTGCCCATATAGCATGTGGTTGTACTGTTATCACAATCTTCAAATCCAAGACTTATTAGGCCTTATGCGGCACGGACGACTAATTGCCCCCTTCAACCTGTGAAGGGCAGCCAATTGCTCCTTCAATCCTTGATTCAGCTGTCGCTCGCGCCAGTATTCAGATGGTAAGTTTCACCCAGAGTAGAAGAGAGTAGAGGAGATCAACAAGGGCCAATCATCCTAGCTCAACGATAAGTTTCAAGTGTCAATGACTCAAAGGTCATTCAACAAAGCACCTATAGGGTAATAAGCATGGCTAAGCATTTCTACTCTACTAGAATACTATATTCTACTCAGGTGTCAATTGAATAGGCGACAAGCGGATCAAGGTAATGTGTCAATCGACATGCTAGCTACAAGAATTAAAATAGCATGCATATAGTAACCATAAAACAGAATGCAATTTTGTAAACATAGGATAAATATGATCAAAGAAGGAGGCATGCCTTTGTTGTTGAGTCCTTCGATAACCTGATTATGTCCATGTCCAATACCGTCGTCACTCCCTACTCGTTGTAACGATAGCAAAAGACAAACAATAAATACTAAAACAAAAGTGATCCAAATAACATCCAAAACAAATTAAGGGTGGATGGATAGCAAGATATTGATCAGATGGAGATTCCAAAAGGAGATAGATTGATTGGAAGGTAAGTAGAGGACTCAATGAATTGATAGGGTTTAGGTTGATGATGGATAATCAAGGCTTCCCCACAAGTCTAACGTTCTAATACGAACCATGCTATTGACCACGAGTAGTGCCCGCTACACAACCTGACTATCTATAAAAGAAATTACTATATAACATACGCACACGCATCAACACACATGAAATTGAACCAACCTATGCATTATAACTACACAATCACAACATGGTATGATAAAGGAAAAGAAAGCTAACCACAAATAAATATTTAGATAGAATCTAAATATTTACAATGGTTATTAGCAAGCAAATATAAACAACAACTATAATAAATCAAAAGCAAGTATTCTATATGACAAACAAACCAACATTATAAGCCATACTAGTTAAGCACTCAAACATCAATCATAACCACTATTAGCAAGCATTTCTATAATAAAAGACAAACCAATACTATGGTAGAAACTAATTAAACAACTTAATATAATAACACACATCTCACACAAGGCATGTGAGTATAGGACACTGAGTGTGTGATCAAAGCACAACTCTACTGACATGACATATGCTTGCAATAATAAAGCACGATACACACACTGAGTGTGTGATCAAAGCACAACTCTACTGACATGACATATGACTCGTCCTAAGTATAAGAGTCATAGCAACAAGTATTAAAACACTCATAAGACTAAGATGTAATGAAGTTAAACATCTATAAGAAAGAACTAAACTAAGCAACCATAACACACGCAACACCATAAGACATGAAAGATTACTTGCATGAAAGATGTCTAGGCATATCATAATGCAATAGAAAGGTAAACAAAACATATCAAACGCTAGGCATACAACAATGCAATAACCAGATAAACTAATATGATGTGTAAACATGGATGGTCATCACACGAGATACCACACTACGATACCAATATAATACGATGCAACACCCAACTTAGTTTATATCGACTACATAAATAGAAAGCATGGAAATAGGACACAACTCTATGAGACTAGTTGACACGCATGAACATGGAAGCATGAAAGTAGCACACAACAATTGTTGTTTATAACATGCAAACACATGGACACATCATACTAAGCATGTAGGCAATTTAAACAACTAAATCATGCCATCAGCAATATCAAGAAATATACTATACTAGAATGAGTAACAAGATGGCAAGAATTCCTATGTTGTACAGCCTACACTTGCAACTGCATAGTGGACAACTAGGCATGATCTAATACATGAATACATACACACACACGCACGCACACACACACACACTCTATGCCATCTAGTTATACAATCACAATATCATGGCACGATATTGAAGCAAGAATCCTACTTAATTAAAATATACGAGACCATAAACTACTAACATGTACTTCTACCAAGCAAATATTAACCATATGATTGGTCATACAATATAAAGTAGCAATGATATAACACATACAATCAAAACATGAGTAGGACTTTGAGCAAGTGCTAACATGGCATGGTAATAAACTAAGGTAAATGGACACACATGATAGTTACCAAGATGAAATAAACTAAATTCTATTTTGCAAGAATAAATTATATATAGCAATACAAAACTAAATGATTTCATGAGAAACTATCCATGCAATCTTGTATAACACACATGTATAAAATAAAAGGAACAACTAGCCAATAATATTCTATGTTATGAAATACAATGTACTCATATCCAAACAATAAGGCATGTCATTCGACATCTAGCATAAAGAATACTATGCAATAGCACGTACTAAAAATATATAAACATCTTTCGTAGACATGGCATATTTGCAAACAAAACAAACATGCGGCATGGACGAAAATGAATATATAATCAATATCTAACATATATGAATTCTAAACAAAAATGAAATAATCAAGACATTAGGTATTGCATAATCACACAGAGGTTACAGTAATTCTACATAAACCTACGCATGGTAATAATTTGCAAAAACATGTACATATGCATATCATAACTATATACCACAAGAAAGAAAAATATCAACATGAAATAACACGTTGAACAATTTTTTTGAATAACTATAATCGGTGAAAGAAATAAATCTAACAAGTCCTACGTCGCACTAAATTTATAAGACGAATAACATACACTCGTAGGCATATCACGAACATAATAAAATAACATACTAACAAGAAAAGTTGACCGATTAAATACTCCACATGGTAGTAATACATAAGAACTAATACAAAGGTGTATCTCACTACTACATGATGCACGGAATTATCTACACAAAATCATATAGAACTATATTAAAAACTAGTGTTACACTTAACAAGAACGACTAGATAAAACCTGAACTAAAATCAATTGACCCAACAAGCAAGATTATTCTACCAACGGGCTTCTATGGCCATAGAGAATATTTCCTCTATTAGGAACAAAGTCATACGATGAATAAAAATGAAGAAATATGTGGATGCCATTGGATGGACTCGATTCATGGACATGGCATGGTTGACGTGGCCAACAAGAGAAATAGGTCGAACTAGGATGTCGAGGAGATAGATTGAACATGGTTTAGTGCATGTGCAAAAGTAATTGGACAGAAACTCACCGAGCACGACGAATCGATCCGATGAACTCGATGAACAGTGTAGACGAACATGCTGAGTTCTTCGCATGTAGTTGACGGAACGCGTTCTTTCGTCTCTGAATGGATTTGTGGTGTGGAGATGAACCATAGGGCGCAAGGGTGCTAACAGAGATAGTCTACGTCATCGGGAACGAGCACCGGTGTCCATGGAGCACCATTCTTTGGAGAGAGAGTTTCTGTAGAGAAAGAGAAGGGAGAGGTAGGAGTTTCTGCGGGGTGGAAGAGGAGGTGGAGGCGCACCTATATGTACTAGCCGGTTTGGAAACGATGGGGAGTTGAAGGGAATTAGAGAGGAGGTTTCTTCATGGCTAAACGTAAAAATGGAGAGAGACAGAGGTCAGCTGCGGCCCATCATATAGAATTAAAACAAATGGGCTTCCCCATTTCGGGTGAGACAAAACGAATGAATTTGAGAAAGAGAAAGAAAAACAGATTGGCTAGGCCATTCAGTTTTGATGGAAAAGTAACGTAGGTTGCATGCCCAGGGAAGAGAGAAAGATGTTGGATCAAGGGAATTTGGCCTAGAGTTTGAAAGAAGAAAAATGATTTTCCTCTTTAGGAAAATCTAGAGAAGGAAAGAAACACGAACAAATATCAAAAGCACCGAAGAAAATTCAAAGGTGCATATTAATATGCCCAAGACAAGATAATAATATCCGAGTAAAAGAAAAGAACTAAACACGATTTTTAATTTAGGTTCACATTAGTTCAAATTAAATCCATTAAATTATAAAATTCCAATTTAAGCTTTGTTACCAAATAAAACAAACGAAAATTTTCTCGCCCTAAATTTTGGAAAACTTTTTCTTAAACATTCCGATAATCGGGATGTTACACACCCTGTTCACTAAAGATGAGAGAACTCGTTACTTTTATATCCTTAAAATATTTCCGTTCTCATTAAAGGGTGATGCTAAGATATGGTTTAATTCTCTTGATCCTGGTTGTGTGCGTAGTCCCCAGGATATGATTTATTACTTCTCTGATAAATATTTCCCTGCTCATAAGAAACAAGCTGCTTTAAGGGATATATATAATTTTGTGCAAATTGAAGAAGAGAGTCTCCCACAAGCTTGGGGGAGGCTTCTCCAGTTACTTAATGCTTTGCCTGATCATCCTCTTAAGAAAAATGAAATACTTGATATATTTTATAATGGACTAACTGATGCTTCCAGAGATTACCTGGATAGTTGTGCTGGTTCTGTTTTCAGGGAAAGAACACCGGATGAAGCTGAAATTCTATTGAATAATATGTTGACAAATGAAAATAATTGGACACCTCCGGAGCCAATTCCTGAGTCTATTCCTAAACCAACTCCGAAGAAGAGGGGTATTCTATTTCTCAGTCCTGAAGATATGCAAGAGGCAAAGAAATCTATGAAAGAAAAAGGTATTAAACCTGAAGATGTTAAGAATTTACCTCCTATTGAAGAAATACACGGTCTTAATTTAGCGCCTGTTGAAGAAACATATGATCTTGATCCATGACCTATTGAAGAAACTCATGGTCTTGATAACCCGACACAGGTAGTAAAGGTAAATTCTCTCTATAGATATGATAAAGCTGAAATCCCATTTACTAAGTTTTCTAGCCCATGCTTAGATGAGTTTGATAAATTTATGGCTAAGCAAGAAGATTTTAATGCTTATTTTGGTAGACAATTGAAATACAATTCAAATATGCTTGAACACTTGGGTGATTATATGGCTAATGTTAAAGGTGAACTTAAACTTATTAGTAAACATGCTTCTATGGTTACCACTCAAGTAGAACAAGTACTTAAAGCTCAAAATGATTTGCTCAATGAATTGAATAGTAAGGATAATGATAATGTTGTTAGAGTTTTGACTATAGGTGGTGGAATGACTCAGGAACCTTTGTATCCTGAAGGCCACCCTAAAAGAATTGAGCAAGATTCTCAGAGAAATAATATAGATGCACCTAGTTCGTCTAAAAAGAAGAAAAAGAAAAATGATAGGACCTTGCATGCTTCTAGTGAACCTGTTGCTGAAACACCTGCGAATCCCAATGATATTTCTATTTCTGATGCTAAAACTCAATCTGGTAATGAACCTGAAACTAGTAATAATGTTAAAAATAATGTTCATGATGATGCCCAACTCAGTAATGATAATGATATAGAAATTGAACCTGTTGTTGATCTTCATAACCCATAATCAAAGAATCAACGTTATGATAAGAAAGACTTTGTTGCTAGGAAACATGGTAAAGAAAGAGAGTCATGGGTTCAGAAACCCATGCCTTTTCCTCCCAAACCATCCAAGAAAAAGGATGATGAGGATTTTGAGCACTTTGCTGAAATGATTAGACCTATCTTTTTGCGTATGTGATTAACTAATATGCTCAAAACCAATCCTTATGCTAAGTACATGAAAGATATAATTACAAATAAAAGAAAGATACCGGAAGCTGAAATTTCCATCATGCTTGCTAATTATACTTTTAAGGGTAGAATACAAAATAAACTTGGAGATCCAGGAGTACCCACTATACCATGCTCCATTAAAAGAAACTATGTTAAAACTGCTTTATGTGATCTTGGAGCCGGTGTTAGTGTTATGCCTCTCTCTTTATATCCTAGACTTTTTGAATAAGTTGACACCTACTGAAATATCTTTGCAAATGGTTGATAAATCAGCTGCTATACCTGTCGGTATTTGTGAGGATGTGCCTGTTGTAGTTGCAAATGTTACTATTTTAACGAACTTTGTTATTCTTGATATTCCTGAGGACGATAGTATGTCTATTATTCTTGGAAGACCCTTTTTGAATACTGCAGGGGCTGTTATTGATTGCACTAAAGGCAATGTCACTTTTCATGTTAATGGTAATGAGCACACGGTACACTTTCCGAGGAAACAACCTCAAGTTCATAGTATTAACTCTATTGGAAAAATTCCATCGATTATATTTGGAGGCTTTGAATTTCCTCTTCCTACTGTCAAGAAGAAATATGATATTCTTATTATTGGGGATGTGCATATCCCCGTTGAGGTAACATAGTGTTATTCGAAATTTCTCCGGTTCCATGTTATTCGGAATGAGTTCGTTAACAAGACTTGATCAACCTTGTTAGTGGATTCCTTTTGATGAGCATGAGATGGATGAAACTAGAAAGCACAACCTTCTGTACCCCACTTTTACTTTCTGTTATTTATATTAAATAAAATATAAATAAATATTTTTCTGTCTATTATCTGATTATCCGTGCAATATAAAAATACCCCGAAAATAAAAGTTCTCTAAATGCCCTGAATTTTAAATATGATTTTTTTCCAGAATATTTGAGAATATTTGGCACTGAGAACACAGCAGGGGGGGTCAACCACCTGCCCACGAGGGTGGAGGGCGCGCCCTACCCCCTGGGCGCGCCCCCCTGCCTCATGGGCCCACGGTGGCCCTCCTCCACTTATCCTTTCACCCACACACTCCTTCTTCCTCCCCCAAACACGAATATCAGCTCAAGCACGAGTTCTAGCTCATCTTGCTGCCATTTTCGATCTCCTTGCCCAAAGCACCTCTCACAAAACTACTTGGGGAGATTGTTCCTTGGTATGTGACTCCTCCATTGGTCCAATTAGTTTTTGTTCTAGTGCTTTATTCATTGCAAATTTTTGCTGCTTAGGTGACCCTGTTCTTGAGCTTGCATGTCAAATTTATTTGGTTCCAAGTAGTTTTGATGCATGATATAGGCTCTAGGCACTTGTAGGAGTAGTTGCTATCAATATTATTGAGTTTGGTTTACTTTTATTTTGAAGTTACTAAAAAATTCAAAAAAATTCAGAAAATGGGGAAGAGACTTTTGAGGGGCTCATCGAGCCAAAGCTCGAAGGAAAAGGCACCGAAGCCTAAGTATAAGCTGCCTTGCACCACGGAGGTTCGGGCGTGTGAATGGCCTTCCGATGATTTCTTGAGGGTAGCCGGGATTTATGAAGATTTTCATGAATTGGCTAAGAATGCAGGCCTCACCTCTTTCCTCCACGACCAATGCGATCAGTATGTCTTACTGACAAATATCTTTGTGCAAAACTTTCATTTCCATTCTGGGAGCTCAACACCTATGGTGGAGTTTCTTTATATGATGAGCATAAGGAGATGTCACTTTATGATTTTTGTCAGGTTTGTTTAGTCCCTTTTGAGGGCAAGACAGAAGAACCACATCGCGATGATGTGGACGGGTTTATTGATACTATCACTGTAGGGGAAACAAGGAAGGTTTCTGATGCACGAATCACTAGCATACATTTTCCTGTTTTATGTTATTTTGCATTATTTGCTAGTCGTTGTTTAATTGGTCGCGGAAACTGTGGAAACCTTAGTATCCCTGATATTATTATTTTGCTCCACGGTTTATACGGTGATAACTCTGTTAGTATGGGCGGCATTATTGCCAAACGGTTAACTCTAAACTGTACCAAGGGCCCCATCTTTGGAGGCATCTATGCTTCACGCCTAGCTGCACATTTTAACATACCTATTAGGCATTATGAGAAGGAAGAAAAAGTGTTGCCTCATGTTTATCTAGATTATAAAAGTATGGTGGCACATGATTTTATTGTTAAGAATAGGGAAGGAGAGCTTAAATACAAATTATTCTTTGATAAAGATCACCCTGAGACTATTACCCTGCCTGCTCCTTCTTTGTTTGATTTATCTGCAGGCCAGTACCTTGTTCCGTTGAAGGCTATTCACGCCTACCGGAACCCTGCACCAGCCATGGAGCCAGAGCCGGAACCACAAGTTGATCCTTCACGACAGTCTAACTACCAGTGGGATCCGGATATGATTCTCAGCCAGTGGCAATCGGAGTCTTCCTCTTCTTCTTCTCACTATGACCCCAACTATTATTATGGATATCCACCAGGCTAGCCGTGGCCATGGACCAACTTAGGCCAAAAGCCTAAGCTTGGGGGAGTACATATTTCCCACTGACATTACATTTATGTTCACACACTCATTGCTAGATGTCGGTGCTCATACTTTTTCATTGTATCATCCATGCTAGTTTATTTTCCTTTTTATGCTTTCTTCTTGTGTGTTTAATAAACCTTAAGAAAAACAAAAAAAATAGTTTTAGCTTTTAATTAGTTTACTTTCCATGCTTGTAGTAGTAATTAAAAAGAAAACCCCAAAAGATTTCATGTTCTTCTTTTGCTTGTTGGGAGCTTTCCCGTGTAAATAGTTTTATTTCTTTTTCTTTTCTTTGGGGGTCGATAGGAGAAGACCATGATTAAATTGTTGAAGTGGCTCTTATATGCATTATTGTTGATCTGAAAAAAGAGCCCATATTGCCTTGTCTTCTCCTGTTTATTGAATTCCTGCATATTCCAGCTTAGTCCAATGCGCGTACACTATTATTATTATTCACATCATTCGGTCGTGCAAGTGAAAGGCAATTATGATGATATATGATGGACTGACTGAGATGAGAAAAGCTGGTATAAACTCGACCTCTTTTGTTTTTGTAAATATGATTAGTTCATCCTTCCTGATTCAGCCTATTATGAATAAACATGTTTGCAATGACAACTAGAGATCATAGTTCCTTGTGTCATGCTTGATTAGCTATGAGTCATAATGGTTTACCTTGCATGCCAACATGCTATTGAGATGGTTATGATGTGGTATGATAGGGTGGTATCCTCCTCTAAATGATTTAAGTGACTTGACTTGGCGCATGTTCACGCATGTAGTTGAAACAAAATCAACATATCCTTCACGATATTTATGTTCATGGTGGATTATATCCTACTCATGCTTGCATTCAGTGTTGATTAATTTTAATGCATGTTCATGACTGTTGTCGCTCTCTAGCTGGTCCTTTCCCAGTCTTTTGCTAGCCTTCACCTGTACTAAGCGGGAATACTGCTTGTGCATCCAACTCCATAAAACCCAAAGTTATTCCATAAGAGTCCACTATACCTACCTATATACGGTATCTACCTGCCGTTCCAAGTAAATTTGTATGTGCCAAACTCTAAACCTTCAAATAAATATCCTGTATTGTATGCTCAAATAGCTCATGTATCAATTAGGGTTGTCTGTATCTTCCATGTTAGGCGGGTTATTCTCAAGAGGAGTGGACTCCGCTCCTCACTCACGAGATAAATGGCCGGTCACCGGAATGCCCAGTCCCATGCTTTATGCAAACTAAATCAAAATAATTGCAAAAAAAATCCCCTTGGGACTCTTGTTAGTTGGAGGCACTCGTTGTTTCGAGCAAGCCATGGATTGATGCTTGTTGGTGGAAGGGGGAGTATAAACTTTACCATTTTGTTTGGGGACCGCCTATAATGTGTGTAGCATGGAAGATATCGCCATCTCTCGGTTGTTATGTTGACAATGAAAGTATACCACTCAAAATATTATTCACCTATGTTTCAAAACCGAGCTCTGGCACCTCTACAAATCCCTGCTTCCCTCCGCGAAGGGCCTATCTATTTACTTTTATGCTGAGTCATCATCCTCTTATTAAAAGCACATGTTGGAGAGCACCGCTGTCATTTGCATTCATTACTATTAGTTTACATTGAGTATGACTTGACTGGATCTCTTTTACCATGAATTACAATGTCTAGCCAGTCCTTGGTCTTTAAAGGTGCTCTGCATTTATGTATTGCGGTCTTAGAAAGGGCTAGCCAGATACCACCTTGTTATATCATATTATGATTGTTTTGAGAAAGTGTTGTCATCCGAGATTTATTATTATTGCTCGCTAGTTGATTATGCTATTGATATGAGTAAACTTGAGACCTGAGTGTTATTGCGAGTATGGTTAGTTATAATCTTTGCTGAAAACTTGAATGCTGGCTTTACATATTTACAACAACAAGAGCAAACAGAGTTTGTAAAAGTTTTTATTTATCACTTTTAGCTTATCAACTGGATTGCTTGAGGACAAGCAAAGGTTTAAGCTTGGGGGAGTTGATATGTCTCCGTCGTATCTACTTTTCCAAACACTTTTGCCCTTGTTTTGGATGACCTGAAACTTCACGGAGCAACTTTTTGGAAAATATAAAAAATACCTGCAAAAGATGAAGGCCAGGGGCCCACCACCTGACCACGAGGGTGGGGGCGTGCCTCGGGCACGCCCCCCTACCTCGTGGGCCCCCTGGTGCCTCTCCGACTCCAACTCCAACTCCATATATTGTGTTTTGGGGAGAAAAAATCAGAGAGAAGAATTCATCGCGTTTTACGATACGGAGCCACCGCCAAGCCCTAAAACCTCTCGGGAGGGCTGATTTGGAGTTCGTTCGGGGCTCCGGAGAGGGGAATCCGTCGCCATCGTCATCATCAACCATCCTCCATCACCAATTTCATGATGCTCACCGCCGTGCGTGAGTAATTCCATCATAGGATTGCTGGACGGTGATGGGTTGGATGAGATTTATCATGTAATCGAGTTAGTTTTGTTAGGGTTTGATCCCTAGTATCCACTATGTTCTGAGATTGATGTTGCTATGACTTTGCTATGCTTAATGCTTGTCATTAGGGTCCGAGTGCCATGATTTCAGATCTGAACCTATTATGTTTTCATCAATTTATGACTGTTCTTGATCCTATCTTGCAAGTCTATAGTCACCTATTATGTGTTATGATCCTTTAACCCCGAAGTGACAATAATCGGGATACTTACCGGTGATGACCGTAGTTTGAGGATTTCATGTATTCACTATGTGTTAATGCTTTGTTCCGGTACTCTATTAAAAGGAGGCCTTAATATCCCTTAGTTTCCATAAGGACCTCGCTGCCACGGGAGGGTAGGACAAAATATGTCATGCAAGTTCTTTTCCATAAGCACGTATGACTATATTCGGAATACATGCCTACATTATATCAATGAACTGGAGCTAGTTCTGTGTCACCCTAGGTTATGACTGTTACATGATGAACTGCATCCGACATAATTCTCCATCACCGATCCATTGCCTACGAGCTTTCCATATACTGTTCTCCGCTTATTTACTTTTCCGTTGCTATTGCTATCATCACTACAAAATACCAAAAACATTACTTTTACTACTATTACCTTTTGCTACCGTTACCATTACTATCATATTACTTTGCTACTAAACACTTTGCTGCATATATTAAGTTTCCAGGTGTGGTTGAATTGACAACGCAGCTGCTAATACTTGAGAATATTCTTTGGCTCCCCTTGTGTCTAGTCAATAAATTTGGGTTGAATACTCTACCCTCGAAAACTGTTGCGATCCCCTATACTTGTGGGTTATCAGGAGCATGCGCATAGTGCTTGGTTTTGATGACTTGTAGATTTTTGCAATAAGTATGTGAGTTCTTTATGACTAATGTTGAGTCCATGGATTATACGCACTCTCACCCTTCCACCATTGCTAGCCTCTCTTGTGCCGCGCAACTTTCGCTGGTACCATAAACCCATCATTTAGCTTCCTCAAAACAGCCACCATACCTACCTATTACGGCATTTCCATAGCCATTCCGAGATATATTGCCATGCAACTTTCCACCGTTCCATTTATTATGACACGCTTCATCATAGTCATATTGCTTTGCATGATCAGGTAGTTGACATCGTATTTGTGGCATGGCCATCATTCATAATTTTTATACATGTCACTCTTGATTCATTGCACATCCCGGTACACCACCGGAGGCATTCACATAGAGTCATATTTTGTTCTAAGTATCGAGTTGTAATTCTTGAGTTGTAAGTAAATAAAAGTGTGATGATCTTCATGATTAGAGCATTGTCCCATGTGAGGAAAGGATGATTGAGACTATGATTCCCCCACAAGTCGGGGTGAGACTCCGAACGAAAAAAAAGAGGCCATAAAAAGGAAGAAGGCCCAAACAAAAAATGAGAGAAAAAGAGAGAAGGGGCAATGTTACTATCTTTTTTCCACACTTGTGCTTGAAAGTAGCACCATGATCTTCATGATAGAGAGTTTCTTATGTTGTCACTTTCATATACTGGTGGGAATTTTTCATTATAGAACTTGGCTTGTATATTCCAATGATGGGCTTCCTCAAATTGTCGTAGGTCTTCTTGAGCAAGCAAGTTGGATGCACACCCACTTAGTTTCTTTTGTTGAGCTTTCATACACTTATAGCTCTAGTGCATCCGTTGCATGGCAATCCCTACTCACTCACATTGATATCTATTGATGGGCATCTCCATAGCCCATTGATACGCCTAGTTAATGTGAGACTATCTTCCTCCCTTTTGCCTTCTCCACAATCACCATTCTATTCCACCTATAGTGCTATGTCCATGGCTCGCGCTCATATATTGCGTGGAAGTTGAAAAAGTTTGAAAAGGCTAAGTATGAAACAATTTCTTGGCTTGTCATCGGGGTTATGCATGATGGGAGCATTTTGTGTGACAGAAATGAAGCATGGCCAAACTATATGATTTTGTAGGGATGAGCTTTCTTTGCCTATGTTATTTTGAGAAGACATAATTGCTTGGTTAGTATGCTTGAAGTATTATTATCTTTATGTCAATATTAAACTTTTGTCTTGAATCTTTCGGATCTGAACATTCTGCCACAATAAAGAAAATTAGATTGAAATTATGTTCGGTAGCATTCCACATCAAAAATTATGTTTTTATCATTTACCTACTCGAGGACGAGTAGGAATTAAGCTTGGGGATGCTTGATACGTCTCCAATGTATCTATAATTTTTTATTGTTCCATGCTATTATATTATCAACCTTGGATGTTTTATATGCATTTATATGCTATTTTATATGATTTTTGGGACTAACCTATTAACCTAGAGCCTAGTGCTAGTTTCTGTTTTTCCTTATTTTTTAGTATCGCAGAAAAGGAAAACCAAACGGAGTTCAATCTTGCAGTATCCTTTCCCAGTGATAGCAGGGGCAGCAAGGTGAAGGAAATATGCCCTAGAGGCAATAATAAAGTTATTATTTATTTCCTTATATCATGATAAATGTTTATTATTCATGCTAGAATTGTATTAACCGGAAACATAATACATGTGTGAATACATAGACAAACAGAGTGTCACTAGTATGCCTCTACTTGACTAGCTCGTTAATCAAAGATGGTTATGTTTCCTAACCATGAACAAAGAGTTGTTATTTGATTAACGAGGTCACATCATTAGTTGAATGATCTGATTGACATGACCCATTCCATTAGCTTAGCACCCGATCGTTTAGTATGTTGCTATTGCTTTCTTCATGACTTATACATGTTCCTATGACTATGAGATTATGCAACTCCCGTTTGCCGGAGGAACACTTTGGGTGCTACCAAACGTCACAACGTAACTGGGTGATTATAAAGGAGCATTACAGGTGTCTCCAAAGGTAGATGTTGGGTTGGCATATTTCGAGATTAGGATTTGTCACTCCGATTGTCGGAGAGGTATCTCTGGGCCCTCTCGGTAATGCACATCACTTAAGCCTTGCAAGCATTACAACTAAATGAGTTAGTTGCGTGATGATGTATTACAGAACGAGTAAAGAGACTTGCTGGTAACGAGATTGAACTAGGTATTGGAATACCGACAATCGAATCTCGGGCAAGTAACATACCGATGACAAAGGGAACAACGTATGTTGTTATGCGGTCTGACCGATAAAGATCTTCGTAGAATATGTAGGAGCCAATATGGGCATCCAGGTCCCGCTATTGGTTATTGACCGGAGACATGTCTCGGTCATGTCTACATTGTTCTCGAACCCGTAGGGTCCGCACGCTTAAGGTTTCGATGACAGTTATATTATGAGTTTATGCATTTTGATATACCGAAGGTTGTTCGGAGTCCCGGATGTGATCACGGACATGACGAGGAGTCTCGAAATGGTCGAGACATAAAGATTGATATATTGGAAGCCTATGTTTGGATATCAGAAGTGTTCCGGGTGAAATCGGGATTTTACCGGAGTACCGGGAGGTTACCGGAACCCCCCGGGAACCATATGGGCCTTGATGGGCCTTAGTGGAAAGGAGAAAGGGGCAGCCCAAGGTGGCCGCGCGCCTCCCCCCTTCCCCTAGTCCTATTAGGACTAGGAGAGGTGGCCGGCCCCCCTCTCTCTCTCTTTCCCCCCTCAAGGAGTCCTATTCCAACTAGGATTGGGGGGGAATCCTACTCCCAGAGGGAGTAGGACTCTCCTGGCGCGCCACACCTTGGCCAGCCAGCCTCCCCCCTCTAGTCCTTTATATACTGAGGCAGAGGCACCCTAGAACACACAAGTTGATCCACGTGATCTATTCCTTAGCCGTGTGCGGTGCCCCCTGCCACCATAGTCCTCGATAATACTGTAGCGGAGTTTAGGCGAAGCCCTGCTGCTATAGTGCATCAAGATCGTCACCACGCCGTCGTGCTGACGGAACTCTTCCCCGACGCTTTGCTGGATCGGAGTCCGGGGATCGTCATCGAGCTGAACGTGTGCTCGAACTCGGAGGTGCCGTAGTTTCGGTGCTTGATCCGTTGGATCGTGAAGACGTACGACTACTTCCTCTACGTTGTGTCATCGCTTCTGCAGTCGGTCTGTGTGGGTACGTAGACAACACTCTCCCCTCTCGTTGCTATGCATCACATGATCTTGCGTGTGCGTAGGAAAATTTTTGAAATTACTACGAAACCCAACACAAGGCACATATTGTATTGTTTCAATCGAGGATAAAAAGATGGGGTTTATATCATATTGTTCGAGTTTATCCCTCTACATCATGTCATCTTGCTTAAAGCGTTACTCTATTCTTATGAACTTAATACTCTAGATGCATGCTGGATAGCGGTCGATGTGTGGAGTAATAGTAGTAGATGCAGAATTATTTAAGTCTATTTAACACGGATGTGGTGCCTATATTCATAATCATTGCCTAGATATTCTCATAATTATGCGCTCTTCTATCAATTGATCGGCAGTAATTTGTTCACCCACCGTAATACATGTTATCATGAGAGAAGCGACTAGTGAAACCTATGGCCCCCGGGTCTCTTTCTTATTATATTGCATCTCTTTTATTATCGCATCTCGTTTACTATTTTGCAATCTTTACTTTCCAATCTATACAAAAAAAATACCAAAAATATTTATCTTACTATCTTTATCAGTTCTCACTTTCGCAAGTGATCGTGAAGGGATTGACAACCCCTTTATCGCATCGGTTGCAAGGTTTTTGATTGTTTGTGTAGGTACTAGGTGACTTGCGTGTTATCTCCTACTGAATTGATACCTTGGTTCTCAAAAACTAAGGGAAATACTTACACTACTTTGCTGCATCACCCGTTCCTCTTCAAGGGAAAACCAACGCATGCTCAAGAGGTAGCATGGGCCTTATGGGCGAAGAGGGGAAACGCACCAGCCACAACGGGCTGGTGCGCCCCCCCCCATATGGGCCAGCCAAGGTGGAGAAGGAAAGGGGAAGGAGGAAAGGAAAGAAAAGGGAATATGATTCCCCCTTCCTTTCCCCCTCCCCCTCTTTCCTTCTCCCTCCGGCAAATATGGCAGGGGGCGCGGCCAAGGGGAGACCCCAAGTAGGATTTGGCCTACTTGGGCGCCTCCTGGCAGCCCCCTCTCCCTCCCACGTATATATATGTGGGGGCGCCCTAGCACATCCCAGACAATTATTTAGCTATGTGCGGCGCCCCCCTCCATCGTTTACTTCCCCGGTCATATTTTCGTAGTGCTTAGGCAAAGCCCTGCGAGGATCACTTCACCATCACCGTCTTGCTGGATCAAGAAGGCAAGGGACGTCACCGAGCTAAACGTGTGCAGAACGGGGATGTGCCATGTGTTCAGTACTTGATCGGTTGAAGCGTGAAGAAGTTCGACTACATCAAGTGTGTTATGAAACGCTTCCGCTTACGGTCTATGAGAGTACGTAGACACCCCCCCCCCCTCGTTTCTATGCATCTCCATGGATAGATCATTGCGTGTGCATAGAAAGTTTTTTTGTTTTCCGTGCAACGATTCCCAACAGATAGAAGTAGTTGTACCTGTACGTGGTTCTCATCAGTGGGCTCGCCATATTGTAATGACAATATATATATTTTTCAATGTCGAAAAAGGTTTAAAAAAGGGCTCTAGATCAAATGTTTATATGTGTAATGAAAAAATGGTCGTTCTATGTTTATATTTAATCATTTTTTATTTATTTTTGCAAGGATATAAACATAGACAATTTATTCTGCGCCAATTATGATAGTACGGTCTTCCTACCTCGTCTTGCTCTTGGGCAAACAAAAAGGCAATTGGGTGTTTTCGACTCTCGGCTGTGCCATCGTCGGTTCCCCTCGTCTTCGATGGCCTTGAGGCCATGGAAGTAAAGGTGGATTCTCGTCCTGCTGGCGGGAGGGATTCTACTTTGTTTTTCTTATACTTTCGTGTCTGTTTAGGATTTGTGTCGAGCTCAAGGCGGCGAGGTGGCGGCGGCGACCTCAAGACAGGATAATACCATTCACTCCCAGTCCTTGTTTCAGTAGCGCTTGTAGCAACGACGGGGGGCTCATGAAGGTTTGGTCTTGGCAGACTCGGTTTATGCAGGTACAATGGGTGCATGTGCGCTAGTACAAGCGGCAGGATGGCGCTCCGGTTGGTTGCTCTGGTGTTGATATGGGGGTTGGTGAGTTGCCTGGTTGGTGACCATGACTCGATGCTTGGCCTCCCTTCTTTTTCTTCAACTATGGAACGAGGGTGGATGTGAGGCGGTGCTCAAATCCCGAGCGAGTGATGTTCTCTGATTCCAATGTCTTTTTTTGAATTGTTTGGATTGCTTACCACATGTTTCATGTGGTCTCTGATTCCAATGTCAACTTTGATTTTGGAGGGCCGGTCCCTTAGGGATGAAGTGTCGATGACTTCTCGTCTGCCACAATAACAGTTTTGGACGGTGCTAGCACGGAGCAGTTGTGGCAGCCCACAATCCACTCATTCTGGAGGTCGAAGGTGGTGGTGGAATCCCAGGGCTCTCTTCTATTTTTTTACTTTTCACAGAATGTTTCTGTAGTCCTTGAATCTTAATATAGTTTGCCTTTTCTGCAAAATAAGAAATATAAGTATCTTACATTTCCGAAACAAAAAGGCAGGAAAACTCGGCAAGTAAACGTTGCAAGGAAAAGCAGCAAAAAAGGCTGAGAGAACATGTTCATAGAATAGATGTTTATGCATTGATAAAAAAATGATTCATATATATAAATATATGTTCATGATACCACACATTAAACGTTCACATACTTAAAATAAATTTTCATTATTGTCCAAAAATTTAAAAACATAGAGAAAGGAAAATAATAATAATAATAATAATAATAATAATAATACAAAAATGTGAAAAATGTAAAAGAATTGACAAAAGAACGAAGCATGGGCCGCATTAGCATCCAAATTTTCTTTCAGGCAATTTTTGAGGAGAATAAGGTTTGCCGCAAGAATTGTATGGTTCATGAAGATCTAGAACAAAAACCAAACGAATGAAATAAAAGAACAAAGTATTTCCTATTATATGCTCAATGTGTAGAATGGTTATCTTTTTCTATTCTTCGCTTGGAGAGGGACCATGATGGGCCGTCCTAATCAATAGCTTCGGCGTCAACGCCACATAGCGGCGGTTTTCTTTCTTTTATTTTCTTCGGTTTTCATGCAGTGTTCTTCTTTTCCTTGAGTTTTGTTTTCTTTCTTCAGGTGTCTATCCTGTTTTTATCATTTTATTTTTCTGGTTTACTTACAGTCTATATATTTGGTATATTCATTAGCATTTTTTATGTTTGTGAACATTTTCTAAAAAATCACAAATATTTATTAAATTCTCCAGAATAGTTGGAATTCGAAATTTATAATTGTTTTTCTAAATTGAATATTTTATTTTTAACATTTTAAATGGTGTGAGAAATCGGGTCTGGTTTTTCCTGAAGCGGAGGGAACTAATGGGCAAAGACAGTTTTCCATCTGGAAGAAGCAAACAATTATTGGATCGGGCTTGTTTTTCTAGGCACCGCGAAGGCCCGGATCCTTTTTCGCCACATTAGCGCCGGTTATATGCTATTTCGCCAACCGGCGCCCCCCTTACACTAGGTGTAGTAACGGGCCGGCCCATATTCCATCCATTTTGTTTTCTTTTTCTATTTTCTTCCACCTAAGTTTTCTATGTTTTTTTCCTTTTTGTTGTTTATTTTCCATTTATCAATTTTTAAAAATTTGAAGATTATTTCAAATTTATGAAATTTTCTAAAATTTATGAATCTTTTTAAACTTCATGATCTTTTTCCAAATTTTTCTTGAACTTTTTTCAGTTTCTACTAACTTTCTAGTATACTTTTTTCAAATCCGTGAATTGTTTCATTTAGTGATTTTTTTAAAATCCAGGTTTTTTTTCAACTCCATCAACTTTTTCAATTGTCACGCTCAAGTATTGCATGGGTATTGTGTAGTGCATGGTGTTGCGTAATCAAAGTAACTTGATTTGCTTTGGGTTGGTTTATGATAAGATTGCCATTATGCAATGAAGACCAAGTAATGTTATGTTTCGAATATGAACTTGACATCCTTTCTAAAGCAACGGCGATGGAAACATTGATTGAACATCGATCATGAAAAGCAAGGGTGTATTTACTAGCATGTTTTAGTGTTACTTGCCTACTATCAGTTTTGGACTATTGCATTGCATCCTATTCTTTTGAGTTAAAAATAAATTATGTCAAGTTGATCATGTTTATGTAAGATAACATTCAGAATCAAAAGTTATTTATTTATCATCTACGTGCTTGGGGCCAGTGGGGATTAAACCTGGGGATGCTAATACATCTCAAATGTGTCTACAATTTTTCCTTCTTTCATGCTATATTTATATCTTAATTGCATCACTTTGGCGTAATGTTTATCAATTTTATTGTACTAACCTATTTATCAAGTGCCTACCACCATTTGCTATTTTCATGTTATTTGGAGTTTTCAAAAAAATCATCGCTTCGGGAGCTAGAAAAAATTGGAACAAAAATATCTCGAAGTTCTGGATCGGGATGAAGCCAGGGGAGCCAAGAGCCAGTAGAGTGGTCCATGTGGGACCCACACAACTAGGCCCCTAGTCATGCCATTTGGTCGGGTGGGCCCCACGGGGCACCTCTCCACCGCCTCTTTCTTTTGTCTCCTTTATATTGACCCGAAACCATCAAAAGGGCACCTCTCTAGTCATGCCATGAGATCTTGACGCGAACATATTGAACAATATAATAGGAAAATAGAGATTGAGATTATAGGTCGCGTAGTTCAAGTGGGGGTGATTTCTCGTATTATAAGTCTTGGTGAAATTATATCAGGTGAATTAGTCGAATTTGCATAAGGTACTAGGGGTATTGCTCTGAATTTGGAATCCAAAAATGTTGGGATTGTATTAATGGGCAATGGGTTGATGATAAAAGAGGGAAGTTTTGTAAAAACAACAAGAAGAATTACTCGATTACCTGTGAGTGAGGCTTACTTGGATCGTGTTGTAAATCCTATGGATAAACCTATTGGCAAAATTATAGCTTCTAAAGGTACTCTCTTGGGGGGGCCTTTACTAGAGCCATCTTCATCATCTTTGCTACCACCATGCCTATGTGTTAGTAGTCCTCCTTGGACTATGTGTGCATAACAGTAGCTAGATTACAATATTTCTACCTTGTTCTTCAATACAATGATCATATGAGCTATCCTATGGAGATGGAAACCAGAAGACAAAAAAGGCATCGCAATGCCTTCCCCTCCACAGGATGCCACTGCCAAGAATAAGCACTACTCATGCAGGACCAGAGCATGTGACGATCTACGTCATCCTCCAACATGTTGACACCACTCCAAGGAAGGACACCAACATGGTGAAAGCCGATGAACCATTATTCCCATCGTCGATGCCACAACTTCACTAGCAACGAAAAATCTGAATACCCTACGAGACACGGACTAGGACTATCAGATCCGGGGTTTCCCCATCCTTCCACTGCTACAATGGCTGGCGGAGACCAGAGAAACCTACGGCGTCGACCGGTCGAGGAGAAAATCTAGGCACCTCTTATTAAGCAACCTAATTGCAAACGGTGGTGTCTAGGTTTCACAATATTCTATTATCTCGAAAACCTTTATTGCGCTAGGAATAGATTGAATTACTTAGAACATATCCAGTAGTTCCCCTATAAAGCATCCCAATACGGGGTTATTTGGTGTATTGCTTCAGCAGATCCCCGATGACTCACCCCAATATCTCTCTCCCCCCCTGCTCCCTCCCTCCTCTCTCTCTCTCTCAGAGCAACCAACCGGAGCATATCCAAGTGGAGCTGAGGAGGCACAGAGGGCACGACGACCATATGATGTCGATGGCATATGGACAAGAAATTTCTATTGGATGGTTGTCGGCACTAATTGAGAAATTATCGGAAGGATGCAACTCCCCTTCAGTTGGGACTATTTTTTTAATGATTATCGATAATTTATTGGAGAAAGGATACCCGGTTTGAGGATGTTTATTTGGTCCAACTCCCCTATAATATAGAAATTTTTTGGATAAAGGGGAGCTTCTTGAAATGCTCTTGGGCCTGCAACAAGTTATTATTATACTTCTACTCCACCAGCTAGCCAGAATCTCATTGCAGATGCACTTCGGGAGTTTCTCCACATGGTGGAGCGGACGACCATCATTCCGCTTGAGGAGGGATCGGTCAATGTATTGATATAAATGTGGGAGGATGACTACTGCTTCTCAGCTTTGAATGGCCTACAAAGCTCTCTTTGACAGTCGCGTGGCGGCACCAGGAGCAGATCAGGTTTGGCATTCGCGTGCACCTTCGACCTGTAAGATGTTTGCTTGGCTAGCCCTGTATGATAGATGTTGGACGGCTGGCTGATTGTTGTGTCGGGGCCTATCGCATCCACAGGCATGCCCCTTCTATGATCAGGAGCCTGAGTCTCTGCGATATATCTTGCTGGGATGTGTGTTTACTCGGCAGGTTTGGCATGCAGTCTTGGGGCATGGGGGCTTGGGCATTGGATGCCTGCACCTGAGGAGGAGTTTCTTTAGTGGCATTCTTCCAAGAGCATAGGTACGTCGATGGACAGAGATGCTTGGACGGACATCATTGTTGGGGAACGCGGTAATTTCAAAAAAAATCCTATGCACTCGCAAGATCATGGTGATGCATAGCAATGAGAGGGGAGAGTGTTGTCCACATACCCTCGTAGACCGTAAGCGGAAGCTTTATGAAAACATGGTTGATGTAGTTGTACATCTTCACGATCGACTGGTCCTAGTACCGAAAGTACGGCACCTCCGCGATCTGCACACGTTCGGCTCGGTGACGTCCCACGAACTCTCGATCCAGCTGAGTGTCGAGGGAGAGCTTCATCAGCACGACGGTGTGATGACAGTCATGATAATGCTATCAAAACAGGGCTTCGCCTAAGCACAGCTACGATATGACCGAGGTGGATTTTGGTGGAGGGGGGCACCGCACACGGCTAAGGGATCAATGATCAACTTGTGTGTCTATGGGGTGCCCCCTCCCCCGTATATAAAGGAGTGGAGGAGGGGGCGGGCCGGCCCTCTATGGCATGCCCTGTAGGAGTCCTACTCCCTCCAGGAGTAGGATTCCCCCCCCCCTTCCCTAGTTGGACTAGGAGAGAAGGAAGGAGGAGAGAGCGAGCAAGGAAAGGGGGGCGCTCCCCCCTTCCTAGCCCAATTCGGACCAGAGGGGAAGGGGGCGTGCGGCCAGCCCTGGCTGCCTCTCTCTCTCTCCAGTAAATACCATTAGGGCCCATATACTCCCCGGGGGGTTCCGGAACCCCCCCCCCCCCCCCCCGGTACTCCAGTATATGCCCGAACTCACTTGGAACATTTCCAATGTCTAAACATAGGCTTCCAATAGATCGATCTTTATGTCTTGACCATTTCGAGACTCCTCGTCATGCCCGTGATCACATCTGGGACTTTGAACAACCTTCGGTTCATCAAAACTCATAAACTCATAATACCGATCATCACCGAACGTTAAGCGTGCAGACCCTACGGGTTCGAGAACTATGTAGACATGACCGAGACATGTCTCCGGTCAATAACCAATAGCGGAACCTGGATGTTCATATTAGCTCCCACATATTCTACAAAGATCTTTATCGGTCAAACCGCATAACGATATACGTTATTCCCTTTGTCATTGGTATGTTACTTGCCCGAGATTCGATCGTCGGTATCTCAATACCTAGTTCAATCTCGTTACTGGCAAGTCTCTTTACTCGTTTCGTGATGCATCATCCCGCAACTAACTCATTAGTCACATTGCTTGCAAGGCTTATAGTGATGTGCATTACCGATAGGGCCTAGAGATACCTCTCCGATACTCGGAGTGACAAATCCTAATCTCGATCTATGCCAACCCAACAAACACCATCGGAGACACCTGTAGAGCACCTTTATAATCACCCGGTTATGTTGTGACGTTTGGTAGCACACAAAGTGTTCCTCCGGTATTCGGGAGTTGCATAATCTCATAGTCAAAGGAACATGTATAAGTCATGATGTAAGCAATAGCAATAAAACTAAATGATCATTTATGCTAAGCTAACGGATTGGTCTTGTCCATCACGTCATTCTCTAATGATGTGATCCCGTTCATCAAATGACAACACATGTCTATGGTCAGGAAACTTAACCATCTTTGATTAACGAGCTAGTCAAGTACAGGCATACTAGGGACACTCTGTTGTGTCTATGTATTCGCACATGACCTAAGTTTCCGGTTAATACAATTCTAGCATGAATAATAAACATTTATCATGATATAAGGAAATATAAATAAAAACTTTATTATTGCCTCTAGGGCATATTTCCTTCAGTCTCCCACTTGCACTAGAGTCAATAATCTAGTTCACGTCGTGATGTGATTTAACACCAATAGTTCACATCTTTATGTGATTAGTTCACATCTCCATGTGACTAATACCCAAATGGTTTACTAGTCAATAATCTAGTTCACGTCGCTATGTGATTAATACCCAAAGAGCGATCATGTTTTGCTTGTGAGAGAAGTTCAGTGTACGGGTCTGCAACATTCAGATCCGTATGTATTTCGCAAATTTCTATGTCTACAATACTCTGCACGGAGCTACTCTAGCTAATTGCTCCCACTTTCAATATGTATCTAGATCAAGATTGAGAGTCATCTGGATCGATGTAAAAAGCTTGCATCGATGTAACTCTTTACGACGAACTCTTTTATCACCTCCATAACCAAGAAATACTTCCTTAGTCCTCTAAGGATAATTTTGACCGCTATCCAATGATCTACTCCTAGATCACTATTGTACTCCCTTGCCAAAATCATGCTAAGGTATACAATAGGACTGGTACACAGCATAGCATACTTTATAGAACCTATGACTGAGGCATAGGGAATGACTTTTCATTCTCTTTCTATTTTTTGCTGTGGTTGGGTTTTTGAGTCTTTACTCAACTTCACACCTTGCAACGTAGGCAAGAACTCCTTCTTTGACTGTTCCATTTTGAACTACTTCAAAATCTTGTCAAGGTATGTACTCATTGAAAAATCTTATCAAGCGTCTTGATCTATCTCTATAGATATTGATGCTCAATGTGTAAGCAGCTTCATCGAGGTCTTTCTTTAAAAAATTCATATTCAAGTATCCTTTTATGCTATCCAGAAATTCAGTACCATTTTCGATCAACAATATGTCATCCACATATAATATCAGAAATGCTACAGAGCTCCCACTCACTTTCTTGTAAATACAGGCTTCACCGCAAGTCTGTATAAAACCATATGCTTTGATCACTTTATCAAAGCATATATTCCAACTCCGAGATGCTTGCACCAGTCCATAGATGGATCGTTGGAGCTTGCACACTCTGTTAGCACCTTTAGGATCGACAAAAACCTTCTGGTTGCATCATATACAGCTCTTCTTTAAGAAATCCATTAAGGAATGCAGTTTTGACATCCATTTGCCAAATTTCATAAAATGTGGCAATTGCTAACATGATTTGGACAGACTTAAGCATCGCTACGAGTGAGAAAATCTCATTGTAGTCAATATCTTGAACTTGTCAAAAATCTTTTGCGACAATTTGAGCTTTGTAGATAGTAACACTACTATCAGCGTCCGTCTTCCTCTTGAAAATCCATTTATTCTTAATGGCTCACCGATCATCGGGCAAGTCAATCAAAGTCCATACTTTATTCTAATACGTGGATCCCACCTCAGATTTCATGGCTTCAAGCCATTTTGCGGAATCTGGGCTCATCATCGCTTCCTCATAGTTCATAGGTTCGTCATGGTCAAGTAACATGACCTCCAGAAAAAGATTACCATACCACTCTGGTGCGGAACGTATTCTAGTTGACCTACGAGATTCGATAGTAACTTGATCAGAAGTTTCATGATCATCATCATTAACTTCCTCACTAATTGGTGTAGGAATCACTAGAACTGGTTTCTATGATGAACTAATTTCCAATCCGGGAGAAGGTACAATTACCTTATCAAGTTCTACATTCCTCCCACTCACTTCTTTCGAGAGAAACTTCTTCTCTAGAAAGGATCCACTCTTAGCAATAAAGATCTTGCCTTTCGGATCTGTGATAGAAGGTGTACCCAACAGTTTCTTTTGGGTATCCTATGAAGACGCACCTCTCCGATTTGGGTTTGAGCTTATCAGGTTGAAACTTTTTCACATAAGCATCGCAACCCCAAACTTTAAGAAACGATAGCTTAGTTTTCTTGCTAAACCACAGTTCATACGATGTCATCTCAACGGATTTTTAGATGGTGCCCTATCTAACGTGAATGTAGTTGTCTCTAATGCATAACCCCAAAACGATAGTGGTAAATCGGTAAGAGACATCATAGATTGCACTATATCCAATAAAGTACGGCTATGACGCTCGGACACACCATTATGCTGTGGTGTTCCAGGTGGCATGAATTTGTGAAACTATTCCACATTGTTTTAGTTGAAGACCAAACTCGTAACTCAAATATTCGTCTCTACGATCAGATCGTAGAAACTTTATTTTCTTGTTACGACGATTTTCCACTTCACTCTGAAATTCTTTGAACTTTTCAAATGTTTCAGACTTATGTTTCATCAAGTAGATAAATCATCTATGAAGGTCAGAAAATAACGATACCCGCCGCGAGCCTCAACACTCATCGAACTGCATACATCAGTATGTATTATTTCCAGTAAGTCAGTTGCTCGCTCCATTATTCCGGAGAACGGAGTCTTAGTCATCTTGCCCATGAGGCATGGTTCGCAAGCATCAAGTGATTCATAATCAAGTGATTCCAAAAGTCCATCAGCATGGAGTTTCTTCATGCGCTTTACACCAATATGACCTAAACGGCAGTGCCACAAATAAGTTGCACTATCATTATTAACTTTGCATCTTTTGGCTTCAATATTATGAATATGAGTATCACTACGATCAAGATTCAGTAAACCATTTACATTGGATGTAAGACCATAGAAGGTTTTATTCATGTAAACAGAACAACAATTATTCGTTGACTTAAATGAATAATCGTATCGCAATAAACATGATCCAATCATATTCATGCTCAACGCAAACACCAAATAACATTTATTTTAGGTTCAACACTAATCTCGAAGGTAAAGGGAGTGTGCGATGGTGATCTTATCAACTTTGGAATCACTTCCAACACACATCATCACCTCGCCCTTAACTAGTCTCTGTTTATTTTTGCAACTCCCGTTTCGAGTTACTACTCTTAGCAACTGAACTAGTATCAAATACCGAGGGGTTTGCTATAAACACTAGTAAAGTACACATCAATAACATGTATATAAAATATACCTATGTTCACTTTTCCATCCTTCTTATCCGCCAAGTATCTAGGGTAGTTCCACTTCCAGTGACCATTTCCTTTGCAATAGAAGCACTCAGTTTCAGGCTTTGGTCTAGCTTTGGGCTTCTTCATGGGAGTGGAAACTTGCTTGCCATTCTTCTTGAAGTTCCCTTTCTTTCCCTTGCCCTTTTTATTTGAAACTAGTGGTCTTGTCAACCATCAACACTTGATGCTTTTCTTGATTTCTACCTTCGCCAATTTCAGCATCGCGAAGAGCTCGGGGAATCGTTTTTGTCATCCCTTGCATATTATAGTTCATCACGAAGTTCTAGTAACTTGGTGATAGTGACTAGAGAACTTTATCAATTACTATTTTATCTGGAAGATTAACTCCCACTTGATTCAAGCAATTGTAGTACCCAGACAATCTGAGCACATGCTCACTGGCTGAGCTATTCTCCTCCATCTTGTAGGCAAGGTACTATCAGAGGTCTCGTACCTCTCGACACGGGCATGAGTATGAAATACCAATTTCAACTCTTAGAACATCTTATATGTTCCGTGACATTTCAAAACATTTTTGAAGTCCCGGTTCTAAGCTGTAAAGCATGGTGCACTAAACTATCAAGTAGTCATCATACCGAGCTTTGCCAAACGTTCATAACGTCTACATCTGCTCCTGCAATAGGTCTGTCACCTAGCGGTGCATCAAGGACATAATTATTCTGTGCAGCAATGAGGATAATCCTCAAATCACGGACCCGGTCCGCATCATTGCTACTATCATCTTTCAACTTATTTTTCTCTAGGAACATATCAAAAATAAACGGGGAGCTACATCGCAAGCTATTGATCTACAACATAGATATGCAAAAACTATCAGGACTAAGTTCATGATAAATTAAGTTCAATTAATCATATTACTTAAGAACTCCCACTTAGATAGATATCCCTCTAATCATCTAAGTGATCACATGATCCATATCAACTAAACCATGTCCGATCATCACGTGAGATGGAGTAGTTTTCAATGGTGAACATCACTATGTTGATCATATCTACTATATGATTCACGCTTGACCTTTCGGTCTCAGTGTTCCGAGGCCATATCTACATATGCTAGGCTCGTCAAGTTTAACCCGAGTATTCTACGTATGCAAAACTGGCTTGCACCCTTTGTATGTGAACGTAGAGCTTATCACACCCGATCATCACCTGGTGTCTCGGCACGACGAACTGTCGCAACGATGCATACTCAGGGAGAACACTTATACCTTAAAATGTAGTGAGAGATCATCTTATAATGCTACCATTGAACTAAGAAAAAATAAGATGCATAAAATATAAACATCATATGCAATCAAAATATGTGACATGATATGGTCATCATCATCTTGTGCCTTTGATCTCCATCTCCAAAACACCGTCATGATCTCTATCGTCACCGGCATGACACCATGATCTCCATCATCTTGATCTCTATCAACGTGTCATCACATGGTCGTCTCACCAACTATTGCTATCGCATAGCGATAAAGTAAAGCAATTATATGGCACTTGCATATTATGCAATAAAGAGACAACCATAAGGCTCATGCCAGTTGCCGATAACTCCGTTACAAAACATGATCATCTCATACAATAAAATTTAGCATCATGTCTTGACCATATCACATCACAACATGCCCTGAAAAAACAAGTTAGCCGTCCTCTACTTTGTTGTTGCATGTTTTACGTGGCTGCTACGGGCTGAGCAAGAACCGTTCTTACCTACGCATCAAAAAACCACAACGCGGTATAGTGATTGCTTTTTGATCTTCATAAATAACCCTGTTCATTGAATCCTATTCAACTAAAGATGGAGAAACAGACACCCACTAGCCACCTATGTGCGAAGCACGTCGGTAGAACCAGTCTTGCGTAAGCGTACGCGTAATGTTGGTCTGAGCCGCTAAATCCAACAATACCGTTGAATCAAGAATCAACTAGTGACGGCAAGAAATATGTATATACCCACGCCCACAACTCCTTTGTGTTCTACTCGTGCATATAACATCTACGCATAGACCTGGCTCGGATGCCACTGTTGGGGAACGCAGTAATTTCAAAAAAATTCTACGCACACGCAAGATCATGGTGATGCATAGCAACGAGAGGGGGGTGTGTTGTCCATGTACCCTCGTAGACCGTAAGCGGAAGCGTTACGAAAACGCGGTTGATGTAGTCGTACGTCTTCACGATCGACTGATCCTAGTACCGAAAGTACGGCACCTCCGCGATATGCACACATTCGGCTCGGTGACGTCCCATGAACTCTTGATCCAGCTGAGTGTCGAGGGAGAGCTTCGTTAGCACGATGGCATGATGACGGTGATGATGATGCTACCGGAACAGGGATTTGCCTAAGCACCGCTATGATATGACCGAGGTGGATTATGGTGGAGGGGGCACCGCACACGGCTAAGGGATCAATGATCAACTTGTGTGTCTATGGGGTGCCCCCTCCCTCGTATATAAAGGAGTGGAGGAGGGGGGAGGGCCGGCCCTCTATGGCGCGCACTGGAGGAGTCCTACTCCCTCCGGGAGTAGGATTCCCGCCCCCTCCCTAGTTGGACTAGGAGATAAGGAAGGGGGAGAGAGGGAGGAAGGAAAGGGGGGCCCCCCTTCCTAGTCCAATTCGAACCAGAGGGGGAGGGGGCGCGCAGCCTGCCCTGTCAGCTGCCTCTCTCTCTCTCCACTAAAGCCCATTAGGGCCCATATACTCCCCGGGGGGTCCCGGTAACCCACCCCCCCCCCCGGTACTCCGGTATATGTCGGAACTCACTCGGAACCTTTCCGATGTCCAAACATAGGCTTCCAAATATATCGATCTTTATGTCTCGACCATTTCGAGACTCCTCGTCATGCACGTGATCACATCCGGGACTCTGAACAACCTTCGGTTCATCAAAACATATAAACTCATAATACCGATCGTCACCGAACGTTAAGCGTGCGGACCCTACGGGTTCGAGAACTATCTAGACATGACCAAGACATGTCTCCGGTCAATAACCAATAGCGGAACCTGGATGTTCATATTGGCTCCCACATATTCTATGAAGATCTTTATGGTCAAACCGCATAACAATATACATTGTTCCCTTTGTCATCGGTATGCTACTTGCCCGAGATTCGATCGTCGGTATCTCAATACCTAGTTCAATCTCGTTACCGGCAAGTCTCTTTACTCGTTCCGTAATGAACCATCCTGCAACTAACTCATTAGTCACATTGCTTGCAAGGCTTATAGTGATGTGCATTACCGAGAGGGCCCAGAGATACCTCTCCGATACTCGGAGTGACAAATCATAATCTCGATCTATGCCAACCCAACAAACACCATCGGAGACACCTGTAGAGCACCTTTATAATCACCCAGTTACGTTGTGACGTTTGGTAGCACACAAAGTGTTCCTCCGGTACGGCGTGCAAAGGTTTCCTCGGGCCAGGCGGACATTGGTCCTCGAGTGCAAAGGCAGAAGGGAGCTTGACTGCAAGACTCACCCGTCGAGCAGAGACGAAAGTCGGCCTTAGTGATCCGACGGTGCCGAGTGGAAGGGCCGTCGCTCAACGGATAAAAGTTACTCTAGGGATAACAGGCTGATCTTCCCCAAGGAGTTGCATAATCTCATAGCCAGAGGAACATGTATAAGTCATGATGAAAGCAATAGCAATAAAACTAAATGATCATTTATGCTAAGCTAACGGATGGGTCTTGTCCATCACATCATTCTCTAATGATGTGATCCCGTTCATCAAATGACAACACATGTCTATGGTCAGGAAACTTAATCATCTTTGATTAACGAGCTAGTCAAGTAGAGACATACTAGGGACACTCTGTTTTGTCTATGTATTCACACATGTACTAAGTTTCATGTTAATACAATTCTAGCATGAATAATAAACATTTATCATGATATAAGGAAATATAAATAACAACGTTATTATTCCGCTTGAGGAGGGATTGGTTAATGCACTGATATAAATGTGGGAGGATGACTACTGCTTCTCAGCTTTGGATGGCCTACAAAGCTCTCTTTGACAGCCGCGTGGCGGCACCAAGAGCAGATCAGGTTTGGCATTCGCGTCCACCTTCGATTTGTAAGATGTTTGCTTGGCTAGCCCTGTAAGATTGTTGTGTCGGGGCCTATCGCATCCACAGGCATGCCCCTTCTATGATCAGGAGCCTGAGTCTCTGCGACATATCTTGCTGGGATGTGTGTTTGCTCGGCAGGTTTGGCACGCAGTCTTGGGGCATGGGGGCTTGGGCATTGGATGCCTGCACCTGAGGAGGAGTTACTTCAGTGGCGGTCTTTCAAGAGCATAGGTACGTAGATGGACAGAGGTGCTTGGACCGATATCATTCTGGTCACTTGTACCATTTGGATGCATGAGAATGTGTGGTCTTCAATATGGCTACCCCGATAGTGAGCGTAGTGCTGCAACGAATCCACAACGAGGGAGGCAACTAGAGTACTACATCACTGTTTAGCGATAGGTGTTTTGGGTAACTTTCCATGCAAGTGGACAAGTCGAGCGGTAGTGAGTAGCCCGCATGCCGTTTTCTTTTCTTGGCCTCCATGCATATGTACATGCACTGCGTTATAGCCCTTGTGCCGTCATAACTCGCGGTTCTCGATTTTCCTTCTATGAGCATGATACGTCTCCCAGGACGGACGTATCCTTGAAAAAAATATTTACCAACAACTGTATCATTTTTTATATAACACAAACAACTTATAATCCTGATTCTTGTTATGAGATATAAAGTGCTTATTAATGGAATAGACTAACACGGAGAGATTATGTTGGTTAACGTGAGGAGTGCTTGGAGATCTTTGTAGCGAAACCACCTGCCGTGCTTCCCGGCCGGCACCGCGCATGCAGCTCACGCGCTGAGGTTTCTCGGCCGGTGTGGTGTCGTCATCCTTGCGCTATATGCATGCATGCTCTTAAAAAAAGCTACATGCACGGGCCTATATTTGCACCCGCATCACAATTTAGAGGAGCCTCCCCGGACCGATCTGCTCGCCTCGCGCAGAATTTTCATCCACCCGCGCAAGGCAGATTGAGAACGACGACCGGCGACGACGCAGGCGCGTGCGTGTTCGTCTTCCCCGATCGAGCCGTAGCGCGGATGGAGATGGACTTTCTGGGCCCACGATCGGCGCCGCGGCATGCGATGCCGCTCGTGGCGCGACGCGATGCCGAGGACGACGGCGAGCCCTGGCGTCTCGCTTCACCGGCACACTTCGCGTACCCGGACGTGCGCGCGGCGGCGGCTCATCGCCACCACCCGACGGCGCCGTCGTACCAGGTCCGTCCGTCCGTTTACTTTGCCGATCTGCCTGCCTGACCCATCTCTCACACGCCGGGTTGTTTGACGTTTCAGATGCACGCGCCGCCGCCGCTGCATCCCCAGGCCTTCCCGTGCGCCATTCCCGCCTCGTCCCTGCAAGGCCCGCAGGTAGTCCACCGTGCTGCGTACTCGCCTGATCGGAGGTACGTGATCGACGCCACCCTTTAATCCGCCAAAAGATCCGGTGCGGTTTACGCCCACCGGCGCGGCCGCGGCCGGGGGAGATGCAAGATCGGGAGGTAAATCGTTGGTTTCGAGTGTCAAAACAGGTGCTCCGCCGCGCAGCTGACGATATTCTACGCAGGTTCAGTGCATGTGTTCGACAACGTGACGAAGGAAAAGGTAAATCTTTCTCACAGCAACTCTGTCGACGATCTTGACTTCCACTGAAGCAAATGTGATGTGACCGCGCATTGCTGAGGATGTTGGGGATGTGCTGCGCAGGCCGAGCAGATCACGTTCATGGCCGCGAAGGCAGCTCAAGCAGGCCGCAGCCCTCCCCTTCGTCGGGCGCTGCGGCAATCGGAATCTGCTCCGGTCCCCGACGAGAGAAAGCAGATGCCATTGGCGAGAGCTTGCAGCGATCCTGTGCACCCTTCGCCACAGGCATTGTTCATGCTGCCGCATAGAGGTTGCTACCTGTTCAAGTTATAGTATATGCTTAGATTCATTTTTGCCTTGAACTGACGTGGTGTTTCTCCTGCTGCTGCTGCTGCAGATGTTCCGCTGGCCAGGAGTGCGTCCCTTGCCCGCTTCCTCGAGAGACGCAAGCGAAAGCAAAGGTACTGATGGTTGGCCCTAGCTCTACCTTGCTAACTGGGGCTAGCAGGATTTGAACTGGCTTCTACTAGTAGCTAGTGAAATATTTGTGATCGAAACATGAAAATTCAACTTCTGCTACGAAACACAACTCTACAAAAGAGAAATAACAACAGACGAATCAAATTCGGTTGTGAGTAACGCCTATTAACAACATCGTCTATCGATGCAAAATTTGTTATTTTTGTACATTCATATTAAAGTGTAGGTTTGGAATCTTGAGACATATGACAAATCTGAAGAACTCCCCTTTGCTTCTTACAGGACAGCAAATGCAGCAACGCCTTACTCTCGCAGGGAGATATCCCCTGGTAGCGTGGACACTTTCCGCATGGTCTCGCCAGGAAGCACAACACTATCCGGCAACACCGAACTGTCATGGTTCTTCGGAGATGAAAAGCTGGGAAGCCGCGACGAGGAGGCGCTGGACACGGAGCTCAAGATGTAGCCAGTGCACAAGCCCTCGCGCCAAGCGTCCCTCAATAATCGAGCCCGAATTTTGGATCAAGTTGGGTAGACGGTTGGGCTGATGACAAACAAAACCTTTTGGTGCGTTGGGCGGCAAGATCTTAGCGTAGCCTTCTTCTTCTTCTTTTGGTTTTGCTTTTCGGGTTCGGCGAGGATGTTTGCTCACAGTTTCTCTCGAAACTGAAAACACCATCATCGCCCTTTTCGGCTTTTTTGATTTACGGGCTTCTTCGGATTGTTGCTCAATCTGATTAAGAATCCTGTAGTTTTGGCCGGTGAGAGTTTTTTGTTTTCTTTATTTCTTTTCTTCCGTTTGAAACGCCAGCTGAGTTGATGTATCTCATAACTGTTAACACTACTGCTGACTGCAATGAACAATTTTTGGTCGTCGTTTTTTCATGCCAGAATGAATCTGATGATCTTGGGTGAGCAATATTGGCATCATGGCCCTAGTGGCCTACACTGGTTTCAGTCGATGAAATTGGGGGCGAACCCTCTACTTTTGACGCGTAGGGGTTCGTCCCCAATTTCATGTTGTTGCAAAGCTGATTATCAGGTTAGTTCACTATTTCAAGGTTCCTCCCTTATCTGATTGCTTCTACTAAAAAGGGTCGCGCTACGCATCGGATGGTAGATGAATTGGAAATATCAACCGCTTCCTGCACCATTGGATTGAGTCACAAATAGCCGTCGGATCTTCCCATAAGGTGTGTCACAAATTGCAACAAGGTGGATGTTGTGCGGGTCGCTCTACAACAGCTGCTTTGTTGCATAACCATCGAGGTGTTATTTTTGCCCAAAACAGAAACTCTATTGTGTTCCAATATAGATCTTGCTGCAGAAACATTTGCAACAGTGGTGGTGTTGTGGCATTATTTTTTTCTGTTTTTTCATCTTCACCTTTTTTGCAACATATATGCTCTTGCGGTAAACAATGTTGCGGAGGGCTTCTGCAATGTTGTAGGAATTTATGTCATGTGTCACCTTTTCTTGCAACATAAACTATGTTGCAGCGGGGGCTTCAGCAACATGAATGATGTTGCAGGAATTTATGTCATGAACAGAGAAAGGGAAACTAGGTAGAAAAATGAAAACTGGACGAGAGCTGTAGAGATGGCACGAAGGAGATAAAGCGGTGGCAGGCCCCACAGGGACACGCGTCACGCAAGATAGTTTTTTTTTTAAAGGAAAGCAGTCATTCTATTTTAAACATAAAGCGGAATGTCATCAGATACAACATCGAGAATGAACTCAGGAGGCACTCCTACCCACACCTGACAACGTTCCTCCCCGACCCCAACTCTAGCCAACTTGTGAGCGACCGAGGTCGCAGCGCGGCGAGCCCATGCCACCTTGAAGTCCATGAACTCCCGAAGCGAGGTCTTAATTTCTTCAACCCACGGACCAACTGATGACAAATTCCTTTCAGGGCTTAGGATTATCTTCACCAGTCTGGCAATCAAGATAGTTGAAGGGTCTCGTTTCCCTACTAAAAAGGGCTACAATTTTAGACAGAGAAAACAACACGACGGGATTTTGATGTTTCCAGTTGCTAAACTATGTTGTGTTGTTCTTACTTTGCTGTTGCTGAACTATGATGTGTTGTGCTTATTCATATTCTACTGGGAAAAATTAAGCACAAAGTAGATCAAATAAACACTAAAAAAGGGAAAGGCTTACTAAGGAGAACTCAACGGCAAAGAACTAGGCCTAAGAGATAAGAATGACACGCATGATCTGCACACAAAAGAACAATCAAAGATTTACGGAATTTACAGATCATTAAAGATTTTGAGGCCCAAGTGTCAAACTCCATACTGCTCCTCAGTGACACCCAAGATGTATCATAGATTACAAGGCTGTCACCTTTTACCTTCCCCTTCCAGATCATGAGAACGAAGATGTGCAAACTAAATTCATCTCGGCACACATGAAGGGGGCACAAACACACAGCGACCCTAATTTGCAGTCTTGGAATGCTTGATGAGCCAATCAATGACAACATCTATGTTCACCGAGTCCTTGCAAGAGATCATGTAGCAGCAAACTTCACGGTCCTTTATAGATTCCAGACCTCTGAAAACAGAAAGGGGAGGCACCTCAGTTGAAATATCATTAAGAAATAAGGTACAATATCCTATATGAAAACAGGATTTTTACTCACAGTTGATCAACTAATGCCGGCTTAGAAAGTGCCTCTGACTTGTCAATTTTGTTGCCAAGGATAAGTAAGGGGATCCCAGATAAAGATTGTTTTGTCAGCAGGTCATGCAATTCACTTTTAGCAATCGGAACGCTATCCCGGTCAGCAGCATCGACAACGTATCTGCCATTAAATGATCAAGTTAACACATTAGTGACTCCATATTTAGTATCAGCTAAGGTAGAGATACAAAAGAAAATTGGTAACAACAAAAAAGGTCATGATAAATGCATGAATAACGCCCATATGAGAGAGAACAAAAATTATCACTAGACAATTTTTCTTTCAAGGAGGAGGTTACACCTCCAGCCATTTCTAGCGAAAATATATGATGTATCTACATAACTGAGCTCCTTGGACAAAGCGTCAACTCAGCAGTCTACAATTATTCTACAGTTAAGCAGTCGAAATTAGTAGTTTGAAAGAACTAGGAATGTTCCATGTCTGACTCTAATGGTCCTCGCAGAAGTATATTAAGCAAATAGGTTTGGACTGGCTAAGAAATAAACCGAGCATATCATAAACTAGCATTATAAATAATACTATCTCCTTCGAGCATACCAAGGATTACCTTTTGAAATGGATGTTATTTATTGCATATTGGCATACAAATCATATTATCACAAAATTGAGTTTTCAGATGTGCAAAATATGAGATCTCTGAGAAGCAAGGGACATTACAGAATAGCAGTAACTCCACGACAGTAGCGCTCCCACATAGTCCGGAATCTACGTTGCCCTCCAAGATCCCAAAGTTTAATTGTGACATTTCCCTTGGTGACTTTCCGCATATTAAAGCCTACCTGTTTTCAGAAGATGAACATCCTTAGTTCAGGTCACTTAGATAACCGAGATAGTTCAAAATATCCATCAAGAAGCAGTGATATACATACAGTTGGAATCATGTCCTCGCTGTAGCCACCGGTCTGAGAAGCATAGCAGCCATGAATGAATATCAGGACAACAAAGAAAAAAATGATGCATAGCTTAAGTTGTATGAGTTGATGCGTACAGCAATTGAATTGACTAGAGATGTCTTCCCAGCATTCTGAAGGCCAACCAGGGAGAGCTCCATCTCCTGCTTAAAGAACAGGCTGAAACAAAAAATGTTACTGCCATGAGTTAATTTGATTTGATTGGTCATCCTTCAAAGACAACTCGGTATTATTATTGGCACATCTTCAGGTTTTATGATTGGTAGAGTAAGGATACTCATATGGCATAGAGCCATACGACTAAACTGGGTAGTAAAACTTGATCTCAATCTGATTCACCAACACGACCTGGACAAACCTAAATGACAATTAAGAACATCAAGAACAACAGCGAAGATTACTCAGGATTGGATCCTAACATTAAAACTGCAAACATCCACGCTCACCCTATAACCTTTAGCGTAGCAAATTCAACCCAAATGAGTAGTTCCAGCAATTTCTTCTCACAAAGGGAGCTTCGACAACTCCAATCTCCATAAGGCCAGGACAACATTCTTTTTTAACAACACAGGCCCTAATTGGCTTCAAATCAAATTGCAATGAATTGTGGAACACTCTTCAAGGCACGCTTCTTAAAAACAGTAGTATCAGGTTCAAAATTACCCCCTTTACGCTTCAGAGACCCTAACTACATCAGTGTCTGTTAAGATATTACCACAAGCTTATACTAGGTCAGTAAACCAAAGGCTGCCTTCTAAATGCGTATGCTCTGCATTAGCTTGATCTAACGTGGATCTAACTGCGCAGAGCACAGACCCCCGACCCAGCCGCACCATCCAGCCGCGCAGGCAATTCCGATCCATCCAAACCTATCCCGCAAAAACCCATACCAGTAGCGCTCAAATCGAATCGAAGGGGGAACTGGAATTCTGCCGGGAGGGGGGCCGCCCCGTCTGAACCGCGAAAACATCGAGTGAAAGGGAAGGGGGGAGAGGTGGACGGAAACCTTCGGAGCCAGTTGAGGAGCGAGTCCCAGAGCCCCATGGCGCCTTCTGTCGCAGCTCGGGGCCGTCGCCTGTGCGCCTGCCGGATCTATCGAGGAGGGAATCCGCGGTTGCCGATTGGGGAGGAGGAGGAAGGAAGACGAGGACGAGACGACAGGAGACGTGCGTTGGCTGCAGAGACGGACACCGTACGAGCATCCGTGTCACGGGCGGTAAGCGGCACAGCGGCGTGCACGAATAATCCGAACCTGAATCCAGAGACGTCGTCTTGGACTTTTTTGGCCGTGGATTCGTGTGGCACGACTCTTTTTGGCCGTAGGATATATATACTCGTCAATGAATACAATATATGGTAAAAAAAGAATTGAACGGTAATACTTGTCACATTTATATGAGACAAAGATTAAGCTACTAGACACCGACCTGACAAAACTGAAAAATAACATAACGTTAGCCTTGACACAAAGAAAACATCAAACAAGATTTAAAATTACAATCAAGACCGAAGAATTCCCTGAGCTTGACATCAACGCCCGTCACATACCTCCGGCACGACCATAACAGCCATCAAAATGAACAAATAACGGACCGAATTCGACGTGACTCCATCGCTAATATTCAATTTTGCGGACCTTTAAGGTGGCTCACCAAAGGTGAGACTATTACCGTTGAACGAATAGGTAACACCATGGACATGCCATCAAACTCCAGATCTAGTACCCCGCACAATTAAGACATCAGAGGAGGAAATTGTACCTACCAACCACGAACCATGAACCTAGCACACGATCCACCATCTTCCATATGTCGTCGATGCAAAACCACAATCTGCATCTAGAAGCCACTCTACAACATCCAAAGAAACACGAGGGCGCAGAGCTTGCTCATGGGCTCTCCGTCGGGTGACCGTCCCCGGCGACGTCTTCCAATGTCCTTCCCCCGGCGTCCTCTGTTGCCGCCAGGACCAGATCTGGAATCACCAAGACGCCCTCTCTCTTCTTCCCCTCAAAGGCCTACCCCCGCGATGGTTGCGTCGATGTCTGCTCCCACGTCTATGACGGCCCAATGCGCTCGCTACGGCCTCCCTTGCAGCCCGCAAGGCGGACCAACCGTTCAGGGACGCTTCACCTCACGCAAGCTCCCCTGCACGCCAACGGTGCCGGCCAGTCAGCCTCCGCCGCCAGCCGTCCACGTCCTCCTTACCAGCGCCACTTTTGGTTGGATGGCGGCACCCTCTGGCCTCCTCTGCTCGTCGCCAAGCACCTAACCTCCTCTGCTCGCCCGCATGGCGGTTTGACTAGGGCATCCGGCCTCGCTGTCGCAGCCAAGTTTGCATCCTGAGGACGAAGCTGTTGAGGTGTCGGAGACCACTTCCGAGCCGTTGGCAGTGCTACCCTGCCACGACGGCGGCCGCCCGCCTGCTGCCCTGTTGAGCTCCATCACTCTTTGTCTCCATTGTGGATGCTGACTTGCTCATTAGGGCAGATGCAACTTGTGTGGGGCTCGCAAAGGAGGTTGCGGGCTGGAAGCTCGTCTAGTCCATGCGTGCGCGGTTGGAGCCTCCGTCACTTCGTTTTCATGCCTTAGCAGTGTCCCCATCCACCCGTGTGGCTCAGAAATGGGTGCTTTCGCCGCTTTGAAAAAGGCCATGGGCAGTCGGATGCACGGATCTGATCTGGTGTAACCCATGCTTCCGCTCGAGACACCGTGCATGGGATGGCTACAAGCCGGCACCACCGCCGCATGCTCCATGTTTTGCTCGGTCGCTAGCTCATTATTGGGCTTCGATTATTACGCCTCCACCAACATCAGAGATCCATGAGGCACTGTCCAACATGAAGACTCTTCACTGGGATTCCTTGCATTCCTTGTTGATTGCTTCGGCTTCCATCCCGAAGGATGTGATGCTTCAGTCTGCTCTTGCAGTGCACACAGAGCTGCTGGGCTCCGATCTTCGCTACATGACTTCCTCGGGTAGAGGAGGCAATTAAGCCACTTCGCGAGGTCACTGACTCCTTGTAGGGTTGGTTGGTGCGTGTTGGGAGTTTTCTGGAGCGCACGGAGGCTGCTCTCCAAAGGCTCCCTGTTGCACTGTCCCCCATGGTTAAGTATGTTGTTGGCTTCATGGATGAGGTAGGTGTGGAGCTCTTCGGTACCTTCTCGCCTCTTGTTGGGTCTAGTTCGACACCCCCTATGTTGTCGGACTTTGAGGGTGAGGCCTCTACTCGTGAAGTTCAAACAAGGCGAAGTGGTTTTATTAAGAATTTTTGAAGGTTAACGAAAATAAGGCCCATTGTCGGTGTCAAAACCGGCGGATCTCGGGTGGGGGGTCCCGAACTGTGCGTCTAAGGCGGATGGTAACAGGAGGCAGGGGACATGATGTTTTACCCAGGTTCGGGCCCTCTTGATGGAGGTAAAACCCTACATCCTGCTTGATTTATTCTTGATGATATGAGTATTACAAGAGTTGATCTACCACGAGATTGGAGAGGCTAAACCCTAGAAGCTAGCCTATGGTATGATTGTATGTTGTCCTACGGAACAAAACCCTCCGGTTTATATAGACACCGGAGAGGGCTAGGGTTACACAAGGTCGGTTACAAAGGAGGAGATATCCATATCCGTACTGCCTAGCTTGCCTTCCACGCCAAGTAGAGTCCCATCCGGACACGAGACGAAGTCTTCAATCTTGTATCTTCATAGTCCAACAGTCCGGCCAAAGGATATAGTCCGGCTATCCGGAGACCCCCTAATCCAGGACTCCCTCAGTAGCCCCTGAACCAGGCTTCAATAACGATGAGTCCGGCGCGCGGTATTGTCTTCGGCATTGCAAGGCGGGTTCCTCCTCCGGATATACCACAGAAGAGTTCGAATAACAGGATAGTGTCCGACCCTGCAAAATAAGTTCCACATACCACCGTAGAGAGAATAATATTTCCACAAATCTAATCTGCTGACACATTTTGGTAACATGACATTATGCCATGGCCCGGTGATTATTCGAATTGTTTCCTTTAACTAGCCCCGCACATAATGCGAGGCAGTTTCTTGACACGTCTTGTCAAAGCAGAGATCGTGTCCCCCTTATTACGGGATCCTCATCAATACGGGTGTGGGTAACCCAATCGCGCCATCAATTACGGCGCTTGGGGGATAAGCGAGTTTTACGAGGCTAGTGGGGGCGCATAGTTTCGGCCGCCCTTATAAGGGGATAAGGTTTAACCTTTTTCTACCCACGCCTTCTTCCTCCTTGCTCATCCGTTCTTGCGCACTCGAGCTCTAATGCCCAAGTCCACATCCTTCTCCTCAACCTTCTCCAAACATGTCCGGAGTGGGAGGCAAGTGGATGGCTTCCTCCGTCACGGAGGGTCACATCAAAAAGCTGCACGGAGCCGGATAATTAGCCGCGAATATCGCGCATCGGCTGCCCGCTGCGGGGCAGATCGTTCCTACCCCGGAACTGTTGGGGAACGTAGCAATTTCAAAAAAATTCCTACGCACACGCAAGATCATGGTGATGCATTGCAACGAGAGGGGAGAGTGTTGTCCATGTACCCTCGTAGACCGAAAGCGGAAGCGTTAGCACAACGCGGTTGATGTAGTCGTACGTCTTCATGATCCGACCGATCAAGTACCGAACGCACGGCACCTCCGAGATCAACACACGTTCAGCCTGATGACGTCCCTCTAACTCCGATCTAGCCGAGTGTTGAGGGAGAGTTTCGTCAGCACGACGGCGTGCTGACGATGTTGATGTTCTACCGACACAGGGCTTCGCCTAAGCACCGCTACAGTATTATCGAGGTGGACTATGGTGGAGGGGGGCACCGCACACGGCTAAGAGACGATCAACTTGATCAACTTGTGTGTCTAGAGGTGCCCCCTGCCCCTGTATATAAAGGAGCAAGGGGGAGGCGGCCGGCCTAGGAGGAGGGCGCGCCAAGGGGGGAGTCCTACTCCCACCGGGAGTAGGACTCCTCCTTTCCTTGTTGGAGTAGGAGTGAAGGAAAGAGGAGGAGAGGGAGAAGGAAAAGGGGGCTGCACCCCTTGTCCAATTAGGACCAGAGGGGGGGCGCAGGCCTCCTTCCTTTTGGCCTATCTCATCTATTCCCGTATGGCCCAATAAGGCCCATATACTCCCCAGCGAATTCCCGTAACTCTCCAGTACTCCGAAAAATACCCGAATCACTCGGAACCTTTCCGAAGTCCGAATATAGTCGTCCAATATATCTATCTTTACGTCTCGACCATTTCGAGACTCCTCGTTATGTCCCCGTTCTCATCCGGAACTCCGAACTCCTTCGGTACATCAAAACATATAAACTCATAATATAACTATCATCGTAGCGTTAAGCGTGCGGACCCTACGGGTTTGAGAACTATGTAGATATGACCGAGACACGTCTCCGGTCAATAACCAATAGCGGAACCTGGATGCTCATATTGGCTCCTACATATTCTACGAAGATCTTTATCGGTCAGACCGCATAACGACATACGTTGTTCCCTTTGTCATCGGTATGTTACTTGCCCGAGATTCGATCGTCGGTATCTCAATACCTAGTTCAATCTCGTTACCGGTAAGTCTCTTTACTCGTTCCGTAATACACCATCTCGCAACTAACTCATTAGTTGAAATGCTTGCAAGGCTTAGGTGATGTGCATTACCGAGAGGGCCAGAGATACCTCTCCGACAATCGAAGTGACAAATCCTAATCTCAAAATACGCCAACCCAACAAGTACCTTCGGAGACACTTGTAGCGCACCTTTATAATCACCCAGTTACATTGTGACGTTTGGTAGCACACAAAGTGTTCCTCCGGTAAACGGGAGTTGCATAATCTCATAGTCATAGGAACATGTATAAGTCATGAAGAAAGCAATAGCAACAAACTAAACGATCAAGTGCTAAGCTAACAGAATGGGTCAAGTCAATCACATCAGTCTCCTAATGATGTGATCCCGTTAATCAAATGACAACTCATGTATATGGTTAGGAAACATAACCATCTTTGATCAACGAGCTAGTCAAGTAGAGGCATACTAGTGACACTCTGTTTGTCTATGTATTCACACATGTATTATGTTTCCGGTTAATACAATTCTAGCATGAATAATAAACATTTATCATGATATAAGGAAATAAATAATAACTTTATTATTGCCTCTAGGGCATATTTCCTTCAGTCTCCTACTTGCACTAGAGTCAATAATCTAGTTCACATCGCCATGTGATTTAATACCAATAGTTCACATCACCATGTGATTAACACCCATAGTTCACATTGACATGTGACCAACACCCAAAGGGTTTACTAGAGTCAATAATCTAGTTCACATCGCTATGTGATTAACACCCAAAGAGTACTAAGGTGTGATCATGTTTTGCTTGTGAGAGAAGTTTAGTCAATGGGTCTGCCACATTCAGATCCGTACGTATTTTGCAAATTTCTATGTCAACAATGCTCTGCACGGAGCTACTCTAGCTAATTGCTCCCACTTTCAATATGTATCCAGATTGAGACTTAGAGTCATCTGGATCAGTGTCAAAACTTGTATCGACGTAACCCTTTACGACGAACCTTTTGTCACCTCCATAATCAAGAAACATATCCTTATTACACTAAGGATAATTTTGACCAATGTCCAATGATCTACTCCTAGATCACCATTGTACTCCCTTGCCAAACTCATGGCAGGGTATACAATAGGTCTGGTACACAGCATGGCATACTTTATAGAACCTATGGCTGAGGCATAGGGAATGACTTTCATTCTCTCTCTATCTTCTGCCGTGGTCGGGTTTTGAGTCTTACTCAACTTCACACCTTGTAACACAGGCAAGAACTCCTTTTTGACTGTTCCATTTTGAACTACTTCAAAATCTTGTCAAGGTATGTACTCATTGAAAAACTTATCAAGCGTCTTGATCTATCTCTATAGATCTTGATGCTCAATATGTAAGCAGCTTCACCGAGGTCTTTCTTTGAAAAACTCCTTTCAAACATTCCTTTATGCTTTGCAGAATAATTCTACATTATCTCCGATTAACAATATGTCATTCACATATACTTATCGGAGATGTTGTAATTCTCCCACTCACTTTCTTGTAAATACAGGCTTCACCGCAAGTCTGTATAAAACTATATGCTTTGATCAACTTATCAAAGCGTATATTCCAACTCCGAGATGCTTGCACCAGTCCATAGATGGATCGTTGGAGCTTGCATATTTTTTTAGTACCTTTAGGATTGACAAAACCTTCTGGTTGCATCATATACAACTCTTCTTTAATAAATCCATTAAGGATGCAGTTTTGTTTATCCACTTGCCAGATTTCATAAAATGCGGCAATTGCTAACATGATTCGGACAGACTTAAGCATAGATACGAGTGAGAAACTCTCATCGTAGTCAACACCTTGAACTTGTCGAAAACCTTTTTGCGACAATTCTAGCTTTGTAGATAGTGACACTACTATCAGCGTCCGTCTTCCTCTTGAAGATCCATTTAATATCAATGGCTCGCCGATCAATGGGCAAGTCAATCAAAGTCCATACTTTGTTCTCATATACATGGATCTCATCTCAGATTTCATGGCCTCAAGCCATTTTGCGGAATCTGGGCTCATCATCGCTTCCTCATAGTTCGTAGGCTCGTCATGGTCAAGTAACATGACCTCTAGAACAGGATTACCGTACCACTCTGGTGCGGATATCACTCTGGTTTACCTACGAGGTTCGGTAGTAACTTGATCTGAAGTTACATGATCATCATCATTAGCTTCCTCACTAATTGGTATAGTAGTCACAGGAACAGATTTCTGTGATGAACTATTTTCCAATAAGGGAGCAGGTACAGTTACCTCATCAAGTTCTACTTTCCTCCCACTCACTTCTTTTGAGAGAAACTCCTTCTCTAGAAAGGATCCATTCTCAGCAACGAATATCTTGCCTTCGGATCTGTGATAGAAGGTGTACCCAACATTTTCTTTTGGGTATCCTATGAAGACGCACTTCTTCGATTTGGGTTCGAGCTTATCAGGTTGAAACTTTTTCAAATAAGCATTGCAACCTCAAACTTTAAGAAACGACGGCTTAGGTTTCTTGCCAAACCATAGTTCATACGGTGTCGTCTCAACGGATTTAGATGGTGCCCTATTTAGCGTGAATGTAGCTGTCTCTAATGCATAACCCCAAAGCGATAGCGGTAAATCAGTAAGAGACGTCATAGATCGCACCATATCTAATAAAGCACGGTTACGACGTTCGGACACACCATTACACTGTGGTGTTCCAGGTGGCGTGAGTAGTGAAACTATTTCACATTGTTTTAATTGAAGGCCAAACTCGTAACTCAAATATTTTACTTCTGCGATCATATCATAGAAACTTTTATTTTGTTATGATGATTCTCCACTTCACTCTGAAATTCTTTGAACTTTTCAAATGTTTCAGACTTGTGTTTCATCAAGTAGATATACTCATATCTGCTCAAATCATCTGTGAAGATCAGAAAATAATGATACCTGCCATGAGCTTCAATATTCATCGGACCACATACATCAGTATGCATGATTTCCAACAAATCTGTTGCTTGCTGCATTGTTCTGGAGAACGGAGTCCTAGTCATCTTGCCCATGAGGCATGGTTCGCAAGCATCAACTGATTCATAATCAAGTGATTCCAAAAGTCCATCAGCATGGAGTTTCTTCATGCGCTTTACACCAATATGATCTAAATGGAAGTGCCACAAATAAGTTGCACTATCATTATTAACTTTGCATCTTTTGGTTTCAATATTATGAATATGTGTATCACTATGATCGAGATCCAACGAACCATTTTCATTGGGTGTGTAACCATATATGTAAAGAGAACAACAATTTATTCTCTTACTTAAATGAATAATCGTATTGCAATAAACATGATCAAATCATATTCATGCTCAATGCAAACACCAAATAACACTTATTTAGGTTCAACACTAATCCCGAAAGTATAGGGAGTGTGCGATGATGATCATATCAATCTTGGAACCACTTCCAACACACATCGTCACTTCACCCTTAACTAGTCTCTGTTCATTCTGCAACTCCCGTTTCAAGTTACTACTCTTAGAAACTGAACCAGTATCAAATACCAGGGGGTTGCTACGAACACTAGTAAAATACACATCAATAATCCGTATATCAAATATACCTTTGTTCACTTTGCCATCCTTCTTATCCGCCAAATACTTGGGGCAGTTCCGCTTCCAGTGACCAGTCCCATTGCAGTAGAAGCACTTAGTCTTAGGCTTAGGACCAGACTTGGGCTTCTTCACTTGAGCAGCAACTTGCTTGCCGTTCTTCTTGAAGTTCCCCTTCTTCTCTTTGCCCTTTTCTTGAAACTAGTGGTCTTGTCTGCCATCAACACTTGATATTTTTCTTGATTTCTACCTTCGTTGTTTTCAGCATTACGAAGAGCTTGGGAATCATTTCCATTATCCCTTGCATATCATAGTTCATCACGAAGTTCTACTAACTTGGTGATGGTGACTAGAGAATTCTGTCAATCACTATCTTATCTGGAAGATTAACTCCCACTTGATTCAAGCGATTGTAGTACCCAGACAATCTGAGCACATGCTCACTGCTTGAGCTATTCTCCTCCATCTTTTAGCTATAGAACTTGTTGGAGACTTCATATCTCTCAACTCGGGTATTTGCTTGAAATATTAACTTCAACTCCTGGAACATCTCATATGGTCCATGACGTTCAAAACGTCTTTGAAGTCCCGATTCTAAGCCGTTTAAGCATGGTGCACTAAACTATCAAGTAGTCATCATATTGAGCTAGCCAAACATTCATAACATCTGCATCTGCTCCTGCAATAGGTCTGTCACCTAGCGGTGCATTAAGGACATAATTCTTCTGTGCAGCAATGAGGATAATCCTCAGATCACAGATCCAATCCGCATCATTGCTACTAACATCTTTCAACTTAATTTTCTCTAGGAACATATCAAAAATAAAACAGGGGAGCTAAACGCGAGCTATTGATCTACAACATAGATATGCTATTACTACCATGACTAAGTTCATGATAAATTAAAGTTCAATTAATCATATTACTTAAGAACTCCCACTTAGAAAGACATCCCTTTAATCTTCTAAGTGATCACGTGATCAACCGATCATCACGTGAAATGGAGTGGCTTTCAATGGTGAACATCAATATGTTGATCATATCCACTATATGATTCACGCTCGACCTTTCGGTCTTAGTGTTCCGAGGCCATATCTGCATATGCTAGGCTCGTCAAGTTTAACCTGAGTATTCTACGTGTGCAAAAACTGGCTTGCACCCGTTGTAGATGGACGTAGAGCTTATCACACCCGATCATCACGTGCTGTCTGGGCACGACGAACTTTGGCAACGGTGCATACTCAGGGAGAACACTTTTATCTTGAAATTTAGTGAGAGATCATCTTATAATGCTACAGTCAATTAAAGCAAGATAAGATGCATAAAAGATAAACATCACATGCAATCAATATAAGTGATATGATATGGCCATCATCATCTTGTGCTTGTATCTCCATCTCCGAAGCACCTTCATGATCACCATCGTCACCGGCGCGACACCTTGATCTCCATCGTAGCATCGTTGTCGTCTCGCCAATCTTATGCTTCCACGACTATCGCTACCGCTTAGTGATAAAGTAAAGCATTACATGGCGATTGCATTCCATACGATAAAGCGACAACCATATGGCTCCTGCCAGTTGCCGATAACTCGGTTACAAAACATGATCATCTCATACAATAAAATTTAGCATCATGCCTTGACCATATCACATCACAACATGCCCTGCAAAAACAAGTTAGACGCCCTCTACTTTGTTGTTGCAAGTTTTACGTGGCTGCTACGGGCTTAGCAAGAACTGTTCTTACCTACGCATCAAAACCACAATGATAGTTTGTCAAGTTGGTGCTGTTTTAACCTTCGCAAGGACCGGGCGTAGCCATACTCGGTTAAACTAAAGTTGGAGAAACTGACACCCGCCAGCCACCTGTGTGCAAAGCACGTTGGTAGAACCAGTCTCGCGTAAGCGTACGCGTAATGTTGGTCCGGGCCGCTTCATCCAACAATACCGCCGAACCAAAGTATGACATGCTGGTAAGCAGTATGACTTATATCGCCCACAACTCACCTGTGTTCTACTCGTGCATATGACATCTACGCATAAAACCTGGCTCGGATGCCACTGTTGGGGAACGTAGCAATTTCAAAAAAATTCCTACGCACACGCAAGATCATGGTGATGCATTGCAATGAGAGGGGAGAGTGTTGTCCACGTACCCTCGTAGACCGAAAGCGGAAGCGTTAGCACAACGCGGTTGATGTAGTCGTACGTCTTCATGATCCGACCGATCAAGTACCGAACGCATGACACCTCCGAGTTCAGCACACATTCAGCCCGATGACGTCCCTCTAACTCCGATCTAGCCGAGTGTTGAGGGATAGTTTCGTCAGCACGACGGCGTGGTGACGATGTTGATGTTCTACTGACGCAGGGCTTCGCCTAAGCACCGCTACAGTATTATCGAGGTGGACTATGGTGGAGGGGGGCACCGCACACGGCTAAGAAACGATCAACTTGATCAACTTGTGTGTCTAGAGGTGCCCCCTGCCCATGTATATAAAGGAGCAAGGGGGAGGCGGCCGGCCTAGGAGGAGGGCGCGCAAAGGGGGAAGTCCTACTCCCACCGGGAGTAGGACTCCTCCTTTCCTTGTTGGAGTAGGAGTGAAGGAAAGAGGAGGAGAGGGAGAAGGAAAAGGGGGCTGCACCCCTTGTCCAATTCGGACCAGAGGGGGGGGCCTCCTTCCTTTTGGCCTATCTCCTCTATTCCTGTATGGCCCAATAAGGCCCATATACTCCCCGGCGAATTCCCGTAACTCTCCGGTACTCCGAAAAATACCCGAATCACTCGGAACCTTTCCGAAGTCCGAATATAGTCGTCCAATATATCTATCTTTACGACTCGACCATTTCGAGACTCCTCGTCATGTCCCCGATCTCATCCGGACTCCGAACTCCTTCGCTACATCAAAACATATAAACTCATAATATAATTGTCATCGTAACGTTAAGCGTGCGGACCCTACGGGTTCGAGAACTATGTAGACATGACCGAGACACGTCTCCGGTCAATAACCAATAGCGGAACCTGGATGCTCATATTGGCTCCTACATATTCTACGAAGATCTTTATCGGTCAGACCGCATAACAACATACGTTGTTCCCTTTGTCATCGGTATGTTACTTGCCCGAGATTCGATCGTCGGTATCTCAATACCTAGTTCAATCTCGTTACCGGTAAGTCTCTTTACTCGTTCCGTAATACACCATCTCGCAACTAACTCATTAGTTGCAATGCTTGCAAGGCTTAGGTGATGTGCATTACCGAGAGGGTGTAGAGATACCTCTCCGACAATCGGAGTGACAAATCCTAATCTCAAAATACGCCAACCCAACAAGTACCTTCGGAGACACCTGTAGAGCACCTTTATAATCACCCAGTTACGTTGTGATGTTTGGTAGCACACAAAGTGTTCCTCCGGTAAACGGGAGTTGCATAATCTCATAGTCATAGGAACATGTATAAGTCATGAAGAAAGCAATAGCAACAAACTAAACGATCAAGTGCTAAGCTAACGGAATGGGTCAAGTCAATCACATCAGTCTCCTAATGATGTGATCCCATTAATCAAATGACAACTCATGTCTATGGTTAGGAAACATAACCATCTTTGATCAACGAGCTAGTCAAGTAGAGGCATACTAGTGACACTCTGTTTGTCTATGTATTCACACATGTATTATGTTTCCGGTTAATACAATTCTAGCATGAATATTAAACATTTATCATGATATAAGGAAATAAATAATAATTTTATTATTGCCTCTAGGGCATATTTCCTTCAGGAACCTCACGAGAGGGTAGTTTTCCTCCACCACTTCCTCCACGGACTGGGGTTTCCCCTCCATCCATTCGTCCGCGGTCTCATGTTCTACTACGGGCCGGACTTCCATGATCTGGCCCTGAACTTCATCCTCAACATTTTGGTGTTCATCGTCGTGTGTGAGGCTTTCCTCCGCATTCGGCCCCACTTCGGCATGTGGTTAAAGACCTTCAATATCAAGCCGAAGGTGGTGGGAGGCCAACAAGCGGAATGCGGCGGAGCCATGGTGGGCAAGATGCCCAATGTTACATGGCTTGAAGGCTCCTTCGTGGAGACCATAAAGGGGTGGCAATCGGTGTGGTTCTACATCACCGAGCCGCGCGACACCAACTGGGTGGTGGCCCCCGAGTTTCGATCCGGAATCCCCACGCGGCTCACCTCCTGGAAAGAGAAGGGCCTATCCTGGGGTTCATCGGTGGAGCTGGACGGACTCCAGAAATGTATCTGGAATATGGCAAGCAAGAAGCTCAAGCTTGTCAACATAGTCCAGGTCATGCTCTTCCGTCGGATCCTCCCGTGTCAACAACGGGATTTTAACTTATGGGAGTTCGACCCGGCCTGGCAACAGACTCTAAGCGAGCTCTTCGACACGACGCACAAGGACGTCTGGAGGGTGTTGTTCAAGGGCGCCGAGGTCCCTCCTTCTCTTACCGAGGATCGCGGGCTAAGAGCGAAGCGCCTAGCGCATTCGGTGAGTTCTATACATCCGGTAGGATATTTATTTCTCCTAGCTTAACCATGTGCGGGGTCTGAGCTCCATGCCTTTGACAGGACTGGGTGGAGACGTCAGGGCAAACTAACTGTCCGGCCCCTCTGCTCGAAGACACTGTGGATGCTCTCCTGACAGAGATGCTGACTCCGGCTCCTTACAAGGTGCCGGAGAAGACCAAGAAGGCCAAGGGAACCCGAAAGAGTTCCCGGTGCCAGGTGGTATTGGACTCATCGTCCGATAACTCCGCGACGCACTCCTCCCCCGAAGACGAGGAGGAAGATGAAGATGCTCCCCCTTCAGTCGGGGAAGACAAGAAAAGGAAGGCCGCCCCGACTGGGGGTGGCCGAAGTGTCCAAGAAGGGGAGGACCCTCCTTCCAGACTACTCCACTACCGCCGCCGAAGGCGAAGACGAGTGGCTGCTCAGGGCCAAGCCCCTGGCGAAGTCGTAAGTATTCGGATACCACCGTAACTCATAGGATACCTTTGTCGCACTGCTTCCCCTAACGCCGAATATGATTATGCAGACCGCCCCAAGCCCGTATCGATGTATCTTCGTCGGAGGGCTCCTTGGACTCGTCGGATATGGATAGCGATCGACTTCCGACCGCCACCTCCCCTTGCCCTACGAATAATGCCGAGGTATTGTCTCAAGAGGCACTGGGTCGAGGGGAGACAATCCCGGAGGCGCCTCAAGGCGACCTTCCGGACTCCAGGAGCAGAGGGAGTAAGGCTCCCGAGGGCTCCGAGTTCGGCCCTCAGCCGAACACCGCGCTGGAACCTCCAGTGGTTCCAGACTCGGGCAGGCGGCCTCCTTCCAAAAGGGGCAAGACGCTTGTGCCGGTGACCTCTGCCCATCCAGGGGCATCGGACAATCTGCTGGGAGCGCTTCACAGCGCTTCCATCGACGAAGAGCGCCGCACTATTATGAGTGCGGTGATCCAGAAGGTTCAGTCCGCCAAGAGCGGACTGACTGAAGCCTATGCCAGCCTTCTAACAGGCTTTGAGGTAAGTATTTGAAATATAGGAAAAATATTACCACATAGACAGTAGCCCCTGATGCTCTGTTCGGTGTTCACAAAGAAAAGCCGAATAGAGGATCAAACAATATCGCAGGAGTCTAATATAAGCATGTCTATATGCGTATGCAGGCTTCGCTGCTGGCCTCTGCCGCACTGACTGTGGAGGTCGCCGTACTGAAGCAGGACCTTGAAGGGTCCAAGAAGGAGCTCAGCCTTGCAAAGAGGCAGCTCGAGGAGAACAAAGGTAAGTAATACCTTGTATATAGATGTGTATATATACAAAAAGGATGCGATTGCAAAATGATAGGATCATCTTTAATTTGCCAGGGGCCACGACTGAGGTGGCAACTCTGAAGCAAAGCACTATCCGAGGCCAAAAACAAAGCGGCCCAGGAGCGCACCGAGCGGGAAAAACAAGAGGCATGGGTGTGCGAGGTGCAGCAAGAGCTCCACGCTCTCGTGATGAAGCACGAGGCGTTGGAGCTTGACTCGAAGACACGAGAGTCTGAGCTTGCCGCGGCCCTTGAGAGTGCAAAGAGTGCCAAGGCCGAAGCCCAAAAGGCCCTTCAGGAGATTGATGCGATGAAGAAGATAGCGGCGGGTAAGGCATTTTATATGCAAAGCAAGCATGTGAAAGTAAATTACTTATTACTTACTCGAATCCGGAGCTCTCCAGGAGCATTCACAGATTTGCCCCGCAGCGTGTCGGATGTCGCATAGTTTTACCAGGCCGAGGAGGGAAGCTCAACGGAGAAGTTGTTCTGGTCTCAGTATACTGGGACCGAACACCCGATGCCTCTGAGCGACCAGCTGAAGCAACTGGTCGAGCTGCACAAGGCGGCCGAGCAGGCCATGAAGGGCTTTATAGTCCGGATGTGGCCTGGCGATGCCCTTCCCAATAGCTACTTCGGCCTGGTGAGGTGGCTTGTGGATGCCTGCCCACGGCTGGAAGTCATTACATGGTCCGTCTGCATCGAAGGTGCACGCCGGGCTTTCGCCCGTGTCAAGGTGCAATGGGCCAAGATGGACGCCGTGAAGCTGGTGAAGGAAGGGCCGCCTGCGGGCAAGGAGCATCGCCACCCCGAGATGTACTATGCGGGTGTCCTGAAGGGTGCCCGTCTCGTAGCAGACGAGTGTACGAAAGATGTAATATTGAGTAAACTTCCTCGTGTAATCCTGTATTATGAAAACTTGTTCATATGCGCTATGCAACGCTTGTTTGAATTTAAAATATTACCTTCTGTTCGGCTGTTTATCAAATCTGAGAAATGGCTTGTCGTCGGCTTCTGCCCCCATGCCACGAGTGTTGGGGTGTTCGGGATAAACCTGAGCACTCTTGTTCCCATTTTTGGGTCCTTCGAGGGAGGTGCTTAGCACAACGAACAAGGCAAACAGACTATAATGCGTTATCACTCTCACTTAGCCATAGAATTCTATAATTTTAAATTTCGGCGAAGCCCCTAGTATTCGGAAGGCCGAATTCGGGGCGCTATACACGCCTTAAGCCGGACAGGGACGACTCCTCGCTCTAAGCGGCATAAGTCTTTAGGGACTTGAAACCTCTCGAACAGCAACCAGTCTCTCGCCTTACCATGACAGTTAGTTTTAGCTTTCTCTACTGAGGTGCTTAGCCCAGCAGAACCGGGGCACAATCGCAGTAGTTCTCCCAGTGCTACCTTAGCCGATATAGCAGAACGTAAGGTACCAAAACATGGGAGTCGGGTGTAATGCCCTCGATGCGGCTATATCTCCCACGTGTCGAAGCATGACTTAGAGGCATAACCGCATTGAAAGCAATGTCGCAAGTGAGGTAATCTTCACACAACCCATGTAATACAATAGGGGAAAAGAGATACATAGTTGGCTTACAATCGCCACTTCACACAATTACATGAATAAAGCATTACATCATCCAGATACAATCAAGGTCCGACTACGGAACCAAAATAAAAGAAGAACCCCAAATGCGACACGGTCCCTGATCGACCCCAACTGGGCTCCACTACTGATCAACTAGAACGAAACAACACAAAGGACAAGATCTTCATTGAGCTCCTCCTTGAGCTTGGTTGCGTCGTCTGCACGAACTCATCGGCACCTACAAGCTGGTTTCGGAAGTATCTGTGAGCCATGGGGACTCAGCAATCTCACACCCTCGCGATCAAGACTATTTAAGCTTATGGGTAAGGTAAAGGTATGAGGTGGAGCTGCAGCAAGCGACTAGCATATATGGTGGCTAAACATACGCAAATGAGAGCGAGAAGAGAAGGCAAGGCACGGTCGTTAAAAACTATGATCAAGAAGTGATCCTAGAACAACCTACGTCAAGCATAACTCCAACAACCGTGTTCACTTCCCGGACTCCGCCAGAAAGAGACCATCACGGTTACACACGCGGTTGATGCATTTTAATTAAGGTTAACTTCAGGTTTTCTACAACCGGACATTAACAAATTCCCATCTGCCCATAACCGCGGGCATGGCTTTCGAAAGTTCATAACCCTGCAGGGGTGTCCCAACTTAGCCCATGACAAGCTCTCACGGTCAAGGAAGGAATAGACCTCCTCCCGAGACATTCCGATCAGACTCGGTATCCCGGTTCTTCAATACATCCTCAACAATGGTAAAACAAGTCCAGCAAGACCACCCGCTGTGCCGACAATCCCGATAGGAGCTGCACATATCTCGTTCTCAGGGCACACCGGATAAGCTAAGCGTACAGGAGCCGACGTAACCCAAGTTGCCAAGGGATGGCCCTGCACGGTGCTCTGGGTTGGACCAACACTTAGAGAAGCACTGGCCCGGGGGGGTTAAAATAAGATGACCCTTGGGCTGGCCTAACCCAAGGGAAAAAAGGCTAGGTGGCAAATGGTAAAACCAATGTTGGGCCATGCTGGAGGAGTTTTATTCAAGGCGAACTGTCAAGGGGTTCCCATTATAACCCAACCGCGTAAGGAACGCAAAATCCGGGAACATAACACCGATATGACGGAAACTAGGGCGGCAAGAGTGGAACAAAACACCCGGCATAAGGCCGAGCCTTCCACCCTTTACCAAGTATATAGATGCATTAATTAAATAAGATATATTGTGATATCCCAACAAGTAAACATGTTCCAACAAGGAACAACATCTCCATGTTCCAACAAGGAACAATCTTCAATCTTCACCTGCAACTAACAACGCTATAAGAGGGGCTGAGCAAAGCGGTAACATAGCCAAACAACGGTTTGCTAGGACAAGGTGGGTTAGAGGCTTGGATCAACAATATGGGAGGCATGATAAGCAAGTGGTAGGTATCGCAGCATAGGCATAGCAAAAGAGCGAGCAACTAGCAAAGCAAAGATAGTAGTGATTTCGAGGGTATGATCATCTTGCCTGAAATCCCGCAAGGAAGAAGAACGAGTCCATGAAGAAGACAAATGGACGTTGTCGAACGAATCCTCACAACACGACGTTACCGGATCCAACCCGAAGAAGCAACACCGGAAAGAAGCAAACAATCATAGTAAACAAACAACACATCAACATGGCATGATGCACAACCAAGTATGATGCATGTCCGGTTTAATGAGGCATGGCATGGCAAAGTGCACAAACAGCCCTACAAATTAAGTGGAGCTCAATATGCAACTCCGTTGCGCATTGGCGAAACACCACATTCAAGTTATTTAGTTCGATCTCGTTTATGTACCCAACAATATTAAATGTTGTTAAGCATGTCAAGAGGTGAAACATAAAGGGATTATCTATCTAAACAATTTAAATGGGGCTGGATATAGCAAACAACAAATCCGGTAAATCCCCATATGCATTAGTAAATTAATGCAAACAACAAATTAAACATTTTAATTGTTGTTATCATGATGCGGATGACATGAACAAGTTTATGCAATTTTTATTAAAAGTTGACAAGAGCATTATGAAGCATTTGTCACCGTGGTGGAAAGGGAAGGGGTGCCACAGCAACGGTAACGAAAACGGTGCCACAGAAACGTTCTGGTTCCGGTAACTCGATTGAGATACCGATGCAAAGGAGAAGTGTGCGGTTGCGTGCAGAAGATGGTGGGGCGCTCCCAGATACCGGGTGTCCCACGAGTTGGCAACAAGGAAACGAGTGACAAATTGGACACAGTGCAAACATGAGCATCTCAAACATCGCAAGCATTCGTTCACGGACGTCGTCTCGGGGTTATACCTTCGAAGCGTGCGTTATCGGAGCAGTTCGAGTTCGATGCGGTGTAGGGGAAGTAGACGTTTTCGGGACATTCGTAGTCGAAGTAGTCGTTCTTGCATGCTCTAGGGTCGACGGTAGAGGTTCTCGCGATCTCGGCGACGGTAGTGGTACATGTTTATCGTTGCGCGAGTTTCCGTAGATGTTCGGGGTCACGGCGAGGAACTTGATGCATTGTTGAACTTGGCGTCCGAGGAATCCCGCGTAGTCGTACACGAGTCGTAGTCGAACTTGACGGTTCCGCTACATGGTTCTTCGGAGACGGTAGTTGTTCTCGGTTCGTAGACGAACTTGACGGATCCGAGGGCTCCGGCCATCGGGGTACTTGACGCAACGCCGAGTAGTCGTACGTTTTGAAGAGGAACTTGGCGTCCGAAGGTGTACTTGGCAAACAACGGTTATCGTGGAAGTAGTGGTACTTAGGCGTTTCGGTCAGCACTCGTTCGGGCATCCTTGGTCTTGCCGGCGGTGTGGGTCTCCTTGGGTCAAACAAGATGTGCAAGGCCAGATTGGCGACGGGGAGTTGAAGCACGGTTCCTGCAGCGCTGGTAACGGCGAAGACGAGCGGATCCTGGTCGGCCGGCGTCGGATCCGGGCAAACGGCGGCGCAAACGGAACCCAGGGGCGGAGAAGCTTGGGCACGGGACGGCGGCCTGGTGGCGTTGGCGCTCCTGCGGCAGTACACGTGAAGGAAGAGCGACGGGGAGGCATGGGCGAGGAGATGGACGCCAGCAGCGGCAGCTCTGTGGCAGGAGGCCAGGGCCATGGACGGCAAAGCAGCATGGCGGCACGCTCGCGGCAGGCTTCTGCAGCCACAGAAGAGGACGAGGCAGGGGCGTCGAGCTCCTAAAGGTGGGCGCTGGATGTGGTCGCCGGCGATGGAGGCGGAGCAGAGGAGGCGGTCGAGGCTGGCGCTGGAGGCGCTGTGGCGGCATCCTGCTGGTGGCCGGCGACGTGGACATGGGGCGACAGAGCCGCAGGTGAAGAAGCAGCGGCACAAGGAGGACCATGGCAACACGGGTGACGAAGCAGCAGCGGCGCTGGCGCCAAGCCACGCGGCGGGGAGGCGAGGAGGTGAAGAGGGATCGAGAGGGAGAGGTTGCGGGAGGAAGATGGGATCGAGGAAGATGGTGGTTCGGCCGCTGCGGGAGAGAGAGGGTGAGATCCAGAGGAGGGAGTGGTGGCGCAAGGGAGGAGAGCAGGGTGCGGGCTAGGTTAGAGGGTTAGGTGGGCCGGGGAGTGGGCCTTGGAGCCGGCTAGGTTAGATGCAGCTGGGCCCAAATGGCCTGCTGGGCTCCCTTCTCTCCCTCTCTTGATTCTACTCTTAACAAAAATAGAGACAATAAAATAGGAGAAAGGAAAAGAGAGAAGAGAAGGTTAGAGGAAGAATTTGGGCACGGGGATAATTTTCACGGACTCAGAAAAATGAGCACGGTCCGGGAAAATAGAAAAAGGTCAAGTTTGAAAGATTAAATTCAAATTCCTTTGAATTTAATTCAAAAGGTTTGAACTAGGATAGGTTTTTCGAAGTGCCCAAAAATGTTGAGAAATTAGGTGGAGCTCCGGAAAATGATGAAATGACATGTGGCAAAGTTAGAGGCCAAGAGTTGAAATAATAAAAGGCATTGGGATTTTTGCAAGTGTGTTAAGGTAATTCCACATAATTGGAATAATTACTATAGCTCTCTAAATATCGAGAGGATAAGTTGTAAAGAGAATCACCATGTGAATTCCCTCGGTTTAAATGGATCGACGATCCATACGGTTTATTTAGTTGAGTTAAGAAAAGAGATGACATGATGGCATGATGACATGATGCAATGCACATGATGCAAAGATGAAATGCAGCAGACCAAACAAAACACACGACGAAACCCGGAAACCCTGGAAGGCAACTGAAGCTCCGGTCTTGGGGCATTACAACACTCCACCACTACGAGAGGATCTCGTCCCGAGATCTAGGATGGCACCGGAGGGAAAAACGGAAGAGAAATAGAAGAGGTAAAACTAAGTTGCTTCTTTGACAAATGAGTGAAACCACGAGCCTTGAGAGGTTGAACAAATTGAGAGAAAGAATGCAACGAGAAAGAGCGAAGTTGAAAGCACTCCGTTAGGAAAAAAAATAACAAGGAAGAACAAATTCGAACAACACTCTGGTTGGAAAGATATGCAAGGCTTGATAAAATGAAAGAACTTGAGCAGAGGACACAACACTCCGGTTAAATGGATAAGCACGAAAAAAAACATGCTCTTTGACAAACGAGATGATGGGTTGAAAAGAGCAACATCACAAAGCCTCCGGAACGAAAGAATAGAATATAGATAATTGAAATAAAAGAATGGAGAAGAAAATGCCAACTTCTGCCACAAAAGAGCTTGATAAGGCATCCTCAGGAGAAAAGTCGAACGGAGTTGTTGGAACACCAACAACGAAAACAACAGGCTGCTTGTGGGCTTATGAAAACATCTCAAAACTTAAGGTGAAATTTTTGCCACTAATGAAAACGATAGATTGGATTGATATCAAAAGGAGACGCGAAACTTATATCATCGGGAGGATAAATGAAGAACTTGGGTCATTTATAAGCACCATAAATAGCAACCATCCTTAGGGAAGGCTTTAGGTGAAATATAACCCAGGATAACTCCAATGACGAGATTGATTGATTTAAAATATCTCATTCTTGACAACATGTGAATCATGAAAACATGAACTAAAATTATCAAGAATGACATAATACCACCTCCAATGATACGGTAGAAAGAATTGCACTCCGGATTGCAAAATGAAGAATGATTGAGCTCCTTAGAAAAGAATGTTGATGAACGCTTCGAGAAGGAATTAAATCCTTGATGAACCATCATGTAGGACATCCATGAGGAACTCCGGTAAACAAAATGATGATAAAAGTAAGAGAAATTGAAAACACAAGGTGAAACCTTGTAATGATTTAGAAGGAGCTTCGCGACGAGATAATGCAGAAAAGGTAGGAACTCCGGAAAAGAAAGAGCAAATGAACCCGAGAATTTGATGAGCCTCCGGAATACGGAATTAATCACTTGGATGGAACAAGAATAAGAATTACATTATGCGTATCCTTCACCAATTAAATTGATGACAAGCAACGGATTTGGCATACTACTTATTCTCGTAGAAAGGATTAAGATAGATATAGCGTAAACTTGAGAAGGTGTTCTTTGAACCACCGGTAGGATTGACAACGAATAAATTGATAAGGAAGAGAAACCTGGAAGAACCACCGTAAGAAATGAAAATGAACGAAGATACTTGAGAGAATTTAGATACAACTGAAACGAAGAGATCACGCGCTGATTAAAGAATATTGAATGATGCACTGGTGAGATTTGGGGAACGAGAGCTGAAAGCTGAGAATGAACAAGTCTTCTGAAATGATGGGCTCCGGATAATCGAACTGAAAATACCCTTGAATATATCCTGATGGGTGAAAAAGATTTTCACAATCGAAAATAATTATGAGAGGATGGCAACAAGCTAGCACCATGAATCTTGAAGAGAATGGAGCAAGATTAAAGAGAAACTCTTCTTCGGTCTTCAATATCTGAGAATGACGATGAGAAACACCACCAAATTGTTGAGATACTCCGGGAAGAAAAATGGAAAGGTTGAACCAACGATGAAAGAATTTGAAAGATCAATGAGAAAGGCATTTGACCGATGATAACTCATTCTTACGTGAAACTTCGAAAAGAAATTTGAGGATAGCTCTGGGAAAATAAGAAGAGTCAGGTAAGATCCTGGAAAAATGACCTGTGGGTTAGGGCCCACTCAAAAGAAACACCGTTGAATGATTTAAAAGATAGATTGTGTCAGTTGAATTAAATGGCTTGAATGAGAGAACATCCTCGAAAGATCTTGAACTACTGCAGAGTGGAAACACGAATCTTCGAGATATCTTAAGCACTCCGGAACAATTGAATAGCGAGAAATGACTGAATATAAGGTGCACCGGCATGAGAAGGCATTTGAAAAACGGAAAAGAATATGATCAACACCGAAAGCTTGAATTGGATCCACCGGAAAAGGAAAGAATGGAGAATGACGAACTAGTAGACATCTTGTTGAGAACCACCGGGTAAGAATATTGACGAAAAAGAATGGAGAGACTTCACATCAATAAGATGGATACTCGATTAAGAGATCTGAATCCTTGGAGAAAACAAAGGGAGGGAGGGTGGGAAAAACAAAGACAATTTGGAATGGTTGAAACGAACCCCGTTGAGAAGAACTAGTAATAGATCTTGCGGTTGTTGAACTGATCGGATCCACTTGAAGAGAAACACGCCGGTTGAAAAAGGATTGACATGACAGTCTCGATTATCAAGAAGGATTGGTATTCACATCGGAGTATGAGAACACCATTTAGGAAAGGTATGGAATCAACTCTTGACTTTGAAGCAACTCGAATACCATAACTCAAAAACAAAAACAAAGGATCGGCTTGCAGAATAAGCCGGAACAAACATATGATAGAGATTTCGTCCGAAGTTTTTGTGGTGGGGCCTACACGGGCTCGATCGTACAGCACCATCATGTACAAGGAAGTGCACATGACATACGAAGCGTCCCCGAGTCGCCATAGCCAAGGACTCTTTAAGACACAACGAGACCACTGTAAAACCAACCGTGAATAGGCGGACCACTAGACGTCGAACCCCAATTTCAAATCATACATCTGTCGGAAAGATATCCTAAGAGCTACTTGAATTCCCACCTATGAAACTCCCGAACCTTTACGGTTATGCAATCAGGTGTTGGGGATACAGGGGAAGCATAATATCTCACCCAAATCTAGCAAATCCTACATCCAGCTGTATCCATCCTTCAACACATAACCAAGAAACCTTCGGAAATCGTCTACCTCAACCTTCGAAAAGCATCCGTTATACGAGTTATGGCAATACTCCTGAACTCCCGCCCCAGTACTGGGTGGCGTCGAGGTTATCTCACCAACGAACTGCATAAAAGAGATTTTCGATGTCGGCGTACTAAACTCAGGTATTCCAGAACTGCAACGATAAAATTATGACGACAACACCTCGGAGCTCAACTCCCCGGGACACTGCCACAAAACCCCTAACATGAGGCACCAAGACAATGTTCTCGTCACAAAACCATCGAAACGATTCCAAGATACCCGCGTGATCCTAAATTTTTTTTAGTGAAATATCAGAAGAGAAGAGTCAAAACTCTACGTCAGGATGCCTCACCAGAGCGACGAAGGGACCGAGGAGTAAAAAGAATTCCTAAAATCTCCGATATATAATCCCTAAATGACTCAAAACATTTTTCTAGACTCAACTCGTCCACTAATTCAATCAAGCAATGGGGCTCCTAAGGTCGGGGAAGGCTCTGATTACCAACTTGTAACGCCCTCGATGCGCTATATCTCCCACGTGTCGAAGCACGACTTAGAGGCATAACCGCATTGAAAGCAATGTCCCAAGTGAGGTAATATTCACACAACCCATGTAATACAATAGGGGAAAAGAGATACATAGTTGGCTTACAATCGCCACTTCACACAATTACATGAATAAAGCATTACATCATCCAGATACAATCAAGGTCCGACTACGGAACCAAAATAAAATAAGAACCCCAAATGCGACACGGTCCCTGATCGACCCCAACTGGGCTCCACTACTGATCAACTAGAACGAAACAACACAAAGGACAAGATCTTCATTGAGCTCCTCCTTGAGCTTGGTTGCGTCGTCTGCACGAACTCATCGGCACCTACAAGCTGGTTTCGGAAGTATCTGTGAGCCATGGGGACTCAGCAATCTCACACCCTCGCGATCAAGACTATTTAAGCTTATGGGTAAGGTAAAGGTATGAGGTGGAGCTGCAGCAAGCGACTAGCATATATGGTGGCTAAACATACGCAAATGAGAGCGAGAAGAGAAGGCAAGGCACGGTCGTTAAAAACTATGATCAAGAAGTGATCCTAGAACAACCTACGTCAAGCATAACTCCAACAACCGTGTTCACTTCCCGGACTCCGCCAGAAAGAGACCATCACGGTTACACACGCGGTTGATGCATTTTAATTAAGGTTAACTTCAGGTTTTCTACAACCGGACATTAACAAATTCCCATCTGCCCATAACCGCGGGCATGGCTTTCGAAAGTTCATAACCCTGCAGGGGTGTCCCAACTTAGCCCATGACAAGCTCTCACGGTCAACGAAGGAATAGACCTCCTCCCGAGACATTCCGATCAGACTCGGTATCCCGGTTCTTCAATACATCCTCAACAATGGTAAAACAAGTCCAGCAAGACCACCCGCTGTGCCGACAATCCCGATAGGAGCTGCACATATCTCGTTCTCAGGGCACACCGGATAAGCTAAGCGTACAGGAGCCGACGTAACCCAAGTTGCCAAGGGATGGCCCTGCACGGTGCTCTGGGTTGGACCAACACTTAGAGAAGCACTGGCCCGGGGGGGTTAAAATAAGATGACCCTTGGGCTGGCCTAACCCAAGGGAAAAAAGGCTAGGTGGCAAATGGTAAAACCAATGTTGGGCCATGCTGGAGGAGTTTTATTCAAGGCGAACTGTCAAGGGGTTCCCATTATAACCCAACCGCGTAAGGAACGCAAAATCCGGGAACATAACACCGATATGACGGAAACTAGGGCGACAAGAGTGGAACAAAACACCCGGCATAAGGCCGAGCCTTCCACCCTTTAGCAAGTATATAGATGCATTAATTAAATAAGGTATATTGTGATATCCCAACAAGTAAACATGTTCCAACAAGGAACAACATCTCCATGTTCCAACAAGGAACAATCTTCAATCTTCACCTGCAACTAACAACGCTATAAGAGGGGTTGAGCAAAGCGGTAACATAGCCAAACAACGGTTTGCTAGGACAAGGTGGGTTAGAGGCTTGGATCAACAATATGGGAGGCATGATAAGCAAGTGGTAGGTATCGCAGCATAGGCATAGCAAAAGAGCGAGCAACTAGCAAAGCAAAGATAGTAGTGATTTAGAGGGTATGATCATCTTGCCTGAAATCCCGCAAGGAAGAAGAACGAGTCCATGAAGAAGACAAATGGACGTTGTCGAACGAATCCTCACAACACGACGTTACCGGATCCAACCCGAAGAAGCAACACCGGAAAGAAGCAAACAATCATAGTAAACAAACAACACATCAACATGGCATGATGCACAACCAAGTATGATGCATGTCCGGTTTAATGAGGCATGGCATGGCAAAGTGCACAAACAGCCCTACAAATTAAGTGGAGCTCAATATGCAACTCCGTTGCGCATTGGCGAAACACCACATTCAAGTTATTTAGTTCGATCTCGTTTATGTACCCAACAATATTAAATGTTGTTAAGCATGTCAAGAGGTGAAACATAAAGGGATTATCTATCTAAACAATTTAAATGGGGCCGGATATAGCAAACAACAAATCCGGTAAATCCCCATATGCATTAGTAAATTAATGCAAACAACAAATTAAACATTTTAATTGTTGTTATCATGATGCGGATGACATGAACAAGTTTATGCAATTTTTATTAAAAGTTGACAAGAGCATTATGAAGCATTTGTCACCGTGGTGGAAAGGGAAGGGGTGCCACGGCAACGGTAACGAAAACGGTGCCACGGAAACGTTCTGGTTCCGGTAACTCGATTGAGATACCGATGCAAAGGAGAAGTGTGCGGTTGCGTGCAGAAGATGGTGGGGCGCTCCCGGATACCGGGTGTCCCATGAGTTGGCGACAAGGAAACGAGTGACAAATTGGACACAGTGCAAACATGAGCATCTCAAACATCGCAAGCATTCGTTCACGGACGTCGTCTCGGGGTTATACCTTCGAAGCGTGCGTTATCGGAGCGGTTCGAGTTCGATGCGGTGTAGGGGAAGTAGACGTTTTCGGGACGTTCATAGTCGAAGTAGTCGTTCTCACATGCTCTAGGGTCGACGGTAGAGGTTCTCGCGATCTCGGCGACGGTAGTGGTACATGTTTATCGTTGCGCGAGTTTCCGTAGATGTTCGGGGTCACAGCGAGGAACTTGATGCATTGTTGAACTTGGCGTCCGAGGAATCCCGCGTAGTCGTACACGAGTCGTAGTCGAACTTGACGGTTCCGCTACACAGTTCTTCGGAGACGGTAGTTGTTCTCGGTTCGTAGACGAACTTGACGGATCCGAGGGCTCCGGCCATCGGGGTACTTGACGCAACGCCGAGTAGTCGTACATTTTGAAGAGGAACTTGGCGTCCGAAGGTGTACTTGGTGAACAACGGTCATCGTGGAAGTAGTGGTACTTAGGCGTTTCGGTCAGCACTCGTTCGGGCATCCTTGGTCTTGCCGGCGGTGTGGGTCTCCTTGGGTCAAACAAGATGTGCAAGGCCAGATTGGCGACCGGGACTTGAAGCACGGTTCCTGCAGCGCTGGTAACGGCAAAGACGAGCGGATCCTGGTCGGCCGGCGTCGGATCCGGGCAAACGGCGGCGCAAACGGAACCCAGGGGCGGAGGAGCTTGGGTGCGGGACGGCGGCCTGGTGGCGTTGGCGCTCCTGCGGCAGTACATGTGAAGGAAGAGCGACGGGGAGGCATGGGCGAGGAGATGGACACCGGCAACGGCAGCTCCGTGGCAAGAGGCCAGGGCCATGGACGGTGAAGCAGCATGGCGGCATGCTCGCGGCAGGCTTCTGCAGCCATAGAAGAGGACGAGGCAGGGGCGTCGAGCTCGCAGAGGTGGGCGCTGGACGTGGTCGCCGGCGATGGAGGCGAAGCAGAGGAGGCGGTCGAGGCCGGCGCTGGAGGCGCTGCGGCGGCATCCTGCTGGTGGCCGGCGACGTGGACATGGGGCGACGGAGCCGCAGGTGAAGAAGCAGCGGCACAAGAAGGACCATGGCGACACGGGTGACGAAGCAGCAGCGGCGCTGGCGCCGAGCCACGCGGCGGGGAGGCGAGGAGGTGAAGAGGGATCGAGAGGGAGAGGTTGCGGGAGGAAGATGGGATCGAGGAAGATGGTGGTTCGGGCGCTGCGGAAGAGAGAGGGTGAGATCGAGAGGAGGGAGTGGCGGCGCAAGGGAGGAGAGCAGGGTGCGGGCTAGGTTAGAGGGTTAGGTGGGCTGGGGAGTGGGCCTTGGAGCCGACTAGGTTAGATGCAGCTGGGCCCAAATGGCCTGCTGGGCTCCCTTCTCTCCCTCTCTTGATTCTACTCTTAACAAAAACAGAGACAATAAAATAGGAGAAAGGAAAAGAGAGAAGAGAAGGTTAGAGGAAGAATTTGGGCACGGGGATAATTTTCACGGACTCAGAAAAATGAGCACGGTCCGGGAAAATAGAAAAAGGTCAAGTTTGAAAGATTAAATTCAAATTCCTTTGAATTTAATTCAAAAGGTTTGAACTAGGATAGGTTTTTCGAAGTGCCCAAAAATGTTGAGAAATTAGGTGGAGCTCCGGAAAATGATGAAAGGACATGTGGCAAAGTTAGAGGCCAAGAGTTGAAATAATAAAAGGCATTGGGATTTTTGCAAGTGTGTTAAGGTAATTCCACATAATTGGAATAATTACTATAGCTCTCTAAATATCGAGAGGATAAGTTGTAAAGAGAATCACCATGTGAATTCCCTCGGTTTAAATGGATCGACGATCCATACGGTTTATTTAGTTGAGTTAAGAAAAGAAATGACATGATGGCATGATGACATGATGCAATGCACATGATGCAAAGATGAAATGCAGCGGACCAAAGAAAACACACGACGAAACCCGGAAACCCTGGAAGGCAACTGAAGCTCCGGTCTTGGAGCGTTACATCGGGCAAACCCAACTATTGACCCAAGACATGATTCGGAGCTGATGCATATAATGCTATAAGTTCGGGGTGCCGCACTGCTGAAAGTGTTCGGACTTCTCACACCGTATTATGGGGTATGCTTAAGCCCCTGGCGTATTGGCCGTACCAGAGTGTACGGGTGCTAGATGTCATGAATGAACATATATATATATATATAGAAAGGAAGGAAGAATGCAATAATAGTCTTAATGCTATGCATTGTTTATTCAAAAAGATGCGTTAAAGCAGAATGATACAAGTAGTGCGATAAGCAAAAAGTAGGACTGTTTGACATGTCCCATCCATGGGCAAGCTGAGGAATAGTATTAATGCAAATGTTTCACTTGTTATCGTAATCCACCTGGGAGTTCCGTGGTGTGATGTAGCTTTCTGCCTCCTTCGTTGCTGCATCATGTGTTCGGCAATTATGCTGCCGGACAGGGTTTCCAGAGATTAAAGTCCTGAAAGAGAAAAATAACAAAGCGTGAAGCCCCTAGTGCGGTTTAAGCCGCGACTTGGAGCGTGCCGCAGTCGTGCCCCCCTCCCCGCCTGTGTCCATGGTATTTTTAATGCGTAATTATGTACGCGTGGCACGGATTTCGCCGTTTGGCTAGGACCGGGGTGGGGGCCGCATTGCTATGCGAGCTCGGAACGTGCCAAGCGGTCTAGTTGCCGATTACCCTGGGCGCACTTGAAGGTGTCCAGGTCCTTAATCGCCGAACTAGTGGATTGCCTTAAGAGGCTGCTTTGCGCTTCTGCTGCGAGGGCCGCAGTGTGCTCCTCTCTGCGGAGAGAGCGCTTTGTGTTTCCATTGACTGTGATGACCTCCCGAGGTCCTGGCATCTTGAGCTTGAGATATGCATAATGCGGTACCGCATTGAATCTCGCAAATGCGGTTCACCCGAGCAGTGCATGGTAGCCACTGCGGAACAGGACTATGTCGAAGATTAACTCTTCGCTTCAGAAATTATCCAGAGATCCGAAGACCACTTCCAGTGTTACTGAGCCTGTGCAATGGGCCTCTACATCTGGTATGACGCCTTTAAAGGTCGTTTTTGTGGGTTTGATCCTTGAGGGGTCTATACCCATTTTGCGCACTGTGTCCTGATAAAGTAGGTTCAGGCTGCTGCTGCCATCCATAAGGACTCAAGTGAGGTGAAATCCATCAATGATTGGGTCTAGGACCAGTGCGGCGAATCCGCCATGACGGATACTAGTGGGGTGGTCCCTGCGATCGAAGGTGATCGGACAGGAGGACCATGGTTTGAACTTTGGGGTGACTGGCTCCAACACATATACGTTCCTGAGCGCACGCTTCCGCTCCCTCTTGGGGATGTGGGTTGCGTATATCATGTTCACCGTCTGCACTTATGGGGGGAACCTCTTCTGTCCTTCGGTGTTCGGCTGCCGGGGCTCCTCCTCGTCATCGCTATGTGATCCCTTATGTTTGTTTTCGGCATTTAACTTGTTGGCCTGTTTGAACACCCAACAATCCCTGTTGGTGTGGTTGGCTGGCTTGTCGGGGGTGCCGTGTATTTGACACGAGCGATCGAGTATACGGTCCAAACTGGACGGGCCCGGAGTGCTTCTTTTGAATGGCTTTTTCCGCTGACCGGGTTTAGAGCCTTTGAATCCGACATTGACTCACATATCCTCGGTATTGTCGCTATTAATGCGGCGCTTATGTTTGTTGCGACGTGACCTATCGTTGCCGTCCTTGGTATCCGAAGTACCATGGTTCTTTGATATGTTATTGCTGCGAGCCAACCAGCTGTCCTCTCCCGCACAGAAGCGGGTCATGAGTATCGTGAGGGCTGCCATAGATTTCGGCTTTTCCTGGCCAAGGTGCCGGGCTAGCCATTTGTCACGGATGTTGTGCTTGAAAGCTGCTAGGGCCTCTGCATCCGGACAGTCGACGATTTGATTTTTCTTTGTTAGGAACCGTGTCCAGAATTGCCTGGCCGATTCCTCTGGCTGCTGAATTATGTGGCTCAAGTCATCAGCATCTAGTGGTCGCACATAAGTGCCCTGGAAGTTGTCGAGGAATGCGGCTTCCAGATCTTCCCAACAGCCAATGGACTCTGCTGGCAAGCTGTTGAGCCAATGGTGAGCTGGTCCTTTGAGTTTGAGTGGGAGGTATTTGATGGCGTGTAGGTCATCACCGTGGGCCATGTGGATGTGCAGGAGGAAATCCTCGATCCATACCGCAGGATCTGTTGTGCCGTCGTATGATTCTATATTTACGGGTTTGAAACCTTCTGGGATTTGATGATCCATTACTTCGTCTGTGAAGCATAAGGGGTGTGCGGCGCCTCTGTACTAGGCTATATCGCGACGCAGCTCAAATGAGTCTTGCCCGCTGTGTTCGGCCCGGCCGGACTTACTTTTACTGTATCCGGCGTGACGATTATCGTCTCGCATAGTGGCGCGCCCTCATGATCCGTAGATCGATCTTGCGTGTTTTGCTTTGTCCTCCAATACGTCTCGCAGGTCTGGCGTATTTCCCCATGCCTTGTTATTTGAATGGCGTCGGGGTGCGGGCTGAGCTTTTGGCTGGAATGCCTCTCTGTCGCGGTCACGAGGTGGCCGATCAGTCGCGTCATACGCCGGGGATGTAGGTTTCAGTGCTTCCTCCTCCAGTCGGGGTAGCAACCTGCACTTTGGGTAACTCTTGGAGGGGCGTTCGAGTTTATATTCCTCGGCCGCCAGGACTTCAGTCCATCTGTCAGCTAGCAAATCTTGATCATCTTGAAGCTGCTGCTGCTTTTTCTTAAGACTATTTGCCATGGCTATAAGCCTGCGCTTGAAGCGCTCTTGTTCGACGGGATCCTCTGGCACGACGAATTCGTCATCGTCGAGGCTTGCCTCGTCTTCAGAGGGAGGCATGTAATTATCATCCTCCGCCTCTCCATCTGCCGCTCTCTCAGGAGGGCTGGCTTCTCCATCCTCCTGCCCTAAATCTTGCTGGAGAGGATTGTTGTCATCTTTGGCACTGTCCGGAGTGCTATTATCTCCTGTGCCGGTATCACCACTTTTGCCTTGGCGGGACTTAGAGCGGCGCCGCTGACGCCGGCGCTTGGGTTGCTTCTTGGAGGGGTCATCCTCCGTTGTCTCGTCGCCATTGCCTTCTTTGGGTGTGTCCACCATGTATATATCGTATGATGAGGTGGCTGTCCAGTGCCCTATGGGCAGTGATTCCTCTTCGTCTCCCGCATCGTCGTCCATACCGTCGATGTCTTCGGAGTCGAAGTCGAGCATGTCGGTTAAGTCGTCGACAGTGGCTACTAAGTGGGTGGTGGGTGGGCGGCGAATTTCTTCGTCATCCGCATCCCAATCCTGCCGGACATAGTTCGGCCAGGATCCTCCTGACAAGGAGAGAGACCTTAATGAGTTCAGTATGTCGCCGAAGGGCGAGTGCTGAAAAATATCTGCGGAGGTAAACTCCATGATCGGCGCCCAATCGGATTCGATAGGAACGGGCGCAGGCGGTTCGGAATCCATGGCCGGAGAAGGATCCGACAGTTTGGTAACACGACTCTCATGAAGGGTAAGGTCGATATCGCCGCTGAGGATACGGCCTCCGTGACGGGGTCTATCCACCCGTCCATGGATGGCGCAACTGGCTCCGAATTGAGGCTCGGAGCGGCTGCAGGTGCGATCTCCTGAATACGGTCCGATGGTAGAGCTAAATCGTACTCATCGTGACCGCGGGGCGCACAAGGCAGGGGCTCGAATCCATCGAAGATCAAGTCTCCGCGGATATTGGCTGTGTAATTTAAGCTTCCAAACTTGACTTGGTGGCCATGGGCGTAATTTTCGATCTGCTCCAGATGGCCAAGCGAGTTGGCCCGCAGTGCGAAGCCGCCGAACACAAAGATCTGTCCGGGGAGAAAAGTCTCACCCTGGACTGCATCGCTATCGATGATAGTAGGAGCCATCAAGCCTAACGGCGACGACACAGAGGAACTCTCAATGAAAGCATAATGTCGATGTCAAAACCGGCGGATCTCGGGTAGGGGGTCCCGAACTGTGCGTCTAAGGCGGATGGTAACAGGAGGCAGGGGACACGATGTTTTACCCAGGTTCGGGCCCTCTTGATGGAGGTAAAACCCTACGTCCTGCTTGACTTATTCTTGATGATATGAGTATTACAAGAGTTGATCTACCACGAGATCGGAGAGGCTAAACCCTAGAAGCTAGCCTATGGTATGATTGTATGTTGTCCTACGGACTAAAACCCTCCGGTTTATATAGACACCGGAGAAGGCTAGGGTTACACAAGGTCGGTCACAAAGGAGGAGATATACATATCCGTACTGTCTAGCTTGCCTTCCACGCTAAGTAGAGTCCCATCCGCACACGAGACGAAGTGTTCAATCTTGTATCTTCATAGTCCAACAGTCCGACCAAAGGATATAGTCCGACTGTCCGGAGACCCCCTAATCCAGGACTCCCTCACCCATGTTTGTTGACAATAAACTATTATAATCTTGATTGATGCACGTTGGAAGAACATTATTCTTATACAACGAGCTGAGTAACAATTGGATGTCATTTTTGTCGTAAGATATTTAAATGTTTGTAGTGTGTAAAATAAAATAATTCTCTATGTCTTCTTTCTTTTTGTTTATATTCATTACTGCAATGCATTTTCATCTTTTGTATCATGCCATGTGCTTCCTTGAGTGGCGATATGAAGTATTGCGAGACATATGCCTATTTTTAAGGCTGATTAAGATCTATTTTCTTCCTACACCTTTTTGTTAGGTTGATTAAGGTCCATTTTTGTCATACGATGTTGTGATATGCATTGGAGTGAGATGTGTGTGGTGTTGTGTTTTTTAGGGAAGCCCATCATGGCTCTCTTGATTTATCTCAAATAATAATTACATTCTTTATGAGATTACATAAAAAAACTAGGGGTTCATTGACCCAATTTTAATGATTTTTTATAATAAACACAAAATATACTCCCATCGTCTAGAAATACTTGTCACGGAAATGGATATATATATATATATATATATATATATATATATATATATATATATATATATATATATATATACACGTCTAGATACATTCATTACTCCAACAAATATTTTTGGACAAAAGGAGTAGCTTACTATTGCAGCATATATTTCGTTATCTCTTTGTTAGGTGCTTCAGTTTGATCTTCTCATTTGACTTCTAAATTTTATGCATGCTTGAGAATCCCATTGACCAATGAAAGGATGAGATGCGTGAAGAGAAACTTTAGCGCTTGTTGTAATATCTTTGAGGTATTTTCTGCCTTCTAGAGTCGCACGAGCATTGTCCTAGTGTCCTTAATGAGACGATGCAAGGTTGTGGAGACGGTGCCCGTCTAATGTGTGGCGCTTTAAGCCATCAGTATAGCTCGGGCCGCTCACGCACCAGCATGACCTGGATCTACGAGCACAACACATGCTTTTTTATTTTGTTCTGTTTAATTTTGATTTAAAAAATCAATTGAATTGAAAAAAGTGAATTAAAAATTACAAATCCATTTTTTTGTGAATTCAAAAAATGTTCATGTGTTTTGATTTTTTGGTCGAATTAGAAAGCATTCACGAATTCAAAAAATGTTCATGAATTAAAAAAACACAATCTAAAAAATTTCACATATTAGAATTTTAAAAAAAAAATTCAAAAAACATGAGCTCAGAAAATATTTTTGGATTTCAATTTTATTGTTAATATAAAAATGTTCACAAATCCAAAAAATATATCAAGAATTTCAAAAATTGCTGAGAAATTCAACAAAAAATCACGTATTAAAAATATTTGCGGATTTCCAAAATTATTTGTGAATGACAAAAAAAATTCATGAATTTTAAAAATTATTCACGAATTTTAAACAAATTGAACTTTAAAAATGTTCATGAATTCAACAATGTTTGCAAACATATAAAATGTTCATGAATTTTTTTAAAAAGTTCGTGTATGTCAAAAATTAATGAAAAGAAAAAAAGGAGAGAAACATAACCCAGGAGAAAAACTGGCGCATAAATAGAAGAAAAAGACTTATGGAACCTTCCAAAAAAAGGGCAAAAGGTTCAAGAATCTACCTAAAACCGGCGCCCAGCCGTTCCCTATAGTACTTTTTGTTTGAATAAAGACACCTAAAGAGTAATTTAGATCTGAAAGGAAAAATAAAGGCCATTACAATGGACAGATAATTGGACGTAAAACAACCAGTAAAAAAAATTAAAATTACACTAGAAAACATACCAGTCTTCTTCTTCCTTCATCTGTAACCAACTACCCATGGTCAGGTATAATACAGGACATGTCTAACAAGTCGACGGGCACTCCCGCGGTGTGAGCAATTGCTATGGTAACGCGCGCAATGGCAATACATAGCGTTCGCTCCCCACAGGAGGCATCGACAAAGAAAACTGCCGGGCCATAGGCCCGTCTTCATGCACAACAACTTGATTCTTTCTCTTATATCAAAATCATGCCAGATGAGCTGCTTTTTTGGTGGTATACCTAGTTGGCTACTTCTTATTTTGTGTGGTACGATACCATCGGCCACGGGTGCCCCTATGTCTCACTTGACACGAGATGCAGGGAACTCTCATGTGAAGGCAAGCGCAAGATGGACTGGCCCAGGCGTGCGGGAGGCCAGATCCTTATTTTTTGTTTTTTTCTTTCTCTTTTTACTTTTGTTTATAACAACTTCAATATTCTAAATAAATATGTTGAAAAAATCATTTTACATAAAAATATTTGAAAAAAAATGTTATCCAAGTGTTCGGAAAAATGTTAAATATGTATAGAGAAATTTTTTTCTCGTGTATGGGAAAAATATGTACAAAAAATATATAATGTATATAAAAAGTTTATGTATTTTAAGAAAGGTTAATGAAGCATTTAAAAAATGTTAAACAAGTATTTTAAAAATGGTAATCAAGTATTTTAGAAATGATAAATGTGCATAGAAAAGAATGTTGACCATTTATTAAAAGAATGTTAAAAATGTATTTAAAAGTGTTAATAATGCATTTGAAAAATGTTAAGTATGTATATAAAAAATATTGACCATGTATTCCAAAAATGTTAATCTTGTGTTTGAAATATATTAGTTAAGCATTTGAAAAATGTTAAATGTGTATAGGAAAAATGTTGACCATGTATTAAAAAATGTGAACCTTATATTTGGAAAATTTTAATCAAGCATTTGGATAAAAGTAGAAATAAAAAATATAAGTCTTCAAAAAATGTTAATCATGTATTTAAAAATGTTCAACCTGTATATAAAAAATGTTTCTAATGTATATTAAAAATATTGAATGTGTACTGAAAACCGAGTAAAACCAAATAAACAAAAATGAAACATAGAAACAAGGAAAAACAAGGAAAACCGAGAAAGAAACAAAAAACTGTAGAAAAGAAAAAAAAAGGTTGGAAACCGAGAAATAAACAAAGAAAATCGATGAATAAATAAATAAAAACTGTTAACAAACCAAGAAAAGCTGTAAGGTCTGTGAAAACAATAAAGAAAAATGATGAAAAACAGAAAACTGTAAAGAAAAACAAAACAAAGAAAGGAAATAAAAGGGGCCAAACAAGTGCAGCGAGCGAGCGAGGAGTGACAGATAGATCGATCATGAGCGAGCGCCAAAGGAGAGTAAATGGGCCGGCCAATACCTACATAAGAATGAATACCCTTAAGGAGAAGCTACCGTCTCGTTATTAGTGAGACATAGCCTCGCGGTCGGCCATATCGAGAATCCATCTGCTGTGGCCTCCTTGGGCTGTATGAAATCTTCCGGGTAGAAAAGAGAAAGATGTGTGCTAAAAAGGGGGATTTTCTAATTCACATTTAAATGAGAATTAACAAGAGTGTGTCTAGCGCACAGTGTGTCTAGCGCACATCTGGATGAAACTTAACCAAGTCTAACTCCTACACCATTTGATTATCGTGAAGATTTGTGCAGGTTTTTTTTCTTCAATACTCAAATTATGTGTAGGAATTAGATGAGACTTCATCATTTCTTCTCTATATGGGATTTAGCAAATCTGAATTAACAAAGTCTCATCTCACTCCTATACCATTTGATTAACCCAACAAAAAATAGAAGAAAAAAATCCCATGAATCTTTGAAATCCAACTGTGTAGGTATTCGCAAAAAAAAATAATCCAACTGTGTAGGAGTTAGATGAGACATTGTTATTTTCTCATCCAGATGATAGCTAGACACATGGAAAAAAAATGTCGGTGTTGATACGATTCTCAGAACTCACGGGCAATGTTTCTCTCACTCTCACACAGACGCTACATGTGTATTCTTCTCTTCTCTAGAACGGAAAAACAAAATAAAAAAATTTCGTTACCAAAGGAAAGCAAGCAAAATTTCCCAGCTACCAGGACAGAGCTTTCAGGAACGACCGGGGCACCGCCAAGACGGTGCAAAAAATCCGGACACAAACCTAAAACCACGACGAGTAATTTGAAACGAAGGGAGTACAAAACCCACCACAGCACTCGAGACCCCTTTTCTGACCGGAGCAACGCCAAAGATTCATCAACACGCGTTCATCCTATCCGAGTTGGTAGCTAGCTCGCGAGCGAGCCATGCAAAGCGCAAGCGTTAGTTGAGCTCAGGTCCACGGCGCACGTCGCGCTCCCACACATCACCTCGCACGCACCAACGCTGACTTGCGAGCCATTCCCACTCGTCGGCGCCGGCGCCATCGTACGTACGTGCCAACGTTCCCTTCGTCCTCCTCGACCCATCACACACCTGTTCGACCGCATCACCATTCCATCTCCTCCCCTGCAGCCTTTGCTTCCAACCGGTGCATCACATCCTTCCAATCCAATATTCCCCGGCCTACGCGTCAGCCCGGGCCGACGTTTGCTTGAGACGCACAGGAGCCGACCGAACCTCTGTGGATCGGTGCGCATCGCGGTCCGTGGCATGGCACACTGGCATTGGCACTGCAGAGCGACAGGCCGTGCCATGTCGCCGTGTTGCCGTCGTGCCATGGCCGCCGCGGCAGGGGAAGGCTGTAGAAGGCTACTAGCTTGGATGGAAATCGGCAATGGAATGATAGTGGAGGAAAAGGGGGAGGATAATCTAGTTAAAGAAACGGGGGCGGGGCAGGGCAGGGGGGCAGATCCATGATCCGGCCACCGGAAACCACTAGCGATCCGCGCCATGATGGTGTTGGCCGGCGTTCGCTTTGCAGAGCGGAGCCAATCTATGTGTGATCACGGGCCATCCATCTCATGTCACGTCCGTCCGGCCCTAGCCAGCTCTGGTGGTTTCGTTACCCAACTCAATCGCCCGCACTCACCACTCGCGGTCACCTTTTGTTATGGTCACATCCGTCGACAACAGTAGCTACCTTTTCACTATAGCTGTTTTGCCATTCTTAGAGAATTTCTAGGAGCGTCGCCGTATCTGTGATCGGCATTCGCCACATCAAGCGTGGTTCGTATGGTTACTACCCGTCCTTCCCGGTTTTTAGGCCTTATCTCAAAAATTTCTGTGTAGAAGGATTGTGCGAGTTTTGCTATCCATCCTAAAACATGCACATGCACAAATTGATAAGAGTGCTCAAAGTAATGCAAATGTTTCAATTAAAAACAACAAGATTGCTTACATAGTGATAAATGGCGACACCGCTAGGAGGACCATGCTTCACTTTCTCCTTACAACCCGCCCAATGGCTACACATCTCTCGAATCATACCCCATCAGTATATGAGAGATTTGAGGGTGCGATTCGTTCTACGCCTAAAATGAAATCTTAAACTCTCCTCGACGCACTTTCAATACTTTGTTGTCGATTTGTTTTTCTGGTGATCATATCAAGAGAGATATTTCACAGCCCATTTCCCCCCAAACTTGGAATGTTAAAAAATAATCAGAGGGAATTAAAAACAATCAAATTTGCTTGTGATTGCTTGATAATAGCTAGTTTTCACTAGGAGTTGATTAAAAATGTGGCTACACAATATTGAAATTATTTAGAACCCTAAATTGTCATTTAGGGGTTATTTATGAAACAAAAATTGAGCTCACAAATGTTGTTCTCTTCTGTTTAAATAATTTGGGTCAGAAATAAAATGCCATAAATCCCAAATAATATTGAAACCCTAAAATGAATCTGGGAATTAAATTGAACGCTAAAAGAATTATGGAATGAATTAATATCGCAAAATAGGTGACAATCCAAATAATTAATTTGGCAGAAAAGTATTGCTCTTAAGCCCCAAATAATATTTTGACATTATTTTTTCCCAAAAGATTTGAGTGAATTTGATTTTTTGAGTCAATTCAAACGTCCAAAAGAAAATATTTCAAATAAGGATACATTTTATTTTGGCAGGAAAACAAAATCTATAAGTCATAAATAATTGTTGGACTTTCTATTAATTTCCCTAAAAAGATTTAGAGCGAGTTGGTTTTGACTCAGTTTGCAATTCAAAAGGGAAATTGAAAATAGAAAAGAAAAAGAGATGGAAAACATAAGGCCCGACGAAGAAACTCACGGAGGGAGTGAAGCTAGAGGAAGCCCGTCTGCTCTAGAAAGAAGAGGAGGATCTGAAAGGCCGCACCACGAGGGCAACCTTTCTCTTGTGAAACATGCCGAAGAGACGACGTGAGGCGGTTTTATAGAGGCTTCCCGAAGGGCAAGCGACGTTTCATGTTCCATCCCGCAATTGCAGGCGAACCAGTGGCAGCCAGGGTCCGGGCAGGCCAAGCCCCTCTGCATCCGGGCACGACAGCCCCCAAGCGTCCGGACAGACCCACCCCTTCTGCATAGCTAGCTAGACATGGTGTCGCCACACGAGAGAGCCGCACCACGTGTTCCACACATGCGTAGATGGCACGAGCAAGCCAGGCACACACACAGGCCCAGTTGGCGCGACTGGATGAACCTTCCAGGCGCCAAAGGCAGTCAATAGACGAGTCCGGCTTGGCCGTCGTACATGGGGCCAGATGAAGAAAATATGCCCTAGAGGCAATAATAAAGTTGTTATTTATATTTCCTTATATCATAATAAATGTTTATTATTCATGCTAGAATTGTATTAACCAGAAACTTAGTACATGTGTGAATACATAGACAAACATAGTGTCCCTAGTATGCCTCTACTTGACTATCTCGTTAATCAAAGATGGTTAAGTTTTCTAGTCATAGACATGTGTTGTCATTTGATGAACAAGATCACATCATTAGAGAATGATGTGATGGACAAGACCCATCCGTTAGCTTAGCATAATGATCGTTTAGTTTTTCTGCTATTGCTTTCTTCATGACTTATACATGATCCTCAGACTATGATATTATGCAACTCCCGAATACCGGAGGAACACCTTGTGTGCTATCAAACGTCACAACGTAACTGGGTGATTATAAAGATGCTCTACAGGTGTCTTCGATGGTGTTTGTTGAGTTGGCATAGATCGAGATTAGGATTTGTCACTCCGTGTATCGGAGAGGTATCTCTGGGCCCTCTCGGTAATGCACATCACTATGAGCCTTGCAAGCAATGTGAGTAATGAGTTAGTCATGGGATGATGCATTACGAAACGAGTAAAGAGACTTGCTGGTGACGAGATTGAACTAGGTATGATGATACCGACGATCGAATCTCGGGCAAGTAACATACAAATGACAAAGGGAACAACGTATGTTGTTATGCGGTTTGACCGATAAAGATCTTCGTAGAATATGTAGGAGCCAATATGAGCATCCAGGTTCCGCTATTGGTTATTGACCAGAGATGTGTCTCGGTTATGTCTACATAGTTCTCGAACCCGTAGGGTCCGCACCCTTAACGTTCGATGACTTTTTGTATTATGAGTTTCGTGTTTTGATGAACCGAAGTTTGTTTGGAGTCCCGGATAAGATCATGGACATGATGAGGAGTCTCGAAATGGCCGATACATAAAGATTCATATATTGTAAGGCTACATTCGAACACCGGAATGGTTCGGGTCATTTCGGATAAGTTTCGGAGTACCGGGGGTTACCTGACCCCCCCGGAAGTTAATGGGCCATTATGGGCCGGAGAAGAGAGAGGGCCGGCCAGAGGTGGCGCCCCCCTTGCCCAATCCAAATTGGACAAGGGGAGGGGGCGGCGCCCCCCTCCTTCCTTCTCTTCTTTTCCTCCTTCCCTTCTTCTCCTACTTGGACTAGGAAAGGGGGGGGACCGAATCCTACTTGGTCCGGGAGTCCAAGTAGGACTCCCCCCATGGCGCCCCCTCCTAGGGCTGGCCACCTCTCCTCCCCCTTTATATACGTGGGAGGGTGGCACCCCAAAGACACACAAAAGTTTCTCTTAACCGTGTGCGGTGCCCCCTCACAGTTACACACCTCGGTCATATCGCCGTAGTGCTTAGGCGAAGCCCTGCGCCGGTAAACTTCATCATCAGCGTCATCACGCTGTCGTGCTGACGGAACTCTCCCTCGGCCTCAACTGGATCAAGAGTTCGAGGGACGTCACCGAGCTGAACGTGTGCTGATCGCGGAGGTGCCGTACGTTCGGTACTTGGATCGGTTGGATCGTGAGGACGTTCGACTACATCAACCGCATTACTAAACGCTTCCGCTTTCAGTCTATGAGGGTACGTAAACACACTCTCCCCTCTCGTTTCTATGCATCTCCTAGATAGATCTTGCGTAATCGTAGGTAAAGTTTTTGAAATACCGTGTTCCCCAACAGTGGCATCCGAGCCAGGTCTATGCGTAGATGTTATATGCACGAGTAGAACACAAAGAGTTGGGGGCGATAACAGTCATACTGCTTACCAGCAATGTCTTACTTTGATTCAGCGGTATTGTTGGATGAAGTGGCCTAGACCGACATTACATGACCGCGTTCATGAGACTGGTTCTACTGACGTGCTTCGCACACAGGTGGCTAGTGGGTGTCTGTTTCTCTAGCTTTAGTTCAATCGAGTTTGACTACGCCCGATCCTTGTTGAAGGTTAAAACAACACACTTGACGAAAAATCGTTGTGGTTTTGATGCGTAGGTAAGGACGGTTCTTGCTAGAAGCCCGTAGCAGCCATGTAAAACTTGCAACAACAAAGTAGAAGACGTCTAACTTGTTTTTGCAGGGCATGTTGTGATGTGATATGGTCAAGACGATATGAAATATAAATTGTTGTATGAGATGATCGTGTTTTGTAACAGTTATCGGCAACTGGTAGGAGCCTTATGGTTGTCGCTTTATTGTATGAAATGCAATCGCCATGTAATTGCTTTACTTTATCACTAAGCGGTAGCAATAGTCGTAGAAGCAATAGTTGGCGAGACGACAACGATGCTACGATGGAGATCAAGGTTTCAAGCCGATGACGATGGTGATCATGACGGTGCTTTGGAGATGGAGATCAAAAGGCACAAGATGATGATGGCCATATCATATCACTTATTTTGATTGGATGTGATGTTTATCCTTTATGCATCTTATTTTGCTTAGTACGGCAGTAGCATTATAAGATGATCTCTCACTAAATTTCAAGGTATAAGTGTTCTCCCTAAGTATGCACCGTTGCTACAGTTCGTCGTGCCGAGACACCACGTGATGATCGGGTGTGATAAGCTCTACGTTCACATACAACGGGTGCAAGCCAGTTTTGCACACGCATAATACTCGGGTTAAACTTGACGAGCCTAGCATATGCAGATATGGCCTCGGAACACTAAGACCGGAAGGTCGATCGTGAATCATATAGTAGATATGATCAACATAGTGATGTTCACCATTGAAATTTTCTCCATCTCACGTGATGATCAAACATGATTTAGTTGATATGGATCACGTGATCATTTAGATGACTAGAGGGATGTCTATCTAAGTAGGAGTTCTTAAGTAATATGATTAAGTGAACTTTAATTTATCATGAACTTAGTACCTGATAGTATTTTGCATGTCTATGTTGTTGTAGATAAATGGCCCGTGCTACTGTTCCTTTGAATATTAATGCTTTCCTAGAGAAAGCTAAGTTGAAAGATGATGGTAGCATCTACACGGACTGAGTCCGTAACTTGAGGATTATCCTCATTGTTGCACAGAAGAATTACGTCCTGGAAGCACCGCTAGGCACTGGTACAACGACGTCCTAAATAAACGGTTTTTAGCCCCTTTCCGCGACGACATTTGGAACCGTCGCCAAGTGAGTGTGTGCGATAGGGTGTCCTTCCCACACGACCCAGAAATCGCCGGGGATAGGCCCTCTTGGGACCCAGGATGGGGCCGTGTGCGATCGGGCGAGGCATCAAAACCCAGTCATTTTCGTAGTATGTACATCCCACACGGTAATCCGAGAAAATCATTTTCGCAGGTATGTACATCCCACACGATGAATCCCAGAAAATCATTTCCGTAGGTATGTACATCCCACATGGTGAGTCCCAAAAAATCATTTCCGTAGGTATGTACATCCCACACGATGAATCCTAGAAAAACATTTCCGTAGGTATCTATATCACACACAGTTCTTTGTGTGGAAACGTTTGTGCAAGGTGGCCTAACACAAACAGTTCGCTGCCGGAAGCCGTTTGTGATTGTTAGTTGATCGAACACGCCTACTTTCTAGAAATCGTGCGGGTTGTTTGAGTTCATCGCCCACGGTGATGTTTGAGAACCGTTTGCAATAGAAAACCCCAATAAGCAGGGTAATTAGCCTATTATTGATAATCCATGTACTAATCAAACTGATATTTCTTATAAAACACGCCAGATATTTCATATCCGTATAAAAGCAACCAAGATTTCATCATCAAATTACATTAGATAGCTTCGGCACTCAGTTACGCCATTACACAACAGCACCAAGTTTCACATGTAGCATCAAAAACCTTTGGAAAGTAGCATCATACACGGTAAATAGATAGATGAATCTCATCTGGGAAACTGCAGAAGCGGAAGGCAAATATTGAGCCTTCAGTGATGTTGAATGTCCTTGCAACTTTAGGCCAGTGGCTATGGATAATTGCCCACCCAACCTTCGTCCTCTTCAGCAAGACTTCAATATTGTATCGTGGGTGTTGAATGAATACCTTCCTCGCCTCTTGACCATGCACATGGTTTGAGAGGTAATCATCGGTGAACTGCTTTGAAAAGTACTGAAAACAAAGCTATGCATAAATCGTTGTTGTAAATTTTGAAATGGCTCAAGGGGTAAAAACAAGGTAAAAGAGTTGGTACCATCCTATAGTTGACTGATGTCTTCTTCATTGTGCAAACAAAGATCTTGCTGTTATTTGTCGCAAGTTTCTTCACCCTAACAATCTTTCTGAGTTTCTTGACTTGACTGATATTCATGGACATCTCATTTCCCCATATGCAAAATGGGTCGAATAGTGGGTCTAGGCCTCTCACAGCAGGACCTACATGTGCAAGACCAAATTGTAAGAAACCTAAATATTAGAATGATTCCTGCAACTGCACAATAATGTGCTATTAGCCAAAGGACCCTGCTTGAACAAACCTCGATGGTAAACCGCAGTATCTCCCATTGTTTCCCTGCAACACACATAAGGAAGATCTTGATCAGGTTAACTGAGAGTTGCCATACTATCAAAAGAATATATATTGAGTACATCCAAATTCGATTGGTGTCACATGCATAACAATACAAAATTGTACCCACAACAAATGAAAGTCAAATTGCAGAACTGAACCAAACATTTAAATGGACAGCAGACCAAATGAACCAAAATAGTTAACTAAGCACGACATTGCAGAATAGAAACATGTACTAGAAGATAAGACCGTTAACAAAACAAAGAATGCTTGAGAACATTACTACAAAATGTAGCAATTGTTGGACCAAAGTGTTAACTGGACATTACATTTCAGAGGACCAAACTGTTAACTGAACATCAGATTGCATATTAACATTACAGAGGACAAATCACTAGAAGGCACTGGCGGTGGCCTCGAGAAAACATCATGAACTGTATTTTAAAGTAGACAACCGCGTTGCGGTGTCGACGGTGGCCTCGAAGATGAGGTGCTCCTCCAAGATCTGGCGGTCGACACGCATGGCAGCCATAGCGACCTCATTCACGCGTGCGGCCGCATGCTACTCCGCTCCACGTTATACTGCGTGTAAAATGGCTGTGGGCGGCGCTTAAGTGGAGGAGGGGGCAGTGATTTCATTGGAAGGTGTCGCTCCGTCAGTCGGGGCATGTGGGACGGGAAAGGAGGAGGATGGTGTGGGCGGGGTGTGGATTACCTGACCATATCGACAAGGCCGCGCAACAAGAAGAAGGGTCGGTGGCGAGGAGGCCGTGCAGTAAGAAGAAGGTTTGGCGGCGAGGTGGTCGTGCAGCAATAAGAAGGGTCACCGGCGAGGAGGCAGCGCTGCAAGAAGAAGGGTCGCCGGCGAGGAGGCGGCGCTGCAAGAAGAAGGGTCGCCGGCGAGGAGGCGACGCTGCAAGAAGAAGGGTAGCCGGCAAGGAGGCGGCGCTGCAAGAAGAAGGGTCCCTGGTGAGGAGGCTGAGCTGCAAGTAAGAAGCAGTGAAGGTTTGAACTTGGAAAGCAAGGAGGAATAGTGGAAATGTGGCTTTTGGTAGGGGGGGGGGAGGGGGTGGGGTGATAGATATTTCCGCGGTGGCAAAAAAATTTCACTCGGTGCCACGAGAAACTAGCGCACAAGTGTGGTTCAAGCGGGGGCGGTGGACTATAGACGACGACGCTTCCAGCGTAAGACAGACAAGACGGTGCCCCAAGATATTTTATATCGCATCCCACACGATTCTTTCTAGTAAACTATTTGTGGTATACCTGATTTTTGAAGGAAATATGCCCTAGAGGCAATAATAAAGTTGTTATTTATATTTCCTTATATCGTGATAAATGTTTATTATTCATGCTAGAATTGTATTAACCGGAAACTTAGTACATGTGTGAATACATAGACAAACAGAGTGTCCCTAGTATGCCTCTACTTAACTAGCTCGTTAATCAAAGATGGTTAAGTTTCCTAGCCATGGACATGTGTCGTCATTTGATGAACGGATCACATCATTAGGGAATGATGTGATGGACAAGACCCATCCGTTAGCTTAGCATAATGATCGTTCAGTTTTATTACTAGTGCTTTCTTCATGACTTATACATGTTCCTCTGACTATGAGATTATGCAACTCCCGAATACCGGAGGAACACCTTGTGTGCTATCAAACATCACAACGTAATTGGGTGATTATAAAAATGCTCTACAGGTGTCTCTGATGGTGTTTGTTGAGTTGGCATAGATCGACATTAGGATTTGTCACTCCGTCTATAGGAGAGGTATCTCTGGGCCCTCTCGGTAATGTACATTGATACGTCTCCAACGTATTTATAATTTTTGATTGTTCCATGCTATTATATTATCAACCTTGGATGTTTTATATGCCTTTATATGCTATTTTATATGACTTTTGGGACTAACCTATTAACCTAGAGCCCAGTGCTAGTTTCTGTTTTTTCCTTGTTTTAGAGTATCGCGGAAAAGGAAAATCAAACGGAGTCCAATTGACCTGAAACTTCACGAAACTTATTTTTGGAAGGAAAGCAACCCGGGAGACTTGGAGTCTACGTAAGGGAAGCAACGAGGAAGCCACGAGGCAGGGGGCGCGCCCCCCCTGGGCGTGCCCTCCACCCTCGTGGGCCCCTCGTGGCTCCCCTGGCGTACTTCTTCCGCCTACCCTAAAACGATCGGGGAACACAATATATCGGGAGTTCCGCCGCCAGAAGCCTCCGTAGCCACCGAAAGCCAATCTAGACCCGTTCCGGCACCCTGCCGGAGGGGGAATCCTTCTCCGGTGGCCATCTTCATCATCCAGGTGCTCTCCATGACGAGGAGGGAGTAGTTCTCCCTCGGGGGCAGAGGGTATGTACCAGTAGCTATGTGTTTGATCTCTCTCTCTCTCTCTCTCTCTCTCTCTCTCGTGTTCTTGAGGTGGCATGATCTTGATGTATCGCGAGCTTTGCTATTATAGTTGGATCTTATGTTTCTTCTCCCCCTCTACTCTCTTGTAATGGATTGAGTTTCCCCTTCGAAGTTATCTTATCAGATTGAGTCTTTAAAGATTTGAGAACACTTGATGTATGTCTTGCCATGCGTATCTATGGTGACAATGGGATATCACGTGATTCACTTGATGTATGTTTTGGTGATCAACTTGCGGGTTCCGCCCATGAACCTATGCATAGGGGTTGGCACACGTTTTCGTCGTGATTCTCCAGTAGAAACTTTGGGGCACTCTTTGAGGTTCTATGTGTTGGTTGAATAGATGCATGTGAGATTGTGTGATGCACATCGTATAATCATACCCACGGATACTTGAGGTGACATTGGAGTATCTAGGTGACATTAGGGTTTTGGTTGATTTGTGTCTTAAGGTGTTATTCTAGTACGAACTCTAGGGCTGTTTGTGACACTTATAGGAATAGCCCAACGGATTGATTGGAAAGAATAACTTTGAGGTGGTTTCGTACCCTACCATAATATCTTCGTTTGTTCTCCACTATTAGTGACTTTGGAGTGACTCTTTGTTGCATGTTGAGGGATAGTTATATGATCCAATTATGTTATTATTGTTGATAGAACTTGCACTAGTGAAAGTATGAACCCTAGGCCTTGTTTCCTAGCATTGCAATACCGTTTACGCTCACTTTTACCATTAGTTACCTTGCTGTTTTTATATTTTCAGATTACAAAAACCTATATCTACTATCCATATACCACTTGTATCACCATCTCTTCGCTGAACTAGTGCACCTATACAATTTACCATTGTATTGGGTGTGTTGGGGACACAAGAGACTCTTTGTTATTTGGTTGCAGGGTTGCTTGAGAGAGACCATCTTCATCCTACGCCTCCTACCGATTGATAAACCTTAGGTCATCCACTTGAGGGGAATTTGCTACTGTCCTACAAACCTCTGCACTTGGAGGCCCAACAACGTCTACAAGAAGAAGGTTGTGTAGTAGACATCAAGCTCTTTTCTGGCGCCATTGCCGGGGAGGTGAGTGCTTGAAGGTATATCTTTAGATCTTGCAATCGAGTCTTTTAGTTTCGTGTTTTATCACTAGTTTAGTTTAAAAAAGAAAACTACAAAAAATATGGAATTGAGTTTGCCTCATACGCTTCATCTTTTTAATATCTTTCGTGACTATGATGGAAAGGAAAATTGTGCCAAAGTGTTACAAGAAGAATGCATTAAAATGTTTGGTGCTAAATATTTGAATGATGAGCATGATTGCAATGTTGTTAGTATGAACTCCTTGAATATCCATGGTACTAATGATGATTGCACTAGTTATGATGAAAATGTCTCCTATAAACATGTTAATTTTTGTGGAGTGCATTGGGTTTGTAAGTACACACAAAATAGGGAAGATAGATATTGCAAGAGACATAAGCATTTAGAAACTAAATGGTTGCAAGAAAGGCTAGAAGTTTGTGCTATAAATAGCGCCCCCAAGGCCTAGTCCGAATTGGACTAGGGGGAGGGGCGGCGCCCCCTCCTTCCTTCTCTTCTCTTTTCCCTTTCCTTCTCTCCTACTCCTACTACATGGAAGGGGGGAATCCTACTCCTGGTGGGAGTAGGACTCCCTAGGGCGCGCCATAGTAGATGGCCGGCCCTTCCCCTCCTCCACTCCATTATATATAGGGGAGGGGGGCACCCCATGGACACACAAGTTGATCATTGATCTTTTAGCCGTGTGCGGTGCCCCCCTCCACCATAATCCACCTCGGTTATATCGTAGAGGTGCTTAGGCGAAGCCCTGTTCCGGTAGCATCATCATCACCGTCATCACACCGTCGTGCTGATGAAACTCTCCCTCGATGCTCTACTAGATCGTGAGTTCGCGGGACGTCATCGAGCTGAACGTGTGCAGATCACGGAGGCGCCGTACGTTCGGTACTAGGGATCGGTCGATCGTGAAGACGTACGACTACATCAACCGCGTTGTCATAACGCTTCTGCTTACGGTCTACGAGGGTATGTGGACAACACTCTTCCCTCTCGTTGCTATGCATCACCATGATCTTGCGTGTGCGTAGGAAAACTTTTGAAATTACTATGTTCCCCAACAGTGGCATCCGACCCAGGTTTATGCGTAGATGTTATATGCATGAGTAGAACACAAGTGAGTTGTGGGCGATACAAGTCATACTGCTTACCAGCATGTCATACTTTGGTTCGGCGGTATTGTTGGATGAAGCGGCCCGGACCGACATTACGCGTACGCTTACGCGAGACTGGTTCTACCGACGTGCTTTGCACACAGGTGGCTGGCGGGTGTCAGTTTCTCCAACTTTAGTTGAACCGAGTGTGACTACGCTCGGTCCTTGTTGAAGGTTAAAACAACACTAACTTGACAAACTATCATTGTGGTTTTGATACGTAGGTAAGAACAGTTTGATAACCTACAAGTATAGGGGATCGCAACGGTTTTCGAGGGTAGAGTATTCAACCCAAATTTATTGATTTGACACAAGGGGAGCCAAAGAATATTCTCCAGTATTAGCAGCTGAGTTGTCAATTCAACCACACCTGGAAACTTAATATCTCCAGCAAAGTATTTAGTAGCAAAGTAATATGATAGTAGTGCTAACGGTAGAAACAGGTAATGATAGCAAAAGTAATGTTTTTGGTATTTTGTAGTGATGATAGCAGTAGCAACGGAAAAAGTAAATAAGCGAAGAACAATATATGGAAAGCTCGTAGGTAATGGATCAGTGATGGAGAATTATGCCGGATGCGGTTCATCATGTAACAGTCATAACCTAGGGTGACACAGAACTAGCTCCAATTCATCAATGTAATGTAGGCATGTATTCCGAATATAGTCATACATGCTTATGGAAAAGAACTTGCATGACATCGTTTGTCCTACCCTCCCGTGGCAGCGGGGTCGTAGCGGAAACTAAGGGATATTAAGGCCTCCTTTTAATAGAGTACCGGGCCAAAGCATTAACACATAGTGAATACATGAACTCCTCAAACTACGGTCATCACCGGTAAGTATCCCGATTATTGTCACTTCGGGGTTAACGGATCATAACACATAATAGGTGACTATAGACTTGCAAGATAGGATCAAGAACTCTCATATATTGATGAAAACATAATAGGTTCAGATCTGAAATCATGGCACTCGGGCCCTAGTGACAAGCATTAAGCATAGCAAAGTCATAGCAACATCAATCTCAGAACATAGTGGATACTAGGGATCAAACCCTAACAAAACTAACTCGATTACATGATAAATCTCATCCAACCCATCACCGTCCAGCAAGCCTACGATGGAATTACTCACGCACGGCGGTGAGCATCATGAAATTGGTGATGGAGGATGGTTGATGATGACAATGGCGATGGATTCCCCTCTCTGGAGCCCCGAACAGACTCCAAATCAGCCCTCCCGAGAGGTTTTAGGGCTTGGCAGTAGCTCTGTATCGTAAAACGCGATGAATCCTTCTTCCTGATTTTTTCTCCACGAAAGCAAATATATAGAGTTGGAGTTGAGGTCGGAGGAGCTCCAGGGGGCCCACGAGGTAGGGGGGCGCCCTAGGGGGGCAGGCGCGCCCCCCACCCTTGTGGCTAGGGTGTGGCCCCCTGGTCTTCATCTTTTGCAGGGATTTTTTTATTATTTCCGACAAGATGTTCCATGAAGTTTCAGGTCATTCCGAGAACTTTTGTTTCTGCACATAAATAACACCATGACAATTCTGCTGAAAACATCGTCAGTCCGGGTTAGTTCCATTCAAATCATGCAAGTTAGAGTCCAAAACAAGGGCAAAAGTATTTGGAAAAGTAGATATGACGGGGACGTATCACGGTTCTTGCTCAGCCCGTAGCAGCCACGTAAAACTTGCAACAACAAAGTAGAGGACGTCTAACTTGTTTTTGCAGGGCATGTTGTGATGTGATATGGTCAAGACATGATGAGATATAATTTTTTGTATGAGATGATCATGTTTTGTTGAAGTTATCGGCAACTGGTAGAAGCCTTATGGTTGTCTCTTTATTGCATAAGATGCAAGTGCCATGTAATTGCTTTACTTTATCGCTATGCAATAGCAATACTTGGAAAAGCAATAGTTGGTGAGACGACCATGTGACGACACATTGATGGAGATCAAGATGATGGAGATCGTGGTGTCATGCCGGTAACAATAAAGATCATGACAGTACTTTGGAGATGGAGATCAAAAACACAAATGATAATGGCCATATCATGTCACATATTTTGATTTCATGTGATGTTTATCCTTTATGCATCTTATTCTGCTTTGATTGATGGTAGCATTATAAGATGATCTCTCACTAAAATTTCAAGGTATAAGTGTTCTCCCTGAGTATGCACCGTTGCGACAGTTCTTCGTGCTGAGACAACACGTGATGATCGGGTGTGATAAGCTCTACGTTCACATACAACGGGTGCAAGCCAGTTTTGCACACGCAGAATACTCGGGTTAAACTTGACGAGCCTAGCATATGCAGATATGGCCTCGGAACACTGGAGACCGAAAGGTCGAGCGTGAATCATATAGTAGATATGATCAACATAGTGATGTTCACCATTGAAAACTACTCCATCTCACGTGATGTTCGAACATGGTTTAGTTGATATGGATCACGTGATCACTTAGATGATTAGAGGGATGTCTGTCTAAGTGGGAGTTCTTAAGTAATATGATTAATTGAACTTTTTATCATGAACTTAGTCCTGATAGTATTTGCATATCTATGTTGTAGATCAATTGCTTGCGTATAGCTTCCCTGTTTTATTTATGATATGTTCCTAGAGAAAACTATGTTGAAAGATGTTAGTAGCAATGATGCGGACTAGCTCCGTGATCTAAGGATTATCCTCATTGCTGCATAGAAGAATTATGTCCTTGATGCACCGCTAGGTGACGGACCTATTGCAGGAGCAGATACAGACGTTATGAATGTTTGGTAAAGCTCGATATCAAGGTTGTCAGAATCGCGATTATGAATCGGATCGGAGCTTCGATGGTAGGATCGCAAATCGTAGAATCTTCACTATCAAGATCGTAAAGTCGTAGATTCTAAGAACTAAAATCATAGAATCATACGGGTTAGTTTGGATCTTAAAGTCATAGAATCGTATAACAGAATTGCGATTCTGACAACCTTGCTCGATATGATGACTACTTGATAGTTTAGTGCACCATGCTTTACGGCTTAGAACCGAGACTTCAAAAACGTTTTGAACGCCACAGAGCATATAAGATGTTCCGAGAGTTGAAATTGGTATTTCATACTCATGCCCGTGTCGAGAGGTAGAAGACCTCTGACAGTACTTTGCCTACAAGATGGAGGAGAATAGCTCAACAAGTGAGCATGTGCTCAGAATGTCTGAGTACTACAATCACTTGAATAAAGTGGGAGTTAATCTTCCCGATAATATAGTGATTTACAGAGTTATCTAGTCACTATCACCAAGTCACTAGAACTTCATGATGAACTATAATATGCAGGGGATAACGGAAATGATTCCCAAAGCTCTTTGCGATGCTGAAAACGGCGAAGGTAGAAATCAAGAAAAAGCATCAAGTGTTGATGGTTGACAAGACCACTAGTTTCAAGTAAAAGGCCAAGGGAAAGAAAAGGAACTTCAAGAACAATGGCAAGCAAGTTGCCACTCCCGTGAAGAAGCCCAAAGCTAGACCCAAGCCTGACACTGAGTGCTTCTACTGCAAAGGAAATGGTCGCTGGAAGTGGAACTACCCTAGATACTTGGCGGATAAGAAGGATGTCAAAGTGAACAATGGTATATTTGATATACATGTTATTGGTGTGTACTTTACTAGTGTTTATAGCAAACCCCTCGGTATTTGATACTAGTTCAGTTGCTAAGAGTAGTAACTCGAAACGGGAGTTGCAAAATAAACAAAGACTAGTTGAGGACGAGGTGACGATGTGTGTTGGAAATGATTCCAAGGTTGATAAGATCACCATCGCACACTCCCTTTACCTTCGGGATTAGTGTTGAACCTAAAATAAATGTTATTTGGTATTTGCGTTGAGCATAATATGATTGGATCATGTTTATTACAATACGGTTATTCATTTAAGTCAAAGAATAATTGTTATTCTGTTTACATGAATAAAACCTTCTGTGGTCATACACCCAAGGTGAATGGTTTATTGAATCTCGATTGTACTGATACACATATTAATAATATTTAAGCCAATAGATGCAAAGTTAATAATGATAGTGCAACCTATTTGTGGCACTGCCATTTAGGTCATATTGGTGTAAATCGCATGAAGAAACTCCATGCTGATGGGCTTTTGGAATCACTTGATTATGAATCACTTGATGCTTGCAAACCATGCCTCATGGGCAAGATGACTAAGACTCCATTCTCCGGAACAATTGAGCGAGCAACTGACTTATTGGAAATAATACATATTGATGTATGCGGTACGATGAGTGTTGAGGCTCGCGGCGGGTATCGTTATTTTCTGACCTTCACAGATGATTTGAGCAGATATGGGTATACCTACTTGATGAAACATAAGTCTGAAACATTTGAAAAGTTCAAAGAATTTCAGAGTGAATTGGAAGATCATCGTGACAAGAAAATAAATTTTCTATGATCTGACCGCGGAGACGAATATTTGAGTTACGAGTTTGGTCTTCAGTTAAAACAATGTGGAATAGTTTCACAAATTCGTGCCACCTGGAACACCACAGCATAATGGTGTGCCTGAACATCATAACCATGCTTTATTGGATATAGTGCAATCTATGATGTCTCTTACCAATTTACCACTATCATTTTGGGGGTTATGCATTAGAGACAGTTACATTCACGTTAAAAAGGGCACCATCTAAATCCGTTGAGACGACACCGTATGAACTGTGGTTTAGCAAAGAAACCTAAGCTGTCATTTCTTAAAGTTTGGGGTTGTGATGCTTATGTGAAAAAGTTTCAGCCTGATAAGCTCAAACCCAAATCGGAAAAGTGTGTCTTCATAGGATACCCAAAAGAAACTGTTGGGTACACCTTCTATCACAGATCTGAAAGGCAAGATCTTTGTTGCAAAGAGTGGATCCTTTCTAGAGAAGAAGTTTCTCTTGAAAGAAGTGAGTGGGAGGAATGTAGAACTTGATGAGGTAATTGTACCTTCTCCTGAATTGGAAACTAGTTCATCACAGAAATCAGTTCTAGTGATCTCTACACCAATTAGTGAGGAAGCTAATGATGATGATCATGAAACTTCAGATCAAGGTACTACCGAACCTTGTAGGACAACCAGAGTATGGTCCGCACCAGAGTGGTATGGTAATCCTTTATGGAAGTCATGTTACTAGACCATGACAAACCTACGAACTATGAGGAAGAGATGATGAGACCAGATTCCGTGAAATGGCTTGAGGCCATGAAATCTGAGATGGGATCCATATATGAGTACAAAGTATGGATTTGATTGACTTGGCCGATGATCGGAGAGTCATTAAGAATAAATGGATCTTCAAGAGGAAGACGGACGCTGATAGTAGTGTTACTATCTACAAAGCTCGAATTGTCGCAAAATGTTTTCGGCAAGTTCACTTTGTTGACTACGATGAGATTTTCTCACTCATATCGATGCTTAAAAGTCTGTCCGAATCATGTTAGCAGTTGCCGCATTTTATGAAATCTGGCAAATGGATGTCAAAACTGCATTCCTTAATGGATTTCTTAAAGAAGAGTTGTATATGATGCAACCAGAAGGTTTTGTCGATCCTAAAGGTGCTAACAAAGTGAGCAAGCTCCAGCGATCCATCTATGGACTGGTGCAAGCATCTCAGAGTTGGAATATATGCTTTGATAAAGTGATCAAAGCATATGGTTTTATACAGACTTGCGGTGAAGCCTGCATTTACAAGAAAGTGAGTGGGAGCACTACAACATTTCTGATAAGTATATGTGAATGACATATTGTTCGGAAATAATGTAGAATTTTCTAGAAAGCATAAAGGAATGTTTGAAAAGAGTTTTTCAAAGAAAGACCTCGGTGAAGCTACTTACATATTGAGCATCAAGATCTATAGAGATAGATCAAGACGCTTGATATATTTTCAATGAGTACATACCTTGACAAGATCTTGAAGTAGTTCATAATGGAACAACCAAAGAAGGAGTTCTTGCCTATGTTGCAAGGTGTGAAGTTGAGTAAAGACTCAAAACCCGACCACGACAGAAAATAGAAAGAGAATGAAAAGTCATTCCCTATGCCTCAGTCATAGATTCTACAAAGTATGCTTTGCTGTGTACCAGACGTATTGTGTACCTCACCATAAGTTTGGCAAGAGGGTACAATAGTGATCCAGGAGTGGATCACTCGACAGCGGTCAAAAATATCCTTAGTGGAATAAGGAAATGTTTCTCGGTTATGGAGGTGATAAAGAGTTCGCCGTAAAGAGTTACGTCGATGCAGGCTTTGACACAGATCTGGATGACTCCAAGTCTCGATCTAGATACATATTGAAAGTGGGAGCAATTAGCTAGAGTAGCTCCATGCAAAGCATTGTAGACATAGAAAATTTGCAAAATACATACGGCTCTGAATGTGGCAGGCCCGTTGACTAAATTTCTCCCACAAGCAAAACATGATCACTCATTGGGTATTAATCACATAGCGATGTGAACTAGATTATTGACTCTAGTAAACCCTTAGGGTGTTAGTCACATGGAGATGTGAACTAATCACATAAAGATGTGAACTATTGACGATGTGAACTAGATTATTGACTCTAATGCAAATGGGAGACTGAAAGAAATATGCCCTAGAGGCAATAATAAAGTTGTTATTTATATTTCCTTATATCATGATAAATTTTTATTATTCATGCTAGAATTGTATTAACCGTAAACTTAGTACATGTGTGAATACATAGACAAACAGAGTGTCACTAGTTTGCCTCTACTTGACTAGCTCGTTGAATCAATGATGATTATGTTTCCTAACCATAGACATGAGTTGTCATTTGATTAACGGGATCACATCATTAGAGAATGATGTGATTGACTTGACACATCCGTTAGCTTAGCACGATGATCGTTTAGTTTGTTGCTATTGCTTTCTCCATAACTATACATGTTCCTATGACTATGAGATCATGCAACTCCCGAATACCGGAGGAACACTTTGTGTGCTACCAAACGTCACAACGTAACTGGGTGATTATAAAGGTGCTCTACAGGTGTCTCCAATGGTATTTGTTGAGTTGGCATGGATCAAGATTATGATTTGTCACTCCAATTGTCGGAGAGGTATCTCTGGGCCCTCTCGGTAATGCACATCACTATAAGCCTTGCAAGCAATGTGACTAATGAGTTAGTTGCGGGATGATGCATTACAGAACGAGTAAAGAGACTTGCCGATAACGAGATTGAACTAGGTATTGAGATACCGACGATCGAATCTCGGGCAAGTAACATACTGATGACAAAGGGAACAACGTATACCGTTATGCGGTTTAACCGATAAAGATCTTCATAGAATATGTAGGAGCCAATATGAGCATCCAGGTTCCGCTATTGGTTATTGACTGGAGACATTTCTCGGCCATGTCTACATAGTTCTCAAACCCGTAGGGTCTGCACGCTTAACGTTCGGTGATGATTGGTACTATGAGTTTATGTGTTTTGATGTATCGAAGGTTATTCGGAGTCCCGGATGAGATCAGTGACATGACGAGGAGTCTCGAAATGTTCGAGACGTAAAGATCGATATATTGGAAGGCTATATTCGAACATCGGAAAGGTTCTGAGTGGTTTGGGTATTTATCGGAGTACCGGAGAGTTACGGGAATTCACCGGGGAGTATATGGGCCTTATCGGGCTTTAGGGGAAGGGAGAGGGGAGGTGCACAAGGCCTAGTCTGAATTGGACTAGGGGGAGGGGCGGCGCCCCCTCCTTCCTTCTCTTCTCTTTTCCCTTTCCTTCTCTCCTACTCCTACTACATGGAAGGGGGGAATCCTACTCCCGGTGGGAGTAGGACTCCCCAGGGCGCGCCATAGTAGAGGGCCGGCCCTCCCCCTCCTCCACTCATTTATATACGGGGGAGGGGGCACCCCATGGACACACAAGTTGATCATTGATCTTTTAGCCGTGTGCGGTGCCCCCTCCACCATAATCCACCTCGGTTATATCATAGCGGTGCTTAGGCGAAGCCCTGTTCCGGTAGCATCATCATCACCGTCATCACGCCGTCGTGCTGACGAAACTCTCCCTCGAAGCTCTACTGGATCTTGAGTTCGCGGGACGTCACCGAGCTGAACGTGTGCAGATCGTAGAGGTGCCGTACGTTCGGTACTAGGGATCGATCGATCATGAAGACGTACGACTACATCAACCGCGTTGTCATAACGCTTCTGCTTACGGTCTACGAGGGTACGTGGACGACACTCTTGATCTCGTTGCTATGCATCACCATGATCTTGCATGTGCGGAGGAAAACTTTTGAAATTACTACGTTCCCCAACAGGTTATTCATTTAAGTCAAAGAATAATTGTTATTCTGTTTACATGAATAAAACCTTCTGTGGTCATACACCCAAGGTGAATGGTTTATTGAATCTCAATCATAGTGATACACATATTCATAATATTGAAGCCAAAAGATGCAAAGTTAATAATGATAGTGCAACCTATTTGTGGCACTGCCGTTTAGGTCATATTGATGTAAAGCGCATGAAGAAACTCCATGCTGATGGACTTTTGGAATCACTTGATTATGAATCACTTGATGCTTACAAACCATGCCTCATGGGCAAGATGACTAAGACTCCGTTCTTCGGAACAGTGGAGCAAGCAACTGACCTATTGGAAATAATACATACTGATGTATGCGATCCGATAAGTATTGAGAGGCTCGCGGTGGGTATCGTTATTTTCTGACCTTCATAGATGATTTAAGTAGATATTGGTATATCTACTTAATGAAACATAAGTCTAAAACATTTGAAAATTTCAAAGAATTTCAGAGTGAAGTGGAAAATCATCGTAACAAGAAAATAAAGTTTCTACGATCTAATCGCGGAGGCGAATATTTGAGTTACGAGTTTGGTCTTCATTTGAAACAATGTGGAATAGTTTCGCAACTCACGCCACCTGGAACACCACAACATAATGGTGTGTCCGAATGTTGTAATCGTACTTTATTGGATATGGTGCGATCTATGATGTCTCTTACCGATTTACCACTATCGTTTTGGGGTTATGCATTAGAGACAGCTGCATTCATGTTAAATAGGGCACCATCTAAATCCGTTGAGATGACACCGTATGAACTATGGTTTGGCAAGAAACCAAAGCTGTCGTCTCTTAAAGTTTGGGGTTGCGATGCTTATGTGAAAAAGTTTCAAACTGATAAGCTCGAACCCAAATCGGAGTAGTGCGTCTTCATAGGATACCCGAAAGAAACTGTTGGGTACACCTTCTATCACAGATCCGAAGGCAAGATATTTTGTTGCTAAGAATGGATCCTTTCTAGAGAAGGAGTTTCTCTCGAAAGAAGTGAGTGGGAGGAAAGTAGAACTTGATGAGGTAATTGTACCTGCTCCCTTATTGGAAAGTAGTTCATCACTGAAATCAGTTCCAGTGATTCCTACACCAGTAAGTGAGGAAGCTAATGATGATGATCATGAAACTTGTGATCAAGTTACTACCAAACCTTGTAGGTCAACCAGAGTAAGATCTGCACCAGAGTGGTACGGTAATCCTATTCTGGAGGTCATGTTACTAGACCATGACGAACCTACGAACTATGAGGAAGCGATGATGAGCCCAGATTCCGTGAAATGGCTTGAGGCCATGAAATCTGATATGGGATCCATATATGAGTACAAAGTATGGACTTTGATTGACTTGCCCGATGATCGGTGAGCAATTAAGAATAAATGGATCTTCAAGAGGAAGACGGACGCTGATAGTAGTGTTACTATCTACAAAGCTCGAATTGTCGCAAAATGTTTTCGACAAGTTCAGTGTGTTGACTACAATGAGATTTTCTCACTCGTATCGATGCTTAAAAGTCCGTCTGAATCATGTTAGTAGTTGCCGCATTTTATGAAATCTGGCAAATGGATGTCAAAACTGCATTCCTTAATGGATTTCTTAAAGAAGAGTTGTATATGATGCAACTAGAAGGTTTTGTCGATCCTAAAGGTGCTAACAAAGTGAGCAAGCTCCATCGATCCATCTATGGACTGGTGCAAGCATCTTGGAGTTGAAATATATGCTTTGATAAAGTGATCAAAACATATGGTTTTATACAGACTTATGGTGAAGCCTGTATTTAGAAGAAAGTGAGTGGGAGCACTACAACATTTTTGATAAGTATATGTGAATAACATATTGTTGATCGGAAATAATGTAGAATTTTCTGGAAAGCATAAAGGAGTGTTTGAAAGGAGTTTTTCAAAGAAAGACCTTGGTGAAGCTACTTACATATTTAGCATCAAGATCTATAGACATAGATCAAGACGCTTGATATATTTTCAATGAGTACATACCTTGACAAGATTTTGAAGTAGTTCAAAATGGAATAGTCAAAGAAGGAGTTCTTGCCTGTGTTGCAAGGTGTGAAATTGAGTAAAGACTCAAAACCCGACCACGACATAAAATAGAAAGAGAATGAAAAGTCATTCCCTATGCCTCAGTCATAGGTTCTATAAAGTATGCTATGTTGTGTACCAGACCTATTGTGTACTTCACCATAAGTTTGGATCCAGTAGTGGATCACTGGACAGCGGTCATAAATATCCTTAGTGGAATAAGGAAATGTTTCTCGGTTATGGAGGTGACTGATACGTCTCCAACGTATCTATAATTTTTGATTGTTCCATGCTATTATATTATCTGTTTTGAATGTTTAATGGTCTTTGTTATGCACTTTTATATTACTTTTGGGACTAACCTACTAACCAAAGGCCCAGTGCAAATTGATGTTTTTTTTGCCTATTTCAGTGTTTCACAGAAAAGGAATACCAAACGGAATGAAACCTTCGAGAGAGTTACTTTTGGAACAACCGCAATCCAGGAGACTTGGAGTGGACGTCAAGGAAGCAACGAGGCGTCCACGAGGATGGAGGGCGCGCCCCGGTGAGTAGGCGCGCCCCCACCCTCATGGGCCCCTCATGGCTCCACTGATCTACTTCTTTCGCCTATATATATATTCATATAAAACATCAGAGAGCACCACGAAAACCTATTTCCACCACCGCAACCTTCTGTACCCGTGAGATCCCATCTTGGGGCCTTTTTCGGTGCTCCGCCGGAGGGGGAATCGATCACGGAGGGCTTCTACATCAACACCATAGCCTCTCTGATGATGTGTGAGTAGTTTACCACAGACCTTCGGGTCCATAGTTATTAGCTAGATGGCTTCTTCTCTCTCTTTGGATCTCAATACAAAGTTCTCCTCGATTATCTTAGAGAACTATTCGATGTAATTCTTTTTGCAGTGTGTTTGTCGAGATCCGATGAAGTGTGGGTTTATGATTAAGATTATCTATGAACAATGTTTGATTCTTCTCTGAATTCTTTTATGCATGATTTAATATCTTTGCAAGTCTCTTCGAATTATCAGTTTGGTTTGGCCTACTAGATTGATCTTTCTTGCAATGGGAGAAGTGCTTAGTTTTGGGTTCAATCTTGTGGTGTCATTTCCCAGTGACAGCAGGGGCAGCAAGGCACGTATTGTATTGTTGCCATCGAGGATAAAAAGATGGGGTTTATATCATGTTGCTTGAGTTTATTCCTCTACATCATGTCATCTTGCCTAATGCGTTACTCTGTTCTTATGAACTTAATACTCTAGATGCATGCTGGATAGCGGTTGATGTGTGGAGTAATAGTAGTAGATGCAGAATCGTTTCGGTCTACTTGTCGCGGACATGATGCCTACATTACATGATCATGCCTGGATATTCTCATAACTATGCACTTTTCTATCAGTTGCTCAACAGTATTTTGTTCACCCACCGTAGAATTTGCTATCTTGAGAGAAGCCACTAGTGAAACCTATGGCCCCCGGGTCTATCTTCCATCATATTATTTTCCTATCTACTTGCTATTTCTGCCGCCTTTTATCTTGCAATCTTTATTTTCCAATCATTACGAAAAAATACCAAAAATATTTATCTTGTTATCTTTATCAGATCTCACTTTTGCAAGTGGCCGTGAAGGGAGTGACAACCCCTTTATCGCGTTGGTTGCAATGTTCTTATTTGTTTGTGCAGGTACGAGGGACTTGCATGTAGTCTCCTACTGGATTGATACCTAGGTTCTCAAAAACCGAGGGAAATACTTACGCTACTTTGCTGCATCACCCTTTCCTCTTCAAGGGAAAACCAACACATGCTCAAGAGGTAGCAAGAAGGATTTTTGGCGCTGTTGCCGGGGAGATCTACGCACAAGTCAAGACATACCAAGTACCCATCACAAACTCTTATCCCTCGCATTACATTATTTGCCATCCGCCTCTCATTTTCCTCTCCCCCACTTCACCTTTGCCGTTTTATTCGCCCTCTTTTTCGTTCGCCTCTTTTTCTTGCTTCTTGTGTGCTTGTGTGTTGGATTGTTTTTCACGATGTCTCTTCCAAAAAGTATTGATCTTCACCATAGAAGGTTGGAAGAAATTAAAAACAATGTTAGAAGTTTTATGTCCTTGCAATTTGAGCATAATAATTTCTTCAGAAATGAGCTTAAAGAGCAAAAAGGTTTTATGGAGTACATGCATAAAGAGCTCGATGATATGTCTAAGGAATTTTATGGTTTGAAATCTCAGTTTGCTCATCTTGAAAACTTAATAGCCCAAATTTCGGATAAGCAAGCCACCTTAGTTAATAAGATGGCCGCCAAACCGGAAGAGTTAGATGATAATAAGGATGAAGATCTAAAAGTGATCGATGTGTCTCCTATTAAATCTTTGTTTTGCAATACGAATCTTGATAATGTTGGGACTGGAGATGAGTCAACTTTAGTTAAAAGGTGTCCAAATGATTCAGAGTTTTTAGATCTTGATGCAAAAATTGGTAAAAGTGGGATTGAAGAGGTCAAAACTTTACATAGCAATGAACCCACTATTTTGGATTTCAAGGAATTTAATTATGATAATTGCTCTTTGATAGATTGTATTTCCTTGTTGCAATCCGTGCTAAATTCTCCTTATGCTTATGATCAAAATAAAGCTTTTACCAAACATATCATTGATGCCTTAATGCAATCCTATGAAGAAAAGCTTGAATTAGAAGTTTCTATCCCTAGAAAACTTTATGATGAGTGGGAACCTACTATTAAAATTGAAATTAGAGATCATGAATGCCATGCTTTATGTGATTTGGGTGCAAGTGTTTCCACTATTCCAAAAACTTTGTGTGATGTGTTAGGTTTCTGTGAATTTGATGATTGTTATTTAAATTTGCATCTTGCGGATTCCACCATTAAGAAACCTATGCGAAGGATTAATGATGTTCTTATTGTTTCTAATAGGAATTATGTACCTGTAGATTTCATTTTTCTTGATATAGATTGCAATCCTACTTGTCCTATTATTCTTGGTAGACCTTTCCTTAGAACAATTGGTGCAATTATTGATATGAAAGAAGGAAATATTAGATTTCAATTTCCATTAAGGAAATATTAGATTCTGTTTTTCGTGTGTTGTTTGCTTATTTTGATGAATCTATGGCTAGTATCGGGGGGTATGAACCATAATAAGTTGGAATACAGTAGGTTTAACACCAATATAAAGAAAGAATGAGTTCATTACAGTACCTTGAAGTGGTGGTTTGTTTTCTTATACTAACGGAGCTCATGAGATTTTCTGTTGAGTTTTGTGTTGTGAAGTTTTCAAGATTTGGGTAAAGATTTGATGGATTTTGGAATAAGGAGTGGCAAGATCCTAATCTTGCGGATGCCCATGGCACCCCAAGGTAAAATTCAAGGAAACCAAAAGCCTAAGCTTGGGGATGCCCCGGAAGGCATCCCCTCTTTCGTCTTTGTCCATCGGTAACTTTACTTGAGGCTATATTTTTATTCACCACATGATATGTGTTTTGCTTGTAGCGTCTTGTATGATTTGAGTCTTTGCTTATTAGTTTACCACAATCATCCTTTCTGTACACACCTTTTGGAGAAACACACATGAATCGGAATTTATTAGAATACTCTATGTGCTTCACTTATATCTTTTGAGCTAGATAATTTTGCTCTACTGCTTCACTTATATCTTTTTAAGAGCACGGTGGTGGTTTATTTTATAGAAATTATTGATCTCTCATGCTTCACTTATATTATTTTGAGAGTCTTATATAATAGCATGGTAAGTTGCTTTGGCTATAAAATTAGTCCTAATGTGATGAACATCCAAGTTGGGTATAATAAAAGCTATCATATAAAGTGCATCGAATGCTATGAGAGGTTTGATTCTTTATGATTGTTTGGGATATGAAGATGGTGATATTAGAGTCATGCTAGTTGAGTAGTTGTGAATTTGAGAAATACTTGTTCTAAAGTTTGTGATTCCCGTAGCATGCACGTATGGTGAACCGTTATGTGATGAAGTCGGAGCATGATTTATTTATTGATTGTCTTCCTTATGAGTGGCGGTCGGGGACGAGTGATGGTCTTTTCCTACCAATCTGTCCCCCTAGGAGCATGCGCGTAGTACTTCATTTTGATAACTAATATATTTTTTCAATAAGTATGTGAGTTCTTTATGACTAATGTTGAGTCCATGGATTATACGCACTCTCACCCTTCCACCATTGCTAGCCTCTCTAATACCACGCACCTTTCGCCGGTATCATACACCCACCATATACCTTCCTCAAAACAGCCACCATACCTACCTATTATGGCTTTTCCATAGCCATTCTGAGATATATCGCCATGCAACTTACCACCGTTCCGTTTGTTATGACACGTTACATCATTGTCATATCGCTTTGCATGATCATGTAGTTGCCACCTTTATAATTATTTCATACATGTCACTCTTGATTCATTGCACATCCCGGTACACCGCCGAAGGCATTCACATAGAGTCATATTTTGTTCTAGTATCAAGTTGTAATTTTTGAGTTGTAAGTAAATAAAAGTGTGATGATCATCATTATTAGAGCATTGTCCCAAGTGAGGAAAGGATGATGGAGACTATGATTCCCCCACAAGTCGGGATGAGACTCTGGATGAAAAGAAAAAAAGAGAAAAAAAGAGGCCATAAAAAAGGGGAAAAGGCCCAAATAAAAAAGGAGAAATGAGAGAAAAAGAGAGAAGGGACAATGTTACTATCCTTTTACCACACTTGTGCTTCAAAGTAGCACTATGATCTTCATGATAGAGAGTCTCCTATGTTGTCACTTTCATATGCTAGTGGGAATTTTACATTATAGAACTTGGCTTCTATATTCCAATGATGAGCTTCCTCAAAATGCCCTAGGTCTTCGTGAGCAAGTGAGTTGGATGCACACCCACTTAGTTTTTTTGTTGAGCTTTCATACACTTATAGCTCTAGTGCATCCGTTGCATGGCAATCCCTACTCACTCACATTGATATCTATTGATGGGCATCTCCATAGCCCGTTGATACGCCTAGTTGATGTGAGACTATCTTCTCTTTTTTTGGTCTTCTCCACAACCACCATTCTATTCTACATATAGTGCTATGTCCATGGCTCACGCTCCTATATTGCGTGAAGATTGAAAAAGTTTGAGAACATAAAAAGTATGAAACAATTGCTTGGCTTGTCATCGGGGTTGTGCATGATTAAATACTTTGTGTGATGAAGATAGAGCATAGCCAGACTATATGATTTTCTAGGGATAACTTTCTTTGGCCATGTTATTTTGAGAAGACATGATTTCTTTGTTAGTATTCTTGAAGTATTATTATTTTATGTCAATATTAAACTTTTGTCTTGAATCTTTCGGATCTGAACATTCATGCCACAATAAAGAAACTTACATTGAGAATTATGCTAGGTAGCATTCAACATCAAAAATTCTCTTTTTATCATTTACCTACTCGAGGACGAGCAGGAATTAAGCTTGGGGATGCTTGATACGTCTCCAACATATCTATAATTTTTGATTGTTCCATGCTATTATATTATCTGTTTTGGATGTTTAATGGGCTTTGTTATGCACTTTTATATTATTTTTGGGACTAACCTACTAACCAAAGGCCCAGTGCAAATTGCTGTGTTTTTGCCTAATTCAGTGTTTCGCAGAAAAGGGATACCAAACGGAATCTGTTGGGGATATTACTACTGGAGGTAAACCGGCCTTGTGTAGCTGGGTTGACTCCTTGAAGATTAGAATCCCATAAAGATGCAAGGATGATGGCACTTCATGGAGGCCCAAGGCCCGAAGGCGGGTTAAAGCCTGTAAATATAAACCGGCTTAGTCATGTAATTTGTAAGATAGGAAGGATAGAGACCGAACTGGATACGTTTATGATCCGGCTTCGGGACTCTGTAAACCGGCGGGCGTCAACCTATGTATATAAAGGGACGACCCGGCAGCGGTTTAGGGACAGACAACAACTCGAGAGCCAGACAAAGCGGATTCGCTCCCTGGCCTTCGAAACCCTAGCAATACCAATCACAACTAGACGTAGGCTTAGTATAAAAATTCCCCATGTCCCCTTGTCCGGTTTAACCCCTTAAAGCTAAACCGTAGCGATGGCTCCACGACTAAGTCCTTTCACAAGGACATCTTCCGTGACAAACCCACGACAGTTTGCGCCCACCGTGGGGCTATCGCACGATGGTTTTGAGTTCTTGAAGGGCAGCTTCGATGGACTTAAGGGATACGCTGTGGGCCGGATGACGAAGAGTCGTCGCGGCAAGCTCTACATCGATAACGCGGGATGGGGTCCCGAGGCCGATTCAATCGAATACGGGTACCGGGTCCCCTTTGGTGGGATTCACGTCTTCATCGGCAAGATCGGCGAACCGGCCCTTGAGCCGGACATCTGCACCAACATCATCGAAATGGCTCGGCGTGCAAGTCCTTCGCCGGTTCAGGCCGAGGCAAGGCATGTTTTTGTGGGTGTCATCCATGGATCGAGGTATGAGGATGGACCGGTGTCCGATGGAGAGACCGTGGTCTGTTCTGATGACGAGTCTTCTGGAGAGACCGAATCACTTTACCAGTTGCAGGACGGCCGGATTGATGGAGGATCCGAGGGCAACAGTATTTCGGATTCCCCTGATCTACCAAACCGGTCCACCATCTTCATGGCCGGCACACAATCGACGCCTCATTCATCTACCGCCGCAGCAATGCTCTCCGGTTCAACAACGGCCACACCAGCAGGGGCAGGAAGCTCGGCGCCGCCTTCGGCCCAAGTCCTGTCTGATTTGTTCGACGCTTTGGCAACGTTGATGGCCGCGGAGGTGGATGCAACAGCCAGGGATCAGCACAATGCGGAGATTGCAAAGGTAAAAGATCAGATAGCCCAGGCTAAAGCGGACCTGGCAATAGAGAATACTAGGATGGCTACAGAGCGGGCTGAATTGGAAGCACATGCCTACCAGATTAGACTGGATCAGAATGCTTTAGAGGAAGTCATGCGAAGAAGGTATCGATCACGTCTCCCATCGGTTTATGAGCCGCAGAATCTCTTCAACACACCAGGAGCAGGTGCTGGTAGCCAACCCACACTAAACCGGGCGGGGGCGCCGGGAACAGGAGCGCCGGTTCAACCGCGCACGACAGACCTGCCTCGCCAGAACAACATTGTGCCACAGTATGTACCAACACCGCCCATGCATTATTCCAACCCTTTGGACAACATTGTGGCCGCCGCTTCATGCCTGGCGGCCCTCCCAATCGACGGCGAGTCACCAGTTGCAGTGGAAGCACGTCGGGCTAGGGATCTCCTTCAAACAGCACTAAATCAACAGCAGGCGTATTCACACAGTCGTGAGAGGATTCATTCCACTTCCCGTCCAAGCCGGAGCTATAGCAGACACGTGGAGGATGAACCGGCCGTGTCCAGTAGTGCACGTCGCCGAAATTCACCACGAGGGAACAAACCGACCGGGGGAGGCGCTAATGCGCAAGATGTTGTGGACCATGGCCGCGCACGTCGGGAGGCCGAGTTGGCGGCTCGACACGGAGCACGACAACATACTCCGGTTCACCCCACGGCCTCCGTGGAGCCAGGAGTGATGTTCAGTTCCTTAGGGGTGCCGTGTCTAACCCCCGCTTTGCGTAATGTGAGACTGCCCAAGGATTTCAAGGGACCTCGTAAGGTACCAAATTACACTGCCGATTTGCAACCAGAAGCGTGGGTGGAGAGCTATGAGATGGCAATGGAGATGTTAGATGTGGATGAGGCAGTGTGTGCTAAATATTTCACCATGATGTTGGAAGGAACAACTCACACTTGGTTGAAGAGCTTGCCGACCAACTCTATTGGATCATGGGCCGAATTGAAGCACCGGTTTATCCAAAACTTCAAGGATACGTGTAAGAAGCCGATGTCAATCGTGGATCTGGCCGCTTGTGTCCAAGAGGAAGGGGAGTCCATGACCCATTGGGTCAAACGGGTCTCAGCAATTTTGCATTCATCAGATCGTATCAATGCAGACACTACAGTGTTAACATTGAGGTCAATTGCCATTTCAAACCGCTAAAACAGAAATAGGGAAGGCTCAAACATCACTGCAATGATATGTCAACACTCATGGCCGCTTTGGTTAAATATGTCGATTCAGATAATACCAAGGATCCGGATTCAGAGGAGGACAAACCGGAGAAAGGTAAGAAGAACGGCAATGCCAAGGGTCAACAGCATAATCCGGCAGGCCATGGAAACGGTGGTAAGTGCAAGGCCGACAGTAGCTTAGACTTTGTTGCAAATACCAACGCGCAGGAGAATGGCCAGCTCCGTAAGGGCAAGCAGCCCTAGAGGGGTGGAGGTTCAGGCCCCAATTTGGAGCGCTTATTAAATCAGCCCTGTCCAAAGCATGGATCGAAGGAGAAGCCGGCATCACATCTTTGGAAGGACTGTTATATCATGCGGGATTTCAAGAATTCCAATATGTTCCAATATGACAACGGCCCGCCCGGCGGTTTAGGAGGAGGTTTCCATGGGCCGGGTTATGGAGGTGGTGGTTCCGGTTCAGGGTTTCCAGGCAACCAAACCGGACACGTCAATCAAGGGCACCAAGGCAACCAGGGAGGTTACAACCATTAGGGGAATCAACAGCAGCAGTCAGGTTATCAGAGCAATCCCAAACAGCTGAACAACGGGCAATATCATGTCTTCATTACTAGTTTGTGCAAACGTGATCAGAAGCATCATAAAAGGGCAGTAAACTCTGTTGAGCCGGTAGTACCTCAGTATTTACGCTGGTCTGAGCAACCTATTTTGTGGAGTAGAGATGATCACCCACCCCGGGTTGATAATCCAGGTCACTTGGCCTTGGTGGTAGCCCCTCAAGTTGGGGGATACAAGTTCACTAAAGTGCACATGGATGGGGGAAGTAGTATCAATATTTTGTATTATGATACATTCCGCCGTATGGGGTTGACAGATAAGGATCTTAAACCGTCAAATACAGTCTTTCATGGTGTGGTGCCTGGTAAGTCTGGATATCCTGTTGGCAAGATAGCTTTGGAGGTAGCTTTTGGAGATGACTATGATTCAAGGTCAGAAACATTAACATTTGAGGTGGTAAAGATCAAAAGTCTGTACCACGCCTTGTTTGGGCGTCCGGCTTATGCTAAGTTTATGGCAAGGCCATGTTATGTTTATCTACAGCTTAAAATGCTAGGTCATAAAGGGACTATCACAGTACATGGAAGTAGAAAGATTGCTTTGGAGTGTGAAGAAGGTGATGCGGCTTATGCTGAGTCGGGTTGTGCCACGGAGGAGTTGAAATTCTATAAGGAGCAAGTTGATCCGGCAGACATGACCTCTTTGAAAAAGCCAACTACAGAACATGATCCAGCGTTGAAGTTCAAATCGGCTACAGACACTAAGATGGTTGACTTTCTTCCTGGCGATTCATCCAAACAGTTCAGCATCAGCGCTAACCTGGATCCCAAATAGGAAAGCGCGCTCATCGAGTTCATCCGTGAGAATCGGGACATCTTTGCATGGAAACCTTCTGACATGCCAGGTGTACCGAGGGAACTCGCTGAGCACACACTCAACATTGATCCTAAGTTTAAACCGGTCCGGCAGTTCCTCCGCGTTTCAATGAAGAGAGACGTAAGGCTATAGGTGAAGAGGTAGCCCGTATGTTGGCCGCAGGGTTTATTGTCGAAGTTTTTCATCCAGAGTGGTTAGCTAATCCGGTGCTGGTTCTTAAGAAAAATGGCACTTGGCGCATGTGTGTGGACTATACAGATTTAAACAAGGCTTGCCCTGCAGACCCCTTTGCTCTCCCTCACATTGATCAGATAATTGATGCTACGACGGGTTGTGACCGTTTGTGTTTTCTGGATGCCTACTCTGGTTATCATCAGATCAAAATGGTGGTTAAGGACCAGGAGAAGACAACTTTCATAACTCCCTTTGGAGCCTTCTGCTATGTTTCCATGCCTTTTGGACTCAAGAGTGCCCAGGCAACTTACCAGCAATGTGTTCAGAATTGCCTTCATAAACAAATTGGGCGCAATGTTCATGCATATGTGGATGATATTGTGGTCAAGTCTAGAAAGGAGGAGACATTGATAGATGATCTACGAGAAACCTTTGACAATCTCTGGGTTTACAAGATGATGCTCAATCCGGAGAAGTGTGTCTTCGGTGTCCCGGCAGGCAAGCTCTTAGGCTTTCTGGTATCAAACAGAGGCATTGAGGCTAATCCGGAAAAGATTGCAGCAATTACATCCTTGGCTAAACCGGCGTGTATTAACGATGTTCAACGTCTGGCCGGCCGGATTACAGCCTTGAGCCGGTTTATCAGTCGCCTTGGAGAGAAGGCCATCCCTTTATATCAGATGCTCAAGAAAACAGATAACTTTTTCTGGAGCGAGACAGCTGATAAGGCGTTCGAGGATCTGAAGAGGCAGCTAGCTGAACTGCTCGTGCTTGCAGCACCGATCGATAAAGAGCCATTATTATTATATGTGGCTGCTAATGCCCGGGCTGTTAGCGTAGCCATTGTGGTAGAGCGCAAGGAGCTTGGCAAGGAATATCTGGTTTAACGGCCGGTTTATTATATCAGCGAGGTGCTCATTGAGTCAAAGCAGAGGTATCCGCATTGGCAGAAGCTGGTGTATGGGGTGTTTATGGCGAGCCGGAAGCTTAAACATTATTTTCAGGGCCATCCTATCACAATGGTCAGTTCAGCCCCTCTGGGTGACATCATTCAAAACAGAGAAGCAACTGGCTGGATTGCCAAGTGGGCTATTGAGCTTGGACCTCATGGGCTCAAATATATACCCCGCACAGCGATCAAATCCCAGGCACTCGTGGATTTCATCAATGATTGGACGGAGTTACTTGCACCTGAAGAGAAGCCAGATAATACATACTGGACTATTCATTTTGATGGATCCAGACAGTTGGAGGGCTCGGGGGCTGGAGACATACTAACTTCCTCACGAGGTGACAAGTTTTGTTATGTCCTCCGTTTAATGTTCCCTTGTACTAGTAATGCGACTGAATATGAGGCTTTGCTCCACGGTCTTCAGATGGCTAAGGAGATGAATTTGAGCCGGGTTAAGTGCTTCGGCGATTCAGATCTAGTGGCTCAGTAGGTGTCTGGCACTTGGGATTCTAAGGACCCACTCATGGCTGCATATCAGCGAGAGGTGGACGCAGTGGCTGGTCACTTTAAAGGTTATCAGGTGGACCATATAGACCGGCGGAAGAATGAAGCGGCAGACGCTTTAAGTCGTCTTGGTTCCCAGCGTAAACCGGTCCCGCCCAATGTCTTTCTTGATGTGTTGCATAATCCGTCAGTCAAAGTGCCAACCGAAGAAGATTTGGCTATTCCTGATCCGGAGGCTCAGTTGGTGGCAGCTTTGCATGCCATACCGGATTGGACGATCCCATATCTGGCTTACATGAACCGAGGCGAGTTACCAGACGATGAAACGTTGGCTCGACAGATAATCCGGCGTTCCAAGTCCATGACCATACTCAACGGGGAGTTACATCGTTACAGTGTTTCAGGAGCAATTCAGCGCCGTGTTTCTCCTCAAGAAGGTTGTGAGATTTTGCGAGAAATCCATGAAGGGGATTGCGGTCACCACGCCAGTTCAAAGTCATTGGTTGCCAAAGCTTTTCTCCATGGTTTTTAATGGTTGACGGCGCATGCTGATGCGGAGGATTTAGTCAAGAGATGTGATGGATGTCAAAAATTTACCCGCCATGTGCACGTTCCGGCTCAAGAGTTGTGGATGATTCCAATTACGTGGCCGTTTGCAACTTGGGGGCTTGATATGGTTGGACCCTTCAAGCGTTCTAAGGACAAAAAGACCCACCTGTTAGTAGCAGTTGATAAATTCACTAAATGGGTGGAGGCAGAGCCAGTCAGCAAGTGTGATGCAGCCACGGCGGTTCAATTCATCAAGAAGGTGATATTCCGGTTTGGTTTTCCACACAGCATTATAACAGATAATGGTACTAATCTGTCAAAAGGGGAGATGGAAGAATTCTGTCAACGTGAGCACATCGGCTTGATCTAGCGTCGGTGGCTCACCCCAATCTAATGGTCAAGAAGAAAGGGCAAACCAAGAAATTCTACGGGGTATCAAACCAAGGCTTATGGTTCCCTTAAAGCGGACGCCGGGTTGTTGGGTTGAGGAGCTACCTTCTGTGTTATGGAGCATCAACACCACACCCAATAGGTCTACGGGTTACACACCTTTCTTCATGGTCTATGGAGCGGAGGTGGTTCTTCCTAGTGACATCCATCATGATTCACCCCGTGTGGCAACTTATGTTGAAGCTGATAATGAGAAGGCACGTCAGGATTCACTGGACCTGTTGGATGAAGAGCGTGATCTTGCAGCAGCACAATCGGCGATTTATCAACAAGATCTCTGACGTTATCACAGCCGCCGGGTTAAAACCAGAACCTTTCAAGAAGGTGATTTGGTGCTCCGGCTCATCCAGGATTAGACTGATATGCACAAGTTATCCCCACCTTGGGAAGGACCCTTTGTGGTCAGCAAAAATTTGCACAACGGATCTTTCTACCTCATTGATGTTCGAGAGCATGAAGACTCACGTCAATCGGAGGAGGAGACCAAGCGGCCATGGAACATAGCTCTCCTTCGGCCTTACTATACTTGAAGCCATAGGCTCCTCATCTGTACATATTTATGACAGTGTATATATTATATAATAAACCGGAGCCTCCGTTATAAGCGGGGTATCTGTTCTTTTTATATCCTGTGTGAGCTTTTACAAGTTAACTGACAAAGTGGAGTTTTTGTTAATCCGGCTTTAGCAGCTGCATAGATATAAAGAAAATCACTAGGGGGCTTGGTCATATTTGAACTACAGCTACACCTCTTGATCGGTTTTTATACCACGAAGGGATGTCACTAGGAGGCTTGGTTGTCCTCACACCATAGCTACACCTCTTGATAGGTATTTAAGCCACAAAGGGAAAAATTTGTGGAGCCAAAGAGAGTGTCGTACACAGTACAGACTCAAACATGGGCACACACTGAGCATCGCTCACAAAGTTACTTGGGGGCTCTTTTTTTAAAGCAACAAAGAGTTTGAAAGGACCCTCGTAATTGGCTATCAAGCCACGACTTGGAAGCCTGGTGTATTCACCTAAAAACCCGGGTTAACCTGCCTTCATCAAGTAAGCCACTCCTGTCCAGGAAATCCTAGTATGACCCATCGAACGTTTGACAAGTCAATCTTTTACATACCCTAAACTTGTCATAGTTAAACCGATGATTGGTTAATTGGAGGCCCATCTTAAAAGGCTTTGTTAAATGGTTTAACTCAGAGGCCTGGCAGCCCATGAAAAGCCTCGATCTGGAGCCTGGCAGCTTGTAAAAAGCCTTGCATATTTTCCTGTTTGAATTTTGTTTGTTGAAAATCATAAGTATTTTTTGGTAAACTGGTGTCCTTGACCTGGCTTGCTTCTCAACTACAAGTTGTGGGCACATGATCAATTATAAACCGGTGTTCATTGACCCGGTCTGGTTTGACTAAATCGCCAGTGTTATAAAGAAAATCTGGTGGTTATCCCAGTCCGGTTTAATATATAGACCGGCATTATGAAGATGGAGTTATCAACGTTCCAGATTGGTATTAACACCTTTGCCGTATACACGTTTGGTCAACCAATGAGGTATGTTATGTACATTACTTTTTGTACAAACACTTGATTATTCATCTAGGTACTATATACTTCTTGGACATCATGACACGTCTAGCGGTAAACCGCTAGATACTTTTAAGTTGTTGTACCCGGGAACGCAATTCATCATGGGTTATGCATAAATATATCCCAAAGGGCGGCACAGATTGTCACAAAGTATTACCAAACATGCTCGATGGCATGGCAGATAACGGAGTTTCAGCTATCCTATTACATGAAGCTTCAAAGCGGCTCAAACAGTATCATTGTTTTTCACAATAGCCATATAAACCGGCGACCGGATCAGGACTCTTCATCGCGACGGTTTGATGGTTGAGGGTCAGTTGGTGTAGGCACTTCTTCATCCATCCCCAGACGCCGGAAATCAGTCGTTGACCAATCGATTCCGGTTAACGCTTGGAACACTGCTTCCTCATGGATAAGATTGGAAGGGTTAATATCAGGGGCGTAAGTGTGCTTACGAATCGGAGGCACAAGTTCTTCGACTTCATGGATGTCGGCCGGCTGTCTTTTCCCTTCTGCATCATAAAACGGCTGAAAATGGGACAAATCGGTATCATTAGCCAACTTGCTGGCTGCTGGCCACATCTGTTTGGTCAGCCGCCGAAGATCATCATTGTTGAAGTTTGAACCGTCTTCTTTAACGCCTGGGTACCCTTTAATGATATCCTCCGCTTCAAGGTCTGGAATCCAGGCTTTGGCTCGAATAAGGGCGGTTAAAGCTCCTGCTCTGGAAGCTGCTCTCTTCAACTCGGCAATACGGGCCGGTAACGTGCCCAGCTTCTCAAGGGTTTCCTTAATCAAAGTTGGAGCCGGTTTGTTATAAGCTGCCGTGCTAATAACCCGTTGAGACCCAGAGTATAGCTGTTCAACCAATGTATATGCCGCTTTGAGCTTCATCCGCATATCTGTACCAAGATGAGCGATCCAAGTGCCTGCCAAAGATTTTATCAACATTTTGGTCAGTTATAAGATTCATCGACTGGCGCAACACACATAAGCAGACACTTACCAAAGATAGCAGATGTCATAGCATTGATTTGGCATTTCAAACCGGCTAGTTCTTCAACCACAGGCTTCAGGGCTGCCTCGGTGTCTACAACTCTTTTGGTTAAACCGGATTTCTCGGTTTCCCATTTAGCACGCTCTTGGTTGAAGGATTCTTTCAGCTTTTCCATTACGGCCAGGGCCTGGGTCAGCTCCTCTTTGGCTTCTCCAGCCCCGGCTTGTTGTGACTTCACATTCTCTTGCAAGTCAGAATTTCGGGCATCTTTGCTTCTCAGTTCAGTCTGCCACGTTGAAGGTATGTTAAACAAACAACATATATATGTGCTAAAGTACAAAGCGTATAAAAAAGTTATGCACTTCATACTTGGGGGCTAATGCCTATTTGCTCTCAAGTACTACACTTTATACAAGTCTCCAGAACAATGCAAGCATTATCCTTGACACTTGGGGGCTAATGTGCGTCTGTTCTAAAACGGATGTGTGGATTAAAAACCGGATTAACTTGCCAAGTTAAACCGGCCTTTGGGGGCTATGTTACAGAAAGTTATCTATTTTTTTTCAAGATGAGTCTTATCTATTATTAGCGACCTGCCATTGCAAGGACCAATGATGAGATGCTTAAAGTGTTACACAGACCCGGTTTGTCATTAACAATTATAAAACGGCCCTGAGGGCTACTTGGGATAGTGTTTCAGCTATAAATCAATATACAAAGGGAGAGGAATTTACCTCATATCGCTCTTTCATCAAGTTCACCAAACTGGCTTCATAATCCCGGTTTGAGTGCAGACGGTTCAAGAAGCCAGAATGAAGCTCATCAGCGTTAAGATGAGCATAGCTTGATAAGTCGCTGCTCCATTTACCTTTATCCCGGGCAGCTTGCTCTTATTTGGCACTGTGCTGAGCTAAAATGACGGGATGGCCAGGAGAGCTGTGGCCCATTCCAGTAATAATAACATCATCACCTTGGCTTTCAGGATTTTTGGTTGATGATACTGGAATTTCAGTGTCTTTCACCGAACTAGCTCGGTTTGGTTCTGTCGGTTCAGTATCAGGTGCAGCAGGCTCAACATCTGTTGGTTCATTGGTATGTTGGCCTTCATGGGGTGGATCATCAAAAGTAGCTTCAGGATGAGGGCCTTCCGGTTCACCAGTCTGTTCCGGTTCACCTCTTGGTTCTTCTTCTTCGGCGACAGGGTCTTCTGGCGGATTGGTGACCCGAGCTTTCTTGCTGTGTCTGGCTTTGGCCCTACAAACAGAATAAAAAAGGATTAATGTCCTATTCAAAGGATTTATGGCGCATTGAAATGAAAGGTTTTTACAACTCACCCGGCCACAGTTTTCAAAGGGAGGAGTTGAGTTGCTGTCGATTCACGAGAAGATGAAGGAGGTGTCACCTGATAATTTGAATCGGACGGATTAAGAGGCTGTCTGAAATAACCTGCCTTGGGGTAAGAATGGTCAGAAGTAGGAGAGACCTCAGACCGGCACTTCCGAACCAGAGTATCAGGTAAACCGGCTGAAGTGACCTGTTGGCCACTGTGCCGGGTTGTCCGGCGAGCTTCATGCTGCTGAGTCTTCAAAATAAATGTTGGATCCAAGTGAGCAAGAGGATGAGAAAAGCTTACTTTCCGGACTGCTTGGCGAGTTTTTTGTGTTGGCATAGAGTCTGAACCGGAGGAAAGGGTAATTACCTCTACGTCATCAGCTTGACTAGCTTCTGCGTCCTCCTGAGGAAGATCATTGTTAATGAGATGCATGAAAAGAGAGCCAAGTGAGTCAAGTTCTACCTCAACTTCTGGATCATCAGTATCATCATCAAGCTCCATATTAATCCGGGCAGCCGTTTTCCATTTTGACGTCCGTTTTACGGCTTTGGTCTTTGGGCAGGATGGCTTGACGGCTTTGTCTCCAGTCGGCTTTGCCGCTTTATCTACAGTTTCCGTTTCCAGAAGGGGTCATCACCCTACATATAAAGAAGAAGGGTTACAGGTTGCATAAGTTAAAGATATTAGAGATGAAGAGGAAGTATAATGCTTACAGCAGGCGGTTTGTTCCTGGCATAGAAGGGACTCAGACTGGTTTGACTACAGATCAGTTCCGACTCATTTAGGATCTTCTTTACACCTTCAGTGACTTCTTCCTCAGATAATTGGATATTGCAATGGCATTGAGGGTCATCAACCTCACCGGTATATTCACACATTAAATCAGGACGCCGGCTTAGCGGCAAGATACTCCAGGATATCCAACAGCGCACAAAATCCACGCCTGTTAAACGTTTGCCATAAAGGCCCGGAGTTTGGCGAGTTGAGGAGCATATTTCGCCCTTTCTGAAGAGCTCAGGCATTGTTGCATGGGGTGAGTATTGGATAGTCTGTGATCACGAAAGCCGGGGAGGGGATTTTCATCTTTAGGAGAAGTGTCTCTGCAATAAAACCAAGTTTGATTCCATTCCTTTGGGTGACTATGCTGTTTGGCATGAGGAAATTCAACTTCTTTCCGTTTTTGAATCGAGACACCACCAAGTTCTGTGTTCGGGCCATTTACAAACTCTGTGCGCCGGTTTAAGTGAAAGAAATCCCGGAACAGTTCTGCTGTTGGTTCTTCTTGTAAGTATACTTCACAGAAGACCTGGAAATTGCATAAATTGGAAACCGAGTTGGGACCAATATCTTGTGGATGAAGTTGGAAGCTGGCAAGCACATCTCAATAAAACTTTGACCCTGGCGGTTTGAAGCCACGGCCTATATGGTCAACAAAGACCACCACCTCGCCCTTCCTTGGGGTTGGAGGATTTTCTGTTCCTGGAGCTCGCCATTTGATTTCAGTTTTCTTAGGCAGGGAGCCAATGCTAACCATCTCATTCAACTGAGTCTCAGTAACCCGGGAACGAGCCCAGTTGTAGGCAGTGAATTGTTTGGCCATTGTGAAACAAACAAGCTAAAAATGAAAGACCGGTTTATAAATTACGCATGATTATATGCAAGAGACAAGGGAGTAAGAAACATACTGATATGTGAAATGGTGTAAACCGGAGACTAATGCAATAAGGGAAAAATGTAATACTAGCACAGGATTACTCAGACACTGTTAAACCGGAGCATAATTATGAAGGTAAAATGCTCCTCCAGTTTATCAGAGGGCTAATGGAATAGACTGCTTATACAAGGTTAAACCGCCTATGTTGGTGCAAGGAGAAACATATCTCACAGGGATATAGAAACAGATCTCACAGTGACATATGAAATTTTCGGATCTAAGATAAGACAGAAAAATAAAAATAATTGGATCTAGAAGGGGTGCAGAACCGACGCAACTTATGAAGGACTAGATCAGTTCTTTGCGCATAAGGGTTTGTGGTGACAAGGGAAGGTTAGCTACGGCAAGGAGTACGTCAGATATGAAGTATTCACCTAAAGGCCATGAAAGAGCAACACTGAAAGCTCTGATGAACCTCAAGAACAGCGAAGAACAAGGAAACCCTAATGGATGTAAGAAAGAAAGGGGAAAAGACTTACTGCGACGGCGGAAGCAGCGGAAGGGCGCTGTGGAACTCTGGTGCGAACAGGTTGATGCAGCGGCCAACGGTGAAGCAGAGGCGGAGTTCGAAGATGATGACGGCGCTCGGGTGCGGGGTCGTCGAGAGGAAGAAGAAGAGATGAATGGGTAGCGGAAAGAAAAGAAAAGGGGTCCGCTGTCCCTATTTATAAGGCAAAGAGATGAAACGGCAAGTGCGGGAATCGAGGAGCCCAAAAATGGATAAGTTAATAAGGGTGTCGCCTCGATGGCTGAAGACATATTAAATGAATGTAATCTTCGACATCAACGGATGGATGATGTCAGGATGGTTTATCATAATCTTGAAGTATGACGTCACGGCGGTTTACAAGATCGAGGTGAAGAGATGAGGGAAGAAATTTTCTAATTATAGAAGATTGACATGAACGAGTTCAAACCAATCTGGGGCCTAATGTTGGGGATATTACTACTGGAGGTAAACCGGCCTTGTGTAGCCGGGTTGACTCCTTGAAGATTAGAAGCCCATAAAGATGCAAGGATGATGGTGCTTCATGGAGGCCCAAGGCCCGAAGGCGGGTTAAAGCCTGTAAATATAAACCGGCTTAGTCATGTAATTTGTAAGATAGGAAGGATAGAGACCGAACTGGATATGTTTATGATCCGGCTTCGGGACTCTGTAAACCGGCGGGCGTCAACCTATGTATATAAAGGGACGACCCGGCAGCGGTTTAGGGATAGACAACAACTCGAGAGCCAAACAAAACGGATTCGCTCCCTGGCCTTCGAAACCTTAGCAATACCAATCACAACTAGACGTAGGCTTTTACCTTCCTCAAAGGGGCCGAACTAGTATAAAAATTCCCCGTGTCCCCTTGTCCGGTTTAACCCCTTAAAGCTAAACCGTAGCGATGTCTCCACGACTAAGTCCTTTCACAAGGACATCTGCCGTGACAAACCCAAGTCAGAATCCAAACGGAATGAAACCTTCGGGCGAGTTACTTTTGGAACAACCGCAATCCAGGAGACTTGGAGTGGACGTCAAGGAAGCAACGAGGCAGCCACAAGGTAGGAGGGCGCGCCCCGGGGGGTAGGTTCGCCCCACCCTCGTGGGCCCCTCATGGCTCCACCGACCAACTTCTTTCGCCTATATATACTCATATAGCCTGAAAACATCAGAGAGCACCACGAAACCCTATTTCCACCGCCGCAACCTTCTATACCCGTGAGATCCCATCTTGGGGCCTTTTTTGGCGCTCCGTCGGAGGGGGAATCGATCATGGAGGGCTTCTACATCAACACCATAGCCTCTCCGATGATGTGTGAGTAGTTTACCACAGACCTTTGGGTCCATAGTTATTAGCTAGATGGCTTCTTCTCTCTCTTTGGATCTCAATACAAAGTTCTCCTCGATTCTCTTAGAGATCTATTCGATGTAATTCTTTTCGCGGTGTGTTTGTCGAGATCCAATGAATTGTGGGTTTATGATCAAGATTATCTATGAACAATATTTGATTCTTCTCTGAATTCTTTTATGCATGATTTAATATCTTTGCAAGTCTCTTCGAATTATCAATTTGGTTTAGCCTACTTGATTGATCTTTCTTGCAATGGGAGAAGTGCTTAGCTTTGGGTTCAATCTTGCGGTGTCCTTTCCCAGTGACAGCAGAGGCAGCAAGGCACATATTGTATTGTTGCCATTGAGGATACAAAGATGGGGTTTATATCATATTGCTTGAGTTTATCCCTCTACATCATGTTATCTTGCCTAATGCATTACTCTGTTCTTATGAACTTAATACTCTAGATGCATGCTGGATAGCGGTTGATGTGTGGAGTAATAGTAGTAGATACAGAATCGTTTCGGTCTACTTGTCGAGGACGTGATGCCTCTATACATGATCATGCCTGGATATTCTCATAACTATGCGATTTTCTATCAATTGCTCGACAGTAATTTGTTCACCCACCGTAGAATTTGCTATCTTGAGAGAAGCCATTAGTGAAACCTATGGCCCCCGGGTCTGTCTTCCATCATATTATTTTCCTACCTACTTGCTATTTCTGTCGCCTTTTATCTTGCAATCTTTATTTTCCAATCTATAAAACAAAAATACCGAAAATAATTATCTTATTATCTTTATCAGATCTCACTTTTGCAAGTGGCCGTGAGGGGATTGGCAACCCCTTTATCGCGTTGGTTGCAAGGTTCTTATTTGTTTATGCAGGTATGAGGGACTTGCATGTAGTCTCCTACTGGATTGATACCTTGGTTCTCAAAAACTAAGGGAAATACTTACGCTACTTTGCTGCATCACCCTTTCCTCTTCAAGGGAAAACTAACGCATGCTCAAGAGGTAGCAGTGACAAAGAGTTCGCCGTAAAGAGGTACGTCGATGCAAGCTTTGACACCGATCTGGATGACTCTAAGTCTCGATCTTGATACATATTGAAAGTGGGAGCAATTAGCTAGAGTAGCTATGTGCAAAGCATTGTAGACATAGAAAATTTGCAAAATACATACGGTTCTGAATGTGGCAGACCCGTTGACTAAATTTCTCTCACAAGCAAAACATGATCACTCTTTGGGTGTTAATCACATAGCGATGTGAACTAGATTGTTGACTCTAGTAAAACCTTTGGGTGTTAATCACATGGAGATGTGAACTAATCACAGAAAGATGTGAACTATTGGTGTTAAATCACATGACGATGTGAACTAGATTATTGACTCTAGTACAAGTGGGAGACTGAAGGAAATATGCCCTAGAGGCAATAAGAAAGTTGTTATTTATATTTCCTTATATTATGATAAATGTTTATTATTCATGATAGAATTGTTTTAACCGGAAACTTAGTACATGTGTGAATACATAGACAAACAGAGTGTCCCTAGTATGCCTCTACTTGACTAGCTCGTTAATCAAAGATGGTTAAGTTTCCTAGCCATGGACATGTGTTGTCATTTAATGAGCGAGATCATATCATTAGAGAATGATGTGATGGACAAGACCCATCCGTTAGCTTAGCATAATGATCGTTCAATTTTATTGCTACTGCTTTCTTCATGACTTATACATGTTCCTCTAACTATAAGATTATGCAACTCCCGAATACCGGAGGAACACCTTGTGTGCTATCAAACTTCACAACGTAATTGGGTGATTATAAAGATGCTCTACTGGTGTCTCCGATGGTGTTTTTTGAGTTGGCATAGATTGAGATTAGGATTTGTCACTTCGTCTATGGGAGAGGTATCTCTGGGCCCTCTCGGTAATGTACATCACTATGAGCCTTGCAAGCAATGCGACTAATGAGTTAGTTGCAGGATGATGCATTACGGAACAAGTAAAGAGACTTGCCGGTAACGAGATTGAACTAGGTATGATGATACCGATGATCGAATCTCGGGCAAGTAACATACCGATGCTAAAGGGAACAACGTATGTTGTTATGCGGTTTGACCAATAAAGATCTTCGTAGAAAATGTAGGAGCCAATATGAGCATCCAGGTTCGGCCATTGGTTATTGCACAGAGATGAGTCTCGGTCATGTCTACATAGTTCTCGAACCCGTAGGGTCCGCACGCTTAACATTCAATGACGATCGGTATTTTGAGTTTATGTGTTTTGTTGTACCGAAGATAGTTTGGAGTCCCAGATGTGATCACGGACATGACGAGGAGTCTCGAAATGGTTGAGACATAAAGATTGATATATTGGTTGACTATATTCGGACACCGGATGAGTTCCAGGTGTCACCGGATAATTATCGGAGTGCCGGGGGTTATCGGAACCCCCAGGGGATCTAATTGGCCAACATGGGCCTTGTGAGAGAGAGGAGGGGGCCTTAGGGCTGGCCGCGCCCCCCTTTAGGAGTCCAAATTGGACAAGGAGGGGGGCGGCGCCCCCTCTTTCCCTCCCTCTCTCCCTCTCCTTCCTTTCCCCTTCCTCCTCCTAGTTGGACTAGGAAAGGGGTAGGAGGAGGACTCCTCCCCTCCCTGGCGCTCCCCAAGGGCCGGCCGGCCTCCCCCCTTTCTTCTTTATATATGGGGCAGGGGGCACACTAGGACACACAGGCTGATCATTGATCTCTTAGCCGTGTGCGGTGCCCCCTCCACCATAATCCACCTCGGTCATATCGTCGTAGTGCTTAAGCGAAGCCCTGCGCCGGTAGCTTCGTCATCACCGTCATCACGTTGTTGTGCTGCCGAAGCTCTCCCTCGACACTCAGCTGGATCAAGAGTTCATGGGATGTCACCAAGTCGAACGTGTGCAGATCGCGGAGGTGCCATACTTTCGGTACTAGGATCGGTCGGATCGTGAAGACGTACGACTACATCAACCGCGTTGTCATAACGCTTACGGTCTACGTGGGTACGTGGACAATACTCTTCCCCTCTCGTTGCTATACATCACCATGATAGATCTTGCGTGTGCGTAGGATTTTTTTTGAAATTACTGCGTTCCCCAACAATTTTTTTCATTATGTTTTGAAAGTCAAAATGGTGTTACAGAGGGAAAGGATGGTGTTTGAATTGCTAGAACATTTACGTACAGTGAACATGCTAGTACATGAGTGTCGTGTTTAAATTTCGAATTATTACGGGTTATTTTGGCATTTTTATGCATTAATTGAGTTTCTGGGCATTTAATGTGCATAATTCAAATTTGAACTACAAGCACATGCTCCAATGCACCAAAGTTTGCTGAAAAATCACATGTGTGTCTTTGGGTGAATTTATAGGTCCCATGCAAGAAATGGGAATAAAATTCAAACATCTGGGCGTCGTGGCTCGGCCGAAATAATTGAGAAACTTTGTTTTTTAATTCCTGTAAATCCAGAACATGGCTGAAAATCATGAAACTTGGCATGGTGTCATGACATGGCACCAACATGCTGCAGTAATTTTTTTGGCCGAATTGGGACAATCTTTGGTGTAAGCTTCTTGTAAACCGGAGCTTCCCTCAAGAAGGCCCGTGGTTTCGAGAGGGAACATGTCACCTCCGTGTGTGAAACGACATACGTACACTGCCTTCTCCTGCCTTAACTTTTGTACACTGGCAATTTAGACCAAATAAAAGTATCGTGCTAAATTTTGGAATTATTCCGTGTTTGTTTGGCCTATTTTATACATTAATTGAGTTTCTGGGCATTTAATGTGCATAATTCAAATTTGACTACAAGCACATGCTCTAGTGCATCGAAGTTGTTTGAAAAATCACATGTGTGTCCTTGGGTGAATTTCTAGGTCCCATGCAAGAGATGGGAGTGAAATTCAAACATTTGGGCATTATGGCTCGGCCGGAAAGATTGAGAAACTTGGTTTTTTAATTCCTGTAATTCCAAAACACGCCTGAAAATCATGAAACTTGGGATGGTGTCATGACATGGCACCAACATGCTGCGGTAATTTTTTTGGCCGAATTGGGACAAGCTTTGGTGTAAGCTTCCTGCAAACCGGAGCTTTCCTCAAGAAGGCTCCTGGTTCTGAGAGGGAACGTGTCATCTCCGTGTGCGAAACGACATACGTACACTGCCTTCTCCCACCTTAATTTTTTTACACACCCAGATTAGACCAAATAGAAGTATCGTGCTAAATTTTGAAATTATTCCGTGTTCGTTAGGTCTTTTTTATACATTAATTGGGTTGCAGCGCATTTAATGTGCATAATTCAAGTTTGAACTACAAGCACATGCTCCAGTGCACCAAAGTTGTTTGAAAAATCACATGTGTGTACTTGGGTGAATTTCTAGGTCCCATGCAAGAGATGGTAGTGAAATTCAAACATCTGGGTGTCGTGACTCGGCCGGAAATATTGAGAAACTTGATTTTTTTAATTCCTGTAAATCCAAAACGCGCCTAAAAATCATGAAACTTGGCATGGTGTCATGACATGGCACCAACATGCTGCGGTAATTTCTTCGGCCGAATTGGGACAAGCTTTGGTGTAAACTTCTTGCAAACCGGAGCTTCCCTCAAGAAGGCTCGTGGTTCCAAGAGGGAACGTGTCACCTCCGTGTGCGAAATGACATACGTACACTGCCTTCTCAAGCCTTAATTTTTTACACAGCTAGATTAGACCAAATAAAAGTACCGTGCTAAATTTTGACATTATTCCAGGTTCGTTTGGCCTTTTTAATACATTAATTGAGTTTCTGGGCATTTAATATGCATAATTAAAATTTGAACTACAAGCACAGGCTCCAATGCACCAAAGTTGTTTGAAAAATCACATGTGTGTCCTTGGGTGAATTTCTAGGTCCCATGCAAGAGATGGGAGTGAAGTTCAAACATCTGGGCGTTGTGGCTCGGCCGGAAAGATTGAAAAACTTGGTTTTTTAATTCATGCAATTCCAAAACACACATGAAAATCATGAAACTTGGCATGGTGTCATGACATGGCACAAACATGCTACGGTAATGTTTTTGGCCGAATTGGGACAAGCTTTGGTGTAAGCTTCTTGCAAACCGGAGCTTCCCTCAAGAAGGCTCGTGGTTCCGAGAGGGAACGTGTCACCTTCGTGTGTGAAACGACATACGTACACTGCCTTATCGCACGTTAATTTTTTTACACAGACAGATTAGACCAGATAGAAGTATCGTGCTAAATTTTGGAATTATTCCGGGCTCGTTTGACATTTTTTATACATTAATTGAGTTTCTAGGCATTTAATGTGCATAATTCAAATTTGAACTATAAGCACAGGCTCCAGTGCACCAAAGATGTTTGAAAAATCACATGGGTGTCCTTAGGTGAATTTCTAGGTTCCATGCAAGAGATGTGAGTGAAATTCAAACATCTGGGCATTGTGGCTCGACCGAAAAGATTGAGAAACTTGGTTTTTTAATTCCTGTAATTCCAAAACACGCCTGAAAATCATGAAACTTGGCATGGTCTCATGACATGGCACCAACATGTTGTGGTAATTTTTCTGTCCGATTTGCGAAGGCGCACACATTAACAATCAACAAAGTCATTTCGGAACAAGTGCTGTCATGTTACAAATTGGAAACACAGGTATTATTGAAACCGTGGGCGTTCGACTTACCAATTACATGCTGCCACGCGTCCCTTTTTTTATTGGCTAGGAGGTGCCGTGCGGGGTAGCTATTTGAGTATGGGAGGCGTGCGATCAAACCCCTGCACGTGCTCATCGGGAGGAGAGCCCTTTGACTGCTACCCGCCATGCACCTCCCTCCCAACGTCTCCATTAATGGCGCTCGAGCACCTGTTCTACGACGTGACTATATGTCTCACTGGACTGAGATTTAATAGAGAAAAATGAAAATCTGAAAAGAAAGTTTTGCATGGATCTTGATGTAAGATCTGACGGACCTATATAGCATCGACTGCGACTTATAGCAAGCATGATGAATATAAGGACGATGACATTGGATAATAATTGTCTTACATATATAGAAACATAATTAAAAAAGCCACATGCAGCAACGCCCGAAATACGCAAGTGCAAAAGAAGAAGGAAGACAATGATCTGGCTTGCTGATATCTACTTTCTTGACGCATTGCTGCGGGCCGGGGGAACTAGTCTCTGCAGCGAGCGGCGACGAGCTCTTTCTTATCCTCAAGATGCTGCTTGAGAGCATCCACGGATTTCTCCACCAGCCTTCTGCGCCCGATGCGCGGCATGGCATTCTCGTCCATAAGTTTCTCGACGATGACGCCAGTCCTCTTCAACAAGGCAGTGGTCTGCTCCTGCTGCTCGCACTTCCAATGATCTTCGCCCTCAGCAGGTCGCGCTCGGCCCGGAGCTTCGCATTGCTCTCATTTAGTTGCCGGATGACATCGGTAGACTGTTCAAATGAGGATTTCAGGTCATCCTGCAACCTCGCCCACCTGAAGATCTGATCCATCTACCTAAGGACAAGGGCACGCATGCGCCTGTAAGAGTCGTCGCCTGCCCGCGAGACATTTTCCCAAGCCGCCGCGGCGCGGAAGGACATCTCTGCTGCATTCACGGCACGGTGGGACATCTCTTCTGCTTTTGTGGCGCGGCCGGACCAGTCTGCTGCAACGACGGCGCGGCGGGTCCTCCATGCTGCTTCGGCGGCGCGGCGGGACCTCTTTGCTGCTACGGCCGTGCGGCGGGACATGTTGTCTGCTTTCGCGGCGAGGCGGGACATCTCTCGTGTTTCCGCTTCCAGGCTCACCTCTCCCTGGTGGCAATCTCTCGACCCAGAACTCACGCTGGCCATGGCGGACGCAAGGGAACGATGATGAATGACTTGTTTGTTTTTGACTTTTTGTGGATGAGGAGTTGAGGAGGAATGTGCAGTCATCTTAGAGTAGTAGTATTTATAACCGCATAGTAATACGCTCCTAAGTGGGAAACCGTTTAGGTTTTGATCGGTGTGAACAGGTTTGCAATTCAGAATATGACGGGACGCGGCCTCCCTGTTCTTCTAAAAAAATTGTCACTGGTGTGCGTCAGTCCTAAACAAACGGTTTAAAACCCCTTTCCATGATGGCATTTGGAACCGTCGCCAAGTGAGTGTGTGCGATAGGATGTCCTTCCCACAGGACCCAGAAATCGTCGGGGATAGGCCCTCCTAGGACCCAGGCTAGGGCCGTGTGCGATCGGGCGAGGCATCGAAACCCATTCATTTCCGTAGGTATGTACATCCCACACAGTGAATCCCAGAAATCATTTCCGTAGGTATGTACATCCCACACGGTGAATCCCAGAAAAACATTTCCGTTCGTATGTATATCACACACGATGAATCCAAGGAAAATGTTTCTGTTCGGATGTACATCCCACACGGTTTTATGTATACGCTCGTGTGTCAAAGGTGTAACTATCACAAAACCTGTGCCTTGGTTAACTATTTGCTTTCATTAACTACATCACACACGATTTGATGTAGAAAACTGTGTGGCAATGGGCAATCCATCGCAAGCGCTTTTACTACTAGAACCGTTTGCAAAGGTCCATGACCGTCTGTTCTATTTTTATTTTTTTCCTGTAATTTATTATTCTAATTGGAAATTTTGAAATACGAAATGTGCAATTCAAATTCTCAGCACAATGGTTCAACAATGAATCCATAAATAAAATTGCCAGTACAATATGTTCAGTAATTACAGGATTAGGCAGCAATTAACTATGATGAACCGCAGTATTTAAAGGCGGTAAAGGTGAAGAGACAAGTGTAAATCATTTTGACTGCCGACGGTGTTGAAGAAGCGGAATGCCCATAATGTGCCTTCCTGCATGCCATAGGAACGAACCACTTTTGTCCAACCCCTTGTGACGATCGCCCGCCCATCCTTCACCGCCTCCAGGAAGACTTCTAGAGCATTATCATGGTAGCATGAATTATATACTTTAACCTTAGTTGCCTCCACTCCGGTCATGTAGTTTGCAATGTAATCATCAGTAAATAGCTTCGGAAACCACTGAAAAGAGAAAAATATCAGATAGTGAGGTCTAATAAACTAAGTTGTTGTGGGCAGGGGGAAAAGGCAACACATTACTTACCATCCTAAAGTTCATTGTTGTCTTCGACAAAGTGTAAATAAAGAGCTTAATTCCAATCACCCGTTTCTTTCGCCTAACAATCTTTCTTAGTTTCCTCACTTGATGCTTGTTCATGAATATCTCATTGCCCCATACGCAAAAGGGATCGAAGCATGGATCAGTACCCCTCATATATGTACCTACAAGCAACCAGTAAATGTTAGAAGCTAAACTGAGATTGCACAAATAATGTAAAATACAACTACCTATGTTCCTAAGTACAAGTTCTTTTTTGAGATTTCAATATGAACTACATATGGATGTATATATAATTATAGATATAGTTTAGATTAGAATCTAGATTCACTCATTTTGCTCCTTATGCAGTCTATATTGGAATCTCTAAAAATACTTATATTTAGGAATAGATGGTGTATAAGACATGGGATGCAGCTAACCTCGATGGCAAACAACAACATCACCCATTGTAGCCCTGTGTAAGTACATGGAAAGCCAATGTTAACTACAACAGGGTTAACATCCACCAAAAATAGCAAATGGTAATAAAACGACATCATCTGTAGTGACATCGTCATTTCGAAAGAGTAGCACGGTAGCAAAGGGATGGATTAAAAATGGATACAACTGTTAATTCCAACAGGCTTAACAACATCCTAATTCATGTTTTGTAAGTTTGTAGCCATTGAAATACAACTCTTTAAAAATGGATACAACTGTTAATTGCAACAGGCTTAATGGCCATTGAAACCGGTACTGATAAAAATGCAATTGACAGAGTTAAACATCACGGGGCAGGTGCTGCCAGAGCAGATAATGGCCCAGTTGTCTATAAAAAGGTAGGGAAAATAGCTCAAACATGTTAGGCATGTTTACTACAACATGCTTAATACATCGATAGTACAAAACATAGCCATTAATTGCAACTGGTATTGGTAAGATTGAACTGGTGGGTACATACTTGGTAAGTTCTGAGAGGTAGTTGCTGGGACACTTCATCTTGGCCAGAGCCCGCCCAAAGTCAGTGGCGGCGTAGGCGAGCTGTTCCTCCGGGTCGAAGCGTGGATCAGTGCCACTGACATGTGTACCTACAGGCAACCAGTAAATGGCAAAAGTTAAACTGCAATTGCACAAATGATGTGAAATACTGTAAGACATGGGATGCAGCTAACCTTGACTGAAAACAATAGCATCGGCCGTTATGACCCTGCGTAAGTACATGGACAAGCATGTTAAGTACTACAAGGTTAGCATCCACCAAAAATAACAAATGGGGCAGCATCTCTAGTATATCTTCATTGCGGAGAGTAGCATGGTAGCAAATGGACAGATTAAAAAATGGATACAACTGATAATTGCAACATGCTTAACAACATCCTAAGTCATGTTTTGTAAGTTTGTAGCCATTGAAATGCAACTGTTTAACAATGGATTCAAATGTTAATTGCAACAGGCTTAATAGACATTGAAACCGGTACTGATAAAAATGCAATTATCATAGTTAAACATCACAAGGTAGGTGCTGCCAGAGCAAAGAATGGCATAGATGTCTATAAAAAGGTAGGGATCGTAGCAAAAACATGTTAGGCATGTTTACTAGAACATGCTTAATACATCGACCGTACAGAACATAGCCATTAATTGCAACTAGTATTGGTAAGATTGAACTGGTGAGTACATACTTGGTAAGTCCTGAGAGGTAGTTGCTGGGGCACTTCATCTTGGCCAGAGCCCGCCCAAAGTCAGCGACGGCGGAGGCGAGCTGTTCTCCGGGTCGAAGCATGGATCAGTGCCACTGACATGTGTACCTACAGGCAACCAGTAAATGGGTAGAAGTTAAACTGCAATTGCACAAATTATGTGAAATACTATAAGACATGGGATGCATCTCACCTCAACGGCAAACAAAAGCATCGGCTGTTATGACCCTGCGTAAGTACATGGGCAGGCATGTTAAGTGCAACAGGGTTAGCATCCACTAAAAATAGCAAATGGGCAGCATCTCTAGTGATATCCTGAGTCATGTATTGTATGTTTGTTGCTGGTATTTGTAAAATTAAGCTGGACACGGTAATATTTGAACATCACACAGTGTGTAGTACTGAAATAAACAAGGCACGTACATGCTTAATACATCAACCGTACAAATCATAGCCATTGCAAGTGGTATTGGTAAGATTTAGCTGGTCAGATCTTACCTGTTAAGTCCTGGGGGGTAGTCGCTGGGGGACTTCATCTGGGCCAGAGCCTGCACCATGTCGGAGGCGGAGGCGGAGGCGAGGTGTTCCTCCGGGTCAACCTGCACAGCGTCCATCGCGCCATGGATTGCCATCAGCTCCTGGCGGGGGGGGGGGATTTGGAGGGGCATGAGGATGTTTCGCAGGCGCCATTTAAGCAATCAGTCCAGGGAAGTGATAGAGATCGGTGGGTTACCTGACTGGATCAAGCAGAACATAGATGTGGTTGAACCTGTGGTCGCGGCGGTGGCGGTTTGAGATGCCGGTAGGGGGAGGCACGAGGGAGGGGGGAATACTGAGGGGAAGAGGATGTGGTTGGAGGAATAAATTCTGAAATCGCGCGCCTAATGAAAATTTCGGTGCGAAATGTGAAACTTGGGCAGGGAAACACACAACACAGACGAAGCGCGTAAAATACTCGTGTGCGAGAAAAAAAGAAAGTTGACAGATCCCGTCTCCAAAAAAATGTACACGTGTACTTGAATTTTTTCGGTCAATGGTACACCTGCTTTATTAGGAAATATCGCATAGGTAACTGACTTATGGGTCATTAACGCAAAAAACGCAGACGGGTACGGCATAGAAACCGTGTGTTTTGTGATCTTCCAATGATTAACGCAAAAAATGCACACATGCACACATGGTAATCAACGCTCAAAGCCCTCAAAGGATGCTCTTACTGACATTGTATGTTAATACTACAAACTTAAAGTACTACTGGTAATTTGCTCTAATACTACAAACTTAAACTACTTCTCACATGCTGCCATCAGGGCATGCTGGCCAGACGCCGATGTTCTCCTTCCCGGCCTTGTCGGCCGCAGCCCACCGTGCTTCGATCTCTGCCAAGCTCTCCTCACCATGGTGTGCGGCCTCTTTTTTTTGCGGCGGCGGGACTCTCTTTTCTTGACTGCTTTCTGCCTTTTCAGCTCCTTTTGTGCGGCTCTGGCCGCCTCTAGATCCACCACCCATTTGGCCATGGCAGCCTCAAAGTCTGCCCATGTAACTGTCTGGCCACCGGCGGCGATGAACTCGGCACGGCGAGATGCCATTCCTTACCATGTGTGCGTTCGCGGGCGGCGAGGAACGCGGCGCGGCGGGATGCCATCGCTTCCTTTCCAGTTACTGTGCACCGCGGTGCCATGGGCGACGCCTGGAGAGACCTCTGGGATGGAGGGGCCGGGTAGCCGTACAGTGCGGTGGTATTCAAGAGCTCAACCACAAACGACAACATAAATTTGGCTTCCCTTACAATTTTGCTCATTCATTATCGCACACGGTTCATCTCCGTCGCTTCCGGAAATAGTGTGCGTAGAACCTATTGTGTGTTGCGTTATGATTGGCCGGAACCCTAGCCACGCGGATTATGCATGTGCACCGTTGGATGCGTCGTAATCGAGTGGCAATCCACGTTCCTCACATCACACTCGTGCACCTGTAGCTGGATTGGATTTATATGCGCTAAATGCCTAGATAATGCACATAATCCCCTAAATATGGTAAATGAGCCTGGAAAATGCCATATTTGAACAGGTGATTTGCAGGGTGTATGTTCGTCGTAGAACAAACTCTAGGGCAAAGAACAAAGAAAATTTGGATTCCCCTTCAATCTTGAGGAATTCCCTTTCGAAAGCATGGAACTTCCTCGGTGATGGTTCGATTTATGAAGGGCGTGCATGACAACATAAGCTAAACCTTCTCAAATTTTTACCAATGCATGGTGAGGTCATACCATGGCACCATGCCAGGTGTCATGTTTTTAAGCATTTATTTCATTTTTCATAGTTGAAAACCCAACAAACAGACATTTGTGGTTGACTATTTCCACACATTTTATCAAAATATCTGTCCATTCCTTGTAAAAGGCATGAGAATTTACTAAATGGCATGAGCATGGTTTTCTAGGCCGTTCTTGTGGAGCCTTTCATGCATCGATTGTTTGCACTTGAATTATGCGCATTAATGCCTAGGAAATGCACACAATCCCTTAAATATGGCAAATGAACCCGGAAAAGTGCCAAATTTGAACACGGTGATTTGCAGCTTGTATGTTCATCATAGAAAAAACCTCGTGGACAAAGGACAAAGGAAATTTGGACCCCCCCTTCAATCTTGGTCATTTCCCCCTTGAAACCATGAAACTTCCTTGGTGATGGTTCGATTTATGAAAGGCGCGCATCACGACATAAGGAAAACATTCTCCAATTTTTACCAGGGCATGGTGAGGCCATACCATGGCACCAAGCCAGGCATCATGTTTTCCAACCATGTGTTTCATTTTTTGTATAGTTGTTAACCGAGTAAACGACGCATTTATGGTTGACTATTGCCACACATTTCCTTGAAATGTCTGCCCATTCCTTGTAAAAGGCATGAGAATGGGCTAAGTAACACGAGCATGGTTTTCCAGACCGTTCTTGTGCACCTTTTCATGCACCGATTGTTTGAATTTGAATTATGTCCATTAATGCCTAGAAAATGCACATAATCCCCTAAATATTGTAAATGAGCCCGGGAAAATGTCAAATTTGAACATGTTGCATTTGAGGCGGTATGTTGATCATTGGAAAAAAACTGAATGACAAACTAGGCCGGAAATTAGGATTCCCCTTCAATCTTGGGGATTTTCCCTCTCGAAAGCATGGAACTTCCTCGGTGATGGTTCAATTTTTGAAGGGCGTGCATGAAGACATAAGCCAAACCTTCTCAAATTTTTACCAAGGCATGGTAAGGTCATATCATGGCACCATGCCAGGCGTCATGTTTTTAAGCATTTATTTCATTTTTTTCCTATAGTTGAAAACCCAACAAACAAACAAACATTTGTGGTTGACTATTGCCACACATTTCATCGAAATATATGTCCATTCCTTGTAAAAGACACGAGAATTTACTAAATGGCACGAGCATGGTTTTCTAGGCCGTTCTTGTGGACCCTTTCATGCATCCATTGTTTGCACTTGAATTATGCGCATTAACGCCTAGGAAATACACATAATCCCCTAAATATGGCAAATGAACCTGGAAAAGTGCCAAATTTGAACATGGTGATTTGCAGGTTGTATGCTCATCATAGGAAAAAACTCGTGGACAAAGGACAAAGGAAATTTGGATCCCCCTTCAATCTTGGTGATTTCCCCCTCGAAACCATGAAACTTCCTCGGATGATGGTTCATTTTATGAAAGGCACACATCACGACATAAGGAAAAAATTCTCAAATTTTTACCAGGGGCATGGTGAGGCCATACCATGGCACCACACCAGGCGTCATGTTTTCCAACCATGTGTTTCATTTTTTGTATAGCACGAGCATGGTTTTCCAGACCGTTCTTGTGCACCTTTTCATGCACCGATTGTTCGAATTTGAATTATGTGCATAATTAATGCCTAGAAAATGCACACAATCCCCTAAATATGGTAAATGAGTTCGGAAAAAATGTCAAATTTGAACACGTTTCATTTGAGGCGGTATGTTGATCGTTGGAAAAAAAATCTGAAAGACAAACTAGGACGGAAATTTGGATTCCCCTTCAATCTTGGTGATTTCTCTCTCGAAAGCATTGAACTTCCTCGGTGATGGTTCGATTTATGAAGGGCGTGCATCATGACATAAATCAAACCTTCTCAGCTTTTAACGAGGGCATGGTGAGGCCATACCATGGCACCATGCCAACCGTTATGTTTTTCAAGCACATATTTCATTGTTCTATAGTTGATAACCTAGTAAATGACGCATTTGTGGTTGACTCCATTGAAATCTCTGCCCATTCCTTGTAAAAGGCTTGAGAAATTACTAAATACCACGAGTATGGTTTTTCCCGACCGTTCTTGTGCACCCTTTCATGCACCAATTGTTTGAATTTGAATTACGTGCGTTAATGCCTACAAAATGCACATAATCCCCTAAATATTGTAAATGAACCCGGAAAAGTGTCAAATTTGAACACGGTGATTAGCAGGGTTTATGTTCATCATAGAAAAAAACTCATGGATGAAAGACAAAGGAAATTTGGATTCCCATTCAATCTCGGTGATTTACTATCGCACACGGTTCATCTCCGTCGCCTCTGCGAACCGTGTGTATTCACTCACACTAGCAAAAGGAAAAGAAAACCCTCGCCCACTTCGTCCCCACTCACTCGCCGCAGACTCCTCCACAACTCCACACCCTAAGCTCGACGGCTGTTGGCGGCGGCTGTAGGTCGCGCTCCAAACGGCACCGGATTTCGCCTCCACCGCTTTCCGCCGCCTATCTGCACCGACATTCTAGACTCTGGTCGACTGGGGTTTTCTGCGGGATTGGGACAGGGATTTTCCATATGGAGAAGGTAATCAACTTAATTAGCAAAATATTCACTCATCTCTTATCGCAGTCCGTCCGTCGCTATTAATCAACCGGCGGAAATCGCCGTGGAATCATTCTTGTTCTAGCTTATTCATGGGTGTTCATTCATGTGTGCACAGTGCGAGCACAAATCGGGCAACTGTGGTCGTGGCCAGTCAGAAACGAAGTTCTATCTCACCATTCCGAATGACTTCAGGGAGCGATCAGTATGTTCAATTGAAAGTGCGTTATATCGACTAGAGGGGGGTGAATAGGCGATTTTTATGAATTCTTCACTGAGGAATTTGCGGGTGAGGAAATTCCTGAGTGAAGAACTACTTGCAGCGGAATAAGTACTCAGATGTAAACATAACAGAACATAAGCATGGTCTTCATGATGAAATGAAAACAAGCACAAAGTACAGAAAGCGTAAACACATGACAAAACAGAATGAAGACAAACAGACTGAATAAATTGAGCTGAGGAAATAGAGAAAGTCTTCAGTCTAAGTCTTCAAACAGATATGAACAAGCACACAACACAGAAATGAGGAAATGGAAGGGCTGAGGAAATGGAACCAGTTGGCTCGGTGAAGACAATGATTTGGTAGACCAGTTCCAACTGCTGTGACAGTTATATGTCTGGTTAGGGCGGCTAGGTATTTAAACCTGAGGACACACAGTCCTGAACATGCAGTCCAGAACACTCAGTCCTCACCGTATTCCCCTTGAGCTAAGGTCACACAAACATCGCCCAATCACTCGTGGTAAGTCTTCAGGTGACTTCCAAACCTTCACCGACTCGGTCACTCGGTGACCCACAATTTCCTCTTGGAAGCTCTAGACTATGACGCCTAACCGTCTGGAAGATGCACAGTATTCAAAGGTTACAAGCGTCAGATCCATGCAGGATCAATCTCTTTAGTGATGCTCAATCACTTTGGGTTTGGGTTTTCCTCACTTGATGATTTTTTCCCAAAGTCCTCAGAGGATGGGATGCTCTAAAATGATAAGTGTCAGTTTCTCTCGGAGCAGCCAACCAACTAGTGGTTGTAGGGGGGCGGCTATTATAGCCTAGGGAGCAGCTCGACATGATAAGACATAAATGCCCTTCAATGATATGACCGTTAGGTTGGTAGATATTTTGGGACAGCTGGGGAATAGCACAACAACGGTCGGAATTTTGAGTATCAAATTCCTCAGGGCTATCATGTTCCTCACTGTGTAGGCAATCCGCACTGATGAATTTCTAACTCCTCAGTCAGAACAAATTCCTCAGAGACCAGAAGAACTTCATCTCTGTCACTGAAGAAATTGACTGAGCTGTATGAGATTTCCAATGGCTTCACTCAAAGGTATTGGTAGATGTAGGATTTGAGTTGAGCATCACTTGTAAATTTTTCCTTAGTATTTCCTCGACCCCCTTTAATAGTACGGTGTTTCCTATGACTTAAGAAAGAGAAAATGAAACTATGAAAACAAAAGTCTTCACGCTTCATGTTCCTCGAATGAATGCCCAGTCTTCAAGGTCACACCAATTTCTTCACTTTCAAAGTCTTCAGAAATCCAAAGTCTTCAGTCGAAGACATTCATTTTTAGAGGTCGACTTTCTCTGTAAATATCCTACTCCTCATAGACTTATAGACCTATGTACACTCCAAAACACATTAGTCCCTTAACCTATAAGTCTTCAATACACCAAAATCACTAAGGGGCACTAGATGCACTTACAATCTCCCCCTTTTTGGTGATTGATGACAATATAGGTTAAGTTTTCAACAAGGATAAACATATGAAGTGTAAATACTAATATTGAGGAATTTGATTGCAAGATATAGAAGAACTCCCCCTGAAGATGTGCATAGTGAGGAATTAGCTTTTGAAGCAATGCACATTTTGAAGAGTAGAATCATGGAGATCTCCCCCTATATCTTGTAATCCATACACGCATTTAACATATAATGTGAAGAATTTGAAATGCATGATGAAATATGGTGACTGATCTAATTCAGCATGTGTGCATTAACATTAATGAGGAATAAGCATGCAGAAAAACTCAGCAAAAGTGGCATACCACCATAGAGTTTAAGTTTACAACTCGATCTAGCAAAGTCTCAGAAGAACGAGAGTTGTAACTTTGCAAAAAATGCCCATATAGATAGACCTGCTTGAAGACTAACTCAAATTTCTCCCCCATTGTCATCGAATGACCAAAAGGATCGAAAAATGAGGACTAACGCCCCTGAAGAATATCAAGTTGATGGAGGAGCGCCAGCGTTGTTGGGGTCGTTTGTTGTTGTAGGGCCTGCCGCAGTGTCGTCCAAGTCTTCATGCTCATCGGTTTCGCGTGATGAAGAATATGAGCTGGCCACCAAGGAAGGAACCTTGACCTTCTTGAATTTCTTCAGTGAATGAGCAGACCAGTTAAAATCCTCCTTGAGACCCATTTGCTTCAGATCTTCTTCACCATACAGATGTGATAAGACAGCCCAAGTGCGACCGAAGACTTCATGGAGGTAGTAATGGTTCTTCTTCACTGCATTGTGTGTAGCAGTCATGTTGCGAAGAATTGAACCAAATTGATGCTTAACCCATTTGTGGTTGCGATCGACCTTCTGGTGAAGACTGAGGAGAAGCTCACGATCAGTCATCACCCTTGGAGCTGTGCCTTGAGGATTTTGCTTACAAGCATTTGCGACAGAGTCATCATTGGTGGAGTAGGATGCAGCTTTGCGGAACAGACCATCCAATGGACGAATGCCTTCATTAATAACTGCAGTAGCCTTGCCCTTTTCATCAGATGAGGAAAATGTCCGCTTGAGGACTTCTATTGGGGGCGGTAACTGACATGATTCTGAAAATCAGCCTTGTAGTTGAGTGAAGACCTTGTTCTGAGGAATCTCATAATCCAGGGAGGATAAGGCTTCAACTCAAATGGAGAGAGGGCAAAATTTGCCAGAGTCCTCATGAAGAAATCATGATAGTTGATAGGGATGCCATGTATGATATTGAATAGAAGATTCTTCATGATGCCAACAACTTCTTCATCATTTGAATCGTGGCCTTTGATAGGACTCAATGTCTTCGTCAGAATGCGATAGACAGTTCTAGGCATAAACAACGATTCATTCACGAGTAATTTGGTCCTTGGAGCTTGACCTGGCTTTAGCGGCTTCATCAACACTTGCATGTAGTGAGCAGTGAGTTCAGGTTCATGATAGATGCAACGAGTGCCTTCAAGGGGAGGACTGACAGGCAGGGCATGAAGTAATTCAGAGGCCGGTGCTTTGAAATGTGTGTTTTCTGTCATCCAGTCCAATATCCAAGTGTTCACATCTTCATCATCGCCTGTGATATGCAGAGTTGCATAGAATTGAAGAATGAGCTCTTCATTCCAACCACAAATATCCGTGCAAAAGTTGAGCAGTCCTGCATCATGAAGCACACTAAGGACCGGGGTGAAGCAAGGCAGTGATTCCATGTCCACGTGAGGAATATGCTCATGGTCGAAGACTTTGTCCTTGTTGAAGAGCAGTGAAGAATAAAAATTTGCTTGGTTGGCAGTCCAGAAGTGCTTACTTCTGAGACGAGCAGAGTCATAAGGGTTATAGTCTGTGAAGAACACATGCTCGCCGAAGAAGTCATCAACCTTGAATTTTTGCTTCTTTGAGAAGGGATCCTTTGGCTTGGGCTGAGGGGTATCGGTCAATTGCATCACTACCTCGGGAATCGCAATCTCCGGATCCACTGGCTGAGGAATTTCAGCTTCTTCTTCAATGACATCCTGGGTCTTCAATTCTTCATTAACATTTTCTTCAGCACTAGTGGCTGGAATCTCTTCATGGACACACGGTGTGGCATGAGGTTCTTTAGATCCCATCTGTACTTCATTGGTCACTTGGGACTGGGGAATTTGTTGCAGAGGAGTGAACAACGGAGAATTAGGGTGATGACTTTCCCAAAAGTCATCATTCATCACTGGAGTTGTGCACCCAATGTCCACATCTTCTTCTTCACTCTTTTCCTCAACGCTGGCCTCTTCAGCAGTGAAGTGAGGCATGGGCTATGAGACTATTGGGGTTGAAGGGATTGCATCCGCTTCAATTTCTTCATCCAACTGCTCTGAAGAAGCAGCAGAAGGATTGCCATCATCTGATCCACTTGGGATCTCATATTCTTAATCAAAAGGAACCAGGTCCTTTGATGGCATGGATCAGACAGGAACATCAATTGGATTGTCAAAAGAGCTAGTCAGCGGCTTCATGTTCTTCGGAGCTGAAGAATCTCATGCAGTTGATGCCTTCCTTTTCTTAACAGTTACACGCTTTGCAGCCTTGGTCTTCTTCACATCTGATGCAGATGGAAGGATCGGAGTTGGGGTAGGTGCAAGAGGAGCAGAGGAATTTGGTTCGATAAGTTCAGGCACAACTGATGCAGTTGCCCTGACTTCTTCATTTTCTTCAGGCGCAACACTAGTGGTTGCCCTGGCAATTTCTTCAGCGGCTAGAATGTAGTCATCAGCCCTGGTACTCTGAGTATCTTCAACAGCCTGATTTTCATCAGTGGTGCTAGCGTGCTCTTCAGTAGGCTGAGCAGATGCCTCAGTCTGAGGATTTTCTCGTTGCGTTGGGGCTGCAACATTGGAAGTGAACTTCTCAGTTATCTTGAAACATCTGACTTTGGCACCAAGCCAGTCAGCATAGTAGCGATCAAATTCATCACTTAGTTGCTTGATCTCAGATTGAAGAGCAACAAGTACTTCAGGTGAAAGCTTCAGAACGTTTTGCTTTAGAAAGCGCTTTTTCTTGTACTGCGCTTTCTTCACCCTCCTTCCCTGTTCAAGTTTCCATTTTTCCTCATCAATGAAGGCAGTCAAAACATGCCTTTGACCAGGAGTGAGGTTCATCTCCGGTAAAGGTGTGTTGGGATCCTTGTGCCATAGGTCGATGAAGTCTAGGATTAACTTCAGATCCAGTATCAATGGCACATTGCTGCCTTTGGCTCTAGCGGCCCTGAGCTACCTGTCTCTGATGATTTCGGCAAGTTCCTCATCATCAGCTTTGTCATATTCGGATGGTACTTGAAAGGTGACCTGCTTCTTGTGAGGACTTGGTCGAGAGTCTTTTCCAGTAGTGGCCTTTATCTTCAGCAGAGAGGGGCCATTTGATGAATTGGGTGGAGCTGAAGAACTAGCAGAAGCTCCTGAGGCAATAGAGATGCATGTTGTCCTTTGGCACGTGGCGAGATGCACATGTGCTGAGGATTTTGACAGAGGAGCTGAGGACTTTGGAGGAGCTGGAGAAGCTTGAGGAATTGATCGTGAGGGCTTTGAAGAATCTGGCCGTGAGGGCATTGCTGAGGAAATTGACCGTGAGGGCATTGGGAGTGAAGCACTTGGCTTATGAGCAGGCTTCTTTGCCATGGCCTTCTTTGGCTTGATTGCAAAGGCCTCAGCAGTGGTAGCAGCAGCATCATAGTCATCATTAAATTTCCTTACTGCTTCCTTAGTAATTTTGGCTGGCTTGGCCTGGCGCTTAGCCCATTCATCAGGATAGTCCTCACCACACTTGAGGCTGGTGGGATCAGCTTCTTGGCCAGGTGCCAATGGAGGTCTTGGGCATGGAGGATTAAGAGCGAATTTCTTCATATACTTGGTAGTAACATATCTGTACTCCCTCCATTCCCGTGCCCATCTCCTCTCTATCCTTTGTATGCGCACCTTGCACTGATTTTTGTCCTCCTTGCCAAACTTGGCCTCATCAGGAGTGCAACAATCCTTGTATATGTCATCAGGAATCTCGAAAGCAGTATTGACCTCAGGCCTCTTTCCTCCCTTCTGTGGCTTCTTACCGTCAGCCATTTTCGTCAACTGAGGAATTTGAGTAATGGAATTCTCTAAAGAGGTGTGCAACTTTTCTTCAAGGAACGCTGCAAATGAGTTAAGTTGATGAGAACCTAGTGATTCAATAGCGGACATGTGTACCTGTGAACAGAGTATAGTTGCGAGGAATTTGGAGAGGTCATATGCGTTCTCAGAAGGTTTTGCAATAAGAACAAGTTTGAGGAATTTGACCAGATGAGTCTTGAAGAATTCCACTAAGCGTTCTTTGAATTAGGTTCCAGAGGTGTACAGATTGAAAAATCCATACAATTGAGGAATCTTGAAGAAAAATGTTGCTTAGGGAAATAGATCAAGAACAGATGTTATGTGAGGTGTCCAGTGTGTGAAGATTTGACGAATAAACACCTTTTGAAGATTTTGTAGAAACCATTAGAATCAAAGAGGGCAACAAAATTAAATTTTAATTACCTTGGACGAAGAACATGACGAACTGGGAAGTGTAGATGTGAAGCTCATCGGTTCAGATCTTCCACACCCTAACTTGGCAGAAGAGGACAGCTACGGCGGCGGCGGAGTGAAGAAATCCGCAGCCGACGCGAGTACAACGGCGACAAGGTCGAGGCAGTGAAGCTCTTCCTCACCGGCAACGATGAAGTAGCGGCGGCGCTAGGTTTTGGGAAGCTCGAGCGGGAGAGAGGTCGAGCGGAGTAAAAACAAAGTGAGGAAGGGGAGGGATATTTATAATCGAAGTGAAAAACTGTTCGCCCAAAGAAATTGGACGAACGTGCCCCTGACCCTTCTCATTCGCTTGACATGTGTCACCCATGTACTGAGAGGTGATGATCGTGTGAGATCATGGGTGAATAGATAAACATTTCACAGAATGTGGAACGGTTTGAGCGGCAAAGGCCGAAAATTCAGATAAGATAAGTTTAAAGTTCCCTTCGCAATTTCTTCAGCTGACAAGGACACAATGAAGATTTTGAACAAGTTTCAAATAGAACGCACATGAAGAATTTGTGAATAGACTAGGTTGAGTTTAGCATAGAGGAGAAGGGTCTGATCATATTCACTTAGCAGAAAAGGCAACATGAAGAAATAGCAATAAGTGAATGCTGTAGAGGACATAAACACATATAAATATATAGCCAATGAAGAAAAATGATGGAAATGGTGAAGACATTGCAAAGTTGAAGAAATTGAACAACTGAGGAATTTCAAACTGAGGAAAAACCCAAATTGAAGATTTTTCAACTTTTGGTGGTGGCGTGACCCACCGTATAAGAATGATGATTTCAGACACCGCGTACAATTGTCGTAGGGTACTGAGAGTCAAATTCTTCATTAATTTCTTCACACTTAGAGTGTTAGTCTTCATTGATTAAAGAAAAATGTTTCTTCATGTGTTGCACATCTAAGTCATCAATTTTGCATAAGTGTTAGGATGAGTGTCCTTTTCAAAGAACATTTGAAGATCCTAAGATATTTAGCTCACACCGCAACTTGCTAAATCTCTTCTCATCCAAGGGCTTAGTGAAGATGTCGGCTAGCTGTTCTTCAATCTTCACATGCTCAATAGAGATGTCGCCCTTCAACACATGATCACGAAGAAAATGATGACAAATCTGAATGTGCTTTGTCTTCGAGTGCTGAATTGGGTTATGAGCAATCTTGATGGCACTCTCATTGTCACAGTTGAGTGGCACATTCTTCACGTTGACACCATAGTCCTTGAGAGTTTACTTCATCCATAGCAGTTGAGCACAGCATGAACTAGCAGCAATGTACTCAACTTCAGCAGTAGACAGTGATACGCAGTTCTGTTTCTTCGAGGACCAACAGACCAAGGATCGTCCGAGGAAATGGCATGTGCCAGATGTTGACTTGCGGTCCACACGATCACTAGCATAGTCAGAGTCTGAATATCCAATGAGATCAAAAGCCGAGCCCTTGGGATACCATAATCCAAGTGTTGGTGTGTGATCTAGATATCGAAGAATATGCTTCACGGCCTTATGGTGTGATTCCTTCGGTGTAGCTTGAAATCGGGCACACATGCAAACACTATGCATAATATCTGTTCTAGATGCACATAAGTACAATAAAGAACCAATCATGGAGCGGTATACCTTTTGATCGAAGTCAATACCATTTTTATCAGTGCATAGATGGCCATTTGTGGGCATAGGGATTTTGACACCTTTGCAATCTTGCATGCCGAATTCCCTCAATACGAATATGCCGTTGCGTTGTTGACGAATTTGAAGACCTAAGAAGAATTTCAATTCTCCCATCATAGACATTTGGTATTCTTCACTCATCATATAGGCAAATTCATCACTGTAACGTTGGTCAGTACAACCAAAAATGATATCATCAACATATATTTGGCACACAAACAATTCACCATCATAAGATTTAGTGAAAAGAGTTGGGTCAAGTGAACCGGGTTTGAAGCCTTTCTTCATGGGGAATTCCTTCAAAGTATCATACCACGCTCAAGGGGCCTGCTTGAGGCCATAGAGGGCCTTATTGAGTCTCAAGACTTTGTTAGGATGCTTTGGATCTTAAAAATCTGGGGGTTGAGCAACATATACTTATTCCTCAAGGTTACCATTGAGGAATGCACTTTTCACATCCATTTGATATAAGATGATATCATGATGGTTAGCATAAGCAAGTAATATGCGAATAGCTTCAAGTCTAGCAACAAGTGTAAAAGTTTCATCGAAGTCAATTCATTCAACCTGTGTGTAGCCTTGCGCTACAAGTCGTGCTGTATTCCTCACCACAAGGCCATTTTCATCTTGCTTGTTGCGGTAGATCCACTTTGTGCCGATGATATTGTACTTCCGAGGATCTGGACGTTTGAACAGTTCCCAGACGTTGTTGAGCTCGAACTGATGTAATTCTTCTTGCATAGCTTGAATCCACTCAGGCTCTAGAAATGCTTCATCTACCTTAGTGGGCTCTGTGATAGAGACGAAAGCAAAGTGCCCACAAAAGTTAGATAAATGTGAAGCTCTTGAGAGTTTGAGAGGACCTAGAATGTTGATGTCGCTGATGATTTTCTCAATCTGCACTTCATTTGCAACGCAAGGATGAGCGGGTTGTCGTTGAGGAATTTGATCAGCATTTTCTTCAGCACCATTTTCCTCAGGTGCATCAGCATGACGTTCTTCACGTTCTGGAATGACTTCTTCAGCAGATTCTTCGGTAGGAATGACATCCTCAGTAGCCTTGAACTTAATAGATTCCTCAGGAGGTATTTCATCTATCACAAGAGATAGGTGCTCTCTCTGCGAGCCATTAGTCTCATCGAACCGCACATCTACAGTTTCAAGAACCTTGTGGTGATAGGTGTTGAAGACACTGTAGGTGTGCGAGTCCTTACCATAACCGGGTATAAAACCTTCATGTGCTTTCGGTGCAAATTTAGAACTGTGATGAGGATCTCTAATCCAGCATTTAGCACCGAAGACTTTAAAATAACTCACATTGGGTTTCTTGCCAGTGAGGAGTTCATATGCAGTCTTCTTGAAGACTTTGTGAAGATATACCGTGTTGGTGATGTGGCAAGCAGTATCAATTGCCTCAGGCCAGAAGCGAGTAGGCGTCTTGTACTCATCAAGCATAGTGCGAGCCATCTCAACAAGAGTCATGTTCTTGCGCTCTATGACGCCATTTTGCCGAGGAGTATAAGGAGCAGATAACTCATGAGTAATACCAAGTTCATCAAGATAGTCATCAAGACCAGTGTTCTAGAACTCAGTTCCATTATCACTTCTGATGTGCTTGATCTTCACACCAAAGTTGGTTGAAGCCCTCGAGGAAAATTGTTTGAAGACTTCCTGCACTTCAGTTTTGTAAGTGATGATATTCCCCCATGTATATCGAGAATAATCATCAACAAGGACAAAGACATATAAAGATGCAGCATTAGTAAATGTGGCATAGTGAGTAGGGCCAAAGAGATCCGTGTGAAGCAATTCAAATGATCACGTAGTAGTCATGATAGTCTTCGCTGGATGCTTGGCCTTGATCATCTTTCCAGCTTCACAGGCTCCGCATAAGTGATCCTTGAGGAATTTGACATTTTCAATGCCAATGACATGCTTCTTCTTCGCGAGCGTGTGCAGATTTCTCATGCCAACATGACCAGGTCGTCGATGCCATAGCCAGCCTTCTGAAGCCTTTGCAAGTAGACATGTAGCAGGTTGTGGTCTTGTAGAGAAATCAACAATATACAAATCTCCTCTACTAAAGCCTTCGGAGACTTTGGAATTGCCAGCTTCCATGATCACAACACAACGATACTTGCCAAAGACAACAACCATATCAAGATCACAAAGCATTGAGACAGACATGAGGTTGAACCCTAAGGACTCGACAAGTATGACTTTGTCCATGTGTCGATCCTTTGAGATTGCAACCTTACCTAGACCCAATACCTTGCTTTTGCCTTTGCCAGCGTAGGTGATATGCTTCAGATGTGATGGAGATAAAGCAGAGTCTATAAATAAGCTCCTGTCACCAGTCATGTGATTTGTACATCCACTATCAAGGACTCACTCGGTGGCTTTGGGTTGATCATCCTGTAAATGAATTAGTGCAACTTACGAACTCATATACTTCATCAGTGAAGAATATGATATCAATCAGATCAATTTCATCAAGCCTTAGAACAGATAAAATAGTATGAGGACGTGAGAAATGAGAATTCATTTCTTCATGATTAGCTTGCGTCCTTTCAAGCATATTCAGGTCTCCAGCAAATTCTTCAGACGATTAAGTTCGTCTGGAGACCTGACCCTGCATAAGAGATTAGTTCTTTTTCTTCACCACCCACATCTGAAGGGGTGGCAAAGAGTTCATCATTCTGCGAGCTCCATAAGATAAAGGTGGCATAGATGCCAATCCACTTCGTTTCACATAAGAGGGATTAGGGTAAGCATAAGAGTAAGAAGAGAAATTCTTCGAGGATTTATGAACATAATGATTTGAAGAATAATGCACATATCCATAATCCTTAGATCTTCCCTGTGAAACAGATAGGTTAGCACGATGATGCTCATATGAGGACTTTGATCCTTTTGAGGAATTTGATCCTTGTGAGGAGTTTGGTCCGTATGAGGACTTGGATCCATATGAAGATTTTGGTCCATATGAAGAATTTGACCTGGGGTTCCTATTCTTCACAGGTGGTGTCATGATGACATTCTCCTGAAGATTTTCAAGGCACCTTTCGGGAACCCAGATTTTCTTCATAGGAGGACCGTTCCTACAGTTAGTGCCAACATATCTAGCAAATACTTCACCATTCTGATTTTTGAACATTTTATAATTGGAGTCAAATGACTCATCAGAAGAATATGAAGATTCACATGTAAAGATAGATAAAGTTGATGGATCCACTGAAGGTCCCTTTGCAGCAACCCATGAGGTTTTGGGATACTGTTCAGGTTTCCAGTAGGACCCATTAGCATTAAGTTTCCTCTCAAAGGCAATACCCTCTTTCCTAGGGTTCCTGTTGAGGATTTGCTTTTTAAGAACATCACAAAGAGCCTGATGCCCTTTCAGGCTTTTGTACGTGCCTGTCATATACAATTCCTTCAGCCCTGCATCATCAGTGATACTAGCAATGTCCTCAGATGAGGAATTAGTGATAGTAGAGACAGTTGAAGAACTTGCAGCAATGGGAGCATTTGAGATTCAGGTGAAGAATTAGCAGTTTCACGTTCAATGCACTTCAAACATGGAGGAACAAATTCATCCTGAGTAGCGCTGATTTGTTGAGCAAGTAATGAATCACGCTCCTTCTGAAGATCTTCATAACTCACTCTTAATTGCTCAAGATCTTGCTTTCTTTGAAGAAATTCATAAGAAAGCTTCTCATGATCAGATAGGAGAGTGTTATGATGACCTTGAAGATTGTCAAACTTGGACTGAAGTCCCTGAAGACTTTCAGCTAAGGCTTTAGAACGATCCATTTCTTCACCCAACATATCATCACTCTCATTCAGCATGTTTTGAACTTTTTCCGAAGCTCTTTGTTGTTTAGTGGCAAGGGAAGCAAGTTTGACATAACTGGGTCCAAATTCATCACCAGATTCATCATCACTGGACTTAGATAAGTAGCATTCAGTTACCTTGGCACCTTTTGCCGTAAGACATGGTGCAGAGGATGATGACTCTGGATCGAAAGTCATAGCCTTGCGTGATTCCATGAATTCTTTGAACAAGGGTTCATGGTGAGATCGATGACTTTCATAGACCTCAGAGAGTCAGTCCCAGATGAGTTTCGCATGGCTGAGATGCATAACGTTCCTGAACTAGTTTTGTGACAAGCCGGAGCAGATGATGTCCTTTGTCATGAGGTTGAGTAGTGTGTACTTGCGAATGTCATCAGCCTCCGCCATCTTGCATTGGTCAGTAAGACCAATCACGGTGACGGTCCAGAGTTCGTTGTTCCTCGCCATGAGGCGCTTCTTCATCATGGCCTTCCACTTGGGATAATCATGACCGTCAAAGATGGGGCATATCACAGCCTTCATTCCTGTGGTTGACATAACTAAAACTCCAGGTGGTTAAACCAAAATCACACAGAACAAGGGAGTACCTTGCTCTGATACCAATTGAAAGTGTGTTATATCGACTAGAGGGGGTGAATAGGCGATTTTTATGAATTCTTCACTGAGGAATTTGCGGGTGAGGAAATTCCTGAGTGAAGAACTACTTGCAGCGGAATAAGTACTCAGATGTAAACATAACAGAACATAAGCATGGTCTTCATGATGAAATGAAAACAAGCACAAAGTACAGAAAGCGTAAACACATGACAAAACAGAATGAAGACAAACAGACTGAATAAATTGAGCTGAGGAAATAGAGAAAGTCTTCAGTCTAAGTCTTCAAACAGATATGAACAAGCACACAACACAGAAATGAGGAAATGGAAGGGCTGAGGAAATGGAACCAGTTGGCTCGGTGAAGACAATGATTTGGTAGACCAGTTCCAACTGTTGTGATAGTTGTACGTCTGGTTAGGGCGGCTAGGTATTTAAAGCTGAGGACACACAGTCCCGGACACCCAGTCCTGAACACTCAGTCCTCACTGTATTCCCCTTGAGCTAAGGTCACTGTCGGTGTCAAAACTGGTGGATCTCTGGTAGGGGTTCCCGAACTGTGCGTCTAAGGCGGATGGTAACAGGACGCAGGGGACACGATGTTTTACCCAGGTTCGGGCCCTCTTGATGGAGGTAAAACCCTACATCCTACTTGATTATTCTTGATAATATGAGTAGTACAAGAGTTGACCTACCACGAGATCGGAGAGGCTAAACCCTAAAAGCTAGCCTATGGTATGATTGTATGTTGTCCTACGGACTAAACCCTCCGGTTTATATAGACACCGGAGGGGGCTAGGGTTACACAAGGTCGGTTACAAAGGAGGAGATATCCATATCCATATTGCCTAGCTTGCCTTCCATGCCAAGTAGAGTCGCATCTAGACATGGGAAGAAGTCTTCAATCTCGTATCTTCATAGTCCAACAGTCCGGCCAAAGGATATAGTCCGGCTGTCCGGAGACCCCCTAATCCAGGACTCCCTTAGTAGCCCCTGAACCAGGCTTCAATGACGATGAGTCCGGCGCTCAGTGTTGTCTTCGGCATTGCAAGACGGGTTCCTCCTACGAATACACCACGGAAGAGTTTGAATACAAGGATAGTGTCCGACCCTGCAAAATAAGTTCCACATACCACCGTAGAGAGAATAATATTTCCACAAATCTAATCTGCTAACATGTTTTGGCAGCATGACATCACGCCACGGCCTAGTAATTATTTGAACCGTTTCTCTCTAACCAGCCCCGCACATAATGCGAGGTGGTTTCTTGACACGTCTTGTCAAAGCAGAGATCGTGTTCCCCTTATCACGAGATTCTCATCAATACAAACATGGGTAACCCAACCGTGCATGTTGGTATGACTCCTAGATCTTAGGTAAGTCTCGAACGGCCACAAGGAGGACGCCTGATATTCATCCCCTTTATAAAGGAACACGTGTCGGTGTCAAAACCGGCGGATCTCGGGTAGGGGGTCCCGAACTGTGCGTCTAAGGCGGATGGTAACAGGAGGCAGGGAACACGATGTTTTACCCAGGTTCGGGCCCTCTTGATGGAGGTAAAACCCTACGTCCTACTTGATTAATATTGATGATATGGGTAGTACAAGAGTAGATCTACCACGAGATCAGAGAGGCTAAACCCTAGAAGCTATCCTATGGTATGATTGTATGTTATTGTTGTTGTCCTACAGACTAAAACCCTCCGGTTTATATAGACACCGAAGGGGGCTAGGGTTACACAAGGTCAGTTACAAAGGAGGGGATATACATATCTGTATTGCCTAGCTTGCCTTCCATGCCAAGTAGAGTCCCATCCGGACACGAGACGAAGTCTTCAATCTAGTATCTTCATAGTCCAACAGTCCGACCAAAGGATATAGTCCGGCTGTCCGGAGACCCCCTAATCCAGGACTCCCTCAGTATCCCTCGAACCAGGCTTCAATGACGATGAGTCCAACGCGCAGTGTTGTCTTCGGCATTGCAAGGCGGGTTCTTCTCCAACTTTCAAGTGTTCGTATGCAGTGTCCGGCTCCATAAATGTTGAACCTCTCGGCTTCTGTGCCCAATAGGGCTATCTCCCACGCGTCGAATGAATACGAGGCGCCAGGGCATTTTTACATTCGCCCCCCTAGCCAAATAAATAAATTGTCTATTAAAGGGATGGGGATTCTTAGATCCGATCCATATCATCCTCCCCCAGCGAGAATTCATCAGAGCGTGCTTCGGAAAGATCCATTCCAGCATGGCCGACCTCCGCAGCTCCTCCTCCTGCCCCCGTAGCCCTAAGCCCGGTGATTGGGAGAGGTGTTCAGTCCCGCACAGTCGATTAGTCGAGCTGCAGACTAAGGGATTTCTTCCTCCGGCATATATGGTGCCTGTTCAAGCCGGGCTCGCCACCTACAATGGCGGGGCGCAAGCGGAGAGCCTTCCTTGTCCCTCCATGGGAGAACGGGTCTGCCTTGTTCCTTATTTACTAAGGGAACTCGGATTTCCAATTCATCCGTTCCTCCACGGGCTCCTGGAGTTCTACAGCCTCCAATTACACAATCTCGCCCTTGCCTCCATTCTACATATCGCCGGCTGTGTTGCTCTCTGCGAGTTGTTCCTGGGCTGCGAGGCTCACTTCGAGCTGTGGAAAAGGCTATTCTGCCTTGTCCCTCGCACATAGAGGGAATCACTTTATCAAGTGGGCGGAGCGGAAATATGGTGCATCGCCGATACCGGATACCTGTCCGGTACCCCGAAGAAGTCATCCGAAGACTGGCCTTCAGAATAGTTCTACATGGAGGACGTCCCCCTTCCGGACCCTGTTCGGCGGGATCTTCCTGAGTTCAACAATGCTCCTCTGAAGAAGCGCCAAAGTTGGCACCCACAGAGCCCCCAGGCGGAAGACAACGGAGAAGTCCTTTATCTGATGAACCAGATCAAAGCACTGGCTCGATCAGGATTGACAATAATCGAAGTTATGTCAATTTGCATAATGCGGGGAGTGCGGCCAATTCAATATAGTGGGCACCCCTTGTGGTGTTATAACGGGGCGGATGATGCCACCCGCTGCGGACATATGGGTCCGGACAATGCTGCCGCTCTAGCGAAGATTCTGTCCGAACTGTTCAAGGGTGAGGAGGAGGAGTTCACCTGCAACAAGCCACGAGATGGATTCTCCATGTACAATCCTCCAAGCTGGGTAAGTTATATCTCCCTGCTCCATTTTTCCCGCATTCTTTGTCGTAAGTATTCACCTTGCCACTTTGCGGCAGGAACTGCGAAAAGCCATAAAGGAGGTCAGCAGCCCTTCTCCACAACCAGAGGACCCTGACCGGGCCCTCGACTCCGGACTCAAAGAAGATTCGGTTATATCCGTGGAGTGATACGTCTCTGTCGTATCTACTTTTCCAAACACTTTTGCCCTTGTTTTGGACTCTAACTTGTATGATTTGAATGGAACTAACCCGGACTGACGCTGTTTTCAGCAGAATTGCCATGGTGTTGTTTTATGTGCAGAAAACAAATATTGTCGGAATGACCTGAAGACCATAATTAAATTGTTGAAGTGGCTCTTATATGCATTATTGTTGATTTAACCCAGAGCCCATATTGCCTTGTCTTCTCCTGTTTATTGAATGCTCACAGATTCTAGCTTAGTCCAATGCATGTGCACTCTTATTATTATTCACACCGTTCGGTCGTGCAAGTGAAAGGCAATTATGATGATATATGATGGACTGACTAAGATGAGAAAATCCGGTATGAACTCGACCTCTTTTGTTTTTGTAAATATGATGAGTCCCTCGTTCTTGATTCAGCTTATTATGAATAAACATGTTTGCAATGACAATTAGAGATCATAGTTACTTGTGCCATGCTTGATTAGCTATGAGTTATAATGATTTACCTTGTGTGCCAACATGCTATTGAGATGGTTATGATGTGGTATGATGGGTTGGTATCCTCCTTTCAATGATTTAAGTGACTTGACTTGGCACATGTTCACGCATGTAGTTGGAACAAATCAACATAGCCTTCACGATATTTATGTTCATGGTGGATAATATCCTACTCATGCTTGCATTCAATGTTTATTAATTTTAATGCATGTACATGGTTGTTGTCGCTCTCTAGTTGGTCGCTTCCTAGTCTTTTGCTAGCCTTCACTTTTACTAAGCGGGAATACGGCTTGTGCATCCAATCCCTTAAACCCCAAAGTTATTCCAGATGACTCCACCATACCTTCCTATATGCGGTATCTACCTGCCGTTCCAAGTAAATTTGTATGTGCCAAACTCTAAACCTTCAAATAAACATTCTGTTTTGTATGCTCGAATAGCTCATGTATCAACCAAGGTTGTCCTTATCTTCCGTGTTAGGCGAGTTATTCTCAAGAGGAGTGGACTTCGCTCCTCACTCACGAGAAAATGGCTGGTCACCGGGATGCCCAGTCCCATGCTTTATGCAAACTAAATCAGAATTAATTGCAAACAAAACTCCCCCTGGGACCTGATGTATGTTGGAGGCACTCGTTGTTTCGAGCAAGCCATGGATTGATGTTTGTTGGTGGAGGGGGGGTATAAACTTTACCATTCTGTTTGGGAACCGCCTATAATGTGTTTAGCATGGAAGATATCGCCATCTCTTAGTTGTTATGTTGACAATGAAAGTATATCGCTCAAAATACAATTTATTTCTATTTCAAAACTGAGCTCTGGCACCTCTACAAATCCCTGCTTCCCTCGGCAAAGGGCCTATCCATTTACTTTTATGTTGAGTCATCACCCTCTTATTAAAAAGCACTAGCTGGAGAGCACAACTGTCATTTGCATTCATCACTATTAATCTATGTTGGGTGTGACTATGATTGGATCTCTTTTACCATCAATTACAATGTCTAGTCAGTCCTTGATCTTTAAAGGTGCTCTGCATTTATGTTTTGCAGTCTCAGAAAGGGCTAGCGAGATACCATCTTATTATATCATATTATGATTATTTTGAGAAAGTGTTGTCATCCGAGATTTATCATTATAACTTGCTAGTTGATTATGCTATTGATATGAGTAATTATGAGACCTGAGAATTATTGCAAATATGGTTAGTTATGATCTATGCTGAAAACTTGAATGCTGGCTTGACATAGTTACAACAACAAGAGCAAACAGAGTTTATAAAAGTTTTTCTTTCTTTCTTTCAGTTTGTCAACTGAATTGCCTGAGGACAAGCAAGGGTTTAAGCTTGGGGGAGTTGATACGTCTCCATTGTATCTACTTTTCCAAACACTTTTGCCCTTATTTTGGACTCTAACTTGTATGATTTGAATAGAACTAACCCGGACTGATGTTGTTTTCAGCAGAATTGCCATGGTGTTGTTTTGTGTGCAGAAAACAAATATTCTCGGAATGACCTGAAACTCCACGGAACATCTTAGAAAAAATAAAAAAAATCCTCGCCAAAGATGAACACCAGGGGGCCCACACCCTTCTCACGAGGGTGGGGGGCGCCCCCTTAGGGTGCGCCCCCTACCTCGTGGGCCCCCTAGATGCCCTCTGACGCCAACTCCAACTCTATATATTTGCTTTCGGAGAGAAAAAAAATCAGAGAGAAGAAATCATCGTGTTTTATGATACGGAGCCGCCGCCAAGACCTAAAACCTCTCGGGAGGGTTGATCTGGAGTCCGTTCGGGGCTCCAGAGAGGGGGATTCGTCGCCGTCTTCATCATCAACCATCCTCCATCACCAATTTCATGATGCTCACCGCCGTGCGTGAGTAATTCCATCGTAGGCTTGCTAGACGGTGATGGGTTGGATGAGATTTATCATGTAATCGAGTTAGTTTTGTTAGGGTTTGATCCCTAGTATCCACTATGTTCTGAGATTGATGTTGCTATGACTTTGCTATGCTTAATGCTTGTCACTAGGGCCCGAGTACCATGATTTCAGATCTGAACCTATTATGTTTTCATGAATATATGTGAGTTCTTGATCCTATCTTGCAAGTCTATAGTCACCTACTATGTGTTATGATCCGGCAATCCCGAAGTGACAATAATCGGGACCACTCCCGGTGATGACCATAGTTTGAGGAGTTCATGTATTCACTATGTGCTAATGCTTTGTTCCGGTTCTCTATTAAAAGGAGGCCTTAATATCCCTTAGTTTCCAATAGGACCCCGCTGCCACGGGAGGGTAGGACAAAAGATGTCATGCAAGTTCTTTTCCATAAGCACGTATGACTATATATGGAATACATGCCTACATTATATTAATGAATTGGAGCTAGTTCTGTGTCGCCCTATGTTATGACTGTTACATGATGAACCGCATCCGGCATAATTATCCATCACTGATCCGGTGCCTACGAGTTTTCCATATACTGGTTTACGCTTATTTACTTTCCCGCTGCTACTGTTACAATCACTACAAAATACCAAAAACATTAATTTTGTTGTCTTTACTTTTGTTGCCGCTACCACCACTATCATATTACTTTGCTACTAAACAGTTTCCTGCAGATACTAAGTTTCCAGGTGTGGTTGAATTGACAACTCAGCTGCTAATACTTGAGAATATTCTTTGGCACCCCTTGTGTCGAATCAATAAATTTGGGTTGAATACTCTACCCTCGAAAGCTGTTGCGATCCCCTATACTTGTGGGTTATCATGGAGCTAATAGACCGACAGTTCTATCAATTAAGCTGCGACGATGCCATGGTGGCCATTACGGCAGACTATCCCGGAATGCTCCCTGCATCGCACGTAAGAAAAACCAAAAAATCCCAACTCCAAAACTAGGATCCCCTTTTAGACACTTCACCCACCATATGCACATGGCATTTTATAGGGAAGGCATTCGGGACGCCCTGCCGAACCCACGGCAACGCGCCAGTAGGAGGCACCGAGGCCGGGTAGGCCAAAAAGGAAGGCGGTCAGGACGGAGACGCCGGCGCAAAGGTATAACAAACCCCACTCCATGGTTATCATATTTCTTGAAATATAATGACGCCCGTGTTTCTTTAACAGAAAAAACGCTCGCCGGAATATGTCCGGCGATGTCACTAATCATGCTTCCACCAGCCGGGCGCCAGGACCGGACATAGAGGCGGAAGCCGATATGGGGCAGGCGCCGGATAATCCCCCTACGGAGGATGCGGATAGCTTATCCGCTACTAACTCAAAAGTGGAAAGTGCCATGAACCATAGGCGCCGCCGGGCCGTACTCCGGGACGCTTGTTTCTCACCAGAGGCATTTGATGCCTTTAATTCCAGAGAGGCGTACCTTCGTGCTTCTCAAGATGGCCTAGCCAGAGCCATGTATCAATATGTAAAGGATGTACGGGTAAGTGAATCTGACGATTCATATGTATCAGTAGCCCCTGAGACTTGAAACAGTTAGCAGAACTGATTTAAGGATCATCTTTATTATGTAGGTTCTTACAGAGAAGAATACTAGGCTAACACAGGAGCTAGAGGAATGCAAGACCCAACTACGGGCTGTTGTGGCCGCATTGCAGGAACCGAAAAAGTCACCTGCTGGTAACATTTATTTTAAAGAGTGATAGTTACCATATAATGTGTGGCATGGCTGCAGATCTAACAACAGATGTTGCATATGAATTCGGAGAAAATCCAGAGGACCAGCATGTTATGCAATAGCAAGAGGCTGGCAAACGCGTGCTAACTGAGGTTAGGCGGGAGAAAAACAATCTCCAGGACGCCAATATTAAGATGAGCGTGGAACTAAAAGACGTTCGGGGCCAGCTTGCCGACTCCGAGAAGGAGAATAAGCGGCTTCGGCGCGGCATTTTCAGTAAGTGCTTGAACGAATCCTTTTAAAGGAATTCGGCGAAGAAGCCGACTAACAGCGTTATGTCTGTAGGTATGCTGACGGGTCGTCCCACGGAGGAAATGCCCGGGTCTGCGGGTGATCTTCTATCCGAGCTGTCACATCTGCACGAACAAGTTCGGCAGGTGATGCAAGGTGTTGCCTGATACGTCTCCAACGTATCTATAATTTTTGATTGCTCCATGCTATATTATCTACTGTTTTGGACAATATTGGGCTTTATTATCCACTTTTATATCATTTTTGGGACTAACCTATTAACCGGAGGCCCAGCCCAGATTTGCTATTTTTTGCCTATTTCAGTGTTTCGAAGAAAAGGAATATCAAACGGAGTCGGAACGGAACGAAATCAACTGGAGAAGTTATTTTTAGAAGGAAAGCTACCGGAAAAGCTTGGAGTGCACGTCAGGAAAGAAGGGAGGAGCCCACGAGGGCGGGGGGCGCCCCCACCCCCCTAGGGCGTGCCCCCCTGCCTCGTGGCCCCCCCTTCAGTCTCCTGACGTATCTCTTTCACCCATATATACCTACGTATCCTAAAACTTCCAGAAGAGCACAATAGATCGGGAGTTCCGCCGCCAGAAGCCTCCGTAGCCACCAAAAACCAATCTAGACCCGTTCCGGCACCCTGCCGGAGGGGGCAATCCTTCTCCGGTGTCCATCTTCATCATCCCGGTGCTCTCCATGACGAGGAGGGAGTAGTTCTCCCTCGGGGCTGAGGGTATGTACCAGTAGCTATGTGTTTGATCTCTCTCTTGTGTTCTTGAGATGTTACGATCTTGATGTATCGCGAGCTTTGCTATTATATTTGGATCCTATGATGTTTCCCCCCCCCCCTCTACTCTCTTGTAATAAATTGAGTTTCCGCTTTGAAGTTATCTTATCGGATTGAGTCTTTAAAGATTTGAGAACACTTGATGTATGTCTTGCTTGTGATACCTGTGGTGACAGTGGGGTATTCTATGATCCACTTGATGTATGTTTTGGTGATCAACTTGCGGGTTCCGTGACCTTGGGAACCTATGCATAGGGGTTGGCACACGTTTTCGTCGTGATTCTCTGGTAGAAACTTTGGGGCACTCTTTGATGTCCTATGTGTTGGTTGAATAGATGAATCTGAGATTGTGTGATGCATATCGTATAATCATACCCACGAATACTTGAGGTGACATTGGAGTATCTAGGTGACATTAGGATTTTGATTGATTTGTATCTTAAGGTGTTATTCTAGTACGAACTCTAGGGCTGTTTGTGACACTTATAGGAATAGCCCAACGGATTGATTGGAAAGAATAACTTTGAGGTGGTTTCGTACCGTACCATAATCTCTTCGTTCGTTCTCCGCTATTAGTAACCTTGGAGTGACTCTTTGTTGCATGTTGAGGGATAATTATGTGATCCAATTATGTTAGTATTGTTGAGGGAACTTACACTAGTGAAAGTATGAACCCTCGGCCTTATTTCCACACATTGCAATACTGTTTACACTTACTTTTATCATTCGTTACCTTGCTGTTTTTATTATTTCAGATTACAAATACCCATATCTATTATCCATATACCACTTGTATCACCATCTCTTCGCCGAACTAGTGCACCTATACAATTTACCATTGTATTGGGTGTGTTGGGGACACAAGAGACTCTTTGTTATTTGGTTGTAGGGTTGCTTGAGAGAGACCATATTCATCCTACGCCTCCTACGAATTGATAAACCTTAGGTCATCCACTTCAGGGAAATTTGCTACTGTCCTACAAACCTCTGCACTTGGAGGCCCAACAATGTCCACAAGAAGAAGGTTGTGTAGTAGACATCAAGCTCTTTTCTGGCGCCGTTGCCGGGGAGGAGAGTGCTTGAAGGTATATCTTTAGATCTTGCAATCGAGTCTTTTAGTTTCTTGTTTTATCACTAGTTTAGTTTATAAAAGAAAAGTACAAAAAAATGGAATTAAGTTTGTCTCATACGCTTCACCTTTTTAATATCTTTCATAAGTATGATGGAAAGGAAAATTGTGCTCAAGTGCTAGAAGAAGAATGCATTAAAATGCTTGGAGCTAAATATTTGAATGATGAGCATGATTGCAATGTTGTTATTACGAATTCTTTGAATATCCATGATACTAATGATGATTGCACTAGTTATGATGAAAATGTCTCCTATAAACATGTCAATTTTTGTGGAATGCATTGGGTTTGTAAGTACACACCAAATAGGGAAGATAGATATTGCAAGAGGCATAACTACTTAGAAACTAAATTGTTGCCAGAAGAGCTAGATGATTGTGCTAAAAAATTCAATATTTTTCGTGCTCCTTGTGAACTTTGCAATGAACATGGTCATTTAAATCTCCAATGCAAATTGTTTCATGACCGAATCATATCCAAAAATTGTGATAATTTGATTACCCTTGAGCATCATAAAGAGTTTAGTCTTCTTTTTGGGTATGAGGAAATGAAATGTATAATGGAGGGTATTCCAAAGTTTAATCTTGATACAATTCTTGATTTTTATCTAGAGAAGATTTATATGTATTGTGCGGTGAATTGTATTGAAAATCCTTATATTGCCAACTACATAAAGAAAAGAAAACAAATAGAAGATGAAGAGAATACTAATGAAAGGGAAGAGACTTCCCAATATCCCCCTATTATTTCTTATGATGAATCAGGTAATGAGGAGGATCCTCCTATTCAACCAATATCATTAATAAGGAGCTCCAAAAAGAGGATTGAACCCACACATTATGTGGTGAAGAAGAAGAAAAGAAAAAGGAAGAGAGGTAAAAAGATATCCCTCCCAAATAGTGCTGCTCCTATTACTATTGTGCCTCATGAAAATATAATTGTGGAAGATAATGATACTTCTTATGATCTTGAAAATCTTTTTGGCACTTGCTTGGAAGAATATGATAAATGCTATACTGTTGGTGCTATCCATACTATCAACGATGAGAGTGATTGTGCTTATAATATGAAAAGGCCCAAGCTTGGGGATGCTATGTTTGATGAAGATGATGTTTTTGAGAATATATTTGCTGCAATTAATTTTTGTCCCAAGCTTGGGGATGCTACGCTTAATGAAGATGATATTTTTAGTATCCCAAGTTTTGATATGCAAATTTATAATGATAATAACATGCTTCCTACTTATGATAATTATTGTGATGATACATATGCTACAAAAAGTAGTGAGTAATATATTTATAAAACTTGTCATGATTATGATTAACCCTTCTCTGAACATTACTATTTTAATGTGGAAACAATTAATAGTATTCGAGTCTCTTATGATGCTCCCACTATTCCGAATGAGAAGAATTTTGCTTATGTGGAGAGTAATAAAATTTCTATGCTTGTAGATCATGAAAAGAATGCTTTAGGTGCTGGTTATATTGTTGAATTCATTCATGATGATACTGAAAATTATTATGAGGGAGGAATATATGCTTGTAGGAATTGCAATAATATCAAGTTTCCTCTCTATGTGCTTAAAGTTTTGAAGTTATGCTTGTTTTGCCCTCCTATGCAAGTTGATTATTGTTCCCATAAGTTGTTTACTCACAAAACCCCTATGCATAGGAAGAGGGTTAGACTTAAATGTGCTAGTCATATTCTTGATGATGCTCTCTTTATGTCTCAATTCTTATCTTTTATGTGAGCATCATTGAAATCATCATGCCTAGCTAGGGGCGTTAAACGATAGCGCTTGTTGGGAGGCAACCCAACTTCATTTTTATTCCTTCCTTTTTGTTCCTTTTTAGTAATAAATAATTCAGCTAGCCTCTTTTTAGATGTGGTTTTATGCTTTTAATTAGTGTTTGTGCCAAGTAGAACCTTTGGGAAGACTTGGGGAAAGTCTTGTTGATCATGCTGTCAAAAACAGAAACTTTAGCGCTCACGAGAATTGCTTCCATTTTTATTTGGAGAGTGCTATTTAGTTAATTATTTTTGCAGATGATTAACATATAAATTCCTCAGGTCCAGCAATTTATTTTAGAATTTTATGAGTTCCAGAAGTATATGTTTGATCCAGATTACTACAGACTGTTCTGTTTTTGACAGATTCTGTTTTTCATGTGTTGTTTACTTATTTTGATGAATCTATGGCTAGTAAAATAGTTTATAAACCATAGATAAGTTGGAATACATTAGGTTTAACTTCAATATAAATAAAGAATGAGTTCATTACAGTACCTTGAAGTGGTGATTTATTTTCTTATACTAACGGAGCTTACGAGTTTTCTGTTAAGTTTTGTGTTGTGAAGTTTTCAAGTTTTGGGTAAGGATTCGATGGACTATGGAATAAGGAGTGGCAAGAGCCTAAGCTTGGGGATGCCCCGGAAGGCATCCCCTCTTTCGTCTTCGTTCATCGATAACTTTACTTGGAGCTATATTTTTATTTACCACATGATATGTGTTTTGCTTGGAGCGTCATTTTATTTTCTTTAATTTTTCTTGCTGTTTGAATAAAATACTTAGATCTGAAATTCTTAAATGTTAGAGAGTCTTCACATAGTTGCATAATTATTCAACTACTCATTGATCTTCACTTATATCTTTTGGAGTAGTTTGTCGATGCTCTAGTGCTTCACTTATATCTTTTAGAGCACGATGGTGGTATTATAGAAATAGACGAACTCTCATGCTTCACTTATATCATTTTGAGAGTTTTAAATAGCATGGTAATTTGCTTAAATAATCCTAATATGCTAGGCATCCAAGAATAGTAAAAACTTTCATATAGAGTATTGAATACTAAGAGAAGTTTGATGCTTGATGATTGTTTTGAGATATGGAGATGGTGATATTAGAGTCATGCTAGTTGAGTAGTTGTGAATTTGAGAAATACATGTGTTGAAGTTTGTGATTCCCGTAGCATGCACATATGGTGAACCGTTATGTGATGAAGTCGGAGCATGATTTATTTATTGATTGTCCTCCTTATGAGTGGCGGTCGGGGACGAGCGATGGTCTTTTCCTACCAATCTATCCCCCTAGGAGCATGCGCGTAGTACTTTGTTTCGATAACTAATAGATTTTCGCAATAAGTATGTGAGTTCTTTATGACTAATGTTGAGTCCATGGATTATACGCACTCTCACCCTTCCACCATTGCTAGCCTCTCTAGTACCGCGCAACTTTCGCCGGTACCATTAACCCACCATATACCTTCCTCAAAACAGCCACCATACCTACCTATTATGGCATTTCCATATCCATTCCGACATATATTGCCATGCAACTTTCCACCATTCCATTTATTATGACACACTCCATCATTGTCATATTTCTTAGCATGATCATGTAGTTGACATCATATTTGTGGCAAAGCCACCATTCATAATTTTTTCATACATGTCACCCATGCATCATTGCACATCCCGGTACACCGCCGGAGGCATTCATATAGAGTCATATCTTGTTCTAAGTATCGAGTTGTAATTCTTGAGTTGTAAGAAAAATAAAAGTGTGATGATCATCAATATTAGAGCATTGTCCCAGTGAGGAAAGGATGATGGAGACTATGATTCCCCCACAAGTCGGGATGAGACTCCGGATGAAAAAAAAGAGGCCAAAGAAGCCCAAATAAAAAAAGAGGCCATAAAAAAAGAGAAGGCCCAAATAAAAAAATAAAAAATAAAAATGAGAGAAAAAGAGAGAAGGGGCAATGCTACTATCCTTTTACCACACTTGTGCTTCAAAGTAGCACCAGGATCTTCATGATAGAGAGTCTCCTATGTTGTCACTTTCATATACTAGTGGGAATCTTTAATTATAGAACTTGGCTTGTACATTCCAATGATGGGCTTCCTCAAAATGCCATAGGTCTTTGTGGGCAAGCGAGTTGGATGCACACCCACTTAGTTTCTTTTGTTGAGCTTTCATATACTTATAGCTCTAGTGCATCCGTTGCATGGCAATCCCTACTCACTCACATTGATATCTATTGATGGGCATCTCCATAGCCCGTTGATACGCCTAGTTGATGTGAGACTATCTTCTCCCTTTTTGTCTTCTCCACAACCACCATTCTATTCCACCTATAGTGCTATGTCCATGGCTCACGCTCATGTATTGCGTGAAAATTGAAAAAGTTTGAGAACATAAAAAGTATGAAACAATCGCTTGGCTTGTCATCGGGGTTGTGCATGATTTAAATATTTTGTGTGGTGAAGATGGAGCATAGCCAGACTATATGATTTTGTAGGGATAGCTCTCTTTGGCCATGTTATTTTGAGAAGACATGATTGCTTTGTTAGTATGCATGAAGTATTATTATTTCTATGTCAATATGAACTTTTGTCTTGAATCTTATAGATCTGAATATTCATACCACAATTAAGAATAATTACATTGAAATTATGCCAAGTAGCACTCCGCATCAAAAAATTTGTTTTATCATTTACCTACTCGAGGACGAGCAGGAATTAAGCTTGGGGATGCTTGATACGTCTCCAACATATCTATAATTTTTTATTGCTCCATGCTATATTATCTACTGTTTTGGACAATATTGGGCTTTATTATCCACTTTTATATCATTTTTGGGACTAACCTATTAACCGGAGGCCCAGCCCAGATTTGCTGTTTTTGCCTATTTCAGTGTTTCGAAGAAAAGGAATATCAAACGGAGTCGGAACGGAACGAAATCAACTGGAGAAGTTATTTTTGGAAGGAAAGCTACCGGAAAAGCTTGGAGTGCACGTCAGGAAAGAAGGGAGGTGCTCACGAGGGTGGGGGCGCCCACCCCCCTAGGGCACGCCCCCCTGCCTCGTGGCCCCCCTTCGGTCTCCTGACGTATCTCTTTCACCCATATATACCTACGTATCCTAAAACTTCCAGAAGAGCACAATAGATCGGGAGTTCCGCTGCCAGAAGCCTCCTTAGCCACCGAAAACCAATCTAGACCCGTTCCGGCACCCTGTCGGAGGGGGCAATCCTTCTCCGGTGTCCATCTTCATCATCCCGGTGCTCTCCATGACGAGGAGGGAGTAGTTCTCCCTCGGGGCTGAGGGTATGTACCAGTAGCTATGTGTTTGATCTCTCTCTCTCTCTCGTGTTCTTGAGATGTTACGATCTTGATGTATCGCGAGCTTTGCTATTATATTTGGATCCTATGATGTTTCTTCCCGCCCCCTCTACTCTCTTGTAATGAATTGAGTTTCCCCTTTGAAGTTATCTTATCGGATTGAGTCTTTAAAGATTTGAGAACACTTGATGTATGTCTTACTGTGCGTATCTGTGGTGACAATGGGGTATTCTATGATCCACTTGATGTATGTTTTGGTGATCAACTTGCGGGTTCCATGACCTTGGGAACCTATGCATAGGGGTTGGCACACGTTTTCGTCGTGATTCTCCGGTAGAAACTTTGGGGCCCTCTTTGATGTCCTACGTGTTGGTTGAATAGATGAATCTGAGATTGTGTGATGCATATAGTATAATCATACCCACGGATACTTGAGGTGACATTGGAGTATCTAGGTGACATTAGGGTTTTGATTGATTTGTGTCTTAAGGTGTTATTCTAGTACGAACTCTAGGGCTATTTGTGACACTTATAGGAATAGCCCAACGGATTGATTGGAAAGAATAACTTTGAGGTGGTTTCGTACCGTACCATAATCTCTTCGTTCATTCTCCGCTATTAGTAACCTTGGAGTGACTCTTTGTTGCATGTTGAGGGATAGTTATGTGATCCAATTATGTTAGTATTGTTGAGGGAACTTACACTAGTGAAGGTATGAACCCTAGGCCTTATTTCCGCACATTGCAATACTGTTTACACTTACTTTTATCATTCTTTACCTTGCTGTTTTTGTAATTTCAGATTACAAATACCCATATCTATTATCCATATACCACTTTTATCACCATCTCTTTGCCGAACTAGTGCACCTATACAAATTACCATTGTATTGGGTGTGTTGGGGACACAAGAGACTCTTTGTTATTTGGTTGCAGGGTTGCTTGAGAGAGACCATATTTATCCTACGCCTCCTATGGATTGATAAACCTTAGGTCATCCACTTGAGGGAAATTTGCTAGTGTCCTACAAACCTCTGCACTTGGAGGCCCAACAACGTCTACAAGAAGAAGGTTGTGTAGTAGACATCATTGCCCAGGCTTTGTGCCCATCCGTCTCCCTGTCAGAGGGCATTGCCGAGCTTATGGAGAAGCTCAAGGGAGCACGACGGCGCCTCCGATTATGGAAGATATCAGCCTGCCGACAGGGTGCCAGAGAGGCCTGGGCCATGGTGAAGACTCGGCATACCAAGGCAGACCCAAATCACATGGCCGAGGTGGGACCTGTGGGGCCTGACGGAAAAGAGATCCCCGTTAGCTTAGTTTATGGGCAAGTAGAATTAGCCGCAATGTATTCCCAACAGGATTGTAAGCTAGACTGTATAGAAGAGGAATTTAGTCAGTCTGCATGACTATGTAATTAAAGTGACATGTATAATGCCTTCTAGCCGGATTGTAGATCATTTGTCGTTGCGGACCTTTTCGCTTCGACCTCTGGGCCCAATAGTCCGAAGTGTATCCGAATACCCACTCAGTTATATAAGAACCGGGGTATGCGTGGAGACCAGGCGTAGGGGTCATTAGTGCTTTATCAGACAAGTGCCCAACTAGTTATGTTATATTACATGGGTAGTAAGAAACATCTTCCAGAGAGAATAGTTCCATTAAGGGTTCCTTTCCCTGGGTAAGCATGCCCTAAAGTGAATGTCCGGACTGCGATAAGAATCGCAGAAAAAGCATCTGGGGGCAGATATGGACAATAAATAAAAATCATCTTTTGTTCACCGACCGAATATTCCCTTAAGAACGCTAGCTTTCGGCTTCACCCAGTCTGAGGTACACATCCGGCTGACCCGGCAGTAACAATCACAGAGGTGCTCCCCTTATGCCCTAGCCGAATTAACGGGAACGTAGGGCATAAATACAAGAGCCAAGCAACCCAGCTTGGCCAAAACTTAAGTCATATCGATGCATATAATGGTGAAAAAAGGTACATGCGGAAGTATAACACATGTGTTGGGCGTGAGGCCCAGATAAATAATTTAAGCTTCTGTGAAAGAAGCCCCCAGGTATGAAGAGTGCGGCCAGCGCATCTGTAATGTACAAGTGAGGCACAAGGTGACCCTTGAAGGCCTAGAGAAATAATAAGAGAAAGAAAGAAAGGGAAACAAGACAGATGATGTATATGCAGAAAATGGACAAAGGGAGGGGACTAACATAGAGTCCGGTGCTAGGCGTAGAATCTTGGGAGCCTGGCCGCGTTCCATGGGTTCAGCTCGAGTCAACTAGTTGATGCATCCCGCAGTCGGTACGCTCCACCGGTCAGAACTCGGTCAATAATGAAGGGACCTTCCCATTTGGGCTCGAGCTTGTTCTTTTTCTTATCCGACAGGCGTAGAACTAGTTCGCCAATGTTATAAGTTTTGGCCCGTACTTCTCTGCTTTGGTATCTGCGGGCCTGTTGCTGATAAAATGCGGAACGGGCTTTGGCTACATCGCGCTCCTCCTCCAAGGTGTCCAGACTGTCCTGCCGATCGAGCTCGGCTTCTCTTTATTTTTACATGCGCACTCAAGGTGAGTCATGAATTATGTCGCAGGGCAAGACTGCCTCTGCGCCGTACACCATAAAGAACGGTGTATATCCGGTACTATGATTCGGCATGGTCTGCAGCCCCCAGAGTACGGAGTCGAGCTCCTCTACCCAGTGCGTGTCAGACTCCGTTAAGGAACGCACTAATCTGGGTTTAATGCCGCTCATTATAAGTCTGTTTGCTCGCTCGACTTGACCGTTGGTTTGTGGGTGATAGACTGAAGCATAATCGAGCTTGATGCCCATTTTGTTGCACCAGAGTTTTACCTCGTCGGCCGTAAAGTTCGTGACATTGTTAGTGATGATGCTGTGGAGGACTCCATAACGGTGTACAACCCCGGATATGAAGTCTATCACCGGTCTGGATTCAGCTGTTTTAACAGGTTTGGCCTCTATCCATTTGGTGAATTTATCCACCATGACCAGTAAGTATTTTTTCTTGTGGGTTCCCCCTTTGAGGGGTCCAACCATGTCAAACCCCCAGACCGCAAAGGGCCATGTAATGGGGATTGTTTGGAGGGCGGTGAGTGGCATGTGGCTTTGATTTTCAAAGAGCTGGCAACCGGCGCAACGTTGGACCAAGTCCTATGCGTCTACCCGGGCTGTTGGCCAATAGAATCATGTGTGGAAGGCCTTGCTTACAAGGGCCCGGGCTGCGGCGTGATGACCGCCGAGTCCGACGTGAATTTCTGCCAAAAGATTCCGCCCTTCCTCTTCGGAGATGCACCTTTGAAGGACTCCGGTAGTGCTTTTTTTGTACAATTCTCCCTCATGGACCCTGTAGGCCTTGGATCGCCGCACTATGCAGTGTGCCTCATTTTGGTCCTCCGGAAGTTCCTGTCTAGTTAGGTAGGCCAGGAATGATTCTGTCCACGGGGCAATAATGGCCATTATTACGTGGGCTGAAGGTGTTATTTCGGTGGCAGAGCCTCCGATTGTGTCAGAGTATTCGGTATCGGACATTTTGGCCAGGTCCGGACTATTGTTATCGGTGTCTCCTTCCCATACTACGGATGGCTTGAATAGCCTTTCCAGAAATATGTTGGGGGGACCGTATCACGTTTTGCGCCGATGCGGGCGAGGACATCCGCCGCCTGATTGTTTTCTCGAGCCATATGGTGAAATTCGAGCCCCTCGAACCGAGCTGACATTTTTAGGACGGCGTTTCGATAGGCCGCCATTTTCGGATCCTTGGCGTCAAAGTCTCCATTTATTTGGGATATTGCGAGGTTTGAATCCCCACGCACCTCCATGCATTGAATGCCCATGGAGACTGCCATCCGAAGACCATGCAACAGAGCTTCGTATTCGGCTGCATTGTTGGAGTCTGTATACAATATTTGCAGTACGTACTGAACGGTATCCCCGGTTGGGGATGTCAGGACGACGCTAGCCCCTAGACCAGCCAACATTTTAGAACCGTCGAAGTGCATGATCCAGTTGGAGTATGCGCCGTACTCTTTAGGGAGTTCGGCCTCCGTCCATTCGGCGACGAAGTCGGCCAATACTTGCAATTTAATGGCTCATCGGGGTTTGTATGTTATGTCGAACGGGAGGAGCTCAATGGCCCATTTGGCAATCCGGCCCGTAGCGTCGCGGTTGTTTATAATATCATTAAGTGGCACTTCGAGGCTACCGTAATCGAACACTCTTGAAAGTAGTGTCATAGCTTCCGGGACTCCATGAATACCGCATAGGCTATATTTTGATAATGTGGGTACCGTGATTTGCATGGAGTGAGGACAGTGGATACATAGTATACCGGCTTTTGAAGAGAGAATTTATGTCCGGCGGCTTCTCGTTCGATGACGAGCACTGCGCTTACAACTTGATGAGTTGCCGCAATGTACAATAGCATTGGTTCGCCAATGTTTGGCGCGGCCAGGATTGGGTTGGTTGCCAAAATGGCCTTTATTTCTTCCAATCCGGCTGTGGCAGCGTCCGTCCACTCAAAGTGTTCGGTGCGTCGAAGAAGGCGATAAAGGGGTAAAGCTTTTTCTCCTAAGCGGGAGATAAAGCGGCTTAGAGCCGCCACGCATCCAGTTAACTTCTGGATTTGTTTGAGGTCTGTTGGTGTAGCCAACTGTGACAAAGCTCGGATTTTGGCCGGGTTAGATTCGATACCTCTATTGGAGACAATGAAACCCAGGAGCTTTCCGGCTGGTACGCCGAAAACGCATTTTTCCGGATTGAGCTTGATGTCGTATGTTTGGAGGTTGTCGAATGTGAGCCTCAAGTCATCTATCAAAGAGTCGACGTGTTTGGTTTTAACAACCACATCGTCTATGTATTCCTCTACTATTTTGCCGATTTGTTTCTCCAGAAATGTCTGAATCATGCGCTGATATGTTGCGCCGGCATTCTTGAGCCCAAAAGGCATTGTGTTAAAACAGAAGGGACCGTATGGTGTGATGAATGCCGTTGCGGCTTGGTCGGACTCCGCCATCTTGATTTGGTGGTAACCGGAGTATGCATTGAGGAAACACAATGACTCGTGTCCTGTGGTAGCATCAATGATTTGATCGATGTGTGGGAGGGTGAAGGGATCCTTTGGGCAAGCTTTATTGAGGTCATTGAAATCGACACAAAGGCGCCAGGATTTGTCCTTCTTTGGTACCATCACCAGGTTTGCTGGCCAATCCGGGTGTTATATTTGTTTGATGAATCCGGCCTCTAATAACTTGGCTAGTTCCTCTCCCATGGCATGTCTCTTAGGTTCGGAGAAACACCGAAGAGCTTGCTTGACCAGCTTGAATCCCTTTAGGATATTGAGGCTATGCTCGGCCAGCCTGCATGGGATTCCTGGCATGTCTAAGGGATGCTAGGCGAATATGTCCCAGTTCTCGCCCAGGAACTCTCGTAGTGCGGCATCCACATCGAGGCTTAGCTGTGCCTCGATGGAGGCTGTTTTTTGTAGGGTCCGTTGGGTGGACTTGGAATTTGACTATTTCATCCACTGGTTTAAAAGAGGTGGACTTGGATCTCTTGTCGAGTATCACGTCGTCCCTGTCCACTGTGGAGCGTAGCATGGTCAATTCCTCGGCCGAGAGGGCTTCGGATAATGCCTCGAGGGCCAATGCAGCTGTTTTGTTTTCGGCGCGGAGTGCTGTGTCCGGATCGCTGGCGATAGTGATGGTTCCATTGGGCCCGGGCATTTTGAGCTTCATGTACCCGTAATGGGGTACGGCTTGGAAGATTGTGAATGCCTCCCGTCCTAAAAGAGCGTGATAACCACTGCTGAATGGGGCCACTTGGAATGTAATTTCTTCGGACCTGTAATTATCCGGCGTGCCGAATACCACATCTAGTGTGATTTTCCCAGCACAGCGTGCTTCCCGACTAGGGATGATTCCTCTAAAGGTTGTGCTACTTTGCTCAATGTGGTTCCAGTCTATTTCCATCTTTTGAAGAGTTTCCTCATAGATGAGGTTTAATCTGCTGCCGTCGTCCATGAGTACTTTGGTGAGTCGAAAGCCGTCCACGATTGGATTGAGGACCAGTGCGGCTAGTGCTCGGGCTGTTCGGAATTTAGGTTCGTCACTGGCATTGAAGGTAATAGCCGTATCACTCCATGGATTTATTGCTGCTACGTGGCAGATTTCGGCCATGCTGTGGAGTGTTCGCTTGCATCTATTATTTGACGCGAAGGTCTCAAAGACCGTTAACACCGTGTTGTTATCCACGGGATGGTGCTCTGTGGTATTTGGGAGAAGTAGATCCTCACCACTTTTGGCCACCTGCCGGAGTATCCAACATGCTCTAAGGTTGTGCGTTGGTATTGTATCCGTTGTACTATGAATTTTGCAGGGTCCGTTGAGCCATCCTTCCAGTACGGTTCCATACCATGTAGAGGGTTTTTGCTTTTTGGTAGTTGACCCGGGTGTATTGTGATAATGCACCCTTTTGTTTCGGACTGGGTTTGTATTCAGGGCCGGATTATCCCAAAAGTTTATTTCGGTTTTCCAGGCACTTTCCATTGCACAGTACTTTCGTACTATGGACGCCAAGTCAGCGAAGCGTGTTATCTCACGGCGATTTATGGCGTTAAGGATTCCCTTGTCCGTGCAATTATTGCAGAAAAAAAGGATTGCGTCCTCCTCGCGACAGTCCTTAACCTTGTTCATCGCAAGGAGGAATCTGGCCCAATAGTGATGTACTGTTTCCTGGGGCTCTTGCCTGATGTGGGAAAGATCGCTTATGTTTGGGTGGGTCGGTGGAATTGAATCCGAACCCTCAACTGATCTGGGATCCAGGGGCCGAGGAATTTCCAATTTTGGAAGTTCCAGTTCCGGGGTGTGACCCGATAATCCTGGCCCGATGCCTCACTCTAAGTTCAGGGATTGGATGTTGTCCTCCCGCGAACGGGCGTCCGGCTCAGAGAGGTCGGGAATCCGGACATAGTTGGTCCTCAAGATGGAGGAAAGGTCGCCGCATTGTTCCTCCACCACTTCAATATGATGGGTGACCGGTGGAGAGTTAATCTCCCTTTGATCGGGTTTAAGACCAATCCGATCATAGTCCGTAGCGACTCCCAAGGTGGCGATGCGATCTAAGAGCTTGTTTAAGGAGGCGAGCTCCATTGGATCCATCTGTTCGGCGAGTGCTGATTTGACGTGGAGGCTGTTTTCGATGACCCGAGAAGTCATCGTCGGCGCGGCGGCCGAACAGGCGGTCATGATGAAACCGCCTAGCCGGAGAGTTTGGCCGACAGCCAAAGCTCCCCCGACAGTAGTACCGTCTTTAAAGACAAGACGAGACATCCTTCCTTCTGGCGACAACACAGAGGAACTCTCAATGAAAGAACCAATGTCGGTGTCAAAACCGGCGGATCTCGGGTAGGGGGTCCCGAATTGTGCGTCTAAGGCGGATGGTAACAGGAGGCAGGGAACACGATGTTTTACCCAGGTTCGGGCCCTCTTGATGGAGGTAAAACCCTATGTCCTGCTTGATTAATATTGATGATATGGGTAGTACAAGAGTAGATCTACCACGAGATCAGAGAGGCTAAACCCTAGAAGCTAGCCTATGGTATGATTGTATGTTATTGTTGTTGTCCTACGGACTAAAACCGTTCGGTTTATATAGACACCGAAGGGGGCTAGGGTTACACAAGGTCGGTTACAAAGGAGGAGATATACATATCCGTATTTCCTAGCTTGCCTTCCACGCCAAGTAGAGTCCCATCCGGACACGAGACGAAGTCTTCAATCTTGTATCTTCATAGTCCAACAGTCCGGCCAAAGGATATAGTCCTGCTGTCCGGAGACCCCCTAATCCAGGACTCCCTCAACAGGGCTTTTTTCTTTTTTCCCTCCCGCGCTCAATCGAATCCTTCCCTTGCCTCGAGTTCTAACACCCAAAGCCCAGGTTAGGTGCTTTGGACCTTCAGTCATGTCCGGATCCAGCCGTCAAGGCCAGTGGATGCCTTCCTCCGTCACGGAGGAGGACATCAAGAAGTTGAGGGAAGCCAGATACCTGACCGCCAAAATTTCACATAGGCTGCCCGCCCGAGGGCAGGTCGTCCCTAGTCCCGAACCCAACGAGAGCGTCGTGTTCGTCTCCCACTTCCTCCGAGGACTAGGCCTCGCTCTGGATCCCTTTGTTAGGGGTCTTATGTTCTATTACGGGCTGGATTTTCACGATCTGGCCCCGGATTCCCTTCTTCACATCTCGTCATTTATTGTCGTTTGTGAGGCCTTCCTCCGCATTACCCCTCACTTCGGCCTGTGGCTCAAGACCTTTGATGTGAAGCCGAAGATGGTCGAGGGGCAGTACGCAGCATGCGGAGGTGCTCTAATAAGCAAAATTGCTGACGCTCCATGGCCAAAGGGTTCCTTTCCAGAGGTGTCCGGATTGTGGCAACATGAGTGGTTTTACGTCACAGCTCCCCGAAGTGCCAAGTGGGTAGTTGCCCCCACCTTTCGCTCAGGCCCTCTACCACAACTGATGTCATGGATCAGCAGGGGGCTGAGCTGGGGTCCAGCCAAGGACGTGCCAATACTGCAGAGTTGTATCCGAGATCTCTTCGAGGGAGATTTCAGTCTGGTTATGGTAATGCAAGTCATGCTGGTTCGTCGAGTCCAGCCTTGCAAACGCCGGCCCCTCCGCATGTGGGAATTCAACCCGGAAGGACCGCGCACTATTCAGAATTTCCTCGGCATGGCGCACAAGGAGATGTACAAATCGTTCTTCGGACCCCAAATAGAGTGTCCGGACACTACCGAGGACATGGGCCTGAGCTGTAACTGCCCCGCTGCCCAAGTAAGTAATCCCACGGCCGAACACACTGTACTTTTATTTGTCATGACATCATTCTGAAAAACCGCTCTTTGACCAGGACTGGATAACAAAGGCGAAGATGATCCGGTGTTCGGCCCCCCTTCCTGAAGGCTTGGACAATCCGGTGCTGGAAAAGATGCTCGAGCCAACACCTTGTCTGGTGCCCTCAAAGGAAGATGAAGGGGGGAATAAAGAGGGCGAAAGCGGGCCTCCATCGCTACCTATTCCAATCGAGGGAATGAGCGCCTCCACGAGGGAGGATAACCAGGGGGAAGAATCTGACATTCTCTCTCCCTGGGGGAGGAAGAGGACTACCTCTGAAGATCCGGAAACCAAGGTTTCCAAACGGGAGAAGAAATCTCCGCCAGAGGGTCCTGCCTCGAAGGGTATTCTTGCCGCACAATGTCCGCACGGGGATCAGCCCTCTACCGAGCTGTAAGTAATCGAAAAGTACTTAATAGTGAAGATATCCTACCTTACTTCCAAAGACAATAACCGATGCTTGTAAATTGTAGCCCGGATCGCAGCCCTTCTCGACAGAGTTCATCTTGGGGGGATCTTCTTCCGGAGATGATGGAGAGCGAAACGCCTCCCCCGGACTCCCCAGCTCAAGAAGCGGGCGACCTTGAAGTGTCGTCGCGAAGGGTATCTCCGGATCCAATATCGCCAGAGGATAACCCTTTGGATGTCCGGCATCCCCAGTATCCGGCTCCTGAGGAGAGCGACAGCAAGGGTCCGTATTGTGTGCGATCGGACACGCTGAAGGATCTTCTAGGGAAAGATGTCATCTCGGAAGCGCATCGTACACTAATGGGTACGGTAATTGAAAGGATTTCATCCGCCGAAAGCAGTTTGCACGAAGCTTTTATGAGTCTGTTGAAAGGCTTTGAGGTACGTAAAATAATGTATACCTTTAATAGTACCGCATACGTTAGGTATGCCATGCAAATAGTAGCCCCTGAGACTCTGGTTGTCGTCGAGAACGGCGGCAAATAGAGGACCATAGTCCCAGGTAATAACCAGACCGCCTGTATGCGCAGGTGGTTGAAGCTCCGGTGGCTAGCCGGACTGATAGGTTTGCCGAACTAAAGCGGCAGCTAGATGCGGCAGATGCCGACATCGTGCTTGTCAACAAGCAGCTTGACGAGGCACAGGGTGAGTGATTTTTCTGGTGATCGTCACATAATAAGAGCAGCATGATGCCAGTATCTTTAATATGTTGTGACTGCAGATGGAGCTACTACCGTGGAGACCCTTCGGGCGGAGCTTGCCCGAGCCAAGGAGCAAGCAAGGAGTAGCAATGCGGCCGCTTTAAAGGCGGCCGAAGAGTTAAGGGCCGAACAGGCCGCACATTGCGGGAGCAAAGAAAAAATTGCCAAGATGGCCATGGAGTTAAAAGATGCGGCTGACCGTTACCGGCTTCTTGAAGAAGAAAACCGGGTGAAGACGACGGACCTGGAGAAGGCCCGGTGGCTGCCAAGGAAGCCCGCTCCAAAATTAGAGCGACGAAGGAGGAGTTGAATCAAGCTACGAATATCGTTTCTGGGAAGCCCTTCTTGTTGCGGACGAAGTTCGGAGATCCGAAATATGCTCCTCTGGACCGGCTATGGAGTTCTGCGGATGAGTACATGGATTTGGCTGCAAGTACTGCGGATGCTACGGAGTACTTCAAGGATCACAAAGGTCCTGAAGTGGAGAAGCTGTTCTGGTCATAGTTTCACGCTCCAGTCCGTCCGCTGTTGCTAAATGAGCGATTGACCGGTTGGGCCGAGCTCCATAGATTATCCGGACTGGCCACGAGGTCCGTTGTGAATCATTTGTGGCCAGGAAGGCCAAGGCCGAATAGCTACTTTAGCTTAGTGCAACAATTCCTTGGCGTTGTGCCACGCATCGATGCTGTAAAGAAATCAGCGTGCATAGAAGGTGCTCGGATGGCCCTTGCCCGTGTCAAAACATACTGGGCGGAGATGGATGCCACCACTGTTGCGGCACAGGGTTCGGCAATAGGCCGAGTGGCTGCCGAGCACTACTTTGAAGAAGTTCTTGAAGGTGCTCATTTGATAGAGGCTCAGTGCTCGAAGAATATTATGTTTGAGTGACATGTATTCCCATTGTAAAACAATGTTTTATTGAATTTATCAAGGCTGTATTTATACTTTTGCCCGAAAGTACTATGATGCCTCCTGTGCGGCCGTTTATGTATATATGTATATAACCTGAAAGATGGCAGACGTCGGCTTCAGTCCCCACGCATATAATGCGGGGGTGTTCGCAGAAGATGCATGTTCACACTTGATCCAACGTCTTGGTCCATTAAGGAGGTGATAGCGCAGTGAACTAGGCAACCAGACTATAATGCTTTAACACTTTCACTTAGCCAGAGGAGTTTGAGAGTGGGGCTACTATATAGCCCCTGGTGGCTCCGCGCTCATCCGGATTCGGGGCGCATACATGCCTGGCCGGGAAACGGCACTTCGTTAAGGCGGAGGAATCCCGAAGATTCCGCTAGGTCATCGAGTGGTCGACCAGTCTCACGCTATATCATGACAGTCAGTTTTCGGCTTTCTCTACTGAGGTGATCGTCCGGATGAACCAGGGCACAATCGCAGTAGTTCTCCTGGTGCCGCCTTAGCCGATAGAGCGGAACGTAAGGCAGCAAAACACAGGAGCTGGGCAAACCCAACATTTGACCAAAAACATGATTCGGAGCTGATGCATATAAGGCCAAACTCGCGACGCCGAACACTCCCTAAGGTATTCGGTCTTTATGATGTAAACCGGGCCTAAACAGTGCCCTTTGTAATAAGCCCCTGGTGTCCAGGTACGTGCAATATTCTGACGTGGCCACATGCCAATACGTCAGCATCCTTCTCAATTGTACTAAGAATCCGAGCGATATGTATCAACAAGAGACAGTAAAAAAGGTTTACGCAGGGTCTTCATCTAAAAAGAATCCTTGGAACGGATCCCTGCTACACGTCTGCGCCTGTGTCTCCGTTGTGCCATGTCCTGGACGGGTGTAGCACGATGGTCATCTGTAAAAGAGAGGAACTTAGTTGAAAAGTTGTCGTGCAAAAAGGTAGGTTATACTAAATAAACTATATACAGTTCAAGATGAGTAAAGTTGAGCCTAATTGCCACTTCATTGTGCATGTTGAGCCCCTTGTATTGTAATAGGGGTATAGCCATCAGACCTGTATCAAGTACATATAGCTGCGCCGGACTCGTCTAACCGCGTCTGTGGTCTTAACGACCTGGCAGATGCATTAGTTGGTGAGGCCATTTAGTGTGCGGCTGCCAAGGCAGCCGCACGGTCTTCCGCGCACAAGGAGCGCTCGATATTTCCATTTACTGTAATGATGCCACGTGGACCAGGCATCTTAAGCATGAGAGAAGCGTAATGCGGTATTTTGTTAAAGCGAGCGAAAGCTTCGCGTCCGAGTAGTGCTTGATAACCACTTTGGAACGGAGCGATGTGGAATGTTCAATTTTCGCTGCGGAAGTTATCGGGAAAGTCGAATATAACCTCTAGTAGCAGGGAGGCCGTGCAATGGGCCTCTGGTGTTACTCCTTTTTTAAGGTAGTATTGCTGCGGCTAATTTTTGTTGGGTTTATCCCCATTTTGCGGACTGTGTCCTGATATATCAGGTTTAAACTACTGCCGCCGTCCATCAGGACTCGTGTGAAGTGGTATCCGTCAATTATTGGATCTAATACCAAGGCAGCCCATCCTGCACGTTGGATACTTGCCGAGTAATCCCGATGGTCGAAGGTGATCGGCTTTGACGACCAGTGGTAGAACTCCGCGGTGATAGGCCCTGGGGCATGTGTCTCTAGGAGTGCCGCTTTGTTTCTCCCCTTTGTCACGTATAACACATTTACTATTTTGACTTCTGGTGGGAATTTCTTCTGTTCCCTAGTGCTTTTCTTGTGAGGCTCGTCCTCGTCTTCGCTTGGTGTATCCTGCCCCTCATGTTCGGTGTTGAGCTTGCCGGACTGCTTGAAGACCCAACATTCTCTATGGGTATGGTTTGCAGGTTTATCGGGGGTGCTATGGATCTGACATATTTGGTCCAGAATCTTGTTTAGGCTGGACAGTTCATCTGTGTTGCCTTTGGGGGGCGGCTTTTGCTGACCTGGCCGAGAGCTTTTGAATCCGGCGTTTACCGCCGTGCTCTTCGGGCTGTCTTCTTTATTCATGCGCTTGTTTTTGTTGCGTCGTGATTTCCCGTTTCCGTCCCTGACTTCGGATGTACTTGGGTCGCTGGTGCTGCATCGGGCTAACCAGCTGTCCTCGCCCGCACAAAAGCGGGTCATGAGGCTTCTTAATGCTGCCATTGTTCCCGGCTTTTCTTGGCCGAGGTGTCTGGCAAGCCATTCGTCTCGAACGCTATGCTTGAAAGCTGCTAAGGCTTCTGCGTCCGGACAGTCGACTATTTGGTTCTTTTTAGTGAAGAACTTGTTCCAAAGCTTTCGGGCTGACTCTTCGGGCTGTTGAGTTATATGACTCAAATCGTCTGCATCCGGTGGTCGGACATAAGTCCCTTGAAAATTTGGCCGAAAAGCGTCTTCGAGCTCTTCACAGCTTCCAATGGAGTTTTCGGGGAGGCTTTTACGCCAGTGCCGAGATGGCCCTTTGAGCTTGAGGGGTAAGTACTTGATGGCGTGGAGATCGTCTCCTCAAGCCATATGGATATGGAGGATGTAGTCCTCCATCCAGACCCCAGGGTCTATCGTTCCGTCGTACGCCTCTATGTTTACGGGTTTGAATCCCTCTGGAAATTCGTGGTCCGGCACCTCATCGGTGAAACATAGGGGGTGTGCGGCACCCCTGTATTTGGGTGTACCGTGGTGTTGGGATGTTTGTTGTGTTGCATTGCATGCTGGAGCGCGCTTGCTTGCCCCGTAGATGGATCTGGTTACATCGTCCTTTTGATGCGAGCCTTCATGCGGATCGCGTACTGGCTTACGTGCGGCATCGTTTGCCGCTCTATGTTAGCCATGAGGTCGTCTATCCGACCGGATGGCCATTTTGATTTTTGGTTGCGGGGGATCTAAGGCCTCCTCATCGAATTCAGGTAGCAACTTTCACTTTGGATAGCTCTTGGTATGGCAATTACCGCCGTACTTTGCTGCAGTGTTGAGTACTTCACTCCATCTGATTTTGAGTGTGTCTTGTGCAGCCCTGAGCCTCTGCTTATGCTTTTTCAAACTCCTCGCAGTGGCAACCAGCCTTTGATGGGCATTCTGTTGCTCCAAGTGCCTGTCCGGTGTGATGTCGTTCGGACTGTTATCTTCGACGGGGTCGGGTTATTCGGTTTGATTCTCCGTGTTGCCCTGGTCAGGCGATGGTTCACCCTGCTCTATCGCTGGGTCTATATGATCGTTGTTTCTGCCGAGGCGGGATTTTGAGCGGCGCTTACGCTGCCGCTTTAACTGCTTCTCGAGGGAACGACCCTTCGCTGCGTCCTTCCGTTCCTCGTTGTCGTTTTCTTTGGGTGTGTCCACCATGTATACATCATATGATGAAGTGGGTGTCCGGTGCCCTGTGGGCAGTGGTTCCTGTTCGTCTCCTGCATCATCATCCATACCGTCGATGTCTTCGGAGTCGAAGTCGAGCATGTCGGTCAAATCGTCAACAGTGGCTACTAAGTGGGTGGTGGGTGGGCAGCGAATTTCTACGTCATCCGCATCCCAATCCTGCCGAACATAGTTCGGCCCAGACTCTCCTGACAGGGAGAGAGACCTTAATGAGTTCAGTATGTGCTGAAAGATATCCGCGGAGGTGAACTCCATGATCGGCGCCTAGTCGGATTCGATAGGCACGGGCGCGGGCGGTTCGGAGTCCGTGGCCGAGGAAGAATCCGGTAGTTCGGCGTCACGGCTCCCGTGAAGGGTAAGGTCGATATTTGGCTCGATCGCCGTTGAGAATACAGCCTCCGTGGCGGGGTCTATCCACCCGTCCATGGATGGCGCAATTGGCTCCGATTTGAGGGTCGGAGAGGTTGCCGGTGCAGTCTCCTGAACACTGTCCGATGGTAGAGCGAAATCATGCTCATCGTGACCGTGCGGCGCACTCGGCCGGGGCTCGAATCCGTCGAAGATCAAGTCTCCACGGATGTCGGTCGTGTAGTTTAAGCTTCCAAACCTGACCTGGTGGCCGTGTGCGTAACTCTCGATCTGCTCCAGATGGCCAAGTGAGTTGGCCCGCAGTGCGAAGCGGCCGAATACAAAGATCTGTCCGGGGAGAAAAGTCTCACCTTGGACTGCATCGCTATCGATGATCGAAGGATCCATCAGGCCTAATGGTGACAACACAGAGGAACTCTCAATGAAGCACCAATGTCGGTGTCAAAACCGGCGGATCTCGGGTAGGGGGTCCCGAACTGTGCGTCTAAGGTGGATGGTAACGGGAGGCAGGGGACACGATGTTTTACCCAGGTTCGGGCCCTCTTGATGGAGGTAAAACCCTACGTCCTGCTTGATTATTCTTGATAATATGAGTAGTACAAGAGTTGATCTACCACGAGATCGGAGAGGCTAAACCCTAAAGGCTAGCCTGTGGTATGATTGTATGTTGTCCTACGGACTAAAACCCTACGGTTTATATAGACACCGGAGGGGGCTAGGGTTACACAAGGTCGGTTACAAAGGAGGAGATATCCATATCCGTATTGCCTAGCTTGCCTTCCACACCAAGTAGAGTCCCATCCGGACACGGGACGAAGTCTTCAATCTCGTATCTTCATAGTCCAACAGTCCGGCCAAAGGATATAGTCCGGCTGTCCGAAGACCACCTAATCCAGGACTCCCTCAGTCACACAGACCTCGCCCAATCACTCGTGGTAAGTCTTCAGGTTACTTCCAAACCTTCACAGACTCGGTCACACGGCGATCCACAATTTCCTCTTGGATGCTCTAGACCATGACGCCTAACCGTCTGGAAGATGCACAGTCTTCAAAGGTAACAAGCGTCAGATCCACGCATGATCAATCTCTTCAGTGATGCTCAATCACTTTGGGTTTGTAGGTGTTTAGGTTTGGGTTTTCCTCACTTGATGATTTTCTCTCAAAGTCCTTGTAGGATGGGATGCTCTCAAATGATAAGTGTCAGTTTCTCTCAGAGCAGACAACCAGCTAGTGGTTGTAGGGGGCGGCTATTTATAGCCTAGGGAGCAGCCCGACATGATAAGACATAAATTCCCTTCAATGATATGACCGTTAGGTGGGTAGATATTTTGGGACAGCTGGCGCATAGCACAGCAACGGTCGGAATTTTGAGTATCAAATTCCTCAGGGCTATCATGTTCCTCACTGTGTAGGCAATCCGCACTAGCAAATTCCTAACTCCTCAGCCAGAACAAATTCCTCAGAGACTAGCAGAATTTCGTCTCTGTCACTGAAGAAATTAACTGAGCTGTATGAGATTTCCAATGGCTTCACTCGAAGGGATTGGTAGATGTAGGATTTGAGTTGAGCATCACATGGAAATTTTTCCTTAGTATTTCCTCGACCCCCTTTAACAGTACGGTGTTTCCTATGACTCAAGAAAGAGAAAATGAAACTATGAAAAAATATTCTTCACACTTCATGTTCCTCGAATGAATACCCAGTCTTCAAGGTCACACCAATTTCTTCACTTTCAAAGTCTTCAGAAATCCAAAGTCTTCAGTCAAAGACATTCATTTTTAGGGGTTGACTTTCTCTGTAAATATCAAACTCCTCATAGACTTATAGACCTGTGTACACTCCAAAACACATTAGTCCCTTAACCTATAAGTCTTCAATACACCAAAATCACTAAGGGGCACTAGATGCACTTACATCAATCTCAACCTACCACGGTCGGCATGGCCTAAATTTGTGAACATATACCGTCGGTTGCTACATTATCTATATATTTGCATCAAATCTTTGTTGCATTATCTATTTTTAATTCTATATTTTTGTACTTTGCTTGCATCTATATATGGATATGTTCTATTAGTTACTCCCATATTTGCATCTTGCTCGGTTATTTCAATATATCCAATTTACGATCTTAATTTTCATTTCAAGCAGTACATCCCTTGCTTTGCAAGAATAGGAGTAGAAGGAAATCGTGGGCTTTACTTTGCTGATGACTCCCAGGATGTCATATTGATAAGGCAACATGGGTTTACAATGACGGTTAGCGTAAAACTTGATGAAGATGGTCACTCCTATTTTAGTGCGGACCTTTGGAGAAAAAATGTCTAAGTGTTATGAACTGAAAGCTGGCAATAAAATTCTAGTGCGTGCACCACAGCCTGGTCTAATTAACATGGATGTTTACTTCCCCAACGTCATCAGCTGATCAAAGTCTGATCGAGGTTAGTGTCCTTTCAACTTTCTCCATGTTGTCATATTACTATTTAAGCAACCAATTGATCACTATTTAAGCAACCAATTGTGATATCACATTCTGACTTCATTCCTAGGCAGTAACAAATTATGTTTACCAATTTATGTGCACTATATATTCTTCTGCCATGTTATGAATAAATAATACCTTTCCACTTTTTAAGCAGGATATGTTGGACGCATAGTGAATGATCTGTATGTTACTAAGCGTACCAGATTTCACTGGAAGGACTTGAAGCATGTCATAAACTTTGTTGATAATCTAACAGAGATAGCACAGCATATGAACGCTGGATTTTGGATGGGATTAATTAGACCTATGGTGCACACACTGAACAAGACCAATTATGTGCACAAAGCACCGGTAAAAAGTCTTTTTTTTAATGTTGATGCTCATAAACTAAATATATCTTCAATGATATGTTACAATTGTTTTTTATTCTACATGTCAACAGAAATTGCCCCTGTAGCCGTTCCTGGATCGATTTCCCAGCGTGGTCGAATTACACTTGTGTCTGCTAATAACGCCAAAGTGATTGCAAGGTACTGCATTTCCCGCAAAAATGGAACCATTCAAATTAACAAGTTCTCGCTTCTCATGGAAATGCATCCATATTAGAAAATTGGAGACACTGTTCTACTCCTGCTCTACCAAGGCACAGGAGGGCTCTTTCTTTTCATTGACGAGATGCTGAGTCGCCGTGATCAAGCTGCTTCCAGTGGATAGTTGTGGTTGTTGGCCCTCAGCCTCTTAAAATGTGCTAGTTGTTACTATATATGTTAAGTATGTAGATATGGACCATATGGTTGTTGGCCCTTAGCCTCTTAAGCTGTCCTCCAATGCGCAGGCTCGCCGCGAAGCGTGCCAGCTTTACGCTGCATAGGCTCACTGGGAAGCGAGCCCATTGACTTCCCTGGCCGCCCGCCTTCCTCTCCATTAATGGAGCCCGAGCCGCTGTTTAATATGGGCGTCCTTACTGTTCGCCTCCCATCCCCCCCCCCCCCCCCGCGCGCAGACCTCCACCGCCATGGCGCAGAATGATCATCTGTCACTAGTCTTCAAGTTTGGTGAAGTTGACTCCGAGCCAGAGGAGATAGAAAATACGGAGGAATGGGGCCTCATGGACATGGCCCAGAACGAGTTGGCCGCGGCGGTTGCTGCCCCCGCTCCCGTCCCAGCTCCCATCCACGCGCCCGTGCCAGTGACCATCCCTGTAGCATTGACGGGATGGTCGCCGAGCACTATCGCAGAGCTGGAAACCGTGGGCATCAGCGAGGTCTCCGCGGACCCGCGCGAGCTCGTGTACATGCCAACGCCAACGCGCGTGCCCGTGCCCGTGCATGCCCCTCCACCCATCGTGTCGTCGGCCCCCGTGCGTTTGGCTGAATCCGCGGTGCCCATGCGTGCCCCTCCACCCACTGCGGCGTCGGTCCCCATGCGTTTGGCTGCACCCGCCGCGCCCGTGCCCATGCCCGTGCGCCCCCCCCCCCCAGCAGCATAGGACGCTGCCGTCGACCGCTACCTCTCAGCAGCGCCAGTTGCCGTCCTCCCGTGCCCCGCCCGTCGATCGCGCGACAACATGATGTTTGATTTACAAGTGAAGAACATTTTGTGCTGGCTTGAAGACTTCAACAACGGCGTACCGGAGGACGACAACGACAACGACGGCGCGGCACGCCGCCTCCGCCACCACCGGAAATAGTTTTTTTGGGGTTTAATATTGTATCTCGAATTCTCGATCATATGAATATAGATTCACGGTGTGACTGAATGAAAGATATGGTTCGAACGAACTTGTGTTTTTCTCTCTTAATGTACAGACTTATCAAACGATTTTCTTTTGAAAAAAGCGTCAATGGTTTTTAAATATAAAACACTCATTGCAAACATTTTAGTTAGAACACCCGTATGCAAACCGACAGCTTCCCCAGGAAGCCAAGGGAAAATGTGTGGAGCAGGATTTCTGCATCCCTTCAATGCAAACGGTTGTTTTGCATGACCCGTGTGCAACCATGTACAAACAATTGGGTAAGATTTGCATATCTATCATTTTGGGTATGTTGCCATTTATCAAACTGGAAAGATTGACATTTGTTTATCTAGTAACATTGCCATTTGTCAACCTTGTAACACTGCGATTTGTCAAAATATGCAGCTACAAATCACTACCACTATCTAATTTTTACAACTAAAATCACTAGCACTTTTCATATGGACACCACTAGCAATCCCATCGCACAACATAAATGTCTTGTTAAGTTGAACCATTTCTGTACTCTTGTGTCAATGCAAACAGTTCATCCGAGTGAACCGCATGCCGTATATCACACACACCTTGATCTGGCTGGCCGTTTCTTTTATGTTGCCTAATCACAAACAATTCATCCGAGTGAACCGTATGTTGTATATCACACACACCTTCATCTGGCTGCCCGTTTTTTGTGTTGCCTAATCACAAATAGTTCAACCGAGTGAACCATATGTTGTGTATCGCACACACCTTCATATGGCAGCCCGTTTCTTTTGTTCCTCCTCATCGCAAATAGTTAATTGAACTGAACCGTATGCCCTTCATCGCCCACGCAACTAAAACCTGAACCGTGTTTGATGCATCCGTCATTGCAAATGTTTTATACATTTCTGATGGTTTTCATACAGCATCGTTTGTGATTATGGCATCGCACACAGTTTCTCGAAGGGTCTCTGATTGTAGTGTCGCGTTAGCAGCATCCTGCAGTAGTGTTTGATGGGACGCATGCTCAAAATTTACTGATGATTATAAGTGTGGCACTATTCCCGGAAGGCGCAACATGGGCACGCACACCTTCTCAGCCGCGTACGTGGTGTTTGCACCATAGGGTGCACCGCAATAGACAATGGCAGCACACGTCTTGTTCCAACAACCGTGCGCGCTCGTTATTACCATCGCGCATGCTTCTTTTAATTAGAATGGGTGTGCACGTCTAGCGCACGCGCGTTGATCTATCTAACTGTGTCAGTTTGTTGTGGCTAATCGCAAACAGTTCACCCATGTGAAGTGTATGCCATCAATCGCAGACACTTTGATCTGGCTTATCCGTTTCTGTTCTGTTGCCTAATCGCAAACAGTTAACCCTTCTGAAGCATATGCCCTCAATCACACACACCTTGATTTGGCTGACCATTTCTTTTGTGTTGCCTAATCACAAACAGTTCATCTGAGTGAACCGTATGCTGTATATCGCACACACCTTCATCTGGCTGCCCGTTTCTTTTGTGTTGCCTGACCACAAATAGTTCATCCGAGTGAACCGTATGCTGTACATCACACACGCCTTCATCTGGCTGCCAGTTTCTTTTGTTCCTCCTCATCGAAAACAGTTAATTGAACTGAATCGTATGCCCTGAATCACACATGCAACTAAAATCTGAAATGTGTTTGATGCATCCTCCATCGCAAACGCTTTGCACCTTTTTGACGGATTTTTTACACCGCCGTTTGCGATTATGGCATCGCACAAAGTTTCGTCGAAGGGTCTCTGATCGTAGTGTCACGTTAGCAGCATCCTGCAGTAGTGAGGTGCAAAGCCTGCTGCAGGAGCAACACCGGATGTTATGAACGTCTGGTAGAGCAAAGCTGATGACTACTCGATAGTTCAGTGTGCCATGCTTTATGGCTTAGAATCGGGACTTCAACGATGTTTTGAATGTCATGGAGCATATTAGATGTTCCAGGAGTTGAAGTTAATATTTCAAGCAAATGCCCGAATTGAGAGATATGAAGTCTCCAATAAATTCTATAGCTACAAGATGGAGGAGAATAGTTCTGTCAGTGAACATATACTTAGAATGTCTTGGTACCACAACCACTTGACTCAACTGGGAGTTAATCTTCCTGTTGATAGTGTCATTGACAGAGTTCTTCAATCACTGCCAGTAAGCTACAAAAGCTTCGTGATGAACTATAATATGCAAGGGATGGATAAGACAATTCCCGAGCTCTTCGCAATGCTAAAGGCTGCGGAGGTAAAAATCAAGAAGGAGCATCAAGTGTTGATGGTCAACAAGACCACTAGTTTCAATAAAAAAGGGCAAAGGGAAGAAGGGGAACTTCAAGAAGAACGGCAAGCAAGTTGCTGCTCAAGTGAAGAAGCCCAAGTATGGATCTAAGCCTGAGACTGAGTGCTTCTACTGCAAAGGGACTGGTCACTGGAAGCAGAACCGCCCCAAGTATTTGGCGGATAAGAAGGATGGCGAAGTGAAAGGTATATTTGATATACATGTTATTGATGTGTACCTTACTAATGCTCGTAGTAGCGCCTGGGAATTTATACCGGTTCTGTTGCTCATATTTGCAACTTGAAACAGGGGTTACGGATTAAACGAAGATTGGCTAAAGACGAGGTGACGATGCATGTGGGAAATGGTTCCAAAGTCGATGTGATCGCCGTCGGCACGCTACCTCTACATCTACCTTCGGGATTAGTATTAGACCTGAATAATTGTTATTTGGTGCCAGCGTTAAGCATGAACATTATATTTGGATCTTGTTTGATGTGAGAAGGTTGTTCATTTAAAATCAGAGAATAATGGTTGTTCTATTTATATGAGTAATATCTTTTATGGTCATGCACCCTTAATGAGTGGTCTATTTTTATTGAATCTCGATAGTAGTGATACACATATTCATAGTATTGAAGCCAAAAGATACAAGTTTAATAATGATAGTGCAACTTATTTGTGGCATGATACATCTCCGTCGTATCTACTTTTCCAAACACTTTTGCCCTTGTTTTGGACTCTAACTTGCATGATTTGAATGGAACTAACCCGGACTGACGCTGTTTTTAGCAGAATTGCCATGGTGTTATTTTTTGTGCAGAAATAAAATTTCTCGGAATGACCTGAAAATCAATGGAGATTATTTTTCGAATATATAAAAAATACTGGAAGAAGAATCCACGTCAAGGGGCCCACACCCTGTCCACGAGGGTGGGGCGCGCCTAACCCCCCCCCCCCCCTTGGCACACCCCCTGCCTCATGGGCCCCCTGACGCTCCACCGACCTCAACTCCAACTCCATATATTCGTGTTCGGGGAGAAAAAAATGAGAGAGAAGGATTCATCGCGTTTTACGATACGGAGCGACCGCCAAGTCCTAAACTCTCTTGGGAGGGCTGATGTGGAGTCCGTTCGGGGCTCCGAAGAGGGGAATCCGTCGCCATCGTCATCATCAACCTTCCTCCATCACCAATTTCATGATGATCACTGTCATGCGTGAGTAATTCCATCGTAGGCTTGCTGGACGGTGATGGGTTGGATGAGATTTATCATGTAATCGACTTAGTTTTGTTAGGGTTTGGTCCCTAGTATCCATTATGTTCCGAGATTGATGTTGCTATGACTTTGCTATGCTTAATGCTTGTCACTAGGGCCTGAGTGCCATGATTTCAGATCTGAACCTATTATGTTTTCATGAATATATGTGAGTTCTTGATCCTATCTTGCAAGTCTATAGTCACCTATTATGTGTTATGATCCGTTAACCCCGAAGTGACAATAATCGGGATACTTACCGGTGATGACCGTAGTTTGAGGAGTTCATGTATTCACTATGTGTTAATGCTTTGGTCTAGTACTCTATTAAAAGGAGGCTTTAATATCCCTTAGTTTCCAATAGGACCCGCTGCCACGGGAGAGTAGGACAAAAGATGGCATGCAAGTTCTTTTCCATAAGCACGTATGACTATATTCGGAATACATGCCTACATTACATTGATGAACTGGAGCTAGTTCTGTGTCACCCTATGTTATAACTGTTGCAAGATTGATTGCATCCGACATAATTATCATCACTGATCCATTGCCTATGAGCTTTTCATATATTATTCTTCTCTTATTTACTTTTCCTTTGCTACTGTTACAATCACTATAAAACCAAAAATATTACTTTTGCTACCATTACCACTATTATCATATTACTTTGCTACTAAACACTTTGCGGCAGATATTAAGTTTCCAGGTGTGGTTTAATTGAAAACTTAGCTGCTAATACTTGAGAATATTCTTTGGCTCCCCTTGTGTCGAATCAATAAATTTGGGTTGAATACTCTACCCTCGAAAACTGTTGTGATCCCCTATACTTGTGGGTCATCAAGACTATTTTCTGGCGCCGTTGCCAGGGAGCATAGCTCTATTCTTTGAGTCACTTGGGATTTATATCTGCTTATCATTATGAAGAACTTGAAAGATCAAAGAACCAAGATTTTCCCTCAACTATGAGGGGAGGTAAGGAACTGCCATCTAGCTCTGCACTTGATTCACCTTCTGTTTAGAGTAAACTTGCAACACCTACACATGCTATTGATTCTGATAGGTCGCATGTTATTGATGATGCCACTCCTGCTTTGCATGATACTTATGATGAAACTACTTCTATGCTTGATACCACTGTGCCATTAGGTGAATTTCTTGATGAACAACTTGCTAGGGCTAGAGAGAATGAAATTATTGAAATTGATAATATTGATGAAAGTGATGATGAAGATTCTCCCCCTATATATGAATTTCCTATTGTGCCTGAGGGTTATGTTATGGATGAAGAAACTTCTAGAGACTTCTAGCTTGCAATGATAGATCTGATCTTAAGAAATTATTAGCTAAGCTTAGAGAAAAGTCTTTGAATGCTAGAATGAAATATGACCCCGCTTTTGCTACTTCACCTATCTTTATTATTGATAAGGATTATGGTTTCTCTGTCGACACTGAGATAATTACTTTGGTTGAATCTGATACTTTTTATGGCTATGATTCTGAAATTGTTGTGGCACATCTTACTAAATTAAATGATATAGCCACCCTGTTCACTCATGATGAGAAAACTCACTATTACTTTATCCTTAAGTTGTTTCCGTTCTCATTAAAGGGTGATGCTAAAACAGGGTTTAATTCTCTTGATCCTGGTTGTGTGCGTAGTCCCCATGATATGATTTATTACTTCTCTGCTAAATATTTCCTCGCTCATAAGAAACAAGCTACCTTAAGGGAAATATATAATTTTGTGCAAATTGAAGAAGAGAATCTCCCACAAGCTTGGGGGAGGCTTCTCCGATTACTTAATGCTTTGCCTGATCATCCTCTCAAGAAAAATGAAATACTTGATATCTTTTATAATGGACTAACCGATATTTCCAGAGACCACCTGAATAGTTGTGCCGGTTGTGTTTTTAGGGAAAGAACTGTTGATCAAGCTGAATTGCTATTGAATAATATGTTGACTAATGAAAATAATTGGACACTTCCTGAACCAACTCCTAAGTCAACTTCAAAGAAAAGGGGTATTCTATTTCTCAGTCCTGAAGATATGCAAGAGGCAAAGAAATCTATGAAAGAAAAAGGTATTAAAGTTGAAGATGTTAAGAATTTACCACCTATTGAAGAAATACATGGTCTTGACAACCCGACACAGGTAGTAAAGGTAAATTCTCTCTATAGGTTTGATAAATGTGAAATCCCATTTACTAAGTTTGCTAGCCAATGCTTGGATGAGTTTGATGACTTTATGGTTAAACAAGAAAATTTCAATGCTTATGTTGGTAGACAATTGAAACACAATGCTTGTATGCTTGAACACTTGAGTGATTATATGTCTAGAGTTAAAGGTGAACTTAAACTTATTAGTACACATGCTTCTATGGTTACCACTCAAGTAGAACAAGTACTTAAAGCTCAGAATGATTTGTTCAATGAATTAAATAATAAGAAAAATGATAATGTTGTTAGAGTTATGACTAGAGGGGGTAAAATGACTCAGGAACCTTTGTATCCTGAGGGCCAGCCTAAGAGAATTGAGCAAGATTCTCAGAGAACTAATGTTGATGCACCTAGTTCTTCTAAGAAGAAGAAGAAGAAGAAGAAGAAGAAGAAGAAGAAAAATGATAGGACTTTGCATGCTTCTAGTGAACCTGTTGTTGAGACACCTGAGAATCCCAAAGATATTTCTATTTCTGATGCTGAAACACAATCTGATAATGAACATGAACCTAGTGATAATGTTAATGATGATGTTCATGTGGATGCTCAGCCTAGCAATGATAATTATGTAGAGATTGAACCTACAGTTGATCTTGATAACCCACAATCAAAGAATAAACGTTATGATAAGAGAGACTTCGTTGCTAGGAAGCACGGTAAAGAAAGAGAACCATGGGTTCAGAAACCCATGCCTTTTCCTCGTAGACCATCCAAGAAAAAGGACGATGAGGATTTTGAGCGCTTTGCTGAAATGATTAGACCTATCTTTTTGTGTATGCGTTTGACTGATATGCTTAAAATGAATCCTTATGGTAAGTACATGAAAGATATTGTTACTAATAAAAGAAAGATACCGGAAGCTGAAATTTTCACCATGCTTGCTAATTATACTTTTAAGGGTGGAATACCAAAGAAACTTGGAGATCCATGAGTACCAACTATACCATGCTCCATTAAAGGAAACTATGTTAAAACTGCTTTATGTGATCTTGGAGCCGGTGTTAGTGTTATGCCTATCTCTTTATATCGTAGACTTGATTTGAATAAGTTGACACCTACTGAAATATCTTTGCAAATGGCTGATAAATCAACTGCTATACATGTCGGTATTTGTGAGGATGTGCCTGTTGTGGTTGCAAACGTTACTATTTTAACAGACTTTGTTATTCTTGATATTCCCGAGGACGATAGTATGTCAATTATCCTTGGTAGACCTTTTTTGAATACTGCAGGGGCTGTTATTGATTGCAACAAAGGCAATGTCACTTTTCATGTTAATGGTAATGAGCATACGGCACACTTCCCGAGGAAACAACCTCAAGTCCAGAGTATCAATTCTATTGGAAAATTTTCAACAATTACTATTGGAGGTTTTGAATTTCCTCTTCCTACTGTTAAGAAGAAATATGATATTCTTATTGTTGGGGATGTGCATATCCCAGTTGAGGTCACCTAGTGTTATTTGAAATTTCTTCGGTTTCATGCGATTCGGAATGAGTTTGTTAACAAGACTTGATCAACCTTGTTAGTGGATTCCTTTTGAGGAGCATGAGATGGATGAAGTTAGAAAACACAACCTTCTATACCCTCTTTTTACTTTCTGTTATTTATATTAAATAAAGCAAAATTAGTATTTTCTGTCTGTTTTCTGAATTATCCATGCAATAAAAAACCCGAAAATAAAAGTTCTCCAAATGCGCTGAAAATGAAATGTGATTTTTTTCTAGAATATTTGAGAATATCTGGCACTGAGAACACAGCAGGGGGAGCAGCCACATGCCCACGAGGGTGGAGGGCGCGCCCACCCCCTAGGCGTGCCCCCTGCCTCATGGACCCCACGTGGGTCCCCTCCACTTATCCTTGCACCCACACACTTCGTCTTGCTACAGAAAAATTCACTAGCCAGCTCAAACCCGAGTTCTTGCTCATCTTGCTGCCATTTTCGATCTCCTTGCTCAAGGCTCCTCTCACAAAACTGCATTGGGGGATTGTTCTTTGGTATGTGACTCCTCCAATGGTCCAATTAGTTTTTGTTCTAGTGCTTTATTTATTGCAAATTTTTGTTGCTTAGGTGACCTTGTTCTTGATCTTGCATGTCAAATTTATGTGGTCAAAAGTAGTTTTAATGCACGATATAGCCTCTGGGCACTTGTAGGAGTAGTTGCTATCAATCTTGTTGAGTTTGGTTCACTTTTATTTTAAGTTACTAAAAAATTCAGAAATTTTCAGAAAAAGATGAAGAGATTTTTGAGGGGCTCATCGAGCCGGAGCTCAGAGGATAAGCAAAGTGAAGAGAACAAGAAGCCCAAGTATAACCTCCCTCGTACTGCGGAGGTTCGGCCATGTGAATGGCCTTGTGATGAGTTCTTGAGAGAAGCCGGGATTCATGAAGATTTTTATCATTTGGCTGAGAATGCAGGCCTCACCACCTTCCTCCACGACCAGCGTGAACAGTATCTCTTACTCACCAATATCTTTTTGCAAAATTTTCATTTCCATGCTAGGAGATCACCACCTTCGGTGGAGTTTTACTTATATGATAAGCATAAGGAGATGTCACTTTATGATTTTTGCCCGGTCTGCTTGATACCCTTTGAGGGCAGCATAGAGGAACTACATCGTAATGATGTGGAGGGATTTATTGATACAATTGTTGTAGGGGAAACGAGGAAAGTTTTCGATGCAAGAATCACTAGCATACATTTTCCTGTTCTACGTTACTTCGCAATATTTGCTAGTAGATGCTTAATTGGTCGCGGGAACTGTGGAAACCTTAGTGCCCCTGAAATTGTTATTTTGCGCCATGCCTTGTTTCATGATACTACTTTCAGCTTAGGTGCTATTTTTCCTAAACGGTTAAATTTGAACCGTATTAAGGGCCCCGTCCTCGGAGGCATCTTTTCCTCGCGCCTTGCTGCACACTTTAACATACCTATCAGGCATTATGAGAAAGAGGGAAAGTTGCTGCCTCCTATTGTTCTAGATTATAAGAGTATGGTAGCACATGAGTTTATTGTTAAGGATAAGAAGAAGACACTCAAATATAAATTGATATTAAACAAAAATTATTGTGAATTTATTACCTTGCCTGCGCCCTCTTTGTTCAACATATTTTCAGGCATGTACCTTGTTCTGCCAAAGGCCATTCATGCCTACTGGAGCCAGATGTCAGCTACAAAGCCGGAGCCACCATCTGATCCTCACCGTCAGTCTGTTTATCAGTGGAATCCGGAGGAGATCGCCAACCAGTGGGAGCCTGAGGATCCTCCTCAGTACACTGGAGAGAGCAGCTTTGATCCTTGGGTATAGACCAACTTAGGCCAAAAGCCTAAGCTTGGGGGAGTACATATCTCTCACCGACATTACATTCATGCTCACACACTCATGCCAGTTGTCGGTGTTCATACTTTTTTCATTGTATCATCCATGCTAGTTTATTTTCTTTTTAAGATTTCTTCTTGTGTGTTTGAAAAACCTTAAGAAAAAACAAAAAAAATTAGTTGTATCTTTTAGCTAGTTTATTTTCCATGCTTGTAGTAGTAATTAAAAAAGAAAACCCAAAAATATTTCTCGTTCTTCTTTTTCTTGTTGGGAGCTTTCCCATGTAAATAGTTTTGTTTTAACTTTTTTTGGCTTTGGGGGTCGAGAGGAGAAGACCATAATGAAAATGTTGAGTGGCTCTTATATGCATTACTGTTGATCTAACAAAGAGCCCATATTACCTTGTCTTCTCCCTTTAATTGAATGCTTGCAGATTCCAGCTTAGTCCAATGCACGTGCACTATTATTATTATCCACACCGTTCGGTCGTGCAAGTGAAAGGCAATAATGACGATATATGATGAACTGATTGAGATGAGAAAAGCTGGTATGAACTCGACCCCTCTTGTTTTTGTAAATATGATTAGTTCATCGTTCCTGATTCATCCTATTATGAAAGAAACATGTTTGCAATGACAATTAGAGATAGTAGTTGCTTATGCCATGCTTAATTAGCTAGGAGTTTATAATGGTTTACTTTGCGTGCCAACATGCTATTAAAATGGTTATGATGTGGTATGATAGGGTGGTATCCTCCTTTGAACGATTCGAGTGGCTTGACTTGGCACAAGTTCACGCATGTAGTTGAAACAAAATCAACATCGCCTCTACGATATTTATGTTCATGGTGCATTATATCCTACTCATGCTTGCATTCGGTGTTGATTAATTTTAATGCATGTTCATGACTATTGTCACTCTCTAGATGGTCGCTTCCCAGTCTTTTTCTAGCCTTCACTTGTACTAAGCGGGAATACTGCTTGTGCATCCAATTCCATAAACCCCAAAGTTATTCCATATGAGTCCACCATACCTTCCTATTTACGGTATCTACCTGTCGTTCCAAGTAAATTTGTATGTGCCAAACTCTAAACCTTGAAATAAATATTTTGTTTTGTATGCTCAAATAGCTCATGTATCAACTAGGGATGTCTGTATCCTCCATGCTAGGCGGGTTACTCTCAAGAGGAGTGGACTCCTCTCCTCATTCACGAGAAAATGGCTGGTCACCGGGATGCCCAGTCCCATGCTCAAATCAAATCAAAATAATTGCAAACAAAACTCCCCCGAGACTGTTGTTAGTTGGAGCACCCGTTGTTTCGGGCAAGCCATGGATTGATCCTTGTTGGTGGTGGGGGAGTATAAACTTTACCATTCTGCTTGGGAACCGCCTATAATGTGTGTAGCATGGAAGATATCGAGATCTCTCGGTTGTTATGTTGACAATGAAAGTATACCGCTCAAAATATTATTCATATCTATTTCAAAACCGAGCTCTGGCACCTCTACAAATCCCTGCTTCCCTCTGGGAAGGGCCTATCCATTTACTTTTATGTTGAGTCATCGTCCTTTTATTAAAAAGCACCAGTTGGAGAGCACCGCTGTTATTTGCATCCATTACTATTAGTTTACATTGAGTATGACTTGACTGGATCTCTTTTACCATGAATTACAATGTCTAGTCAGTCCTTGATCTTTAAAGGTGCTCTGCATTTATGTTTTGCGGTCTCAGAAAGGGATAGCGAGATACCATCTTGTTATATCATATTATGATTGTTTTGAGAAAGTGTTGTCATCCGGGATTTATTATTATTGCTCGCTAGCTGATTATGCCATTGATATGAGTAAACATGAGACCTAAATGTTATTGTGAATATGGTTAGTTCATAATCTTTGCTGAAAACTAGAATGCTGGCTTTACATATTTACAACAACAAGAGCAAACAGAGTTTGTAAAAGTTTTTCTTTATCACTTTCAGTTTGTCAACTGAATTGCTTGAGGACAAGCAAAGGTTTAAGCTTGGGGGAGTTGATACATCTCCGTTGTATCTACTTTTCCAAACACTTTTGCCCTTGTTTTGGACTCTAACTTGCATTATTTGAATGGAACTAACCCGGACTGACGTTGTTTTCAGCAGAATTGCCATGGTGTTATTTTTGTGCAGAAATAAAAGTTCTCGGAATGACCTGAAAATCAACGGAGATTATTTTTGGAATATATAAAAAATACTGGAAGAAGAATCCACGTCAGGGGTCCCACACCCTGTCCATGAGGGTGGGGGTGCGCCTACCCCCCTGGGCGCGCCCCCCTGCCTCGTGGGCCCCCTGACGCTCCATCGACCTCAACTCCAACTCTGTATATTCGTGTTCGGGGGTAAAAAATCAGAGAGAAGGATCCATCATGTTTTACGACACAGAGCCGCCACCAAGCCCTAAACTCTCTCGGGAGGGATGATCTGGAGTCCAGTGGGGGCTCCGGAGAGGGGAATCCGTCGCCATCGTCATCATCAACCTTCCTCCATCACCAATTTCATGATGCTCACCGCTGTGCATGAGTAATTCCATCGTAGGCTTGTTGGACGGTGATGGGTTGGATGAGATTTATCATGTAATCGAGTTAGTTTTGTTAGGATTTGATCCTAGTATCCACTATGTTCTGAGATTAATGTTGCTATGACTTTGCTATGCTGAATGCTTGTCACTAGGGCCCGGGTGCCATGATTTCAGATCCGAACCTATTATGTTTTCATGAATATATGTGAGTTCTTGATCCTATCTTACAAGTCTATGGTCACCTATTATGTGTTATGATCCGTTAACCCCAAACTGACAATAATCGGGATACTTACCGGTGATGACCGTAGTTTGAGGAGTTCATGTATTCATCATGTGTAATGCTTTGGTACGGTACTCTATTAAAAGGAGGCCTTAATATCCCTTAGTTTCCAATAGGACCCCGTTGCCACGGGAGGGTAGGACAAAAGATGTCATGCAAGTTCTTTTCCATAAGCACGTATGACTATATTCGGAATACATGCCTACATTACATTGATGAACTGGAGCTAGTTCTGTGTCACCCTATGTTATAACTGTTGCATGATTGATCGCATTTGACATAATTATCCATCACCGATCCATTTCCTACGAGATTTTCATATATTGTTCTTCGCTTATTTACTTTTCCTTTTCTAATGTTACAATCACTATAAAACCAAAAATATTACTTTTGCTACCGTTACCACTATCATATTACTTTGCTACTAAACACTTTGCTGCAGATATTAAGTTTCCAGGTGTGGTTGAATTGACAACTCAGTTGCTAATACTTGACAATATTCTTTGGCTCCCCTTGTGTCGAATCAATAAATTTGGGTTGAATACTCTACCCTCGAAAAATGTTGCGATCCCCTATACTTGTTGGTTATCATGGCACTGCCGTTTAGGTCATATTGGTGTAAAGCGCATGAAGAAACTCCATGCTGATGGGCTTTTGGAATCACTTGATTATGCATCACTTGATGCTTGCGAACCATGCCTCATGGGCAAGATGACTAAAACTCCGTTCTCCGGAACAATGGAGCGAGCAACAGACTTATTGGAAATAATACATACTGATGTATGTGGTCCTATGAGTGTTGATGCTCGCGGCGGGTATCGTTATTTTCTAACCTTCACAGATGATTTGAGCAGATATGGGTATATCTACTTAATGAAACATAAGTCTGAAACATTTTAAAAGTTCAAAGAATTTCAGAGTGAAGTGGAAAATCATCGTAACAAGAAAATAAAGTTTCTACGATCTGATCGTGGAGGTGAACATTTGAGTTATGAGTTTGGTCTTCATTTGAAACAATGTGGAATAGCTTCGCAACTCACGTCACCTGGAACACCACAGCGTAATGGTGTGTCCGAACATCGTAACCGCACTTTATTAGATATGGTGCAATCTATGATGTCTCTTACTGATTTACCGCTATCGTTTTGGGGTTATGCTTTAGAGACGGCTGCATTCACGTTAAATAGGGCACCATCGAAATCTGTTGAGATGACACCATATGACTGTGGTTTGGCAAGAAACCCAAGTTGTCGTTTCTTAAAGTTTGGGGTTGCGATGCTTATGTGAAAAAGCTTCAACCTGATAAGCTCGAACCCAAATCGAAGAAATGTGTCTTCATAGGATACCCAAAGGTGACTGTTGGGTAGACCTTCTATCACAGATCCGAAGGCAAGATATTCGTTGCTAAGAATGGATCCTTTCTAGAGAAGGAGCTTCTCTCGAAAGAAGTGAGTGGGAGGAAAGTAGGACTTGATGAGGTAACTGTACCTTTTCCCTTATTGGAAAGTAGTTCATCACAGAAATCAGTTCCAGTGATTCCTACACCAATTAGTGAGGAAGCTAATGATGATTATCATGAAACTTCTGATCAAGTTACTACCGAACTCGTAGGCCAAGCAGAGTAAGATCCGCACCAGAGTGGTACGGTAATCCTGTTCTAGAGGTCATGTTACTTGACCATGACGAACCTATGAACTATGAGGAAGCGATGATGAGCCCAGATTCCACGAAATGGCTTGAAGCCATGAAATCTGAGTTGGGATCCATTAATGAGAACAAAGTGTGGATTTTGGTTGACTTGCCCGATGATCGGCAAGCAATAGAGAATAATGGATCTTCAAGAAGAATACTGACGCTGACGGTAATGTTACTGTCTACAAAGCTCGAATGTTGCAAAAGTTTTTCGACAAGTTCAAGGAGTTGACTACGATGAGACCTTCTCACCTGTAGCGATGCTTAAGTCTGTCCGAATCATGTTAGCAATTGCCGCATTTTATGATTATGAAATTTGGCAAATGGATGTCAAAACTGCATTCCTTAATGGATATCTTAGAGAAGAGTTGTATATGCAACAAAAAGTTTTTGTCGATCCAAAAGGTGCTAACAAAGTGTGCAAGCTCCAGCGATCCATTTATGGACGGGTGCAAGCCTCTCGGAGTTGGAATATAGGCTTTAATAGTGTGATCAAAGCATATGGTTTTATACAGACTTTTGGAGAAGCCTGTATTTACAAGAAAGTGAGTGGGAGATCTGTAGCATTTCTGATATTATATGTGGATGACATATTATTGATCGAAAATGATACTGAATTTCTGAATAGCATAAAAGGATACTTGAATAAGAATTTTTCAATGAAAGACCTCGGTGAAGCTGCTTATATATTAGGCATCAGGATCTATAGAGATAGATCAAGACGCTTAATTGGAATTTCACAAAGCACATACCTTGATAAAGATTTTAAGAAGTTCAAAATGGATCAGTCAAAGAAAGGGTTCTTGCCTGTGTTGCAAGGTGTAAAGTTGAGTCAGACTCAATGCCCGACCACTGCAGAAGATAGAGAGAAAATGAAAGTCATTCCCTATGCCTCAGCCATAGGTTATATCATGTATGCAATGTTTTGTACCAGACCTGATGTGTATCTTGCTATTAGTTTAGCAGGCAGGTACCAAAGTAATCCAGGAGTGGATCACTGGACAGTGGTCAAGAACATCCTAAAATACCTGAAAAGGACTAAGGATATGTTTCTCGTTTATGGAGGTGACAAAGAGCTCGTCGTAAACAGTTACGTCGATGCAAGTTTTGACACTGATCCGGATGACTCTAAGTCACAAACCGGATACGTATTTTTATTGAATGGTGGAGCTGTCAGTTGGCGTAGCTCTAAGCAGAGTGTCGTGGCGGGATCTACGTGTGAAGCGGAATACACAGCTGCTTCGGAAGCAGCAAATGAAGGAGTCTGGATGAAGGAGTTCATATCCGATCTAGGTGTAATACCTAGTGCATCGGTTCCAATGAAAATCTTTTGTGACAATACTGGTGCAATTGCCTTGGCAAAGGAATCCAAATTTCACAAGAGAACCAAGCACATCAAGAGAAGCTTCAATTCCATCCGCGATCAAGTCAAGGAGGGAGACATAGAGATTTGCAAGATACATACGAATCTGAATGTTGTAGGCGAGCAAAACATGATCAGCACCAAGACTCCATGGGTGTTTGCATCATCACTATGTAATCTACATTATTGACTCTAGTGCAAGTGGGAGACTAAAGGAAATATGCCCTAGAGGCAATAATAAAGTTGTTATTTATATTTCCTTATATCATGATAAATGTTTATTATGCATGCTAGAATTGTATTAACCGGAAACTTAGTACATGTGTGAATACATAGACAAACAGAGTGTCCCTAGTATGCCTCTACTTGACTAGCTCGTTAATCAAAGATGGTTAAGTTTCCTAGCCATAGGCATGTGTTGTAATTTGATGAACAGGATCACATAATTAGAGAATGATGGATGGACAAGACCCATCCGTTAGCTTAGCATAATGACCGTTTAGTTTTTATGCTATTGCTTTCTTCATGACTTATACATGTTCCTCGGACTATGAGATTATGCAACTCCCGAATACCGGAGGAACACCTTGTGTGCTATCAAACGTCACAACGTAACTGGGTGATTATAAAGATGCTCTACAGGTGTCTCCGATGGTGTTTGTTGAGTTGGCATAGATCGAGATTAGGATTTGTCACTCCGTGTATCGGAGAGGTATCTCTGGGCCCTCTCGGTAATGCACATCACCTAAGCCTTGCAAGCAATGTGACTAATGAGTTAGTTGTGAGATGGTGTATTACGAAACGAGTAAAGATACTTGCCGATGACAAGATTGAACTAGGTATGATGATACCGACGATCGAATCTCGGGCAAGTAACATACCGATGACAAAAGGGAACAACGTATGTTGTTATGCGGTTTGACCGATAAAGATCTTCGTAGAATATGTAGGAGCCAATATGAGCATCCAGGTTCCGCTATTGGTTATCGACCGGAGATGTGTCTCGGTCATGTCTACATAGTTCTCGAACCCGTAGGGTTTGCACGCTTAACGTTCGATGACGATTTGTATTATGAGTTTCGTGTTTTGATGAACCAGAGTTTTTTCGGAGTCCCGGATAAGATCACGGACATGATGAGGAGTCTCGAAATGGTCGAGAAATAAAGATTCATATATTGGAAGGCTAAATTCAGACACCAGAATGGTTCGGGGGGGGCCAAATCCTACTTGGACCGGGAGTCCAAGTGGGACTTCCCCCATGGCGCGCCCCCTCCTATGGCCGGCCACCTCTCCTCCCCCCTTTATATACATGGGAGGGGGGAACCCCAAATACACACAAAAGTTTCTCTTAGCCGTGTGCGGTACCCCCCTCCACAGTTACACACCTCGGTCATATCGTCGTAGTGCTTAGGCGAAGCCCTGCGCCGGTAAACTTCATCATCACCGTCACCACGCCGTCGTGCTGACGGAACTCTCCCTCGGCCTCAACTGGATCAAGAGTTCAAGGGACGTCACCGAGCTGAACGTGTGATGATCGCGGTGTTGTACGTTCGGTACTTGGATCGGTTGGATCATGAAGACGTTCGACTACATCAACCGCGTTACTAAACGTTTCCGCTTTCAGTCTACGAGGGTACGTAGACACACTCTCCCCTCCCGTTGCTATGCATCTCCTAGATAGATCTTGCATGATCGTAGGTAAATTTTTTGAAATATTGCGTTCCCCAACACCAGAGGCCACCAACAGGTGGGTCTCGCTTTCCTGTCGTGCACGGGACAGCACGCGATAGGGACATTGAGGGAGCTCTCGATGTTGTCCAATAACAGTGGCCCGAGTGCGCCCGCATGGTCCACCTGTCATGGATTGCCAGCTAGGTTGGCCGGGGGCGTGCCATCCGGGTAGATCGAACGGCATCGAGCCGCCCCGTGAGGCTTCCGCAGCAAGCCACCCGAAAACAAACGACTCAGAGGGACTCTTTGGCCACGAGACACCCACAGAGGCGGGTACTCCAGCATCTTTTATTGGAGTAAGAGCATCTAAAACTAGACTTGCAAATTCGTACCCTATACGTCCACGGACGTGTCCGGGCAAACCCGCAGATAGCGTCGGATAGCCCCTCATATGTCTTGGCCGCCCACCACACACCTCAAATCCGATCTCACAAATTCATGCACGTCCATGATACGTATGAATGTCGCATGTAAATAACATTTGTTGGTTGCAAAAACACATAGTTCGAACATAAAATTTATTTGAAGTGCACAATTCAAACATTTCCTTTTTGGTTTTATTGTGGGTCCGCATATGTGCAAAATTTTGGGGCAGTTCTTCTATTGCCAATGCATGCAATCAATTGAACCGAGTATACCTGGGAAACCTTTTGCCTCTACAATAGCCAGCAACTATTATGTATCCTACATATTTGGTTCTCTTAGGTAATCTGGTTCAAACACCTACACTACGACACGGACAAACTTGGCAGTGGTCTTTAGGCATGTGATATCCCTCTTCCAGACCATTGCACCAACTACATCGGCGACGACACCATGTGCAAGCATCCTCAAAGCAATTGTGCATTTCTGCTTAGCAGAGAATGATAGTTGTCCACAACTCCCCGGTGATCTTGAAGTAGGGATCGTGTGCCTCCACTCCTTCCACAACGCAAAAGAACAATGGTCTGCGCATACAAAACCGTCGATGAAACCATGGGTCATTAGTGAATGTTGGGTTGGGAGTAAAGCAGTCATTGTAGAGTAGCCGTGCTCCAGAGACCCTATCCCAGTTCAGAATTCATCTTCCTTTGATCGAGCCCTTGAATTTGAGAATGTGATCCACCTCTCGGTCCATTTCCTATTGGATACACATGCTCATGATCATTTCGGCTTCTTCGTCCGAATCCGACGAATCGAAGAACTCATTTTGCATCATTTCATCAAGATTTGTTTGTTCATGCTCTTCGCCCGACGAACCGAAGAACTCATTTTGAATCATTTCACCAAGCTTTGTTTGTCCATACTTCTCACCAGACGAACCATTGGAATTCATCATTTTGCCTATGAAACAATCACCAAAAACTTGTCGGACAATGTGTCAAACACTTAGAGGGCAAGGTGTAGTCCGGGGTTTGCCGAACGTACCGCGGTGGCATCCGGGCGGTGACAATGTTCGTGGTGACGAGAATGGATGGGAGGAATGTTGTGGCGGTGCTGGCGGCATCGAGGGCTCAGTACGGCGGCGGAGCTAGGGGAGGGTCGGCGCGGAGGAAGGAGAAGAGAGGAGAGGAATAGGTCGAATCGGCTAGGTGGGGGAGAGGATTTGGTGCAATTGGGGGTAGGGTCGGACCGTCTGGTCTGAAGTGGCAGCCACGCCGAGGTGTACCTATATCCACCCTAGATTTGAACTGGATATGAGGGGTGTTGGTCAGCCCAGGCATTTAGGGCCAGTATGAGGAGCCTGTTGATGGAAAGATGCCCTAGAGGCAATAATAAAGTTGTTATTATTATATTTCCTTATTCATGATAAAGGTTTATTATTCATACTAGAATTGTATTGATTGGAAACTTAAAAACATGTGTGGATACATAAACAAATACCGTGTCCCTAGTGAGCCTCTACTAGACTAGCTCGTTGATCAAAGATGGTTAAGGTTTCCTAACCATGGGCATGTGTTGTCACTTGATAACGGGGTTCCATCATTAGGAGAACGATGTGATGGACAAGACCCATCCGTTAGCTCAGCATCTGATCGTTCAGTTTATTGCTATCGCTTTCTTAATGTCAAATACATATTCCTTTGACCATGAGATCATGCAACTCCCGGATACCGGAGGAATACCTTGTGTGCTATCAAATGTCACAACGTAACTGGATGATCATAAAGATGCTCTACAGGTATATCCGAACGTGTCTATTGAGTTGGCATGAATCAAGATTGGGATTTGTCACTCCGTATATCGGAGAGGTATCTCTGGGCCCTCTTGGTAATACAACATCACAAGAAGCATGCAAGCAAAGTGACTAAGGAGTTAGTTACGAGATGATGTATTCCGAAACGAGTAAAGAGACTTGTCAGTAATGAGATTGAACTAGGTATGGAGATACCGACGATCGAATCTCGGGCAACTAACATACCGACGGACAAGGGGAATTACATATGTTGTCATAAACGTACGACCGATAAAGATCTTCTTAGAATATGTAGGAACCAATATGGGCATCCAGGTTCCGCTATTGGTTATTGACCGAAGAGGCGTCTCGGTCATGTCTACATCATTCCTGAACCCGTAGGGTCCGCATCCTTAACGTTCGTTGACGATATAGTATTATATTAGTTATGTGATTTGGTGAACGAATGTTGTTCGGAGCCCCGGATGAGATCACGGACATGACGAGGAGCTTCAGAATGGTCCGGAGGTAAAGATTGATATATAGGACGATGCTATTTGGTCACCGAAAAGGTTTCGGAGTGTGTCGGGTAGTCATCGGATCACCGGAAGGGGTTCCGAGAAGCCCCAGAAGGTTAATGGGTCTTATGGGCCAAGAGGGGGGGACACACCAGCCCACAATGGGCTGGCGCGCCCCTCCCTTGGCCGTCGGCCCTATGGATGGAAAGGAGGGAGGGCTAGCCCCTCTTTCCTTCCCTCCACCTAAGAGGAAGGAAAGGGGGGGCACCCCCTCCTGCCCCCCCCCCCCTCAGGCAAACAAGGAAGGGGGAGGGCGCTAGAGGGCAGGAGCCCAAGGGGGGCGGCCGGCCACCCTTGGGGCGCCTCCTAACTGCCTCCCGGGCGCCACACCAACCCACGACAATCTCTTAGCCGTGTGTGGCGCCCTTCTCCACAGTTTAGTCCTCCGCCCAGTTTTTTCGAAGTGCATGGCGAAGCCCTGTGGAAACAAGTTCACCATCACCGTCACCACGCCGTCGTGCTGCCGGAACTCAGCTACTACTTCGCCCGTCTTGCTGGATCAAGAAGGCGAGAACGTCATCGAGCTGAGCGTGTGCTGAACGCAGAGGTGCCGTACGTTCGGTACTTGATCGGTTGGATCGCGAAGGTGTTCGACTACATCAACCGCGTTGTTAAACGCTTCTGTTTTACGGTCTACGAGGGTACGTAGACATACTCTCCCCTCTTGTTGCTATGCATCTCCATGGATAGATCTTGCATGTGCGTAGATTTTGTTTTTGTTTTTCATGCAACGTTCCCCAACACCCGTTTGGATCCTTTTTTTTACCAGTTAGTGATCAATCGTGGCCGTATGCATCATTCTGATGCAGAGGCCGGGATGTTCCCCTTTTCAAAAAAAAAAAGTTAGTGATCAATCCCTCTGCTCGGGCATATTATGGAGGTTTGAGGCGCCCAGATGTAGATGTTCTAACAACGTGCACATACAAGTGATGTTGTTTGGTCGAAATTACTACTACTAGTATGTCAGTAATTTTGTATTCCCTTCTCCTCTTTATTTGGCCTGGATATTTCCTTCGTTTCTTTTTTACTTTCCATAGTATTATATTGGACTTGTCTTAAATCAAACTTCTTGAAGTTTTTGTCAAGTTTATTGGACAATATCAGCTTGCACAATACCAAATCAATACCATTATATTCAACATGAAATATGTTATTACATTTATTCAGTATTATCAGCCGTGATTTTTCAACTTATACCTAGTCAATCTTACTGAAGTCTGGTCCAGTTTATAGGAAAAAACACCAGCTTCTATGAGGTTTTTTTTTTCATTACTTTGTAGTTGTCCGGCCGTTTGAGCTTTATATGTAAAGCTTGGCAAAAGTTTGTTTCAAGAACATAAATTTAGCCAAGTTTTGAAAAGCTTAACTCAAGGTAAAACTAATATGCGAATGAAAGGTAAAAGGAGGAAGGATGTGGCAAGTTATGCAGTTGACTGAACTCGTCGGTGGTCACTTGTGTGCACTTTAATCATACCGGTGATTAGTTAACACTATCTAAGCTAGGGGAGGAGTCGTTGGGTGGGACGGAGGACACCGGTCGGACTGGCACGGCAAAATTAAGGATGAGCGAGCACCGCCCCATGAAAGACGGCAGCCACCTTTGGGCGCAGGCAACCACAGCGCACGGTTCCACCCAAAACCTCGCACTCTCACTTTCTTCTACCAATACAACCCAGCTTCTCCATGGATGCATCATCTTGCTTGCTAGTAGTAGCAGAAACAGTAGTAGAAAGAAACAAAAGGGAAAAGGGCAGAGAGGCCTGTGAATTGCGATGCGGCGTGGCCCAGGATCCCGGCCACGATTAGATCCGAGCTCGTTGTCGCATCATTGCAGCGTTTGACACATGCCCGCCGCGGCGCTTTATTTTTGCATGCCCGTAGAGAAAGGCCGGCCAGCGATCGGCCCTTTTCCGCCTGCGCTGTGCAGTGACAGTGTGCGCGTGAGCCCCCCCGGGGCCATGGGAGAGAGAGAGCGCGCGCGGTGGAGGACCGCCGCTTCGGCCGCCGCCAGCCACCTGGTGCCATGCCGGCCGCTCGTCGCCGGCAGCCCGCCTGACACACGCCATGATCGCGCTCGCCACGGCTATCGATGCGTGCATGTGTGGCGTATTTTCGAGCATCATAGGTTGTCGATCGATCAACATCATCCACATTCTCTCCGGCTGGCCGCATCGTGCTATCCTTTGCAGAGCGCTCGAGATGTGAATGATGTGGCCTGCTGCTTTTCTTTACAGATCATCGACATCGACGACATGCAAATGTATATCTCCAAGGACAAGGAGTATGTGTGTGTGTGTGTGTATATCTAATTAGTGGCGCCAAGTTTAGAGGGGCATGCAATATTGCTTGAATTGTCGAGCTCCTATTGGCCAGTTAGCCTGAAGATGCACATCTATCTATATGCTGATCGATGAGTTTGCTCAAAAGTGTAGTAGTGCGGGTGTGTCATGTGTTGCCATCAGGCTCCACCGGGGGCCAAGCTGAGGCCCTCGGCGTGACACGTGTCTCGCCTCCGCGCCAAGCTGAGCGTGTTGGCAGGTGCATTGTCCTGTTCAAGAAAAGAAAAGCAGGGTGGAGGCGGTGGTACATAAACATGGACATGGGGCTCTCGGCCTCATCTCCTCACGTCGCACATTATTTGCGATGTACTTACATGAATAATACAAAAAATGCATTCCATGATTTCATCTGTCTGGAAAAAGGTTACCCGTCACCCAACATCACATACTTTTTTTAAGCATTTGAACCCTAGTGGGCTGAGGATACCACAATCCCTCTAACCATCCAATCACAGATTGGTTGGCATCACACATTATATATATAATGTCCATCAAGCTATAGCTACCTCCAATATGGCCCAATTGCACCAAAAATTTAGAATTTAAGCTCAATGCTTAGAGTATATGCAGTAAAAAAGAATATCAAATCAATGGCTTGCTTCATCAATGTCTTCCATAACGGTGAAAAAGAGCAACACCTTAGAGAAATCAACAAGAAAATTTCATATGAGAAGACATAAACATCAAATGAAACAACTAATATTGTACAAAGTTAAAAACTTAGTGAAATTGGATGTTTGACAGCAGCAACAACAATAACCTGAGCAGTACTGCAGTAGCAAATAAACACATTATAGTAAGCAGATAAAAAAATGTTCAATCTACAAAAATTTAACAACAGCAGCAAGGCAGTAGCACAATGCACATCCACATCCATTACCAATCCTGCAGCCAGTCCAGGTCTGGCCAGTCCTGAGTTTGGGACTCCCTGCACTGTAGTTGAGCGTGGCGGACATGCGGAAACAAGGGCAGGAGAGGCCGGATCCCGGAGCAGAGCTGGCGTGCGGAGAGAGGCAGAGAGGCGGCGAGCGGGCGAGTTCCGGGCGTGCGTATGTGTCGGCGGCTGCGCACTGGAACTCGCTGCAGTTCCGGGCGTGCGTGTGCGTCGCTAGGTCTGGGCGACCTGGGTCCTGGGCTGTGTGCGAGTGCAAAGATGGAGAAGCTGGCCTGGGCCCTGGCTGTGTGTTGGGCTAAACCCCCGGCCCATTAAAAAATATAGCTAGGTAATAAATAAACAAAAAGGCCACGCCCCGGGCGTGGGCCCTGAGGGCCTGGGGCCCAGATCCGCCCCTGTGTATATATATATATATATATACCTATTATTAAAGGGAATAGGTATTCTTGGTTTGATTCAGTCCAACTATTAAAGGGAATCTATATCTATACTCTATACCTATTATTAAAGGGAATATGTATTCTTGGTTTGGTTCAGTCCAACTATTAAAGAGAATAGATATTCTTGGTTTGATTCAGTCCTTTTCATTTCGATGGATCTTTTATGGGCTTCGTAGAGTCCGTGAAAAATAATTAGGTCAAAATTAACATTATGGGAATTTAAACAGGACCTCCTATCTAGATCTTCGATGCAACAACCTATGGGTCATTCACATTTACTAAATCCCAACTCGCTCTAAATATATGAGTGACAGTCCTCGTGTTTAAGCAAATGAGCTAATTAAAGAAAGGATTGTGGACTTAAATAAAGTATTTAAACGGATGTGGCTAATTAAAAAAGGGACTTGATATTCTTGGTTTGGTTCAGTCCTTTTCATTTCGATGGGCCTTTTATGGGCTTCATAGAGTCTGTGAAAAATAATTAGGTCAAAATTAACATTATAGGAATTTAAACAGGACCTCCTGTCTAGATCTTCGATGCAACAACCTATGGGTCATTCACATTTACTAAATCCCAACTCGCTCTAAATATATGAGTGACGGTCCTCGTGTTTAAGCAAATGAGCTAATTAAAGAAAGGATTGTGGGTTTAAATAAAATATTTAAATGGATATGGCTAATTAAAAAAGGACTTTGGGTAAACCGGTGGACTAATTAAAAGAAAGATTGTGGTCTTAATAAATAAAATTTTCAAATAGATGATGCTAATTAAAGGAAGGACTTGAGGTAAAAAGGTAGGATAGTTAAAAAGAAGGCTATGTATGCTTCAATGTGTTGGGGATATTAAATTAGAGAAGGAAGGATTTGATTCCCGTCTAAAACGGGTGAGGACGTCACGGTAACTAAAGAAAGGATTATACTTAGATGGAATCAGTGGGAGATTATGCCCAACAAAAAAAATATGAACACGGCTAAATTGCATAGTATTTTTTATGTTCATTTTGTAGAAGGAGCGTTGAAGCATTCTTTTTTCATAGTGAATCCGGTGTTGTGAGACATTATACTTGCACAAAACATTAATTTTTCTCGTTGCAACGCACGGGCATATGTGCTAGTATATGTGTGTGTGTGTGTGTGTATATATTGCTTCAAACTGAATGCCAGTCAACAATAAGGCCTTGTTTGGTTCCAAATAAGTCACCAACTTATAAGTCGAAAAGTGCAAAAAGTGACTTATTTTGCCAAACGGACCCAACTTATAAGTTATAAGTTGCTCCACCCCAACTTAAAACTTATAAGTCACCCCTTTTACATGGGTTCCATCACCTTTACATTAAAAAACAAAGTGAAAAAGTGTGCTCAGATGACTTATAAGTCAGATGACAACCAAACAAGCGTGACTTATAAGTTCCTGATTTTAAGTCACCTGACTTATAAGTCAGGTGACTTATTGGAACCAAACAGGCCCTAAGAATCAAATCATTCTGAAAAAGAAAATGTACATAGAAAAGGGATAAATGGCCTGATCACATCTCGTGATCACAATGAATGTGTAGATCATTCACTGACACGCGCCTAGCTTCCTACGCAAATTAATATGGACACAAAGAAGTGACATGGCGATTACGCCATGCTGAGGTCATGGTGACGAACGACGCCGACGGGAAAAAACATTCGCGTAACGCGGGTGCATGCAGTACTGCTGCAACGATCAGCAGATGTGGGGGCAGCTAGCAAGCTACTAGCTTTCTCAAGAGAAGAGAGAGACCGACCGACGCCGATGGAACGGCGGCACGTCAGCTTTACCCGAAGCCCACCACTTCCGGCACATCGCCGTCCCGCCGGGCATGTCTGTCGGTCCGGCGCGCGTGCGTGTGTGCCAAGTGATCCAAGCAAGCCGGCGGGACGCTGATACGCTCATATGGTGGTGTCCCTCCCCGGGCTCTGCACGGCGCCGGTGACCCGGCACCTACCGCCTGACGGCTGGGTATCGGAAAAGGTTGACGCCGATATATCGGCTGGGCAACCGTGCATCTAGGTTATTTTACATAACGGAAATGCTTATTTTATCTATCTTTTTTAACACGGTACAAACACAAGCGCTCATACATACGCACACACATTAACCCCTATGAACACACACACATCTTGTTGGAATTTTGCTAGTAGGCCTTTGTCCCAAAGCCCGACTAAAATTTTGAAATTCTCTTGGCCCATTCATGCACACATGTAAGTGGAGTGAGTGAGACTAAAGTTTAGTCCCACCCCGAAAGTTGAGAGAGAGTTGCACATCTTTATAAGATGAGCTCTTCTACCACTTGTATGAGCATGAGAAGAGGAGACCTACACACGCGGTCCTCCTCACCACGCCTCGCCTCGCCGCGACACGACGCGGGTTGCGGGATTGAGCCGAGGACAGAGCTATGCACATTGTCTATATTTTTGTTGCTCGGAAAAAAATTAATGAGTTATTAATTAATAATTAACGCAATAATTACTGAACCGTTTCCGATTTTTTTGGATCGTGATGACTCGGACGTGGGGTTTACTCCCACGACCTACCCGGTCCGCACTATATAGTCAGGCAGACGTCTACCCTAGCCGCCACCGCTTCGTATGGTTTCTCACCACCGTTCCAGATCATTGCGCCGCCAAGCAAGTCTTCTCCATCCCTCATTTCGGCGTGCACCGGGAGAAGGGACAGCAGGCCTCCGGAACCCCGCCTCTCGTGATCATGTACGGGAGAGGGGCGATCAGGTTTTTGGGAAGCGCACTCACGCGACTGCTGGCAGCGACGACTTCGCGAACGATGACTTCTTCCCCGACCTCGGCAACCTCATCCTCGACAACATGGGCGACAACGTCAACACCGGCGGTGCTGCTCCCGCAGCACCGTACGTGATTCTATCCTTCCTATTCGAGATCGTGGTAGAATTCATATTTCTAGTATGTGTCCTAGATGTGATCTGTTCATCTACTATGCTAGTTCGCATATTAGTTTAATCTTTGCTATTGCTGTCATGATTTATCTTGTGTTCGTTCGAATTAAATCCCGTAGTAATTTGCTCATATTTTCAACAATCCAAAAACCTGATTATACGCAATTTACTCCGAGTGGTTTTGCTACGCATCTGAAGCCGCCTGCCTTTAAGGGGGCGCAATATAAGAGGTGGCGCACGAGAGCAGTCTACTGATTTCAGACCATGGGCTGCTATGACGCCACCAAGGGCAAGCCTGAGGGCGATCTTAATCCAGCACAGCTGGAAGCTTTTGAGAAGATCGATACTCTCTTTAAAGGCGCTCTTCTGAGTATTCTTGATGACTTCATTGTGGATCCGTATATGTCGTTTGACAACGGCAAGGACATGTGGGCTGCGCTCGAGGCCAAGTTTGGTGCCTCGGACGTCGACAGCGAGTTATATGTCATGGAGCAATTCTATGACTAAAAGATGACTGATGAGCGCTCTGTTGTACAGCAGGCTCATGAGATACAGTCGCTCGCAAAAGAACTTGAGTACTTCAAGTGTGTGTTGCCGAACAAATTTGTTGTCGGAGGCATCATTGTCAAGCTTCCACCTTCGTGGAACAATTTTGCTACTTCCCTGAAACACAAGAGACAGGAGTTTTCCGTTGTGGATCTCATTGGTACTCTTGATGTCGAAGAGAATGAGAGCAAAGGATACACGTGCTCGAGTTGCTGAGGGAGCTTATAGTGCCCACATGGTACAGAAGAAGAACTTCCATCCCAACAAGTTCAAAAATAACAAGAACAAAACTCAGGGCAAAGGCAAGTTTGATACAAAGAACAAGCCGTCACATTCTATCAACTTCAAGAAGAATTCTCATAAGAAAGGGAAGGAACTTTGCCATGTCTGCGGTGATCCTAATCATTGGGCTCCGAAGTGTCCTAACCGCTTTGAGGAGCGCGAACATGAGAAGAGCGGCAAGTCCGCTAATGTTGCCATCGGTGATACTGATATGAAAGATTCTGGGTACGGTGTTCTTCCTACCATCCTTTCAGTATTTCAATCTCCTAATTGGTTAATTGACATCGGTGCCAATGTACATGTTTGTGCTGATGCCTCCATGTTTTCTTCTTACTAGGTCACAGGGACTTCTCCCGTGCTGATGGGGAACGGGTCACATGCCATCGTTCGAGGTGTGGGTACGGTCGATCTGAAGTTTAGTTCGGGGAAGACCGTGCGTTTGAAGAACGTTCATCATGTGTCGTCCATTAATAAAAATCTCGTTAGCGGTTTCCGTTTATGTCGAGATGGTTTTAAGTTGGTTTTCGGATCCAATAAAGTTGTAATTTCTGAATATGGACAATTAGTTGGAAAAGACTATGAGAGCAGAGGCTTGTTCCGTCTGTCTTTATCAGATATTTGCACTAAAGTTATTAATAATGTTTGCCACAATAATGAGTTTGATATTTGGCATTCACGGCTTTGTCACATTAACTTTGGTTGCATGACGCGGCTAGCCAATATGAATTTAATTCTGAAAATCTCTACTGTCAAAGGCTCTAAGTGCCAAGTATGTGTGCAAGCTAAGCAACCTCGCAAGTCCCATAAAACTGCAGAGGCAAGAGACTTGGCGCCACTAGAGCTTATATATTCTGATCTTTATGAGATGAATGGCGTGTTGAAAAAAGGTGGAAAGAGATACTTCATGACGTTGATTGATGACTCCACTAGATATTGTTATGTGTATCTTCTGAAATCAAAAGATGAGGCTTTAAATTTCTTCAAAAACTATAAAGTTGAGGCAGAGAACCAACTTGATTGAAAAATTAAACGGCTTAGGTCCGATCGTGGAGGAGAGTATTTTTCCAATGAATTTGATCTGTTTTGTGCGGAATATGGTATAATCCATGAGAGGATGCCTCCCTACTCACCTCAGTCAAATGGGGTAGCCGAAAGAAAGAACCGAACTCTAATTGATATGGTTAACACCATGTTAGACACATCGGGTCTTTCCAAGGAATGGTGGGGGGAGGCACTAATGACTGTGTGCCATGTCCTAAACCGAGTTCCCACAAAGCATAAGACCATGACTCCATTTGAGGAATGGGAAAGGAAAAGATTAAAACTCTCTTACCTACGTACTTGGGGTTGTTTGGCGAAAATCAATATACCAATTCCCAAGAAGCGCAAGCTTGGACCAAAAACCGTGGATTGTGTTCTTCTGGGGTCGAATGATGCAACTTTATTAATCTGAGGTATCCGACATGCATGTTGGTACGATTATGGAATCGAATGATGCAACTTTCTTTGAGGACATATTTCCTATGAAGGATATGTCGAGTTCATCAAATCAGGAGATACCTACTCCATCTAGTGAGGAATTCGCTGTAATTCCTGAACCCACCATTGCGATGGATCATGGAACACGTTGAGAATCCTGTTGAGGGTGACAATGAAACTCTTGTGAGGAGTAAGAGACAGAGGACTGCAAAGTCCTTTGGTGATGATTTCATTGTGTACCTCGTGGATGACACACCCAGAACTATTTCAGAAGCCTATGCATCTCCTGATGCTGACTACTGGAAGGAAGTTGTACGTAGCGAGATGGATTCCATCTTAGCTAATGAAACCTGGGATATCACTAATCGTCCTTATGGGTGCAAACCTGTAGGATGTAAGTGGTGTTTAAGAAGAGGCTTAGACCTGATGGTACGATTGAAAAGTACAAGGCACAGCTTATGGCTAAGGGTTATGCCCAGAAAGAAGGTGAAGACTTCTTTGATACTTACTCACCCGTGGCTAGACTGACCATAATTCAAGTGCTACTATCACTGGATGCCTCACATGGTCTTCTCGTTCATCAAATGGACGTTAAGACGGCTTTCCTCAATGGAGAGTTAAAGGAGGAAATTTATATGGATCAGCCAGATGGTTTTGTAGTACCTGGTCAGGAAGGAAAGGTGTGCAAGTTATTAAAGTCTTTATATGGCCTCAAACAAGCTCCTAAGGAGTGGCATGAGAAGTTTGAAAAAACATTAACTGCTGTCGGCTTTGTAGTAAACAATGGTGACAAGTGTGTGCACTATCGCCATGGTAGGGGCAAAGGAGTTATTCTTTGTCTGTATGTCGACGACATACTGATCTTTGAAACCATATTTGATTTAATCAAGGAGGTTAAGGATTTCTTATCTCGCTGCTTTGATATGAAGGATTTAGGAGTAGCTGATGTTATCTTAAACATCAAGCTGTTGAGAGATGAGAATGGTGGGACCACACTACTTCAATCTCACTATGTGGAAAAGATCTTGAGTCGTTTTGGGTATAGCGACTGCACGCCTTCTCCAACTCCATATGATGCTAGTGTGTTGCTTCGAAAGAATTGACGGATTGCTAGAGATCAACTGAGGTATTCTCAGATTCTTGGCTCGCTTATGTATTTGGCGAGTGCCACAAGGCCTGACATCTCTTTTGCTGTGAGCAAGCTGAGTTGGTTTGTGTCAAAACTGGGAGATGATCATTGGCATGCGCTTGAGAGAGTTATGCGCTATTTGAAAGGCACCGCGATCTATGGGATTCACTACACCGGGTATCCAAGGGTACTGGAGGGTTATAGTGACTCAAACTGGATATCTGATGCTGATGAGATTAAGACCACAAGTGGTTATGTTTTTACACTTGGTGGTGGCGCTGTTTCCTGGAAGTCTTGCAAGCAGACCATCTTAACAAGGTCAACTATGGAAGCAGAACTCACAGCATTAGACACTGCCACTGTTGAAGCAGAGTGGCTTCGTGAGCTCTTGATGGACTTATCTATGGTTGAAAAACCAATACCCCCTATCCTGATGAACTGTGATAATCAAATTGTGATCGTCAAGATAAACAGTTTTAAGGACAATATGAAGTCCTCAAGACATGTGAAGAGGAAACTAAAATCTGTCAGAAAATTGAGGAACTCCGGAGTTATTACGTTGGATTATATCCAAATGTCGAAAAACTTGGCAGATCCCTTCACAAAGGGTCTATCACGTAATGTGATAGATAATGCATCGATGGAGATGGGCTTGAGACCCACCGCATGAGTTGTCCATAGTGGTAACCCACTCTATGTGATCGGAGATCCCGTGAAGTAGAAGTGGGAGACAAGCTGTTGGTCAGGTGAGAGGAGAGTATCCCTATTTTAATTATTCCACTCCGTGAAGATGCAATACTCTCCTGATCTGCATGGAAGGTTGATATTTATCTTAATGTGTTCCAAGTGGCTTATTTGAGTAAGCAGAGATGTTGTCCTGCAGAGCATCTCTTGAGGAACACATCTATATGAATTTGACTGTTAACGTCGCAGTCTGTGAGAATTGGGTGTTCTCTAATAAATTCATGAAAGGTCCTGAAGTATGATGTATACGCTCCACCCACGGGGAAGCCTTGCGGCAGCCCAATATCGATCAAGAATTTGTATGAAACTAGTTTCGCGGAAAACTTGTATTGCAAGGCATAGTCCACTATTCAAGTTGTGATCTAGTATAGCATAAAACTCTAAGTGGAAGTTCAACTTCACAGTCTCCACTAAGCATCGGTATATAAACAATGTTTTGGAACTAAATGATGAGATGTGCCAATGAGACTTTGTGGGGGGGGGGGGTTGTTGGAATTTTGCTAGTAGGCCTTTGGCCCAAAGCCCAACTAAAATTCTGAAATTCTCTTGGCTCATTCATGCACACATGTGAGTGGAGTGAGTGAGACAAAAGTTTAGTCCCACCTCGAAAGTTGAGAGAGAGTTGCACCTCTTTATAAGGTGAGCTCTTCTACCACTTGTATGAGCATGAGAAGAGGAGACCTACACGCGCACTCCTCCTCCTCGCTCGCCTCGCCTCGCCACGCCTCGTCATGACGCGACGCAGGTTGTGGAATTGAGCAGAGGACAAAGCTATGCACGTTGTCTATATTTTTGCTGCTCGGGAAAAAATTAATGAGTCATTAATTAATAATTAACGGACACGTTAATTACTGAACCGTTTCCGATTCTTTTGGATCGTGATGACTCGGACGTGGGGTTTACTCCCACGACCTACCCGTTCCGCACTATATAGTCAGGCAGATGTCTACCCTAGCCGCCACCGCTTCGTATGGTTTCTCACCACCGTTCCAGATCATTGCACCGCCAAGAAAGTCTTCTCCATCCCTCATTTCGGCGTGCACCGGGAGAAGGGACAGCAGGCCTCCGGAACCCCGCCTCTCGTGATCATGTACGGGAGAGGGGCGATCAGGTTTTTGGGGAGTGCACTCGCGCGACTGCTGGCAGCGACGACTTCGCGAACGACGACTTCTTCCCCGACCTTGGCAACCTCATCCTCGACGACATGGGCGACAACGTAAACGCCTGCGGTGCTGCTCCCGCTGCACCGTACGTGATTCCATCCTTCTTGTTCGAGATCGTGGTAGAATTCATGTTTCTAGCATGTGCCTTAGATGTGATCTGTTCATCTACTATGCTAATTCGCATGATTAGTTTAATCTCTGCTATTGCTGTCATGATTTATCTTGTGTTCATTCGGATTAAATCTCGTAGTAATTTGCTCATATTTCCAACACATCCTATCCCTATGCATTGCAGAAAATCCTGAACTAAATCCAGGAATAATGCGAGCACCAGGACTTGAACTCTGGTGGGCTGGGGATACAACTGTTTCTCTAACCATCCAAATACAGATTGGTTCACTTTATTTTATCTTCATGTAGTGTATTATCATTTTTTTTCACTTTTTTTTCTAGATGAAGATGTTGTGTCTTACTAAGGCGGCATTTGAATGCCTCGCAAAAAAACGGCATTTGAATGGTTAGGAGTATGGTATCTCCAGCTGCGGCTGGCCCGTCCCGCACACGCCTGGCTTAGCTGTGTCGTGTTGCGGGTGGTTTGTCTGTCCGGCTTTGCTTCCTACGTGCGGGCTGGCGTGTGATACATCTTCAACGTATCTATTTTTTTATTGTTTCATACTATTATATTGCCACTTTCGTATACTTTATATGCCATTTTATATTTATTTTTATGGACAAACCTATTAACTCATTGCCCAGTGCCAGTCCTATTTTCTGCATGTTTTTGGTATTGCGAGAACTTCATACCAAACGAAGTCCAAACACGACAAAACTTTTTGACGATTTTTTCTCAATATAAAGAGACCCTGCAAGCTTTGGGAGGAGACCAGATGATGCACGAGGGAGCCACAAGGCAGGGGGATGCGCCCCCGGGGTGTGTAGGGTGCGCCTTGTGGCCCACCCGGGGGGAGGGGGTTGAACATATTGCATGATCTTATTATGTCTAGATTATGTCATCTTGCTTAATGTGTTACTCTGTTTGTCATGAACTTAATATTTTGATATGCATGCTGGATAGTGTGAAGTAATAGTAGTAGATGCAGTTGGATTACAGTCTACTTGTCGCAGACGTAATGCCTATATATTAATTATGCCATGGATGATTATCATAACTATGCGCTTTTCTGTCAGTTGTGCAACAGTAGTTTGTTTATCCACCAATGCTATTTATGAGAGAGGTGTCTCTAGTTACCGCTATGGCCTCAGGTCCATTCACCTTTGTACTTAAACAAATCTTATAATTCCTCGTTGTTTTCTTTTACTTCTATTTTTATTTTTATTTATTATATCTACTGCTATCATATTTGATACTTGCAACTGTCAAGAACAAGGGGAGTGATGCCCTTGTATTTGTTGGGTGCAAAAATTTGTTTGTGTGTGTGCGTGCAGGTACTGCTAAAGTTGTTTGTGTGCCGTCTCCTATTGGTTCGATAAGCCTTGGTTTTTAACTGAAGGAAATACTATCTGCTACTATACTACATCACCTTACTCCTCGAGGAATCCCAACACTATTATAAGTAGTATAAGAATTTATGGTGCCATTGTCAGGAAGGCTTCACCAAACAAATCGGGTACCTGCACACAAACACCTTATTTGATTGTTTTATTTCTTTCCAATTATGCTATTTTTGTTGTTGACACATAAAAAGCAAAAGAAAAATGAAAGATTTTACCCAACAATTCCTCCTAAGGACAAATTAGATGAGTGGTGTTCATCATGTGTGTCACAATGTCAATATTTCTCCTCTAAAGCTAAAATATATGCATATTCTCTTAAGAGTGGAGTGGTTAATCTTTTTGTAATAGAGCATGTCTTGATCTTTATCTTTTTTTCACATCACAATTGTATTACGAAATCAAGCCATGGCAAACCAATTCATACACGAGCATTTATGACTAGTAACTTTATGAGTCAATGCATAAAGCCGTAAGAACACTCTTAACACCTCTTTGGTACTCTCTTTTTTTTTGAAAAATGGCGCTTTATTATTTAAAAGGTTTAAGCATTACACCCGGCCTCTGCATGACTAAGATGCACACAGCCAACAAAGTCCTCATGACAAGCCAATATAAAAGAAGTAGGCGAAATACAAAGATGAAATCTGTATGACGCCTAAAGCATAGGTGGTCCAATCATAAGGTCATGCTGCCACCCATGTTGGTAAAAATATTCCTCGCCGCAGCCTCCTTGGTACTCATGTTGTTGTTACGCATTCTTTTTTGAAATGGAGGAAGTATCTCCCAACCAATCCAGTCTTTTGAAGCCGAACTTAGATCCATCCTAGCGAAATGAGTCTTCTCTGAGTGGGGCCTTTACTATCTAATCAGTGGTTGGTTATATTAGCAAGAGACTTCTTCAAATTAAGTACTACCACTGCCAAGTATAGTATAGTACTCACACTTCCAAACTAAACATGTCAACAATATACTAGCGCATCCGGGGAGGAGGGGGGAGGGGGGCGTAAACCGGACATTGCCTATGTTGTGTGACAATGACTTGCCATGCAAAATGACTTGTCGGACTTACAAAAGTAAGTGTTCTATATATTTATTTTGATTACAAAAGAAACATTTTGCATTGTTCGACCAATGCTTGTTGCAAAGATTATCCTCGGTGAGTATAACCCCTCCCCTTTGATTCTTTTAGTTTTCCAGATTTAATGATTGAGAACAAGCACCTATGTGTGCCAGTAGTATACAAGGACTTCATGGAGAAACCCCTATTTTGATGTAGATATTAACTGAATATATTTCTTGTCACAACTAAATGTGTTTGACCTACTCATGTAAAAAGGTCATGCAGATTCTGCCCCAACAATTCCCTTGAAGGACAAATTAAAGGAGCAGTGCCCATGAGATGTGTCACAATGTCATTTTTCCCCTCTTCCCAGCGTGAAGAAAAGCTGCATATTGTCTCGAGAGTGGAGTATCTCCCAACCAATCAAGTCTTTCAAAGACCGAACTTGGAATCCATCCCAGATATGAAATGGGTCTTTTATTTTTTAATTTTTTTATTTTAGAAAAGGAGGACGACCCCCGGCCTCTGCATCTGGACGATGCATACGACCATTTTATTAATTATTGACACAAGACCGTACAGAGTCATACAACAATAAGTCCAAAGCCACCAAACTAAGCAACAATTGTCGCTATCCCTATCCAGTTGATGTAGGGGCGCTGAAAGTCTGGGCCTAATACCAAACAGACCACGCAGCCAAACCTAAACATCTAAAGACTTGAGGTCCCACCCAGGACGCCTGCCGGGTATGGGCACCCACCAGTCCGGCGTGCTTCTCAACCAGGACCCCTGCCGGGTATGAGGCTGCCGCAGCCACCTGCCACGAATTCATCTTCAGAGCTGTACTGCTACATCAACCTTGGCCGGTCCAATTGCCGCTGACGCCACCATGACGCCAGGCAGCGTCACCCTCCTGCGCGAGTCCATCTCCGCTCATCAGGCGTCGAGTCTCCACTGCGCCACGCCGCCGAGATCCGCCGTCATTAATGGAGCAGATGAAACACCGATCCTCCTCTTGTCCCCTCCAACCAGCACTCGCTCCAAAACGATGCCCCCGTGAGGGAGAACGATACCGATAGCACCGTCATCGTCCGATCCGGTAGACCCAGATCTAGGGTTTCCCTCGGAACTTCCCGATCAGGTTGATGAGACCTGCAACGACGATGCTGTCGTGGTTCTAACTCTGACAGTGATGTAGGGGGGTATGTATGGAGAGGCTAGATCTCAGCTATTGGGAAGTTGTAAACACACCAAGATGTACGAGTTCAGGCCCTTCGCGGAGGAAGTAACAGCCCTACGTCTCGGTGCCCAGAGGCGGTCGACTGGATTACTGGCGTGTGAATAACAGGGGTCCGAACCCTTCATACTGAGGAGGGGGGTGGCTTAGATAGAGTTCGCCGGCCCTCTCCTGCCCTCAGTAATGCAGGGTTTAAGGTACATTTAAGGTTGGGCGTTACTGGTAACGCCCCTAATAGAGTGCTACAATGACCATAAAGACTACTTAATAGCCGACCGCTTGCCTGCGGAGTGACTTCAGATCTCCTGGCGGTCGAGTGGCTAGCTTCATGGTCGAGTGGTAGCTTCTTGGTCGAGTGTCTTGGACCCGTCGAGTGAGATACCTTCAAGTCGATTGAAAGGTGACTTCTTCTAGGGATGTCCTTGGGTAGGGCTCTTTGGACGGGTCCGTGCCCCTACCCTAGGTACATAGTTTCATCATTAGCCCCCGAATGGATCAAGGTTAGAGTGGGGAAAGAGTTGGGGATCTTCCCGACTGGTTCTTTGGGCTACACGAGTGCCTCGTTTTGGGCCAATCGTCACGGATGACGTTATCAACCTCTTTCAGTCGCCTTGATCCATTCCAGGCCTATCGTCGAGTGAATTTCTTTACTTGTGACATACTGAGCACCGGCGCGATCGGGGTCTCCTGTTTTGACAAGTTGTTCTGTGGCCCGCGGATGTCGCAGGATTCGAATTTTGGGAAGCGCTCGGGACGGGAGCGGCCGTAGTAATCGGAAGCGATAAAGCGGAAGCTCCTCGATCCCCGCGTCGCCTTTTTCGCCACGTACTGCGCGCGCGTCTGCTGCGGGATTTGACTGGATAGCCTGGGCCTACCAGTCAGCCACTCGGAAGCGGCCCCTTATAAGTTGCCGGCTTGGGGTTTCCAAACAGTGCGCTCCCTTCTGCTTTCTTCTTCCTCTCTCCCTTCGCAAGTCCTTCCGCCACCTCCGTTCTCACCCTAGCGCCGCAAGCCCGTTCGAGATTTCGCCGGCGACGATGGTGAAGGGCAAGACGACTGCTCTGGAGCGCACGAAGAAGGCGGCGGCGGGGAAAGGGAAGAGGTCTGCTCGGGGCGGATCTTCCTCTAGGACCGCTCTGCCCAAAGGTTGGATCCAGGGCGACTGGATGCCGTCGGTGCTCCGGCAAGAGGATCTCGACGACATGGTCGAGGGGGGAGTCATTCCCCACGAAGCCGCGCGTCTTCCGGGGGGAGAGATCGAACCTCAACCCCGCGACGGTGAGTGCGTGCTCCTAGCCACCCACATCGACCGAGGGTTTTCTCTGCCGCATCCTTTTTTCCGGAGCTTCTTGAACTTCTTCGGAGCGCAGCTCCACCACTTTACTCCCAACTCCATTGTATACCTTGCCGCTTTCATTTCCATGTGTGAGGCTTTCTTGGGTTGCCGCCCCCATTGGGGACTTTTCAAGCACATCTTTACCTGCCGTTCTCAATCGGTCAAGAAGGCCAAGTCGAGTGACGAGAGGACGCAGGTGATCCAGTTGTGCGGGGGCTTGGCGATCCAGACGAGGGGGAAGAGCTGTTTTCCATCCATTACTTTCCCGGAGTCGGTCTGTGGTTGGCAGGCGACCTGGTTCTACTGTCAGGACCAGGCGACCCCAGGACAGTCGACTGGTCTTCCTCCTTTCTCCCTCGACCGAGCTGAAAAACCCGCTTCTCTGAAAGTGACGCCGGAGGAAAGGGCCCAAGTCAAAGTGTTGGCCGGTCGAGTGGTCGAGCTTGTCCGTGAGGGTGTGACTGGTATGGACCTGCTGGAGGTCTTCCTCCAGAGACGCATCCAACCGCTCCAGGCCCGTGACCACCCGATGTGGTTGTACTCGGGTCTCGATGACACCACTCGGATCCACCCGGAGGAGGTCACCGACGAGATGCTGGAGGGGTGGCTGTCGAGAATCACGGGGAACAAAGACAACCCCCGAGGAGCCAGGAGGGTAACTCCACTCGACAACTCGTATGAAGTGGACCAGATATGTCTTTATGCTCCCGACTGAAATCTTGTTTTCTGCATTGGTCTTCTTTGAGTTGGTCGATTGACTCTCGTCTTGTCCATTGCTTTCCAGGCGACCACCGAGATGTACTCGACGCCCAACGGGGCTCAGGAGCCAACTGAGGAAGGGGAGGCAAGCGGAGGTGAGAGTGGGGACGACCAAGGCGAGTGGGAGTCTGACGGTGAAGGAGAGGGAGACGACAACGTCGACTCCAGCGAAGAGGAGGAGGAGGAGGTCGAACCCCCTCGCCCAGAGGGGCGGTCCAAGCACACACACGACCCAGCGCGGGAACGTGGCAAGGCGACTGCTTCTGTTGGGCAATCGTCGAAACGCCCTCGGACCTCTTCTCCTACGCCGACTGGGAAGGTTCCCAAGCACCCACGCACGACGCTGTCCAAACCGCCCAAGGCTCTGCCCAAGATGAAGACAGCTGTCCCTACCCTTTCCGGGTAATAATAAAACTTGCTTTCCTTCGTCGACCATGGACAGATCCTTGGTCGATTCATTGAGCCAACTGACTGACTTTCGAGATTTGCAGCGCTGCTACTTCTGAGGTCTCCCCCAAGGACGACGACCAAGAGATGGAGGATGCTGTTACCTCCAACCCTGGTACGATTACTGACGTTCTGCTTTGAGTCGACTGATCATTTATTGCAACTCTGGTCGATTGAATGTTTCTCTTGCAGCCCCTCCTCATGTTATCGACCTTCCGGATGACGACGACAACGGACCGCTGAGAATGAGGAGGAACAAGAGATCGTCGGCTGACAAGACCCCCCCAACCTACTCCGGCGTCTGAGGCCATGGCTCGGGATGGTGGTGACACCACTCGGGCTTCTGTGACTTTCGCCATTCCTCTAACGAGCGTGCGGCCTTCGGCGTCGACTGCGGATCCACCTTCGCTTTTTGCTGCGTACCCCATCCCTGAGGACCAAGCGGCTGCTGCAAAGGAGGCTATACGCCAGGCAGGGATCATGATGGAGCAAGTGAAGATGGCTCGGGAGGCCAGCCAAGCAGCCTATGACGCGAGTTCGGCTCTTCAGAGCAACGTCCAGGTCAGTCGACTCAACACTTGGTCTGTTATGATATGCTATTTGAAGAGTCTCTTTTCCGAAGATCTTTTGTATCTGTATCTGTACACCCACTGGGTGTGTCTGCCAATCCTTGGACGAGTGGGGGCACGCTAAGTGCACCCACTGGGTGTAGTCCCCGAGACTACGGTGGACTGCTGGCAGTCGACTGTAGTCTTTACATTGTGTTGCTGTAGCTGTATTTCTTCACTCGGTTTGGTCGGGCCAGGTCGAGTGGAACTGTATCCGGTCGACTGCGGGCAGTCGACTTTTTCTCTCTTTCTCTTTGTTTTTTTTTGTTTTTTTGGTCGAACCAGTGGGGGCACGCTGAGTGCACCCACTGGGTGTAGTCCCCGAGACTACTGTCGAATGTTTTTGATTCGGCTGTGGTCTTAGAAACGTCGTCATTGTCTCTTAGTTACTCGGAAGCAACTTATCTTGGACGTCTGTCGACTGATTTTGCTTTTACAGAAATCCTGCGAACTTGTAGCTCGCTATACTGAGTTGGAGAAGCAGAAGATTCAACTGAACCTTGATCTGGAGCTGGCCAGAACAGAGCTGCAGAAGGTCAGAGACGGCGCCGCAGGTAAGACGACTTTGTCGACTGGTTAGTTTTTAGGCTTGAGTACCCTTTTGCTATTTCCGATTCGATCATCATTTCTTCGCAGAAAAACTGAACGAAGCTCTGGCGAAGAAGGATCAGGACTTGGCTGCTGCCCGTAAGGAGGTTGATGACAAGACCGCTCTGGCCGTACAGAAGCTGGCTTCTGTCGACCACTTAGAAGAAGAGAATACCAAGCTGAAGATCGCTCTGAATGAGGCCAACAGGGAGTGTTCACGTTGGAAGAAGGAGAACCTCACCCTGAACGAGAAGATGGAAGGCATCGCTCGCAGGAGGGACGACCTGGAGAGCTACTTGAGGAGCCTCGCCAAGAAGTTGTACATCAAGCTTGAAGGTGCACATTCAGTTCCGACTGGTTTTTTTGGGTCAACTCAGTCTATGAAAATTGACTTATCCTTGGATCGTGTATGCAGAGCTTTGTCAGAATTTGAAGAGGAGACTGGGCGGATCGAAACAGGTTTGGATCCAATCAACTCTCCCGTGAAAGATGAAGCTGCCATGAATCTGCTCCGACTGGAATCTCGCATTGACGGCATCGTGGACTACTTGGCTCGACTGAAGGTTGCCATGTCACGGATCGACCCGGCACTTTGGCCAGAGGCTACGCTCCAAAACAATCTCGAGTCTCTGATGACTCGACTTAACGGAATCCCTGACCGAGTGCAGGAGTGGAAGAAGTCTTCTGCTCGGTGTGGCGCTGATGTGGCTCTGTCTCTGGTCCGCGTCCATTGCAAGGAGGCGCGAGAAGAGAAGCTGGTCGCCATCCAAGTTGCCAATACCAGGAAGCACAATTTTCAAGATTTCATGGAGACTTTCATCGCTGCTGCCACCCGTATTGCAGACGGGATCGACTTGGACGAGTTCGTCGCCCCTTCCAGTCCTCCACCTGAGGAGTAAAAAACTTTTGAGCTCCACTTTAAATTTGCCTCGGAATGCCGAGTGGATTTTGTAACCGTTAAACTCCGTCAAGCTGAGGGCTCGATTGCTTTGGCCTGAGGTCTGGGACCTTTAGGTCTTATCTGAATTGGATTCATCGTTGAATATCTTCATGGATGATCCGTCGAGTGGAACTCGATCTTCACTCGGAATAACCTAGTATTTGCGGCGCAGCTCCAGAGGGGAAGGTAGCAGTCGACTCGCGGATTGGGTTGTGTCTTGTACTTAGGCGAGCACTGGGCTGCAGCTAAGCCTCCGAGTGGGAGGTTTGCTCTCCACTCGGTAGGATTTTTAAACACTTAGGCGAGCGCTGGGCTGCAGCTAAGCCCCCCGAGTGGGACGTTTGCTCTCCACTCGGTAGGATTTTTTTCAAACTTAGGCGAGTGTCTGACTGCAGCTAAGTCTCTTAGTGGGAGAACTTAGGCGAGTGCTGGACTGCGGCTAAGCCCCCGAGTGGGAGGTTCACTCTCCACTCGGTAGGATTTTTTTTTCAAACTTAGGCGAGTGCTGACTGCAGCTAAGTCTCTTAGTGGGAGAACTTAGGCGAGTGCTGGACTGCGGCTAAGCCCTCGAGTGGGAGGTTCGCTCTCCACTCGGTAGGATTTTTTTTTCAAACTTAGGCGAGTGCTGACTGCAGCTAAGTCTCTTAGTGGGAGAACTTAGGCGAGTACTGGACTGCGGCTAAGCCCCCGAGTGGGAGGTTTGCTCTCCACTCGGTAGGATTTTTGAACACTTAGGCAAGCACTGGGCTGCGGCTAAGCCCCCGAGTGGGAGGTTTGCTCTCCACTCGGTAGGATTTTTTCAAACTTAGGCGAGCGTCTGACTGCAGCTAAGTCTCTTAGTGGGAGAACTTAGGCGAGTGCTGGACTGCGGCTAAGCCCCCGAGTGGGAGGTTCGCTCTCCACTCGGTAGGATTTTTTTTTAAACTTAGGCGAGTGCTGACTGCAGCTAAGTCTCTTAGTGGGAGAACTTAGGCGAGTACTGGACTGCAGCTAAGCCTCCGAGTGGGAGGTTTGCTCTCCACTCGGTAGGATTTTTTGAACACTTAGGCAAGCACTGGGCTGCAGCTAAGCCCCCGAGTGGGAGGTTTGCACTCCACTCGGTAGGATTTTTTCAAACTTAGGCGAGCGCTGGGCTGCAGCTAAGCCTCCGAGTGGGAGTCTGGCTCTCCACTCGGTAGGATTTTTCGAACTTAGGCGAAACGGATTCGCAGCTAAGTCACCCACTGGGGGATTTCGTAAGCAAACAGAAGTGACAGCAATTATTGGAACACTCTTGTCTTTGATAAAAATAAACTGCAGAAATTTTTCTTATTACATCCCGTCCAAGGGAGAACTCAAGTGTAAAAGGGGCGGAGTAGTTCCGCATTCCAAGCTCGTGGCTCGTCAATCTGACGATCAACATTGTAGAGGTGATACGCTCCATTGTGGAGGACTCTGGTGACGATGAAGGGACCTTCCCAAGTAGGAGCAAGTTTGTGTGGTTTCTGTTGATCCACTCGGAGGACCAAATCTCCTTCCTGGAAGGCTCGGCTCTTCACATTTCTGGCATGGAATCGGCGCAAGTCTTGCTGATAGATGGTCGATCTGATCATAGCCATTTCCCTCTCCTCCTCTAGGAGGTCGACTGCGTCTTGCCGGGCTTGCTCTGCTTCGTCTTCGTTATAAAGCTCGACTCTGGGGGCGTTGTGAAGTAGGTCACTCGGCAGGACGGCTTCGGCTCCGTAAACCAGAAAAAATGGCGTTCTTCCGGTCGATCGGTTCGGGGTGGTCCTCAGCCCCCACAAAACCGACGGAAGTTCGTCGACCCAAGCGCCTGCTGCGTGCTTGAGATCACACATCAATCGAGGCTTCAATCCTTTGAGAATCAGACCATTTGCTCTTTTAGCTTGTCCATTCGACTGGGGATGGGCGACTGATGCGTAGTCGACTCGAGTGCCTTGTGAGGCGCAAAAAGCTCTGAACTTGTCCGAATCGAAGTTTGACCCATTGTCAGTGATGATGCTATGCAGGACTCCATATCTGAATGTTAGCCCTTTGACGAAACTGATAGCAGTGCAAGCATCAAGATTCTTGATAGGCTTAGCTTCAATCCATTTGGTAAACTTGTCGACTGCCACAAGCACATGAGTGAAACCACTTCTGCCTGTTCTGAGCGGGCCGACCATATCTAGTCCCCAGACAGCAAAGGGCCAGACGAGTGGAATGGTCTTCAGGGCTGATGCAGGCTTGTGTGACATGTTGGAGTAGAACTGGCACCCTCCACACTTGTCGACTATCTCTTTTGCCATCTCATTTGCTCTTGGCCAGTAAAATCCTGCTCGGTATGCTTTAGCCACAATGGTCCGAGAGGACGCATGGTGACCACAGGTCCCCGAGTGGATATCATTAAGGATCATCTGACCCTCTTCTGGTGTTATGCATTTCTAACCGATTCCAGTCGTGCTTTCCCTATACAACTGTCCCTTTATGACTGTGAAGGCCTTGGATCGGCGGACGACCTGTCGAGCCTCTTCCTCGTCCTCCGGGAGTTCTTTCCTTAGGATATACGTGATGTACGGTATCGTCCAGTCGGGAGTGATTGCCAGGACTTCCATGATTAGGTCGACCACAGCAGGAACTTCGACTTCAGTCGGATCTGTGGCACTTTTCGGTTGTGGGGCTTCTTCTGTGAAAGGATCCTCCTGGACTGACGGCGAGCGGATGTGCTCCAAAAACACATTGCTGGGAATGGCTTCTCTCTTGGAGCCTATCTTTGCCAGATCATCAGCTGCTTGATTTTTCAGTCGGGGGATGTGATGAAGCTCTAACCCCTCGAATTTCTTTTCTAGCTTTCTTACCGTGTTGCAGTAGCCAGTCATAGCTGGGCTTCTGACGTCCCACTCCTTCATCACCTGATTAACCATCAAATCTGAGTCGCCGTAGACCATGAGGCGCCGGACGCCGAGTGAAATGGCCATGCGCAACCCATATAAGAGTGCTTCATATTCTGCTTCATTATTGGAGGAATCGAAGTGGATCTGGAGAACATATCTGAGCTTATCTCCTCGGGGGGAGACCAATACTACCCCAGCGCCGGAACCATTCAGCATCTTAGATCCATCGAAGAACATGGTCCAGTGCTCCGAGTGAACTTGAGTCGGAAGCTGCTGTTCAATCCACTCGGCGACGAAATCTGCAATTGCTTGGGACTTGATAGCCTTCTTTGCTTCAAACTTGATATCTAGGGGGAGGAGTTCAATCGCCCACTTAGCCACTCGACCAGTTGCACCTCTGTTGTGCAAGATCTCTGACAGTGGAGCGTCGCTGATGACTGTAATGGAATGGTCAGAGAAGTAGTGTGCAACCTTCTTCGTGGTCATGTAGATCCCATATACAAGCTTCTGGTAATGGGGATATCTTTGCTTCGAAGGGGTCAAAACTTCAGACACATAATATACTGGGCGTTGAACTCTGAAGGCCTTTCCTTCTTCTTCCCGCTCGACCGTGAGTACTGTACTGACAACTTGTCCCGTGGCCGCAATGTACAGCAGCAGAGGCTCTTTACTGATTGGGGCAGCAAGCACCGGCTGGGTGGAGAGCAGAGCTTTGAGCTCTGCAAACGCTGCGTCAGCTTCTGGAGTCCACTCGAACTTGTCAGACTTCTTCATCAGTCGGTAAAGAGGCAACGCCTTTTCACCGAGACGAGAAATGAATCGTCTTAGAGCGGCCAAGCAACCTGTAAGTTTCTATACATCGTGCACGCGTACAGGACGCTTCATCCGGAGTATGGTGCCAACTTTTTTAGGATTGGCATCGATCCCCCGTTCGGAAACGAGAAAACCGAGTAACTTTCCACCTGGAACTCCGAACGTGCACTTTGACGGATTGAGCTTGATATCATACCTCCTGAGGTTGGCAAAGGTTTTAGCAAGGTCAGCCCGCAGGTCGGAACCTTTCCGTGACTTGACCACAATATCATCCATGTATGCCTCCACATTCCGACTGATTTGAGTGAGTAGACACTTCTGAATCATTCTCATGAACGTGGCTCCGGCGTTCTTGAGGCCGAACGGCATGGTGACGTAACATAAGCATCCGAATGGAGTGATGAAAGCTGTTTTGATCTCGTTGGGTCCATACAGACGGATCTGATGGTACCCAGAATAGGCATCTAGAAAAGACAATCTCTCGCACCCCGCAGTCGAGTCGACTATTTGGTCGATGCGAGGGAGAGGAAAATGATCTTTCGGGCAGGCCCGATTGATATGTTTGAAATCAATGCACATGCGAAGTGACTTGTCCTTCTTGGGGACCATGACGACATTGGCGAGCCACTCAGAGTGGTAAATCTCTCGGATGAACTCTGCTTCTAAGAGCCGAGCTACCTCCTCGCCAATGGCTTGCTTCTCCTGGACGGCGGACCGTCGAAGATGTTCCTTCACAGGCTTGAATTTTGGGTCGACTCGTAGACAGTGCTCAGCCAGCCCTCTGGGAACTCCAGGCATGTCAGAGGGCTTCCATGCGAAGATGTCCCAGTTCTCACGGAGGATCTGGACGAGCGCTTCTTCCTATTTGGAGTCGAGCGTCGTTGAGATGTGAGTCGGGGCAGCATCAGGGTCGGTCGGGTGAATGTGGACTGGCTTTGTTTCACCAGACGACTGAAAAGCTGATTCTAAAGCAGGCTTCTTGGCTCGTAGCAATTCACTCGGATCGGCAGTCTTTTGGTACTCTTGCAGCTCGACCACTGCCATCTGAGCATCAGCGATCTTTGAGCCTTTCTGAAAACACTCTTCTGCTTTCTTTCGGTTGCCTGTAACAGTGATTACACCTTTGGGGCCAGGCATCTTCAGTTTGAGGTACACGTAACATGGTCGAGCCATGAAGCGTGTGTAAGCTGGCCTGCCCAAAATGGTATGATAAGCACTTTGGAAGTCCACAACCTCGAATGTCAACTTTTCCTTGCGGTAATTCTTTGAATCGCCGAAAACCACATCAAGAGCAATCTGGCCGAGTGATTCGGCTTTCTTGCCAGGAATGACTCCGTGGAAGCTCATGTTACTGGTACTTAGTCTGGACATCGGAATGCCCATTCCTTTCAAAGTTTCGGCGTACAGTATGTTCAGGCCACTGCCACCATCCATCAGGACTTTGGTCAGTCGAGTGCCTTCGACAATTGGATCGACCACCAAAGCTTGCCTCCCAGGGGTGGCAATGTGCGTAGGGTGATCAGACTGGTCGAACGTGATGGCAGTCTGAGACCACTTCAGATAACTGGGTGTTGCCGGAGCAACCATATTCACCTCACGGTTGATGACTTTCAGTCGACTTTTGCTTTCGACGTCAGCAAAAATCATCAGGGTGAAATTGATTTGGGGGTATCCATCGTCACTGTCTTCTTTGTCCTCAACTCTGTCTGACTCTTTTTCCTTATCTTTGGACTGTTTGCCCTGAAACTGCTGGATCAGGAGCCGACGCTGTCGAGTGGTATGCTTTGGGTAAATAAAATTACTCTCCTCATCTTTCTTGGTGTGGATGTGACATGGCAGGTCCAAAACATCGTTTCCATCCTGATCCTTGACTTTCTTGGGCTTCCAGGTGCCCTTGGGTTTTCCCTTGAAGTTTCCCTGGGCTACGGCCAGGGCCTCCCCAGGAGCGGCTGGCTCGGCCTTCCGCTTCTGTTTCCGACTGGAGTTTCCTCCGGTTTCTTGGGCGACTGCCTTGTGCTTGCCACTCCGGAGTCGGTCCTCGTCTTCACCATTAGCGTACTTGGTGGCAATCTCCATCATCCGATTCAGAGACATCTCTCCAGTTCGACCAAACTTCAGATTCAACTCTCTGTATTTAACGCCTTCCTTGAAGGCACAAACTGCTTGATGGTCTGGCACATTCTCAACCGAGTGATGCAGTGTGATCCACCTCTGAATGTATTCCCTCAAAGTTTCATTTGGCTTCTGCACGCAAGACCGCAACTCTGTAAGGCCTGCAGGTCGCTTGCATGTTCCTTCAAAGGTTGTGATAAACACTCGGGAGAGGTCCTCCCAAGTGTAAATGTTGCTGGGTGCCAACTGATTTAGCCACGCTCTGGCTGAGCCCTCTAACATGAGAGACAAATGCTTCATGGCCACCTCATCATTGCCACCGCCAATCTGTACAGCCACTCGGTAATCTTCGAGCCAAGTGTCAGGCTTAGATTCACCGGTGAACTTGCTGATTCCAGTCGCTAGCCTGAAATTGGGAGGAATCACTGCAGCTCTGATGGCTCGACTGAAACACTCTGGCCCTGAAGCATGTACTCCGCTGCTGGCAGGCGCATCTCTGTTGTGGCCTTCTCGATGAGCTCTGTTCCTGTCAACCAAACCTTGAACGAGGATGGATCTCGCATCAAAGCCTGGGTCCCTGGGGTCGACTGGAATCCTCTGCCCAACACTATGAGGGCGTCTGTCATCTTGCTGTCGAGGCAGATACGACCCACTCCTCGGGGGAGGGGTTGGCACTCGACGTCGATCATCACGATCGAACCGGTGATCATACTGCTCATTCCTCCTGTACTGATCATGCCGGTCACCACGTCCCTCACGCCTCGGGGGCGATCTCGGGCTGTGAGCCGACTGGACTGTATCTGTTGCAACGGATCGACTGTGGATCCTGTTCCGCGACTGAGAAACAGTGGAATTCCGGTTTCCCGCCGCCCGGAGCAACGCTCTGATCTGTAACAAGCCCCTGCCAGCCTCCGACTGGGAGGGCTGAATCGATTCTGCTATACGGGCCGCGGCGGCCAAATTCTGAACTGGGGTTCGGTATACCTGCGTCGGCGGGAAGAGCTGACGTCGACTAGACTCGGGAGCCTGCTGACGCGCTTGCTCGTCGAGTGCTCGCTGAAGATTCTCCAGTCGAGTGCGCTCGGCCAAATTAGCCAAGCGCGCGTCCTCCAAGGCCCGGGCCTCGGGGGACTCTCCGACGATAGGAGTGCGGAGTGCGTCCATATTCCAGCGGCGAAGCTCCTCTCACTGCAATGACGTGAGAGGTTCGGAGAGATACTCATCGTGGGGATGCGACGGGTCGCCCCCACCCGCGCCTCCACCAGCGCGAGGGAAACCGGGAAGACTGTGCATTCCATCGACCGCCAGGATCTCAGCCGCTGGGTCGCTGCTGTCGCACTCGAATGCGGTCTCCACGGAGCCAGTCGAACAGGCTGTAGAGGGATTCGTCGGGCTCAATTGCCGCGACTTGCGGGGCGGCCGACTGGCGAGCCGCGACATGCCTCACCCACCTCTGAAGTCTCGACCGACCGGAGCGCTTGCGCCGGTGGGAGACAGAGCGGGGAGACGATACGGGGGCCGACCGATACTGGGTCGACGGCTGCCGCAGGAGGACGCCACGAACGCATGCGCGGAAATGCGTCGCACCGCGGACGGGGAGCGCGTCGATGTCGAGTGGCGCCTCCTGAAGCCAGGCGGAGTCGTCGGCGATGAACGTGAGCGCGCCGAGGCGGATCTCGCGGCCCTCCACCAAAACTCCGCACGAATCCATGATCAAAGGGATCGGAAAAATCGCAACTTCTCCAATCAAGCGCTAAGATTCCTGCCCACGGTGGGCGCCAACTGTCGTGGTTCTAATTCTGACAGTGATGTAGGGGGGTATGTATGGAGAGGCTAGATCTCAGCTATTGGGAAGTTGTAAACACACCAAGATGTACGAGTTCAGGCCCTTCGCGGAGGAAGTAACAGCCCTACGTCTCGGTGCCCGGAGGCGGTCGACTGGATTACTGGCGTGTGAATAACAGGGGTCCGAACCCTTCATACTGAGGAGGGGGGTGGCTTATATAGAGTTCGCCGGCCCTCTCCTGCCCTCGGTAATGCAGGGTTTAAGGTACATTTAAGGTTGGGCGTTACTGGTAACGCCCCTAATAGAGTGCTACAATGACCATAAAGACTACTTAATAGCCGACCGTTTGCCTGCGGAGTGACTTCAGATCTCCTGGCGGTCGAGTGGCTAGCTTCATGGTCGAGTGGTAGCTTCTTGGTCGAGTGTCTTGGACCCGTCGAGTGAGATACCTTCAAGTCGATTGAAAGGTGACTTCTTCTAGGGATGTCCTTGGGTAGGGCTCTTTGGACGGGTTCGTGCCCCTACCCTAGGTACATAGTTTCATCAGATGCCTCCAGAAGGAAACGACGTCTGAGACGCCGCCATCGTCCGTCAAGACCACAGTCTGGCACGATTTTCATCGGAAGCCATGTCTTCCCGACCTCGTGGCTGGCTGGAACCGAGCGGAACCTCGCCATGAAGACGTATGTTGCCGTCGGTATTTCGGCGGAGATCCGGCATCTCCTCATCGGTCCCTCCACGCGCCGCCGGTCGGCGAAAGGCCTCCCCGCGACGGATCCAAACGGGGCATTGGATCCGCAGTAGCCGTCGTCACCATCACGAGCAGGACAGCCCACCTCGCCGGATGGGGCACTGCCACCGCCGCCGTCCATGCAGGGCCGCCGCTCCGCCGGCGATGGTGCTCGGGCCCCCGCCGCACAACCCGGATACTCCGTCCTAGCCGCCGCCGTTGGATCTCATGAGAAGGGCCGCCCCCGCCGCCTCAGATGGGATCCGCCGCCTCCCCCCGCCCAGGACCTTTGGCACCGGGCATTTCAAAATACCGTAGATTCAATTGTGCACAAGCATGGTCTAAAAGTGACAATCCACTGAGTTGTCCTTGCCTTGATTTGTGATACAAGTACTTCTAGTTTGTGAAACGCCTTTTCTTGTGTAACTGGAAAGCATCTATATGTAAGTATAATAGAGTGGAAAAAAGTCTAATTAGATATACTATCTCAGAATTTTGACAATCCTTTGAGAAGACATTTAAGGGGTTCTCAAATGTAACATAAAAGTAAAATATTCAGTTCATGACTGTTTTATTGTATGTAATTATTTAGGTGTTGATGCAAACGAACCAAGCAAAACAGTGTATATCTAAAGGCATGTTTTTTATTGTTTTTTCTAATCATCAAAAGAAGGCCTGCTTTTATTGGGGGTCTTTTCTTGTGCTCCTTGGTATTTCACAAAACAGTCTTGCTAAATCTTAGTCGACTGAGACTTGGTTAAGTGTCAGTCAATGCTATATCAATAAGATTTTATATTAATCCATGTATTTTTTAGTTTTTTTTTCTTTCTTGAATGTTATATCACTTTTTCGATAAAGGACGCTTTATTACTTAAAGAATGTTATATCACTTGACTGAGACTTGATACCTAGCCACGCCCTTCGCGAAAAAGCACACTCAATCTCAAATAGAGCCTAACGGTCAAATCAACAAGAATTATGTTCCCGGTGATTGGAAGGATGCTTCTCGAGACCTGGCAAAGAGAAGGTTTACAAGGCTGCGACCATAAAAGTTGTGAATGATCCTTCTTTGAGTACTGTTTTTTGAATTATCTTTCTTTCCTTTTTGGATTATATACACAAGGATGCTTTTGTGCGTGGAGCCTTTCTTATATTAAACTAATCAGTGTGTGGTTATATTAGCAACAGACATCTTCAACTTAAGTACTCCACTACTATTGCTAAAGCAGTCCTCGCACTTCCAAACTGGTCCCGGAAGTACTGAGCTTTCGTTCCAGGGAGTCTCTGCCGCAGTCCATCATTGGAGCGTGCATGCACAAATACTATTCAGCCATGTTCATAAAACAAGACATTTTTCTTTGACGAAAGGCTTAGCTTTTCGCTTTCAGAATTGAATATGTTTATAGGGGAGGTATGGGTGGGAATGTTTGTTCTTTTGTGTGTGTGCATGAGCGCGTTGAACCAAAGATGATACCGTGATCGATGATCCAGCGAACTGCTTCTTGACACTTTCTTCGTTTCACGGATTTTCACAAACCACGCTCGCCATTTTTCTCATTCGTTATCAACAAGTATGCATGCATGCATGCATGAACATGGACAAATTCTCTCCCAAGATACCAAAGAAATCAGAGCACATAGAGAGTGAGAGTGAGAGTGAGAGTGAGAGGAAAACAGCTAGAAGGAAAGAAGTGAGGTGTTCCTGGCACAATCTACTCTAACCCTCAAACGCTATCGTCAGGATCACATCCACACCTCTTGATCGAAGCCAACGTCGGAGCACTGGTCGAAGAGATCGACGCCAATGTCGCCGCCGCCGCCGCTACCGGACAGGATGCTGGCCCAGTCCATGTCGATGATTGCGTCGACCTGGAAGAGGTCGAGGGGGTCCGGCCAGTCCACGTCGGCGCCGCCGGGCGTGGCGGCGGAGGCCGAGGCCGAGGCGGAGGAGGAGGAGCAGGGGGACGGCGATACGGCCGACGCGGTGGAGACAGAGCAGGCGGCGCCCTGCTTCGGCTCGGCGCTCGTCGGCGCCTCCTCCTCGGCGCCAGCGCCGGTGCCGGAGCCGGCCGATTCCTGGGACGAGGCCTTGTCATCGCAGTGCTCCTGCTGCAGGTCCTCGAGGGGGTCGGCGCGGGAGGCGGCGACGGGCTGGTGGGTGACGGGGTCGAGGCCCATCTTCTTGAGCTTCTTCCTGATGTGGGTGTTCCAATGGTTCTTGATCTCGTTGTCCGTCCTGCCCGGCAGCCGCGCCGCGATCTTGGACCATCTGCGCCGCAGCACAAGAAGAGAATTCACGACGCGAACATGCAGAAAAATGTCCGGAATCGAGCTGGACACGCACCTGTTGCCGAGCTGCGAGTGGAGGTCGATGACGAGCTTCTCCTCGTCGTCGGAGAGGAGGCCCCGCTTGAGGTCGGGGCGCAGGTAGTTGGTCCATCGCAGGCGGCAGCTCTTCCCGCACCTCAGCAGCCCTGCGATGGCAAGCATGCGACTGAGACTCCAAATGCTTTGCGGGTGGTCGGATGGTTGCCATGCATTTGCGTGTGTGTTCTCATCTCACCTGCGAGCTTGGGGACGAGCCTCCAGCAGCAATGGCCGTGGGAGAGGAGGAAGGCGACGAGCTTCTGGTCCTCCTCCGCCGTCCACGGGCCCTTCTTCAGGCCCACCTTCTCGCAGCACGGCTGCCTGCCCATCTCTGCCGGTCGATCGAGCCGGGCGAGCACCAGTGAGCGAGCGAGCTGGGAAGCGAAGGGAGGCGGCGGGGGCAGGCGCTCGCTCGGGTCTCGAGGGAATCGGTCAGTCCCAGGAGGAAGAAGTTTGGCCTTAATGTGGGAGCGGAGGCGCGTAGCGGGGGATTAATAGGTGCGGCCGGAAGTGGAAAGGGGCCACGCGCACGTGGCGGGCAGAGCCCCAGTACGTGTGAGCCGGCCTCTGCTCGCTCTGATGGACCGGCCTCGGCCTCACCCTCACCCACACGGGTGGACCATGCATGCATATATGCATGGCGTTTCTTTCTGCTACTAGGCTGTGCACCCGACCACGGATTAGCAGCAGGAGAAGACGGGCCACGGATTACCAGGCACGTACTACGTGGACCTTGCTTGCTAATCACCGCGGCGGTACTAGTATCTATCTATCGGGAAAGAAAGAGGCTGAATGAACCGTGGGAGGCTCTAGCATTTTTGCTCGGAAACGTGTGGATTTTCACACAAACTTTGTACCGTGCCCAACACGTGAACATCGGGATTTGAACCCGGGGTATGCTGTTGAAAATTTAGAGAAGTGACCGCTGATGTTTACGAGGCATAGCTGACACTGGTGAACTTGCTCGCAGTCAGCAGTACAACGACGACTGTAGTTTGCACAGGAGTGCGGGCTATGTTAACGTGGGAAAAACCGAAATTTTCCGGGCCAACCCAACCGGAGAGAAGCTGTCTTGCAGGCAGCGATCCACTGTGATGCGATGTCCACGGTTCAGGACACGGGGTACACACCAGCGAGCGTCTGATGCCCACCGGCGACAAGGGTCAGTCCGTCGTCCTTGGCGCCTGCTCCGTGACAAACCTTGCAAGCACGCGATGCACTCTTTCTTGCTCGTCTCAGATCGGTGTCACGACGGGTAACCCCTGACCGTGACCATCGACCAAACGAGCCGTGTCCTGCACTGCAGCATCAGAGGAAAAGAGGCACTAGTACTTGGTACCGCCGACTGCCGCTAACTCCAGCCAATGAGTTGCAGCCATGAAGCGACCAACGAAACGCACAAACGCTTGCATGGCGCTGACAGTAAATATGTTTTGACTTTAGACAGACAAGTTCATTTTTAGATGATAAACGTCGCAATCTACACCACTGCTACATATATATGGGGTTACAACACAGATCCAGCGGACAATCTGCCCCTAACCGTTGAGATAAACTCCAGGTTCCGGTTTGGCAGCAAGTTAACTGGTTAAAACTGCTTGGCGCTCAGGCCTGTACAGCGAGATCAGCCGAGCCGCAGCAGTTCAGGCGTACACTATTTTACAGCATCCATGTTGTGTTGTAGATTAGGATGGGTGTTGTTGCGCTAGCTTTGGATGGGTCGCCGCGTAAATCGACGAGGTTGGTTCGGTCTTCAGGTGGGAGAGGAGATGCTGCACGTCGGGCCTAAGCATGTCCACCACTTTCCCGCACAATGTCAGTATCTCCACTTTAGGTTTGCTGGTACTCTGAACCGGGCCGCCTTGACCTTCGTACATGACGGCATGATGCCTGTTTTCGCGACGAGAACATAAGCTCATATGAGAAGCTATACAGCGAATTAACGATTGAGCACAAAATGGGAAAATACATGTAGTCCATGCCCGAGAATTTTCAGCGAGGATTAGGAGTATCTTACAGGAAGTCAATGATGTCTCCAATTTCTGATGCAGGCACATGAGGTGAGGCCTGAGAGTTCTTCCCAAACACATCCCCCAACACACTGAACAGCAAAGCCAGTGTCTGCAGATCCCGAGGACAAGAGAAAATTAGTACAGAACAACAAATAAACTGTACTTCATACAACAATGTATCGGGCCACCGGTGAAGCCAGCAGAGCAGGGGCTGGTGGAGTAAAGAAAAATGGTGTTTCTGTTAGTGCGAAAATGATGAAAACTAGCAAATATAGCAAGAGAGGATGTTGTGGGTCCTGGCCACTTTTGGCCTGCATGAAGCTCTTCCCATGGATGAAAACATCCGGTCGTGGGGAAAAATCAATAACATGCGTTCATTTATTTCGTTCAGAAAGCAAGGGCACACTTACAGCTCAATTGTGTCAAAGACACAACAAATCAGACAAGTGTAGGGCCTAATGATATATGACTGCGAGCCTATATGAATGCACGAGAGGAACTATTCGAGAGTCATTCCGTAAGAATCCTAGAAACTCATTCCCTGTTCCAAACATATATATGGAAAACATTCCTATAGGATTGCAGTCTTTAAATAGCCAAAAAATACTACTCCCTCCGGTCCATATTACTTGTCGCTGCTTTAGTTAAAGCAGCGACAAGTAATATGGACCGGAGGGAGTACATTGGAAAGAGGCTAGCAGTGCTTTTTCAGTGTGAAGTTTCTGAAACAGAAGACAGAATAGAAGCCATGTTGGAACATGATCTTGCTTTGATTATTGAGATTACAGGTGTAACATATATCGTAGAAATTTGTTCAAAACAGCTGTAAATTTGCTCTGATTATTGAGATTATACATTCTCTTAGTAACTAGAAGTACAAAGGGAAAACCAAGCATACCTTCATGAATAGAGGTCGAGCAAAGGCTAGACGAGGCAATAAGGGGCCCAATATGCGGAAGGCAATTCTCAACATGGCAACTGAAGTCACTGGCTTGAGATGTTTGATGACAGTATGCGAAGATTCCAGCCACTCTTGAGGAAGATTGCTAAAAAATGAGTGTAGAAGGGCCACAATGTTACCTGCAATCAAGGCAGAACAAACATATAACTAGAGCACAAAATGGTATAAGTGTATTAAATTAACACTGAGCTGAATGGGCCCAAATGTTTAGGCTGAAATGGGGTAAAAAGACAGTAAACAAAAATGTCTTACGGTACCTATGGCTGTCGATGTACTGTCTTGAGAAGCCCATGTTGGGTCCAGAAGTGCATAACCGACAGCTGAGTTAAGCTCTTTCACAGGTCTCGAACTGTCAGAAAGCCAACGACAATCTTTTATGATTCGAGCTGCTTCTGAGTAAAGTTGCATGTGGAATTCTGGTGGGAGTTGTGCCAGCAAGAAGCCACATGCTTGAATCATCAAAACAGACAACTGCTGACAAGAGTAGCCACTTCTAGAAACAAAGTTAGCGCTGATTCCACTTGCCGAAATGTTTGCTCGGCTGGCACCTGCAGACTCGGCACCGGCGCCTGAAGGAGAAGTTGGCAGCCCAGAATTTTGGCCCAAACCACCAGACATTCCTTGACCAGTATTAGACTGTATAAGCATTGCTTGTACATGAGCTATTAATTGAACTAGAGAGGACACTATTTGAGAAGCTGGCACAGAGAGTGAGAGAATCTCAATAGCTGCTGTTTCCAAAACAAGCTGTGTGTATGACCCAGGATCCTGATTTTGATAAAATGCCCTCTGAGCATCAGCGTTACTATTTCCACCAGCTTGCGTAGATGCGTGAGGCTTGCTGAAATTTGTGCGTCCGCCAGAAGCATCTGCTGGGTTTGATTTGGACTTGCTACTCAAAGGAGGTATGACATTATTAACAAGGCCTAGCAAAAGGTTGGCAAAATATTCTGGTGGTGGGCAAATAGAAGAATTTGAAGACCCTAAATATTGAGCAAAGGATTCCGAGAAAGGAGTCTGTAAAATGATCACCATTAGTATGAATAGAACTGGACAGCTAGAAGAGTTTCCAGAAAAGAGTAAACAGGGGTTTACCTTGGTGGTAACACCCAGCACGTTGAGGATCCGGACAATTAACTTGCTTGGAAGATGACCATAGAAGTATGCAAGAATATCCCGCACAAATGTAAATCTCAGTGGGTGGAAAGCGAGAAAGGTAGAATAAAATGCGAGAACCCTGTCCGCAATATCTGTAGCATCATTCTCAATAAGCCTATAAATTATCAGCGGGATGACTGGAAGCAAGCGGGCAGCAATGTCATCGAAAAAGGGAGGATAGCTGCATTCACAAAACAACTATAGTGAATCAAGCTTCAATAACTTTTGCACAGAAACCCAAAAGGGCAAACTATACCGACAGAAATATGATTTAAAAAGTCAAATATACCCAAATCAACATAATATGCCATGGTACAAGCCTACAAGGTAATATAAACATAGAAAGTAAAGAGATATATGTACCAGCCAGGGGATTGAGGCTAGCACCCCCTCTGAACCGGAGCAACATATTGTTAAGGGTGGAAACTAGCACCAGATAATACAAATTATCTGATGTTCGTATTCAAGAAAAGGCTACTACGGGATGAGATATCTGCATCCGAATCAGAATCAAATCTGGATCCTGACAATATGGGGACTTAATATCCAGATATAAATGCGGATGTGGCATTGGAAAAAGACGAGGATACGAATTTTCAAAATCGAATGTATCAGTGTCAGAGTAAAAACTATCCAGCTCCCTGATCCAGTGCGGCTGTCCCCTTAGATCTCAGCCCATTTAGCAAGGAAAAGCCCAATAAACAAAGTTTAGTGCCAAAACTCTGGCATCAGACACCTCAGTCGCATCCCTTGTCAAGCAACTTGCACGTCGCCCTCTTCACACTAGTGCCCTCCATGCGACTCTTTTGCTTTCTTCTCCACGCAGGCACGCTCCTACTCCTTTCAGCTTCCATCGCGCACGGTAATAACATGACCATACAGTAGTAATCAATCACGTCATGGTGTTGCTCTTCAGGAATCAGGATGCATGCTTAAAGAGCTGGACAAAAATCTACCATGCGCTTAATTATGACCCACACTTTTACAGATAAAATGCCAAACTAGTTTGCTGCCTAGCTCTAAGACTTGTTAGCTGGTATATTGTGCCGCTGGAAGCCTTGAACAACCAAAGAGATCAAGGGAACCACTGTTCATCATATGTCATCAATCAACAGCAATATCAAGTGCCCTATAGTGTGTCGTCAAAGTTTTAGGATATTTAACCTCGCAAAAAAAATTAGGATATTTGTATTCAAGTAGCACCCGAGCTGTCCTCGTGTTCGACAACATCCGTATTTGCATCTGTACTCGTTTTGAAAATATGGAAAAGAAACTGGGAAGAGTACCATCTAGTCAGCATCCAATCCATTTCCACCCTACATATTGAGACTATTGGCACTGGCCCGAGCAGCAAATTGGAAGAATTGTCGAAAACTCAAAACTAAACTTTATCAATTTCATTACAGTGTATTGTTTTTCTACCACTAAACCTTGCTTTATTAGTTACTCCCTCCGTCCCATAATATAAGAGCATTTTTGACACTACACTAGTGTAAAACTGCTCTTATATTATGGGACGGAGGGAGTACTTACAAAGTTGAATCATGAAAAATGCACGCAACTTAAAACATCAAGATGATTTTACAAACAAAAAACGAATGCAGAAAAAAGTAGATATGTTCTTTTACCGGGTAAAGTAGATATATGATCCATTGCTAAAGTAAATCCTAATCACAGCAATACGTAGAAAAAGGCATCTTACATCCACCCTTAAGAATGTTCAGGAAGTCTATTACTAGTGGCCATATATGGTTGGGAATAGGACAAGGGTTTACCAAACCAGCGAGATTCAGATAAAAACAGGGATGGTTCAATTTAAGGCTGGGAAATAAATGGATAAGTACTTACCAGGCATACCCAGAAACGCCCCTGACTAAAGATAAACTAAGCCCTGTACGCTCGAATTTATCTACAGATCCAAATATATCAGACTGTACCAGGCAATCAGATTAACAAGCAAATTTTCAATCAAATAGCTAGTTGGTATTGCTATTCAAAAGACAACTAAAGGTTAAAAATGAACCTGCTTTACGCATGTTTTCAACGAATATGTTATATATCATTCAAATTCCAAATGCATAATTGCATATTTAACTAAAACACTGGACTTGAATATCAATTAAAAGATTGCACTTACCGGTCCTTCCATGAAAGATGGTTACCAAGAGCTTTCTGGAGCTCAGCTCTTTTTGGAGGTTGATTTTTTAGCCAATGCTCAGGTGAGCGAGAACTGCAGAATGCTTTAATTCTGTGCTGAAGTTCAGATCTTTCAAGCAGACTTATCTGTAATGTTAAATTTATCATCAAAGCAAGTCCAAGCTTTAGCATACACAGATGAAGCAACTAGTCAGTTTTAAAATGTCAAATCCGTCCGAGTACAATGCTTTCTAATTACCTTGGTATACACAGACAAAAATCTAGTTGTTACTTAAGAGTAGAAATTAGCCAGCTCAGGCACTGGTTGGTACTCAAAAGACCCTGTTTGTTTGGGCTTGTGCTTCAGCTTGTGGTGTTTCTAACCGTCTAGAAGCACACACTCAACAAACACCTGTCGGCTTTACACTGGGGTGGAGAAGCGCCACCAGAGTTGCTTCCCGCAGTCCCTTGCCAAACCTTCCACAGGAGACTTGACGTGGTGGGCGCACGGCAGATGCCAAGGGATGGCTAAAGAGAGGAGGAGGCTCGAGGGCGCTGGTGGACTCCAGAGGCGGGGTTGGCATGAGCGGGCACGAGACGCCGGACATACCCAGGTTCGGGGCTCTCCGGAGAGATAATACCCCTAGTCCTGCCGAGTGTAGTTGGATGATCGATAGTACAATGTTGCTCCTGGAGCTGTATGGAGGAGGAAGGAAGCTGGCCAAGGCTTGGGCTGCTCCTTCTCTCCGGTGTTGCTGTTTTGTGGCTAGTCCTATGCTTACTTGCTCTTCTCTCGTATGTGTTTTCTGTTTGCCCTCTCGCTCGTCTCCCATGATCATGGGCTCCCGGGGGGTTTTACAGTCCAACCCCCCGGGGGTACAATGGTAATGTTACAAGTCGGTGGGTCCGTATTGTCGGTGTCCGGGAACCCAGGCTGGGTCCCGCTGAGGGCTTGTGGTTCACCGGGTTCCCCTAGGTGCGGGCCCCGCATGCCTAGGGGGACTGTGCGCCGTCTTGTCGATCGTCAGGGCGTAGCCGAGTCGAGTCGCGTACAATGCTCTCCGTCAGGTGGCCGCTTGCTGTCGTCAGCGATGAAGGCGGGGGCACTGTAGCCACGCTGGCCCTAGTTAGCGGGTAGGTGAGGGGCACTGTTGCCACGTTCCTGCTGACCAGAGGCATGGGCGGGGCACTGTTGCCTCGGTCATCGTTGATTGAAGTCTCGTCCCCATCATACGGCCTGGATGGGACGGGAGTTGACCCGCGGCTGGATTGCGTAGCACGCCACGGGTGGTGCTGGCTTGTCGAGGAGGCTTTGGCCGTGCCGGGTTCGGCTGTCTTGCGCTAGTTGTTGGGGCCGAGTCGGCTAGTCTGGCCGGCTTGCGGGGCTTGGCCGGGTCGCTCGACCCGGCCAAGCGCGTGACGGTATTGAGGGGCAGTGCCAACCCCGTTGTTTTTCGAACAGGATTCGGGTTCCGTTGCCTGCCCGGGGTCCATCCCCCGACAGTAGTCCCCGAAGCTGTGAAAGTCCGCCGTCTTCGGATGAGTGAGCCTTCGCAGTTCCCTCCTTAAGCAAGGTGGATTCTGCGAGCGCCGGGTCCGGCAACACCCACTCAGTGCCGGTTTTCTCGGAAACCGGATCGTGGCATCCCGGCCGTGGCGGGAACCAAGAAGTCCGGCGAATCTTGGGGCAATCCCTCGGGCTTTGCGCAGGCGCCACGTGGTGCCCGGAAGTCGAAGGGGCCTAACAGGCCACGCGCGTGACGGGATTGGGCGACGGGCTGGGGCCCGCCGCCGCACGCCCTCGGCCCAAGCGCGCAGATTTATTGCGGCATCCGGGGGCTGGTTGCTCTTCCCCGGGCAGTTACTGCGCGTGTACGTGCGCACTTATTGCGGGGTAGTGGAACGGGCGCGTGCAGATGATCCCACTTCCCCCACTTCCCCACGTTCAAACCGAGGGTTATAAATCGGGGGACAGGGGGGCGGCGGACATTATTCTCGCTCGAGCCCTCCTGTCCCTTTGCTCTCGCTCCGCTCTTTGCAATTGACACACTGCGGCGCCCGCTGCTCCGAGCAGAACTCCTTCGCCGTCCATCTTCCTTCTTCTTCCTTTGATCATGTCGCTGCCATCGGGCTCCTGGATGGGTTCAAATGTCACCTCCGAGGACATCACCCAACTCCGGGCGACGCGGCGCCTGCCGCGGGAGACGGACGTCGGGGTCCGCCTGCCGCGCGGCGAGCAGAGGCCTCGGACCAAGGGGCGGGAGCGCGTGGTCTTCCTCACGCACTTCGAGCACGGGTTCGGGCTCCAGCCGCATCATCTTGGCGTCGGCGCCATCGTCCAGCTCTATGGCTTCGTCACCCTCTGCGAGGGGTACCTGGGGGTCGAGCCTACGATCGACCTCTGGGCGCGCTTCTTCTCCTTGAAGCAGCAGGGCCTGTCGGCCGAGGAGTTCGCCGATTGCGGCGCCGCCGTCATCTCGAAGCGGTCGGGGGCGGATTTCCCCAAGATCCCGCTGGAGGATTCTGCCAAGAAGTGGCAGAACTCCTTCTACGTCTACAACCTCGGTGCGGATCACATCAACCTTCCGGCCTTCGCTATCGCACCGCCGCGGGCGAAGACGAACTGGGGCTACTCGCCCAGGCGCCGTCGCAGGAGATCGTCAATCTCTGTGAGCGGGTGACGGTGATGAGGACTCAGGAGGGGCTCACCGGCACCGACCTCCTCGCCGCGTTCATCAGGTGCCGGGTCCTTCCGCTTCAGGGGCGCTCCTGCCTCATCGGCGAAATGGTCGGCCTTCAAGACCCCAACCGCATGGGGTCGACGCGGTTGTCCGCGGAGCAGATCGCACGTGGCGTGAATGACATCTCCAAGGCCAACCTTGGGGAGGACTGGCAGTTCGGCAAGGCGCCGTACAGCCAGTCGAATCCGGCGCCGCAGGTGAGTGTCTGGTCTTCTTACTTTGCTGCCGCGCACCTTCTTATCCGTCCTGACGCGACGCGGGGGGTACTTCTGAACGCAATTCGGCATCCTTACGCCCGGGCCCCGTTGCAGGTGACGCAGGTGGTGCCAGAGGAGCCCGCGGCTCATGGCGGGGAGAAGGCCGAGTCCGACGCCGGCGCTGGGCGTCACGCGGGTAAGTCCGTGTTTTTCTTCATGTGTCTTGAATTGCCGACCACGGCACGGAACGGTCGGTGCTGACGCCAGTTGTCGGTGTAGTGGCGTTGGGCGGGGGAGGCGGCGATGCGGGCAGAGCCGGGTCCTCGCGTGGGGCGGCGCCGAGCCGACCACATGGGAAAGACAGCGCGCGACCCCGGGCCCCGAAGCGCACGGCGGACCCGGCCGGGGCCGGGAGGCCGGCCAAGAGGAAGCGCAGCGGCGGGGACGGGAGGCCAACCCCGGTCCCGGTCTTGGCGGGGTAAGCTTCATCTCTCGTTTGCGCTCAGATTCTTTTTCTTGAGCTAGTCTTGTTTCTTTTCTGCTCATTCTGTCTTCTTCTTCAGGTCGCCAATCGCACTGGCGAGGGTGGCGGCGGAAGCCGCGGCGGCCGAAGGGGCCGTGTTCCGCAGGAGCCGGTCCGACCTCGCCGACCAGGCCGAGGTGGAGGGACGGGCCGACTCGGACCTCGGCCTGGATCAGAATGACGCCGAAGCCTTGGCCTGGCGGGACAGGAACCGGGCCGCGGCGGAGCTGGAGGCGGCGTCGGTCCGTGCTTGGACCGACGCGGCGGCAACATGGGCGCGAGCCGGCGCGGAGCCGGCCTGGCGCGAGATGTCGGAGGGCACGGTGGTGGCGGCGACGGTCTTTGAGCCGTCGTCGGTGGGGCGCGGCCGTGGAGGCCAGGCTGAGGTGGTGATCCCTGACCGGGTGGTCGTGGAGGTGGCGGATGACACCCCGCCGCGGGCCGACGTGGTCGAGCGAGCGGGGACTGATGGTGGTGGAGGCGGCGGCGTTTTTGAAGAGACGCTGCGGGCGGCGAGGAGGCACCGCGGGCGGCGGTGACGGAGGCCACCCCGGCAGCTGGGCCGGAGACGGCGACGCAGGGCTTTCCGGCGTCCGGGTCGGAGACGACGATGCAGGGCGTCCCGGCGCCCGGGTCGTCATCGGCGCTGGGGGGCGTCGGAGGAGGTGCTGGCCGCGTCGCGAGCGGCCAGCGGGGAGTACGCCTTGGTGCCCCGATAGGGAGGGCGCCGAGCTGCCGTGCCGCAGCTGGCGCGGAGCGGGGGCGCCGTTGTCTTCGGGCCTCAGACTCAGGAGGAGGCGGCGCTGGACGCCGTCAGTCGCCGCCTGTGAGGCCGGACGTAACGGCTCAAGGCCTTCGCCCAGGCCGAGGTGGAGCGGACGCGCGACCTAGAGCGCGTCATTCTGGTAAGTCTTCTTGTAATTTCTTCTTTGTGGGGGCGCGCCAGCGCACCCACTGGGTGTAGCCCCCGAGGTTCGGGCCAACTACGTCGAATCTTTAGAGTGTTGGCCTTGTTCTCATTTCTACCTTCTTCAGCATCTCGACGCCTTCCAGATCGCCGCCTACAATCGTCTCCTGGGCAAGCACCGGGAGCTCATGGAGCAGCTTGCCGCCAAGGAGGAGTTCCGCGTCGCCGCAGGTATTCTTGTGCTCTTTTCTAGTGGGGGCGCGCTAGCGCACCCACTGGGTGTAGCCCCCGAGATTCGGGCCAACTGTGTAACAGTTGGGCCAAATCTTAAGTCTTGCTTTTTTCTTCTGCTGAGTCCTTTTTCGCAGCCGAGGTGCTGTCCTGGCTGACTCGTCTGCTCCGGGCCGGTCATCGCTACGACCGGCTCGTTGTCGACACAGGCCGTCTTGGCGTCGAGGCGGCGCAGGCAAGGGCGGAGGCGGCCGCGGCTCAGCGGTCTCTCGACGAGGCCAACCAGCTGCATGAGCAGCTGGCGGGTCACAAGGGCCGCCTCGAGGCCGAGGTGGAGCTCCTTAAGGCGGAAGCCGCCAAGATGGCAGAGGCGCAGCAGGCCCTGGTGGAGGCGGACCAGCAGCGCGGCCAGCTGGCTAACGACAAGGGCCGGCTCCAGGCCGAGGTGGAACGCCTGCAGGGGCAAGTCACCGCGGCTGAGGGGGCCCATCAGGACGAGGCCCGTCGCTGCGAGGCGGCCGAGAAGGCCGAAGACAAGGACGTCGAGCTGAAGGCGGCCCTTGCCAAGGCGACCGATCTCGCGTCATCGAACGGGAGCGGCGTGGTACGTTGCTTGAGGCGCAGCACCTAGAAGAGTCCTTCTCCAGTAAGTGCTTTTTCTTGTCGTTTGCCGGGTCAGGATCCGGCCTTTCTTCCATGTTGCTCTTCTTCTAACTCGCTTCTTCCTTTTGCGGCAGGGGCCTTCTCGGAGACGCAGCGACTGGCAGAGGAAGTTGTCCGCTATCAGCGCGACCCGACCGGCGTCGTTGGGTCCGGGACGGATCCGCAGGTGGCCTGGACCTTCCCGAAGATCGTTGCCGCCGCTGAGGCCCGCCTGCAGGTCCTGGGAACGCAGTTGGGGCGGTTGTCCCAGGACGGTACCGCAATAACGGCGGCCCTATGGCCGGACTCCGTCCAACCGAGCAGCTTCTCGCGCCTGGCGCGTTGGTTGGAGATGGGGCCGGACCGGCTTCCCGGGCCAGCTACATCACCGAGTTCGCCTTCCACGACGAGTTCCATCCGAAGTGGACAGAAGACGGCAGGGTCGTGGACGGCGACGACTACGGCTTGCTCCTCCATGATCCGGAGGGGAGCTCGGAGGAGACGGGCGTCTACCGCAACGCGGGTGCTGAGGACACCGGCGCCTCGCTGGACCCGGAGGCCACCAGGGAAGAGCCGTCGACGTCGCGACGCGGCGCTGGAGGTGCCTGAGACACTTTGTGTAAAATTTGTTAAATAGCAAGTCCACCCACCCACTGGGGGTTTTAGGGTGTAATGAACTCGGGTCATGGGCTTTTGCTTAAATACTTGTGTAGATGTCGTGGGTGCTTTTGCTTTTTGCCTTCCGTTTTTTGGACCGATTTCATGCGCTTTTACTTTCTCAAACGGCCGAGGCTCCGGTCCGTGACAAGGAGTTCGGTTCTTTGAGAGGAGCGCGCAGGACTTGGGTCCCTCGAAACGTTGAGCGCGAGCGAAACACCCACTGGGCCAGCTGGCGGCAATCCGGCGAAGCCGGTTGGCGAGCAGCCGGTCGTGCGGCTGTTCATTTGATGAATGGTGGGCCGGGTTGATCGACCCGGCAGCCTTTGACTTAGTGTATGAAGCATAAAGGAGCTTTGGCCCGTTGTGCTTGCCAGCCGACAGCCAAAGCTGGATCTGTGGCTTTAGGGCAAAGTGGGGGACCGCGGCATCCTAACTTTATCAGGAATCACCAAGTAAGGTGGCGGGCTGGCGACCGAGCCGGCCAGTCCCCGAGCCCCCAGGTCGAGCGAGTCGGACCGGTGGCCGGGTTCAGTGGTATAGTGATGCAAGAAAATAGGGACACAATAAATTGGTCGACAAAAGGCAGCCCCCGAGTCTCGTTCGGGGACCCCATGGTTCCATGCGTTTACAAAAGGCGACGATACATACGCTCGTGCGGCTAACTGTAAAACGGGCGGAGGAGTTCCGCGTTCCAAGGCCGGGTCGTTTCTGCACCGGCGGTGTCCTTCTTGCGCTTCCTTGACTTGCGTGCGTCGATGAGGTAGTAGGCGTTGGTGTCGCGCAAGGCCTTGCTCATGGAGGGGACAGTTTGTGCTGGCCTGCCTGCTCTTGGACGAGTCGGAGGACGAGGTCGCCCTCGCGGAACGCGAGGGGCTTGATCTTCCTGCTGTGGTAGTGCCTCAGGCCTTGCTGGTAGAGGGTCGAGCGACTGAGCGCCAGGAGGCGTGCTTCTTCGAGCAGGTCGACGCCATCTTCGCGGGTTTCTCTGGCTTCGGCTTCGGTGTACATCGCGACGCGCGGCGAGTCGAACTCGACGTCGGTCGGGATGACGGCTTCGGCTCCGTAGACGAGGAAGACGGGGTGAACCCGGTCGACCGATTCGGCGTGGTGCGTAGACTCCAGAGAACGGCTGGCAACTCGTCAAGCCAGCTGCCGGGTGAGCGGATGAGTGGCTCGACGAGTCGCGGCTTGACGCCGGACAGGATGAGTCCATTGGCCCGCTCGACCTGCCCGTTGGACTGCGAATGCGCAACGGAGGCCAGGTCGAGGCGGATGCCGGAGACAGAGCAGTATTGCTCGAGCGCGCCCTTGGCGAAGTTGGTGTCGTTGTCGGTGATGATGCTGTTCGGCATGCCGTAGCGCACCGCTATGTCCTTGATGAACCGAACGGTTGTTGGCCCGTCCAGTTTCTTGATTGGTCTTGCCTCGATCCACTTGGTGAATTTGTCCACTGCCACCAGCAAGTGCGTCATGCCGCCTTGAGCGGTTTTGAAGGGTCCAACCATGTCGAGTCCCCAGACCGCGAAGGGCCAGGCAATCGGTATGGTGCGGAGTGCTGACGCCGGCCGGTGGCTGCGTTTGCTGAAGCGCTGGCATCCCTCACACTTGAGGACGAGCGACTCGGCATCTTGGAGGGCCGTGGGCCAGTAGAAACCGTGGCGGAACGCCTTGGCCACCAGGGATCGTGATGCGGCGTGGTGCCCGCACTCGCCCTGATGTATGTCGAGCAGGATGTCGATGCCCCGTTCCTACTTGACGCAGCGCTGGAACACGCCGGTGGAGCTGCGCTTGACGAGCTCGTTGTTGATGATGTTGTAGGCGGACGCCCGGCGCTGCACTTGCCGAGCCTCGGTCTCGTCCATGGGGAGAACCCCGTTCTCCAAAAATTCTGATATTGGGAGGGCCCAAGATGGAGTCGTAACCACGGCGAAGACGGCCACCAGGGTGGGTTCCGAGTCGGCAGCCCCCGAGCCGGGTTGAGCAGCCCCCGGGTCGGGGATGACGACGGCCGGGTCCGGGACGATGGTGGCCGAGTCGAGCTGAGCAGCCCCTGGGCCGGTTTCAGCAGTCCCCGGGCCGGGTTGAGGTGCGGCCGGGTCGTCTGGAACGTGGATGGACTCGGAGTCCGGCGATGGCTTGACGGACGGCTTGCGCAGGTGCTCGAGGGAGACGCCGAACGGGATGGCTTGTCGCGACGAGGCGATCTTGGCGAGCGTGTCGGTTGCTTCGTTCTCCGCGCGCGGGATGTGGAGGAACTCGCAGCCCTCGAAGGATTCGGACAGCTTCTGGACGAGGAAGCGGTAGCTTGCCATGTTGGAGTCGCGGGCGTCTCATTCGCCGGAGCACTGCTGCACCACCAGGTCCGAGTCACCATAGCACAGGATGCGTCGAATGCCGAGTTCCTTGACAAGCCGGAGGTCGTGCACAAGGGCTTCGTACTCGGCGACGTTGTTGGAGGCGGCGAAGTGGATCTGGAGCGCGTAGCGGAGCCGGTCACCCTTCGGGGACGACAGTACGATGCCGACCCCCAAGCCGAGTCGCATCTTGGACCCGTCGAAGTGCATGGGCCAATGCGTCGAATCGGGAGGCGGCGGCAAGTACTGGGTCTCGGTCCAGTCGACGAGGAAGTCGGCCAGGGCTTGAGACTTGATCGCGGTGCGGGGCTCGTAGAGGATGGTGTGGCCGGCTAGCTGGATCGCCCACTTGGCAACCCGGCCAGAGGCGTCCCGGCATCCGATGATTTCTCCGATAGGCGCTGTGCTGACCACGGTGACAACGTGCTCTTGGAAATACTGCTTCAGCTTCTTGGCGGTGAAGTACACGCCGTAACACATCTTCTGGTAGTGCGGGTAGTTCTGCTTGGAGATGGAGAGCACCTCGCTCAGGTAGTAGACCGGGCGCTGGACGGCTTGGATCTTGTCCTTCTCTGGTCGATCGACCACCAGCACCGTGCTGACCGCCCGCGAGGTCGCGGCTATGTAGAGCAACAGCGGCTCCTTGTCGGTCAGCGCGGCCAGGACTGGTGCGGTGGAGAGCATGCGCTTGAGGTCTTGGAAGGCCTCATCTGCCTTGCCGTTCCATTCGAACGGGCTTGTCTTCATCAGATGGTACAGGGGTAGCGCCCTCTCGCCCAGCCGGCTTAGAAACCGGCTGACCGAGGCCAAGCATCCGGTGAACTTCTGGACATCGCGCAGCCGAGCCGGCTTGCACATGCGCTCGATGGCCTTGATCTTCTTCGGGTTCGCCTCAATGCCGCGTTCCGAGACGAGGAAGCCGAGTAGCTTTCCGGTCGGGACGCCGAAGACGCATTTTTCCGGGTTAAGCTTACCTTGTATTCGCGGAGGTTGGTGAAGGTTTCCTTCAAATCATCGAGGAGCGTGAGGTGCTGCTTGGTCTTCACCATGATGTTGTCCACGTATACGTGGATATTGCGGCCGAGTTGCGACAGCAGACATTTCTGCATGCAGCGCTGGAAGGTGGCGTCGGCGTTCTTCAAGCCGAACGACATGGTGATGTAGCAATACGCCCCAAAGGGCGTGATGAAGGACGTCTTCAGGGCATCGGCCGAGTCCAGCTTGATCTGGTGGTAGCAGGAGTAAGCGTCCAGGAAGGACAGGAGCTCACACCCGATGGTCGAGTCGATGACTTGGTCGATCCGCGGGAGGGCGAACGAATCCTTGAGACAGGCCTTGTTGAGGCTGGTGTAGTCGATACACATGTGCCAGGTCTTGTTCTTCTTCAGGACGAGGACTGGATTGGCCAGCCACTCGGGGTGAAACACTTCCATTATGAAGTCGGCCGCCAAAAGCTTGGCGACCTCTTCACCAATGGTTCTTCTCTTCTCTTCGGAAAATCGTCGTAGGGGTTGACGGACAGGCTTGGCGTCCTTGCGGACGTGAAGTTTGTGCTCGGCGTACTTCCTCGGGATACCCGGCATGTCCTTGGGGGTCCATGCGAAGATATCCCGATTCTCACGGAGGAAGTCGACGAGCTCGCCTTCCTATTTGCTGTCGAGGCGGGCGCTTATGACAACGTACTTGCTGCAGCTGGGGTCTTCTGGGTTGAGCTTCACTTTCTTGGTCTCCTTGGAGGGCTTGAAGGCGGCCTCGTCGGTCAGGTCCGGGGTCGGGATCGACGCGGCGGAGGCCTCGCCTGCCAGGGCGACGATCCAGTCGAGATGGCGCCGCTCCTCGGCGATGACCAGCGACTCGGCCAACTTGGCGCCGTCTCGGGCGCACTCCAGGGACTTGCGGTAATCGCCGATGATGGTGATGAGGCCCCGGCATCTTCATCTTCAGGTACGCGTAGTGGGGAACCGCCATGAACTTGGCGAGCGCGTGCCGGCCCAGCAACGCGTGATACGCGCTAGACAGGTCCATCACCTCGAACCAGATCGGTTCGCGCCGGAAGTGGCTGATGTCACCGAACAGGACATCTAGCCGGACCCGGCCAATGGGGGAGCAGGAGAGGCCGGGCACGATGCCGTGGAAGATCGTTCGGGTCGGCTCCAGGTCCTCGGCCTTGAGGCCGAGCTTGGTCATCGTGTCACGGTAGAGGATGTTGATGCTGCTGCCACCGTCGATGAGGACTCGGGAGAACTTGCATGTGCGCCGCGCGACGATGGTGGGGTTGAGAATGAGGGCGTAACCACCCGGACTCGGCATGACTGCCGGGTGATTGTTGTTGCCGGCTGCTTTCGCCGGCCGGCTTTGGAAGGGGAACCGGCTTCGCCTTGCCGGCTTCATCCAGCGCCACCTGCATCTTCATGGCGGAGTCGGCGTTGGCGTACTTGTCCGCCGTCACCATGAGCGCGGCCATGGTGGCCGGCTCGGAGCGTAAGAGCTTGTGCTTGAGGAGGGTGCCGTCTCGGCACCCGCTGACAAAGTACTAGATCGCCTGGACTTCATGGACGCCCTCGCAGCTGTTCCGGAGCTCGGTCCAGCGTGCGAGGTACTCGCGACCGGTCTCCGTAGGCCCTTGCACGCACATGGCGAGCTAGCTAGGGCAGCCGAGTCGCTTGTAGGTCCCCGTGAAGTTGCGGACGAAGGCTTCCTCGAAGTCCACCCACGTGTTGATGCTGCCCATCGGCAGGCTGTTCAACCACGTGCGGGCCGACCATTGGAGCATGAGCGGTGCGTAGCGCACGGCGAGACGACAATTGGCACCGGTGATGCCAATGGCCGTGGTGTAGTCGGTGAGCCAGTCTTCTGGCTTCACTGACCCGTTGTACTTGGGGGTGTCGCGGGGAGCATGAATCCTTTGGGGAAGGGCTCCTCCCGGATGCGCGGGCCGAAGCACGCCGGCCCGATAGCGCCGCTCTCCTCCACCTCCAGGGAGTGAGCGAGCCGATCGAGGCGGTGGCGAGCGTCGGCGTCGTCGATGGCGCGCGGGCCGAGTCGACTTGCGGCCAGGCCTCGGGGGCCGGGTCGGTTGGAGCCGGACGCCGGCCATGCGGGCCGGGCCCGTGCTGGATCTCTAGGGCAGGCTCGTCGCCCAATCCGCCGACGGCTGTAGCGGCCGGGTCGCGCCGAGTCCGGGTTATGCCGGAGTGCGCCTCGCCGGGTGGCGAGGAAGCGGTGTGCAGAAGTTCGTCGGACCCGCCAAGGCAGGCGAAGCCGGATCCCGCCGGCTTGGCGAGCTGATTGAGGCGGTCCTGCTAGGCGTTGGCGGCGTGGAGGAGTTCGCGCATCCGCCCGATGCGCTCTTTCAGCTCCTCACCCGCGAGCTGGTCCAGGCCGGCTGCGGCTACCTGGGCAGCGCGCATGTTCTTCGCTGGGGTCTCGTAGACGGTTGGGACGGCGCCGAGGGCCCGGCCGATCACTCCTCCCCGGGCACGCACATCGGCGACCCGGCTTGGCCCGGCCGCGGCGGGCGTGAACCCGTAGGCGGCATCGCCCTCCAGCTGAGCGGCGTCCAGGCGACGCTGAGTGGCAGCGAGCGTCTCGGACAGGTCCAGCATCTGCTGGCGCCTTTCCTCGAGCTGGGTTCGGGCCTCAGCGACGTTGGTGGCGTTGACGTCGGTGCCAATGGGGATGCGGAGGCTCTGCATCGCGGCGCGCAACGGATCGGACGGCTCGATCTGATCCGCTGCGGCCCTGGCTTCGGCAGCCTTCCTCGTCTTGCTCGACGAGGAGGCGCTGTCGCCGGTGACGAAGACCTCCACATGGACGTCCATTGCCCCGGCGAAAGCGCCGCCGCCGAGGAAGAGGGGAGAGTCGGAGTAGCTGAGCACCTCGCTGGGGTACTTGTCGGCCGCGAATGCATCGGAGATACGCAACGCGGCGAAGGAGGCGGCAAGCGCGCCGACGACGTCGTCCGCCAGCGCGACGGATTCGTCGGTGTAGGAGAAGGGCCCCGTCTGAAGCATGCTCCCGGCCAGCTCCTCAAGCTGCCCCACGGTGGGCGCCAACTGTCGTGGTGGGCGCACGGCAGATGCCAAGGGATGGCTAAAGAGAGGAGGAGGCTCGAGGGCGCTGGTGGACTCCAGAAGCGAGGTTGGCATGAGCGGGCGCGGGACGCCGGACATACCCAGGTTCGGGGCTCTCCGGAGAGATAATACCCCTAGTCCTGCCGAGTGTAGTTGGATGATCGATAGTACAATGTTGCTCCTGGAGCTGTATGGAGGAGGAAGGAAGCTGGCCAAGGCTTGGGCTGCTCCTTCTCTCCGGTGTTGCTGTTTTGTGGCTAGTCCTATGCTTACTTGCTCTTCTCTCGTATGTGTTTTCTGTTTGCCCTCTCGCTCGTCTCCCATGATCATGGGCTCCCGGGGGGTTTTACAGTCCAACCCCCCGGGGGTACAATGGTAATGTTACAAGTCGGTGGGTCCGTATTGTCGGTGTCCGGGAACCCAGGCTGGGTCCCGCTGAGGGCTTGTGGTTCACCGGGTTCCCCTAGGTGCGGGCCCCGCATGCCTAGGGGGACTGTGCGCCGTCTTGTCGATCGTCAGGGCGTAGCCGAGTCGAGTCGCGTACAATGCTCTCCGTCAGGTGGCCGCTTGCTGTCGTCAGCGATGAAGGCGGGGGCACTGTAGCCACGCTGGCCCTAGTTAGCGGGTAGGTGAGGGGCACTGTTGCCACGTTCCTGCTGACCAGAGGCATGGGCGGGGCACTGTTGCCTCGGTCATCGTTGATTGAAGTCTCGTCCCCATCATACGGCCTGGATGGGACGGGAGTTGACCCGCGGCTGGATTGCGTAGCACGCCACGGGTGGTGCTGGCTTGTCGAGGAGGCTTTGGCCGTGCCGGGTTCGGCTGTCTTGCGCTAGTTGTTGGGGCCGAGTCGGCTAGTCTGGCCGGCTTGCGGGGCTTGGCCGGGTCGAGCGACCCGGCCAAGCGCGTGCCGGTATTGAGGGCGGTGCCAACCCCGTTGTTTTTTGAACAGGATCCGGGTTCCGTTGCCTGCCCGGGGTCCATCCCCCGACAAGACTTCCCCGCACTTCACATTATTTACAAGCAAACTGCCAACGGATATATATATATAAGGAGATCCTCTGTAGTTTTCCACTTTCCCCATCCCAGTCTAATCTTCTCCTATCTCCCGATGAAGTTGTATAAGATTTGGGAGAAAACAGCGGCAATGACCCGAGAGCTCCCCTCTACAGCCATCCGCGAGCCCCTGACAGCTTACGATGCCCTCCGCACCCACACATCATCCCAGGCTTAGGGTCACATGCCCCCCACCTACTCACGAGCCATCTCTCAATGACTGGTGGCAATCCGCAAGGCAGCTCGCGCCCAAGCCCATGCGCAAAGGCCTCGCATCTGCGATCCTGCTCGTCCCTTGGATGCTATGGAAGCACCGCAATGACTGCGTTTTCAACCAAGGCCGCCCCCTGGTTGCTGACCTGCTCACAAAGATCAAGGAGGAGGCCGCCGCTGGCGGGTTAGGGCTTAGAGCTATCATCCCGCAAACCTGGGACGTCCATTGACTACCATCCCGAGCTGTAACCGCCTCCTTTAACCCCCCCCCCCTTCAATACAATGAAACGCAAGCTCTTTTGCATTTTCTCGAAAAAAGTTCCGCGCCCTCCACAGAGCTGGAGCTCAACCACTGGTGACCGCCAGCCAGATCTCTGGCCCCGTACGGTGGTGCCCTTGTGCTTCCCTCCTATATACAGCAGGGTACTCTATGTCTATTCCTACGACACTTTGATAATAGTAATGTGTTACCAAAAGGCATCCGCATGCTGCCCTCTGTTACTCTTTTTTTTCGAAACGGAGGCAAAAGTTTTGCCTCATCGATTAATTAAGAAGAAGAGAATTGCCCAGTTAATTTACGAAAAACCGGGCGAAAACCAATACAAACGGAGCACATACTAACTACTCACACGGCAAGAAACCCCACAACAACACAGGTGAACCCCCCAGTCTCTTCGAATACACAACATCCACAGAACCCGACATTGCTACTACACCAAGAGACCGCTGACAAGAACACCTGGACACAAGGCATCTGATACCTCTCAAGGACGGGCCGAGAGATCTGTTACTCTTTTAATGACTAATACAAAAACTGTAACGTGTTACCATATCCATGCATTAAACAACTTGTGCATGCTTTAAAAACTGCAAATAGAACAAAAAGTGTCTGGTTTTCAACCCTCAACTCTAGCTAGAGTCTACTTATCAACCCTAAACTCGAAAACCATTCTATTAGATTAGCTGCTTTCAATATTTGACCATGAACAGCTATCTAACAACTGGGAAACAGTCAGTTGGTAACTAAATAGTGGTTATCGAACTAATGATGTAACAGAAATATGGGATTCAAACCTAATCTTTTAAGAGGACTTACCACAAGACGTAAAGCATAAGGATCATCATCCCTGTCAATAAGAGCTAGCAGCACAATGTCCAGTGGAACTAACTCATGTGTCCAGACAAAGAATGCAAGATTTGTGATTGCTTTGGAAAGTAAATCCTGCAAAAAAAATAAGCGACCAGAAAAATTTAGACACAAGCTACTAGAAAAGGAAAACCACAAAAAACAAAAAGGCAAAGAGACAACTTTTGTAACAAAAAAAATTTCTTGTGTCACCTGCACTAGATGCCCCCGTTGAAGCTCAAGCTGGATATGATGCAGAAGAACATCAACCATTGTATAAATATTTGCCGTAACTTCTTCAGGTGAAAACTCTCTCAAGACACGAGCCTGCGATAAGATCAAGCAGCGCATGTATAGAGTAACTGACAACCATCGTATGGAAGTAATCACAAAAAATAATATCATACAAGATTTGCGCTGTTGATCTCAGGATGTCCATTCATTAGCATCCAAGCACCAGCGCATAGATATCGACGATGCTGAGGGAAACTATGGCTCAAATAAGTCATGACATAGTTCGGCTCAGCGGATGGTGACAGTAGCTGGTTGCATTGATTGATAACAGTAGTTTCTGCCTGAAATGAGAGTTGTCAAAATTAAAGGTGAAGAACAATGTGGCCCAGGCGCCCGGTACAATAATCTCAAAAATATATGATAGCAAGTTAAAGAAACCAATCCAAGACCTTTGGCAATATTATACTATTATACATGGCCGGAACAAGCATGTGGAAATGCTGCATTTTCAGGTCACAGAAACCATATTTATTCAACTTAACCATAAAGTAGCAAAATGTGAATATGTGATAATATCACTCTGGTGGTATATATTTAATGGCATTTTCTAATGCTAATAGTACATAAATGGTGCACATACAATTGATACATTCTCCAGCAAACTATCCACAAATAAGAAGAGCAGTTATTACAAGCTAAAAAAGATATAGCAAACAGAAGCGTAACTAATCAATCCTCGACAAAAATGAGCTACAAATTACCCAAGATGGTGATCAGTAGATGCATACGGATATAAATGGCCAAACATGTGTCCCCAAAAAATGATACCTGCTGCCATGCTTGGATAGCTTGTCCCCTCTTATCCGCCCTAACCGTTAAAAAGTCACGAATAAGGGGAGGAAAATAACGTAGAGTCTTTTCTGACCATGTATGCTGACTGGTTGCCATAATTTGCTCCAATAGTGGTTGAAGATAAACCATGTGTTCAACCTCGGCGATTCCACGTGTCTTGATGGTGATCGCAAGGCTTATTATGGTTATGCGGTTAAGCGTTTCAGTAAACTCAGTTGGTCCCTACATAAACATAGAAGTCACTCCACAAACTAGTGATAGTCGAATTTCTAAAGAAAAGTGTGTATTCTTTTTACCTTCAACTCTTTTTTCACCAAAAAAAAGTCTCTCAGTGAGAGAATTAAGTTCATGCACAAATTTTCAGCTAATCTAAAAAGGCGATGCTCTCCACGTTTTCCCTTAATCATTGATATTATCTTTGTGACATCATACATCAATGCCTTGCTTTTTCCATGATACCTACAAAAGACCCATAATGATGTAAGAAAATAAGAAACGCACAATGATATAATCAACAAAAGACGCAGACTTTGAGGATTTTCTAAAGGACTGCAAAACAAAAGGAAATTCATGTATTATTATGCTGAGATCAGTTTAGAAGGGTAAATCTCTATATGCACAATATAGAAGGCATTTCGAGTCAGGTGAAAAGAAAGAAGAAAGAGATGGGAAAAGAAACACTCAGATATTCCAATCTTTTGCTGTGCCAAAGCTACTTTCCTTCTAAGAAAAAGAAGAAGAAAAAACTAAAGATCAGATTAGGTAAAGAATGACCTGTACAGAGGAAGTAGTCTGTAATTCAGTATCTCAAGTAGGAGCAAAGACACACCAGATTTGCTCAGAATAGATGGCGATCTTTGGGTTAATGTCTGCCAAGTTTAAATAGCATGAATGTATCAGAATTTCCATAAGACCATGATTTGCACGAACTCAGAACAGGGGACCCTTAGGGTTATAAGTTACAATTACAAAAAGTAATTCGGAAATCAGAGGAAAACAACAGTCAGTCTGGCAGAAGCCCCATATGAAGAATACAGATCAAATTAACAGGTAGCAAAACTTACCGTAAAATGTGGGCGGAACAATGAATGTGGTGTTATAAGCAGCAACCTAACGTAGGTTTCCACCATAGCAATGCTAGGAACAGCCTATCAACGAACAGAGTTAAGATTAAAGTAGCAATATCAACTGTATGGCATCTAAAGATAGATGAGTATTAGCAATGAGACCAAAAGAACAGATAATTGTGACTGTATGCATACTTCGAGCAAGATATATTTCCAGTCAAGATTGCAAATGATGTCATAATTTTAGAACAGATGAGTCACAGGTTCATATATTGTTAGCAAAACTGTAACATATGAGCTATCAGCAATTGCTATTTAAATGAGCAGAAGAATTATTCACAGAAATTGTTTTGGTCATGTGAAAACATATGCGAACTAAGCTATTTTCTATTTATGTATCAACTAATGTATATAAAACTAACAACCACAAAGCTTATAGTCTGAATGAAAAGTTGTGGTGGGCTTTATAAAGCTAAATACAGAACAGAAATATAAATGCAACTAGGGTATTAGCAGCAGCTTGATTTTTTAAAGTTTTACCTGGCCAAGAAATATAGTCTCTTCAAGCTGGTAAGCAAGCTTCAAACACAAGTTGATAGACAACCCAGAAAGCAACGCCATTGACAAAGGGTAAGTCTCATGCATCATCGTCACTCTTTCATTTGGTTGCATATTGGGTCCCTGCATGAATTCTGCCCCTCCAGCTGATGTAAACCAGGTCATGACTGCATCACATGCTGGTTGTGCCATGGTGAATGAGAGAACCCAAAACATGCCCATTGCTCGCTCATCCAAGTTCATAAAATCTATCATTCTCTCTCCCGAAGCTATTTCAAGGGGGAAAATGTTTCTAATTTATCAGTAGATACATGATAGAAGGCAAAATTGCAAATTATAAAAATGGTATGCAGCCAAGCATCTCTCAATGAAATAACATGCATTGCCTGCATTCCGAATTCTAATGTTATTATGTAATGCAAACAAGGATTTTCCTACATTTAATTACTTCCTGGCCTATCTACACATATCCCTTTTAATGAACTCTTGATTTAGCCGGAATTTTTACAAAGCAGAGCATGATGGTAAATCTAGGGCACAAGTACCTTTCGTCATCTGTTTCCACCACTCATCTATCTGTTTGCCTTTCTGAAGCTGATCGCTGTTCAAATGCTCTCTAATTGAAGTGTTGAAAGACCAAATGCGCAAAGTCTGGCTGCTACTTATGAAATCAAGAAGAATACTTTGAGGGCTGATGTTATTAGGATCAAGGCTTTTGTCTTCTTTGTGGAATGAAATTATCTTGCGTGTCGTTTCAACCTGACAGAACAGCAAATAATTAGAACGATATTATGTAGTTACGATGAACATGTAACTGTGAAACTAAGACAAATACAATAAGACAAGTAACAAAAGGAAGCATAAAAATATTATCCGATATAACAAAACGGTAATCATTTAAGATTTTACAGCTCTTAAACATGAAGTTAGTCATGTATTGTTATTATCTGTAACAGTTTGTTAGTGTTAAACAAATTGAGTGTAGACCAGATAAAGTGCATTTAATATTCCACAACAGAATAGCCTTTTTACAACACCCGGTCATCAAATAAGAATCGCACTCCACTTCCCCCTTCATCGCAGCCGTTGATGAACATACGATCTCCAACAGCTCCTCCTCGACCATCATGTTAACTAAGGAAAGCAATGACATTTGCACCATATACAGGGCTATGCTTCCTTTTCCTCCAGGATCACGCCTATAAAGCAGATTTGGAACCGCAAATGCACTTCCAAGCTTAAGGCCTTTGCATAGCTCCTACAGAATGATACTCAGTGCCATTGGCATGGCTCGTAGGCATAACATTCAATGTCACTGAGGATTCGAACTGTGTGCTCTGCAATCCAGAAGAACTGAAAACCAGGGATCGTCTTTTCTGGAGCTGCCCCTTCAGCACCTTATATGTTGGAATCCTATTGGACTCTCTGTCTGTGGACACCAACTCAGATACACATCATCTTCTTTTATTGGCCACGACTCACTTGATCCCCCACCCCACCCCCGCGCGCGCGCGCGTGTACACGCTCTATGTCAACCATGTAGATACCTTCTTGTAAGGTTTAACAAAATCTACTCCCTCCGATTGAATTTAAGTAACTAGAAAAAAGGAAGGAAAAAATAAGAAATATGTACATATCATCATACAAGAGTATATCACCTTTCTTGGGTCCGAACTAAGTGTGTTCATCACAATCTCAATACGGATAATCTGTGCAAGCAACCATGTGACATGATTACTGCGTAGAATCTGTTGATCACCATTTGTTACTCGAGATGCAAGCTTGTCCACAAAATCGAGAAAATCAATACAGCCACTTTTCATTAGGAAGAAAAAGATATCTGCGAACAAAAGCCAATCTTGCCAGCACTGAGTTTCTGCAATAGTATGACAAAGCTGTAATGAGTGCATAGGCAGCAGGCAATAATTAATAACTCCATACGAATACCCGACAAGCAGATTTATATTCTTAACAAAAAAGGTGCATGCCTAAAAAGGGCATTTAGTAAAAGGGGTGAGCATCCATGTACACCTGGAATCCACCCACTTGAGAAGGGATCTGTACTCGAATCGACAAACAGTGAAGCTCCCAGATGCTAACCTGAGTTAGTTAACTTCAGTAGTTCAATTGTCCTGTCAGCAACTGCCTCACCAATCATATCTGGTGAGAAAACAGCTCCTGGTGTTGATGTTTGAGAATGTGATCTGTAACAAGGAGCAACAAGAAGAACACGTCTCCACCAATCTGGTGATGGAGTTGTGCGGAGAGCATGCCTCAAGCAACGGAGAGCACGTTCCCAGTCTAAACCCCCCTTTGGAATAGAGTTTGCAAGATCCTAAACAAGAATGCAATGTAAGTTTTGGTATACTGCCCAAGTTTGTTGCCTAACAGTTTTTAGTTGCTTCATTTCACTTGTTTCATGTGTAACTTCATGCATCTTGCATATAATTTATGATCAGTCATAACGATGAATATTGTATCAATAATGTGCAAGACACCCGCAAATAAATACGTATTGTTTGTATTTGCAGTACTGAACCACCAAACCATAGAAAAAAATAGTGATCCCTTTGTAACTAAACATAAACCATTTTAAAAACATTGCACTTGAACTATACCAGCTTTAGACAATAATAAATACATCTAACATGACCACATGAGAATCACTAATATACATAAAACTATGTAATACGGCAACGTGAAAATAGCATTAACAGAATCTATCTCAGAATGTGTTCACACAATTCTGCCTTTCCAAAAATGTTGTTGAATAGAGAATGTTTGTATATTAACTTATTCCTCCCTCATTCTCTTGGGTATTCACAAGGACATTTCATTTATTTTTTCTATCTAATTGTTTGCTTAAGTTTAAAACCTTCATGATATGTGCTTGCAATCAAAATAATCTCCATAAAAGTATTTCTGCATGGAGGTAATAGTAAACACTACTCCCTCCGTTCCAGTTTATAAGGCGCACAGGCATTCCACGAGACAAGTTTGACCATCAATTTAACCAACAAAATGTAGATTATATGCCACGAAAATTATATTGTTGAATTTGTATTCGTAAGAAGTTTCCAATGGTATAATTTTTAGGACACATGACTTTTATATTATTGATCTAACTGATGGTCAGAGTTAAATCTTAAGATGTATGCACGGCTTATAGACTGGAATGGAGATAGCATGAGCTTGACCGGGGGCTTCGATGCATGTATAATATAACAATCCATGCAACCATGGGAAAAGTAGGCATAAAAGGAAAGATGTGCTAATTAGTGAAAAAAAAAGGTAATATTACCTCTCCATGCAGTGGCTCACCCAGAACACTAGGATAAGTAATAGGAGAATAACGCAAATTAGCAACAGATTCACCAGCTATGCTTGGGTAGGATTGTGACAAGAACCGATGAGTTCCAAATGTTGGGCAGTGAAGGTGTTGATCCAACATTTGCATGTGCATGCACACCATGTCCCTCCTCCTATGGATCTCCATAATAATGCAAATCACCGCATCATCATCAGGAATGTTCTCCAGAAACTGCAAGTTGCTGCGAACAAGCTCATAGAATGGAATGCGACATTTCTCTTCATCAACTAAAATCCAAATCACGTCTAAGCATAGATGCATCCATTCATGCACGGGCCTTCCGATCCTAGAAGTTTGCACTGTATCAGCTTCATCCACGCCATGGGGTCTCTGGTCCCAATTGACTAGCCAATTTACCATATGATGGAATATCGCAGCATGAGTAGCTGGCTTCAAATTGGACTCCAGACCAGCTAAAATAATTCTACAGGATAAATGATGCAGGTAGCTAACTTGTGCTCCTCTGCGGGACTGGTCACCTCTTGATGTTGTACCAGGCTGCCCAAGAGTAGAGAACTCAGCCGCCTTCATGGGTGACACATTTGCCCCTACAGGTTGATCAATACCAGATTGAGTAGGAGATCCAATAGTGTTCATTGCTGACAAGGGAGACGTAGGATTTGAAGCGTGAAAGCTTGGAGCATTTGGCACTGCAATAGCTGATGAAGAAGACACAGGGCCACCGAAAGTCACAGAACCCCCTTGGCCCATTGGTGCCTCGGCGGAGGAAACTACACTAAGTAGAGATGGAATGAGACTGTCCCATCTGAGGTGGCCACGAGCGCAGAGGCACCGTGTAGCAAAGAGCAGGAACTGAGATTGTGGAGCGTGACTACTGCATTGCAGAACAAATGAGATGAGAACTGATTCCGTGACAGCCTGCAACTGCTCCTGGTCCTAAGAAAAATGGGAAACATAATCAATCTCTTCTGTTTTTGCCCTGTGGTCAAATGAATATCTGTGCAATGCTTCTGCTTACCGGAAACGGCACGCACAACTGCTCAAAATCTGAAATGAACTGCTCGTCGCGGGGAGGCAGATCTCTGTTATGAGCAGATACTCTCTTCTGCAGCTTGTTCCTGAATAATTCGCGTGATCAGAGTACAGAACAGGTGCTATAAGACAACGTACAAGGAAGACAGCTACCACACCAGGGTTGCACTAGCTACTCAAAATTGTCAGCATAACATAGCATTAAGAAGGCATAATAATCTTCATGCGCTCAGCTAACGCCATATGCAGTAAAACAAATAACAGCGCCACAAACATAATCCGACATCATCTACCATACCACCTTAACCAAATACTGATACGGTACTATGCACGAAATCCAACCCGATTTGAAGCACACAGGAGAGGAAGCAACTTACGAGGTCTCCCTCGCCGGGTCCTCGGCTCCCTGCTTCGAGTTCACCTGCAAGGCCACGGGCACGCAGGGTCAGAACTAGGGTTTGGCGAGAGCGTGCGGTGAAAGATTGGGGGGAAGGGATGGGAACGCACGCCGAGGTACAGGGTGAAGAGATCGGCGATTGCCGGGCGCGCCGGGTGCTGGAGGAGCTGCATCTGCCGCTGGTGCGGCAGCACCGCCGAGGCCGAGATCGCCGGCGACAGCGGCTGCCTCTGCCCGTGGCCCCCGTCCATCTCCGACGCGTCGCCGGCGAGCGGCGCGGCTGTCCGACCCCGACCGGAAGGGGAACGTGGGGAGTGAGGGTTTAGGAGTGCGGGAGCAGCCGGGGAGTAGCCTGGTGCCGCCGCGTTTGGCGAGAGAGACGGAACGGACGGCGTGATCTGTAGCCCTGAGGTTTGAAGCCTGATCCGAGCCGCTGCTTCGGGCCGAGGTTGGGGGAACAGAGACAGAGGGCTGAACCCTCTGACGGGTGGTCTCGTATGCCGGAAAGAACTGATAGTGACAAGTAAAGATCTGGGTTGACCTCTACCCTAGACTTGTCACTCGTTCTTCCTCATGTGCGAGTCCCTCTTCCCTTAGAGCATCTCCAATAGTCTATATGAAGAATGTCTATACTCGTTATCCACGACGTGACCCTAAAACAGGCGTCCAACAGCTTGTCTATATGGTCGTCCAAATATACACATCCTCTATATCGACCTCGACAATGTCCACGCCTGGACAATGTGAAGGCGTTGTCTAAACTCAGCTGCAGTCATGATTTCTTCCTCTTCCCAGCGACGGCTCACCTGTCATGGTCCCTATATATAGACATTCTGATGCAAAACTGGACGTGTATATGAGATAATCTTTTTAGACCATTGTCTACATGAATATATAGACATCCAAATATACACATACTATTGGAGATGCTCTTATGCCAACTCCAAAGCACATCGTACTTTGTTCGTCCCTATCCATTTCAATTAAAACAGACACAAATCGTGGCCCAACGCAGCGACCCAAACAAACGGGTGTCTTTTTTTGTCCGCCCACGATCCATTTCCAGACCAATTTTGGAAAGGGTATCCACGCCGACGCTCGTCCTTGTACTCCCAATGGTCCGCCCGTTAGTGGCACGCAGGCCATTCTCCCCTCCCCGCCCCACTCCTTCACCTCCACTCCGACACCATCTGTCCTCGTTACCCTAGCCGCCGCCCACTTCCGGCCGCTTGAACGCCACCTAGGCCGTCTCAAGCATCCACGCACTCCCCCTCCTCAAAGCCGCATTCAAGGCACATTCTTGCCAGCGTTGGTGCACGAGAAGCCATGGGTGCCTGTCGCACTCGCCTCCCCTCCACTTTCGCTTCGACAGGACTTCTTCCTGTACGGGGAGGGCGCCCGACTCTTCACTGGAGGGAACTCCACCACGCTCGCAAGGTGTCGGACGCTTTGCCCGCAAGGTACAATGGATAATGAGGCTGGATTCTTTTTCAACAATTTCATTTGTGATTTGGATGATTCGTCGTCAGACGTGAGGACTTTGTGGTTGCTACTTTGGTCGTCATCGACCACACTGCTAGGCAGTGGCCGAGGTTCAGGGGTCGATTCCGAGCCATGCTCCCGCGTTGAATCACAATAGAGAGAACGGCCATCGCCTACTCTTCGCCGACTACTTTCAATGCGCGTCCCCCCTCTTCAATCCCAAGTTTTTCAAGTGTCGTTTCTAGATGGCGAGACATGTGTTCAACCGTATTCGAGAGAAAGTGGTGGCATATGATGATTACTTTAGATGCAAAGAGGATGCCCTTGAAAAGGTTGGCTTCTCCTCTTACCAAAAATGCACTACGACTATTCGGATGCTTGCATACGGGATTCCCGGTCATCTAATGGATGGGTATGTACGTATGATGTTGGGGATGCGGTAATTTCAAAAAAAATCCTACGCACACGCAAGATCATGGTGATGCACAGCAACGAGAGGGGAGAGTGTTGTCTATGTACCCTCATAGACCGTAAGCGGAAGCGTTATGACAACGCGGTTGATGTACTCGTACGTCTTCATGATCGACCGATCCTAGTACCGAAAGTACGGCACCTCCGCGATCTGCACACGTTCAGCTCGGTGACGTCCCACGAACTCACGATCCAGCAGAGTGTCGAGGGAGAGCTTCGCCAGCATGACAGCGTGATGACAGTGATGATGATGCTATCGGAACAGGGCTTCGCCTAAGCACCGCTACGATATGACCGAGGTGGATTATGGTGGAGCGGGCACCGCACACGGCTGGAAACAATCAACTTGTGTGTTCTAGGGTGCCCCCTGCCCCCGTATGTAAAGGAGCAAGGGAGAGGCTGGTCGGCCTTGGGGCGCGCCAAGGAGAGGGAGGAGTCCTCCTCCTAGTAGGAGTAGGACTCCCCTTTCCTAGCCCAACTAGGAAGAAGGAGGGGGAGGAAAGAGAGGGAGAGAGGGAGGGAAAGAGGGGGCGCCCCCCTCCCTTCCTTGTCCAATTCGGACTCCCAAGGGGGGGCACGTGGCTAGCCCTTTGGCCACTCCTCTCTCTCTCACAAGGCCCATGTTGGCCCATTAGTTCCCCCAGGGGTTCCGATACCCCCCCCCCCCCGGCACTCCGATAATTATCCGATGACCTCCGGAACTCATCCGATGCCCGAATATAGTCATCCAATATATCAATCTTTATGTCTCGACCATTTCGAGACTCCTCATCATGTCTGTGATCACATCCGGGACTCTGAACTACCTTCGATACATCAAAACACATAAACTCATAAATACCGATCATCACCGAACTTTAAGCGTGTGGACCCTACGGGTTCGAGAACTATGTAGACATGACCGAGACGCGTCTCTGGTCAATAACCAATAGCGGAACCTGGATGTTCATATTGGCTCCCACATATTCTACGAAGATCTTTATCGGTCAAACCGCATAACGATATACGTTGTTCCCTTTGTCATCGGTATGTTACTTGCCCGAGATTCGATCGTCGGTATCTCAATACCTAGTTCAACCTCGTTACCGGAAAGTCTCTTTACTCGTTCTGTAATGCACCATCCCGTAACTAACTCATTAGTCACATTGCTTGCAAGGCTTATATTGATCTGTATTACCGAGAGGGCCCAGAGATACCTCTCCGACAATCGCGGTGACAAATCCTAATCCCAGTCTATGCCAACTCAACAAACACCATCGGAGACACCTGTAGAGCACCTTTATAATCACCCAGTTACCTTGTGACGTTTGGTAGCACACAGAGTGTTCCTCCAGTATTCGGGAGTTGCATGATCGCATAGTCATAGGAACATGTATAACTTATGGAGAAAGCAATAGCAACAAACGAAACGATCATCGTGCTAAGCTAACAGATGAGCCAAGTCAATCACATCATTCTCTAATGATGTGATCCTGTTAATCAAATGACAACTCATGTCTATGGTTAGGAAACATAACCATCATTGATTCAACGAGTTAGTCAAGTAGAGGCATACTAGTGACATTCTGTTTGTCTATGTATTCACACATGTACTAAGTTTTCGGTTAATATGATTCTAGCATGAATAATAAACATTTATCATGATATAAGGAAATATAAATAACAACTTTATTATTGCCTCTAGGGCATATTTCCTTCAGTCTCCCACTTGCACTAGAGTCAATAATCTAGATTACATTGTAATGATTCTAACACCCATGGAGTCTTGGTGCTGATCATGTTTTGCTCGTGAGAGAGGCTTAGTCAACAGGTCTGCAACATTCAGATCCGTATGTATCTTGCAAATCTCTATGTCTCCCTCCTTGACTTGATCGCGGATGAAATTGAAGCGTCTCTTGATGTGCTTAGTTCTCTTGTGAAATCTGGATTCCTTTGCCAAGGGAATTGCACCAGTATTGCCACAAAAGATTTTCATTGGACCCGATGCACTAGGTATGACACCTAGATCGGATATGAACTCCTTCATCCAGACTCCTTCATTTGCTACTTCCGAAGCAGCTATGTATTCCGCTTCACACGTAGATCCCACCATGACGCTCTACTTGGAACTGCACCAACTGACAGCTCCACCATTTAATAAAAACACGTATCCGGTTTGTGACTTGGAGTCATCCGGATCAGTGTCAAAGCTTGTATCGACGTAACCGTTTACGACGAGCTCTTTGTCACCTCCATATACAAGAAACATATCCTTAGTCCTTTTCAGGTATTTCAGGATATTCTTGACCGATGTCCAGTGATCCACTCCTGGATTACTTTGATACCTCCCTGCTAAACTGATAGCAAGGAACACATCAGGTCTGGTACACAGCATTGCATACATGATAGAGCGTATGGCTGAAGCATAGGGAACACCTTTCATTTTCTCTCTATCTTCTGAAGTGGTCGGGCATTGAGTCTGACTCAACTTCACACCTTGTAACACAGGCAAGAACCCTTTCTTTGCTTGATCCATTTTGAACTTCTTCAAAACTTTATCAAGGTATGTGCTTTGTGAAAGTCCAATTAAGCATCTTGATCCATCTCTATAGATCTTGATGCCCAATATATAAGTAGCTTCACCGAGGTCTTTCATTGAGAAACTCTTATTCAAGTATCCTTTTATGCTATCCAGAAATTCTATATCATTTCCAATCAACAATATGTCATCCACATATAATATTAGAAATGCTACAGAGCTTCCACTCACTTTCTTGTAAATACAGGCTTCTCCAAAAGTCTGTATAAAACCATATGCTTTGATCACACTATCAAAGTGTATATTCCAACTCCGTGAGGCTTGCACCAATCCATAAATGGATCACTGGATCTTGCACACTTTGTTAATACCCTTTGGATTGACAAAACCTTCTGGTTGCATCATATACAACTTCTTCTTTAAGATATCCATTAAGGAATGCAGTTTTGACATCCATTTGCCAAATTTCATAATCATAAAATGCGACAATTGCTAACATGATTCGGACAGACTTAAGCATCGCTATGGGTGAGAAGGTCTCATCGTAATCAACTCCTTGAACTTGTCGAAAACCTTTTGCAACAAGTCGAGCTTTGTAGACAGTAATATTACCGTCAGCGTCAGTCTTCTTCTTGAAGATCCATTTATTTTTTATGGCCTGCCAATCATCGGGCAAGTCAACCAAAGTCCACACTTTGTTCTCATACATGGATCCTATCTCAGATTTCATGGCCTCAAGCCATTTTGCGGAATCTGGGCTCATCATCGCTTCCTCATAGTTCGTAGGTTTGTCATGGTCAAGTAACATGACTTCCAAAACAGGATTACCGTACCACTCTGGTGTGGATCTTACTCTGGTTGACCTACGAGGTTCAGTAGTAACTTGATCAGAAGTTTCATGATCATCATCGTTAGCTTCCTCACTTACTAGTGTAGGAATCACTGGAACTGATTTCGGTGATGAACTACTTTCCAATAAGGGAGAAGGTACAATTACCTCGTCAAGTTCTACTTTCCTCCCACTCACTTCTTTCGAGAGAAACTCCCTCTCTAGAAAGGATCCATTCTTAGCAACGAATATCTTGCCTTCGGATCTGTGATAGAAGGTGTACCCAACAGTCTCCTTTGGGTATCCTATGAAGACACATTTCTCCGATTTGGGCTCGAGCTTATCAGGTTGAAGCTTTTTCACATAAACATCGCAGCCCCAAACTTTAAGAAATGACAACTTGGGTTTCTTGCCAAACCATAGTTCATAAGGTGTCGTCTCAACAGATTTAGATGGTGCCCTATTTAACGTGAATGCAACCGTCTCTAAAGCATAACCCCAAAACGATAGTGGTAAATCAGTGAGAGACATCATAAATCGCACCATATCTAATAAAGTGCGGTTACAACGTTCGGACACACCATTACGTTGTGGTGGTCCAGGTGGCGTGAGTTGCGAAACTATTCCGCATTGTCTCAAATGAAGTCCAAACTCATAACTCAAATATTCGCCTCCACGATCAGATCGTAGAAACTTGATTTTCTCGTTACGATGATTTTCCACTTCACTCTGAAATTCTCTGAACTTTTCAAATGTTTCAGACTTATGTTTCATTAAGTAGATATACCCATATCTGCTCAAATCATCTATGAAGGTGAGAAAATAACAATATCCGTCACGAGCTTCAATGTTCATTGGACCACATTGTTCCAATAACAGTATGTATGATTTCCAATAACTCTGTCGCTCACTCCATTGTTTCGGAGAACGGAGTTTTAGTCATCTTGCCCATGAGGCATGGTTCGCAAGTACCAAGTGATTCATAATCAAGTGATTCCAAAAGTCCATCAGAATGGAGTTTCTTCATGCGCTTTACACCAATATGACATAAATGGCAGTGCCACAAATAAGTTGCACTATCATTATCAACTCTACATCTTTTGGCTTCAATACTATGAACATGTGTATCACTACTATCAAGATTTAGTAAAAATAGACCACTCATCAAGGGTGCATGACCATAAAAGATATTACTCATATAAATAGAACAACCATTATTATATGATTTAAATGAATAACCATCTCGCATCAAACAAGATCCAGATATAATGTTCATGCTCAACGCTGGCACCAAATAACAATTATTTAGGTCTAAAACTAATCCCGAAGGTAGATGTAGAGGTACCGTGCCGACGGCGGTCACATCGACTTTGGAACCATTTCACACATGCATCGTCACCTCGTCCTTAGCCAATCTTCGCTTAATCCGTAGCCCCTGTTTCGAGTTGCAAATGTTAGCAAGTGAACTAGTATCAAATACCCAGGCACTACTGCGAGCATTAGTAAGGTACACATCAATAACATGTATATCAAATATACCTTTCACTTTGCCATCCTTCTTCTCCACCAAATACTTGGGGCAGTTCCTTTATAGTGGAAGCACTCAGTCTCAGGCTTAGGTCCAGACTTGGGTTTCTTCACTTGAGCAGCAACTGGTTTGCTGTTCTTTGCTACGTCTTGAGCTTGCGTTGGTTTTCCCCGAAGAGGAAGGGATGATGCAGCAGAGTAGCGTAAGTATTTCCCTCAGTTTTTGAGAACCAAGGTATCAATCCAGTAGGAGGCCACGCTCAAGTCCCTCGTACCTACACAAAACGATAGCTACTCGCAACCAACGCGATTAGGGGTTGTCAATCCCTTCACGGTCACTTACGAGAGTGAGATCTGATAGATATAATATTGTTGGTATTTTTGGTATAAAGATGCAAAGTAAAAAAGCAAAGTAAAAAGCAAAGCAAGATTAAAGTAATGGAGATTGATATGATGAGAATAGACCCGGGGGCCATAGGTTTCACTAGTGGCTTCTCTCAAGAGCATAAGTATTCTACGGTGGGTGAACAAATTACTGTTGAGCAATTGACAGAATTGAGCATACTTATGAGAATATCTAGGCATGATCATGTATATAGGCATCACGCCCGTGACAAGTAGATCGAAATGATTCTGCATCTACTACTATTACTCCATTCATCGACCGCTATCCAGCATGCATCTAGAGTATTAAGTTAAAAACAGAGTAATGCCTTAAGCAAGATGACATGATGTAGAGAGATAAATTCATGCAATATGAAATAAACCCCATCTTGTTATCCTCGATGGCAACGATGCAATACGTGCCTTGCTGCCCCTTCTGTCACTGGGTAAGGACACCGCAAGATCGAACCCAAAGCTAAGCACTTCTCCCATGGCAAGAACTACCAATCTAGTTGGCCAAACCAAACGGATAATTCGAAGAGACTTGCAAAGATAACCAATCATACATAAAAGAATTCAGAGAAGATTCAAATATTATTCATAGATAGACTTGATCATAAACCCACAATTCATCGGTCTCAACAAACACACCTCAAAAAGAAGATTACATCGAATAGATCTCCACAAGAGAGGGGGAGAACTTTGTATTGAGATCCAAAAAGAGAGAAGAAGCCATCTAGCTACTAACTATGGACCCGAAGGTCTGAGGTAAACTACTCACACTTCATCGGAGAGGCTATGATGATGTAGAAGCCCTCCGTGATGACGGCCCTCTTCCGACGGAGCTCCGGAACAGGCCCCAAGATGAGATCTCGTGGATACAGAAAGTTGCGGCGGTGGAATTAGGTTTTTGGCCCCTCTTCTGATCGTTTGGGGGTACGTGTGTATATATAGGAGGAAGGAGTACGTCGGTGGAGCTCCGAGGGGCCCACGAGGCAGGGGACGCGCCCTAGGGGGGGCGCCCCCCAGCCTCGTGACCGCCTCTTTTGTTCCTTGGAGCAGGGTCCAAGTCTCCTGGATCACGTTCGGTGAGAAAATCACGTTCCCGAAGATTTTATTCCGTTTGGACTCCGCTTGATATTCCGTTTCTTCGAAACACTGAAATAGGCAAAAAAACAGCAATTCTGAGATGGGCCTCCGGTTAGTAGGTTAGTCCAAAAATAATATAAAAGTGGAAAATAAAGCCCAATATAGTCCAAAACAGTAGATAATATAGCATGGAGCAATCAAAAATTATAGATACGTTGGAGACGTATCATTCTTCTTGAAGTTCCCCTTCTTCCATTTACCCTTTTTCTTGAAACTGGTGGTCTTGTTGACCATCAACACTTGATGCTCTTTCTTGATTTCTACCTCCGCAGCTTTTAGCATTGCGAAGAGCTCAGGAATCGTGTTATCCATCCCTTGCATATTATAGTTCATTACAAAGCTCTTGTAGTTTGGTGGCAGTGATTGAAGAACTCTGTCAATGACACTATCATCAGGAAGATTAACTCCTAGATGAGTCAAGTGGTTGTGGTACCCGGACATTCTGAGTATATGTTCACTAACAGAAGTATTCTCCTCCATTTTGCAGCTGTAGAACTTATTGGAGACTTCATATCTCTCAATCCGGGCATTTGCTTGAAATATTAACTTCAACTACTGGAACATCTCATATGCTCCATGACGTTCAAAACGTCATTGAAGTCCCGGTTCTAAGTCGTAAAGCATGGCACACTGAACTATCGAGTAGTCATCAGCTTTGCTCTGCCAGGTGTTCACAACATCTGGCGTTGCTCCTGTAGTGGGTTTGTCACCTAGCGGTGCTTCCAGGACGTAATTTTTCTATGCAGCAATGAGAATAATCCTCAAGTTATAGACCCAGTCCGTGTAGTTGCTACCATCATCTTTCAACTTAGCTTTCTCTAGGAATGCATTAAAATTCAACGGAACAACAACACGGGCCATCTATCTACAACAACATACACTACAAAAAAAGACACATCCGTGACATTTTGGGCCGAACAAATTTTTTTGTCATACATATGACCCTTCTATGACGATAATTGTAACAAAATCCGGTATCATCATAGATGTGGTGGGCTCCTACTTCTATGACAAAAAATCATGACAAAAAATGGGCTTTTCGTCCTGGGCGGGCCGGAGATGCAGCTGCATGACATTCTTTGGGTCGTCCATGACGGAAAAAACCATGGTAGAAGCAAGGGGGGGGGATTTCGGGGAGTTCCCGGTTACGGTGGGAGGTCGGGGGCCGAGCGATGCATGTTTCTCTCGTACACGTACGCGCGTGTGTACGAGGCATTGGCTCTAACTGAACCAGAGCGAGGCGTTGGGCTCTAACTGAACCCGAGCGATCGATCGATGACTGTTAACTGAACCCGATCGAGCGATTCCTTCGCTACTGCTGCTAATCGAAGCCGATCGATTGGATGAACAGTGAGCGTTGCGGGGGGGAGGGGTTGGATGAACAGTGAGCGGTGGCGTGGCCTCTGGATGAACAGGACCCCGTGGTGTGGAGGGCTGGATGAATAGTAGATGGTGGAGGGGTGCCCGTGGAGGGGTGGTTGAACAGGACCCCGTGGTATGGAGGGCTGGATGAACAGTAGACAGTGGAGGGGTGCCCGTGGAGGGGTGGTTGAACAGTAGCCGGTGGAGTAGCGCGTGGTGGAGGCTGGATGAACAAGAGCCCGTGGAGGCTGGAGGAGGTCGACGGTGGAGATGAACAGTATCCCGTGGAGTCCCGTTTTGCGGTACACCACACCCCTCCCGATGAACAGGACCCCTGTTTCGACCATAGGAGGTCCGTTTCGTCCGTTTTGCGGTACGCCACATCCCTCCCGATCAACAGGACCCCCGTTTCGACCGTAGGAGGTCCGTTTCGTCCGTTTTGTGGTACGCCACACCCCTCCCGATCAACAGGACCCCCGTTTCGACCGTAGGAGGTCTGTTTCCTCCGTTTTGCGGTAGGCCACACCCCTCTCGATCAACATGACCCCGTTCCGAACATAGGAGGTCCGTTTCCTCCGTTTTGCGGTACGCCTGACCTCGTTTTCATCGCCTGTTCCGTCCAAGCCCTCCCGATGAACATGACCACGCATTCCGTTCCGACCCAGCCGGTTGGCTCCCACGCATTCCGTTGCCTCCCGATGAACACGACGCATTCTGTTGCCTCCCCATGAACACGAGCATTCCGTTGCCTCCCCATGAACACGACGCATTCCGTTGCCTCCCCATGAACACGACGACGACGCTGTTTCTCCGTTCCGACCCAGCCATGTACACGAGCCCTGGCCGTACGTATGCGCGAGTAGGCGTTTGAGACCCCGCCCGTATGTACACATACGTGGCCGTATTTTCTTTCTTGCACCCTGGCCGCTATACGTACGTGTACATGCTATGTGCACGCCTCTACTATGACACGTACGCGCCTCTAGTACGACATGTGCGCGCCTCTACATCCACCAGTATATATGTACGTACACGTTCGCGACCAGAATGACAACGCTATGTACGCTTCGACCAGGTGGGTCCCGACTGTCAGGCACTTCCTTGCGTGCGAAGATGTAGCTGGTGGGTCCCAACAGTCAGGGGGGCGAATCGTTTTTTTGCCCGGACGCACTTCCTTGCGTGCGAAGATGTAGCTAGTGGGTCCCAGCAGTCAGGAGGGGGAATCGTTTTTTTGCCCGGACACACTTCCTTGCGTGCGAAGATGTAGCTGGTGGGTCCCAGCAGTCAGGGGGGCGAATCGTTTTTTTGCCCGGACGCACTTCCTTGCGTGCGAATATGTAGCTAGTGGGTCCCAGCAGTCAGGAGGGCGAATCATTTTTTTGCCCGGACACACTTCCTTGCGTGCGAAGATGTAGCTGGTGGGTCCCAGCAGTCAGGGGGAAACATTTTTTTTGTGAAATACGGTGGCCCGTCCGGTGGGTCCCCGCTGTCAGGTGGAGGAATCATTATTTTGCGAGTGATAAGGATGCACTTCCTTGCTGCGGCCCTGGACCTAGCTGTCAGCCTCTCCACGTACAGTCCACGTCCGATGGAAGTCGTTCCTTGACCACGTTGACCATGCCGCGCCGAGAGCACCACGGCGGTGGACGACAGCGAGGACTAGGAAGGGGACGACTCGGAGCCGGGGAAGACGCGGCAGTGGATGCCCACGCGAAGAGGAGTACGATGGTTCACTGGTTCGGCTGCGGTGTGAGGCTGCTGTCGCCGCAGAATAACAGGGGGTATGGGTGAGTAGAGGGATGGCCTGGCCAGCGGTGGGAGTAGTAGGGGCGGTGAGGCCTCTGCGGCATCACAGCCGGCCACGGGAAGCAGGAGCACGCGGCACGACCGACGTTGGTTTGGGCGGCTGGAGCAAGAAGACCAGAGGTTGAAGAAGCACTACGGCCGTTGGATGAACATCGTACGGTAACAGGAGCTAGAATCATTCATATTGACTAAGTTGACAAAGCCCTCCGTCCCCGTCAACTTGGTAGGCCCACAAGTCAGCCTCCCACTATGCTGGGTTCCAGCTAGCAGGGGGATATTCATTTTTTGTGCATAATAAGGAGACACTTCCTTGCGTGCGAAGATAGCTGGTGGGTCCGACATGTCAGCGGGGGGCACGTTATTTTCGTGAAATACAGAGGCCCTTTCGGTGGGTCCCAGATGTCAGGTGGAGGAATCATTATTTTGCGCGTAATAAGGAGGCATTTCCTTGTATGCGGCCGTGGACCCAGCTGTCAGCCTCTCCACGCACAGTCTACTTACGATGGTGTCGTTCGTTGACCACGTTGACCACGCCGCGCCGAGCGCATCCAAGGTGGTGGACGACGGCGAGGCCCCGGACAGCGACGAGCCGGAGATGGGAAGACGCGGGAGTAGAGTCGCAGACGGAGAGGTGTACGAGGGTTAACTGGTTCTAGTGCGGTGTGGTTCGGCAGTCGGTGGAGAAGAACATGAGGTGTGGAGGGGTGGAGGGATGGCCTGGCCAACGGTGGAGTAGCGCTTCATAGCGAAGTGTGCTGAGTAGAGCTGCTAGCAGCAGGAGGCGGGAGGTGGTCCCGACGGCGCTGGAGGAAGAAGATGAGAGATTGAAGATGGATGCCGGTCGTTGGATGTAAATCCAACGGCTAACATGCCAGAATCATTTGTTGACTAAATTGACAACGACTTGCGTTGGTTTCGACCTATTGGCCCACATTTCAGCCTCCAAAAATGTGGCACATATTCAACTCATTTTTTTAGAATTTACAGTCTTTTTTTGTGCGGTAGAATTTATAGTCAATTTGATCTTTTTTTTGAATTACAGCCATTAGCTGGGCTGGGTGAACAAATAATGTAGCGTCCATGCGGCCCATTTATTTTATTTCCTAAAAATTACAGGTCATTTGCACTTTCTCGGAATACACGATTTTGTTGGGCTGATTCTAATTATAATGTTGGGTTGGGCCAGCAATGTTATCAAAAAATAGAAAAGGGGCTGAGCATTTTGTTATAAATATATTTAAATAATAAGTGATATTATTACATTCATCCTTAAATCTTACCAAGCTTTTGTACACAATCACTAGGATTTTCGTGCCAAAACAATCCAGGATTTTATTTGTTAAGAAATTGTTTTTATAAGTTAATAAGATGTGGGATATTGTTTTCTTACATATGTAAGTATTTGTTAAATATATGATGACAATAAAAATAATATAAAATAACATATAAAATAATTTAAATATATATAATATAGTTAAAAGGGAAACATAAGTTGGACCTGGCGTTCCTATTCTTATATAGAAAAATAGAACAGACCTCTGCGTTTTCTTCAAAAAAAAATATAAATTGGGCTACCAAACAGGCCTATGGACCTCCCATCCGAGGTCGTGGGTTGCGCATGTTAAAAATGAAAGCCTAGACGAGGCAGCCCAAAACCACGTCCAACACTTGCCAAAACTTCGTCCCTCGTTTTCTCTGTGTTTCGCACACTCGACATTGTGTGGGCATTTTGACTGTGCATCATATGAAGATGTGCTATGCATGAATGTTGATCAACATGATGTTAACTGGCTGGTAGTTCCATTTTCGACCATGAATAAAACTTCCAACATTTAACCCTGTTTGAAAAGGCCGAGTTAATATAAATGCTCTGCCTCTGAAAGTTGCAGTTTCTTATCTGAAACTGAACTTGCAGTTTCTTATCTGAAACTGAAACTTGCAGTTTCTTCTCCGAGAATCACATTGTCTGCACTTTTATACTCCTATGAAACTATATTTTTTAAGTGCTAAAAACAGATCTCTAGAATTCATAAAATACTTCATATGCTCAATACTGCAAATCTGAAATTCAAAAGACATTCATATCTGAAAGTACTCTCAAAATACACAATACAAAACACTATTCACAACCTGTAAATACTGACAACCCTAAGCTCCTCCTGACAATTCACAACCTGCCCGACTATTGGGCTGGGGGGGAGCCCCCTCCTATTCCTCGATAGCAGACAGCCGCCCCGTGAGACGATGTGAACGGCGAGGGAGACGATGGCGGGGAAGCATCGTCGGGCCAACTGCTTTTCTCCTCTTGCAGTTGGGTTCGGTCGACGAAGACTCCACCGGCTCGCTCTGGCAGGACACCCTCACAAATGGCACCCTGTAGATGCTCGATCCTTCAATCTCTGGTGGATGCTCCATCTGGGATCGATACTCCAACCACCGCTCCCTCACGATCGGATTCGGTGAATCTGTTTGCTCCATGGCTCAGAGGAGCAGCTCTATGTACTCTAGCGCGACTCCCTCCGGGAGTATCGCCGCCTTTTCGCTCTGTTGCAGATATTTGGCCATGGATGTCGTCGTCACCGCTAGTTGGTCCTTGTTATCAAACCAAGACTGTACCTCCAACATCCTAGCTAGCTTCACAGGGTCGTCGTCTGCGATCCTCATGTATCGGTTGTACTCCTCCATCGATCTACTTCTCCACAGCACCTTCACTCACCGGTGGTGGTTTTTGAATGGAAGAGAAGAGGAGTAGCGCTGGTTTTGGATTAGAACGGGAGAGGAGCGACGCTGGTTTTGGACTGGAACAGAAGAGGAGGGGCGATGGTTTTGAAATGGAAGAGGAGAGGAGCGGCGATGCATTTAGATTGGAACAGGAGAGGAGCGGCGGTGGTTTAAGAGGAGAAGAGCGGAAGAGCGGCGCTGGTCTTGGAAGTATTTTTTGTTGTTTTGCGTATTTTGGGCCAAAGTTTGACCACGTACTGTATTTGACCAGCAAAATGTGAATGCATGTCACCAAAAAAATTATCGTTTGGTTCGTATCTGAATGTACATTCAAATTATATTATTTTTGCAACGTATAACATCTATTTTATGTGCGAAAATCATGGTCAATTATGACCCAGAATAAAAGGGAGACTAGTTAATGTGGGGTCGCTTTCTTAATTGAAGGGTAAATTGATTTTGATTTTGATCCAGTCACAGCGCGCTGGCCCTCTCGTCCAATCCTAAATCGCTGCCGCACGCTCCTCTCCCTCTTCTCCATTGCAAAACCACCTCCTCTCCTCTCCATCATCTCCATTCCAAAACCACCGTCTCGCCTCTCCCTCTTCTGATCTTCTCCATTGCAAAACCACCTCCTCTCCTCTCCATCATCTCCATTCCAAAACCACCGTCGTGCCTCTCCCTCTTCTGATCTTCTCCATTGCAAAACCACCTCCTCTCCTCTCCATCATCTCCATTCCAAAACCACTGTCTCGCCTCTCCCTCTTCTCCATTGCAAGACCACCGCCTCTGCTCCCATCTTCCAAAGCTAGCACCGGACCACTCAAAAGGACATCTACGGAGAGGATGCAGCAGCGAATCAGACAGATCGCCAGCGGCGACCAGGCAAAGTTAGCCAGGTTGAAGGAGATCCTTAGTTGGTTTGACAATGAGTGGGAGATTTCGAGGCCGATGCGGGCCATGTGGCAATGTATGCGAAAGAGCAAGACGGCGGCGATGAGGGCGGCGATGTACATGTACTCCTCGGCAGCAGTCACGCCGCAGTCCTCCGAGTTCATCGAGTATCTCCTCTGGGCGATGGAACAGACAGATTCGCTCGAGGCGACAGTCAGGCGGAGGTGGTGGGCGTACAGGTCGAAGGTCGAGCACCTAGAGGATAACGAATCAATCGAGTATGGTGTGCCATTCGTGAGGGTGCAGAGCCAGCCGGAGCCACAGGAGTATTCGTTCTCCCACCGCAAGAGGAGGCCGGATGGCGCGACGTCGCTTCCCCGCCGTTCTCCACGGTTCCCTCGACGCTCGCCTCGTTTCAACGGCGGTGGTAGGGTTTAAGGTAAGCTTCGCAGTAACCTAATCTTCCACCTGCTCATGCTTACAATCAGTGTGACAGCTAATGAAAATCATGCTTACAATCAGTCTCCGAGTACTACGCCAATCACCCTAAAATAGCTCTGGACCTTTGGGTCAAAGTTGTGACACAATGTACAAATAATGAAAAATAGATTGGTGCTTCTTTCAGAAAAGAGTACTCCCTAGAAAACTGCCAATATAAGCTACTAGTATTTGGTTAGATGATTTGCTGCCGAGAAAGATCCGTCCACAGAGAGCGCCACACATCCCACTGGTGGTGGTGGATGCCAATGCGTGCATGCAGCATGGTTGGTGTCGGTAATTTTTTACTTGGCACACCTCGCACTCTGCATATATGCCGGTTCCATATGTACATTTGTGCAGTTCCACCAAAATGCAGCTGAATAACCCTCTTTGCATAGATAATGAAAAAGCGTGATTACATTATAGTGGCACTAGTTGATGAAACACACAAAATAAATAGAAGAAAATATTGCAATAGTATCATAGTATGCCATGCTGCGAGGGCGAGATGGGCCATGCGATGCCTCATACTGGACATCGTCCCAAGTCTCCTAGATACACCTTCTGCCAGTGATGAACATCAGTGTACAACGGTAGTACAAGGAGGCGCCTTGAGACATTCAAATCTCTATTTTTGTACATATCAACTAAAATTAAGCACCCCAGTTTGCAGAAACGCTTAAACATTAACAATGGGACTAGTTGATGAAACATACATTAACAAAGAGAAGCACTTTCTTTATCTACATTGGAAATGAAATGATAGAGATGACACTCGCTCTATTTTAACGGCATTATTACTTCATTTTATCAGTGACACTAGGGCCGAGCAGGTGGCAAACAAGGTGTACCGTGCGTCGCAAGGATGGAGGCCAGGGGTGCTTAGACTGGGATGCTGAAGCTGGCTCTTTCAATCACCAACATGGATGATTCAATTCATGGGACCTTTTGGTGCAGTTCACCTAAAATGAAGCAATGTCCCGTGAGCTAGTAGCTTCTTCTTCAATTTTTTTTAAGAAAAGGGCTCCAGCCCCGGTTCCATTTCCATCAGAAAACGAAACCCACAGAGCTTCTTCTTCATTAGTTGCAATAAAATTGAGCAACATCAAGGTTGGTTATGAAGCTCCTGGAATGCTCAACTATAATTTGGATATCATTTGTGTAGTTCAACTAAGATCGAGCGTGAAATGTATATCTCTGTTTGCACAAAAAAAGGTGGAAAGGAGGGTGACTAACAAGTGATGAAACATGCATCAAATGAAAAGAAGCATGTTCCTTATCTGAATGGCAATCCTATAAGGACAGTAGCAATTTCTAAAGCACTGGCATTGCTAGATATTAGTGTGGGCATTAGGATTAATTATGACAACCGTTAAATACGACATTACTTTGGGCACAGGAGAGTAGGCGGACCAGGACAGTTGCATTTCTAACGAAAAGAACCAACTTATCTTAATGGAAAATTTTAGCAGGACATGTAAAGAAGTGCCATTGATTCATATTACTGGAGGCATTACATTGAAAACAACATTGGTTTAATGTGTCCTTACTTTTAATAGTGCGACTGCTAAATTTTACCAGTGGCATTACATAAGAGTGGCTTGGGGCAACAAACATCAGAACAGGATATCTGGGTTGGTCCCATTTTTGTTCGGTATAGCCACCTTATACTATGTGAGGCTAGCAAATCTAGTGCTGGACTTACTCTGTTGACTTGTCCCCCAGTCCCCACTTTCTTTCCTTTTTCAACCAATAGATCGGGTTTATATTGAGTTTGTACTGTGTTTCCCTTTATTTCCCTATTAGACCTAGAGACCAGTTGGATAGCCAGTCTCTGCTACTTTTCGCCCCCATTATTTCCTCTTTCGACCAAGTCCTAGATTCAGGTAACAAATCCTCCCCCACCCCACCCCCTTTCTTCCTTGTTTGAACCAAGTAGTACTAGATTCGAGTTCATGAACTAGTTTTACCTCTTAAACGTAAAAAATTAGGTGGTTTTCGAACAGCCGATCGATCCTATCTACGAGGGGGCCTGAGAAATAGTAAAAGATACAAATGCAGCGACGTCAGGAGCTCGGGAAGTAGAGCAAGGCCGGTTTCGAAGGAAGTTATATCTGATGGTCGCCGGGATGTCGCTAGGTGGGTGGCGAAGGCCAGATCTGCCCACACTACGACAGCGAGGAAGAAGGGGTCGGAGGCCCTCCCTTGCCAGCGGTGCTTGGGAGAGAACGACAAGGCAGGCTAATCGGGACGCGCCTAACAGTGGGTAAGAGCCGTCGCCGAGGACGACCGCGTGAATGTTGCACCTTCTCACCTTCCCCGGTGGAGAGGATCCGACTGGATCTGTGACCAGCGGTGAGTAGAGAGAGAGAGAGAGTGTGGCCACCGCTGTCATGTTTAGATCTGGAGAGGCCGAGACAGTGTGAAGAGAGCAAGACTAGCAAGCAAGCGCGGAGGCTCCTGCCTATATAGTGGAGTAGTAATAGTTTTCTTTTGTCTACCAGAGCCGGCTTGACCTCGTCAATGACTGTCGAGAAGTCTTCATGCATGTGGCCCGGAGGCGCAGTTGTTGCCATTTTGATCTGAAGCGCTGGATTATAACATATAACACGAAAAAATGCCACATGACAAGAAATCATAACCTCACTGCCCAAAGGAGACAACATGAATCCCGACGGACAAACTAGACGAGGAACAAAGCTCAAATTAAAGATAAACTCATAGAAAAGGGGTCTGTCGATAGATGTCCTAATTAACATAGCCGGCTTGACCTAGATGGCAGCCTAGTAGTCACTATTCGTGCATGTGCCCCCAATGACTAGCCCAACTCAGTTGTCGCTGTTTAACCCTCGCAGTGATCCGAAGCACATGACACCTAATTTTGCGAGATGACAAGAAACCTTTTTTTAGATTTCTCACCACAACTACAGCCATGTACAACACAGCTTGCACGATATGTAGACGATAGCCAATCCAGGCATGTCTGCTGGAGTCTGGTCACATGCATGGACGAACTGATCTTCCGTGTCCTGCATGGATCGTCTAGGCACCAACGTAGTACAACACTTCTCTAGTACTATCGCTCGTCTCCCTCTTCTATTAAGTCACCCGACTTGCGGGGCCGGGGAGTGTGCCCATGGTCGGTTCTCAATTGTCGTCCCACATATGTGTGCAAACGCAATATGACGCGCGTTCCATTCAGAGAGCAGCGTGCCAGACCGACTGACCGTCTGGGGTGCGACGCGAACGCGACGGGCATGCTGTATACTCCGTACATGTGTACCGGCGTTTTCTAGAAGCTTTGCTCCATGGCACGGGCGCAATCCATGGATACAAAATTAGTATATTGTATACTATTTAAAAGTCAAGGGCGGGGCTTTTCCTGCGCGGTAGGCGGCGGGGCAGTTCCGCCTAGTCGGTTCGACAGAGACGCGAGAAGATGAGGGAGTGGGCTACTGCAAACGTAGGGCTGTGTGACTTGACAGCTAGTTACTGCTGGACAGGTGGGGCCCCGTGATTTGACTTGCCATTATCATTTTAACTGCGGCGCTACGAATGCTGGCAGTTCGCTCCTACTCGTCCCCGCACGTCCTTCAATACTACGGCGGTTCGCTCCTAGTCGTCCCGTCCATTCACATTACGATAGTTCCACTAATCCGAACTCTCCTCCCAAATCCATGGCGTCCCAAATCTCCATGATCGGTGGTGAGTACAAGGTTAGAACCATCACCGGCGATGAGTTCGACGTCATCTACACCATTCTTCCGTGACAATGAAAGGATGCCTTTCTCGCTTCAGACGCATGTTCGAAGACTCAGATGATGAGTGGGTCGCTGGGCTAGATGTTGAGCACACCACAGTCCTGGGACGAGAGTAGGATCTAAAGGACGAAGAGAGGAAGAAGCCCGCTGTGATCCAGGTTTGCGTGCATGACTTATGCTTGGTCTACCACATATGCCATGCCGACGTTGAGTGCTAGGATTTTAAGGACTTCCTCGAGAGCAACCTAGTCAAATTCGTTGCTGTAGACTTTGGTAATGACAAAGAAGTCATGCGTCGGATAGGCCTCGTTGCAGGCAACACTTCGACCTCCAGAAGAATCGGCTGGTGTCCTCTCGTCAGCCTTCAATGCTGACCCTGGCAGGAGCCACGGTTCATCCTTCGTACGGTAAACTGGAGAAACCTCCTGTCAGTGTCAAAACCGGCGGATCTCGGGTAGGGGGTCCCGAACTGTGCGTCCAGGCCAGATGGTAACAGGAGGCAGGGGACACAATGTTTTACCCAGGTTCAGGCCCTCTTGATGGAGGTAAAACCCTACGTCCTGCTTGATTAATATTGATGATATGGGTAGTACAAGAGTAGATCTACCACGAGATCGGAGAGGCTAAACCCTAGAAGCTAGCCTATGGTATGATTGTATGTTGTGGTGTTGTCCTACGGACTAAAACCCTTCGGTTTATATAGACACTGGAGAGGGTTAGGGTTACACAAGGTCGGTTACAAAGGAGGAGATATCCATATCCGTATTGCCTAGCTTGCCTTCCACGCCAAGTAGAGTCCCATCCGGACACGAGACGAAGTCTTCAATCTTGTATCTTCATAGTCTAACAGTCCGGCCAATAGAGATAGTCCGGCTGTCCGGAGACCCCCTAATCCAGGACTCCCTCAGTAGCCCCTGAACCAGGCTTCAATGACGATGAGTCCGACGCGCAGTATTGTCTTCGGCATTGCAAGGCAGGTTCCTTCTCCGAATACATCACAGAAGAATTTGAATACGAGGATAGTGTCCGACCCTGCAAAATAAGTTCCACATTCCACCGTAGAGAGAATAATATTTTCACAGATCTAATTTGCTGGCTTGTTTTGGCAGCATGACGTTATGTCATGTCCCAGTGATTATTTGAACCGTTTTCTTTAACCAGCCCCGCACATAACGCGAGGCAGTTTTTCGACACGTCTTATCAAAGCAGAGATCGTGTCCCCTTATTATGGGATTCTCATCAATACGGGCGTGGGTAACCCAATCGCGTCATCAATTACGGCGCTTGGGGGATAAGCGAGTTTTACCAGGCAAGTGGGGACGCGTAGTATCGTCCGCCCATATAAAGGGATAGGGATTCACCTTTCTATCCACGCCTTCTTCCTCCTTCGCTCATCCGCTTTCGCACATTCGAGCTCTAGCGCCCAAGTCCGCACTTCCCACCTCAACCTTCTCCAATCATGTCCGGAGCGGGAGGCAGGTGGATGGTCTCCTCCGTCACGGAGGGAGACATCAAGGAACTGAGGAGAGCCGGATACCTGCCCGACGACATCGCGCACCGGCTCCCAGATGAGGGGCAGCTCATCCCCACCCCCAAGCCCCATGAGAGGGTAGTGTTCCTCACCCATTTCCTCCGCGGACTGGGATTCCCTCTCCATCCATTCGTCCGGGGCTCATGTTCTATTACGGCCCGGATTTCCATGATCTGGCCCCAAACTTTATCCTCAACATCTCGGCGTTTATCGTCATGTGCGAGGCCTTCCTCCGCATCAAGCCCCACTTCGACTTATGGTTGAAGACCTTCAATGTCAAGCCGAAGGTTGTGGGAGGGCGCCAGGCGGAGTGCGGAGGCGCCATGGTGGGCAAGATGCCCAACGTAACATGGCTCGAGGGCTCCTTTATGGAAACCATAAAGGGGTGGCAATCGGGGTGGTTCTACATCACCGAGCCGCGCGACCCTGCATGGGCAGCAGCCCCCGAGTTCCGATCTCGCATCCCCACGCGGCTCACTTCCTGGAAAGAGAAGGGCCTATCCTGGGGTAGTTTAGGAGAGCTGACCGGACTCCAAACATGTATTCAAAACATGGTGAACAAGAAGCTCAAGCTTGTCAACATAGTCCAAGTTATACTCATCCGCCGGATCCTCTCGTGCCAACAACGGGAGTTCAACTTATGGGAGTTCGACCCGGCGCAGCACTGAACTCTGAACAGGCTCTTAGACACGACTCATGAATATGCCTGGAGGGTGCTGTTCAAAAGTGCCGAGGTCCCCCCTCCTATTACTGAGGATCACGGATTCAGCGCGAAGCGCCAAGCCAGTGCGGTAAGCCGCTTTACCTTTCATAGGGTACTTATTTTTTATAGATTGACTCTACGCAGGATCTAAACTCCCGTACTTTGACAGGACTGGCAGAAGATGGCTGGACAGATCGATTGTCCGGCTCCTTTGCCCGAAGGCCCCGCAGACGCTCTTCTGGCGAAGATGTTGACTCCGGCCCCTTATACGGTGCCGGAGAAGACCAAGAAGGCCAAGGGAACCCGAAAGAGTTCCCGACGCCAGGCGTCGTCGGACTCACCGCCCGATGACTCTGCGGCGCACTCTTCCCCCGAAGACGAGGAAGAAGAAGAAGAAGAAGAAGCATATGCTCCCCCACCGACTGGGGGAGACAGGAAAAGGAAGGCCGCCCCAACTAGGGGGGCCGAAGGGTCCAAGAAGGGAAGGACTCTCCTTCCGGATAGTTCCACCGCCGCCGATGAAGGCGAAGACGAGTGGTTGCCCAGGGCCAAGCCCCCGGGGAGATAGTAAGTATTTGGATACCAGAGTAACTCATAGGATTCCTTTGTCGCACTGCTTTCCCTAACGTCGAACACAATTATGCAGGCCGCCACGAGCCAGTATCGATGTATCGTCGGACGGCTCCCTAGGCTTGTCGGACATGGATAGCGATCTAGTCCCGACCGCCACCTCCCCTCATCCTGCCGACGACGCCGAGGTGTTGTCTCAAGAGGCACCGGATTGAGGGGAGACAGTCTCGGAGGCGCCTCAAGGCGACCTTCCGGACTCCGGGAGCCGAGGGGATGGGGCCCCTGAGAGCTCCGAGTTCGGCCCTCAGCCGAACACCGTGCCGGAACCTCCAGCGGTTCCAGGCTCGGGCAGGCGGCCTCCTTCTAAGAGGGGCAAGACACCTGTGCCGGTGACCTCTATCCATCCAGAGGCGCCGGACAATCTGCTGGAAGCGCTTCACAGCGCTTCCATCGATGAGGGGCACCGCGCTATCATGAGTGCGGTGATCCAGAAGATCCAATCCGCCAAGAGTGGATTGACTGAAGCCTGTGCCGGCCTTCTAACAGGCTTCGAGGTGAGTGTTTTAAAATGTAGTAGGAATATTACCGCATAGACAGTAGCCCCTGATGCTTTGTTCGGTGTTCACAAAGAAAAGCCGAACATAGGATCAAATAATATCGCAGGAGTCTAATATACGTGAGTCAATATGCATATGCAGGCTTCGCTGCTGGCGTCCGCCGCACTGACTGCGGAGGTCGCCGTACTGAAGCAGGCCCTCGAGGGGTCCAGGAAAGAGCTCGGCCTTGCCAAGAGGCAACTCGAGGAGAACAAGGATAAGTAGTACCCTGTCTATAGATATGTATATATAAAAGAAGACGCGATTGCAAAATGACATGATCATCGAATATTTGCCAGGGGCCACGACCGAGGTGGCGACCCTGAAGCAAGCGCTAACCAAGGCCGAAGATAAAGCGGCCAAGGAGTGCACCGAGCGAGAGAAGCACGAGGCTCGGGTGGGCGAGGTGCAGCAAGAGCTCCAGGCTCTCGTGGCGAAGCATGAGGCGTTGGAGCTTGACTCAAAGATGCGGGAGTCTGAGCTTGCCGCGGCCCTCGAGAGTGCAAAAAGTGCCAAGGCCGAAGCCCAAAAGGCCCTCCAAGAGATCGACGCGATGAAGAAGATAGCGGCGGGTAAGGCTTTCTATATGCAAAGCAAGCATGTAAAAGTAAATTACCGATTACTTACCCGAATCCGGAGCTCTCCAGGAGCATTCGCAGATTTGCCCCGCAGTGTGTCCGATGCCGCACAATTTTACCAGGCCGAGGATGGAAGCTCAACGGAGAAGCTGTTCTGGTCTCAGTATGCTGAGGCCGAACACCCGGTGCCAATGAGCGACCAGCTGAAGCATATGGTCGAGCTACATAAGGCGGCCGATCGGGCCATGAAGAGCTTTATAGTCCGGCTGTGGCCTGGTGACGCCCTTCCAAACAGCTTCTTCGGCCTGGTGAGGCGGCTTGTGGATGCCTACCCGCGGCTGGAGGTCGTCAAGCGATCTGTCTGCATTGAAGGTGCACGCCGGGCTTTCGCCCGTGTGAAGTTGTAGTGGGTCAAGCTAGACGCTGTGAAGCTGATCAAGGAGGGGCCACCGGAGGGCAAGGAGCACCGCCACCCTGAGATGTACTACGAGGGTGTTCTGCCGGGTGCCCGTCTCATCACGGACGAGTGTTCAAAAGATGTAATATTTGAATGAGACTTGCTCATTTTATCCCGTGTTTATGAAAACTTATTTCATATGCGCTATGCAACACTTGTTTGAATTTAAAATATTACCTTATGTTTGGCTGTTTATCCAATCTGAGAGATGGCTAGTCCTCGGCTTCTTCCCCATGCCACGAGTGCTGGGGTGTTCGGGATAAACCTGAGCACTCTTGTTCCCATGTTTGGGTCCTTCGAGGGAGGTGCTCAGCACAGCGAACAAGGCAACCGGACTAATAATGCTTTATCACTCTCACTTAGCCATAGAATTCTATAATTTTAAATTTCGGTGAAGCCCCTGGTATTCGGAAGGCCGAATTTGGGGTGCGATACACGCCTTTAAGCCGGACAGGGCCGGCCCCTCGCTCTAAGCGGCATAAGTCTTTAGGGACTCGAAAACCTCGCCGAACAGCGACCAGTCTCTCGCCTTATCTTGATAGTCAGTTTTAGCTTTCTCTACTGAGGTGCTGAACCCAGCAGAACCGGGGCACAATCGCAGTAGTTCTCCTAGCGCTACCTTAGCCGATAGAGCGGAATGTAAGGTACCAAAATATAGGAGCTAGGCAAACCCAACATTTGACCAAAGACATGATTCGGAGCTGATGCATATAATGCTATAAGTTCGGGGTGCCGCACTTGTGAAAGTGTTCGGACTTTTCACACCGTGTCGTGGGGTACGTAAGCCCCTGGTGTATTGGTCGTACCAAAGTGTACGGTTGCAAGGTGTCGTTAATGAACACGAAGATATATATATATATATATATATATATATATATATATATAACAAGAATGCAATAATAATCGTGATGTCATGCATTGTTTATTCAAAAAATTGCGTTAAGGCAAAGTGATACAGATAGTGCGATAAGCAAAGAGTGGGACTATGTCCCTTCCAAGGGCAAGCTGAGGAATTATATTAAATCGAATATTTCGCTCGTTACTGTAATCCACCCGGGAATTCCGTGGTATGATGTAGCTGTCTGCCTCCTTGGTTGCTGCATCATGTGTTTGGCAATGGTGCTGCCGGATAGTATTTCCAGAGATTAAGGTCCTGAAAAAAAGAAAAATAACCAAGCGGGAAGCCCCTAGTGCGGTTTAAGCCGCGTCTTGGGGCGTGCCGCAGTTGTGTCCCCCCTCCCTATCTGTGCCCATGGTATTTTTAATGCGTAATTATGTACGCGCGGCACGAGTTTCGCCACTGGGCTGGGATTGGGGTGTCCGCCGTATTGCTACGCGAGCTCAGATCGCGCCAGGTGGTCTATTTGCCAATTACTCCGAGCGCGCTTGAAGGTGTCCGGGCTTTGAAGCGCCGAACTGGTTGATTGCCTTGAGAGGCTGCTTTGCGCTTCTGCTGCGAGGGCTGCGGTGTGCTCCTCTGTTCGGAGGGAGCGCTCTGTGTTTCCATTGACTGTAATAACTCCGCGAGGTCCTCGCATCTTGAGCTTGAGGTATGCATAATGCGGTACCGCATTGAATCTAGCAAATGCGGTTCGCCTGAGCAGCGCGTGATAACCACTGCGGAACGGGACTATATCAAAGATTAACTCTTCGCTTCAGAAATTATCCGGGGATCCGAAGACCACTTCTAGTGTAATTGAGCCTGTGCAATGGGCCTCCACACCTGGAATGACGCCTTTAAAGGTCGTTTTTGTGGGTTTGATCCCTGAAGGGTCTATACCCATTTTACGCACCGTGTCCTGATAAAGCAGGTTCAGGCTGCTGCAGCCATCCATAAGGACTCGAGTGAGGTGAAATCCGTCAATTATTGGGTCTAGGACCAGTGCAGCGAATCCGCCATGACGGATACTAGTGGGGTGGTCCCTGCGATCGAAGGTGATCGAACAGGAGGACCAAGGGTTGAACTTTGGGGCGACTGGCTCTAACACATATACGTCCCTGAGCGCACGCTTCCACTCCCTCTTGGGGATGTGGGTCGCGTATATCATGTTCACCGTCCGCACTTGCGGGGGAAACCTCTTCTGTCCTCCGGTGTGCGGCTGCCGGGGCTCCTCCTCGTCATCGCTATGCGGCCCCTTGTCCTTGTTTTCAGCAATTAACTTGCCGGCCTGCTTGAACACCCAACAATCCCTGTTGGTGTGATTGGCTGGCTTGTCTGGGGTGCCGTGTATTTGACACGAGCGATCGAGTATACGGTCCAAGCTGGATGGACCCGGTGTACTTTGTTTGAATCGCTTTTTCCGCTGACCGGGTTTAGAGCCTTTGAATCCGGCATTGACTGCTGTGTCCTCAGTATTTTCGCTGTTAATGCGGCGCTTATGTTTGTTGCAACGTGACCTGCTATTGCCGTCCTTGGTATCTGAGGTACCATGGTTCTTTGATATGTTATTACTACCATGGTACCATGCTTGTTGCGACGTGAAACCTTCTGGGAATTTGACACGAGCGATCGAGTATATGGTCCAGGCTGGACAGACCCGGCGTACTTTGTTTGAATGGCTTTTTCCGCTGATCGGGTTTAGAGCCTTTGAATCCGGCATTGACTGCCGTATCCTCAGTATTTTCGCTGTTAATGCGGCGCTTATGCTTGTTGCGACGTGACCTACTATTGCCGTCCTTGGTATCTAAGGTACCACGGATGTTGTGCTTGAAAGCCACTAAGGCCTCCGCATCTGGACAGTCGATGATTTGATTTTTCTTTGTAAGGAACCGAGTCCAGAACTGCCTGGCCGACTCTTCTGGCTACTGAATTATGTGGCTCAAATCATCGGCGTCTGGTGGTCGCACATAAGTGCCTTGAAAGTTGTCGAGGAATGCGGCTTCCAGATCTTCCCAACAGCTAATGGAGTCCGCTGGCAAGCTGTTAAGCCAATGCCGCGCTGGTCCTTTGAGCTTTAGTGGGAGGTATTTGATGGCGTGTAAGTCATCACCGCGGGACATGTGGATGTGGAGGAGGAAGTCCTCAATCCATACTGCGGGATCTGTTGTGCCGTTGTATGATTCAATGTTTACATGTTTGAAACCTTCTGGGAATTGATGTTCCATTACTTCGTCTGTGAAGCATAAGGGGTGTGCGGCGCCTCTGTATTGGGCTATGTCGCGATGCAGCTCGAATGGGTCTTGCCCGCTGTGTTCGGCCCGGCCGGATTTTCTTTTACTGTATCCGGCGAGACGTTTATCGTCTCGCAGAGTGGTGCGCCATCGTGATCCGTAGATCGATCTTGCATGCTTTGCTTTGTCCTCCAATATGTCTCGCAGGTCTGGCGTATCTCCCCATGCCTTTTTATTTGAATGGCGTCGGGGTGGAGGCTGAGCTTTTGGCTGGAATGCCTCTCTATCGCGGCCACGAGGTGGCTGATCAGCCGTATCATACGCTTCTTCCTCCAGTCGGGGTAGTAACCTGCACTTTGGGTAACTCTTGGAGGGGCGCTCGAGTTTATATTCCTCGGCCGCGAGGACTTCAGTCCATCTGTCAGCTAGCAGATCTTGATCAGCTTGAAGCTGCTGCTGCTTTTTCTTCAGGCTATTTTCTGTGGCCATAAGCCGGTGTTTGAAGCGCTCTTGTTCGAGGGGATCCTCTGGCACGGCGAATTCATCGTCGCCGAGGCTTGCCTCGTCTTCAGAGGGGGCATGTAATTGTCATCCTCCTCCGCTCCGTCTGCCGCTCTCTCAGGAGAGCTGGCTCCTTCATCCTCCTGCTCTAAATCTTGCTGGAGGGGATTGTTGTTGTCTTTGGCACTATCCGGAGTGTTATTATCTCCTGTGCCGGTATCACCACTTTTGCTTTGGCGGGACTTAGAGCGGCGCCGCTGACGTCGGCGCTTGGGTTGCTTCTTGGAGGGGTTATCCTCCGCTATCTCGTCGCCATTGCCTTCATTGGGTGTATCCACCATGTATATGTCATATGACGAGGTGACTTTCTAGTGCCCTATAGGCGCTGGTTCATGTTCATCTCCTACATCGTCGTCCATACTGTCGATGTCATCGGAGTCGAAGTCGAGCATGTCGGTTAAATCATCGATAGTGGCTACGAAGTGGGTGGTGGGTGGGCGTCGAATTTCTTCGTCGTCCGCATCCCAATCCTGTTGGCCATAATCTGGCCAGGGCTCTCCTGACAAAGAGAGAGACTTTAGTGAATTCAGAATGTCGCCAAAGGGCGAGTGCTGAAAGATATCCGCGGCGGTGAATTCCATGATCGGCGCCCAATCAGATTCGATTGGCAGGGGCGCGGATGGTTCAGAGTCCGAAAAAGAGTCCGGCACCTTGGAGTCACGGGCTGCGCAGAGGGTTAGGCTGGTGTTTAGCTCGATCACCGTTGAGACTGCAGCCCCTGAGGCGGTGTCTAACCACCCGTCCTCGTTTGGCGCAGTTGGCTCCGAGCTAAGGGTCGGAGCTGATGCGAGCGCGGCCTCTGGGGTACTGTTCGGCGGCAGAGCTAGGTCATACCCATCGCGACAGTGCGGCGCGCCCGGCTGTGGCTCGAATCCGTCGAAGATCAAGTCTCCGCGGATGTCTGCCGTGTAGTTCAAACTTCCAAATCTGACCTGACGGCCAGGGGCGTAGCTTTCAATCTGCTCCAGATGGCCAAGCGAGTTAGCCCGCAGTGCAAAGCTGCCGAATACGAAGATCTGTCCGGGGAGAAAAGTCTCACCCTGGACCGCATCGCTATTGATGATAGTAGGAGCCATCAAGCCTAACGGCGACGACACAAAGGAACTCTCAATGAAAGCACCAATGTCGGTGTCAAAACCGGCGGATCTCGGGTAGGGGGTCCCAAACTGTGCGTCTAGGCCGGATGGTAACAGGAGGTAGGGGACACAATGTTTTACCCAGGTTCGGGCCCTCTTGATGGAGGTAAAACCCTATGTCCTGCTTGATTAATATTGATGATATGGGTAGTACAAGAGTAGATCTACCACGAGATCGGAGAGGCTAAACCCTAGAAGCCAGCCTATGGTATGATTGTATGTTGTGGTTGTTGTCCTATGGACTAAAACCCTTCGGTTTATATAGACACCGGAGAGGGTTAGGGTTACACAAGGTCGGTTAAAAAGGAGGAGATATCCATATCCGTATTGCCTAGCTTGCCTTCCACGCCAAGTAGAGTCCCATCCGGACATGAGACGAAGTCTTCAATCTTGTATCTTCATAGTCTAACAGTTCGGCCAATAGAGATAGTCCGGCTGTCCGAAGACCCCCTAATCCAGGACTCCCTCACCTCCATACACGTTTCATCGTCATGCATGGCAGCGGAATGTACTAGACATAGATCACATCCACTATGCTGCAATGGATGGCTATCTTTGCTTCAATATCTACAAGGTTGGATGAAGAGCAACAGCCAAGTGTGCGGTTCAAGCAAAGAAGTATCGGCCAAGAGGAAGAGGGACAAGGACGAAGTCGACGACGTGAACGAGGAATCCGAGTAAGGTGGCAGTGTCGTTGCTCATGGTGGTTCTAATGCAGTGTCTACCAGAATAGTTGCAAAGTTTAATTTCAAGTGTGCTTAATTTAATTTGATCTCGACCCACTTTTGGGTGTTTGGCAGAGTGCATGAAGGGTGCATGAGTCCACACTAGTAGGTTGACAAAAATACACGAAGAGGAAACAACTATATTGAGATGAGAATGCAACCAAACACACCCGCACGCTTTGTGCTACAGTGACTGATATGCACCATCTGAGTTTGATCCAATGGTCATGTTGCACCGAGACATGGACATGCCCATGCAGAGGGCGCCTAAACACCACCGAAGTCCCTCTTCTTCTTGAGGCGCACGACATTGGTGATGTAGGGTGCAACCGCCCGCAGAGCCCGCTCCCGGTCGATGGGAGCCAGCTCGTCAAAGACGGCGTCCAATGGCACGAATGGATTCCGGTTACGGAGCCCTGAAAGGATTTGCCCAACAACGGCGATGGCAGCCCGCAACCCCTCCTTGTCTAGCTTAGCCCCCACCATCGCGCGGAGAAGGCTCAGCTCCTCGGAGATATATGTGAAGAAGGAGACCAGGTCAGGAAGCCACAGCTCTTTGAAGTCGACCGGGTGGTTGAACGGCTTTAGCCCGATGGCCGGCATCGTCGCGCTGGCACGACAGCAGGCATCGCGCAGCCGCAACACGTGCGTGGCAACTTGGTTCACCAAGTGGCTGAGGCGATCCTGGACCTCGTCACGATCGGCCCGCTCGCGCTCCAGCCGGCTCCCCTGACGGGCTATCGTATCTCCCACTTTCTGCAGCAACGCCGCCGACGCCTCAAGCATCTTTGTGGTGGACGCCTGTCGCTTTTGAAGCTCCACGAACTCCCGCACATAACGGAGGAGCAAGGCACTCCTCTCCTCCTTGAGCTCACGGAGCTCCACATCCTTGGCCCTGAGCTCTGCATCCTTGGTATGGAGCTCCTGTGTCAGGAGCCTCACCTCGGACTCTGTGATCTGCTGCGCCACCATGGCACCAGGTAGAAGCAATGGGGAGAGGAAGCAAAGGGGGCGAAACGGCTGAAAGGCAATGCAATCTACGGTAAGGCAGAGGGAGCGGGGAATCTTTTCGTTTTCACCACGGTAAAACACCAGTTGACGACTTCTCACATCAAGGAGCAATGGGTTTTTACAGGTGGAGTCATCATGACTAATTGCTGCCGCGCCTGCTCCCGTCAATCAAAAAATTAAAAGTCCTGCCGCGCCTGCTCCCATCAATCAAAAAATTAAAAATACTGCCGCACCCAAACACCAGAGCAACACTGCAGTGGATATTTAAATTTACCTGCCGGTAAGTAGATAAAAAAAGGGGTGAAAAAACAAATGTGGCAGCGGCCTAGCTAATCGGTCGAACTAGCCCAACTAGCTAGCCACCATGCTTCACTGATGTACTCGGCGGGAAAGGTGGTCTTTCGTGATTTGACGACTCATTTACTTGCTTCGGCGCTACGACCGAGGAGGACCCAGAAAACGCGCGGTAGGGCGTCCCACGTCAGGAAGAATATATGCGTGCACCACCCTGGAGGACCCCGAAACCGCGCGGTAGGGTGTGCCACGTCTCGGCACGGAGGAAAAATGTGCGTGTAAAAATATACTGTATCAGACGTAGTATCTATGGTTCGACCTCGGGACCCAGCCAGTCGGTCGAAAACACCCCACTAGCCACATGGCTTCATCATGCAAACGTGGCACGGAGGATAGATGTGGTTAGCTCCGTCTCGACCAGCCACAACGTCTCTTGTTCTAGGCAATTCTTCTATTTTCCAAGCTTTTTTTAGTTGTAATAACACCATGGCAAGCTAGCGCCGCTCTTCATGTGTGCCGTGCAAAGGTTAGACGATGGAGAGAAGAGAGATTGAGATTGCAGACCTAAGACCCACCAGTAAGTGAGACAACGGTCATGCACGTGTTGACGAGGCACTCCCTCTACTCTACTCAACGCAAGTACTGTATAAAATCAAGTTATGGGACAAAGCCAACAACCGTTCGTTTTTTCAGGCTATCTACTTATGCTTTGTAGGCCAGGTTGCCAGTTCGAATCTCGTCTTTTAGATTTGTTAGTTTTAGGTCCAAATTTGATTAATGACAAGTGGGACCCCCGTGTGTTGTTCCGATATTTCAGTGTAGGATGGTTTTTTTGAACAAACACTTTGCGCGGTTAGACAAGTAACGGCACGAGTTACACGTATTTTGCAAGTTTACGAACAAAAATGACAGCGACATAGAATATCACATCCACCCCGCAACTTAGATACTATGGTGATACGAGTTTTTACACCGTCGGAAGTGAGATCCAATGGCTTGGGAGTAGTCTTTGTAATTATGCGCAATTTCCAAACTCTCCAAAGGTTTTTTTGCAAATAAAACATTCAGGCCTCGTGTGTGCCGCTGCATCTTTGATCCAACGGCTCCCCGGTGCTCATATTAGGTGCTCCCCGTAGCTTAATTACCCGCTACGGTGATATGAGCATCTAGGTCGTATGATCAGTGATCAGATGGCACATGCGTAGTACTTGTACTTTCTGCGCATTTCCCAAACTCTATCAGCCGTATATTGCAAAAACATTCAAACCTCCTACTGTGGGCCGTTAGATCTCAATGAACTCGTATCACCATAGAATCTACGATGCGGGAGCACCTCATACTCTCCCATGCGAGAAAACATAAGGTGCTATCGCAGCTTGGATGCTACGGTGATACGAGCTTGGAGGTCGTTTGATCTGAGATCCAATGGCATCTGAGCAGTCTTTGTACTTGTAAGCAGTGGCCGAACTCTTTTTGGGCTTTTCTACAAAAAACCATTTGAACCACTGAGGAGGTGTTGGGTCACAAATCCAATGCCTCCGAAGAGCTTGTATCACCAAAGCATCTAAGGTGTGGTAGCACATGATATTCTTACATACAGGAGAATATGATGTCCTCCTTCATCTTAGATGCTACGGTGATACGAGCTTCGAGGTTGTTGGATATGGGATCAAAGGGCATCTAAGTAGTTTTTGTACAAATTGTGTGCAATTCTCAAACTCATTAAGGTTTCCTGCAAAAATATTAAGACACGTCATGTGAGCTGCTATATCTCAGATCTACAAGCTCCAAGCAACTCCTATCGGCATATAGCATCTAAGGTATGGGGGCACATGATATTCTCCCGGGGAGGAGGGGTGGGGGTGCACAACCAATCGGTGGTTGGGAGGGTGGGGACAAATATAATCTAAACAACCCTAAACAGAGCTCCACAATTTTATCTAAGGTCGAGGGGTTGACCCCCGACAATCATACCTCCGCCTAAACACAACATTTGCATGTACTGCAGTACTAGACTTAATATTCATGTTTCAGTTTCATGTTCATTTTAAATATTGAACTGAGGACCATGGATGTCTTACATTTTACTCCCTTCGCTCCTAAATATTAGTCTTTTTAGAGGCTTCAAATGGACTGGCACATACAGATGTATATAGACATATTTTAGAGTCTAGATTCACTCATTTTGCTCCGTATGTAGTCACTTGTTGAACTCTCTAAAAGACTAATATTTAGGAATAGAAGGAGTATTTTTGAATTCGTGTCATACATGCATGGTTTGGAAAAATAGATGCACTATACTTATTGGATTGTTGTTGTGTTCGTGCGTGTGTGTCTCTCTGTGTGTGTGGTCATATGCTTGATACATACAAAGTTTTCTCACCTCCATATTGTTCATCTTTTAAATTTGAATTTGCATTGGAAAACTTACTAGGGATACCGTGAAATGTGAAATCCACGTTGAGATCACTATATCACAAACTCACTCTAATTCAACAACTCGTCATAAATCAATTACCACGTTGATATTAGTATTTGCAAGGAAAATACGGGTATTGTAATACACATAGATTCGTTCGGCAATTTAAAAGGTTCCTTTCGTATTATCGAATGGTAGGACCCAACGGCGTACCAGCCAGACCTTGGCTCGTGTTGATCCTAAAAAAACCGGGCTCGTGTCCTTCGGTGGCGTGCGTGGTACGCACATTAGGCAACCCCAATCAGTCGAGCCTCAGCATTTCAAGTAGAAATATCTAGCGGCTAGAATTCCAGCCCTAGGAAATTCCCCTCATGTCCCCGGTCCATAATGACTACCGATGAAAAACGGAGGGATGCTTTAGTAACTAGACAATGTTACCTACCGTGCCGAGCACGGTTCAATTCCCTCGGTCGCCGCTCGTCAAGGTCACCCGTCAACTACATTGCCTAGTACTACTACTACTACCACTACTACCACTACTACTACTACTACTACTACTACTACTACTACTACTACTACTACAACACTAGGATGAGCACATAATTGAGCCCGTTTGTTCGTGCCTAGTACTTGAGTTAATATATCAGGAAATGCATTGGTATGGAGGGATTATCCTTTTACCCTGCATATATAACTTGTCTGAAGTCTAACTAAGCAAAATGTTTGACCAAATCCTTTCTTAAGAAATACAACAGGACAGATGTACGGCTTGAAATACGGCTTGAAAATTTATTGCATGATGCAGGTTATGATATTGTTTCGAATCCTGGATCTTAAATTTTAGAAAATCCAAAAGTGAGCATAAATTCTTGAAACTAAGCATGGTCACGTGATATGGCACAAATATTACTTCGTAAGTTTTTTCTTCAATTTGAGACAAGCTGCTTATGACAAGTTGCACAAATGAAGAGCCAAGGTATTTTGGAACAAAGACATGTCACGTTAAGGCGAACGCTTTCACTATTGAAACCGTGGGCGTTTACGTGCCGCCACGAGTCCCCGCTTCTCATTGGCAGGTGCCGTCTGAGCAAGTGTGTGAGTCGACGGGAGGCGTGCGAGCAGACCGTTGCGCCGGCTGTCAGGGAGGCGTGCAAGCAGACCGCTGTGCAGGCTCACCGGGAGGCGAGCCCTTTGACCAGGCTCCGCTGCCCACCGTCGTCCCAACTGCTCCCACTTTTAATGTCGCCAGCGCCGCAATTTAAAATCAACCCCGCACTACCCAGTATCGCTACAATCCTCTCTCTTCCTCTCCGATTCTCCCGTCGTCTACCTCCAACTAGCCTCACCTAAACGTACGCCATGCCGCATCACGATGGTCTGCCCTTAGTGTTCCAGTTTCCTGAGGAAGACACCCAGCCGGAGTCTCAAGAACATAAGGCACTTTAGGACGAGCTTGAACTGGCCTTGCGGGAAGACGCCGCGCCTGTCCCCGCTCCCGTTCCGGCTCCCGTCGCCCCAACTACGCCAGCGCCCATCCCCGTGCACCTGCCAGCACATGCGCCTGCGCGTGCACTGACGCGCACGCCCGTGCCAGTGCCCATGCACCTGCCAACGCATGCGCCTGCGCGTGCACTGACGTGCGCGCCCGTGCCGGTGCCCGTGCACACGAATGTCTCCGCCGTGCCGTTGACAGCGCCTGTCCCTGCGCGGGTGCCAGTGCCCCCCTCAGCGGCATGGATGGCCGCCGTCGACCGCTTCCTTGCACCAACGCCAGTCGCCTCCTCCCGCCAGTTGACTCGCTCCGAAGTCCAAAACATTTTGGCCTTCCTTGAAGCTAGGCCAACGTCCAGGAGTATGCCAACAACGGCGCAAGACGCCGCCATCGCCGTCGGTCAGTGGCCCGACGACACACAGAGCACGGCAGAGGAGCCGCTTCCCACCGCGAGACGCCCCCGCCGCCGCTGCGTAATCTAAATTTGCCATGAAAAACGTTCGGATTGCCATGCTTAAAATCCGAAAGTTTATCATTTCCGTTTATTTTATATCGATCGTCGTATAATTTAAAGTCAGAGTCAGAATGAACGAAATGTATGGTTTGACCGATTGAATGTTCTGCTAGAGGCGTATCAAATTAAATATAAAACGTCATCAAGCCACATGTATTCCTTGTCATCCAATGACCTAGAATGCTTCCATGTCGAGCGTTCAACACGTTTAGCGTGCAGTTAATTTCATGCCAAAAATAGTGCTAATCACATGACAACACGCAAATAATATCCTAGTAGTTAATATCCGCATGCACTTAATATACTTCCAAATTAACGTGCATTGCACGTACACACTGGCTAGTGCTGCTAGTACGTGAAACTAGTGTCGTGACTTGTGAACGCGTCAAGATATGGTCAACGGCAACATCGCCCGCGAGTTCTTCCTGTTTGCACGTGCATCTAAACACAGAAGGGGAGGAGAGAGAGCACACATGGAACCCACCAGTAAGTGAAGGCGAATAGTACTAAAAATAATATTACATGTTATCCATTAATTAGGCTGTGGTAATATAAAAACATTATGTGAACAAAGGGGGTACAACAAACATTGCTATTCTACGTATGTTGCCTATTGACGTGCGGCTTGAAGGCCCGGTCGCATGTTTGATCCTCGTCCTTTATTTTTTTAATTTGTATATGGGTCCAAATTTGTTTCATGACATGTGGGCCCCTCGGTGTGTAGTTTGTAGCACTTTAATTTGTGGGTCGAAATATGTTCCATTCCAAGTGGACTATCGGTGTGTAGTTTTGTAGCTTATTTATAATAATTAAAGAGAACAACATAGTTTTTTCAATAATACCATGGTGCGACATTGAAGATGAGAAAGGACGTGCGAGAGAGCGATGACCGAGCCAGAGGGAAATCAACTAGGGGAGTTGCGTGGGTTGCAACGGTGTTTGGAGTAGTTGTGGGCCGAATGCTATGAAAATATAATCTAAACTGACCGGAACAAATGCCTACACAAATTAATCCAAGGTTGGAGTGCCCCACGCAATGTAAATAGCTCCGGCTTTGCGAGGGATGGAGAGGTAGTAGCTTCAACGCGTGGAAGATACGGTGTGAGAAAGCGAGGTCAATCAAGAGACATATAGATAGAGAAACAAAGTGAGTGTGGTCCGACATTCATTGAACAAATATATATGTTCTGGAGAGATATTGGCCGAGCTTTTTGGCAAGGGTGAGGGCTATAAGATAGAGCTTGAGAGATGATCCAGTCACAGACGTGTAGATATATTTTGTGCGTGCGAGGAAGCAAGGTCAACCGATCACATAGGGCCGCCGTGCGATCGAAAGAGTGAGACGGGTTGGAGAGAGTGACCTAGATAAACGATGTGCGTGAGAGAGTATACAATGTGAATAGGTCGAAGTGGGCTCAAACATGGTGATATATCATTTTTGTCCGAGAAAGAGCGAGGTCAATCGAGACATACGGAGAGAGAGAGAGATTGAGTGAGCGTGGCCCACCATGAGGTTGAAAGAGTGGCGGCGGCTTGGATGGACTGACCTAGATAGACAATCTGCGTGAGAGAGTATAGAGTGTGTCGATCGAGGCCCGAACAGGGAGATATATCATTTGTGTGTGAAAGAAAACGAGGTTAAACGAGACTCAGATAAAGAGAGCGAGATTGAGCGAGTGTGGCCCGCCGTGCGGAAGAAAGAGTGAGACAGTCTCGAGGGAGTGACCTAGATATACAACGTGCGTGCGTGTGCACGAGTGGTTGGGGGGCTAGATAGGCAATGCATGTATTTAGCGCGAGAGGGTGAGAGGGAGAGGGGAGAGAGAGAGAGAGCTCGGCATGGGGTGCAATGGCGGGTGTGTGAGGTAAATACATTTGGTAACAGAGTGGAAAAAGGGGTTGTGTAGTTGAGAGACTTAGAGATTGAAACATGGAGAGAAAGAATGAACGTGTGTTGGAAACCGATAGCTTCCTAAGGTGGTTAGGAGAGGAAGATTGACCGATACAGGAAGTATGTAGCGTTTGTGCGGGGGGGGGGGGGGGGGGCTAAAAACAACATTTGAATGTACATAGTACGAGACTTAATATCGATGTTTCAATTTGGTGTACATTGTAAGATTTGAACCGAGGACCAGGCATACGAGTAATTATTTCGAATTCGTGCCATACTAAGTTTCGAAAAGTTGACATTGACTCAGTTTGTTGTGCTATTTTGTAGGTCATATGTTTGAATTCATCCAAAAGTTTTCTCACTACCATGGTGTTCATCATATACATATGAATTTGTATTAAAAAGGTAGTGTGGATACAGTGAAATGCAAAATCCACGTTAGAATTGGAGATCGCTACGTGACACACACTCTAATTCAAATAACTAACTACGTGACACACACTCTAATTCAAATAACTAATTATGTGACACACACTCTAATCCACGTTAGCGTGGGTACCGTTTCGATTTTTGTAAATAACTCCTCATTAATTAATTTATAGTACTCCCTCTGTTCACTTTTATAAGACCTTGAAGACATTTCAGACAATGTGCAAAACAGTTCATTTTAAGTTGTCTGAAACGACTTACAAAAGTGAAGGGATGGAGTATCTTGTTTCAAATGACTAATTATTGCAAGGAAAACACGGGCATGGTAATACATACAGATTTGTTTGCAAATGAAAGAAGATTCATTTGCATTCTCAAATGTCGGTGCACCAGGCAGACCAGGGTCGTGTCGGGGTGGACACTGCTTCGGTGCCTTAAAGGCAACTGCCTTTGGGTCACTGACATGTGGGCCAGCCACCTGTTGGGCTCACATGTCATGGACACAAAGGCAGGTGCCTTAAGGCAGCGAAGCATAGTCCTGTCGGGGTGGTCACGTGTGTCGGACGGACGCGTAGCACCCAGCCACCCACCCCCCTCCCAAAAAAAGGACGACGACAATATAAGTTCGCGCTTCCACGTTTCGGATTGAAATATCTGGCGGCCCCAATTCCAGCCCTGCAAAATCTCTCTTCTCCACCGCCCCCTTTCGTGCCCAGATTGCTCAAATCCCTAATTCGCCGCCAACCCTCGAATCGCCCCTCGTCTCGTCTCTTTCCCCACCGTTCCCCACCTCTGTGCGGGACGACGACGACGAAGACGACAGTCGCGCTTCACCACCGCACCGGAGCTACCTCATCTACGCCCTCGTCCACTGACAACGTCGGCCGCCGGAACCGACGTGCCTCACAGACACCGAGTTCCACCGCATCAGGTGTGCTTCACCGACGCCGTCTCCCAGCTCACCGGGGCTACTTCACCGAGCACATCGTCGCACCTCCGCCCCCCGAGGCCGTTGGGGCTTCACCAACGGTCTCGTCCACCGCATCGTAGCGCTCCACTGCCACTCAAGATCTGCATCCGTGCACGGCCAGCCAACGCCATCGCATCACCCTCAACGGCTCTGAAGTGACCCGCACTCTAGCTAGGCGAGCATGCCCAAACGCCGGCCCGAACTAGGTATCCACACATCACTCCCTTGTGCACTGTTCCGACGATGTTTGGATATCCTTTCACTGCTCTCTTAGCTTACACGCCTATGCAACTCTGACTTTAACTCTTATTTCTTCTGGAGATATCATCTGAAACAAGCAAATCCATTTTTTAGCGAAGCATGACGGTGCTATGGGATCCGGTACGCATCCTGCACACCCGTATAACCTTGTAAGTATCTGTCCTCCGGTACAACATCAAGGTCGATTCCTCTTATTTGATCAACAATTCACAGTCTCAAAAATGCAGAGGTGGATGCAAGGAGCACAAGGCGTGCACATCCAAGCAAGTGGTAACATGGACTTGTACATGGAACATCCCAAGCGCAAGCAGAGCTGCAGTGAGCCTGTACAACGAGCTAGCGTAAGTCCCTGCATTTCATTTAATTCGTACTGGCATTCGTGTATGATTTGTGTGCAGTGGATGATCCACGAATTCAAGTTACCAGGGCGAACATTTAACTTAAAAAATACGAAGGCACTTGCACTTCGGAAATCAACATAACTTGAGAAATGTGAAGCTACATGCACTTCAAAAACCAGCTAATGATCCAAAGTAGTTTAGATTATAAACACTAAATGATGCAAGCACCAAAAACACAAAATGCAACATGGTGTACAAGGACTACAAACATGGTCTGTAGCTGCTTGAATTATTCGTTCTCTGGCTGAAAATATCGAAGTGTAATTGCATGTATAACCAGTGCGCAAACTGCATATCAATATATCTATCCTGCACAAGTATGCCAATAGTTTTAAACAACAGATTAGAAAAGTATTTATGCTATGTTGTCATGATACGGGGACTTTCTGGTAGATGGCCTCGACGTTTCCTCAAGCTATGAAAATGCACTATAATTTGCTTGTCACCAATGCCTGCAAATCTCTATCTCTCTCAACATAGTAGATCATCATTAGACACTAAATCCTTCAATGAGCTTGCAAAATGCTTGCATTAGATCCCTCATTAGACACTATATGTTCATCACCAGGAACATGTAAAATGTTTGCATCAAATCCTTCATTAGCAGTCTGTTCATTAGACACTTCAGGCTCAAGAACAACATGAGCTTGTATGTTTGCACCGAAAACTTGATTAGATACATCAGATTCTGTCAGTTCAGTATTGATTGGGGGAGTTATAAAATAAGTAGAAATTGGTTTCATTTTCTCATAGATTCCCTACATACAAGCAGTTTTACAACACTGTCAGGTTTAAGTATTGGCCAGAAATTGAAGAGTTGAATTAGATATAATCAGGGATGTGATGTACCTGCTCGTTGCGCATGCTACTCTTGCAAGCTGCGACTGTCCGTTTACGCAAGCTCAATGCCATGCCCGTGCTGCCGCCGCTGCCTCCCATGCATGCTACACCCTGGGTTGGATCTTCATCTTCTTGTCCTTCCGTTCGCTTGAAGCTCGGCGACCGCCCTCCAACGAGGGCGCGAGGAACTGTTGTGTCGGTCTGTCCAGCGGCGGCTAGGTTAGGAGCAAACCAAACTGGAGGCTGGAGCGAATGAATTGGGATTTTTCCTGCTGTCGATCGATATGGGAGGCGCTCGTTTGGGCCGCGAGCCTGCTATAGGGCCTGCCTTGCACTTATGTTATTGGCCCATCCAAATTGAAACATTTTTCTTCATTTTTTTACATTGCCTGCTCGTGCGTTGGGACGAACAAAACTAGCATGGGCCAACCTGGACGACTCAAACTAGGTGCACACTTTCCAGCCACCTGAGGCGGCCGCCCATACCAGCCCCTATGGTGGCGTCACCCCTTTTTGCGTGTATGATTGGATAGTGAAAAATATTCCAGTGGCGCTTTTGATTTACCCACAAAATGGTTGAATTGCTTGTTTCTATGAACTGAGTTCGCCAATAATGTGAAGGATGCTAGTCTTTTCATCCTATTGTAGATTTCTTAGATCTCGATATGCCAAAAGTAATCGCATGAAATATACAGTAAAAGCCAGTGTGATGTGTTTGGCTACAACTAGTCTGACTACACGTCCTCATATAACATATCAAGGATGCACCATCTTACGAGATTAACCATTCAACTTACCCTTGCAGTGTGGGAAGAAAGAAGTATCGGGACTGCGTATCCAAGCAATTGATGCCATGGACTCCTTCGTACAACCTTGTAAGCGAAAAAGAAGTTGCAGTGTGCTTGTAAAAAGAACTAGCGTAAGTTCAGTTACCTGCTTCTCGTAATTTTAGTTAGCCACTTATTGCAAAATTGTTCAATTACGTTGCTTGGCTTAATTTAGTTTGCTACTGATTACATAATGGCACAGCCTGTTAATCATATTGTAGACTGCGCCTATCTATGTGTTTGATACTTACTGTTAAGAATTACATGTTTGCCTTAACTTAAATATCTACTTGTTTGTTTAACTGCTTTGCTGCTGCAATAGGGGGTTACAATGAAGTTAATAACTACTTTTTAGCATCCAATTGAAACTCTTTAATTCCTTGTTTGTTTAACTGGTTTGCTGTTATAACTCCCAGTTGAGATGTTTTGCTAACTTCAACTTTTCTGAATCCAATCGGAACTTTAATGGCAAAACAGGTTAGCCCAAGATCAAAGAGTGAGGTCCCCATGGATGTTGCATCATCCCACATCAGTGGCACCGACCCAATCGTGCATAATGAATTGCCAACTGCTGATGCTCTAGAGGCTAAACTAGTGGTAGAAAGAGATTCTGCTTCTGCACTTAGAGATGAAGTTGACATGTTGAGGAAGCAAATAGCACAATCACTAGCAGTACTCAAGACAACCATTAAATATTTGGTGGATTTCAAAACGAAGCAAGCTGAGACTGACCAGATTGTTAAGGTCCTGAAGGAAAAAAGGAAATTAAATTCCTACTTGGTAAATCATAGGTGAAATGTTCTTTCCATAGTTGAATAACCTTTGTGTTGTCTGTTCATGTAATCAATCAAACCATTTGTTTTAGAGATCATGTAATAATTGTTTTTTGTTTGTAATTTTATTTGAGCACAAGTCTGTATTAATTGATAAGCCTCGGAGACATTTCATTTGGATTGCTGTGCCAGACCTACAAATATGCCAATCGGGCTGAATTTGCATTCAGCAATAGTAGTAGTATAGATGGACCATAAGTGGCACGCATCGGAAAGGGCCAAGATGCTGGCTAAAAAAGGATGTTGTTGTAGCCAAAAAAAGTACAGCGGCCTGGCTTATGTATGTTAGTTGATATTATTGATCCATATACTCTATAAGTGTTTATATGTCTATTAGTTATGTACATTCTTGGTTGATTGACTCGGTATTTGAATCTTGATACATCGCTTGTGTACATATCTAAATGGGAGTACACATTATGCTGCGTGTGACATTTGAGTTGGACATGAAGTGTTCCAAATATTCGGATTCACCTTAAACTGGATTCTAGTTTTTGAATTTGAGTATCGGCATTTGTAAACCATATTCATATATGACAGTGGAATACCTCTTTGTCGTCCTTTTGAAGATATATAAAAACACATAGAATGATTTATAAAGATTCATATAGGAATACAAAATGGATTCGAATTTAGTTGCCAGGGTAAACGTGGATGCTTATTGTCCCAAAATTCGAAAGAAGCAGCAAAATGTCCACTCCCACGTCGGCTGCCCGAAGCAAAGTGTTTGGGAGATGGAAATTACTGTCTACCCATTACATAGACAATCCATCGACCCAATTTCCACTGCTCTAAATAGGGGTAGGTTAGTAACTTCAATTAGACGTGACACGGCCGCCTCTGAACCCATTCTGACACGGTGGACGTCAAACATGGGCGACAAAAGTCATTTGATTCAAGCTCGTCTGAAAGACCTCTGTTTCTCCCTCCATTCCCCATTCATACATGGTGGGCGGCAAAACAAACTCGACTAGGACGAAATCGATGTAGGCAAATATTTTCAATAGGGGCAGGTTTGTAACTTCACTCAGACGTGACACAACCGCCCTACCTGTCAGCCCCGTTCATACACCATGGGCGCCAACCATGGGCGCCAACCACCCTCTCCTCGCCCGAAATCACTCTGGGCAAATATTGGCGAGATGCGAGATTACCGTCCTATCCCCAACCGACGAGACATCCAAATTTTAAACGGGGGCTAAGTTCGTAACTTTCCCATATTTCAGACAGGCACGTCCCAAAAGCATGGTTCCCCGTACCTCTCCCTCCATTTTCCCATTCATACACCGTCCGCGCTAGAACACCCCATCCCCACACCAGCCTCCGTCCACCACCCCATCCATCGCCGCCGTCCTCCACCACATCCATCGCCACTGTCCTCCACCATGCCGGAGCGCCTACCAAGACCGCGTCGTCCACTGCTATAGATGGACGTTTCTCATCCACGGCGACAGACCAATAGCCTTGCATCGCGTCCTCTCGCTTCATCGGCGCCGTCGTCCTCTTTGCCAGGGCCGCTCACATGACCTTCTCTTCCACCGCAACGGGACTTATCCCCCGATGCACCCGTCTACCGTCGCAGATCTGCTTCAACTCCACCGACAGCCATCGCACCCCCGATGCCTACACGATGCCGCAAGAGAGGTGGTACTTCATATCTCCTCAACTTTTTGATCTCAACCAGAAAATAGATCTTAACTTGGTTACTCTACTTTCTTTTCAGCTCTTAGTTCAAAGCAAACAATGGATGCTAAATATCATTTCTCCGGTTTGCAGCTTCAAATCTACCATGGCACAGCCATAATACGATTTAATTGATCATGCTTAGGGTTTAATTGATCATGTTGGTTCCGTGGTGGTTTCTTTAATAGAAATCGGAGGGGAAACCCTCTTTTGCTAAAAGAATATTCTTAGAGTTTCCCCCTTTTATGATCACTATACGATCAGAATACGTGCTTCGTGTCATAATAACACTGCTCCACCCATCAAGCTAAACAAGCTTAGTTGTTCAAATACGAATATGATATTATTAAAACAGAGTTGTTTAATTGGTCACCTAAATGTTCCTAAATTAGTTTCGAAAATGCATGTTCGCCGCTCGGGTGTGTATCTCTACAGGGTGCCCACGGTGGGCCAGCCCACCCTGGGATTTTGGGTCGTGCCAGGCCCCGATTCCCCTTTGTTCTGCTGCGCGCTTCCGATCTCTACTCGCCCCCAGCCGCCTGCCTCACTGGTGACTTGTCTTCCCCGGACGGCATGACTCTAGGAGGAGACGCCAGACTAACAGGAGGCTAGGAGCCGCTCGCCCAACAGCGTCACCGCTGCCCGGGCGCGCTGCCGTGCCTACCTTCCCAGCCCGTTCAGGGCTCAGGTGTGCAGCACCCACCAAGCCAACCCGATTTATCCTGAGATACGTCCTGAACACTCAGCAGCCACTCCTCATCACCCATCTTCTAATTGACTCATTACTCATTAGGCAGGACTGTCATTAGGGTTTGTTGTGTGCTCAGTGCTACCTACACTTAATGGTTTAGATGTATTTCGGTAATCTTTAGTACCTCTAAAGTTCACAGGGTTTTCAAAATTCCGGCCCTCGGAACAGAAACTAGTCATTTTGAATTGTTGGTCGTAGTGACATTGACCCAGATTACTACTACAAGCCAGGTTTGTTGACAATTTTACTTGTCTTTCTTACTCATTCGATATAATATCCAATTATTCACGTCGATTAGTTTCAAACAATAAGTGCTAGACAAACTTCTTCATTCAGATTTTGGACGGTCTCTTACTGCAGTTACAATTCTGCATACTTGTCCTAGTAAGCTCACAAGTAAATGATTGATTCACTACATCTATGCTTGCCTTGTCATATTTGTTGTCAATATTCTTTTAGGGTGGACCACCCTGTTTCTAAATACTGGAACCGTAGACATGAGTGAATAGTATTTCTTTATGTGATCTCTTCCATCATGTGTGGGTAACGAACACTGCATTGTATAGAAAGAAAGTGTCATTTCCAGCTTTTACATAGGTTTCGATCTTTTACATGGAATACAATCTGCCTACTTGCTTTGTGTTGCACTACCAACACTCCACCCTTGAAGCTAAACATTACGCCACTCATAATTGCTTAGTTTATTTGTTCAAATACGAATTTCATATGATTCTAATGTTCCTACTTCAGTTTTGAAATGTGTGCCTGCCTGTTGTAGAGACATAAGGGGTTTGTATTTCTGTGTGTGGTCTGGTCAGCACGGTTGGGGAGGTGAACTTTGCATATGCAGGGGTTTATAGGGAGACACTCTCCGAGTTGAATCCGCAATGCATTTCATAGATAATCTGACTACTTTTTATGTTTTCATGAATCTCAGATTCTGAACAGCATCATAATTATTATGAGCTTGCGCGCATGAAAAGAATAAAGCAGAACAATGCCATGGCTGTCAAACTTGGCATTAAGGGACTGAAATCAAGTCTGGATGCAATGCAATGCAAACGCTCTCCACCTACAGATTCATGCTCAGAATATGATCCTAACAGTGATTCTGAGCTAGAGGGAGACCTATGTCAATGTAGCTCCCTAGTGGAGGAGTCAGAGGAAGATGCCCTATCTTATTCACCCATCAAGGTACTTGCTCTAACTTTCCAAGGTTACATTGCTCGCACATATCTTGCAACTGATGCTTTGCATTGCTTCTACTTTGTTGAACTGCCATTAGCTTAGTTTACACATTGTGTATGTGAATACGCCCTGCCTATCCATTTTCAGTACACATTCCATCTGTCATCATACATATTTATCCATTCAAATGCTGTTCTTGTGTATCAGACGTTCAAAAGGAAGAGGGCGATTGCTGATCGTGGAGGAGCACAAGCAAAGTATTTGGAAAAGGTAGTGGCACCTGATAAATCAAATAGCCCATTAGGTGTAGTTGCAATATCACCTGACCCACAAAATACCCCAACTCTAGTAGACTCTAGCCCTACTACACTGGTCATTTCTGATGCCCCAACTCAGCAGACCCCAACTGCAGCAAACAATATGATTATGCCATTTGACATAGCACCAGCTGTACGATGCAAAACCCCCATTCTAGCAAAGAGTACACCAAATCCAGTTGCCAAATCCCTTTTCGAACAAGAGAGAGCCCCAATTGCACCAAATAGGACCCCTGTTCCATTTCTTCACAGTTTAGAAGATGAAGCGTATGTTGTTGTCAGGAACTTTGTGCGCATCTTTCCTTCATGGAAAGATTATACCGCAGACACAGAACAATTTCCAGTCTTCCTCTGCAACTTACGCGTAAGTGATGTACTAATGTCATTCATGGTCATTACTACATATGTTTCTGCTGACAGAAGACACAAGATTTCATTCTTTTAAATAGGCAAGGAGCAAACTGGATTGTGATGACGAGCAAGGGTTGGTTGCGCTTTTCAAGCACTCGTCGATGAAGTATCGTTCCTACTTGAGGCAAGCGCACTTCAATGGCAAGCCTCTGAACGAAATTTCTGTAAAGTCTCCGGTGCTACATTTATCCGACGGTGACTGGAATAATCTTGTTACACATTGGTCTCGGCTACAGCGTAAGGTACTATCTATGATATCACATCACAATTTGAACTACATTTTTGCATTTGCCTTAATGTCTCACTTGTATGAAAACTGTTAGTAGAAGAACATTCGTTCTCAAGGGACCACAGAATCTCGCAACTATACTGCACACTGCATTGCTCTTGTGAGTACCTCTTGCCATGTATGACCATACATACTTTCATAGCTGTTTGATTATGTAGCATCACTGCACATGTTAGCCTCGTAATCGTCCATTTGGTGGACATTATAAGATCCATGTGGACTCTTACATAAATTTAGAATCAACCAATGCTTTTGAAGAGGTTTAGCTCTGCAGTCCTCTTGTAAGGACTGGACGTGGTCTATCACTGTACTTACATTAACAGCTACTCCCTCCGTCCCATAATATAAGAACGTTTTGTACAGTACACCAGTGTTCAAAACACCCTTGTATTATGGGAAGAGTGATTGATTCATTTTGTAGCATTCTGCATCTTATCTCCCTCGCCCACTGAGGGAGTCCTGGATTAGGGGGTGTCCGGATAGCCGGACTATAACCTTTGGCCGGACTCCCAGACTATGAAGATAAAAGATTGAAGACTTCGTCCCGTGTCTAGATGGGACTTTCCTTGGCGTGGAAGGCAAGCTTGGCAATACGGATATGTAGATCTCCTCCCATTGTAACCGACTCTGTGTAACCCTAGCCCTCTCCGGTGTCTATATAAACCGGAGGGTTTTAGTCCATAGGACGAACAACAATCATACCATAGGCTAGCTTCTAGGGTTTAGCCTCTCTGATCTCGTGGTAGATCTACTCTTGTACTACCCATATCATCAATATTAATCAAGCAGGACGTAGGGTTTTACCTCCATCAAGAGGGCCCGAACCTGGGTAAAACATTGTGTCCCCTGCCTCCTGTTACCATCCGTTCTAGACGCACAGTTCGGGACCCCCTACCCGAGATCCGCTGGTTTTGACACCGACATTGGTGCTTTCATTGAGAGTTCCTCTGTGTCGTCACCTTTAGGCCCGATAGCTCCTCCGATCATCAACAACGATGCGGTCCAGGGTGAGACCTTTCTCCCCGGACAGATCTTCGTGTTCGGCGGCTTTGCACTGCGGGCCAATTCGCTTGGCCATCTGGAGCAGATTGAAAGTTACGCCCCTGGCCACCAGGTCAGGTTTGGAAGCTTAAACTACACGGCCGATATCCGTGGATATTTGATCTTCGATGGATTCGAGCCTCTGCCTTGTGCACCATGCGGTCACGATGAGTATGACTTAGCTCTCCCATCAGACAGTGTTAAGGAGATCGCACCGGCAGCCGCTCTGACCCTCAATTCGGAGCCAGTTGCGCCTTCCGCGGACGGGTGGATGGACCCCGCCACGGAGGCCTTACCCTCAGCGGCAATCGAGCCGAACATCGACCTTACCTTGCACGAGAGCCATGTTGTTAAACTGCCGGATCCTTCTTCGGCCACGGACTCCGAACCGCCTGCGCCCGTTCCTATCGAATCTGATTGGGTGCCGATCATGGAATTTACCTCCGTGGATATTTTTCAGCACTCACCCTTTGGCGACATACTGAACTCGCTAAGTCTCTCTCCTTATCAGGAGGATCCTGTCCGAACTATGTCCGGCAGGACTGGGATGCGGACGACGAAGAAATTCACGACCCACCCACCACCCACTTAGTAGCCACTGTCGATGACTTAACCGACATGCTCGACTTCGACTCCAAAAACATCGACGGTATGGACGACAGTGCGGGAGACAAAGAGGAACCACTGCCCATAGGGCACTGGACGTCCACCTCATCACATGATGTATACATGGTGGACACACCAAAGGAAAACAACGACGAGGAACGGAAGGACGCAACGAAGGGCTGTCCCCTCGAGAAGCAGTCAAAGCGGCGACGTAAGCGCCGCCCCAAATCCCGCCTTGACAGAAATAATGATCATATAGACCCAGCGTTAGAGTAGGGCGAACCACTGCCGGACCACGGAAACGCGGAGAATCAAACCGAACAAACCAACTCTGTCAAGGATAATAGTCCGGAGGACATAACACCGGACAGACGCCCGGAGCAACAAAATACCCATCAAAGGTTTGTTGCCACCGTGAGGAGTCTAAAAAGGCAGAAGCAAAGGCTCAAGGCGGTGCAAGACACACTCCAAATCAGATGGAGTAAAGTACTCAACACAACAGCAAAGTATGGCGGTAATCGCCTCACCAAGAGCTACCCGAAGCGGAAGTTGCTACCTGAGTTCGATGAGGAGGCCTTAGATCCCCCGCAACCAAAAATTAAAACGGCCTCCCGGCCGGATAGACGACCTCACGGCCAACATGGAGCGGCAAGCAACGCCGCACAGAAGCCAATACGCGATCCACGCAAGTGCTCGCATCAAAAGGACGGAGCAACTAGATCCATCTATGGACCGCGCAAGCGCACTCTAGCACATGATGCAACACACCAAACATCCGAACACCACGGCACGCCCAGATACAGGGGTGCCGCACACCCCCTATGTTTCACCGATGAGGTGCTGGACCATGAATTTCCAGAGGGATTCAAACCCATAAACATAGAGGCATACGACGGAACAACAGACCCTGGGGTCTAGATTGAGGACTATATCCTCCACATCCATATGGCTCGAGGAGATGATCTCCACGCCATTAAATACTTACCCCTCAAACTCAAAGGGCCAGCTCGGCACTGGTTTAAAAGCCTCCCCGAAAACTCCATTGGAAGCTGGGAAGAGCTCGAAGATGCTTTTCGGGCAAATTTTCAAGGGACTTATGTCCGACCTCCGGACGCAGACGATTTGAGTCATATAACTCAATAGCCCGGGGAGTCAGGCCGAAAGCTTTGGAACAGGTTTCTTACTAAAAAGAACCAAATAGTCGATTGTCCGGACGCCGAAGCCTTGGCAGCTTTTAAGCATAGCGTCCATGACGAATGGCTTGCCAGATACCTCGGCCAAGAAAAGCCGAGAACAATGGCAGAATTAACAAGCCTCATGAACCGCTTTTGTGCGGGTGAGGATAGCTGGCTAGCCAGATGCAGCACCAGCGACCCCAGTACATCTGAAGCTAGAGATGGAAACGGGAAATCACGGCGCAACAACAATAACAAACGCCGGAATAAAGAAGACAGCATGAAGAGCACGGCAGTAAACACCAGATTCAAAAGCTCTCGGCTAAGTCAGCAAAAGCCGCCCTCTAAAGGCGCCACAGACGAACTGTCCAGCCTAAACAAAATTCTGGACCAAGTATGTCAGATCCATAGCACCCCTGGTAAACTCGCTAATCATACCCACAGAGAATGTTGGGTCTTCCAGTAGTCCGGCAATCTCAACGCCGTACACAAGGGGGAGGATACACCAAGCGAAGACGAGGATGAGCCTCTCAAGCAAGACACTGGGGAACAAAAGAAGTTTCCACCAGAAGTCAAAATAGTCAACGTGTTACACGTGATCAAGGGAAGCAAAGCGGCACTCCCTGAGAGACATGCCCAAGGGCCTATCACAGCGAAGTCCTACCACTGGTCGTCTCAAACGATCACTTTCGACCATCGTGATTACTCAGCAAGTATCCGACGTGCAGGATGGGCTGCACTGGTATTAGACCCAATAATTAACGGATACCACTTTACACGAGTCCTGATGGACGGTGGCAGCAGTTTAAACCTGATATACCAGGATACAATCCGCGAAATGCGGATAGACCCAACGAAAATCCGCCATAGCAACACTACCTTTAAAGGAGTAATGCCAGGCCCAGGGGCTCACTGCACGGGCTCCCTGCTACTAAAAGTTATATTCGGTTTCCCCGATAACTTCCGTAGCGAACATTTAACCTTCCATATTTCTCCGTTCCAAAGTGGTTATCAAGCACTACTTGGACGCGAAGCTTTTGCTCGCTTTAATGCAATACCGCATTACGCTTCCCTCACGCTCAAGACGCCCGGTCCATGTGGCATCATTACAGTGAACGGAAATATTGAGCGATCTTTGCGCGCCGAAAAGAATGCAATTGCCTTAGCAGCCGCACACTAAAAACGGCCTCACCAACTAAAGCATTCGATAGGTCGTCAAGACCACAGACATGGTTAGACGAGTCCGGCACAGCTATATGTAAATCATACCGGATTGAGGGCCACACCCCTATTACAAATACAAGGGGCTCAACGCACGCAGACAAGTAGCAATTTTTTACTCATTTTTAAGTGTACATGGTTTCTTTAAAAAACCACCTTTTTGCACAACAACTTTTTCACCTAAGTTCCTCTCTTTTACAGATGACATGCTACACCCGTCCAGGATACGGCACAATGGAGACACAGGCGCAGACGTGCAGCAGGGACCCGCTCCAAGGATTCTTTTTAGATTAAGACCCTGCGTAAACCTTTTTTACTGTCTCTTGTTGATACACATCCCTCGAATTCTCAGCACAATTGAGAAGGATGCTGACGTCTTGGCATGTGGCCACGTCAGAATAATGCACGTACCTGGACACAAGGGGCTTCTTACAAAGGGCACTATTTAGGCCCGGTTTATACCATAAAGACCAAATACCTTAGGGAGTGTTCGGCGTCGCGAGTTTGGCCTTATATGCATCAGCTCCGAATCATTGTCTTTGGTCAAATGTTGGGTTTGCCTGGCTCCTGTGTTTTGGTGCCTTACGTTCCGCTTTATCGGCTAAGGCAGCACCAGGAGAACTACTGCGATTGTGCCCTGGTTCATCCGGACGAGCACCTCAGTAGAGAAAGCCGAAAACTGACTGTCATGATATAGCGTGAGATTGGTCAACCACTTGATGACCTATCAGAATGTTAGAATTCCTCCGCCTTAACGAAGGGCCGTTTTCCGGCCAGGCATGTACGCACCCCGAGATTGGGAGAGTGCGGAGCCACCAGGGGCTATCTAGTAGCCCCACTGTCAAACTCCTATGGCTAAGTGAAAGTGTTAAAGCTTATAGTCCGGTTGCCTCGTTCGCTGCGCTATCACCTCCTTAATAGGACCAAGACGTTGGGTTAAGTGTGAACACGCGTTTTTTGCGAGCACCTCCGCATTATATGCGTGAGGGTTGAAGCCGACGACTACAATCTTTCAGGTTATATACATATATACATAAACGGCCGCACAGGAGGCATCATATTACTTTCCGGCAAAAGTATAAATACAGCCTGACTATATTTCATAAAAACATTGTGTTTACAATGGCAATACATGTCACTCAAACATAATATTCTTCGAGCACTGGGACTCTATCAAACGAGCACCCTCAAGAACCTCTTCAAAATAGTGCTCGGCAGCTACTCGGCCTATGGCCGAACCTTGCGCCGCAACAGTGGTAGCATCCATCTCCGCCCAGTATGCCTTGACATGGGCAAAGGCCATCCTCGAGCCTTCTATGCACACCGACCTCTTCATCACGTTGATGCGCGGCACCGCACCAAGGAACTGCTGCACTAAGCTGAAATAGCCGTTCGGCTTCGGCTTCTCCGGCCACAAATGATCTACAACGGACCTCATGGCGAGTCCAGACAACCTATTAAGTTTGGCCCATTCGGCTAGCTGATCAGTCAAGGGAAGCGGACGCTCTGGAACATTAAATTGCGACCAGAACAGCTTGTCTACTTCACGATCTGACTTATCTCGGAAGTATTCGACCGCATCGACAGCGCTTGCCGCCAAGTCCATATATGCGTCTGCCAAACTCCACAGACGATCCAGAGGGGCATACCGCGGATCTCCGAACTTCCTCTGCAGCAGAAAGGGCTTCCCAGACGCAATATCCCTGGCTTCCCGCAGCTCCTCCTTCTTCGCCCTCATAGCAGAGCAAGTGTCTTTGGTCGCCATCATGGCCTTCTCAAGGTCCGCTGCCTTCACTAGGTTCTCTTCTTCAAGGAACTAGCAATGGTCGGCAGTGCCTTTTAATTCTACGGCCATCTTGGCCATCTTTTCTTTGCTTTCGCAATGGGCGGCCTTCTCGGCTCTTAAATCTTCGACCGCCTTCAAAGCAACCGCATTACTAACCCTCGCTTGTTCCTTGGCTCGGGCGAGTTCCGCCCGAAGGGTCTCCACGGTGGCAGCTCCGTCTGCAGTCACAACATATTAAAGATACTGGCATCATGCTGCTCTTATTATGTGACATTCACCAGAAAACATTACTTACCCTGTGATTCGTCAAGCTGCTTGTTAACAAGCTCAATGTCGGCATCTGCCGCATCTAGTTGCCGCTTTAATTCGGCAAACTCACTAGTTCGGCTAGCCACCGGAGCTTCCACCACCTGCACATAAAGGCAGTCTGGTTATTGCCTGGGACTATGATCCTCTGTTCGCCGCCGTTCTCGACGACAACCAGAGTCTCAGGGGCTACTATCTACACAGGGCACACCTAACATGTGCGGTACTATCAAATATCATTTCACGTACCTCAAAGCCTGTCAGTAGACTCATAAAGGCTTCATGTAATCCGCTTTCGGCAGACGAAATTCTTTCCATCACCGTACCCATTAGCATACGGTGTTCTTCTGAGATGGCCGCTCGCTCCAACAGCTCCCTCAGAATGTCCAACCGCATACCAGGTGGTGCCGGACTCTTTTGGTTGCTCTCTTCGAGAGCCGGACGTTGGGGACTTCGGGTGACTATGGGATTATCTTCTGGCCTCACCGGATCCGGAGAGGCCCTCCGTGACGACACTTCGGGGTCGCCCGCTTCTTGAGCGGAGGAGTCCGGGGGAGGCGTTTCGTTCTCCATCATCTCCGGAAAAAGATCCCCTGAAGACGAGCTCAGCTGAGAAGGGCTAAGACCCGAACTGCATGATATATGCGGCGGTTATTCTCCTCAGAGGAAAGGTAGTATACCTTCACTATTAAAGTATTTTTTGAATCACTTACGACTCATTGGAGGGCTGATCCTCCCGCGGACTTTGTGCGGCAAGAGCACCCCTCGAGGCAGGACCCTCTGTTGGAGACTTCTTCTCTCATTTGGAGGCCTCGGCTTCCAGATCCTCAGAAGCAGTCCTCTTCCTCCCCCGGTTATCCTCCTTTATGGAGGCACTCACTCCCTCGGTTGGAATTGGCAGCGATGGGGCCCCGCTTTCGCCCATATTATCCCCCCATGTATCTTCCTTCGAGGGCTCCGGGCAAGGTGCAAGCTCAAGCATCTTTTCCAGCACTGGATTTTCCAAACCCTCAGGGAGGGGGCCGAACACCGAATCATCTTCGCTTTTGTTAGCCAGTCCTGGTCAAAGAGCGATTTCGTAGAGATGACGTCATGATGAATAAAAGACGGTGTGTTTGGCTAGAGGATTACTTAATTGTTCGGCGGCGCGGTTACTGCTCAGGCCCACATCCTTGGTAGTATCCGGACATGATTGAAGATCTGGAGCACCTGACCTGGGCTTTGGGTGCTAGAACTCGAGGCGGGGGGGGGGTTAGATTGAGCACGAGAGGGAAAAAGTGAAAACCTTGTCCCTTTATAAAGAGGGTGAATATCAAGCGTCCTCACCGTGGCCGTTTGGACTTACCTATAATCTAGGAGTCCTAGACACGGTTGGGTTACCCACGACCGTATTAATGAGAATCCCGTAATTGGGGGAACACGATCTCTGCGTTGACAAGACGTGTCAACAAACTGGCTCGCGTTATGTGTGGAGCTGGTTGAAGAAAAACGGTTCGAATAAGCACCGGGCCATGGCATAATGTCATGTTGCAAAAACATGTCAGCAAATTAAGATTTGTGGAAATATTATTCTCTATGATGGTAGGTGGAACTTATTTTGCAGGGGCGGACACTATCCTTATATTCAAAATTCTTCCGTGGTGTATTCGGAGGAGGAACCCGCCTTGCAATGCCGAAGACAATACTGCGCGCCAGACTCGTCATCATTGAAGCCTGGTTCAGGGGCTACTGAGGGAGTCCTGGATTAGGGGGTGTCCGAATAGCCGGACTATAACCTTTGGCCGGACTCTCGGACTATGAAGATACAAGATTGAAGACTTCGTCCCGTGTCCGGATGGGACTTTCCTTGGCGTGGAAGGCAAGCTTGGCAATATGGATATGTAGATCTCCTCCCATTGTAACCAACTCTGTGTAACCCTAGCCCTCTCCGGTGTCTATATAAACCGGAGGGTTTTAGTCCATAGGACGAACAACAATCATACCATAGGCTAGCTTCTAGGGTTTAGCCTCTCTGATCTCGTGGTAGATCTACTCTTGTACTACCCATATCATCAATATTAATCAAGCAGGACATAGGGTTTTACCTCCATCAAGAGGGCCCGAACCTGGGTAAAACATTGTGTCCCCTGCCTCCTGTTACCATCCGGCCTAGACGCATAGTTTGGGACCCCCTACCCGAGATCCGCCGGTTTTGACACCGACACCCACCATTTACTAAAAAAGATCAGATCTATATTTAATCTTACCAACAAGTAGAATACACAGACAATGCCAGTGCAAAAATGTAGCCCATTGCTCTTGTCAGTACATTTTGTCCTGTAACGCTTGTACTTCCAGGTATTGGTAGTTGATTATGTAGCATCAATCTGCATCTTATCTTCATTATCCTCTATCCCTTCCAGTATTATCATATCTATAATTACTCTCTACAAAATGTAGAGTATAGGCAATGCTTATGAAGAAGATTCTTTGCTGAAATTCTTGAGTTATCCTTCCCTTGACATGGAGAAGGGCATTATAAAGATGGTGTTAACTGTTAATGTAAGTCAGTCCTTCTAAAGCCTTTATCCTCAACTGCTGTTTAATTTGCTCATACTCCCTATCGTTTACTGCTGTTTAGTTTCCTGTTTCTACCAAAATGCATGTTCGTAAGAACCGTAAGTTCTAAGTTTTACTTGTAAAACCAAATTCCATATTCATACCATGCACATTACTTAATACTCCCTATATGTATGCTTGTTTTTGTGGATCTATAATCCAGTGTGTGGTGAAGCAGCCCACGTTTGCACCTTGTCATCTCCTGTTTTATCTTACTGATGTGGCTGATGATATGAACAACATGCCGTGCACATTATCCAAAATAGATACAATGATTTTCTTTGCCCTTCATCTATGCTTGTTATGTTGACATGGTAATCCAGTAGTCTGGTGAAGCTCCCCGCATTATGAACAATGCCAAATTATGCTACTGATATTTTGAACTTACTCTTTATTTTCTAATTTGAAATTGGATAGAATTGACAGAATAGTTATCATCTTTGTTTATACACGTGCCAAACCTGTCATCTCTCTGCTTTGTTTCAAGGTGCTATGCCTGATGGCATGCACAAGTATGCTGAAGGCTGTGAGACAAACCCAACATATATTGCAGCAAAGAAGGCAAAACATCTTGAAGATAGCGAGACAACCCCAAAGTCTTGTCTTGATGCAGTGTTCAAGTTACTTGAGACTAATAGTCAGACAAGCTCACAGAATTCGTTGTCTGAATTAGTTCGACTTCTTCAGTCCCAAGTTCTAGCAGAAAGGCATTCTGCAACTCAACTTCGACTTGAAGTCCTATCTCTAAGAAAGATTGCGGAGAACACCAATGAGAACCTCATCGCTAAATAGCTACACCTGGAAGCTATGACCGACATGCTAGGATGGTCTCACAGCCTTGCTCAGCAGCTTGCGCAGCAGTTCCCCCACAAGGCTAACCTTTCTTGAACTGTCTTGGAAGTGGTCTCGGTTCAGTATTATTTTGTTACACTGCAATGGTGCCCAGTTTTTGTAATCTGCTTCTTCGTTGCACTTTATGATCACTGGTGGCGAACTTCGTTGCCCAGTGGATGTAATATACCTTAAATCCTTTATTGTATAGTGTAGGTTTATTCTTAGTTACTATGCTGTAATTTATTTATTGTATAGAGTAGGTTTGTTCTTAATTCCTACTAGTTACTGCCATCATTCGCTATCTGGAAAAAAATCAGATGTAGTCGACCGGACCAAAACATTCGACTCTAACGGGCCAGGTTTTTAGCAGGCCACAATTGGGCCGGCCTGTGTCTTTCTTGGGCGTGAATGATGGGGGCCTTCACACATTGCGCCAGGACCAAACTTACACCAGCCTATATTTTAGTTGGGCCTTTTGTCGACCCAGCGCTTAGTTTGGCCCAGGTAGTGTTGGGCCATTAACAGGCTGAATATTGTACTGGCATGTTACGGCCGAGATGAAACCACGGGCCTTTAGCAGGCCAAAATGCATGTTGGGCCTCAATTTTCACTAGTCGTCGACGGGCCTTCAGCAGGCCGAAATGTAGACCGGGCCGTTTAGGGCCCAGTTAGCTCACGGGCCGTTACCAGGCTGAAACATATCTCGGGCCTTAGTTGGCCCACTGATATCATGGGCCTTTAAGAGGCCGAAAGCTTAGCACATGCATCAACGGGCCGAATGACACGACAGCCCTTTAACAGGCCCAAAGTTACGTTGGGCTTAACTGTTGCCACCTTTAGCACGGGCCGTTAGTGGGCCCGATGTCCCATTGGACCATATATGGCCCATGGGCAGCACGGGCCATTCCCAGGCCGAAAGTCACACCGGGCTGAAATGGGCCCATATCGACATCAGGCCTCTAACAGGCCGAAAGTCACTGGGTTTTAGTTGGGCCCAAATATTCGGCGAACAATTAACGGGCCAGATCTGGCTTCGGGCCGCAAATGGGCCCAAATATTGGGCCAACAATTAATGGGCCAGATCTGGCTTTGGGCCGTAAATGGGCCCAAATATTGGGCAAACAATTAACGGGCCAGATCTGGCTTCAGGCTGTAAATGGGCCTTTATTAAGCAGGCTGCTATTGGGCCGGCCCACTAGTACCTGATTAAGTTCTACGGGCCTTTGACTGGGCCGGCCTTTTTAACCTATATGGGCCTGTGTTGGGCCCAGCCACGTGTCGACGTATCATAGGCATGTCTCCTCCAATGGACGGGCGACATCTGGCCCACTGATGAGCTGACAGGTGTTCCCTTCGGCCAATCAGAATTTTACACGTGGAAATTTCCCATTGGTCAGGGCTGTTAACGGGTTATCGGATCCAAAATCCGACCCAATAGCTTAACGGCGTTCCGTTACGGTGGATGCCACGTGTCGGTCACCCTTGACGAAAGCACTTCTATGACGCGCGATTTATCGTCATGGAAGTGGACACTTCCGTGATGATAATTTTGGTAATGTCATGCAACACTTCTACGACAGCACATGTATGACTATCTTGATTCTGTCATAAAATCGTCATGGATGTACATGCATGACAAAATGCGACCTACTGTGACAAACACATATCATCACGGAAGTGTATTTTTTTGTAGTGACTTTGCTGCAGATATTAAGTTTCCAGGTGTGGTTGAATTGACAACTCAGCTGCTAATACTTGAGAATATTCTTTGGCTCCCCTTGTGTTGAATCAATAAATTTGGGTTGAATACTCTACCCTCAAAAACGGTTGCGATCCCCTATACTTGTGGGTTATCAGTAGTACCGCCCGGGCGGACGTACCGCACTGTGGGCGGTAGTACCGCTCCTCCAGCGGCAGTAAAAAATTACTGTTGTGCTGGGTGCAGTAGTACCGTGCGCAGATCCTGCGGTAGTACCATGGCAAGCCGAGGTAGTACCGTGGGCCCAAGAAAATGCAAGTTTCAAAAACAGAGAAGAAAGGGGCCTTTGCAATGCAACCTTCAAGCGAACGGACACACCAAAGAGCTAACACACGTGGCAACTCAAACACAAGCTAGACACGAATAAGGGAGGACAAAAGACAACAAGCACCAACCGCGAGACACAACCTCTCCAAGGAGAGGGCGGTGGCCGGAGCCACCTATGTTTGAGTCAATTGGTATGGCACCGCGAAGAATTATCCTTGGGCCCATGACCAAAACTCGTCTTTGAAGCACAAGTACCATCACAAATGGCTAATGTGAAAGAGTTGATCAATTTATGCATAATGAGGGGAGGGAGAGTTCATCGAGAGAACAACACTCCCTATATGTCCATGCCTACACCTAAACAAGATAACAAGTTGGGTATGGTGGGGTGTGCAAGGGTTCAAGCAACATTGCTCAAATCAATGATATTTAGCTCATGCCTTAACTCGCAAAATCTTGCTTCATGAAGATATCTGCAAGGTTATCATGAGTGTTGACATAGTTGAGCTCGATCTCCCCTCGCCTAATATGATTCCAGATGAAGTGATACCGAATCTCAATATGCTTCATCTTGAAGTGTTGCACCGGGTTGAGAGAGATCTTGATGGCACTTCCATTGTCACACCAAAGAGGCACTTTGTCACAAATGACACTATAATCCTTTAAAGTTTGCCTCATCCATAGAAGTTGTGCACAACAACTACCAGTGACCACATACTCCACTTCGGTGGGCGAGAGAGACACACAGCTTTGCTTCTTGGAAGACCAACTCACCAAAGAGCAACCAAGGAATTAGCACCCTCCGGAAGTTCACATCCACTTTGTCTCCCGCCCAATCGGAGTCCTAATAGCCTACAAGGTTGAAGTTTGCTCCTCTTGGGTACCATAAGCCAAAGTTTGGCGTATGAGCCAAATATCGAGAGATCCGCTTGACCGCCACAAAGTGACTTCCCTTAGGGGCGGCTTGAAACCGTGCACAAATTCCCACACTCAACATGATATCCGGTCTAGATGCACAAAGGTAAAGCAAGGAGACAATCATGGAGCGATATACCTTTTGACCCACCGCTTTACCATTGGGATCTATGTCAAGTTAGAATTTGACGGGCATTGGAGTGGGAGCCGGCTTGACTTCACTTAGCTTGAATCTCTTGAGCATGTCTTGAGTGTATTTGGCTTGGTTGATGAAGGTTCCTGCTCTTCGTTGCTTGATTTTGAACCCGAGAAAGAACTTCAACTCTCCCATCATGGGCATCTTGAACTTCGAGGTCATGAGAGTGGCAAATTCCTCATTGAAAGCTTTGTTAGGAGAACCAAAGATAATGTCATCAACATATAGTTGGCACACAAACAACTCCCCTTTGACCTTCTTAATAAAAATAGTGGGGTCGATTTTCCCAATTTCAAACCTACGATCTTGCAACAACTCAATAAGGTGGTCATACCACGCACGTGGAGCTTGTTTAAGGCCATAGAGTGCCTTATCGAGTTGGTACACATGATCGAGGAAATAGGGATCCTCGAACCTGGGGGGTTGTTTGACATACACCAACTCATTAATAGGACCATTAAGAAAAGCACTCTTCACATCCATTTGTTGCAACTTGAAGTTATGATAAGAAGCATAAGCAATCAATAAACGAATAGATTCAAGACGAGCAACGGGAGCAAAGGTTTCACCATAGTCGATACCCTCGACTTGGGAGTAGCCTTGAGCTACCAAGCGAGCCTTGTTGCGGACAATAATTCCATGAGCATCTTGTTTGTTCTTGAATATCCACTTGGTTCCAATGACATTATGGTTCCCCGTTGGCCTTGGCACCAATCTCCACACCTTGTTGTGCTCGAAGTTGTTGAGTTCTTCATGCATGGCATTAAGCCAATCCGGATCTTCGAGCGCCTCATAGAACTTTTGGGGTTCAACACAAGAGACAAACGCGTGATGTTCACAATAGTTTGCCAATTGTCTACGAGTGCTTACCCCCTTTCATATGCTTCCAAGCGCATTTGTCATGGGATGACCCTTGGTAGATAGCTTGGATGCAATCTTTGTGGCACGACGCTCCAATTCCTCCTCGGGAGAGAGATGAGGAGCGGTTACTTGATCATCTTGAGCATCGTCTTGAGCTTGTTCTTGATCTTGAACTTGCTTAGAGGGGAGAACTTGACCTTGGGCGTCACTTGGTGGTTTAACGCCATCTTGAGGTTGATCTCGCCCTTGGTCTTGTTTATGAGGTTGAGGGCCTTCACTTTGTTCTTCGGAAGCATGTGGGTCTTGGGTTGGTGATGGTTCCACTTGAGTAGAACATTGTCCTTCTCCTTCGGCCACAAGGGGTTCCTTAATGGGTAGGATAAAACCAACATCCATTCTTCTTATGGATAGGGGAGGAATTTCATCACCTACATCACAAGTACCACTTTTATCCACTTGGGAGCCGTTATTCTCATCAAACTCCATGTTACATGTCTCCTCAATAAGTCCTGTGGACTTACTGAGGACACGGTAAGCATGAGAGTTTGTAGCCTAACCAACAAATATGCCCACATGAGCTCTAGCCTCAAATTTAGACAAACGAACACCTTTCTTGAGAATGAAACACTTACACCCGAACACCCGGAAGTACTTGAGGTTGGGATTGTTACCGGTGAGTATATCATATGGAGTTTTATTCAAGCCTTTGCGGAGGTAGAGCCGATTGGATGCATGACACTCGGTGTTCATGGCTTCGGCCCAAAAGTTGTATGGAGACTTGAACTCCGCCATCATGGTTCTTGCCGCATCCATCAACGTCCGGTTCTTCGTCTACGCTACGCCATTTTGTTGAGGGGTGTAAGGAGCAGAATATTGGTGTTTGATCCCCTCATCACTAAGAAACTAATCCAAGGTGTAGTTCTTGAACTCGGTGCCGTTGTCACTTCTTATTGTCAAGATCTTTGCATTGTGTTGATGTTGAGCTTCATTTGCAAAGTCAATGACGGTTTGTTGGGTCTCACTCTTCCTCTTGAAGAAGTACACCAAGTGTATCTTGAATAGTCATCCACAATCTCCAAGCAATACTTTCTACCCCCAAGACTATCAAAGGAGGGAGGCCCAAAGAGATCCAAGTGAAGGATCTCCAAAGGCCTCTTCGAGTAAATGATAGTCGTGGGAGGGTGAGCCTTTTCACGTAGCTTTCTTTCGATGCAAGCACTGCAAGCACGATCTTTGGCAAAACTAACATTTGTTAGTCCATGGACATGGTCCCCCTTGAGAAGACTTTGCAAAGATCTCATATTGACATGGGCTAAACGGTGATGCCAAAGCCATCCCACGTCAACTTTAGCCATTAGGCATGTCGCGGTCTTAGTGGGTCGCTCCAAAAAGTTAATCACATAGAGACCGTTCTCGACATCCAACAAAGGCTACTTTAAGAGTCTTTCTCCACAAGAGGGCCACGGTATCAATATCAAAGAAAGTGGCAAAGCCCATGAGTGCAAGTTGACGAACGGAAAGTAAATTGTATGCAAGGGACTCAACAAGCATGACCTTCTCGATCGTGAGATCATGAGAAATGACAACCTTGCCAAGTCCCAATACCTTAGAGGACGAGGCATCACCCCACTCGACATTGGTGGGCATAGATGGAATCTTGTGTACGTCCACCACCAAGTCCTTGCTTCCGGTCATATGATTAGTGGCTCCACTATCGAGCAACCATGATCCCCAACCGGAAGCAAACACCTACAAGAGATCAATGCTTGGTTTTAGTACCCGTTTTGTAATGGGTCCTTTGATGTTAGTGACAAGGGTCTTAGGAACCCAAATAGACCATTCAATGTACTCATAAGAAGAACCAACAAATTTAGCATAAACATACCCATCACTAGCACGACATAACACATAGGAAGGGTTAAAGTCTCCGGCGTTGTTGGAAGGGGTGGCATTGCCCTTCTTGACACCACCACCCTTCACATTGTTCTTCTTATTCTTAGAGGCACCCTCTCCCTCTTTGACAAAAGTTTGCATGAGAGGAGGAGGTCGTTTGGCCTTGTCATTCTTCTTGTTGTTCTTGGACTTGGGTGCAAACCCAATCCCTTCCTTGGCCACAACTTCCTTTTGATTTCTCAAAAGATCATTGAGGTTCTTCTCACCTTGTATGCATGACACAAGGCCTTTCTCAAGTTGCTCCTTCAACTTTTCATTATCCTCAACAAGATGCACATGCTCACAACAAGGGTTAGTAGCATTTGCATTATCAATTAAAACCATATGAGGAAAAGTGGCTTTCTCCTTGGTTAGCCTCACTTGGAGTTGATCATGAGACTCTTTAAGATTAGCGTGAGTACTCTTCAAGGCCTTGTGAGCCTTTTCAAGGATATCAAACTCTTCCTTGAGTCTAGCAAGATCAACACCAAGTTTGGCCTTCTCGGAATTTAGCACACGAGACACAACAAGAGCATGATCAAGATCTTTCTTTAATTTAGCATGGTCATCATTGTGTGACTCCTCAAGAGCCAAGAGATGACCACACTCTTCCTCAAGAGCATTAGAGAGATCCGATATCTCATTGGCATAGTCACGACTATGCCCCTCCATCTTAGAGATGGTGTCTTCGTGACCCTCGATCATGTCATTAGCTTCACCAAGTTGTTCCAAGAAAGCAACGAAGTGCTTCTTGGATTTACCCTTAAGCTTAATCATAAAAGACTCAAACTCATTTTCCTCCATGTTGGACCCCCCACACACACTTTCATCAGTGCAATCTATCAAAGAAGGATGAGTAATGATGGTATTTTTGATGTTGGGGTTACCTTGTTGGTGGCTTTAGCCATGAGGCACTTGGCAGCGGTGTTCTCGTTGGGTGAGTCAAAGAGGGACGCTCGGGGTGTTGTCGCAATGGCCATGCAGGCCATGGCAACCATCTCGCCATATTCATCATCATTATCCTCATTGTACTCTTCTTGTGCCACCAATCCCTTGGGAGGAGCCTTCTTGGTGAAGTGGTTCTTGTTGGGGAAAGACTTGGCCTTGTCCTCCAGATGAGTTTGCCACCATTGTCTTCCCTCTTCTCATAGGGGCACTCCGCAACAAAGTGGCTCATATTGCCGCAATTGTAGCAAGTCCTCACACGTTGCTTGCCCTTAACGCCACTTGAGTTGCTCTTGTTGAAGTTGGGCCTTGAGTTCTTCTTGCTCCAAAATTGTCTTGAAGCGAGAGCCATGTGCTCATGATAATCATATTTTGTATCCTCGGGGTTGCTCTCCTCTTCTTCCTCTTCCTCCTCTTCTTCCACACTAGCATTGGCCTTCAAAGCAAGATTGGGCTTCTTGGCTCTTTGAGAATGCAATACCGCATTGTCGGCGGTCTTGTCCAAGATACTCATTGCCACAAACTCATCCAACACTTCGCTTGAGGACAAGGTGTGGAAGTCCGGCCTTTGAAGGATGACGGAGGACATGGCCTTATGGTAAGGCATCATGGCTTTGAGAAATTTCCGCTTGATCCAATTGTCATTTGTATCCTTGCTCCCATGATCTCGGAGTGAGACCGCGAGTGTGGTTAGTCTCCGGTAGAGCTCATGAGGTTCTTCACCTTCATTCATAGCAAATTCATCGGCTTCATCTTGCACCACTTCATAGTTGGAGCGTTGAATGCTTGCTCTTCCTTGTAAAGGGAAACAACATGGTGCCATGCTTCCTTTGCCACGATGAATGGTTGGAGATGCGCAATTTCTTCGGGAGGGATAGCATCTTGGATGATGAAGAGACCATTCTCGTTGAATTGATGATCCGCAGATTCTCTTGGGGTGAAGTTGCTTGGGTCATGCAGATAGAAACCTTGCTCAACGATTCTCCAAAGGTTAGTATTCACATGATTTAAATGGCGTTTAAAGCGATATACACAAGCGTCAAAATCCTCATTTTTCACAATCTTAGGAGGAGAACCGGCATGATTTAAATGTGTGGAGGGAATCGGTCCTCCATAGGTAAGTGGAGGTTCCACATGGGCAAAGATGCCATTTCCACTTTTACCACTAGACAAAGGAACTTTATCACTAGAAGCTTCCCCCTTGTCGGAGTTAGCAACCGTCACCTTGTTACTGGGATCAACCACTTCCAATGGTGCGGTGGATAATTTAAGACCATCAAGAAAATCTTTAAGCACGCCTTTGACCTCGGCCGTCATGGAGGTTTTAAATGTGTCCAAGGCCACATTGAGTTCCTCACATGAGATTGAGGTTCCCCCATCGGCCGTAGACGAGGATGGAATCACACCGGGGTGCTCCTCCTCATCGTCTATGTTGTCAACCATACTCTTCGGATGGCAAAGTCCCTAAAAAGAGACGAGGCTTTGATACCAATTGAAAGGATCGATATAGTTGACTAGAGGGGGGGGGGGAATAGGCAACTAACAAATTTTAGCTTTTCTTTACCAATTTAAACTTTGCATCAAAGTAGGTTGTCTAGATATGCAACTAGGTGAGCAACCTATATGATGCAACAACAATAAGTAAACAAGCGAGCAAGGGAAGTAACACAAGATAAGCTTGCACGAGTAAAGGGATGAGATAACCAAGAGTGGAGTCAGTGAAGACGAGGATGTGTTGCCGAAGTTCCTTCCCTTTGAGAGGAAGTACGTCTCCGTTGGAGTGGTGTGGAGGCACAATGCTCCTCAAGAAGCCACTAGGGCCACTCTATTCTCCTCACGCCCTCACACAATGCGAGATGCTGCGATTCCACTATTGGTGCCCTAGAAGGCTGCGACCGAACCTTTACAAACAAGGTTGGGGCAATCTCCACAACTTAATTGGAGGCTCCCAACAACACCATGAAGCTTCACCATAATGGAGTATGGCTCCGCGGTGACCTCACCCATCTAGGGTGCTCAAACACCCAAGAGTAACAAGATCCGCGATGGATTAGTGGGAGGAATCAAATATCTCTTGGTGGATGTGTAGATCTAGGCCTTCTCAACCAATCCCTAGGAGATCAACAAGTTTGATTGGATAGGGAGAGAAATCGGGCGAAAATGGAGCTTAGAGCAACAATTGAGCTTAGAGGTAGAAGAGGTGGTCAACTCGGAGAAGAAAACTCCCCTTATATAGTGGAAGAACAAATCCAACCGTTATCCACCAACTCAGCCTGCGAAGCATGGTACTACCGCACCGGAGGCGCGGTACTACCACTAGGGCACACGGTACTACCGCAAGTCATTACGGTACTACCGCCCATACAGCAGAATCCAAAGCAGCCCTGATGCGATGAAGCAGAGGGCAGTAGAACCGCTGGCGTGGTACTACCGCTCCCCCTTGCGGTACTACCACAAGGCAGGGATAGTCCAGACTTGGGAAGGAAAGGACATATAAAAATACATCCGTGGCTACTTTCACTGAGTTGGGATCTATGCAAAAATTTGGCACGGTAGTGCCGCATGCCTGGAGCGGTACTACCGCGTAGGGCGCGGATGTAAAAAATTACATCCGCCCCTACTTCCGCTCATGTTGTTGTGCCAGGCCAGGGCTCACGGTACTACCGCACCCATGGGGCGGTACTACCGCGTAGGGCGTGGATGTAAAAAATTACATCCGCCCCTACAACCGCTCGAGCGGCTGAGCCTGGCCAGAGGCCACGGTACTACCGCTCCCAAGGAGCGGTACTATCGTGAGTACCCGCTGTACTACCGCGCCTATGGTCGGTACTACCGCAAGGCCCCGCGGTACTACCGCTCCGAAGAGCAGTACTACCGCGTTCCCCAGAACAGCAACACTAGGAGTCCTTCATTTTGCAAAGACGCAGAGAGATGGAGGATGCTCCCAAGAGACAAAGGAAAGGTGGTGCAAAAAGGAGCAGACGTGTACGTGTTGATTCCACCCAAACCTTTCCAACGCGGACCCCCTCTTAATAGTACGGCTTTCCTACGACTCAAGTCCACCGAAAAGAAACATAGAGAAACGCCGTCTTTGATAACTCCGAGGGGTACCAAATCGTCTTGTGCTTAGACACGGTATATCTGAAATGCTCATTGCACATGATTAGTCCGCAAAAGCATTGTCATCAATCACCAAAACTACTAAGGGATAAACATGCTCTTACATCCATCATCATGCTCTCCATCATCGTGTCTTCATGAAGTTGTCTCGCCAACTATTACTTCTACTACTATGGCTAACAGTTAGCGATAAAGTAAAGTAATTACATGGCATTTTCATTGACACGCAAGTCATACAATAAATTAAGACAACTCCTATGGCTCCTGCCGGTTGTCTTACTCATCAACATGCAAGTCGTGATTTCTATTACAAGAACATGATCAATCTCATACATCACATATATCATTCATCGCATCCTTTTGGCCATATCACATCACATAGCATACCTGCAAAAACAAGTTAGACGTCCTCTAATTGTTGTTGCATGTTTTACGTGGCTGCTATGGGTTTCTAGCAAGAATCTTTATTACCTACGAAAAAACCACAATGGTGATATGCCAATTGCTATTTACCCTTCATAAGGACCCTTTTCATCGAATCTGGTCCGACTAAAGTGGGAGAGACAGACACCCGCTGGCCACCTTATGCATCAAGTGCATGTCAGTCGGTGGAACCAGTCTCACATAAGCGTATGTGTAAGGTCGGTCCGGGCCGCTTCATCCCACAATGCCGCCGAATCAAGATAAGACTAGTAACGGTAAGCAAATTGAACAAATCATCGCCCACAACTACTTTGTGTTCTACTTGTGCATAGAATCTACGCATAGACCTAGCTCATGATGCCACTGTAGGGTAACGTAGCAATAATTCAAAATTTTCCTACGTATCACCAAGATCAATCTAGGAGATGATAGCAACGAGAGAGAGGGAGTGCATCTTCATACCCTTGAAGATCGCTAAGCGGAAGCGTTACAAGGAACGCAGATGATGGAGTCGTACTCGCGGCGATTCAAATCGCGAAAGATCCGATCCAGCGCCGAACGGACGGCGCCTCCGCATTCAACACACGTACAGCCCGGGGACGTCTCCTCCTTCTTGATCCAGCAAGGGGAGAGGAGAAGTTGAGGGAGAACTCCGACAGCACGACGGTGTGGTGGTGATGGAGCTCGTGGTTCTCCAGCAGGGCTTCGTCAAGCACTATGGAGGAGGAGGAGGTGTTGGGGAGGGGGAGGGGCTGCGCCATGGGAAGGGTGTGGCAGCCCTCCCACCCCCACTATTTATAGGGGGAAGGGGAGAGGGGGCCACCCCCTAGATCCCATCCACAAGGGGGCGACGGCCAAGGGGGAACTTGTCCCCCAAGTCAGGTGGGAGGCGCCCCCACCCCCTAGGGTTTCTAACCCTAGGCGCCTTGGGCCCCCTTGGGGGGGCACACTAGCCCACTAGGGGCTGGTTCTCCCCTTTGTTCATCCCACTAGGCCCACCGAGGCAGGTGGCCCCACCTGGTGGACCCCCGGACACCTTCCGGTGGTCCCGGTACAATACCGATAACCCCTGAAATTATTCCGGCAACTGAAACAAGACTTTCCATATATAATTCTTCACCTCCGGACCATTCCAGAACTCCTTGTGATGTCCGGGATCGCATCCGGGACTCCGAACAACCTTCGGTAACCACATACTATTTCCCATAACAACTCTAGCATCACCGAACCTTAAGTGCGTAGACCCTACGGGTTCGGGAACCATGCAGACATGACCGAGACATCTCTCCAGCAAATAACCAACAGCGGGGTCTGGATACCCATGTTGGCTCCCACATGTTCCACGATGATCTCATCGGATGAACCACGATGTCGAGGATTCAATCAATCCCGTATGCAATTCCCTTTGTCTATCGGTATGTTACTTGCCCGAGATTCGATCATCGGTATCCCCATACCTCAAGTCTCTTTACTCGTTCCGTAATGCATGATCCCATGACCAACTCCTTAGTCACATTGAGCTCGTTATGATGATGCATTACCAAGTGGGCCCAGAGATACCTCTCCGTCATACGGAGTGACAAATCCCAGTCTCGATTCGTGCCAACCCAACAGATACTTTCGGAGATACCTGTAGTGCACCTTTATAGCCACCCAGTTACGGTGTGACGTTTGCCACACCCAAAGCATTCCTACTGTATCCAGAAGTTGCACAATTTCATGGTCTAAGGAAATGATACTTGACATTAGAAAAGCTTTATCAAGCGAACTACACGATCTTGTGCTACGCTTAGGATTGGGTCTTGTCCATCACATCATTCTCCTAATAATGTGATCCCGTTATCAACGACATCCAATGTACATGGTCAGGAAACCATGACCATCTATTGATCAATGAGCTAGTTAACTAGAGGCTTAATAGGGACATATTACAATCTATGTATTCACACATGCATTACATTTTTCGGTTAATACAGTTATAGCATGAACAATATATAATTATCATGAACAAGGAAATATAATAATAACCACTTTATTATTGCCTCTAGGGCATATTTCCAACACACCTGCACTCTGGCAATGACACGCCAGGCGAGTACTTTGAATGTACTCGCAAGCTGACAGCAACAAAAGCAATAAAGACAAACAATAGTGATACGTCTCCAATGTATCTATAATGTTTTATTATTCCATGCTATATTATATCCTGTTTTGGACATTATTGGGCTTTATTATACACCTTTATATTATTTTTGGGACTAACCTATTAACCGGAGGCCCAGCCCAGAATTGCTGTTTTTTGCCTATTTTAGGGTTTCGTAGAAAAAAGAATATCAAACAGAGTCCAAACGGAATGAAACCTTCGGAAACGTGATTTTTGGAACGAACATGATCCAGAGGACTTGGACCCTATGTCAAGCAATCAACCAGGAAGGCACGAGGTAGGGGGCGCGCCTACCCCCCAGGCGCGCCCTCCACCCTCATGGGGCCCACGTTGCTCCTCCGACGTACTCCTTCCTCCTATATATACCTACGTACCCCCAAACTACCAGATACGGAGCCAAAACTCTAATTCCACCGCCGTAACTTTCTGTATCCACGAGATCCCATCTTGGGGCCTTTTCCGAAGCTCCGCCGGAGGGGGCATCGATCACGAAGGGCTTCTACATCAACACCATAGCCTCTCCGATGAAGTGTGACTAGTTTACTTCAGACCTACGGTTCCATAGTTATTAGCTAGATGGCTTCTTCTCTCTTTTTGGATCTCAATACAAAGTTCTCCCGCTCTCTTGTGGAGATCTATTCGATGTAATCTTCTTTTGCGGTGTGTTTGTTGAGATCGATGAATTGTGGGTTTATGATCAAGTTTATCTATGAGCAATATTTGAATCTCTCTGAATTCTTTTATGTATGATTGGTTATCTTTGCAAATCTCTTCGAATTATCGGTTTGGTTTGGCCTTCTAGATCGATCTTTCTTGCAATGGGAGAAGTGCTTAGCTTTGGGTTCCATCTTGCGGTGTCCTTTCCCAGTGACAGTAGGGGCAACAAGGCACGTATTGTATTGTTGCCATCGAGGATACCAAGATGAGGTTTATATCATATTGCATGAGTTTATCCCTCTACATCATGTCATCTTGCTTAAAGTGTTACTCTGTTCTCTTGAACTTAATACTCTAGATGCATGCTGGATAGCAGTCGATGTGTGGAGTAATAGTAGTATATGCAGGCAGGAGTCGGTCTACTTATTTTGGACGTGATGCCTATATACATGATCATACCTAGATATTCTCATAACTATGCTCAATTCTGTCAATTGCTCAACAGTAATTTGTTTACCCACTGATAACCCACAAGTATAGGGGATCGCAACTTTTTCGAGGGTAGAGTATTCAACCCAAATTTATTGATTCGACACAAGGGGAGCCAAAGAATATTCTCAAGTATTAGCAGCTGAGTTGTCAATTCAACCACACCTGGAAACTTGATATCTGCAGCAAGGTATTTAGTAGCAAAGTAATATCATAGTAGTGGTAACGGTAGCAAAAGGTAATGATAGCAAAAGTAATGTTTTTGGTATTTTGTAGTGATGATAGCAATAGCAATGGAAAAGTTAATAAGCGAAGAACAATATATGGAAAGCTCGTAGGCAATGGATCGGTGATAGTGAATTATGCCGGATGCGGTTCATCATGTAACAGTCATAACCTAGGGTGACACAGAACTAGCTCCAATTCATCAATGTAATGTAGGCATGTATTCTGAATATAGTCATACATGCTTATGGAAAAGAACTTGCATGACATCTTTTGTCCTACCCTCCCGTGGCAGCGGGGTCCTAATGGAAACTAAGGGATATTAAGGCATCCTTTTAATAGAGTACCAGACCAAAGCATTAACACATAGTGAATACATGAACTCCTCAAACTACGGTCATCACCGGGAGTGGTCCCGATTATTGTCACTTTGGGGTTGTCGAATCATAACACATAGTAGGTGACTATAGACTTGCAAGATAGGATCAACAACTCTCATATATTGATGAAAACATAATAGGTTCAGATCTGAAATCATGGCACTCGGGCCCTAGTGACAAGCATTAAGCATAGCAAAGTCATAGCAACATCAATATCAGAACATATATAGTGGATACTAGGGATCAAACCCTAACAAAACTAAATCGATTACATGATAAATCTCATCCAACCCATCACCTTCCAGCAAGCCTACGATGGAATTACTCACGCATGGCGGTGAGCATCATGAAATTGGTGATGGAGGAAGGTTGATGATGACGATGGCGACGGATTCCCCTCTCCGGAGCCCCGAACGGACTCCAAATCAGCCCTCCCAAGAGGTTTTAGGGCTTGGCGGCGGCTTCGTATCGTAAAACGCAATGAATCCTTCTCTTTGATTTTTCTCTCCCCGAAAGCAAATATATAGAGTTGGAGTTGAGGTCGGAGGAGCTCCAAGGGGCCCACGAGGTAGGGGCGCGCCCTAGGGGGGCAGGCGCGCCCCCACCCTCGTGGCTAGGGTGTGGGCCCCCTGGTCTTCATATTTTGCAAGGATTTTTTATTATTTCCAAATAGACGTTCCGTGAAGTTTCAGGTCATTCAGAGAACTTTTGTTTCTGCACATAAATAACACCATGGCAATTCTGCTGAAAACAGCGTCAGTCCGGGTTAGTTCCATTCAAATCATGCAAGTTAGAGTCCAAAACAAGGGCAAAAGTGTTTGGAAAAGTAGATACGACGAAGACGTATCAACTCCCCCAAGCTTAAACCTTTGCTTGTCCTCATGCAATTCAGTTGACAAACTGAAAGTGATAAAGAAAAACTTTTACAAACTCTGTTTGCTCTTGTTGTTGTAAATATGTAAAGCCAGCATTCAAGTTTTCAGCAAAGATTATGAACTAACCATATTCACAATAACGCATAGGTCTCATGTTTACTCATATCAATGGCATAATCAACTAGCGAGCAATAATAATAAATCTCAGATGACAACACTTTCTCAAAACAATCATAATATGATATAACAAGATGGTATCCCGCTAGCCCTTTCTAAGACCGCAAAACATAAATGCAGAGCACCTTTAAAGATCAAGGACTAACTAATTATAATTCATGGTAAAAGAGATCCAGTCAAGTCATACTCAATGTAAACTAACAGTAATGAATGCAAATGACAGCGGTGCTCTCCAACTGGTGCTTTTTAATAAGAGGATGGTGACTCAACATAAAAGTAAATAGATAGGCCCTTCGCAGAGGGAAGCAGGGATTTGTAGAGGTTCCAAAGCTCGATTTTGAAATAGAGGTGAATAATATTTTGAGCGGTATACTTTCATTGTCAACATAACAACCAAGAGATGGCGATATCTTCCATGCTACACACATTATAGGCGGTTCCCAAACAGAATGGTAAAGTTTATACTCCCCCTCCACCAACAAGCATCAATCCATGGCTTGCTCGAAACAATGAGTACCTCCAACTAACAAGAGTCCCAGGGGGAGTTTTTTTGCAATTATTTTGATTTGATTTGCATAAAGCATGGGACTGGGCATCCTGGTGACCAGCCATTTTCTTGTGAGCCACTCCTCTTGAGAATAACCCGCCTAACATAGAAGATACGGACAGCCCTAGTTGATACATGAGCTATTCGAGCATACAAAACAGGATATTTATTTGAAGGTTTAGAGTTTGGCACATACAAATTTACTTGGAACGGCAGGTAGATACTGTATATAGGTAGGTATGGTGGACTCATATGGAATAACTTTGGGGTTTATGGAGTTGGATGCACAAGCAGTATTCATGCTTAGTACAGGTGAAGGCTAGCAAAAGACTGGGAAGCGCCCAGCTAGAGAGCGACAACAGTCATGAATATGCATTAAAATTAATCAACACCGAATGCAAGCATGAGCAGGATATAATCCACCATGAACATAAATATCGTGAAGGCTATGTTGATTTTGTTTCAACTACATGCGTGAACATGTGCCAAGTCAAGTCACTTAAATCATTCAGAGGAGGATACCACCCTATCATACCACATCACAACCATTTTAATAGCATGTTGGCACGCAAGGTAAACCATTATAAGCTCCTAGTAATTAAGCATGGCACAAGAAACTATGATCTCTAGTTTTCATTGCAAACATGTTTATTCATAATAGGCTGAATCAGGAACGATGAACTAATCATATTTACAAAAACAAGAGATGTCGAGTTCATACCAGCTTTTCTCATCTCAGTCAGTCCATCATATATCATCATAATTGCCTTTCAGTCGCACGACCGAATGATGTGAATAATAATAGTAGTGCACGTGCATTAGACTAAGCTGGAATCTACAATCATTCAATAGACAGGAGAAGACAAGGCAATATGGGCTCTTTTGTCAGATCAACAATAATGCATATAAGAGCCACTTCAACAATTTAATTATGGTCTTCTCCTATCGACCCCCAAAGAAAAGAAATAAAACTATTTAAACGGGAGAGCTCCCAACAAGCAAAAGAAGAACAGGAAATCTTTTTGGGTTTTCTTTTTAGGCACTACTACAAGCATGGAAAGTAAACTAATTAAAAGCTAAAACTAATTTTTGTTTTTGTTTTTCTTAAGGTTTATTAAACAAACAAGAAGAAAGCATAAAAAATAAATAAACTAGCATGGATGATACAATGAAAAAGTATGAGCACCGACATCTAGCAATGAGTGTGTGAACATGAATGCAATGTCGGTGAAAAATATGTACTCCCCCAAGCTTAGGCTTTTGGCCTAAGTTGGTCTATGGCCACCGTTGGCCTGGCGGATATCCATAGTTATAGTTGGGGTCGTACTGCGAAGAACAAGACTCTGATTGCCACTGGTTGGCAATTATCTCCGGATCCCACTGGTAATTAGACTGTCGTGGAGGATCAACTTGTGGTTCCGACTCTGGCTCTGTGGCTGATGTAGGGTTCTAGTAGGCGTGAATAGCCTCTAACGGGACAAGGTATTGGCCTGCAGATAAATCAAACAAGGAAGGAGCAGGCAGGGTAATAGTCTCAGGATGATGTTTATGAAAGAACAATTTGTATTTAAGCTCCCCTTCCCTATTCTTAACAATAAAGTCGTGTGCCACCATACTCTTATAATCTAAATAAACAGGGGGTCATCAATTTTTCTTCCTTCTCATAATGCCTAATAGGTGTGTTAAAATGTGCAGCTAGGCGTGAAGCATAGATGCCTCCAAAGATGGGGCCCTTTGTACGGTTCAGACTTAACCGTTTAGCAATAATACCGCCCATACTAACAGAGTTATCACAGAATAAACCGTGGAACAAAATAATAATATCAGGAACACTAAGGTTTCCACAGTTTCCGCGACCAATTAAGCAACGACTAGCAAATATTGCAAAGTAGCGTAAAACAGGAAAATGTATGCTAGTGATTCGTGCATCGGAAACCTTCCTCGTTTCCCCTACAATGATGGTATCAATAAACCCATCCACATCACCGCAATGTGGTTCCTCTATCGTGCCCTCGAAAGGGATCAAACAAACCCGACAAAAATCATAAAGTGACATCTCCTTATGCTCATCATATAAATAAAACTCCACCGTAGGTGGTGAGCTCCTAGCATGGAAATGAAATTTTTGCACAAAGATATTGGTGAGTAAGAGATATCGTTCGCGTTGGTCGTGGAGGAAGGCGGTGAGGCCTGCATTCTCAGCCAATTCACAAAAATCATCATAAATCCCGGCCGCTCTCAAGAAATCATTGGAAGGCCATTCACACGGCCGAACCTCCGTGGTGCGAGGAAGATTATATTTGGGCCTCTCCACTTTTCATTTTGCTTTTCCTTTGAGCTTCGGCTCGATAAGCCCCTCAAAACTCTCTTCATTATTTTCTGAAAAATTCTGAAATTTTTAGTAACTTCAAATAAAAGTGAGCCAAGCTCAACAAAATTGATAGCAACAACTCCTACAAGTGCCTAGAGCCTATATCATGCATTAGAACTACTTGGGACCATATAAATTTGACATGCAAGCTCAAGAACAGGGTCACCTAGGCAGCACAAATTTGCAATGAATAAAGCACTAGAACAAAAACTTATTGGACCAATGGAGGAGTCACATACCAAGGAACAATCTCCCCAAGCAGTTTTGTGAGAGGTGCTTTGAGCAAGGAGATCGAAAATGGTAGCAAAATGAGCTTGGACTCGGGTTGAACTGGATATTGGTGTTTGTGGGAGGAAGAAGAACTGTGTGGGTGCAGGAATAAGTGGAGGAGGGCCACCATGGGCCCATGAGGCAGGGAGCACGCCCAGGGGGCAGGGCGCGCCCTCCACCCTCATGGCCAGGTGGATGCCCCCCTGCTGTGTTCTCAGTGTTCTCAAATATTCCGGAAAAAATCATATTTAAATTTCAGGGCATTTGGAGAACTTTTATTTTCGGGGTATTTTTATATTGCACGGATAAATCAGATAACAGACAGAAAATGCTTATTTTTATTTTATTTCGTATAAATAACAGAAAGTAAAAGGAGGGTACAGAGAGTTGTGCCTTCTAGTTTCATCCATCTCATGATCATCAAAAGGAATCCCTAATAACGTTGATCAGGTCTTGTTAACAAACTCATTCTGAATAACATGGAACCAGAGAAATTTCGAATAACACTATGTTACCTCAACGGGGATATGCACATCCCCAATAATAAGAATATCATATTTCTTCTTGACAGTAGGAAGAGGAAATTCAAAACCTCCAAATATAATCGATGGAATTTTTCCAGAGTTGATACTATGAACTTGAGGTTGTTTCCTCGGAAAGTGTACCGTATGCTCATTACCATTAACATGAAAAGTGACATTGCCTTTGTTGCAATCAATAACAGCCCCTGCAGTATTCAAAAAGGGTCTTCCAAGAATAATAGACATACTATCGTCCTCGGGAATATCAAGAATAACAAAGTTCGTTAAAATAGTAACGTTTGCAACTACAACAGGCACATCCTCACAAATACCGACAGGTATAGCAGTTGATTTATCAACCATTTGCAAAGATATTTCAGCAGGTGTCAACTTATTCAAATCAAGTCTATGATATAAAGAGAGAGGCATAACACTAACACCGGCTCCAAGATCACATAAAGCAGTTTTAACATATTTCTTTTAATGGAGCATCGTATAGTGGGTACTCCCGGATCTCCAAGTTTCTTTGGTATTCCACCCTTAAAAGTATAATTAGCAAGCATGGTGGAAATTTCAGCTTCCGGTATCTTTCTTTTATTAGTAACAATATCTTTCATATACTTAGCATAAGGATTCATTTTGAGCATATCAGTTAATCGCATACGCAAAAAGATAGGTCTAATCATTTCAGCAAAGCGCTCAAAATCCTCATCATCCTTCTTCTTGGATGGTTTGGGAGGAAAAGGCATGGGTTTATGAACCCAAGGCTCTCTTTCTTTTCCGTGTTTCCTAGCAACAAAGTCTTTCTTATCATAACGTTGATTCTTTGATTGTGGGTTATCAAGATCAACAGCAGGTTCAATTTCTATATCATTATTATTGCTAGGTTGAGCATCATCATGAACATTATCATTAACATTATCACTAGTTTCAGATTCATTACCAGATTGTGTCTCAGCATCAGAAATAGAAATATCATTTGGATTCTCAGGTGAATCAATAACAGGTTCACTAGAAGTATGCAAAGTCCTATCATTTTTCTTTTTCTTCCTTTTAGAAGGACTGGGTGCATCTATATTATTTATGTGAGAATCTTGCTCAATTCTCTTAGGGTGGCCTTCAGGATACAAAGGTTCCCGAGTCATTTTACCACCTCTAGTCATAACTCTAATAGCATAATCATTATTCTTACTATTCAATTCATTGAGAAAATTATTTTGAGCCTTAAGTACTTGTTCTACTTGAGTGGTAACCATAAAAGCATGTTTACTAATAAGTTTAAGTTCACCTTTGACATTAGCCATATAATCACCCAAGTGTTCAAGCATATTTGAATTGATTTCAATTGTCTACCAAAATAAGCATTAAAATCTTCTTGCTTAACCATAAATTTATCAAACTCATCTAAGCATGGGCTAGCAACCTTAGTAAGAGGGATTTCAGCTTTATCATATCTATAGAGAGAATGTACCTTTACTACCTGTGTCGGGTTATCAAGACCATGTATTTCTTCAATAGGTAATGGATTAAGATTATATGTTTCTTCAACAGGCGATAAACTCAGACCGTGTATTTCTTCAATAGGAGGTAAATTCTTAACATCTTCAGCTTTAATACCTTTTTCTTTCATAGATTTCTTTGCCTCTTGCATATCTTCAGGACTGAGAAATAGAACACCTCTTTTCTTCGGAGTTGGTTTAGGAATAGGCTCAGGAATTGGCTCAGGAGCTTGCTTAGGAAGTGTCCAATTATTTTCATTTGTCAACATATTATTCAATAGAATTTCAGCTTCATCCGGTGTTCTTTCCCTGAAAATAGAGCCAGCACAACTATCCAGGTAATCTCTGGAAGCATCGGTTAGTCCATTATAAAAGATATCAAGTATTTCATTTTTCTTAAGAGGATGATCAGGCAAAGCATTAAGTAACTTGAGAAGCCTCCCCCAAGCTTGTGGGAGACTCTCTTCTTCAATTTTCACAAAGTTGTATATATCCCTCAAAGCAACTTGTTTCTTATGAGCAGGGAAATATTTAGCAGAGAAGTAATAAATCATATCCTGGGGACTACGCACACAACCAGGATCAAGAGAATTAAACCATATCTTAGCATCACCCTTCAATGAGAACGGAAATATTTTAAGGATATAAAGGTAGCGATATTTCTCATCATTAGTGAACAGGATGGCTATATCATTTAATTTAGTAAGATGCGCCACAACAGTTTCAGATTCATAGCCATGAAAAGGATCAGATTCAACCAAAGTAATTATATCAGGATCAACAGAGAATTCATAATCCTTATCAGTAACACAGATAGGTGAAGTAGCAAAAGCAGGGTCAGGTTTCATTCTAGCATTAAGAGATTGCTGCTTCCATTTAGCTAATAACCTCTTGAGCTCGTATCTATCTTTGCAAGCTAAAATAGCTAGAGCAGCTTCTTTTTCAAAAACATAACCCTCAGGAATAACAGGCGATTCATATTTATTAGGGGAAGAGTCTTCATCATCACTTTCATCAATATTATCAGTTTCAATAATTTCATTCTCTCTAACCCTAGCAAGTTGTTCATCAAGAAATTCACCAAGTGGCACAGTAGTATCAAGCATAGAAGTAGTTTCATCATAAGTATCATGCATAGCAGAAGTGGCATCATCAATAACATGCGACATATCAGAACGAATAGCAGAAGCAGGTTTTGGTGTCGCAAGCTTACTCAAAACAGAAGGTGAATCAAGTGCAGAGCTAGATGACAATTCCTTACCTCCCCTCGTAGTTGAGGGATAAATCATGGTTTTTGGATCTCTCAAGTTCTTCATAATGATAGGCAGATATAAATCCCAAGTGACTCAAAGAATAGAGCTATGCTCCCCGGCAATGGCGCCAGAAAATAGTCTTGATAACCCACAAGTATAGGGGATCGCATAAGTTTAAGAGGGTAGAGTATTCAACCCAAATTTATTGATTGGACACAAGGGGAGCCAAAGAATATTCTCAAGTATTAGCAGCTGAGTTGTCAATTCAACCACACCTGGAAACTTGATTATCTGCAGCAAGGTATTTAGTAGCAAAGTAATATGATAGTAGTGGTAACGGTAGCAAAAGGTAACGATAGCAAAAGTAATGTTTTTGGTATTTTGTAGTGATGATAGCAAAAGCAACAGAAAAGTAAATAAGTGAAGAACAATATATGGAAAGCTCGTAGGCAATGGATCGGTGATAGTGAATTATGCCGGATGCGGTTCATCATGTAACAGTCATAACCTAGGGTGACACAGAACTAGCTCCAATTCATCAATGTAATTTAGGCATGTATTCCGAATATAGTCATACGTGCTTATGGAAAAGAACTTGCATGACATCTTTTGTCCTACCCTCCCGTGGCAGCGGGGTCCTAATGGAAACTAAGGGATATTAAGGCCTCCTTTTAATAGAGTACCGGACCAAAGCATTAACACATAGTGAATACATGAACTCCTCAAACTACGGTCATCACCGGGAGTGGTCCCGATTATTGTCACTTCGGGGTTGCCGGATCATAACACATAGTAGGCAACTATAGACTTGCAAGATAGGATCAAGAACTCCCATATATTGATGAAAACATAATAGGTTCAGATCTGAAATCATGGCACTCGGGCCCTAGTGACAAGCATTAAGCATAGCAAAGTCATAGCAACATCAATCTCAGAACATAGTGGATATTAGGGATCAAACCCTAACAAAACTAACTCGATTACATGATAAATCTCATCCAACCCATCACCGTCTAGCAAGCCTACGATGGAATTACTCACGCACAGCGGTGAGCATCATGAAATTGGTGATGGAGGAAGGCTGATGATGACGATGGTGATGAATTCCCCTCTCCGGAGCCCCGAACGGACTCCAGATCAGCCCTCCCGAGAGGTTTTAGGGCTTGGCAGCGGCTCCATATCGTAAAACGCGATGAATCCTTCTGTCTATTTTTTCTCCCCAAAAGCAAATATATAGAGTTGGAGTTGAGGTCAGAGGAGCTCTAGGGGGCCCACGAGGTAGGGGGCGCGCCCCCCACCCTCGTGGCTAGGGTGTGGGCCCCCTGGTCTTCATCTTTTGCAAGGATTTTTTATTATTTCCAAATAGACGTTCCGTGAAGTTTCAGGTCATTTCGAGAACTTTTGTTTCTGCACATAAATAACACCATGGCAATTCTGCTGAAGACAGCTTCAGTCCGGGTTAGTTCCATTCAAATCATGCAAGTTAGAGTCCAAAACAAGGGCAAAAGTGTTTGGAAAAAGTAGATACGATGGAGACGTATCACCCACCGTAATACTTATGCTCTCGAGAGAAGCCTCTAGTGAAACCTATGGCCCCCGAGTCTATTTTCCATCATATTAATCTTCCAATACTTAGTTATTTCCTTTGCCATTTATTTTACTTGCATCTTTATTTCTCTTTATCATAAAAAATACCAAAAATATTATCTTATCATATCTATCAGATCTCACTCTCGTAGGTGACCGTGAAGGGATTGACAGCCCCTTTATCGCGTTGGTTGCGAGGAGTTTATTTGTTGGTGTAGGTGCGAGGGACTCGTGCGTGGCCTCCTACTGGATTGATACCTTGGTTCTCAAAAACTAAGGGAAATACTTACGCTGCTCTACTGCATCACCCTTTCCTCTTCAAGGGAAAACCAACGCAGTGCTCAAGAGGTAGCAAGAAGGATTTCTGGCACCGTTGCCGGGGAGTCTACGCAAAAGTCAACATACCAAGTACCCATCACAAACCCTTATCTCTCGCATCACATTATTTGCCATTTGCCTCTCGTTTTCCTCTCCCCAACTTCACCCTTGCCGTTTTATTCGCCCTCTCTCTCTCCCCATCCTCCCTCTCTTTCTCTATTCGCCTCTTTTTGCTCTTTTCTTGTTTGCTTGTGTGTCGGATTGCTTTCTTGTCACGATGTCTCAAGATAATACCAAATTGTGTGACTTTACCAATACCAACAACAATGATTTTATTATCACTCCGATTGCTCCTCTTACCGATGCTGAATCTTGTGAAATTAATGCTGCCTTGCTGAATCTTGTCATGAAAGATCCGTTTTCTGGCCTTCCTAGCAAAGATGTCGCTACCCATCTAAACAACTTTGTTGATTTGTGTGATATGAAAAAGAAGAAAGATTTGGATAATGATATTGTTAAATTGAAGATATTTCCTTTTTCGCTTAGAGATCGTGCTAAAGCTTGGTTTTCGTCTTTGCCTAAAAATAGTATTGATTCATGGAATAAGTGCAAAGATGCTTTTATCTCTAAGTATTTTCCTCCCATTAAGATCATCTCTCTTAGAAATGATATTATGAATTTTAAGCAACTTGATCATGAACATGTTGCACAAGTTTGGGAGAGGATGAAATTAATGATACGTAATTGCCCTACACATGGTTTGAATTTGTAGATGATTATACAATTTTTTTATGCTGGATTGAATTTTGCTTCTAGAAATCTTTTAGATTCGGCCGCGGGAGGCACTTTTATGGAAATCACTTTAGGAGAAGCTACTAAACTTCTAGATAATATTATGGTTAATTATTCTCAATGGCACACTGAAAGATCTACTAATAAGAAAGTGCATGCGATAGAAGAAATTAATGTTTTGAGTGGTAAGATGGATGAAATTATGAAATTATTTGCTAATAAAAGTGTTTCTTCTTATCCTAATTATATGCCTTTGTCTACTTTGATTGAGAATAATAATGAATCATTGGATGTGAATTTTGTTGGTAGGAATAATTTTGGTAACAACGCGTATAGAGGAAACTTTAATCCTAGGCCGTATCCTAGTAATTTCTCTAATAATTATGGTAATCCCTACAACAATTCTTATGGAAATTTTAATAAGATACCCTCTGATTTTGAATCTAATATTAAAGAATTTATTACCTCGCAAAAGAATTTCAATGCTTTGATTGAAGAAAAATTGCTTAAGATTGATGAGTTGGCTAGGAACGTTGATAGAATTTCTCTTGATGTTGATTCTTTGAAACTTAGATCTATTCCTCCTAAGCATGATATCAATGAGTCTCATAAAGCCATGAGAATTTCCATTGATGAGTGCAAAGAAAGAACCGCTAGGATGCGTGCAAAGAAAGATTGCTTTATAAAAGCGTGTTCTTCTAGTTTCCATGATAATAAAGATGAAGATCTAAAAGTTATTGATGTGTCCCCTATTAAACATTTGTTTTGCAATATGAATCTTGATAATGATGGGACTGAACATGATCCACCTTTACCTAGAAGGAGTTCCAAAAATTTGGAGTCTTTAGATCTTGATGCTAAAATTATTAAAAGTGGGATTGAAGAAGTCAAAACTTTAAATATTAATGAACCCACTATTTTGGATTTCAAGGAATTTGATTATCATAATTGCTCTTTGATAGATTGTATTTCCTTGTTGCAATCCGTGCTAAATTCTCCTCGTGCTTATAGTCAAAATAAAGCCTTTACCAAACATATCGTTGATGCTTTGATGCAATATTATGAAGAAAAACTTGAGTTGGAAGTTTCTATCCCTAGAAAACTTTATGATGATTGAGAACCTACTATTAAAATTAAGATTAAAGATCATGAATGCTATGCTTTGTGTGATTTGGGTGCTAGTGTTTCCATGATTCCTAAGACTTTGTGTGATTTGCTAGGTTTCCGTGATTTTGATGATTGCTCTTTAAACTTGCACCTTGCGGATTCCACTATTAAGAAACCTATGGGAAGAATTAATGATGTTCTTATTGTTGCAAATAGGAATTATGTGCCTGTGGATTTTATTGTTCTTGACATAGATTGCAATCCTTCATGCCCTATTATTGTTGGTAGACCTTTCCTTCGAACGATTGGTGCAATTATTGATATGAAGGAAGGGAATATTAGATTCCAATTTCCATTAAGAAAAGGCATGGAACACTTCCCTAGATAGAAAATTAAATTACCTTATGAATCTATTATGAGAGCCACTTATGGATTGCCTTCCAAAGATGGCAATACCTAGATCTATCCTTGCTTTTATGCCTAGCTAGGGGCGTTAAACGATAGCGCTTGTTGGGAGGCAACCCAATTTTATTTTTATTCCTTGATTTTTGCTCCTGTTTAGTAATAAATAATTTATCTAGACTCTGTTTTGGTTGTGTTTTTTGTGTTTAATTAGTGTTTGTGCCAAGTAGAACCGTTGGGAAGACTTGGGGAAAGTCTTCTTAATCTTTCTGTAAAAATCAGAAACTTTAGTGCTCACGAGAACTGCTGCCATTTTTATTTGGAAAGTGCTATTTAGTTAATTATTTTTGCAGATGATTAATAGATAAATTCATCACGTCCATAAATTTATTTTAGAATTTTTGTGGTTCCAGATCTTGCGTTAGCTACAGATTACTACAGACTGTTCTGTTTTTGACAGATTCTATTTTTCGTGTGTTGTTTGCTTATTTTGATGAATCTATGGCTAGTAAAATAGTTTATAAACCATAGAGAAGTTGGAATACAGTAGGTGTAACACCAATATAAACTGAGTTCATTACAGTACCTTGAAGTGGTGTTTTGTTTTCTTTCGCTAACGGAGCTCACGAGATTTTCTACTTTAAGTTTTGTGTTGTGAAGTTTTCAAGTTTTGGGTAAAGATTTGATGGATTATGGAACAAGGAGTGGCAAGAGCCTAAGATTGGGGATGCCCATGGCACACCCAAGATAATCTAAGTACACCTAAAAGCCAAAGCTTGGGGATGCCCCGGAAGGCATCCCCTCTTTCGTCTACTTCTATCGGTAACTTTACTTGGAGCTATATTTTTATTTACCACATGATATGTGTTTTGCTTGGAGCGTCTTGTATTATTTGAGTCTTTATTTGTTAGTTTTCCACAATCATCATTGCTTCACACACCTTTTTAGAGAGACCCTCATGATTTGGAAATTTTTAGAATACTCTATGTGCTTCACTTATATCTTTTGAGTTATATAGTTTTTGCTCTAGTGCTTCACTTATATATTTTAGAGCACGTTGGTAGATTTGTTTTATAGAAACCATTGTGCTCTCATGCTTCACTTAGATTATTTTGAGAGTCCTACAAAACAACATGGTAATTTGCTTTAATTATGTTAGGCATTCAAGATTAATAATACAATTTTCTTATGAGTGTGTTGAATGCTATGAGAAGTTTGAAACTTGATAATTGTCTTGAGATATGGAGATGGTGATATTAGAGTCGTGCTAGTTGAGTAGTTGTTAATTTGAGAAATGCTTGTGTTGAAGTTTGTGATTCCCGTAGCATGCACATATGGTGAACCGTTATGTTAAGAAGTCAGAGCATGATGTATTTATTGATTGTCTTCCTTATGAGTTGCGGTCGGGGACGAGCGATGGTCTTTTCCTACCAATCTATCCCCCTAGGAGCATGCACGTAGTACTTTGCTTCGATAACTAATAGATTTTTGCAATAAGTATGTGAGTTCTTTATGACTAATGTTGAGTCCATGGATTATACGCACTCTCACCCTTCCACCATTGCTAGCCTCTCTAATACCGCGCACGTTTCGCCGATATCATAAACTCACCATATACCTTCCTCAAAACAGCCACCATACCTACCTATCATGGCATTTCCATAGCCATGCAACTTTCCACCGTTCCGTTTACTATGACACGCTCCATCATTTTCATATTGCTTCGCATGATCATGTAGTTGACATTTTAGTTGTGGCAAAGCCATCGTTCATAATTCTTTCATATAAGTCACTCATGCATCATTGCTATCCCGGCACACCGCCGTAGGCATTCATATAGAGTCATACTTTGTTCTAGTATCGAGTTGTAATCATTGAGTTGTAAATAAATAGAAGTGTGATGATCATCATTCATAGAGTATTGTCCCAATAAAAAAAGAAAAGAAAGGCCAAATAAAAAAAGGCCCACAAAAGAATAAATAAATAAAAAGGGGCAATACTACTATCCTTTTTTTCCACACTTGTGCTTCAAAGTAGCACCATGTTCTTCATGATAGAGAGTCTCCTATGCTATCACTTTCATATACTAGTGGGAATTTTTCATTATAGAACTTGGCTTGTATATTCCAACAATGGGCTTCCTCAAAATGCCCTAGGTGTCGGTGTCAAAACCGGCGGATCTCGGGTAGGGGGTCTCGAACTGTGCGTCTAGGCCGGATGGTAACAGGAGGCAGGGGACACGATGTTTTACCCAGGTTCGGGCCCTCTTGATGGAGGTAAAACCCTACGTCCTGCTTGATTAATATTGATAATATGGGTAGTACAAGAGTAGATCTACCACGAGATCAGAGAGGCTAAACCCTAGAAGCTAGCCTATGGTATGATTGTATGTTATGGTTGTTGTTCTACGGACTAAAAATCTTCGGTTTATATAGACACCGGAGAGGGTTAGGGTTACACAAGGTCGGCTACAAAGGAGGAGATATCCATACCCGTATTGACTAGCTTGCCTTCCACGCCAAGTAGAGTCCCACTCGGACACGAGACGAAGTCTTCAATCTTGTATCTTCATAGTCTAACAGTCCGGCCAATGGAGATAGTCCGGCTGTCCGGAGACCCCCTAATCCAGGACTCCCTTAGTAGCCCCTGAACCAGGCTTCAATAACGATGAGTCCGGCACGCAATATTGTCTTCGGCATTGCAAGGCGGGTTCCTTCTCCGAATACATCACAGAAGAATTTGAATACGAGGATAGTGTCCGACCCTGCAAAATAAGTTCCACATTCCACCATAGAGAGAATAATATTTTCGCAGATCTAATTCGCTGGCTTGTTTCGGCAGCACGACGTTACGTCATGGCCCGGTTATTATTCGAACAGTTTTTTTTCAACCAGCTCCACACATAACGCGAGGCGGTTTCTTGACACGTCTCGTCGAAGCAGAGATCGTGTCCCCTTATTACGGGATTCTCATCAATACGGGCATGGGTAACCCAACCGTGTCTAGGACTCGTAGATTATAGGCAAGTCCTAAACGGCTATGGAGAGGACGCTTGATATTCACCCTCTTTATAAAGGGACAAGGTTTTCACTTTTTCCCTCTCGTGCTCAATCGAACCCTTCCCTCGCCTCGAGTTCTAACACCCAAAGCCCAGGTTAGGTGCTCCAGATCTTCAATCATGTCCGGATCCAGCCTTCAAGGCCAATGGATGCCCTCATCCATTACGGAAGAGGACATTAAGAAGTTGAGGGAGGCCAGATACCTGACCGCCGAGGTTTCGCATCGGCTGCCTGATCGAGGGCAGATCGTCCCTACTCCCGAACCCAACGAGAACGTCGTGTTCGTCTCCCACTTCCTCCGAGGTCTAGGCCTCACTCTGGATCCCTTCATCAGGGGTTTGATGTTCTATTACGGGCTAGATTTCCATGATCTAGCTCCAGACTCCTTTCTCCACATCTCGACATTTATCGTCGTGTGTGAGGCCTTCCTCCGCATTACCCCTCACTTCGGCTTGTGGCTCAAGACCTTTGAAGTGAAGCCGAAGGTGATCGAGGGGCGACATGCAGCGTGCGGAGGTGCATCAATAGGCAAGATGGCAGGAGCTCCATGGCCGAACGGTTCCTTTCCAGAGGTGTCCGAATTATGGCAGCGGGAGTGGTTTTACGTCACAGCTCCCAGAAGTGCCAAGTGGGCGGCTGCCCCCGCTTTTCGCTCGGGCCCCCCACCATAACTGATGTCATGGATTAGCAGAGGTCTGAGTTGGGGTCCAGCCAAGGACGTGCCTATACTGCAAAGCCGCATCCGAGATCTCTTCGAGGGAGATTTTAATTTGGTTGCGGTAATACAAGTTATGCTGGTTCGTCAAGTCTAGCCTTGCAAACGCCGGCCCCTTCGCTTGTGGGAGTTCAACCCAGAAGGACCGCGTGCCATTCAAAGTTTCCTCGGCCTGACACACAAGGAGATGTACAAGTTATTCTTCGGACCTCAAATAGAGTGTCCGGATACTACCGAGGACGTGGGCCTGAGTAGTAACCGCGCCGCCGAACAAGTAAGAAATCCTCTTAGCCGAACACACTGTCTTTTATTCATCACGAAGTTATTTCTGAGAGTTCGTTCTTTGACCAGGACTGGCTAACAAAGGCGAAGATGATTCGGTGTTTGGCCCCCCTCCCTGAGGGTTTGGAAAATCCGGTGTTGGAAAAGATGCTCAAGCTCGCACCTTGCCCGGAACCTTCGAAGGAAGATACAGGGGGGGATAATACGGGCGGACGCGGGCCCCCATCACTGCCAGTTCCAACCGAGGGAATGAGAGCCTCCATGAAGGAGGGTGACCGGGGAAGGAAAAGGACCGCTTCCGAAGATCCGGAAGCCGAGGCCTCCAAACGGGAGAAGAAGTCTCCCACAGAGGGTCCTGCCCCGGGGGGTGCTTTTGCCGAACAAAGTCCGCGGGGGGATCATCCTTCCAACGAGTCATAAGTGATCCAAAAAATGCTTTAATAGTGAAGGTATACTATCTTCTTTCCAAGAAAATAACCACCGCATATATCTTGCAGTTCGGGCCTTAGCCCTTCTCAGCTGAGCTCGTCTTCGGGGGATCTTCTTCCAGAGATGATGGAGAGCGAAACGCCTCCCCCGGACTCCTCCGCTCATGAAGCGGGCGACCCCGAAGTGTCGTCACGGAGGGCCTCTCCGGATCCGGTGAGGCCAGAAGATAATCCCATAGACCCCCGAAGTCCCTGGCGTCCGGCTCCCGAAGAGAACAGACAAAAGAGTCCGGCAACATCGGGTATGCGGTCAGACGTTCTGAGGGAGCTATTGGGGCGAGCGGCCATCTCAGAAGAACACCGTACACTGATGGGTACGGTGATGGAAAGAATTTCATCCGTCGAAAGCGGATTGCATGAAGCTTTTATGAGTCTACTGACAGGCTTTGAGGTACGTGATAGTACCGCACATGTTAGGTGTGCCCTGTGTAGATAGTAGCCCCTGAGACTCTGTTTGTCATCGAGAATGGCGGCGAATAGAGGATCATAGTCCCAGGTAATAATCGGACTGCCTTTATGTGCAGGCGGTGGAAGCTCTGGTGGCTAGCCGGACTAGTGAGTTTGCCAAATTAAAATGGCAACTGGATGCGGCAGACGCCGACATAGAGCTTGTTAACAAGAGGCTTGACGAGGCACAGGGTAAGTGTTATTACCTGGTGAACGCCACATAGTAAGAGCAGCATGATGCCAGTATCTTTAATATGTCGTGAATGCAGATGGAGCTGCCACCGTGGAAACCTTGCGGGCAGAACTTGCCCGAGCCAAGGAACAAGCGAGGATTAGTAATGTGGTTGCTTTGAAGGCGGCCGAAGAGTTGAAAGCGGAGAAGGCCGCACATTGCGAGAGCCAAGAGAAAGTGGCCAAGATGGCCGTAGAATTAAAAGACACTACCGACCGTTGCCAGGTCCTTGAAAAAGAAAACCGGGCGAAGGCAACGGACCTTGAGAAGGTCACGATGGCGGACAAAGACACCCGCTCTGCTGAGAAGAAGGAGGAGCTGCGGGAAGCCGGGGATATTGCGGCTGGGAAGCCCTTCATGCTGCGGAGGAAGTTCTGAGATCCATGGTATGCCCCTCTGGATCAGCTGTGGAGTTCGACAGATGCGTATATGGACTTGGCGGCGAGCGCTGCCGATGCGGCCAAGTACTTCCAGGGTCAAACAGATCGTGAAGTGGACAAGCTGTTCTGGTCGCAATTCAACGTTCCAGAGCGTCCGCTTTCATTGACTGACCAGCTAGCCGAATGGGCCAAACTAAATAGGTTGTCCGGACTCCCCATGAGGTCTGTTGTGGATCAGTTATGGCCGGAAGAGCCAAAGCCGAACAGCTATTTCAGCTTAGTGTAGCAGGTCCTTGGTGCGGTGCCGCGTATTGATGCGATGAAGAGGTCGGCATGCATAGAAGGCTCGCGGATGGCCCTTGCCCATGTTAAAGCATACTGGGCGGAGATGGACGCTACCGTTGTTGCGGTGCAGGGTTCGGCCATAGGCCGAGTGGCTGCCAAGCACTATTTCGAGGATGTTCTCGAGGGTGCTTGTTTGATAGAGGCCCAGTGCTCGAAGAATATTATGTTTGAGTGACATGTATTCCCATTGTAAACACAATGTTTTTATGAAATTCTATAAGGCTGTGTTTATACTTTTGCCCGAAAGTAATATGATGCCTCTTGTGCGGCCGTTTATGTATACATGTGTATAACCTGAAAGATTGCAGTCGTCGGCTTCAGCCCCCACGCATATAATGCAGAGGTGCTCGCAAAAAACGTTGTTCACACTTTACCCAACGTCTTGGTCCTATTAAGGAGGTGATAGCGTAGCGAACGAGGCAACCGGACTATAATGCTTTAACACTTTCACTTAGCCATAGGAGTTTGATAGTGGGGCTACTAGATAGCCCCTGGTGGCTCCGCACTCTCCCGATCTCGGGGTGCGTGCATGCCTGGCTAGGAAACGGCCCTTCGTTAAGGCGGAGGAATTCTAACATCCCTATAGGTCATCGAGTGGTTGACCAGTCTCACGCTATATCATGACAGTCAGTTTTCGGCTTTCTCTACTGAGGTGCTCGTCCGGATGAACCAGGGCACAATCGCAGTAGTTCTCCTGGTGCTGCCTTAGCCGGTAAAGCGGAACGTAAGGCACCAAAACACAGGAGCCGAGCAAACCCAACATTTGACCAAAGACAATGATTCGGAGCTGATGCATATAAGGCCAAACTCGCGACGCCGAATACTCCCTAAGGCATTCGGTCTTTATGGTATAAACCGGGCCTAAATAGTGCCCTTTGTAAGAAGCCCCTTGTGTCCAGGTACATGCATTATTCTGACGTGGCCACATGCCAAGACGTCAACATCCTTCTCAATTGTGCTGAGAATTCGGTGGATGTGTATCAACAAGAGACAGTAAAAAAGGTTTACGCAGAGTCTTAATCTAAAAAGAATCCTTGGAGCGGGTCCCTGCTGCACGTCTGCGCCTATGTCTCCGTTGTGCCGTATCCTGGACGGGTGTAGCACGATGATCATCTGTAAAAGAGAGGAACTTAGGTGAAAAAAGTTGTCGTGCAAAAAGATAGGTTTTAAAGAAACCATGTATAATTCAAGATGAGTAAAAATTGCCACTTGTCTACGCGCGTTGAGCCCCTTGTATTTGTAATAGGGGTGTGACCGTTGATCCGGTATGAATTACATATAGCTGCGTCGGACTCGTCTAACCATGTCCGAGGTCTTGACAACCTGATAAATGCTTTAGTTGGTCGGGCCGTTTTTAGTGTGCGGCTGCCAAGGCAGCCGCACTCTCTTCGGCGCGCAAAGATCGCTTAATACTTCCGTTCACTGTAATGATGCCATGTGGGCCGGGCATCTTGAGTGTGAGGGAAGCGTAGTGCGGTATTGCATTAAAGCGAACGAAAGCTTCGCGTCCGAGTAGTGCTTGATAGCCACTTTGGAACGGAGCGATGTGGAAGGTTAAATGTTCGCTACGGAAGTTATCGGGGAAGCCGAATATAACCTTTAGTAGCAGGGAGCCCGTGCAATGAGTCCCTGGGCCTGGCGTTACTCCTTTAAAGGTAGTATTGCTTTGGCAAATTTTTGTTGGGTCTATCCCCATTTCGCAGATTGTGTCCTGGTATATCAGGTTTAGACTGCTGCCACCGTCCATCAGGACTCGTGTGAAGTGGTACCCGTCAATTATTGGGTTTAATACCAAGGCAGCCCATCCTGCACGCTGGATACTTGCTGAGTAATCACGATGGTCGAAAGTGATCGGTTGAGACGACCAATGGTAGGACTCCGCGGTGATAGGCCCTTGGGCATAATTTTCTTGGAGTGCCATTTTGTTTTCCCCCTTGATCACGTGTAACACGTTTACTATTTTGACTTCTGGTGGAAATTTCTTTTGTTCCCCAGTGTCTTGCTTGAGAGGCTCATCCTCGTCTTCGCTTGGTGTATCCTCCCCCTTGTGTACGGCGTTGAGCTTGCCGGATTGCTTGAAGACCCAACATTCTCTGTGGGTATGATTAGCGGGTTTGCCAGGGGTGCTATGGATCTGACATATTTTGTCCAAAATTTTGTTTAGGCTGGACAGTTCGTCTCTGGCGCCTTTAGAGGGCGGCTTTTGCTGACCTGGCCGAGAGCTTTTGAATCTGGCGTTTACTGACGTGCTCTTCGTGTTGTCTTCTTTATTCCGACGTTTGTTATTGCTGTTGCGCTGTGATTTCCCATTTCCATCTCTAACTTCAGATGTACTGGGGTCGTTGGTGATGCATCTGGCTAGCCAGCTGTCCTCACCCGCGCAAAAGTGGGTCATGAGGCTTGTTAACGCTGCCATTGTTCTCGGCTTTTCTTGGCCGAGGTGTCTGGCAAGCCATTCGTCACGGACGCTATGCTTAAAAGCTGCCAAGGCTTCGGCGTCCGGACAGTCGACGATTTGGTTCTTTTTAGTAAGAAACTTGTTCCAAAGTTTTCGTGCTGACTCTCCGGGCTGTTGAGTGATATGACTCAAATCGTCCGCGTCCGAAGGTTGGACATAAGTCCCTTGAAATTTTTCCCGAAAAGCGTCTTCGAGCTCTTCCCAGCTCCCAATGGAGTTTTCGGGGAGGTTTTTAAGCCAGTGCTGAGCTGGCCCTTTGAGTTTGAGGGGTAAATACTTTATGGCGTGGAGATCATCTCCCCGAGCCATATGGATATGGAGGATATAGTCCTCAATCCAGACCCCAGGGTCTGTCGTTCCGTCGTATGCCTCTATGTTTACAAGTTTGAATCCCTCTGGAAATTCATGGTCCAGCACCTCATCGGTGAAACATAGGGAGTGTGCGGCACCCCTATATCTGGGTGTATCGTGTTGTTTGAGTGTTTGTTGTGTTGCATCGTATGGTGGAGCACGCTTGCGCCGTCCTTTTGATGCGAGCCCTCGCGTAGACCACGTATTGGCTTATGTGCGGCGTTGCTTGCCGCTTTATGTTGGCCGTGAGGTCGTCTATCTGGCCAGATGGCTGTTTTAATTTTTGGTTGTGGGGGGTCTAAGGCCTCCTCATCGAATTCAGGCAGCAACTTCCTCTTTGGGTAGCTCTTGGTGGGGCGATTGCCGCCGTACTTCGCAGCTGTGTTGAGTACTTTGCTCCATCTGATTTGGAGTGTGTCTTGCGCAGCCTTGAGCCTTTGCTTCTGCTTTTTTAGACTCCTTGCAGTGGCAACAAGCCTTTGACGGGCATTCTGCTGCTCCGGGTGCTTGTCCGGTGTTATGTCGTCCGGACTATTATCTTCGATAGAATTGGTTCGTTCGGCTTGAGTCTCCGTATTTCCATGGTCCGGCAGTGTTTCACCCTGCTCCAACGCTGGGTCTGTATGATCGTTATTTCTGCTGAGGCGGGGTTTGGGGCAGCGCTTGCGCCGCCGCTTTGACTGCTTCTCGAGGGAACAAGCCTTCGGTGCGTCCTTCCGTTCCTCGTTGTCATCTTCTTTTGGTGTGTCCACCATGTATACGTCATATGATGAGGTGGTCATCCAGCGCTCTGTGGGCGGTGGTTCCCCTTTGCCTCCCGCATCGTCGTCCATACCGTCGATGTCTTCGGAGTCGAAGTTGAGCATGTCAGTTGAGTCATTGACAGTGGCTATTAAATGGGTGGTGGGTGGGCGTCGAATTTCTTCGTCGTCCGCATCCCAATCCTGTGGCCATAATCCGGCCAGGGCTCTCCTGACAGAGAGAGAGACCTTAGTGAATTCAGAATGTCGCCGAAGGGCGAGTGCTGAAAGATATCCGCGGCGGTGAATTCCATGATCGGCGCCCAATCGGATTCGATTGACAGGGGCGCGGATGGTTCGGAGTCTGGAAAAGAGTCCGACACCTTGGAGTCACGGGCTGCGCAGAGGTTTAGGCTGGTGTTCGGCTCGATCGCCATTGAGACTGCAGCCCCTGAGGCGGTGTCTAACCACCCGTCCTCGACTGGCGCAGTTGGCTCCGAGCTAAGGGTTGGAGCTGATGCGGGCGCAGCCTCTGGGGTACTGTTCAGCGGCAGAGCTAGGTCATACCCATCGCGACAGTGCGGCGCGCCCGCCCGGTAGGGGGTCCCGAACTATGCGTCTTGGCCGGATGGTAACAGGAGGCAGGGGACACGATGTTTTACCCAGGTTCGGGCCCTCTTGATGGAGGTAAAATCCTACGTCCTGCTTGATTAATATTGATAATATGGGTAGTACAGCCTATCCCAGATAAGCTTAGCAGTTTCCAAACCCTACAGCCTATCCCAGATAAGCTTAGCAGTTTCCAAAGCATTCACTCTTCCATACTATCCTTTGCTCAGATGGCCACATATGATATTCTTCGCTTGAGAGTCGAGTTGCTTAAATCTCTTCACATCAGCAGCATTCAGAGAAGGTGTGACTGAGGGAACACCATTTTCCACAACATAACAGAGATCGTTATCAATTGCCTCAAGATGCATTCGCATCTTATTTTTCCAGTAGGGGTAGTCTGTCCCATCGAAGGAAGGACACCCAGCAGAGACCTTGATCATACCTACGGTCGACATAACTAAAACTCCAGGCGGTTAAACCAAAATCACATAGAACAAGGGAGTACCTTACTCTGATACCAATTGAAAGTGCGTTATATCGACTAGAGGGGGGTCAATAGGCGATTTTTATGAATTCTTCACTAAGGAATTTGCAGGTGAGGAAATTCCTTAGCGAAGATCTACTAGCAGCGGAATAAGTACTCAAAAGTAAACATAACAGAACACAAGCATAGTCATCATGATGAAATGAAGACAAGCACAGAGTACAGAAAGCATAAACACAGGATAACACAAGATGAAGACAAACAGACTGAAGAAATTGAACTGAGGAAATTGAGAAAGTCTTCAGTCTAAGTCTTCAAACACAGATACGAACAAGCACTCAACACAGATATGAGGAAATGAAAGAGTTGAGGAAATAGAACCAGTGAGCTTGGTGAAGACAATGATTTGGTAGACCAGTTCCAACTGCTGTCTCAGTTGTACATCTGGTTGGAGCGGCTAGGTATTTAAACCTGAGGACACACAGTCCTCACCGTATTCTCCTTGAGCTAAGGTCACACAGACCTCGCCCAATCACTCGTGGTAAGTCTTCAGGTGACTTTCGAACCTTCACAAACTTGGTCACTCGGCGATCCACAATTCCTCTTGGATGCTCTAGACTATGACGCCTAACCGTCTGGAAGAAACACAGTCTTCAAAGGTAACAAGTGCCGGATCCACGCAGGATCAATCTCTTCAGTGATGCTCAATCACTTGGGGTTTGTAGGTGTTTGGGCTTGGGTTTTCCTCACTTGATGATTTTCGCTCAAAGTCCTCGGAGGATGGGATGCTCTCAAATGACAAGTGTCAGTTTCTCTCAGAGCAGCCAACCAGCTAGTGGTTGTAGGGGGCGGCTATTTATAGCCTAGGGAGCAGCCCGACACGATAAGACATAAATGCCCTTCAATGATATGACCGTTTGGTGGATAGATATTTTGGGACAGCTGGCGCATAGCACAGCAACGGTCGGGAATTTGAGTATCAAATTCCTCAGAGCTATCATGTTCCTCACTGTGTAGGCAATCCGCACCGGCGAATTCCTAACTCCTCGGTCAGAACAAATTCCTCAGAGACCAGAAGAACTTCATCTATGTCACTGAAGAATATGACTGAACTGTATGAGATTTCCAATGGCTTCACTCGAAGGGATTGGTAGGTGTAGGATTTTGAGTTGAGCATCACATGGAAATTTTTCCTTAGTATTTCCTCGACTCCCTTTAATAGTACGGTGTTTCCTATGACTCAAGAAAGAGAAAATGAAACTACGAAAACAAGAGTCTTCATGCTTCATGTTCCTCGAATGAATACCAAGTCTTCAGGATTGCACCAATTTCTTCACTTTCAAAGTCTTCAGAAATCCAAAGTCTTCAGTCGAAGAACTTCATTTTTAGGGGTCAACTTTCTCTGTAAATGTCAAACTCCTCATAGACTTATAGACCTATGTACACTCAAAAACACATTAGTCCCTTAACCTATAAGTCTTTAATACACCAAAATCACTAAGGGGCACTAGATGCACTTAAAATCTCCCCCTTTTTGGTGATTGATGACAATATAGGTTAAGTTTTCAACGGGGATAAACATATGAAGTGTAAATACTGATATTGAGGAATTTGATTGCAAGATATAGAAGAACTTCCCCTGAAGATGTGCATAGTGAGGAATTTTCTTTTGAAGCATTGCACACTTTGAAGAATAGAATCATGGAGATCTCCCCCTATATCTTGTAATTCATACACACATTTGACATATCATAATGAAGAATTTGAAATGCATGATGAAATATGGTGACTGATGTGATTCAACATGCATGCATTAACATATATGAGGAATAAGCATGCAGAAAAATGCATCAAGAGTATCAGAGCACCATCGGGTTTAAGTTTACAACTCGATCCAATAAAGTTTCAGAAGAACGGGAGTTGTAACTTAGCAAAAAAACGCCCATATAGACAGACCCGCTTGTAGACTAACTCAAAATTCTCCCCCTTTGTCATTGAATGACCAAAAGGATCGAAAATGAGGACTAACGCCCCTGAAGAATATCAAGTTGATGAAGGAGCGCCAGCGTTGTTGGGGTCGTTTGTTGTTGAAGGGCCTGCCGCAGTGTTGTCCAAGTCTTCATACTCGTCAGTATCGCGTGATGAAGAATATGAGCTGGACACCAAAGAAGGAACCTTGACCTTCTTGAATTTCTTCGGTGGAGGTGCAGACCAGTCAAAATCTTCCTTGAGACCCATTTTCTTGAGATCTTCTTCACCATACAGATGTGATAGAATAACTCAGGTGCGACCGAAGACTTCATGGAGGTAGTAATGGTTTTTCTTCACGGCATTAATGCCTTCATCAATGCCAGCAGGAGCCTTGCCCTTTTCATCAGTTGAAGTAAAAGCCTGCTTGAGGACTTTAATCGGGGGCAGATAGCTAAGGTGATTTTGAAAATCAGCCTTGTAGTTGAGTGAAGACCTTGTCCTGAGGAATCTCATAATCCAAGGTGGATAAGGTTTCAGCTCAAACGGAGAAAGTGCAGCATTTGCCAGAGTCCTCATGAAGAAATCGTGATAGTTGATAGGAATGCTATGAATGATGTTGAATAGCAGATTTTTCATGATGCCAACTATTTCCTCATCAGATGAGTCGTGGCCTTTGATGGGACTCATTGTCCTCGTCAGAATGCGATAGACGGTTCTGGGCACATAGAGTAAATCCTTCACGAGGAATTTGGTCCTTGGGGCTTGACCGGGCTTCAAAGGCTTCATTAACACTTGCATGTAATGAGTTGTGAGTTCTGGTTCATGATACAGGCAGCGAGCTCCTTCACTGGGTGGACTGATGGGCAGGGCGTGAAGAAATTCAGAGGCCAGTGCCTTATAGTGAGTATTTTCGGTCATCCAGTCCAAGACCCAGGTGTTGATATCTTTAGGATCACCTGTGATATGCAATGTAGCGTAGAACTGAAGAATAAGCTCTTCATTCCAATCAACAATGTTAGAGCAAAAGTTGAGGAGGCCTGCATCATGAAGAACACTGAGCACAGGAGAGAAGCAAGGTAATGAGTCCGTGTCCACGTGAGGAATATGCTCATGGTAGAAGATTTTGTCTTTGTTGAAAAGCAGTGAAGAATAGAAGTTGGCCTGGCTTGCAGTCCAGAAACGCTTCCTCCTTAGACGAGCAGAGTCATAAGGATTGTAGTCAGTGAAGAACACGTGCTCGCTGAAGAAATCATCAGTCTTGAATTTCTACTTCTTTGAGAATGGATCCTTTGGCTTGGGGTGAGGAGTGTCCGTCAATTGCATCACAACCTCCGGAATCTCGATCTCAGGTTCCACACGCTGAGGAATTTCAGGTGCTGCTTCAGTGGCAGCCTGGGACTTCAATTCTTCATTTACATGATCTTCAGCACTAGTGGCTGGAATTTCTTCATGGACAGACGGTGTGGCATGTGGTTCATCAGATCCCATTTGTATAGTAGTTACTAGGGACTGAGGAATTTGTTGCAATGGTGTGAAGAGTGGAGAGTTGGGGTGCTGACTTTCCCAAAATTCATCACTTAGCACGGGTGTGGTACAGCCAATGTCCACATCTTCATCTCCCATTTCTTCAACGCCGGCCTCTTCAGCAGTAAACTGAGGCATTGGCGAGGAGACAACTGGTGTTGAAGGGATTGTATCCACTTCAATTTCTTCATCCATCTGCTCCGACGAAGCAGCAAAGGGATTCTCATCATCGAATTCACTTGGAATCACATATTATTCATCAAAAGGAACAAGGTCCTTTGATGGCATGGTTGAGATAGGAACAGCATCAATTGGATTTGCAAACGAGCTAGTCAGTGGCTTCATCTTCTTCTGAGCTGAAGAATCTGATGCAGTTGATGCCTTCCTTTTCTTTACCGCTGCACGCTCTACAGCCTTAGTTTTCTTCACATCTGATGCAGATGGAAGGATCGGAGTTGGTGTAGGCGCAGGAGCAGAGGATTTGGGTTGAATTTCTTCAAGCGCAACTGATGCAATTGCCCTAACTTCTTCGTTTTCTTCAGGCGCACCACCAGTGGATGCCCTGGCAATTTCTTCAGCGGCTGGAATGCAGTCATCAGCCCTGGAACTCACATTTTCTTCAGCAGCCTGATTGTCATCAGCGGTGCTGGCATTTTCTTCAGTTGGCTGAGCAGATGCTTCAGCCTGAGGAATTTCCGGTTGCGTTGGGGCTGCAACATTTGAGGTGAAGTTTTCAGCAAGTCTTACAAAACGAACCTTGGCTCCCAGCCAATCAGCATGGTATGCATCAAATTCATCACTGAGTTTCTTGATCTCAGACTGTATATTGACGAGTTCTTCGGTTGTCATAGAGACAACATTTTTCTGCAGGTAGTGTTCCTTTTTGTACTGCGCTTTCTTGATCTGCCTGGCCTTCTCAAACTTCCATTTTTCTTCTTCTATGAAATGAGTCAACATATGACTTTGGCCAGGTGTCAGCTTGAAATCAGGCATGTGAGTATTTGGGTCCTTGTGCCATAAGTCAATGTACTCAAGGATCAACTTTGGATCCAAAGGCAGAGGCACACTTGTGCCCTTGGCTCTAGCGTCCCTGACTTGCCTGTCTCTGATGATTTATGCTAGTTCTTCATCATTAGCCTCATCATCATCATCAGAGGGCACTTGGAAAGCAACTTTTTTCTTGTGAGGACTTGGCCGAGGACCTCGTCCAGCAGTGGTCTTCTTCTTCAGAAGAGTGGGAGCAGCTGAGGAACTTGCAGAGGCTCCTGAGACAATAGATATGCATGTGGTCCTTTGGCACGTGGCGAGATCCACAGGTGCTGAGGATTTGGTCGGAGCATCTGAAGACTTTGGTGGAGGAGCTGAAGATTTTGTAGGAGCAGGAGCAGCGTGAGGAATTGGCCGTGATGGCTTTGAGGAATCTGGCCGTGAGGGCATAGCTGAGGAACTCGGCCGTGAGGGCATTGCTGGTGAAGCACTGGCTTGTGAGCAGGCTTCTTTGGCATGGCCTTCTTCGGCTTTATAGAGGCCTCAACAGTAGTAGCGGCAGCAGAGTCTTCGTTGAATTTCCTCACTGCATCTTTTGCTTGTTTGGCCAACTTGGCCTGGTGCTTGGCCCATTCATCAAGATATAATCCTCACCACGCTTGAGGCTGGTGGGATTAGCTATTTGACCATGTGCCAACGGAGGTCTTGGGCATGGAGGATTTAGTGCAAATTTCTTCATATATTTGGGAGTGACATATCTGTACTCCCTCCACTCTCTTGCCCATCTCCTCTCAATCTTTTGAATGCGCACCTTGCGCTGATTTTTATCTTCCTTAGGGGGTGTGCAGTACCCAGCATAGATGTCCTTAGGTATTTCAAAGGCAGTGTTGACCTCAGGCCTCTTTCCTCCTTTTTGTGGCTTCTTACCATCAGCCATTTTCTTCAGTTGAGGAATTTGAAAATTGAATTCTCTGAAGAAGTATGCAACTTTTCTTCGAGGAACGCTGTAAATGAGTTAAGTTGATGAGAACCTAGTGATTCAATAGCTGACATGAGTACCTGTGAATAGAGTATAGTTGCGAGGAATTTGGAGAGGTCATATGCATTCTCGGAGGTTTTTCAAAAAGAACAAGTTTGAGGAATTTGACCAGATGAGTCTTGAAGAATTTCACTAAGTGTTCTTTGTCTAAGGTTCTAGAGATGTATAGATCGAAAATCCACACATTTGAGGTATCTTGAAGAAAAAAACATAGCTTAGAGAAACGAATCAAGAACAGATGACATGTGAGGTGTTTTAGTGTGTGAAGATATGAAGAAAAACACCTTTGAGGATTTTGTAGAAATCATTTGAATCAAAGAGGGTAGTAAAAGTAACTTTTAATTACCCTGGACGAAGAACACGACGAACTGGTATGTGGAGATGTGAAGTTCGTCGGTGCAGATCTTTCATGCCCTAACTTGGCGGAGGAAGACAGCTACGGCGGCGGCGGAGTAAAGATTTCCGCGGCCGGCGCGAGTACGACGGCGACGAGGTCGAGGCAGTGAAGCTTTTCCTCACCGGCGACGATGAAGTAGCGGCGGTGCTAGGGTTTGAGAAGCTCGAGCTGGAGAGAGGTCGAGCGGAGTAAAGGAAGTGAGGAAGGGAAAGGAGGTATTTATAGCCACGGTGAAAAATGGTTCGCCCAAAGAATTTGGACGAATGTGCCCCTGACCCTTCTCATTTGCTTGACATGTGTCACCCACGTACTGAGAAGTGGAGATCGTGTGCGATCGTGGGTGAATAGATAAGTATATCGTGGGATGCGGAACAGTTTGAGCGGCAAAGCCCGAAATTTGGATAAGATAGGTTTTAGCGGTGCATTCGCAATTCTTCAGCTGACAAGGACACAATGAAGATTTTGAACGAGTTCCAAATAGAACGCACATGAAGAATTTGTGAGCAGATTGGGTTGAGTATAGCATAGAGGGGGAAGGGTCCGATCACATTCACTTAGCAGAAAAGCCAACTTGAAAAGATAGCCATAAGTGAATGTTGTAGAGGACATAAACTCATATATATAGCCAATGAAGAAAAACGACGGAAACAGTGAAGACAATGCAAAGTTGAAGAATTTGAACAACTGAGGAATATCAAAACTGAGGAAAAACTCAAATTGAAGATTTTCAACTTTTGGTGGTGGCGTGACCCACCGTATAAGAATGATGATTTCAAACACCGCGTACAATTGTCGTAGGGTTCTGAGAATCAAATTCTTTGTTGATTTCTTCACACTTAGAGTGTTATTCTTCACTGATTGAAGAAAAACGATTTCTTTATGTGTTGCACATCTAAGTCATGAATTTTGCATAAATGTTAGGATGAGTGTCCTTTTCAAAGAACATTCGAAGATTCTAAGATATTTAGCTCACACCGCAACTTGCTAAATCTCTTCTCATCCAAGGGCTTTGTGAAGATATCGGCTAGCTATTCTTCAGTCTTCACATGCTCAATAGAAATATCGCCCTTCAACACATGATCACGATGAAAATGATGACGAATCTGAATGTGCTTTGTCTTCGAGTGCTGAACTGGGTTGTGAGCAATCTTGATGGCACTCTCATTGTCACAGAAGAGAGGCACATTCTGTTGGGTTTCATAGTAATTTCAAAAAATTTCCTACGCACACGCAAGATCATGTGATGCATAGCAACGAGAGGGGAGAGTGTTGTCTACGTACCCACGCAGACCGACTGCGGAAGCGTTGACACAACGTAGAGGAAGTAGTCGTACGTCTTCACGATCCAACCGATCAAGCACCGAAACTACGGCACCTCCGTGTTCGAGCACACGTTCAGCTTGATGACGATCCCCGGACTCCGATCCAACAAAGTGTTGGGGAAGAGTTCCGTCAGCACGACGGCGTGGTGACGATCTTGATGTACTACAGCAGCAGGGCTTCGCCTAAACTCCGCTACAGTATTATCGAGGACTATGGTGGTTGGGGCACCGCACACGGCTAAGGAATAGATCACGTGGATCAACTTGTGTGTTCTAGGGTGCCTCTGCCTCAGTATATAAAGGACTAGAGGGGGGAGGCTGGCCGGCCAAGGTGTGGCACGCCAGGAGAGTCCTACTCCCTCTGGGAGTAGGATTCCCCCCCCCCAATCCTAGTTGGAATAGGATTCGTGGAGGGGGAAAATAGAGAGAGAGGGGGCCGGCCACCTCTCCTAGTCCTAATAGGACTAGGGGGAAGGGGGAGGCGCGCAGCCCATGTAGGGCTGCCTCTTCTCTTTTCCACTAAGGCCCATCATGGCCCATTTAGCTCCCGGGGGGTTCCGGTAACCTTCCCGGTACTCCGGTAAAATCCCGATTTCACCCGGAACACTTCCGATATCCAAACATAGGCTTCCAATATATCAATCTTTACGTCTTGACCATTTCAAGACTCCTCGTCATGTCCGTGATCACATCCGGGACTCCGAACAACCTTCGGTACATCAAAATGCATAAACTCATAATATAACTGTCATCGTAACCTTAAGCGTGCGGACCCTACGGGTTCGAGAACAATGTAGACATGACTAAGACACGTCTCCGGTCAATAACCAATAGCGGGACCTGGATGCCCATATTGGCTCCTACATATTCTACGAAGATCTTTATCGGTCAGACCGCATAACAACATACGTTGTTCCCTTTGTCATCGGTATGTTACTTGCCCGAGATTCGATCGTCGGTATCCAATACATAGTGCAATCTCGTTACCGGCAAGTCTCTTTACTCGTTCTGTAATACATCATCCCGCAACTAACTCATTAGTTGCAATGCTTGCAAGGCTTATGTGATGGGCATTACCGAGAGGGCCCAGAGATACCTCTTCGACAATCGGAGTGACAAAACTTAATCTCGAAATACGCCAACCCAACATGTACCTTTGGAGACACCTGTAGTACTCCTTTATAATCACCCAGTTACGTTGTGACGTTTGGTAGTACCCAAAGTGTTCCTCCGGTAAACGGGAGTTGCATAATCTCATAGTTACAGGAACATGTATAAGTCATGAAGAAAGCAATAGCAACATACTAAACGATCGGGTGCTAAGCTAATGGAATGGGTCATGTCAATCAGATCATTCTCTTAATGATGTGATCCCGTTAATCAAATAACAACTCATTGTTCATGGTTAGGAAACATAACCATCTTTGATTAACGAGCTAGTCAAGTAGAGGCATACTAGTGACACTTTGTTTGTCTATGTATTCACACATGTATTATGTTTCTGGTTAATACAATTCTAGCATGAATAATAAACCTTTTATCATGATTATAAGGAAATAAATAATAACTTTATTATTGCCTCTAGGGCATATTTCCTTCAGTCTGCCACTTGCACTAGAGTCAATAATCTAGATTACACTGTAATGATTCTAACACCCATGGAGCCTTGGTGCTGATCATGTTTTGCTCGTGGTAGAGGCTTAGTCAACGGGTCTGCAACATTCAGATCGGTATGTATCTTGCAAATCTCTATGTCTCCCACCTGGACTAGATCCCGGATGGAATTGAAGCATCTCTTGATGTGCTTGGTTCTCTTGTGAAATCTGGATTCCTTTGCTAAGGCAATTGCACCAGTATTGTCACAAAAGATTTTCATTGGAACCGATGCACTAGGTATGACACCTAGATCGGATATGAACTCCTTCATCCAGACTCCTTCGTTCACTGCTTCCAAAGCAGCTATGTACTCCGCTTCACATGTAGATCCCGCTACGACGCTTTGTTTAGAACTGCACCAACTAACAGCTCCATCGTTTAATGTAAACACGTATCCGGTTTGCGATTTAGAATCGTCCGGATCAGTGTCAAAGCTTGCATCAACGTAACCATTTACGAAGAGCTCTTTGTCACCTCCATATACGAGAAACATATCCTTAGTCCTTTTCAGGTATTTCAGGATGTTCTTGACCGCTGTCCAGTGATCCACTCCTGGATTACTTTGGTACCTCCCTGCTAGACTTATAGCAAGGCACACATCAGGTCTGGTACACAGCATTGCATACATGATAGATCCTATCACTGATGCATAGGGAACATCTTTCATATTCTCTCTATCTTCTGCAGTGGTCGGGCATTGAGTCTTACTCAATTTCACACCTTGTAACACAGGCAAGAATCCTTTCTTTGCTTGATCCATTTTGAACTTCTTCAAAATTTTGTCAAGGTATGTTGTTTGTGAAAGTCCAATTAAGCGTTTTGATCTATCTCTATAGATCTTAATGCCTAATATGTAAGCAGCTTCACCGAGGTCTTTCATTGAAAAACTCTTATTCAAGTATCCCTTTATGCTATCCAGAAATTCTATATCATTTCCAATCAGTAATATGTCATCCACATATAATATCAGAAATGCTACAGAGCTCCCACTCACTTTCTTGTAAATACAGGCTTCTCCGAAAGTCTGTATAAAACCAAATGCTTTGATCACACTATCAAAGCGTTTATTCCAACTCCGAGAGGCTTGCACCAGTCCATAAATGGATCGCTGGAGCTTGCACACTTTGTTAGCTCCCTTTGGATCGACAAAACCTTCTGGTTGCATCATATACAATTATTCTTCCAGAAATCCATTCAGGAATGCAGTTTTGACATCCATTTGCCAAATTTCATAATCATAAAATGCGGCAATTGCTAACATGATACGGACAGACTTAAGCATTGATACGGGTGAGAAGGTCTCATCGTAGTCAACCCCTTGAACTTGTCGAAAACCTTTTGCGACAAGTCGAGCTTTGTAGACAGTAACATTACCATCAACGTCAGTCTTCTTCTTGAAGATCCATTTATTCTCAATTGCTTGCCGATCATCGGGCAAGTCAACCAAAAGTCCATACTTTGTTCTCATACATGGATCCCATCTCAGATTTCATGGCTTCAAGCCATTTTGCGGAATCTGGGCTCACCATCGCTTCTTCATAGTTCGTAGGTTCATCATGATCTAGTAGCATGACTTCCAGAATAGGATTACCGTACCACTCTGGTGCGGATCTCACTCTGGTTGATCTACGAGGTTCAGTAGTATCTTGATCTGAAGTTTCATGATCATTATCATTAGCTTCCTCACTAACTGGTGTAGTTGTCACTGAAACAGTTTTCTGTGATGTACTACTTTCCAGTAAGGGAGCAGGTACAGTTACCTCGTCAAGTTCTACTTTCCTCCCACTCACTTCTTTCGAGAGAAACTCCTTCTCTAGAAAGTTTCCGAATTTAGCAACAAAAGTCTTGCCTTCGGATCTGTGATAGAAGGTGTATCCAATAGTTTCCTTTGGATATTCTATGAAGACACATTTCTCCGATTTGGGTTCGAGCTTATCAGGTTGAAGCTTTTTCACATAAGCATCGCAGCCCCAAACTTTCAGAAATGACAACTTTGGTTTCTTGCCAAACCACAGTTCATAAGGCGTCGTCTCAACGGATTTTGATGGTGCCCTATTTAACGTGAATGCGGCCGTCTCTAGAGCATATCCCAACAACGATAGCGGTAAATCAGTAAGAGACATCATAGATCGCACCATATCTAGTAAAGTACGATTACGACGTTCGGACACACCATTACGCCGTGGTGTTCCGGGTGGCGTGAGTTGCGAAACTATTCCACAATTTTTCAAATGTACACCAAACTCGTAACTCAAATATTCTCCTCCACGATCAGATCGTAGAAACTTTATTTTCTTGTTACGATGATTTTCAACTTCACTCTGAAATTCCTTGAACTTTTCAAATGTTTCAGACTTATGTTTCATTAAGTAGATATACCCATATCTGCTTAAATCATCTGTGAAGGTGAGAAAATAACGATATCCGCCACGAGCCTCAATATTCATCGGACCACATACATCTGTATGTATGATTTCCAACAAATCTGTTGCTCTCTCCATAGTACCGGAGAACGGTGTTTTGGTCATCTTGCCCATGAGGCACGGTTCGCAAGTACCAAGTGATTCATAATCAAGTGGTTCCAAAAGTCCATCAGAATGGAGTTTCTTCATGCGCTTTACACCGATATGACCTAAACGGCAGTGCCACAAATAAGTTGCACTCTCATTATCAACTCTGCATCTTTTGGCTTCAACATTATGAATATGTGTGTTACTACTATCGAGATCCAACAAGAATAGACCACTCTTCAAGGGTGCATGACCATAAAAGATATTACTCATATAAATAGAACAACCATTATTCTCTGATTTAAATGAATAACCGTCTCGCATCAAACAAGATCCAGATATAATGTTCATGCTTAACGCTGGCACCAAATAACAATTATTTAGGTCTAATACTAATCCCGAAGGTAGATGTAGAGGTAGCGTGCCGACTGCGATCACATCGACTTTGGAACCGTTTCCCATGCGCATCGTCACCTCATCCTTAACCAATCTTCGCTTAATCCGTAGTCCCTGTTTCGAGTTGCAAATATTAGCAACAGAACCAGTATCAAATACCCAGGTGCTACTGCGAGCATTAGTAAGGTACACATCAATAACATGTATATCACATATACCTTTGTTCACCTTGCCATCCTTATTATCCGCCAAATACTTGGGGCAGTTCCGCTTCCAGTGACCAGTCTGCTTGCAATAGAAGCACTCAGTTTCAGGCTTAGGTCCAGGTTTGGGTTTCTTCTCTTGAGTAGCAACTTGTTTGCCGTTCTTTTTGAAGTTCCCCTTCTTCTTCCCTTTGCCCTTTTTCTTGAAACTAGTGGTCTTGTTGACCATCAACACTTGATGCTCCTTCTTGATTTCTACCTCCGCAGCTTTCAGCATCGTGAAGAGCTCGGGAATAGTCTTGTTCATCCCTTGCATATTATAGTTCATCACGAAGCTCTTGTAGCTTGGTGGCAGTGATTGAAGAATTCTATCAATGACGCAATCATCTGGAAGATTAACTCCCAATTGAATCAAGTGATTATTATACGCAGACATTTTGAGTATATGTTCACTGACAGAACTGTTCTCTTCCATCTTGCAGCTATAGAACTTATTGGAGACTTCATATCTCTCAATCCGGGCATTTGCTTGAAATATTAACTTCAACTCCTGGAACATCTCATATGCTCCATGACGTTCAAAACGTCGTTGAAGTCCCGATTCTAAGCCGTAAAGCATGGCACACTGAACTATCGAGTAGTCATCAGCTTTGCTCTGCCAGACGTTCATAACATCCGGCGTTGCTCCTGCAGCAGGCCTGGCACCCAGCGGTGCTTCCAGGACGTAATTCTTCTGTGCAGCAATGAGGATAATCCTCAAGTTACGGACCCAGTCCGTGTAATTGCTACCATCATCTTTCAACTTTGCTTTCTCAAGGAACGCATTAAAATTCAACGGAACAACAGCACGAGCCATCTATCTACAATCAAACATAAACAAGCAAGATACTAATCAGGTACTAAGTTTCATGATAAATTTAAGTTCAGTTAATCAAATTAATTAAAGAACTCCCACTTAGATAGACATCCCTCTAATCCTCTAAGTGATTACGTGATCCAAATCAACTAAACCATAACCGATCATCACGTGAGATGGAGTAGTTTTCAATGGTGAACATCGTTATGTTGATCATATCTACTATATGATTCACGCTCGACCTTTCGGTCTCCGTGTTCCGAGGCCATATCTGTATATGCTTGGCTCGTCAAGTATAACCTGAGTATTCCGCGTGTGCAACTGTTTTGCACCCGTTGTATTTGAACGTAGAACCTATCACACCCGATCATCACGTGGTGTCTCAGCACGAAGAACTTTCGCAACGGTGCATACTCAGGGAGAACACTTCTTGATAATTTAGTGAGAGATCATCTTATAATGCTATCGTCAATCAAAGCAAGATAAGATGCATAAAAGGATAAACATCACATGCAATCAATATAAGTGATATGATATGGCCATCATCATCTTGTGCTTGTGATCTCCATCTCCGAAGCACCATCGTGATCACCATCGTCACCGGCGTGACACCTTGATCTCCATCGTAGCATCGTTGTCGTCTCGCCAAGCTTATGCTTCTACGACTATCACTACCGCTTAGTAATAAAGTAAAGCATTACATCGCGATTGCATTGCATACAATAAAGCGACAACCATATGGCTCCTGCCAGTTGCCGATAACTCGGTTACAAAACATGATCATCTCATACAATAAAATTCAGCATCATGTCTTGACCATATCACATCACAACATGCCCTGCAAAAACAAGTTAGACGTCCTCTACTTTGTTATTGCAAGTTTTACGTGGCTGCTATGGGCTTAAGCAAGAACCAATCTCACCTACGCATCAAAACCACAACGATAGTTTGTCAAATAGACTCCGTTTTAACCTTCGCAAGGACCGGGCGTAGCCATACTTGGTTCAACTAAAGTTGGAGAGACAGTCGCCCGCAAGCCACCTATGTGCAAAGCACGTCGGGGGAACCGGTCTCGCGTAAGCGTACGCGTAATGTTGGTCCGGGTCGTCTTGTCCAACAATGCCGCCGAACCAACGTATGACATGCTGGTAGGCAGTATGACTTATATCGCCCACAACTCACTTGTGTTCTACTCGTGCATATAACATCAACATAAATAACCTGGCTCTGATGCCACTGTTGGGTTTCGTAGTAATTTCAAAAAATTTCCTACGCACACGCAAGATCATGTGATGCATAGCAACGAGAGGGGAGAGTGTTGTCTACGTACCCACGTAGACCGACTGCGGAAGCGTTGACACAACGTAGAGGAAGTAGTCGTACGTCTTCACGATCCAACCGATCAAGCACCGAAACTACGGCACCTCCGAGTTCGAGCACACGTTCAGCTTGATGACGATCCCCGGACTCCGATCCAGCAAAGTGTCGGAGAAGAGTTCCGTCAGCACGACGGCGTGGTGACGATCTTGATGTACTACAGCAGCAGGGCTTCGCCTAAACTCCGCTACAGTATTATCGAGGACTATGGTGGTTGGGGCACCGCACACGGCTAAGGAATAGATCACGTGGATCAACTTGTGTGTTCTAGGGTGCCTCTGCCTCAGTATATAAAGGACTAGAGGGGGGAGGCTGGCCGGCCAAGGTGTGGCGCGCCAGGAGAGTCCTACTCCCTCTGGGAGTAGGATCCCCCCCCCAATCCTAGTTGGAATAGGATTCGCGGAGGGGGAAAAGAGAGAGAGGGGGCCGGCCACCTCTCCTAGTCCTAATAGGACTAGGGGGAAGGGGGAGGCGCGCAGCCCATGTAAGGCTGCCTCTTCTCTTTTCCACTAAGGCCCATCATGGCCCATTTAGCTCCCGGGGGTTCCGGTAACCTTCTCGGTACTCCGGTAAAATCCCGATTTCACCCGGAACACTTCCGATATCCAAACATAGGCTTCCAATATATCAATCTTTACGTCTCGACCATTTCGAGACTCCTCGTCATGTCCGTGATCACATCCGGGACTCCGAACAACCTTCAGTACATCAAAATGCATAAACTCATAATATAACTGTCATCGTAACCTTAAGCGTGCGGACCCTACGGGTTCGAGAACAATGTAGACATGACCGATACACGTCTCCGGTCAATAACCAATAGCGGGACCTGGATGCCCATATTGGCTCCTACATATTCTACGAAGATCTTTATCGGTCAGACCGCATAACAACATACGTTGTTCCCTTTGTCATCGGTATGTTACTTGCCCGAGATTCGATCGTCGGTATCCAATACATAGTTCAATCTCGTTACCGACAAGTCTCTTTACTCGTTCTGTAATACATCATCCCGCAACTAACTCATTAGTTGCAATGCTTGCAAGGCTTATGTGATGTGCATTACCGAGAGGGCCCAGAGATACCTCTCCGACAATCGGAGTGACAAAACCTAATCTCGAAATACGCCAACCCAACATGTACCTTTGGAGACACCTGTAGTACTCTTTTATAATCACCCAGTTACGTTGTGACGTTTGGTAGTACCCAAAGTGTTCCTCTGGTAAATGGGAGTTGCATAATCTCATAGTTACAGGAACATGTATAAGTCATGAAGAAAGCAATAGCAACATACTAAACGATCGGGTGCTAAGCTAATGGAATGGGTCATGTCAATCAGATCATTCTCTTAATGATGTGATCCCGTTAATCAAATAACAACTCATTGTTCATGGTTAGGAAACATAACCATCTTTGATTAACGAGCTAGTCAAGTAGAGGCATACTAGTGACACTTTGTTTGTCTATGTATTCACACATGTATTATGTTTCCGGTTAATACAATTCTAGCATGAATAATAAACCTTTTATCATGATTATAAGGAAATAAATAATAACTTTATTATTGCCTCTAGGGCATATTTCCTTCACATTCTTCATGTTGACGTCGTAGTCCTTGAGAGTTTGCTTCATCCATAGCAATTGAGCACAGCAAGAACCAGCGGGAATGTACTCAGCTTCAGCAGTAGATAGTGATACGCAGTTCTGTTTCTTCGAGGACCAACAGACCAAAGATCGTCCGAGGAAATGACATGTACCAGATGTTGACTTGCGCTCCACACGATCACCAGCATAGTCATTGTCAGAATATCCAATGAGATCAAAAGCCGAGCCCTTGGGGTACCATAATCCAAGTGTTGGTGTGTGAGCTAGATATCGAAGAATATGCTTCACAGCCTTATGGTGTGATTCCTTCGGTGTAGCTTGAAATCGGGCACACATGCAAACACTAAGCATTATATCTGGCCTAGATGCACATAAGTACAATAAAGAACCAATCATGGAGCGGTATACCTTATGATCGAACTCAATACCATTTTCATCAGTGCACAGATGGCCATTTGTGGGCATAGGAATTTTGACGCCTTTGCAATCTTGCATGCCGAATTTCCTCAGTACATCCTTGAGGTATTTCTCCTGCGATATGAATATGCCATTGCGTTGTTGATGAATTTGAAGACCTAAGAAGAATTTTAATTCTCCCATCATAGACATTTGATATTCTTCACTCATCATATAGGCAAACTCATCACTATAACGTTGGTCAGTATAGCCAAAGATAATATCATCAACATATATTTGGCACACAAAAAATTCACCATCATAAGATTTAGTGACAAGAGTAGGGTCGAGTGAACCGGGTTTGAAGCCTTTCTTCATAAGGAATTCCTTCAAAGTATCATACCACGCCTGCGGGGCCTGCTTGAGGCCATAGAGGGCCTTATTGAGTCTGAAGACTTTGTCGGGATGCTTTGGATCTTCAAAACCTGGGGGTTGAGTAACATATACTTCTTCCTCAAGCTTACCATTGAGGAATGCACTTTTCACATCCATTTGATATAGGGTGATATCATGATGGTTAGCATAAGCAAGTAATATGCGAATAGCCTCAAGTCTAGCAACAGGTGCAAAAGTTTCATCAAAATCAATTCCTTCAACCTGTGTGTAGCCTTGAGCTACAAGCCGTGCCTTATTCCTTACCACAAGGCCATTTTCGCCTTGCTTGTTGCGATAGATCCACTTTGTGCCAATGATATTGTGCTTGCGAGGATCTGGACATTTGACCAGTTCCCAGACGTTGTTGAGCTCGAACTGATGTAATTCTTCTTGCATGGCCTGAATCCATTCAGGCTCCAGAAATGCTTCATCTACCTTAGTGGGCTCTATGATAGAGATAAAAGCATAGTGCCCACAAAAGTTAGATAAATGTGAAGCTTTTGAGCGTGTGAGAGGACCTGGCGCGTTAATGTCATCGATGATCTTTTCAACTTGCACTTCTTTTGCAACGCGAGGATGAGCTGGTTGTCGTTGAGGAATTTGATCAGCATTCTCTTCAGCACCATTTTCTTCAGTATTTTCTTCAGGTGCATTAGCTCGACGTTCTTCATGTTCTGGAATGAATTCTTTAGCAGATTCTTCGGTGGGAATGACATCCTCAGTAGCCTTGAACTTGATAGTTTCCTCAGGTGCTGGTTCATCTATCACAGAAGGTAGGTGCTCTCTTTGCGAGCCATTAGTTTCATCGAACCGCACATCTACAGTTTCAACAACCTTGTGAGGAACGTTGTTGAAAACTTTGTAGGTGTGCGAGTCCTTTCCGTAACCAAGCATAAAACCTTCATGTGCTTTCGGTGCAAATTTTGAGTTGTGATGAGGATCTCTAATCCAACATTTAGCACCGAAGACTTTGAAATAACTTACATTGGGTTTCTTATCAGTGAGGAGTTCAGAAGCAGTCTTCTTAAAGAATTTGTGAAGATATACTCTGTTGATGATGTGGCACGCAGTATCAATTGCCTCAATCCAGAAACGATGAGGCGTTTTGTATTCATCAAGCATAGTGCAAGCCATCGCAGCAAGAGTCTTGTTCTTGCGCTCCATGATGCCATTCTGCTGAGGAGTATAAGGAGCAGATAACTCATGAGTAATACCAAGTTCATCAAGATAGTCATGAAGACCAGAATTCTTGAACTCAGTTCCATTGTCACTTCTGATGTGCTTGATCTTCACACCAAAGTTGGTTGAAGCCCTCGAGGAAAATCGTTTGAAGACTTCCTGCACTTCATGTTTGTAAGTAACAATGTGTACCCATGTGTATCGAGAGTAATCATCAACAATAACAAAGCCATATTGAGATGCATCATTTGAGACTGCAGAATAATTCTTAGGACCGAAGAGATCCATGTGAAGCAATTCAAATGGACGAGTGGTGGTCATGATAGTCTTCGCTGGATGCTTAGCCTTTGTCATCTTCCCAGCTTCACAGGCTCCGCATAAGTGATCCTTGAGGAATTTGACATTCTTGATGCCAATAACATGCTTCTTCTTCGCAAGAGTGTGCAAATTCCTCATGCCTACATGACCAAGTCGTCGATGCCAGAGCCAGCCTTCTGAAGCTTTTGCAAGTAGGCACACGGCTGGTTGCGGTCCTGTAGAGAAATCAACAATATACAGGTCTCCTCTCCTACAACTTTCGAAGACTTTGGAATTGTCAACTTCCATAATCACAACACAACGGTACTTGCCAAAGACAACTACCATATCAAGATCGCAAAGCATTGAGACAGACATGAGGTTGTATCCTAAGGACTCGACAAGCATGACTTTATCCATGTGTCGATCCTTTGTGATCGCAACCTTACCTAGACCCAATACCAGAATTTTGCCTTTGTCAGCGAAGATGATATGCTTCAGATGCGATGGTGATAAGGGAGCATCCATCAATAGATTCTTGTCACCAGTCATGTGATTTGTACATCCACTATCAAGGACCCACTCAGTGGCTTTGGGTTGATAATCCTGCAGATGAATTAGTGCAACTTACGAACTCATATACTTCACTAGTGAAGAATATGACATCAATTCATCAGATCAATTTCAACAAGCAACAGAACAGATAAAGCAGTATGAGGACGAGAGACATGAAAGTTCATTTCTTCATGATTAGCTTGCGTCCTTTCAGGCACATTCAGGTCTCCAGCAAATTCTTCAGATGATTACGTACGTCTGGAGACCTGACCCTGCAGAAGAGATTAGTTCTTTTTCTTCACCACCCACATCTGAAGGGGTGGCAAAGAGTTCATCACTCTACGAGCTCCATACGAGAAAGGTGGCATAGAAGTCAGTCCATTTCGTTTCACATAAGAGGGGTTAGGATAAGCATATGAATAAGCAGAGAAATTCTTCGAGGACTTATGAACATAATGATTAGAAGAATAATGCTCATATTCATAGCCCTTAGCTCTTCCCTGCAAAACAGAGTTGTTAGCACGATGATATTCATATGAGGACTTTGATCCTTTTGAGGAATTTGGTCCATATGAAGAATTTGATCTGGGGTTCCTATTCTTCACAGGTGGTGTCCTGAGGACATTCACCTGAAGACTTTCAAGGCACCTTTTGGGAACCCAGATTTTCTTCATAGGAGGACCATTCCTGCAGTTAGTGCCAACATATCTAGCAAATATTTCACCATTCTGATTTTTGAACAGTTTATAGTTGGAGTCAAATGACTCATCATCAGAACGAGGAGATTCACATGCAAAGCCAGATAAGTTAGATGGATCAACCGGAGGTCCCTTTGCAGCAACCCATGAGGTTTGGGGGTACTGCTCAGGCTTCCAATATGTACCATCAGCATTGAGTTTCCTCTCAAAGGCAATACCCTCTTTCCTAGGGTTCCTGTTGAGGATCTGCTTTTTAAGCACATCACAAAGAGTCGGATGCCCTTTGAGGCTTTTGTACATGCATGTCATGTACAATTCCTTCAGCCCTGCATCGTCAGTGATACTAGCAATGTCCTCAGATGAGAAATTAGTGATAGCAGAGGCAGGTGAAGAATTTGAAACATTAGCAGCATTTGAACATTCAGGTGAAGAATTAGCAGATTCACGTTCAATGCACTTCAAGCATGGAGGAACAAATTCTTCCTGAGAAGCGCTGATTTGTTGAGCAAGTAATGAATCACGCTCCTTCTGAAGATCTTCATAACTCACTCTTAGCTTTTCAAGATCTTGCTTTCTTTGAAGAAATTCATATGAAAGCTTTCTCATGATCAGATAAGAGAGTGTTATGATGACCTTGAAGGTTGTCAAACCTAGACCGAAGTCTTTGAAGATTTTCAGTCAAGGTTTTAGTGCAATCCATTTCTTCACCCAACATATCATCACTTTTGTCTAGCATGTTTTGAACCTTTTCAAAAGCCTTTTATTGTTTTACAGCAATCTTAGCAAGTTTGGAGTAGCTGGGTTTGAGGTTTTCATCATATTCATTTTCACTTGATTCAGAGGAGGGGTATTTGAGTACCTTGGCACCTTTTGCCATGAAGCAATAGGTGGGAGCGTAGTCATCATTGTTTCCATCAGCCGTGTTGGTGAAGCCATTTTCTTCAGAGTTGAAGATGGACTTGCTGACGAAAGAAGTAGCGAGAGCCAGGCTCGCCACACCAGACTTAGACTCCTCAGATGCCTCCTCTCCCTCATGTTCGTCAGATTCAGCCTTAGAGTCCATTTCCTTGCCAATGAACGCCCGAGCCTTCTTGGAGCTGCTCTTCTTGTAAGACGAAGACTTCGAGGATTTTGATGATTAAGATTTTGAGTATTTCTTCTTTTTCTTCGCATCATCAGAACTGTAATCCTTGTATTTCTTCTTCTTTGATTCCTTTTCCCACTAAGGACAATCTTGAATATAGTGTCCAGGTTTCTTGCATTTGTGACAAAGCCTCTTCTTGTAGTCACTGGATGAGGAATCAATGCTCCTTGAGGATTTTCCAAAGCGACCACGTCTTGAGAACCTCTGGAATTTCTTCACGAGCAGTGCTAGCTCATGGCTCGGTTCTTCAGGATCACCAAGGCTGCTACCAGAATCTTCATCTTCAGACTCAGACACTGCCTTGGCCTTCAGGGAACATGATCTGCCATAGCTCGAACCATAGAGATCTCTCTTCTCAGCAAGCTGGAACTCATGAGTATTTAGCCTCTCGAGGATATCAGCGGGATCAAGTGACTTGTAATCAGCACGTTCTTGTATCATCAATGCCAGAGTATCAAATGAGGAATCAAGCAATCTCAGCAATTTCTTCACCACCTCATGGTCGGTGATGTCAGTGGCACCAAGTGCTTGAAGCTCATTTGAGATGTCAGTGAGGCAATCGAAGGTCTGTTGAACATTTTCATTGTCAAGTCTTTTGAAGCGGTTGAAGAGATTGCGAAGAACATCAACTCTAGAGTCACGCTGTGCTGAGACTCCTTCATTGACTTTGGACAGCCTATCCCAGATAAGCTTAGCAGTTTCCAAAGCATTCACTCTTCCATACTATCCTTTGCTCAGATGGCCACATATGATATTCTTCGCTTGAGAGTCGAGTTGCTTAAATCTCTTCACATCAGCAGCATTCAGAGAAGGTGTGACTGAGGGAACACCATTTTCCACAACATAACAGAGATCGTTATCAATTGCCTCAAGATGCATTCGCATCTTATTTTTCCAGTAGGGGTAGTCTGTCCCATCGAAAGAAGGACACCCAGCAGAGACCTTGATCATACCTACGGTCGACATAACTAAAACTCCAGGCGGTTAAACCAAAATCACACAGAACAAGGGAGTACCTTGCTCTGATACCAATTGAAAGTGCGTTATATCGACTAGAGGGGGGTCAATAGGCGATTTTTATGAATTCTTCACTAAGGAATTTGCAGGTGAGGAAATTCCTTAGCGAAGATCTACTAGCAGCGGAATAAGTACTCAAAAGTAAACATAACAGAACACAAGCATAGTCATCATGATGAAATGAAGACAAGCACAGAGTACAGAAAGCGTAAACACAGGATAACACAAGATGAAGACAAACAGACTGAAGAAATTGAACTGAGGAAATTGAGAAAGTCTTCAGTCTAAGTCTTCAAACACAGATACGAACAAGCACTCAACACAGATATGAGGAAATGAAAGAGTTGAGGAAATAGAACCAGTGAGCTTGGTGAAGACAATGATTTGGTAGACCAGTTCCAACTGTTGTCTCAGTTGTACATCTGGTTGGAGCGGCTAGGTATTTAAACCTGAGGACACACAGTCCTCACCGTATTCTCCTTGAGCTAAGGTCACACAGACCTCGCCCAATCACTCGTGGTAAGTCTTCAGGTGACTTTCGAACCTTCACAAACTTGGTCACTCGGCGATCCACAATTCCTCTTGGATGCTCTAGACCATGACGCCTAACCGTCTGGAAGAAACACAGTCTTCAAAGGTAACAAGTGCCGGATCCACGCAGGATCAATCTCTTCAGTGATGCTCAATCACTTGGGGTTTGTAGGTGTTTGGGCTTGGGTTTTCCTCACTTGATGATTTTTGCTCAAAGTCCTCGGAGGATGGGATGCTCTCAAATGACAAGTGTCAGTTTCTCTCAGAGCAGCCAAACAGCTAGTGGTTGTAGGGGACGGCTATTTATAGCCTAGGGAGCAGCCCGACATGATAAGACATAAATGCCCTTCAATGATATGACCGTTAGGTGGATAGATATTTTGGGACAGCTGGCGCATAGCACAGCAACGGTCGGGAATTTGAGTATCAAATTCCTCAGAGTTATCATGTTCCTCACTGTGTAGGCAATCCGCACTGGCGAATTCCTAACTCCTCGGTCAGAACAAATTCCTCAGAGACCAAAAGAACTTCGTCTCTGTCACTGAAGAATATGACTGAACTATATGAGATTTCCAATGGCTTCACTCGAAGGGATTGGTAGGTGTAGGATTTTGAGTTGAGCATCACATGGAAATTTTTCCTTAGTATTTCCTCGACTCCCTTTAAAAGTACGGTGTTTCCTATGACTCAAGAAAGAGAAAATGAAACTACGAAAACAAGAGTCTTCATGCTTCATGTTCCTCGAATGAATACCAAGTCTTCAGGATTGCACCAATTTCTTCATTTTCAAAGTCTTCAAAAATCCAAAGTCTTCAGTCGAAGAACTTCATTTTTAGGGGTCGACTTTCTCTGTAAATATCAAACTCCTCATAGACTTATAAACCTGTGTACACTCAAAAACACATTAGTCCCTTAACCTATAAGTCTTTAATACACCAAAATCACTAAGGGGAACTAGATGCACTTACATTCGTGAGAAAGCAAGTTGGATGCACACCCACTTAGTTTCTTTTTTGTTGAGCTTTCATATACTTATAGCTCTAGTGCATCCGTTGCATGGCAATCCCTACTCGCTCACATTAATATCTATTGATGGGCATCTCCATAGCCCGTTGATACGCCTAGTTGATGTGAGACTATCTTCTCCCTTTTTGTATTCTCCACAACCACCATTCTATTCCACCTATAGTGCTATGTCCATGGTTCACGCTCATGTATTGCGTGAAGATTGAAAAAGTTTGAGAACACCAAAAGTATGAAACAATTGTTTGGCTTGTCATCGTGGTTGTGCATGATTTGAATACTTTCTGTGGTGAAGATGGAGCATAGCCAGACTATATGATTTTGTAGGGATAACTTTCTTTGGCCATGTTATTTTGAAGAGACATAATTGCTTAGTTAGTATGCTTGAAGTATTATTATTTCTATGTCAATATTAAACTTTTGTCTTGAATCTTTCGGATCTGAATATTCATACCACAATTAAGAGAATTACATTGAAATTATGCCAAGTAGCATTCCACATCAAAAATTCTGTTTTATCATTTACCTACTCGAGGACGAGGAGGAATTAAGCTTGGGGATGCTTGATATGTCTCCAACGTATCTATAATTTTTTATTGTTCCATGCTATATTATATCCTGTTTTGGACATTATTGGGCTTTATTATACACTTTTATATTATTTTTTGGACTAACCTATTAACCGGAGGCCCATCCCAGAATTACTGTTTTTTTTTGCCTATTTTAGGGTTTTGCAGAAAAAGAATATCAAACGGAGTCCAAACGGAATGAAACCTTCGGAAACATGATTTTTGGAACAAACATGATCCAGAGGACTTGGACCCTACGTCAAGCAATCAACCAAGATGGCACGAGGTAGGGGGCACGCCTACCCCCCAGGTGCGCCCTCCACCCTCGTGGGGCTCACGTTGCTCCACCGACGTACTCCTTCCTCCTATATATACCTACGTACCCCCAAACTACCAGATACAGAGCCAAAACCCTAATTCCACCGCCGTAACTTTCTGTATCCACGAGATCCCATCTTGGGGCCTTTTCCGGAGCTCCGCCGGAGGGGGCATCGATCACGGAGGGCTTCTACATCAACACCATAGCCTCTCCGATGAAGTGTGAGTAGTTTACTTCAGACCTACGGGTCCATAGTTATTAGCTAGATGGCTTCTTCTCTCTTTTTGGATCTCGATACAAAGTTCTCCCCCCTCTCTTGTGGAGATCTATTCGATGTAATCTTCTTTTGCGGTGTGTTTGTTGAGATCGATGAATTGTGGGTTTATGATCAAGTTTATCTATGAGCAATATTTGAATCTTCTCTGAATTCTTTTATGTATGATTGGTTATCTTTGCAAGTCTATTCGAATTATCAGTTTGGTTTGGCCTACTAGATTGATCTTTCTTTCAATGGGAGAAGTGCTTAACTTTGGGTTCAATCTTGCGGTGTACTTTCCCAGTGACAGTAGGGGCAGTAAGGCACGTATTGTATTGTTGCCATCGAGGATAACAAGATGGGGTTTGTATCATATTGCATGAGTTTATCCCTCTACATCATGTCATCTTGCTTAAAGCGTTACTCTGTTCTCTTGAACTTAATACTCTAGATGCATGCTGGATAGCGGTCGATGTGTGGAGTAATAGTAGTAGATGCAGGCAGGAGTCGGTCTACTTGTTTTGGACGTGATGCCTATATATATGATCATACCTAGATATTCTCATAACTATGCTCAATTCTGTTAATTGCTCAACAATAATTTGTTTACCCACTGTAATGCTTATGCTATCGAGAGAAGCCTCTAGTGAAACCTATGGCCCCCGGGTCTATTTTCCATCATATTAATCTTCCAATACTTAGTTATTTCCTTTGGCATTTATTTTACTTGCATCTTTATTTCTCTTTATCATAAAAAATACCAAAAATATTATCTTATCATATCTATCAGATCTCACTCTCGTAGGTGACCGTGAAGGGATTGACAACCCCTTTATCGCGTTGGTTGCGAGGAGTTTATTTATTTGTGTAGCTGCGAGGGACTCGTGCGTGGCCTCCTACTGGATTGATACCTTGGTTCTCAAAAACTAGGGGAAGTACTTACGCTGCTCTACTGCATCACTCTTTCATCTTCAAGGGAAAACCAACGCAGTGTTCAAGAGGTAGCAAATAGCATGGCATTTATAGGTCGATTATTAATGATGAGCATGATACTACTAGAACAATATGAGAGTGAGGAGACGTTACATGGCTCATACCCTTTTCGAAGTCCTTCTTGTGAATCAAAAGGTATTGCATTGCCTGAACCAACTTTCATCCCATCATCATCATCTGTCCCAGGCACAGATTCTTATCATTATGATATTTCCAGTAACCATGCTTTGTAAACATCGGATACGCACTTTCCCATTTTGTTTGCATCTCGGATGAAATTGGTTCGTATATCACAAATTGATTGATGCACATACATGTTGGCAACATTCATTGCTAGTTTCTAGTTACAAAATTATATGCTCCCGATAGGTATGAATTATGTTGAGATAACAACAAATTGATGCTTCTTAATATCCATGCTTCCTAATTTTGTTGTATGTTTTCTTCAGTCCAGATAGTTTGGGGCAATAGAAACACAGTTCTATTATTTGTGTTGCCAAGAGAATTCTTTGTGTTTAAACACAACCATCATGTTTCCTATATTTCATATACATGCTGACAGTGGCAAGCCAATTTTTTTTTGTTTTTTCTTGTTGAATAACGCCAAATCAAATCCAAAAAATCAAAGACAGTGTGACATAGCATGCACGAAGCATACATGCTTCCTTACATGGGAATGTGAGAATCTCTACTTCATCACTACCGTACCATATATGTAATACTCGTTGTTGCTTCATACTTATATACCTTCTATACTTATGCATCGTGTCTAACTGATTACGGATGTACTCCCTCCGTCCCATAATATAAGATGTTACATAGCTTGCAAAAATGTCTTACATTGTGGAACCGAGGGAGTATATTTCAAGCAGTTGCGTGTTGGCTTTGGAACTGATGGGCGCAGCCGGTGACATATATGGAGGCGACTGATGCATGCACTAGGAAGTGTGATGACTCATGACACTTGGATCTGCCCTACAATGAGGTCGACCGCAAGCGAAGGGAATCATGTCTACGGTTTATAGGGAACACACAATTATTGGCTTACGGAAACATAGTACACACTGTTGGTGACTTGAACTAAATAAATTTGTACCATGTCTGAAACTTATTGTAAGAACGAATGAAGCAGGGAAACAAACTTATGTTCGAGTAGAAGCAAATTAATTTTACCATGGAAGCACTTTTATTATTAGATGGAAGCAAAGTTTCTTGTTGGAAACTTGATTAAAAAGATACATGGGAGCAAAGTATTTGGAAACAAATTGTTACGTCCAAAAAAGTTTGGCTGAGATCGAAGCAAATTATCTCATCGGTGGAAGCAAGCTTTTGCTGCATTAAAAACAGAATAAAATGTACATGGGATGCATTTTTCATCGAGCAAATTTGCTATGCACTAGAAGCAAAAAAAAAGTTTTCTAAAAAATGTGGAATAAAGTATGAAAATATAAGAATTTAGATGGACTTTAAATTATATCACTGTGTTATTTTCTGAAGAAGTTAATTCAAGGAAGCAAATAGGAATAAATATGGAAGCATCGTAATCACAGGAGTATAATTTAGAAACTAACTAGAGGAAAGTCGGCTGCACGCTGGGCACCTAATCACGCCCTGCAAGTGTAATCAATCTAACGGCTGCCCACTAATCTGATCCCTAGTGATGCACATTGGTCTGCACCTCCCTAAAAGTCTCTCTACCCTCCACCACCAGCTTCACAAAGGGCTTCAGGGAACCAATTTAGCTCTAGGGCTATTTGTGGATTCTAGTAGTGAAGTTACTATTTACATTTTTTTCATACCCATAATTTTGTCTTTTTGCCAGAATTTCCACATAATGCATTTTGCCGCGAAACTTTACGCACATGTATAACGCTAGATTTCCTGCAAAAAGTTTCAGAAATATTCGACATTTTTCTAATGCTTTCTTTAAATTTTGTTTGCTAAATCGGGTGCTGCGTCTAGACCCATGTCTCAAAAATTCACACCGCGTACTATTCTGACTTTGATATCCGGTCTCTGTACCTAGCAGACAGGCTTGCTTACTTGACCTCTTTTTCTCTAGGTCCACGCTGAAGGAAGAACTCTTCTCTGTACGCGCACGAGACCTGAAAATCTGCATCATGTCATTTTCTGTCAATTTTTGGTTCTGTCTCAGCACTTCGTTTCCTTTGTACGTATGTCCCTGTACGCACCACACTTCTGGAGTCTTCCCACCAGCACGCGGTTTGGCACTTTAAAGAGTGAATCTTCTTATATAACCATCAAGAACTCAAATTTAGGCATGCACAAGGAATAAGAGTTACTCCACAGGAAAGTTCAATAGCTACTCCACATACTATTCTGAGGTTCATATGTTGTCTGTCTATACCGAGTAGGTCGACCTATTGCTTACTAGACCTTTTTTTTCTCTTGGTCTGCGCCGCAAGAAGAACTCGTCTCTATTCGCACACAAGACTTGAAATTTTTGCATCATGTCATTTTCTGTCAATTTATTGTTCTGTGTGAGCAGTGGCGAATCTTGTAAGAAAATCAAGGACAGGCTCAAAGTTAATTATGTGAAAAAAAAAAGTCACCAACCCCCAGCTCTGTTGTGCAAACAAGGCTAAAATTTGCTAGAATACTAGCAGAAACATGTACTATTAACTACTAAAATATTCTTTTGCATCGCTGGAGGGTAGGCTCAAGCCTATTAAAGCCTGCCCAGTTGATTCGTCACTGTGTGTGAGCACTTCATTTCATTTATATGTCCCGGCACATACTATATCCCACCGGTACATGGTTAACACTCTTGCCACGCCTCTGATTGGACTGTGTTTTTCCTCTATGTAAAATTTTCAGTGCATATAAGTCTTATCCGAAGTCGAACTTGGTCAATCTTGTTGAAAGAAATATATGAGTATTTATGATACAAATGTATATCATACGAAAATTTATTTCAGTGTGAATCTAATGGTATTGTTTTTTTGGAAAAGGAGGCTTGCCCCCGGCCTCTGCATCGGAACGATGCATGCAGCCATCTTATTAAAAAGTCTTGAAGTAGCACAAAGTCATAAAAGTATTACAGCTCGCAAGCGGAACAAAAAGGAAAAGAAATGTGAATGCTCAATATCACAACCGGTATGACAATGTAAAGGACAAGCTCCCTAGACTCCTATCTTGTTATGTGACCGTCATCCAAATCGGTTGAATATAGTCCGTGCTACCATCTCCCACTGGTTGCACCTAGTAACCAATGGCTCCCTGAAGTCCGTAGGAGTGAGTAAGGACCACGTACGGATCCATGCGGTAGCTCTAAAAATGACCTGCAAGAAAGTTAAAAATATAATGTCTGTTAAAAATCATATATTCCTGCAATTTCATATAGCCCATATAAGCGCACATATTTTAATCCTAATATGAGCCGCAGTAATATGACCAACCCCAGCTAACGTAAAAAATTATCACCGTTAGAAGTCGTATCAAGCCGCAAGTTGCAACGGTGTCTGGAACATTTCTAGATATATATTTGACTTATCACATATGTAAGTGGCGGCTTAGCCCATGGTCACAGGATGATTTTTTTTCTCTCAACACGGAAGGTAGGACTAAAGTGAAGTTGTGGACCTTTTTCCAGGTTATATGTGGTAATATATATATATATATATATATATATATATATATATATATATATATATATATATATAAAACACATGTGAACTGCAGATTTCTGATCCAACGGGAGCACATGGGCACATGTAATCTCAATCTTAGTACGCGAGGATGCGTTTTCTTCTAGTGTCAGTGTCTCCTACATTGATCTTCGCCCCCCTTCTGGTGGTGGAGTTTGGGTTTCTTCTCTTTCTTTATGTTTCTGTTTGCCTACAACACGCTAGGCTATAAGCTGTTCAAGCACTTTGTATATTTTTTTTGCCATTTCTTACCTTTTGTTATTAGTTGTAATCTTGGTCGGTGGATGACTTTGTTAATTAAAAATTGATTTCATTCGGCTCTACTAAAAGAAATAAACTTATGCCACGCTTCTTTCTGATTAGACTATGCACTCCCTCCTTATCATATTATTATTATAAAGTATATAAGTTTTGTTTGAAGTCATTTTTAGTAAAAAAAAGAGTTTTTTTGCAAACCTTTAACAGAATCACAGAAAAGCATAAACATATACAATTGTCACTTTTAGAAGTCCTGTCAAGCCGCAGGTCGCAACAGTTTATCTTGACTTGCCACACAGATAAGCGGCGGCTTAGGCTTAGCAGCCCATGGTACACGCAGGACGATCGTCTTTTCCTCGAAACGGAAGGCAGGACGAATTTTAGTTTTGGACCCTTATCCACGCTTCCTTCTGATATTACTAGTAAAAATTTAACACATGTGATCCTCAAAATAAAAATAAAATTTTTAACACATGTGAACCGCAGATTTTCTGATCCAACGGGAGCGCACGGGCACGCGTGATCTCAGTCTCTAGAGCTGGCTACCATTCTGGCCGCAGACGACGCCCCCGGGCGAGTCAGTCGAGCGACGGAGCGCCACGTCGCCCACGCGCTGGCGTCGGCCGATACATCGCCATTGGCGACTTTCCGTCCAAAATTAATGAGTCGTGGAGCAAGTCAACATTGACGCTGGACCGACGTGCGTGATCGATCGATCGATCGGCTGGTAAGGTAAACTGTTGCGGCAAGCAAGCAACCCAAAAGCAGCCAGCGAAGCGAGACAAGTCAGTAACGAGAGGTCAGTGCACAGCCTCCCGGCCGGCTGCCTGCGCTTATAAAGGGCGGTATAAGCAGCTCGAGATGGGATGAGCTCCGCAGGGACGTAAGCTAAGCGAAGCAGCAAGCAGATAAAAGGCCATTATAAGTGGTGGCGCACGCGCGCGCGAGCAGGGAAGGTAGTACGCAGCGGCGGGAAAGGGGAGATGGCGATGGCCAGCGCGAGGAGCAGCCTGGAGATCGTGCCCCACAGCGGCGACCTCGAGGTGCCGCCGGCGGACGTGCCGCGGCAGGACTCGCTCTACCGCGACGCCACCAGGCCCGCGCACGGCGGCCACCATGGCCAGGTATGCATGCATGGCAACGCCGTTGGTGAACCTGCTAGCGCGTTGTTATCCTAGTGTCTGTGTTCATCGCCTCGGCCAGTCGGACTGCAAATCTGCATGGTGCCATGGTGCATGCCCATCAGATCGGCCGTGGCTTCTTCCTCCTCTGCCGCATGCCGCATGCGCTGCTCCGTCAAATTAAGCTAGCATTCTCTCCTCCTTCTCCCCGTCGCCCGCCGTTCCGACTGGCCGCCGCCGCCCGTCGCGCGGTTGTGTAGAACGTAACTGAACCCACCACGTACAGTGCCACCGATGAACGGCACTCTTATCCACGAAGACCTTATAAAATAGTACATTAATAAGTTTAAATCCGTCATCTTGGCAACATCTCTCGCTACTCTTATCCACTTGATAAAGGGGTGCAGAAATGCTGAGCCGAATATACAGACTTTTCACCTAAGCCTAACATCAAAAGCCGAAGGCCCCTCCGCGCCCAAGCTGAAGCTGCTGGGAGGAGGAGGAAGGAGATAGCGTGTGACCCAGCATGGTGGCACGTAGACATAGGTAGCACGTTCCTACGGCTGTTCGACGTTGTTGAAGAAGTAAGTAACGAGATTTGTCAGACCTGCCGCACGTTGTTTTCCACCACTTGGACTACTCGGGCAGACTTAGTTGTTCTTTATGTCATGCCACCTGCATATGCATGCATGCTCTACCTTCTAGGACGTACTCCGCTAGGAGAATTAATATGTCGATCCAAGTCCAAGCTTGATATATACTGTAAATGTTCCTATCCTGTGTCTGCTGCTGGGTGGAGGAGGAACGACGATCGAGCGTGTGACCGAGCATGGTACGTGCGGTGGTACGTACGTGGAGAGGAAGCATATAGCGCGTTCCTACTGCTGTTCGACGTTGTTGAGCAAGCAAGGAGATTTCTCAGAGTTGCCGTACGTTGTTTTCCACGACTTAGACTATTCGATCGGGCAGACTCATCAAGTTGTTGTTTGTTCTTTATGTTATGCCACCTGCATATGCATGCTCTAGCTTCTAGGTAGTACAAGAATTGACATGTGGGATCCAAGTCCAAGCTAGATACTGTAAATGTTACTCCTACCTATCAAGTTGGACTGCTCGGGGTGTCAAGTTGGTGTTTTACTGTAGTATATGCACATGCATGGAAGAATTGTTAATAGTATCTTGATCCAAGTCCAAGCTTTCATACTGTAAACGTTACTCCTGCGCACCAACAGGACAACTGGGTGAGGACGCTGCGGCTGGGCTTCCAGTGCGTGGGGATCCTCTACGCCGACCTCGGCACATCGCCGCTCTACGTCTTCTCCAACACCTTCAAATACGGCGTCGAGCACAAGGACGACGTGCTGGGCGTCCTCTCCCTCATCATCTACAGCTTCCTGCTCTTCGCCATGGTCAAGATCATCTTCATCGCGCTCTACGCCAACGACGACGGCGATGGTGCGTGCCAACGATCGTCTCTCACCATACAGATCCATGTGTCATCTGAGACCATCATATATCAGTCTGAAGTCTGAACACCTACGCATGCTGCTAATTGTCTCCATGCCATGAACTCGATTGTTCAGGTGGAACGTTCGCGCTCTACTCGCTGATCTCGAGGTACGCGAGGGTGGCGCTGATCCCGAACCAGCAGGCGGAGGACGACCTCGTCTCCAGCCACCGGCATCTGTCGGCGACGAGGAGGAGGGCGCAGTGGATGAAGAACCTGCTGGAGACGAGCAAGCCGGCCAAGCTCACGCTCTTCTTCCTCACCATCTTCGCCACGGCGCTCGCCATCAGCGACTGCATGCTAACCCCTCCCATCTCCGGTACTCCTCCTCTCTTTCTTACCATCAGAATGACAGGGGCCTAATAACCTTAATTATATGTTTTTCTAATGAATGAATTGCTTGTGCAAATGTTTCAGTACTATCGGCAGTCAACGGCCTGAGACTGAGAGCGCCTCACCTGACAACAGGTACATAGAAATACAGTACCGAGATGTGTACTAACACGCATTCTCTCCACTTTTCAATCGATTTATATGTGAGTGTACGTAATCCATCAGTTAAACCTGGGAAGTCAAATGGAAAATGTGCCCAGCTCATGGCTACTGTCAGCCATAGCCTGCCCTGTATGGAGACTGCTTGCACATGACACGTACAGTCTCAGATCACGTTTCCCATGAGAGCAAAACTGCAAACCACGACAGTTCAGTTTAAACCAACTAGTTGCAATTTCTGACCGTTTCAACTGGCTATTAATTCCTCTCCACGTTTAGCTCGCAAACTAGTCTTCATGTTATTAATAACCAGATCTAGACCGAGCTGTCAAGAAATATAAATAAATTACCAGATCAGGATCAAGTTTGACATAGGACTTGGGACTTTGAGCGCCAGCCTGTTGCTGCTGACCCCCCTTGGTAGTGTAAAAAACAAGCAAGTGAATCCCCAAAGATCTGGGGAAGGAAACGACCTTGACCGACTTTCACCTACATTTCTACAGACTACAGCTTTTTTCTTTACATAATTTGATTCCTGATGATATGATTTGGTTGCTCTGAACAGATCAGATAGTGTGGATCACAGTGGGTATTCTGATATTGTTCTTCGCGGTGCAACACCTCGGGACCGACAAGATCGGTTACACGTTTGCGCCGCTCGTTGTCGTGTGGCTTCTCCTCATCGCCGGTATCGGGCTTTATAACCTGATCAAGTACGATATCGGCACCCTGAAGGCGTTCAACCCCAAGTACATCTTCGACTATTTCCGAAGGAACAAGAAGAAGGGATGGGTTTCGCTCGGTGAAATCCTCCTTTGCTTTACAGGTAAAAAAAGGCCCCTATCATTCTGATGATAGCATATATGGTACTGCATTCACAATATTCCACACTGGTCAGTTTCAGGGGGTGCTGTACTATTAGCAAAAAATCTTATGAAAGCACAATTTGCACACAGTGAACTTTCTTTCTGTGGGGACTGGGGAGCATTTACTGAACTTGACAGAGTTGTTCTTTTGTGACAGGCACGGAAGCCCTCTTTGCTGATCTAGGATACTTCAGCATAAAGTCAATTCAGGTATAAATGAACATCCTCTTTGACTGCCACAATTACACTACATGATGCATTACACAATATTGAGGGATAATGATATATATTTAGACAGAAGATTCCTTGACCACTTCAAAGTTTGAAGCTCTCTTCTTATAACTGTAAAAAAGATGATTAGGAAGATTTCCTTTGACTGCCAAGGTTCTGAAGATACTCCCACCATTCCACGAGGTTTTTGGTATGGACAGAGTTTATCAGATGGAACTTTGGCTATTGTTTTTAACCCAAACATGTAAACTTGCATAACTAGAAAATACTTCTTTGAAAAAAATTCAAAAATTATATTTGTTTGGAAATCACAATAAGCTTTTCAATAGCGACAGTGAAAATTAAAGAAGCTTGACTACAACTTTCTAGAATGCCATCTATTTTAGATTGGGGTAGTAGAACTATTATGACTTTGTATACCATACACTGTGTTGTTTATTTCCTTAATATGACCATCACCTTTTCAATATGATTAGTGTAGTTTCTTTTACTGACCTGTACATGGTGAACTGTATGTAGGAAATTCTAGTACTTTCCAAGAATATACTATATGAAGACTGAACTAACATTTTTTCCCCTGTTTCAGCTGAGCTTTAGCTTTGGCTTACTCCCCTCCGTGTTGCTCACTTATATTGGGCAAGCAGCTTACCTCAGGACGCACATGGACGACATGATAATATCCAACGCTTTCTTCGAATCCATTCCAAGTATGTAATCGACAAGATACCTTACTAGTGTATACAGTACTACTATTCTGTAAGCCGTGCATCAGAAACTAATTAAAATTTCATGTGCAATTCCAGGCACTTTGTTCTGGCCGACGTTCGTTCTCGCGCTTCTAGCTTCAGTCATCGGAAGCCAAGCCATGGTCTCGTGCGCCTTCGCAACCATGTCACATCTGCAAACACTTAGCTGCTTCCCGAGGGTGAAGATACTGCGCACGTCAAGGCGTTACTCGGGCCAACTCTACATCCCTGAAGTCAACTTCTTCCTTTGCGTGGCTTCTTGTGTCGTCACCATAAGCTTCAGGACAACCGGTTTCATCGCCAAGGCACATGGTAAGAAATGCATCCAACACATGATTGAACAGAAAATATAGTTTCAAATAGCGGGTCATGCCTCTTAGCGGTGGATCCCTTCTAAACGTAACAGTGTGCTATTTAAAATGTGTGTTCATGTGTTTGGACCAAAGTCTCTTAGCCCAGGATCTCTTCTAAACGCTATAGCGTGCTATTTAAAACCATGACAGAAATCTATGCATGCTTATCTCTGTGGCCTAATGGACATGACGCGTGCTTGAACAGAGATCTGCGTGGCGCTTGTGATGGTGATCACGACGCTGTTGATGACGATCGTGATGCTCCTGGTGTGGAAGGTGAATATCTGGTGGATCGCCGCTTTCTTCGTCGTCTTCATGTCCACGGAGACCGTCTACCTGTCGGCGGTGCTGTACAAGTTCACACAGGGCCCGTACTTCCCGCTGGCCATGTCGGCGGTGCTCATGGTGATCATGATCGTGTGGCACTACGTGCACGTGAAGCGGTACAAGTACGAGCTCCAGCACACGGTGTCGCCCGACGAGGTGAAGCACCTCCTCGAGCGCCACGACCTCAAGCGGGTCCCGGGGCTCGGCCTTTTCTACACGGAGCTAGTGCAGGGCATCCCGCCCATCTTCCCCCACCTCATCGAGAAGATCCCCACCGTCCACTCCGTCATCGTCTTCATCTCCGTCAAGCACCTGCCCATCCCGCACGTTGACGTTCAGGAGCGCTTCCTCTTCCGGCAGGTGGAGCCCAAGGAGAGCATGGTGTTCCGGTGCGTCGCTCGGTACGGCTACCGGGACACCCTCGAGATGGCCGGCGACTTCGTGGCCACCCTCGTCGAGTACCTCCAGTACTATGTCCGGGACCTCAGCCTCTACTGCACGGCCGAGCCGCTCAGAACAAGCTACCCTAGCATTCGGATCGATAGCTTCAGATGGGAGAAGAAGCCCTCGGGGCGCTCAGGGCGCTCGGGGCATGGCCATGGCATCCATGCCGAGGAGATGCTTACACCAATCCAGTCCTTCTCTGAGCTCACGATGCATCAAGTTGGTATGAGCAACCGGCTGCCGCAATTTCAGGTGAACAATCTACACGCCAACTACAAGCTATATTCTCTTATCAAGAATTAGTTGCATTTCTCATCTATACTCTACATTATTGGCTGGATCTGATTTTTGGTACTTGTTCTCACATTGAACTAGACGGCCAAGATGAACCTAGAGGAGATGTTGAGAATTGAGGAGGACCAAAAGGTGATCCAACGGGAGGTGGATAATGGTGTGGTGTACATACTTGGGGAGACCGAAGTGGTGGCCAAGCCCCACTCCAACCTCCTTAAGAAGATTGCCGTAAACTACATCTTCGACTTCCTACGGAAGAACTCTCGAAAAGGGGAGAAGATGTTGTCCATTCCACGCGGGCAACTTCTCAAGGTTGGTATCACATATGAAATATAAATTTACAGAGCAAGCAGACGGATTATGTGCACAAAGGGGCCGTGTAGATATGTGCACCATGCATGCCGAAGACTTCATGTGTTGGTTCATGGAATTGATGGGCGTGCGAACATACGTCTGTGGGGCAGCAGAATGAATGTATTTCATATGTACAAGAACGTATGTCTGCGGAGTAGGCATCTTATTAGTCATGTCGGCTATGTATTTTTCCACCTCTTGTCATGTATGCGTGATGTCGGTTGTGTGCATCCTAAGTATGCAAAGGCTAGATGTGAACTCATTGTGCTTGTATCCCCTTGATGTGACTTTATAAGTTCATAAAAGCGCCCTTTTACCAAGTGAAAGACGTATATCTATGGGGCTAGACAGAGAGCTGTCTAGTAAGGAATTGCGTCAGGTATTATTATTGCACACTATGTACCACATGTTGTTGCTAAGTCTACCAACCTTCAGTTGATATACTCCCTTGGTAAAGAAATATAAGAGCGTTTATAGATCACTGAAGTAGTGATATAAACACCCTTATATTTTTATTTTCTTTATAGAGCGAGTAGTTTCCAACAACCTAAATGAGTTGTTCAAGAAGATGACCTTGGATGTTAGGGGGAGACCAATTAAGATAATGGTCGCATGCCGCATGCATTAGGGCAAAGATGATGGTTAAGTACAATGGGAGGAAAATTGGTGGAGAAAATCTAGATGGTAGATAACCTCTACTTATACATAGAAAAAACATAAGAGGCCAAGGGGACTAGGAACTACAAGTATTTGCGTGTTGGTCCTAATGCGTGGCAAGTAAACAGTGGGGAAAAAAGCCATATTTTGTGAATCTGGTAGATTGAACATGTTCAGTGGGGGAAAAAGCAACACCTTATCACCATGTTGGTTAACCCATATATAAATCAAACCAACACCCTCAAGACTTTGTCCATGAGTTATTCAAAATGCCAATGTACATACTTGAAAGCATACAAGCCACTGATATACCATGTACCTAGCCCAGATGCATGGACGAAGACTGATACGAGAGACATTGACCCTCCTATTTTCAAAGAGGAAAAGGGCATAGAGCGAACCAAATGAAGGAAGGGACAATTTGAAGTCCCAAAACCCAGAGATACATCTATACTAGGAACAATAATTTATATTCACATCCATTTGAGCGACAAGTAATATGAACCGGAGGAAGCAGTAACAACAAGAGACAAAGCCATATGTACACCAGTTATGAAGTTCCATAGTGGGGACTGCAGTTGAGGAAACATAAACACAAGGTATTAAGCATGTTTATTTTTTGTTTTACTGTCAATGTGTTCCTCTAATGCATCCATTTTATTCTTGCGTTTCAACAAAATAGAAGAAACACAAAGGAGCAATGAAATTCATCATCTGCTCCTACAGCTGCAACCTTATCTTTCCAGAAAAAAAAAACTGCAACCTTATCTGATGGATGGGCTGCACTTAATCCTGTGAATGGGTGGCTGGATGTGCTGCATCGTGCAGGGATCGGCTGAAACCGTCGTCCGCGTAGCAGCGTTCATGTTACAAGGGCTCTTCCTCCGAGTGCTGCAGCTACTGGTCCATCTTCTTCACAGCGTGCTCCTACCAAAGCAAGAATAAAAACCATGCAAAATAGCACCACTAATACTCGATCTCTTTCTCTGTTCCTAATGTCTTTCTTCTTCCTCTCCACGCATAGGGAGCAGGCTATTACACCTAAATTCGTAATGAGAAGTACTGGCAGTGGCAGAGCAATGAGTGACGAGTAAACAAAAATAGGGGAACATGCAGAAATCTCATCAAACGTACCTCAGATCGGGCCGGGCGGTTGACTGCTGGCCTGCTGCAGCTACACAAGGCCGGGTGCCGGGCACGGGGCACCCACTGCCGAGCGTGGACTGGGCGGCCGCGGGCTCCGGCTGGGCGCGCTGACGCCGGGCAGGGGCGGGTCGCCGGCGAATTAGGGCGGCGAGATCGGTGGGAGTGCAGAGCAGTCGAGGGGAATCAGGGAGACGGTTTTTTTTTAATTGATAAATCCCGAAATGTTTGGATTTTAGCATGACAATTCGAACGTTTTTTTAGTGAAAATTTTAGTTCACACGATATTGGTATACATAAAAAATTTCTGACAAAAAAGGACAAAGTTGGCTTGTTTTAACAACTAAAATTGCCACATCGCATCAACAAAATTTGCCATGAAAAAGCATTCGAGATAACATGCATAAAATCCAAACGTTCGAGATTTATCAGGGTATTTTTTTTCTTTTGAGCAAAAGGCTACGGCGGTTCTTTTTTGAGGGGTTGGAAAAACTTTTGTTTTTTAACACAGTATAGACACAAATGCTCATATATACGCGCATGCACTTATCCTTATGAACGCATACATGCACACCCTATCTCTAAGAGCACCTCCGAAAGACTGAGCCGATATATCATCTTAAGATTTTATGAAGTCATCGTAAACATCTCGTAGTCGATGAGAACATCTCCTCCCGCTAAACATGTATCGTCAGAAATTCTAAAATAAATCAAGGATAAATACGAGCACCAGAACTTATAGTAATATCTGGTCTTTCTATCGGCCAAACATGCCGACCAAAATTCAGAGCAGTAGCAACTCTACCTAAACTATGTGCTTCGACATTTAAACTTTGTTTCTCATAAAGGAGGAAGTAAGATTTGGCAGGCACACAAGCACTGCGGCACTATACATGACCGTGGCACAAATTTTAATATTTGTAGACACGTGTAGGACGAGGAAGCGTTTTGCTTTTCAGGAGCATTTTCTCCTGCATGAACAGTAATGTAACCTTTTCTTACAAATTTGCAGGTAGCATTTAGGATGACATTTTAAGGTAACATTTAGTGTTCAATTTGTTTTTTGCATAGTCCAAAATGTTTAACCTTTTCTTAGAAATTTGCAGATAGCATTTGAATGTTACTATAAATACATAAAATAAAACTTGGTATTTTTTTGACATTTCAACTATCATTTTTGTGCGCTCCTGAAAGCCAAATTGGATTTCCACATGTAGGACCGATTCTCAAAATGAACCACGCATTAAAAAAGGCCGCATGTAAGTGATTCTCATATACATTGATTTCTTTTTCTTTTTGGTCTGTGCAGGACACATCTAGATGTGACATAATTATGTCACATCTAATCTTATGATCACTCTGTTTATGGTCTATTTTTTTATTCTAGTTTTTTTTATTTCTTATTGTTGCATTATATATTTGTGGGAGTTTAGATGTGATATCTTTAAAAAAACATCCAGATATGAATTAGACAAACTGTTTTTTTTGAACACGTATACATTGATTTCGTCCCCTTGGCTATGAAACAACAACTCGTATAAATTACGGTATTTCACCTACATCTCACAGTTAAAACTGAAACAATGTCCGGAGTAAAGACGTGAAATCGATCAACATCAATGTGGGTTTAAATCTTTTAAGCCCGACGAGGAGAAGGCGCCGGCACCGCGGCTGGTCCGGGCGCGCCGGAGCGAGGGGCCGGAGCCGGAGCGCTGGCGGTCGTCATGCCGGCCCAGAGGCGGTCGGCGATGACCCGGTTGGCGGCGTCAGAGGTGTGGTACGCGTCCCAGAACACGTACGCCTTGCGGTCGCGGCAGGGCGTCGAGTCCGGCAGGCAGAGGCCGCCGACCTTGGTGTCCACGCCGCAGCACGACGTGTCGGACGTCGTGAACCCTGCAACAAACAGCAGCGCAGAAGAAAAGAAGAGGAGGTCAGGCACGGACCACGACGCACCGGAACGGCTTGGCCGGCGCCGTCGATGTTACCGTACCGTTTCTCTGCGGGTGGTCGATGAGCTCCTTGACGACGGAGTAGCAGTCGGCGAGCGCCATCTGCGCGCCGGGCAGCCTGGCGTTCATGCCGTCGAGCAGCTTCTTGGCGGCGGCGTTGAACTGCACGGCGTAGCTGTTCACCTGGGCTATGCACTCCCCGGTGGCCGACTTGACGCGCTGCGACGGGATGCAGCCCAGCGGGGGCAGCCCGTTGAACGCCACCTTCCGCGCGCCGAGCCCGTACAGCCTCTGCATAGTTAATCAGCGGACTGTCTGTCAAATGGATGCATTCCCGACTTGATAATCGACTCTAGCTTTGTGCATGTCTCTAGCCTGGGACAGTGATCAGATGTGTTTCTTGCCTTGAGCTGCCGGTCTAGAGTGGCGACGAGGAGGCGGATGAACTGGTCGTGCGTGTACGTCGTGCCGTCCGCCATGAACGGCTGCAGGAAGTTGTTGATGTAGTCGTTGCTCCCTGATGCAGACGACCAGATTAATTTATGATGCGCGTGATTAATCCATAAGCTCGTGCGTACTACTTTTTCACGGAGTGAGACGAAGGCAAACGACGTACCGAGACCAATTTGGAACATCGCTGCGTTGACAGTCTCCTCGGCGGCCTCCTTGCCGATCTTGGCGATCATCGCCCTCTTGACAGTCTCGAAGCACGATATCTGCTCGTCGAACGAGAAGTACTCGACCTGCAAATTGCAATGCCTCATTTAACCGTGTCAGAAAACTCTCCACGGGAGTTACCGATCAGTTTCTGCAGAGGAAAAGTGATTAGCGATGCGGCTCACAAAGTAGACGCCGGTCTCGTTCAGAATGCCGGCGCCACCAGACGCGAAGTTGACGCCGGCGAGGAAGTCGTCGTCGGCCAACGACAAGGAGAGGAACGGCGGCGGGGGCGGGATGCCAAACTTGGCAGCTGCATCAGTCGTACCCAAAGCATCAGTCCATACGATTCAGGAGTTAATTAACATTGACACTTAGCTGGTGACTTACCCATGTAGTCTCCGATGGTTCTTCCATTGGTGAACCTCCCGGTGGCGACGCCGTTGGGGTAGTCGATGCCGTACCAGGGGTAGTTGGACCTGGCGAGGGAGAGCTGGAAGTAGTTGTTGTTCCCCACGTCCGACATCGAGTCGCCGAACACGTACGTCACCGGGCCCTTGGTCGCCGTGCCACCGGCGACCCAACAATGTGCGGCTGCGGCGACGATGGCAATGCCGACGACGAGCGCGCGGAGAGCTGCCATTGCTTGTTGCTTTGGTACAGTACTCCCTGACCGAAGAACACACACAAGCGTCTGTGTGTTGGTGCTGATTTGCATGGCGGGGCGGCGCCGATTTATATATAGTGCGGCACAAAACCGTGGCTCGTCTAGAAGGTCGGGTTATTATTGTGAAAAACGGGTCTATAGTTTTCCGGCCAGCTTGAGTTGAGTGTAGTGCGATGAACGGCAATACTGCGAGCTCACGGCTAGCCCGGTGTGGCGGCCGCGCGGGCAAACGAGAAAACAGAGGAGTTGGCCGTGCGAGCAGACGTGGTAGCTGAGGTGGTTGAAGAAGAATGACGCACTGCACTGTGTTGTTGCTAGAAGCAATTTTGCTTTGCTTGAATCGAGAACGTGAAAAACAGCTCCCTGGTGGGTGCGAACGTTGCAAACCTGCTGCAACCGGACAAACGAGAAATTTCCGGGTTTTTTTTTCCTCTTAGGGAGGAGTAAGATACGGCCGGGAAAAAGGGACTTGTCAATCCTTCAATTGAGACTGTGCACTCTATCTATGAGAAGGTAGATAAGGATGAAAACCATTAATCCCCTCCTAATTGAACGTAAGGATTCCTTGGAAAATGTTGAGCAGGAGACTTAAAACTCTCGGGAAATTGTCTTGCCTAGCTAAGAGACATTAAAGACAGGAGCATGTGTCATCACAAAAAAGAAGAAGACAAGAGCATGTGAGAGGCAACCCATGTTATCCTTTTGTTTCCTTTGTTTGTCAATGAGGATGTTGCTCTTCCTGTCAAAAAAGAAGAAGAAGAAGAAAAGGGTGTTGATCTTTGTAACCATTTTGTTTTTATGTTTTTTTTCTTAATGAAGTGCCAAGGATTGCCTTTACCATGTTAAGTTTGTAAGTCTGTGAGTTGTTGTGCTGAAACAACAGAAAGTTTGCTGCTAGGTTTTATTTTGTCACGGTTTCTACACAGTAAGCATAGATAAGTGCTTTGTTTTTTACGGGGATACGTAAATGCTTTGTCAGGTGGTAAGTTTTTAGTTTTTGGAAGTTACATAGGTATGGATATTATTTATGTCTTGTGACGCCCTCGATTCAATACATTAATCATACACGCAAATGTGTACGATCAAGATCAAGGACTCATAGGAAGATATCACAACACAACTCTAGACGCAAATTAAATATAATACAAGATTTATATTACAAGCCAGGGGCCTCGAGGGCTCGAATACACAAGAGTCAGTGGAAGCAACAATATCTGAGAACAGACATAAGTTAGACAAGTTTTGCCTTAAGAAGGCTAGCACAAAAGCAACATTGATCGAAAAGGCAAGGCCTCCTGCCTGAGAGCCTGCTAACTAATCCAGGTCGTCAGCGGCTGTCATGTAGTAGTAGGCACCCTGGGGGTAGTTGTAGTCATCAGTGGTGTCGTCTAGCTCCTGGGATCCGTCATCTGGTCGCAACAATCGGGTATAGGGAAAAAAGAGGTAGCAAAGCAACCGTGATCAGTACTCATCCAAAGTACTCGCAAGACTTACATCAGATCTAAACTAAGTATGCATCTGTATCAAAGAAAATGGGCTATATCTGTGGACTAAACTGCAGAATGCCAGAAGAGAAGGGGAAATCCTAGCCTATCGAAGACTAGCATCTTCAAGCATCTTCAAGCATCTTGCAGCATATAGAAGAGTACAGATCAACTTAATGTAAAGTAGTAGTAGTGCTATCAACCTCGGCCATAGATCCTTTCTCGACTCCATGCGAGAAAGCAATCCCAGAGCCATACTATCCAGTTATCACCTCAAGTATCCAGTTCTAGTTGTATCAATCGGGATACAACTCCGAGCGCCCGTTACCGTAGGACAGGCTATCGATAGATGTTTTCTTCCCTGCAAGGGTGCACCAACTTACCCACCACGCTCGATTAACTCCGGCCGGACACACTTTCCTGGGTCATGCCCGGCCTTGGCCAAACAATACGCCGCAACCCGACCTACGCTTAATAGAGAGGTCAGCACGCCAGACTAAACCTATGCCCCCAGGGGTCATAGGCCATCGCCCCGGGAACTCCTGCACGTTGCGGACGCGGTCGGTGAGCAGACCTAGCTACCTCCTTAAAAAGGCAGGAGCTTACTAGTCCAACCTAGCGCGCGCCACTTAGTCGCTGACGTCTAATAAGCTTCGGCTGATGCATACGACGCAGAATGCCCATACAATGCCCACGTGATGGTTAGTGCTATCAGGCTAGAGGCCCCTCAGATCAAATATCCAAACCGTTAGTGTGTTGGTAGTGCGGCCACGAGCAGAGACTCACGAAAGATGTGACCCCGTCGCCCCGTCTCGAGTACTTGCGGCAAGGGCTAAGAATGCCCGACCACGCCTCGTAAGTATCTCGCGGGCACCTTCCAGGTCAACCCGTCTCCACATCACTCGCGGGTACCCCTCAGGGTCGACCCGCCTTTCCAAGTAACAGTTGTAAAGTCCAAGTATCCGTGTGTCCAAACATCAAGGGGAAAACCAGAGGAATCAAGCCTGGTGAATTCCACTCGATGTAATCATCAAGGTGAACGTAAGAGGATCCACCCTCAAAGTTCACACTTGAGGGGTTTCATGACAGAGACGTATCGGAAGTGGTTAAGGAAGAAATCACCCTCGATGACCACGACCGAATAGCTACAATACAGAGGTCTCATCAGCAGTGATGTAAGAGGTTCAACCCTCAGCACTCGATGGTAACTCTGCAGAGTCGTACAACTAGGGGGGGTGATGTGCGGTCTCGGGGCCTGGACATCGATCACGTTTATCGAGTCATCGAACATAAAGCGGGGCAACTGGGACAAGGTGGGGGTCACTGATGGATCACTAACCAACCTATACTAAGCAGTTTAGGATAAGCAGGTAAGGTAACAATAAGCAGGTAACAAAAAACAGGCTATGCATCAGAGTAGGATCATACAGAAAGCAATAGCAGTTCTAATGCAAGCATGAGAGGGAAAGAAATGGGCGATACCGGAATGCTCAAGGGGGGTTTGCTTGCCTGGAAGCTCTGCGGAAAAGGAAGAAGTGTCGTCGACGTAGTCGATCACAAGGTCATCAGCATCGATGTCGGGGCCTACTGGAGAGAAGAGGGGGAAGAAACAATAAATATAAAGCAAACAAAGCATCACAAAGCATAACATGGCAATATGCTGTGCCGGGTGTGACCAAACATATGGCTACATGATATATGTAAAGGGGGAATTCAACCGGGAATGTTTTCCCGGTTCCGGACCTGTGTAAGACAGATGACCGGAGGGGGAATGTTCCATGTTCAGATAGTTAGAGGCATCTGACAGGTATGTGGGTAGCGTATTCGGGTTCGTCTCGTTTTTCTGAGCAACTTTCATGTAGAAAACATTTTCATCTGAGTTACGGTTTATTTTCTACGAATTTTCAAAGACTAAACCATTTTCTAGGATTAATTAAATTAACAGAAAAGAATTACTATGTCAGCATGACATCACTGTGACGTCAGCAGTAAACAGGACGGCTGACCAGGTCAAACTGACCAGTGGGTCCCACCTGTCATAGAGAGTGGGGCTAACAGGGGTTTATTTTAATTAGACAGAGTTAATTAGCAGTAGGGCCCCACATGTCAGTGACTGATTAGGCTAATTAATTAGTTTCATTTATAAAAACGTTATAATTAGTTTAATTACGTGGTGGGGCCCCCATGTCAGTGCCACTAGGCTGCCCAATCAGCACGTTGGCTAGGCCAACATAGTCAATGGGGCCCCATGGCCCACTGGCAGTGACCCAGGGGGTGGCCCCAGGTGTGCCAGCTCAGCGAAGCCGCCGGAGTAGCTCCGGCGAGCTCGCGCGCAGCGGCTGAACGCCGGCGAGCGTTGGGATTCGTCTACGGGACACCAAATCGAGTGTTGTTTCTTGCTTTCGGACGAGAAGAGTGCCCACCGTCTATCTACGTCGTCGGAACGCGCGGGGATGGCCGGAAACAATGCCGGTGATGAGCGTGGCGGACAACAGTTCGACGTGGACGGGGATCTCCCTACGGGGCTCCAAAACGACCGCGGCTGGTCGCGTTCGAACGCGGTCTCGATGCCGCGTCGCGTGGTGTGGTCGGTTGGACTCGGGGGTGACCGGAACTGCACCGACGACGAGTGGAGGCGGCGGTGGTTTTCGAGCGCACGACACAACGGAGCAGCAGCGCACTAAAGCATGAACTAACGGGTGCGGGAGGTGCTACGCATTGCGGGGAACACGACGCGCACGGGCTTGTGACCACTTGGTCGCCAGAGCCACGCCGGCGACGAGCTCGGGCGGAGCCGCATTCGAGCACGACGTGGAGGAGGAGCTATGGCGGCGGAAAGGTTTGGGAAAGAGAGGGGAAAGGAGCGCATGCTCACGGTGCTCCTGCAGGTGTGCTCAAGTGGGCTCGGGGAGGGCTTGGTGCCGCGGCTTCAGCGGCGAAGCTCGTCGGAGCAGAGGAGGAAGACGACGGCGTCGTGGGTGTTGCGGTGGCTCCGAGCTCCAATGAGGCGCACCAGTCGAAGCAGTGAACGACGGCGGCCCTTGGAGACGCAGTGGGGCCGCGAGGTGGGCACGGTGGCCGTGGCTAGGCCGGAGCCATGGCGGCGGGCGCGCTCGGGATTGAGCGAGAGGAGAGGAGAGAGGTGGAGAGGACGAGGGGGTGGGAAAGACAGGAGAGGAGGGGAGCGAGGCGTTGGGGCCTTATCCCCTCTCCGGCGTCATGGAGTACGGGGCGGCGCGCCCAGTCCGGCGAGGACGAGTGGGACGCGCCGTGTCGGACGAACAGAGAGAGGAGGGGGTTGACCGAGGAGGACGAGTGGGCCGGCCTGGGTGAGGGGGCGTTGGGCCGGCCCAGGTGGGCTTGGCCCGAGGGGGCAGGGGGAGACTTTTCCTTTTTCTTTTTCTCTTTTTTTCAATAGCTTTTTCTTTTTCTTTTTAGCCAATAATGACTTGCAAAATTATGTCACTGGCCAAAACAATTTCAAAGAATGAAAGTGCACTGCCACAAAAAGATTGTGAGACTTTTGAAATAGTTTGCCAATTTTATAAATTAAAAAGGCATTTAACTTATTGCTTAGGTCACTATTTTAAGCAGCTTAGGCCACTTAAACCCTTTGCAAAAATGTTGGTTCACCACCAATATTAGTTGTGGATTATTTGGCACATGATGAACATTTTAGTTTTCATGTTTGAGAAATTTTTTATTTCACTCAGATTTTGAAATTGAATTCAAATGGAATTTGAAATGAGAGAGAACCAAGGATGATCAAACACTTGTTTAGCAAAATGATTAACTTAACCCCAGGGGTTACTGTAGCATCATTACACACGGGTGTTACAAATCTCCTGCTCTAAAAGAAATTCTCGTCCCGAGAATTAAGAGGTAGAAGGGAAAAGATCGGGGTATTCATCCCGGAGGTTATCTTCGCGTTCCCAAGTGGCTTCATCTTTAGTATGATTCGACCATTGCACCTTGAGAAACTTGGTAACCTTCTGGTGGGTTCGACGTTCATCTTCTTCAAGAATGCGGATCGGATGCTCTTTGTATGTGAGATCATCTTGAACTTCAATCAATTCTGGATCCACTTCATGTTCCGGATCCTTGAAGCATCGACGAAGTTGCGACATGTGGAAGACGTCATGCTCGTGAGAGAACTGAGGTGGAAACTCCAATTGATAAGCCACCAGTCCACGACGGGCGAGGATGCGGAAGGGACCAATGTAGCGCGGAGCTAGCTTGCACTTGACTCCGAACCGATGAGTGCCTCTCAAAGGAGTGACACGCAGATAAGCTTGTTCACCAGGTTGATAAGTTAAACCCCAGTGTTTTCGGTCATAGTTGCTCTTCTGGCGGGACTGGGCCGCCTTGAGATTATCCCAGACAATGCAAACCTGCTCTTCAGCTTGTTGAATAATGTCGGGATCAATGAGCGTCCGTTCCCCAGTTTCTGACCAATTCAGAGGGGTTCGGCACTTACGTCCATAAAGCACTTCGAAGGGTGCCATCTTCAAACTAGCTTGATAACTGTTGTTATAAGAGAACTCCGCATAAGGGAGAGATTCTTCCCACTTTTTGCCGAAAGAAATAACACAAGCCCGAAGCATGTCTTCAAGAATTTGATTGACTCGCTCGACTTGGCCTTGGGATTGGGGATGATAAGCGGTGCTCCAGGTAATATGAGTTCACATTGCCTCTTGGAAACTATCCCAGAACTTTGAAGTGAATATACTGCCACAGTATGAACTGATCTCCTTCGGAATGCCGTGGAGTGACACAATTCGGGAGATATACAAGTTTGCTAATTGACTAGCAGTGATTGTCTCCTTGACTGGCAGAAAGTGAGCAACCTTCGAGAATTGGTCGATAACGGCGAAGATAGAATCGTTACCTTTCTGAGACTTGGGAAGGCCAGTGACAAAGTCCATTTGGATCTTATCCCACTACCATTCAGGAATCGGAAGCGGTTGTAGAAGTCCAGCCGGTTTCTGATGTTCTGCTTTGACACGACTACAAACATCACATTCTTCAATATATCGAGCAATGTCTTGCTTCATCTTGGACCACCAATACTTCTGACGAATGTCTAAGTACATCTTGGTACTTCCCGGATGAATAGAGAGACGTGTGTCATGCACTTCTTTCATCACCTTCTCTGTCATAAGCTCGAACTGGGGTACTACAATGCGATCTCTGAAGTACAAGGTTCCGTCTTCACCAAGTGAGAAATCTCTTGATTTCTCTAAGGCAAGATCCTTTTTCATCAGATCAACATGAGCATCTTTAGCTTGAGCAGACTTGATTGCTTGCAGAAGAGTTGGTTCCAAGACAAGGTTATTCGGAGAACCCTGTGGAACTAGTTGAAGGTTCAGCTTGCATAGCTCTTCATAAAGGCGGGGTTGAGCTTTGTAGACCATGTGATTATTGCAATAAGACTTATGGCTCAGGGCATCGGCCATTACATTAGCCTTACCAGGGGTATAGGATATACCGTAGTTGTAGTCAGCAATAGCTTCCATCCATCGTTGCTGACGTAGGTTCAGATCTGGCTGAGTAAACAGGTACTTCAGACTCTGATGATCGGTGAAGATCTCGCAACGATTACCAAGAAGGTACTGTCGCCATAGCTTCAGTGCATAGATAACCGCAGCAAGCTCGAGGTCGTGAACTGGGTAGTTCTCTTCATGAGGACACACTTGACAGGAGGCATAAGCAATCACTCTACGCTCTTGCATTAGGACACAACCTAATCCTTGTCGTGAAGCGTCGCAATAGATACGAAGTCCTTGCGAGAATCAGGGGGAGCAAGCACTGGGGCAGAAGTCAGCTTGTCCTTGAGTGCCTGGAAACTCTCTAGACACTTTTCAGTCCAATCAAACTTAACGCCTTTGTGTAGCAGATTGGTCAGTGGCTTGGCGATCTTGGAGAAGTTCTCGACAAGGCGGCGACAATAGTTGGCTAGTCCGAGAACGCTTTTGACTTGCTTGACAGTCTTCGGAGGGGTCCAGTCAAGAATAGCTTGCACTTGCTCTGGGTTGACGGCAATACCATCCTTGGAGATGACATGCCCAAGGTAGGTTACTTCGGGAAGCCAGGATTCGCACTTGGAATACTTGGCATAAAGTTGATGTTCTCAAAGCTTCTCTAGAACAAGTCGAAGATGTTCAGCATGTTCTTCTCTGTTCTTCGAATATACCAGGATATCATCCAGATAGACTACGACGAACTTGTCGAGGTAATCCATGAATATGTAGTTCATCAGACGGGAGAATGTGGCTGGAGCATTGGTCAAGCCAAAAGACATGATGGTGTACTCGTATGAACCATAGGGAGTGACGAATGCGGTCTTTGGAATATCCTCTTCACGAACACGGATCTGGTGGTAACCCAACCTCAAGTCGAGTTTATAGAATATCGATGAACCAGCTAGTTGATCACAGAGATCATTGATCCGAGGAAGGGGATATTTGTTCTGAATTGTAGCTTGGTTGATAGGACGGTAGTCTTGGACCAAACGGTTCGTTCCATCCTTCTTCTTCACAAAGAGAGAAGGTGCTCCCCAAGCAGCGGAACTTGGACGAATGAAACCACTACGAAGAGATTTTTCGATTTCCTCCTTAAGTTCAAGGAGTTCATGAGGTGGCATCTTGTAGGGTCGTTTGGCAATAGGAACGGTGCCTGGTTTCAAGTCGATGACAAACTCAACAGCCCGGGCAGGGGGTATTCCTGGAAGTTCTTTTGGAAAGACATCTAGGAAGTCGCGAACAACTGGAATCTTTTCAATTTCCTCAAGAGGTTCTGCGTTCAACACATTCAAGACATAAAGTCGTGCTTCAGCGTTTTGAACCAAACGATCATTGTAGCTTACTATCTCATTTGAAGGGTGTAGAAGATGGACGGTTTTAGTGGCGCAATGATAGAAGCCGTATGTGCTTTCAACCAATCCATTTCCAGAATGAGGTCAATATTGGAAGACTTCAGAATAATGGGGGAGGCAAAAAATTCCAACCCTTCGATTTCAACTAAAACATTGTGGCTAATCATGGAGGTTTGGCATTGGCCCGCAAGGGTTTTTACCACTAGTGGAGTGTGCATCTCTTCGTATTTAATGCCATGCATGAATGCAAAATCTTCTGATATGAAAGAATGTGAGGCTCCTGAATCGAATAAAACAGAAGCCGGTACTAAATTAATGAGAAGAGTACCCATCATAGTGGCAGGCTGGTCTTGAGCTTCATTCAGATCAATATGATTAGCCTGACCACGACTATAAGGCCTGGCATTGTTATTATGGGGCTGATTGTTACGGCCCGTTGAAGGCAGAGCCAGCTGACTCCTTTTCTAATTGCACTCTTTGGCAAGGTGACCTGGACGGCCACATCTGAAGCACATACCATCATTGAGATTGGGAGCAGGAGCTTGGGGTGGTACAATTCGAAGAGGCTGCCTCTGCGGTGGAGGCAGACAAGGTGCAGCATAGGACTGTCTTGGTGTAGGTGCAGTTGGAAGATACATGCTGTGGGGAATCCATATCCGACGCTTCTACGCTGACGGGCCCGAAGATGAGCCAGCGTCACGGCTGCGCCTGAGGGATCCCTGGTGTTCCTGAAGACCAGTCTCAACCTGAATAGCCTTGTTCACCAAAGTGGCGAAATCAGCAAAGTCATGAACGAGCAGTGCTAGCTTGATATCCGGGTGAAGTCCATCACGAAATTTCTCTTGCTTACGAGCATCAGTAGCAATGTCTTCTTTAGTGTAACGGGACAAATCCAGAAATTCCCACTGATAAGCATCTATAGTCTTGTTGCCTTCAGTGAGGTTGCGGAAATCTTGCTTCTTCCTGTCCATGATTCCCTGAGGAATGAAGCGCGCACGGAAGGCAGCTTGGAAATTCGGCCAAGTGACGACCATTCCAGTAGGTAGGGTACGCCTATGGCTGTCCCACCATTGAGCAGCGGGACCCTTCAGAAAGAATGATGCAAAGGTGACATAGCTAGCAGGGGCCACACTAGCAGACTCCATTTCATACGTGATGTCGTGGAGCCAGTCATCAGCATCAAGGGGCTGAGTTGAGCTGCGGTAAATAGTTGGGTTGAGGCGCATGAAGTTCTGAAGAGTTAATGGGGTTGGCTGTTGATTCATGTTCGGACGAGGAAACTGAGCCATCATTCCTTCCATGAACTGGCGATTCAGCTCAAACTGTTGCATCATTCCGGCCATGAATTCAGGCGGTGGTGGAGCGTTGCCACCACAGCCACGACCAGCGGGTCTAACCATCCTGCTAACATGTAACAGGGGTAGTTCAGCATCGAGCATTTGTAGAGACAAAGGATCATACATGATGAAACAAGCATAATGAAAGAGGTACGATGGATACCACATATTAGTCAACATGATAGTGTGTGTACTATTTAGAAAACTATCTAAGGAATAATTATGGCTTATCCAACTTCGGGGTGAATGTGGTCACGGGATCCTAATGTTAGAGTTAGTAAATTCGTTTAACCCGAATGGAAGAGAGATCGGAATCCCAGAGTATAGACGAGGAGTAAAAGATCCTAATACCACCCAATGGCGACGTGGGCCCGTAAGACACATAACCAATGTTAGTAAAAAAAATTCAGTGACTAGACTCAACTTTGGCCAAGGAGTTGGAAAGGGGGCTACCTACAGGCAGTCGGCTCTGATACCAACTTGTGACGCCCTCGATTCAATCATACACTAATCATACACGCAAATGTGTACGATCAAGATCAAGGACTCACGGGAAGATATCACAATACAACTCTAGACACAAATCAAAAATAAGACAATCTTTATATTACAAGCTAGGGGCCTCGAGGGCTCGAATACATAAGCTCGAATACACAAGAGTCAGCGGAAGCAACAATATCTGAGAACAGACATAAGTTAGACAAGTTTTGCCTTAAGAAGGCTAGCACAAAAGCAACATTGATCGAAAAGGCAAGGCCTCCTGCCTGGGAGCCTCCTAACTAATCCAGGTCGTCAGCGGTCGTCATGTAGTAGTAGGCACTGATACGTCTCCGTCATATCTATAATTTTTGATTGTTCCATGCCAATATTCTACAACTTTCATATACTTTTGGCAAATTTTTATACTATTTTTGGGACTATCATATTGATCCAGTGCCCAGTGCTAGTTCATGTTTGTTGCATGTTTTTTATTTCGCAGTAAATCCATATCAAACGGAGTCCAAACGGGATAAAAACTGACGGAGACTTTTTTTGGAATATATGTGATTTTTTGGAAGAAAAATCAACGCGAGACGATGCACGAGGCAGCCATGAGGCAGGGAGGCGCGCCCTAGGCCCTCGTGGCCACCTCGTAAGGTGGTTGATGCCCTTATTTCGCCACAAGAAGGCTAATATACAGATAGAGATCGTGTTAAAATTTCAGCCCAATCGTAGTTACGGATCTCCGGGAATATAAGAAACGGTGAAAGGGCAGAATCCCAGAATGCAGAAACAGAGAGAGACAGATCCAATGTCGGAGGGGCTCGCCCCCCTCCCATGCCATGGAGGCCATGGACCAGAGGGTAAACCCTTCTCCCATCTAGGGAGAAGGTCAAGGAAGAAGAAGAAGGAGGGGGGCTCTCCCCCCTCGCTTCCGGTGGCGTCGGAACGCCACCCGGGGCCATCATCATCACCGCAATATACACCAACACCTCCGCCATCTTCACCAACATCTCCATCACCTTCCCCCTCTATCTACATCAGTCCACTCTCCCGCAACCCGTTGTACCCTCTACTTGAAGATGGTGCTTTATGCTTCATATTATTATCCAATGATGTGTTGCCATCCTATGATGTTTGAGTAGATTTTTGTTGTCCTATCGGTGGTTGATGAATTACTATGATTGATTTAATTTGCTTGTGGTTATGTTTATGTCCTTTGGTGCCCATCACATGAGCGCGCGCATGGATCACACCATAGGGTTAGTTGTATGTTGATAGGACTATGTATTGGAGGGCACAAGTGACAGAAACTTCAACCTAGCATAGAAATTGATGCATATGGGATTGAAGGGGGACCAATATATCTTATTGCTATGGTTGGGTTTTACCTTAATGAACGCTAGTAGTTGTGGATGCTTGCTAATAGTTCCAATCATAAGTGCATAGAATTCCAAGTCAGGGATGACATGCTAGCAGTGGCCTCTCCCATATAAAACTTGCTATCGGTCTAGTAACGTAGTCAATTGCTTAGGGACAATTTCGCAACTCCTACCACCACTTTTCCACACTCGCTATACTAACTTTGTTGCTTCTTTATCTAAACAGCCCCTAGATTTTATTCACTTGCTGCTTATTAACTTGCAAACCTGTGATAGCCTGGCTTATTAGGGATGATAGACTACTCATATCAATAAGGAATTCCTTATTTTCCGGAAGCCCATTCGGACAGAACTCCAAAGTTAAGCGTGCTCAGTTTGGAGTAATTTCAGGATGGGTGACTGACCAAGAAGTTGCTCCCGGGTGCGCACGAGTGAGGACAAAGTGCGCAGAAAAGACTAGTATTGATCTGTGGGGCCAGTCTAGATCCCGCTAGGAGTGACGACCATCGATGGGTGTGTCCGGGGCGTTACAAGTTGGTATCAGAGCCGACCCTCGCGGTTACACGGATGTTTGCGGACAGGTGCGCGGTCATGCTGTTCATGATGTTTGTGACCTGTCATGGCACCCGGCATGGCACATGTACCAGACTGGATGCACAGACGTATGTGCCAAGAGGGAACGTTCCTGTGGCCCGACGAGGACGTCGGTTCCTCTGAGTGGGGGTGTATGTGATAGTCTGGCTTATTAGGGATGATAGACTACTCATATTGACGGTGTCTTGGACTAGGGGGTACTCACCACATCGTCTCCCGATCAGTTGGATTGAGCCGAGGACCCCCATGGCCGGTTACTCATGGGCTAGTTCGGACAGCGGAGGACATATATGAGGAAGATTCCACAAGACTTGGTGATCAAGACAAGGACTCCTCTCCACCGACATATTCGACTAGGACTCTTGTTATCCTAGGCGTCTGGTATGTTATATAAACCGAGGCCAGACTAGTCAATAGATGATTATGATATTATTCATCATACCCTTAGGTTTTAGACCACAACATATGATCTCGAGGTAGATCAACTCTGTACTCGATACTCCATCAATATAAACAAGAGCAGGACGTAGGGTTTACCTCCATCAAGAGGGCCCGAACCTGGATAAACATCGTGTCCCCTGTCTCTTGTTACCCATCGATCCATGATACACAGCTTGGGACCCCCTACCTGAGATCTGCCGGTTTTGACACCGACAATGGTGCTTTCATTGAGAGTTCCGCTGTGTGATCGGCAAAAGGATCGATGGCTCGTCTGCAGATTGACCGCGACGTCGACATCTTCGTCAACGGCTCGACTGGTCACCTTGGCTTGACCGAGGACTCTGCCTTGCCTCCGATCGTCATGTTTGGACGAGGGCCTTCATCAACACCAACTCCGATCTCTATCAAGATCATGGAGGAATCATCCATCGAGCTCGGGGGCTCAACGTCAACATTGCCATCGGGCGACCGTGCTGTTTTTCCGGACAGCGAACGCATATCTGCCGCCACCGCCTCCTCGAGTGTTGTTTTAACGATCGCTTCAGTGGAATTGTGCGGAATCGAGTCTACAACAATCCTGGAAAATTTCGTCGAGTTCCGATGGAGGAATCTCTGACAATCTACGATATACCGGAGCCCTGTCAAATCCAGACGGGAATCTGGACGAGTTTAGGGCGTGGTCTCCAGAGCCCAGCTCGGAAGTCCTTTAGAAGATCCAACCGTTCATCTGCTGCGGGATTCCCATATATACCACCCCTGAAAATTTCAGCTCAATCCGACCGTCCAAATTCCGGGAACCTTCCGATTAGTGCATCACTTTTCAGATCTGTTTTCTACGCGAATACGGATCCGACCCGAATTCATGTTTCTTTATGAACGTGATATTTGACAACCTTTTTAAAAGGAATTTTCTTCTAAGGTATTGTGCGTTGTTTTTAACACGTGCCCATAAAATTTTAATCCTCCTCTAAGGTAATCTTCGCCATCACGCTGGTGTCAAACCAGTCCGGCAATATAGCTCCACGACTACCGACCTACGCTAGACATGTCATCGCTTTTTAGCGGACCTCAGCTTCTTCGGATCCTCACCTCGGCGAGCCGAATAAAAGTTCGGTATCGCCAAGGATAAATCATCGCCAACATCGCCACCATACGGATTACACGGAGCAGGCACACCGGCATCGCCGCATGGTCACTTCATCATACCAGCATTGACAGTGTCACAAGTTACGACCTGGGTCGGCATGGCCGCACTGTTGCTTCTTCGAGCCAATGTCCATCACGCCGAACTACTTCAACACCTTGGCTGACATGGCAGCTACAACAACTCTTCACCGGCCTGCTCCGTCACCTCGGCTAGACCGGGGACTTGGCTATTTCTTCATCAACATACTCCGATGACTTCGGCGTCACCAGCCGACCAGCTTCGTCACGTTAGCTGGACCGAGGGCTTCACCTCGGCAAGCCAACCATTGCCAGCATCACCAGGCCATCGCTTTATCGCCCATCAGGCAATGGGTGTGCGGATCGATCCCGATTTTGGGAGTCTCTTTTCTTCGGAATGCTACAAAAAATAAACCAGGTGCTATTAATCCTAACAATTTTTGCTTGTTGGGTTTATTTTTCTTAAGGAATTATTACTCTGGTTTGTTCCATCATCTGTACACAGGTCTATCAAATGGCGGCCACATTAAAAATGGTCGCGTGATGGTTCGGTCAGTTTCCGCACATAGTTCGGCGAACGCCGCATCCGGAGCCCGGACCGCTCTACAAATTCAGGCTTTGTCACGCCTTCACCGCGTCACGCTGACGCCCTGCATCGACATTGGCTTCGGCGCCAGGCCACATTTCTTTAAATAAATTATTTTTGTGTAAAGCAATTATGCAATGATTATATATATATATATATATTATTATTTCCTGGACCGCACTATTTTATGTGTGCAGGTAATCGATTTTGACTGCGTTAGATGTTCACTACTCCGGAGTGCCGAACTCCTTGCTCGGACACCTCGGGCCTGGGGGCTGGGACCTCGGCCATGCCGAGGACTGCGAACCTTGTCGGATCTATCACAGATTAATGGGCGTCTTCGTCCCGCCACAAGCCCGAATCGCGTCATCAACACCGAGCACATTAACCAACTAAGTTGCTTTCATGCTCAAAAACTTTCAGTTTTAAATTTTGTTCGGTTCAACCAAGCATTATACTTTTCGGCACAAAGTTGTTTGTGACAAAGTTCCTTGTCAGAACTTTGTTTGTGACACGCATATTCAAATACCCCGTTTATTTGGGGGCTCCCTTGATGGAGCTTTTCCTCTTGCATATGATTATACTTGTACGGCTTCGTTCCTTGTTCATGTATTATGCCACAATATGCACCATATTGACCTAAGCGATTTGCAAGCTGGGTTTCCTGGCTCCTGTGCTTATCCCTACGTTCCCGATTGTTCGGCTAGGGAGTAAAGGGAGCACCTCTGCGATTGTCACGACCGGGTCATCCGAGCTCTGACCTCAGACTGGGTGAAGCCGAAAGCTAGCGCTCTTATTGTTTTCAATCATGGTCGGCACACAACGGAACTCATGAGTACAAAAAATCTATTGCACAAGTCTCATAGTAATAATGAGCACCGAAGAAAGGTATCGGTGGGGGTACTATTTTCTTCGAAGATGCTTCTTACACTTCGTCAGTAATATAGCATAAGTTCCCTGAGCGCGCTTTGTCTGTTACAGCCTTATGGCCTGATTGCCTGGTCATCGGAAACACCGTCGATACTCTCGACAGGTGGAGTACATGACACTTTTCGGCCCTTGGCCGAAGAGGGAGAAGCCGACGGTCGGTTAAGACGCGTTTAAAGTTCGGGTGAACACATATATGATATAAGTACTTCAGTACATACAATCATTATACATAAAATTCTTTTACCCAAGTCACTTAGGGGCTCTTAAAATTTATATGAGCTGTTTAATAGTAAATGTGTTTTCTTCTTGGTCGTTGCAAAGTCTTTTTATACCGCTCCTTTTTCGACTTGAGTGTATGGTCAATAGCCGGATAGCTTGTCTTCTCTCTAAAAGTCGCTTGAGTTTAGTTTTCTAAACTGACCTCAGAGAAGTATTCCGCCTTTGGGATAAGGAGCTTGAAGCTGTAGGCTGACCCGCGTGAAGTCTTGAGATTGGATGTGTCATGTTAAAGCACGACAGAAGCACAATTTTTTTTCCAATTTTTGGATTGGCACCGGACACTTGATCTTGTTCGGACATCAAGTTTTTACTGACGTTTTTTGGTTTTGCAAGCTTATGGCAGTTTCAAACTATTTGTGTGTTTTCAGCACAAGTCTCGCAGTGCAACGCTGGACATCTTTAGAGGTTCGGCAAAAACATTCTCGGATATTGCTATATATGCATCGGTTTCGAATTGTGTCTTCGGTCAATTGTTGGGTTGCCCGGCTCCTGCGCTTGCCTCCTACGTTCCGCTTTGTTCGTCTAGGTGTGCAAAGGGAGAACCACTGCGATTGTGCTTCCAGCTCATATGGTTAAGCACCTCAGTGGAGAAAGCCGAAAACTGACTGTCACAATAAGCGTAAACTGGTCAGCGATCCGATGACTGTGTTAAATGACGGGCCATTCATAACATTGGCCGAAGTGTTTATGGCTTGACCTCGACTGTCGCCGAACACTACCGGGGGCTAGTAACTGGCCTCCCAAACTAAATCCTCAATATTTTGCTCTTACATTAGAGCTGAGGTTTCATGATCATACTTAGCATGACAACCCAAAGAAAGGAACCGATGGCGGGACTATTTTCTTTGGAAGACATTTCTTATGTTAAACAGTAATATAACATATCTCTCTGCGTACCTTTGTTTATAAAACCGTATGGCCAGATTGCCTTGTTTGTCGTAAATCTTTGCCCTCATAAAGGCTTTATAAAGTAGGACAAACACTCCTCGGCTACTGGCCGAGGAGGTGGAAGCTGATGGTCGGTCAACAAAGTTTTGTACAATGCGGATCTGAGCATTAATGACGTAAAGTACTTGGATACATAGAGTCATTACACATAATTTGTGATTTTACTATGGATATCGATCCTTAATTCGGTCACCCGTGCCCGCATTAAGGCTCGGGGGCTACTGGGCTTCGGGTTTATTATTTACAAATATTAAAGGGGCACATCGATCCCCTGATCTGGTGTTGCCACCCGACCGGTGTCTCGGGGGCTACTGCATTGCCTGTCCAATGCAGAAAATTTTATGTGCAATATAGTTTCCGAGGAGATTTTGATCCTCAGGTTGGTCGGCCGTACCCAACCCGAGTCTCGAGGACTGAGCACGCCGCTTTTTGTGTCCTGAAGTATTTTGCCGAGCTAGGACTTGATCCTCAGGCCGATTTTGCAAATCAACCTGAGTCTGAGCGGCTACTGGGATCAGCAGTCTTACGTCATTCTACTGGGATACACACCTTGAGGGCTACTGGCTATATATCTCGGCAGAGAATAAATTGCACCAATAAAAATATTGACAAAAAATCGACCCACAGTCGGGGTGGTGCACCACCTCGGAAGCAGTCCGACATAAAGCTCAGGCGCGAGTGGCTGGCTCCATAGAGGGCATTTCCGGCATTAAGCTCGGCTAAACTCCTTCGACTTTTTTGAACCAAGGTGATATGACACCTCAAATATAGTCCAGCGTTGGAGCCAGGATACAGTCCGGCGTTGGAGTTTGGACATAGTCCGGCGTTGGAGCTCGGATCCATTCCGGCGTTGGAGCTCGGAAAGCGGTCCGGCGTTAGAGCTCGGATCCATTCCGGCGTTGGAGCTCGGAAAGCGGTCCGGCGTTGGTGCTCGGCTGCAAAAGATACCTCGAATGCAGTCCTGCGTTCGAGCTCGGACGCAAGAGGACGCTGCCACCCGGGAACAACTTCAAACCCGAGGTGTGGCATAAAAATAATAAGGCATTGATAAAGGCCAAAGACTTAAAGGGCTCCTCGGATACCCGACGTGTGAGATCTTTAGATTTAGCTTGGGAATCCTCAAGATAGAAGATGGGAAGATTTGTTGAACCAGTTTTCAAGACCGACGACCGAAGACAAATAACAGTTCGGAAGAACCGAGGAGCGTCCCCAACTTGAAGACCGGTTCAGAGGGGTACTGACGGTGTCCTGGACTAGGGGGTACTCACCACATCATCTCCTGATCAGTTGGATTGGGCCGAGGACCCCCATGGCCTGTTACTCATGGGCCAGTTCGGACAGCCGAGGACATATACGAGGAAGATTCCACAAGACTTGGTGATAAAGACAAGGACTCCTCTCCACCGACGTATTCGACTAGGACACTTGTTATCCTAGGCCTCTGGTATGTTATATAAGCCGAGGCCAGGCTAGTCAATAGATGATTATGACATTATTCATCATACCCTTAGGTTTTAGACCACAACGTATGATCTCGAGGTAGATCAACTCTGTACTCAATACTCCATCAATATAAACAAGAGCAAGACGTAGGGTTTTACCTCCATCAAGAGGGCCCGAACCTGGGTAAACATTGTGTCCCCTGTCTCTTGTTACCCATCGATCCATGATACACAGCTTGGGACCCCCTACCCGAGATCTGCTGGTTTTGACACCGACACATATCAATAAGGAATTCCTTCTTTTCTGGGAGCCCATTCGGAAAGAGCTCCAAAGTTAAGAGTGCTCAGCTTGGAGTAGTTTCAGGATGGGTGACCGACCGGGAAGTTGCTCTCGGGTGCGCACGAGTGAGGACAAAGTGCGCAGGAAATACTAGTATTGATCTATGGGGCCAGTCTAGATCCCTCTAGGAGTAACGACCACCGGCGGGTGTGTCCGGGGCGTTACAAAATCTATCCAAAAACACCTACAAAGCACTTCTAGTTTCATACTTGCTCTAGGTAAAGCGAACGTTAAGCGTGCGTAGAGTTGTATTAGCGGTCGATAGAACTTGAGGGAATATTTGTTCTACCTTTAGCTCCTTGTTGGGTTCGACACTCTTACTTATCGAAAGAGGCTACAATTGATCCCCTATACTTGTGGGTTATCAAGACCATTTTCTGGCGCTGTTGCCGGGGAGCCATGGCGTGGGGTGAATATTCTCGTGTGTGCTTGTTTGCTTTATCACTAAGTAATTTTTATTTGCTGTTGTAAGTTGTTCTCTATCTTTAGTTATGGATATGGAACACGAAATACCAAAAAAATTAGGTGTACCCGCTACACATGGAGATGGGGAACCTCCTAAAACCCTCGATGCTGGTTATGTGAAAGAGATTATGTACTACTCTGATAAGCCTGAGAAAACCCCATTCAATTATGTTATGGGAGACATGTTGGATCAACATGAATACTTTAGGGATTATCGCTTGACTCAAAAAGGGAAACTATTATGGAATCAAATTCATATGTTGCATTGGTATGCTCGGGAACTATGCTTGAGATATGACTATACTTGTTGCTCTAGGATGAAGGCTCCACACCTTCCCTTTTCATGCAAACTTAATGATGATAAAACCTTGGCTTCTTATGCTAATGGTATATATGATTACTATGATGTGGAACAAATAGAAGAATTTGTTGCTTTTATGGGTGCTTATGAAATTGAATCTTTGTTTAAAGAGTGTGAAAATTTTGATGATTCAGTTTATAGACCTAAAAATTTAGCTATCCTTAAATATTGCTATGAGAATTATGAATACAATGCTGATATTGATGCGTTTATTGAGGAAGTCTCCTCTGTCCAAGAAGAGACTAATATTTTGCAGGAGTCTATGGAAGAAGAAATTAATGACATTGTGAGCTCATTGGATGAAAACGATGAGGAGGAGAGCGAAGAACAAAAGGGGGAAGAGCGGATTGATCACCCGTGCCCACCTTCTAATGAGAGTAACTCTTCAACTCATACATTGTTTAATTTCCCTTCGTGCTTACCGAAGGATGATTGCTATGATCACTGTTATGATCCCGTTGATTCTCTTGAAATATCCCTTTTTGATGATGTTTGCTATGCTTGTGACCAAGATGCCAATATGAATTATGCTTATGGAGATGAACTTGCTATAGTTCCTTATGTTAAACATGAAATTGTTGCTATTGCACCCACACATGATAGTCCTATTATCTTTTTGAATTCTCCCAACTACACTATATCGGAGAAGTTTACCCTTATTAAGGATTATATTGATGGGTTGCGTTTTACTATTACACATGATGATTTTGATAGATATAATATGCATGTGCTTGCTGCTGCTACTTGCAATTATTATGATAGAGGAACTACATCTCCACGTCTTTATGTTTCACACACGAAAAAATTGCAAGAAACGGTTTCTACTATGCATTGGCCTTTACTTTGTGTGCATGAATTGTTCTTTTATGACATGCTGGTGCATAGGAAGAGAGTTAGACTTCGTCATTACATGATATATGTTACCTTGTGCTCACTATTAAATTACAAATGATTGTTATTAAAATTGGCTTTGATATACCTTGGGATCCGGGTGGATCCATTACTTGAGCACCATATGCCTAGCTTAATGGCTTTAAAGAAAGCGCTGCCAGGGAAACAACTCGGAAGTTTTAGAGAGTTATTTATTTCTGTTGTGTGCTTTTATAAAGTTTAAAAACAAAAAAAATAAAGAGGGGAACCCAAAACTTTTTCAAAAAGGAAAGTGAAAGTGAGAGAGACAAGCATGCTTGAAGTGGGGGAGCTCCTTGAACTTTGTTCATGCTCACGGAAACTTTGTGAATCTTGATTACAGAAAATTTTCAACAAAAATAATTATCCCCTTGTACAATTCCATTGTACTATAAAAATAATGTGCCAAGGTTTGCCTTTAGGATGTTTTAGATGCTTGTTGGTTTGTATGGTGCAGGACAGATACTTTGGCTGTAGCGCGCGATTTTACATTTTTTTCTGGAATGCCAAATGGTTCTGAAACATTTTGAACTGTATTCCTATACAAATTTTTTATTTTTCCTAATTTTTATAGAATTTTTGGAGTACCAGAGGTATGGTGAATGTTCATATTATTACAGACTGTTCTGTTTTAGACAGATTCTGTTTTTGATGCATAGTTTGCTTGTTTTGATGAAACTATCAATTTATATCAGTGGATTAAGCCATGGTAAAGTTATATTACAGTATATACAATGCAAAAACAAAATATGAATTGGTTTGCAACAGTAGTTAGAGTAGTGATTTGCTTTATTATACTAACGGATCTTACCGAGCTTTCTGTTGAGTTTTGTGTGGATGAAGTGTTCGAAGATCAAAGAGGTCTCGATGTGAGAAAAAGGAAGAGAGGCAAGAGCTCAAGCTTGGGGATGCCCGAGGCACCCCAAGTAAATATTCAAGGAGACTTAAGCGTCTAAGATTGGGGATGCCCCGGAAGGCATCCCATCTTTCTTCAACAAGTATCGGTATGTTTTCGGATTTGTTTCGTTCCTGCGATATGTGCAAATCTTGGAGCGTCTTTTGCATTTAGTTTGCACTTGTCTTTCATGCACCATTCTGGTATGATATAGTCCATGATTGATTTATAGAATGCTCATTGCACTTCACTTATACCTTTTGAGTACGGCTTTATAGAATGCTTCATGTGCTTCACTTATATCTTTTGAAGTTTGGATTGCCTGTTTCTCTTCACATAGAAAACCGCCATTTGTAGAATGCTCTTTTGCTTCACTTATATTTGTTAGAGCGTGGGCATATCTTTTGTATAAAGAATTAAGCTCTCTTGCTTCACTTATATCTATTTAGAGAGATGACAAGAATTGGTCATTCACATGGTTAGTCATAAAATCCTACATAAAACTTGTAGATCACTGAATATGATATGTTTGATTCCTTGCAATAGTTTTGCGATATAAAGATGGTGATATTAGAGTCATGCTAGTGGGTAGTTGTGGATTGTAGAAATATTTGTGTTGAAGTTTGTGATTCCCGTAGCATGCACGTATGGTGAACCGTTATGTGATGAAGTCGGAGCATGATTTATTTACTGATTGTCTTCCTTATGAGTGGCGGTCGGGGACGAGCGATGGTCTTTTCCTACCAATCTATCCCCCCAGGAGCATGCGCATAGTACTTCGTTTCAATGACTAATAGATTTTTGCAATAAGTATGTGAGTTCTTTATGACTAATGTTGAGTCCATGGATTATACGCACTCTCACCCTTCCATCATTGCTAGCCTCTTCGGTACCGTGCATTGCCCTTTCTCACCTCAAGAGTTGGTGCAAACTTCGCCGGTGCATCCAAACCCTGTGATACGATACGCTCTATCACACATAAGCCTCCTTATATCTTCCTCAAAACAACCACCATACCTACCTATCATGGCATTTCCATAGCCATTCTGAGATATATTGCCATGCAACTTCCATCATCATCATCATATACATGACTTGAGCATTCATTGTCATATTGCTTTGCATGATCGTAAGATAGCTAGCATGATGTTTTCATGGTTTGTCCGTTTTTTGATGTCATTGCTACGCTAGATCATTGCACATCCCGGTACACCGTCAGAGGCATTCATGTAGAGTCATATTTTGTTCTAGTATCGAGTTGTAATATTGAGTTGTAAGTAAATAAAAGTGTGATGATCATCATTATTAGAGCATTGTCCCATGTGAGGAAAGGATGATGGAAGCTATGATTCCCTCACAAGTTGGGATGAGTCTCCGAAATTTACAAAAAAATAAAAGAGGCCAAAGAAGCCCACAAAAAAAGAGGCCAAAGAAGCCCACCAAAAAAGCGAAAAAAGTGAAAAAATAATTAAAAAAATGAGAGAGAAGAGAGAAGGGACAATGTTACTATCATTTTACCACACTTGTGCTTCAGAATAGCACCATGTTCTTCATATAGAGAGTCTCTTGAGTTATCACTTTCATATACTAGTGGGAATTTTCATTATAGAACTTGGCTTGTATATTCCGATGACGGGCTTCCTCAAATGCATGAGGTCATCATGAGCAAGCAAGTTGGATGCACACCCACTTAGTTTCCAGTTTGAGCTTTCATACACTTATAGCTCTTAGTGCATCCGTTGCATGGCAATCCCTACTCCTCACATTGACATCAATTGATGGGCATCTCCATAGCCCTTTGATTAGCCGCGTCGATGTGAGACTTTCTCCCCTTTTGTCTTCTCCACACAACCTCCACCATCATATTCTATTCCACCTATAGTGCTATATCCATGGCTCACGCTCATGTATTGCGTGAAAGTTGAAAAGGTTTGAGAACATCAAAAGTATGAAACAATTGCTTGGATTGTCATCGGGGTTGTGCATGATTTGAATATTTTGTGTGGTGAAGATGGAGCATAGCCAGACTATATGATTTTGTAGGGATAACTTTCTTTGGCCATGTTATTTTGAAAATACATGATTGCTTTATTAGTATGCTTGAAGTATTATTATCTTAATGTCAAATGATAGACTATTGCTTTGAATCACTCGTGTCTTACTATTCATGCCATGATTAGATTACATGATCAAGATTATGCTAGGTAGTATTCCACATCAAAAATTATCTTTTTTATCATTTACCTACTTGAGGACGAGCAGGAATTAAGCTTGGGGATGCTGATACGTCTCCTTCGTATCTATATTTTTTGATTGTTCCATGCCAATATTCTACAACTTTCATATACTTTTGGAAACTTTTTATACTATTTTTGGGACTAACATATTGATCCAGTGCCCAGTGTCAGTTCCTGTTTGTTGCATGTTTTTTGTTTCGCAGTAAGTCCATATCAAACGGAGTCCAAACGGGATAAAAACTGACGGAGATTTTCTTTGGAATATATGTGATTTTTGGGAAGAAAAATGAACGCAAGACGATGCCCGAGGGGGCCACGAGGTAGGGGGCGCGCCCTGGGCCCTCGTGGCCACCCCGTAAGGCGGTTGATGCCCTTCTTTCGCTGCAAGAAAGCTAATATATGGATAGAGACCGTGTTAAAATTTCAGCCCAAATCGGAGTTATGGATCTCCGAGAATATAAGAAATGGTGAAAGGGCAGAATCCCAGAACGCAAAAACAGAGAGAGACAGAGAGACAGATCCAATCTCGGAGGGGCTCTCGCCCCTCCCATGCCATGGAGGCCATGGGCTAGAGGGGAAACCCTTCTCCCATCTAGGGAGAAGGTCAAGGAAGAAGAAGAAGGAGGGGGCTTTTTCCCCTCGCTTCTGGTGGCGCCGGAACGCCGCCGGGGGCCATCATCATCACCGCAATCTACACCAACACCTCCGCCATTTTCACCAACATCTCCATCACCTTCCCCCCTCTATCTACAGTGGTCCACTCTCCCGCAACCCGTTGTACCCTCTACTTGAACATGGTGCTTTATGCTTCATATTACTATCCAATGATGTTGTGGGAGTCCGGGATTACGGGGTCTCCAGACAGCCGGACTATCTCCATTAGCCGGACTGTTAGACTATGAAGATACAAGATTGAAGACTTCGTCTCGTGTTCAGATGGGACTCTACTTGGCATGGAAGGCAAGCTAGGCAATACGTATATGGATATCTCCTCCTTTGTAACCGACCTTGTGTAACCCTAACCCTCTCCGGTGTCTATATAAACCGAAGGGTTTTAGTCCGTAGGACAACAATCACAACATACAATCATACCATAGGCTAGCTTCTAGGGTTTAGCCTCTCTGATCTCGTGGTAGATCTACTCTTGTACTACACATATCTTCAATATTAATCAAGCAGGACATATGTTTTTACCTCCATCAAGAGGGCCCGAACCTGGGTAAAACATTGTGTCCCCTGCCTCTTGTTACCATCCGGCCTAGACGCACAGTTCGGGACCCCCTACCCAAGATCCGCCGGTTTTGACACCGACATTGGTGCTTTCAATGAGAGTTCCTCTGTGTCGTCGCCGTTAGGCTTGATGGCTCCTACTATCATTGATAGTGATGTGGTCCAGGGTGAGACTTTTCTCCCCGGACAGATCTTCGTATTCGGCGGCTTTGCACCGCGGGCTAATTCTCTTGGCCATCTGGAGCAGATTGAAAGCTACATCCCTGGCCATCAGGTCATATTTGGAAGTTTGAATTACACGACCAACATCCATGTGGACTTGATCTCCAACGGATTCGAGCCACAGCCGGGCGCGCCGCACTATCGCGATGGGTATGACCTAGCTCTGCCACCGGACGGTACCCCAGAAGCCGCGCCCGTACCGGCTCCAACCCTTAGCTCAGAGCCAACTGTGCCAATCGAGGACGGATGGCTAGACACCGCCTCAGGGGCTGCAGTCTCGACGGCGATCGAGCCAAACACCAGCATAATCCTCTGCGCAGCCCGTGACTCCAAGGTGCCGGACTCTTTTCTGGACTCCGAACCATCCGTGCCCCTGCCGATCGAATCCGATTGGGCGCCGATCATGGAATTCACCGCCGCGAGTATCTTTCAGCACTCGCCCTTCGGTGACATTCTGAATTCACTAACGTCTCTCTCTTTGTCAGGGGAGCCCTGGCCGTATTATGGCCAACATGATTGGGATGCGGACGACGAAGAAATTCGACGCCCACCCACCACCCACTTAATAGCCACTGTCGATGACTCAACCGACATGCTCAACTTCGACTCCGCAGACATGGACAGTATGGACAACGATGCGGGAGGCGAAGAGGAACCACCGCCCACAGGGCGCTGTACGTCCACTTCATCATATGACGTATACATGGTGGACACACCAAAAGACGACGACGAGGAACGGAAGGACGCACCGAAGGCTTGTTCCCTCGAGAAGCAGTCAAAGCGGCGGCGCAAGCGCCACCCCAAATCCCGCCTCGCCAGAAATAATGATCACACAGACCCAGCGTTGGAGCAGGGCGAACCACTGACGGACCACGGCAATACGGAGAATCAAACCGAAAAAACCAATTCTGTCAAAGGTAATAGTCCGGACGACACAATGCCGGACAGGCACCCGGAGCAGCAGAATGCCCGTCAAAGGCTTGTTGCCACCGCGAGGAGTCTGAAAAAGCAGAAGCAAAGGCTCAAGGCTGCGCAGGACACACTCCAAATCAAATGGAGTAAAGTACTCAACACAGCAGCGAAGAACGGCGACAATCGCCCCACCAAGAGCTACCTAAAGCGGAAGTTGCTACCTGAATTCGATGAGGAGGCCTCAGACCCCTCACAACCAAAAATCAAAACAGCCACCTGGCCAGATAGACGACCTCACGGCCAACATAGAGCGGCAAACAATGCCACTCACAAGACAATACACGATTCACGCGAGGGTTTGCACCAAAAGGACAGCGCAACCAGATCCATCTATGGACCACGCAAGCGCGCCCCAGCATACGATATAACACAACAAACATCCGAACAACGCGGTACACCCAGATACAGGGGTGCCGCACACCCCCTATGTTTCACCGATGAGGTGGTGGATCATGAATTTCCAGAGGGATTCAAACCTGTAAACATAGAGGCATACGACGGAACAACAGACCCTGGGGTCTGGATCGAGGACTATATCATCCCCATCCATATGGCTCGAGGAGATGATCTCCACGCCATCAAGTACTTACCACTCAAAATCAAAGGGCCAGCTCGTCACTGGCTTAAAGGCCTCCCCGAAAACTCCACTGGAAGCTGGGCAGAGCTCGAAGACGCTTTTCGGGCAAACTTACAAGGGACTTATGTCCGACCTCCGGACGCGGATGATTTGAGTCATATAACTCAACAGCCCGGAGAGTTAGCCCGAAAGCTTTGGAACAGGTTTCTTACTAAAAAGAACCAAATTGTCGACTGTCCGGACGCCGAAGCCTTGGCAGCTTTTAAGCACAGCGTCCGTGACGAATGGCTTGCCCGACACCTCGGCCAAGAAAAACCGAGAACAATGGCAGCATTAACAAGCCTCATGACCCGCTTTTACGCGGGTGAGGACAGCTGGCTAGCCCGATGCAGCACCAGCCACCCCAGTACATCTGAAGTTAGAGATGAAAACGGGAAATCACGGCGCAACAACAATAACAAACGTCGGAATAAAGGAGACATCACGAAGAGCACGCCAGTAACACCGGATTCAAAAGCTCTCGGCCAGGTCAGCAAAAGCCGCCCTCTAAAGGCGCTAGAGACGAACTGTCCAGCCTAAACAAAATTCTGGACCAAATATGTCAAGTCCATAGCACCCCTGGCAAACCAGCCAATCATACCCACAGAGAATGTTGGGTCTTCAAGTAGTCCGGCAAGCTCAACGCCGTACACAAGGGGGAGGATACACCAAGCGAAGATGAGGATGAGCCTCTCAAGGAAGACACTGGGGAACAAAAGAAATTTCCACCAGAAGTCAAAACAGTGAACATGTTACACGTGATCAATGGAAGAAACAAAACGGCACCCCCAGAAAAATACGCCCGAAGGCCTATCACCGCGGAGTCCTGCCACTGGTCGTCTCAACCGATCACTTTTGACCATTGTGATTACTCAGCAAGTATCCGGCGTGTAGGATGGGCTGCCCTGGTATTAGACCCAATAATTGACGGATACCACTTCACACGAGTCCTGATGGACGGTGGCAGCAGTCTAAACCTGATATACCAGGATACAATCCGCAAAATGGGGATAGACCCAACAAAAATTTGCCATAGCAATATTACCTTTAAAGGAGTAACGCCAGGCCCAGGGGCTCATTGCACGGGCTCCCTGCTACTAAAAGTTATATTCGGCTTCCCCGGTACCTTCTGTAGCAAACATTTAACCTTCCACATCGCTCCGTTCCAAAGTGGCTATCAAGCACTACTCGGACACGAAGCTTTCGCTCGCTTTAATGCAATACCACACTACGCTTCCCTCACACTCAGGATGCCCGGTCCACATGGCATCATTATAGTGAACGGAAGTATTAAGCGATCTTTGCGCGCCGAAGAGCGTGCAGCTGCCCTGGCAGCCGCACACTAAAAACGGCCTCACCAACTAAAGCATTTAGCAGGTCGTCACGACCTCGGACACGGTTAGACGAGTCCGGCGCAGCTATATGCAATTTATACCGGATCAATGATCACACCCCTATTACAAACACAAGGGGCTCAACGTGCGCAAATAAGTGGCAATTCTTACTCACCTTGAATTATACATGGTTTCTTTAAAAACTATCTTTTTGCACGACAGCTTTTTCACCTAAGCTCCTCTCTTTTATAGATAATCATCGTGCTACACCCGTATAGGATACGGCACAACGGAGACACATGCGCAGATGTGCAGCAGGGACCCGCTGCAAGGATTCTTTTTAGATTAAGACCCTGCGTAAACCTTTTTTTACTGTCTCTTGTTGATACATATCCACCGAATTCTCAGCACAGTTGAGAAGGATGCTGATGTCTTGGCATGTGGCCACGTCAGAATAATGCATGTACCTGGACACAAGGGGCTTCTTACAAGCGGCACTATTTCGGCCCAGTTTATACCATAAAGACTGAATACCTTAGGGAGTGTTCGGCGTCGCGAGTTTGGCCTTATATGCATCAGCTCCGAATCATTGTCTTTGGTCAAATGTTGGGTTTGCCCGGCTCCTGTGTTTTGGTGCCTTACGTTCCCCTTTACCGGCTAAGGTAGCACCAGGAGAACTACTGCGATTGTGCCCTGGTTCATCAGGACGAGCACCTCAGTAGACAAAGCCGAAAACTGACTGTCATCATATAGCATGAGATTGGTCAACCACTTGATGACATATCGGAATGTTAGAATTCCTCCGCCTTAATGAAGGGCCGTTTTCCGGCCAGGCATATACGCACCCCGCGATCGGGAGAGTGCGAAGCCACCAGGGGCTATCTAGTAGCCCCACTGTCAAACTCCTATGGCTAAGTGAAAGTGTTAAAGCATTATAGTCCGGTTGCCTCGCTCGCTGCGCTATCACCTCCTTATTAGGACCAAGACGTTGGGTTAAGTGTGAACACACGTTTTTTGCGAGCACCTCCGCATTATATGCGTGGGGGTTGAAGCCGATGGCTGCAATCTTTCAGGTTATACACATGTATACATAAACGGCCGCACAGGAGGCATCATACTACTTTCAGGCAAAAGTATAAACATAGACTTATAAAAACTTCATAAAAGCATTGTGTTTACAATGAGAATACATATCACTCAAACATAACATTCTTCGAGCACTGGGCCTCTATCAAATGAGCACCCTCGAGAACCTCCTCGAAATAATGCTCGGCTGCCACTCGGCCTATGGCCGAACCCTGCGCCGCGACTACGGAAGCGTCCATCTCCGCCCAGTATGCTTTAACACGGGCAAGGGCCATCCGTGAGCCTTCTATGCACGCCGACCTCTTCATCGCATTAATGCGCGGCACCGCACCAAGGAACTGCTGCACTAAGCTGAAATAGCTATCCGGCTTTTGCTTCTCCGGCCGCAGCTGATCCACAACAGCCCTCATGGCGAGTCCAGACAACCTATTCAGTTCGGCCCATTCGGCTAACTGGTCAGTCAATGAAAGCGGACGCTCTGGAACGTTGAACTGCGACCAAAACAGCTTGTCCACTTCACGATCTGTCTGACCTTGGAAGTACTTGGCAGCATCGGCAGCACTCGCCGCCAAATCCATATACGCATCTGCTGAACTCCACAGCCGATCCAAAGGGGCATACCGTGGATCTCTGAACTTCCTCCGTAACATGAAGGGTTTCCCAGTCGCAATATCTCCGGCTTCCCGCAGCTCCTCCTTCTTCACTCTCATAGCAGAACGGGTGTCCTTCTCCGCCGCCATGGCCTTCTCAAGGTCCGCTGCCTTTGCTCAGTTTTCCTTTTCAAGGACCCGGCAACGGTCGGCAGTGTCTTTTAATTCCACGGCCATCTTGGCCATCTTCTCTTGGCTCTCGCAATGTGCGGCCTTCTCGGCCTTCAACTCTTCGGCCACCTTCAAAGCAACGACATTACTAATCCTCGCTTGTTCCTTGGCTCGGGCAAGTTCTGCCCGCAAGGCTTCCACGGAGGCAGCTCCATCTGCAGTCACAACGTATTAAAGATACTGGCATTATGCTGCTCTTACTATGTGGCGTTCACCAGATAATAACACTTACCCTGTGCCTCGTCAAGCCTCTTGTTAACAAGCTCGAGGTCGGCGTCTGCCGCATTCAGTTGCCGTTTTAATTTGGCACACTCACTAGTCCGGCTAGCCACTGGAGCCTCCACCACCTGCACATAAGGGCAGTCTGGTTATTGCCTGAGAATATGATCCTCTGTTCGCCGCCGTTCTCGATGGCAACCAGAGTCTCAGGGGCTACTATCTACACATGGCACACCTAACACATGCAGTACTATCACATATTATCTTACGTACCTCAAAGCTTGTCAGTAGACTCATAAAGGCTTCATGTAACCTGCTTTCGGCGGACGAGATTCTCTCCATCATCGTACCCATCAGCACACGGTGTTCTTCTGAGATGGCCACTCACCCCACCAACTCCCTCAGAACATCCGACCGCACACCAGACGGTGTCGGACTCTTTTGTCTGCTCTCCTCGGGAGCCAGACGCTGGGGACTTCAGGGGTATATGGGATTATCTTCTGGCCTCACCGGATTCGGAGAGGCCCTCCGTGATGACACTTCGGGGTCGCCCGCTTCTGGAGCGGAGGGTCCAGGGGAGGGGTTTCGCTCTCCATCATCTCTGGAAGAAGATCCGCCGAAGACGAGCTCATCTGAGAGGGGCTAAGGCCCGAACTGCAAGATATATGAGGTGGTTATTTTCTCAGAAGAAAGATAGCATACCTTAAAGTATTTTGGGATAACTTACGACTCATTGGAGGGCAGATCCCCCCGCGGACTGTGTGCGGCAGGAGCACCCCCCAAGGCGGGACCTTCTGTGGGAGATTTCTTCTCCCGTTTGGAGGCTTCGGCTTCCGGATCCTCGGAAGCAGTCCTTTTCCTCCCCCGGTTGTACTCCTTCATGGAGACGCTCATTCCCTCGGTTGGAACGAGCAGCGACGGGGGCCCGCGTCCGCCCGTATTATCCCCCCGATATCTTCCTTCGAGGGCTCCGGGCAAGGTGCGACCTCGAGCATCTTTTCCAATACCAGATTTTCCAAACCCTGAGGGAGGGGGGCCAAACACCGAATCATCTTCGCCTTCGTTAGCCAGTCCTGGTCAAAAAGCGAACTCTCAGAAACAACTTCGAATAAAAGATAGTGTGTTCGCCAGAGGATTTCTTACTTGTTCGGTGGCGCGGTTACTGCTCAGGCCCACGTCCTTGGTAATATCCGGACACTCCACTTGAGATCCGAAGAATGACTTGTACATCTCCTCGTGCGTCAGGCCAAGGAAACTTTGAATGGCACGCGGTCCCTCTAGGTTGAACTCCCACAAGCGAAGGGGCCGGCGTCTGCAAGGCTGGACTTGACGAACCAGCATAACTTGTATTACCACAACCAAATTAGAATCTCCCTCGAAGAGATCTCGAATGCAGCTTTGCAGTATAGGCACGCCCTTGGCTGGACCCCAGCTCAGGCCTCTGCTAACCCATGACATCAGTTGTGGTGGGGGCCCGAGCGGAAAGCAGGGGTAGCCGCCCACTTGGCACTTCGGGGAGCCGTGACGTAAAACCACTCCCGTTGCCATAATTCGGACACCTCTGGAAAGGAACCTTCCGACCATGGAGCTCCTGCCATCTTGCCTATTGATGCACCTCCGCATGCTGCCTGTTGCCCCTCGATCATCTTTGGCTTTACTTCAAAGGTCTTGAGCCACAGGCTGAAGTGATGGGTAACGCGGAGGAAGGCCTCACACACGAAAATAAACATCGAGATGTGGAGAAAGGAGTCCAGAGCTAGATCGTGAAAATCTAGCCCGTAATAGAACATCAAACCCCTGATGAAAGGATCCAGAGTGAGGCCTAGACCTCGGAGGAAGTGGGAGACGAACACAACGTTCTCGTTGGGTTCGGGAGTAGGGACGACCAGCCCTTGAGCAGGCAGCCGATGCGAAACCTCGGCGGTCAGGTATCTGGCCTCCCTCACTTAATGTCCTCTTCTGTAACGGAGGAGGGCATCCATCGGCCTTGGAGGCTGGATCTGGACATGATTGAAGATCTGGAGCACCTAACCTGGGCTTTGGGTGTTAGAACTCGAGGCGGAGGAAGGGTTCGATTGAGCACGAGAGAGAAAAAGCAAAAACCTCGTCCCTTTATAAAGAGGGTGAATATCAAGCGTCCTCTCCGTAGCCGTTTAGGACTTGCCTATAATCTAGGAGTCCTAGACACGGTTGGGTTACCCACGACCGCATTAATGAGAATCCTGTAATTGGGGGAACACGATCTCCGCTTCGGCAAGACGTGTCACGAAACCGCCTCGCGTTATGTGTGGAGCTGGTTAAAAGAAACGGTTCGAATAATCACCGGGCCGTGATGTAACGTCATGCTGCCAAAACAAGCTAGCAAATTAGATCTGCGAAAACGTTATTCTCTCTGCGGTGGAATGTGGAATTTATTTTGCAAGGTCGGACACTATCCTCGTATTCAACTTGTTCTGTCATGTATTCGGAGAAGGAACCCGCCTTGCAATGCCGAAGACAATACTGCGCGCCGGACTTGTCGTCATTGAAGCCTGGTTCAGGGGCTACTGTGGGAGTCCTGGATTAGGGGGTCTCCGGACAGCCGGACTATCTCCATTGGCCGGACTGTTAGACTATGAAGATACAAGATTGAAGACTTCGTCTCGTGTCCGGATGGGACTCTACTTGGCGTGGAAGGCAAGCTAGGCAATACGTATATGGATATCTCCTCCTTTGTAACCGACCTTGTGTAACCCTAACCCTCTCCGGTGTCTATATAAACCGAAGGGTTTTAGTCCGTAGGACAACAATCACAACATACAATCATACCATAGGCTAGCTTCTAGGGTTTAGCCTCTCTAATCTCGTGGTAGATCTACTCTTGTACTACACATATCTTCAATATTAATCAAGCAGGATGTAGGGTTTTACCTCCATCAAGTGGGCCCAAACCTGGGTAAAACATTGTGTCCCCTGCCTCCTGTTACCATCCGGCCTAGACGCACAGTTCGGGACCCCCTACCCGAGATCCGCCGGTTTTGACACCGACAGATGTGTTGCCATCCTACGATGTCTGAGTAGATTTTCATTGTCCTATCGGTGGTTGATGAATTACTATGATTGATTTAATTTGCTTGTGGTTATGTTGCTATCCTTTGGTGCCCATCATATGAGCGCGTGCGTGGATTACACCATAGGGTTAGTTGTATGTTGATAGGACTATGTATTGGAGGGCAAGAGTGACAAAAGCTTCAACCTAGCATAGAAATTGATGCATACGGGATTGAAGGGGGACCAATATATCTTAATGCTATGGTTGGGTTTTACCTTAATGAACGTTAGTAGTTGCGGATGCTTGCTAATAGTTCCAATCATAAGTGCATAGAATTCCAAGTCAGGGATGACATGCTAGCAGTGGCCTCTCCCACATAAAACATGCTATCGGTCTAGTAACGTAGTAAATTTCTTAGGGACAATTTCGCAACTCCTACCACCACTTTTCCACACTCGCTATACTAACTTTGTTGCTTCTTTATCTAAACAACCGCTAGCTTTTATTTACTTGCTCTTTATTATCTTGCAAACCTATCCAAAAACACCTACAAAATACTTCTAGTTTCATACTTGCTCTAGGTAAAGTGAACATTGAGCGTGCGTAGAGTTGTATCGGCGGTCGATAGAACTTGAGGAAATATTTGTTCTACCTTTAGCTCCTCGTTGGGTTCGACACTCTTACTTATCGAAAGAGGCTACAATTGATCCCCTATACTTGTGGGTTATCAGGCACCCTCGGGGTAGTAGTAGTCATCAGTGGTGTCGTCTGGCTCCTGAGATCCGTCATGTGGTCGCAACAATCGGGTATAGGGGAAAAAGAGGTAGCAAAGCTACCATGAGTACTCATCCAAAGTACTCGCAAGACTTACATCAGATCTAAACTAAGTATGCATTTGTATCAAAGGAAATGGGCTATATCTGTGGACTAAACTGCAGAATGCTAGAAGAGAAGGGGAAAACCTAGCCTATCGAAGACTAGCATCTTCAAGCATTTTGTAGCATATAGAAGAGTATAGAATAACTTAATGTAAAGTAGTAGTAGTGTTATCAACCTCGGCCAGAGATCCTTTCTCGACTCTCTGCAAGAAAGCAATCCCAGAGCCATACTATCCAGTTATCACCTCAAGTATCCAGTTCTAGTTGTATCAATCGGGATACAACTCCGAGCGTCCGTTACCGCAGGACAGGCTATCGATATATGCTTTCTTCCCTGCGTGGGTGCACCAACTTACCCACCACGCTCGATTAACTCCGGCCGAACACACTTTCCTGGGTCATGCCCGGCCTCGGCTAAACAATACACCACAACCCAACCTAGGCTTAATAGAGAGGTCAGCACGCCGGACTAAACCTATGCCCCCCAGGGGTCATGGCACTACAAAAAAAGACACATCCATGACATTTTGGGCCGAACAATTTTTTTTTCTGTCATACATATGACACTTCTATGACGATAATTGTGACAAAACCTAGTATCATCATAGATGTGGTGGGCTCCTACTTCTATGACAAAAATCATGACAGAAAATGGGATTTTCGTCCTGGGCGGGCCGGAGCCGCAGCTGCATGACATTCTTTGGGCCGTCCATGACGGAAAAAACCATGGTAGAAGCGAGGGGGAGGAAAATTTCGGGGAGTTCCCGGTTACGGTGGGAGGTCGGGGGCCGAGCGATGCGCGTTTCTCTCGTACACGTACGCGCATGTGTGCAATGCATTGGCTCTAACTGAACCCGAGCGAGGCGTTGGGCTCTAACTGAACCCGAGCAATTGCACTGCAGGCTACGCGTTACTGAACCCGAGCGATCGATCGATGGCTGTTAACTGAACCCGATCGAGCGATTCCTTCGCTACTGCTGGTAACTGAAGCCGATCGATGCTGCCTCTGGATGAACAATGAGCGTTGCGCGGGGGGGGGGGGGGGGGTGGATGAATAGTTCCCAGTGGGGGTGGATGAACAGGACCCCGTGGTGTTGCCTCTGGATGAACAAGACCTCGATCGATCGAGCCGGTTGGGGCTGGATGAACAGGACCCCGTGGAGGGCTGGATGAACAGGACAACCCCGTGGAGGGCAGAATGAACAGTAGACGGTGGAGGGCAGGATGAACAGTAGCCCGTGGAGGGGTGGTTGAACAGGAGCCCGTGGAGAGGGCTGGTTGAACAATAGCCGGTGGAGTAGCGCGCGGTGGAGGCTGGATGAACAGGAGCCCGTGGATGAACAGTCGCAGGTGGAGGCTGGAGGAGGTCGATGGTGGATGAATAGTAGCTCATGGAGGCTGGAGGGGGTCGATGGTGGAGATGAACAATATCCTGTGGAGTCCCGTTTTGCGGTACGCCACACCCCTCCCGATGAACAGGACCCCCGTTTCAACCGTAGCGCTCCAACACAAGTCCGTTTCGTCCGTTTTGCGGTACGCCACACCCCTCCCGATCAACAGGACCCCTGTTTCGACTGTAGGAGGTCCGTTTCCTCCGTTTTGCGGTACGCCAGACCCCTCCCGATGAACAGGATCCCGTTTCGAACGTGGCCGGTCGAACACAAGGCCGTTTCCTCCGTTCTGCGGTACGCCAGGCCTCATTTCCATCGCCTGTTCCGTCCAAGCCCTCCCGATGAACACGACGCATTCCGTTGCCTCCCCATGAACACGACGCATTCCGTTGCCTCCCCATGAACACGACGCATTCCGTTGCCTCCCCATGAGCACGACGCATTCCGTTGCCTCCCCATGAACATGACGACGACGCTGTTTCTCCGTTCCGACCCAGCCATGTCAACGAGCCCTCGCCGTACGTATGCGCGAGTAGGCGTTCGAGACCCCGTCCGTATGTACACATACGTGGCCGTATTTTCTTTCTTGCACCCTGGCCGCCTCTACTACGACACGTGCGCGCCTCTATATCCACCAGTATATATGTACGTACACGTTCGCGACCAGAATGACAATGCTACGTACGCTTCGACCAGGTGGGTCCCGACTGTCAGGCACTTCCTTGCGTGCGAAGATGTAGCTGGTGGGTCCCAGCAGTCAGGGGGGCGAAATACGGCGGCCCGTCTGGTGGGTCCCTGCTGTCAGGTGGAGGAATAATTATTTTGCACGTAATAAGGAGGCACTTCCTTGCTGCGGCTGTGGACCCAGCTGTCAGCCTCTCCACATACAGTCCACGTCTTATGGAAGCCGTTCCTTGACCACGTTGACCACGCCGCGCCAAGAGCACCAGGGCGGTGGACGACAGCGAGGCCTAGGAAGGGGACGACGCGGAGCCGGGGAAGACGCGGCAGTGGATGCCCACGTGTAGAGGAGTACGAGGGCACTGGTTCGCTGCGGTGTGAGGCTGCCGTCGCCACAGAGTAACAAGGGGTGTGGGTGAGTAGAGGGATGGCCTGGCCAGCGGTGGGAGTAGTAGGGTGCAGTGAGGCCTCCGCCGCATCGCAGCCGTCCACGGGAGGCAGGAGCATGAGGCACGACCGGCGCTGGTTTGGGCGGCTGGAGCAAGAAGACCAGAGGTTGAAGAAGCACTACGGCCGTTGGATGGACATTGTATGGTCGCTGGAGCTAGAATTGTGCATATTGACTAAGTTGACAAAGCCCTCCGTCCCCGTCAACTTATTAGGCCCACAAGTCAGCCTGCCACTATACTGGGTCCCAGCTAACAGGGGGAGCATTCATTTTTTTGTGCGTAATAAGGAGGCACTTCCTTGCGTGCGAAGATATAGCTGGTGGGTCCGAGCTGTCAGCGGCGGTAACGTTTTTTTCGCGAAATACAGAGGCCCTTTCGGTGGGTCCCTGATGTCAGGTGGAGGAATCATTATTTTGCGCGTAATAAGGAGGCATTTCCTTGCGTGCGGCCATGGACCCAGCTCTCGGCCTCTCCACGTATAGTCCACTTCAGATGCATGTCGGTCATTGACCACATTGACCAGGCCGCGCCGAGAGCACCAGGGCGGTGGACGACGGCGAGGCCTAGGAAGGGAACGACACGGAGGCAGGTTAGACTCGGCAGTTGTTTCCCACGCGGAGGGGAGTACGACTGTACGAGGGTTTACTGGTTCGTCTGCCGTTGCCGGAGAATAACAACAGGTGTTGGTGAGTAGAGGGATGGCTAGGCTAGCGATGGGAGTACGGTGGGGCGGTGAGGCCTGCGCGTCAGCATAGCCGGCCGCGGGGAGGAGGGAGCAGGCAGTCCCGCCGGCGCTTGTTTGAGCGGCTGGAGCAGGAAGAGCAGAGATTGAAAAAGCACGACGGCCGTTGGATGGACATCCAACAGTCACTGCTTGTGCGTCAACCTTTTTTTAGGAAAGCCTCAAATCTGTGGAAAACAGCAAACAACCCATCTGCCATTATTTCTAATAATTTTCAGCCCATTTGCTAATTCTTAAGGTTTTTTTGGAGCCCATATTCTTTTTGTTAGCATTACAGCCCAAATTCTGGTCACGGTTAAAAAATTATACGAAATTTTGCATATTTCGGTGCGGTCCGAACTGTTTTTAATCCCAAAATTTCAACTCACATTCAAACTGATTTTAAAAATAAATGTATATCAATATAAAATCCAACAAATTCTCCACGCATAAAAATTAATGCAATTTAAAATCTTGAAATAAAAAAAAGATATTTGAAACTAATTGCCGGTTTGATGTGTTTTAAAAATGTACAACCCATTTCTCATTACTGATGGGCCATTTTCTCGGCCAGCCGAATGAAAGCTCTCCTCGTCTTGAAAGATTTGCAGCCCAACAGGCCTGACAAAGCGACTTACTTGGAAATCACAAAAAAACTGGGCTGTGGCTGTGGACCCAACTGTCAGCCTCTCCACGTACAGTACTCTTCCGATGGAAGTCATTCCTTGACCACGTTGACCACGCCGCGCGAAGAGCACCATGACGGTGGACGACGGCGAGGCCTAGGAAGGGGACGACGCGGAGCCGGGGAAGACGCGGCAGTGGAAGCCCGCGCGGAGAGGAGTATGAGGGTTCACTGGTTCGGCTGCGGTGTGAGGCTGCCGTCACTGCAGGGCCTGGCCAGCGGTGGGAATAGTAGGGGGCGGTGAGGCCTCCGCGGCGGCACAGCCGGCCACGGGAGGCAGGAGCATGCGGCACGACCGGCGCTGCTTTGGGCGGCTGGAGCAAGAAGACCAGAGGTTGAAGAAGCACTACGGCCGTTGGATGGACATCGTACGGTCACTGGAGCTACAATCGTTCATATTGACTAAGTTGACAAAGCCCTCCATCCCCGTCAACTTTGTTGGCCCACAAGTCATCCTCCCACTATGGTGGGTCCCAGCTAGCAGGGGGTATTCATTTTTTTGTGCATAATAAGGAGGCACTTCCTTGCGTGTGAAGATATAGCTGGTGGGACCGACATGTCAGCGGGGGAACGTTTTTTCGCAAAATACAGAGGCCCTTCCGGTGGGTCCCAGCTGTCAGGTGGATGAATCATTATTTTGCGCGTACAGTCCACGGCCGATGGATGTCGTTCATTGACCAAGTTGACCAGGCCGCGCCGAGAACACCATGGCGGTGGACGACGGCGAAGCCTAGGAAGGGAACGACATGGAGCCGGGGAAGACTTGACAATGGTTGCCCATGTGGTGGGGAGTACGAGGGCTTACTGGTCCGGCTGCCGTCGCCGGAAAATAACAGGAGGTGTGGGTGAGTAGAGGAATGGCCTGGCCAGCAATGAAGTAGGGTGGGGCGGTGCGGCATGTGTGGCAGCACAGTCGGCCACGGGAGGCGGGAGCAGGCAGTCCCACCGGAGCTAGTTTGGGCGGCTGGAGCAAGAAGATCAGATATTGAAGAAGTAGCACCGGTCACTGCTGCTAGAATCGTTTGTGGACTAAGTTGACAAAGCCAAAGTACACGTCAACCTAGTGGACCCACAAGTGAGCCTCCAAATCTGTCCCAAACAGCATACAGCCCGAAATTTCTAGCCAGATTCAAATTAATTTTAAATCTAAATATACCTTAATTTAAATTCAAAGAAATTTTACCCGCACAAAAACAATGAAATTTAAAATATCAAAATCCGAAAGAAAATAGTATTTTGGAACTAATTGTTTGTTTGTTGTATTTTTTCATTTTACAGCCCATTTATTATTACTTATAGCCCATTTCTTATTACTTATATCCCATTTTCTAGGCAAAATGCATCCCTCCTCGTCTTGAAAGATTTCCGGCCCAGCAGGGCGTAGAAAACCAAGTAGGCCTACGTTGGTTATTCTGCAAAAAACAAAATAGCTGGCTAGCAATTTTCTGAAAGGAAAAAAACAAACTGGGCTGGCCATGTGCTAAACGTATGAAATAAAAGCCCTGGCTAGACGGGCCACGGGTCCCGCACAACCCAGTTGATACCCTTCTCCGTCCCGAAAAAACAAAATTACTGCGCGCGCTGCTGGGTCCCTACTGTCATCCTCACCATGTACAGTCATCTCCTTATTCCTCTTGGTTGTTGACCATGTTGACAACACCGGAGGGCGGCGCCGCGGTGAGCGAACCAAGGCGGAGGACGATGGCGAGGCCTCGGACGGGAACAAACAGGAGCCGGGGCAGATCATAGCCAGCCGTGGGAGGCAGGAGCAAGCGCTCCCGCCGGCGCTGGTTTGGCTTTGGCGGCTCGAGGAAGAAGAGACTAAAGAAACGCGACAAACATTGAATGTCAATCCAACGGTCAAGGTTGGCACAATCGTTTTGTTGACTAAGCAGACACCAAGTAGCATACTTTTTTATATATAGGAAGAAAACTGCGAGGAAAATGCGTTTGTCTGCCATCCTCCTCACAGGGAACGTTCGCCACATAAGTGACTAGCACCCTTGGTTTTCAACCAAGAGGTCTTGGGTTCGAGTCCCAGTAACTCTCAATTTTGTCCTCCTTCCTTCCTCACGAAAAAGGGAAAGAAAATCAAAGACTTGGGAAGGCGTACAGAACAAGCTAGTGTACCAGTAATGAGACGTTGTCGAGTTTTAGAAAAAAGAAAGACGTGCTCCTGTAGCTGGTTCGAATCCAAACCTAGACTATGATTATATATGGTGCTATGCTACTCTACAAGTAATGAAACTGACATATCCAACATTCGCTTCTCCTCTTATCTACTTACTCTGCCTAGCATCAGAAGCTCTGGCCGCAGCAACCATGTCCGCTGGCTGCTCGTCCACCTGCTCTTCAGCAGGCAACAACCAGATATGCGCCAAGTCGCAACCCGTACCATCGCCTGTGGGTTTCATCACACCCTCGTCGGCACGCGCACCGCAGCCGATTGCTCATCGCAACCCGTTGCCGTTGGTGTGGTGCCACTGCTGCAAATCACGTAGAGTCATCCGTCGCGTCTCAACCACAATCCGCAACCCTGGCCAAGTCTTCTACAAATGCCCGAATCATGGGGTAATAATATGTTTAAGTGTTGTTCTATTGCTTTCAGTTGCTGATTTTTTTAATAGTTTGGTTGATGATCTACCAATTTGATTCGTGCAGAAAAGGGAAGATTTGTGTGATTTGTATTTCTGGGAAGTTGCTGATGTGGGGGAATGCAACTACGCTGATTATTTGGTTAGCCGAGGAATCCCAATACCAGCAGGTTGGGGTGTTGGACAAGTAACTGAAGGAACGACAGAAGAGGAAGATGCAGAGCAGAAGCTTAAAGATGCAGTTCCTCTGATCATGGCCAAGCAACAGCTGCTGAACGGCCTTGACAGCAATGAGGAGATGAAAGAGCTTGTGAAGATAATGGGCAAAATCGATGTGCTCTGTAGGATGATTGTCTCTTTATTTGCAGTGTATGTAGCACTCGTGATGTATTCAGTGGCTATGACATGAGCACTTTGCTGAAACTAGTAATGAATGAAACCTGTGTAGCAGGCTGGGCATAATGCTAAACATAAAGAGTTTGCTGCTGACCCGAGAAACATTAGACTTGGCTTAGCTTCAGATGGATTTAACCCATTTGGCCACCAGAGCGCCACATATAGCATGTGGCCAGTGCTTATTATCCCTTACAACATGCCTCCAAATGTCTGCACCAAAGAATCAAACTACATGATGGCCTTGCTCATCCCAGGTCCGAAAAGTCCTGGAAAGGATTTTGATTTGTTCATGGAGCCTCTCGTGGAGGAACTTCAACAACTATGGAAGGGTGTTCTCACTCGAGACCTATATAGCAGCCCACCAGCTAATTTCTTTCTGCGTGCTGTTATAATTTGGTGCATCGATGATTATCGGGCTTTGGGCACTATGTCAGGGCGAACGACACATGGTCACAATGCATGTGTTCGCTGTTACAGGAATTCGCTGTCATACGCAATACTTAGCAAGATCTGTTACATTGGACACTGCCGTTTCCTTGCAAAGGACAAGCCGCATCCTAGAAAATACCGAAGACATGTGTTCAATGCAAAGCATGAAAACCGTGATGCGCCAAAGAGGCTCACCACCGATGAGTTTCAAGTGGAATTAGAGAAGGTCAGGCATATTACACCAGGAAACCATCCTGGTAATGGTAGCGGGAAAAGGAAGCGTGGCAGGGTAGAAGAGAGATTATTGTTTACCCGCAGGTCCACTTTGTGGGACTTGGAGTATTGGAAAGATTTGGATCTAAGGCATAATCTTGATGTGATGCACATCGAGAAAAATATATGTGACAGCATTATCGGCACACTTCTTAATATTGAAGGCAAGACGAAAGATACCTTAAAATCTAGGATTCATTTGACACACCTGGGTATCAGAAATGATTTGCAGGTGCAAGATGAAGGTAAACCATGGGATATGGCACCAGCTGTGTACGTCTTGGACAAGGTAAAAAGAAAAGAATTCTGCGAGGTCTTGTCACGTGTGAGATTCCCACATGGATTTGCTTCCAACCCTGAAAGGGGAATCAGTGCAGATGGAAACAAGGTACAAGGGTTGAAAACTCATGACTGCCACGTCCTACTTCAAAGGGTTTTACCTGTTATCCTTAGAGGATTGGGCCGCCCTGACTTATACAGAGCAGTTGCAGAGTTGGGACAATTCTTCAGGGAACTCTGCAGTAGGAATATCAGGATAAATGCTTTGGAGCGTCTTAGAGACAAGATACCAACTATCCTATGCGACCTTGAGAAGATATATCCTCCAGCCTTCTTTGATGTGATGGTGCATTTGGCTGTTCATCTACTTGATAAGCGGCACTACTTAGAGGTCCAGTATAGTATGGTTGGATGTACCCTATTGAAAGGCGGCTAGGCACTTTCAAGGGCTATGTTAGGAACAGAGCTATACCTGAGGGTTCCATTGCATAGGCCTACATTGCTATAGAACCGTTGACATTCTGCTCAAAATACATTGAAACAGCTGATCAGCTTAGCAAAGAGGTGGGTGAAGACAATCCCGGGCTCAATGTTTTTGATTATTCTGTTCGAGTTACAGGGAAGAGTCGACAATAGGACAAACCTAAAGATTTGGAAAAAATGGTTTGGTATGTGTTGAATAACTGTCCTGAGATACTACCTTATATCAAGTAAGTGCAGTACTGCAGCTCATACATCATAATCTACTAAACTTGCAGCACATTCTTCTAAATTTAGATGCTTGACGCGATCACTATGTTGTGCAGCATCTACAAAGAGGAGTTACTACCGCAAAATCCAAAAAACATTGACAAACTGGTTATGGCAGGATTTGCGAAATGGTTCAAGAACCATGTAAGCTTTTGAAGTGCACTGTCAGTTTTTTTAATATATTGAGTACATAAGATGACCAGCTTGTCTATTTTCTAACCATAGGTTAAGAAGATGCGGGAGGATGGGCGGGCAGTTGATGATGCCCTTTACTCACTAGCAATGGGTCCTGATACTCGGGTAAGACATTATGAATCTTGCGTTGTTGGAGATGTGCGCTACAACACCTTGCATGAGACGAAGGCAGGAAGAAACAAAATAGTGCCATCATGAGCACGGATACGTATGACAAAGAGACAACTGAAATGTATGCTAACATAACAAACATTATTCAGTTGCAGTATATCTCCAGTTTTGAGGATTATCGGTGTGTGGTTCTGTTGTGCTATCGTTGGTATAACCTGTTTTCCAGGATCGCAAAACCCAGAGCTGATGATTATTTCAAATCCATCAATGTCAAGGCGGCGTACCAGACCAACGAGCCTTTTATTTTGGCAAATCAAGCAACACAGATATTTTTCTTGGAAGACACATTTGCACGTAGCGATGACTGGAGAGTATTGCAAAGGTTTGAGCAGAGGAATTCGTTTAATGAAGTTGCACAACAAGATGATGCTTACACTGCTCCTGATGTACAAAATAACAAATATGTTCCTAATATCTTTGAGAACCATCACGTCAATGACGCCGGCGAAAAGATTGTCTGTCGTGCTGTGTACATACAAGAGTTGATCAAGAAGAAGCCAACGTTCGAGGACGTTGAGGATGAAGAAGAAGATGACACCGTGGGGAATTATGATTCAGACTGATACACATGGTAAAGATGTTGACGCTGCTGCTATGGATGATGATTACATTGCTTTTGTCGTATTTTCCTGTCAGAAGACGTTTTTTATCTACTATGTGAAATTGTGTTTGCTATGACAACTGAAACCTGATGAACATGTTGTTTAGTATTTTGCTGTGAGAACATCACTTGTTATGTATGCTGATTTGTGTTTGGTGATTGTATGACAACTAAAGCATGATGACATTGTTGTTTAGTTGTACTCATATTTGGCCGTGAAACTTGAATTTGATGACATAGTTTGCTGTTGGACTGCAATTTGCTCGACGTCTTCGAATGAGAACAAAGCTGACCCGACAGGGCCTCTGCTATTTATTTATTTATATGAGCAAAAGGGGATACCCCTTGATTTCCGTTAATAGAAATCATTATATGTTCACAACACTTTTCCACTCACTACCATGAGATGGATGGCTCATTACATTCTGATCTCTGTACTCCTGGTTCCTAGAATGCCACAGTACATCCTCTCTTGTTTCAGCATCATGAAACAACCTCTGCAATCTTGGTGTAATTGGAAAATGTCTCAGAACATTATGAGGAATCCTCTTCACAGCATCGCCATCTTTCCATGTTGATGATTTGCATTTCGGGCATTCACTTAAGTTGGCATAATCCTTCCGGAACAGAACACAATTATTCTTACAAACATGGATCATATCATATCCAATTCCAACTACACGAAGGAAATTCTTCATTTTACTGTAGATGTGTGGCAGCTCAGACGCATGTGGGAAAGATTCGCGGAAAGCAGCCAACATCGCATCAAATGATTTGTTGGTCATCCGCTCAGATGTCTTCACCTGAAGAAAGGTGACCATAGCTGAGAATACTGACAGCTTATTTGCTGGGGTGACAGCAACGTTGCATTGTTCCAACATGCGGGCCCACCATTTTTCTTCTACAGGTGAAAGTTCACGGAATGCATGAGCATTTTGTAGCATTGTTTCAATGTTGGTCAAACTCACTGGCTCCGCCACCACCACCTCCTCCTCCTCTTCCACCTGAGCATCAGGCAGATCAAGATGGTGATCTGCTGCTTCCACGTAGTCAATAACATTGACGTTCACAGCTTCACCATGATGAACCCACCTAGTATATGTGACCAACACCCCATACAAGTGTAGATGATTTTGCACAGTTGACTGGGGTCTTGTAACTGAATTCATACAACTGCTACACGGGCAGAGCACATATGATTTCGGACCACCGTACTCAGCTCTGATAAAGTTCATGAAGTTTTCAACCCCCTCGACATATGCAACGGAGAATCTTTGAGCAGAAGTTATCCAAGTCCTGTCCATCTGTTAGACATACAAATTAGTTCTTCTACTAGATATTACAGGAAAAACATATATGCTTTTTTATGAAGTCTAGAAAAAAATACCTAGGTCGATGTCTAAAGCTATGGCAAGATATTTGGACGAGCAGATCTAAGTAACGAAATATATGTATATCTAATTCAGCAAACAGATTTGAGTGCCAAATTATGGCAGGCTATTTCAGTAGTCAATGAGGCCGAGCACACAGCCATCGAACTATCGAAGGCCATCAGAGCAACAAAGATCGAGTATAAAACGGTGTAGAGCTATTTCATCTAACAGATTGGCTACTAGACCATGGCAATCTATGTCACAATAAATATATGGCAGGATATTTTAGCAACTAATCGGCCTTGGCATGCCATCTCAGCTAAGCAGATTGAGTGTAGAACAGGGCAAGGAAGCTTCTTAAGCAGAGCATATTGACAGTAAACTACTTCGACAAACAGTGAGATTAACAGCGTCTATCAGCTAACATTCAGCGCTACACCGACATGAACGGGGCCTCAGTCTAGAATGCGCGTACCGTGGGAGAAGCTGACCGCCGTGCATCTCCACACGAACGTCACCAGCGGTGGCGGCGCTGACCGCCCCTGCGCCTCCACAAGAACGTAGCCAGAGGTGGCGGCGCGGCTAGAGGACGGCAGTCTACGAGAGCGTACTGTGGGAGCGAGAGGATCGCCAAACTGCGGCACCGACGTATCGGCACGGCGGGGAGGGCGGCTTTGGCGGAGTGAATGGAGTGGAGGGGGATAGGGGGGGAGGGGGTTTGGGGAATATTATTGGCTAGTTGGCCGAAGTGCGGTTGAATCGGATTTGGGGGGAATTTTTGGGTGTGGGGGGAGGATTTCGCGCGGTGGGCGGGGGGAGTTTGGCGCATGGTCGGTTTCTCCGAGTGCAGTCCCACGTGTCAGTGAAGAGGCAAGCCGAAGCACGTTCCGTTTGCGTGAGCCGTGCGGAGGACCGAACATGTGTGGGGTGCAATGCGACCGCGACAGGAGTGCTGTGAGTGTACCACATTTTTTTCCTTTTAAACTAGGTGCTTCGCCCCCTCAAAAAAATCTGTTGCTTCGCGCGATCCATCGATACTACTACTAGTAATCCTGTAATCCCGACTAAAACGGCGCGGTCGGGTCTTTTCCCGCGCGATATGCTGGGAGGTTGGCTTAGTTGGGTTTTTTAGGACGAGTAATGCTACACCTACGTAATCCCAGCTACGTAATTAACGTAATGTGTGTGAGCTGTTGATTGTATATTGGGGGATGGAGGGGCCCACCACCATGAAAATCAGGGAAGGAGAGAGAGAGAGAGAGGCAATTTACGTTAACCCTTTCGTAGGTTCCCGTAGATGTAGAAAGATGTGCCCGATCCTGCAACATAGGCCGTCCGATCTATATCTAACGGATAGGAAGGAAACTATGCCAATTTACCCGCACTCCTCTCCACATTTGCAGATAAGGCTTTCCCTCGTTCATCCTTTTCTCCCACAAGATCTTGATCTTCCGTGCAACGCACGGGCATCTTGCTAGTACTCCTACAATATGTATATTATTGTGAAAGTTCATATACACCGGCCGAGATTAATGCAAACACGGCAGATTTTCATTACATTTCGAACTTCTATAGGACAAAAAAATAAAAGAAACCCGACCCTAAACCTACTCTACGGTGGCGACCGACGTCCTCCTTCTGTGATCTCCATGTATGGGGGCGGGGTTCAAGACCCGTGAAGTGAAGGTGCGGTCTCCGGCGAGGAAAAGTAGAACACGGGAGACGGACCGGCCAGTTGGCACACCATGTCCTGCCGCCTCCCATTCCCTACTCATCCTCGGAGGAGTCCCCGACCTCGGCGGTGCCGGACGTTGGATGGAGGCAAGTAGGACGCGTGGCTGACGGTGCTCCCATCGCCAGCCGCCAGCGTGGCCACCGCTTGTGCGGCGACTTGAGCGAGGGCGGCGACCTCGAGCTCCATCCGTGAAGACAAGCTCTCCCGCAGAGCGTTCACGCTTGCGGTCATGGCGGATGTGGTTCCAGGTAGGAGGACGATGCGCTATGGTGTGGAGGTTAGCTGGGCGTTGCCGCTTTAAGTAGCGCATTCCGGTGAGGCCAAGCGTTTGGGTGCGTCATTAAGTCGCCGGAGTTGGTTTCGCGCGCACCGAGCCTCTTAATGACGACATACGAATGGATGGCATGAATGCGGGCAGTTGGCGCCGGCTGGGAACGCACCGCGCGATGGCGTGAGGGACGAGGGTTTTGGTGTGCCAGGGTAGTCAGCTGCGGTCGTGGCAACGTTGGAGATGCCCTTTGCTCACATGCGATCCCCGCATGTCATTGGAAAAGCAAGACGACCCGGCATGGTCTCAGGTCCAGAGGATGCAGTTGGCCGTGCTACACCACTCCGCGGACGTGTCGCGGCGCCCCGTGCATCCTCGACGAGCCGGGTGTTGGGGTGTGTTTGGATTGTGGCCAAAGTGCACCTTGCCAAAAAAATTGGTCATGACCAAAAGATTGGTCTTTGTTTGGATGGTTGCCATTTTTTTGGCATGCCAATGAACTCTAGCCAACTCTAGTTCATTTTTCTTGCCAATGTCGGCCAAATCATGGGCAACCAATACCTCAACCAAAATTTTGGTCATGACCCAAAGATTGGTCTTTGTTTGGATGGTTGCCATTTCTTTGGCATGCCAATGAACTCTAGCCAACTCAAGTTCATTTTTCTTGCCAATGTCGGCCAAATCATGGGCAACCAATACCTCAACCAAAATTTTGGCTACCCAATGCTTTTATGGGGCAACCTTGGGCACAAACCAAACATACCGTTGGTCGTGCTACAACACTAACGCCACCCTCGGCAAACTGAAACCGACCGTGTCCAGCGACGATATGAGCGTGTCACTCATCGCGGTCGCCGTGTCCAGAGGCGGTGCTGGAGCTGCGCCCTGTTGTTGGCCCCAACGACCCACATGAACGGTTGTCGGTGGCGAGGAGGTCATGGGCCAGCTCCTCCATTGGACTAGTCGGCGCTACATCGTCCCGACGGGTGTGCCTCACATGTCTGTTTCCCTGTTTTCCCGGCCATATTCGAGCGTCAGTGCTCCGCGTTGCGCATTAGGCCTTTCACTATGTAGGCCAACCAAGACAACTTATTGTTTATTTGAGCCGTTCAAGTATAATCATGTGGCGTTTTCTTATTTCTCATTCCTCTCCAACCCTCTTCTCCATCGATCATGTCGCCCTCCAGTCGAGTCCATCCTCCCGCATGCCTCATTTGAACATTCCGTCGAGTATCATTCGCATGTACCCACCCTAGTCCTCTTTCAATAGATCTCCGGACCCCGAGATGAAATCGAGAGGGAACGAGTGGGGGCATGTGATACCTAAGGCGGATTCAAAATTTTAAACCGGTGATCATTGCATCCGCAAATCATATATAAAGGGTATTCAATGTTCGTTTTGTTTTTGAACGTACAATATACTCCCTCCTATCCTTTCTAGTTTACATATAAGTTTTATGTGTAGTCAAAGTATATCTACTTTGATCAAAAAGGTATCAACATTAAACAACGCCCAATCAATATTGTTAGATTCGTACGTACTCCTAGATTTGTACTCGAGATGGTTTCCAATTTGACTATTGACAAGATTAATAGTACATGAGATGTATAATGTGAAAATTATATCATTGGAAACTCCTTTCACATACGAATTTGACTGTATGCTTTGTGTAAGTTGCATGTCATATATTATTACTCTAACATTTGGTCAAAGTTAGCCTCGAAAAACGCATTAGACCATGTATGCTTTGTGTAAGTTGCATGTCATATATTATTACTCTAACATTTGTGTAAGTTGCATGTCATATATTATTACTCTAACATTTGGTCAAAGTAGTATAGTGGAAGTGGATCCTTTGACGTAGGTATCCCTGCCTTACCCTCCCTTTCGGTCACTTACTGGCGGACCCCATGCTTGCTAGGTCCCGCATGTCAGTTACTCAATGGGTTCGGCCACGTCAGGGGATCCTCATCCATAGTATACTCCCTCTGTTTTTATTTACTCCACATAAAATGGAGGGAGTGGTGGTATAATAAATGACGCGGGCGGGGGAGGGGGAGGGATGTCGGTTTGCTCTCAACTGCGGTCCCACAAGCGAGCGATAACGCAAGACGAAGCGCGTTCCATTCGGTGAGCGACGTGGAGGGTCCAGCGTGCCGGGCTGCAACGCGAACGCGACAAGAGCGATGTACAGTCAATACCGATTGACCGGTCGTCACCGGAACCACTATTCACACCAGAAACTTCGCTGCTCGGCCTATGCCAGCCACTGCCCTAAAACCACACCAAATCTCCAGCCCATTCCCCCACCTTTCGATCCCCTAGACCGCATCAAGCGTCCCCTAGTTCGCCGGAAAGCCATGGTGCGCCGCAAGATCACTTACTACAAGATGCTGACGCCGGAGCGTCGCGCAGAAATCGCGGCGGCGGTCAGCGCCACAGACCTCCGTTCCCAAGCTCGCTTTGCGGCGGGCCAATCCCCGAGTTCTCTAGAGCCAAGCTATGAGGAGGAGGAAGCCGATCCAATATTCATGGCGGAGGTCGCGGCGCAGAAGGCCCCCGATGGGTATGAGACAATGGATGTCGACTTCGTGTCGGCGTCCGAGTCCCCCATGGTGCAGGCGGACTAGCGGTTCAACATGGCGATACAAAAGGAGGACCGGGAGGTAGAGGCTCAACTCGACGCGGAGCGCATGCATGCCGCTGCCATCGAGGCTCTCCTGCAGGCGGAACCGGATGTCGTGGATGTGAACCGGGCGGCAGAGGCTCAACTTGAGGTGGAGCGCGCGGATGACGCTGCCATCGAGGCCCTCCTGCAGGCGGAACCAGACGTCCTGGACTTGAACTGGGCTGCAGAGGCTTGACTCGACGCAGAGCGCGCGGATGCCGCTCTCATCGACGCCCTCCTGCAGGCGGAACCGGACGTCCTGGACTTGAACCGGGCGACGGAGGCTCGACTCGACGCGGAGCGCGCGGATGCCACTGCCATCGAGGCCCTCCTGCAGGCGGAACCGGACGTCCTCAACTTGAACCGGGTTGTGCTCTCGTCCGTGTAGAGCACCCGCACGCTCTGCTTGAACGAGTAGCTGGAGGCCGAGGACAACCACGGTGCGGAGACACACGTCGGCAGCGATGGCTGGTTCGCACCGGCAGCCAAAGACGACGAGGTCGTCTCTTTCCGTGAGCAGTGATAGTTTTTCTTTATGTTGTTGTTTTTATGGATCTTTTGCTGTGTAAAAACATATATTTGTTATGCAAGTCTCCTGACTTGGGTCAGTCTACCATTTCAGGCGGTTGGATGAATATCCTACGTCTCCTAACCCTTCTTTCCTTCTTCCTCACCTCTTCTTCTTCCCCTATAGACCACCGCACGGGCCGTACGGATAGTCCCCAACATGCGGTTGGATAAACATACTCTATGAACGAAAATTATGTGTCAGCGATAGGATGGCTGAGTTTGGTGTGTTCACATGCGACAGCACGTGTCAGTGAGGGTGCATTCCGTTGGTTGGGTTTGCGGCGTGCAGGAGCGACCGTGTGAGGGTGCGGTGCGACCGCGGCGTGCAGGAGCGACCGTGTGAGGGTGCGGTGCGACCGCGGCGTGCAGGAGCGACCGTGTGAGGGTGCGGTGCGACCGCGATAGCCGTGCGCAAGTGTACCTCCTTCTCATTTTGAAAACTTTAGGCAAGCTTGGAAAAAATGTGTGGCGAAGTTTGGCAATGCAAGGCCTAGACCCAAACAGGATAAGTACGTACGTACTACTAGGAGTACTAGTGTTAAAAAAGAAAGGCTGGGTTTTCCTTCGCGGGATTTAATCAATACAAATCCTCGTTTCACGTGTCAATTAATGCATATTTTTTTCTCCAAAGACCAAAGAGCTAACCATCTCACTCCTCATCGCTTGATTAATGCAGCGCCATGCAAACCAACCTTCTCACTTCCGCATGCATGCAGGGGATATTAATGTCCTTGGTTGCTAACCCCATCAATTTTGCCTCGATTAGTGTTAGTGGCCCTTTGCAAATTGTAATTTTGATATACTGAGCTTGTGTACAAAAAATGGAGGTAGTAACTATATTTGACTTCCTTCCCCATTGCGGTGACGTCGACGATTTTTTTTGGGTGGTTTGGCGAAGTGCGTTTGACGGAGAACACCATTGAGGGAGACCACGGTAAGTCATTCGCAAGTGCCACCTGCAAGCCGAGACAACCGCCTTATTTGCATCCAGGAAGTCCTTTACTAGTACTACTATAACTAATGCGGTGAGATGGCTTCTCGAAGAAGACGATGGAGAAGCAGAGTCAGCGAAGAGTGAAATGATGGTTGCTTCATCCGTGCTTTTGTGATTTGACGCCTCACTGCTTTGTGATTTGTGATAGAAGGGATGGGGGAGTAGACTGTCGTGGTTCTAAGTCTGACAGTAATGTAGGGGGGTAGGTATGGAGAGTCAAGATATTAGCTATGGAGAAGTTGTAAGCACACGAGGTTTACGAGTTCAGGCCCTTCTCGGAGGAAGTAATAGCCCTACGTCTCGGAGCCCGGAGGAGGTCGACTGGATTATGCGTGTATGAATTACAGGGGTGCGAACCCTTTACACTGAGGAGGGGGGTGGCTTATATAGAGTTCGCCGGACCCCTCTGGCCCTCAGTTGTGCAGGGTCTTAAATACATTAAGGTCGGGCGTTACTAGTAACGCCTCTAATAAAGTGCTATGATGACCATAAAAGCTACTTAATAACTGACCGTTTAGCGTGCGAAGTGCCTTTAGGTCTCCTGGCCGTCGGGTGGTTGGATCTTGGTCGAGTGATTGCTTCTTGGTCGAGTGTCTTTGAGTCTGTCGAGTGGAACATCTCCAAGTCGATTGGAAGGTGATTTCTTCTTGAGATGTCCTTGGGTAGGGCAGCTGGGACAGGTCCATGACCCTACCCTAGGTACATAGCTTCATCATTAGCCCCCGAATGGATCGAGGTTTGAGTGGGAAAGGGGCTGAGCACTTCTCCGACTCATTTTTCATGTCATGAGCATATCTTGTTTCAGATCAATGAACCTGAATGATGATAGCAACTTCCTTTTCAGTCGCCTTGATCCATTGTTAGTTTTTTGTCGAGTGAGTTTCTTTACTTGAAAGGCTCCGAGTGATGGTGTGGAGGAGATCTTCGGTCTGACAAGTTGTTCTGCTGCCCGCAGATTTTGCGGGATCCAAATTTTGGGAAGCGCGCGGGACGGGGGAGGCCGCAGTAATCGGATGGGATAGGGAGGAGCCGCCTCGATCCCCGCGCCACCTTTTTCGCCACGTATCGCGCGCACGATTGTTACGGGATTTGACAGGACCGCTCGGGCCTACCAGTCAGCCACTCGGAAGCGGCCTCATATAAGGCGTCGGACCGGGGTCTCTTGAACAGTGCGTCTCCATTATCTCTTCTCCTCTTCAGGCTCCTTCGTCGCACTCGCTCTCGCCCCAGCGCCACCGCTCCGTACGCGTCTCGTCGGCGACGATGGGGAAGGAGAAGACGGCGGCTCTGGAGCGGGCGAAGAAGGCGACGGCAAAGGCGAAGGGGAAGGCGAACAGTCAGGGTGGATCTTCCTCGCGAACCGGCCTGCCGAAGGGCTGGATCCAGGGCGACTGGATCCGCTCGAGATCACCCAAGAGGACCTCGATGACCTAGCCGAAGGAGGGCTGATCCCCCATGAATCGACACGGTTTCCGAGGAAGGAATCCGAGCCGCAACCTCGGGAGGGTGAGCGCGTTCTCTTTGCCACCCATGTCGACCATGGATTTTCCTTGCCTCCTCACCCTTTCTTTCGGGGATTTCTGAACTTCTTTGGGGCACAACTCCACCACTTCACTCCCAACACAATCGTTTATCTCGCCGCTTTCGTTTCTTTGTGTGAGAATTTCCTGGGTTGTCGGCCTCACTGGGGTCTTTTCAAGCACATTTTCACTTGTCGCTCTCAGACGGTGAAAAAGGCCAATCCGAGTGACGAGAGAACTCAAGTGATTCAGATGTGTGGGGGTCTTGGTGTTCAGATGAGAGGGAAAAGTTCCTTTCCGGCCATGATTCTTCCTGACTCAGTTCGCGGATGGCAGTCGACCTGGTTTTACAGCAAAGACCAGTCGACGCTATGGCAGTCGACTGGCCTCCCTCCTTTTACCATGGACCGAGTGAGGAAACCCTCCTCTTTGAAGGTGCTCCCGGAGGAGAAGGTGCAGGTGAGGGTGCTGGTTGAGCGAGTGGTCCAGCTTATCCGTGACGGGGTCACCGGTATGGATCTCTTGGAGGTCTTCCTCCAGCGGCGCATCCAGCCTCTTCAAGCCCGAGACCATCCGATGTGGATGTATTCGGTTCTTGACGACTCCACTCGGATTCACCCGGAGGAGGTCGATGATGACACACTGGAGAAGTGGCTGTCGGGCATGACCGGAAACAAGGACAACCCCAGGGGAGCCAGGAGAGTTCCTCCATTCGACCAGTCCCATGTACCAGAGAAGGTCCGATTCCGAGCTTTTGATTGTAATCTGAATTCACTCGCGCAGCTGTCTATTCCGTGTCGACTGATTTTATTCTTCCTGCTTTCTTTCAGGCCCTTATCGAAATGTATCCAATGCCCAACGGAGAGCAAGAGCAAGATCTGGAAGGAGAGGCGAGTGGCGGCGACAGTGGCGAATGGACTTCTGACGGTGAAGGGGACGGAGAAAGTGACGAATCAAGTGACGAAGAAGAAGTCGAGTCGCCTCCTCGCAGGGAGAGGCGATCCAAGCTTGACCAAGAACGACCGAGCGCCCGCGAAAAGGTGACTGCTCAGGCTGGTCAGTCTTCAAAGCATCCTTGGATCTCTTCACCAACCACGACCGAAAAAGAGCCAAAGCATCCCAAAGTTGCAGAGCCAAAGACTCGGAAGGCGTTGCCGAAGATTAAGATTGACATCCCTGTCGCTTCCGCGTGAGTGTCTCCCTTTGTATTCACTCGATGCCCCATGCTGTTTGTTTTTCTTTTTTTAACCAGACGAACTTTGGAACTGGCAGCGCTGCTACTTCCGGGACCTCAGCTTATAGGGACGAGGATGAGGTAATGGAGGATGTGGTCACTTCCAATCTGGGTATGATTTCTGCCATTCTGTCTTTATTTGGTCGACTCAACTGCAATGTGCACCATTGGGTGATGTGATTTTGGCGATTGAACTTTGCACAGCTCCCAACATTATCGACCTCCCCGATGATGATGAAGAGCCCGAGAGGCCTTTGACGAGGAAGAATAGGCAAGCTCCTGCAAGCAAGGTGCCACAGTCGATGCCGAGGGCAGAACCAGTCGTTCAGGACACTGGCGACGCCAATCGGGGTTCGGTTACCTTCGCCGTGCCACTATCGAATGCCTTGCCTTCTTCGTCGACTGCTCAGGCCCCTGTCGACCCACCTTCAGTTTTTGCGACCCATCATGTCCTAGAGGAGGAAGTGAATGCTGCCAACGAAGCCATACGCCAGGCAGGCATCATGATGGAGAAGATGAAGACGGTGCGGGACGCCTGTCAGGTCGCCTACGACGCCAGCTCGGCTCTCCAAAGCAACGTTCAGGTTAGTTGGTCACCGCTTGTTCTGTTAGGATATGCTATCTGAAGACTCTTTCCGAAAATCTTTGCATCTGTACACCCACTGGGTGCGTCGATTGAATTTTTGAACTAGTGGGGGCACGCTGAGTGCACCCACTGGGTGTAGTCCCCGAGACTACGGTGGACTGCTGGCAGTCGACTATAGTCTTTGTATTTTGTCGAGTGTAAACCGAACTGGTAGTTTGTCTCTTCCACTCGGTCTGGTCGAGTGGGATTAGAACCGATGGGGGCACGCAAAGTGCACCCACTGGGTGTAGTCCCCGAGACCGCGGTCAAGTGCTGGCAGTCGACTGTGGTCTGAGTTCTTCTTTCTCTCCCTTTTTTTACTCCCTGCACTCGACTCCGGCGGGCCGGTCGAGTGGTATCAGAACCGGTGGGGGCATGCAAAGTGCACCCACTTGGTGTAGTCCCCGAGACTATGGTGGACTGCGGGCAGTCGACCGTAGTCTTAGTACTTATTGTCTTTGTCGTTTTTCGCTGTAAAATAACTTCTCCTCTTTGATTTCAGAAATCTTGTGATCTTGGAGCTCGCTTTGCTGACTTGGAGAAACAGCTGATCCAACTGAACCTTGACTTGGAGCTGTCCAAGACAGAGCTGCAAAAGGCCAAGGACGGCGCCAATGGTAAGACGAGTTTGTCGACTGGTTTGTCTTAGGCTTGAGTCCCCTTCTGCTCTTTCTGAATCAAGCATCATTTCTTTGTAGAAAAACTGAGAGAAGCTCTAACGAAGAAGGATCAGGATTTGGCTTCTGCTCAAAAGGAAGCTGACGACAGAACCGCTCTGGCTGAACAGAAACTGGCTTCGGTCGGCCAGTTGGAAGAAGAGAATATCAAGATGAAATCTGCTCTGAACGAAGCCAACAAGGAGTGCACGCGCTTGAAGAAGGACAATCTCAGCCTGTATGAGAAGATGGAAGGCATCACTCGCAGGAGGGACGATCTGGAGAGCTATCTGAGGAGTCTTGCCAAGAAGTTGTTCATCAAGCTTGAAGGTGCACATTTTGTTCCGACTGATTTTTTGTGTCGACTCAGCGTACGAAAATTGACTTATCCTTGGATCGTGAATGCAGAGTTTTGCCAGAACTTCGAGGAGGAGACTGGGTGGATTGAGCCAGGTTTGGACCCAATCAATTCTCCCGTGAAAGATGAAACTGCCATGAATCTGCTCTAACTGGAATCCCGCATCGACGGTGTTGTGGACTACATGGCTCGACTGAAGGTCGCCACGTCACGATCGACCCGGCACTTTGGCCAGAGGCCATGCTCCAGAATGATCTTGAGTCCCTGATGACTCGACTTAACGAGATCCCTGAGCGAGTGCAGGAGTGGAAGAAATCTTCTGCCCGGTGTGGTGCTGATGTGGCTCTGTCTTTGGTTCGTGTCCATTGCAAGGAGGTGCGACAAGATAAGCTGGCAGCAATCAAGGTCGCCAACACCCAGAAGCATGACTTCCGATCTTTTATGGAGACTTTCATCGCTGGAGCCACTCGGATCGCCGACGGCGTCGACCTAGATGAGTTCGTCGAGCCTGCTAGTCCTCCTCCCCCGGAGTGAACAAACTTTTATGCCTCACCTTAAATTTGCCTCGGAATGCCGAGTGGTTTTTGTAACCGTTAAACTCTTTCGGGCTGAATGCCCGAGCACTTCGATCTGTGGTCCGGAACCTTTAGGATTTATCTGAACTTGGTTTATCGTTGAATATCTTCATGAATCCCCCGTCGAGTGGAACTCGTTCTTCATTCGAGACAACTTTTGTATTTGTGGCGCAGCTTCGAAAGAGAAGGTAGCAGTCGACCTGCACCTTGTCAGCCTTGCGGGTCGGCGATGGAGCATGCATTGTATTTGTGGCGAAGCTCCCAAGCAGAAGGTGGTAGTAGACCTGCACCTCGCTTCCTTGCGGAGTGGGATGGAGCGCACGTTGTATTTGTGGCAAAGCTCCCAAGGAGAAGGTGGCAGTCGACCTGCACCTCGTTACTGCAGAGCGGGATGGAGCGCACGTTGTATTTGTGGCGAAGCTCCCAAGGAGAAGGTGCCAGTCGACCTGCACCTCGTTACTGCAGAGCGGGATGGAGCGTACGTTGTATTTGTGGCGAAGCTCCCAAGGAGAAGGTGCCAGTCGACCTGCACCTCGTCGTCCTTGAGGATTGAGATGTGTTTCGTACTTAGGCGAGTACTGGACTGCAGCTAAGCCCCCGAGTGGGAGGGCCGCTCACCACTCGGTAGGATTTTCAAATACTTAGGCGAGTACTTGACTGCAGCTAAGCCCCCGAGTGGGAGGGTCGCTCACCACTCGGTAGGATTTTCAAATACTTAGGCGAGTACTAGACTGCAGCTAAGCCCTCGAGTGGGAGGGTCGCTCACCACTCGGTAGGATTTTCAAATACTTAGGCGAGTACTGGACTGCAGCTAAGCCCCCGAGTGGGAGGGTCGCTCACCACTCGGTAGGATTTTCAAATACTTAGGCGAGTACTGGACTGCAGCTAAGCCCCCGAGTGGGAGGTTGGCTCACCACTCGGTAGGATTTTCAAATACTTAGGCGAGTACTGGACTGCAGCTAAGCCCCCGAGTGGGAGATTGGCTCACCACTCGGTAGGATTTTCAAATACTTAGGCGAGTACTGGACTGCAGCTAAGCCCCCGAGTGGGAGGGTCGCTCACCACTCGGTAGGATTTTCAAATACTTAGGCGAGTACTGGACTGCATCTAAGCCCCCGAGTGGGAGGTTGGCTCACCACTCGGTAGGATTTTCAAATACTTAGGCGAGTACTGGACTGCAGCTAAGCCCCCGAGTGGGAGGCTGGCTCACCACTTGGTAGGATTTTCAAATACTTAGGCGAGTACTGGACTGCAGCTAAGCCCCCGAGTGGGAGGGTCGCTCACCACTCGGTAGGATTTTCAAATACTTAGGCGAGTACTGGACTGCAACTAAGCCCCTGAGTGGGGGGGTCGCTCACCACTCGGTAGGATTTTCAAATACTTAGGCGAGTACTGGACTGCAGCTAAGCCCCCGAGTGGGAGGGTCGCTCACCACTTGGTAAGATTTTCAAATACTTAGGCGAGTACTGGACTGCAGCTAAGCCCCCGAGTGGGAGGGTCGCTCAGCACTCGGTAGGATTTTCAAATACTTAGGCGAGTACTAGACTGCAGCTAAGCCCCCGAGTGGGAGGTTGGCTCACCACTCGGTAGGATTTTCAAATAATTAGGCGAGTACTGGACTGCAGCTAAGCCCCCGAGTGGGAGGCTGGCTCACCACTTGGTAGGATTTTCAAATACTTAGGCGAGTACTGGATTGCAGCTAAGCCCCCGAGTGGGAGGGCCGCTCACCACTCGGTAGGATTTTCAAATACTTAGGCGAGTACTGGACTGTAGCTAAGCCCCCGAGTGGGAGGGTCGCTCACCACTCGGTAGGATTTTCAAATACTTAGGTGAGTACTGGACTGCAGCTAAGCCCCCGAGTGGGAGGCTGGCTCACCACTCGGTAGGATTTTCAAATACTTAGGCGAAACGGGTTCGCAGCTAAGCCCCCGAGTGGGAGGCTGGCTCACCACTCGGTAGGAAATTATTTTTACAAACTTAGGCGAAACGGATTCGCAGCTAAGCCACCCACTAGGGGATTTCTCACGCAAACAAAAACAATAACAATCATTGGGAAAATTATAACGCTCTTGTCTTTGATAAATAAACTACATGAGTTTTTCTTATTACATCTCATCCGAGTGAGAATTCAAGTATAAAAGGGGCGGAGTAGCTCCGCATTCCAGGCTCGTGGCTCATCAATCTGGCGATCGACATTATAGAGGTGGTACGCTCCATTGTGGAGGACTCTGGTGACTATGAAGGGGCCTTCCCAAGTAGGAGCGAGTTTGTGTGGTTTCTGCTGATCCACTCGGAGGACTAGGTCTCCTTCTTGGAAGGCTCGACTCTTCACATTTCTGGCATGGAATCGACGCAAGTCTTGCTGATAGATGGTCGATCGGATCATGGCCATTTCTCTTTCTTCTTCCAGGAGGTCGACTGCGTCCTGCCGGGCTTGTTCTGCTTCATCTTCAGAGTAGAGCTTGACTCGGGGGGGCGTTGTGAAGCAGGTCACTCGGCAAGACTGCTTCGGCTCCGTAGTCCAGAAAGAATGGGGTTCTTCCGGTTGATCGGTTCGGGGTTGTCCTCAATCCCCAAAGGACTGATGGAAGCTCGTCGACCCATGCACCTACTGCGTGCTTGAGATCGTGCATCAATCGAGGTCTCAGTCCTTTGAGAATTAGGCCGTTTGCTCTTTCCGCTTGTCCATTCAACTGGGGGTGAGCGACCGAAGCATAGTCGACTCGTGTGCCCTGAGAGGCGCAAAAGGCCCTGAATTTGTCGGAATCAAAGTTTGACCCATTGTCAGTGATGATGTTGTGCGGAACTCCATATCTGAATATCAACTCTCTGATGAAACTGATAGCAGTGCAAGCATCAAGATTCTTGATAGGCTTAGCTTCAATCCATTTGGTGAACTTGTCGACTGCTACTAGCACATGAGTGAAGCCACTCCTGCCTGTTCTTAGTGGTCCAACCATGTCCAGCCCCCAAACAGCGAAGGGCCAGACGAGTGGAATGGTTTTCAGGGCTGACGTGGGCTTGTGCGACATATTGGAGTAATACTGACATCCTTCACATTTGTCGACTATCTCTTTTGCCATTTTATTGGCCCTTGGCCAGTAGAATCCCGCTCGGTATGCTTTGGCCACAATGGTCCGAGAGGACGCATGATGACCACAGGTCCCTGAGTGGATATCATCAAGGATCATCTGACCTTCTTCTGGTGTTATACACTTCTGACTGACTCCAGTCGCGCTTTCTCTATACAACTGTCCCTTTATGACTATAAAGGCCTTGGATCGACGGACGATCTGTCGAGCCTGTTCCTCGTCCTCTGGGAGTTCTTTCCTTAGGATGTACGCGATGTATGGTATTGTCCAGTCGGGAGTGATGATCAAGACTTCCATGACCAGGTCGACCACGGCTGGAACTTCAACTTCAGTCGGATCCGTGGCACTTTTTGGCTGCGGGGCTTCTTCAGTGAAGGGATCCTCCTGAACTGATGGTGTGTGGATGTGTTCCAAAAACACATTGCTGGGAATGGCTTCTCTTTTGGAACCTATTTTTGCCAAATCATCAGCTGCTTGATTTTTCAGTCGGGGTATGTGATGAAGCTCTAACCCCTCAAATTTCTTCTCCAGCTTTCTCACTGCATTGCAATAACCCGTCATGGCTGGACTTCTGACATCCCACTCCTTCATCACCTGGTTAACCACCAAATCTGAGTCGCCATAGACCATGAGGCGACGGACGCCGAGTGAAATGGCCATGCGCAACCCATATAAAAGTGCTTCATATTCTCCCTCGTTATTGGAGGAATCAAAGTGGATTTGAAGAACATATCTGAGCTTATCTCCTCGGGGGGAGACCAACACCACCCCGACACCGAAACCATTCAGCATTTTGGAACCGTCGAAGAACATGGTCCAATGCTCCGAGTGAACCTGAGTCGGCAGTTGCTGTTCCATCCACTCGGCGACGAAATCTGCTATTGCCTGGGACTTGATAGCTTTCTTTGCCTCAAACTTGATATCTAGAGGAAGGAGTTCAATCGCCCATTTTGCCACTCAACCAGTTGCATCTCTGTTATGCAGGATCTCTGACAATGGATCGTCGCTGACGACTGTAATGGAATGATCAGAGAAGTAGTGAGCAACTTTCTTTGTGGTCATATAAATCCCATATACAAGCTCCTGATAATGAGGATATCTTTGCTTCGACGGGGTCAAAACTTCAGAAATATAATATACTGGGCGCTGAACTTTGAAGGCTTTTCCTTCTTCTTCCCGCTCGACCATAAGTACCGTACTGACGACTTGTCCTGTGGCTGCGATGTAAAGCAGCAAAGGCTCCTTACTGATTGGGGCAGCAAGCACCGGCTGGGTGGAGAGCAGAGCTTTGAGCTCTGCAAACGCTGCATCAGCTTCGGGAGTCCACTCGAACTTGTCGTACTTCTTCATCAATCGGTAAAGAGGCAATGCCTTTTCACCGAGATGAGATATGAATCGACTTAAAGCGGCCAAGCAACCAGTAAGCTTCTGGACGTCGTGCACTCGCACAGGACTTTTCACTCGGGGTATAGTACCGACTTTTTCTGGATTGGAGTCGATTCCCCGTTCGGAAACGAGAAAACCGAGTAATTTTCCGCCAGGAACTCCGAATGTGCACTTTGATGGATTAAGCTTGATATCGTACCTCCCGAGGTTGGCAAAGGTTTCAGCAAGGTCAGTCAGCAGGTCGGAACCCTTCCGTGACTTGACCACAATATCATCCATGTATGCTTCCACATTCCGACTGATTTGAGTGAGCAAACACTTCTGAATCATCCTCAAGAATGTGGCTCCGGCATTCTTGAGGCCGAACGGCATGGTAACATAACAGAAGCACCCGAATGGAGTGATGAAAGCTGTTTTGATCTCGTCAGGTCCATACAGACGGATCTGATGGTACCCAGAATAGGCGTCTAAAAAAGACAGCCGCTCACATCCCGCAGTCGAGTCGACTATCTGGTCGATGTGGGGGAGAGGAAAATGATCTTTCGGGCAGGCCCGATTGATATGTTTAAAGTCAATGCACATGCGAAGTGACTTGTCCTTCTTGGCGACCATGACAACGTTGGCGAGCCACTCGGAGTGGTAGATTTCTCGGATGAACTCCGCTGCTAAGAGCCGAGCCACCTCCTCGCCAATAGCCTTTCTCTTCTGGACGGCGGACCGTCGGAGATGTTCTTTGACAGGTTTTACTTTTGAGTCGACTCTTAGGCGGTGCTTAGCCAGCTCCCTGGGAACACCCAGCATGTCAGAAGGCTTCCATGCGAAAATGTCCCAATTCTCACGGAGGAACTGGATGAGCGCTTCTTCCTATTTGGAGTCGAGTGTTGTTGAGATATGAGTCGGAGAAGCACTGGGATCAGTCGGATGGATGTGAGCCGGTTTCGTTTCGCCAGACGACTGAAAAGCTGATTCTGTAGCGGGCTTCTTGGCTTGCAACAAATCACTCGGGTCTGCAGTCTTCTGGTATTCCTGCAGCTATACCACTGCCATCTGAGCATCAGCGATCTTTGAATCTTTCTGAAAACACTCTTCTGCTTTCTTCCGATTGCCCGTAACAGTGATCACACCTTTGGGGCTAGGCATCTTCAATTTGAGATACACATAACATGGTCGGGCCATGAAGCGTGCATAAGTCGGCCTGCCCAAAATAGCGTGATAGGCACTCTGGAAGTCTACAACTTCGAACGTCAACTTTTCTTTGCGGTAATTCTTGGAATCACCGAAAACCACATCAAGAGCAATCTGGCCGAGTGATTCAGCCTTCTTCCCAGGAATGACTCCATGGAAACTCATGTTGCTGGTACTGAGTCTGGACATCGGAATGCCCATCCCTTTCAACGTCTCAGCATATAGTATGTTGAAACCATTGCCACCATCCATCAAGACTTTGGTCAGTCGAGTGCCTTCAACAACTGGGTCGACCACCAAAGCTTGCCTCCCAGGGGTGGGAATGTGCGTTGGGTGGTCGGACCGGTCGAATGTGATGGCAGTCTGAGACCACTTCAGATAACTGGGTGTCACCGGAGCAACCATATTCACCTCTCGGTTGATAACTTTCAGTCAACTTTTGCTTTCAACATCAGCAAAAATCATTAGGGTGGAATTGACCTGGGGGTATCCATCGTCACTATCTTCCTTGTCCTCAACTTTTTCCGACTCCTTCTCCTTATCTTTGGGCTGCTTGCCCTGGAACTGCTAGATCAAGAGTCGACACTGTCGAGTGGTATGTTTCGGGTAAATGAAATTACCCTCTTCATCTTTCTTGGTGTGGATGTGACATGGAAAATCCAACACATCATTTCCGTCCTGGTCTTTAACTTTCTTGGGGTTCCAAGGTCCTTTGGGTTTCCCCTTAAACTTTCCTTGAGTTACAGCCAAGGCTTCCGCAGGAGCAGCTGGCTCGGCTTTCCGCTTCTGTTTCCGATTGGAATTTCCTCCTCCGGTTTCTTGAGAAACTGACTTGAGCTTGCCGCTCCTGAGTCGATCCTCATCTTCACCATTAGCGTACTTGGTGGCAATCTCCATCATCCGATTTAGAGACATATCTCCGGTTCGACCGAATTTCAGATTCAGTTCTCTGTACTTGACGCCTTCTTTGAAGGCACAGACTGCTTGGTGGTCAGGCACATTCTCTACCGTGTGGTGTAACGTGATCCATCTCTGGATGTAATCCCTCAAAGTTTCATTCGGCTTCTGCACGCAAGAACGCAATTCCGTCAGCCCTGCCGGTCGCTTGCATGTTCCTTCAAATGTGGTGACAAACACTCGGGAGAGATCTTCCCAAGTGTAAATGCTGCTGGGTGCTAACTGATTCAGCCACGCTCTGGCCGAGCCCTCCAACATGAGAGGCAGGTGCTTCATGGACACTTCATCATTGCCGTCGCCAATCTGGACGGCCACTTGGTAGTCTTCAAGCCAAGTATCGGGTTTGGACTCACCAGCGAACTTACTGACTCCAGTCGCCAACCTGAAGTTGGGAGGAATCACAGCGGCCCTGATGGCTCTACTAAAGCACTCTGGCTCCGAAACATGTACTCTGCTGCTGGTAGGTGCATCTCTGTCGTGACCTTCTCGGTGAGCCCTGTTCCTGTCGACCAAACCTTGAACGAGAATGGATCTCGCATCAAAGCCTAGTTCCCTGGGGTCGACCGGAATCCTTCACCCAACACTATGAGGGCGCCTGTCATCTTGTTGTCGAGGCGCATATGGCCCGCTCCTCGAGGGAGGGGTGGGCACTCGACGTCGATCGTCACGATCGAATCGGTGATCATACTGCTCACGGTTCCCGTACTGATTATGCCGGTCCCCACGTCCCTCACGCCTCGGGGGCGATCTTGGGCTATGAGCCGACTGGACTGTGTCTGCAGCAACGGATCTGCTATGAATCCTATTCCGTGACTGAGAAACAGTGGAATCCTGGTCTCCTGCTGCCCGGAGTAACGCTCTGATCTGCAGCAAGCCTCTGCCAACCTCCGACTGGGAAGGCTGAATCGACTCTGCTATACGGGCTGCAGCCGCTAAATTCTGAATCAGAGTTCGATATACCTGCAGGGGCGGAAAGAGCTGACGTGGACTGGATTCTGGAACCCGTTGTCGTGCACGCTCGTCGAGTGCTCGCTGGAGGTTCTCCAGTCGAGTGCACTCGGCCATGTTTGCTAGGCGCGCGTCCTCCAAGGCACGAGCCTCAGGGGTCTCTCCAACAATAGGAGTGTGCAGTGCTCCATGTTCCGACGACGCAGTTCTTCTCTCTGCAGCGACGTGAGAGGCTCGGGGAGATATTCCTCATGGGGACGCGATGGGTCGCCTCCACCTGCGCCTCTGTCGGTGCAGGGAAAACCAGGAGGACTGGGCGGTCCATCGACCATCAGAACCTCCGCCGCCGGATCACAGCTGTCGCACTCGGATGCGGTCTCTGCGGAGCCAGTCGACAGATCGAACAGGCCGTAGAGGGATTCGTCGGGCTCGATCGCCGCGACTTGAGGGGTGGCCGACTGGCGTGCCACCGCGTGTCTCACCCACCGCTGAAGTCTCGACCGACCGGAGCGCTTGCGCCGGCGGGAAACAGGGGGGGAGGACAACACAGGAGCCGACCGGTAGGGGGTCGATGGTTGCCGCAAGAGAACGCCACGGACACACGCGCTAAAGTGTGTTGCCCCACGGACAGGGAGTGCGTCCACGTCGAGCGGAGCCTCCTGAAGCCAAGCGGAGTCATCGGTGATGAACGTGAGCGCGTCGAGACGGATCTTGCGGCCCTCCACCAAAACTCTGCTAGAAACCATGATGATTTGGATCGGAAAAGATCGCAACTCCTCCAACAAATCGCTAAAACACCTGTCCCACGGTGGGCGCCAACTGTCGTGGTTCTAAGTCTGACAGTAATGTACGGGGGTAGGTATGGAGAGGCAAGATCTTAGCTATGGAGAAGTTGTAAGCACACGAGGTTTATGAGTTCAGGCTCTTCTCGGAGGAAGTAATAGCCCTACGTCTCGGAGCCCGGAGGCGGTCGACTGGATTATGCGTGTATGAATTATAGGGGTGCGCACCCTTTACACTGAGGAGGGGGGTGGCTTATATAGAGTTCGCCGGACCCCTCCGGCCCTCAGTTGTGCAGGGTCTTAAATACATTAAGGTCGGGCGTTACTGGTAACGCCTCTAATAAAGTGCTATGATGACCATAAAAGCTACTTAATAACCGACCGTTTAGCGTGCGGAGTGCCTTTAGGTCTCCTGGCCGTCGGGTGGTTGGATCTTGGTCGAGTGATTGCTTCTTGGTAGAGTGTCTTCGAGTCTGTCGAGTGGAACACCTCCAAGTCGATTAGAAGGTGATTTCTTCTTGAGATGTCCTTGGGTAGGGCAGCTGGGACAGGTCCATGACCCTACCCTAGGTACATAGCTTCATCATAGACTCTGTGCTCTATACTGTACTACATGCGTCCAAGCATGGGAGAAAGAGGAGATACGTTGCATTTTTCTATTCCTTCAATCAATCAATTAGGGAGCTTCGGTTCCATCTTTTTGGCTTTGGCAACACCGTCCACAATGGTTCCCACGATGCCAAAAGCTATTTTCACATTTGGTTACACATTGTGGATGCCCTTAACTGTACCACTTGGTTTTGCTCCTGTGTGCTATCTATACAAATCTCAATTATATTGATCTAAAAAATTGTAGAATCGAGATTAGTAAAAAGGAGGTGATTTTGCCGCGCGGATGGCGGGGGAGGTTTCTTATTTGAGCAATGCTACATCCATGTAATGGTTTACGTAAAGTTACGAACTGATGTGATGTGGAACTATTTGATTGGATTAAAGGAGAGGATTAGGCCCACCGCACCTGAAAATCAGGGGGGCATATATAGATTAGATGGAAAGTATACGTAGCAGCTACGTAGCCCTTTGTAAGTCTAGGATTAGGCTTCTTATTTTCGGAGGACGTTGTCCTGGCGGTTTGCTAACATGCGGTCCCATGTGTCAGTGCTTTACCAAGCCGATCCGCGTCCCACATGAGGCAGAACAATGGCAGAAGCAACACGTGGTTAAGTTGAAGAAGATGAGGGAGAAGTGGATTCAGCAACGAGTGAAATGATGGTTGCTTCGTCCTCCAACTTAACTGCGGGAAAGGTGCAGCTTTGTGATTTGACGCCTCATTGCTCATTACTACGCCGGCGCCATGACTGGGGTGCTTCACCCCGGCTGCTCTGCACTGTATTCCTGTATGGCACGTGGACCCAGTAGCTTGATGTCCCACATGTCGGTGAAAGGGACTAGAAGATTTATGAAAGCGAGCACTCCACTCTTACGACGGAGGAGTAGACGACACGACGGCCCAGTGAACTGTCACTTGTATTGTATAGTACTATAGTTTTGCTGTTTCGCACGATCCATCGATACAAACCCGATTAAACAGGAAAGGGCGGGATTTTTCCCGCGCGGTAGATGATACTAGCCATACATTTCAAAGGCAATTTTAATGTATGCAAACTGAATAATTATAAGTAACAATAGGATATATAGTAAAACTAAAAACACATATGATTTATTGTGTTAGAGTGTAGTAGTAGTGATGTATTGCATAGTTGTTAGATGTAACATGCGAGAATGTGTAGAGATGTAGTTTTGGAGGGCCTACAGAGAGAAAAGCGTAATACGGTCATCGAACTTCAGAATAAGCTGATTATGGTCACTATATACGTTTTGCGGTGATTATACGGTCACTTGCTCACAGCTCAGCATCGGATTGCACTCTGTTGACTGGCCAAATAGTCTGCGTGGCGCCATGTTGACTAGTTAAATTGACCACGTTCGTTGTGGGTCCCACCTGTCAGTGCGCATAGGCAAAAGGTCAGATAAACACAAATTTGCGCAGGCGCGACAAGACTCCAACCCGTGCGCGGGAATCACCTGGTTGTGTATGTGTCTGTCAGGGCCTGATGTGTGCGCATGCACATGTAGGTTGAGCACTTGAGCGTGAGAGTGTGTGTTGGTCGTGTGGTGTACTGGTGTGTGCATGCATGCGTGCGTGTGTGCGTGTGAGTGTTGCGTGCGTGCGTGGCTGCGTGTGTATGTGTGAGTGTTGCGTGCATGCGTAGGTGCATATGTTTGTGTGAGTGTTGCGTGGATGCAGTTCATGTGCATGCGTGCATGTGTGTATAATCACCACACCAGCTCCTGTGTGTTAAAATAGACGGCTCAGCATATCAATACAAGGCCACCTTGTTCGCTGTGCCCGCCGTCATGACTTCGAACCACCGTCCAATATTTTTTATCGTTTGTTTTCATTCTTACTAGCAAGATGTCAGTGCGTTGCACGTAACATCAAGATGCATTTGTATGACTAGTTTATCTTGTGAGAGAAAAGGATGAACGAGGGAAGGCCTTATTTGCAAATGTGGAGAGGTGTGTGGGTACCTTTTTGCAAAATTGCCATAGTTTCTTTCCTATCCGTCAGATATAAATCGGACGGCCTATATTGCAGGATGGCAGGCACACCATCATCACCAACTCTGTTTTTATAAGAGTGTATTTTATGTATTTTATAAGAGTGTAGATGTAGAGTAGATACAAGTCGACAGGTGGGCACGATGGTAGTGAGATAATGTGATGCAACACTAGAGGTGCCACATGGAGCGTTTAACTGGTCAACTAGTCATGTCATGAGCAAATACAGAGTTGTATGGTGAGCCCGTGACTGCATAATAACCACTAAACGTAAATGGTGACCGTAATGAGTGGATTCTGAAGTCCAATGTACGTATCGTGCTTCCGCTTCAAATACAATGATCGTCATTGCATATATCGCGAGAGAAAGATGAAACATGCGTGAATTTTCTGGGGGCTTACTTTTAGAGGACCTGGAGATAGTTTTGTGTGCATACGTGAAAGGGGCGTACATGGGGGTATGCGATGGAGAGAGAGATGCTCTTCGTTTCTCTTTATTATGACTAACTTTGTATATAGTATAAAAATATACAAATTCAAAGTGTGGAATAAATATCATTGTGGGCACCATGCAATGCAAATTAGCGTTCGTACTCCTCCATATAACTTTGTAATGTTGTATATATGTAGAAACTCTAAAATAATTTTTTGGCCACACTTTATTCAAAAGGAATGTTGTATGCGAAATAAACGTGAAGAGAGGGCTTTTTAGATCAATGGGGTACGTGATGTAACATGTGTGAATGTGTAGTTGATGCATTTGGCGGGGCCAAGAGAGGTATGTGTGTGTATTACGTATTCGAGAGAGGCATGGATAGAGGGGCCGACGGGGGGGGAGGGGGCGTGGGAGAGAGAGCACGAGAAATGAGAGTGGTCTAGAGAGAGAGATGAATATGACGTCACGACAAGAGATTCCATTCCCTTGAGTGTGTATATGCAATGGGGGAGGGAATAGAGGCACCAGGAGAAATTTTCTCTGTGTGTGGTGTTTGTGTTGGTATGTGTGGGTGTGAGAAGATAATGAGACGTGGGGGCAGAGGTTGTGTCACCGCGTGAGGTCCGGTGGGTTGAGGTGAGGCCCTTCGTTCTGTTCCATCCTGCGCCACATTGGTCGTCTCGTGATGCATTTAGGAAGACCCATGGATGACTAGTCGTACAAGACAAAGATAGCAGAATTGTGAAGGACTTTGTGTCCACTGACAAAGCCAGCTAGGATTTGTAACCCTAGGTTCTCGGACTAAGGTAACCCCTTTATCTCTGATATTACTATTCATCCAACCTAACTTTAATGGGCATCCTACAGAATGCTCTGCTAGAATCATACTCGTCGATTAGGAAGAGAGCTGTGAGACAATGCGTGAGAGATAGGCGTAAAGATAATGTGCGTACATGAGACACGTAGGCAGGTCCATGTATATAGAAAGGGTCGATGAGGATTATGCGTGTGTATGTTTGCGAGAGGAAGAGTGCTTGTGATAAAGGTTAGTGAAAACAGTTGTAAATGGTTACGAGAGGGAGGGAGGGTTATATCTAGAGCATGTGTGAGAGAAAGACACCTCGGGAGAGAGTGTGTGAGCATGTGTGAGAGACCACCGATGGAGAGTGAAACTACACGTAAAAGACTGCTCTACACATTGATTAAAGATATAAATTGTATCCAAATATTAGGATGGGATCATGATATTTGCAATTCGCGTAAGGGGCGGTCATTGATCCATCAGACATCTAGATTCTATCGAATTTGAGCATGTCTATGTTATTATTCGACACAATTGATCCACATAGTTAGTATTTTGAACTCCAGACAATGCATCACTTTAGCAATCGAATATAAACGTGAGTATAGTTCATGTTGTGTGTGTAAAGCACATTATACATACGAAAGTTACACAATGGACATTATAAAAAGCTACTACCTATGAACTAGCATACATTTGAATTCAACTTAAGGTGGTTTAAAAAAATCGAATTCAACATGAAGTCCATTCAATTATTTGAATTTGATATCATGGCATTTGTAAACCATACCTAAATTATGGGGGCACCAATCTTTGCTCTAATTTTGTACATAATAGCATATGTAGTCGTGTACAAAATAGATTCAAATTTAGCTCCTCCATTCCAAAATAATCGTAGTTATAGGATTTTCAAGTGTCAAAATTTCAAAAAGAAGCGGATAATTTAATGAGGTTTTCAAACATACAAGGTCAAATATAACGTTGTATATTTAGGTCAATCCTCATAGTTCAAGAGTACTCTAAACGTGAATACTTGTGTTTCAAAATTTCGAACGAAGCGCCAAAAGAGCCTCTACTCGCCCGAAACCGCATGAGGCCAATGTTTGGTAGTACAAGGAAAATACTTTTCTAATAACTTCGACCTGTGAAACCTACCAGCCCGATGTCCAAAGGTCTAAACCGGGGTAGGTTTGTAGCTTCATCTAGACGCCACACAACTGCATCCGAAAAACATTCATACACAATGGCCGCCTAAGCACACATGCACGCGGCCGAAATCACTCCCGCCCACTATTTGGGACACCTGGGATTACCATCCTACCCCCGACCCGCAGTAGGTCCGAAATTTAAGAGGGGGGCAAAGTTTGTACTTTCCCCAAATTTCAAACAAGCGTGTCCCATTTCTGTTCAAAAAAGCCAAAAACAAGCGCGTCCCAGACCGAAACATGGTTCCCCCCCACCCGTCCGATTCCCCATGCGTACTCCATGGGCGCCAAAACTACCTCTCAACCAGCCGCGAAACCCCGGCGTCCTTCGTCTGCCACCCCATCCCACCCATCAACCGCCGCCCTCCTCCATCACGCCGGAGCCGTTACCCCGATGTCGTCGTCCACCGCAACCTCAACAGCAACGCCCTCCACAGCTAGTAGTTGAAGCCGAGGCCGAGCCGTCCGTACCCGAGCCAGTTCAACCACGCCGTCCTACGCCTCACCGCTGCCGCTCCAACTTCTCCACCCTCCACCGCACCGGAGCTATTCCTGCTACGCCGTCCTTCGCCGCCTCGGATCTGCTTCCCCTCCGCCGACATATGGCCACGGCAACACAGTCAACAATTTGGCCATGGGTTCGTGCTACCTCTTGAGCTTGCGTTGGATTTCCCCGAAGAGGAAGGGAGGATGCAGTAGAGTAGCGTAAGTATTTCCCTCAGTTTTTGAGAACCAAGGTATCAATCCAGTAGGAGGCCACACTCAAGTCCCTCGTACCTGCACAAAACAATAGCTACTCGTAACCAACGCGATTAGGGGTTGTCAATCCCTTCACGGGCACTTACGAGAGTGAGATCTAATTGATATAATATTTTTGGTATAGAGATGCAAAGTAAAAATTAAAAGGCAAAGTAAAAAAGCAAAGCAAGATTAAAGTGATGGAGATTGATATGATGAGAATAGACCCGGGGGCCATAGGTTTCACTAGTGGCTTCTCTCAAGAGCATAAGTATTCTACGGTGGGTGAACAAATTACTGTTGAGCAATTGACAGAATTGAGCATAGTTATGAGAATATCTAGGCATGATCATGTATATAGGCATCACATCCGTGACAAGTAGACCGAAACGATTCTGCATCTACTACTATTACTCCACTCATCGACCGCTATCCAGCATGCATCTAGAGTATTAAGTTAAAAACAGAGTAACGCTTTAAGCAAGATGACATGATGTAGAGAGATAAATTCATGCAATATGAAATAAACCCCATCTTGTTATCCTTGATGGCAACGATGCAATACGTGCCTTGCTGCCCATTCTATCACTGGGAAAGGACACCGCAAGATCGAACCCAAAGCTAAGCACTTCTCCCATGGCAATAAATACTAATCTAGTTGGCCAAACCAAACGGATAATTCGAAGAGACTTGCAAAGATAACCAATCATACATAAAAGAATTCAGAGAAGATTCAAATATTATTCATAGATAGACTTGATCATAAACCCACACTTCATCGGTCTCAACAAACACACCGCAAAAAGAAGATTACATCGAATAGATCTCCACAAGAGAGGGGGAGAACTTTGTATTGAGATCCAAAAAGAGAGAAGAAGCCATCTAGCTACTAACTATGGACCCGAAGGTCTGAGGTAGACTACTCACACTTCATCGGAGGGGCTATGATGATGTCGAAGCCCTCCGTGATAACGGCCCTCTTCGGCGGAGCTCCGGAACAGGCCCCAAGATGGGATCTTGTGGATACAAAAAGTTATGACGGTGGAATTAGGTTTTTGGCTCCCCTTATGATCGTTTGGGGATACGTAGGTATATATAGGAGGAAGGAGTACGTCGGTGGAGCTCCGAGGGGCCCATGAGGCAGGGGGGCGCCCCCCACCCTCGTGACCGCCTTTCTGTTGCCTTGGCGTAGGGTCCGAGTCTCCTGGATCACGTTCGGTGAGAAAATCACATTCCCGAAGGTTTCATTCCGTTTGGACTCCGTTTGATATTCCGTTTCTTCGAAACACTGAAATAGGCAAAAAAAACAGCAATTCTGGGCTGGGCCTCCGGTTAATAGGTTAGTCCCAAAAATAATATAGAAGTGGAAAATAAAGCCCAATATAGTCCAAAACAGTAAATAATATAGCATGGAGCAATCAAAAATTATAGATACGTTGGAGACGTATCAGTTCGTCCAAGCCTGCACCCTCCAGAACATCGGTTTCCCCGGTAAAAAGAAGAAGATCAGCGCGACTTGTGGAGGTGACCACACCGGCAACCGAAAAAGGTACCCCTCTTCCCTTATTCGTGCAAATCTTACGTCTCTTCTTGCACGGTATTCATCCCACAGAAGACATTAGTTGACCGCTTCTTCTTGATACTAGATGTTCCTAGTAACTCGCGATGCACAAGGTTTCTCCTCATATACTATTTCACCTTAGCTAGAGGTCCGTCGCCCCCCTGAAGTTCAATTTCTGGCCACTTGATTCCCAATTAACGGAAGCATTCCCCGGCGTAACAGGCGCCAGTACGCCTATTACGCCGGGGAAGCAGCGCCTTGGTGTTTATCTTAGGGGCGTGTGCGGCCTAGAGCTACTGGCGCCCGATCTGGAGGTCGGCCGGGATTAAAGGGATGGCCTGGGGGCGCTGCCAAGCATAGCGGTGGTGTGAGGTTGATGGGAGGGCGGGGCGGCGAAGGCAGGGGTCTGGGCCGGTGGTCGCTGGCGGTTCGAGAAAGATCGTCAATAGTGACTGGCGGGAGGTAGACGAAGGCCATCTGCCCGTTCCTTATAGATCGGACGGTTCATTAAAAATCGACTGACCTATTTATTTTCAGTCGACTGTTATCTTAGATATGACCACATGTGGCGGTGTGCTGTAGGAGTACCTGCATTTCCTGTGCTCATATATTACAAAATCATACAGAGTAGAATCTAATTTTGTTTGCCATGCAATGTTGTAGAGCTATCATATGTCTCCTGTCATTTATTTTTCAGCCACCTGCTATCTGGTACTTTTACAGTGCACTAGTTCTGCACACACTTCACCCTTACTCTCACTATTGTGTTTTTATGCAAGGGTATTTCAGACTCTGCTGCCATGAGAGAAGCCAAAAAGAACAGAGAGAAGTCGCTCCAGTTGGGTGTGTGCGGCTAGGCAAGACACGTTTCAACGCTTTAAAGGGTGTAGTGTCAACAGATGCAGACGGGGAACGTAGCTCTGGAGTTGATGACCTCGCTCGCAATGAACCACCATCCCAGGTGCTTGCTTTAACTTCGCGGTGTCATATGTGGTTGCATGTTCCATATGGTGTCTAGCTTGTATTCAAAAGTCCGAAGTCGGTAAGATAAGGAAAGATATTTTTTTACATGAACCACCATCCCGTGAGCACCAGAAGACAAATAGCTAGTCAGGGCACTGGCCGAGCCAGTGACAAGCCCAGCAAAGATAGGCATCACCTGGAAGCCAACTAAAAAGCTGTGATGGTGGCGAAGCAGCCCGCCTCCCACCAGGCTCTCAGGTCCTAGATGATCATGCTCACCACTCTAGCCGGATGTCTAGCTTGTATTGCTTCCAATTTGGTTAAATATCATCTGCTTAGCTTACACATTATACCTTTGAATATGACATGCCTTTCTGTTTTTGGTATATACTAGTACATCTGTGTATTAACCATGTTCTTACATCAAACTAATGTTCTTGTGTATCCCTCATCAATCACTTATGACGAGGCAGGCAGGCAAGGGGACTACTCCTCATTTAAAGAATGCAGCGTCAGCCTCCCAACATGATTCTCAAGAAACAGAAATGCTAGATGAAGATAGTGAACGTAGCTCTGTAGTTGATTACAACATTTCCCCTACACTAGCATCGCATGTGCTTGCTCTAACTTGGGAGCGTGATATGTGGTTGCATGTTGCATATGGTGTCTAGATTGTAATTCTTCCAATCTGGTTAAACTACATGTGCTAGTCTGCTTAGCTTATACATTATACCTGTTAATGTGACATGCCTTCCTATATTTAGTACATAGTACATCTATCTATTAAGCATGTCCTTACATAAAACTATTGTTTTTTTTGTATCCCGCATCAGTCAACATGACGAGACACCTTTAGTATATGTAGTGCGATATTAGTTGCATCTTTCATATGATTTATAGCATGCGATGCATCTAATTTGTTGAAATTCCATTTATGATGGGACACTTTTAACTTGGCAGAGTCATATTGGTTGCATCTTTCATGTGGTGTCTAGCTTGCATTGCTTCTTATTTGCTGGAATGGTTTCTGCTTAGTTTACACAAACCGTTGTGAACATGCCATGCCGTCCTGTTTTTCGTACATATTCCATCCTGGTATCATGTGTTTGCCTTACATCAAAGTAGTGATTGTCAGTATCATGCATGAATGAGTTCTAAAGAGAGAAATTTATTGCTTTTTCTTGTCGGTTTTACTTGACAATTCAAAATCAATAAAGCAGAAGGAAGTTAGCAAGGCAACGGATAAAGGTGCTCCTTCCGAACGGAGGGCCTCTACAGTTTCCACTCCTCCGCACCCCCAAGATGATTCCCAAGACAACACATGCATAGACACTCAACAAAGCTGTGTTTATGATGAGCACGTCTCCCCTAGTGCAGCATCACCGGTGCTCCCTCTAACTTGGCACTGTTATATGTGGTTGCATGTTATGTGTGATGTCTAGCTTGTATTGCTTCTAATTTTGTTGAATTCTACCTGCTTACTTTACACATTATACTTGAATAATACACGTGTTCCTGTTTCTAGAACATACAATATCTGTCTATCACACCATGTTCTTACATCAAATTACTACTGTTTCGTAACCTGCAACAATCACTTATCATAAGACACGTTTGACTTCGAAGTGTGATATAGGTTACATCTCACATTCTTTTCTATCTTGTATTACTAATTTGTTGAAATGGCACTTATGACGAGACAGTTTTAACTTGGTAGAGTGATATTCGTTGCATCTTTCATATGGTTTCTAGCTTTCATTGCTTCTAATTTGTTGAAATGCCTTCTCCTTAGTTTACACATTATAAGCTGTGAATATGCAATGATGTGAATATGCCATGGCACTAATGACGAGAGACGTCTAACATGGTAGTGTGATGTTGTTTGCATCTTACATATGATTTATTTCTTGTACTGCTTCACATTTGTTTAAACACCATTTATGATGAGACACTGTTAACTTGGCAGAGCGATATTTGTAGCATCTTTCATATGGTGTCTACCTTCCATTGCATTGCTTCTAATTTGGTGAAATGTCTTCTTCTTAGTTTACACATCATAGTTCTGGTTATCTCTCCCATCCTGTTTTTCATACATATTACATCCTCCTATCATGTGGTTGTCTAACATCAAAGTTCAGTTCTTCTACATCACGCATCAATTTGTTCTGAAGAACTAAATTGTGATTTGTTTTTCTTGTCGGCTTGACTTAACATGGCACAGAGAAAGAGGAAGAAACACATAATGGCATGGAATGAGAAGCGGATGAATCCTGCAGATTCTGCTGGTACTGATGGTGCAATAGAAGGTCAAAGTCCAGCAGAAAATTCTACAAACATGGCATCCCATGCTACACGAGTTGCAAAAAAAGACAAACAGAAACAAATAGCTGCCACCAAACAAGCTGAGACAGCCCTAGTTCTTGCAACACCTACCACAGTACTACCAGCTACACGACGTACTCGTGTGTCAACTGAGCTAGCAGCACGTTCCCAAGCTCCCTTGCCACCTGACACTACTTCCCAAGTACTCTTGACACAAGACGAGTTGGCAATATTAGATGAACCTTGTGAGCTTCAACAGCAAGAAGGTAGTTGCTGGAGTCAAGTTACAGTTGCATGCTTCTTTATATGTAGTCTCACAGTATGATGTACACTAACACTTCCTATGTTTGTTGTTGGACTAGCACCTAGGCGCAAGAGGAAACAAACATCAGGGATAATGCTCGATAGGTTAACTAAATCTAGAGGAGGAAGAATGGAGATCCGTTTTGAGGCAGGTTAAAAAAGGCCACGTGATGCTACAGAGTCATCCAAGTTAGTATCAGAGGCAGCGGTTGCTGTTAGGTGTCATGTACGTATCCTCCCAACATGGATTCAGTACAGGAATGACAAAGACGAAACCCAGTTCAACATCTTCCTCGACCATTTATCTATAAGTATGGTTATGTATGGAAACTAGTAATATCGTCTTACTCTGTCCAATACTTTCTAGGTTGCTAATAATGAGACTCCCATAATTTTCAACAGATGAGGTTCAAGTTGGATAGCCAAGTTGATGCAACCAGACAAGCTTGCACCCATGTTTTCAAGTCTGCTCTGCGACAGTATCGGTATACACTACTAGGAAAAGGCCTACTAATGGTGCACCAGTTTTGCCTACTAATGGCGCATCACTGGTGCGCCATTAGTATCACGCCACTAGTATTTTTTATTAATGGCGCACCACAGGTGCGCCATTAGTATCTGGTATACTAATGGCGCACCACCCAGTGCGCCATTAGTATATAACACCATGCGCCATTAGTATGCCTCCCAGGGGCCATATTTAACCATGTGCTTTGGCACACTAATGGCGCACTGCGGATGGATGCGCCATTAGTATACTTGGCATACTAATGGCACACTCTGTAGTGATGCGCCATTAGTATGAATATTAGGTTTTATTTTTTTTTACTTTTCTGATTTTTGCACATGTTACAAAATATATTATTTGACAGAATATAGACAGTAGCACACAGCAACAGAAGATTCATCGAATACAATAGAAGATCAGTCTTCGAATACAATTCATCATATTAGTCTCCGAATTCAAAAGACCGAACAAAGATAAAACATTACAAGTCTCGAGACCGCGAGTATCGAGTTTGTCGGAAGTAATACAATCCTAACAAGTCCTACTAATTATCATCATACAACTTCTACTCGTTATTCATAACAAGTCATACGATCATCATCTTGATAGTCATCGAACCAACCCTACTTAATTGTTCTTAGCACATGATCATCAATATTAGGCAGGACCTAAATACCCTATTTAAGCTAAAATAGCATAAAACAATATAGACCCTGACTCTCCATTATGGAGAATGGAGAACATCCTGTCTCCAATTCTTGCGCTTCGCTTCCTTTTGCTTCCAAGAAGCTCCTTACGACTGTCCATACATTTTTTCCATCCTTTGATTTTCATGTCTCCACTTCTTTTAGAAATCTCGTATGGACAGTTGAGATTCGTAGGACGACCTGGCTGTATGTTCAAAACATTAACACTACCTTTCTAATACATCATATGAGGCACACAATTCTCTGGGATTATCTGTTGAAAAACATAGTAATAACTTCATAGTTAGCAATGATGTACTAGTTTTAGAAGTATGCAAAAGATGCACGAATGTCGTAATAGTAAAAATCTTACCAGGGTATCTCCATGGTAGTTACCGTAGTTGAACACATGCACTAGTGGCACGTATTTACCATAATGTTGAGGAGTTTGATTGTGGATAATGTAATTCTCAATGTCAGTACAAAATCCGACCAGATGATTTTTCTCCTTGTAAGTTGTTAATTCGGAGCCACTGGTGTAGTGGGTTTTGTCTACCATCTCCCGCACATTCTTTGAACAATAAAAATAAGCTATCAATGGAAATAAGCTGTCAACTATTTTGAAATAAACAATATAAATTAGCTAATAACTATGTTTGAGAAACTCACATAGCGGTAGAACTGGAGGTGTATCAACAAGGACCCAAATGTCCATATTGTCTTGGTTGATGTCAGGATTACCAAGACCCATGGTGATAAGCATACCCTCATCAAAACCATACATCTTGCAAAATGCTTCCCAATTTTTGCAACCAAAATGGGTTACGCTCTCAGAATTATATAGATTTACTTCAAAGTCCACATCGTGATGAGTCCTTAGGTGAATTTTCTTTGTTTCAGAAATTTCATGGTCTTCAAAATCCATCCTCTCCAAGACATAGCGTCTTGCATGGCATGGGATAAGCTATACTCGAATTGTAAAAGATGAAAATTACACGTTGAAATAGTTGAAGTCATGCTTAATTATGAAAATAACACTTTTCGTCGTTGTGTACCGTTTCAACTTCGAAGGTCTCCTCGAGCTTAATGCTGAAGCGCCGATCATCGTCCAGGTGAGGCATGTCGCACAGACCTCGATCGTCGTGGCACCAGTCGCACTTCGCCGAGAGACTTTCGTCGTCCGATGATGATGACGACATATCCTACGTTCATAATTCAAAACTACATCATTTAGGGTTTGTCGACGCCGAGGCATCCTAAAAGCTAAGCTTTTATCATTTAGGGTTTGTCGACGCCGAGGCACCCTAAAAGCCTAAGCTTTCATCATTTAGGTTCTTATCGACACCGAGGCACCCTAAAAGCCAAGGTTTTATCATTTAGGGTTTGTCGACGTCGAGGCACCCTAAAAGCCTAATCTTTCATCATTTAGGTTTTGTCGACGCCGAGGCACCCTAAAAGCCTAAGCGTACATCATTTAGGTTCTCATCGACACCGAGGCACCCTATAGAAGCCAAGTTAAGTTTTCATCATTTAGGGTTTATCCATGCCGAGGCACTCTAGGTTGGGCCTAATCACTTCGCACTAATCACTTGGCTCTATTGCCACCTATGTTGGGTTTATCATCTAGGGTTTATCGATGCTAACGAGAATTCTAAGTTGGGCCTAATCACTTGGCTCTATTGCCACCTATGGTTTAATGCAGCAAGAATGGCGGGGCAGTTGATCCTACTTAACTAAGTACTAAGATACCCCGGCCCATTCATTAGTCGCAAGTACCCCATATGTCCTATTTTTAGCAAAGTCATGCTAAAATTCACGGAAAATTTCGGCATGACCTTTGCTAAAAATAGGACATATGGAGTACCCGAATTTGCTGGAACGGAAGTTAATCGACATTCCGGAAAACTCAAGGGCCTCTCGGGGTACAGCAGGAGCATCACAAGTCGACAAAATTCCCAAGTAGTACAGGAGTAGCATCACAAGTAGTACCAATGAACATATAGTCCAGCAACTTTAAAAAGCTGAAGTTCTCAGCATGAAGTAAACAGGAGTATCCAGAATAGTTATTTGCTTGATCTCAAGTTTGACATATACGATTGTGATAGACGTAAGGAGCAAAACAATGCCAAAGCCACAACCTCAAATCAGGAACAAATAAAAACACAAACTACAAATTGATGCAATCTAAATATACTTTTCCCTTACAACAAAACAGCACTGTGATTTACAATGTAATACTCCAAGCTGAGCTGAATATTTTCAAAGGTAGGACTATTTAGTTCATGAAACATAACATAAAATTTTGTTTCCTCTTGTTCAGTAATAATTAGTTTTTTTAATGAATAACAATGGCATTTGATTTCTGCTGGTTTATTTAGAAACAACAGATCCCCAAGTCAAAAAACCAGAATCCTGGAACACTTCGGGAGCACTTGAATTTCAAATTCTGTTGGTTTCTGTTGTTTATATTTAAATAAACAGCGCAACTTCAGTAACATGGAACTAAGAGCAGAATAGTTATTTGGGGCACTAGCTAGCCAGACACCACCAATTATCAAACTTAGTTGTTAGCTGAATATTTCAAAGCAGACTTAGGTACAGATGTCACCCATACTACCTTAGTTGGAACAGTCAATGCAATCTACTAGGACAGTAATAAGGCATGCATTTACAAGTTTAAGAAAAGTCTATAGATCTTGCTTCAGTTAATCTGCAAGGAAGCCTATAGATCTTGCTCGAATGCAGTAGCAAACTGAAGAGGAAAAACTGAAGATTACTGTGAATAACAATGTATGGTAGCAAACTCAAACTGAATCCAGTAACCATCTGAATTTACAGTAGATTTTCTACTCCAAGTTCAAGCCCAAACATCTGAATTACTTTAGCTAAGACTGTACATTTCTGAACTTGTTTCAATTGTTGAACATGTTTCAATTGGAAACCTCGACGGTGCACCAGGTGGAAGAGGAGAGCAGCAGGGGGTGAGGGGAAGCTCACCGGGTGGCACAAGGAGGCCGGTGAGAGCTTAGTAGCAGCAAAGGGTGGCGGTGCCCGAGGGGGAAGATGAGGGCGATGCAGCAGAGACGAGCTCGAGGCCGGGGTCGGGGAGGACGAAGCAGAGCTCGTGGACTTGCCGCCGAGGTGCGGGGACGGCGATGGCCGCAGCTAACACGGCGACGAGGCTCGGGATCTGGCGGAGAAGGCGAGCGGGCGAGAGGGCGAGCACGGTGGCGCGGCTATGGCGTCGGCCGGGCGGCGGAAGGAGGGGCGCGTGTGTGAGGGTGTGGCGAGGGGGGAGCGAAGTGGATCTGGCAAGGGAGGGACGAAGGGATCGGTGGAATTAGCAATGGCGCACCCCAAAGCAGTGCGCCATAAGTAATCTTTTTTTTGATAGCAATGGCGCACCACCCAGAGGTGCGCCATAAGTAACTTTTTTTGCATAAGTAATTTTTTTGTTGCATCTAATAATTTTTTAGAAAATGCATATGAATATGAAATAGTAATAATTTTTTTATAAAAACAGTAATATTTTTTTAAAAATATCATCAAATTTGTTATTTGAAAATATTTATGAATCGAAAAAATATCATCAAATTTATTATTTGAAAATATCATCAAATTTGTTATTTGAAAATATAAACAAATTGTTTTTTTGGATTTTTAGTTGCATTCATTTGTGACGGTGGAGCGGGGGAGGGTGCGGGGGGTCGGCGGCGGCGGTGGAGCGGGGAAGGGTGCGGGGGAGGGTGCAGGGGGTCATCGGCGGCGGTGGAGTGGGGGAGGGTGCGGTGGGTCGTCGGCGGCGGTGGAGCGGGGGAGGGTGCGGGGGGTCATCGGCGGCGGCGTGGGTCGGGGCAGCGAGGGGAATTAGCTAGGGGGCGAGGGAGAGGGATGAAGGGGATCTGGCGAGAGGGAGGGAATTAGCTAGGGGGAATCTTACTAATGGCGCACCTGCGGTCGGTGCGCCATTAGTAATCTTTTTTTTACATAGCAATGGCGCACCAGGCAGAGGTGCGCCATTAGTAATCTTTTTTTTACATAGCAATGGCGCACCAGGCAGAGTTGCGCCATTAGTAATTTTTTTGTTGCATGTAATAATTTTTTAGAAAATGAAGAGGGGAGAGGAGGCGCGGGTGGAATCGAGATCGAGATGGAGGGGGAATCGAGATCGAGATGGAGGGGGATTGAGATCGAGTGTCCTCATGAATATTCAATATTTTATCATATTGAATATGAAAAAATATCATCAAATTTGAAAAAATATTCATGAATTCAAAAAGTGCCCATGAAATTTAAAAATATTCGTGATATCAAAGAGTGCCCATTAAAGTTACAAATATTCATGATATCAAAATATATACTAATGGCGCACTTCTACATGATGCGCCATTAGTAGTTTAAACTAGTAATGGCGCACTGTGAGGCGGTGCGCCATTAGTAGTTTTGCAAAAAAAAAGAACAAAAAAAATTCAGTACTGGCGCACTCCATGTCTGGTGCGCCATTACTAGTTAGAACTAGTAATGGCGCACTTCGGTAGGATGCACCATTAGTATGTATGTAAAATGAAAAAAAAATTATCACTAGTGGCGCACCTGTTTTCTAGTGCGCCATTAGTGTCTTCCACACTAATGGCGCATCACCAACTGGTGCGCCATTAGTATATAGTAGTGGCGCACTGCTTCCCTGGTGCGCCATTAGTGTCAATCCTATCTATAGCCCTTTTCCTAGTAGTGATAACTTGAGGAAAACTCACTTTGAAGGCAAGGCTAATAGTGAACTTGCCCAAACATCTCCAGTGGAAAATATATCTGATGAAGACTGGAGAGGCCTCGTTAAACACTGGTCCGATCCAAAGTATCAGGTACATTATATATATGTCATCACATCACATGTTGAAGTCCTATTTACGCATGTGCCACACAAATCTATCTTCTTGTAGGTGAACTATTCAAAGAACAAGGCCAACCGTACGAAAGTGAAATTCCAACAGACGACAAGATCTCGTAGCTTTGTTGCACACTGCGAGGCTCTTGTAATTAGCTGTTGTTTCACTCTTTTTGCTGTACCATATTATTAGATCTATATTGACTTGTTCCAAATGCAGAGGAAAGACCGCAAGGACCAAAAAGTACCTGAACCAAATGCTGTGGAAATCTTCAAGGACTGTCACACCAGCAAGAAGAAGGGCATGACTACACCAGTCAATGCGCTGTTGTAAGTCCTTAATCCTCATGCCTTTTAACTACTACTTACTCTGACTTGTGCCTTGAACTGCATGGTTTGCAGCCGATGTCTATTACTCTTTTCAATTTTATACACAATTGTCTTAGCGTATCATTGCACCTTACAAGGTTTAAAAGAGAGGAGTGATGTTCCTTTGATCTTGACCCGTAATCTAGTTCCGTGCTGGACTTGCCCACACAATGTTACAATTGCCTGTTTGTCTGTTCTCAGTTGCTTTGTGATATGATTGACGTCATACTATGCTTACCATATTATAAACTTCGTCTCTTTATCCTTAGCCCTCAATACAATGTGAAGAAATAGACAATACATTAGCGTTGGTACATGGTCATATGTTTGGAACCTGGTTTTATTATGTACTTTGCAATAAAATACAACTAATATTTTACATGGGTTCACCAGAATAAGTTCTGTATATAGACCAAAGCTATTTTGTTTGGTTTTGTTGCCTCCTTAATACCTTCTGTTCTGGTACTACTAATGTAAAACCTCAACTTTTCAGCGAGCTATGGAAAAAATGGTGGAACCGCCACCTTCTGAAGGTGGCGAGGCAACTATAACCGCAATGTCAGCTCTTGCTGCAGTGGGTCAGTACCTATCCACTAACAGTGCCAAAAGCACATTCCTGCGTAATACTGGGTTGGTTGTTAAGGCAATATCGTCCCAACTGCCTCATGATCAAGATATGCAAGCTCAAAGGAATGTTGTATCTGCTCTCTAGACACAAGTCCATTCCCTAACAGAGACCCTTTGTGAAACAAGGAGAAACATTGCTCAATGTCGTCAAGATATGCATGGTTTTGAAACTAGACTATCAGACATTTGCTATGTTGTTCAGGAGCCTAGGGGAAATGAAGGTGAGGGTTATGGTGCTCCATCGGACAATACAACATGAAAACGTAACAGTCAGGTCAAATGTACTGAGCTTCTGAACTTGTGGTGGTGCATTTATCTGCTAGACTGTTAAGTTTTATGCCAACCTTCCTTTTGTTATATAGTTGTAATTTGTTTTGGTGCGATACAAAATTTATTCTTAACGTGCAGCCACCGCCTGAAGAAAACAGCAAGCCATTTTTGTATAGTGTAGGGTGTTCCCTATATTTGCACTGGTGGCGATCTTTGATGCCGAGTGGATGTAATCTGTGCAATCGCCTTAATATCCTAGCGTTAGTTTCGGCCTTATTTATTTCTTAGTCTTCTTTTTCCCTGGTTTGCTAGTGGCCGCAACTACCATGGGCCATATACGGGCCGTAGGATCCATGGGTCTCGTACGGGCCGTCGATAAATGGGCCTGTAATCGGTGGGCCTCGGGCCGTCGGATAAATGGGTCTACATGGGCCATAATCGGGCGTAATTGGTATCGGCCCAGCACGGTAACAAGCCGTTAACAGGCCGTAGGACAGCAAAGTCTTAATTCTGTCACAGGCATAACGGGTCATTAATGGGCCAGAATATAGGACAGGCCAGAAATGGGCCGACTCTTGCCATGGGCCGAATTTGGCCCATTAGGGTAACAGGCCAGTAACGGGCCGACTCTTGCCATGGGCCGAATTTGGCCCATTAGTGGAATAGGCCAGTAACGGGCCGACTCTTGCCATGGGCCGAATTTGGCCCATTAGGGGAATAGGCCAGTAACGGGCCAGAAGTAATCGAGGGCCGAAAAGGAGCCCAAGAACGTATGGGCCGTCAATAGGCCGAAAGCTAACACGGGCTGGAAACGGCCCATGTAAATCACGGGCCGTTAACGCGTATAAAGAAAATTACTGTTCATTATGGGCTAGAGTCACACGAAAATCTTGTGGGCCTTTACCTGGGCCGGCCCATTATGGCGCGCTAAATCTTGTGGGCCTTTAGCTGGGCTAGCCCATTGTGGTCCGCAAAATCTCATGGGCCTTTAGCTGGGCCGGCCCATTATGGCCCGCAAAATCTTGTGGGTCTTTAGTTGGGCCGGCCCATTTAAACTTGTTGGGTCATGCCATGTGTCGACGTATCATAGGCGCCTTCTGTCCAGTGAGTGGATGACATCTGTCCCGACGGTGAGCCGACACGTGTTTCCTCTAGCCAATGGTGATTTTACACATGGAAAATCCCCATTGGTCGGGGCTGTTAACGGGTTATCAGATCCAAAACCCGACCCGATAGCTTAACGGCGTTCCGTTACGGTGGATGCCACGTGTCGGTCACCCTTGACGAAAGCACTTCTGTGACGCGCGATTTATCGTCATGGAAGTGGACACTTTCGTGATGATAATTTTGGTAATGTCATGGAACACTTCTACGATAGCACATGTATGACTATCTTGATTCTGTCATAAATTTGTCATGGATGTACATGCATGACAAAAAAGCGACCTACTCTGACAAACACGTATCATCACAGAAGTGTATTTTTTTTTGTAGTGTGGGCCATCGCCCCGGGAACTCCTGCACATTGCGAACGCGACCGGTGAGCAGACCTAACTACCTCCTTAAAAAGGCAGGAGCTTACCAGTCCAACCCCGCGCGCGCCGCTCAGTCGCTGATGTCTAATAAGCTTGGGCTGATGCATACGACGTAGAACGCCCATACAATGCCCACGTGATGGTTAGTGCTATCAAGCCAGAGGCCCCTCCAATCTAATATCCAAACCGTTAGTGTGTTCGTAGAGCGGTCACGAGCAGAGACTCACGAAAGATGTGACCCCGTCGCCCCGTCTCGAGTACTTGCGGCAAGGGCTAAGAATGCCCGGGCACGCCTCGTAAGTATCTCGCGGGCACCTTCCAGGTCAACCCGTCTCCACAACACTCGCGGGTACCCCTTAGGGTCAACCCGCCTTTCCAAGTAACAGTTGTAAAGTCCAAGTATCCGTGTGTCCAAACATCAATGGGAAAACCAGAGGAATCACCCCTGGTGAATTCAACTCGATGTAGTCATCAAGGTGAACATAAGAGGATCCACCCTCGAGGTTCACACTTGAGGGGTTTCACGATAGAGTCGTATCGGAAGTGGTTAAGAAAGAAATCACCCTCGATGGCCATGACTGGATAGCTACAGTACAGAGGTCTCATCAGCAATGATGTAAGAGGTTCCACCCTCGGCACTCAATGGTAACTCTGCAGAGTCGTACAACTAGGGGGGTGATGTGCGGTGTCGGGGCCTGGACGTCGATCACATTGATCGAGTCATCGAACATAAAGCGGGGCAACTAGGACAAGGTGGGGGTCACTGATGGATCACTAACAATAAGAAGGTAACAAAAACAGGCTATGCATCAGAGTAGGGTCATACAGAAAGCAATAGTAGTTCTAATGTAAGCATGAGAGGGAAAGAAATGGGCGATATCGGAATGCTCGGGGGGGTAGCTTGCCTGGAAGCTCTACGGAAAAGGAAGAAGTGTCGTCGATGTAGTCGATCACAAGGGCATCAGCATCAGTCTCGAGGTCTACCGGAGAGAAGAGGGGGAAGAAACAATAAATACAAAGCAAACAAAGCATCAAAAAGCATAACATGGCAATATGTTGTGCCGGGTGTGACCTAAGGTATGGCTACACGATATATGTAAAGGGGGAATTCATCCGGGAATGTTTTCCCGGTTCTTGACCTATGTAAGACAGATGACCGGAGGGGGAATGTTCCATGTTCAGATAGTTAGAGGCATCTGACAGGTATGTGGGTACCGTATTCGGGTTCGTCTCATTTTTCTGAGCAACTTTCATGTAGAAAACATTTTCATCCGAGTTATGGTTTATTTTCTACGAATTTTCAAAGATTAAACCATTTTCTGGGATTAATTAAATTAACAGAACAGAATTACTATGTCAGCATGACATCACTGTGGCGTCAGCAGTAAACAGGGCGGCTGACCAGGTCAAACTGACCAGTGGGTCCCACCTGTCATAGAGAGTGGGGCTAACATGGGTTTATTTTAATTAGGCAGAGTTAATTAGCAGTAGGGCCCCACATGTCAGTGACTGATTAGGCTAATTAATTAGTATCATTTATAAAAACGTTTTAATTAGTTTAATTACGTGGTGGGGCCCTCATGTCAATGCCACTGGGTTGCCCCATCAGCACGTTGACTAGGTCAACATAGTCAACGGGGCCCCATGGCCCACTGGCAGTGGCCCAGTGGGTGGCCCTAGGTGTGCCAGCACAGCGGAGCCGCCGGAGTAGCTCCGGCGAGCTCGCATGCAGCAGCCGAACACCGGCGAGCGTCGGGATTCGTCTACGGGACACCAAAGCGAGTGATGTTTCTTGCCTTCGAACGAGAAGAGTGCCCTGCGTCTATCTACGTCGTCGGAACACGCGGGGATGGCCGGAAACAACGCCGGTGACGAGTGTGGCGGACGACAGTTCGGGCGTGGACTGGGATCGCGATACGGGGCTCGAAAACGACCGCGCCTAGTCATGTTCGAACGCGGGCTCGATGCCGCGTCGTGTGGTGTGGTCGGTTGGACTCGGGGTGACCGGAACTGCGCCGACGACGAGTGGAGGCAGCGGTGGTTTTCGGGCGCACGACACAATGGAGCAGCAGCGCACTAAAGCGTGAACTAATGGGCGCGGGAGGTGCTACGCGTTGCGGGGAACACGGCGCGCACGGGCTCGTGACCACTTGGTCGCCAGAGCCACGCCGGTGACGAGCTCGGGCGGATCCACGTTCGGGCACGACGTGGAGGTGGAGCTACGGTGACGGAAAGGTTCGGGAAAGAGAGGGGAAAGGAGCGCATGCTCACGGTGCTCCTGCAGGTGTGCTCAAATCGGCTTGGTGCGGCTGCTTCGGCAGAGAAGCTCGTCGGAGCAGAGGAGGAAGACGGCGGCGGCGTGGGCGTTGCGGTGGCTCCGAGCTCCAACGAGGCGCACCAGTCGAAGCAGCGGACGACAGCGGCCCTTGGAGACGCAGTGGGGCGGCGAGGTGGGCACGGTGGCCGTGGCTAGGAAAGAGCCATGGTGGCAGGCGCGCTCGGGATCGAGCGAGAGGAGAGGAGAGAGGTGTAGAGGACGAGGGGGAGTGGGAGAGACAGGAGAGGAGGGGAGTGAGGCGTCGGGGCCTTATCCCCTCACCGGCATCGTGGAGTACGGGGCGGCGTGCCCAGTCCGGCGAGGACGAGCGGGACGCGCCCGATCGGACGAACAGAGAGAGGAGGGGGTTGACCGGGGAGGACGAGTGGGCCGGCCTGGGTGAGGGGTGTTGGGCCGGCCCAGGTGGGCTTGCCCCCAGGGGGCAGGGGGAGACTTTTCCTTTTTCTTTTTGTTTTTCTCTTTTTTCAGCAGCTTTTGCTTTTTCTTTTTAGCCAATAATGACTTGCAAAATTATGCCACTGGCCAAAACTATTTCAAAGAATGAAAAGTGCACTGCCACAAAAAGATTTTGAGACTTTTGAAATAGTTTGCCAATTATATAAATTAAAAAGGCATTTAACTTATTGCTTAGGTCACTATTTTAAGCAGGTTAGGCGACTTAAACCCTTTGCAAAAATGTTGGTTCACCACCAATATTAGTTGTGGATTATTTGGCACATGATGAACATTTTTCATGTTTGAGAATTTTTGAATTTCACTCAGATTTTGAAATTGAATTCAACTAGAATTTGAAATGAGAGAGAACCAAGGATGATCAAACACTTGTTTAGCAAAATGATTAACTTAACCACTGGGGTTACTGTAGCATCATTACACAGGGGTGTTGCACGTCTTTACAAACCGCTTTGTTTTGACAGCTGCTCTTATACCTACCATAAACTGCTTATTGCAATTTTACTATTCCCCTTATACATATCTGTGATACTAGAATTGTTAAGTATACAATAGCCAGATAAAGTATAATTTTTTTCCAATCATATTACAACATAATTCAAATGTTATTTATACTAGAGAAAAGTCTATATTTCAACCCCAAACTAACCACACGCATTAACTTACAACCCTGAACTACGAAACCGCTTGAAACACACTTCAACTAACCTCGAGGTTCAGAACACAAGACAACTTCATGACTGATAGACTATTGGGTTATAAATTTTTGAAGAAAAGTTTTTCAAAAATGAACATAAGTTGTGGGTCTATAAATGGTATAGCCTGAAACTTGAGAAGACTTTCAATAGTATGTAATATGGCTCAATAAAATTTTATTGATAAATTATGATGTAATTCCAAATAGATATTGACTATATGGAGATATAGCAATAGGACTATATGAAGATATAATATTACTATATAATGGACTATATGGAGATATAGTGTCACCATTAACGTAACAAATGAATTACACAATAAACCAGATGTTACTGACACAAATAAACATTTAGATTTGAAGAGTGTCAGATCCAGAGACGAAGGCTCCACCACTAGCAAAGCATGAGTAACGCTGGGTAGCCATATGAGTTAAGAAAGCATGCAACTAGATTATTGACTCTAGTGCAAGTGTGAGACTGTTGGAAATATGTCGAAAGGCAATAATATTTGTATCATTATATTTTCATATTCATAATTAAAGAGTTTATATTCTATGCTATAACGGCTATGATCCTAGAATATGCGATTTAGTGTAAAACTCATATGCACGCGTGGAATGATAAACGGTAAAATAAATGGTTCCTAGTCTTGCCTCTAAGGCTAGCTCAAGTGTTGTTTGTGATCACATTTTCCGGATCTTAACATATCGTTAAGTGTAATGATGATCCTAAAACAACATTGAGATTATGACATTGGAAGAACGTTCATATTGAATCGACCCAATCTTGTTTGTTATGAATTGAGTTAATGTCGTCTGCATTCAATTGTAATAACACAGAGTGTTAACTTGTGAAATTGCTCCTTAGACCATGAGAGTATCGTGGTCACTTCTTACCTTACGGTGGGCTTTGGGGTTTCTCAAATGTCACATGTAACACGGTGATCATAACAACAACTAACAGGTTCATCGGAAAGTTTGACAAGTGGACAGATAGCTCGAGACTGGGATTTGCTCCTGCGACTATTGAGAGATATTCTTAGCCCCCCTCGGTGTGATGGCATCAATCATCATCTAGCTAGACACACATGACTTCGTCACAGGGATGTCGCAATAAACGAGAAAGAAGAACAAAACAGGTAACGAGGATTTCGGTATAACAAGCATAGTGATGGCTCGGGAGGATACCGATGCATCCCAAATTTTGTGAAGTATCGTGAAGCAAAAGGAACATCACATGATAACCTAAGGTTCACTCGAATGTCATTTGTGAGCTCATAGGGACCGATACAGACGTTCACAGTCCCGCTGTCGGTCATTGAACGAACGGTTTCGTTCATGTCTATGAGTTACCGAACCTACGGGGTCACAAGCTTAAGGAAATCACGGTCTGCTGAGTGTTAGTAGGATGGGAGTCATGGGAATATATTTTTGGAATTGTTTCATGAATATTCGAAATAGTTCTAAGAGGATCCGAAAGCGTTCCGGGGTCACTTGAAGGGTTCCGGAGAGTATCGGGTAATACCGGGTATTATCAATAAATTTTATATAGTTGGGAAATGTTACCGGAGATGTTAAAGTATATAATGGTCTAGAGGTATTTAGAACATTTTATATTTAATTTAAAAATCAACGGGTCTTAAAGGCTAAGAGGTGGAAGGCAACTTGGGCCACTAGGGCCCAAGTAGGAAGGCACCCCCCTTTCCTTGTGTGTGTGTGGGGGGGGGGGAATTGGACAAGGGGAGGGAGTCCTGGCCGGTACCCCAAGGGGAGACTTCCCCCCTTTGCTTGCAGCGGACTAGGGGTTTTGCTCTATTGGATACACAGTTTTTGAAGCTTCCTCTAGTTCTTCTAGTTCATGTTCTAGTTGGTCCTAATTGACTAATTAGAGCATGACTAATCCTCTTGTCCTCATAATTAGAATCCCAGTGTGGTTCTAATATCCTCCTCTGATTCTCCGACGACAATTAGCTCTGGATGGCAAAGCGCTACCGGATCGTGAAGGCTACACGTCTACAACCAAGTAGAGAAGTCGTGCTTTCGGTGGTGGTACGAGGGGTCGTTCATCGGTGGTTCGAGGGATGATGCACACTGACATGCTCTTTTTCCGCTGTAACTCGGTGACGGTAACAGTTATGATCCCAACTCGTAATGCATCTTCATATTGATCTTCGGTGATTGTAGGTGCGATTTTTTTGTTTTCTAATATGTTTCCCAACAACGTGAGCACCAGATATTCTCCCGACACATAAGGACATCTCGAATGCGGACCCTCAAACTGACTGCATCTATTCAGATCATGCGGCCCGGACGTACTTTGCCATCCAACACGGTCCTGTATCGTTCAGCCAATCGGTTCGGTCACGCTTTTTCCCGTAAATTGGAAGCAAGCTGGGGGGGCTTTGCGGGAGTCCAAACAACAGCCATGTAGGACTACAACACCCCGACCCACTAAAATCTTCCTCCCGCCCATTGTCTTCCACTCTGCCCCTGCTCTCCTTACTTTGCATTCGTGCCCTCCTCCTCTAACGCCTTCGTTGTACCTCTCCGGCCGCCACCCATGCATTGTTGGACGTTTGCAACCACCACTCACGCGTCCCGCTCGCCTTGTACTATGACGTCGTCCACCAATGATCAGTCCGCGACCAGGTACCCTTCGCCCCTGTCGATGATGTCCATGGCGGTCACCACGCCCAACAGGTGTTCGGTCAAATGCCATTGAGCTTATTTTCGAACTTCATGTCATTTTTTTAGAGTACGAATGATGAAAAGGTACTCAAGCATGGAAGATGAGTTGTTGTGTGATGCGAGGTTGGCTATATCCGCGTATTCCGTAGGCATGAGCAGAAGGGACCTCTTCAGGTAGCGTGTGCATGGATCATTTCACGCTCGAATGCACATTGCACACTACGACCTGCACATCATCCATGAATGCAATGTGCAGTCGTTAGCGTATCGATGGTACAATATCTAGACCACCGTCGCCAAGTTTTGTACATCCGTTGATTGGATCGGCTTGCGTGCGCCAACCGTGAAGATCTCAAGTTTTGCTTCTTGTTGCCTGGTTCATTCATTTACTCAACGTTCTCACATTGTGTAACATGTACGCTGTCGGTGTCAAAACTGGCGGATCTCGAGTAGGGGGTCCCGAACTGTGCATCTAAGGCGGATGGTAACAGGAGGCAGGGGACACGATGTTTACCCAGGTTCGGGCCCTCTTGATGGAGGTAATACCCTACATCCTGCTTGATTTCTCTTGATGATATGAGTATTACAAGAGTTGATCTACCACGAGATTGTAGAGGCTAAACCCTAGAAGCTAGCCTATGGTATGATTGTATGTTGTCCTACGGACTAAACCCTACGGTTTATATATACACCGGAGGAGGCTAGGGTTACACAGAGTCGGTTACAAGGGAGGAGATCTACATATCCGTATTTCCTAGCTTGCCTTCCATGCCAAGGAGAGTCCCATCCGGACACAAGACGAAGTCTTCAATCTTGTATCTTCATAGTCTAACAGTCCGACCAAAGGATATAGTCCGGCTGTCCGGAGACCCCCTAATCCAGGACTTCCTCATACGCGCTGTCGTGATGTACCACAAGGTAGAGGGCTATAAACTGGGGGAGGGGGCTGTCGGTGTCAAAACCGGTGGATCTCGGGTAGGGAGTCCCGAACTGTGCGTCTAAGGCGGATGGTAACAAGAGGCAGGGGACACAATGTTTACCCAGGTTCGGGCCCTCTCGATGGAGGTAATACCCTACTTCCTACTTGATTGATCTTGATGATATGAGTATTACAAGAGTTGATCTACCACGAGATCGTAGAGGCTAAACCCTAGAAGCTAGCCTATGATTATGATTGTTATTATCCTATGGACTAAACCCTCCGGTTTATATAACACCGGAGGGGGCTAGGGTTACACATAGTCGGTTACAGGGGAGGAGATCTACATATCCGTATTGCCTAGCTTGCCTTCCACGCCAAGGAGAGCCCCATCCGGACACGAGACGAAGTCTTCAATCTTGTATCTTCATAGTCCAACAGTCCGGCCAAAGGATATAGTCCGGCTGTCCGGAGACCCCCTAATCCAGGACTCCCTCAGTAGCCCCTGAACCAGGCTTCAATGACGATGAGTCCGGCGTGCAGATTTGCCTTCGGCATTGCAAGGCGGGTTCTGTTGGATTTCGGGTTCCGGTAGACCCTTGAGGTTCGAACACTGGGGTGCGCGCGAAGATCTCTCCCATACCGATCTACGTCCGATCCTCTCGTGCGAACTAAGATGAAAATGATGAACAACACAAGAGACACGAGGTTTATACTGGTTCGGGCCACCGTTGTGGTGTAATACCCTACTCCAGTGTGTGGTGTGGTGGATTGCCTCTGGGGCTGATGATGAATAGTACAAGGGAAGAACAGCCTCGCGAGAGGTGTTCTTGAGCTGGTGCGATGACCTGCTAGGGTGAGTTCCGTCGCCTCTCTCTCTCACTCTCTCTGCTAGGGTTCTATCAGATCTCTCCCCGTCTCTTTTCCCTCCTCTCCTTAGTGGAGGCTAGCTCTATTTATAGAGGCCCCGGGCCTCTCCCCAAATAATAAGCGGGAAGGGCGCCAACACTTGGCCATTTTGAAGGGGAACATATAGTACAAGTTATCCTGACCAAAGGTGGTCTTCGGCTACCAAAAGCACGTGTGATGACGCCGTCCTGGGCTCCACGGTGACCTCCGTCCTGCCGCTCTGCTGGTCTTGGTCTTGTTGCACCGGAATGGCAACCTTTGCCTGATACCTTGGCCTGTGCTTGCCCCCTTTGCACCAAAGGGGAAACAAGGACCCTGCGTAGGCCGGCGCCCGCCTGGTCTCGATCGTCATGGCTTGCGTCACGGGTTTCTCGCGAGGTACCCTTGCATTGATCTCTCCGCCTCCTCGCGAGCCTGCCTGATGAGGCCGCTCTTGAGGAAGCTTCCTGTCATCCGCCCCGCGAGGCTTGGCCCCTCGCGAGGGTCTTGAGCTTGGGCTGATGAAGATGGGCCGCACTGGGCCCCCACCTGAGCCACGCCGCGGGCCGCACGCAGGCAAGTCTGGGGACCCCCATTCCTAGAAAGCCGACAGTAGCCCCCGGGCCCAAGGCGCGCGCAGGCTTGGCTTAGCAGAGAAGCGAAGGGGCAAGCGCGAAGCGCCGCGGGCCCTAACACCTGCGGCCTTGGGCGCGGCGTGGCGGTTGATTGGGCGTGGGCGTCTGCACTTCCCACGACGCCTTGCTACGCGCCCGGCTAAGCGAACCCGTAGTTGCACACAGTTGTTCCTCCTTTGGCTACCCGCTCGCCTCCTACCTTTCCTTCTTCTCCGAGCTCCAACCTCCGCCGTCAATCCGGCTCGAGCTCCTCCCCTTCCCCAACGCCATGGTGCCGACAAAGAAGGGAAGGGGCAAGAAGCCCGCGCCTTCGTCCTGCGCACCTCCAGCGGCGGCCCCCGCCGTCGATCGGTCAATCATACTCACCCCGAAAGACTTGGACAAGGTCCGCTCCGCCCTTGCTTCCATCTTCAACGAGTGCGGCCGGACCACAGTTTGGCCCGCATCCTGCGCCTTTCTTGCTAGGACCGTCACGGAGGTCCGATTCTTCACCGATGCCTCGTGGGCGGGTCTGATTCCCCCCTTTTCTGCTTTCTTCAATGTTGTGCTCTCCCATTATCAGATCCACATGATGCACCTCAGGCCGGAGTCCATTACCCTTTTGGCTGTCTTTGCTTTCATGTGTGAGGCGATGATAGGCATCCCTCCTTCTATTGCCCTGCTGCGCCACTTCTTTTCTCTGTGCCTCAGCGATCCCACCTAGTGCTCAGGGTGTGTAAGCTTCTTCGCCGTGCCTAAGACGGCTTCTTCAGGGATTGACTTCGGCCTTCCGCCTTCTCAGGCCAGGTTCAGAGAGCGGTGGCTGTACGTGGACGTCGGGGTGCCCAGCATCTGGTTCTCGCACCTGACCTTGCCTGTTGTTCCCAACCCAGGCTGTGGTCATGAACCGATCGCGAGCCCCCGGCTCGCTTTCGTCTGGCGCCGCTTCGAAAGTTTGAGGGCGCACAATGTGACAGCGCCCAAGGTGGTGAGGGAGTTCCTTCTGTGTCGCGTTGCTCCTCGCCAGCGCCACTCTCACTGGATGTGGGACTTTGCGGGGCACGGAGCCCGCATGCGGCTTCAGGAGGAGGATTTGGCGCCCGAAGTGCTGCGGACGGTGCTTCGGGTCTTGACTGGTGATCCTTCCCCAGGCAGCCTACGGAGTGGTGGCGTCCTGCTGTACCTTTGTTCTGGCAGGGCTGATTTCATGAAGCAGATGCCCAGCTTCGATGAGTGGGGGCTACGTCCGGCTGCCTCATGGGGCCGCGCGAGAACCCAGTTGTCGTGGTCGTTCCCCCTGCCGCCCACAGCGGTCCCTCCTCAGGCGACAGAGCGGGGAGAGAGACGACGGGAGCTGAAGTGGCTGATGTCGAGGTGGTGGCGCCGCGTGAAGCCTCGGAGGCGACGTCTCTTGAGGCCCGCCCTAGGGCGGTGGTTGATGCAGGGTTTTGGCCTTCAGCTCCTGAGGCCGGGGCTCCCGAGCCCCCAGTCATTCTTCGCGAGGCGACGCCCGACGGTTCCCCCAAAGCTGACTCCTCCGGCACCGTCAATCCTGAGGCTTCTTCTGCGCCCCAGGCCGCCTCCGCCCCGGGCGCTTGGGTCAGTTTCGTGTAGACTTTGAGGCCCTTCACAAGAGGAAGGAGGCCTCAGGCGGCAGCGACCGCCCTTGCCGCTTGTTGAAGCGCAGGAAGTACTTTGCCATGGACGAGTAAGCCTTCTTCTTTCCCTGCTCATTTGCTCTGTTATCCTTGTGGCTGATTGTGGCCCTTCAGGTCACACCTTGCTGAGTCCGCCGAGTCGACCCAGGAGCCATCGCCCGCAGCTTCGCCCCCTTTGCCGGCTCCGGGTCCGCCGAGCTCGGGTGGCGTCCTCGCGCTGGACCGGTTGGTGGAGTGATCTGCTCCATAGGGCGCCTCGAGCTTGCTCGCCCGATGCCCTTTCTTCGTGAGTCTTCTTGGGGCGCGTCAGGCTTGCCCCGCGCCCCTTCTCTGGTCATAGAAGGCGAATGGCTGAAGTCTGTCCTTAGCTCCTCCTCCGTGGGTGGATCGACGCCGGGCCGGACTCTCAGGGCGGTCGATCCGGCGACGGTTGGGGCGGCAGCCCCCTGCCCCACGCCTGGAGGGGGCTTACCACCTCGGGGCCCTCTGCATGCTCCAGCGGAAGAGGGTGATGTGGAAGATGTGCTCTGGCGTGCTCGGGAGCATCGTGCCCTTCGTGAAGAGTTCCTCTAGGGGGCGGCGGACGCGGTGAACCGGGTCGGAACAGAGCTTGCTGCCGAGGATGCGCGCCTCGAGGCTGAAGGCCTGCGCCTTGCTGAGGAGAGGCGCAAGCTGAAGGTCGCCATTGCCCTCGCGTGTCATCAACGTGACCTTGACAACGCAAAGGCCGAAGCGTCGCTAGCGGCTTCGTGGGAGGCCTGCTCCCGGGTCGTCGAGGAGGCTCGGGAGGTAGACCGACGATGCAAGGATGCGAAGGAGCGGGTATGGGAGCTCCAAGCCCGGAGAAACTCCCTGGAGCAGCAAATAGAGCTGCGCCATGCGGCCCTTGGGTCGATGCAGGAGGCCGTTGTTGACCGGGCGGAGCTCCAGAGGCGCGAGGAGGCGCTGACACTCGAGGCCGCCGAGCACAGCCTTGAGCTAGAGCGGTTGGAGACGAGGGAGCGCCTGGCGGCCCAGGCGGAGGACGACGTTGCAGCGCGCGAAGCCCGGGTCCAGGAAGAGTTTGACCGCCGTGTGGTGGGAGCTCGCTCGGTCCTCGAGCGCAAACACGAGGCGAGGTTGATGTTGATCGGGGCCGAGGCTGAGGGCAGGACAGCGGCCATCAAGGCCAAGTTGGTTGAAGAGACGCGGCGTGCGGATTCCTCCGCAGCCGCCCTTGGTGTGGCGCAGGCGGAGCTGTCCTCTTCCCAGGCGGAGCTGCTTCTTCTTCAACAGAGGGTTGATGACGCCGAGGCCGTCGCACAGCGGAGTGAGGACGAGCTCCGTCGGCGGCGGGTTCTGGAGCACGTGCACGCCCCCATGCTTCAAACGCTCCGAGAGAGGGCCAACACAGCTTTGGGCTACATCTGCGAGGCTGCCGCTAGGGAGCCACACGAGGTCAACTACACCAGCAACCTCCAATTTTTCACCGATGTGGTGATGCTTGTGGAGAACCGGTCCGAGAGGTCCCATTGGCTTGTCGAAGAGAGGAGCCGAGCCTTGCTTGGGCGTGCCTTCTCCCGCGTCTTTAGCCATTTGCAGGACAGGGACCCCCACTTCAACTTCGACGCTGCCATCGCACCCGTGCCCATTGCCGTCCGGGGCGACCTGGCGCGGTGGGTGGAGGACAACGTGGATGCCCTCATCAGGGCATTTGCGTCCGATGACGACGGTGTGGTTGTGGGCGGCAATGAAGGCAATGTTGTGGACGAGCCTGGCGCTGATGGAGATGCCGCCGCCGGCGGCGGGAATGCCGACGGCGCCAGTGATGCCTCCGAGGACGCCCAAGACGCGGTGAGTGATATGTCCGACAGACCGCACGTTACTGCCGCTTAACCTGCACAAAGAAAGTTCAGGCTTGGCCCTGAAGGATGTAAGAGCATTTTGGGAGGGGAAGCCCCTCATGTAAAGGTTTGCACTTAGTACTCTGGTAAGCGTGATGTTGTGTGTAAACGTAGCTGTCGGCCCGATGATGGGTCAGCTGACTTGTGTACCTTCCGACCCCGACGAGTCCCGAGCGGGCCTGCGGGGGCCGCTACTCCTCGGTGTCTTCTTATTAACTTGTGGATCCTATGATGAGGACCTCTGGAGACGGTGCGGAGACAGCGGTCCTGGTTGTGGACGTGTCTGGCCTGGCCCGGCTCGCGAGGGGCTCGCGAGGGGGGGGCAGCCGATGTTAACCTTGGACGCAAAGCCAAAACCAGAGCGCGAGAGATTGCTCGAACGAGACTAAACACCCCCTCCCTGAATGCACGCAAGCTTCGAACTCAAATCCAACTTAAATCCAACCGAAGAAACTTGCCGACAAGGAAGAAGCAAAAAAGCAAGGCAGAAGAAAAGCAAAAAAGCCGCGTCCGGCACCTAGTCTAGTCTTTGACGTCTTCTCACCAGTGCGGAGCTAAGTGCTGTCACTGGGCGTGGGCGGGAGCCCTAGGGCCTGATGCTGGCGCTCCTGAGACTCCGGGGAGTGTACAGCCCCACTCATTATTATGTGAGAGTGTCACGGGGCGGCGAGCTTCACAGGCACTGGGCCTTCTTCACAGGTACCGGCCTTGCTTCATATCACCAGACGAGGGCCCCGCCTTGAGCCTCACTCTGCCGCCATTGACGGCGACCGGAAACCAAGGACGACGCCAATGGGGTAGAGCGGTCGCCAGCGGTTCCCCCGACGACCACGGGTCCTCCACCGGGGGCTGGCCATGGGGCACCTCCTCGGCGGAGGGCCTACCTCCTGAGAACACCTTGACCCGACCGCCGCGAGGGTGAGCCCGGATCTCGGCCCCTTTCCTGCAGCCCCCTGCACCCTCCTCCCGAGGGATAAGAGGCTGCAGCGTTGGGGCAGCCATCCGTTGCGGCGACCTGTACCTCCTGCGACCCATGGTTAGCGCAACCTTGCTCCTGAGGGATGAGTGGTGCCCGATAGTTGCTGTTGTCGGCGCGATTGTCGATGCTCTCTAGGGGTTCCTGAAAGGGCTCGGCTTCCGGCGCCTCCTCGTCCCAGCCGGGCCCGAGGAACGAGCCGTGACCTTCTTCCAGCTCGCGCCATTGATCACCATGCGGGGTACATAGGCCTCTAGGGCGACCACCTCATGGACCTCGTTGTAGTGCCTCGTATGCCATGCAGTCTGGCTTGGGGCGTTGCCTTGTATGTGATGACGTGGTGGTCCGCCGAGGCCAAAGGCTGCGGCGCGCATTCCTTCGCCGGCCTGGGGAAGGGCCGGCAAGATCAGCCGCCCGGTGCTGGCGGAGGTGTTGGTGCTGGACCGGCCCTAGAGCCCGCCTGAAATCGCGTGGGCGCGCATAATGCCGTCATGCGATCTGTCCTGGATCTGGGGCGGTAGCTGGATGCAGAAAGGGGGCGCTCCTGAGGCGGTGGCGTCCAGGAGCTCGGCCACTCGCTCCAAAAACACGTCGCGGCCGCCTTCCAGCAAGCGGCACCGTAGTAGCTCTCGGGCCACCGTGAGCGCGGCCCTGGAGTTCGCCTGCTCCCGTCGGGTGTATGGCGCCATGGCAGCGGCGTGGTTCGAGGCCCTTGCTGCAGCCCGCACCTGCGTGGCGTGAGGGCAGGCGGTGTCTGGCCGCGTCGCCGGTGTCCCGCAGCGCCCTGCGGAGCGCGAGCTGCCTGAGGCGCAAGGTTGAGGTTGCCCTGAGACGGCGACATGGTGTGGGCGGGCCACGCCGCCCAGCGGTCGGCGTTGGTAGCCGGGTTGCTTGACATCTGGGTGGCGAAGCGGCAGAACGCGACGCGGAGGAAGGACTCCGGCGCACCCCTACCTGGCGCGCCAAATGTCGGATTTCGGGTTCCGGCAGACCCTTGAGGTTCGAACACTGGGGTGCACGCGGAGATCTCTCCCCTACCGATCTACGTCCGATCCTCTCGTGCGAACTAAGATGAAAATGATGAACAACACAAGAGACACGAGGTTTATACTGGTTCGGGCCATCGTTGTGGTGTAATACCCTACTCCAGTGTGTGGTGTGGTGGATTGCCTCTGGGGCTGATGATGAATAGTACAAGGGAATAACAGCCTCGCGAGAGGTGTTCTTGAGCTGGTGCGATGACCTGCTAGGGTGAGTTCCGTCGCCTCTCTCTCTCACTCTCTCTGCTAGGGTTCTATCAGATCTCTCCCCGTCTCTTTTCCCTCCTCTCCTTTGTGGAGGCTAGCTCTATTTATAGAGGCCCTGGGCCTCTCCCCAAATAATGAGCGGGAAGGGCGCCAAAACTTGGCCATTTTGAAGGGGAACATATAGTACAAGTTATACTGACCAAAGATGGTATTCGACTGCCAAAAGCACTTGTGATGACGCCGTCTTGGGCTCCATGGTGACCTCCGTCCTGCCGCTCTGCTGGTCTTGGTCTTGTTGCACCGTAATGGCAACCTTTCCTGTGCTTAACCCCTTTGCAACAAAGGGGAAACAAGGACCCAGCGCAGGCCGGCACCCGCCTGGCACCCGCCTGGTCTCGATTGTCATGGCTTGCGTCACGGGTTCCTCGCGAGGTACCATTGCATTGATCTCTCTGCCTCCTCGCGAGTCTGCCTGATGAGGCCGCTCTTGAGGAAGCTTCCTGTCGTCCGCCCCGCGAGGCTTGGCCCCTCGTGAGGGTCTTGAGCTTGGGCTGATGAAGATGGGCTGCACTGGGCCCCCACCTGAGCCACATCGCAGGCCGCAGGCAGGCAAGTTTGGGGACCCCCGTTCCCAGAACGCCGACAGGTTCCTCCTTCGAATAATTCATGGAAGATTTTGAACACAAGGATAGTGTCCGACTCTGCAAAACAAGTTCCACATACCACCGTAGAGAGAATAATATTTCCACAAATCTAATCTGCTGACGCGTTTTGACAGCACGATGTCATGTCATGGCCCGGTCCTTATCCGAACCGTTTTTCCCTGCCAGCCCTGCACATATTGCGAGGCAGTTTTCTTGACACGTCTTGTCGAAGCAAAGATCGTGTCCCCCTAATTACGGGATTCTCATCAATACGGACGTGGGTAACACACTCGTGCTCGTTGGCATGACTCCTCGATTTTAGGCGAGTCCAAAACGGCCACGAGGAGGATGCTTGATATCCATCCTCTTTATAAAGAGGCCAAGACGTGTCCTTTTTTCCTCTCGTGCTCAATCGAATCCTTCCCCCGCCTCGAGTTCCAACACCCCAGGCTCAGGTCAGGCGCTTCGGATCTTCAACCATGTCCAGATCCAACCTCCAAGATCGGTGGATGCCTTCCTCTGTCACAGAGGAGGACATCAAGAAGCTGAGAGAGGCCAGATATCTGACCGCCGAAATTTCGCACAGGCTGCCCGCCCGAGGGTAGGTCATCCCCACTCCCGAACCCAACGAGAGTGTTGTGTTCATCTCTCACTTCCTCCGAGGACTAGGCCTCACTCTGGATCCCTTTGTTAGGGGGCTCATGTTCTATTACGGGCTGGATTTCCATGATCTGGCCCTGGATTCCCTCCTTCACATCTCATCGTTCATCATCGTGTGTGAGGCCTTTCTCCGCATTACCCCTCACTTCGGCCTGTGGCTCAAGACCTTCAATGTGACGCCAAAGATGATCGAGGGGCGACACGTAGAGTGTGGAGGTGTCGTAATAAGCAAAAGTGTTGATGCTCCATGACCAGAGGGTTCCTTCCCGGAGGTGTCCAGTTTGTGGCAGCGGGAGTGGTTTTACGTCACAGCTCCCCAAAGTGCCAAGTGGGTAGCCGCCCCTGCCTTTCGCTCGGGCCCCCCACCACAACTGATGTCATGGATCAGCAGGGGGCTGAGCTGGGGTCCAGCAAAGGATGTGCCGATATTGCAAAGCCGCATCTGAGATCTCTTTGAGAAAGATTTCAGGCTGGTTATGGTAATGCAAGTTATGCTAGTTCGTCGAGTCCAGCCTTGCAAACGTCGACCCCTCCGTATGTGGGAATTCAACCCGGAAGGACCGCGAACCATCCAGCACTTCCTCGGCATGACGCTCGAGGAGATGTACAAATTGTTCTTCGGACCCCAAATAGAGTGTCTGGATACCACCGAGGATGCGGGGTCTAAGCTACAACCGCCCTGCCACCCAAGTAAGTAATCCCATGGCCAAACACGCTGTCCTTTTTTTATCATGACATCTTTCTAAGAAGTCGCTCTTTGACCAGGACTGGATAACAAAGGCAAAGATGATCAGGTGTTCGGCCCCCCTTCCCGAAGGCTTGGCCAATCTGGTACTGGACAAAATGCTCGAGCCGGTCCCTTATCAGGTGCCCTCAAAGGAAGATGCAGGGGGAATAAAGAGGCCGCAAGTGGGGGAATTAGCACCTCCGTGAAGGAGGATAATCAGGGAGAAGAATCTGACATTCCCTCTCCCGAGGAAGGAAGAGGACCACCTCTGAAGATCCGGAAACAAAGGCTTGCAAACGGGGGAAGAAATCCTCGCCAGAGGGTCCTGCTTCGGAGGGTGTTCTTGCCGCACAATGTCCGCAAGGGGATCAGCCCTCTACCGAGCTATAAGTAATCAAAAAGCACTTTAATAGTGAAAATATCCCGCCTTACTTCTGAAGACAATAACCGAAGCTTATATCTTGTAGTTCGGATCGTAGCCCTTCTCGACAGAGTTCGCCTTCGGGGGATCTTCTTCCGGAGATGATGGAGAGTGAAACACCTCCCCCTGCCACCCCGCCTCATGAGGCGAGCGACCCTGAAGTGTCGTCGCAGAGGGTTTCTCCTGATCCGCCAAGGCCAGAGGGTAATCCTTTGGCTACCCGGAGTCCTCAGTATTCGGCTCCTAAAGAGAGCAACAGAAAGAGTCCGGAACCGTACAGTTTGCGGTCGGACGCACTGAAGGATCTTCTGGAGCAAAGCGGCCATCTCAGAAGCGCATTGTATGCTAATGGGTATGGTAATTGAAAGGATTTCATCCACTGAAGGCAGATTGCATGAAGCTTTTATGAGTCTGCTGAAAGGCTATGAGGTACATGAAATAGTGTATGTTTTTTATAGTGCCGCACACGTTAGGTGTGCCCTATGCAGATAGTAGCCCCTGAGACTCTGGTTGTCGTCGAAAACGGTGGCAAACAGAGGATCATAGTCCCAGGTAATAACCAGACCGCCTTTATGTGCAGGTGACTGAAGCTCCAGTGGCTAGCCGGACTGATGGGTTTGCCGAGCTAAAGCGGCAACTTGATGCGGCAGATGCCGACATCGTGCTTGTCAACAAGCGGCTTGACGAGGCACGGGGTGAGTGATTTCTCCGGTGATCAACACATAGTAATAGGAGCATGATGCCGGTATCTTTAATATGTTGTGACTGCAGATGGAGCTGCCACCGTGGAGACCCTTCGGGCGGAACTTGCCCGAGCCAAGGAGCAAGCCAGAAATAGCAATGTCGCCGCTCTAAAGGCGGTCGAAGAGCTGAGGGTCGAACAGGACGCCCATTGCCAGAGCAAGGAAAGAATGGCCGAGATGGTCGTTGAGTTGAAAGATTCCGCCGACCGTTACCAGCTTCTTGAAGAAGGAAACCGTGCGAAGGCGACGGACCTAGAGAAGGCCATGGTAGCAGCCAAGGAAGCTTGCACCAAAATACGAGCGACGAAGGAGGAGCTGCATCAAGCTAGAGATATCGCAGCTGGGAAGCCCTTTTTGTTGCGGACTAAGTTCGAAGATTCGAAGTATGCACCTCTTGATCAACTATGGAGTTCTGCAGACTCATACGTGGATTTGGCAGCAAGTGCTGCTGATGCGGCCGAGTACTTCAAGGATCAAAAAGATCGTGAAGTGGAGAAGCTGTTCTGGTCACAGTTCCATGCTCCAGTGCGTCCGCTGCTGTTGAATGAGCGAATGGCCAAGTGGGCCGAGCTTCATAGGTTGTCCGGACTTGCCATGAGGTCTGTTGTGGATCATCTGTTGCCAGGAGGGCCAAGGACGGATAGTTACTTTAGTTTAGTGCAATAATTCCTTGGCGCTGTGCCGCATATCGACGCTATGAAGAGGTCGGCGTGCATAGAAGGTGCGCAGATGGCACTTGCCCGTGTCAAGACATACTAGGCAGATATGGATGCCACCGCTATTGCAACACAGGGTTCGGCCGTGGGCCGGGTGGCTGCCGAGCACTACTTTGAAGAAGTCCTTGCAGGCGCTCATTCGATAGAGGCTCAATGCTCGAAGAATATTATGTTCCAGTGACATGTACACCCATTGTAAAAACAATGTTTTATTGAGTTATCAAGGCTATGTTTATACTTTTGCCTGAAAGTATTATGATGCCTCATGTGCGGCCGTTTACGTAGATATGTATATAACCTGAAAGTTTGCAGTCGTCGGCTTCCGCCCCCATGCATATAATGCGGGGGTGTTCGCAAAGAACGCGTATTCACACTTGATCCAACGTCTTGGTCCATTAAGGAAGTGGTAGCGCAGCGAACGAGGCAATCGGACTATATTGCTTTAACACTTTCACTTAGCCATAGGAGTTTAACGATGGGGCAACTATATAACCCTTGGTACTTCTGCGCTCGTCCGAATACGGGGCGCGTATGTACATGACCGGGAAATGGCCCTTCGTTAATGCGGAGGAATCCCGAAGATTCCGTTGAGTCATCGAGTGGCTGACCAGTCTCGCGCTTTATCATGACAGTCAGTTTTCGGCTTTCTCTACTGAGGTGCTCATCCGGATGAACCAGGGCACAATCGCAGTAGTTCTCCCAGTGCTACCTTAGACGATATAGCGGAACGTAAGGTACCAAAACATGGGAGCCGGGCAAACCCAGCATTTGACCAAAGACATGATTCGAAGCTGATGCATATAAGGCCAAACTTGCGACGCCGAACACTCCCTAAGGTATTCGGTCTTTATAACATATGTCGGGCTGAACAATGCCCTTAATAATAAACCCCGAGTGTGCAGGTACGTGCAATATCCTGACGTTACCACATGCCAAGAACGTCAGTATCCTTCTCGGTTATATTGAGTATCCGGAGGATGTGAACAATAAGAGACAGTAAAAAAAGGTTTACGCAGGGTCTTAATCTGAAAAGAAACCTTTGAGCGGGTCCCTGCTGCATGTTTGCGCCTGTGTCTCCGTTGTGTAGTGTCCTGGATGGGTGTAGCACGATTGTCATCTGTAAAAGAGAAGAACTTAGGTGAGAGTTGTCGTGCCAAAAAATTGGTTATTATCAATAAACTATTAAAATTCAAGATAAGTCAGGTTGAGACGAGCTAGCCCTGATTACACGCGGGAAGCCCCTGGTACCGTTTATGAGGGTTTAACCATCAAGCCAAACTCATGTATTTGTAGTGATGCGCCGGACTCGTCTAACCGTGTCCGTGGTCTTGACGACCTGTTGTTTATTCTGGTTGCTGAGGCCGTCTACTGCTCGGCTGTTAAAGCCGCCGCACATTCTTCCGCGCGTAGAGAACGCTCAATATTTCCACTAACGGTGATGGTGCCACATGGACCGGGCATCTTAAGCTTGAGAGAAGCGTAATGTGGTACTGCATTAAAACGAGCAAAAGCCGCTCTTCCGAGTAGTGCTTGATAGCCACTTTGGAATGGAGCGATGTAGTGTTGGAAATATGCCCCAGAGGCAATAATAAAATGGTTATTATTGTATTTCCTTGTTCATGATAATTGTCTATTGTTCATGCTATAATTGTATTAACCAAAAACTGTAATACATGCGTGAATACATAGACCTCAACATGTCCCTAGTAAGCCTCTAGTTGACTAGCTTGTTGATAATTGGATGGTCATGGTTTCCTGACCATGGACATTGGATGTCATTGATAACGGGATCACATCATTAGGAGAATGATGTGATGGACAAGACCCAATCCTAAGCATAGCGCAAGATCATCTAGTTCGTCTGCTAAAGCTTTTCTAATGTCAAGTATCTTTTCCTTAAACCATGAGATTGTGCAACTCTCGGATACTGTAGGAATACTTTGGGTGTGCCAAACGTCACAACGTAACTGGGTGACTATAAAGGTGCACTACGGGTATCTCCGAAAGTGTCTGTTGGGTTAGCACGAATCAAGACTGGTATTTGTCACTCCGTATGACGGAGAGGTAACTCTGGTCCCACTCGGTAAGACATCATCGTAATGAGCTCAATGTGACTAAGGGTTAGTCACGGGATGATGTGTTATGGAACGAGTAAAGTGACTTGCCGGTAACGAGATTGAACGAGGTATTGGGATACCGATGATCGAATCTCGGGTAAGTAACGTACCGATTGACAAAGGGAATTGTATACGGGATTGCTTGAATCCTCGACATCGTGGTTCATCCGATGAGATCATCGTGGAACATGTGGGAGCCAACATGGCTATCCAGATCCCGCTGTTGGTTATTGGCCGGAGAGTTGTCTCGGTCATGTCTGCATGGTTCCCGAACCCGTAGGGTCTACACACTTAAGGTTCGATGACGCTAGGGTTATTAGGAAGACTTGCATGTGATTACTGAATGTTGTTCGGAGTCCCGGATGAGATCCCGGATGTCACGAGGAGTTCCGGAATGGTTCGGAGGTTAAGATTTATATGTGGGAAGTTGTCATACAGTCACCGGAAAGGTTTGGGGGCATACGAGTATTGTACCGGGGCCACCGGAGGGGTTCCGGCGGTCCACCGGGAGGGGCCACCTCTCTCGGAGGGCCTTATGGGCTGTAAGGGAAGGGAACCAGCCCCAACCGGGCTGGGGCGCCAACCCCCCAAGGGCCATGCGCCTAGGGTTGGGGGAACCCTAAAGGGGGCGCCCCCACCCCCCCCCTTGGCTTGGGGGGCAAGCCCCCTCCCCCTTGGCCGCCCCTCACTAGATCTCATCTAGAGGGGGCCAGCCCCCTTCCCCCTTCCCCTATAAATACAGGGGCAAAAGGAGGGCTGCACCACCACATCCAAGGCGCAGCCCCTTCCCTCCCCAACACCTCGCCTCCTCCGCGTGAGCTTGGCGAAGCCCTGCCGGAGAACTGCCACTCCATCACCACACGCCGTCGTGATGCTGTTGGAGCTCTCTTCCTCAACCTCTCCCCCCTCCTTGCTGGATCAAGGCACGGGAGACGTCTCCGTTCCGTACGTGTGTTGAACACGGAGGTGCCGTCCATTCGGCGCTAGGATCATCGGTGATTTGGATCACGACGAGTACGACTCCATCAACCCCGTTCTCTTGAACGCTTCCGCTTAGCAATCTTCAAGGGTATGAATATGCACTCCCTCTCTCTCGTTGCTAGTATATCTTAGATTGATCTTGGTTCATCATGAGCTAGGACTATGCGTAGATTCTATGCACGAGTAGAACACAAAGCAGTTGTGGGCGATGATTTGTTCAATTTGCTTACTGTTACTAGTCTTATATTGATCCGGCGGCATTGTGGCATGAAGCGGCCCGGACCGACCTTACACATACGCTTACGTGAGACTGGTTCCACCGACTGACATGCACTTGATGCATAAGGTGGCTGGCGGGTGTCTATCTCTCCCACTTTAGTCGGATCGGATTCGATGAAAAGGGTCCTTATGAAGGGTAAATAGCAATTGCATATCACCGTTGTGGTTTTGCGTAGGTAAGAAACGTTCTTGCTAGAAACCCATAGCAGCCACGTAAAACATGCAACAACAATTAGAGGACGTCTAACTTGTTTTTGCAGGGTTTGCTATGTGATGTGATATGACCAAAAGGATGTGATGAATGATATATGTGATGTATGAGATTGATCATGTTCTTGTAATAGGAATCACGACTTGCATGTCGATGAGTATGACAACCGACAGGAGCCATAGGAGTTGTCTTAATTTATTTATGACCTGCATGTCAATGAAAACGCCATGTAATTACTTTACTTTATTGCTAACCGTTAGCCATAGTAGTAGAAGTAATAGTTGGCGAGGCAACTTCATGAAGACAAGATGATGGAGATCATGGTGTCATGCCGGTGACGATGGTGTTCATGCCGCGCCTCAAAGATGGAGATCAAAGGCGCAAGATGATATTGGCCATATCTGTCAAGACCGGTTTTTCGGGATATTAATTTCCCAAAAGCGGCCCTTGTGCTCACCAGCCCCAGGATTACTGTTAGCTGATGAGACACAAACTTGTTACAGAAACTCCAAGCAAACTACAAAATATGTAGTACAAGACCATTCTGGCCTATGGGTCCAACAATTGGTTTCTAGTGGTTGATGGCGAAAGCGGTTTGTGGATCATCAACGTCTATGGGACTCCATTTCCCAAAGGAACAGCTGACCAGGATAACTCCTATCTTCGCGAGGCTGCTATCTCCAATGCGTAGGTTCCGGGGCTGTCATCGCAACATTCCTTTCCACGCAAGAAATCTGGCCAAGACAATAGCCAGGGACAAGCTAGTGAGTACTTTGAATGTACTCGCAAACATTAAGAACACAGGTATAATATAGCCACTGATAATCATGGTTTGAAATATTCCATGATTACTTCGTCAGTCATAAATGAAGCTCATGATGCATGCAAGCAGGTTAATCATGTCATATATGAATATGCAATCAGCGAGTAGAAATAGAATGCATCGATCGGGTGTCTGAAGCGACGCCTCGAAAGGATAACAATATAAAGTATGCCTCAGTCGGGCATCTAAGCGACACCACATAAAGGGCTTATACGTAGATAAAATATCAAGCATGCCACAGTCGGGCATCTGTGCGACACCGCATAAAGGGCTTATAAGTAAATAAAATAACAAGCATGCCACAGTCGGGCATCTGTGCGACGCCACATAAAGGGCTTATAAGTAAATGAAATAACAAAACATGCCACAGTCGGGCGTCTGAGCGACACCACATAAAGGGCTTATGTATAAAAATAATCATGGTGAATATCCAGGAGGTAGAACCGTCCCAGGGATACTCAATAATTCAAATAACATAAATGGTTAGTCCATAATAATAATAATCATAATCATCATACATCACAAGTCACGATCAATATTCTGGTTTAATAGTTTTTCCTCCGAAGACCGACACTAAGACCGACACTTGACCCATCCCAGACTATAGTCCTTAACCATGGACACGGCTATTCGAATAGGTATAATATCTCTTCAGAGGGTGTACTCTTTACCCACTAGCAACGGATTCCTTTAGTCCATCGGAACTAATTCCGTCTACAGTCTTTTAGTCGAAAACACGCCTGACTTGCACACACCAGCTTAACCTTACACGTGTCTGGAATCACCCAGACACCTGTTAAGCAAAACTCTAAGTGGGGAGGCTACAACCTCGCGTAGCATGGGATCAAATTTTTATCGCGCGCTCTAAGGGGTGGCCTCCCCTCTCGGTCCCAACCAGAAACGCCCATGCCCCCGGACCAGGTGGCATGCCTACCAGCTACAACCGGTATCTTCCACCATGGGCTCTCTGTACGGTGTGTGCTAGGACAGGGGTTGAAAACTTACTGAACCGTACCCTACCTACGGCAGGGGCAAGTGGCAGCACGAAACAAGTATGGGGGTTACTGGAACAAGACTCGATCTACGGCCGACTCAGGAGGCTTAAGTATTTCCTGCATGGTTAGCTCAAGAATTATATTTCACAGCCATCAGACACAACCACCACTTATCATACCTCCCCCTGCCCTACCGGTCATAACCGTCTCGACGAGGGACAAGCTCGTGTCTACACAAGACAGAGACTTTCCCGGGTCCTTCCCAGTAGGCATGAGAGGCATATGAGGGTGATTGCTATCACAAGTATGCCCATTTCCAACAGCAAGAATTTTCATTTATGCACTCAAGGTGTATGATCATATCGCCATATAAAAATAACCAACACTTCATGTCGAGGCGGTGTTATAACCGTATCGAACAACCCACAAAACATTATGCCAGGGTTCAGAATGCTTGCCTTCAAGGTGTGGACAGGTGAGGTGCACTCCAATATTTTTTTGAAAGCTCTGTTCTCTCTCTCCAAAATCCTATTTTGAAAATAGGCAAATAACACATACTTTAAAAACAGTACAAAAAGTTGTCCTAATTATTTTTGAAATAAATCTTAAAATAAACTAGGTGAAATTTGAGAGAGGTAGGAAAAAGAATCAATTCATTTGGACATATATTTAAAAAGTTATAGCCAGTCAAAGTTTTGTTCAAATTCTGTTTTTAAAATAAAACAGAAAAGAAAACGTTTCAGATAAGAATACGCTTCCGGGGCAGAGGAGACGTACTTATGGGGTTTACGCCCTCACTTAAAACACGTGGAGGCGTGGCTGGGTCACTGACAGTGGGTCCACGGGGCCCACTGGTCAGGTTTGACCAGTCGCCTCTCCCTCCTTTTTCCTCTGCCCGAGAAGGGGCGGGATTCCGGCGATCGTCGCCGGCGAACGGAGGCTCCTCGAGGGCATCCGAGGCCAGGGATGGATCCGCCACTCCTAGGCGGTCCTCCTGGTGGTCGATTGGCTGGCGGGGACGGAGGGAATCATCAGCGGCGAGCTCCGCGGCGGAGGGAGCTTCGGGCATGATTGGGGGATTTGTCTCCGGTGGCTCCCGATCAAAATTGAGCTTGGGGGTGGACTCACATGATGAAGAGAGGGCCTCTGGTGAAGAGAGTGGAGAGGGGGAGGCCCTGGTGGCGCCGGAGTGAACAAGGCAGTGGCGGTGGCCATGGTTGCCGGAGAAGAAGAAGACGACCCCTCTGGTCTTTCTACTGCTACGGCCGGATCGGTGAGGGAGTGTGGGAGGTTGCTTGAGGGTTTGGTGAGCTCGGGGGGTCCTTATATAGCGATCGGGGGCGGTTCCGACGATGGCCGAGGATAAGAATGCCGGCGACCGCCGTACTGTGCTGCAGGGCGACGTGGCGGCGATGAGGGCTTGCGGACAAGGCTGCGGATGAGATTGAGCTGTTCAAGGGGGCAGCTGGCGAGCGCTGGTGGCTCGGGCGGCGCCGTCCACGGCAGAGGCTGCTGTGGCCGCCCGCTAGCCGCCATTGCCGACCTGACGGCGGCGCTGTTGGGCGCCAGGGGGGCTTGGCTGGTTCCTGCGAGCGGATGAGATCGGGGGTGCGGCTCTGCAGGTGAGCAAGGGCCGGGGCGCGACGCGGCGACCCGAGTGCACGCACGTGCAAAACGCGTGCTCTGGGCGTGCTCAGAGCACGCACGGGACGTGCTCGACAATATGCCAAGGCATGCTAGGGGCCTCCAAACCACAAGGGAGTTAGCAGGGTGAGGCAATAGGCTAGGTCAAGTCCATGGGACAAGCTGGTTTGGTCAGGGGATCAAGTTCACAATGTAAACTTGAAATCATGCCAAATCTGGTTGTGCACACAGGGTGTTTGACAAAATGCCAAAGGCATCTAGGCAATTCTTGGGGTGGCCAAATTCTCCAAATCAGGGTCTCTTTAGTTGAAAGAGAGGGTGGTGAGGTTAGTTTGACAAAATCAGAAACTTGTTAGTGCAAGTTTTGCAAAACATCAGTTTTGGACAGAAAGAAAAAGGCATGGTTTTACGATCCAGAAATCTTCCAATGGGTCCCTTCTTCTGGACTTAAGGGTTTTGTAAGGTGGGCTATAAGAAGGAGAAAACTCAAGGGTACTAGAGCAAATTAAATTAGGGTTGTTGTAGAAAAAGCCAAACTGGACCAGAAAGCAAAAGAGGTTGATTCACTCAAATTTTTTAAAGAACACCACTGGGTTTTTGCATAAAGTTGAATTACATACCACTACTAATATCCCACAATTTTGGTGGAAGCTAGAAAGAAATATTTAAATGGGTTGTAGTGCAAAATTGCCCACTGGACCAGATTTGAAAACTTGGAGTAGAGCTCAAAATATTAAGTGAATGAATTATATTTTTCCATAAAAGTGATTCAAAAACATCACATGACATCTCCAAATTTTGGTTGGAATTTTAGATAAATATATCAAGAGGTTGCAGTGCAAATTGAGTCCTGAAACTTAAAAAAACATTTCAAGGAATAAATCTCAGGGAGAATTAGTTATGCAATTAAATTCACTTTTAAGAGAAATGTTTTTCTCGAGGGAGAAAACAAGTCGAGTAATATATTTGGAAACTTTCACTTGGGATAAAACTCCATAAAAATCCAAGAAAGGATGGTACTGAAATCAAAGAAAACCCAGAAAAATGAAAAGTTTAATTTTCCTGGCAAAATTTTAATTAGTAAAACAAGGTTAAAATTTTGGGGTGTCACAACACTACCCCCCTTAAGAAAAATCTCGTCCTTGAGATTTGTTAAAAGTTGTTTTAAGAAAATATATGCAATAAAATGTGGCTACAGTGAGAGGGCAATAAGTGGTGTAAAACCACAGTGTGGAACACTGGCGCTGCGTGGAAAAATCTATGGTTAGGGGGAAAACGAGAGATTTCTACGTTGAATACAGTAAATTTAGAATAAATTCTAAATTTAAAATACGCTGGTCGTACCCGAGAGCACAGTGCTCTCCCTGGTTGACAAGTGGACCCGGGGCCCACTGTCAGCCACTTCTTCTTCCTCTGGCTCTCTCTTCTTCCTCTCTCCCGCGCGCTTTCCCGCGCTTTCTCCACCGGCGACGTCTAGCGCGTAGGGCATCTAGGCCGTACCCGCGGTAGTGCGCGGCGTGCTAGCTGCCGGTGCAGCGTGCACTCACCTCGCGGGCCAGCGTGCTGTCGGCACTGCTCGCGGATTCGCCTCCGAACACCGGCGATCGAGTGACGAGCGGCGCTGGTGGACTTCCCCCACCGTACACCGAGTTCGAGCTATAAAACGGCCGAGGTGCTTGTCTCTTCTTCCTCACATCTGGCCTTGCTTCTCCTTCTCCTTCTTCCTCCTCCATTTCCGTTTACAGAAGCTAGAGACGAGGTTTTAATGGCGGAGGCGATGCCAGATTGGTACGCGATCCTGATGTGCGGAGGGCTGGCGGCATTGCTAGGGCTCTCCGTGCTCCTGTGTGCGATGATCCTCGATGATCGTCGTGATGCTGCCGCTCGAGTGTTGGCTCTCCGCGGTGGCGGTGATCACGAGGAGTAGGTGTGGTCTCGGGTGCTAACTGTTGTTGGTGTGCGGGAGGTAACTCGCATCCGGATGATTATCCACTAATCTCTCCTTCAGAGACTGTGGTGGGTTAGGGGGATGATTAGCCAGATGCAACACGGTTACGTGGTGTTGCAAGTAGTGTATGTGTTCAAGTGGTTGTGGTTGTGAGTCGGCTGCCGTGGTGCTGCGTGAATAAAAAATCCATGTCGTGAGGAGATATATGTTGTATCAGCTCAGGGAAAAGAAATCTCACTCCAGGATTTTTCATGAGAGGAAAATTTTGTTAATCAAGATTTACAACAGCAAAATTACTCATTACAATTGAAACCAAAAATCTATCTCATCGCACAAGATTTAGAATAACACGCATGAGTTACAACACTTAGCTAAATGTGCAAATAAAAGAACATAGCGGTGACGTCTAGAATGAAAACGGCAACTGGACGGGGTCCCGAGAAAATGTCTCTGGTATTGGGGCGCACTCTTCTTCTATAGGGGGAAGTGGATTGATCAGTCGATGAACGCGTCTCTCCTGGCCGGGCCTCAGAGGTCTGCCGATGGCGATCTGAGGATTCAAATCAGCAAGGCTCTGGAGATAACCCATCACCCGCTAGGTCAAATGCTCTTGAGCGAAGGCATACTGGACAAGGTTGACCAGTATTGGGTCTCTCTCAATTCGTCCACCGGGAAAAGATGTCACTTCCCCAGGTGCTGCACGGCTCGTAAAGTAATAATACCCTCGTTTGTTGGCATAGGGTATCGCGAATCAAAGGCGAACAATCGCTTCGTGTGCAGCCGCTTCTATGGCCATCTGCGGAGTTGGCATAGATTTCCCTAGGAAGGAGACTTCCGTTGGGTCTTGATTTGAGTCTACGGGAGGGATGTGCACTACTGCCCAATATTTCGAGGCGGATGAGGTGATCCTCGACTTGAGCAACTCGTACTGGGGTGGCTGGGTAGAACCCATGATACTGCAGGTAAAGTCCCACAATATTTTAACAAAGCTACCTGGGGGTGCATCTGGGGTTCTCAGATAAATGCTAGGGCTCGGCATGGCAAGAAATGGTTGTGAGGGTTGCGCACAAGATGAGGGGTACTCGGCAAGGTCACAAGGTGTCCCTTTTATAAAGCAATTGGGCTGGGTTATTTACCACGGTGAAGGGCAACTAGTTTGCTGGTTCTACTCTCATGGGGGTCGGGGTCAAAGCCACAGATACACACATCTCACAAAAGTGACTTGTTACTGTGGGTGCCGTCGGGGTTGGTTCTGGTAGCTACGCCCGGAATTAAAAATGCAACCGTACATCAACACACTTATGCACAGCTACTTTAAAAATAGGGGCGCACAGGCATGCAACGTTGTGGTAATACGAGGTCACATAATTACTGGGTGTGGACAAGCCGAGACTGGGTACTACTCGAGTGGCTTAGTCCACCTTGTTTGTATCTAAGCGGGCGTGCCTTGTGGACGCCGAGGCTTCTCCATTGGCTTCACCATCGGGATTGGCAGGAGGGGGTTGAGGAACTGCAGGGTCGGGGTAGCGATGGTGACCATGACGGGGATTGTTGGCCACAATCCCGTTGGGGTGGGTTCCCAAAAGGCGACGAAGCACTTCTGGGGTCATCAAAGCACCTTGGTTGACGGCTGGGGCTGACCTCAAGGTCTCGATCGGTTGTCCGAACAGCACGACTGGGTTGTCGGTGTCAGGCTCAGCCTCTCTTCTTGCTGGGGGTCGGCGGATCAGTTCTCCACGAGTTGCGATCAGATCTAGGGTGATTTGATCGAACAGTCCCTCTAGTGCACTTACATAGCGCACCAGATGCAATAATGCAGGATCCGTCTCGTGATCTCCGTTGGCAACTTGTGGTGGTCTACCATACCCGTCACAGCTGGGGTAGTAGTAGAAGGAGCGACAGTTAACTCGGGGCGACAAGTGCCGGAGTTGAACTATGGCTTCTCGAGCAGCTAGTTGGATGGCTTGTGGCTCAAAGGAAGTTGTCCTTCCAGTGAACCTGTAGGGGCGTTCTGGTGATAGACCCCCACCATAGACATGCACAGTGGCCCAAAATTGACGGCTCTCACCGCTCATGGACCCTTGGTACACAACATATTCTGGGGGCTCTTCTAATGCAAAGGCACGGCGGGTGAGGTTTGCTAGCACGGTCACGAAACCTCCAAGGTTGGTTGCTGTGGTCTCATTGTGAACAATGGGTCCTAGCATTTTAGCTTGGTTTGGGGTTAGAGGCTGTGATGTGCTAGGTTGAGGCTAGCGTGCCCTTTTATAGAAAAAGGGGACAGAGTCTTCCTTCGCACGCTTGCGAAAAAGACTATTCAGGGGCCGGTCAATGGAGGGTGATCGACAGGCTAGGCTGATAGGTTGGGCACCAACTGCCACAAGGTGTCGGGTCACTGTGTGGCTATCTTGCATGGGAAGCTTGGCCGGGGTTTGGTTAATGTCTAGTGGGTTGGTTTACCTAGGTTTTTCGACCCGGCTAAGATAGGATTAGCCAATGGTCAGCCTGGCTCTGATACCAAGTTTGTCAGGACCGGTTTTTCGGGATATTAATTTCCCAAATCGGCCCTTGTGCTCACCAGCCCCAGGATTACTGTTAGCTGATGAGACACCAACTTGTTACAGAAACTCCAAGAAAACTACAAAATATGTAGTACAATACCATTCTGGCCTATGGGTACAACAATTGGTTTCTAGTGGTTGATGGCGGAAGCGGTTTGTGGATCATCAGCGTCTATGGGACTCCATTTCCCACAGGAACAGCTGACCAGGATAACTCCTATCTTCGCGAGGCTGCTATCTCCAATGCGTAGGTTCCGGGGCTGTCATCGCAACGTTCCTTTCCACGCAAGAAATCTGGCCAAGACAATAGCCAGGGACAAGCCAGTGAGTACTTTGAATGTACTCGCAAACATTAAGAACACAGGTATAATATAGCCACTGATAATCATGGTTTGAAATATTCCATGATTACTTCGTCAGTCATAAATGAAGCTCATGATGCATGCAAGCAGGTTAATCATGTCATATATGAATATGCAATCAGCGAGTAGAAATAGAATGCACCGATCGGGTGTCTGAAGCGACGCCTCGAAAGGATAACAATATAAAGTATGCCTCAGTCGGGCGTCTAAGAGACACCACATAAAGGGATTATAGGTAGATAAAATATCAAGCATGCCACAGTCGGGCGTCTGTGCGACACCGCATAAAGGGCTTATAAGTAAATAAAATAACAAGCATGCCACAGTCGGGCATCTGTGCGACGCCACATAAAGGGCTTATAAGTAAATGAAATAACAAAACATGCCACAGTCGGGCGTCTGAGCGACACCACATAAAGGGCTTATGTATAAAAATAATCATGGTGAATATCCAGGAGGTAGAAACGTCCCACGGATACTCAATAATTCAAATAACATAAATGGTTAGTCCATAATAATAACAATCATAATCATCATACATCACAAGTGAGGATCATTATTCTGGTTTAATAGTTTTTCCTCCGAAGACCGACACTAAGACCGACACTTGACCCATCCCAGACTGTAGTCCTTAACCATGGACACGGCTATTCGAATAGGTATAATATCTCTTCAGAGGGTGTACTCTTTACCCACTAGCAATGGATTCCTTTAGTCCATCGGAACTAATTCCGTCTACAGTCTTTTAGTCAAAAACACGCCTGACTTGCACACACCAGCTTAACCTTACACGTGTCTGGAATCACCCAGACACCTGTTAAGCAAAACTCTAAGTGGGGAGGCTACAACCTCGCGTAGCATGGGATCAAATTTTTATCGCGCGCTCTAAGGGGTGGCCTCCCCTCTCGGTCCCAACCGGAAACGCCCATGCCCCCGGACCAGGTGGCATGCCTACCAGCTACAACCGGTATCTTCCACCATGGCCTCTCTGTACGGTGTGTGCTAGGACAGGCGTTGACAACTTACTGAACCGTACCCTACCTACGGCAGGGGCAAGTGGCAGCACGAAACAAGTATGGGGGTTACTGGAACAAGACTCGATCTACGGCCGGCTCAGGAGGCTTAAGTATTTCCTGCATGGTTAGCTCAAGAATTATATTTCACAGCCATCAGACACAACCACCACTTATCATACCTCCCCCTGCCCTACCGGTCATAACCGTCTCGATGAGGGACAAGCTCATGTCTACACAAGACAGAGACTTTCCTGGGTCCTTCCCGGTAGGCATGAGAGGCATATGAGGGTGATTGCTATCACAAGTATGCCCATTTCCAACAGCAAGAATTTTCATTTATGCACTCAAGGTGTATGATCATATCGCCATATAAAAATAACAAATGCTTCATGTCGAGGTGGTGTTATAACCGTATCGAACAACCCACAAAACATTATGCCAGGGTTCAGAATGCTTGCCTTCAAGGTGTGGACAGGTGAGGTGCACTCCAATATTTTTTTGAAAGCTCTCTTCTCTCTCTCCAAAATCCTATTTCGAAAATAGGCAAATAACACATACTTTAAAAACAGTACAAAAAATTGTCCTAATTATTTTTGAAATAAATCTTAAAATAAACTAGGTGAAATTTGAGAGAGGTAGGAAAAAGAATCAATTCATTTGGACTTATATTTAAAAAGTTATAGCCAGTCAAATTCTGTTTTTAAAATAAAATAGAAAAGAAAACGTTTCAGATAAGAATACGCTTCCGGGGCAGAGGAGACGTACTTATGGTGTTTACGCCTTCACTTAAAACACGTGGAGGCGTGGCTGGGTCACTGACAGTGGGTCCACGGGGCCCACTGTTCAGGTTTGACCAGTCGCCTCTCCCTCCTTTTTCTCTGCCCGAGAAGGGGCGGGATTCCGGCGATCGTCGCCGGTGAACGGAGGCTCCTCGAGGGCATCCGAGGCCAGGGATGGATCCGCCACTCCTAGGCGGTCCTCCCGGTGGTCGACTAGCCGGCAGGGACGGAGGGAATCATCGGCGGCGAGCTCTGCGGCGGAGGGAGCTTCGGGCATGATTGGGGGATTTGTCTCCGGTGGCTCCCGATCAAAATTGAGTTTGGGGGTGGACGCACGTGATGAAGAGAGGGCCTCTGGTGAAGAGAGTGGAGAGGGGGAGGCCCTGGTGGCGCCAGAGTGAACAAGGCAGTGGCGGCGGCCGTGGTTGCCGGAGAAGAAGAAGACGACCCCTCTGGTCTTTCTACTGCTACGGCCGGATCGGTGAGGGAGTGTGGGAGGTTGCTTGAGGGTTTGGTGAGCTCGGGGGGTCCTTATATAGCGATCGGGGGCGGTTCCGACGATGGCCGAGGATAAGAATGCCGGCGACCGCCGTACTGTGCTGCAGGGCGACGTGGCGGCGACGAGGGCTTGCGGACAAGGCTGCGGATGAGCTTGAGCTGTTCAAGGGGGCAGCTGGCGAGCGCTGGTGGCTCGGGCGGCGTCGTCCACGGCAGAGGCTGCAGTGGCCGCCCGCTAGCCGCCGTTGCCGCCCCGACGGCGGCGCTGTTGGGCGCCAGGGGGGCTTGGCTGGTTCCTGCGAGCGGATGAGGACGGGGGTGCGGCTCTGCAGGTGAGCAAGGGTCGGGGCGCGATGCAGCGACCCGAGCGCACGCACGTGCAAAACGCGTGATCTAGGCGCGCTCAAAGCACGCACGGGACGTGCTCGACAATATTCCAAGGCATGCTAGGGGCCTCCAAACCACAAGGGAGTTAGCAGGGTGAGGCAATAGGCTAGGTCAAGTCCATGGGACAAGCTGGTTTGGTCAGGGGATCAAGTTCACAATGTAAACTTGAAATCATGCCAAATCTGGTTGTGCACACAGGGTGTTTGACAAAATGCCAAAGGCATCTAGGCAATTCTTGGGGTGGCCAAATTCTCCAGATCAGGGTCTCTTTAGTTGAAAGAGAGGGTGGTGAGGTTAGTTTGACAAAATCAGAAACTTGTTAGTGCAAGTTTTGCAAAACATCAGTTTTGGACAGAAAGAAAAAGGCATGGTTTCTTGATCCAGAAATCTTCCAATGGGTCCCTTCTTCTGGACTTAAGGGTTTTGCAAGGTGGGCTATAAGCAGGAGAACACTCAAGGGTACTAGAGCAAATTAAATTAGGGTTGCTATAGAAAAAGCCAAACTGGACCAGAAAGCAAAAGAGGTTGATTCACTCAAATTTTTCAAAGAACACCACTGGGTTTTTGCATAAAGTTGAATTACATACCACTACTAATATCCCACAATTTTGGTGGAAGCTAGAAAGAAATATTTAAATGGGTTGTAGTGCAAAATTGCCCACTGGACCAGATTTGAAAACTTGGAGTAGAGCTCAAAATATTAAGTGAATGAATTATATTTTTCCATAAAAGTGATTCAAAAACATCACATGACATCTCCAATTTTTGGTTGGAATTTTAGATAAATATATCAAGAGGTTGCAGTGCAAATTGGGTCCTGAAACTTAAAAAAACATTTCAACGAATAAATCTCAGGGAGAATTAGTTATGCAATTAAATCCACTTTTAAGAGAAATTTTTTTCTCGAGGGAGAAAACAAGTCCAATAATATATTTGGAAACTTTCACTTGGGATGAAACTCCATAAAAATCCAAGAAAGGATGGTACTGAAATCAAAGAAAACCCAGAAAAATGAAAAGTTTAATTTTCCTGGCAAAATTTTAATTAGTAAAACAAGGTTAAAATTTTGGGGTGTCACAATATCATGTCACTTTATGATTTTCATGTGATGTTTGTCATGTTTTTACATCTTATTTGCTTAGAACGACGGTAGCATAAATAAGATGATCCCTCATTAAAATATCAAGAATTGTGTTCCCCCTAACCGTGCACCGTTGCTAAGGTCCGTTGTTCCGAAGCACCACGGGATGATCGTGTGTGATAGGTTCTAACATTCGCATACAACGGGTGTAAGCCAGATTTACACACGCAATACACTTAGGTTAACTTGACGAGCCTAGCATGTACAGACATGGCCTCGGAACACGGAAGACCAAAAGGTCGAACATGAGTCGTATATTTGATACGATCAACATGAAGATGTTCACCGATGATGACTAATCTGTCTCACGTGATGATCGGACACGGCCTAGTTGACTCGGATCATGTATCGCTTAGATGACTAGAGGGATGTCTATCTGAGTGGGAGTTCATTGAATAATTTGATTAGATGAACATAATTATCATGAACATAGTCAAAAGGTCTTTGCAAATTATGTCGTAGCTCACGCTTTGGTTCTACTGTTTTAGATATGTTCCTAGAGAAAATTTAGTTGAGAGTTGACAGTAGCAATTATGCGGACTGGGTCCATAAACTGAGGATTGTCCTCATTGCTGCACAGAAGGATTATGTCCTTAATGCACCGCTCAGTGTACTGAACCTCGAGCGTCGTCTGTAGATGTTGGGAAACATCTGACATACACGTTTTGATGGCTACGTGATAGTTCAGTGCGTAATGCTAACGGTTTATAATTGTGGCACCAAAGACGTTTTTTAAATGTCGTAGAACATATGAGATGTTCCAAACACTGAAATTGGGATTTCAGACTAGTGCCCACGTCAAGAGGTGTGAGACCTCTGACAAGTTTCTTAAGCCTGCAAACTAAGGGAGAAAAGCTCAATCGTTGAGCATGTGCTCAGATTGTCTGAGTACTACAATCGCTTGAATTGATTGGGAGTTAATCTTCCAGATGCGATAGTCATGGTTCTCCATAGTCACTGCCACCGAGCTATTAGAGCTTCGTGATGAACTATAACATATCAGGGATAGACATGATGATCCTTGAGCAACTCACGATGTTTGACACCGTGAAAGTAGAAATCGAGTAGGAGCATCAATTGTTGATGGTTAAACCACTAGTTTCAAGAAGGGCAAGGGAAAGAAGGGATACTTCATGAAACGGCAAATCAGTTGCTGCTCTAGTGAAGAAACCCAAGGTTGAACCCAAACCCGAGACTAAGTGCTTCTGTAATGAGGGGAACGGTCACTGAAGCAGAACTACCCTAGATACTTGGTAGATGAGAAGGTTGGCAAGGTCGACAAAAGTATTTTGAATATACGTTATATTATTTTGTACTTTACTAGTACTCCTAGTAGCACCAGGGTAATAAATACCGATTCGGTTGCTAAGTGTTAGTAAGTCGAAACAAAAGGCTGTGGACACTAGCTAAAGGTGAGATGATGATATGTTGGAAGTGTTTCCAAGGTTGATGTGATCAAACATCGCATGCTCCCTCTACCATTGGGATTGGTGTTAAACAGAAATAATTGTTATTTGGTGTTTGCATTGAGCATAGACATGATTGGATTATGTTTATCGCCATATGGTTATTCATTTAAGGAGAATAATGGTTACTCTGTTTATTTGAATAATACCTTCAATGGTCTTGCTCCTAAAATGAATGGTTTATTGAATCTCGATCGTAGTGATACGCATGTTCATGCCAAAAGATATAAGATAGTAATGATAGTACCACATATTTGTGGCCCTGCCATTTGAGTCATGTTGGTATAAAACGCATGAAGAAGCTCCATGTTGATGGATCTTTGGACTCACTCATTTTTGAAAAGATTGAGACATGCGAACCATGTCTATTAGTAGACATGCATGAAGAAACTCCATACAGATGGATCATTTGGACTCACTTGATTTTGAATCACTTGAGACATGCAAATCATACCACATGGGCAAGATGACTGAAAGACCTCGTTTTCAGTAAGATGGAACAAGAAAGCAACTTGTTGGAAGTAATACATTTTGATGTGTGGAGTCCAATGAGTGTTGAGGCACGCAGTGGATATCGTTATGTTCTTACTTCATAGATGATTTGAGTAGATGCTGAGTATATTTACTTGATGAAACACAAGTCTGATTATTGAAAGGTTCAAGTAATTTCAGAGTGAAGTTGAAGATCGTCGTGACAAGATGATAAAATGTCTATGATATGATCATAGAGATGAATATCTGAGTTACGAGTTTGGCACACAATTAAGACATTGTGGAAATTGCTTCACAACTAATACCGCCTGGACCACCATAGTGTGATGGTGTGTCCAAACATCATAACTGCACCCTATTGGATATGGTGCATACCATGATGTCTCTTATCGAATTACCACTATAGTTTATGGGTTAGGCATTAGAGACAACCGCATTCACTTTAAATAGGGCACCACACAATTCCGTTGAGACGACACCGTATGAACTATGGTTTAGAGAAACCTAAGCTGTCATTTCTTAAAAGTTTGGGGCTGCGATGCTTATGTGAAAAAGTTTGAGGCTGATAAGCTCGAACCCAAAGCAGATAAATGCATCTTCATAGAATACCCAGAAATAGTTGGGTATACCTCCTATTTCAGATCCGGAAGCAAGTTTCTAGAAACGGGTCCTTTCTCGAGGAAAAGTTTCTCTCGAAAGAATTGAGTGGGAGGATGGTGGAGACTTGATGAGGTTATTGAACCGTCACTTCAACTAGTGTGTAGCAGGGCACAGGAAGTTGTTCCTGTGGCACCTACACCAATTGAAGTGGAAGCTTATGATAGTGATCACGAAACTTCAGATCAAGTCACTACCAAACCTCATAGGTCGACAAGGATGTGTACTACTTCAGAGTGGTACGTAATCCTCTCTTGGAAGTCATGTTGCTAGACAACAATGAACCTACGAGCTATGGAGAAGCGATGGTGGGCCCGGATTCCGACGAATGGCTCGAGGCCATAAAATCCGAGAGAGGATCCATGTATAAAACAAAGTATAGACTTTGAAAGAACTACTTGATGGTCATAGGGCTGTTAGGTGCAGATGGATTTTAAAATGAAGACGGACAATGATGGTAAGTGTCACCATTAAGAAAGCTTGACCTGTCGTTAACATGTTTCCCGACAAGTTCAAGGAGTTGACTACGATGAGACTTTTTCACTCGTAGCGATTCTAAGAGTCTGTTGGAATTATGTTGGCAGTTACTGCATTATTTATGAAATCTTGCAGATAGGATGTCAAAACATTGTTTCCTCGATGATTTTTCTGAGGAAAGGTTGTATGTGATACAACCTGAAGGTTTTGTCAATCCTGAAAGATGCTAACAAGTATGCAAAGCTCCAGCAATCCTTCTAAGGACTGGAGTTAGCATCTCGGAATTGGAATGTACGCTTTGATGAGATGATCAAAGATTTTGGGTTTATACAAAGTTTATGAGAAACTTGTATTTCCAAAGAAGTGAGTGGGAGAACTATAGAATTTTTGATGAGTATATGTTGTTAACATATTGTTGATCAGAAATGATGTAGAATTTCTAGAAAGCATGCAGGGTTATTTGAAAAGTGTTTTTCAATGGAAAACCTGGATTAAGCTACTTGAACATTGAGCATCAAGATCTATAAGGATAGATCAAAAATGCTTAATAGTACTTTCAAATGAATACATACCGTAACAAGATTTTGAAGGAGTTCAAAATAGATCAGCAAAGAAGGAGTTCTTGGTTGTGTTACAAGGTGTGAGTATTGAGTAAGACTCAAGACCTGACCATGGCAGAAGAGAGAGAAAAGACGAAGGTCATCCCCTATGCTTTAGACGTAGGCTCTATAGTATGCTATGCTGTGTACCGCACCTGAAGTGTGCCTTGCCATGAGTCAGTCAAGGGGTACAAGAGTGATCCAGGAATGGATCACATGACAACGGTCGAACTTATCCTTAGTAACTAGTGGACTAAGGAATTTTCTCGATTATGGGGGTGGCAAAAGAGTTCGTCGTAAAGGGTTACGTCGATACAAACTTTGACACTAATCCGGATGACTCTGAGTAGCAAACCAGATTCGTATAGTAGAGCAGTTATTTGGAATAGCTCAAAGTAGCGCGTGGTAGCTGCATCTACAAGATGACATAGAGATTTGCAAAGCGCACATGGATCTGAAAGGTTCAGACCCATTGACTAATAAACCTCTCTCACAAGCAAGATATGAACAAACCCTATGGGTGTTGGATTCATTACAATCACATAGTGATGTGAACTATATTATTGACTCTAGTGCAAGTGGGAGACTGTTGGAAATATGCCCTAGAGGCAATAATAAAATGGTTATTATTGTATTTCCTTGTTCATGATAATTGTCTATTGTTCATGCTATAATTGTATTAACCGGAAACCGTAATACATGTGTGAATACATAGACCACAACATGTCCCTAGTAAGCCTCTAGTTGAATAGCTCATTGATCAATAGATGGTCATGGTTTCCTGACCATGGACATTGGATGTCATTGATAACGGGATCACATCATTAGGAGAATGATGTGATGGACAAGACCCAATCCTAAGCATAGCGCAAGATCGTGTGGTTCGTCTGCTAGAGCTTTTCTAATGTCAAGTATCTTTTCCTTAGACCGTGAGATTGTGCAACTCCCGGATACTGTAGGAATACTTTGGGTGTGCCAAACGTCACAACGTAACTGGGTGACTATAAAGGTGCACTACGGGTATCTCCGAAAGTGTCTGTTGGGTTGGCACGAATTGAGACTGGGATTTGTCACTCCGTATGACGGAGAGGTATCTCTGGGCCCACTCGGTAAGACATCATCGTAATGAGCTCAATGTGACTAAGGGTTAGTCACGGGATGATGTGTTATGGAACGAGTAAAGTGACTTGCCGGTAACGAGATTGAACGAGGTATTGGGATACCGATGATCGAATCTCGGGCAAGTAACGTACCGACTGACAAAGGGAATTGTATACGGGATTGCTTGAATCCTCGACATCCTGGTTCATCCCATGAGATCATCGTGGAACATGATCGAGCCAACATGGGTATCCAGATCCCGCTGTTGGTTATTGGCCGGAGAGTTGTCTAATACGTCTCCAACGTATCTATAATTTTTTATTGCTCCATGCTATGTTATCTACTGTTTTGGAATATATTGGGCTTTATTTTCCACTTTTATATTATTTTTGGGACTAACCTATTAACCGGAGGCCCAACCCAGAATTGTTGTTTCTTGCCTATTTCAGTGTTTCGAAGAAACGGAATATCAAACGGAGTCCAAACGGAATGAAACCTCCGGGAACGTGATTTTCTCACCGAACGTGATCCAGGAGACTTGGACCCTATGCCAAGCCATCAGAGAGGCGGTCACGAGGGTGGGGGGCGCCCCCCTAGGGCGTGGCCCCTGCCTCATGGGCCCCTCGGAGCTCCACCGACGTACTTCTTCCTCCTATATATACCTACGTACCCCCAAACGACCAGAACAGGAGCCAAAAACCTAATTCCACCGCCGCAACTTTCTGTATCCACGAGATCCCATCTTGGGGCCTGTTCCGGAGCTCCGCCGGAGAGGGCCGTCATCACGGAGGGCTTCTACATCATCATAGCCTCTCTGATGAAGTGTGAGTAGTTTACCTCAGACCTTCGGGTCCATAGTTAGTAGCTAGATGGCTTCTTCTCTCTTTTTGGATCTCAATACAAAGTTCTCCCCCTCTCTTGTGGAGATCTATTCGATGTAATTTTCTTTTTGCGGTGTGTTTGTTGAGACCGATGAATTGTGGGTTTATGATCAAGTCTATCTATGAATAATATTTGAATCTTCTCTGAATTCTTTTATGTATGATTGGTTATCTTTGCAAGTCTCTTCGAATTATCCGTTTGGTTTGGCCAACTAGATTGGTAGTTCTTGCCATGGGAGAAGTGCTTAGCTTTGGGTTTGATCTTGCGGTGTCCTTTCCCAGTGACACAAGGGGCAGCAAGGCACGTATTGCATCGTTGCCATCGAGGATAACAAGATGGGGTTTATTTCATATTGCATGAATTTATCTCTCTACATCATGTCATCTTGCTTAAGGTGTTACTCTGTTTTTAACTTAATACTCTAGATGCATGCTGGATAGCGGTCGATAAGTGGAGTAATGGTAGTAGATGCAGAATCGTTTCGGTCTACTTGTCACGGACGTGATGCCTATATACATGATCATGCCTAGATATTCTCATAACTATGCTCAATTCTGTCAATTGCTCAACAGTAATTTGTTCACCCGCCGTAGAATACTTATGCTCTTGAGAGAAGCCACTAGTGAAACCTATGGCCGCCGGGTCTATTCTCATCATATTAATCTCCATCACTTTAATCTTGTTTTGCTTTTTACTTTGCCTTTTACTTTTCACTTTGCATCTCTATACCAAAAATATTATATCTATCAGATCTCACTCTCGTAAGTGACCGTGAAGGGATTGACAACCCCTAATCACGTTGGTTGCGAGTAGCTATCGTTTTGTGCAGGTACGAGGGACTTGAGCGTGGCCTCCTACTGGATTGATACCTTGGTTCTCAAAAACTGAGGGAAATACTTACGCTACTCTGTTGCATCATCCCTTCCTCTTCGGGGAAATCCAACGCAAGCTCAAGAGGTAGCAAGAAGGATTTCTGGCGCCATTGCCGGGGAGTCTACGCAAAAATTCAACATACCAAGTACCCATCACAATCCCTATCTCTCGCATTACATTATTTGCCATTTGCCTCTCGTTTTCCTCTCCCCCACTTCACCCTTGCCGTTTTATTCGGCCTCTCTCTCTATCCTCCCTCTCTTTTCCGCTTGCCTTTTTGTTTGCTCGTGTGTTGGATTGCTTGTTTGTCGCGATGGCTCAACCGAGATTTGGTGATCTTCACCTTAAAAGGTTAGAGGAGATCGAAACCAACGTTAGGAAGTTTATGGTTTTGCAATTCGAGCATAATAATTTCTTTAGAAACAAGCTTAAGGAACAAAAAAAAATTTATGAGTTATATGAATAAAGAGCTTGATGGTATGTCTAAAGAATTTGATGGTATAAGATCCCAAATTGCTCGTCTAGAAAAGATGACTGCTGAAATTTCGGATATGCAAGTCACCTTAGTCAATAAGACGGCCGCTAAACCGAATTCCTATGATAATCAAGGTGAAGATCTAAAAGTTATTGATGTGTCTCCTATTAAATCTTTGTTTTGCAATATGAATCTTGATGAAACTGAATATGATCTTCCTCTACCTAGAAGGCGTTCTAAAATTCGGAGTATTTAGATCTTTATGATGAAATTGATGAAAGTGGGATTGAAAGAAATAAAAATCTAGATGTTGCTAAACCCACTATATTGGATTTCAAGGAATTTAATTATGAAAGTTGCTCTTTAATATATTGTATTTCCTTGTTGCAATCCGTGCTAAATTCACCACATGCTTATAGTCAACATAAAGCCTTCACCGAACATATTGTTGATGCCTTGATACAATCTTATGAAGAAAAACTTGAGTTGAAAGTTTATATCCCTAGAAAACTCTATGATGAGTGGGAACCAACTATTAAAATTAAAATTAAAGATCATGAGTTTTATGCTTTGTGTGATTTGGGTGCTAGTGTCTCTACTATTCCCAAGACTTTGTGTGATTTGCTAGATTTTCATAATTTTGATGATTGCTCTCTAAACTTGCATCTTGCGGATTCTACTATTAAGAAACCTATGGGAAGGATTAATGATGTTCTTATTGTTTCAAATAGGAATTATGTGCCCGTAGATTTCATTGTTCTTGATATAGATTGCAATCCTTCTTGCCCTATTATTCTTGGTAGACCTTTCCTTAGAACGGTTGGTGCGATTATTGATATGAAGGAAGGGAATATTAGATTTCAATTTCCATTAAAAAAGGGCATGGAACACTTTCCAAGAAATAAAATAAAATTTCCATATGAAACTATCATGAGAGCCACTTATGGATTGCCTACCAAAGATGGCAATACCTAGATCTATCCTCGCTTTTATGCCTAGCTAGGGGCGTTAAATGATAGCGCTTGTTGGGAGGCAACCCAATTTTATTTTTATTCCTTGCTTTTTGCTCCTTCTTAGTAATAAATAAATTATTTAGCCTCTGTTTTGGTTGTGTTTTTTGTGTTTAATTAGTGTTTGTGCCAAGTAGAACCGTTGGGAAGACTTGGCGAAAGTCTTGTTGAACTTGCTGTAAAAAACAGAAACTTTAGCGCTCACGAGAACTGCTGTAATTTTTATTTGAAGAGTGATGTTTAGTTAATTCTTCTTGCAGATGATTAATAGATAAATTCCTCACTTCCAGCAATTTATTTTGGAATTTTTGGGGTTCCATATCTTGCGCTAGCTACAGATTACTACAGACTGTTCTGTTTTTGACAGATTCTGTTTTTCGTGTGTTGTTTGCTTATTTTGATGAATCTATGGTTAGTAAAATAGTTTATAATCCATAGAGAAGTTGGAATACAGTAGGTTTAACACCAATATAAATAAATAATGAGTTCATTACAGTACCTTGAAGTGGTCTTTTGTTTTCTTTCTCTAACGGAGCTCACGAGTTTTCTACTTTAAGTTTTGTGTTGTGAAGTTTTCAAGTTTTGGGTGAATTCTTTTGATGGATTATGGAACAAGGAGTGGCAAGAGCCTAAGCTTGGGTATGCCCATGGCACCCCCAAGATAATCCAAGGACACCAAAAAGTTAAAGCTTGGGGATGCCCCGGAAGGCATCCCCTCTTTTGTCCACTTCCATCGGTAATTTACTTGGAGCTATATTTTTATTCACCAACATTGTCGTGGAATTGTCACGGCAGATGTCCTAGTGTGAGGACTTAGTCGTGAGGCCAACGCATCTATGCGGTAGCTTGAAGGGGTTGGTCGGAATCGAGAGATGCACGGCAGATCAACACACAAGACAAGGATTTCGACAGCTTCGGGCCCCGGGAAACATCATCCGGTAACAACCCTACACGCTGTTTGAGGCTAGGTCTCATTATCATCGCGAGGGAGTCGCCGTAAACCGGCTCTCCTCTTTGTCTCTAGCCCTAAGATTGTTTCTTCTTGCTTGTAGCCTCTCCCTCCTTGGGGAGCCCTGCCCCTCCTTATATATGTTGAAGGGTCAGTTTACATGTGGATTCCTACTAAGATTAGGTTTAGTCTATCTCTAATACAAACCGGATACGAGTCCTGGTCTTAACTCCTTGAAAGGTAAATATTCCTCATGCCTTTCTCTTAAACCGGCCCACCATAGTATGAACCGGCCTTCATGAACCGCCCGTTGGGCCACCGGGTCTTGTCACTCCTCTGACCCGCTTGCCGGATTACCAATGAACCATAAACCGCCAGGTCCAAACGGGTGGCTAGTGAATCGTCAAGTCTTAGCCGGGTGTCAAGTAAAACCGCCAAGTCCGGCCGGATTATACTTCCGGCCGGTTAATGCCGCGGGGTATATCCCCGACATTAGCCCCCAGTTTAATTTGGATTTATCCATGTTAAACTGATCCTGTAAAACAAACACAAGAACAAATTTCATAGGTTGTGCTCCGGGTTAAGAATTCTTGTAGACCGGCTCCTGGTCATCCTTAATTCCTTGCCATTTCCTTCTTCTAGAAAATCCAGGTCAATAAGCCAACTTCATACTCAATTTGCCGACATTGGTTTGTCACCGAGAAATATTGAAGAATAACTCCTTTGAGTCAGCTCCCAAAGCACCGGTTTAAGAAATATGGGCCTGAAAATACTTATCTGATATTCAGCCGGTTTGAAGATGTAAAACTTGCCGGTTTAATATTACCAAAATGGCCGGTTTATAAATATTGATAGCGCCGGGTCATAATTGTTGTCGACACCGGGTCATGTAATTGATCTTCCTGATTTGCTCAAAACTAATAAAATGAAGATGTTCCTCCTTTATATGCATAATACCTGTAGCCCCCAAGTCTTAAGAGGAGAACATAGTGATAACTTAAGACTTGCTCCAATAAATGTTTCAACCTTGAAGAAATCTGATTTGTTCATCTCAATCATATAAAATGAATACTCCATATATGTAGCCCCCAAGTGCCGGGTTGTCATGCTTGCAGCAACCTGGAACTTGGAATTGCTTATAAAAACTTCAATCAGTGTAGCCCCCAAGGGCCGGGTCATTATGCAATAATGAGCAGGGACTTTGTAAGTATAATCTTGTAAACTTTGAACAACAACGTGTAGCCCCCAAGGGCCGGCTTAGTAAGATAATACTGAACCGGGACTTGATATATATATACTTTAATGAAAATAACATATTATAATGTAGCTTCCATCGTAGGGCTTGAACCCACGTCCACAAGGTTAAGAGCTTTGTGCTTTACCAACTGAGCAATGGATCCTTCAATATTATGGACGAAAACTTGTGTACCTTGAATTGTTGACAGGAGCAATTGGTAGCCCCCAAGGGCCGGCTCATTATAATATGATGAGTCGGGTCTTCAATAAGACTAGTAAAAATGACTTTGCATTAGCCCCCAAGTGTCATGGTGCATGCTTGCAGCGACATGAGACTTGCATGTAATCTCAATTTGAATAATGTAGCCCCCAAGTGCCGGGTCGTAAGCCTGCAGCGACTCAGGACTATTCCTTCCACTGTAGAATAAATCATATCCTTTGATAAAATAATAGCCATTGCGCTAAAGCGACTTTGAAAACCTCAATAATACCGGTTATTAATGCTCATAATAAAATCCAGCCGTGTTGGCTATTTCAAGATAATATAATCCGGTATGAAAACCTTATTCATTCAATATCATAATGAAAATTCAGCCAAGTTTGGCTATTTGAATAATATAACCCAATAATTTATAAGCGCCTGATTCCAAATATATGCTAGCGACTTATAGTCCAAAGCTAGGCCGGTTTAATAAGCACCGGATCATACTACCGGTTTAATAAACACCGGTGATTTATAATCATGCTTTATTCAACCTGTTTCTGCATACAACAAGTTTAAAGTGTCCTGGCGGTTTACCACCGGACGGGTCATAATGCCCAACATATAACCTGGGTTTATAACCAAGGCTGCATTTAGAATAATCAAATATGAAATATATCATACCTGTGACATTGAATCACATCATTGATTTACCAACTTCTTTTTCGGTAAGGGTGATAACCCAAATCTCGAGTACCGATAACTCCTTACATATTGTGCCGGTTTATGATAAAACCGTGCCGGGTTGTGATAAACACCGTGTTACTCCATAAGAGGATGTTAACAACAAGGATCAAACCGGGCAAATAGTCTCCGGATTGACGTGAACTGTGTTCCGTCAATTGATTGGTTAAAAAACTTTGTCAGTTTAAAAAAACACAATGAAAAGCAAAAAAACCCCTTCAAAGAAAAGTGTGAAGCAAAAGCAACGACAAAAGCAATGATCAAATGGCGTTACCATGGCCAAACACGACCAAGCTCCCGTTAGGTGTAACTATGGTTCTAGTCAGCCAGGTCCCCAAGTGATTCTGTGGCATTTTTGCCGACCAAATGGCGTGGTCATGGTTCGGGTTCGACCAAGCCCCCAAGTGATTCTGTGGCCTTAGGCCGACCAAGAGGCATGACTGGTTCAGACATGACCAAGTCCCCAAGTGATCTAGTGGCTTTCGCCTATCAAGAGGCATGGTATTGGTTCGGACACGACCAATCCTCCAAGTGATATAACACGATGCTTTTATCAAAGCGAACTCAAGGGGTAAACCGGAGGCCGCTTTAGAGCAACTCCGTGTAACCTCACATGATGTAAAAGACCAGAGACCCCGCTTTATGAAGCAGAAACCCCCCATGTAATCAATAATATGTCAGGCCAGTAAGGCGGAATATCCATGTTTGAACCGCGCGTCGTGGCAGCAGGTCCTCTTTGGCAATTTTTAACTTTTTGCAAGAGATAAATTCTTCTTGAACCGGATGTTAAACTGGATATTGAGAGCTTCAAAGCTTTATGGGAACATCTTTCCCTTGAACCAGATTTTAAACCGGAATCTTCATTTTTAGCCGGAAATTTTATGACGGCCTTCAAACTCGAACTTGCGAGAAGTTAATTCCCTTTTGAACCAGACATTGTTAAACCGGATTTGAGCGCTTCAGAGCTTTGTAGGAGAATATTTTTCTTGAACCGGATTGCAAATCGGAGTCATTTCTGATGACCTGGAACTTCATCGAGCCAGGATTTTATAACTGTCATATACTTTCTAAGCCGGAAATTTTCTGACGGCCTTTAAACTTTCATCAATATAACAGTAGCCTCCGGGACCGGGTTATCTTTCCCTCCATCGTCTTGGGGTTCTTAAATTTGCTGAAACTGGCAAGATTCGCTGAGTCATGTCATTGTAGCCTCCAAATCTCAAAGGTGACTCGAGGAGCTGGCTTGAGACTCCCCATATTTGACCGTGATATAAACCGGCATAACTTGTATATCATTGGTGTTGATAGCACGATGTGAATCCATAGAAGGTTGGGGTGACTGCGGCGGGTTGTAAATGATCCCATATGAGCCGTGTCAGCAACTCGGCCAATGGTTTCCTCCAACTGACGATTTGAAGTTAAAACTGTAATGGCAGCGACTTGTGCGCCTGCCCATTGAACCATCCAGTGCAAACGGCGGTTTGATGATAATTTGTCTCCAATTTGAAAGAAAACCGGGCTACCCAAGCTGTGGCTTGCTCATACCCAATAAACAGCTCATGCAGACAGGTGCGGCCCGGTATGTTGATGTAGACCAGGCTGCGAGAGACGGACGACAAAAGCGACCGCAACATCAGAGGCAGCTCGGATAGATGAATCGGCCGCGGCATTGTAAACCGGTGCGGACGGGGTAAATCTTCACCGGTGGTGTAAACCGGCACAGACGGGCGGGTTAATCGCGGGTGCGGTCCCGGTGAGTCGAATTAGTCCGGGCCACAAGGGCGGCGTCTTGCACACATATTCTTTGATCATTGTGGCACGGTCATATGCTAGCACATGACAGTAATTACGCAATTCATATATCCATGATCCGGCCATCGGCTTTGCAATGACAAATTGTCCTGCATATAACATGCAAAGACCAAAGTAATTGCTCTCTGAAAAAAACAATATGTGCTAAATTATACTTAAAAGGATATCACCTGATTTGTTTGGACGACGGACGGTGAGTCAATCGCAGGCATGGCAAGCCGCGCGGACGGCGAGTCAATCGCAGACGTGGTAAGCCGTGCGGACTGCCGAGTTGATGTAGACCGGGCTACAGGAGCGGCGACTTACGCACGTCCGTTCATCGAGTAGTGTGGCACGAACGAAACACTGGACCAGAACGTTGCCAGTGCGTGCTCCATACCCGCAGTATAACATGACCTTTGTCATAAATAATTGTCCTGCATGAAATATTGCAAGACAAAGTAATTGCTCTTTTAAAGAGATTTAATATATACATTAAAAAGTACATAAGGCAGATAGCACCTGATAGTATCGTGCAGTGGACGTAGCAGTTCACAGCAATTAGTACCAGATCAGTCAACTAGTACTAGTGCTTCTGTAGCAGCAGTAGTAACACTAGTAACCATGGCGTACAGTATCCTTGATCTTCACGTGCATTAAGTAGTACCAGTAGTTGACGTGACTTATCTTGATCAACATGGAAGCAGCAATGTTCAAACCTTCGTGTTAAATCGCCATCTCCGCGTTGCTGAGTCGCCGGCGATACAGTGGTTTATTTTGACTCCAACCCATCACCTCGCAGCGGGCTGGAGAGGCACAGTGCAGGCGGTTCTCAACCGGGGGTATGTAGGCCTGGAACGGAGACGGTCGACGGTTTGGAGCCGGAGGCGGCGCAAGATACAGCGGCGAGGCACACTGGCGAGGGAAAAACACGTCGTAGCCATATCCACTTTCGAATCATGGCCGTATCCACTTCCTGGTTGTGGTCATCTTTTCCTTTTCCTGATCCGATTTCCACTGTTGAAAGCTGCCAGTGCTCCAAAATCGATCTAACTTTGGTTTATCTCTCGGTCTCGTCAGCTCGACATCTTTTCAGCGACCGGCGGCACACTTTTAACTCTGATTTGATTAAACTTTCAATTGTGACTGATCACACGGAGTTGACATAGATCCTTCTGAACCGTCATTTTTTGATCCAAAAATCACGAACTCCTCGATCCCTCGGAACCAGCTGGCGTCGCAAGCACGTGGGGATGAGTCGTCGCGAGGAGAGTCCGGTAAGGTAGGCCAATCGAGGCGATGGTTCACGACAGCGGAGACTTCCAGGCGAAATCGGCGGCTCAGCAATGATCCGTCAACGAGGCGGAAGCGAGGGCGGTTCGATAGCAGAAACCGAGCGCGTGTTTCAATCCGGTTCCGGGTCGTGACCACCTCTTGCCGACCTGGGACTTGAAGCGGGCGCCGTGGCAGCGATTTCGTTTCTTCATCGGACAGCATAATCGAAATTGATCTGTACAGATTGCCTGGTCGCATGCGGCAGTACACACAATCCTACTTGATCTTGAATTCTGTGAATAAAAGATTTCTACTTGTCCGTGGCTTGTAGTAGATGAACGACGAACTTGCCAGCTCTGGCCTAAAAACTGTATTACACCGGGTTGCTCTGCAAGATTGTTCCATGTCGGCTCTTCTTCATCTGATTACATCGCAAGCTTTCGATCCCTATGAGAGATCCCTCCAAGAACTCAACACCACCGTCCGCAGGCCCCACAGTGGGCGCCAACTATCGTGGAATTGTCACGGCAGATGTCCTAGTGTGAGGACTTAGTCGTGAGGCCAACGCATCTATGCGTTAGCTTGAAGGGGTTGGTCGGAATCGAGAGATGCACGGCGGATCAACACACAAGACAAGGATTTAGACAGCTTCGGGCCCCGGGAAACATCATCCGGTAACAACCCTACATGCTGTTTGAGGCTAGGTCTCATTATCATCGCGAGGGAGTCGCCATAAACCGGCTCTCCTCTTTGTCTCTAGCCCTAAGATTGTTTCTTCTTGCTTGTAGCCTCTCCCTCCTTGGGGAGCCCTGCCCCTCCTTATATATGTTGAAGGGGCGGTTTACATGTGGAGTCCTACTAAGATTAGGTTTAGTCTATCTCTAATACAAACCGGATACGAGTCCTGGTCTTAACTCCTTGTAAGGTAAATATTCCTCATGCCTTTCTCTTAAACCGGCCCACCATAGTATGAACCGGCCTTCATGAACCGCCCGTTGGGCCACCGGGTCTTGTCGCTCCTCTGACCCGCCTGCCGGATTACCAATGAACCATAAACCGCCAGGTACAAACGGGTGGCCAGTGAATCATCAAGTCTTAGTCGGGTCTCAAGTAAAACCGCCAAGTCCGGCCGGATTATACTTCCGGCCGGTTAATGCCGCGGGGTATATCCCCGACAAACATGATATGTGTTTTGCTTGGAGCGTCTTGTATTATTTGTGTCTTTGTGTTTTAGTATGCCACTATCATCCTTGCTGTACACACCTCTTGAGAGATCCATACATGAATTAAAATTTGATAGAGTACTCTATGTGCTTCACTTATATCTTTTTGAGCTAAGTAGTTTTGCTCTATGTGCTTCACTTATATCTTTTTGAGCTATGTAGTTTTGCTCTATGTGCTTCACTTATATCTTTTGAGCGTTATAATTTTGCTCTATGTGCTTCACTTAGATCTTTTAGAGCACGGTGGTGGATTTGTTTTAAAAAAACTATTGGTCTCTCATGCTTCACATAAATTATATTGAGAGTCTCTTAATAGCATGGTAATTTGCTTAATAATAATAAGCTTGGTATTCAAGATTTGTGAAGCTTTCTTTTGAGTGTGTTGAATACTAAGAAAAGATTGAAGCATGATAATTGTTTTGAGATATGGAGGTGATAATATTAAAGTCATGCTAGTTGAGTAGTTGTGAATTTAAAGAATACTTGTGTTAAAGTTTGTGATTCCCGTAGAATGCACGTATGGTGAACCGTTATGTGATGAAGTCGGAGCATGATTTATTTATTTATTGTCTTCCTTATGAGTGGCGGTCGGGGACGAGCGGTGGTCTTTTCCTACCAATCTATCCCCCTAGGAGCATGCGCGTAATACTTTGCTTTGATAATTTCTAGATTTTTGCAATAAGTATATGAGTTCTTTATGACTAATGTTGAGTCCATGGATTATATGCACTCTCACCATTCCACCTTTGCTAGCCTCTCTAATACCGCACACCTTTCGCCGGTATCATACACCCACCATATACCTTCCTCAAAACAGCCACCATACCTACCTATTATGGCATTTCCATAGCCATTCCGAGATATATTGCCATGCAACTTTCCACCGTTCCGTTTATTATGACACACTCCATCATTAACATATTGCATATTCCGGTACACCGCCGGAGGCATTCATATAGAGTCATATTTTGTTCTAAGTATCGAGTTGTAATTGTTGAGTTGTAAGAAAAATAGAAGTGTGATGATCATCATTATGAGAGCATTGTCCCAGTGAGGAAAGGATGATGGAGACTATGATTCCCCCACAAGTCGGGATGAGACTCCGGATGAAAAATAAAAAATAAATAAAAGAGACCAAAGAAGCCCAAAAAAAGCGGCCATAAAAAAGGAGAAAAGGCCCAAATAAAAAAAATATAAATAAAAAAATGAGAGAAAAAGAGAGAAGGGACAATGTTACTATCCTTTTACCACACTTGTGCTTCAAAGTAGCACCATGATCTTCAGAGTAGAGAGTCTCTCATGTTATCACTTTCATATACAAGTGGGAATTTTTCATTATAGAACTTGGCTTGTATATTCCAATGATGGGCTTCCTCAAATTGCCCTAGGTCTTCATGAGCAAGCAAGTTGGATGCACACCCACTTAGTTTCTTTTTGAGCTTTCATATACTTATAGCTCTAGTGCATCCATTGCATGGCAATCCCTACTCACTCACATTGATATCTATAGATGGGCATCTCCATAGCCCGTTGATACGCCTAGTGTAACGCCCTCGATGCGGCTATATCTCCCACGTGTCGAAGCACGACTTAGAGGCATAACCGCATTGAAAGCAATGTCGCAAGTGAGGTAATCTTCACACAACCCATGTAATACATAAGGGAAAGAGATACATAGATGGCTTACAATCGCCACTTCACACAATTACATGAATAAAGCATTACATCATCCAGATACAATCAAGGTCTGACTATGGAACCAAAATAAAAGAAGAACCCCAAATGCGACAAAGGTCCCCGATCGACCCCAACTGGGCTCCACTACTGATCAACTAGAACGAAAACAACACAAAGGATAAGATCTTCATCGAGCTCCTCCGTGAGCTTGGTTGCGTCATCTGCACGGTTCAACGGCACCTGCAAGCTGGTTTTGGAAGTATCTGCGAGCCACGGGGACTCAGCAATCTCGCACCCTCGCAATCAAGACTATTTAAGCTTATGGGTAAGGTAAAGGTATGAGGTGGAGCTGCAGCAAGCGACTAGCATATATGGTGGCTAACATACGCAAAATAGAGCGAGAAGAGAAGGCAAAGCACGTTTGAGAAAGTATGATCAAGAAGTGATCCTAAAACAACCTACGTCAAGCATAATTCCAACACCGTGTTCACTTCCCGGACTCTGCCGGAAAGAGACCATCACGGTAACACACGCAGTTGATTCATTTTAATTAAGTTAAGGTTCAAGTTATCTACAACCGGACATTAACAAATTCCCATCTGCCCATAACCGCGGGCACGGCTTTCGAAAGTTCAAATCCCTGCAGGGGTGTCCCAACTTAGCCCATCACAAGCTCTCACGGTCAACGAAGGAATAGACCTCCTCCCGAGACATTCCGATCAGACTCGGTATCCCGGTTCTACAAGACATCCTCGACAATGGTAAAACAAGTCCAACAAAGCCGCCTGATGTGCCGACATCCTGATGGGAGCTGCACATATCTCATTCTCAGGGCAACACCGGATAGGTCAAGCTACGAGTAAAACCAGCCCTCAAGTTTCCCCGAGGTGGCCCCGCAGGCTGCCCATTTCGGACCAACACTTAGACAAGCACTGGCCCGGGGGGTTAAAATAAAGATGACCCTTGGGCTGGCATAACCCAAGGGAAAAAGAGGATAGGAGGCGAATGGTAAAACCAAGGTTGGGCCTTTCTGGAGGAGTTTTATTCAAAGCGAACTGTCAAGGGGTTCCCATTATAACCCAACCGCGTAAGGAACGCAAAATCCGGGAACATAACACCGATATGACGGAAACTAGGGCGGCAAGAGTGGAACAAAACACCAGGCATAAGGCCGAGCCTTCCACCCTTTACCAAGTATATAGATGCATTAATTAAATAAGATATATCGTGATATCCCAACAAAATATCCATGTTCCAAACATGGAACAAGCTCCAATCTTCACCTGCAACTAACAACACTATAAGAGGGGCTGAGCAAAGCGGTAACATAGCCAAACAACGGTTTGCTAGGACAAGGTGGGTTAGAGGCTTGGTTCAACAATATGGGAGGCATGATAAGCAAGTGGTAGGTATCGCAGCATAGGCATAGCAAAAGAGCGAGCAACTAGCAAGCAAAGATAGAAGTGATTTCGAGGGTATGGTCATCTTGCCTGAAATCCCGCAAGGAAGAAGAACGAGTCCAAGAAGAAGACAAACGGACGTAGTCGAATGAACCCTCACAACACGACGTTACCGGAACCAACTCGAAGAAGCAAACACCGGAAAGAAGCACACAACATAGTAAACAACCAACACATAAACATGGCATGATGCACAACCAAGTATGATGCATGTCCGGATTAAAGAGGCATGGCATGGCAAAGAGCACACACAATCCTACAAATTAAGTGGAGCTCAATATGCAACGAGTTGCATATTGACGGAACACCACATCAATTATTTAGTTCTCTCTCGGTTAGGTACTCAAAAATATTAAATGTTGGTTAACATGGCAAGAGGTGAGGCATAACAAAACTACACCATCTAAACAATTTAAATGGGGCCGGGTATAACAAATAACGAATCCGGTAAATCCCCATATGCATTAGTAATATATTGCAACAACAATTTAAACATTTTAATTTTTGTTGTCATGATGCGGATGACATGAACAAGTTTATGCAATTTTTATTAAAAATTTGACAAGAGCATTATGAAGCATTTGTCACCGTGGTGGAAAGGAAAGGGGTGCCACGGCAACGGTAACGAAAACGGTACCACAGCAGCGTTCCGGTTCCGGTAACTCGATTGAGACACCGATGCAAAGGAGAAGGGTGCGGATGAGTGCAAAAGATGGTGGGGCGCTCCCGGATTCTGGGGGTCCCACGAGTTAGTGGCATGGAAATGAGTGACAAAATGGACACGGTGCAGACAAAGGGTGCATCTCATCCCACATGCATTCATTCGTTCACGGGCGTCGTCTCGGGGTTATACCTTCGAGGTGAGACTTTTCGGAACGGATCAAGTTCGTAGAGGGAAGTAGGCGTTCTCGCGACGGCGGTAGTGGAAGTAGTCGTTCTCACTTCGTAGATGTTCGGGGTCACGACACGGAACTTTAGGTCCATGGGGTCTTCTGCGATGGTCGTGGTACATGTTTCGTAGACGTTCGTGGTCGCCGATAGTTGTACATAGTCGTTGTTGGACTTGACGGATCCGATGACTTCGGGGTTCACCGTTGGACTTGACGAAACCCACGGCAACGGAGAGGTACGCGTCGGCGGTAGTGGAAGTAGAGGCTCACGACGTCTTGTCGAAAACCACGGCGGCAGTAGTTGTACACAATCGATGGTAGTCGTTCACATTCGTATTGGTACTTGGCGCCATTGTGTCTCGAGTACTTGATGGTTCCGGTCGGGACAGCAAAACATAGTCGACCGTGACGATGTTTCGGTGCGGACCTTAGCGAACCAAAACAAGGAAGCACCATGGCGGGGAGGCGGCGTGCCCGTTTCGTTTGTCACGGGAAAACACGACAGCAGCAGGAACGACAGCTCTGGTGTGGGGCTGCCCGGTTCTCGCCGGAGCCATGGCCAGAGGCGGGTGGCGCAGTTTCCTGAGGAGCCTAGGGCGGCCATGCTGGAGAGAGAGGCGCAGGCGGGAGGAGGCGCCCTCGTGTGTGGCCACGGCGTCGAGCACGGGAGGAGGGCAAGGCCATGATGTGGCAGCGAGGAACTTGGCAGAGCCGGCCATCCATGGCTGAACCAAAAATGCACGATGCGCAGGCAAAGGAACGAGGAAGCAGAGGGGAGGCTTCGTGTGGAGAAGAGTTGGCAGGGCGCGGCGCTCGCTGGAGTTGAGGCCGAAGGGGACGGTTCGAGGGTGGTGATGCCATGGCCGAGAGGGAGAGATGGGTGTCGAGGGAGAGAAGTGAACGGCGCGTGGAGCTCTCCCTCCCTTTTCTGACTGCAGGTGCGGCGCAGGAGGAGGACTCGGCCGCGAGTCGACGAGCTCGACCAGCAGGGTCGGGCGGCGGCGCGAAGTGGCATCCGGGCGTCGAGGCGGGGCGCGGCGGCCATGCAGGTGGGGTGCAGCATAGAGGCAAGACGACGACGACTGCAGGGCGCCGGCGGCGGGCCGGATCGAGGAGGAAGGAGGCTCGAGCTGATGGCGATGGGGGTCAGGCTGCTCTCTACGACTGCGAGAGAGAAGGTGAGAGGAGAGAGGGAGGGGGATCGAGGAGATGGCTCTGGCGGCGGTGAGGGAACGAGGGAAGGAGTTCGAGGGAGAGGGTAGCGAGGGGAGATGCTGGGCCTAGGGTTAGGGACTGTAGCGGGGCGCTGCTGGGCCTTGGAGGCCGCTAGGCCTAGGTGGGCCGCGGGGATGGCGCCTGCTTGGCAGGTTGCAGCTGGGCTGGGAGGCCCAGCCGGGCACTTCTCTCTCCCATCTCCTTCTCTTTACAAAAAAACAAAGAAATAAAAGAAGGGAAAAGAGAGAAGAGAAGGTTAGAGGAAGAATTTGGGCACGGGGGTAATTTCTATGGACTCAGAAAAATGTGCACGGTCGGGGAAAATAGAAAAGGTCAAGTTTGAAAGATTATATTCAAATTCCTTTGAATTTAATTCAAAAGGTTTGATCTGGGACAGGTTTATCAAAGTGCCCAAAAATGTTGAGAATTTAGGTGGAGCTCCGGAAAATGATGAAAGAAATATAAGGCAAGGTTAGAGAGTCAACACTTGAAGAAGAAAAAGGCCAAGGGATTTAATATGCAAGTGTGTTAAGGTGAATTCCAAAACAATGGAATGGTTTTATATAGCTCCCTAAATATTGGGAGGATATGTTATAAAGAGAATCACCATGTGAATTCCCTCGGTTTAAATGGATCAAAGATACATGCCATTTATTTAGTTGAGTTGCAAAAGATTTATGAGATGATGGCATGATGACATGATGCAATGCAAAAATAAAAGGGCAGGTACAAAAGAAACACACGGAAAAACCCAGAACATATGGAACTATTCTCGAGCATCGGTCTTGGGGCGTCACAACACTCCACCACTACGAGAGGATCTCGTCCCGAGATCTAGGATGGCACCGGAGAAAAACGGAAGAGGAAGAGAAAAGGTAAAACTAAGTTGCTTCTATGACCAATGAGTGAAACGAAAGAACCTTCCGAGGTTGAACAAATTGAAAGAAAGAAAACAACGAAGATGAACAAAGTTGAAAACACTCCATTAGAAAAGAGGAACAAGGAACATTACTAGAACCTTGTAGGTTGAAAGATATAAGAAAAAGGGTTGCAATGGACAAGAAGTACTTGCAAGCACTCCGGTAGAAACGAGATGTACAAGGAGCGATAAGGATCAATTACGACAACACTCCGGTTGGGAATGGAAGGTAAAGGATATGAGCTTGGCAAAATGAAAGCACTGGGATGAGAGTCCGGTTAGAAGAGGAATGATAGACACAAGACTCCGGTTAAAAGGATAAGCACGAGAAGAACATGATCTTTGACAAAACGAGATGATGGGTGAAAAGAACAACATCACAATGCCTCCGGAACGAAAGAATAGAATAAAGATAATTGAAATAAAAGAATGGAGAAGAAAATGCCAACTTCTGCCACAAAAGAGCTTGAAAAGGCATCTTTAGGAGAAGGGTCGAACGGAGTTGTTGGAACACCAACAACGAAAAGAAAACGCTTGATATAGTCTTATGGAATACATCTCAAATTATGAGGTGAAAACCTGCCACTCATGGGAAAAAGAATTGGATTGATAAGGACAGGTAGACGAGAAGCTATCTCACCGGGAGGATAAATGAAGAACTTGGATCATTGATAAACACCATAAGAGCGACAATCCTTAAAGGAAAGCTTTAGGTGAAATATAACCCAAGATAACTCCAACGAAGAGGTTGATGGATTTAATATATCTCATTCTTAACAACATGTGAATCATGGAACATGAGCTCAAATTATCAAGAATGACATAATACCACCTCCAATGATACAGTAGAAAGAATTTCACTCCGGATTGCAAGATGAAGAATGCTTGAACTCCTCTGAAAATAATCTTGGTGAACGTTTCAAGAACGGATTAAATCCTTGATGAATCATTATGTAGAGCCTCCATGAAGATCTCCATTAAACAAAAGAATGATCAAACAGAAAGGAAGAGAAGCTGAAAACACAAGTTGAAACCTTGTACCGATTTAGATGAATCTCCGTGGTGAAACAATTGAAAAATGTTGGAACTTCGGGAAAAGAGGAGATGAAACAATTGAAATCAGGAATTTGATGAGCCCCCGGAATAAGGAATTGAATTTACTCGATGAAGCAAGAATAAGAATTACATTATGCTTATCCTTCACCATTTTAAATTGATGACAAGCAACGGATTTGACATATTACTTATTCTCATCGAAATGATTAAATATAAATATAGCTCAAACTTTAGGAAGGTCTTCAACGAACCACCAGAAGGATTGAAAACAACGAATAAATTGATATGATAACGAATGACGAGAACTCTTCAACGAACCACCGTAAGAATTAAAAATGAACGAAGAGAAGATAAAGAAACACCGGGAAGAATTATGAAATGAACGAAGATGCTTGAGAGGATTTAGATACCAGTGAAATGAAGTGATCATGAACTGATTAGAGACTACTTGAATGATGCACCGGTAAGATTTAGAGAAAGAGAGCTGAAAGATGAGAATGAATACTTCTGAGGTGATGGGCTCCGGAGAAACAAACTGAAAAGAATCTTGAATTACTCTGGATGGGTGAAAAGAATTCTCACAATCGAATACAATTATGAGAGGATGGCAATAAGCTGGAATCACGAATCTTGAAGAGAATGGAGCAATATATGGAGGAACAAGTCTTCTTCGGTCTTCAAAATCTGAGAATGACAACGAGAAACACCACCAAGAATTGTTGGGACACTCTGGGAGAAAAATGGAAATGGTTGAGCCAACGATGAAAGAATTTGACGGATCTTGGAGAAAGACATATGACTGCTGAAAATTCATTCTTACGACAAACTTTAGAAGATTTGAGGAAAAACTCCGGTAAAATAAGAAGAGTCAGGTAAGATCCTGGAGAAAGACCTGTGGGTTAGGGCCCACTCAAAAGAAACACCGTTGGAATGATTACTTGAAAAGGAGAATGCATTGATTGAATAAAAATGCTTGAATGATATAACATCCTCGAAATAGCTTGAATGAAAGAAGAGTGGATACACGAATCTTCCGAGATATCTTTAGCACACTTGAACAAAAGAATAGCAAGTGGGGAAGATTAAGAGGTGCACCGGCATAAGTAGGCATTGGGCAAAAGAAAAGGAGTATGCTCAATACCAAGCTTGAATTGAATCCACCGGAGAAGAAAAGGAACGAATAATGATAACTTGAAGCTCCATTAGTATCTTCTTGAGAATCACCGGATAAGAACATTGAAAGGAAAGAAAGAAGAGAATTCACATCAATAAAATGATACTTGATTGAGATATATGGTTCCTCGGAGAAAAGCAAGGGAGGGAGGGCGGGAAAAAAAACAAAGGCAACTTAGAGATGGATGAAACAAACACCGTTCAGAAGAAAACTGATACTTGATCTTGCAGATGTTGAAATGATTGGGTTTGCTTGAGGAGAGAAAACACCGGTTAAAAGGATTGACATGACAATCTCGATTATTATGAAGGATTAGTATTCACATAGGAACATGAGAACACCGTTTAGAAAATGTATGGAATCAACATTTGACTTAGAAGCAACTCGAATACCACAACAAAGGATTGGCTTGCAGAATAAGCCGGAACAAACATATGATAGAGATTTTGTCCGAAGTTTTCGTGGTGGGGCCTACACGGGCTCGATCGTACAGCACCATCATGTACAAGGCAGTGCACATGACATACGAAGCGTCCCCGAGTCGGCATAGCCAAGGACTTTTTAAGACACAACGAGACCACTGTAAAACCAACCGTGAATAGGCGGACCACTAGACGTCGAACCCCAATTTCATATCATACATCTGTCGGGAAGATACCCTAAGAGCTACTTGAATTCCCACTTATAAACTCCCGAAATTTTCCGGTTATGTAATCAGGTGTTGGGGATACAGGGGAAGCATAATATCTCACCCAAAACTAGCAAATCCTACATCCAGCTGTATCCATCCTTAGCCACATAACCAAGAAACCTTCGGAAATCGTCTACCTCAACCTTCGAAAAGCATCCGTTATACAAGTTATGGCGATACTCCCGAACTCCCGCCCCAGTACTGGGTGGCGTCGAGGTTATCTCACCAACGAACTGCATAAAAGAGATTTTCGATGTTGGCGTACTAGACTGAGGTATTCCAGAACTACAACGATAAAATTATGACGACAACACCTCAGAGCTCAACTCCCCGGGACACTTCCACAAAACCCCTGACAGGAGGCACCAAGACAATGTTCTCGTCACAAAACCATCGGAACGATTCCAAGATACCCGTGTGATCCTAAAAAAAATTTAGTGAAATTTGAGAAGAGAATAATCAAAACTCTACGTCAGGAAGCCTTATCAGAGCGATGAAGGGACTGGGGAGTAAAAAGAATTCCTAAAGTCTCCGATATATAATTCCTAAATGACTCAAAACATTTTTCTAGACTCAACTCGGCCACTAAAAACGATCAAGCAATGGGGCTCCTAAGGTCGGGGAAGGCTCTGATTACCAACTTGTAACGCCCTCGATGCGGCTATATCTCCCACGTGTCGAAGCACGACTTAGAGGCATAACCGCATTGAAAGCAATGTCGCAAGTGAGGTAATCTTCACACAACCCATGTAATACATAAGGGAAAGAGATACATAGATGGCTTACAATCGCCACTTCACACAATTACATGAATAAAGCATTACATCATCCAGATACAATCAAGGTCCGACTACGGAACCAAAATAAAAGAAGAACCCCAAATGCGACAAAGGTCCCCGATCGACCCCAACTGGGCTCCACTACTGATCAACTAGAACGAAAACAACACAAAGGACAAGATCTTCATCGAGCTCCTCCGTGAGCTTGGTTGCGTCATCTGCACGGTTCAACAGCACCTGCAAGCTGGTTTTGGAAGTATCTGTGAGCCACGGGGACTCAGCAATCTCGCACCCTCGCAATCAAGACTATTTAAGCTTATGGGTAAGGTAAAGGTATGAGGTGGAGCTGCAGCAAGCGACTAGCATATATGATGGCTAACATACGCAAAATAGAGCGAGAAGAGAAGGCAAAGCACGTTCGAGAAAGTATGATCAAGAAGTGATCCTAAAACAACCTACGTCAAGCATAATTCCAACACCGTGTTCACTTCCCGGACTCTGCCGGAAAGAGACCATCACGGTAACACACGCAGTTGATTCATTTTAATTAAGTTAAGGTTCAAGTTATCTACAACCGGACATTAACAAATTCCCATCTGCCCATAACCGCGGGCACGGCTTTCGAAAGTTCAAATCCCTGCAGGGGTGTCCCAACTTAGCCCATCACAAGCTCTCACGGTCAACGAAGGAATAGACCTCCTCCCGAGACATTCCGATCAGACTCGGTATCCCGATTCTACAAGACATCCTCGACAATGGTAAAACAAGTCCAACAAAGCCGCCTGATGTGCCGACATCCTGATGGGAGCTGCACATATCTCATTCTCAGGGCAACACCGGATAGGTCAAGCTACGAGTAAAACCAGCCCTCAAGTTTCCCCGAGGTGGCCCCGCAGGCTGCCCATTTCGGACCAACACTTAGACGAGCACTAGCCCGGGGGGGTTAAAATAAAGATGACCCTTGGGCTGGCCTAACCCAAGGGAAAAAGAGGCTAGGAGGCGAATGGTAAAACCAAGGTTGGGCCTTGCTGGAGGAGTTTTATTCAAAGCGAACTGTCAAGGGGTTCCCATTATAACCCAACCGCGTAAGGAACGCAAAATCCGGGAACATAACACCGATATGACGAAAACTAGGGCGGCAAGAGTGGAACAAAACACCAGGCATAAGGCCAAGCCTTCCACCCTTTACCAAGTATATAGATGCATTAATTAAATAAGATATATCATGATATCCCAACAAAATATCCATGTTCCAAACATGGAACAAGCTCCAATCTTCACCTGCAACTAACAACGCTATAAGAGGGGCTGAGCAAAGCGGTAGCATAGCCAAACAACGGTTTGCTAGGACAAGGTGGGTTAGAGGCTTGGTTCAACAATATGGGAGGCATGATAAGCAAGTGGTAGGTATCGCAGCATAGGCATAGCAAAAGAGCGAGCAACTAGCAAGCAAAGATAGAAGTGATTTCGAGGGTATGGTCATCTTGCCTGAAATCCCGCAAGGAAGAAGAACGAGTCTAAGAAGAAGACAAACGGACGTAGTCGAATGAATCCTCACAACATGACGTTACCGGAACCAACTCGAAGAAGCAAACACCGGAAAGAAGCACACAACATAGTAAACAACCAACACATAAACATGGCATGATGCACAACCAAGTATGATGCATGTCCGGATTAAAGAGGCATGGCCTGGCAAAGAGCACACACAATCCTACAAATTAAGTGGAGCTCAATATGCAACGAGTTGCATATTGACGGAACACCGCATCAATTATTTAGTTCTCTCTCGGTTAGGTACTCAAAAATATTAAATGTTGGTTAACATGGCAAGAGGTGAGGCATAACAAAACTACACCATCTAAACAATTTAAATGGGGCCGGGTATAACAAATAACGAATCCGGTAAATCCCCATATGCATTAGTAATATATTGCAACAACAATTTAAACATTTTAATTGTTGTTGTCATGATGCGGATGACATGAACAAGTTTATGCAATTTTTATTAAAAATTTGACAAGAGCATTATGAAGCATTTGTCACCGTGGTGGAAAGGAAAGGGGTGCCACGGCAACGATAACGAAAACGGTACCACGGCAGCGTTCCGGTTCCGGTAACTCGATTGAGACACCGATGCAAAGGAGAAGGGTGCGGATGCGTGCAAAAGATGGTGGGGCGCTCCCAGATTCCGGGGGTCCCACGAGTTAGTGGCATGGAAATGAGTGACAAAACGGACATGGTGCAGACAAAGGGTGCATCTCATCCCACATGCATTCATTCGTTCACGGGCGTCGTCTCGGGGTTATACCTTCGAGGTGAGATTTTTCGGAATGGATCAAGTTCGTAGAGGGAAGTAGGCGTTCTCGCGACGGCGGTAGTGGAAGTAGTCATTCTCGCTTCGTAGATGTTCGGGGTCACGACACGGAACTTGATGTCCACGGGGTCTTCCGCGATGGTCGTGGTACATGTTTCGTAGATGTTCGTGGTCGCCGATAGTTGTACATAGTCGTTGTTGGACTTGACGGATCCGATGACTTCGGGGTTCACCGTTGGACTTGACGAAACCCACGGCAACGGAGAGGTACGCGTCGGCGGTAGTGGAAGTAGAGGCTCACGACGTCTTGTCGAAAACCACGGCGGCGGTAGTTGTACACAATCGATGGTAGTCGTTCACGTTCGTATTGGTACTTGGCGCCATTGTGTCTCGAGTACTTGATGGTTCCGGTCGGGACAGCAAAACGTAGTCGACCGTGACGATGTTTCGGTGCGGACCTTAGCGAACCAAAACAAGGCAGCACCATGGCGGGGAGGCGGCGTGCCCGTTTCGTTTGTCACGGGAAAACATGGCAGCAGCAGGAACGACAACTCTGGTGTGGGGCTGCCCGGTTCTCGCCGGAGCCATGGCCAGAGGCGGGCGGCGCGGCTTCCTGAGGAGCCTAGGGCGGCCATGCTGGAGAGAGAGGCGCAGGCGGGAGGAGGCGCCCTCGTGTGTGGCCGCGGCGTCGAGCACGGGAGGAGGGCAAGGCCACGATGTGGCAGCGGGGAACATGGCATAGCCGGCCATCCAAGGCTGAACCAAAAATGCACGGTGCGCAGGCAAAGGAACGAGGAAGCAGAGGGGAGGCTTCGTGCGGAGAAGAGTTGGCAGGGCGCGGCGCTCGCCGGAGTCGAGACCGAAGGGGACGGTTCGAGGGTGGTGATGCCATGGCCGAGAGGGAGAGATGGGTGTCGAGGGAGAGAAGTGAACGGCGCGTGGAGCTCTCCCTCCCTTTTCTGACTGCAGGTGCGGCACAGGAGGAGGACTCGGCCGCGAGTCGACGAGCTCGACCAGCAGGGTCGGGCGGAGGCGTGAAGTGGCATCCTGGCGTCGAGGCGGGGCGCGGCGGCCATGGAGGTGGGGTGCAGCATAGCGGCAAGACGACGACGAGTGCAGGGCGCCGGCGGCGGGCCGGATCGAGGAGGAAGGAGGCTCGAGCATATGGCGATGGGGATCGGGCTGCTCTCTGTGAGTGCGAGAGAGAAGGTGAGAGGAGAGAGCGAGGGGGATCGAGGAGATGGCTCTGGCGGCGGTGAGGGAACGAGGGAAGGAGTTCGAGGGAGAGGGTAGTGAGGGGAGATGCTGGGCCTAGGGTTAGGGACTGTAGCGGGGCGCTGCTGGGCCTTGGAGGCCGCTAGGCCTAGGTGGGCCGCGGGGATGGCGCCTGCTTGGCAGGTTGCAGCTGGGCTGGGAGGCCCAGCCGGGCACTAATCTCTCCCATCTCCTTCTCTTTACAAAAAAAACAAAGAAATAAAAGAAGGGAAAAGAGAGAAGAGAAGCTTAGTGGAAGAATTTGGGCACGGGGGGTAATTTTTATGGACTCAGAAAAATGTGCACGGTCGGGGAAAATAGAAAAGGTCAAGTTTGAAAGATTATATTCAAATTCCTTTGAATTTAATTCAAAAGGTTTGATCTGGGACACGTTTATCAAAGTGCCCAAAAATGTTGAGAATTTAGGTGGAGCTCCAGAAAATGATGAAAGAAATATAAGGCAAGGTTAGAGAGTCAACACTTGAAGAAGAAAAAGGCCAAGGGATTTAATATGCAAGTGTGTTAAGGTGAATTCCAAAACAATGGAATGGTTTTATATAGCTCCCTAAATATTGGGAGGATATGTTATAAAGAGAATCACCATGTGAATTCCCTCGGTTTAAATGGATCAAAGATACATGCCATTTATTTAGTTGAGTTGCAAAAGATTTATGAGATGATGGCATGATGACATGATGCAATGCAAAAATAAAAGGGCAGGCACAAAAGAAACACACGGAAAAACCCAGAACATATGGAACTATTCTCGAGCATCGGTCTTGGGGCGTCACACCTAGTTGATGTGAGACTATCTTCTCCTTTTTGTCTTCTCCACAACCACCATTCCACTCCACATATAGTGCTATATCCATGGCTCACGCTCATGTATTGCGTGAAGATTGAAAAAGTTTTGAAAAAGTTAGAGTATGAAACAATTGCTTGGCTTGTCGTCGGGGTTGTGCATGATTTAAATACTTTGTGTGGTGAAGATAGAGCATAGCCAGACTATATGATTTTGTAGGGATAACTTTCTTGGCCATGTTATTTTGAGAAGACATAATTGCTTTATTAGTATGCTTGAAGTATTATTATTTTTATGTCAATATAAACTTTTGTCTTGAATCTTTCGAATCTGAATATTCATATCACAATTAAGAATATTTGCATTGAAATTATGCCAAGTAGCACTCCGCATCAAAAAATCTCTTTTTATCATTTACCTACTCGAGGACGAGCAGGAATTAAGCTTGGGGATGCTTGATACGTCTCCAACGTATCTATAATTTTTGATTGCTCCATGCTATATTATCTACTGTTTCGGACTATATTGGGCTTTATTTTCCACTTTTATATTATTTTTGGGACTAACCTATTAATCGGAGGCCCAACCCAAAATTGTTGTTTTTTTTGCCTATTTCAGTGTTTCGAAGAAACAGAATATCAAACGGAGTCCAAACGGAATGAAACCTTCGGGAACGTGATTTTCTCACCGAACGTGATCTAGGAGACTTGGACCCTACGCCAAGGCATCAGAGAGGCGGACACAAGGGTGGGGGCGCCCCCCCCCCCCCAGGGCGCTCCCCCTGCCTCGTGGGCCCCTCGGAGCTCCACCGACGTACTTCTTCCTCCTATATATACCTACGTACCCCCAAACAAACAGAACAGGAGCCAAAAACCTAATTCCACCACCGCAACTTTCTGTATCCACGAGATCCCATCTTGGGGCCTGTTCCGGAGCTCCGCCGGAGAGGGCCGTCATCACGGAGGGCTTCTACATCATCATAGCCTCTCCGATGAAGTGTGAGTAGTTTACCTCAGACCTTCGGGTCCATAGTTAGTAGCTAGATGGCTTCTTCTCTCTTTTCGGATCTCAATACAAAGTTCTCCCCCTCTCTTGTGGAGATGTATTCGATGTAATCTTCTTTTTGCGGTGTGTTTGTTGAGACCGATGAATTGTGGGTTTATGATCAAGTCTATCTATGAATAATATTTGAATCTTCTCTGAATTCTTTTATGTATGATTGGTTATCTTTGCAAGTCTCTTTGAATTATCCGTTTGGTTTGGCCAACTACATTGGTAGTTCTTGCCATGGGAGAAGTCCTTAGCTTTGGGTTCGATCTTGCGGTGTCCTTTCCCAGTGACAGAAGGGGCAGAAAGGCATGTATTGCATCATTGCCATCGAGGATAACAAGATGGGGTTTATTTCATATTGCATGAATTTATCTCTCTACATCATGTCATCTTGCTTAAGGCGTTACTCTCTTTTTAACTTAATACTCTAGATGCATGCTGGATAGCGGTCGATGAGAGGAGTAATAGTAGTAGATGCAGAATCGTTTCGGTCTACTTGTCACGGACGTGATTGCTATATACATGATCATGCCTAGATATTCTCATAACTATGCTCAATTCTTTTAATTGCTCAACAGTAATTTGTTCACCCACCGTAGAATACGTATGCTCTTGAGAGAAGCCACTAGTGAAACCTATGGCCCCCAGGTCTATTCTCATCATATTAATCTCCATCACTTTAATCTTGTTTTGCTTTTTACTTTGCCTTTTACTTTTCACTTTGCATCTCTATACCAAAAATACCAAAAATATTATATCTATCAGATCTCACTCTCGTAAGTGACCGTGAAGGGATTGACAAACCCTAATCGCGTTGGTTGCGAGTAGCTATCGTTTTGTGCAGGTACGAGTGACTACAGCATGGCCTCCTACTGGATTGCTACCTTGGTTCTCAAAAATTGAGGGAAATACTTACGCTACTCTGCTGCATCATTCCTTCCTCTTCGGGGAAATCCAACGCAAGCTCAAGAGGTAGCATTGTCTCGGTCATGTCTGCATGGTTCCCGAACCCGTAGGGTCTACACACTTAAGGTTCGATGACGCTAGGGTTATTAGGAAGACTTGCATGTGATTACCGAATGTTGTTCAGAGTCCCGGATGAGATCCCAGACGTCACGAGGAGTTTCGGAATGGTCCGGAGGTGAAGATTTATATGTGGGAAGTTGTCATACGGTCATCGGAAAGGTTCGGGGGCATATCGGTATTGTACCGGGGCCACCGGAGGGGTTCCGGGGGTCCACCGGGAGGGGCCACCTCTCCCGGAGGGCCTTATGGGCTGTAAGGGGAAGGGAACCAGCCCCATGTGGGCTGGGGCGCCAAACCCCCAAGGGCCCATGCGCCTAGGGTTGGGGGAACCCTAAAGGGGGCGCCCCCCTTGGCTTGGGGCAAGCCCCCTCCCCCTTGGCCGCCCCCCCCCCCCTCTAGATCTCATCTAGAGGGGGCCGGCCCCCTTCCCCCTTCCCCTATAAATAGAGGGGCAAAGGGAGGGCTGCACCACCACATCCAAGGCGAAGCCCCTCCCCTCCCCAACACCTCTCCTCCTCCGCGTGAGCTTGGCGAAGCCCTGCCGGAGAACTGCCACTCCATCACCACCACGCCGTTGTGCTGCTGTTGGAGCTCTCTTCCTCAACCTCTCCCTCCTCCTTGCTGGATCAAGGCACGGGAGACGTCTCCGTTTCGTACGTGTGTTAAACGCGGAGGTGCCGTCCATTCGGCGCTAGGATCATCGGTGATTTGGATCACGACGAGTACGACTCCATCAACCCTGTTCTCTTGAACGCTTCCGCTTAGCAATCTTCAAGGGTATGAAGATGCACTCCCTCTCTCTCGTTGCTACTATCTCCTAGATTGATCTTGGTGACACGTAGGAAAATTTTGAATTATTGCTACTCCTAACATGTAGAAAGTTAACTTTTCGCTTCCGAAATTGTCGAAAGAACCGAATACAACCTCTAGCAATAGAGAGCCTGTACAGCGGGCCTCTTGGCCTGGTATTACTCCCGTGAAGGTAGTATTGCTGTGGCTGATTTTTGTCGGGTCTATCCCCATTTTGCGGATTGTGTCCTGATATATCAGATTTAGGCCACTTCCGCCGTCCATTATTGGGTCTAACACAAAGGCAGCCAATCCTTCGTGTCGGATGCTTGTCGCATGATCCCCGCGATCAAAAGTGATCGGGCAGGCCAACCAGGGGTTGAACGTAGGGGTGACGGGCTCTATGGCACGTGTGTCTCAGAGTGCATATTTGCTTCTCCTCTTCGTCACATGGATCATGTTTACTGTTTTGACCTTTGGTAGGATTTTTTCTGTACTCCAGTACTTTGCTGGCGAGGTTCGTCCTCGTCTTCGCTTGGTGTCTCCCCCCTTGTGTTCGGCGTTTAATTTGCCAGCCTGCTTGAAGACCCAACATTCTCTGTGGGTGTGATTTGCAGGTTTATCGGGGGTGCCATGAATCTGACATAGTTTGTCAAGAATCTTGTTTAGTCCAGACGGTCCGCCTCTGCTGCCTTTGAAAGGCTTTTTCCGCTGACCTGGTCGAGAGCCCCTGAATTCGGCGTTGACCACCGTATTATCTGGGCTATCTTCTTTATTTCGACGCTTGTTTTTATTGCATCGTGGTTTTCCATTGCCATCCCTGACTTCGGATGTGCTTGGGTCGCTGGTGCTACTATGGGGTAACCATCTATCTTCGCCCGCGCAAAAGCGGGTCATGAGGCTTGTTAGGGCTGCCATTGTTCTCATTTTTTCTTGGCCGAGGTGTCTGGCAAGCCACTCGTCTCGGACGCTGTGTTTGAAAGCTGCTGAAAGTGCTAGTGATAGACTAGAGGGGGGTGAATATGCGATTTTTATGGAAAGAAATAAACCTATTACCATGCAGCAGAAGGTAGACTACACTAAGCAAGCCATAGTAAAGTATTCAATGAAATGATAGCACAAAGACTAATAGCAGCTAGGCAGTATAGATCAGGACGGAAGATTGTATGAAGCCAATCAGAACAAGCAGTCACATAGTGAAGACAAATAGATAATGCAAACAGGCAATGACTTCACAAGGACCAATTTGCAAATAAAGAGATGGGAAGGATAGAACCAGTGGCTCGTTGAAGACAATGATTTTTTGGACCAGTTCCAGTTGTTGTGACAACTGTACGTCTGGTTAGGGAGGCTGAGATTCAACTCAGAATAGTGTGTCTTCACCTTATTCCCCTTGAGCTAAGGACACCCAGTCCTCGCCCAATCACTCTGGTAAGTCTTCAAGGTAGACTTCCAAACCTTCACAGACTTCGTTCACCGGCGATCCACAATGACTCTTGGATGCTCAGAACGCGAGGCCTAACCGGCTGGAGGATTCACAGTCCTCAAGTGTAATAAGTCTTTAGATCACACAGACAGGAAGACTACGGTGATGCCTAACACTCTTTGGCTCTGGGTGTTTAGGGCTTTGTCCTCGCAAGGAATTCTCCCTCAAAGGCTTCGAGGTGGGTTGCTCTCAAATGACAAAAGTCGTATACTAACTCTGAGCAGCCAACCAATTTATGGTGTAGGGGGTGGGCTATTTATAGCCACTAGGAAACCCGGCCTGATTTGTCTGAAATGACCCTGGGTCACTAAGGAACTGACACGTGTTCCAACGGTCAGATTTCAAACACACACGACAACTTTACTTGGGCTACAAGAAAAGCTGACTTATCCAGCTCTGGATAAGATTTGCTCTCATTGTCTTCGCTCGAAGACATAGGATTTTGGTTAAGCATCACATCAGTCATTCTGACTGGTTCACTTGGACCCCACTTAACAGTATGGTGGTTCCTATGACTCAACAAAGAAGAAAACGAAACAACGAAACAACTAAGTCTTCGCGCTCCATGGTCTTCACAAAATGTCTTCTCTTGTCATAGTATTCAATGTGAATACCTTCACATACCACCTTTGTCTTCAATGTCTTCATACATTTTTAGGGGTCATGAGGGAGTCCTGGATTAGGGGGTCTCCGGACAGCCGGAATATCTCCATTGGCCGGACTGTTAGACTATGAAGATACAAGATTGAAGACTTCGTCTCGTGTCCGGATGGGACTCTACTTGGCGTGGAAGGCAAGCTAGGCAATACGGATATGGATATCTCCTCCTTTGTAACCGACCTTGTGTAACCCTAACCCCTCCGGTGTCTATATAAACCGAAGGATTTTAGTCCGTAGGACAATAACCATAACATACAATCATACCATAGGCTAGCTTCTAGGGTTTAGCCTCTCTGATCTCGTGGTAGATCTACTCTTGTACTACCCATATCATCAATATTAATCAAGCAGGACGTAGGGTTTTACCTCCATCAAGAGGGCCCGAACCTGGGTAAAACATCGTGTCCCCTGCCTCCTGTTACCATCCGGCCTAGACGCACAGTTCGGGACTCCCTACACGAGATCTGCCGGTTTTGACACCGACATTGGTGCTTTCATTGAGAGTTCTTGTGTCTTCGCCGTTAGGCTTGATGGCTCCTACTATCATCGATAGCGATGCGGTCCAGGGTGAGACTTTTCTCCCCGGACAGATCTTTGTATTCAGTGGCTTTGCACTGCGGGCTAATTCGCCTGGCCATTTGGAGCAGATTGAAAGCTACGCCCCTGGTCATCAGGTCAGATTTGGAAGTTTGAACTACACGGCCGACATCCGCGGAGACTTGATCTTCGACAGATTCGAGCCACAGCCGGGCGTGCCGCACTGTTGCGATGGGTATGACCTAGCTGTGCCGCCGAACAGTACCCCAGAGGCTGCGCCCGCATCAGCTCCGACCCTTAGCTCGGAGCCAACTGCGCCATTCGAGGACGGGTGGTTAGACACCACCTCAGGGGCTGCAGTCTCAACAGCGATCGAGCCGAACACCAGCCTAAACCTCTGTGCAGCCCGTAACTCCAAGGAGCCGGACTCTTTTCTGGACTCCGAACCATCCGCGCCCTTGCCAATCGAATCCGATTGGGCGCCGATCATGGAATTCACCGCCGCGGATGTCTTTCAGCACTCGCCCCTTGGCGACATTCTGAATTCACTAAGGTCTCTTTCTTTGTCAGGAGAGCCCTGGCCGGATTATGGCCAGCAGGATTGGGATGTGGACAACGAAGAAATTCGACGCCCACCCACCACCCACTTGGTAGCCACTGTCGATGATTTAACCGACATGCTCGACTTTGACTCCGAAAACATCGACAGTATGGACGACGATGCAGGAGACGAACATGAACCAGCACCTATAGGGCACTGGAAAGCCACCCCATCATATGACGTATACATGGTGGACACACCAAAAGACGACGACGAGGAACGGAAGGACGCACCGAAGGCTTGTCCCCTCGAGAAGCAGTCAAAGCGGCGGCGTAAGCGCCGCCCCAAATCCCGCCTCGGTAGAAACAACGATCATACAGACCCAGTGCTAAAGCAGGGCGAGCCATTGCCGGACCACGAAATCACGGAGAATCAAACCGAACAAACCAATTCTGTCAAAGATAATAGTCCGGACGACATAACACCGGAAAGGCACCCGGAGCAGCAGAATGCCCGTCAAAGGCTTGTTGCCATCGCGAGGAGTCTGAAAAAGCAGAAGCAAAGGCTCAAGGCTGCGCAGGACACACTCCAAATCAGATGGAGTAAAGTACTCAACACAGCAGCGAAGTACGGCGGCAATCGCCCCACCAAGAGCTACCCAAAGCGGAAGTTTCTACCTGAATTCGATGTGGAGGCCATAGACCCCCCACAACCAAAAATTAAAACAGCCATCTGGCCAGATAGATGATCTCACGGCCAACATAAAGCGGCAAGCAACGCCGCACATAAGCCAATACGCGGTCTACGCGAGGGCTCGCATCAAAAGGATGGCGACCAGATCCATCTATGGACCACGCAAGCGCGCTCCACCATATGATGCAACACAATAAACATCCGAACAACGCGGTACACCCAAATACAGGGGTGCCGCACACCCCCTATGTTTCACCGATGAGGTGCTGGACCAAGAATTTCCAGAGGGATTCAAACCTGTAAAGATAGAGGCATACGACGGAACAACAGACCCTGGGGTCTGGATTGAGGACTATATCCTCCATATCCATATGGCTCGGGGAGATGATCTCCACGCCATAAAGTATTTACCCCTCAAACTCAAAGGGCCAGCTCGGCATTGGCTTAAAAGCCTCCCCGAAAACTCCATTGGAAGCTGGGAAGAGCTCGAAGACGCTTTTCGAGCAAATTTTCAAGGGACTTATGTCCAACCTCCGGACGCGGACGATTTGAGTCATATAACTCAACAGCCCGGAGAGTCAGCCCGAAAACTTTGGAACAGGTTTCTTACTAAAAAGAACCAAATTGTCGACTGTCCGGACGCCAAAGCCTTGGCAGCTTTTAAGCATAGCGTCCGTGACGAATGGCTTGCCAGACACCTTGGCCAAGAAAATCCAAGAACAATGGCACCATTAACAAACCTCATGACCCGCTTTTGCGCGGGTGAGGACAGCTGGCTAGCCAGATACAGCACCAGCGACCCCAGTACATCTGAAGTTAGAGATGGAAACGGGAAATCACGGCGCAACAGCAATAACAAACGCCGGAATAAAGAAGACAGCACGAAGAGCATGGCAGTAAACACCAGATTCAAAAGTTCTCAGCCAGGTCAGCAAAAGCCGCCCTCTAAAGGCGCCAGAGACGAACTGTCCAGCTTAAACAAAATTCTGGACAAAATATGTCAGATCCACAGCACCCCTGGTAAACCCGCTAATCATACCCACAGAGAATGTTGGGTCTTCAAGCAGTCCGGCAAGCTCAATGCCGTACACAAGGGGGAAGATACACCAAGCGAAGACGAGGATGAGCCTCTCAAGCAAGACACTGGGGAACAAAAGAAATTTTCACCAGAAGTCAAAACAGTAAACGTGTTACACGTGATCAAGGGGAGAAACAAAATGGCACTCCCAGAAAATTATGCCCAAGGGCCTATCATCGCGGAGTCCTATCACTGGTCGTCTCAACCGATCACTTTCGACCATCGTGATTACTCAGCAAGTATCCGGCGTGCAGGATGGGCTGCCCTGGTATTAGACCCAATAATTGACGGGTACTACTTCACAAGAGTCCTGATGGACGGTGGCAGCAGTTTAAACCTGATATACCAGGACACAATCTGCAAAATAGGGATAGACCCAACAAAAATTTGCCAAAGCAATACTACCTTTAAAGGAGTAACGCCAGGCCCAGGGGCTCATTGCACGGGCTCCCTGCTACTAAAGGTTATATTCGGCTTCCCTGATAACTTCCGTAGCGAACATTTAACCTTCCACATCGCTCCGTTCCAAAGTGGCTATCAAGCACTACTCGGACGTGAAGCTTTCATTCGCTTTAATGCAATACCGCACTACGCTTCCCTCACACTTAAGATGCCCGGCCCACGTGGCATCATTATAGTGAACGGAAGTATTAAGCGATCTTTGCACGCCGAAGAGAGTGGCAGCCGCACACTAAAAAAGGCCCAACCAACTAAAGCATTTATCAGGTCGTCAAGACCTCGGACACGGTTAGACGAGTCCGACGCAGCTATATGTAATTCATACTGGATCGATGGTCACACCCCTATTACAAATACAAGGGGCTCAACGCGCGCAGAAAAGTGGCAATTTTTACTCATCTTGAATTATACATGGTTTCTTTAAAAACTATCTTTTTGCACGATAACTGACTGTCAAGAGGGCCCGAACCTGGATACGGCACAACGGAGACACAGGCGCAGACGTGCAGTAGGGACCCGCTCCAAGGATTCTTTTTAGATTAAGACCATGCGTAAACCTTTTTTACTGTCTCTTGTTGATACACATCCACCGAATTCTCAGCACAATTGAGAAGGATGCTGACGTCTTGGCATGTGGCCACGTCAGAATAATGCACGTACCTGGACACAAGGGGCTCCTTACAAAGGGCACTATTTAGGCCTGGTTTATACCATAAAGACTGAATACCTTAGGGAGTGTTCGGCGTCGCGAGTTTGGCCTTATATGCATCAGCTCCGAATCATTGTCTTTGGTAAAATGTTGGGTTTGCCCGGCTCCTATTTTTTGGTGCCTTACGTTCCGCTTTACCGGCTAAGGCGGCACCAGGAGAACTACTGCGATTGTGCCCTGGTTCATCCGGACGAGCACCTCAGTAGAGAAAGTCGAAAACTGACTGTCATGATATAGCGTGAGACTAGTCAGCCACTCGATGACCTATAGGGATGTTAGAATTCCTCCGCCTTAACGAAGGGCCGTTTCTCGGCCAGGCATGTACGCACCCCGAGATCGGGAGAGTGCGGAGCCACCAGGGGCTCTCTAGTAGCCCCACTGTCAAACTCCTATGGCTAAGTGAAAGTGTTAAAGCATTATAGTCTGGTTGCCTCGTTCACTGCGCTATCACCTCCTTAATAGGACCAAGACGTTGGGTAAAGTGTGAATAGCGTTTTTTGCGAGAACCTCCGCATTATATGCGTGGGGGCTGAAGCCGACGACTGCAATCTTTCAGGTTATACACATGTATACATAAACGGCCGCACAGGAGGCATCATATTACTTTCCGGCAAAAGTATAAACACAGCCTTATAAAGTTCCATAAAAACATTGTGTTTACAATGGGAATACATGTCACTCAAACATAATATTCTTCAAGCACTGGGCCTCTATCAAACGAGCACCCTCGAGAACATCCTCGAAATAGTGCTCGGCAGCCACTCGGCCTATGGCCGAACCCTGCGCCGCAACAACGGTAGCGTCCATCTCCGCCCAGTATGCTTTAACACGAGCAAGGGCCATCCGCGAGCCTTCTATGCATGTCGACCTCTTCATCGCATCAATGTGCGGCACCGCACCAAGGACCTGTTGCACTAAGTTGAAATAGCTGTTCGGCTTTGGCTCTTCCGGCCATAACTGATCCACAACAGACCTCATGGCGAGTCCGGACAACCTATTTAGTTCAGCCCATTCGGCTAGCTGGTCAGTCAATGAAAGCGGACGCTCTGGAACGTTGAATTGCGACCAGAACAGCTTGTCCACTTCACGATCTGTTTGACCCTGGAAGTACTTGGCTGCATCGGCAGCGCTCGCCGCCAAGTCCATATACGCATCTGCCGAACTCCACAGCCAATCCAGAGGGGCATACCGTGGATCTCCGAACTTCCTCTGCAGCATGAAGGGCTTCCCAGCTGCAATATCCCCGGCTTCCCGCAGCTCCTCCTTCTTTGCTCTCATAGCAGAGCGGGTGTCTTTGTCCGCCATCGTGACCTTCTCAAGGTCCGTTGCCTTCGCCCGGTTTTCTTTTTCAAGGACCTGGCAACGGTCGGCAGTGTCTTTTAATTCTACGGCCATCTTGGCCATTTTCTCTTGGCTCTCGCAATGTGCGGACTTCTTAGCTTTCAACTCTTTGGCCGCCTTCAACGCAGCCGCATTGTTATTCCTCTCTTGTTCCTTGGCTCGGGCAAGTTCTGCCCGCAAGGTTTCCACAGTGGCAGCTCCATCTGCAGTCACAACATATTAAAGATACTAGCATCATGCTGCTCTTACTATGTGGCGTTCACCAGATAATAACACTTACCCTGTGCCTCGTCAAGCCTCTTGTTAACAAGCTCGATGTCGGCGTCTGCCGCATCCAGTTGCCGTTTTAATTTGGCAAACTCACTAGTCCGGCTAGCCACCGGAGCTTCCACCGCCTGCACATAAAGGCAGTCCGGTTATTGCCTGGGACTATGATCCTCTGTTCGTCGCCATTCTCGACGACAAACAGAGTCTCAGGGGATACTATCTACACAGGACACACCTAACATGTGCAGTACTATCACGTATTATCTCACGTACCTCAAAGCCTGTCAGTAGACTCACAAAGGCTTCATGTAATCCACGTTCGGCGGACGAAATTCTCTCCATCACCGTACCCATCAGCGTACGGTGTTCTTCTGAGACGGCCGCTCGCCCCACCAACTCCCTTAGAACGTCCGACCGCTTACCAGACGGTGCCAGACTCTTTTGCCTGCTCTCTTCGGGAGCCAGGCGCTAGGGACTTCGGGGGTCTATGGGATTATCTTCTGGCCTCACCGGATCCGGAGAGGCCCTCCGTGACGACACTTCGGGGTCGCCCGCTTCTTGAGCGGAGGAGTCCGGGGGAGGCGTTTCGCTCTCCATCATCTCTGGAAGAAGATCCCCCGAAGACGAGCTCAGCTGAGAGGGGCTAAGGCCCGAACTGCAAGATATATGCGGTGGTTATTTTCTCAAAAAAAAAAGATACCATACCTTTACTATTAAAGTATTTTGGATCACTTACAACTCGTTGGAGGGCTGATCCCCCCGCGGACTTTGTGCGGCAAAAACACCCCCCGAGGCAGGACCCTCTGTGGGAGACTTCTTCTCCCGTTTGGAGGCCTCGGCTTCCGGATCTTCGGAAGCAGTCCTTTTCCTCCCCCGGTCACCCTCCTTCATGGAGGCGCTCATTCCCTCAGTTGGAACTGGCAGCGATGGGGGCCCGCGTCCGCCCGTATTATCCCCCCTGTATCTTCCTTCGAAGGTTCGGGGCAAGGTGCGAGCTCGAGCATCTTTTCCAACACCGGATTTTCCAAACCTTCAGGGAGGGGGGCCAAACACCGAATCATCTTCGCCTTTGTTAGCCAGTCCTGGTCAAAGAACGAACTCTCAGAAATAACTTCGTGATGAATAAAAGACAGTGTGTTCGGCTAGAGGATTTCTTACTTGTTCGGCGGCGCGGTTACTGCTCAGGCCCACGTCCTCGGTAGTATCCGGACACTCTATTTGAGGTCCGAAGAATAACTTGTACGTCTCCTCATGCGTCAGGCCGAGGAAACTTTGAATGGCACGTGGTCCTTCTGGGTTAAACTCCCACAAGCGAAGGGGCCAGCGTTTGCAAGGCTGGACTTGACGAACCAGCATAACTTGTATTACCACAACCAAATTAAAATCTCCCTCGAAGTGATCTCGGATGCGGCTTTGCAGTATAGGCACGTCCTTGGCTGGACCCCAGCTCAGACCTCTGCTAATCCATGACATCAGTTATGGTGGGGGGCCCGAGCGGAAAGCGGGGGCAGCCGCCCACTTGGCACTTCTGGGAGCTGTGATGTAAAACCACTCTTGCTGCCATAATTCGGACACCTCTGGAAAGGAACCATTCGGCCATGGAGCTCCTGCCATCTTGCCTATTGATGCACCTCCGCACGCTGCATGTTGCCCCTCGACCACCTTCGTCTTCACTTCAAAGGTCTTGAACCACAAGCCGAAGTGAGGGGTAATGCGGATGAAGGCTTCACACACGACGATAAATGTCGATATGTGGAGAAAGGAGTCCGGAGCTAGATCATGGAAATCTAGCCCGTAATAGAACATCAAACCCCGGACGAAGGGATCCAGAGTGAGGCCTAGACCTCGGAGGAAGTGGGAGGCGAACACGTCGTTCTCGTTGGGTTCGGGAGTAGGGACGATCTGCCCTTGAGCAGGCAGCCGATGCGAAACCTCGGCGGTCAGGTATCTGGCCTCCCTCAACTTGTTAATGTCCTCTTCCGTAATGGAGGAGGGCATCCATTGGCCTTGAAGGATGGATTCGGACATGATTGAAGATCCGGAGCACCTAACCTGGGCTTTGGGTGTTAGAACTCGAGGCTAGGGAAGGGTTCGATTGAGCACGAGAGGGAAAAAGCGAAAACCTCGTCCCTTTATAAAGAGGGTGAATGTCAAGCGTCCTCTCCGTAGCCGTTTAGGACTTGCCTATAATCTAGGAGTCCTAGACACGGTTGGGTTACCCACGCCCGTATTGATGAGAATCCCGTAATAAGGGGGCACGATCTCTGCTTTGACAAGACGTGTCGAAAAACTGCCTCGCGTTATGTGCGGGGCTGGTAAAAAGAAACGGTTCGAATAATCACCGGGCCATGACATGATGTCGTGCTGCCAAAACAAGCCAGCAAATTAGATCTGCGAAAATATTATTCTCTCTATGGTGGAATGTGGAACTTATTTTGTAGTGTCGGACACTATCCTCGTATTCAAATTCTTCTGTGATGTATTCGGAGAAGGAATCCGCCTTGCCATGCCGAAGACAATACTGCGCGCCGGACTCATCGTCAATGAAGCCTGGCTCAGGGGCTACTGAGGGAGTCCTAGATTAGGGTGTCTCCGGACAGCCAGACTATCTCCATTGGCCGGACTGTTAGACTATGAAGATACAAGATGGAAGACTTCGTCTCGTGTCCGGATGGGACTCTACTTGGCGTGGAAGGCAAGCTAGGCAATATGGATATGGATATCTCCTCCTTTGTAACCGACCTTGTGTAACCCTAACCCTCTCCGGTGTCTATATAAACCAAAGGGTTTTAGTCCGTAGGACAACAACCATAACATACAATCATACCATAGGCTAGCTTCTAGGGTTTAGCCTCTCTGATCTCGTGGTAGATCTACTCTTGTACTACCCATATCATCAATATTAATCAAGCAGGACGTAGGGTTTTACCTCCATCAAGAGGGCCCGAACCTGGGTAAAACATCGTGTCCCCTGCCTCCTGTTAACATCCGGCCTAGACGCACAGTTCGGGACCCCCTACCCGAGGTCCGCCGGTTTTGACACCGACAGGTCATCTCCGGTAGGTAAACCGGATCAGTGAGGGACCAATACATGTGTTATCCTGCAATTCTCACAAACACATTAGTCCGTCAACCAGGTTTGTCGTCAATACTCCAAAACCAACTAGGGGTGGCACTAGATGCACTTACAATCTCCCCCCTTTTTGGTGATTGATGACAAACTGGTTGAAGTTTTCAACAGGGAATAAAATATGTGAAATTGTAAAGGATAGGGTATTGTCTTCATAAGTGGCAAAGGCTCCCCCTGAAGATGTGCATATAAGTAATTTTCTTTTGGAATGCAAATGCACATGGCAGGTTGTACTTGTGGAGATCCTCTTCCACTTATGATGACAATTCATTATGCAAGATTTGATATTATGAAGATAATGACATGCATAATGAAAAATGGACATCTACAAAATGACCTAAGTGCAGAAGTTATCATCGCACATGCGGAAATTATCATCGCATCACAGAATAGCAAATAAGTAAAAGACGACCATCGAGTTTAAGTGTTAAAACTCAAAGAACCAAATGTATCAAAAAGCGAGAGTTGTGAGCACTTGGCAAAAGTAGCAAAAAGTAAAGCAACCACCCATATGGACCCGCTTGAAGACTATCAACTCATATGCTTCTCCCCCTTTTGTCAGTACCAAAAAGGTTTGAAGACATAGAGCTTCTACTCGTTCCCATGAGGTACAGGCGAAGCAGCAAGATCGTCATTGAGGTCCGGTGGTGCAGAAGAACTTGGTGCAGTGTCGACACGCACTAAAGTTGGAGGAGGTGAAGTGGCATCATCTTGGTCATCGATGACTCTGGCATTCACCGTCGCTGCTGAGGACAAATAGTCAGAGTCTTCAAGTGAGGGAGTCCGACGCAAGTGAGCATTCCTTGGAGGAGTTGAGTCAAACTTGAATCTTTCTGTGAAGCCATCGTCTTGCAGATCGGCTTCAGCACTAAGTAATGTCAAACTCTTCCAAGACCTCCGACAGGTTTCATGTGTAACAAAGGCATTCTTGGTGGCAAGATTGTGAATGCGATTGACGTCCACCAAGAGGCTTTGCATCTGACGCTTAAGCCAGTTATGATGCTTATCCTGTTTCTGATGTAGCACGACGAGAAGCCCTCGGTCATTTAGAACACGAGATCGCTTCTGAGGCCTTTGGGCAATGGTGCTTCCAGTGGCGTCAGTTTGAGTGCGAGGGGCGCGTGTGTTACCAGCCAAGGGATAAACACGAGAGACTTCCTGAACTCCTTCAATGGGCTGGGTGAAGCTTTGACGATCAGCATTGTGAAGATAAATCGAATCCTTAGCAAGCTCTGGGTAAATAGCTTCAACAGACAGATCAACCTCTGGCAAGAATACAAGATGATTGCACACAGACGGCTGATAGTTGAAGGCAGAGTGCAGCTTGATAAGACGCATTACCCATGGAGCATAGAACTTCAAACCAAAAATGTCGGAGCCAGATGCAGCCAATTGTCTGATGAAGAAGTCTTGAGCATTGAAGCTGATGCCATTGAAGATATAGAAAACCAAAGTCTTGATTGCTCCTTCTAGCTTCGCTGCAGATGAATGTCCTTTGACAGGCCATAGAGTTTTTCTGATGATATGGTAAATGGTGCGAGGCAGATACTCTAGGTCTTCAACAAAGAATTCAGATGGGTAGTCAGCGTCGTGAGGCAAAGGCTTCATCATGCTCAACATTTGGCTCATTTTGGGTTCTGGCTTCTGAAAAATGCTCTCCAAAGCATTCTGGTGTTGTTGACAACCTGGTTCATAGTATTCGCCAGGAGTGGGCAGGGCTGTGAGCTCAATGATATCAAGAGCTTTGGCTTCATGATGGACATTGCCTGTCATCCACTCAAGGACCCAAGTCTTTGGATCCCTGTTGTATCCTCGAATGTGAAGAGTTGCATAAAACTGTAATAGAGGCTCTTCATTCCAGTGTTCCTTGTCTGTGACAAATTGCAGGAGTCCAGCATCTCTGAAGCAATCCAACGCTTCTTCTAGACAGGGCAGGCCAGCTATAGCTTCAGTGTCGAGACGCATATGTGGAAATATGCGCCCTTGATTGTATAAGACGCATTAATAGTAGCTACGCTGCTGATAGCTCCAGAACCGATCTGATGAAATGCGAGGTTTGGAGTAAGGGTTCTTGGCGCTGTTGAAGAAGGTGTTATGTACCACGAAGCCATTCACATTGAAGACCCCAGGAGAGGTTGCAGTGCCTGGGAATCTTGGAAGTCTTGGCTTGGGCTTCTATACTTGAGGCCTATGCTCGACATGATAGTCAAATTGTGGACCCGCAGCAGGTGGAGGAACCAGAATGGGCCATCGGACCATAACAGGCTGACCATGATCAAATGCCAGCTCAACAATATGAGGTCTTGGAGGGGGTACAAGAGCATTGGCATTTTCGTTGACATGGGCTGCAAGCGGCACAATATCTTCAGGAGGAATGATTACGTCTGGTGCTGCATTGGCTTCAGGTGCTTCATTATTGGCTTCGGGCATGACGACATCAGTGTCGTCAGCAATGTTGTTGGTGGTGGTGACGTTAGCTTCGGGCACCACATTAGCTTCAGCCATGACAACGTCATTGGCTTCAGTGTTGATGTTGGTGGCCACTTCAGTATTGGTAACCTCCACTTCAGGAGCTGGAGGGTCGGACACGTTCTCCTCGAGAACAGCTTCAGGAATGGTTGGTGGTGTACCAACTCTTTCTTCATCACGTGGTGCTTCTTCTTCATCGGCTGATGCAGCCGGAATATCTTCAGCCGTTTTGACTTCAGACTCAAAGGCGTTCACAGTTGGAGTGGCTTCTGGAAACACTTGACGTGCAACAGATTGGTGGGGCACTTCTCCTTCTGGAATGCTCGGAAGAGTGACTTGGGGCCTTGGTCCTTTGCGAAGCCTGGGTAACGCTGGCGACGCCTGTGGAGATGGAGTTGGTTGGGCCTCAAAGTCATTGTCATCTTGCACTGGTGAGGTGACTTGTGGTTGGGGAGAACTTGGGGTGTATTGTTGTTGTGGGTGATCAGCCCACGATGCATCCTGAGCAGTTGGCGTCAGAGGATGACCAATGCTGATGAGCTCGCTGTGCATGAGCACAGGCGATGATACCAAATTGTGCTCGATCTGAGGAAGGACTTCATCATCTTCAACATTGTCGTGAGGACCAATGTCTCCAGCTGCGGTGGGATCAACAGCTGGATTGTCTTTAGCTTCAGGAGCCTCTGTGGAAGCAGGCTCATGAACTATCAACTGGCGCTCTCGATGTTCAGACACAGGACGAGCAACAGAAATTGGCTCGACAAGAAGGGGCTCTGTGGGAGCAGCCCGGTCTCTCTTCTTTGTTTTCCTTTTCTTGGTTGGGGGAGCATCATCAGTGGTGGCTTTGGTCTTGCGCTTTCTGGCTTCGGCTTCAGCTGCTCTAGTTTTCTTGAATTCTCAAGCCACTGTGGGGACCTTAGGCTTCGAGCCTGTCATACTGGTTGGGAAGACAATGCGAGGTTTTTCCTGCCTTGATGCTTCTGGTTCTGCCACAGCTGGCTTCTTCTTCTTCTTCTTGGCAGCCATTCTGGGGTCGATGCCTGGTCGCCCCAAGGCCTTGCGCTTTTCAGCTTCATTGTAGCCTTGAACACATTTGGCAGCAAGATTCTTCATGCACTCACGAGAACCTTTTGCCTCTTCTCGTTTGTTGTGGAATGCCTCCTTGAGCTCATGCATCATGACCTTGAAGTTTTGAATGTCTTCAACACTGAGCTTGGCCATGTGCTTCTTGAACTGAGCCTTTTCATAATCGATCTTATGCTTCAGCTCAACAATTTTCTGAGCTAGAGCCAACTCAGGAGCAATGGCTCCATGGAAGGCGACGCTGAGGCCAATGGGAAGCTGGAGATCATCAAAGCTGACATCTGGGCTGTCAAACCACTCATCAATAAACTTGTTTAAGATTTTCACATCAAAGAGAGGAAGATCATTGAAGATTTCCACCTCTTGCTTGCTCTTGATCAACTGCTCAAGAGCGTCATCGCCAAGATCGTCGTCGCTGGACAGATCAATGGCGTCATTCTTGTTTCTCAAAACAACAGCAGGGGTCAGTGCTTGACCAGTGGGTTGCATGGGCTTGTTTGACTTGGCAGACTTGGAGATGCGTGAGAGATCTTCAGACTGCACACTGGCTTCAGGAGGTGCAGTGGCCAGAGGCTTTGCCCGTGAGACCTTTGGTGCAGATGAAGGCTTTGAAGCCTTTGGTACTGAAGAGGGCTTTGAAGCCTTGGGTTTCATTTGCTTCACAGGCTTCGGTGGTGCAGGCGCTTCGTTAGAATCAGCGTCGTCTGCAGGTTGATCCACGTCTGCCCCTTGAACCTTTATGTGTGTGATGAGACCTTCTAAGTTTCGCTTCGCGTGTGCCATCAGCACGTGGCGCAGGGGGGCCTGGGTTGAAGTCTCACTACTAGGAAAAGGCCTACTAATGGCGCACCGGTTTTGCCTACTAATGGCGCATCACCGGTGCGCCATTAGTAGCACGCCACTAGTATTTTTTACTAATGGCGCACCATCCAGTGCGCCATTAGTATATAACACCATGCGCCATTAGTGTGCCTCCCAGGGGCCATATTTAACCATGTGCTTTGGCACACTAATGGCGCACTGCGGATAGATGCGCCATTAGTATACTTGGCATACTAATGGCGCACTCTGTCTTGATGCACCATTAGTATCCTTTGCCATACTAATGGCGCACTCTGTATTGATGCGCCATTAGTATCCTTTGGCATACTAATGGCGCACCTTGTGGTGATGCGCCATTAGTATGAATATTTGGTTTTTTTTACTTTTCTGATTTTTGCACAGGTTACAAAATATATTATTTGACAGAATATAGACAGTAGCACACAGCAACAGCAGATTCATCGAATACAATAGAAGATTAGTCTCCGAATACAATTCATCATATTAGTCTCCGAATTCAAAAGACCGAACAAAGATAAAACATTACAAGTCTCGAGACCGCGAGTATCGAGTTTGTCTTCACATTACAAGTCGATATCAATCATCTAAACTACCATCACATAGAAGAGAGCTGCGGTCATCACGATGAGCATCATTGCGATCAAACTGGTCTTCATCCGGTTCCTCCAACGCTCCCTCCTCTCTCCCGCTAGATAGCGGGCGTATCTAGATTCGGCCTCCGCCCTAGTGGTGTACCCTTTGTAACTGTTACCGCTGAAATGGTGAACCTGTCTCCGACACTCCTCCCAGTCGTCGTAGACTCTGGGAACCTTACCCTTGTACACGACATACGACGGCATCTCTATGCACAAGCCAAACAACAGACAATACATACATAAGCAATATATAAGTATGCAACAAAAGGATCGGAAGAGAAAAGCAAGACATTAATAGCACGATTCATGGTCCTACTAATAAATAGCATCGATTACATCTAAGTTGAACGACTGTCCAAACCAAAGAGACATACAATTCATTAAAGTTTAATTACAACATGAGCCAATCAATGTTTCAGAACTACACATCACTACTTTCGACTCGACTCATGGACAGGAGCGTGGATGAAGCTGCCGTCTGTCATGATGGTCATGAAATCGCGGGCGTTGTCAGCCTGCATTTGTAGCATTCCGTCTATCTCAATGTTGGACGGTTGATATCTGAGGAAGAACTGCCCCGAGGTATGAAGGACATCTTGATGGATGATGTTCGCAAACTCCGACTGGATGCGAAAGAATTCTTGTCTGATGTCCGCGTCCTGGATTGCCGACATGCTCGCGGCCTAATCTTTGAGATTATTTGGTAGCAGAAGGTGATGATGGTCCCTTACGATCGCCCGCATGTGATGGAGGGCGTAGTAGGCATCCTTCTGACCGCCAGGCGGCTGTTTGACGCAGCAGAACGTCGTATTGTGGGCGAACTTGTGCTTGCCGTACTTACGAACTGCCATGATGACGGTGCCTCCAGATTTGGCGTAGCCAGGGAGAACATCATCAAGAACTTTCTTGATATTTGTGTAGTCTATCTTGGAGTTATGGTTCGGGTCGAAATACGTGGCCATGGAATATTGCGGGCTTAAGAGGATGAGTGTGCAATGTGTGTCACTGCACAGAACACGGAATGTTAGAAAAAAAAGAACGACCGAAATCTAAGAAATCATATGTTACGGGGCGGTTAAGGGATGACTTACTCGGGAAAGTAAGGCACAAGGAAGTTATCCTTATCTGGGTTTGCCAGAATGACGTCTTCGAGGTGTGAACTCGCGACTTGGCGGTCCCCAGCGCTGCTCAAGAGCTTGGCACGCATGTAGAAGGGGTCGACGATCATGATGTCCGGGGTCTTGTCTCTAATGATCCGCTTCTCCATACTCAGCGAAAACAGCCGAACGAAGGTGTAGTGCAGCGGATGAAGGTTGAACATAGCAAAGATGTCATCAAACCGCAGGACGATCGTACCCCCGATGGCGCCATCCACAAAGCCCTTGCCCTCTGGCACCTTGGCCACGAAAACCGAGTATGCCACATCATTCTCTCTGAGACGCCGCTTCTCCAAAGAAAGAACACTGTCGTGCAGACTCCGCATAGCACCGGTTGCAGCACTGAGCATATTTGTCGGTAGCATCGCCCTACCCGCCACATGCACCCTCCTCGAGATATCCTTAGGTGAAGGTGGCCCGTCCTGAGCACGGATCGTACTCGGTGCCGGCTGGCTCGCACCGGCGGCCTTTTTAGTCGGCCGTTTCCGACCCTTCTTATTGATCTGCTGTAATGGGACCTAGTTCTACACATAGACCGCCTTCTTGAGCGTGTTGGGGCTGATAATATTTGGCACCTCCGCTATCTGAGGCTCGGTGAAGGCGGCAGTGGAGGCGTCTCCTGAGAACTGAACGCCATACGACGCCTGTTGCAATTGGGTTTCTCCGTCGTACCAGCTAGATCGCGGTCGTCTTGTTTGGGTTCTTGAGAAGGAGGCCTGCAGAACTTGTCACCGTACCCATGTTCGGCAAAGTACTTATCGACGTTGGTAAATGTACCATCGTCGTTGTCGTCGTCGTCCGGATCCTGTGCCATATGCATGTCTGGATCCTGTGCCATAGGGATGTCCGGCATGTCTGGTAGCGTTGCGGCGTTCTTGCCATGGCTTGGCGCCGGCACGACTGGCGGTCTTGTCTGTGGGGTGGTGTCCCCCGCCCCCAAACGAATCTGGCTCTTCGGCCAAAGCAGGAGCCAGCTTACGCAGGCGCTGAGGGTCATCTCATCTTCTTCGTCGGCCCCAGCGGGTCGAATCGGAGGTAACAACTCGTCGCAGCCTGGCAGCACCCGAACCACTTCAACCCTATACATTGTGGGTGGCATCGGATTACCGTGGAACACGGGGTTGCCCGGTTGAACGATTCTGCCCTTGGCGACATCGACCAACTCGCCGCCCACGAAGTGCAGGAGAGTGCAAGGAACATTGGCGGTGCCCTGTGAAAACATGTAGGGCGTCAGGGATGCCCAGTCAAAGGCAAGGAGATGAAGTCCTCGGCCGAGAGGCTTAGTTACCGTGATGCCGTCGAGCTCGGCTAATGTCGAGGCACCGCCAACGGCGGGCGTGCAACTGACGGAGGGGCCGCTTGCTGGCGAGGTGCCGGCGGCGTACACCCGGGTGCATTAAGCTCCAATGCCGGCGTCGGAGACACCAATACCGCCGCCGCCGCAGACACCAATGGCACCGCCGCCGTAGACACCAATACCGCCGCCGCCGGAGACACCAACGGCGCCGCCTACGCGTTGTGTGAGTTGCTGGCCGTGAAGCTGGGAATCGGGGGCGGCCCCTATTGGCCACCCGCAATCCACGTCGTTATCCCATGAATCAAGGTAGGCATAATGTTGGTAAGTGTCGATCCCAGTTGTTGTTGCACTTGCTCTTGGACCATCTCCGGAATCCACGCCACTTGCACCTTGAGTGCTTCAACCTCGCGCGACTGGCTTTCCGAGCTGGTCTTTTTATCCTTTCGCCCAGCAGCGCCATAGTATGACGACCATTTTTTGGACAAGCCTTTGCCGGCCACACGACCAGCTGACGTCGGCTTATTGAGCTTATCCCTGTTTTTCATTACGTTCAATGCCCTATTCAAAGGGGTGTCGAGAGGGGAGCTCTGAGACGACCCCGCGCTACTGCTTTCTTTGTCCTGCGGAAGGAACATGAACCATTTAGAAATATTGGGGATTAATTAGAATGCAACCATATGGAGCTAATTACGCGGGGGTGTATTCCTTACCAGAACAAGCTCAAGCTCCTTGGTCTTCGGATCCGTGGTAAGCTCCTTTGTTACCGGGTCCTCCTTGTACCGGGCCCTGAGAAAGTTCCTGGTCTTCTTGTCACTATATTTCTCGAAGCGGGGCGGTAGGCCTTGCTCGGCACGCTCCGCGTCCTCCTTGTCCCATACAGGCTCCGCCACTCTGTAACCGCCGGGACTGAGTTGGTGGACCCCTATGTTCAACTGCCGCATTTCTTTCCCCCACTGACTTGATTCGGAGGTTGCGGGGCTCTCGCACTTGATCTTGAACTCCTTGTAGTCATCTTCGCTCATCAAAGGATATTTCGCCTTGATCTTCTCATAACTATCACCTTTGCCAATCATTGCCTTCACCGTGCTTTTCCAAGTAGACAGGGCCGTGCTTATCGTCGTGAGGGCGGCACCGTTCACTTTATTACCTGAGAGGCGTGTGTTTGCGAACTCAGCGGGGAACTTGTAACGTTCATGTAGCTTCGTGAAGAGGAGGCTACGCAAATTCCCTCGGTCCTTATGCCTTAGGTTCTCAGTGTTGATCGAGGCGGTGCTCCGGAGAATGCAGCCGAGCTGAATCGAGTACCCCTTGACTACGTGTTTGGGCGCCGTCGGATGCCCGTCGGAGTTCACTTCAGTAAATTCCTCCCTGACGGTGCCGAGCACGTTCGGGCGCCCGTCCTTCCGTTGCCTCTTCGGTTGGCTGCCATCTGTGCGTGCGCTGCCATCATCAGTGGTGGCATCCGCGGCGCCATCATCAGTGGTGTCATCCCCGACGCCACTAGGGGTTGTGAAGTCAGGATCGGTGTCTTCCGCGGCGTCCTCATAGCGGTGAGGTTCTTCCTCCAACTCCTGGGATAGCTCCCAGAATTGCTTGCCGCCCGAACCTCCAGCCTCATCGTTGTGGGCCATGTTTCGCTCTAAATAGGAAAAAAGTTTGGTCAAAAAGTTGGTTATTGTCAAGGAACAAGATCATGGTCTCATCATTTAGGGTTTTTCGACACCGAGGCATCCTAAAAGCTAAGCTTTTATCATTTAGGGTTTGTTGACACCGAGGCACCCTAAAAGCCTAAGCGTACATCATTTAGGTTCTCATCGACACCGAGGCACCCTAAAAGCCAAGGTTTCATCATTTAGGGTTTGTCGACGCCGAGGCACCCTAAATGCTAAGTTTTCATCATTTAGGGTTTATCAATGCCGAGGCACCCTAGGTTGGGCCTAATCACTTGGCACTAATCAGTTGGCTCTATTGCCACCTATGTTGGGTTTATCATCTAGGGTTTATCGATGCTGAGGAGAATTTCTAAGTTGGGCCTAATCACTTGGCTCTATTGCCACCTATGGTTTAATGCAGCAAGAATAAAGGGGCAGTTGATCCTACTTAATTAAGTACTAAGATACCCCGGCCCATGCATTAGTAGCAAGTACCTCATATGTCCGATTTTTAGCAAAGTCATGCTAAAATTCACGGAAAATTTCAGCATGACCTTTGCTGAAAATAGGACATATGGAGTACCCGAATTTGCTGGAACAGAAGTTAATCGACATTCCGGCAAACTCAAGGGCCTCTCGGGGTACCTGCAAAATCATCACGACACGAAGGGCCTCTCAAGGGCCTCAAGCAGCAGCGGCGTCTCCCAGGACCCCTTTTTTTGCTAAATTTCTTTGAGCAACAATTAGAGCAGAAAATTCAGCATATTTCTATACAATTTTTTTGTACACATAAGATAGAAATGTAGTGCTGAAAGTTTAATGCTTACAAAAGACTTGCTGAAATAGTGAAAAATATGGAGTCACCAAGCTGGCTAAGAAACTCCCAAAGTCCACTAGCAAATCCAAGATCTAATCCTGTTACACACATCATAACAATTTAAGATAATTAGGATAAGGATAGTAGGAAATGAAAAATAAAGAGCTCAAAAAACAATCACAACAGAAAAATAATAAAAACCTAGTCCTAGAAGAAAATAAATCCTAAAAGAAAAGAAATCCTAAAATCTGGAGCAAGTCCTAGCAGTAGTAGTCCAACTAGATGGCCACCACTACTACTCCTATCTCTGTTTAGCATCATCCACACGATAGTCCATTGGAATTTTGTTTGACACAGCTGAACAGCAAAGAAGGTACCGTAGAAGCAGCTGCTACTGCTAGCTCCACTACATACATACTAGCCACTCTAAAACTTGTTTAAATCATTCACCGAACTCTAATCAATTCACCCAACTCTAATCAATTCAACTACGAGTTGCTGATTCGACAACCTACAAACTGATGACAAATTTATGTGCCATGACCACATCCAGGAACAGTTCTATTATAACACAATATTTCAGGGAAACGCACAAAAGAAAACAATTCTTGTAATACATTGTTAACAGGGCATGGATTTTACTCCTATAGCAAGAACAACAACCCTGGGAGAAACACATGCTCAAAAATCAAAAGCTTCTGCAATAAATAAATAAAGGCAATTCCCAAAACTTGCTAGTAAAATAGTACTATGTGTACTAGAGGAGTCTTGTCAGGCACACAGATGCATATTCAGAAACCAAAACAATGATAAGTATAGGCAAGTGTAACTGGTCACTGAAGTAGCTCATGTCATTGCTTCTATCTGTCATGGACTGGTTTTCTATAACCGATACAATTCAGTTGAGTTTTAAGGTTGACTAATTGCGCCCTTGTAAGTGCCTAGCAAACAGACTACAGGAATGGCATAAAGAAAGGAACATGCCAATGCACTCCAGGTTTTGCAGCAAGTTGTACTTAAAATATTCACCTTAGACAATCCATGACTGTGTATTGCATTAGATAATGCAAACAAGAACAGAAGGCAACTTTGCTTATATAGAAACGTTGGCAAATGCAAACTCCCAAGTCTAACCAGGAAGCATCAGACGCCGATGCATAACACTGCTCACTCGCTTACACACACTACCGCCCCAAAATTCAAAACATAACCTAGTACTTGGCGCGTTGGCTCAATCAGGCATGGGGCGAAGCAAGGGGAATAGGAGAGGGGAGGGGCACCTGCGCAGGGGCCGGGTAGTGACGGACGGCGGCCAGGTTGCACGGGCGACGGACGGTGGAGGCAAAGCCGCTCGGTGAAACAGAAGGCGGTGGCGACGGTGAGATGGGGTCGGTCGGAGGAAGAAGACGTGCTCCGGCGAGGGTGGGGGCGCGGGGGCGGCGGGGGTGTGGAGTCCGGCGAGGGTCGGGGTGGGGGCGCGGGGGCGGCGGGGGTGGAGTCCGGTGAGGGTCGGGGCGGCGGCGTCGTGGGTCGGGGTAGCGTGCGGGTGGATCTGGTGGCGAGGGAGAGAGGGTCGAAGGGGATCTGGCGAGGGACAGGGAGATAGCTAGGGGGAAGCTTACTAATGGCGCACCACACCTCGGTGCGCCATTAGAAATCTTTTTTTTAGATAGCAATGGCGCACCCCGCAGCGGTGTGCCATTAGAAATCTTTTTTTAGATAGCAATGGCGCACCCCGCAGCGGTGCGCCATTAGAATTTTTTTATTACAGTTCGAGCACAGCTTATATTGCACCTAACCCAATCCACATCAGAACTCGCCCACTAGCCCGACTGGTCAGCACGCAGCACACACACCAGGAGGTCCTGGGTTCGATTCCCAGGCTCCGTAATATTATTTTTTTGCATTTTAAATGCTGTTTGATATTTATTTGTGTTTAAATATGTTCAAACTTGTTTAAATCATAACAGTAATATTTTTTATAAAAACAGTAATATTTTTTAAAAAATATATTCAAATTTGTTACTTGAAAATATCATCGGCGGCGGCGATGGAGCGGGGGAGGGTGCAAGGGGTGCCCGTTGGCAGCGGTGGAGCAGGGGAGGGTGCGGGGGGCCGAGTGCTCGTCGGCGGCGGTGGAGGGGGATGGAGATCGAGTGTCCTCATGAATTCAAAAAGTGCCCGTGAAATTTAAAAATATTCATGATATCAAAAAGTGCCCATGAAATACAATCGAGAAATGAAGACTACGATTTAAATACAATCGATCTTAGCTAGCTATCTGTTCACAATCTTCTTGCCCTTCTTTTTTGCAAATGGAGTTCTTCTGTGGAACGGACGTCCTTTAGGTAGGGTGGTCCTGCTTCTTCTTGTGGTGTGTGTTGCTACTTCATCGTCGTCGTCATGTTCGATCTTCAGGTCGCCGTACTTGTCGAAGTCTTGCTCATTGGCTACTCCATCCATTCCGATGACCTTCCTTTTGCCTCTCCTCACGACAACACGACTGGGCTTTGACGGGTCGGTAATGAAGAAGCATTGGTCCACTTGGGAAGCCAGTACCCATGGCTCATTTTTCGCGGTGACGTTTGCGCCCGCGGTCTTGGATTTGGCTTCGGGTATAACCATGGTGGTGAAATACCGGTCTTCTTCTAGGACGCTCTTGGCCCATCTGACATGGAACATCGGGACCTTCTCTCCAGCGTAGCTCAGCTCCCAGATCTCCTCGATCCTTCCGTAGTATCTGTCCTTGTTGTTACCGGTGTAGGATTCCATCGTTACCCCGGAGTTCTGATAACCATCGCTCTTCATGTCCTTGTCCTCGATGTAGAATGTGTAGCCGTTGATATCGTACGCCTCATAGGTCATCAGGTTGTGCTCGGCGCCCTGTGACAAGGTGAATATGAGTTGTTCTTCCGCGGAAGAATCCTCATGTAAAGGGTACGACAGAAGCTTCTGCTTGAACCAACGCGTGAAACATGAGTTGTGCTCTTTGATTATATCTCCGTCCGTCCTCTGTTGGCCTTGGTTATTGTACGTCTTCTCAATAAAGGTTTTGTGCTCTACCACCCAAGGATCGACCACGTCTATGTGTTGTAGCGGGACTAGGTTTGCTCTTTCAAAGTCGGCGAGTCGACCCTCGAAGTCGACATGCATTTCACGATGACCCTCACAGTGACCCCATCCAGCGAGCCTGCCGAGGTGCCTATTGACGGGCAGACCAACGGGGTTCTCGATGCCTAGATAATTCGTGCAGTAGGAGATGCACTCTTTGGTCAGAAAGCCCCTAGCTATACTTCCCTCTGGACGTGACATGTTGCGAACGTATCCTTTGATGACACCATTCATCCTTTCGAATGGCATCATGCTGTGCAGGAACGTCGGCCCGTGTTGGATGATATCCTCCACGATATGGACCAGCAGATGCACCATAACGTCGAAGAATGCGGGAGGGAAGTACATCTCAAGCTCGCATAGTATCACCACGATCTCTTCCTGTAGCCTTCTGAGTTGCCTCACGCCAATCGACTTCCGAGAGATGACGTCGAAAATGTTGCATAGGCCAAATAGCATTTCACGGACGTGCGCGTCCATGATCCCACGGATTGCAACTGGAAGTATCTGCGTCATCAGCACATGACAGTCGTGAGACTTCATCCCGCTGAACTTCTGCTTCGCTGGGTCTAGGTATCTGCTTATCTTCCTCGCGTAACCATAAGGAAAGTTTACTCCTACGAGGCAGGTGAAAAACTACTCGATCTCCTCCCGACTTAGAGTGAAGCACGCGGGAGGGTAGTCACTTCCGGTCTTCTTTGCCTTTTTGCCTTTGCGACGAGTTTCTGTGTCCTGCTTTGCCTCATCATCATCATCATCATCATTAGCGTGAAGCTCCTGCCTAATGCCCATTGATTTCAAGTCTGCCCTTGCTTTTGGCCCATCTTTGGTCCTCTCTGGCATGTTGAGCAGGGTACCAAGCAGACTCTCGCACACGTTCTTCGTGATATGCATGGCATCAAGGCTGTGAGGCACACGGTGGATCTTCCAGTACGGCAAGTCCCAGAAAACAGACCTCGTTTTCCATACCTTCAGCAGCGGCTCTGGCGCCTTTTGCTTCTTTCCCGGCAGTGGGCAATCTTTCCAATTTTTCAACAGCTCGTCTATTTCCTCGCCGCTCCTTGTACACGGGCATTTCGGGGTTCGGTTTCACCATCGAACAGATCCTTGCGTTTCCTCCATGGGTCATCGTCGCGAAGCCACCTTCGATGTCCCATGAACACGGTTTTCGAAGATCCGGGATCTCTATCTAGCTGGCGATACGTTGTGTCATCCATGCACCTTACGCATCCAGAAAATCGGTGGACTACCTGCCCCGCGAGATATCCGTAACCGAGATAGTCGTGCACCGTCGTGAGCAGTGCGGCTCTCATAGGGAAATATTCTTTCTCTGCGGCGTCCCACGTATTGGCTGGCGTTTTCCACAGCGTGTCTAGCTCCTCTTTCAGCAGCCCCAGATACAGATTGATGTCGTTCCCTGGTTGTTTCGGCCCTTCAATTAGCATACTCATGTGAATGTACTTCCTCTTCATGCACAACCAGGGGGAAGGCTGTACATCCACACAAACACAGGCCACGTGCTATGTGTGCTTCTCTGGCTGCCAAACGGATTGACTCCATCGATGCTCGCGCCCAGCACGATGTTCCTTGGATCCTTCCCAAATTCTGGGTATTCGAAGTTCAACACTTGCCACTGGCTCGCATCCTTAGGGTGACTCAGCATCTTGTCTTTTTTATTTATCTCCGGATCATTTCTGTCATCTTCCCGCTTCTTCTCCTCCCTATCCGCGTGCCAACGCAGGAGCTTTGCTACCTTAGGGTCCGCGAAATACCGCTGCAGACGAGGAGTGATCGGAAAGTACCACACCAATTTTCGAGGAGCTTTCTTCCTCTTCTTGTATCGAGTGACGCCGCACACCAGACATATGGTAGACTCCGCGTGCTCGTCCCGATAAATGATGCAATTGTTCATGCACACATGGTATTTCACGTGCGGTAAATCTAGAGGACACACGATTTTCTTCGCCTCCTCAAAACTGGTCGGGCACTTGTTCCCCTTGGGAAGACGTTCGTGCCAGAATGACATGTTCTCGTCGAAGCATGCGTCGGTCATTTTGTGTTTTACCTTCATCTCCAGAGCCATGAGCGTTACTTTCAGGCGGGTATCCTCGGGCCTGCATCCTTCATACAATGGAGTAACCGCGTCTATCTCCAGTTGATCCAGCTTAGCTTTCTCTCGGGCGGCAGCTCTTGCGTTATCCGTCTGCTTGAGAAGCAGCTCTTGAATATGAGGGTCCTGCACCCAGCCTCCATCGTCGTCTGCTCTGGCATCTTCATCTTCATGATCATGCCCTTCGTCTTGATCTTCCTCATCATCATGTACGACATCTTCTACATGATGACTGTGTATAGCATCACCGTCGTGATCATGTCCTGGAGATTCTTCATCTTCTCGCCCGCCCTCGCCGCGGTGGTACTTGTCTTGTTGCCCTTCCTCATTTCTTGCCTGGCCCCCATGGATGACTTCATAGTCATCTTCATCACCTTGCCACCGATAGCCATCCATGAAACCACGCAAGAGCAGGTGGTCCCGCACCTGCCCCGAATCCGGGTCCGCAATAAGGCTCTTCAGCTTGCATCTTCGACACGGACATCTTATCTCCGTCTCGTTCTTTTGAAGCATCTTGGCCTTCGCGGAGCTCAAAAACCTATTCACGATGTCTTCGGTCATCGTGCGGACCATGGTCGCCTGCGGGGTAGAGCAAAACGATATTTTAGAACCAAGAAAAAATTTGGCATGACCTTCCCTAAAAATATGACCAAAAAGAATGCATAGTGCCAAAATTCTCGCCGAAACAGAAATGAATCAACATTCCGGCAAAATATTGGCAACTATCGCATTTCAAATACCGGTACCTGCAAACACAAACATATATGCAACACCACAAACACATGCAACACCACAAACATACATAGATCTAGCTAGGCCACAAAAAGTGCATGTGCACGTTGTTGGAGCGAGCTAGGGAGAAAAAAAGTAGATATACATCATGAAGATAGCTTTCCCCTTACTTACCTATCAAAAAAAGGTAATTTCACCACTTAATTATGATGAATCTATGGTGGAAATGAGGTGAGGAGGAGGAGGCAGCCGAAAGCTTGGAGAAGGAGGTGGAGGGAATGAAGTGGGGAAAGTGAGTGGCTAGGTGTGGGGCTGTCCAAAATATCTTGTTGGGGTCCCAAGTTACTAATGGTGCACCACCTGCAAATGCGCCATTAGTAACCCTGGTTACTAATGGCGCACCTGCAGGTGGTGCGCCATTAGTAGTTTTGCAAAAAAGTAAAATATATATATATACTAATGGCGCACTTTTACAGGGTGCACCATTAGTAGTTTAAACTAGTAATGGCGCACTGTGAGGCGGTGCGCCATTAGTAGTTTTGCAAAAAAAAAATAAAAAAATTCAGTACTGGCGCACTCCATGTCTGGTGCGCCATTACTAGTTAGAACTAGTAATGGCGCACTTCGGTAGGATGCGCCATTAGTATGTATGTAAAAATGAAAAAAAATATCACTAGTGGCGCACCAGTTTTCTGGTGTGCCATTAGTGTCTTCCACACTAATGGCGCATCACCAACTGGTGCGCCATTAGTATATAGTAGTGGCGCACTACTTCCCTGGTGCGCCATTAGTGTCAATCCTATCTATAGCCCTTTTCCTAGTAGTGTCTAATCCCAAAGACTTCTTGTTTTCCTTGCCCGAGTTCTTTGCAAACTAATAGTTGCGCTTGAAGAGATTATCTTCTCGACACCATAACAGAGAGGATGGGTCGGCATTAGCAGGCTGAGGTCCACGAATCATGCAGGGGTAGAAGCCTTGAGCAATAGCTTCGGGCTTCGACTTGGGCTGAAGAACTTTGTATTTTATATCTACCCAGGGGCCCTTGATGGCACTCTTCTCAGCATATTCGTTGGTGACGAATCTGTACTTGAACAATTCCTCTACCCAATGTCTTCGAATCCATTGGATTCGGTTCTTGCGTTCTCCACAGGTCTCTTTTGGATCTGACTTGTATAGCTCATGGAGATCCGGTGGCAGGTCCTTAGCAGGGTTTCCACGGCGTTGTCTGCCGCCCTTCCTGACTGATTTTTCTGTTGCCATGAAGTTTAGACTAGAAGGCTTCAACACTGTCAAAGTCTTCCGTCTACTGGTCAGACAAGAACTGGCTTCAGGAGAATTTAAATGATGCTTTAAGAACTCCGCAAATGAATGCAGACTATGAGAACCAAGGGATTCTCCCATGGACATGTACCTGTGAATGCATTAAAGGTGCGAGGGAAGGGGAAGAGGTCATATGCATTCTTAGAAGATTTTGAAGATAAATCAGTTTAGAAGACATTGACCTCATAGTGCAAAGACATTCACTCCTATGTAGAGAGTTGGTTCCAGATTTGTACGAATCCATGAATAAGTACAAGTGAGGAATCTAACTACTTTGTGAAGCATAAGTGAACATACTAGGCATGCTATGAGATGTAGAATGAGATAGATCCAACTTGCGGGAACAGAAACCACTTGTGGTTGAAAAGGATGAATCTATCGGATCAAAAGGACTGTAAAAAGAGGTTTTATTTACCACACGAGGAACTGCTAGACGGAGCGGGAGAGGAGGCCGAGTATTTCGATCTTCCGTGCCCTAACTTGGCGACGGAGGACACCTACGGCGACGGCGGAGAAAACGATGTCCGCAGCCGGCGTGAGGACGGCGTCGGTGAGGTTGCTGCAGCTAAGCGCTTCGTCGTCGGCGTCGTCGAGGGCTAGCGGTGGCGCTAGGGTTTGTGCGAGAGTGGAAGTAGAGATAATGAGTAGGGTGAGGCGTGTATATATAAAGACAGGGATGGCACAGCATTATTACGCAGGTGCCCCTGGCGGTTCACATCTGAAGGACACGTGGCGATCATACAACACAATGGAGGTTGTTCCATGTTCCCACGCACGCCTAGATTGTAGGGTGGTCATTCCCACTTCTCCGGGTTTCAGGAAAAAAGATTGAGCATTGAAAACAGATTAATTTTTGTCTCTGTGTCTCCTGCTGACAAGGACTCGGCGAAGACATTCGATAGTTTCAGTAGAATGCATATGATTTGGATAGATAGACTTGAGACGGGAGCATAGAAAGGCTAGGGTCCGATCACATTCACTTAGTTCAAAAGATTCAACATGAAGACATAGCTATAAGTGAATGCTGTAGAGGACAGAAACCAAATTAGTACATTTGAAGATAAACATGAGGCCATGTTAACATTGAAGAAAAATAAAATGCGAAGACTTTGCAAATGTAACTCCATGAGAAAAACACTTCTAAGGGAAGAATTTGGTGGTGGCGTTACCCACCGTATAGGAAGTATTAGACCCAGACACGGCGCACAATTATCGTGGCACTCCGAAGTCAAATTCCACGTTAATGTATTCACACTCAGAATGTAAGTCTTCATTGATCGAAGATATACTTTACTTCGTGTGTTGCACATCTAAGTCTTCAACATGCATAAGTGTTAGGATGTGTGCCTGATCACAGGACATTTGAGGATTCCAAGATATTTAGCTCACACCGTAACTTGCAAAACCTTTTCTCATCCAAGGGCTTTGTGAAGATATCTGCCAGTTGCTCTTCAGTGTTGACGTGTATGATATCAATATCTTCCTTCATGACATGATCTCTGATAAAGTGATGATGAATTTCAATGTGCTTTGTCTTCAAGTGCTGAACTGGTTTGTTAGCAATCTTGATGGCGCTTTCGTTGTCGCAGTAGAGTGGCACTTGCTTCAGATGAATCCATAGTATTTGAGTGTTTGCTTCATCCATAGAAGCTGAGCGCAGCAAGATCTAGCAGCAATGTATTCAGATTCAGTAGTGGAGAGAGATACACAGTTCTGCTTCTTTGAAGACCAACATACAAGTGAGCGTCCTAGAAAGTGACATTTGCCTGATGTAGACTTGCGATCCACCTTGTCACCAGCATAATCAGCATCCGAGAATCCAACTAGATCAAACTCTGAGCCCTTTGGATAACATAATCCTAGTGTTGGGGTGTGAGCCAAATATCGAAGAATTCGCTTCACAGCTAAGTAATGCGATTCCTTTGGTGCCACTTGGAATCAGGCACACATGCAAACACTAAGCATGATATCTGGCCTAGATGCACATAAATAAAGCAAAGAACCAATCATGGAGTGGTATACCTTTTGATCGAACTCTTTACCATTGTCGTCGGGACCTAGATGGTGTTTAGCTGGCATTGGCGTCGTGTAACCTTTGCAGTCTTGCATTCCAAACTTCTTCAGGCAATCTTTGAGGTATTTCTCTTGAGATATGAGGATGTCGTTGCGTTTCTGTCGTATTTGAAGACCAAGGAAGAACTTCAACTCTCCCATCATGGACATCTGATATTTCTCTTGCATCATGTATCCAAACTCATCACTGTATTTCTGATTAGTGTAGCCGAAGATAATGTCATCCACATATATTTGGCACACAAACAGTTCACCATCATATGTCTTCGTGAAGAGTGTGTGATCTAGGGAACCAGGTTTGAAGCCTTTGCTCTTCAGGAAGTCTTTAAGTGTGTCATACCAAGCACGAGGGGCTTGTTTAAGGCCATACAATGCCTTGTTGAGCTTATACACCATGTCAGGATGTTTTGGATTTTCAAAGGCAGGCGGTTGTGCAACATACACTTCTTCTTCAATCTTGCCATTGAGAAAATGCTCTTCACATCCATTTGATACAGAAGAATGTTATGATGATTTGCATAGGCCAGCAGTATGCGTATAGCTTCAAGCCTAGCCACAGGAGCAAATGTTTCATCGAAGTCAATTCCTTCAACTTGAGTGTATCCTTGAGCAACGAGGCAAGCTTTGTTTCTGACAACTTGACCATGCTCATCTTGCTTGTTGCGATATATCCATTTAGTGCCTATGATATTGTGCTTACGAGGATCAGGACGCTTGACCAGTTCCCATACATTATTTAGCTCAAATTGTTGAAGCTCTTCTTGCATAGCTTGAATGCATTCAGGTTCCATGAAGGCTTCATCAACTTTCTTGGGTTCAGATATTGAGACGAATGCGAAGTGCCCACAGAAATTTGCTAGTTGTGTTGCCCTTGAACAAGTGAGTGGACCAGGTGCATTGATGCTATCAATTATTTTCTCAATCTGTACTTCATTTGCAACACGAGGTTGAACAGGACGAAGATTTTGCTCTTGTTGATCATTGTTATTGTTAGAAGGATTGTCTTCAGGCTGAGCATTGTCTTCTGGTTGATCAGGTGCAGAGATGATGAGTTCCTCTTCGGGCTGTGCTTCAGACGGTATGATTTCTCCAGTTCCCATAAGCTTGATGGATTCACTGGATGGAACTTCATCTAGCACATTTGGCAGGTGCTCTCTTTGCGAGCCGTTAGTCTCATCAAACTGCACATCCACAGTTTCAACCACTTTATAGTGAAAGAGGTTGAAGACTCTGTAGGAGTGTGAATCCTTTCTGTATCCAAGCATAAAACCTTCATGTGCTTTCGGTGCAAATTTTGAAGTGTGATGTGGATCCTTGATCCAGCACCTGGCACCAAATACTCTGAAGTAACTGACATTTGGCTTCTTACCAGTGATAAGCTCATAGGATGTTTTGTTCAGAAGCTTGTGAAGATAAACACGGTTGATGATATGGCATGCGGTATCAATGGCTTCAGGCCAGAACTTTCTTGGAGTCTTATATTCATCGAGCATCGTCCGGGCCATCTCAATGAGTGTTCTGTTCTTGAGTTCCACGATGCCATTCTACTGCGGTGTGTACGGAGCTGATAACTCATGAGTGATGCCCAAAGTATCAAGATAAGTGTCGAGGCCGGTGTTCTTGAATTCAGTGCCATTGTCACTTCTGATGTGTTTGATCTTGACGCCATAGTTGTTCATGGCTCGATTGGCGAAACGTCTGAAGACATCCTGCACTTCAGTCTTGTAGAGAATTATATGCACCCATGTATATCTTGAATAATCATCAACAATGACGAAGCCATAGAGACAAGCAGTAGTAGTAAGATTTGAGTAGTGAGTGGGGCCGAAGAAGTCCATGTGTAGCAGTTCGAAGGGTTGAGTCATTGTCATGATTGTATTCGAGGGATGCTTGGCCCTCTTCATCTTTCCAGCTTCACAGGCACCACATAAGTGATCCTTCTTGAACTTGACGCCCTCGATGCCTATGATATGGTTCTTCTTTGCAAGAGTGTGCAAGTTCCTCATGCCAACATGCCCTAGCCTCTGATGCCAGAGCCAGCATTCTGAAGCTTTTGTAAGAAGACATACGGCAAGCTGTGGTCCTGCTGAGAAATCTACCATGTACAAATCATCTTTCTGATACCCTTCAAAGACTAGAGACTTGTCAGATTCCATTAGAACAAGGCAACAATATTTTCCAAACATCACAATCATGTTTAAATTGCAAAGCATTGAGACAGACATTAAGTTGAAACCAAGGGATTCAACAAGCATCACTTTATCCATGTGCTGATCCCTTGAGATTGCAACTCTACCTAGACCCAATACCTTGCTTTTACCAGTATCAACAAATGTGATGTGACTCTTGGCAGATGGACGTAAGTTGAGTCCATGAGAAGACTTCGCTTGCCAGTCATGTGATTAGTACATCCACTATCAATAATCCATTCTGAAGAAGCTGGTGTCATACCCTACAGTGCAGTTAGGGCGATAGGCTTCACGAAGAGAATTGTGAAGCATAAACATTTGACGAGCAAGTGGATTATGAAAGCTTAGATCGAGATTAGGACTGATAGGGCAAGTAGCAAGCGACTCAGGAACAAAATACATAATAAGAACATTTGGGCATTTGATCTTGCGCCTACAAGATGTTTAAGGTCCCTAGCAATAGCTTCAGACGCATTTGATTTTCGGCTGGAGACCCTTCCCTGCAAAAAAAGTTAAGCTTTCTTAGCCACCCACATCTTCAAGGGTGGCTTCGAAGCAATGAGTCTAAGTGCAGCATCTGAGAACTTCGGCTTTGGAGCCCTAGCAAATAGTCTTGCAGGTGAAAAATAGTACTCATAAGAATAAGCAGAGTAGTTCTTGGTCTTATGAACATGGCAGTTTGATGAAACACACTCATATTCATAGGCCTGAGTATGGTTTCCCTGCAAAACATTTGCGTTAGTGCGACTCAGGTGAGTCCTCTGTCTGTATGAAGCCTTTGGACCATATGAAGCCCGTGGTCTGGGGTTTGTCTTCTTCACTTGTGGTGTCATGACGACATACACAGGAAGATTTTCCAGACACTTTTTCGGCACCCAGACCTTCTTCATAGGTGGCCCATACCTGCAGTTAGTACCAATATACCTGGCAAACACTTCACCATTATGATTCTTAAACAGTTTATAATTTGCATCAAAGGATTCATCAATAACAATGGGATTAGCACAAGTGAAGCCAGATAGGGTGGATGGATCCACTGAAGGTTCCTTTCCAGCAACCCATGTGGTTTTGTGGTACTGCTCAGGTTTCCAGTAAGAGCCATCAGCATTCATTTTTCTTTCGAACCCAACACCCTCTTTCCTAGGGTTTCGGTTCAGGATCTGCCTTTTGAGGACATCACATAGTGTCTGATGCCCTTTGAGACTTTTGTACATCCCTGTTTCAAGCAATGTCTTCAACCTAGCATTTTCATCAGCAATAGCAGTGGCATCCTCAGTAGAGGGGTTAGTTACCACATCAACAGTTGAAGATATTGCAACAGTAGCAGCAGTAGAACATCCAGCAACAGAAGTAGCGTTGTCACACTCAATGCATTTAAGACATGGTGGTTCAAATCCTTCCTGAGCGGAACTGATCTGTTTAGCGCGAAGTGACTCGTTTTCCTTTTGAAGATCTTCATGAGCCACTCTCAATTTCTCAAGATCTTACTTCCTTTGAAGATAATCATAGGAAAGCTTTTCATGAGTTGTTGAGAGCGTTTCATGACGACTTTCAAGTTCCTCATAATTAACATGAAGATTTTTTATGTCTTCAATTAAGGACTGAGATCGAGTCATTTCAGCGTCTAACAGGTCATCGCTTTTGTCTAACAGTTTTTGAATATGTTCCATAGCTTTATGTTGTTCAGTTGCAATTTTAGCAAGTGTTTTGTAGCTGGGTTTGGAACCACAATCAGAGCCATCTTCACTGGATGTTTGATAGTGAGTAGTGCGTGAGTTTACCTTGGCACCGTGTGCCATGAAGTAGTAGGTGGGAGCGAAGTTGTCCTGGTCATTAGCATCGGCATCGGTGATGAAGTCATTGTCTTCAATGTTGAAGATGGACTTGGCAACGTAGGTTGTAGCCAGACTTGCAATGCCAGAATCGGATTCCTCCTCAGACTCCACCTCCGCCTCCTCAAAAGCAGACTCCTCCTTTGAATCCATTTCCTTGCCAACAAACGCACGAGCCTTGCCAGATGAGCTCTTCTTGTGTGATGAAGACTTTGATGAAGACTTGGAAGAAGACTTTGAGTATTTCTTCTTCTTGTTGTTGTTAGAATCATATTCCTTGCTCTTCTTGTTGTTGTTGTTCTCATTGTCCCACTACGGACACTCAGAGATGTAGTGACCAGGTTTCTTGCACTTGTGTCATGTTCTCTTCTTGTAGTCATGAGCAGAAGCTTCATCATTACTTGAACTGGATCGTGAGGACTTTCTGAAGCCTTTCTTCTTGGTGAATTTCTGGAACTTCTTCACAAGCATAGCAAGCTCCTTTCCAATGTCTTCAGGATCATCAGAACTGCAATCATATTCTTCTTCAGATGAGGAAACAGCTTTTTCCTTCAAGGCACAAGTTCGTCCATAGTTAGGACCGTAGATGTCTCTTTTCTCAGAAAGCTGAAACTCATGTGTGTTGAGCCTTTCAAGTATGTCAGACAGATCGAGTGTCTTGAAGTCAGGGCGTTCTTGTATCATCGGGGCTAGGGTGTCAAACGAGTTGTCAAGTGATCTCAGGAGTGTCTTGATGACTTCATGCTTGGTGATCTCAGTAGCGCCGAGGGATTGAAGTTCATTTGTGATATCAGTGAGTCGATCAAACGTGATCTGACATTCTCATTGTCGTTTCTCTTAAAGTGGTTGAAGAGGTTGTGAAGGACATTGATTCTTTGATCTCTCTGGGTTGAGACGCCTTCGTTGACCTTGGAGAGCCAGTCCCAGACTAGCTTGGATGTTTCCAGAGCACTCACACGGCCATACAGTCCTTTGGTCAGATGACCACAGATGATGTTCTTGGCAGTGGAATCCAGTTGAACGAAATTCTTGACATCAGCAGCGATGACACCTTCACCAGCCTTGGGAACGCCATTCTTGACGACATACCAGAGGTCGACATCAATGGCTTCCAGATGCATGCGCATCTTATTCTTCCAGTAGGGATATTCAGTTCCATTGAAGACTGGGCACACAGCGGAGACTTTGATTATCCCTGCAGTCAACATAGCTAAAACTCCAGGTGGTTAAACCGAATCACACAGAACAAGGGAGTACCTTGCTCTGATACCAATTGAAAGTGCTAGTGATCGACTAGAGGGGGGTGAATAGGCGATTTTTATGAAAGTCTTCAAAACATGGAAGTTTCAAAGACAAACGATAGAAATAAACCTATTACCATGCAGCAGAAGGTAGACTACACTAAGCAAGCCATAGTCAAGTATTCAATGAAATGATAGCACAAAGACTAATAGCAGCTAGGCAGTATAGATCAGGACGGAAGATTGTATGAAGCCAATCAGAACAAGCAGTCACACAGTGAAGACAAATAGATAATGCAAACAGGCAATGACTTCACAAGGACCAATCTGCAAATAAAGAGATGGGAAGGATAGAACCAGTGGCTCGTTGAAGACAATGATTTGTTGGACCAGTTCTAGTTGCTGTGACAATTGTACGTCTGGTTAGGGAGGCTGAGATTCAACTCGGAAGACCACGTCTTCACCTTATTCCCCTTGAGCTAAGGACACCTAGTCCTCGCCCAATCACTCTGGTAAGTCTTCAAGGTAGACTTCTAAACCTTCACAGACTTCGTTCACCGGCGATCCACAATGACTCTTGGATGCTTAGAACGTGGCGCCTAACCAGCTGGAGGATTCACAGTCCTCAACTGTAATAAGTCTTCAGATCACACAGACAGGAAGACTTCGGTGATGCCTAACACTCTTTGGCTCTGGGTGTTTAGGGCTTTATCCTCGCAAGGAATTCTCTCTCAAAGGCTTCGAGGTGGGTTGCTCTCAAACGACAAAAGTCGTATACTAACTCTGAGCAGCCAACCAATTTATGGTGTAGGGGGTGGGCTATTTATAGCCACTAGGCAACCCGACCTGATTTGTCCGAAATGACCCTGGGTCACTAAGGAACTGACACGTGTTCCAACGGTCAGATTTCAAACACACACGGCAACTTTACTTGAGCTACAAGCAAAGCTGACTTATCCAACTCTGGATAAGATTTGCTCTCATTGTCTTTACTTGAAGACATAGGATTTTGGTTAAGCATCACATCAGTCATTCTGACTGGTTCACTTGGACCCCACTTAACAGTACGGTGGTTCCTATGACTCAACAAAGAAGAAAACGAAACAACGAAACAACTAAGTCTTCATGCTCCATAGTCTTCACAAAATGTCTTGTCTTGTCATAGTCTTCAATGTGAACACCTTCACATACCACCTTTGTCTTCAATGTCTTCATACATTTTTAGGGGTCATCTCCGGTAGGTAAACCGAATCAGTGAGGGACCAATACATGTGTTATCCTGCAATTCTCACAAACACATTAGTCCCTCAACCAGGTTTGTCGTCAATACTCCAAAACCAACTAGGGGTGGCACTAGATGCACTTACAGCTGCTAAGGCTTCGGCGTCCGGACAGTCGACGATTTGGTTCTTCTTAGTGAGAAACCTGTTCCAAAGCTTTCGGGCGGACTCTCCAGACTGTTGAATTACATGGCTTAAATCATCTGCATCCGAAGGTCGGACATAGGTCCCTTGAAAATTATCCCGAAAAGCTTCCTCGAGCTCCTCCCAACTTCCAATTGAGTTTTCGGGGAGGCTTTTCAGCCAGTGTCGAGCTGGTCCTTTAAGCTTGAGGAGCAAGTATTTGATGGCATGGAGATCGTCTCCGCGAGCCATATGGATATGGAGGATAAAGTCCTCAATCCATACCCCAGGGTCTGTGGTCCCGCCGTACGCCTCTATGTTCACTGGTTTGAATCCTTCTGGGAATTCGTGGTCCAGCACCTCATTGGTGAAACATAGGGGGTGTGCGGCACCCCTGTATTGGGATGTGCCATGGCGTTCGGACGGTTGTAGTATACGGTTTTGATTTTGTGCCGGTGCGCGCTTCCTAGATCCATAGATGGATCTGGTCATACCGGACTTTTGGCGCAAGTCCTCACGTAGATCGTGTGTTGACTTATGTGCGACTTTGTTAGCCGCTCTATCGCGGTCACAAGGTGGTGGATCCGGCCGGTTGGCCGTTTCATTTTTCGGCTGTGTGGGCTCTAAGGCCTCATTGTCGAATTCAGGTAATAGCTTGCGCTTTGGATAGCTCTTTGTGTGGTAACTTCCACCATACTTTGCTTCGTTGTCGAGCACTTTGTTCCACCTGCTGTTGAGCGTATCTTGTGCGGCCTTAAGCCTTTGCTTCTGCTTCTTCAGACTCCTCGTTGTGGCAATAAGCCTTTTGCGGAGGTTCTCTTGCTCCAAGTGCGTTTCCGGGATGATGTGTGCATCTTCGTCCGGACTGTTTTCCTCCCCAAAGGGGGTTTGATGAGGTTTATCCTCGGCGTCGCCGTGTTCGGACGTCGGATCCGTACTATGTTCGCCGCTTGCAGCTTCATCGTGCTCTGCCGTCGGGGCAATGTGGTCGTCGTTTCCTCTGGAGTCGTCTGGAGTGTTATTTTCTCTTGCGTTGTTATCGCTGTTTTTGCTATGGCGGGACTTAGAGCGGCGTCGCTGACGTCGGCGCTTGGGTTGCTTCTTGGAGGGGACATCCTCCGCTGTCTCTTTGCCATTGCCTTCTTTGGGTGCATCCACCATGTATATGTCATGTGATGAAGTGGCTATCCGGCGCCCTGTGGGCGCTGGTTCCTGTTCGTCTCCTGCATCCTCGTCCATGTCGTCCATGTCTTCGGAGTCGAAGTTGAGCATGTCGGTTAAGTCGTCGACAGTGGATACTAAGTGGGTGGTGGGTGGGAAGTGAATTTCTTCGTCGTCCGCATCCCATTCTAGCCGGACATAGTTCGGCCAAGGTTCTCCCGACAAGGAGAGAGACCTTAATGAATTTAGCACATCACCGAAAGGCGAGTGCTGAAAGATATCCGCGGAGGTAAACTCCATGATCGGCGCCCAGTCGGATTCGATAAGCACGGATGCAGGCGGCTCGGAGTCCGTGGCCGGAGACGAATCCAGTGGTTCGGCGACACGACTCTCGTAAGGGGTGAAATCAGTATCCGGATCCATCACCACTGAGAGTGCGGCCTCCCTGGTGGGGTCTATCCCTTCGTCCTTGGATGGCGCGATTTGCTCCAAATTGAAGGCCGGAGTAGTTGCAGATGCGATCTTCGAAACACTGTCCGATGGCTGAGTTACGTAATGCTCGTCGTGACTGTGCGGCGCACCTGACACAGGCTCGAACCCGTCGAAGATCAAGTCTCCGCGGATGTCGGCGGTGTAGTTTAAGTTTCCGAATCTGACCTGATGGCCAGGGGCATAGCTCTCGATCTGCTCCAGATGGCCAAGCGAATTGGCCCGCAGTGCGAAGCTGCCGAATATGAAGATCTGTCCGGGGAGGAAAACCTTACCCTGGACCGCATCGTTACCGATGATCGAAGGAGCCATCAAGCCTTACGGTGACGGCACAGTGGAACTCTCAATGAAAGCACCAATGTCGGTGTCAAAACCGGCGGATCTCGGGTAGGGGGTCCCGAACTATGCGTCTAAGGCGGATGGTAACATGAGGCAGGGGACACGATGTTTACCCAGGTTTGGGCCCTCTTGATGGAGGTAATACCCTAAGGCCTGCTTGATTGTTCTTGATGATATGAGTATTACAAGAGTTGATCTACCACGAGATCGTAGAGGCTAAACCCTAGAAGCTAGGCACTAGTAGAAAAAGGGTCAAATGTGAAGCACATTAGTGCTGGTTTGAATTTGAGCCAGCACTAATGTGACCATTAGTGCCGGTTCCAACGGCTAGGCGGGCGGGCATCATTAGTACCGGTTCGTGGGCAACCTTTAGTACCGGTTCATGCCACGAACCGGTACTAATGAGGCTGTGTCAGGCTATGGTCAGGCTGGGGCCCCCACGAAGACCTTTAGTACCGGTTCATGCCATGAACCGGTACTAGAGTTTCTTAGTAAGCTGATTTTTAGTCCCACCTCGCCAAGAGAGAGACAATATGAGCGGTTTATAAGCCGTGAGTGCACAGACAATGACGAAGAGGCGCAATGCTCACCTGCATGTTGATTAGCTTCAAGCCTTTCGAAATAGTATAGATTGCACTGAGCTATGTGCAGTGTAGTCTACACTACTCCGAAAGGCTTGAAGCAAATTAACCAGCATTGCACCTCTTTTCTATTTTTAATAACTTATTTGAACTCCGGACTTCTTTTGTGTTCAGTATGCAGCATTCAAAGCGACGTCATCAATTTCCAACATGTTCTGACATCATTTGTTGTTTTTCGGTCATTTACCTAATTGTTTAGAGAGCTAAATGACCGTGAAATTGAAAATCACTACAAAATAAATTCTGAAAATGTTGAAACTTGGCATGGTATCATCATTTCATCCGCATAGCATGTGCGAAAGAGTAGAGAGGGTCACGGCAAAAACTGGACGCACTTCGTGTACAAACTGGACAAACTCTTTCGGAGTATTAGGGTTTCGGACAAGAACTCATCTGTTACACGGGCACTTCAATGTTTTTTAAACTTATTTGAACTCCGGACTTCTTTTGTGTTCAGTATGCAGCATTCAAAGCGACGTCATCATTTGTTTTTTTTCGGTCATTTACCTAATTGTTTGGAGAGCTAAATGACCGTGAAATTGAAAATCACTACAAAATGAATTCTGAAAATGTTGAAACTTGGCATGGTATCATCATTTCACCCGCATAGCATGTGCGAAAGAGTAGAGAGGGTCACGGCAAAAAATGGACGCACTTCGTGTACAAACTAGAAATAGAAGAAAATAAATAGAAGAAAAGAAATAATGCAGAAAAGAAAAAAACTATACAAAAAAATTACTCAAAAATAAATAGAAGAAAATAAATAATGCAGAAAAGAAAAAAACTATATAAAAAATTACTCAAAAATAAATAGAAGAAAATAAATAATGCAGAAAAGAAAAAACTATATAAAAAATTTGTTGGCGCGCTGCCCAGTGGGCCTGCCAGACCTAGGGTGTGCAAATGCAGGCCCAGAAGGGCCAGCAGACTCACAGGGCAGCGCGCCCTAGTTAGGCCCAGAAGCATGCTATATAGAGAAGTTCGAAGGAGCAGCCGCGGCTGGGTTTATAAACCAGTGCGGCTGCCCTTCGCTCGGCGAGGTGGGACTAAACATTGTGCACCGCCGGTGGCAGCGCACAACCATTAGTACCGGTCGGTGGCTCCAACCGGTACTAAAGGGGGGGTCTTTAGTACCGGTTCGTGGCACGAACCGGTACTAAAGGGGTCGTTTCCCGCCCCTTGGCCTAGCGAAAATTGGCCTTTAGTATCGGTTGGTGGCTCCAACCAGTATTAAAGACCCCTCCTAAATATATGGCACTTACAAAAATATCAGTTTCATCGACCACCAGTACTTCTTCTCGATCCAACTTCTTCGCCGCGCCTGTCGCCCATCACGCGCCGCCCTCGCTGCCCACTACAACAAAATTGAGATACTGTGATGAAAATCCACGTGACGTTGGTGGACAACGTCACGCAAATAACTAATATGTGACATTTTCGCAGGTGGCGTCATTGATTACTTCAAATCGATGATGATAGACGTCACTAAATTGCCTTGACCATAGAGCGCACCTGGTTGCCAATTTGTATGACGTTTTGGAAATTTCCATGACCAACCTACTAGAGTCACCGAATATTACGAATGTGTGATGATCGACTTTTTGTCATGTAATGTCGAGCAGTGGCACCCCCATAGCTACTTCATGGTTTATTGAGCGGCAAGACCCACACGTCAGTGTTGGTAGTGGGCCTGCCATATTTTATTTACAGAGAAGTGATGTAATTATTTTGTTCTATCTAATATAAATAGGTATAGTGGCTAAAGAAAAACTTATTGTGTTATATCTTTTTTTTGCGGGGAGTGTTATATCTTTTTTATGGTGTGTTCTATCTAATATAAATAGGTAGTTGCTGGGCAAAAATGTTCAACCTGACATTCGTGCGCTCATGTTGTTTCAGTGAGTCCAAAAAAATGAAATAGGAGATTGAACGGAAAATGGGAAAACTTACAAATAGGTTTCGTTCTATTTGAAAAATAAGGTTTTTTACCCACCCACTCTGAATCGAGCGCTTATGAGGTGAGGTTTCATTCTATCTAAAAACAAAAAAATAAAAGAAATAGGAGAGTCGATGGGAAAAGTATGGCACCAGAGGTTCGACCCCAAGGGAGTTGACAATGGGAGTACTTTTTTTGCGGCAATCAGAGTACAATTTACGTTGTGCTAAAATATAGGAGTATGTATTATTCCCCCACAAAATAAATACTCCGTATCTATTATTACGTTTTGCACCAAGTAACCATCAGATCAAATGTTCCACATATAAACTATAGAAGATAATTAAAAAATAGAACAAGTTATTTTTGGTGAGAAACTAATTGACTGAACACAGGATTTATCTTCTTTGCCCACAAAAAATAGGACATATTTTTTTGCAATCTAGCAAAAGCATGGAGACGGGAGAACAAATTTCAAGAAAAGAAGGGCAGGGCGTGAAGTCTATGTGGGGCTAGCAATGTCAGTGACACGTTCTCCTACCACAAATATCTCCTCCCACGATTTCTCAAAAAAAAATCCTCCCACGATCCACGTCTCTTCTCTGGATACAAAGCCAAATCGCTATATAGCACTACTAGATTAGACGCCGCGGCCACCGTGCTGAAATCTGGATCTGGCAGCACCGGCGTCATCCTCGGCTGCGAGCGACATACCTCCTTCACCCCAGCGCCTCAAACTCGCCCCCTTCCTGCAAGTTGCGAAGGCCGCTGACAGGGCGTTCATCCACCTTCGACCTCACAACCGATCGGACCGCCCCGGATGTCGTTGCCGCCCGGCCAGATCGCCATGGCACTCGACGCCACCAACACCTGCACACTTCAGGAGGATGACGGCTGACGCCACATGGATCTGGCTGTCACGAACACTGCCACCGCCACACCGTCTTTCTCGCCAGTCCAGATCCACTTTTCCCTTATCTCAGTCGTGGTACGGGTGCCAGTCGCAGCACAGAACTATGAGGCATCGATGATCCAGCTGCTGTCTTGTTTTTTTGTCTCTTCAGGTAAGCCTATTCCCGCCGCCTCTGGTTCGTATTTGCCTCCGATTCACAGGATCCCGATCTAACATCATTCCTCTCTACACAGGATGAACAATAATGCGGCACTCCCTCCATCGGGATCCAACAACACACGATAGTTGCGACTCCGTCTTCCTCCTCAACCATGTTGTTCCAAAATTTTGGATTGTTACAATCCACACCGTACACGATTTTTTATTTTTGCGTGTGTGCCAAAGTGCTACATAGGCGACAAGTTTGTTCCCTATGTGATTACCCCTCATCAGCCAATCGATGATTGTTTTGCAGGTGGAGTAGCGCTCATGCCAGAATCGAGCATTATCTGAAATAGTTGTCATTCTCTCTAGATGCTAATAGGTACCAGTGAGATTTCTCACCTCCCCTCTTTGTCTTCCCACTGTAAAAAAAGCAAAATTGCTCTTTCTCGCAAGTAATGGATATGCATGGATTTATATATGTGCAGATAGTTGTAATGTGTCTATAAGTCTGTTAGCCGCACATGCATGATATAGCAAGTCACTACTAGCCTTATAATCACAGCATGCCCTCTTCTTTTGATCTGTTTACGAGTTTGTGGCAAATTTTAATCCTATGCTAGATTTTGACAGGATAATATGCAAGTCACCTTTGAAGAAAATCGCGATGGACAAAGAAGCGTTACAACAACTTTAGTCGCCTTCAACAAATTAGGAGAAGAGACGACCAAAAAATGTCCCTTCCTTTGATGAAGACGGAAGCTATACAAATATGTTTGGGGGCCAAGACAACTCATTTGTTAATTTAGTCCTTAGTGCCGATGCTACTTGTTTCATCAAGTTTCTATGTAACTCGTGTTATTTCGTCCTATGTAGTATGTGAGCTATGATTCTGTTTTTAATAAAAATTACGATGGTGATCTGTGCTGTGAAATAGGCAAGATTAATTGCTTGCCATATATCAAGTAAAAGTAGTATGTGTGGACAATCGAAAGATGGATTGAATGAGTAGAAAAATTAAATAAAAATTTAAAATAATTGGTGAAAAATGGATATAGCCCAACAAAGGCCCAATAAAAATTGAGTACTGCATCAAACGATATTGGGCTGCAAATTGGCCATGGCCGAGAAAATGGATATAAATTCAAATCAACCAAATTATCGGGCTCGGCCCATTTAGAAATATAATGTGTATTGGGCCATCGAAAATCTAGTGACGTCGGACGTCACTGAAGGTCCCATATTAAGTGACATTTTGTGCGCGCGCCGTCACTAGGAGTAATATGTGACGGGGATTCCGTGACGATGCTCGTGACGCACGTAAAATGTCATGCATGGGTATTTTGTGACGTTTATGGATTTTTCATGACATTTTTTAACTCGTCATAGTAGGCCCGATCTTGTAGTGGCCCCCACCACCCGTTGTCGCCGTCACCGCCGTCGCCCACGCCACCCGTCGTCGCCGTCACCACCGTCGCCCCCGCGCGCTGCGCCCGTCGCCGCCGCCTCTCGCCCGCCGCGTCCGTCCCCGTTGTCGCCCGCCGCCGCCCGTACGCCGCCGCCCCCCGCTCGTACACACACATACACACACACATTGTTTTTACTTATTTTCTATTTTCTGTTGTTTAGATTAATGTTAGATAAATTACTTAGATAATAATGTTAGAATGTTAATGTTAGATGAATTATATGGAAAAGATGTTAATTATTAATGTCAAATATATTTTACATGAATTAGAACAAGTTGAACTAGTTGAATTAGTATGGCTAGATATTAATTAGGTATATATATGAGATTTGAACTAGTTTAATTAATATAACTAGTTTATTTTTAGTATGAAAATTAATAGAACAAGTTTATTTTTAGTAAGAAAATTTAGGTATATGAAATTTAATGATCTAATCAAAATATTACTATATAGAACTACCTACTTTATTTTAGTAAGAAATTAATAGAACTAGTTTATTTAGTTGAATTAATAAAACTAGTAAGTGTTTAATGTTTCACCTATATATGAACATATGTTAAATATTAATGTCAAATGTTAGATGAATTAGATATAAATTATATGTTAGATATATATTTAATTTAGTTATATGAGATTTCATTATCTAATTAACATTTTATTATATAGAACTAGCTACCTTATTTTTAGTAAGAAAATTAATAGAACTAGTTTAGTTGAATTAATTAGTTGAACTAGTTAGTTGAATTAGTTCAATTAATTAGGTATATTCTTCGTAAGTGCTTAGTTGAATTAGTTCAATTAATTAGTTGAACTAGTTGAATTAACAGAATTAGTTGAATTAATAGAACTAATAAGTGTTTAATGTTTCACCTATGAACATAGGAATGTCGTCTGACGACGAACATGATTTCTTTATGTGCGAATACTGCAAAGACCAGCGCGGCCTGTGCAGCAGAAATTTTCTAGTTGATGATAGACGTTTCAGCATCAAGCTGGATGAGAATTTCGAAGTGGATACAGTAAGTCACAACGACAAGTCTTTTTTCGTAATTAAGCATGACTTATGCTTCATTTGCTTCAACTTTTAATTTTAATTTTTCACTATTGTACTAGCGTATCCCCTGCCATGCAAGAATTTTTGTCTTGGATAAGGTAGGTTTCAGTCCTAAGAAACTATGGAGGTAAAAAGAGTTTACTTGAAGACCGAGCATGGTTATACCTTCAATGTCAAATTATACAATGCAGACACATACACCTATTTTGAATGCAAAATTTGGCAAGCACTATGCAAGGCTTATGCATTTGAGCCTGATATGGTTATCACCTTTGATATTCGTCCGGAAGATGATATTGAAGGTAATAGAGATATCTGGGTCGATGTGCAGACGCCTCCAGTTCTACCATTATGTGAGTTTCTCAACCATATTTATGTCTTCGATATGAGATTATTTGAACCAGTTGAATAATTAATAAATCTCAATTTATATTGACAGCTTACTTCCAATCAAGCAAACATGTCCGGCGCTTGGTAGACAGGACCGTCCACTGTCCCGGGGCTGAACTAAACTGCGAGGAGACAAGTCATTATGTTTCATGGCTTGAGGATCTTGATGCTGTCAAGATAAATTTCTTTCCTGCACTTAGAAATGTTAGTACTCAAAACGTGCGACCAATAGTGTTCGTACTGAACTACGGTCACATATATTTAGGAAAGATGGTAAGATTTCTACTATTTCTCCTCAGTGCATCTTTTGCATACATTATTTTTTTAAGCTAAACTGCATTGCTAAGTATGTTACTATACGATGTTCTTCAACAGGGACTCACGATGAATGTGATGCCCCCGATTTAATCGTACACTAATCATACACGCAAACGTGTACGATCAAGATCAGGGACTCACGGGAAGATATCACAACACAACTCTACAAATAAAATAAGTCATACAAGCATCATATTACAAGCCAGGGGCCTCGAGGGCTCGAATACAAGAGCTCGATCATAGACGAGTCAGCAGAAGCATCAATATCTGAGTACAGACATAAGTTAAACAAGTTTGCCTTAAGAAGGCTAGCACAAACTGGGATACAGATCGAAAGAGGCGCAGGCCTCCTGCCTGGGATCCTCCTAACTACTCCTGGTCGTCGTCAGCGGGCATCACGTAGTAGTCGGCACCTCCGGTGTAGTAGGAGTCGTCGTCGACGGTGGCGTCTGGCTCCTGGACCCCAGCATCTGGTTGCGACAACCAAAATGAAAGTAAAAGGGGGAAAAGGGGGAGAAAGCAACCGTGAGTACTCATCCAAAGTACTCGCAAGCAAGGAGCTATACTACATATGTATGTATTGGTATCAAATGGAATAAGGGTATCATATGTGGACTGAACTGCAGAAAGCCGGAATAAGGGGGGATAGCTAGTCCTTTCGAAGACTACGCTTCTGGCAGCCTCCGTCTTGCAACATGTAGAAGAGAGTAGACTGAAGTCCTCCAAGTAGCATCGCATAGCATAATCCTAACCGATGATCCTCCCCTCGTCGCCCTGTGAGAGAGCGATCACCGGTGGTATCTGGCACTTGGAAGGGTGTGTTTTATTAAGTATCCGGTTCTAGTTGTCATAAGGTCAAGGTACAACTCCAAGTCGTCCTGTTACCGAAGATCACGGCTATTCGAATAGATTAACTTCCCTGCAGGGGTGCACCACATACCCCAACACGCTTGATCCCATTTGGCCGGACACACTTTCCTGGGTCTTGCCCGGCCGTGGAAGATCAACACGTCGCAGCCCCACCTAGGCACAACAGAGAGGTCAGCACGCCGGTCTAAACCTAAGCGCACAGGGGTCTGGGCCCATCGCCCATAGCACACCTACACGTTGCGAACGCGGCCGGAAGCAGAACTAGCCCCCTTAATACAAGAGCAGGCTTACGGTCCAATCCGGCGCGCGCCACTCAGTCGCTGACGTCACGAAGGCTTCGGCTGATACCACGACGCCGGGATACCCATAACTACTCCCGCGTAGATGGTTAGTGCGTATAGACCAAATGGCCAGACTCAGATCAAATACCAAGATCTCGTTAAACGTGTTAAGTATTCGCGAACGCCGACTAGGGCCAGGCCCACCTCTCTCCTAGGTGGTCTCAACCTGCCCTGTCGCTCCGCCACAAAGTAACAGCCGGGGGCCGTCGGGAACCCAGGCCCACCTCTACCGGGATGGAGCCACCTGCCCCTTCAGCCCCCATCTCCGAACAGTATCATAAGTAATGTAACTGTGTAAAGTATATAGTAGATGCCCATGATCATCTCCCGAAGTGATCACGGCCCAGTAGTATAGCATGGCAGACGGACAAGAGTGTAGGGCCACTGATGGAACACTAGCATCCTATACTAAGCAGTAGGATAGCAGGTAAGGGTAACAACAGTAGTAGCAAGGACAGGCTATGCATCAGAATAGGATTAACGGAAAGCAGTAACATGCTACACTACTCTAATGCAAGCAGTAGAGATAAGAATAGGCGATATCTGGTGATCAAAGGGGGGGCTTGCCTGGTTGCTCTGGCAAGAGAGAGGGGTCATCAACTCCGTAGTCGTACTGGGTAGCAGCGACGTCGGTCTCGGTGTCTAGCGAGAGAAGAGGGGGAAGAAACAATAAATATTTAAGCAAGCAGATGCATAGCGATGCATGACATGACAAGTATCGGTGCTAGAGGTGCCCTAACGCGGTATGAGGTGATACCGGTGAAGGGGGGGAACATCCGGGAAAGTATCCCCGGTGTTTCTCGTCTCTGGGCAGAGGAGCCGGAGGGGGAAAGTTGCGAGTTTGATATGTTAGGGGTGCGTGGCGGACAAACGGGCTGCGTATCCGGGTTCGTCTCGTCGTTCTGAGCAACTTTCATGTACAAAGTATTTTCATCTGGGTTACGGTTTATTTTATATTAATTTTAAAAGGTTTAAATCATTTTTTAGAATTTATTTAATTAATTTAAACTAACATTATCCAGAATAGTGCTTGCTGACGTCAGCATGACATCAGCAGTCAACAAGTCAAAGGTCAATGTTGACCAGTCAACAAGGGAGTGGGACCTAGGTGTCATAGGGTGTTTTATTAACATGAGTTTTAATTAGCTAGTTAAGGTAATATAGATTTGGGGGGGGGTCCACCAGCCAGTGTGATTTGATTAATTAGATTAACTAATCCACTAATTAACTATTTTTACTTAAGTTAATTAGTAGGTGGGGCCAACCTATCAGTGGGTCATTAGTTAACAGAGTTCATTTTGTTTGCACAGGTTATTTAGCGACGTGGCCCCCACATGTTAGTGGCATAGAGGCCAATTAGCACTAGGCTAATGACGTCCATGTTGGCACTAAACGACGGCGATGGCAGAGCACGCCGACGATGACCGGTCACTTGTCTCCGGCGACCGGTTGCCGCGTAGAGAGGTGCTACAGGCAGCTGGGAGGGTGCTGCATCCATAGGCACGAGTCGCCAGTGCTTGGGTGGCCAGAAACACGGCCGGCGACGAGGTTTGGCAGCGGCGGGTGAGTGTGTGAGCGTGGGCGCAGCGGGCGAGGCACGCCCAGGGCACGCGCGGGCGTGCGGGAGCCGCGACGGGGCGCGACCACGCAGAGGCGGGCGCGGCGACGGGACGGCATGAGGCGTAGCGTTCGGAGGGGGAGAAGGACGGAGGTCGACGGGGAGCTCACCGCTCGTTAGCGAGAAGAGGGCGGTGAGGCGCGGGGAAGACCGACGAAGGAGAGGCGGGGACGGGGCGGTCTGGCGAGGACGTGACGGCGACGACCTCGGGACGCAGCGGCGCGGCGTCGGATGGCGAGGTGCGCAGGAGACCGATGGGGAGGAGTCGGGGAAGGCGAGGCGGCGAGGGAGACGTGGAGGACGAGGCAGAGGAGCTCCGCGCGACGATGACGAGCAGCGACGGCGTGCTGGTCCGGCGACGGGGAGGCCTTCGGGCGGCAGCGGACGCGGGCGTGGTCGTCGGGGGCGTCGCCCCCATCCAGATCCAGCAGGGGGGATGAGAGGAGTGGGGGGTGTGGGTGGTAGCGGTTTAGGGTTCGGTGTGGGGGGTTATGCAGGGGCGCGGCTGGGCCAGCCCAATGGCCTGGTGCCCTGCTGGGCCGAACGGCCCAGGGGAGGGGGGGTCTTGCTTCGTTTTTTTTGCTATGTTTTGTTTTTGTTTTACCGTTCCTTTTATTTATTTCCTTATTTCTGTTTTCTTTTACTTATTTAATAGTTTATAGTTTTTAGAAAACGTGAAACCCACCCCTCAATTAGATTTGTAAAATCAGTTGTTCTCACAAAAAGTTTGGGACAAAAGTAAAGTGCCTTGTATTCTCTGTTAATTAAAAAGACAATTAAGTTATTATTTCGGTCATTGTTTTATTTATTTTAGTGCCTTTAATTATTTTATAATAATGTGGATCCTCCACCATAATTACTTATGATTTATTTGCCACATTGAGAACATTACAGTTTTAGCTTTTGAAAACTTTTAGTGTTTGACTTTATTTCAAATTTGAATTTGAATCAGTTTTGAACTAACTCGAGTTTATCAATAGTAACCGAGGTGACATGGCACCATTAGCAGAGGTTTACTGTAGCTCGATTATCCGGGCGTCACAAATCTCCTCCACTGCAAGAAATCTCGTCCCGATATTTAGGAGGGGAGTAAGGGGGAAAGTTCTGGTTACGGTATTCTAACGTGTCTTCTCGGTCTTGGTTGCCCTTCTTGAAGAGGTTGATCCATAGCGTTGATGTCTTCATTTCTCTACACCCATGCATCATGAGGAAGCTGTCGTCCTTCCTTTGGGAGCTCCATCGTACTTACAGAGGAGTAAAGGATGGGTATACCGGAAGAATGGAATTCTGCATGGTTGTTTATCCGGTAGATAATCATTAGGGAACGTGGCGAAAAGTAACTCTCGAATTGAAATTTACGAAAATATCGAGAGCAAGGTAAGGAGGTAACATGGGAAGTTTCGAGCGCATAGGCAATCATTCGTTGCGTGAAGTGAAGTGTGAAAGGGGTTCAGAGCAATGGGAATAAGTATTGCGTCAGATACCAGATTGATGATCTCATCAGAAGGTGGCTCATGAATTGCACACGAGGCCATGCGTGAGGAATAACTTTGGGAACAGGGGGTGTACAGGAGAGTCAGGTTTCGATCCTGAGGAACTGTGGGTTATGGGCCCACCATGTGGGTTAAAAGCAGGAAGGGCGGTTACGTATTGCACGATCATGAAAGCAAGGCATGTCAGAGGATAGTCTGTCGGTTATGTCGGCAACAACATCGGTACCAAGGGCGAGGGACGAAAAGAACCATTTTCCTGCTCGTTGAACGAGGCGGAACAATAGGTAGAGTTCTCGTCCATCGGTGGTTACCAGAATGTCATCAACAATAGTAACAGGGTCTTGCTGACAGAAATGTACACCGAGGTGTTTACATAAGCAGAAGAATATTCTGCTTGGATCATAAAGATCACAAGAAAGGGTTAAACCAAACAATGGAAAGGAAAATACGATTATCAGATCTAAACAGGACAATGGAACACATATTTCAAGGGTATATCCTCCCAAGGACAAGTAGAGCATGATATCCATGACAGGATAGAAAGTAGAAAACTCCTTAGGTACGGGAGAGAATTTTCATGCCATTACCCATACAACGGTGTTTGGATAATTGAGCAGGAAACATTTAGCATTGGGCTTCAAATGTTCCTGTTGAAAATCGGAGTACCATAGACATGCCTCGAGATAGCATTGACATGGTCAACAGGTGAAGATCAGACTTTGGAAACAAAAAGGATCCATCAGGAACAACTTATAGAATAAGTCTTACAATTTCCTCACAGAAGAATGACTAACCTTGGCAAAAAGGAAACTATAACAATAGGTCCTCCGGCCAGGTGTGCTAGGCATGACATCACCTTACCGAGTCATATAAAGACCAATGTTATAACTCTTGGAAATGTCCCAACCATCATATCTGACCGAGGTTCAGATCCGATTGGTGTCAGGAAACCTCCGACTTAGGATGCCAGAGAAGAAAAGGTGCAACACAATTGACGAGATGACAATGTAAGATTCTCGGGAAATGAACTATGAAGTGATTTCTGTTAACAAGAGCTCATCATTAATCCAAGGAGAGGACAAGGAGGTGTCTGGTGAACTCAACGGCAATTCATCGAGATTTCCAAAAGATGGATTTCCACAATTAAGTGAACAAGGAGATAACATTTGTCAGATCAAATGATATAAGGAAGTATGCTCACGGAAAACATACACAATTAAACATTGGTTGAAAGGTGCGCCCAAAATATGGGTTGGGTTGCACGACCAATGTCAGAATGGTGATTCAATAATCAATAGTCTAAGAACGAACGGCCGACCATTAACTTCAAAGCAATAGGGTTGCTAGAAGTGCAGAATCCAAACAACACCGTTCACTTGTTGGTACCCCGGTTGGAATCAACACGAGGACCAAGAAAGAATGGTGATGGTGAGAAGTATCACGATACCAAGAATCCTTAAGAGGTGGTGAAATTCTCACAACATTCTTGACATAAAAGATGGAAATACTCCAAGGTAAAGGAGAACAAATGCTGGATAGCAAGGATCTCAAGGTATAACACAAAACACGAACAAGTTTGTGTTGAACGGAAGGCAATCGAGTGGTCGATGATAACACAAATCATCGAGGGCAAGGATGGTATTTCTCATCAGGAATTCAATTGATATCCTTGAGGAGCTCGAAATGTTGATGATGATCATGACAATTTCTGTCGAGAGGTTTCATGGAGATGTAATCGGTCGGCGATGACATCAAGTCAAACGAATGATGAAGCGAAAGGTTATTGGAACCATGGGTATGACACAAACTTGAAATCAAGTTTGTTGTTTGAGGTGAAACGATAAGACAAGGAAGATCGACGTAAGCTTAGCCCATCGTCGAAATTGTGCTCCAGAAAGAAGGACCAAGTAGCACAGTTAAAATTTGGCACGATAATGATATAGCCGAGTAGGCTCGGAATGATGTGATCGAGTTCAGACTTGTAAGTAATGAAGGTTACCAAGAGTTGTTGAATCGTAGTGCGGACTCAATTCAGTTGTCGGTGTCCTTGAGGGGTTCTAACAACTGAGAACCCGTTGGAAAAATGGAATCGGCAAGAATATTAGTTGATGAAGAACTCATAAGAAGTTATGTATCCCGTGGTATCCTCGAGATACCAGGGGGTAATACTCGACGACAGATCAAAGTAGAGGTTGGACTGGGGTATTGCTCTGCAGAAGACAAGTGCTTAAACTTGCACGAGAAACGGTACCTAAAAGAGAACATGGTCGAAACCACGATTGCAAAAGGCCAGATCCCTGATATAATATGAACTTATACCAAGGGAGTAATTAATTTAAGAGAAGCTTTAATAATAAGATCTACATCGTGTCCATGGGCATGAACACAAAGTTCAAGGTCGACTCCCACTTCTTCAATGCATAACCTTACATTTACCTCCCCTTTTCGAAGTTGTAGTGTTGAAAAGTTATCTGACGAAGCGTCAGCAGGGTATAACCCGCATAACTTTCGAGGTCACACAAATTAAGGAAGGCATAGGTTCAACCCGTCAGGGTATCGTGGAAACATATACCACAAGCTTTGAGAGTAAATATTACCAGCTTGAAAGCAGAGCATGGTTGGCAAAAGGAGAGGATACAAATTACCAAAGGCATTATGTATCGGAGAAAGAACTCACAAGGTGATTAATTATGAAGGACATGGTCGGATAATAATCCAACAGTGGATATGGTGATCCACAATGGAGCTGATGTGAGTATCGATACCCAATCAGAGGAAGAAAGAATGCAAATGCATCGTTTTATAGAACATCTGAATAATTCAACGTTTAAACAACAAAGGAATTATGATTTTCAAATCAAGGGATCAGGAGCAAATGCTCTGATCAAGGACGGACAAGTTGAATAGACTTAGGGGTACAATCGATGGCAATCTGATTGGCCGAGGACCAGTTCATGTTTAAAATGACGTCTGATCCGGAAGGATGAATTCTACGATCTGATTGAGGATTGCGAGCATTCGCAACATATCAAATCAAGTGACTCGAAATGATAGTGACAGAGGATGTCAACGGAGATTACTAGAAGTATGGAATTAACCATAATGCAGGAAGACAAGGAAATCAAGAGCAATGGGCTACTGAGGATTTTCAGAAAATCAATTGGTATTTCGAGGACTTATGTGAAACACATGAACGACTAGGGATGAGCGGATACTCGGTAAGAGCGAGGAATTATCCGTAGGGGTATTCAGGTGGCGAGGAACTGCAAGTCAGTAGGCACAAAATATTCTCGGAACAATACAGAGAATTTTTGGTGTATCTTGTAATAACAAGATCAATGGGATTTGAAAGGGCAAGTGGATGTAGTTATCCTTAATGATATAATAGTGGTAGGGAATTTATAAAGGCGATGGGCACAAAGTCTCGAAAGAGTAGCAGAGAGTAACTACGAAATCTTCTGGTGCAGCAGGCGATCATCTGGCCTAAATGGGGCTCTTCGGGAGGAAGTATTTTCGAGAACCTAAAGTTAGATTTTAGTAAAATCATTTAACCCGAATAGAAGAGAGATCAGAGTCCCAGAGTATAGACGAGGAATAAAAGATCCTAATACCACCCAATGGCGACGTGGGCCCATGGGCCGCACAGCCATGTTAGTAAAACATTTTTCATCGACTAGACTCAACTTCGGCCAAGGAGTGTGGAAGGGGGATTCCTACAGGCAGTCGGCTCTGATACCAACTTGTGACGCCCCCGATTTAATCGTACACTAATCATACACGCAAACGTGTACGATCAAGATCAGGGACTCACGGGAAGATATCACAACACAACTCTACAAATAAAATAAGTCATACAAGCATCATATTACAAGCCAGGGGCCTCGAGGGCTCGAATACAAGAGCTCGATCATAGACGAGTCAGCAGAAGCATCAATATCTGAGTACAGACATAAGTTAAACAAGTTTGCCTTAAGAAGGCTAGCACAAACTGGGATACAGATCGAAAGAGGCGCAGGCCTCCTGCCAGGGATCCTCCTAACTACTCCTGGTCGTCGTCAGCGGGCATCACGTAGTAGTCGGCACCTCCGGTGTAGTAGGAGTCGTCGTCGACGGTGGCGTCTGGCTCCTGGACCCCAGCATCTGGTTGCGACAACCAAAATGAAAGGAAAAGGGGGAAAAGGGGGAGAAATCAACCGTGAGTACTCATCCAAAGTACTCGCAAGCAAGGAGCTATACTACATATGTATGTATTGGTATCAAATGGAATAAGGGTATCATATGTGGACTGAACTGCAGAAAGCCGGAATAAGGGGGGATAGCTAGTCCTTTCGAAGACTACGCTTCTGGCAGCCTCCGTCTTGCAACATGTAGAAGAGAGTAGACTGAAGTCCTCCAAGTAGCATCGCATAGCATAATCCTAACCGATGATCCTCCCCTCGTCGCCCTGTGAGAGAGCGATCACCGGTGGTATCTGGCACTTGGAAGGGTGTGTTTTATTAAGTATCCGGTTCTAGTTGTCATAAGGTCAAGGTACAACTCCAAGTCGTCCTGTTACCGAAGATCACGGCTATTCGAATAGATTAACTTCCCTGCAGGGGTGCACCACATACCCCAACACGCTTGATCCCATTTGGCCGGACACACTTTCCTGGGTCTTGCCCGGCCGTGGAAGATCAACACGTCGCAGCCCCACCTAGGCACAACAGAGAGGTCAGCACGCCGGTCTAAACCTAAGCGCACAGGGGTCTGGGCCCATCGCCCATAGCACACCTACACGTTGCGAACGCGGCCGGAAGCAGAACTAGCCCCCTTAATACAAGAGCAGGCTTACGGTCCAATCCGGCGCGCGCCACTCAGTCGCTGACGTCACGAAGGCTTCGGCTGATACCACGACGCCGGGATACCCATAACTACTCCCGCGTAGATGGTTAGTGCGTATAGACCAAATGGCCAGACTCAGATCAAATACCAAGATCTCGTTAAACGTGTTAAGTATTCGCGAACGCCGACTAGGGCCAGGCCCACCTCTCTCCTAGGTGGTCTCAACCTGCCCTGTCGCTCCGCCACAAAGTAACAGCCGGGGGCCGTCGGGAACCCAGGCCCACCTCTACCGGGATGGAGCCACCTGCCCCTTCAGCCCCCATCTCCGAACAGTATCATAAGTAATGTAACTGTGTAAAGTATATAGTAGATGCCCATGATCACCTCCCGAAGTGATCACGGCCCAGTAGTATAGCATGGCAGACGGACAAGAGTGTAGGGCCACTGATGGAACACTAGCATCCTATACTAAGCAGTAGGATAGCAGGTAAGGGTAACAACAGTAGTATCAAGGACAGGCTATGCATCAGAATAGGATTAACGGAAAGCAGTAACATGCTACACTACTCTAATGCAAGCAGTAGAGATAAGAATAGGCGATATCTGGTGATCAAAGGGGCGGCTTGCCAGGTTGCTCTGGCAAGAGAGAGGGGTCATCAACTCCGTAGTCGTACTGGGTAGCAGCGACGTCGGTCTCGGTGTCTAGCGAGAGAAGAGGGGGAAGAAACAATAAATATTTAAGCAAGCAGATGCATAGCGATGCATGACATGACAAGTATCGGTGCTAGAGGTGCCCTAACACGGTATGAGGTGATACCGGTGAAGGGGGGGAACATCCGGGAAAGTATCCCCAGTGTTTCTCGTCTCCGGGCAGAGGAGCCGGAGGGGGAAAGTTGCGAGTTTGATATGTTAGGGGTGCGTGGCGGACGAACGGGCTGCGTATCCGGGTTCGTCTCGTCGTTCTGAGCAACTTTCAGGTACAAAGTATTTTCATCCGGGTTACGGTTTATTTTATATTAATTTTAAAAGGTTTAAATCATTTTTTAGAATTTATTTAATTAATTTAAACTAACATTATCCAGAATAGTGCTTGCTGACGTCAGCATGACATCAGCAGTCAACAAGTCAAAGGTCAATGTTGACCAGTCAACAAGGGAGTGGGACCTAGGTGTCATAGGGTGTTTTATTAACATGAGTTTTAATTAGCTAGTTAAGGTAATATAGATTTGGGGGGGTCCACCAGCCAGTGTGATTTGATTAATTAGATTAACTAATCCACTAATTAACTATTTTTACTTAAGTTAATTAGTAGGTGGGGCCAACCTATCAGTGGGTCATTAGTTAACAGAGTTCATTTTGTTTGCACAGGTTATTTAGCGACGTGGCCCCCACATGTTAGTGGCATAGAGGCCAATTAGCACTAGGCTAATGACGTCCATGTTGGCACTAAACGACGGCGATGGCAGAGCACGCCGACGATGACCGGTCACTTGTCTCCGGCGACCGGTTGCCGCGTAGAGAGGTGCTACAGGCAGCTGGGAGGGTGCTGCATCCATAGGCACGAGTCGCCAGTGCTTGGGTGGCCAGAAACACGGCCGGCGACGAGGTTTGGCAGCGGCGGGTGAGTGTGTGAGCGTGGGCGCAGCGAGCGAGGCACGCCCAGGGCACGCGCGGGCGTGCGGGAGCCGCGACGGGGCGCGACCACGCAGAGGCGGGCGCGGCGACGGGACGGCATGAGGTGTAGCGTTCGGAGGGGGAGAAGGACGGGGGTCGACGGGGAGCTCACCGCTCGTTGGCGAGAAGAGGGCGGTGAGGCGCGGGGAGGACCGACGAAGGAGAGGCGGGGACGGGGCGGTCCGGCGAGGACGTGACGGCGACGACCTCGGGACGCAGCGGCGCGGCGTCGGATGGCGAGGTGCGCAGGAGACCGATGGGGAGGAGTCGGGGAAGGCGAGGCGGCGAGGGAGACGTGGAGGACGAGGCAGAGGAGCTCCGCGCGACGATGACGAGCAGCGACGGCGTGCTGGTCCGGCGACGGGGAGGCCTTCGGGCGGCAGCGGACGCGGGCGTGGTCGTCGGGGGCGTCGCCCCCATCCAGATCCAGCAGGGGGGATGAGAGGAGTGGGGGGTGTGGGTGGTAGCGGTTTAGGGTTCGGTGTGGGGGGTTATGCAGGGGCGCGGCTGGGCCAGCCCAATGGCCTGGTGCCCTGCTGGGCCGAACGGCCCAGGGGAGGGGGGGTCTTGCTTCGTTTTTTTTGCTATGTTTTGTTTTTGTTTTACCGTTCCTTTTATTTATTTCCTTATTTCTGTTTTCTTTTACTTATTTAATAGTTTATAGTTTTTAGAAAACGTGAAACCCACCCCTCAATTAGATTTGTAAAATCAGTTGTTCTCACAAAAAGTTTGGGACAAAAGTAAAGTGCCTTGTATTCTCTGTTAATTAAAAAGACAATTAAGTTATTATTTCGGTCATTGTTTTATTTATTTTAGTGCCTTTAATTATTTTATAATAATGTGGATCCTCCACCATAATTACTTATGATTTATTTGCCACATTGAGAACATTACAGTTTTAGCTTTTGAAAACTTTTAGTGTTTGACTTTATTTCAAATTTGAATTTGAATCAGTTTTGAACTAACTCGAGTTTATCAATAGTAACCGAGGTGACATGGCACCATTAGCAGAGGTTTACTGTAGCTCGATTATCCGGGCGTCACAAATCTCCTCCACTGCAAGAAATCTCGTCCCGATATTTAGGAGGGGAGTAAGGGGGAAAGTTCTGGTTACGGTATTCTAACGTGTCTTCTCGGTCTTGGTTGCCCTTCTTGAAGAGGTTGATCCATAGCGTTGATGTCTTCATTTCTCTACACCCATGCATCATGAGGAAGCTGTCGTCCTTCCTTTGGGAGCTCCATCGTACTTACAGAGGAGTAAAGGATGGGTATACCGGAAGAATGGAATTCTGCATGGTTGTTTATCCGGTAGATAATCATTAGGGAACGTGGCGAAAAGTAACTCTCGAATTGAAATTTACGAAAATATCGAGAGCAAGGTAAGGAGGTAACATGGGAAGTTTCGAGTGCATAGGCAATCATTCGTTGCCTGAAGTGAAGTGTGAAAGGGGTTCAGAGCAATGGGAATAAGTATTGCGTCAGATACCAGATTGATGATCTCATCAGAAGGTGGCTCATGAATTGCACACGAGGCCATGCGTGAGGAATAACTTTGGGAACAGGGGGTGTACAGGAGAGTCAGGTTTCGATCCTGAGGAACTGTGGGTTATGGGCCCACCATGTGGGTTAAAAGCAGGAAGGGCGGTTACGTATTGCACGATCATGAAAGCAAGGCATGTCAGAGGATAGTCTGTCGGTTATGTCGGCAACAACATCGGTACCAAGGGCGAGGGACGAAAAGAACCATTTTCCTGCTCGTTGAACGAGGCGGAACAATAGGTAGAGTTCTCGTCCATCGGTGGTTACCAGAATGTCATCAACAATAGTAACAGGGTCTTGCTGACAGAAATGTACACCGAGGTGTTTACATAAGCAGAAGAATATTCTGCTTGGATCATAAAGATCACAAGAAAGGGTTAAACCAAACAATGGAAAGGAAAATACGATTATCAGATCTAAACAGGACAATGGAACACATATTTCAAGGGTATATCCTCCCAAGGACAAGTAGAGCATGATATCCATGACAGGATAGAAAGTAGAAAACTCCTTAGGTATGGGAGAGAATTTTCATGCCATTACCCATACAACGATGTTTGGATAATTGAGCAGGAAACATTTAGCATTGGGCTTCAAATGTTCCTGTTGAAAATCGGAGTACCATAGACATGCATCGAGATAGCATTGACATGGTCAACAGGTGAAGATCAGACTTTGGAAACAAAAAGGATCCATCAGGAACAACTTATAGAATAAGTCTTACAATTTCCTCACAGAAGAATGACTAACCTTGGCAAAAAGGAAACTATAACAATAGGTCCTCCGGCCAGGTGTGCTAGGCATGACATCACCTTACCGAGTCATATAAAGACCAATGTTATAACTCTTGGAAATGTCCCAACCATCATATCTGACCGAGGTTCAGATCCGATTGGTGTCAGGAAACCTCCGACTTAGGATGCCAGAGAAGAAAAGGTGCAACACAATTGACGAGATGACAATGTAAGATTCTCGGGAAATGAACTATGAAGTGATTTCTGTTAACAAGAGCTCATCATTAATCCAAGGAGAGGACAAGGAGGTGTCTGGTGAACTCAACGGCAATTCATCGAGATTTCCAAAAGATGGATTTCCACAATTAAGTGAACAAGGAGATAACATTTGTCAGATCAAATGATATAAGGAAGTATGCTCACGGAAAACATACACAATTAAACATTGGTTGAAAGGTGCGCCCAAAATATGGGTTGGGTTGCACGACCAATGTCAGAATGGTGATTCAATAATCAATAGTCTAAGAACGAACGGCCGACCATTAACTTCAAAGCAATAGGGTTGCTAGAAGTGCAGAATCCAAACAACACCGTTCACTTGTTGGTACCCCGGTTGGAATCAACACGAGGACCAAGAAAGAATGGTGATGGTGAGAAGTATCACGATACCAAGAATCCTTAAGAGGTGGTGAAATTCTCACAACATTCTTGACATAAAAGATGGAAATACTCCAAGGTAAAGGAGAACAAATGCTGGATAGCAAGGATCTCAAGGTATAACACAAAACACGAACAAGTTTGTGTTGAACGGAAGGCAATCGAGTGGTCGATGATAACACAAATCATCGAGGGCAAGGATGGTATTTCTCATCAGGAATTCAATTGATATCCTTGAGGAGCTCGAAATGTTGATGATGATCATGACAATTTCTGTCGAGAGGTTTCATGGAGATGTAATCGGTCGGCGATGACATCAAGTCAAACGAATGATGAAGCGAAAGGTTATTGGAACCATGGGTACGACACAAACTTGAAATCAAGTTTGTTGTTTGAGGTGAAACGATAAGACAAGGAAGATCGACGTAAGCTTAGCCCATCGTCGAAATTGTGCTCCAGAAAGAAGGACCAAGTAGCACAGTTAAAATTTGGCACGATAATGATATAGCCGAGTAGGCTCGGAATGATGTGATCGAGTTTAGACTTGTAAGTAATGAAGGTTACCAAGAGTTGTTGAATCGTAGTGCGGACTCAATTCAGTTGTCGGTGTCCTTGAGGGGTTCTAACAACTGAGAACCCGTTGGAAAAATGGAATCGGCAAGAATATTAGTTGATGAAGAACTCATAAGAAGTTATGTATCCCGTGGTATCCTCGAGATACCAGGGGGTAATACTCGACGACAGATCAAAGTAGAGGTTGGACTGGGGTATTGCTCTGCAGAAGACAAGTGCTTAAACTTGCACGAGAAACGGTACCTAAAAGAGAACATGGTCGAAACCACGATTGCAAAAGGCCAGATCCCTGATATAATATGAACTTATACCAAGGGAGTAATTAATTTAAGAGAAGCTTTAATAATAAGATCTACATCGTGTCCATGGGCATGAACACAAAGTTCAAGGTCGACTCCCACTTCTTCAATGCATAACCTTACATTTACCTCCCCTTTTCGAAGTTGTAGTGTTGAAAAGTTATCTGACGAAGCGTCAGCAGGGTATAACCCGCATAACTTTCGAGGTCACACAAATTAAGGAAGACATAGGTTCAACCCGTCAGGGTATCGTGGAAACATATACCACAAGCTTTGAGAGTAAATATTACCAGCTCGAAAGCAGAGCATGGTTGGCAAAAGGAGAGGATACAAATTACCAAAGGCATTATGTATCGGAGAAAGAACTCACAAGGTGATTAATTATGAAGGACATGGTCGGATAATAATCCAACAGTGGATATGGTGATCCACAATGGAGCTGATGTGAGTATCGATACCCAATCAGAGGAAGAAAGAATGCAAATGCATCATTTTATAGAACATCTGAATAATTCAACGTTTAAACAACAAAGGAATTATGATTTTCAAATCAAGGGATCAGGAGCAAATGCTCTGATCAAGGACGGACAAGTTGAATAGACTTAGGGGTACAATCGATGGCAATCTGATTGGCCGAGGACCAGTTCATGTTTAAAATGACGTCTGATCCGGAAGGATGAATTCTACGATCTGATTGAGGATTGCGAGCATTCGCGACATATCAAATCAAGTGACTCGAAATGATAGTGACAGAGGATGTCAACGGAGATTACTAGAAGTATGGAATTAACCATAATGCAGGAAGACAAGGAAATCAAGAGCAATGGGCTACTGAGGATTTTCAGAAAATCAATTGGTATTTCGAGGACTTATGTGAAACACATGAACGACTAGGGATGAGCGGATACTCGGTAAGAGCGAGGAATTATCCGTAGGGGTATTCAGGTGGCGAGGAACTGCAAGTCAGTAGGCACAAAATATTCTCGGAACAATACAGAGAATTTTTGGTGTATCTTGTAATAACAAGATCAATGGGATTTGAAAGGGCAAGTGGATGTAGTTATCCTTAATGATATAACAGTGGTAGGGAATTTATAAAGGCGATGGGCACAAAGTCTCGAAAGAGTAGCAGAGAGTAACTACGAAATCTTCTGGTGCAGCAGGCGATCATCTGGCCTGAATGGGGCTCTTCGGGAGGAAGTATTTTCGAGAACCTAAAGTTAGATTTTAGTAAAATCATTTAATCCGAATAGAAGAGAGATCAGAGTCCCAGCGTATAGACGAGGAATAAAAGATCCTAATACCACCCAATGGCGACGTGGGCCCATGGGCCGCACAGCCATGTTAGTAAAACATTTTTCATCGACTAGACTCAACTTCGGCCAAGGAGTGTGGAAGGGGGATTCCTACAGGCAGTCGGCTCTGATACCAACTTGTGACGCCCCCGATTTAATCGTACACTAATCATACACGCAAACGTGTACGATCAAGATCAGGGACTCACGGGAAGATATCACAACACAACTCTACAAATAAAATAAGTCATACAAGCATCATATTACAAGCCAGGGGCCTCGAGGGCTCGAATACAAGAGCTCGATCATAGACGAGTCAGCAGAAGCATCAATATCTGAGTATAGACATAAGTTAAACAAGTTTGCCTTAAGAAGGCTAGCACAAACTGGGATACAGATCGAAAGAGGCGCAGGCCTCCTGCCTGGGATCCTCCTAACTACTCCTGGTCGTCGTCAGCGGGCATCACGTAGTAGTCGGCACCTCCGATGTAGTAGGAGTCGTCGTCGACGGTGGCGTCTGGCTCCTGGACCCCAGCATCTGGTTGCGACAACCAGAATGAAAGGAAAAGGGGGAAAAGGGGGAGAAAGCAACCGTGAGTACTCATCCAAAGTACTCGCAAGCAAGGAGCTATACTACATATGTATGTATTGGTATCAAATGGAATAAGGGTATCATATGTGGACTGAACTGCAGAAAGCCGGAATAAGGGGGGATAGCTAGTCCTTTCGAAGACTACGCTTCTGGCAGCCTCCGTCTTGCAACATGTAGAAGAGAGTAGACTGAAGTCCTCCAAGTAGCATCGCATAGCATAATCCTAACCGATGATCCTCCCCTCGTCGCCCTGTGAGAGAGCGATCACCGGTGGTATCTGGCACTTGGAAGGGTGTGTTTTATTAAGTATCCGGTTCTAGTTGTCATAAGGTCAAGGTACAACTCCAAGTCGTCCTGTTACCGAAGATCACGGCTATTCGAATAGATTAACTTCCCTGCAGGGGTGCACCACATACCCCAACACGCTTGATCCCATTTGGCCGGACACACTTTCCTGGGTCTTGCCCGGCCGTGGAAGATCAACACGTCGCAGCCCCACCTAGGCACAACAGAGAGGTCAGCACGCCGGTCTAAACCTAAGCGCACAGGGGTCTGGGCCCATCGCCCATAGCACACCTACACGTTGCGAACGCGGCCGGAAGCAGAACTAGCCCCCTTAATACAAGAGCAGGCTTACGGTCCAATCCGGCGCGCGCCACTCAGTCGCTGACGTCACGAAGGCTTCGGCTGATACCACGATGCCGGGATACCCATAACTACTCCCGCGTAGATGGTTAGTGCGTATAGACCAAATGGCCAGACTCAGATCAAATACCAAGATCTCGTTAAACGTGTTAAGTATTCGCGAACGCCGACTAGGGCCAGGCCCACCTCTCTCCTAGGTGGTCTCAACCTGCCCTGTCGCTCCGCCACAAAGTAACAGCCGGGGGCCGTCGGGAACCCAGGACCACCTCTACCGGGATGGAGCCACCTGCCCCTTCAGCCCCCATCTCCGAATAGTATCATAAGTAATGTAACTGTGTAAAGTATATAGTATATGCCCGTGATCACCTCCCGAAGTGATCACGGCCCAGTAGTATAGCATGGCAGACGGACAAGAGTGTAGGGCCACTGATGGAACACTAGCATCCTATACTAAGCAGTAGGATAGCAGGTAAGGGTAACAACAGTAGTAGCAAGGACAGGCTATGCATCAGAATAGGATTAACGGAAAGCAGTAACATGCTACACTACTCTAATGCAAGCAGTAGAGATAAGAATAGGCGATATCTGGTGATCAAAGGGGGGGCTTGCCTGGTTGCTCTGGCAAGAGAGAGGGGTCATCAACTCCGTAGTCGTACTGGGTAGCAGCGACGTCGGTCTCGGTGTCTAGCGAGAGAAGAGGGGGAAGAAACAATAAATATTTAAGCAAGCAGATGCATAGCGATGCATGACATGAGAAGTATCGGTTCTAGAGGTTCCCTAACGCGGTATGAGGTGATACCGGTGAAGGGGGGGAACATCCGGGAAAGTATCCCCGGTGTTTCTCGTCTCCGGGCAAAGGAGCCGGAGGGGGAAAGTTGCGAGTTTGATATGTTAGGGGTGCGTGGCAGACGAACGGGCTGTGTATCCGGGTTCGTCTCGTCGTTCTGAGCAACTTTCATGTACAAAGTATTTTCATCTGGGTTACGGTTTATTTTATATTAATTTTAAAAGGTTTAAATCATTTTTTAGAATTTATTTAATTAATTTAAACTAACATTATCCAGAATAGTGCTTGCTTGACGTGAGCATGACATCAGCAGTCAACAAGTCAAAGGTCAATGTTGACCAGTCAACATGGAAGTGGGACCCAGGTGTCATAGGGTGTTTTATTAACATGAGTTTTAATTAGCTAGTTAAGGTAATATAGATTTGGGGGGGGGGGTCCACCAGCCAGTGTGATTTGATTAATTAGATTAACTAATCCACTAATTAACTATTTTTAGTTAAGTTAATTAGTAGGTGGGGCCAACCTATCAGTGGGTCATTAGTTAACAGAGTTCATTTTGTTTGCACAGGTTATTTAGCGACGTGGCCCCCACATGTTAGTGGCATAGAGGCCAATTAGCACTAGGCTAATGACGTCCATGTTGGCACTAAACGACGGCGATGGCAGAGCACGCCGACGATGACCGGTCACTTGTCTCCGGCGATCGGTTGCCGCGTAGAGAGGTGCTACAGGCAGCTGGGAGGGTGCTGCATCCAGAGGCACGAGTCGCCGGTGCTGGGGTGGCCAGAAACACGGCCGGCGACGAGGTTTGGCAGCGGCGGGTGAGTGTGTGAGCGTGGGCGCAGCGGGCGAGGCACGCCCAGGGCACGCGCGGGCGTGCGGGAGCCGCGACGGGGCGCGACCACGCAGAGGCGGGCGCGGACGGGACGGCATGAGGCGTAGCGTTCGGAGGGGGAGAAGGACGGGGGTCGACGGGGAGCTCACCCCTCGTTGGCGAGAAGAGGGCGGTGAGGCGCGGGGAGGACCGACGAAGGAGAGGCGGGGACGGGGCGGTCCGGCGAGGACGTGACGGCGACGACCTCGGGACGCAGCGGCGCGGCGTCGGATGGCGAGGTGCGCAGGAGACCGATGGGGAGGAGTCGGGGAAGGCGAGGCGGCGAGGGAGACGTGGAGGACGAGGCAGAGGAGCTCCGCACGACGATGACGAGCAGCGACGGCGTGCTGGTCCGGCGACGGGGAGGCCTTCGGGCGGCAGCGGACGCGGGCGTGGTCGTCGGGGGCGTCGCCCCCATCCAGATCCAGCAGGGGGGATGAGAGGAGTGGGGGTGTGGGTGGTAGCGGTTTAGGGTTCGGTGTGGGGGGTTATGCAGGGGCGCGGCTGGGCCAGCCCAATGGCCTGGTGCCCTGCTGGGCCGAACGGCCCAGGGGAGGGGGGGTCTTGCTTCGTTTTTTTTGCTATGTTTTGTTTTTGTTTTACCGTTCCTTTTATTTATTTCCTTATTTCTGTTTTCTTTTACTTCTTTAATAGTTTATAGTTTTTAGAAAAAGTGAAACCCACCCCTCAATTAGATTTGTAAAATCAGTTGTTCTCACAAAAAGTTTGGGACAAAAGTAAAGTGCGTTGTATTCTCTGTTAATCAAAAAGACAATTAAGTTATTATTTCGGTCATTGTTTTATTTATTTTAGTGCCTTTAATTATTTTATAATAATGTGGATCCTCCACCATAATTACTTATGATTTATTTGCCACATTGAGAACATTATAGTTTTAGCTTTTGAAAACTTTTAGTGTTTGACTTTATTTCAAATTTGAATTTGAATCAGTTTTGAACTAACTCGAGTTTATCAACAGTAACCGAGGTGACATGGCACCATTAGCAGAGGTTTACTGTAGCTCGATTATCCGGGCGTCACATAAAGGTACCATGAATATTGTTAGCTTACGGCCAAGATATCCTACAATGCACTTTAGTGCATTCAGGATTTCTAATACCGTAGAATGCTTAATAGTAAAAGACTGGAGCAAAATTGTGAACGATCACAGAGAAGTACTAGGGGGCAGCAATCAGAAGTGCAACCCACGATTAGGAGACAGGTTCATCTGCATGCTCCAATATGATGAATCAGCAAAGTTATACATGTTCTATGCTATTTTACCTGAGAGAAAGCAGCAGGAGTGATTAATTAGCTAGTTCATGCTCTTAGTACTTGTCCTCTCATGTCCGTGTTCTTCGTCCTGAACTTAATCTCAAAGAGTGATTTGCTTTTGTGGTGTTATGAACGCTTATAATATCATTACCATGCATGTTGAACTCGATGCTATCTTTGCTATGAAAACCGTTGGTGATGATATATATGATGCAAGAGTTTTTATATTAATTAATATGATGATGATGATGAGTTATTATATCATTTATGAAAGAAATTGCATATTAGTTTCAACTGGATGGATTCTAGCTAAGTGATCAAGTATATGCCATATCCATATTACCTCGATCACTTAAGTAGGTGATCAAGTATATATAATATGGATATGACATATACTTGATGACTTAGCTATAGGATCCATGCATCCAGTCAAACTAATCACCTAATGATTTAACAACTCATTATAATGTAAAACAATCACTAAATTAAATTGAAAACACAAAATTAAAGTAAAAATAAAAAATAAAACCAAAACACACCCAAACATTTAGTACCGGTTGGTGTTACCAACCGGTACTAATGTCCTACGCGCCCACGGAGCTGGCTCGTGCCACGTGGTTGCCCTTTAGCACCGGTTCGTGCTGAACCGGTACTAAGGGGGGGGGGGGCTTTAGTGCCTACAATTTAGTGCCGGTTACCGAACCGGCACTAAAGGGCCTTACGAACCGGTGCTATTGCCCGGTTCTGCACTAGTGAGCCTATGGTATGATTGTATGTTGTCCTACGGACTAAACCCTTCGGTTTATATAGACATCGGAGGGGGCTAGGGTTACACAGAGTCGGTTACAAGGGAGGAGATCTATATATTCGTATTGCCTAGCTTGCCTTCCACGCGAAGGAGAGTCCCATCCGGACACGAGACGAAGTCTTCAATCTTGTATCTTCATAGTCTAACAGTCCGGCCAAAGGATATAGTCTGGTTGTCCGGAGACCCCCTAATCCAGGACTTGCTCATACGCGCTGTCGTGATGTACCGCAAGGTAGAGGGCAGACCATTTCCGCATATACACTGTTGGGTGAAGCTCAATAGACAGTACGTGTGGGACAACATGATCCGTTGATGACAAACGTGTTGAACATTCGGTTAATCATGTTGAATTTGAACTATTTATTGTTGAATTTGAACTTGTACTAGACTTATTTGCATGCTATGTATGAATGATTTGTGCTATTTTCTATCCGAAGTTTAATGAATTTCATCGTGTTTGATGAATTTCGTACGGCTAGTTGAAATGCGGTTTGAAATATAGTTGTTAGAGTTGAATGACCGTCTACGTGTCCGTTGACTGATTCTCACTGTTTCCGAATGGACGGGGAGTCCGGTTCGCAGATCAGCGCTAGAGATGCCCTAATTTGACAAAAAAATAAAAAGAAATATGCTTCCATTTTAAAATTCAGCACATCCGACAAAATCAAAAGAAACCGGTCCCGCCACTCTGTGGCATCAGGCCGCAGAGAGAAAAACAAGCCACGCAGTGACGATCACGGGCGAGCAGGCAAATGCATGCAGCAGCCTTCTGTTCGACCGTGAAGGACAGAGAGAGCCTGCTGACATACCACGGTCGACCGTGATATAAACGTGCGACTAATGAATTATTTTCTCTTGACCATCTGAGATCTCCACTCGCTCGCCGGCCGCCTATAAATAGGACCCTCATTTCCACTCTCATGGCAAGCCAGCGCCCAGCACGACAAACACCTCCATTGCTCTGCTCTAAGTACGAGTAGCTAGCAAGCTTTGCTCACTTTCACTTGCGACTTGCAAGCTTTGCTCCTGAGACCAATGGCCTCCACCGCGGCGCTCCAGACGGCGGCCGTCTGCACGCTGCTCCTGTTCGCCGGCCAGCTGCTCCCCACGGCCACGCCGGCGCCGCCGGACAGCTGCGCCCCAGGCGACGCAAAGTGCCTGGCCTGCTACAACAAGTGCGTGGAGCCCTGCCGGCGGGACCCGACCCAGTGCCGCGCAACCCTCCTCTGCGGGCCGAAATGCGCGCAGCAGACGTCGAGCCCCCCGCCGCCGCCGTCGCGGGAGAGTGGCACTTGTGCCCCAGCCAACGCAAAGTGCCTGGCCTGCGTGAAGAAGTGCGGGGACAGATGCCGGAGGGACCCGACGCAGTGCCGTATGACCATGTACTGCGAGCCGGGGTGCGCGATACAGACGGCGAGCCACCCGCCGGCGAAGGACATTTGCGGCCCGACCAAGGCGAGGTGCCTGTCCTGCGTTAACAAGTGCAGGGAAACATGCCAGGGGGACCCGATAAGTTGTGGCGGGCTCCAAGACTGCGAGACGGGATGCACGCACCAGAAGCAGTAGCTGCTACAGTTGAGTTCAAACGGAGGGAGAGCCGAGGCACACGCTCCATGCACTTCCCTTTGTTGGTTTCATGTCATGTCGTCGTGTCGGTCATCGTGGTTGTTTTAGATTTCGTCTAGCCTTGTCATGTCGGTCGTCCTTGCTGTTTTAGTGGTTCGTCTAGGCTTCTGTTCCATGGGAATGTAATAGTGTATGTACTACTCCCTCCATTTTAAAATATAATGCGCCCGTGTTTCCCGAGGTCCAACTTTGACCATAAATTTAACCAACAAGATCAACTGCAGCGGGAGAATAAATTATATAATTGAAAATTTCTTTCAAAATACGAATTCACTGATATAATTTTTGCTCCTGCCGCAATCGGTCTTGATAGTTAAATTTACGGTCAAATTTAAAGCAAGTGGATAGAGAAAGCACTACATTATGGAATGGAGGGAGTACTAGAAGCAAGCGCGCACTGCGGCGCCGGTTGGGTGTTATCATTGCCAGCCTATTAGTTTAATGTCACATTTTCATTTTGGAGCATTCTATGGTGAATTTTTTCTGTTAAGAGTGTTATCGCAAACTAGCATAATACCCGTGCATTACTGTGAAGTTATATATAAAAAAAGGTTAAGCCACCGACTTAGGAGATGAACAAAAGACGTCAGTTCTCTGCCATGGGCTCACGATTCATGATTTAAAAGAGTGCAAAATTATGATTAGACGGATGTGCTAGGCGTCAGGGAATTTTAAATGACCGTAGTCTGTCCTCTGCAAGACTTAAAGTGAGATAACATTTCAAATTTAAAACATTGGGAAGGAGGATAAGATCTATCACCTTGTTAGATTCACAATTTTGTTTGCTCTCTTATGATATGGCATATAATTTGAAGGATTGGTTGAGAAGAGAAACTAAAACTATTATCCTAAAAAAACTAAAACTATTATCACAATTTTGAGTTGAAGTCGCATTTTTTTCATTTCTTATTTGTCTTCTACAACATGTTTTTTTTGCGGGTATCTTCTACAAACATGTTGCTCTTATGGTAAAGTACTATAGTGTATTTCTCTATTTGTGTTAGGTCTCACATGTGAATAAAGTATAATTGTTAAATGTCTCTTGAAAGGTTTTGGGATGGTGTGTATTTAATTATTTTGAAGTTTGTGGGTTTACATGTGAACTCACCAGTAACTCCAACCTTTTATATAAGTAAGAAAGATAAACTGAAACGCCATGGGCCGTCAACTATGTGTAGTGGCCTCACAGATGATTGAGAAAGTGAAGCAAATATTTTTTGAACCAGAGAAATATCTGAGGAGGAAGGAGCACAATAATTTATATTTCATCCATTGAGCGGTGCATGATTTCTGGAAGTATTTCAATTTAATAAACAACTGCACAATGACCAATTATACATATTATCAATCGGTATATCTGTCTAAAAGTCACAACATACAATTTGTTACACAACCATAAAAGTCTCATTCCCACCGGGCCCACATAGTCTACTTGCCTGGCCCAGACAGCTAGACTGGGACCAAATTGAGTAAATCATGTTGGCAAGCATACTTCCCAGAGTTTAAAAGGAGTTATACATAGAAGATTTCAAGAAAAGAGAGCAGATAGATTGACAATTTCTTCGCCTAGGTGTGCGTGTGATGCATGAACACAAAAAATATTTCAGAAATGTTACAGATTGAGTACAAATCTACAGTGCTATGATTTCGCCCAAGAAATCAACTGATCAGTAGGGAAATACACTTGTGTTCCTGGTTGTATATGCACCCTATATGGGGTTTAATATTTTAATAAAAAGTCAAAATAGGTAAGAACTATTTTGACAAAACACTTGACTTACTTTTGCACTAGTACATAAATTTTCACGAAAAAGGAACAAAAGTTGACCTCACAGCAAGAAAGACAAAATTTATTTGCTATTACATGTCACTATTCACGCTATTTTAGCCAAAAATTTGTCTTTTTTGAAAAGAAGTCAAAGGAAGATTTTCTTTTTGTGGATATTTTCTCACGAGTACAATAGAAGGTCAAGTTTATTTCAAAAATATTTTCAGGAATTTTTGACTTTTTGTTGAATTACTTTTTTTCATATAGGATGTAGATGTCCCCATAGACCACAAATCCTCCTCCCTGGTCAATATCATGTAAAATCAGTCAAATATACTCCATAACATGCAAAACTATGCAAATACATAATCACAACTTGTCTACCCATAAGAATCATAAGACACAAAATTATACTCAGAAGGTCCACAGAATCAACATGAGAACAGTTGGATGGTAACTTGAGCTTGGAACAGTATTGAAATGTGAAAAAATTTAAGGCCAACAAGAAATTTTGGAAGGATAATAATTACTAAATGACTGATGAATTCAGTTCTGCCAGGAATGACATGCTACCATCTTTTTCTTAAAATGCAAGGACCATACAATTAATGTTCACAACAACAGTACTTGGCTCAAAAAAATTACAATAGTTTACATAATAATGCAATGCTAATTCAGACTTGTACAAAATTATGTGCATAAAGTATACAAAACTAATTGAACTGTGCATACATTAACTTTTGAGTAACCTGTTAGTATCGATTGAGCATAGAGCTCATCAATCAACATTGTGAACATTGTAAAAAAAGAAATTTGTTCACAAAATATTATTTGACAACATTGCTCTACACTAATACATGATTTTCTCCCCCGGATATTGTCCTACTTAGCTTCAACGAACTTATACTAATTAATAAGAGATAAATCAAAATAAAAGAGAAGAAAATATGGAAAACATCTTGGCATCCCATGTTGACTTTCGAAATTTCACATCAAAATCAACATATTGGTAAAGATGAACTTCACCTTCTTTGTAGTAGCAAACCTGCAAATTAAATACGATGTAATCACAACATAATTTAGAGAAGAGTAATTCCTTAGTTCGGATATCTGTTTACATCAATAGTACTACCTATGACACAAAATTGCAATTGCATAATACCCTTGTTCGTTAAATAAAATGAGCACCACATCACATGATCTAAGATTCAGATGATGCACTAAAAGTGTATAGGATAATAACCAAGCAGATAACATTAGAACTGTAGAAGGTATACACCACGCCAACATCTCCTTTCATCTGACTCATATTATAAGATAAACAAGGCGCAAGTAGTAACCAATAGCAGTAGTGCATGAAAAATGATGGTTGCTATACTGCTCAGTCTATCTAATAAACAAGGCCCAAGATAATCAATTCCTCGCCTGTATAAGAAAGGTTAGCTAGCGTCACAAACTCTCATCATCTCAAAGCAAAAAGAAGAAGCACCCACATGAAGAACTCCAAGCGTCCCAAATCACACTCATTCGCCGCTACTCTGTCGATTCCTAGGCTAGCTAGTAGCCTTGATGGCTTCACGAGCTGCCACCAATCTTCACACAGCCACCTTGCAGGGCTACTATAGGAGACCGGCCTCCAACGCGGCCGCACATGCCAAGAGGACGAAGGCCAAACCCGTGGGTGGCCACGTGCCGGTGTACATGGCGCTGGCGATCATCGGCTTGTCGATGGCATTGGGGGTGCACATGGCGCGGCAGCAGCTGGAGCACGCGCCCAACGTCCACTGACCTCCAGTGGTTTTCCATGCTACAGTTGATCTCTGCACCAACGACGCACCGAGTCATCTATTAGTTATAGAAATGTGCAAGGATGGACTTTGTCCTCCAATAACCTGGAGTATCAATCAAATTCACTGAGAGCATCTCCAATAGCTTGTCTATATGGATGTCTATACTCGTTTTTCACGACGTGAACTCAAAACAGGCGTCCAACAGCTTGTCTATATGATCGTCCAAATATACACATCCTCTAAATTGGCCTCAACAATGTCCATGCCTGGACAATGTGAAGGCGTTGTCTAAACTCAGCTGCAGTCATGATTTCTTCCTCTCCCTAGCGATGGCCCACCTGTCATGGTCTCTGTATATAGACATTCTGATGCAAAACTGGATGTGTATATGAGGGAATCTTTTTAGACCATTGTCTATATGAATATATAGACATCCAAATATACACATGCTATTGGAGATGCTCTGAAGCCGTTGCAATTGCCAATTTCCCGCTACTACTAAAGAAAGAGACATTTCTCCAGCCCGAGTCCTTGATAGCCGACACTGCAAGGAGTAATCCCATCGCTTCTGCCTGCAAAACTGAAAACACATTCGATGTTGTCACTTGAATGCAAATAGAGTGTTGGAGTAAATTGCAGAAAACCACCACTTTAAAGGCAAGGTTTGCGAAAACCACTACAATACATTTCTTTTGTAAAAAACACCGTGTCTTCGGTAATCTTTTTGCAGAAAGCACTGATCGGCGTATTTGCCTCTATTGAGCGCGTTTATGACAAGTGGGGCACGTTTTCTACTTGTGTGGCCTACCTTTTTGTAATTTATGGGTTTTAATCTAAAATTACAAACTAGACCCAAGAATTTTACAAACATACCCCTAAATCAAAAATAAAAAATGCAATTAGCCCCAACGCTCCTCCTCCGCGGTGGAACTGCTCCTCCCGACGGCGTTCTGGATCGGGGGGTCCTCCCCGACGCTTCGTTTCATGGTGGGCGGGGCTCCTGCAGTTCGCCGTGGTGGGCGTCGCCGGCCTGCCGCTCGTCAGCTGCATGCGCAAGTCGTTTCGGTGCATCTGCGGCCGCGGGGGCGTCGAGGAACGGCAGGCCACCCCTGCCCGTCCCGTCCCCGGCCGAGATAAGGGTAGCCATTGCTGCGCCCAGGTCGACGTACAGGTCGCCGCCGCTGCGCCCAGGTCGACGAAGAAGGCCGCCGCACCGGTCCCGACCTGGCCGAGGCAAAGGCTCGGGCGCCATCGTCGTTGCCACACGTAGTTCGAGGCAGAGGACGCCGCCCATCCCGGCCCTGCCCACCGCCATGTTGGAGCTCCACAACAGCCCTCCACCGTCCGGGGGCGGTGCGGCACCTCGAGCGCCGGCCGCCGCTGCACCTTCCGGCATGCTAGAGCTCCCAATCGCCCCCCCGCGGTTGCTCGATCCCTAATGGCCCAATCAAGCCGACGCGGCCACTCCCTCACTGCCGGCGGCCCCTACCCGGTGAGGCACCCTCGGATCCGGTGTTGGGCGGGACGGTGGGGGCACGACGGTGGCGGCCCGAGGAGGAGGGGCGGCGCTGAGCTCGTGTGCGCGCTTGCCGGCTGCGGCGTGGTTGGAGGGCCTGGGAGCAGTGTGGAGAAAGTCGAGGGGTGTTTTTGCCTTAAACCTAAACTGTTGTGCCACATAAGCAAAAAAAGGGCCCCACCTGTCATAAACAAGCTTAACTGAACCCGATCCGCCGATCAGTGCTTTCTGCAAAAAGATTACCGAAGACACGGTGTTTTTTGCAAAAAAATGTATTGTGGTGGTTTTCGCAAACCTTGCCTTCAAAGTGGTGGTTTTGTGCAATTTACTCAGAGTGTTGAGTAGTGGATTTTTCAGGAACACTCCGAAAGTTTCTTCATTCTCTGCTCCGGAGGTATAAAAGGCCGCATCAACATAAGTTGAATCACATGGAGGTTGTGTGGACATATTTGAACTTGCAGTTTTATTAGGGCATATTTGAACTTGCAGTTTTATTAGTAGAAGGCTTGGAAATGACGTTGCACTTCTCTTCTATCATTGCTTCTAAACATGTATTTAGCCTTACTTTTGTGGCATAAAGCTATATTTAAGCTTGCTTTTGTAGCATATATAACCGGCAAAGGAGACCGAGTTTTCTTCTTGAAAAGTAAATCATTTCTAGTTTTCCATATATTCCATAACAATGATAAGAGACGGTAGATTTAAATCAGGGTGCTATATGAGGACAAGATTACCTGGATAATAGAGTGGAGAAATAAAGTAGGATCTAATGATCAGTTTGGAGGCCATAATTGAACCAAACCAACTTTGCAAAACTACAATGAAAGAAAAGATGTGAGTCAGTTTTGATTGGTCCACACGAACAACATTCTTTCTTAACATGTTTGCAATATCTAGAAGCCCTTAATCCAGATGGGATAACCCTTCTTATGAGACACGAAGCAACAATTTTTGACTCCGGGCGCAGTAACTTTGTTTTTCCAGACCTAATTGCGAGTATCACTTTCATGATTCAACATTTCTCCCTTCACATTTGTAAAGGGAGATTGATCATCCTGAAAGAAAGTTTGTAGGCACTCTTTATAGTACAATGTGCAGGAGTATGAGTCCAACAAATAGTATCATTAGAATTAAGAATTAAAATTAATAATGGGGATATTCAGAATATAATTTTAAAGGACTTGTCAAAGGAAGAGCTTATTTTCACCTCATCCCAGGGCTTAGAATTGGGCTGGCAAAGATCGCTGAAAATGCCAGGGCAGGGTCCATCCAAATCTGGTTTCAAGTGATCATGAATATGTTTCCACTCCTTGCACCAAGGACTTATCCTTATGTAAGAACTATCATTAGCAATTTGGAATTGAAAGGAATTAAGAATTTGAGGAAGTATTCTAATGTCAGAGGCCCAAAAAGTAGATTTAGGAACAGATGTAGAGCTTTCCAAATAGATATGTTATGCAAATATTTCACTTCAAGGACTTCGACTACCAAAGAGGACGGATCTTTGATAACTCGCCAAGCTGTTGTGGCCACAAGGGACTTATTCATTAAAAATATCTATAATGCCTAATCCACCTTCGTGCATGGGTTTGCAAATATCTTCCCAAATTCTAGGCCTTCTTTGCTTTGTAGAAATTTTGTAGGAATTCTACAGGATAGGTTGGCAAAGAAAAATTCTTTTGGAGCCCTTTGGTTTGTAGGAAAATGGTTTTATATTCCTATGTAGGATAGGAAGCAATCGTTCACATTACAAAGGAAAAAAAGCCTAGACTCAATGGAAAAAATCATATCATATGCATCAAATGACATTTATTTCCCTATAGGAATTGCGATACATGTCATCTAATGAGAGTAAGTCCACCTGCATGAAAAAAATCTATTAGCCTTATAACTATTTAACTTGGCCTTAAATTTTTCAATGATGAAATTATAAGCAACAACTCTTTTCCTACCCAGATTTTAATTTGAGGTCTGGCCCGAAATAACACAAAACAAATTCATAATTTGCACTATCATATCAGAATCATTTTTATCCGCTATGATCTAAACAATCAAATAATGAGCAAACATTATTTCCTCCCAAGAACTACACTTGAATGAGTAAAATTTCAAGACACATCCTGGTCTTAATCCCTCCAATATGTTCCATAGGTATTTCATGGTCTTAATACGTCTGATGGGGTAAGCGGGGGATAGCGAGGAAAAAAAAACTCCCAAACTATATTTCTCGGATCGGCGACGATGTGGCCTCCATCCTTCCATTGGCAACCATGACAACCATCCATCCCTCGGCGGGCATGGTGAGGGCTCGTGCGCCTACCTCTCCCCTTGTGGCCATCAGGCGGTGTATGGCTCCCGCGGAGCCCCAACACGCGTTGAGCACTGGTGTCCGCAGATCTGCTATGTGCGGCCGGTGTAGTGGCAGAAGGCGAAGTGGTCGCGAGTGTGGAGAATCTGGTGCTGCATGCTGCTGGGGAGGCGTGCACGGGGGTGTTGTGGATGCACCGGACCATGGAGATGATGAGGTTTCCAGCCCGCAAACTGGGCATCCTCGATCTGCTTCTCTCTTGCAGGTCCACCATCCTCGGTCATATCCATTTTGTGGATTCGGCAGGTGGTCGGTGGCGGCAGGTTCCAATGGCAGAAGTTTACCTATGCAAGCGGGATTCACGCAGTGAGCGCTAGGGCTACGGCCCAGGGCGGCTATGAGCAGAAGGTCAGGTGGTCCAAGATGTTGGTGGCCCCTGTGCATCAACATCTCGGTGATGCCACTTTGGGGCGTGTTTGGTTACATTGCCAATCCAGCCTAGCCCGTCGATCCTGGCTCTAGTGAGCCGGTTTGAGGGGATGAAGGCCAAAAAAACCACATGCACATAGTTTGGTTGCCTGCATACCCCTAGTTGCATGAGACAACCATTTTTGACCCGGCATTTGGTTGCCCGCATTGCATTAGCATATGACATGGTGTTTGGTTGCAACCTGCATAAGGTGTTGTCACCACTTCTTACTAGTGGTGAGCTTACCACACACAATCTAAACATGTAGCGCCAGCTACTTAAACAAATGACAGTTCATCCTAACTAATATCAAATGACAGTTCAAATTATTAAGAGCCATTGGCTAAATAGGGGATAGTTCATCGGTGTTGCTGCTAGCAGATCTTCCTCTTCTTCTTCCTCTTGTTCTGCTTCTGCTTTTGCTACTGTTGTTGCTTATTCTTCTATCTTCTTCAAATCATGCACTGACCTCTGTTAAGCCACATTGCCTCTGCCCACTCCAACCTTTTGTTCTTCCAAGTGTGATTGTCAAATGCCTCCACACCATGGTCGGAGCGAACAAGATCGTCAGGCTCGACCTCTTCCTCCTCAGGCACGTGTTTATCAAAGCCGCACTGGAGGATCCAGTTATGCAGAATGCAATAAGCAAGAACAAGCTTAACCTAAGTGGAGTATGGGTGGAATGGCTTCTGATCCGGGATCTTAAACCTATTCTTCAGAGCTCCAAATGCCCTCTCAGCAGTTACTCTAAGGCTGGAGTGTCTGAGATTAAACAGCTCCTGTGCAGTCCTAGGATAGTTACTACCAGAGAACTCATTGATATGGTACCTGGTTTTCCTGAAGGGTGGAAGAATACCCAACTGACGTGCATAGCCAGCATCTCCAAGGTAGAACTTGCCGTCGGGGATGTTGATCCCATTAGGTCGACTCATGCCATCACTGAGAATGTTAGCATCATGCGCTGACCCCCCCCCCCTAGCCAGCCAGCACATATGTGAACTTCAGATCAAAGTCAATAGCAGCAAGCACATTCTGGCTTGTGTAGTGTGATACGTCTCCAACGTATCTATAATTTTTGATTGCTCCATGCTATATTATCTACTGTTTTGAATGTTTATGGGCTTTATTATACACTTTTATATCATTTTTTGGGACTAACCTATTAACCCAGAGCCCAGTGCCAGCTTCTGTTTTTACCCTGTTTTAGGGTTTCGAAGAAAAGGAAAACCAAATGGAGTCCAATTGACCTGAAACTTCACGGAACTCTTTTTTGGAAGGAAAGAATCCCAGAAGACTTGGAGTGCACATTGGGGGACCTACGAGGAGGTCACGAGGCAGGGGGGCGCGCCCTCCACCCTCGTGAGCCCCTCGTGGCCCCCCTGACGTACTTCTTCCGCCTATATATCTCCATATACCCTAAAAACATCCGGGAGCACAATAGATCGGGAGTTCCGCCGCCAGAAGCCTCCGTAGCCACCGAAAATCAATCTAGACCCATTCCGGCACCTTGCCGGAGGGGGCAATCCTTCTCCGGTGGCCATCTTCATCATCCCGGTGCTCTCCATGACGAGGAGGGAGTAGTTCTCCCTCGGGGCTGAGGGTATGTACCAGTAGCTATGTGTTTGATCTCATTCTCGTGTTCTTGAGGTGATACGATCTTGATGTATCACGAGCTTTGCTATTATATTTGGATCCTATGATGTTTCTTCCCCCCTCTACTCTCTTGTAATGGATTGAGTTTCCCCTTTGAAGTTATCTTATCGGATTGAGTCTTTAAAGATTTGAGAACACTTGATGTATGTCTTGCCGTGGATATCTGTGGTGACAATGGGATATCACGTGATTCACTTGATGTATGTCTTGGTGACCAACTTGCGGGTTCCGCCCATGAACCTATGCATAGGGGTTGACACACGTTTTCGTCGTGATTCTCCGGTAGAAACTTTGGGGCACTCTTTGAGGTTCTATGTGTTGGTTGAATAGATGAATCTGAGATTGTGTGATGCATATCGTATAATCATACCCACGGATACTTGAGGTGACATTGGAGTATCTAGGTGACATTAGGGTTTTGGTTGATTTGTGTCTTAAGGTGTTATTCTAGTACGAACTCTAGGGCTGTTTGTGACACTTATAGGAATAGCCCAACGGATTGATTGGAAAGAATAACTTTCAGGTGGTTTCATACCCTACCATAATCTCTTCATTCGTTCTCCGATATTAGTGACTTTGGAGTGACTCTTTGTTGCATGTTGAGGGATAGTTATGTGATCCAATTATGTTAGTATTGTTGAGGGAACTTGCACTAGCGAAAGTATGAACCCTAGGCCTTGTTTCAACGCATTGCAATACCGTTTACGCTCACTTTTATCATTTGTTACCTTGCTGTTTTTATAATTTCAGATTACAAATACCCATATCAATTATCCATATACCACTTGTATCACCATCTCTTCGCCGAACTAGTGCACCTATACAATTTACCATTGTATTGGGTGTATTGGGGACACAAGAGACTCTTTGTTATTTGGTTGCAGGGTTGCTTGAGAGAGACCGTCTTCATCCTATGCCTCCTACGGATTGATAAACCTTAGGTCATCCACTTGAGGGAAATTTGCTACTATCCTACAAACCTCTGCACTTGGAGGCCCAACAACGTCTACAAGAAGAAGGTTGTGTAGTGCACATCAAGCTCTTTTCTGGCGCCGTTGCCGGGGAGGTTAGCGCTTGAAGGTATATCTTTAGATCTTGCAATCGAGTCTTTTAGTTTCTTGTTTTATCACTAGTTTAATTTATAAAAGAAAACTATAAAAAATGGAATTGAGTTTGTCTCATACGCTCCATCTTTTTAATATCTTCCGTGAGTATGATGGAAAGGATAATTGTGCTCAAGTGCTAGAAGAAAAAATCTATAAAATGTTTGGCACTAAATATTTGAATGATGATCATGATTGCAATGTTGTTAGTATGAATTCCTTGAATATCCATGATGCTAATGATATGCAAAGCCACAAGCTTGGGGAAGCTATGTTTGATGAAGATGATATTTTTTGTCCCCCAAGTTTTGATGAGCAAATTTATTATAATAAAAGCATGCCTCCTATCTATGATGATTATTGTGATGACACGTATGCTTTAAATAATAATGATAACCATGAAACTTTTCATCTTGATCTTAATTTTCAATCACATGATAGTTATTTTGTTGAGTTTGATCCCACTATTATTCATGAGAAGAATTTTGCTTGTGTGGAGAGTATTAAATTTTCTATGCTTGTAGATCATGAAAAGAATGCTTTAGGTTCTGGTTATATTGTTGAATTCATTCATGATGCTACTGAAATTATTATGAGGGAGGAATATATGCTTGTAGGAGTTGCAATAATATCAAGTTTCCTCTCTATGTGCTTAAAATCTTGAAGTTATGCTTCTTTTGCCTTCCTATGCTAGTTAATTATTTTTCACATAAATTGTTTGCTCACAAAATCCCTATGCATAGGAAGAGGGTTAGACTTAAATGTGCTAGTCATATTCTTCATGATGCTGTCTTTATGTTTCAATTCTTATCTTTTATGTGAGCATCATTGAAATCATCATGCCTAGCTAGGGGCGTTAAACGATAGCGCTTGTTGGGAGGCAACCCAACTTCATTTTTGTTCCTTGATTTTTTCTCCTGTTTATTAATAAATAATTCATCTAGCCTCTGTTTAGATGTGGTTTTATTCTTTTAGTTAGTGTTTGTGCCAAGTAGAACCTTTGGGAAGACTTGGGGAAAGTCTTGTTGATCATGCTGTAAAAAACAGAAACTTTAGCGCTCACGAGAATTGCTGCCATTTTTATTTGGAGAGTGCTATTTAGTTAATTATTTTTGAAGATGATTATAGATAAATTCCTTAGGTCCAGAAATTTATTTGATAATTTTATGAGTTCCAGAAGTATACGTTTGAACCAGATTACTACAGACTATTCTGTTTTTGACAGATTCTGTTTTTCATGTGTTGTTTACTTATTTTGATGAATCTATGGCTAGTAAAATAGTTTCTAAACCATAGAGAAGTTGGAATACAGTAGATATTACACCAATATGAATTTAGAATGAGTTCATTACAGTACCTTATGATGGTGATTTATTTTCTTATACTAACGGAGCTTACGAGTTTTCTGTTAAGTTTTGTGTTGTGAAGTTTTCAAGTTTTGGGTAAGGATTCGATGGACTATGGAATAAGGAGTGGCAAGAGCCTAAGCTTGGGGATTCCCAAGGCACCCCAAGGTAATATTCAAGGACAGCCAGGAGCCAAAGCTTGGGGATGCCCCGGAAGGCATCCCCTCTTTCGTCTTCGTTCATCGGTAACTTTACTTGGAGCTATATTTTTATTCACCACATGATATGTGTTTTGCTTGGAGCGTCAATTTATTTTGTTAGGATTTTCTTGCTGTTATTTAGAACAATGTTTTGCATCTTTTATTTCAATAAAAGTAGCATTGATAGCCTTTACTATGCCTATTTTAGAAGTCCACATGTTGCTGTTTGAAAACAGAAAGTTTACAGCTGTTGCAATAATTCCCTAGAAAATTCAGAATGTGATAAAATGTTGAAACCTTTTGCATATTAAGCTCTGATAAATTTACTACAGTGGGAATTTTCTTTCATAATTTTTGGAGTTAGGGAAGTATGGATGTTTCTGCATTCTTTACAGACTATCCTGTTTAGGCAGATTGCTGTTATGTTTGCATATGTTTGCTTCTTTAATGATTCTATTTGAGGATAGAACTATTAAATATGCAGAGGAATTTAGTATGCAATGTTGAATAATAATTTTAGTGATTTGCTGCAGTAGAGTATGATAAGGTTTTGGCAATGGTTTATACTAACTTATCTCACGAGTCCTTGTTGAGTTTTGTGTGGATGAAGCTTTTGAGATTTAGGGAAACCCTGATATGAGAGGAATTAAGGAGACACAAAATCTCAAGCTTGGGGATGCCAAATGCACCCCAAGATAATATTTCAAGAAGTCTCAAGCATCTAAGCTTGGGGATGCCCCGGTTGGCATCCCATCTTTCTTCTTCAACAATTATCGGTTAGTATCGGTTGATCCTAAGTTTTTGCTTCTTCACATGATGTTTGCCATTATTAGAATGTCATTTTATTTTGCTTTGCTTGCTGCTTGAATAGAATACCAAGATCTGAAATTATTAAATGTTAGAGAGTCTTCACATAGTTGCATAATTATTCGACTACCACTACGAAAAAAATACACTTCCGTGATGATACGTGTTTGTCACAGTAGGTCGCGTTTTTTGTCATGCATGTACATCCATGAAAAATTTATGACAGAATCAAGATAGTTATACCTGTGCTATCGTAGAAGTGTTCCATGACATTACCAAAATTATCATCATGGAAGTGTCCACTTCCATGACGATAAATCGCGCGTCACAGAAGTGCTTTTGTCAAGGGTGACCGACACGTGGCATCCACCGTAACGAAACGTCGTTTAGCTATCGGGTCGGGTTTTGGATCCGATAACCCGTTAACAGCCCCGACCAATGGGGATTTTCCATGTGTAAAATCATCATTGGCTGGAGGAAACACGTGTCGGCTCATCGTCGGGACAGATGTCATCCACTCATTGGACAGAAGGCGCCTATGATACATTGACACGTGGCACGGCCCAATAGAGGCCCATTCCTGTGAAAAGGCCGGCCCGTTTGACTTGGTCAAAAGGTGGCGGGCCGGCCCATGGAAAGCCTGTTAACGGCTTGTTCGCATATAGCCCATTTACAGCCCGCTAACCCAAGGCCCGTTACGCCCTATCCGAATTAGGCCCAGTAGCGTCATCTAGGCCATCCAATATGATTCCCGCCCGTTTTCACTTTTGGCCCATGTATGGCCCATGACGTCTTTTGGCCCATATGAGGCCCTATGTAACTCTTGGCCTATTAACGGCCCGTGGTGAAACTGGCCCGTAATGAACAGTGTATCACTTTACACCCATTAACGGCCCATGGTGAAACTGGCCCGTAATGAATAGTGTATCACTTTATACCCATTAACGGCCCGTTATTCCATTGGGCCGTCTCCAGCCCATGTTATCTTTCGGCCTTCTCAGAGCCCATTTATTCTTGGGCTCATTTCCAGCATTCGTTTACTTACGGCCCGTTACTGTCATTTTCTGCTTGTGGGCCAAATTCAGCCTGTGGTTACAGTCGGCCCGTTTGTGGTCCGTTAATACGTTGGGCCGTTTTCATAGCATCATCAAATACGGCCTATTAACGGTGGCCCATTATGGTCGGCCCATGAACAGACGAGTCCAACTCTAACCCATTTACGGCCAGAATGCGGTCTGTTTGGCCCATGTTTGGCCAATCGATCATACGGCCCGTATAAGGCCCATTGATGATATGGCCCGTAGAAGGCCCATTGATGATACGGCCCGTATAAGGCCCATTGATGATACGGCCCGTAGAAGGCCCATTGATGATACAGCCCGTAGAAGGCCCACTATTTCTACGGCCCGTAGAAGGCCCACTGTTTATACGGCCCGTAGAAGGCCCAATGTTTCTACGGCCCGTGGGAGGCCCAGTGTCACTACAGTAAATATTAGCCCATGGTTATGAAGGAAATATGCCCTAGAGGCAATAATAAAGTCATTATTTATTTCCTTATATCATGATAAATGTTTATTATTCATGCTAGAATTGTATTAACCGGAAACATAATACATGTGTGAATACATAGACAAACAGAGTGTCACTAGTATGCCTCTACTAGACTAGCTCGTTAATCAAAGATGGTTATGTTTCCTAACCATGAACAAAAGAGTTGTTGTTTGATTAACGAGATCACATCATTAGTTGAATGATCTGATTGACATGACCCATTCCATTAGCTTAGCACCCGATCGTTTAGTATGTTGCTATTGCTTTCTTCATGACTTATACATGTTCCTATGACTATGAGATTATGCAACTCCCGTTTGCCGGAGGAACACTTTGGGTGCTACCAAACGTCACAACGTAACTGGGTGATTATAAAGGAGCATTACAGGTGTCTCCAAAGGTACATGTTGGGTTGGCGTATTTCGAGATTAGGATTTGTCACTCCGATTTGTCGGAGAGGTATCTCTGGGCCCTCTCGGTAATGCACATCACATAAGCCTTGCAAGCATTGCAACTAATAAGTTAGTTGCGAGATGATGTATTACGGAACGAGTAAAGAGACTTGCCGGTAACGAGATTGAACTAGGTATTGGATACCGACGATCGAATCTCGGGCAAGTGACATACCGATGACAAAGGGAACAACATATGTTGTTATGCGGTCTGACCGATAAAGATCCTCGTTGAATATGTAGGAGCCAATATGGGCATCCAGGTCCCGCTATTGGTTATTGACCGTAGATGTGTCTCAGTCATGTCTGCATTATTCTCGAACCGTAGGGTCCGCACGCTTAACGTTACGATGACAGTTATTATGAGTTTATGCATTTTGATGTACCGAAGTTAGTTCGGAGTCCCGGATGTGATCACGGACATGAAGAGGGGTCTCGAAATGGTCGAGACATAAAGATTGATATATTGGAAGCCTATATTTGGACATTGGAAGTGTTCCGGGTGAAATCGGGATTTTACCGGAGTACCGGGAGGTTATCGGAACCCCCCGGGAGCCATATGGGCCTTAATGGGCTTTAGTGGAAAGGAGAAAGGGGCAGCCCAAGGTGGCCGCGCGCCTCCCCCCTCCCCTAGTCCTATTAGGACTAGGAGAGGTGGCCGGCCCCCCTCTCTCTCTTTCCCCCTCGGGGAATCCTAGTCCAACTAGGATTGGGGGGGGAGTCCTACTCCCGGTAGGAGTAGGACTCCTCCTGCGCCCTCCTCCTGGCCGGCGGCCCCCTCCCCCTTGGCTCCTTTATATACGGAGGCAGGGGGCACCTCTAGACACACAAGTTGATCCTCGTGATCATTCCTTAGCCGTGTGCGGTGCCCCCTGCCACCATATTCCACCTCGGTCATATCGTTGTAGTGCTTAGGCGAAGCCCTGCGTCGGTAGAACATCATCATCGTCACCACGCCGTTATGCTGACGAAACTCTTCCCCGAAGCTTTGCTGGATCGGAGCCCGGGGAGCGTCATCGAGTTGTACGTGTGCTAAGAACTCGGAGGTGCCGGAGTAACGGTGCTTGGATCGGTCGGATCGGGAAGACATACGACTACTTCCTCTACGTTGCGTCAACGCTTACGCAGTCGGTCTGCGTGGGTACGTAGACAACACTCTCCCCTCTCGTTGCTATGCATCACCATGATCTTGCGTGTGCGTAGGAAATTTTTTGAAATTACTGCGTTCCCAACAGTGGTATCAGAGCCTAGGTTTTATGGTTTGATGTTATATGCATGAGTAGAACACAAGTGAGTTGTGGGCGATATAAGTCATACTGCCTACCAGCATGTCATACTTTGGTTCAGTGGTATTGTTGGACGAGACGACCCGGACCAACATTACGCGTACGCTTACGCGAGACCGGTTCCCCCGACGTGCTTTGCACATAGGTGGCTTGCGGGCGACTGTCTCTCCAACTTTAGTTGAACCGAGTATGGCTACGCCTGGTCCTTGCGAAGGTTAAAACGGAGTCAAATTGACAAACTATCATTGTGGTTTTGATGCGTAGGTGAGATTGGTTCTTGCTTAAGCCCGTAGCAGCCATGTAAAACTTGCAACAACAAAGTAGAGGACGTCTAACTTGTTTTTGCAGGGCATGTTGTGATGTGATATGGTCAAGGCATGATGATGAATTTTATTGTATGAGATGATCATGTTTTGTAACCGAGTTATCGGCAACTGGCAGGAGCCATATGGTTGTCGCTTTATTGTATGCAATGCAATCGCGATGTAATGCTTTACTTTATCACTAAACGGTAGCGATAGTCGTAGAAGCATAAGTTTGGCGAGACGACAACGATGCTACGATGGAGATCAAGGTGTCGCGCCGGTGACGATGGTGATCATGACGGTGCTTTGGAGATGGAGATCACAGGCACAAGAAGATGATGACCATATCATATCACTTATATTGATTGCATGTGATGTTTATCCTTTATGCATCTTATCTTGCTTTGATTGACGGTAGCATTATAAGATGATCTCTCACTAAATTATCAAGAAGTGTTCTCCCCGAGTATGCACCGTTGCCAAAGTTCATCGTGCCCAGACACCACGTGATGATTGGGTGTGATAAGCTCTACGTCCATCTACAACGGGTGCAAGCCAGTTTTGCACACGCAGAATACTCGGGTTATACTTGACGAGCCTAGCATATGCAGATATGGCCTCGGAACACGGAGACTGAAAGGTCGAGCGTGAACCATATGGTAGATATGATCAACATAATGATGTTCACCATTGAAGACTAATCCATTTCACGTGATGATCGGTTATGGTTTAGTTGATTTGGATCACGTGATCACTTAGAATATTAGAGGGATGTCTATCTAAGTGGGAGTTCTTAAGTAATATGATTAATTGAACTTAAATTTATCATGAACTTAGTCCCTGCTAGTATCTTGCTTGTTTATGTTGTTTGTAGATAGATGGATCGTGCTATTGTTCCGTTGAATTTTAATGCGTTCCTTGAGAAAGCAAAGTTGAAAGATGATGGTAGCAATTACACGGACTGGGTCCGTAACTTGAGGATTATCCTCATTGCTGCACAGAAGAATTACGTCCTGGAAGCACCGCTGGGTGCCAGGCCTGCTGCTGGAGCAACACCAGATGTTATGAACGTCTGGCAGAGCAAAGCTGATGGCTACTCGATAGTTCAGTGTGCCATGCTTTACGGCTTAGAATCGGGACTTCAACGACGTTTTGAACGTCATGGAGCATATGAGATGTTTCAGGAGTTGAAGTTAATATTTCAAGCAAATGCCCGAATTGAGAGATATGAAGTCTCCAATAAGTTCTACAGCTGCAAGATGGAGGAGAACAGTTCTGTCAGTGAGCATATACTCAAAATGTCTGGGTATAATAATCACTTGATTCAATTGGGAGTTAATCTTCCAGATGATTGCGTCATTGACAGAATTCTCCAATCACTGCCACCAAGCTACAAGAGCTTCGTGATGAACTATAATATGCAAGGGATGAACAAGACTATTCCCGAGCTCTTCGCAATGCTGAAAGCTGCGGAGGTAGAAATCAAGAAGGAGCATCAAGTGTTGATGGTCAACAAGACCACTGGTTTCAAGAAAAAGGGCAAAGGGAAGAAGAAGGGGAAATTCAAGAAGAATGGCAAACAAGTTGCTGCTCAAGAGAAGAAACCCAAGTCTAGACCTAAGCCTGAAACCGAGTGCTTCTACTGCAAGCAGACTGGTCACTGGAAGCGGAACTGCCCCAAGTATTTGGCGGATAAGAAGGATGGCAAGGTGAACAAAGGTATATGTGATATACATGTTATTGATGTGTACCTTACTAGAGCTCGCAGTAGCACCTGGGTATTTGATACTGGTTCTGTTGCTAATATTTGCAACTCGAAACAGGGACTACGGATTAAGCGAACACTAGCAAAGGACGAGGTGACGATGCGCGTGGGAAACGGTTCCAAAGTCAATGTGATCGCGGTCGGCATGCTACCTCTACATCTACCTTCGGGATTAGTATTAGACCTAAATAATTGTTATTTAGTGCCAGCGTTGAGCATGAACATTATATCTGGATCTTGTTTGATGCGAGACGGTTATTCATTTAAATCAGAGAATAATGGTTGTTCTATTTATATGAGTAATATCTTTTATGGTCATGCACCCTTGAAGGGTGGTATATTCTTGTTGAATCTCGATAGTAGTAACACACATATTCATAATGTTGAAGCCAAAAGATGCAGAGTTGATAATGATGGTGCAACTTATTTGTGGCACTGCCGTTTGGGTCATATCGGTGTAAAGCGCATGAAGAAACTCCATACTGATGGACTTTTGGAACCACTTGATTATGAATCACTTGGTACTTGCGAACCATGCCTCATGGGCAAGATGACTAAAACGCCGTTCTCCGGTACTATGGAGAGAGCAACAGATTTGTTGGAAATCATACATACAGATGTATGTGGTCCGATGAATATTGAGGCTTGTGGCGGATATCGTTATTTTCTCACCTTCACAGATGATTTAAGCAGATATGGGTATATCTACTTAATGAAACATAAGTCTGAAACATTTGAAAAGTTCAAAGAATTTCAGAGTGAAGTTGAAAATCATCGTAACAAGAAAATAAAGTTTCTACGATCTGATCATGGAAGAGAATATTTGAGTTACGAGTTTGGTGTACATTTGAAAATTGTGGAATAGTTTCGCAACTCACGCCACCCGGAACACCACAGCGTAATGGTGTGTCCGAACGTCGTAATCGTACTTTATTAGATATGGTGCGATCTATGATGTCTCTTACAGATTTACCGCTATCGTTTTGGGGTTATGCTTTAGAGACGGCCGCATTCACGTTAAATAGGGCACCATCAAAATCCGTTGAGACGACGCCTTATGAACTATGGTTTGGCAAGAAACCAAAGTTGTCGTTTCTTAAAGTTTGGGGCTGCGATGCTTATGTGAAAAAGCTTCAACCTGATAAGCTCGAACCCAAATCGGAGAAATGTGTCTTCATAGGATACCCAAAGGAGACTGTTGGGTACACCTTCTATCACAGATCCGAAGGCAAGACATTCGTTGCTAAGAATGGATCCTTTCTAGAGAAGGAGTTTCTCTCGAAAGAAGTGAGTGGGAGGAAAGTAGAACTTGACGAGGTAACTGTACCTGCTCCCTTATTGGAAAGTAGTACATCACAGAAAACTGTTTCAGTGACACCTACACCAGTTAGTGAGGAAGCTAATGATGATGATCATGAAACTTTAGATCAAGATACTACTGAACCTCGTAGATCAACCAGAGTAAGATCCGCACCAGAGTGGTACGGTAATCCTGTTCTGGAAGTCATGCTACTAGATCATGATGAACCTACGAACTATGAAGAAGCGATGGTGAGCCCAGATTCCACAAAATGGCTTGAAGCCATGAAATCTGAGATGGGATCCATGTATGAGAACAAAGTATGGACTTTGGTTGACTTGCCCGCTGATCGGCAAGCAATTGAGAATAAATGGATCTTCAAGAAGAAGACTGATACTGACGGTAATATTACTGTCTACAAAGCTCGACTTGTCGCAAAAGGTTTTCGGCAAGTTCAAGGGATTGACTACGATGAGACCTTCTCACCCGTAGCGATGCTTAAGTCTGTCCGAATCATGTTAGCAATTGCCGCATTTTATGATTATGAAATTTGGTACATGGATGTCAAAACTGCATTCCTGAATGGATTTCTGGAAGAAGAGTTGTATATGATGCAACCAGAAGGTTTTGTCGATCCAAAGGGAGCTAACAAAGTGTGCAAGCTCCAGCGATCCATTTATGGACTGGTGCAAGCCTCTCGGAGTTGGAATAAATGCTTTGATAGTGTGATCAAAGCATTTGGTTTTATACAGACTTTTGGAGAAGCCTGTATTTACAAGAAAGTGAGTGGGAGCTCTGTAGCATTTCTGATATTATATGTGGATGACATATTACTGATTGGAAATGATATAGAATTTCTGGATAGCATAAAGGGATACTTGAATAAGAGTTTTTCAATGAAAGACCTCGGTGAAGCTGCTTACGTATTAGGCATTAAGATCTGTAGAGATAGATCAAGACGCTTAATTGGACTTTCACAAAGCACAAACCTTGACAAAGTTTTGAAGAAATTCAAAATGGATCAAGCAAAGAAAGGGTTCTTGCCTGTGTTACAAGGTGTGAAGTTGAGTAAGACTCAATGCCCGACCACTGCAGAAGATAGAGAGAATATGAAAGATGTTCCCTATGCTTCAGCCATAGGCTCTATCATGTATGCAATGCTGTGTACCAGACCTGATGTGTGCCTTGCTATAAGTTTAGCAGGGAGGTACCAAAGTAATCCAGGAGTGGATCACTGGACGGCGGTCAAGAACATCCTGAAATACCTGAAAAGGACTAAGGATATGTTTCTCGTATATGGAGGTGACAAAGAGCTCATCGTAAACGGTTACGTTGATGCAAGCTTTGACACTGATCCGGACGATTCTAAATCGCAAACCGGATACGTGTTTACATTAAACGGTGGAGCTGTCAGTTGGTGCAGTTCTAAACAAAGCGTCGTAGCAGGATCTACATGTGAAGCGGAGTACATAGCTGCTTCGGAAGCAGCAAACGAAGGAGTCTGGATGAAGGAGTTCATATCCGATCTAGGTGTCATACCTAGTGCATCGGGTCCAATGAAAATCTTTTGTGACAATACTGGTGCAATTGCCTTGGCAAAGGAATCCAGATTTCACAAGAGAACCAAACACATCAAGAGACGCTTCAATTCCATCCGGGATCTAGTCCAGGTGGGAGACATAGAGATTTGCAAGATACATACGGATCTGAATGTTGCAGACCCGTTGACTAAGCCTCTTCCACGAGCAAAACATGATCAGCACCAAGGCTCCATGGGTGTTAGAATCATTACTGTGTAATCTAGATTATTGACTCTAGTGCAAGTGGGAGACTGAAGGAAATATGCCCTAGAGGCAATAATAAAGTCATTATTTATTTCCTTATATCATGATAAATGTTTATTATTCATGCTAGAATTGTATTAACCGGAAACATAATACATGTGTGAATACATAGACAAACAGAGTGTCACTAGTATGCCTCTACTAGACTAGCTCGTTAATCAAAGATGGTTATGTTTCCTAACCATGAACAAAAGAGTTGTTGTTTGATTAACGAGATCACATCATTAGTTGAATGATCTGATTGACATGACCCATTCCATTAGCTTAGCACCCGATCGTTTAGTATGTTGCTATTGCTTTCTTCATGACTTATACATGTTCCTATGACTATGAGATTATGCAACTCCCGTTTGCCGGAGGAACACTTTGGGTGCTACCAAACGTCACAACGTAACTGGGTGATTATAAAGGAGCATTACAGGTGTCTCCAAAGGTACATGTTGGGTTGGCGTATTTCGAGATTAGGATTTGTCACTCCGATTTGTCGGAGAGGTATCTCTGGGCCCTCTCGGTAATGCACATCACATAAGCCTTGCAAGCATTGCAACTAATAAGTTAGTTGCGAGATGATGTATTACGGAACGAGTAAAGAGACTTGCCGGTAACGAGATTGAACTAGGTATTGGATACCGACGATCGAATCTCGGGCAAGTGACATACCGATGACAAAGGGAACAACATATGTTGTTATGCGGTCTGACCGATAAAGATCCTCGTTGAATATGTAGGAGCCAATATGGGCATCCAGGTCCCGCTATTGGTTATTGACCGTAGATGTGTCTCAGTCATGTCTGCATTATTCTCGAACCGTAGGGTCCGCACGCTTAACGTTACGATGACAGTTATTATGAGTTTATGCATTTTGATGTACCGAAGTTAGTTCGGAGTCCCGGATGTGATCACGGACATGAAGAGGGGTCTCGAAATGGTCGAGACATAAAGATTGATATATTGGAAGCCTATATTTGGACATTGGAAGTGTTCCGGGTGAAATCGGGATTTTACCGGAGTACCGGGAGGTTATCGGAACCCCCCGGGAGCCATATGGGCCTTAATGGGCTTTAGTGGAAAGGAGAAAGGGGCATCCCAAGGTGGCCGCGCGCCTCCCCCCTCCCCTAGTCCTATTAGGACTAGGAGAGGTGGCCGGCCCCCCTCTCTCTCTTTCCCCCTCGGGGAATCCTAGTCCAACTAGGATTGGGGGGGGGGAGTCCTACTCCCGGTAGGAGTAGGACTCCTCATGCGCCCTCCTCCTGGCCGGCGGCCCCCTCCCCCTTGGCTCCTTTATATACGGAGGCAGGGGGCACCTCTAGACACACAAGTTGATCCTCGTGATCGTTCCTTAGCCGTGTGCGGTGCCCCCTGCCACCATATTCCACCTCGGTCATATCGTTGTAGTGCTTAGGCGAAGCCCTGCGTCGGTAGAACATCATCATCGTCACCACGCCGTTGTGCTGACGAAACTCTTCCCCGAAGCTTTGCTGGATCGGAGCCCGGGGAGCGTCATCGAGCTGTACGTGTGCTAAGAACTCGGAGGTGCCGGAGTAACGGTGCTTGGATCGGTCGGATCGGGAAGATGTACGACTACTTCCTCTATGTTGCGTCAACGCTTCCGCAGTCGGTCTGCGTGGGTACGTAGACAACACTCTCCCCTCTCGTTGCTATGCATCACCATGATCTTGCGTGTGCGTAGGAATTTTTTTGAAATTACTGCGTTCCCAACAGGTTATTGTGGCCTAGTTTTAAAAATAGGTTATTGCAGCCACTAGCAAACCGCAGAAAAAGAACTGCACTGACTACAAGCAAACAAATAAACAAGACAACAAGGAAATAAATAAGCAAGCAACTTACACTAGGCTATCACGGCTATTACACATATTACATCCACTGGGCATCAAAGTTCGCCACCAGTGCAAATATAGGGAACACAGCAGCATATAAACGCCGCAGCAAAACAAGTCCAGAACTGAAACCACTTCAGAAGAGCTCAAGAAACAATATCCTGGGTACCCATAATGCTGGCAAGATGCTTAGCAAGCTTATTAAGTTTCTCTTGTTTGGCGCTTAAGTCCTCCAGTGCTAGTTGTTGCACCAGAAAGTATGCATCTGAATTCTGCAGGGACTTCCTCAGTCCTTCGGCTTCCTGTCGCATAACATCTTATCGATGTCTTTCAACTTGAAGTTGAGACTCAAGAAGCCAAACTGATTCAGACAATGAGTTCGAAGAGCTGGTGCCAGCAGTGGTAGCTAGTAACTCGAACACTACATCAAGATAGGACTTTGGGGTTGTCTCAGTGTCTTCAATATATTTTTTATCAGCTTTCTTGGAGACCAACAGGGATGTCTCACTATCTTGAACCTTATCTGCATTACTTCCTTTACCATTGCATAACAGGGTACTCTTCTCCAATATTTTATCCGCGTTCTAAAAGAGAAACAAACAAACACATCTCAGGTTTACAATGTAGTATATGAAACTCATTTTGGTAAACCAGTTCAGTAGTAAGGTGGACAGGATAACAGCATGAAGCAAACATATCTATGTAGTATGGTCACTGTATGGTCTATATCATTCTAGTTTATGTTGCCAAATCAAGATAGATACAATTCGAATCATATCTATTTAAGACAAAGCAGCATAGATAGAATATAAGTGTGGGAAACTACACAGCAATAACAACACTTGTAATGTGCATGGCATGAGAATATAACTGTTTATTCAATTGAAACTGAAATCAACATAGAGCAAGTTACAACAGCAAACAGCCAAACACGTTGAAGAAACAGGTTTAAAACATACCTGTTGTGCCATTGGAGTTTCAGTTGCATCCTTCAAATTTGAAATTAGTTGGTATCAGTAAATACAGTGATGCAAGAGCAAAGTAATATGAACCATAGCTACGGAACCTGACCTGAGAACAATTCTTCTTCTGCTTTAAGCATTGACTTCGGGTTCGGAGTGGTGGTCCTCGTGATTTGGGCACTGCAGTTGCCTTACTAACTGCTCGTGCTTGGGTGCTCTGTGGTGGAGACGGTGTTGTGTCAACGGGAACTGGGTGTCTATCTGCTGGCGTTGGCGTTAGAAGGGGTGTAGCTGGTTCTCTGTCCAACTGGGTAGGGGTACAATCTGCATGAGTGTGGGTTATGTGTGGTGGGGCTGGTTCTTGGGCAAGTACAACTGTGGTTCTATCTGCATCGACAGGTAGCACGATCTTTTCTGAAGATTTTACTCCCACAGATACGGCCATCACTCCCTCCAATTGAAATGGCTGATAAACAAGAAAAGTAATTGAATGTACAGACATTGTAAGATAGACAGGTGCAATGGATAGTAGGGAAGAAAATAGGGCATGAAATAATTCACATTTATGTTGTCTAAGCAAACAGAATAGCAGGACATAATTTCACATATATGATGGCTAATTAAACAGGATAGCATGACACAATTTCACATGTATGATGGCTAACTAAACAGGATAGAATGACATACTTCAAAATATGATGACTATGTAAACAGGATGACATGATATAACTATGCGATGTGTCTATTAAAGTGGTTGGCATGCCATAAATCACAAACATGCCGTCGATGGAAACATGATGGCATGATATAATTCACGGATAGAATGACATAATTTAAATATGATGACTATGTAAATAGGATGAGATGATATAACTATATTATGTCTTTAGAAAATGGGTTGGCATGCCATAATTTAGATACATGCTGTCTATGTAAACATCATGGCATGACATAATTCAAATATATGATTTATATACTAAGGAAGTGAGCAGAGGGAATCGCATATATGATGTGTCAACTAAGGAGATGGCATTCAATATTGTGTATATGATGTAAAAACTAAGCATTGCAATACAACATATGCATTATATGAGTAATATAACCCTGCCAAGTTTGAGCATACACCTCAGGGGGGTAATTGGACTGGTCATCTGCCTCTGAATCCTCCTCTCAAGAGCTATCTGTAACCAGCAAGATATCTGCTTCAACAGGTAGCATTGTCTGCTCTGAAGACCTTGTTTTCACTCCAGATTTCTCCATCACCAATTCAAATGGCTGATGCATAGGAAGAGCAGTTGAATATACAAACATTGTCGACAAAAGCAATGAGAAATACAAAAAAGGACGGCATGATATAATTCACATATATGACGCTTGCCTAAACAGCATGGCATTGCATAATTCACATACATAATGCCTTGAAACAAGATAACATTGCATAATTCACATATATAATGTCTTGCAACAAGATGGCATTGCATAATTCACATATATGGTAATTAGACACTAAACATGTGGCATTCACACAAAGCATGTCTAAACTAAGCAAATGACATAGCAATGCAAGATACCATACACACGATATGAGCAACATAACCCTGCCAAGTTAGGGCATGCACCTCAGAGGGGGGGATATGACTGGTCATCTGTCTCTGAATCCTCCTTTGAGGAGCTATCGGTAACCAGCAAGACATGCGCTTCGTCAGATAGCATTGTCTGCTCTGAAGACCTTGTTTCCACTCCAGATTTTTCCATGACCGTGCCAAATGGCTGATGCACAGGAAGAGTAATTGAATGTACTAAAATTGTTGACAAATTTAACATGTAATAAAAAATGATGGCATGATATAATTCACATATAAGATGACTGGCTAACCAGGGTGGCATTGCAAAATTCACATATATGATGCCTGGCTAGACAAGATGGCATTGCATGATTCACATATACGATAAAGAAACTAAACAGATGGCATTGACACAAAGCATGTCTAAACTAAGCAGATGACATCTTTAATGTATACAGTAAGCAATGCAAGGCACCATATGCATGATATTACCAACATCAGCATGCCAAGTTAGAGCGAAGACCTCATGGGGTAAATAGGAGTGGTCTTCTCCTTCTGAATCCCCCTCATAACAGTTATCTTGCTCTTGATTACGATCCGAAATGGGTGGAGGGGGCTGCCTTTGCGCCCACCATGGAACGACGTCTGCATGAAATTTTATTGCCACACAAGGCTCGTCTCTTTTGCTCTACATGATCAGTTCCATTGTGTACAATAACTGGCATGCATAGGAATAAAACATAGTGAGATTATGTAAGGAGTGCATGCACAAATCCAGAGTGATGGTAGCAAACCATGGATAGACCCAAAACCAATGATAGCAGGCAGATAATAGCTTTAGTTAAAAAATACAGATAATGGCTCCTTTAATGTTTGTTTGCACCCAACATGAAACTCATAGTAGACACCAGAGATTAACCAGATAGTAGACAGATAGTACTGATTGCTTCCCTAATATGTACCCCACAACCATTTAAAAACTCAAGTTTCAGCATTATTTTGGACCTGACTCGGAGTCTAATAGGTGAACACGATGATAATGTAGCATGTCATCATATTAAGCGACGCATAACGTAAGCAGACACGGAAGAGTGCGACCTCTCTTGCGGACCCGTGTAGTCCTCAAGGTCATCTGCTCAGTTGATGATGGTAATGCAGTTGCCGTGGCTGCCGGCGGCGGGGAAGAAGATCTGAGGCAGCGAAAGATAGTCTGGAGAGCAGATCCCTGCTGTGGTGAACCCTTCCGTCGTTGGAGCAGCTGAGCTGGGGTGGAACACAGCGCCGCAGGAGCAGGACAAACCACACAAGGTTTTCTTTGACACATATCTGTAACAGAAGTAATTGAGTAAGGGCTTGTTTGAATTTGAGGATTCTAACAATGCAGGGATAGGAAATAGACAGGAATAGGATAGGAATGCATGTGCAAAATAGAGAATTTAAAAACACATGATTTCTGCCAATCTGGGTGTTTGATTCATAACAATTGGAAGATCCCAGGATGCAAAAAAGCATGGTGAGATTAAGTCAAACCACAATAAAATGTATGGTTATAATGCTATTATGCTACTATCTCTTAGTATTGTGCTTGATGAATAGGAATATGAAAAGGAGGAGAAGTGGAAATTAGAGTTCCTACGGTTTTTCTTTCAAGGAGACACTAAAGGAACAAATCCTACAGTTTTCCTTTGCTCCATTCCTTTGCACCAAATTCATGAAAAGTAGTACCATAGGAAACTTTCCAACTCCAATGTTTTTCATTCACTTTTCCTTTCAAGCACTGGCGATTCTAGTAGGCAGGCTTGACCAAGGAAATCCTACACGAAAAAATGTTTTTGTGCTACTTCTATTACTTTGGACCTAGGCCACTGCCATACTAGCTCAACTCCTAGGCCCATCGACAAATGCACAGCTCAAACGCGCAGAGATAAATAATGATGGCGTTTAAGAGAGTCCATCATGGATAGCTAAGTTGCCTGGTACCTCACTGCTTGTCATATAGTAGGATAAAATAATCGTATTTCCCATTACTACGAGTGCTCAGTGGACAATATATATAACATGTAGAGTAAAAAAGAGATGCAACAAGTGTACAACCTCTTTGGCGAAGCCATGTCGATCTCAGCGTTATTGGGTTGGCCGGTGAGGATGCTCCGGCTGACTTGGCTGTCGGAGGAGGGGAAGAAGATCTTAGGCGTCTGGAGATGGAGCCCGAGGTACTGCTCTGCTGTGATGGAGGGTTTCGTCGTTGGAGCAGCTCTAGTGAGTTGTACGACGCCGAGGCTGAAGTAGGACAAGAGAGACAACGAACAACGTTAACCTGAGTGGAATTCTAATAGCATCTCCAATACATGACGTAAAATACATAAACACAAAGTGCTAGATGTAAAATACATCAGCCGCTCATCTCTGAACTTAACTGTTGAAACTGAATTTAACTGTCGAAACTGAACTTAACTGTCGAAACTGAATTTTGCTGTCGATACTAAATTTTGCTGTCGAAACTGAACGCACTAGCAAGGTGAGGCTACACGTCGGTCGACTAACTTTTTCATCTCTGGTCAGTCGATTTTGCAGTCGTTGGATACGAAATCAAGGGCCTGCGGTTCATCTTCAACCTCCACCCCCCTGAGCCGGCCAAACAGCAGCCCCCCGCCGCCCACGGTCGGCGGTGCGTCGCCCCGCCCGCCCCGAAAACACTCCCCACCGCCGGTCCTCCGCTGCCCCGACCATCCCTCTAGCCCCCCCCCCCCGTGCCGAGCTTTTTCTCCGGCGATCCCCACGCCACGGTACCGCCAACACCCCGCCAACGCCCCGCCACCGCCGGCGACCACCGCCCCCATCCTGAACCCTAAGATAGATAGTGGGGTACCTCTCCGGCGAGCCCCCCTCCCCACTGCGGCTGGTTCTTCCTTCACCCCGGCGGCATCGGAGTGAAGTGTAGCTAAATCGGAGCAGCATCGCAAGCAAGAGCAAGATCGAGAGCAGCAGCGCGAGCAAGAGCAATAGCAAGAGCAGACCAGGCAGGGGACCTAGAGCAAGAGCAGAGCAGCAACGCGAGCGAGAGCTAAAGCAGCAGTAGGTCCTACTGATGTGGACGTCGCCGCCGAGGGAGCGACGCCGTGGAGGAAGTGGCCGGCGACGCCGCCGTGGATGGAGCTGCGCCGTGTCGGCTCGGGACCGAGCGCCGGCAGCACCGTGAGATCGAATCAAGAAGAAAATGCGGCGATTAGTGTACAACCTCTTTGGTGGCGCCGATTAGGCCGCAGCTTCATCCGAGGAAACGGTGATGATGATGCTCTTCCGGTGGTGCAAGTGAAGACGGCGGTGTGGGAATGGAGGTGGCGCGAAAGACGAGGGGAACATCGGGGCAGCTCCTTGGAGGTGGAGGACGGGGTGGCTGAACCTGCGGGACAATGAGATCGACGCCGGATCCTCATCCGGTACGGTGGATGAGGGACGTCGAGGTGTTTCTGTGGATGATGTCATCGGGGAAGAGGCTCCGGCTGGGTGGCAGACGGAGCAGGGTGTGGGGTTTCTTCGCGGGTTTTCGCGGCCTCGGTGTACGAATGGGTGGGCGGATGGGATGGCAGTGGGGAACCATTGCTTAGAGACGCGCTTGTCCGAAATGTGGGGTAAGTTACGAAAGTACCCCCACCAATTTGAGGTGGTTCTTTCGGTTCAGGGGTACCACGGGCATTTCGCGTGTCGGGATTTCACAGGAGGTGGGAGTTTTCGCGCGCGTTGTAATTTTGGAATAGCAAGGCGTGGGTTGAGATGGAGGGAGTTGTCGGAGCACAACGAGACAAAGATATATCTTAAATATTTCAGGCTAAAGGCGCGGGTTGAAGAGGCGGGAGTTTTGCAGCACGATAGACAGAGACGCTAGCTTGAATTTTCGGCATAACAAGGCGCAACTTGAAATTTCGGAAGAACAAGCTTAATGTGTACCCAAAAAAAGACAATTTGCACCTCAACACGCACAACACACACACAAACACCATTTAGACTAGAGTAAGGTACACGTGCATTGCACGCATGAGATTTGGCAACCAAATTATGAATAAATACCACATTATAGCATGCAAGCTTTGAGTCATATATGCATGATGTAGATGTTCGTTTAATTCTTATAGTTCATTTCATTCAAAATCATCTAGTTTTTATAAGAAAGCTAATCTATTTTAAGATTCATGGAATTGTGTGCCGTAAGACATAAAGTAAAAACAAATAATGGCAAATCATGTAGAAAAACATTTGGGCAATTCTGATACGGAAGATTCTAGAACAAATAAGAAGTGCTTGTGTTTTGATGTTTGTGCATTATGCTTAAGTTCAACCATGGAGCCTTCTAGATTATACATGTGGCGAAATCTGGTGGAATCTAGATGATATCCAACGGCCAGTAGTGCTCAAATTTGCCATCTTTGGACCATCGGATTCGCCTCATCCAACGACCATCTTTCAAAGTTAAAGTTACCCGCACACAATATAAAAAAATATAAAATGTAATATATATATAGGGGTATAGATATAGATATGTGATGCAAAAGCCGCCCATCATCTCCAATTAGAATAGTGTGTCCATGCACGGATGCGACGTGGCCAAATGATGTCTGCCATCGGTATCTCAAATTCAAATCAGTCTGACCTGGTTCAATGTGTATACATTAGAACATGCTCGTTTCCAAACCACACCACACAGATCTCCGTTATATTCATGCATGCATGGGTTTCAAACATGAGGATCTCTTATTCAAATATTTGAATTCAACTTTACATTGATTGTGACCTCACCTATTCAGCTATTCTTTTACACCCACATAGTAGTCTTCTCTTTATAATTGTACCACTAACTTTCTCTCGTGCATGCATGCACGCACACTACCAGTCGGCATTATCCATCGCACACATGCAATCTTTTTCTTCAGATCGGTCTCCCATGAAGGCACACACCAACACACATCCCCCTCTCCATCATATCGGGCATTCTTTATCTCTCACGCGTGCATGCGCAACGATCGATGTTCCACTATGTATGTGTGTATATAGCTAGGTCTTTCATAGTTTTCCACACAAATCGATCAATCGATATATCCAGTGAGGTCTCACCCTCTTTCCGACGTCCACATCGATCAATCTATACCTCTCTATATAGGATTAACATATATAGCTAATACACCCACATTAATTATGTATCCAACGTCCCCCTCTCATCATCCATGCCTTCCGCTTCATCTCTCAGACGCGTGCACAATGGCGAAGACAGGGGCAGTAAGGGCCCTGCCCCTCCCCCCTAACATCACTATATATCAAGGCTAATATGAATGTGATCATTAGACAATTGCTGCTAAAAATGGTTTAAGTTCATGAATTGACCCTCCTCGTAAAGGATTAGCAATGCTTGGCCCCCTAGCTCATTTATTTTTCATGGCTCCGCCACTGCGCGCATCAACGCACGTGTTCGCCCCCTCTCTCTAAATATCGATCTCGCACTTGTGCATTCCTTCATAGTCTTCCTCCACTCGGCCCCTCGCACCATCTTCTAGCCCCCCACCGGATTTTGCCACATGTACAATCTAGCAGACTCCATGCTTGAACTTAAGCATAATGCACAAACCTCAAAACAACAATGGTTCTCTTTTGTTCTAGAATCTTCCGTATCATAACTTTGAATTGCCATTATTTGTTTTTACTTTATGCTTTACAACGCACAATTCCATGAATCATAAAATAGATTAAGGGCTTCTTTGATTCAAAGGATTCTCAAAGGAATTTTGGAGGATTCTAATCATTAGGAATTTTTCCTATCTTGATTGTTTGATTCGTAAGATTGTAAACCATAGGAATTTTTCCATATGATTCATTTGCACTAGATTTCATAGGAAACATCCCATCCACTCAAACCTCTTTGAAAGAATTCTGCGTTTTTTCTATGCACAATCAAACACTCGTACAATCCTGTAGGATTCAAGACGACATTCCACTATAATCCCATGTTTTTCCTATTCCCGTGTTCTTAGCTTTTTTATAAAAACTAATTGATTTTGAATGAGATGAACTATAAGAATTAAACGAAGGGCTACATCAGGCATATATGACTTAGAGCTTACATGCTATAGTGTGGTATTTATTCATAATTTGGTTGCAAAATCTGATGCGTGCAATGCACGTGTACCTTACTAGTACTTCGAGTATGTGCAAAACATGTAAATTAGAATACCAATGGCACGCTACACAGTGTCTCTCTTACAGTTCATGAAGCCACGTGGAACATGTGTAGGCGTTGTCGCGACCTCGTTGCGTGGATTGATCACAGTGACGTGCTGCTGGTTCCAGAAGAATGTACTCGTCCTCCCTGAGCCATACTGGCGATACATGCACGAAGCGAAGATGTGCACGCTGATAACCCACAAGTATAGGGGATCAATTGTAGCCTCTTTCAATAAGTAAGAGTGTCGAACCCAACGAGGAGCTAAAGGTAGAAAAAATATTCCCTCAAGTTCTATCGACCACCGATACAACTCTACGCACGCTTGACGTTCGCTTTACTAGAAACAAGTATGAAACTAGAAGTACTTTGTAGGTGTTTTTGGATAGGTATGCAAGATAATAAAGAGCAAGCAAATAAAAAGTAGGGGCTGTTTAGATAAAGACACAACTAAGTTAGGTTTAGTAGAGAGTTTGTTGTTACGAGAAAGTTATTTGTCCCTAGGCAATCGATAACTAGACCGGTAATCATTATTGCAATTTTATTTGAGGGAGAGGCATAAGCTAACATACTTTCTCTACTTGGATCATATGCACTTATGATTGGAACTCTAGCAAGCATCCGCAACTACTAAAGATTCATTAAGGTAAAACCCAACCATAGCATTAAAGTATCAAGTCCCCTTTATCCCATACGCAAACAACCTACTTACTCGGGTCTGTGCTTCTGTCACTCACGCCACCCACCATAAGAAAATCATAAGCATATTGCAAACCCTACAGCGGGAATCCCTCACGCTTGCGCGACATGGAGAGCACCATAGGACAACACCAATAATAAAACATACAACTCAAACCAATCACGATCATCAAATAGTCATTAGGACAAAACAGATCTAATCAAACATCATAGGATAGCCATACATCATTGGGAAATAATATATAGCGTTGAGCAACATATTTAAATAGATATTACAGCGGGTAAGAGAGAGGTTACACCGCTGCATAGAGGGGGGAAGAGTTGGTGATGATGGCGGTGAAGTTGTTGGTGAAGATTGTGGTGATGATGATGGCCCCCGGTGGCACTCCGGTGCCACCGGAAGCGAGGGGGAGAGAGCCCCCCTCCTTCTTCTTCTTCCTTGACCTCCTCCCCAGATGGGAGAAGGGTTTCCCCTCTGGTCCATAGCCTCCATGGCGTGGGAGGGGCGAGAGCCCCTCCGAGATTGGATCTGTCTCTCTGTCTTTCTCTGTTTCTGCGTTCTCAGATTCTTCCCTTTCACCGTTTCTTATATTCCCGGAGATCCGTAATTCCGATTGGGCTGAAATTTTAACACGATCTCTATCCGGAAATTAGCTTTCTTGTGGCGAAAGAAGGGCTCCAACCGCCTTACGGGGTGGCCACGAGGGTCAGGAGCGTGCCTGACACCCTGGGGCGCGCCCCCTACCTCGTGCCCCCCTCGGGCACCGTCTCGCGATGATTCCACTTCCCAAAATTCATAAATATTACAAAATAAATCTCCGTTAGTTTTTATTCCGTTTGGACTCCGTTTGGTATGGGTTTTCTGCAAAACAAAAAACATGCAACAAACAGGAACTGGCACTGGGCATTGGATCAATATATTAGTCCCAAAAATAATATAAAAAGTTGCCAAAAAGTATATGAAAGTTGAATAATATTGGCATGGAACAATCAAAAATTATAGATACGACGGAGACGTATCAGCATCCCCAAGCTTAATTACTGCTCGTCCTCGAGTAGGTAAATGATAAAAAAGATAATTTTTTATGTGGAATGCTACCTAGCATAATCTTGATCATATGTCTAATCATGGCATGAATATTAAGACATGAATGATTCAAAGCAATAATCTATCCTTTGACATAAAGATAATAATACTTCAAGCATACCAACCAAGCAATTATGTCTTATTAAAATAACATAGCCAAAGAAAGCTCATCCCTACAAAATCATATAGTCTGGCTATGCTCCATCTTCACCACACAAAATATTCACATCATGCACAACCCCGATGACAAGCCAAGCAATTGTTTCATACTTTTGACGTTCTCAAACCTTTTCAACTTTCACGCAATACATGAGCGTGAGCCATGGACATAGCACTATAGGTAGAATAGAATATGATGATGGGGGTTATGTGGAGAAGACAAAAAGGAGAAGATAGTCTCACATCAACTAGGCGTATCAACGAGCTATGTAGATGCCCATAAATAGATATCAATGTGAGTGAGTAGGGATTGCCATGCAGCAGATGCACTAGAGCTATAAGTATATGAAAGCTCAAACTGAAACTAAGTGGGTGTGCATCCAACTTGCTTGCTCATGAAGACCTAGGGCATTTGAGGAAGCCCATCGTTGGAATATACAAGCCAAGTTCTATAACGAAAATCCCACTAGTATATGAAAGTGATAACTCAAGAGACTCTCTATATGAAGAACATGGTGCTACTTTGAAGCAAAAGTGTGGTAAAAGGATAGTAACATTTCCCCTTTTTCTTTTCTTTTTTTTCTTTTTTTGCAGCCTTCTTTGGCCCCTTCTCTTTTTTTATTTAGGCTTCTTTGGCCTCTCTTTTTTTGGGCAATGCTCTAATAATGATGATCATCACACTTTTATTTACTTACAACTCAATATTACAACTCGATACTAGAACAAAGATATGACTCTATATGAATGCCTCGGCGGTGTACCGGGATGTGCAATGATCTAGCGTAGCAATGACATCAAAAAAACGGACAAGCCATGAAAACATCATGCTAGCTATCTTACGATCATGCAAAGCAATATGACAATGAATGCTCAAGTCCTGTATATGATGATGATGGAAGTTGCATGGCAATATATCTCGGAATGGCTATGGAAATGCCATGATAAGTAGATATGGTGGCTGTTTTGAGGAAGGTATATGGTGGGTTTATGGTACCGGCGAAAGTTGCGCGGTACTAGAGAGGCTAGCAATGATGGAAGGGTGAGAGTGCGTATAATCCATGGACTCAACATTAGTCATAAAGAACTCACATACTTATAGCAAAAATCTATTAGTAATCTAAACAAAGTACTACGCGCATGCTCCTAGGGGGATAGATTGGTAGGAAAAGACCATCGCTCGTCCCCAACCGCCACTCATAAGGAAGACAATCAATAAACACCTAATGCTCCGACTTCGTTACATAACGGTTCACCATACGTGCATGCTACGGGACTTGCAAACCTCAACACAAGTATTTCTCAATTTCACAATTACTCGACTAGCATGAATCTAATATCACCATATTTATATCGCAAAACTATTGCAAGGAATCAAACATATCATATTCAGCGATCTACAAGTTTATGTAGGATTTTATGACTAACCATGTGAATGACCAGTTTCTATCATCTCTCTAAATAGATATAAGTGAAGCACGAGAGTTTAATTCTTTCTACAAAAGATATGCCCCCGCTCTAACAAGTATAAGTGAAGAAAAAGAGTATTCTACAAATGGCAGTTGTCTAAGTGAAAAGAAACAGGCAATCCAAACTTCAAATGATATAAGTGAAGCACATGAAGCATTCTATAAAGCCATACTCAAAAGATATAAGTGAAGTGTAAAGAGCATTCTATAAATCAACCAAGCACCATCTCATACCAGCATGGTGCATAAAAATAAACCTAAATGCAAAAGACGCTCCAAGACTTGCACATATCGCATGAACGAAATGAATCCGAAAACATACCGATATTTGTTGAAGAAAGAGGGGATGCCTCCCTAGCATCCCCAAGCTTAGACGCTTAAGTCTCCTTGAATATTTACTTGGGGTGCCCCAGGCATCCCCAAGATTGAGCTGTTGCCTCCCTTCCTTCTTCTCACATCGAAACCTTCTCAATCATCGAACACTTCATCCACACAAAACTTCAACAGAAAACTCGGTAAGATCCGTTAGTATAATAAAGCAAATCACTACTCTAAGTACTATTGCAAACCAATTCATATTTTGTTTTTTCATTGTCTCTACTGTAATATAACCTTTTCATGGCTTAATCCACTGATATAAATTGATAGGTTCATCAAAACAAGCAAACTATGCATCAAAAACAGAATCTGTCTAAAACAGAACAGTCTGTAGCAATCTGAACATTCACCATACTTATGATACTTGAAAAATTCTACCAAAATTAGGAAAAATAAAAAAAATTGTATAGGAAGACAGTTCAAAAAGAATAAGAACCATTTGACATTCCAGCTAAAAATGTAAAATCGAGCACTACAGCCAAAGTTTCTGTCCTGCACCGTACAAACCATCAAGCAAATGTAAACATCCTAAAGGCAAACCTTGGCACATTATTTTTATAATACAATGAAATTGTAAAAAGGGATAATTTTTTTTAAAGGTTTCTGTAATTAAGATTCACAAAGTTCCCATGGGCATGAACAAAGTTCAAGGACGTCTCCCACTTTCACAATGCTCGTGTCACTCACTTTCACTTTTCTTTTAGAAAAAGTTTTGGGTTCCCCTCTTTATTTTTGTTGTTTTTAAACTATATGAAACCACTCAACATAAATAATGACTCTCTAAAACTTCCGGGTTGTCTCCCTGGCAGCGCTTTCTTTAAAGCCATTAAGCTAGGCATATAGTGCTCAAGTAATGGATCCACCCGGATCCCAAGGTATATCAAAGCCAATTTTAATTAGCAATGATTTTTAATTTAGTAGTGAGCACAAAGTAACATATATCAAGAAATGACGAGGTATAACTCTCTTCCTATGCATCGGCATGTCATAAAAGAACAATTCATGCACACATAGTAAAGGCCAATGCATAGTATAAACAGTTCCTTGCAATTTTATCGTATTGGAAACATAGAGAGGTGGAGATATAGTTCCTCTCTCATAATAATTGCAAGTAGGAGCAGAAAGCACATGCATATTATATTCATCAAAATCATCATGTGCAACGGTAAAAGGCAACCCATCAATGTAATCCTTAATAAGTGCAAACTTCTCTGATATAATGTAATCGGGAGATATCAAAAAGATAATAGGACTATCATGCGTGGGTGCAATAGCAACAATTTCATGTTTAACATAAGGAGCTATAGCAAGTTCATCTCCATAAGCATCATTCATATTGGCATCTTGGCCACAAGCATAGCAAGCATCATCAAAAAGGGATATTTCAAGAGAATCAATGGGATCATAACAGTTATCATAGCAATCATCCTTCGGTAAGCACGAAGGGGAATTAAACAATGTATGAGTTGAAGAGTTACTCTCATTAGAAGGTGGGCACGGGTGATCAATCCGCTCTTCCTCCTTTTGTTCTTCGCTCTCCTCCTCATCTTTTTCATCCAATGAGCTCACAGTTTCATCAATTTCTTCTTCCATAGACTCCTGCAAAATATTAGTCTCTTCTTGGACAGCGGAGTATTCCTCAATATATTGTTTAACATTGGTATTAGAAGCATAATTCTCATAACAATATTCAAGTATAGCAAAATTTTCAGATTTGTAAAGAGTAGCATCATACTTTTCAATCAAAGAAGCAATTTCAAAAGCACCCTTAAAAGCAATAAATTCTTCTATTTGTTGAACATCATAGTAATTATAAACACCCTTAGCATACGAAGATATGATTCCATTATTACTAAACTCACATTGATAGGGAAGGTGTTTCTTAGGGTTTTCAGAACAACAAGTAAAATCATATATTTCACATAAATTCCAAGCATAGCATTGCAAACGTTGAATTTGACCCCATAATAGTTTCCCTTTTTCAGATATACGGTGTCGCACATAACAAGCATGCTCATCTAAGGATTTTCCCACAACTAAACTAGTTGGGGTTTCAGCACGAGCACATAGGGATCGAAGATGATCCAAGTAATAAGCTTCAACAGTGTGATAGATTTTGATTGGTTCTTCAACCATTGGTTCACTAGGTACAACTAATTTTTTTGGTATTTTGCATTTCCTACCCATAACTAAAGATAGGAAACAACTAAGAACAGCAAATAAAAATTACTTACTGATAAAGCAAACAAGCACACACGAGAATATTCACCCCACGCTATTGCACCCCGGCAACGGCGCCAAAAAAAGGTCTTGATAACCCACAAGTATAGGGGATCAATTGTAGCCTCTTCCGATAAGTAAGAGTGTTGAACCCAATGAGGAGATAAAGGTAGAACAAATATTCCCTCAAGTTCTATCGACCACCGATACAACTCTACGCATGCTTGACGTTCGCTTTACCGGAAACAAGTATGAAACTAGAAGTACTTTGTAGGTGTTTTTGGATAGGTATGCAAGATAATAAAGAGCAAGCAAATGAAAAGTAGGGTCTGTTTAGATAAAGACACAGCTAAGTTAGGTTTAGTAGAAAGTTTGTTGTTACGAGAAAGTTATTTGTCCCTAGGCAATCGATAACTAGACCGGTAATCATTATTGCAATTTTATTTGAGGGAGAGGCATAAGCTAACATAATTTCTCTACTTGGATCATATGCACTTATGATTGGAACTCTAGCAAGCATCCGCAACTACTAAAGATTCATTAAGGTAAAACCCAACCATAGCATTAAAGTATCAAGTCCCCTTTATCCCATACGCAAACAACCTACTTACTCGGGTTTGTGCTTCTGTCACTCACGCCACCCACCATAAGCAAATCATAAGCATATTGCAAACCCTACAGCGGGAATCCCTCATGCTTGCGCGACACGGAGAGCACCATAGGACAACACCAATAATAAAACATACAACTCAAACCAATCACGATCATCAAATAGCCATTGGGACAAAACAGATCTACTCAAACATCATAGGATAGCCATACATCATTGGGAAATAATATATAGCGTTGAGCACCATGTTTAAATAGATATTACAGCGGGTAAGAGAGAGGTTACACCGCTGCATAGAGGGGGGAAGCGTTGGTGATGATGGCGGTGAAGTTGTTGGTGAAGATTGCGGTGATGATGATGGCCCCCGGTGGCACTCCGGTGCCACCGGAAGCAAGGGGGAGAGAGCCCCCCTCCTTCTTCTTCTTCCTTAACCTCCTCCCTAGATGGGAGAAGGGTTTCCCCTCTGGTCCATGGCCTCCATGGCGTGGGAGGGGCGAGAGCCCTTCTGAGATTGGATCTGTCTCTCTGTCTCTCTCTGTTTCTGCGTTCTCAGATTCTTCCCTTTCACCGTTTCTTATATTCCCGGATATCCGTAACTCCGATTGGGATGAAATTTTAACATGATCTCTATCCGGATATTAGCTTTCTTGCGGAGAAAGAAAGGCTCCAACCGCCTTACGGGGTGGCCACAAGGGTCAAGAGCGCGCCCGACACCCTGGGGCGCCCCCCTACCTCATGCCCCCTCGGGCACCGTCTCGCGATGATTCCACTTCCCAAAATTCATAAATATTCCAAAATAAATCTCCGTCAGTTTTTATTCCGTTTGGACTCCATTTGGTATGGGTTTTCTGCGAAACAAAAACATGCAACAAACAGGAACTGGCACTGGGCACTGGATCAATATGTTAGTCCCAAAAATAATATAAAAAGTTGCCAAAAAGTATATGAAAGTTGAATAATATTGGCATGGAACAATCAAAAATTATAGATACCACGGAGACGTATCACACGCACGCCATGCACGCACTCATTCCTCGCACGCACGCGCGGGTACACGGGCGGACGTAATTTTGTACCAAGATCCACCCCATGTGATAATTTGACGCGAGTAAAGTCGTTCACTTCATTGATGGTCAATTAATACAGCACATGCAAATCGAGTGGACGTGAGGGCGGAAGAAAGACATTATTACTCCACTGCGCGCATGCGAGTAGTTAAATCATGGGTTGCTAGTAGTACTTCCATTTGTCTCCTTCGTATTTTGTGCCAATTTTTGACAGTAACATAATATTTACGCATTTGAGCAGTGCAGTACTTGAAATTTATGTTCCGCTAAACTCATCGAGAGCCGTTTCGGGCCTCGAAACCTAAACCATCAATTAATCTTTACCTTGTTCCCATCACATTCAAAAGCTTGCTCACACCTACTAGTAGTACGTACCAAACCTGAACGTGTTCCCACTATGCAGGTATTAGTACTAGTGCTAGTACTTAGGTTATAAAAAGGGGAACTACCTAACCAAAAATCACTCTACCTTTCCTCCGCATAAGTGCTTCTTCTTTGTCCGTCGTTGCCATGGCCGGTGAGCAGAGCTCTAGGTCGAGAACTACTCGTAACAAGGGAGCAGCAACCAAGGCTGCGGAAAAAAAGAGAGGGCTCGCCGCCACGCAGAGACCTCGAAAGATCTCTCACGGGCAGGCGATGGCTCCTAGGAGCGCCCTAGCCGCGGAGGCGAACATGCCGAGCCGGCGGAGCTGGAGTCGTTATTCCTCGACGGCATGCCCGATCAGCTCAATAAGCAGAAGGAGTTCATCCAAGGCTTGATGGAGTTGCTGAAGGAGAGCCTCGACGACATGCCCACTGAGCTCAATCAGTAGGGGGAGTTGACCGCCGGCTTGGTGATGCTGCTGAAGAGCATTGTCTCGGAGAAGAAGACGACTGGCGAAATCCTGCGACTTCGGGAGGACAATGCGAAGCTCTGCCACGAGATCGACCTATTGAAGGAGAAGAATGCCGGCTGGAAGAAGCTGCATGAGAATAGTAGTTCCTCGATGAAGATGCTGCAGGCCCTCGCCATGGAACAGAAGGAAGAGTTGGCGAAGCTCCGCATCGAGCACCCGACTGCTGTAAAGGTACGTAATATGGCCGTGGAACAGATGACGAAGGCTCGCGTCAAGAAATGCCGCGTCACGGACACAATGATGAAGATGGTGGAGGAGACGCGCAAGGAGATGGAGGTCGTGGAGGCGATGAAGAAGCAGTTACGACTCCGCGGCGAATTAGATCATTTGGGGTGATAATCTTCCTTCTTCTTTTGCTCCTGTGTTTCATCTTTTGCTTCGGGTGTTTCGCCGCACGTGTCATGTTCTCTGCGAGGCATGAATAGAATAATGTTTTTTTGAGGGAATGAATAGAACAATGCTAACAATGAGATGACTAGCAAATTAGATCATTTTTTATCGCCATATGGCACTGGGCTGCCGTGTTCCGTGCTCCTCCGTCGCAGTACTACTCCAGTGGAAAACTTGACTATACTGCACGGTTCTGTGCTCCTCCTCGATCAGGTCGTCGGCGCATTGATACGTCTCCGTCGTATCTATAATTTTTGATTGTTCCATGCCAATATTATTCAACTTTCATATACTTTTGGCAACTTTTTATACTATTTTTGGGACTAACATATTGATCCAGTGCCCAGTGCCAGTTCCTGTTTGTTGCATGTTTTTTGTTTCGTGGAATATCCATATCAAACGGAGTCCAAACGGAACAAAAAGTGACGGAGATTTTTTTTTGGAATATATATGATTTTTGGGAAGAAGAATCCACGTGAGACGATGCTCGAGGGGCTCACGAGGTAGGGGGCGCGCCCCAGGGTGTCAGGCGCGCCCCTGACCCTCGTGGCCACCCTGTAAGGCGGTTGGAGCCCTTCTTTCGCGGCAAGAAAGCTAATTTCCGGATAGAGATCGTGTTAAAATTTCAGCCCAATCAGAGTTACGGATCTCTTGGAATATAAGAAACGGTGAAAGGGAAGAATATGGGAATGCAGAAACAGAGGGAGACAGAGAGACAAATCCAATCTCGGAGGGGCTCTCTCCCCTCCCTTGCCATGGAGGCCATGGACCAGAGGGGAAACCCTTCTCCCATCTAGGGAGGAGGTCAAGGAAGAAGAAGAAGAAGGAGGTGGGCTCTCTCCCCCTCGCTTTCGGTGGCACCGGAGTGCCACCGGGGGCCATCATCATCACCGCGATCTACACCAACACCTCTGCCATCTTCACCAACATCTCCATCACCTTCCCCCCTCTATCTACAGCGGTCCACTCTCCCGCAACCCGATGTACCCTCTACTTGAACATGGTGCTTTATGCTTCATATTATTATACAATGATGTGTTGCCATCCTATGATGTCTGAGTAGATTTTCGTTGTCCTATCGGTGGTTGATGAATTGCTATGATTGATTTAATTTGCTTGTGGTTATGTTGCTGTCCTTTGGCGCCCATCATATGAGCGCGCGCGTGGATCACACCATAGGGTTAGTTGTATGTTGATAGGACTATGTATTGGAGGGCAAGAGTGACAGAAGCTTCAAACTAGCATAGAAATTGATGCATACGAGATTGAAGGGGGCCAATATATCTTAATGCTATGGTTGGGTTTTACCTTAATGAACATTAGTAGTTGCGGATGCTTGCTAATAGTTCCAATCATAAGTGCATAGAATTCCAAGTCAGGGATGACATGCTAGCAGTGGCCTCTCCCACATAATACTTGCTATCGGTCTAGTAAAGTAGTCAATTGCTTCGGGGCAATTTCGCAACTCCTACCACCACTTTTCCACACTCGCTATATTTACTTTATTGTTTCTTTATCTAAACAGCCCCTACTTTTTATTTACGTACTCTTTATTATCTTGCAAACCTATCCAACAACACCTACAAAGTACTTCTAGTTTCATACTTGTTCTAGGTAAAGCGAACGTCAAGCGTGCGTAGAGTTATATCGGTGGTCGATAGAACTTGAGGGAATATTTTTTCTACCTTTAGCTCCTCGTTGGGTTCGACACTCTTACTTATCGAAAACTATAGCGATCCCATATACTTGTGGGTTATCAAGACCTTTTTCTGGCGCCGTTGCCGGGGAGCAATAGCGTGGGGGTGAATATTCTCGTGTGTGCTTGTTTGCTTTATCACTAAGTAATTTTTATTTGCTGTTCTTAGTTGATTTCTATCTTTAGTTATGGGTAGGAAACGCAAAATACCAAAAAATTAGTTGTACCTACTGATCCAATAGTTGAAGAACCAATCAAAATCTATCACACTATTGAAGCTTATTACTTGGATCATCTTCGATCCCTTTGTGCTCGTGCCGAAACCCCAACTAGCTTAGTTGAGGGCAAATCTTTAGATGAGCATGCTTGTTATGTGCGACACCGTATATCTGAAAAAGGGAAACTATTATGGGGTCAAATTCTACATTTGCAATGCTATGCTTGGAATTTATGTGAAATATATGATTTTACTTGTTGTTCTGAAAACCCTAAGAAACACCTTCCCTACCAATGTGAGTTTATTGATAATGGAATCTTATCTTCATATGCTAAGGGTGTTTATAATTACTATGATGTTCAACAAATTGAAGAATTTGTTGCTTTTAAGGGTGCTTTTGAAATTGATTCTTTGGTTGAAAAGTATGATGCTACTCTTCACAAATCTGAAATTTTTTCCATATTTAAATATTGCTATGATAATTATGCTTCTAATGCCTATGTTGAACCATATATTGAGTACTACTCCGCTGTCCAAGAAGAGACTAATATTTTGCAGGAGTCTATGGAAGAAGAAATTGATGAAACGGTGAGCTCATTGGATGAAAAAGATGATGAGGAGAGCGAAGAACAAAAGGAGGAAGAGCGGATTAGCTACCCGTGCCCACCTTCTAATGAGAGTAACTCTTCAACTTATACATTGTTTAATTTCCCTTTGTGCTTAACGAAGGATGATTGCTATGATGATTGTTATGATCCCTTTGATTCTCTTGAAATATCCCTTTTTGATGATGCTTGTGGCCAAGATGCCAATATGAATGATGCTTATGGAGATGAACTTGCTATAGTTCCTTATGTTAAACATGAAATTTTTGCTATTGCACCCACACATGATAGTCCTATTATCTTTTTGAATTCTCCCGACTACACTATATCGGAGAAGTTTGCACTTATTAATGATTATATTGATGGGTTGCCTTTTACTACTACACATGATGATTTTGATGAATATAATATGCATGTGCTTGCTGCTCCTACTTGCAATTATTATGAGAGAGGAACTATATCTCCACCTCTCTATGTTTCCAATACGATAAAATTGCAAGAAACTGTTTATACCATGCATTGGCCTTTTACTTTGTGTGCATGAATTGTTCTTCTATGACATGCCGATGCATAGGAAGAGAGTTAGACTTCGTTGTTACATGATATATTTTACTTTGTGCTCACTACTAAATTACAAATCATTGTTAATTAAAATTGGCTTTGATATACCTTGGGATCCGGGTGGATTCACTACTCGAGCACTATATACCTAGCTTAATGGCTTTAAAGAAAGCGCTGCCAGGGAGACAACCCGGAAGTTTTAGAGAGTCATTTATTTCTGTTGAGTGCTTTCATATAGTTTAAAAACAACAAAAATAAAGAGGGGAACCTAAAACTTTTTCAAAAAGGAAGGTGAAAGTGAGAGACACGAGCATTGTTGATGTGGGAGCTAGCCTTGAACTTTGTTCATGCTCACAGAAACTTTGTGAATCTTGATTACAGAAACTTTTCAACAAAAATAATTATCCCCTTGTACAATTCCATTGTACTATAAAAATAATGTGCCAAGGTTTGCCTTTAGGATGTTTACATTTGCTTGATGGTTTGTACGGTGCAGGACAGAAACTTTGGCTGTAGTGCACGATTTGACATTTTTAGCTGGAACGTCGAATGGTTCTGATTCTTTTTGCACTATCTTCCTATACAAATTTTTTATTTTTCCTAATTTTTGTAGAATTTTTCAAGTATCATAAGTATGGTGAATGTTCAGATTGCTACAGACTGTTCTGTTTTAGACAGATTCTGTTTTTGATGCATAGTTTGCTTGTTTTGATGAAACTATCAATTTATATCAGTGGATTAAGCCATGAAAAAGTTATATTAAAGTATACACAATGAAAAAACAAAATATTAATTGGTTTGAAACAGTACTTAGAGTGGTGATTTGCATTATTATACTAACGGATCTTACCGAGTTTTCTGTTGGAGTTTTGTGTGGATGAAGTGTTCGATGATCGAGAAGGTCTCGATGTGAGAAGAAGGAAGAGAGGCGAGAGCTCAAGCTTGGGGATGCCCGAGGCACCCCAAGTAAATATTCAAGGAGACTCAAGCGTCTAAGCTTGGGGATGCTGGGGAGGCATCCCCTCTTTCTTCAACAAGTATCGGTATGTTTTCGGATTCGTTTCGTTCATGCGATATGTGCAATCTTGGAGCATCTTTTGCATTTAGTTTTCATTTTTCTTTTTATGCACCATGCTGGTATGAGATAGTACTTTTTTGATTTATAGAATGCTCTTTGCACTTCACATATATCTTTTGAGTATGGCTTTATAGAATGCTTCATGTGCTTCACTTATATCATTTGAAGTTTGGATTGCATGTTTCTCTTTACATAGACAACCGCGATTTGTAGAATGCTCTTTTGCTTCACTTATATTTGTTAGAGCACGGGCATATATTTTGTAGAAAGAATTAAACTCTCTTGCTTCACTTATATCTATTTAGAGAGATGACAGGAACTGGTCATTCACATGGTTAGTCATAAAATCCTACATAAAACTTGTAGATCACTGAATATGATATGTTTGATTCCTTGCAATAGTTTTGCAATATAAAGATGGTGATATTAGAGTCATGCTAGTGGGTAATTGTGGATTGTAGAAATACTTGTGTTGAGGTTTGTGATTCCTATAGCATGCACGTATGGTGAACCGTTATGTAACGAAGTCGGAGCATGATTTATTTATTGATTGTCTTCCTTATGAGTGGCGGTCGGGGACGAGCGATGGTCTTTTCCTACCAATCTATCCCCCTAGGAGCATGCGCGTAGTACTTTGTTTCGATGACTAATAGATTTTTGCAATAAGTATGTGAGTTCTTTATGACTAATGTTGAGTCCATGGATTATACACACTCTCACCCTTCCACCATTGCTAGCCTCTCTAGTACTGCGCAACTTTCGCCGGTACCATAAACCCACCATATACCTTCCTCAAAACAGCCATCATACCTACCTATCATGGCATTTCCATAGCCATTCCGAGATATATTGCCATGCAACTTTCATCATCATCATATACATGACTTGAGCATTCATTGTCATATTGCTTTGCATGATCGTAAGATAGCTAGCAAGATGTTTTCATGGCTTGTCCGTTTTTTGATGTCATTGCTACGCTAGATCATTGCACATCCCGGTACACCGTCGGAGGCATTCATATAGAGTCATATCCTTGTTCGAGATATCGAGTTGTAATATCGAGTTGTAAGTAAATAAAAGTGTGATGATCATCATTATTAGAGCATTGCCCCAGTGAGGAAAGGATGATGGAGACTATGATTCCCCCATAAGTCGGGATGAGACTCCGGACTTTATAAAAAAAAGAGGCCAAAGAAGCCCAAATAAAAAAAAGAGGCCAAAGAAGCCCACCAAAAAATAAAAAAAATAAAAAAATAAACAAAAAAATGCGAGAAAAAGAGAGAAGGGGTAGTGCTACTATCCTTTTTCCACACTTGTGCTTCAAAGTAGCACCATGTTCTTCATATAGAGAGTCTCTTGAGTTATCACTTTCATATACTAGTGGGAATTTTCATTATAGAACTTGGCTTGTATATTTCGATGATGGGCTTCCTCAAATGCCCGAGGTCTTCATGAGCAAGCAAGTTGGATGCACACCCACTTAGTTTCAGTTTGAGCTTTCATACACTTATAGCTCTAGTGCATCCGTTGCATGGCAATCCCTACTCACTCACATTGATATCTACTGATGGGCATCTCCATAGCCCGTTGATACGCCTAGTTGATGTGAGACTATCTTCTCCTTTTTGTCTTCTCCACCATCATATTCTATTCCACCTATAGTGCTATGTCCATGGCTCACGCTCATGTATCGCGTGAAAGTTGAAAAGGTTTGAGAACGTCAAAAGTATGAAACAATTGCTTGGCTTGTCATCGGGGTTGTGCATGATGTGAATTTTGTCTGGTGAAGATTGAGCATAGCCAGACTATATGATTTTGTAGGGATAACTTTCTTTGGCCTTGTTATTTTGAAAAGACATGATTGCTTTATTAGTGGGCTTGAAGTATTATTGTTTTTATGTCAAATGATAGACTATTGCTTTGAATCACTCGTATCTTAATATTCATGCCATGATTAGATTACATGATCAAGATTATGCTAGGTAGCATTCCACATCAAAAATTATCTTTTTTATCATTTACCTACTCGAGGACGAGCAGGAATTAAGCTTGGGGATGCTGATACGTCTCCGTCGTATCTATAATTTTTGATTGTTCCATGCCAATATTATTCAACTTTCATATACTTTTGGCAACTTTTTATACTATTTTTGGGACTAACATATTGATCCAGTGCCCAGTGCCAGTTCCTGTTTGTTGCATGTTTTTTGTTTCGCAGAATATCCATATCAAACGGAGTCCAAACGGAACAAAAAGTGACGGAGATTTTTTTTGGAATATATATAATTTTTGGGAAGAAGAATCCACGCGAGACGATGCTCGAGGGGCCCACGAGGTAGGGGGCACGCCCCAGGGTGTCAGGCGCGCCCCTGAACCTTGTGGCCACCCCGTAAGGCGGTTGGAGCCGTTCTTTCGCCACAAGAAAGCTAATTTCCGGATAGAGATCGTGTTAAAATTTCAGCCCAATCGGAGTTACGGATCTCCGGGAATATAAGAAACGGTGAAAGGGAAGAATCTGGGAACGCAGAAACAGAGGGAGACAGAGAGACAGATCCAATCTCGGAGGGGCTCTCGCCCCTCCCTTGCCATGGAGGCCATGGACCAAAGGGGAAACCCTTCTCCCATCTAGGGAGGAGGTCGAGGAAGAAGAATAAGGAGGGGGGGCTCTCTCCCCCTTGCTTCCGATGGCACCGGAGTGCCACTGGGGGCCATCATCATCACCGCGATCTACACGAACACCTCCGCCATCTTCACCAACATCTCCATCACCTTCCCCCCTCTATCTACAGCATTCCACTCTCCCGCAACCCGATGTACCCTTTACTTGAACATGGTGCTTTATGCTTCATATTATTATCCAATGATGTGTTGCCATCCTATGATGTCTGAGTAGATTTTCGTTGTCCTATCGGTGGTTGATGAATTGCTATGATTGATTTAATTTGCTTGTGGTTATGTTGTTGTCCTTTGGTGCCCATCATATGAGCGCACACGTGGATCACACCATAGGGTTAGTTGTATGTTGATAGGACTATGTATTGGAGGGCAAGAGTGACAGAAGCTTCAACCTAGCATAGAAATTGATGCATACGGGATTGAAGGGGGACCAATATATCTTAATGCTCTGGTTGGGTTTTACCTTAATGAACATTAGTAGTTGCGGATGCTTGCTAATAGTTCCAATCATAAGTGCATAGAATTCCAAGTCAGGGATGACATGCTAGCAGTGGCCTCTCCCACATAATACTTGCTATCGGTCTAGTAAAGTAGTCAATTGCTTAGGGGCAATTTCGCAACTCCTACCACCACTTTTCCACACTCGCTATATTTACTTTATTGTTTTTTATCTAAACAGCCCCTACTTTTTATTTACATACTCTTTATTATCTTGCAAACCTATCCAACGACACCTACAAAGTACTTCTAGTTTCATACTTGTTCTAGGTAAAGCGAACGTCAAGCGTGCGTAGAGTTGTATCGGTGGTCGATAGAACTTGAGGGAATATTTGTTCTACCTTTAGCTCCTCGTTGGGTTCGACACTCTTACTTATCGAAAACTGTAGCGATCCCCTATACTTGTGGGTTATCACGCATTTATACGAGCAGTCAAATCACAAGGTCCCGCCTTCCAGCAGTAATGAGCCATCAAATCACAAAGGCCCTCGCCTCTTGTGAAACCGACCAAGCTAGACTGCCCCGCCCTCTAGCCTTTTAAAAAATGTATACTTTTGTACAGCAGTAGTATCGATGGATTGCGCCATGGAGCAAAACTTGAAATTAAAAAAAGGTGGTACATATAGAGAGCACTCGTCGCCAAATTATGCATATTGTACTATTAAAAAGGCTAGTCACAATAATGGTGTCCAACACAACCCACCCCTCAAATAAAACTAAGAGGGTGCTTGGATACGTTTTAGTTCCATGACTAAAAGTAGTGGAACTAAAACATGCTAGCCTCACCCATGCTTGGATCCAAATACTAAAAAGGCTAAAATCAAGTTAATGAGCATTTATTATCCTCCAAACCCTCCAATCCAGAACTCGCTTGTGTTAAAGGAGAGGAGTTAAATGAGTAGAGAGAGGACTAATCCACATTTTAGTAGGGGTACCCCTGACTAAAAAAATTAGTCTCAAGACTAGTTTTAGCCCCTCTTTAGTCAGGGGTGCTTGCAACTTTAGCCTCTTAAAGAGACTATTTTTAGTCAAACTAAAATAAGTCCCTTGGATCCAAGCACCCTCTAAGCATCCTGAAATTCTTTGACAAAACTAAGCACCCTGAAATTCTTTGACAACTAAACTGCTGGCTATATGATGTTGGCCATATATATTGTACGTATATAATGTGAAGAAACGAGTGGTAGTACTATACCAACTAAAAGATGAAATTTAAGAAATACTAGTATGTACATACTGAAGAGTTAAAGTAACAAGAAGAAACATAACATAGTTCTGCTGGGGGCTCAGCACAACACACCCCTCAAATTAAATTAAGCACACCTGAAATTAAACTTTGCAACTATTCTGGTAGACACCACATTAGAACCGTCATGAGCAACGACACTGCCACCTTACTCGGAGTCCTCGTCCACGTCCTCGACTTCGTCCTTGTCCCTCTTCCTCTTGGCCGATACTTCTTTGCTTGAACCGCACACTTGGCTGTTGCTCTTCATCCAACCCTTGTAGATATTGAAGCAAAGGTAGCCATCCATTGCAGCGTAGTGGATGTGGTCTATATCTAGTAAATTTCGCTGCCATGCATGACGATGAAACGTGTAATGAGGTTTCTCCAGTTTACCGTACGAAGGATGAACCATGGCTCCTGCCAGGGTCAGCATTGAAGGCTGATGAGAGGACACCAGCCGATTCTTCTGGAGGTCGAAGGTGTTGCCTACAACGAGGCCTATCCGATGTAGGACTTCTTTGTCGTTACCAAAGTCTATAGTAACGAATTTGACTAGGTTGCTCTCGAGGAAGTCCTTAAAATCCTGGCACTCAACATCAGCATGGCATATGTGGTAGACCAAGCATAAGTCATGCACGCAAACCTGGATCACGGCGGGCTTCTTCCTCTCTTTGTCCTTTAGATCCTTCTCTTGTCCCAGGACTGTGGTGTACTCAACATCTAGCCCAGCGACCCACTCATCATCTGAGTCTTCGAACATGTGTCTGAAGCGAGAAAGGCATCCTTTCACTGTCGCGGAAGAACGGGTGTAGATGACGTCGAACTCATCACCGGTGATGGTTCTAACCTTGTACTCATCGCCGATCGTGGAGATTTGGGACGCCATGGATTTGGGAGGAGGTTTAGGATTAGTGGAACTGCCGTAATGTGAATGGACGGGACGACTAGGAGCGAACCGCCGTAGTATTGAAGGACGTGCGGGGATGAGTAGGAGTGAACTGCTAGCGTGCGAACGGCAGGGTAGTGGCTTTCCATTCTCCCATGATACGGGCTTCCGAGAGCCCTTGGATCTGAGATCGAACGGTTGCATGGCGTGATTCTAGACCTATGGGTGAATATCCTATCCTGGAGGGTTATTCTGCAAATTTTCAGCAACTTAGCATGTGACCGTTTGATCTCAGATCCAAGGGCTGCCAGCAGCCCGTATCATGGTCGCGCCTACCACGACCGTCGCGTCGCTCGCGCGGTCGCGCCCTTGGTGATTTAACACGGTGCGTTAGGCTATCTGATGTTGGCATGTCATACATACTACAACAAGGTTGGCTATAAGTGTATTTTTTACTCCTCTCTATCTCTTTCTTCATACTCAAGGAAGAAACGGTGCTAAGCGCGTGTATTTATTGCATTTGCCAAGGAGTGACCTCTTCCAATGAAATGGTGTTGCTAAGTTTGCTTCATTTAATTAGCTATAGACTCAAAATTGTCTTTTCACCTAGGTACACGCGCTTAGCACCGTTTCTTCCTTGGGTCACCAAACTAGTCTCTCTCTTCTTGATTAACTTGCCACATCAGACTTTATGCTTATGTGGCAAGCTTAAGCACCTGTAGGAGCAAGTAAAAGTAAGTACAATAGTGCGCTTTACATGGCATTTTTGCATATGTGGAGGAAAGAGAGGCAAGGAAAAAGTGGAGAAGTGGGCTCTCATGCAAGAGCCAGCCTCTACTACATGGTGGAGCATTGGGAGAGGCACCTGTATGGAGGTGGTCAGGAATCTGGGAGACTCAAGCCAGTCGTAGCGCCGCAGTTAAAATGATAATGGCAAGTCAAATCACGGGGCCCCACCTGTCCAGCAGTAACTCGCTGTCAAATCACAGAGCCCTACGTTTGCAGCAGCCTACTCCCTCATCTTCTCGCGTCTCTGTCGAACCGACTAGGCAGAACTGCCCCGCCGCCTACCGCGCAGGAAAAGCCCCGCCCTCGACTTTTAAATAGTATACAATATACTAATTTTGTATCCATGGATTGCGCCCGCGCCAAGGAGCAAAGCGTCTAGAAAACGGAGGAGAGACGGTGGTCTTGCAATAGAGAAGAGGGAGAGGTGAGACGGTGGTTTTGGAATGGAGATGATGGAGAGGAGAGGAGGTGGTTTTGCAATGGAGAAGAGGGAGAGGAGCGTGCGGCGGCGATTTAGGATTGGACGAGAGGGCCGGCGCACTCTGACTGGATCAAAATCAAAATCAATTTACCCTTCAATTAAGAAAGCGACCCCACATTAACTAGTCTCCCTTTTATTCTGGGTCATAATTGACCATGATTTTCGCACATAAAATATATGTTATACGTTGTATACAAGGCCACTATCAAAATTACAATTTGCAACTATACAAGGCCACTAACATTAATCGAGGCAAAATTGATGGCGTTTGCCTCGTACTAGCACCCGAGGACATTAATATCCCTTGTGTGCATGCGGGAGTGAGAAGGTTAGCTTGCATTCCCAACATTAATCAACCAATGAGGAGTAAGAGGGTTGGCTTGTTGTGCTTGGGAGAGAAAAACCACATTAATTAACACGACAATCAAGGTGACAAGCTAGCTTGCAACATTGACTTAAACATAGCATTGATTTTTACCTTGGTACCTGTAATATGAGTTTGTGGCCTTGTATACAAAAATGGAGGGAGTATAATTTGAAAGTACGTACATTCAGATACGAACCAAACGATACAATTTTTGGTGACATGCATTCACATTTTGCTTGTCAAATATAGTATGTGGTCAAACTTTGACCCAAAATACGCGAAACAGCACAAAAATACTTCCAAGACCAGCATCGCTCTTCTGCTCTTCTCCTCTTAAACCACCTCCGCTCCTCTCCTGTTCCAATCTAAATGCAGCGCTGCTCCTCTCTTCTTCCATTTCAAAACCACCGCCCCTCCTCTCATGTTCCAGTCCAAAACCAGCGTCGCTCCTCTCCCATTCTAATCCAAAACCAGCGCTGCTCCTCTCGTCTTCCATTCAAAAACCACCGCCAGCGAGTGAAGGTGCTGTGGAGAAGTAGATCGATGGCGGAGTACAACTGATACGTGAGGATCGCAGACGGCGACCCTGTGAAGCTAGCTAGGATGTTGGAGATACAGTCTTGGTTTGACAACAAGGACCAACTAGCGGCGACGAAGACATCCATGGCCAAATATCTGCAACGGAGCGAAAAGGCGGCGATACTCCCGGAGGGAGTCGCGCCAGAGTACATAGAGCTGCTCCTCTGGGCCATGGAGCAAACAGATTCACCGAATCCGATCGTAAGGGAGCGGTGGTGGGAGTATCGATCCCAGATGGAGCATCCACCAGAGATTGAAGGATCGAGCATCTACAGGGTGCCGTTTGTGAGGGTGTCCTGCCAGAGCGAGCCGGTGGAGTCTTCGTCGACCGAACCCAACTGCAAGAGGAGAAAAGCAGTTGGCCCGATGACGCTTCCCCGCCATCGTCTCCCTCGTCGTTCACATTGTCTCACGGGGCAGCTGTCTGCCGCCGAGGAATAGGAGGGGGCTGCCCCCCCCAGCCCAATAGTCGGGCAGGTTATGAATTGTCAGGAGGAGTTTAGGGTTGTCAGTATTTGCAGGTTGTGAATTGTGTTTTGTGTTGTGTATTTTGAGAGTACTTTCAGATATGAATGTCTTTTGAATTTCAGATTTGCAGTATTGAGCATATGAAGTATTTTATGAATTCTAGATATCTATTTTTAGCACTTAAAAAATGTAGTTCCATAGGAGTATAAAAGTGCAGACAATGTGATTCTCAGAGAAGATACTGCAAGTTTCAGTTTTAGATAAGAAACTGCAAGTTCAGTTTTAGATAAGAAACTTCAACTTTCAGAGGCAGAGCATTTATATTAACATGGCCTTTTCAAACAGGGTTAACATCATGTTGGAAGTTTTATTCATGGTCGAAAATGGAACTACCAGCCAGTTAACATCATGCTGATCAACATCCATGCATAGCACATCTTCATATGATGCAAAGTCAAAATGCCCACACAATGTCGAGTGTGCGTAACATAGAGAAAACGAGGGACGAAGTTTTGGCAAGTGTTGGATGTGGTTTTGGGCTGCCCCATCTAGGCTTTGATTTTTATCATGCGTAGCCCACGTCCTCGGATGGGAGGTCCGTAGGCCTGTTTGTATTTTCTTAGGGTCGTCATGTATCAACCGGCCTATGGACCTCCCATCCGAGGTTTTATTTCTGGCAGCCCAATTTACATTTTTTTTGAAGAAAACACAGAGGTCTGTTCTATTTTTCTATATAAGAATAGGAACGCCAGGTCCAACTTATGTTTCCCTTCTAACTATATTATATATATTTAAATTATTTTATATGTTGACTGTTTAGTTCACATAATTGGCAAATAGATGACCGCTCTCACGATCCCCTTCGCCCCCGCCACCACCTCCACCCTCGCCGCCGCCCCCGCCACTACCTCCACCCTCGCCACCGCCATAGATCTCGCCGCCACCCCCCGCCTCCTGACTCCGGACGCGCCTGCCCCCCTCAGCAAGTCCGCTCGCGCGCCCCATGGAGTCGCCGGCCATATCCATGGGGGAATGGCTGGAAGACAAGCAGATGTACAAGATGCATCTCCCACATGTCTACAAAGCCTTCCCACGGATGCTCCAGCCGCTCGACTCCGTCACGCCGGTGGTGCTGCGGGAGACTCGAGGGAGGAGATGGAGGGAGCGGGCGATGCGGATCCACGACGACGCTCTCTCCCGGACCCAGTGCACACGCGAATGGAGGGAAGCAGAGGAGGAAGCTGCGAGGGAGGAAGCCGAGGAGGGACCAAATCTGTTCTCTCACTCACGCAGGTATGCTCGGATGTGCAAGGATCATGTGGATTGGGAGCTGCTGAATCTAGCCCTGCAGATCTACTCCGAAGGAGATTTCTCGGAGAAGCACAGGATGCCCCACCCCAGTGAGTCGCCGATTGCGTTCGTTCGATGGGCGAAAGGAGAAGTGAATTTAGGAGATCCACGACGTGCTGCGAGATGGGAATGCTTGATTGGACTCCTGCCCACCAGCACGCCATCGGAGCCGGAGCAGGTGGATCCCCTACCTTACCTCTCCCCCAAACCTGCAGAAGATTGAAATTAGGCTTGCAATCTGCTTCAATTGAGCTGTCTGGTGGTTATTTCTGCTTCCTGAGAGACAACATCTGGCTGGAGGATGAGAAGGAACCAGGAACTCCGATGAATTCCCCTATCACAATGGGGGGAGCGCTGGTTGGGTAGTGGTACGGCCCACCTCCGCCCCAAATGGGGGCACAATCTGGGTAGGCTCTTGTAATTGCCCAAGATCAATCTGCTGGTGGTTCTGACTCTCAGATCAGTGGGAAATCTCAAGGCAAGAATCGGCAAAAGAAGAGATAGGACATCCAGAAAACTGCTCCTGCCCCTGCTTCGGGCCTTATGGCATACTCTGAGGTGATCTGCTACAACTGTGGGGAACCAGGGCATCATTTGGATAAATGTGTCAAGCCCAAGAGTTGTTTTATCTGCAAAATGGTTACCCATAAAGTTGAGAATTGCGCTGTCAGAAGGAAAACCCACAGTTCTGCTAGATATGTTGGAAGTGCTGCTCCAGGATTATGTCCACCATTGACAGAATTTTCTGTGACACAGAATTAGATAGTTTCTTTCCCCTTTCTAGTTGTAGAGCTTTGCCCAGATGTGGTAGTGACCACACTCCTTTTCTCTTGGACTCTGTCTTAACCAAACTCCAAAGAGCAATAGTTTTAAATTTGAAAAGTGGTGGTTGCTTAGAGAATATTTTACTAAGCTAGCCAGGAAAATCTGGAATGAGCCTACTGGGAGTAGCTGCCCCTAGAAAATTGGCAGATCAAAATCAGGAGATTTAGAAGAACTACCAAAGGGTGGAACTCCAATGAGGAAGCTAATCTTAGAAGATACAAAAGGCTTCTCCTCCTTGAGTTTGATTCTCTAGATATTAAGATAGAAACCACTGACCTCTCTGAGGCTGAGACTAATAGATTAAACTTTGTCCATGGAGAGCTCAAGAAAATTTGGCTTCAAGAAGAAATCAAAGCCAAACAAAGGTCTATAGATAGGAACATTAAGGAGGATGATAGAAATACTGCTTACTTCCATGCAGTAGCTAACCAAAGGAGGAGGAAAACCCTCATTCACTCCCTTGATGGCCCTAATGGCCTTGTTACTGAGGTAGATGAGATGCTGAAAGTGGCTAGTGACTTCTACAAAGACCTGTTTAAGAAACAAAACCCTTCTGGGTTCTCTCTACAAAGCAATTTTTTCTCTGCTTCTGAAAAAGTCTCTCCTGCTGAAAATGAGCTGCTAGAAGCCCCTTTTTCAGAGACAGAGGTGAATGAAGCCATTTTTAGCTCTTATCCTGATGGGGCTCATGGGGGGTCTGTTGGGGTCAAGTTAAATAACTATGAAAGTGATTTTTTCCTTGCTGGTAAAGGCCTTAGGCAAGGTGACCCCATCTCCCCACTTTCGTTTAATTTAGTAGTGGACATTCTTACTAAAATGCTGAGCAAAGCTGCTGATTATAGTCTGATTGCAGGGCTCTGTCCTGAGGTCTGCCCTAGTGGCATCATCTGCCTTCAACATGGAGATGATACCATCCTTTTCTTAGACAATGACTCCACACATGCTAGCAATCTGAAAACTGTTCTAACCTGGTTTGAACAGTCTCAGGCATGAGAATCAACTACTCTAAAAGTGAACTCATCCCTATCAACATGGATGATCAGGAGTTAGATGACTTCCTCTCTATTCTAGTCTGTAATAAAGGTAACTTCCCCATTAAGTACCTAGGTATCCCTCTCCACTATGATAAACTGAGGAGAGAGGATATCCAACCCCTTCTGGATAAAATCATTAAAAGGATTGCTGGGTGGAGGGGCAAACTTCTCTCTTACAGAGGTAGATGATCCTCATACAAGCTTGTTTGGCTAGCATTCCAGTGTATCTCCTCTCCTTCTTCAAGTTTCCTAAATGGGCAGTGAACCTCATCAATTCTCAGATGTCTCATTGCTTGTGAAATGATTTTGAGGGAAATAGGAAGCTACACCTTGCTAATTGGGCCCTAGTCTCTATGAAAAAAGATTTTGCAGGCCTAGGCATACCTAACCTCCAAGAAATTAACATCTGTCTTCTAGGGTCTTGGATTAAAAGATTCTATGAGGAAGACCTAAAATCCTGGAAGCTTCTTATTGCCCATAAATACCTAGGAAATAAACCTAATATTTTTGTCCCTTCCTCCAACCCTAAGATCTCTAGATTCTGGAAAGGATTAAAATCTATTATGCATGCTGTGAAATTTGGCTACAGATGGAACATAGGGGATGGGAGCAGAACCAGGTTCTGGGAAGATACTTGGTTTGGCACATCCCCCCTAGCAGTCCAATTTTGGCCTATTTACTCTGTCCGCAATGAGATTAACAAAAGTGTCAATGAAGTTTGGGACGATCAATGCCTAAAACTCTCTTTTAGAAAGAACTTTAGTGATAGTCTCATGGAACAATGGTTCCAGTTGAAGGAAATTGCCAAAAGCATTACCTTTACTGCCGAGCCGGATGCCCTGATTTGGCAGCTGGACAATAAGGGGAAGTATTCCTCCAGCTCTCTCTATCATGTTATCAACTTTAGAGGGGTTCAACCCGTGTTTATCCCTGCTGTCTGGAAATTGAGAGTTCCCCTAAAATTCATGTATTTCTCTGGCTTCTCTCCAAAAACAAATTGATGACTAGGGATAACCTTAGGAAGAGACACATCATCAAACCCCTTGATTGTATTTACTGCTTGGAACAAGAGTCTTGTTCTCACCTATTTTTTGAATGTACAGTTGCTAAACATCTATGGGCCCACACTGAGGAATATTTCTCTAGTCAGATTGGCTCATCCTTCGAATCTGTCGCCAGATTCTGGATTGCTACCAAAAAGTGCTCAGTTTTAAACACTGTTAGCTCAGCTGTCCTTTGGTGCCTATGGAAATATAGAAATGCTATGATTTTCAGTAACACCTCCTGGATTTCTATTCCGCAGGTCTTGAGGTTGATCAGGAACATGGTGAGGAACTGGGCGATTCTATCCTCCGGATCGGACAAGGACAAGTTGATGAGCTTCGTGGAAACCCTAACAAGATCCCTCCAGAAACCGTTGGCGATCACTTGTGGCTGAACAAGGCTCGACCTGCTCTGGGGCTGGACCCGTGGGCTCGTCTCAAGATCTCTGATGAAGATGATGGGCACCTGGCACCGAAAAAGAGGGACATCCACCATGCTACGCCTTCCAGCCCGGTGTCTCCGCTTGCTTACTGGTCGCCGCAGGCTGACACGGCCCCTCGGTTGAAGACCATGAAGGCTTCGCTGGACCCTCCTTGTGTCATTTGAGTGATCTATCCGCTCTGCCTTTGGCACCGCTTGGGTGATTTGTGTTATTCAGACAACTTGTTCATCCACCCCCTAGTTTGTAGCTTTTCTACCTTTGCTTTCGAACTGCTCTTTGAGCTGCTGTATCAGAATATGTTGTGGTTTCATTCTCAGCAATGGAACCGGGGAGATGCTCCCTATTTTTCTAAAAAATATATTTTATATGTTATTATATATTATGTTTATTGTCATCATATATTTAACAGATACTTACATATGTAAGAAAACAATATCCCACATCTTATTAACTTATAAAAATAATTTCTTAACAAATAAAATCCTGGATTGTTTTGGCACAAAAATCCTAGTGATTGTGTACAAAAGCTTGGTAAGATTTAAGGACGAATGTAATAATATTACTTATTATTTAAATAAATTTATAACAAAATGCTCAGCCCCTTTTTATTTTTTGATAACATTGCTGGCCCAACCCAACATTATAATTAGAATCAGCCCAACAAAATCATGTATTTCGAGAAAGTGCAAATGGGCTGTAATTTTTTAGGAAATAAAATAAACGGGCCGCATGGACGCTACATTATTTGTTCACCCAGCCCAGCTAATGGCTGTAATTCAAAAAAAAGATTAAATTGACTGTAAATTCTACCGTGCAAAAAAAGACTGTAAATTCTGAAAAAATGGGTTGAATACGTGCCACTTTTTTGGAGGCTGAAATGTGGGCCAATAGGTCGAAGCCAATGCAAGTCGTTGTCAATTTAGTCAACAAATGATTCTGACATGTTAGCCATTGCATTTACATCCAACGACCAGCATCCATCTTCAATCTCTTGTCTTCTTCCTCCAGCGCCGCCGGGACCACCTCCCGCCTCCTGCTGCTAGCAGCTCTGCTTAGCACGCTTCGCTATGAAGCGCTACTCCACCGTTGGCCAGGCCATCTGTCGGTGGGAACGACACCTATGGGATCACAAGAATCCCTACTACGGTTAGCGGGGCGCGGGGTTGTGAGAAGAGCGGATCAAACAGATAGTACACAGTTTGTTTATCCAGATTCGGGCCGCGAGGATGCTTAAAACCCTACTCCTGCTTTGGTGGATGTATATTCCTGTTCTTGAGCTAGCTCTAGGGGGTTAGGAGCTCCAAAAAAGCTGAATCTTCCTCCTGGTCGCCTCGGGCCACCTTTTATAGAAAAAGGGGTTGCCACAGTGGCACGCAGGAGGTGGAAAGGGTACAGTGATGCGAGGTTATCCCTCGCATTACATGACAAGGCGCATTTAATGCGTCTTGCTTAGGTGTCCTTGCTTTATCGGGGATGAGGGAGAAACCTGTCTCGTCCATCGCCGCTCCTTCTTGTGTCGACACGCGCCCTGGCCAGCGATGCTTGTGATGCCATGTAGGTAGGTAGGCAGCTGAGGTGGCGCAGTGGAGGGTTTTCATGAAGATCTGCATGCCGCCACGTAGGTGCCTGCCCAGCTGGTTGGGTCGGCAGCCGCATGCGTACGGTGGTGGAGGTTTAGTCGGCGTGGGCCTGATGGTGGCCCTGCCGATGTCCTCGGCAAGGGCCTTGACGGGGCCCTGGCAAGGGTCTTGCCGAGGCGCTTGCCGGCGGTCTCGTGGTCTTCCCTGGCTGGTATCTCGCCAAAGGTCGTCGTCTTCTTAGTGTGTATCTGATCTTGAATGTCTTCACAAAGATCTGCATGCCACCACGGGGATGTCTCCCGAATCCTTGCCCCTTGGGGGCAATGGACTCAAGGGTAATTTGCTCCATAGGCGTGGGGCGAGTCGCCGCGGCAAGGGTCTTGCCGGGGTTGCCAAAGCTGTCTCCCGGCAAGGATCTTGCCGGGGGAGTCTGCTTCGTCCCTTTTGCTCTTCGTGGTCTTGGCCTTAGCGTCATCCTAGTTCCCTTGAGCTTCGGTCTTACCCTGGCTCACCTCCCTTGCCTTGCTTGGTGTGGTGGTGCCCGTGGCTTAGACTGTCCATGCACAGTTATAGGGGTACAAAAAAGTGTACCCCTCTTTTTGTACACTGACAGGAGCCCCCGGGCCTGGGCCACACATAAGCGCAACGCGTTGTTGGGCTAGGCCCAAAAATGGTGCGCGGGCAGGCGGGGCGGTTTTTTACCGCGATAAGATTTTTCGCGCGTTGCGCTTCCCACGACTCCTGCGCGTGGCGCGGCGTGGGGAAGTGCGTGTGACGTGGGCGGCATGCGTGGGGTTGGTCTCTACACGCATGTGTCACGTCGTAGTAAAGGGGCGGTTCGCGTCTTCCCCACAAACGGAGGGAGGCGTGGAGGCGCGGCTCATTTACTCAATGGGGCCGAGGCGCGGTCCTCAAGGCATCCACTCCCCACGATCACGGGGTGGGGAGAGGTCGCCTCACCCGTCCCCTCGGTTCTGCACGTCCGCCACGTGCCTCCTATGCGCTTGGGGTGGCAAACGGCGGAGGCGGGAAACCGGGTCGTCGCTGGTTGGGGCAGCGGGTCGGTCCTGGCTCTCTGCGCCATCCGTGTTTTGATTGGCCGAGCGGGGCGGCCGAGCCCGAACCCCGTTCCTTTATAAAGAGCGGGAGGGGGGATGGCGTCCCGCATTCTTCCATCTCCTTCCTCCTTCAGCTTCTGCTCCTCTCTTCCATTCGTCATGAAGAGAGGAAATCCCGGTCCTTCAATGGTGGCGGCGAGGGTCGCCGCTCGACAATGCGTCCCTCCTTCTCCTGTGCCTGCGGTGGCAGGGCTGGCCACGAGGGGAAGGGGGAGGGGCGAGGCCGTGGGCGAGGCCGGGGCGCTCAGGGAAGAGGAGGACGGGGTGGCGCGCCAGCCTCGCCTCCGCCAGCAGCTCCTCCTCCAATGGAGGGCCATGTTGGGGATGACCCTTGTGAGTTCTTCGTCAGGCTGCGTCAGTCCCTGCGCCGTCGCCTTCGTCTCCCAACTCCATTTGCGCGGAAGATGGAGCTGGATCCGTCGGAGTCATTGCGGCTGCATATGAGGGGCTACAGGATCAGTGGCACGTGGGTCCACGTCGACTTCACCGCTCCTCACGTGATGTATCTTCGTCGGGGATGGAAGACGTTTGCTCATATCCACAGCTTGATGGAGGGGCTCACTCTCCATTTTAAGCTGATGGAGGGTGGCCTTCTCTTTGTCAAGGTCTTCGGGCACTTTGGGACTCGTACAAGGTGCTGCGTGGAGAGCTCTTCTGATAGAGAAGACTCCTCCTCGGGCGGGAGTGACGAGGAGGATAGCGGCAGCGACGACGAGGGCGGTAGGCGGTAGGATGACGGGTCCGACTAGGTGTCGGGTGCCGCTCCGTGCGGCACTGGCGACCCCATCATCCATGTCGCCGGCTCCTTGAACTTCTCAGGGTCGTCTCCTTGGGCGGCTGGCGTTGGGAGGCTGCGGAAGAGGAAGAGGGCGGGCGGCAAGGCCGTCAAGTCAGGGTACGCGGGCACCGATGCCTTCGACGCGTGCTGACGTCCTGCCGCCTCGTCTTCGAGCTCTGCTTCCAGCGCCGCCATCACCATCAAGCCTTTGGACGGCCACCAAGATGTGCTCTCTGCGTCTTCTGCCACCCGTAGCTCGCCTAGGTGCTCCTTTTGCCCTTCTCGCCTCCTTGACCTGCCTCCTGAGGAGAGGGACAAGAAAGGGATTACGGGCACCTTACCTCTTTTTAGTTTGTAAGCCTTCAGGCCTTTGTTGAATTTAAAACTTGTAATCCCTTCATTCATGTTTTTCATTCCCTACGGACTGTACCTGAGTGGAATGTTTTTAATGAAAAAGGGATGCTTGCCGGGTCATTTGTTTGCGGGTGGAACCCACGACAAGGAGTAAATCCTTGATATCTCTAAGATAAACATTTTCTCGCCCGGCAACAGGCTTTGCCGTCTCCCCACTTCGCTCGACCTTTCTCACGCCTTTGGCGGAGGCAGGGATGAGGCGGGTTCAGGCTCCTTGTTTCATCCTTCCGCTGCCGCGACTACGACCAAACTTGGTCCCAGGAACGAGCCCTAGGGCCTAGAGTTAGGGGAGCACAGTAGCTTAAGGCGAGGTTTCACATACCTCAGTCCATAATGGAATGCATGATAAGGGATGAAGAACTTATCTGAAGCTGCAGCCCCCGGCAACCCAGGTTTGCCATGGGTGAATCTTTGCTCTTGCAGCCCCCGGCAATACTGGCTTGCCGGGGCCTAGATGCTGGTCTGTTCCTTTTTTTCCAAGTGGTTCGGCAAGGATATCTGTGTGTCCTGTGAACCAAAGAAGACAAAAGAAAGACAAAGAGACGCACACTCGACCTCTAAGCTAGGGGTTAGTCGCCGCTAAGCACTATCAACCCTAACCAAGGACGAGACTCGACCTAGCATGCATGCTATAACTTAGGGCGCCAACGCTTCATTTATTTATGCTCAAGGTCTGCGCCTGGCTTTGTACAAAGGGTTACATGCGTCATCGGCAAGGCTCGTACAAAAGGTGGCTTGCCGGGGGGCTCGGCAAGCCGCGCCTCACGGGTAAAACTTGCGAAGATGCTCAATGTTCCAGGAATTACTCACCAGAACAGCATCTTCGGTCTCCAGGCGGACTGCGCCAGGCCTGGTGACTCGTATTACCCAATAAGGGCCTTCCCACTTTGGCATCAACTTGTTGGAATTCTTGGTCGATTGAACGTGCCGAAGAACAAGGTCACCTTCCTCAAAGCTTCGGGCATGAACCTTGCGGCTATGGTAGCGGCGCAAGGCTTGCTGGTAGCGCGCTGCTCTCACAGCCGCCCGAAGACGATCTTCCTCAAGGAGCGTTGCGGCATCTTGCCGCAATTGCTCTTGCTCAAGCTCGTTATAAGTGAGTACTCAAGGTGACCCGTATATGAGTTCCGTGGGGAGAACTGCTTCTGCCCCGTATACCAGGGCAAAGGGTGTCTGGCCGGTGGCTCGATTTGGTGTCGTTCTGATTGACCAAAGAACCGCCGGCAATTCATCAATCCAGCGTCTTCCACTCTTGTGCAGTCCGTCAAAGGTCTTTGTCCTCAGGCCTCGCAGTACTTCAGCATTTGCCCTCTCAACTTGACCATTGCTTCGTGGGTGAGCAACGGAAGCGAAACAGACCTTGCTGCCGAGGTCTTGAATATATTGCATGAAGGTGTGGCTTGTGAACTGCGTGCCGTTGTCGGTGATGACCCTATTGGGTACACCAAAACGGCACACCAGTCCTTTGAAGAACTTGACGGCTGACTGTGCTGTGACCTTCCTCACTGCTTCCACTTCTGGCCACTTTATGAACTTGTCGATTGCAACGTACAAGTACTCAAAGCCCCCGACGGCGCGGGGGAAAGGGCCCAGTATGTTGAGCCCCCAGACCGAGAAAGGCTAGGAGATAGGAATGGTTTGAAGGGCTTGAGCTGGCTGATGAAGCTTCTTTCAATGGAACTGACACGCTTCACACCTGGTGACTAGTGTCGTTGCATCCTGGAGGGCGGTGGGCCAGAAGAAGCCTTGCCAAAATGCTTTGTCGGCAAGGGCCCTCGACCCTATGTGGGATCCACATATGCCTCCATGTATCTCCGCCAACAGCCCTAGTCCTTCCTCTCGAGGGATACACTTCAATTTCACACCGTTCGGCCTCTTTCTGTACAGGACGTCATCGACGAACTGGTACATAGTAGAGCGACGGGCTACTTTTTCTGCTTCTTCCTGCTCCTCAGGAAGTTCCCCTGTTTGGAGGAATCGGACGGTATGATGTGCCCACGCTTAAGCCTGGGGCTCGACGGCGAGGACTAAAGGCATTTCCTCCGCTATAGGAGCGGCTATCTCCACGGCAAGAGCTTGATGCTCTGTCGGAGCTAGCCGTCCTGTGGCGGGCTCAATGTCTCCGGCAACATCCTTGCCGGCGGCTTCGGGGAGCTCGGCGGGAAAGTACTTGCCGGGCCCTTATTTTCTCCTCTTGTTCTGCTCTGTTGATGGATCAACGGATGGCTGAGTTAGCCGAAGCACAAAGGTACCTGGTTCCATAGGTAGCCTGAGGGCAGCGCGTTTTGACAGGTAATCGGCGATGTCATTCTCCGCTCAGGGAACGTATTCTGCCTGTATATCGTCAAAACGCTCCTCTAGCTTTCTCACTTCGTCGACGTAGGCCACCATCAACGGGCTCTGGTAATCCTTGTTGACTTGCTTGACGACAAGTTGCGAGTCGCCTCTGACGACGAGTTTCTTGATTCCGAGGTCCGCCGCGATCCTAAGACCGGCAAGCAGCCCTTCGTACTCAGCTGTATTGTTTGTTGACACCTCCCTGGGGAAGTGCATCTGGATCACGTACTTGAGGTGCTCTCCGGTGGGCGCGACAAGCAGTACGCCAGCCCCGGCGCCCTGTAAGGAGAAAGCTCCATCAAAGTACATGATCCAGTCGCAACTTGCCTCCTTGCCGGGGAGAGCAGTCTCTTGGGCTTCTTCGTCAGGCATCGTGGTCCATTCTGCAATGAACTCCACCAGGACTCGACTTTGAATCGTCGAGGTACTCTCAAACTTGAGGCCAAAGCTGGACAGTTCCAGTGCCCACTCTATGATTCTTCCCGTTGCGTCTGGATTGTGCAATATCCGTTGCAGAGGGAGGCGAGTGACGACAGTGATTTCGTGCGCCTGGAAGTAGTGACGCAGCTTCCTCGAGGCCATATGAAGGCCGAAGAGCAGTTTCTGCACACCGGAGTACCTTGATCTAGCCCCCTGCAGGAGGGAACTAACAAAGTAGACCGGGTGCTGCATCATTTTCTTCTTCGGCGGCACTCCAACTGGCTGTGTTGTCTCTGCATCGGTGGCATCGGGCTCTGTCGCTGCCATTACCTCGTCATCAATTTCTCTCGGCGCCACTAGTGCGGCGCTGACCACCTGGTTCGTTGCCACCAAGTATAGCAGCAACGGTTCCCATGGCCTAGGTGCAACTAGTATTGGCACGGAGGAGAGGTACCTCTTCAAATCTTGCAATGCTGCTTCGGCTTCTGGTGTCCACTCCATCGGGCCCGCCTTTTTCAAAATCTTGAAAAAGGGAAGGGCACGCTCGGCGGACTTGGAAATGAACCTACTCACGGCGGCAACGCAACCATCAAGCCGACGCACATCCTTGACTCGCTTGGGTGCTTCAATCTGCTCTATAGCTTTGAGCTTGTCCGGATTGGCCTCTATCCCGCGCTGCGACACAAAGAACCCGAGAAGCTTGCCGGACGGGACGCCGAAGACGCACTTCTCAGGGTTCAGCTTGAGATTGATCTTGCGTAGGTTTGCAAATGTTTCTTGTAAATCCGGTATGAGGGTTGCCCTGTTCTTTGTTTTGACCACTATATCATCCATATAAGCTTCCATATTTCTATGGAGCTGGGGTTCAAAACCAATCTGGACTGCCCTTGCAAACGTTGAACCAGCACTCTTCAACCCGAAAGGCATCCGTATGAAACAATACGTACCACATGGGGTGATGAATGCCATTTTCTCTTCGTATTCTCTTGTCATGAAGATCTGGTGGTAGCCGGAGTAGGCATCGAGGAATGACAACAGATCACACCCAGCCGTGGAGTCAACAATCTGGTCGATGCGCGGCAACGAAAAGGGGTCTTTGGGACAAGCCTTATTGATATCTGTGTAACCAATACACAGCCTCCACTTCCCATTTGCCTTGCGCACTACCACTGGATTGGCTAACCACGTTGGATGGAGCACTCCTCTTACCAAACCCGCTGCTTCCAGTTTCCGGATCTCCTCTGTGATGAACTCTTGTCGTTCCAAGGCTTGCTTTCTGACCTTCTGCTTGACGGGCCGCACATGAGGACAGACAGCAAGGTGGTGCTCAATCACCTCCCTGGGAACGCCGGGGATGTCGGATGCTTGCCATGCAAACACATTGACATTCGCCCGCAGGAAGGTGACGAGCGCGTCTTCCTATTTATCATCAAGGGCGGAGCTTATGGTAAAAGCCCCTCCCGTGCCGTCCTCCTTGACAGAAACCTTCTTGGTTCCCGGCGGTGTGGCCCTGGACTTCTTGTTTCTGTCGGTGGAGCTCTCTGGCACGTCATCGACGGGAGCGCTACACTCCGAAGAGGTGCGCTTGCCGGAGTGGGTGCCTGAGGTCTCATCGGTCTTCTTCGTTTTCCTTCCTGGGGCTCCAGCGGCAAGAGCAAGCGCCTTAGCAGTGGTGGCTGCTGCAACTTCTTGTTGGTAGAGTTGGTCAGCGCAAATTAGCGCATCCTTCTTGTCTGATGGGACGGTGATGATCGTCACAGGCCCCGGCATCTTCAGGGTGTTGTAGGCGTAATGAGACGTCGCCATGAACTTGGCTAGCACTGGGCGGCCAAGGATCCCGTTGTAAGGCAAGGGGATCTTGGCAACATCGAACACAATCCTTTCTGTCCTGTAGTTCAGATCACTCCCAAAAGTCACGGGTAACGTGACCTTTCCCTTTGGTTGACTTCTTCCCGGGTTGACCCCCTGAAACATGCCCGTCTCTTCGAGGTCTTCATCAGGAATCTGCAGTTTATCGATCACGGCAGGCGAGATTAAGTTCAGACCGGCTCCGTCATCGACTAGCATCTTTGTCACCTTGAGGTTGCATATTGTTGGTGAAACCAACAATGGCAAGCACCCATCTGCAGTAGTGCGATCAGGGTGATCCTCAGTGTCAAAAATGATAGGTGTGCTGGACCACTTCAGCGGCCTTTGGGCATCAAACGACGGCTCTGCCGCTGTAATCTCACGCGCCCACTGTTTAAGCTGGCGGTGAGAGGTATGCAGCGAGGCGCCGCCATCGACACACATGGCCTTCGTAGCTTTCTGAAATTCTTGGTCACCAGACTCATCGTCTTCTTCGTGATCATCATCTTCTGGCTTTTTGTCACGGCCCCGGGCGGGCCTCTCCTGCTGTTTATCTTTGTCGCGACGGCCCGCCTGGCCGTCACGCTTCTTGCCGGACCCCTCAGCACCGTCCTGGCCTTTCTCCTTGTCCCGCCTCTCATATTTAGCCCTCTGCTTCTCAGCAAGGAGCTCAACCTGTTGGCAGTTCTGGAGATCATGGCCTTTGGTGCGATGGATCTTGCAGTATTGCTTGTCGGAGTTTCCTGGCTTCTCGGCAGCCGCCAAGGCCCGGCAGGCGACACATCCGGCAATTTCCTTGCCGGGGTCATCTGCCTTGGTTTTCTTGGCAGAGCCGGCGTCGTCAGATCCCTCGACGGCAAGCACGGCTTTACCTTTGCGCTTCCTATTGCGGCGCCGGCCTTTCTTTGCCGGGGCGGCAGTATCCTCATCTGAGGAGTCGGTTTCCACGCTGGCATCTTTGTCGGGGTACTTCCTTCCCTCTTCAGCTCGGGCACATCTGTCAGCAAGAACATAGAGTTCCGCCACATCTTTCACCTTGTTCATTGCCAGCTCTTCGCGCATCTTGCGGTTACGCACGTTCTGATGGAACACGCTGATGATGGCGGCAGGGTGAACATCAGGGATATTGTACTATACCCGGCTGAACCTCTGTATATACTTGCGCAGACTCTCGCCTCCCTTCTGGGGAATGAAGTGCAGGTCGCTTGCTTGGCCATGGGCTTGGTGACCTCCAGTAAAGACGCCCACAAACTCATGGCACAAATCAGACCAGGAGGAAATAGAGTCTACCGGCAAGTGCATCAACCACGACATGGCATTGGGTTTAAGAGCCAATGGAAAGTAATTTGCAAGCACCTTATCATCGCGGGCTCCGGCAGCTTGCATCGCGATGGTGTAGATGCTGAGGAACTCAGACGGGTGGGTCTTGCCGTTGTACTTCTCGCCAACGTCAGGTTTGAAGGTGCGGCGAGTGGGCCACTGGAACTGCCGCAGCTCACGGGTGAAAGCCGGATAGCCTACCTCGTAAGGTAGGCCTCCAGGGCTCTCCAGGGCCGGGTGGTTCGCAGTAGGCCCTGCTCGCCTATCTGACTGGTGGCGCGCTCCGCGCCGGCGCTCGATAGTGGTTCGAGCGTCTTCATGGGCTCGTTCCTGAAGAACTTGGCGCTGGTCACAGTGGGTCCATGGGTCAGACGACGCTATGGAGATGTCGTCGCGACGAGCCGGCGTCCGCGGTACCGGATGGGGAAGAGGTGAATGCACCATGGTCGCGGCGCCGCCGGCTTTCCCGCCACTGGTGCGCGGTGTTGGGGAACGTTGCAGAAAACAAAAATTTTCCTACTCGTTTCACCAAGATCCATCTAGGAGTTCATCTAGCAACGAGTGATTAGATGCATCTACATACCTTTGTAGATCGCGAGCGGAAGCGTTCGAAGAACGGGGTTGATGTAGTCGAACACGACGTGATTCAAATCACCGGAGATCCTAGCACCGAACGGACGGTACCTCCGCGTTCAACACAAGTACGGAGCGGATGACGTCTCCTCCTTTCTTGATCCAGCAAGGGGGAGGAGAGGTTGATGAAGATCCAGCAGCACGACGGCGTGGTGGTGGATGCAGGGCATCACAGTAGCAGGGCTTCGCCGTGTACTACGAGGGAGAGATGTAATAGGGGAGAGGGAAGCACCAAAGGCTGAGGTATGAAGTCCTCCCTCTCCTCAACTATATATAGGAGGGCCAAGGGGGGTGGTGCGCCAGCCTAGGAGATCCAATCTCCTAGGTGCGGCAGCCAAGGGGAGGTTTCCCTCCCCCCCAAGGCACCTAGAGGTGCCTTCCACCATTGGGACTCTTCCCTTAAGTGGAACCCTAGGCGCATGGGCTTTTGGGGCTGGTGCCCTTGGCCCATCTAGGCCAAGGCGCACCCCCTACAGCCCATGTGCCCCCCCGGGACAGGTGGCCCCACCCGGTGGGCCCCCGGGACCCCTCCGGTGGTCCCGATACAATACCGATAACCCCGAAACTTGTCCCGATGGCCGAAACAGCACTTCCTATATATAATTCTTTACCTCCGGACCATTCCGGAACTCCTCATGACGTCCGGGATCTCATCCGGGACTCCGAACAACATTCGGGTTACTGCATACACATATCTTCACAACCCTAGCGTCACCGAACCTTAAGTGTGTAGACCCTACGGGTTCGGGAGACATGCAGACATGACCGGGACGACTCTCCGGTCAATAAACAACAGCGGGATCTGGATACCCATGTTGGCTCCCACATGCTCCACGATGATCTCATCGGATGAACCACGATGTCGAGGATTAAACAACCCCGTATACAATTCCCTTTGTCAATCGGTATGTTACTTGCCCGAGACTCGATCGTCGGTATCCCAATACCTTGTTCAGTCTCGTTACCGGCAAGTCACTTTACTCGTACCGTAATGCATGATCCCGTGATCAACCACTTGGTCACCTTGAGCTCATAATGATGATGCATTACCGAGTGGGCCCAGTGATACCTCTCCGTTATATGGAGTGACAAATCCCAGTCTCGATCCGTGTCAACCCAACAGACACTTTCGGAAATACCTGTAGTGCACCTTTATAGTCACCCAGTTACGTTGTGACGTTTGATACACCCAAAGCACTCTTACGGTATCCGGGAGTTACACGATCTCATGGTCAAAGGAAAATATACTTGACATTGGAAAAGCTCTAGCAAACGAACTACACGATCTTGTGCTATGCTTAGGATTAGGTCTTGTCCATCACATCATTCTCCTAATGATGTGATCCCGTTATCAATGACATCCAATGTCCATAGCCAGGAAACCATGACTATCTGTTGATCAACGAGCTAGTCAACTAGAGGCTTACTAGGGACATATTATGGTCTATGTATTCACACGTGTATTACGATTTCCGGATAATACAGTTATAGCATGAATAAAGACAATTATCATGAACAAAGAAATATAATAATAATACTTTTATTATTGCCTCTAGGGCATATTTCCAACAGTCTCCCACTTGCACTAGAGTCAATAATCTAGTTACATTGTGATGAATCGAACACCCATGGAATTCTGGCGTTGATCATGTTTTGCCCTAGGGAGAGGTTTAGTCAACGGATCTGCTATGTTCAGGTCCGTATGTACTTTACAAATCTCTATGTCTCCATCTTGAACATTTTCACGAATGGAGTTGAAGCAACGCTTGATGTGCCTTGTCTTCTTGTGAAACCTGGGCTCCTTGGCAAGTGCAATAGCCCCAGTGTTGTCACAAAAGAGTTTGATTGGCCCCGACGCATTGGGCATGACTCCTAGGTCGGTGATGAACTCCTTCACCCATATTGCTTCATGTGCTGCCTTCGAGGCTGCCATGTACTCCGCTTCACATGTAGATCCCGCCACAACACTCTGCTTGCAGCTGCACCAGCTCACTGCTCCACCATTCAACATATACACATATCCGGTTTGTGACTTAGAGTCATCCAGATCTGTGTCGAAGCTAGCGTCGACGTAACCCTTTACGACGAGCTCTTCGTCACCTCCATAAACGAGAAACATTTCCTTAGTCCTTTTCAGGTACTTCAGGATATTCTTGACCGCTGTCCAGTGTTCCTTGCCGGGATTACTTTGGTACCTTCCTACCAAACTTACGGCAAGGTTTACATCAGGTCTGGTACACAGCATGGCATACATAATAGAACCTATGGCTGAGGCATAGGGGATGACACTCATCTCTTCTATATCTTCTGCCGTGGTCGGGCATTGAGCCGAGCTCAATTTCATACCTTGCAAAACAGGCAAGAGCCCTTTCTTGGACTGATCCATTTTGAACTTCTTCAAAATCTTATCAAGGTACGTGCTTTGTGAAAGACCTATGAGGCGTCTCGATCTATCCCTATAGATCTTGATGCCTAATATATAAGCAGCTTCTCCAAGGTCCTTCATTGAAAAACTCTTATTCAAGTAGGCCTTGATGCTGTCCAAGAGTTCTATATCATTTCCCATCAAAAGTATGTCATCTACATATAGTATGAGGAATGCTACAGAGCTCCCACTCACTTTCTTGTAAACGCAGGCTTCTCCATAAGTCTGCGTAAACCCAAACGCTTTGATCATCTCATCAAAGCGAATGTTCCAACTCCGAGATGCTTGCACCAGCCCATAAATCGAGCGTTGGAGCTTGCACACCTTGTCAGCATTCTTAGGATCGACAAAACCTTCCGGCTGCATCATATACAATTCTTCCTTAAGGAAACCATTAAGGAATGCCGTTTTGACGTCCATTTTCCATATTTCATAATCGTAGAATGCGGCAATTGCTAACATGATTCGGACGGACTTTAGCTTCGCTACCGGTGAGAAAGTCTCATCGTAGTCAACCCCTTGAACTTGTCGATAACCCTTAGCGACAAGCCAAGCTTTATAGATGGTCACATTACCATCCGCGTCTGTCTTCTTCTTAAAGATCCATTTATTTTCTATGGCTCGCCGTTCAACGGGCAAGTCAGTCAAAGTCCATACTTCGTTTTCATACATGGATCCTATCTCGGATTTCATGGCTTCTAGCCATTTGTCGGAATCCGGTCCCGCAATCGCTTCTTCATAGTTCGAAGGTTCACCGTTGTCTAACAACATGATTTCCAAGACAGGGTTGCCGTACCACTCTGGTGCGGAACGTGTTCTTGTGGACCTTCGAATTTCAGTAGGAGCTTGATCAGAAGTATCTTGATCATCATGAATAACTTCCTCTCTAGTCGGTGCAGGCACCTTAGGAACATTTTCTTGAGTTGCGCCATTTACCGGTTCAAGAGGCAATACTTCATCAAGTTCTACTTTCCTCCCACTTACTTCTTTCGAGAGAAACTCTTTCTCTAGAAAGGATCCATTCCTAGCAATAAAGATCTTGCCTTCGGATCTGAGGTAGAAGGTATACCCAGCAGTTTCTTTAGGGTATCCTATGAAGACGCATTTTTCCGACTTGGGTTCGAGCTTTTCAGGTTGAAGTTTCCTGACATAAGCATCGCATCCCCAAACTTTTAGAAATGACAGCTTAGGTTTCTTCCCAAACCATAATTCATACGGTGTCGTCTCAACGGATTTCGACGGAGCCCTATTTAAAGTGAATGCGGCAGTCTCTAAAGCATAGCCCCAAAAAGATAGCGGTAAATCGGTAAGAGACATCATAGATCGTACCATATCTAATAGAGTGCGATTACGACGTTCGGACACACCATTACGCTGAGGTGTTCCAGGCGGCGTGAGTTGTGAAACTATTCCATATTTTCTTAAGTGTGTGCCAAATTCGTGACTCAAGTATTCTCCTCCATGATCTGATCGTAGAAACTTGATTTTCCTGTCACGTTGATTCTCAACCTCACTCTGAAATTCCTTGAACTTTTCAAAGGTTTCAGACTTGTGTTTCATTAAGTAGACATACCCATATCTACTCAAGTCATCAGTGAGGGTGAGAACATAACGATAGCCACCGCGAGCCTCAACACTCATTGGACCGCACACATCAGTATGTATGATTTCCAATAAGTTGGTTGCTCGCTCCATTGTTCCTGAGAACGGAGTCTTGGTCATTTTTCCCATGAGGCATGGTTCGCACGTGTCAAATGATTCATAATCAAGAGACTCTAAAAGTCCATCTGCATGGAGCTTCTTCATGCGTTTGACACCTATGTGACCAAGGCGGCAGTGCCACAAGTATGTGGGACTATCATTATCAACCTTACATCTTTTGGTACTCACACTATGAATATGTGTAGTAATACGCTCGAGATTCATTAAGAATAAACCATTGACTATCGGAGCATGACCATAAAACATATCTCTCATATAAATAGAACAACCATTATTCTCGGATTTAAATGAGTAGCCATCTCGTATTAAACGAGATCCTGATACAATGTTCATGCTCAAACATGGCACTAAATAACAATTATTGAGGTTTATAACTAATCCCGTAGGTAAATGTAGAGGTAGCGTGCCGACGGCGATCACATCGACCTTGGAACCATTCCCGACGCGCATCGTCACCTCGTCCTTCGCCAGTCTCCGTTTATTCCGTAGCTCCTGCTGTGAGTTACAAATATCAGCAACGGCACCGGTATCAAATACCCAGGAGTTACTACGAGCACTGGTAAGGTACACATCAATTACATGTATATCAAATATACCTTTGGTGTTGCCGGCCTTCTTGTCCGCTAAGTATTTGGGGCAGTTCCGCTTCCAGTGACCCTTCCCTTTGCAATAAAAGCACTCTGTCTCAGGCTTGGGTCCATTCTTTGACTTCTTCCCGACAGCTTGCTTGCCGGGCGCAGCAACTTCCTTGCCGTCCTTCTTGAAGTTCTTTTTACCCTTGCCCTTCTTGAACTTAGTGGTTTTATTCATCATCAACACTTGATGTTCCTTCTTGACTTCTACCTCTGCTGATTTCAGCATAGAAAATACTTCAGGAATGGTCTTTACCATCCCCTGCATATTGAAGTTCATCACAAAGCTCTTGTAGCTTGGTGGAAGCGACTGGAGGATTCTGTCAATGACCGCGTCATCCGGGAGATTAACTCCCAGCTGAGTCAAGCGGTTATGTAACCCAGACATAGTGAGTATGTGCTCACTGACAGAACTATTTTCCTCCATCTTCCAGCTGAAGAACTTATCAGAGACTTCATATCTCTCGATCCGGGCATGAGCTTGAAAAACCATTTTTAGCTCTTCGAACATCTCATATGCTCCATGTCTCTCAAAACGCTTTTGGAGCCCCGGCTCTAAGCTGTAAAGCATGCCGCACTGAACGAGGGAGTAGTCATCAGTACGTGTCTGCCAAGCGTTCATAGCGTCTTGGTTCTGTGGGACGGGTGGATCACCTAGCGGTGCTTGTAGGACATAATCTTTCTTGGCAGCTATGAGGATGATCCTCAGGTTCCGAACCCAGTCCGTATAGTTGCTGCCATCGTCTTTCAGCTTGGTTTTCTCTAGGAACGCGTTGAAATTGAATACGACGTTGGCCATTTGATCTACAAGACATATTGTAAAGATTTTAGACTAAGTTCATGATAATTAAGTTCATCTAATCAAATTATTAATGAACTCCCACTCAGATTAGACATCCCTCTAGTCATCTAAGTGTTACACGATCCGAGTCGACTAGGCCGTGTCCGATTAACACGTGAGACGGACTAGTCATCGCCGGTGAACATTTTCATGTTGATCGTATCTTCCATACGACTCGTGTTCGACCTTTCGGTCTCTGTGTTCCGAGGCCATGTCTGTACATGCTAGGCTCGTCAAGTTAACCCTAAGTGTTTTTGCATGTGTAAAACTGTCTTACACCTGTTGTATGTGAACGTAAGGATCTATCACAGCCGATTAACACGTGGTGCTTCGAAACGACGAACTGTAGCAGCGGTGCACAGTTAGGGGAGAACACTTCTTGAAATTGTTGTAAGGGATCATCTTATTTACTACCGTCGTTCTAAGTAAACAAGATGCAAAACATGATAAACATCACATGCAATCAAATAATAATAGTGACATGATATGGCCAATATCACATAGCTCCTTTGATCTCCATCTTGGGGCTTCATGATCATCCTGTCACCGTCATACTCATCGACATGTAATTTGTGATTCCTTGTACAATAGCATGAACATCTCATACATCACATATAGATCATTCATCATTCATCACAACTTTGGCCATATCATATCACAAAGCACTTGCTGCAAAAACAAGTTAGACGTCCTCTAATTGTTGTTGCAGATTTTACGTGGCTGAAGTAGGGTTCTAACAAGAACGTTTTCTTACCTACGTGAAAGCCACAACGTGATTTGTCAACTTCTATTTACCCTTCATAAGGACCCTGTTCATCGAATCTGCTCCAACTAAAGTAGGAGAGACAGACACCCGCCAGCCACCTTATGCAACTTGTGCATGTTAGTCGGTGGAACCGGTCTCACGTAAGCATACGTGTAAGGTTGGTCCGGGCCGCTTCATCCCACAATACCGTTGAAGCAAGATAAGACTAGTAGCGGCAAGAAAGTTGACAACATCTATGCCCACAACAAATTGTGTTCTACTCGCGCAAGAGAACTACGCATAGACCTAGCTCATGATGCCACTGTTGGGGAACGTTGCAGAAAACAAAAAAATTCCTACTCGTTTCACCAAGATCCATCTAGGAGTTCATCTAGCAACGAGTGATTAGATGCATCTACATACCTTTGTAGATCGTGAGCGGAAGCGTTCGAAGAACGGGGTTGATGTAGTCGAACACGACGTGATTCAAATCACCGGAGATCCTAGCACCGAACGGACGGTACCTCCGCGTTCAACACACGTACGGAGCGGATGACGTCTCCTCCTTTCTTGATCCAGCAAGGGGGGAGGAGAGGTTGATGAAGATCCAGCAGCACGACGGCGTGGTGGTGGATGCAGGGTGTCACAGTAGCAGGGCTTCGCCGTGTACTACGAGGGAGAGATGTAACAGGGGAGAGGGAAGCACCAAAGGCTGAGGTATGAAGTCCTCCCTCTCCTCAACTATATATAGGAGGGCCAAGGGGGGTGGTGCACCAGCCTAGGAGATCCAATCTCCTAGGTGCGGCAGCCAAGGGGAGGTTTCCCTCCCCCCCCCCCCCCAAGGCACCTAGAGGTGCCTTCCACCATTGGGACTCTTCCCTTAAGTGGAACCCTAGGCGCATGGGCTTTTGGGGCTAGTGCCCTTGGCCCATCTAGGCCAAGGCGCACCCCCTACAGCCCATGTGGCCCCCCGGGACAGGTGGCCCCACCCGGTGGGCCCCCGGGACCCCTCCGGTGGTCCCGATACAATACCGATAACCCCGAAACTTGTCCCGATGGCCGAAACAGCACTTCCTATATATAATTCTTTACCTCCGGACCATTCCGGAACTCCTCATGACGTCCGGGATCTCATCCGGGACTCCGAACAACATTCGGGTTACTGCATACACATATCTTCACAACCCTAGCGTCACCGAACCTTAAGTGTGTAGACCCTACGGGTTCGGGAGACATGCAGACATGACCGGGACGACTCTCCGGTCAATAAACAACAGCGGGATCTGGATACCCATGTTGGCTCCCACATGCTCCACGATGATCTCATCGGATGAACCACGATGTCGAGGATTAAACAACCCCGTATACAATTCCCTTTGTCAATCGGTATGTTACTTGCCCGAGACTCGATCGTCGGTATCCCAATACCTTGTTCAGTCTCGTTACCGGCAAGTCACTTTACTCGTACCGTAATGCATGATCCCGTGATCAACCACTTGGTCACCTTGAGCTCATAATGATGATGCATTACCGAGTGGGCCCAGTGATACCTCTCCGTTATATGGAGTGACAAATCCCAGTCTCGATCCGTGTCAACCCAACAGACACTTTCGGAAATACCTATAGTGCACCTTTATAGTCACCCAGTTACGTTGTGACGTTTGATACACCCAAAGCACTCTTACAGTATCCGGGAGTTACACGATCTCATGGTCAAAGGAAAATATACTTGACATTGGAAAAGCTCTAGCAAACGAACTACACGATCTTGTGCTATGCTTAGGATTAGGTCTTGTCCATCACATCATTCTCCTAATGATGTGATCCCGTTATCAATGACATCCAATGTCCATAGCCAGGAAACCATGACTATCTGTTGATCAACGAGCTAGTCAACTAGAGGCTTACTAGGGACATATTATGGTCTATGTATTCACACGTGTATTACGATTTCCGGATAATACAGTTATAGCATGAATAAAGACAATTATCATGAACAAAGAAATATAATAATAATACTTTTATTATTGCCTCTAGGGCATATTTCCAACACGCGGGACTCCATCGGAGCATCGACCCGAGGGCCCCACCGGACTTGGTTCGTCTTTGTTGGCCACCGCAACAAGGCTTCGGATAGTGGCTCTCCATTCGTCGAGTTTCCCCGTAGTGGGAGGAAAGTCGAGGAGCAACTGCGCACGCGCCAGGGCCTCTGCGGCGTCGATGGCAGCGGAACCTGCACGGCTCGTGACGCGCTTCGACTTCTGACCATGTCAGAAGGAGCTCTATCATGACCTCGCGGTCGCATGCCGTTTTCACCAGCGCTTCGGCGAGCGGGCAGGTCTTCTACGTCCCGGGAGTGGCGCTCGGGGCTCTTCCCGCGGCGACGCCTGGGATCTTCGGCGTGATTACGCCATTCGTCGCGCGCTGCCTAGGAGGAGCGCACTGTTGGCACCGGCGTGGGAGTCTTGGAGGCCCTTGCGTCGCCTTCGGGTGGGGCGGCGATGACCTTGGAAGGCCCCGCTCCACCCGCGGAGGGCCTGGCTCCGCCTTTGGATTTGGCGATGTGTGGCCCGTTACCAGGTGCACAAACATCGCCGCCTCCCAAACTCCGGCTGCTAGGATGGTGTTGGTGTTCGCGAGCAGCGCCCCGGGTCCTTTCTGCGACCGGTCCGCTGCTCGCCCGCGTCGGGACGGGCTGTCTGGCTTCCGACTGGCCAACCGCCACCGTCGTCTTCTTCTTAGGCGCCATGATGATGATGAAGTGTCGAACTAACTGCGAAAGCCGATTCTCACAACTGCGCCCCCTACATGGCGCGCTAAAGATGTCGGTGGGAACGAAACCTATGGGATCACAAGAATCCCTACTACGGTTAGCGGGGCGCGGTGTCGTGAGAAGAGCGGATCAAACAGATAGTACACAGTTTGTTTATCCAGGTTCGGGCCGCGAGGCTGCGTAAAACCCTACTCCTGCTTTGGTGGATGTATATTCCTGTTCTTGAGCTAGCACTGGGGGGTTAGGAGCTCCAAAAAAGCCGAATCTTCCTCCTGGTCGCCTCGGACCTCCTTTTATAGAAAAAGGGGTTGCCATAGTGGCACGCAGGAGGTGGAAAGGGTACAGTGATGCGAGGTTATCCCTCGCATTACATGACAAGGCGCATTTAATGCGTCTTGCTTAGGTGTCCTTGCTTTATCGAGGACGGGGGAGAAACCTGTCTCGTCCGTCGCTGCTCCTTCTTGTGTCGACACGTGCCCTGGCCAGCGATGCTTGTGATGCCATGTAGGTAGGCAGGCAGCTGAGGTAGCGCAGTGGAGGGTTTTCACGAAGATCTGCATGCCGCCACGTAGGTGCCTGCCCAGCTGGTTGGGTCGGCAGCCGCATGCGTACGGTGGTGGAGGTTTAGTCGGCGTGGGTCTGATGGTGGCCCTGCGGATGTCCTCGGCAAGGGCCTTGCCGGGGCCCCGGCAAGGGTCTTGCCGAGGCGCCTGCTGTCATCCCCGGCAAGGCGCTTGCCGGGGGTCTCGTGGTCTTCCCTGGCTGGTATCTCGCCAAAGGTCGTCTTCTTCTTAGTGCGTATCTCATCTTGAATGTCTTCACAAAGATCTGCATGCCACCACGGGGATGTCTCCCGAATCCTTGCCCCTTGGGGGCAGTGGACTCAAGGGTAATTTGCTCCGTAGGCGTGGGGCGAGTCGCCGCGGCAAGGGTCTTGCCGGGGTTTCCAAAGCTGTCTCCCGGCAAGGATCTTGCCAGGGGAGTCCGCTTTGTCCCTTTTGCTCTTCGTGGTCTTGGCCTTGGTGTCGTCCTAGTTCCCTTGAGCTTCGGTCTTACCCTGGCTCACCTCCCTTTCCTTGCTTGGTGTGGTGGTGCCCGTGGCTCAGACTGTCCATGCGCAGTTATAGGGGTACAAAAAAGTGTACCCCTATTTTTGTACACCGACACCATCCCTCCACCCCTCCACACCTCCTGTTCTTCTCCACCGACTGCCGAACCACACCGCACTAGAACCAGTTAACCCTCGTACACCTCTTTGTCTGCGACTCTACTCCCGCGTCTTCCCATCTCCGGCTCATTGTTGTCCGGGGCCCCGCCGTCATCCACCACCTTGGATGCGCTCGGCGCGGCGTGGTCAACGTGGTCAATGAACGACACCATCGAAAGTAGACTGTGCATGGAGAGACTGATAGCTGGGTCCACGGCCGCACACAAGGAAATGCCTCCTTATTACGCGCAAAATAATGATTCCTCCACCTGACATCTGGGACCCACCGGAAGGGCCTCTGTATTTCGCGAAATAAAGTGCCCCCCCTGACATGTCGGACCCACCAGCTATCTTCGTGCAAGGAAGTGCCTCCTTATTACGCACAAAAAAATGAATATTCCCCCTGCCAGCTGGAACCCAGCATAGTGGGAGGCTGACTTGTGGGCCTACCAAGTTGACGGGGACGGAGGGCTTTGTCAACTTAGTCAATATGAACGATTCTAGCTCCTGTTACCGTACGATGTTCATCCAACGGCCGTAGTGCTTCTTCAACCTCTGGTCTTCTTGCTCCAGCCGCCCAAACCAGCGCCGGTCGTGCCGCGTGCTCCTGCCTCCCATGGTCGGTTGTGATGTCGCGGAGGCCTCACCACCCACTACTACTCCCACCGCTGGCCAGGCCATCCCTCTACTCACCCACACCCCCTGTTATTCTGCGGCGACAGCAGCCTCATGCCGCATCCGAACCAGTGAACCCTCGTACTCCTCTTCGCGTGGGCATCCACTGCTGCGTCTTCCCCGGCTCCGAGTCGTCCCCTTCCTAGTCCTCGCCGTCGTCCACCACCCTGGTGCTCTCGGCACGGCGTGGTCAACGTGGTCAACGACCGACTTCCATCGGAAGAGTACTGTACGTGGAGAGGCTGACAGCTGGGTCCACGACAGCCGCAAGGAAGTGCCTCCTTATTACGCGGAAAATAATTATTCCTCCACCTGACAGCGGGGACCCACCGGGCGGGCCACCAGTATTTTGCGAAAAAAATCGTTTCCCCCTGACTGCTGGGACCCACTGGACGGGCCACCGTATTTCGCGAAAAAACGTTCCCCCCGCTGTCAGCTCGGACCCACCGGAAGTGCCTCCTTATTAAGCACAAAAAATGAATACTCCCCCGGCTAGCTGGGACCCACCTTGCCGGGAGGCTGATTTGTGGGCCTACTAAGTTGACGGGGACGAAGGGCTTTGTCAACTTAGTCAATATGAACGATTCTAGCTCTAGTGACCGTACGATGTCCATCCAACGGCCGTAGTGCTTCTTCAACCTCTGGTCTTCTTGCTCCAGCCGTCCAAAGCAGCGTCGGTCGTGCCGCATGCTCCTGCCTCCCATGGCCGGCTGTGCTGCCGCAGAGGCCTCACCGCCCCCTACTATTCCCACCGCTGGCCAGGCCCTGCGGCGACGGCAGCCTCACACCGCAGCCGAACCAGTGAACCCTCGTAGTCCTCTCCGCGCGGGCTTCCACTGCCGTGTCGTCCCCTTCCTAGGCCTCGCCGTCGTCCACCGCCGTGGTGCTCTCCGCGCGGCGTGGTCAACGTAGTCAAGGAACAAATTCCATCGAAAGAGTACTGTACGTGGAGAGGCTGACAGCTGGGTCCACGGCCACAGCCCAGTTTTTTTGTGATTTGCCAAGTAAGTCGCTTTGTCAGGCCTGTTGGGTTGCAAATCTTTCAAGACGAGGAGAGCTTCATTCGGCTGGCCGAGAAAATGGCCCATCAGTAATGAGAAATGGTTTGTACATTTTTAAAACACATCAAACCGGCAATTAGTTTCAAATATCTTTTTTTCATTTCAAGATTTTAAATTACATTAATTTTTATGCATGGAGAATTTGTTGGATTTTATATTGATATACATTTATTTTCAAAATCAGTTTGAATATGAGTCGAAATTTTAGGATTAAAAACAGTACGGACCGCACCGAAATATGCAAAATTTCGTATAATTTTTTAACCGTTGCCACAATATGGGCTGCAATGCTAACAAAAAGAATATGGGCTCCAAAAAAACCTTAAGAATTAGCAAATGGGCTGTAAATTATTAGAAATAATGGCAGATGGGTTGTATGCTGTTTTCCACAGATTTGAGGCTTTCCTAAAAAAAGGTTGACGCACAAGCACTGACTGTTGGATGTCCATCCAACGGCCATCGTGCTTCTTCAATCTCTGCTCTTCCTACTCCAGCCGCTCAAACAAGCGCCGGCGGGACTGCCTGCTCCCTCCTCCTCGCGGCCGGCTGTGCTGCCGCGCAGGCCTCACCGCCTGACCGTACTCCCATCGCTGGCCTAGCCATCCCTCTACTCACCCACACCTGCTGTTATTCTCCAGCGACGGCAGACGAACCAGTAAACCCTCGTACAGTCGTACTCCCCTCCGCGTGGGAAACAACTGCCGAGTGTTCCCTGCCTCCGTGTCGTCCCCTTCCTAGGCCTCACCGTCGTCCACCACCCTGGTGCTCTCGGCGCGGCGTGGTCAACGTGGTTAAGGAACGACTTCCATCGGACGTGGACTGTACATGGAGAGGCTGACAGCTGGGTCCACGGCCACAGCAAGGAAGTTCCTCCTTACTACGCGGAAAATAATGATTCCTCCACCTGACAGCTGGGACCCACCAGACGAGCCACTGTATTTTGCGAAAAAAAAACGTTTCCCCCTGACTGCTGGGACCCACCAGCTACATCTTCGACGCAAGGAAGTGCGTCCGGGCAAAAAAACGACTCGCCCCCTGACTGCTGGGACCAACCAGCTACATCTTCACAGGCAAGGAAGTGCCTGACAGTCGGGACCCACCTGGTCGAAGCGTACGTAGCGTTGTCATTCTGGTCGCGAACATGTACGTACATACTGGTCGATGTAGAGGCGCTCACGTGTCGTAGTAGAGGCGCGCACGTAGCATTTACACGTACGTACAGCGGCCAGGGTGCAAGAAAGAAAATACGGCCACGTATGTGTACATACGGGCGGGGTCTCCAACGCCTACTTGCACATACGTACGGCCAGGGCTCGTGTACATGGCTGGGTCGGAACGGAGAAACAGCATCGTCGTCGTGTTCATGGGGAGGCAATGTAATGCGCCGTGTTCATGGGGAGGCAACGGAATGTGTCATGTTCATGGGGAGGCAACGGAATGCGTCGTGTTCATCGGGAGGACTTGGACGGAACAGGCGATGGAAACAAGGCCTGGCGTACCGCAGAACGGAGGAAACGGCCTTGTGTTCGACCGGCCATGTTCGAAACAGGATCCTGTTCATCGGGAGGGGTCTGGCATACCGCAAAACGAAGGAAACGGACCTCCTACGGTCGAAACGGGGGTCCTGTTGATCGGGAGGGGTGTGGCGTACCGCAAAACGGACAAAACGAACTTGTGTTGGAGCGCTACGATCGAAACGGGGGTCCTGTTCATCGGGAGGGGTGTGGCGTACCACAAAACGGGACTCCACGGGATACTGTTCATCTCCACCGTCGACCTCCTCCAGCCTCCACGGGCTCCTGTTCATCCAGCATCCACGGTCTCCTGTTCATCCAGCCTCCACGGGCTCATGTTCATCCAGCCTCCACCGCGCGCTACTCCACCGGCTACTGTTCAACCACCCCTCCATCGTCTACTGTTCATCCAGCCCTCCACACCACGGGGTCCTGTTCAACCACCCCTCCTCGGGCACCCCTCCACCGTCTACTGTTCATCCAGCCCTCCACACCACGGGGTCCTGTTCAACCACCCCTCCATCGTCTATTGATCATCCAGCCCTCCACACCACGGGGTCTTGTTCATCCACCCCTCCACGGGCACCCCTCCACCGTCTACTGTTTATCCAGCCCTCCACCACACCACGGGGTCCTGTTCATCCAGAGGCAACGCCACCGCTCACTGTTCATCCAAACCCCCCCGCAGCGCTCACTGTTCATCCCATCGACCGTCTTCAGTTAGCAGCAGTAGCGAAGGAATCGCTCGATCGGGTTCAGTTAACAGCCATCGATCGATCGCTCGGGTTCAGTAACGCGTAGCCTGCAGTGCAATCGCTCGGGTTCGGTTAGAGCCCAATGCCTCGCTCGGGTTCAGTTAGAGCCAATGCCTTGCACACACGTGCGTACGTGTACGAGAGAAACGCGCATCGCTCGGCCCCCGACCTCCCACCGTAACTGGGAACTCCCTGAAATTTTCCTCCCCCTCGGTTCTACCACAGTTTTTCTGTCATGGACGGCCCAAAGAATGTCATGCAGCTGCGTCTCCGGCCCGCCCAGGACGAAAAGCCCATTTTCTGTCATGATTTTTTGTCATAGAAGTAGGAGCCCACCACATCTATGACGATACTGGGTTTTGTCACAATTATCGTCATAGAAGTGTCATATGTATGACAAAAAAATTTCGTTCGGTCCAAAATGTCACGGATGTGTCTTTTTTTTGTAGTGTACTCATTGATCTTCACTTATATCTTTCGGAGTAGTTTGTCATTTGCTCTAGTGCTTCACTTATATCTTTTAGAGCATGGTGGTAGTTTCATTTTGAAGAAATAGATGAACTCTCATGCTTCACTTATATTATTTTGAGAGTCTTAAATAGCATGGTTATTTGCTTAAAATCCTAATATGCTAGGTATACAAGATTAGTAAAAACTTTCATATAGAGTATTGAATACTAAGAGAAGTTTGATGCTTGATGATTGTTTTGAGATATGGAGGTAATAATATCAAAGTCGTGCTAGTTGAGTAGTTGTGAATTTGAGAAATGCTTGTGTTGAAGTTTGCAAGTTCCGTAGCATGCACGTATGGTAAACGTTGTGTAACAAATTTGAAACATGAGGTGTTATTTGATTGTCCTCCTTATGGGTGGCGGTCGGTGACGAGCGATGGTCTTTTCCTACCAATCTATCCCCCTAGGAGCATGCGCGTAGTGCCGAGGTTTTTAATGACTTGTAGATTTTTGCAATAAGTATGTGAGTTCTTTATGACTAATGTTGAGTCCATGGATTATACGCACTCTCACCCTTCCACCTTGCTAGCCTCTTCGGTACCGTGCATTACCCTTTCTCACATTGAGAGTTAGTGCAAACTTCGCCAGTGCATCCAAACCCCGTGATATGATACACTCTATCACACATAAACCTCCTTATATCTTCCTCAAAACAGCCACCATACCTACTGTCGGTGTCAAAACCGGCGGATCTCGGGTAGGGGGTCCCGAACTGTGCGTCTAGGTGGATGGTAACAGGAGGCAGGGGACACAATGTTTTACCCAGGTTCGGGCCCTCTTGATGGAGGTAAAACCCTACGTCATGCTTGATTAACATTGATGATATGGGTAGTACAAGAGTAGATCTACCACGAGATCAGAGCGGCTAAACCCTAGAAGCTAGCCTATGGTATGATTGTTGTTCGTCCTACGGACTAAAACCCTCCGGTTTATATAGACACCGGAGAGGGCTAGGGTTACACAGAGTCGGTTACAATGGTAGGAGATCTACATATCCGTATCGCCAAGCTTGCCTTCCACGCCAAGGAAAGTCCCTTCTGGACACGGGACGAAGTCTTCAATCTTGTATCTTCATAGTCCAGGAGTCCGACCGAAGGTATAGTCCGGCTATCCGGACACCCCCTAATCCAGGACTCCCTCAGTAGCCCCTGAACCAGGCTTCAATGACGACGAGTCCGGCGCGCAGATTGTCTTCAGCATTGCAAGGCAGGTTCCTCCTCCACGTACTTCATAGAAGATTTTGATCACAAAGGTAGTGTCTGGCTCTGCAAAATAAGTTTCCACATATTGCCATAGAGAGAATAATATTTACACAAATCTAATCTGCTGACGTATTCTGTAGCGTGACATCACACCACGGCCAAGTCTTTATTCGAATCGTTTTACTGTTCTACCTCAGCGCGTTTAGCGAGACGGTTTCCTTGGCACGTCTTGTCAAAGCAGAGATCGTGTCCCCTTATTCCGGGATTCTCATCAATACGGGTGTGGGTATCCCAACCGCGCCATTGATTACGGCGCTTGGGAGATAAGCGAGTTTTACTAGGCTGGTGGGGACACATAGTCGCGTCCACCCATATAAGGGGATAAGGATCCACCTTTTCATCCACGCCTTCTTCCTCCTTTGCCTATCCATTTCCGCGCACTCGAGCTCCAGCGCCCAAGTCCGCACACCCCACCTCAACCTTCTCCAGCCATGTCCGGAGCGGGAGGCAAGTGGATGGTCTCCTCCGTTACGGAGGGACACATCAAAAAACTGAGGAAGGCCGGATACTTGTCTAACGACATTGCGCACCGGCTTCCCAAAGAGGGGCAGCTCATCCCCACCCCTAGGCCCCATGAGAGGGTGGTGTTCCTCCCCCATTTCCTCCGCGGACTGGGCTTCCCTCTCCACCCATTTGTCCAGGGGCTCATGTTCTACTATGGCCTGGATTTCCACGATCTGGCCCCGAACTTTGTCCTCAACATCTCGGCGTTTATCGTCGTGTGTGAGGCTTTCTTCTGCATCCGCCCCCATTTCGGCCTATGGCTCAAGACTTTCAATGTCAGGCAAGATGCCCAACGGCGGAGTGCGGAGGCGCCATGGTGGGCAAGATGCCCAACGTCCTATGGCTCGAGGGCTCCTTCATGGAGTCCCTAAAGGGGTAGCAATCGGGGTGGTTTTACATCACCGAGCCGCGCGACCCTGAATGGGTCGCAGCCCCCGAGTTCCGGTCCGGACCCCCTACGCGGCTCGCCTCCTAGAAAGAGACGGGCCTGTCGTGGGGTAAAAAAGGAGAGCTGACCGGACTCCAAACATGCGTCCAAACCCTGGTGGACAAGAAGCTCAAACTTGTCAACGTAGTCCAGGTTATGCTCATCCGCCGGATCCTCCCGTGTCAACAACGGGCTTTCAACCTGTGGGAGTTCGACCCGGTGTGGCACCGAACTCTGAGCAGGCTCTTCGACATGACGTACGAAGATGCCTGGAAGGTGCTTTTCAAGGGCGCCGAGGCCCCCGCATCCGCTACCGAGGATCGCGGATTCAGCACGCAGCATCACGCTCGTGCAGTAAGCTGTTTTTACCTTTTACAGGGTATTAGTTTTTCATAGTTTGACTCCATGCGGGATCTAAGCTCCCTTACCTTTGACAGGATTGGCAGGAGACGTCCGGACAGATCAACTGTCCGGCTCCTTTGCCCGAAGGCCCAGCGGACGCTCACTTGGCGAAGCTGCTGGTTCCGGCACCCTACGTGGTGCCGGAGAAGAAGGCCACGGGGACTCGAAAGAGTGCCTGGCGCCAGGAGGTGTCGGATTCATCATACGACGACTCCAAGGCGCACTCCTCCCATGAAGACGAGGAGGAGGAAGAAGAGACCTCTCCCCCTCCAGCGGGGGGAGGGAAGAAAAGGAAGGCCGCCCCAACTGGGGAGGCCGAAGGGTCCAAGAGGGGGAAGACCCCTCCTCCGAACTACTCCACGAACGCCGATGGCGGCGAAGAGGAGTGGCCGCACAGGGACCAAGCCCCTGGCGAGATCATAAGTATCCGGATACCAGAGTGATTCATAGTATTCCCCCATTGCACAGCTTTTCCTTACGTCGAACATGTCTATGCAGTCCGCCCAAGGCCGGGCTCGACAAGTCGTCGAGCGGCTCCCTGGATTCGTCGGATGTGAATTCGCTTCCGGCGGCTACCTCCCCCCACCCTACAGACGACGCCGAGGTGGCGTCCCAACAGGTTCCAAGCCAGGAGGAGGTGGTCCTGGAGGCGCCGCAAGGCGACCTCCCGGACTCCAGGCGTGAAGGGGATGGAACCACCAAGGGCTCTAAGTCCGGCTTTGAGCCGGACACCGCGCCAGAACCTTCAACGGTTCCGGACTCCGGTAGGCAGCCTCCTTCCAAGAGGAGCAAGCCTACCGAGCCGGTGACCTCCATCCAACCGTAGGCACCGGACAATTTGCTGGAGGTACTTAACGGCGCCTCCATCGATGAGGAGCACCGCACTATTATGAGTGAGGTGATCCAGAAGGTTCAGTCCGCCAAGAGCGGACTGACTGAAGCCTGTGCCAGCCTTCTAACAGGCTTTGAGGTAAGTAAGGAATATGTAAAAATATTGCCGCATAGATAGTAGCCCCTGATGCTCTGTTCGGCGTTCGGAAAGAAAAGCCGAATAGAGGATCTAATAACATTCGCAGGAGTCTAACAAAAGTAAGTCAATATGCATATGCAGGCTTCGCTGCTAGCATCCGCGCGCACTAACAGCGGAGGTGGGCACGCTGAAGCAAAACCTCGAGCGGTCCGAGCAAGAGCTCGGCCTAGCCAAGCAGCAGCTCGAGGAGAAGGAAGGTAAGAAATACCTTATTGAAATATGTGAAAGGTGCAATTGCAAAAAGTGACAGGATTAATGCGGCTATTGTAGGGGCCACAACTGAGGTGGCGACCCTTAAGCAAGCGCTGTCCGAGGCCGAGAAGAGGGTGGCCACGGAGCGCACCGAGCGGGAGAAGCATGAGACGCAGGTTGGCGAGGTGCGGCAAGAGCTCCAGGCTCTCATGAAAAAACATGAGAGTTTGGAGCTTGACTTGAAGACGCGAGAGTCTGAGCTCGCGGCGGCCATTGAAGATGCCAAGTCTGCCAAGGCCGAAGCCCAGAAGGCCCTCCAGGAGGTTGAGGTAATAAAAAAGATAGCGGCGGGTAAGGCATTCTTTATGCAAAGCAAGCACGTAAAAGTGAATTACTTGTTACTTACCCGAATTCGGAGCTCTCCAGGAGCATTCGTAGACTTGCCCCATAGCGTGTCGGATGCCGCCGCCTTCTACCGAGCCGAGGAGGGAAGCTCGACGGAGAAGGTGTTCTGGTCTCAGTATGCTGAGGCCGAACACCCGGTGCCCTTAAGAGACCAGCTAAAACAGCTGGTCAAGCTCCATAAGGTGGCCAAACAGGCCATGAAGGGCCTCATAGTCCGGCTATGGCCTGGAGAGGCCATGCCTGGGAGCTACTTCGAGCTGGTGAGGCGGCTGGTGGAGGCCCGTCCAAGGCTCGAAGTCATCAAGCGCTCCGTATGCATCAAGGGTGCCCGTAGGGCGCTTGCCCGTGCGAAGGTGCACTGGGGCAAGCTGGATGCTGAGAAGCTTGTGAAGGACAGGCCACCGCCGGGAAAGGAGCATCGCAAGCCCGATATGTATTATGAGGGCGTTCTGAAGGGTGCCCGCCTTGTGGCGGATGAATGTTCCATGGATGTATTTTTTCAGTAAACTCGCTCGTTTTGTCCTGTGCGCTGAAAACTTGCTCATGTGCGCTAAGCAATGCTTTTTGAATTTAAAATATTACCTTCTATGCGGCCGTTTATCAAATTTTAGAGATGGCGAGTCATCGGCTTCTGCCCCCATGGCACGAGTGCTGGGGTGTTCGGGATAAACATGAGCGCTCTTTTCCCATTCTTGGGTCCTTCGAGGGAGGCGCTCAACACAACGAACAAGGCAATCGGACTATAATGCTTGAACACTCTCACTTAGCCATAGAATTCTATAATTTTAAATTTCGGCAAAGCCCCTAGTGTTCGGAAGACCGAGTTCGGGGCGCTATCCACGCCTAGGCCGGACAAAGCCGACTCCTCGCTCTAAGCAGCATAAGTCTTTAGGGACTCGAAAACCTCTCGAACAGCGACCAGCTCTCGTCTCATCATGACGGTCAATTTTAGCTTTCTCTACTGAGGTGCTTAGCCCAGCTCAACTGGGGCACAATCGCAGTAGTTCTCCTAGTGCTACCTTAGCCGATATAACGGAACGTAAGGTACCAAAACATAGGAGCCGGGCAAACCCAACTATTGACCCAAGACATGATTCGGAGTCGATGCCTATAATGCTATAAGTTCAGGGTGCCGCACTTGTGAAAGTGTTCGGACTTCTCACACCGTATTGTGGGGTACTTAAGCCCCTGGCGTATTGGCCATACCAAAGTGTACGGGTGCAACATGTCATTAATGAACATATATTCGTAAAAAAGAGTAATGCAATAATAGACGGAAGCTATGCATTGTTTATTTAAAAAGGGCTGCGATCAAAGCAGGACGATACAAATAGTGTGATAAGCAAAAGATGGGACTATCAAATATGTCCTTTCCAGGGGCGAGCTGCGGAATGTTATGCGAAACAGGTATACTGCTCGTTATAGAGACCACCTTAGAGTTTTGTAGTGCGGCGTAGCTTTCTGCTCCCCTGGTTGTTGTATCGTTTGTGCGGCAATTGTACTGCCGGACAGGCCTTCCGAAGAGTGGAGTCCTGAAAGTAAGAGAAAATGAAAAATTCGGCAGCCCCTAGTGCGGTTTAAGCCGTGTTTCGGGCGTGCCGTGATTGTGCCCCTCCCCTTTTGCCCATGGTATTTCCAGAGCGTAGTTATGTACGCACAACACTGGTTTCGCAAGTTTGCTAGGGCTGGGGTTGGGGCCGCATTGCTACGCTTGCTCGGAACGTGCCCGGCGGTCTTGTTGTAGGTTACTCCGGGCGCGCTTGACGGTGTCCAGACGTTTAATGGCCAGACTGGAGAATTGCCTTGAGAGGCTGCTTTGTACTTCCGCCGCGATAGCCGCCGTATGCTCCTCAGTTCGGAGAGAGCGTTCGGTGTTTCCATTGACCGTGATGACTCCTCGAGGGCCTGGCATTTTGAGCTTGAGGTATGCGTAGTGCGGCACCGCATTGAACTTGGAAAATGCGGTTCGCCCGAGCAGTGCGTGATAGCCACTACGGAACGGAACTATGTCGAAGATTAACTCCTCGCTTCAGAAATTATCCGGAGATCCGAAGACCACTTCAAGTGTAACTGAGCCTGTACAGTTGGCCTCTACACCTGGTATGACGCCTTTAAAGGTCATTTTAGTGGGTTTAATCCTCGAGGGATCGATGCCCATTTTCCGCATTGTATCCTGGTAAAGCAGGTTCAGGCTGCTGCCGCCATCCATAAGGACTCTAGTGAGGTGAAATCCATCAATAATTGGGTCTAGAACCAATGCGGCGAATCCGCCATGACGGGTGCTAGAGGGGTGGTCCCTTCGATCAAAAGTGATCGGGCAGGAAGACCATGGGTTGAACTTTGGGGCGACTGGCTCCATCGCGTATACGTCCCTTAGCGCACGCTTCCGCTCCCTCTTGGGGACGTGGGTTGCGTATATCATGTTCACCGTCCGCACTTGTGGGGGAAAACCTTTCTGTCCACTGTTGCTCGGCGGCCGGGGCTCCTCCACGTCATCGCTATGCAGCCCCTTTTCACTGCTTTCGGCATTTAACTTGCCTGCCTGCTTGAACACCCAACAATCCCTGTTGGTGTGATTGGCTGGTTTTTTGGGGGTGCCATGTATCTAGCATGAGCGGTCGAGTATTCAGTCCAAACTGGACGGGCCCGGGGTATTTCTTTTGAATGGCTTTTTCCGCTGACCGGGTTTAGAGCCTCTTAATCCGGCATTAACTGTCGTATCCTCAGCATTGTCGCCGTTAATGCGGCGCTTTTGCTTGTTGCGACGCGACCTGCCACTGCTGTCCTTGCTATCCAAATTACCAGGGCTCTTGGTCATGTTATTGCTACGAGCTAGCCAGCTGTCCTCTCCCGCGCAAAAGCGGGTCATAAGTGTCGTGAGGGCTGCCATGGATTTCGGCTTTTCCTGTCCTAGGTGCCGTGCAAGCCACTCGTCGCGGATGTTATGCTTGAAGGCTGCTAGGGCCTCTGCATCCGGACAGTCGACGATTTGATTTTTCTTGGTTAGGAACCGTGTCCAGAATTGTCTTGCCGATTCCTCTGGCTGCTGAATTATGTGGCTAAGGTCATCGGCGTCTCGTGGTCGCACATAAGTGCCCTGGAAATTTTCGAGGAATGCGGCTTCCAGGTCCTCCCAACAACCAATTGATTCTGCTGGCAAGCTGTTAAGCCAATGCCGAGCTGGTCCTTTAAGCTTGAGTGGGAGGTATTTGATGGCGTGTAGGTCATCACCGCGGGCCATGTGGATATGAAGGAGATAGTCCTCGATCCATACCGCAGGATCTGTTGTGCCATCATATGATTCGATGTTCACGGGTTTGAAACCCTCAGGGATTTGATGACCCATTACTTCATCTGTGAAGCATAGTGGGTGTGCGGCGCCTCTGTATTGGGCTATATCACGACGCAGCTCAAACGAGCTTTGTCTACTGTGTTCGGCCCGGCCGGATTGACTGTATCCGGAGTGACGATTACCGTCTCGTGCCATGGGGCGCCCACGCGATCTAGATCGATCTTATTTGCCTTGCCTTGTCCTCCAATATATCTCACAGGTCTGGCGCATTTTCCCGTGCCTTGGTATTTTTTGAGTGGCGTCGGGGTGCGGCTTGAGTGGAGGGCCAAGAGGCCTCTCTGTCATGGCCACGGGGTGGCCAGTCGGCCACATCATGCGCTGGTGATGTTGGTTTAGGTGCTTCCTCCTCTAATCAAGGTAGCAACCTGTGCTTTGGGTAGCTCTTGGAGGGGCGTTCGAGTTCATACTCTTCGGCCGCAAGGACTTCAGTCCATCTGTCGGCTAGCAAATCTTGATCAGCTCTAAGCTGTTGCTATTTTTTCTTGAGGCTGCTCGCTGTGGCCATAAGCCTGCGTTTGAAACGCTCTTGTTCGACGGGATCCTCTGGCACGACAAATTCATCGTCGTCGAGGCTTGCCTCGTCTTCGGAGGGAGGTATATAATTATCGTCCTCGACCTCTCTGTCTGCCGCCCTCTCATGAGGGCTGGCTTCTCCATCCTCCTGTGCTGAATCTTGCTGGAGGTGGTTGTCTTCGGCACTGTCCGGGGTGTTATTATCTCCCGTGCCGGAATCACCGTTTTTGCTTTGGCGGGATTTAGAGCGGCGCCGCTGAAGCCGGCGCTTAGGCTGCTTCTTGGAGGGGTCATCCTCCGCTGTTCCATCGCCATTGCCTTCTTTTGGGGTGTCCACCATGTATATATCATACGACGAGGTGGCTTTCCAGTGCCCTATAGGCGCTGGTTCTTGATCTTCTCCTGCATCGGCATCCATACCGTCGATGTCTTCGGAGTCAAAGTCGAGCATGTCGGTTAAATCATCAACAGTGGCTACGAAGTGGGTGGTGGGTGGGCTTTGAATTTCTTCATCATCTGCATCCCAACATTGCTGACCATAGTCCGGCCATGGCTCTCCTGATAAAGAGAGAGACTTTAGTGAATTCAGAATATCGCCGAAGGGCGAGTGCTGAAAGATGTCCGCGGCGGTGAACTCCATGATCGGCGCCCAATCGGGTTCGATCGGTAGGGGCGCGGAGGGCTCGGAGTCTGGAGAGGAGTCCGGCTCCTTGGAGTCACGGGCTTCGCAGAGAATAGGGCTGGTGTTCGGCTTGATCGCTGCAGAGATTGCAGCCCCCGAGGCGGTGTCCAACCACCCATCCTCGATTGGCGCAGTTGGCTCCGAATTAAGGGTCGGAGCTGTGCGGGTGCGGCCTCCAGGGCACTATTCGGCGGCAGAGCTAGATCATGACCATCGTGACAGTGCGGCCCGCTCAACTGCGGCTCGAATCCGTCGAAGATCAAGTCTCCGCGGAGGTCCGCTGTGTAGTTTAAACTTCCAAATCTCACCTGACGGCCAGGGGCGTAGCTTTCGATCTGCTCCAGATGGCCAAGCGAATTGGCCCGCAGTGCAAAGCCACCAAATACGAAGATCTGTCCGGGGAGAAAAGTCTCTCCCTGGATCGCATCGTCGTTGATGATCGGAGGAGCCATCGGGCCTAAAAGTGACGACACAGAGGAACTCTCAATGAAAGCACCAATGTCGGTGTCAAAACCGGCGGATCTCGGGTAGGGGGTCCCGAACTGTGCGTCTAGGCGGATGGTAATAGGAGGCAGGGGACACAATGTTTTACCCAGGTTCGGGCCCTCTTGATGGAGGTAAAACCCTACGTCTTGCTTGATTAATATTGATGATATGGGTAGTACAAGAGTAGATCTACCACGAGATCAGAGAGGCTAAACCCTAGAAGCTAGCCTATGGTATGATTGTTGTTCGTCCTACGGACTAAAACCCTCCGGTTTATATAGACACCGAAGAGGGCTAGGGTTACACAGAGTCGGTTACAATGGTAGGAGATCTACATATCCGTATCGCCAAGCTTGCCTTACACGCCAAGGAAAGTCCCTTCCGGACACAGGACGAAGTCTTCAATCTTGTATCTTCATAGTCCAGGAGTCCGGCCGAAGGTATAGTCCGGCTATCCGGACACCCCCTAACCCAGGACTCCCTCACCTACCTATTATGGCATTTCCATAGCCATTCCGAGATATATTGCCATGCAACTTTCCACCATTCCGTTCATCATGACACATTCATCATTGTCATATTGCTTAGCATGATCATGTAGTTGACATAGTATTTGTGGCAAAGCCACCGTTCATAATTCTTTCATGCATGTCACTCTTGGTTCATTGCATATCTCGGTACATCGCCGGAGGCATTCATATAGAGTCATCTTTGTTCTAGTATCGAGTTGTAATCATTGAGTTGTAAATAAATAGAAGTGTGATGATCATCATTAGAGCATTGTCCCAAGTGAGGAATAAAAAAGAAGAGAAAGGCCATAAAAAAGAGAAGGCCCAAAAAAAGAGAGAAAGGCCATAAAAAAGAGAAGGTCCAAAAAATGAGAGAAAAATAGAGAAGGGACAATGCTACTATCCTTTTACCACACTTGTGCTTCAAAGTAGCACCATGATCTTCATAGTAGAGAGTCTCTTGTTTTGTCACTTTCATATACTAGTGGAAATTTTTCATTATAGAACTTGGCTTGTATATTCCAACAATGGGCCTCCTCAAGTGCCCTAGGTCTTCGTGAGCAAGCAAGTTGGGTGCACACCCACTAGTTTCTTTTGTTAAGCTTTCATACATTTATAGCTCTAGTGCATCCGTTGCATGGAAATCCCTACTCCTTGCATTAACATCAATCAGTGAGCATCTCCATAGCCCATTGATTAGCCTCGTTGATGTGAGACTTTCTCCTTTTTTTGTCTTCTCCACATAACCCCCTCATTATATTCTATTCCACCCATAGTGCTATATCCATGGCTCGTGGTCATGTATTGCGTGAAAGTTTATGAGTTTGAGATTACTAAAGTATGAAACAATTGCTTGGCTTGTCATCGGGGTTGTGCATGATGAGATCATTCTTGTGTGACGAAAATGAAACATGACTAAACTATATGATTTTGTAGGGATGAACTTTCTTTGGCCATGTTATTTTGAGAGGACATAATTGCTTAGTTAGTATGCTTGAAGTATTATCATTTTTATTTCAATATGAACTTTTGTCTTGAATCTTATGGATCTGAATATTCATACCACAATTAAGAAGAATTACATTGAAACTATGCCAAGTAGCACTCCGCATCAAAAATTCTGTTTTTATCACTTACCTACTCAAGGACGAGCAGGAATTAAGCTTGGGGATGCTGATACGTCTCCAACGTATCTATAATTTTTGATTGCTCCATGCTATATTATCTACTGTTTTGAATGTTTATGGGCTTTATTATACACTTTTATATCATTTTTGGGACTAACCTATTAACCCAGAGCCTAGTGCCAGTTTCTGTTTTTACCCTGTTTTAGGGTTTCGAAGAAAAGGAAAACCAAATGGAGTCCAATTGACCTGAAGCTTCACGGAACTCATTTTTGGAAGGAAAGAAGCCAGAAGACTTGGACTGCACGTCGGGGGACCTGCGAGGAGGTCATGAGGCAGGGGGCGTGCCCACCCCCCCTGGACGCGCCCTCCACCCTCGTGAGCCCCTCGTGGCCCCCCTGACGTACTTCTTCTGCCTATATGTCTCCATATACCCTAAAAACATCCGGGAGCACAATAGATCGGGAATTCCGGCGCCAGAAGCCTCCGTAGTCACCGAAAACCAATCTAGACCCATTTCGGCACCCTGCCGGAGGGGGCAATCCTTCTCCAGTGGCCATCTTCATCATCCCGGTGCTCTCCATGACGAGGAGGGAGTAGTTCTCCGTCGGGGCTGAGGGTATGTACCAGTAGCTATGTGTTTGATCTCTCTCTCTCTCTCTCGTGTTCTTGAGGTGATACTATCTTGATGTATCGCGAGCTTTGCTATTATATTTGGATCCTATGATGTTTCTTCCCCCCTCTACTCTCTTGTAATGGATTGAGTTTCCCCTTTGAAGTTATCTTATCAGATTAAGTCTTTAAAGATTTGAGAACACTTGATGTATGTCTTGCCGTCGATATCTGTGGTGACAATGGGATATCACTTGATTCACTTGATGTATGTCTTGGTGACCAACTTGCGGGTTCCGCCGATGAACCTATGTATAGGGGTTGGCACATGTTTTCGTTGTGATTCTCCGGTAGAAACTTTGGGGCACTCTTTGAGGTTCTATGTGTTCGTTGAATAGATGAATCTGAGATTGTATGATGCATATCGTATAATCATACCACGGATACTTGAGGTGACATTGGAGTATCTAGGTGACATTAGGGTTTTGGTTGATTTGTGTCTTAAGGTGTTATTCTAGTACGAACTCTAGGGCTGTTTGTGACACTTATAGGAATAGCCCAACAGATTGATTGGAAAGAATAACTTTGAGGTGGTTTCGTACCCTACCATAATCTCTTCGTTCGTTCTCCACTATTATGTGACTTTGGAGTGACTCTTTGTTGCATGTTGAGGGATAGTTATGTGATCCAATTATGTTAGTATTGTTGAGGGAACTTGCACTAGCGAAAGTATGAACCCTAGGCCTTGTTTCAACGCATTGCAATACCGTTTACGCTCACTTTTATCATTTGTTACCTTGCTGTTTTTATAATTTCAGATTACAAATACCCATATCTATTATCCATATACCACTTGCATCACCATCTGTTCGCCGAACTAGTGCACCTATACAATTTACCATTGTATTGGGTGTGTTGGGGACACAAGAGACTCTTTGTTATTTGGTTGCAGGGTTGCTTGAGAGAGACCATCTTCATCCTACGCCTCCTATGGATTGATAAACCTTAGGTCATCCACTTGAGGGAAATTTGCTACTGTCCTACAAACCTCTGCACTTGGAGGCCCAACAACGTCTACAAGAAGAAGGTTGTGTAGTAGACATCATAGTGCTTCCTCCCCCTGTATGCTGCAGACTGTGACGTAGCAACTCTGGCAGTGACATGAGTACCATCCATTGCCCCAATGCAATCCTAAAAATGGCATCACAAGCCTGTGTTAGTGCTCAAGTTGAACAATACAAGCATATCAAGCCATGAAAAGTGTATATTGTCAATGCTCACCTCGAAGTATGGATACCATCTGATACGTCTCCAAGGTATCTATAATTTTTGATTGTTGCATGCTGTTATATTATCAATCTTGGATGTTTTATAATCATTTTATAGTCATTTTATATCATTTTGGGTACTAACCTATTGACATAGTGCCAAGTGTCAGTTCCTATTTTTTCCGTGTTTTTTATATCATAGAAAATCAATATCAGACGGAGTCCAAATGCCACAAAACTTTACGAAGAATTTTTATGGGCCAGAAGGAACACAACGGGCCCTGGCTGCGCCTGGAGGGTGCCCTGAGGAGGAGGCCCAGGCGCGCCCTGGTGGGTTGTGCCCACCTCGGGTGCCCCCGGACCGCCTCTTTGCTCTATAAATAGCCCAAAAATCTCAGAACCCTAGGGGGTCGACGAAATATTCATCCAGCCGCCGCAGAGTCCAGAACCACCAGATCCAATCTAGACACCATCTCGGATGGGGTTCACCACCTCCATTGGTGCCTCTCCGATGATGCGCGAGTAGTTCTTTGTAGACCTTCGGGTCCGTAGTTAGTAGCTAGATGGATTCATCTCTCTCTCTTGATTCTCAATACAATGGTCTCTTGAAGATCCATATGATGTAAATCTTTTGCGGTGTGTTTGTTGGGATCCTATGAACTTTGAGTTTATGATCAGTTATATCTTTTTATATCCATGAAAGTATTTGAGTTTATTTGATCTCTTTTATGCATGATTGCTTATAGCCTCATATTTCTTCTCCAATATTAGGGTTTTGTTTGGCCAACTTGATCTATTTATATTGTAATAGGAAGAGGTGCTTTGTAGTGGGTTCGATCTTACGGTGCTTGATCCCAGTGACAGAAAGGGAAACAACATGTATGTATCGTTGCTACTAAGGATAAAACGATGGGGTCTATCTCTACATAGATAGATCTTGTCTACATCATGTCATCATTCTTATTGCATTACTCCATTTCTCCATGAACTTAATACAATATATGCATGCTGGATAGCGGTCGATGTGTGGAGTAATAGTAGTAGATGCAGGCAGGAGTCGGTCTACTAATCTTGGACGTGATGCCTATATAATGATCATTGCCTGGATATCGCCATGAGTATTTGAAGTTCTATCAATTGCCCAACAGTAATTTGTCTACCCAACATTTGCTATTTTTCTTGAGAGAAACCACTAGTCAAACCTACGACCCCGGGGTCTTCTTTCTCATATATTTGCCTTTGCGATCTATTTTTATTTGCTTTTATTTTTAGATCTATTAATCAAAAAACCCAAAAATACTTTGTTGCACTTTATTTTATTTGCGATCTATTTATCCAATCTATTACAACCTTTTTACCGTCACGCACCAACTTCTGGCACCGTTACCCGAAAGGGATTGATAACCCCTTTAATGCGTCGGGTTGCGAGGATTTGTTATCTGTGTGCAGGGGATGTTTACATTGTGTTGCTTGGTTCTCCTACTGGTTCGGTAACCTTGGTTTCATATCTGAGGGAAATACCTATCGCCGCTGTGCTACATCACCCCTTCCTCTTTGGGGAAATACTGACGTAGCTTCAAGCAACATCACCATCTTAGGCTTCCGTGAATCTTGGGTGGAGTCTGACCAGATGGTCTCCTGATCATATCTCCTCCGGGCTCCCCAATAGCAAAAAGCACCTGCTTGAAGTACCTAGAGATGGTCCCCATTGATCTCCTGAACGTGTTGTGAATGACCCTGAACCTCTGGTTATGGCCAACAACATGGAGGAACATGGCCACTTGCTCTTCGACACTGGTGTTAATGCTATCTTGTAGCAGCCCCCTGCTCGTGAAGGTCTCGACAAGCCTGGAAAATGGTGCTCTTTTCATTCGGAGCATCCATAGAGCCTCGGCGTCATTGCAGTTGTAGATGTAGTTCAGATTTTGGACCCTCTCCTGTTCCCGGAGAAACAATGGACCATAGTGGATCAAGCACGACGAACAGCTCTCTGGTGCATGAACATGACCCATGCCTGAATCACACTAATCAGTGATGTTGCCTAGATTATCAGCCTCATCTGTGCGTCCATAACCTAGTCGACATCGACGGTTCGTTCAGTGGGAAATCGATCCTACACATAGCCTAATGGCCTAACCACCAAGCTAACAAAGGGGGGAGGGGTGCTGCTTACCGGCATAGGAGACGAGGACGGCATAGGGGTAGCCATGGCACAGACTAGGTTGACCAGACGGTGGCCAACAACAAAGGGAGCACCAGATCCGCTGCAAACACCGCCGCCTCTTTCGTCGCCGCCTCTAGTGCATATCTGAAATTGTAGCTGCCGCCGGTGGTGAAGCAGTAGGGAAGAAAGGGGGTAGTGGCTATGAGCGAGTGAAAGGGGGTGAAGCTAGATTTGGCGCCCGGACGACACGCCAGATTTCCATCTCCCGCCATCCCCCCTCGCCCTCACGTCGCACCCGCCCGTGCGACCTCGCGCCGCACTCAACCTGGCTCACGAGAAACTGCTGATCCGAGCGTTTCCAGCGAGCCAGGCTCTGGGCTACTTTGAGAAGCGTGCAATGCAGGCCCAATAGTAAAAACAGGCAACCAAACAGGCCTCTCCCTTCCCGTGCGGGCCTGGTTGGGCTGGATGCGGGCAACCAAACACGCCCTTGGTGTATTGCATCGATATGTCGGTGTTGACATGCCGGTGTGCGCGAGAGGCGGATCTAATGGTTCCGACATTCGTAGAGGCAACGACGCGCACAACATCATCACCAACGGATGTGCGGGTGGTTATGGCGGTGGCGATGGCCTCCGTTGGTCAATGTGATGGGGCAGCGGCCCTCGACAACCACTACAAGGAGATCAAGCAGCACAATAGCACATCAAAAGGTGCGTCAGCATATCTTCCAGGACAACAATGGTGGTTGCTTGATGCTCTCGTGGTCAACACAAATAGGATTTTTCATCTTGTCCGAGGGTAGCAGCCAACACACGAGGATGCTTGAGGTGTCGGCGATATTAGTCCTACACTGACGAACGAGCGGTACACTGGTGGTTCCCCGTCGAATTCTTGCTCTAGGCAGTAGCTCCGACAATATAGTGGATGTTGTGGTATGACTCATACTATTGTTGAACAGTAGTGACCAATTTTGCGCCGAGACATGGACGACCACCTGATACGTCTCCAACATATCTATAAAGGTTTATTGTTCCATGCCATTATAGTACCAATCTTGGATGTTTTATATACACTTTCAAGCAATTATATATCATTTTTTGGGACTAACCTATTAACTTAGTGCCCAGTGCTAGTTGCTGTTTTTTGTGTGCCTATTTTTGGTTTTTCATAATATCATTATCAAACGAAGTCCAAATGCAACGAAACTTTTTGGATATTGTTTTCTGGCAATAAGAGACCCTTGGAAGCTTCGGGAGGAGACGAGAAGATGGACAAGTGGCCCACGAGGCACCAGGGCGCGCCAGAGGGGTAGAGCGTGCCCTGGTGGCTTGTGGGGCTCACGTGGCTCCGTTTGACCTAACTCTGCCTATATAAATTCTCTAAAATCAAGAAACCGATAGAGGAGTCCACGAAATACTTTTTCCGCTGCCGCAAGTTCCTGTTCTTGACAGATTTCATCTGGAGGCATTTTCCGGCACTCTGCCGGAGGGGGATTCGATCACAAAGGGGCTCTACATCATCCTTGCTGCCCTTCCGGTGATGTGTGAGTAGTTTACCATATACCTACGGGTCCATAATTAGTAGCTAGGTGGCTTCTTCTTTCTATTTGATCTTTAATACAATATTCTCCTCGGTATTCTTGGAGTTCTATCCGATGTCATCACTTTTAATGGTGTCTTTGTTAGGATTCGATGAATTATGAGTTTATGGTCAGATCTATCCATGAATATTATTTGAGTTTTCTCTGAACTCTTTTATGCATGATTTTTATATCTTCGTATTTCTCTCCGATCTATTGATTTGGTTTTGCCAACTAGATTGATTTATTTTGCAATGGGAGAGGTGCTTCGTAATGGGTTCGATCTTGTGGTGCTCAATCCCAGTGACAGAAGGGGACATGACACGTATGTATTATTGCTATTAAGGGTAAAAGACATGGTTTATTCATACGTGCGTTTATCTTGTCTACATCATGTCATTTTGCTTAATGCGTTATTCCATTTTTATGAACTTAATACACTAGATGCATGCTGGATAGCGGTTGATGTGTGGAGTAATAGTAATAGATGCAGGCAGGAGTAAGTCTACTTGTCTGGGATGTGATTCCTATATATATGATCATTGCCTTGGATATCGTCATAATTATTCGCTTTTCTATCAATTGCCCAATCATAATTTGTTTACACAATGTATACCATTTTCAAGAGAGAAACCTCTGGTGAAAACTATGGCCCCCGGGTCTATCTTTTATCATATATAAAATCCAAAAATACCTTGCTGCATTTTCCTTTATTTATTTAAATTTGTATTTTTGTTCGATCTATCTATCAAATACCAGAAATTTTAATCTTGCTCGTAACCATCAAGGGATTGACAACCCCTTGTTTGCGTTGGGTTGGAAGGATTTGTTATTTGTGTGAAGTGCTGCTAAAGAGGTGTTGCTTTGTTCTCCTACTGGATTGGTAATCTTGATTCTTAACTAAGGGAAATACTTATCTCTACTGTACTGCATCATCCTCTCCTCTTCGGGAAAATCCTAACGCAGTTCACAAGGAGCACCACCTGACAATCGTTGCAATATTCTAAGGCGGGGAGGAGTCCGACTAAGCTGCTAGTGCCTTTTGCCCCTGGTGTGGAGTACCGACGAGAGCAACTATCGAATGATTTGACGAAATAGGGTTTCCTCCCACTTATATTATAAAGCAGCGGACACCAATCACAAGGTAACTGCTGGGGCGAACAGGACATCAAGCCCAAAAGGAAAAAGGAGAAGACAAAAATGCCAACAATGGCAACTCGACAATCACGAATGGTCCTCCACCGCTGCGCCCTCCATCTATGTCCTACAACTCGCCATGGGACCGGACTGTTGCATACCAAACAACACCTCCAAAAAGGAATGCGACGCCAACGACGTTGCTGCCCGAAAAAGTCATAGGGTTTTACCCGACACGCGGAGGGGGGCGGGGGATGGTAGCACCGATGCCCTTCAGGAAGGAATGGCGACATCCACCGGCGTCACAGCGTCGTAGCCGGATGAACCGACAGGGATTTCTCCCACACACCATGCCCCGTCACCCACTAGAATGGAGCCATCCCACCATCTGGCCACCCGCAAGCACGCGCCACCACGATCTTGGACCCATCCACGTGTCTCGCTGCGAACACCACCACGAGGTCAAGAAAGCAGAGGCAAGAAGCGCCCAAAGGCAAGGACGGAAGCTCCGGAGCCGACCGGGAGGGAACCCCCTCCCCGCCGTCACGCCGGAGGCCTCTGCCTCCAGCACCGACGCGGATTGCCGACCGAACGCCGCATCCGAGGCAAACCAGGCCACCCGAGCCTGACCGGGCCCATATCGAGACCGCAATGCCCCGGCCACCACGCTGTTGCACGCCGGCAACCGAGCTGCCACCCACCACCAGCCGGACGCACCGCCACCCAGAGATCGCCCCCGCCCGCGCTAGGAACCAGGGGCGGCGCTAGGGGTATTCTTGGGTCTTCATGTGAATACCCATGATTTTTACAAAACAATATTGATTTTGGCAAAAGAGTGACAATTTTCGAAAAACAACAATGATTTTGGCAAAATGAATACACATGAATACCCGGTTGCAAATTCCTGGAGCCGCCACTGCTAGGAACCCCCGCCGCCGTGCAGGACCACCGCCGCCTGAAGGCACTGCCCGGAGCCCCTCCTCCCCGCACCGGAGGAACCTTGGAAGGGGAAGGGCCGGGGGCCGCCGCCGCCAGCATCGCCTGGGCCAGGCCCGTGGTGGGCGCCGGGGATGGCAGCAGGGAGGTGGAGGAGAGAGGGGAAGCGCTCGCGGAGGAAGAGGAGGCGCGGTCGGTCGCCCGCGGGGGCGACGCTGTCGCCGTCGGGGGGTTGGTCAAGCAATCTGTCCCCAGTTTGAGTTCTTTCATCAAATGATTTGTAGTCAAGATGTTAATTGGAACACTGCTTCATGTCCAGGGTGAAAACTCTTGCCCTAAGCTTTATTGGTTAGGTAAGGTAGTGATGAACTTGTGTCATTACTTTATTGAAGGTGTTGTCTACTGGTGTGCTGATCTCGACAAACATGATGAAAATTCTTGTCGAGGGCTTCTCTCGTCAAATGTGGCGACGATGGCGTGAGGGTATTTATCTTTTCTTGAAGGCTGTGCCGCAAAAAAATCGTTTGTCGCAGGTGTTAATTTCATATTTTATAATGATTCGACTAGGGCATATCTAGATATGCTCTAGTTATTGCAATACTTAGAGCACATCTATTTTTTAACACAATACAGACGCAAGCGCTCATACATATGCGCATACACTTACCCCTATGAATGTACACACGTACATCCTTCCACTATGAGCACCTTTGAGAGACTGAGCCGGTATATCATCTTGATATTTACGAAGTCATCGTACACGCCTCGTCGACGACAGGAACGTCTCCTCCCACTGAAAGCGCCTCGCTGAAAAACCTGCAATAAATTCAGAAATAATGCGTAGATGTGTTCTAGTAAAACTGTGTCAGTATTATGTACTCTATTTCTGTTGAGTAATTAATGTAAAATAGTTTTGTGTATCACAATGATGCAGAGGTTAGGGTTTTAATCTTCTTTTTCAAAGAAAAAAATACATATAGTGTGTGACATAAAAAGATATCATGTATTTTTTTTCGTTTGAAAATATTTATCATCAAAATGGACAAAAGAAAATGTATCTAGTAACAATCGAGAACAAACGGCATGATAGATGCATACGGCCTTGTGCACGAACGAGGTACACGTAACTGATTGCATGTGCTGTTCAAGCGCGGGGTCACGCTGGCGCGTCGCCGCCCTGCCGCGCGTCGCCACCTTGCTCCCGCCCGTTCCAGACGCTTCGCCACTCGCCACGACACCACCGAACCGCCCCTATAAGATAAGCCACCGTCACAGACTCCCATCAGCTCAAAGCGAAACAGAAGAAGCACTCAAACAGACGAATCCAAACCACACTCGATCGTTGCCACTCTGCCGATACCACACCCAGGCTAGCAGCCATGATGGCTTCACGAGCCGCCGCCGCTCTCCGCACGGCCGCCCTGCAGGGCCACTTCCGGAGGTCGGCCTCCACCGCGGCGGCGCACGCCGAGAGGCCCAAGGCCAAGCCCATGGGCGACTACGTGCCGGTGTACGTGGCGCTGGGGATGATCGGCCTGGCAGGGGCTCTGGGGCTGCACACGGCGCGGCAGCAGCTGGCGCACGCGCCCAACGTCTGGGTCGACAAGCGCAAGCGCGAGGCGGTGCCCGAGGTGGCGGACCCGGACCTCGCCCTCGACGAGGCCGAGCGCTTCGTCGGCGGCTCCGTGTTCCGCAAGGTCGCCCACGTCCAGGACGACCGCTCCCTCACCGCCGGCGTCGCCGACCCCGTCGCCGACTACCCGTACGATCTCACTTCCTGCGCGCACAGTGGTGGTTTGATTGATGTACGTGACTGATGTTGGATGATTTGTGTTCCTCAGGGCCAGGAAGGCGGTGACGCTCAAGGACGTCGGCGTAGACCCGCCGGGGATCCCCGAGCAGAGCAGGGAGGGCGTCCTCGACAGGATCTTCAAGAAGAACACCGCTTAATTTCGAGAGGAGCAGGCAACAGCACGCTTCAGCTTCAGTCCCTTTATTGCGTTAACTAGCTAGATTTGTGTTTCAATAGTCTGATCGGCTGCACTTTTTCTGGAAGCTGGTCGGTGTATCGCGAACGTGACACGTGATGGGGTTGTACATATGTATCCACTCATATCAAGAACTCTAGTTTGTTCTGGACAATAAATTATGCACCTGCGCCGCGAGGCGTGATCGTTGTTTTGAGTTTGAAATGCTAGGGTTTAGTACCATCGCACCTAGCATCCGAATAGGCCTGAAGATGTATGTACTTCCTCCGGTCATTTTTACTCTGCATATTAGAATTTTCTAAAGTCAAACTTCACAAAGTTTGCCCGTATTTATATAAAAAAATATCAACATCTGTCATGCTAAAATTATATAATATCTAGTGGTATTGATTTCAGATTGTGAATGTTGACACTTATTTTTACAAAGCTCGTCAAATTTTACGGGGAGTATGTATAATGTATCGATGAACTGAAACGATAAAAGAACAGAACCCTGACGATGTATGTGATGAACTGAAACGAGGAAAGAACAGACCAAAAAAACACAGTATTCAGAGAAGTGAATTGACGAAGATAAACGAGGAACATAGAGATAAAACATGGAAAGGCCTGAAGACAAAAGAAACACAGTAAGCAGAGAAGTGAATTGACGAAGATAAAACGAGGAACATGAAGATAAAACAAGGAAAGGCCTGAAGATGTATGTAATGAACTGGAACTGAGGAACATGAATAAGAGAAGTATAGACAATGAGAGATCATGCTGCAGAGATATAGAGAACATGAAGATAAAACGAGGAAAGAACATATGATGAAGAGATCGTGGAAGATATCAAAAACACGAACCGAAGTACTAGGAGCATAAACAAACTGATTCGAGTGAGACCCAACAAGATGATTATAATTAGACGATGGGCCCACCATAAGTGGCACGCTCAACTAAAGATCCTGAAGCTCCATGAATATCTCAACAGTACTCTTATTAGTAAAAGCAAGAATATATTTTTCAGAAAATAAAAATTCATCGAAGATAAAGAAGACCTCATTCGAAAGAAAGTTGGGATGAGGGCCAGAAAATAAAAAATCCATTAAAGATAAAGAAGACCCCGTTCCAAAGAAAGTTATAAAGAAGACCTCATTCGAAAGAAAGTTGGGATGAGGGCCAGAAAATAAAAAATCCATTAAAGATAAAGAAGACCCCGTTCCAAAGAAAGTTAGGATGAGGGCTAAAATCAGGTATAAGAAACTGCTCACTAAGAAGGGATTCACAAACTGCTCACTAAGACGGCATTCACAGAGGCAATGTACTCGGGTCATCATGATGATTATGCATCAATATATAAAGAAAGAAGAATCCAACCATTTGAAAAAAATTGAACAAACAACGGGCACTCGCTGAAAAGCCGGGCAGAGGCAAAGCACTATAAAAAGATGAAAGAACAACGATGGATCACGAGTACTTGCTGAAAGGCGGCCAGGCAGAGGCAAAACACTCCAGACGTAAGAGACTTGCTTAAGGCCATGGAGAGAGCGCCAAAACGGTAGGCAATGCCAATAGAGATAGAATACTCCGGTGACAAATCTTATCACGTGGATTATCATTAAAAACGACATTCTTAACATCAGATTGAGACCAATGGCAGTTTAATTTAATAAATCATGTTCAATTGATAAACATTTATTTGATAAATCTCCTCACACAGAACACCCATGTAGTGGCTACACTTATTTGATTACAAAATAAAATATGATTTTATCTGATAACTTGATAAGCATTAATATAGTTGAGGCTTTTTCTAAAGTTACTGGTTGAAAGAACATGTGGACTTTTTATGATACAAGTTGAATATTTTTTTTCAGTTACACATTGAATATTTTTTAAATTCATGTTGAATTTTTATTGGAATATATGCTGAACATTTGTGGAATTCACGTTGAACATTTTTTTAATGAAATATGTATGTGGCAATCGTGTGGCAGATTGCAAAAACTATCACACGCATCTAGCACCGTCAGATCCGATCGCGCGCACCCACCCCGCCCTCCCTGTTCTGCAGGTAATCAACAAAGGGAGCTGACCACCTCGCCTACAACTCATTGTTGAACAAGATAAGAAAAATACGGTTTTTGACATGTTTTGCCTTTAATATGATAACACAGAAAATCTTTTTGTTTCACCTATCAAACCTGGCACATAAACTTTTCCCGTGGTAAATTCTTCATCACCACCACGATAACTAACGCACCACCAACATGATAACTTTTGTATACCACACGTTACATTATGTGTAAGTAGCATGGCCATATAAGCACCGGAGTCGTGATAACTTTGGTGAAAGCATAGTGGTAACTTTGATCATTGGGAAGAAATTTGTTGACCCCCCGCCCCCAACCCCCCGGTAATTTCTGTAAATAATATGATAACATTCACGCCATATACCTGATAATTTAGATACAAACATTATGGTATCTTTAACCATTGGGGAAGAAAAATGTGAAAATATACCCGATAATTTCTGTGTAAATAGATGGTAATATACGCATCGCATATCTGATAACTCAGGTAGAAACACCATGGTATTTGACTATAGGGAAGAAAATTATCGAAAAGACACTCCGGTAACTTATGTGTAAATAGCACAGTATTATACCTCCCTCCCCTGGGTTTTTTTTTCTGTGTAATAGCATGAAAACATATGCACTGCGATAACTGAACACCATGATAAGTTTTTGACCCGTGGGGGAAAATTTGCTGAAACATACCCCTGATAAATTTTGTGTAAATAGCATGATATTTTAAGCACGGCGGGCTTGATAGGTTACCTAGAATCACCATGATAACTTTTTGATCCGGGAAAAAGTTGTTCAAAACATCCCCGAGATTTTGTGTGTGTAAATAACATGATAATACAAGCACCCATAACCGATAACTTACATATAAGCATCATGGTAACTTTCACCAAAGGAAAAAAGTTGTTAGAAACATACACTCGCCTCGCGGGGCCTGTTGGATGAACACAACACATGGCGTGCCACGGGAAAGTCACATAATATTTAGTGTCATGAGGGGTACACGTGCTCATGGGTTGGCCAAAAAAAAGGGTCCGCTTTGACCCGCTATAGGCGTGATAAGTTACACAAAAATATTATGGTAATTTTTTACCTATGAAAAAAGCACACACCCGGTTTTTAGGTGTAAGTACCATGATAATATACGAACCGTAGAACCGTTAACTCATGTACAATCCCCCATGGTAACTTTGACCGGGGGGGGGGGGGATGTAAACATACCCTGATAAGTTATGTGTTAGTACCACGGTACTTTACGCATCGAGGACCTGCTAACTTGTGTACAAAACACAATGGTAACTTTGAAAGGGGGTGTAGTTGTTGAAGCATACTACATGGTAAGTTCTATGTAAATAACACGGTAACTTACGCAACATAGACCTGATAACTTGCATACGAATACCATGGTAACTTTGACCCGAGAGGAAATCGTGGTAATTTTCTGTAATAACACGATTGTAAAAAAAAAGGGTCAAAACGAATAGGTTTCGTTAGTTGAGCAACAAATCCCTAAGGGTGAGTTGGTTGTGGTGGTTCGCTTTGGTGCCAGGGAGTCGTGGGTTTGAATCCCACATGCGTAATTTTTTTAATCACATGGGAGACATGAAGTGGCAGTTTTCCCGGGGGGTGGGCGCGGGAGAAGCAGCTTTCTCGGGAGAGCCAGCGGGACCATTCGGGAGGAGGAGGGATCGAAGGGGGGAGGGTCGTTCTGTACTTACAGGGAAGGAATAAAATATGTGTGGTAGTTTTAACTATGTGGCACACGTGTGCCAAATATCATAGTCTTTTTTTTAATGCAGAGTGAACATTCTTAAAAACATGCTGAACATTTTTCAAGATAAAGTGTTTATGAACATTTTTTTAGATGACATAATATTTTTATACATGTTCTAAATACATTAAAAATTTGTGTGAACAAAATTTTACATCTGTTATGTTATGAATGTTTTTTGAAAATTGCGTGAAAAGAAAATGAGACCAGTGAGGCAGTGACCAAGATCCCACCTCATCAGCCCACATGGACAGTCCAGATGGCTCCTGGCTCCTTGCGACGACCGAATAGGCCCACCCCGACCCGAAGAAGCCCGAGGCAAAGAGAGCCTAGCGAACGCAGAGGATAGGGAGAGAAGCAGCCAGACGCGCATCGCTCGCTCCCTCTACCTCCAATGGCCGCGGCCATGAGACCCTCCTCCTCCCCCTACCCTCTCCCGCCTCCCCCGACCTGCTCGTCCCGCCTCCCCCAGCTCCGCTCCTTCGTCGGCCTCCGGTGGTCTGCCCCCCGCGTCCAGGTAGGCCCGCCCCCAACCTCAACCTGGCGCTAGTTGTTCGGCTGTAGGAGCAGAGAGGGTTGGATAGGAGCGATGGTTTTGAAATTTGATTATGCTTTCCCTCCGGCGCAGGTCAGGAGGCAATTAGACGCGGTTGCAGGAATTGGCAGTGGTGCGCGTGGATGCGGTGGACGATTCAGGTTAGTTCGAGGCTTGCTTTATTTATGGTGCCGCTGCTGTTAGGAAAAACTGCTGAAAATAAAATCAAAATTACAGTAATAATGTTGGTCAGTGCCGCTGTTGGTAGTTTGCTCTGATGATTTGCAACTCTGAAATGCTGTCATGACTCATAAGTACTCCCTCCGTTCCTAAATATTTGTCTTTCTAGACATTTCAAATGACTACTACATACAGATGTATGTAGACATATTTTAGAGTGTAGATTCACTCATTTTGCTTCGTACGTAGTCACTTGTTGAAATGCCTAGAAAGACAAGTATTTAGAAACGGAGGGAGTAACTTTTACCACTGATACTCTCGTAGCGAGTACCTTAACCTTTGGGCGATAAACTATGATGTTAGTAAGATACCGGTCCAGTTCATGAACAGGTAATGGTAAGTTGGTAGCGAATCATAAACTTGCGATAAAACAAAAAAGTTGATGAGACTAGTTGAGTTGGGTATGCTTGGTGAAAATTTACCTTGATTTAAGCAGTCACATTTGATTCTGAAATCGAGTGGGTCCAATGTTGAATATATTTCCGTGCCCTGATGAATCCCCCCTTTTTCCTGACAATTTACAGAGCGCCCGCTTCCAGTGCGTCCCAGCCTTGTTATAGCTCCATCGTCATTAGAAACGACAATTCTCAGAATGCTGATTTTCCACGTAACTACTCCAAAAGGGAGAAGAAACCATTTCCTATACCAGTACTGGAGTTAAGGCGCCGAGCAAGACAGAGGATGAAGGAAGCTGAAGGGAAGCCTAGGGGGCCGCCGCCACCTCCGAAAAATGGATTGCTGGTCCAGAGACTAATACCAGAGGCATACAGAGTGTACAACGCAAGAATTTTGCTGATCAACAACTTGAAGAGGCTGATGAAAGTAGTACCAGTGAAAGGCTGCAAGTAATTATCTTGTCCTGTTTTTTTTTTCCTGATAAGTATGCTCTTGAAATCACGCTAAGGGTAAAATTTCTCATTACATATCTATCACACCGGACAGAAGAAGTCTGCCTTCATGTTGTATAATCTATAAAGCAAGATAGCAGGATAGGATTCGTATAAACGGCAGATAAAGTACCTCACATACACGTTTTCCATTGGCAACAAAATTAAGTTATGCCAACGCATATAATTAACTTCCTTTTGCGTCTAGTTATATGACATGAAACATGGAGGTACGCTTAGAAGTAGTCTGCTTGAGAGTATGCTAGAAGGTTGTTTCTTGTGTACCCCGTTGAATATATACATTTGCATGCGTGCGTAGATTACTGAATCCAGTTAAGACATCTCCATTTGGTTTTAGCAAAGCCTCTATTGAGTCACAATGGACATCTGCATTAAGTCAGGCCGGAAGTTTGGACTTCATGTTTATTTCTCTAAGAAATCTCTGTCCATGTTAAAAGTTAATCCCATGATGGTATTTGATAATTTTAAAAGGATTTTGTTCATAAGTCATAATGCTGCGTTGCCCTGTGCTTCCATAGGTTGTGTCGTGTCACATCCACAAAATGATATTGATAGCCATGACTAGTTTGCAATTTGCCAACTTATGTACTCTCAAGTTGTCATATGCATTTGTTCAGTTCACTATGCCACTCGTGTGCACTTGTGATTATCAGTGAGACCGATGATTTCTTTACTATTGCTAAGTGAGGAAATAATGCCTATTTCCGGTGCAGATATTGCAGTGAGATACACGTTGGATCTGTTGGACACCCTTTCAGAACATGCCGAGGAATGTCTTCTGATAAACGTAAGGGAGAACATGACTGGGGAAGTACTTTTGTTGAAGCTGTTTTCTTGCCAGTTGAAGCTTACCACCTAGAGGACCGTCTAGGCCCGCGTATCCCTCATGACCAGAGGTTTGAGGTGCCCCGCATTCCTGCTCTCGTGGAGCTTTGCATCCAAGCTGGTCTCGACCTCCCTGAGTACCCCACAAAGCGCCGAAGAAAGCCAATTGTTAAGATCGGAAGGAAAGAGTTTGTCGACGCAAATGAAGATGACCTGCCTGACCCAGAGCCTGACAAATTTAAGGAGCCAATTCTCGAAGAAGTACCCGACGATGAGATTACCCCTCCATCGAGCCCAGAGGAGACGGCTGCTCTTGCCGAGGAAACACTCGAAGTGTGGGAGACACTCCGGAACGGTGCCTTGAGGCTCATGAAGAGGTATTCAGTGAGGGTGTGCGGATACTGTCCTGAGGTGCACATTGGAGCGAGTGGTCATAAAGCGCGCAACTGTGGAGCCTTCAAGCACCAGCAGAGGAATGGACAGCATGGGTGGCAGGCGGCGGTGCTCGATGACCTGATACCCCCTAGATACGTCTGGCACATGCCGGAATCTGGGGAGTTGCAGAAGGAGCTCAAGATCTTCTATGGGCAGGCGCCGGCTGTCGTCGAGATATGCATTCAGGGCGGCGCAAAAGTGCCGGAGAAGTACAAAGCCACAATGAGGCTAGATATAGGGATTCCCTCCAGTTTGAAAGAGGCTGAAATGGTCGTCTGAATGGAAATGTGGTGTTTACGTTGTGTACGATTGAGGTCAAGAAAACCGCAAGCTCCATTCGTGCTGACCATAGGTTCATTATTATCTTACTCCATGTATATAGCGGGAACTTAGCTTAGTCAGATAATCTGGTAAGTTTTGTTTGTTTCAGATGTGAATTAACATTTACCAGATGTTTCTTTGTCTGAGGAATGTCATGGCCAGTGGCCACTACTTACAACGATGGAATTGGGGCGCACATGCTGATGCTGATATGTGTCTTACGATGCGGTGTGCTACATGAACACTTTTGTGTCAAATTCAGAACCAGTGCAGAATCTAGTATTTCTAGTTCAGTTTTTTTTCTTAATGAAGTTCCACTACTTACTTTCATGAAATGATCAGCCAAGTTTTTTATTTTATTTAATAGTTTTCTATCCTATTAATCGCTTTAAGCCTTTTAATGGTGAGCGCTGTAGTACTATTGAAATTGAAAATAAATGATAGTCGTAACTGCCTCGTAAGCTTGATGGAATATTTTCAACTACTATTGGAATATTTTCAACTACTATTGTAACATTTTTCTACTTCCTTAAAATAATCATTTTAATCCAAGAAACAAAACATTTTGCAGTTGCAATGCAAACATTACAAGCTATGTAAACACTTTCTTAGATAGTTATACTTTTTTCACTGTGTGTCCATGTCATACATTTTCTGTGATCTACTTAATGTTTTGTAAAAAACTTGTGAATCTATTAATTTTAGTTCACTAATAGTATTGACATATTATAAGTGTGGCCGATTTTTTAGTAGCTATTCTGTGCTGCAAATAATGCTTGAAGTTTTGTCTTTCATCCTTTTATCTTTTCAGGAAACTGTTAACATCGCCCATCGGTATTTGTTTTTGCTTATCGATGAAGATCGAAATTGGATTAAAAAATTCATTGATAAATCAAATAATTTTCCAAGGTAAAAGAGCACCAGACCAATTTGAAAATAATAATAATAATAATAATAATAATAATAATAATAATAAGGAAAATAGCTCCAATAAAGGGAACCCAAGTATTCGCTATGGCATAGTAAAAAATCTCATTGTTCTCGCACTGTTGAACTTCATACTATGCTATATTACTCGAATTATTTTATTCATTACTCAACCAACTGTGATAAGTCCATGCATATGCTATTCTTTAATCTAGCTATATGGTGTGTTCGGTGGAATTCCTCCGCACATATAACACTTGCATCCCTCGGGTACGCACGTGGCGGATGGGCCACCGGGTGGGGAGATAAACTTCTTGCAGTAAGATAGGCATTCGGCGTTGTTACATTTGCCCTTCCTGATGATGTGTTTGCATACGGTCTTAGAAGCTGCCATAGCTAGATATCAAAAGGGAAAATAGGGTATGTTAGACAATCATGCAATATATACATATGTCAAAAATTCACACACATTACTAGTGTAGATAACTAGGCACTAGAGTGCTTGGTATTGATCGACTAGATACCCAATGATAGAATTAGGAGGGAAAATGCAAGGAATAGAATGTGTGTGCTCCTCATTTCTTGGTCTACACTGAACTCTAGGATTGAGTTGCTAATATGGTGCTTGTTGTGCCCCTTTGGACTACTAGTGTAGAATTGAAAGGCAAATGATGCTTCCTTTATAGTGGGCAAATACTTGTAACCGATGAAGATAAGGTCACATTAATCGCAATACATTAATATGATTCATGCTGAAGAAGGGATCAACGATATTAATTAAGTTCTTTAAAAGGATCAACTCGATGGTATTAATTCATGAACAAAATAACAACAATTTAATCGAGGTGGGGTATTGTGGCGAATTAGCACACACTGAGGATAATAACTGGAAAATGTTTTAAATATTTTTTTGTTTTTTCCTCCCCAAAACTAGGTGTGCAAGCACAAGAAGAGTAATTGCTCTTTTTATGACATTGGCTATATGGCAAAGTACGAACACAATGACTTAAATCTCATTGCAAATGCAAAAGGAAATTATTTTATTTGAAAAATAGATTGTACAAATCATGAATATTTAAAACTAACAAGAATTGGGGAACATACTAATACTCATATAGTTTTATCTATAGCACATATGGATCATATAGACAATGATATCATTTATGCATCCTACATTGTAGTTCCTAAGTTCCAAAATGGAAGCAATGGAGTGAGAGAGGGGATGACACAATCAACAAATTTCGAGCATTCAGTAGACACTAGGAGGCTTAAAATTAGTAAAAAGTAAGGCCATAAATTTATAAGAAAAATAAAATAAAATATTGAAAACACTAGTAATAGGTTACCCTTTTGAGAGGTTAGAGTTAGATGTCTCCGACACGTGGCACAGCCGAAACCATGGGCTATGTCGTTTATGTCATTTACGCACATAGGAAACCACATATAAGGAATTCAATGTCAGATAAAGGCTTACCATGAAATCGTCAACTATGAGCCTAACCTCCAATTCATGTTTCAACTGGAGGCCACAAACATACAAGAGCTTCATGCGACACTCATCCCATGACCTAAGCTCTTTGATAGTCTTGGGATCGAGGTCTAAGGACAAGATGGTTTGTGAATTGAACTACCACTAGGAAACATGCCCGTGGGTTGCAACGGGATTGCAAGTACAACAATTTTCAGTGATTTATCATTTACTATTTTGAGCTATTTTCAGTTTTTTATCATTTCCTGTTTTGTTTCCACATGCTAGTGAATTAGGAAAAAACAAAAGTTTGAAGTATTAATACCATTTCTTGTATCTCATTATCTTTATAGATTGAAACTATAAGAAAGTGAAAAATCCACCTATCAAATAAATTTGTATCAAAACATGCAACATTTAGGCCTCCTTTGGTTCATAGGATAGAAATGTTGTAGGAATAGGAAAATCATAGGAAATGGGATGTCATGCATCTTAATTCCTATAGAGAAAGAGATGTCATTTGATGCATAGGATAGGAAATTTTCTATTGAGTATTGGCTAATGTTTTTTTTTCTTCAAAATGTGAAGGATTGATTCCTATCCTATATAGGAATAGGAATCCATTCCTACAAACCAAAGGGTCTCAAAGGAAATTTTCCTATGCAAATCCTATCCTATAGAAATCCTATGACATTCCTACAAACCAAAGGAGGCCTTAGCTTTATTTCCAATAAGAAATACACATTGGATGCATGCCTGGAATCAAGATATGCAATGATTCCTTCCTGCCTTGCACAACAGCAATCTTGTTTAGTACATTCTGAAAGTTTGCATCACTTCAATATACACCGAACTATGCTCATGTTTGGACATCTACAGAACATCGGAAACCTCTCGCACACTGAAAAGCACAACCATCACACCGCGTTCAACTGGAACATGTTACGCCGTCGAATTCTCGGGGTTTTGAATCGTGGATGTGATGCAAAAAATGGAGTCTCCATTGCCATCGAAGAAACAATGCAATTTACTGTAATTACAAGGGCTTGTTCAGCCGAACCGTTTGCATTTGAGAGCTGGGACGTCCTCACACTCCCACACAGTGCATACAATTAGTGAACGGCGATTTGTCTGCCCATCGTCAATGGGGCGGGGGCTCGACCGCCGTCCTGAAGAGCAGTATGTAGACCTTATCAACAGAAAAGTACAAGAATCCGCCCTTGGCGTGCGTGACGTATGAACCGAAGCTCGTCCCCACGATGCAGTGCCAAGCCGCGCCGTAAGCGGTGTCGAATTCCTGTCAGCATATAGGATAACAATAAGCGAAACTGTATACGAGGATAGGCACACAATGTTTGAGGATTTTCGAACAAATAATGCGGTTAAATTGTGAATGACATTAGAAGAAGCAACGGCGAAGTTGGCAGGCATTGAGCATTTGAGCTTGGCCGATGTGAGTGTTCAGTCCCCAGAGCAGTCTGATCGGCGCGTATATTCTGGTCAAACTTTGCTCATGCCCTCCTGTGTGGTGACAGTGACAACCACATGATTGCAACTTTGGACTGTTCGATTTATTAATTGCTCTAATCCTAATCGGTGGTTAGCTGCGCGAATGATCGTTTCATTCGGCTTGACCCCATCGCCTAGGTGTTGGGAGCCTGATGCTCCAACTGCCAATGATGATAAGTAAAACAACAAACCCATTTCTGTCCTCAGAAGAATACAGCTGCAGAGGGCAGCCGACCCGACCCGACCCGATACACTCCATCTAGGTATCGGTAGCAACACACAAAATGTGAGCGGTGTGGTGAACTGGCGATCATAGCGCGGAGGATCTGTCAGCAACGTCGACATGAATGCGCTTAGTGCATCAGTTGTGGCTGCATTGCCGCGAGAGTACAGTCGCAGAAATGGAGTTACTCCCGGAACCAGAGTCGCTCTACGAAAGTTCCTAGCAATTGCAAGCAAGCAAGATGCTGCACTCGCTGAACAATTACGAGTATTATAATCTGCGGCTAGAGTAGAAGACAACGGAGGCAAATACTACTACGAGTAGTAGCAATCATGTAGTACTGCCAACCCGCCGCGTTTGGCGGTGCATTTTTCGGGAGCAAACAACGGCGCCAGCTCCTGGCAAGCTGTGCGGTGGTATTCTCATCTGGGAGACGGCGATGGAGTTCTTGCGGTGTGGCGCGCACGGTGCTTTAGTCATGGTTAGTTACCTTCTTGAGGGCGAGCGCGAGGCGCTTGGGCTCGAGGCGGCGCGGGAAGTGCGGCATCCCGGCGAGCTCCTCGCGGGCGCAGCGGAACGCGCGCCGCTGCAGCGCGGGCGGCATGTCGGCCGCCACCACGCGCACCACCGCCTTCCTCTCCGCGCCGACGCCGTCCTCCTTCTTAGAGTCGCCCTCGTCGGCGCCGGCGCCGCCGTCCTCCGCGAGCCTGGCGACGCCGAGCAGCGACCTGATGACGCCGCCCCGGCGCCCCGCCTCGACACGGGCCTCCTGCTCCCTCATTCTCGCGTCTCAGAAGCCACAACCCTGCCTCCCTTGGCGCCGAGAGTGTTGTCTGCCGAGCGGGTGGGGAGGAGGGAAACGAGCTGAGACGGCGAGTGTGCTCTGGTATTTCTTTGTTAACGCTGTGCGGCGGTTGGGGCGGCTTTTTGTATTGGGGCGGGAGAGGATGCGGCGTCGGGGCTCGTTAAAGTTGGCGCCGTACTCTGATCTCCCGTTTTTGTTATCATTTGTTTTCTTGGCCTGCCCGGGAAGCCCGCCGGTGGGATCACCGACGCGACGCGACGCGCACGGCCGAGCTCCGGGGCGGCGCACGATGGTTGTGTTTCTTTTTACCTCGGCGAGGCGCGCGCGTGGCGTCGGGGACGACGACGAGCGGCGAGACCCGGACGTGCCGCGGCTGCCCTGCCAGGGCCACCGGGCGCACGGTAGGATAGAACTGCTGCACCGTGCACCGCGCAGTTGACTACAGTAGTTCAGTATGAGTACTACAGTAGGCCATGTGAGGATGGTGCTACGACTGACTGCTGCTTCAGCGGTCCGTCCTCGCTTCATTCACCGTGGTGTTCAGGCGAAACATGGCAGGGTGTATGTGATGAATTATGACATGCATCGAGTTGTGCATTGTGTGCAGACACTGGTTTGCTTGTCCATGGTATGAAGCTATGGACGAGGAGCACCTGGTTCCAGGTTTGATCGGGGAAACCAGCAAAATGAATTCCGCAGGGAGAGTTCCTCCCAGGAGCTCCTATTGTTAGAAGGGAGAGAGGAATTTGGTGGAATAATCGTTGTATTGCTTGAGCCTCGTGGACATATATATAGTAGTACATAATCTACTTGGAATATAAGGCAAGCCAGAATATTTCCTAGTCTAACCTATGTTTCCTAATACAATCACGTTACTCAACATTCCCCCGCAGTCACAACGGTAGTGACGCAGACGGTGAGACTGGAGAAGAATCCGAAGGCAAGCCGACGGACACCCCCCCCCCCCCCCACAGCCGTAACGGTCGACACATCGCGGAGTCGTGACTGGAGTGAAAACCGACGAGGTTGCTCAAGCAAGGCGGTAGCCCTTTTTGCCGTTTGTCGATGTAGCCGAGAGCGTAGGGTGGTGTAGCCGTGGTCGAGGTAGCCGTGCGAAGTATACCATGGTCGATGTCGAGTCGGGGGTAGCCGGTGTCGAGGATGTCGCCGTGGAGCCGCGGGCGCATGGAGGCGTCGAGTTAGCATGGGCGCATCGGTGTCGAAGTAGTGGTGCGCCGGGAAGAAGACGTTGTTGACGACGCGTCGCGGCGGGTTTGCCAAGCCCGGAGACACATCGTAGACGAAGGCACGCACCGGTGTTGCCAGCACCGGGCATGCGTAGACGGACGAAGACGAAGTTGACGAAGCGCCACACCAGGCTTGCCAGGCCCGGGGAAACGTCGTGGACGAAAGCACGCATCGGTGTTGCCAGCACCGGGCATGCATAGACGAGAACCTGCACAAGTTGTACGCCATGTCGGAGGAGTCAGAGAGGCTAGCAGAGAAGGACACGACGACGGTTGCGGCGTCAATCAGCGCGGAGCCGATGTCACCTGCGGTTGTCGGAGTAGACGAAGTGGTCGGGGTAGATGACGGCGATGCTGGCGACGGGCCGGTGCTGGACGAAGACGAAGGAGGTGGACGGGCGGCGGCTACGTGGGTAGCGACGGCGGCCAAAGAAGAGCGGCGGCGGCTACGTGGGTAGCGACGGCGGCCAAAGAAGAGCGGCGGCGGCGCCTAGGTTAGGAGCGTGGCGGCAGTGCTTGAAGTAGGCGAAGAACCCGACAGCATGACGAAGACCGGCGCGGACGGTGGCGTTCCCGCGCCAAGGGAGGTGGCGCGACGCATACCACGGGAAGTCAACGCGCGTGGACGACGAAGTGGACCGTGGGCCGCCGCGCTATGGTCCGAAGGGGCGACACAGCGGCGGCGGGCATGTCGGGGTGACGGCGGGAAGACCTCGGGGCGGCGGCAGGGACCGCGGGCCGCGGCGCGACAGCCGGAAGGGCGGCGCGGCAGAGGAGCGCGGGTCGGTGCTACCGCGGGGACGACCTCTAGACGGCGGCGTGGACCGCGTGCCACGCTCGCTACGGCCCGACGGGGCGACGCAGTGGCGACGCGAGGGTCGGTGCCGCCAGGGGGACGACCTGGGGCGGTCGGCCTCTGGGCGGCGGTGGACCGTGGACCGCGGTACTACGGCCCGAAGGGGCGACGCAGCGGTGACGCGGGTCGGTACAGCTGGGAGAAGAACCACGGGGCGGGGCGCTGCGGCCCGACGGGGCGACGCAGCGGCAACCCATTGCTCGATCGGTAGAGGGGCGCGCTGAACTCGGGACGGTCTTCACGGGACCTGCGAAGGCGCGCGCAACCGACGGGCCAGGTCGGTCGCACGGCGTAGATGAGGCGGATCATGGCGGCGGGCGGGCGGGTGATCAATCCGATCGCGCGCGAGGTCGGGGACGCCGCTCGGTGGAGGCGCGGTGGCAGCGGAGTCCGAGATGAAGTTGCCGGCGGCGGGCGGCAGGGCGGCTATGATTGGCCGCCACATGGCGCGAGGCCGCCGGTTCGGGGTGATGCAGGAGTCCCGGTCGGAGCAGGGCGGTGAAGGGCGGCGTAGATCGACGGGCGGGCCGTCGCGCGAACGGTGGCGGTGAAGGGCCGCCGCATGACGCGAGGCCGCCGGGGGCGACCGACGGGCAGACGCGCGGACGACGCGCGAGGCCGCCCGGTTGGTCAAGAAGTCGGTCGATCGCGCCGGTGTTGGAGTAGAGGCACACGGGGTTGACGGCGGTGGTGGGCGACGCAAACCGGATTACATAGACCAGAAAACCAAAAAGTAGACGCCGATCAAAGCGATCGGCAAGAGAGAGAAAATCCAGATCAAAGTATCGGGAAAAAGACTCTTTAGGACAGCCGACCAACACGGCCGGCAAACGAACCCTAGGTACGGACGGCGCGGCCTCCGGCGGCGGTCATGGAGGCCGACCGCCTCGGGGGCGGCACGCAGATGCGGAAGCGGCGGCTGCTAGGGTTTAGGATCGACTTGCGATAGATACCATGTTAGAAGGGAGAGAGGAATTTGGTGGATGTCGGTGTCAAAACCGGCGGATCTCGGGTAAAGGGTCCCGAACTGTGCTTCTAGGCCGGATGGTAACAGGAGGTAAGGGACACGAAGTTTTAGCCAGGTTCGGGCCCTCTCGATGGAGGTAAAACCCTACGTCCTGCTTGATTAATATTGATGATATGGGTAGTACAAGAGTAGATCTACCACGAGATCGGAGAGGCTAAACCCTAGAAGCTAGCCTATGGTATGATTGTTGTTCTGTATGTTGTCCTACGGACTAAAACCCTCCGGTTTATATAGACACAGGAAAGGGTTAGGGTTACACAAAGTCGGTTACAATGGTAGGAGATCTACATATCCGTATCGCCAAGCTTGCCTTCCACGCCAAGAAAAGTCCCTTCCGGACACGGGACGGAGTCTTCAATCTTGTATCTGTTGGAAATATGCCCTAGAGGCAATAATAAATTAGTTATTATTATATTTCCTTGTTCATGATAATCGTTTATTATCCATGCTATAATTGTATTGATAGGAAACTTAGATACATGTGTGGATACATAGACAACACCATGTCCCTAGTAAGCCTCTAGTTGACTAGCTCGTTGATCAATAGATGGTTATGGTTTCCTGACCATGGACATTGGATGTCATTGATAACGGGATCACATCATTAGGAGAATGATGTGATGGACAAGACCCAATCCTAAGCCTAGCACAAAAATCGTGTAGTTCGTATGCTAAAGCTTTTCTAATGTCAAGTATCAATTCCTTAGACCATGAGATTGTGCAACTCCCGGATACCGTAGGAATGCTTTGGGTGTACCAAACGTCACAACGTAACTGGGTGGCTATAAAGGTACATTACAGGTATCTCCGAAAGTGTCTGTTGGGTTGGCACGAATCGAGACTGGGATTTGTCACTCCGTGTAAACGGAGAGGTATCTCTGGGCCCACTCGGTAGGACATCATCATATGCGCAATGTGACCAAGGAGTTGATCACGGGATGATGTGTTACGGAACGATTAAAGAGACTTGCCGGTAACGAGATTGAACAAGGTATAGGGATACCGACGATCGAATCTCGGGCAAGTACAATACCGCTAGACAAAGGGAATTGTATACGGGATTGATTAAGTCCTTGACATCGTGGTTCATCCGATGAGATCATCGTGGAACATGTGGGAGCCAACATGGGTATCCAGATCCCGATGTTGGTTATTGACCGGAGAACGTCTCGGTCATGTCTGCATGCTTCCCGAACCCGTAGGGTCTACACACTTAAGGTTCGATGACGCTAGGGTTATAAAGGAAGCTTGTATGTGGTTACCGAATGTTGTTCGGAGTCCCGGATGAGATCCCAGACGTCACGAGGAGTTCCGGAATGGTCCGGAGGTAAAGATTTATATATAGGAAGTCCTGTTTCGGCCATCGGGACAAGTTTCGGGGTCATCAGTATTGTACCGGGACCACCGGAAGGGTCCCGGGGGCCCACCGGGTGGGGCCACCTGCCCCCGGGGGCCACATGGGCTGTAGGGGGTGCGCCTTGGCCTACATGGGCCAAGGGCACCAGCCCCAAGAGGCCCATGCGCCTGGGGAAACCCTAAAGAAAGAGTCCCAGAAGGGGAAGGCACCTCTTAGGTGCCTTGGGGGGGAAGGACTCCTCCCCTGGCCGCCGCCCCCTAGGAGATTGGATCTCCTAGGGCTGGCGCACCCCCCCTTTGGGATCCCTATATATAGTGAGGGTAGGAGGGCCTCTTGAAACACACCTTTGCCTTTGGTGCAGCCCTCCCTCTCTCCCAAGTCCTTCTCCTCTCCCGTGGTGCTTGGCGAAGCCCTGCAGGATTGCCACGCTCCTCCACCACCACCATGCCGTTGTGCTGCTGTTGGATGGAGTCTTCCTCAACCTCTCCCTCTCTCCTTGCTGGATCAAGGCGTGGGAGACGTCACCGGGCTGTACGTGTGTTGAACGCGGAGGTGCCGTGCGTTCGGCACTTGGTCATCGGTGATTTGAATCACGACGAGTACGACTCCATCAACCCCGTTCACTTGAACGCTTCTGCTTAGCGATCTACAAGGGTATGTAGATGCACTCTCCTTCCCCTCGTTGCTAGTCTCTCCATAGATAGATCTTGGTGACACGTAGGAAAATTTTGAATTTCTGCTACGTTCCCCAACAGTGGCATCATGAGCTAGGTCTATTGCATAGATTCTATGCACGAGTAGAACACAAAGTAGTTGTGGGCGTTGATTTTGTTCAATATGCTTTCCGTTACTAGTCTTATCTTGATTCGGCGGCATCGTGGGATGAAGCGGCCCGGACCGACCTTACACGTACTCTTACGTGAGACTGGTTCCACCGACTGACATGCACTAGTTGCATAAGGTGGCTAGCGGGTGTCTGTCTCTCCCACTTTAGTCGGATCGGATTCGATGAAAAGGGTCCTTATGAAGGGTAAATAGCAATTGGCATATCACGTTGTGGTCTTTGCGTAGGTAAGAAACGTTCTTGCTAGAAACCCATAGCAGCCACGTAAAACATGCAAACAACAATTAGAGGACGTCTAACTTGTTTTTGCAGGGTATGCTATGTGATGTGATATGGCCAAAGGATGTGATGAATGATATATGTGATGTATGAGATTGATCATGTTCTTGTAATAGGAATCACGACTTGCATGTCAATGAGTATGACAACCGGCAGGAGCCATAGGAGTTGTCTTTATTTATTTATGACCTGCGTGTCAACATAAACGTCATGTAATTACTTTACTTTATTGCTAACTGTTAGCTGTAGTAGTAGAAGTAATAGATGACGTGACAACTTCATGAAGACACGATGATGGAGATCATGATGATGGAGATCATGGTGTCATGCCGGTGACGATGATGATCATGGAGCCCCGAAGATGGAGATCAAAAGGAGCAATATGATAATGGCCATATCATGTCACTATTTGATTGCATGTGATGTTTATCATGTTTATACATCTTATTTTCTTAGAATGACGGTAGTAAATAAGATGATCCCTTACAACAATTTCAAGAAGTGTTCTCCCCTAACTGTGCACCGTTGCTACAGTTCGTCGTTTCAAAGCACCACGTGTTGATCGGGTGTGATAGATCCTTACGTTCACATACAACGGGTGTAAGACAGTTTTACACATGCAAAAACACTTAGGGTTAACTTGACGAGCCTAGCATGTACAGACATGGCCTCGGAACACAGAAGACCGAAAGGTCGAGCATGAGTCGCATAGAAGATACGATCAACATGAAGATGTTCACCGACGTTGACTAGTCCGTCTCACGTGTTGATCGGACACGGCCTAGTTGACTTCGATCATGTAATCACTTAGATGACTAGAGGGATGTCTATCTGAGTGGGAGTTCATAAGATGAACTTAATTATCCTGAACATAGTCAAAAAGGATTTTGCAAATTATGTCGTAGCTCGCGTTTCAGTTCTACTGTTTAGATATGTTCCTAGAGAAAAATTAGTTGAAAGTTGATAGTAGCAATTATGCGGACTAGGTCCGTAAACTGAGGATTGTCCTCATTGCTTCTTAGAAGGCTTATGTTCTTAATGCACCGCTCAGTGTGCTAAACCTCGAACGTTGTCTGTGGATGTTGCGAACATCTGACATACACGTTTTGATAACTACATGATAGTTCAGTTAAACGGTTTAGAGTTGAGGCACCAAAGACGTTTTTGAAACGTCACGAAACATATGAGATGTTTTGAGGGCTGAAATTGGAATTTCAGGCTCATGCCCACGTCAAGAGGTATAAGACCTCCGACGATTTTCTTAACCTGCAAACTAAGGAGAAAAGCTCAATTGTTGAGCTTGTGCTCGGATTGTCTGAGTACAACAATCATTTGAATCAAGTGGGAGTTGATCTTCCAGATAAGATAGTGATGTTTCTCCGAAGTCATTACCACCAAGCTGCTAGAGCTTCGTGATGAACTATAATATATCGGGGACATGTATGATGATCCTTGAGATGTTCGTGATGTTTGACACCACAAAAGTAGAAATCAAGAAGGAGCATCAATTGTTGATGGTTGGTGAAACCACTAGTTTCAAGAAGGGCAAGGGCACGAAGGGATACTTCATAAAACGGCAATTTAGCTGCTGCTCTAGTGAAGAAACCCAAGGTTGAACCCAAACCCGAGACTAAGTGCTTCTGTAATAAAGGGAACAGCCACTGGAGCAGAATTACCCTAGATACTTGGTAGATTAGAAGGCTGGCAAGGTCGATGGAAGTATATTGGATATACATTATGTTAATGTGTACTTTACTAGTACTCCTAGTAGCACCAGGGTATTAGATACCGGTTCGGTTGCTAAGTGTTAGTAACTCGAAATAAAAGCTACGGAATAAACGGAGACTAGCTAAAGGTGAGCTGACGATATGTGTTGGAAGTGTTCTCAATGTTGATATGATCAAGCATCGCACGCTCCCTCTACCATCGAGATTGGTATTTGCGTTGAGCATAGACATGATTGGATTATGTCTATCGCAATACGGTTATTCATTTAAGGAGAATAATGGTTACTCTGTTTATTTGAATAATACCTTCAATGGTCTTACACCTAAAATGAATGGTTTATTGAATCTCGATCGTAGTGATACACATGTTCATGCCAAAAGATAGTAATGATAGTACCACCTACTTGTGGCACTGCCACGTAAGTCATATCGGTATAAAACGCATGAAGAAGCTCCATGTTGATGGATCTTTGGGCTCACTCGTTTTTGAAAAGTTTGAGACATGTGAACCATGTCTATTGGTGTATATGCATGAAGAAACTCCATGCAAATGGACCGTTTTGACTCACTTGATTTTGAATCACTTGAGACATGCAAATCATACCACATGGGCAAGATGACTGAAAGCCTCGGTTTCAGTAAAATGGAACTAGAAAGCAACTTGTTGGAAGTAATACATTTTGATGTGTGCAATCCAATGAGTGCTGAGGCATGTAGTGGATATCGTTATGTTCTTACTTCACAGACGTTTTGAGTATATTTACTTGATAAATCATGAGTCTGGATTATTGAAAGGTTCAAGTAATTTCAGAGTGAAGTTGAACATCGTCGTGACAAGAGGATAAAATGTCTATGATATGATCGTAGAGATGAATATCTGAATTACGAGTTTGGCATAGAATTAAGACATTGTGGAAATTGTTTCACTACTAATACAGCCTGGAACACCATGATGTGATGGTGCGTCCGAACATCATAACTGCACCCTATTGGATATGATGCATACCATGATGTCTCTTATCAAATTACCACAATAATTTATGGGTTAGGCATTAGAGACAACCACATTCACTTTAAATAGGGCACCATGTAATTCCGATGAGATGACACCGTATGAACTATGGTTTAGAGAAACCTAAGCTGTCATTTCTTAAAAGTTTGGGGCTGCGACGCTTATGTGAAAAAGTTTCAGGTTGATAAGCTCGAACCCAAAGCGGATAAATGCATCTTCATAGGACACCCAAAACAGTTGGGTATACCTCCTGTCTCAGATCCGAAAGCAATAAGGGATTGTTTCTAGAATCGGGTCCTTTCTCGAGGAAAAGTTTCTCTTGAAAGAATTGAGTGGAAGGATGGTGGAGACTTGATGAGGTTATTGAACCGTCTCTTCAACTAGTGTGTGGCAGGGCACAGGAAGTTGTTCCTGTGGCACCTACACCAATTGAAGTGGAAGCTTATGATAGTGATCATGAAACTTCAGATCAAGTCACTACCAAACCTCGTGGGATGACAAGGATGCGCACTACTTCAGAGTGGTACGTAATCCTGTCTTGGAAGTCATGTTGCTAGACAACAATGAACCTACGAGCTATGGAGAAGCGATGGTGGGCCCGGATTCTGATAAATGGCTCGAGGCCATATAATCCGAGAGAGGATCCATGTATGAAAACAAAGTGTAGACTTTGGCAGAACGGCTCGATGGTCGTAATGCTATTGAGTACAAATGGATTTTAAAAGGAAGACAGACAATGATGGTAAGTGTCACCATTAAGAAAGCTCGACTTGTCGTTAAGGTGTTTCCCGACAAGTTCAAGGAGTTGACTACGGTGAGACTTTCTCACTCGTAGCGATGCTAAGAGTCTGTTGGAATTATATTAGCGATTACTGCATTATTTATGAAATCTTGCAGATAGGATGTCAAAACATTGTTTCCTCGACGATTTTCTTGAGGAAAGGCTGTATATGATACAACTGGAAGGTTTTTGTCAATCCTGAAAGATGCTAATAAGTATGCAAAGCTCCAGCAATCCTTCTAAGGACTGGAGTAAGCATCTCGGAGTTGGAATGTATGCTTTGATGATGATCAAAGATTTTGGGTTTATACAAAGTTTATGAGAAACTTGTATTTCCAAAGAAGTGAGTGGGAGCACTATAGAATTTCTGATAAGTATATGTTGACATATTGTTGATCAGAAATGACGTAGAATTTCTGGAAAGCATATAGGGTTATTTGGAAAGTGCTTTTCAATGGAAAGCCTGGATTAAGCTACTTGAACATTGAGCATCAAGATCTATAAGGATAGATCAAAACGCTTAAAAGTACTTTCAAATGAGCACATACCTTGACATGATCTTGAAGGTGTTCAAGATGGATCAGTCAAAGAAGGAGTTCTTGCCTGAGTTGTAAGGTATGAAGTTAAGACTTAAAGCTCGACCACGGCAGAATAGAGAGAAAAGGACGAAGGTCGTCCCCTATGCTTAAGACGTAGGCTCTACAGTATGCTATGCTGTGTACCGCACCTGAAGTGTGCCTTGCCATGAGTCGATCAAGGGGTACAAGAGTGATCCAAGAATGGATCACAGGACAGCGGTCAAAGTTATCCTTAGTAACTAGTGGACTAAGGAATTTTCTTGATTATGGAGGTGGCAAAAGAGTTCGTCGTAAAGAGTTACGACGATGCAAGCTTAACACCTATCCGGATAGCTCTGAGTAGAGATACCGGATACGTATAATGGAGCAACAATTTAGAATAAGCTCCAAGTAGAACAGTTATTTGGATTAGCTCCAAATAGAACGTGGTAGCTGCATCTAGGAGATGACATAAAGATTTGTAAAGCACACACGGATCTGAAAGGTTCAGACCCGTTGACTAAAACCTCTCTCACAAGCAACATGATCAAACCCAGAACTCATTGAGTGTTAATCACATAGTGATGTGAACTAGATTATTGACTCTAGTAAACTCTTTGGATGTTGGTTACATGACGATGTGACCTGTGAGTGTTAATCACATGGCGATGTGAACTAGATTATTGACTCTAGTGCAAGTGGGAGACTGTTGGAAATATGCCCTAGAGGCAATAATAAATTAGTTATTATTATATTTCCTTGTTCATGATAATCATTTATTATCCATGCTATAATTTTATTGATAGGAAACTCAGATACATGTGTGGATACATAGACAACACCATGTCCCTAGTAAGCCTCTAGTTGACTAGCTCGTTGATCAATAGATGGTTACGGTTTCCTGACCATGGACATTGGATGTCATTGATAACGGGATCACATCATTAGGAGAATGATGTGATGGACAAGACCCAATCCTAAGCCTAGCACAAAGAGTGTGTAGTTCGTATGCTAAAGCTTTTCTAATGTCTAGTATCAATTCCTTAGACCATGAGATTGTGCAACTCCCGGATACCGTAGGAATGCTTTGGGTGTACCAAACGTCACAACGTAATTGGGTGGCTATAAAGGTACATTACAGGTATCTCCGAAAGTGTCTGTTGGGTTGGCACGAATCGAGACTGGGATTTGTCACTCCGTGTAAACGGAGAGGTATCTCTGGGCCCACGCGGTAGGACATCATCATATGCGCAATGTGACCAAGGAGTTGATCACGGGATGATGTGTTACGGAACGAGTAAAGAGACTTGCCGGTAACGAGATTGAACAAGGTATAGGGATACCGACGATCGAATCTCGGGCAAGTACAATACCGCTAGACAAAGGGAATTGTATACGGGATTGATTAAGTCCTTGACATCGTGGTTCATCCGATGAGATCATCGTGGAACATGTGGGAGCCAACATGGGTATCCAGATCCCGCTGTTGGTTATTGACTGGAGAACGTCTCGGTCATGTCTGCATGCTTCCCGAACCCGTAGGGTCTACACACTTAAGGTTCGATGACGCTAGGGTTATAAAGGAAGCTTGTATGTGGTTACCGAATGTTGTTCGGAGTCCCGGATGAGATCCCGGACGTCACGAGGAGTTCCGGAATGGTCCGGAGGTAAAGATTTATATATAGGAAGTTCTGTTTCGGCCATCGGGACAAGTTTCGGGGTCATCGGTATTGTACCGGGACCACCGGAAGGGTCCCGGGGGCCCACCGGATGGGGCCACCTGCCCCCGGGGGCCACATGGGCTGTAGGGGGTGCGCCTTGGCCTACATGGGCCAAGGGAACCAGCCCCAAGAGGCCCATGCGCCTGGGGAAACCCTAAAGAAAGAGTCCCAGAAGGGGAAGGCACCTCTTAGGTGCCTTGGGGGGGAAGGACTCCTCCCCTGGCCGCCGCCCCCTAGGAGATTGGATCTCCTAGGGCTGGCGCACCCCCCCCTTTGGGATCCCTATATATAGTGAGGGTAGGAGGGCCTCTTGAAACACACCTTTGCCTTTGGTGCAGCCCTCCCTCTCTCCAAGTCCTTCTCCTCTCCCGTGGTGCTTGGCGAAGCCCTGCAGGATTGCCACGCTCCTCCACCACCACCATGCCGTTGTGCTGCTGTTGGATGGAGTCTTCCTCAACCTCTCCCTCTCTCCTTGCTGGATCAAGGCGTGGGAGACGTCACCGGGCTGTACGTGTGTTGAACGCGGAGGTGCCGTGCGTTCGGCACTTGGTCATCGGTGATTTGAATCACGACGAGTACGACTCCATCAACCCCGTTCACTTGAACGCTTCCGCTTAGCGATCTACAAGGGTATGTAGATGCACTCTCCTTCCCCTCGTTGCTAGTCTCTCCATAGATAGATCTTGGTGACACGTAGGAAAATTTTGAATTTCTGCTACGTTCCCCAACAGTATCTTCATAGTCTAGGAGTCCGGCTGAAGGTATAGTCCGGCCATTCGGATACCCCCTAATCCAGGACTCCCTCAGTAGCCCCTAAACCAGGCTTCAATGACGACGATTCCGGCGCGCAGTTTGTCTTCGGCATTGCAAGGCGGGTTCCTCCTCCAAGTACTTCATAGAAGATTTTGAACACAAAGATAGTGTCCGGCTCTGCAAAATAAGTTTCCACATATTGCCATAGAGAGAATAATATTTTCACAAATCTAATCTGCTGATGTATTCCGTAGTGTGACGCACCATGGCCAAGCCTTTATTCGAATCGTTTTATTATCCCACCTCAGCGCGTCATGCGAGGCGGTTTCTTTGGCATGTCTTGTCGAAGCAGAGATCGTGTCCCCTTATTCCAGGATTCTCATCAATACGGGCGTGGGTAACCCAACCGCGCCATTGATTATGGCGCTTGGGGATAAGCGAGTTTTACCAGCTAGTGGGGACACATAGTTGCGTCCACCCATATAAGGGGATAAGGATCCACCTTTTCACCTACGCCTTCTTCCTCCTTTGCCTATCCATTCTTGCGCACCTGAGCTCCAGCGCCCAAGTCCGCACTCCCCACCTCAACCTCCTCCAACCATGTCCGGAGCGGGAGGCAAGTGGATGGTCTCCTCCGTTACGGAGGGACACATCAAAAGACTAAGGAAGGCCGGATACTTGTCTAACGACATTGCACACCGGCTTCCAGAGGGGCAGCTCATCCCCACCCCTAGGCCCCATGAGAGGGTGGTGTTCCTCCCCCATTTCCTCCGCGGACTGAGCTTCCCTCTCCACCGATTTGTCCGGGGGCTCATGTTCTACTATGGCCTGGATTTCCACGATCTGGCCCTGAACTTTGTCCTCAACATCTCGGCGTTTATCGTCGTGTGCGAGGCTTTCCTCCGCATCCGCCCCCATTTCGGCCTATGGCTCAAGACTTTCAATGTCAAGCCGAAGGTGGTGCGCGGCAATCAGGCGGAGTGCGGAGGCGCCATGGTGGGCAAGATGCCCAACGTATTATGGCTCGAGGGCTCCTTTGTGTAGACCCTGAAGGGGTGGCAATCGGGGTGGTTTTACATCACCGAGCCGCGCGACCTTGAATGGGTCGCAGCCCCCGAGTTCCGATTCGGACCCCCTACGCGACTCACCTCTTGGAAGGAGACGGGCCTGTCATGGGGTAAAAAAGGAGAGCTGACCGGACTCCAAACATGCGTCCAAACCCTGGTGGACAAGAAGCTCAAACTTGTCAACATAGTCCAAGTTATACTCATCCGCCGGATCCTCCCGTGTCAACAACGGGCTTTCAACCTGTGGGAGTTCGACCCGGTGCGGCACCAAACTCTGAGCAGGCTCTTCGACACGACGTACGAAGATGCCTGGAAGGTGCTTTTCAAGGGCGCCGAGGCCCCCGCATCCGCTACCGAGGATCGCGGATTCAGTACGCAGCGTCACGCTCATGCGGTAAGCTGTTTTTACCTTTTACAGGGTATCAGTTTTTTATAGTTTGACTCCATGCGGGATCTAAACTCTCTTACCTTTGACAGGATTGGCAGGAGACGTCCGGACAGATCAACTGTCCGGCTCCTTTGCTCGAAGGCCCAACGGATGCTCATTTGGCGAAGCTGCTGGTTCCGGCACCCCATGTGGTGCCGGAGAAGAAGGCCAAGAAGAAGGCCACGGGGACTCGAAAGAGTGCCCGACGCCTGGAGGTGTCGGATCCCTCACCCGACGACTCCAAGACGCACTCCTCCCATGAAGACGAGGAGGAGGAAGAAGAGACCCCTCCCCCTCCAGCGGGGGAAGGGAAGAAAAGGAAGGCCGCCCCAACTGGGGAGGCCGAAGGGTCCAAGAAGGGGAAAACCCTTCCTCCGGACTACTCCACCGACACCGACGACGGCGGAGAGGAGTGGCCGCTCAGGGCCAAGCCCCTGGCTAAATCGTAAGTATCCGGATACCAGAGTAATTCATAGTATTCCTTTATTGCACAGCTTTCCCTTATGTCGAATATGTTTATGCAGTCCACCCAAAGACCGGCTCGACGCGTTGTCGAGCGGTTCACTGGACTCGTCGGATGTGAATTCACTTTCGACGGCTTTCCTCCCCCCGCCCTACGGACGACACCGAAGTGTTGTCCCAACAGGTTCCAAGCCAGGAGGAGGTGGTCCTGGAGGCGCCGCAAGGCGACCTCCCGGACCCCAGGAGTGAAGGGGATAGAACCCCCCAGGGCTCCAAGTCTGGCTCTAGGCCGGACACCGCTCCGGAACCTTCAAAGGTTCCAGAGTCCGGCGGGCGACCTCCTTCCAAGAGGAGCAAGCCCACCGTGCCGGTGACCCCCATCCAACCGGAGGCGCCGGACAATCTGTTGGAGGTGCTCGAAGGCGCCTCCATCGACGAGGAGCACTGCACCATTATGAGTGCGGTGGTCCAGAAGGTTCAGTCCGCCAAGAGCGGACTGACTGAAGCTTGTACTAGCCTTTTAACAGGCTTTGAGGTAAGTAAAGAATGTGTAAATAATATTACCGCATAGACAGTAGCCCCTGATGCTCTGTTTGGCGTTCGGGAAGAAAAGCCGAATATAGGATCAAATAAAATTCGCAGGAGTCTAACAAAAAGGAGTCAATACGCGTATGCAGGCTTCTCTGTTGGCGTCCACCGCACTGACTGCAGAAGTGGACGCGCTAAAGCAGAACCTCGAGCAGTCCGAGCAAGAGCTCGGGCGTGCCAAGAAGCAGCTCGAGGACAAGGAAGGTAAGAAATACCTTGTTTAAATATATATATAAAAAGGTGCAATTGCAAAAAATGACAGGATTATCGTGGCTATTGTAGGGGCCACGTCTGAGGTGGCGACCCTTAAGCAAGCGCTGCTCGAGGCCAAGAAGAGGACGGCCATGGAGCGCACCGAGCGGGAGAAGTATGAGGCCGAGGTTGGCAAGGTGCGGCAGGAGCTCCAGGCACTCATGGAAAAACATGAGAGTTTGGAGCTTGACTCAAAGACGCGAGCGTCCGAGCTCGCGGTGGCTATTGAAAATGCCAAGTCTGCCAAGGCCGAATCCCAGAAGACCCTCCAGGAGTTGGATGAGGTGAAAAAGATAGCGGCGGGTAAGGCATTCTTTATGCAAAGCAAACACGTAAACGTAAGTTACTTGTTACTTACCCGAATCCGGAGCTCTCCAGGAGCATTCACAGATCTTCCCCGTAGCGTGTCCGATGCCGCCGCATTCTATCGAGCCGAGGAAGGAAGCTCGACAGAGAAGGTGTTCTGGTCTCAGTATGCTGAGGCCGGACACCCCGTGCCCCTGAGCGACCAGCTGAAGCAACTGGTCGAGCTCCACAAGGCGTCCGAACAGGCCATGAAGGGCCTCATAGTTCGGCTGTGGCCTGGAGAGGCTCGGCCTGGGAGCTATTTTGGGTTGGTGCGGCGGCTGATGGGGGCCTGTCCAAGGCTCGAAGTCATCAACCGCTCCGTCTGCATTGAAGGCGCCCGTAGGGCCCTTGCCCGTGCTAAGGTGCACTAGGGCAAGCTGGATGCTGGGAAGCTTGTGAAGGACAGGCCACCGCCGGGGAAGGAGCATCGCAAGCCCGAGAATTATTATAAGGATGTTCTGAAGGGTGCCTGTCTTATGGCGGATGAATGTTCCAGGGATGTAATTTTTGAGTAAAACTCGCTCGTTTTGTCCTGTGCGCTGAAAACTTGTTCATATGCGCTAAGCAATGCTGTTAGAATTTAAAATATTACCTTATGTGCGGCTGTTTATCAATTCTGAGAGATGGCGAGTCGTCGGCTTCTGCCTCCGTGCCGCTAGTGCTGGGGTGTTCGGGGATAAACCTGAGCGCTCTTTTTCCCATGTTTGGGTCCTTCGAGGGAGGCGCTCAGCACATCGAACAAGGTAATCGGACTATAATGCTTGAACACTCTCACTTAGCCATAGAATTCTATAATTTTAAATTGCGGCGAAGCCCCTGGTATTCGGAAGACCGAGTTCGGGGCGCTATCCACGCCTTGGCCGGACAGAGCCGACTCCTCGCTCTAAGCGGCATAAGTCTTTAGGGACTCGAAAAACCTCTCGAACAGCGACCAGCTCTCGATTCATCATGACAGTCAGTTTTAGCTTTCTCTACTGAGGTGCTCGACCCAGCTCAACTGGGGCACAATCGCAGTAGTTCTCCTAGTGCTACCTTAGCCGATATAGCGAAACGTAAGACACCAAAACATAGGAGCCGGGAAAACCCAACTATTGACCCAAGACATGATTCGGAGCCGATGCATATAATGCTATAAGTTTGGGGTGCCGCACTTGTTAAAGTGTTCGGACTTCTCACACCATATTGAGGGGTACTAAAGCCCCTGGCGTATTTTGGCCGTACCAAAGTGTACGGGTGCAACATGTCGTTACGGAACATATATTTGTAAAAACAGTGTAATGCAAAAATAGACAGAAGCTATGCATTGTTTATTAAAAAGGGTTGCGATCAAAGCAGAACGATACAAATAATGCGATAAGCAAAAGGTTGGACTATTTAACATGTCCGTTTCAGGGGCGGTCTGCGAAATGGTAAGCGAAACAGGTATACTGCTTGTGATAGAGACCACCTGGGAGTTCCGTAATGCGGCATGGCTTGTCTGCTTCCCTGGTTCTTGCATCGTTTGTGCGGCAATTGAACTGCCGAACAGGCCTTCAGAAGAGTGGAGTCCTGAAAGTAAGAGAAAATTAAAAAATTGGCAACCCCTGGTGCGGTTTAAGCCGTGTTTCGGGCGTGCTGTGATGGTGCCCCTCCCCCTGCACCCATGGTATTTCTAGAGCGTAGTTATGTACGCGAAGTACTGGTGTTGCATTTTTGCGAGGGCTGGGGTTGGAGCCGCATTGCTACGCCTGCTCGGAACGTGCCAGGCGGTCTTGTTGTAGGTTACTTCGGGTGCGCTTGACGGTGTCCGGACGTTTAATGGCCGGACTGGAGAACTGCCTGGAGAGGCTGCTTTGTACTTCCGCAGCAAGGGCCGCCGTGTGCTCCTCCGTTCGGAGAGAGCGTTCGGTGTTTCCATTGATCGTAATTACTCCTTGAGGGCCTGGCATCTTGAGCTTAAGGTATGCGTAGTGCGGTAGCACATTGAACTTAGCAAATGCGGTTCGCCCGAGCAGTGCGTGATAGCCACTACGGAATGGGACTATGTCGAAGATTAGCTCCTCGCTTCGGAAATTATCCGGAGATCCGAAGACCACTTCAAGTGTGACTGAGCCTGTACAGTTGGCCTCTACACCTGGTATTACGCCTTTAAAGGTCGTTTTGGTGGGCTTAATCCTCGAGGGATCTATGCCCATTTTCCGCACTGTATCCTGGTAAACCAGGTTCAGGCTACTGCCGCCGTCCATAAGGACTCTAGTGAGATGAAATCCGTCAATAATTGGGTCTAGAACCAATGCGGCGAATCCGCCATGATGGGTGCTAGTGGGATGGTCCCTTCGATCAAAAGTGATCGGGCAGGAGGACCATGGGTTGAACTTTGGGGCGACTGGCTCTATCGCGTATATGTCCCTTAACGCGCGCTTCCGCTCCCTCTTGGGGATGTGGGTTGCGTATATCATGTTCACCGTCCATACTTGTGGGGGAAAACCCTTCTGTCCACTGTTGTTCGGTGGCCGGGGCTCCTTGCCGTCATCGCTATGCGGCACCTTGTCTGTATCTTCGGCATTTAACTTGCCTACCTGCTTGAACACCCAACAATCCCTGTTGGTGTGATTGACCGGCTTTTCGGGGGTGCCATTTATCTGGCACAAGCGGTCGAGTATTCGGTCCAAACTGGACGGGCCCCTAGGATTTCTTTTGAATGGTTTTTTCCGCTGACCAGATTTATAGCCTCTGAATCCGGCATTAACTGCCGTATCCTCAGCATTGTCGCCGTTAGTGCGGCGCTTCTGCTTGTTGCGACGCGACCTGCCACTACTGTCCCTGGTATCCGAATTACCAGGGTTCTTGGTCATATTGTTGCTACGAGCAAGCCAGCTGTCTTCTCCCGCGCAAAAGCGGGTCATGAGTGTCGTGAGTGCTGCCATAGATTTCGGCTTTTCCTGTCCAAGGTGCCGGGCAAGCCACTCGTCACGGATATTGTGCTTGAAGGCTGCTAGGGCCTCAGCGTCCGGACAGTCGACTATTTGATTTTTCTTTGTTAGGAACCGTGTCCAGAATTTCCTGGCCGATTCCTCTGGCTGCTGAATTACGTGGCTTAGGTCATCAGCGTCTGGTGGTCGCACATAAGTGCCCTAGAAATTGTCAAGGAATGCGGCTTCCAGGTCCTCCCAACAACCGATTGATCCTGCTGGCAAGCTGTTAAGCCAATGCCGAGCTGGTCCTTTAAGCTTGAGTGGGAGGTATTTGATGGCGTGGAGATCATCGCCGCGGGCCATGTGGATATGAAGGAGATAATCCTCGATCCATACCGCAGGATCTGTTGTGCCATCATATGATTCGATGTTTAAGGGTTTGAAACCCTCGGGGATTTGATGATCCATTACTTCGTCTGTGAAGCATAGTGGGTGTGCGGCGCCTCTGTACTGGGCTATATCACGACGTAGGTCCAATGAGCTTTGTCTACTATGTTCGACCCTACCGGATTTGTGTCCGACGTGACATTTACCGTCTCGGGTCGTGGGGCGCCCACGCGATCCGTAGATCGCCCTTGTTTGCCTTGCCTTGTCCTCCAACATATCTCGCAGGTCTGGCGCATTTTTTCGTGCCTTGGTACGGGGTGCGGTTTGAGTGGAGGGCCGAGAGGCCTCTCTGTCGCGGCCACGAGGTGGTCGGTCGGCCGTATCAAGTGCTGGTGATGTAGGTTTAAGTGCTTCCTCCTCTAATCAGGGTAGCAACCTGCGCTTTGGGTAGCTCTTGGAGGGGCGTTCGAGTTTATGCTCTTCGGCCGCAAGGACTTCAGTCCATCTGTCGACTAGCAAATATTGATCAGCTCTAAGCTGTTGCTGTTTTTTTTAGGCTTCTTGCCGTGGCCATAAGCCTACGTTGAAAATGCTCTTGCTCGACGGGATCCTCTGGCACGACAAATTCGTCGTCGTCGAGGCTTTCCTCGTCTTCGGAGGGAGGCATATGGTTATCGTCCTCAACCTCTCTGTCTGCCGCTCTCTCGTGAGGGTTGGCTTCTCCATCCTCCTGTGCTGAATTTTGCTGGAGGGAGGTTTCTTCGGCACTCTCTGGAGTATTGTTATCTCCTGTGCTGGAGTCACCGTATTTGCTTTGGCGGGATTTTGAGCGGCGCCGCTGACGCCGGCGCTTAGGCTGTTTCTTGGAGGGGTCATCCTCCGCTGTTCCATCGCCGTCTCCTTCTTTTGGGGTGTCCACCATGTATATGTCATATGACGAGGTGGCTTTCTAGGGCCCAATAGGCGCTGGTTCTTCATCGTCTCCTGCATCGGCGTCCATACCGTCGATGTCTTCGAAGTCGAAGTCGAGCATGTCGGTTAAATTGTCGACAGTGGCTACAAAGTGGGTGGTGGGTGGGCTTTGAATTTCTTCATCGTCCGTATCCCAACCTTGCTGGCCGTAGTCCGGCCAGGGCTCTCTTGATAAAGAGAGAGACTTTAGTGTCTTCAGAATATCGCCGAAAGGCGAGTGCTGAAAGATGTCCGCGGCAGTAAACTCCATGATCGGCGCCCAATCAGATTCGATCGGCAGGGGCGCGGAGGGTTCGGAGTCCGGAGAGGAGTCCGGCTCCTTGGAGTCGTGAGTATCGCGGAGTGTGGGGCTGGCGTTCGGCTCGATCGTCGTTGAGATCGCAGCCCCCGAGGCGGCGTCCAACCACCCATCCTCGATCGGCGCAGTTGGCTCCGAATTAAGGGTCGAAGCCGATGCGGGTGCGGCCTCCAGGGCACTGTTCGGCGGCAGAGCTAAATCATGCTCGTCGTGACAGTGCGGCGCGCTCGGCAGTGGCTCGAATCCGTCAAGGATCAAGTCCCCGCGGATGTCAGCCGTGTAGTTTAAACTTCAAAATCTGACCTGACGGCCAGGGGCATAGCTTTCGATCTGCTCCAGATGGCCAAGTGAATTGGCCCGCAGTGCGAAGCCGCCGAAGACGAAGATCTGTCCGGGGAGGAAGGTCTCACCCTGGACTGCATCACTATTGATGAACATATGAGCCATCAAGCCTAGCGGCGACGACACAGAGGAACTCTCAATGAAAGCACCAATGTCGGTGTCAAAACCGACGGATCTCGGGTAGGGGGTCCTGAACTGTGCGTCTAGACCGGATGGTAACAGGAGGCAAGGGACACGAAGTTTTACCCAGGTTCGGGCCCTCTCGATGGAGGTAAAACCCTACGTCCTGCTTGATTAATATTGATGATATGGATAGTACAAGAGTAGATCTACCACAAGATCGGAGAGGCTAAACCCTAGAAGCTAGCCTATGGTATGATTGTTGTTCTGTATGTTGTCCTACGGACTAAAACCCTTCGGTTTATATAGACACCGGAGAGAGTTAGGGTTACACAAAGTCGGTTACAATGGTAGGAGATCTACATATCCGTATCGCCAAGCTTGCCTTCCACGCCAAGGAAAGTCCCTTCCGGACACGGGACGGAGTCTTCAATCTTGTATCTTCATAGTCTAAGAGTCCGGCTGAAGGTATAGTCCGGCCATCCGGACACCCCCTAATCCAGGACTCCCTCAGTGAAATAATCGTTGTATTGCTTGAGCCTCGTGGGCATATATATAGGAGTACATGATCTACTTGAAGTACAAGGCAAGCCAGAATATTTCCTAGTCTAATCTACGTTTCCTATTACAATCACGTTACTCAACACCTATTAGCAGCCGGGCGATCGTTAGCGAGCCTAGCAACTGAGTCTAACGAACTTTTGTGACTAATGAGTATCGCGGAGTGTTAAGAACTCTGAACAGCCATACATTTGAATGCCTTTTGAAATTCTGAACGTTTTTAAATTTTGATACATGAACAATTTTTAAATTTGTGAATAAAATTTTCAATGTATGAACACGTTTTTTAAAACACGAACAATCTTGAAACACTGGAACACATTTTGAAATTATGAACAAAATTTTAAAACTAAGAACAAATTTTGAAATTCTGAACTTTTTTTAAGCCGCGAACAAATATTCAAAATGCAAGAATTTTGAAAAAAATGTACAATATTTTGTAACTTTGAACATTTTTAGAACACGCACAAAATTTTAATTCAAAATATTTTTGAAATTGTGAACAATTTTTATCAATAAAATTTTGAAACTCCAAACCTTTTTATACAAGGTGAACAAAATTTGAAATTACGGACATTCTTTGAAAAGGTGAATAATTTTTGGAAACATGAACAAAATTTGGAATTTTTGAATGTTTTTCGTAAAAATGAACAATTTTTTCATATGTTGATTTTTTTCTTAAATTTGTGATTTTTAACACAAATAAAAGGGAAGCAAAAAGAATATATCTAAAGGTGAAAAAGAAACATAAAAAATAAAAAATAACCGGAAAATAACAAAAGAAAAAGGAAACCAAACAGAAACCGGTATATAAAAACCTATCAGTTCAAAAATCCGGCTGTCTCATTGTGCGAAAGTGGGCCGGCCCAATTCTTGCACTTGAGAGAATCGCCCGTGCGGATGCTCGACAGTTTGTCGCTGTAAACGTCAAATATGATTTTTCCTCCTCCCGGCGCCTTAAGCGCCATGGAGAGTAGCCAGTGCCACCCTTCATGGGCGGAACCAACAAGGAGGTGATCAATTGCTCGCTCACCAGTTTCCCTGGTTCGCTGGGTGCGATTTACCAGCCGATTAACTGGTCCACCATTGACTTTTCTTGAAAATTCACTTTTAAAAGGAATTCAAAATAGTCATGAAATTCAAAGGTATTTTGTGATTTTAAAAAAAGTTCATGAATTCGAAAAAGGATCATTAATTTCTAAAAAAACTCTGATTTGAAAAAAGTTCATTGATTTAGGAGGGAAAACAAAAAGAGTTCGCGGATTTGAAGAAGTTTATTGATTTTGGGGAAATTTTTGATGAATTTGAAAAACTTCATGCATTCTGAAAAAATGCTCTGATTAGAAAAAAAATCTAAATGGAAGAGAAGTTCATGTGTTTTGGAATACAAGTTTAATGAATTAAAAAAAGTTCACATATTTGAAGAAAGTTTTCGAACTGGAAGAAAGTTCATGCATGTAAAAAAAGAAAACATTAAAAAGAAAATAAAAAAAAGAATTAAAACAGCCCAGAAAACCAACAAAAGACGGAAGCTTCAAAAGCTTCCCAAAGCCGGAAGCTTCCCTCTCATGCCCAACGGGCCGACCCATTCTACATGTGTCGAGGCGAGGTGTGTGGGTGCGGTTTACGAACAAGGTTGTAACCGATACTGCAGGCGACAAATAGGTGTTGGGTTCCAGAGATTCGTTTCAGTGGTTGGTTCTATCTCATGGCCCGGGCATGACAGGTGGCCCATGTGGAAATAGCATGAGTTCTCTTCTTTCATGTGGAATGGCCCATGTGGTTGGTTCGAATCGATGACGACTACTCATCCGGTCGCGTCGCTCTAACTAGCATCAACGCCGTGGAGTCACATGTGCTCTGGTGTTGCGCTCACCGACATGAAAGTACGGCAACCGCTTCATGTGGAGAAGGTCTTTCGAGCGGAGAGGATTTTGATGACACCATGGCGTCAAACGTGTACGTGGCTGCTGTTCGGATGCCTGGAAAGCCCTTAGACTTGCGTTCGGCTTGCGGGAAAATGAACAACCGGATCGGTCTACAGACTGAAGAGGTACCACATTGAATAGCTAACTGTGTCCGGACCATTCGGCCGAGACGGTCGCGGGCGGTTTGAGAGTCCTTGTTCAAGATGCCCTAAGGTAGAAGCTCTTTGCTAGTTCGTATGCTTGCTCTGCGGATAGGTTTGGATTATCGATGCGTGCCATTTTGGTCCTCCAATCTTCTCGGAACCACGGCACGATGACAGGGATATCACAACTATTCTTGCGCAACAAGCGGCCGATGCCCATTCCATTTCAGCGTCCGATCAGACCGTTGGCCGTCTGTCTCCCCCGGAGGCAGTAAACTCGTTCCGTTCACTCACCCGCAGCATGCAACTTGACCAGCATTCACTCTCTCAGACGACCGTTGTTGCTTGTACTGTACTACTAGCTGCTAGCCTACTACCTTCCGTGATTCCCCTGTCGCCGCAGCACGAAAGTCTCCCCCATCTCCGGCTCTCCGGCCGGTCAGCGGCTGCATGCGACGCGCGGCCATCCCCAACTAAACCACAGTACCGCGGCTGCAGCCGCCGCCAGCGCGCATGCAGGCCATGTGGCTCCGGCCGTCGGGACTGGCACGCAAAGTGGACGACGAGACGCCTCCGCCCGTCCGTCCGGCCACACCCTCTCCCTCCCCCTCCCCCTAGCCGTTAGAAAATCGATTGATCGATCGGCGGCCATGGCCGCAAGGATCCAATCCAACCATTTAATTCCCCCTCGCGCACGGCAGAGCACGCACGTAGGCACGTAGCAACCGATCTGTAGCTGTGTCAGTCGCCACGCTTCTCTTCTTCTTCTACAGGTTCTTCTTCTTTGGCAGCCAGCACAGCACAGCACGTACTACGCTTTAACGGCTCTCCTCCCGTCGGCCTCGCCCCCTTGCGTTCGGGTTCGGGCGGCCCCATGCATCGTGCCTACGGGCTACGGTCCCCTTTTCCCTCCCTCCAGGCCCAACGGTCAGATTCGGCGAAGCTGCTACGGATGCGCCAGTGATGAGCGCGCTAATGACAAGATCGTCGTGCTTGTCGTCATGGCAACATAGGATTGCAACGCACGGGTCGATCTCCGGAGAGTACTGCTGCTTATGGACCAGGGATCATTCGGCGAGGCTGGGCTCAGAGCCGAAAACTACGCTAGTCATTAATTAGTATCGCTAGACGCTATTCAGCTTGTTTCAAAGACCTACTCCTAAGTAGTAGGGCTAATCAGGAGAGAGAGAGAGAGAGAGAGAGAGAGAGAGAGAGCAGAAGTGACGGCGGAGCCCGAGAGAGAACAGCACTGATGAATCACTGACCGGCACGGACAGGGCACCGGGCCCCGCCGTCGTAACTGCTGCACCGGATGACCGTTTCTCCCATCTACAACACCGCCGTCCTCTACTCCTGCTGTGATGAGTGAGTGCCATGCCATGCATGCTGCGTCGATCACTGATCCATCATCGCCGGTTGAGAAGTGGAAATTTTTTTCCCCTCAAAAAAGGAGAACCGGAGTACTTCGTGAACTTTCTTTCATCACACCAAACCTGTTCCCAATCCCCGCGAAAAGAGACATTGCGAAACCATTTTATCCATTCGGTCCTGGCTAAATGATTCTTTTTAGACACAAAATACGAGTATGACTTTAGGAGTGTCACGTCACACTTAATCCGGTGGAGCAACGGCCGAAACGAACAAACCAGCCGACGGCACAGATGTCTGCAACTGCAAAGGGAGTAACAGTAGTCCTGTGGAGTAGTACTAGTACGTAACGTACTGCACATTCAAGCATTCGGCTCCAGGACAACCAAGTCACCGGCGCCGCAACGTTCGGCACGTCCACCTGCCGCCGCCGCATTGGCCTTTGCCCGGCATCCTAGGCCTCCTTCCCCTCCGGTCAGTCCACCGGTTCACGCCTGCGCCCGTCACATGCCGTATTTAACCCCCCGCCCGTTCGGCTCCGACACCACCTCACCTCACTCGCCTGCTGACTCCGAAACCACGGCCTGCTGACTCCAGTAGACACACACACTCTCCTCACTCTGTCTCTCAGCCGCCGAAGCACCGATAAGTAGCTAGCCAGTGCTGCATTGCCGTTGCATTAGTTTAATTACCTCGGCGGTCAGGGCAGCAATGAGGCTGTCGTCTGTGTTTGTGCTGGCGCTGCTGCTCTTGCCGGCGGTGGCGTCGGCCGGGCACCACGACTACGGCGACGCCCTCCACAAGAGCATTCTCTTCTTCGAGGGGCAGCGCTCCGGCAGGCTTCCTCCCGACCAGCGCCTCCGCTGGCGCCGCGACTCCGGCCTCCATGACGGCGCCGCCGCCGGCGTACGCACTCTCCTCTTGCATTATCCCGCTCTACATTTTCCTTTCTACAGAAAGTGCTGATGGTTCCATGGCAATGCTGCTGCTGCAGGTGGACCTGACGGGAGGGTACTACGACGCCGGCGACAACGTGAAGTTCGGGTTCCCGATGGCGTTCACGGCGACGCTCATGTCGTGGGGGCTGATCGACTTCGGCCGCAGCTTCGGGCCGCACAAGGAGGAGGCCAGGAAGGCGGTGCGGTGGGCGACGGACTACTTCATGAAGGCCACGGCCAAGCCCAACACGGTGTACGTGCAGGTGGGCGACGCCTTCAAGGACCACTCCTGCTGGGAGCGGCCCGAGGACATGGACACCCCGCGCACCGTCTACAAGGTCGACCCCTCCCACCCGGGCTCCGACGTCGCCGCCGAGACCGCCGCCGCCCTCGCCGCCGGCTCCATCGTCTTCCGCGACGCCGACCCCGTCTACTCCCAGCGCCTCCTCGACCGCGCCATGGCCGTAAGCTCTCGACTCTGACGACTCAAATGCGCTGTATCTGTCAGCTGCTCTGACATGAAAGAATCAAACGAACGAGCAGGTGTTCAAGTTCGCGGACAGGTACCGGGGCGCCTACAGCAGCAGCCTCCACGCGGCGGTGTGCCCGTGCTACTGCGACTTCGACGGGTACCAGGACGAGCTGCTGTGGGCGGCGGCGTGGCTGCACAAGGCGTCGCGCAAGAGGGTGTACCGGCAGTACATCAAGAAGAACGAGGTGGTGCTCGGCGCCAGCGACTCCATCAACGAGTTCGGCTGGGACAACAAGCACGCCGGCATCAACGTCCTCATCTCCAAGGTACCAGTAACATACAGTACATAAAGTACTGCATTACTCCTCTCCATGCGACACAACATTTCCTGAAAGAAGCATTTGCACTTTGGTTGTTTCCACCGTCGATCTTTGGTTTCCCCACAGCGCAAGTTATGCGATATTCTTTCCGAATGCAACTTTGGTCTTTGTGTGTAGTATACAGCTACTACTGATGATGATGATAAAAGAGCACTACACATAAGCTAGCAAGCCACTCGATCTAATGATTGACTGTCTTGCCTGCTGCTTTTTTACACCTTTATTGCCTTCTTTGGTTCATAGGATAGGAATTTTATAGAAATAGAAAAATCATAAGAAGTGAGATGACATACATCTCAATTCCTATATAAAAAAAGATGTCATTTGGTACACAGGATAGGAATTTTTCCATTAAATCTAGGCTAATATTTTTTTTCCTCCAAAATGTGAAGGATATCCTAGAATCCATTCCTACAAATCAAAGAGCTTCAAAGAATTTTTCCTTTGCAAATCCTATCCTATAAGATTCCTACAAAGTTCCTACAAACCAAAGGAGACCTAAGCTTTGTATGTGGATTCAGTTAGTTTCTGACGATGCATATGCATATGGGCAATCTTGCCAGCGGAGCCATTGTGAAATTACCCTGACGGCAGATGCTACTGATTAGTGAATCTTCTGCATGATCCCCCGGTTCAGATTAGATTAATCAATGACCAGGCAGTAGTAAACTAATGGAGTGTGCATGCATTCTGATTATGGTAGTGCAGGGTGGTGGCGTACCGGTACCACCAAATAGGAGACGAGGAGGATGCTTGTCTGTTCTATCTTGGCCTCTCCTACCTAGGCCCCCGTGCTCCGCGTGCTGCCGGCGCAGCAAGCGGTAGCAGCACTTTTCAGGGGCTCACGGGCCTCCACTCTCGACTTGTCATGCCAGTCCAGACTCCAGAATCCCCCATGTTCTTTTTGCCAGTTGGGCATCTTTTGGTTCATAGGATAAAATTATTATAAAAATAAAAATTTTATAGAAAATGAGATGACATGTATCTCAAATCCTATGAATAGGAATAGAAAACAAGATGTCATTTGGTTGACATCAAAAGAATTTTTCCATTGAGTTTAGGCTCTTTTTTATTTTCCTATGAAATATGAAAGATAGGAACCAATCCTATATAGTAATAGAAATCCATTCCTACAAATCAAAGGGCTCTAAAGAAAGAATCCTATCCTTTAGAATTTTTATGAAATTCTTTTAAACCAAAGAAGGCCTGAATCAAGTTACTACTACCAGCTAGTAGAAGTAGATCACGGTGCTAGATGCCTGAACTTGTTGCCAATAATATGTTCTTGTGTTCTTGATTGATCATCAGGAGGTCCTGATGGGGAAGGACGAGTACTTCCAGTCCTTCCGCGCCAACGCCAACAACTTCATGTGCACCCTCCTCCCCGGCATCTCCGACCACCCCCAGATCCAGTACTCCCCAGGTTCGTCGCATCAAACGCAGCAAGAAAATGGTCTCTTCTCCGGTGAACTGGGGTAATCAAATGTGAAATGGAATGCAGGCGGGCTGCTGTTCAAGGTCGGGGGCAGCAACATGCAGCACGTGACGTCGCTCTCCTTCCTCATCCTGGCCTACTCCAACTACCTGAGCCACGCGGGCGCGCACGTCTCCTGCGGCGCCGGCAGGTCCGCGCCGCCGACGAAGCTCCGGCAGGTGGCTAAGCGGCAGGTGGACTACATCCTCGGGGACAACCCGCTGCGCATGTCCTACATGGTCGGCTACGGCCCGCGGTTCCCGCGCCGGATCCACCACCGCGGCAGCTCCATCCCGTCCGTGGCGGCGCACCCGGCGAGGATCGGGTGCAAGGCCGGCGCCGCCTACTACGCCAGCGCGGCGCCCAACCCGAACCTGCTGGTGGGCGCCGTCGTCGGCGGGCCCAGCGACGCCACCGACGCCTTCCCCGACGCGCGCGCCGTGTTCCAGCAGTCGGAGCCCACCACGTACATCAACGCGCCGCTCATGGGCCTCCTCGCCTACTTCTCCGCCCACCCCAACCCGGCCGAGTGGGCCGACGACTAAAACCCAGCAGCAGGAGGATGATATATACATGAAAAATAAAATGCCTCTGACTGACTTCGGCGTACTGCAGGAGTAGTGCACTAGTACTAAGCTTTAGCGTCATTCATTTGTTTGGTTTAACTGTAACTAATTACTATTATTATCGGCAGCCATTTCCTCTCCTGCGGAAAAGAAAAGATCAGGGCGCTGTATAGGCTGTATCTGCAATGTTATACTTGTAAGATCTAGCGTGCTTGAATATTGGCACTATGTAAAATGTTCATCAGCAAAAGAGCTTCTAGTTTCTTTGACGTCTAGAAAATGGTGATGGGTGGCTACAGACAGATAGAAAAAGATGCTGACCGGAAATATTAGCCGATGAGATCACATGGCAGATACTGAGTTTGTACTCGTAGGTGGTGTCATACTTGCAAGTTGTAAGATTTCTGGCCTGCTAAGGGCTTGTACAATGGAAGATGTTTAGAGGGGGTGTTTAGAAAAATAAATCGAGATTTTCTGAAACACCGGTGCCTATTTCTACATGAGAGACGCTTAGTTAAGAAGCGTCTATCTTGTACAAATAAACACCGATGGTGCTTAAAGAAAATCTAATTTATTTCTCTAATCCCTTAAGCACCTCCCATTATACAAGGCCTAAGGCCAACTCTAACCAATGACTAGAAGTAAAACTCTCTTGGGACCTAGCCGAACCATTAAAGAGTAAAATTTATCCTTCACCGCTTAACCCGCCTATTTACTCCACTGCTCGACGGCGGAGCAAACAAACTTCACCCTCCTCTCCCTCTCATCCTCCCCAATCCCCGCCACCGGCGAATCCCCGCCGTCCCCCGTCGCCCCAATGGCTAGATCCTGTGGCTGCTAGTCCCGCCACCCGTTTGCAGCACGGATCTATGCTGCCACAAGCACAACGTGGGTACGTCCTCCTCGTGCCGCCACCGCGACACTATGGCCCCTCTGGTGGGCTCGCTGGCTTCCTCGACCTTCTCGCGCCGCCACCGTCGTAGAGGAAGTACCTCAGCATCTGACAGCGGACGTGGGTGGCAGAAATCACGGACCAGGAGACCCACAAGAAGTATTGGGTGGGCTCTTTCAAGGCTGCCGAGCTCGCCGCAAAGTAGTACGACCGGTGGCAGATCCGGCTGCATGGTGCTGCCGCCCGCCTCAACTTTGCGTCGGGCGAGGGTCCGCTGCAGCCTCCGCCGTTGCGGGGGTGGTGACTATCGTGGTGGTTAGGGAGGCGCGGGAGCGCATCGCGACGGTGGCCGTAGATGAGGAGTACATGGCGGACCTCTGCCGCAAGTACCCCGAGCTGGTGGAGGCAGAGCGCGGGGCCGATGGGGCGGGGAGGGGTGGGTCATCGTCCTCTCGGACAACAAGGAGGACGGCGGCGCAGAGGATGGCGAGGAAGACGATGGTGCGGAGGACGACCAGGACTTCAGTGTTGAAAAATGGCGGCGCGGCTTCCCCGACAGTGGCGACGATGGCACAGGGCCGGACCTCATGGCCGGTGGGATGCCGCGGGCGGATTGGCTTACCCTCAATAAGGGTGATGATGATGTTTAGGTTCAGTTTAAATTCATGTTTTGTTTTAAATTCAAGTTCATGTTTGATTTAGAAACTAGACTATGTTTCAGCGGATGATCATGTACATTACGTATCGAATTTTGTTTTTTAAAATCAAATCTATGTTTAACTTATGAAAATTTTCTTTCTACTCCATTAAATTTAGGAGTTCGGTTAGTCCCACCAAAATGTAGTGCAGTAAAAATCCTTCACCACAATTTACTCCATCGATTTGCTCCTCTATTCTTAAGGGATCGATTAGAGTTGGCCTGAGTATACCTCACTAGTACTAGCTTAGCAAAGGAACTACAAGCACTATTTAAAAAAAATTGGTTCTCGCTATACGGGAGGCGCCTGAAAAAAAATTGGGCTAGTCGATTTTTCAGCTGTCGGATACAAGATCAATGGCCGGATCTGTTTCTTCTTCCTTCCGCTGGTCTTCTTCTTTACTTCAAACCGCCTTGCGCCGCCAGCCTAGCCGCATGCTTCCACCACCCGTGCTCTCGCGTAGCCTCGTCGCACTGCCCTAGCATCGCCGCCGTTCTTCCGCCCCACCCTCACTGTAAGATAGATGGTGGGGTGTCCAGCCAACAAGCCCCTTCCTTCTCTCCAGCCTTCCTTCGACGAACTTCTTCGTCCATCTCAAAATCGACTGACCCAAAAGCTAAAGGCAGTCGAGTCGACTGCCTTTAGCTAATGTGAAAATGTTTAGTAAGTCAACTCAAAAAGAAAGAGGAAATGTTTAACAAGTGGAATATAAACAGAGCTTCTAGTTCCTCTGACGTTTCTATAGCATCTGAACAGATATGTTCACGGGCGGCTATAGCATCTGAACAGATATAGAGAGAAAAAGATGATGACGGCAACTATCAGCCGTAGAGATCACATGGCAAGCTTCTGTTCACGGGCGGCTACCAATCGAGGATCCACTTTGATGAGTCTTTCTGGTGTGCGTAGAGTACATTTTTGTCTCTTGCTTCCTGGTAGCCCTCTTTTTTATGATATGATACACTGACGACATGATCAGGTCATCAGGATCTTTCATCCCGCAATGGAAATGCAATGAAATTCTGCTGCTGTATGATGTCTTGCGACTTGCGAGACAAAAGAATGGGATCACGCCATGGCACTTGATGTGGTAGTGATTCAATTCATCAGTACAATCATCGCTCATCAGTTGCATCCGCGTGTGAAAATTAAGGAGGGAAACGGAGCAAAAAAAATTGACAGAAGAAAAAGAAAAAAACAGCGTGCCCTGCCGAAACCATTTCCACAGTTCCACTCAAGCTCCGCCGCTGCAGATGCCGGTGAGCAGCACCGGCAGCCTCGCCAGCGACAACGACCCCTGGGCAGACCTCCGCAGCTTCCACTTGGCCCTCTGATCCTCCACGACCGCGGTGGCCGTCGCGGACGACGACGGCAGCACCCTCCCGTTCTCGAACAGCGGCACCGTCACCTCCCCGCCGTCGCCGGAGAGCTGCCTCTCCATGTGCAGGAAGTGGGCCAGCGACGTCGTGCCGCCGACGTCGTCCCTGCACAGCCGCCACCAGCTGGCACCGCGCCGGGGCCTCCACCTCCGGCACCACGTCCAGCCCTCCTCCCCCGGCGCCGGCGCGCGGGGCCGCTCCTGCTCGTCCGCCGCCTGCTGCGTCTCCGGAGGACGGTCCTCCCCGTCGGCCAGGGACACGCCCATGAGCGTCCCCAGCGTCGTGCTCCGGTCCCGGAAGAACGAGCATGTGGACTACACCGAACGGATTAAACCGCGCATGTCAATGGAACACGAGCATGAACACCAACAAGATTGACTCAGCGCGTGCGCACCTCGGTGTCGATGTCGGAGGAAGAGGACGACGACTCGGCGGAGGGCGAGGAGGGGATCATGCCGGCGTCGTTGTCCATCGGCGTCCTTCCTTCCTTTCCCTTCCGGCGAGAACGTACGCTGCGATGCTCTGCGGCAGCGGGCGTGACACTGTAGTGGGCGATGGGCGTACTTGCAAGATTTGTCCCCTCCGGCGTCGAGGGCGGAGAGATTCGCGGGCCGGGACGGGACGGTGCTGCTTTATGCGCTGCGAGACGCAGACGCAGACGCAGACGGTGGCAGTGGCGCCAGGGCAGCAGCGGGTCAAGGGAGCCCTGCGGCGGCCGGCCCCTGTCCGTGACCGGTGAGACGAGTGAATGCTCGAGCCCTGAGCTTTTGACTGTTGTGTGGGTGGGGAAGGGTACAAGCAAAACCTGCAAAGGCGTTTAGAGGCTGATTATATTAAGCGACTTCCGAGGCGTGCTTTGACTCTACTGTTCATGAACACTTGGCACTGTGTGGCCAGCCAATATATATATTTGTTTCTGAAAAGGGATGTGACCATCCATATGACCAGGAGCTACAGTTTACTCTCTTCTGTAAAAAAAAAGAGCTACAGTTTACTCACAGGGCTAGAATCACTGTTTTCGCCCTTCGATGATAATATTAGCAAAAAAAAAAAACCTGCTTCCAAAACATTTCAGCGATTTGACCATTCAGCTACCCGCGGACACTACAACGGTGTTACGATATACAACCTCCGTACTGATTTATTAGTCTCCTTTATAATTTATGCTAAATTTTAACTAAAGATTTAACTAATAAAATGTTAATGCAGATTACAATGGGATCAATAAACCAGAACGGAGGTAGTACAAGCTACCGTTATAGTCAGCGGCGGGAGCCCTAGACATACGGACGGTGGTCACATGACAGAAGTATACCACCAGGGTCGGTCCTGCGATTTCGGAGGCACAGGGCGAAAAGAGAACCTAGGGGCCCTTATATGTTAACTTAAAATTTTCTTTTAGTTTCCTAAATGCAAAGTCACTGGTAATGATATGAATATCAATCTTATTCTACAATTGTTCTCGGTGTGTAAATTTGTCAAACCTAACCTTTCCTGAGACATTTACAGACCTCGTACTGTTTTCGTCAAATATACCGTAGCTATTTAAATGTTGCATGCTTCTTACACTAGGACAAAAGCAATCACACAGCGAACAAACCTATGGTTGGATCGTTAGAGGGACAGTGGTATCCCCAGCGCACCAAGGTTCAAGTCCTGGTGTTCGCATTATTTTTGAATTTATTTCAGGATTTTTGACGATGCGCTTTCAGTGGGAGGAGACGTCCCCGTCGACGACGAGGTGCCTACGGTAACTTTGTAAATCTCAAGATAATATGTCGGCTCAGTCTCTTGGAGGTGCTCATAGAGATAGGGTGTGTGTGCCTTCATAGGGGTGAGTGTATGCGCGTATGTATAAGCGCTTGCGTCTGTATTGATGTTAAAAGAAAAGCAATCACACAAGACCCATACCTCAGCCATTATCAATACATCCGACGCCTCCTTGTACATGTCTTGATAAGATTTTTGCTCTTTGATGAAGTATTAGAACCATGTTCTAAGCCATAGAAATAACATGGATATTGGGTTAAATGTTATAAGCAATAGAAACCTGTTTAGCGGAAGATTCAAGTATTTCTTGATATAATATGCAGATACCAAAGCATCATTTTCTGTCCACTTTGATCCTGATCTAAGTTTGTATTTTCTACATGGAAGGGACTATATTTTTTTCCACGTGGAGCAAGGAAGGGAATAAATCTCAAAATCCATACAAAGTTACAAACTCACATGATTCATCAATAAAAAAGCAGCCGCCGCAATTCCTACCAGAGACTGAAGACGGTCCTGCTGGCTTCTCTTCCACGGCCGCTACGGCAATTGTATCAGCGGTGATGGCCTTCTCGCGCCGCGATTGGGAAATAGAGTTTGACGTGGTCGTCGATGATGGAAAAAATGCAGCGACGGCGGCCTTGCTGGGATTGGGGACTGAAGTTTGAACTGGGCGTCGATGATGGAAAAAAGGAGATTGTGTCGTGCGTTGTACTAGTCAGGCCGTCGGCCATGTGTTGGGTCAGGCCCCATGTCGCCCCGAGACTCCTTTGATGTGCGCTACATACTACACGTAATCTGGCCAGGCCTCTGCGATTGTAAACAGCAGGAGGATTTACTGTGGTTTTGTCGTGGGCTACATGCGTACCTGGTGGGAGGGCCCCCCTGAATTTTTGGGGCCTGGGGCGACCGCCCCTTGCCCCTCCCCAGGGCCGGCCCTGTATACCACCAACTCCAAGGGCCGCAGCGGTAGCCTTCGTTTCCCTATCACCGAAGGCTTCAACAATAGCCACCTGATCGGGTTAGGGGCGTGCTTAGTTTCCGGCCGATTTTTTATGTTTCCACCCATCCTGATTCAGTGGAGCCAGTGTCAATTGGGCCAAGGCTTCAACCATGTTCTACAACTAGTTTGGCTACCACATTGCATCAAGAGATGGTTTCATACATGATGTCTGGTTGAAGCCTGAAAGATGCAAATACGTGGCGTTTAATTGCCGACAACCTAATATTGTGGTCACCTTTTTTCACAAGTAGTGACCTTACTACAAACTACAACTATAGAGATAGTACCAAACATAGTTTCAATCGTAACTACTAAGCAAATGGCCGTTCGTTCTGATAGGCCTATCTACTAACTAATGCCAGTTATATGGATAGGAAGGAGGTTCATCAATGCAATCAAGGGGGTAGTTCACCATCCTCTTCTTCTACTTATTATTATTATTTGTATCTTTATATTACCTCTAGCGGTCACATTGGCTAAGCACACTCCAACCTTTTGCGCTTCCAAGCTTCATTATCATGTGCCTTCACACCACGGCCTTGCTAAATATCATCAGCGGTCTCATCATCCTCATCGGGCACATACTCATGAAGGCCAACCCCTAAGATCTAGTTATGAAGAATGCAACATGCAAGAACACGGTTGCTTTATTTATAAAGTGGGGCGAAAGCCTATTTTGAGAGTTATAAGGAATGCAACATGTAAGAACAAGCTTAATTTGGGTAGAGAAGGGGTTGAATGTCTTCTAATCAACGATCTTAAATCTGTTTTGCAAAGCACCGAATGCCCTCTCAACCGTATCTCTAAGGCTAGAGTGCCTAGGAAATGGCTGTCAGAATCGTTATTCTGAATCGGCTCGATGCTCTAATGGTACGACCGCAAACCGTAGAATCTAAACTATTAGAGTCATATAATGTATGGGGAAATTCTACTAACCCAAATCATAGAATCAGAGTGGTTAGTTTGGATCGTAAAGTCGTAGAATCGCACAATAGAATCACGATTATGATAACCTATCTGAGTTTGAAAAAATTGCATGGCAGTGTTAGGAAAGTTCTTTGTAGAGAACTAATAAAGATGGTTTCTGGTTTCTTGAAGGATAGAAGAACCCTAGATTGACAAGCATATCCAACATCTGGTAGGTAGAACTTACCGCCAGGAATAGTGATCCCATCAAATTGAGTCATGTTGTCACCAAGAATTTTTGCATCATGGCTAATCCTTCCAAGCCAACTAACACATGCGTGAACTTGAAACCAACAACATCAAGCACATTTTGGCTTGTATAGTGTTTTCTACCTTTGTATGTTGTAGCGTGTGACCTCGACACTCTAATAGTCACATGTGTACCATCAATTACACCAAGTTAATCCTATGATAGCATGAACAAATTGTTATGTTTCACAACAATACAATCATGTCATGGCTTGAACTAGAAGTTAGTAACACTCATCTTGAAATATGGATACCATCTATAGCTCATCTGTATCTTCGAAGGAGTTTTACTAGTAGGTGGTGTTGGGGAACGTAGTTATTTCAAAAATTTCCTACGCACATGCAGGATCATGGTGATGCATAGCAACGATAGGGGAGAGTGTTGTCTACATATCCTTGTAGACCGTTTGCGGAAGCGTTATATCAACGCGGTTGATGTAGTCGTACGTCTTCATGATCCGACCGATCCAAGTACCGAAAGCACGGCACCTACGAGTTCTGCACACGTTCGGCTCGGTGACATCCTCGCCTTCTTGATCCAGCAAGAGGGGCGAAGTAGTAGATGAGTTCCGGCAGCACGACGGCGTGGTGACGGTGTTGGTGAAGAACAATCTCCGTAGGGCTTCGCCTAAGCACTACGAAAACTATGACGGAGGATAAACTAGAGGGGACGGGGTTGCTGGCACACGGCTTGGTGTTTCTTGATGTGTCTTTGGTGCTAGCCCTGCCCCTCTATTTATATGTTGAGCCCTGGGGTCGAAACTTGGAGCAAAAGCCTCCTCAAAGTCGGTTTTGCCCGAAAGGCAAGAGTCCCACTCGGACTCCAGGACCAAACGCCATAATCCTTGGCGTCTGGCCCAGACGCCAGGGTCTCCGGCGTTTGGCCCCCTGGCCTCTGCAAAACTCCTTTTGCACCGACTTATAGCCCCATGGGCCTGACCCCTTGGCCAAACCATATCATCCAATATATGAATCTTTACCTCCGGACCATTCCGGAGCTCCTCGTCATGTGCGTGGTCTCATCCGGGACTTCGAACAACATTCGGTCACCAACATACATAACTCATAGTACTATATCGTCAACGAACGTTAAGCGTGCGGACCCTACGGGTTCGAGAACTATGTAGACATGACCGAGACACCTCTCTGGTCAATAACCAACAGCGGGACCTGGATTCCCATATTGGCTCCTACATATTCTACGAAGATCTTTATCGGTCAGATCGCATAACAACATACGTTGTTCCCTTTGTCATCGGTATGTTACTTGCCCGAGATTCGATCGTCGGTATCTCAATACCTAGTTCAATCTCGTTACCGGCAAGTATCTTTACTCGTTCCGTAATACCATCCCGCAACTAACTCATTAGTTGCAATGCTTGCCAGGCTTATAGTGATGTGCATCACCGAGTGGGCCTAGAGATACCTCTCCGACAATCGGAGTGACAAATCCTAATCTCGAAATACGCCAACCCAACAAGTACCTTTGGAGACACCTGTAGAGCACCTTTATAATCACCCATTTACGTTGTGATGTTTGGTGGCACACAAAGTGTTCCTCTGGTAAACAGGAGTTGCATAATCTCATAGTCATAGGAACATGTATAAGTCATGAAGAAAGCAATAGCAACAAACTAAATGATCAAGTGCTAAGCTAACGGAATGGGTCAAGTCAATCACATCATTCTCCTAATGATGTGATCCCGTTAATCAAATGACAACTCATGTCTATGGTTAGGAAACTTAACCATCTTTGATCAACGAGCTAGTCAAGTAGAGGCATACCAGTGACACTCTGTTTGTCTATGTATTCACACATGTATTATGTTTCCAGTTAATACAATTCTAGCATGAATAATAAACATTTATCATGATATAAGGAAATAAATAATAACTTTATTATTGCCTCTAGGGCATATTTCCTTCAGTCTCCCACTTGCACTAGAGTCAGTAATCTAGTTCACATCGCCATGTGATTTAATATCAATAGTTCACATCACCATGTGATTAACACCCATAGTTCACCTCGTCATGTGACCAACACCCAAAGGGTTTACTAGAGTAAATAATCTAGTTCACATCGATATGTGATTAACACCCAAAGAGTACTAAGGTGTGATCATGTTTTGCTTGTGAGAGAAGTTTAGTCAATGGGTCTGCCACATTCAGATCCGTAAGTATTTTGCAAATTTCTATGTTAACAATGCTCTGCACGGAGCTACTCTGGCTTATTGCTCCCACTTTCAATATGTATCCAGATTGAGACTTTGAGTCATCTGGATCAGTGTCAATACTTGCATCGATGTAACCCTTTATGACGAACCTTTTGTCACCTCCATAATCGAGAAACATATCCTTATTCCACTAAGGATAATTTTGACCAATGTCCAGTGATCTACTCCTAGATCACTATTGTACTCCCTTGCCAAACTCAGGGCAGGGTATACAATAGGTTTGGTACACAGATGGCATATTTTATAGAACCTATGGCCAAGGCATAGGGAATGACTTTCATTCTCTTTCTATCTTCTGCCGTGGTCGGGCTTTGAGTCTTACTCAGTTTCACACCTTGTAACACAGGCAAGAACTCTTTCTTTGACTGTTCCATTTTGAACTACTTCAAAATCTCGTCAAGGTATGTACTCATTGAAAAACTTATCAAGCGTCTTGATCTATCTCTATAAATCTTGATGCTCAATATGTAAGAAGCTTCACTGAGGTCTTTCTTTGAAAACTCCTTTCAAACACTCCTTTATGCTTTGCAGAATAATTCTATATTATCTCCGATCAACAATATGTCATTCACATATACTTATCAGAAATGTTGTAGTGCTCCCACTCACTTTCTTGTAAATACAGGCTTCACCGCAAGTCTGTATAAAACTATATGCTTTGATCAACTTATCAAAGCGTATATTCCAACTCCGAGATGCTTGCACCAGTCCATAGATGGATCGCTGGAGCTTGCATATTTTGTTAGCACCTTTAGGATTGACAAAACTTTCTTGTTGCATCATATACAACTCTTCTTTAATAAATCCATTAAGGAATGTAATTTTGTTTATCCATTTGCCAGGTTTCATAAAATTTGGCAATTGCTAACATGATTCGGACAGACTTAAGCATAGATACAAGTGAGAAACTCTCATCGTAGTCAACACCTTGAACTTGTCGAAAACCTTTTTGCGACAATTCCAGCTTTGTAGATAGTAACACTACTATAAGCGTCTGTCTTCATATTGAAGATCCATTTAATCTCAATGGCTCGCCAATCATTGGGCAAGTCAATCAAAGTCCATACTTTATTCTCATACATGGATCTCATCTCAGATTTCATGGCCTCAAGCCATTTCGTGGAATCTGGGCTCATCATCGCTTCCTCATAGTTCGTAGGTTCGTCATGGTCAAGTAACATGACCTCCAGAACAGGATTACCATACCACTCTGGTGTGGATCTCACTCTGGTTTACCTACGAGGTTCGGTAGTAACTTGATCTGAAGTTACATGATCATCATCATTAGCTTCCTCACTAATTGGTGTAGTAGTCATAGGAACAGATTTCTGTGATGAACTACTTTCCAATAAGGGAGCAGGTATAGTTACCTCATCAAGTTCTACTTTCCTCCCACTCACTTCTTTCGAGAGAAACTCCTTCTCTATAAAGGATCCATTCTCAGCAATGAATATCTTGCCTTCGGATCTGTGATAGAAGGTGTACCCAACATTTTTATTTTGGGTATCCTATGAAGACGCACTTCTCTGATTTGGGTTTGAGCTTATCAGGTTGAAACTTTTTCACATAAGCATTGCAACCTCAAACTTTAAGAAACGACAGCTTAGGTTTCTTGCCAAACCATAGTTCATATGGTGTCGTCTCAACGGATTTAGATGGTGCCCTATTTAACGTGAATACAGCTGTCTCTAATGCATAACCCCAAATCAATAGTGGTAAATCGGTAAGAGACATCATAGATTTCACTATATCAAATAAAGTACGGTTATGATGTTCGAACACACCATTACGCTGTGGTGTTCCAGGTGGCATCAGTAGTGAAACTATTTCACATTGTTTTAACTGAAGGCCAAACTCATAACTCAAATATTTTACTTCTGCGATCATATCGTAGAAACTTTTATTTTTTTAACGATGATTCTCCACTTCACTCTGAAATTCTTTGAACTTTTCAAATGTTTCAGACTTGTGTTTCATCAAGTAGATATACTCATATCTGCTCAAATCATCTGTGAAGATCAGAAAATAATGATACTTGCCGTGAGCCTCAATATTCATTGGACCACATACATAAGTATGTATGATTTCCAACAAATCTGTTGCTCACTCTATTGTTCCAGAGAACGGAGTCTTAGTCATCTTTCCCATGAGGCATGGTTCGCAAGCATCAACTGATTCATAATCAAGTGATTCCAAAAGCCCATCAGCATGGATTTTCTTCATGCGCTTTACACCAATATGACCTAAACGACAGTGCCATAAATAAATTGCACTATCATTATTAACTTTGCATCTTTTGGCTTCAATATTATGAAAATGTGTATCACCACGATCGAGATCCAACAAACCATTTTCGTTGGGTGTATGACCATAGAAGGTTTTATTCATGTAAACAGAACAACAATTATTATTACATGGATAACCGTATTGCAATAAACATGATCCAATCATATTCATGCTCAACACAAACACTAAATAACATTTATTTTAGGTTTAACACTAATCCCGAAAGTATAGGGAGTTTGCGATGATGATCATCAATCTTGGAACCATTTCCAATGCACATCGTCACTTCACCCTTAACTAGTCTCTGTTTATTTTGCAACTCCCGTTTCGAGTTACTATTCTTAGCAACTAAACTAGTATCAAATACTGAGGGGTTGCTATAAACACTAGTAAAGTACACATCAATAACATGTATATCAAATATACCTATATTCACTTTGCCATCCTTCTTATCCGCCAATTGCTTGGGTAGTTCCGCTTCCAGTGACCAGTTCCTTTGCAGTAGAAGCACTCAGTTTCAGGCATAGGTTTAGACTTGGGTTTTTTCACTTGAGCAGCAACTTGCTTGCCATTTTTCTTGAAGTTCCCCTTTCTTCCCTTTGTCCCTTTACTTGAAACTAGTGGTTTTGTTTACCATCAACACTTGATGTTTTTCTTGATTTCTACTTTGTTGATTTCAGTATCACGAAGAGCTTGGGAATCGTTTCCGTTATCCCTTGCATATTATAGTTCATCACAAAGTTCTACTAACTTGGTGATGGTGACTAGAGAATTCTGTGAATCACTATTTTATCTGGAAGATTAACTCCCACTTGATTCAAGCGATTGTAGTAGCCATACAATCTGAGCACATGCTCACTGCTTGAGCTATTCTCCTCCATCTTTTAGCTATAGAACTTGTTGGAGACTTCATATCTCTCAACTCGGGTGTTTGCTTGAAATATTAACTTCAACTCCTGGAACATCTCATATGGTCCATGACGTTCAAAACGTCTTTGAAGTCCTGATTCTAAGCCGTTTAAGCATGGTGCACTAAACTATCAAGTAGTCATCATATTGAGCTAGCCAAACGTTCATAACATCTGCATCTGCTCCTGCAATAGGTTTGTTACCTAGCGGTGCATCAAGGATATAATTCTTCTGTGCAGCAATGAGGATAAACCTCAGATCACGGATCCAATCCGCATCATTGCTACTAACATCTTTCAACTTAGTTTACTCTAGGAACATATCAAAAATAAAACAGGGGAGCTAAATGCTAGCTATTGATCTACAACATAGATATGCTAATACTACCAGGACTAAGATCATGATAAATTTTAAGTTCAATTAATCATATTACTTAAGAACTCCCACTTAGATAGACATCCCTCTAATCCTCTAAGTGATCACGTGATTCAAATCAACTAAACCATGTCCGATCATCACGTGATATGTGTTGGGTTTCGTAGTAATTTCAAAAAATTTCCTACGCACACGCAAGATCATGGTGATGCATAGCAACGAGAGGGGGAGAGTGTTATCTACGTACCCTTGTAGATCGACAACGGAAGCGTTAACTTGGTTGATGTAGTCATACGTCTTCACGGCCCGACCGATCAAGCACCGAAACTACGGCACCTCCGAGTTCTAGCACACGTTCAACTCGATGACGATCCCCGGACTCCGATCCAGCAAAGTGTCGGGGAAGAGTTCCGTCAGCACGACGGCGTGGTGACGATCTTGATGTACTATTGTCGCAGGGCTTCGCCTAAGCACCGCTACAATATTATCGAGGACTATGGTGGAAGGGGGCACCGCACACGGCTAAGAATATGATCACGTGGATCAACTTGTGTCTCTAGGGGGTGCCCTTGCCTCCGTATATAAAGGTTCAAGGGAGGGGGGCCGGCCGGCCAGGAGAGGCGCTCCAGGAGGAGTCCTACTCCCTCTGGGAGTAGGACTCTACTCCCCCCTTTCCTAGTTGGAATAGGATTCGTGGAGGGGGGAAAGAGGAGAGAGAGGAGGAAAGGGGGGCCGGCCCCCTCTCCTTGTCCAATTCGGACCAAGGGGGGGGGAGGGGCGCGCGGCCCATCTCTGGCCACCTCTCCTCTCTTCCACTAAGGCCCACTAAGGCCCATATACCTCCCGGGGGGTTCCGGTAACCTCCCGGTACTCCGGTAAAATCCCGATTTCACCCGGAACACTTCCGATATCCAAACATAGGCTTCCAATATATCAATCTTTATGTCTCGACCATTTCGAGACTCCTCGTCATGTCCGTGATCACATCCGGGACTCCGAACAACCTTCGGTACATCAAAATGCATAAACTCATAATATAACTGTCATCGTAACCTTAAGCGTGCGGACCCTACGGGTTCGAGAACAATGTAGACATGACCGAGACACGTCTCCGGTCAATAACCAATAGCGGAACCTGGATGCTCATATTGGCTCCTACATATTCTACGAAGATCTTTTATCGGTCAGACCGCATAACAACATACGTTGTTCCCTTTGTCATCGGTATGTTACTTGCCCGAGATTCGATCATCGGTATCCTATACCTAGTTCAATCTCGTTACCGGCAAGTCTCTTTACTCGTTCTGTAATACATCATCCCGCAACTAACTCATTAGTTGCAATGCTTGCAAGGCTTAAGTGATGTGCATTACCGAGAGGGCCGAGAGATACCTCTCCGACAATCGGAGTGACAAATCCTAATCTCGAAATACGCCAACCCAACATGTACCTTTGGAGACACCTATAGAGCTCCTTTATAATCACCCAGTTACGTTGTGACGTTTGGTAGAACGCAAAGTGTTCCTCTGGCAAACGGGAGTTGCATAATCTCATAGTCATAGGAACATGTATAAGTCATGAAGAAAGCAATAGCAACATACTAAACGATCGGGTGCTAAGCTAATGGAATGGGTCATGTCAATCAGATCATTCAACTAATGATGTGATCCCGTTAATCAAATAACAACTCTTTGTCCATGGTTAGGAAACATAACCATCTTTGATTAATGATCTAGTCAAGTAGAGGCATACTAGTGACACTCTGTTTGTCTATGTATTTTCACATGTATTATGTTTCCGGTTAATACAATTCTAGCATGAATAATAAACTTTTATCATGATATAAGGAAATAAATAATAACTTTATTATTGCCTCTAGGGCGTATTTCCTTCAGTCTCCCACTTGCACTAGAGTCAATAATCTAGATTACACAGTAATGATTCTAACACCCATGGAGCCTTGGTGCTGATCATGTTTTGCTCGTGGAAGAGGCTTAGTCAACGGGTCTGCAACATTCAGATCCGCATGTATCTTGCAAATCTCTATGTCTCCCACCTGGACTAGATCCCGGATGGAATTGAAGCGTCTCTTGATGTGCTTGGTTCTCTTGTGAAATCTGGATTCTTTCGCCAAGGCAATTGCACCAGTATTGTCACAAAAGATTTTCATTGGACCCGATGCACTAGGTATGACACCTAGATCGGATATGAACTCCTTCATCCAGACTCCTTCATTCGCTGCTTCCGAAGCAGCTATGTATTCCGCTTCACACGTAGATCCCGCCACGACGCTCTGTTTAGAACTGCACCAACTGACAGCTCCACCGTTTAATGTAAACACGTATCCGGTTTGTGATTTAGAATCGTCCGGATCAGTGTCAAAGCTTGCATCAACGTAACCATTTACGATTAGCTCTTTGTCACCTCCATATACGAGAAACATATCCTTAGTCCTTTTCAGGTACTTCAGGATGTTCTTGACCGCTGTCCAGTGATCCACTCCTGGATTACTTTGGTACCTCCCTGCTAGACTTATAGCAAGGCACACATCAGGTATGGTACACAGCATTGCATACATGATAGAGCCTATGGCTGAAGCATAGGGAACATCTTTCATTTTCTCTCTATCTTCTGTAGTGGTCGGGCATTGAGTCTGACTCAACTTCACACCTTGTAACACAGGCAAGAACCCTTTCTTTGCTTGATCCATTTTGAACTTCTTCAAAATCTTGTCAAGGTATGTGCTTTGTGAAAGTCCAATTAAACGTCTTGATCTATCTCTATAGATCTTTATGCCTAATATGTAAGCAGCTTCACCGAGGTCTTTCATTGAAGAACTCTTATTCAAGTATCCCTTTATGCTATCCAGAAATTCTATATCATTTCCAATTAGTAATATGTCATCCACATATAATATCAGAAATGCTATAGAGCTCCCACTCACTTTCTTGTAAATACAGGCTTCTCCAAAAGTCTGTATAAAACCAAATGCTTTGATCACACTATCAAAGCATTTATTCCAACTCCGAGAGGCTTGCACCAGTCCATAAATGGATCGCTGGAGCTTGCACACTTTGTTAGCTCCCTTTGGATCGACAAAACCTTCCGGTTGCATCATATACAACTCTTCTTCCAGAAATCCATTCAGGAATGCAGTTTTGACATCCATCTGCCAAATTTCTTTATCATAAAATGCGGCAATTGCTAACATGATTCGGATAGACTTAAGCATCGCTACGGGTGAGAAGGTCTTCTTCTTGAAGATCCATTTATTCTCAATTGCTTGCCGATCATTGGGCAAGTCAACCAAAGTCCATACTTTGTTCTCATACATGGATCCCATCTCAGATTTCATGGCTTCAAGCCATTTTGTGGAATCTGGGCTCACCATCGCTTCTTCATAGTTCGTAGGTTCATCATGATCTAGTAGCATGACTTCTAGAACAGGATTACCGTACCACTCTGGTGCGGATCTCACTCTGGTTGATCTACGAGGTTCAGTAGTATCTTGTTCTGAAGTTTCATGATCATTATCATTAGCTTCCTCACTAATTGGTGTAGGTGTCACAGAAACAGTTTTCTGTGATGCACTACTTTCCAATAAGGGAGCAGGTACAGTTACCTCGTCAAGTTCTACTTTCCTCCCACTCACTTCTTTCGAGAGAAACTCCTTCTCCAGAAAGTTTCCGAACTTAGCAACAAAAGTCTTGCCTTCGGATCTGTGATAGAAGGTGTATCCAATAGTCTCCTTTGGATATCCTATGAAGACACATTTCTCCGATTTGTGTTCGAGCTTATCAGGTTGAAGCTTTTTCACATAAGCATCGCAGCCCCAAACTTTCAGAAACGACAACTTTGGTTTCTTGCCAAACCATAGTTCATAAGGCGTCGTCTCAACGGATTTTGATGGTGCCCTATTTAACGTGAATGCGGCCGTCTCCAAAGCATAACCCCAAAACGATAGCAGTAAATCAGTAAGAGACATCATAGATCGCACCATATCTAGTAAAGTACGATTACGACGTTCGGACACACCATTACGTTGTGGTGTTCCGGGTGGCGTGAGTTGCGAAACTATTCCGCATTGTTTCAAATGTACACCAAACTCGTAACTCAAATATTCTCCTCCACGATCAGATCGTAGAAACTTTATTTTCTTGTTACGATGATTTTCAACTTCACTCTGAAATTCTTTGAACTTTTCAAACGTTTCAGACTTATGTTTCATTAAGTAGATATACCCATATCTGCTTAAGTCATCTGCGAAGGTGAGAAAATAACGATATCCGCCATGAGCCTCAATATTCATCGGACCACATACATCTGTATGTATGATTTCCAACAAATCTGTTGCTCTCTCCATAGTACCGGAGAACGGCGTTTTAATCATCTTGCCCATGAGGCATGGTTCGCAAGTACCAAGTGATTCATAATCAAGTGGTTCCAAAAGTCCATCAGTATGGAGTTTCTTCATGCGCTTTACACCGATATGACCTAAACGGCAGTGCCACAAATAGGTTGCACTATCATTATCAACTCTGCATCTTTTGGCTTCAACATTATGAATATGTGTGTTACTACTATCGAGATTCAATAAGAATAGACCACTCTTCAAGGGTGCATGACCAGAAAAGATATTACTCATATAAATAGAACAACCATTATTCTCTGATTTAAATGAATAACCGTCTCGCATCAAACAAGATCCAGATATAATGTTCATGCTTAAGCTGGCACCAAATAACAATTATTTAGGTCTAATATTAATCCCGAAGGTAGATGTAGAGGTAGCGTGCCGACTGCGATCACATCGACTTTGGAACCGTTTCCCACGCGCATCGTCACCTCGTCCTTAGCCAATCTTCGCTTAATCCGTAGTCCCTGTTTCGAGTTGCAAATATTAGCAACAGAACCAGTATCAAATACCCAGGTGCTACTGCGAGCATTAGTAAGGTACACACCAATAACATGTATATCACATATACCTTTGTTCACCTTGCCATCCTTCTTATCCGCCAAATACTTGGGGCAGTTCCGCTTCCAGTGACCAGTCTGCTTGCAGTAGAAGCACTCAGTTTCAGGCTTAGGTCCAGACTTGGGTTTCTTCTCTTGAGCAGCAACTTGCTTGCTGTTCTTCTTGAAGTTCCCTTTCTTCTTCCCTTTGCCCTTTTTCTTGAAACTAGTGGTCTTGTTGACCATCAACACTTGATGCTCCTTTTTGATTTCTACCTCCGCAACTTTCAACATTGCGAAGAGCTCGGGAATAGTCTTACTCATCCCTTGCATATTATAGTTCATCACGAAGCTCTTGTAGCTTGGTGGCAGTGATTGGAGAATTCTGTCAATGACGCAATCATCTGGAAGATTAACTCCCATTTGAATCAAGTGATTATTATACCCAGACATTTTGAGTATATGCTCACTGACAGAACTGTTCTCCTCCATCTTGCAGCTATAGAACTTATTGGAGACTTCATATCTCTCAATCCGGGCATTTGCTTGAAATATTAACTTCAACTCCTGGAACATCTCATATGCTCCATGACGTTCAAAACGTCGTTGAAGTCCCGGTTCTAAGCCATAAAGCATGGCACACTGAACTATCGAGTAGTCATCAGCTTTGCTCTGCCAGACGTTCACAACATCTGGTGTTGCTCCAGCAGCAGGCCTGGCACCCAGCGGTGCTTCCAGGACGTAATTCTTCTGTGCAGCAATGAGGATAATCCTCAAGTTACGGACCCAGTCCGTGTAATTGCTACCATCATCTTTCAACTTTGCTTTCTCAAGGAATGCATTAAAATTCAACGGAACAACAGCACGGGCCATTTATCTACAATCATACATAAACAAGCAAGATACTATCAGGTACTAAGTTCATGATAAATTTAGGTTCAATTAATCATATTACTTAAAGAACTCCCACTTAGACAGACATCCCTCTAATCCTCTAAGTGATTACGTGATCCAAATCAACTAAACCATGTCCGATCATCACGTGAGATGGAGTAGTTTCATTGGTGAACATCACTATGTTGATCATATCTACTATATGATTCACGCTCGACCTTTCGGTCTCCGTGTTCCGAGGCCATATCTGTATATGCTTGGCTCGTCAAGTATAACCTGAGTATTCCGCGTGTGCAACTGTTTTGCACCCGTTGTATTTGAACGTAAAGCCTATCACACCCGATCATCACGTGGTGTCTCATCACGAAGAACTTTCGCAACGGTGCATACTCAGGGAGAACACTTCTTGATAATTTAGTGAGAGATCATCTTATAATGCTACCGTCAATCAAAGCAAGATAAGATGCATAAAAGATAAACATCACATGCAATCAATATAAGTGATATGATATGGCCATCATCATCTTGTGCTTGTGATCTCCATCTCCGAAGCACCGTCATGATTACCATTGTCACCGGCGCGACACCTTGATCTCCATCGTAGCATCGTTGTCGTCTCGCCAATCTTATGCTTCCACGACTATCGCTACCGCTTAGTGATAAAGTAAAGCATTACAGCGCGATTGCATTGCATACAATAAAGCGAGAACCATATGGCTCCTACCAGTTGCCGATAACTCGGTTACAAAACATGATCATCTCATACAATAAAATTTAGCATCATGTCTTGACCATATCACATCACAACATGCCCTGCAAAAACAAGTTAGACGTCCTCTACTTTGTTGTTGCATGTTTTACGTGGCTGCTACGGGCTTAAGCAAGAACCAATCTTACCTACACATCAAAACCACAACGATAGTTTGTCAAGCTGGTGCTGTTTTAACCTTCACAAGGACCGGGCGTAGCCACACTTGGTTCAACTAAAGTTGGAGAAACTGTCACCCGCAAGCCACCTATGTGCCAAGCACGTCGGGAGAACCGGTCTCGCGTAAGCGTACGCGTAATGTCGGTCCGGGCCGCTTCGTCCAACAATACCGCCGAACCAAAGTATGACATGCTGGTAAGTAGTATGACTTATATCGCCCACAACTCACTTGTGTTCTACTCGTGCATATAACATCAACATATAAAACCTAGGCTCGGATGCCACTATTGGGTTTCGTAGTAATTTCAAAAATTTTCCTACGCACACGCAAGATCATGGTGATGCATAGCAACGAGAGGGGGAGAGTGTGATCTACGTACCCTTGTAGATCGACAACGGAAGCGTTAACTTGGTTGATGTAGTCGTACGTCTTCACGGCCCGACCGATCAAGCACCGAAACTACGGCACCTCCGAGTTCTAGCACACGTTCAGCTCGATGACGATCCCCGGACTCCGATCCAGCAAAGTGTCGGGGAAGAGTTCCGTCAGCACGACGGCGTGATGACAATCTTGATGTACTACTGTCGCAGGGCTTCGCCTAAGCACCGCTACAATATTATCGAGGACTATGGTGGAAGGGGGCACCGCACACGGCTAAGAATATGATCACGTGGATCAACTTGTGTCTCTAGGGGGTGCCCTGCCTCCGTATATAAAGGTTCAAGGGAGGGGGGCCGGCCGGCCAGGAGAGGCGCGCCAGGAGGAGTCCTACTCCCTCTGGGAGTAGGACTCCCCCTCTTTCCTAGTTGGAATAGGATTCGTGGAGGGGGGGGAAGAGGAGAGAGAGGAGGAAGGGGGGGCCGGCCCCCTCTCCTTGTCCAATTCGGACCAAGGGGGGGAGGGGCGCGCGGACCATCTCTGGCCACCTCTCCTCTCTTCCACTAAGGCCCATATACCTCCCAGGGGGTTCCGGTAACCTCCCGGTACTCCGGTAAAATCCCGATTTCACCCGGAACACTTCCGATATCCAAACATAGGCTTCCAATATATCAATCTTTATGTCTCGACCATTTCGAGACTCCTCGTCATGTCTGTGATCACATCCGGGACTCCGAACAACCTTCGGTACATCAAAATGCATAAACTCATAATATAACTGTCATTGTAACCTTAAGCGTGCGGACCCTACGGGTTCAAGAACAATGTAGACATGACCGAGACACGTCTCCGGTCAATAACCAATAGCGGAACCTGGATGCTCATATTGGCTCCTACATATTCTACGAAGATCTTTTATCGGTCAGACCGCATAACAACATACGTTGTTCCCTTTGTCATCGGTATGTTACTTGCCCGAGATTCGATCGTCGGTATCCCATACCTAGTTCAATCTCGTTACCGGCAAGTCTCTTTACTCATTCTGTAATACATCATCCCGCAACTAACTCATTAGTTGCAATGCTTGCAAGGCTTAAGTGATGTGCATTACCGAGAGGGCCCAGAGATACCTCTCCGACAATCGGAGTGACAAATCCTAATCTCGAAATACGCCAACCCAACATGTACCTTTGGAGACACCTATAGAGCTCCTTTATAATCACCCAGTTACGTTGTGACGTTTGGTAGCACACAAAGTGTTCCTCTGGCAAACGAGAGTTGCATAATCTCATAGTCATAGGAACATGTATAAGTCATGAAGAAAGCAATACCAACATACTAAACGATCGGGTGCTAAGCTAATGGAATGGGTCATGTCAATCAGATCATTCAACTAATGATGTGATCCTGTTAATCAAATAACAACTCTTTGTCCATGGTTAGGAAACATAACCATCTTTGATTAACGAGCTAGTCAAGTAGAGGCATACTAGTGACACTCTGTTTGTCTATGTATTCACACATGTATTATGTTTCTGGTTAATACAATTCTAGCATGAATAATAAACTTTTATCATGATATAAGGAAATAAATAATAACTTTATTATTGCCTCTAGGGCATATTTCCTTCAATATGGAGTAGTTTCAATGGTGAACATCACTATGTTGATCATATCTACTATACGATTCACGCTTGACCTTTCGGCCTCCATGTTCCGAAGCCATATCTATTATATGCTAGTCTCGTCAATTTTAACCTGAGTATTCCGCGTGTGCAACTGTTTTGCACCCGTTGTATTTGAACATAGAGCCTATCACACCCGTTCATCACGTGGTGTCTAAGCACGAAGAACTTTCGCAACGGTGCATACTCAGGGAGAACACTTATACCTTGATAATTTAGTGAGAGATCATCTTATAATGCTACTGTCAATCAAAGCAAGATAAGATGCATAAAAGATAAATATCACATGCAATCAATATAAGTGATATGATATGGCCATCATCTTCTTGTGCTTGTGATCTCCATCTCCGAAGCACCGTCATGATTACCATCGTCACCGGCGCGACACCTTGATCTTCATCGTAGCATCATTGTCGTCTCGCCAATCTTATGCTTCTACGACTATCGCTACCGCTTAGTGATAAAGTAAAGCATTATAGGGCGATTGCATTGCATACAATAAAGCGACAACCATATGGCTCCTGCCAGTTGCCGATAACTCGGTTACAAAACATGATCATGTCATACAATAAAATTTAGCATCATGTCTTGACCATATCACATCATAACATGCCCTGCAAAAACAAGTTAGACGTCCTCTACTTTGTTGTTGCAAGTTTTACGTGGCTGCTACTGGGCTTAGCAAGAACCGTTCTTACCTACGCATCAAAACCACAACGATAGTTCGTCAAGTTGATGCTGTTTTAACCTTCTCAAGGACCGGGCGTAGCCACACTCGATTCAACTAAAGTTGGAGAAACTAACACCCGCCAGCCACCTGTGTGCAAAGCACGTAGGTAGAACCTATCTCGCGTAAGCGTACGCGTAATGTCGGTCCGGGCCGCTTCATCCAACAATACCGCCGAACCAAAGTATGACATGCTGGTAAGCAGTATGACTTATATCACCCACAACTCACTTGTGTTCTACTCGTGCATATGACATCTACGCATAAAACCTGGCTCGGATGCCACTGTTGGGGAACGTAGTAATTTCAAAAATTTCCTACGCACACACAGGATCATGGTGATGCATAGCAACGAGAGGGGAGAGTGTTTTCTACATACCCTTGTAGACCGTTTGCGGAAGCGTTATATCAACGCGGTTGATGTAGTCGTACGTCTTCACGATCCGACCGATCCAAGTACCGAAAACGGTCCCCAACATTGTTGATATAACGCTTGTATGTTGATTTCCTTCATTCAAGAGATCCAAATACCCTTGTATGTTGCTTTCCTCCATGGGAGATGACGTCGATGTCGGTACCGTGACAGTTTGGGTCACGAACCCAACTGTGCACGTGCCACGATCGCCCCTACACCATATCCAAGAAGGCAGAAGAGCTTCTCACCATTACTCCTTTCAGTGGGGGTATGCAGATGTTCGCGAAGTACAACAACAAGTAACCTCACTAGATGAAGCTTGGCCCGATGGTGACATGCAAATCTTTGTTCAGAAGACCTCCATGCCCATCAAGCGAGCCTGCCCAAGACAAGAAGGAGCCAAATCAAGACATTCGAAAACGACAACCACCGGCCAAGACCCGTGAACAACTTCGTTCAACAACGACCGTCCTTCGCTGGCGTACACTCAGCAAGCCTTCAACAACAAGCTACCTCCTCACCTACGCATGGTGCGGCCGTTCTGCATCCGCAGAACACATTCGCCACGCGACCAATGAGCAGGCACGTCAGGGGCTGGACAAGACGCAAGGGCTGATTCATAACCCTATCTTGTTGCATGGAGCACACCTGTACCAAGACGTGTCACGCCTCGTGAAGGTGGCACCATGATCGGTGATGACAAGACATGTGTTCGTTCCCGGAAGACAGAAGGCATTGACACTTCACCCAAGCAATAAATACACTCACCTACTTGGCAGGACCCATGATATTTCCTTAGCAACTACACCATTGTGACACCCCTTGATTGAGCTATAAAAGGAGGACCAGACATTGGAAAAGGGAGGACATAGTGAGAAGCAAGACAATTAGAACAAGATTGGACACTTGTTAGAACACCAGTAGGAGCGCACTAGGCTTCCCTATCATGGGAAGAACCTGTAGCTCTTAATCCACCCACATAAATACACAAAAAGCAGGAGTAGGGTATTACGTAACCATGCGGCACGAACATGAGCAAATCATCGTGTGCATTTTGCATACTTCAGTAGTGTAGGTTCTCACCTTCGTGCCCCATCCATGAACTAGCAAAAGAACATCACGAGTCCACGGTGTCACATGCGTGTCCTGCACATGCCCGCCGATAGGCCACAACCTGTCGGTGCCGGAGACGGAGATGAAGGGGACGAGCAGTTGACGAAAGGGAGGAGCACGGCCGGTGCCAAACATCATGATCACGCTACTATCCGTACTCTAGATCTAAGTTGTCGCCGCTACTTCGCATTCGAGAAAATCAGGAAGAAAAAAAATGTGTTAGTGCTAAAGCCTCTGCTTCTCGGATTCATGTCTTCCTAATGCGGTCGATCGTATAAGATAACTTCCTTGGAACAAGATTGATCAATATGAATATCACTAGGTGAGTTTGCATAGGGAAATCACATCGAAACATTTGGTGGAACTAAATTCCCGGATCATCCTCTCAAGTTCTAGCCAAAAACAAACTAATCCCATTACAAAGTCTCACCTTCATGTCCTATATGAGTATTGCAAAGTAGACATATCAAAGTCTCACCTTCATGTCCTATATGTCACCAAGGACCAGAGGATATTCGTCATTTGGCTTTCACTTGTGTTCGTGCACGTCAGGTTTGGAAGTCCTTGGGTTTGGATGAGATAATAGATGCAGCTATTCGCATTGATCGCTCGGGCTCAGTGGTAATGGAGGAGTTACTCAGAAATCCGGTGAAAAAATCTCCTGTCTTGGGACAACTGGGGCTCCAGGAAACGGTTGCCGCTGGCGCATGGTACATCTGGTGGGAACGCCGTGAAGCTGTAAAGGGGGTGAATGTCAAACCTGCACCAAGTTCCTCGTTTGCTATCCAAGCTATAACTTCAAATCACGCGACACGTCCAGCTGCGATAACTTCTGAAGCTCGATGGCAACGTCCAGCTCCTGGGTCGTACAAACTGAATGTGGACGCCTCCTTCTTCGAGGACGGGAGTGGGGCTGCAGCTGTTGTTCTTCGTAATTGCCGTGGAGAAGCGATTGCCGGGGTCTCAGAGCTTATAGATAACACTCTCAGTGCACAATCAGCTGAAGCAATTGCTCTTCGCTTGGGGCTACGGCTGGTTTATGCAGTGGGGTGCAGGAATGTTAAAATAGAATCAAACTGTGAAGAACTGGTACATGCATGTAATGGAGAGATAGAAATTTGGAGCCCTTACTCAGCTACCCTTGCTGATTGTTTTCATCTCGCCCATGACATCCCGAATATTTCTTTTGCTCATTGTCCGAGAGAAGCAAACAGAGTCGCACACTTTCTAGCTAGGCGATGCTATGATTCAAAAATATGTGAAGAGTGGTTAGATTAGATGCCTTCTTTCTTATTACCTCATGTAATCTTTGATGTAACACTTTCCCAAATTGAATAAAATGCCATAAGGCTTTTCCCTCAAAAAAAAAAACTAATCCCATTACAACTTGTAACGTAAAAAACTGGTCCCACTTTACACTTGCCGGTAACTACGCGCATCGATGAACGAAGGAGAAGCATAGACAGATCGCAGTGCGAACGGATCACGCGCTCTTGGGCGCCATCATGGCCTTGAACTCGTCGAAGGAGAGGACGCCGTCGCCGTCTTGGTCAAACGCCGCGATCATCCTGGAGCACTCCTCAATCGTGTGCTTCTCCTGGCCGAGCAGCGGCTGGAGAAACGCTCGGCGCAGCTCATCGGGGGTGATCACCCCGTCGCCGTTCTCGTCAAACTTCGCGAACGCCGCCGGCAAGTCCTCCGAGCCCCCGCCCTTCAGCAGCGCCGCGAGCTCCTCGATGCTGATCAACCCGTCCCCGTCGCTGTCCGCCTGGGCGACCATCTCCTGCGCCTCCGCGTCCGTGCAGCCCCAAATCTCGCGTATCTCCGCGGCCGAGATGCGGCCGTCCCCGTCGGTGTCGTAGCGGCGGAAGATGCGGACGAGCTCCGTGTCGTGGTCGTTTGCTGCTGGAGGGGCGGTAGCCTGAGGAACCGGCGGCGGCTGCGATTTGCGGCGGAAGGGGGAAGAAGCGGCGGAGACGGCTTGACCCATGGTGATCGATCGAGCTAGGTGTGGGGTTTGGGGCTCTGGTGGATTGGGGGAGAGGGTTTAAGCCCGTCTTATATATAGGGCTCTCTCAACCGCGTGGGTTTGGGCTCGGATCGGGAGAGGCTCTTACGAGTACCAATTACTTTTGGTTTCGGCGTTAACAAAATTGGAATGAATGCGCGTTGCATGTTTGTGAACCATGGTAAATATTGTTTCCGCGTCCATCTCTGCCACAAACGCAATCCAAACAATTCCAAAAAAAAGACGCGTAGTGGATTTTTTTTGGAATATATGCAGCGTATTGATGATTGACTTTTGGAAATGATAAATCCTGAATGTTTGAATTTTAAAGCATGGCAATCCGAACATTTTTCATGACAATTTTAGTTCACGCGAGGTTGGCAGACATAACAATTTTCTGAAAAAAAAACCGAACTGGGACAAAGTTGCCATGTTTTAACAACTAAATTTGCCACCTCGGGTCAACTAAACTTGCCATGAAAAAACGTTCGGAATGACATGCTTAAATCCGGATGTTCGAGATTTATCGGGGCCCTTGATTTTACAAAGTACCGATGCTGTATGCATCACGGCTAAGAAATTCTGAAAATAATGTACTCCCTCGATAATAATTATGTAAGATGTTTTTTTATGCCCTATGCAAAACCAAAAAAAGTCTTACGTTTTGGTAACAAGGTTGTATGCTAGAAGTAGACGACGCACTTTGCCTTGCCGTTTAGTCCTTTTTCGTTGTGCATTGGGCTTTTTCTTTTCTTCTGTTATGCGTGTTATATTGTACACCCTCAAGAAATTCAGTGGGCTAACCCATCAAAATACAATCCATGGTATCCCAAAACTTCATTTTCTAAGCATAATGTTGTTTTTCAACACAAAATAATTCATTTTCATAAAAAAGGTTAAAAAATACTCCCTCCATCCCGTAATATATGAGCGTTTTTGACAGTACACTAGTGCCAAAAAATTCTCTCGTACTAGGAGTAACTTGCTTCATCACCGCTTAAAGTAACTCCACATGGTGAATAGAAATGTGCTAATTTGGCTATTGCTGTTGTTACTAAAATCATTGGCATATATTGGGTTAACACAAAAATATGTGGTGCTTGTTCTCTGTCCTTATTGAGGGGTTCCTCTTAGATCTATTATTACTTGATAGTCATGTTAAACACATAGCCAGTGCCATGAAGAACATGGTGACAACTCCATATTATTAGAGTCCGAACATAACGACCTAGTACTTATTGTCCTTGTCAAGGAACATAGACTACTAAAGAGAAGGAAAAATATAAAATCATGACATGACTCATCATTTCTTGTTTATTTAGAGCTTATGAAATAAAATACATTCAAATATAATGAATGTTGGAGAAAACAAAAGGTTGTTTATATGTTCATTTAATATGCACTATTAACTAGTATCCAATTCAACTATGTTCTTGGCACTTCAAATGCATACACATGCACATCACCAATCCTTACTGTCGGAGTGTGTTCTCCAGACACCAGGGATCAAGAATACACAGTATTTATGAGTTCGACAAGAATCAAGGACACAATGGATTTTATACAGGTTCGAGCCACCATGTTAGCGTAAAACCCTATATTCTGTTGGTATTGATATAATCCGGAGAGTACAAGTGCTCAAGTGTTACAAAGGTGGTGGTCGGGGTGTGACATGTAGTGGTCAGGGTACTAGCTAGAGTGGCCGAACACTCATAACCTTTTTCCTCCTCTTAGTTACTAGGCTTTGGTCTTGCTCATAGCTGTAGGTTGTGTAGTGGGTGTATGTTTGCTTGTCCTACTTTCGACCTTGGCCCTCCTGATGACCCACAAGTATAGGGGATCAATCATAGTCCTGTCGATAAGTAAGAGCGTCGAACCCAACCAGGAGCAGAAGGAAATGACAAGTAATTTTCAGCAAGGTATTCTCTGCAAGTACTGAAAGAACCGGTAACACATAGTTTTATAGCAAGGCAATTCATAACAAGTAGCAAGTAATAGTAGTAGCAAAGGTGCAACAAGGTGGCCAATCCTTTTGATAGCAAAGGACAAGCCGGAAAGTTCTCTTATAGTAAGCAAAGTTTTCCCGAGGACACATGGGAATTGTCATCTAGTCACGCTCATCATGTATAGTTGATTCACGTTCGTTACTTTGATAATTTGATATGTGGGTGGACCGGTGCTAGGGTGTTGTTCTTACTTTAAGAAACAACCCTCTTATGATTACCCCCTCTCGCAAGAATCCTCAACTACGAAAGAAGAATTAAGATAAATCTAATGATAGCATGAAACATATGGATCCAAATCAGCCCCTTACAGAATAACACATAAACTAGGTTTTAAACTTCTGTGACGCTCGCAACTCATCATCTACTTATTACTCCCCAATGCCTTCTCTTAGGACCAAGTATGGTGGAGTGCCATGTAGTCGACGTTCACATGACACCACTAAAGAAATAACAACACACATATCATCAAAATATAGAATGGATACCAACTTCACATGATTACTTATAACAAGACTTCCCCCATGTCCTCAAGAACAAAAGTAACTACTCACAAGTCTTATTCATGTTCAATATCAGAGATGTATTGAATATGCTTAAGGATATGAACATATAATCTTCCACCAAATAAAACAACTAGCATCAACTACAAGATGTAATCAACAATACTAGCAACCACAAGTACCAATCTGAGGATTTGGGACAAAGATTTAATACAAGAGATGAACTAGGGTGAGATGACGCTAGTGAAGATGTTGATGAAGATTGGTCCTCCCATGATGAGAGGATCGTTGTTGATGTTGATGGCTTCGATTTCCCCCTCTAGGAGGGAAGTATCCCCGGCGCAATTACTCCGCTGGAGAGCAAAAGTGTTCCTGCCCAGGTCCCGCCTCGAGACGGAGGCGCTTCATCCTGAAAGTCTTCTTTTATTTTTTCTAGGGAAATTGGCTTCATATAGCAGAAGGAGGGGGCTGGAGGCCAGCTGTGGGCCCTACAAGGCATCCGGGTGCGCCTAGGGGGGGGGTATGGCATGCCTTGATGCCTTGTGGGCAGCAGGTGGCCCTCTCTGGTATTTCGTCGTTCCAATATTGTTTATATTCAATAAAAAATCTCCGTGAAGTTTCAGGTCCTTTTGAGCTCCGTATAATAGCTATCTTTGTTGTAGCTCTTTTAGGTCCAGAATTCCAGCTGCCGGTAAATTCCCCATGTAGATCTGGCAAATGAAGAGAGAAAATGAATTAGAATTGCATCATAAAGTGAAATAATGACAAAAAACATTATAAATAATACTAGGAAAACATGATGCAAAATGGACATTGATGTCTGCTAGAACTACGTCGGTATTTCCCCAAAGAGGAAGGGATGATGCAGCACAAGAAGCAGTAGGTATTTCCCTCAGTGATGAGACCAAGGTTATCGAACCAGTAGGAGAATGTCGTGGTGGGCGCACGACAGATGCCAAGGGATGGCTAAAGATAGGAGGAGGCTCAAGGGCACTGGTGGGCTCCAGAGACGAGGTCGGCATGAGCGAGCGCGGGACGCAAGACATACCCAGGTTTAGGGCTCTCCGGAGAGATAATACCCCTAGTCCCGCCGAGTGGGGTTGATATGTATCAGTACAGAGTTGCTCCTTGAGTTGTGTCGGGGAAGAAGGAAGGCTGGCCAAGGCTTAGGCTGCTCCCTCTGTGTGTGTGTGTGTGTTCTACTGATCGGTTTCTTCACCCCCGTGCATCGAGGCCTCCTGGGGGTTTTATAGGTCAACCCCCAGGGGTATAATGGTAATGTTACAAGGCCGTGGGGCCGGGTTGTCATTGTTCGGGAAGCCGGCGCTGGGACCCGCCGGGGGTCCGGGCTCGCCGGGTTCTTCGGGCATGGGGCCCGCCGGGTACGGGGGCACTGTTGGCCATCTTGTTGATCGTCAGGGAGTGGCCGGGTTGAGTCGGCTACAGTGGTGCTCCGTCAGGTTGCCGCTTGCTGGCGTCATTAGTGATGGTGGTTGCACTATTGCCACACCGGCCCTGGTCAGCGGGTAGGTGGGGCACTGTTGCCACGCTCCGGCTGACCAGAGGCATGGGCGGGGCACTGTTGCCTCGGTCATCGGTAGGTGGAGACTCGTCCCATCGTACGGCTGGGATGGGACAGGAGCTGACCCATGGACGGGTTGAGGAACACGCCAAGGGTGGAGTTGGCTTGTTGGCGAAGTCTTGACGTGCTGGGTTCGGCTGTCTTGAGCTGGTTGTTGGGGCCGAGTCGAGGAGTTCGACCGAGTTGCAGAGTTCGGCCGGGTCGAGCGACCCGACCAAGCGTGAGCCGGTTCGAGGGGCGTTGCTGGCCCCATTGTTTTTGAGAAGGATCCGGGTTCCGTTGCCTGCCTGGGGTTCATCCCCCCGATAGTAGTCCCCGAAGCTGTGAAGGTCCACCGTCTTCAGAAGGGAGGGCCTTCGCAGTTTCCCCCCCTTGAGAAGGTGTATTTCGCGGCCGCCGGGTCCGGCAACACCCACTGTGTGCCGGCTTCCGGGAGCCAGATCGCGGCACCCCGGCAGGGGCGGGAAACCGAAGAGTCCGTCGAATCTTGGGGTCATCTTTTGAACTTCGCGCGGACGCCACGTGGCGCCCGGAAGCTGTAGAGGCCTGACAGGCCACACGCGTGATAGGACGGAGCTGTCGGATTTCGGGTTCCAGCAGACCCTTAAGGTTCGAACACTGGGGTGCGCGCGGAGATCTCTCCCCTACCGATCTACGTCCAATCTCCTCGCGTGATCTAAGCTCGAACAACACAAAGGACACGAGGTTTATACTGATTCGGGCCACTGTTGTGGTGTAATACCCTACTCCAGTGTGTGGTGTGGTGGATTGCCTCAGGGGCTGATGATGAACAGTACAAGGGAAGAACAGCCTCGCGAGAGGTGTTCTTGAGCTGGTGCGATGAATTGCTTGGATAAGTTCGGTAGCCTCCCTCTCTCTCTGCTAGGGCTCTATCAGATTTCTAGATGTCTAGGTGTGTCGATCCCCCATGACTCTCTTTCTCTAGATGTCTCGATGTCTCACCATCACTTGATGTCTCTCCCTTTTTCTCTCTCTTTTTCTCTCTGCGGTGGCTAGCTCTATTTATAGAGGCCTTGGGCCTCTCCCCAAATAATGAGCGGGAAGGGCGCCAACAATTGGCCATTTTGAAGGGGAACATCTAGTACAAGTTATCCTGACCAAAGGTGGTCTTCGGCTACCAAAAGCACTGGTGGTGACGCTGTCTTGGGCTCCACGGTGACCTCCGTCCTGCCGCTCTGTTGGTCTTGCTCTCGTTGCACCGGAATGGTAACCTTTGCCCGATGCCTTGGCCTGTGCTTGCCCCCTTTGCACCAAAGGGGAAACAAGGACACTGCGCAGGCCGGCGCCTGCCTGGTCTCGATCGTCATGGCTTGCGTCACGAGCTCCTCGCGAGGTACCCCTGCCTTGATCTCTCCGCCTCCTCGCTAGCCTGCCTGATGAGACTGCCCCTGAGGAAGCTTCCTGTCGTCCGCCCCACGAGGCTTGGCCCCTCGCGAGGGTCTTGAGCTTGAGCCGATGAAGATGGGCCGTGCTGGGCCCCCACTTGGGCCACGCCGCAGGCCGCAGGCAGGCAAGTCTGGGGACCTCGTTCCCAGAACGCCGATAGTAGCCCCCGAGCCCAAGGCGCGCCCGGGCTTGGCCTGGCAGGGAAGCAAAGAGGCAAGCGCGAAGTGCCGCGGGCCCCAATAGCCTGCAGCCTAGGGCGCCGCGTGGTGATTGATTGGTCGTGGGCGTCTGCGCTTCCCCACGATTCCTCGGTGACCGCACGACTTGACAAGTCCCTGCATGCAGAGAAACTGGTCATGATTACATGCGATCATGGTGCTCGGCGGTTGGCCTCCTCCGGCTATAAGTACGGGGCTGCGCGAGCCCCTTCAGTCCATCCCTTGCTACTGCACCTTTCCTTCTTCTTCCTTGTTCTTGCTTCTCCTTACGTCAATGGCACAAATCCGCCGGTTTTCTGCAGAAGAGAAGGGAAAGGCCCCCCGAGAGGGTCCTGACCCACTTCCGCCGAAGAAGCGGCTGGTCCTCTGCCACCGAGATGAGGGTGCTCAGCAGGAGGCACCGAGGCCCTGGTATGAGCGGCCGTCTCCTGGGTATCCGCTACCCTTGTACGCCCGCGTCGTGGGTCCTGGGGGAGAAGGCGTCGAGCGACACCGACGGTGCCGCCGTCGACGCCGGCGAGTCACAATGGTGCGTGTAGTTCCTCCTGGAGTCCACGCCGAGCGCTCCTCTTGCGAGCTCGTGCTCCACGCCGCCATGCCTCCGAGCTCTTGGATTCGCCTTCCTCCCTCCTTCGCCTTTGAGATGCCGCCGAGTGGGGCTCTGGAGCTATGGCTGCAGCACGCCGACTACAGTACCCTTGCGACCGGAGCGGAGGTCGCGGTCGTCGCTCCGGGCAAGGTCTTCATGACCCGGGGCTGGGGCGAAATCGCCCGGGTCTGCCGGACGGTAGGTGCCCTCATAATTCATCTTGAATATGACGGCGCCTCCCTGATGTTCTTCAAGGTCTTTGATGCTGAAGGACGCCGGCTGGAGTGCTGCCCCAGGGAGAGCGGCAGGGGCAACGAACCGGCGAGGACCTGGCCTGCCCATCGGCCCTCCAGCAGCTCCTCAGGCAGCAGCGGAGGAGCTGGGGAATCCAGCGGCTCCCCCGAGCTCCTCGTGACTCCGGAGACGAGCGATGATAGCTACGAGCCCCCGAGCTCGCGCCGTGCTCGGAGCGGGGCAGCTGCGTCCAACCGCCGACGCCATTGATCTGGATGGGGTTGGCGCCGGTGTTGGGCAGCCCACTATTGATGATGGCGTCCCTTGTGGAGGTGCGGGCGATTAGCGTTCCTTAGGATTAGTACTTCTGTTCCCTGCGAGGAATCGAAGCAACACCCCGTGGGGGCATGTAAGGCGTCTGCCATGTCTTTTGTGAACATTATATCTTAATATGAATCAATGCAAGGTGCTTGTCCTGTCTCGGCTCGGCTCCCCCTTTCTATCCTCACGAGGACTTGGCGCTCTACGCTGACAGGTCCCAGTCCCCAGGCAGGCTTCAGCCGTCGCTGGTATGCCAGGTCGCGATGCCGTGGTCAAGGCCAGGAGGTGAGCGGCCCGAGGTCTGGTAAGAGCCCCCGAGTCGCGATGCTCGGGAGGTCCCCTTTAGCGCTCAAGCAGCCCTCGTTGGGCGAGAAAGGAAGGCAACATCGCCATGACAGAGCCGCACTGGGCGAGGGTTTGGCGCTGCGTTGATCCAACTCCTGTAAGGGCGTGACTTATCTCTTGAGTTTGGTGTAGTTCCTCGATGAAGCGCCCGACCCGAGTGGTGGCAGCTGAGGCGCTGCTGGGTTAGGTCCTCGCGAGCTTCTTCCCACTTCCCCGCATTTTCCTTAATGCTCTACATCCTCAGGTCCCGGCCCTCGAGCGAGCTCAGCCGCCGCTGGTATGACAGGTCGCGATGCCGTGGGTCAAGGCCAGTGGGTGAGGGATGGAGAGCCAGTAGGAGCCCATGAGTCGCGATGCTCAGGCGCCCCCCTTTTAACATGCAAGCGGTCCGTGCTGGAGAGAGGGAGAGACAGCTCGCGACGTCCCCAGCATTGCTCCTGGAGTAGGTCCTGCACACCAATCATGAAGAGAAGCAAGACCTGTCGTTACGGTTGCCAGCTTACCTTTGGTCGCTTAGGGGAAGTGATTGGGGCACTGAGGGCCTATTGAGGTGGCGCCTTGCGGGGCTGCCGCGGCCAGAGTTCGACCACTCAGGTTTATCGGCGTTGCAGGGACGGACCCGTGCACAAATGCCGTGCCAGAGCGAGCGGCTCCATTGGTAGGCGTCAATCGAGCAGGCGATTAGGTCAGGTATGTTAAGCACGTAGGAGGAAATTCATTTAAATAGACGCGAGAAAAGCAAACGCCGCCGGGCCAGGCCCGAGCAGCTCGGGGATGATGCAGCCCGAGGGGCGCCCCAACAAGGTAAGTAAAGAGCATAAGCAAAACGGATACATGCCGCAGGGACGGACCCACGCGACCTGGGAATGATGCAGCTCTGTGGGCGCTCCCAGCTAAAAACGGAACTTAGAAAGATGTCACCTGGTGTCGTTGAAGATGAAGTGATGCTGAAGAAGCGGGCGATGCACGATGAAGACGTCGACCCTCACGGGTCCCCAGGCCCAGGAGCCTCAGGAGGCTCCGGGGGCGCAGGTGGGTCTCCGAGGGCCATCTCCATCTCCGCCAGGACCGCATGATGCCTGACCTCCTGAGCCTCCAGAATGCTCCTCAGCAAGCGCTGATGAGCGGCGACCGCGTTCGGTAGGCTGAAAGGCATGCGAACGTAGCTGTGAGGTGGACCCCGCAACGTCCCACGCGCGAAGGCCAGAGGCGCTCCTGAGACGCGGCTCGGTTGAGCCCTGACACATTGATGTAGACGCGCAGCCCACCATCCTCGCCTGGATGTGGGGCTACGGTGGGCAAACGGCGGCTGCCGTGCATGACTCTCGACTCCTGTAGCTCCTGGGTGTTTCTTGCGATGAACTCCTAAGGGTTTGGTCTTCCTTGCCTTGTACCTTCCTGAGGGAAACGTGCCTGGAAGCACCCCTCCAAGTGGTGCCCGAGCGCCTCCCTTGCGACCTTGGCAAAGTCGGTGGCTCTCTAAGAAAGAGCCCCCGAGCCCTACCTGAGGAGGGCGCCGGGCGCGCCTTCCTATGCGAGAGAGGGTGGCGCTCCCTGATTGGGCGCAGATCCTGACGCAACACCTCCGGAGGCGCCTGCCTCCTTATGGCTTAGGCCAGGCGAAACCTTCTTCTTCTTAAGGGTCGCCTCGGGAAGCCTTCCATTCCTGTGGTCCGGGTCTTCGATTGCCGCGGCTTGGAACGCGCGCTCAAGTGAACACACTGCGTCCCTTTCTTCACATGGTACGGTGATGACTCCACTGCTTCCTGGCATCTTGAGGACGTTGTACCCATGGTGAGTCACTGCCATGAACTTGGCCAGGGCTGGGTACCCGAGGATGGCGTCGTATGGCAGACGGATGTGGGCGACGTCGAAGTCGATGAGCTCGGTGCGGTAGTTGTTGCGCTGGCCGAAGGTGACTGGAAGGCGAACCTGCCCTATTGGAACAGTGGAAACATCAGTGACTCCTAAGAAGGGCTTGGTCGGCTGAAGCTGATCGTACGACACTTGGAGGTTGTCGAACGTCTCGACGGACAGGACGTTGAGTCCTGCTTCGCCATCAATGAGGGTCCTGGTGACCTGCACGTTGCTGATGACTGGGGAACAAAGCATCGGGAGGACTCCGGCCGTTGCCATGCACTTGAGCCGATCCACTGAGCTGAACGTGATAGCGCACACAGACCACCTGAGAGGGCGCGTGGCCTCAAGTTTGGGGAGGACTGCATTCACCTCACGAGCAAACTGCTTGAAGATGCGCTGTGAGGCTGGGGCCTGCGCTCCACCCAAGATGCAAGCGATTGCGCGCGGCTCCTGGAAGCCCCCAGCTCCCTCGTCTTGATGTTGATCTTCGTTCCTCCTTGGCGGTGGCGGCAGAGGAGGAAGGCCTGCGTTGCTGTGCGGGCGATCCTCATGAGGCTGATCTCTCTAGCCTCCCTCGCGAGGCTGGTCCTGCCAGCGATCCTCGCGAGGTCGGTCACGCCACCCTTGGCGAGGGCCACGGTCTTCCCATCGTCCGCCACCTCTTCCTCCTCCTCGGCCATAGCCCCTGTCGTTGCGCTCGCGGCGTCGGCCGACACGTCCATCTCTCACGGCCCTGAGCTCTTGACATTCGTTGGTGTTGTGGGTGTGGAGGTCATGGTACATGCAGTACCGGCTGCCCTTGGATGACTCAGGCTGATCCCTGCCTCTCTTGGTGTCTGGTTCCGCTGCAAGCACGGCAGCCCCCTTGCGCTTCACATCCTTGGCCTTGGGCTTCTTCTCTTCTGGGTCGGCAGCCGGGAGTTCGAGGAGGGAAAGGTGCCCTTCCTCAGCCCTCGCGCACTTGGTTGCCAAGTTGAACAGCTCCATGGATGTGCACAGGTCTTCATGGATTGCTAGCTCCTCCTTCATCTTGATGTCGCGTACGCCATCGGAGAAGGCCGAGATGATGGCTTCTTCAGTCACCTTGGGGATCTTGAGGCGAGCGTTGTTGAAGGGCTGGATGTATTTATGCAGGGTTTCCCCTTGCTGCTGCTTGATGCGGCGCAGATCGCTCACGGCCGGGGGCTGGTCGCGAGTGCCCTGGAAGTTGGCGATGAAGTGAGTGCGCATCTCGTCCCAGGAGGAGATTGTGCCAGGAGCCAGGTGCGGGCCCCGTCCTTGAGTGCCATGGGAAACCAGTTCGCCATAACCCTTTCGTCTCCGTTGGCGGCTTCGATGCATAGCTCGTAGAGCTATAGGAACTCCGCGGGGTCCGCCGTGCCATCGTAGCGAGGGGGCAGGCCAGGCTTGAACTTGCCTGGCCATGCGACGCCGCGTAGCTCGGGGGTGAGGGCACGACAGCCTGCTGTGGCCACCAGTGCCTTTTGCTGGTGCTGGGCTTGTTCCTGGGGATTACCACGCGCCGCCACTTGGAGCAGCGCGGGGTCTTGGCGTGGAGGTGCAGGGACGCGATCTTGGCGCGCCGGCGCTGGGAGCGCGCGGGCACCTTCTTGGGGACGAGGGATCTCTTGGCAGCTCCTTTCTTGCTGTGCAGGCGCTGGACGCGGAGGGTCTCGCCCTGGGGCTGCGCGCCTTGGAGCCAAGGCGCCTTTTTGGGGAGGAGGTGGTGGAGGCACCTCCTTATCCTCGCCTCCTGCGTGGAATGGTGGGCGAGGCAGCGAGAGGGACGACACGGGGGAGCCCCCTGCGACGCTGATGAGCTCGATGATGCGGGCGAGCCAGTCCTCGTAGAGGTCGTCGATGGGGCGGTAGTGCAGGAGCTCTCTTGCTAGGAGCAGCGCGGCGTGCGCGTCCATGGGGGCGCGACGGGCGTGGGACGACGAAGCAGCTACAGTTAACGACGATGTGGCGGTGCGGCCCTCCCGCCGCACCAAAGGATGCTGGGACGAGGCCTGCTGCTCATTCCTCGCCGGGACGGTGGCGGCGTTGGCGGCAGGCGACGGGGAACGACGAGGGCGTCCGCCGACGGGCGCCGTTTGGGCGACGCGGGTGGCGAGAGCAGCCCGGCGCTCGGCGCGAGCCCGACGAGCGTCGGCCATGGACACGACGGAAGATCACGCTCGAACACCGGAAGAAAGATTCCGGCGCACCGCTACCTGGCGCGCCAAATGTCGGATTTTGGGTTCTGGCAGACCCTTGAGGTTCGAACACTGGGTGCGCGCAGAGATATCTCCCCTACCGATCTACGTCCAATCTCCTCACGTGATCTAAGCTAGAAACAACGAACAACACAAGGGACACAAGGTTTATACTGGTTCGGGCCACCGTTGCGGTGTAATACCCTACTCCAGTGTGTGGTGTGGTGGATTGCCTCAGGGGCTGATGATGAACAGTACAAGGGAAGAACAGCCTCGTGAGAGGTGTTCTTGAGCTGGTGCGATGAACTGCTTGGATAAGTTCAGTCGCCTCCCTCTCTCTCCGCTAGGGCTCTATCAGATCTCTAGATGTCTAGGTGTGTCGACCCCCCCATGACTCTCTTTCTCTAGATGTCTCGATGTCTCACCGTCCCTTGATGTCTCTCCCTTTTTCTCTCTCTTTTCTCTCTGCGGTGGCTAGCTCTATTTATAGAGGCCTTGGGACTCTTCCCAAATAATGAGCGGGAAGGGCGCCAACAATTGGCCATTTTGAAGGGGAACATCTAGTACAAGTTATCCTGACCAAAGGTGGTCTTCGGCTGCCAAAAGCACTGGTGGTGACGCCGTCTTGGGCTCCACGGTGACCTCCATCCTGCCGCTCTGTTGGTCTTGGTCTCGTTGCACCGGAATGGTAACCTTTGCCCGATGCCTTGGCCTGTGCTTACCCCCTTTGCACCAAAGGGGAAACAAGGACACTGCGCAGGCCGGCGCCTGCTTGGTGCCCGTCCGGTCTCGATCGTCATGGCTTGCGTCACGGGCTCCTCGCGAGGTACCCCTGCCTTGATCTCTCCGCCTCCTTGCGAGCCTGCCTGATGAGTCTGCCCCTAAGGAAGCTTCCTGTCATCCGCCCTGCGAGGCTTGGTCCCTCGCGAGGGTCTTGAGCTTGAGCTGATGAAGATGGGCCGCGCTGGGCCCCCACTTGGTCCACGCCGCAAGCCACAGGAAGGCAAGTCTGGGGACCCCCGTTCCCAGAACGCCGATAGGAGCGACGCACTGGGGGCCCGCGGCGGCGTTCCCTCGGCACATGCGCGCGGATTTATTGTGGCGTCCACGGGCCGGTTGCCATTCTCGATGCAGTTACTGCGCGTGTACGTGTGCAGTTATTGCGGGGAAGTGGGAGGGGCGAGCGCAAATGATCCCACTTCCCCACGTTTCGACTTGTGGGCTATAAATTGGGGGAGGGGACGACGGAAGTCATTCTCGCACACGCTCCCCCGCTTCTTCTTCCTTCCTCTGCTTCTTGCGACCACCGCGCACTGCGACGCCTGTTGCCTCGAGCAGAGCTTCATCGTCATCTCCTTCCTTTCCCTCTTTCGCCTTCGTCCATGGCGCTGCTGTCGGGCTCGTGGATGGGCTCGACCGTCACCCCCGATGAAATCCCCTATCTTCGCACCTCCAGGCGCTTGCCGGGGGAGACAGAGGTTGCCGTGCGCCTGCCGTGGGGCGAGTGAGAGCCGCGGCCAGAGGGCACGGAGCGCGTAGTCTTCTACCCGCACTTCAAGCGCAGGTTTGGGCTTCCGGCGAGCACCTTCTTCAACGACTTTCTTGAGTTCTTCGGGCTCCAGCCCCACCATCTTGGCGCCGGCGCCATCGTGCAACTTTCTGGCTTCGTTACCCTCTGCGAGGGGTACCTGGGGGTCGAGCCTTCGATCGACCTCTGGGTGCGCTTCTTCTCCTTGAATCAGAAGGGGTCGAGGGTCGGGGAGATGTCTTAGTGCGGGGCCGCCATCATCTCCAAGCGGTCGGGCGCTGACTGCCCGAAGATGCCGCTGGAGGATTCTGCCAAGAAATGGCAGAATTCCTTCTTCTACGTCCGCGACCTCGGCATGGACCGCATCAACTAGCCGCCCTTCGTCAACTTGCCGCAGAAGGAGAAGAAGAACTAGGGTTATTACCCCAAGCACCCGTCGCAGGAGGTGCTCATCCTGTGCGAACGAGTGTCGGTGATGAAGGAGCGGGAAGGGCTCACCGGCACCGACCTCGTCACCGCCTTCATTAGGCGCCAAGTGCTGCTGCTGTAGCAGCGCAGCCATCTCATTGGCGAGATGACGGGGCTTCAGGACCCCACCCACATGTCGAACATGCGGCTGGGGGCGGACCAGGTCGCCCGTCGGGTCAACGACATCTCCCAGGCCAACCCGCGGGACGACTGGGAGTTCGGGAAGTCTCCGTACAGCCACACGAACCCGGCGCCTGCGGTGAGTCCTTGGTCTCCATACTTTGTTGCTACTCATCTTCTTGTTCGTCCCGACGCGACGCGGGAGATACTTCTGAACACCATCCGGCATCCTTACGACTGGGCACGGATGCAGGTGGCCCGTGCTGTCTCGGAGGAGCCCGAGGCCCATGACAGAGGGGTGGGGGCGACCGCCGATGCGGGTGCAGGGCAACGTGCGGGTAAGCTTGTCTCCATTTCTTTGAGTTGCCGGCTCCGGGACGGTCTTGGCGATGCTAACGCGAGTTATTGTTGTAGTGGTGGCAGGTGGTGGAGGCGGCGCAGCCGGAGCCGGGTCATCTCGGGGGGCGGCGGCAACGAGCCGGCCGCATGGGAAGGAGAGCGTCGTGCCGCGGGCTCTGGCTGGTGGCGCAAAGCCGCCCACCAAAAGGAGGCGCGGCACTCCGCAGGAGAGGGCGGCGAGGCCCACCATTTCGGTGGTGCCGGGGTGAGTTTCCTTGCTTGAATCGAGTGGCTGAGCTGCTCTTCTTGGCTCTTGTGTTTTTACTCTACCTTTTGTTTCAGGTCACCGATCTCGTTGGCGGTGGCGGCGGCAGACGCTGCGTCCAATGAGGGCGCCACGTTTCGGAGGAGCCGGTCCGGCACCGTCGACTGGGATGAGGAGGAGGAGCGGGCGGAGGCGGCGGATCCGGACCTCGGTCTGGACCTGGCCGACACCGAAAGCCAGGGCTGGCGAGACCGGAACCGGGCCATGGCAGAGCTAGAGGCGATGTTGACCCAGGCCTGGGTTAACGCCACGACGATGTGGGCGTGGGCCGGTGAGGGACCGGCGTGGCCGGAGATGCCGGTGGGGACGGTTGCGGCGGCGATGGTCTTCGTGCCGGCGTCGGGGGATAGCACGGCCGGGATGGCCGTGCGGACGTGATGGACCTCGACCAAGAGGTCGTGGTGCTTGAGGACGGCACCCCACCGCGGACCGACGTGGTCGAGCGGGCGGGGGCTAGCGGAGGCGGCGGCGACGCCGTCTTGAGGAAGGCGCCGCGGACGGCACCGGAGGGGGTGCCCGAGGGGGCGTCAATGGTGGTGGGGCCGCATGCCACCTCTGGCATCGAACCGGCGATGGCGCCGGCCGCGGGGGAGGCGGCCATCGGAGAGCGCGCCCTGGTGCTTAGGCCAGGGGGGCGCTGAACCATTGGGTCGCAGCCGACGCGGGGCGGGCCCAGCGAGGTCTTCTTCGGGCCTCTGACCCAGGAGGAGGCGGCGATGGCCGCCGTGACCCGGCGCCTGCGAGGGCGGGCGGACCGGATCGAGGCCTTCGCCTAGTCCGAGGTGGAGCAGGCGCGGGAGCTGGAGCGCATTGTGACCATAAGTTTTTTCCTTGCCTTCTGCCTTTTCTTTTCCCGTTGCTTCTTCTTCGTGGGGGCACGCCAGCGCACCCACTGGGTGTAGCCCCCGAGATCTGAGCCAAATGGGTAGCAGTTTGGTCGAATCTTAAGTTGTTGTCCTTTGACCGTCGCTTCCTTAATCAACTGGATTCCTACTGGGTCAGCATCTTCAACTGGCTCCTCGACAAACACCGGCAGCTCAAGGAGCAACTCGCCGCCAAGGAGGAGGAGCTCCGCGCCACGACAGGTATTCTTTTGTGTTCTCTTCTTTAGTGGGGGCGCGCTAGCGCACCCACTGGGTGTAGCCCCCAAGATTCGGGCCAACTGTGTAGCAGTTGGGTCGAATCTTATATTGTTGTCTTCGTTTCTGACTCTTTCTTCTACAGCCGAGGTACTATCTTGGAGGATCCGACTGATTCGAGCCGGCCTTCATTACGACAGGCTTGTCACCGACACCGGCCGGCTTGGGGCTGAGGTGGTGAGGACGAGGGCGGAGGCGACGGGAGCCCGGCAGGCGCTCGACGAAGACAGCCGGCTGGGGGAGCGGCTGGAGGGCGACAAGGGCCGCCTCGAGGCCGAGGTGGAGCGCCTGAAGGCGGAAGCCGCCAAGGTTGTGGAGGTGCAGCGGGCCCTTGCCGAGGCGGACCAGCAACGCGGCAAGCTGGCCAAGCTCCTGGCCAGGTGGAGTGCCTGAAGACGCTGGTGGCCGCGTCGGAGGAGACCCGGCAGGGGGAAAGCCGTTGGTGCGAGGAGGCCGAGAAGACGACCGAGGCCAAGGACGCCGAGCTGAAGGCGACCCTTGCCAAGGTCGCCGAGATGGAGAAGTCGCTGCCGGAGCGCGACCGCACCCTTGCCCTGGAGTGGTGCATTAATTTTTTTGACTTGCTCTTTTTCTTGGCAGGGGCCTTCCCGGAGACGCGCGAGCTAGCGGAGGAGGCCGTCCGCTTTCAGCGTGACCTGCAAGGGGTTGTCGGCTCCAGGACCGATCCATAGGTGGCCTGGACCTTCCCGGAGATCGTGACCGCCGAGGCTCGTCTATGAGTCTTGGGCGACCAAATGGGGCGGCTCTCTCAAGCTGGCGTGGCGATGACGGCGGCCCTCTGGCCGGGTTCCGTCACGCCGAACAGTGTCACGCGGCAGGCGCGGTGGCTGGAGGCGGGGCCAGATCGGCTTCATGACTGGCGTGTTTCTGCCGCTCGTGCTATCGCCGAGATGGCGCTCAGGTTCATGATGTCTTGGCATCCGGACCTGTCGCTGGACGCGTTGACGGGCCAGCAAGACGGCTCGGAGAGCCAGCTGCAGGCGGAGGCCGGCCGAATTGCTGTGTGGGCCAGCTACATCGGCGGGTTTGCCTTCCATGACAAGTTCCGGCCGGAGTGGGCGGAAGATGGCGGAGTCGTGCCTGCTGACGACTACGACCTTCTTCTTGACGACCCGGAGGGTAGCTCCGAGGAGACGGGCGTCTACCACGACGTGGGCGCCGAGGAGGGAGACATTGGCACCTCAGCGGAGCCGAAGGCCACCGAAGGTGATGCCTGAAGCCGCCTGCTTTTTACCTTAGCAAAAATTTCTGTTAGGTAGTAGGTCCACCCACCCACTGGGGGTTTCCGGGTGTAATGAATACTGGCCTTGGGGCCTGCTTAAATTTGAACTTGTGATGTATAAATTTCATGGATGTTTGCGTTCTTGCTTTTTGTCCCTCGAGCCGTTTTTTGCGATTTTCCCCTCTCGCCCCCTCCCCGCGAATCTGACGGCCGAGGCTCCAGTCCGTGACAAGGAGTTCGACCTTTGAGAGGAGCACGCATTATTTTAGCTGTCGAGACATTGAGCACGAGCGAAACACCCACTGGGCCGGCTGGCGGCAACCCGGCAAAGCCGGTTGGTGAGCAGTCGGTCGTGCGGTAACTTAAAGTGGCGTGGCCGGGTTGGTTAACCCGGCGGTCCTTAACTTAGTGTTCATGGCGCGCTGGTGCTCTGGCCTTGCGCGCTTGCCGACCGACAGCCGGAGCCGGTTCTGTGGCTTAGGGCGACGTGGAAGACCGCATCGATCCCAATGTGTCAGGAACCACTAAGTAAGGCGGCGGGTAGTGACCAAGCCTGCCAGCCCCCAAGCCCCCGGGTCGAGCGATTCGGACCGGTGGCCGGGTTTGATGGAGAGGTAAATAATGCACTAATGTAGGAGACACAATAGCTTGGTCGGAAAGGGCAGCCCCCGAGCATCGTTCGGGGACTCCATAGTTTTCAGATGATTACAAAAGGCAGCGATACATACATGCACATGGCTAACTGTAAAACGGGCGGAGGAGTTCCGCATTCCACGGCCAGGTTGTTTCTTCGCCGGCGGTGTCTCTTTTGCCCTTGTATGATTTGCTGGCATCGATGGGGTAGTAGGCATTGCAATCACACAAGGCCTTGCTGATGATGAAGGGGCCCTCCCACGGGGAGGTCAGCTTGTGTTGGACGGCTTGCTACTGGACGAGTCGGAGGACGAGGTCTCCCTCCCGAAACGCTAGGGGTTTGATCTTCTTGCTGTGGTAGTGCCTCAGGCCTTGCTGATAAATGGCTGAGCGGCTGAGCGCTAGGAGACATGCTTCTTCGAGCAGGTCGACACCGTCTTCACGGGCTTGTTTGGCTTCGGCTTCGATGTACATCGCGACGTGCGGCGAGTCGAACTCGAGGTCAGTCGGGATGACGGCTTCCGCTCCATAGACGAGGAAGAACGGGGTGAACCTGGTCGACCGGTTTTGCGTTGTTCAAAGACTCCAGAGGACGGTCGGCAGCTCGTGAAGCCAGCTGCCGGGTGAATGGACAAGCGGCTCGACGAGCCATGGCTTGATGCCGGATAGGATGAGGCCGTTGGCCCGCTTGACCTGTCCATTGGACTGCGGGTGTGCAACGGAAGCTATGGCGAGGCGGATGCCGGAGATGGAGCAGTACTATGCGAGTGTGCCCTTGGCAAAGTTGGTGCCGTTGTCCGTGATGATGCTGTTCGACATGCCATAGCGCACCGCGATGTCCTTGACGAATCGGACGACCGTTGGCCCGTCCAGCTTCTTGACTGGCCTTGCTTCGATCCATTTGGTGAACTTGTCCACCGCCGCCAGCAAATGCGTCATGCCGCCTCGAGCGGTCTTGAAAGGTCCCACCATGTCGAGTCCCCAGACTACAAAGGGCCAGACGATCAGGATGGTTCGGAGTGCTGACGTCGGCTAGTGGCTGCGCTTGCTGAAGCGCTGGCATCCCTCGCACTTGAGGATGAGTGACTCGGAGTCTTCGAGGGCCGTGGGCTAGTAGAAACCATGGCGGAAGGCCTTGGCCACCAAGGACCGCGAGGCAGCATGGTGCCCGCACTCGCCCTGGTGTATGTCGAGGAGGATCTCAATGCCCTTGTCTTGCTCGACGCAACGCTGGAACACACCGGTGGAGCTGTGTTTGACAAGCTCGTCGTTGATGATGTTGTAGGCGGACGCCCGGTGCTGCACCTGCTGGGCTTCGGTCTCGTCCATGAGGAGAACTATGTTCTCCATAAACTCTAAGATGGGAAGGGCCCATGATGGTGCCGTCACCACGGCAAGGATGGACACTATGGTGGGTTCCAGGACGTCAGCTTCCGAGCTGGGTTCAGCGGCACCCGGGTCGGGTACGGCGGCGGCCGGGTCGACGACAGCAGCCCCCGGGCCGGGTTCAGCAGTCCCCGGGATGGGTTGAGGTGCGGCCGGGGCGTTCGGGACGTAGATGGACTCGGAGTACGGAGACGGCTTGACGGACGGCTTGCGCAGGTGCTCGAGGGAGACACCGGACGAGATGGATTGCCGTGACGAGGCGATCTTGGCGAGCGTGTCGGCCACCTCGTTTTCTGCGCGCGGGAGGTCGAGGAACTCGCAACCCGCGAAGAACCCGGATAACTTCTGGACGAGGAAGTGGTAGCTCGCCATGTTGGGGTCGCGGACGTCCCATTCGCCAGAGCATTGCTGCACCACCAGATCCGAGTCGCCATAGCATAGGATGCGCTGGATGCCGAGTTCCTTGGCGAGCCGGAGGCCATGCACGAGCGCTTCATACTCGGCAACGTTGTTGGAGGCGGTGAAGTGGATCTGGAGTGCGTATTTGAGGCGGTCGCCTTTTGGGGAGGACAGCACGATGCCGGCCCCTAGGCCGAGACGCATCTTCGAGCCGTCGAAGTGCATGTGCCACTGCGTTGAGTCCGGCGGCGGCGGCAGGTACTGAGTCTTGGTCCAGTCGACGAGGAAGTCGGCCAGTTCTTGGGACTTGATCGTGGTGCGGGGCTCATAGAGGATGGTGTGAGCGGCTAGCTCGAGCGCCCACTTGGCGACCCGGCCAGAGGCATCCCGGCACCCGATGATCTCGCCGAGGGGGGCCGTGCTGACCATGGTGATGACGTGCTCTTGAAAGTACCGCTTCAACTTCTTGGCGGTGAAGTACACGCCGTAACACATCTTCTGGTAGTGCGGGTAGTTCTGCTTGGAGGCGGAGAGCACCACGCTCAGGTAGTAGATGGGACGCTAGACGGCTTGGATCTTGCCCTTCTCTGGTCGCTCGACCACCATCACCGTGCTGACTGACCGTGAGGTTGTGGCGATGTAGAGCAACAACGGCTCCTCGGTTGGTGCGGCCAGGATGGGTGCGGTGGAGAGCATGCGCTTGAGGTCCCGGAAAGCCTCGTCCACCTGGTCGCTCCATTCGAACGGCGTCGTCCTCTTCATCAGCTGGTACAAGGGCAAGGCCTTCTCGCCCAGCCGGCTGAGAAACTGGCTAACCAAGGCCAAGCAGCCGGTGAACTTCTGGACATCGCGCAGCCGAGCCGGCTTGCGCATGCGCTCGATGGCCTTGATCTTCTCCGGGTTTGCATCAATGCCGCGCTCCGAGACGAGGAATCCGTGTAGCTTTCCGGCCGGGATGCTGAAAACACACCTTTTCGGGTTGAGCTTGACCTTGTACTCACGCAAGTTGGCCAAGGTTTCCTTCAGATAGTCGAGGAGCGTGAGGTGTCGCTTGGTCTTCACCACGATGTGAAAGTGCAACTATCCCTGGGTGGTTTTGATAATTCCTAACAACATATAGCTAATTGAGCTAACATTATTCCAAGATTAATATTTCAGGAAAAGCTCAATGAATGGCATGGCATGGATGAGGAAAGTGGATCCCTCAAAATTCTAAGGACAAAAAGTTTGGCTCAAGCTTGAAGCTTAAGACTCTACATTTTATATTTTAGTGATCCAAGATCACATTGAGTCTATAGGAAAAGCCAATACTATCAAGGAGGGATGAGGTGTTGCTTAATGGCTTGCTTGCTCAAAATGCTTAGTGATATGCTCCAAAATCCTCAACTACCTTCGCACATCCACATATGACCTAAACCAAAAGTCAAACTCGGCCCCGCCGATTCTTTCTATCCGGCGCCACCGAGTTTCAAATGTCATAGCAACTGCCACAAACCCTAGGCAAATCGGTCTCACCGATAGGGATCTCGGTCTCATCGAGATGGGATTGTAATATCTCTGTTTCCCTTCGTAACGTTCCGGTCTTACCGAGATGAGCGATTGGTCCCACCGAGATTGCAATGTAAACTCTTTGTTTCCCTTTTGTAACATTTCGGTCTCACCGAGATGAGCGAATCGGTCCCATTGAGTTTACCTGACCAACTCTCTGGTTAGCTTATTACCAAAATCGGTCCCACCGAGTTTTTGTAATCGGTCACACCGAGATTACGTTATGCCCTAACCCCAACCATATCGGTACTACCGAGTTGCATCTCAGTCCCACCGAAAATCCTAACGGTCACTAGGTTTGCTGAATCGGTCCGACCGAGTTTAACCATTCGGTCCCACCGAGTTTGGCAAATTGTGTGTAATGGTTAGATTTTGTGTGGAGGCTATATATACCCCTCCACCCACTCTTCATTCATGAAGAGAGCCATCAGAACATACCTACACTTCTAATACACATTTTTTGAGAGAGAACCACCTACATTTGTGTTGAGGTCAAGATATTCCATTCCAACCATATGAATCTTGATCTCTAGCCTTCCCCAAGTTGCTTTCCACTCAAATCTTCTTTCCACAAAATCCAAATCCTGTGAGAGAGAGTTGAGTGTTGGGGAGACTATCATTTGAAGCACAAGAGAAAGGAGTTCATCATCAACACACCATTTGTTACTTCTTGGAGAGTGGTGTCTCCTAGATTGGCTAGGTGTCACTTGGGAGCCTCCGACAAGATTGTGGAGTTGAACCAAGGAGTTTCTAAGGGCAAGGAGATCGCCTACTTCATGAAGATCTACTGCTAGTGAGGCAAGTCCTTCGTGGGCGACGACTGTGATGGAATAGACAAGGTTGCTTCTTCGTGGACCCTTAGTGGGTGGAGCCCTCCGTGGACTCGCGCAACCGTTACCCTCAGTGGGTTGAAGTCTTCATCAACGTGGATGTACGATAGCACCACCTATCGGAACCACGACAAAAACATCCGTGTCTCCAATTGCGTTTGAATCCTCCAAACCCTTCCCTTTACATTCTTGCAAGTTGCATGCTTTACTTTCCGCTGCTCATATACTCTTTTGCATGCTTGCTTGAATTGTGTGGAGATTTCTTGACTTGTGCTAAGATAGCTAAAATCTGTCAAGAACTAAAATTGGGAAAAGGCTAGATTTTTATTTGGTCAAGTAGTCTAATCACCCCCCTCTAGACATACTTTCGATCCTACAAGTGGTATCGGAGCTTTGGTCTCCATTTTCTTTGATTTCCATAGCTTTTGGCGGTCATAGCCTTGGTTTCACAACCTAGGAGAGTATGGCGTCTAGCGAGGGAAATTATCACCGTAGAGGTCCTTACTTTGATGGCAGTAATTTTGCTAGTTGGAAGCATAATATGAAAATGCATTTTCTTGGACATAACCCCGCCGTTGGGCTATTGTGTGTATTGGCTTGCAAGGTGAATTCTTTGACGGGAAAGAACCGAACCGTGAAGCCACCGCAAAAGAGTTGAAAATGCTGCAATACAACGCTCAAGCTTGTGATATCCTCTTCAACGGATTGTGCCCCTAAGAATTGAACAAAATCAACCACTTGAGAATGCAAAGGAAATTTGGATACTTTGATTGATATGCATGAAGGTACCGACTCCGTCAAGGAATCCAAATTGGATGTGCTTCAAAGTGAACTTGACAAGTTCAAAATGAAGGATGGTGAAGGTGTTGCTGAAATGTACTCTAGGCTTGCTCTTATCACAAATGAGATTGCCAGCTTAGGGAGTGAAGAGATGACAGACAGATTCATCATCAAGAAGATCCTAAGAGCCTTGGATGGAAAATATGATACCGTGTGCACATTGATCCAAATGATGCCAAATTACAAAGATCTCAAGCCAACGGAAGTCATCGGAAGAATTGTTGCTCATGAGATGTCACTCAAGGATAAAGTGGAACTTCACAACAAATCAAGTGGTGCTTACAAAGCCTCATGTGAAGCCCCCACATCATCGAGTGAGAAACAAACCTTCAATGAAGAATTGAGCTTAATGGTGAAGAACTTCAACAAGTTCTACAAGAGTAGAAGCAAGGAGAGAAGCTCCAAGTCAAGGTCCTACAATGACAAAAGATCTTCTAGTCGAGAGCGAAACTGCTACAATTGTGGAAGGCCCGGACACTATTCCAATGAGTGTACGCCCCCCTACAAGAGAAGAGAAGATTCTCCCAAGAGAAGAAGTAGAAGAGAAGAATCACCATATAGAGAAAGAAGGAGTAGAGATGATCGTTATGAACGAAGACCCTCACGGAGAAGCAAGGATTCAGAAAGAAAGGACAAGTCATCAAGGAGCTACACAAAACGAAGACATCAAGCTCATGTTGGTGAATGGGTATCCGGCTCCGACTCCGACAACCACTCCGAGAGAAGCTATCACTCCGACTCCGAATATACTCAAGATGAAGGTGTTGCTGGTCTAGCACTTGTGACAACCAACTCCTACGACATATTTGACTCACTGAATGAAGGAGTTGGAACATGCTTCATGGCTAAAGGCCCAAAGGTATCTCACCCCGAGTATGTTGATTTCAATAGTGATGAAGATGACTTGTTAGGTGATGATGATTTACTTGTTGACAACTCTAGTGATGAATACTGTGATGAAACATCAATTAATCATGCTAATCAAGATAAAACGAATGACAATGATAAGGAGAAGATTGAGTCTCTAACTAAAGAACTAAACACTCTTAAGTTAGCTCATGAAACTATCTTAGGAGATCATCGAGAACTTTTAAGGACTCATGAGAAATTACGCTTTGAAAAGCTCAACCTTGAGCAAGAGCATGAGTTCTTAAAAGCAATCAATGATGATCTTCGTAAGAGAAGTTCTTCTTACATTGCCAAGCATTTACTCTTATCCACTTACATGCCTCAAGTCAAGTCTAGTAACAAGAACAAAAAGGATTCTTCCTCTAGTAGTAACAATAATCATGCTAATTCCAATATTGTTGCTTCTAGTAGTTCTCTTGATTCCACTAATGATTCTCTTAGCCAAGTTACACTTGAGCAAGAAAATAGCTTATTGAAGGGAATTATAGAGAAATGTGTTTACAAGAGCCTTGCCGGAAGTAAGAAATTCGAGGAAATTGTACGCAAGCAAGGAAGGCACCGGAAGAATCAAGGTGTTGGTTTTCAACGAAAGTTCAATGCCAATGGAGTTGAGTGGGAAGAAGATCAACACCCCAAGACGAAGTTTGTTCCTCAACAAGAGAGGTATGATCCTACTTCTTTCAAAGGGACACAAGATCAAGATGATCTTCCACCACAAGACTACAAGCAAAAAGGCAAGGACAAGCTTCAAGAGGAAATTGATGCATTTGAAGAAGCTCCTAAGGCCTTGGTCAAGTGGGTTCCCAAGACTACTTCAAGTTCCACTTCATCAAGTACAACTACAACACCGAGGATTCCCATCAAGATGGTGTGGATCCCTAAGAAGAAGAACTAGAGAGTTCTTGAGGGTGTCTCCGCCAACATACTTCACTCTTATCATCTTGGCAAGAACAAGTGCAATGAACTTCCACATCTTGCACTAGTTCAAGGAGTCACAAACCCTCTTGTTGGTAAGACAAGGGACAAGGTAACCTAAAAGATTCCATAGACATCATCTTGTGTGTGCATAACTTTATGTCTATGGATATCCTTGTTTGTTCCTTGTGGGACTAACCCGTGTAGGTATTGAGAGTGCAACTCACTCCAATGGATAGCTTCAAATGATCTACATCAACATTGAGCATCCACATCTTCAACATCTACATGAAGTCATCATCGACAAAAACCAAGGTTAGTTCATCCCTCTTAGGGGTGGATCTCACATCTAGGGGGAGCTTTACTCTAAGAATTGAGCTAAATCAACTCTAATGGTGTGAACACAACAATGCTTTATGTAAAAGTGGTAACCCCACTTGTGCTTAAACGATGAGTATGACCTATGATCAAATGTTCCCATTTGACCCCTAAGTCAATATACTCATATATAGATGACCTAGTCATCGCAAATTGTTTGATAGATGCTAGAATTGGTTGTGCATGATTTGCCACATATTTCAATTGCCATTTTATTGTGTGAGCATGTTGATTGCATATTTTACTCATTCGAGGACATCCACTTGTTGTTTTGATTGATTGGTTTTCTTTTCTTTTGCCAAGTGGATGGACAAGAATGCCTAAGAACCCTCTGTAGCTATCTATGCTTTTCTCTTCTCAAACTCTATTCATGCTACATCACAAAATTTGATCAAGTCAGATTCTAACCACTCTGCGTGAGGAGCACTCGGAGTCCCCGATTCGTCATAGACTTAAACTTCCAAAACTTCTTTGTGCGTTTCGGTCTGACCGATTCATCCATTTCGGTCATACCGAGATCACTAAGTCGATCTAGGTTTTCAATCTCGGTGCAACCGATTTGAACCTTTCGGTCACACCGAGTTTCAGTAACTGATTGCAGTTATGAATCTCGGTGCCACTGAGTTGTTCCACTCGGTCACACCGACAGGGTCGGGCTATATATACCCATGGGTCAAAGTTTGGAAAACTTTCCGAACCTTCTCGACCCGCGCTTAGCCCGCTCTGCCTCCAGGATCTCCGGATCGTCTTCCTCGTCGCCAGCCGCCTCCTGCCGCTGGTCTCTGCCGCCGTCAACAGGAATCATCCCTGCCGTTGCCGCCGTAGCGAGTTCATCACTGAACTAGGGTATGAACTCGATCACTGTGCTATCCCTATCTGATTCCTAGCACATTGTGTTCACCATGTATCTTGCCACGATTGAGATCATTCTTATCCAGTCAAAACACTCCGTAGTTTAGTCATGAATTGAAAATTTAGGGTTAGGTTTCCGCCGAAACCATCTCGGACCCACCGAGTTGTGGAACTCGGTACCACCGATTCGGCTCAGGCCATTGCACATGTAATTTTCGGTCTGACCGAGAATTGCAAATCGGTGTGACCGAGTTTAGGACTTTGTGAAACCCTAGCAGTCTCGGTGCCACCGAACTGTGACTCGGTCTGACCGAGTTCACTAGTTTAGGTTCCAACAGCTGCTTTGGTATCACCGAGTTTGCAAATTGGTTGATCCGAAATGCTTTCTGTGGTAAAACTAAGTTTTTGACTCATTCTTTTGCAAAAACCTCTGCATTTTGTGATGCTCATCCACTCTATCTCATTTATATCTATTCACAGGGTCTGCTGTCAGTGTTTGCAATATGTCTGATCAGAGTGACAGCCAGAATAGGTCAGAGGAGCAGGTTCACCTGAGTGAGGGCACTAGTCCCTCTAGCAGTTCAGATGATGGTAGCAGGAGCACCCCAAGCAACTTACCCAAAGCTGCCACCAGGGCCAGAAAGAAGAAGACCTCTAAATCTGAGGATGAAGACTATGTGGCAGTTGAGGATGAGGCCACTTCCAAGAAGAAAGTGGTTAATAAGGAATATAGCACTGCTGCTGCCACCAAGCCAGGCATGAAGCAAAAGGTTCCTGCAAAGAGAATTCCAATGTCTAAGGCCAGAGCATCTACTCAAGTCCCTTTGGGATCTGAACCCAAAGAGGCTGCTGCAGAAGGGAAGAAGAGGAAGGAGAGGATCAAAAAGACCACTGCTAGAGTGCTTGGGAGATCCTCCATCATGAGAGATTCTGAAGAGGAAGAGGAAGAAGAGGTTGCTGCACCAGCACCCAAGGCACAAAAGCTGATGGGTGATGCTATAAAGTCAGGGGCTGCAACATCAAAGCCCAAAGAAGCATCCAAAGCAGCCTCCAAGCCCAAGAGTGCACCTAAGAGGAATACCAGGAGTATACCGGCTGCTGAAAAGAACAAGGCCCCTGTTCCTGAAGCTGCAATGGAAGAAGAAGATGATGAGTCACATGTATTGAGGAAGATGAAGCCAAAAATCCCAGATCACAATGATGCTCATCCAGTAGCTGAGAACATGAAGATAAGGAAGGACTCAGGTCTGAGGCTATGGAGAGAGTCAGATCCATATGCCACCAGGAGAAGGACTGCTATTGATTGCAGGTTCCACACAAAGGAACAACAGGACTTCTATGAGACAATGTTGCTTGACAAGAAGCCCATAGTGTGTGACATGCGATGGGTCGACTGGGACTACATCAAGGAGAATGAGGATCACTATCCAGGTGTACATGATAGTTTCAAGGCTTGTGGAGTCGATGAGTTTGTGGCTCATAAGCTCACAAAATGGAATGATGAGCTCATCATGAAGTTCTACTCCACAGCTCATTTCTACCCAGATGGAAGGATTGTCTGGATGTTTGAAGGTACGAGGTACCAGCCCTCGGTTGCTGAATGGGCGAAGTTGATCAATGCCCCAAAAGAGAGTGAAGATGACTTGGATGTCTATGCCAATAGGAAGAAGGATCACAACACAATGGCACACATGTACAAGGAGATCCCAGATGCTGCTCTTAAGACACATAAGTTTGGATCTGTACATTACCTTCTGTCAGGCTTGCCAACCATCAACTGGATCCTCAGGCACACTCTCTTGCCAAAGTCAGGTGATCACAAGATGATCAGAGGCCATGCAATTAAGTTGCTTCGCATATTTGATGTCCCACAGAAGTTCAAAGTCATGAGCCTAATAGTTGAAACTATCAAGAGGACAGCTGCAGATCAGAAGAGGAGTTGCGGGTATGCCCCACAGATCTAGGAGCTGATCAACTCCAAGATGGGCACTGGTACATATCTGCTGGACAAGGAGCACATGCCTATATATCCAGACTTCGAGGACAACATTATGGTTATGAATGAGGATGAACCATCTTCTATGCACGCACAAGCCAAGAAGGAGAAGGCAAAAGCTGAAAAGGCTGCAAGGATGCCAACTACTGAAGAAGCATCTCAGTATCTCCTGAAGAGCAAGCAAGATCAGCTTGGCTACCTGATTGCATCCACTCTAAGGATTGAGAAGGGACAGGCCACCCTGAATCAAAACTAGGAGAGCTTGGAAAGAATCATGGAGCAAAAATTCTATGACTTGTATGTGAAGGTAACTAAGATTCAGTCTGTTGTGGAGCAACTTCAAGATGATATGCAGGAGAGGAAGGGCAAGACAACCACTGATGCATTTTCCAGAGTGCCTAGAGCTCAGAGGACTTCTGCAGTGCCTGTTCCAGACACTAGAGCCACTTCATCTGCACCAGCTACAGCTTCAGCGCAACCAGCCCCAACAGCTCCATCTACTTCGACTGAAGCCTTCGTTCTTGGACTTATCCGGACACCACCAACTGAAGACCAAGCTTGAGAGACGTTTTAGTGCTATGCATTTTCTATGAACTTTTTAGTAACTTGTTGCCAAAGGGGGAGAAACATGTATAGATCATAGGCTTCGAGAGAGAGCGTTGCTTTTTATTCTCTCTTGCTTTGATGGTTGAACTTTGTTTGCCTTTTGATTGCTTGAGATACTATGCTATTATCTGTGAGACATTGATGATCATGTGGTTGATCATAAGCTACACTTATGCTTGTTAGATGATATTATCTTACTTATCCTTATATGATCATTCACTTTGCTTGGTGATGAGTGCATGTATTCAATCTTTATTATTTTGAGTGCTCCACCAAGATGTATGTGACATGGAAGAGTAACCCATGATCCTAACTCATTGTGCATTTGCAGTCCAAAGCAAATCTAAAGATATGCACAAATTTAGGGGAGCTCTTGCTTTTCACATACTTCTCAAAGCGACAATATCTTTCACTCTTATTATCATTTGTCGAAGCTTTGATCTATATGTTATCATCAATTACCAAAAAGGGGGAGATGGAAAGTGCAACTATCCCTGGGTGGTTTTGGTAATTCCTAACAACATATAGCTCATTGAGCTAACATTATTCCAAGATTAATATTTCAGGAAAAGCTCAATGAATGGCATAGCATGGATGAGGAAAGTGGATCCCTCAAAATTCTATGGACAAAAAGTTTGGCTCAAGCTTGAACCTCAAGACTATACATTTTATATTTTAGTGATCCAAGATCACATTGAGTCTATAGGAAAAGTCAATACTATCAAGGAGGGATGAGGTGTTGCTTAATGGCTTGCTTGCTCAAAATGCTTAGTGATATGCTCCAAAATCCTCAACTACCTTCCCACATCCACATATGACCTAAACCAAAAGTCAAACTCGGCCCCACCGATTCTTTCTATCCGCCGCCACCGAGTTTCAAATGTCATAGCAACTGCCAGAAACCCTAGGAAAATCGGTCTCATCGATAGGGATCTCGGTCTCACCGAGATGGGATTGTAATCTCTCTGTTTCCCTTCGTAACGTTTCGGTCTTACCGAGATGAGCGATCGGTCCCACCGAGATTGCAATGTAAACTCTCTGTTTCCCTTTTATAACATTTTGGTCTCACCGAGATGAGCGAATAGGTCCCACGGAGTTTACCTGACCAACTCTCTGGTTAGCTTATTACCAAAATCGGTCCCACCGAGTTTGTGTAATCGGTCACATCGAGATTACGTTATGCCCTAACCCTAACCATATCGGTCCTACCGAGTTGCATCTCAGTCCCACCGAAAATCCTAACGGTCATTAGGTTTGCTGAATCGGTCCGACCGAGTTTAACCATTCGGTCCCACCAAGTTTGGCAAATTGTGTGTAACGGTTAGATTTTGTGTGGAGGCTATACATACCCCTCCACCCACTCTTCATTCGTGAAGAGAGCCATTAGAACATACCTACACTTCCAATACACATTTTCTGTGAGAGAACCACCTACACTTGTGTTGAGGTCAAGATATTCCATTCCAACCATATGAATCTTGATCTCTAGCCTTCCCCAAGTTGCTTTCCACTCAAATCTTCTTTCCACCAAATCCAAATCCTGTGAGAGAGAGTTGAGTGTTGGGGAGACTATCATTTGAAGCACAAGAGCAAGGAGTTCATCGTCAACACACCATTTGTTACTTCTTGGAGAGTGGTATCTCCTAGATTGGCTAGGTGTCACTTGGGAGCCTCTGATAAGATTGTGGAGTTGAACCAAGGAGTTTGTAAGGGCAAGGAGATCGCCTACTTCGTGAAGATCTACCGCTAGTGAGGCAAGTCCTTCGTGGGCGACGACCGTGATGGAATAGACAAGGTTGCTTCTTCGTGGACCCTTAGTGGGTGGAGCCCTCCGTGGACTCGCGCAACCGTTACCCTCCGTGGGTTGAAGTCTCCATCAACGTGGATGTACGATAGCACCACCTATCGGAACCACGACAAAAACATCCGTGTCTCCAATTGCGTTTGAATCCTCCAAACCCTTCCCTTTACATTCTTGCAAGTTGCATGCTTTACTTTCCGCTGCTCATATACTCTTTTGCATGCTTGCTTGAATTGTGTGGAGATTGCTTGACTTGTGCTAAGATAGCTAAAATCTGTCAAGAACTAAAATTGGGAAAAGGCTAGATTTTTATTTGGTCAAGTAGTCTAATCACCCCCCTCTAGACATACTTTCGATCCTACACGATGTCATCCACATAGACGTGGATGTTGCGACCGAGTTGCGGCAACAAGCATTTCTACATGTAGCGCTGGAAGGTGGCGCCGGTGTTCTTCAGGCCGAACGACATGGTGATGTAGCAATATGCCCCAAAGGGCGTGATGATGGACATCTTCAGGGCGTCCGCCGGGTCCATCTTGATCTGATGATAGCCGTAGTAAGCATCCAGGAAGGACAGGAGCTCACACCCGGTGGTGGAGTCGATGACTTGGTAGATTCACAGGAGGGCGAATGGATCTTTGGGCCAGGCCTTGTTCAGGCTGGTGCAGTCAATACACATGCGCCAGGCCTTGTTCTTCTTCAGGACGAGGAGTGGGTTGGCCAGCCACTCGGGGTGAAATACTTCCATGATGAAGCCGGCTGCCAAAAGCTTGGCGACCTCTTCACCGATAGTCCCTCTCTTCTCTTCGGAAAAATGTCGCAGGGGTTGGTGGACAGGCTGGGCATCCTTGCGGATGTGGAGTTTGTGCTCGGCGTACTTCCTCGGGATACCCGACATGTCCTTTGGGGTCCATGCAAAAATATCCCGATTCTCACGGAGGAAGTCGACGAGCTCGCCTTCCTATTTGCTGTCGAGGCGGGTGCCCACGACAACGTACTTGCTGCAGCTGGGGTCTTCCGTGTTCAGCTTCACTTTCTTAGTCTCCTTGGAGGGCTTGGCCTCGTCGGCTGGCTCCTCAGTCGGGATCGGCGTGGCCGATGCTTCGTTGGCCAGGGCGATGATCCGGTCGAGTTGGCGCCGCTCCCTGGCTACGACCAGCGACTCGACAATTTGGCGCCATCTCGGGCGCACTCTATGGACTTGCGGCAGTCGCCGATGATGGTGTTGAGGCCCTTCGGACCTGGTAGCTTCATCTCCAGGTAGGCGTAGTGGGGAACCGCCATGAACTGGGCAAGCACGGGTCGGCCCAGCAGTGCATGGTACACGCTGGTTAGATCCACCACTTCGAACCAGAGCGGCTCGCGTCGGAAATGGTCGCTATTGCCGAACAGGACGTCGAGTCAGACCCGGCTGATCGGAGAGCAGGAGAGGCCGGAAACGATGCCATGAATGATCGTCCGGGTCGGCTCCGGGTCTTTGGCCTCGAGGCCGAACTTGGTCATGGTGTCGCGGTAGAGGATGTTGATGCTGCTGCCGCCGTCGATGAGGACTCGGGAGAACTTGCACGTGCACCGAGGCACGACGATGGTGGGGTCGAGGACGAGGGCCTAGCCACCTGGACTCAGCATGATAGCTGGGTTGTCTTCCTGGGTCCATGTGACCGGGCGCTCCGATCAATGCATGTACTCTGGTTTGGCCGGGATGACGGTGTTCACCTCGTACGGAAGGAGGCGCTCGCTGCACTTGTCGTCGCCGAGGCTGGTGAAAACCACATAGGTCGTGTTCTGGGCCGGGTAGGTGTCGTCGCGCATCGCGGCACCTGCCGGAGGCGGCGATGGAGGCGGAGGCGGCTGCCCTGCTCCTAGAGCCGGGGCTGGAGGAGGCGGGATGTTGCCCCTTATGAGGCACTTGGTGATGGCGCACTGCCGCAGCATGTGCGTGGATGGCTTTGCTCTGCTGTGGTGCTTGCAAGGGGCGTCGAGCATCTGTTCGAAGCTCATGGCAGGTTGCCACGCCATCTTGCCGGTCTACCGACGTTTGGCGTCCGGGTCGGTCGCGGGCGCCTGCTCAGCGGCCGCGATGAGCCGGTTGTCATATCGCTGGGCCGGCTGATCGGCCTTGCGCTTGTTGTTCTACTGGTTGTGCTGTTGCCGGCTTCCTTCGCCGGCCGGCTTTGGAGGGGGAACCGGCTTCGCTTTACCGGCTTCATCCAGTGCCACCTGGATCTTCATGGCGGAGTCGGTGTTGGCGTACTTATCCGCCGTCACCATGAGCATGGCCATGGTGGCCGGCTCAGAGCGCAAGAGCTTGTGCTTGAGGAGGGTGCCATCCCGGCACCCGTTGACGAAGTACTGGATCACCTGGACTTCGTGGACGCCCTCACATCTGTTCTGGAGTTCGGTCCAGCAGCTAGATACGCACGACCGGTCTCCGCCGGTCCCTGCACGCACATGGCGAGCTGACTGGGGCGGCCGGGTCATTTGTAGATGCCGGTGAAGTTGCGCACGAAGGCTTGCTCGAAGTCGACCCACGTGTTGATGCTGCCTACCAGCAGGCTGTTCAACCACGGGCGGGCCGATCCCTGGAGCATGAGCGGAGCGTAGCGCACGGCGAGGCGGTGGTTGCCACCGGCGATGCCGATGGCGGTGGTGTAGTTAGGGAGCCAGTCCTCCGGCTTCATGGTGCTGTTGTACTTGGGGGTGTCGCGGGGGAGCGTGAACCCTTCGGTGAAGGGCTCGTCCCGGATGCATGATCCGAAGCATGTTGGGCCGACAAGACCGCTCTCCTCCAGCTCCTGGCAGAGGGCGAGCCGGTCGAGGCGGTGGCAGGCGTCGGTGTCGTCGATGGCACGGGGGCCCGGCCGGCTGGTACCCGTGCCATGAGTGACCGTGTCGACTGCAGTCGGACGTCGACTGGGTTGGGGAGGGGGATCAAGCCGGCGTCAGTCTTCCAAGGCCGGCTTGTCGCCCAGGGCTCCGGTAGTCGTCGGGGTGGGGTTGCGTCGGGTCCGGGTGCGGCCGGAGTGCGCCTCGCCGGATGGTGAAGACGTCGTGTGCTGATGGTCGCCGGGTTTGTCATCGCGGAGGGAGGCGGATCCCGCCGGCTTCGCGATTTGGTTGAGGCGGTCCTGCTGTGCGTTGGCCGCAGCGAGGAGGTCGTCCAACCTCTGGAGGTGGTCCTGCAGCTCTTTGCCCGCGAGCTGATCCAGGCCGACCACCGCCGCCCGAGGGACGCGCATGTTCTTCACGGGAGTCTCGTAAACGGGCGGGAGGGCGCCGAAGGCGCGCCCGATCGCGCCGCCTGGGCCCACACATCGGCGACCCGGCTTGGCTCGGGCGCGGCCGGCATAAAGCCGTAGGCGGGGTTGCGCTCCAGCTGAGCGGAGTCCAGGCGATGCTGCGTGGCGGCGAGGATCTCGATGAGGTCCAGCACGCGCTGGCGGTCCTCCTCGAGCCGAGTTCGGGCCTCGACGATTTTGAGGCGTCGATGTCGGTGCTGATGGGGACGCGAAGGCTCTGCATCGTGGCGTGCAGCGGGTTGGGGAAGCCGGCCCGTTCAGCTGCAGCCTTGGTGGCGGCGGCCTTCCTTGCCGCGCTAGACGAGGAAGAGGCGCCGGTGTCGGTGACGAAGACCTCCATGCAGAGGTCCATTGCCCCGGCAGGAGCGTTGCTGTCGAGGGAAATGGGGGAGCCAGAAAAGTCAAGTACCTCGCTGGGGTACTCATCGGCCGCAGGAGCGTCGTAGACGCGTAGCGCGGCTAAGGAGGCGGTGAGTGCGTCGATGATGTCGTCTGCCAGCATGACGGGCTCGTCGGAGTGGGAGAGGGGCTCCGTCTGAAGCATGCTCTTGGCCAGAACCTCGAGCTGCCCCACGGTGGGCGCCAACTGTCGTGGTGGGCGCACAGAAGATGCCAAGGGATGGCTAAAGATAGGAGGAGGCTCGTGGCCACTGGCGGGATCCAGAGGTGAGGTCGGCATGAGCGAGCGCGGGACGCAAGACATACCCAGGTCCGGGGCTCTCCGGAGAGATAATACCCCTAGTCCTGCCGAGTGTGGTTGATGTGTATCAGTACAGAGTTGGTCCTTAAGCTGTCTCGGGGAAGAAGGAAGGCTGGCCAAGGCTTAGGCTGCTCCCTCTCCGTGTGTGTGTGTGTTCTACTGATCGGTTTTTCACCCCCGTGCGTGGAGGCCTCCTGGGAGGTTTTATAGGTCAACCCCCAGGGGTACAATGGTAATGTTACAAGGTCGTGGGGCTGGGTTGTCATTGTCCGGGAAGCCGACGCTGGGACCCGCCGGGGGTCCGGGCTCGCCGGGTTCTCCGGGCACGGGCCCCGCCGGGTACGGGGGCACTGTTGGCCGTCTTGTCGATCGTCAGGGAGTGGCCGGGTTGAGTCGGCTACAGTGGCGCTCCGTCAGGTCGCTAGTTGCTGGTGTCATTGGTGAAGGTGGTTGCACTGTTGCCACGCCGGCCCTGGTCAACGGGTAGGTGGGGCACTATTGCCACACCTCGGCTGACCGCAGGCATGGGCAAGGCACTGTTGCCTCGGCCATCGGTAGGTGGAGACTCGTCCCAGCGTACGGCTAGGATGGGACGGGAACTGACCCATGGCCAGGTTGAGGAACGTGCCAAGGGTGGAGCTGGCTTGTTGGCAAAGTCTTGACGTGCCAGGTTCGGCTGTCTTGAGCTGGTTGTTGGGGCCGAGTCGAGGAGTCCGGCCGGGTTGCAGAGTTCGGCCGGCTAGAGCGACCCGGCCAAGCATGAGCCGGCTCGAGGGGAGTTGCTTGCCCCATTGTTTTTGAAAAGGATCCGGATTCCGTTGCCTGCCTGGGGTTCATCCCCCGGACAGAGAACCACGCAACACTACGTGAACGACACCTGCACACAAATAACAAATACTCACAATCCAACGTATTAAAGGGGTTGTCAATCCCTTTCGGGCAACGGTGTGGGAAATTGGCAAACAGACGTAAGAAAGTTGTAATAAGTTGATAGATCGAACGCCAAATAAAATAAAGTGCAACAAGGTATTTTTGTATTTTTGGTTTAATAGATCTAAAAATAAAAGCAAAGGAAAAATAGATTGCAAAGGCAAATATAATAAAGAAGAGACCCGGGGGCCGTAGGTTTCACTAGTGGCTTCTCTCGAGAAAAATAGCAACTGGTGGGTAAAAAAGTTACTGTTGGGCAATTGATAGAATTTCAAATAATCATGACGATATCCAGGCAATGATCATTATATAGGCATCATGTCCAAGATTAGTAGATGACTCCTGCCTGCATCTACTACTATTACTCCACACATCAACCGCTATCCAACATGCATCTAGTGTATTAAGTTCATGGAGAAACAGAGTAATGCAATAAGAACGATGACATGATGTAGACAAGATCTATTTATGTAGAAATAGACCCCATGTTGTTATCCTTAATAGCAACGATACATACGTGTCGGTTCCCCTTCTGTCACTCGGATCAAGCACCGTAAGATCGAACCCATCACAAAGTACCTCTTCCCATTGCAACATAAATAGATCAAGTTGGCCAAACAAAACCAAATATCGGAGAAGAAATACGAGGCTATAAGCGATCATGCATGTAAGAGATCAAAGAAGACTCAAATAACTTTCATGGATAAAAACAGATAGATATGATCGTAAACTCAAAGTTCATCAGATCCCAAGAAACACACCGCAAAAAGAATTACATCATATGGATCTCCAAGAGACCATTGTATTGAGAATCAAACGAGAGAGAGGAAGCCATCTAGCTACTAACTACGGACCCAAAGGTCTACAAATAACTACTCACGCATCATCGGAGAGGCACCAATGGACATGATAAACCCCTCCGTGATGGTGTCTAGATTGGATCTGGTGGTTTCTGGAACTTGCGGTGGCTGGAATTGATTTTTGTCGACTCCCCTAGGGTTTCTGGAATATTGGGGTATTTATAGAGTAAAGAGGTGGTTCGGGAGGCAATCGAGGTGGGCACAACCCACCAGGGCGTGCCTGGGCCTCCATGCGCCCTGGAGGGTTGTGCTCCCCTCGGAGCACCCCGAGGTGCTTCTCTGGCCCACTGGATGTCTTCTGGTCCAAAAAGAAATCTAAAAAAAGTTTCGTTGCGTTTGGACTCCGTTTGGTATTGATTTCCTTCGATGTAAAAACATGCAAAAAACAGTAACTGGCACTTGGCACTATGTCAATAGGTTAGTACCAAAAAATGATATAAAATGACTATAAAATGATTGTAAAACATCCAAGAATGATAATAAAAGAGCATGGAACAACCAAAAATTATAGATACGTTGGAGACGTATCAGACATATCAACTCCCCAAGCTTAGGCCTCGCTTTTCCTCAAGCGAAAGCCGAAATCGATAATCATGACCACATGTTTAGACATAGAGGTGTCGATAAAACAAAATATAGTCATGAATGCATCATGATCACCATTACAACAACAATATATTTTGTCATATAACTTCTCATGCTAAAGTGATAGTTCGTTCATATGGTAAAGTATGAACCATAAACTTCATTGGAAACTAATAAACTATGATCTCAGTCATTGATGCAATTGCAATTTGTCATAATGTCAGAAAGAGTCTATGTAAGAGCTTTTATTCAGCAAGTTCACATACTCAACCATCATTTAGTCCTTCACAATTATTAACACTCATGCGATACTTATGAGATCAAATCTTTAGGCAGACACATAGAAAGATAGGTAGGGGCTTATAATTTCACCTCCCAACTATTTACCTCAAGGGTAATGTTAACAATAATAACTCATGATCACCTACATTCGAGTGGATATGTGTGCCTAGATCTTTCCCCAACACACGATGCTTGCCAAAAAAGAGAAAAAATAAAAGGGATGGTGAAGATCACCATGACTCTTGCATAAAGGTAGACATTTTAAAATAAAAGACATGCCCTTCACGGAGGGAAGCAGAGGTTGTCATGCGCTTTTTATTTGGATGCACAAACTCTTAACACAAAGGAACACCACTTTATATTATCACTTGTGATAGCGACCTTTATTATGCAGGCCGTCGCTTTTATTTCTTCCCCATCACAAGCTCGTACAAAGCTTATTTTCCTCACACTAAAAGATCAAACATATTTAGGGAGCAATTTTTTATTGCTTTGCACCGATGACAATTTACTTGAAGGATCTTACTGATGTTTACTACACAACTTATTCTTTTAGACTCATGTTGGGCCTCAAACGTAAAGTTCTGTAGGACAGTAGCAATTTTCCCTCAAGTGGATGACCTAATGTTTATCAATCCATGGGAGGCGTAGGATGAAGATGGAATCTCTCAAACAACCCTGCAATCAAATACAAGAAATATCTTGTGTCCCGAACACACCAAATACAATGGTAAATTGTATATGTGCACTGGTTTGGCGAAGAGATGGTGATACAAGTGTAGTAATGATAGTAGTAATAATAAAAAACAGCAAGGTACGAAGTAACAAAAGTGAGCACAAACGGTATTGCAATGCTTGAAAACAAGGCCTAGGGTTCATACTTTCACTAGTGCAATCTCTCAACAATGCTAATATAATTGGATCATATAACAATCCCTCAGCATGCAACAAAGAATCACTCCAAAGTTCTTATCTAGCAGAGAATATAAGAACAAATTGTTTGTAGGGTACGAAACCACCTAAAATTTATCCTTTCCGATCGATCTATAGAGCTATTCCTATAAGTGTCACAAATAGCCCAAGAGTTCATACTAAAATAACACCATATGATACACATCAACCAACTCTAATGTCACCTAGATACTCCACTATCACCACGAGTATCTGTGAGTTAATTATACGATATGCATCAAAAAATTTCAGATTCATAATACTCAATCCAACACAATGAACTTCAAAGAGTGTCCCAAGATTTATACCAGAGAAACAAGGGCGAGAACATGCATGAACACCTATGCATAGATTACCCTAATGTCACCTCGGGAATCCGCGAGTCGAGTGACAAGACATACATCAAGTGCTCTCAAATCCAACAAAGTATTCAATCCGATAATAACGAAATCTCAAAGGGAAAATTCAGTTCATCACAACAAGATAGAGAGGGAGAAACACCATATGATCTAACCATATTAACAAAGATCACGGTACATCAAGATTGTGCCAAATCAAGAACATGAGGGAGACAGATGAAACACATAGCTACTAGTATAAACCCTCAGCCCCGAGGGTGGACTACTCCCTCCTCATCATGGTGGCTGCCTGGCTGATGAAGATGGCCTTCAGTGATGATTTCCCCCTCCAGCAGAGTGCCGGAACAGGGTCCCGATTGGTTTTTTGTGGCTACAAAGACTTGCGGCGGCGGAACTTATGATCTAGGTTTATTTCTGTTGGTTTATGTATATAGGATTTTTCAGCGTTGGAATCACGCGAAGATGGGCCACAGGGTGCCCACTACCCACCACCACACGACGGGCCCACCTAGCACGCCCAGGTGGGTAGTGGGGCCCTCGTGGCTCTTCAGGCCCCCCATGAAGCTTCGGGGGTCCCTTTTCTTCCAAAAAATTGTCCAAAAGTTTCGCTGCATTTGGAGAACTTTGATTTCTGCACAAAAAACAACACCATGGTAGTTCTTGCTGAAAAACATAGTCAATCTAGGTTAGTTCCATTTAAATCATATAAAATTGCACCCAAACCATATAAAATTATTGTAAACATGGCATGAATACTTCATAAATTATAGATACATTGGAGACATATTAGAATCCCCAAGCTTAATTCCTGCTCGTCCTCGAGTAGGTAAATGATAAAAGAAATAATTTATGTAGTGTGAATGCTAGCATAGTGCATAAGTTTGATCAATGATAATTTCAATCATTTTTCCTAGCATCATAACAATAACTATTTCTCATAAAACTCATCATGATAAAGTAGCAATCGAAAACGGAATTTTTGTTGTGGAATGCTACCTATCATATTCATCATATACTCTTTCTTTTATAGCATGGACATTTGGACTTGAATGATTCAAAGCAATAGTGTATACTTTGACATGAGGAAATAAATACTCAAGCATATCAACAAGAAACCATGTGTTTCAAAATATCAACAATAAAAAAGTTATCCCTAGCCCATTATGCTCAGTCATTGATCCATTCATGAAACACACTCGAATATTAACTATGCCCAATGCACAAGTATGACAATAGTGTTCCCTAGTTGGTGCTTTATAAGAGAAGATGAAGACTCAATAAAAATAAAAATTGCATAAAGTAAATAGATAGGCCCTTCATAGAGGGAAGCAGAGATTGGTAGAGGTGCCAGAGCTCAAAGCTTAAATTGAGAGATAAAATTGTTTTGAGAGGCATGCTTTTCCTGTCAATGAAAACAACTGAGAATTCCCAATACTTTCAATGGTAAATACATCATAGGCGGTTCTCAAACAAAAAAATAAATTTTATTCCTTTTTCCACCATTCTTTCACAATTCATGGCTAGCTAGCTGTATCCACGGGTGCCCTCCATACCAACACTTTCCAAGGAATTTATTGTTGACAACATAATTTCTATTTTCATTTCGGGACTGGGCATCCCTATTACCCGCCACACTCTCGTGCAATGACAAGTGAATAAACACTAATCGTGAGAATAACACATGTAGCATGGAAAATATTGGCCACCCCCTGCCGCTTCATGAGCGGTACGGGCACACAACAAGGAAATTCATTTTGAACATTAGAGTTGGCACATACAAATTTACTTGGAACGGCATGGAAATACAGCATATAGGTTGGTATGGTGGACTCATTTGGCAAAACTTGGTTTAGGATTTGGATGCACAAGCAGTATTCCCGCTTAGTACAAATGAATTCTAGCAAATAGATTGAGAAGCGACCAACCAAAAAACGAAAACGGTCATAAACATGCATTAAACATAACTAACACTGAATAATGCACCACAAGTAGGATATAACTTTATTGCATAACGATTAACTTTCGTGCTTGCATAGGGAATCACAAACCTTAGCACCAATATTCCTACTAAAGCACAATTACTCACCAACATGACTCACATATTATTATCTCCATATCGCAAAACTATTGCGAGGAATCAAACTTATCATATCCAATGATCTATATGAAAGTTTTTATTATATCCTTCTTGGACATTCATCATATTAGGACCAATTTCATAGCTTGTGAAAATTTTCATCACTATTATAAACTCTCAAAATAATATAAGTGAATCATGAGAGTGTTTGACAAACTACTCCAAAAAGATATAAGTGAAGATCAAATGAGTAGTTAAGCAAATAGGTAGCTATGTGAGGACTCTCTCTTATTTAAAAACTTTCAGATCTAAGTATTTTATTAAAACTACAAGCAAAACAAAAATAAAATGACATTCCCAAAATAGTTCACATCATGTGAAGAAGCAAAAACTTAGGCTCAACCGAGGCTAACCGATAATTGTTGATGAGGAAAGGTGGGATTGTCGATGTCAAAACCGGCCAATCTCGGGTAGGGTGTCCCGAACTGCGCGTCTGAGGATCGAAGGTAACATGAGACAAAGGGGACATGATGTCTACCTAGGTTCAGGCCCTCTTAATGGAGGTAAAACCCTACTTCCTGCTTGATTGATTTTGATGAGTATAGGGGTTACAAGAGTTGATCTACCTCGAGATTGTAATGGCTAAACCCTAGCTGTCTAGCCTATATGAGTTTTTCCCTTGTCTCTACGAACTAAACCCTCCGGTTTATATAGACACCGGAGGGGCCTAGGGTTGTACAAAGTCGGTTTATAGGAGAAGGAATCTATACATCCGGACACCAATCTTGCCATCCATGCAAAGGAGAGTCCCATCCGGACATGGGGGAAGGCCTTCTATTTTGTATCTTCACGGCCCATCAGTCTGGCCCACAACACACGGTCCGGACACCTGAGGACGCCTTAATCTAGGTGTCGGTGTCAAAACCGGCGGATCTCGGGTAGGGGGTCCCGAACTATGCGTCTAGGCGGATGGTAACAGGAGGCGGGGGACACGATATTTACCCAGGTTCGGGCCCTCTTGATGAGGGTAATACCCTACGTCCTGCTTGATTGTTCTTGATAATATGAGTAGAACAAGAGTTGAGCTACCACGAGATCGAAGAGGCTAAACCCTAGAAGCTAGCCTATGGTATGATTGTTGTTCTTGGTCCTACGGACTAAACCCTCCGGTTTATATAGACATCGGAGGGGGCTAGGGTTACACAGAGTCGGTTACAAGGAAGGAGATCTATATATCCGTATTGCCAAGCTTGCCTTCCACGCCAAGGAGAGTCCCGTCCGGACACGGGACGAAGTCTTCAATCTTGTATCTTCATAGTCCAATAGTCCGGCCAAAGGATATAATCCGGCTATCCGGATACCCCCTAATCCAGGACTCCCTCAGTAGCCCCTGAACCAGGCTTCAATGACGATGAGTCCGGCGCGCAGATTATCTTCGACATTGCAAGGCGGGTTCCTCCTCCGAATACTTCATAGAAGATTTTGAACATGAGGATTGTGTCTGACTCTGCAAAACAAGTTTCACATACAACCGTAGAGAGAATAATATTTTCACAAATCTAATCTGCCGACGCATTCCGTAGTGTGACATCACACCACAGCCAAGTCACCATTCGAATCATTTTTCACAACCAACCTCAGCGTGTTTCGCGAGGCGGTTTCCTTCGCACGGCTTGTCGAAGCAGAAATCGTGTCCCCTTATTACGGGATTCCCATCAATTACGGCGCTTGGGGGATAAGCGACTTTTATCAGGCTGGTGGTGGCGCATAGTTTCGTCTGCCCTTATAAAGGGATAAGGGTTCATCGTTTTCTACCCACGCCTTCTTCCTCCTTGCTCATCCATTCTCGCGCACTCGAGCTCCAGCGCCCAAGTCCAGATCCTTCTCCTCAACCCTTTCCAAACATGTCCGGAGCGGGAGGCAAGTGGATGGTCTCCTCTGTTACGGAGGGAGACATCAAAAAGCTGCGCGGGGCCGGATACTTAGCCGCGGATATTGCGCACCAGCTGCCAGCCGCGGGGCAGATCGTCCCTACCTCAGAAACTTACGAAAGGGTGGTTTTCCTCACCCACTTCGTCCGCGGACTGGGGTTTCCCCTCCATCCATTCATCCGCGGCCTTATGTTCTATTATGGGTTGTACTTCCATGATCTAGCTCCAAATTTCATCCTCAACATCTCGCCGTTCATCTCGTGTGCGAGGCTTTCGTCCACGTTCGGCCCCACTTCGGCCTGTGGCTGAAGACCTTCTATGTCAAACCGAAGGTAGTAGGCGGCCAACAAGCGGAATGCGGCGGAGCCATGGTGGGAAAAATGCCCAACGTTACATGGCTCAAGGGCTCCTACATAGAGACCATAAAGGGGTGACAATCAGGGTGGTTCTACATCACCGAGCCGCGCGACACCAACTGGGTGGCAGCCCCCGAGTTTCGATCTGGAATCCCCACGCGGCTCACTTCCTGGAAGGAGAAGGGCCTGTCCTGGGGCTCATCGGTGGAGCTGGACGGACTCCAGAAGTGTATCCAGAACATGATAGGCAAGAAACTCAAGCTTGTCAACATAGTCCAGGTCATGCTCTTCCGCCGGATCCTCCCATGTCAACAACGGGCTTTCAACTTATGGGAGTTCGACCCGGCCCAGCACCAGACTCTACGCGAGATCTTCGACACAACGCATAAGGACGTCTGGAAGGTGCTGTTCAAGGGCACCGAGGTCCCCCCTCCCCTTACCAAGGACCGTGGGCTAAGCGCGACGCGCCCTACGAATCCGGTAAGTTCTGTACATCTCGTAGGGTATTTATTTTCCATAGTTTAACCATGTGCGGGGTCTGAGGTCCCATGCCTTTGACAGGACTAGGTGGAGACATCAGAGAAGATTGACTGTTTGGCCCCTCTGCCCGAAGACCCTGTAGACGCTCTCCTGACGGAGATGCGGACTCCGGCTCCTTATGAGGTGCCGGAGAAGAAGATCAAGAAGAAGGCCACGGGAACCCGAAAGAGTTCCCGGCGCCAGGTGGTATCAGACTCATCGTTCGATAACTCCGAGACACACTCCTCCCGTGAAAACGAGGAGGAGGAAGATGACGATTCTCCCCCTCCATCTGGGGGAGACAGGAAAAGGAAGTCCGCCCCAACCGGGGAGGCCGGAGGGTCCAAGAAGGGAAGGACTCTCCTTCCGGACTGTTCCACCACCGCCGCCGACAGTGAAGATGAGTGGTTACTCAGGGCCAAGCCCCTGGCGAAGTCATAAGTATTCGGATACCAGAGTAACTCATAGCATACTTTTATTGCACTGCTTCTCCTAACATCGAATATGATCATGCAGTCCGCCCCGAGCCCGCATCGACGTATCCTTGTCGGACAGTTCCTTGGACTCGTTGGATATGAATAGCGAGTCAGTTCCAACCGCCTCCTCTCCTCGCCCTACGAACAATGTCGAGGTATTTTCTCTAGGGGCACCGAACCGAGGGGAGGTAGTCCTGGAGGTGCCTCAAGGGAACCTTTCGGACTCCAGGCGCAAAGGGAGCAAGACTCCCAAGGGCTCCAAGTTCGGCCCTCAGCCGAACACCGCGCCGGAACCTCCAGTGGTTCCGGACTCCGGCAGGCGGCCCCCTACCAAGAGGGGCATGCCGCCCGTGCCGGTGACCTCTGTCTATCCAGAGGCACCGGACAACCTACTTGGAGCGCTTCACGGCGCTTCCATCAACGAAGAGCACCACACTATTATGAGTGCGGTGATCAAGAAGGTTCAGTCCGCCAAGAGCGGACTGACTGAAGCCTGTGCCAGCCTTCTAACAGGCTTTGAGGTAAGTATTTAAAATATAGGAAAATATTACCGCATAGACAGTAGCCCCTGATGCTCTGTTTGGTGTTCACAAAGAAAAGCCAAATAGAGGATCAAATACTATCTGCAGGAGTCTAATACAAGTATGTCTATATGTGTATGCAGGCTTCGCTGTTGACCTCTGCCGCACTGACTGCGGAGGTCGCCGCACTGAAGCAGAACCTTGAGCGGTCCGAGAAAGAACTCGGCCTTGCCAAGAGGTAGCTCGAGGAGAACAAAGGTAAGTAATACCTTGTCTATATATATATATAAAGATGTGGTTGCAAAATGATAGGATCATCATGGATTTGCCAGGGGCCACGACCGAAGTGGCGACCCTGAAGCGAGCGCTGTCCGAGGCCGAAAAAAGCGGCTGAGGAGCGCACCGAGCGGGAGAAACAAGATGCACGGGTGGGCGAGGTGCAGCAAGAGCTACAGGCTCTCATGAAGAAGCACGAGACTTTGGAGCTTGACTCGAAGACGCTAGAGTCCGAGCTTGCCGCGGCCCTCGAGAGCACAAAGCATGCCAAGGCTGAAGCCCAAAAGGCCCTCTAGGAAATTGAGTCGATGAGGAAGATATCGGCGGGTAAGGCATTCATTATGCAAAGAAAGCATGTGAAAGTAAATTACTTGTTACTTACCCAAGTCCGGAGCTCTCCAGGAGCATTCGCAGATTTTCCCCGCATCGTGTCAGATGCCGCAAAGTACTACCAGGCCGAGGAGGGAAGCTCAACAGAGAAGTTGTTCTGGTCTCAGTATACTGGGACCGAACACCCGATGCCTGTGAGCGACCAGCTAAAGCAACTGGTCGAGCTGCACAAGGCGGTCGAACAGGCCATGAGGGGCCTTATAGTCCGGATGTGGCCTGGCGACTCCCTTCCCAACAGCTACTTCGGCCTGGTGAGGCGGCTTGTGGATGCCTGCCCACGGCTGGAAGTCATAAAGGGGTCCGTCTACATCGAAGGTGCATGCTGGGCTTTTGCCCGTGCGAAGGTGCACTGGGCCAAGATGGACGCCGAGAAGCTGGTGAAGGAGGGGCCGCCATAGGGCAAGGAGCATCGCCACCCTGAAATGTATTATGAGGGTGTCCTGAAGGGTGCCCATCTTGGCGGACGAGTATGCGAAGGATGTAATTTTTGAATGAACTTGCTCATGTGATCCTATATTATGAAAACTTGTACATGTGCGCTATGCAACGCTTGTTTGAATTTAAAATATTACCTTCTGTGCGGCTATTTATCAAATCTGAGAGATGGCTAGTCGTCGACTTCTGCCCCCATGCCACGAGTGCTGGGGTGTTCGGGATAAATCTGAGCACTTTTTTTCCCATTGTTGTGTCCTTCGAGGGAGGTGCTCAGCACAACGATCAAGGCAATCGGACTATAATGCTTTATCATTCTCACTTAGCCATAGAAGTCTACAATTTTAAATTTTGGCGAAGCCCCTAGTATTCGGAAGGCCAAATTCAGGGCGCTATACACGCCTAAGCCAGACAAAGCCGACTCCTCGCCCTAAGCGGCATAAGTCTTTAGGGACTCGAGACCTCTCGAACAACGACCAACTCTCGCCTTACCATGCCATTCAGTTTTAGCTTTCTCTACTGAGGTGCTTGCCCAGATGAACCGGGGCACAATCACAGTAGTTCTCCCAGTGCTACCTTAGCCGATATAGCGGAACGTAAGGTACCACAACATGGGAGCCGGGCAAACCCAACTATTGACCTAAGACATGATTCAGAGATGATGCATATAATGCTATAAGTTTGGGGTGCCGCACTGTCGAAAGTGTTCGGACTTCTCACGCCGTATTATGGGGTACGCTTAAGCCCCTGGCGTATTGGCCGTACCAGAGTGTACGGGTGCTGAATGTCATGAATGAACAAATATATAAAAAAGAATAGAGAATGCGGTAATAGTCTAGTGCTATGCATTGTTTATTCAAAAAGGTGCGTCGAAGCAGAATGATACAAGTAGTGCGATAAGCAAAAAGTAGGACTATTTGACATGTCCCCTCCAAGGGCAAGCTGAGGAATGGTATTTAAAGCTGGTATTTCACTCGTTATCAGAGACCACCTGGGAGTTCCATGGTGCGACGTAGCTTTCTGCCTCCTTGGTTGTTGTATCGTGTGTCCAGCAATCGTACTGCCGGACGGGGTTTCCAGAGAGTAAAGTCCTGAAAGAGAGAAAAAATAACAAAGCGGGAAGCCCCTAGTGCGGTTGAGCCGCGTTTTGGTGCGTGCCGTAGTCGTGCCCCCCACCTATGCCCATGGTATTTTCAATGCGTAATTATGTACGCGTGGCACGAATTTCACCGTTTGGCTAGGACTGGGGTGGGGGCCGCATTGCTATGCGAGCTCGGAACGTGCCAGGCGGTCTTGTTGCAGATTACTCCGGGCGCGCTTGACGGTGTCCGGGTGTTTAATCACCGAACTGGTGGATTGCCTGAGGAGGCTGCTTTGTGCTTCTGCTGTGAGGGCCGCAGTGTGCTCCTCCGTCCGGAGAGAGCTCTCTATGTTTCCATTGACTGTGATGACCCCCCGAGGTCCTGGCATCTTGAGCTTGAGGTATGCATAATGCGGTACCGCATTGAATCTCGCAAATGCGGTTCGCCCGAATAGTGCATGATAGCCACTGCGGAATGGGACTAAATCGAAGATTAACTCCTCGCTTCGGAAGTTATCCGGGGATCCGAAGACCACTTCCAATGTGACTGAGCCTGTGCAATGGGCCTCTACACCTGGTATGACACCTTTGAAGGTCGTTTTTGTTGGTGTTATCTTTGAGGGGTCTATACCCATTTTGTGCACTGTGTCGTGATAAAGCAGGTTCAGGTTGCTGCCGCCGTCCATAAGGACTTGAGTGAGGTGAAATCCGTCGATGATTGGGTCTAGGACCAATGCGGCAAATCCGCCATGACGGATACTAGTGGGGTGGTCCCTGCGATCGAAGGTGATCGGACAGGAGGACCATGGGTTGAACTTTGGGGCGACTGGCTCCAACGCATATACGTCCCTTAGCGCACGCTTCCGCTCCCTCTTAGGGATGTGGGTTGCGTATATCATGTTCACCGTTCGCACTTGTGGGGGGAACCTCTTCTGTCCTCCGGTGTTCAGCGGCCGGGGCTCCTCCTCGTCATCGCTATGTAACCCCTTATCTTTGTTTTCGGCATTTAACTTGCCAGCCTGCTTGAACACCCAACATTCCCTATTGGTGTGGTTGGCTGGCTTGTCGGGGGTGCCGTGTATTTGACATGAGCGATCGAGTATACGGTCCAAACTGGACGGGCCCGAAGTGCTTCATTTGAATGGCTTTTTCCGCTGACTGGGTTTAGAGCCTGTGAATTCGGCATTGACTGCCGTATCCTCGGTATTGTCGCTGTTGATGCGGTGCTTGTGTTTGTTGCGATGTGACCTGCCATTGCTATCCTTGGTATCTGAAGTACCATGGTTCTTTGATATGTTATTGCTTCGAGCCAGCCAACTGTCCTCTCCCGTGCAAAAGTGGGTCATGAGTGTCGTGAGGGCTGCCATAGATTACGGCTTTTCCTGGCCAAGGTGCCGGGCGAGCCACTCGTCGCGGATGTTGTGCTTAAAGCTGCTAGGGCCTCTGCATCCGGACAGTCAATGATTTGATTTTTCTTTGTTAGGAACCGTGTCCAGAATTGCCTGGCCGATTCCTCTGGCTGCTGAATTATGTGGCTCAAGTCATCGGCATCTGGTGGTCGCACATAAGTGCCCTGGAAGTTGTCTAGGAATGCAGCTTCCAGATCTTCCCAACAGCCAATGGATTCTGCTGGCAGGCTGTTGAGCCAATGCCGAGCTGGTCCTTTGAGTTTGAGTGGGAGGTATTTGATGGCGTGTAGATCGTCACCGCAGGCCATGTGGATGTGTAGGAGGAAGTCCTCGATCCATACCGCAGGATCTGTTGTACCATCGTATCATTCAATATTTACGGGTTTGAAACCCTCTGGGATTTGGTGATCCATTACTTCGTCTGTGAAGCATAGGGGGTGTGCGGCGCCTCTGTACTGGGCTATATCGCGACGCAGCTCAAATGAGTCTTGTCCGCTGTGTTCGGCCCAGCCGGATTTACTTTTACTGTATCCGGCGTGACGGTTATCGTCTCGCATAGTGGCGCGCCCTCGTGATCCATAGATCGATCTTGCGTGTTTTGCTTTGTCCTCCAATACGTATGGCAGGTCTAGCGTGTTTCCCCGTGCCTTGACATTTTTATTTGAGTGGCGTCGGGGTGCGGGCTGAGCTTTTGGCTGAAATGCCTCTGTGCCATGGCCACGAGGTGGCCGATCAGCCGCGTCATATGCTGGAGATGTAGGTTTTAATGCTTCCTCCTCCAGTCAGGGTAGCAACCTGCGCTTTGGGTAACTCTTGGAGGGGCGTTCGAGTTCATATTCCTCGGCCGCAAGGACTTCCGTCCATCTGTCAGCTAGCAAATGTTGATTAGCTCGAAGCTGCTATTGCTTTTTCTTAAGGCTATTTGCTGTGGCTATAAGCCAGCGCTTGAAGTGCTCTTGCTCGACGGGATCCTCATGCACGACAAATTCGTCATCGTCGAGGCTTGCCTCGTCTTCGGAGGGAGGCAAGTAATTATCATCCTCCGCCTCTCCATCTGCCGCTCTCTCGGGAGGGCTGGCTTCTACATCCTCCTGCTCTAAATCTTGCTGGAGGGGATTGTCGTCATCTTCGGCACTGTCCGGAGTGCTATTATCTCCTGTGCTGGCATCACCGCGTTTGCCTTGGCGAGACTTAGAGCGGCGCCATTGACGTCGGCGCTTGGGTTGCTTCTTGGAGGGGTCATCCTCCGCTGTCCCGTCGCCATTGCCTTCTTTGGGTGTGTCCACCATATATATATATATCATATGATGAGGTGGCTGTCCAGTGCCCTGTGGGCAATGGTTCTTGTTCGTCTCCTGCATCGTCGTCCATACCGTCGATGTCTTCGGAGTTGAAGTCGAGCATGTCGGTCAAATTGTCGACAGTGGCTACTAAGTGGGTGGTGGGTGGGCGGAGAATTTCTTCGTCATCCGCATCCCAATCCTGCCGGACATAGTTCGGCCCGGACTCTCCTGACAAGGAGAGAGACCTTAATGAGTTCAGTATGTCGCTGAAGGGCGAGTGCTGAAAGATATCCGTGGAGGTGAACTCCATGATCGGCGCCCAGTCGGATTCGATAGGCACGGGCGTAGGCGGTTCGGAGTCCGTGGCCGGGGAAGAATCCGGTAGTTTGGCATCACGGCTCTCGTGAAGGGTAAGGTCGATACTCGGCTCGATCGCCGCTGAGAATGTGGCCTCCGTGGCGGGGTCTATCCACCCATCCATGGATGGCGCAATTGGCTCCGAATTGAGGGTCAGAGCGGTTGCCGGTGCGGTCTCCTGAACACTGTCCGTTGGTAGAGCTAAATCATGCTCATCGTGACCATGTGACGCACTCGGCAGGGGCTCGAATCCGTCGAAGATCAAGTCTCCGCGTATGTCGGCCGTGTAGTTTAAGCTTCCAAACCTGACCTGGTGGCCAGGGGCGTAACTCTCGATCTGCTCCAGATGGCCAAGCGAGTTGGCCCGCAGTGTGAAGCCGTCGAATACGAAGATCTCCGGGGAGAAAAGTCTCACCCTGGACTGCATTGCTATGGATGATCGAAGGAGCCATCAAGCCTGACGATGACAACACAGAGGAACTCTCAATGAAAGCACCAATGTTGGTGTCAAAACCGGTGGATCTCGGGTAGGGGGTCCCGAACTGTGCGTCTAGGCGGATGGTAACAGGAGGCGGGGGACACGATGTTTACCCAAGTTCAGGCCCTCTTGATGGAGGTAATACCCTACGACCTACTTGATTGTTCTTGATAATATGAGTAGTACAAGATTTGATCTACCACGAGATCGAAGAGGCTAAACCCTAGAAGCTAGCCTATGGTATGATTGTTGTTCTTGGTCCTACGGACTAAACTCTCCAGTTTATATAGACACCGGAGGGGGATAGGGTTACACAGAGTTGGTTACAAGGAATGAGATCTATATATCCGTATTGCCAAGCTTGCCTTCCACGCCAAGGAGAGTCCCATCCGGACACGGGACGAAGCCTTCGATCTTGTATCTTCATAGTCCAACAGTCCGGCCAAAGGATATAATCCGGCTGTCCGGATACCCCCTAATCCAGGACTCCCTCACTAGGACTCCCTCAGTAGCCCCTGAACTAGTCCTCAATGACAATGTGTTCATCGCGCAGATAGTCTTCGACATTGCAAGGCGGGTTCCTCCTCCGAATACTTGAAAGTAGTCTTCTGAATAAGAGAACTGTATCCAGCTCTGTATAACAGCCACAACCCTCAACCACAAGGGCAAGATACTTAATCAAAATATGGTCTGTCTATTGACAACTTTTTCGGCGAAACGTTACGTCTGGCCTCTTTATCATTTCAAACCGTTTTTAGCCTCCTGCTTCGCGTTTCGAGGCGCAGCCTCTATCGATACGTCTTGTCAAAGCAGAGATTGTGCCCCCTTATTGCGGGATTCTCATCAATACAGGTTGGGTAATCCAACCGTGCCGTTCGCACGACCCCTTGGGAACAGGCGAATTTTAAGGCTTGAGGGGGGCGTTTACCTCACTGCCTATATAAGTGGATAAAGATCCCTTCTTTTTACCTCACGCCTTCTTCCTCCGTCTGCTTTCCCATCCTCGATCTCCAGCGCCCAAGGTTCGATCTTTCCCATCGCCACGAACCTGTCCAGCCATGTCCGGATCCGGTTCACAGGGCAAGTGAGTGGCCTCCTCCGTTACAGAGAAGGACATCAAGGAGCTCCGGGAAGCGGGGTACCTGGCTATGGACGTCGCGCACAGGCTCCCTGCCAAAAAACAAGTCATCCCCACTCCGGAGCCCAGCGAGAGAGTGGTGTTTATCCCCCACTTCCTCCACGGACTAGGGTTTCCTCTCCATCCTTTTGCCCGCGGGCTCATGTTCTATTACGGGCTAGATTTCCACGATCTATCCCCAAATTCGTTTCTCCACATCTCAGCTTTTATCATCGTGTGCGAGGCGCTCCTCCGCATCCCCCCACTTCGGCCTATGGCTCAAGGTTTTCAACATGAAGCCGAAGGTGGTTGACCGGCAGCATGCTGACTGCGGCGGTGACATGGTGAGCAAGCTCCCCAACATCACCTGGCCCAAAGGGGCCTTCATGGAGACTGTAGAGATATGGCAGCAAGAGTGGTTCTACATCCCAGAACCCCCAATGTTGCTCGTGTCGTGGACCAACAAGGGTCTGGACTAGGGATCGACCGAAGAAGTGACAATGCTGCAAAAGCACATCAGAAATGTAATATAGAAGAACATCACTCTCACTGATGTGATTCAGGTGATGCTCTTCCACCGGATCCTCCACTGCCAACGCCGACCTCTCCATATGTGGGAGTTCAATCCGGAAGGGCCACGAAGCCTGCAGCGATTCTTCAGCACAACAAACGAAGAGATCTGGAAGCTTATCTTCAAGGCCCAGAAGATGTGGCCGGAGACGTCCGACGACATCGGCCTCTACAGCACGCATCCGGCTGTTGGAAATATGCCCTAGAGGCAATAATAAATTAGTTATTATTATATTTCCTTGTTCATGATAATCGTTTATTATCCATGCTAGAATTGTATTGATAGGAAACTCAGATACATGTGTGGATACATAGACAACACCATGTCCCTAGTAAGCCTCTAGTTGACTAGCTCGTTGATCAATAGATGGTTACGGTTTCCTGACCATGAACATTGGATGTCATTGGTAACGGGATCACATCATTAGGAGAATGATGTGATGGACAAGACCCAATCCTAAGCCTAGCACAAGATCATGTAGTTCGTATGCTAAAGCTTTTCTAATGTCAAGTATCATTTCCTTAGACCATGAGATTGTGCAACTCCCGGATATCGTAGGAGTGCTTTGGGTGTGCCAAACGTCACAACGTAACTGGGTGGCTATAAAGGTACACTATGGGTATCTCCGAAAGTGTCTGTTGGGTTGGCACGAATCGAGACTGGAATTTGTCACTCCATGTAAACGGAGAGGTATCTCTGGGCCCACTCGGTAGGACATCATCATAATGTGCACAATGTGATCAAGGAGTTGATCACGGGATGATGTGTTACGAAACGAGTAAAGAGACTTGCCGGTAACGAGATTGAACAAGGTATCGGGATACCGACGATCGAATCTCGGGCAAGTATCGTACCGCTAGACAAAGGGAATTGTATGCGGGATTGATTAAGTCCTTGACATCGTGGTTCATCTGATGAGATCATTGAGGAGCATGTGGGAGCCAACATGGGTATCCAGATCCCGCTGTTGGTTATTGACCGGAGAGCGATCTCGGTCATGTCTACATGTCTCCCAAACCCGTAGGGTCTACATACTTAAGGTTCGGTGACGCTAGGGTTGTAGGGATATGTATATGCAGTAACCCGAATGTTGTTTGGAGTCCCGGATGAGATCTCGAACGTCACGAGGAGTTCCGGAATGGTCCAGAGGTAAAGAATTATATATAGGAAGTGCTATTTCGGCCATCGGGACAAGTTTCGGGGTCACCGGTATTGTACCGGGACCATCGGAAGGGTCCCGGGGGTCCACCGGGTGGGGCCACCTGCCCCAGGGGGCCACATGGGCTGTAGGGGGTGCGCCTTGGCCTATATGGGCCAAGGGCATCAGCCCCAAGAGGCCCATGTGCCAAGAGAAGAGGAAAAGGAAGAGTCCTAAAAGGGGAAGGCACCTCCTAGGTGCCTTGGGGAGGAGGGACTCCTCCCTGGCCGCACCCTTCCTTGGATGAAGGGCCAAAGGCTGCGCCCCCCCTCTCCCTTGGCCCTATATATAGTGGGGGAAGGGAGGGCATCAACACCTAAGCCCTGGCGCCTCCCTCTCCCTCCCATGACACATGTCCCTCCTCCCGCAGCGCTTGGCGAAGCCCTGTTGGAATCCCGCTACTTCCACCACCACGCCGTCGTGTTGCTGGATCTCCATCAACCTCTCCTCCCCCCTTGCTGGATCAAGTAGGAGGAGACGTCGCTGCTCCGTACGTGTGTTGAACGCGGAGGTGCCGTCCGTTCGGCGCTAGGATCATCGGTGATTTGGATCACGACTAGTATGACTCCATCAACCCCATTCTCTTGAACGCTTCCGCGCGCGATCTACAGGGGTATGTAGATCCACTCCTCCCTCGTTGCTAGATGACTCCATAGATAGATCTTGGTGACACGTAGGAAAATTTTGAATTTATGCTACGTTCCCCAACAGTGGCATCATGAGCTAGGTCTATGCGTAGTTTCTATGCACAAGTAAAACACAAAGTAGTTGTGGGCGTTGATTTTGTTCAATATGCTTACTGTTACTAGTCCAATCTTGATTCGGCGGCATTGTGGGATGAAGCGGCCCGGACCGACCTTACACGTACTCTTACGTGAGACTGGTTCCACCGACTGACATGCACTTGTTGCATAAGGTGGCTAGCGGGTGTCTGTCTCTCCCACTTTAGTCGGATCGGATTCGATGAAAAGGGTCCTTATGAAGGGTAAATAGCAATTGGCATATCACGTTGTGGTTTTTGCGTAGGTAAGAAACGTTCTTGCTAGAAACCCATAGCAGCCACGTAAAACATGCAAACAACAATTAGAGGACGTCTAACTTGTTTTTGCAGGGTATGCTATGTGATGTGATATGGCCAAGAAGAATGTTATGAATGATATGTGATGTATGAGATTGATCATGTTCTTGTAATAGGAATCACGACTTGCATGTCGATGAGTATGACAACTGGCAGGAGCCATAGGTGTTGTCTTTATTTATTGTATGACCTGCGTGTCATTAAACAACGCCATGTAATTACTTTACTTTATTGCTAACCATTAGCTGTAGTAGTAGAAGTAATAGTTGGCGAGACAACTTCATGAAGACACGATGATGGAGATCATGATGATGGAGATCATGGTGTCATGCCGGTGACGATGATGATCATGGAGCCCCGAAGATGGAGATCAAAAGGAGCAAAGTGATATTGGCCATATCATGTCACTATTTGATTGCATGTGATGTTTATCATGTTTATACATCTTATTTGCTTAGAACGACGGTAGTAAATAAGATGATCTCTCACTAAAATTTCAAGAAGGTGTTCCCCCTAACTGTGCACCGTTGCGAAAGTTCGTCGTTTCGAAGCACCACGTGATGATCGGGTGTGATAGATTCTTACGTTCGAATACAACGGGTGTTGACGAGCCTAGCATGTACAGACATGGCCTCGGAACACATGCGAAACACTTAGGTTAACTTGACGAGCCTAGCATGTACAGACATGGCCTCGGAACACAAGAGACCGAAAGGTCGAGCATGAGTCGTATGGTAGATATGATCAACATGAAGATGTTCACCGATGATGACTAGTCCGTCTCACGTGATGATCGGACACGGCCTAGTTGACTCGGATCATGTAAACACTTAGATGACTAGAGGGATGTCTATCTGAGTGGGAGTTCATAAGATGAACATAATTATCCTGAACATAGTCAAAAGGTCTTCGCAAATTATGTCGTAGCTCACACTTCAGTTCTACTGTTTAGTTATGTTCCTAGAGAAAATTTAGTTGAAAGATGATAGTAGCAATTATGCGGACTAGGTCCGTAAACTGAGGATTGTCCTGATTGCTTCATAGAAGGCTTATGTCCTTAATGCACCGCTCAGTGTGCTGAACCTCGAACGTCGTCTGTAGATGTTGGGAACATCTGACATACAAATTTTGATAACTACGTGATAGTTCAGTTAAACGGTTTAGAGTTGAGGCACCGAAGACGTTTTGAAACGTCGCGAAACATGTGAGATGTTTCGAGGGCTGAAATTGGGATTTCAGGCTCGTGCCCACGTCAAGAGGTATAAGACCTCCGACGATTTTCTTAGCCTGCAAACTAAGGGAGAAAAGCTCAATTGTTGAGCTTGTGCTCAGATTGTCCGAGTACAACAATCATTTGAATCGAGTGGGAGTTGATCTTCCAGATGAGATAGTGATGTTTCTCCGAAGTCATTACCACCAAGCTGCTAGAGCTTCGTGATGAACTATAATATATCAGGGACATATATGATGATCCTTGAGATATTCGCGATGTTTGACACCACAAAAGTAGAGATGAAGAAGGAGCATCAATTGTTGATGGTTGGTGAAACCACTAGTTTCAAGAAGGGAAAGGGAAAAAGGGATGCTTCATGAAACGGCAAATCAGCTGCTGCTCTAGTGAAGAAACCCAAGGTTGAACCCAAACCCGAGACTAAGTGCTTCTGTAATAAAGGGAACAGCCACTGGAGCAGAATTACCCTAGATACTTGGTAGATAAGAAGGCTGGCAAGGTCGATAGAAGTATATTGGATGTATTATGTTAATGTGTACTTTACTAGTACTCCTAGTAGCACCAGGGTATTAGATACCGGTTCGGTTGCTAAGTGTTAGTAACTCAAAATAAAAGCTACGGAATAAACGGAGACTAGCTAAAGGTGAGATGACGATATGTGTTGGAAGTATTTCCAAGGTTGATCAAATATCGTACGCTCCCTCTACCATCAAGATTGGTGTTTGAGTTGAGCATAGACATGATTGGATTATGTCTATCGCAATACGATTATTCATTTAAAGAGAATAATGGTTACTCTGTTTATTTGAATAATACCTTCAATGGTCTTACACCTGAAATGCATGGTTTATTGAATCTCGATCATAGTGATACACATGTTCGTGCCAAAAGATAGTAATGATAGTACCACCTAATTGTGGCACTGCCACATAAGTCATATTGGTACAAAACGCATGAAGAAGCTCCATGTTGATGGATCTTTGGGCTCACTCGTTTTTGAAAAGTTTGAGACATGCGAACCATGTCTATTGGTGTATATGCATGAAGAAACTCCATGCAAATGGACCGTTTGGACTCACTTGATTTTGAATCACTTGAGACATGCAAATCATACCACATGGGCAAGATGACTGAAAGCCTCGTTTTCAGTGAAATGGAACTAGAAAGCAACTTGTTGGAAGTAATACATTTTGATGTGTGCAATCCAATGAGTGCTGAGGCATGTAATGGATATTGTTATGTTCTTACTTCACAGATGATTTGAGTAGATGTTGAGTATATTTACTTGATGAATCACGAGTCTGAATTATTGAAAGGTTCAAGTAATTTCTGGGTGAAGTTGAAAGATCGTCATGACAAGAGGATAAAATATCTATGATATGATCATAGAGATGAATATCTGAATTACGAGTTTGGCACAGAATTAAGACATTGTGGAAATTGTTTCACAACTAATACAGCCTGGAACACCATAGTGTGATGGTGTGTCCGAACATCATAACTGCACCCTATTGGATATGATGCATACCATGATGTCTCTTATCGAATTACCACGATAGTTTATGGGTTAGGCATTAAAGACAACCACATTCACTTTAAATAGGGCACCACGTAATTCCGATGAGATGACACCGTATGAACTATGGTTTAGAGAAACCTAAGCTGTCATTTCTTAAAAGTTTGGGGCTGCAACGCTTATGTGAAAAAGTTTCAGGCTGATAAGCTCGAACCCAAAGCGGATAAATGCATCTTCATAGGACACCCAAAATAGTTGGGTATACCTCCTGTCTCAGATCCGAAAGCAATAAGGGATTGTTTCTGGAATCGGGTCCTTTCTCGAGGAAAAGTTTCTCTCGAAAGAATTGAGTGGGAGGATGGTGGAGACTTGATGAGGTTATTGAACCGTCTCTTCAACTAGTGTGTGGCAGAGCACAGAGAGTTGTTCCTGTGGCACCTACACCAATTGAAGTGGAAGCTTATGATAGTGATCATGAAACTTCAGATCAAGTCACTACCAAACCTCGTGGGATGACAAGGATGCATACTACTTCAGAGTGGTACGTAATCCTGTCTTGGAAGTCATGTTGCTAGACAATAATGAACCTACGAGCTATGGAGAAGCGACGGTGGGCCCGGATTCCGATAAATGGCTCGAGGCCATAAAATCCGAGAGAGGATCCATGTATGAAAACAAAGTGTAGACTTTGGCAGAACGGCTCGATGGTCGTAATGCTATTGAGTACAGATGGATTTTAAAAGGAAGACAGACAATGATGGTAGGTATCACCATTAAGAAAGCTCGACTTGTCGTTAAGATGTTTTCCGACAAGTTCAAGGAGTTGACTGCGATGAGACTTTCTCACTCGTAGCGATGCTAAGAGTCTGTTGGAATTATATTAGCGATTACTGCATTATTTATGAAATCTTGCAGATAGGATGTCAAAAACCATTGTTTCCTCGATGATTTTCTTGAGGAAAGGTTGTATGTGATACAACCGGAAGGTTTTGTCAATCCTGAAAGATGCTAACAAGTATGCAAAGCTCCAACAATCCTTCTAAGGACTGGAGTAAGCATCTCGGAGTTGGAATGTATACTTTGATGAGATGATCAAAGATTTTGGGTTTATACAAAGTTTATGAGAAACTTGTATTTCCAAAGAAGTGAGTGGGAGCACTATAGAATTTCTGATGAATATATGTTGTTGACATATTGTTGATCAGAAATGACGTAGAATTTCTGGAAAGCATATAGGGTTATTTGGAAAGTGTTTTTCAATGGAAAGCCAGGATTAAGCTACTTGAACATTGAGCATCAATATCTATAAGGATAGATCAAAATGCTTAATGGTACTTTCAAATGAGCACATACCTTGATCTTGAAGGTGTTCAAGATGGATCAGTCAAAGAAGGAGTTCTTGCCTGAGTTGTAAGGTATGAAGTTAAGACTTAAAGCTCGACCACGGTAGAAGAAAGAGGAAGGACGAAGGTCGTCCCCTATGCTTTTGTCATAGGCTCTACAGTATGCTATGCTGTATACCGCACCTGAAGTGTGCCTTGCCATGAGTCAGTCAAGGGGTACAAGAGTGATCCAAGAATGGATCACAGGACAGCGGTCAAAGTTATCCTTAGTAACTAGTGGACTAAGGAATTTTCTTGATTATGGAGGTGGTAAAAGAGTTCGTCGTAAAGGGTTACGCCGATGCAAACTTTGACACTAATCCAGATTATTCTGAGTAGTAAACTGGATTCGTATAGTAGAACAGTTATTTGGAATAGCTCCAAATGTAGCGTAGTAGTTGCATCTACAAGATGACATAGAAATTTGCGAAGTACATACGGATCTGAAAGATTCATACCCGTTGACTATAACATCTCTCACAAGCATAACATGTTCAAACCCAAAACTCTTTGGGTGTTAGTCACATGGGGATGTGACCTTGAGTATTAATCACATATCGATGTGAACTGGATTATTGACTCTAGTGCAAGTGGGAGACTGTTGGAAATATGCCCTAGAGGCAATAATAAATTAGTTATTATTATATTTCCTTGTTCATGATAATCGTTTATTATCCATGCTAGAATTGTATTGATAGGAAACTCAGATACATGTGTGGATACATAGACAACACCATGTCCCTAGTAAGCCTCTAGTTGACTAGCTCGTTGATCAATAGATGGTTACGGTTTCCTGACCATGGACATTGGATGTCATTGATAACGGGATCACATCATTAGGAGAATGATGTGATGGACAAGACCCAATCCTAAGCCTAGCACAAGATCATGTAGTTCGTATGCTAAAGCTTTTCTAATGTCAAGTATCATTTCCTTAGACCATGAGATTGTGAAACTCCCGGATACCGTAGGAGTGCTTTAGGTGTGCCAAACGTCACAAGTAACTGGGTGGCTATAAAGGTACACTACGGGTATCTCCAAAAGTGTCTGTTGGGTTGGCATGAATTGAGACTGGGATTTGTCACTCCGTGTAAACGGAGAGGTATCTCTGGGCCCACTCGGTAGGACATCATCATAATGTGCACAATGTGATCAAGGAGTTGATCACGGGATGATGTGTTACGAAACGAGTAAAGAGACTTGCCGGTAACGAGATTGAACAAGGTATCGGGATACCCACGATCGAATCTCGGGCAAGTATCGTACCGCTAGACAAAGGGAATTGTATGCGGGATTGATTAAGTCCTTGAAATCGTGGTTCATCCGATGAGATCACCGAGGAGCATGTGGGAGCCAACATGGGTATCCAGATCCCGCTGTTGGTTATTGACCGGAGAGCGATCTCGGTCATGTCTACATGTCTCCTGAACCCGTAGGGTCTACACACTTAAGATTCGGTGACGCTAGGGTTGTAGGGATATGTATATGCAGTAACCCGAATGTTGTTCGGAGTCCCGGATGAGATCCCGAACGTCACGAGGAGTTCCGGAATGGTCCGGAGGTAAAGAATTATATATAGGAAGTGCTATTTCGGCCATCGGGACAAGTTTCGGGGTCACCGGTATTGTACGGGGACCACCGGGTGGGGCCACCTGCCCCGGGGGGCCACATGGGCTGTAGGGGGTGCGCCTTGGCCTATATGGGCCAAGGGCATCAGCCCGAAGAGGCCCATGCGCCAAGAGAAGAGGAAAAGGAAGAGTCCTAAAAGGGGAAGGCACCTCCTAGGTGCCTTGGGGAGGAGGGACTCCTCCCTGGCCGCACCCTTCCTTGGATGAAGGGGCAAAGGCTGCTCCCCCCTCTCCCTTGGCCCTATGTATAGTGGGGGAAGGGAGGGCATCAACACCTAAGCCCTGGCGCCTCCCTCTCCCTCCCATGACACATGTCCCTCCTCCCGCAGCGCTTGGCGAAGCCCTGTTGGAATCCCGCTACTTCCACCACCACGCCGTCGTGTTGCTGGATCTCCATCAACCTCTCCTCCCCCTTGCTGGATCAAGAAGGAGGAGACGTCGCTGCTCCGTACGTGTGTTGAACACGGAGGTGCCGTCCGTTCGGCGCTAGGATCATCGGTGATTTGGATCACGACGAGTACGACTCCATCAACCCCGTTCTCTTGAACGCTTCCGCGCGTGGTCTACAAGGGTATGTAGATCCACTCCTCCCTCGTTGCTAGATGACTCCATAGATAGATCTTGGTGACACGTAGGAAAATTTTGAATTTATGCTACGTTCCCCAACACCGGCCACCCCGGTAAGCATTTAGTTTCCAAATATAACTTCAGTTCACAAATCAAAGGGTATGCTGAGCCTTCCATCCTTCAATTAGGGCCGGACAAAGAAGGCGGAGCGGATCAAGTGTCCAGCTCCGCTACCCGAAGACCCAGCCATTCCTTTGCTAACGCAGTTGTTGGTCCCGGCGCCGTGTTAGGCGCCGAAGGAGAAGGCCAAGAAGAGGAGTAAGGAGGCCAAAGGTGGCCTCCGCCGTAAAGGTACTTCAGATACTGTGTCCGAAGAGACTGAGGCTCCCTCCTCCCATGAGGGAGATGAAGATGAAGAGGAGGAGGCAGAGAGCGATTCTCCCCTTAAGGGGAGGAAGAAGAAAAGGGTGGCCTCCGTATACCCGGAGGCGGAGGCGTTCAAGAGAGGGAAGATATCCCTCTCGGACGGCTCAGATTCGGATGCCGAAACCATTCCTGAGCGGCGCCCCAGGGTGAATCCCCAGGCCGCATCTTAAGTATCCGAGGATGCTTTACATTTATCTGGTCTTGTATGATTATAGTATAACATATTATATTATGTGCTTTAGTCCGGCCCATGACTTCCCCCAGCCATCATCGTCTGAGGGGAATTCCCTGGCGCTAGAGATGGTGGAGAGCGAGACGCCTCCGCGAGCCTCTCAACTGCCCACCGCGGATGACACCGAGGCGCTATCCCAAAGGACCTCTACGGGCCACGGAGAGGTGCGTGAGGTCGCCAAGACGGTGCCACAGGGTAATGCCTCGGCTTTCGAGAACATGGGGGGTGCAACCCTCATGGAGGCTGACGACGGGGGCCCTGACTAGTCTGCCCCTCAGCCGAACACCATTCCAGAGACCCAAGTGGCTCCGGAATCGAGTGAGAACCCCCTTCGAAGGAGGGGAGTGCCAACTCCGGCGGTGGCCTCCACTAATATGTAGGCGCCGAACACTTTGATGGAGGCACTGCAACATGCTTTCATCATGTAGGAGCACCGCACCCTGATGGGTGTGGTGGTTGAGAAGGTTCAGTTTGCCAAGAGCGGGCTGAACGAAGCCTTCACCAGCCTACTGCCGGCTTCGAGGTATGCGATGTAATATTCTTAGCCGCTTTTCATATGAAAAATATGCCTGTGTATAGATAGTAGTCCCTGAGACTCTGTCGGTTTTGAAAAATGGTCGAACAGAGGATTAAATAATAATCACAGGAGGTGACGTACTGGTCTATTGGTAAACAGGCTTCCCTGTTAGCGGCGCCCGCCCAGACCGCTGAAGTTTTCGAACTCAAGCGAAAACTGCAGCTGGCCGATGATGATATCGTCCGCATGAACTAGCGGTTTGATGAGGCGCAAGGTATGTTTGAAAAATTATTTACACACTTGAAGAGATATGCCAACGCGGAGTCTAAGCTCGTGTGTTGCCCTCATCATTATTGTAGGTAGTGTGGCCGAGGTTGAGACACTAAAGAGCTCCCTCGCACAAGCCAAGGAGCAGGCACGGGTGAGGAAAGCGGTCGCGGATTTAAAGGCCGAGCAGGTCGCCCGCCGGCGGTATGAGGAGCGGGTGACCGAAGTGGGGCAAGATCTCAAGCACGCTGACGACAAGTGTGAGGCCTTGGAGGAGAAGAATAAGGCCCAAGCGGTCGATGTCGCCAAGGCTCTCCAGGAGGCCAAGGAGGCGTGGACCAAGTCCCGGGCGGCTCGCGAGGAGATCAAGCAGGCCGAACAGATAGCGGCTGGTAAGCCCTTTCTTTTGCAGAGTAAATTTGGTAGTCAGAAATACGCCTTGCTCACTCAATTATGGAGTTCTCCAGACGGCTTTGCGGATCTTCCGAAGAGCGCTGCCGATGCCGCGCGGTTTTTCCGGGCCCAAGAGGGGAACACGACGGAGAAGCTCTTCCGGTCACAGTACCTGGCGCCGGAGCGTCCAGCGCTGTTGAACAACTAGATGATGCAGCTAGCGGAGCTGCATAGGATGTCTGGCTTGGCCATGAAGGACCTCATAGTCTGGCTGTGGCCAGCCGAACCCATTCCTAGCAACTAATTCGGCCTGGTGAAGCGACTCACCAATGCCCTGCCCCGAGTCGAAGTTGTAAAGCGCTCGGCGTGCATAGAGGGTGCGCGGATGGCCTTTGCCCGTGTCAAGATGCACTGGGCTAAGATGAAGGCCACCATTGTTGAAGGAAATATGCCCTAGAGGCAATAATAAAGTTATTATTTATTTCCTTATATCATGATAAATGTTTATTATTCATGCTAGAATTGTATTAACCGGAAACTTAGTACATGTGTGAATACATAGACAAACAGAGTGTCACTAGTATACGTCTACTTGACTAGCTTGTTGAATCAAAGATGGTTAAGTTTCCTAGCCATAAACATGAGTTGTCATTTGATTAATGGGATCACATCATTAGAAAATGATGTGATTGACTTGACCCATTCCGTTAGCTTAACGCGATGATCGTTTAGTTTGTTGCTACTGCTTTCTTCATGACTTATACATGTTCCTCAGACTATGAGATTATGCAACTCCCGAATAACGGAGGAACACTTTGTGTGCTACCAAACGTCACAATGTAACTGGGTGATTATAAAGGTGCTCTACAGGTGTCTCCGATGGTACTTGTTGAGTTGGCATAGATCGAGATTAGGATTTGTCATTCCGATTGTCGGAGAGGTATCTATGGGCCCTCTCGGTAATGGAACATCACTACAAGCCTTGCAAGCAATGTGACTAATGAGTTAGTTGCGGGATGATGCATTACGGAATGAGTAAAGAGACTTGCCGGTAACAAGATTGAACTAGGTATACCGATGATTGAATCTCGGGCAAGTAACATACCGATGACAAAGGGAACAATGTATGTTGTTATGTAGTTTGACCGATAAAGATCTTCGTAGAATATGTAGGAGCCAATATGAGCATCCAGGTTCCGCTATTGGTTATTGACCGGAAATGAGTCTCGGTCATGTCTACATAGTTCTCGAACCCGTAGGGTCCGCATGCTTAATGTTCAGTGACGATCGGTATTATGTGTTTATGTGTTTTGATGTACCGAAGGTAGTTCGGAGTCCTAGATGAGATCGGGGACATGACGAGGAGTCTCGAAATGGTCGAGACATAAAGATCGATATATTGGACGACTATATTCAGACATCGGAAAGGTTCCGAGTGATTCGGGTATTTTTCGGAGTACCAGAGAGTTACGAGAATTCGTCAGGGAGTATATGGGCCTTATTGGGCTTTAGGGGAAAGAGAGAGAGAGGAGGCTGCGCCCCCAAGGCCTAGTACGAATTTGACTAGGGGGAGGGGCGGCGCCCCCTCCTTCCTTCTCTTCTCTTTTCCCTTTCCTTATCTCCTACTCCTACTACATGGAAGGGGGGAATCTTACTCTCGGTGGGAGTAGGACTCCCTAGGGCGCGCCATAGGAGGGCTGGCCCTCCCCCTCCTCCACTCCTTTATATACGTGGCCAGGGGGCACCCCATAGACACAACAATTGATCATTGGTCTCTTAGCCGTGTGCGATGCCCCCCTCCATCATAATCCACCTCAGTCATATCGTAGCGGTGCTTAGGCGAAGCTCTGCGTCGGTAGCATCATCATCACCGTCACCACACCGTCGTGCTGACAAAGCTCTTCCCGGAAGCTCTACTGGATCGTGAGCTAGCGGGACGTCACCGAGCCGAACGTGTGCAGATCGCGGAGGTGCCGTACTTTCGGTGCTAGGATCGGTCGATCATGAAAACATACGACTACATCAACCGTGTTGTCATAACGCTTTCGCTTACGGTCTACAAGGGTATGTAGACGATACTCTCCCCTCTTGTTGCTATGCATCACCATGATCTTGCGTGTGCGTAGGATTTTTTTTTAAATTACTACGTTCCCCAACAGTTGTGGCGACCGAGGGCCCGCCCGAAGGCAAGGATCACCGCAAGATGGAGTGATATTTCGACGATGTCCTAGAGGGTGCCCGGATAGTAGAGGGCCAGTGCTCGAAGAATATTGTGTTCGGATGAATGTATCTGGGTTGTTCAGCCTTTATTTTGTGAACCAAGTCTTTGTAATATATTTATGCCTTTATTCTCAAATTATTTACCTCTTGTGCGGTAGTTTTTAATTCTGAGAGTTTACCAGTCATCGGCTTCAGCCCCCATGTAGATGCTACCCGGGTGTTCAGAATAGCACATGATCACACTTGACCCAACGTCGTGGTCCACAAAGGAGGTGTCTGCGCAACGAACTAGGCAATCAGACAGTGCGGCTTTATCACTCTCACTTAGCCATAGGAGTTTGACAATGGGACTAGGAACTAGCCCCTGGTGCGTATGCGGCTATCCAAACTTGGATGCCTTAGGCGCGTGACTGGATGAAGGCCATTACTTCGTATAATACGAAAGAAATCGCAAGAGATTTATGGTAAGTTGCCGAATCACTGACCAGCTCTCACCATATCATGACAATCAATTTTTGGCTTTCTCCATTGAGGTGCTTGACCAGACGAACTAGAAACACAATCGCAGTAGTTCTCCCTTTACCACCTTAGCCGAACAAGCGAAACGTAAGGTAGCAACCACAGGAGCCGGGCAACCCAACAATTGACCAATGACATGATTCGGAGCTGATGCATATAATGCAATGTTTGGGACGCCGAAGTGTACTCTAAGAGTATTCATACTTTTTTTTTGAAAATATTTGTGGCCGAATAGAGCTTGTGGTATTGAAGCTATACCAGAATGTATATGTGGCAATCTTAGCACAAAAGAGGAATGTAGATTATGAAGCAAACCAAGACCGAACGAGGGTTGGTAAAAAACTATTTTCATTATAATCTGTTTAATACGTCAAGATGTGCTATTACAGATAGTGCCAAGGCTATTTTACATGACAAAATTTGTACACAAGGGAAAGTTGTATATGGGGCCTAAGAAAAAAATGGTCTTGAAGATCTCATTGATGCCCTGCCGTGCGTCCGTGCCACTTTTGCCTTTGTGAAAAAGATTCCTTGATAGGAGCGGTCCACGGTTGTTTATATGAAAATGGGCCCGGAAAGAGTCCTTGCACGACTTTGGAGTAGCTAGGTTTTAATGTGCCTATGGTATGGGACGAAGATCAAAGGAAAAAGGTCAAGGTCACATAGGGTCAAGCCGCACTATAGACCTATCCGTATTGTGCCTCCGTCGTTGCCCAGGGTATTTTGAGTGCGTAATTATGCACACGCGGTACATATGCCATGGATGTGTGTGGCGATCGACGCAGGCGAAACTGCTAGTCTAGCTCTGGAGTCACCGAGCTGTCATCTTGCAAAGTAGACCGGACACGTTTAACAATGTCCCGGGGCATGATGGCCGATGAGCTGTTCGGCCTATGGAGGCCGCTCTGTACTTCGGCCGCAAGGGCCGCAGTATGCTCCTCAGTGCAGAGAGAGCGCTCCGTGTTTCCATTGACTGTGATAACGCCGCGGGGTCCAGGCATTTTGAGCTTTAAGTAAGCGTAATGCGGGACCACATTGAAGCAAGCGAAGGCGGTTCGTCCGAGCAGTGCGTGATAACCACTACGGAAGGGGACGATGTCGAAGATCAAGTCTTTGCTTCGGAAGTTATCCGGTGAACCAAAGACTACTTCCAATGTTATTGAGCCCTTGCAGCGGGCTTCTACGCCGAGTAGTATTCCTTTAAAGGTGGTTGTCGGTGTCAAAACCGGCGGATCTCGGGTAGGGTGTCTCGAACTGTCCGTCTAAGGCGGATGGTAACAGGAGGCGGGTGACACGATGTTTACCTAGGTTCGGGCCCTCTTGATGGAGGTAATACCCTACGTCCTGCTTGAATGATCTTGATGATATGAGTATTACGAGAGTTGATCTATCATGAGATCATAGAGGCTAAACCCTAGAAGCTAGCCTATGGTATGATTGTTGTTGTCCTACGGACTAAACCCTTCGGTTTATATAGACATCGGAGGGGGCTAGGGTTACACAGAGTCGGTTACAAGGGAGGAGATCTACATATCCGTACTGCCAAGCTTGCCTTCCACGCCAAGGAAAGTCCCATCCGGACACGGGGCGAAGTCTTCAATCTTGTATGTTCATAGTCCAACAGTCCGGCTGTCCGGAGACCCCCTAATCAAGGACTCCCTAAGTTGCCCCTGAACCAGGCTTCAATGACGATGAGTCCAGCGCGCAAATTTGTCTTCGGCATTGCAAGGCGGGTTCTTCTTCCGAATACTCCATAGAAGATTTTGAACACAAGAATAGTGTCCGACTCTGCAAAATAAGTTCCACATACCACCGTAGAGAGAATAATATTTCCACAAATCTAATCTGCTGACACGTTTAGCAACATGACATCATGCCATGGCCCGGTCTTTATTCGAACCATTTTTTTCAACCAGCACTGCACATATCGCGAGGCGGTTTTCTTGACACGTCTTGTCAAAGTAGAGATCGTGTCCCCCTTATTATGGGATTCTCATCAATACGGACGTGGGTAACCCAGTCGTGCCCGTTGGTATGACTCCTTGATTTTAGGCAAGTCCCAAACGACCACGAGGAGGACGCTTGATATTCACCCTCTTTATAAAGAGGCCAATGCCTGTCCATTTTTCCCTCTCGTACTCAATCGAATCCTTCCCCCGCCTCGAGTTCCAACACCCAATGCTCAGGTCAGGTGCTTCGGACCTTCAACTATGTCTGGATCCAACCTTAAAGGTCGGTGGATGCCTTCCTCTATCATAGAGGAAGACATCAAGAAGCTAAGAGAGGCCAGGTATTTTACCCTCGAAATCTCACACAGGCTGCCTACTCGAGGGCAGGCCATTCCCAATCCCGAACTCGGCAAGAGCGTTATATTCATCTCTCACTTCCTCCGAGGCCTAGGCCTCGCTCTGGATCCCTTTGTTAGGGGGCTCATGTTCTATTATGGGCTGGATTTCCATGACCTGGCCCCGGATTCCCTCCTTCACATCTCGTCGTTCATCGTCGTGTGTGAGGCCTTCCTCCGCATTACCCCACACTTCGGCCTGTGGCTCAAGACTTTCAGTGTGAAGCCGAAGATGATCGAGGGGCGACATGCAGAGTGCGGAGGTGCCGTAATAAGCAAAAGTGCCGATGTTCTGTGTCCAGAGGGTTCCTTTCTAGAGGTGTCCAGTTTATGGCAACGGGAGTGGTTTTATATCATAGCTCCCCGAAGTACCAAATGGGTAGCCGCCCCTGCCTTTCGTCAGGCCCCCACCACAAATGACGTCATGGATCAACAAGGGGCTGAACTGGGGGCCAGTAAATGATGTGCCGATATTGCAGAGTCGCATCCGAGATCTCCTTGAGAGAGATGTCAGCCTGGTCACGGTAATGCAAGTCATGCTAGTTCGTTGAGTCCCGCCTTGCAAACGTCAACCCCTCCGTATGTGGGAATTCAACCCGAAAGGACCGTGAACTATTCAGCACTTCCTCGGCATGACGCTCGAAGAGATGTACACATTGTTCTTTGGACCACAAATAAAGTGTCCGGATACCACCGAGGATGCGGGTCTGAGCTGTAATCGCCCAGATACCCAAGTAAGTAATCCCGTGGCCGAACACGCTGTCTTTTTATTTATCATAACATCATTCTGAAAAGCCACTCCTTGACCAGGACTGGGTAACAACTAACAAGGGTGAAGATGATCAGGTGTTCGTCCCCCCTTCCCGAAGGCTTGGCTAATCCAATACTAGCCAGAATGCTCGAACCGGAGCCTTATCAGGCGCCCTCTGGGGAAGATAAAAGGGGGAATAAAGAGGCTAAATACAGGCCTCACTCATTATTCACCCAAACCGGGGGAATTAACGCCTCCACGAAGGAGGATAACTAGGGAGAAGAACCTGAAATTCCCTTTCGCCAAGGAAGGAAGAGGACCACCTCTGAAGACCCGGGAACAAAGGTTTCCAAATAGGGGCAGAAATCTTCGCCAGAGGGTCCTGCCACGGAGGGTACTCCTGCCGCACAGTGCCCGCAAGGGGATCAGCCCTCTACCGAGCTGTAAGTAACCAAAAAGTACTTAATAGTGAAAATATCCTACATTACTTCTGAAGACAATAACCGAAGCATATATCCTGTAGTTCGAATCGTAGCCCTTCTCGACAGAGTTCGTCTTCGGGGGATCTTCTTCCGGAGATGATGGAGAGCGAAACACCTCCCCATGCCACCCTGCCTCATGAGGCGGGCGACCCTGAAGTGTCGTCGCGGAGGGTTTCTCCTGATCCGCCAAGGCCAGAGGGTAATCCTTCGGCCACCCGAAGTCCTCAGTATTCGGCTCCTAAAGAGAGAAACAGAAAGAGTCTGGAACCGTCCGATGGGCAATCGGACGCACTGAAGGATCTTCTGGAGCAAGCGGCCATCTCAGAAGCGCATCGTATGCTAATGGGTACGGTGATTGAGAGGATTTCATCCGCCGAAAGCGGGTTGCACAAAGCTTTTATGAGTCTGCTGAAAGGCTTTGAGGTATGTGAAATAGTGTATGTTTTTGACAGTACCGCACACGTTAGGTGTGCCCTATGCAGATAGTAGCCCCTGAGACTCTGGTTGCCGTCGAGAACGGCGGCAAACAGAGGATCATAGTCCCAGGTAATAATCAGGCCGCCGTCATGTGCACGTGGCTGAAGGTTCGGTGGCTAGCCGGACTGATGAGTTTGCCGAGCTGAAGCGGCAATTTGATGCGGCAGATGCCGACATCGTGCTTGTCAACAAGCGGCTCGACGAGGCACATGGTATGTGATTTCTCCGGTGATCAACACATAGTAAGGGGAGCATGATGCCAGTATCTTTAATATGTTGTGACTGCAGATGGAGCTGCCGCCATGGAGACCCTTCGGGCGGAACTTGCGCGAGCCAAGGAACAAGCCAGGAATAGTGATGCGGCCGCTCTAAAGGCGGTCGAAGAGCTGAGGGCCGAACAGGCTGCGCATTGCCAAAGCAAGGAAAAAAATAGCCAAGATGGTCATTGAGTTGAAAGATGCCGCCGACCGTTACTAGCTTCTTGAAAAAGAAAGCCGAGCGAAGGCGATGGACCTAGAGAAGGCCATGGTAGCAGCCAAGGAAGCCCACTCCAAAATCAGAGCGGCGAAGGAGGAGCTGCGTCAAGCTAGAGATATCGCGGCTGGGAAGCCCTTTTTGTTGCGGACGAAGTTCGGAGATCCGAAGTATGCCCCTCTTGATCAACTATGGAGTTCTGCAGACGCATACGTGGATTTGGCAGCAAGTGCTGCTGATGCGGCCGAGTACTTCAAGGATCAAAAAGATCGTGAAGTGGAAAAGCTGTTCTGGTCACAGTTCAATGTTCCAGTGCGTCCGCTGCTGTTGAATGAGCGAATGGACGAGTGGGCCGAGCTCCATAGGTTGTCCAGAGTTGGCATGAGCTCTGTTGTGGATCATCTGTGGCCGGAAGGGCCAAGGCCAAATAGTTATTTTAGTTTGGTGCAACAATTCCTTGGTGCTGTGCCGCACATCGACGCTATGAAGAGGTCGGCGTGCATAGAGGGTGCACGGATGGCACTTGCCCGTGTCAAGACATACTGGGCAGAGATGGAGGCCACCACTATTGCAACCCAGAGTTTGGCCGTGGGCCGAGTATCTGCCGAGCACTACTTTGAAGAAGTCCTTGAAGGCGCTCGTTCAATAGAGGCTCAGTGCTCAAAGAATATTATGTTCTAGTGACATGTATTCCCATTGTAAAAAACAATGTTTTATTGAAATGTAAAGGCTGTGTTTATACTTTTGCCTAAAAGTATTATGATGCCTCCTGCGCGGTCGTTTATGTATATATGTATATAACCTGAAAGTTTACAGTTGTCGGCTTCAACCCCCATGCATATAATGCGGGGGTGTTCGCAAAAAACGTGTATTCACACTTGATCCAACGTCTTGGTCCATTAAGGAGGTGGTAGCGCAGCGAACGAGGCAACCGGACTATATTGCTTTAACACTTTCACTTAGCCATAGGAGTTTGACGATGGGACTACTATATAGCCCCTGGTACTTCCGCGCTTGTCCGAATACGGTGCTCGTACGTACATGACCGGGAAATGGCCCTTCGTTAATGCGGAGGAATCCCGAAGATTCCGCTAAGTCATCGAGTGGTTGACTAGTCTTGCGCTTTATCATGACAGTCAGTTTTCGGCTTTCTCTATTGAGGTGCTCATCCAGATGAACCAGGGCACAATCGCAGTAGTTCTCCCGGTGCCACCTTAGCCGATAGAGTGGAACGTAAGGTAGCAAAACATGGGAGCCGGGCAAACCCAACGTTTGACCAAAGACATGATTCAGAGCTAATGCATATAAGGCCAAACTCGCGACGCCGAACACTCCCTAAGGTATGCGGTCTTTATAACATATATGCCGGGCTGAACAATGCCCTTAATAATAAACCCCGAGTTTCCAGGTACATGCAATATTCTGACGTGGCGAATTGCCAATAACGTCAGCATCCTTCTCGGTTGTACTGAGTATCCGGGGGATGTGAACAACAAGAGACAGTAAAAAAGGTTTACACAGGGTCTTAATCTGAAAAGAAGCCTTTGAGTGGGTCCCTGCTGCACGTCTGCACTTGTGTCTCCGTTGTGCCGTGTCCTGGACGGGTGTAGCACGATTGTCATCTGTAAAAGATAAGAACTTAGGTGAAAGTTGTCGTGCCAAAAAATGGTTATTCTTGATAAACCATTAAAATTAAAGATAAGTCAAGTTGAGCCGAACTAGCCCTGATTACACACGGGAAGCCCCTGGTACCGTCTATGAGGGTTTAACCATCAAACCAATCTCAGGTATATCTAGTGATGCGCCGGTCTCGTCTAACCGTGTCCGCGGTCTTGACGACCAGTCATTTATTCTGGTTGGTAAGACCGTCTAGTGCTCGGCTCTTAAAGCCGCCGCATGTTCTTCCGCGCGTAGATAGAACTCAATATTTCCACCAACTGTGATGGTGCCACGTGGACTAGGCATCTTAAGCTTAAGAGAAGCGTAATGTGGTACCGCATTAAAACGAGCAAAAGCTGTTCTTCCGAGTAGTGCTTGATAGCCACTTCGGAATGGAGCAATGTCGAAGTCTAACTTCTCGCTTCGGTAGTTGTCAGGTGAACCGAATACAACCTCTAGTATTAGAGAGCCCGTGGAGCGGGTCTCTGGGCCTAGTATTACTCCCTTGAAGGTAGTATTACTGTGGCTGATTTTTGTTGGGTCTATCCCCATTTTGCGCACTGTGTCCGGATATATCAGATTTAGACCACTGCCGCCGTCCATAAGGACTTGTGTGAGATGGTATCCGTTTATTATTGGGTCTAACACCAATGCAGCTAATCCTTCATGCCGGATGCTTGTCGGGTGATCCCTGCGATCAAAAGTGATCGGCAGGCCAACCAGGGGTTGAACTTGGGGTGACGGGCTCTACGGCGCGTATGTCTCGTAGTGCGTATTTGCTTCTCCTCTTCGTCACGTGGATCATGTTTACTGTTTTAACCTCTAATGGGAATTTTTTCTATCCTCCAGTGCTTTGCTGGCGAGGTTCATCCTCGTCTTCGCTTGGTGTCTCCCTCCCCTTGTGTTCGGCGTTTAGCTTACTGGCCTGCTTGAAGACCCAGCATTCTCTGTGGGTGTGATTTGCAGAATTATTGGGGTGCCATGAATCTGACATAGTTTGTCTAGAATCTTGTTTAGGCTAGACGGTCCATCTCTGCTGCCTTTGAAAGGCTTTTTCCGCTGACCTGGTCGAGAGCCCCTGAATCCGGAGTTTACCGCCGTATTATCTGGGCTGTCTTTTTTATTTCGACGCTTGCTTTTAGTGCGTCGTGGTTTTCCATTGCCATCCCTGACTTCGGATGTTCTTGGGTCGCTGGTGCTACTGCGGGCTAACCAGCTATCTTCGCCCGCGCAAAAGCGGGTCATGAGGCTTGTCAGGGCTGCCATTGTTCTCGGTTTTTCTTGGCCGAGGTGTCTGGCGAGCCATTCTTCTCGGACGCTGTGCTTGAAAGCTGCTAAGGCTTCGGCGTCCGGGCAGTCAACGATTTGGTTCTTCTTAGTGAGGAACATGTTCCAAAGCTTTCGAGCTGACTCTCCGGGCTGTTGAATTATATGACTTAAATCGTCTGCATCCGGAGGTCAGACATAGGTCCCTTGAAAATTAGCCCGAAAAGCATCCTCGAGCTCCTCCCAACTTCCAATTGAGTTTTCGGGGAGGCTTTTCAGCCAGTGCCGAGCTGGTCCTTTAAGATTGAGGGGCAAGTACTTGATGGCGTGGAGATCGTCTCCGTGAGCCATATGGATATGGAGGATAAAGTCCTCAATCCAGACCCCGGGTCTGTGGTCCCGTCGTATGCCTCTATGTTCACTGGTTTGAATCCTTCTGGAAATTCATGGTCCAGCACCTCATCAGTGAAACATAGGGGGTGTGCGGCACCCCTGTATTTGGAAGCATCATGGCATTCAGACAGTTGTAGTATTCGGTTTTGGTTTTGTGCCGGAGCACGCTTCCTAGATCCATAGATGGATCTGGTCATACTGGATTTTTGGCGCAAGTCCTCACGTAGATCATGTGTTGACTTATGTGCGACCTTGTTAGCCGCTCTATCGCGGTCACAAGGTGGTTGATCCAGCCGGTTGGCCATTTTATTTTTCGGCTGTGTGGGCTCTAAGGCCTCATCGTCGAATTCAGGTAGTAGCTTGCGCTTTGGATAACTCTTTGTGTGGTAACTTTCAACATACTTTTCTTCGTTGTCGAGCACTTTGTTCCACCTATTGTTGAGCGTATTTTGTGCGGCCTTAAGCCTTTGCTTATGCTTCTTCAGACTCCTCGCTGTGGCAATAAGCCTTCTGCGGAAGTTCTCTTGTTCCAAGTGCGTTTCCGGGATGATGTGTGCATCTTCATCCGGACTATTTTCCTCCCCAGAGGGGGTTTGATGAGGTTTATCATTGGCATCGCCGTGTTCGAACATCAGATCCATACTGTGTTCGCCGTTTGCAGTTTCATCATCCTCTGCCGCTGGGTCAATGTGGTCGTCGTTTCCTCTGGAGTCTACTGGAGTGCTATTTTCTCTTGCGCTGTTAGCGCTGTTTTTGCCGAGGTGGGATTTTGAGCGGCGCCTACGCCGACGCTTTGATTGCTTCTCGAGGGAGCTATTCTTCGCTGCATCCTGCCATTCTTCGTCATTGTTTTCTTTGGGTGTATCCACCATGTATATGTCATGTGATGAAGTGCTTGTCCAGCGCCCTGTGGGCACTGGTTCCTGTTCCTCTCCTGCATCATCGTCCATGCCATCGATGTCTTCGGAGTCGAAATCGAGCATGTCGGTTAAATCATCGACAGAGGCTACTAAGTGGGTGGTGAGTGGGCAGCGAATTTCTTCGTCGTCCGCATCCCATTCTAGCCGGACATAGTTCGGCCAAGGATCTCCTGACAGGGAGAGAGACCTTAATGAATTTAGCACGTCGCCGAAAGGTGAGTGCTGAAAGATATCTGCGGAGGTGAACTCCATGATCGGTGCCTAATCGGATTCGATAGGCACAGATGCAGGCAGCTCGGAGTCCGTGGCCGGGGACGAATCCAGTAGTTCGGCAACACGGCTCTCGTAAGGGGTGAAGTTAGCATCCGGCTCCATCGCTACTGAGAGTGCGGCCTCCATGGCGGGGTCTATCCCCCCGTCCTCAGATGGCGCAATTTGCTCCGGATTGAGGGCCGGAGTAGTTGCAGGTGTGATCTCCCGAACACTGTCCGACGGCAGAGTTACATCATGCTTGTCGTGATTGTGCGGCGCACCTGACATGGGCTCGAATTCGTCGAAGATCAAGTCTCCACAGATGTCGGCAGTGTAGTTTAAGTTTCTGAACCTGACCTGAGGGCCAGGGGCGTAACTCTCGATCTGCTCCAGGTGGCCAAGCGAGTTGGCCCGTAGTGCGAAGCCGCCGAATACAAAGATCTGCCCGGTGAGGAAAACCTCACCCTAGACCGCATCGTTATCGATGATCGAAGAAGCCATCAAGCCTTATGGTGACAGCACAGTGGAACTCTCAATGAAAGCACCAATGTCGGTGTCAAAACCAGCGGATCTCGGGTAGGGGGTCCTGAACTGTGCGTCTAAGGCGGACGGTAACAGGAGGCGGGGGACACGATGTTTACCTAGGTTCGGGCCCTCTTGATGGAGGTAATACCCTACGTCCTGCTTGATTGATCTTGATGATATGAGTATTACAAGAGTTGATCTACCACGAGATCGTTGAGGCTAAACCCTAGAAGCTAGCCTATGGTATGATTGTTGTTGTCCTACGGACTAAACCCTCCGGTTTATATAGACACCTGAGGGGGTTAGGGTTACACAGAGTCGGTTACAAGGGAGGAGATCTACATATCCGTATTGCCAAGCTTGCCTTCCATGCCAAGGAAAGTCCCATCCGGACACGAGACGAAGTCTTCAATCTTGTATCTTCATAGTCCAACAGTCCGGCCAAAGGATATAATCTGGCTGTCCGGAGACCCCCTAATCCAGGACTCCCTCAGTGGTGTTAGTAGGCTTGATTCGTTATGGGTCAATACCCATTTTGCAGATCGTGTCTTGATAAATCAAGTTAAGACTGCTGCCGCCATCCATGAGGACTCGGGTGAGATGGAACCCGTTGATGATTGGATCAAGGACCAAAGCTGCCGACCTCCATGACAGATACTGGTCGGGTGGTCCTTACGATCGAAGGTGATCGGACAAGCCGACCAGGGGTTGAATTTTGGGGCGACCGGCTCTACGGTGTAGACATCCGTGAGTGCGTGCTTGCGCTCCCTCTTGGGGATATGAGTGACATATATCATATTCACTGCTTTTACCTTAGGGGGAAATTTCTTCTGCCCCCCTTTGTTTGGTGGGCGGGGCTCATCGTCGTCCTCGCTTGGCGGCCCTTTCCCCTTATGTTCGGCATATAACTTACCGGCCTATTTGACGACCCAACAATTTTCATTGGAGTGGTTTGTAGGCTTGTCGGGGGTACCATGAGTCTGGCAAGGCAGATCAAGTATCTTGTCTAAATTGGACAGGCCGTCCCTGTTTCCTTTGAATGGCTTCTTCCGCTGGCCGGGTTTAGAGCCACTGAATCTGGCGTTGACCGCCATGTCTTCGGTATCTTCATTGTTGCTTCGACGCTTGTGTTTGTTGCGTCGTGGCCTACCATTGCCATCTCTAGCTTCGGAGGTGCCAGGGTCGCTGATACTATTGCTTCTATGAGCTAGCCAGCTATCTTCTCCCGCGCAAAATAGGGTCATGAGTGCGGTAAGGGCTGCCATGGACTTCAACTTTTCTTGGCCGAGGTGTCGGGCGAGTCACTCATCACGGACACTATGTTTAAAGGCTGCGAGGGCTTCGTCATCCAAATAATCAATGATTTGGTTCTTTTTAATTAAGAACCTAGTCCAGAGTTTGCGGGCTGACTCTCCGGGTTGCTGGACTATATGACTAATGTTATCAACGTCTGGAGGCCGGACATAGGTACGTTGAAAGTTGTCTCTAAAGGCATCCTCCAGATCTTCCCAGCTACCAATGGAGTTTTCTAGGAGGCTGTTTAACCAGTGTCCTGCTGGTCCTTCCAGCTTTAAGGGGAGGTATTTGATGGCGTGGAGATCATCGCCGCGAGCCATGCGAATATGGAGAAGCAAGTATTCAATCCATACCGCGGGATCAGTCGTTCCATCGTATGCTTCAATGTTTATGGGTTTAAACCCTTCTGGGAACTGGTGCTACATTACCTCATCGGTAAAGCATAAGGGTGTGCGGCACCTCTGTATCGGGCAACGTCACGATGGAGTTCGGATGACATATGTATTCAGTTTTCGGCCCGGGTGAGGTTATGCCTGTTACGCCAGGCTTGATGGCCGTCATCTCGTGTTGGGGCACGCCCCCTTGATCCATAGATTGATCTGGCCTGACTGCTCTATTGCCCAGGTCCTGGCGTAAGTCGTACGTATAGCCCAGAGCTGCTACCTCTTTGCCTTGACAACAAGGTGGTAGGGGCTGGTGTTCGGCATAAATAGCCACTTTATCTCGCCCACGTGGTGGTCAGTCTGGTTCATTAGTGCGGTCATATCTCAACGGTATTGGCTCGAGGGCCTCGTCATCTAATTGTGGTAGTAGCCGATGCTTCGGCTAACTCTTTGTTGGGCGCTCGAGGCTGTATTCTTCGGCAGCTAGGACTTGGGTCCATCTGTCGTCGAGGGTATCCTGTTCGGCTTGGAGCTGTTGCTGCTTCTTCTTTAGGCTTCGCGCAGTTGCGTTTAGCTGACGCTTAAAGCGCTCTTGCTCTAGGGGTTCCTCTAGCACGTAGAAGTATTTGTTGCCGAGGCTGACATCATCCTCGGAGATCGGTAGATAGTTACTATCTTCCGAATCCTCATTCTCGACCGGCTCGTCGGGGTTGACTTGTCCCTCCTCCCATTCATCCTGCTCGGATGCAGGCTCAACTGTGTCTTCGGGATTTTCAGCATTGCCCGGGGTGTTATTGTCTTCGGTGCCGGTGTCACTTTCCTTTTCGTGACGCAATTTTGAGCGGCGCCTCTGACGTCGACGCTTTGGTGGTGCCTCAGCAGGCTTGTCCTCGAACGGATATTTCCTGCCTTTGCCGTCGTCCTCTTTGTGTGTATCCACCATGTACACATCATATGTGGAGGTAGCCGTCCGACGCCTGGTGAATGACGGGTCTTGGATTTGTTTGTCTTCGCCGTCGTCGTCCATACCGTCGATGTCTTCGGAGGCGTAATCTAGCATGTTGGTCAAATCTTCGACAGTGGCTATTAAGTGGGTGGTGGGTGGGTTGTAAAATTCCACACTCTCAGCCCCTAGTCCGGGCTGGGCGTAGTTCGGAGGCGATACTTCCGTAATGGCGAGGGATCACATTAAGTCCAAGGCCTCGTTTAAGAGCGAGGGCCGGACGGGGAACTGAGGACCTGCGGGGCTAGGTGTGGCAGATTCTGCCAGGCTGTGCTCACTAGACGCAGACCTTGAGAGTTCGGAGTTTGCATCCTGAGGCGGGTTCGGGTCTCCCGTGATAGGGAGAGTCCTGCTTGATTCCAGGCTCGCCGAAGACATAATTGCCTCCGGGTCTCCGGAGAAAAGTTCCATAGTAGGAGAGAGTCCGGTGGGCTTCAGATATCCATCTTCGGATGAGGTAGTCCGCCCTGGATCTAAGGCCAGGGCGGGGACAATAGTTGGTCCTTGAGTGGTGCGTGACGACGGGTCCGATGAGTTTTCCTCTTGGAGCAGAGGGACAGTGGTCGAGGCCGTGAACCCTTCGAAGATCAAGTCTCCTCGGATGTTGGCGATGTAATTCAGGCTCCTGAATCTGATCTGATGACCAGGGGTGTAGCTGTCGATTTGTTCATGGTGACCAATTGAATTGGCACGCATAGCGAAGCAGCCCAACACAAAAAGTTGACTGGGGAGGAAGGTTAACCCGGAAACAGGATCATTGTTGATCATTGAACTAGTCATCGAACCTTCTGCCAATGACACAGTGGAACTCTCAATGAAAGCACCAATGTCGGTGTCAAAACCGGCCGATCTCGGATAGGGGGTCCCGAACTATGCGTCTGAGGATCGAAGGTTACATGAGACAAAGGGGACACAATGTTTACCCAGGTTCAGGCCCTCTTAATGGAGGTAAAATCCTACTTCTTGATTGATTGACTTTGATAAGTATAAGGGTTGCAAGAGTCGGTCTACCTCAAGATCGTAATGGCTAAACCCTAGCTGTCTAGCCTATATGAGTTTTTCCCTTGTCTCTACGAACTAAACCCTCCGGTTTATATAGACACCGGAGGGGCCTAGGGTTGTACAAAGTAGATTTACAGGAGAAGGAATCTATACATCCGGACGCCAATCTTGCACTACAAAAAAAAAGACACATCCGTTACATTTTGGGTCGAACAATTTTTTTCTGTCATGCTTATGAGACTTCTATGACGATAATTGTGACAAAACCCGGTATCATCATAGATGTGGTGGGATCCTACTGCTATGACAAAAAATCATGACATAAAATGGGCTTTTCGTCCTGGGCGGCCCGGGGACGCAGCTGCATGACATTCTTTGGGCCGTCCATGGCTGAAAAAACTGTGGTAGAAGCGAGGGCGAGGAAAATATCAGGGAGTTCCCAGTTACGGTGGGTGGTCGGGGGCCGAGCGATGCGCGTTTGTCTCGTACATGTACGCGCGTGGGTGCGAGGTAATGGGCTCTAACTGAACCTGAGAGAGGCATTCGCCCGCTGAACCTGAGCGATTGCACTACAGGCTACGCATTACTGAACCCGAGCGACCGATCGATGGCTGTTAACTGAACCCGATCGAGCGATTCCTTCGCTACTGCTGCTAACTGAAGCCGATCGATGCTGCCTCTGGATGAACAGTGAGTGTTGTTGGGGGGGGCGGGTTTGTATGAATAGTTCCTGGTGGGGGGTTGGATGAACAGGACCCCGTGGTAGTAGAGGTCGTTGCCGCTGGATGAACAGGACCCACATTGAGCTGGTTGGGTGTGGATGAATAGGACCCCATGGAGGGCTGGATGAACAGGACCCCGTGGAGGGATGGTTGAACAATAGCCAGTGGAGTGCTGGATGAGCAGTAGCCCATGGAGGGGTGGTTGAACTAGACCCCATGGAGAGGGCTGGTTGAACAGTAGCTGGTGGAGGAGTGGTGGAGGCTGGATGAACAGGAGCCCATGGATGAACAGTCGCATGTGGAGGCTAGAGGAGGTCGACGGTGGATGAACAGTATCCCGTGGAGTCCCATTTTGCGGTACGCCACACCCCTCCCGATGAACAGGACCCCCGTTTCGACCTTAGCGCTCCAACACAAGTCCGTTTCCTCTGTTTGGCGGTACGCCACACCCCTCCCGATTAACAAGATCCTGTTTTGACCGCAGTAGGTCCAAGAGAAGTCTGTTTCCTCTGTTTTGCGGTACGCCAAACCCCTCCGGATGAACAGGATCCCATTTCGACTGTGGCCGGTCGAACACAAGGCCGTTTCCCCCGTTCCGCAGTACGCAAGGCCTCGTTTTGATCAGCTGTTCCGTCCAAGCCGGTTGGCTCCCGATGAACATGACGACGACGCAGTTTCTCCGTTCTGACCCAACCATGTACACGAGCCGTGGCCGTATGTATGCGCGAGTAGGCGTTCGACACCCCGCTCGTATGTACGTACGTTGCCGTATTTACTTTCTTGCACCCTGGCCGCTGTACGTGCATGTACACGATATTAACGGGACTGCGTGACATGATGCGTGCGCGCCTCTAAAATGACACGTGCGCGCTTCTACTACGACACGTGCCCTTCCTTACACGGCCATGATTCATCATTGCAGCCTGCAGACAGACCGATCGACCAGTATGTACGTACACGTTCGTGACCAGAATGACAACGCTACATACGCTTCGACTAGGTGGGTCCCGACTGTCAGGCACTTCCGTGTGTGTGAAGATGTAGCTGGTGGATCCCATTAGTCAGGGGGCGAATCATTTTTTTGTGCGTAATATGGACACACTTCCTTGCGTGCGAAGATGTTGCTGGTGGGTCCCAACAGTCAGGGGGAAACGTTTTTTCGCGAAATACGGTGGCCCGTCCCGTGGGTCCCTGCTGTCAGGTGGAGGAATCATTATTTTCCACGTAATAAGGAGGCACTTCCTTGCTGCGGCCGTGGACCCAGCTGTCAGCCTCTCCACGTACAGTACTCTTCTGATGGAAGTCATTCCTTGACCACATTGAGCACGCCACGCCGAGAGTAACAAGGCGTTGGACGACGGCGAGGCCTAGGAAGGGGACGACACGGAACCGAGGAAGACGCAGGAGTGGATGCTCACGCGGAGAGGAGTACGAGGGTTCACTAGTTCGGCTTCGGTGTGAGGCTGACGTCGCCGTAGAATAACATGGGGTGTGGGTGAGTGGAGGGTTGGCTGGCCAGCGGTGGGAGTAGTACGGGGCGGTGAGGCCTCCACGGCAGCACAACCGACCACGGGAGGCAGGAGCAGGTGGCTCGACAGGTGCTGCTTTGGGCGGCTGGAGCAAGAAGACCAGAGGGTGAAGAAGCACTATAGCCATTGGATGGACATCATACGGTCACTGGAGCTAGAATCATTCATATTGACTAAGTTGACAAAGCCCTCTCTCCCCGTCAACTTAGTAGGCCCACAAGTCAGGCTCCCACTATACTGTGTCCTAGCTACACTACAAAGAAAATACACTTCCGTGATGATACGTGTTTGTCACAGTAGGTCACATTTTCTGTCATGCATGTACATCCATGACAAATTTATGACAGAATCAAGATAGTCATACCTGTGCTGTCGTAGAAGTGTTCCATGACATTATCAAAATTATCATCACGAAAGTGTCCACTTCCATGACGATAAATTGTGCGTCATGGAAGTGCTTTCGTCAAGGGTGACCGACACATGGCATCCACCGTAACGGGTCGCCGTTAAGCTACCGGGCCCGGTTGTGGATCCGATAACCCGTTAACAACCCAGACCAATGAGGATTTTCCATGTGTAAAATAGTCATTGGTTGGAGGAAACACGTGTTGGCTCACCGTTGGGACAGATGTCATCCATTCGTTGGATAGGACGTGTCAGTGTCAAAACCGGCGGATGTCGGGTAGGGGGTCCCGAACTGTGCGTCTAAGGCAGATGGTAACATGAGGCGGGGGACACAATGTTTACACAGGTTCGGGCCCCCTCGATGGAGGGAATACCCTACTTCCTGCTTGATTGATTTTGATGATACGAGTATTACAATAGTTGATCTACCACGAGATCGTGGAGGCTAAACCCTAGAAGCTAGCCTATGATTATGATTTTTGTTGTCCTACGGACTAAACCCTCCGGTTTATATAGACACCGGTGCGGGCTAGGGTTACACAGAGTTGGTTACAAGGGAGGAGATCTACATATCCGAATTGCCAAGCTTGCCTTCCACGCAAAGGAGAGTCCCACCTGGACACGGGACGAAGTCTTCAATCTTGTATCTTCATAATCCAACAGTCCGGCCAAAGGATATAGTCCGGCTGTCCGAGGACCCCCCTAATCCAGGACTCCCTCAGTAGCCCCTGAACCAGACTTCAATGACGACGAGTCTGGCGCGCAGATTGTCTTCGGCATTGCAAGGCGGGTTCTTCCTCCGAATACTCCATAGAAGATTTCGAGCGCAAGGATAGTGTCCGGCTCTGCAAAACAAATTCCACATACCACCGTAGAGAGTATAATATTTCCACAAATCTAATCTGCTGACAACTTTTCATAATGTGACATCACGCCATGGCCCGGTGATTATTCGAACCGTTTTTCTCAACCAGCTACTGCACATATTGCGATGCGGTTTTCTTGGCACATCTTGTCGAAGCAGAGATCGTGTCCCCTTATCACGGGATTCTCATCAATACGGGTGTGTGTAACCCAACCGCGCCATCAATCACGGCGCTTGGGGAATAAGCGAGTTTACCAGGCGGGTGGGGAGGCGCACAGTTTCTTCCGCCCTTATAAAGGGACAAGGACTCCTCCTTTTCACCCACGCCTTCTTCTTCCCTGCCCATTCATTATCGCGCACTCGAGCTCCAGCGCCCAAGTTCGCGTTTTCTCCATAAAACCACTCCAAACATGTACGGAGCGGGAGGCAAGTGGATGGTCTCATCTGTTATGGAGGAGAACATTACGAAGCTCTGGGAAGCCGGATACCTGGCCGCAGATATCGCGCACCGGCTCCTAGACGCGGGGCAGATCGTCCCTACCCCCGGACCCCACGAAAGGGTGTATTCCTTACCCATTTCGTCTGTGGGCTGGGATTTCCCCTCCACCCATTTGTCTACGGGCTCATGTTCTACTACGGGCTAGCCTTCCAAGATCTGGCCCCCAATTTCATCCTCAACATCTCAGCGTTTACCATCGTGTGCGAGGCCTTCCTCCGCATCAAGCCCCACTTCGGCCTGTGGCTGAAGACCTTCAACGTTAAACCGAAGGTGGTGGCCGGCCAGCAAGCCGAGTGCAGAGGTGCCATGGTGGAAAAAATACCCAACGTCACCTGGCTCAAAGGCTCCTATGTGGAGACCGTGAAGGGGTGGCAATCGGGGTGGTTCTACATCACCAAGCCGCATGACACCAACTGGGTGGCGGTCCCCGAATTTCGATCTGGCATCCTGCTACCTCTTGAGCACTGCGTTGGATTTCCTTGAAGAGGAAAGGATGATGCAGCAAAGTAGCATAAGTATTTCCCTCAGTTTTGAGAACCAAGGTATCAATCCAGTAGGAGGCCACGCGTGAGTCCCTCATACCTGCACAAAACAAATAACTGCTCGCAACCAATGCGATAAGGGGTTGTCAATCCCTTCACGGTCACTTACGAGAGTGAGATCTGATAGATATGATAGGATAATATTTTTGGTATTTTTGTGATAAAGATGCAAAGTAAAATAAAAGCAAAGTAAAAAGCAAAGGAAATAACTAAGTATTGGAAGATTAATATGATGAAGATAGACCTGGGGGCCATAGGTTTCACTAGTGGCTTCTCTCAAGAGCATAAGTATTTTACGGTGGGTGAATGAATTATTGTTGAGCAATTGATAGAATTGAGAATAGTTATGAGAATATCTAGGTATGATCATGTATATATGCATCATGTCGAGACAAGTAGACCAACTCCTGCCAGCATCTACTACTATTACTCCACTCATCGACCTCTATCCAGCATGCATCTAGAGTATTAAGTTCATGAAAACAGAGTAACGCCTTAAGCAAGATGACATGATGTAGAGGGATAAATTCATGCAATATTATAAAAACCCCATCTTGTTATCCTCGATGGCAACAATACAATACATGCCTCGCTGCCCCTACTGTCACTGGGAAAGGACACCGTAAGATTGAACCCAAAGCTAAGCTCTTCTCCCATTGCAAGAAAGATCAATCTAGTAGGCCAAACCAAACTGATAATTCGAAGAGACTTGCAAAGATAACCAATCATACATAAAAGAATTCAGAGAAGATTCAAATATTGTTCATAGATAATCTTGATCATAAACCCACAATTCATCGGTCTCAACAAACACACCACAAAAAGAAGATTACATTGAATAGATCTCCACAAGAGAGGGGGAGAACATTGTATTGAGATCCAAAAAGAGAGAAGAAGCCATCTAGCTAATAACCATGGACCCGAAGGTCTAACGTAAACTACTCACACTTCATCAGAGAGGCTATGGTATTGATGTCGAAGCCCTCCGTGATCGATGCCCCCTCCGGCGGAGCTCCGGAACAGGCCCCAAGATGGGATCTCGTGGATACAGAAGGTTGCGGTGGTGGAATTAGGTTTTTGGCTCTGGCTCTGATCGTTTGCGGGTACGTAGGTATATATTGGAGGAAGGAGTACATCGGTGGAGCAACAGGGGGCCCACGAGGGTGGAGGGCATGCCTGGTGGGGGGTAGGTGCGCCCCCTACCTCGTGGCTTCCTCCTTTATTTTTTGACATAGGGTCCAAGTCTCCTGGATCATGTTCGTTCCGAAAATCACGTTCCCGAAGGTTTCATTCCGTTTGGACTCTATTTGATATTCCTTTTATGTGAAACTATGAAATAGGAAAAAAAACAACAATTCTAGGCTGGGCCTCCGGTTAATAGGTTAGTCCCAAAAATAATATAAAAGTGGATAATAAAGCCCAATAATGTCCAAAACAGTAGATAATATAGCATGGAGCAATCAAAAATTATAGATACGTTGGAGACGTATCAAGCATCCCCAAGCTTAATTCCTACTCGTCCTCGAGTAGGTAAATGATAAAAAAGATAATTTTGATGCGGAGTGCTACTTGGCATAATTTTAATGTAATTCTTCTTAATTGTGGTACGAATATTCAGATCCGAAAGATTCAAGATAAAATTTCATATGGACATAAAAAATAATAATACTTCCAGCATACTAACTAAGCAATTATGTCTTCTGAAAATAACATGGCCAATTAGGTTTTTGGCTCCGGCTCTAATCGTTTGGGGGCATGTAGGTATATATTGGAGGAAGGAATACGTCGGTGGAGCAACAGGGGGCCCACGAGGGTGGAGGGCGTGCCTGGGGGGGGGGTAGGCGTGCCTCTACCTCATGGCTTCCTCCTTTATTTCTTGACGTAGGGTCCAAGTCCCCTGGATCATGTTCGTTCCGAAAATCACGTTCCCGAAGGTTTCATTCCGTTTGGACTCCATTTGATATTCCTTTTCTGCGAAACTCTGAAATAGGCAAAAAACAACAATTCTGGGCTGGTCCTCCGGTTAATAGGTTAGTCCCAAAAATAATATAGAAGTGGATAATAAAGCCCAATAATGTCCAAAACAGTAGATAATATAGCATGGGGCAATCAAAAATTATAGATACGTTGGAGACGTATCGCATCCCCATGCGGCTCACCTCCTGGAAAGAGAAGGGCCTATCCTGGGGTTCATCGGTGGAGCTGACCGGACTCCAGAACTGTGTTAAAAACATGATAAGCAAGAAAATCAAGCTTGTCAATGTGGTCCAGGTCATGCTCTTCCGCCGGATCCTCCCGTGTCAAAGACAGGCATTCAATATGTGGGAGTTCGACCCGGCTAAGCACTAGACGCTGCAAGAGCTCTTCAACACGACACACCAGGACATCTGGAAGGTGCTGTTCAAGTCCGGCGAGGTACCTCCTCCCCTAACTGAGGATCGTGGACTCACCGCAAAGCGCCCTGCCAATCCGGTAAGCTCCTTATATCTCATAAGATGTTTCTTTCCCCAGTATAATCATGCGGGGGATCTAAACCTCCACGCCAGTTAACAGGAGTGGGTTGCGACAGCGGAGCAGATCGATTGTCCGGCCCCACTGCCCGAGGATCCAGCAAGGGCTCTCTTAACGGAGATGCTGGTTCCGGTGCCCTATGAGGCGCCGGAGAAGAAGACCAAGAAGAAGGCCACGGGGACCAGGAAAGGTCTCTGGCGCAAGGTCGTATCAGACTCATCGTCCGATAACAGCGAGGCGCCCTCCTCCCACGAAAACAAGGAGGAGGAAGAGGAAAGTTCTCCCCCCAGCCGGGGGAGACAATTAAGAAAGGCCGCCCCGTCAGAGGAGGACGAAGGGTCCAAGAAGGGAAGGACTCTCCTTCCGCACTGCTCCAAGGCGACCGCTTTTAGCGACGAAGAGTGGTTACCCAGGGACAAGCCCCTGGCGAAGTCGTAAGTATCCGGATACCATAATAGTTCTTGGTATGTTTTATGTTATTGCTTCTTATCATGCCGAACATGAACATGCAGTCCATCGAAAGGCCATATCGATGTATCCTCTTCAGATGACTCTTTGGGCCTGTCGAAGATGAACATCGATTCACTCCCGACCGCCTCCTCCCCCCGTCCTACGGACGACGTCGAGGTGTTATCTCAAAGGGTACTGAACCAAGGGGAGACAGTTCCGGAGGCGCCCTAAGGCGACATTCTGGACGCTAGGCCCACGAGGGTCAAGTCTCCCATGGGTTCTAATGCCGGGGGCAGCAAGTCTAGCCACCAGCCAAATACTGCGCCGGAAGCTCCAATGGTTCCGGATTCTGTCAAGCGACCCCTCGCCAAGGGGGACAAGCCGTCTGTGCCGATGGCCTCTGTCCATCTAGAGGCATCGGACAATTTGCTAGAAGTGCTTCACGGCGCTTCCTTTGACGAAGAGCACCGCACTATCATGAGTGCGGTGGTCAAGAAGGTTCGGTCCGCCAAAAGCGGACTGACTGAAGCCTATGCCAGCCTCCTAACATGCTTTGAGGTAAGTAATCAAATTTTGAGAAAATGTTACAGCATAGACAGTAGCCGCTGATGCTCTGTTTGGTGTTCGCAAAGAAAGGCCGAATAGAGGATCAAATAATAATCACAAGAGTCTAATCAGAATATGTCTATGTGAATAAGTAGGCTTCACTGCTGGCCGCTGCCGCTCACACGGCGGAGTTCTCCGCACTGAAGCGGGACCTTGAGCGGTCCGAGGAAGAGCTCGGACTTACCAAGAGGCAGCTCGAAGAGAACAAAGGTAAGTAATACCTTGCCTGTTTATTGATAAAGAAAAAGGAAACTGGTTGTTAGATCACATGATCGTCATAAATTTTGCTAGGGGCCACGACCGAAATGGCAGCCCTGAAGAAGGCGCTGTCCGAGGCGAAGGCAAAGCGGCCAAGGAGCGCGCCGAGCACGAGAAGCAAGAGGCTCGAGTCGGCGAGGTTCAGCAAGAGCTGCAGGAGTTTGTCAAGGAGTACGAGTCCTTGGAGCATGACTCTAAGACGCAAAGGTCTGAGCTTGCGAAGGCCCTCGAGAACGCACAAAATGCCAAGGCCGAAGCCCAAAAGGCCCTCCAGGAAATTGAGGCGGTCAGGAAAATAGCGGCGGGTAAGGCATTCATTATGCAAAGCAAGCATGTGAAGGGAACTTTCCTTTTACTTACCCGAATTCGAAGCTCTCCAAGAGCGTTCGCTGATCTACCTAGCAGTGTGTCGGATGCCGCAGAGTTCTACCAGGCCGAGGAATGGAGCTCGACGGAGAATTTGTTCTGGTCTCAGTATACTGGGACCGAACATCCGATGCCCTTGAGCGACCAGTTGAAGCAACTGGTCGAGCTTCACAAGGCGGCCGAACTGTCCATGAAGGGCCTCATAGTCCGGATGTGGCCTGGCGAGCCCCTTCCTGGCAGCTATTACGGCCTGGTAAGGCGGCTTGTGAACGCCTGCCCCTGGTTTGAAGTCATAAAGCGGTCCGTCTGCATTGAGGGTGCGCGCAGGGCTTTTGCTCGGGCGAAAGTGCACTGGGCGAAGATGGACACCAAAAAGCTGGTGAAGGAGGGGCCGCCGGAGGGCAAGGAGTATCGCCACCCCGAAAAGTATTATGACAGTGTCCTGAAGGGTGCTCACCTTGTGGCAGAGGAATGTGCTAAGGATGTAATATTTGAATGAATGTACTCATGTGATCCTGTAATGTGAAACGAGTTCATGTGCGCTATGTAATGCTTTATAATTTAAAATATTACCTTCTGTGCGGACGTTTATAAAATTTGAGAGTTAGCCAGTCGTCGGCTTCTGCCCCCCATGTAACTAGTACTCAGGTGTTTGGGATAAACCTGATCACTCTTTACCCCAGTTTTGGGTCCTTCTAAGGAGGTGTTCAGCACAACGAACCAGACAATTGGACTATAAAGATTTATCACTCTCACTTAGCCATATAACTCTACAATTTTAAATTTTGGCGAAGCCCCTAGTATTCGGAAGGCCGAACTTGGGGCGCTATGTACGCCTAAATCGGACAAGGCCGACTCCTCGCCAGAAGCTGAAAAAATCTTAGGATTTGAGACCTCTCGAACAGCGACCAGCTCTCATCGCATCATGACAGTCAATTTTCTGCTTTCTCTACTGAGGTGCTCGTTTGGAAGAACCGGGACACAATCGCAATAGTTCTCCCAGTGCTACCTTAGCCGATATAGCAGAATGTAAGGTGCCAAAACATGGGAGCCGGGCAAACCCAACTATTGACCCAAGACATGATTCAGAGCTGATGCATATAATGCTATAAGTTTGGGGTGCCGCATTGTCGAAAGTGTTCGGACTTTTCATGCCGTGTTATGGGGTACACTGAAGCCCCTGGCGCACTGGTCGTATCAGAATGTACGGGTGCGATTTGTCGTAAATAAGCAGACAGGTAAAAAAGATAAAGGAATGCAATAATGAGCTGATGCTGTACATTGTTATTTAAACGATACGTCAAAGCATATGAATACATGTAGTGCAATAAGTAAAAAATAGGACTATTTGACATGTCCTATCCAAGGTCAAGCTGCGTGTGGGTATGCAAAACAGGTATATCGATCGTTATCAGAGACCACCTGAGGATTCCCTTGTACGTCAAAGCTTCTTGCTTCCTTGGTGTTTCCTTCCCGTGACGGGTCCGATAATCAGACGATCGGAGAGGGCCTTCAGAGAATAGGGGCCTGAAAGGAAGAAAATGTTAATGGTATACGGGCCCTGAAGCGGTTGAGCCGCATTGTGGGCCGTGCCATGGCCGTGCCTCCGCCTATGCCCATGGTATCTTGAGTGCGTAATTATGTACGCGCGGCGCAAATTTCGCCGCTTGACTGGGACTAGGACGGAGGCCGAATTGCTAGGCGAGCTCTAAATGTGCCTGGCGATCCTCTTGGAGGGTACTCCGGACTCTCTTAAAGGTGTCCGGGGTCTTTTTTCGCCGAATTGGCGGTTTGCCTCATGAGTCTGCTTTGCGCTTCTGCTGCGAGGGCCGCAGTGTGCTCCCCCGTGCGGAGCGAGCGTTCTGTGTTTCCATTAACTGTTATAACCCCGCGAGGTCCTGGCATTTTGAGCTTGAGGTATGCATAATGCGGTACCGCATTGAATCTGGCAAATGCGGTTTGTCCGAGTAGTGCGTGATAGCCACTGCGGAAGGGGACGATATCAAAGATTAACTCCTCGCTTCGGAAGTTGTCCGGAGATCCAAAGACCACTTCCAGTGTGATTGATCCCGTGCAACAGGCCTCTACACCTAGGATGACACCTTTAAAGGTGGTTTTGGTGGGTTTGATCCTCAAGGGGTCTATACCCATTTTACGCACTGTATCCTGATAGAGCAGGTTCAGGCTGCTGCCACCGTCCATAAGGAATCGAGTGGGGTGAAATCCATCGATGATGGGGTCAAGGACCAATGCGGCAGAACCGCCATGACGGATACTGGCGGGGTGGTCCCTGCGATCGAAGGTGATCGAACAAGAAGACCATGGGTTGAACTTTGGGGCGACTGGCTCCATCGCATAGACGTCCCTCAATGCATGATTTCGTTCCCACTTGGGAATATGGGTTGCGTATATCATGTTTACCGTTTTCACTTGGGGAGGAAATTTCTTCTGTCCTCCTATGTTCGGCAGCCGGGGCTCCTCCTCCTCGTCGCTATGCAGCCCCTTCTCCTTGTTTTCTGCATTCAACTTGCTGGCCTGTTTGAACACCCAGCATTCTCTGTTGGTGTGGTTGGCTGGTTAATCGGGGGTGCCGTGAATTTGACACGAACGATCAAGTATGCGGTCCAAGCTGGACGAGCCCAGATTGCTTCTCTTGAACGGTTTTTTCTGCTGACCGGATTTAGAGCCACTGAATCCAGCATTAACTGTCGTGTCTTTGGTGTTGTCGCCGTTGTTGCGGCGCTTGTGTCTATTGCGACGTGGCTTGCCGTTGCTATCTTTGGCATCTGAATTGCCAGGATTTCTTGATGTGTTGTTTCTACGAGCCAGCCAGCTGTCCTCGCCCATACAAAAGCGGGTCATGAGTGTAGTGAGGGCTGCCATGGACTTCGGCTTCTCTTGGCTGTGGTGTCGGGCGAGCCACTCGTCGCGGATGTTGTGCTTAAATGCCGCTAAGGCCTTGGCATCCGGATAGTCGACAATTTGGTTCGTTTTTGTTAGGAACCAAGTCCAGAATTTCCTGGCTCATTCCCCTGGCTGTTGGGTTATGTGACTCAAGTCATCAACATCTGGTGGTCGCCCATAAGTGCCCTGGAATTTATCAAGGAATGCGTGTTCCAAGTTCTCCCAACTGCCAATGGAGTTTGCCGACAGGCTATTCAGCCAATGCCGAGCCCGCCCTTTGAGTTTTAGTGGGAGGTACTTGATGGCATGTAAATCGTCACCGCAGGCCATGTGGATGTGGAGGAGGAAATCTTCAATCTCCGTCGTATGATTTGATGTTCACAGGTTTAAACCCTTCTGGGAATTCGTGATCCATTACTTCGTCGGTGAAGCATAGGGGGTGTGTGGCACCTCTGTGCCACGCTATGTCACGACGCAGTTCATACGAGTATTGTCTGCTGTATTCGGCCTGGCCGGATTTGCTTTTAGTATATCTTGTGTGTCCTGCTTTGTTTTCCAATACGTCTCGCAGGTCCTGCGTGTTGCCCTGGGCCTTGGTGTTTTTGTTTGACTGGCGACGGGGTGCGGGCTTGACTTCGAGCTGATATGCCGCTTTGTCTCGGCCACGAGGTGGCCGGTCAGCCGCATCATATGCTGGTAGTGTAGGCTTTAATGCTTTCTCCTCGAGTTCGGCTAGCAACCTGTGCTTTGGGTAACTTTTGGTTGGGTGCTCGAGTTTGTATTCCTCGGCTGCCAGCACCTCGGTCCATCTATCCACTAGCAGATCTTGATCAGCTTGAAGCTGCTGTTGCTTTTTCTTCAGGCTTTTTGCTATGGCTATAAGCCGGCGCTTGAAGCGCTCCTGCTCGACGGGATCCTCAGGCATGATAAATTCTTCGTCGCCGAGGCTCACCTCGTCTTCGGAGAGGGGCATGTAATTTTCATCCTCTGATTCTTCGTCTGCCGCCTGTTCCTTAGGGCTAGCTTGCCCATCCTCCCGCTCGAAGCCTGGCTGGAGGGGATTGTCTTCTTCTTCGGCACTATCTGCAGCGTTATTGTCTCTTGTGCCGGTATCACTGCTTTTGCTATGGCAGGGCTTAGAGCGGCGCTGATGACGCCGGTGCTTAGATTGCTTCTCGAGGGGATTATCCTCCGTTGCCTTATTTCCATCACTTTCTTTGGGGGTGTCCACCATGTATATATCATATGATGAGGTGGCTGTCCAGCTCCCTTTGGGCGGTGGTTCCTGTTCTTCTCCTGCATCTTCGTCCATACCGTCGATGTCTTCGGAGCCGAAATCAAGGATGTCGGTTAAGTCGTCGACAGCGGCTATTAAGTGGGTGGTGGGTGGGGAATGAATTTCTTTGTCGTCCGCTTCCCACTCAAGCCGGACATAGTTCGGCCAAGGGTCTCCTGACAAGGAGAGAGACCTCAATGAATTTAGCAAGTCGCCCCAGGGCGAGTGCTGAAAGATATCCGCGGAGGTAAACTCCATGATCGATGCCCAATCAGATTCAATAGGCACGGACGCAGGCGGTTCGGAGCCTGTGCCCGGGGACGAATCCAAGGGTCCGGCAACACAGGCCTCATAGGAGGTGAAGACAGTATTCGGCTCTATCGCTGCTGGGTGTGCGGCCTCCGTGGCGGGGTTCATCCACCCGTCCTCGGACGGCACGATCTGCTCCAGATTGAAGGCCAGGGTAGCCATAGGTGTGATCTCCCGAACACCGTCCGGCGGTAGAGCTAAGTCATGCTCGTCGCGACTGTGCGGCGCACCTGACATGGGCTCGAATCCGTCGAAGGTGAAGTCTCCGCGGATGTCGGCAGTATAGTTCAAGCTTCCAAACCTGACCTGATGGCCAGGGGCGTAGCTCTCGATCTTCTCCAGATGGCCATGCGAGTTGCCGCGCAATACGAAGCTGCCGAATACGAAGATCTGTCCGGGGAGAAAAACCTCACCCTGGATCGCATCATTGCCCATGATCGAAGGAGCCATCTATCCTTGTGGTGATGACACAGTGGAACTCTCAATGAAAGCACCAATGTCGGTGTCAAAACCGGTGGATCTCGGGTAGGGGGTCCCGAACTGTGCATCTAAGGAGGATGGTAACAGGAGGCGGGGGACACAATGTTTACCCAGGTTCGGGCCCTCTCGTTGGAGGTAATACCCTACTTCCTGCTTGATTGATCTTGATGATATGAGTATTACAAGAGTTGATCTACCACGAGATCGTAGAGGCTAAATCCTAGAAGCTAGCCTATGATTATGATTGTTGTTGTCCTACGGACTAAACCCTCCGGTTTATATAGACACCGGAGGGGGCTCGGGTTACGCAAAGTCGGTTAGAAGGGAGGAGATCTACATATCCGAATTGCCAAGCTTGCCTTCCACGCAAAAGAGAGTCCCACCCTAACACGGGACGAAGTCTTCAATCTTGTATCTTCATAATCCAATAGTCCGGCCAAAGTATATAGTCCGGCTGTCCGAGGACCCCCTAATCCAGGACTCCCTCAGGAGGCGCCTATGATAGGTCGACACGTGGCATGGCCCAACAAAGGCCCATTCCAGTGAAAAGGCCGGCCTGTTTGACTTGGTCAAAAGGTAATGGGCCGGCCCAGGGAAAGCCTGTTAATTGCCTGTTCGTATATCGCCCATTTACGGCCCGCTAATTCTCAGCCTATTAAGGCCTATTGGAATTAAGCCCAGTAGCTTCATCTGGGCAGTCCAATATGATTCCAGCCCATTGTTGCTTCCGGCCCATGTATGGCCCATGATGTCTTTCAGCCCATATGAGGCCCTCCGTAACTCTGGGCCCAGTAAAGGCCTGAGATGAAACTGGCCCATATTGAACACTGTATCACTTTATACCCATTAACGGCCCATTATTCCGTCGGCCGTTTCCAGCACGTGTTAACTTTTGGCCTTCTAAGGGCCCATTTATTCTTGGGCTCATTTCTAGAATTCGGTTAGTTACGGTCGGTTACTGGCCCGTTCCGTTTGTGGGCCTAAGGGAGTCCTAGATTAGGGTGTCCCCAGTCAGCCGGACTATATCCTTTGGCCGGACTGTTGGGCTATGAAGATACGAGATTGAAGAATTCGTCCCGTGTCCCAGTGGGACTCTCCTTTGCATGGAAGGCAAGCTTGGCAATTTGGATATGTAGATCTCCTCCCTTGTAACCGACTCTGTGTAACCCTAGCCCCCTCCGGTGTCTATATAAACCAGAGGGTTTAGTCCGTAGGATAGCAACAATCATAATCATAGGATAGCTTCTAGGGTTTAGCCTCTACGATCTCGTGGTAGATCAACTCTTGTAATACTCATATCATCAAGATCAATCAAGCATGAAGTAGGGTATTACCTCCATCGAGAGGGCCCGAACCTGCGTAAACATTGTGTCCCCCGCCTCCTGTTACCATCCGCCTTAGACGCGCAGATCGGGACCCCCTACCAGAGATCCGTCGGTTTTGACACCGACATTGGTGCTTTCATTGAGAGTTTCACTGCGCCGTCACGATAAAGGCTTGATGACTCCTTCGATCATCGACAACGATGCGATCCAGGGTGAGGTTTTTCTCCCCGAACAAATCTTCGTATTCGGCGGCTTCGCACTGCGGGCCAACTCGCTTCGCCATCTGGAGAAGATCGATAGCTACGCCCCTGGCCGTTAGGTCAGGTTTGGAAACTTAAACTATACTACCAACATCCACGGAGACTTGATCTTCGACGGATTCGAGCCCGTGTCAGGTGCGCTGCACAGTGATGACGAGCATGACTTAGCTCTGTCGCCGGACGGTGTTCTGGAGATCACCCCTGTGGCAACAATGGCCCTTGATCCGGAGCATATCGTGCCGTCCAAGGACGGGTGGATGGACCCCGCCACGGAGGCCACACACTCAGCGGCGATAGAGCCGAATACTGACTTCACCTCCTACGAGACTTGTGTTGCCGGATCCTTGGATTCGTCCCCGGCCACGGGCTCCAAACCGCCTGCGTCCATGCCTATCGAATCTGATTGGGCGCCGATCATGGAGTTTTCCTCCGCGGATATCTTTCAGCACTCGCCCTTGGGCGATGTGCTAAATTCATTAAGCTCCTTGTCAGGAGGCCCTTGGCCGAACTGTGTCCGGCTTGAATGGGAAGCGGACGACAAAGAAATTCGTCCCCCACCCACCACCCACTTAATAGCCACTGTCGACGACTTATCCGACATGCTCGACTTCGGCTCCGAAGACATCGACGGTATGGACGACAATGCAAGAGAAGAACAGGAACCACCGCCCACAGGGCGCTGGACTGCCACCTCATCATATGATATATACATGGTGGACACCCCCGAAAGAAAGCAATAGCAATAAGGCAACGGAGGATAATCCCCTCGAGAAGCAATCTAAGCACCGACGTCATCAGTGCCATAGCAAAAGTAGCGATACTGGCACAAGAGACAATAACACTATGGATAGTGCCGAAGACAAAGACAATGCCCTCCAGCCAGCCTTCGAGCAGGAGGATGGGCAAGCTAGCCCTAAGAAACTGGCGACAGACGGAGAATCAGAAGATGACACTTACATATCCCTCTTCGAACACGAGGCGAGCCTCGGCGATGAAGAATTTATCGTGCCTAAGGATCCCGTCGAGAAGGAGCGCTTCAAGCGCCGACTTATAGCCATAGCAAAAAGCCTGAATAAAAAGCAGCAACAGCTTCAGGCCGATCAAGATTTGCTAACGGATAGATGGACCGAGGTCCTGGCAGCCAAGGAATACGAACTCGAGCACCCAACCAAAAGTTACCCAAAACGTAGGTTGCTACCCCTACTCGATGAGGAAGCATTAAAGCCTACGCTCCCAGCATATGATGCGGCTGACCGACCACCTCGTGGCCGAGACAAAGCGGCATATCAGGCCGAAGTCCAGCCTGCACCCCGTCGCCAGTTAAACAAAAATACCAAGGCCCGGGGTAACACGCAGGACCTGCGAGAAGTATTGGAAAACAAATCAAGACATAAAAGATCGGTCTACAGATCACGGGGGCGCGCCCCAATGTGTGACGACAACCGTCACGCCGGATATAATAAAAGGAAATCCGGCTGGGCCAAACACAGTAGACAAGACTCGTATGAACTGCGCCATGATATAGCCCAGCACAGAGGCGCCGCATACCCCCTATGCTTCACTGATGAAGTAATGGATCATGAATTCCCAGAAGGGTTTAAACCCGTGAACATTGAATCATATGACGGCACTACAGACCCCGCGGTATGGACAGAGGATTTCTTCCTCCACATTCACATGGCCCACGGGGATGATCTACACGCGATCAAGTATCTCTCGCTAAAACTCAAGGGGCCGGTCGGCATTGGCTGAATAGCTTGCCGACAAACTCCATCGGAAGTTGGGAGAACCTGGCAGACGCATTCCTGGACAACTTCCAGGGCACTTATGTGCGACCACCGGATGCTGACGATTTAAGTCACATAACACAACAACCCGGAGAGTCAGCCAGGAAATTCTAGACTCGGTTCCTAACTAAAAATAACCAAATTGTCGGCTGTCTGGATGCCAAAGCCCTAGCGGCCTTTAAACATAACATCCATGACGAGTGGCTCGCCCGATATCTTGGCCAAGAGAAGCCAAAATCCATGGAGCCCTCACGACACTCATGACCCGCTTTTGCGTGGGCGAAGATAGCTGGTTGGCCCGTAGCAAAAACACAACAAGCAACCCTGGCACATCAGAAGCCAGAGATAGCAATAACAAACCCCGACGCAACAAACACAAGCGCCACAAAAATGGTGAAAACGCCGAAGATACGACAGTCAATGCCGGATTTAGGGGCTCTAAGTCTAGTCAACGGAATGGGCCACTCAAAAATGACAATTCGGGCCCGTCCAGTCTGGACCGCATACTCGACCGCCCATGCCAAATTCATGGCACCCTAGGAACACCAGCCAATCATACCAACAGAGAATGCTGGGTCTTCAAACAAGCCGGCAGGTTAGGTGCCAGAAACAAAGATAAGGGGTCTCAAAGCGACGATGGCGACAAAGAGCCCAGATCACCAAGTACAGGAGGGCAAAAGAAATTTCCCCCGCAAATCCAAACGATGAATGTAGTAAACGGCACCTACACTCCCAACCCGGACCGGACACACACCCTTAGGGATGTTGACTTAACGGAACTAGTCGTCCCACAATATAAACTAGGGCCGATCACCTTCAACCGCACAGATTGTCCGGTTAACACCAATCAGGGCAATCCAGCCGCACTAGTCCTCGACCCAATAATTGACGGGTTCCACCTCACACGAGTCCTTATGGATGGAGGTAGCAGTCTAAACCTGCTTTACCAGGACACAGTGCGCAAGATGGGCATCGATCATTCGGTGATCAAGCCCACTAAAACCACCTTCAGAGGTATTATACTAGGTATGGAGGCCAGCTATACAGGCTCCATTGCCCTTGAGGTAGTCTTCGGATCACCAGACAATCACCGTGCCGAAGAGTTAATCTTCGACATCGTCCCCTTTCACAGTGATTATCAGGCACTGCTCGGATGAACCACGTTCGCTCGAGTCAACGCGGTACCACATTATGCCTACCGTAAGCTCAAGATGCCCGGTCCGCACGACGTCATCATGGTTAATGGCAAGGCCAAACTTTCCCTCGGCACCAAGGAGTATACCGCTGCTTTAACAACAGAAGCTACAAGTGGCACCTTCCAACTGAACCTCGAGTCAACGGCCCAACTCCCGGACACCGCCAAAGGACTTCAAACTACTTCGCGGCAGGATAGCCCGGCTCGTCCAGAGCTGAATTAAACACTCCGATGAAGGCTAGGACATGCCACATACCGCGGCTCAACCGCTCTGCGGCACACAAGCATTTCTTACATTTTGTTTGCAGGTTCAACTTTGCACAGACCAGGACTGGGGATATGGAAGCAGCTCGAACGCACAAGGGAATCCTTAGATATTCCCCGCGATGACCATCCGACTATACTCCGGATCCGCACACAGCTTCTTCCCCCTGGTCGCAGCAGGTTCCACAGTCATATTTCTTTTTTATCACATTACGTGTACTCACACGCATCGACGTACTATTCAAATACAACATGTGGATTTATATAATGCTTATCTACTGTTATTTCTTGTTGAAATTCTTTTGTCAAGTGGCATCCGTACACCGTGATATGCCTTAAATATGCCAGGGGCTTCGTTTTACCCATATTATGGCAATCAAGTCCGAACACCTTCATGGAAGTTCGGCAGCCCGAACTTATAGCATTATATGCATCAGCTCCGATTCATGTCTTGGGTCAAATGTTGGGTTTGCCCGGCTCCCATGTTTTGCTGCCTTACGTTCCGCTATATCCGCTAAGGCGGCACAGGGAGAACTACTGCGATTGTCTCCCGGTTCTTCCAGACGAGCACCTCAGTAGAGAAAGCCGAAAACTGACTGTCATGATACGGCGGGAGCTGGTCAGCTGTTCGAGAGGTTGTAAAATCTTTAAGGATTCCTCCCGCATAATGCCATAACCAATACAGTGTGCGATGGATCGGTTTTTCTTTCGATCAGGTGCTTATATAGCCCCTTGTGTGGTCTTCCGAACACCAGGGGCTGCGCCTACCTTCCTTTTCTAAAGCTCCTATGGCTAAGTGAGAGTGATAAAGCCCTATAGTCCGACTGCTTGGTTCGTTGTGCTGAACACCTCCTTCGAAGGACCCAAAACTGGGATAAAGAGTGATCAGGTTTATCCCGAACACCCCCATGCTTCCTACGTGGGGGCAGAAGCCGCCGACTGGCCATCTGTCGGGATTAATATATATAAAACAGCCGCACAGGAGGATAAAATTTTATATAACAGGCAATAAATAATAGAAATGACCTTGTTCAACATTACAAAGGACAACATGATTGTATTCACGGAAATATAATGTCCTTGGTGCATTGCTCTACCGCAAGGCAGGATCCTTTCAGGACACTTTCAGAATATAATTCGGGCTTGTGGTGCTCCTTCCCTTCTGGCGATCCCTCGGTCATTAGCTTTTCAGCATCCATCTTCCCCCAGTGCACCTTTTCATGAGCGAAGTCCATTCGCGCACCCTCTATACAGGCCGACCGCTTGATGACGTCAAGTCAAGGGCAGGCAATCACAAGCCGCTTCACGAGCCCGAAGTAGCTGCTTGAAATCGGCTCGGCGGGCCATAACCGGATAATCAAATCCTTCATGGCTAGTTCGGCCGCCCTATGTAGTTCAATCAGCTGTTTTAGTTGGTCGGCAAAAGGCACCGCATAATTCGGTGCCAGATACTATGACCAGAAGAGCTTATCCGCAGTGTTCCCTTCTTCGGCTCGGTAGAATTGGGCGGCATCCGATATGCTGCGGGGAAGTTCCGCAAATACCCTTGGAGGGATCCGAACTCAAAATTAGAAACATGATTTTCTCCTCAAATACTTGCTTTACATGGAAAAAACCCTTACCCACCGCGATGGTCCTCGCCTCTTGGATCTCCTGCAGGGCACCTTGGGTTTCCCCCTGGGCATCACGCGCGGCCTGATGAGCCCTGGCGAGTTCGGATTCTTTCTCCATTAAACTATGCTCCAAGGTCTCGCATTTATTCACGGACTCTTGAAGCGCCTACTCAGCTTCAATAACCCTGGCCTCGTGCTTTTCACGAAGAACCTGCTCTGCGGCTGCCTTTTCCTCGGCCTCGGCAACAGCCTTCCTCAGAGCCTCGACTTCGGTCATCGCCCCTGGCGCAAATAATGAAACATATTTTATCATACTGGAAATTTGTTCGCACTAAACGCGAACAAGGCTTGCGCATACCTTGTTTATCTTCCAACTGTCTTTTCAACTGGCCAAGTTCTTCTTTGGCCCACTCCAGACTTTGATTCAGTCTGGAGACCTCCGCAGTATGAGAGGCAACGGCCGCTGCAGATGCCTGCTTATGAAAGAAGAGAGATAGATGTCATCAAGCGAGTCTTCCTGCGAACATAAAAGTGATCCTCTGCCCGGTCCTTTCTTGCACTGAACAGTGTATCAGCGGCTACTATCCATACTATGACACTCTTTGAAACCTCATAAAACATACCTCAAAGCCTCTTATAAGGCTGATATAGGCTTCATTCAGTCCACTCTCAGCAGACTGAATCTCCTTAATCACCGCACCCATCAGGGCATGGTGTTCATCGACAATGGAGGCGCTCTTCAGCGCCGCCAACAAAACATCTGGCACCTCTGGTTGGACAGAGATTGCTGGTGGAACAGGCACACCCCCTCTAGCCGAGGGAGGCCGCCTGCTTGATTGTGGAGCCATATTGGTCTTCGAAATTGGTCCGGCTGGGAGCCGAATTCAAGATGGCTCCCACCATCGACTCCCATGGGAATCTTCTCCCCCATGTCTCCGCCCCCCGAAGTTTGACCTCTAGGCACCGCTTTCACGATATCTTCCCCCTCCTTGGCCGGGGTCCTTCGGGGACGAAGCCTCGGTGTTATTCACATATTTGGGGGAAGGGGCCTTCGGGGGCGTCCCGCTCTCCATAGCATTCGACCTGAGCAAATCCTCTAATGAGGATTGTTCGGTGCGGGACCTTGCCGGACTACAAAAAATATAGCTCCAGTTAAAATATTATGCCATGATGAGTCTAGACGCATAAATGTGTTCGGATTTTATACTCATGAGTTTACCATGGGCTGGGCCCTGGGATCCCACGCCGGGCTGCTGTCGTCGGTGGTAGTGGACTCTCCCGGAAGAGGAGCTTTTCCCCTTTTAGGTGACTCGGCCTCCAAGTGTATGGAGTCCGCCCTCTTCTTTCTTCCCCCCGCTGGGGATTCGTTTCCCTCCTCCTCCTCATCCTCTTCGGAGGCAGAACAGACGTTGGAGCCTTCAGATATTGTGTCCCAAGTGCCGCAGCGACGAAGGCCGCCCCGGGTCTTTTTGGCCTCCTTCTCGGCCTTCTTCTTCGGTGCCTTCTACGGCGTCGGGACCAGCATCTTCGTCAGAAGTGGGCCGGCCGGTTCTTCAGGCAATGAGGCCGGACAGTGGATCTGCCCCACCTTCTTCGTCCAGCCCTAGGGGAGTTGAGTAAAACACATTAAGCATTTCCCTTGGGTTATGCGGATAAAATTCATAAAAACTTACCGAGCTTGCATGGCGTGACAGTTGGCACCCGCGGTCCTCGGCCGAGTCCGGCCATGATTTGCCGGACTTGAAAAGCACCTTCTAGATGTCTTTGTGCGAGGAGCCAAAGGGCTCTTGCAGAGTCTGGTGCTTGGCCGGATCGAATTCCAATAGATTGCAAGTCCGGTGTTGACAAGGCAGGATCCGGCGAACTAACATCACCTGGACTACGTTGACATGTTTGATGTTCTTGTCTTCCATATCTTTAACGCGGCTCTGGAGCACCGATAGTTCGTCAGACGAAGACCAGTTCAGGCCCTTCTTGGGCCAGGATGTAAGCCGCAGAGGGGCTCCGGATCGAAATTCTGGAGCAGCGGCCCATTCCGTGTCGCGCGACTCAGTGATGTAAAACCACCGCTGTTGCCACTCTTTGACGGAATCATTAAAAGTACCTGTTGGCCATGTGACGTTGGGCATCTTGCTCACCATAGCGCCCCCGCACTCGGCGTGCTCGCTGCTCACCACCTTGAGCTTCACATTAAAGATCTTCAGCCATAAGCCGAAGTGTGGCGAGATGCGGAGAAAAGCCTCGCACACACCGATGAATGTCGAGATGTTGAGGAAGGAATTGGGGGATAGATCATGAAAATTGATCCCGTAATAATACATGATGCCGCGAACGAATGGGTGGAGGGGAAACCCTTGCCCGTGGACAAAATAAGGGAGGAATACAACCCTCTCTTGGGGTTCCGGAGTAGGAACGATCTGTCCCGCCATCGGGAGACGGTGGAAGATTTTTTTGGCCAGATACCCGACCTTCCGAAGTTAATTGATATCCTTCTCCTAGACGGTAGAGGCCATCCACTTGCCTCCTGCTTCGGATCCAGAAATTTTCGGAAGGCCTTTGTGGGCAGAGAAGACGAACGCTCGGGCGCTGGAGCTCAGGCGAAGGGGAATGGATCAGGAAGAAGAAAGCGTGGGTGCAAAAGGGAGTCCTTATCCCCTTATAAAGGCAGTAGGGATTCTACGCCTCCCCACTTGCCTGGTAAACTCGCTTATTCCCCAAGCGCCGTGATTGATGTCGCGGTTGGGTTACCCACACCCGTATTGATGAGAATCCCATGATAAGGGGAAACGATCTCTGCTTCGACATGACGTGCCAATAAAACCGCCTCGCAATATGTGTAATAGCTGGTTGAGAAAAACGGTTCGAATAATGACCGGGCCATGGCAAGATGTCACGCTATGAAATTTGTCAGCAGATTAGATTTGTGGGATATTGTACTCTCTATGGTGGTATGTGGAATTTGTTTTGCAGAGCCGGACACGATCCTTGTGTTTGTAATCCTCTATCGAGTATTCGGAGGAAGAACCCGCCTTGCAATGCCGAAGATAATCTGCATGCCGGACTCATCGTCATTGAAGCCTGGTTTAGGGGCTATTGAGGGAGTCCTGGATTAGGGGGTGTAGGGTTTCGTAGTAATTTCAAAAAATTTCCTACGCACACGCAAGATCATGTGATAAATAGCAACGAGAGGGGAGAGTGTTGTCTACGTACCCAACGCAGACCGACTGCGGAAGCGCTGACACGACGTAGAGGAAGTAGTCGTACGTCTTCACGATCCAACCGATCAAGCACCAAAACTACGGCACCTCCGAGTTCGAGCACACGTTCAGCTCGATGACAAGCCTCGGACTCTGATCCAGCAAAGTGTCGGGGAAGAGTTCCGTCAGCACGACAGCGTGGTGACGATCTTGATGAACTACAGCAGCAGGGCTTCGCCTAAACTCCGCTACAGTATTATCGAGGAATATGGTGGCAGGGGGCACCGCACATGGCTAAGGAATAGATCACGTGGATCAACATGTGTGTTTCTGGGGTGCCTCTGCCTCAGTATATAAAGGAGCCAAGGGGGAGGGGGCGCCGGCCAAGGAGGAGGGCGCAGGAGGAGTCCTACTCCTTCCGGGAGTAGGACTCCCCCCCAATCCTATTCCAACTAGGATTCCCAAGGGGGGAAATGGAGAGAGGGGGCCCAGCCACCTTCTCCTAGTCCTAATAGGACTAGGGGAGGGGGGAGGTGCGCAGCCACCTTGGGCTGCCCCTTTCTCCTTTCCACTAAGGCCCATGAAGGCCCATATGGCTCCCGGGGGGTTCCGGTAACCTCCCGGTAACCCGGTAAAATCCCGATTTCACCCGGAACACTTCCGATATCCAAACATAGGATTCCAATATATCAATCTTTACGTCTCGACCATTTCGAGACTCCTCGTCATGTCCGTGATCACATCCGGGACTCCGAACAACCTTCGGTACATCAAAATGCATAAACTCATAATATAACTGTCATCGTAACCTTAAGCGTGCGGACCCTACGGGTTCGAGAACAATGTAGACATGACCGAGACACGTCTCTGGTCAATAACCAATAGCGGGACCTGGATGCCCATATTGGCTCCTACATATTCTACGAAGATCTTTATCGGTCAGACCGCATAACAACATACGTTGTTCCCTTTGTCATCGGTATGTTACTTGCCCAAGATTCGATCGTCGGTATCTAGTACCTAGTTCAATCTCGTTACCGGCAAGTCTCTTTACTCTTTCCGTAATACATCATCTCACAACTAACATATTAGTTGTAATGCTTGCAAGGCTTATGTGATGTGTATTACCGAGAGGGCCCAGAGATACCTCTCCGACAATCGGAGTGACAAATCCTAATCTCGAAATACGCCAACCCAACATCTACCTTTGGAGACACCTGTAATGCTCCTTTATAATCACCCAGTTACGTTGTGACGTTTGGTAGCACCCAAAGTGTTCCTCCGGCAAACGGGAGTTGCATAATCTCATAGTCATAGGAACATGTATAAGTCATGAAGAAAGCAATAGCAACATACTAAATGATCGGGTGCTAAGCTAATGGAATGGGTCATGTCAATCAGATCATTCAACTAATGATGTGACCTCGTTAATCAAATAACAACTCATTGTTCATGTTCAGGAAACATAACCATCTTTGATTAACGAGCTAGTCAAGTAGAGGCATACTAGTGACACTTTGTTTGTCTATGTATTCACACATGTATTATGTTTCCGGTTAATACAATTCTAGCATGAATAATAAACATTTATCATGATATAAGGAAATAAATAATAACTTTATTATTGTCTCTAGGGCATATTTCCTTCAGTCTCCCACTTGCACTAGAGTCAATAATCTAGATCACATCACCATGTGATTAACATCGATAGTTCACATCATCATGTGATTAACACCCATAGTTCACATCGCCATGTGACCAACACCCAAAGGGTTTACTAGATTCGGTAATCTAGTTCACATCGCTATGTGATTAACACCCAAAGAGTACTAAGGTGTGATCATGTTTTTCTTGTGAGAGAATCTTAGTCAACGGTCTTTCACATTCAGATCTGTTATGTATTTTGCAATTTTCTATGTCTACAATGCTCTGCACGGAGCTACTCTAGCTAATTGCTCCCACTTTCAATATGTATCTAGATCGAGACTTAGAGTCATCCAGATCAGTGTCAAAACTTGCATCGACGTAACCCTTTACGGCGAATCTTTTTGTCACCTCCATAATCGAGAAACATATCCTTATTCCAGTAAGGATAATTTTGACCGCTGTCCATTGATCTACTCCTAGATCACTATTGTACTCCCTTGCTTAACATAGGGTATACCATAGATCTGGTGCACAGCATGACATACTTTATAGAACCTATGACCAAGGCATAGGGAATGACTTTCATTCTCTTTCTATCTTCTGCCGTGGTCAGGCTTTGAGTCTTACTCAACTTCACACCTTGTAATACAGGCAAGAACTCTTTCTTTGACTGCTCCATTTTGAACTACTTCAAAATCTTGTCAAGGTATGTACTCATTGAAAAAAAAAACTTAACAAGCATCTTGATCTATCTCTATAGATCTTGAAGCTCAATATGTAAGCATCTTTACCGAAGTCTTTCTTTGAAAAACTCCTTTCAAACACTCCTTTATGCTTTACAGAATAATTCTTCATTATTTCCGATCAACAATATGTCATTCACATATACTTATCAGAAATGCTGTAGTGCTCCCACTCACTTTCTTGTAAATACAGGCTTCACTGCAAGTCTGTATAAAAATATATGCTTTGATCAACTTATCAAAACGTATATTCCAACTCCGAGATTCTTGCACCTGTCCATAGATGGATCGCTGGAGCTTGCATATTTTGTTAGCACCTTTAGGATTGACAAAACCTTCTGGTTGTATCATATACAACTCTTATTTAATAAATCTATTAAGGAATGCAGTTTTGTTTATCCATATGCCAGATTTCATAAAATGCGGCAATTGGTAACATGATTCGGACAGACTTAAGCATAGATACGAGTGAGAAACTCTCATCGTAGTCAACACCTTGAACTTGTCGAAAACCTTTTGCAACAATTCTAGCTTTGTAGATAGTAACACTACTATCAGCGTCCGTCTTCCTCTTGAAGATCCATTTATTCTCAATTGCTTGCCGATCTTCGGGCAAGTCAACCAAAGTCCAAACTTTGTTCTCATACATGGATCATATCTCAGATTTCATGGCCTCAAACCATTTCACGGAATCTGGGCTCATCATCGCTTCCTCATAGTTCGCAAGTTCGTCATGGTCTAGTAACATGACTTCTAGAACAGGATTACCGTACCACGCTGGTGCGGATCTCACTCTGGTTTACCTACGAGATTCGGTAGTAACTTGATCTGAAGTTACATGGTCATCATCATTGGCTTCCTCACTAATTGGTGTAGTAGTCACAAGAACAGATTTTTGTGATGAACTACTTTCCAATAAGGGAGAAGGTACAATTACCTTATCAAGTTTTCTACTTTCCTTCCACTCACTTCTTTCGAGAGAATCTCCTTCTCTAGAAAGTATCCATTCTCAGCAACGAATGTCTTGCCTTTGGATCTTTGATAGAAGGTGTACCCAACGGTTTCCTTTGGGTATCCTATGAAGACACATTTCTCCGATTTGGGTTCAAGCTTATCAGGTTGAAGCTTTTTCACATAAGCATCGCAGCCCCAAACTTTAAGAAACGACAACTTTGGTTTCTTGCCAAACCACAATTCATAAGGCGTCGTCTCAACGGATTTTGATGGTGCCCTATTTAACGTGAATGCAGCCGTTTCTAGAGCATAACCCCAAAACGATAGCGGTAAATCAGTAAGAGACATCCTAGATCGCACCATATCTAGTAAAGTACGATTACGACGTTCGGACACACCATTACGCTGTGGTGTTCCGGGTGGCGTGAGTTGCGAAACTATTCCACAGTTTTTCAAATGTACACCAAACTCGTAACTCAAATATTCTCCTCCACGATCAGATCATAGAAACTTTATTTTCTTGTTACGATGATTTTCAACTTCACTCTGAAATTCTTTGAACTTTTCAAATGTTTCAGACTTATGTTTCATTAAGTAGATATATCCATATCTGCTTAAATCATCTGTGAAGGTGAGAAAATAACGATATCCGCCACGAGCCTCAATATTCATCGGACCACATACATCGGTATGTATGATTTCCAACAAATCTGTTGCTCTCTCCATAGTACCGGAGAACGGTGTTTTAGTCATCTTGCCCATGAGGCACGGTTCGCAAGTACCAAGTGATTCATAATCAAGTGGTTCCAAAAGTCCATCAGTATGGAGTTTCTTCATGCGCTTTACACCGATATGACCTAAACGACAGTGCCACAAATAAGTTGCACTTTCATTATCAACTCTGCATCTTTTGGCTTCAACATTATGAATATGTGTATTACTACTATCGAGATTCAATAAAAATAGACCACTCTTCAAGGGTGCATGACCATAAAAGATATTACTCATATAAATAGAACAACCATTATTCTCTGATTTAAATGAATAACCGTTTCGCATTAAACAAGATCCAGATATAATGTTCATGCTCAACGCTGGCACCAAATAACAATTATTTAGGTCTAATATTAATCCCGAAGGTAGATGTAGAGGTAGCGTGCCGACCGCGATCACATCGACTTTGGAACCGTTTCCCACGCGCATCGTCACCTCGTCCTTTGCCAGTGCCCGCTTATTCCGTAGTCCCTGTTTCGAGTTGCAAATATTAGCAACAGAACCAGTATCAAATACCTAGGTGCTACTGCAAGCTCTAGTAAGGTACACATCAATAACATGTATATCACATATACCTTTGTTCACCTTGCCATCCTTCTTATCCGCCAAATACTTGGGGCAGTTCCGCTTCCAGTGACCAGTCTGCTTGCAGTAGAAGCACTCAGTTTCAGGCTTAGGTCCAGACTTGGGTTTCTTCTCCTGAGCAGCAACTTGCTTGCCGTTCTTCTTGAAGTTCCCCTTCTTCTTCCCTTTGCCCTTTTTCTTGAAACTAGTGGTCTTGTTAACCATCAACACTTGATGCTCCTTCTTGATTTCTACCTCCGCAGCTTTCAGCATTGCGAAGAGCTCGGGAATAGTCTTGTTCATCCCTTGCATATTATAGTTCATCACGAAGCTCTTGTAGATTGGTGGAAGTGATTGGAGAATTCTGTCAATGATGCAATCATCCGGAAGATTAACTCCCAATTGAATATACCCAGACATTTTGAGTATATGCTCACTGACAGAACTGTTCTCCTCCATCTTGCAGCTATAGAACTTATTGGAGACTTCATATCTCTCAATTTGGGCATTTGCTTGAAATATTAACTTCAACTCCTGGAACATCTCATATGCTCCATGACGTTCAAAACGTCGTTGAAGTCCCGATTCTAAGCCGTAAAGCATGGCACACTGAACTATCGAGTAGTCATCAGCTTTGCTCTGCCAGACGTTCATAACATCTGGTGTTGCTCCAGCAGCAGGCCTGGCACCCAGCGGTGCTTCCAGGACGTAATTCTTCTGTGCAGCAATGAGGATAATCCCTCAGATCACGGATCCAATCCGCATCATTGCTACCAACATCTGTCAACACAATTTTCTCTAGGAACATATCAAAATAAACACAGGGAAGCAACAACATGAGCTATTGATCTACAACATAATTTGCAAAATACTACCAGGACTAAGTTCATGATAAATTTAAGTTCAATTTAATCATATTACTTAAGAACTCCCACTTAGATAGACATCCCTCTAATCCTCTAAGTGATCACGTGAACCAAATCAACTAAACCATGTCCGATCATCACGTGAGATGGAGCAGTTTCATTGGTGAACATCACTATGTTGATCATATCTACTATATGATTCATGCTCGACCTTTCGGTCTCCGTGTTCCGAGGCCATATCTGCATATGCTAGGCTCGTCAAGTTTAACCTGAGTATTCTGCTTGTGCAAAACTGGCTTGCACCCGTTGTAGATGGACGTAGAGCTTATCACACTGGATCATCACGTGGTGTCTGGGCACGACGAACTTTGGCAACGGTGCATACTCAGGGAGAACACTTCTTGATAATTTAGTGAGAGATCATCTTATAATGCTACCGTCAATCAAAGCAAGATAAGATGCATAAAAAGATAAACATCACATGCAATCAATATAAGTGATATGATATGGCCATCATCTTGTGCTTGTGATCTCCATCTCCGAAGCACCGTCATGATCACCATCGTCACCGGCGTGACACCTTGATCTCCATCGTAGCATCATTGTCGTCTCGCCAATCTTATGCTTCCACGACTATCACTACCGTTTAGTAATAAAGTAAAGCATTACATCGCGATTGCATTGCATACAATAAAGCGACAACCATATGGCTCCTGCCAGTTGCCGATAACTCGGTTACAAAACATGATCATCTCATACAATAAAATTCAGCATCATGCCTTGACCATATCACATCACAACATGCCCTGCAAAAACAAGTTAGACGTCCTCTATTTTGTTGTTGCAAGTTTTACGTGGCTGCTACGGGCTTAAGTAAGAACCAATCTCACCTACGCATCAAAACCACAACGATAGTTTGTCAAATAGACTCCGTTTTAACCTTCGCAAGGACCGGGCGTAGCCACACTAGGTTCAACTAAAGTTGGGGAGACAGTCGCCCGCAAGCCATCTATGTGCAAAGAACGTCGAGGGAACCGGTCTCGCGTAAGCGTACGCGTAAGGTTGGTCCGGGTCGTCTCGTCCAACAATGCCGCCGAACCAAAGTATGACATGCTGGTAGGCAGTATGACTTGTATCGTCCACAACTCACTTGTGTTCTACTCGTGCATATAACATCAACATAAATAACCTAGGCTCGGATGCCACTGTAGGGTTTCGTAGTAATTTCCAAAAATTTCCTACGCACACGCAAGATCATGTGATGCATAGCAACGAGAGGGGAGAGTGTTGTCTACGTACCCAACGCAGACCGACTGCGGAAGCGCTGACACGACGTAGAGGAAGTAGTCGTACGTCTTCACGATCCAACCGATCAAGCACCGAAACTACGGCACCTCCGAGTTCGAGCACACGTTCAGCTCGATGACGATCCCCGGACTCCGATCCAGCAAAGTGTCGGGGAAGAGTTCAGTCAGCACGACAGCGTGGTGACGATCTTGATGAACTACAGCAGCAGGGCTTCGCCTAAACTCCGCTACAGTATTATCGAGTAATATGGTGGCAGGGGGCACCGCACACGGCTAAGGAATAGATCACGTGGATCAACTTGTGTGTTTCTGGGGTGCCTCTGCCTCAGTATATAAAGGAGCCAAGGGGGAGGGGGGCGCCGGCCAAGGAGGAGGGCGCAGGAGGAGTCCTACTCCTTCCGGGAGTAGGACTCCCCCCCCCCCAATCCTATTCCAACTAGGATTCCCAAGGGGGGAAAGGGAGAGAGGGGGGCCGGCCACCTTCTCCTAGTCCTAATAGGACTAGGGGAGGGGGGAGGTGCGCAGCCACCTTGGGCTGCCCCTTTCTCCTTTCCACTAAGGCCCATGAAGGCCCATATGGCTCCCGGGGGGGTTCCGGTAACCTCCCGGTAACCCGGTAAAATCCCGATTTCACCCGGAACACTTCCGATATCCAAACATAGGCTTCCAATATATCAATCTTTACGTCTTGACCATTTCGAGACTCCTCGTCATGTCTGTGATCACATCCGGGACTCCGAACAACCTTCGGTACATCAAAATGCATAAACTCATAATATAACTGTCATCGTAACCTTAAGCGTGCGGACCCTACGGGTTCGAGAACAATGTAGACATGAACGAGACACGTCTCCAGTCAATAGCCAATAGCGGGACCTGGATGCCCATATTGGCTCCTACATATTCTACGCAGATCTTTATCGGTCAGACCGCATAACAACATACGTTGTTCCCTTTGTCATCGGTATGTTACTTGCCCGAGATTCGATCGTCGGTATCTAATACCTAGTTCAATCTCGTTACCGGCAAGTCTCTTTACTCGTTCCGTAATACATCATCTCACAACTAACATATTAGTTGTAATGCTTGCAAGGCTTATGTAATGTGTATTACCGAGAGGGCCCAGAGATACCTCTCCGACAATCGGAGTGACAAATCCTAATCTCGAAATACGCCAACCCAACATCTACCTTTGGAGACACCTGTAATGCTCCTTTATAATCACCCAGTTACGTTGTGACGTTTGGTAGCACCCAAAGTGTTCCTCCGGCAAACGGGAGTTGCATAATCTCATAGTCATAGGAACATGTATAAGTCATGAAGAAAGCAATAGCAACATACTAAACGATCGGGTGCTAAGCTAATGGAATGGGTCATGTCAATCAGATCATTCAACTAATGATGTGACCTCGTTAATCAAATAACAACTCATTGTTCATGGTCAGGAAACATAACCATCTTTGATTAACGAGCTAGTCAAGTAGAGGCATACTAGTGACACTTTGTTTGTCTATGTATTCACACATGTATTATGTTTCCGATTAATACAATTCTAGCATGAATAATAAACATTTATCATGATATAAGGAAATAAATAATAACTTTATTATTGTCTCTAGGGCATATTTCCTTCAGGGGGTCCCCGGACATCCGGACTATATCCTTTGGCCGGACTGTTGGGCTATGAAGATACAAGATTGAAGACTTCGTCCGGTGTCTTGGTGGGACTCTCCTTTGCGTGGAAGGCAAGCTTCGCAATTCGGATATGTAGATCTCCTCCCTTGTAACCGACTTTGTGTAACTCTATCCCCCTTCGGTGTCTATATAAACTGGAGGGTTTAGTCCGTAGGACAACAACAATCATAATCATAGGCTAGCTTATAGGGTTTAGTCTCTACGATCTCGTGGTAGATCAACTCTTGTAATACTCATATCATCAAGATCAATCAAGTAGGAATTAGGGTATTACCTTCATCGAGAGGGCCCAAACCTGGGTAATCATTGTGTCCCCCGCCTCCTGTTAGCATCTGCCTTAGACGCGCAGTTCGGGACCCCCTACCCGAGATCCGCCGTTTTGACACTGACAGGGCCAAATTCAGCCCGTGTTTACATGGGGCCCGTTTGTGGCCCGTTAACCTGTTGGGCTGTTTTCATAGCATTATCAAATACGGCCTACTAAGGGCCCGTTATGGTCCATGAATAGTACGACCCATGCTTGGTGAAATGATTATATGCCCCGTAGAAGGCCCATGGATCCTACGACCCGTAGAAGACCAATGGACCCTACGACCAATAGAAGGCCCATGGATCATAAGGCCCGTAGAAAGTCCATGGATCCTACGGCCTGCAGGAGGCTCATGGTTACAACAGTCCGAGTGTTGCCATGATTATTGTGGCATAGTTACCAAAAATAGGTTATTGTGGCCACTAGAAAAACGCAGAAAAAGAACTGCAGTGACTACAAGCAAACAACTGAACAAGACAATAAGGAAATAAATAAGCAAGCAACCAACGCTAGCCTATTACAGCTATTACACATATTACATCCACTGGGCATCAAAGTTCATCACCAGTGCAAATATAGGGAACAAAGCAGCATATTACATACACTGGCCGTCAAAATTGGCCACCAGTGCAAATAAACGTAGCAGCAAAACAAGAGAATAACTGAAACAACTTCAGAAGAGCTCAAGAAACGTTATCCTGGGTATCCACCATGCTGGCAATAAGTTTAGCAAGCTTATTAGCTTTGTCCTGTTTGGCGCTAAAATCCTCCAACGCTCGCTGTTGCACCAAAAAGTATGCATCTGAATGCTCCAGGGACTTCCACAGTCCTTCCGCTTCTTGTTGCAACACAGATGATCGATGTCTTTCAGCTTGTTGTTGAGACTCAAGAAACCGAACTGATTTAGACAGTGAGTTTTAATAGCTTGTGCAAGCGGTAGTGGCCAGTAACTCGAACACTAAACCAAGACAGGACTTTGGTGTTGTCTCACTATCTTCAAGATAGACTTCCTTAGCTGTTTTATCAGCTTTGTTGGAGACCAACAAGGATATCTCACTATCCCGAACCTTATCTGTATTACTTCATTTACCATTTCTTAATAAGGCACTCTTCCCCAATATTCTGTCAGCATTCAAAAAGAAGAAACAAGCAGATACATAACAGGTTTAGCATGTACTAGTATTGAAACTCATTTCGGTGAACCAGTTCATCAGTAAGGTGGACATGATTAAACTACTAATTCTTCTATTGCCATGTAGTAGTACATACTAAAAGCATTAAACAAGCATATATCTATGTCCTATGGTCACTGCATTGTCTTGCCAAATCAAAATAGAGACACGGTTCCAATCATATCAGTTCAAGACAAAGCAGCCGAGGGAGTACTGGATTAGGGGGTCTCCGGACAGCCGGACTATATCCTTTGGCCGGACTGTTGTACTATGAAGATACAAGATTGAAGACTTCGTCCCGTGTCCGGATAGGACTTTCCTTGGCGTGGAAGGCAAGCTTGGCAATACGGATATGTAGATCTCCTCCCCTTGTAACCGACTCTGTGTAACCCTAGCCCCCTCCGGTGTCTATATAAACCGAAGGGTTTAGTCCGTAGGACAACAACAATCATACCATGGGCTAGCTTCTAGGGTTTAGCCTCTACGATCTCGTGGTAGATCAACTCTTGTAGTACTCATATCATCAAGATCAATCAAGCAGGACGCAGGGTATTACCTCCATCAAGAGGGCCCGAACCTGGGTAAACATCGTGTCCCCCGCCTCCTGTTACCATGCACCTTAGACGCACATTTCGGGACCCCCTACCCGAGATCCGTCTGTTTTGACACCGACATTGGTTCTTTCATTGAGAGTTCCACTGTGTCGTCATCATAAGGAGGGATGGATCGTCTCGTTGTCAAGAACAACATCACCTCTCGGGGAGCCCTGGCTGTAGGCCAAACTCTCCGACTAGGCGGCTTCGTCATGACCGCCCGCTTGGCCGCTGTGCCGACGATGACTTCTCGGCTCATCGAAAATAGCCTGCACATCGGCTCGAAATTCACCGAGCAGATGGATCCAATGGAGCTCTCCTCTTTGAACGAGATCTTGGATCGCATCGCCGCTTTGGGAGTTGCTATGGACTATGATCGGATTGGGCTTAAACCTGATCAAAGGGAGATTTACTCTTCGCCGGTCACCCATCAGATATCGGTGGTGGAGGATCAATGCGGTGAATCTTCCTCTATCCCGAGGACGAACTATGTCCGGATTCCCGAGCTCTCCAAGCCGGATACCCGTCCACGGGAGGACATCGCCCTAACCCTGAACCTAGAATCAGGCAGTATGCCGAACCCGCGGGGCAACATCCCGTAGCCCGAACTTCCTAGATCGGAAACTCCCCCGCCCCTGGGTCTCAGATTGGGTCAAGGTCTGTACTTAAATCTACCCACCCACCCAGATATAAACGATCTTTCCCACATTAGGAAAGATCCCCAAGAGACAATACATCACTATTGGGCAGATTCCTCCTTGTAATGAACAAGGTCAAGGACTATCGCGTGGAAGACACAATTTCGTTCTTTTGCAACAATTGCACGGACAAGGGAATCCTCAACACCATAAGTTGCCGTGACATAGAACACTTTGCTGACTTGACGGCCATAGTATGGAAGTATTGTGCAATGGAAAACACCTGGAAAACCCAAACAAAATTTTGGGATAATCCGGCTTTGGCAAAACCCCCTGTCCGAACTAAAAGGGTGCACTCTTATAAGTCGCCCGACTCAATTACAAAGAAGCAAAAGCCCACTACAGGGCGTGGAACCGTATTGGAAGGATGGATTAACGGGCCCTGCAAAATTCATAGTACAGCGAATACCATACCAACACACAACCTTAGAGCATATTGGGTACTCCGGCAGGTGGCCAAGAGCGGTGAGGATCTCCTCATTCAAAACACCACAGAGCACCATCCCATGGATAACAATACAATATTGACGGTCTTCGAGACCTTTACCTCAAATAATAGGCGTATGCGAGCACTCTGCAGCCTTGCCGAAGTCTGCCACGTGGCAGCAATAAATCCATGGAGCGACACGGCTATCACCTTCAATGCCAGTGACGAACCAAAATTCCGAACAACCCGAGCACCAGCCGCCTTGGTCCTCAGTCCGATTGTGGACGGCTTTCGGCTTACCAAAGTGCTCATGGACAGCGGCAGCGGACTAAACCTCATTTATGAGGAGACTCTTCAGAAAATGGAAATAGACAGAAGGCGTATCGAGCAAAGCAGCACGACCTTCCGAGGAATCATCCCCAGTCGGGAGGTACGCTGCGCTGGGATAATCACACTAGATGTGGTATTCGGCACTCCGGAGAATTACATGTCCGAAGAAATTACATTCCAAGTGGCCCCGTTCAGTAACGGATACCATGCCCTTCTAGGGCGTGAGGCATCACGATCTTCCAAGCCATACCCCATTACGGGTACATGAATCTCAAAATGCCCGGGCCCAATGGAATCATCACTCTAGCTAGTGATCCGGACATAGCACTCCACGCCGAAAACAAGATAGCAACAATGGCCCTCATGGCATTATCCAAAGCCCTTGCGGCGGAGGAATTAATTGCGTTGCGCTCCATAGTGGATAGGGACGACGTGATACTCTACAAAAGATCCAAGTCCACCTCTTTTAAACCAGTGGATGAAATAGTCAAATTCCAAGTCCATCCAATGGACCCCACAAAAACAGCATCCATCGGGGCACATTTAAACCCCGTTGTAGACGCTGCACTACGGGAGTTCCTGCGTGAGAATTGGGACATATTCTCCTGGCATCCTTCAGACATGCCAGGAATCCCACACAGGTTGGCCGAGCATAGCCTTAACATTCTAAAAGGATTCAAGCCGGTCAAGCAGACTCTTCAGCGTTTCTCTAAACCTAAGAGACAAGCCATGGGAGAGGAGCTAGCCAAGTTACCGGAGGCCGGATTCATTAGAGAAATAAAACATCCGGACTGGCTAGCAAACCTGGTGATGGTACCAAAGAAGGACAAATCTTGGCGCCTATGCGTCGACTTCAAGGACCTTAATAAGGCTTTCCCAAAGGATCCCTTCTCCCTCCCTCGCATCGATCAAAGTATCGATGCTACTGCAGGACACGACTCATTGTGCTTCCTCGACGCATACTCCGGTTACCACCAAATTAAGATGGCGGAGTCTAATCAAGCCGCAACGGCATTTATCACTCCATATGGCCCCTTCTGTTTTAACCCAACGTCCTTCAGGCTCAAAAACGCCAGCGCAACGTATCAGCGCATGATTCAGACATGTCTGGAAAAGCAGATCGGCAAAACAGTGGAGGCATATGTAGACGATGTGGTCGTTAAAACCAAACACGTCAACTCCTTAATAGACGACTTGAGGCTCACGTTCGACAATCTCTGAACATACGACATTAAGCTCAATCCAGAAAAATGCGTTTTCGGCGTACCCGCCGGAAAGCTCCTGGGCTTCATAGTCTCCAGTAGAGGAATTGAAGCAAATCCGGCTAAAATCTGAGCTCTGTCGCAGTTGGCTATCCCAACTAACCTCAAGAAAATCCAGAAGTTAACTCGATGTGTGGCGGCCTTAAGCCGCTTCATCTCCCGATTAGGAGAAAAGGCACTCCCCCTTTATCGCCTTCTTCGGCGCACCGAACACTTCGAGTGGACGGACGTAGCCATGGCCGGATTGGAAAAAATGAAATCCATCCTGGCCACCAACCCAATCTTGGCCGTGCCAAATGTCGGCGAACCAATGCTGTTATATATAGCGGTAACTCACCAAGTTGTAAGCGCAGTGCTCATCGTCGAACGAGAGACGGACATAAATTCCCACTTCAAAAGCTGGTATATTATGTATCCACTGTCCTCACTCCATGCAAATCACGGTACCCACATTATCAAAAGATAGCATACGCGGTATTCATGGCATCCCAGAAATTATGACACTACTTTCAAGAGTGTTCAATTACGGTGGCCTCAGAAGTACCACTCAACGACATAATAAACAACCGCGATGCCACGGGCCAGATTGCCAAATGGGCTATCGAGCTCCTCCTGTTCGACATAACATATAGACCACGAGGAGCCATTAAGTCACAGGTACTGGCCGATTTCGTCGCCGAGTGGACAGAAGCCGAACTCCCTAAAGAGTACGGCGCGTACTCCAATTGGATCATGCACTTTGACGGCTCTAAAATGCTGGCTGGTCTAGGGGCTAGCGTCGTCCTGGCGTCCCCCACCGGAGATATATTCCAATATGTACTCCAAATACTATACATAGACTCCAACAATGCAGCTGAATATGAGGCCCTATTACACGGTCTCTGGATGACAGTCTCCATGGGCATTCAACGCGTGGAGGTGCATGGGGACTCGAACCTCGCAATATCTCAAATATATGGAGACTTCGATGCCAATGATCCGAAAATGGCGGCATATCACAACGCCGTCCTCAAAATGTTAGTTCGGTTCGAGGGGCTTGAATTCCACCATGTGGCTCAGGAAAACAATCAGGCGGCAGATATCCTTGACCGTATCAGCGCTAAGCGCGATCCTGTCCCACCTAACATCTTCTTGGAAAGGTTGTTTAAGCCATCCTTGGTATGGGAAGGGGACACCAGTAACAATATTCCGGACCCGGCCACAACACCAGATACCGAACACTCTGACACAATCGGAGGCTCTGCCATCGAAATAACACCTTTAGCCCACGTGATAATGGCCGTCATCGCCCTGTGGACAAAACCATTCCTGGCCTACCTAACCAAGCAGGAACTACCCGAGGACCAAAATGAGGCACGCTGCATAGTGAGGCGATCTGAAGCCTACAGGTCCACGGTGGAGAGCTTTATAAGAAAAGCACTACCGGAGTCCTTCAAAGGTGCATCTCCGAAGAGGAAGGGCGGAAGCTTTTGGAAGAAATCCATGCTGGACTTGGCGGCCAGCACGCCGCAGCCTGGGCCCTGGTAAGCAAGGCCTTCCGTACAGGTTTCTATTGGCCGACGGCCCGAGCAGATGCACAGTATCTGGTCCAACGTTGCGTTAGTTGCCAGCTTTTTGCATATCAGAGCCATATGCCGCCTACCGCTCTCCAAACAATCCCCATTACTTGGCCCTTTGCGGTCTGGGGGCTTGATATGGTTGGACCCCTTAAAGGGGGAACCCATAATGAAAAATACTTAATGGTCATGGTGGATAAATTCACCAAATGGATAGAAGGCAAACCCTTTAAAACGGCTAAATCAGGACCAGTGATAGACTTCATATCTGGGTTGTACACCGTTATGGCATCCCCCACAACATCATCACTAACAACGGCACGAACTTTACAACCAACGAGGTAAAACTTTGGTGCAGCAACATGGGCATCAAGCTCGATTATGCTTCTGTCTATCACCCACAAACTAACGATCAGTTCGAGCGAGAAAATGGTCTTATCATCAGCGGCATCAAACCCAGATTAGTGTGGTCCTTAAAGGAATCAAACACGCACTGGCTAGAGGAGCTCGACTTCGTACTATGGGGGCTACGGACCACACCGAATCGCACTACCGGATACACTCCGTTTTTATGGTGTACGGTGCAGAGGCGGTTCTGCCTTGCGACATAATTCATGACTCACCTCCTGTGCGCATGTACGAAGAAAAAGAGGCCGAGCTCGATCGGCAGGACAGTGTGGACGCCCTGGAGGAGGAGCGCGACATGGCAAAAGCCCGTTCCGCATTCTATCAGCAACAGGCTCAAAAGTATCAAAGCAGAGAAGTACGGGCCAAAACCTATAACGTTGGCGAACTAGTTCTATGCCTGCCGGAGAAGAAAAAGAACAAGCTCAAGCCCAAATGGGAAGGTCCCTTCATTATTGACCAGGTTCTGACCGGTGGAGCGTACCGTCTGCGGGATGGATCGGATAATCGACTCGAGCCAAACCCATGGAATGCAGCCAGACTCCGAAGATTCTACGCCTAGTGCTAGACTCTATGTTCGTCTCCTTACCCCCGTCAATTTTTTGGATATCTGTTATCTGTCTTTTCTCTCTTTCTCTCTTCTTTTTTCTTCTCCTCAAGGCCTTAAAAGGCTAACTTGTGTCTGGACTACACAATCTTGACGCGCTAACCGCACTCATTATACCTGGGGGCTTCTTATACAGAAGCTTAATATAACTATTTTTCTGGGCCTTATGCCCCACACATGTGTCATTCTTCCACATGTACCTTTTTTTGCCATTATATACATCGATATGACTTAAGTTTTGGCCAAGATGGGTTGCCTGGCTCTTGTATTTATGCCCTAGGTTCTCGTTAATTTGGCTAGGGCATAAGGGGAGCACCTCTGCGATTGTTACTGCCGGGTCAGCCGGATGTATACCTCAGACTGGGTGAAGCCGAAAGCTAGCGTTCTTAAGGGAATATTCAGTCGGTGAACAAAAGGTGGCATTTATTTATTTTGATACATGCCCCCAGATGTTTATAGCATGCGTCTCTTTTCGCAGTTCGGACATGCACATTAGGGCATGCGTATCCAGGGAAAGGAACCCTTAACGGAACTATTCTCCCTGGAAGATGTTTCTTACTATCCATGTAATATAACATAGCTAGTTGGGTACTTGTCTGTTCAAGCACTTATGACCCCTACGTCTGGTTTCCACGCATACCCCGGTTTTTACATAACCGAGCGGGTATTCGGATACACTCCGGACTATCGGGTCCAGAGGTCGAAGCGAAAAGCTCCGCCATGACAAATGATTTACAATCCGGCTAGGGACATTATATATGTCACTAAAAGTACACAGTCACTAAGACTGACTAAATTCTTCTTCTATACCATCCAACAGGCTATCTAGCCTACAATCCTGTTGGGAATACTTTGCGGCTAATTCTACTTGTTCATACACCAAACTAACGGGGATCTCTTTCCCATCGGGCCCCACAGGTCTGACCTCGGCCAAGTGGTTTGGGTCAGCTTTGGTATATCGTGTCTTCACCATGGCCCAGGCTTTCCTTGCACCTTGTCGGAAGGCTAATATCTTCCATAATTGGAAGCACCGCCACCCTCCCTTGAGCTTCTCTATAAGCTCCCCCATGCTTCCTGGCGGGGAGGCGGATGGCCACAAGGCTTGGGCAATACCCTGCATCACCTGTCGAACTTGTTCGTGCAGTTGTGAGAGCTCTGGTAGAAGATCACCCACAGACCCGGGCATCTCCTCCGCGGGACGAGCCGTCAGCATACCTGCAGACATAACTTTGTTAGCCGGCTTCTTCGCCAAATTCTTTCAAAAGTTCGTTCAAGCACTTACTGAAAATGCCACGTTGAAGCCGCTTATTCTCCTTCACGGAGTCCGCAAGCTGGGCTCAGACATCTTTCAGTTCCACGCCCAGCCGGATATTGGCGTCCTGGAGATTATTTTTCTCCTGCCTGACCCGCGTAAGCACGCGCTCGCCAGCATTTAGCTGTCGATTAGCATGTTGCGCATTCTCCGGCACGGCCTCCGGATTCACTTCGGAGTCATCTGCAACATCTATTGTTAGATTTGCATGCATGCCGCATACTATCTGTTACCTGTCATTCTTTGCAATGGTAACAAGTGTTACCAGAGGGGGGCTTCTCGGACTCCTTCAATGCTGCAACCGCAGCCAGTAGCTAGGCTTTGCACTCCTCCAGCTCTTGAGACAATTTGTATTCTTCTGTGTAAGAACCTGCACACATATAATGATCCTTAAATCAGTTGTGTCAACTGTTTCCAGTCTCAGGGGCTACTGATATATATATAATCGTCAGATTTTGTTACCCGTATATCCTTTACATACTGGTTCGTGGCTCTGGCAAGACCGTTTTGAGCAGCACGGATGTACGCGTCTCCTGAGTTGAAGGCATCGAACGCCTCTTGGGAGAAACAAGCGTCACAAAGTGCGGCCCGCCGATGCCTGTGATTCATGGCGCTCTCCACTTCGGAATTTGTAGCGGATAGTCTATCCCTGTCCTCTGTAGGAGGAGCATTCGGTGTTCGCCCCGTGTTAGATTCCGCCTCTATGTCCGGCCTTGGAGCCCGACTGGTGGAGGCGTGATCGGCAGCCTCTCCGGATATAGTCCGGCGAGCGTTTTTCCTACTAGGAAACATGGACGTCATTATATTTTAAGAAAGGCAACAACCATGGAGCGAGGTTCTGTATCATACCTCTGCGCCGGCGTCTTAGTACTGACCGCCTTCCTTTTTAGCCTACTCGGCTTCGGTGTCCCTTGTTGGCGAGTCACTGCGGGTTCGGCATGGCATCCCGAGGGCCTTCCCTGTAAAACACCATATGTGTATGGTAGGTGAAGTGCACAAAAGGGTATCCTTCTCAGAAGTTGGGACTCCGGTTTTTCTTACATGCGATGCAGGGAGTAGCCCAGGATAGTCGGCTATGATGGCCACCATGGCATCATCGCAGCCCAATTGATAGAATGTCCTGTCAATCAGCTCCACAAATATGTCCGGATCCTCTTCGAGTTCGGGATCGAGGGCCCGGTCAGGGTCCTCCGGTTGTGGAGGTGGGTTGTTGACCTCCCTTATAGCTTTTCGCAATTCCTGCCATGAAATGGCAAGGTGAGTATTTATGACAAAGAATGCGGGAAGGTTGGGAGTAAAAAGTGATAGCTCACCCAGCTTGGGGGGTTGTACATGGAGAATCCATCCCGTGGCTTAATACGGATGAACTCCTCTTCGTCTCCCTTGAACAAATCGGACATAATTTTTGCTAGAGCAGCAACTGAGTCTGGTCCCTTACACCCGCAACGGGCGGCATCATCTTCCCCGTTAAAGCGCCACATGGGGTGCCCTCGATATTGAAGTGGCTGCACCCCCCGCATTATACATATTGACATAACCTCGATTATTGTCAGTCCTGATTGAGCCAACACTTTTATCCGGCCCATCAGGTAAAGGACTTCTCCGTTATCTTCCTCCTGAGGGCTCCGTGGGCGCCAGCTTCGGCGTTTCTTCAAAGGGGCATTGTCGAACTAGGGAAGACCCATCCGAATAGGATCTGGAAGGGGGACGTCCTCCATGTAAAACCACTCCGAAGGCCGGTCTTCGGACATCTTCTTTGGGGTACCGGACAAGTATTCGGTCCCGGCGATGCGCCATATTTCAGCTCCGCCCACTTGATATATTGACCCCTCCTGTGTGGGGGGCACAAGGCAGAATAGCCTCTTACACAGCTCGAAATGAGCTTCGTAGCCCAGAAATAGCTCACAAAGAGCAACATAACCAGCGATGTGTAATATGGAAGCGGGGGTGAAATTATGCAACTGGAAGCCATAAAACTCCAAGAGCCCGCGGGGGAACAAATGGATCAAAAATCCAAGTCCCCTTAGTAAATAAGGGACAAGGCATATCCGCTTCCCCTTGGAGGGATTGGGGAAGCTCTCCGCTTGCTCCCCGCCATTATAGGTGGCAAGCCCGTCTCGAACGGGGACCATATACGCTGGAGGGAGAAATCCCTAGGTCTGTAACTCTACTAATTGGCTGTGCGGGACGGAACACCTCTCCCAGTCACCGGTCTTAGGGCTACGGGAGCGGGAGGAGGAGCTGCAATGGCCGGACATGTTGGAATGGATTTTTCCGAGCGCGCTCCGATGGATACTCGTCGTGGGAGGATGGTGTGGTATGGATCTAAGAATCCCTGTCTCTTTAATAGACAATTTACTTACATGGGTAGGGTGGTGAATGTAAAAATGCCCTGGCTCCTCGCATTCGCTCGACACGTGGAAGATAGCCCTTATTGGGCGCGGAAGCCAAGAAGTGCAACATTTATGGGGAGCCGGACACTACTCAGCAGATATTCAGAATTTGGAGAAGAACCCGCGTTGCAATGCTGAAGACAAATCTGTGCGCCGGACTCATCATCATTGAAGCTCGGTTCGGGGGCTACTGAGGGAGTCCTGGATTAGGGGGTCTCCATGCAGCCGGACTATATCCTTTGGCCAGACTGTTGGACTATGAAGATACAAGATTGAAGACTTCGTCCCGTGTTCGGATAGGGCTCTCCTTGGCGTGGAAGGCAAGCTTGGCAATACGGATATGTAGATCTCCTCCCTTGTAACTGACTCTGTGTAACCCTAGCCCCCTCCGGTGTCTATATAAACCGGAGGGTTTAGTCCATAGGACAACAATAATCATACCATGGGCTAGCTTCTAGGGTTTAGCCTCTATGATCTCGTGGTAGATCAACTCTTGTAATACTCATATCATCAAGATCAATCAAGCAGGACGTAGGGTATTACCTCCATCAAGAGGGCCCGAACCTGGGTAAACATCGTGTCCCCCGCCTCTTGTTACCATCCGCCTTAGACACACAGTTCGGGACCCCCTACCCGAGATCCATTGGTTTTGACACCGACATTGGTGCTTTCATTGAGAGTTCCATTGAAAGTTCCAAATCGGTCCTTCTCTATAGAGAAAAATGGGAAAATTTGATGTAATATAACCATCATGGAGGTAGAATGTATGGGGCAAAGCACAGTAATTGCCATGAATAACATTACTTACACATAACTCCTAGACAAACACCTGCAACTGGCATTTTTATTCATCTTCAGTATAATATTTCCAAGATGGGAATATACGCACCTAGGATTTAACAACATCAAATGTGATAGATGCTAAACTACGACTGGCTGGTTATGCTTCCTCCACAGGAATAGGCGTACTAACTGGTGGAGTTGGGGTTCGCCGTGGTAGTATTGGCCCATTGGGCACTGGAGCTGCCTTACTAACTACTCTTGTTTGGGAGCTCTGTGGTGGAGATGGTGTTGTGTCAACAGGAACTGGGTTACTATCCGCTGGGGTTGGGGTTAGATTGGGTGAAGCTGGTTCTCGGACCGTCGCAGTAGGGGTACAATCTGCGAGAGTCTGGGTTATGTGTGGTAGGGCTAGTTCTCGTGCATGTAAAACTGGGGTGCTATCTCCACCAAGAGGTAGCACTATTTTATTTGAAGACCGTGTTTTTACTCCGCTAGATACTGCCATCACCCACTCCAATTCAAATGGCTGATAAAGAGGAAACATAGTTGAATGTACAGACATTGTATGAGAGACAGATGAAATAGATAGTGTGGAAAAAGAGGGCATGAAATAGTTGACATGTATATTGTTTAATTAAAATAGATAGCATGACATAATTTCACATATATGATGTCTATCTAAACTTGCCAGATCACGGGTTCCGGCAAAACTCTCAAGGTTCGAACACTGGGGTGCGACGTGCGCGTGAAGATCTCCCTCCTACCGATCCACGTCCTAGCTCAGCTAAGATCTTACGAACTAACTCAACAAACTCACAACACAAGGGACACAAGATTTATACTGGTTCGGGCCACCCTTGTGGTGTAATACCCTACTCCAATGTGGTGTGGTGGATTGCCTCTTGGGCTGAGGATGATTAGTACAAGGGGAAGAACAACCTCCTGAGGAGAGGTGTTCTTGTGCTTGGTGAACTCGTGGTTGTCCTAGTCTCTCTTGGCCAGACTGGTCTATCTATCCCCCTAGCTACGGTGGTGGCTAGTCCTATTAATAGAGGCCCGGGTCCTCTCCCCAAATATTGAGCGGGAAGGGAGCCAACAACGGCCAATTTGAAAGGGGACAACTAGTACAGCTTATCCTGACAAAAGCACTCTTCGCCTGTCAAAGGCTCTGGTGGTGATGCCGTCTTGGGCTCCACGGTGACCTCCGTCTTGCTGTCCTTCTGGTCTTGGTCTTGTTGCACTGATATGAAAACCTTTGCTTGACGCCTCGATACTCCACGCCTGTGCTTGCTTCCTTAGCACCAAAGAGGAAACAAGGGCACTGTGCGCACTGGCGCCCGCCTGGCCTTGGTCGTCATGGCTCACATCACTAGAACCTCGCGAGGTTTGCCTGGCCTTGAACTCTCCGCCCCTTGCAAGCCAGCCTGGTGAGGCCGCTCCTGAGGAGGTCTTGTGTCATCCACCTCATGAGGCTTGGCCCCTCGTGAGGGTCTTCAGTCTTTGCTGGTGAAGATGGGCCGTACGGGCCCACTCGCAGAGCCACGCCATGGGCTGCAGGTAGGCAAGTCTGGGGACCCCGTTCCCAGAATGCCGACAGTAGCCCCCGGGCCCAAGGCGCGCTCGAGCTTGGCTCCGGGGCAAAGCCAAAGGCCAAGTGCGGAGCGCCGCGGGCCCCAATAGCCCGTGGCCTTGGTCGACACATGGCGGTTGATTGGACATGGGCGCCTAAGGGAGTCCTGGATTAGGGGGTCTCCGGACAACCGGACTATATCCTTTGGCCGGACTGTTGGACTATGAAGATACAAGATTGAGACTCCGTCCCGTGTCCGGATGGAACTCTCCTTGGCGTGGAAGGCAAGCTTGGCAATACGGATATGTAGATCTTCTTCCTTGTAACCGACTTTGTGTAACCCTAACCTTGGCAATACGGAGGGTTTAGTCCGTAGGACGACAACAATCATACCATAGGCTAGCTTCTAGGGTTTAGCCTCTATGATCTCATGGTAGGTCAACTCTTGTAATACTCATATCATCAAGATCAATCAAGCAGGCCGTAGGGTATTACCTCCATCGAGAGGGCCCGAACCTGGGTAAACAGCGTGTCCCCCGCCTCTTGTTACCATCCGCCTTAGACGCACAGTTCGGGACCCCCTACCCGAGATCCGCCCGTTTTGCACCGACATTGGTGCTTTCATTGAGAGTTCCACTGTGCTGTCACCATAAGGCTTGATGGCTCCTTCGATCGTTGGTAAGGATGCTGTACGGGTGAGGTTTTCCTCCCCGGACAGATCTTCGTATTCGGTGGCATCGCATTGCGGGCCAACTCGCTTGGCCATTTGGAGCAGATCGAGAGCTATGCCCCTGGCCATCAGGTCAGGTTCGGAAACTTGAACTACACTACCAACATCCGCGGAGACTTGATCTTCGACGGATTCGGGCCCATGTCAGGTGCGCCGCACAATCACGATGAGCATGACATAACTCTGCCGTCGGACAGTGTTTGGGAGATCACACCAGCAACTACTTCGGCTCTCAATCCGAAGCAAATCGCGCCATCCGAGGACGGGGGGATATACCCCGCCATGGAGGCCGCACTCTTAGTGGTGATGGAGCCGGATACTGACTTCACCCCTTACGAGAGCCGTGTTGCCGAACCCCTGGATTCGTCTCCGGCCACGGACTCCGAGCCGCCTGCGTCCGTGCCTATCGAATCCGATTGGGCGCCGATCATGGAGTTCACCTCCGCGGATATCTTTCTGCACTCACCTTTCGGCGACGTGCTAAATTCATTAAGGTCTCTCTCCTTGTCAGCAGAACCTTGGCCGAACTATGTACGGCTAGAATGGGATGCGGACAACAAAGAAATTCGCTCCCCACCCACCACCCACTTAGTAGCCACTGTCGACAATTTAACCAACATGCTTGACTTCGACTCCGAAGACATAGATGGTATGGACGACGATGCAGGAGACGAACAGGAACCACCGCCCACAGGGCATTGGACCGCCACCTCATCATATGATATATATGGTGGAAACCCCCAAAGAAGGCAATGGCTACGAGACAACGAGGGATGACCCCTCCAAGAAGCAACCCAAGCGCAGACGTCAGCGGCGCCGCTCTAAGTCCCTCCATGGAAAAAGAAGTGATACCGGCACAAGAGACAATAACACTCTGGATAGTGCCGAAGACGACAACAATCCCCTCCCGCACGATTTAGAGCGGGCATCAGATAGAGAATCGGAGGAGGACAATTACATGCCTCTCTTCGAAGACGAGGTGTGCCTCGGAGAATTAGAATTTATCGTGCTTGAGGATCCCGTCGAGCAGGAGCGCTTCAAGCGCCGGCTTATAGCCACATCAAATAGCTTGAAGAAAAAGCAACAACAGCTTTGAGCTAATCAAGATTTGCTAGCAGACAGATTGATTAAAGTCCTTGCGGCCGAGGAATATGAACTCAAGCGCGCCTCCAAGAGTTACCCAAAGTGCAGGTCGCTACCCCGACTCGAGGAGGAAGCATTGAAACCTACATCACCAGTGTACGATGCGGCTGACCGGCCACCTCGTGGCCGAGCGAGAGAGGTGTTTAATCCTGAAGCTCAGCCTGCACCCCGCCGCCACTCAAACAAAAATACCAAGGCCCGGGGCAACACACGTGACCTACGAGACGTATTGAAAGCAAGGCAAAACATGCAAGGTCGATATACAGGTCACGGGGGCGTGTGCCAACACGGGACGATGACCGTCACGCCGGATACACTAAAGTAAATCCACCCAGGCCGAATACAGCAGACAAGACTCATATGAACTGTGTCGTAATATAGCCTGCCATAGAGGCGCCGCACACCCCCTATGCTTCACTGATGAAGTTATGGATCACGAATTCCGGGAGGGTTTTAAACCCGTAAATATCGAATCATATGATGGTACAACAGATCCCGTTGTATGGATTGTGGATTTCCTCCTCCACATCCACATGGCTCGTGGTGATGATCTGCATGCCATCAAGTACCTCCCACTAAAACTCAAAGGACCAGCTCGGCATTGGCTGAATAGCTTGCCAGCAGACTCCGTCGGCAGTTGGGAGGATTTGGAAGACGCATTCCTTGACAATTACAGGGCACTTATGTGCGACCACCGAATGCTGATGACTTGAGCCATACAACTCAGCAGCCAGGGGAATCGGCTAGACAATTCTGGACACGGTTCCTAATCAAGAAAAACCAAATTGTCGACTGTCCGGATGCAGAGGCCTTAGCGGCATTCAAGCATAACATCCGTGATGAGTGGCTCGCCCAGCACCTCGGCCAGGAGAAGCCGAAGTCTATGGCAGCCCTCACGACACACATGACCCGCTTTTGCGCGGGCGAGGATAGCTGGCTGGCTCGCAGCAACAACACATCAAGGAATTCGGGCACTTCGAATACCAAAGATGCCAACAGCAGACCACGTCGTAACAGACACAAGCGCCGCAACAACGGTGATAACACCGATGATACAACAGTCAATGCCGGATTCAGAGGCTCTAGATCCGGTCAGCGGAAAAAGCCATTCAAAAGAAGTACTCCGGGCCCGTCCAGTTTGGATCGCATACTTGATCGCTCGTGTCAAATCCACGGCACCCCCGATAAGCCAACCAATCACACCAACAGAGAATGCTGGGTGTTCAAGCAGGCCAGCAAGTTGAATGCCAAAAACAAGGACAAGGGGCTGCATAGTGATGACGAGGAGGAGCCCTGGCCGCCGAACATGGGAGGACAGAAGAGGTTCCCCCCACAAGTGAATACGGTGAACATGATATATGCAACCCACATTCCCAAGAGGGAACGAAAGCGTGCACTAAGGGACGTCTATGGGATGGAGCCCGTCGCCCCAAAGTTCAACCCATGGTCCTCTTGTCCGATCACCTTCGATCGCAGGGACCACCCCACTAGTATCCGTCATGACGGATCCGCCGTATTGGTCCTAGACCCCATCATCGACGGATTTCACCTCACTCGAGTCCTTATGGATGGCGGCAGCAGCCTGAACCTCCTCTATCAGGATACAGTGTGCAAAATGGGTATAGATCCCTCAAGGATTAAACCCACCAAAACCACCTTTAAAGGCATCACCCAGGTGTAGAGGCCCATTGCACGGGCTCAATCACACTGGAAGTGGTCTTCAGATCTTTGGACAACTTCCGAAGCGAGGAGTTAATCTTCGATATCGTCCCGTTCCAAAGTGGCTATCACGCACTGCTCGGGCAAACCGCATTTGCAAAATTCAATGCGGTACCGCATTACGCATACCTCAAGCTCAAGATGCCAGGACCTAGGGGGGTCATAACAGTCAATGGAAACACAAAACGCTTGCTCCGCACGGAAGAGCACACCGCGGCCCTCGCAACAGAAGCACAAAGCAGCCTTTTAAGGCAAACCGCCAATTCGGCGATACAGCCCCCGGACACCGTCAAGCGAGTCCGAAGTAACCTGCAACAGGATCACCTGGCACATTCAGAGCTCGCCTAGCAATTCGGCCCCCGTCCCAGTCCCAGTCAAGCAACGAAATCCGTGCCACACGTACATAATTACGCACTGAAAATACCATGGGCATAGGCGGGGGCACGATTAGGGCACGTCCCGCAATGCGGCTTAACCGCCCTAGAGGCTGCATACCTTTAGCATTTTTTCTCTTTTAGGACCTTGCTCTCTGGAAGCCGTTTCCGGCAGTATGATTGCCGGACACATTACGGGAAGGAACAACCAAGGAGGCAAGAAGCTAAGACGTACAAGGGAACCCCCAGGTGGTCTCTAATAACAATCGATATACCCGCTTTTTACTACCCATACGCAGCTTGCCCTTGGATAGGAAATGCCAAATAGTCCTATTTTTTTGCTTATTGCACTACTTGTATCAGTACGCTTCGATGTATTATTTAAATAACAATGCATAGCATTAGTCTATTATTGCATTATCCATCCCTTTTTTCTTATATGTTCATTTACGACAACTTGCACCCGTACATTCTGGTACGGTCATTACGCCAGGGGCTTTTGTTTACCCCCTAATACGGCGTGAGAAGTCCGAACACTTTTGACAGTGCGGCACCCCGAACTTAAAGAATTATATGCATCAGCTCTGAATCATGTCTTGGGTCAATAGTTGGGTTTTCCCGGCTCCCATGTTTTGGTACCTTATGTTCCGCTATATCGGCTAAGGTAGCACTGGGAGAACTACTGCGATTGTGTCCCGGTTCTTCCGGACGAGCACCTCAGTAGAGAAAGCCGAAAACTGACTGTCATGATAAGGCGAGAGCTGGTCGCTGTTCGAGAGGTCTCAAGTCCTTAAAGACTTTTTCCGCTTCGGGCGAGGATTCGGCCTTGCCCGACTTAGCTGTATACAGAGCCCCAAATTCGGCCTTCCAAATACTAGGGGCTTCGCCAAAATATAGAATTGTAGACTTCTATAGCTAAGTGAGAGTGATAAAGCCTTATAGTCCGATTGCCTGGTTCATTGTGCTGAACACCTCCCTCGAAGGACCCAAATTGGGATAAAGAGTGCTATGGTTTATCTTGAACACCCTAGTACTAGTTACATGGGGGCAGAAGCCGACGACTGGCCAAGTCTCAGATTTTATAAACGGCCGCACAAAAGGTAATATTTTAAATTCAAAAAGCGTTGCATAGCGCAAATGAACTCGTTTCACATTACAGGATCACATGAGCATGTTCATTCAAAAATTACATCTCTAACACATTCCTCTGCCACAAGGCGGGAACCCTTCAGGACACTGTCATAATACATTTCGGGGCAGCGATGCTCCTTGCCCTCCGGCGGCCCCTCCTTCACCAGCTTTAGGGCGTCCAGCTTTGCCCAGTGCACCTTCGCCCGGGCAAAAGCCCTGCGCGCACCCTCGATGCAGACGGACCGCTTTATGACTTCAAGCCGTGGGCAGGCATCCACAAGCCGCCTCACTAGACCGAAGTAGCTGCTAGGCAGGGGATCGCCAGGCCACATCTGGACTATAAGACCCTTCATGGCCTGTTCGGCCGCCTTGTGAAGCTCGACCAGTTGCTTCAGCTGGTCGCTCAAGGGCATTGGGTGTTCGGTCCCAGTATACTGAGACCAGAATAACTTTTTCGTCGAGCTCCCCTCCCCAGCTCGGTAAAACTCCGCGGCATCCAGTACACTCCAGGGAAGATCTGCGAACGCTCCTGGAGAGCTCCGAACTCGGGGAAGTAAAAGGAAAGTTTCCTTCACATGCTTGCTTTGCATAATGAATGCCTTACCTGCTTCTATCTTCTTCACCGCATCAATCTCCTGGAGGGCCTTGTGGGCTTCAGTCTTGGCGCTCTATGCGCTTTGGAGCGCCTTCGCAAGCTCGGACTCTCTCGTCTTAGAGTCAAGCTCCAAGGACTCGTGTTTTTTGGCGAGAGCCTCGAGCTCTTGCTGCACCTCGCCTACCCGGGCTTCTTGCTTTTCCCGCTCAATGCGCTCCTTGGCCGCTTTGTCTTCGGCCTCGGACAACGCCTTCTTCAGGGTCGCCACCTCAGTCGTGGCCCCTGGCAAATTCATGATGATCCTATTAATTTACAACCGAATTTCTTTTTGATATATAGACAAGGTATTGCTTACCTTTGCTCTCCTCGAGCTGCCGCTTGGTAAGGCCGAGCTCTTCCTCGGACCGCTCAAGGTCCTGCTTCAGTGCAGCGACCTCCGTTGTACGTGCGGCAGCGGCCAGCAGTGAAGCCTGCATATGCACATAGACATATTCTTATTAGACTCCTGAGTCATTATTTGATCCTCTATTCAGCCTTTCTTCGCGAATGCCAAACAGAGCATCAGGGGCTACTGTCTATGCGGTAATATTTTCCTATATTTTGATTGCTTACCTGAAAGCCTGTTAGGAGGCTGGCACAAGCTTCGGTTAGTCTGTTTTTGGCGGATTGAACTTTCTCAATCACCGCACTCATGATAGTGCAGTGCTCTTCGTCGATGGAAGCGCCGCGAAGCACTTCCAGCAAGTTTTCCGGTGCCTCTAGATGGACAGAGGCCACCGGCACGGGCGGCTTGCCCCTCTTAATGGGGGATCGCCTACCGGAGTCCGGAACCACCGAAGGTTCCGGCGCAGTGTTCGGGTGGGGGCCGAACTTGGAGCCCGTGCGAGTCTTGCTCCCTTTGCGCCCATGGTCCGGAAGGTCGCCTCAAGGCGCCCCATGGACTACCTCCCCTCGGATCGGTGCCTTTTGAGACAACACCTCGACGTTGTCCGTAGGGCAAGGGGTGGAGGCGGTCGAAAGTGAATCGCTATTCATATCCGACGAGTCCAAAGAACCGTCCGACGAAGATACGTCGAGACGGGCTCGGGACGGACTGCATAATCATATTCGGTGTAAGGAGGAGCAGTGCAATAAAACATACCATGAATTACTATGGTATCCGGATACTTACGACTTCGCCAGGGGCTTGTCCCTGGGTAACCACTCGTCGTCGCTATAGGCGGCCATTGTGGAGTAGTCCGGAAGGAGGGTCCCTCCCTTCTTGGACCCTTCGGCCTCCCCGGTTGGGGCGTCCTTCCTTTTCTTGTCTCCCTCGGCCGGGGGGAGAACTTTCCTCTTCCTCCTCCTCGTTTTTGTGGGAGGAGTGCGCTTCGGAGTTATCAGACGATGAGTCTAATATAACCTTGCGCCGGAGACACTTTCGGGTCCCCGTGGTCTTCTTCTTGGCCTTCTTCACCGGCACCTCATAAGGCACCGGAACCAACATCTCGTTAGGAGAGCATCTGCAGGATCTTCAGGCAGGGGGGCTGGGCAATCGATCTGCTCCGCTGTCTCTACCCAGTCCTGTTAATGGCATGGAAGCTTAGATCCCGCACATGATTAAACTGGGGCAAATAAATATCCTGTGAGATATAAAAACTTACCGGATTGGCATGGCGCTTTGCGCTGAGTCCGCGGTCCTCGGTACGGGGAGGAGGTACCTCGGCGCCCTTGAACAGCACCTTCCAGACGTCCTTGTGCGTCATGTCGAAGAGCTCTCGTAGCGTCTGGTGCTTGGCCAGGTCGAACTCCCACAAATTGAATACCCGTCATTGACACGGGAGGATCCGACGGAAGAGCATGACCTGGACCACGTTGAAGAGCTTGATTTTGTTGCTCATCATGTTCTTGATGCAGGTCTGGAGTCCAGTTAGCTCTACCGGGGAACCCCAGGACAAGCCCTTCTCTTTCCAGGAAGTGAGCCGTGTGGGGATTCTAGATCGAAATTCGGGGGCCGCCACCCAGTTGGTGTTGCGCGGCTCGGTGATGTAGAACCACCCCGATTGCCACCCCTTTATGGTCTCCACATAGGAGCCTTCGAGCCAGGTGACGTTAGGCATTTTGCCAACCATGGCGCCTCCGCACTCTGCTTGCTGGCCGACCACCACCTTCGGTTTAACATTGAAGGTCTTCAACCACGGGTCGAAGTGGGGCCTGATGTGGAGGAAGGCCTCACACACGACGATAAACGTCGAGATGTTGAGGATGAAATTGGGGTCCAGATCATGAAAATCCAAACCGTAGTAGAACAAGAGCCCGCGGACAAACGGGTGAAGGGGAAATCCCAGTCCGCGGACAAAGTGGGTAAGGAAAACTACCCTCTCATGGGGTTCGGGCGTAGGGATGATCTGCCCCGCATCTGGCAACCGGTGTGCGATGTCCGCGGCTAGATATCCGGCTTCCCGTAGCTTTGTGATGTTCTCCTCCGTGATGGAGGAGACCATCCACTTGCCTCCCGCTCCGGACATGCTTGGAGTGGTTTAAGGAGAAAGACACGAACTTGGGCACTGGAGCTCGAGTGTGCGAGAATGGATAAGCAAGGAGGAAGAAGGCATGGGTAAAAAGGGTGAATCTTTGTCCCTTTATAAGGGCAGAAGAGGCGATGCGCCTCCCCACTTACCTGGTAAAATCGCTTATTCCCCGAACACCGTAATTGATGGCGCGGTTGGGTTACCCATACCCGTATTGATGAGAATCCCGTGATAAGGGGACACGATCTCTGCTTCGACAAGATGTTTCAAGAAAACCGCCTCGCGATATGTGCAGTGCTGGTTGAGAAAAATGGTTCGAATAATGACCGGGCCATGGCATGATGTCATTTTGCTAAACGTGTCAGCAGATTAGATTTGTGGAAATATTATTCTCTCTACGGTGGTATATGGAACTTGTTTTGTAGAGCCAGACACTATCCTTGTGTTAAAAATCTTCTATGGAGTATTCGGAGGAAGAACCTGCCTTGCAATGCCGAAGACAAATCTGCGCGCCGGACTCATCGTCATTGAAGCCTGGTTCAGGGGCTACTGAGGGAGTCCTGGATTAGGGGGTCTCCAGACAGCCGGACTATATCCTTTGGCCGGACTGTTGGACTATGAAGATACATGATTGAAGACTTCGTCCCATGTCCGGATCGGACTCTCCTTGGCGTGGAAGGCAAGCTTGGCAATACGGATATGTAGATCTTCTTTCTTATATCCGACTCTGTGTAACCCTAGCCCCCTCCGGTGTCTATATAAACCGGAGGGTTTAGTCCATAGGATGACAACAATCATACCATAGGCTAGCTTCTAGGGTTTAGCCTCTACGATCCCGTGGTAGATCAACTCTTGTAATAGTCATATCATCAAGATCAATCAAGTAGGAAGTAGGGTATTACCTCCATTGAGAGGGCCTGAACCTGGGTAAACATCGTCTCCCCCGCCTCCTATTACCATCCGCCTTAGACGCACAGTTCGGGACCCCCTACCTGAGATCTGCCGATTTTGACACCGACAGCGCCTCCGCTTCCCCACGCTGCCTTGGTACCTGCCTGGCTAGACGACCACCGTGGTCTACACGGTTATTCTTCCATCACCCGCGCCATTCTCCTCCAATTCCTCTACTTCCCCCGGACTCTGCTCCTCTTTGCAATCTGACCTTAGCTCTGCTCACCCCATCACCATGGCGCCGACACAAGTGGATAAGGGGAAGAAGCCTCTGTCTTCGGCTAGTGCGCCCCCGGCCGCCCAGCCTGCAGTTGGCCAATCGCTGGTGCTCAACGATGAGGCTATGGGCAAGGTGCGTCCCATGCTCGCCTCCAGCTTCAATGAGTGGGGAAAGACGGTGGCTTGGCCTACATCTCGCGCTCGCATAGACCGAGCGGCCACTGAGGTCCCGTTCTTCATCGACGCCCTTTGGGCCGGCTTGGTTCCTCCTTTCTCTGCCTTCTTCAACGTTGTGCTTGTGCATTATCAGATCCATATGCTGCACCTTGATCCTCAATCAGTGACCCTTCTCGTTGTCTTCGCCTTTGTTTGCGAGGCCATGATAGGCATTGCCCCTTCAGTGGCCCTTCTTCCCCACTTCATTTCGCTGCACCTGGTTGATCCCCAACATAGCTCAGGATGCCTGAGCTTTTAGGCCGTGGCGGCGACGGCAGGCGCGGGGATTGACTTCGAGCTCCCTCCATCCACGAGTGAGTTTCGGACATGGTGTGTATTCGTTGATGTCGGAGTGGTCATCCCCCTGCTCTCTTCTCCGTCAGCGCCCGCTATTCCCAGCTCCGGTTGGTGCCATCAAAGGCTTACCGATCCGCACCTTGCCCATGTCTGGCTCAGGCTGAGGTTGCTCAAGGATCTTGATGTGACTGCGCCTATGGTGGTGAAGGAGTTCATCCGGCGCCGGATCGTCCTGCTTCAGCGCCACTCTCAACCAATGATGGCCTTGCTCAACAGCAAGGATCACATGAGGCTTTAGGAGTCTGGGCTCCCTCTCGAGGTGCGGAGAACGGTGCTCGAGGTCCTGACAGGCGTCCCGCTGCCTGATGACATGCCGAGGAAGAGTTGCCTTCTGTACCGCTGCTTGAACAGGGCGACATTTGCGGAGCAGATGCCCGCCTATGATGAGTGGGGGCTGCGTCCAGTCAGCCTTGTGGGGCCTCGTGAGAACCCCATCGTCATGGTTCCTCTTCTTGCTACTGGCGCCCAGCTCGCCCCAAGTGTGGATGCAGGGGCGAGCACCGCTGGGGGCTGATGGCGAAGGTGCCGAGATGCTGATGCCGCCCAGGGCTCCTAAGGCATCATCCTCGGGAACTCGCGACTCTCGCCCTGGGGCAGTGGTTGAGGAGGCGATGCATCCCACGTCTCCCGAGGCCGGGGCTCCTGAGAGGCAGGGCCTGATGGCACCCCTAGGCTTGGCGCTCCTGAGACTGCCCCTTCGAGCGCTTCTCCTGTTGCGCCTCGTGTTGGCTGCCACGTCCAGTGCTTTGGTCAGCTCTGTGTGGACTTCAAAGAGCTCTACAAGAGGAAAGGGTCCCCAAGCAGCGGCACCTTCGGCCCGTTAAAGCGGAGGAAGTACATCGCCGTTGACGAGTAAGTACCTTATCTTGGTGATTCTCCGCATGCTGTTTCCCTTCCTGACGATATCTCTTTAGGATTCCTTCCGCCAAGGCCGCAAGATGTCCTAAGGAGCAGCCTCCTCTCTCCTCTCTTCTCCTTCCAGGCTCGAGCACTTCAAGCCCGTGCTTTGCTCATGGTGTGGAGTCAACCGGGGAAGCTGGCCCGTCTACAAGGTGTCTCGAGCTCGCGCCTTCGCCATCTTTTCTTCGCGGCCTTGCTCGAAGCACAGCAAGCATACCAAGGGTTCCTTCCCTGGTCGTGGACGGCGGCTGGTTGTCTTCGATCCCCGGGTCTTCTTCAAGCAGCGGTCCTTCACTCGTTTGGGCCCCTCGTGAGGCCCGTCCCACAAATGGGTGGATGCCAGCCCCCAGCCCCCTGCTGAGAAGGGGCGAGCCACTTCAGGCCTCTTCCGTGGTCCCCACGGCGGAGGATGAAGTCAACAGCATGCTCGAGTCGGCGCGTGAAAGGAGCGTCGTTCGCCACGAGCTCTTTCAGGAGGCGATGGGTGCGATGAACCGACTTGGTGAAGAGCTCGTGGATGTGGAAGCGCGCCTCGTGGCCGAGGGTGTTCGGCTGGTGGAGGAGCGGCATAAGCTGAAGGTGGCCATCAACCTCGGGAGCCACCAGTGCGAGCTTGATAATGCGAAGGCCGAGGCTTCCCTTGCAGCCTCCCGTGAGGCCTGCTCCCGAGCTCTGGAAGAGGCTCGGGAAGCTAACCACCGTCGCGAGTCCACGGAGGAGCACGCGTGGGAGCTCCAAGCCTACATCACCATCTTGGATCAGCAGATGGAGGCGCACAGGGCTGCCCTTGCGTCATTGAGGGGGACGCCCGCCGAGGAGGAAGAGATCCGGAAGCGCGAGGAGGCGCTGGCATTGGAAGCCGTGGAGCACAACCTTGAACTCGAACGGCTGGAGACGAGGGAGCGCTAGGTTGCTCAGGCGGAGGATGACATCGGCACGCGCGAGGCCAGGGCCCAGGAGGAGGTCGTTCACCGGGTGGCCGAGGCTCACGCGGATCTCGAGAGCAGGCACGACCTGAAGCTAAAGCTCATGGAAGCTGGGGCCGTTGGTAGGACTACTCCCCTCAAGTCCAGGTTGATCGAGGAGGAGCGGCGCGAGGAGGCCGCCGCAACCGCCCTGACCTCGGCACAGGCTGAGCTGGCTTCCGCCTGCGCCGAGCTGCTCCCTCTTCGGCAGCGGATCGCCGACGCCGAGTCCGTCGCACGGCAGAACAAGGAAGAAGTCCTTCAATGGCGGACGTTGGAGCGTGTGCACGCCCCCATCCTCCAGGACCTCAGGAATAGGGCCAACACCGCCCTAGGCCATATCTGTGATGAGAATGCTCCTCATCCCCATGCGAACGACTATGCTAGCTACCTCCGCTTCTTTGACGATGTGGTGACACGCCTGGAGAGCCGTTTTGAGAGGGCCCGCCAACTTGTCAAAGAGAGGAGTCGAGGCCTGCTCGGACATGCGTTCTCCCGAGTCTTTAGCCATCTCTAGAACGCTGACCCCAACTTCGACTTTGATGCCGCCATCGCTCCATACGTGAGGCCATCCGGGGCGACCTGTCGTGATGGGTGGAAGACAATGTGGATGCGCTGGTCAGGGCCTTTACTTTCGATGATGATGGGGTGGTGGTCGCGGCGGACGCGGGTGATGTGGTCGACGACGGGGATGGCAACGCTGGTGGAGGTGATGGTGATGCCATCGATGGTGGCAGCGATTCCAGCGATAATGGCGGTGATGCCAGCGACGCGCCTGAGGGTGATCTGGGGGATGCGGCGAGTGACATGTTCGACTAATCCCGTGCTCCCCACCTATTTGTCCCGCACACCGAATCTCGGGCGTAGCCCTTGAAGTTGTAAGAGCATTTTTGGAGGGGAAGCCCCTCTTGTGAACTACCTACTGCCTTTATCTTGCCACTTCAAACTGAATATGTATCTTCGTGACTCACGTGCCCTGGGGCAGAGTTGCTGTTACGGTTTACCTTAGCCTGGGCAAGCCTAAACCGGCTCCTGAGGTTGGAAACTCCAGAGGAACTCGCCGAGACGCCCGAGGGGGCCGCGTGATAAGCGAGCGCTAGCCGGGGCGCGGCATGCACGCGGCGCTTGTGCGTCTTGGTCAGCCCCGCTCGTGAGGGACCTGCGAGGGTGTAGCAACAAGCGCGAACTCCGAAATAAGGCAAGAACCAGACAGCAGGAAATCGCTCGAACGAGAAAAGGCACCCCTAGTGTGCATCAAATGAAAACTCAACTCCAACTTAAATCCAAATCCAGAAGGCAAGGCTACAGAAAAAGGGGATCCAAAGCAAATGGCCCTGTCCGGCACCTAGTCTAGTTTTCTTGTCTTCAAGTCTTCTCACCAGCGCGGAGCTAAGTGCTGCCACTAGGACGTGGGAGGGAGCCCCCGAGGCCCGATGGTGGCACTCTTGAGACTCCGGGACGTGTACAACCCCACTCATTATTACGTGAGAGTGTCACGGGCGGCGATCTTCACAGGCGTGAGCCTTACTTCACATCGCCAGACGAGGGCCCCGCCTTGCGCCACCCCCACCACCGTTGGGACGACCGGAGACCAGGACGACACCAACGAGGGCAGAGGGGATGCCAGTGGCGCCCTTGGTGCCCACGGGTCCTCTGCCGGGGGTAGGCTCTGGAGAACCTCCCCGGCAGAGGGCCTACCTCTGGGGGACACCTTGTTCCGGGCGACGCTGGGGAGGGCCTTCGTCCCGGCTTCCTTCCTACGGCCCGCAGTGTGCACCCCTGGCGGGAGGGAGACCGACGAGCTGGGACCACCATCTACTGCTGCGACCTGATCCCTCTGCGTACCATGGTTAGCGTAAGCCTGCTCCTGAGGAATTAGTGGTACCCTGTAGCAGTTGTCGTTGGCGCGGTTAGCAAGGCTTCCGGAGGGGTCCTAAAAGGCACCAGCTTCTAGCGCCTCCTCCTCCCAGCACGGCTCGAGGAATGAGCCAGGGTCATCTTCCAGCACATACTCTTGGTCCACCATGTGGGGCACGTAGGGCTCCGAGGCCGCCGCCTTGAGGACCTCGCCGTAGTGTCCCACACTCCACGTCGCCCGACCTAGCATGCCGCCTCAAGGATGGTAGGGTTGCATCCCGCCTGGGCCGTAGGTGGCAGCGCTCGTGCCTGCACCCAGCAGGGGTAGCGCGGGCGCGAGCGGACGTACAGTTCCGTTGGTCGCGCCGGTGTCGATGAAGCCTGCTGATGCGCCCGCAGGTGCGCGGGCGCGGCGTGGCCCGCCATGCGACCTGGCCCCAACTTGTGGTGTGAGCAAAGAACAGAAGGGCGGCGCTCCTGAAGCCGCGGCGTCCAGTAGCTCGGTGACGTGTTCCAGTAGCGCATCCCAGCCGCTCTCCATTAGCTGGCACCGTAGCAGTTCCCGTGCCACCGTGAGCGTAGCTCGCATGTTTGCCTGCTCCCTCCCAGTGTGCGGTGCCGTTGCCGCGGCGTGGCTTGCGGCCCTTGCAGCAGCTCGCACCTATCGTGGAGTGAGGGCGGATGGTGCCTGGCCGCGCCGCCCGCGCCCCATAGTGTCTGGTGGCGATCGTGCCGCTTGGAGCGCGGGGTTGAGGTCTTCCTGGGCAGGCGGCGCCGCCCGGGCCGGCATGCCGCCCAGCGATCGGCGTTTGTCCTTGAGTCGCCGGACATCAGAACCGCAAAGCATTGGGGTGTCGACCGACGGGAGAGAAGCTCCGGTGCACCCCTACCTGGCGCGCCAAATGTCGGATCACAGGTTTTGGCCAAACCCTCAAGGTTCGAACACTGGGGTGTGTGCGAAGATCTCCCTCCTACCGATCCATGTCCTAGCTCAGCTATGATCTTACGAACTAACTTGACAAACTCACAACAGAAGGGACACAAGATTTATACTGGTTCGGGCCACCATTGTGGTGTAATACCCTACTCTAGTGTGGTGTGGTGGATTGCCTCTTAGGCTGAGGATGATTAGTACAAGGGGAAGAACAGCCTCTTGAGGAGATGTGTTCTTGCGCTTGGTGAACTCGTGGTTGTCCTGGTCTCTCTTGGCCAGACTGGTGTATCTATCCCCCCTAGCTATGGTGGTGGCTAGTCCTATTTATAGAGGCCCTGGTCCTCTCCCCAAATATTGAGCGGGAAGGGAGCCAACAACGGCCAATTTGAAAGGGGACAGCTAGTACATCTTATCCTGACAAAAGCAGTCTTCACCTCTCAAAGGCTCTGGTGGTGTTTCCGTCTTGGGCTCCACGGTGACCTACGTCTTGCCGTCCTTCTGGTCTTGGTGTTGTTGCATTGATATGGAAACCTTTGCTTGACGCCTCGGTACTCCGCGCCTGTGCCTGCTTCCTTAGCACCGTAGAGGAAACAAGGACACTGTGCGCGATGGCGCCCACCTGGCCTTGGTCGTCATGGCTCACATCACTAGAACCTCGCGAGGTTTGCCTGGCCTTGAACTCTCCGCCCCTCGCGAGCTAGCCTGGTAAGGCCGCCCCTGAGGAGGTCTTGTGTCGTCCACCTTGCGAGGCTTGGCCCCTCGCGAGGGTCTTGAGTCTTTGCTGGTGAAGATGGGCCATATGGGCCTGCTCGCAGAGCCACACCGTGGGTCACAGGCAGACAAGTATGGGGACCCCCGTACCCAGAACGCCGACAAAACTGGATAGCATAGCATAACATAATTCAAAGATATGATGAATAACTAAACAGGATCGCATGACATAATTCACATACATGTTATCTAAGTAATCAGGATCGCATGATTTAATTCACACATGTGATTTATATGCTAAACATAGGGCATTCGATATGATGTCTGAACTAAGAACATGGTGTTGAATATTGTGTATATGATGTCTAAACTATGCAATGCAAGACACCATATGCATGATATGAGCAGTATAACCGTGCTAAGTTACAGCATACACCTCGGTGGGGGAATAGGACTAGTCATCTATCTCTGAATCCATCTCTGAGGATCTATCGGGACCCAACAAGAGATCTGCTTCGATAGGTAGCACTGTCTACTCTGAAGGCATTGTTTTCACTCCAGATTTTTCCATCTCCCACCCAAATGGCTGATTCACGGGAAGAGTAGTTTAATGTACAAAAATTGTCAACAAATGGAAATGTAATGAAGAAAAGGATGGGAAAGATATCATTCAAATATAAGATGCCTAGTTAAATAGGATGACATTGCACATTTCGCATATATTATGGCTGGCTAAAAGACATGAGACTGCATAATTCCCATATATGATATAGAAACTAAACAAGTGGCATTACAGAATATGTCTAAACTAAGTAGATGACATACCTGATGTCAAAGTAGGCACTGCAAGGCAACATATGCATGATATGACTAACATCATCATGCCAAGGTAGAACAAACACCTTGGGGGGCAAATAGGAGTGGTCAGCTGTGTCTGAATCCACCTCAGAACATATATCTTCCTCAGGATTACATTCTGGAGAGGGGGGAGGGTTTGCCATTGAACCCACCATGGAGCGATGTTTGCATGACATTGTATTGCTGCGCAAAACTCTTATCTTTTTCTATACATGTTCAACATGACTGTGTACAATATCTGACATGCATACGAAAATAATATGGTGAGATTATGCAAGGAGAGCATGCGGAAATCTAGAGTGATGGTAACAACTAGTGGATGGATCCAAAAATAATGATAGCAGGCTGATGATTGCTTTAATTTAATAAAAATACAGATGATGATTGCTTTACTATTTATTTCCCACCCAAGATGCACAACATAGGCATACCCTAGGTGAACCAGATATTAGACAAAGATACTATTCATTACTACCTTCATATGTGCCCCACAACTAATTTAGAACTCAAGTTTGAACATCAATAAAGTGAAACCATATGAAGGCGTGTACAATTAGAATGTTATTCTGCAACTAATGCACTTGGTCTTGTTTTCACGCATAGGATTTTGAAAAGTATGTCCAGGTGGCTATTTTGCTCCATTCCTTTGAACAAAATGCATGAATAATTGAATAGTAGAGTGCCATAGGAAAATTTCCTATTGCTATGTTTTTTCCGTTGAACCAAACTAGCCCTAATGAATCGACATGAATGTAAAGTAATAAGTGATGCGACAAGTGTACAACCTCTTTGCCGTAGCCGTGTCGACCTCAACATCATTGGGTTGGTCGCAGAAGAAGTTGAGACAGAGGTGGCTGTCGGAGGTGTGTAGGAAGATCTGAGGAATCTGTAGATGGCGTCCAGGGCACTGCTCTGTTGTGATGGATCGTTCTGTCGTTGGAGTAGCTCCGGTGAGCCATAAGACGTCAAGGCTGAACCAGCATAAGACAGACATCGTTAATCTCAAGTGGGATTCTAATATCATCTCCAACAGATGATGTAAAATAGATGTAAAATTTACATCACCAAAAACCACCCGACTACAACAGATGAGGTAAAAACTGTTGACTCTGAACTTAACTTTCGAAACTGAAATTTACTATGGAATCTGAATGTTAATGTCAAAAATGAATGCAATGGTAGCAGAGAGTGAAAGTGCGTTATATCAACTAGAGGGGGGGGGGGTGAATAGGCGATTTTTATGAAAGTCTTCAAAACGTGGGAGTTATGAAGACAAACAGCGAAGATTATGCCTATTACTATGCAGCAGAAGTTAGATTACACTAGGCCAGCCATGGTCAAGTATTCAATAGAGTGAAAGCACAACGACAAACAGCTGCAGTGTAATAAGGATCAGGTAGGAAGAAGTTATGAAGCCAAACAGATCATACATTCATGTTGTGCCGACAAAAGATAAAGCAAGCATGCAATGTCTTCACAATGAGTAACAGTAAGAAAAGGAAGTGAAGATGAAACCAGTGACTCGTTGAAGATAATGATATGTTGGACCAGTTCCAGTTGCTGTGACAATTGTACGTCTGGTTGGAGCGGCTAGGTATTTAAACCTTAGGACACACAGTCCCGGACACCCAGTCCTGAACACACAGTTCAGGACACCAAGTCCTCACCGTATTCTCCTTGAGCTAAGGTCACTTAGTCCTCGCCCAATCACTCTGGTAAGTCTTCAAGGTAGACTCCCAAACCTTCACAAACTTCGTTCACTGGCAATCCACAATGTCTCTTGGATGCTCTGAACGCGACGCCTAACCGTCTGGAGGATTCACAGTCCTCAAGTGTAATAAGTCTTCAGATCACATAGACAAAAAGACTTAAGTGATGCCCAATTTACTCTGGCTCTGGGTGGTTAGGGCTTTTCTCATCGCTAGGAATTTTCTCTCAAAGGCTTCGAGGTGGGTTGCTCTCAAACGACAAAAGCCGTGCACTGAAATCTGAGCAGCCAACCGTTTATGGTTGTAGGGGTGGGCTATTTATAGCCACTTGGCAACCCGACCTGATTTGTCCGAAATGACCCTGGGTCACTAAGGAACTGACACATGTCTCAACGGTCAGATTTCAAACTCTCATGGCAACTTTACTTGGGCTACAAGCAAAGCTGACTTGTCCGGCTCTGGACAAGATTCGCTCTCATCGTCTTCACTCGAAGACATAGGTTTTGGTTTAGGCATCACTTCAGTCATTCTGACTGGTTCTCCTGGACCCCACTTAACAGTACGGTGGTTCCTATGACTCAACACAAAAGAAAAAGAACTACGAAAGATCTAAGTCTTCGAGCTCCATAGGCTTCATAACGTGTCTTCTTTTGTCATAGTCTTCAATGTGAATATCTTCATATACCACCTTTGTCTTCAATGTCTTCATACATTTTTAGGGGTCATCTCTGGTAGTAAAACCGAATCAATGAGGGACTTCTACCTGTGTTATCCTGCAATTCACACAAACACATTAGTCCCTCAACTAGGTTTGTCATCAATACTCCAAAACCAACTAGGGGTGGCACTAGATGCACTTACAATCTCCCCCTTTTTGGTGATTGATGACAAACTAGTTGAAGTTTTCAACGGGGAATATAGTCTGTGAATTTGTAAAGGATAAGTAATTGTCTTCATAAGTTGCAAGGGCTCCCCCTGAAGATGTGCATATAAGTTAATTTGCTTTTGGAATGCAAATGCACATGGCAGGTTGTACTTGTGGAGATCCACTTCAGCTTATGATGACAATCCACTATGCATGTGAAAGTATATGAAGATAATGACATGCATAATGGAAAATGGACGTCTGCAGAATGAGATAAGTGCGGAATTTATCGTCGCACATGCGGAATTTATGTTCGCATACAGGGTGGCAAACGAGTAGCAGATGACCATCAAGTTTTAGTGTTACAACTCAAAGAACCAAGTGAAGCAAAAAAACAAGAGTTGTAAACACGAAGCAAAATATAGCAAAATATAGCATCCGCCCATATGGACCCGCTTGAAGACTATCAACCCATATGCTTCTCCCCCTTTTGTCAGCAAGGACGAAAAAGGTTTGAAGACATTGAGTGTCTACTCGTTTCTAGGAGCAGCAGGGTCGTTGGAGGTGGTTGGCGGTGCAGAAGAGCTTGGAGGTGCTGAAGCAGGTGGCGGTGATGTAGCATCGTCTTCTTCATCAATGATTCTGGCAGTGACTGTTGCAGCAGATGAAGAAAACTCAGAGTCTTCAAGTGATGGTGTGTTGCGCATCATAGCCCTTCTGGGAGGTGTGGTGTCAAACTTGAAGCGCTCTGTGAAGCCATCCTCTTCAAGTTCAGCTTCAGTACATATCATTGAGAGCCCTTTCCAAGTACGACGACAGGTTTCATGAGTGACGAAGGCATTCTTGGTGGCAAGATTTCGAAGACGATTAACATCCACCAAGAGGCTTTTCATCTGACGCTTTAGCCAGTCGTGATGCCTATCTTGCTTTTGGTGAAGGGCCACAAGAAGCTCTCGGTCAGTGAGGACACGAGTGCGCTTCTTGGGTCTTGAAGCAGTTGCACTATCTGTGGCTTCAGTTGAAGCAGGGTGTGGCGCACGTGTAGTGCCAGCCAAAGGATACACCCTGGAGATGGCTTCAACACCTTCATCATTCTGAGTGAAGCTCTGGTGTTCTGCATTCTGAAGACTCAACGGTTGCTTGGCAGGCTCAGGATATATAGCTTCATTTGAGGTATCCACATCTGGCAAGAAAATCCGATGGTTTCGGGCTGAGGGCTGATACGAGATTGCAGAGTGCAGTTTGATCAGCTTCATCACCCAAGGAGCATAGAACTTCAAACCAAATAAATCTGAGCCTGACGCTGCAAGTTGGCGTATGAAGAAATCCTGTGCGTTGAAGCACTTGCCATGAAGGATGCAGAATATCATAGTCTTCATTGCTCCCTCAATCTTGGCATTTGGAGAGTGTCCCTTAACGGGCCAGAGAGTCCGCCGGATGATGTGATATATGGTCCTGGGCAGGTACTCAAAGTCTTCAACGAAGAACTCTGTTGGATAAGGAGCATCTTGGGGCAGTGGCTTCATCATTGAGAGCATCTGACTCATATTAGGTTCAGGCCTCTGGAATATGCTCTCAATAGCTTCAGCATGGAGTTGACAGCCTTCCTCGAAGAATTGCCAGGAGTGGGCAGGCCGGTGAGCTCAATGATATCAAATGCATTGGCTTCATGATGGACATTGCCGGTCATCCACTCCAGGACCCAAGTCTTCGGATCTCTGTTGTATCCTTTAATATGGAGGGTGGCATAGAACTGAAGCATAAGCTCTTTATCAGTTATAAACGGCAGCAGACCCACTTACCTGAAGCAATCCAGTGCTTCCTCTAAGCAGGGCAGACCAGCAATGGCTTCAACATCAAGGCGCTTGTGCGGGAAGATGCGGCCTTGGTTGTATAGGATGCATGAATAGTAGCTGCGCTGAGGATGGCTCCAGAACCTATCTGATACAATCCTTTCCCTTGAATAGGGGTTCTTGGAGCTGTTAAAGAACGCGTTATCTGCCTTGAAGCTATTGATATCAAAGGAGCCAGGTGCTGATGCAGGACCTGGGAACCTTGGCAGCCTTGGGACTGGCTTCTGGACATGAGGCCTGTGCTCAATATGGTAATCAACTTGAGGACCTGCAGCAGACTCAGGAACAGAAGTGTCTTGATCAGTAGCTTCGCTGTCCGCTGAAGCTTTTGGTGGGGAGGGCTCCACATTGGCTTCAGTGTTGGTTGTGGCAGCCTCAACAGTTTCAGCCTCCACTTGACTAGCTAGAGGGTCAGTCACAAGCATGTTCTCCTGGAGAACTGCTTCTTGGTGTAGCGGGGAAGTAGGAGCTTGTGGTACTTCTTCATTTTCTTCGGCTGATGCAGCCGGAATGTCTTAAGCATGGACTTGAGACCTAGGACCTTTGCGAAGCCTGCGGAACGCAGACGATGCCTGTGGTGTTGGAGCGGGCTGGGCCTCAAAGTCTTCTTCCTCTTGAGGGCGATCCGCCCATGATGCATCTTGTGCAATTGGCGTCAGAGGACGACCAATGCTGATGAGTTCGCTTGTTTCAAGCTGAGGAAGGGCTGCATCATCTTGTACATTGTCCTGATGACCAATGTCTTCAGCAGCAATTGGGTCGGCTGCTGGTATGGCTTCAGCTTCAGGAGCCTCTGTGGAAGCAGGCTCATGAACTGTCAATTGGCGTTCTGCATTGGGGTGAGCCATAGAGATTGGTTCAACCATCAAGGGCTCTGTGGGAGCAGCCCGAGATTTCTTGACCTTGCGCTTCTTCTTGCTGGGGGCAGTAGGAGAGGCTTCAGAGCTCTTCCTTTTTCTGGCTTCAGCCTCTGCAGTTCTTGTCTTCTTAAGCTCTGAAGCTGTTGACCGGCTCTTTGGCTTCGAGCCAGTTGTGGCAGTTGGGAAGACAATTTGAACCGCTTCTTGCCTAGGTGCCTCTGGTTCAGCCATAGCAGGCTTCTTCTTCTTCTTCGCGGCCTTCTTGGGGTCGATGCCTGGACGCCCAAGTGCCTTGCGCTTTTCAGCTTCGTTGTAGGCTTGTACACATCTTTCTGCCAAAGACTTCATCCGCTCACGTGAGCCCTGAGCTTCTGCACGCTTTTTCAGAAAATTTTCCTTGAGCTCATGCAACATGGTTTTGAAGCTCTTCACTTCCTGCACGCTGAGCCTGGCCATGTGCTTCTTGAACTGAGCCTTCTCATGATCAATTTTCTGCTTCAGTTCAACAATGCTCTAGGCAATGGCAAGTTCTGAAGCAATTGCGCCTTGGAAGGCGACGCTGAGGCCAACGGGCAGCTGCAGATCATTGAAGCTTATGTCTGGTGTGTCAAACCTTTCGTCGATGAAGCTGTGTATGATGACGACATCAAAGAGAGTCAAATTGTTGAAGATTTCAGCTTCTTCTTTGCTTTTGATGAGCTGCTCTAGAGCGTCATCTCCAAGATCTTCATCACTTGATAGATCTATGGCTTCGCTGCGCAGAATGGCAGCAGCTGTGAGCTCTTTGCCGGTGTGTGGCTGAGGCACTTTGTCCTTCTAGGGCTTGGAGACGCGGGATACGTCTTCAGACTGCACACTGGCTTCAGGAGGTGCAGTTGCCAATGGCTTCGCCCTTGAGACTTTTGACGAAGGGGCCGGCTTTGAAGCTTTTGGCTTCTTTGAATGCTTTTGCTTCGGTTCAGCAGGAGCTTCATCAGACTCTGAGTCAGCTGGAGGGTCATTCACGGCAGCCCTTTGGACTAAGATGTGGGTGATGAGGCCCTCAAGGTTGGCAAACGGACCGATGATATTGGGTTCTGCGTAGCGTGTGCCATCTGCCCTTGGTGCGGAGGGGCCAGAGTTGAATTCTAACCCATATTTCTTCTTGTCCTGCTTCGCTGACTGTTGGGCAAACTGGTAGTTGCGCTTGAATAGATTGTCGTCACGACACCAGAGAAGTGACGACGGATGTGCATCATCAGGCTGTGGTCCTCGGGCCATGCATGGGTAGAAGCCTTGAGCAATGGCTTCATCTCTGGTCCTGGGTACAAGGTTCTTGTATAAGATATCCCCCCATGGTCTCTTGATGGCACTCTTTTCAGCATAGTCCTGGGTGACGAAGCGGTATTTGAACCATTGTTCTGCCCAATAGCGTCGAATCCATTGGATTCGGGTCTTGCGCTGCCCATAGCTCTCTTCAGGATCTGTTTTATACATATCTGCCAAGTCTTTAGGCAGATCTTTGGAAGTCCCTTCACGTCTCTGTCTGCCCCCCTTCCTTGCTGCTGCTTCTGAAGCCATAAATTTTAACTTGAAAGGCTTCAAAGCTTTCAAAGGCTTCAAAGGCTTTCTTTTGCTTGACCAACAGGAGCTGGCTTCAGGAGAGTTTATGTGGTGCTGTAGGAATTCTGCAAATGAATGCAGACTATGAGAACCGAAGGATTCTCCCACGGACATGTACCTGTGACAGCATTAAGGTGCGAGGGAAGGGGAAGAGGTCATATGCATTCTCAGAAGGTTTTGAAGATTAATCAGTTTAGAAGACATTGACCTCATCGTGCGAAGACATTCACTCATAGATAAGAAGTTGGTTCCAGATTTGTACGAACCCACAGATCAGTACAAGTGAGGAATCTAACTACTTTATGAAGCACAAGTGAATATACTAGGCATGTTATGAGATGCAGCGAGAGATCTAACTTGTGTGAAGAGAAACTTCTTATGGTAGAAAGTGACAGAACCATAAGATCAAAGGGGCTGTAAAAAGAAGTTTTATTTACCACACTGGAACTGCTAGACGGAAGTGGGAGATGATGCCGAGCAGTTCAGTCCTCCGTGCCCTAACTTGGCGACGGAAAACACCTACGGCGACTGCGGTGAGGACGATGTCCGCGATCGGCGTGAAGACGACGTCGGAGAAGTCGCGGCAGCGAAGCGCTTCGTCGCCGGCGTCGTCGAGTGCTAGCGGTGGCGCTAGGGTTCTTGCGAGGGTGGAAGAAGGAGATAATGACTGTGGTAAGTGTGAATTTATAGGCTCAGGGGCGGCACTGTGCTATTACACAGGTGCCCCTGGCGATTCGCATCTAAGGAACGCGTGGCCAGTTTGCGGAAGTTTTGGGTCTGTTCCAACACGCACGCCTGGATTGTCGGGCGGTCGTTCCTGCTTCTCCGGATTTTATGTGGAGGAATGAGCATTAAAAACGGACTTTATGGTTGTCTCTATATCTTCATCTGACAAGGACACAGTGAAGACATTCAACAGTTTCAATAGAATGCATATGACTTGGAGAGATAGAATTTGAGATAGAAAGCATAGAGAGATTAGGGTCCGATCACATTCACTTAGTTCAAAAGATTCAACCAAGAAGACATAGCTATAAGTGAATGCTGTGGAGGACAGAACACTAGTATGTATATATAGCCATATAATCAACGTAGTGAAGATAATCATGAAGACATGTTGAGTTCGAAGCCAAACCAAATGTGAAGATATTGCAAGGTAACGCCATGAGTGAAACACTTCAAAATGGAACGTTTGGTGGTGGCGTTACCCACCGTATAGGAAGTATTAGACCCAGACACGGCGCACAATTATCGTGGCACTCCGAAGTCAAATTCCACATCAATGTATTCACACTTAGAATGTAAGTCTTCATTGATTGAAGATATACTTTACTTTGTGTGTTGCACATCTAAGTGATCAATATGCATAAGTGTTAGGATGTGTGCCTGATCACAGGACATTTGACGATTCCAAGATATTTAGCTCACACCGTAACTTGCAAGACCTCTTCTCATCCAAGGGCTTGGTGAAGATATCTGCCAATTGCTCTTCAGTGTTGACGTGTATGATATCAATGTCTTCCTTCACAACATGATCTCTGAGAAAGTGATGACGAATTTCAATGTGCTTTGTCTTCGAGTGCTGAACTGGGTTGTTGGCAATCTTGATGGCGCTTTCGTTGTCACAGTATAGTGGCACTTGCTTCAGATGAATGCCATAGTCCTTGAGTGTTTGCTTCATCCATAGAAGCTGAGTGCAGCAAGATCCAGTAGCAATGTATTTAGATTCAGCAGTGGAGAGAGATACACAGTTCTGCTTCTTTGAAGACCAACATACAAGTGAGCGTCCCAGAAAGTGACATGTGCCTGATGTAGACTTGCGATCAACTTTGTCACCAGCATAATCAGCATCCGAAAATCCAACCAAATCAAACTCTGAGCCCTTTCGATACCATAATCCTAGAGTTAGGGTGTGAGCCAAATATCAAAGAATTCGCTTCACAGCTAAGTGATGTGACTCCTTTGGTGCCGCTTGAAATCGAGCACACATGCAAACACTAAGCATAATATCTGGCCTAGATGCACATAAATAAAGCAAAGAACCAATCATGCAACGGTATACCTTTTGATCGAACTCTTTACCATTGTCGTCAGGACCTAGATGATGTTTGGCTGGCATTGGTGTTGTGAAGCCTTTGCAGTCTTGCATACCGAACTTCTTCAGGAAATCTTTGAGATACTTTTCTTGAGATATGAAGATGCCATTGCGTTGTTGTCGTATTTGAAGACCAAGGAAGAACTTCAGCTCCCCCATCATGGACATCTGATATTGCTCTTGCATCATATATCCAAACTCTTCACTGTACTTCTGATTGGTGCAGCCGAAGATAATGTCATCCACATATATTTGGCACACAAACAGTTCACCATCATATGTCTTCGTGAAAAGAGTGGGATCCAGGGAACCAGCTATGAAGCCTTTGCTCTTCAGGAAGTATTTGAGTGTGTCATACCAGGCCCTAGGGGCTTGTTTGAGGCCATACAGTGCCTTGTTGAGCTTGTACACCATGTTAGGATGTTTTGGATTTTCAAAGCCAGGAGGTTGTGCAACATACACTTCTTCTTCAATCTTGCCATTGAGAAAGGCACTTTTCACATCCATTTGATATAGAAGTATGTTATGATGATTTGCATAGGCCAGCAGAATGCGTATGTCTTCAAGCCTAGCCACGGGAGCAAATGTTTCATCGAAGTCAATGCCCTCCACTTGAGTATATCCTTGAGCAACGAGACGAGCTTTGTTTCTGACAACTTGACCATGCTCATCTTGCTTGTTGCGGTATATCCATTTGGTGCCTATTATGTTGTGCTTCCGTGGATCAGGACGCTTGACCAGTTCCCATAAATTATTCAGTTCAAACTGTTGAAGCTCTTCTTGCATAGCTTGAATCCATTCAGGTTCCATGAAGGCTTCTTCAACTTTCTTGGGTTCTGATATTGATACGAATGCGAAGTGCCCACACAAATTTGTTAGCTGAGTTGCCCTTGAACGAGTGAGTGGACCAGGTGCATTGATGCTGTCAATTATTCTGTCAATCTGCACTTCATTGGCAACACGAGGATGTACGGGGCGAAGACTTTGCTCTTGCTGATCTGTGTTGTTGTTGGGAGGAATGTCTTCAGGCTGAGCATTGTCTTCATGTTGATCAGGTGCTGAGCTGATAGTTCTTCTTCAGGATGAGCTTCAGAAGGTATAATCTCTCCAGTTCCCATTAGCTTGATTTATTCACTAGCTGGAATTTCATCTAGCACATTTGGCAGTTGCTCTCTTTGTGAACCATTTGTCTCATCGAACCGCACATCCACTGTTTCAACCACTTTGTAATGAAAGAGATTGAGGAGTGCGAATCTTTTCCATACCCAAGCATAAAGCCCGCATGTGCTTTTGGTGCAAACTTTGAGGTGTGGTGTGGGTCCTTGATCCAGCACCTTGCGCCAAATACTCTGAAGTAACTGACATTTGGCTTCTTGCCAGTTAGGAGTTCATAAGATGTCTTGTTCAGAAGCTTGTGAAGATAAACACGATTGATTATATGGCATGCAGTGTCAATGGCTTCAGTCCAGAATTTTCTTGGAGTCTTGTATTCATCTAGCATAGTTCTGGCCATCTCAATGAGTGTTCTGTTCTTGCGTTCGACGACGCCATTCTGCTGTGGCATGTACGGAGCTGAGAATTCATGTGTGATGCCCAAGGTATCAAGATATGTATGAAGGCCAGTGTTCTTGAATTCAGTGCCATTGTCACTTCTGATGTGCTTTGTCTTGGCGCCAAAATTGTTCATAGCTCGATTGGCGAAGCGTCTGAAGACATCCTGCACTTCAGTCTTGTAAAGGATTATGTGCACCCAAGTATATCTAGAGTAATCATCAACAATGACGAAGCCATAGAGGCAAGCAGAAGTAGTAAAAGTTGAGTAGTGAGTGGGACCGAAAAGATCCATGTGGAGCAGTTCGAAGGGTTGTGTAGTAGTCATGATTGTCTTCGAAGGATGTTTTGCCCTTGTCATCTTCCCTGCTTCACAGGCACCGCATAAGTGATCTTTCTTGAACTTGACGCCCTCGATGCGTATGACATGCTTCTTCTTCACAAGAGTGTGGAGGTTCCTCATGCCAGCATGCCCAAGCCTCCGATGACAAAGCCAGCATTCTGAAGCTTTTGCAAGAAGACATGCTGCAAGTTGTGGCCCTGCTGAGAAATCTACCACGTACAGATCATCTTTTCGATACCCTTCAAACACTAGAGACTTGTCAGATTCCATTAGTACTAGGCAACGATATTTTCCAAACATTACGATCATGTTCAAATCGCAAAGCATTGAGACAGACATTAAGTTGAAGCCAAGGGATTCAACAAGCATGACTTTATCCATGTGTTGATCCTTTGAGATTGCAACTCTACCTAGACCCAATACCTTACTTTTACCAGTGTCAGCAAATGTGATGTGGCTCTTGTCGGATGGACGTAAGGTTGAGTCCATAAGAAGGCTTCTTTTGCCAGTCATGTGATTTGTACACCCATTGTAAATAATCCATTCTGAAGACTTTGAAGTCGCTGGTGTCAAACCCTACAGTGCAGTTAGGGGGATAGGCTTCACGAAGAGAATTGTGAAGCAAAAACATTTGACGAACTAGTGGGTTATGAAAACTTAGATCCAGATTAGGACTAATAGGTAGAGTAGCATGCGATTCAGGAACGAGGTACACAATGATGCCATTCGGGCATTTTATCTTGCGCCCTACAAGATTTTTAAGGTCCCCAGCAATAGTGTCAGAAGATTTTGTTTTTCTATGGAGACCTTTCCCTGCAAAAGAGAGTTAAGCTTTCTTAACCACCCACATCTTCAAGGGTGGCTTAGAAGCAATAAGTCTAAGTGCAGCATCTGAGAATTTTGGCTTTGAAGCCTTAGCAAACAGTCTGGCAGGTGGACAATAATACTCATAGGAATAAGCAGAATAATTTTTGGTCATATGAACTTGACGGTTCGATGAACCGCTCTCATATTCATATGCCTGAGTATGGTTTCCCTGCAAAACATTTGCGTTAGTGTGACTCAGGTGAGTCCTGTGTTTGTATGAAGCCATTGGACCGTATGAAGCCTTTGGTCTGAGGTTTGTCTTCTTCAAGTGAGGTGTCATGAAGACATTCACAGTAAGTTTATCCAGACACTTTTTCGGAACCCAGATCTTCTTCATAGGCGGTCCATTCCTGTAGTTAGTACCAATGTACCTGGCAAACACTTCACCATTCTGATTCTTAAACAGTTTATAGTTTGCATCAAAGGATTCATCAATGATAATGGGGTTAGCACAAGTGAAGCCAGATAAATTGGATGGATCTGCTGAAAGTTCCTTTGCAGCAACCCATGTGGTCTTGGGGTACTGCTCAGGTTTCCAGTAAGAGCCATCTGCATTTATTTTCCTCACGAACCCAACACCCTCTTTCCTAGGGTTTTGGTTCAAAATCTGCTTCTTGAGGACATCACATAATGTCTGATGTCCTTTAAGACTTTTGCACATCCCTGTTTCAAGCAATGTCTTCAACCTAGCATTCTCATCAGCAATCGCAGTGGTATCCTCAGCAGAGGGGTTAGTTACCACATCAACAGTTGAAGATATTGGAACAGCAGTAGCAGTGGAACATTCAGCAACAGAAGTAGCATTATCACGCTCAATGCATTTAAGACATGGTGGTTCAAATCCTTCCTGAGCGGAACTGATCTGTTCGGCATGAAGTGACTCGTTTTCCTTTTGTAGATCTTCATGAGCCGCTCTCAATTTCTCAAGTTCTTGCTTCCTTTGAAGATAATCATAGGAAAGCTTCTCATGAGTTGTTGAGAGAGTATCAAGATGATCTTCAAGTTCCTGATACTTAACGTGAAGATTTTTTATGTCTTCAATTAAGGATTCAGATCGAGTCATTTCAGCACCCAACAGATCATCGCTTCTATCTAATAGTTTTTGAATATGTTCCATAGCTTTCTGTTGTTCAGTTGCAATTTTAGCAAGTGTTTTGTAGCTGGGTTTTGAATCACAGTCAAAGTCATTGTCACTAGATGTTTGATAGCGAGTAGTGCGTGTGTTTACCTTGGCACCGCGTGCCATGAAGCAGTAGGTAGGAGTGGAGTCGTTCTTGTCATTTGCATCGGTGTCGGTGATGAAGTCATTGTCTTCAGTGTTGAAGATGGACTTGGCGACGTATGTTGTAGCCATACTCGCAATGCCAGAATCAGACTTCTCCTCAGACTCCACCTCTGCCTCCTCAGAAGCAGACTCCTCCTCTGAATCCATTTCCTTGCCAACAAACGCACGTGCCTTGCCAGATGAGCTCTTCTTGTGTGATGAAGACTTTGAGGAAGACTTGGAAGAAGACTTTGAGTATTTCTTCTTCTTTTTGTCGTCAGAATCATATTCCTTGCTCATCTTCTTCCTTCTGTTCTCATCGTCCCACTGTGGACACTCAGAGATGAAGTGTCCAGTTTGCCTGCACTTGTGACATGTTTTCTTCTTGTAGTCATGAGCAGAAGCTTCATCATTCCTTGAGCTTGATCGTGAAGACTTTCTAAAGCCTTTCTTCTTGGTGAATTTTTGGAACTTCTTCACTAGCATTGCAAGTTCCCTTCCAATGTCTTCAGGATCATCAGAACTTCTGTCAGATTCTTCTTCAGATGAGGAAACAGCTTTTGCCTTCAAGGCACGAGTTCGCCCATAGTTTGGACCGTAGATATCTCTTTTCTCAGAAAGCTGAAAGTCATGTGTGTTGAGCCTCTCAAATATGTCAGATGGATTGAGTGTCTTGAAATCAGGACGTTCTCGAATCATCAGGGCTAGGATGTCAAACGAATTATCAAGTGATCTCAGCAGCGTCTTGACGATTTCATGTTTGGTGATCTCAGTGGCGCCGAGGGCTTGAAGCTCATTTGTGATGTCAGTGAGTCGGTCAAATGTGTGCTGGACATTCTCATTGTCATTTCACTTGAAGCGGTTGAAGAGGTTGCGAAGAACACTGATTCTTTGATCTCTCTGGGTTGAGACGCCTTCATTGACCTTGGAGAGCCAGTCCCAGACCAGCTTGGATATCTTCAAGGAACTCACACGGCCATACTGTCCTTTTGTCAGATGACCACAGATGATATTTTTGGCAGTAGAGTCCAGTTGAGTGAACTTCTTGACATCAGCAGCAGTGACACCTTCTCCAACCTTGGGAACGCCATTCTCGACGACATACCATAGGTCGACGTCAATGGCTTCAAGATGCATGCGCATCTTATTCTTCCAGTAGGGATATTCAGTTCCATCGAAGACGGGGCACGCAGCGGAGACTTTGATTATCCCTGCAGTCGACATAGCTAAAACTCCAGGTGGTTAAACCGAATCACACAGAACAAGGGAGCACCTTGCTCTGATACCAATTGAAAGTGCGTTATATCGACTAGAGGGGGGTGAATAGGCGATTTTTATGAAAGTCTTCAAAATGTGGGAGTTATGAAGACAAACGGCGAAGATTATGCCTATTACTATGCAGCGGAAGTTAGATTACACTAGGCCAGCCATGGTCAAGTATTCGATAGAGTGAAAGCACAACGACAAACAACTGCAGTGTAATAAGGATCAGGTAGGAAGAAGTTATGAAGCCAAACAGATCATACATTCATGTTGTGAAGACAAAAGATAAAGCAAGCATGCAATGTCTTCACAATGAGTAACAGTAAGAAAAGGAAGTGAAGATGAAACCAGTGACTCGTTGAAGACAATGATATGTTGGACCAGTTCCAGTTGCTGTGACAATTGTACGTCTGGTTGGAGCGGCTAGGTATTTAAACCTTAGGACACACAGTCCCGGACACCCAGTCCTGAACACACAGTTCAGGACACCAAGTCCTCACCGTATTCTCCTTGAGCTAAGGTCACTTAGTCCTCGCCCAATCACTCTGGTAAGTCTTCACGGTAGACTCCCAAACCTTCACAAACTTCGTTCACTGGCAATCCACAATGTCTCTTGGATGCTTTGAACGCGATGCCTAACCGTCTGGAGGATTCACAGTCCTCAAGTGTAATAAGTCTTCAGATCACACAGACAAAAAGACTTAAGTGATGCCCAATTTACTCTGGCTCTGGGTGGTTAGGGCTTTTCTCCTCGCTAGGAATTTTCTCTCAAAGGCTTCGAGGTGGGTTGCTCTCAAACGACAAAAGCCGTGCACTGAAATCTGAGCAGCCAACCGTTTATGGTTGTAGGGGTGGGCTATTTATAGCCACTTGGCAACCCGACCTGATTTGTCCGACATGACCCTGGGTCACTAAGGAACTGACACGTGTCTCAACAGTCAGATTCCAAACTCTCATGGCAACTTTACTTGGGCTACAAGCAAAGCTGACTTGTCCGGCTCTGGACAAGATTCGCTCTCATTGTCTTCACTCGAAGACATAGGTTTTGGTTTAGGCATCACTTCAGTCATTCTGACTGGTTCTCCTGGACCCCACTTAACAGTACAGTGGTTCCTATGACTCAACACAAAAGAAAAAGAACTACGAAAGATCTAAGTCTTCGAGCTCCATAGGCTTCATAACGTGTCTTCTTTTGTCATAGTCTTCAATGTGAATATCTTCATATACCACCTTTGTCTTCAATGTCTTCATACATTTTTAGGGGTCATCTCTGGTAGTAAAACTGAATCAATGAGGGACTTCTACCTGTGTTATCCTGCAATTCTCACAAACACATTAGTCCCTCAACTAGGTTTGTCGTCAATACTCCAAAACCAACTAGGGGTGGCACTAGATGCACTTACAGAGAGGCACTTGACATGTAGTTTAGTGAGGGCCTGCAGTACATCTTCAACCTGCACCCCCTGAGCCACCAGCCACCATCGGCCGAACTGCCGGGCCCGCGCCGCCTTGCCGCCCCGAAACAACTCCCCACCGCTGGTCCGCCGCCGCCCCAAAACAACTCCCCACCGCCGGTCCGGCCAGCCGTCTAGCCCCCCCCCCCCCCCCCCCCCCGTGCGAAGCTTTTTCTCCGGCGATCCCCAAGCCACCGCCCAACCGCTGGCGAGTAGCACCCCACCCCGGAACCCTAAGATAGATAGTGGCGTACCTCTCCGGCGAGCCCCCCTCCCCACCGCGGGTGGTTCTTCCTTAACTTCGGCAAGCCCCTCACCCCCTGAATACCGACTGTCCCAAAAGTCGATCCAGTCGACTGAAGTGTAGCTAAATCGGAGTAGAGCAGCAACATGAGGGAGGGGGAGAGAAGAAGCAGTCACGCGAGCGAGCGAGAGCCAGAGCAGCAGCAACATCGCAAGCGAGCGAGCGAGAGCCGGAGCAGCGGCAGCAGCGCGGGCGAGCAAGCGACAGCCAGAGCAGCAGTAGCGCGAGCGAGCGAGAGCCGGAGCAACAACAGCATATCCGGCTGGTATGGACGCCGCCGCCGAAGGGGCCTCGTGCTGGGGGAGAGCCGCAGTGGAGATGTCGCCTGCGACACTGGCTTCAAGGTAGACGCTCCATGGGGGTGCGGGATGGAGCACCGTCGGCGCCGGGAGGTCGAGTTAAGGAGAAGGTGCGATGCGATGAGTTTACAACCTCTTTGGTGGCGCCGAGTAGGTCTCGGCTTTGTCCGAGGAGTCGGTGAGGATGCTGCGGTTCTGGTGGAGCAGGTTAAGGCGGCGTTGTGGGCTTGGAGTAGCTGCAATAGACGAGATGATCGTCGGAGCAGCTCCTTGGAGGTGGAGGACAGGGCGGCTGAACCGGCGGGACAACGGGATGGAGACGGATCCTCATCCGGGGAGGTGGATGAGGGACATCGAGCTATTGCGGTGGACGACGTCATCGAGGAAGAGGCTCCGGCTGGGTAGCGATGAGGTGGCGGGCGGAGGAGGGTGGGGTTTCGCGGCTGGAGCGGCGAGGTTATGGCGGCCTGGGATTTTGAATGGAGAAAAGGAGGCGATAGGAGGCGATAGGAGGGGGAACCATGACTTAGGGATGTGCTTGTCCAAAATGTAGGGTGTGTTACAAAAGTACCCCCACCGATTTGAACTAGCGGCCCTTTCGGCTCAGGGTTAGAAGGGGGGATTTCGCGTGTCGGGATTTGGCAGCTGGAGGGAGTTTTCACGCGCATTGTAATTTCGGGATAGCAAGGCGCGGGTTGTGAAGGTGCCAGTTTTGGGAGCACGATATCTGAATTTTCGGGATATAACAAGGCGTCGTTTGAATTTTAGGGACAAGACTAACGTGTAATATTGTACTTGGACATACCAAATCAATTCACACTTCCCTCAACGAAAAAAAACTATTCACACCACACAAAGAGAGAGTCTTGTCCCGTTTTACTATAGAAATGCTATTCAAAGCTACTCCCTCCTTCCATCTATTAGGGCCTAATGCGTTTTTCGAGGCTAACTTTGACCAAATATTAGAGCAATAATATATGACATGCAACTTACACAAAGCACACTGTTAAATTCGTGTGTGAAAGGAGGTTTCAATGATATAATTTTCACATTGTGCATGTCATGTACTATTAATCTTATCAATAGTCAAAGGCAGTCTTAAAAAACGCATTAGGCCCTATATAGATGGAAGGAGGGAGTATGAATCCATGTTATGTCCAATTAATTTTTTTCGCTGGCTGTATAATGCGTGTAACCTACTGATACCAACATTTTAGTGCATTCCAAATGTTTATACTACCTCTGCAATTCGAACTGAATTTGAATTTGTTTCTCTATTTCAATAAGAATCTACAATCATGATTGTTGCCAACTTCAACCATCATTCGTGTAGTACATTAACAACACATCACATGATTACTATAGAGATAGATATGAAATATGTGTACTATATGAACTCGAATTCAATTTTTTGAATACAATTGATGTTGATTCCAAATAATAGTACATTTGATGTACTAACTATATATTCATAATCTAAACCATGTTCCATACATACACCCTGCCCCCTACATTATGCCAAGTATTTAGCCTCGAGCAGCAAAAGCCACACATTAGCCCAAATTATAATCAATGTTCTATATATTATATGTAGTACTAGCAAGATGCCCATGCGTTCCATGGAACATCAACATGATCAAGGGGATGCCTTATTTGCAAATATGAAGAGGGGTGTGTGTATCTTTTTTCAAAATTTCCATAGTATCCTTCGTATCCGTCAGATATAAATCGGATGGCCTATATTGCAGGATGGCAGGCACACCATCATCAACAACTTTGTTTTTATAAGAGTAGAGATAAAAAATATTATATGTAGTATAACATGTTCATAACCACACCATGTGTATCACCGTTATATATATTCACGCATGCGTCGGTTTAAAACACTATGATAAATTCTTCAAATATTCGAATTCACTTTTTATAATGAATCATGATCTCTATTCGTCTTTTACACCCACACAATCCTCTTATCTTTGTAGCTAGCGCTAACTTTCTCTCGTGCATGCACACGCCCGCATCCCTCTCAGCCTCCCTCAGCATTCTCTAGCTCCATCGCGCAAATTCATCTTTTCACTTTAGGTCATTCACCCACGGTGTGTGTTGGCCGCCCCCAGCTCCTTCTTTATGGCACACATTGATCAATATGCCTCTCTAGCCAGGTGTGCCTACCACAAACACAATCTTGCACTCTTATCTTCTCTGCCTCACTCCCACCACTCTTTTCATCGATCTCGTACTCGCACACTCCTTCACCCTCGATATAGTATGCCTCTCGCACCACCTCCTAGATGCATCCCTCTCTCTCTATCCTTCTCCCCGGGCCTTATTTGCTTCTAACACATACATGCATGTATACCGATCGATCTACCTACATATACCTAGGTGGACTTTAACTATTTTCCCCCCACCCATCGACCGACGTAGCTCAAGTTATGTCTCTCCTTTCTCTGACAAAGGATGATTGATCTTCCTATGTAGTTACGTCTGCTTACCACAGCTATATCGCCCCCCTAATCATTCGTGCATGCCTCCTGACCCGTCTCTCGCACACACGTGCACAGACAGGGCAGCCATCCCCTCTCTTATTGATATTGCAGGCGTGCCCTTCGTTTATCTAGCAAGCCTGTCCCAGACTCCCACCATTTGTTAGAAGCAACTCCACTACCACCCCCTCCAACACTCTAGCTCTGCCTCTCTCCCAACCTTATTCCTCTCCTACACATATGCATGGATGCCGATCGATCTCCCTTAATACATAGGGTAGGCCTCTCTCCTCCTCCACACATACACCAACCATTGTACCTCTATAATTAATTAGGCCTCCCCACCACACACCGATAGTCGAGCGTTGTAGGTAGGTATCCATGCCACAGAGACAAACTACACCTGTCCCCTCTCACGTTCCAGTAGGCCAGCCACTCTATATCTTTGACGTGGGCACACAGAAATCCGATAGCACTCTTTATCGATCGCGCGTGCGCACACACAGACATCATCCCTCTCTTCGATTCTATAGATACCGCAAGCCGATGATACCTCCACTCTCTTCTCGTGGATCGCCCCCTCTATATATATGATATATTCAGGACTCTATTTCACACATATTGCATATGTTACATTTTTTGATTGACCCCCCCCCCCCAAAAAAACACTCAAGAACCCACACACTATATCGCTCTACATTTGTATCTCTCTCACACAACCCCATGTAGGTGGTGTACGTACACGAAGAGAATAGGTGCACGTACTCACGCTTCGTGCCCAGCCACACCCGCGCGGGTACACGGTGGAGCTCATTTCTGTATGGAAATGGCAGCCCTCGTGCTAATTTGAACGCATGTAGCAGTTTTTTACCTATGGAGGTCGTGTACCACGCGTGCACGAAACAAAGTTCGACTTTATGCGTTGGCGCGTTATTTTTAAATAAAGTTATATTGCTCAATGGCACGTACACAAAATATAAAATGATTTTTATGGAGAAAAAGGTAGTCCGCTCCACTATATACAATGGAGCCTGCCTGCCTGGGCTTGTCTCTCCTCGGAGTATCTCACACAAGGCGGCGGTGGCCTCTCTCTCCCACCGTTGGTCACTAATCCGGCCGCATCCCGTCCGCCGGCGGAAAGGGAGGATGTGCATCGTTTCTCCGTTCGACAGCGCAGAGGTAGCACGTCCTGATCTGCGGCACCTGCCGTTCTTTGGGACCAAGCTCCGGCGCGGTAGGGCCTACGCCACCTGCTCGCTGCCACAATATGGGCAGACCCGCACGCTGCCGCTCACCTAGTTACATCCCGACGACCCCCAGGTATCCCCTCCGGCCTTGCTCCACTGCCCGTCTTCCCACGTCGCTGCATGTGGAAAATCTTGCGTGTGGATCTTCCATAGTTGTTTGCCAAAAACGTAGCTCGTCCGGCGTACTTTCCATATTGCAATCTCGTCCTCACACCGTTTTAGAGAAACACAACCGTGTTGTTATCTTCCCTTAGGACAAGGAATATGCTTCTTTTTTGTCGTTGTATGTGTCATCAACTGTCATTGGCCACTAATTGTTTCCTTTCTACCTCTTTTTTGCAAACATGGCTATCCATTTCACCTCGTTGCTTTTGCGACCTTTTGGTGAACTGCACAAATCACTTTTTTCTTAAGTGTGTTTTGTGCAGTTGTACTAAAATGTCACACGTGCAACATCTCTACATTTCAGTGCGACCGCACAAAGGGAGATTGGTTTTTCTTTATCCTCCTCATCCAACTCCGAGCCTAATCTTCTCCACCTATTTTGTTAATCTTCTCCAACTAGTTAGTCTTAAGATAGACTGGAAAGGTGAACGGCTTCTATTTGTGTGTTTATTTTTTCATCAGCAGTCCTCTATTATCGTAATCACACTTAATATCTTTGGAACAGGGACGCTTAGCCCTATTTTAGTGGAACTACACAAAATGATCGGAATGTTGCATGCTCCAGACAACTACTTTTTCCCAACATGCCTTGTTGATTTAGACAGAGCTTGGGGGACATTGCTGCCAATGAAAGCAAGGATCAATTTTAATTTAACACCTTCTCACAACTTTATCTTCAGTTGTGATGTAAATAATAGCTTTGATATGCTAATCATTGAGATGCATTAGCAAGGAAGTTAGTTTTTCATTGTTTCCGAAAGAGCATCGATGGCAGGACACACGAAACAAAAGCTCAAAGCTCAAAGCATTGTACAATTTCATGTCACTGGAAAATTATTTGTATAGTACGTTGCTCGGAAGAAGAAACCATCAATACACCCTTTCCCACTGTAAGTTGCTCGGAAGAAGCAACCATCAATACACCCTTCTTTGAATCCACGCATACTACTCCATCCGTCACTGTTTATAGAGCGCGCTTCAAAAAAAATCTCTGGGACCAAGGCGACTAGCGATCGGCCTGAAAAATAGCATTGGTAGTTATAGCACGATGTCTATTACTATAGGAAATAATGTGTACACACATGCATGCAGTGCTTCCACCCCGGGTACACACATGCATGCACTTACTCCACTCCGTAGTACACCGAGAGAAAATTGTGGACTTGATTGTGGTTATCACGCCCTAATTATTTGAGCATTAAACTAGACACATCTAAAGTCTCTCTGGTGGTGGAAATGCATTGAGAGAAATGCATCAGAATGAAGGGCGCCCTGTAAACTGTGATGGAGGGAGGAGTAGTATGAAGATGCAAAACCAAGTATGCGTATGGCCAGTCGGTCAACACACCTCCTCTTGGCATATCACTGACATGTGGGACCGGAGTGTGAGCAAACCGATCTCAATTGACGGCAAAATGGTCTACCCATCGTTCCTTGAGAGAGAAGAGGAGCGAGAACACATAGACAGGCTCGCACGGAGGCCAAGATATATTCGAGCATGGTTGATCGGTATCATCTACATGTTCGATGTTTTTTAATACTATACTATTGGGCTATCGTTTTCTGCCCTTCTCCCGAATAAATGTGTACTTTATCAGAGATTAAAATAAAATAAGAATACAGACGCTCCAGCATGCGGTTCTAGTAGTAGTACTACTCATACTACTAAACCTTACGCTTGGCTCTTCGCCTCTTCGTGAAGTCGAACAATGATGTACTCCACATGTTGGGTACTATAGTGTATGCCTCTGGCAATCTGACACCGAATGAACCGATGCATGTCCACCGCCTGGGCGAGGGTAGGTTGCATTACTCAAAAGGCGTATGCGAGCTTCACCTTGTCCTGCAAGCTTCTCCTAGTTCTGCGAGTTGACAGGACACACCAAAAAGTAGTGCTAGTCCATACTCCCTCCTTTCTGGTTAATATGGCCTAATCTATTTTGCGAGTAAATGAGATAGCTTTATTCATATATAAGCATTCTTAGGACGATTAGCCAAGAGACTGGTCACTAGGAAGCCAGGTACCCCACAAAAAAGCAGGAAGCGAGGTGTTTCATCAAGCCAGCTCTCGGCCACATTCAAAATACAGCAAGCACGGTTTGCACAAAGATGCGCCACAAGGTTTGCTGACCTGTTTACATGTTGAATAACAAAAAAACAGGAAATATTACCGAGCGCTCCTATTTGTAACAGGATATAAGCCAGAATTAAGCAAGAATTGTGGCGAGTGTTCCATGCAATCAACTTCCATTATCACATGCGAGAACCCTCAAAGAGAACCAAGTGTGTTGAAGATTGCTTTATCACATTTTGAAAATATAATAAGAGTGCAGACGCTCCTCCATGCGGTTCCTAGTAGTATAGTACATACATCTATAGTAGTAGTACTAGTACTAGTAAATTTGCGCTTGGCTGTTCGCCTCTTCGGGAAGTCGAACAATAATAGTACTAGTGTAGTGTATGCTTCTAGCAATCTGACACCGAATTTACTGTTGCACGTCCACCGCCTGAGCGAGGGAGAGCTTGCATTAGTCAAAAGTTTCTCCTTGTCCTACGAGCCACCGCACGCAAGCTTCTCCTCGTTTGGAAAGTTGACGGGACACAGCAAAGTAATGCTAGTCCATACTGCCTCTTTTCTGGTTAATATAGCTTAATTTCAAACGAGATAAATACACTATCTGTCACTGTATATTTGTAAAAATATGGTCAGTGGACTTCATAATATGCGAAGTTTCATAAGTTTGCTTTTCCCTTTATATATAGGGAAAAGCAAACTTATGAAACTTCGCTGGGATGGCTGCAATCACAAGCGCACATGCGTGTTGGGATCTGGATACTCCCCTTACCTCATTTGCATTTTCATGATATACATCCTTTGATGTTTATTTCCTCTTATAGAGATAGATGGACCACGTTGTCTATGTGAAGACAATAGTGCGCAGGCACTAGCTAGGCTGTCGCAATGGCAGCCCGGCAGGTAGGGACAGATAGGGACCAGTTCACCTTCGGCTTGAACAGTTCCGGGATGTGTTTGGAGAGCCATGCAGCAAAGGTTTGGACCTTTTCTATCCGTAAGTTTTTTCTCTTAGGCGTTTTTAGAGAAAGCAGGGTTCTATCATTGGAGTGTTTCTCAAGGAAAAACGTTCTTCCTCTATCATCTATGCACATCCTGCTTTCTGCCCCCACGGCCGTCGGGTCACGGTGTTCCTCTCTCTCCTACTCTGTCCTCTCCACCTCAGATGACATCCAAGCATCCAGCCCACCGTCAACCCTTTCTCTTGCTCCTCCACGGCCGCAACCCGACCCGACGTTGGCCAGATCTGTTTCCTCCTCTCCTCTCTGGCCGTGATCAAAGCTGCTAGAGGAGGAGACACCGTGACCCTCTCTGGCCAGCCGATGGAGGAGATGGCGACGCCGCCATTCCGTTTCCTCTCCTCCGGTGCCGTGCCGACAAGGGGTGGACGATGGAAGGAGGAACATGGAGTTGAAAGGGAGGATGCCATGGATATCGGATCTATGGCTGACTTGGTGTGACCAGAATCTCGATGGGTGGAGGACCAGTGGAGGAAGCGGTGGTGCTTGTGGGTCCCATCTTGCACCAAGGCTGCCCGGAGTAGAGTGGCAGATCCGTTGGTGCTTGCCTGGCCGATTTCTTGCTAGACCCCGTTGGACAGCAGAGACGACTGTGTAGGTAGCGCCATATTTGTCTGCATTTGGAGCAGCTCACGCACTCGCCCAAGCCAATACCACCATCTATGTTATTCTAATATAAAAACATATATGCATATTTTCCGGAAGTTCCAGTGAGGACGGCGGCAAACCTGCATCCACTACAAAGCTCGGCTCTTCACACATGTCGTCACCCATTGACCAAGCCCTGTGACAGGAAAAAGACGAACTGCGCACTCACCATCACCCGTGAGCAAGACAGGTATCTCTGGGCCAGGTTGGTGTCTGTCCACAAGGTCAGGCGGGCTGCCTTCGCGCCGCGGCTGCAAAATACTGCTGGCTCGTAGTCCAGCAGGTTCCCGACGTAGGGGAGACGGGCTCTCCTGCTGCTCGCGAACCGAGACAAGGCAGCTACCGCTGGACATGGCTGCTAACTGCAGAACTGTGGATGACAGGAGGAGGGTGATGGGTTAAGGCGTTTGGCCCAATGGATGTTGAATGATATCAATGCCTGACGTTGGTATTTTTATAGTGATGTCGAGCTGGGTGTATGACAGACGATTACATGCCACCACAGGAGCACCCATGAGCCCTAGACATCATGATCTCCCGTGAGTACACTAGCATACTAGTTAACAATCCATTTACTTCACGTAGGACCACGAACTTGCACCCCTGCTTTTTCTACTGTTGTTTTCTAATACGTTCATGTTAACATCGTTTGTGTTTATTTTTTTGATCCAACCTAGCCGACCCCTAAAAAACCGCCGAGTTTGTTTCAGTGAAGTAAAATTACTCCACAAATTTTAAGCTTAAAAACTAATCCGATGCAAACAAACACAAAATGGATTCAAAGTATACTACTCAAACATACAAACTGAAACTCGGTGTCGTTTTCATAAAAAAATTAAATGCCAGTCAAGCTAAACCTTAGTAATTCAGCAATCGGATTATTCAACGATCTCCACTTAGCTCTGGACAGACCCCCGATCAAGGGTACGTGTATGTGTCATCGTCTAGGCACCATACAAGCTCCCGCCGACCCCACTGCCGCGCGCCCACCGATACCTATATTGCAGTCGTTGTTCCCGCCGTCGCCTTCTTCGGCGCCATGGTTGGCAATGTCAACTGTGGATGGGTCTCGTGTAGCGTGTATGGGCGACAGGGGAGTGGATAAGGCGACATGGGGGTGGTGGAGTGAGCAGCACCAAGGGGACGAGTTAATTTACTCCTTGGCGGCCGCTTGGAGTAATTTTTCTTACTTCTCTATGGGTTTTAGGCGATCGACTAGATCCAGTTTGGAGGAGTATACTATTTTTTCACTTCAGTAACGCGATTTGGGAATCGGCTAGAAATGCCCTTAAAGCCAAAGCTACCTGTCATAGCCAGGCATTAAACAGCAACTTCCTCCACCCCCACCCTTATTTACGTCTTAGGCGCGCTACGACATGCAAACGATTAGTGATCACTCCGTAATCAACCTTATACACCACATTTTTAGATTAGTATGATAAAGAATTATGTTCTCTTTTGAATAGGTTAATCAACACAACCACACGTGGGAGGGGGTGGTTATGGTGAATAGTTACATAACCCGGTCATCTTCGCTTAGTTCAGCTGCCGGGGGCGTGCCTTCTGCAGCGCGATGGCGGGAGCTTTACGGGCTTGAGGTCCCGGTCGGTCCTGTGGGCTCACGGGCCTGGTATGCTACTATTGTTGCGTCCGATCGGTTACCGTCGTTGATGGTGGACGTTGGGCCCTCCTGTGCACCGACGATGCTGTTGTCCCTAGTCCCGGCTCCTCTTCTTCGTTGAGCAGGCCCCTTTCGCGGCGCCGTGGTGAGACGGCACGGAAGCTTCAAGACCATTTTGGCGCCGAGTGGTGGTTTGTTTGGTGGCGTGCTTCAGAGCGCCCGAGGTCAAGGTTGGGATCGGGACAGATCCCTGTCGGCTGAGCTGACACCGACGCGGTGGTGCCTGAGGGTATCGCCGGACCTTCCTGGAGGGCGTCGGGGGTACCCTTCCTCTCTCCTCGTCGCGTACCAGGAAACTCTTGGCAGCAGCGTCGTCATCGTCACGTCCCTTCTTGGAGGTGTTGATTGGTACCAGCACTTCGGAGTATAGGAGCTTGGTGGAGGATCCCCGGTGGGCGAAGCGGTCGCGAAGCTTCTTCATTTTTGTTGATCCGCCGGTGTTGGCATTTGTTTCTTTTCTTTTTCTCTTTCGTTTTCTTTTGTGCATGCATGTGCTGCTTCCGCCCCAGCACCTATCTAGTTGTATCGGTGATGGTTTGCTTTGTAATACAAAGGGGGGAAACCCTATTTCGTCAATTGCCTGCCCACCCTCCCATTCGTGTGTTTCACGCGCACCAGATTTTTACCCTACGAGGATGATGAGAAAGGATGGGAGCATGCACGTTGGGTTAGATGAAAAATGATCACTACAAACACTTACATTATGTGAAGAACCTTCGATTTATATTACCGATACCACACCCACCCACCCCGAGAACCTTTTTTTTCCATTCGTGAACCTTCTCTATAGGATGAACCTTACATATCCGCACAAGGGGGCCCTCCCTTTGTGGGTTTCACGCGCACCACATTTTTCGCACCACGAGGATGATAAAAATATTGAGCAGTGTTTTCTCTTCTCTTTAGATCTCCAATCTGGATGTCGACCATTTCTTGCCTGAACTCAGCATTTTTGGGTGTCATTAAGCCTTGATGAGGTTTTGGACAATTATACATGTGTGAATCTTATTTTCCTCATAACCATTAAAATTTCACTCATACTCTAGAAACCATCATGCCCTGTGGACTGTGGTATGATTTCAGATGCTATTGGTGCCTACAGAACTGCTTTGGACTTCTTTACTTAAAAAAAGAGAACCGCTTTGGACTGTACAGTACTTAAAAAAAGAGAACCGCTCTGGACAGCGTAGTAAACTGCTAGAGTGTGACAAGTTGGAAAACGTATTCATGGTCAAACACGCAGATTTTCCTCGTGAAAAAAATTCATGGTGCGTCCTGCATGCCGGACCAAGAACTTTCAGTAAATTGCCACCGTCTGTCAAATTTGTAAGATACCCGAAGTAGTTCATGTCGCGGTCTGCATTTTTAGAAAGGCAAAGCTACTCCTACTCTGACTGCGCATGCCATAGCCATAGAGTAGGTTGCCATCTTCGGGCCTGCCACCACAGAAAGGTCTAGCCGACCATTCCTAATATGTCATGGCGAAATTCAGTAATCTAGAAAATCGAAACCTTATCCACCTAAAAGTGCGGATCCTAAATCCAACCAACGGTTCCAATAACAACCACTAGAGCTAGTGTGGGTAGCAAATCCATTCCCTATATATATTTATTCCGGTGTTTATATGGTCACTAGCTCACCCTGGCTGAGTATGTCTGTGCATGCACGTGTAGGTTGAGCACTTGAGCGTGACCGTGTGTGTTCCGTCGTGTGCTCGGACATGCATGCATTTGGGTGTTGCGCGCATTTTTGCGTCCATGTGTACGTGTGACCATTGCATGCATGCATGAGAGGTTGTAGTCCCTCACATTCACATGTTCATAAGTCAATGCTTTGTCAAAACGTTGCATGCAAGGTTTAATCATTTGTTGTTCATGCATGCATTATCGATATTAATACGTTGGTAAAGACAATTTCTTGAGGAAAACGAGCCCATGAATTGAGTACAAAGGGGACCAATAAGCCAGGACGGAGGGAGTACCAGTAGTGAACCAGAAGGAGGGAGTAGGTACTAGTAGTACATTACTACGTAACAACGTGTAGTAAGTTCCTCTATGCGCATCCTGTCTACGTGTCATGCAAGAAAATAGAGATAAGTACAAGTGAGACTCAGGAATGGTCATACACGTAGCGGGAGTACGTGTAGGGGGCACTAAGGAGCAGTCAAATCACACAATAAGTTAGACGGAAGAAGCAACCATCATTTCACTCTTCAATGTCACGTACGCAATATAAAATGGTTGATATGGAGAGAAAAAGAAAACCACTATATATACACTAGCAGGAGCCTAAGCTAGAAGCCTGCTTGCTTGGGTTGCTCTCTTCACAAGCATAGAACGATGGTGGCCACACCGCTGGTCACATATCCGGCCTGATCCCACTGCTGGGGGAAGGGAACAATGTTCTGCGTAGACGCGGTCGACATCGGCGAGGGAGAAAACCCGCAGTCGGTGCGCCCCAACCGCCGTTCTAGCTACAGCCCAACGTCCTAGGTAGTAGTACATCTTCCTTTTGGAGACGGCTTGGTCCACTTCCATAGCTCCCCACGTAGCTCCATCTCCATGTCGATCTTTCTAATCACACTTCTTCAATATCTTTTCCATCACGGATGCTCAACTCGATTTTAGTGGAACTACACAAAAGCATCGTATGATCCGAGGGTGCCAGCCGTCTTTCCTTCGATAGGTTCTACCTAGCCAGGAAATTAAATCATGTTTAAGGTTTAGGGTTTAAGTCATAGTGACCCCATCAGTATACGCTCTCACAACTTTTGTCTTTAGTTGTGAAGTAAAAATTGGTTATGATCTGTGAATCATTGAGATGCATCAGCATGCGTCTTAGTTTTCCTTTGTATTTGATGGAATGTTGTAACGGGGCAACCTTGGAGTAGGAATGAAAATGGAGTGGAAAGTTTCCGTTTTTCTGGAGAAAAAATGGAAACGGATGGAAAACAATGTTTCGTTTCGTTGGATCGTGCCATCGAGCAAAACGAACGTTTAAATCATGTCAGTCGCGTTCGTGTCTCACCCTCCTCCACGGCTCCACCCCACACGGTCGCTCGGCATGCCACTCACCACAAACTGAGTATACGATAACTTCCCCGCCTGCTTGTCGATGGATCGCGCCATGGAGTACTAGCACTACTGGAAGAGATTGATGAGTTGGGGGAGGAGAGCTAGCTATAGCACAGACTCCCAAGAACTTTTTACATGCATGTTGTGGCCGGCTATTGTGACCTTTGAACGCGGAGCAGTTGCGTGCACCAAGAAGCAGCGCGGGCGATGCTCTCTCAGCTGGTGCGTCACTTCAATGCTGGCACCAATGAGAGGTTGCGTCCGCTCTGGCTGGGCGTGAATGCGGCATTGAGCGTTTCGGGCGGGAAGCACGCGCGGGTGATGAAGAGGGTTCGGATTGGTCAGGAGCGGGCGTGGCAGCGGTCCATATGCCCGCAAACAAGAGATGTTGTATGTTAATATTGCTGCGTATATAATTAACAACATAAATAATGTGCCAGTTGGACAAATATGATTGGAGATGGAGATGGAGATGGAATTTTAGTAAACACGGATATGCATGTCTATGTCTATGTGTGTGTGCGCAATGACTCTCGCGACCTAGAAGCGGGGGCGTGTTTTTGATCGAGTTTTCTTTCTTGGTCATTTTTCGTTTCTTTTTTCTGGAACGCACGTATTCTATTTAAAACCACTACTATGGAGAGATTTTTTTACTCCATTGTATATATAGCCTCTTGTTTGATAGGGTTTCTTGCGTCTCGCTCTCTCACCCTCTCCATATCAAAACAAGATGACAGTGTCCACTCTATCTCTCTCCTCACCGGTGGTCACAGATCCGGCCGAATCCCGTCCGCTACGGGAGGTGAGGAGGTGCAGCGTTGACGTTGTTGCCGTCAGTGATGGAGGAAGCCGATGCGCACCGTCCTCTCGGAGCCGGCGCTGGCGCGGACTAAGGTCCCCCGCGCCCTTGTTCACTACCGTCGTGTGGGCAGAACCCACCCGCCTGCCTAAGTGACATCTCGCCCACCTGAGGTATAACTTCTTGTACTAATCCAGCTCCCTAGGTCGCTGCATGCGGGTTTTCTTCGATGCGACTACTCCCCAGCTCCCCATGTATAGTAGCTTGGGTTCGTCGGCTGGTCCAACATCACCTACTATTATAGAGGAAATGCCACTAGAAAAGTTGTCCTGATTTATGCCTTGGTGGAGGTATACATGTTGTTTGGACAAAAAGTACATGGTGGTTGTGTGGTCATTGTCCATATGCTCCTATTGCTGCTACTAATCTAATAATATCACTAGTTAAATGAAGAAATGCTTTTTTTCTCGGGTATCCTGGTTTAGTTCCCACCAAGATAATCATGATGCTTCTATTTGTTGGTGTACTTTTCATTAATTCTTATTGACAATTCAGATGTCATTGTTAATCTTGTACCACTACCAAAACAAAGTAACAACACTATATCCCTTTTTTATATTCTTGCAAACAACGATGCATATCTCCATACTCGGGCATGTCTTCCTCAATTTTAGTGGAACTGCACAACATTGGATGGCCATTGTTGTTCCGCCTCACTGTGCTCTGCCACGTGGTTCTTCCTTCCTCGAGCTTGATTAATGGTGCCTCACCCAAACTTGATGCCAAATGGATGATGCATCACCATGATGACCTATCGATGCTCATGGTTGTGCCTCATGGTTGCGTCGGCTAGTGAAGCTGATCGATTTTTGACGAAAAACAAGCTGTCTTCCATCAGTGCTCTTTGCTTGGTTGTGTTGGAGACGCAGTCGTCTTTCATGTTGGTGCAATTTTATCACACAATTGGCTATGAACCAAATGTTTCCTCGAACAAGGATCAACGTTGGTACTAAGAACATAAGTTTTGTATTGATTTCTAAGCCTTCTCACAACTTTGTCTTCAGCTCCCCTGTAATTTTATTTGTCCAGCTATTAACTTTGATTAAAAAAATGGTGTGGACTAAAAACTAGGATGGACGTAGTAGCCCTCCATTTTTATTTACTCCGCATATTAGATTTAACTGAAGTCAAACTTTGTAAAGTTTGACCAAGTTTAGGCCAAACACAACAAACCATAATTATTTAGAGAGGGCAAACTATACATACTCTCAAACCTTTCCGGTAATTGAAATTAAAATTCTTTATTTGTACACACTCTCACACGTTTCCAATAATTTGGCGCATGTGTGGTTGTTCATTTAAGGGAGGGTAGTGTACCGCACGTGAAGGACAGGAAGTGCGACCAGGACGCGGGATCGTTAGTTCGTCGGAAGTAGGAGTAGTAGTTTACTTCACTGGTACGTTAAATAAAGAGTTTCGTTTCGTACTTACACAATTTAAAACGATTGTTATGGAGAGAATAAGAAAACCACTCCGCTATATATTAGTAGTATACACGAGTACTATATGGACGCAGCTTCATTGACTTAGTGCACCTGCCTTTGGGTGTATGACAGGTTGGCCCAAAATGTGGCTGGCCCACCTGTCATACAGCCAACGACAGGTGCAGTTAAGGCATTGGAGCTCAATCGTAATACAATATATATGTAGTACACTATATAAGTTGGAGCCTCAGCGCTTGTTCGCTAGGGTTTGCACTCTCCACACTCTCGCTGCACTATATATATATATATATATATATATATATATATATACACACGCTGGAGGCTCAGCGTTCCTTTGCTAGGGTTTGCTGTATTCACAGTCTCTCATCCTCTTCACTAGATCTAAACAAGACTACGTTGTGACCTCTGTCTCTCTCTCTGTCCCCCCTCATAGCTGGTGAAGGAGGCGTCCAGATCCCTTCGCACCAGAAAGGGGAGGAGGTGCATCGTTCACTCTATCGCCTTCGGCGAGGGAGGCAATCCACTGCCGGGTGCGTTGTTCTCTTTCACCCAGCGCCTGTGCGGGAGGGCCACCGACCCCTTCTTCCTCGCTTCCATACGTAGTGTGGGCAGATCCGGCCTCCCGTCGCACGCCTTGCCACATCCCGACGACCCTAAGGTATACATTTCTTTGAAACCGTCATTGCTCTAGCTGCATGTAGATCTTTTTCGATTCTGTAGTCGAATCTAGGTCTTGGTTCAAAGAGGAAAGAAGGGTGCAGTGGGGTGGAGCATGAATCTAGGACGTGGTTCAATAAGGAAAGGAGGGAGGGAAAGTAGTATAGAATGGCTATCTAGCCGCTTTGTTGGTCGAAAAGGGGAAAAGGGGGTAACCCAGTACACACATCTGTAAGGAATCGATCTCTTTGTTGAAAAGGGAAAGAAACTTGGGGTCAGGTAGTTTGTGCAGGACTAGATTTGCTGCCCTCACATAGGAAAAAGGTTTAAAGATAAAAAATATGGGACCAACACAGGTATGCTGCTTGGCTACATACTCTTCATCACCCATTTATACGTGTGGACTCACATGGTGCTAGCATGTCCCATGCCCCATGTTCCATACAACTATTTTGATATTGTTAATCTAAGAATGCTGCTAGAAAATTGAAGCAATGCCACTGTTAAAATTAATTACATTCTCACCAAATGTTGTTTTAAAAGAATGTCTCTGTTAATATGAATCAATGCAACCGTTTTAGAAATGCTAATGTCCTACTTTGTTTTCCATCAAGATAAGTTAGATGCTTCTTTTTGTCGTCGTTTGTTTGATCCTCCTTTATTGGCCAATAATTGTTTCCTTTTTTGCCTCTGTTAAAACAGGGATATCTATTCAACTTGTTGCTATAGCAAACTTAAACGTCACACCGACGACTTTGCTTGATTTCAGTGCAACTACACAAAACAAGAATGGATTTCCTATTCGTGTTGGCAGATTCATACGTGATCTTGTGTGCGTCATGACAGGTTGGTACTTGCCTTCATCCACATGATCATGCAGTGTGTTTTGAGATGTTGTGCTACTTGTATTGGTACTGTTTTAAATAAATGTTGAATTTAAGCTATTGTATTGCTCTCTTTTCCCATTAAGTAGTGAACAAAAATGGTACCAACCCAGACATGGTGCTTGTTGCTTTGTTATCTGCATCACCCCCTTTATAAGTAGATGGAAGCACATGGTGTTGTAGCGCCCACTCTCCCCTGGAACTGTTTATGCTTTTTCTTAATCTAATGCCGCTGGTAAAATTAAGCAATGCCACTCTCAGAATTAACTACTAAACTGTTTTAAGAGAATTTCTCTATTAATATGAATCAATGCAACCGTTTTAGAAATGCTGCTGTCCTATACTTTGATTTCCATCAGGATAAGGTAGATGCTTATTTTTGTGGCCACATGTTTCATCCTCCTTTATTGGCCAGTAATTGTTTCCTTTTCTGCCTCTGTTAAAACAGGGAAATCTATTCAACTTGTTGCTATAGCGAACTTAAATGTCACACCGAGGACTTTTCTTGATTTCAGTGCAACTGCACAAAACGAGATTGGATTTCCTATTCGTGTTGGTCGATTCATATTTTATCTTGTCTGTCTCATGAAAGCTTAGTACAGGCCTTCATCCACATGATTGTGCAGTGTGCTTTGAGATGCTATGCTACTTGTATTGGTATTGTTTTGGATAAAAGTTGAATTGAAGCTATTGAAATGCTGTCTTTTACCATTAAGTGGGCAAAAATTGTTCCAACCCAGACATGATGCTTGTTGCTTTGTTACAACAAACTCTGCATCAACCCCTTTATAAGTAAATGGAAGCACATGGTGTTGTTGCGCCCACTCTCCCCTGGAACTGTTAATGCTTTTTCTTAATCTAATGCCACTGGTAAAATTAAGCAATGCCACTCTTAGAATTAACTACTAAATTATTAAGAATGGAGTAATGCATTAGGCAAGATGACATGATGTAGAGGGATAAACTCAAGCAATATGATATAAACCCCATCCTTTTATCCTCGATGGAAACAATACAATACGTGCCTTGCTGCCCCTTCTGTCACTGGGAAAGGACACCGCAAGATTGAACCCAAAGCTAAGCACTTCTCCCATTGCAAGAAAGATCAATCTAGTAGGCCAAACTAAACCGATAATTCGAAGAGACTTGCAAAGATATCAAATCATGCATATAAGAATTCAGAGAAGAATCAAATAATATTCATAGATAATCAATTTCATAAACCCACAATTCATCGGATCTCGACAAACACACTACAAAAGAGTTACATCAAATAGATCTCCAAGAAGATCGAGGAGAACTTTGTATCGAGATCCAAAGAGAGAGAAGAAGCCATCTAGCTAATAACTATGGACCCGAAGGTCTGTGATAAACTACTCACAAATCATCGGAGATGCTATGGTGTTGATGTAGAAGCCCACCGTGATCGAATCCCCCTCCGGCAGATCGCAGGAAAAGGCCCCAAGATGGGATCTGACGGGTACAGAAGGTTGCAGCGGTGGAAAAGGTGTTTTGTTGCTCTCCCCGAAGGTTTCAGGGTATAAGAGTATATATGTGCGAAAGAAATTGGTCGGTGGAGCTGCGAGGGGCCCACGAGTGTGGGGGGGGGGGCATGCCCACCCCCCTAGGGCGCGCCCTCCTGCCTCGTGGCTTCCTCACTGCTTCCTTGACGTCCACTCCAAGTCTCCTGGATTGGGTTTATTCCAAAAATGATCCTTGTGAAGGTTTTATTTCGTTTGGATTCCGTTTGATATTCCTTTTCTGCGAAACACTGAAATGGGCAAAAAACAGCAATTTGCACTGGGCTTTCAGTTAATAGGTTAGTCCCAACAATAATATAAAAAGATATATTAAAGCCCATTAAACATCCAAAACAGATAATATAATAGCATGAAACAATCAAAAATTATAGATACGTTGGAGACATATCATTCTCCCACTCACTTCTTTCGAGAGAAACTCATTCTCTAGAAAGGATCCATTCTTAGCAACGAAAATCTTGCCTTCGGATCTGTGATAGAAGGTGTATACAACATTTTCCTTCCTATGAAGACGCATTTCTCTGATTTGGGTTCGAGCTTATCAGGTTGAAGCTTTTTCACATAAGCATCATAGACCCAAACTTTAAGAAACGACAACTTAGGTTTCTTGCTAAACCAGAGTTCATATGGTGTCGTATCAATGGATTTAGATGGTGCCTATTTAACGTGGATGCAGCTGTCTCTAATGCATAACCGCAATACGATAGTGATAAATTGGTAAGAGACATCATAAATCGCATCATATCTAATAAAGTATGATTACGATGTTCAGACACACCATCATGCTATGGTGTTCCAGGTGGCATGAGTTTGTGAAACTATTCCACATTGTTTTAGTTGAAGGCCAAACTCATAACTCAAATATTCGCCTCCGCGATTAGTTCGCAGAAACTTTATTTTATTGTTACGATGATTCTCTACTTCACTCTGAAATTCTTTGAACTTTTCAAATGTTTCAGACTTGTGTTTCATTAAGTAGATATACCCATATCTTCTGAGATCATCTGTGAAGGTCAGAAAATAACGATGCCCGCCACGAGCCTCAACACTCATCGGATCACATACATCAATATGTATTATTTAAAAATAAGTCAGTTGCTCGCTCCATTGTTTCAGAGAACAGAGTCTTAGTCATCTTGCCCATGAGGCATGGTTTGCAAGCATCAAGTGATTCATAATCAAGTGATTCCAAAAGACCATCGGCATGGAGTTTCTTCATGCACTTTACACCAATATGACCTAAACGGCAGTGCCAAAAATATGTTGCACTGTCATTATCAACTTCGCATCTTTTGGCATTAATATTATGAATATGTGTATCACTACAATCGAGATTCAGTAAACCATTCACCTTGGGTGTATGACCTCAGAAGGTATTATTCATGTAAACAGAATAACAATTACTCTTTGACTTAAATGAATAACCGTATTGCAATAAACATGATCCAATCATATTATGCTCAACGCAAACACCAAATAACATTCGTTTTAGGTTCAACACTAATCCCGAAGATAAAGGGAGTGTGCGATGGTGATCTTATCAACCTTCGAATCACTTCCAACACACATCGTAACCTTGCCCTCAACTAGTCTTTGTTCATTTTGTAACTCCTATTTCGAGTTTACTAATCATAACAACTGAACCAGTATCAAATACCCACGGGCTACTATGAACATTAGTAAAGTAAACATCAATAACATGTATATCATATATACTTTTGTTCACTTTGCAATCCGTCTTATCCTCCAAGTATTTGGGGCAGTTCCGCTTCCAGTGACCATTTCCTTCGCAGTATAAGCACTAAGTTTCAGGCTTGGGTCTAGCTTTGGGCTTCTTCATGGGAGTGGCAACTTGCTTGTCATTATTCTTGAAGTTCCCTTTCTTACCCTTCCCCTTTTACTTGAAACTAGTGGTCTTGTCAACCATCAACTTTTGATGCTTTTCTTTATTTCTACCTTCATCGGTTTCAGCATCACGAAGAGCTCGGGAATAGTTTTTGTCATCCCTTGCATATTATAGTTCATCAGGAAGTTCCGGTAACTTAGTGATACTGACTAGAGAACTCTGTCAATCACTATTTTATCTGGAAGATTAACTCCCACTTGATTCAAGCGATTGTAGTACTCAGATAATCTGAGCACATGCTCACTGGTTGAGCTATTCTCCTCCATCTTGTAGGCAAAGTACACTACAAAAAAATACACTTCCATGATGATACATGTTTGTCATAGTAGGTCGCGTTTTTTGTCATGCATGTACATCCATGACGATTTTATGACAGAATCAAGATAGCCATACCTGTGCTGTCGTAGAAGTGTTCCATGACATCACCAAAATTATCATCACGGAAGTGTCCACTTCCATGATGATAAATCGCGCGTCACAGAAGTGCTTTCGTCAAGGGTGACCGACACGTGGCATCCACCGTAACGGAACACCGTTAAGCTATCGGGTCGGATTTTGGATCCGATAACCCGTTAACAGCCCTGACCAATGGGAAATTTCCATGTGTAAAATTCTGATTGGCCGAAGGAAACACGTGTTGCCTCACCGTTGGGACAGATGTCATCCACTCATTGGATAGGAGGCGCTTATGATAGGTCAACACGTGGCACGACCCAACAGTGGCCCATTCCGGTGGAAAAGGCCGGCCCAGTAAAAATTAGCAGGTCGGCCCATATAAGGCCTACTTGTGCCACGTCCATTTAAGCCCACGGCCCATACGAGATGTGTCAATTCGGCCGGTCAACGGCCCGTTAAAGATTTGACACCATTGCATCCCATCGTCAGTTCGAGCCCGTTAACAGCCCGCTATATATTTGGGCTCAATATCGGCCCGATGAGATTTCGGCCTGTTAACGACCCATTTAATGGATGGGCCAATATTCAGGATGTACATCTTTCGGCCTTTTAATGACCCATTTAAATGTTGGGCTAATTTCCGGCCCGGTGTGTCTTTCAGCCTGTTGACGGCCCATAAATCTGATGGGCCATTTGTAGTCGGGCCTGAGTTTCAGCCTTTTAGCGGCCCATTTAAGTGTTGGGCCAATTTCTGGCCCGGTGTCACTTTCAGCCTGTTGACGACCCATAAATCAGTTGGGCCATTTGTAGTCGGACATGAGTTTTGGCCTTTTAGTGACCCATTTAAGTGTTGGGCCAATTCCCGGCCCTGTGTGCCTTTCGGCCTGTTAACTAACCATAAATGAGTTGGGCCATTTGTAGTTGGACCTTAGTTTTGGCCTTTTAACGGCCCATGCCCTTCATGGTCCAATACCAGCCCGGTTTCTCTTTCGGCCTGGTAAAGGCCCACAACACAGTTGGGCCGTTTACAATATGACCTGACTTTCGGCCTCTTAGCGACCCATTCTCTTCATGGTCAAGTACAAGCCCGTTGTCTCTTTCGGCCTGCTAAAGGCCTATAGTATAGTTGGGCCATATGTAGCCCAAACCTAGTAACGGCCTGTTAACGGCCCGTGAAATAAATTGGGGCCACCTGTTGCCCGCTTCGGTGTCGGCCTGTTAATGACCCGGGAGGTAAGAGGGTTGACCATTAACTTTCGGCCTAGTAACGGCCCATTAACTTAATGGACCCACTAAAGTCCGTTCATGTCTTTAGGCCAAATTAGATAATTTGAGCCCATTACGACGAGCAATTATGCACAGGACCAAAACCGATCAAGCAAAGGTACGACATACAGGGAATAACGTTGCACATCCAGCATATATTACAGGAAATTACATCCACTGGGCAATCAAAGATTGATGCCAGTGCAAATAAATGAGCAGAACCTAACCATCTACAACGTCACAATCTGCAACCTCAGCATAGATGATGCCCATAAGCATGTGGGCAAGTTCTTGCTGCTTTGCTACACTGTCTCTGAAAACATTGATCAGTTGTTGTGTCGCGCGACTCTGCACCTCTGATTCATCCACCATTTCCATCATTGCTTCAGCCATTAATTGGTTCACAAACATACATTTATTCCATTGCATTCGAGAAGAGGATACTGAACAGATTCAGATGGCGATTTTGGCAGGCTTGTATTATTTATAGTGGAGAGTGTCTCGACCACTTCATCATAACATAAATTAGGACGGGAACCAAACATATTAATCATGAGTTATTGCCATATTACCTGGCCTAGATTTACTGGAAAGAAACAATGGGGTTGCCTTGCTGTTTTCAGAGTTTCTCTTCTTATCTTCAGCGGCCTGCACAAAATTGACACACTAGCATTGCTATCATTGGCCAAGTCAGATAATAGGAAAGCAACATTGACACAATGAACGTTTGGGCAACTAGCCTACACCAAATTAACACAATATGGCACAGCTATCATCAGCCAGGTAAGGTAATACGAAAGCAACATTGACACAATGAATGAATGGGCAACCAGAGAAGCACTACAATTCAGTAATGTGTGTGATATGAGATAGTACATTCATGCAGCTCAGTATGCAAAACTACCAGGCAGTTTTCCTTACAAAAATCAACATTGGCACCTTTAGCATTTTGCTACAACTAATTTTAGATCAGATAAAGGTTAGATTCACGCCGATTAACAAAATACATGCTGATGTAAAAATATAGTGATATACAAGAGGTACTTACATTAGCATTGGAGCATAGAGAATTCCCGCAAGATATTTTCCTCGAATACGATCCCAATGGAGGAAGTCTTGTATCGTTTAACCTTATTTTCTAAAAGAGAGATGGGTAAGAAACATGTAGAAAATATGATCAGAATGCTATAAAATTTCATGATGCGAGGATACGCACATGCTTCTTAGAATGGAGTTGACATTCTTTTGCTGGACTAGAGCGGACTAGTTCTTTGGCCACTGGAATCTGCTTATTATCAGTGGGAGTTGGGTTTCTCTGTGCTGGAGCAGTATCTATGAAAAATGGAGTTGGTTTATTATCTCCTGGCGTTTGGATCTTTTGCAAAGACCTGGTTTGTAACCCTTCAGATTCTAACATAGCTGTCTTCCCCTTGCATGCCTTATATAGAAGAATGGTCATTCAGTTATAAAACATGCTATAGCAGAGATGGAATAGGTACTGAAGAATAGAAAGGCATGACATATTGACATGCATTCCCTCCATCCGGGAATAAATGGATGGGTCTTGGCGTATTTCAGTTCTAGATACATCCAGTTTTATCCATTTCTGCGACATTTAATCCAGACGGAGGGAGTATGATGTAAGAGCTAGGGATACGGAAGGACAACACAGTAAAAAAACACTGAAAAAACCCACTGCAGAACCTAAGTATTCAAACCCACTGATATGAGATAGTACACTCATGCAGCTCAGGATGCAAAACTACGAGGCAGTTTTCCTTGCAAAAATCAACATTGTGGCCTTTAATCATACATTTTGCTACAACTAAATTTAGATCAGATAAAGGTTGGATTCACGCCGATTAACAAAATACATGCTGATGTAAAAATATAGTGATATACAACCAGTACTTACATCTACATTGGAGCACAGAGAATTCCTGCAAGAATCTTTCCTCATAAACGATACCATTGCAGAAATTCTTCTATCTGTTAAGCTTATTTTCTAAAAGAGAGATGGGTAAGAAACATGTAGAAAATATGATCAGCATGCTATAAAATTTCATGATGCAAGGATACGCACACGCTTCCTAGAATTGAGTTGACATATTTTTGCTGGACTGGAGCGGACTAGTTCTTTGGCCACTGGAATCTTCTTATTATCAGTGGGAGTTGGGTTTCTCTGTGCTGGAGCAGTATCTATAAAAACTAGAGTTGGTTTATTATCTCCTGGCGTTTGGATCTTTTGCGAAGGCCTTGTTTGTAAGCCTTCATATTCTAACATAGTCATCTTCCCCTTACGTGCCTTGTATAGAAGAATGGTGCTTTAATTATAAAACATGCGACAACAGAGAGATGGAATTGGTACTGAAGAATAGAAAGGCATGACATATTGACATGTATTCCCTCCATCCGGAAAAAAATGGATGGGTCTAGGCATATTTCAGTTCTAGATACATCCTTTTTTATCCATTTCGGCAACATGTAATCTGGACGGAGGGAGTATGGTGTAAGAGCTAGGGATACGACAGTACAACACAGCAAAAAAAACACTAGTTGAATATAAAACTGAATGCTAGCAGAATATGTACAACAATAACTAAGGCAACATACACGTGTATGATTGGGAAAATAAGATGGCATTGCAACAGAGCACTACAATAGCACTTCAATGTAAAAAAACAGGGTATGGTAGACAGATGAAGTACATACTAATGAATAACAATGCATAAGATATTCAGAAGCTTGATGTCCAAATTAAGCAGATGGCATTGTGATAGAGTAGAATGGGAGTACTTGAATTTGAAAACATGTTATCATGAATGGAATAGGTACTGAAAAACAGGAAGGCATGACATATTTACATGCATGATCAGCATGCTACGCACATGGAATTGCAATAGTGTAGATACACTCCAGGACATTATATGCATGTTCTGCCCATATCACAGGCCAAGTTAGAGGAAGGACCTTGTGGGGTGAAGAGGATTCATCATCTTTCTGCAAGTCTTCTGAAGAACTGCCTTTACATGTTCCATCATATTGGGTATCATTGACATCAAGTTTATTGGCCTTTACATTGCTCCATGAGGTTCCTGTGGATTAATCAGTGTGTGCAATTATATCTAACATGCATGGAATACAACTAGTAGTTAGATTTATGTAATGAGTGCCTATAGGAGACGACATAAATAGTAGGACTGGGGTTAACTAGCAGCAACAGGTCTCATAAACTAAAGAGAGAACACAAATGGAAGCTACAGAATATGTATCGTTTGTAATCGAGATTAACTAGATGGCACACAAAAGTATTAAAGAACAACATAGGTAATACTAGAAGTGGTATAATACTATAATCACCAGCCTATGGGATAGCATTGGCTGATGGATGATAACTATGTAACAGCATTACCTAAAGAACAAGTATCTTAGCTGAACTATGGAACAACGTTAACTCCTGAACAAGACCCGTAAGAGATCAGCATGAATATACAGTGAAATGTGATGATCTATTTTCCATGCTTAGATGAATAACAAAGCCATAATTGTTGCACACAAGTAAGATGAGGGTACAACCTATCTGGCTGCCATCCATAGGAGTGAGCATCATGTGCTGGCTTGTCGATGGCCCTGCATTTGTTATGGCTGTCCATGTCGGGCACGCGCATTCGATGCAAGGAACTGTTGAGTGGGGACTATAGCTCCCTTCTGGTGTATGCTTGCCTTGTTGGAGCAGCTGCGGTGAGTCGGAAGACGGTGTGTCTGAAGATGCAGATAACGCATAATGTTAAGAACGACATATCTCTTTGATATGAAGAAATACACTAAGAGATCAACAGCAAGGTACGAGAGTGGTCACACGTCTGTGGACTGAAGACTAAATTGGGGTCACACGATTTTGTTTTATTTTGGTACTGTCCGATCTACGCCGGATGGCTGGCCGTCTTGTGCCTCCCGGCTGACACTGTTCGGAATCTTCCCCGAAGAGCCAGCGACCAACTTCAGAGCAGCCTGCCTCCGCCGTCCGTGGCCCCGGCCAAAACCCCACTCCCCGCCCCACCGCACTGCCGTGGTTGCGCCGCCCCCGAGCCAATCCACAAAGACTCCCCTTCATCCAGATCCGGCAGCAGCAGTACCTTTAACCCACGCAACTCTAAAAGATAGCCATCTAAGCGCTGCTTCCGCTGCGATCTTGTGGCCCCGCACCCTTACGTTAGACACGAGCCAACTGGCAGCCTAGGAGCTCCGCCGCCTTGAGGGGTGCTGCTTCCCATTGGGAATCGATTGGCCCAGAATAAAAATTCATACAACTGACGCCTAAATAAAGTGATTTGAGATGAGGGTGCGACCTATCTGGCGGCATGGTGAAGTAGGCAGGTCCAGCTGCCGAGTCGGTGAGGCCGGTGAGGTTGTGGTGGTGACCAGCGGCAAGGAAAGAGCGATGTCGCGACGGTCGACGGCTACGTGGAAGCAGTGCCAGGACTCTGGATGGATCCGAAGTTGGAGCCGCTCCGGCGCCGTGAACAATGGTGGGGGTGAATCGGCTTCGGTACGGTTCACGCGTCCGTCGTCAAGGCAGCACCAGCAGCACGGAGTAAGAGGCACAGGGCCCGGTGCACGACAGCAAATGGACATCCTCTCCGGCATTAGGGAGGAGGGGGGCTGTGAAATTGGTGCAATGGGGGCGCCATGGAGGTGGGGCTGAGGTTTCACGGCTCGGGAGAAGGGAGCTTCCTGGGGAGAAGGTGATTTGGCGCCCACGAGGTATGAATGGGGGCGGGCGGGGGTGGGGGGGGGAATTGGGAGGGGAGTGGAACCATGTCTTACGGACGCGTTTGTCTGAAATGTGAGGGGGAGTTACAGTTCTATCCTTGCCTATAGGCTTCTCGGCTTGGGTCTGTGTACTGAGGGTCGGGGATAGTAGAGTAACTTTGCTTCTCCCCAAATAGTGGGCGGGAGCGATTTCAGGCGAGGAAGGCGTGTTTTGAACTATAGTGGGCGCGAGCGATTTCGGGTGAGGAGAGTGTGTTTTGAAATAGTGGGCACGAGCTATTTCGGGCAAGGAGAGCATGTTTTGCCGACCATGGTTTATGAATTATTCGGCACATGTCATTTCGGCCGAGGAGAAGGCGCGCTTGGATGAAGTTACGAACCTACCCTCGATGTACAATGGGCCAATTGATGCGTGTCCCACATAGGATGGTAATTTCGCGTCTCCCATTTATTTGCTCGGGCGAATTCCACCGAGCAGAGAGGAAGTTTAACGGTTCGTTCAAATTTTGGGAGAACGAGCATCCATGTCTTCCTTACCAAGTCGATTCAGATCAAATTTCTAAATATTAGCTTGCCACTTCTTTTTTAGATGGAGAGATGATGCTCGGGAGTAATGTGTTTTACATGCTCGTTGCTAGCGATTTACTATACGACAAATAGTTGACCCACTCAAAAACGCGAATCAAACCCAAAATAAAATATCTCGATTCAATGAAATAGCTCGTTTAGTAGGTCAAAATAGTGAACTAAATCCAAAATTGAACACCTCAACCAAGTAGCATGTTGTACAGTATTATAGTACTCCATGAACATGTTGAAAGTGAAATTAATGAACTTGTTTCATATACACATATATCCGTTCATGTGTGGAATGCAGACAACATGTTCTCCAATTTAAATATTTGAATGCAAGTTTATATTGAAACATGGTTTATATCAGTCTTTGATGCATAAAATGCGACCTCCCCCTCTCCCGGACTCCTGTTCTCTCTCTCTCTCGCCGACAATCTTCAATTCTGTCGCATGCATCCGACACAAAAACCTTGTTGGTCCCTCTCCCTTTCTCTCCATCTCTCTCTCTCTCTCTCTTTGTGTGTGTGTGGGGGGGGGTCTTTCTAGTTCGCATGGATATATACACCATCTATAGGTCTCTCTCGCACACTATGTATGATACTCTAGCTAGTCCAAGCTAGATATCTTGGGTGCTCTCATCGTATGCACACAAATTCCTTGGCTCTTTGCCCGCAACTCTCTCACGCACCACTATGTCATCTCGGAGCTCTTCCCCCGCTCTCTAGAACTCTCCATCCACCTAGGCCACACATACACATGCATATCTCACTCGCACTCGATAGGCCCATCTAAAACTCTATCTCTCCCCCTCGTTCTCTCTCCATCTCACACACGCACACACACAATCTCATGCCTAGCTAGCCATGTATGATGGTCTCTCACTCAATTGTAGGCACACGCAGTCCCCCCTATATGTATATGACTAGCTAATCTTAGTCTCCATCACAAACATGTGCATGGTCTATATCGATTCCTCTCGGGGCATGTTTCTATCACGCACACACTCCCTCGATCTCCCACCCATATAGTCCCCTCACGATCTCGACGGGATCTCTCTATCACAAACACACCCTCTCTCCCTCCCCATGCGTCCATGCCATCCATGTGTCCCTCTCGAACTTTGTTCCATGTTGGCCAGACCTCTATTGGACATGTGCTACAGGGGTGTCTCTCTCCATTGCAAACAATCACACACTAGCTATCTTCGTGTATCTCCTCGCCTCGCTTTTCCATCTCGGAGATGCATGCGTGATATGTTCGCATAAGAAACGAGAAAACACACACTCTCTCTCTAATTTATCATTTGTTGTCACTTTATCTTTCACACACAACTCTTTTTGCACACTTACTCATTCTCCTTCACACACACTTGATCTATCTCGACAGAGGCACTCTCCTCGGTCCATAGCATATAGATTTATTGAAAAGTCAAACATCACAAAGTTTGACCATGTACGTGGAGAAAAAGAATTACATCTAGTACGGCAAACATATACCATTAGATTCACCATGAGATGTAGTTTTGTATGATGTATCTTTGGTATTGTAGATATAAATAACATTTGCGTAAACCTGATCAAAGTTTCCAAAGTTTAACTTCTAAAAAATTTACATGCACTGCATTATCGAGCGGATGGAATATCTCTTTCCCCCTCTCAGCTATCTGACGCACCACTCAGCCTTATCGGGGCTCCTCAATCTCTCTCAAACTTTATTGGTTAGTTTGGTTTGTGACCTGACCCTCATGCCTTGATGGTCGGTACTACCTGGTGTGGACGTGAGAAGTAAAATATTTCTGCCTGGCCAGGCTTGTGTGGTGCTGAAGCATTTGGTTCATGCCTGGGCCAGGCAAAGAATCAACGTCCCATCAATCAATCCATGCATCAATTATTTAATGCTAATATCCATCCATGTTGCTGTTAGCCTCGTGGCCACATGACCAGGAACTGCCAGGCGTCCGAAATCGGTTGCCTGGGCCAGGCTACTTGCAGTGTCTGGAGTTCAACCAGGCTAATTAAACTGCAAGGAAACCCGGGCCAGGCGGGCTTTCTTTTTCATAGGGTAGCAACCAAACAAGCGTGCATGAAATCCAGCCACAACCCCAGGCCAGGCAAAAGATCCTCAGGACGCAAGCCAAACTGGCCTTATATCTCCCTGGTTCACACTTACACATGTCTCGCTCGCGCTATACATATAGACCCATCCAACACTCTCCGCCCTTGTTCTCTCTCCATGTGACACGCACCCCCTAAGTACCATAATCCCTCACTCCATCATAGGAGCAAGCACTCCCCCTCCTAAGTATGATTATCTCTTACTAGCCATCAGGAACACACATATTGTCTCCTTCCATCCATATGTCTATCTCGATATCTCTCGGGGCATCTTCTATGGCGCACACACCTTGTCACTTGATCTCCCACACATGTAGTCCCATCACGATCTCCAGGGGATCTCTCTATGACAAACATACACTCTCTCCTCCCCATGTCTGCATTTTCTCCGTACGTCTCTCTCGACCTCTCTCCCTTGTTTGTCAGACCCCTCTTGGCCATGTGCTAGGGGTCTTGCTCTCTCGGTTCCAAACAACCACACACTATCTCCACGACGCTGGCCTGTGGCCTGGCACCGAGGAACGTCTCCAGGTAGTATTGCTTGAGGCCGCCAGGGCAAGGGGCCGCTTGGACGACAGCTTCGTCTCCTTGTTCGACGAGGTCCTTGTCGGTTTCCTTGACAAGTTCACCGTCGTCAAGAAGCTTGCGGACGACCTTGACATAAGCCTCCAGCTGACGTGCCCAGGCTCTGTGATGCCCGCCACCCTCAACGGCCACTATGGTGACAACCTTTTTGATGCACTGGTGGCCCTGCGTCTGCCCGTCGTCGCGCCGGAGAATGTCCACCTCGAGGTCGCGCTCGCCGCGCAGCGCCTGGCGCAGCAAGACACCATCGACATAATCACCCATGTCTACACGCAAATCATCCACAAGGACTAGTACATGCAAGAGGAGGACGAGAGGACGCTGGCTTTCTTGGACCGCATGGCAACCTTGGACGGCACTATTCAGAAGCACGTTGAGCTCGCCGCCAACGCCGCTGCTCCTCACACGTCGGTTGGTGACCCGGCGCACTAGGGCGTGAGGATGTCATTGATGGATCCATATGTATTTTTATCTTTCCGTCAAATCCATGTAGTAGTATATCATACTACAATAATTATCTTACCTTTCGCATCAACTTCATAATTTTCGTACGTACTCCATGCATGAACGGCGCTAGAACCAAACTTCTCATTACTCTAGGCAAAATCGTTATTTTCTATCTATCAGTCGCGCCATGGAGCAGAACCATATTTTACATGTTACGAGTTCAAAAGGAAAAGCCTGCCGTGTTCGCGTCGCACCCCCACATGGTTGGTCCGGCAGGCCGCTCAAGCGGGAATGCGTGCGGTGTTGCATTTTCACTTACAAGTGGGACCGCAGTTGAGCCAACCGACTATCGGCAAACCCCCACCCGCCCACCGCGCAATGGCTGAGAAAACAGGAGGGAGAAGAGATGGCTGTAGCACGGACTCCAAGAAAATTAGTGTTGGATGGGACTCATGTGGGTGGCGTGTGCCGTACTGCTAGACGTGAATGCTAGTTATGGCCCATGCCACCCCATTATATCGAGCCTATATCAAGGTACGTAGAACAAATTTCCTGCAGTCCGTGCTCAGCCCTCCTCTATCTCTCTTCTCATCCAGCCAGCGGGCGCGCGGAGCCCATCGTCTGTTTGCTCACATGCGGCCCCACATGTCAGTGAAAACGCAAGAGGACCCACTGAACCTACACATCTTTCACCTCGACGTGCTAGTGATGAAAAAAATCCAATAAAGATCTTCGGTGGCCGCTTTTGGAGTTACTCAAGAGTAGTAAGATTCTATTTACAGTTTAACCCAAGATGCACATCTCGTGGCTTCAACTACCACTCTATTTTGTTTCATGACACGACCTGGATGCTGGATGTCCCACGTGTCAGCAAAAGGAGGAAGAACCCGACCAAATCTTCGGTTGTGCTCTCGGATTAGACTAGTTGTGCTAACTTAAAATTTTTATTGTGTACTCCCTTCGTTCCAAAATACTTGACTTCCATTTGTCCAAAAATGGATGTACCTATATACTAAAACATGTCTAGATACATATATATTTTGACAAATAGAAGGCATGTATTGTGCAACGGAGGGAGTAGAATGGATGCAAGTTTTTGTATTGGGAACAAGAGTACATCCATATATTGATAGAGCGCAATTTAGTAGATGTTCTATCACTTTTAGCTAGCACAGAGGCTAGAGATGAGATTAGTGCACTTGTTGATACTCCTACTAGAATAGAGGATAGACATGAGACTAGATGCGAGGAAGCAACGTCTACTTCTTTACACACGAAGAAGAAAGAAGCAAGCAAGATCGAGCCTCCGCAGATCAACAATGAATGCATCGAGAATGCACTAATCCAACTTACAGGAGTAGTAAAATGTATTCTTGTGGTTCTTGTTTTCTTTGGTCTTGCTTTTCTAGTCAAAATTATCGTTGGAGTTCGTGCAAAATGGAGGTCCGTTTGGGGTTGTCAATTGGAGTTGGCCTTACAAGTGGGACCGCAGTTAAGGAAACCGACTATCGGCAAACCCCCACCTCGCCCGCCACGCGATGGCTGAAGTTAGAGAAACAACGAGGTTGAAGAGATTGCTCTAGCACGGACTCCAAGACATAATATGGTGTCAGATGGATGTCGTGGTGGTTGCGTGTGTCGTACTCCTGGACGTGAATGCTTGTTCTGGCCCATGCCACCCTACTACTCCTACTACTTACTCCTACTATATAGTACTAGTATCGAGGATTCGAGGTGCTGGTTACGTACAGCGAACACATTAACATATGGCTACAGTAAGAACACCCGCCCGACGCGCGGAGCATGTGAAGCTAGTACAAATAGTGTACTACTATTGTTGATTGGCCTCATCCGATAACCTGTTGCAATGCACGTACAATTATGTATTTGGAAAATATATTTTTTGCCTCGTCGCACCACTCACTCAGAGAAGTGACTCAAAAGCCATTCAGAAATTTAGTAAGTTTATCACAGGCATATCATTTTATTACATACAACAGGTCATCAACCAACATCGACAACGAGGATACATTATAAATACTAAATTTTTCACCACACAACTAATAACAAGCAATGAAATGAACTTCAACTCAACCATACGTCGGCGTTGGAAACACTTGCTTTGAACCACAAGTGATTCTCTAGGACGGGCCATCGATTGTCGATCTGGAAACGAACGCAGGACTGATCATCCAGGCTGAAGCGGCCTAATATATCAGTACCAGGGTAGGGAACCACCCAAATATCCGAGGTATAGACATAGTTGCTTCTCATAAATGGTACTAGTAATGTTGTGTCAACAACAGTTGGATCGCCTTTCACCATCATCGGATAGTTTTGTCCAAGGAAGAGCGAGTTTTCTCCAAGACTATCAATTCTATACCAGGGAGAAGGAGTTGGCGCTAGAACACTAGTATCCATCCCAAATACCATGCAACGGGTGCTGGAATAGGTCCGGAGAGTGCGACCATGGGAGACTACACCTGCTTCCTTAGTAGTAACATCATCAGTGGGCTGTATACACACAAGAAGAGGTGATCCATCGGAATTAGTTGCCAGGCGCCACAGAGTATATGGGCGCCGCTCATCCTCATGATCGTGATCATCACCATCGTCATCTCCCCCTTGGTTTTAAATTTTTTCAAGTATAGGTGGTGGGATGTTCACAGGACCTTGGAAACACAAGAAGAAGGTTAATTAGTAAAGGGAAACTTGCTAACCCGCATGCATGTGGATGAAACAATTATAATTACGGTGGAAGAAAAACGTACCGAAACTACGAGGATCCCATGCAAAAATAGTGCCACGAGTGGTGTCAGCAAACACAAGGCCCTCGTATTGAATTGCATCACAGTACTCATCCGTGTACAGAAACTGATTTTGAGCAACCACCAAGGACGGCAACAAGCTTGTACAAGATAGCAACAACTTGATAGTTGTTGTAATTCCAAGAGCGGTTGGCAACTTGACAAATTGCTATCTTCCGTAGAAGACAGTCACCATGACCGTATTTGAACGTGGGTACAATACCGGTGTGCTCAACCTCTGGGCAGTCTGCTGAGATTTTTGGAAGTAGAACCCGATCAGAGTGTACACATTCACAAGTTCCCACTCGCAGTTGGACCCAATGTAAACAACCCAATCTCCATTTGCGCTCGCCAAGCCTTGCCCTCAAGCGGTGGCATCTTAACATCATACGTATCATTATCAAGCGGCATCAACTTGCATAGGGCGAGGCCTCCGTCGTGCCGGCGCCAGTCATCAGGGTCACGGCGAAGAAGATTGGGCGGGATCAAACCACTCCTTGACTCTTGGGTTCTTTGTAATGATGTTATTGTTGAGTCGGGAATGGGCTTGAACGAACCTGCCATGCTAGCCGAGGTGATGACTTCGCACCGATCAATGAGTTCCTCAACCACGTCATCTTTTAGATTGGGGCAAGAATAACGGGGTTGTTTCTGGCTTGTTCCCTCCATGGAGAAGACGATCGAACAATGGCAGAAGAAAGGGTGAATGACTGAAGGAAAATGGAGGAGGGAGAGGAAGAGCATGCGATAGCAGTTCCAAATCGAGAGGGAAAGGCGAAGAGTCGGTGGACGGTTGCGAGTTTGCCACGGTTCACGAAGAGGCGGCCCAACCTACACGTCCATTCGGAAATACTCCTACTACTCGTCATCGTCTCACTGATATGTTGGAACGGGACCACATGTCAACGAAACATGGTGTGTAATTTCTCATGCAAAATGCGATCTGGCCGCGTTGGCCTGAGGTGCCGCATTAGTTATCGACATTTATTTTTTTAATGGCCTGTCGATCAGTTTTGAAGCATGACTAACTGGTACTGTACGCAGAGAAAATATAAACTACTCTACCACCACTCCACCTGCAGTACTTGTAGTATAAGAAGGATATATAGGCTGGAGCTTGAGCTCTTTCTTGCTAAGGGCTGACCACTTGCTTCTCACACTACCACCCTCTCTCCAGATCTAAAAAAACGGCCCCTCTCTCCGGTGGTCACAAATCCGCTGGGGAAGAAAAGGACGTGCAGCATTGACGCACTCGTCGTCGGCGAGTGAGGTCACGCACTGACGACAAGGCCGTCCTCTCAGACCTAGTGCCCGCGCGGGATGGCCTTCGTCCCCAAGCTCGCTGCCGTAGTGTGTGCGGAGGACAACGACCACGAGCGAAGCCACTCCCCGCCGACCCTCAGGTATGCTACCTCTTTTCGAACCATAACCTTGTTCTATTGCCCCATCTGCCTCGTCGTTGCATGTGGATCTTTTTCCACTCCACCATCTTCCCAATTTGCTATCCTCTGCTCTGCTGGCCACGCAGACGAAAACCATAATTTGCACTATTAAAGGAAACCCTACTTCATGCAGACCAATCCATGTCTGGGTTGAATAAGGAAAGGAAGGGAGACTGTACTGTCCAAGAGAGTAGGCATCGAACCCACATCTAGGTTGAAAAGGGGAAAATCAGTAGCTAAGGAACGAGTCTCGTGTCTCTTGGTTGAAGAAGGGTAGAAAGGCATGACAATGCAATAGAGAATGACCAGGTCGATCGGTTTGTTGTCCTCGCATAGGAAAAAGGTGGCTAAAGAGAACAAAAATGGGACGTAATCCACATATGCTGGCTGGATATTTGTTGCTCTAGGCAACCATACCCCCTCACCACTCTGCGTCCGTGGAGGTACATCGTACTGGTGCGCCCACTGTCCGAATGGGCCTCCCATGCTCTTATTGCCACTTTTTTTGCTGTTAGTATAACGCCAGCAGTCAAGTCAAGCAATGCTACTGCTAAAGTGATGCCACATTTAACTAATGCCTCTCTCAGTCTAATGGCACCAACAAATTTAAGCAATGCCATTTAATGTCACTGGATTATTTCAAGGTTAGTTGTTGATTGTGGATGTATTAAAGTTTTTTCAGCTAAGGCATTCTAATGCTGTTGCACAGCCAGTATACCAACGATGAAACTTGTTACTACCTTCATATTTTTGCACTGTTAATGCTTATAGATTACATACCTCACTTTCATGAGATAAGTTAATTTTTTTGTACAGTGTCACCAAAATGCCAAGGCGCTGATGTCATTTTATTTTGGTTAAAATGCACAGACAATTATGAAGACAAGAGGAAAGGTCAAGAGTGGGCACCTCCTCCTCCAGCTATTCTCTTGATTCGTTCGATCAAGTTTTTATGTTTGATCGATTATCAAGATTGGGGTAGCAATTTTTAAGGTCCCCCCGAGTTCGAAATGATATTTACCTTGGAGGTACATTGTTTGCAATTTTTTTATACTATCAATAGTTAATAATGCTAGTTACCTTCAGACTTTTGTATTTGGTTTAATGCTCATGCACAGCTAGTATACCAATGCTGAAACTTGTTACCTTTACATTTTGTATTGTTAATTCTTATAGAAACCTTTCAGTGCTAGAGTTTATTGAAATCTGTTTAGTAAAACCATTGTACTGTACCCTTTAATAAACTAACTACTCTACTTTTGCACTAGCCACTGGATTAGTGTATATTTGTAGTATTTGAATGGTGTTGCATTAGCGTATGGACATAAATAAAGTGTGGCAAGCTTTCCCAGATATGTGCTCAAGAAAACTACTACCTATTTTTCTAAATACTAGACGTTTGGGTACTTTAAATTGAACCGCAAAAACGTCTTATATTAAGGAACAAAGGGCGTAGAGTTCACTCAAATTATCCCGGTAAAGCTAGTCACACCTTTGTTAAAATTAACGTTCATTATGTTATCGGAGGAGGTCTGTATGTTTGTCTCTAATGCCTGTCGACTACATACCTGACATCATGATGTAATGTTAAGTCATTTCCTTTTGTACAGTGTCACTAAATTGTCAAGGCCGTGATGGCATTTTATTTTAGTAGAACTGCACAAAATTTGCTTAAAAGAAGAGGAAAGGTCAGGAATGGCTCAGTTTTACAGGAAAAACTATGTATGCCTTCCTGACATCAGCCATTGTTGCTTTATTTATTCCTTCAAACAGGTGGTTAGAAACAGTCTTGCTACCTTTTCCCATTAAGAAATTGGAATGCTCATATTTGTGAGTCTATGCTTCAACTAGTGCCACTTTTAGAGTAATTACACTTTCAATATCTATGCAAACAGGGATGCTCAATTTTAGTGGAACTGCACAAAAAGTCCAAGTGGTTCAACATTAGGAGCATGTTTTTTTCCAAACCTTTATATCCAATTGGTGGCACTATGAGCTGTTCATTACGAAGCTACATGGTTTGCTACTATCTTGCTACTCTTTTTGTACTGTGATTAGATAGTAATACTAGTGGTTTGCATGTGAATTTATTGGCAGGGTGGACCTACATTGGAGGTGCAGGACAGGATTCAATGATTGGATGCTCAATTTCGGTTGTATCGATTTCACCTCTTCCATCACTGCGAACATGGATATCCTTGGTCTGATGAAGAATAGGTGCTATATTTTTGCTATGAACCAGCAAATCAATTCAGTATGAAATTGTCCAGGGCAAAACATAACTGTATCAGATTGTCCAGTGCAGAACATGACAGATGCTAAGCGGAAGAGACATGTTTAAACCGAAAATACAAGGTGTCGTATATGTTTACTAGCTGCTTGATATTTGTGCAGACAGGTATGTCTGCCCGTTGCTATTTGGCAAACAAACAAAGTGTCCGCAATTTTGGATGAACTGCACAAGAGAATAGTATAGTCACTACATGTAGTGCCATTTGAAAATAGACAAAGAAAGATTGGATAGTCACTTCATGGACTGCAGAAAAGTAGTACTGTACTATTTATTGGCCAACACTAGGTGCTTCATTGCTTTGGTCTGATTATACAATGGGCATCATTTTGCCTAAGTTAAAGTTTGTATTCCGAAAATAGTCTCGCGGTGTGATTGAGAGAAGACCAAATCATATTGCAGTGGATGTTCCTCCATCATGTGTGGTTCATTCCCATGGTTCCAGCTGTTGGTGAAACCACTTACGGTTGCAAGAGTAATTATAGGCTTCACAAACAAATTTGTCTTTCAGTCTGTGCTGAATGTTGGCCAAGAGAAGCATCCATGTTAATAGGAAGAACAGATGTTTCTTCCAGATATTTGCTTTTGGAGCTACATATTTGTATATGATCTGTGAATCACTGAGATGCATTAACATGTTGATCTTATGTGTGGGAATCGTACTAGTTAGTTTTAGTTGCGACGCAAGATCCGAAGTGGCTGATCTTTGCTTTTGGAGATACATATTTGTAGATGATATGTGAATCATTGAGATGCATTAACAGTTACTTATTTCTGTTCGCTCAGTGTTTACAAGTTACTGATCGATCACTTGCTAGCCTACAAATGCGCTCCTGTCAGTTTTATTTACGATGCACGATGCAAAGTGGCAGTTTTTTGAATAAATATGCCTACCTCTGAAGAAACTGACAAGCTACACTATCGATCCTACACGGATAAAAATGCCTACCTCTGAAGAAACTGACAAGCTACACTATCGATCCTACACAGATAAATAGCAGATCACGCATGTACTACCTCCTTTCCGGTTTGCAGGGCTCAATTCAAGAAACGACCTACTCGATCCTACACGAATAAATAGCGGATCACACATGTACTAGTACCTCCTTTCCGGTTTGCAAGGCTTAATTCAAACCTCTCACCAACCAAGGTACTCCCTCCGTCCGAGTTTATTAGTCCCGTGAGCAAAGCAGCAAGACCAAGGCATGGCAATAATTAATGGTATGCAGAAGTTTAAGCCTAATTAATTCCAGCGATTTAAGTGGCTGCATGCGTGCCCTCGGCTGCGAGTAGTTGCATGCTGCTTCGCGTACTGCTTGCGAGCGATTCTGAGTGCCTGCATGCAGCCGACCATAATTAAGGCAGCTAACTGATGTGAAAAAAGATACGCTTTAATTATTGTGGGCTTTTTAAATCCGTGGAATCATTATTGACAAGGAGGGAGATGATTCGAGTGCACTCGTTTGACCGCCATGCCGGCGTGCGACCCAGACGGGACGGGACGGCACTGTAATAATTTCAGTTTCTCTAGTTTTCCACGGCAAGCTGGCGCGCTAAGCCATTATGCATTGAATTCCGATGACCGTCGTGCTACCTTTCGCCTATAAGTAGGTGACCGGCGCCATTATGCATTCTATCTGTCATTCCGAAGGCCGGGAATTCAATGACCGTCACCGCCGGAACTAGTGTTCGGGTTTTCACCGGAAGGCAGACGAAGGGAGGAGGCATTCTATCTGTCTTTAGATGGCAATGCGGAGATCGAGGAGTTGTTGGAGCGCGACCGCATGGCGGAGGAGCAGGAGTTTTTGGAGCGCGACCACCTGGCGGAGGAGCAGCGTATCGCCGATTTGCATCGCCAGCGGGACATGGAGCAGCAGCGCACCGACGCTCTGAGTCGCGAGGAGAGCGCCCGCAACTGGGCCGACTACGTGGAGGCCGGCGCCCGGAAAATAGCCCTGGAGGCTGTCGGGCGCGCACGCGTTTGCGACGCCGATTTTTACTACCAGCTCGTCAAGTGGATTTCCCGCTTGGAAGCCGAAGCTTCGGTGGACCACGCCGGCATGGAAAGGGCCAACGCGCGCGAGCAACGCGCCATATCGCACCACTTGCAAGTCCGAGGCGAGGCACACGATGTCGGTACCGGCGTTTAGCGTGTACCACAGATGGCGGCCGGCATCGTCTAGTTAGCTAAGAGTAAGTCAGTACTTGTACGCTACTAGAGTATTAGCGGGAGTAGATAGTTAACTTGGCTATGATGGTTGTCAACGTGGAAGTTCAGTACTCTATATGTGGATCAGACCTGTTACTTTGCTCTGAATGTTGAACTTTCCGTTTGAATGTATGGAATGGGCTGCTATTTTTTTAAATGGGTTGTATTTGTCCTCCACGGGTTTAGAGGCTGACTGTCGGTGTCAAAACCGGCGGATCTTGGGTAGGGGGTCCCGAACTGTGCGTCTAGGCAGGATGGTAACAGGAGACAAGGGACACGAAGTTTTACCCAGGTTCGGGCCCTCTCGATGGAGGTAAAACCCTACATCCTGCTTGATTAATATTGATGATATGAGTAGTACAAGAGTAGATCTACCACAAGATCGAGGAGGCTAAACCCTAGAAGCTAGCCTATGGTATGATTGTTGATGTGTATGTTGTCCTACGGACTAAAACCCTCCGGTTTATATAGACACCGGATAGGGTTAGGGTTACATAGAGTCGGTTACAATGGTAGGAGATCTTCATATCCGTATCGCCAAGCTTGCCTTCCACGCCTAGGAAAGTCCTTTCCGGACACGGGATGGAGTCTTCAATCTTGTATCTTCATAGTCCAGGAGTCCAGCTGAAGGTATAGTCCGGCTATCCGAACACCCCCTAATCCAGGACTCCCTCAGTAGCCCCTGAACCAGGCTTCAATGACGACGAGTCCGGTGTGCAGATTGTCTTCGGCATTGCAAGGCGGGTTCCTCCTCCAAGTACTTCATAGAAGATTTTGAACACAAATATAGTGTCCGCCTCAGAAAAATAAGTTTCCACATATTGCCATAGAGAGAATAATATTTACACAAATCTAATCTGCTGACGTATTCCGTAGTGTGACATCACACCATGGCCAAGCTTTTATTCGAACCGTTTTACTGTCCCATCTCAGCGCGTTATGCGAGGCGGTTTCCTTGGCACATCTTGTTAAAGCAGAGATCGTGTCCCCTTATTCCGAGATTCTCGTTAATACGGGTGTGGGTAACCCAACTGCGCCATCGATTACGGCGCTTGGAGATAAGCGAGTTTTCTCAGGCTGGTGGGGACATGTAGCTGCGTCCACCCATATAAGGGGATAAAGATCCACCTTTTCACCTATGCCTTCTTCCTCCTTCGCCTATCCATTCTTGCGCACTCGAGCTCTAGCTCCCAAGTCCGCACTCCCAACCTCAACCTTCTCCAGCCATGTCCGGAGCGGGAGGCAAGTGGATGGTCTCCTCCGTCACGGAGGGACATATCAAAAAGCTGAGGAAGGCCAGATACCTGTCTAACGACATCGCGTATCGGCTCCCCGAAAAGGGGCAGCTCATCCCCACCCCTAGGCCCCATGAGAGGGTGGTGTTCCTCCCCCATTTCCTCCGCGAACTGGGCTTCCCTCTCCACCCATTTGTCCGGGGGCTCATGTTCTACTACCGCCTGGATTTCCATGATCTGGCCCCAAACTTCGTCCTCAACATCTCGGCGTTTATCGTCGTGTGCGAGGCCTTCCTCCGCATCCGCCCCCATTTCGGGCTCTGGCTCAAGACTTTCAACGTCAAGCCGAAGGTGGTGCGCGGCAGCCAGGCGGAGTGCGGAGGCGCCATGGTGGGCAAGATGGCCAATGTCCTCTGGCTCGAGGGCTCCTTTGTGGAGACCCTGAAGGGGTGGCAATCGGGGTGGTTTTACATCACTGAGCCGCGCAACACTGAATGGGTCGCGCCCCCTGAGTTCCGGTCCGGACCCACAACGCGGCTCACGTCCTGGAAAGAGACGGGCCTGTCGTGGGATAAAAAAGGAGAGCTGACCGGACTCCAAACATGCGTCAAAACCCTGGTGGACAAGAAGCTCAAACTTGTCAACGTAGTCCAGGTTATGCTCATCCACTTGATCCTCCCGTGCTATCAACGGGCTTTTAACCTGTGGGAGTTTGACCCAGCGCGGCACCAGACTCTGAGCAGGCTCTTCGACACGACGTACGAAGATGCCTGGAAGATGCTTTTCAAGGGCGCCGAGGCTCCCGCATCCGCTACTGAGGATCGCGGATTCAGTGCGCAGCGTCACGCTCTCGCGGTAAGCTGTTTTTTCCTTTTACAGGGTATTATTTTTTCATAGTTTGACTCCATGCGGGATCTAATTCCCTTACCTTTGACAGGATTGGCAAGTGACATCCGGACAGATCAGCTGTCCGGCTCCTTTGCCTAAAGGCCTAGCGGATGCTCGCTTGGCGAAGCTGCTGGTTCCGGCACCCTATGTGGTGCCGGAGAAGAAGGTCAAGAAGAAGACCACGGGGACTCGAAAGAGTGCCCGACACCCGGAGGTGTCGGATTCATCATCCGACGAATCCAAGACGAGGAGGAGGAAGAAGAGACCCCTCCCCCTCCAGTGGGGGAAGGGAAGAAAAGGAAGGCCGCCCCAACTGGGGAGGCCGAAGGGTCCAAGAAGGGGAAAACCCTTCCTCCGGGCTGCTCCACCGACGCCGACGGCGACGGAGAGGAGTGGGCGCCTAGGGCCAAGCCCCTGGCAAAATCGTAAGTATCCGGATACCAGAGCAATTCATAGTATTCGTTTATTGCACAGCTTTCCCTTACGTTGAATATGTTTACGCAGCCCACCCGAAGACCGGCTCGTCAGATGTGAACTCGCTTCCGACGGCTTCCCCCCCCCCCCCCCCCCCCCGCCCTACGGATGACACCAAAGTGTTGTCTCAACAGGTTCGAAGCCGGGAGGAGGTGGTCCTGGAGGCACCGCAAGGCGTCCTCCCAGACTCCAGGAGTAGAGGAGATGAAACCCCTGAGGGTTCCAAGTCCGGCTCTAGGCCGGACACCGCTCCGGAACCTTCTGAGGTTCCAGAGTCCGGCGGGAGACCTCCTTCTAAGAGGAGCAAGTCCGCCGTGCCGGTGGCCCCCGTCCAACCGGAGGCGCCGGACAATATGTTGGAGGTGCTCCAAGGCACCTCCATCGACGAGGAGTACCGCGCTATTATGAGTGCGGTGGTCCAGAAGGTTCAGTCCGCCAAGAGCGGACTGACTGAAGCTTGTACTAGCCTTTTAACAGGCTTTGAGGTAAGTAAAGAAAGTGTAAATAATAGTACCGCATAGACAGTAGCCCCTGATGCTCTGTTTGGCGTTCGGGAAGAAAATCCGAATAGAGGATCAAATAGAATTCGCAGGAGTCTAACAAAAGTGAGTCAATATGCATATGCAGGCTTCCCTGCTTGCGTCCGCCGCACTGACTGCGGAAGTGGACACGCTAAAGCAGAACCTCGAGCGGTCCGAGGAAGAGCTCGAACGTGCCAAGAAGCAACTCGAGGACAATGAAGGTAAGAAATACCTTGTTAAAATATATATATATATATATATATATATATATATATAAAGGTGCAATTGCAAAGAATGACAGGATTATCGTGGCTATTGTAGGGGCCACATCTGAGGTGGCGACCCTTAAGCAAGCGCTGGACGAGGCCGAGAAGAGGGCAGCCTCGGAGCGCACCGAGCGGGAGAAGTATGAGGCCGAAGTTGGCAAGGTGCGGCAAGAGCTCCAGGCTCTCATGGAAAAGCATGAGAGTTTGGAGCTTGACTCAAAGACGCGAGCATCCGAGCTCGCGGTGGCTATTGAAAATGCCAAGTCTGCCAAGGCCGAATCCCAAAAGACCCTCCAGGAGTTGGATGAGGTGAAGAAGATAGCGGCGGGTAAGGCATTCTTTATGCAAAGCAAACACATAAACGTGAGTTACTTGTTACTTACCCGAATCCGGAGCTCTCCAGGAGCGTTCGCAGATCTTCCCCGGAGTGTATCCGATGCCGCCGCATTTTATCGAGCCGAGGAGGGTAGCTCAATAGAGAAGGTGTTCTGGTCTCAGTACGCTGAGTCCGGACACCCCGTGCCCCTGAGCGGCCAGCTGAAGCCGCTGGTCGAGCTCCACAATGCGGCCGAACAGGCCATGAAGGGCCTCATTGTTCGGCTGTGGCCTGGAGGGGCCCTGCCTGGGAGCTATTTCGGGCTGGTGCGGCGGTTGGTGGAGGCCTGTCCAAGGCTTGAAGTCATCAAGCGCTCCATCTGCATTGAAGGTGCCCGTAGGGCCCTTTCCCGTGCTAAGGTGCACTGGGGCAAGCTGGATGCTGAGAAGCTAGTGAAGGACGGGCCACCGCCGGGGAAAGAGCATCGCAAGCCCGAGAATTACTATAAGGATGTTCTGAAGGGTGCCCGCCTTGTGGCGGATGAATGTTCTAGGGATGTAATTTTTGAATGAAACTTGCTCGTTTTGTCCTGTGCGCTGAAAACTTGTTTATATGCGCTAAGCAATGCTGTTGGAATTTAAAATATTACCTTCTGTGCGGCTGTTTATTAATTCTGAGAGATGGCGAGTCGTCAGCTTCTGCCCCCGTGCCGCTAGTGCTGGGGTGTTCGGGATAAACCTGAGCGCTCTTTTCCGCATGTTTGGGTCCTTCGAGGGAGGCGCGCAGCCCAACGAACAAGGCAATCGGACTATAATGCGTGAACACTGTCACTTAGCCATAGAATTCTATAATTTTAAATTTCGGCGAGGCCCCTGGTATTCGGAAGACTAAGTTCGGGGCGCCATCCATGCCTTGGCCGGACAGAGCCGGCTCCTCGCCCTAAGCGGCAAAGTCTTTAGGGACTCGAAAAAACCTCTCGAACAGCGACCAGCTCTCGCTTCATCATGACAGTCAGTTTTAGCTTTCTCCACTGAGGTGCTCGACCCAGCTCAACTGGGGCACAATCGCAGTGGTTCTCCTAGTGCTACCTTAGCCGATATAGCGGAACGTAAGGCACCAAAACATATGAGCCGGGCAAACCCAACTATTGACCCAAGACATGATTCGGAGCTGATGCATCTAATGCTATAAGTTTGGGGTGCCGCACTTGTGAAAGTGTTCGGACTTCTCACACCATATTGAGGGGTACTAAAACCCTTGGCGTATTTTGGCCGTACCAACATGTACGGGTGCAACATGTCGTTAAGGAACATATATGAAGAAAAAAGGTAATGCAAAAATAGACGAAAGCTATGCATTGTTTATTGAAAAGGGCTGCGATCAAAGCAGAACGATGCAAATAATGTGATAAGTGGAAGGTTGGACTAGTTAACATGTCCGTTCCATGGTCAAGCTACGGAATAGTATGTGGAACGGGTATATTGCTCGTGATAGAGACCACCTGGGAGTTCCGTAGTGCGGCTTGGCTTGTCTGCTTCCTTGGTTCTTGCACCGTTTGTGCGGCAATTGAACTGCCGAACAGGCCTTCCGAAGGATGAAGTCCTGAAAGTAAGAGAAAACTAAAAAATCGGCAGCCCCTGGTATGGTTTAAGCCGTGTTTTGGGCGTGCCGTGATGGTGCCCCTCCCCCTGTGCCCATGGTATCTCTAGAGCGTAGTTATGTACGCGAAGTATTGGCGTCGCCTTTTTGCAAGGGTTGGGGCCGCATTGCTACGCCTGCTCGGATCGTGCCAGGCGGTCTTGTTGTAGGTTAATCCGGGCGCACTTGATGGTGTCCGGTGGTTTAGTGGCCGGACTGGAGAACTTCCTGGAGAGGCTGCTTTGAACATCCACTGCAAGGGCCGCCGTGTGCTCCTCCGTTCGAAGGGAGCGTTCGGTGTTTCCATTGACCGTAATTACTCCTCGAGGGCCTGGCATCTTGAGCTTAAGGTATGCGTAATGCGGTACCGCATTGAACTTAGCAAATGCGGTTCGCCCGAGCAGTGCGTGATAGCCACTGCGAAACGGGACTATGTCGAAGATTAACTCCTCGCTTCGGAAATTATCCGGAGATCCCAAGACCACTTCAAGTGTGACTGAGCCTGTACAGTTGGCCTCTACACCTGGTATTACGCCTTTAAAGGTCGTTTTGGTGGGCTTAATCCTCGAGGGATCTATGCCCATTTTCCGCACTATATCCTGGTAAAGCAGGTTCAGGCTGCTGCCGCCGTCCATAAGGACTCTAGTGAGATGAAATCCATCAATAATTGGGTCTAGAACCAATGCGGCGAATCCGCCATGACGGATGCTAGTGGGATGGTCCCTTCGATCAAAGGTGATCGGGCAGGAGGACCATGGGTTAAACTTTGGGGCGACTGGCTCTACCGCGTATACGTCCCTTAACGCACGCTTCCGCTCCCTTTTGGGGACATGGGTTGCGTATATCATGTTCACCGTCCGCACTTGTGGGGGAAAACCCTTCTGTTCACTGTTGTTCGGCGGCCGGGGCTCCTCGTCGTCATCGCTATGCAGCCCCTTGTCTTCATTTTCGGCGTTTATCTTGCCTGCCTGCTTGAACACCCAACAATCCCTGTTGGTGTGATTGGCTGGCTTTTCGGGGGTGCCATGTATCTGGCACGAGCGGTCGAGTATTCGGTCCAAACTGGACGGGCCCCTAGGATTCCTTTTGAATGGATTTTTCTGCTGACCGGATTTAGAGCCTCTGAATCCGGTATTAACTGCCGTATCCTCAGCATTGTCGCCGTTAATGCGGCGCTTCTGCTTGTTGCGACGCGACCTGCCACTAGTGTCCCTGGTGTCCGAATTACCAGGGTTCTTGGTCATATTGTTGCTACGAGCAAGCCAGCTGTCTTCTCCCGCGCAAAAGCAGGTCATGAGTGTCGTGAGTGCTGCCATCGATTTCGGCTTTTCCTGTCCATGGTGTCGGGCCAGCCACTCGTCACGGATATTGTGTTTGAAGGCTGCTAGGGCCTCAGCGTCCGGACAGTCGACTATTTGATTTTTCTTTGTTAGGAACCGTGTCCAGAATTGCCTGGCCGATTCCTCTGGCTGCTGAATTACGTGACTTAGGTCATCGGCGTCTGGGGGTCGCACGTAAGTGCCCTGGAAATTGTCGAGGAATGCGGCTTCCAAGTCCTCCCAACAACTGATTGATCCTGTTGGCAAGTTGTTAAGCCAATGCCGAGCTGGTCCTTTAAGCTTGAGCGGGAGGTATTTGATGGCGTGGAAATCATCGCCGCGGGCCATGTGGATATGAAGGAGATAATCCTCGATCCATACCGCAGAATCTGTTGTGCCATCATATAATTCGATATTTACGGGTTTGAAACCCTCGGGGATTTGATGATCCATTATTTCGTCTGTAAAGCATACTGGGTGTGCGGCGCCTCTGTATTGGGCTATATCATGACGTAGCTCCAATGAGCCTTGTCTACTGTGTCCGGCCCCGCCGAATTTGTGGCCGGCGTGACGATTACCGTCTCGATCCGTGGGGCGCCCACGCGATCCGTAGATCGATCTTGTTTGCCTTGCCTTGTCCTCCAACATGTCTCGTAAGTCCGGCGCATATTCCCGTGCCTTGGTACGGGGTGCGGCTTGAGTGGAGGGCCGAGAGGCCTCTCTGTCACGACCACAAGGTGGTCGGTCGGCCGCATCAAGTGCTTCCTCCTCTAATCGGGGTAGCAACCTGCGCTTTGGGTAGCTCTTGGAGGGGCGTTCGAGTTTATGCTCTTCGGCCGCAAGGACTTCAGTCCATCTGCCGACTAGCAAATCTCGATCAGCCTTAAGATGTTGCTGTTTTTTCCTGAGGCTTCTTGTCGTGGCCATAAGCCTTCGTTGAAAACGCTTTTGCTCGATGGGATCCTCTGGCAGGACGAATTCGTCGTCGTCGAGGCTTGCCTCGTCTTCGGAGGGAGGCATATAATTATCGTCCTCGAACTCTCTGTCTGCCGCTCTCTCGTGAGGGCTGGTTTCTCCATCCTCCTGTGCTAAATCTTGCTGGAGGGGGTTTTCTTCGGCGCTTTTCGGAGTATTATTATCTCCCGTGCTGGAATCACCGTGTTTGTTTTGCCGTGATTTTGAGCGGCGCCGCTGACGCCGGCGCTTAGGCTGTTTCTTGGAGGGGTCATCCTCCGCTGTTCCATCGCCATCTCCCTCTTTTAGGGTGTCCACCATGTATATGTCATATGACGAGGTGGCTTTCCAGGGCCTAGTAGGCGCTGGTTCTTCATCATCTCCTTCATCGGCGTCCATACCGTCGATATCTTCGGAGTCGAAGTAGAGCATGTCGGTTAAGTCGTCGATAGTGGCTACAAAGTGGGTGGTGGGTGGGCTTTGAATTTCTTCATCGTGCGTACCTCAACCTTGCTGACCGTAGTCCGGCCAGGGCTCTCCTGATAAAGAGAGAGACTTTAGTGACTTCAGGATATCGCCAAAAGGCGAGTGCTGAAAGATGTCCGCGGCAGTGAACTTCAAGATCGGCGCCCAATCGGATTCGATCGGCAGGGGCGCGGGGGGCTCGGAGTCCGGAGAGTAGTCTGGCTCCTTGGAGTCACGGGTCTCGCAGAGTACGGGGCTCGTGCTTGGCTCAATCACCGTTGGGGTTGCAGCCCCCGAGGTGGCGTCCAACCGCCCATCCTTGATCGGCGCAGTTGGCTCCGAATTAAGGGTCCGAGCCGATGCGGATGCGGCCTCTAGTGCACTGTTCAGCGGCAGAGCTAGATCATGCTCGTCGTGACAGTGTGGCGCGCTCGGCAGTGGCTCGAATCCGTCGAAGATCAAGTCCCCGCGGATGTCAGCCGTGTAGTTTAAATTTCCGAATCTGACCTGACGGCCAGGGGCGTAGCTTTTGATCTGCTCCAGACGGCCAAGCGAATTCGCCCGCAGTGCGAAGCCGCCGAAGACGAAGATCTGTCCGGGGAGGAAGGTCTCACCCTGGACTGCATTGCTATCGATGATCGTAGGAGCCATCGAGCCTGACGGCGACGACACAGAGGAACTCTCAATGAAAGCACCAATGTCAGTGTCAAAACCGGCGGATCTCGGGTAGGGGGTCCCGAACTGTGCGTCTAGGCCGGATGGTAACAGGAGACAAGGGACACGGAGTTTTACCCAGGTTCGGGCCCTCTCGATGGAGGTAAAACCCTACGTCTTGCTTGATTAATATTGATGATATGGGCAGTACAAGAGTAGATCTACCATGAGATCGAGGAGGCTAAACCCTAGAAGCTAGCCTATGGTATGATTGTTGATGCGTATGTTGTCCTACGGACTAAAACCCTCCAGTTTATATGGACACCGGATAGGGTTAGGGTTACATAGAGTCGTTTACAATGGTAGGAGATCTTCATATCCGTATCGCCAAGCTTGCCTTCCACGCCAAGGAAAGTCCTTTCCAGACACGGGACGGAATCTTCAATCTTGTATCTTCATAGTCCAGGAGTCCGGCTGAAGGTATAGTCCGGCTATCCGAACACCCCCTAATCCAGGACTCCCTCACTGACTTCTGGGCCTCGCAAGTTGACGCGTACACAATCAGGAGATGATTGTACGTGGAGAGGATGACAGCAAGGACCCGCCAAGGTCATGGATTTACGCAAGCAAGTGCCTCCTTATTTCAAGCCAATAAAAAATGGCTCCTCCTAGTGGATTTCTAACATCTGGGTCCCATGCCATTGTCAACGTTGTCAATAAACGAGAGAATTGCACAACGAGCGGCTGACACCAGAGACCCAGCAGCTCGCCCAATTGTTTTTGTTTTGGGTTAATTTGATAAATGCCACTCCAAATCTGGTGTATCTGAGAAATGCCACTGCAATTTCCACACTTTGAAAAATGCCATTTCATGCCATTTCTAGTGGCATTTTTCGAAGTCTGGAGTGGCGTTTTTTAAAGTTTGCAAACTGCAGTGGCATTTTTCAAAGTTTGCAAAAATTGCAGTGGCATTTTTCAAAGTTTGGAAATTGCAGTGGCATTTTTATGAATCTCCAGAATTGGAGTGGCATTTATCTAATTTGTTTTTGAGATGGAAGCAGGGTGTCAACTGAGCTGTGCGGGACACTGGCCTGTCTAGACAGCCTTTTCTTTTATGTTTACCACATACCAGCCCAGTAGTTTTTTTTTCTTTCTGAAAATGGCTAGCCCGGTTTTTTTGTGATTTTTCAAGTAAGTCGCTTTATCAGGCCTGTTGGGCTGCAAATCTTTCAAGACGAGGAGAGCTTCATTCGGCTGGCCGAGAAAATGGCCTATCAGTAATGAGAAATGGGTTGTGCATTTTTAAAACACATCAAACCGGCAATTAGTTTCAAATATCTTTTTTCATTTCGAGATTTTAAATTACATTGATTTTTATGCATGGACAATTTATTGGATTTTATATTGATATGCATTTATTTTTAAAATCAGTCTGAATGTGACTCGAAATTTCGGGATTAAAAACAGTTCAGACTGCACCGACATATGCAAAATTTCGTATAATTTTTTAACCATGGCCACAATATGGGCTGTAATGCTAACAAAAAGAATATGGGCTCCAAAAAACCCGTAAGAATTAGCAAATGGGCTGTAAATTATTTGAAATAATGGCAGATGGGTTGTATGCTGTTTTCCATAGATTTGAGGCTTTCCACAGATGGCCTGTATACTGTTGGATGTCCATCCAACGGCCGGCGTGCTTCTTCAATCTCTGCACTTCCGGCTCCAGCCACTCAAACAAGCGCCGGTGGGATTGCCTGCTCCCTCCTCCCCGCGGCCGGCTGTGCTGCCGCGCAGGCCTCACCGCCCCACCGTACTCCCATCGCAGGCATTGCCATCCCTCTACTCACCCACACCTGTTGTTATTCTCCGGCGATGGCAGACGAACTAGTAAACACTCGTACAGTCGTACTCCCCTCTGCGTGGGAAACAAAAACAACTGGCGAGTCTTCCCTGCCTCCGTGTCGTTCCATTCCTAGGCCTCTTCGTCGTCCACCGCCCTAGTGCTCTTGGCGTGGCGTGGTCAACGTGGTCAATGACCGACATGCATCTGAAGTGGACTGTACGTGGAGAGGCTGACAGCTGGATCCCCGGCCGCATGCAAGGAAATGCCTCCTTATTATGCGCAAAATAATGATTCCTCCACCTCACATCTGGGACTCACCGAAAGGGCCTCCGTATTTTGCAAAAAAAAAAACGTTACTGCCGCTGACAGCTTGGACCCACCAGCTATATCTTCGCACGCAAGGAAGTGCCTCCTTATTAAGCACAAAAAAATGAATACCCCCCTGCTAGATGGGACCCTGTATAGTGGGCCTACTAAGTTGACGGGGACGAAGGGCTTTCTCAACTTAGTCAATATGCACGATTCTAGCTGGACTGACCGTACGATGTCCATCCAACGGCCGTAGTGCTTCTTCAACCTCTGGTCTTCTTGCTCCAGCCGCCCCAAGCAGCGCCGGTCGTGCCGCCTGCTCCTGCCTCCCGTGGCCGGCTGTGCTGCCGCGGAGGCCTCACCGCCCCCATACTACTCCCACCGCCGGCCAGGCCATCCCTCCACTCCACTCACCCACACCCCTATTATTCTGCAGCGATGGCAGCGCAGCCGAACCAGTGAACCCTCGTACTCCTCTCCGCGTGGGTATCCACTGCTGCGTCTTCCCCGGCTCCGCGTCATCCCCTTCCTAGGCCTCGTCGTCATCCACCGCCATGGTGCTCTCAACGCGGCGTGGTCAATGTGGTCAACGACCGAATTCCATCAAAAGAATACTGTACGTGGAGAGGCTGACAGCTGGGTCCACGGCAGCCGCAAGGAAGTGCCTCCTTATTACGCGAAAAATAATTATTCCGCCACCTCATAGCAGGGACCCACCGGACGCCCACCAGTATTTCACGAAAAAACGTTTGCCCCTGACTGCTGGGACCCACCTGACGGGCCATCGTATTTCGCAAAAAAAACGTCCCCCCTGCTGTCAGCTCGGACCCACTGGAAGTGCCTCCTTATTACGCACAAAAAAATGAATACCCCCTGCTAGCTGGGACCCACCTTGGTGGGAGGCTGACTTGTGGGCCTACTAAGTTGACGGGGATGGAGGGCTTTGTCAACTTAGTCAATATAAACGATTCTAGCTCCAGTGACCGTACGATGTCCATCCAACGGCCGTAATTCATCTTCAACCTCTGGTCTTCTTGCTCCAGCCGCCCAAAGCAGCGCCGGTCGTGCCGCATGCTCCTGCCTCCCGTGGCCGGATGTGCTTCCGCGGAGGCCTCATCGCCCATACTATTCCCACCGCTGGCTAGGCCCTGCGGCGATGGCAACCTCACACCGCAGCCAAACCAGTGAACCCTCGTACTCCTCTCTGCGCGGGCTTCCACTGCCGCGTCTTCCCCGGCTCCGCATCGTCCCCTTCCTAGGCCTTGCCGTCGTCCACCGCCCTAGTGCTCTCGGAGCGGCGTGGTCAACATGGTCAAGGAACGACTTCCATCGGACGTTGACTGTACATGGAGAGGCTGACAGCTGGGTCCACGGCTGCAGCAAGGAAGTGCCTCCTTATTACGCGGAAACTAATGATTCCTCCACCTGAAAGCTGGGACCCACCGGACGGGCCACTATATTTCGTGAAAAAATGTTTCCCCCTGACTGCTGGGACCCTCCAGCTACATCTTCGCACACAAGGAAGTGCGTCCGGGCAAAAAAAATGATTCGCCCCCCTGACTGCTGGGACCCACTAGCTACATCTTTGCACGCAAGGAAGTGCGTCTGGGTAAAAAAAACGATTCGCCCCCCTGACTGCTGGGACCCACCAGCTACATCTTCGCACAGAAGTGTCTGACAGTGGGGACCCACCTGGTCGAAGCGTACATAGCGTTGTCATTCTGGTCGAGAATGTGTACGTACATATATACTGGTGGATGTAGAGGTGCGCATGTGTCGTAGTAGAGGTGCGCACGTAGCATGTACACGTACGTACAGCGGCCAGGGTGCAAAAAAGCAATACGGCCACGTATGTGTACATACGGGCGGGGTCTCGAACGCCTACTCGCGCATACGTACGGCGAGGGCTCGTGTACATAGCTAGGTCGGAACGGAGAAACAACGTCGTTGTCATGTTCATGGGGAGGCAACGGAATGCGTCGTGTTCATGGGGAGGCAACGGAATGCATCGCGTTCATAGGGAGGCAACGGAATGCATCGTGTTCATCGGGAGGCAACGGAACGCGTGGGAGCCAACCGGCTGGGTCGGAACGGAATGCGTGGTCGTGTTCATCGGGAGGGCTTGGACGGAACAGGCGATGGAAATGAGGCCTGGCGTACCGCGGAATGGAGGAAACGGACCTCCTACGTTCAAAATGGGGGTCCTGTTGATCGAGCGGGGTGTGGCATACCGCAAAACGGAGGAAACGGACCTCCTACGGTCGAAACGGGGGTCCTGTTGATCAGGAGGGGTGTGGCGTACCGCAAAACGGACGAAACGGACCTCCTACGGTCGAAACAGGGGTCCTGTTCATCGGGAGGGGTGTGGCGTACCGCAAAACGGGACTCCACGGGATACTGTTCATCTCCACCGTTGACCTCCTCCAGCCTCCACGGGCTACCGTCGACCTCCTCCAGCCTCCACGGGCTCCTGTTCATCCAGCCTCACCGCGCGCTACTCTACCGGCTACTGTTCAGCCACCCCTCCACCGTCTACTGTTCATCCAGCCCTCCACACCACGGGGTCCTGTTCAACCACCCCTCCACGGGCACCCCTCCACCGTCTACTGTTCATCCAGCCCTCCACCACACCACGGGGTCCTGTTCATCCAGAGGCAACGCCACCGCTCACTATTCATCCACCCCCCCCCCCCCCCCCCGCGGAACATTCACTGTTCATCCAATCGATCATCTTCAGTTAGCAGCAGTAGAAAAGGGATCGCTCGATCGGGTTCAGTTAACAGCCGTCGACCTATCGCTCGAGTTCAGTAACGCGTAGCATACAGTGCACTCGCTCGGGTTCAGTTAGAGCCCAACGCCTCGCTCGGGTTCAGTTAGAGCCTACGCCTCGCACACGCGCGCGTACGTGTACGAGAGAAACGCGCATCGCTCGGCCCCCGACCTCCCACCGTAACCGGGAACTCCCCGATATTTTCCTCCCCCTCGCTTCTACCATGGTTTTTTCCGTCATGGACGGCCCAAAGAATGTCATGCAGCTGCGTCTCCTGCCCGCTCAGGACGAAAAGCCCATTTTCTGTCATGATTTCTTGTCATAGAAGTAGGAGCCCACCACATCTATGATGATACTAGGTTTTGTCACAATTATCGTCATGGAAGTGTCATATGTATGACAGGAAAAAAATTCGTTCGGCCCAAAATGTCACGGATGTATCTTTTTTTGTAGTGGTACTTGTCAGAGGTCTCATATCTCTCGACTCGGGCATGAGTCTGAAATACCAATTTCAGCTCTTGGAATATCTTATATGCTCCGTGGCGTTCAAAACGTTTTTGAAGTCCGGTTCTAAGCTGTAAAGCATGGTGCACTAAACTATCAAGTAGTTATCATACCGAGCTTGCCAAACGTTCATAACATCTGTATCTGCTCCTGCAATAGGTCTGTCACCTAGCGGTGCATCAAGGACATAATACTTCTATGCAGCAATGAGGATAATCCTTAGATCACGGACCTAGTCCGCACCATTGCTACTATCATCTTTCAACATTTTTTCTCTAGGAACATACCAAAAATAAACGGGGAGCTACATCGCGAGCTATTGATCTACAACATAGTTATGCAAATACTATCAGGACTAAGTTCATGATAAATTAAAGTTCAATTAATCATATTACTTAAGAACACCCACTTAGATTGACATCCCTCTAATCATCTAAGTGATCACGTGATCCATATCAACTAAACCATGTCCGATCATCACGTGAGATGGAGTAGTTTTCAATGGTGAACACCACTATGTTGATCATATCTACTATATGATTCATGCTCGACCTTTGAGTCTCAGTGTTCCGAGGCCATATCTGCATATGCTAGGCTCATCAAGTTTAACCCGAGTATTATGCGTGTGCAAAATGGCTTGCACCCGTTGTATGTGAACGTAGAGCTTATCACACCCGATCATCACGTGGTGTCTCGGCACGATGAACTGTAGCAACGGTGCATACTCAGGGAGAGCACTTATACCTTGAAATTTAGTGAGAGATCATCTTATAATGCTACCGCTGTACTAAGAAAAATAAAATGCAAAAAGTATAAACATCACATGCAATCAATATAAGTGATATGATATGGCCATCATCATCTTGTGCCTTTGATCTCCATCTCCAAACCACCGTCATAATCACCATCATCACTGGCTTAACATCTTGATCTCCATCGTAGCATCGTTGTCATCTCGCCAACTATTGCTTCCACAACTATCGCTGCCGCTTAGTGATAAAGTTAGCAATTACATGGCGACTGCATTTCATACAGTAAAGTGACAACCATATGGCTCCTGCCAGTTGCTGATAACTGTGTTACAAAACATGATCATCTCATACAACAATTTATATAATCATGTCTTGACCATATCACATCATAAATTGCCCTGCAAAAACAAGTTAGACGTCCTCTACTTTGTTGTTGCAAGTTTTACGTGGCTGCTATGAGCTTAGCGAGAATCGTTCTTACCTACGCATCAAAAACCACAATGTAGTATAGTGATTGCTTTTCGATCTTCAGAAGGAACCCTGTTCATTGAAACCGATTCAACTAAAGTTGGAGAAATAGACACCCACTAGCCACCTGTGTGCGAAACACGTCGGTAGAACCAGTCTCGCGTAAGCGTACGCGTAATGTCGGTCTGAGCCGTTGCATCCAACAATACCATTGAATCAAGAATCAACTAGTGACGGCAAGCAATATGTATATACTCACGCCCACAACTCCTTTGTGTTCTACTCGTGCATATAACATCTATGCATAGACCTGGCTCGGATGCCACTGTTGGGGAACGCAGTATTTCAAAAAAAAAATCCTGCGATAACGCAAGATCTATCTAGGAGATGCATAGCAATGAGAGGGGAAGAGTATGTCTACGTACGCTCGTAGACCGAAAGCGGAAGCGTTATGAAACGCGGTTGATGTAGTCGAATGTCTTCGCGATCCAATCGATGAAAAACCGAACGCACGGCACCTCCGTGATTTGCACACGTTCAGCTCGGTGACGTCCCTCATACTCTTGATCCAGCTGAGGCCGAGGGAGAGTTTCGTCAGCACGATGACATGATGATGGTGATGATGAAGTTGCCGACGCACGGCTTCGCCTAAGCACTACAACGATATGACCGAGGTGGAATACTGTGGAGGGGGGCACCGCACACGGCTAAACAATCAACTTGTGTGTCTATGGGGTGCCCCCTCCCCCGTATATAAAGGGGTGGAGGAGGGGGACGGCCGGCCACCTTGGGCGCGCCCCAAGGGGGGAATCCTACTCCTACTAGGAGTAGGTTCCCCCATTTCCTAGTCCTACTAGGAGGGGGAAGGAAGGGAGAGAGGGGAGGAAGGAAAGGGGGGCCGTCCCCCCTCCCAATTTGGATTGGGCTTGGGGGGGGGGTGGCGCCCCTCCTCTTGGCCTTCTCTTCTCTCTTCCATAGAAGCCCATGTAGGCCCATTAATCCCCCGAGGGGTTCCGGTAATCTCCCAGTACTCCAGTAAATGCCCGAACTCATCTGGAACCATTACAGTGTCCAAACATAGCCTTCCAATATATCGATCTTTATGTCTAGACCATTTCGAGACTCCTCGTCATGTCCATGATCACATTCGGTACTCCGAACTACCTTCGGTACATCAAAACACATAAACTCATAATACCGATCGTCATCGAACGTTAAGCGTGCGGACCCTACAGGTTCAATAACTATGTAGACATGACCGAGACTCATCTCTGGTTAATAACCAATAGCGGAACCTGGATGCTCATATTGGTTCCTACATATTCTATAAAGATCTTTATCGGTCAAACCGCATAACAACATACGTTGTTCCCTTTGTCATCGGTATGTTACTTGCCCGAGATTCGATCGTCGGTATCATCATACCTAGTTCAATCTCGTTACCGGCAAGTCTCTTTACTCGTTACATAATGCAATATCCCGCAACTAACTCATTAGTCACATTGCTTGCAGGGCTTATGGTGATGTGCATTACCGGGAGGGCCCAGAGATACCTCTCCTACAATCGGAGAGACAAATCCTAATATTGATCTATGCCAACTCAACAAACACCATTGGAGACACCTGTAGAGCATCTTTATAGTCACCCAGTTACTTTGTGACTTTTGATAGCACACTAAGTGTTCCTCCGGTATTCGGGAGTTGCATGATCTCATAGTCATAGGAACATGTATAAGTTATGGAGAAAGCAATAGCAATAAACTAAACGATCATAGTGCTAATCTAACGGATGGGTCAAGTCAATCACATCATTCTCTAATGATGTGATCCTATTCATTAAATGACAACTCATGTCTATGGCTAGGAAACTTAATCATCTTTGATTAACGAGCTAGTCAAGTAGAGGCATACTAGTGACACTCTGTTTGTCTATGTATTCACACATGTACTAAGTTTCCGGTTAATACAATTCTAGCATGAATAATAAACATTTATCATGATATAAGGAAATATAAATAACAACTTTATTATCGCCTCTAGGGCATCTTTCCTTCAGCTTCAAGTAAGAACATCACCCAAGCACCGGTCCACCCACATATCAAATTATCAAAGTAGCAAACGTGAATCAAATAAACATGATGAAAGTAACTAGATGAATTATCATGTGTCATTGAGAACGTTTTGCTTATTATAAGAGAACGTTTCGGCCTGTCCTTTGCTATAAAAAGTATTGGGCTACCTTGTTGCACCTTTGTTACCGATGCTACTTATTACTTGTTACGAATTACCTTGTTATCAAACTATCTGTTAATTTTAGTGCCTGCATAGAATACCTTGCTGAAAACCGCTTGTCATTTTCTTCTGTTCCTCGTTGGGTTCGACACTCTTATTTATTGAAAGGACTACGATTGATCCCCTATATTTGCAGGTCATAAATCAGGTCCCTGGAAGAGAGAGAGAGAGAGAGAGAGAGAGAGAGAGAGATAGGAGGGAACCATGGGCCAACATAGACAACACTCAGTCATGGTTTCATTGATCTAGAAAATTTGTGCAGCCCACATGTCTCGCATTATAGTGAGGCACCAAAATACAATACCATTGATCCAGTAACTACAAAACTTTGCCACCATATACATATATAACAAACATTAATGAAAACAAAAACCAACAAACTAAATAACATATATTTGGTCACGATAATGTGACCTTGTGTTGGATTCTCGTGATCTGCCACAGTGGGGGTGGGTGGGGAGTCTAGGGATGGAAGGGGGTGATTTTTGGAACCTCACCTAGTCGGTGAATAATCAGGGAAAAGATAAAGTAATTTAGTGCATTACTAATATTTTTATTATTAACAATAACTAATCTAGGTGAGAACACGGTGCATTTCCGTATATGAGGAAAAAGGTATTGATGCACTAGATGAGAATACATACAAGACACTACAAGTACAACCATCTGAAGGCACCGAGTGACTATCCTCCGAGTCAACTTTTATAGAATTGCTATCGCTTTTAGTTTGGACGCTATGATTTAATTAAAGTGTTCAAATTCTACATCACTCGAATGAGCAAAAAGCAACAACCGCCCAAGTGTTTAGGCGTAGTTTGTGTACTAGATGGTGTTTGTTGTATTGTTGAAATTCGAATAAACAGAATGGTATAAATAGTTTCATGTTGAGACTAGATAAAATTATTTTGATGTTGTAAATCTTAAAGGGCACATAATTTTGACTTTCGATGTAATGTAAACCGTAACATAAACCTTGTTTATCGCCATGATCTCTATCATAACGCATGCAAAAGACAAAACAAAAGTCGTACTCTAGCTCGAAGCCGGATGTATGACGTGTCGGATAAGTGCTTCAGCGAAAAAGTGAGAGACAAGTTGACGTCGATCTATCGAGCCACATTACACCCCTATATTAAAAGTGCTCCCGAAAAATATTCGAGTGAACACAACCGAATCTCCGCTACGGTTTCCTTGATCTAGGCCAGTGCATAGCGACGGTTTCCGCAGCCCACATATCTGTCAAAAGTCCACTGTTATTTCCTTGATCTAGGCCAGTGCATACCGACGGTTCCGCAGCCCACAAATCTGTCAAAAGTCCGTTGCCGTTTCCTTGATCTAGGCCAGTCACGCGCATTGACGGTTTCGGCAGCCCTGTCGATAGTCCGTTGCCGTTTCCTTGACCTAGGTCAGTCACGCTTAGCGACGGCTTGTGCAGCCCCCATATCTCGCATGATAATGTGGCGCCGCGAAACTTTCATGCCACCAGATATATATAGATTAATGAAAATAAAACAACTCGACTAAATAAAAAAGCAATCTGGTTCGTAATAATGTGTTTCCTTATTATGTTTAACACCAAATATCACACATTGGTTGGTGTATTTTTCTATCTAAAAAAGGTTGATTTTTCACTCTACCTCAGCAAAACCAAATCATCATGCGTATAGCATAGAGTAGCCATTGCCCGATATGGAATAACAGAGACCGGATGGTTTTACCGCACACATACATGTGGGCGGCGCGAGGGTAACTCTAACAAACTGCCTTAATCGCTATAATTCCATATCATAAATCACGAGATCAAAAGCATCCAGGTGTCTAAAGTGGGGAGTGGACGGCTCACGTGCCCGGCCCTCCTCCTCTTTTTATGCCCCTGCCCCTTCCCCGTTCCTCCTCCCCAAAACCCCTCTCCCCACCATCCAGTCTCTCTCCAAATCTTGGGACACAAAGGCCACCGTACTGAAATATAGATTGACAGAGGCGGGGCGGAAACCAGCGAGCGAGCGAGCTCCGCACGGACCCGGTCCGACGAGATGCTCAACAAGCGGCCGAGGAGCATGGTGATGCGCCGGAAGGTCAGCTTGGCGTCCATGCCGTCGGTGCAGAGGCGGGTGCGCCAGGTGAGCGGCGACAACAAGCAGGCACGCACGAGGCCGATCTTTTTTGTGTCGCCTTGCGCCGAGGAGATGGGTGCCGGAGGCGGCGGCCACCACTCTCTGAAGAGGGACGCATTTACCGGGCTGTGGATGACGGCGGCGTTCCTGGCGGCCTGCGGCATCTGCGCCAAACCCCTCGCTGGCAAGGATGCTTATATCTACAGGTACTAGCGTCACTGTTTTCCCATTTTCTGTTCGTCGTAGCGTGGAAATGTCCGGCGGAATTCTCGTGCTTCAGCCTTGTGTTTCAGTTTTGTCTTTTTCGGTAGCTTCCTGGTGATTTTTGGCTAGGATACTTTCTGATGTGAATTCCGCGCCGTTCGTTCGTTTTCCACGTCAAGGTTGCAACTGATCGAATCTTCCTATGATGTTGCTGGCATCCTACGATTTTGTGATGGTATCGTGGTTCCCCACGGTTATGTAAGCGGGTTATTCAGGATCCGTTTTCATTTATGAAAATTTAGTGACAAGTACTCCGTAATAATTTGACAAGTACTCCATAATAATTTAATCTAGACAAGTACTCCGTAATAATTTGACGAACCTCGTTCATTAGAACGGTAATGCTGATTCGATGCTAGTATAAGCAGTCAATAGATGCTACTAATATAAGCAGTTCATAGCATGAATCTTATGCTCTCCCATACTATAGAGGAATGTTCGATGCAAACCTTTTTCCTCGGCATGTTAATTGCTGCCGATACATTTTTGGTTTCATCTGCCATGTTAATTAATTATTAATACTCCGTATGTATTTGCTAATCAGATATGTACTATTGATGCATGGATGCTCATAGCCTGATAATTTTTCTTCTTTTAATTTTGGTCGCTGAATTATGCTCGAACTGCCCTGTCTCAAAATATAAAATTATTGGGATGCATTTAGATTTTTTTAGGGGGGTTCATTTAGATTTAGTTTTCTAGCCAAGAGTTAAGACTACATATATACTCCCTTAAGCAACGCAATAAATAAAGAATATTAATCAGCCAATCATATGAGTTGTTGTTTGATTATCATGCCATAAAATTGTCACTCGTTACCATCTGACGCTCGTATTTCTTTGATTGCCACAATCTGTCATCAACCAGAGAGAAATAAATAAATACTAACAAAATACATGGTTTCTTCACTGCAATAACAGAAGGTTAAATTTATTCGTTGGAGATGTCTGTGACATGATGGTCCAATTCCTTTGCCTGTCTTATGCAGGAGTGAGTTTGCATTCTGCACCATGGAGTGCAGGGAGAAGTACATCGAGAAAGACATAAAGATGGAAAATAAGCGCCGCCTCATATCCATCAGGAAGGCCCCGTCAGACCAGTCCGGCAGCGGCGGGGGCTCGTGCAGCGGGACAGGCAAACCCATTTAGCTTATACTAGCTCTCAAAAAAAAAATTAAGTGTCATAGACATATGTGGTACAATCTCCACCATGTTTAAGCCGTCTATCCATGTATACAAGTACAAGGTAGTAGTCTCAAATAATGGTCGAATAATGGTCGGCTACATCCCCGTTTCATGAGCCAGTTCCGCCGCTTCGTGGTTGATATGGAGCTGCGAGATATTTACCTCATACTCAGTCCAAGGAGCAGGACAACCCTCCCTCATGCACAATGACCGCGTTCTCTGTATGCCAAGTTGAGAGGTCTCGCACCCATACTATCTGCTGCGCAGCTTGGCCTCGACCACCGTCGATCATTGCTCCCTCGTTGTGGATTGTGTGCCCTGTTCTAGCCACCCCACATGTTTTCCTTTTGAGCGTTTCTGGCATAAGATGGACAGCTTCCTCGAGTTAGTTGTTGCTTCTTGGGATTCCGAGGAGCCGGATCCGGACCCCTTTCGTCGTATCTACTTGTGCTTCAAGTTCATGGCATGATGTCTCCAAAGTTGGAGTACGCGCTACATCGACAATATCTCTCTTCACCTGTTGCTTGCACATGAGCTCATCGCTCGATCTTGATGGGGCGCAAGACAAGAGGCCCCTCTCGCTTGACGAGGCATGGCTGCAGCGCAAACTGAAGATGGCTTATTTGGGGCTAACCTCTCTCGAGCATTCCATCGCTCGGCAACGGGTGCATTTCTACTGGCTCCGCACAGGGGGTAGGGTGTAGGGACACTATAACTATGCTTTTTAACATCTATGTGTCTCATGGTAAGCAGAAAAAGCATATATTTAAGATTCGTGTCAGTGATGAGGTCGTCTCAAGTGTCCCTCACTTTCAAGGTGTTTGGACCTCGATACTTGAGACAACCAATTGCTGCGGAAACCAAGAGGCTCTTGGCAATGTCCGATGCAAAAGGGTGGCTAGCTTTGCTCAGATATTTTGACTGCATGCACTGGAGATGTAAGAATTGCCCAAAAGCTCTGGAAGGGCAATATCAAGGCCATTTTAAAAAGCCCACCATCATCCTTGACACAGTGGTATTGCATGACCTCTGGATTTGGCACGCTTTCTTTGGCATGCTCGGGTCTCACAGTGATATCAATATGCTACGGCGATCTCCATGGTTTGCTAAGTTGACTGAAGGACAAGATCCTCCTTCCAAGTACACTAGCAATGGACATCATTACAACATTGGACACTATATGTACACTGTATCTATCCTCCGTGGGTTACATTAGTCAAGACCATCTATGAGTCAGTTGCTCAAAAAAGGAATCACTTTACCCAAAGACAAGGAGCTAGAAAGGATGTGGACACTAGTAGAAAAAGGGTCAATCGTGAAGCACATTAGTGCCGGTTTGTATTTGAGCCGGCAATAATGTATACATTAGTGCCGGTTCCAACGGCTAGCCGGGCCGCTTTCATTAGTACCAGTTCGTGGCGAACCTTTAGCACCGGTTCGTGCCACGAACCGGTACTAATGAGAGTGGTGGCAGGATGTTGTCAGAGTGGGGCCCCTCCAGCACCTTTAGTACCGGTTCGTGCCACAAACCGGTACTAAAGGTCGTCCTATATAAACCCTTCGTCCACCAGCACTCTGTTCTTCCCCCTTTCCCCTCTCCGGCCCTCTCCTCTGTTCTTCCCTTCTTCCTCTCGAGTTCATCACAAAATTTGCCCAAAATTTGTCAATATTTGAAGGCCCTCATCCATTCAAATGATCACAAAGGTTAGCAACTTTGTCCTTTCATCTCTCATTGCTAGATTCGCTCTTGCATTGGTTTATATAGTGATTAATTTGTGAGTTTAGTAATTTGGGAGGATATATATATGTGTGCTAGTATTTGATTTATATGCAATTTGAGGTCAAAAATAACACTTAGTTTGCATATGTAGGTGTGGTTTACTTAGTGCCTTCTAAATCTCCATCATAGCCACCGTCGATCGCCCGCACCGTCCCATCGCCGGCACCACCTTGTGGTGAGCCTCTTGTTCATGAAATTTTATATAAAAATTGATGTGTGTGATTTGGATATATAGTTACTCGTATAATTATCTTACCCGTACGTTGTTTGTTATACATATAGTGCCAGGGTTTTGATATCCGTCCCCGTCGGCCTAGTCCTTGTTATGATTCGGATGTGGTATGTATATTCTCTTTTAAAACTAGTTGCATTTCGTGTTTATGACAAATTATGCCCATCAAGTTGACATAGAAATTTTTTCTAGGAGGTATCTGAACCTGAAATTCCAACCGACCCTATTGCCGAGAGGTTAAATTTAGTTGAAAGAGAAAACGAGTACTTGAAAGAAATATTGAAAAGAATTGAGGGGGAGAAGATGGAATTGGAGTTGCATGTTGCCGATGTCGTCGATGATCACAAGATCAAGATGGAGAAAATGCGCTTGAAGATTAGAAAGATTAGAAAATATGCCATCGATAGTGAGGCTTGGTATCATTATGCTGTTGGATCCATTGTTACCTTAGTTGCGATCTTGATCGTATTTGTTGTTGCATTTAAATGCTTTAGCTAGAGAGTTATTTGTTTGTTGCATTTAAGTGTTGTATGAACTTTATGTATGAACTTGTATTAATTTGGTCTATTCGGTGTTGTGTAATGAAGATGAGCCGGCAATGGATGTACGATGACCGATGCTCTCCCCAGTTCGTTGAGGGCGTGCGTACTTTTCTTCTTGCGGCTGAGGCAAACAAGCGGGCAGATGGTTTTATGCCTTGTCCATGTGCTCGCTGTAAGAATGGTCACAATTACTCTACGTCAAGAACCATTCACGTCCACCTGTTTAAGACCGGTTTCATGCCCCATTATAATGTTTGGACCAAGCACGGAGAAAGAGGGGTTATGATGGAAGACAATGAAGAAGAAGAGGACGACGACAGCTATCCTGGCCATGGGTTCCCTGAATACGATGATACAACAATGGGGGAAGAAGCTGAGCCGGTAATGCGGGAAGAAGCTGAGCCGGCAATGCGGGAAGAAGCTGAAGAAGAGGCATCAGATGAGCCCGTTGATGATCTAGGTCGGGCCATTGCCGATGCAAAGAGAAACTGCGCATGTGATTTGGAGAAGAAGTTGCAGAGCATGTTAGAGGATCACAAAAAATTGTTGTACCTGAATTGCGTAGGTGACAAGAAAAAGCTGGGCACCACACTGGAATTGCTGCAATGGAAGGCAGAGAATGGTGTATCTGACAAGGGATTTGGAAAGTTGCTGGTAATGATAAAGGATATGCTTCCAAAGGACAACAAATTGCCCGAGAGTACGTACGAAGCAAGGAAGGTTGTCTGCCCTCTAGGGTTAGAGGTGCAGAAGATACATGCATGCCCTAATGATTGCATCCTCTACCGCGGTGAGTACGAGGATTTGAATGCTTGCCCGGTATGTGGTGCATTGCTCTATAAGATCTGCCGCGATGACCCTGGTGATGTCGAGGGCCGGCGCCCCAGGAAGAAGATTCCTTCCAAGGTGATGTGGTATGCTCCTATAATACCACGGTTGAAACGTTTGTTCCAAAACAAAGAGCATGCCAAGGCGATGCGATGGCACAGAGAAGACCGTAAGAAAGACGGAAAGTTGAGAGTACCCGCTGACGGGTCGTAGTGGAGAAAATCAAAAGAAAGTACAGGAAGGAGTTTGCAGATGACGCAAGGAGCGTATGGTTTGGTCTAAGCGCAGATGGCATTAATCCTTTTGGGGAGCAGAGCAGCAACCATAGCACCTGGCCTGTGACTCTATGTTTGTATAACCTTCCTCCTTGGTTGTGCATGAAGTGGAAGTTCATTATGATGCCAGTGCTCATCCAAGGCCCTAAGCAACCCGGCAACGACATTGATGTTTACCTAAGGCCATTAGTTGAAGAACTCTTACAACTGTGGAATGGAACAGGTGTACGTGCATGGGATGAGCACATGGGGGAAGAATTTGACCTAAAGGCGTTGTTGTTCGTGACCATCAATGATTGGCCTGCTCTCAGTAACCTTTCAGGACAGACAAACAAGGGATACCGTGCATGCACGCACTGTTTGGACGATACCGACAGTATATATTTGGCTAATTGTAAGAAGAATGTGTACCTGGGACATCGTCGATTTCTTCCGAGCAGGCATCCCGTAAGAAAGAAAGGCAAGCATTTCAAAGGTGAGGCAGATCACCGGACGAAGCCTCACCACCGTACTGGTGCTGATGTACATGATATGGCCAAGGATTTGAAGGTGGTCTTTGGAAAGGGTCCTGGTGGACAACCTATTCCGAATGACGTTGACGGACACGCACCCATGTGGAAGAAGAAATCTATATTTTGGGACCTGCCCTATTGGAAAGACCCCGAGGTCCGCTCCGCAATCGACGTGATGCACGTGACGAAGAATCTTTGTGTGACCCTGCTTGGCTTCTTGGGCGTGTATGCGAAGACAAAAGATACACCTGAGGCACGGGAGGACCAGCAACTTATGCACGGAAAAGACGGCATACATCAGGGTCATGCAAGCTACGCTCTTACCAAAGAAGAGAAGGAAATCTTCTTTGAATGCCTGCTCAGTATTAAGGTACCGTCTGGCTTCTCGTCGAATATAAAGGGAATAATAAACATGGCAGAGAAAAAGTTCCAGAACCTAAAGTCTCATGACTGCCACGTGATTATGACGCAACTGCTTCCGGTTGCATTGATGGGGCTTCCAAGCCAAGAAAAAGAAAAGATAAGGAAGCGAATGCATCGTACGATGAGTCAAAGCGGCACATAGTTCTTTCTAGGAAGAGAAACATCGTGGGAGTGGATGACAAGACAGACAAGTCAGAAGATTATGAAAAGTTTGATGAAATTGCTCCATTCACAGTGAATATTGACCCGAGCATCCCGTTAAATGATGAAGATTTTCCATGGCTACGACCCAAAGGGACACACGCGAAGAAAAAGTTTCACACCCAAAGATTTGGGATGTGATCGGCTTAGCTATCATCACTTTCTTCTGTGTTTCACACCCAGGAGGGAATCTCTGTAATAGTTAGGGTAGCTAGTTATGTGTTTTGGCATTTGAAACGCGAAGAAATTTTATGTGCAAGCAAATTCTTTCATGCATTTATTGATTTTTTCAGCTAAATGACCCTGAAATTGAAAAGCATTTCAAATGAACTCAGAAAAGGATGAAAGTTGGCATGGTATCATAATTTCACCCACATAGCATGTGCAAAAAAGTAGAGAGGGTTACCGCAAAAACTGGATACACTTCGTGTACAAAATGGACAATCTGTTTCGAAGTATCAGGGTTTCGGACGAAAACTCATCCGTTACAAAGGCATTTCATTTTTAAATAACTTAAGCATTACCAAATTGAATATAATGATAAAACACACTAATATTAAACATAATAAAAAAGAATCACTGGAAAATGTATTTTTAAAGTTAAGTTATTCACAAACTAGTGATTCACACAAATTTCAAATAATTCAAAATTTAAACTATTCAAATTTAAAAACTACCGGCACTAACTGAAAGTTTCTAAAAACTATCAAAAATATTCACAAAGAAACTCTAAATACAGCAAAAAACAACTAAAAATAAATAAAACAAAATAAATAAAGCAGAAAAGAAAAAACTAAATGAAAGAAGCCCACCTATCGGGCCACAGCGGCCTGCATACGACTAGAAACCCAACCTGTTGTTGGGCCAGGATGAAGGCCCGCAAGCCCAATAGGCCCCACAGGGCAGAGTAGCAGAGGTAGGCCCAGAAGGCCTGCTTTAGAGAGGAGCTCGAGACAACAGCGGCGTCGGGGCTTATAAGCAGGTGTGAGCGCCCTTCGGCTAGCGAGGTGGGACTAAACTTCTGCGCCCCTCGCCTGGCAGCGCACCCCCTTTAGTACCGGGTCATGGCACCAACCGGTACTAAAGGGGGGGCCTTTAGTACCGGTTGGAGCCAGGAACCGGTACTAAAGGGGGGTGCTCCCCCCCCCCCCCCCGCTTGGCCTGGCCAAAACAGGCCTTTAGTACCGGTTGGTGTCTCCAACCAGTACTAAAGGTGTCCCCTATATAAGAAACACTTCAAAAAATTTCAGTTTCTCATCTCCCACTTCTCTCTGCCGCCGCCCCGTCCCGCGCCGTCGCCGCCCCCGTCGCGCCGTCCCCGTCGACTCCGCGACGCCCCCGTCCTCGTCGCGTCGTCCCCGTCGACTCCGCGGCACCCCCGTCGCCGTCCCGGTCGCCGATCCCCTCGCTTCGCCGTTGCCGTCGCCTTTGGATCGACCTCGCCCTCGCCGTCGCCGTCGCCTCGACCTTGCCCGCGCGCGCTGTGAGCCCCTCCCCCGGCCCCTCTCCTCCCTCCAATCGATCGTAGCGCACACCGGCGCCGGCGCCGGCGCCGACCGTGCGCACACACACGCGCGCGCACACACACACTACATGCACACACACACACACACTACACACACACTAGACGCGCACACACACACATTTTTTCTGTTTTTAGCTTTTAGTTTTTTCTGTTTTTCTGTTTTTCATACAAAGTTTTAGATGAATTAATTAATTAGATTAGATTAATGTCAAATAGTATGTAGAAATGTTAGTTATAATATATATAATGTCAAATCTTATAGAAATGTTAGAAATTTTGGAAATGTTAGTTTTAGCTAGCTAGATGAATTAGATTAATTTCAAATTGTTAGACGATGATCGATGTTTTTTTAGTTTCTTATATTTTTAGTTATAAAATTTAGAATTTGCATATATGAAATCATCACAATCCATCATTTAAAAAATGTTACTTTACTTTTGCGGCATATAGTATTTTGTTGTCGACGATGCCCGGCCCGCATCCTCGCCGTCGACACGTCCGCGACGACGTCCTGCTTCAGAGGACCCATGTCCGGGACTGGGCTCCGCCGGGCTGGCACTGGGAGGTGCTACCTTCAGGGGCGCGATGCTTGGTGAGGAACCCGGCCCCGGGTCCCGTCGTCGACCCTCATCTCCTTTGGTGGCATTCATGTGGGCCACTTTCGGTGCGGAGGGAGCCTGCCCCGGCGGAGGTGGTACGTTGCCGTGTCAGGGAGGAGGACGAGCACGTCCATCGCTACATGGCTGCTATGGACGTCAGGTTCTCCAATACCTGGCAGGTTCTTTGGGGAGATCACTTGAGCTATGATCCAGCGATGGTTCCTTCTCTTTGGGTGTCCACCGCCCGCACCTCAGGAACCGTGAGTGGCCTAGATTACTCTGTACTATTCGATCTTTATTAGCTTGCTAGCTAGCTAGCTAGTGATGTATTCAATATTATATCTATTATTCGAGATGATGTATTCGAGATTATATCTGTTATTCGAGACGATGTATTCGAGATTATATCTATTATTCGAGATTATACTAAATTGTTTTATATTTCTTTTGGCATAGTTAAATAAAAGCTATGGCAAACAATACCGACAGAGAGAGAGAACAGACCATGCTCGATATCATACGCAGGCCAGATGATGATCAGAATGAAGAAGATTTTGACGGCTCCGAATTTCTAAACAACACCGGAGAGGGTGATATGATATTCGATCGCGACGACCGAGAAGATGAAGTCATGAACTACGACGAAGAACATGTTGATCCTGAAACAACAAACACCGGCGAGGTATATATATTTATATAAGCAGGAATCTGGTGATCATCGCATGTTTTAAATGAGTTGAAGATATATTAACGAATCGATCTTTCTTCTTTCAGCCATCTGGATCGAGCAAATCTTCAGGCAAAAGGACGAAACGAGGCCCGAACAAAAAGTTGAAGGAGGGTGTAAAGTACAATATCGAGGCAATCGGACCTAATGGCGAACCATTAGCGCCTAAGAAGATTGCGGACAAGTTCGTTCGTCAGTGCGGAGTTATTGTGAAGGACCAACTCCCGATCTCCCTTCAAGAATGGAGAAAGCCAGCAAATCCACGTCCAGATGTTACTTTTGTCGACGAGAAGCAAAAAAATCTGCTTTGGGACACTCTCATGGAACATTTCACCTTATCAGATAATTTCACAGAAGCAGACGTGCGGAAAGTCAAGGACGCTGCTTTTAGGAAGATGGCGGTTGCATTCAAGAACCACAAGAGAATGACGTGGGAGAAGTACGTCAAGGGAGGAAGGAAGACTCCAGTATTCGAGGGGATACTAGAGAATCAAAGTGCTCATTGGGACGATTTCGTGAAATTCAAGGATTCAGAATTAGCTAAGGAATTGTCGAGAATAAACAAGAAGAATGCCGAAAAAAAGGATAAGTTCCATAAGCTGGGGCCAGGTGGCTACGCGGTGGCAATGCCTAAGTGGGATACGTCTGAGAAAGAGATGGAGGATGCAGGTGTCACTCCGGTTAGTAAGAGCTGGCCCCCCAGGTGCAGGACTTGGTTCTATGCGCATGGGGGGGAGTTGGACCCGAAGACAGGCAATGTTTTGACGAAGGCATGTCTGAACGGAGCCGACGATGCGCTACTTGTTGCAATAGAAGAGGCTCGATCGGGGGTGTTCCAACCCAACAGAGAGAACGACGAGCTTACGCGTGCCCTGGGAAATCCTGAACACCCGGGAAGAACATGAGGCAAGGGCGCTATTCCGTGGTATGAGGGGTTTTCGGACTGGAACGCCGACTACAGAACCCGTGCGAGAAAGAAGATTGCGGAGGAGAAGAAGAGGAAGATGGAGGAGGAGCAAAGGAAGCTCGACTATGAACGCCTTCAAGGCCTAGAAGCAAGTCAAGCGGAATTGGCAGCTAAATTCCAGCGGCAGCAGGAGCAGATCGACTCACTTAGCCAGCAAAGGGGGTCTCAGCAGCTGCAGCAGCTAGCAGATGATCCAGCATTGGATACCACCGCCCCATCCATGCCGAGAAGCAGCGTGGGTTCTGCCCCGGGCGACGCAGTAGTGCTGGATAGATACCCCGTGGATGACATCACGGAGAACACTAACTGCGAGCTACACGTCAAAATGAAGAACATATCCATGAAGGTGGCGGACGCCGTTGCTTTTTCAAATTCCCCCAAGGAAACCTTCCATTGCAACCCGATTCCAGCGGGCTATGCTCGTGTCTTGGTTGATGAGGTGGTGGACCAATATTCGGGGCTAGAGCTTGACATTCCTGGAGGTGATGAGGAGCACACACTCGGAGATGCCAAACATCGTATCATCCTATGGAGAAAGGATTGCATCATTTTTCGAAGGCCACCGACACCGCGTCACCCGACTCCTCGTCGAAGTCCGCCATCGAGTCAGCAGACTCCCGCTCCTCCAAGTCCACCAACGCGTGAGGCCACTCCTCCTCCTCCAAGTCCGGCAAAGTGTCAAGCCACTCCTCCTCAAAGTCCGGCACAGCTTCAGGCCACTCCTCCTCGTCCAACTCAGCCCCGTCAGCCGTCTCCGCCGCCTCAGCAATCGCAGAAGAGACACCCCGCAGCTATGGTGTGTAGCGGTACCAGTCGAGGTCATAGTACAGGAAGTACAGGCGGAGGCAAGCGATATAAGTATGGTCCAAACCTCACTACTCCTCTTCCTGTGAGGGCTTACGACAGGACCGAGGAGCAAACCAATGCCATAGTGCGGGCAGAAGTCGATGCCCATTTTGGACCGAAACCGCCACCGCCGCCAAGGGAGAAAGTGCCTGTGGAAGTAGTTGACCACTTCATTCGTATGGCTCAACCACCAGCTCCTAAGCCTGTTGACACAGACTATGAGCGCCACATCAGGAAGTTACATCGACAACGTCTATAGAAGGAGGCGAGCTCGAGCTCGAGCAAACAACAAGCAGCTGTCGAAAAATGCGGGAAAACCGTTGCCTAGCTGGGAGAACAGGCAGCGCAATCGACCCCCCCGCTTGTTGTGCCGACAACACGTGACAGTACGCGCGCCCAATATTATTGTGGCCAAACAGTTTACGTTCCCGAGGTGGGCGATGTGGTAATAACCCAGGAGCATATAATGCAGGCTGAAGAACTCAAGATCACTATTGGACAACTCCTCGAGATCGAGGACATGCCTGTGATTACAGAGGAGGAAATAAAACGGAAATATGTCCGAGGCCAACCTTTGGTCAAGCCAGAAGATGTCAAGAAGCTCCCAACGAGAATGTATGAATTGCATCAATGGTACATGGACATTACCAAGAGATCCGATCGAGAGTCCCTCATGGTGTCTGTCAAGAAGGATCATTACTACCATGAGAAAGCTGTGGCCGTTGAGTATTCTGAACTATTTCAGTTATACAATCAAGACGCACTCGACAAATCTATCGTCAGTTGCTATTGTCTGTAAGTGATTTCTTTCTGTAATTTAAGTCTCAAGCTAGCTGTAGTGATCCTTTTGATCAATCATTACCTGTAATTATCCTCACTATATTCTTTTCTGTGGTATTATGCAGGATGAAGATGTATGAAATGAGAAAAGGTGGACGCTATGGCATTGGGTTCATTGACCCAAACACCGTTAATCAATACACATGGAAAATGAGCAAGTATTATGAAAAGCAGGTAGAGGACAGCATGCTAGAGTTCTTGAAGCGCCTCAAATACAATGAAGATATACTACTTCCTTACAACTTCGAGTGAGTGACACTTTCTTGTACTACAAATTCTCTGTTTTTGCCTACTAGCAAGCTACATGTTTTTGCTTACATATGCCCGCTTAATTAAGACATGCAAACGTGTGTTCATGCAGATTTCACTGGATCTTGTGTATCATTAAAGTTGACGCCGGAACAGTTGAAATACTGGACTCGCTACTCAAAGCAAATAGTGACTACAACATCTTGTATGGGATAGTCAACAGGTAATTTCAATCATTATTAACTATATATCTCGGCCTATTTAGTTCGTCATTTCATGATATGAACTATTTAATAACCCATTTATTCATTTTCTTTGTCGGCGGGCAGGGCTTGGGCAAGGTTCATCAGCGTCACGGAAGGCGAATGGAAACCATAGCTGAAATGGTTTCGATCCAAGGTAAGTAATTAAGTAGTACTAGCTAGCTAGCTAGCTGCCATCTCTTTAATTATCATGCTTGATTAATTATTATCTGATCAAATTAAATTCCATTCTCGTAATAAAGGCCCTGAAGCAGGCGCAGGGGACTAATCTGTGTGCATACTGCGTTTGCGAGAACATTCGCATGATGGCGTCCGAAAGGAGCAGATCTCAAAGACAGGAATGGGTACGCTTGTCAGAACACTATTCACAATTTTTACACCATTATCGATATCTAGTCACACAACTAATACACATGCATATTGATCTCCTTCTTAACAGTTCAAAGAGGTGCGGGAAAAGCTCCTAGAAACGGAGCGCGTAGAAGCACTTCAAGAGGAAATAGCGGGATTTTTGCTCGACCAGGTCATAAATCCGAAGGGAGAATACTATTACCCGCTACCGCCCCCATCGAACATGTCATGAACCACTTCCAATTGTCATCGTGCTCCGAAGGAACCAATTAGGCTAATGCCACTGGCTCCGAAGGCAACATGCATATGTAGGAGAAATTGTATATAGCTATACATGTGTGTATGTGTAAATTAATATGGTGGTTTGTGAGACATTGATGATATATATATATGATTGGTTCTACTAGAAATTCTATTTATATATATATATATGCATAACGTGTACAATGTGTAGTACTGTAAAATACCAGCAAACGAAAAAGAATTAAAATGGAAAACACAAAATTAAATGAAAAAGAAATCATAAAACCAAAAATCCCCCAAACATTTTAGTACCGGTTGGTGTTACCAACCGGTACTAAAGGGCTCCCGGCCTCCGGAGCTGGCTCGGGCCACGTGGTTGCCGTTTAGCACCGGTTCGTGCTGAACCGGTACTAAAGGGGGGGGCCTTTAGTGCCGAAATGTTAGTGCCGGTTCCGAAACCGGCACTAAAGGGCCTTACGAACCGGTGCTAATGGCCCGTTTTCTACTAGTGGGAGAGGGCTTTTGGAGTGCTCCAATCCCATTTTGTAGTTGTTGATGAACCTGCTAAACTATGGGACTCAGAGACCTTGTGGGAGGTGATGACATGATGGTGTGTGATCATGCACAACATGATCGTATAGGGTGAGGGTGAAGATGTTGCGAGAGATCTGAAATTTGAGAACATGGGTGATCACATCTGAAAGTGCTAGTTATCGACTAGAGGTGGGTGCATAGGCGATTTTTATGAAAGTTTTCAAAACATGAGGTCTTTGAAGATAAACAGTAGAAATGAACCTATTAATATGCAGCGGAAGGTAGACTACACTAGACAAGTCATAGTCAAGTAAGCAATGAAGTGAAAGCACAAAGACTATCAGCAGTTAGGTAGTATGGATCAGGATGGAAGACGATATGAAGCCAAACAGTATATAGTCTTCACTCAGTGAAGTCAGTCAGATCAGACAAGCAGGCAATGACTTCACGAAGACAAACTCTAAAGTAAAGGGAAGTGGAGGATAGAACCAGTTGCTTGGTGAAGACAAGTATTTGGTAGACCAGTTCCAGTTGCTGTGACAACTGTACGTCTGGTTAGGGAGGCTGAGATTTAACTCGGAAGACCGTGTCTTCAACTTATTCCCCTTGAGCTAAGGACATCCAGTCCTCGCCCAATCACTCTAGTAATTCTTCAAGGTAGACTTCCAAACCTTCACAGACTTCGTTCACCAGCGATCCACAATGGCTCTTGGATGCTCAGAACGCTATGCCTAACCGGCTGGAGGATTCACAGTCCTCAAGTGTAAAAAGTCTTCAGGTCACGCGGACAAAGACTTCAGTGATGCCTAACACTCTTTGGCTCTGGGTGTTTTGGTCTTTGTCCTCGCAAGGATCTCTCTCTCTCAAATGCTTCGGAGGTGGGTTGCTCTCAAACGACAAAAGCCGTGCACTAACTCTGACTAGCCACCAATTTATGGTGTAGGGGGTGGGCTATTTATAGCCAGGACACAACCCAATCTAATTTGTATGAAATGATCCTAGGTCACTAAGGAACCGACACGTGTCCAACGGTCGGATTTCAAACACACGCGGGAGCTTTACTTGGGCTACAAGCCAAGCTAACTCATCCAGCTCTGGATAAGATTTGCTCTCATTGTCTTCGCTTGAAGACATAGGATTTAAGTTGAGCATCACTTCAGTCACTCTAACTTTGTTCACTTGGACCCCACTTAACAGTATGGTGGTTCGTATGACTCAACAAAGAAGAAAAGGAAACTACGAAACAACTATGTCTTCGCACTCCATAGTCTTCAAGTGAATGTCTTCACATGTCATAATCTTCATCGTGAATGTCTTCATGAACCACCATTATCTTCAATGTTTTCACACATTTTTAGGGGTCATCTCTGGTAGGTAAACCGAATCAATAAGGGACTACTACCTATGTTATCCTGCAATTCTCACAAACACATTAGTCCCTCAACCAAGTTTGTCGTCAATACTCCAAAACCAGCTAGGGGTGGCACTAGATGCACTTACAATCTCCCCCTTTTTGGTGATTGATGACAAACTGGTTGAAGTTTTCAACGGGGATAAAAGTATGTGAGAGTGAAGGATAAGGCATTGTCTTCATAAGTTGCAAAAGGCTCCCCCCTGAAGATGTGCATATAAGTAGTTTGCTTTTGAATGCAAATGCACATGGCAGGTTTTACTTTGTGGAGATCCTATTCAACTTACAAAGACAATTCATCATGCATATATAAACATAACAAAGATAATGACATGCACAATGAAAAATGGGCGTCTGCAGAATGACTTCATGCGGAATTTATCATCGCATCACAACGTAGCAGCAAAAGTAGCATACGACCGTCAAGTTTAAGTGTTACAACTCAAAAACCAAATCATTTCAAAACGAGAGTTGTAAGAACTTAGAAAAAATAATGCAACCACCCCATATGGACCTGCTTGAAGACTATCAACCTCATACGCTTCTCCCCCTTTCGTCAGTAAGGACCAAAAGGGTTTGAAGACATAGAGGATCTACTCGTTTCCAGCTGGAGTAGAAGATGGAGCAGGGTCGACGCTGGAGTTTGGTGGTGCAGACGGGCCTGACGCAGAATCGTGATGCAGTGCAGCCAAGGTTGGTAAAGTGGCGTCGTCTTCTTCATCGATGACTCTCGCAACAACAGTTGCAGAAGAAGATGAATGCTCATAATCTTCAATAGAGGGAGTGCGACGCCAGCTTGCATTTTGGGGAGGTCTGGAGTCAAACTTGAAGTTCTCTGTGAAGCCATCTGCGCGTAGATCGTCTTCAGAACAAAGCAATGTCAGGCTCTTCCAGGAACGCCTACAGGATTCATGTGGAACAAAAGTGTTCTTGGTGGCCAAGTTACGAATGCGATTGACATCCACCAAGATACTCTGCATCTGACGCTTCAGCCAGTCATGATGCCTATCCTACTTTTGATGTAAAGCCACCAGAAGCTCACGATCGTTGAGGAGATTAGGATGCTTCTGAGGCCTGATGTCTACTACACAACCTTCTTCTTGTAGACGTTGTTGGGCCTCCAAGTGTAGAGGTTTGTAGGACAGTAGCAAATTTCCCTCAAGTGGATGACCTAACGTTTATCAATCCATAGGAGGCGTAGGATAAATATGGTCTCTCTCAAGCAACCCTGCAACCAAATAACAAAGAGTCTCTTGTGTCCCCAACACACCCAATACAATGGTAAATTGTATAGGTGCACTAGTTCGGCGAAGAGATGGTGATACAAGTGCAATATGGATAGTAGATAAAGGTATTTGTAATCTGAAATTTTAAAAACAGCAACGTAACTAATGATAAAAGTGAGCGTAAACGGTATTGCAATGCGTTGAAACAAGGACTAGGGTTCATACTTTCGCTAGTGTAAGTTCCCTCAACAATAATAACATAATTGGATCACATAACTATCCCTGAACATGCAACAAAGAGTCACTCCAAAGTCACTAATAGCGGAGAACAAACAAAGAGATTATGGTAGGGTACGAAACCACCTCAAAGTTATTCTTTCCAATCAATCCGTTGGGCTATTCCTATAAGTGTCACAAACAGCCCTAGAGTTCATACTAGAATAACACCTTAAGACACAAATCAACCAAAACCCTAATGTCACCTAGATACTCCAATGTCACCTCAAGTATCCGTGGGTATGATTATACGATATGCATCACACAGTCTCAGATTCGTCTATTCAACCAACACATAGAAGCTCATAGAGTGCCCCAAAGTTCTACCGGAGAATCACAACGAAAACGCGTGCCAACCCCTATGCATAGGTTCATGGGCGGAACCTGCAAGTTGATCACCAAAAGATACATCAAGTGAATCACGTGATATCCCATTGTCACCACAGATATCCATGGCAAGACATACATCAAGTGTTCTCAAATCTTTAAAGACTCAATCCGATAAGATTACTTCAAAGGGAAAACTCAATTCATTACAAGAGAGTAGAGGTGGGAAGAAACATAAGATCCAACTATAATGGAAAAGCTCGCGATACATCAAGATCGTATCACCTCAAGAACACGAGAGAGAGAGAGATCAAACACATAGCTACTGGTACATACCCTCAGCCCCGAGGGAGAACTACTCCCTCCTCGTCGTGGAGAGCACCGGGATGATGAAGATGGCCATCGGAGAGGGATTGCCCCCTCCGGTAGGGTGCCGGAACGGGTCTAGATTGGTTTTTGGTGGCTATGGAGGCTTCTGGCGGCGGAACTCCCGATCTATCGTCTGTTCTGGAAGTTTTAGGATACGTAGGTATATATGGGTGCAGGAAGTACGTTGGTGGAGCTTCGGGGGCCCCACGAGGCAGGGGGCGCGCCCTAGGCGGGGGCGCGCCCCTCACCCTCGTGAGCACCTCCCTTGGCTCCTGACGTGGGGTCCAAGTCCATCCGGTAGATTTCCTTCCAAAAATAACTTCTCCAGTTGATTTCGTTCCGTTTCGACTCCGTTTGATATTCGTTTTCTTCGAAACACTGAAATAGGCAAAAAACAGCAATTCTGGGCTGGGCCTCCGGTTAATAGGTTAGTCCCAAAATAAATATAAAAGTGGATAATAAAGCCCAATATTGCCCAAAACAGTAGATAACATAGCACGGAGCAATCAAAAATTATAGATACGTTGGAGACGTATCAAGCATCCCCAAGCTTAATTCCTACTCGTCCTCGAGTAGGTAAATGATAAAAACAGAATTTTTGATGTGGAATGCTAGTTGGCATAATTTCAATGCAATTCTTCTTAATTGTGGTACGAATATTCAGATCCGAAAGATTCAAGACAAAAGTTCATATTGACATAAAAATGATAATACTTCAAGCGTACTGACTAAGCAATTATGTCTTCTCAAAATAACATGGCCAAAGAAAGTCCATCCCTACAAAATCATATAGTTTAGTCATGCTCCATTTTCGTCACACAAGAATGCTCTCATCATGCACAACCCTGATGACAAGCCAAGCAATTGTTTCATACTTTAGTAATCTCAAACCTATAAACTTTCATGCAATATATGAGCGCGAGCCATGGATATAGCACTATGGGTGGAATAGAATAATGAGGGGGTTATGTGGAGAAGACAAAAAAGGAGAAAGTATCACATCAACGAGGCTAATCAATGGGCTATGGAGATGCCCATCGATTGATGTTAATGCAAGGAGTAGGGATTGCCATGCAACAGATGCACTAGACCTACAAATGTATGAAAGCTCAACAAAAGAAACTAGTGGGTGTGCATCCAACTTGCTTGCTCACGAAGACCTAGGGCACTTGAGGAGGCCCATTGTTGGAATATACAAGCCAAGTTCTATAATGAAAAATTCCCACTAGTATATGAAAGTGATAACATGAGAGACTCTCTACTATGAAGAGCATGGTGCTACTTTGAAGCACAAGTGTGGTAAAAGGATAGTAACATTGTCCCTTCTCTCCTTTTCTCTCATTTTTTGGGCCTTCTCTTTTTTATGGCCTTTCTCTTTTTTTATTCCTCACTTGGGACAATGCTCTAATAATGATGATCATCACACTTCTATTTATTTACAACTCGATACTAGAACAAAGATGACTCTATATGAATGCCTCCGGCGGTGTACCGGGATATGCAATGAACCAAGAGTGACATGTATGAAAGAATTATGAATGGTGGTTGCCACAAATACTATGTCAACTACATGATCATGCTAAGCAATATGGCAATGATGAATGTGTCATGATGAACGGAATGATGGAAAGTTGCATGGCAATATATCTCGGAATGGCTATGGAAATGTCATAATAGGTAGGTATGGTGGCTATTTTGAGGAAGATATAAGGAGGTTTATGTGTGAAAGAGCGTATCATATCACAGGGTTTGGATGCACCGGCGAAGTTTGCGCCAACTCTCAATGTGAGAAAGGGCAATACACGGTACCGAAGAAGCTAGCAAGGATGGAAGGGTGAGAGTGTGTATAATCCATGGACTCAACATTAGTCATAAAGAACTCACATACTTATTGCAAAAATCTACAAGTCATCAAAAACCTCGGCACTACGCGCATGCTCCTAGGGGGATAGATTGGTAGGAAAAGACCATCGCTCGTCCCCGACCACCACTCATAAGGAGGACAATCAAATAACACCTCATGTTTCAAATTTGTTACACAATGTTTACCATACATGCATGCTACGGGACTTGCAAACTTCAACACAAGCATTTCTCAATTTCACAACTACTCAACTAGCACGACTTTGATATTATTACCTCCATATCTCAAAACAATCATCAAGCATCAAACTTCTCTTAGTATTCAACACACTCATAAGAAAGTTTTTACTAATCTTGTATACCTAGCATATTAGGATTTTAAGCAAATTACCATGCTATTTAAGACTCTCAAAATAATCTAATTGAAGCATGAGAGTTCATCTATTTCTTCAAAATAAAACTACCACCATGCTCTAAAAGATATAAGTGAAGCACTAGAGGAAATGACAAACTACTTCGAAAGATATAAGGGAAGATCAATGAGTAGTCTAATAATTATGCAACTATGTGAAGACTCTTTAACATTTAATAATTTCAGATCTTGGTATTTTATTCAAACAGCAAGCAAAGAAAAATAAAATGACATTCTAAGAATAGCAAACATCATGTGAAGAAGCAAAAACTTAGGATCAACCAAAACTAACCGATAGTTGTTGAAGAAGAAAGGTGGGATGCCAACCGGGGCATCCCCAAGCTTAGACGCTTGAGACTACTTGAAATATTATCTTGGATGCCATGGGCATCCCCAATCTTGAGCTTTTGTGTTTCCTTAATTCCTCTCATATCAAGGTCTCCCTAAATCTCAAAAGCTTCATCCACACAAAACTCAACAAGGACTCGTGAGATAAGTTAGTATAAACCATTGCCAAAACCTTATCATACTCTATTGTAGAAAATCACTAAAATTATTATTCAACATTGAATACTAAATGCCTCTGCATATTTAATAGTCCTATCCTCAAATAGAATCGTTAAAGAAGCAAACATATGCAAACAATGAAAACATAACAGCAATGTGCCTAAACAGGACAGTCTGTAAAGAATGCAGCAACATCCATACTTTCCTAGCTCCAAAAATTATGAAAGAAAATTCCCACTGTAGTAAATTTATCAGATCTTAATATGCAAAAGGTTTCAACATTTTATCACATTCTGACTTTTCTAGGGAATTATTGCAACAGCAGTAAACTTTCTGTTTTCAAACAGCAATATGTGGACTTCTAACATAGGCATAGTAAAGGCTATCAATGCCACTTTTATTGAAATAAAAGATGCAAAACATTGTTCGAAATAACAGCAAGAAAATCCTAACAAAATAAATTGACGCTCCAAGCAAAACACATATCATGTGGTGAATAAAAATATAGCTCCAAGTAAAGTTACCGATGAACGAAGACGAAGGAGGGGATGCCTTCCAGGGCATCCCCAAGCTTAGGCTCTTGGATATCCTTGAATATTACCTTGGGGTGCCTTGGGCATCCCCAAGCTTAGGCTCTTGCCACTCCTTATTCCATAGTCCATCGAATCCTTACCCAAAACTTGAAAATTTCACAACACAAAACTTAACAGAAAACTCGTAAGCACCGTTAGTATAAGAAAATAAATCACCACTTCAAGGTACTGTAATGAACTCATTATTTATTTATATTGGTGTTAAACCTACTGTATTCCAACTTATCTATGGTTTATAAACTATTTTACTAGCCAAAGATTCATCAAAATAAGTAAACAACACACGAAAAAACAGAATCTGTCAAAAACAGAACAGTCTGTAGTAATCTGGATCAAACATATACTTCTGGAACTCATAAAATTCTCAAATAAATTGATGGACCTGAGGAATTTATCTATTAATCATCTGCAAAAATAATTAACTAGATATCACTCTCCAAATAAAAATGGTAGCAATTCTCGTGAGCGCTAAAGTTTCTGTTTTTTACAGCATGATCGCAAAGACTTCCCCCAAGTCTTCCCAAAGGTTTTACTTGGCACAAACACTAATTAAAAGCATAAAACCACATCTAAACATAGGCTAGATGAATTATTTATTACTAAGCAAGGAACAAAAAATAAAGTTGGGTTGCCTCCCAACAAGCGCTATCGTTTGACGCCCCTAGCTAGGCATGATGATTTCAATGATGCTCACATAAAAGATAAGAATTGTAACATAAAGAGAGCATCATGAAGGATATAACTAGCACATTTAAGTCTAACCCACTTCCTATGCATAGGGATTTTGTGAGAAAACAACTTATGGAAACAATAATCAATTAGCATAGGAAGGTAAAGCAAGCAAAACTTCAAGATTTTAAGCACATAGGGAGGAAACTTGGTATTATTGCAATTCCTACAAGCATATATTCCTCCCTCATAATAATTTTCAGTAGCATCATGAATGAATTCAACAATATAACTATCACACAAAGCATTCTTTTCATGATATACAAGCATAGAATTTTTATTACTGTCCACATAAGCAAATTTCTTCTCATGAATAATAGTGGGAGCAAACTCAACAAAATAACTATCATGTGATTGAAAATTAAGATCAAGATGACAAGTTTCATGGTTATCATTATTCTTTAAAGCATACGTGTCATCACAATAATCATCATAGATAGGAGGCATGCTTTCATCATAGTAAATTTGCTCATCAAAGCTTGGGGGACGAAAAATATCATCTTCATCAAACATAGCTTCCCCAAGCTTGTGGCTTTGCATATCATTAGCATCATGGATATTCAAGGAATTCATACTAACAACATTGCAATCATGTTCATCATTCAAATATTTAGTGCCAAACATTCTAATGCATTCTTCTTCTAACACTTTGGCACAATTTTCCTTTCCATCATACTCACGAAAGATATTAAAAAGATGAAGCGTATGAGACAACTCAATTCCATTTTTAGTTTTCTTTTATAAACTAAACTAGTGATAAAACAAGAAACTAAAAGACTCGATTGCAAGATCTAAAGATATACCTTCAAGCACTCACCTCCCCGGCAACGGCGCCAGAAAAGAGCTTGATGTCTACTACACAACCTTCTTCTTGTAGACGTTGTTGGGCCTCCAAGTGCAGAGGTTTGTAGGACAGTAGCAAATTTCCCTCAAGTGGATGACCTAAGGTTTATCTATCCGTAGGAGGCATAGGATGAAGGTGGTCTCTCTCAAGCAACCCTGCAACCAAATAACAAAGAGTCTCTTGTGTCCCCAACACATCCAATACAATGGAAAATTGTATAGGTGCACTAGTTCGGCGAAGAGATGGTGATACAAGTGCAATATGGATAGTAGATAAAGGTATTTGTAATGTGAAATTTTAAAAACAGCAAGGTAACTAATGATAAAAGTGAGCGTAAACGGTATTGCAATGCGTTGAAACAAGGCCTAGGGTTCATACTTTCGCTAGTGTAAGTTCCCTCAACAATAATAACATAATTGGATCACATAACTATCCCTGAACATGCAACAAAGAGTCACTCCAAAGTCACTAATAGCGGAGAACAAACGAAGAGATTATGGTAGGGTACGAAACCACCTCAAAGTTATTCTTTCCAATCAATCCGTTGGGCTATTCGTATAAGTGTCACAAACAGCCCTAGAGTTCATACTAGAATAACACCTTAAGACACAAATCAACCAAAACCCTAATGTCACCTAGATACTCCAATGTCACCTCAAGTATCCGTGGGTATGATTATACGATATGCATCACACAATCTCAGATTCGTCTATTCAACCACCACATAGAACCTCATAGAGTGCCCCAAAGTTCTACCAGAGAATCACAACAAAAACGCGTGCCAACCCCTATGCATAGGTTCATGGGCGGAACCCGCAAGTTGATCACCGAAACATACATCAAGTGAATCATGTGATATCCCATTGTCACCACAGATATCCATGGCAAGACATACATCAAGTGTTCTCAAATCTTTAAAGACTCAATCCGATAAGATTAGTTCAAAGGGAAAACTCAATTCATTACAAGAGAGTAGAGGTGGGAAGAAACATAAGATCCAACTATAATGGCAAAGCTCGCGATACATCAAGATCGTATCACCTCAAGAACACGAGAGAGAGAGAGATCAAACACATAGCTACTGGTACATACCCTCAGCCCCGAGGGAGAACTAGTCCCTCCTCATCATGGAGAGCACCGGGATGATGAAGATGGCCACCGGAGAGGGATTGCCCCCTCCGCTAGGGTGCCGGAATGGGTCTAGATTTGTTTTCGGGGGCTACGGAGGCTTCTGGCGGCGGAACTCCCGATCTATTGTCTGTTCTGGAAGTTTTAGGATACGTAGGTATATATGGGTGCAGGAAGTACGTCGGTGGAGCTTCGGGGGCCCCACGAGGCAGGGGGTGCGCCCCCCACCCTCGTGAGCACCTCCCTTGGCTCCTGATATGGGGTCCAAGTCCATCCGGTAGCTTTCCTTCCAAAAATAACTTCTCCAGTTGATTTCGTTCCAATTCTACTCCGTTTGATATTCCTTTTCTTCAAAACACTAAAATAGGCAAAAAACAACAATTCTGGGCTGGGCCTCCGGTTAATAGGTTAGTCCCAAAAATAATATAAAAGTGGATAATAAAGCCCAATATTGCCCAAAACAGTAGATAACATAGCATGGAGCAATCAAAAGTTATAGATACGTTGGAGACGTATCAAGGCCTTTGAGCTATGGTGCTTGCAGTGGCTTCAAAGTTGACTCGGCGTAGTATGCGCAAGTTACCAGCCAGAGGATATGCAGGAGTTGTAGCGTTAGGCACATGAATCCCTTCAATAGGCTGTGTGAAGCTCTGGAATTCTGCATTCTGAAGGTGGATTGGATTCTTTGCTAGCTCGGGGTATATGGCTTCAATAGACATATCAACTTCAGGCAGAAAGACAATATGGTTGTGCGCTGAAGGCTGATAGTCAATGGTTGAATGAAGCTTAATCAAGCGTATCACCCATGGAGCATAAAATTTTAGGACAAACAAATCAATCCCAGAAGCAGCAAGCTGTCGAATAAAGAAATCCTGAGTGTTGAATCTGATGCCATTGATTATATAGAATACCAAAGTCTTCATGGTGCCTTCAAGTTTGGCTTCAGAAGAATTTCCTTTGATGGGCTAGAGAGTACGCCTCAGAATGTGGTACACTGTGCGTGGCAAGTACTCAAGATCCTTGACAAAGAACTCCTTTGGGTATTCGGCGTCTTAGGGCAATGGCTTCATCATGCTAAGCATTTGGCTCATATTTGGCTCTGGCTTCTGAAAAACGCTCTGCAGCTCATTCTGATGAAGCTGACAACTAGGTTCGTATAAGTCACCTAGAGTGGGCAGGGAAGTAAGCTCGATGATATCTTGAGCTTTGCCTTCGTGATGAACATCACCTATCATCCACTCAAGGACCCAAGTCTTCACATCCCTGTTGTAGCCTCGAATGTGTAGAGTGGCATAGAACTGCAGTAGAAGCTCTGCGTTCCAGTGTTCCTTGTCAGTCACAAAGGGCATATGTCGGTGTCAAAACCGGCGGATCTCGGGTAGGGGGTCCCGAACTGTGCGCCTAGGCGGATGGTAACAGGAGGCAGGGAACACGAAGTTTTACCCAGGTTCGGGCCCTCTTAATGGAGTTAAAAACCCTACGTCCTGCTTGATTAATATTGATGATATGGGCAGTACAAGAGTAGATCTACCACGAGATCAGAGAGGCTAAACCCTAGAAGCTAGCCTATGGTATGATTGTCTATTGTCCTACAGACTAAAACCCTCTAGTTTATATAGACACCGGAGAGGGCTAGGGTTACACAAGGTTGGTTACAAAGGAGGAGATATACATATCCGTATTGCCTAGCCTGCCTTCCACGCCAAGTAGAGTCCCATCCGGACACGAGACGAAGTCTTTAATCTTGTATCTTCATAGTCCAATAGTCCGGCCAAAGGATATAATCCGGCTGTCCGGAGACCCCCTAATCCAGGACACCCTCAGTAGCCCCTGAACCAGGCTTTCAATGACGATGAGTCCGGCGTGCAGTATTGTCTTCGGCATTGCAAGGCGGGTTCCTCCTCCGAATACATCACGGAAGAATTTGAATACAAGGATAGTGTCCGACCCTGCAAAATAAGTTCCACATACCACCATAGAGAGAATAATACTTCCACAAATCTAATCTGCTAACACGTCTTGGCAACACGACATTATGTCATGGCCCAGTGATTATTCGAACCATTTCCTTTAACTAGCCCCGCACATAGCGCGAGGTAGTTTTTTGACACGTCTTGTCAAAGCAGAGATCGTGTGGGTAACCCAACCGCACCATCGATTACGGCGCTTGAGGGATAAGCGAGTTTTACCAGGCTAGTGGGGGCGCATAGTTTCGACCGCCCATATAAAGGGACAAGGATTCACCTTTTCATCCACGCCTTCTTCCTCCTTCGCTCATCCACTTTTGCACACTTGAGCTCTAGCGCCCAAGTCCGCATTTCCCACCTCGACCTTCTCTAATCATGTCCAGAGCGGGAGGCAGGTGGATGGTCTCCTTCGTCACGGAGGGACACATTAAGAAGCTGAGGAGAGCCGGATACTTGCCCGACGACATCGCGCACCGGCTCCCAGATGAGGGGCAGCTCATCCCCACCCACAGGCCCCATGAGAGCGTAGTGTTCCTTACCCACTTCCTCCGCGGACTGGGATTCCCTCTCCACCCATTCGTCCGGGGCTCATGTTCTACTACGGCCTGGATTTCCATGATCTGGCCCTGAACTTCATCCTCAACATCTCGGCGTTTATCGTCTTTTGCGAGGCCTTCCTCCGCATCAAGCCCCACTTCGGCTTATGGCTGAAGACTTTAATGTCAAGCCGAAGGTAGTGAGCGGCCGTCAGGCGAAGCGCGGAGGCACCATGGTGGGCAAGATGCCCAACATCACATGGCTCGAGGGCTCCTTCGTGGAGACCATAAAGGGGTGGCACTCAGGGTGGTTCTACATCACCGAGCTGCGCGACCCTAAATGGGCAGCGGCCCCCGAGTTCCGATCTGGCTTCCCCACGTGGCTCACCTCCTGGCAAGAGAAGGGCCTGTCCTGGGGTAGTTCGGGAGAGCTGACCGGACTCCAAACATGTATTCAAAACATGGTGAACAAGAAGCTCAAACTTGTCAACGTGATCCAGGTCATGCTCATCCGCCGGATCCTCCCGTGCCAACAACGGGCTTTCAACTTGTGGGAGTTCGACCCGGCCCAGCACCGAACTCTGAACAGGCTCTTCGACACAACTCACGAAGATGCCTGGAAGGTGCTATTCAAGAGCGCCGAGGTTCCCCCTCCCACTACCGAGGATCGTGGATTCTGCGCGAAGCGCCAAGCCAGCGCGGTAAGCTGTTTTACCTCTCACAGGATACTTGTTTTCCATAGTTTCGCTCTATGCGGGATCTAAGCTCCCGTACCTTTGACAGGACTGGCAGGAGACGGCCGGACAGATCGACTGTCCGGCTCCTTTACCCGAAGGCCCAGTAGACGCTCTCCTGGCAAAGATGCTGACTCTGGCTCCTTATACGGTGCCGGAGAAGACCAAGAAGGCCAAGGGAACCCGAAAGAGTTCCCGACTCCAGGCGTCATCGGACTCACCATCTGATGACTCTACGACACACTCCTCCCCCGAAGACGAGGAGGAAGAAGAAGATGCTCCTCCTCCAGGCGGGGGAGACAAGAAAAGGAAGGCCGCCCAAACTGGGGGGGGGGCGAAGGGTCCAAGAAGGGAAGGACTCTCCTTCCGGACAGTTCCACCGCCACCATCGAAGGCGAAGACAAGTGGTTGCCTAGGGCCAAGCCCCTGGGGAGGTCGTAAGTATTCGGATACCAGAGTAACTCATAGCATTCCTTTGTCGCGCTGCTTTCCGTAACGCCGAACATGATTATGCAGGCCGCCACGAGCCCGTATCGATGCATCGTCGGACGGCTCCCTAGGCTCGTTGGATATGGATAGCGGTCCGTTTCCGACCGCCACCTCCCCTTGCCCTGCGGATGATGCTGAGGTGCTGTCTCAAGAGGCACCGGGTCGAGAGTTGACAATCCCGGAGGCGCCTCAAGGCGACCTTCCAGACTCCGGGAGCAGAGGGGACAAGGCCCCTAAGGGCTCCGAGTTCGGCCCTGAGCCGAACACCGTGCCGGAACCTCCAGTGGTTCCGGACTCGGGCAGGCGGCCTCCATCCAAGAGGGGCGAGACGCCTGTGCCGGTGACCTCTGTCCAACCAGAGGTGCTAGACAATCTGCTGGGAGCGCTTTGCAGCACTTCCATCGACGAGGAGCACCGTACTATTATGAGTGCGGTGGTCCAGAAGGTTCAGTCCGCCAAGAGCGGATTGACTGAAGCCTGTGCCAGCCTTCTAACAGGCTTTGAGGTAAGTGTTTAAAATATAGGAAAAATATTACCGCATAGACAGTAGCCCCTGATGCTCTGTTCGGTGTTCACAAAGAAAAGCCGAACAGAGGATCAAACAACATCGCAGGAGTCTAATATAAGTATGTCAATATGCATATGCAGGCTTCGCTGCTGGCATCTGCCGCACTGAATGCGGAGGTCCCCGCATTGAAGCAGGACCTTGAAGTGTCCAAGGACGAGCTCGGCCTTGCCAAGAGGCAGCTGGAGGAGAACAAAGGTAAGTAATACCTAGTTTATGGATATGTATAAAAAGAATGTGATTGCAAAATGACAGGAACATCATGAATTTGCTAGGGGCCATGACCGAAGTGGCGACCTTAAGGAAAGCGATGTTCGAGGCCGAAGATAAAGCGGCCAAGGAGTGCACCGAGCGGGAAAGGCAAGAGGCTCGGGTGGGCGAGGTGCAGCAAGAGCTCCAAGCTCTCGTGACGAAGCACAAGGCGTTGGAGCTTGACTCGAAGACGCGAGAGTCTAAGCTTGTCGCGGCCCTCGAGAGCGCGAAAAGTGCCAAGGATGAAGCCCAAAAGGCCCTCCAGGAGATTTACACGATGAAGAAAATAGCGGCGGGTAAGGCATTCTATATGCTTAGCAAGCATGTGAAAGTAAATTACCTATTACTTACCCGAATCCGGAGCTCTCCAGGAGCATTCGCAGATTTGCCCCGCAGCATGTCGGATGCCGCACAGTTTTACCAGGCCGAGGAGGGAAGCTCAACAGAGGAGTTGTTTTGGTCTCAGTATACTAGGACTGAACACCCGGTGCCTATGAGCGACCAACTGAAGCAGCTGGTCGAGCTACACAAAGCGGCCGAACAGGCCATGAAGGGCTTTATAGTCCGGGTGTGGCCTGGCGACGCCCTTCCGAACAGCTACTTCGGCCTGGTGAGGCGGCTTGTAGACGCCTGCCCACGGCTGGAGGTCGTCAAGCGGTCTGTCTGCATCGAAGGTGCACGCCGGACTTTCCCCCGCGTGAAGATGCAATGGGCCAAGCTAGACACCGTGAAGCTGATCAAGGAGGGACCGTCGCAGGGCAAGGAGCATCGCACCCCCGAAATTTATTATGAGGGTGTCCTGAAGGGTGCCCGTCTTGTAGCAGACGAATGTTCAAAGGATGTAATATTTGAGTAAACTTGCTCGTGTGATCCTGTATGATGAAAACTTGTTTCATATGCGCTATGCAATGCTTGTTTGAATTTAAAATATTACCTTCTGTTTGGTTGTTTATCCAATCTGAGAGATGGCTAGTCCTCGGCTTCTGCCCCCATGCCATGAGTGCTGGGGTGTTCGGGATAAACCTGAGCACTCTTGTTCCCATTGTTGGGTCCTTCGAGGGAGGTGCTCAGCACAGCGAACAAGGCAACCGGACTAATAATGCTTTGTCACTCTCACTTAGCCATAGAATTCTATAATTTTAAATTTCAGCAAAGCCCCTGGTATTCGGAAGGCCGAATTCGGGGCGTGATACACGCCTTTAAGCCGGACAGGACCGGCTCCTCGCTCTAAGTGGCATAAGTCTTTAGGGACTCGAAACCTCGCCGAATAGTGACCAGTCTCTCGCCTTATCATGACAGTCAGTTTTAGCTTTCTCTACTGAGGTGCTTAGCCCAGCAAAACCGGGGCACAATCGTAGTAGTTCTCCTAGCGCTACCTTAGCCAATAGAGCGGAATGTAAGGTACCAAAACATAGGAGCCGGGCAAACCCAACATTTGACCAAAGACATGATTCGGAGCTGATGCATATAATGCTATAAGTTTGGGGTGCCGCACTTGTGAAAGTGTTCGGACTTCTCACAGCATATTGTGGGGTACTTAAGCCCCTGGTGTGTTGGCCGTACCAAAGTGTACGGTTGCAAGGCATCATTAATGAACACATATATATAACAATAATGCCATAATAGTCGTAATGTTATGCGTTGTTTATTCAAAGAGGTGCGTTAAAGCAGAATGATACAGATAGTGCGATAAGCAAAAAGTAGGACTATGTCCCTTCCAAGGGCAAGCTGAGGAATAGTATTAAAGCAAATAATTCACTTGTTATCGTAATCCACCTGGGAGTTCCATGGTGTGGCCTAGCTTTCTGCCTCTCTTGGTTGCTGCATCATGTGTTTGGAAATCATGCTACCGGACAAGGTTTCCAGAGATTAAAGTCCTGAAAGAGAAAAATAACAAAGCGGGAAGCCCCTAGTGCGGTTTAGGCCGCGTCTTGGAGCGTGCCGTAGTTGTGCCCCCGTCCCCACCTGTGCCCATGGTATTTTTAATGCGTAATTATGTACGCGTGGCACGAATTTTGCCGTTTGGCTTCGGCCGGGGTGGGGGCCTCATTGCTACGCGAGCTCAGACCGTGCCGGGTGGTCTAATTGCCGATTACTCCGAGCGCGTTTGAAGGTGTCTGGGTCTTGAAACGCCGAACTGGTGGATTGCCTTGAGAGGCTGCTTTGCGCTTCTGCTGCAAGGGCCACAGTATGCTCCTCCGTGCGGAGAGAGTGCTCTGTGTTTCCGTTAACTATGATGACCCCCCGGGGTCCTGGCATCTTGAGCTTGAGGTATGCATAATGCGGTACCGCATTGAATCTCGCAAATGCGGTTTGCCCGAGCAGTGCATGATATCCACTGCGGAACGAGACTATATCGAAGATTAATTTTTCGCTTCGGAAGTTATCCGGGGATCCGAAGACCACTTCCAGTGTAATTGAGCCTGTGCAATGGGCCTCTACACCTGGAATGACGCCTTTAAAGGTCGTTTTTGTGGGTTTGATCCTTGAGGGGTCTATACCCATTTTGCGCACTGTGTCCTGGTAAAGCAGGTTCAGGCTGCTGCCGCCATCCATAAGGACTCGAGTGAGGTGAAATCCGTCAATGATTGGGTCTAAGACCAGTGCGGCGAATCCGCTGTGACAGATACAAGTGGGGTGGTCCCTGCGATCGAAGGTGATCGGGCAGGAGGACCATGGGTTGAACTTTGGGGCGACTGGCTCCAACCCATATACGTCCCTGAGCGCACGCTTCTGCTCCCTCTTGGGGATGTGGGTTGAGTATATCATGTTCACCGTCCACACTTGTGGGGGGAACCTCTTCTGTCCTCCGGTGTTCGGCTGCCGGGGCTCCTCTTCGTCATCGCTGTGTGACCCCTTATCTTTATCTTCGGCAAGTAACTTGCCGGCTTGCTTGAACACCCAGCATTCACTGTTGGTGTGGTTGGCTCGCTTGTCGGAGGTACCGTGTATTTGACACGAGCGATCGAGTATGCGGTCCAAACTGGACGGGCCCGGAGTGCTTCTTTTAAATGGCTTTTTCCGCTGACCGGGTTTAGAGCCTTTGAATCCGGCATTGACTGCCGTATCCTCAGTATTATCGCTGTTAATGCGGCGCTTATGTTTGTTGCGGCGTGACCTGCTATTGCCTTCCTTGGTATCCGAAGTACCATGGTTTTTTGATATGTTGTTACTACGAGCCAGCCAACTGTCTTCTCCCACACAAAAGCGGGTCATGAATGTTGTGAGGGCTTCCATAGATTTCGTCTTTTCCTGTCCAAGGTGCCGGGCAAGCCACTCATCGCAGATGCTATGCTTGAAGGCTGCTAGGGCATCTGCATCCGACAGTCGACGATTTGATTTTTCTTTGTTAGGAACTGTGTCCAGAATTGCCTGGCCGATTCTTTTGGCTGCTGAATTATGTGGCTCAAGTCATCGGCGTCTGGTGGTCGCACATAAGTGCCCTGAAAGTTGTCGAGGAATGCGGCTTCCAGATCTTCCCAACAGCTAATGGACTCTGCTGGCAAGCTATTAAGCCAATGCCGCGCTGGTCCTTTGAGCTTTAGCGGGAGGTATTTGATGGCGTGTAAGTCATCGCCGCGGGCCATGTGGATGTGGAGGAGGAAATCCTCGATCCAAACCGCAGGATCTGTTGTGCCGTCGTATGATTCAATATTTACGGGTTTGAAACCCTCTGGGATTTGATGATCCATTACTTCGTCTGTGAAGCATAGGGGGTGTGCGACGCCTCTGTATTGGGCTATATCGCGACACAGCTTGAATGGGTCTTGCCCGCTGTGTTCGGCCCGGCCGGATTGACTTTTACTGTATCCGGCATGAAGTTTATCGTCTCGCATAGTGGCGCGCCCTCGTGATCCGTAGATCGATCTTGCATGTTTTGCTTTGTCCTCCAATACGTCTCGCAGGTCTGGCGTATTTCCCCATGCCTTTTTATTTGAATGGCATCGGGGTGCAGGCTGAGTTTTTGGTTGGAATGCCTCTCTATCGCGGTCACGAGGTGGCCGATCAACCGCGTCATATGCTTCTTCCTCCAGTCAGGGTAGCAACCAGCATTTTGGGTAACTCTTGAAGGGGCGCTCGGGTTTATATTCCTCGGCCGCGAGGACTTCAGTCCATCTGTCAGCTAGCAGATCTTGATCAGCTTGAAACTGCCGCTGCTTTTTCTTAAGGCTATTCGCCGTGGCTACAAGCCGGCGCTTGAAGTGCTCTTGTTCGACGGGATCCTCTGGCACGGCGAATTCGCCATCGCCGAGGCTTGCCTCGTCTTCGGAGGGGGCATGTAATTATCATCCTCCGCTTCTCCATCTGCCGCTCTCTCAGGAGGGCTGGCTCCTCCATCCTCCTGCTCTAAATCTTGCTGGAGGGGATTGTTGTTATCTTCGGCACTATCTGGAGTGTTATTATCTCCTGTGCCGGTATCACCAGTTTTGCTTTGGCGGGACTTAGAGCGGCGCCGCTGACGTCGGCGCTTGGGTTGCTTCTTGGAGGGGTCATCCGCCGATGTCTCGTCGCCATTGCCTTCTTTGGGTGTGTCCACCATGTATATATCGTATGATGAGGTGGTTGTCCAGTGCCCTGTGGGCAGTGGTTCATCTTCGTCTCCCGCATTGTCGTCCATACCGTCGATGTCTTTGCAGTCAAAGTCGAGCATGTCGGTTAAGTCATCGACAGTGGCTACTAAGTGGGTGGTGGGCAGGCCGCAAATTTCTTCGTCGTCCGCATCCCAATCCTGCCGGACATAGTTCGGCCAGGATCCTCCTAACAAGGAGAGAGACCTTAACGAGTTCAGTATGTCGCCAATGGGCGAGTGCTAAAAAATATCTGCGGAGGTAAACTCCATGATCGGAGCCCAATCGGATTCGCTAGGAACGGGCGCAGGCGGTTCGAGAGTCCATGGCCGGAGAGAGATCCGGCAGTTTGTCAACACGGCTCTTGTGCAGAGTAAGGTTGATGTTCGGCTCGATCGCCGTTGAGGGTAAGGCCTCCATGGCGGGGTCCATCCACCCGTCCATGGACGGTGCAACTGGCTCTGAATTGAGGGTCGGAGGGGCTGTCGGTGCGATCTCCTGAACACTGTCGGATGGTAGAGCTAAATCGTACTCATCATGACCGCGTGACGCACAAGGCAGAGGCTCGAATCCATCGAAGATAAAGTCTCCGCAGATATCGGTCGTGTAGCTTAAGCTTCCAAACCTGACCTCATGGCCAGGGGCGTAGCTTTCAATCTGCTCCAGATGGCCAAGCGAATTGGCCCGCAGTGCAAAGCCGCCGAATACAAAAATTTGTCCCGGGAGAAAAGTCTCACCCTGGACTACATCACTAACGATGATAGAAGGAGACATCAAGCCTAACGGCGACGACACAGAGGAACTCTCAATGAAAGCACCAATGTCGGTGTCAAAACCGGCGGATCTCGGGTAGGGGCTCCTGAACTGTGCGTCTAGGCGGATGGTAACAGGAGGCAGGGGACACGAAGTTTTACCTAGGTTCGGGCCCTCTTGATGGAGGTAAAACCCTACGTCCTGCTTGATTAATATTGATGATATGGGTATTACAAGAGTAGATCTACCACGAGATCAGAGAGGCTAAACCCTAGAAGCGAGCCTATGGTATGATTGTCTGTTGTCCTACGGACTAAAACCCTCCGGTTTATATAGACACCGGAGAGGGCTAGGGTAACACAAGGTTGGTTACAAAGGAGGAGATATACATATCCGTGTTGCCTATCCTGCCTTCCACGCCAAGTCGAGTCCCATCCGGACATGAGACGAAGTCTTTAATCTTGTATCTTCATAGAGCAATAGTCCGGCCAAAGGATATAATCCGACTGTCCGGAGACCCCCTAATCCAGGACTCCCTCAGTAGAAGACAAACATCCCGAAAGCAGTCAAGGGCCTCTTCAAGACATGGCAGCCCAGCCATAGCATCACAATCCAGACGCTTGTGCGGAAAAGTTTGGTCCTAGTTGTACATGATGCAAGAGTAATAGCTTCACTATTGATGGCTCCGAAATCTGCCAAAGGTGATCTTGGGCTTCGTCTACGGGTTCTTGGCGCTGTCAAAGAATGTATTGTGCTCTTTGAAGCTGAGCACGCTGAATGAGCCTTGAGTTGTGACATCAGTTGGAAGCCTTGGCAGTCTTGGCTTGGGCTTCTGAACTTGAGGCCTCTGGTCCACATGATAGTCATACTGTGGCCCGGGAGCAGTGGGTGGAACCATGATTGGCCATTTGACTGTCACCAACTCACCACGATTGAACGCACATTCCATAGTATGTGTCCTTGGAGGGGGAACGATGCCATCATAGGTGATTGGCGTCACAGTGGTTTCGGAATTCACATTGACTCCAGGCTCCACATTATCTTCGGCCATGACCGAGTCATTGGCTTCAGTGGCGTTGTTGGTGGAAGCCTCAGTGTTTTCAACCTCCATCTGTTCGACGACTGGAGGGTCGGGCACGATCACATCCTCTTCAAGAATGACTAGATCACTGGCAGGGGGTGTGGCTTCTCTTTCTTCTCCTGTATGTTCTTCTTTTTCTTCCTCGAATGATGCAGCCGAAATGTCTTCAGCAGCTTTGGCTTCACACTCAGAGGCAGACGCAGATGGAGTGGCTTTAGGAAACACTTGATGTGCTACTGAGCTAGTGTGTTGTGCTTCTTCTTTTGGAATGCTTGACATGGAGACCTGTAGGCTGAGGTCCTTGCGAAGCCTGCGAAACACTGGCGACGCCTTTGGAGAAGGAGTGGTCTCCATGTAGTTGTCATCATCAAGCACCAAAGAGGTGACTTCAGCAGGTGGAGTACGAGGTGTGTCATCTTGCACAGGGGTGTCTTGTTGTTGTCGCTCAGCCCATGCATCATCTTGAGCAATTGGCGTCAATGGACGACCAATGCTAATAACTTCACTGCTCGTGGGAGCGGGCGATGATACCGACTGGGGCTTGAGCTAAGGAAGGACTTCATCATCATGCACATTGTCTTCATGACCAATGTCTTCAGCTGTGTTGGGGTCAACAGCTTGAACTTCTTTACTTTCTGGGGCCTCTATGGAAGCAGGCTCATGAATCACAAGGCGTCATTCTTGGTTGGTTGAAGCAGGGAGAGCAATGGAGATGGGTTCAATGATGAGGGGCTATGAGGCGGCAGCACGCTCTTTCTTTGAAGACTTTGAAACCTTTGTCTTCAATTTGTTCTTGGAGGGAGCATCATTAGATGTATATTTGAGCTTCCTCTTCTTGGCTTTGACTTCAGCATGCCTGGTTTTCTTCAGCTCTGAAGCTGCTGAGGTGACCTTTGGCTTCGAGCCAGTCATACTGGCAGGGAAGACTATGCTTTGTCGTTCCTGCCGTTGGGCTTCGGGTTGGGATTTAGCAGACTTCCTCTTTTGATTGGCATCCATCCTGGGATCGATGCCAGGATGCCCAAGAGCCTTTCACTTCTCAGCTTCATTGTGCGCTTGAACACATTTCTGCGCATAGTACTTCATGCGCTCGTGTGAGCCTTTGGCTTCTTCACGCTTCATGGTGAACTCGGCCTTGAGATCATTCATCATCTTCTTGAAGATTTGCACATCAGCCACACTGAGCTTGGCCATGTGCTTCTTGAAGTGTGTCTTCTCATAATCAATCTTGTTCTTGACTTCAACGATTTTCTGAGCCAAGGCCAGTTCATTGGCAATGACTCTATGAAACGTGACGCTGATGTCGACTGGCAGCTGCAGATCATCAATGTTCACGCTTTGGTGCTCAAACCATTCATCAATGAATTGTTCAGAATGTCAACATCAAAGAGAGGTAGATCTTGAAATATCTCTGCCTCTTGCTTGCTCTTGATCAGCATCTCTAGAGCTTCATCACCAAGATCTTCATCACTGGACATATCAATGGTGTCTTCCTCATTGCGTAGAATGGCAACAGGAGTCAAGTCATGCCTTGGAATATTCTTGGGCTTCTTGGTCTTCTTGGTCCTCTTGGAGACATGAGACAATTCTTTAGACTGCACACGGGGTTTAGGAGGTGCAGGCTTCAATAGCTTCACAGTCGAAGCTGTTGGTGCAGCAGAGGGCTCCGAAGCTTTTGTCTTCTTCTTTTTCTTGGGTGGTGAGGGAGCATCTTCAAAGTCCGCGTCATCAGTAGATTGATCCACCGTGGCCCTCTGAGCAACAATGTGGGAGAGGAGCCCATCGAAGCTATTGAAGGGCCCAATGACATTGGGATTGGCATCGCGTGTGCCATCCGGCCTTGGAGTAGACGTACCAGGGTTGAAGTTCAGGATGAAAGCCCTCCTGTTCTTTGCAGCTGACTCCTTTGTGAACTGAAAGTTTCTCTTGAATATATTGTCGTCATGACACAATAGCAAAGATGATTGGTCTGCATTCTCAGGCTGAGGTCCTCGGACCATGCCAGGATACAAGCCTTGGGAAATGGCTTCAGGCTTCGACTTGGGTTGCAGATTCCTATTGAGAATATCGCCCCACGGGTGCTTGATAGCGTTCTTCTCAGCATATTCAGCAGTGATGAAGTTGTACTTGAACCACTATTCAACCCAATATCTTTGGATCCATTGGATCCTGGTCTTGCGTTGATTATAGTTCTCCTGAGGACCAGTCTTGTACATTTCATATAGATCCGGAGGCAGATCTAGAGCAGTATTTCCACGGTGTTGCCTGCCACCCTTCCTAGCAGATTTCTCAGAAGCCATAATATTCAGACAGATATGCTTCAAAATAGTGAAACTCTTCCGTCTACTTGTCAATCAAGAACTGGGTTCAGAGGAGTGAATATGATGCTGTAAGAATTCTGCAAATGAATGCAGACTATGAGAACCAAGGGATTCTCCCATGGACATGTACCTGTGACAGCATTAGAGATGCGAGGGAAGGGGAAGAGGTCATATGCATTCTCAGAAGATTTTGAAGATAAATCAGTTTGAAGACATTGACCTCATAGTGCGAAGACATTCACTTATATGAAGGGAGTTGGTTCCAGATTTGTATGAATCCATGAATAAGTACAAGTGAGGAATCTAACTAGTTATGAAGCATAAGTGAATATACTTTCCAAGATATGAGATTCAGAAAGAGACAGATCCAGATTTGGAAGCGTAGAAACAACTTTTGGTTGAAGTGGATGGATTTGACAGATCAAAAAGACTATAAAAAGTGAGATTTATTTACCCTAAACAAACTGCTAGACGAGGCAGAGGAGAGGCCGAGCAGTCCAATCTCCCGTGCCCTAACTTGGTGGCGGAAGACACCTACGGCGGCAGCGAAGAAGACAAGGTCCGCGGCCGGCGTGAGGATGGCGTCGAACAGGTCGAGGCAGCTAAGCGCTTCGTCTCCGGCATTGACCCGAGCTAGCGGTGGCGCTAGGGTTTGAGCGAGGTGGCGAGGTGGAAGAGGAGATAATGACCATGCTGGATGTGTATTTATAAGGTAAAGGGCTTCGCAGCGTAATTACGCAAGTGCTCCTGGCGGTTCACATCTGATGGACACGTGGCATGCATGCAACTGATTGAAAAGTTGTTCCATGTACCCATGCACGCTTGGTTTGTCGGGTGGTCGTTCCGGCTTCTCCGGTATCCAGGCAAAAGAGATATACCATCAAAAGCAGTTTAAAATGTGTGTCTCTTTATCTTCAGCTGACAAGGACGCAGTGAAGACATTTGACACATTTCAACATAACGCATATGACTAGATAGAAATAATTTGAGAAAGAAGCACAGAAGGGGTTAGGGTCCGATCAAATTCACTTAGTTCAGAAAATGGCAAGTTTGAAGACATAGCTATAAGTGAATGCTGTAGAGAAGAGAACACGCATATATATATATATATACCTTGAAGTCAAATCAATGTTGAAGCCAAACCAAATGCGAAGATAATGCAATCATGAGGCCAAAATGAGAATCTTCGAGAAAGTTTGGTGGTGGTGTTACCCACCGTATAGAAAGTATTAGATCCAGACACGGCGCACAATTATCGTGGCGCTCTGAAGTCAAATTCCGCGTTAATATATTCACACTTAGAGGGTATGTCTTCATTGATTGAAGATATACATTACTTCGTGTGTTGCACATCTAAGTCATCAACATGCATAAGCGTTAGGATGTGTGTCCAATCACAGGACATTTGAGTATTCTAAGATATTTAGCTCACACCACAACTTGCAAAACGTTTTCTCATCCAAGGGCTTTTTGAAGATATCTGCCAATTGCTCTTCAGTGTTGATGTGAATGATATCAATATCTTCCTTCATGACATGATCTCTGAGAAAGTGATGACGGATCTGAATGTGCTTTGTCTTCGAATGCTAAACTGGGTTGTTGGCAATCTTGATGGCACTTTCATTGTCGCAATAGAGTGGCACATGCTTCAGGTGGATACCATAGTCCTTGAGAGTTTGCTTCATCACTACAAGAAATATGTCAACTTATGACCTTCTGTCGGTGACCCTGAAAGAATTGGTCATAAACCTATGACCATTTTAGACCAATTGGTCAAAAGCTGTTTCGGAGGCTCCAAACCATAAACCATTGCGACCATTTTGGTCAGAAAGGTCATAATTTCCTTACACGAAATGGTGATAAAGCAGACAGCACTAGTCCGCTACCTTATTTCTAGCAGATCATGACCAATATAGATGGTCATAACCTTGTAAATTGTGGTGGATTGGTATGACTTGGCGCCACCTCATCAGTTTTGCCTATGTGTCATGTCCATGTGTCAATTTTTGCCCTAGGTTGTGAAGCAACCTATATTTCTGTCATTCCGAAAATTCCCAAAAAAATCTCATAAATTCTTTGGGTCATATCTTCGTCAAATATGTAAAAATCCTTCCTTGCCTAGTTCAAAAATAATTCAACAATATTCATTTTCCTATTCTGTTCACAATAGCACTTTATGAAGGAAGTGCTATTTATATATTCTTGATTGCCCTCTGAATTCTTGGGCACTCTTTCCTATCCAAATAATTGGCGCTGACAAAATTCAGCTCCATTTGCCTAGCACATCTTCCTCGACAAATTTCCAAAGTTTTTGTCCACCTAGAAGCATTGTGAAGGAAGTACCTTTTTTATATATCCAAATGACATGAAATTTATACAGTTCCTTCATATGCCCAAATTATCACCCTCCTCCAAATTGCAGCACAGTCAAATCATCTATGTGAGCCCAGGTTCAATTTATATTTTATGGCCAGATTGGCACGTTGCAAAGCAAGTGTTATCTAGACCCCTCCTATTACCCTCAAACTCTTTGGGCACTCTTCCATACCCAAATCATTGCCACATGATAATATTCAGCTCCATTTTCCTAGTAAATCTTTCTCATGAAATTTCCAAAGTTTCTACCTCGAGAGAAGCTTTGTGAAGTAAGTACTAGCTAGGCTTACCCAAATGATCTGAAAATCTACGAGCGCATGACCATACCTATGTAACTTACCTACACCAAATTTGAGCTCATTTCATTCATCCAATTTCTCTCACTAGTTTTCCCAAGTTTCTGTCCATAGAAGAGCATTGTGAAGGAAGTACCACTTTGGCATGTCCAAATGGTATTAATTTTCTACGGTGCTTTCCAATGCCCAAATAACCATCCTCCACCAAATTTCGCCTCAATCCATTCATTATTTTGAGCCCAGCTTCAACATTCATATTTCTGTCCAGTGTGGTACTTTGCAAAGCAAGTACCACCTAGGATCTTCCTTTTGATCTGAAAATTTTCGAAGACATTCTTCTAATTAGATGATCATCCTCAGCCAAAACTCACACCCATTGGCCATGTGCATTTCTCGTACTGCCAATCAAACACTTGGCTGCTAATTCATCATTGAGCATAGGTCGGTCTCCTCATGAGATTCTTCTGTTGTAATTTTCTTCCTAGCACCTACCTGGGGAGTGCCCAACCCACTAGACATGCCTAGGCCTCCCAAAACGCATGTCAACGCCAAGGTCACGCGGTGACCACACACCAGGCATGCGAGTTCGCGCGCTTTGGAGTTGGGGCCCTGGGCCACCATCCAAACCTCGACGTATCACCACCAAACCATGTACTTATGCTTAAATAGATACTTATGTAACTAGAAATGATATTTGGAAAAAATAAAAAGCAAACAATAAGGTAGCTGTAGTTCAAATTTGACCCGCTTCCTACTGAATCAGCGGCAATTTGTCTTTTTCACCAGAGGTGGATCAAAACTTTTGACACCCAACCATTTTGTCAATTGTGCATTAAATATGGCCTAGTATTGTAGAAAAATGATTTGGTCCAATTTTGCAACAAATATATGGCAGGTCCTTCACAAAAAGAACTCAATTTGGGCACTCGGAAAATGGAAAATGAATTTTCCGTGAAAAGAAAATGAAAACTCCCTTAGGCAACATTGTTTGGAATTCCAAGAAGCACCCTTGCGCACAATATGATATCATTTGAACAAATTATGCCATGAATGTGGCCATAAGATTGATCATTTGGCTTGAAAGCCATGACTCTTCACGCCTCATAGCTCATTTCTGAGAACACTTTTTAAAAATAATTTCCGTATTACAAGTTTACTATTTTTCCTGGAAACTTGTTCATATGTAATGACAAAATGCGAAGGTTTTCCAATTTTTTGATTTTTTTGAATTTTTTATGCCCGTTTCAAAATGCGGTCAAAATGGCGGACATGACCGTTCATAGCTAGTGGTTGAATCTTGGAATTTTTTTGTTGTTTCTCTGATTAAATAGATACTTTTGTACCTAGAAATGATTTTTGGAAAAAATAAATAGCAAACTATGAGGTAGCTGCAGTTCAAATTTGACCCGCTTCCTACTGAATCGGCAGCAATTTGTCTTTTTCACCAGAGGTGGATCAAAACTTTTGACACCCAACCATTTGGTCAATTATGCATTAAATATGGCCTATTATTTTAGAAAATTGATTTGGTCCAATTTGGCAACAATTATTTGGTAGGTTCTTCACAAAAAAAAATCTCATTTTGGGCACTCAAAAAATGAAAAATGATTTTTTTTCGTCCAAAGGAAATGAAAACTTCCTTAGGAAACATTGTTTTCCATTCCACTATGCACCCTTGTGCACAATATTTTTGGAAATTGATTTGGTTCAAATTTGCAACAAATATTTGCTAGGTTCTTCACAAAAAGACTCACTTTTGACACTCGAAAAATGGACGAGAGGTGGACGGAATACTTTTAAGAGGAAACCATTTGGTCAACTGTACATAAAATATGGTCAAATATGTTCAAAAATTGTTGCGGTCCAATTTTGAAACTAATATTTGATAGGTTCATCACATAGATGAAAACAAAAAGGAAAAAACACATTTGCATAAGATTAATTGTCATTGGTGGAGATGTTTGTGCCATGGATTGATGACATGGCACACATCAACCATCCATCCATCCACCGACCCGCCCGCAGACCAAACCCTAACTCCACTCCTCCGTCGGACCCCTCTCCCCCGATTCAAATCCACCCTTCGCCGCCGCTGCCACCTACCTCAAGCCGATCCCGTCGCCCGCGCCCGCGTGCCACCACCGCTCTTCCTCTGCTCGCCGACCCACCCCGTCCCTGAGGCCTCGCTCGCCGCCTTCCGCCGTGGGGCCGAACCCAACCCAAGCCTCGCCGCGGACCAACTCCTCTCCCCCAACCCCACCGCCGCGGGCCTCCTCTTCTCGAACCCCGGGCTCTCTAGCATCGGCGCATCGCTGCCGCCTCCACCCTCTCCCCTTCCCAAGCTGCTTAGGCGGCGCCCAGATCTGCGACCGCCATCCTCTACAACCACGCCCACGCAACGGCAGATGAAGGAGGAGTTAGGGGCGGAGCGGCGGGGCCCTTCCTCCGCCTCCGTGGTCCATGGCGTCTACGGGCCATTCCTCCGCCTCTACCTCGTCGACTCTCGCCGCCTCTATGGAGTGAAGATCTTAGTAACGAATCCGAATCGCCTCTGTTTTGGGTTTCTTCTTCTTCCAATCCCTCCTTTCTTGATCTCACATCTCACCCCTCCTCTCCCGATTGATTTAGATAGGACTGCCTCCCTCCGCTGCCTCGCTCCCCAAGGCGGTGAGGCGAGACCGACCGGCGACGCGCGACCAGGTAACACTCCCTCCCTTCCCTTCCCTTTTCCCCTGCTCCGCTCCAATCACCTCGCTCGAGCTCTTCGATCCGTATTCCATAGGCCGTGGGACTCGGGCAGATTTGGTAGAGGTCTAGATGATGAAGGGGATCCATAATTGGAGATGAGAGGCGGATCCATTTCTCCCTCCGTCTTGGCGGACATTTGATTGGGACATTTGAGAGAGAGAGAGGGGAGAATGCATCGGCCTACCCAGTGCTGGCTGTACTGTCGACATGCATGGTGAATCTCATGTCTCAAACAGTTTCAGAGCTTCAGGCTATGGCAGCAGCCTCTTTACTGTATTGCCTTGATCATGTGAATGTATCTCTGCTTAGCCTGGTTCCTCCGCGTATCTGTTTTCTTTAGCAAGATCAAACATCTTGTTTTCTTTGCTCGAGTGTTTTTATTGTACACTTATGCTAGCTGTTATTGAAATTTGCCCTGTGAATTCCTTACTAAAATTTCCTCCTGTCGAATTCTTAATGAAATTGTAAGCTTTGTTACTGAATTATAGAAGTATCCTTGCTTGTTCAAGAACAAATGTTTGACTGTATCTCCAATGCACTCAATCATTCTTTGTGATTACAGTTTTGACTGTGTCTCCAGCATTGACAAATACCATTGCTTGTTCAAATTTATACTAGAGTTGCTTGTTCAACACTGATAAAATATCATTGCTTGTTTAAGGTCTCCAAGGATTATGTGCAAGCAATTTCTAGGATCAGTATTCAGTTTAGATGCAGATCCAGTCAACACTAGGGATCAATATTCAGTTAACACTAGGATCAATACTCAGTGTGACAATATTTAGTTAACAGTATTCTTCTTCCAGGCCATCGGGGGAGCTCTGGCGGCAGCACAAGGAGCAGAGCAGCGGAGCAGCAGCACTGGCACGGGCTTATATATTGTTGGCTTGTAGCATAAATTGTTGGCACGACAGCATAAATTGTTTGGCGTCTTGACACACTAATGCAATCCTACCGACAATTGCTAGTAACCAAAATCATATAAAGGCAGTCTTCTCTCCTTTAAATTATATTTCATGAACTATATTGAACCACTGCAGCTGCTATAGATTTGAGATTCACATCTTCTTACATTGCTTGCTCTAGGAAGTTACTGTTGTGTAGTTATCTTTTTGCACTGCATTTGTACAATTGTATATTCTGGCCACTACTAGGTGATTCCTTGAATTATTCAGTTCGTTGTAGCATACCAGTTTGATGGAATGCCTAAGGTCTAAGGAGATAAATATTGGTATCCAGAATAGATGTACCTAAACCAACAGGCACAAAACATGCATATCCCTTTAATCCGCATTAGTGCGTCTAAGTGGTTATTGTATTGTAAGCTCCATCCATGGAGCAGTGAAATAAGCTGACGCTATATAACGTGCAGCTAGCTTCCTGTTTAGACATTTTCCCGTTTTTAAGTATTACTTTTCTCTATATCTGTGAATTGGATTGTCGGTCTTTCCTGGAGTCGATTTTACGCTAGAGCTTCTAAAACTAACCAGTCCAGGGAAGAACTTCTTTCTTATCTTAATGTTTTGTAGAACCCCCAGATTGATCATATATATTGCATGCTATCATTCACGATAGATGTTTTGTCCATTGTTTTCAGTAATCAGATTACATTTCTGTTTGTTATGGTAATATAAAAAATATTCGTGCTGTCACAATTTTCACAGTGTGTGCCTTTCATTTCTTTAGTTTGATTGTTTCCCTAGTATTCAATATGCTTTTAATGGCTGATCCCTCCATTTTTGTTGTGACTATTTTCACAGGTGTTGTGAGTTCTAGAAGATGGAAGAGGAAGCAAACTTATTTTTGTTGAACTAAATTTTCTGTATTCTATTTTGTTGTACGTATCATTTGATAGTTTTGTATAGGAACAAGTGATACTATTTTGTAGGGATTTATGGCCTGTGATGTAAACATATTTAGTGCTGAAATATGAAATTATTTGCAAAAATTTGTTGAAAAGGAGGATCATATGTATGAATATGTGAATGGGCTGAAAAGAGTACTAGACCAACTCCAGGATTGAATTATTATTTGAATGTATAAAAAGGCTGAGTATAAACTAGAAATGGGCTACACAAAATTGTACATATATTCTTGAAAGGCCAAACATGCATAAAAATTGATGGGCTGACCAGTTGGGCTTGGCCCATGTAGCTGACAAAAATTAACAAAAATAAATATACTAAATGGGCTGAATTGTTGAGCTCGGCCCATGTAAAACACTGAATCAGACCGGGCTGATTCTTGTGCCACATCAACTTGCCACGCTGGATGCCTACATGGCCTGAGGAGGTTGCTAGTGACCAAAAATTTGGTCGTGGAACCAACGACCTTTTACAGAAGGTTACTAATTTCAGTTTACGACCGCCAGCTTTTGACCTTCTGTTTTTGGTCACAAAAAGGTCGCAAATGAAAAACTATGACCTTTCAGAGACCAATAGTGAGGGTCACGAGTTGACATATTTCTTGTAGTGCGTCCATAGAAGCTGAGCGCAGCAAGATCCAGCAGCAATGTATTCTAATTTAGAAGTGGAGAGTGATACATAGTTCTGCTTCTTTGAAGACCAACAGACAAGAGATCATCCAAGAAAGTGACATGTGCCTGATGTGAACTTACGATCAACCTTGTCACCAGCATAATCAGCATCTGAGAATCCAACTAGATCAAACTCTGAGCCCTTTGGATACCATAATCCTAGTGTTGGGGTGTAAGCCAAATATCAAAGAATTCGCTTCACAGCTAAGTGATGCGATTCCTTTGGTGCCGCTTGGAATCGGGCACACTTGCAAATGCTAAGCATTATATCAGGCCTAGATGCACATAAGTAGAGTAAAGAACCAATCATGGAGCGGTATACCTTTTGATTGAACTCTTTACCATTGTCGTCGGGGCCCAATTGGCCTTTGGTTGGCATTGGCGTCGTGTAGCCTTTGCAGTCTTGCATTCCGAACTTCTTCATGCAGTCTTTGAGATATTTTTCTTGTGATATGAAGATGTCATTACTCTACAGACGGATTTGAAGACCAAGGAAGAATTTTAGCTCACCAATCATGGACATCTGATATTGCTCTTGCATCATATGCCCAAACTCATCGTTGTATCTTTTGTCAGTGCAGCCGAAGATAATGTCTTCCACATAGATTTGGCATACAAACAGTTCACCATCATATGTTTTCGTGAAGAGAGTGGGATCTAGTGAACCTGGTTTGAAGCCTTTGCTCTTCAAGAAGTCTTTGAGTGTGTCATACCAAGCGCGATATTCTTGTTTGAGGCCATAGTGTGCCTTGTGGAGCTTATATACCATATCAAGACGTTTTGGGTCTTCAAAACCAGGTGGTTGTGCAACATACACTTCTTCTTCAATTTTGCCATTGAGAGAGGCACTCTTTACATCCATTTGGTACAGAAGAGTGTTGTTGTGGTTGGCATAGGCTAGCAGTATGCAAATTGCTTCAAGCCTAGCCACAAGAGTAAATGTTTCATCGAAGTCAATCCCATCAACTTGTGTGTAACCTTGAGCAACGATACGAGCCTTGTTTCTGACAACTTCACCATGCTCATCATGTTTGTTGCGATAGATCCACTTGGTGTCGATGATATTGAGCTTGCGAGGATCTGGATGCTTTACAAGCTCCCATACATTGTTCAGCTCAAACTATGGAAGCTCTTCTTGCATAGCTTGAATCCATTCAGGTTCCATATAGGCTTCATCAACTTTCTTGGGTTCAGATATAGAGACAAATGCAAAGTACCCACAAAAAGATGCTAGCTGTGTTGCTCTTGAATGAGTGAATGGACCAGGTGCATGGATGCTATCAATTATCTTCTGAATTTGTACTTCATTTGCAACACGAGGATGAACTGGACGAATATTTTCCCTTGCTGATCATTGTCTTCATCTTTAGCATTGGCTTCAGGCTGAGCAGTGTCTTCATGTTAATTAGGTGCAGAAATGATGATTTCCTCTTCAGCATGTGCCTCTCAAGGTATGATTTCTCCAGTACCCATAAGCTTGATAGATTCACATGGTGTAGCTTCATCTAGCACATTTGACAGGTGCTCTCAGTTGGGAGCTCATATGATGTCTTCTTTAGGAACTTGTGAAGATAAACACGATTGATGACGTGGAATGGAGTATCAATGGCTTCAGGACAGAATTTCCTTGGAGTCTTGTACTCATCAAGCATCATTTGTGCCATCTCAATGAGGGTTCTATTCTTGCACTCCATGATGCCATTTTTCTAAGGTGTGTACGGAGCAGAGAACTCATGTGTGATGCCCAATGTATCAAGATAAGTGCCGAAGCCGGTGTTCTTGAATTCTATGCCGTTGTCACTTCTGATGTGCTTGATCTTGATGTCATAGTTGGTCAAGGCATGATTGGCGAATCGTCTGAAGACATCCTGCAGTTTAGTCTTGTAGAGAATTATGTGCACCCATGTATATCTTGAGTAATCATCAACAATGAAGAAACCATGGAGGCAAGCAGTGGTAGTAAGGGTAGAGTAGTGACTACGGCCAAATAAGTCCATGCGAAGCAGCTCGAAGGGACGTTTCGTCGTCATGATTGTCTTTGAGGGATGTTTGGCCCTAGTCATCTTTCCAGCTTCACAGGCACCGCATAAATGATCCTTCTTGAACTTGACGCCCTTGATTCCTATGACATGCTTCTTCGTTGTGAGAGTGCATAAGTTCCTCATGCCCGCATGCCCTAGCCTCGGATGCCAGAGCCAACACTCTGAAGCTTTTGCCAAAAGACATATGGCTGATACGTCTCCAACGTATCTTCTTTTTCTCATGCTTTCCTCTTGTTTTGGACTCTAATTTGCATGATTTGAATGAAACTAACCCCGGACTGACATTGTTTTCAGCAGAACTACCATGGTGTTGTTTTTGTGCAGAAACGAAAGTTCTCAGAATGGAACGAAACTTAGTGAGGATTTTTTATATCAATAATAAGAATTTCTAGAGCCAAGACCTACAGGAGAGGGGCCCATGGGTGGGTGAGGGAGTCCTGGATTACGGGGTCCTCGGGCGTCCGGGCTATGCAACATGGGCCGGACTAATGGGCCGTGAAGATCCAAGATAGAAGACTTTCCCCCGTTTCCGGATGGGACTCTCCTTTGTGTGGAAGGCAAGCTTGGCGCGCCCCCCTCTCCTGGCACACCCAGGTGGGTTGTACCCACCTGGTGGCCCTGCAGACCTCAACCCTGACACTATAAATTCCTATTTTCAGAGAGAAAAATAAGGGAGAAAGAATTATCACGATCCACGAGACGGAGCCACTGCCAAGCCCTGTTCTTCCTTGGGAGGGCAGATCTGGAGTCCATTTGGGGCTCCGGAGAGGGGGATCTTCGTTCTTCGTCATCACCAACCCTTCTCCATCGGCAATTCCATGATGCTTCCCACCGGGAGTGAGTAATTCCTTCATAGGCTCGCTGGTCGATGAGGAGTTGGATGAGATTCATCATGTAATTGAGTTAGTTTTGTTAGGGCATGATCCCTAGTATCCACTATGTTCTTAGATTGATGTTGCTATGTCTTTGTTGTTCTTAATGCTTGTTACTTTGGGCCTGGGTGCCATGATTTCAGATCTAAACCATTTATGAATTCATAATTATATCCATGTTCTAGATCCGATCTTGCAAGTTATAGTCACCTACTACGGTTATGATCCGGCAACCCCGGAGTGACAACAATCGGGCCCACTCCCGGTGATGACTGTAGTTTGAGGACTTCATGTATTCATTATGTGTTAACGCTTTGTTCCAGTTCTCTATTAAAAGGAGGCCCTAATATCCCTTAGTTTCCAATATGGACCCCGCTGCCACAGGAGGGTAGGACAAAAGATGTCATGCAAGTTCTTTTAATAAAGCACATATGACTATTTATGGAATACATGCCTACATTATATCGATGAACTTGAGCTAGTGCCGTATCGCCCTAGGTTATAACTGTCACATGATGAATATCATCCAACAAGTCACCGATCCAATGCCTATGAACTTCTCCATATTTTTTCTGCTAAGTTACTACTATTACCATCACTCCTACACTTGCTACAAAATTACAGCTATCACTATTACTATTACTATTGTTGTTGTCACTACTATCAAAACTAACAAACTACTTTGCTACTGATCACTTTGCTGTACATAATTAATCTCTAGGTGTGGTTGAATTGACAACTCAACTGCTAATACCTTCAAATATTCCTTGGCTCCCCTTGTGTCGAATCTATAAATTTGGGTTAAATACTTTACCCTCGATAACTGTTGCGATCCCCTATACTTGTGGTTTATCAAGACCTTTTTCTGGCGTTGTTGCCGGGGAGCATAGCTATATTTGTTGAGTCACTTGGGATTATTATCATATTATCACTATGAAGAATCTGAAGGATGCTAAGACTAAGATATTTCCCTCAGAGACTAGGGGAGGTAAGGAACCGCCATCCAGTTGTGCTTTAAATTCACCTTCTGTTATGAGTAAACTTGCAACACCACCACATACTATTAATTTTGATATGTCGCAAGTTATTGATGATGCTACTTTTACTATGAATGATGCTTATGATGATGCTAGTACCTTGCTTAATAATGATGTATCACTGGGTGAATTTCTTGATAAACAAATTGCTAGAGTTATACAACATGATGTTGTTGAATCTGATGATGAACTTGAAACTGAAACTCCTGCTAGAACTAGCCTTCCTAGATATGAATTGCCTAAGGTACTAGAAGGTTATGTTATGAGTGAAGAGAACAAGAGATATTCCTGCTTGCAAAGATAGAGATGATCTAGAGAAATTACTACACAAGTATAAAGAAAAATCTCTGAACGTTCGTTAACAGGAACTAAACAATGAACGCGTTCGTTAAAACGAACGGACGAGCGAACGCTCGCTAAAAAAATAAACCAGAGAAAAACCGATCTATTAAAAAAAATGAAAACTAGGGTTTTCAAAAAAACCGAAATGGCTTTTCTCAAAAAAACCGGGGCGGCGGCTACCTCGGCTCAGGGCTCCGGCGAGGCTCCGGCGGGGCTCCGGCGGGTGGCGGGTGGTGCGGGGCGGTGGGGCGGCAGGCGGCGCGGGGCGGGGGCTGCGGCGCGGCAGCGGCGCGGGCGCCGTGCGTCGGCAGCGCAGAGGCGTGGGAGGCGGCGGCGGGTGTAGGGCTGCAGGGGGGCGGCGGCGGGGTTATAAAGGGGGGAGGCGGCGACTTGGGGAGGGGTCGGCCTCGGCAGGCGGGTCCTCCCCGGACTCGGGCGACGGTGGCGGTCGGGACTCCTGTCCCGACCCGGCGGGAGGCGGCGGCGGCTGGCTGCGCCGGCCTGCTCGGCTGAGCCCTTGGCCCAGTCGGGCGCGGGGTCTCTCTCTTAAAAAAACAATTTCGCTCCGACTAAAAAAATTCTAGAAAAATAAATAAAATTCTAAAAATGCCAAAACAAATTTTCTCCGTCTAAATAAAATATTTAGAATAGGATGAACATTTTCTTGGCCCTAAATGAAATTTTTGAAAACATGCAATTTTTCCTAAATTCAAATAAAATAGCAAATAAAACCAAAATAAAATCTTATTTGATTTTTTATTAAATCCCCAATATTTCTATATTTTGGGAGAAGTCATTTTATTCCCACTCTCATAATTTTTATAGTAGAAATAATTGAAGATAAAATAAATAAAATCAAATGATCCTATTTTCAAAATTTGAGAAAACTCAAATATGAAAATAACGAAATCCCCAACTCTCTCCGAGGGTCCTTGAGTTGCATGAAATTTCTAGGATCAACCAAAAGCAATAAAATATGATATGCAATAATGATCTTTTGTATAACATTCCAAATTGAAAATTTGGGATGTTACAAACCTACCCCCTTTAAGATGAATCTCGCCCTCGAGATTCGGGTTGGCTAGCAAATAGGTGAGGGTGGTCCTTCAACAGATCTTCCTCTCGTTCCCAGGTGGCTTCATCTTCCGTGTGGTGGCTCCACTGAACTTTGCAAAACTTGATAACTTTGTTGCGGGTGACTCGGCTGGCATACTCAATTATCTTGACTGGTTTCTCCTCATAGGTCAAATCACTGTCCAACTGAATCGCTTCCAGCGGCACTGTGTCTCTCAACGGTATGTCAGCCATCTCTGTGTGGCACTTCTTCAACTGGGAAACGTGGAACATATCGTGAACTCCTGACAATCCTTCGGGCAATTCCAACTTATAAGCTAGTTCTCCCATACGTTCCAAAACCTTGTATGGTCCTACAAAACGGGGCGCTAACTTTCCCTTAACTCCAAAGCGCTTAACTCCTTGAAGTGGAGATACTCGAAGATAAACTCGGTCTCCGACTTCGTAAACTGTCTCCTTGCGTTTTGAGTCTGCGTAGCTCTTCTGCATGGACTGGGCTACCTTGAGCCTATCGTGAATCAATTTTACTGTCTGTTCAGACTCCTTAATCAGATCCGATCCAAACAACTGGCGGTCTCCAACTTCATCCCACGACAATGGGGTCCTGCACCTCCTTCTGCACAGAGCTTCGAAAGAGGCCATCTTCAAACTGGATTGATAACTGTTGTTATAGGAGAACTCTACGTATGGCAAATTCTCCTCCCAACTAGATCTGTAATCTAGCGCACAAGCTCTCAGCATATCCTCCAAAAATCTGATTGACTCGCTCGGTCTGTCCATCTGTCTGTGGATGAAAAGCTGTACTGAATTCTAGCCTGGTACCCTGGGTTTCATGCAACTGATTCCAGAACTTTGAGGTAAACTGGGTTCCTCTATCTGATACAATGCTCCTTGGAACTCCATGCAGACACACGATTCTGGTCATGTATACCTTTGCCAACTTTGCACTGGTATAGGTAGTCTTCACTGGGATGAAATGAGCTACCTTTGTCCAACGGTCGACTACAACCCATATTGAGTCATAGCCTGAACGAGTTCTGGGAAATCCGGTGATAAAATCCATGCCTAACTTATCTCACTTCCATTCGGGTATCGGCAATGGCTGTAGCAATCCTGCTGGCTTTTGATGTTCCGCCTTTACTCTCTGACATACATCACAAACTGCTACATACTTCGCAATATCCTTCTTCATTCCAGTCCACAAGAAAATATCCTTCAAATCCAAATACATCTTGGTATTTCCTGGGTGAATCGAATATGGTGAATCATGGACCTCTTGCAGAATTAACTTCCTGATCTCCGAATCATTAGGCACATAAACACGGTCTTCAAACCATAAGGTATCGTGCTCATCCTCACGAAATCCTTTAGCTTTTCCTTTGCTCATTTTCTCCTTAATAGAGGCAATCTCCTTGTCAGTCTTCTGGGCTTCTCTGATCTTATCCATCAACGTAGACTGAATCTCCAATGCTGCTACATAGCCTCTCGGAACTATTTCCAAACATAGCTCACGAAGATTTTCGGCTAACTCCCTTGGTAAATCTCCTGTCATTAAGGTGTTGACATGACTTTTACGGCTCAACGTGTCAACTACTACGTTAGCCTTTCCAGGGTGATAATGCAATCTCATATCATAATCCTTGATGAGTTCCAACCATCTCCTTTGTCCGAGATTCAACTCCTTCTGCGTGAAAATGTACTTCAAACTCTTTGGTCCGTGTACACCTCACAATGGTTTCCAATGAGAAAATGTCTCCAAGTCTTCAATGCATGCACTATGGCTGCTAACTCCAAATCATGCGTAGCATAATTCAACTCATGAGGCTTGAGCTGTCGCGAGGCATATGAGACAACTGTTCCTTCCTGCATAAGCACTGCTCCAAGTCCTCAACGTGAAGCGTCGCAATACACCTCATAATCCTTGGTCTGATCTGGCAAAATCAACACTGGTGATGTAACCAAACGTTTCTTCAACTCCTGGAAACTAGCCTCACATTACTCAGTCCATATGAACTTGGTATCCTTCTTCAGCAACTCCGTCATAGTTTTCGCAATCTTCGAGAAATTTTCAATAAATCTCCGATAGTATCCTGCAAGTCCAAGAAAACTCCGGATCTCTCCAACTATTGTTGGCGCTTCCCAATTTGTCGCAGTGTCAACCTTGGTGGGATCCACTGCTATACCTTCTCCAGATACAACGTGTCCGAGAAATCCAACTTCCTTCAACCAAAACTCACATTTGCTAAACTTGGCATATAACTGATGTTCTCTGAGCTTACCAAGTACCAAACGCAAATGCTCCTTATGCTCCTCTTCATTTTTCGAGTAAACCAAGATATCATCAATGAACACTACGACGAACTTATCCAAAAACTCCATAAACACTTTGTTCATCACGTTCATAAAATATGCAGGTGCGTTAGTCAGACTAAATGACATAACGGTATACTCGTACAGCCCATACCTGGTGGTAAAAGCCGTTTTAGGAATATCCTGTTCTCGAATCTTCAACTGATGGTATCCTGATCGCATGTCGATCTTGGAAAATACCTTAGCTCCTTGCAACCGATCAAACAGATCATTGATCATCGGTAGTGGGTACTTGTTCTTGATGGTTACTTCATTCAATCCTCGATAATCAATGACCATCCTTAAAGATCCATCCTTCTTCTCCACTAGAAGTACTGGCGATCCCCAAGGTGAAGAACTTGGGCGAATATAACCTTTATCCAGTAACTCCTTAATCTGCTTCTTAATCTCCACCAAATCCTTTGCCGGCATCCTATATGGTCTCTTAGATATTGGCCCTATGCCTGGCAAAAGCTCAATCAAAAACTCAATATCTCTATCTGGTGGCATGCCTGGCAACTCTTCTAGAAAACATCAGGGAAATCCTTCACTACTGGTACTTCCTCTTGCACAACTCATGTTAGGCAATTTACTTGAGTCCTTTTCGGCACATGCCGGGATACATACTTGATCCTTCTTCCTTCTGGGGTGGTAAGCAAAATTGACTTACTGGCACATTCAATGTTCCCTTCATACTTCGATAACCAATGCATGCCTAATATCACATCCAATCCTTGAGATTCCAATACTATTAGGTCCAAGGGAAAAACATAGTTACCAATCCTTAATGGTAACCGATCACACCATAGACTAGCCATATACTCTGCTCTAGGCGAGGTTACTAACATGGGTGACCTAAGGGCTTGGGTTAGCAGTTTATAATTATCCACAAATCCCCTTGATATGTATGAATGCGATGCACCAGTATCAAAAAGAACGAGTGCGGTAAATGACTTAACCAAAAACTTACCTATGACTGCATCGGGCTGGGCTTCAACTTCCTCCACATTTACGTGGTTCACCTGTCCCCTATTTAAAGGGTTTGGCTTCTTCCCAGAGCTTCCATTGTCATTTCCATTTTGGGCTTCAGGACATTCATTGGCATAATGTCCGGTCTTCTAGCACTTAAAGCAAGTGACTTGGCTCAGGTCTCTCTTGGCTGGGGTTGATGGGTTGGTGCGATTCTGGCCGTTACCTCCTCCATTCCCATTACCATTCTTGGTGCCATTGTGATTGTGTGAGCTACCTCCTCCATGGGTATGCTGAAAATGTCCTCCCGGCCTAGGGGTAAATCGTGGCTTCTGCTGAGCTCCAGAATTGTACTTCCCTTGTCCATACTTCCTCTTGCGGTTCTCAATTTGCTGCTGCTTCCCTTCAATCATGAGAGCATGATCTACCAACTCCTGGTAGTTGTTGAAGGTGGCTACCATCAGCTGCATGCTCAACTCGTCATTCAGTCCTTCCAGAAACTTCTCCTGCTTAGCTGCGTCCGTAGCAACGTCATCTGGGGCATAACATGCTAGCTTACTAAAGTCCTCCACATACTGGCCAACTGTCCGTCCTCCTTGGCGCAAGTTGCGAAACTGTCGCCTCTTTAGGCCATAGCTCCTGCTGAAACATGGGCAGTACGGAAAGCCTGCTGGAACTGGTCCTATGTGACAGTGTCGACAGGGAAAGTGGCTGTGAAATTCTCCCATCATGATGTTGTGGGTCCTTCAAGCTGATGTGCGGCAAACTTCACCTTTTTCGCATCTGTGCATCCTGCTGTGGTCAACTCCCTTGCTGTCTTGCGGAGCCAATCATCTGCTACTATCAGCTCGGTGCTACTAGAAAACACCGGCGGATTAAGCCTAAGAAAACGGGCTAAGTGATCAATAGGTGGTGGTGGTGGTGGGTTGTTGTTGTTGTTCCCCTGATTCTGATTCTGGACTAGCAACTGCATCAATTTGTTCTGCTGCTGGATCAACTGGGTGAGCTCCGCTGGGAAGGTAAATCCGGGGTCACGTCTTGGAGGCATCTGAGGGTTTAGAAAAGATGAGATTTAAGAGTAGAGAGGGGTCTAGAGAGAAATACTACCCATATGCACATGAGGCAAAAGCAAACAATTCACTTCATTCAATCAAACAAAGGGCATACAATCGATCTAACTATCGCAAAAGTGGTCGGACTACTATATTTACATGGTGGACTACTACTACTGTTGGGGTGGTCTTCTAGAAATATTCTTCGGTTGCAGACTCCATGATATCTTCTCCAGCTTCATCAACATAGTCATCATCACTATCATCTAGATCCGAGTCGGTGTCATCAATGATGATGTAGTCTTCCGGGTGAATCTCCTTGGGTTCTTCGTCTTCTTCTACTGGCGTAGGGCCTCCCATAAATATTCCGATCTTCATTGTTAGGTTGGCATTCCTATCCACTAGTACTTCTATTTCCTCTTCATAATCTTCACGTGTAGCTTTGAGTTCTTCCTCCAGTTCCTTGATTCTTGTCCTCGCCTTCTTCAGATCTATCATGTCGACGCACATCTGGTTCTCCTGACATCGAATGTGCTGGTTTAACTCCTGGATAAAAGCTGCAATTGATCTATCCTTCCTGGTGCTGATCATCTCCCAGTGCTCATCTCGGCACCCACTAATCTGGTAGATAGTATCCTTGAGATCATTGTGGTAAACTTATCCAATGCGTCCCATGGCGATGTGAGCTGCCATGCTCTTTCGTAGACTCCAGGTTGGTGCATCAAAAGAAAACTCTATGGGCTTAGTGACTGGCATGAATGTCCTTCTTGGAACTTGAACTTGAATCATCCAGCGCTCTTCTTCAGGTAATGTGGCGTTGTAGGTTCCGGTGAAGCTTGGTACTCCTATGTTCAGGTATCTTGTGACTTCCTTCAAATGACGTCCAAAGGGTGTATCTTCATCTGGTTGCGTGAACTTGTTCCTTGCATCCGCCATCCTAAAAGAGTAGAAACGATGAGAGGTCAGAATGAGAAGAGTGAGTAGTGATCTAGGGCTTTAGCTTAGTGGTCGTGTCCTATAGTCAGCGTGTGCTCTGATACCATCTTGTAGCGACCAGACCTCAAACGGTCCAATCTCTGTGCTCAGGTGTCATCCCTGGATCAGTATTGCTGACACCACACAGTACTTGAAGGATTTATAACAGAGTAGCAATCACACGCTTATTACATCGAGAGTCTCAAAAGAGAACTTATTACAATAATAATGGCTTAAGGCCATCTAATAACGATAATAGTGGAAGGCTTGAAAGGTAAGTGAGTCCATCAAATCCAACGGCGTCACTGAGTATAGAACCACGACCTAAAAGCACCTTACTCGTTGTCTGAAAAGTCTGCAACATGAACGTTGCAGCCCGAAATGGGTCAGCACATGGAATATGCTGGCAATGTAACACATATAGAGCAAAGAAAGAAAATAGGCTATACTATATGCATATTTGGCTGGTGGAAAGCTCTATGGTTACAGTTTTGCGTAAAGCCAATTTTTCCCTACTACAAAGCAATAAATTTTATTTAACTATCATGGTAGTTGTTAAACATTGAGAATGGTTGACAGCATTCTCAATCCCAATTAAGCATCATCATTAAGAACCAACAAATTAATTAGAGTAGCATGATGAGATTCACATGATAATCTAAGTACTAGATACTCAAGATGTCCATAACCGGGGACTCGGCTAACCATGATTAGTTTATACACTCTGCAGAGGTTTGCACACTTTTCCCCACAAGACTCGATCTCCTCCTTTGGTTTTCTCGCACTGCATGGTGTTTGAGAAACGGATGACCGAGACATAGTCTTTCAGAAGCGCTAGCACCTTACGATGGGTAGACCGTACCACCTACATCCCCTACATCTGCTAGTCTACCCCTATAAGAGTTCGCACGACTTAGTCAACTATGCTAGAGCCCATAGTAGCTTGTGGCTGCACACGAAAGTTTCTAGCATGAATAATCTCATGATCCCTTTGAGCCTAGGTGGCGGTCCGAAGAAAAATAGGCAATCGCTGGAATACCCAGGTGCCTCAATCCACCCAGATGTGTATTTAAGTTGCCACCTTAGATAAACCCTCAATTTAACAAACTCACATCTGTCATGGATTTCACTCACCCAAACCACGTCTACTAGCATAGCATGGCAAAATAAGCAAACATAGAAGTAACTCCCAAAGGTTTGATAATAACAGGTAATAGGTACTACCTCATCTACTTCCCAAACCCACAATTTAATTAGATCCTAGTCAATGCAATGTGTGAGGATTGATCTAATGCAATAAAACTGGGTAGTAGGAAGGTATGATCAAAGTGTTACTTGCCTTGCCGATGATCCGCAAAACCTAGGGATTCGAAGTAACAAGCGATGCACTCCGGGTACTCTATCACAAACAAACAAGCATACAATAAGTACTCATCTAGTGCACAGGTAAAACTCGAATAAGAGATCTAACCAGATAGTTCAATTTAAGAACTCCGGTTGGCAAAAAGAATCAAATCGAACGAAGCAACGAAAGACAGACGGTAAAAGAAACAGGCTTCGTTTACTATTCTGGATCTAGGTCAAATTTTACTGGGGAAAAAACTAGTTTGAGTTGGTTAAACGGAAAGAGGGTTTCGAGACGAAACTCCAGGCGCTTGAATCGCCTGATTCCGACAAACGAGCAAAAAGTTAAACTAAAACGAACATCGGATCAAAAATCGCGATCAGAAAATCGCGGATTTAATCCGAGAAAAAGAAAAACAACGAACAGGTTAACGAACGAACGTTTGTTAACAGGAACTAAATGATGAACGCGTTCGTTAAAACAAACGGACAAGCGAATGCTCGCTAAAAAAATAAATTGGAGAAAAACCGATCTATTAATAAATGAAAACTAGGGGTTTCAAAAAAACCGAAACGGCTTTTCTCAACAAAACCCGGGGCGGCGGCTACCTTGGCTCGGGGCTCAGGCGAGGCTCCGGCGGGCGGCGGGTGGTGCGGGGTGGCGGGGCGGCAGGCGGCGTGGGGCGGCGGCTGCGGCGCGGCGGCGTGCGGCGGCGGCGCGGGCGGCGTGCTGCTTCGGCGCTGGAGGCGTGGGAGGCGGCGGCGGGTGTGGGGCTGCAGGGGGGCGGGGTTATAAAGTGGGGGGAGGCGGCGACTTGGGGAGGGGTCGGCCTCGGGAGGCGGGTCCTCCCCGGACTCGGGCGACGGCGGCGGTCGGGACTCCTGTCCCGACCCGGCGGGAGGCGGCGGCGGCTGGCTGGGCCGGCCTGCTCGGCTGGGCCCTTGGCCCAGTCGTGCGCGGGGTCTCTCTTTTTTTTAAACAATTTCGCCGTGACTAAAAAAATTCTAGAAAAATAAATAAAATTCTCAAAATGCCAAAACAAATTTTCACCGTCTAAATAAAATATTTAGAATAGGATGAACATTTTCTTGGCCCTAAATGCAATTTTTGAAACGTGCAATTTTTCCTAAATTCAAATAAAATAGCAAATAAAACCAAAATAAAATCTTATTTGATTTTTTTTTAAATCCCCAATATTTTCATATTTTGGGAAAGTCATTTTATTCCCACTCTCATAAATTTTATAGTATAAATAATTGAAGATAAAATAAATAAAATCAAATGATCGTATTTTCAAAATTTGAGAAAACTCAAATATGAAAATAACGAAATCCCCAACTCTCTCCGAGGGTCCTTGAGTTGCGTGAAATTTCTAGGATCAACCAAAAGTGATAAAATATGATATGCAGTGATGATCTTTTGTATAACATTCCAAATTGAAAATTTGGGATGTTACAGTAAAGCCTTCTGCACTGGTTTATTTTGGCGCACAGCCCGGGCAGATGCACAAGACCTCGCGCAGCGCTGCGTTGGATGCCAACTTTTTGTTAACCAATGCCACATGCCGCCTACTGCCCTTTAAACAATCCCCATTACTTGGCCCTTTGCGGTCTGGAGGCTCGATATGGTTGGACCTCTTAAAGGGGGAAGCCATAAGAAGAAATACTTGTTGGTAATGGTCGACAAGTTCACTAAGTGGATAGAAGCTTGATACATCCATTTTGAATCATGTTTTATATCGATATTTATTGTATTATGGGCTGCTATTACACATTATGTCGCAATAGTTATGCCTGTTCTCTGTCATTTTACAAGGTTTACATGAAGAGGGAGAATGCCGGCAGCTAGAATTCTAGGCTGGAAAAGATGCAAATATTAGAGACCTATTCTGCACATCTCCAAAAGTCTTGAAACTCCACGGGAATTATTTTTAGAATATATAGAAAATATTGGGCGAACGAAGTACCAGAGGGGCTAAACCCTAGAAGCTAGCCTATGGTATGATTGTCTGTTGTCCTACGGACTAAAACCCTCCGGTTTATATAGACACCGGAGAGGGCTAGGGTTACACAAGGTCGGTTACAAAGGAGGTGATATACATATCCGTATTTCCTAGCCTGCCTTCCACGCCAAGTAGAGCCCCATCCGGATACGAGACGAAGTCTTTAATCTTGTATCTTCATAGTCCAATAGTCCGGCCAAAGGATATAATCCGGCTGTTCGAAGACCCCCTAATCCAGGACTCCCTCAGTAGCCCCTGAACCAGGCTTTCAATGACGATGAGTCCGGCGCGCAGTATTGTCTTCGGCATTGCAAGGCGGGTTCCTCCTCCGAATACATCATGGAAGAATTTGAATACAAGGATAGTGTCCGACCCTGCAAAATAAGTTCCACATACCACCGTAGAGAGAATAATACTTCCACAAATCTAATCTGCTGACACATCTTGGCAACACGACATTATGTCATGGCCCGGTGATTATCCGAACCGTTTCCTTTAACTAGCCCCGCACATAACGCGAGGCATTTTTTTGACACGTCTTGTCAAAGAAGAGATCGTGTCCCCTTATCACGGGATTCTCATCAATACGGGCATGGGTAACCCAACCGCGCCATCGATTACGGTGCTTGGGGGATAAGCGAGTTTTACTAGGCTAGTGGGGGCGCATAGTTTCGGCCGCCCATATAAAGGAACAAGGATTCACCTTTTCATCCATGCCTTCTTCCTCCTTCGCTCATCCACTTTCGCACACTCGAGGTCCAGCGCCCAAGTCCGCATTTCCCACCTCGACCTTCTCCAATCATGTCCGGAGTGGGAGGTAGGTGGATGGTCTCCTCCGTCACGGAGGGACACATTAAGAAGCTGAGGAGAGCTGGATACCTGCCCGACGACATCGCGCACCAACTCCCAGATGAGGGGCAACTCATCCCCACCCACAGGCCCCATGAGAGGGTAGTGTTCCTTACCCACTTCCTCTGCGGACTGGGATTCCCTCTCCACCCATTCGTCCGAGGGCTCATGTTCTACTACGGCCTGGATTTCCCCGATCTGGCCCTGAACTTCATCCTCAACATCTCCGTGTTTATCGTTGTTTGCGAGGCCTTCGTCCGCGTCAAGCCCCACTTCGGCTTATGGCTGAAGACCTTCAACGTCAAGCCGAAGGTAGTGAGCGGCCGTCAGGCGGAGTGCGGAGGCGCCATGGTGGGCAAGATGCCCAACGTCACATGGCTCGAGGGCTTCTTCGTGGAGACCATAAAGGGGTGGCAATCGGTGTGGTTCTACATCACCGAGCCGCGCGACCCTAAATGGGCAGAGGCCTCCGAGTTCCGATATGGCTTCCCCACGCGGCTCACCTCCTGGCAAGAGAAGTGCCTGTCCTGGGGTAGTTCGGGAGATCTGACCAGACTCCAAACATGTATTCAAAACATGGTGAACAAGAAGCTCAAACTTGTCAACGTGGTCCAGGTCATGCTCATCCGCCGGATCCTCCCGTGCCAACAATGGGCTTTCAAATTGTGGGAGTTCGACCCGGCCCAGCACTGAACTCTGAACAGGCTCTTCGACACAACTCACGAAGATGCCTGGAAGGTGCTATTCAAGAGCGCCGAGGTTCCCCCTCCCACTACCGAGGACCGTGGATTCTGCGCGAAGCGCCAAGCCAGCGCGGTAAGCTATTTTACCTCTCATAGGATACTTGTTTTCCATAGTTTGACTCTATGCGGGATCTAAGCTCCCGTACCTTTGACAGGACAGGCAGGAGATGGCCAGACAGATCGACTGTCCGGCTCCTTTGCCCGAAGGCCCAGCAGATGCTCTCCTGGCGAAGATGCTGACTCCGGCTCCTTATACGGTGTCGGAGAAGCACTACAAGAAATATGGCAACTTATGACCTTCTGTCAGTGACCCTGGAAAAATTGGTCATAATTTTATGACCATTTTAGACCAATTGGTCAAAAGCTGTTCAGGAGGCTCCAAACCCAAACCCATAACGACCATTCTGGTCAGAAAGGTCGTAATTTCATTAGAGGAAATGGTCATAAAGCAGACAACCTTGGTTCGTGCCACAATTCTAACAAATTACGACCAATATGAATGGTCGTTACACTTGAATTTTAATGCAGTTGTATGATTAGGCGGCCACCTCAGCAGTCTCGCCTATGTGGAGTGCTTAGTTGTCATTTTCGCTTACATGTGTATATTCAACAAGAACTCGTTTACATGAGGGACCCACTTGACAGGCCCTAAATTTGTTAGTAAAAAAGATGCACGAGGCGGGACTCAAACCCACGACCTCGCGCTATTTAACTTGTTCGCTACCACTGGGATAGAGAGGGATTGTTGTCCATCTAGCGGAATGGCTCTGTATATTATATTATAGTGACAAATCTAAGTGATTGACAAGTGGGACCTATTCCGACCAGGTGGCGGCGGGCTGCGGGCAGAGCCAACACTCAGCCAAAAAATTCTAGGTCTTTCGACTAGGTGGCCGCGGGCTGTGGGCAGGGGCGTGGCCGGCGGACGAGGGCGGGGCCGGCAGCCGAAGCGACCAGCAGGGGTGGGGGCGACCGGCGGTGGTGAGGGCGGGGGAAGGAACGGCCTCGCCGCAGGTGACCTCGCCTACGGCCTCGCCGCTCGCCTTGTCCTCGGCGGGGGCAGCAACAGCGGGGGCAGCAGCAAAAGCAACCGGCGAGTGTGGAGGCGGGGCTGGCTGCCGAAGCGACCAGCAGGGGTGAGGGAGTCCTGGATTAGGGGGTCTCCGGAGAGCCGGACTATCTCCATTGGCCGGACTGTTAGACTATGAAGATACAAGATTGAAGACTTCGTCTCGTGTCCGGATGGGACTCTACTTGGCGTGGAAGGCAAGCTAGGCAATACGGATATGGATATCTCCTCCTTTATAACCGACCTTGTGTAACCCTAACCCTCTCCGGTGTCTATATAAACCGAAGGGTTTTAGTCCGTAGAACAACAATCACAACATACAATCATACCATAGGCTAGCTTCTAAGGTTTAGCCTCTCTAATCTCATGGTAGATCTACTCTTGTACTACCCATATCATCAATATTAATCAAGCAGGATGTAGGGTTTTACCTCCATCAAGACAGCCCGAACCTGGGTAAAACTTCGTGTCCCCTGCCTCCTGTTACCATCTGGCCTAGACGCACAGTTCGGGACCCCCTACCCGAGATCCGCCGGTTTTGACACCCACATCGGTGCTTTCATTGAGAGTTCCTCTGTGTCGTCGCCGTTAGGCTTTATGGCTCCTACTATCATTGATAGAGATGCGGTCCAGGGTGAGACTTTTCTCCCCGGACAGATCTTTGTATTTGGCGGCTTTGCACTGCGGGCTAATTTGCTTGGCCATCTGGAGCAGATTGAAAGCTACACCCCTGGCCATCAGGTCAGATTTGGAAGTTTGAACTACACGGCCGACATCCGCGGAGACTTGATCTTCGACGGATTCGAGCCACAGCCGGGCGCGCCGCACTGTCGCGATTGGTATGACCTAGCTCTCCCGCCGAACAGTACCCAGAGGTCGCGCCCGCATCAGCTCCGACCCTTAGCTCGGAGCCAACTGCGCCAATCGAGGATGGATGGTTAGACACCGCCTCAGGGGCTGCTGTCTCAACGGCGATCGAGCCAAACACCAGCATAATCCTCTGCGCAGCCCGTGACTCCAAGGTTCCGGACTCTTTCCTGGACTCCGAACCATCCGCGCCCCTGCCAATCGAATCCGATTGGGCGCCGATCATGGAATTCACCGCCGGGATATCTTTGAACACTCGCCCTTTGGCGACATTCTGAATTCACTAAGGTCTCTCTCTTTGTCAGGAGAGCCCTGGCCGGATTATGGCCAACAGGATTGGGATGCGGACGACGAAGAAATTCGACGCCCACCCACCACCCACTTAATAGCCACTGTCGATGACTCAACCAACATGCTCGACTTCGACTCCGAAGACATCGACGGTATGGACGACAATGCGGGAGGCCAAGAGGAACCACCGCCCATAGGGCGCTGAACGTCCACTTCATCATATGACGTATACATGATGGACACACCAAAAGAAGATGACGACGAGGAACGGAAGGACGCACCGAAGGCTTGTTCCTTCAAGAAGCAGTCAAAGCGGTGGCGCAAGCGCCGCCCCAAATCCCTCCTTGGCAGAAATAACGATCATACAGACCCAGCGTTGGAGCAGGGCGAACCACTGGCGGACCACGGCAATACGGGTAATCTAACCGAACAAACCAATTCTGTCAAAGATAATAGTCCGGACGACATAATGCCGGACAGGCACCCGGAGCAGCATAATTCCCGTCAAAGGCTTGTTGCCACCGCAAGGAGTCTGAAAAAGCTGAAGCAAAGGCTCAAGGCTGCGCAGAACACACTCCAAATCAGATGGAGTAAAGTACTCAACACATTAGTGAAGTACGGCGACAATAACCCCACCAAGAGCTACCCAAAGCGGAAGTTGCTACCTGAATTCGATGAGGAGGCCTCAGACCCCCCACAACCAAAAATCAAAACAGCCACCTGGCCGGATAGACGACCTCATGGCCAACATAGAGCGGCAAACAATGCCACTCACAAGACAATGCGCGATTCACGCGAGGGCTCGCACCAAAAGGACGGCACAACCAGATCCATCTATGGACCACGCAAGCACGCCCCAGCATACAATGTCACACAACAAACATCCGAACAATGCGGTACACCCAGATACAGGGGTGCCGCACACCCCCTATGTTTCACCGATGAGGTGCTGGACCATGAATTTCCAGAGGGATTCAAACCCATAAACATAGAGACATACGACGGAACAACAGACCCTAGGGTCTGGATTGAGGACTATATCCTCCATATCCATATGCCTCGAGGAGATGATCTCCACGCCATCAAGTACATACCCCTCAAGCTCAAAGGGCCAGCTCGTCACTGGCTTAAAGGCCTCCCCGAAAACTCCATTGGAAGCTGGGAAGAGCTTGAAGACGCTTTTCGGGCAAATTTTCAAGGGACTTATGTCCGACCTCTGGACGCGGACGATTTGAGTCATATAACCCAACAGCTCGGAGAGTCAGCCCGAAAACTTTGGAACAGGTTTCTTACTAAAAAGAACCAAATTGTCGACTGTCCGGACGCCAAAGCCTTGGCAGCTTTTAAGCATAGCGTCCGTGACGAATGGCTTGCCAGACACCTCGGCCAAGAAAAGCCGAGAACAATGGCAGCATTAACAAGCCTCATGACCCGCTTTTGTGCGGGTGAGGACAGCTGGCTAGCCAGATGCAGCACCAACGACCCTAGTACATCTGAAGTTAGAGATGGAAACGGGAAATCACGGCGCAACATCAATAACAAACGCCGGAATAAAGAAGACAACACGAAGAGCACGACAGTAAACGCCGGATTCAAAAGCTCTCAGCCAGGTCAGCAAAAGCCACCCTCTAAAGGTGCCAGAGACGAACTGTCCAGCCTAAACAAAATTCTGGACCAAGGTGTCAGATCCATAGCACCCCTGGTAAACCTGCTAATCATACCCACAGAGAATGTTGGGTCTTCAAGCAGTCCGGCAAGCTCAACGCCATACACAAGGGGGAGGATACACCAAGCGAAGACGAGGATGAGCCTCTCAAGCAAGACACTGGGGAACAAAAGAAATTTCCCCCAGAAGTCAAAACAGTACACGTGTTACACGTGATCAAGGGAAGAAACAAAACGGCACTCCCAGAAAAATATGCCCAAGGGCCTATCACCGCGGAGTCCTGCCACTGGTCGTCTCAACCAATCACTTTCGGCCATCGTGATTACTCATCAAGTATCCGGCGTGCAGGATGGGCTGCCCTAGTATTAGACCCAATAATTGATGGATACCACTTCACACGAGTCCTGACATATGGTGGCAGCAGTCTAAACCTGATATATCAGGATACAATCCGCGAAATGGGGATAGACCCAACAAAAATTTGCCAAAGCAATACTACATTTAAAGGAGTAACGCCTGGGCTCATTGCACGGGCTCCCTGCTACTAAAGGTTATATTCGGCTTCCCCAATAACTCCTGTAGCGAACATTTAACCTTCCACATCGCTCCGTTCCAAAGTGGCTATCAAGCACTACTTGGACGCGAAGCTTTCGTTCGCTTTAATGCAATACCGCAATACGCTTCCCTCACACTCAAGATGCCCGGCCCATGTGGCATCATTACAGTGAACGGAAATATTAAGAGATCTTTGCGCCCCAAAGAAAGTGCGGCTGCCTTGGCAGCCGCACACTAAAAACGGCTTGACCAACTAAAGCACTTATCAGGTCGTCAAGACCTCGGACACGGTTAGACGAGTCCGGCGCAGCTAGATGTAATTCATACCAGATCAATGGTCGCACCCCTATTACAAATACAAGGGGCTCAACGCGCGCAGACAAGTGGCAATTTTTATCATCTTGAATTATACATAGTTTCTTTAAAAACTATCTTTTTGCACGACAACTTTTTCACCTAAGTTCCTCTCCTTTACAGATGATCATCGTGCTACACCCGTCCAGGATACAGCACAACGGAGACACAGGCGCAGACGTGCAGCAGGGACCCTCTCAAAGGATTCTTTTTAGATTAAGACCCTGCGTAAACCTTTTTTACTGTCTTTTGTTGATACATATCCACCGTTGAGAAGGATGCTGACGTATTGGCATGTGGCCACGCCAGAACAATGCACGTACCTGGACACAAGGGGCTTCATACAAAGGCCATTATTTAGGCCCGGTTTATACCACTAAGACCAAATACCTTAGGGAGTGTTCGGCGTCGCGAGTATGGCCTTATATGCATCAGCTCCGAATCATTGTCTTTGGTCAAATGTTGGCTCCTGTGTTTTGGTGCCTTATGTTCCGCTTTATCGGCTAAGGTAGCACCAGGAGAACTACTGCGATTGTGCCCTGGTTCATCCGGACGAGCACCTCGGTAGAGAAAGCCGAAAACTGACTGTCATGATATAGTGTGAGACTAGTCAACCACTCGATGACCTATCGGAATGATAGAATTCCTCCGCCGTAACAAAGGGCCGTTTTCCGGCCAGGCATGTATGCACCCCGCGATCGGGAGAGTGCGGAGCCACCAGGGGCTATCTAGTAGCCCCGCTGTCAAACTCCTATGGCTAAGTGAAAGTGTTAAAGCATTATAGTCCGGTTGCCTCGTTCGCTACGCTATCACCTCCTTAATAGGACCAAGACGTTGGGTTAAGTGTGAACACGCGTTTTTTGCGAGCACCTCCGCATTATATGTGTGGGGGTTGAAGCCGACGACTGCAATCATTCAGGTTATACACATGTATACATAAACGGCCGCACAGGAGGCATCATACTACTTTCAGGCAAAAGTATAAATAGCCTTATAAAAACTTCATAAAAGCATTGTGTTTACAATGAGGATACATATCACTCAAACATAATATTCTTCGAGCACTGGGCCTCTATCAAATGAGCACCCTCGAGAACTTCCTCGAAATAATGCTCGGCAGCCACTCGGCCTATGGCCGAACCCTGTGCCGCAACTGTGGTAGCGTCCATCTCTGCCCAGTATGCTTTAACACGGGCAAGGGCCATCCGCAAGCCTTCTATGCACGCCGACCGCTTCATCGCATTAATACGCGGCACCGCACCAAGGAACTGCTGCACTAAGGTAAAATAGTTGTTCGGCTTTGGCTTAGCTGATCCACAACAGACCTCATGGCGAGTCCGGACAACCTATTCAGTTCGGCCCATTCGGCTAGCTGGTTAGTCAATGAAAGCGGACGCTCTGGAACGTGGAATTGCGACCAGAACAGCTTGTCCACTTCACGATCTGTCTGACCTTGGAAGTACTTGGCCGGATCGGCAGTGCTCGCCGCCAAATCCATTTACGCATCTGCCGAACTCCACAGCCGATCCAGAGGGGCATACTGTGGATCTCTGAACTTCCTCCGTAACATGAAGGGTTTCCCAGCCGCAATATCCCCGGCTTCCCGCAGCTCCTTCTTCGCTCTCATGGCAGAACGGGTGTCTTTGTCCGCCGCCGTGGCCTTCTCAAGGTCCGTTGCCTTCGCTCGGTTTCTTTTTCAAGGACCCGACAATGGTCGGCAGTGTCTTTTAGTTCTACGGCCATCTTGGCCATCTTCTCTTGGCTCTCGCAATGTGCGGCCTTCTCGGCTTTTCTTGCTGTGGTGGGGGCGGGCGCAGGAACGACGCAAGGAGAGGCTCGCCGAGCATCGGGGACTCGCGGCCGCCGCAAGCACACCTCCCAGTATGCACACCGCTCCCCTTCCCCCCTCTCCTCTCTCACTATCTGCACCTCGTCGCCGAGCATAGATGAATTTTGTTGATGAATTTTTTCATATGTTCTTTAACATAGATGAATTTTGTTGATGCACTGTTAGGAATTAGGAGATAGCTTGCTTGTTTGGTAGATATTGCATAGATGAATTTTCTTGATGTACTGTTGGGAGTTCTTCAGCTTGTTTGTTAAGAATTGTTTAGGCCTTGTTCGGTTAAGATTTGGGGGGAATTTCAGCTAGATGGGATTTAATCCCTGCCAATATCTGTTAACCCCTCTCATTTATCAAGGCCAAAAACAAGGCCTTGGTCTTCAATTGTTTGTCTACAGATTGGTAGGCTAATTGTAATTGTAATTGATAGAAACAGCATAGTATTTGTTAGGAGCTAGCTAGCTAGTTTGGTTTATTTTGAATTAGCCTTCTCGGCAACATAAATTCATGCCAATTTCAGTGTTGGTTTGATTTATAGTTTGGTTTGTTTCAGTGTTGTGGTTAGGCAATTAGCATATAATTTTTTTTGGAATTTTAGCTTCCATTATTACTTCCATCCATTTTCATTAATTAATGTTGATGCACTTAGATTGATTTGCTAAGTTGCAACAATTTGTTGTCTTTGGCAGATGGACAGAAGCTGGATTAGAAAAGGAGTTAGAAAGTTTTCGAAAGAACATATGAAAGGAGTTGATGATTTCATGGCATTTGTTCGGGAAAATTTTGCCAAACGATGCTCACATTCTTTGCCCATGTTGTGAATGCATCAACCGTCCAAGAATGGCTCAAGGAAGAGTGGAAGATCATCTGCTTCTTAATGGGATGTCCAGCACATATGATAGATGGATATATCATGGAGAACCTTTAGACAGACAACCTCAACATTTTGAAGCTGATACAGAGGCCCCTCATATGATGGGTGGTGGTGATGCTGGCATTGATTTCATGGAAAAGGTTTCGCGAGATAATGCTGTTTTGGAGGAAGATGGTGGGCATGAAGATGATAGGATTCCTGACCTATTGAAGGATTTGTACGATGCTGAAGATCGTGCTGATGGACAGAAGTCGTTGTTTGCTGAGGTGTTTGAGGAGGCGAAGCGCGCAACTCATGAAGGGGGTAAATTTTCAAGATTTACCTTCACTGTGAAGTTACTTCACATCAAGTCTTTCTACCGGATTAGCAATGCCGCATTCAACGCAATACTCCGTCTTTTGAGCTTTCAATTCCCTGATAGTTGTGTTCCCAGATCTTATGATGAAGCATTGAGCATAATCCGCGGGCTGGGTTAGGTTATGTGTCAATACATGTGTGCCCAAATAATTGTGTCTTGTTTCGGAAGGATTTAGCAAAGCATGACAACTGTCCAAAATGCAATGCATCTAGGTGGAAAGATGCTGATGGGAAGAAGTTAATGTCGGAGAAGGTACTAAGGCACTTTCCCTTGATACCAAGGCTGCAGCGGATGTTCATCTCGAAGAAATCATCGCGTGAGGTACAGTGGCACAAGCTGAAGTGACAACCTGTGGACAATGAGCTGAGCCATCCAGCGGATGGAGAGGCATGGAATGAGTTTGACCGTATACATTTAGTTTTTGCTACAGATCCAAGGAACATAAAACTTGGCATTGCCACAGATGGGTTTAATCCGTTTGGGAACATGAGCACGTCTTCTAGCATGTGGCCAGTTTTTGTGGTGCCGTACAACCTGCCACCATGGGCATGCATGGATCAGTCCAACTTCATGATGTCATTACTTATCCCGGGTCCAGAGTCTCTAGGAAAGGATTTTGATGTCTTTATGGAGCCCCTCATAGAATAACTGCTCCAGCTCTGGACTGGTGTACCTACATACAATGCCTTGAGTCCGGAAGAAAAGTTCAATCTACGTGCTGCAATCATATGGTCCATCCATGATTTCCCGGCTCTGCACACTCTGTCTGGGAGGATCACAGCGGGTTATCAGGCTTGTGTCCATTGTGACAAAGACCCTTGCTCAAAGAGAATAAGGAGCAAGATCTGCTATATTGGGCACCACCGCTTTCTTCCCCGAAACCATCGCTGGCGAAGAAGCAAAGATTTTAATGGTCAGAATGAAACCCGTGACAAGCCAGCTGAATTCACTAAAGAAGATCTGGAGCAGCAACTTTAAAAGGTGAAAATGTGAGACCAAGAAAGCTGGCAAAGAAAAGAAAGCGTGAGGAAGGTCAATGTTGGGACCGGAGGTCTTGTTTGTGGGACCTGCCATACTGGGCTGATCTGAAATTAAGGCATAATCTCGATGTAATGCACATTGAGAAAAACATATGCGAGAATCTGCTAGGGACGTTTCTTAACATTCAAGGGAAGACAAAGGACACGGTTAGTACTAGGCTTGATTTGGAGGACATGGGCATAAGAGAAGATTTGCATCTACAGCACAATGAAGATGAAGATTCATTTGAAATGCCACGAGCATGGTATATAATTAGTAAAGAACAAAAGCTTACATTCTGTGAATTCCTAAGAGCGGTGAAATTTACAGATGGTTATGCTGCTAACCTAGCAAAGTGTGTTACTTCCGATGGATTCAAGCTTTCAGTACTGAAAAGCCATGATTGTCACATCCTCCTCCAAAGGATTTTACCGGCGGGCCTCCGAGGAATCATGGACAAGGATATATATGAAGCGGTTGCTGAGCTGGGAAATTTCTTTAGAGAACTGTGTTGCAAAACACTAAAGTTAACTGTCCTGGAAAGACTTGAAAAAGAAATCCCAATTATTCTTTGCAAGCTCGAGAAGATTTTCCCTCCAGCTTTCTTCACCGTGATGGTCCATTTGGCGGTGCACTTACCAAAAGAGGCAATGCTTAGAGGCCCTGTGCAATACGGTTGGATGTACCCAATCGAAAGAAGGCTGCTTACTTGTAAGCGTTATGTGCGAAACACGGCAAGACCTCAAGGTTCTATTGTTGAAGCATATGTCGTTGACGAGTGCTTGACTTTTTGCTCTAGATACTTTGGTGATGTGGAAAAAAGATGGAACCGGCTGGGAAGAAATAGAGAGCGGTCTGATTCGCAAAGTGGTGATGTCTCTGTTTTCAACCATGGTGTGAACTTTCTTGGAGCCTCACACTTGGAGGATGGTGATGAGTATGACAAGATGATTTGGTTTGTGCTCAGCAATTGCGCCGAGGTTCTACCATATATCGAGTACGTTATATCTTGTGCACTCATTATATATTTTTTTGCTTGGGTTGGCACCAGCCTAATGTTTTAATTCACATGTTTTGTTGGCATTGCAGGAAATGCAAGGAAGAGTTAAATCAGGAAGAAAGCAATATCCATGTTGATAAAAGGGTTGCCAAGGGGTTTGCTAAGTGGTTTAAGAATCATGTGAGATCTTTAGCCACATGTTTTATGTTTTCTGTGTTATTCACCAATTGTTAAATACCATTGTTTGCTAAATGGTTTATTTTTGCAGATTGGAAAGTTGCATGAGCAGAAGAAGGTCAGTGATGATCTATTTTCTTTGGCATGCTTACCAGATAAGCGAGTGAGAGTGTATTCAGCATGCATTGCTGACGGTGTCCGGTACCACACCGTTGACCGTGAAGAAAAAAGGAAGACACAGAATATTGGAATCGTCACTGAGGGGTCACATGATGGTGAGATCATTGACTTCTATGGTCAGTTGAGAAGCATCGTAGAGTTGCAGTGCAACTCTAGTGGAGGCATCCATCGTTCGGTTGTCTTATTTCGCTATGATTGGTTTGAGCTTGGTAGCAAGAAGAGGAGAGACTCTTTTGTCAAATATGATGGCCACTTCAAAAGCATCAACACTGCAAGGTGCTGGTATAAGAGTGATCCCTTTATTCTAACAACACAAGCAACAATGGTGTTTTATCTGCCAGATACTATTTTGCACGGAAAATGGTGAGTTGTGCAAAACTTTCAGCACAGACACTTGTGGAGTGTGACTGAAACTGAAGTGGAAAAGGGCCCCGGTGATGGTGGACTAACATACCAAGATGATGACTCTACAGAAGTTCCGTTGCAAGCTGATGATGACTCTATGGAAGTTCCGGTGCAAAGCAGAGTGCGAAGGGACCGGGAACGTGTGATCGTTGGTGCCGCAATAGTTGAAGGCATCAAGAAAAGAAGAAAGGTGGTAGCAGATGGGCATGAGAGCGAGGATGAGGAAAACAGGACTGATCATACTATACTTCTATATTGTAGTGATGATGAGGAAAACAGGAGTGGGCACAGAGTTCCTTGTTTTTGTATCGACGACGATGAGTAGCGAAGGTAAATTTGGTCTCCTTGGTGATCTAATGCTATTTTGTCTCCTTGGTAGTTGTTGTTGATGTGATCCTGATGTAGTTTTTGTACTACAAATCTCTCCAGGTACCAGAATGCATGAGATTCTGTAGTGATGGAGAGGCAGATGATGGTTGAAGATACAATGCAAAATGATGTAGTTTTGGTGATGGAAGATACAATGCAAAATGAAGATGCAAAATGATGAAGTGAAGATGTTGTTTCTGGAGCTGTTTTTCTTAGTTTTGGTGATCATGTAGTTTTGGTTGTGATGTAAAAGATTGCAAAATGATGTTGTTTTTGGACTGAAGATGTTTTTTGAACTGAAGATGTTGTTTTTGGTGAACTGAAGATGTTTTCAGAGCTGTTTTAACTGAATTTTGCACTACATGGGCGCGCTCCATCAGACAGCCGTCTGATCCCACGCGCGGCTCCATTTCATTGTGAGCAAAAAAATATGCGTGAGCGGGGACTCGAACCCACGACCGTGCGCTCGTTTCACTGTGTTTCTACCACTGGCCTAGGAAGAGGCTACTGGTCTTCCACTCTATGCCATCTCTTTTCAAATCATCAAACCAGTCAAGTATCAAACACAGACCTCGCTGACAAGTGGGCCACTCGACCAACTCGCTGACAAGTGGGCCATTTTGCTACTCTACCCACTCGACCCTTTTCCCCCTGAGCTACCAAAAAATATTGGGCGAGCGGGGGCTCGAACCCACGACCTGCCGCTTATTCCACTGTTTTTCTACCACTGGGCTAGTTAGAGGCTATTGGTTTGTACTCTATGCCAACCCTTTTGAATATATCAAAACAGAACTCGCTGACAAGTGGACCCACTCTTTCCCCCACTCCTCCTCTCCACTTGACCCGCTCCTCCTCTCCATTATCCACTCGACCCACTCCTCCTCTCCGTCGCCGGCATCCCCTTCTCCTCCATCGACGACGACGATCTCCCTAGCGACCCACTCCTCCATCGACAGCGACAGCGAGGCCTCCTAAGGTATGAATCCACCGACTCCTTCCTGTTCCTCTTCCTATTGATTAGATTAGGGTTCCGTGGCGCATGCTGATTAGGGTTCCTCTTCCTATTGATCCGCCGACGCAGATCCATGAGATCAAGAGGAGGCCTGCACCCTCTGCGTCCATGACACCCTCTGCAGTCGCCGTTCCCCAGGTCTGTTCCGTTCCCCCTCTCTAGATTAGGGTTCTTTGATTTGCTTTGGCTATTGGCTTAATTTGCTTTCAGAGATTATAAATTTGTTCAGTTTTAAGCCAATAGCCTTCATGCGGTGTTCTGAATGCATGATTCAATAACTCAACTGAATCATTCTGTTACTATTTAATTTTTGGTTAGGGTTCCTATTGTTATTTTTTGTTGGGGTTAGATGCACTAGGTTGTGTTTAATTAAAGTATCAGGAAAGCTCAGTGACAGATTTGATGATGAAATGTTGATATTTATGGTTAGGTTTAATACCTTTTCTGCCATTTATAGTAGATTTATAGATATGTTCAGATATGTTTATGCCAATGTTCAGATATGCCAAGGCCAACAAGGCCTACAAGCATGCTGATTTAGGAGTTACTCATATTGTGCCTGCGTGTGCGTCCCTACTAGAATTGTGGTATACTACATGGCTAATTGTCGTATTGTGCCTGCGCGTGTGTTCTGTTGATTCCAGCCCAACTATCAAGCGATTAGACCATATTCAGAGGGATTTTGCAGACTGAATTAGGCATTTAGGTTTAGGTCCCTTTTGGCTATGTTCAGTTGATGTGGTGCTACCTTGCCAAGTATGCTAGTTTCCCTGTGGTTCTCTTCACAGTGACGTAGAATTCATCAGAAATAGAAAAGGCAGACCGAAAGGGGGGAAAATGATGCTAGGTGTTTAAATTGAGAATCTAGGGTTGAGTTCTTAAGTGCTGGGTTCTAACAAAATGTAGCACATGGGAAGATATGGTCCAGTTATAGTAGATATGGTTCATTGTAGATATGGTCCATTTATAGTAGATATGATCCTGATGCTATGTTTGCCATTTATAGTAGACATGGGCACATGGGCATATATGGTCCATTGTAGATAGAGTAGTAGTATTCCAAATGTTCACAAGTGCATTGCTTTTTTCTCACTTTTTCTATCATAAATATCCACAAGTGCATTGCTTTTCTCATTTTTATCACTTTTGCCATCATAAACTTGGTTCTATTCCAATTTATGTCCAGTACTGTTTATGGTAACTTGTTGTTTAATTACAATGCTGCTTTTCAGAGAAGTGAGATGGCTGGCTTGGAAGGTTTCGAGTTCTTCGAGATCGTAATTGAGAAATCTTATAGTAGGCAGGTATATTTATCATCACTCATTTCTTTATCATCACTCTGTTGTCTAGTGCTTGATTGCCACAATTAACCACTGCTTGACCCTCGCTGCAGAGGCTTCCTGACAAGTTTGCGAAGATCCTCGCCGGCCGTGAGCCCCACAAAGTGAAGCTGCAAGAGGCCGGTAGAGGGCTTCACAGGCTGTGGGACGTGTTGGTGGTGTTCGATGGTGAAGGCCACATGTACCTAGGGCCCGGCTAGGAGCATTTCGCCCAGGCCCATGAGCTACAGCTCGGGTACTTCCTTGTCTTCCACTACGACGGCGACACCATGTTCACCGTGAAGATGTTTGACAACACCATGTGCCTCATGTACTACCAGCACGACAACGATGCTAGTAAGCTCTTTGCCTCTCTTCTTACTATCCTTTTGGCTTCCTCTACCTGCACAATGACAACACCATGTTCACACTTTGTTGCATTTGGCCAGGCAATGGGAGCAGCAGCGGGGATGACGAGGAGCAGAGCGGGGATGACGAGGAGCAGCCTATTCTGGCTGACGACGACCATGCTATGATGGTGGCTGACGACGACCCTGCTATGGTGGTGGCGGATGACGACCCTTCTATGGTGGTGGCGGACGACGACCTCGCGATGATGGTGGATCCTTCAAGCCCATAGCTTGGCGACAGGACCATGCCAATTGTGGTAGAGGAGTACATCCGCATTGGGATTCGCCACTCTGAGCGCATCAGGTTGATGAAGGAGAAGAAGGAGGAGTGAAGATGTTAAGAAAATGAAGTGGCAATGTTAAGCATGTTAGGTTTAAGCTTGTTAGTGTAATCTGAACATGTCAATGTTAAGTATGTCAGATTTAATTTTGTGCATGCTCATGGATGCTGTATGACAGTGTCATCTAAACATGTCAATTTCTTAACAATGAATATTTAGTTTGGTAATTGATGGGAATTGAAATTTTTTCTGCATGCTCATGGATGAAAGATAAAATTATGGGTTTTTGTGCATGCTCATGTATGAAACAATATAAGTTTCATTTTTTGAATGCTAAAAACATGACTAAAACCCTAGCCACGGACGACCGCCGTGAAGAAATCCACTGGTTTTTGAAAACACCGTAAAAAATTCAAAAATCGTTTTTCATTTTTTGAATGCTAAAGACATGCATTTTTCGTGAAGCGGCTACAAGGATGGGCACCGTACCCCAAACAATGCCATTCCATGTCTATCTCAAAGTGGACCCTATTTTACGGACGGTCGCCAAAAAGCATGCATTTCCAACCCTCGTAGCTACTCCCGGCAATTCAGACCACCTTTGGCCGATTCAGCTGAAACCGACTGGAATTTGAACTGCGGGTCCTCCATAGCTTGCCCGTTATTTTCACTAAAAATGCTTTTTAGCTTCACAGGTAGGCATTTCATCACAGAGTCGACAACAGATTGGCACGGTTCAAACCCTAGCCACAGACGGCCGCCGCAACAAAATCGGCCGGTTTTTGAAAACATCGTAAAAAATTAAAAAAAATCAAAAAAATGGGAGACCTCCACGTCACATCATCAAATGTGGCCTACCAACTAGCAAAAACACTAAACTTGCAATGCCGGCATTTTCTTGAAAAAGTGTTCGCAAAAACGACCTACCATGAACGAAGATTCATAGCTTTCAAGCCAAACTAGCAATGATATGGCCGCATCCATTAAATAGTTTCTAATAATATGCCCAAATGTGGCGCATGCCTCCGTCTTGTGATGGCAAACAATGTTGCCAAAGCGAGGTTCCAACTTGTTTAACAAAAAAACCATTTTTCATTTGTTGAATGCTAAAGACATGCGTTTTTCGTGAAGCGGCTACAAGGAGGGTCACCCCAAACGGGGCCATTCCATGTCTATCTCAAAGTAGACCCTATTTTACGGACAGTCTCCAAAAAGCATGCATTTCCAACCCTCGTAGCTACTCCCGGCAATTCAGACCACCTTCGGCCGATTCACCTGAAACCGACTGGAATTTGAACTGCGGGTCCTCCATAGCTTGCCCGTTATTTTCACTAAAAATGCTTTTTAGCTTCACAGGTAGGCGTTTCATCACAGAATCGACAACAGATTGGCACGACTCAAACCCTAGCCACGGACGGCCGCCGCGACGAAATCGGCCGGTTTTTGAAAACATCGTAAAAAATTCAAAAAAATCAAAAAAAATGGGAGACCTCCGCTTCACATCATCAAATGTGGCCTACGAACTAGCAAAAATACTAAACTTGCAACACCGGCGTTTTCTTGAAAAAGTGTTCTCAAAAACGACCTACCATGAACGAAGATTCATGGCTTTCAAGCCAAACTAGCAATGATATGGCCGCATCCGTTGAATAGTTTCTGATAATATGCCCAAATCTGGCGCATGCCTCCGTCTTGTGATGGCAAACAATGTTGCCAAAGCGAGGTTCCAACTTGTTTAACAAAAAAACCATTTTTCATTTTTTGAATGCTAAAGACATGCGTTTTTCGTGAAGCGGCTACAAGGAGGGTCACCCCAAACGGGGCCATTCCATGTCTATCTCAAAGTAGACCCTATTTTACGGACAGTCTCCAAAAAGCATGCATTTCCAACCCTCGTAGCTACTCCCGGCAATTCAGACCACCTTCGGCCGATTCACCTGAAACCGACTGGAATTTGAACTGCGGGTCCTCCATAGCTTGCCCGTTATTTTCACTAAAAATGCTTTTTAGCTTCACAGGTAGGCGTTTCGTCACAGAATCGACAACAGATTGGCACGACTCAAACCCTAGCCACGGACGGCCGCCGCGACGAAATCGGCCGGTTTTTGAAAACATCGTAAAAAATTCAAAAAAATCAAAAAAAAAATGGGAGACCTCCGCTTCACATCATCAAATGTGGCCTACGAACTAGCAAAAATACTAAACTTGCAATACCGGCGTTTTCTTGAAAAAGTTTTCTCAAAAATGACCTACCATGAACGAAGATTCATGGATTTCAAGCCAAACTAGCAATGATATGGCCGCATCCATTGAATAGTTTCTGATAATATGCCCAAATCTGGCGCATGCCTCCGTCTTGTGATGGCAAACAACGTTGCCAAAGCGAGGTTCCAACTTGTTTAACAAAAAAACCATTTTTCATTTTTTGAATGCTAAATACATGCGTTTTTCATGAAGCGGCTACAAGGAGGGTCACCCCAAACAGCGCCATTCCATGTCTATCTCAAAGTAGACCCTATTTTACGGACGGCCGCCAAAAAGCATGCATTTCTGACCCTCGTAGCTACTCCCGGCAATTCAGACCACCTTCGGCCAATTCAGCTAGAACCGACTGGAATTTGAACTACGGGTCCTCCATAGCTTGCCTGTTATTTTCACTAAAAATGCTTTTTAGCTTCACAGGTAGGTGTTTCATCACAGAATCGACAACAGATTGGCACGACTCAATCCCTGGACACGGACGGCGGCCGCGACGAAATCGGCGGGTTTTTGAAAACATCGTAAAAAATTCAAAAACAAATCAAAAAATGGGAGACCTCCGCGTCACATCATCAAATGTGGCCTACCAACTAGCAAAAATACTAAACTTGCAATACCGGCGTTTTCTTGAAAAAGTGTTCTAAAAAACGACATACCATGAACGAAGATTCATGGCTTTCAAGCCAAACTAGCAATGACATGGCCGCATCCGTTGAATAGTTTCTGATAATATGCCCAAATTTGGCGCATGCCTCTGTCTTGTGATGGCAAACAATGTTGCCAAAGCGAGGTTTCAACTTGTTTAACAAAAAAACATTTTTCATTTTTTGAATGCTAAAGACATGCGGTTTTCGTGAAGCGGCTACGAGGGTCACCCCAAACGGTGCCATTCCATGTCTATCTCAAAGTAGACCCTATTTTACGGACGGTCGCCAAAAAGCATGCATTTCCAACCCCCATAGCTACACCCGGAAATTCAGACCACCTTCGGCCGATTCAGCTGGAACCGACTGGAATTTGAACTGCGGGTCCTCCATAGCTTGCCCGTTATTTTCACTAAAAATACTTTTTAGCTTCACAGGTAGGCGTTTCATCACAGAATCGACAACAGATTGGCACGACTCAAACCCTAGCCACGGACGGCCGCCGCGACGAAATCGGCCGGATTTTGAAAACATCGTAAAAAATTCAAAAAAAATCAAAAAAATGGGAGACCTCCATGTCACATCATCAAATGTGGCCTACCAACTAGCAAAAATACTAAACTTGCAATACCGGCGTTTTCTTGAGTTATTCGGTATGATTTTGACCAGGATTTCTACAAAGTTTACAAAAAAACCTGATTTTTTTGCCTCCAAACCTCTAAAAACTGGTGAAAATTTCCCTCCCACCCCACCAAAATTTCCCTCCTAGCATCAAATTTTCCCTCCCACCCCACCAAAATTTCCCACCACTTCTGTCCCACTACCAGGCGGGTCCTACCACTCCCTCTCCCACTAACACGTGGGATCCCCTCCCCTCCCAAAATTTCCCCATTCCCCTCCCCTCTCCCTGACGAACCCTAGCTTCTCCCTCCCCTGCTCAACGCCGCCTTGCCGACGACTAGTCCCTCCCCTGCTCCGCGCCGCCCCGCCGCCCGTCCTCTTCTCCGCCTCTCCCCGACGAATCCCCACAACCCCCCCCACAACCCTAGACACCCCTTCCTTGCTCCGCGCCGCCCCGCCGCCCCTCCCCTACTCCGCGCCTCCCTGATGACGAATCCCCCCTCCCCTCTCCCCTCCGCGACGGCGGCTACGTTGACGACATCTACGGCTACATCGATCGCCCCGGCTACGACTACGTCGTCGACGACGACTACTTCGACGACGGTGGCTACATCGGCGACGACGACTACATCATCTACATCATCGACGATCGACGACGGCAGGTACGTTGCTCTCCTCGATCCATCTCCCCTCGATGTTTAGATCTTCTAGGGTTCGGTAGATCCCCCTCGATGTTTAGATCTTCTAGGGTTCATGGGGATGGATCGACGCGGGTTAGGGTTAGGATTCATGGGGTTAGGGTTAGGGTATACGTTGCTCTCTGGTTCATGGGGTGGGATCCATGGGGATTCATGGGGATGATCTCCCTCTGGTTCATGGGGTTCATGGGGTTAGGGTTCATTGGTTTCATGGGGGTCTGAGTGCATGTTCTAAATTGCCTCCCTATGCATGATTTCAATTGTTGCTAAGAGTATGTGCATGTTCTCAGGGGTTAGCCTACACAAAGCCACTTACTTGCAATTGTTGTTGGTCTATATGGGTTGATATAGCAAATCATGCATGCCTATGAGAATGTCCATAATTATTTTTTTATTCCATTCTGATGAGAATGTGCTACTGCACATTGATTATGATGAGTAATCTGATTTTGTATGGGGTTGGATTCATGGGGTTAGGGTTTTGTGGGGAGGTGGTTCTTTATTCTAGATTTTGTATGCTCTATTTGATTGTGCATTCCTGTCAATGACTCTGACATGGCCTGTGGCTTGATATTATTCTAGATTGTTGCTTGATGTTTTGCGTTGTCATGTGGATGCCCTGTGGCAGCTCATCCATGGCCTTGTTTGTCCTGCAGGTCATTGAGCAACATCAGGAGGAGGAGCTCAAGCACGGCTACCACGATGCACCACCACAAAAGCAGGTTATTGTCCATCTCCATCTCCCTCTCCCTCTGCTGCCAATCCTGTTATTTGTTCTTGATTATGGTCACCACTAAATCTAAAGCTCTGTAGTTGTTGTTCCCATGCTATCTAGGGCTTGTAGGTTCCCATTCATGTTTGTTTTCTATCCTGTGAGCTCCTGCCATGCTTTAGTTTACATATGGATGATCTAGTTCCATAGCTATGTTCTTGGGTTTGCTAAATTGGTCAGTGGCAGTGCTGATCTCTCGTTGCTTCCTATGGGACTTTGTTGTTCATATAGAAAGCTTCATGCTCACTGCACTACTAGAGTAGTTAATGTAGGTGTGATATATGCTCTTTGGGTTGGTCTAGTTAATTCATGGTGTTCATTACTAAATGATTAAGTCCATCTGCCATTTCTCTGAGCTTTATTCTATTGATTGTCTGGCTGTGTTAGTTTGTTACTTTGTGCTACTTTTATGTAATGACACCAATTAACTTAGTTGAGGTATGTACATTGCTACCCCCTGCTTTATGTAGTCAAGATTTTAAGGCATGCTTCATATCCTTCCTGTGTACATGCATGCTTGTTTAGTGCAATTACATGGTTGCTTAATTAATTTAACTACATCACTATATTGTTGATCCAGCAAGTTTGCTTCACATGTATTATTACTGATGCATTGCTACACCTGTGTGTGGATGCTGGTTCAAGTGCTTTCCTTTATTGATACAAGTGCATCATTCTACTTTGTCCTTGTGATATCTCATTCTTGTTTATTTTATTTTGCAAGCTATTATAGAAATGTTCCAACCACCTCAAGATCATCCATGGCAAGGATGACAAGGTCAAGCATGAGGCCAACCGTTGGTATGCAACTTGCTCCTTCTGGTTATACTGTCAGTTTCATAAAATCCGTGTCTTAATATGCTAAGTGAAATGCATTGCTGCAATCTGAATAAGCTGGCTTAATTGTGCCTGTGTGCTGTTAGTCTTCCTTACCTGAATAACTAGGATTAAATGATAATAAATTTTCATAAGATATGTTTGGCTTCCTGTCCATGCATTCCAAACATTCACCTAATAGTTACGTTTCCTTTATCATGCAAAGAAGAGCCTCTCACCAAGTACGAGAAGGTTAGGGATAGAAATATCATGAGGAACAATCGGATGTTCCAGTCCCTTGGCATCGGTGCAATAGCGTCGATGATTAGGAAAACAAATGGTGTACAACAAGGTAGAAGTGATGAGGTTCAAGAAGGTAGTGGAGTTATCAATGATGACCCAGAGTACAATCCTAAGGATGATGAAGTTATTGATGGAGAGGAAGTGAATAATGTTGTAGTGAACAAGACTGTTAAGGTGCAAACTCTGTCTTGCTTGGAGGGTTGGGGTTGTTTTATGCTATGTTATTCCTTGTGCTCACATATTTCTCTTGTGATCTAATGCTTTTTCCGTGCTGTTTATACGAGGAAATGAAGGAATCTAGGACGAAGAGGCCTGGTGTTAAGAAGACAGTCAGCAAGAAGAAGAAGAGCTCAGAAACATCTGCTGCAATGCCTCCAAGAAGGGTGATGGCCCCAGCTCCAGGACAAAAAAAGAGGATCCTGGAACCTGATGAACCTGCCCTTGATAGAGTCACAAGGCAGAAAGCAAAGATGGCGACTACGATGGACCATCAGGAAAGTCTGCTGCGCATGGACTCTGAGACCTCGGTGCAAATGGGTGATGAGTTGCCGCCCATGGATGAAGGAACCACTCTCAGCATGGATGGAAGTGGCTCTGTCTGCCTAGATGAAGTAGCAACCATCTGCATTGATGAAGCAGGCACTGTCCACACAGACCTCAGCCCTGTTGCACCTTCTATTGACAGGAATGCTGTCATCAATGAAGAAGAACAGCAGCTTGTGCTTCAATCAGGCAAGTTGACCTTTGCAATGCTATCTTTTACTAGTGCATTTATGAGTTCAATTTCATTTTCATATGCAATGACTACCAAGACTAGACTTAGAAAGGGCAAAGGGCTAGAGAGGATCACCAAGTCGCTTGGTAGCAAGGTGCCTATCCAAATTGCCGAAGGGATGAAGCGTCCAGAGAAGCCTTTGCAGGCAGCAAAGCTTGCTTCTGAGTGTGGACTCGTTGCAAGAAGCCATCTTCCGGTTCTTCCTCACTTCAAGCTATACAAGAAAAATGCTAGTCTATTAGAGAACTACATTGGGAAAGTTGTTGTAAGCTACTTGGTTCATAGTTAATGTGCTATCTATTTTCTGTTACACCTATGCATGATCACTAATATTGTTCCTACCTTGTTTGCTGTCTTGGTAGGCAAATTTTGAGATGAACACGGACTCGGAGACCATCAAGACCGCGTGCAAAGATATTCTGCAGAAAAATTCAAAGAACAGACGCCATCAGATCAAGAAGAAGTATTTTGATACCGTAGCCGCAAATAAAGTCAGCATTAAGTCTCCCGTGCCTGATCTGACGGATGGTGAATGGCAAGCTCTGGTGGAGATGTGGTCTACCCCAAGACACAAGGTTTGTCTCTGCTTTGTTTGATGCTTTATGTTCTGCACATGATATGCTAGTGCTAGATCATGCTGATAGTATCCTTTTTTGTAGGAAACGTGTGTGTCGAACAAGATGAATCGAGAAAAAGTCGTGTACAATCAGAGAACTGGTTCCAGGCACTACACAACACACATTTTTTTCCACTATGAGAACTTTTCTCTACAGACCTTACCGTTTGATCCTCATTGAATAACATTTGTGATTCTTGCTGAATAACATTTTGATTTTTGTTGAAAAACATTTCAGAAAGAAGAGCGTAAGGGTGAGGAGCTGTCTGCGATTGACTTGTTTAAGGCCACCCACAACAGCAAGAAGCATGAGTTTTCGAAGCTAGTCAAGACTGCTATAGTAAGTCACTCCATGCTTTGCCCTGTTTGATTCACAGCTAGCTTTGATGCTTTGATGATTTGATGTTGTTTGATTCGGAGCCAGTCAAGAACACACACTATATTCCATGCTTTGATGCTGTTTGATAGTTCAACAAAGATATCAGAACTTGTTGTAGCTATTTGTTGCATTTTTTATGATATGATGAAATTTGATCTGAATGTTAGTTTGATGATCGGCTCACTCAGGAAGCCATCTTATATAGAACCACCATTCTAGGCTTAATGAAGCAATCATATTGTTCCAATTGCATGTCTCCAGGTCACTAGTCATCATCTTCTTGTATAGATTTTGTGTGCTGGTTTGGTTACTTCAAATAATCCATTTGTGTGCTGGTTTGGTTTCTCTTGCTTGGTTTGGTTTGCAAACTGTGAAATAGATCTCCCACTAATGCCTATCATTTTCCTCCATATGCTAGCTTGAGATGGAAAAAATGAAGGATGCGCCAGTACCAGAAGATGAAGAGCCAAAGTCTGCTGTTGAAATTGTCGAAGAAGTGCTCAAGACTGAAGTCAAGCAAAGCACATTCCTCAGGAATGTTGGGCTCCAGTCATCTAGGAACTCCGGCAAAGCAACTGCTGAAGTGGCTGCTCATGTTCATGACCTTGAGCAGAAGCTGGAGAGGTCTGAGCTTCAAGCTGAAGTGATGCAAGAAGAATTAGCAGCAATCAAGATGAAGGTGGAAGAATCTTAAGCTGCACGTGACAAGGAACTTGAGCTGCTGCGCAAGAAGTCTCAAGAGCAGGAAGAGAAGTTAGCCCACTTGATGGCTCTCTTTGGAGCTAAGGCAGTTTGATGGCTGTGCAGTTTGAGCAGGTAGTTGACTTGCTGCCTAGTTTGATGGCTGTGAACCTCTTGTGCAGTTTGTCTTTGAGCATTTTGTTGCATTGCTGCCTGTGAACCTGTGAAGTGATGTGATCTTATGAACCTGTGAAGTTATGTGAACCTGTGAAGTTATGATCTTGTGAACCTGTGTTTATTTTCTGTGAAGTTATGTGGATCACTTGTGCACCTGGGCCTTGCTATTTGAACCTGGGCTTGTGGATCACTTGTGCACCTGGGCATTTCTGTTTACAGCAAAATAAGAACCTGGGCTCTAAAAAGGCCGAGGCCCAAACAAGAATTAGACTAAAAAGGCTTGGGTCTAAAAAAATAAATGACTGTAAGAAAAAAAAATATGAAAGGCTGCATAACAGAAAATAAAAAGGCCAAGGCCCAAATTCGAACTAGACTAAAAAGGCTGTGGCCCAAAACAATAGTGGACTACACAAAAATTCATCAGAAAAAGGCTCCATTCCCAGAAAATAAAAGGCCAAATTATTGGGCCAGGCCCATGCAGATAAGCAAAATAAAGAGAAAAAAATTAAATGGGCTGAATTATTGGGGTTGGCCCATGTAGACAGCTAAAATGGACCGGGATGATTCTATTTTACGACCTTTTCATTTGGTCGTAATTCTGCCACGTCAGCTTGCCACGGTGGATCTGACGTGGTGTGGTCGGATTGCTAGTGACCAAAATAATTGGTCGTTAAATCTACGACCATTTTTTGGACATAAACGTCTACGACCATTCCAGAAGAATGGTCGCTAATGTCAGTTTACGACGGCCAGCTTTTGACCTTATGTTTTTGGTCACAAAAAGGTCACAAATGGAAAACTGTGACCATTCAGTGACCGATAGTGGTGGTCACAAGTTGACATATTTCTTGTAGACAATATACTTTATTTCAGATATAAGAAAACATAACCCATTATGTTGTCTTCCTTGTCCAACTTCAACATTTTAACATGTCATATTTTAATGAGTGCTCACAATTACAAAAGATGTCCAAGATAGTATATTTATATGTGAAATCTCTCTTCCCTCAATATTCTTTCATGAATTGTTCAAGTGACCAATACAATGTTTGCTAACCTTCAATAAATTTACCACCTCTACTTCTTATATGTAAAGTCATTACTCCCCATGGGATAAGCATATTAAACATATATAATTTCAGATTTATTATATTCAATTCATTCAACCATTTACTCATAGGATATAAGTGAAGCACACGAGTAAATTACAAACTACTCCAAAAAGATATAAGTGAAGATCAATGAGTAGTTGAATAATTATATAGCTATGTGAAGACTCTCCCGTTTAATAATTTCAGATCTTGATATTCAAACAGCAAGCAAAACAAAATAAAATGACATCTAAGAATATCAAACATCATGTGAAGAAGCAAAAACTTAGGATCAACCGATAGTTGTCGAAGAAGAAAGGTGGGATGCCAACCGGGGCATCCCCAAGCTTAGACCCTTGAGACTTCTTGAAATATTATCTTGGGATGCCTTGGGCATCCCCAACATTGAGCATTTGTGTCTCCTTAATTCCTTTCATATCACAGTTTCCCTAAATCTTAAAAGCTTCATCCACATAAAACTCAACAAGAACTAGTGAGATAGGTTAGTATAAGTCCATGCAAAACCTTATCATTCTCTATTGTAGCAATTCACTAAAATTATTATTTAACATTGAATACTAAATGCCTCTGCATATTTAAAATTCCTATCCTAAAATAGAATCATTAAACAAGCAATCATATGCAAACAATGCCAACATAACAGCAATCTATCTAAACAGAACAGTCTGTAAAGAATGCAGCAAGATCCATACTTCCCTAGCTCCAAAAATTATGAAAGAAAATTCCCACTGTAGTAAATTTATCAGATCTTAATATGCAAAAGGTTTCAACATTTTATCACATTCTGATTTTTCTAGGGAATTTTGCAACAGTGGTAAACTTTCTATTTTCAAACAGCAACATGTAGACTTGTAAAATAGGCATAGTAAAGGCCATCAATGCCACTTTTATTGAAATAAAAGATGCAAAACATTGTTCTAAATAATAGCAAGTAAATCCTAACAAAATAAATTGACGCTCCAAGCAAAACACATATCATGTGGTGAATAAAAATATAGCTCCAAGTAAAGTTACCGATGAACGAAGACGAAAGAGGATATGCCTTCCCGGGCATCCCCAAGCTTAGGCTCTTGCCACTCCTTATTCCATAGTCCATCGAATCTCTACCCAAAACTTGAAAACTTCACAACACAAAACTTAACAGAAAACTCGTAAGCTCCGTTAGTATAAGAAAATAAATCACAACTTAGGTACTGTGGTGAACTCATTCTAAATTCATATTGGTGTTAAACCTACTGTATTCCAACTTTTCTATGGTTCATAAACTCTATTACTAGCTATAGATTCATCAAAATAAGCAAACAACACACGAAAAACAGAATCTGTCAAAAACAGAACAGTCTGTAGTAATCTGTAGGTTTCGAATTCTTATGGAACCCCAAAAATTCTACAATAAATTTCTGGACGTGAGGAATTTATCTATTAATCATCTGCAAAAAGAATTAACTAAATATCACTCTCCATTAAAAAATGACAGCAAATCTCGTGAGAGCTAAAGTTTCTGTCTTTTACAGCAAGATTGCAAAGACTTTCCCCAAGTCTTCCCAAAGGTTCTACTTGGCACAAACACTAATTAAAAGCATAAAAGCACATCTAAACAGAGGCTTAATGAATTATTTATTACTAAGCAGGATAAAAAAGCAAAGAACAAAAATAAAATTGGGTTGCCTCCCAACAAGCGCTATCGTTTAACGCCCCTAGCTAGGCAGGATGATTTCAATGATGCTCACATAAAAGATAAGAATTGAAACATAAAGAGAGCATCACGAAGAATATGACTAGCACATTGAAGTATAACCCTCTTCCTATGCATAGGGATTTTGTGATTAAACAACTTATGGGAACAACAATCAACTTGCATAGGAAGGTAAAACAAGCAAATCTTCAAGATTTTCAACACATAGAGAGGAAACTTGATATTATTGCAATTCCTACAAGCATATATTCCTCCCTCATAATAATTTTCAGTAGAATCATGAATGAATTCAACAATATAGCTATCACATAAAGCATTATTTTCATGATGCATAAGCATAGAGATTTTATTACTCTCCGCATAAGCAAATTTATTGTCATGGATAATAGTGGGAGCAAACTCGACAAAATAACTATCATGTGAGGCATAATCCAATTGAAAATTAAAATCAAGATGACAAGTGTCGGTGTCAAAACCGGCGGATCTCGGGCAGGGGGTCCCGAACTGTGCGTCTAGGACGGATGGTAACAGGAGGCAAGGGACACGAAGTTTTACCCAGGTTCGGGCCCTCTCGATGGAGGTAAAACCCTACGTCCGGCTTGATTAATATTGATGATATGGGTAGTACAGGAGTAGATCTACCACGAGATCGGAGAGGCTAAACCCTAGAAGCTAGCCTATGGTATGATTGTTGTTGTGTATGTTGTCCTACGGACTAAAACCCTCCGGTTTATATAGACACCGGAGAGGGTTAGGGTTACACAAAGTCGGTTACAATGGTAGGAGATCTACATATCCACATCGCCAAGCTTGCCTTCCACGCCAAGGAAAGTCCCTTCCGGACACGGGACGAAGTATTCAATCTCGTATCTTCATAGTTCAAGAGTTCGGCCATCCGGACACCCCCTAATCCAGGACTCCCACAACAAGTTTCATGGTTATCACCATTCCTTATAGCATACATGTCATCACAATAATCATCATAGATAGCAACTTTGTTCACAAAATCAATTGGAACTTTGTTCATCACTAAGTAAAGTCATGACCTCTCCAAATCCACTTTCATCAATATAATCATCATAAATAGGCGGCATGCTTTCATCATAATAAATTTGCTCATCAAAACTTGGGGGACCAAAAATATCATCTTCATCAAACATAGCTTCCCCAAGCTTGTGGCTTTGCATATCATTAGCATCATGGATATTCAAAGAATTCATACTAACAACATTGCAATCATGCTCATCATCCAAAGATTTAGTGCCAAACATTTCAATACATTATTCTTCTAACACTTTGGCACAATTATCGGAATCCTTATTTTCACGAAAGACATTACAAAGATGAAGCATATGAGGCATCCTTAATTCATTTTTTTAGTTTCTTTTATAGACTAAAGTAGCGATAAAACAAGAAACAAAAAGATTCGACTGCAAGATCTCAAGATATACCTTCAAGCTCTAACCTCCCCGGCAATGGCGCCAGAAAAGAGCTTGATGTCTACTACACAACCTTCTTCTTGTAGACGTTGTTGGGCCTCCAAGGGCAGAGGTTTGTATGATAGTAGCAAATTTCCCTCAAGTGGATAACCTAAGGTTTATCAATCCATGGGAGGCGTAGGATGAAGATGGTCCCTCTCAAGCAACCCTGCAACCAAATAACAAAGAGTCTCTTGTGTCCCCAACACACCCAATACAATGGTAAATTGTATAGGTGCACTAGTTCGGCGAAGAGATGGTGATACAAGTGCAATATGGATGATAGATAAAGGTTTTTGTAATCTGAAATTATAAAAACAGCAAGGTGACTAATGGTAAAAGTGAGCGTAAACGGTATTGCAATGCTAGGAAACAAGGCCTAGGGTTCATACTTTCACTAGTGCAAGTTCTCTCAACAATAATAACATAATTGGATCATATAACTATCCCTCAACATGCAACAAAGAGTCACTCCAAACTCACTAATAGCGGAGAACAAACGAAGAGATTATTGTAGGGTATGAAACCACCTCAAAGTTATTCTTTCAGATCGATCTATTCAAGAGTTCGTACTAGAATAACATGTTAAGACACATATCAACCAAAACCCTAATGTCACCTAGATACTCCAATGTCACCTCAAGTATCTGTGGGTATGATTATATGATATGCATCGAACAATCTCAGATTCATCTATTCAACCAACACAAAGTACTTCAAAGAGTGCCCCAAAGTTTCTACCGGAGAGTCAAGACGAAAACGTGTGCCAACCCCTATGCATAAGTTCACGAGGTCCCGAAACTCGCAAGTTGATCACCAAAACATACATCAAGTGGATCACGTGATATCCCATTTTCACCACAGATAAGCACGTGCAAGACATACATCTAGTGTTTTCAAATCCTTAAAGACTCAATCCGATAAGATAACTTCAAAGGGAAAACTCAATCCATTACAAGAGAGTAGAGGGGGGAAACATCATAAGATCCAACTATAATAGCAAAGCTCGCGATACATCAAGATCGTGCCGAATCAAGAACACGAGAGAGAGAGAGAGATCAAACACATAGCTACTGGTACATACCCTCGGCCCCGAGGGTAAACTACCCCCTCCTTGTCATGGAGAGCGCCGAGATGATGAAGATGGCCGTCGGAGAGGGATTCCCCCCTCCGGCAGTGTGCTGGAACGGGTCTAGATTGGTTTTCGGTGGCTACGGAGGCTTGCGGCGGCGGAACTCCCGATCTATTCTACTCCCCGATGTTTTTAGGGTATATTGATATATATATATAGGTAAAAGAAGTAAGTCAGGGAAGCCACGAGGGGCCCATGAGGGTGGGGGCGCGCCCAGGGGTAGGGCGCGCCTCCCTGCCTCGTGGCTTCCTCGAAGCTTCCCTGGCGTCTACTCCAAGTCTCCTGGATTGCGTCCGTTCCAAAAATAACTCTCCCGAAGGTTTCATTCCATTTGGTCTCCGTTTGATATTCCTTTTCTTCGAAACACTGAAATAGGCAAGAAAACAATAATTTGGGTTGGGCCTCCGGTTAATAGGTTAGTCCCAAAAATAATATAAACGTGTTTAGTAAAGCCCATAAACATCCAAAAAAGATAATATAATAGCATGAATACTTCATAAATTATAGATACGTTGGAGATGTATCAACTGCTGAGCCGGCATTAATGCTATCCGATGAGTGCAGGATGGCTTTGACCCGGCGCACCCAATGGGTCGTTGACTCGCCCTCTTCTTGGGCACAGGCATCTAAATCCACAATCTACATGGGCTGCTTGCACGTATCTTTAATTTTGGATGAACCGGGCCTTTAACTCGGCCCATGACCCAATGGAATTGGCAGGCAGTCCCTTTAGCCAAGTACGGGCCATCCCATCCAGCATCATGGTGAAGTACTCGACACATGGAGCATCGCTAACCTCCAACAGCTCCATGGCCATCTCGTAACTCTCAATCCACGCCTCAGGGGGTAAGTCGGCTGTATAGTTAGGTACCTTTCGAGGTCCTTTGAAATCCTTGGGCAAACGCTCATTCCGCAGAGCCGTTACTGAACATGGTATGCCCGTGGCTCTAGAGGTCACGCCTGCCTCCACCGAAGTTGTCAGATAAACCGGGGTAGGCTGATGAGCCATTTGCTTAGCCGCCAGCTCAACCTCTCGACGTGCTCTGCCCTGGTCCAACAAATTCTAAGCACCATCGCGCGTCGGGTCATGCCCATGAAGCTGGTTATGGTGCCTGTCACTGCTTGAAACAGCTGGGGAGTCCATGTGTCTACTGTACCTCCGGCTTGGGAGAGGGGTTGAGTGAATCCTTTCACGACTGTAAGAATAAGCCTCCTGCTGCACCAATGCTATCTGAAGAAGCTCTCTAGCCCTCCTTGCTTCAACCGCATATGGATACTCCCCTTCAATTGGGAGAGCTGCCAATCGTGTCGCCGCAGAGATCATATTATCCAACGGGTTAGAATAACAACCCGGTGGCGTTGGTACGTACTGTGGCGAGGTATTATTTAGATGAGGCAGATCTGTTGTGCATGGCTGAGCAGATGCTCCAGTCCTAGGCATGGCCACCACACAATTTACCTCCAGCGGGTCACTGGTCCCTGCACCAGGTGTGTTGAAGAGGTTCCTCACCTCGTAAACCAGAGGCAGACGACTCCGGTGCCTTCTCCTCATGACTTCGTTTGAAGCGTTCTGATCCAACAAGAGCCGGAAGGAATCAGCCTGGATCCGTTATGCCTGAGCATCCAGAGTAGCTTGCTCCGCAGTCATCCTCGCGTTCTTGGCTGCCAGATCTTCCTTGGCTTGAGCTATCTCATCTCTCAGTTTTGCAACTTCCGTGTTATGCTGAACTTGATTTGTCAGGTTTACGTCTGCTGTTAACAATGTTGTCAAGGTGTCCAATAATTCAGACAAGACTTGAGCCGGCGGGCGCACAGGGCCTCCTGCCCCGACCGCCGTTGCCGCGGCTGACCCGAAAACCATTGCCGTTGTAGTCAAAGAATTCTACCCTGGCTTTGTACCGGCCATGAAAATTGCAACCCGGTTTGGCGGCTCATAGGGGTCCGGAATACTATCGCCATCGGAACATCCCCCAAGCCTGTCGTCTTGCAGTTGATACTTGATACAATGAAGTAGTCTCGCCTGTGGATGACTCACCATCAGTATATATGGCTGTCTCACCGCCAGACACGGATCCTTCCTAAAATTCCGCCCCATGTATGAATCCAACAAAGGCGTGCTTCATGGAGGGTTGAACCCGGGCGGGTCATGCATGCTAAGCCGTCTCGATAATGTCGGTGCAAATGTCCGTCTTAGGGCCCGGTTCGCCGATCTTGCCGATGAAGACGTGGATTCTGCCAAAGGGGACCCGGTACTCGTACTCGATCGAGCCGGCCTTGGGCCCCCAGCGTGCATCGTCGATGTAGAGCTTGCCGCGATGACTCTTGGTCATCCGGCCCACAGCGTATCCCTTGATCCCTTCGAAGCTTCCCTTCAAGAACTCAAAACCACCATGCGCTGGCCCAACGATGGGCACCAACTGTCGTGGAATTGTCACGGCAGATGTCCTAGTGTGAGGACTTAGTCGTGGAGCGATCGCAATAGGTTTAGCTTAAAGGGGTTAAACGGGACAAAGGACACAGGGAGTTTATACTGGTTTGGCCCCTTGCGGTGAAGGTAAAGGCCTAATCCAGTTTGAGGTGGTATTGCTTATGTCTCGATTAACAGGGAGCGAATACGCTTAACCTAGCTTTCGATCTGTTGTCTCTTGCCCTAAGTCGCCGCCGGGTCGTCCCTTTATATACATAGGTCGACGACCGGCGGCTTACAGAGTCCCGGTCGGCTCATAAGCAATGTGTCCGGCTCGGTAACTTAACTGTACATGCCTTGTAATACAAGTTACACATATACGGTGGTTTACACTTGTTTGGGCCTTAAGTCGCCCCTAGGCTTCAGGCCCTCAATGAGTTTGCGTAGTGGACTATGGTTTTAAGCATCTTTATGGGCTTTGTCTTGATAAACCGCCAGGGGCTTAACCCAGCCCCTCCTGGGCGGGTTAACCCAATATTTATATCCCCAGCAAGAACGATTCAGCCTGTCCTTTGCTATAAAAAGAATTGGGCTACATTGTTGCACCTTTGTTATCGATGCTACTTGTTACTTGTTACGAATTACCTTGTTATCAAACTATCTATTACCGATAATTTCAGTGCTTGCAGAGAATACATTGTTGAAACCGCTTGTCATTTTCTTCTGCTCCTCGCTGGGTTCGACACTCTTATTTATAGAAAGGACTACGATGAATCCCCTATACTTGTAGGTCATCAATCAGGTTCCTGATGAAAGAGAGAGAGACAGAGATAGAGAGTGATAGATAGGAGGGAACCATGGGCCAACATAGATAACACTCGGTCATGGTTTCATTGATCTAGAAAATCTATGCAGCCCACATGCCTCGCAATATAGTGGGGCACCAAAGTACGATACCATTGATCTAGTAATTACAAAACTTTGCCACCAAATACATATATAAAAACATTAGTGACAACAAAAACAAACTAACTAAATAACAATATACTTGGTCATGATAATGTGACCTTGTGTTGGATTCTCGTGATCCGTCATAGTGGGGTGGGTGGGGAGTATAGGGATGGAAGGGGTGATGTTTAGAACCTTACCTAGTCGGTGAATAATCATGGAAAAGCTAAAGTAATTTAGTACATTACTGATATTTTTATTATTAACAATAACTAATCTAGGTGAGAACATGGTGCATTTCTGTATATGAGGAAAAAGGTATTGATGCACTAAATGAGAATACATACAAGATACTACAAGTACAACCATCTGAAGACACCAAGTGACTTTCCTCTGAGTCAAGGTTTGTAGAATTGATATCGCTTTAGTTTCGATGCTATGATTTAAGTAAAGTGCTCAAATTCCACATCACTCGAATGAGCTTAAAACAACAATCGCATAAACAGAATCATATAGTGTATGTTGTATTGTTGAAATTCGAATAAACAGAATCATATAAATTGTTTCATGTTGAGACTAGATAAAATTATTTTGATGTTGTAAATCTTAAAGGCGCATAATTTTGACTTTCGGTGTAACGTAAACCATAACATAAACCTTGTTTGTTGTCATGATATCTATCATAATGCATGCAAAAGACAAAACAAAAGTCGTACTCTAGCTCAAAGCCAGATGTATGACATGTCGGATAAGTGCTCCAGCAAAAAAGTGAGAGACAAGTTGATGTCGATCTATCGAGCCACATTACACCCCTAATTGTTACAATCTGTCATCAACAAGAAAGAAATAAATAAACACTAAAAATGCATGGTTTCTTCACTACAATAAAAGAAGGTTAAATTTATTCGTTGGAGATGTTTGTGACATGATGGTCCAATTTCTTTGTCTGTCTTCTGCAGGGGCGAATTTGCATTCTGCAGCGATGAGTGCAGGGAGTTGTACATCAAATGGAAAAGGGCGTGCTCCCTCAGATCCCGTAGGAAGGCCCTATCGATGAAGTCCGGAAGCAGTGGGGGCTCGTGCGGCGGGCCAGGCTAACCCATTAGATTATACTAGCTCCTATTGATGTGTCATACATATATGTGGTACAATCTCCACCATATTTAAACCGTCCGTCCATGTATACAAGCTACCAGTCTCAAATAATGGTCGGTTACATCATGTTTCATGAGTCAGTTTTGTTGTTTTGTTGCTGATATGGAGCTGCGAGATATTTACCTCAATAGTCTGCAGTATACTCGGCCTAGCGAGTAGGACAACCCACCCTCATGCACAATAACCATGTTCTCTGTGTGCCAAGTTGAGAGGTCTTGCACCCATACTGTCGGCTGCGCAGCTTGGCCTCGACCACCTCCGATCATTGCCTCCCTCCTTGTGGATTGTGTGCCCTATTCTAGCCACCCCACATGTTTTTTGAGCATTTTTGGCATAAGATGGACGGCTTCCTTGAGGTGGTTGTTGCTGCTTGGGATTTCGAGGAGCCGGATCTGGACTCCTTTTATCGTATCTACTCGCACCTCAAGTTCATAGCACGCCATCTCCAAAGTTGGAGCACACGCTGCATCGACAATATCTCTCTTCATCTACTGCGATGCAAGACAAGAGGCCCCTCTAGCTTGAGGATGCATGGCTGTGGTGCAAACTGAAGATGGCTTATTTGGGGCTAGCCTCCCTTGAGCGTTCCTTCACTCGACAACAGGTGCACTTCTCATGGCTCCGCGCGGGGGTGCATGGAAGGGGACACTATAACTTTGCTTTCTTCGAGATCCATGCGTCTCATCGTAAGCAGAAAACCCGTATGTTTCTGATTCGTGTCAGTGATAAGGTCATCTCTGGCAAGGCGGCGATGGCTGAGGCCACATTCCATCACTTCTCCTACATCATTGGCTCGCCGAATGCGCGGGAAGTGTCCCTCACTTTCGAGGTGTTTGGACCTTGATACTTTAGAGAACTAACTGTCACGGAAACCAAAAGGCTCTTGGCAGGGTGGCCAGGTTTGCTTGGATATCTTGATTGCATGCACTAGAGATGTAAGAATTGCCCAAAAAGCTCTGGAAGGGCAATATCAGGGCCATTTTAAGAAGCCGACCATCATTCTTGAAGCACTTGTATTCCATGTTCTCTGGATTTGGCATGCTTTCTTTTGCATGCTTGGGTCTCATAATGACATCAATATGCTGCAGCGGTCTCCGTTGTTTGCTAAGTTGACTGAAGGACAAGCTCCTTGTCGGTGTCAAAACCGGCGGATCTCGGGTAGGGGGTCCCGAACTGTGTGTCTAGGCGGTAACAGGAGGCAAGGGACACAAAGTTTTACCCAGGTTCGGGCCCTCTCAATGGGGGTAAAACCCTACGTCCTGCTTGATTAATATTGATGATATGGGTAGTACAAGAGTAGATCTACCACGAGATCGGAGAGGCTAAAGCCTAGAAGCTATCCTATGGTATGATTGTTGTTCTGTATGTCATCCTACGGACTAAAATCCCTCCGGTTTATATAGACCCCGGAGAGGGTTAGGGTTACACAAAGTCGGTTACAATTGTAGGAGATCTGCATATCCGTATCGCCAAGCTTGCCTTCCACGCCAAGGAAAGTCCCTTCCGGACACGGGACGAAGTCTTCAATCTTGTATCTTCATAGTCCAGGAGTCCAGCTGAAGGTATAGTCCGGCTATCCGGACACCCCCTAATCTAGGACTCCCTCAGTAGCCCCTGAACCAGGCTTCAATGGCGATGAGTCCGGCGCGCAGATTGTCTTCGGCATTGCAAGGCTGGTTCCTCCTCCAAGTACTTCATAGAAGATTTTGAACACAAAGATAGCGTCCGGCTCTGCAAAATAAATTTCCACATATTGCCATAGAGAGAATAATATTTACACAAATCTAATCTGCTGACGTATTCCGTAGTGTGACACACCACGGCCAAGCCTTTATCCGAGTCGTTTCATTATCCCACCTCAGCGCGTCATGCGAGGCAGTTTCCTTGGCACATCTTGTTAAAGCAGAGATCATGTCCCCTTATTCCAGGATTCTCATCAATACGGGCGTGGGTAACCCAACCGCGCCATTGATTACGGCGCTTGGAGATAAGCGAGTTTTACCAGGCTGGTGGGGACACGTAGTTGCGTCCACCCATATATGGGGATAAGGATCCACCTTTTCACCTACGCCTTCTTCCTCCCTTGCTTATCCATTCTCGCGCACTCAAGCTCCAGCGCCCAAGTCCGCACTCCCCACCTCAACCTTCTCCAGCCATGTCCAGAGCGGGAGGCAAGTGGATGGTCTCCTCCGTCACGGAGGGACACATCAAAAAACTGAGGAAGGACGGATACTTGTCTAACGACATTGCGTACCGGCTTCCCGAAAAGGGGAAGCTCATCCCAACCCCTAGGCCCCATGAGAGGGTGGTGTTCCTCCCCCATTTCCTCCGCGGACTGGGCTTCCCTCTTCACCCATTTGTCCGGGGGCTCATGTTCTACTATGGCCTGGATTTCCACGATCTGGCCCCGAACTTTGTCGTTAACATCTCGGCGTTTATCGTCGTGTGCGAGGCTTTCCTCCGCATCCGCCCCCATTTCGGCCTATGGCTCAAGACTTTCAATGTCAAGCCGAAGGTGGTGCGCGGCAACCAGGCGGAGTGCGGAGGCGCCATGGTGGGCAAGATGGCCAATGTCTTATGGCTCAAGGGCTCCTTTGTGGAGACCCTGAAGGGGTGCTAATCGGGGTGGTTTTACATCAACGAGCCACGCGACCCCGAATGGGTCACAGCCCCTGAGTTTCAATCCAGATCCCCTACGCGGCTCACCTCCTGGAAGGAGACGGGCCTGTCGTGGGATAAAAAGGAGAGCTGACCAGACTCCAAACATGCGTCCAAACCCTGGTGGACAAGAAGCTCAAACTTGTCAACGTAGTCCAGGTTATGCTCATCCGCCTGATCCTCCCATGTCAACAACGGGCTTTCAACCTGTGGGAGTTCGACCCGGCACGGCACCAAACTCTGAGCAGGCTCTTCGACACGACGTACGAAAATGCCTGGAAGGTGCTTTTCAAGAGCGCCGAGGCCCCCTCATTCGCTACCGAGGATCGCGGATTCAGTACGCAGCGTCACGCTCATGCGGTAAGCTGTTTTTCCCTTTTACAGTGTATCAGTTTTTCATAGTTTGACTCCATGCGGGATCTAAGCTCCCTTACCTTTGACAGGATTGGCAGGTGACGTCCGGACAAATCAATTGTCCAGCTCCTTTGCCCGAAGGCCCAGCGGACGCTCGCTTGGCGAAGCTGCTGGTTCCGGCACCCTATGTGGTTCCCGAGAAGAAGGTCGTGAAAAAGGCCACGGGGACTCGAAAGAGTGCCCGGCGCCAGGAGGTGTCGGATCCATCATCCGACGGTTCCGAGGCGCATTCCTCCAGTGAAGACGAGGAGGAAGAAGAAGAGACCTCTCCCCCTCCAGCGGGACGAGAGAAGAAAAGGAAGGCCGCCCTCTCTGGGGAGGCTGGAGGGTCCAAGAAGGGGAAAACCCTTCCTCCGGACTACTCCACCGACGCCGACGACGGCGGAGAGGAGTGGCCGCCAAGGGCCAAGCCCCTGGCAAAATCGTAAGTATCCGGATACCAGAGTAATTCATAGTATACGTTTATTGCACAGTTTTCCCTTATGTCGAATATGTTTATGCGGCCCACCCAAAGACCGGCTCGACGCGTCGTCGAGCGGCTCACTGGACTCATCGGATGTGAACTCGCTTCCGACGGATTCCTCCCCCCGCCCTACGGACGACACCGAAGTGTTTTCCCAACAGGTTCCAAGCCGGGAGGAGTTTGTCCTGGAGGCGCTGCAAGGCGACCTCCCGGACTCCAGGAGTAAAGGGGATGAAACCCCCAAGGGCTCCAAGTCCGGCTCTAGGCCGGACACTGCTCCGGAACCTTCAAAGGTTCCAGAATCCGGCGGGGGACCTCCTTCCAAGAGGAGCAAGCCCACCGTGCCGGTGACCCCCGTCCAACCGGAGGCGCCGTACAATCTGTTGGAGGCGCTCCAAGGCGCCTCCATCGACGAGGAGCACCGCACCATTATGAGTGTGGTGGTCCAGAAGGTTCAGTCCGCCAAGAGCGGACTGACTGAAGCTTGTACTAGCCTTTTAACAGGCTTTGAGGTAAGTAAAGAATATGTAAATAATATTACCGCATAGACAGTAGCCCCTAATGCTCTGTTTGGCGTTCGGGAAGAAAAGCCGAATAGAGGATCAAATAAAATTCGCAGGAGTCTAACAAAAAGGAGTCAATATGCGTATGCAGGCTTCTCTCCTTGCATCCGCCGCACTGACTGCGGAAGTGGACACCCTAAAGCAGAACCTCGAGCGGTCCGAGCAAGAGCTCGGGCGTGCCAAGAAGCAGCTCGAGGACAATGAAGGTAAGAAATACCTTGTTTAAATATATATAAAGAGGTGCAATTGCAAAAAATGACAGGATTATCGTGGCTATTGTAAGGGCCATGTCTAAGGTGGCGACCCTTAAGCAAGCGCTGGTCGAGGCTGAGAAGAGGGCGGCCACGGAGCGCACCGAGAGGGAGAAGTATGAGGCCGAGGTTGGCAAGGTACGACAAGAGCTCCAGGATATCATGGAAAAACATGAGAGTTTGGAGCTTGACTCAAAGACGCGAGCGTCCAAGCTCGCAGTGGCTATTGAAAATGCCAAGTCTGCCAAGGCCGAATCCCAGAAGACCCTCCAGGAGTTGGATGAGGTGAAGAAGATAGCTGCGGGTAAGGCATTCTTTATGCAAAGCAAACACATAAACGTGAGTTACTTGTTACTTGCCCGAATCCGGAGCTCTCCAGGAGTGTTCGCAGATCTTCCCCGGAGTGTGTCTAATGCCGCTACATTCTATCGAGCCGAGGAGGGAAGCTCGACAGAGAAGGTGTTCTGGTCTCAGTATGCTGAGGCTGGACACCCCGTGCCCCTGAGCGACTAGCTGAAGCAACTGGTCGAGCTCCACAAGGCGGCCGAACAGGCCATGAAGGGCCTCATAGTTCGGCTATGGCCTGGAGGGGCTCTGCCTGGGAGCTATTTCGGGCTGGTGGAGGCCTGTCCAAGGCTCGAAGTCATCAAGTGCTCCGTCTGCATTGAAGGTGCCCGTAGGGCCCTTGCCCATACTAAGGTGCACTGGGGCAGGCTGGATGCTGAGAAGCTTGTGAAGGACGGGCCACCGCCGGGGAAAGAGCATCGCAAGCTCGAGAATTATTATAAGGATATTCTGAAGGGTGCCTGCCTTGTGGTGGATGAATGTTCTAGGGATGTAATTTTTGAGTGAAACTTGCTTGTTTTGTCCTGTACACTGAAAAGTTGTTCATATGCGCTAAGCAATGCTGTTGGAATTTAAAATATTACCTTCTGTGCGGCTGTTTATCAATTCTGAGAGATGGCAAGTCGTCGGCTTCTGCCCCCATGCCGCTAGTGCTGGGGTGTTCGAGGATAAACCTGAGCGCTCTTTTCCCCATGTTTGGGTCCTTCGAGGGAGGCGCTCAGCCCAACGAACAAGGCAATCGGACTATAATGCGTGAACACTCTCACTTAGCCATAGAATTCTATAATTTTAAATTTCGGCGAAGCCCCTGGTATTCGGAAGACCGAGTTCGGGGCACTATCCACGCCTTGGCTGGACAGAGCCGGCTCCTTGCTCTAAGCGGCATAAGTCTTTAGGGACTCGAAAAACCTCTTGAACAGCGACCAGCTCTCGCTTCATCATGATAGTCAATTTTAGCTTTCTCCACTGAGGTGCTCGACCCAGCTCAACTGGGGCACAATCGCAGTGGTTCTCCTAGTGCTACCTTAGCCGATATAGCGGGACGTAAGGCACCAAAACATAGGAGCCGGGCAAACCCAACTATTGACCCAAGACATGATTCGGAGCCGATGCATATAATGCTATAAGTTCGGGGTGCCGCACTTGTTAAAGTGTTCGGACTTCTCACGCCATATTGAGGGGTACTAAAGCCCCTGGCGTATTTTGGTCGTACCAAAGTGTACGGATGCAACATGTCGTTAAGGAACATATATTAAAAAATAGTAATGCAAAAATAGACAAAAGCTATGCATTGTTTATTAAAGAGGGCTGCGATCAAAGCAGAACGATATAAATAATGCGATAAGCAAAATGTTGGACTATTTAACGTGTCCGTTCCAGGGGCAAGCTGCGGAATAGTATGCGAAACAGGTATACTGCTCGTGATAGAGACCACCTGGGAGTTCCGTAATGCGGCGTGGCTTGTCTGCTTCCCTGGTTCTTGCATCGTTTGTTCGGCAATTGAACTGCCGAACGGGCCTTCCGAAGAGTGGAGTCCTGAAAGTAAGAAAAAATTAGAAAATCGGCAGCCCCTGGTGCGGTTTAAGCCGTGTTTCGGGCGTGCCGTGATGGTGCCCCTCCCCCTGTACCCATGGTATTTCTAGAGCGTAGTTATGTACGTGAAGTACTGGTATCACATTTTTGCGAGGGCTGGGGTTGGGGCCGCATTGCTACGCCTGCTCGGGTCGTGCCAGGCGGTCTTGTTGTAGGTTACTCCGGGCGCGCTTGACGGTGTCCGGTCGTTTAATGGCCGGGCTGGAGAACTACCTGGAGAGGCTGCTTTGTACTTCTGCTGCAAGGGCCGCCGTGTGCTCCTCCGTTCGGAGGGAGCGTTCGGTGTTTCCATTGACCGTAATTACACCTCGAGGGCCTGGCATTTTGAGCTTAAGGTATGCATAGTGCGGTACCGCATTGAACTTGGCGAATGCGGTTCGCCCGAGCAGTGCGTGATAGCCACTGCGGAATGGGACTATGTCAAAGATTAAGTCCTCGCTTCGGAAATTATCCGGAGATCCGAAGACCACTTCAAGTGTGACTGAGCCTGTACAGTTGGCCTCTACACCTGGTATTATGCCTTTAAAGGTCATTTTGGTGGGCTTAATCCTCAAGGGATCTATGCCCATTTTCCGTGCTGTATCCTGCTAAAGCAGGTTCAGGCTGCTGCCGCCGTCCATAAGGACTCTAGTGAGATGAAATTCGTCAATAATTGGGTCTAGAACCAATGCGGCGAATCCGCCATGACGGATGCTAGTGGGATGGTCCCTTCGATCAAAGGTGATCGGGCAGGAGGACCATGGGTTGAACTTTGGGGCGACTGGCTCTACCACGTATACGACCCTTAACGCGCGCTTCCGATCCCTTTTGGGGACGTGGGTTGCGTATATCACGTTCACCGTCCGCACTTGTGGGGGAAAACCCTTCTATCCATAGTTGTTCGGCGGCCGGGGTTCCTTGTTGTCATCGCTATGCAGCCCCTTGTCTTCATTTTTGGCGTTTAACTTGCCTGCCTACTTGAACACCCAACAATCCATGTTGGTGTGATTGGCCGACTTTTCAGGGGTGCCATGTATCTGGCACAAGCGGTCGAGTATTCGGTCCAAACTGGATGGGCCCCTAGGATTCCTTTTGAATGCCTTTTTCCGCTGACCTGATTTAGAGCCTCTGAATCCGGCATTAACTGTCGTATCCTCAGCATTGTCGCCGTTAATGCGGCGCTTCTGCTTGTTGCGACGCGACCTGCGACTACTGTCCCTGGTATCCGAATTACCAGGGTTCTTGGTCATATTGTTGTTACAAGCAAGCCAGCTGTCTTCTCCCACGCAAAAGCGGGTCATGAGTGTCGTGAGTGCTGCCATAGACTTCGGCTTTTCCTGTCCAAGGTACTGGGCAAGCCACTCGTCACGGATATTGTGCTTGAAGGCTGCTAGGGCCTCAGCGTCCGGACAGTCGACTATTTGATTTTATTTGTTAGGAACCGTGTCCAGAATTGCCTGGCCGATTCCTCTGGCTGCTGAATTACGTGACTTAGGTCATCGACGTCTGGGGGTCGCACATAAGTTCCCTAGAAATTGTCGAGGAATGCGGCTTCCAGGTCCTCCCAACAACTGATTGATCCTGTTGGCAAGCTGTTAAGCCAATGTCGAGCTGGTCCTTTAAGCTTGAGTGGGAGGTATTTGATGGCGTGGAAATCATCGCCGCGGGCCATGTGGATATGAAGGAGATAATCCTCGATCCATACCGCAGGATCTGTTGTGCCATCATATGATTCGATATTTACGGGTTTGAAACCCTCAGGGATTTGATGATCCATTATTTCGTCTGTGAAGCATAGTGGCTGTGCGGCGCCTCTGTACTGGGCTATATCACGACGTACCTCCAATGAGCTTTGTCTACTGTGTTCGGCCCTGACGAATTTGTGGCCGGCATGACGGTTACCGTCTCGAGACGTGGGGCGCCCATGCGATCTGTAGATCGATCTTGTTTGCCTTGCCTTGTCCTCCAACATATCTCGTAAGTCCGATGCATATTCCCGTGGCTTCGTACGGGGTGCGGCTTGAGTGGAGGGCCGAGAGGCCTCTCTGTCGCGGCCACGAGGTGGCCGGTCAGCCGCATCAAGTGCTTCCTCCTCTAATCGGGGTAGCAACCTACACTTTGGGTAGCTCTTGGAGGGCGTTCGAGTTTATGCTCTTCGGCCGCAAGGACTTCAGTCCATCTGTCGACTAGCAAATCTTGATCAGCTCTAAGCTGTTGTTGTTTTTTCTTGAGGCTTCTTGCCGTGGCCATAAGCCTGCGTTGAAAACGCTCTTGCTCGACGGGATCCTCTGGCACGACGAATTCGTTGTCGTCGAGGCTTGCCTCGTCTTCGGAGGGAGGCACATAATTATCGTCCTCGACCTCTCTGTCTGCCGCTCTCTCATGAGGGCTGGTTTCTCCATCCTCCTGTGCTAAATCTTGCTGGAGGGGGTTTTCTTCAGCACATTCCAGAGTATTATTATCTCCCGTGCTGGAATCACTGTATTTGTTTTGGCGGGATTTTGAGCGGCGCCGCTGACGCCGGCGCTTAGGCTGTTTCTTGGAGGGGTCATCCTCCGCTGTTCCATTGCCATCTCCTTCTTTTGGGGTGTCCACCATGTATATGTCATATGACGAGGTGGCTTTCCAGGGCCTGATAGGCATTGGTTCTTCATCGTCTCCTTCATCGGCGTCCATACCGTCGATGTCTTCGGAGTCGAAGTCGAGCATGTCGGTTAAGTCGTCGACAGTGGCTACAAAGTGGGTGGTGGGTGGGCTTTGAATTTCTTCATCGTCCGAATCCCAACCTTGCTGACCGTAGTCCGGCCAGGGCTCTCCTGATAAAGAGAGAGACTTCTGTGTCTTCAGAATATCACCGAAAGGCGAGTGCTGAAAGATTTCCGCGGTAGTAAACTCCATAATCGGCGCCCAATCGGATTCGATCGGCACGGACGCGGAGGGTTCGGAGTCCGGAGAGGAGTCCGGCTCCTTCCAGTCACGAGTCTCGCAGAGTGCAGGGCTGGTGTTCGGCTCGATCCCCGTTGGGATCGCAGCCCCCGAGGCGGCGTCCAACAACCCATCCTTGATCGAGGCAGTTGCTCTGAATTAAGGGTCGAAGCCGATGCGGGTGCGGCCTTCAGGGCACTGTTCGGCGGCAGAGCTAGATCATGCTCGTCGTGACAGTGCAGCGCGCTTGGCAGTGGCTCGAATCCGTCGAAGATCAAGTCCCCGCGGATGTCAGCCGTGTAGTTTAAACTTCCAAATCTGACCTGACGGCCAGGGGCATAGCTTTCGATTTGCTCCAGATGACCAAGCGAATTGGCCCGCAGTGCGAAGCCGCCGAAGACGAAGATCTGTCCGGGGAGGAAGGTCTGACCCTGGACTGCATCGCCATTGATGATCATAGGAGCCATCAAGCCTGACGGCGATGACACAGAGGAACTCTCAATGAAAGCACCAATGTCGGTGTCAAAACCAGCGGATCTCGTGTAGGGGGTCCCGAACTGTGCATCCAGGCCGGATGGTAACAGGAGGCAAGGGACATGAAGTTTTACCCAGGTTCGGGCCCTCTCGATGGAGGTAAAACCCTACGTCCTGCTTGATTAATGTTGATGATATGGGTAGTACAAGAGTAGATCTACCACGAGATCGGAGAGGCTAAACCCTAGAAGCTAGCCTATGGTGTGATTGTTGTTCTGTATGTCGTACTACGGACAAAAGCCCTCCGGTTTATATAGACACCGGAGAGGGTTAGGGTTACACAAAGTCAGTTACAATGGTAGGAGATCTGCATATCCGTATCGCCAAGCTGGCCTTCCACGCCAAGGAAAGTCCCTTCCGGACACGTGACGAAGTCTTCAATCTTGTATCTTCATAGTCCAGGAGTCCGGCTGAAGGTATAGTCCAGCCATCCGGACACCCCCTAATCCAGGACTCCCGCACTCCTCCTTCCAGCTGCACTATTAGTGGACATCACTAGAACATGCGCCACCATCTGTAGACGATATCTATCCTCCGTGGGATACATTAGTTGAGACCATCTCTGAGTCAGTTGGTCAAAAAAGATAACAGTTTACCCAAATACAAGAATGAGCTAAAAAGGATGTGGAGAGGGCTTTTGGAGTGCTCCAATCCCATTTTGTAGTTGTTCATAAATATGCTAAACAATGGGATTCAGAGACCTTGCGGGAGGTGATGACATATTGTTTGATCATGCACAACATGATCATGGAGGATGGGGTGAAGATGTTGCCAAAGATCTGAAATTTGAGAGCATGGGTGATCGTATCCAACTTCTACACTAGAAATTATCTATGTTTGATGAGTTTGTTCATATGCATCATCAAAATTAGCACCGATCAACTCATAAGAAGTTCAAGAAAGGTTTGGCTGAGCATCTATGGGCGATTAAAGGGGACAACTGGAACATATGTGAAAGTTGGATTCAAATTTAAACTATTTATTTGAAAACTTAGTTGGATTGTAATATTAAAATTATAATTTTTAATCTCACATTATAATATTTTTCACTCATCGAAGATTTGATATGCTATCATTCTGAGCTCATGGACTTAGAACACAAAGATGACCATTTAGGGGATTTCGAGCATCCGCAGCCAAGCGCCTCAAACAGGTCACAAACACCCAGGGGGACGGACCGGTCAAACAAAGTTGAACACCTCAAACCGGACCCAAACGCTAGGCTATCCGACACCCCTCATATACAACCCAAATCTAGGGTGGATATGGGGAGGCTCGAGTGCGTCCTCCATCTTAGCCTGACCCACGCTGACCCACGCAAACCCTAACTCACTTCATTTTGCTCTGCTCCTCGTCTTTTCTCCTCCCTTTTCCCAATCCGTTCCCCTCCTCGTCTCCATCCACCTCTCCAGCTTCGGTAGTGATGGAGGCGGTGGGACTAGCGACGATTGGGATGCCTTCCTCCATGATGCGGTGGGTGACGAGGAGGATTTGACCCTCCACCTCGTGTTGAAGCACTTGCGGGTGGACACAGGTGGTAGCTACGGCTATGCTCTGTCCCTAGCCACTCCACACCATAGTGCCAATGCTGGAGTCGGCTGGTCCCGCACCGCGCAAAGCTTCGCGCGGTGCGCCTGCTCGCGGCCATGGCCCGCCGCCGCCCTCCTAACCCTCCAACTTCTGCTCCTCAAGGGTAGCCGTGGGTTTAGTGCCCCGCTTTGTCGGTGCTACCGACACGAACACCTGAATCTAAGGTGCGCGTCGCCCACTGCGAGAGGCAGCGGGCTAGCGAGAGGGTGTCGGCCTCGAAGGCGGTAACACAGTCCTCCCACCTTCTGCCGCAGCTGGATGCCGATGGTGCCCGATGACGATGAGTGGCTCCTCCCATGGGTCTACCGCTGCTCGCTTATGACAATGGAGACGGACACCCGCCGGCTCCGTCAGAAAATCCCGATGGCACTTCAGGTAGGACTATAGCAGTCAGCATGCGAGGCGTTGGAGGCAACAGTAGAGGTGGCAAGGGCGGCCAAGCTGAAGAAGTAGCGGTACCGCTCCATTCGGAAGATGGTGGGCTTCATCAACTCCTCCTCGTCCTCCACATCACTGACGGCTCTAACTACCCACCTCTTGCCGCCACCGCCTATCGGATGCCTATAGTAGCACCGGTGACCAGAAGGGCAAAGGGCCAGCGAGGAAGTGGTGAAGCTCGACACTCTCTCCATGTTTATTTCTGCTTTTAGTAATCTAGTTTAGAACTTGTCTGTCGGTTACGTGAATTATATGAACTGTGGTGATCTTTTAGTGATCGTTTATGTGGATTGTGTGCGTTTCTATGTCCATTTGATGATCTTCATAGTGTGACCATGGAGCAGTCGCATGCACTGTGAAACGGGGTGGATGGACCTCTTGACTGGCGCGCCACTTCAATGTTGGAACGACGTGAGAGGTCACCTCTGCTTTTGGTCGGCATGAATGCGACACTTGAGTGGCGCTAACCGCTCCAGGCGGGAAAGTGTGCAGACGAGGAACAGGGTTTGGATATGCCAGGTTTATCGAATGTTTGTGCGACAGTGATCTGAACACCTGCAAAGCCCTACCTCGATTTGCTTCCGGTTTACTACAAAAAGAGTTAAATGCGCTGGAGGTCCTAAAAGTTTCATCAGTTTTACACTTTAGTTCCCATTCTTCCAAAATGCACCTTTAGTTCCTATTTAGTAAGTGGTTCATCCGAGGTCCTTTTGCTCACAAGCGCTCGCTGACCTGCCCGCATGGCGCGTTGACTGATGCCACCTCGACTAAGGGCCCAACCGCTAGGCGAGAAAAATACACTGGAGGTCCTAAAAGTTTCTGGGCAATGTCACTTTAGTCCTACTTTTTTCAAAATACATGTTTAGATCCTAATTCTATAGTAAGTAGTTGACCCGAGGTCCTGTTTTGCTCGATTGTTTGCTGACCTGCTTGTGTGACGTGTTGACCCATGCCACGTCAACTTATAGGCCACTATGGTTGCTCTTTTTTGACACAAAGCCCCTTATAACCCCCCCCCTCTTGACATTTCCCGGCCCCTGCCGAATCTCTCTCTCCCTCTCCCTCTCTCTCTCTCTCTCTCTCTCTCTCTCTCTCTCTCTCTCTCTCTCTTCTCTCTCTCTCTCTCTCTCTCGTGCCCCCAATGTTGCCATGGCCAGGGCAGCAAGCTCCTTGGTAGGGAAGCGGGTGACGAAGAGGAGCGTTAAAGCATTGTCAGAGGCATTGCCTCCTCCACAAGCTCCTACCGCCTAACCTCAAATCAGACCAAGCGGTTTGAGAAACTTAATGAAACAGTGCAAATCAAACTAAGTCAATGCCTACTGGTAGTGATTGTGGTAGAGTAGAGAAAATCACATAGCCGTGTCCAGTGATTTTCACCCACCCCGTGCGCACTGGGTGTCTAGTAACTTTTGTGGTACCATGCACTACAAAAAAATACACTTCCGTGATGATACGTGTTTGTCACAGTAGATCATGTTTTCTGTCATGCATGTACATCCATGACAAATTTATGACAGAATCAAGATAGTCATACCTGTGCTGTCGTAGAAGTGTTCCATGACATTACCAAAATTATCATCACGGAAGTGTCCACTTCCATGACGATAAATTGCGCGTCACGGAAGTGCTTTCGTCAAGGGTGACCGACACGTGGCATCCACCGTAACGGAACGCTGTTAAGCTATCGTGTCCGGTTTTGGATCCGATAACCCGTTAACTGCCCGGACCAATGGGGATTTTCCACGTGTAAAATTCTGATTGGTTGACGGAAACACGTGTCAGCTCCGCGTTGGCATAGGTGTCACTCATCCAATGGGCGAGATGTGCCTATGATATGTTGACATGTGGACTGGCCCAAAACTGGCCCATAAAGTTTAAATGGGCTGGCCCAACTAAAGGCCCACAAGATTTTGCGGTCCATAATGGGCCGCCCCAGCAAATTCCCACGAGATTTTGCATATCACAATGGGTCGGCCCAGCTAAAGGCCCACGAGATTTTGCGGGCCATAATGGGCCAGCCAAGCTAAAGGCCCACAAGATTTTGCAGACCATATTGGGCTGGCCTAGCTAAAGGCCCGACATTCTCAGTTAAGGTCCGTACGGCTAGTATAAAATCGGCCCGTCAACGGCCTGTCCTAAACTTGTCAACATCGCAACCCATGGTCACTTATGGCCCGTTAACAGTCCACTAAGTATATGGGCCGAATTACGGCCCAGTGTATTTCCAGCCTGTTAAAGGTCCTGCTTCATTTGGGCCCATTTACAGGACATTGAAACTTTCAGCCCATAAACGATCGTGAAGGATTTGGGTCATATTCGGCCATGTCTGACATTCGGCCTATTAGAGGCCCACTATAGATTTGGGCCACTTTCGGCCTGTTGTGATATTCGGCCTGTTAACGTCGGATGAAATCCATGGGCCATATGTGGCCCAACGTCACATTGGGCCCATTAACGGCCCATATAAAAATGACAATAATCTAGCCTGACCAAACTTACGGCATGTTAAAGGCCCGTGTATTAGGTCAGCACATTTACGGCCCATCCGAATTTCGGCCTGTGAAAGATCCGCATCGTAAATGGGCCACCATTTCGGCCTGCTAAGACCAGTGGGTTATTTGGCACAATCAGGGCCCAATCTCACTTTCGGTCTTTTAAAGGCCCATGTTTTTTATGGGCTCGAGATATTTACACCTGTAAATGGCCTATTGTTACTGAGGGCCCAAGTTATGTTTAGGTCTGTTCAAGGCCCACTATGGGCACAGGCCTACCAGAAAAATATGAAATCTTATGCTGATTTAGGCCTAGATATTTTTAGTGGGCTACATGCAAATTTCGGCCCATAATCATTTTTAGCCCAATTGGAATGGGCCCGATGAATGTTGGCATGTTGGGCTCCTATGAAGCTTTCTGCCGAATACATTACTAAGATAAACCTACACTATACAAAAATAGCGCCATAATTATTGCAGCCTTTGGCGGCATCATAAATGTTGTATCACAACAAAATAAATTCCAACCATACAACAAAAGGCCTGTTGGCATAAAGTTTACAGTCCTTGCAGATAAAAGCACCATCAGATGTATAGAAGCACAAATCATTTGACCTGAGTGCTAACGTTTCAGGCTGTAGAATCTGATGGAGCAGCACGATCTTCACCTTTTTCCGCCATTGCTCTGGAACAACGAAGCGAATGTCTGATAGTCTGGTTTCAAAACCATTCATATCTTGACGACATTTGTCAACCACTATTCTTGTTTCCAAAACAACGTCCATTAGGGATTGCACTTGTGTCTGGAGCACAGATATATCACTCTGTCTAGCAGGAAGATTTTGTTCAGTAGGCGATTTGGACGAGGTTACCTTGACAACCAACCCAGAATTACGCAGGAAGGTGCCTTTTGCACTGTTAGTGGAGAGATACTGACACACTGCAGCAAGAGGTGACATTGTGCCTGTGGTAGCCTCGTCACCTTCAGGTGGTTGTGGTTGTTCAATCATTTTTTCCATAGCTTCCTGAAAGTTCGAACTTGTAGATTAGTGTACTAGATAAGTTACTAATGAGATAAAAACAAACAAAGTAGGTTACACGTTTATACATAACTTATTTTGGTGAACTATTGTAATACATTAGCATGTATTGTAGTGCCAACTACATAATAAAATCACTTTTGGAACATATGTCCATGTAGCATGCCTACTGTATTGTCTATTTCCTCACATTTGTTGACATCTAAGGATAAAGAGACATGGTTTAAAGTAGGATCAACATAGTATGACTTCATTCATATCATGGGCAAACAGATATAAAACAAACAGGGTATTTTATCATTGTGTGCGCACGTGAACATAACAACTAAAATACAGATCAAGACCAAAAGAATATCCTTCATCTCTTTTAAACCATGTCAGGTGAAATGATACGTTAAGACAGCTGTGTATAAAAGTGAACAGAGTAACTGACATTGGCTGCAAACCAAGTAGTTAAATGAACACATCACTGTACCAATCAGTTCAAAGGCAGGAGGAGTAAGGACTAACAACAGCGGCTTGAACTAGTGTGCTCATGCCCTTCATCTTGCTGGCGTGGCAATCCTTGAAGATTTGCATTGCATTCGGTTCAGGTTCTTTTTGGTCTGCACAGGCTTTCCTATGTATTCGGAACAAGTCAATATAGATACAATAATATGGCACAGAAAAAATAAGTAGCAGCTATTTACAAGAGCCTCGCAGTGTGCAATATAGCTACGAGATCCTATTGTCTGTTGGAATTTCACTTTAGAATGGTTGGTCTTGTTCTTCAAACAGTTAGCCTAGAAGAAGATACACTTGTAAGGCACATACATAAATACAAGTTCAATATGTGGTCTGATCAAATACATATAGCCTACCTGATACTTTGGATCAGACCAGTGTTTAACGAGGGCTATCCAGTCTTCATCTTTAATATATTCCACTGGAGATGTTTGGGCAATTTCATTGTTAGCCTTGCCTTCACAGTGAGATTTTCTAAGGTGGTACTGATACTGTCGCAGAGTAGACTGAAAAACATGAAAGCATGCTTGTTTACTTGCATCATCTTTCGGATCCAACTTGAACCTCATCTGTTGAAAAAAAGAATGTGAGTCTTATTAGGAGGAAGCTAGAAAGTATGGGATAGAGCAAGACAATATTACTAATTGCGATGACTAGCATTACTTACGGATAAATGGTCAAGGAAGGTGTTAAAACTGGGTATTGTCTTTCTCATTCCTGTAATGGATCCACATTGGGAGGATACGTGTATGACACCTAACGGCAACGGTTGCCTCTGATACTAACTTGGCTGACTCTGTAGCATCACGTGGCCTTTTTAAACCTGCCTCAAAATGGATCTCCATTCTTCCTCCTTTAGATTTTGTTAATCTGTCAAGCATTATCCCTGATGCCTGTTTCCACTTGCGTCGTGGTGCTAGTTCAACAATGAATATGGAACGTGTTAGTGTACATCAAACTGTGAGAGTACATATAAAGGAGCATGCAACTGCAACTTGACTCGGTCAGGTACCGTCTTGGTGTTGATGCTCATGAGGTTCATCTGATCTTGCCAAGTCCTGTTGTGTCAGCAGTGCTTCAGAAGTAGTGTTAGGTGTTAAGGCAGCTTGGGAACTGGCTAGTTCCGGAGCAAACGAACGAGTAACTTGTTGAGATGCTGGTATAGTTGAAGCGGATGCTACAGCTGGTGGAGCAGGTGATGCTGTGTTTGTAGATTTAGCCGGTGGACTTGGACCTTCTACTGCACTATAAGTACCAGCAGAATCTGGACGGCAGTTCCTTTTCTGTTTCATCCGACGAGTAACACCACTCCCTACTATATTATTTTCCTTGCTCTTTTTTGACTTTGCCATGTCAAGCCGTACCCACAACACAAAAGAATAAAATCGCTCTTCACAAATCACTGATGCATGATATAGACAAGCAATACTTTGACGTAAGACAACCATATGAGGATGGAATATGTAAGAAAAACAGGACGACATGACATATTCACAGCTGCGATGTGTAAACTAAGCAGAAGGATTTTCAAGAAAATAGAAGTAATGCAAGCTAGACACCATATGAAAGATGCAACAAATATTACTCTACCAAGTTAAAAGTGCATTGTCATAAGTGGCAATTCGAAAAATTAGAAGCAGTACAACATAGAAATCAATGCAAGATGCAACCACTATCAAACTGCCATGTTTAAAGGGTCCAATCATGAGTGACTGATGCGGGATACACAACAGCAATACTTTGATGTAAGAACATGGTATGATAGATAGATGCAGTGTATTCTAGACATAGAACGCCATGTCATATGCACATGTATAACGTATGAACTCAGCAGGTGCAATTTAATCAAAATATAAGAAATACAGGCTAGACAACATATGCAACATAAAACCAATTATCACATTGTCAACATGAAACCAATTATCACACTGTCAACATGAAACATGCGCCCCACACCCCTATGATAGACACCGATGCGCCGCTTCCCCGGCGAACAGGCGGACTAGGTGCTCCGCGGGACTAAGCGGGTGTTGCTTCTTTTAATTGCGGTTCAACTGACCCTGACTTGAAATCCAGGCGGACTACTGACCTCTAGAAAAGGTGAAATAGTAAAGGGAGGAAGCCTTGTGCATTTAGTATCATGAAGAAGATGCAACAAGAAGCGCTCAACTAGTTTCTTTCTTGGGATGAATACGGTGTGAGCAGAGACGTAAGGTTTGCACAAATAAGGGAAGAGGAGTACCTCTTTCTGCTGGCAGTGATGTGTCCTCCTTCTGTTTTTCCAATGATCTTCTTGTGGTTCGCTTGAAACGAGAAGTTGTGAAGGACGGTGTAGCCTTGGACGAACCCATGGCCAAGTTGTTGAGTGTGGTGCAGTGGCTCTGTCGGCGGCGGGGAAGCAGATCCAAGGCGGCGAACAACGGCGTAGCGGGAACAGCTCCGGTGCGGTGGACGGTTGCGATAGTGGAGCGGCAGCAGTGAGGCGCAGGACGGCGTAGTCAGAGTAGTTCTGGTACGGCGCATGTCAGCATCAGCGTCATGGAGGCAGCTCTACCTCGGCTTCGGCTGCTAAGTCCTTGAGGGTGTTGCGGTTGCGTTGCACGACAACGTTGGGGTACTGGCTCCAGTGTGATGGAGGCGGGTGGCGGTGGATTGGGCGCTATGGGGTGGAGGACGGAGGAGGCTGGGCTTTCGTGGCTGGTGGAGAGAGCGTTCTGGCGCCCACGAAGTATGAATGGGGAAACGGAGGGAGGCGGGGAACTTAAGGGGGAACAATGTTTCGGTTCGGGACATGCTTGTTTGAAATTTCGGGAAAGTTACAAACTTTGCCCCCATCTAAATTTTCAGACATATTGCGGGTTGGGGGTAGGACAGTAATCTCAGGTGTCCCAAATTTGGGCGGATAGATTTCGGCCGAGCGCATGGGTGTTTAGGCGCCCACGGCGTATGAATGCCTCTCGAAGGCGGTTGAGACTGGCGTCTTGGTGAAGTTACAAACCTACCCTGGTTTAGACCTTTGGAAATCGGGCCGATAGGCTACACGGGCCAGAGTCAGGACAGTAATTTCCTACCACCAAACATTAGTCTCGCGTGGTTTCGGGTGACATCGGGCCTATTTGGCACTTCGTTCAATATTTGGGAGCAGAAGCATTAACGTTTTTGGTTCTCTTGAATTGAAGATTCAAGATTTGTCAAACTTCACAAATCTTTACTCTTGAAAATCCTGAAGCTATGATTATTTTGGAATGGAGGTGGTACATTTGAATATACATTGTACACGAGTATATATTAAAAAAATATGCAACTTACCTCAGTTCATGCATGGTTCCAGATATAATCTCCTTCGTTGCAAAAAAAGTTAGACATGCGTATGAATATATATATACACTAGTAGAAAAGGGGGCAACGGTCCAGGCCGGGTCAGCCCATTAGTCCCGATTCAGTCTAGAACCGGGACCTATGGGGGCATTGGACCCGGTTCGTGAGCCCAGGGGGCCGGCCGGGCCACGTGGGCCATTGGTCCCGATTCGTCTGGACCTTTTGGTCCCGGTTGGTGGGACGAACCGGGACCAATGGCCTCGCTCCTGGCCCACCACCATTGGTCCCGATTGGTGGCTTGAACCGGGACCAAAGGCTCCCCTTTAGTCCCGGTTCATGCCACCAACCGGGACCACTGAGGTGCCTATATATACCCCCTTGCGTAAGAGCAGAGCACACTGCTCTGTTTTTTTCTGGCCGAGGGGGAGAGGGCTTGGTGGTGCTCTAGCTCACCTCCTATGCACACAAGGTGTTCGGTGGAATGCCCGAGCCACACTACTTAAGCTTTCTTCTCTCCAAGCTCGACCTTCAAACTCCAATTTCACCTTCAAGCTTCAAATTTGTCTAGGTTTAGCGGTCCGTCACGCCCCGTCCCCGTCTTCACCGCCGTCGATCACCCGCGCCGAGCTCATCGCCGACACCACCGTGGTGAGCCTCTTGTTCTTATCTTCTTTTTGAAAGGAAAAAATATTCTTACTTGTATGTTTACATAGATACTTGTATTATTTTCTTACTTTTATTATTGCATCTTATATAGTGCGATGGTTTTGGTATCCGCCCCCGTCGGCCCTCGTCCTGTCCATGATTCGGATGTGGTATATATATTATCTTTATAACTATTGGTTCATTTATTGTTTATGAAAATTATGTCGACCAACGTGACATAGATTTTATTTATGTAGGATGTATGTGAATCGGAAATTCCAACCGACCCTATTGTCGAGAGGTTAAATTTAGTTAAAGAAGAAAACAATTTGTTGAAGGAAAAAATAAAAAAATTGAGGAGGAGAAGATGATATTGGAGTTGCATGTTGCGGATGTCGTCGATGATCACAAGATCAAGATGGATGCAATGCGCTTGAAGATTAGAAAGATTATAAAATATGCCATTCATACCGAGGCTTGGTATCACTATGCCGTTGGATCAATTGTTACCTTGGTTGCGATTATGATCGCATTTGTCTTTGCATTGAAATGTTTTACATAGGTTCAATGTATGGTTTAATTAATTAGATGCTCTGGAGAGCTATATGTTGTTAGATGAGAACTATGTATGTACTTTGGTTTTAATGTGATGATGAACTTCTATTAATTTAGACACTTAATTATATATAACGCACGCAGATGAACCGGCAATGGATGTACGGTGACAGACACACCTCCGAGTACATTAAGGGCATGCATGAGTTTCTTGATGCGGCTGAGGCAAACAAGCAGAATGGTTTTATGTGTTGTCCATGCACTAAATGTGGGAATACGAGGTCTTACTCTAAACGGAAAATCCTTCACTCCCACTTTCTTTACAAGGGTTTCATGCCACACTATAATGTTTGGACGAGGCACGGAGAAATAGGGGTTATGATGGAAGACGGCGAAGAAGAAGAGTACGATGACAACTATGTGCCCCCTGAATAGGGTGATGCTGCAACGGGGGGAGCTGGTGAAGATCAAGAGGAACCAGACGATGCGCCCAATGATGCTGGAACGGGTGAAGCTGCTGAAGATCAAGAGGAACCAGACGATGTGCCCGATGATGATGATCTCCGCCGGGTCATTGTCGATGCAAGGACGCAATGCGAAAGTCAAAAGGAGAAGCTGAAGTTCGATCGCATGTTAGAGGATCACAAAAAAGGGTTGTACCCCAATTGCGAAGATGGCAACACAAAGCTCGGTACCGTATTGGAATTGCTGCAGTGGAAGGCAGAGAATGCTGTGGCTGACAAAGGATTTGAGAAGCTACTGAAAATATTGAAGAAGAAGCTTCCAAAGGATAACAAATTGCCTGACAGTACATACGCAGCAAAGAAGGTCGTATGCCCTCTAGGATTGGAGGTGGAGAAGATACATGCATGCCCTAATGACTTCATCCTCTACCGCGGTGCATACAAGGATCTGAACGCATGCCCAGTATGCGGTGCATTGCGGTATAAGATCAGACGAAATGACCCTGGTGATGTTGACGGCGAGCCCCCCAGGAAGAGGGTTCCTGCGAAGGTGATGTGGTATGCTCCTATAATACCGCGGTTGAAACGTCTGTTCGGAAATGAAGGGCATGCCAAGTTGATGCGATGGCATAGTGAGGACCGGAAGAAAGACGGGAAGTTGAGAGCACCTGCTGACGGGTCACAGTGGAGAAAAATCGAGAGAAAGTACTGGGATGAGTTTGCAAAGGACCCAAGGAACGTATGGTTTGCTTTAAGCGCGGATGGCATTAATCCTTTCGGGGACCAGAGGAGCAATCACAGCACCTGGCTCGTGACTCTATGTATGTATAACCTTCCTCCTTGGATGTGCATGAATCGGAAGTTCATTATGATGCTAGTTCTCATCCAAGGCCCTAAGCAACCCGGCAACGACATTGATGTGTACCTAAGGCCATTAGTTGAAGAACTTTTACAGCCGTGGAATGGAAACGGTGTACGTACGTGGGATGAGCACAGACATGAGTAATTTAACCTAAAGGCGTTGCTGTTCGTGACCATCAACGATTGGCCCGCTCTCAGTAACCTTTCAGGATAGACAAACAAAAGATACCACGCATTCACGCACTGTTTAGATGACACTAAAAGTATATACCTGGACAAATGCAGGAAGAATGTGTACCTGGGCCATCGTCAATTTCTTCTGACCAACCATCAATGTCGAAAGAAAGGCAAGCATTTCAAAGGCGAGGCAGATCACTGGAAGAAGCCCGCCATGCATACCGGTGATCACGTACTTGCTATGGTCAATGATTTACACATAATCTTTGGAAAGGGTCCCGGGAGACTAGCTGTTCCGAATGACGCTGAGGGACACGCACCCATGTGCAAGAAGAAATCTATATTTTGGGACCTACCCTACTGGAAAGACCTAGAGGTCCGCTCTTCAATCGACGTGATGCACGTGACAAAGAACCTTTGCATGAACCTGCTAGGCTTCTTGGGCGTGTATGGGAAGACAAAAGATACACCTGAGGCATGGGAGGACCTGCAACGTTTGCATGAAAAAGACGGCATGCCTCCGAAGCAGTATGAAGGTCCTGCCAGCTACGCTCTTAGGAAAGAAGAGAAAGAAATCTTCTTTGAATGCCTGCTCAGTATGAAGGTCATGACTGGCTTCTCGTCGAATATAAAGGGAATAATAAATATGCCAGAGAAAAAGTTTCAGAACCTAAAGTCTCATGACTGCCACGTGATTATGACGCAACTGCTTCCAGTTGCATTGAGGGGGCTTCTACCGGAAAACGCCCGATTAGCCATTGTGAAGCTATGTGCATTCCTCAATGCAATCTCTCAAAAGGTGATCGATCCAGAAATCGTACCAAGGCTAAGGAGTGATGTGGCGCAATGTCTTGTCAGTTTTGAGCTGGTGTTCCCACCATCCTTGTTCAATATCATGACGCACGTCCTAGTTCATCTAGTCGACGAGATTGTCATCCTGGGGCCCGTATTTCTACACAATATGTTCCCCTTTGAGAGGTTCATGGGAGTCCTAAAGAAATATGTCCGTAATCGCGCTAGGCCAAAAGGAAGCATCTCCATGGGCCATCAAACAGAGGATGTTATCGGGTTTTGTGTTGACTTCATTCCTGGCCTTAAGAAGATAGGTCTCCCTAAATCGCGGTATGAGGGGAGACTAACTGGAAAAGGCACTCTTGGAAGTGACTCAATAATATGCAGGGACGGATATTCTTGGTCTCAAGCACACTACACAGTTCTACAGAACTCTACCTTGGTGACCCCATATGCCGATGAACACAAGAACAATTTGCGCTGCAAACACCCGGAGTAGTGCGACGACTGGATTACATGTGAACACATCAGGACTTTCAGCAGTTGGTTGGAAACACGTCTCAGAGGTGACAACACTGTTTGTGATGAGTTGTACTTGTTGTCTAGGGGACCATCTTTGACTGTATTGACTTACAAAGGATACGAGATAAATGGGAATACATTTTACACGATCGCCCAAGATCAAAAGAGCACCAACCAAAACAGCGGTGTCCGCTTTGATGCAGCAACCGAGAGCAGAAATGACACATATTATGGTTACATAGTGGACATATGGGAACTTGACTACGGACATGATTTTAAGGTCCCTTTGTTTAAGTCCAAATGAGTCAATCTGTTAGGAGGCGGGGTACAGGTAGACCCACAGTACGAAATGACAACAGTGGATCTGAAAAATCTTGGGTACACTGACGAACCGTTCGTCCTAGCCAATGATGTGGCACAGGTTATCTATGTGAAGGACATGTCTACCAAACCGAGAAAAAGATAAGATAAGGAAGCGAATACATCATATGATCAGCCAAAGCGCCACATAGTTCTTTTAGGAAAAAGGGACATCCTGGGAGTGGAGGGCAAGACAGACATGTCTGAAGATTATGAAAAGTTTCATGAAATTCCTCCCTTCAATCTCAAGGCTGACCCAAGCATCCTGATAAACGATGAATATTATGCATGGTTACGGCGCAATAAGCAAATGACACAAGCGAAGAAAAAGTGAAGAATTTCTCCCGCAACTATTATGATGATACCATGCCAACTTTGTAACACACGAGTATGCTATGCCAACTTTTTTAGAGTTCATTTTAAAACTATGAATTTATGTCGAATTTTCTCTATAGGTGCATCTATGTTCATTTTTTAGTAAAGTTAATCACAAACTTGTGATTCACACAAATTTCAAAGAATTCAAATTTTAACTATTCAAATTTGAAAACTAATGGCACTAACAGAAAGTTTATAATTTTTCTAAAACTAATGGCACTAACAGAAAGTTTATATTTTTACTGACCTAAAAGCAAAAAGAATTAAAATATAAAGCAAAAAACAAAAGAAAATAATTAATAGAGAAAACAAAACAAAAAAACTAGAAAAATTAAAATAATAGCAACAATAAGTATTTTGTTGTAAGTAGAAACAAAATAAAATAAATAAAGCAACAAAGAAAACAAAAAAACTAAAAAAGTGTTTTCAAATTTGAAAACTAATGGCACTAACAGAAAGTTTATAATTTTTCTAAAACTAAAAGCAAAAAGAATTAAAAAATAAAGCAAAAAACAAAAGAAAATAAATAATGTAGAAAAAAAACAAAAAAACTAGAAAAAAATAGGCACTAAAAGCAAAAAAAACTTAAAAAGTGTTTTCTAATTTGAAAACTAATGGCACTAACAGAAAGTTTATAATTTTTGTGACCAAAAAGAAAAAAGAAATCACTAAAAAACTATAAGTATTTTGTTCTAAGTAGAAATGAAAAAATAAATAGCAAGAAAGAAAAAAATGCCTATAATATTTGTTATGACTAACTAAAATTACCAAATTGAGTATAATGATAAAACACAGTAATATTAAATACCAGGAAAAAGAATGACTCAAAAATCAATTTTTATAGTAAAGTTATTCATAAACTAGTGGTTCACACAAATTTTAAAAAATTCAAATTTAAACTATTCAAATTTTAAAATGAATGGCACTAACAGAAAGTTTATAATTTTTGTGACCTAAAAGAAAAAATCACTAAAAAACTATAAGTATTTAGTTCTAAGTAGAAATGAAAAAATAAATAGCAAAAAAAATGCCACCTACTTGGCCACCACGGCCTGAATACAACTAGAAACCCATCCATGGGCCAGGATTCAGGCCCACAGGCATAGCAGTGCGAGATTAGGCCTAGAGGCTTGCAATTCAGAGGAGTTCAATGAAGATGGCGGGGCAGGGCTTATAAACAGGTCCTGCCGCTCCTCAGCTAGCGAGGTGGGACTAAACATCCCACCGCACCGCGGCTTTGGCAGGCGCAGCCATTGGTCCCGGTTAGTGGCACCAACCGGGACTAAAGGGGGGCATTGGTCACGGTTCATGGCACAAACCGTGACTAATGCCCCCCTTCAGTCCCGGTTGGTGCCACCAACCGGGACCAAAGGCCGCCGCTTCCCGCCCTTTGGGCTGCTGAACAAGGCCTTTGGTCCCGGTTGGTGCCACCAACTGGGACTAATGCCCACCTTTAGTCCTGGTTTGTGCCACGAACCAGGACTAAAGGCTTTGCTATATAAGTTCACACTTCGGAAATTTTCACTCTCATCTCTCGCAGTTGCCGCCCCGACCCCGACGCTGCCAGGCTGCCCCGCCGTCACCGTCGCCTCGCCCGTGCCCGTCGTCGTCCGCACCCTCACCGTCGCCCGCCGTCGCCCGCGCCCTCACCGTCGCCCACGCCCCTGCCCCGACGCGCGCTGCCCCGGCCCTCCCCTGCCCCGACGCGCGCCGCCCCGGCCCGCCCCCGTCGTCGTCGTACGCACCCCTGCCCCGACGCCATCCTCGCCGCCGACCTCAGCTTGGTCCGGCCGCCGGCGCCCTCCCTTGCAATTTTTTTTTCATATATATGCTTGTTTTATATATATATATATATGCTTGTTTATATATATACATGCTTGTTTTTATATATATGTAATGATTTTTTTTATAGAATATGATGTTTTTTTCATAGATGATCACATATATGATGTATGCACGAATGTGGATGAAATATGATGTTTTTTTGTTCATAGAACATGATGTTTTTTTAATTCATGGATTTTTTTTGTTCATGAGAGAGGCGGGGACGTTGAGGGATCATAGATGTATTTTTTTAGAATTTTCTATCATGCATAGACGGATTTTAGACCACGGGAGCACCCCCTCCCTATCGTTGCAAAATTTGCTAAGTGATATTAAGAAGGAAGGAAAAGAAGGATAGGAAAGAAAGAAAATAAGAAGAGGAAAGAAAGAAGAAGAGGAGAGGAAGAAGAGGAGAAATAAATAAGAGGAAGAAAAAAGAAGAAAAAGAAGAGGAGAAGAAGAAAGGAATAGTGGAGAAGAAGAGAAAATAGAATATATTCTATTTTTTCTTCTTCTCCTCTATTCCTTTCTTCTTCTCCTCTTTTTTTCTTCTTTTTTTCTTCGATCTTCTCCTCTAGCTATTCCTTTCTTCTTCTCCTATTTTTATTTTTCTTCGTTTTCTTATGTATTATTGTGTATATTGCTTCTTTGTCTATATTATGTATATATGTCAGTATATATATTGTGTATATTGCTTCTTTTCAGATTTTTTTTCATATATATGTTTGTATTTTGTATTTTATCGGGTCTGTCATCGTCGATATACCCCTCCCGATAACTTCAACACAAGGGGAGGGGGTCGATATATATACCATCTCCCGATAACTTCAACACGAGGGGGGGTCGATATACCCTAAATAGCAAGTATCGTCGGTGTGAGATACATGTGGCCGTCGGTGTCAGACACTACATCCACGTCCCACAAGTGACGTGGGCTTCGACACCCACGTCACTTGTGGGACGTGGATGTAGTGTCCGACACGGACGGCCACATGTATCTCACACCCACGATACTTGCTATTTAGAGTTTCCTCTACCGCTCGGCGACCCTGACCCTCGACGACCCTCGTTCCTGATAAAAAAAGAGCAAGAAGAAGAAAAAAAGAGGAGAAGAAAGATTGTCACCGAGCGGTAGAGGAAACCCTAAATAGCAAGTATCATCGGTGTGAGATACATGTGGTCGTCGGTGTCGGACACTACATCCACGTCCCACAAGTGACGCGGGCTTCGACGCCCACGTCACTTGTGGGACGTGGATGTAGTGTCCGACACCGACGGCCACATGTATCTCACACCCACGATACTTGCTATTTAGGGTTTCCTCTACCGCTCGGCGACCCTCGACGACCCTCGTTCCCGACAAAAAAAGAGGAATAAGAAAAAAAAGAGGAGAAGAAAGAATAGAGGAGTTCTTACTCCTCTATTCTTTCTTCTCCTCTTTTTTCTTCTTCTTCTTCCTCTTCTTTTTTTATCCTTGAAGCGTTGTCGAGGCCACCCCAAACCCTAGAGAAGCAGCGTCGAGGCCACCCCAAACCCTAGAGAAGCAGCGTCGAGGCCACTAATTAATATTAGTTCTACATTTGCCACTAATATATCCATCTGTCATGTTTGAATAATAATTGCCATGTTGTAAATATTTGTAGAAACTATGGACACCGCTTGAGACGAAGTACAAGAAGAGTTGTTGGGGGACATAATCGCATGAGGAAGTGATGACGTCTGCTTGTTGTTTCTCAACGACACCGATGGTCTAGAAGCAGCTGGCTATGATTATGATGGCTCCGGTGACCTAATGCCGGTGCAAGGAGACCGTGAGGACGGCTCCGGTGACCCAATGCCGGTGAAAGAAGGAGACTGTGATGACGTATCCGGTGACCGAACCGAGTCCGGCCAGGTATATATATTAGTTAAGCTTGTGCTGACTATCTAATTGATGCATTCATTGTTTTGGTATGTACACATATTAATTAAGTCTTTGTTCTTTTTTCTAGCCCTCCGGATCGAGCACAACTTCGGTAAAGAGACAAGGCCCGAAGAAAAACTTGAGCCGGATGAAAAGTTTGAGATCATAGCAATTGCGCCCGACAGCCAACCGATTGAACCCCTCCAGACAAAGAGCGCATTTTTTGCTCAGTGCGGGGTTCTGGTTAGGGACAAGATCCCGATCAGCATCCAACAATGGTTAAAGCCAGCTACAGAAGACCCTGAGGTGTCTTATGTCAATGATATGCAGAAAAATGATCTTTGGACTAAGCTGAAGTCAAATTTCACCCTACCGCCAGAGGGTGATCCAGAGAAGCCAGTTAAAGATCAATTAATCAAGTCTTTTGCTCTTAAGAGGATGGCAGAACTATTCAGGAGGTGGAAGAAAGAGCTGAATAAGTTTGTCGAAAATAAAGAGACACCAGAATTCAAGGGCAGATATGAGAAGATCAGAGATCACTGGCCCGCATTTGTGGCCCACAAGACATCGGAAAAGAGTAATAAGATGTATGCGACAAACAAGCAAAATGCTATGAATAAGAAGCATCACCATCGCATGGGGTCAGGTGGCTACCTCGCAGCCCGGCCTAACTGGGCCAAGACTGAGAATGATCTGGTTGATAAAGGGATCGAACCAGAGACAATTAACTGGCTAGACCGTTGCCGGACTTGGTTCTTCGGGGCTGGCGGAACCTTGGACCCTGTATCAGGGAAGTGCATTTGTACGAACGATCAAATGGACATACCAGTCAAGAAGCTTCAGCAGTATATCGAAGCAGCGCAGCAAGGGACGTTCGTTCCATACAAAGAGAACAACGAGCTCACAATTGCCCTCGGGAATCCTGAGCACCCTAGACGGACACGAGGCACGCCAGGCTCCATTCCGTGGAAGGTTGCGTTTCCGGACGCAGGAGGTTACAAATGCCACGAGAGGAGGAAGAAAGTGGAGCAGACCCAACTGCAGGCGCTGCATGCTAGGGTACAAGCGATAGAGGAACGAGAAGCAAATCGCAGCAAACGAACTGCCGAAGCTTCCTCCGAAGCTATCCCGCCATCTCAGCGGAGAAGCAGCGTGGCTTCGACCGAGCTACTTCAGCCGGAGCATGTCTTGACGGCTCCTGACAGCTATCCCGTGGATGCTATCATGGAGTCTCAAAATTTCCACCTTATGACGCAATGGATTAATATGAAGGTCAAGGCGGCTGTTGGCTCTGCTTTTCCTACTGAACCCGGTGCAACTTTTCACTGCCGGCCGATTCCAGAAGGATATTCTAGGGTGATGGTGCATGAAATAACGGAGGGATTTGAGGACCTCCAGCTTGACCACCCTACCGGTGAAGGGGAGAATCGGCTGGGTTCTGCTCTGAAGACTCCATGCCTATGGCGGAAGGAGCTCATCAACCTTCCGAACTGGACGCTTCCGTCTCCTCCTCCTCCTCTGGCAAGTTAGGGCACTCCGCCTCCACCACCGCCTCCTCCTCCGGTGAGTGACGATCAGGGCACTCGGACGGCTCCTTCTCCGGCGCATGGCGGCACTCCGCCTCCTTCTCCGCCTGCGCTGGCACGCCCAAGCAGCCAGCCTCCTCCTTCTCCGCCTCGTCAGCAAGGGCGCAAGAGTCCTGCCGCCGCTCCGGCTGCTCCGGCGCGTCGTAGTCCTTCTCATCCGCCTCGTAAGCAAGTAAAGAAGACAACCGCTCCGTCTGCTCTGCCGGCGTCTAGCAGTACAGCTAGAGGCGGGAGGACATACAGATTCGGTCCTTCTCTAAAGACTCCAGAGAAGTTACCATACGAGAGGACCCCAGAGGAGAACGCCGAGATCGTGTGAGAAGAAGTGAGGAACTTCTTTGAAGGGTGAAAGCAAAGAAACATCCACCTCCGGAGGAGAAGGTAGATCCGGTGAAAGCGAAGCGCACTCTGGCTGCCCTAACAAAACCATCCAAGGCTCCACCGAAAGGAAACTATGAGCACATTATTGGAAAGGAATTTGCCGAAGCGGAGCGGTTGGGAAGTACTGTCAGTGATCAAAGGCTGAAAGAACGACGACCTGGGAAACAAATTGCCCAGCTCGGCGAACAAGCGAAGCAATCGTGCCCCCCGCTCAAGGTGCCTAGCGACATCGTCGCTAATGATCCGAGGATGGTGCCCGGTTATAGCAATCTTGGAGATTACCTGCTGGACGATGTACATTATGATTTCATGGAGGTGCAGATACAAAGATACGAGTATGGGGAGCCTCTCATCAAATATAAAAGATCTCTATCAACGATGATGCAAAGTTTGCATGATTGGTACTTGAAAATCTGCAGAGGGTCTGGGGGGAGGAGTACTTTGTATGTGAGAGTTAAAAAGGAGCATGACCTCGTTGGAATTGAACTGTTGCCTATTCCATTTGAGGAGTTCTTTCAGTTTTTCAATCAATTGGCCCTAGATAAAGCAACAGTCACCTGCTACTGTCTGTAAGTAGTACTACTTCTGTCATTAATTAAGTCTCTCTATATAGCTCAGCTCTTTCACTGCATGTATTTATAATTATCCCCACTATATTATGCAGCTTGAAGATCGTCGAATTGAAGAAAAGACAAATCAGTGATACTGGGTTCATTAACACAAATCTCATAGATGCAACTCAGGTTAAATTTCATGTCGCAGACACCGAGGCCAACTTGCTACGATCATTGGTAATAAATGAAAACAAAGATATAATACTCTTTCCTTACAACTTCAAGTGAGTGTTACTGTCTTGTGCATATTCAGTTTCCCTTATATATTAGTCAAGGTTATAGTAATGTAATTGATGAGTTATGCATGTGTGTGCAGTTTCCACTATATTCTCCTAGAGATTAAGCTTGAGCAGGGACTAGTAACCGTCTTAGACTCAAGACGAAAAGATCCCGAGGACTATGCGGACATGACTCAAATGCTCGAGAAGTAAGTTAAATCGATCATTATCCACCATATCAGCAACTTTGTTCATTTCCTGATATATCAAGTAATTGTTTTGTTTGTCTGGCAGGGTTTGGAGAAAGTTCACCAAAAAATCTCCGGGACTCCCGAAGAAGCTGCAATTTAGACACCCGAAAGTAAGTACTATAGTAGCATGTTCCGCGCATCTCCTAGTGATTCAAGCGCTAGTTTCATCAATACCATTTGGCATTCTTGCTTATCAGTTTGATTGACCTCTATTTCTTGTAAAGTGGTTGTGGCAGGAACAAGGGAATGATTTCTGTGGATACTACGTTTGCGAGTCCATCCGCCACACGACCTATGAGCGGGGCTACTCTGACGAACAATTTGAAGTGCGTAAATAACAACATTCACAATTTTATTTTATTACCATCATTTGTGTTGAGTTTCATTCATTCATATATATATATATATGTATCGACCCCCTTCTTCAAATTAGATGTTTCGGAAGCGGGATGAACTCCTAGCACCAGCTCGCATGCGAGCAATTCAAGAGGAATTGGCGGCATTCTTTCTTGACCACGTGGTCGCTGAAGACGGAGAATACTATGTGGACCATGAGTCCGTATGTTAGGAGATTATATTTGTAAGAGATAATTATTGTATATATGTAGCCGGTAGTGTCGGATAGATATACGGGAACTTGTTGTTCGACCAATCTCTCGGAGAAGGAGAGGTGGTCGATATCACTTCTCTCTGTATGCATATATGTTCATGATGATCTTATGTTTCCTTCGTTTGCTTACTAGCTAGCTAGAGTGTCTAGTCCTCTCTATACGTACGTATAGTACGTAGCGTCGACCAAGCACGGACATAAGAGAGGACACTTCTCTATATTAATTATAGCTAGCTAGCACAATATATGAAACACCTAAATTAACCCCCCAAAACCCCCAAACCCCCCCCCCTTTCAAAAAAACAAAAACCCCAGCCACCAACCGTGACCAAAGGCCCTCCTGCCTGGGCTCCGCGCACAGGCCACGTGGAGGCCCATCTGTCCCGGTTCTGGATTGAACCGAGACTAAAGGGACAGGGCATTAGTATCGACCATTTAGTCCCTGTTCAGGAACCGGGACAAAAGGCCCTTACGAACTGGGACAATAGGCCCTTTTTCTACTAGTGATAGGATGTTCAAACGCACAACAAAGATTGATGCCCCCTTTTACATCTGATTTACAGATGCCATTATCTCGAGTTCAAATAGATGAAAGCACTTCCTATGAATTCGAATATTCAAAACCCTCTTTATGTTGAATTCGACATGTATTCTATTTCGTAGCTAGCAATTTGGAATGTATCCATGCAAGTGACAAATGTATAAAGTGCTTCACACTAACAACATGGAGTGCACTAATTAATGTTCATATATGAATTGCAAAAGCATCCATTGCATGTATTTCAAACCACTCTCACTCTATGGATTGATAATATGAAATAAACACATGCACATGCTCGAATTCAATAGAGTATGGGTGTCTGATACACTGATTTTCGTCCATACGCAATTTGCAAAATTCATGATCTCATCCAAAAATAATAATGCCATTTATATTTTAATTTAATGTGTAGAATCACTTTTTACACGTAGATGCACTATGCCTCGGCCCGTTCTCACAAACGCCCTATATATCTCTCTATCTATCGCATAAGTGCACACACTTTATATGCATCGGCATTTCTCTTTCACACATGCTCACAATCTCTCTCGGGGTGTCGGGGAGTCTCACATACATGCTCTCTCTGTATCTCTCTCTCTCTTTCTGACTACTATGTACCACTCTTTTCACTAATCTCAGTTGGAAAACACTATTTCTCTCACATGCATATATACACACGCACGGTCTCTACTAGGCCTCTATACGCATATATATATATACATATGTGTGCCTACGTGTCTCCCGCACGCACATTATCTTTAGGCCTCTCTCACACACATTGCCCCCCCCCAACCCCAGACACACCTCTCTCTTAGTAGTTGGCAGATATGATTCCATCATATCATTCGGTAGGATATCCTTGACTGTTAGGCTAGGTGGTAATATGAGGCAAAGTTTTACCCTAGTTCGGACCCTTGCAGTTGAGGAAAAAGCCTACTCCTGGTACTGTATATTAGTGATAGGGGTGTGTACAAAGTACATGTGAATACCAGGCATTGTGTGTGTGTATACTATCGACAAACTAGCCCCCAAGCTTCTATAACATACTGGGGGCCTAGGGTTACAAATCATATATAGTCGGCTTATCACCAGTGGGGATAGAGTCCTCCGTGACTCTGGTAGCTAGCTTCGTGTTGTACGCCGAGTCCTCCACATGGGTCTTTGTATAACGCGTCTCGATCCAACCTATGTGGCGTAGGATGGAACCGACCCATGAGTCCTCATGTTGACCCACCACAACTAGAAATGATGTGCCCACCACACCACACACGCAATCGGCCACTAAGAAAATAAGCATATACAATAGTACAATGTTATGCATGAAAGTTAATTGCATGATGCATCCAAAAATATTTGTTCTGCATTGTGAATGTTTATATATTCTCCTAAAATATTAGTCACGGGAAAGAGAAACGAAGGGCATATCTCTCCTTGTCTCCACCGGACATCCCCTCTTTCTACACCACTTTCACGTACGCACACAAACTATCTCTCGGCCCACTAAAAGTATGCATGCCCACGACACATTCACGCATGATGGTCACTGTATTTCAAGCTAAAGCACTATACGGTCACTGGAGTTCAGAATATGCTCATTACGGTCACCGTATACATTCTCGTGGTGATCATACGGTATCTAGCTCACGATACGTCTCTGTATTTTCTTGATGACACTGACGGACTTTGCATTTGATGCATGCTCCGTATTTTGTTGACGACACTTACTGTCATTGTATTTGAATCGAAAGCACGATATGGTCACTGGACTTCAGAATAAGCTCATCATGGTCACCACATACATTATGTCGTGCTAACCAACATGTGGTTGGATGGTTAGGAGGACAGTGGTTTCTCGAGCCCACCGGGGTTAAAGTCTCGGTGCTCGCATTTATCCTAGATTAATTTCAGTATTTTCCAGCAATGTGCGTTCAGTGGGAGGAGACGTTCCACTCGACTACGAGGCACCTATGGTGACTTCGTAAAATCTCAATATCATATGCTGGCTCACTCTCTCGAAGGTGCTCATAGGGGTAGGGTGTGCGTGTGTGCACTTATAGCGGTGAGTGCTTGCGCGTATATATGAGCCCTTGCATCTGTACCGTGTTAAAACATATACATTTCATGATTATGCGGTCACTGGCTCACCCGTACAACTCCGTATTTTGTTGATGACACAATCAATTGACCAGTCAAACGTTCCACGTGGCGCAACTAGTGTTGCACCATCAGGGCGCGTAACCGTGAGGCCCACCTGTCAGCCCGTATATGAAAGAAAGAAATGGTAGTTTGAGTCTGTACTGTGTTAATAAAATACATTTTAGGGTAATCATACGGTCACTGGCTCACCATACAGCTCCATAATTTGTTGATGACACGATCAATTGACCAGTCAAACGGTCCACATTCAGCAGCGCACATTACCATAGGGCCCACCCGTCAGCGCGTATATGAAGGACAGAAATGGTAGTAAATTAGTCGTTGGTGGGTACTCGAAGTCGTGAGACCTCTGGTTGGCACAGTCGCCGGGGGTGGGGGCCGTTGATTGGGCGGTGGGGTGGGGATCACCAGAGAAAAAGCTCGGCGCGGGGGGGCCTAGAGGGATGGCCGGTGCGGCGGCGGACTGGCGGTGGGGAGTGGCTTCGGGGCGGGCGGGGCGGCGCGCGGTGCGGGGCGGCGTCGCGGCGCGGGCCGGCCTCAGGCGGCGGGGGCCGGCGGTTCAACCGGTGGTGGCAGGCGGCTCAGGGGGGTGGAGTTTGATGATAAACTACAGGCCCTTGATTTCGTATCCAACGGCTGGAAAATCTAATGACCAGAGATGAAAAAGCTAGTCGACTGACGTGTAGACTCACCCCGCATGTACACATGCACGCACTCATGCAGGCGTGCAACACTGATATGTACACATAACGAACACATGCATGCATGCATGCGTGCACCACTGACACGTACACATGCACTCACGAACACACGCACGTACACACACATGCATGCAACACTGAAACGTACCCTTGCATGCACGCAACACTCACACGCCTGCATGCACACCACACGACGCAAGACACACGCTCAACCTATACGTGCATGCACCCTTTGTTAACGACATGGATTGTTACGGGTATTAATCAATCTTATCTGTGATAAGCAGAACATTGATTTTTGCAGCGGTCTTTATGAATCACAACGTATCGAACGGGCTATCAACATAGTAGGCTTATCTACATGAAAAGGATGATGTCACACTCGATGAACAATCATCGGTTTATGAAATGCCCGCTTCTGACCGCCCTGGCCCACCAAAGGTTCTTCTACTGTGCGCTGCTTGCGTTGGGTCACTGACATGCAGGCCATGTACCCAAAGAGCCCACACGTTAGTGGAAGAATGGTGCGGTGTCCTCTGTCAGAGTCGACGGCGCCACTGATGCACGCCCGACTGAACACGCCTCCTTGCTGCATTCAAACGCCTCCATGAACCCGCCCGTGTGGAAGCCGAGAAACCCACTCTGGACACACGTCCGTTCATGACCGGGCCGGCATTAAACGCAACGCCGGCTGAGCTCCTCCCATCCGCCGTCTATTTAATCTCCTATTTAAACGAGGCCAAACGCTAGCCAAGAATCGCACACCTCCGCCGCTCCCCTATCTCCTCCTTCACCATTTTGTCCACTCTTACAATGGCTTACGAAGAGTAGTTATTCCGCACAAGCCATTTGTCTAGGTTTGTATCTCTCACACACACCCACGTAGGCGGGGGACGTGCACGAAGCGAAGAGGTGCACGCACAGCGCACGTATTCCCATCTCTTTCCCAATCACACTCACGTGGATACACGGTGGAGCTCATTTCTGTACGAAAAGGCAGCCCACGTGGTAATTTGACATGTGTACTGGTTGTCCACTTGGTGGAGGGAGGATCGTCTACCACGGGTGAACAAACAAATTGCGACCTGACGCGTTATGTTAAAAAAAGAGGCAAACCATGTGGGGCCTACCTTAGAGGCAAGGCTCTATACTCTGGAGTACTTTTGATGTGTCCCGTTAACTCGCAGAACGAGGAGAAGCTTGCTTAGTACACTGTCTCCCCCGCCCACGGGCGCGGTGGTTCGCAGGATGAGGTGAAGTTTTCTTACTAGTAGTAGTACTGTATGCCTTACGCCCGCTCCCTCGCCCACGCGCGCGGTGGCTCGCAGGACGAGGAGAAAATTTTACTGCTCCCTCCATTTAGTCCTCGTCCCTACTACCTTGGTTAGAGAGATTATCATATTGTTTGGAATATATATGTTCTTTAGTACTCTCTCCATTTACTTATACAAGGCCACTATTAAAAAAATACATTTTGCATCTATACAAGGCCACAAATAGTAATCGAGAGAAAAGTTACTACTCCCTCTTTTCCAGTTTATGGCTCAATTTCAAAATCTCTCCAACCAAGGTAGACGGTGAGTGGTTGAGTTAATTTTGTACTCCTAGTTTGCACAAGTAATTAGTACGCTTGTTTTTCTCAACAAGTTATGTTTACTGAGGCATTAATTAGAACGAATGCATGAATGACCACTAAATTTCCATGAACTTCTACATGCATTGGTGAGTTTTCTCTTGACACTGCTTGCATCGGGTGATCTAACGCACCTCGAAATCCAACATGTCATGGTACTACTACCAGTAGTAGAATTGAGACTTACAAAACGGAAAAACGATTTTTTTAGATGAGCCATATAAACCCTACTGGGTACGTACTCCGTAAAATCAAAATTTCCCAAAACTAAGTCGCTCAACCTTTATTTGCTTGTTTCCCTTCCTGCCTCCTTGCCTCGAACAGACTATGCCAAACTCCCCTGCCTGCCGCAAAGGAAAAGACCCGCCCTCACCTTTATTTAGTCCAGGTTTGTATCGATGGATCACGCGAAGCAGCAAAAACCCAAGCTGTGTCTTGTACTCCTCCGTCGACGCTCGCTTTCATGAATTTTGTACTTCCTATCGCCGACATGTGGGACATATAGCAACCGGGTCGACGTGTCAAGCACCAAATAACAGTGCAAAACAGCAGGGGGGACGCACCCCAGTCGTACTGCCCCAGTAGTAGTAGTAATGAGCAATGAGACGTCAAATCACAATGCCGCACCTTCCCAGACGGACGAAGCAACCATTATTTCACACTTCGGTTCGCCATCATCTCAAACCACGTAGTATTGCTTCTGCCTCAAGAGGGACACGCACATCGCCTTGGTACATCATGACACGTGGGACCGCATGACAGGCCGTGCTCCCCCGCCAATCGCTCGGTAAAATCACCTCATTTTTACTACTATACTTCCTCCGTATCGGTTTACTACATGGCATGCACGTCATTCTAGGTTGAGAATTTAACTGGCTATATATGTGATGAACGGTATATGTTTGGAAACTACATCCGCTTAATAATCCAATGATATACTTTTTGTGACATAGTAACTCAAATTTAGTTAGTCAAATGGATGACCTAGAACTATGTGCACGCCCTATAAACCGAGACGTCTAAAAACGAGACGGAGAGGGTAGTTTAGTACGTATCTTTGTAGATCAATATAGTCAGGATTCGCCAAGGAGCAAGACCAAGTGGTAGTCTGCACCTGTCGTGTTGGCATAGCGACTCAAGCAGGGTCAGTCCGCACATGAAATGGCAACACACTTAATAGGACCCCTTTGGCCGACATGTGGCTCATCCACCGTCTTGTTCCACGTGCGATGCACCAAATTACAGTTCGAAGCAGCGGTTGGAACTGGAGGCACCCCGGTCGTAGCGCCGCAGTAGTAGAAAATGAGCGATGAGGGGTCAAATCACAAAGCCCCACCTTTCCCGCATTAAGCTGGACGGACGAAGCAACCATCATTTCTCTCTAGGGCGCAAGAGCATAAAGAAAAGAGAAAACCAATGATGCGTGTGGCAGCTACCTAGGGCACCCTAGGGTAGGGGTCTCCACTACAGATCTTTTTTTGAAAGCGCCTCCACTATAAATCGGCTTCTCCCTCGTCCTCTTGAAGAAAACCGATGATGCGTGCGACGATAGTGTTTGTAGGAGTACTACTAGGGCGTGCGGGGCCATGTCGTAGTAAACGGGAGAGGGATTGAGTTCGAGTCGACGCCTTAAATATGTGTGGGCCGCTTGGTTTAGGGGAACGAGGCAGCATTTCAGGTTCGGGGACCAGTGGAGATATAGTATGTACAAAAAATTGTGGACGTAGGTTCGACCGAAAGGCAATGATGCATGGGCCCTGCATTTTGATATACCCGGGGCCGCGTGAAATTTTCTACTCTACTCAAAATAAGTAAGGTACACATGCATTGAACGCATGAGATTTCGAAACCAAATTATGAATAAATACACACTATAGCATGTAAAGCTTTGAGTCATATATGCATGAGGTAGATGTCTATCTAGTTCTTATAGTTCATCTCATTCAAAATCAATTAATTTTACAAAAATGTTAAGATTCATGGGGTTGTGCATTGTAAAGCATAAAGTAAAAAAATGGCAATTCATTTAGAAAAAAAATCAGTTATGATACCGAAGATTCTAGAACAAAGGAGAAGTTCTTGTGTTTTGAGGTTTGTGCATTATGCTTAAGTTCAACCATGGAGTCTTCTAAATTGTACATGTGGCAGATCTGGTGGAATGTTGATGATATCCAACGGCTAGTAGTGCTTGAATTTTCCATCTCTGACTGTCAAATTAGCTTCATCCAGCGACCATCTTTCAAGTTATTCGCACACTATATAGTTCTTGTGCCATAGTTACATGTCTTGGAAAAAAGCTACTAGTGGGTTGTACTAGCTATTTAGGAATAGAAGATGTATACATGGAAGTTGAAGGAAAAGAGATGACATAGAGTATCTCAATTCCTATGAGTAGGGATTGGAAAAGAGATGTCATTTGGTTGACATCATAGGAACTTTTCTATTGAATCTAGAGATGCCATGTATCTCAATTCCTATGAGGAGGGATTAGAAAAGAGATGTAATTTGCTTCATATCATAGGAACTTTTCTATTGAATATACGCTAATGTTTATTTTCCTTTGAAATTAGGGGAGTATAGGAATCCATTTGTATGAACCAAGTGGCTCTAAAGCTATAGAAATGATATCATGTTTATTTCCTTTGAAATGTGGAGTATATGAATCTATTCCTATGAACCAATTGGCTATAAAGGAAAAAATCCTATAAAAATCATATCATATAGACTTCCTATGATATTCCTCCACACCAAAGGATGGTTGGAATTGTTGTAGTTGATACGATGGTCTTTCTTTGTAGACTCCTCCCCCATCTTTATAGTTACCTCTCGAAGATGAACGAAATGATATATACAGGGTATTCTACATGTGCAATTTGGTACACAAAAACTCGGTAAAAGTTTGCGAGGTTCGAATTTTCAATAAAGCTATATGCACTACATTTTAGAACGGAGGGACCATACGGCAGTTGCTAACACTCACGTGGAAGATTTGTGTGTAGGAGGAGTGGTTGTTCTGTTAAATGACATGGCAAAACTGACACTATCGGATGCCGATCTAACGGTTCTTATGGCGTTCGTCAGGAAAAGGCTTGTGGCGAACGTTTGTCGGATAATGATTTACGGACACATGCATTGCATTGCTACGTGCCCCCCTCTCTCTCATGCACATGCACCCTCTCGAGTCCTCTCGCACCCATCGTCTATCTGCAGGTCGACATCACACACATATGTGCTCATCACACCCTACCCTCAGAACTTCTAAAAAAAAGACACCGCACATATTTTATTTTAGCTCACACGTCGCACACTTATACTATTAATCTTGTGGCAAATGTTCTTTGGGCATAGTATATTGTACTCTCACGAAGAGAAGCAGTGCACGCACGCACTAGTTCTCTCACACCCACTCGTGGGTACACGTAGGAGCACATATTTTTTAAGCTTGTACAACAAAATCATTCCAATATATATATAAGAAGGAGCCTTAGAGCTTGCTTTACTAGGGTTCCTCTCATTCACTCTCTCATGCTCTTCAGATCTAAGCAAGACATAGGTGGCACACTCTCTCTCTCAGCTCATGGCTGGTCACAAATCCGGTCGGACATCCTCGACTGGGGCAGGGGTGTAGGTGCATCATTCACACTATCGTCGGCGGTGAGGGAGGAGACCAACGGCTGCCCGCGCGTCCCGATCGGTGGTCGTGTCGTTCTCTCCGAGAGAGCGCCGGCTCCGGAGGGCCTCCGACCCCTTCTTCCTCCCTACGGTATTGTGGCCAAGATGCGGCCTCCCGACGTCGTCTTTGCCACATGCCGACGACCCTCAGGTATATATTCCTTTGAAACCTGCCTTGCTCTACTGCCCCAGCTCCCCACTTGGCTTCGTGTGGATATTTTTCTACTTCCGTCCGTTGTTCCAAAGCCACCTAGACTTTTACTATTATTAGAGGTAAAGCTAGTTCATACAGTCAACTCTAAGAGTTGGTTCAAATAGGAAAGAAAGTGGGAAAGTTGTAGCATGAATCTAGGACTTGGTTCTAAGAGGAAACGGGGAAAGTAGTAGATACTGGCTACCCAACCGGTCTCTTGGTTGAAAAGACGAAGAAAGCATGGTGGATGGCGAAGGGTGGGGGAAAGTGGACCTATCTCTTAGTTGAAAAAGGAAAGAAAGTGACGGGTGTTGGGGGACAATGCAAATGAGAATGAGCATGTCTAGATTTCCTGTGCTCACATGGGAAAATGACGCCGAGGAGATAAAAAATGGGACAAATGCAGACATGCTGCCTGAGTGTTTGCCGCTCTCGGCAACCACATCTGCCTCACCACTTTATGCCCCTGTTGTCCCTACGCCCATATCGCTACCGTTAATGTAAAATCACACGAAGCATTAAGCAATGTCACCTAATGTCACTAATAAGTAATGGTCTAGTGTCGTCGATAAATTGAAGCAATGCCACCACCATTTTATGAAGTGCTTCCGTCTTGCTTTATTTCCCACGAATTATGTTTTTGCGGTTACACTTAAATCTCACACCGCTAACATTGCTTCATCCTAGTGGAACTGCAAAAATTTGATTGCACATTTACTGACCATGTGCTACTCTCATGACAGTAAAACTAATGCTATTTTTCTGCATGTTAATCTAGCGGCAGTGTTGATGTGATGTGATGCTACTTACTTAAGGATACTTTCATACTGTCAATCTAGTTCCAATTATAACACAATAGATGATGTTGTTAATCATACGCCACTGCAAATATCTGTCACTATTTAAATAACCATATTTCGTATTTGCACAAACAGGGATGTCTGTCTCCATATCGTTTCGGGATGTCTGTCACCATATCGTTTCTATTCGCGCAATCAAAAGCACAAACCTCAGTTTTAGAAGAACTGCGCAAAATGAGATGGCTATCCCTCGTTGCCTTCGTCTAACCACCCGTCTTCCAGGTATTCCTACATTGGTAGTTACTAGGTAGAATGACCAACGCAATATAAAAGAAGTTGATTTGTATGTTTTACTTCCTGATTGCAGTGTAGGGACGAGCGAAAACAACTGCATCCTAGTCCGGAATGCACTTTCTACCAGTTCATCCATGGACCGAGGACTAGCTGGCACGGCTGCATGATGGTTTTTTGGACAGGTGCGCGAACAAGACGCATTGTGGTCTGCTTATTTCTGCAAATAGCGGTGCTTAAATTTAGTGGAATGCATAAGAATTTCACCTGGTCAGTACACTACATGGTTCAGTTCAGCATTCCAACTGAGAACACAATTATAATCGGTTATTCTAGAATGAGAGAACCTAACCCTGGATGGTGGCAACAAGAAAAAACCAGAGTGAACTCTAGGAAATTCAAGCCAGCCGGGAGGCCCTTTGCTTAGAGAAGCCTTGCTTGTTTTTTCCTAATTTGTAAACCTTCTCACAACTTTGTCTTTTGCTGTGAACTAGTATATGTTTGTTATGTTCTATGAATCATTGAGATGTATAAAATTGCTTAGCTTATGCTTTTCAAGTTTTTTATGAAGCCGAGTTTAATGTGAGTGTTCCACATGAACGCTGGACTAGCATGTGAATGTTTGGAATTTACATTTTGGCGTCAGTTAACTGCATGAACCACTGTAACAAGATACATAGTTGCTTATATGTCAGATAGCAGATTGTTGATTGTTAGCTAGTCGATAGCCTAGTGTTGAAGCGAGCTGAGCCAATGTGCCGTGTTTTGCACAACTGCTTACAAGTGGGGTAGCACCAACACTGTTTACAAGTACTTATGTATACGTCGGCACATAGTTCTCAAATGAGTACTCTATTTCATCAAAACACACACTGCTCCTATGATAAAAACTAGTGAGGACGCATCTGTTTCAGCAACAATTACGGTGATTCACGGGCACACAAAAGTAGCAGCAGTTCCCATAGACGGATTCAAATAGAGTACTAGCCCCAGAGGGCTCGATAACAATTAAGGTTCGGATAATTAGACAGAATCCAAAATACTATTAAACACTAGTTGGGGCAAGTATTTCATGCCTCGATCTAATTTGGGCTGGACACAAGACGGACCTTGCCATGAACATCATCGAGGACGTCCGGCAGCAGCTCAATCCTATGAACCTTCATGAAGACAACCTTGTGGCCTTGCCACTCATAAACTTGTTTGTGGATGCATGCCATGTCATCTTCCTGCGTAAGCTTGACAAGAATAGTATGCCTCACAAATGAAGGAGTAGCTTTGAACTTCTTGTGCTCCAGTAAACCCTGGACAACATGCCTGACAACAGTGAGGCTGGAATACAACTCTTCATTGGTATAGGCGCAAATGGCTTCCAGGATCCAACAGCCTAAAAACTTTGTTTTCCCAGTGCGTATATTCAGGTCATTCGCCTCATAGCGAGTGACATGTACAACCACACAATCCTTGTCTGCATCAGGGCTCTAATTGAAACAAACAAATTCTGAATTACTTTCCAGTATAAGAAACACAAGTTATTTAAACCACTATGTATAGCATGGCATCGAAGCTAATAATTTTTTTCATTATTCATCACCACATACTTAGATGAAAAACCACAATTGAGATTGGCAAAGAAGAAAATAACCTTGGGCAGCTCAGCGGGGGGGGGGGGACACATCCTAGAAGGGGAAAAACTGCTCCTAAAGTGCCACGGGTGTTGTAACCTCAAACGGAGCGTTGACCATCTCAGTAGTGGCCGTGAGCGTATCTGGGGTCGGCTCCATGGTTGCCTCCATCTTCTTGGAGTTCTCTGTCTCGTGGCGATCAGCCTCTCGCGTCTGCTCTAATATCGGCAGATCTTTGCCTGGTTCTCCTTGGTCCATCATGAAACTGACGAATACTAGGAGACCACTAAAAGGAAAACACAATCGCAATGACAATGAAACAAAAAAGAGAGTGAGGATCGGTTACTACTTTGCAAAAGTTCTTTTTTTTCTCTGAACGAAAATATACCAACATCACGGATGCGCTTACCTTCCCTTCGTTGCGAGAGAAGAATGGTGGCAGATGCGAGTGTTTCCTTTCTTGAAGATGGTGGGGGAGAAGGGGATTCAACGGAGAGTGAAATGATGTTGCTTCGTCCATCAAACTTAGACTGCGGGGAGGTGGGGTTTTGTGATACGATGGGTCGTTATTGCCGCGCTACGACCGGGTGACTCTCTGCCTGCATACTGCCTTCTAATTTGGTGGATGGCATTTGGGCCCGCGCGCTGCATGGCCCACATGTCGGTGAACAAAAGTATAACGACATTTAGTAGAGGGAGACGTTTCGATGACCTAGGAGGAGCCAAAAGCGGTATTGTATCCACTGTACTAGTAGTAATTGTTTGTCTGGGTAGCTGTAGAGTGTCTCCACTGTACTAGTAGTAATTGTTTCTCTGGGCCCAAGACAAAACAGCCCATCCACCCTAGTAAATAGTAAAATCAATTCAAAAGTCCATATATTTACTGACTGAAAGGCGCTACCCACACCCAGCACAGCGCCCCCCAAAAAAACCAAGGTGTTCTTCTTCCTCCTCACTCCCACCCACCTCACGTCAGCTCGCTCCACTCGTACCCCGAAATTCCTCACCTTACTCCTACAGAAAACCGCAGTTCCCCTTCTTCCTCACTACCACAGAAAAACCCCAGATCCCCTTCTTCTTCACTCGCGCTACAACTAGACTCGTCATTCGTTACTCTGCTCAAATCCGTGAGCGCGACGGGACGCCCTCGAGGAAAATGGAGTCGGCTGACCCCAGCGCCAAGAAGATGAGGCTCCCGCCAGCGGCGACGCCTTTTGTTGATACCGCACCCGGCAGCGCGGGGAGAAGCGGCAACCCCGCCCCCACCGGATCCCAGGAACCCGTAGAATCTCGGGTGGACCACATCAGCAATCTCCCAGACGCTGTCCTTGGGGAGATCATCTCGCTTCTCCCCACCAAGGATTGCTGCTGCACCCTCAATTCGGTGGCGCCCTCTATGGCGCGTCGTGCCCCTTAATCTCGACTGTCGTCAGCTATCTCTCTTCAATGATTTTGAAATCCCCAGAGCCATCATCTCCTCCCACTAGGGCTCCGTTCAAAGCCTTTGCATCCCGTCATGCTACCTGAGCAAGCATACTGATAGGTCTCCAATGTATCTATAATTTTTGATTGCTCCATGCTATATTATCTATTGTTTTGGACAATATTGGGCTTTATTATCCACTTTTATATTATTTTTGGGACTAACCTATTAACCAGAGGCCCAGCCCAGAATTGCTGTTTTTTGCCTGTTTTAGGGTTTCGAAGAAAAGGAATATCAAACGGAGTCCAAACGGAATGAAACCTTCGGGAACATGATTTTCACAACGAACAAGACCTAGGAGACTTGGACCCTACGTCAAGACACAAAAGAGGAGGAATGAGGTAGGGGGGCGTGCCTACCCTCCCCAGGCGCGCCCTCCACTCTTGTGGGCCCCCTATTGCTCCATCGACGTACTCCTTCCTCCTATATATACCTACGTACCCCCAAACGATCAGATACAGAGCGAAAAACCTAATTTCACCGCCGCAACTTTCTGTATGCTCGAGATCCCATCTTGGGGCCTATTCCGGAGCTCCATCGGAGGGGGCATCGATCACGGAGGGCTTCTACATCAACACCATAGCCCTTCCGATGAAGTGTGAGTAGTTTACCTCAAACCTACGGTGGAGCGTCTTGTATGATATGATTTGAGTCTTTACTTTTTAGTTTACCACAATCATCCTTGTTGTACACACCTTTTGTGAGAGCCATACATGATTTGGAATTTGTTAGAATACTCTATGTGGTTCGCTTATATCTTTTGAGTTATGTAGTTTTGCTCTAGTACTTCACTTATATCTTTTAGAGCACGGTGGTGGATTTGTTTTATAGAAACTATTGATCTCTCAAGCTTCACTTAGATTATTTTGAGAGTCTTAAATAGCATGGTAATTTGCTTAAAATCCTAATATGCTTGGTATACAAGATTAATAATAAAACTTTCTTATGAGTGTGTTGAATACTACGAGAAGTTTGATGCTTGATAATTGTTTTGAGATATAAAGATGGTGATACTAAAGTTGTGCTAGTTGAGTAGTTGTGAATTTGAGAAATACTTGTGTTAAAGTTTGTGATTCCCGTAGCATGCACGTATGGTGAACCGTTATGTGATGAAGTCGGAGCATGATTTATTTTTTGATTGTCTTCCTTATGAGTGGCGGTTGGGGACGAGCGATGGTCTTTTCCTACCAATCTATCCCCCTAGGAGCATCCGCGTAATACTTTGCTTTGATAACTTGTAGATTTTTGCAATAAGTATATGAGTTCTTTATGACTAATGTTGAGTCCATGGATTATACACACTTTTCTCACCCTTCCACCTTTGCTAGCCTCTCTAATACCACGCACCTTTCGCCGGTAACATACACCCACCATATACCTTCCTCAAAACAGCCACCACACCTACCTATTATGGCATTTCCATATCCATTCCGAGATACATTGCCATGCAACTTTCCACCGTTCCGTTTATTATGACACACTCCATCATTGTCATATTGCTTATCATGATCATGTAGTTGACATCGTATTTGTGGCAAAGCCACCATTCATAATTCTTTCATACGTGTCACTCTTGATTCATTGCATATCCCGGTACACCGCCAGAGGCATTCATATAGAGTCATATTTTGTTCTAAGTATCGAGTTGTAATTGTTGAGTTGTAAGAAAAATAAAAGTGTGATGATCATCATTATTACAGCATTGTCCCAGTGAGGAAAGGATGATGGAGACTATGATTCCTCCACAAGTCAGGATGAGACTCCAGACGAAAAAAAGAGGCCATAAAAAAGAGAGAGAAAAGGCCCACATAAAAAAATGAGAGAAAAAGAGAGAAGGGACAATGTTACTATCCTTTTACCACACTTGTGCTTCAAAGTAGCACCATGATATTTATGATAGAGAGTCTCCTATGTTATCACTTTCATATACTAGTGGGAATTTTTCATTATAGAACTTGGCTTGTATATTCCAATGATGGGCTTCCTCAAAATGCCCTAGGTCTTCATGAGCAAGCAAGTTGGATGCACACCCACTTAGTTTCTTTTTGAGCTTTCAGATAGTTATAGCTATAGTGCATCCGTTGCGTGGCAATCCCTACTCACTCACATTGATATCTATTGATGGGCACCTCCATAGCCCATTGATACGCCTAGTTGATGTGAGACTATCTTCTCCCTTTTTGTCTTCTCCGCAACCACCATTCTATTCCACCTATAGTGCTATGTCCATGGCTCACGCTCATGTATTGCGTGAAGATTGAAAAAGTTTTGAGAATGTCAAAAGTATGAAACAATTGCTTGGCTTGTCATCGAGGTTGTGCATGATTTAAATATTTTGTGTGGTGAAGATGGAGCATAGCCAGACTATATGATTTTGTAGGGATAACTTTCTTTGGCCATGCTATTTTGAGAAGACATGATTGCTTTGTTAGTATGCTTGAAGTATTATTGTTTTTATGTCAGTATTAAACTTTTGTCTTGAATCTTTCGGATCTGAATATTCAAACCACAATTAATAAAAAATTACATTAAAATTATGCCAAGTAGCACTCCGCATCAAAAATTCTGTTTTTATCATTTACCTACTCGAGGACGAGCAGGAATTAAGCTTGGGGATGCTTGATACGTCTCCAACGTATCTATAATTTTTGATTGCTCCATGCTATATTATCTACTATTTTGGACATTATTGGGCTTTATTATCCACTTTTATATTATTTTTGGGACTAACCTATTAACCGGAGGCCCAGCCCAGAATTGTTGTTTCTTGCCTGTTTTAGGGTTTCAAAGAAAAGGAATATCAAACGGAGTCCAAACGGAATGAAAACCTTCGGGAACGTGATTTTCTCAACGAACAAGATCCGGGAGACTTGGACCCTACGTCAAGACACAAAAGAGGAGGCCACGAGGTAGGGGGCACGCCTACCCTCCCCAGGCGCGCCCTCCACCCTCATGGGGCCCCTGTTGCTCCACCGACGTACTCCTTTCTCCTATATATACCTACATACCCCCAAAAAATCAGATACAGAGCCAAAAACCTAATTCCACCACCGCAACTTTATGTATCCACGAGATCCCATCTTGGGGCCTATTCCGGAGCTCCGCCGGAGGGGGCATCGATCACGGAAGGCTTCTACATCAACACCATAGCCCTTCCGATGAAGTGTGAGTAGTTTACCTCAGACCTACGGGTCCATAGTTAGTAGCTAGATGGCTTCTTCTCTCTTTTTGGATCTCAATAAGATGTTCTCCCCCTCTCTTGTGGAGAACTATTCGATGTAATCTTCTTTTTTCCGTGTGTTTTTTGAGACCGATGAATTGTGGGTTTATGATCAAGTCTATCTATGAATAATATTTGAATCTTCTCTGAATTCTTTTATGTATGATTGGTTATCTTTGCAAGTCTCTTCGAATTATCAGTTTGGTTTGGCCTACTAGATTGATCTTTCTTGCCATGGGAGAAGTGCTTAGCTTTGGGTTCGATCTTGCGGTGTCCTTTCCCAGTGACAGAAGGGGCAGCAAGGCATGTATTGTATTGTTGTCATCGAGGATAACAAGATGGGGTTTTTATCATATTGCATGAAACTATCCCTCTACATCATGTCATCTTGCTTAAGGCGTTACTCTGTTTTTAACTTAATACTCTAGATGCATGCTGGATAGCGGTCGCTGAGTGGAGTAATAGTAGTAGATGAAGGCAGGAGTCGGTCTACTTGTCTCGGACGTGATGCCTATATACATGATCATACCTAGATATTCTCATAACTATGCTCAATTCTGTCAATTGCTCAACAGTAATTTGTTCACCCATGGTAGAATACTTATGCTCTCGAGAGAAGCCACTAGTGAAACCTATGGCCCCCGGGTATATCTTTATCATATTAATCTCCTAGTACTTAGTTATTTCCTTTGCTCTTTACTTTGCCTTTATTTTACATTCCATCTTTATCACAAATATACCAAAAATATTATCTTATCATATCTATCAGATCTCACCCTCGTAAGTGGTTTTGTAGGGATTGACAAACCCTATTCGCGTTGGTTGCGAGGATTTATTTGTTTTGTGCAGGTACGAGGGACTCGCGTGTAGCCTCCTACTGGATTGATACCTTGGTTCTCAAAAATTGAGGGAAATACTTACGCTACTTTGCTGCATCATCCCTTCCTCTTCGGGGAAAACCAACGCAGTGCTCAAGAGGTAGCACATACCATGCCTGCACGGTGGAAGCCTGGCTGAAATCTCCTGAGTTCACAGAACTACAGCTGCTTGAGTTCTACTATTCCCCAGGAAATCACCTACCAGATACCGAACGTCATCTACCTGTGCCCTCAGCAACGATGTCCATCTTGCGGTTTTCCTCCTCTCTCCACACCGCCACCTTTGCGCTGTGCGACCTACTAGACAATCTGGTACTAAACGTTCGACTCCCATTTCTCAAGAAACTTTCACTTGTGCGGCTTCGTATATCAAAGGCCTCATTGCACAGCATCATCCACTCCAGTTGCCCTGCCCTGGAGTGCTTGGTGCTCGTTTTCACAGTTAGAATCGGTTGTCTCCAAATAAAGTCGCCTAACCTTATAAGAATTGGAATTTGTTTTGACGGAAGGCGGCTCATCATCCAAGATGCCCCTTCACTTCAAAGGTTGATCCTTGATTCTAGTTATTCACCATTGCAAATAACCGTCCTCTCTGTGCCTAAACTGGAGACCTTGGGTGTAATACATGATCTCCGTGCTCATTTCAATATGGTGTTTGGTTCCATAGTTCTTTGGGTAATTTACATTATCATCTACACTTGTAACCATAAGCTGCATTTTAAATTTCTGCGCATAAGTTATATGTCATTTTGGAGTACACATTTTGTACTAATATTATGTTATATGCTCAATGAAGAGTTTCTCCATGGATGGCCTATCAATGGTGCTGGATTCTGTCAAGATCTTATATATCTAAATGAATAGTTTTGATCTGAACAAGATTATTGGCTTGCTGCAATGCTTTCCATGTCTGCAGAAGTTGTATATAAAGGTGATAATTTCACGCACATTGGAAGCCTGCATATAGTGTACTAGAATAACCGTTCAGCTATTGCACTTTCGACACTCTTTTTTAGACCTTAACTCATTTCAATCTTCATTTCTATTTAGGCAACAAGACGGGGTAAGAAAGTTATAACCAATCGGTGGATTCGTAAGCATCAGGATTTTCTCACTTCTCATGAGATTCGATTGAAGACAATAACGCTAGAACGATATGTAGCCAATCATGCAAACACTAGATTTGTCACATTCTTCCTACTGAATGCGAGGTTAGTATTGTCCATTAGGCTTAAGTTTATCAGCAGCATGGTTTTGACGGATGGGTATCTGGAAGAGCAAAAAAAGGAGTTTCAGGTGGGCAAAATAGCTTCTGAACGTGTCGGGCTTCTATTTACAACATATTGTGGTCATAATCCAGTAATTTTTACGACCCAGGATGTTCATTCTATGGACCTGACCGATCCATTTGACTGTGACTGCCGAAAATAGTGTTGGAGTTAGATGTTGTTGCCCTTTTCAACCTAGGTTTTTTTGTAAACCTGATGAACAATTAACCCTCGTGCTTTTGTACAGTTTGTAAGCTGGAGTTAGATGTTCTTGCCCTTTCCAACTCAGCTGTGATTGTCATATTTTCTTTGAAGCAAGGCAAATGGCATGCCAGTCGTTTAATTTAGAGTGAAATATTGTAACAATTAACAAATCCCAACCAAGGGAAATAACATCACTCTCGCCGGCTGCTTGATCTCACTGTGCATTACAGAAGCCAAGTGATTAGCCCCCACCAGCACCCACAAACTTATTTCGAACTAGCACATCAAATGGGCTGTAAATTTTCATAGGAAAGGCTACATGACCGTGACAGATTTGGATTCTGACATTTGGGACCCGCGAGTAAATAGCCTATCCAAGGTGGTGTGGACTTACTAGCTAGTCAACAAACAATTCTGCCTACCATCCATTGGATTGACATCCAACATTTGTCGTGTATCTTCTATCTCTTGTCCTCTTCCTCCTCCAGCCACCCAAACCAAACCACCCCGTCAGCTCCGCCTACTCCCGCCTCCCATGGCTGGTTACACCTCTGCCGCCCTACCGTACGTACCCTCCAACGTTGGCCAGTCCCTCCCTCTATTCCCCCACACGTCCTGTTATTCTCCGGCGACGTCAGCCCCAACACGCACCTGCACCCGAACCTGCGACTGGACTGGCGCATCTTCCACGGCTCCTGTTTGTTCCGTCCGAGGCCTCGCCGTTGTCCTCCGCCTTGCGGCCTTGGTTCGCTCGCCGTGCGCGGTGCACGGCCCTCTTACATTGTCAACGTCGTCAACAACCGAGAGGAACAAGGAGATGGCTGTACGTGGAGAGGATGATAGTAGGGACCCACCAGCGTCATGGCAGTACGCAAGCAAGTGCCTCTATATTACAAGCCCAAAAATATGGTTCCTCCTAATGGTTGGACATCTAGGGCTCACGCCATTGTCAACGTAGTCAATAAACGAGAGAATTACACTACGAGCGGCTGACACCAGGGACCCAACAGGTCGCGCAGTTTTTTTTTTGAGGAACAAGCAGTTGTTATTTATACTAGTTTTAGCGACGGATCAGGGTAACAACGGGGCTCTTCAGGGGCTGTGGCCCATCTAGCCAGGGTTCTATTTATGTTTACCACATCATCAGCCTAGTTGTGTTTTTTTCTTGCTGAAAATGGCTAGCCCAGTTCTTTTTTTTAAGAAATACCCAAACGAGGCCTACTTGCTTTATCAGCCCTGTTGGGCTGCAAATCTTTCAAGACGAGGAGAGTTTCATTCGGTTTGCCCAGAAATGGGCTATACATTTTTAAAACACATCAAACCGGGAATTAGTTTCAATTTTTTTCATTACAAGATTTTAAATTCCATTGATTTATATGCATGTACAATTATTTGGATCTTATATTTATATAAATTATTTTTCAAAATAGTTTGAATGTGAATCGATATTTCGGGATTAAAAACAGTTGACCGCACCGAAATATGCAAAAATTTGTATACTTTTTAACCGTGGTCACAATATGGGGTGTAATGCTAACGAAAAGAAGATGGGCTCCAAAAAAATTCTTAAAAATTAGCAAATGGGTTGTACATTATTAGAAATAATGCACACGAGAGCTGTGACTGTTCGATGTCCATCCAACGGCTTTCGTGCTTCTTCAATCTCTGCTTTTCCTGCTCCAGCCGCTCAAACAAGCGCCGGCGGGACTGCCTGCTCCCTCCTCCTGTGGCTGGCTATGCTAATGCGCAGGCCTCACTGCCCCACCATACTCCCATCGCTGGCCTAGCCATCCCTGTACTCACCCACACCTGTTGTTATTCTCCGGGGATGGCAGACGAACCAGTAAACCCTCGTACTCCTCCACATGGGAAACACCTGTCGAGTCTTCTCTGGCCCCGTGTCGTTCCCTTCCTAGGCCTCGCTGTTGTCCACCGCCCTGGTGCTCTCGGCGCGGCCTAGTCAATGTGGTCAATGAACGACATCCATCGGAAGTGGATTGTACGTGGAGAGGCTGACAGCTGGGTCCACGCCCGCACGCAAGGAAATGCCTCCTTCTTACGCGCAAAATAATGATTCCTCCACCTGACAGCTAGGACCCACGGGAAGGGCTTCTGTATTTCGCGAAATAACGTTCCCCCCGCTGACAGGTCGAACCCACCAGCTATATCTTCGCACGCAAGGAAGTGCGTCCTTATGACACACACAAAAATGAATACCCCTGCTAGCTGGGACCCACCATAGTGGGTGGCTGATTTGTTGTAACACCCCCGGTGTCATGCTACTGTAATCCCCTATTGATGGTGCCATGTCATCACACTACTTTGCTAATCCTCACTTGATCCAAATCACTGTTCATGTTCAAACTCAAATTCAAAGTCAAAAATACAAATTTGCCAAACATGAAAACTAAAATGTTCAAAGTGTGTCAAATAATCACTGAGTAATTGTCATGTTGGAACCAACCTCTTCTGAATTCCCAAAATGCTCATGGGAATTAATTGAGTGCTCCACCAACATTTAAAATTGGCCTTTCCAATTTCTAGAAGTGTTTAGACAACTCATTTTGGCCTCGAACATTTTTGGCTCGTAGAAATAATGTGCTTGTTTTATGAGGCAAGTCTCATATCTAACAAAACTGTTTACAGTTTAATAGAAAACAATAGCAAAGTTTTAAAAAGTAAAACAAATAAAGAAAAAGGAAAACAACTCCCCCTCCTGGACCAGACGGCCTAGTTGGCCGACCCACATGGCCCAACTGGCCAACTGCCCCCACCCCCCCCCCCCCCCGCACTCTCCATACCCCCCCCCCACGTCCCCCAAACCCTAGCCCATGAACACACAAACCCCCCTACCCCCGATCTCTCTCAACCACCCCTGCTCCAGATCGGATCGGGCGCCTCGCCCCTGTGCCCCTCGCCGGTGCCCCGTCGCCTGTCACCGACGCCGTCACCGGAGGCCACCCCGTCGGACCGCTCCGCCATCGCCGGAGCCCCTCCTCGCCGGACGCCTCGCAGCCCCTCCCTCGAGTCCACGTCGCCTCTCCCTCGTCGGCCGACGTTTGCTGACGCCGCGCTCGTCGCTCGTCAACGCGCCATCGTCGACCACCACCTCGCCGCCCGTCCTCATCCTCCTCCCTGTCGGACCTCATCGAGCCTCGCCGCCCCCCTCTCCTCTCCAACGCCGGTGAGGGCCGCGCTCTCCTCCTCCCTCTGCCCCATGTGCCACGGCCTCGTCCGCGCGACCGACGCCGTGCCCGCCCACTCCGGCCGCTCGTCGCCCGCGCCGCAGCTCGCGCTGCCCGCCCTTAGTGGCCTCACCCGTCGCACGCTCCGCGCCACTGGGCTCCCCTGCTGCGGCCACTGCTCGCCGCTTTGTTGCGGCCAGCGCACCGCTCCGGCCACAGCATCGCCCCGGGCACCGCTCGCGCCGGCTGTGCCCTCTTCCCGTGCTCGCCAACATCGCTGCTGCCCCGCAGCACTGCTGCCGTTGATAATACTCGCTCACACCGGGGCGCACCCCCTGGCCGCGGTGCCCCGTTCTGCACGACGCTCCGCCTTGCCCTGCTCCGTTCTGCCGCGCTCGTCGCGCACTGCTGTCTCTGTCCCGTGCCCGCCCCGCGCAGTCCATGCCCGCTCGCACCTCGCCCCGCGCTGACGGCCGTCCTCGCTAGCCCTTGGCCGCCGGCCAGCGACTCCAGCCTCTGCCGTGCCCCTGGGCGTGTGCCCAAGCGGGCTAGTGCTCAAGCGCCCGCACCCGATGCCCAGCACCTGCTATGGCCCCCTGGGCAGATGACAGATGGGGCCCACGCCCCCTGTCTTGTTAAAAAAAGAAAAAGAAAATGTAATTTAAAAATAAATATAATTAATTAGTTAATTAATTAATTAAATAGGTAATTAATTAACTTAATTAACTCTGTTTAGTACCTAATTAACTTGATTAGTTAATTAAAATTGTTAATTAGTTGTTAGACTATGACAGAACGGCCCCACACATCAGGTTGACTAGGTCAACGGTCAACGTTGACTGCTGACATCATGCTGACATCAGCAAACACTATTCTGGATAATGTTAATTTGAAATAATTAAATAAATTCTAAAAATGTTTTAAATCTTTTGGAATTAATATAAAATAAACCGTAGCTCAGATGAAAATACTTTCTACATGAAAGTTTTTTTTACTATGTACTGCAAGGCAACAGCCTCACAATGCTTTATTAGAAAAAAATAATAGGTCTACATAATTACAGAGAACTAGAAAGCAAAGAAAATAAATACTTACAAGAGATCTATGAGAGAGAGGCTATCCAGGAGACTAGGCTATCCTTATATTTACATTTGATTCTAAGAGTTAATAAGGAAATATCATGTATGAAGTTCCTCCTCCAAGAAATGAAGGTAGGTCTCTCATTTCTAAAGATTTTCCCATTCCGTTGAGTCCAGATGTTCCAAGTAGCAGTAAACACCACCTCAGTGAAGAAAGGATAACCAAAATCCCTCCTAGCAGCAAGAGCCATGTCATATGTATTCTGGTTGCGTTGAGCATTCCAAGAAATCCCAAGGTAATTCCAAACCCTCTGGCTGAAGTTGCAAGCAAAGAAAATATGTGCACGATCCTCATGTGTAGCAGAGACGCAAAGAACACACATATCATCCTGGATGATCCAGTTCCTGCGTTGCATCATATCCCTAGTGTTTAAACGGTCCATTAAAAGAAGCCATCCAAACACTTTAAACTTTAGCGTGCAAGCACACTCCAAATCCATTTGAAGATGTGATCGACCACCAAATGGGAGAAGCAAGACTCATAATATATCTTCGATTTAAACTCCCCAGATTTGGATGGCCACTTCCATATGTCCTTACCCTCCTCATTCAAGTTGACTAAAGTGAGCAAGTCTTGAAGCTGAGTTAGTTCAATATATGCTTCTTGCGACAGAGGCAGATGGAAGTGCTCTGAGATCTCTAGAAGCTCAAACACTCTCTGACTGTGATTTTGTCATCAATGACAAAAGAATGAAGCCTAGGGAATTGCTCGCACAAAAGGACCACATTATTACCCAGCTGCCAGCGATCAAGCCAAAATACCACCGTGTTGTCAGCATGCACTTGTAGGACCGCTAACTTGCAGAAGTTGGTGTACAAGCTCATGACATCCCTCCACCAAAAAGAGCCACAACTCTGTGTGACCTGTGGCGGCTGGCGGCGAAGCAGCATAATTAATGTGACCCAAGGCACGTCCAATCTGTTAAAAAACTTGAAAAGATGCTTAAGTAACAAGGCTTCATTTTGGAGACCCAAATTAAGCACACCCAAACCACCACACTTCTTAGGTCTGCAGACTCGATCCCATGCAGCTAAGGATTGTCGAGGATTACCTATGTTGCCTCTCCACAGACATTGACACATGATTCTCTCAATCTGTTGCAAGATGCCCTTAGGGAGAGATAATGTGCACCGGAAATAGATTGGCATTAAACAAAGTACAGACTGTAGCAGTTGCAGCCGACTGCCTTGATTTAGCAAACAGGAGGAAGCAGACAACCTTCGCTCAATACGATCCACAAGTGGCAGCAAATCATAGATCGTGGGTCTGGAAGTACCCATAGGTAGCCCTAGATATGTGAAAGGAATAGATCCCACATCACAACCTAGTAGGTTGGCGACCCGAGCGCCCTCTTCATCAGTCATATTGATTGGAATAAGAGATGACTTACTGAAGTTGACGCGTAAACCAGTTGATGCTGCAAAGGTGGTGAGCATGTCCTTGAAAGTGATCAGCTGGTCATCAATCGCAGGCAAAATAATAAGTGTGTCATCCACATATTGTACGATCAGGTAGTCATTGGAGTTTGTTGGGATTGGTAAAGTGAGTATGTTTCTCGAGCACATCTCATTGACTACGAACTGAAGCAAATCCACCGCAATGACAAATAATAGCGGAGCTAGCGGGTCTCCTTGGCGTACACCAGATCTACAAACAAAATGATTACCTGGCACACCATTTAAGAGAACAGAAGAAGAACCCGTGGATAAAATGCAATTAATCCAGCCAGTCCAACGAGCATCAAAATGCTTGCATTATAGGATTCGGAGAATGGCCTCATGCTCAATTGTATCAAAGGCCTTAGTGAAATCAAGCTTGAGGAGGATGATGGGTCGTTTAGATGCTTTGCATTGATGAATATATTCGAAACACCAGGCTAGACAATCTTGGATAGAGCGGCAACGAAGAAAACAGTATTGGTTGCGGTGTATACATCTGAGAATCACCTTTTGTAGCCGATTGGCTAGGAGTTTAGTCAGAAACTTTAAACACGTGTTTGTCAAGGATATCGGCCTGAAATCAACAACCACTTCTGGACATAGCTTCTTGGGGACCAAGGTGATTAAGGAATTATTAAGACATTCCAAATTACACCTCCCCTCATAAAATTCATTGACAAGTTGCATAAAATCCTCCTTGAGAATAGACCAGCACCTCTTTAAGAACAGACCTGTAAAGCCATCAGGGCCCGGAGCATGGTTGAGGGAGTCTTGGATTAGGGGGTGTCCGGGTAGCCGGACTATACCTTCAGCCGGACTCCAAGACTATGAAGATACAAGATTGAAGACTTCGTCCCGTGTCCGGATGGGACTTTCCTTGGCGTGGAAGGCAAGCTTGGCGATGCGGATATTTAGATCTCCTACCATTGTAACCGACTTTGTGTAACCCTAACCCTCTCCGGTGTCTATATAAACCGGAGGGTTTTAGTCCGTAGGACAACTTCATCATACAACAATCATACCATAGGCTAGCTTTTAGGGTTTAGCCTCCTTGATCTTGTGGTAGATCTACTCTTGTACTACCCATATCATCAATATTAATCAAGCAGGACGTAGGGTTTTACCTCCATCAAGAGGGCCCGAACCTGGGTAAAACATCGTGTTCTTTGCCTCCTGTTACCATCCAGCCTAGACGCACAGTTCGGGACCCCCTACCCGAGATCCGCCGGTTTTGACACCGACATTGGTGCTTTCATTGAGAGTTCCTCTGTGCCGTCGCAATCAGGAAGGATGCCTCTTCCCATCTTTAAAGACGGCGCCATTACTAAGGGAGCATTGGCTGTCGGCCAAACTCTCCGGCTAGGCGGTTTTCTCATGACCGCCTGTTCGGCCGTTGCGCCGACGGTGACCTCTCGGGTCATCAAAAGAAATCTTCACGTCATCTCGGAACTCGTCGAGCAGTTAGATCCAATGGAGCTCTCTTCCGTAAACGAACTCTTGGATCGCATCGCCGCCTTGGGGGTCACTACGGATTATGACCAGGTTGGGCTTAAACCCGATCTAAGAGAAATTAATTCTCCCCAAGTCACCCATCACGTTGCCGTGGTAGAGGCACAGTGCAGCGACTCTTCATCTATCTTAAGGACTAGCTATGTCTGGATTCCCGATCCCTCCAAACCGGATACCCGCAGAGGGGAGGATGTAACTCAAGACCTGAACTTAGAATCAGGCAACGGGCTAGATTCACTGGACAACATCCAAGAATCCAAACTTTAGATTTCGGAAACTCCTTGGCCTCTGAGTCTTAGATTGGGTGAAGTTCCGGATTTAATTCCACCCACCCACCCGAACATAAGCGATCTATCCCAAATCAGGCAAAAGCCCGAAGAAACAGTACATCATTACTGGGCAAGGTTCCTCCTGGTTATGAACAGGATAAAGGACTGCCCCGAGGAAGACGCAATCTCAATCTTTTGCAATAATTGCACGGACAAGGGAATCCTCAATGCCACAGGTCGTCATGATATTACACGCTTCTCTGACTTGGCGTCCATAGTACAAAAGTACTGTGCGATGGAAAGCGCCCGGAAAACTGAAACTAAATTTTGGGACAATCTGGCCCCGAATAGAAACCTCGTCTGAAATAAAAGGGTGCATCATCATCAAACACCCGGGTTAAAAACCAAAAAACCAAAACCCTCTACAGGGCATGGAACCGTACTGGAGGGATGGCTTAATGGACCCTGTAAAATTCATAGTACAGAGGACGCCACACCAACTCATAGCCTTAGAGCATGTTGGATACTCTGGCATGTGGCCAAAAAGGGAGAAGATCTCCTAATTCCGGAGGCCGCAGAAAACCACCTCAGGGACTCCAGTACAGTCTTAACAGTCTTCGAGACTTCCGCATCAAATAATATGCGAAAAAGAACACTCCGCAGCCTTGCCGAAGTCTATCAAGTAGCAACAATAGACCCATGGAGTGACACGGCTATTACTTTTAATGCCAGTGATGAACCTAAAATCCGAACAGCTCGAGCACCAGCCGCGTTGGTACTCAGTCCTATAGTGGACGGCTTTCGCCTCACCAAGGTACTCATGGACGGAGGCAGCGGATTGAACCTCATTTACGAGGAAACCCTTCAAAATATGGAAATAGACTGGAACCGCATTGAGCGAAGCAGCACAACCTTTAGAGGAATAATCCCCAGTCGGGAAGCGCGCTGTGCAGGAAAAATCACACTAGATGTGGTGTTCGGCATGCCGGATAATTATAGGTCCGAAGAGGTCACATTCCAAGTGGCCCCGTTCAGTAGTGGATACCACGCTCTGCTGGGGCGGGAAGCGTTTACAATCTTCCAAGCAATACCCCATTACGGGTACATGAAGCTCAAGATGCCCGGGCCGAATGGAATCATCACTCTCGCTAGTGATCCGGACATAGCACTCCGCGCTGAAAACAAGACAGTTGCATTGGCCCATGAGGCACTGTCCGAAGCCCTAGCGGCTGAGGAACTGACTACGCTGCGCTCCATGATAAACAGGGACGATGTGATACTCGATAAAAGATCCAAGTCCACCTCCTTTAAACTAGTGGATGAAATAGTCAAATTACGGGTCCATCCAACGGACCCCAATAAAACAACTTCCATCGAGGCATGATTAAACCCCGATGTAGACGCTGCACTGTGAGAATTCCTATGGGAGAACTGGGACATTTTTGCGTGGCACCCTTCAGACATGCCAGGAATCCCACGCAGGCTGGCCGAACACAGCTTAAATATCCTAAAAGGATTCAAACCTATCAAACAAGCCCTTCGGCGTTTCTCTGAGACCAAGAGACAGACAATGGGAGAGGAGCTAGCCAAACTATTGGAGGATGGATTCATCAGAGATATAAAACATCCGGACTGGCTAGCAAACTTGGTGATGGTACCAAAGAAGGACAAATCCTGGCGCCTTTGGGTTGACTTCAAAGACCTTAACAAGGCTTGCCCAAAGGATCCCTTCCCCCTCCCCCGCATCGATCAAATTATCGACGCCACTGCAGGACACGATTCATTGTGCTTCCTCGATGCATACTCCGGTTACCATCAAATCAAGATGGCCGAGTCATACCAAGCCGCAACGGCATTCATCACCCCATACGGCCCATTCTGCTTCAACACAATGCCTTTCGGGCTCAAAAATGCCGGCGCAACATATCAGCGCATGATTCAGACATGTCTGGCAAACCAGATCGGCAAAACAGTAGAGGCATACGTGGATGATGTGGTCATAAAAACAAGACATGTCGAATCTCTAGTAGACGACTTGAGGCTTACATTTGACAACCTCTGAGCATATGACATCAAGCTAAATCCAGAAAAATGCGTTTTCGGCGTTCCAGCCGGAAAGCTCTTGGGCTTCATTGTATCCGGTAGAGGAATCGAAGCAAATCCAGCCAAGATCCGAGCTTTGTCACAACTGGATATCCCTAAGGACCTCAAACAAATACAAAAATTAACCGGATGCGTGGCGGCTCTAAGCCGCTTTATCTCCCGGTTGGGAGAAAAGGCGCTACCCCTCTATCGCCTCCTTCGGCGCACCGAACACTTCGAGTGGACGGATGCCGCCATGGCCAGACTCGAGGAAATAAAAGCCATATTGCCAACAAACCCCGTCCTGGCCGCGCCAAACATCGGCGAACCAATGCTATTGTACATTGCAGCAACCCATAAAGTTGTCAGCGCAATACTCGTCGTCGAGCGGGAAACGAACGGACACAAATTTCCCCTTCAAAAGCCGGTTTACTATGTGTCCACTGTCCTCACCCCATGCAAATCACGGTACCCACATTATCAAAAGATTGCATATGCGGTATTCATGGCATCCCGGAAGCTACGACACTACTTTCAAGAGTGTTCAATCACAGTAGCATCGGAAGTACCACTCAATGATGTTATAAACAACCGGGACGCAACGGGTCGGATTGCAAAATGGACCATAGAGCTCCTCCCATTCGACATAATTTATAGGCCACGGCGAGCTATCAAGTCGCAAGTTTTGGCCGACTTCGTCGCAGAATGGACGGAGGCCGAACTCCCTAAAGAGTACGGCACATATTCAAACTGGATCATGCACTTCGATGGTTCCAAAATGTTGGCCAGACTAGGGGCCGGTGTCGTTTTGACATCCCCCACAGGAGACAGAGTTCAATATGTACTCCAAATTATGTACACGGACTCCAACAATGCAGCCGAATATGAGGCCCTTTTACATGGTCTCCGGATGGCAGTATCCATGGGCATTCAACGCCTAGAGGTGCGCGGGGATTCGAACCTCGTGTTATCCCAAATAAATGCAGACTTCGATGCCAAGGATCCAAAAATGGCAGCTTACCGCAACGCCGTCCTCAAAATGTTAGCTCGGTTTGAGGGGCTCGAATTTCACCATGTAGCCCGAGAAAACAATCAGGCGGCAGACGTCCTGGCACGCATCGGCGCAAAACGCGATGTGGTCCCCCCAACATCTTCCTGGAAAGGCTGTTCAAGCCATTCATAGTATGGGAAGGGGAACATGGCAATATTAGCCTGGACCCAACCACACTGTCCGACACCGAACAATCTGACATAATCGGAGGCTCTGCCAATGAAATCACAACCTCAGCCCACGTACTAATGGCTGTTATTGCCCCGTGGACAGAACCATTCCTAGCCTACCTTACTAGGCAGGAACTCCCAGAGGACCAAAACGAGGCACGCTGTATAGTGCGGTGATCTAAAGCCTATAAAGTCCATGAGGGAGAACTTTATAAGAAAAGCACTATCGGAGTCCTTCAAAGGTGCATCTCCGAAGAGGAAGGGTGGAACCTGATGGCTGAAATTCATGCCGGACTCGGTGGCCATCACGCCGCAGCTCGGTCCCTTGTAAGCAAGGCTTTCCGTACAGGCTTTTATTGGCCGACGGCCCGGGCGGACGCTCAGGACTTGGTCCAACGATGCACCGATTGCCAGCTTTTTGCAAACCAAAGCCATATGCCACCCACCGCCCTCCAAACTATCCCCATCACTTGGCCTTTCGCGGTCTGGGGGCTTGACATGGTGGGACCCCTTAAAGGCGGAACCCACCAGAAAAAATACTTACTGGTCATGGTGGATAAGTTCACCAAATGGATAGAAGCCAAGCCTGTTAAGACGGCCGAATTCGGACCTGTGATAGACTTTATATCCGGGGTCGTACACCGTTATGGCGTCCCCCACAGCATCATCACCGATAACGGCACGAACTTTACGGCCGATGAGGTAAAACTCTGGTGCAAAAACATGGGCATCCAGCTCGATTATGCTTCCGTCTATCACCCACAAACTAACGTCAGGTCGAATGTGCAAATGGTCTCATAATGAGCGGCATCAAACCCAGATTAGTGCGGTCCCTCAAGGAATCTAACACGCACTAGGTAGAGGAGCTCAACTCCATACTCTGGGGGCTGTGGACCACGCCAAATCGCACCACCGGATACACACCATTTTTTATGGCGTACGGCGCAGAGGCAGTCTTGCCCTGCGACATAATCCATGACTCACCTTGAGTGCGCATGTACGAAGAAAGGGAAGCCGAGCTTGATCGGCAGGACGGTTTGGACGCCTTAGAGGAGGAGCGTGACGTGGCAAAAGCCCGTTCCGCATTCTATCAATAGCAGACTCGAAGATATCAAAGCAGAGAAGTGCGGGCCAAAAACTACAACGTTGGCGAATTAGTTCTACGCCTGCCGGACAAGAAAAATGACAAGCCGAAGCCCAAGTGGGAAGGTCCCTTCATAATCGACCAAGTCCTGACTGGTGGAGCATACCGCCTGCGAGATGCGTCGGATAACCGACTCGAGCCGAACCCATGGAACGCAGCCCGTCTCCGAAGATTCTACACCTAGCGCCGGACTATGTGTTTGTCTCCTTCCTCTGTCCATTTTTTACATTTTTTGTCTTACATTTCTCTCCTTCCCCTCTTTTCTTTTATAGCCCTTAAAGGCTCCTCAAGTGACGTGCTACCCGCGCTCATTAAACCTGGGGGCTTCTTTAACAGAAGCTTATTTATACGGGCTTCACGCCCACCACATGTGTCAAACTTCTACATGTACCTTTTCTTCACCATTATATGCATCGATATGACTTAAGTTTTGGCCAAGCTGGGTTGCCTGGCTCCTGTGCTTACCCCTACGTTCCCGATTGTTCGGCTAGGTGGTAAAGGGAGCACCTCTGCAATTGTTACTGTCGGATCAGCCGGATGTGTACCTCAGACTGGGTGAAGCCGAAAGCTAGCGTTCTTAAGGGAATATTTGGTCGGTGAACTAAAAGATGACCTTTTTTACTTATTTATGCCCCCAGATGATTTTCCTGTGTTTGCAGTCCGGACATGCACTTTAGGGCATGCCTCCCAGAGAAAGGAACCCCTAACGGAACTATTCTCTCTGGAAGATGTTTCTTACTAACCATGTAATATAACATAACTAGTTGGGCACTTGTCTGATAAAGCACTAATGACCCCTACGCCTGGTCTCCATGCATACCCCGGTTCTTACATAACCGGTAGGGTATTCGGACACACTCTGGACCGTCAGGTCCTGAGGTTGAAGAGAAAAGGTCGGCAACGACAAACGATCTACAATCTGGCTAGAGGGCATTACACATGTCAACTAAAAAATTACATAGTCACTCTGACTGATTGTATTCCTCTTCAATACCATTTAACAGGCTGTCTAACTTACAGTCCTGCTGGGAATACTTTGCGGCCAATTCTACATGGCCGTACACTAAGCTTACAGGGATCTCCTTCCCGTCAGGCCCCACAGGTCCAACCTCGGCCATGTGGTTTGGGTCAGACTTCGTGTACCGCGTCTTCACCATGGCCCAGGCCTCCCTAGCGCCTTGTCGGCAGGCCGATATCTTCCACAACCGGAAGCGCCGCCGAGCTCCCTTAAGCTTCTCCGAAAGCTCTCCAAGGCCCTCGGGCATGGAGTGGGAAGGCCATAAGGCTTGGGCAACGCCTCGCATCACCTGCCGAACTCGCTCGTGCAGTTGCGAGAGCTCGGGAAGAAGGTCACCTGTAGAACCGGGCATCTCCTCTGCGGGACGACCCGTTAGCATACCTACAGACATTACTATGTTAGTCGACTTCCTCGCCGAACTCTTTTCTTTCAAAGATTCGCTTAAGCACTTACTAAATATGTCGCGTCGAAGCCGCTGATTCTCCTTAGTAGAGTCCAACAGCTGGCCACGAACATCTTTAAGTTCAACGTCCAGCTTGGTGTTGGCATCCTGAAGATCATTCTTCTCCCGCCTCACCCTTGTCAACATACTCTGACCGGCCTTTAGCCGGCGCAAGAGTTGTTGCCTCTCCAGATCTAGTCCGGCGCCATCTGCAATATGATTTGCCATATGTACACCCACGCCGCACTTCGCAAGATACTAATCTTTCGAAGTGTATCTTACCAGAGGGGGTCTCTTTGGGCTCCCCTGCCGCGGCTAGTGCGGCCTCCAGTTGGGCTTTGCACTCTTCCAGCTCCTGGGACAGTACGGTATTCTTCTCTGTAAGAACCTGCATAACAAATGATCCTTAAATCAGTTACCCTAACTGTTTCAAGTCTCGGGGGCTACTGGTATATATATATTTACCAAAATTTTCTTACACGTATGTCTTTTACATATTGCTCCGTGGCTCTGGCTAAACCATTTTGAGCGGCACGGATATACACATCTCCCGAATTGAAGGCATCTAATGCCTCTTGGGAGAAACAAGCGTCGCGAAGAACTGACCGGCGACGCCTGTGGTTCATGGCACTCTACACCTCGGAATTGCTGGCAGACAGCCTGTCCGCGTCCTCTGTCGGAGGAGCATCCGGTGCGCGCCTTGTGTTCGCTTCCGCTTCCGGGCCAGGCGTTGGAGCCTGGCTAGTGGAGGCGCGATTGGCAACCTCTCCGGATGTAGTCCGGCGAGGTCTCTTCGTCCTGAAGACAGCACGAACGTTAATATGCCCTGAAGGAATAACACCAGGGAAAAAGAGGGTGCGCTATACCTTTGCTCCGGCGTCTTAGTCCGGACTACATTCCTTTTTACCCCACGGGGCCCTGCGGCTCCTCATTGGCTAACCGCCGCAGGTTCGGCCTCCCGCCTCGGAAACCTCCCCTGCAAAACACGGTCGTTGTCAGAAAAACTAAAATGCGTGAGAATGGATTCCTTCTCAAGGGGATGAGACTCCGCTCTCTGTTACCTGGGAGGCCGGGATTAACCCTGGGTAATCAGCCGTAATGGCCACCAAGGTAGTGTCCTTCCTTAGCTGATAAAACACCCCGTCAATTAGCTCCACCGATATGTCCGGATCCTCTTCGGAGTCCGGATCGAGGGACCGTTCTGGATCCTCGGGCTGTGGGGGACGGCCGTTTATATCCTTTACTTCCTGACGCAGTTCCTGCGTTGAAATCGGAAGACCACATATTTAATCATGGGAATATAAAACGGATGCGCAAGCACAATTGTCCACTTACCCAACTCGGAGGGTTGTACATAGAAAATCCGCCCTGCGGCTTGACGCGGAGGAATTCCTCCTCTTCTCCCTTGTACAAAGAGGATAAGATCTTTACTAGAGCGGTAGCTAAGGCTGGCCCCTTACGACCGTAACGGGTGGCGTCATCCTCCCCGTTAAAATCCCACATGGGGTGGCCTCTATATTGAAGCGGCTGCACCCCCCACATAATGCATGCGGCCATGACCTCAATCATGGTTAGTCCGGAATGAGCCAATAGTCTTATCCGACCCATCAGGTGAAGGACGTCCCTGTCGCCTTCTCTCTGAGAGCTCCGCGGACGCCAGCTTAGGCGTTTCTTTAAGGGAGCACTGTTGAATTCGGGGAGACCGGCCCGGATAGGATCCGGCAGCGGGACATCATCTATATAAAACCATTCCGAAGGCCAGTCCTCGGACGCCTTCTTTGGGGTTCCGGATAGATATCCGGTCCCGGCGATACGCCACACTTTGGCTCCGCCCACTTGATATATAGACCCCTCTTGAGAGCGGGGCACCAGGCAGAATAACCTCTTCCACAGCGCGAAATGAGCCTCAACACCCAAGAATAGCTCGCAAAGGGCGACGAAGCCCGCGATATGCAATATAGAGGCGGGCGTGAGATTGTGCAGCTGGAGGCCGTAGAACTCCAGAAGCCACGGAGAAATGGATGAATTGGAAATCCAAGTCCTCTTACTAGATAAGGGACGAGGCACACCCGCTCTCCTTTGGAGGGATTGGGGGTGCTCTCCGCTTGCTCTCCGCCATTATAGGTGGCGAGTTCGGCTTGGACCGGGACCATATAGCCCTGAGGGAGAAATCCTTTGGCCTGGAGAGATACTAGCTCGCTGTGCGGGATGGAGCACCTCTCCTAGTCTCCAGGTTTAGGACTGGAAGGGCAAGAGGAGGAGCTGCGACGGCTAGCCATGTTGGAATGGACCTTTGCTAGAGGCGCTCTAATGATTACTCGCGGAGAGGAGAAGGTGTGGTTTGGATCTGAATCCCCATCCCATTAAATAGGCGGCTCGTTTATGCGGCTAGGGGTGTGAATTAAAAACACCCCGACTTTTCGCATTCGTTTAACATGTGGAAGATGACCATTATTGGGCGTGGAAGCCAAGGTGCGCTACATTACGAAAATCGGACATTATTCAGCAGGTACATGGAATTTGGAGAATAACCCGCCTTGCAATGCCGAAGACAATCTGCGCGCCGGACTCATCGTCATTGAAGCCTGGTTCGGGGGCTACTGAGGGAGTCCTGGATTAGGGGATGTCCGGGTAGCCGGACTATACCTTCAGCCGGACTCCAGGACTATGAAGATCCAAGGTTGAAGACTTCGTCCCGTGTCCGGATGGGACTTTCCTTGGCGTGGAAGGCAAGCTTGGCGATGCGGATATTTAGATCTCCTACCATTGTAACCGACTTTGTGTAACCCTAATCCTCTCCAGTGTCTATATAAACCGGAGGGTTTTAGTCCGTAGGACAATTTCATCATACAACAATCATACCATAGGCTAGCTTTTAGGGTTTAGCCTCCTTGATCTCGTGGTAGATCTACTCTTGTACTACCCATATCATCAATATTAATCAAGCGGGACGTCGGATTTTACCTCCATCAAGAGGGCCCGAACCTGGGTAAAACATCGTGTTCCTTGCCTCCTGTTACCATCCGGCCTAGACGCACAGTCCGGGACCCCCTACCCGAGATCCGCCGGTTTTGACACCGACAACGGTCGCACGGCATGTTCTTAATTACAGCATCAACCTCAGAATCCGTGAACGGCAAAGATAAATCTTCCAGACCGTCAACTCTCTGAATTAAATTGGGTAGATCAAAACCCATTTGTATTCCTTTTGCATGGCCCATACGCTGATTGAAATCAGACCAAAACATGCCCGCCAACATTTGGTGATCAGAAACCACCTCACCCGGTGAATTCTTGATTGAAGAAATCGTATTCCTTCGGTATCTTTCAGTGGCCATAGCGTGAAATTTTTTAGAATTTTCCTCCCCAACCTTAATGCTTCTGATCATGCAACGTTGTTTCCAATAAACATATTGCCAGTGCAGAATATCCTGCAGATGCAACTTAACTATTCGCCTGAAATTGAATTCAGGCCAACTTAATGGATGGATCTCCTCCATCTCATCAAAGTACAGAATAACTTGGTTACAATCAGAAATTAGTGCCTTAACTGTGGAGAGCTTTAAATGCCATTGTTTTAATGCATGTCTGAGCGCTTTGAACTTAGCGCATATCGTTAAAGCAGCTGTAGGTTTACGCACCGTGCTGCCCCAAACCTGTGCAACACACTCATTAAAGCCAGGTAAGTCAACCCAGTAATTTTCGAAGCGAAAAACTTTAGCCTTGGGAATGGCCGTGGCAATTGTGACAACACAAAGAACATGATCTGATGTCGATCGCGCAAGAGGCAAGACCAAAGTGTTTGGATGATCCGAGGTCCAAGCAACCGAGGTGAAGAACCAGTCAATTTGTTCAAGAAGGGGCTGAGATTGCATATTCGACCAAGTGAATTGCCTTCCCTTAATTGGCAGCTCAACAAGACCCAAGTGACCTATGATTTCATTAAACAAAAAAATGTCATTGACATTACCACCAGGCAGGTTATGGTTTTCAAGTGACCTCATAAAGTTAAAATCTCCCAAAAGAAGCCATTTGTCATCACAATTAATGTCCAGATTATATAACCATTGCACAAACTCATCACGTGCAGGACTCTGACAAGGGCCGTAAACGGTCACTAGCTTCCAAACTTCAGATGTATGTTTGGAAAGAAGCTCCACAATAATACCAAAAGGTTTGGCCTCAATTAACTTGCCCTCAAAAAAAGAAGAATTCCAAATAACAACCATACCAGCTGATGCACCGACCGAAGGCAAATATGCAAAATTGTCAAAACGGCGATGACAGAACTTTCTAATGAACCTATGATCAATATGCATGCACTTAGTTTCTTGTAGGCAAACCACTGAACAACCACTTTCATCAATTTTCTGTTTGAAAGCAAGCTGTCACGCTTCAGAATTAAGGCCACGCACATTCCAACATAGAACCTTCCATTCTTTAAACCCAGTGTGATTCATTACAAACCATAAGAAGATGCAGAAAAAGTAGACCACACAATGATCCACATAGACCGGCTAAGCAAAGCAAAATGACAGAGTTTGAAACACAAAGACATAAATAACAATAGATGACGTTTAAAGTGGTACGCCATGGACCAGAAAGCAGACATATGCACTCAATCATCAGAACTATTGCTGCTGGTAGGTTGAGCCGGATCAGCAACAAGCTTATCCACAGTGATCTTCTCTGGAGCAATGCGCAGACGAGCCCCAATACGCTGAAGGTCAACAATGGCAGTTGGTGGAGGCACAGAAGCATCCTCATCAGAACTAGCTGACTAGGTCTTGCGTTTCTTCAGGGTGTGCGGAGACCTGTTCAGACTAGTAGATTTGCTGGTGCCACTGCTTGGCAAACGGTAGCCATCCCGTAACGCACTGAGACGTGCACTGCGACGGACCTCAGTCTCTACCAAGGCTGTAGATTTTTTCTTGCATTCACGTTTCAGAGTGACCCTTGGTGCAGTAGTGAACTCAAAAGACTCAGTTACAGGTTCAGAAATATCATCAAAACAGAGGGCCCGTGCAACTGGCCTTTTTGCTGGAGAAACCAGGCGAGTACTGACACTTGAAGAAACAGGCACAGGTGGCAGAACAAAGCTTAGATCATATCCATTAAAGGAAACATCCCAAGACTTGCTTGAAAGCAAAAGAGACCCAAATCCAGACATGAACATGAGCTTGGGATTTCAGAAAAGCAGAGGGAGGGTATCATCTTCTGAAATGAGCACTGCCATAACATGTCTGGAGGCAGGACAGGCCCAAAGACTATGAGCACCTGTCCAATATGCAGGGGAGGCTGCAAGGGAGCCCCAGGTTGCTGAACAATGACAAAATCATCCACTGGCATGTTATTGACTGAATCATTTGAAACTTGCAGGACCATGGACTCCTACGATTGCTCCACAACAACTTGATTTTCATCCACCATCTCCTGCAGCACATTGTGTGGCTCATCATGTGGGGCATCCTGGTGATGTGGCTCATGGTTATGCTCTGGTGGAGGTAACTCATCCCAGCCAATTTCAGGAAATTCAGGCATAACCCAGTTATGGTTATGAAACTTCAGGTGTCCAGGGAGAGGATGCGGGTTGCCATCAAAGGGCATAGGGTCCTCATCTGCTGGCAGAATATCAGCAAAGTCGGCAGAAAAGATGTATATCGAAGCAGACCAAGAAATGCGGGATCCACCAAAGTCAGCAAACTCCCGATACACAACATCCCGAGGCACTAATGTGGTTGCAGGAAAAGATACATATGCCAGAGTACGAACAAGCAGAGGATCATCCTGGTGCCAGTGATGGAAATGGCCAAAAGTACTGATAGCATCTGAAATAAACTACGTGCGCCTATAATCCATAGGAATTCCAACAATCATGACCCAGCCCCTTCTAAAACCTTGGATAGCTCTGTAGTTAATACCCTCATCATGCGGCACAAATCGAACAAATCTATCATTGCCAAGATCAAATGGAGGATGATCTACAAGAGCTTGCCTAGCAAATGGGCTATTGAAATGGAAGAGCCCAACTCCTTGAATCCAAGGCTAAGCATCAAGAAAAGCGCGCCCAAGATTGTGAACCACAAAATTACTGACCATATTTCTGAAGATGAGGGTTTCCTCAGGCAGAGGGGCAGGCTCGACAATGGCAATGGCGTAGTCTTCATGCTGTCGATCAGGAGCCACAGCCGGAGAGTAGAAGGTGTGCGGGAGTCGCCGCGGGCCACCGTCGATGATCTCAAAACCATGCGGGATGAACGGCGTGGGGTCGAGTGCAAAGGTGGCCATTGCTGAATCCTAAGCAAGCTCTGCTAGCGAGGAGAGAGTCTTGGAGGATGGTGGCAAGCTAGGCGGCGACGATGATGGGGCTGGTGGTGCGGTGGGCGGCGGCGTAGAGGTAGGTGGTGGAGGCGTGCTGGGCGGTTGCTCTGCGGGCAATGGTGGAAGCGATGGGGTGGCAGGCGACATAGGACTGGGCACAGACCCCAAGGTGGAAACTGAGGCGGCGGGCGAGTATATCTCCGCTGACTGTTCTGGAGAAACCGAATTGGTTCGTGGGACCCACCTGTAAGTTGGGGAAGGCACAGAGTCGGAGCATCCCTTGGCTCTGTGGCCTAATCGAAAGCATTGACGGCATCTGACCTGGTTGGTGCACGAATTGGTGTGGTGCAACATGGATAAACAGTTCTGGCACTTCCAAACGTTGAACACAATGTCGTCGATAAGATTATTAACCCTAGAAGAATCCCCAGCAAAGTCCATAATTAGTTGAGAATAATTTCCAGGCGAAGAAGTCACCTTATCCAAAAGCGGCACTGATGGTTGGGCCACAACTTGGGCCATAGAAGCCGTGCAGCGAGGCAAATCACCATGTTGGGCCGGAGATCCATGATGGGCCTGAGGTTCCGGTGCAACGCAAACAGATGACACAACATCCTGCATGCCAGGTGATTGTACATTTTGCGTGTCATGCAACACATTGCGGAAGCCAGTTGGAGCTGTCCCAGAAATGACGACAGTATTCTTGGCAGGGATGTTGATCGTTCCGAAAGAGATGGGTGGTGTCGCCACCGTCCACTAGAGATTGCTCGCCGGTGGCGATGGCAAGATCACCTTCTCGGAAGGGTTAACTTCATAGCCAGCCTCAGCAATCGTGTCAACAAGGAACTGATCAGCTGGGTATCTATAGCCCTTACAAGCAGGGTACTGATGGAACGTGGCAAAGGAGATTTTCTTCCTTGCCGAAGAACCCGATCTAAGAGAATACTTTGATGGGGGTTTATGCATAGCAATCAAACCCAAAGTTGCACGCTTTTTAGAGGGACTAACCAGAATCCACTCAGCGTCACATTCCTTTCTCCAGATTACTAACTCACGTCTCCAATTTGGACCACCATTTCCCTAAAGGTGAAAATAACATTTGAAATGCGGGCATGCATACGATCTCAACTTGAGAATGCAAAGGCCAACTTGCTTGAGACAATAAAGGAAAATACCTTGCCCTTGATGAGTTGGACCGACAAATCAATGGCCGATCCACGAATTGCTGATTCCAATGCAGCCGCCACAGAATCCTCATTAAGACAAAAATCATGTCGGCTAAAGGACACAACCATAATGAAATGGCTCGTGTCGTCCGAAGGATGGAAAGATCTCCCACAAGAAATGAAAACCTTATTCGCAAAGATGGAGCCCGGCGAGAAATCAAAACCTGAAGTTGATCCGCCAGAGGAACCCATAGGAGATGGGTATAGCCGTGTAGATCGAAGCCCGTCGGAGAAGATGAGCGGAGAGGATCCACAATTCACAGGCTAGAAGTGTAGATCGCCGAAAAACCTAGGCCGTCTTCTACATGAAAGTTGCTCAGAACGATGAGACAAATCCAGATACGCAGCCCGTTCGTCTGCCACGCATCCCTAGCATAGCGAACTAGCAACTTTCCCCCTCCGGTTCATCTGTCCGAAAACGCGAAACACTCGGGATACTTTCCCGGATGTTTTCCCCCTTCGCCGGTATCACCTCCTACCGCATTAGGTCACACCCGGCACATCTTATTGCCATTTATGCTTTGTGGTGCTATGTTTGCTTTATATTTACTGTTTCTTCCCCCTCTTCTCTCCGGTAGACCCCGAGACCGATGCTGCCCTTGTGATCGACTACGTCGACGACGAACCCCCTCCTTGCCAGAGCAACCAGGCAAGCAAACCCCCCTTGAACATTCCGATATCGCCCATTTCTTTCCCTCTCATGCTTGCATTAGAACTGCTACTGCTTTTTGTATGATCCTACTCTGATGCATAGCCTGTTTTTGTTACCTGCTTTCATACCTTACCTGCTTATCCTAAACTTCTTAGTATAGGTTGGTTAGTGATCCATCAGTGACCCCCACCTTGTCTCAGTTGCCTCGCTTTATGTTCGATGACTCAATCAACGTGATCGACGTCCAGGCCCCGACACCGCACATCACCCCCCTAGTTGTACGACACTACAGAGTTACTATCGAGTGCCGAGGGTGAACCTCATACATTACTCCTGATGAGATCTCTATAGTGTAGCTATTCGGTCATGATCATCAAGGGTGATTTACTCCTTAACCACTTCTGTTACGGCTCTGTCGTGCAACCCCTCAAGTGTGAACCTCGAGGGTGGATCCTCTTACGTTCACCTTGAAGATAGCATCGAGTGGAATTCACCGGGGTGATTCCTCGGGTTTTACCCTTGGTGTTAGACACAAAGTTACTATGGTTACTATGACTTTGCACTGAGCCATGTTACTAAACACGGGTCGACCCTGAGAGGTACCCACGCGAGCTTAATAGCGAGTGATGTGGAGTCGGGTTGACCTGGAGGTTGCCCGCAAGATACTTACGAGGCGTGGCCGAGCATTCTTAGCCCTTGCCGCAAGTACTCGAGATGGGGCGACGGGGTCACATCGATTGTGAGTCTCTGCTCGTTACCGCGCGTTCCTAATCCACTACGATTTGGATATTTGATCCGAGGGGCCTCTGGCCTGATAGCACTAACCATCACGTGGGCATAGTATGGGTGTTCTGCGTCGTATACATCGGCCGAAGCTTAATAGACGTCAGCGACTGAGCGGCGCGCGCCGGGTTGGACTGCGTAAGCTCCTACCATGTTGAAGGAGGTAGCTAGGTCTGCTCACCGGCCGCGTACGCAACGTGCAGGAGTTCCCGGGGAGATGGCCCATGACCCCTGGGGGCATAGGTTTAGTCCGGCGTGCTGACCTCTCTATTAAGCCTAGGTCGGGTTGCGGCGTATTGTTTGGCCGAGGCCGGGCATGACCCAGGAAAGTGTGTCCGGCCGGAGTTAATCGAGCGTGGTGGGTAAGTTGGTGCACCCCTACAGGGAAGAAAACATCTATCGATAGTCTGTCCTACGGTAAAGGACACTTGGAGTTGTATCCCGATCGATACAACTAGAACTGGGTACTTGTGATGAGAACTGGATGGTGATGAGAATTGGATTGTGATGATAACCGGATAGTATGGCTCTGGGATTGCTTTCTCGCAGGGAGTCGAGAAAGGATCTCTGGCCGAGGTTGATAACACTTATGCTACTTTACTTTATGCTACTCTACTCCCTCTTGTTGCTGCAAGATGGTGGTTTCCAGAAGATGCTAGTCTTCGATAGGCTAGGCTTTCCCCTTCCCTTCTGGCATTCTGCAGTTTAGTCCACAGATACAGTTGGAAATATGCCCTAGAGGCAATAATAAAATCGTTATTATTATATTTCTTTGTTCATGATAATTGTCTATTGTTCATGCTATAATTGTGTTATCCGGAAATCATAATACATGTGTGAATGCATAGACCGCAACACGTCCCTAGTGAGCCTCTAGTTGACTAGCTCGTTGATCAAAAGATAGTCATGGTTTCCTAACTATGGACATTGGATGTCATTGATAACGGGATCACATCATTAGGAGAATGATGTGATGGACAAGACCCAATCCTAAGCATAGCTCAAAGATCATGTAGTTCGTTTGCTATAGCTTTTCCGAATGTCAAGTATAATTTCCTTAGACCATGAGATTGTGCAACTCCCAGATACCGTAGGAGTGCTTTGGGTGTGCCAAACGTCACAACGTAACTGGGTGACTATAAAGGTACACTACAGGTATCTCCGAAAGTGTCTGTTGGGTTGGCACGAATCGAGACTGGGATTTGTCACTCCGTATGACGGAGAGGTATCTCTAGGCCCACTCGGTAATGCATCATCATAATGAGCTCAATGTGACCAAGTGGTTGATCACGGGATCATGCATTATGGTACGAGTAAAGTGACTTTCCGGTAACGAGATTGAACGAGGTATTGGGATACCGACGATCGAGTCTCGGGCAAGTAACGTACCGATTGACAAAGGGAATTGTATACGGATTAATTGAATCCTCGACATCATGGTTCATCCGATGAGATCATCGAGGATCATGTGGGAGCCAACATGGGTATCCAGATCCCGCTGTTGGTTATTGACCGAAGAGTCGTCTCGGTCATGTCTGCGTGTCTCCCGAACCCGTAGGGTCTACACACTTAAGGTTCGGTGACGCTAGGGTTGTTGAGATATTAGTATACGGTAACCCTAAAGTTGTTCGGAGTCCCGGATGAGATCCCGGACGTCATGGGGAGTTCCGGAATGGTCCGGAGGTGAAGATTTATATATAGGAAGTCAAGTTTCGGCCATCGGGGAAGTTTCGGGGGTACTCGGTATTGTACCGGGACCACCGGAAGGGTCCCGGGGGTCCACCGGGTGGGGCCACCTATCCCGGAGGGCCCCATGGGCTTAAGTGGGAGGGGAACCAGCCCCTAGTGGGCTGGTGCGCCCCCCTTGGGCCTCCCCCTGCGCCTAGGGTTGGAAACCCTAGGGGTGGGGGGCACCCCACTTGGCTTGGGGGGCAAGCCACCCCCTTGGCCGCCGCCCCCCCTTGGAGATTGGATCTCCTAGGGCCGGCGCCCCCCCCCTAGGGACCCTATATATAGTGGGGGGAGGGAGGGAAGCCGCACCCTAGCCCCTGGCCTCTCCCTCTCCCGCCCGTGACACTCCTCCCTCTCCCTGTGCTTGGCGAAGCCCTGCCGAGATCATCGTTGCTTCCACCACCACGCCGTCGTGCTGCTGGATCTTCATCAACCTATCCTTCCCCCTTGTTGGATCAATTTGGAGGAGACGTCTTCCCAACCGTACGTTTGTTGAACACGGAAGTGTCGTCCATTCAGCGCTAGGTCATCAATGATTTGGATCACGACGAGTATGACTCCATCAACCCCGTTCTCTTGAACGCTTCCGCGCGCGATCTACAAGGGCATGTAGATGCACTCCTCTCTCCCTCATTGCTACATGACTCCGTAGATTGATCTTGGTGATGCGTAGAAAATTTTAAAATTCTGCTACGTTCCCCAACAGATACAGCCCATTCCTTTGATACAGATGCATACTTAGTTTAGATCTGATGTAAGTCTTGCGAGTACTTTGGATGAGTACTCACGGTTGCTTTGCTACTTCTTTTCCCCCATACCCGATTGTTAAAACCAGATGACGGATCCCAGGAGCTAGACAACGCCACTGATGACTACTACTACCCGAAGGATGCCTACTACTACGTGAAGACCGCAGACGACTAGGAGTAGTTAGGAGGCTCCCAGACAGGAGGCCTTGCCTTTTCGATCGTTGTTGCTTTTGTGCTAGCCTTCTGAAGGCAAACTTGTCTAACTTATGTCTGTACTCAGATAGTGTTGCTTCCGCTGACTCTTGTGTATTCGAGCTTATGTATTCGAGCCCTCGAGGCCCCTGGCTTGTAATATAAAGCTTGTATTATTTTAATTTGTGTCTAGAATTGTGTTGTGATATCTTCCTGTGAGTCCTTGATCTTGATCGTACACATTTGCGTGTATGATTAGTGTACGGTCAAATCTGGGGCGTCACACTTGTGGGCCTACTAAGTTGACGGGGATAGAGGGGTATGTCAACTTAGTCAATATGAACGATTCTAGCTCCAGTGACCGTCCGATGTCCATCCAACGGCCATAGTGCTTCTTCAACCTCTGGTCTTCTTGCTCCAGCCGCCCAAAGCAGTGCCGGTTGTGTCACCTACTCCTGCCTCCCGTGGCCGGCTGTGCTGCCGTAGAGGCCTCACAGCCCCATCACATACTCGCATCCCTGGCCTATCTATCCCTATACTCACCCACACCTCCTATTATTTTCCGGTGACGGCAACCGGACCAGTCAACCCTCGTACTCTCCACCGCGTGGGCAGCCACTGCCGTGTCTTCCCCGGCTCCGTGTCGTTCCCTTCGTAGGCCTCACTGTCGTCCACCGCCCTGGTGCTCTCGACGCGGCGTGGTCAATGTGGTCAATGATACGTCCATTTTGCATCATGCTTTTATATCGATATTTATTGCATTATGGGCTGTTATTACACATTATGTCACAATACTTATGCCTATTCTCTCTTATTTTACAAGGTTTACATAAAGAGGGAGAATGCCGGCAGCTGGGATTCTGGGCTGGAAAAGGAGCAAATATTAGAGACCTATTCTCCATAGCTCCAAAAGTCCTGAAACTTCACGGAAGACGTTTTCAGAATATATAAAAAATATTGAGTGCAAGAAGTTCACCAGGGGGGCCACACCCTGCCCACGAGGGGGGCGCGCCCTACCCCCTGGGTGCGCGCCCCTACCTCGTGGGCCCCCTGGTGGCCCTCCGATGACCATCTTCTGCTATATGGAGTCTTTCGATGAGGAAAAAATCAGAAACCATCTTTCCGGACGAGACTCCGCCGCCACGAGGCGGAACCTTGGCAGAATCAATCTAGGGCTCTCATGGAGCTGTTCTGCCGGGGAAACTTCCCCCCGGGAGGGGGAAATCCTCGTCATCGTCATCACCAATGCTCCTCTCATCGGGAGAGGGCAATCTCCATCAACATCTTCACCAGCACCATCTCCTCTCAAAACTCTAGTTCATCTCTTGTATCCAATTCTTGTCTCCAAGTCCGGGATTGGTACCTATGGGTTGCTAGTAGTGTTAATTACTCCTTGTAGTTGATGCTAGTTGGTTTATTTGGTGGAAGATCATATGTTCAGATCCTATATGCTTATTAATACCCCTATGATTATGAACATGAATATGCTTTGTGAGTAGTTACGTTTTTTCCTAAGGACATGGGAGAAGTCTTGCTATTAGTAGTCATGTGAATTTGGTATCCGTTCGATATTTTGATGAGATGTATGTTGTCTCTCCTCTAGTGGTGTTATATGAACGTCGACTACATGACACTTCACCATTATTTGGGCCTAGAGGAAGGCATTGGGAAGTAATAGTAGATGATGGGTTGCTAGAGTGACAAAACCTTAAACCCTAGTTTATGTGTTGCTTCGTAAGGGGATGATTTGGATCCATATGTTTCATGTACGGTTAGGTTTACCTTAATACTTTTGTTGTAGTTGCGGATGCTTGCAATAGAGGTTAATCATAAGTGGGATGCTTGTCCAAGTAAGGGCAGCACCCAAGCACCGGTCCACCCACATACCAAATTATCAAAGTACCGAACGCGAATCTTATGAACGTGATGAAAACTAGCTTGACGATATTCCCATGTGTCCTCGGGAGCGCTTTACATCATATAAGAGTTTGTCCAGGCTTGTCCTTTTCTACAAAAAGGATTGGGCCACCTTGCTGCAGTTTATTTACTTTTGTTACTTGTTACTCGTTACAAATTATCCTATCACAAAACTATCTGTTACCTATTATTTCAGTGCTTGCAGAGAATACCTTGCTGAAAACCGCTTATCATTTCCTTCTGCTCCTCGTTGGGTTCGACACTCTTACTTATCGAAAGGACTATGATAGATCCCCTATACTTGTGGGTCATCAAGACTCTTTTCTGGCGCCGTTGCCGGGGAGTGAAGCGCCTTTGGTAGGTGGAATTTGGTAAGGAAAAATTTATATAGTGTGCTAAAAACTTTTTGTCACTTGTTACTATGGAAAGTAGTCCTCTGAGGGGCTTGTTCGGGGTATCTTCACCCCGACCAGTAGAGCAAAGAGTTGCTCCTCAACCTACTGAACCTACTGAAAATGAAAATGCCTGCTTTGAAATTCCTTCGGGTATGATAGAAAAACTGCTAGCTAATCCTTTTGCAGGAGACGGAACAACGCATCCTGATGAGCACCTAATATATGTGGATGAAGTTTGTGGATTATTTAAGCTTGCAGGAGTACCTGGAGATGTTATCAAGAAGAAGGTCTTCCCTTTATCTTTGAAGGAAGATGTATTGACATGGTATAGGCTATGTGATGATACGGGGTCATGGAACTATAAACGATTGAAATTGGAATTTCATCAGAACTTTTATCCTATGCATCTTGTTCATCGTGATCGCAATTATATCTATAATTTTTTGCCTCGCGAAGGATAAAGTATCGCTCAAGCTTGGGGGAGGCTTAAATCAATGTTATATTCATGACCCAATCATGAGCTCTCAAGAGAAATGATTATTCAAAATTTATATGCTCGGCTTTCTGATAACAATCGCACCATGCTCGATACTTCTTCTGCTGGCTCTTTTATGATGAAGACTATTGAATTCAAATGGGATTTATTGGAAAGAATTAAACGCAACTCTGACGATTGGGACCTCGACGAAGGTAAGGAGTCGGGTATGACACCTAAATTTGATTGTGTTAAATCTTTTATGGATACCGATGTTTTTCGTAAATTTAGCACTAAATATGGACTTGACTCTGAGATAGTAGCTTCCTTCTATTAATTTTTGGCTACTCATGTTGATCTCCCTAGGGAGAAGTGGTTTAAATATCATCCTCACATAGAAGTAAAAGTAGCTGCACCTATTAAAGTTGAAGAAAAGACTATCACTTATAATGATCCTATTGTTCCTACTTCTTATGTTGAGAAACCACCTTTCCCTATCAGGATAAAAGATCATGCTAAAGCTTCAACTATGGTTCGTAAAAGCAATATTAGAACATATACACCTCTTGAGCAAATTAAAGTTGAACCTAATATTGCTATTGTTAAAGATCTCTTGTCTGATAATATTGATGGGCATGTTATTCATTTCCATGATGAGACTGCTAGAGTTGCTAAACCTTGTGCTAAAGATAAACCTAGATCTTTGGTAGGCATGCCTGTTATTTCTGTTAAAATAGGAGATCATTGTTATCATGGCTTATGTGATATGGGTGCTAGTGATAGTGCAATACCTATTGACTTATACAGAGAAATTATGCATGACATTGCACCCGCTGAGTTAGAAGATATTGATGTCACAATTAAACTTGCCAATAGAGATACTATTTCACCAATGGGAATTGTTAGAGATGTTGAAGTCTTGTGTGGGAAAACTAAATATCCTGCTGATTTTCTTGTTCTTGGTTCCCCACAAGACAGCTTTTGTCCCATTATATTTGGTAGACCCTTCTTGAACACTGTTAATGCTAAGATGGATTGCAAAAAGGATGTTGCTACTATTGGTTTAGGTGATATGTCTCATGAATTTAATTTCTCTAAATTTCGTAGACAACACCGTGAAGAGGAATTGCCTAGTAAATATGAAATTATTGGTCTTGCTTCTATTGTCGTACCTCCTAGTGATCCTTTAGAACAATATTTGCTAGACCATGAAAATGATATGTTTATGAATGAAAGAAGGGAAATAGATGAAGTATTATTTAAACAGGAACCCATCCTGAAACACAATTTGCCTGTTGAAATCCTAGGGGATCCTCCTCCACCCAAGGGTGATCCCGTGTTTGAGCTTAAACCGTTACCTGATACTCTTAAATATGCTTATCTTGATGAGAAAAAGATATATCCTGTTATTATTAGTGCTAACCTTTCAGAGCATGAAGAAGAGAGATTATTGAAAACTCTGAAGAAGCACTGTGCTGCTATTGGATATACTCTTGATGATCTTAAGGGCATTAGTCCAACTATGTGTCAACACAAAATAAATTTGGAAGAAGATGCCAAACCAGTTCGTGATCATCAACGACGGCTGAATCCTAAGATGAAGGAAGTGGTAAGAAAGGAAATACTAAAGCTTCTTGAGGCAGGTATAATTTATCCCGTTGCTGATAGTCAGTGGGTAAGTCCTATCCATTGTGTCCCTAAGAAGGGAGGTATTACTGTTGTTCCTAATGATAAAGATGAGTTGATCCCGCAAAGAATTATTACAGGTTATAGGATGGTAATTGATTTCCACAAATTAAATAAAGCTACTAAAAAAGATCATTACCCCTTACCTTTTATCGATCAAATGCTAGAAAGATTATCCAAACATACACATTTTTGCTTTCTAGATGGTTATTCTGGTTTCTCTTGAATACCTGTGTCAGCCAATGATCAATCAAAGACTACTTTTACTTGCCCTTTTGGTACTTTTGCTTATAGACATATGCCTTTTGGTTTATGTAATGCACCTGCTACCTTTCAAAGATGCATCATGGCTATATTATCTGACTTTTGTGAATTTTTTTTGAGGTTTTCATGGACAATTTTTCCATCTATGGATCCTCTTTTGATGATTGCTTAAGCAACCTTGACCGGGTTTTGCAGAGATGTGAAGAAACTAATCTTGTCTTGAATTGGGAAAAGTGCCACTTTATGGTTAATGAAGGTATTGTCTTGGGGCATAAAGTTTCTGAAAGAGGTATTGAAGTTGATAAAGCCAAGGTTGATGCTATTGAAAAGATGCCATGTCCCAAGGACATCAAAGGTATAAGAAGTTTCCTTGGTCACGCCGGTTTTTATAGGAGGTTCATTAAGGACTTCTCCAAAATTTCTCGGCCTCTGACTAATTTATTACAAAAAGATATACCATTTGTTTTTTATGATGATTGCGTAGAAGCATTTGAAATACTTAAGAAAGCATTAATCTCTGCACCTATTGTTCAGCCACCTAATTGGAATTTACCCTTTGAAATTATGTGTGATGCTAGTGATTATGCTATAGGTGCTGTTCTAGGGCAAGGAGTTGATAAGAAACTAAATGTTATTCAATATGCTAGTAAAACTCTAGACAATGCTCAGAGAAATTATGCTACTACTGAAAAAGAATTCTTAGCAGTTGTATTTGCTTGTGATAAGTTCAGACCTTATATTGTTGATTCTAAAGTAACTATTCACACTGATCATGCTGCTATTAAATATCTCATGGAAAAGAAAGATGCTAAACCTAGACTTATTAGATGGGTTCTCTTGCTACAAGAATTTGATTTGCATATTATTGATAGAAAGGGAGCTGAGAACCCCGTTGCAGATAACTTGTCTAGGTTAGAAAATGTTCTTGATGACCCACTACCTATTGATGATAGCTTTCCTGATGAACAACTAAATGTCATAAATGCTTCTCATACTGCTCCATGGTATGTTGATTATGCTAATTACATTGTTGCTAAATTTATACCACCTAGTTTCACATACCATCAAAAGAAAAAGTTCTTCTATGATTTGAGACATTACTTTTGGGATGACCCACACCTTTATAAAGAAGGAGTAAATGGTGTTATTAGACATTGCGTACCTGAGCATGAACAGGAATAGATACTATGCAAGTCTCACTCCGAGGCTTATGGAGGACACCACGCTGGAGATAGAACTGCACATAAGATATTACAATCCAGTTTTTATTGGCCTACTCTCTTCAAGGATGCCCGCAAGTTTGTCTTATCTTGTGATGAATGTCAAAGAATTGGTAATATTAGTAGACGTCAAGAAATTCCTATGAATTATTCACTTGTTATTGAACCATTTGATGTTTGGGGCTTTGATTATATGGGACCTTTTCCTGCCTCTAATGGATATACACATATTTTAGTTGCCATTGATTACGTTACTAAGTGGGTAGAAGCTATTCCAACTAGTAGTGTTGATCATAACACTTCTATTAAAATGCTTAAAGAAGTTATTTTTCCAAGATTTGGAGTCCCTTGATATTTAATGACTGATGGTGGTTCACACTTTATTCATGGTGCTTTCCATAAAATGCTTGCTAAATATGATGTTAATCATAGAATTGCATCTCCTTATCACCTGCAGTCTAGTGGTCAAGTAGAATTGAGTAACAGAGAACTCAAAATAATTTTGCAAAAGACTATTAATAGATCTAGAAAGAATTGGTCCAAGAAACTTGATGATGCATTATGGGCCTATAGAACTGCATATAAAAATCCAATGGGTATGTCTCCTTATAAAATGGTCTATGGAAAAGCATGTCACTTACCTCTCAAACTAGAACATAAGGCTTATTGGGCTATTAAAGAGCTCAATTATGATTTCAAACTTGCCGGTGAGAAGAGGTTATTTTATATTAGCTCACTTGATGAATGGAGAACCCAAGCCTGTGAAAATGCCAAATTATTTAAAGAAAAAGTTAAAAGATGGCATGACAAAAGGATACAAAAGCGTTAGTTTAATGTAGGTGACTATGTATTGCTATACAACTCTCATTTAAGATTTTTTGTAGGAAAACTTCTCTCTAAATGGGAAGGTCCTTACGTTATAGAGGAGGTCTATCGTTATGGTGCCATAAAAATCAACAACTTCGAAGGCACAAATCCGAAGGTGGTGAACGGTCAAAGAATTAAACATTATATCTCAGGTAATCCTATAAATGTTGAAACCAATGTTATTGAAACCGTAACCCCGGAGGAATACATAAGGGACACTTTCCGGAACGTTTCAGACTCCGAAAAGGAATAGGTATGTGGTACGGTAAGTAAACCAAATCCAAAACAGTGTTAATGGCAATTTTCTTCCGTTTTGAAATATTTAGAGAAATAGAAAAATAAGAAGCAGTCTGGGAAGGACACGAGGGCCCCATGAGGGTGGAGGGCGCTCCCTACCCTACTGGGCGTGCCCCCCTACCTCGTGGGCACCTCATGTGCTCTCTGGACTCCGTTTTCTTACACGTTACGTATTTTGGTCGGTAAAAATTCATTATATAATCTCCCGCAGGTTTTGACTCCCATATCACGTAAAAATATCCTGTCTTTGTTTCGAGCTGTTTTTCTGATAGATCCAGGTCGTCATGTCGTATTCAAGTGCCCCCAAGGACCAGTTCTTCGAGAAGTTCATCAACACTTACCTCACGGAGGTGCTACAACACCCTCAAAACATTAAGATGCATGAGGGGTTGTTGCACATCCGCGATGTTGAGGGACCAAGGAAGACCGGAAGCCCGGAGGCAAGGCTTGAGGCATTGGAGCAAGAAGTTTTCAAGTGTCCAGAGATGGTGGAGCGTGGACTCGATTCCAATCACATTATGATCACGGAGTTCACCCATAACCACAAGTTGGATGTCAAGGACATTGGGGAAGCCATCTTCAAGCTTCATGAGAAAATTGAGCACCTCCAAGCCCAGATCTATGACCTGCAAAATCAAAATTGTGAGTATGAATATAGATTCAAGAGGATGAGTTTGGCTGCAGATTTGAGGTTTCAGGACACTCGATCATCCTTCTATGATGGTGAGCCTATGCCTTGGAAGAAGGACGACAAGCCTACTGTAACACCCCGGATGTAACTTTCCCTATTTGTACTCCAACTCTTGCCGTTTCCGGCGTTAAGTTATATTTATTTTCTCGGGTTCGGGTTTTTGTCTCTGTGTATTGTTGTCGTTGTCATGCATCTCATATCATGTCATCATGTGCATTGCATTTGCATACGTGTTCGTCTCATGCATTCGAGCATTTTCCCCGTTGTCCGTTTTGCATTCCGGCGCTTCGTTCTCCACCGGTGGTCATTTCTAGCTTTCTTTCATGTGTGGGGATTAAACATTTCCAGATTGGACCGAGACTTGCCAAGCGGCCTTGGTTTACTACCGGTAGACCGCCTGTCAAGTTTCGTACCATTTTGACTTTGTTTGATACTCCAACGGTTAACCGAGGGACCGCAAAGGCCTCGTGTGTGTTGCAGCCCAACACCCCTCCAATTTGGCCCAAAACCCACCTAACTCTGCTCCATGTTCTAGAGCGTTCGATCACGATCGCATGGCCGAAAACCGCACCTCATTTGGACTCTCCTAGCTCCCTCTATGCCTATTTAAACATCCCCCGATTTTCGGATCTCCTCCTACCTCTGAATCCCTAAAAATCATCTTCGCGCGGCCAGACGTGTCCGCCCGCCGCCGGACGAAAAATCCCGTCCCCGCCGCCACCACCTGGCAGCCTCCTATTCGCCCGCCTTCCTCTCTCTCCACCGCCGCAGCCTGAGCCCGCCGCGGCCTATGGCTGGCCCGCCCGCGCCCGCGCACGGGCCAGAGGAGCCGCCGCCGCCGCCTCCTTCTTCCTCCTCCGCCTGCCGCCCCTCGCTGCCCATCGCCGGCGCGCGCGCCGCCGCCTCCGCCGTGAGCCGCCGTCGCCGGACTGCGTCGCCGGCCCCGCCGCCTCCGCCCGCCCTGCGTCGCCCCGCCGGCCTCGCCCCTCGCCTCGGCCTCTCTGTCCGGCGCCGGCGAACAGGAGCTCCGGCGAGAGCTCCGATGGACCTCGGATTGCGTGCCCGATCTAGATCAGGTTCGCGATGAACAGTAAACCCTAGAGGTTGATTTTTTTTTGCCTAAGTCCCGAAATTCTCAGTCCATATGCACATGTTCGTAACCCTGTAACTTTGCATCCGTAGCTCCGATTCATGCATATAGCATATCAAAATGTTCATCTCAGAGAGTACATCATTTCATTCCATTGCATCATTTTCATTTGAGCTCATCTTGGTGCCTGAAATGCTGTTAGAAGAGGGCTACTTGAGATAATTGTCAGATCTGCTACTCCATTTAGGTTTTTGTCATTTTTGCCATGATTATTGTGTGCATGTTATGCCCTAATGCTCTACATATGTTTTGTTAAGGGTTTTGTCATCTTTCCAGAGGTGCATCCCATGTATTTTTGTGATGTGTTTGGTGACTTTGCAAGCATGCAATGTGGTGCACTTGCTATTCTGTTTTCAGGGACTTAGTAATTTCACCAAGTCCTGCAGCTGTTTATCTCATGATGCCATATGTTCATGTTGTTTCCTAGTGATCCGTGCCTCTTTTGAGGATGATCAGTAAGGGAGTTTTGGTAATCTTGTAGTGCTTTATCCATCCATGTCTTTGTTAGCAATTATGGAGCACCCTAGCTTGAGTCAATCGAGCTCTACTTTTGCTACTTTGTGAATCTGGGTAGATTGTCAACTTGTTTGCAATTTTGCCGGTGATGTTGTAGTTGATCCGTGCATGCTATGCTATTGTTCTTGCCATTTCTAGCTTGCATTTTGTGCCTTCTTGATGGGTGTATGCTTGTCTTGCCATGACTTGCACTGTAGTGAGTGCATCGAGCTCATAAACATGCCTACTTGAGTTATATTTCAACATGTGCCAGTTTTCACTAAGTCTGAAAACTGATTATGTTTTTGCTATGTTCACAAGCTTGCAATTGTATTTTATGTTCCCTTAAGGTCACTAAGGGACTTTTTTTAAGCTCTTTGAGTAGCTCGATGCCATGCTTTACTTTGCCATGTTCAGGTCCTGTAGCATGTAGTTTTGTTGCTCCGAAGAGGGCTACCTGATCTGAAATTCCAGACAAGTGTTAAATTTCACTAAGTCTGAGATCTGTTTGCCATATGCATTTTTGCCATGATTGTTTGAACCTGTTAATGGATGAATTGTCCGTAGCTCAGTGCCAGACTTTTGTTAAGCATTTTGTGTGCATCCCTACCATGTATTTTTTTGTCATGTTTGGGTGTTGTAGTATGTTCATCTCATTGCATTTAGATGCCTACTTGTTGTAAATCGCAGACCGGCATCATTTTTGAATCGCTTGCCATTTCCAAACCGTAACTCCGATTCCGGCGTTCTTTATATCGTTTTCAAGCGATTTTATCTCATCTTTCAGTGGCACACTTGGATTTCCAAGTTGAGGCCAGGTTCATGCATTTCCTGGCATATCTTGCATTTTGCATCCCGCATCGCATCCCGCATAGCATATCATCTTTGCATCGTGTTGTTTGAGTTTGCACGTGGTTGATTGTATCCTTGTTGCTTGTTTGTCTTGTTTGGGTAGAGCCAGGAGACGAGTTCGCTAACGAGGAGCCCATTGAGTTTGCTTTCGAGGATCCAGTCAACTCTGACAACTGTGCAAGCAAGATGATCATACCCTCGAAATCACTACTATCTTTGCTATGCTAGTTTGCTCGCTCTTTTGCTATGCCAATGCTACGATGCCTACCACTTGCTTTCAAGCCTCCAAAATTGCCATGTCAAACCTCTGACCCACCATGTCCTAGCAAACCATTGATTGGCTATGTTACCGCTTTGCTCAGCCCCTCTTATAGCGTTGCTAGTTGCAGGTGAAGATTGGAGGCCGTTCCTTGTTGGAACATTTATTTACTTGTTGGGATATCATTATATTGCCATGTTATATTAATGCATCTATATAATTGGTAAAGGGTGGAAGGCTCGGCCTCTCACCTAGTGTTTTGTTCCACTCTTGCCGCCCTAGTTTCCGTCATATCGGTGTTATGTTCCCGGATTTTGCGTTCCTTACGCGGTTGGGTTATAATGGGAACCCCTTGATAGTTCGCCTTGATTAAAGCTTTTCCAGCAATGCCCAACCTTGGTTTTACCATTTTCCACCTAGCCTTTTCTTTCCCTTGGGTTCTACAGACTCAAGGGTCATCTTATTTTAACCCCCCCGGGCCAGTGCTCCTCTGAGTGTTGGTCCAAACTAGAGCCCCTTGCAGCGCCACCTCGGGGAAACTCGAGGGCTGGTTTTAGTTGTACGGATTGCTTATCTGAGTGTGCCCTGAGAAAGATTTATGTGCAGCTCCTATCGGGATTTGTCGGCACATCCGGGCGGTGTTGCTGGTCTTGTTTTAACCTGTCGAAGTGTCTTGAGTTACTGAGATACCGAGTCTGATCGGAACATCTTGGGAGGAGGTCTATTCCTTCATTGACTGTGAGAGCTTGTCATGGGCTAAGTTGGGACTCCCCTGCAGAGATTGAACTTTTGAAAGCCGTGCCCGCGGTTATGGGCAGATGGGAATTTGTTAATGTCCGGTTGTAGATAACTTGAACCTTAACTTAATTAAAATGAGTCAACTGAGTGTGTTACCGTGATGGCCTCTTCTCTGCGGAGTCCGGGAAGTGGACACGGTGTTGGAGTAATGTTTGCGCAGGTTGCTCTCTAGTTTCTTGCTCGCGCCTTGCCTCCTCTTCTCGCTCTCCTTTGCGAATAAGTTAGCCACCATATATGCTAGTCGCTTGCTGCAGCTCCACATATATTTACCTTGCCTTACCTATAAGCTTAAATAGTCTTGATCGCGAGGGTGCGAGATTGCTGAGTCCCTGTGGCTCACAGATTACTATTACACCAGATGCAGGGCCTGATGATTCCGCTCCAGGAGACGCGTATGAGCTCAAGTGGGAGTTTGACGAAGACTCTCAACGTTACTATGTTTCCTTTCCCGATGATCAGTAGTGGTGCCCAGTTGGGGGTGATTGGGACCGTGTCGCATGTTGGGTTCTCTTTTATTTTGGTGCTGTAGTCGGGCCATGAGTGTTTGGATGATGTAATGTTATTTATGTACTTGATTGATGTGGCGAGTGTAAGCCAACTATGTTATCTCCCCTTTTATTATCATATTACATGGGATGTTGTGAAGATTGCCTAACTTGCGACATATGCCTTCAATGCGATTATGTCTCTAAGTCGTGCCTCGACACGTGGGAGCTATAGTCGCATCGAGGGTGTTACAAGTTGGTATCAGAGCCTTCCCTGACCTTAGGAGCCCCATTGCTTGATCGTTTTTAACGGCCGAGTTGTGTCTAGAAAAATGTTTTGAGTCATTTAGGAATTATATATCGGAGAGTTTAGGAATTCTTTTTACTTCCCAGTCTCCTCATCGCTCTGGTAAGGCATCCTGACGTAGAGTTTTGACTCTTCTCTTCTCAAATTTCACTAAAAAAAATTTTAGGATCACGCGGGTATCTTAGAATCGTTCCGATGGTTTTATGATGAGAACATTGTCTTGGTGCCTCCTGTCAGGGGTTTAGTGGAAGTGTCCTGTGGAGTTGAGCTCTGAGGTGTTGTCATCATAATTTTATCGTTGCAGTTCTGGAATACCTGAGTTTAGTACGCCGACATCGAAAATCTCTTTTATGCAGTTCGTTGGTGAGATAACCTCGACGCCACCCAGTACTGGGGCGGGAGTTCGGGAGTATCGCCATAACTTGTATAACGGATGCTTTTCGAAGGTTGAGGTAGATGGTTTCCGAAGGTTTCTTGGTTATGTGTTGAAGGATGGATACAGCTGGATGTAGGAATTGCTAGTTTGGGTGAGATATTATGCTTCCCCTGTATCCCCAACACCTGATTGCATAACCGGAAAGGTTCGGGAGTTTCATAGGTGGGAATTCTAGTAGCTCTAGTTCTTCTTCCACGGATATTGGTTTGAGATTGGGATTTCTTACCGATTATTCGTTCTTGATCCGTACCTTGTTGAATTATTTCTCTACCTTAATTCTACGTGGCTTCTCAATTTATGGATATGTGACCATTTCAAGAGGAATGCATTCGTTCATTTTGTTCGGATGTGAAGACTATATGTTGCAATTTTCATTCCGTTGGATTCAGCTTCAATATTTGTCTATCAATGTGCTAATGGTGGTCAACCTCTTCAGGATGGCTCCTCCAACGCGCACGACTCCGAATCCTGATCCGCCACCTCCACCTCCTCCGGAGGCATGGCAAGCTGTGATGGCCGCAACCAATGCAAGCACATAGTTGATCATGCAAATTCTTCAAGAGCGCAATCAAGGCAACCAAGGGAATCAAGGCAGCAATTAGAATCACTTTGCTACACTCAACCAGTTCCTTGCCAACGGGCCAAAGACTTTCAGCAATTGTGTTGAGGCAACCGATGCTGACGATTGGCTTGTGGATCTGTGCAAGCATTTCGAGTGCAGTAACGTCAGGCCTGAGGACTTTGTCAAGTTTGCTTCCTTCCAACTCAAAGATCAAGTTGCAGAATGGTTCCAGCAGTACAAGGACTCTAGAGGCGGACGTGTTATCACTTGGGATGATTTCTCTCGAGATTTCAGGGCTCATCATATTCCCCAGAGCGTGGTTGAAAGCAAGCGTGAGGAATTCCGCAATCTGAAGCAAGGCTCTTTGTCTGTCTATGACTACAACAAGTTGTTCTAGAAGCTCGCCCGCTTTGCCAAGCAGGACGTCCCTGATGAGAAGAGCATGATATACCAGTTCAGGGGTGGTCTCAGAGAAGAAATTCAGTTCGCTCTTGTCCTCTTTGAACCCTTGAGATACGATGAGTTCTACAACATGGCACTGAAGCAAGAGGCTGCTCAGTTGAGGTGTGATGCTTCCAAGAAGTGAGTCAGAGATGTTACTCCTTCTTCCTCTACTCAAGTGGCCAAGCAGCAGAAGTTTTGGCTTCCTCCTCCTCCTCCGTTCCGTCAGCCGTATCAGCAGAAGAGCAAAGGTGGCAGTGGTTCTTTCCACCCACCCAACCCAGGCTTTCAGAACAAGACTTCATCTCAAGCTCCAAGATCGAGTGCTCCGTATCACCGTCCGCTTTCAGAGGTTACGTGCAACAAGTGCCAACAGAAGGGTCACTATGCCAACAAGTGTTTCAACCAGAGGCGTCTTCCTCCTCCTGTCAGATCGGCAAGTACAGCTGTGGTCAAGCATAACCCCAAGCATGCCAAGGTCAACTTGATGAATGCACCTCAGGCAGAGGACTCATCAGATGTGATCATGGGTAACCTTCCTGTTAACGATGTTCCTGCAGAAGTTCTTTTTGACACGGGTGCATCGCATTGTTTCATCTCGAGACCTTTTGCATCTAAGCATGATTTTGTTACTCAAGTGTTGCCGAAACCGTTGGCTATTGTCTCTCCGGCCTGTCAAAGGACATCTCGAGTATGCGTTCCGGATGTTACAATCACTTTGGGTGACTATAAGTTCTTGTCCTCTCCAAATGTTCTTGGTGACTCGGATATTGATCTTATTCTCGGGATGGATTGGCTTGCTAAGCACAAGGCTCAGCTTGATTGTGCAGCCAGGCAGATTCAATTGACTCATTCGTCTGAGGATGTAATTGTCTTTGCCGCTCGTGATAATACCATCCGTCCATTTTCTCTCAATGAGAAGGGTGAATTGGATGCTATCTCTCAAATTCCAGTCGTTTGCGAATATCAAGACGTCTTTCCAGAAGAGCTTCCAGGAATGCCTCCGCACCGGCCAGTTGAATTCGTTATTGATCTTGAGCCTGGCACGGAACCTGTGTGCAAACGTCCTTACAAGCTCGGACCTGAAGAGTTGAAGGAGCTGAAGAAGCAACTCGATATTCAAGAGAAAATGGGTCTCATCCGGCCTAGTTCTTCTCCGTGGGGTTGTGGTGTTCTTTTTGTGAAGAAGGATGGAACGGACCGACTTTGTGTTGATTACCGTCCAGTGAACAAGAAGACCATCAAGAACAAATACCCACTTCCCAACATCAATGAGCTGTTCGAACAACTCAAAGGTGCCCAAGTATTCTCCAAGCTTGATCTCCGTATGGGTTATCATCAGATTCGTATTCGTGAGCAAGATATTCCCAAGACGGCTTTCAGGACAAGCTTTGGTTCTTATGAATACACTGTCATGTCTTTTGGTCTCGTCAACGCTCCTCCGACGTTCTCTCGCATGATGAACTTCATCTTCAACGCCTACACCAATGACTTCGTTTTGGTCTATCTCGACGACATTCTGGTTTTCTCGAAGAACAAGGAAGATCATGCCAAGCACTTGCGTTTGGTTCTTGATAAGCTCAGAGAACATCAGTTCTACGCCAAGTTCTCCAAGTGTGAATTTTGGCTTGATGAGGTTCTTTATCTTGGTCATATCATCTCTGCCAAGGGCATTGCCATGAATCCTGAGAAGGTGTCTGCAATTGTGAATTGGGAACCTCCTCAGAACATGAAGCAACTCTGCAGTTTTCTCGGTCTCGCAAGCTATTGCCGAAGATTCGTTGAAAACTTTTCTAAGATCGCGAAGCCTCTCTCAAATCTTCTTCAGAAGCACGTCAAGTACGTTTGGTCTCCGGAGTGTGATATTTCTTTCAACACTTTGAAAGGGAAATTGATCACTGCTCCAGTTCTGACTCCGCCTGATGAATCCAAGCCGTACGAGGTATTTTGTGATGCCTCTCTCCAAGGTCTTGGCGCGGTATTGATGCAAGAGAAGAAAGTTGTTGCTTATACCTCTCGCCAGTTGAAGCCTAATGAGAAGAACTACCCCACTCATGATCTCGAGTTGGCGGCAGTTGTGCATGCTCTTTTGAATTGGAGACATCTTCTATTGGGAAGAAAAGTGGACATTTTCACTGATCACAAGAGTCTCAAATACATCTTTACTCAGCCTAATCTCAACCTCAGGAAAACTCGATGGGTCAAAATGATTCAAGAGTATAATTCGAGTATCGAGTATACTCCAGGCAAGGCCAATGTGATTGCTGACGCTTTGAGCAGAAAAGCTTACTACAACAGTCTGATTCTCAAGCCTTATCAACCCGAGCTTTGTGAAGCTTTCCGCAAACTTAATCTACAAGTTGTTCCTCAAGGTTTCCTCGCCAAACTTCAAGTCCCTCCTACCTTAGAAGACCAGATTCGCCAAGCCCAGCTTCTTGATGCTATGGTGAAAAAGGTGAAGATTGGGATTGCCAAGAGTCAACCCAAGTACAAGTGCTACCGCCTTGATGACAAGGACACTCTCTTCTTCGAGGATCGTATTGTTGTACCCAAAGGTGACCTCCGTAAAGTGATCATGAACGAGGCTCACAATTCTCTCCTCTCCATCCACCCTGGGAGCACGAAGATGTATCAGGACCTCAAGCAAGCTTATTGGTGGACTCGAATGAAGCGCGAGATCGCTCAATTCGTGAATGAATGTGATGTCTGCAGAAGAGTGAAGGCAGAACACCAAAGGCCAGCAGGTCTCCTCCAACCTCTTGCCATTCCAGAATGGAAGTTTGACCACATTGAAATGGACTTCATGACTGGGTTTCCAAAGTCCAAGCGTGGCAATGATGCTATATTCGTTGTCATCAACAAACTCACCAAATTGGCTCATTTTCTGCCTATCAAAGAGTCGATCACTGCAGCTCAATTGGCGGAACTCTATACCTCTCGTATTGTCTCTCTACACGGTATTCCTCAAGTGATCTCTTCAGACCGTGGAAGCATCTTTACCTCGAAGTTTTGTGATTCTTTTCAGAAGGCCATGGGCACCAACATCCACTTCAGCACAGCTTTCCATCCTCAAACTAGCGGTCAAGTCGAGTGTGTCAACCAGATTCTTGAAGATATGCTCAGGGCTTGTGTGATCTCCTTCGACATGAAGTGGGAGGATTGTCTTCCTTATGCTGAATTCTCCTACAACAACAGTTTTCAAGTAAGTTCGGGCAAGGCCCCATTTGAAATTCTGTATGGCAGGAAGTGCCGTACCCCTCTCAACCGGTCTGAAACCGGTGAACGTCAGCTTTTGGGTAATGACTTAATCACAGAGGTAGAAGAAATGTGCAAAGTCATTCGTAATAACCTCAAAGCAGCCCAATCCCGCCAGAAGAGCTACTATGATAGTAAGCACCGTGATTTGGCTTTCGACATTGGAGATCATGTTTACCTCTGCGTCTCTCCTATGAAAGGTACTCGTCGCTTCGGTATCAAAGGGAAGCTTGCCCATAGATACGTGGGAGCTTTCAAGATTGTCAGCAAGAGAGGCGACCTCGCCTATCAACCCGAGCTTCCTTCAAACTTTGCAAATGTTCATGACGTGTTCCATGTCTCTCAGCTTTGAAAGTGCTTCAAGACTCCTGACCGCACCGTCAACTTCGAGGACATTGAGCTCCAAGAAGATCTCTCTTATCATGAGCACCCAGTTGCTAATCTTGAAGAGACTGAACGCAAGACTCGCAACAAGTCAATCAAATTTCTCAAATCAAGTGGTCACACCATTTCGACCGTGAAGCTACCTGGGAACGCGAGGATCACCTCCGTTCTGAGTACCCGGCGTTCTTTCAGTCCTAGATCTCGGGACGAGATCCTTTCGTAGTGGTGGAGTGTTGTAACACCCCGGATGTAACTTTCCCTATTTGTACTCCAACTCTTGCCGTTTCCGGCGTTAAGTTATATTTATTTTCTCGGGTTCGGGTTTTTGTCTCCATGTATTGTTGTCGTTGTCATGCATCTCATATCATGTCATCATGTGCATTGCATTTGCATACGTGTTCGTCTCATGCATTCGAGCATTTTCCCCGTTGTCTGTTTTGCATTCCAGCGCTTCGTTCTCCTCCAGTGGTCATTTCTAGCTTTATTTCGTGTGTGGGGATTAAACATTTCCGGATTGGACCGAGACTTGCCAAGCGGCCTTGGTTTACTACCGGTAGACCGCCTGTCAAGTTTCATACCATTTGGACTTCGTTTGATACTCCAACGGTTAACCGAGGGACCGAAAAGGCCTTGTGTGTGTTGCAGCCCAACACCCCTCCAATTTGGCCCAAAACCCACCTAACTCTGCTCCATGTTCTAGAGCGTTCTATCACGATCGCGTGGCCGAAAACCGCACCTCATTTGGACTCTCCTAGCTCCCTCTATGCCTATTTAAACATCCCCCGTTTTTCGGATCTCCTCCTACCTGCGAAACCCTAAAAATCATCTCCGCGCGGCCGGACGTGTCCGCCCGCCGCCGGACGAAAAATCCCGTCCCCGCCGCCGCCACGTGGCAGCCTCCTATTCGCCCGCCTCCCTCTCTCTCCACCGCCGCCGCCTGAGCCCGCCGCGGCCCATGGCTGGCCCGCCCACGCCCGCGCACGGGCCAGAGGAGCCGCCGCCGCCTCCTTCTTCCTCCTCCGCCCGCCGCCCCTCGCTGCCCATCGCCGGTGCGCGCGCCGCCGCCCGCCGCCTCCTCCGCGAGCCGCCGTCGCCGGACCGCGTCACCGGCCCCGCTGCCTCCGCCCGCCCTGCGTCGCCCCGCCGGCCTCGCCCCTCGCCTGGGCCTCTCTCTCCGGCGCCGGTGAACAGGAGCTCCGGCGAGAGCTCCGGTGGACCTCGGATTGCGTGCCCGATCTAGATCCGGTTCGCGATGAACAGTAAACCCTAGAGGTTGATTTTTTTTTGCCCAAGTCCCGAAATTCTCAGTCCATATGCACATGTTCGTAGCCCTGTAACTTTGCATCCATAGCTTTGATTCATGCATATAGCATATCAAAATGTTCATCTTAGAGAGTACATCATTTAATTCCATTGCATCATTTTCATTTGAGCTCATCTTGGTGCCTAAAATGCTGTTAGAAGAGGGCTACTTGAGATAATTGTCAGATCTGCTACTCCATTTAGGTTTTTGTCATTTTTGCCATGATTATTGTGTGCATGTTATGCCCTAATGCTCTACATATGTTTTGTTAAGGGTTTTGTCATCTTTCCAGAGGTGCATCCCATGTATTTTTGTGATGTGTTTGGTGACTTTGCAAGCATGCAATGTGGTGCACTTGCTATTCTGTTTTCAGGGACTTAGTAATTTCACTAAGTCCTGCAGCTGTTTATCTCATGATGCCATATGTTCATGTTGTTTCCTAGTGATCCGTGCCTCTTTTGAGGATGATCAGTAAGGGAGTTTTGGTAATCTTGTAGTGCTTTATCCATCCATGTCTTTGTTAGCAATTATGGAGCACCCTAGCTTGAGTCAATCGAGCTCTACTTTTGCTACTTTGTGAATCTGGGTAGATTGTCAACTTGTTTGCAATTTTGCCGGTGATGTTGTAGTTGATCCGTGCATGCTATGCTATTGTTCTTGCCATTTCTAGCTTGCATTTTGTGCCTTCTTGATGGGTGTATGCTTGTCTTGCCATGACTTGCACCGTAGTGAGTGCATCGAGCTCATAAACATGCCTACTTGAGTTATATTTCAACATGTGCCAGTTTTCACTAAGTCTGAAAACTGATTATGTTTTTGCTATGTTCACAAGCTTGCAATTGTATTTTATGTTCCCTTAAGGTCACTAAGGGACTTTTTTTAAGCTCTTTGAGTAGCTCGATGCCATGCTTTACTTTGCCATGTTCAGGTCCTGTAGCATGTAGTTTTGTTGCTCCGAAGAGGGCTACCTGATCTGAAATTCCAGACAAGTGTTAAATTTCACTAAGTCTGAGATCTGTTTGCCATATGCATTTTTGCCATGATTGTTTGAACCTGTTAGTGGATGAATTGGCCATAGCTAATTGCTAGACTTTTGTTAAACATTTTGTGTGCATCCCTGCCATGTATTTTGTTGTCATGTTTGTGTGTTGTAGCATGTTCATCTCATTGCATTTAGATGCCTACTTGCTATAAATCGCAGACCGGCGTCATTTTTGAATCGCTTGCCATTTCCAAACCGTAACTCCGATTCCGGCGTTCTTTATATCGTTTTCAAGCGATTTAATCTCATCTTTCCAGTGGCACACTTGGATTTCCAAGTTGTGGCCAGGTTCATGCATTTCCTGGCATATCTTGCATTTTGCATCCCGCATCGCATCCCGCATAGCATATCATCTTTGCATCGTGTTGTTTGAGTTTGCACGTGGTTGATTGTATCCTTGTTGCTTGTTTGTCTTGTTTGGGTAGAGCCGGGAGACGAGTTCGCTAACGAGGAGCCCGTTGAGTTCTCTTTCGAAGATCCAGTCAACTCTGACAACTGTGCAAGCAAGATGATCATACCCTCGAAATCACTACTATCTTTGCTATGCTAGTTTGCTCGCTCTTTTGCTATGCCAATGCTACGATGCCTACCACTTGCTTTCAAGCCTCCCAAATTGCCATGTCAAACCTCTAACCCACCATGTCCTAGCAAACCGTTGATTGGCTATGTTACCGCTTTGCTCAGCCCCTCTTATAGCGTTGCCAGTTGCAGGTGAAGATTGGAGGCCGTTCCTTGTTGGCACATTTATTTACTTGTTGGGATATCATTATATTGCCATGTTATATTAATGCATCTATATACTTGGTAAAGGGTGGAAGGCTCGGCCTCTCGCCTAGTGTTTTGTTCCACTCTTGCCGCCCTAGTTTCTGTCATATCGGTGTTGTGTTCTCGGATTTTGCGTTCCTTACGCGGTTGGGTTATAGTGGGAACCCCTTGATAGTTCGCCTTGATTAAAGCTTTTCCAGCAATGCCCAACCTTGGTTTTACCATTTGCCACCTAGCCTTTTCTTTCCCTTGGGTTCTGCAGACTCAAGGGTCATCTTATTTTAACCCCCCCCCCCCCCGGGCCAGTGCTCCTCTGAGTGTTGGTCCAAACTAGAGCCCCTTGCAGCGCCACCTCGGGGAAACTCAAGGGCTGGTTTTAGTTGTACGGATTGCTTATCTGAGTGTGCCCTGAGAAAGATTTATGTGCAGCTCCTATCGGGATTTGTCGGCACATCCGGGCGGTGTTGCTGGTCTTGTTTTAACCTGTCGAAGTGTCTTGAGTTACTGAGATACCGAGTCTGATCGGAACATCTTGGGAGGAGGTCTATTCCTTCATTGACCGTGAGAGCTTGTCATGGGCTAAGTTGGGACTCCCCTGTAGAGATTGAACTTTCGAAAGCCGTGCCCGCGGTTATGGGCAGATGGGAATTTGTTAATGTCCGGTTGTAGATAACTTGAACCTTAACTTAATTAAAATGAATCAACTGAGTGTGTTACCGTGATGGCCTCTTCTCGGCGGAGTCCGGGAAGTGGACATGGTGTTGGAGTAATGTTTGCGCAGTTTGCTATCTAGTTTCTCGCTCGTGCCTTGCCTCCTCTTCTCGCTCTCCTTTGCGAATAAGTTAGCCACCATATATGCTAGTCGCTTGCTGCAGCTCCACATATATTTACCTTGCCTTACCTATAAGCTTAAATAGTCTTGATCGCGAGGGTGCGAGATTGCTGAGTCCCTGTGGCTCACATATTACTATTACACCAGATGCAGGGCCTGATGATTCCGCTCCAGGAGACGCGTATGAGCTCAAGTGGGAGTTTGACGAAGACTCTCAACGTTACTATGTTTCCTTTCCCGATGATCAGTAGTGGTGCCCAGTTGGGGGTGATTGGGACCGTGTCGCATGTTGGGTTCTCTTTTATTTTGGCACCGTAGTCGGGCCATGAGTGTTTGGATGATGTAATGTTATTTATGTACTTGATTGACGTGGCGAGTGTAAGCCAACTATGTTAGCTCCCCTTTTATTATCATATTACATGGGATGTTGTGAAGATTGCCTAACTTGCGACATATGCCTTCAATGCGATTATGTCTCTAAGTCGTGCCTCGACACGTGGGAGCTATAGTCGCATCGAGGGTGTTACACCTACGCCATCAACAAAACCATCACCTTATTCACGAACAAACAAGAATTGAGCATCTGGTATGGGCACTCCCCTTGGCAACTGCCAAGCTAGGGGGAGTGCATCGGTATCGTATCACCATCACTTTTATCTTTACCATTTTTCTTAGTTCGATCCTTTTGGTAATATCTTGATCTAGTAGAATAAAGTTTTAGTATGATCTAGTTGTGAGTTTTGCTTTATGATCCTTCTATGTAATCGAGTCCGTGAGCTATATATAATAAATATTAGTGTTGAGTCAAGGGCTTGATTATTTTGCCATGATATTGAGTGAATAAAAGAAAAGAGAAAGAAATAAAAAGAAACAAAGATATCATATGGATCTTCTGGAGAGTAATGAGCTCACATATAAAAAGTATGATGGATAAAAGTTGTTGAGAGTTGACAGACATAGTTTTGATCATCGCTGCAATTAATAGGAAGTAATAAAGAAAGAGAGTTCTTCACATATAAATATACTATCTTGGACATCTTTTATGATTGTGAGCACTCATTAAAATATGACATGCTAAAGAGCTGACATTGGACAAGGAAGACAACGTAATGGGTTATGTTTTCTTACATCTGAGATAAATTATATTGTCATGGATCATCCAACATGGTTGAGCTTGCTTTTCCCCCTTATGCTAGCCAAATTCTTTGCGCCAAGTAGAGATACTACGTGTGCTTCCAAACACCCTTAAACCAATTTTGCCATGAGAGTCCACCATATCTACCTATGGATTGAGTAAGATCCTTCAAGTAAGTTGTCATCGATGCAAGCAATAAAAATTTCTCTCTAAATATGTATGATTGATTGGTGTGGAGGAAATAAGCTTTATACGATCATGTGATATGGAAGAAATAAAAGCGACAGACTGCATAATAAAGGTCCATATCACAAGTGGCAATATAAAGTGACGTTCTTTCGCATTAAGATTTTGTGCATCCAACCATAAAGGCGCATGACAACCTCTGCTTCCCTCTACGAAGGGCCTATCTTTTACCTTAATCTCCTACCTTACATAAGAGTCATGGTGATCTTCACCCTTCCTTTTTACATTTTATCTTTTGGCAAGCACAACATGTTGGAAAGATCCTGGTATATATGGCTAATTGGATGTGAGTTTTCATGAACTATTATTGTTGACATTACCCTTGAGGTAAAACATCGGGAGTCAAAACTATAAGCCCCTATCTTTCTCTGTGTCCGACTAAAACTCCATACCCATAAGTATTGCGTGAGTGTTAGCAATTGTGGAAGACTAAATTATAGTTGAGTATGTGGACTTGCTGAAAAGCTCTTATATTGACTCTTTCCTATATTATGACAAATTGCAATTGCTCCAATGACTGAGATTATAGTTTGTTAGTTTTCAATGAAGTTTATGATTCATACTTGAAATTGTGATTGAATTGTTACTCTAGCATAAGAGATCATATGACAAGAATTATATAAGTTGATGTTCTAAGAATGATCATGATGCCCTCATGTCCGTATTTTATTTTTATCGACACCTCTATCTCTAAACATGTGGACATATTTTTCGATTTCAGCTTTCGCTTGAGGACAAGCGAGGTCTAAGCTTGGGGGAGTTGATACGTACATTTCGCATCATGCTTTTATATCGATATTTATTTCATTATGGGCTGTTATTACACATTATGTCACAATACTTATGCCTATTCTCTCTTATTTTACAAGGTTTACATAAAGAGGGAGAATGCCGGCAGCTGGGATTCTGGGCTGGAAAAGGAGAAAATATTAGAGACCTATTCTGCACTGCTCCAAAAGTCCTGAAACTTCATGGAAGATGTTTTCAGAATATATAAAAAATACTAAGTGCAAGAAGTTCACTAGGGGGGCCACACCCTGCTCACGAGGGTGGGGGGCGCGCCCTACCCCCTGGGCGCGCCCCCCTACCTCATGGGCCCCCTGGTGGCCCTCCGATGGCCATCTTCTGCTATATGGAGTCTTTCGATGAGGAAAAAATCAGAAGCCATCTTTCTGGATAAGACTCCGCCGCCACGAGGCGGAACCTTGGCGGAATCAATCTAGGGCTCTGGCGGAGCTGTTCTGCCGGGGAAACTTCCCTCCGTGAGGGGGAAATCATCGTCATCGTCATCACCAACGCTCCTCTCATTGGGAGAAGGCAATCTCCATAAACATCTTCACCAGCACCATCTCCTCTCAAAACCCTAGTTCATCTCTTGTATCCAATTCTTGTCTCCAAGTCCTGATTGGTACCTGTGGGTTGCTAGTAGTGTTAATTACTCCTTGTAGTTGATGCTAGTTGGTTTATTTGGTGGAAGATCATATGTTCAGATCCTATATGCTTATTAATACCCCTCTGATTATGAACATGAATATGCTTTGTGAGTAGTTACATTTGTTCTTGAGGACATGGGAGAAGTCTTGCTATTAGTAGTCATGCGAATTTGGTATTTGTTTCATATTTTGATGAGATGTATGTTGTCTCTCCTCTAGTGGTGTTATGTGAACATCGACTACATGATATTTCACCATTATTTGGGCCTAGAGGAAGGCATTGGGAAGTGATTAGTAGATGATGGGTTGGTAGAGTGACAGAAGCTTAAACCCTAGTTTATGCGTTGCTTCGTACGGGGCTGATTTGGATCCATATGTTTCATGTTATGGTTAGGTTTACCTTAATACTTTTGTTGTAGTTGCGGATGTTTGCAATAGAGGTTAATCATAAGTGGGATGCTTGTCCAAGTAAGGGCAGCACCCAAGCACCGGTCCACCCACATACCAAATTATCAAAGTACCGAACGCGAATCATATGAACGTGATGAAAACTAGCTTGACGATATTCCCATGTGTCCTCGGGAGCGCTTTACATCATATAAGAGTTTTTCCAGGCTTTTACTTTGCTACAAAAAGGATTGGGCCACCTTGCTGCACTTTATTTACTTTTGTTACTTGTTACTCGTTACAAATTATCCTATCACAAAACTATCTGTTACCTATTATTTCAGTGCTTGCAGAGAATACCTTGCTGAAAACCGCTTATCATTTCCTTCTGCTCCTCATTGGGTTCGACACTCTTACTTATCGAAAGGACTACGATAGATCCCCTATACTTGTGGGTCATCAGTCAATGAACGACATCCATCGGAAGTGGACTGTACGTGGAGAGGCTGACAGTTGGGTCCACGGCCGCACACAAGGAAATGCCTCCTTATTACACGCAAAATAATGATTCCTCCACCTAGCATCTGGGACCCGCCGGAAGGGCCTCTATATTCCGCGAAAAAACGTTCCCCCCGCTGATAGGTCGGACCCACCAACTATATCTTCGCACGCAAGGAAGTGCCTAATTATTGCGCACAAAAAAATGAATACCCCCCTGCCAGCTGGGACCCACCACAGTGGGAGGCTGACTTGTGGGCCTACTAAGTTGACGGGGATGGAGGGCTTTGTCAACTTAGTCAATATGAACGATTCTAGCTCCAGTGACCGTACGATGTCCATCCAACAGCCTTACTGCTTCTTCAACCTCTAGTCTTCTTGCTCCAACTGCCCAAAGCAGCGCCGGTCATCCCGCCTGCTCCTGCCTCCCGTGGCCGGCTGTGCTACCGTGGAGGCCTCACCGCCCCCATACTACTCCCACTGCTAGCCAGGCCATCCCTCCACTCACCCACACCCCCTGTTATTCTGCGGCGGCGGCAGCCTCACACCGCAGCCGAACCAGTGAACCCTCGTACTCATCTCCGCGTGGGCATCCACTGCCGCGTCTTCCCCGGCTCCGCATCGTCCCCTTCCTAGGCCTCGCCGTCGTCCACCGCCTTGGTGCTCTCGGCGCGGCGTGGTCAATGTGGTCAATGACCGACTTCCATTGGAAGAGTATTGTACGTGGAGAGGCTGATAGCTGGGTCCACGGCCATAGCCCATTTTTTGTGATTTTCCAAGTAAGTCGCTTTGTCAAGCCTGTTGGGCTGTAAATCTTTCAAGACGAGGAGAGCTTCATTCGGCTGGCTGAGAAAATGGCCTATCAGTAATGATAAATGGGTTGTACATTTTTAAAACACATCAAACCGGCAATTAGTTTCAAAATTCTTTTTTTCATTTCGAGATTTTAAATTGCATTGATTTTTATGCGTGGACAATTTGTTGGATTTTATATTGATATACATTTATTTTAAAAATCAGTTTGAATATGACTCGAAATTTCAGGATTAAAAAGAGTTTGGACCACACCGAAATATGCAAAATTTCGTATAATTTTTTAACCGTGGCCACAATATGGGTTGTAATGCTAACAAAAAGAATATGGGCTCCGAAAAAACCTTAAGAATTAGCAAATGGGCTGTAAATTATTAGAAATAATGGCAGATGGGTTGTATGCTGTTTTCCACAGATTTGAGGCTTTCCTAAAACAAGGTTGACGCACAAGCAATGACTATTGGATTTCCATCCAACGGCCGTCGTGCTTCTTCAATCTCTGCTCTTCCTGCTCCAGCCGCTCAAACAAGCGCCGGCGGGACTGCCTACTCCCTCCTCCCTGCGGCCGGCTGTGCTGCCGCGCAGGCCTCACCGCCCCACCGTACTCCCATTGTAGGCCTAGCCATCCTCTACTCACCCACACCTACTGTTATTCTTCGGCGACGGCAGACGTACCAGTTGTTGGGGAACGTTGCAGAAAACAAAAATTTTCCTACGGTTTCACCAAGATCCATCTATGAGTTGATCTAGCAACAAGTGATCGGATTGCATCTACATACCTTTGTAGATCACGCGCGGAAGCGTTCAAAGAATGGGGATGAGGAAGTCGTACTCGACGTGATCCAAATCACCGGAGATCCTAGCGCCGAACAGACGGCACCTCCGCGTTCAACAGACGTACGGTCAGCGTGATGTCTCCTCCTTCTTGATCCAGCAAGGGGAAGGAGAGGTTGATGAAGATCCAGCAGCACGACGGCGTGGTGGTGGATGCAGGGGTCACCGCAGCAGGGCTTCGCCGTTCTACTACGAGAGGGAGAGGTGTAGCAGGCGAGAGGGAGGCGCCAAGACTCAAGGGTGCGGCTGTCCCTCCCTCCCCCCTTTATATAGGCCCCCTAGGGGGTGCGCCGGCCCTAGGAGATGGGATCTCCTAGGGGGGCGGCCAAGGGGTGGAGTGCCGCCCAAGCAAGGTGGGGCGCCCCCCCCACCCTAGGGTTCCCAACCCTAGGCGCATGGGGTGGGCCAAGGGGGGCGCACCAGCCCACTATGGGCTGGTTCCCCTCCCCACTTTAGCCCATGGGGCCCTCCGGGATGGGTGGCCCCACCCGGTGGACCCCCGGGACCCTTCCGGTGGTCCCGGTACAATACCGGTGACCCCCGAAACTCTCCCGATGGCCGAAACTGCACTTCCTATATATAATTCTTCACCTCCGGACCATTCCGGAACTCCTCGTGACGTCCGGGATCTCATCCGGGACTCTGAACAACTTTCGGGTTACTGCATATTCATATCTCTACAACCCTAGCGTCACCGTACCTTAAGTGTGTAGACACTACGGGTTCGGGAGACATGTAGACATGACCGAGACGGCTCTCCGGTCAATAACCAACAGCAGGATCTGGATACCCATGTTGGCTCCCACATGCTCCTCGATGATGTCATTGGATGAACCACGACGTCGGGGATTCAAGCAACCCCGTATACAATTCCCTTTGTCAATCGGTACGTTACTTGCCCGAGATTCGATCGTCGGTATCCCAATACCTCGTTGAACATCTTCATGTTGATCGTATCTTCTATACGACTCATGCTCGACCTTTCGGTCTTCTGTGTTCCGAGGCCATGTCTGTACATGCTAGGCTTGTCAAGTCAACCTAAGTGTTTGCATGTGTAAATCTGTCTTACACCCGTTGTATGTGAACGTTGGAATCTATCACACCCGATCATCACGTGGTGCTTTGAAACAACGAACTGTCGCAACGGTGCACAGTTAGGGGGAACACTTTCTTGAAATTATTATGAGGGATCATCTTATTTACTACCGTCCTTCTAAGTAAACAAGATGCAAAAACATGACACTTCACCATTATTTGGGCCTAGAGGAAGGCATTGGGAAGTAATAAGTAGATGATGGGTTGGTAGAGTGACAGAAGCTTAAACCCTAGTCCATAGTCAGGAAACCATGACTATCTGTTGATCAACGAGTTAGTCAACTAGAGGCTTACTAGGGACATGTTGGTGTCTATGTATTCAGACATGTATTACGATTTCCGGATAACACAATTATAGCATGAATAAAAGACAATTATCATGAACAAGGAAATATATTAATAATCCTTTTACTATTGCCTCTAGGGCATATTTCCAACACCAGTAAACCCTCGTACAGTCGTACTCCCCTCCGCGTGGGAAACAACTACCGAGTCTTCCCTGCTTCCGTGCCGTTCCCTTCCTAGGCCTCTCCGTCGTGCACCGCCCTGGTGCTCTCGGCGCGGCCTAGTCAACGTGGTCAACGACCAACATGCATCTGAAGTGGACTGTACGTGGAGAGGCTGACAGCTGGGTCCACGGCCGCACGCAAGGAAATGCCTCCTTATTACGCGCAAAATAATTATTCCTCCACCTGACATCTGGGACCCACCGGAAGGGCCTCCGTATTTCATGAAAAAATGTTACCGCCGCTGACAGCTCAGACCCACCAGCTATATCTTCGCACGCAAGGAAGTGCCTCCTTATTACGCACAAAAAAATGAATACTCCCCCTGCTAGCTGGGACCCAGTATAGTGGCAGGCTGACTTGTGGGCCTACTAACTTGACGGGGATGGAGGGCTTTGTCAACTTAGTCAATATGCATGATTCTAGCTCTAGTGACCGTACGATGTCCGTCCAACGGCCGTAGTGCTTCTTCAACCTCTAGTCTTCTTGCTCCAGCCGCCCAAACCAGCGCCGGTCGTGCCTCGTGCTCCTGCCTCCCATGGCCGGCTGTGATGCGACGGAGGCCTCACCGTCCCCTACTACTCCCACCGCTGGCCAGGCCATCCTTCTACTCACCCACACCCCTGCTATTCTGCGGCGACGGCAGCCTCACACCGCAGCAAACCAGTGAACCATCATACTCCTCTACGCGTGGGCATCCACTGTCGCGTCTTCCCTGGCTCCGCGTCGTCCCCTTCCTAGGCCTCGCCGTTGTCCACCGCCTTGGTGCTCTCGGCGCGGTGTGGTCAATGTGGTCAACGACCGACTTCCATCGGAAGAGTACTGTACGTGGAGAGGCTGACAGTTGGGTCCACGGCAGCCGCAAGGAAGTGCCTCCTTATTACGCGCAAAATAATTATTCATGTACCTGACAGCGGGGACCCATCAGACGGGCCACCATATTTCGCAAAAAAAACGTTTCCCCCCTGACTATTGGGACCCACTAGCTACATCTTCGCACGCAAGGAAGTGCGTCCGGGCAAAAAAAATGATTCACCCCCCTGACTACTGGGACCCTCCAGCTATATCTTCGCACGCAAGGAAGTGCCTGACAGTCGGGACCCACCTGGTCAAAGCATACGTAGCGTTGTCATTCTAGTCGCGAACGTGTACGTACATACTGGTTGATGTAGAGCGCGCACGTGTCGTACATGAGGCGCGCATGTAGCATGTACACGTACGTACAGCGGCCAGTGTGCAATAAAGAAAATACAGCCACGTACATACATACGGGGGGGTCTTGAACGCCTACTCGCGCATACGTACGGCCAGGGCTCGTGTACATGGCTTGGTCGGAACGGAGAAACTGCGTCGTCGTGTTCATGGGGAGGCAACGGAATGCGTCGTGTTCATCGGGAGGCAACGGAACGCGTGGGAGCCAACCGGCTTGGATGGAATAGCCGATAGAAACAAGGCCTGGCATACAACAGAACGGAGGAAACGGCCTTGTGTTCGACCGGCCACGTTCGAAATGGGATCCTGTTCATCGGGAGGGGTCTGGCGTATCGCAAAACGGAGGAAACGGACCTCCTATGGTCGAAACGGGGGTCCTGTTGATCGGGAGGGGTGTGGCTACCGCAAAACGGAGGAAACAAACTTGTGTTGGAGTGCTACGGTCGAAACGGGGGCCCTGTTCATCGGGAGGGGTGTGGCGTACCGCAAAACGGGACTCCACGGGATACTGTTCATCTCCACCGTCGACCCCCTCCAGCCTCCACGGGCTACTGTTCATCCACCGTCGACCTCCTCCAGCCTCCACCTATGACTATTCATCCACGGGCTCCTGTTCATCCAGCCTCCACCGCGCGCTACACCACCGGCTACTATTCAACCAGCCCTGTCCACGGGCTCCTGTTCAACCACCCCTCCATGGGCTACTGTTCATCCAGCCCTCCACCGTCTACTATTCATCCTGCCCTCCACGTGGTGGTCTTGTTCATTCAGGTCTCCACAGGGTCTTGTTCATCCAACCCCAACCGGCTCGATCGATCGGGGTCCTGTTCATCCAGAGGCAACACCACAGGGTCCTGTTCATCCACCCCCACCGGGAACTGTTCATCCAACCCCCCCAGCAACGCCCACTGTTCATCTAGAGGCAACACCACGGGATCCTGTTCATCCACCCCCACCGGGAACTATTCATCCAAACCCCCCCCCCCCAGCAACGCTCACTACTCATCCGGAGGCAGCATCGATCAGCTTCAGTTAGCAGCAGTAGCCCTCGATCGATCACTCGGGTTCAGTTAACAGTCATCGATCGATCGCTTGGGTTCAGTAATGCGTAGTTTGCAGTGTAATCGCTAGTTAGAGCCCAATGCCTCGCACCCATGCGCATGCGTGTATGAGAGAAACGCGCATCGCTTGGCCCTAACCACCCACCGTAACCAGGAACACCCCGATATTTTCCTCGCCCTCGCTTCTACCACGGTTTTTTTCAACATGGACAGCCCAAAGAATGTCATGCAGCTGCGTCTCCGGCCCGCCCAGGACGAAACCCATTTTCTGTCATGATTTTTTTTCATAGAAGTAGGACCCCACCACATCTATGATGATACCAGGTTTTGTCACAATTATCGTCATAGAAGTGTCATAAGTATGACAGAAAAAAATTCGTTTGGTCCAAAATGTCACGGATGTGTCTTTTTTTGTAGTGTTGTGCGCATGGGGGTCAGAGACCCCGTGCACACGGGGTGTCCAGAGACTTACTGAAGAACCTCACAGGACACCGCAACAAAGCACAGCTCAACGAGGAATAATGATGGAGGTGTATGAATATAGGAGGCAGTCCCACACGACATTTATTCCACAATGACCCCTCTTGATAGTGCGGTTTTTCCTACGACTCAAAACGAACCAAACGAAAACCTTCAAGTCATTGGTAAACCATGCCTTAATCATTTTTGAATTTGGGGGGGGGGGTCATATAACTCAAATGAAATCTTCATGGAACCAATATCTTGAGATAGACTTTAGCAACCGATATTAGTTCCTCTAATCATATTGTCATCACACCAAAATATACTAAAGTGCCACATGCAGTTTCAACCATACTTGGGCCTAAGGGAAGGCATTGTGGACTACTAAGTAGATGATGAGTTGCTAGAGTGACAGAAACTTAAACCCTAGTTTATGTGTTATTCTGTAAGGGGCGATTTGGATTCATATGTTTCATGCTATGGTTAGATTTATCTTAATTTCTCTTTCGTAGTTGCGGATGCTTGCGAGAGGGGGTAATCATAAGTGGGGGCTCCTTCAAGTAAGAACATCACCCAAGCACCGGTCCACCAACATATCAAATTATCAAAGTAGTGAACGTTAATCAAATAAACATGATGAAAGTAACTAGATGAATTATCATGTGTCCTCGAGAACGTTTTGCTTATTATAAGAGAACGTTTCTGCATGTCCTTTGCTCCAATAAGTATTGGGCTACCTTGTTGCACCTTTTTTACCGATGCTACTTGTTACTTGTTACGAATTACCTTGTTATCAAACTATCTGTTACCGGTAATTTCAGTGCTTGCAGAGAATACTTACTGAAAACTGCTTGTCATTTTCTTCTGCTCCTCGTTGGGTTCGACACTCTTATTTATTGAAAGGACTACGATTGATCCCCTATACTTGCAGGTCATCAATCAGGTCCCTCGATGAGAGAGAGAGAGAGAGAGAGATAGGAGGAAACCATGGGCCAACATAGACAACACTCGGTCATGGTTTCATTGATCTAGAAAATTTGTGCAGCCCACATGCCTCGCATTATAGTGAGGCACCAAAATACGATACCATTGATCTAGTAATTACAAAACTTTGCAGCCATATACATATATAACAAACATTAATGAAAACAAAAACCAACAAACTAAATAACATATATTTGGTCGTGCTAATGTGACCTTGTGTTGGATTCTCGTGATCTGCCACAGTGGGGGTGGGTGGGGAGTCTAGGGATGGAAGGGGGTGATTTTTGGAACCTCACCTAGTCGGTGAATAATCAGGGAAAAGCTAAAGTAATTTAGTACATTAATGATATTTTTATTACTAACAATAACTAATCTAGGTGAGAACACGGTGGATTTCTGTATATGAGGAAAAAGGTATTGATGCATTAGATGAGAATACATACAAGACACTACAAGTAGAACCATCTGAAGGCACCGAGTGACTTTCCTCTGAGTCAACTTTTATAGAATTGCTATAGATTTAGTTTTGATGCTATGATTTAAGTAAAGTGCTCAAATTCCACATCACTCGAATGAGCATAAAACAACAACAGCCTAAGTGTTTAGGCATAGTTTGTGTACTACATGGTGTTTGTTGTATTGTTGAAATTCGAATAAACAGAATTGTATAAATTGTTTCATGTTGAGACTAGATAAAATTATTTTGATGTTGTAAATATTAAAGGGCGCATAATTTTGACTTTTGATGTAAATAAACCGTAAGATAAACCTTGTTTGTCATCATGATATCTATCATAATGCATGCAAAAGACAAAACAAAAGTCATACTCTAGCTCAAAGCCAGATGTATGACGTGTCGGATAAGTGCTCCAGTAAAAAAGTGAGACACAAGTTGACGTTGATCTATCGAGCCACATTACACCCCTATATTAAAAGTGCTCCCCCAAAATATTCGAGTGAACACAACCGAATCTCCGCTACAGCTTCCTTGATCTAGGCCAGTGCATAGCGACGGTTTCCACAGCCCACATATCTGTCAAAAGTCCACTTTTGTTTCCTTGATCTAGGCCAGTGCATACCGACGGTTTCCGCAGCCCACAAATCTGTCAAAAGTCCGTTGTAGTTTCCTTGATCTAGGCCAGTCACGCGCATTGACGGTTTCCGCAGCCCTGTCGATAGTCCGTTGCCGTTTCCTTGACCTAGGTCAGTCACGCGTAGCGACGGCTTGTGCAGCCCCCATATCTCGCATGATAATGTGGCGCCGCGAAACTTTCATGCCACCAGATATATATAGATTAATGAAAATAAAACAACTCGACTAAATAAAAAAAGCAATCTGGTTCGTAATAATGTGTTTCCTTATTATGTTTAACACCAAATATCACACATTGGTTGGTTTATTTTTCTATCTAAAAAAGGTTGATTTTTCACTCTACCTCAGCAAAACCAAATCATCATGCGTATAGCATAGAGTAGCCATTGCCCGATATGGAACAACAGAGACCGGATGTTTTTACCGCACACATACATGTGGGCGGCGCGAGGGTAACTCTAACAAACTGCCTTAATCGCTATAATTCCATATGATAAATCACGAGATCAAAAGCATCCAGGTGTCTAGAGTGGGGAGTGGACGGCTCACGTGCCCGGCCCTCCTCCTCTTTTTATGCCCTGCCCCTTCCCCGTTCCTCCTCCCCAAAACCCCTCTCACCACCATCCAGTCTCTCTCAAAATCTTGGGACACAAAGGCCACCGTACTGAAATATAGATTGACAAAGGCGGGGCGGGAACCAGCGAGCGAGCGAGCTCGGCACGGACCCGGTCCGACGAGATGCTCAAGGAGCGGCAGAGGAGCATTGTGCTGCGCCGGAAGTTCAGCGTGGCGTCCATTCCGTCGGCGGCGAGGCGGGTGCGCCAGGTGAGCGGCGACGACAAGAAGGCACGCGCGCGGCCGATCTTTTTTGTGTCGGCTAACACCGTGAAGATGAGCGCTGTAGGCGGCGCCACCCCCTATCTAAAGAGGGACACCTTTGCCGGGCTGTGGATGGCGGCAGCGTTCCTGGCGGCCTGCGGCATCTGCCGCAAACCCCTCGCCGGCGAAGACGCCTACATTTACAGGTACCAGCGTCACTATTTTCCCATTCTTTGTTCGTCGTAGCGTGGAAAATGTCCGGTAGAATCCTCGTGTTTCGGCCTCGCGTTTCAGTTTTGTCCTTTTCGGTAGCTTCCTTGTGATTTTTGGCTAGGATCCGATCAATCTCTCATGATGCTTTCCGATGTGAATTCCGCGCCGTTCGTTCGTTTTCCACGTCAAGGTTGCACCTGATCCAATCTTCTTATGATGTTGCTGGCAGCTTACGATTTTGTGTTGGTTTCGTGATTCCCCTCGTGTTTTATGTGAGGGGCATATTCAGGATCCGTTTTCACTTATGAAATGATAGTAATAATTTGTTACCCTCCATGTTTAATTTAGACAAGTATTCCGTACTAATTTGACTAACCTCGTTCACTTGAAAGGTAATGCTGATTCAATGCTAGCTAGTATAAGCAACCCATCGATGCTACTAGTGTAAGCGGTTCATAGCATGAATCTTATGCTCTCCCGTATTTTAGAGGAATGTTCGATGCAAATCTTTTCCCTCAGCATGTTACTTGTTGCCGATACATTTTTGGTTTGCTCTGCCATGCTAATTAATTATTAATACTCCGTATGTATTTGCTAATGAGATATGTACTATTGATCCATGGGGTGCTCATAGCTTTATAATTTGTCCTCTTTTAATTTTGGTCCCTGAATCATGTATGAAATGTCCTGTCTCAAAATATAAAATTATTAGGATGCATTTATATTTTTTTAGGGGGTGGATTTAGATTTAGTTTTCTAGTCAAGAGTCTAAGACACCATATATACTCCCCAAAGCTACGCAATAAATAAAGAACATTAATCGCCCAATCATATGAGTTGTTGTTTGATCCATAAACTTGTCACTCGTTACCATCTAACGCTCGTAGAGTATTTCTTTAATTGTCACAATCTGTCATCAACGAGAAAGAAATAAATAAACACTAAAAATGCATGGTTTCTTCACTGCAATAAAAGAAGGTTAAATTAATTCGTTCGAGATGTTTGTGACATGATGGTCCAATTTCTTTGTCTGTCTTCTGCAGGGGTGAATTTGCATTCTGCAGCGATGAGTGCAGGGAGTTGTACATCAAATGGAAAAGGGTGTGCTCCCTCAGATCCCGCAGAAAGGCCCCATCAAAGAAGTCCAGAAGCAGCAGGGGCTCATGCGGCGGGCCAGGCTAACCCATTAGATTATACTAGCTCCTATTGATGTGCCATACATATATGTGGTACAATCTCCACTATATTTAAACCGTCCGTCCATGTATACAAGCTACCAGTCTCGAATAATGGTCGGTTACATCCCGTTTTATGAGTCAGTTTTGTCGTTTTGTTGCTGATATGGAGCTGCGAGATATTTACCTCCATGGTCTGCAGTATACTCGGCCTAACGAGCAGGACAACCCACCCTCATGCACAATAACCATGTTCTCTGTGTACCAAGTTGAGAGGTCTTGCACCCATACTGTCGGCTGCGTAGCTTGGCCTCGACCACCTCCGATCATTGCCTCCCTCCTTGTGGATTGCGTACCCTGTTCTAGCCACCCCACACGTTTTTTGAGCATTTCTGGCATAAGATGGACGGCTTCCTTGAGGTGGTTGTTACTACTTGGGATTCCGAGGAGCCGGATCTGAACTCCTTGTATCGTATCTACTCGCGCCTCAAGTTCATGGCACGCCATCGCCAAAGTTGGAGCACACGCTCCATCGACAATATCTCTCTCCATCTGCTGCGGTGCAAGATAAGACGCCCCTCTAGCTTGAGGAGGCATGGCTGCGGCGCAAATTGAAGATGGCTTATTTGGGGCTAGCCTCCCTTGGGTGTTCCATCGCTCGACAACGGGTGCACTTCTCATGGCTCCACGAGGGGGGGTGGAAGGGGACACTATAACTTTGCTTTCTTTGAGATCCATGCGTCTCATCGTAAGCAGAAAAACCATATCTTTCAGATTCGTGTCAGTGATAAGGTCATCTCTGGCAAGGCGGCGATGGCTGAGGCCGCATTCCATCACTTCTCCGACATCATTGGCTCTCCGAATGTGCGGGAAGTGTCCCTCACTTTTCAGGTGTTTGGACCTTGATACTTGAGAGAACTAACTTTCACGGAAACCAAAAGGTTCTTTGCAATGTCCAATGTAAGAGGGTGACCAGGTTTGCTTGGATATCTTGATTGCATGCACTGGAGATGTAAGAATTGCCCAAAAAGCTTTGGAAGGGAAATATCAGGGCCATTTTAAGAAGCCAACCATCATTCTTGAAGCACTTGTATTCCATGTTCTCTGGATTTGGCATGCTTTCTTTGGCATGCTCGGGTCTCACAATGACATCAATATGCTGCAGCGGTCTCCGTTGTTTGCTAAGTTGACTGAAGGAGAAGCTCCTCCTTCCAGCTACACTATTAGTGGACATCATTAGAACATGCGCCACCATCGGTAGACGATATCTATCCTCCGTGGGCTACATTACTTGAGACCATCTCTGAGTCAGTTGGTCAAAAAAGATATCACTTTACCCAAAGACAAGAATGAGCTAAAAAGGATGTGGAGAGGGCTTTTGGAGTGCTCCAATCCCATTTTGCTGTTGTTCATAAATATGGTAAACAATGGGATTCAGAGACCTTGCGGGAGGTGATGACATATTGTGTGATCATGCACAACATGATCATGGAGGATGAGGGTGAAGATGTTCCCAGAGATCTGAAATTTGAGAGCATGGGTGATCGTATCCAACTTCTACACTGGAAATTGTCTATGTTTGATGATTTTGTTCATATGCATCATCAAAATTAGCACCGATCAACTCATAATAAGTTCAAGAAAGGTTTGGTTGAGCATCTATGGGTGATTGAAGGAGACAACTGGAACATATGTGAAAGCTGGATTCAAATTCAAACTATTTATTTGAAAACTTAGTTGGATTGTAATATTTAAATTATAATTATTAATCTCACATTTGAATATTTTGAAGTAAATATGCCCAAGAGGCAATAATAAAGTTATGATTTATTTCCTTATTTCGTGATAAATTTTTATTATTCATGCTATAATTGTATTAGCCGGAAACATAATACATGTGTGAATACATAGACAAACATAGTGTCACTAGTATGCCTCTACTTGACTAGCTCATTGATCAAAGATGGTTAAGTTTCCTAACCATAGACATGAGTTGTCATTTGATCAATGGGATCACATCATTAGGAGAATGATGTGATTGACTTGACCCATTCCGTTAGCTTAGCACTTGATCGTTTTTGTTTACCGTTATTGCTTTCTTCATGACTTATACATGTTCTTATGACTATGAGATTATGCAACTCCCGAATACCGGAGGAACACTTTGTGTGCTACCAAACGTCACAACGTAACTGGGTGATTATAAAGGTGCTCTACAGGTGTCTCCGATGGTACTTGTTGAGTTGGCATAGATCAAGATTAGGATTTGTCACTCCGATTGTCGAAGAGGTATCCATGGGCCCTCTCGGTAATGCACATCACTATAAGCCATGCAAGCAATGCAACTAATGAGTTAGTTGCGGGAAAGTGCATTATGGAACGAGTAAAGAAACTTGCCGGTAACGAGATTGAACTAGGTATTGGGATACCGACGATCGAATCTCGGGCAAGTAACATACCGATGACAAAGAGAACAACGTATAGTGTTATGTGGTTTGACCGATAAAGATCTTCGTAGAATATGTATGAACCAATATGAGCATCCAGGTTCCGCTATTGGTTATTGACCGGAGACAGGTCTCGGTCATGTCTACATAGTTCTCGAACCCGTAGGGTCCGCACGCTTAAAGTTCTGTGATGATCGGTTTTATGAGTTTATATGTTTTGATGTACCGAAGGTAGTTCGGAGTCCCGGATATGATCATGGACATGACGAGGAGTCTCGAAATGGTCGAGACATAAAGATTGATATATTGGAAGCCTATATTTGGACATCGGAAGAGTTTCGGGTAAAATCGGGATTTTACCGGAGTATCGGAGGGGTTACCGGAACCCCCCGGGGGCTAATGGGCCTTGTTGGGCCATAAGGGAAAGAGAGAGGGGCCGGCCTAGGGCAGGCAGCGCGCCCCCTCCCTCTGGTCCGAATTGGACTAGGAGAGGGGGGCGGCGCCCCCCTTTCCTTCTCTTTCTTCCCCTTCCTTTCCCCCTCCTAGTAGGAGTAGGAAAGGGAGGAATCCTACTCCTACTAGGAGGAGGATTCCTCCTCCTGGCGCACCAACAAGGGCCGGCCGGCCTCCCCCTTGATCCTTTATATACAGGGGCTGGGAGCACCTCTAGACACACAAGTTGATCACAAAGATCTCTCCCAGCCGTGTGCGGTGCCCCCTCCACCATAATCCACCTCGGTCATACTTTAGCGGTGTTTAGGCAAAGCCCTGCTGCGATAGCTTCATCGACATCGTCACAACGCCGTCGTGCTGACGTAACTCTTCCCCGAGCTCTACTGGATCGTGAGTTCGCGGGACGTCAATGAGCTGAATGTGTGCTGAACGCGGAGGTGCCGTACGTTCGGTACTGAGGATTGGTTGATCGTGAAGACGTACGACTACATCAACTGCGTTGTCATAACGCTTCCGCTTAATGGTCTAGAAGGGTACGTGGACAACACTTTCCCCTCTCGTTGTTATGCATCACCATGATCTTGCGTGTGCGCAGGAATTTTTTTGAAATTACTACGTTCCCCAACAGTGGCATTCGAGCCAGGTTTTATGCGTAGATGTTATATGCACGAGTAGAACACAAGTGAGTTGTGGGCGATACAAGTCATGCTGCTTACCAGCATGTCATACTTTGGTTCGGCGGTATTGTTGTATGAAGCGGCCCGGGCCGACATTACGCGTACGCTTACGCGAGACTAGTTCTACCGATGTGCTTTGCACATAGGTGGCTGGCGGGTGTCAGTTTCTCCAACTTTAGTTGAACCGAGTGTGGCTACACCCGGTCCTTGAGAAGGTTAAAACAGCACTAACTTGACGAACTATCGTTGTGGTTTTGATGCGTAGGTAAGAACGGTTCTTGCTCAGCCCGTAGCAGCCACGTAAAACTTGCAACAACAAAGTAGAGGACGTCTAACTAGTTTTTGCAGGGCATGTTGTGATGCGATATGGTCAAAACATGATGCTATATTTATTGTATGAGATGATCATGTTTTATAATGGAGTTATCGGCAACTGGCAGGAGCCATATGATTGTCGCTTTATTGTATGCAATACAATCATCCTGTAATTGCTTTACTTTATCACTAAGTGGTAGCGATAGTCGTAGAAGCAATAGTTGGCGAGACGACAACGATGCTATGATAGAGATCAAGGTGTCGCGCCGGTGACGATGGTGATCATAACGGTGCTTCGGAGATGGAGATCACAAGCACAAGATGATGATGGCCATATCATATCACTTATATTGATTGCATGTGATGTTTATCCTTTATGCATCTTATTTTGCTTTGTTTGATGGTAGCATTATAAGATGATCTCTCACTAAATTTCAAGATAAAAGTGTTCTCCCTGAGTATGCACCATTGCCAAAGTTCGTCGTGCCGAGACACCACGTGATGATCGGGTGTGATAAGCTCTACGTCCATCTACAATGGGTGCAAGCTAGTTTTGCACACGCAGAATACTTGGGTTAAACTTGACGAGCCTAGCATATGCAGATATGGCCTCAGAACACTGAGACCGAAAGGTCGAGCATGAATCATATAGTAGATATAATCAACATAGTGATGTTCACCATTAAAAACTACTCCATTTCGCGTGAAGATCGGTTATGGTTTAGTTGATGTGGATCACGTGATCACTTAGATGATTAGAGGGATGTCTATCTAAGTGGGAGTTCTTAAGGTATATGATTAATTGAACTTAAATTTATCATGTACTTAGTACCTGATAGTATTTTGCTTATCTATGTTGTTGTAGATAGATGGCCCGTGTTGTTGTTCCGTTGAATTTTAATGCGTTCCTTGAGAAAGCAAAGTTGAAAGATGATGGTAGCAATTACACGGATTGGGTCTGTAACTTGAGGATTATCCTCATTGCTGCACATAAGAATTACGTCCTGGAAGCACCGCTGGGTGCCAGGCCTCCTGCAGATGCTACTGATGACGTTAAGAATGTCTGGTAGAGTAAAGCTGATGACTACTCGATAGTTCAGTGTGCCATGGTTTACGGCTTAGAACAGGGACTTCAACGATGTTTTGAACGTCATGGAGCATATGAGATGTTCCAGGAGTTGAAGTTAATATTTCAAGCAAATACCCGGATTGAGAGATATGAAGTCTCCAATAAGTTCTATAGCTGCAAGATGGAGGAGAATAGTTCTGTCAGTGAGCATATACTCAAAATGTCTGGGTATCATAATCACTTGACTCAACTGGGATTTAATCTTCCTGTTGATAGTGTCATTGACAGAGTTCTTCAATCACTGCCACCAAGCTACAAAAGCTTCATGATGAACTATAATATGCAAGGGATGAATAAGACAATTTTCTCGAGCTCTTCGCGATGCTAAAGGCTGCGGAGGTAGAAATCAAAAAGTAGCATCAAGTGTTGATGGTTAACAAAACCACCAGTTTCAAGAAAAAGGGTAAAGGGAAGAAGAAGGGGAACTTCAAGAAGAACAGCAAGCAAGTTTCTGCTTAAGAGAAGAAACCCAAGTCTGGACCTAAGCCTGAGACTGAGTGCTTCTACTGCAAACAGAGCTCGCAGTATATGTGATATACATGTTATTGATGTGTACCTTACCAGAGCTCGCAGTAGCACCGGGGTATTTGATACTGGTTTTGTTGCTAATATTTGCAAATCGAAACAGGGACTACAGATTAAGTGAAGACTGGCTAAGGACGAGGTGACGATGCGCGTGGGAAATGGTTCCAAAGTCGATGTGATCGTCGTCGGCACGCTACCTCTAAATGTACCTTCGGGATTAGTTTTAGACCTAAATAATTGTTATTTGGTGCCAGCGTTGAGCATGAACATTATATCTGGATCTTGTTTAATGCGAGACGGTTATTCATTTAAATCCAAGAATAATGGTTGTTGTATTTATATGAGTAATATCTTTTATGGTCATGCACCCTTGAAGAGTGGTCTATTTTTGGTGAATCTCGATAGTAGTGATACACATATTCATAATATTGAAGCCAAAAGCTGCAGAGTTGATAATGATAGTGCAACTTATTTGTGGCACTGCCGTTTAGGTCATATTGGTGTAAAGCGCATGAAGAAACTCCATACTGATGGACTTTTGGAATCACTTGATTATGAATCACTTGGTACTTGCGAACCATGCCTTATGGGCAAGATGACTAAAACGCCGTTCTCCGGAACTATGGAGCGAGCAACAGATTTGTTGGAAATCATACATACCTAGTAAGAGACATCATAGATTGAAGCTCGCAGCGGGTATCGTATATGGTCCAATGAATATTGAAGCTCGCAGCGGGTATCATTATTTTCTCACCTTCACAGATGATTTGAGCAGATATGGGTATATCTACTTAATGAAACATAAGTCTGAAACATTTGAAAAGTTCAAAGAATTTCAGAGTGAAGTGGAAAATCATCGTAACAAGAAAATAAACTTTCTATGATCTGATCGTGGAGGAGAATATTTGAGTTACGAGTTTGGTCTACATTTGAAACAATGCGGAATAGTTTCGCAACTCACGCCACCCGGAACACCACAGCGTAATGGTGTGTCCGAACGTCGTAATCGTGCTTTACTAGATATGGTGTGATCTATGATGTCTCTTACTGATTTACCGCTATCGTTTTGGGGTTATGCTTTAGAGACGGCTGCATTCACGTTAAATAGGGCACCATCAAAATCCGTTGAGACGACGCCTTATGAACTATGGTTTGGCAAGAAACCAAAGTTGTCGTTTCTTAAAGTTTGGGGTTGCGATGCTTATGTGAAAAAGCTTCAACCTAATAAGCTCGAGCCCAAATCAGAGAAATGTGTCTTCATAGGATACCCAAAGGAAACTGTTGCGTACACCTTCTATCACAGATCCGAAGGCAATACATTCGTTGCTAAGAATGGATCCTTTCTAGAGAAGGAGTTTCTCTCGAAAGAAGTGAGTGGGAGGAAAGTAGAACTTGATGAGGTAACAGTACCTACTCCCTTGTTGGAAAGTAGTTCGCCACAGAAACCTATTCCTGTGACACCTACACCAATTAGTGAGGAAGCTAATGATGATGATCATGAAACTTCAGATCAAGTTACTACCGAACCTCATAGGTCAACCAGAGCAAGATCCGCACCAGAGTGGTACGGTAATCCTGTTCTGGAGGTCATGTTACTTGACCATGACGAACCTGCGAACTATGAGGAAGCGATGATGAGCCCAGATTCCGCAAAATGGCTTGAGGCCATGAAATCTGAGATGGGATCCATGTATGAGAATAAAGTGTGGACTTTGGTTGACTTGCCCGATGATTGGCAAGCCATCGGGAATAAATGGATTTTCAAGAAGAAGACATACGCTGATGGTAATGTTACTGTCTACAAAGCTCGACTTGTTGCGAAAGGTTTTCGACAAGTTCAAGGAGTTGACTACGATGAGACCTTCTCACCCGAAGCGATGCTTAAGTCCGTCCGAATCATGTTAGCAATTGCCGCACTTTATGATTATGAAATTTGGCAAATGGATGTAAAGACTGCATTCCTGAATGGATTTCTGGAAGGAGAGTTGTATATGATGGAACCTGAAGGTTTTATCGAACCAAAGGGAGATACCATAGTGTACAAGCTCCAGCGATCCATTTATTTCCTTATTTCATAATAAATGTTTATTATTCATGCTATAATTGTATTAACCGGAAACATAATACATGTGTGCATACATAGACAAACATAGTGTCACTAGTATGCCTCTACTTGACTAGCTCATTGATCAAAGATGGTTAAGTTTCCTAACCATAGACATGAGTTGTCATTTGATCAATGGGATCACATCATTAGGAGAATGATGTGATTGACTTGACCCATTCCGTTAGCTTAGCACTTGATCGTTTTTGTTTGCTGCTATTGCTTTCTTCATGACTTATACATGTTCTTATGACTATGAGATTATGCAACTCCCGAATACCGGAGGAACACTTTGTGTGCTACCAAATGTCATAACGTAATTGGGTGATTATAAAGGTGCTCTACAGGTGTCTCCTATGGTACTTGTTGAGTTGGCATAGATCAAGATTAGGATTTGTCACTCCGATTGTCAGAGAGGTATCTCTGGGCCCTCTCGGTAATGCACATCACTATAAGCCTTGCAAGCAATGCAACTAATGAGTTAGTTGCGGGATAGTGCATTACGGAACGAGTACAGAGACTTGCCGGTAACGAGATTGAACTAGGTATTGGGATACCGACGATCGAATCTCGGGCAAGTAACATACCGATGACAAAGAGAACAACGTATAGTGCTATGCGGTTTGACCGATAAAGATCTTCGTAGAATATGTAGGAACCAATATGAGCATCCATGTTCCGCTATTGGTTATTGACCGGAGACAGGTCTTGGTCATGTCTACATAGTTCTCGAACCTGTAGGGTCCGCATGCTTAAAGTTCTGTGACGATCGGTTTTATGAGTTTATATGTTTTGATGTACCGAAGGTAGTTCAGAGTCCCGGATATGATCACGGACATGACGAGGAGTCACAAAATGGTCGAGACATAAAGATTGATATATTGGAAGACTATATTTGGACATCATAAGAGTTCCAGGTAAAATCGGGATTTTACCAGAGTACCGGAGGGGTTACCGGAACCCCCCGGGGGCTAATGGGCCTTGTTGGGCCATAAGGGAAAGAGAGAGGGGCCGGCCTAGGGCAGGCAGCGCGCCCCCTCCCTCTGGTCCGAATTGGACTAGGAGAGGGAGGCGGCACCCCCCTTTCCTTCTCTTCCTTACCCTTCCTTTCCCCCTCCTAGTAGGAGTAGGAAAGGGAGGAATCCTACTCCTACTAGGATGAGGATTCCTCCTCCTGGCGCACCAACAAGGGCCGGCCGGCCTCCCCCTTGCTCCTTTATATATAGGGGCAGGGGCACCTCTAGACACACAAGTTGATCACAAAGATCTCTCCCAACCGTGTGCGGTGCCCCCCTCCACCATAATCCACCTCGGTCATACTTTAGCGGTGTTTAGGCGAAGCCCTGCTGCGGTAGCTTCATCAATATCGTCACCATGCCGTCGTGCTGACGTAACTCTTCCCCGAGCTCTACTGGACCGTGAGTTCGCGGGACGTCACCGAGCTGAAGTGTGCTGAACGCGGAGGTGCCGTACATTCGGTACTGAGGATCGGTCGATCGTGAAGACGTAAGACTACATCAACCGCATTGTCATAACACTTCCGCTTAACGGTCTACGAGGATACGTGGACAACAATCTCCCCTCTCGTTGCTATGCATCACCATGATCCTACGTGTGCGTAGGAATTTTTTTGAAATTACTACGTTCCCCAACATATTTTTCACTCATCAGAGATTTGATATGCTGTCATTCTGAGCTCATGGACTTAAAACACAAAGACGAACATTTAGGGGATTTCGAGCATCCGCAACCAAGCGCCTCAAACGGGTCACAAACGCCCAGGGGGACGGACCGGTCAAAAAAGTTGAAAGCCTCAAACTGGACCCAAACTCTAGGGCTATCCGACACCCCTCATATCCAACCCAAATCTAGGGTGGATATGCGGAGGCTCGAGTGCGTCCTCCATGTCAGCCTGACCCACACTGGCCCACCATGACCCCACTCCATCCCACCAAAAAACCCACCCGAAGCAAACCCTAACTCACTTCATTTTGCTCTGCCCCTCGTCTTTTCTCCTCCCTTTTCCCAATCCGTTCCCCTCCTCCTCTCCATCCACCTGTCCAGCTCCAGCAGTGATGGAGGCGGTGGGACTAGTGATGATTGGGACGCCTTCCTCCATGGTGCGGCGGGTGACGAGGAGGATTTGTCCCTCCACCTAGCGTTGAAGCACTTGCGGGTGGACACAAGTGGTAGCTACGGCTATGCTTTGTCCCTAGCCACTCCCTACCATAGTGCCAATGCTGGAGTCAGCTGGTCCCGCACCGCGCAAAGCTCCTTGTGGTGCGCCTGCTCGCGGCCATGGCTCGCCGCCGCCCACCTAACCCTCCAACTTCTGCTCCTCAAGGGTAGCCGTGGGTTTAGTGCCCCGCTTCGTCGGTGCCACCGACACGAACACCTGAATCTGAGGTGCATGTCGCCCACCGCGAGAGGCAGCGGGCTAGTGAGAGGGCGTCGGCCTCGAAGGCGGTCACACAGTCCTCCCGCTTCTGCCGCCGCTGGATGCCGATGGTTCCCGATGACGACGAGTGGCTCCTCCCAAGGGTCTACCGCTGCTCGCTTATGACAATGGAGACGGACGCCCGCCGGCTCCGTCGGAAAAACCCGATGTGTCACATCCCTAGTTCTGGTATGCTCAAGGCTAGCTAGTCATGTGTGCATCATGTTTAAATTCCATTTAAATTTGAAATGGGGATTTGTGAAACCCTCAGAAATTATTTTTGGAAATAACCCAGATAAAAATTGCTCCAAAAGGGTCCAAGAAAATGTTCATGTTGCTCTCTGAAAATATTGGTCAGATTTAAAATTCTAACAAATATTTTCAGGAGCTCATAAATATTTATTTTGGCCATTTGGAATTAAGGCATAATTATTTGCTTCGGATATATATTTTTTACATATATAATATATGTCCAAAAATTCTGTAAATTGATGGGGAGTTTTGGAGCAATCCAAATAGTTCCTACAAAAATTGACAGAAGAAAATAAACTGGTTTAGTATTTTACTAAATCTGAAAAAAATGTCAGAAAATTAGAAAACAGAAACAAAACAGGAAAAAAGGGAGAAGGAGCTTACCTGGGCCAACTAACCTGGCAGCCCATCTGCCCAGACCCAGCAGGCTGGCCCAGCCCACCTCCTGCCAACGCCAGTCATCGTCCTCCTGGCGCCAGGAGGACGAGAGGCACGCGCTCGCCGCCCGCGCGCATTGGGCTGAAGGAAATATGCCCTAGAGGCAATAATAAAGTTATTATTTATTTCCTTATATCATGATAAATGTTTATTATTCATGCTATAATTGTATATAATACATGTGTGAATAAATAGACAAACAGAGTGTCACTAGTATGCCTCTACTTGACTAGCTCGTTAATCAAAGATGGTTATGTTTCCTAACCATGGACAAAGAGTTGTCATTTGATTAATGGGATCACATCATTAGTTGAATGATCTGATTGACATGACCCATTCCATTAGCTTAGCACCCGATCGTTTAGTATGTTGCTATTGCTTTCTTCATGACTTATACATGTTCCTATGACTATGAGATTATGCAACTCCCGTTTGGCGGAGGAACACATTGTGTGCTACCAAACGTCACAACATAACTGGGTGATTATAAAGGAGCTCTACAGGTGTCTCCAAAGGTACATGTTGGGTTGGCGTATTTCGAGATTAGAATTTGTCACTCCGATTGTCGGAGAGGTATCTCTGGGCCCCCTCGGTAATACACATCACTTAAGCCTTGCAAGCATTGCAACTAATGAGTTAGTTGCGGGATGATGTATTACGGCACGAGTAAAGAGACTTGACGGTAACGAGATTGAACTAGGTATTGGATACCGACGATCGAATCTCAGGCAAGTAACATACCGATGACAAAGGGAGCAACGTATGTTGTTATGCGGTCTGACCGATAAAATATCTTCGTAGAATATGTAGGAGCCAATATGAGCATCCAGGTTCCGCTATTGGTTATTGACCGAAGACGTTTCTCGGTCATGTCTACATTGTTCTCGAACCCGTAGGGTCCGCACGCTTAAGGTTACGATGACACTTATATTATGAGTTTATGCATTTTGATGTACCGAGGTTTGTTCGGAGTCCCGGATGTGATCATGGACATGACGAGGAGTCTCGAAATGGTCGAGACATAAAGATTGATATATTGGAAGCCTATATTTGGATATCGGAAGCGTTCCGGGTGAAATCGGGATTTTACCGGATTACCGGGAGGTTATCGGAACCCCCCGGGAAGTATATGGGCCTTAGTGGGCCTTAGTGGGAGATAGGAGAGGTGGCCAGGGATGGGCCGTGCGCCCCCTCCCCACCTTAGTCCGAATAGGACAAGGAGAGAGGGGGCCGGTGCCCCCTTCCTTCTCTCTCTCTTTTCCCCCTTCACGAATCCTATTCCAACTAGGAAAGGAGGGAGTCCTACTCCCGGAGGGAGTAGGACTCCTCCTGGCGCGTCCTATGATGGTCGGCCGGCCCCCCTCCTTTGAGCCTTTATATACGGACACAAGGGGCACCCCTAGAGACACAAGTTGATCCACGTGATCATATTCTTAGCCGTGTGCGGTGCCCCCTTCCACCATAGTCCTCGATAATATTGTAGCGGTGCTTAGGCGAAGCCCTGCGATGGTAGTACATCAAGATCGTCATCATGCCGTTGTGCTAACGGAACTCTTCCCAGACACTTTGCTGGATCGGAGTCCGGGGATCGTCATCGAGCTGAACGTGTGCTAGAACTCGGAGGTGTCGTAGTTTCGGTGCTTGATCGGTCGAGCCGTGAAGACGTACGACTACATCAACCAAGTTAACGCTTCCATTGTCGATCTACAAGGGTACGTAGATCACACTCTCCCCTCTCGTTGCTATACATCACCATGATCTTGCATGTGCGTAGGAAATTTTTTGAAATTACTACGAAACCCAACAGTGGCATCCGAGCCTAAGTTTTATGTGTTGATGTTATATGCATGAGTAGAACACAAGTGAGTTGTGGGCGATATAAGTCATACTTCTTACCACCATGTCATACTTTGGTTCGGCGGTATTGTTGGACGAAGCGGCCCGGACCGACATTACGCGTACACTTACGCGAGACCGGTTCTCCCGACGTGCTTTGCACAAAGGTGGCTAGCGGGTGACAGTTTCTCCAACTTTAGTTGAACCGAGTGTGGCTACGCCCGGTCCTTGTGAAGGTTAAAAAAGCACCAACTTGACAAACTATCATTGTGGTTTTGATGCGTAGGTAAGATTGGTTCTTGCTTAAGCCCGTAGCAGCCACGTAAAACTTGCAACAACAAAGTAGAGGACGTCTAACTTGTTTTTGCAGGGCATGTTGTGATGTGATATGGTGAAGACATGATGCTAAATTTTATTGTATGAGATGATCATGTTTTGTAACCGAGTTATCGGCAACTGGCAGGAGCCATATGGTTGTCGCTTTATTGTATGCAATGCAATCGCGCTGTAATGCTTTACTTTATCACTAAGCGGTAGTGATAGTCGTGGAAGCATAAGATTGGCGAGACGACAACGATGCTACGATGGAGATCAAGGTGTCGCGCCGGTGACGATGGTGATCACGACGGTGCTTCGGAGATGGAGATCACAAGCACAAGATGATGATGGCCATATCATATCACTTATATTGATTGCATGTGATGTTTATCTTTTATGCATCTTATCTTGCTTTGATTGACGGTAGCATTATAAGATGATCTCTCACTAATTATCAAGAAGTGTTCTCCCTGAGTATGCACCATTGCGAAAGTTCTTCGTGCTGAGACACCACGTGATGATCGGGTGTGATAGGCTCTATGTTCAAATACAACGGGTGCAAAACAGTTGCACACGCGGAATACTCAGGTTATACTTGACGAGCCAAGCATATACAGATATGGCGTCGAAACACGGAGACCGAAAGGTCGAGCGTGAATCATATAGTAGATATGATCAACATAGTGATGTTCACCAATGAAACTACTCCATCTCACGTGATGATCGGACATGGTTTAGTTGACTTGGATCACGTAATCACTTAGAGGATTAGAGGGATGTCTATCTAAGTGGGAGTTCTTTAAAGTAATATGATTAATTGAACCTAAATTTATCATGAACTTAGTACCTGATAGTATCTTGCTTATGTATGTTTGATTGTAGATAGATGGCCCGTGCTGTTGTTCCGTTGAATTTTAATGCGTTCCTTGAGAAAGCAAAGTTGAAAGATGATGGTAGCAATTACACGGACTGGGTCCGTAACTTGAGGATTATCCTCATTGCTGCACAGAAGAATTACGTCCTGGAAGCACCGCTGGGTGCCAGGCCTGCTGCTGGAGCAACACCAGATGTTATGAACGTCTGGCAGAGCAAAGCTGATGAGTACTCGATAGTTCAATGTGCCATGCTTTACGGCTTAGAACCGGGACTTCAACGACGTTTTGAACGTCATGGGGCATATGAGATGTTCCAGGAGTTGAAGTTAATATTTCAAGCAAATGCCCGGATTGAGAGATATGAAGTCTCCAATAAGTTCTATAGCTGCAAGATGGAGGAGAACAGTTCTGTCAGTGAGCATATACTCAAGATGTCTGGGTATTGTTATCACTTGATTCAACTGGGAGTTAATCTTCCGGATGATAGCATCATTGACAGAATTCTCCAATCACTTCCACCAAGCTACAAGAGCTTCGTGATGAACTATAATATGCAAGGGATGAATAAGACTATTCCCGAGCTCTTCGCAATGCTGAAAGCTGCGGAGGTAGAAATCAAGAAGGAGCATCAAGTGTTGATGGTCAACAAGACCACTAGTTTCAAGAAAAAGGGCAAAGGGAAGAAGAAGGGGAACTTCAAGAAGAATAGCAAGCAAGTTGCTGCTTGAGAGAAGAAACCCAAGTCTAGACCTAAGCCTGAAACTGAGTGCTTTTACTGCAAGTAGACTGGTCACTGGAAGCGGAACTGCCCCAAGTATTTGGCGGATAAGAAGGATGGCAAGGTGAACAAAGGTATATATGATATACATGTTATTGATGTGTAGCTTACTAATGCTCGCAGTAGCACCTGGGTATTTGATACTGGTTCTGTTGCTAATATTTGCAACTCGAAACAGGGACTACGGATTAAGCGAAGATTGGCTAAGGACGAGGTGACGATGCGCGTGGGAAACGGTTCCAAAGTCGATGTGATCGCGGTCGGCGCGCTACCTCTACATCTACCTTCGGGATTACTATTAGACCTAAATAATTGTTATTTGGTGCCAGCGTTAAGCATGAACATTATATCCGGATCTTGTTTGATGCGAGACGGTTATTCATTTAAATCAGAGAATAATGGTTGTTCTATTTATATGAGTAATATCTTTTATGGTCATGCACCTTTGAAGAATGGTCTATTCTTATTGAATCTCGATAGTAGTGACACACATATTCATAATGTTGAAGCCAAAAGATGTAGAGTTGATAATGATAGTGCAACTTATTTGTGGCACTGCCGTTTAGGTCATATCGGTGTAAAGCGCATGAAGAAACTCCATACTGATGGACTTTTGGAACCACTTGATTATGAATCACTTGGTACTTGCGAACCGTGCCTCATGGGCAAGATGACTAAAACGCCGTTCTCCAGTACTATGGAGAGAGCAACAGATTTGTTGGAAATCATACATACAGATGTATGTGGTCCGATGAATGTTGAGGCTCGTGGCGGATATTGTTATTTTCTCACCTTCACAGATGACTTAAGCAGATATGGGTATATCTACTTAATGAAACATAAGTCTGAAACGTTTGAAAAGTTCAAAGAATTTCAGAGTGAAGTTGAAAATCATCGTAACAAGAAAATAAAGTTTCTACGATCTGATCGTGGAGGAGAATATTTGAGTTACGAGTTTGGTGTACATTTGAAACAATGCGGAATAATTTCGCAACTCACTCCACCCGGAACACCACAACGTAATGGTGTGTCCGAACGTCGTAATCGTACTTTACTAGATATGGTGCGATCTATGATGTCTCTTACTGATTTACCGCTATCGTTTTGGGGTTATGCTTTAGAGACGGCCGCATTCATGTTAAATAGGGAACCATCAAAATCCGTTGAGACGACGCCTTATGAACTATGATTTGGCAAGAAACCAAAGTTGTCGTTTCTGAAAGTTTGGGGCTGCGATGCTTATGTGAAAAAGCTTCAACCTGATAAACTCGAACCCAAATCGGAGAAATGTGTCTTCATAGCATATCCAAAGGAGACTATTGGATACACCTTCTATCACAGATCCGAAGGCAAGGCTTTTGTTGCTAAGTTCGGAAACTTTCTGGAGAAGGAGTTTCTCTCGAAAGAAGTGAGTGGGAGGAAAGTAGAACTTGACGAGGTAACTGTACCTGCTCCCTTATTGGAGAGTAGTGCATCACAGAAACCCGTTTCTGTGACACCTACACCAATTAGTGAGGAAGCTAATGATAATGATCATGAAACTTCAGAACAAGATACTACTGAACCTCGTAGATCAACCAGAGTAAGATCCGCGCCAGAGTGGTACGGTAATCCTGTTCTGGAAGTCATGCTACTAGATCATGATGAACCTACGAACTATGAAGAAGCGATGGTGAGTCCAGATTCCGCAAAATGGCTTGAAGCCATGAAATCTGAGATGGGATCCATGTATGAGAACAAAGTATGGACTTTGGTTGACTTGCCCAATGATCGGCAAGCGGTTGAGAATAAATGGATCTTCAAGAAGAATACTGACGCTGACAGTAATATTACTATCTACAAAGCTCGACTTGTCGCAAAAGGTTTTCGGAAAGTTCAAGGGATTGACTACGATGAGACCTTCTCACCCGTAGCAATGCTTAAGTCTGTCCGAATCATGTTAGCAATTGCCGCATTTTATGATTATGAAATTTGGCAGATGGATGTCAAAACTGCATTCCTGAATGGATTTCTGGAAGAAGAGTTGTATATGATGCAACCAGAAGGTTTTGTCAATCCAAAGGGAGCTAACAAAGTATGCAAGCTCCAGCGATCCATTTATGGACTGGTGCAAGCCTCTCGGAGTTGGAATAAACGCTTTGATAGTGTGATCAAAGCATTTGGTTTTATACAGACTTTCGGAGAAGCCTGTATTTACAAGAAAGTGAGTGGGAGCTCTGTAGCATTTCTGATATTATATGTGGATGACATATTACTGATTGGAAATGATATAGAATTTCTGGATAGCATAAAGGGATACTTGAATAAGAGTTTTTCAATGAAAGACCTCGGTGAAGCTGCTTACATATTAGGCATTAAGATCTATAGAGATAGATCAAGATGCTTAATTGGACTTTCACAAAGCACATACCTTGACAAAGTTTTGAAGAAGTTCAAAATGGATCAAGCAAAGAAAGGGTTCTTGCCTGTATTACAAGGTGTGAAGTTGAGTCAGACTCAATGCCCGACCACTGCAGAAGATAGAGAGAAAATGAAAGATGTTCCCTATGCTTCAGCCATAGGCTCTATCATGTATGCAATGTTGTGTACCAGACCTGATGTGTGCCTTGCTATAAGTCTAGCAGGGAGGTACCAACGTAATCCAGGAGTGGATCACTGGACAGCGGTCAAGAACATCCTAAAGTACCTGAAAAGGACTAAGGATATGTTTCTCGTATATGGAGGTGACAAAGAGCTCATCGTAAACGGTTACGTTGATGTAATCTTTGACACTGATCCGGACGATTCTAAATCGCAAACCGGATACGTGTTTACATTAAACGGTGGAGCTGTCAGTTGGTGCAGTTCTAAACAAAGCATCGTGGCGGGATCTACATGTGAAGCGGACTACATAGCTGCTTCGGAAGCAGCAAACGAAGGAGTCTGGATGAAGGAGTTCATATCCGATCTAGGTGTCATACCTAGTGCTTCGGGTCTAATGAAAATCTTTTGTGACAATATTGGTGCAATTGCCTTGGCAAAGGAATCTAGATTTCACAAGAGAACCAAGCACATCAGGAGACGCTTCAATTCCATCCGGGATCTAGTCCAGGTGGGAGACATAGAGATTTGCAAGATACATACGGATCTGAATGTAGCAGACCTGTTGACTAAGCCTCTTCCACGAGCAAAACATGATCAGCACCAAGGCACCATGGGTGTTAAAATCATTACTGTGTAATCTAGATTATTGACTCTAGTGCAAGTGGGAGACTGAAGGAAATATGCCCTAGAGGCAATAATAAAGTTATTATTTATTTCCTTATATCATGATAAATGTTTATTATTCATGCTAGAATTTTATTAACCGGAAACATAATACATGTGTGAATACATAGACAAACAGAGTGTCACTAGTATGCCTCTACTTGACTAGCTCGTTAATCAAAGATGGTTATGTTTCCTAACCATGGACAAAGAGTTGTCATTTGATTAATGGGATCACATCATTAGTTGAATGATCTGATTGACATGACCCATTCCATTAGCTTAGCACCCGATCGTTTAGTATGTTGCTATTGCTTTCTTCATGACTTATACATGTTCTTATGACTATGAGATTATGCAACTCCCGTTTGCCGGAGGAACACTTTGTGTGCTACCTAACGTCACAACGTAACTGGGTGATTATAAAGGAGCTCTACAGGTGTCTCCAAAGGTACATGTTGGGTTGGCGTATTTCGAGATTAGGATTTGTCACTCCGATTGTCGGAGAGGTATCTCTGGGCCCTCTCGGTAATACACATCACTTAAGCCTTGCAAGCATTGCAACTATGAGTTAGTTGCGGGATGATGTATTACGGCACGAGTAAAGAGACTTGCCGGTAACGAGATTGAACTAGGTATTGGATACCGACGATCGAATCTCGGGCAAGTAACATACCGATGACAAAGGGAACAACGTATGTTGTTATGCGGTCTGACCGATAAAAGATCTTCGTAGAATATGTAGGAGCCAATATGAGCATCCAGGTTCCGCTATTGGTTATTGACCGGAGACGTGTCTCGGTCATGTCTACATTGTTCTCGAACCCGTAGGGTCCGCACGCTTAAGGTTATGATGACAGTTATATTATGAGTTTATGCATTTTTATGTACCGAAGTTTGTTCGGAGTCCCGGATGTGATCACGGACATGACGAGGAGTCTCGAAATGGTCGAGACATAAATATTGATATATTGGAAGCCTATATTTGGATATCGGAAGCGTTCCGGGTGAAATCGGGATTTTACCGGATTACCGGGAGGTTGCCGGAACCCCCCGGGAAGTATATGGGCTTTAGTGGGCCTTAGTGGGAGATAGGAGAGGTGGCCAGGGATGGGCCGCGTGCCCCTCCCCCCTTAGTCCGAATAGGACAAGGAGAGAGGGGGCCGGCGCCCCCCTTCCTTCTCTCTCTCTTTCCCCCTTCACGAATCCTATTCCAACTAGGAAAGGGGGGAGTCCTACTCCCGGAGGGAGTAGGACTCCTCCTGGCATGCCCTATGATGGCCGGCTGGCCCCCCTCCTTTGAGCCTTTATATACGGAGACAAGGGGCACCCCTAGAGACACAAGTTGATCCACGTGATCATATTCTTAGCCGTGTGCGGTGCCCCCTTCCACCATAGTCCTCGATAATATTGTAGCGGTGCTTAGGCGAAGCCCTGCGACGGTAGTACATCGAGATCGTCACCACGCCGTTGTGCTGACGGAACTCTTCCCCGACACTTTGCTGGATTGGAGTCCGGGATCGTCATCGAGCTGAACGTGTGCTAGAAATCGGAGGTGCCGTAGTTTCGGTGCTTGATCGGTCGAGCCGTGAAGACGTACGACTACATCAACCAAGTTAACGCTTCCGTTGTCGATCTACAATGGTACGTAGATCACACTCTCACCTCTCGTTGCTATACATCACCATGATCTTGCGTGTGCGTAGGAAAAATTTTGAAATTACTACGAAACCCAACAGGGGCCACGCCACCAGCTCGCCTGCCTGCCTCCCCCCGCCAGCGCAACGCCGTGGTTGACCCTCCTCTTGCCTCTGGACCGCGCCCTCCTCCTCTATTCGCTTCCCTCCTCTCCCTCGCTCTCTCCCCGCGCCCGAAGCGCTGCCGTCGCTGCCGCACGCCGTGGCCGTAGCCACCGCCTCCCCCTCGCCCTCTCTCCGTGTCTGCAAGCTCCGCCGCGACTTCCCCTACGCCCTCGACGAGCCAAGCAACCGGGGACGCCCCGTGGAGCCGTCACCGCCGTCTTCTTCACCCCCGGCCGCCCGAGATCGTCGGCGCCGCCTCGTCGCCTCCAGAGCCTCCCCCGAGCCGCTGAGCACGCCCACCGAATCGCTGTGAGGTCTACTCCGTTTCCCCCCCCCTTTCTCGAGCTCGATTTCCTTGCCTAGCTAGCTCTACCACCACGGCCGTAGCACCTCGCCGCCGGCCATGTCGCCACCGCAGCCACACCTACGGGCACCTACAACCGAGCACACCACCGAGGTCAGCATGTCTCCAGGAGACGAACGCAACCAACCCCGGCCCCTGCCGTGCCCCGTACCTCGCTCCCGCTCGGAGCCGTGCCCCGGTCGCTGCCCCGAGCTCCGCTCCGGCGAGCTCCGGCCACCCCACGTCCTCCCGTCGCCTCCCCTGGATGCGCGAGAGCTCGGGCTACGCCCCAGTGCTCCCAGCCGCCGCCCCCGTGCCCTGCAGCGTGGACGCCGCCGCGTCCAGAGGTCACCGCCGACGACCCTAGCCAGCCTGACATGCGGGCCCGACTAGCCAGGTGATTAGCTTAAGGCTAATAACCATTTTGCTAACCACCCCTGACACTGACAGTGGGCCCGGCGCCCTCTAATCCTAATTAGACCAAATAAACCCCCCTGTTAACTAACTGAGTCACTGACGTGTGGACCCCACATGTCAGGTTTGACCTGGTCAGCGCCGTTGACTCGCTGACGTAGTGATGACGTCATGCTGACACAGTTGTTCTTTTTCTGGAATTATTTTATAACAGGAAATTCCAGAAAATGTTTAAAACTTCAAAAATTCATATAAATTCAACCGTAGCTCAGATTGAAATAATTTATATATGAAAAATTATTATAAAAATGCAATCTATCCATCTGTGCCAGTTTCATGCATGAAAAACCAAGTCAAAGCTGCTGTATAAGTGAAACACTAAAATGGCTTATATAAAGAGCTTATTTTGGAGATGCATTTGAATCTTTGGTTCAAATGGACTTCATGCAAATGAATGCTAATTGCATTAGCTCAAATAACATCACATCTTCATGCCATCTTCATGCATCATATTGTTGCATATGATTGTGTATTGATTGCCGATACCGTTCCTTCTCGATAGGTCCTGCTCCGGAGATCGATCCAGAGTACCTGTCTGAGGAGCAGTGCCCCCTTGTTGATCTACCAGGCAAGCAAACCCCCTTGTTCATTCCGATACAATCCCGCTCTCTTGCTCCTGCTCTCTTTTATTGCGTTAGGACAACAACGATTCAACTGCTACTTTATGTTGCAGTAGTTGAACCCATTCCTCTGCATGACCTGTCATTGCCACAGTAAATAGTTGAAACCCACTAGCATGTGTAGGAGTTGATTGAGCCATGTTGTGTTCCTACCATGCCATGCCTGCTATTGCTTAGAGTTGTGTCAGGTCTGATTCATTAGGAATGGATTGGAGTGTTATTCTATGTTCTGATGCTGAGAGTTAAGCGTGTGAACATGATTTGGTAAAGGTAGCGGTGAGAGGCCATGTAGGAGTACATGGTGGGTTGTCTCATTGGGACCGTCCTTAAGAACTGAGTTCTGTGTAAGTTGTCCAATGACTAGATACTACCACACATTGGGCTCCGGGCGCTCCAAGCTCTCTCGACTTATTAACCACCTCAGTCTCTGTCCAGGAGTTGCAACTAGTTTCTGGTGTTTGTAGGTAGTGCTATTTTTCTACCGAGTGGCACCCGGCAGGGTGGACTTGGGACAGACTAGGCACCGTGACCTGGTGTACCGAGTGGCACCCGGATGGTGGGCTCGGGAACCCTGCACACATCGTTTGGGACCGTGAGCGACACCCCGGCCGGATCTCCTTGCGGATGGAACCCGAATAGGCGATAAACCTGGACTACAGTCATGTGTGGTTAGCCAGGTCGTGGCCGACACCCTCGCCAGGCTTCCGCTTGAAGGTTGCCGAGATACATGACATGTACATGGCGGTAAGTGGCAAGAGCGTGTGTGAAGAAGTACACCCCTGCAGGGTTATCATGATCTATTCGAATAGTCGTGTCCTCGGTTATGGACTTCTTGGATGCTTACGTGGTACATAGACAACTTAAAGTGGATACTCTAAAATGCTCAAGACAAGTGTGAGTGCTATGGATGGCCTTCCCGTAGTGAGACGGGGATGGATCCATAGTAGTGTATTGATGTGGTGATTAGTGGACTCGTGTGCGTTGCCTCACCTCAAAGAAGTTTCTCGTAGTCGTAGAACAGGATAGCCACTGAGTCAAAGCTGGCTTGCTGCAACTAAACTCCACATTACCTTCTTGATACAAATGCATGTACGATAGGAACTGATGTAAGTCTTGCTGAGTACCTTTGTACTCATGTTGCTTTATTTATGTTTTTGCAGCGGAGACTTCGGTCTTACTAGTTTTGTGGACTTCGACATGTAGCTTGTACCTCAGCTACGATCTTGATCGGATGTTGTAGATAGTCAGGCTCTTCAGCCTTTTTCATTTGTAGTTGTCTGTACTCAGACATGTAATGCTTCTGCTTGTTGCTTGTATGCTCTGAATGATGGGTCATGAGATCTCTGTTTGTATTAATGCTATGTGGCCCTTCTGGTCCTTTATCTATATGAGTTTGCATTATGTTGTGATGCCATGTTGTACAGCACATACTTGCATGTTATGCGTACGTGTAACGTGTATTGCTATGTGTGGGATCCGACAATCTAGTTGTTTATCCTTGTTAGCCTCTCTTATGGGGAAATGTAGTCTAGTGCCTCCTTGAGCCATAGTGGTCTGCTACAGCCCGGTTCACCGGGGTCCTGCTAGCCCAGCACTACTGTTCAGGACACTTGACTGGCCGACATGTGTTTCACTTCGTTCCTGTGTCTGTCCCTTCGTGGAAATGTCACGCGGTGACATCCGGAGTCCTACCTAGCCTGCTACAGCCCGGGTTACCGGAGTCCTGTTAGCCCAATGCTACAGCCCGGATTCACACGCTGCTGACCGACATGCTCGAGGTTGATTCATGTATGCTTGTCCCCATGGGTTAGTGCCGCTTTGGGTTCATGACTAGTCATGTCGGCCCGGGTTCTCTGTCATATGGATGCTAGCGACACTATCATATATGTGTGCCAAAAGGCGCAATCGGTCCCGGGCCATGGTAAGGCGACACCCGTGGGAATACCGTGCGTGAGGCCGCAAAGTGATATGAGGTGTTACATGCTAGATCGGTGTGACTTAGAATCGGGGTCCCGACAGCTTTGGTATCAGAGCCTGACTGCCTGTAGGATTTCCAAGCCAACCTGGTCGAAGTTGAGTCTAGAAATTCTTTAGTTATGTAAGGGAATTGATTGTGGAAGGGAACGTAAGGCCCTTTTTACTCCTTATACCTCATGCCTTCTGATCTGAGTCATCCTATCTTTCCTACGGGGTTAAGGAACTAGGCTTCCTCTTCTGTCTATCAGGATCACATGTTACTACTCCGTAGTCTCTTAGGATTGGTTGATCAGAGTCATATCCCAGTTCGAGTACTTCCGGTGTAGTCTGTTTAGTAATGCCTCAGAACCTTGAGTGATGATGTTGAGTATGGTACTACCCCATCGTTTGCAGGATGTCTCATTCTGAGCATTTTACTACCGTTATGCTGCCGGAATTGTCCCAGGAGTTTGAGAGATACTAAATTCCTGTGCTATCTTCTGCATCCTATAGTTGATGCTGAATCCATCCTTGTTTTCCTTGGTTTCGTTCTTCAAGATGTTGCCGGTTAACCGAAGTTCTGTTGCTCGTAGTCGGAACCACGGAGATGGTAGGGATGAGGATCCTCCCGACCAGTCTTCGTTGACAGAGTTCATGTTAGAGATGGAGAGGAACAAGCATGAGTCTAACCGCTTGTTAGCACGTATCGAGGAGAACACCGCACCCCAGTGCAAAGAGTCAGCGACCATCTATGATTTCGTTGGTTTGAAACCACCTACCTTCCATCATTCCATTGAACCACTCGATGCAGATGACTGGCTCTATAGTATCACTCACAAGCTGCGTTCTGCGAATGTAGCTGAAGGTGACAAGGTCACCTATGCTGCATATCACCTGGAAGGTCCTGCTAGTCTTTGGTGGCGGAACTATGAGGCTATGCTTCCAGCCGGCCAGATACCGACCTGGAGAGATTTCACTGAGGCTTTTCGCGAGCATCACATTCCTCTAGCTCTCATTGACCGCAAGAGAGAAGAGTTCTGTAGTTTCACCCAGGGTAAGATGGCTGTTGATGCTTACAGTAGAGAGTTTGAGAACCTCGCCCGCTATGCTACAAAAGAAGTGTCCACGGACGCCAAGAAGTAGGCTAGGTTCCGGAAGGGTCTCAACCCCAAGTTGCGTCGTGATCTCCACTTGCACCATTGCAATACATTCCAGGCTCTTGTGAACAAGGCCATTAACGCAGAGATAGCTCAGCTCACCTATGAGGAGTCTCGTAAGCACACCCGTGATTTGGGTTCTTCCTCCGGTTCTAGTTCGCAGAAGCGCCAGATTTGGATTCCGAACTCCGCTCTTCCACCCGGTTATACACCGAGGCCATCTTGTGTGGTGCCTCACCCAGTTCAGCAGTATGCTCCACCCAGGCCTATTGGTAGACCGCTTGTCAATGGGGGTCCACATCCTACTTCAGGGGCATGCTTCACATGCGGAGAGCCAGGACACTATGCACGTGACTGCTCTCAAGCCAGTTATGCTCCACCCCAGCCCGAGAAGCCTATTGGCCGTGGTAAGCCACCATGCAAGATGATCAGTGTCAAGTCAGCTCCCACTGAACGTGGATGTGTGCATCATGTCTCAGCTAAAGACGCTCATGATGATCCGGATGTCGTTCTTGGTACACTCCTTGTCAACTGTCATCCAGCTTCGGTTCTATTTGATACTAGAACATCTCACTCCTTCATCTCTGAAGGCTATGCTCGTTTGCACGACATGTCATTTTGTGATATGCCAACTCCGCTTGAAATCCAAACTTCGGGGTCTAGATGGCAAACTACCAGAATAAGCCATGGTAATGAAATCCTTGTTGACAGACTTGTATTCCTTGCATCACTTATAGCCCTCAAGTCTACAGATATTAACATCATCTTGGGTATGGACTGGATGAAAGCTCATTATGCCAAGATTGATTGTTTCACCAAGTCTGTTCAGCTTACACACCCATCTGGCAAGATAGTCACTGTCTCTACTAGAGTTGCAAAGCGTCAACTCTATTCTCTTAACGCCAACCCTCTCCCAGACCTTGAAGATATCCCGGTAGTCCGTGACTTTTCGGATGTCTTTCCAGAGGAACTGCCAGGCATTCCACCTGACAGAGATGTAGAGTTTGTCAAAGATCTTATCCCAGGAACCGCCCCAATTTCTAGGAGACCTTACAAGATGGCACCCTTAGAACTAGCCGAGCTTAAGAAACAACTCGATGAGTCCTTGCAAAAGGGTTTCATCCGTCCTAGTTCTTCTCCTTGGGCTTGCCCCGTTCTCTTCGTCAAGAAGAAGGATGGTACGGACCGGATGGTTGTAGATTATCGTCCCGTTAATTTGGTCACGATAAAGAACAAATATCCGCTCCCCAGGATCAACGACCTGTATGATCAGCTCGCTGGATCCTCAGTTTTTTCCAAGATGGATTTGAGGTTAGGCTACCATCAAATCAAGATTAGAAACGGGGACATACCTAAGACGGCTTTCGTCACTCGTTATGGCCAGTACGAGTACACTGTCATGTCCTTTGGTCTAACCAATGCTCCAGCCACATTCTCCCGCTTGATGAACTCGATCTTCATGGAGTACTTAGACAAGTTCGTCGTGGTTTACCTCGATGATATCCTTATTTACTCGAAGAACGAGGAAGAGCATGCCGAACATCTTAGACTTGTGTTAGAGAAACTCAGAGAGCACCGCCTTTATGCCAAGTTCTCCAAGTGCGAATTTTGGTTGCCAGAAGTGACCTACCTGGGCCACGTGATATCTGGTAAGGGCATTGCTGTCAACCCCAAGAGAGTTCAGGCCATTCTTGATTGGACTCCACCTGAAACAGTTAAAAAAGTTAGGAGTTTCCTTGGTCTAGCCAGTTATTGTCGCCGCTTTGTTGAAAACTTCTCTAAAGTGGCCAAACCTCTCACGGAACTTCTCAAGAAAGATAAAAAGTTTGAGTGGTCCCCACAGTGTGAGTACAGTTTTCAGGAACTGAAAAGACGCCTGACTTTTGCTCCCATACTTGTGCCACCGGATTTCACTAAGGACTTTGTTATCTATTGTGATGGCTCACGACAGGGACTAGGTTGCATTCTTATGCAGGATCGCCATGTGATTGCCTATGCATCTCGACAGTTGCATCCACATGAGGAGAATTATCCTACACATGATCTAGAGCTTGCAGCCATAGTCTATGCACTTAAGACATGGCGACATTACCTTCTTGGTAAACGTTGCGAGATTTACACCGATCACCAGAGTCTCAAGTATATCTTCACCCAACTAGATTTGAACCTTAGGCAAAGACATTGGTTGGAGTTGATCTCAGATTACGACTTAGGGATTACCTACACCCCAGGCAAGGGCAATGTCATGGCTGATGCGCTAAGTCGTAAGTCCTATTGCAACAATCTTATGTTATAGCAGGGCCAACCACTTCTCCATGGGGAATTTTGTAAGCTTAACCTTCACATTGCTCCTCATGGATTCCTTTCTACCTTGGTGGCGAAACCTACTCTTGTGGACCAGATCATCTCTGCTCAGAAGCAGGATACGGGAATTTCCCAGATCAAGAGAAACATTAACAAGGGAGTTGGTGGTGGTTTCTCTATAGATGATCGAGGTGTTGTTTTCTTTGAGAATCGCTTGGTGGTTCCCAAGAATCAACATCTGCGACAACTGATCCTTAAGGAGGCTCATGAATCTCCTCTCATGATTCATCCCAGTAGTACTAAGTTGTATCAGGACCTACGCCAGAGGTTCTGGTGGACTAGGATGAAGAGAGAAATCGCTGAGTTCATTGCTAATTGTGACGTTTGTCGTCGCGTTAAGGCAGAACATCAAAGACCTGCTGGCACCCTTCAGCCTTTAGCTATTCCTGAGTGGAAATGGGATAAGGTTGGTATGGACTTCATCACCGGATTTCCCAGGACCAAGAAAGGGAATAATGCTATCCTCGTAGTCATTGATCGTCTTTCCAAAGTGGCTCACTTCCTACCTGTTCGAGAGAATATCATCGCTAGTCAGCTCGCTGACTTATATATTTCTCGAATAGTTTCACTTCATGGTGTTCCACTAGAGATCAATTCAGACCGTGGTAGTCTTTTCACTTCTCATTTCTAGGAGAGTTTCCAAACTGCCATGGGCACCCATCTTTCCTTCAGTGCCGCTTTCCACCCTCAATCAAGTGGTCAGGTGGAAAGGGTCAACCAAATTCTCGAAGACATGCTTAGAGCTTGCGTTATCTCATTCGGTATGGATTGGGAGAAGTGTCTTCCTTTCGCCAAGTTTGCTTATAACAATAGCTACCAATCCAGTCTCAAGAAAGCTCCTTTTGAGATTCTGTATGGACGAAGATGTTGAACACCTTTGAACTGGTCAGAAACCGGTGAAAGACAATTCTTTGGACCGGACATGATCCAGGAGGCAGAAGAGCAAGTTCGCATCATTCGTGAGAATTTGAAAACAGCCCAATCTCGTCAAAAGAGCCAGTATGACCGTCGTCATAAGGAAGTGGCTTATGAAGTTGGCGACAAGGCTTACCTTCGGGTTACCCCTTTGAAGGGTACCCATCGATTTGGTATCAAGGGCAGGTTGGCTCCTCGTTACATTGGTCCTTTTCGCATTCTCTCTAAACGAGGAGAGGTTGCCTACAAGTTGGAACTACCCCCACATCTTTCTCGAGTACATGATGTCTTCCACGTCTCTCAACTCAGGCATTGCTTCTCGGATCCCATCCATGGAGTGGACCACGAAACGCTTGATCTCCAAGATAACCTCACATATCGAGAGTACCCTGTTCGCGTTCTTGATCAAGCAGAGCGTGTCACTCGACGTCAGAACATCAAGTTTCTCAAGGTTCAGTGGTCTCATCATTCCGAGAGAAAAGCTACCTGGGAGCGAGAAGATCGTCTTCTACTGGAGTACCCCACCTTCTTTCCGTCGACCCATGAATCTCGGGACGAGATTCTTTCAAGTGGGGGCGAGTTGTCACATCCCTAGTTCTGGTATGCTCAAGGCTAGCTAGTCATGTGTGCATCATGTTTAAATTCCATTTAAATTTGAAATGGGGATTTGTGAAACCCTCAGAAATTATTTCTGGAAATAACCCAGATAAAAATTGCTCCAAAAGGGTCCAAGAAAATGTTCATGTTGCTCTCTGAAAATATTGGTCAGAGTTAAAATTCTAACAAATATTTTCAGGAGCTCATAAATATTTATTTTGGCCATTTGGAATTAAGGCATAATTATTTGCTTCGGATATATATTTTTATATATATAATATATGTCCAAAAATTATGTAAATTGATGGGGAGTTTTGGAGCAATCCAAATAGTTCCTACAAAAATTGACAGAAGAAAATAAACTGGTTTAGTATTTTACTAAATCAGAAACAAATGTCAGAAAATTAGAAAACAGAAACAAAACAGGAAAAAAGGGAGAAGGAGCTTACCTGGGCCAACTAACCTGGCGGCCCATCTGCACAGACCCAGCAGGCTGGCCCAGCCCACCTCCTGCCGACGCCAGTCGTCGTCCTCCTAGCGCCAGGAGGACAAGAGGCACGCGCTCGCTGCCCGTGCGCATGGGCGCCACGCCACCAGCTCGCCTGCCTGCCTCCCCCCGCCAGTGAGACGCCGTGGTTGACCCTCCGCTTGCCTCTGGATCGCGCCCGCCTCCTCTGTTCGCTTCCCTCCTCTCCGTCGCTCTCTCCCCGCGCCCGAAGCGCTGCCGTCGCCGCCGCACGCCGTGGCCGTAGCCACCGCCTCCCCCTCGCCCTCTCTCCGTGTCTGCAAGCTCCGCCGCGACTTCCCCTACGCCCTCGACGAGCCAAGCAACCAGGGATGCCCCGTGGAGCCGTCACCGCCGTCTTCTTCACCCTCGGCCGCCCGAGATCACCGGCGCCGCCTCGTCGCCTCCAGAGCCTCCCCCGAGCCGCTGAGCACGCCCACCGAATCGCTGTGAGGTCTACTCCATTTCCCCCCCCTTTCTCGAGCTCGATTGCCTTGCCTAGCTAGCTCTACCACCACGGCCGTAGCACCTCGCCGCCGGCCATGTCACCACCGCAGCCACACCCATGGGCACCTGCAACCGAGCACACCACCGAGGTCAGCACGTCTCCAGGAGACGAACGCGACCAACCCCGGCCCCTGCCGTGCCCCGTAGCTCGCTCCCGCTCAGAGCCGTGCCCCGGCCACCGCCCAGAGCTCCGCTCCGGCGAGCTCCGACCACCCCGCGTCCTCCCGTCGCCTCCCCTGGATGCGCGAGAGCCCGGGCTACGCCCTGGTGCTCCCAGCTGCCGCCCCCGTGCCCTGCAGCGTGGACGCCGCCGCGTCCAGAGGTCACCGCCGACGACCCTAGCCGGCCTGACGTGCGGGCCCGACCAGCCAGCTAACCACCCCTGACACTGACAGTGGGCCCGGCGCCCTCTAATCCTAATTAGACCAAATAAACCCCCCTATTAACTAACTGAGTCACTAATGTGTGGACCCCACACGTCAGGTTTGACCTGGTCAGCGCCATTGACTCGCTGACGTAGTGATGACGTCATGCTGACACAGTTATTCTTTTTCTGGAATTATTTTAAAACAGGAAATTCCAGAAAATGTTTAAAACTTCAAAAATTCATATAAATTCAACTGTAGCTCAGATTGAAATAATTTATATATGAAAAATTATCAGAAAAATGCAATCTATCCATCTACACCAGTTTCATGCATGAAAAACCAAGTCAAAGCTGCTGTATAAGTGAAACACTAAAATGGCTTATATAAAGAGCTTATTTTGGAGATGCGTTTGAATCTTTGGTTCAAATGGACTTCATGCAAATGAATGCTAGTTTCATTAGCTCAAATACATCACATCTTCATGCCATCTTCATGCATCATATTGTTGCATAAGATTGTGTATTGATTGCCGCCACCATTCCTTCTCGATAGGTCCTGCTCCGGAGATCTATCCAGAGTACCTGTCTGAGGAGCAGTGCCCCTTGTTGATCTACCAGGCAAGCAAACCCCCTTGTTCATTCCGATACAATCCCGCTCTCTCGCTCCTGCTCTCTTTTATTGCATTAGGACAACAACGATTCAACTGCTACTTTATGTTGCGGGAGTTGAACCCATTCCTCTGCATGACCTGTCATTGCCACAATAAATAGTTGAAACCCACTAGCATGTGTAGGAGTTGATTGAGCCATGTTGTGTTCCTACCATGCCATGCCTGCTATTGCTTAGAGTTGTGTTAGGTCTGATTCATCGGGAATGGATTGGAGTGTTATGCTATGTTCTGATGCTGAGAGTTAAGCGTGTGAACACGATTTGGTAAAGGTAGCGGTGAGAGGCCATGTAGGAGTACATGGTGGGTTGTCTCATTGGGACCGTCCTTAAGAACTGAGTTCTGTGTAAGTTGTCCAATGACTAGCTACTACCACACATTGGGCTCCGGGTGCTCCAAGCTCTCTCGACTTATTAACCACCTCGGTCTCTGTCCAGGAGTTGCAACTAGTTTCTGGTGTTTGTAGGTAGTGCTATTTTTCTACCGAGTGGCACCCGGCAGGGTGGACTTGGGACAGACTAGGCACTGTGGCCTGGTGTACTGAGTGGCACCCGGATGGTGGGCTCGGGAACCCTGCACACATCGTTTGGGGCCGTGAGTGACACCCCAGCCGGATCTCCTTGCGGATGGAACCCGAATAGGCGATAAACCTGGACTAGAGTCTTGTGTGGTTAGCCAGGTCGTGGCCGACACCCTCGCCAGGCTTCCGCTTGAAGGTTGCCGAGATACATGACGTGTACATGGCGGTAAGTGGCGAGAGCGTGTGTGAAGAAGTACACCCCTGCAGGGTTATCATGATCTATTCGAATAGCCGTGTCCTCGGTTATGGACTTCTTGGATGCTTACATGGTACATAGACAACTTAAAGTGGATACTCTAAAATGCTCAAGACAAGTGTGAGTGCTATGGATGGCCTTCCCATAGTGAGACAGGGATGGATCCATAGTAGTGTATTGATGTGGTGATTAGTGGACTCGTGTGCGCTGCCTCACCTCAAAGAAGTTTCTCATAGTCGTAGAACAGGATAGCCACTGAGTCAAAGCTGGCTTGCTGCAACTAAACTCCACATTACCTTCTTGATACAAATGCATGTATGATAGGAACTGATGTAAGTCTTGCTGAGTACCTTTGTACTCATGTTGCTTTATTTATGTTTTTGCAGCGGAGACTTCGGTCTTACTAGTTTACGTGGACTTCGACATGTAGCTTGTACCTCAGCTACGATCTTGATCGGATGTTGTAGATAGTCAGGCTCTTCAACCTTTTTCATTTGTAGTTGTCTGTACTCAGACATGTAATGCTTCCGCTTGTTGCTTGTATGCTCTGAATGATGGGTCATGAGATCCCTGTTTGTATTAATGCTATGTGGCCCTTCTGGGCCTTTATCTATATGAGTTTGCGTTATGTTGTCATGCCATGTTGTACAGCACATACTTGCATGTTATACGTACGTGTAACGTGTATTTCTATGTGTGAGATCCGACAATCTAGTTATTTATCCTTGTCAGCCTCTCTTATGGGGAAATGTAGTCTAGTGCCTCCTTGAGCCATAGTAGTCCGCTACAGCCCGGTTCACCGGAGTCCTGCTAGCCTAGCACTACTGTTCAAGACACTTGACTGGCCGGCATGTGTTTCACTTCGTTCCTGTGTCTGTCCCTTCGGGGAAATGTCATGCGGTGACATCCGGAGTCCTGCCTAGCCTGCTACAGCCTGGGTTACCGGAGTCCTGTTAGCCCAGTGCTACAGCCCGGATTCACACGCTGCTGACCGACATGCTCGAGGTTGATTCATGATGACTGTCCCCATGGTTTAGTGCCGCTTTGGGTTCACGACTAGTCATGTCGGCCCGGGTTCTCTGTCATATGGATGCTAGCGACACTATCATATACGTGAGCCAAAAGGCGCAAACGGTCCCGGGCCATGGTAAGGCGACACCCGTGGGAATACCGTGCGTGAAGCCGCAAAGTGATATGAGGTGTTACATGCTAGATCGTTGTGACTTAGAATCGGGGTCCCGACACGATGGCACTTCAGGTAGGACTAGAGCAGTCAGCGTGCGAGGCGTTGGAGGCAATAGCAGAGGTGGCAAGGGCGGCCAAGCTGAAGAGGTAGAAAGACCGCTCCGTTCGGAAGATGGTGAGCTTCATCAACTACTCCTCGTCCTCCACATAACCGATGACTCTGACTACCCACCTCTTGCCGCCACCGCCTATCGGACGCCTATAGTAGCACTGGTGAACGGAAGGGCAAAGGGCCAGCGAGGAAGTGGTGAAGCTCGACACTCTCTCCATGTTTATTTCTGCTTTTAGTAATCTAGTTTAGAACTTGTCCATTGCTACCTCTTGAGCACTGCGTTGGAATTCCCCGAAGAGGAGAGGATGATGCAGCAAAGTAGCGTAAGTATTTCCCTTAGTTTTTGAGAACCAAGGTATCAATATAGTAGGAGGCTACGCCCAAGTCCCTCGTACCTACACAAAAACAATAACTCAACGCAACCAACACGCTTTGGGGTTGTCAATCCCTTCAGGGTCACTTACGAAAGTGAGATCTGATAGAGATGATAAATAATATTTTTGGTATTTTTGGTATAGAGATGCAAAGTAAAAAGTAAAAGCAAAGCAATAATAAAGTAATGGAGATTGATATGATGAGAAAGAGACCCGGGGCCATAGGTTTCACCAGTGGCTTCTCTCAAGAGCATAAGTATTCTACGGTGGGTGAACAAATTACTGTTGAGCAATTGATAGAATTGAGCATAGTTATGAGAATATCTAGTTATAATCTTGTATATAGGCATCACGTCCGAGACAACTAGACCGACTCCTGCCTGCATCTACTACTATTACTCCACTCATTGACCGCTATCCAGCATGCATCTAGAGTATTAAGTTAAAAGCAGAGTAACGCCTTAAGCAAGATGACATGATGTAGAGGGATAGTTTCATGCAATATGATAAAAAAACCATCTTGTTATCCTCGATGGCAACAATACAATACGTGCCTTGCTGCCCCTTCTGTCACTAGGAAAGGACACCGCAAGATCGAACCCAAAGCTAAGCACTTCTCCCATGGCAAGAAAAACCAATCTAGTAGGCCAAACCAAACTGCTAATTCGAAGAGACTTGCAAAGATAACCAATCATACATAAAAGAATTCAGAGAAGATTCAAATATTATTCAAAGATAGACTGGATCATAAACCCACAATTCATCGGTCTCAACAAAGACACCACAAAAATAAGATTACATCGAATAGATCTCCACGAGAGAGGGGAGAACATTGTATTGAGATCCAAAAAGAGAGAAGAAGCCATCTAGCTACTAACTATGGACCCGTAGGTATGAAGTAAACTACTCACACTTCATCGGAGGGGCTTGGATGATGATGTAGAAGCCCTCCGTGATCGATGCCCCCTCCGTTGGAGCTCCGGAACAGGCCCCACGATGGGATCTCGTGGATACAGAAAGTTGCGGCGGTGGAATTAGGTTTTTGGCTCCGTATCTGATCGTTTGGGGGTACGTGGATATATATATAGGAGGAAGAAGTACGTCGGTGGAGCAACACGGGGCCCACGAGGGTGGAGGGCGCGCCCCCCTACCTCGTGGCCTCCTATTAATTGGCTTGACGTAGGGTCCAAGTCTCCTGAGTTGTATTCGGTGAGAAAATCATGTTCTCGAAGGTTTCATTCCATTTGGACTCCGTTTGATATTCCTTTTCTTCGAAACCCTAAAACACGCAAAAAACAGCAATTCTGGGTTGGGCCTCCGGTTAATAGGTTAGTCCAAAAAATAATATAAAAGTGGATAATAAAGCCCAATAATGTCCAAAACAGTAGATAATATAGCATGGAGCAATCAAAAATAATAGATACGTTGGAGACGTATCAAGCATCCCCAAGCTTAATTCCTGCTCGTCCTCGAGTAGGTAAATGATAAAAACAGAATTTTTGACACGGAGTGCTACTTGGCATAATTTCAATGTAAATCTTCTTAATTGTGGTATGAATATTCAGATTCAAAAGATTCAAGACAAAAGTTCATGTTGACATAAAAATAATAATACTTCAAGCATACTAACAAAGCAATTATGTCTTCTCAAAATAACATGGCCAAAGAAAGCTATCCCTAGAAAATCATATAGTCTGGCTATGCTCTATCTTCACCACACAAAGTATTTAAATCATGCACAACCCCGATGACAAGCCAAGCAATTGTTTCATACTTTTGACATTTTCAAAACTTTTTCGATCTTCACGCAATACATGAGCGTGAGCCATGGATATAGCACTATATGTGGAATAGAATGGTGGTTGTGGAGAAGACAAAAAGAGGGGAAGATAGTCTCACATCAACTAGGCGTATCAACGAGCTATGGAGATGCCCATCAATAGATATCAATGTGAGTGAGTAGGGATTGCCATGCAACGGATGCACTAGAGCTATAAGTATATGAAAGCTCAACAAAAGAAACTAAGTGGGTGTGCATCCAAATCGCTTACTCACGAAGACCTAGGGCATTTTGAGGAAGCCCATCATTGGAATATACAAGCCAAGTTCTATAATGAAAAATTCCCACTAGTAAATGAAAGTGACAGAATGAGAGACTCTCTATCATGAAGATCATGGTGCTACTTTGAAGCACAAGTGTGGTAAAAGGATAGTAACATTGTCCCTTCTCTCTTTTTCTCTCACTTTTTTTGGGCCTTCTCTTTTTATGGCCTCTTTTTTTCGTCCGGAGTCTCATCCCGACTTGTGGGGGAATCATAGTCTCCATCATCCTTTCCTCACTTGGGACAATGCTCTAAAAATGATGATCATCACACTTTTTTTCTTACAACTCAACAATTACAACTCAATACTTAGAACAAAATATGACTCTATATGAATGCCTCGGCGGTTTACCGGGATATGCAATGAATCAAGAGTGACATGTATGAAAGAATTATGAACGGTGGCTTTGCCACAAATACGATGTCAACTACATGATCATGCTAGCAATATGACAATGATGGAGCGTGTCATAATGAACGGAACAGTGGAAAGTTGCATGGCAATATATCTCGGAATGGCTATGGAAATGCCATGATAGGTAGGTATGGTGGCTGTTTTGAGGAAGGTATTTGGTGGGTGTATGATACCGGCGAAAAGTGTGCGGTATTAGAGAGGCTAGCAATGGTAGAAGGAAGGAAAGTGTGTATAATCCATGCACTCAACATTGGTCATAAAGAACTCATATACTTATTGCAAAAATCTAGAAGTTATCAAAGCAAAGTATTACGCGCATGCTCCTAGGGGAATAGATTGGTAGGAAAAGACCATCGCTCGTCCCTGACCGCCACTCATAAGGAAGACAATCAATAAATAAATCATGCTCCAACTTCATCACATAACAGTTCACCATACGTGCATGCTACGGGAATCACAAACTTTAACACAAGCATTTCTCAAATTCAAAACTACTCAACTAGCATGACTCTAATATCACCATCCTCATATCTCAAAACAATTATCAAGCATCAATTTTTGATCTTAGTATTCAACGCACTCAAAAGAAAGTTTTACAAATCTTGAATACCAAGCATATTATTATTAAGCAAATTACCATGCTATTAAGACTCTAAAAATAATCTAAGTGAAGCATGAGAGATCAATAGTTTCTATAAAACAAATCCACCACCGTGCTCTAAAAGATATAAGTGAAGCACTAGAGCAAAATTATATAACTCAAAAGATATAAGTGAAGCACATAGAGTATTCTATCAGATTCCAAATTATGTATGGCTCTCTCAAAAGGTGTGTACAGAAAGGATGATTGTGGTAGACTAACAAGCAAAGACTCAAATCATAAAAGATGCTCCAAGCAAAACACATATCATGTGGTGAATAAAAATATAGCTCCAAGTAAAGTTACCGATAGAAGTAGAAGAAAGAGGGGATGCCTTCCGGGGCATCCCCAAGCTTTTGCTTTTAGGTGTCCTTAGGTTATCTTGGGGGTGCCATGGGAATCCCCAAGCTTAGGCTCTTGCCACTCCTTGTTCCATAATCCATCAAATCTTTACCCAAAACTTGAAAACTTCACAACACAAAACTTAAAGCAGAAAATCTTGTGAGCTCCGTTAGCGAAAGAAAACAAAAGACCACTTCAAGGTACTGTAATTAACTCATTATTTATTTATATGGGTGTCATACCTACTGTATTACAACTTCTCTATGGTTTATAAACTATTTTATTAGCCATAGATTCATCAAAATAAGCAAACAACACACGAAAAACAGAATCTGTCAAAAACAGAACAGTCTGTAGTAATCTGTAGCTAGCGCAAGATCTGGAATCCCAAAAATTCTAAAATAAATTTATGGACGTGAGTAATTTATCTATTAATAATCTGCAAAAATAATTAACTAAATAGCACTCTCCAAATAAAAACGACAGCAGTTCTCGTGAGCGCTAAAGTTTCTGTTCTTTACAGCAAGTGCAACAAGACTTTCCCCAAGTCTTCCCAACGGTTCTACTTAGCACAAACACTAATTAAACACAAAAAAACACAATCAAAACAGAGGCTAAATAAATTATTTATTTATTAAAAGTAAGGGAAAATATTGGGTTGTCTCCCAACAAGCGCTTTTCTTTAAAGCCTTATAGCTAGGCATACGATTTTAACGATGCTCACAAGAAAGACAAGAATTGAAGCACAAAGAGAGCATCATAAAACATGTGAAAATAACATATAAGTCTAACATACTTCCTATGCATAGGCATCTTATAGGCAAACAAATTATCAAGGCAAGCAAAAACTAGCATATGCAAGGAAGCGGAAAGAAACAATAGCAATCTCAACATAACGAGAGGTAATTTAGTAACATGAAAATTTCTACAACCATATTTTCCTCTCTCATAGTAATTACATGTAGAATCATAAGCAAATTAAAGAATATAGCTATCACATAAAATATTCTCAACATGATCCATATGCATGCAAAATTGGCACTTTTCCGAAATAGTGGGATTAACATTAACTAAAGTCATGACCTTTCCAAACGGGCTTTTATCAAAAACTTCATAAGATTGAACATTCTCCAAATACGTGGGATCTAAAGTTGACATTCTTCCAAACCCACTTTCAATATTATTGCAAACATTATAATCAATCTCATATTCATCATGGGGCTTAAATAAATTTTGAATATCATAAGAAGAATCACCCCAATCATGATCATTACAACAAGTAGTAGACATGGCAAAACTAGCATCCCCAAGCTTAGGGTTTTGCATATTATTAGCACAATTGACATCAAGAGAAGTTATAGTAAAATCATTGCAATCATGCTTTTTATTCAAAAGATCTATCATGAATCGCTTCATAAAGTAATTCATCACACTTTTCAGATTCACAAATTTCAAGCAAAACTTCATAAAGATAATCTAGTGCACAAAACTCACTAGAAATTTGTTCATCATAATTGGATCTCTTAAAAAGATTAGCAAGTGGATGAGGATCCATAGATCTTAGGTTCTCTGTTTAGTAATAAATAAACAACTATTCCAACCATACGAGCAAACAAGAAACGGGCAAAAAGAGGCAAATAGAGAAAGAGAGGGAGGATAGAGAGAGAGGGCGAATAAAACGGCAAGGGTGAAGTGGGGGAGAGGAAAACGAGAGGCAAATGGCAAATAATGTAATGCAGGAGATATGAATTGTGATGGGGTACTTGGTATGTTGACTTTTGCGCAGACTCCCCGGCAACGGCGCCAGAAATTCTTGTTGCTACCTCTTGAGCACTGCGTTGGATTTCCCCAAAGAGGAGAGGATGATGCAGCAAAGTAGCGTAAGTATTTCCCTCAGTTTTTGAGAACCAAGGTATCAATCCAGTAGGAGGCTACGCGCAAGTCCCTCGTACCTACACAAAAACAATAGCTCAACGCAACCAACGCGCTTAGGGGTTGTCAATCCCTTCACAGTCACTTACGAAAGTGAGATCTGATAGAGATGATAAATAATATTTTTGGTATTTTTGGTATAGAGATGCAAAGTAAAAAGTAAAAGCAAAGCAATAATAAAGTGATGGAGATTGATATGATGAGAAAGAGACCCGGGGGCCATAGGTTTCACTAGTGGCTTCTCTCAAGAGCATAAGTATTCTACGGTGGGTGAACAAATTACTATTGAGCAATTGACAGAATTGAGCATAGTTATGAGAATATCTAGGTATGATCATGTATATAGGCATCACGTCTGAGACAAGTAGACCGACTCCTGCCTGCATCTACTACTATTACTCCACTCATCGACCGCTATCCAGCATGCATCTAGAGTATTAAGTTAAAAACAGAGTAACGCCTTAAGCAAGATGACATGATGTAGAGGGATAGTTTCATGCAATATGATAAAAAAACCATCTTGTTATCCTCGATGGCAACAATACAATACATGCCTTGCTGCCCCTTCTGTCACTGGGAAAGGACACCGCAAGATCGAACCCAAAGCTAATCACTTCTCCCATGGCAAGAAAAACCAATCTAGTAGGCCAAACCAAACTGATAATTCAAAGAGACTTGCAAAGATAACCAATCATACATAAAAGAATTTAGAGAAGATTCAAATATTATTCATAGATAGACTGGATCATAAACCCACAATTCATCGGTCTCAACAAACACACCGCAAAAAGAAGATTACATCGAATAGATCTCCACGAGAGAGCGGGAGAACATTGTATTGAGATCCAAAAAGAGAGAAGAAGCCATCTAGCTGTTGGAAATATGCCCTAGAGGCAATAATAAAAGGATTATTATTATATTTCCTTGTTCATGATAATTGTCTTTTTATTCATGCTATAATTGTGTTATCCGGAAATCGTAATACATGTGTGAATACATAGACACCAACATGTCCCTAGTAAGCCTCTAGTTGACTAGCTCGTTGATCAAAAGATAGTCATGGTTTCCTGACTATGGACATTGGATGTCATTGATAACGAGATCACATCATTAGGAGAATGATGTGATGGACAAGACCCAATCCTAAACATAGCACAAGATCGTATAGTTCGTTTGCTAGAGTTTTTCCAATGTCAAGTATCTTTTCCTTAGACCATGAGATCGTGTAACTCCCGGATACCGTAGGAGTGCTTTGGGTGTACCAAACGTCACAACGTAACTGGGTGACTATAAAGGTATACTACGGGTATCTCCGAAAGTGTCTTTTGGGTTGACACGGATCAAGACTGGGATTTGTCACTCTGTATGACGGAGAGGTATCTCTGGGCCCACTCGGTAATGCATCATCATAATGAGCTCAAAGTGACCAAGTGTCTGGTCACGGGATCATGCATTACGGTACGAGTAAAGTGACTTGCTGGTAACGAGATTGAACGGGGTAATGGGATACCGACGATCGAATCTCGGGCAAGTAACGTACCGATTGACAAAGGGAATTGTATACGGGGTTGCTTGAATCCTCGACATCGTGGTTCATCCGATGAGATCATCGAGGAGCATGTGGGAGCCAACATAGGTATCCAGATCCCAATGTTGGTTATTGACCGGAGAGCCGTCTCGTTCATGTCTACATGTCTCCCGAACCCGTAGGGTCTACACACTTAAGGTTCGGTGACGCTAGGGTTGTAGAGATATGAATATGCAGTAACCCGAAAGTTGTTCAGAGTCCCGGATGAGATCCCGGACGTCACGAGGAGTTCCGGAATGGTTCGGAGGTGAAGAATTATATATAGGAAGTGTTGTTTCGGCCATCGGGAGAGTTTCGGGGGTCACCGGTATTGTACCGGGACCACCGGATGGGTCCCGGGGGTCCACCGGGTGGGACCACCCATCCCGGAGGGCCCCATGGGCTGAAGTGGGGAGGGGAACCAGCCCATAGTGGGCTGGTGCGCCCCCCTTGGCCCACCCCCTGCGCCTAGGGTTGGAAACCCTAGGGTGGGGGGGCGCCCCACTTGCCTTGGGGGCCACTCCACCCTTGGCCGCCGCCCCCCCCTAGGAGATCCCATCTCCTAGGGTCGGCGCCCCCCCCTTGGGAGCCTATATAAAGGGGGGAGGGAGGGGCAGCCGCACCCTTGACTCTTGGCGCCTCCCTCTCCCCTGCTACACCTCTCCCTCTCGCAGAAGAACGGTGAAGCCCTGCTGCGGTGACTGCTGCATCCACCACCACGCCGTCGTGCTGCTAGATCTTCATCAACCTCTCCTTCCCCCTTGCTGGATCAAGAAGGAGGAGACGTCACGCTGACCGTACGTGTGTTGAACGCGGAGGTGCCGTCCGTTCGGCGCTAGGATCTCCGGTGATTTGGATCACGACGAGTACGACTCCCTCATCCTCGTTCTTTGAATGCTTCCGCTCGCGATCTACAAAGGTATGTAGATGCATCCAATCACTCGTTGCTAGATGAACTCATAGATGGATCTTGGTGAAAACGTAGGAAATTTTTTTTGTTTTCTGCAACGTTCCCCAACAGTGGCATCATGAGCTAGGTCTATGCGTAGTTCTCTTTGCACGAGTAGAACACAATTTGTTGTGGGCGTAGATGTTGTAAACTTTCTTGCCGCTACTAGTCTTATTTTGCTTCAGCAGTATTGTGGGATGAAGCGTCCCGGACCAACCTTACACGTACGCTTACGTGAGACCGGTTCCACCGACTGACATGCACTAGTTGCATAAGGTGGCTGGCGGGTGTCTGTGTCTCCCACTTTAGATGGAGCGGATTCGATGAAAAGGGTCCTTATGAAGGGTAAATAGAAGTTGACAAATCATGTTGTGGCTTTCAAATAGGTAAGAAAACGTTCTTGCTAGAACCCTATTGCAGCCACGTAAAACTTGCAACAACAATTACAGGACGTCTAACTTGTTTTTGCAGCAAGTGTTTTGTGATGTGATATGGCCAAAGTTGTGATGAATGGTGAATGATATATATGTGATGTATGAGATGTTCATGCTATTGTAATAGGAATCACGACTTGCATGTCGATGAGTATGACAACCGGCAGGAGCCATAGGAGTTGTCTTTATTTTTTTGTATGACCTGCGTGTCATTGAGAAACGCCATGTAAATTACTTTACTTTATTGCTAAACGTGTTAGCCATAGTAGTAGAAGTAATAGTTGGCGAGCAACTTCATGGAGACACGATGATGGAGATCATGGTGTCATGCCGGTGACAAGATGATCATGGAGCCCCAAGATGGAGATCAAAGGAGCTATGTGATATTGGCCATATCATGTCACTATTATTATTTGATTGCATGTGATGTTTATCATGTTTTTGCATCTTGTTTACTTAGAACGACGGTAGTAAATAAGATGATCCCTCATAATAATTTCAAGAAAGTGTTCCCCCTAACTGTGCGCCGTTGCGACAGTTCGTTGTTTCGAAGCACCACGTGATGATCGGGTGTGATAGATTCCAACGTTCACATACAACGGGTGTAAGACAGATTTACACATGCAAACACTTAGGTTGACTTGACGAGCCTAGCATGTACAGACATGGCCTCGGAACACAGAAGACCAAAAGGTCGAGCATGACTCGTATAGAAGATATGATCAACATGAAGATGTTCACCGATGTTGACTAGTCCGTCTCACGTGATGATCGGACACGGCCTAGTTAACTCGGATCATGTTATACTTAGATGACTGGAGGGATGTCTATCTGAGTGGGAGTTCATTAAATAGATGAACTTAATTATTATGAACTTAGTCTAAAATATTTACAATATGTCTTGTAGATCAAATGGCCAACGTTGTCCTCAACTTCAACGCGTTCCTAGAGAAAACCAAGCTGAAAGACGATGGCAGCAACTATATGGACTGGGTCCGGAACCTGAGGATCATCCTCATAGCTGCCAAGAAAGATTATGTCCTACAAGCACCGCTAGGTGAAGCACCTGTTCTCCCTGCAGAACAAGATGTTATGAACGCTTGGCAGACACGTACCGATGATTACTCCCTCGTTCAGTGCGGCATGCTTTACAGCTTAGAGTCGGGGCTCCAAAAGCGTTTTGAGAGACACGGAGCATATGAGATGTTCGAAGAGCTGAAAATGGTTTTTCAAGCTCATGCCCGGGTCGAGAGATATGAAGTCTCCGACAAGTTCTTCAGCTGTAAGATGGAGGAAAACAGTTCTGTCAGTGAGCACATACTCACTATGTCTGGGTTACATAACCGCTTGACTCAGCTGGGAGTTAATCTCCCGGATGACGCGGTCATTGACAGAATCCTTCAGTCGCTTCCACCGAGCTACAAGAGCTTTTTGATGAACTTCAATATGCAGGGGATGGAAAAGACCATTCCTGAAGTATTTGCAATGCTGAAATCAGCAGAGGTAGAAGTCAAAAAGGAACATCAAGTGTTGATGGTGAATAAAACCACTAAGTTCAAGAAAGGCAAGGGTAAGAAGAACTTCAAGAAGGACGGCAAGGGAGTTGCCGCGCCCGGCAAGCAAGCTGCCGGGAAGAAGCCAAAGAATGGACCCAAGCCCGAGACTGAGTGCTTTTATTGCAAGGAAAGTGGTCACTGGAAGCGGAACTACCCCAAATACTTAGCGGACAAGAAGGCCGGCAAAACGAAAGGTATATGTGATATACATGTAATTGATGTGTACCTTACCAGTACTCATAGTAGCTCCTGGGTATTTGATACCGGTGCAGTTGCTCACATTTGTAACTCAAAGCAGGAGCTGCGGAATAAGCGGAGACTGGCGAAGGACGAGGTGACGATGCGTGTTGGGAATGGTTCCAAGGTCGATGTGATCGCCGTCGGCACGCTACCTCTACATTTACCTACGGGATTAGTTTTGAACCTCAATAATTGTTATTTAGTGCCAAGTTTGAGCATAAACATTGTATCAGGATCTCATTTAATACGAGATGGCTACTCATTTAAATCCGAGAATAATAGTTGTTCTATTTATATGTGAGATATGTTTTATGGTCATGCTCCGATGGTGAATGGTTTATTCTTAATGAATCTCGAGCGTAATGCTACACATATTCATAGTGTGAGTACCAAAAGATGTAAGGTTGATAATGATAGTCCCACATACTTGTGGCACTGCCGCCTTGGTCACATAGGTGTCAAACGCATGAAGAAGCTCCATGCAAATGGACTTTTAGAGTCTCTTGATTACGAATCATTTGACACGTGCGAACCATGCCTCATGGGTAAAATGACCAAGACTCCGTTCTCAGGAACAATGGAGCGAGCAACCAACTTATTGGAAATCATACATACTGATGTGTGCGGTCCAATGAGTGTTGAGGCTCGCGGTGGTTATCGTTATGTTCTCACCCTCACTGATGACTTGAGTAGATATGGGTATGTCTACTTAATGAAACACAAGTCTGAGACCTTTGAAAGGTTCAAGGAATTTCAGAGTGAGGTTGAGAATCAACGTGACAGGAAAATCAAGTTCTTGCGATCAGATCGTGGGGGAGAATACTTGAGTCACGAATTTGGCACACACTTAAGAAAATGTGGAATAGTTTCACAACTCACGCCGCCTGGAACACCTCAGCGTAATGGTGTGTCCGAACGTCGTAATCGCACTCTATTAGATATGGTGCGATCTATGATGTCTCTTACCAATTTACCGCTATCATTTTGGGGCTATGCTTTAGAGACTGCCGCATTCACTTTAAATAGGGCTCCGTCGAAATCCGTTGAGACGACACCGTATGAATTATGGTTTGGGAAGAAACCTAAGCTGTCATTTCTAAAAGTTTGGGGATGCAATGCTTATGTCAAGAAACTTCAACCTGAAAAGCTCGAACCCAAGTCGAAAAAATGCGTCTTCATAGGATACCCTAAAGAAACTATTGGGTATACCTTTTACCTCAGATCTGAAGGCAAGATCTTTGTTGCCAAGAATGGATCCTTTCTAGAGAAGGAGTTTCTCTCGAAAGAAGTAAGTGGGAGGAAAGTAGAACTTGATGAAGTATTACCTCTTGAACCGGAAAATGGCGCAACTCAAGAAAATGTTCCTGAGGTGCCTGCACCGACTAGAGAGGAAGTTAATGATGATGATCATGAAACTTCAGATCAAGTTGCTACTGAACTTCGTAGGTCCACAAGGACACGTTCCGCACCAGAGTGGTACGGCAACCCTGTCTTGGAAATCATGTTGTTAGACAACGGTGAACCTTCGAACTATGAAGAAGCGATGGCGGGCCCGGATTCCGACAAATGGCTGGAAGCCATGAAATCCGAGATAGGATCCATGTATGAAAACGAAGTATGGACTTTGATTGACTTGCCCAATGATCGGCGAGCCATAGAAAATAAATGGATCTTTAAGAAGAAGATAGACGCGGATGGTAATGTGACCATCTATAAAGCTCGGCTTGTCGCTAAGGGTTATCGACAAGTTCAAGGGGTTGACTACGATGAGACTTTCTCACCGGTAGCGAAGCTGAAGTCCGTCCGAATCATGTTAGCAATTGCCGCATTCTATGATTATGAGATATGGCAAATGGACGTCAAAACGGCATTCCTTAATGATTTCCTTAAGGAAGAATTGTATATGATGCAGCCGGAAGGTTTTGTCGATCCTAAGAATGCTGACAAGGTGTGCAAGCTCCAATGCTCGATTTATGGGCTGGTGCAAGCATCTCGGAGTTGGAACATTCGCTTTGATGAGATGATCAAAGCGTTTGGGTTTATGCAGACTTATGGAGAAGCCTGCGTTTACAAGAAAGTGAGTGGGAGCTCTGTAGCATTTCTCATATTATATGTAGATGACATACTTTTGATGGGAAATGATATAGAGCTTTTGGACAGCATTAAGGCCTACTTGAATAAGAGTTTTTCAATGAAGGACCTTGGAGAAGCTGCTTATATATTAGGCATCAAGATCTATAGAGATAGATCAAGACGCCTCATAGGTCTTTCACAAAGCACATACCTTGATAAGATATTGAAGAAGTTCAATATGGATCAGTCTAAGAAGGGGTTCTTGCCTGTGTTGCAAGGTGTGAAATTGAGCTCAGCTCAATGTCCGACCACGGCAGAAGATATAGAAGAGATGAGTGTCATCCCCTATGCCTCAGCCATAGGTTCTATTATGTATGCCATGCTGTCTACCAGACCTGATGTAAACCTTGCCGTAAGTTTGGTAGGTAGGTACCAAAGTAATCCCAGCAAGGAACACTGGACAGTGGTCAAGAATATCCTGAAGTACCTGAAAAGGACTAAGGAAATGTTTCTCGTTTATGGAGGTGACGAAGAGCTCGTCGTAAAGGGTTACGTCGACGCTAGCTTCAACACAGATCTGGATGACTCTAAGTCACAAACCGGATACGTGTATATTTTGAATGGTGGGGCAGTAAGCTGGTGCAGTTGCAAGCAGAGCGTTGTGGCGGGATCTACATGTGAAGCGGAGTACATGGAAACCTCGGAGGCAGCGCATGAAGCAATTTGGGTGAAGGAGTTCATCACCGACCTAGGAGTCATACCCAATGCGTCGGGGCCGATCAAACTCTTCTGTGACAACACTGGAGCCATTGCACTTGCCAAGGAGCCCAGGTTTCACAAGAAGACCAGGCACATCAAGCGTCGCTTCAACTCCATTCGTGAAAATGTTCAAGATGGAGACATAGATATTTGTAAAGTACATACGGACCTGAATGTAGCAGATCCATTGACTAAACCTCTCCCTAGAGCAAAACATGATCAACACCAGAATTCCATGGGTGTTCGATTCATCACAATGTAACTAGATTATTGACTCTAGTGCAAGTGGGAGACTGTTGGAAATATGCCCTAGAGGCAATAATAAAAGGATTATTATTATATTTCCTTGTTCATGATAATTGTCTTTTTATTCATGCTATAATTGTGTTATCCGGAAATCGTAATACATGTGTGAATACATAGAGACCAACATGTCCCTAGTAAGCTTCTAGTTGACTAGCTCGTTGATCAACAGATAGTCATGGTTTCCTAACTATGGACATTGGATGTCATTGATAACGAGATCACATCATTAGGAGAATGATGTGATGGACAAGACCCAATCCTAAACATAGCACAAGATCGTATAGTTCGTTTGCTAGAGTTTTTCCAATGTCAAGTATATTTTCCTTAGACCATGAGATCGTGTAACTCCTGGATACCGTAGGAGTGCTTTGGGTGTACCAAACGTCACAACGTAACTGGGTGACTATAAAGGTATACTACGGGTATCTCCGAAAGTGTCTGTTGGGTTGACACGGATCAAGACTGGGATTTGTCACTCCGTATGACGGAGAGGTATCTCTGGGCCCACTCGGTAATGCATCATCATAATGAGCTCAAAGTGACCAAGTGTCTGGTCACGGGATCATGCATTACGGTACGAGTAAAGTGACTTGCTGGTAACGAGATTGAACGGGGTAATGGGATACCGACGATCGAATCTCGGGCAAGTAACGTACCGATTGACAAAGGGAATTGTATACGGGGTTGCTTGAATCCTCGACATCGTGGTTCATCCGATGAGATCATCGAGGAGCATGTGGGAGCCAACATAGGTATCCAGATCCCAATGTTGGTTATTGACCGAAGAGCCGTCTCGTTCATGTCTACATGTCTCCCGAACCCGTAGGGTCTACACACTTAAGGTTCGGTGACGCTAGGGTTGTAGAGATATGAATATGCAGTAACCCGAAAGTTGTTCAGAGTCCCGGATGAGATCCCGGACGTCACGAGGAGTTCCGGAATGGTTCGGAGGTGAAGAATTATATATAGGAAGTGTTGTTTCGGCCATCGGGAGAGTTTCGGGGGTCACCGGTATTGTACCGGGACCACCGGATGGGTCCCGGGGGTCCACCGGGTGGGACCACCCATCCCGGAGGGCCCCATGGGCTGAAGTGGGGAGGGGAACCAGCCCATAGTGGGCTGGTGCGCCCCCCTTGGCCCACCCCCTGCGCCTAGGGTTGGAAACCCTAGGGTGGGGGGGCGCCCCACTTGCCTTGGGGGCCACTCCACCCTTGGCCGCCGCCCCCCCTAGGAGATCCCATCTCCTAGGGTCGGCGCCCCCCCCCCTTGGGAGCCTATATAAAGGGGGGAGGGAGGGGCAGCCGCATCCTTGACTCTTGGCGCCTCCCTCTCCCCTGCTACACCTCTCCCTCTCGCAGAAGAACGGCGAAGCCCTGCTGCGGTGACTGCTGCATCCACCACCACGCCGTCGTGCTGCTAGATCTTCATCAACCTCTCCTTCCCCCTTGCTGGATCAAGAAGGAGGAGACGTCACGCTGACCGTACGTGTGTTGAATGCGGAGGTGCCGTCCGTTCGGCTCTAGGATCTCCGGTGATTTGGATCACGACGAGTACGACTCCCTCATCCCCGTTCTTTGAACGCTTCGGCTCGCGATCTACAAAGGTATGTAGATGCATCCGACCACTCGTTGCTAGATGAACTCATAGATGGATCTTGGTGAAAACGTAGGAAATTTTTTTGTTTTCTACAACGTTCCCCAACACTAGCTACTAACTATGGACCCGTGGGTCTGAAGTAAACTACTCACACTTCATCGGAGGGGCTTGGATGATGATGTAGAAGCCCTCCGTGATCGATGCCCCCTCCGTCGGAGCTCCGAAATAGGCCCCAAGATGGGATCTCATGGATACAGAAAGTTGCGGCGGTGGAATTAGGTTTTTGGCTCTGTATCTGATCGTTTGGGGGTATGTGGATATATATAGGAGGAAGAAGTACGTCGGTGGAGCAACAGGGGGCCCACGAGGGTGGAGGGCGCGCCTGGGGGGCAGGCGCGCCCCCTACCTCGTGGCCTCCTGTTAATTGTCTTGACGTAGGGTCCAAGTCTCCTGAGTTGTATTCGGTGAGAAAATCACGTTCCCGAAGGTTTCATTCCGTTTGGACTCCGTTTGATATTCCTTTTCTTCGAAACCCTAAAACAGGCAAAAAACAGCAATTCTGGGCTGGGCCTCCGGTTAATAGGTTAGTCCCAAAAATAAAATAAAAGTGGATAATAAAGCCCAATAATGTCCAAAATAGTAGATAATATAGCATGGAGCAATCAAAAATTATTGATACGTTGGAGACGTATCATCCGTCGGTTACATAAATTATATGAATTGTGGTGATCTTTTAGTGATTGTTTATGTGGATTGTGTGCGTGTCTATGTCCATTTGATGATCTTCGTAGTGTGAACACAGAGCAGTCGCATGCACCGTGAAACGGGGTGGATGGACCTCTTGACTGGCGCGCCACTTAAATGTTTGAACGACGTGAGAGGTCACCTCCACTTTTGTTCGGCATGAATGAGACACTTGAGTGGCGTTGACCGCTTCAGGCGGGAAAGTGTGCAGACGAGGAAGAGGGTTTGGATATGCCAGGTTTATCAAATGCTTGCACGACAGTGATCTGAACACCTGCAAAGCCCTACCTCGATTTGCTTCCGGTTTACTACAAAAAGAGTTAAATGCGCCGGAGGTCCTAAAAGTTTCATAGGTTTTTCACTTTAGTTCCAATTCTTCCAAAATGCACCTTTAGTTCCTATTTAGTAAGTGGTTCATCCGAGGTCCTTTTTCTCACAAGCGCTCGCTGACCTGCCGCGTGGCGCGTTGACTGATGCCACATCGACTAAGGGCCCAACCGCTAGGCGAGAAAAATACACTGGAGGTCCTAAAAGTTTCTGGGGCAATGTCACTTTAGTCCTACTTTTTCAAAATTGATGTTTGATCCTAATTCTATAGTAAGTGGTTGACCCAGGTCCTATTTTGCTCGATCGTTCGCTGGCCTGCTTGCGTGACGTGTTGACCCATGCCATGTCAACTTAGAGGCCGCTGTGGTTGCTCTTTCTTGACACAAAGCCCCTTGTAACCCCCCCTCTTGACATTTCTCGTCCCCTGTCAAATCTCTCTCTCTCTCTCTCTCTCGTGCCCACAACGTTGCCATGGCCAGGGCAGCAAGCTCCTTGGCAGGGAAGCGGGTGACGAAGAGGAGCGTTACATCATCATCAGCGGCATTGCCTCCTCCACAAGCTCCTACCGCCTAACCTCAAATCAGAGCAAGCGTGTCGGCGTTCTGGGAACGGGGGTCCCCAGACTTGCCTGCCTGCGGCCTGCGGCGTGGCTCGAGTGGGGGCCCAGTGCGGCCCAGCTTCATCAGCTCAAGCTCAAGACCCCCGCAAGGGGCCAAGCCTTGTGGGGTGGATGACAGGAGGCTTGCTCAGGAGCAGCCTCATCAGGTAGGCTCGCGAGGAGGCGGAGAGATCAAGGCAGGGGTGCCTCGTGAGGAGCCCGTGACGCAAGCCATGACGATCGAGATTAGGCGGGCGCCAGGCGGGCGCCGGCCTGCCCAGTGTCCTTGTTTCCCCTTCGGTGCAAAGGGAGAAAGCACAGGCCAAGGCATCGGGCAAAGGTTACCATTCCGGTGCAACGAGACCAAGACCAGCACAGCGGCAGGACGGAGGTCACCGTGGAGCCCAAGACGGCGTCATCACCAGTGCTTTTGGCAGCCGAAGACCACCTTTGGTCAGGATAACTTGTACTAGATGTTCCCCTTCAAAATGGCCAATTGTTGGCGCCCTTCCCGCTCATTATTTGGGAAGAGGACCAGGGCCTCTATAAATAGGACTAGCCCCCGAAGAGAGGAGGGAAGGGAGAAAAAGAAGGGAAAGGAGATAGAGAAGAGAAAGAGAGATCCGGACCAAGTAGAACACACCGCACCAGCTCAAGAACACCTCTCGCGAGGCCGTTCTTCCCCCTGTATTGTTCATCATCAACCCCTGAGGCAATCCACCACACCACACACTGGAGTAGGGTATTACACCACATCGGTGGCCCAAACCAGTATAAACCTCGTGTCCTTTGTGTGTTCTTCTTTCCAGCCTAGATTTCTTGCGAGCCATAGAAGCGCGAGTCGGTAGGGGAAAGATCTCCGTGCGCACCCCAGAGTTCGAACCTTAAGGGTCCGCCGGAACCCGAAATCCGACATTTGGCGCGCCAGGTAGGGGTGCGCCGGAATATTTCTTCCGCTGTTCGCGTGTGATCTTCTGTCGTGTCCATGGCTGACGCTCGTCGGGCTCGCGCCGAGCGCCGGGCTGCTCTCGCCACCCGCGTTGCCCAGACGGCGCCCGTCGGCGGACGCCCTCATCGTTCCCCATCGCCTACCGCCAACGCCGCCACCAGCCCGGCGGGGAACGAGCAGCAGGCCTCATCCCAGCATCCTTCGGTGCGGCGGGAGGGCCGCACCGCAACCCCGTCACTGACTCCAACCAGTTCGTTGTCCCACGCCCGTCGCGCCCCCACGGACGCGCACGCCACGCTGCTCCTGGTAAGAGAGCTCTTGCACTACCGCCCCGTCAACGACCTCTACGAGGACTGGCTCGCCCGCATCACCGAGCTCGTCAGCGCCGCAGGGGGCTCTCCCTTGCCGTCCCTATCGCTACCTCGCCCTCCATTCCGCGCAGGGGGCGAGGATCAGGAGGCGCCCCCGCCACCTCCTCCCCAAGAAGGCGCCCTGGCTCCAAGGTGCGCAGCCCCAGGGCGAGACCCTCCACGTCCGGTGCCTGCGCGGCAAGAAGGGAGCTGCCAAGAGATCCCTCGTCCCCAAGAAGGTGCTCGCGCGCTCCCAGCACCGGCGCGCCAAGATCGCGTCCCTGCGCCTCCACGCCGAGACCCCGCGCTGCTCCAAGCGGCAGCGCGTGGTAATCACCAGGAGCAGGCCCAGCACCAGCAAAGGGCGCCGGTGGCCACAGCAGGCTGTCGCGCCTTCACCCCCGAGCTACGCGGCGTCACATGGCCAGGCAAGTTCAAGCCTGATCTGCCCCCTCGCTACGATGGCACGGCGGACCCCGCGGAATTCCTACAGCTCTACGAGCTAGGCATCGAAGCCGCCAACGGAGACGAAAAGGTCATGGCGAACTGGTTTCCCATGGCGCTCAAGGACGGCGCCCGCACCTGGCTCCCAGCATGATCTCCTCTTGGGACGAGATGCGCACTCGCTTCATCGCCAACTTCCAGGGCACTCGCGACCGGCCCCCGGCCATAAGCGACATGCGCCGCATCAAGCAACAGCCAGGAGAAACCCTGCAGAAATACATCCAGCGCTTCAACAACGCTCGCCTCAAGATCCCCAGGGTGACTGAGGAAGCCATTATTTCAGCTTTCTCCGATGGCGTGCGCGACATCAAGATGAAGGAGGAACTGGCAATCCATGAAGACCTGTGCACATCCCTGGAGCTGTTCAACTTGGCGACCAAGTGCGCCAGGGCTGAGGATGGATGCCTCTCCCTCCTCGAGCTCCCAGCTGCCGACCCAGAAGAGAAAAAGCCCAAGGCCAAGGATGTGAAGCGTAAGGGAGCTGCCGTGCTCGCAGTGGAACCAGACACCAAGCGAGGCAGGGATCAGCCTGAGTCATCCAAGGGCAGCCGATACTGCGTGTACCACGACCACCACACCCACAACACCAACGAATGCCAAGAGCTCAGGGCCGTGCGAGATGGGCGTATCGGCCGACGCCCCGAGCGCAACGACAGGGGCTATGGCCTAAGAGGAGCAAGAGGTGGATGACGATGGGAAGATCGTTGCCCTCGCCAAGGGTGGCGTGACCGACCTCGCGAGGATCGCTGGCAGGACCAGCCTCGCGAGGGAGGCTGGAGGGATCAGCCTCGTGAGGTCGCCTGCAGGCAACGTAGGCCTCCCGCCTCTACCGCCACCATCAAGAAGGAACGAAGACCAACATCAAGATGAGGGGGCTGGGGGCTTCCAGGAGCAGCGCAATCGCTTGCATCTTGGGTGGCGCCCAGGCCCCAGCATCACAGCGCATCTTCAAGCAGTTTGCTCGCGAGGTGAATGTAGTCCTCCCCAAGCTTGAGGCCACGTGCCCTCTCAAGTGGTCTGCATGCGCCATCACGTTCAGCTCAGCGGATCAGCTCAAGTGCGCGGCAACGGCCGGAGTTCTCCCGATGCTTTGCTCCCCAGTCATCGGCAATGTGCAGGTCACCAGGACCCTCGTTGATGGCGGAGCAGGACTCAACGTCCTGTCCGTCGAGACGTTCGACAATCTCCAAGTGTCGTATGATCAGCTCCAGCCGACCAAGCCTTTCTCAGGAGTCACTGATGGTTCCACTGTTCCGATAGGGCAAGTTCGCCCGCCAGTCACCTTCGGGCAGCGCAACAACTACCACACCGAGCTCATCGACTTCGACGTCGCCCACATTCGCCTACCATACAACGCCATCCTCAGGTACCCAGCCCTAGCCAAGTTCATGGCAGTGACTCACCATGGCTACAATGTCCTCAAGATGCCAGGAAGCGGTGGAGTCATCACTGTACCCTGTGAGGAAAGGGACACGGTGTGTTCACTTGAGCGTGCGTTCCAAGCCGCAGGAATCAAAGACCCAGATCACAGGAGCGGAAGACTTCCCGAGGCGACCCTTAAGAAGAAGAAGGCTTCGCCTGGCCCAAGCCATAAGGAGGCAGGCGCCTTCGGAGGCGTTGCGTCAGGATTTGCGCCCGTTCAGGGAGCGCCACCATCTGTCGCATAGGAAAGCGCGCCCGGCGCCCTCCTCAGGCAGGGCTCGGGGCTCTTTCTTGGAGAGCCACCGACTTTGCCAAGGTCACGAGGGAGGCGCTCGGGCACCACTTGAAGGGGTGCTTCCAGGCACGTTTCCCTCAGGAAGGTACGAGGAAAGGAAGACCAAACCCTCAGGAGTTCATCACACGAAACACCCAGGAGCTACAGGAGTCGAGAGTCATGCGCGGCAGCTGCCGCTTGCCCGCCATGGCCCCACATCCAGGCGAGGATGGTGGGCTGCGCGTCTGCATCGATGCGCCAGGGCTCAACCGAGCCGCATCTCAGGAGCGCCTCTGGCCTTCGCGCGTGGGGCGTTGCGAGGGTCCACCTCACAGCTATGTTCGCATGCCTTTCGGCCTGCCGAACACGGTCGCCGTTCATCAGCGCCTGAGCATTCTGGAGGCTCAGGAGATCAGACATTGTGCGGTCCTCGCGGAGGTGGAGATGGCCCTCGAAGACCTACCCGTGCCCCCGGAGACTCCCGAGGCTCCTGGGCCTGGGGGCTCGTGAGGGTCGATGTCTTCACCGCGCGTCGCCCACTTCTTCGGCATCACTTCATCTTCAACGGCATCAGGTGACATCTTCCAAGTTCCATTTTTAGCTGGGAGAGCCAACAGGGCCGCGTCATTCCCAGGTCGCGTGGGTCCGTCCTTGCGGCACATATCTGTTTTGCTTACGCTCTTTACCTACCTTGTTGGGGGGCGCCCCTCGGGCTGCATCATCCCCAAGCTGCTTGGGCCTGGCCCAGCGGCGTTTTCTTTTCCCGCATCTACCTAAAATGGATTTGCTCCTTCTTACTTAACATACCTGACCTAATCGCCTGCTCGATTGATATCTACCCATGGACCCGCTCGCTTTGGCACGAAGTCTGCATACGGATCCGTCCCTGCAACGCTGATAAATCTGAGTGGTCGAGCTCTGGCCGCAGCAACCCCGCAAGGCGCCACCTCACCAGGCCCTCAGTGCCCCAATCACTCCCTCGGAGCAAGCAATGGTTGGCTGGCAACCGTAGCGACAGGTCTTGTCTCTCCTTGTGATTGGTATGCAAGACCCACTCCAGGAGCAACGTTGGGGACATCGCGGGCTATCTCTCCCTCTCTCCGGCACGGACCGCTTGCACGTTAAAAGGGGGGCGCCTGAGCATCGCGACTCATGGGCTCCTACTGGCTCTCCAGACCTCACCTCCTGGCCTTGACCCACGGCATCGCGACCTGTCATACCAGCGGCGGCTGAGCTCGCTCGAGGGCCGGGACCTGAGGACGTAGAGCATTAAGGATAGTGTGGGGAAGTGGGAAGAAGCTCGCGAGGACCTAACCCAGCAGCACCTCAGCTACCGCCACTCGGGCCGGGCGCCCCGTCGAAGAACTACCCCAAACTCAAAAGATAAGTCACACCCTTACAGGAGCTAGACCAACGCAACACCAAACCCTCTCCTAGTGCAGCTCTGTCATGACAACGTTGCCTTCCTTTCTCGCCCAGTGAGGGCTGCTCGAGCGCTAAAGGGGACCTCCCGAGCATCGCGACTCGGGGGCTCTTACCGGACCTCGGGCCGCTCACCTCCTGGCCTTGACCACGGCATCGCGACCTGGCATACCAGCGATGGCTGAAGCCTGCCTGGGGACTGGGACCTGTCAGCGTAGAGCGCTAAGTCCTCGTGAGGATAGAAAGGGGGAGCCGAGCCGAGACAGGACAAGCATCTCGCATCGATTCATATTAGGGATATAATGTTCGCAAAAGACATGGCAGGCGCCTTACATACCCCCGCGGGGTGTTGCTTCGATTCCTCGCAGGGAACAAATGGTGCTAATCCTAAGGAACGCTAATTGCTCGCGCCTCCGCAAGCAACGCCATCATCAACAGTGGACTGCCCGGCGCCGGCGCCAACCCCACCCAGATCAGTGGTGTCGGCGGCCCGATGCAGTTGCCCTACTCCGAGCACGGCGCGAGCTCGGAGGCTCGTAGCTGTCGCCGCTCATCTCCGGAGTCACGAGAAGCTCGGGGGAGCCGCTGGATTCCCCAGCTCCTCTGCTGCTGCCTGAAGAGCTGCTGGAGGGCTGATGGGCAGGCCAGGTCCTCGCCAGTCTGATGCCCCTGCCACTTTCCTTGGGGCAGCACTCCAACCGGCGTCCTTCAGCATTGAAGACCTTGAAGAACATCAGGGAGGCGTCGTCGTGTTCAAGATGAATTACGAGGGCACCCTCCGTCCGGCAGACCCGTGCGATCTCACCCCAGCCCCGAGTCATGTAGACCTTGCCCGGAGCGGCGACCGTGACCTCCCCTCCGGTCGCGAGGGTGCTGCAGTCGGCGTGCTGCAGCCAAAGCTCCAGACACCCGCTCGGCGGCATCTCGAAGGCGAAGGAGGGAGGAAGGCGGATCCAAGAGCATGGGGGCATGGCGGCGTGAAGCACGAGCTCACAGGAGGAGCCCTCGGCGTGGACTCCAGGAGGAACGACGCGCACCGTCGTGACTCGCCGGCGTCGGTGGTGGCACCGTCGGTGTCGCTCGACGCCCTCTTCCCCAGGGCCCTCGATTCGGGCATACAAGGGCAGTGGAAACCCAGGCGGCGGCCGCTCGTACCAGGGCCTCGATGCCTCCTGCCAAGCACCCTCATCTCAGCGGCAGGGGACTAGCCGTTTCTTCGGCGGAAGAGGGTCAGGACCTTCTCGGGGGGCCTTTCCTTTCTCTTCTGCAGAAAACCGGCGGATTGGTGCCATTGGCGTAAGGAGAAGCAAGGACGAGGAAGAGGAAGGAAAGGAGTAGCAGGAAGGGATAAGCTAACGAGGCTCATGCAGCCCCGTACTTATAGCCGGAGAAGGCCAACCGCCGGCCACCACGATCGCGGGTAATCATGACCCATTTCTCTGCATGCAGGGACTTGTCAAGTCGAGCGGTTGCCGAGGCGTCGTGGGGAAGCGCAGATGCCCACGTCCAACCAATCGCCACGCGGCACCCAAGGCCGCAGGCTATTGGGGCCCGTGGCGCTTCGTGCTTGCCCCTTCGCTTCTCTGCTAAGCCAAGCCCGGGCACGCCTCGGGCCCGGGGGCTACTGTCGATGTTCTAGGAACGGGGGTCCCTAGACTTGCCTGCCTGCGGCCTGCGGCGTGGCTCGAGTGGGGGCCCAGTGCGGCCCAGCTTCATCAGCTCAAGCTCAAGACCCTCGCAAGGGGCCAAGCCTTGCGGGGCAGACGACAGGAGGCTTCCTCAGGAGCAGCCTCATCAGGCAGGCTTGCGAGGAGGCAGAGAGATCAAGGCAGGGGTGCCTCGCGAGGAGCCCGTGATGCAAGCCATGACGATCGAGATTAGGTGGGCGCCAGGCGGGCGCCGGCCTATGCAGTGTCCTTGTTTCCCCTTCGGTGCAAAGGGAGCAAGCACAGGCCAAGGCATCGGGCAAAGGTTACCATTCTGGTGCAACGAGACCAAGACCAGCAGAGCGGCAGGATGGAGGTCACTGTGGAGCCCAAGACGGCGTCATCATCAGTTCTTTTGGCAGCCGAAGACCACCTTTGGTCAGGATAACTTGTACTAGATGTTCCCCTTCAAAATGGCCAAATGTTGGCGCACTTCCCGCTCATTATTTGGGAAGAGGACCAGGGCCTCTATAAATAGGACTAGCCCCCAAAGAGAGGAGGGAAGGGAGAAAAAGAAGGGAAAGGAGAGAGAGAAGAGAAAGAGAGAAAGAGAGATCCGGACCAAGTAGAACACACCACACCAGCTCAAGAACACCTCTCACGAGGCCGTTCTTCCCCCTGTATTGTTCATCATCAGCCCCTGAGGCAATCCACCACACCACACACTGGAGTAGGGTATTACACCACATCGGTGGCCCGAACCAGTATAAACCTCGTGTCCTTTGTGTGTTCTTCTTTACAGCCTAGATTTCTTGCGAGCCATAGAAGCGCGAGTCGGTAGGGGAAAGATCTTTGTGCACACCCCAGAGTTCGAACCTTAAGGGTCTGCCGGAACCCGAAATCTGACCAAGCGGTTTGAGAAACTTAATGAAACAGTGCAAATCAAACTAAATCAATGCCTACATGTAGTGATTGTGGTAGCGTAGAGAAAATCACATAGCCGTGTCCAGTGATTTTCACCCAACCGGTGTGCACAGGGTGTCCAGTAACTTTTGTGGTACCCTGTGCGCACGGGGGTCAGATACCACGTGCACACGGGTGAGGGAGTCCTGGACTAAGGGGTCCTCGGGCGTCTGACCTGTTATCTATGGGCTGGACTGATGGGCTGTGAAGACGTGAAGACCGAAGACTACACCCGTGTCCGGATAGGACTCTCCTTGGCGTGGAAGGCAAGCTTAGCGAACAACTATGAAGATTCCATCTTATGTAACCGACTCTATGTAACCCTAGATCCCCTCGGTGTCTATATAAACCGGAGGGTTTAGTCCGAATAGGATGGACTCAATACCTTAGTCATACAGGCTAGACTTCTAGGGTTTAGCCATTATGATCTCGTGGTAGATCAACTCTTGTAATACTCGTATTCATCAATATCAATCAAGCAGGACATGGGGTATTACCTCCATTAAGAGGGCTCGAACCTGGGTAAAACTTCGTGTCCCCTGTCTCCTGTTACTGTCAACCTTAGACGCACAGTTCGGGACCCCCTACCTGAGATCCGCCGGTTTTGACACCGACATTGGTGCTTTCATTGAGAGTTTCGTTGTGCTATCGCTGAAAGGTTCGATGGCCCCTTCAATCGTCAATAATGGCGCTGTCTACGGAGAAGCTTTCCTCCTCGAACAGATCTTCGTGTTCGGCGGCTTCGCACTGCGGGCGAACTCGTTTGGCCATATGGAGTAGATCGAAAGCTACGCCCCTGGCCATCAGGTCAGATTCGGGAGCTTGAACTATGCCATGGACATCCGTGGAGACTTGATCTTCGCTGGATTCGATACCACGGTAGCCGCTCCCGATCACCCCGATGATCATGACCTAAATCTGTCATCGGGCCGCATCCAGGAGATCGCTCCTGTAACCACTCTAGCCCTAGAGCCGGAGCAGGCCGCGCCATCCAAAGACGAGAAGATTAACCCCACCACGGAGGCGGGAGGCCGCAGATCCCACGGCGTTGGAGCCGCACATGGACCTGGCCTCACTCGGCGTCTATGCCACCGGAACGCCAGACTCATCTCCGGCTGTAGGTTCCGAACCACGCGAGCCCGCGGATGTCATGCTTGATTGTTTATCGATCTTCGAATTCAGCACCGCAGACATCTTCCATCACTCGCCTTTGGGCGACGTGCCAAACTCATTAAAAAACATGTCCTTGGTGGAGGGCTCTCGGCTGAGCTATATCCGGCTCGAGCTAGGGGCTGACGATGGAGAATTTTGCTTCCCACCCGCCACCCACTTCATAGCAACAGTCAAGGATTTGACCGAAACACTAGATTATGACTCCGAGAATATTGACGGCATGGACAATGACGCCGAAGACAACGAAGACCTCGTTGATACAATTAACGATGAACAGGACGACGGGCAGGATAGCCCCGGTAAACAGGCCACGCACGAAGATTCGGAGGATGACAATTACCTTCCACTCTCTGAGGATGAGGAGAGCCTCGGTGCCGAAGATTTCATCGTGCCTGAGGAACCTTGTGAGCAGGAGCGCCTAAAGCGCCAACTAATAGCCACTACAAGGAGCCTGAAGAAGAAGAAGAAGCAGCTTCAAGCTGACCAAGATCTTCTTAATGATAGATGGACCAAAGTCCTAGCCGCCAAAAAATACGGCCTTGGTGGCCCAGCCAAAAGCTACTCGAAGCATATACCGCTACCCCAGGGCGACGATAAGGCGTTCGAGCCCGTGCGATCATCGCACAATGCGGCAGGTCGACCACAACTTGGTCCGGTTAAAGCGGCAACTCAAGCCGAACAATAGACCGCCCCACCTCGCCGTAAAGGCAAGAACAAAACAGCTCAAGGTTGTACATACAACCTTCAACAGGGCTGGGGCAGTAAAACAGGATACCCAAGAGCGATCTATGAATCGCAAGGACACACCTCGACACGTGACGACGACCACCTATTCGGACGCGACAAACCTAGCCACGCCCGGGTTGAAAACCGCAAATGGACTCCGTCAGAGGTACGCCGCAGTGTGGCCCAACATAGAGGCACCGCACACCCTCTGTGCTTCACAAATGAAGTAATGGAGCATGAATTCCCAGACGGGTTCAAACCCATGAATATCGAATCATATGATGGAACAAAGGATCCCGCGGTATGGATTGAGGATTTCCTCCTCCAAATCCACATGGCCTGCTGAGATGACCTTCACGCCATCAAATACCTACCACTAAAACTCAAAGGACCAGCTCGGTACTGGTTAAACAGTCTGCCGGAAAATTCTATTGGCAGCTGGGAGGACTTGGAGGACGCCTTTCGCAACAACTTCCAAGGAACATATGTCCGGCCACCGGACGCTGATGACCTAAGTAATATTGTCCAGCAGCCCGGAGAGTCAGCAAGGAAGCTCTGGACCAGGTTCTTAGTTAAAAAGAACCAAATCATCGACTGTCCGAACGCGGAAGCCTTTGCGGCCTTCAAACACAGCGTCCGGGATGAATGGCTTGCACGCCACCTCGGTCAAGAAGGACCTAGATCCATGACAGCCCTTACCGCTCTAATGACCCTCTTTTGTGTGGGAGAAGACAGCTGGCTCGCTTGTAGAAGCAATAGCGCTAGCGACTCGGGCACTTCCGAAATCCGAGATAGCAATGGCAAGCCACGACGAAGCAAATACAACAGTCGCAATGATAACGATAGATCACGCGACACAGCGGTTAACGCCAGATTCAGCAATCCCAAGCCCGGTCAACGGAAAAAGCCATTCAAGGCGAATAGAGACAGACCATCCAACCTAGACAGGATACTAGACCAACCCTGCCAGATACACGGCCACCCCAACAAACCAGCCAATCATACCAACAGAAGCTGTTGGGTCCTCAAGCAGGCCGGCAAGCTCAACACCGAACACAAGGGAAGGAGGCCGCAAGCCAATAGGGACGACGGAATGGTTCAATAGCCAAATGCAGAGGGCCAGAAGCAACTTCCCCCCGAAGATCGATCAAATCCGGAGAAATAGCAGTTCGGCTTCTGCCACCCATCTCATATACACGATGAAGCTATACCGTGTATACATAACTACGCACTTAAGATACCATGGGCAGCGGCGGAAGCACAATACGGATAAGTCTGCAAACATTCCGGTAACGTTTTTTATATACTTTCCTTTTTTTCAATACTTCTTAAAAGCAGGTAGCGCAACAGAGAAACACTTACGACCGACTCCATCGGAGTTCGGATCCATACACTCACCTACGGGGCTACTTCCTTCAAGGATTCCCCTCACTGAGGACAGGCGGCGCAGACGTGTGACAGGAGGTCCAAAATAAACTTTTGTAGACAGAACTCTTTTTTAGAGCCTGTAACATGCCTTTTTCCTCTGCCTTCGACCCAGGGCATATCAAATGACCCAGGTCGTGGCATATATATTAATTAATCATCAGCATATCGCTCAGGTCCCAGTTCACACTATCCGAATTAATTACCCGCGTATTTCCCGCAAATGAACACGCCTCCCATGGTTGTTTCACAAACATACCCCGGCTTAACTTGCCAGGGGCTCGGTACGGGAACAAATGAGTTGCCAACAAAGTCCGAACAGCTTTTACAGCGTACTTCGGTGACGCGAGTTTGGCCTTATATGCATCAGCTCCGAATCATGTCTTGGGTCAATAGTTGGGTTGCCCGGCTCCTATGCTTGCTATCCTACGTTCCGTTCTATCGGCTAGGGTAGTAAAGGGAGAACTACTGTGATTGTGCTACCGGTTCACCTGGTGACGCACCTCAGTAGAGAAAACCAAAAACTGACTGTCATGATGCGGCGAGAGCTGGTCAACCACTCGATGACTTATCGGAGTCTCTAGCGATTCCTCCGTGTCACACGAAGGACCTCTTTTCCGGTCAATTATGTAAACGCATCGTATGAATAAGCCGCATACATACTAGGGGCTATGTCGTAGACCCACCATAAAACTCCTATGGCTAAGTGAAAGTGTTAACGTCCTATAGTTTGGTTGCCTAGTTCGCCGCATTGACACCTCCTTTACGGACCAAGACGTTGGGTCAAGAGTGATCATATGCTTTTTTGAACACCCCTGTATTCCTACAAGGGGGCTGAAACCGACGACTGGAAATCTTTTAGATTATATTAAAACGGCCGCACAGGAGGAACACAAGCTTTCGAGCAAAACATACAAATAGATTCACTATAAAATTGTCTCGTACAATTCTTATACACCTCACTCGAACATTATGTCTTTCGAACATTGACCCTCTATCAAGTGGACGGCTACTAGGACGTCTTCAAAATAATGCTCTGGTTCGTGGCGGTCCCTGCGCTTGGGCGGACTCTTCACCGCAATGTCGATGGCCTTCATATTCCTCCAGAATGTCTTGACTCAGGCAAAAGCCATCTGTGCACCCTTGATGCACACTGATCGCTTCACAACGTCGATACGCGGCACTGCGTCAACAAGCCGCTGCACCAAGCCAAAGTAACTATTCGGAATAGGCTCAGTTGGCCATAACCGGATTATGACGTTCTTCATAGCAGCACCGGATATCCTATGAAGCTCGGCCCAATGGGACATCTGCTCATTCAGCAACAGGGGGCGCTTCGAGGCGCCGAACTGTGACCAGAAAAGCTTCTCCGTTGCGTACCCCTCTCGCACCTGATAATACTGCGCTGCATCGGAAGAACTCTTCGGCAAGTCTAAAAACTCGTCCGGAGAACTCCACAATTGGTTCAATGAGCATAGTTCGGATCGCCGAACTTAGCCTGTAGTAAAAATGGCTTACCAGCCGCAATCTCCCCAGCTTGCCAGATCTCCTCACGGGCCACTCTGGATTCAGACCGCGCTTCTCTTGCTTCTTGTAAAGCCTTTTTAATTTCAGCCATTTTGGCTTCTTTCTCCTTCTCAAGGAGCTCACAGCGGCTGGCAGCACTTTTTAGCTCAAGCGCCATCATGAACATCCTCTCCTCGTCTTGACGCCGAGCAGCCCGTTCGGCTTCTAACTCAGTCGATGCCTTCTCGGCAGCCGCATTACTACGCCGGGCCTGCTCCTTGGACCGGGCTAGCTCCGCCCGAAGAATTTCAACGGTGGCAGCACCATCTGCAGCCAGGTACAGCTTTCAGCTTCATGCTTATATCACAAAAATGTACGTACAGAGACTGGTTCGAATACATACCTTGCGACTCATCAAGGCGCATATTGATCAATGTAATATCATCCTCGGCCACATCAAGCTTCCGTTGCAGTTCGGCAATATCCGCAGTTCGGGAAGTAGCCAGGGGGGAAGCAGCCTGTGTTCAAAGTTAATCAGTTTAGTCCTCCAAAATTTCTTCTTGATCCTCCGTTCGCCTCCCATAGGAAGCCAATCGGAGTCTCAGGGGCTACTGTCTATACACAGGTGTATTTTTTGAATAAAACACAATTGCACATGTTACATTACAAACCTCGAAGCCTCTCAGCAGGCTCGCAAAGGCCTCATTCAATCCGCTCTTAGTAGATAGGACCTTTTCAACCACTGTACCCATCAAGTACGATGTTCCTCTGAAATAGACGCCTGCCGCAGCATGTTCATCAAGATATCCGGTGCCTCTGGGTCTCCGGAGGCAGCCGCAGGAGTATGGTCACCCTTTGAAGGGATCCGTTTATTTGTATCCGGCTGCATTCCGGACTGTTCGGGGTCTTCATTGTTGTTCCCCGAACCCTAGGCCGCCGAAGTATCACCTTCGTATAGCATCTTCGTCATCCCTTGCACCACTTGTTGGTCGGGGGAGACCCTCCACGACGACACCTCAATATCGTCTGCCCTATTGGACGGAGAGGCCGGTGGGGGCGTCTCGCTTTCCATCATCTCCGGGAGAAGGTCCCCCGAGGAAGAGGATTGTTGAAGGGGACTGCGCGCTGGGCTGCAAAAAATGTATATTTCAGGCATCATACGAAAAGAACGGCATATGTTTAGAACAGCCTTGTTCACTTACGATTGGGCCGGAGGCTCGTCCTCGTCATGAGGCTGCGCTTCGACGTCCTCCAGGCCCGGGGCGCCTCCCAGAGACATCTTGCCTCGCTTAGGAGCCTGCTTCTCCCAATCTTCGGAGGCGGCCCTCTTCTTCTTGGGAGGGAAAGAGATAGTGCCCCCCTGTACTTTTGTCTTCGGATGAGGGGATTTTTATTCCTCCGAACATAAAGTCCGAGGTCCCTTGGGAATAGAGGCCGTCCTTGGTCCTCTTGTCCTCCGCCTCGTCCTCCTTCTCCGGCATCTGGTATGGTGTTGGGGCCAGCATCCTTATTAGGACAGGATTCGCTGGACCCTCGGGCAGAGGGGCCGAACACATAATCAGTTCCGCCTTCTTTATCCAGCCCTGGAAAAAGATAGCCTGCTCAGTATCATATTACTGTATGCATGGCCGCAAAGTATTCGAGAGCCAAGTGCTTACCGGGGTATCCGAACGATTACAGTTGAGGCCAGCGTCCTCAGCGGTATCTGGCCAATGTTTCCGCTTCCCGAAAAATAACTTCCACATCCCTTAATGTGTGGCGCCAAAAAAGTGTTGGAGGGTCTGTAGTCCTTCTGGATTAAACTCCCACATGCGGCGAGGCCTGCGCTGGTAGGGCAGGGTTCGGCGGACTAACATCACTTGAATCACACTAACGAGATCGATATCTCTCTAGAGGAGGGTTCGGATGCGGCTTTGTAAGGTCCGCACTTCATCAACCGATCCCCAGTCCAGCCCCTTGTTGACCCATGATGCAAGCTGTGATGGTGGGACAGGACGGAAAGTGGGTGCAGCAACCCACTTAGTACTGTGGGGCTCTGTAATGTAAAACCACTCCCGCTGCCAGCAATTGGAAGTCTCGGTAAAGGAACCTTTTGGCCAGGTAGTGTTGGCGAGTTGGCTGATTGTAGCACCGCCGCACTCCACTTGTTCCCCGCGGCTATCTTCGGTTTCACACTAAAGGTCTTGAGCCATAAGCTGAAGTGTGGGGGATTCGAAGGAAGGCCTCACATGTAATGATAAACGCCAAGACGTGGAGAATCGAGTCCGGGGCCAGGTCGTGAAAATCCAGTCCGTAATAAAACATTAGCCCCTGGACGAAGGGGTGAAGCGCAAACCCTAACCCCCGGAGGAAGTGGGGGATGAACACAACCCTCTCGCCGGATCTGGGGGTCGGAATAACTTGTCCTTGAGCAAGAAGCCGGTGGTGGATCTCTGCAGACAGATATCTGGCTGCCCGAAGCTTTGCAATATCCTCCTCTATAACAGAGGAAGCCACCCATCGGCCTTGGGAGCTGGATCCGGACATGATGGGAAGGCTGAAAGCAATGGAGTGGAACCTTGGGTGTTGGAACTCGGGGTTGGGAAGGCTGAGGAGAAGTTTGGCGTAAAAAAGACGACCCTTGGTTCCTTTATAAAGGCCTCCAGTATTGAACGCCTCCTCCTAAAGCCTAAGAACCAGCCTATTCCTAAGGAATCTTTCCCACAGGACGGTTAGGTTGCCCACACCCGTATTGATGAAAATCCCGCAATAAGGGGGCACGATCCCAGCTTCGACTAGACGTGCCAGTAAAAACCATGCCCCCAAAACATGGAACGGCGGGACAGGAAACGGTTCGAAATAAAGGCCGGGAGGGCGTGACATCATATTATTAAAGTTGTCAGTAGATCGGATTCATGAAAATGCTATACCCTCTGCAGCTGTGTGTTACAGATCCGGACACATTTGTTTCATCCGAAGACTATTTTTTGGAGTTCGGAAGGAGGAACCCGCCTTGCAATGCCGAAGACAGCACTACGCGCCGGATACCTTGTCACTGAAGCCAGGTTCAGGGGCTACTGAGGGAGTCCTGGACTAAGGGGTCCTCGGGCGTCTGACCTGTTATCTATGGGCCGGACTGATGGGATGTGAAGATGTGAAGACTGAAGACTACACCGTGTCCGGATAGAACTCTCCTTGGCGTGGAAGGCAAGCTTGGTGAACAACTATGAAGATTCCATCTTATATAACCGACTCTATGTAACCCTAGATCCCCTCGGTGTCTATATAAACCGGAGGGTTTAGTCCGAATAGGATGGACTCAATACCTTAGTCATACAGGCTAGACTTCTAGGGTTTAACCATTACGATCTCGTGGTAGATCAACTCTTGTAATACTCGTATTCATCAATATCAATCAAGCAGGACATAGGGTATTACCTCCATTAAGAGGGCCCGAACCTGGGTAAAACTTCGTGTCCCCTGTCTCCTGTTACTATCAACCTTAGACGCACAGTTCGGGACCCCCTACCCGAGATCCGCCGGTTTTGACACCGACAACGGGGTGTCCAGAAACTTACTGAAGAACCTCACAGGACACCGCGACAAAGCACAACTCAACGAGGAATAATGATGGGGGTGTATGAATATAGGAGGCATTCCCACACGACATTTATTCCACAATGACCCCTCTTGATAGTGCGGTTTTTCCTATGACTCAAAACGAACCAAACGAAAACCTTCAAGTCGTCGGTAAACCACGCCTTAACCTTTTTGAATTTGGGGGGGGGGGGGGTCATATAACTCAAATGGAATCTTCATGGAACCAATATCCTGAGATAGACTTTAGCAACCGATATTAGTTCCTCTAATCATATTGTCATCACACCAAAATATACTAAAGTGCCACATGCACTTTCAACCATACTTGGGCCTAAGGGAAGGCATTGTGGAGTAATAAGTAGATGATGAGTTGCTAGAGTGACAGAAGCTTAAACCCTAGTTTATGTGTTATTCTGTAAGGGGCGATTTGGATTCATATGTTTCATGCTATGGTTAGATTTATCTTAATTTCTCTTTCGTAGTTGCGGATGCTTGCGAGAGGGGGTAATCATAAGTGGGGAATATGAATCAAATAAACATGATGAAAGTAACTAGATGAATTCTCATGTGTCCTCAAGAACGTTTTGCTTATTATAAGAGAACGTTTCTGCATGTCCTTTGCTCTAAAAAGTATTGGGCTACCTTGTTGCACCTTTGTTACCGATGCTACTTGTTACTTGTTACGAATTACTTTGTTATCAAACTATCTGTTACCGATAATTTCAGTGCTTGCAGAGAATACCTTACTGAAAACTTCTTGTCATTTTCTTCTGCTCCTCATTGGGTTCGACACTCTTATTATCGAAAGGACTACGATTAATCCCCTATACTTGTAGGTCATCAATCAGGTCCCTCGATGAGAGAGAGAGAGAGAAAGAGAGAGAGAGAGTGACAGATAGGAGGGAACCGTGGGCCAACATAGACAACACTCGGTCATGGTTTCATTGATCTAGAAAATTTGTGCAGCCCACATCCCACGCATTATAGTGAGGCACCAAAATACGATACCATTGATCTAGTAATTACAAAACTTTGCCACCACATACATATATAACAAACATTAATGAAAACAAAAACCAACAAACTAAATAACATATATTTGGTCGTGCTAATGTGACCTTGTGTTGGATTCTCGTGATCTGCCACAGTGGGGGTGGGTGGGGAGTCTAGGGATGGAAGGGGGTGATTTTTGGAACCTCACATAGTCAGTGAATAATCAGGGAAAAGCTAAAGTAATTTAGTACATTAATGATATTTTTATTACTAACAATAACTAATCTAGGTGAGAACACGGTGGATTTCTGTATATGAGGAAAAAGGTATTGATGCACTAGATGAGAATACATACAAGACACTACAAGTACAACCATCTGAAGGCACCGAGTGACTTCCTCTGAGTCAACTTTTGTAGAATTGCTATCGCTTTAGTTTTGATGCTATGATTTAAGTAAAGTGCTCAAATTCCACATCACTCGAATGAGCATAAAACAACAACCGCCTAAGTGTTTAGGCATAGTTTGTGTACTACATGGTGTTTGTTGTATTGTTGAAATTCGAATAAACAGAATTGTATAAATTGTTTCATGTTGAGACTGGATAAAATTATTTAGATGTTGTAAATCTTAAAGGGCGCATAATTTTGACTTTCGATGTAACATAAACCATAAGATAAACCTTGTTTGTCGTCATGATATCTATCATAATGCATGAAAAAGACAAAACAAAAGTTGTACTCTAGCTCAAAGCCAGATGTATGACGTGTCGGATAAGTGCTCCAGCGAAAAAGTGAGACACAAGTTGACATCGATCTATCGAGCCACATTACACCCCTATATTAAAAGTGCTCCCGGAAAAGATTCCAGTGAACACAACCGAATCTCCGCTACGGTTTCCTTGATCTAGGCCAGTCATAGCGACGGTTTCCGCAGCCCACATATCTGTCAAAAGTCCACTGTTGTTTCCTTGATCTAGGCCAGTGCATACCGACGGTTTCCGCGGCCCACAAATCAGTCAAAAGTCCATTGCCGTTTCCTTGATCTAGGCCAGTCAAGCGCATTGACGGTTTTCGCAGCCCTGCCGATAGTCCGTTGCCGTTTCCTTGACCTAGGTCAGTCATGCGTAGCAACGGCTTGTGCAGCCCCCATATCTCGCATGATAATGTGGCGCCGCGAAACTTTCATGCCACCAGATATATATAGATTAATGAAAATAAAACAACTCGACTAAATAAAAAGCAATGTGGTTCGTAATAATGTGTTTCCTTATTATGTTTAACACCAAATATCACACATTGGTTGGTTTATTTTTCTATCTAAAAAAGGTTGATTTTTCACTCTACCCCAGCAAAACCAAATCATCATGCGTATAGCATAGAGTAGCCATTGCCCGATATGGAACAACAGAGACCGGATGTTTTTACCGCACACATACATGTGGGCGGCGCGAGGGTAACTCTAACAAACTGCCTTAATCGCTATAATTCCATATGATAAATCACGAGATCAAAAGCATCCAGGTGTCTAGAGTGGGGAGTGGACGGCTCACGTGCCCGGCCCTCCTCCTCTTTTTATGCCCTGCCCCTTCCCCGTTCCTCCTCCCCAAAACCCCTCTCACCACCATCCAGTCTCTCTCAAAATCTTGGGACACAAAGGCCACCGTACTGAAATATAGATTGACAAAGGCGGGGCGGGAACCAGCGAGCGAGCGAGCTCGGCACGGACCCGGTCCGACGAGATGCTCAAGGAGCGGCAGAGGAGCATTGTGCTGCGCCGGAAGTTCAGCGTGGCGTCCATTCCGTCGGCGGCGAGGCGGGTGCGCCAGGTGAGCGGCGACGACAAGAAGGCACGCGCGCGGCCGATCTTTTTTGTGTCGGCTAACACCGTGAAGATGAGCGCTGTAGGCGGCGCCACCCCCTATCTAAAGAGGGACACCTTTGCCGGGCTGTGGATGGCGGCAGCGTTCCTGGCGGCCTGCGGCATCTGCCGCAAACCCCTCGCCGGCGAAGACGCCTACATTTACAGGTACCAGCGTCACTATTTTCCCATTCTTTGTTCGTCGTAGCGTGGAAAATGTCCGGTAGAATCCTCGTGTTTCGGCCTCGCGTTTCAGTTTTGTCCTTTTCGGTAGCTTCCTTGTGATTTTTGGCTAGGATCCGATCAATCTCTCATGATGCTTTCCGATGTGAATTCCGCGCCGTTCGTTCGTTTTCCACGTCAAGGTTGCACCTGATCCAATCTTCTTATGATGTTGCTGGCAGCTTACGATTTTGTGTTGGTTTCGTGATTCCCCTCGTGTTTTATGTGAGGGGCATATTCAGGATCCGTTTTCACTTATGAAATGATAGTAATAATTTGTTACCCTCCATGTTTAATTTAGACAAGTATTCCGTACTAATTTGACTAACCTCGTTCACTTGAAAGGTAATGCTGATTCAATGCTAGCTAGTATAAGCAACCCATCGATGCTACTAGTGTAAGCGGTTCATAGCATGAATCTTATGCTCTCCCGTATTTTAGAGGAATGTTCGATGCAAATCTTTTCCCTCAGCATGTTACTTGTTGCCGATACATTTTTGGTTTGCTCTGCCATGCTAATTAATTATTAATACTCCGTATGTATTTGCTAATGAGATATGTACTATTGATCCATGGGGTGCTCATAGCTTTATAATTTGTCCTCTTTTAATTTTGGTCCCTGAATCATGTATGAAATGTCCTGTCTCAAAATATAAAATTATTAGGATGCATTTATATTTTTTTAGGGGGTGGATTTAGATTTAGTTTTCTAGTCAAGAGTCTAAGACACCATATATACTCCCCAAAGCTACGCAATAAATAAAGAACATTAATCGCCCAATCATATGAGTTGTTGTTTGATCCATAAACTTGTCACTCGTTACCATCTAACGCTCGTAGAGTATTTCTTTAATTGTCACAATCTGTCATCAACGAGAGAGAAATAAATAAATACTAAAAAAATGCATGGTTTCTTCACTGCAATAAAAGAAGGTTAAATTTATTCGTTGGAGATGTCTGTAACATGATGGTCCAATTTCTTTGTCTGTCTTCTACAGGGGCAAATTTGCATTCTGCAGTGATGAGTGCAGGGAGCTGTACATCAAATGGAAAAGGGCGTGCTCCCTCAGATCCCGCAAGAAGGCCCCGTCGAACAAGTCCGGCAGCAGCAAGGGCTCGTGCGGCGGGCCAGGCTAACCCAATAGATTATACTAGCTCCTAGTGGTGTGCCATACATATATGTGGTACAATCTTCACCATATTTAAACCGTTCGTCCATGTATACAAGCTTTGTTGCTGATATGGAGCTGCGAGATATTTACCTCCATAGTCGACAGTATACTCGGTCTAACGAGCATGACAACCCACCCTCATGCACAATGACCATGTTCTCTGTATGCCAAATTGAGAGGTCTTGCACCCATACTGTAGGCTGTGCAGCTTGGCCTCGACCATCTCTGATCATTGCCTCCCTCCTTGTGGATTGTGTGCCCTGTTCTAGCCACCCCACACGTTTTTGAGCATTTCTGGCATAAGATGGACGGCTTCCTTGAGGTAGTTGTTGCTGCTTGGGATTCCGAGGAGCCAGATTCAGACTCCTTTTATCGTATCTACTCGCGCCTCAAGTAGTCAAGTTCATGGCACACCATCTCCAAAGTTGGAGCACACGCTCCATCGACAGTATCTCTCTTCATCTGCTGCGGTGCAAGACAAGAGGCCCCTCTAGCTTGAGGAGGCATGGCTGCGGCGCAAACTCAAGATGGCTTATTTGGGGCTAGCCTCCCTTGAGCATTCCATCACTAGACAACAGGTGCACTTCTCATGGCTCCGCGCGGGGGTGGGTGGAAGGGGACACTATAACTTTGCTTTCTTCGAAATCCATGCGTCTCATTGTAAGCAGAAAAACCATATCTTTCAGATTCGTGTCAGTGATGAGGTCATCTCTGGCAAGGTGGTGATGGCTAAGGCCGCATTCCATCACTTCTCCGACATCATTGGCTCGCCGGATGCGTGGGAAGTGTCCCTCACTTTTGAGGTGTTTGGACCTTGATACTTGAGAGAACCAACGGTCGCGGAAACCAAAAGGCTATAATCCTTTTTAGTTTGCATATAAGATTTGTCTAAAGTCAAGCCTAGTAAAGTTTGACCAACTTTATAGAAAAAATACCAACATTCACAAAATCAAATCAATATCAGTGGATGTGTCATGACTTAAATTTTCATATTGTATAACTTTAGCATGGTAGATGTTGATATTTTTTTCATATAAATATGGTCAAACTTTATGAAGTTTGACTTCAGACAATTCTTATATGCAGAGTAAAAAGGACCGAAGGAAGAAAGTGGGTGGCCAGGTTTGCTTGGATATCTTGATTGCATGCACTAGAGATGTAAGAACTACCCAAAAAGCTCTGGAAGGGCAATATCAGGGCCATTTTAAGAAGCCAACCATCATTCGTGAAGTAGTTGTATTGCATGTTCTCTGGATTTGGGACACTTTCTTTGGCATGCTCGGGTCTCACAATGACATCAATATGCTGCAGCGGTCTCCGTTGTTTGCTAAGTTGACTGAAGGACAAGCTCCTCTTTCCAGCTACACTGTCAGTGGACATCATTAGAACATGCGCCACCATCTGTAGACGATATCTATCCTCCGTGGGCTACATTAGTCGAGACCATCTCTGAGTCAGTTGGTCAAAAAAGAGATCACTTTCCGCAAAGACAAGAATGAGATAAAAAGGATGTGGAGAGGGCCTTTGGAGTGCTCCAATCCCATTTTGCAGTTGTTCATAAATATGCTAAACAATGGGATTCAGAGACCTTGCGGGAGGTGATGAAATATTGTGTGATCATGCACAACATGATCATGAAGGATGAGGATGAAGACGTTGCCAGAGATATGAAATTTGAGAACATGGGTGATCGTATCCAACTTATACACTGGAAACTGTCTATGTTCGATGAGTTTGTTCATATGCATCATCAAAATTGGCACCGATCAACTCATAAGAAGCTCAAGAAAGGTTTGGTTGAGCATCTATGAGCGCGATCAACTCATAAGAAGCTCAAGAAAGGTTTGGTTGAGCATCTATGAGCGATTAAAGGGGACAATTAGAACATATGTGCGAGTTGGATTCAAATTTAAACTATTTATTTGAAAACTTAGTTGGATTGTAATATTTAAATTAGAATTATTAATCTCGCATTTGAATATCGTTCACTCATCGAAGATTTGATATGCTATCATTTTGAGCTCATGGACTTAAAATAGAAAGATGAACATTTTTAGGGGATTTCGAGCATCTACAGCCAAGCGCCTCAAACGGGTCAAAAACGCCCAGGGGGACAGACCGGTCAAAAAAAGTCGAACGCCTCAAACCAGACCCAAACGCCAGGCCTATCCGACACCCCTCATATCCAACCCAAATCTGGGGTGGATATGGGGAGGCTCGAGTGCGTCCGCCATGTCAGCCCGACCCATACTGGCCTACCATGACCCCACTCTGTCCCCACAAAAAACCCACCCAGAGCAAACCCTAACTCACTTCATTTTGCTCCGCTCCCCGTCTCTTCTCCTCCCTTTTCCCAATCCGATCCCCTCCTCTCCATCCACCTGTCCAGCTCCGACAGTGATGGAGGCAGTGGGAGCAGTGACGATTGGGATGCCTTCCTCCATGATGCGGCGGGTGACGAGGAGGATTTGGCCCTCTACCTCGCCTTGAAGCACTTGCGGGTGGACATGGGTGGCAGTTCGGTTGTGCTCTGTCTCTGGCCGCTTCCTGCCACAGTGTCGATGCTGGAGCCAGCTGGTCTGGCACCGTGCTGTACGCCTGCTCGCGGCGATGGCCCGCTGCCGCCCTCCTAACTCTCCAACTACTACTCCTCAAGGGCAGCGGTGGGTTTAGTGCCCTGCTCCGCCGGTGCCACAGACATGAACACCTGAATTTGAGGTGCGCTTCGCCCGCCGCGAGAGGCGGCGGGCTAGGGAGAGGGTGTTGGCCTCGGAGACGGTCACACAGTCCTCCCGCCGCTAGATGCCGATGGTGCCCGATGACGAGGAGTGGCTCTTCCCATGGGTCTACCGCTGCTCGCTTATGACAATGGAGACGGACGCCCGCCGGCTCCGTCGGAAAGAACCCGATGGCGCTCCGAGTAGGGCTGGAGCAGTCAGCGTACGAGGCGTTGGAGGCAACATCAGAGGTGGCGAGGGCGGCCAAGTTGAAGAGGTAGCATGACCGCTTTGTTCGGAAGATGGTGGGCTTCATCGACTCCTCCTCATCCTCCACATCACCGACGGCTCTGACTACCCACCTCATGCAGCCACCGCCTACCCGGACGCCTACGGTAGCACCGGTGACCAGAAGGGCAAAGGGCCGGCGAGAAAGTGGTGAAGCTCGACACTCTTTCCATGTTTATTTCCGCTTTTAGTAATCTAGTTTAGAACTTGTCCGTCGGTTACATGGATTATGTGAACTGTGGTGATTTTTTAATGACCAATTATGTGGGTTATGTGCATTTCTATGTCCATTTGATGATCTACGTAGTGTGAACACGGAGCGGTTACATGCACCGCAAAACAGGGTGGATGGCCCTCTTGGCTTGGCGCGCCGCTTCAATGTTGGAACGACGTGAGAGGTTACCTTCGCTTTTGGTCGGCATGAATGCGGCACTTGAGCGGCGCTGACCGCTTCGGATAGAAAAGTGTGCAGATGAGGAAGATGGTTTGGATAGGCTAGGTTTGTCGAATGCTTGCGTGGCAGTGGGCCGAACGTCTCACCTTCGCTTTTGGTCGACATGAATGCGACAATTGAGCGGCGTTGACCGCTTCGAATGAAAAAATGTGTAAATTTGGATATATCAGGTTTGCCGAATGCTTGTGTGGGAGTGGGGCGAACGCCCACAAAGCCCAAAACGATGGTCCGTCGGAGATGCCCTTACCTTTTCAGCCGTTTGTCTCAAAAAAAAAAACCTTTTCAGCCGTCTTCCTCATCTAAAGAAAACTACCCCCCATGGCTGCCGCCGCGGCGGGCGCGACGCCAGCGACGGCGCGGAAGGCCCTCGCCTCCACGACCTCCGCCCTCCTCTCCTCTTCATTCGCGCTCCGCCGCCGCAGCTTGTCCTGCTCCGCCGCATCAGGAGCGACCGCCCCGCGCATCGCGCAGCAGCCGCCGGACCTGCTCCGGTGGGTGCAGCGCGAGGGAGGTTTCGTGCACCCGGCTCTCCGAGTGGCCGATCATCCCGAGTACGGCCTCGGGGTGTCCGCCACGGCGGCCGACGGCGTCATCCCCCCCGGAGCCGTCCTCATTGATCTCCCTGGGCGCATCCCGCTACGACTCCGCCGCCCAGCCGATGCTGCGGACGCAGTACTGATGCAGCTCGCCGACCGAGTCCCCGGTATTGGCCCATCTGATTATCTTCCTTTGGTTCGTTATATGTTGTGGAATAATGTGGTAGCTTAATCGTGGTTGTAATCGGGAGTGCATTGAACTTAAGATGCATTTAGACAATACATTCGGAGCATAACTGGTAATAATGCGGTTCTTTTGGCATCAGGGCGATTCGGAAATCTTCTCTAGTAACAGTAGGATTATTAACTTCTGAAAATACTCAAAATAGGCACATTATGGATGACGATGAATGCAATTTCTTTGTCTCCTGTAGGTTGTAGATTCATGGGCTAAATTATGCTCTGAACTGTTGCTATTTTCTGTTGGAAACTGCCAGTTGTGAAATCACAATATGAAAAGTAAGGGTTGGTGAAACTTATTAGTCTCCAGCTTACAACTGTAGTTGGTATAACCTGAGACTGAGAAGAGTTCAGTGCTTAGTAATTAATATCGTGTTCTAACTTAATTGACCCCAGGTTCAGTCTATTGTGTCTTTTAGCTAAAAATGTAAAAGCCAGAGCTCTGAATACCATACTATCTTTTCATGTTAAATTGTTTAAGCTTGGACTCATCTGTCAAGTTGTTAACTTGTTCTATAACTCATCCTTCTATGTAACTGATGTTGCCTTGTGGTCGAATAGCTGCACGATGGAAAATTTATGTACTCATCTTCCTGTCTCTGTTTAGTATATGAGGGAGATTTTTATTCAGTATTTTCTTTTGAGAACATAATTCCGTTCTGCAAAACTAGGCAAACTATCTTTTATTAAGTAGTAAATTGAATCTTGTGGTAAGCATGTGACAGAGGAACTGTGGTCAATGAGACTCGGCTTGAGGTTGCTTCAAGAAAGGACAAAATCCGATTCATTTTGGTGGCCATATATCGCGAACCTGCCAGAGACTTTTACGGTACCAATCTTCTTTCCAGGGGAAGACATAAAGAACTTGCAATATGCTCCTCTCCTCCACCAGGTTGTGAAGAACTATAGCGACCGCTAAGTGGATACTTATCGTATTTTCCTGTCTGTTTTCTCACTGATGCTATTTCAGATAAATAAAAGATGCCGCTTCCTTCTCGAGTTTGAGAAAGAGCTTAAACAGAAGCTTGGTACTGTGCCCTCAGGAGATCATCCTTTTTGTGGACAAGATTTGCACTCGTCTTCCCTTGGATGGGCTATGTCAGCAGCGTCTTCACGAGCATTCCGTCTGCATGGTGAAATCCCAATGTTGTTGCCCCTTGTTGATATGTGCAACCACAGTTTTAGCCCGAATGCTAGGATTGTCCAGGAAGGAGATGTCGAGAGCCCTGATATGTCAGTTAAGGCAAGTACTTTTCAATCTTACACGTGTAATTGTCGTCGTTGCGCCCAAAAAATTGCAGATTTTTCTGTTCTCTAATGAGTTACCGTGTTCTTTATTTGTGCATTAGCTTCACAAATATTGATGCTATAACTAGATACAATTATTGTGTGTAAAAACACATCGACAGTGCATAACCCTCATAGAACTCAAATTTTGTTTGCGTACTCTTGATTGGCATGTTAGCCATTCATGAATCATGAGTCATGTGCTAATAATATCTTCTTTAGTACTCCTTCCGTCCTATAATATAAGATGTTATTACAACTGATATACTCATATATCGATTGTAATAACATCTTATATTATGAGACAAAGGGAGTAGCATTCTTTACATACACTTTCTAATGTGGTATGCAGTTGTTAAGCATGTCCTTGTAATGTAAGTGTTTTTATCTTTTTGCAAGAACAGCAGTGAAAGTATCTGGCTGTACATTAGTCACTGTTGAATTCATTTTTCAGTTATTAACTTGCATGTGTATTGGTTTAGTGAATAGTAGTTACTTCAACGATAGGACTGTTGTTTGCCCTGTTCCTAGAGATAATTAGTTCCCTTGGTTAGTACTACCTCTGTAACTAAAACGTCTTATATTTAGTTACAGAGGTAGTAATATATTTTGCCCAGAAGAGGCAAATATTTAATCAACTGTTTTATTCAATGCATATAGTTTTTTACTGTATGATGCGGCGATGCATTTGCTTGTGGAAGATGCTGTGTGTTTTCTGTGTAATGTTCTGTATGTTGTGCTATAACGCAGGTTGTTGCTGAGACGCAGATTGATCAAAACGCTGCTGTTACACTGAACTATGGTTGCTACCCCAATGATTTTTATCTTCTTGATTATGGATTTGTAGTAACATCGAATCCATACGATCAAGTGGAACTGAGCTATGATGGTAATCTTCTCGATGCTGCTAGCATGGCAGCAGGGGTTTCTAATCCCAACTTTTCAACACCAGCCAAGTGGCAACAGGAAATCTTGTCACAGCTAAATCTACACGGAGAGGGTGCTATTCTAAAGGTTTTGCCCACATTCTTCCACTATGATTTATTTGTTTTATTTTGTGATTCGATTGACTTCAAATTCAAATATATTGTGTTCAGTATTCCTGTATGAGTCCGAACCTGATATATTTTGTTATGATCCTGACTTGGTTACTGCCTTTCAGGTCAGCTTAGGAGGTCCGGACATAGTAGACGGGCGCTTATTAGCTGCGCTGCGAGTTCTTCTTGCAGCTGACCCGGAGACCGTGGGCAAGCACGATCTGAAAACTTTGATGTCGCTTGGCACGGAAGCTCCTCTGGGCCCTACCGTCGAAGCCTCGGCGCTCCGAACTGTTCTCGCACTTTGCGCCATTGCCCTCCAACACTTCCACACCAAGATAATGGATGACCAGGCCGTCCTGAAGGGAGAACCCCCTCTTACTACTCAACTGGCCGTCCAGTTTAGATTGCAGAAGAAGCTGATGCTCGTCGACATAATGCAGAATCTTAGTCGGAGAATCAAGACGCTGGCTCCGGAGAAATCTACTGCCTAGGATGTTAACATTTTGTGATAACCCCCTTTTGAACAATCAACTATCTTTCTGTATTAATGATTACTGGATATATATATATACGGTGGCGCTAAAGTGAGCGTGCGCGCAGAATGCTAATCCTACGCTCCGGCCAAGTCGTGCACCCGCTAAACCGATCAAACCAGTGACTTCCCTCCACTTGCTAGTAAAAGTCCATGTAAAATAGTAACACAATTAAATTATTACCATCAACATGCAACTACGGTTCGCCTGGCCAGGTACTCCCTCCACTTGCTAGTAAACTTAGTGGTAAAAATGGTAACGGGATTATAATGGTTACCATCAGCATGCACATGTGCGCTCCCTAACATTCTGCTAGTAAAATTCATAGTAAACATAGTAACAACAATAAAATCCTTACTGCTAGTAAAATGGTTACCTAAAAAGTAGCTAGATAGTAATTGCATTACTACTACCTATTGTAGGTTTACTACCTAACTGAACAAAGCTATTAGCTACTAGCTAGGTAGTAATTGATTTACCACTACCTTCTCATAGGTTTACTAGCAATTCGTAGGAACATCTGATCCAGTCCATTGATTTCATTACTACTATTTGTGTTACTGCATCCCATATGAACCATTACTAGAATATCATCATGGATTTACGTTTGATTTCAGGTAAATATGCTTTGTAGTAATGTCCTTACTACTAAGTGTTCCACTTTTACGTTCAAACATGCATGGCTCCATGCGGGACGGGTGGAGGGGTGGTTGGCTTAATTAAGCGCACGCTATGGCCGGCGCGTAGGATAAATAAATTTATGCTCATGCTTAGTTTAGCAGTGCTATATATATATATATATATATATATATATATATATATATATATATATATATATATATATATATATATATATATATATATATATATATATATATGTATATATATATATACGCGTTATTCGTCACCCTGGGCGAGGAATAGTTATTCTTCACCCTTCTCTATTTTACCATCTATGCACCGTAATTTTACGTTCCGTAAGTTTTGTCTTATTTCCGACATAAAAAGAGACCGTAAGAAAATATATAATCGTCGTAAAAAATATTTTATATTATGTAAAATTACAAATGTAAAAACATAGTGTAAAATATACATAAATTGCAAATTTTCTTGTCTTATGACCTATATTTTTATTTTCTTGTGCCAAATTTTACGTAGTGAATCAATATGAATGTAACTATTTGAATTCCAAACGTAATTTAATTATAAAATAATCCTAAGATTACCTCGGGTGAAGAATAAATAATTTTGCATCCTGGGGGTGATGAATAGTATCACTATATATATATAGTGATACTATTCATCACACATGGTGCAGAATAAGTTATTCTTCATCCGAGGTAATCTTACGATGATTTCATAATTAAATTACGTTTGGAATTCAAATAGTTACATTCCTATTGATTCACTACGAAAAATTTGGCATAAGAAAATAAAAATTAGGTCATGAGACAAGAAAATTTGCAGTGTATGTGTATTTTACACTATGTTTTTACGTTTGTAATTTTACATAACATAAAATATTTTTTACGACGATTATATATTTTCTTACAGTCTCTTTTTACGTTGGAAACAAGATAAAACTTACGGAATGTAAAATTACGGTGCATTGATGGTAAAATAGAGGAGGAGTGAAGAATAACTATTCCTCATCCAGGATGACAAATAGCGTGACCCATATATATATATATATATATATATATATATATATATATATATATATATATATATATATATATATATATATATATATATACCTCTATTTTACCATCAATGCACCATAATAATTTTACGTTCCGTAAGTTTTGTCTTATTTTCGACGCAAAAAGGGACCGTAGAAAAAAATATAATCTCCGTAAAAAATATTTTATGTTACCTAAAATTACAGACGTAAAACATAGTCTTATACACATAAACTGCAAATTTTCTTGTCTTATAACCTATATTTTTATTTGTTTATGTCAAATTTTACGTAGTGAATCAATAGGAATGTAACTATGAATTCCAAACGTAATTTAATTATGAAATGATCGTAAGATTACCTCGGGTGAAGAATAACTTATTCTGCACCCTGGGTGATGAATAGTAACACTATATATATATATATATATTACAAATAAATCCCCAATTTATATAGTCCATCCCACATGGTGACGGTTGGTGTGTCTCCGTCCGGCGATTGTGGGGGCGATCGCGATCTGGCGAGGCGCAACCTAGGGTTTCTTCATCTTCCTCGTCCAGAGTTCGGATTCTTTACGAGTTCCTTCGGTTTTTTTTCTCCCTACCCATCCACCATAAGCCTTCTGCGTGTTCCCCTAGAGCGCGTGGTCGTAAAACACTCAAACCCTAGGAGATGTAGGGGGTGTGGAGGCGTAGGGAGGAGTGATGGAAGGGGTAGCTGGGTTGATGAGGGGTCTGAAGCTTTCGGATGAGGAGAGGAAGGGAGCCAGGATCAGGATCTCGGGGAAGGAGAAGGGGAAAGCCGCGACGGCACAGGCGGTAGGCAAGGTGATGTCGGAAAGGTTAGCGCATCCAGATGCGATCTGTCTCACGCTGGGGAAGATCTGGTGCCCGATCAAGGGGACCGATTGCAAGGAGATAGGGGTGAACCAATTCTTGTTCACGTTCCATCAAGAGACGGGGAAGAGGAAGGCGCTCGATAATGGACCCTGGATGTTCGACAAGGACCTGGTGGTGATAGAAGATTATGATCCTAGTAAAAGGCCGGAGGATTACCAGTTTAATAATATCCCGATCTGGGCTAGGGTTTTAACCTACCCCTTGGTATGATGAATGAGGAATCTGCTGAAGACATTGGTAATTTAATCGGTCGTTTTGAAGAGGCAGACACTGGTGATGATGGTAATACCATTGGAAAATATCTGAGGATCAAAGTTCTTATGCGCATTGATAAACCATCATGAGGGGTTTCACTCTGAACGAGGAGTCGGAGGGGGAGGAGATGAATGATAAGCAAATGGTAGCTGCAGGAGGGGAGGTGGAGGTTGAGAACGGCAGGTGGTGTAGATTAGAATATGAATACCTCCCGGATTTCTGTTACACTTGCGGCGTCATTGGTCATGGGGAGAAGTACTGCTCGGTCAAGCTGGCGAAGGGAGAACAACAAAAGTTCAGGAGGTGGCTCAAAGCGGACCTGGGACAGAGAAGGGGTGATGTAGATGATGGAGTGTGGAGGAGGGGTAGCCGAAGTACAGGAAGAGGGGGGGCTTTTGGGTCCAGTAGGTCAGGAGGTCGGTCGGGCAGCGGCAGTGATAGCTTATCGTGGCGTAAGAGTGACTCGAAGTCTGAAGAGGGAGGACGGGAGGGGACGGACAAAGGGGAGGAGGTCACTAGCCCTCAGAATACCACAGCCCCGAAGAAGGGAGGAAGGCTGAAGAAGTTAGATCTTCACGAGGGAGCTACTGTTCATAAGTTGGATGAGACGGGGAAGGGATGTGGCTCTGGTGCCCTACAAACTATTGTTACCAGTGATAATACCTTTGCACTTTCTGGGCAGGAACAGATTGGTAATGTCTTGGAGGGGGAGGGCAGCAAGACTGATCCGTCCAATGACGGGAAGGACAAGATCCCAGAGGGTAAGAGATACAAGAAGAAGGGGCGAGACAAGGTGAGGGTGGATTGTAATCCTGCGAGGGAGGCGGTCCTTGGTCAGAAAAGGGGGGGCAGAAGGGGAGGAGGAGATCACTGAGAAGAGAAGTAGAGTGGAAGGAGGGTTAGGCGTGGTGGGAGGATGTCAACATGCTCAGAGTGAGGACACAAATAATTCTACATTGGCTGGGCTGCCAGAGCAGACCCGCCGGGAGCCATGAAAATTGTAGGATGGAACTGCTGGGGACTCGGGAACGGCCCAGCAGTTCGCAGCCTCCTTGAGTTGGGGAGGGAGGAGGATCCCGACATGGTGTTTTTGGTAGAGACAAAAATGACTGAAAAGGAGTTGGAGAGGTTCAGGTGGACACTTGGGTTGCCCCATTTGGTAGCCTGGAACTTGGAGGGAAGAAGTAGGGGGGTGGCACTTTTTTGGAGAAGGGGTGTCGACGTGACGTTGCGATCTTATGGCCGGGGGCATGTTGATGTGGATGTGGTGGAGGAAGGTGGTAGGGTGTGGCGGTTAACGGGTGTTTACAGAGAATCGGCAGCAGAGAGGAAGGTGGAAACGTGGCGAGTGATGAAGCTTTTTGCACAACAGCACCAAGCAGGGAGGCCATGGCTTTGCTTGGGGGATTTTAACGAAATCCTTTCATCGGATGAGAAGATCGGAGGTGTTATCCGACCGCAGTGTCACATGGATCGGTTTCGAGAAGCTTTGGAGGCCTGTGAGCTCTGTGATATAGGATATGAAGGAGATAAGTACACTTGGAGAAATCATAGTAAGGAGATCAAAACGTATATTTGTGAGCGCCTGGATAGGGCCACGGCAAACTCCGCTTGGTGTGAGTGGTTGCCTGAATTCACAGTGATCAATGCAGGCCCTCGGCATTCGGATCATAGACCAGTGATTGTTTCCACGGCGGGGGAAAGTAGAAGAAGATTTGCCAGCGGAGACCGTGGCTTTCGCTTTCAGGCCTGGTGGTTACAAGAGGAGGGTTGCAGTGCAGAAGTTCAAGGGGCGTGGGAACAAGGCTGCCTGGAGGGAAGAGGGGATGTCGCTACTGCGATGCGGAGTGTAGCTGGGAGGATGAAGAAATGGGGGAAGGAAGTGGCGGGGGAATTGGAGGGTCGGCTAAAGAAAGCGCGTGGGAAGCTTGAGAGTTGCATGAGGGCCCCAGTGTTGGAGGAGAAAGTTAGGGAATAGGCGAGGCTAAGATGTGTGGTGGAGGACCTAGAACACAAAAAAACACCAAAGTGAAGCAACTATCACATGTAACTTGGCTGAAGGACGGGGATAAGTGTACGCGCTACTTTATGGCGGTGGCGTCAGCGAGGAAGAAAGCTAATAGAATTAAGATGCTGAAGAAGGAGGATGGGACGGAGATGAAGGAGGGAGAAGTTTTAAATAACTATGTGCTCTCTTTTTTTCAAGACCTATTCACTTCTGCTGAAGGTAATCGCATGAACGAACTGCTCACCAAAGTGCAACCCCGCGTAACAGAGGCCATGAGGAACATCCTCGAAGCGGAAGTGACCAGAGAAGAGGTCAAAGCAGCGCTCGATCATATTGGGGATCTCAAAGCCCCGGGACCTGATGGTATGCCCTCAATTGTTTACAAAAAACATTGGCACTTCATGGGGGATAAAGTGGTAGATGAAGTGATTTCAGTCCTAAAGGGGGGTCAAATGCCAGACGGGTGGAATGATACGGTTGTTGTCCTCATACCCAAAGTTAAAAACCCGAGCAGGATCAAAGATCCGAGGCCTATTAGTCTATGCAATGTAGTCTACAAGCCATGCTCTAAGGTGATTGCCAACAGACTGAAACTTGTGCTCCCGGAAATTATTTCAGACAATCAGAGTGTCTTTGTCCCCGGTCGCCTCATTACCGACAATGTGCTTATAGCATATGAGTTATCACATGTCCTACTGAACAAGAAAAGAGGAGGTGAGGGCTTAGCGGCAGTGAAGGCGGATATGAGCAAGGCTTACGATCGCGTTGAATGGGACTTCTTAAGGGCAATGCTCCTCAAACTTGGGTTCGGTATCAGCTGGGTTGATCTTGTGATGAAATGTGTAACTACTGTCCATTATCAAATCAAGATCAATGGTGAGTTAACTGAGCAGTTCACCCCCACCCGGGGGTTACGTCAGGGTGACCCATCTTCATTGTACCTTTTTGTCATCTGCGCGGAAGGGCTGTCAGCCTTGCTTCATGATGCTGAAGCCAATGGGCGGATAGGTGGAGTCAAGATTTGTCCAGCTGCACCGGTGGTCTCACACCTCTTGTTCACAGATGACTCAGTTCTTTTGCTCAAGGCGAAAAGGGAGGAGGCGGAGGTGTTAAGGGAAATCTTGGATCTCTATGAAAGCTTCTCGGGACAATGCATTAACTTGGAGAAGTCTGCGGTTATGTTGCTAACTCTCACCTAATACTAGTCCTGAAGCAAGGAACGGTGTAAAGAGTGCTTTGCAAATCCATAGTGAAAGCTGGAATGAGAAATACCTTGGGCTGCCTGTTCATGTAGGGAAATCAAGAAAGAAGGCGTTCGCGTTTGCCAAGAACGCGATCTCGGGGAAGGTTTATGGTTGGAAAGAGAGGCTCATTGCGAAACCTGGGAAGGAAACGCCGGTCACGTCGGTGGCCCAGGCTATACCCACTTTTGCTATGTCGTGTTTCTACTTGACCAAGACCTTCTGTGAGGATCTAAGTTCTTTGATCAGAAATTATTGGTGGAGTCAGCAAGACAAGGAGCACACAACCCATTGGATAGGATGGAACAAGCTTACGTTGCCAAAGGCACAGGGAGGACTCGGGTTCCGGGACATGCACGCGTTCAATGTTGCCATGCTGTCCCGACAGGCCTGGAGATTAATACAACAACCAGATTCGCTGTGTGCACAGATCTTGAAGGCCCGGTACTTCCCGGATGGCCGACTCCTTGAGGCCCAACCCTCTGCAGGTATTTCTTATGCTTGGCGCAGTTTGCTTCGTGGCGTCCAACTAGTCCGAGAGGGTTACATATGGAGGATTGGGGATGGCACAAATGTCAACATATGGACCGACCCTTGGATCCCCCGGCCCTGGTCTAGAATTGTCATCACGCCCCGTGGGCAGTGCCTCTTACAGTGAGTAAGCGAGCTCATTGATCCATATACATCTTCCTGGGATGAGCAGCTGGTGAGAGATACCTGTTGGAAATATGCCCTAGAGGCAATAATAAAATGGTTATTATTGTATTTCCTTGTTCATGATAATTGTCTATTGTTCATGCTATAATTGTATTAACTGGAAACCGTAATACATGTGTGAATACGTAGACCACAACATGTCCCTAGTAAACCTCTAGTTGACTAGCTCGTTGATCAATAGATGGTTATGGTTTCCTGACCATGGACATTGGATGTCATTGATAAAGGGATCACATCATTAGGAGAATGATGTGATGGACAAGACCCAATCCTAAGCATAGCACAAGATCGTGTAGTTCGTTTGCTAAGAGCTTTTCTAATGTCAAGTATCATTTCCTTAGACCATGAGATTGTGCAACTCCCGGATATTGTAGGAATGCTTTGGGTGTACCAAATGTCACAACGTAATTGGGTGGCTATAAAGGTGCACTACAGGTATCTCCGAAAGTGTCTGTTGGGTTGGCACGAATCGAGACTGGGATTTGTCACTCCGTATGACGGACAGGTATCTCTGGACCCACTCGGTAATGCATCATCATAATGAGCTCAATGTGACTAAGGAGTTAGCCACGGGATCATGCGTTACGGAATGAGTAAAGTGAATTGTCGGTAACGAGATTGAACGAGGTATTGGGATACCGACGATCGAATCTCGGGCAAGTAACATACCGATTGACAAAGGGAATTGTATACGGGATAGATTGAATCCCCGACATCGTGGTTCATCCGATGAGATCATCGTGGAACATGTGGGAGCCAATATGGGTATCCAGATCCCGCTATTGGTTATTAGCCGGACAAATGTCTCGGTCATGTCTGCATGGTTCCTGAACCCGTAGGGTTTACACACTTAAGGTTTGGTGATGCTAGAGTTGTTATGGGAAATAGTATGTGGTTATGAAGGTTGTTCGGAGTCCCGGATGAGATCCTGGATGTGACGAGGAGTTCCGAAATGGTCCAGAGGTGAAGATCGATATATTGGACGAAGGGTATTGAGTCCGGAATTGTTCCGGGGGTACCGGGTAACGACTAGCGTGTCTGAAAGGGTTTTCGGAGGCCCCGGCAAGTGTTGGGGGACCTTATGGGCCAAGGGGAAGGGGAACTCCAGCCCACTAAGGGGATGTGCGCCCCTCCCACCCCATCTCACGTAACCAGGAGATGTGGGGGCACCTCCCCAAGGGCAGCCTCTCCTCCTGGCTTGGGGGCAAGTCTCCTAGGGTTGGGGGCGCCCAAAACCCATCTAGGGTTCCCTCCCTGTCCGCCGCCCCTCCCCTAGATGGGATCTGAAGGGGCCGGCTCCCTCTCCCCTTCTCCTATAAATAGTGGGGGTGGGAGGGTTGCCAGAAGACCTAGACCCTTTCCCTGGCGCAGCCCCTACCCGTCTCCTACACCTCCTCTCCTCTGCAGCGCTTGGCGAAGCCCTACTGGAGAACCACGGGCTCCATCACCACCACGCCATCGTGCTGTCGGAGTTCTCCCTCAACTTCTCCTCTCCCCTTGCTGGATCAAGAAGGAGGAGACGTCCTCGGGCTGTACGTGTGTTGAACGCAGAGGCGACGTTGTTCGGCGCTTAGATCTGAATCGCTGCGTGTATGACTCCACCAACCGTGTTCTTGTAACGCTTCCGCTTAGCGATCTTCAAGGGTATGAAGATGCACTCCCTCTCTCTCATTGCTAGTATCTCCTAGATTGATCTTGGGGACACGTAGGAAAATTTTGAATTATTGCTACATTCTCCAACAGTGGCATCATGAGCCAGGTCAATGCGTAGATTCTATGCACGAGTAGAACACAAAGCAGTTGTGGGCGATGATTTATTAAATTTGCTTACCGTTACTAGTCTTATCTTGATCCGGCGGAACAGTGGGATGAAGCGGCCCGGACCGACCTTACACGTACGCTTACGTGAGACTGGTTCCACCGACTGACATGCACTTGATGCATAAGGTGGCTGGCGGGTGTCTGTCTCTCCCACTTTAGTAGGATCGGATTTGATGAAAAGGGTCCTTATGAAGGGTAAATAGCAATTGGCATATCACCGTTGTGGTTTTGCGTAGGTAAGAAACGTTCTTGCTAGAAACCCATAGCAGCCACGTAAAACATGCAACAACAAGTAGAGGACGTCTAACTTGTTTTTGCAGGGTATGCTATGTGATGTGATATGGCCAAAAGGATGTGACGAATTATATATATGTGATGTATGAGATTGATCATGTTCTTGTAATAGGAATCATGACTTTCATGTTGATGAGTATGACAGCCGGCAGGAGCCATAGGAGTTGTCTTAATTTATTGTATGACTTTGCATGTCAATGAAAAACGCCATGTAATTACTTTACTTTATTGCTAACCGTTAGCCATAGTAGTAGAAGTAATAGTTGGCGAGACAACTTCATGAAGACACGGTGATGGAGATCATGGTGTCATGTCGGTGACGAAGGTGATCATTTCGCGCCTCGAAGATGGAGATCAAAAGGCGCAAGATGATATTGGCCATATCGTGTCACTTTATGATTTTCATGTGATGTTTTTCATGTTTACATCTTATTTGCTTAGAACGACGGTAGCATAAATAATATGATCCCTCGCTAAAATTTCAAGAAAGTGTTTCCCCTAACTATGCACCGTTGTGAAGGTTCGTTGTTTCGAAGCACCACGTGATGATCGGGTGTGATAGATTCTAACGTTCGCATACAACAGGTGTAAGCCAGATTTACACATGCGAAACACTTAGGTTGACTTGACGAGCCTAGCATTTACAGACATGGCATCGGAACACAAGAGACCGAAAGGTCGAACATGAGTCGTATAGTAGATACGATCAACATGAAGATGTTCACCGATGATGACTAGTCCATCTCACGTGATGATCGGACACGGCCTAGTTGACTCGGATCATGTATCACTTAGATGACTAGAGGGATGTCTATCTAAGTGGGAGTTCATTAAATAATCAGATGAACTTAATTATCATGAACATAGTCAAAAGGTCTTTGCAAATTATGTCATAGCTTACACTTTAGTTCTACTGTTTAAGATATGTTCCTAGAGAAAATTTAGTTGAAAGTTGATAGTAGAAATTATGCGGACTGGGTCCGTCAACTGAGGATTATCCTCATTGTTGCGCAGAAGGCTTATGTCCTTAATGCACCACTCAGTGTGCTGAACCTCGAGCGTCATCTGTAGATGTTGGGAAACATCCGACATACACGTTTTGATGACTACGTGATAGTTCAATGCGTAATGCTAACAGTTTAGAATTGTGGCACCAAAGATGTTTCTGAAACGTCGCAGAACATATGAGATGTTCCAAAGACTGAAATTGGGATTTCAGACTAGTGCCCACGTCAAGAGGTATGAGACCTCTGACAAGTTTCTTAAGCCTGCAAACTAAGGGAGAAAAGTTCAATCGTTGAGCATGTGCTCAGATTGTCTGAGTACTACAATTGCTTGAAACGAGTGGGAGTTAATCTTCCAGATGAGATAGTGATGGTTCTCCATAGTCACTGCCACCAAGCTATTAGAGCTTCGTGATGAACTATAACATATCAGGGATAGACATGATGATCCTTGAGCAACTCACGATGTTTGACACCGCGAAAGTAGAAATCAAGTAGGAGCATCAATTGTTGATGGTTAAACCACTAGTTTCAAGAAGGGCAAGGGAAAGAAGGGATACTTCATGAAACGGCAAATCAGTTGCTGCTCTAGTGAAGAAACCCAAGGTTGAACCCAAACCCGAGACTAAGTGCTTCTGTAATGAGGGGAACGGTCACTAAAGCAGAACTACCCTAGATACTTGGTAGATGAGAAGGCTGGCAAGGTCGACAGAAGTATTTTGAATATACGTTATATTATTGTGTACTTTACTAGTACTCCTAGTAGCACCAGGGTAATAAATACCGGTTCGGTTGCTAAGTGTTAGTAACTCGAAATAAAAGGCTGAGGAGACTAGCTAAAGGTGAGATGACGATATGTGTTGGAAGTGTTTCCAAGGTTGATGTGATCAAACATCGCACGCTCCCTCTACCATCGGGATTGGTGATAAACCTAAATAATTGTTATTTGGTGTTTGCGTTGAGCATAGACATGATTGGATTATGTTTATCGCAATACGCTTATTCATTTAAGGAGAATAATGGTTACTCTGTTTATTTGAATAATACCTTCAATGGTCTTGCACCTAAAATGAATGGTTTATTGAATCTCGATCGTAGTGATACACATGTTCATGCCAAAAGATATAAGATAGTAATGATAGTACCACATATTTGTGGCACTGCCATTTGAGTCATGTTGGTATAAAACGCATGAAGAAGCTCCATGTTGATGGATCTTTGGACTCACTTTTTTTTGAAAAGATTGAGACATGCGAACCATGTCTATTGGTAGATATGCATGAAGAAACTCCATACAGATGGATCGTTTGGACGCATTTGATTTTGAATCACTTGAGACATGCAAATCATACCACATGGGCAAGATGACTGAAAGGCCTCGTTTTCAGTAAGATGGAACAAGAAAGCAACTTGTTGGAAGTAATACATTTTGATGTGTGCAGTCCAATGAGTGATGAGGCACGCAGTGGATATCATTATGTTCTTACTTCACAGATGATTTGAGTAGATGCTGAGTATATTTACTTGATGAAACACAAGTCTGAATTATTGAAAGGTTTAAGTAATTTCAGAGTGAAGTTGAAGATCGTCGTGACAAGAGGATAAAATGTCTATGATATGATCATAGAGATGAATATCTGAGTTACGAGTTTGGCATACAATTAAGACATTGTGGAAATTGTTTCACAACTAATACCGCCTGGAACACCATAGTGTGATGGTGTGTCCGAACATCATAATTGCACCCTATTGGATATGGTGCATATCATGATGTCTCTTATCGAATTACCACTATCGTTTATGGGTTAGGCATTAGAGACAACCGCATTCACTTTAAATAGGGCACCACGCAATTCCATTGAGATGACACCGTATGAACTATGGTTTAGAAAAACCTAAGCTGTCATTCTTAAAAGTTTGGGGCTGCAACGCTTATGTGAAAAAGTTTTAGGCTGATAAGCTCGAACCCAAAGTGGATAAATGCATCTTCATAGAATACCCAAAACAGTCGGGTATACCTCCTATTTCAGATCCGGAAGCAAAAATGATTATTTCTAGAAACGGGTCCTTTCTCGAGGAAAAGTTTCTCTCGAAAGAATTGAGTGGGAGGATGATGGAGACTTGATGAGGTTATTGAACTGTCACTTCAACTAGTGTGTAGCAGGGCACAGGAAGTTGTTCCTGTGGCACCTACACCAATTGAAGTGGAAGCTTATGATAGTTATCATGAAACTTCGGATCAAGTCACTACCAAACCTCATAGGTCGACAAGGATGCGTACTACTTCAGAGTGGTACGTAATCCTGTCTTGGAAGTCATGTTGCTAGACAACAATGAACCTACGAGCTATGGAGAAGCGATGGTGGGCCCGAATTCCGACAAATGGCTCGAGGCCATAAAATCCGAGAGAGGATCCATGTATAAAAACAAGGTATAGACTTTGAAAGAACTACTTGATGGTCGTAAGGCTGTTGGGTGCAGATGGATTTTAAAAGGAAGACGGACAATGATGGTAAGTGTCACCATTAAGAAAGCTCGACTTATCGTTAAGATGTTTTCCGACAAGTTCAAGGAGTTGACTATGATGAGACTTTCTCACTCGTAGCGATGCTAAGAGTCTGTTAGAATTATGTTAGCAGTTACTGCATTATTTATGAAATCTTGCAGATGGGATGTCAAAACATTGTTTCCTCGACGATTTTCTTGAGGAAAGGTTGTATGTGATACAACCAGAAGGTTTTGTCGATCCTGAAAGATGCTAACAAGTGTGCAAAGCTCCAGCAATCCTTCTAAGGAATGGAGTAAGCATCTCGGAGTTGGAATGTACGCTTTGATGAGATGATCAAAGATTTTGGGTTTATACAAAGTTTATGAGAAACTTGTATTTCCAAAGAAGTGAGTGGGAGCACTATAGAATTTTTTATGAGTATATGTTGTTAACATATTGTTGATCAGAAATGATGTAGAATTTCTGGAAAGCATAGAGGGTTATTTAAAAAGTGTTTTTCAATGGAAAACATGGATTAAGCTCTTGAACATTGAGCATCAAGATCTATAAGGATAGATCAAAAACGCTTAATAGTACTTTCAAATGAATACATACTGTGACAAGATTTTGAAGGAGTTCAAAATAGATCAGCAAAGTTCTTGGCTGTGTTACAAGGTGTGAGCATTGAGTAAGACTCAAGAGCTGACCACGGCAGAAGAGAGAGAAAGGACGAAGATCGTCCCCTATGCTTTAGACATAGGCTCTACAGTATGCTATGCTGTGTACCGCACCTGAAGTGTGCCTTGCCATGAGTCAGTCAAGGGGTACAAGAGTGATCCAGGAATGGATCACATGACAGCCGTCGAACTTATCCTTAGTAACTAGTGGACTAAGGAATTTTCTCGATTATGGAGGTGGTAAAAGAGTTCGTCATAAAGGGTTACGTCGATGCAAACTTTGACACTAATCCGGATGACTTTGAGTAGTAAACCGGATTCGTATAGTAGAGCGGTTATTTGGAATAGCTCCAAGTAGCGCGTGGTAGCTGCATCTACACGATGACATAGAGATTTGTAAAGCACACATGGATCTGAAATGTTCAGACCCGTTGACTAATAAACCTCTCTCACAAGCAAGATATGAACAAACCTCATGGGTGTTGGATTCATTACAATCACATAGTGATGTGAACTAGATTATTGACACTAGTGCAAGTGGGAGACTGTTGGAAATATGCCCTAGAGGCATAATAAAATGGTTATTATTGTATTTCCTTGTTCATGATAATTGTCTATTGTTCATGCTATAATTGTATTAACTGGAAACCGTAATACATGTGTGAATACATAGACCACAACATGTCCCTAGTAAGCCTCTAGTTGACTAGCTCGTTGATCAATAGATGGTTATGGTTTCCTGACCATGGACATTGGATGTCATTGATAACGGGATCACATCATTAGGAGAATGATGTGATGGACAAGACCCAATCCTAAGCATAGCACAAGATCGTGTAGTTCGTTTGCTAAGAGCTTTTCTAATGTCAAGTATCATTTCCTTAGATCATGAGATTGTGCAACTCCCGGATACCGTAGGAATGCTTTGGGTGTACCAAACGTCACAACGTAACTGGGTGGCTATAAAGGTGCACTACAGGTATCTCCAAAAGTGTCTGTTGGGTTGGCACGAATCGAGACTGGGATTTGTCACTCCATATGACGGAGAGGTATCTCTGGGCCCACTCGGTAATGCATCATCATAATGAGCTCAATGTGACTAAGGAGTTAGCCACGGGATCATGTGTTACGGAACGAGTAAAGTGACTTGCCGGTAACAAGATTGAACGAGCTATTGGGATACCGACGATCGAATCTCGGGCAAGTAACATACCGATTGACAAAGGGAATTGTATACGGGATTGATTGAATCCCTGACATCGTGGTTCATCCGATGAGATCATCGTGGAACATGTGGGAGCCAATATGGGTATCCAGATCCCGCTATTGGTTATTGGCCAGAGAGATGTCTCGGTCATGTCTGCATGGTTCCCGAACCCGTAGGGTCTACACACTTAAGGTTCGGTGACGCTAGAGTTGTTATGGAAAATAGTATGTGGTTATCGAAGGTTGTTCGGAGTCCCGGATGAGATCCTGGACGTGACGAGGAGTTCCGGAATGGTCCGGAGGTGAAGATCGATATATTGGACGAAGGGTATTGGAGTCCGGAATTATTCCGGGGGTACCGGGTGACGACCAGCGTGTCCGAAAGGGGTTTCGGAGGCCCCGACAAGTGTTTGGGGGGCCTTATGGGCCAAGGGGAAGGGGCACACCAGCCCACTAAAAGGCTGTGCGCCCCTCCCACCCCATCTCACGTAACCAGGAGAGGTGGGGGCGCCTCCCCTAGGGCAGCCTCCCCTCCTGGCTTGGGGGGCAAGTCTCCTAGGGTTGGGGGCGCCCAAAACCCATCTAGGGTTCCCTCCCTGGCCGCCGCCCCTCCCCTAGATGGGATCTGAAGGGGCCGGCCCCCTCTCCCCTTCTCCTATAAATAGTGGGGGTGGAAGGGCTGCCAGAAGACCTAGACCCTTCCCATGGCGCAGCCCCTACCCCTCTCCTACACCTCCTCCTCCTCTGCAGCGCTTGGCGAAGCCTTGCCGGAGAACCACGAGCTCCATCACCACCACGTCGTCGTGCTGTCGGAGTTCTCCCTCAACTTCTCCTCTCCCCTTGCTGGATCAAGAAGGAGGAGACGTCCTCGGGCTGTACGTGTGTTGAACGCGGAGGCGCCGTTGTTCGGCGCTTAGATTGGAATCGACCGCGATCTGAATCGCTGCGTGTACGACTCCACCAACCAGGTTCTTGTAACGCTTCCGCTTAGCGATCTTCAAGGGTATGAAGATGCACTCCCTCTCTCTCGTTGCTAGTACCTCCTAGATTGATCTTGGTGACACGTAGGAAATTTTTGAATTATTGCCACGTTCTCCAACAATATCTTTTGACATGATGATGTGGTACACATTCTCCGAATCCCACTTAGAGATGGTGCCCAAGATTTCATGGCGTGGCAGTATGATAACAAAGGGGCCCATTCTGTCAAAAGTGCCTATAAGTTATATGTAGAACTGGAGAAGACACGGAGGGATGGAGGTGTTGGTGCGAGCTCCATGGTTCCGGGGAATTTAAGTAGCATAAGGGATGAATCCTGGAAGAGAATTTGGAAGTTACCTTGTCCCAGAAATATCCAAATGTTCACTTGGAGGCTTAAACACGAGTCCCTTGCGCTTCGTACCGCGGTTGCACGGAGGGGTATACCCATTGAAGACACTAAGTGTCTCTTCTGCAGTCGTGGGGAGGAGGATGGGGCGCATCTCTTCGTCAAATGCAAGCTTGCGAAGGAAGTGTGGCGGGACCTAACTCTGGAAAAGGAAAGAAGCGATCTGGAGAAGCTGGAGGGCGTGCATGCAATGATAGATTATATCTGGGGGCTAGATGAAAAAAAGAGGTTGCACATCCTCACTTTTTGGTGGCTATGGTGGGCCAATAGAAACAAGGCGAGGGAGGGTGAGATGCCGTTACCACTTGCAGAAGTGGCACGGCGAACGAGGAGCAGCGTCCTTGAATATGTGCAGATCTTCTACACGAAGGTCCACAAGCCGAAGCCAGACAAGTGGCGCCCACCTACTGCTGACGTTTATAAAATCAATGTTGATGGCTCGTTTGTGCCGGGGCAGCAGCATGCAGGATGGGGCGTAGCAGTGAGGGTGGCCGATGGCTCACTGGTGCATGCGAGGGCGGGACGACCAGAGCACACGTCAGATGCCTTTGCGGCCGAAGTGGTCGCTATGTCCCATGCAATCACCACTGCAGCTGATCTTGGAAAGATCAGGGTGGAGTTCAAGACGGATTCTCAACTCCTGGCCGAAGCCCTAGATGTGCGCAAGGTGGATTCATCGGCGTATGCGGTCGCTATAGAAGACATGAAGTATCAACTAAAGCTTTGGTTTTCTCAATTTTCTATTTCTGTTTGTAGATATAGTGCGAATTCTGTGGCACATAAGCTAGCCAATATTGGCCGCCAATGTGAACCCGACCACTGTTTGGTTTGGGAGTCCGATGTACCAGCCCGAGTGGGTGAATGTGTTGTGGGCGATATGCCTCACCACAGTTAAGTAATGAAGCTATGCTTTCCTCAAAAAAAAAAATCCCCAATTTTGATCTTTCACCATTTCCTCTATTTTGTGTGCAGCAACCGGAACTGAATGCGTATATATGAGAGGCGTTTTACACAAGTAACATGTCACTCCTGTGTTAGTATTAGATCAAGGGGTATCTTAAGTTATCCTGGAATTATTACTGCAACCATCAGTCTCTGGGCAATGAATGCACTCCCTCTGTAAAGAAATATAAGATTGTTTAGATCACTAAATATTATTGTACTAATCCCGTCATGTTGTCATTAGCTGGTTCTTCTTCGGGTAATCAGCAATCTCGTAACTCGACGGAGGCATTGTTGAGCCATAGTTCAGATAAGAGTTGACATCTTCAGGGAAAAGATGTACTATTTCAGATAAGAGTTGACATCTTCAAGCAATATAAGAGTTGACATCTTCAGACCCATAGCACAGAACTCTGATCTAATCTAAAGCTCTATGCATAATCTCTTCTCACAATCGCAGGCATAAATTAAATAGAACAAAATAAAAACGCAGCACCATCCAAAAACTCCTGTTTTGTTTCCTAAACTGGAAAGGGGAAGAGACTGACAACTCACACATAGGAGTATGAAGTATTTACAGAACCATCATGGAAGGACGCCCTAATCACCAGCAGAAGACGATCTTCTGCCCCATCCACAGATGGGCAGGGTCACCAAAGAAAAAGTAAAAGAAAGAAAAATCCTAATACACGACGAGAGAGCCCGAGGGGACGACGACGACGACCCAGCTAGAAAATAAAAAAAAGGGGGGGCGGCCCTAGGACTAGGAGTCGCCGCCGATGGAGATGGCGGGGCGGCCGACCCGGCCGAGCGGCGAGCGCGAGCGGTGCCGGCCGAGGTCCCGGAGGACGAGGCGCATCTCGGCCAGCTGCTGCTGCTGCTGGTACGTGTCGTCCACCTTCACCTTGTCGCCCTCCTCCTCCTTGATCTTCCTCACCTGGCTGTGCACCACCCGCGCCGCCGCCAGCCGCCGCCCTTCCTCGTCCCACGAATTCTCCATCGCCGGACCTCACGTGGCTTCTTCCTCTGATCTTTCTCGCGCCTCCGGATGACGACGACGACCGCCGATGAGATGAGATGGGAGATGTGTAAATGCACCAGTGCCACCGGTTCAACCCAGCCCAGCCCATGCGCTGCATGAGACGGGGCGCATAAATAGGGGCCACGTACGGCGGTGTGGAACGGGACGGGATCGGGATTGACCGGTTCCCCACACATCCGTGCCGTTTTTGCTGGAGCGACGAGCGCACGCAGCGTACCGCGTGTCCAGCCCCGCCCCGGTTTACCCGATCCATCCGCGGCGCCTCCCCCCGCTTTCCGCCGTCGCTTTCTTGGCCGATCTCGTGAAAAGGGACGCATATCATGTCAGAAAAAGAAAGAAAAGGGATGCATATCCGTTCACGGCCCGTCGACGTGTACCGGTGTACGGGTTGACGTCGCGCGCCTGCCGTCCGTTGTGGCGGTCGACGGTGCCTATCCGAACAACGGGCCCTCCACGTGTCCTCCTGCCCGGCCGTTGCTCCTGCTTTTTTTTTCATTGTTGCTTCAGCTCGGTTTGGATAGCTCGTCTATCCAACTCCAATCCAACTGATCTTCTAAAAATAAGCCGTGCAAATCCATTTGAGTATTTCCGTGCCGTTTTTGTTTTCAGTCAGTCAGTTGTGCGTGTGGGTCTGTGGGAGCCGGGGAACAGACGGATACGTATAGTCGTATACGCCATGTTTGCGACAGTGCGGGCGCGCTGTTGATTGCAGGTAGCGAAAGGACGCGTCAGGTTTTGTGCGGTGGCCGTTGCGTGATCGGGGAGAGGGCGGAACGGCAGCCGCAAAGCCATGAACGAACGCGTGGAATTGGTTTGGATAGAAACGGGAAGGGCCGCCGCAAAGCAGTGGCTGTCGATGGAAGCGAAGGGTGGCCGCACAGCCCCCGCGCCCGCGGGTGGATCGGACGACGCGCGTTCGTGTGGCCGGACGGCCGACGGGTGTGTGTGTGTGCGCGCCGCGGAGGAGCCTTTTTCAAGAGGCACCGCGTTGAAACATTTCAAGGGCGTCGTACTCAAGACTTACCATCAGGCGCAGCAAGTCGCAACTCCGCTGATAAGCAATCGAGAGGTAAAGGACGCAATTCCGCTGATAAGCAATCGTGAGGTATAGGAGGATTATACTCCCCCGTTCCTTTTTATTCCGCATATAAGATTTGTGTCGAGTCAAACTTTACAAAACTTGACCAAATTTATATAAAAAAAATAAACATCTACAATATCAAATATACATAATATGAAACTATATTTCATAATGAATCTAAAGATATTCCTTTGGCATTGTAAATGTTGATATTTTTTTTATAAGTTTGGTCAAACTAAATATACATTGATTTCAGACAAAAGTTATATACATACTAAAAAAAATGAAGATAGTAGCTTACTATTGTACTTGCTCTAAGACAAAAGTGACGCCAAATACAAGAGGCTAGCACGAATCTCAGCGCGAAATTCGTTGCACCGAAATCTACATGAAGTCCAAATAATTTTAGTTGGCTGTAAAAATAGCACTTTTGAAAATATTCCTGACATCTAAGTCCTCTAGATCACGGGAAGATCCTCCACGATAGCCTTGGTTTGCTTACATGGCATTTTTGTCCATGTGGTCGAAAGAGTTCCGAGCGAAAGTTTTGACCCGACTTTGTCGGTGCCGTCAACAGCGGCGCTTTCGGGCATTGTTTCCCTCCTTGGGGGCGTCGTTTTGATACTCATATTCCTCTATGAGTGGCTCGAGCTCTTAGGGTGAAAACCTAAGCTCCAAATGATTTTCGGAGCGGGCCACTGCGGCATCTTCGCCGTTTCCCCCTTGGGGGCATTGCTTGGGAAAGCTAGCTTATGCTTGATGTGTTTAGTTTCCTCCTGCGTGGGTTTGTTGGATGCCAGTGAAGCAACCCCAGACGGCTGATGCGCCCCGAGGCGACGGCCTTGGAAAATGATGCGTGAGGCGGCTCTATGGAACAGGGTAGCGACTCGACTTTTGCTTGGGTGGCAACCTTTGGGCCACTTGGGCAGTAGGTTTGTTAGCCCGACCGATGCGCCCCATTGGGGGCTGTTGGACGGTATGTCGGGGCGGCGGCCCAAGATATGGTGCGGCGTTCGTGATCTATGTGTGTTTGTTCTGGGCAGTGTAGGTTGCGAGCATCTAGGTCGTGCGGCGTTGCAACTCGAGAGCCAGCAGTGGCATGTTGGGGTGGGCAGCTCCGGATGTGGTGCAGTGTTGGTGTTCTGCATGCGGTTGCCCTGAGTAGGGTGGGTTGCGGGCATCCGGGCCGTGCGGCGCTGCAGCTCGATAGCCAGCGATGGCATGACGGGGCGGTGGCCCCGGAAGGTGGTGTTGGTAGGCTGCACAGGGTGCGGCATGGCGGATGTAGGTTGGGCGGCGACATCAAGCACTTTTGACCTCGTGTCGTGTGGGCGACGAGATTGCTCTCGACGCTGGTGTTGGCGTCAAGCCTTCTGTGGCAACGATGATGGGGGAGTGATGTTAGAGGCACGACAATGATTGCGGTAGTCGGCTCTTCTCCGGCATGTCTATGGGATTGCCTATGTTGGTTTGTTGCTGCAAAATCGAAGCTGTTGTGGTGGGGCCCACTGGTGTACGATGACAAACAACAGGTGGTTTATTTGATGCAGCGTCACCTGTGCTTAACGGTTCTTTGTCAGAGTCGGAGCTATGTTGTCTGGTCGCAAGTGGCTGAGTCCTGGCACGGATCTTCATTTAGCTCCACACGACGTGTACAACGTAGGCTGAGTTGACAAACGCCTACGACGAACTTGGAGTCGTTGGTTTTAGTAATGACGATGACACCTCTAGGAAAGGAAGGAGTGATAATGATGACGCCTGCATACTGTCTTGGTGAGGTTCTCTTTGGAGCGGTGTGAGTGGGATAGTTTATGTATGTCAGCTTAATGATTGTGATAGGAAATATTGGCACTATATAGAGTATCTTGACTCTAAATAGTTACATGCAACCCTTTGTAATGGATGTACGCTATAGAATATATACCGTAGTGTGTGTAGTTCAATGGTAAAACATCTTCTTGCCAGTGCTTCAAACAATTTTGTCTTTTCCATATTACCATATCTCTAGAGTCAATAATTTTCTACGAGAAACTACTAAACTCAATCACTTGCTTTGTAAAAGGAGTTTATTAAATTCATATTTTTAGTTCCACTACACTACCAAATACGGATACGCCCCCATGGGCTTTAGCAATGTTATTGATTAACTCCCCCCTTCTATATCATAAAGAAAAGATGTAGTATTTTAAAACTTCTTGAACCAGCCTATCCTTCCTAGGTAGGGGACTTCATTTTTTTTATTATGTCCCTTATCTTCCTTTCATAAAAAGGAATGAATAGCTTGGCTAGATGGAATAACCGAGCCAACTTTTCCGTACGATTTTTCATAATTAATTGGATAGTCAGGTTTTCACCAATTAACATCCCATTTATCCATTTTGGGCTTGTCTTTGTTGGGCAATGCATATCCATTTATTTTCATTATTTTCTTTTTTTCGTCAATTTGAGGGATTACCACGTAGTTTGGTACCTTTTGTGTTGGGTTTGTCTTTGTTTGGAAAAAGATAATCTATATCCATTTAGTTTCATTGGATTTTTTTTCTGTTTTGTCAATGCGCAATTGTAAATTACACATTTTGGTGTTCTACAAAATGACAAAGACAAATAAACCTAAAAGGGTACTTTCATTTGTGTTATTATGATACTATAGAGAAGCCCATGGAGATACACATACATGACAGAAAATGTTCATTTTCACATACATACTCCCTCCATTCCAATGAATAATGCACAGATGTTTTTTGAAATTCAACTCTGACCGTAAATTACATCGATAATATGAATTTTTGTGACCTCAGAATTCTACTGTTGAAAACTTATTTTCAATACTAATTCAACTGTATATTTGTTATTACATACAAACTGCATTTGATTGGTCTAATTTATGGTCAAAGTTAAATTTTAAAATGCGTGCGTGCCTTATTCATTAGAATAAAGTGAGTAGAAGAGAAACACATACATACATGTGTCAGTTTCTATTTGTTCTAAAATTTGAATAAAGCTCAATTGTATTCCAGTCGACTGTCAAATAGACAGTCCCTTTTTTACATTGACAATAATTGTGCAGTGACCTTATAATCAACAATCAACGACAGGACAAGTACAAATACAAGTCATGCTTGCTTAATTTCGAGACGAGCCGTCCTTCGCCAGCAGAACGAAGAGGCTGTCGTCGAAGACGGTGCGCGCGGCGTCCTTCTGAAGGAAGCCGTCCTTGTCCTTGGCGAGGCTGTACAACAAGTCCCACTCCGCCTTCGACGCCGCCCTGAGTTTTTAAGCAACCGCCGGCGGAGTTAACACGGCGACACTTCGACCGTCGGCGTGAATGGTTACGACCTACTGCTATAGGGTCTAGAGATGATTACCTTCCTATGTCGTCGCCGTCCATCCTGTTTGCGGTGCGCATCGCCTCCAGCTCGCGCTCGTTCACAGCATTCGGTTCGACCTTGCCATGCTTGGTGAATATCTCGTTGAACTTCGCGGGGACAAACCTGCACGCCAAGTGGATCGATATAGCAGAGATGTTGGCATGATGGTCTTTCACATTTGGGCACATGTACAAAATGATCAGGGCGTATGTGTGGTCTGTATACCTCCCTTGAGCATCGTACGAGCCGCTGTCGCTTCCGTGGATCCCTTTATGGATGTTCTCTATGTAGATTGAGAACTTTGACGTCGTAGCATTTTCCTGCATGTTCTCTTTGGATCAACGATGATGTTTCTATACTTTGTTCTAAACATGCAAAGGATGATTCTTCGGCATTACATGTACTGATCTGCAAATTTTCGCACTCGCATCATGTAAATTACGCCTTTTTGTAAATTTAGACGAGTCCTCCTAGAGAACGTTATATCCATGATCCAATGGTCCTGGAGCCTCGAGGGTCAAAAACCCAGGGCAGGAGTGAATAAACTCTTCGATAGCGCAGAGGGGGAAGGATTTCGTAAGGGCATGTACAATAATGCTATCTTACGAGTGCCACATAGGATAAATGACGAGGTGGAGAAGAGATAACTCATAAGAAAAAGCTTGTCTTTTCTTATTTAAGACAAGACAAGAGATGATCTCTTAGCAAAATTTATCTCACCATGTTTTAAGGAATGACAAGCTATTGAAGATAAGGCTAAGATATAACCCATTGTAGATATATTTTTTTGTCATCTAACTTAAATTAAGAAACAATATAACGGAAGGAGCTATGGCTTGTCACATCGTTTTGACGTCGCTGCCGTCTGATTAGATCGATCCGCCATCGTCTGCCGTTTCTTGGGCTGCTGCTCCGTACACTCACTTAGGCCCACTGTGGTTAATCAGGCCTGGACTGGTCCATCACCATCATCTGCTCTTCTTGGGCTGCTGCTCCATACACGTACGTAGGCTCATTGTGCTTAATCAGGCTTGGGCTGCTGGCAGGCACCGATCAATCTTTATGTCAAAAAAAAAGGCATCGACCGATCTTCGTTGCGAGCCTTCCGCTCCTCTTGTGATGGGTGAAGGAAGTAGCAACGGCGCCGGCGGCGGCAACAGCTGCACCACGTTCTGAGAGGGTATCCATGTACGCTCTAGATGATTGTATGCACAAAAAATGAAAATAAGTAGAACATCCTATATGAAAGCCTTCACTGCATAGGTCACCAAGTAACCAAATGCTGATATAGTCAATATTACGAAGATAATCATCAAAATCACCATATGGCAAAGCTGGTTAGTAAATAAACAATCCTTCCCTATGTAGCTTTATTGTAAAACAGAATGATAATTCAACTACATTTTTTTTCTAACAATAACAGATTGAGCTGCCACCGAGCCACCTCCCCCCCCCCCCCCATCATGTTCATTAAACTGGACGAGCGCAGCAACGCGTGCCATCATGTTCTAGTGAAGACTTAAGATAGAACCGCTTTATTAATCATTGTACATGCCCTAAACGCTGACGACGCGGTCAGAGTTTCCCTATGTAGTCAGATGAGGGAGGTGCGGGGACGCGGTGGGGAAAGCCTACCCGCACTTTCATCCATGAGAGCAAGGTTTTCGTTAAAGTTGCACCTAACCACCACAAACGGATACCCTAAACACTGGGGCCTCCTATTGGGTGCCTTAGGCGCCGTTTGAGTTTCTTGACACCAACGAACATGATCAACTAGGCCGGCCCATGTAGGCAAAATTTTGTGTTTTGACCCTTTTTTGAAACCTATTCGAGATCTGATCCTAAGTTGAAAAAATTTCAAGATCTGACTATTTTTCTACCGCCAGAGTCCATGGCGGTAGGGTCTAACAGCCTACCGCCAGGGACTTTGGCGGTAGGAAACATCTCTACTGCCAAACGGGCTGGCGGTAGTCTGCACAACCCTACCGCCAAGGTGCTTGGCGGTAGGCACGAGCACGCATTGTGTTCAATACTTAGGCGAGTTTTGGCGGTAGGGCATGCAACCCTACCATCAGGGTCCCTGGCGGTAGGCTGTTATACCCTACCGCCATGGTCTTTGACGGTAGCAAAAGGATCAGATCTTGAAAAAAAATTAAACTAAGGTCAGATCTCGAATAGGTTTAAAAAAGGGTCAAAATACGAAATTTAGCCGCCCATGTAAGATCAAAAAAAACTAGGCCGTCCCATGTAGAAGGCAAGCGCTCGATCGCATTTGGCCGGTTTCCCCTTGTTCGCTCGATCGATTTGACCGATCGTGGTTGACTGGTCAACCGTTGACTTTTAAAAAATTAAAAAAAATCGAAAAAGTTCGTGAAACCGAGAGCCTCTGAAACGACAGAAGACGTCTTCTGCTAGTCAACATGTGCAAGAAACAGAGACGGGCAGAGCGAGTGAGAGATCGAGCATCGTACAGGTCTGGTCTTGGGTCCGATGACTCCGTTGATCAAGGTTGCCTTGACGGTGGCCTCGGCAGCTCCAAGGCCGATGGCTCGAAGCCCTGCATGCATGCACACAAGGGTCAAGAGGTCTGCAGCCACGACCAACGATCGACGCGAAAAGAAACTTTCGTTTCTTCCACCGGGAAGCGGAGAGCATGCGATGGTCATTTCGTCACCTTGCTCGGTCTCGAAGAAGGAGACGATGCCGTCGTTGTCGGCGTCGAAGAACGCCACGTGCTTCTGCAGCGCCGTCGTCCAGGCCGAAGCGCCGCCGTCCGCCGACACCGCATGGCTCCCTTCTCGGAATCAGAATTGAGGCGAATAAGCCAACTGTAATTTGCCGAAAACATACAACGAAGCTGGCGCCCCGGAAACATTATAGGCTTACAGAAGGGCACGACGAACAGAAGCAGGAGAGGCCCGGCCACCGCCGCAGGCGGAGACGGCATACGCTGGCCGGCGCTCATCGTCTCAGGCGATTCCTCCTCGATCGACTCTCTCTCGCGCGCGCGCTGGTTCCTGATCAATGCTTTTCTTCTCACCTGCGTCTGTGCCTTGGTATGTGTCATGTTTATAGGATCATAAACCTTGCACTGTGGGTATGCGTCTGATGGCCTCGTCGTCACAGGCTGGCTAGGAAGATCTCGCATGATTTCATCGGAGATTACAGAGCACAAAAACGTGGACTGCTGCCTGCAACCGGACGAAAAGCTTGTGAAAGCCAGCACGATCCTGAAGGGTGAAGCAGCAGGTGGGAAATGAGCGTGAATCCGGAGAAGATAATAAGTATTCGCGATGGACATGGGGATGGGAGTGCTCCCAGCACCGCCAGCACCCTCTAGCGCCTCCTTCTGCCGCCGCTGCCGCCGGCGTGGGCCGCGATGGCGGCGGGCCCGGTGCCGAAAGAATCTGGGCGGGTGGACGCAGTGGATCTCATCTGAGGCGGCACGGGCGGCTCCTCTCGTGCGATCCGAAGGCGGCGGCTGGGGCGGCGACCTCAGGCCGTGTGGCGATGGCCGGTGCACCATAGCCGACGGAGCGGCGGCCCTGAATGGACTGCGGCGGTGGCAGCGCCTCATCCGACGTGATGGGCTATTCTGGTCGGGATGGTGATGGCGGTGACTGCGGATCCAACGCCCCGATTGGATCCGTCGTGGGGACGCCTTCCGCCGACTGGCGGCGCGTGGAGGGGCCGGTGAGGAGATGCCGGATCTCTGCCGGAGTACCGACGGCAACATACGTCTTCGTGGCGAGGTTTCGCTCAGTTCCAGCCAGCTACGAGGTCGGGAAGACGTGGCTTCCGGTGAAAATCGCCTGACTGCGGTCCTGGCGGACAATGGCGGCGTCTCGGACGTCGTTGCCTTCTGGAGGCATCGTCGTTGCAGGTCACGTCAACCTAATCGGGAAGCTCCGGGGAAAACCCTAGATCTAGATCTACCGGATCGGACGATGACGGTGCCTCCAGTGTCGTTCTCTCTCCTGGGGGCATCATTTTGGAGCAAGTGCTGGTTGAAGGGGACAAGAGGAGGAGCGGTGTTTCATCTTCTCCATTGATAACAGTGGATCTCGGCGGCGTGGTGCAGTGGAGACTCGGCGCCCGATGAGCGGAGATGGGCTCGCGCAGGAGGGTGACGCTGTCTGGCATCGTGGTGGCGTCGGCGACAGCTAGATCGGGCAAAGTAGATGCAGCAGTACAGCTCTGAAGATGGATTGGTGGCAGGTGGCTGCGGCGGCCTCATACTCGGCAGGCGTCCTGGGTGAGGAGTACACTGGACTGGTGGATGACCATACCCGGCAGGCGTCTTAGTTGAGACCTCAAGTCTTAGATGTTAGGTTTGGCTGCGAGGTCTGTTTGGTATTAGGCCTAGACTTTCAGCGCCCCTTCATCAACTGGATAGGAGTAGCGACAGATGTTGCTTAGACGGTGGCTTTAGTCTTACTGTTCTATGACTTTATAAAGTTTTGTGTCAATAATTAATAAAATGGTTGTATGCATTGTCCAGATGCATTCTAAAGAAAACATGGGGACGAGAGAAGATATGATGCTCATTTCCATCACATGGACTCTTGATCCCGCATTTTAAAACTTCGATTTAAATGCCTTAAGAATTTTTGATTTTTTTTGGATGTTCATGAGATATGTGTTTGCGACCCCTAAAAATTATGATCAAAGTCAAATTACACATCGAGAAGCATAAAAGAAGAATCGAGGTGTGAGTGGTATTGTTTTTTTGCTTTTGCCTGTTTATGACACTATTCATGCTGGATTTTGAATTTTGATCTGGAATTTGGCGCATGTTCGCAGGTTGATGAATTTTTTGGGTACTTTTGTCATCCGCAGAGCCATTCAATGCAGGAGTGTTGCCACCTCATGACTTCTTCAAATTGGTACAATTCTATTTTTTTCGAAATTTTAGGCAGGAGCGCTGTCGTATCTATTAGAGGAAAAATGGAAAACCATAAGTTTAGTTGAAGCCTGTTACAACTCAAAGGAGGTAAGCTTTAACCCCCATCATCCTGGACAATTCTGGTGAAGACCAGCTCTCTCGTTCTGATCTTCTCTTGAATTCTAGAAAGTGTATCTTCGAGCTTTAAGTAATTATGCTCAAACACTCTCCCGTTCCTATTTTTCCAAATCTGACAGAATGTAGGCCATGTGAAAATAGCTGGAAACGCATGCGTTATGCAGGGGCGCGTTGCGTGTTATAAAGAGGCCTAGGCCGGCGGTTTACAAGTATTTAGGATTAGGTTAGGTGTGGATTGATCTCCAAGCTAACTATAGGATCATATCTCAACAACCTAACCTATCCTAACAATATACAACACACACACATGCCCTAAGCTAATCACGGTTCATAACAATACCGTGACATACATTACAATGTTTAACACTCCCCCTCAATCACAACTGTCTAAGTTGAGATTGCGTCTGAAAACCTCCAGCTGCCGCAGTGATAGTGGCTTAGTGAAGCCATCCTCTACTTGATCACCAGTAGGAACAAACCGAATATTCAAAAGCTTGTTTGCAACCTGTTCACGGACAAAATGATAATCAATTTCGATGTGCTTTGTCCTAGCATGAAAAACATGGTTGGCAAAGAGATAGGTAGCACCAAGATTGTCACACCAAAGTGACGCTACAGGTGGTTGACGAATGCCCAATTCTGTCAGCAGATTTTGTATCCAAATGATCTCAGCAGTGGCATTTGCTAAGGCCTTATACTCAGCTTCAGTACTCGACCTGGACACGGCAGCTTGCTTGCGTGCACTCCAAGAAATCAAGTTACCACCAAAAAAGACTGCAAAGCCCCCAGTGGACCTTCGATCATCAGGACACCCTGCCCAGTCTACATCTGAAAAGGCACTAACAAGCGTAGAATCTGACTTAGCAAGCTTGAGACCAGACTCTTGGTTGCCTGAAGGTATCTAAGAATTCTTTTTACTGTTGTCCAATGGGTAGTTGTAGGAGCGTGCAAGAACTGACAAACTTTGTTGACTGAGAAACAGATATCTGGTCTGGTTAAAGTCAAATACTGCAAAGCTCCTACAATACTCCTGTACCTGGTGGAGTCCTCGGCTCCAAGCTTCACACCATCATAAAGGGACAATTTCTCTGAGGTAGATAACGGAGTTATTGGAGAGGGTTTGCAGCCTTTCATGCCCACTCGCTCAAGGATATCCTGTATATATTTTTCTTGAGATAGAACAACGCCACGAGGAACATGCTTAACCTCAATCCCAAGGAAAAAAAATGAAGACTGCCCAAATCCTTGAGCGCAAAGTCCATGCGCAAATCCTTAAGAAGTGCATCAACAGCTTGAGCGGAGGAGCTGGTGACAATAATATCATCCACATAAATGAGCATAAAAATAGTTATTCCACGTCGATGGTAAAAGAACAATGAAGTGTCTCCCTTGGAGGCAGAGAACCCAAGAGACTGCAACTTGGAGTACAAACGATAGTACCAAGCTCGAGGTGCTTGTTTCAAGCCATAAATTGCTTTATCAAGCTTGCAGACATGTCGTGGCAAAGTTGAACTCTCATACCCAGGAGGTTGCCTCATAAACAGTTCTTCCAGAACATCATGCAAAAACGCGTTCTTGACATCTAGTTGTCGCATGCACCAATTTTGAGATATTGCAACGGAAAGGATTAACCTGATAGTAGCAGCTTTAACCACAGGACTAAAGGTGTCCCCATAATCAATTCCGTACCTTTACTTAAAGCCTTTTGCCACAAGACGTGCTTTGTACCTGTCAATGGTGCCATCAGATTTCCGCTTGACCTTGTACACCCATTTGCAGTCAATGACATTCCTCCCTCTAACTGGAGGCACCAGGCGCCACGTGTGATTCTAAATAAGAGCAGAAAATTCCTCATCCATGGCTCGTTTCCACTTGGGATCCCCCAGAGCATCTTGCAACGTCTTCGGTTCACCTATGGCACAGAAAGAGCCCCAACGAACACACCCATCCTTATAAACCTTGGGTTTAGCAATACCACTCTGTGACCGAGTACGGGTACGGGCGGGAGGAGGCAGGGATGGCCGAGCTTGTTGGAGCTGAAGCCGGTTGTGCGTGACGGAGACGGCGGAGTCAGATGAGGCAGATGCAGGCGCAGAAGATCCGGAATCCGCTGCCTGCAGAGAAGCAGCCGGATCTGGTGTGGTAGCCGATGACAAACTGCCACTTGGCAGTTCCAGAGTGGGCGTAGGGTGGGAGGGAATCCGCGCCCCGCCGGGTTCCGGGCTCTCAGCCCCGTTGTCGCCACGTGGGCCTGGCCCGCCTGGAGAATGCGCACCTGCCCACGCGGGGGACAGCGCGGGGGTCGGCCCGCCAGGGGACAGCGCCTCGGTGCGCCCGCCTGGCCCGCCTGGCCGCCCGCTGCAAGGAGACAGCGCCTCGGTGCGCCCGCCTGACCGCACGGATCCCGGCGTGGATTCACTGCCCGCATCAGGGAACATGGATCCCGTGGCGGATCCTGCTGCTGCAACTGATCCCGAGAGATCCTGTGGATCTTCTGTGGAGCTATCTGTTGGTTGCATAAAATCATACGAATTTTCGCCAAAAATTTCAACATGGTCCTGTTCTGTTTCCCGCACACTTTCAGTTGGGTTATTGGCATTAGGCATAGGCATATGATCAGCAGCAAAATCAGCTCCCTCTTGACCAAAACTAGGAGATGGTAAGAGGTGAGATGGTAAAAGTAGTAACTCCTTGCGAAGTTGAGCGCCGGCGTTGGAGTGGAGTTTGGCGAAAGGGAAAACTTGCTCATCAAAGACCACATCGTGAGAAACATAGACACGGCCAAAAGAAATATCGAGGCACTTATAGCCTTTGTGAAGGGTGCTCTATCCTAAAAAAGCACATTGCTTGGACCGAAATTCGAATTTGTGTTTGTTGAAAGGACGCAGGTTGGGCCAAACAGCACAACCAAAGATGCGGAGAAAACATTAGTTGGGTTTAGTGCCGGATAGCTTTTCTAGTGTAGATTGGTTCTTGATAACTCTACTAGGTATGCGATTAATGAGATAGACTGCCATGAGGAACGCTTCGTCCCAAAATTTGAGCGGCATGAAAGCGTGAGCAAGTAGAGAGAGACCAACTTCCACTATGTGCCTATGTTTTCGCTCCGCGGAGCCGTTCTGTTGATGAGCATGGGGGCAAGAAACATGGTGTGTGTGTTGGGGAACGTAGTAATTTCAAAAAATTTCCTACGCACATGCAAGATCATGGTGATGCATAGCAACGAGAGGGGAGAGTGTGATCTACGTACCCTTGTAGATCGACAACGGAAGCGTTTGGTTGATGTAGTCGTACGTCTCCACGGCCCGACCGATCAAGCACCGAAACTACGGCACCTCCGAGTTCTAGCACACGTTCAGCTCGATGACGATCCCCGGACTCCGATCCAGCAAAGTGTCGGGGAAGAGTTCCGTCAGCACGACGGCGTGGTGACGATCTTGATGTACTACCGTCGCAGGGCTTTGCCTAAGCACCGCTACAATATGACCGAGGTGGAATATGGTGGAGGGGGGCACCGCACACGGCTAAGGAATGATCACAAAGATCAACTTGTGTTCATGAGGTGCCCCTTGCCTCAGTATATAAAGGATGGAGGAGGAGGAGGCCGGCCAAGGCAATTGGTGCGGCCAGGATGTGGAGTCCTACTAGGACTCCAAGTCCTAGTAGGAGTCCACCAAGAGGGGAGGAAGGGAGAAGGAAGTAGAGGAGAAGGATAGGTGGCCGGCCCCCTTTTCCCTAGTCCAATTCAGACCAGAGGGGAGGGGGGCGCAGCAGCCCCTTGGCCCTTTCTCCTCTTCCCACTAAAGCCCATCAAGGCCCATTGCTTCTCCCGTAACTACCCGGTACTCCGAAAAATACCCGAATCACTCGGAACCTTTCCGATGTCCGAATATAGTCGTCCAATATATCGATCTTTACGTCTCGACCATTTCGAGACTCCTCGTCATGTCCCCGATCTCATCCGGGACTCCGAACTCATTCGGTACATCAAAACTCATAAACTCATAATATAATTGTCATCGAAACCTTAAGCGTGCGGACCCTACGGGTTCAAGAACAATGTAGACATGACCGAGACACGTCTCCGGTCAATAACCAACAGCGGAACCTGGATGCTCATATTGGCTCCTACATATTCTACGAAGATCTTTATCGGTCAGACCGCATAACAACATACGTTGTTCCCTTTGTCATCGGTATGTTACTTGCCCGAGATTCAATCGTCGGTATCTCAATACCTAGTTCAATCTCGTTACCGGCAAGTCTCTTTACTCGTTTCGTAATACATCATCTCGCAACTAACTCATTAGTTGCAATGCTTGCAAGGCTTATGTGATGTGCATTACCGAGTGGGCCCAGAGATACCTCTCCGACAATCGGAGTGACAAATCCTAATCTCGAAATACGCCAACCCAACATGTACCTTTGGAGACACCTGTAGAGCACCTTTATAATCACCCATTTACGTTGTGACGTTTGGTAGCACACAAAGTGTTCCTCCGGCAAACGGGAGTTTCATAATCTCATAGTCATAGGAACATGTATAAGTCATGAAGAAAGCAATAGCAACATACTAAACGATCGGGTGCTAAGCTAATGGAATGGGTCATGTCAATCAGATCATTCAACTAATGATGTGATCCCGTTAATCAAATAACAACTCTTTGTCTATGGTTAGGAAACATAACCATCTTTGATTAACAAGCTAGTCAAGTAGAGGCATACTAGTGACACTCTGTTTGTCTATGTATTCACACATGTATTATGTTTCCGGTTAATACAATTCTAGCATGAATAATAAACATTTATCATGATATAAGGAAATAAATAATAACTTTATTATTGCCTCTAGGGCATATTTCCTTCAGTCTCCCACTTGCACTAGAGTCAATAATCTAGTTCACATCGCCATGTGATTTAATAGCAATAGTTCTCATCACCATGTGATTAACACCCATAGTCCACATCGATATGTGACCAACACCCAAAGGGTTTACTAGAGTCAGTAATCTAGTTCACATCGCTGTGTGATTAACACCCAAAGAGTACTAAGGTGTGATCATGTTTTGCTTGTGAGATAATTTTAGTCACCGGGTCTGTTATATTCAGATCCGTAAGTATTTTGCAAATATTTATGTCAACAATGCTCTGCACGGAGCTACTCTAGCTAATTGCTCCCACTTTCAATATGTATCTAGATTGAGACTTAGATTCATCTAGATTAGTGTCAAAACTTGCATCGGCGTAACCCTTTACGACGAACCTTTTTTCACTTCCATAATCGAGAAACATATCCTTATTCCACTAAGGATAATTTTGACCGTTGTCCAGTGATCTACTCCTAGATCACTATTGTACTCCCTTGCCAAACTCAGTGGTAGGATATACAATAGATCTGGTACACAGCATGGCATACTTTATAGAACCTATGACCAAGGCATAGGGAATGATATTCATTCTCTTTCTATCTTCTGCCGTGGTCGGGCTTTGAGTCTTACTCAATTTCACACCTTGTAACATAGGTAAGAAACTCTTTCTTTGTCTGTTCCATTTCGAACTACTTCAAAATCTTGTCAAGGTATGTATTTATTGAAAAACCTTATCAAGCGTCTTGATCTATCTCTATAGATCTTGATGCTCAATATGTAAGCAACTTCACCGAGGTCTTTCTTTGAAAAACTCCTTTCAAACACTCCTTTATGCTTTGCAGAATAATTCTACATTATTTCCAATCAACAATATGCCATTCACATATACTTATCAGAAATGCTGTAGTGCTCCCATTCACTTTCTTGTAAATACAGGCTTCACCGCAAGTCTGTATAAAACTATATGCTTTGATCAACTTATCAAAGCGTATATTCCAACTCCGAGATGCTTGCACCAGTCCATAGATGGATCGCTGGAGCTTGCATATTTTGTTAGTATCTTTAGGATTGAAAAAACCTTCTGGTTGCATCATATACAACTCTTCTTTAATAAATCCATTAAGGAATGCAGTTTTGTTTATCCATTTGCCAGATTTCATAAAATGCGGCAATTGCTAACATGATTCAGACAGATTTAAGCATAGATACGAGTGAGAAACTCTCATCGTAGTCAACACCTTGAACTTGTCGAAAACCTTTTGCGACAATTCTAGCTTTGTAGATAGTAACACTACTATCAGCGTCCGTCTTCCTCTTGAAGATCCATTTATTCTTAATGGATTGCCGATCATCGGGAAAATCCATCAAAGTCCATACTTTGTTCTCATACATGGATCATATCTCAGATTTTATGGCCTCAAACCATTTCGCGGAATCTGGGCTCATCATCGCTTCCTCATAGTTCGCAAGTTCGTCATGGTCTAGTAACATGACTTCCAGAACAGGATTACCGTACCACTCTGGTGCGGATCTCACTCTGGTTTACCTACGAGATTTGGTAGTAACTTGATCTGAAGTTTCATGATCAATATCATTAGCTTCCTCACTAATTGGTGTAGGTGTCACAGAAACAGATTTCTGTGATGAACTACTTTCCAATAAGGGAGCAGGTACAGTTACCTCATCAAGTTCTACTTTCCTCCCACTCACTTCTTTCGAGAGAAACTCCTTCTCCAGAAAGTTTCCGAATTTAGCAACAAAAGTCTTGCCTTCGGATCTGTGATAGAAGGTGTATCCAATAGTTTCCTTTGGATATCCTATGAAGATTTACTTCTCCGATTTGGGTTCGAGCTTATCATATTGAAACCTTTTCACATAAGCATCGCAGTCCCAAACTTTAAGAAACGACAGCTTAGGTTTCTTGCCAAACCATAGTTCATATGGTGTCGTCTCAACGAATTTAGATGGTGCCCTATTTAACGTGAATGCAGCTGTCTCTAATGCATAACCCCAAAACGATAGTGGTAGATTGGTAAGAGACATCATAGATTGTACTATATTCAATAAAGTACGGTTATGACGTTCGGACACACCATTACACTGTGGTGTTCCAGGTGGCGTGAGTAGTGAAACTATTTCACATTGTTTTTAACTGAAGGCCAAACTCGTAACTCAAATATTTGTCTCCGCGATCAGATCGTGGAAACCTTATCTTCTTGTCACGATGATTTTCCACTTCACTCTGAAATTCTTTGAACTGTTCAAATGTTTTAGACTTCTATTTCATTAAGTAGATATACCCATATCTGCTCAAATCATCTGTGAAGTTCAGAAAATAACGATACTTGCCGTGAGCCTTAACACTCATCGGACCGCATACATCAGTATGTATTATTTCCAATAAGTCAGTTGCTCGCTTCGGAGAACAGAGTCTTAGTCATCTTGCCCATGAGGCATGGTTCGCAAGCATCAAGTGATTCATAATCAAGTGATTCCACAATCCCATCAGTATGGAGTTTCTTCATGCGCTTTACACCAATATGACCTAAACGGCAGTGCTACAAATAAGTTGCACTATCATTATTAACTTTGCATCTTTTGGTTTCAATATTATGATTATGTGTATCACTACGATCGAGACCCAACGAACTATTTTCATTGGGTGTGTAACCATTTAAGGTTTTATTCATGTAAACAGAACAACAATTTATTCTCTTACTTAAATGAATAACCGTATTGCAATAAACATGATCAAATCATATTCATGCTCAATGCAAACACCAAATAACACTTATTCAGGTTCAACACTAATCCCGAAAGTATAGGGAGTGTGCGATGATGATCATTTCAATCTTGGAACCACTTCCAACACACATCGTCACTTCATCCTTAACTAGTCTCTATTTATTCTGCAACTCCCGTTTCGAGTTACTAATCTTAGCAACTGAACTAGTATCAAATACTAAGGGGTTGCTATAAACACTAGTAAAGTACACATCAATAACATGTATATCAAATATACTTATGTTCAGTTTGCCATCTTTCTTATCTGCCAATCACTTGGGGTAATTCCGCTTCTAGTGACCAGTCCCTTTGCAGTAGAAACACTTAGTCTCAGGCTTAGGACCAGACTTGGGCTTCTTCACTTGAGTAGCAACTTGCTTGCTGTTCTTCTTGAAGTTCCCCTTCTTCCCTCTGCCCTTTTCTTGAAACTAGTGGTCTTGTCTACCATCAACACTTGATGTTTTTATCGATTTCTACCTTCGTCAATTTCCGCATTACGAAGAGCTTGGGAATCGTTTCCGCTATCCCTTGCATATCATAGTTCATCACGAAATTCTACTAACTTGGTGATGGTGACTAGAGAATTCTGTCAATCACTATCTTATCTGGAAGATTAACTCCCACTTGATTCAAGCGATTGTAGTACTTAGACAATCTGGGCACATGCTGACTAGTTGAGCGATTCTCCTCCATCTTTTAGCTATAGAACTTGTTGGAGACTTCATATCTCTCAACTCGGGTATTTGCTTGAAATATTAATTTCAACTCCTGAAACATCTCATATGCTCCATGATGTTCAAAACGTCTTTGAAGTCCCGATTCTAAGCCATTAAGCATGGTGCACTAAACTATCAAGTAGTCATCATATTGAGCTAGCCAAACGTTCATAACGTCTGCATCTGCTCCTGCAATAGGTCCGTCACCTAGCGGTGCATCAAGGACATAATTCTTCTGTGCAGCAATGAGGATAAACCTCAGATCACGGATCCAATCCGCATCATTGCTACTAACATCTTTCAACACAATTTTCTCTAGGAACATATCAAAATAAACACAGGGAAGCAACAACGCGAGCTATTGATCTACAACATAATTTGCAAAATACTACCAGGACTAAGTTCATGATAAATTTAAGTTCAATTAATCATATTACTTAAGAACTCTGACTTAGATAGATATCCCTCTAATCCTCTAAGTGATTACGTGATCCAAATCAACTAAACCATGTCCGATTATCACGTGAGATGGAGTAGTTTCATTGGTGAACATCACTATGTTGATCATATCTACTATATGATTCACGCTCGACCTTTCGGTCTCCGTGTTCTGAGGCCATATCTGTATATGCTTGGCTCGTCAAGTATAACCTGAGTATTCCGCGTGTGCAACTATTTTGCACCCGTTGTATTTGAACGTAGAGCCTATCACACCCGATCATCACGTGGTGTCTCAGCACGAAGAACTTCCGCAACGGTGCATACTCAGGGAGAACACTTCTTGATAATTTATGAGAGATCATCTTATAATGCTACCGTCAATCAAAGCAAGATAAGATGCATAAAAGATAAACATCACATGCAATCAATATAAGTGATATGATATGGCCATCATCATCTTGTGCTTGTGATCTCCATCTTCGAAGCACCGTCGTGATCACCATCGTCACCGGCGCGACACCTTGATCTCCATCGTAGCATCGTTGTCGTCTCACCAATCTTATGCTTCCACGACTATCGCTACCGCTTAGTGATAAAGTAAAGCATTACAGCGCGATTGCATTGCATACAATAAAGCGACAACCATATGGTTCCTGCCAGTTGCCGATAACTCGGTTACAAAACATGACCATCTCATACAATAAAATTTAGCATCATGTCTTGACCATATCACATCACAACATGCCCTGCAAAAACAAGTTAGATGTCCTCTACTTTGTTGTTGGAAGTTTTACGTGGCTGCTACGGGCTTAAGCAAGAACCAATCTTACCTACGCATCAAAACCACAACGATAGTTTGTCAAGTTGGTGCTGTTTTAACCTTCGCAAGGACCGGGCGTATCCACACTCGGTTCAACTAAAGTTGGAGAAACTGTCACCCGCAAGCCACCTATGTGCAAAGCACGTCGGGAGCACCGGTCTCGCGTAAGCGTACGCGTAATGTCGGTCCGGGCCGCTTCTTCCAACAATACCGCCGAACCAAAGTATGACATGCTGGTAAGCAGTATGACTTATATCGCCCACAACTCACTTGTGTTCTACTCGTGCATATAACATCAACATATAAAACCTAGGCTCGGATGCCACTGTTGGGGAACGTAGTAATTTCAAAAAAATTCCTACGCACACGCAAGATCATGGTGATGCATAGCAACGAGAGGGGAGAGTGTGATCTACGTATCCTTGTAGATCGACAACGGAAGCGTTTGGTTGATGTAGTCGTACGTCTCCACGGCCCGACCGATCAAGCACCGAAACTACGGCACCTCCGAGTTCTAGCACACGTTCAGCTCGATGATGATCCCCAGACTCCGATCCAGCAAAGTGTCGGGGAAGAGTTCCGTCAGCACGACGGCGTGGTGACGATCTTGATGTACTACCGTCGCAGGGCTTCGCCTAAGCACCGCTACAATATGACCGAGGTGGAATATGGTGGAGGGGGGCACCGCACACGGCTAAGGAACGATCACAAAGATCAACTTGTGTTCATGGGGTGCCCCTTGCCTCAGTATATAAAGGATGGAGGAGGAGGAGGCCGGCCAAGGCAATTGGTGCGGCCAGGATGTGGAGTCCTACTAGGACTCCAAGTCCTAGTAGGAGTCCACCAAGAGGGGAGGAAGGGAGAAGGAAGTAGAGGAGAAGGAAAGGTGGTCGGCCCCCTTTTCCCTAGTCCAATTCGGACCAGAGGGGAGGGGGGGGGGGGCAGCAGCCCCTTAGCCCTTTCTCCTCTTCCCACTAAAGCCCATCAAGGCCCATTGCTTCTCCCGTAACTACCCGGTACTCCGAAAAATACCCGAATCACTCGGAACCTTTCCGATGTCCGAATATAGCCGTCCAATATATCGATCTTTACGTCTCGACCATTTCGAGACTCCTCGTCATGTCCCCGATCTCATCCGGGACTCCGAACTCATTCGGTACATCAAAACTCATAAACTCATAATATAACTGTCATCGAAACCTTAAGCGTGCGGACCCTACGGGTTCGAGAACAATGTAGACATGACCGAGACACGTCTCCGGTCAATAACCAATAGCGGAACCTGGATGCTCATATTGGCTCCTACATATTCTACGAAGATCTTTATCGGTCAGACCGCTTTACAACATACGTTGTTCCCTTTGTCATCAGTATGTTACTTGCCCGAGATACGCCAACCCAACAAGTACCTTCGGAGACACCTGTAGAGCACCTTTATAATCACCCAGTTACGTTGTGACGTTTGGTAGCACACAAAGTGTTCCTCCGGCAAACGGGAGTTGCATAATCTCATAGTCATAGGAACATGTATAAGTCATGAAGAAAGCAATAGCAACATACTAAACGATCGGGTGCTAAGCTAACGGAATGGGTCAAGTCAATCACATCATTCTCCTAATGATGTGATCCTGTTAATCAAATGTCAACTCATGTCTATGGTTAGGAAAACATAACCATCTTTGATCAACGAGCTAGTCAAGTAGAGGCATACTAGTGACACTCTGTTTGTCTATGTATTCACACATGTATTATGTTTCCGGTTAATACAATTCTAGCATGAATAATAAACATTTATCATGATATAAGGAAATAAATAATAACTTTATTATTGCCTCTAGGGCATATTTTCTTCAGTGTGATGCCAATGCGTTCAAAAAAAGAGTTCAACCATTGGTACTCCCCACCCCAATCGGTTTGCATGGCAATAATCTTGCGATCAAAGAGACGTTCAACATGAGTTTGAAAGAGACGAAATTTCTCAAAGACATCAGATATATTTTTGAGCAAATATATCCAGCTAAACTTGCTAAAATCATCGATAAAACTGACATAGTATTTCTGTCTTCCTACAGAAATGGGTCCGGGACCCCAAACATCTGAAAAAACGAGCTCTAAAGGAGCTGTAGACTCACTAGTTGAACGAGAGTAAGGTAACTGATGGCTCTTGGCCATATGACATGCATCACACACCAGGAGATGGTCTTGTTTATTGGAGACAGGAAGATTGAAGTCACGGAGAATATTTTGGACTACCGAAAGAGCGGGGTGCCATGGCGCTTGTGCCACCGCGGGGTGGATGGCTTGATGGCCGCAAGGACTTGACGTTGAGGGGCACTTTGCCGTCCGGTCACGGGGAACAAACCCCATCTACTCTTGTTTTGCAGAATTGTTCTCTGGGTAGCCTGATCCTTAACAAGAAAGAATTCAGGGTGAAGCTCAATAAAGGCATCATTATCACGCATAAGATTATAGGCAGAAAGGAGGCTTTGATCGGCACTAGGAGCATGGAGAATATTGTTCAAGTGCAAGGAACCGGAGGGAGTAGATAGTACTGAATGACCAGTATGCTCTATATCCATACCTTGACCACTAGCAGTGTGGATTTGGTCGGTGCCGGTGTAGCGACTGCGGACAGCTAGCTTCTCCAGTTCGCCTGTGACGTGGTCCGTGGCACCAATATCCAGATACCAGTTAGTATCCACGCCGTAGGAGTGGGCAGAATTAGCAGCGCGAGAGTTGCCGCCCCCGCCACCGCCACCACGCCCACCATTGCCGCGTCCACCACCACCGCCACTTCCAGCGGGGTTGCGGACGTTGTTGTTGAAGCTTTTGTCGAACTGTTTCTTGCAGCGCCACGCACCGTGGCCCTCTTCCTTGCAGATTTGGCAGTGTTCACGGTCACCGCGATCACCTCCCTGTTGACGCGGCGCACCACCTCCGCCACCATTGCCTGAGTTGTCAGAGTAGTTGCCGCCGTCGTAACCACCGCGTCCGCCGCCCTGACCGCCGCCGTAACCGCCATGACCACCCTTTGCAGCTAGGTTGGCGGAGTGGTGAGCGGTGTAGGCAGCGTGCTGGGCAGCGATCCGGGCCTCCACAGACAGCAGTAGCGAAAAAAGTTCACTGAGACCGATCGGCCGATCGGTGGCAGCGTGCGTGGAGATGGAGGTGACAAACCCGTTGTAGTCGGGCTCGTGCATGAGTCCCTCGAGGATGTGCGAGACGATGTCGTCCTCATCCAGGGGCTTTCCTGCAGCAGCAAGTTCATCCGCTAGCCCCTTCATCTTCGTGAAGTAAGCGGAAGCAGAGAGATCACCCTTGCGGGCGTTGCCGATGACCGAGCGGAGTTGAATCTGGCGCGCCCTGGATTGCGCGGAGAAGCTTTCTACCAGAGCTTGCCATACGCCCACGACCATGGTGTGGTTGGACACCTGCATTAGCACTTTGCGAGACAACGATGCAAGCAGAAAAGTAAGCACCTATTGGTCTTGGGTAACCCAGATCGCATGCTCTGGATTGGGTATCTCAACGGTCTCCTTCTTCCCGTTGGTTTCCTTCTCGGTGACAATGACGGCAGCGGGTTCCTTGATCGAGCCATCAAGGTAGCCCATCATCGCCGCGGCCCTGACGTGCAGGAGGACTTGGACCTTCCACACCAGGAAGTTGTCACGCGTAAGTTTCTTTGTGATGGTGTGGCCAAGCGAGGCAAGCGAGGGCATGGCCATGGCGAGGGAGGAGGAGGAAGATGACATAACCTAGATGAGATGGAAGAACTAGGCTCTGTATACCATGTGAAAATAGTTGGAAGCGCATGCATTGTGCAGGGGCGCGTTGCGTGTTATAAAGAGGCCTAGGCCGGCGGCTTACAAGTAGTTAGGATTAGGTTAGGTGTGGATTGATCTTCAAGCTAACTATAGGATCATATCTCAACAACCTAACCTATCCTAACAATATACAACACATGCATATGCCCTAAGCTAATCACGGTTCATAACAATACCGTGACATACATTACAATGTTTAACAGGCCATTGTTCCATCAAACTTTCTTTGGTTTACCGTAGGGATTTCATGCCCCAGGTCAAACCACCATGAAGAAACCACACCTTCCATGGGACTGGAGCTCAGGAAGAGATTCGTGAAACCGGACCAATCATAATCCTCATCCAAAACAATTAGAAAAAATAACAATTGACAAGCAAAAGCTCTAATACCAATAGAAAGGATTGATACGATCGGCTAGGGGAGAAGGGGGGTGTTTGAATAGGAGACTATAAATTTTTAATTTAATTGTCAATTTTAGGGATATGCACATAAAGTAGGTTCTTTAGATATGCAACTACGTGAATACAACCCATCTAGCAAGCAAGCTCAAGGCAACGTATGCTAGGAAACAATCTATTTAGTAAGCCACCAAGCATATACAGCAATATAAAGATACGGGAAAGGATATATATGTATATGTCCGAACGTTTGTGTCAAACTGTGTTAAAAAAAAGCAACTCTATCTGATACATCGTATCGGTAGCCCCATAAAGTATACGGAGCACGCTTCATAAACTTCTCGAGGCTTGATAGTTGCTCGCCTAGACCTCGTATATGAGCAATCATATTCCACGCAAAGGTCGCTACGTGGCAACCTAGCGCATCCCTCCCTCGTGCACGTGATCCTCTTCTGGGCCGGCCCATTCTGGATTCCTCCACATACCAATTTTTGAAAGGTTCTAGAACCTTCCCTAACCGGGGTTTTCATTGTTTTCTCTTTTGATTATTTATTTCTTTCTAATTTTAAGTTTTTCATTTTTTTCTTTTTCTTGTGCTACCGCGAATATCTTTTCAAATTCATGAATATTTTTTGAAATCATGACAATTTTTTGAATTCACAAAATATTTCCGCAACCATGAATGTTTGTTAAGTTCATGAACATCTTTTTCAAATCGTGAACATTTTTTTATATCAAAAAAACTATTTATAAAACTGTAAACATTTGTAAAAATCACGAACATATTTTTTATCTTTTCGAACATTTTTTAAAAATTAAAAATCATTTTTACAACTTGTGAACATTTTCTGAACCGGAGAACATTTTTTGTATCAGCAAACATCTTTTGAATTGCGAACATTTTTTTAATTCACAATCATTTTTTCTGAACTATTTTTTAAAAACTCATGATTTTTTTGAATTAGCAGTTTGTTTGTTCAACTTCATGAACATTTTCTCAATATGTGACGATTTTTTGAAGATCTTGAACATTTATTTAATTCACGAATGTTTTTCCAAAATACACTTTTTTGAAATCCCGAATTATTCCAAGGAAGAAAACACAGGAGGGGCGTCCCGGGCCGCTCAAGTGGCGGACATGCACGCTGGTTCGTTCGCTAGCGCGTCACGTGCGGTATAGAAGGTCCCCTTGCATATTGCAAGTAGCAACATCGCGTAGCCGATGTTGCTTCATTCTTAGGCCGGCCAATTATCACTGTTGGTAAAGTGTTCTCCTTTTCTTTCCTAATTGCGAGACTAGACTCTTTTAGACAAACCTAGCCATTTTCAAAATATGCACATTTCTTAAGTTCATGAACATCTTTTTTCAATCCTGAACATTTTCTGAATTCATGAACATTATTTATGAAAGAATGAATATTTTTAAAAATCATAAAATTACATTTATTTTTTATGAACATTTGTTTTTGAAATTATGAACCACTTTTGAAAATTTTGAACATTTTTTGAATCGATGAACATCTTTTGAGGTGATGAAAATTTTTAAAATTTACGATCATTTTTTGTGAACCATTTTTTCCAGAAACTCGTGATTTTTTTGAATTCAATTTTTTTTGTTAAACTTCATGTACAATTTTTGGAAATCCTCAAAATTTAATGAATTCAGGAATATTTGTTCCAAAATTCAACTTATTGAAATTTTGAACTTTTTGGGAATCCCAAATTATTCTATGCGAGAAAATAAGATGTGAAACAAAACGAATCAAAATCAGCAGGGGCGTCCCGGCCCGCTCAAGGGGAGGATGTGCACGCTTGCTCGATCGCTAGCGTATCACGAGCGGTACAGAAGGTGGGCGCCACTATGTCTCACCTTTAGCTAGAGGGGCAGGAACACGGGAGCGCGGGATGCAACAACATCCTTTTTCTGTTTTTTTTTTTACTTTTTCTCTTTCATTTTTGATTTATTTCTTTCTTTTGCATATTCTTTAAAAGATTATATATATATTACCGAAAACACACACTATCAAAATATTTGAAAAAATGTTGAACAAGCATTTGACAAATATTGAATGTGTATAGAGAAACTATTTATCATGTATATGAAAAATGCATTAAAAATGTGTATACAACTTTTAATCATGTATTTTAAAATTATAATCAAGCATTTCATTACTTGGAACAAGTATTTTAAAAATGTTGATCAAGCATTTGAAATTTGTTAAATGTGTATAGAAAATCTTTTGGTCATTTGTTAAAAAAATTATCATGTAAATATAAATGTTAAACAAGCAATTGAAAACAAAGGTTGTTCAAGTATTTGAAAAATAATAAGCAAACATTTGAACAAAATGTTAATGTATAGAAAAAATGTTGACCAAAAAATGATGAAAATTTTCGATCATGTATATAGAAAATGTTAATCAAGAATTTAATAAAAAAATGTTGAGCAAGTATTTTAAAAAATGTTAATCAACCTTTTGGAATGTGTTAAGTGTGTATAGACTTTTTTTGACCAGTTTTAAAAAATGTAAAAAAGAAATATTGTGAAAATGTTAGACATGTATTAGAAATTTTTTGTTCACATATAAAGAAACATTTAGAATAATAACCAAAGAGGCAAAAGAAAAACCAAAAATAGAAACCAAATAAAATAAAAAAGGAAGAAACAAAATGAAAAAAAGAATGAAAAATGATGAAAAACGGAGAAGAAAACAGAATCAAAAATAAAAGAAAGAAAGAAAATTGTGAACACTGAGTAAAGAAAACGAAAAAAGAAGAAAAAGACGACTCTAATGGCATAAAGCAGGTCGGGCCCCTGGTACTGACCATGAATGGAATGTGGTTGTAGTGACTAGCGGCTCCATTTGATATTCCTCGCGGCCAGGGATTGATCCTTGGTTCAACCTTGCATGTTCTCTTTTACTATATTAGTGCGCGCGAACGGGCTGGCCCAATTACCTCAGACCCTTCAGCCAGATTTCCTAGCGACTCGCGACCCCTTCATTGTAGGGCAACGCTCTAACCACCAAGCCATCAGCCCGCTCGTGCAAACCTACGCCACATGGCATGGTGCAGTGGGTGCGGTCTGTAGAGACCAACATGGCACTTTTCTGGGGGCCTCGGCGATCGTTTTTAAGCACATCACAAATCCTCAAATGCTCGAAGCCTTAGCTATAAGGGAAACTCTCTCCTTAGTGGATGATCTATATGCACGACATATACAGGTTGTCTCTGACTGCAAGGTGGTGGTTGATGATCTGCATCATGGCAAGCTAGCTACTTATGGAGCTGTTTTTCGTGAGATATCAGACCATTCGTCTAGTTTTTTGTCATGTAATACAGGTCATGAATTTAGGAGCTCAAACTATGAAACTCACAATCTAGCGAAACATTCTCTCTCTCTCGCGGTTGGCCGTCATGTTTGGTTAGGCCAGCAGGGAGATCTTCATTTCGTCCCTGTAAATATTATGACGGGTTAATAAAGTTTCGCGAGATTGTCTAAAAAAAAGTTCTTCAGTTCTTTTCGTTTTTTATCCTTTTATGATCATTCCTTTTTATTTTATTTAATGGGTGGTTTTTATTTAAATTTTGTGAACCTTTTTTGTAAATTGATGAACTTTTAAAATTAGATTATTTAAAAAAAATGATGAACTTTTTTTTGAAATTGATGATTTTTTCTAAACTTGATGAACTTTCCTTAAAGTTGATGAACTTTTTTCATATTCGACAAAATTTTCTTTCAAAATCAATGAACTTTTTCAAATCTAATACACTTTCTTTTTAAATCAATGAACTTTTTTCATATTCGATAAACTTTTTTCAAATTTGATGAACTCTTCTTTCAAAATTGATTAACTTTTCTTCAAAGGGAAAACTTTGTTTTTTCCACTCTAGTTTTTGCCCACTTTATTTATGCCATTCTAGAATTTAACATTTTACTTTTGTCACTCTTAACTTTTGACAACATATCAATTTTGCCAATCAGTGACAAAAGCAAAAATTTCGGAGTGGCAAATGTGATACATTGCAAAACCTAAAAGTGGCAAAAGTGAAATGAAAAATTATTGTTTTTGCCACTGAATGGCATTTGTGATGTATTGTCAAAAGTTAAGAATGGCAAAAGTGCGATGTCAAATTCTAGAGTGGCATAAGCAAAGTGGGCAAAAACTAGAGTGGCAAAAACAAAGAATTCCCTTTTTCAAATTTGATGAACTTTTTTTAAAAATTTGATGAACTCTTCTTTAAAAAAAAATCAAATTCGATGAACTTTTCAAAGGTGAGACTGATCAAATTCGATGAACTCTTCTTTCAAACTTGATGATTTTTTTTTCAAATTCGACGAACTTTTTAAAAATTTGACGAGCTTTTTCCTAATTCAGGATTTTTTTAGAATTCCGTTTGATTTTTTCCAAAAAAATCTCATTTTTTTCTGAAATGTATGTGCAAATAGCACGGCTACGTTTTAAACACTCCGCTGTAATCATCTCATCGGTGCATCTCATCGGTGTAGGTCGAGTAGTAATGCACTGTGCATCTCATCGGTGCGAGATCGAATCCTCAGCTGAGAATTTTATTTTGGATTTTTTTCGCGCTACAAATCACCTGCGTGTTTCTGGACCGGTCCACATGGTGCGCTAGCGGGCGCCAGTTGACTGAACCGCTCCCAGTCGTGAAATCAGTAATTGAGGAGTATTTCCCCTAAAAAAAGTAATTGAGGAGTATTCCTTGCAAAGATCGCTCCCGATCGCTCTCGTTTTCTCAGGTCGTAACAAGTGGCATGCTGTATATATGTCACTAGCCGTAACATGAGAGTTTTTCTTTTTTTCGTAAGTCTGTTTATTCAAAATATTTAATATTTTAAATAGTGCGTTCAAATCTCGAACCGTTTTCACTGTTGGATTTCTCGCGTCGAGGTCTTCAAAACTAGATTTCATATTGGTAAGTTTTGACGAACATTTTTTCAAAAAAAAGGACGAAAAAACGAACAAAAAACCAAACCAGGGGCACTGTTTTTTTCTCTTTCCGAAAGAGACATGGCCGTGCCTCTCGCGAAAGCACAATCATGCCTCTCACGAAAGCAAAACCATGCCTCTCACAAAAGGAAAAAAAATGTGTTTTCCGTTTCCGGGCGTACCTCTCGCGGAAGGAAAATCAAACAGAAAAAATATATTTTCCGTTCCCAAGAGGCACGGATGTGCCACTCGCGGAAGCAAAAAAACAGAAACACATTTGTTTTTCTGTTTAGGACAGGCGCGGCCGTACCTTTCACGAAAGGACAATTGTGCCTCTCGTAAAAGCAAAACCGTGCCTTTTGCGGAAGGAAAAAAATGAAAACATTTTTTCGTTTCCGAGAGGCTCGTCCATGCCTCTTGTGACAGCAAAACTGAGCCTCTCGCGAAAGCAAAATGTTGCTTTTTGCGGAAGCAACAAAACATTTTTTCGCTCAAAAAAATATTTGGAAACTTTTTTGTCCAAAACTAAAAAAGACAGGTGGAAAACCAAAAAGCCGAAAAACCAGAAAAAATAATTTAAAAAAGCAGAAAACATGTGCGAAAAAATAAAAAATAAAAAACCGAAGGGAGCGCAGCACGCTCTCAGCCCATCCACAGGTGATCGTTGCAAGGCTCCCAAAGAAACGCTCACCAACTAAAATATGAAAAAAGTGCTTGTTACTTGATTCTATTCCTGATATCTTTAAAATGTCCACTAAAATATGAAAAAAAGTGCTTGTTACTTGCAAAAAATGTTCATTCCGTTTAAAAAAATTCCCATGACAATAAAAATATTGATGCATTAAAAAATATGCTAATAAATTTTAAAAAATGTTTATACAATATTAAAATTTGTTCGCGTAATTTGAAGAAAATGCCCATAACATATAGATAATGTTAATAACTTTTAAAAAAGATTCGTAGTATTTTATAAAATCTTCACACATTTTAAGAAAAATATTCATGACAATTTCTAAAAATGATCAACGTGTGATTAAAAAAGACTCTCCGTGTATTTAAAAAGTGTTTAATGTGCTTTTGAAAAATGTTAAATATGTAATCAAATAAATGTTCAACATGCATTTAAAAAATATTCAACGTGTATCTAATAAGTGTTCACCGTGTACTGAGAAAGTCAAAATATATTTTAAAAATGATTAAAAATAATAACAAAAGAACATGAAAAAAAGGAAAAATAAAAAACCAATAAAGACATGTTGATAAAAACACAACAAAAAGAGGACAAAAAATTAAACTGGTTAGGACCTTTCAAAAACCGAGCGGATGGTTCCAACAACAGCAAATGAAGGTTCCCTAAATCAACCTTATTGGACCGACCAGATAAAGTAAAGGTTGTAAATGACCCATGCTTATGTCTGCCTATCCACTCTCATGAACCCTAGGTCACGGTCCACCCAGTCCACTCAACTCTCTCTGTCCACTCTTTTTCCAAATACATCGCTTCCTCTCCATATATGATCCATGGCGGATGACCGCAGCAGCTCTCGGCTCCGGCGGCAACGAGAGCGACGCCGATGCGGTCGCTCTTAGCATCGCTTTGCGCCGCTCGCGTCTAGATCGAGGCGGTAGCTCGCGGAGCGACTCGCCGCCCTCCTTCGCCCGCCATCCCAGTGCGGGCGACGTTGTTTGGCCCTCCCGTCTAGTGCACAGCACCGGGGGCAGTGTCGCCCGCTCCGCCTCACTCCAATTACGCCTATCCCCGGCCACCACACCCATCTACCTCCGAAGGGCGTCCACGGGCACTGCTGGGTGCTTGTGCCCTTACCAGCGCCGGATCGGGCGAGGAAGCCCAAGTCGAAGGCGCGGGACGTGTTGGGGAACGCAGTATTTCAAAAAATTTCCTACGATCACGCAAGATCTATCTAGGAGATGCATAGCAACGAGAGGGGAGAGTGTGTCTACGTACCCTCGTAGACCAAAAGCGGAAGCTTTTAGTAACGCGGTTGATGTAATCGAACGTCTTGGCGATCCAACCGATCAAGTACCGAACCCACGGCACCTCTGCGATCTGCACACGTTCAGCTCGGTCACGTCCCTCGTACTCTTGATCCAACTGAGGCCGAGGGTGAGTTCCATCAGCATGATGACGTGTTGACGATGATGATGAAGTTACCGACACAGGGCTTCGCCTAAGCACTACGACAATATGACCGAGGTGTAAAACAGTAGAGTGGGGCACCGCACACGGCTAAAGATCAATTTATGTGTCTATGGGGTGCCCCCTTCCCCAGTATATAAAGGAGGGGAGGAGGAGGAGGGCCGGCTACAAGGGGCGCGCCCAAGGGGGGAATCCTACTCCTAGTTGTTGGGGAACGTAGTAATTTCAAAAAAATTCCTACGCACACGCAAGATCATGGTCATGCATAGCAACGAGAGGGGATACTGTTGTCCACGTACCCTCGTAGACCGAAAGCGGAAGCATTAACACAACGCGGTTGATGTAGTCATACGTTTTCACGATCCGACTGATCCAAGTACCGAACGCATGACACCTCCGAGTTCAGCACACGTTCAGCTCGATGACGTCCCGCGAACTCCGATCCAGCAGAGCTTCACGGGAGAGTTCCGTCAGCACGGCGGCGTGGTGACGGTGATGATGTTGCTACCGACGCAGGGCTTCGCCTAAGCACCGCTATGATATGACCGAGGTGGAATATGGTGGAGGGGGGCACCGCACACGGCTGGGATAGATCAACTGATCAACTTGTGTGTCTAGAGGTGCCCCCCTGCCCCTGTATATAAAGGAGCAAGGGGGAAGGCGGCCGGCCTAGGAGGAGGGCGCGCCAAGGGGGGAGTCCTACTCCCACCGGGAGTAGGACTCCTCCTTCCCTTGTTGGAGTAGGAGAGAAGGAAAGAGGGGGAGAGGAACAAGGAAAAGGGGGCTGCACCCCTTGTCCAATTCAGACCAGAGGGGGTGGGTGGGCGCCTCCTTCCTTTTGGCCTCTCTCCTCTATTCCCGTATGGCCCAATAAGGCCCATATACTCCCCGGCGAATTCCCGTAACTCTCCGGTACTCCGAAAAATACCCGAATCACTCGGAACCTTTCCGAAGTCCGAATATAGTCGTCCAATATATCGATCTTTATGTCTCGACCATTTCGAGACTCCTCGTCATGTCCCCGATCTCATCCGGGAGTCCGAACTCCTTCGGTACATCAAAACATATAAAATCATAATATAACTGTCATCGTAGCGTTAAGCGTGCGGACCCTACGGGTTCGAGAACTATGTAGACATGACCGAGACACGTCTCCGGTCAATAACCAATAACGGAACCTGGATGCTCATATTGGCTCCTACATATTCTACGAAGATCTTTATCGGTCAGACCGCATAACAACATACGTTGTTCCCTTTGTCATCGGTATGTTACTTGCCCGAGATTCGATCGTCGGCATCTCAATACCTAGTTCAATCTCGTTACCGGAAAGTCTCTTTACTCGTTCCGTAATACATCATCTCGCAACTAACTCATTAGTTGCAATGCTTGCAAGGCTTAGGTGATGTGCATTACCGAGAGGGCCCAGAGATACCTCTCCGACAATCGGAGTGACAAATCCTAATCTCGAAATATGCCAACCCAACAAGTACCTTCAGAGACACCTGTAGAGCACCTTTATAATCACCCAGTTACGTTGTGATGTTTGGTAGCACACAAAGTGTTCCTCCGGTAAACGGGAGTTGCATAATCTCATAGTCATAGGAACATGCATAAGTCATGAAGAAAGCAATAGCAACAAACTAAACGATCAAGTGCTAAGCTAACGGAATGGGTCAAGTCAATCGCATCATTCTCCTAATGATGTGATCCTGTTAATCAAATGTCAACTCATGTCTATGGTTAGGAAACATAACCATCTTTGATCAACGAGCTAGTCAAGTAGAGGCATACTAGTGACACTCTGTTTGTCTATGTATTCACACATGTATTATGTTTCCGGTTAATACAATTGTAGCATGAATAATAAACATTTATCATGATATAAGGAAATAAATAATAACTTTATTATTGCCTCTAGGGCATATTTCCTTCAGTCTCCCACTTGCACTAGAGTCAATAATCTAGTTCGCATCGCCATGTGATTTAATACCAATAGTTCACATCACCATGTGATTAACACCCATAGTTCACATCGACATGTGACCAACACCCAAAGGGTTTTACTAGAGTCAATAATCTAGTTCACACCGCTATGTGATTAACACCCAAAGAGTACTAAGGTGTGATCATGTTTGGCTTGTGAGAGAAGTTTAGTCAACGGGTCTGCCACATTCAGATCCGTACGTATTTTGCAAATTTCTATGTCAACAATGCTCTGCACGGAGCTACTCTAGCTAATTGCTCCCACTTCCAATATGTATCCAGATTGAGACTTAGAGTCATCTGGATCAGTGTCAAAACTTGCATCGACGTAACCCTTTACGACGAACCTTTTGTCACCTCCATAATCGAGAAACTATCCTTATTCCACTAAGGATAATTTTGACCAATGTCCAGTGATCTACTCCTAGATCACTATTGTACTCCCTTACCAAACTCAGGGCAGGATATACAATAGGTCTGGTACACAGCATGGCATACTTTATAGAACCTCTGGCTGAGGCATAGGGAATGACTTTCATTCTCTCTATCTTCTGCCGTGGTCGGGTTTTGAGTTTTACTCAACTTCACACCTTGTAACACAGGCAAGAACTCCTTCTTTGATTGTTCCATTTTGGACTACTTCAAAATCTTGTCAAGGTATGAACTCATTAAAAAACTTATCAAGCGTCTTGATCTATCTCTATAGATCTTGATGCTCAATATGTAAGCAGCTTCACCGAGGTCTTTCTTTGAAAAACTCATTTCAAACACTCCTTTATGCTTTGCAGAATAATTCTACATTATCTCTGATCAGCAATATGTCATTCACATATACTTATCAGAAATGATGTAGTGCTCCCACTCACTTTCTTGTAAATACAGACTTCACCGCAAGTCTGTATAAAACTATATGCTTTGATCAAATTATCAAAGCGTATATTCCAACTCCGAGATGCTTGCACCAGTCCATAGATGGATCGCTGGAGCTTGCATATTTTGTTAGTATCTTTAGGATTGAAAAAACCTTCTGGTTGCATCATATACAACTCTTCTTTAATAAATCCATTAAGGAATGCAGTTTTGTTTATCCATTTGCCAGATTTCATAAAATGCGGCAATTGCTAACATGATTCGGATAGACTTAAGCATAGATACGAGTGAGAAACTCTCATCGTAGTCAACACCTTGAACTTGTCAAAAACCTTTTTGCAACAATTCTAGCTTTGTAGATAGTAACACTACTATCAGTGTCCGTCTTCCTCTTGAAAATCCATTTAATCTCAATGACTCGCCGATCATTGGGCAAGTCAATTAAAATCCATACTTTGTTCTCATACAGGGATCTCATCTCAGATTTCATGGCCTCAAGCCATTTTGCGGAATCTGGGCTCATCATCGCTTCCTCATAGTTCGTAGGCTCGTCATGGTCAAGTAACATGACCTCCAGAATAGGATTACCGTACCACTCTGGTGCGGATCTCACTCTGGTTTACCTACGAGGTTTGGTAGTAACTTGATCTGAAGTTACATGATCATCATCATTAGCTTCCTCACTAATTGGTGTAGTAGTCACAGGAACAGATTTCTGTGATGAACTACTTTCCAATAAGGGGGCAGGTACAGTTACCTCATCAAGTTCTACTTTCCTCCTACTCACTTCTTTCGAGAGAAACTCCTTCTCTAGAAAGGATCCATTCTTAGCAACAAATATCTTGCCTTCGGATCTGTGATATAAGGTGTACCCAACATTTTCTTTTGGGTATCCTATGAAGACGCACTTCTTCGATTTGGGTTGGAGCTTATCAGGTTGAAACTTTTTCACATAAGCATTGCAACCTCAAACTTTAAGAAACGACATCTTACGTTTCTTGCCAAACCATAGTTCATATGGTGTCGTCTCAATGGATTTAGATGGTGCCCTATTTAATGTGAATGTAGCTGTCTCGAATGCATAACCTCAAAACTATAGTGGTTAATCGGTAAGAAACATCATAGATTGCATTATATCCAATAATAGTACGGTTATGACGTTCGGACACACCATTATGCTGTGGTGTTCCAGGTGGCATGATTTTGTGAAACTATTCCACATTGTTTTAATTGAAGACCAAACTCGTAACTCAAATATTTGTCTCTGCGATCAGATCGTAGAAACTTTATTTTCTTGTCACGATGATTTTCCACTTCACTCTGAAGTTTTTTTGAACTTTTCAAATGTTTCAGACTTATGTTTCATCAAGTAGATATACCCATATCTGCTTAAATCATCTGTGAAGGTGAGAAAATAACGATATCCGCCACGAGCCTCAATATTCATCGGACCACATACATCTGTATGTATGATTTCCAACAAATCTGTTGCTCTCTCCATAGTACCGGAGAATGGTGTTTTGGTCATCTTGCCCATGAGGCACGGTTCGCAAGCATCAACTGATTCATAATCAAGTGATTCCAAAATCCCACCAGCATGGATTTTCTTCATGCGCTTTGCACCAATATGACCTAAATGGCAGTGCCACAAATAAGTTGCACTATCATTATTAACTTTGCATCTTTTGGTTTCAATATTATGAATATGTGTATCACTACGATCGAGATCCAACGAACCATTTTCATTGGGTGTGTAACCATATAAGGTTTTATTCATGTAAACAGAACAACAATTTATTCTCTTACTTAAATGAATAATTGTATTGCAATGAACATGATCAAATCATATTCATGCTCAACGCAAACACCAAATAACACTTACTTAGGTTCAACACTAATCCCGAAAGTATAGGGAGTGTGCGATGATGATTATATCAATCTTGGAACCACTTCCAACACACATCGTCACTTCACCCTTAACTAGTCTCTGTTTGTTCTGCAACTCCCGTTTCGAGTTACTACTCTTAGCAACTGAACCAGTATCAAATACCGAGGGGTTGCTATGAACACTAGTAAAATACACACCAATAATCTGTATATCAAATATACCTTTGTTCACTTTGCCATCCTTCTTATCCACCAAATACTTGGGGAAGTTCCGCTTCCAGTGACCAGTCCCTTTGCAGTAGAAGCACTTAGTCTCAGGCTTAGGACCAGACTTGGGCTTCTTCACTTGAGCAGCAACTTGCTTGCCGTTCTTCTTGAAGTTCCCCTTCTTCTTTTTTCCCTTTTCTTGAAACTAGTGGTCTTGTCTACCATCAACACTTGATATTTTTCTTGATTTCTACCTTCGTTGATTTCAGCATTACGAAGAGCTTGGGAATCGTTTCCGTTATCCCTTGCATATCATAGTTCATCATGAAGTTTTATTAACTTGGTGATGGTGACTAGAGAATTCTGTCAATCACTATCTTATCTGGAAGATTAACTCCCACTTGATTCAAGCGATTGTAGTACCCAGACAATCTGAGCACATGCTCACTGCTTGAGCTATTCTCCTCCATCTTTTAGCTATAGAACTTGTTGGAGACTTCATATCTCTCAACTCGGGTATTTGCTTGAAATATTAACTTCAACTCCTGGAACATCTCATATGGTCCATGACCTTCAAAACGTCTTTGAAGTCTCGATTTTAAGCCATTTAAGCATGGTGCACTAAACTATCAAGTAGTCATCATATTGAGCTAGACAAACATTCATAACGTCTGCATCTGCTCCTGCAATAGGCCTGTCATCTAGCGGTGCATTAAGGACATAATTCTTCTGTGCAGCAATGAGGATAATCCTTAGATCACGGATCCAATCTGCATCATTGCTACTAACATCTTTCAACTTAATTTTCTCTAGGAACATATCAAAAATAAAATAGGGAAGCTAAACGCGAGCTATTGATCTACAACATAGATATGCTAATACTACCAGGACTAAGTTCATGATAAATTTAAGTTCAATTAATCATATTACTTAAGAACTCCCACTTAGAAAGACATCCCTCTAATCTTCTAAGTGATCACGTGATCCAAATCAACTAAACCATAACCGATCATCACGTGAAATGGAGTAGCTTTCAATGGTGAACATCAATATGTTGATCATATCTACTATATGATTCATGCTCGACCTTTCGGTCTCAGTGTTTCGAGGTCATATCTGCATATGCTAGGCTCGTCAAGTTTAACCTGAGTATTCTGCGTGTGCAAAACTGGCTTGCACCCGTTGTAGATGGACGTAGAGCTTATCACACCCGATCATCACGTGGTGTCTGGGCACGACGAACTTTGGCAACGGTGCATACTCAGGGAGAACACTTTTATCTTGAAATTTATTGAGAGATCATGTTATAATGCTACCGTCAATCAAAGCAAGATAAGATGCATAAAAGATAAACATCATATGCAATCAATATAAGTGATATGATATGTCCATCATCATCTTGTGCTTGTGATCTCCATCTCCGAAGCACCGTCATGATCACCATCGTCACCGGCGCGACACCTTGATCACCATCGTAGCATCATTGTCGTCTCGCCAATCTTATGCTTCCACGACTATCGCTACCGCTTAGTGATAAAGTAAAGCATTACAGCGCAATTGCATTGTATACAATAAAGCGACAACCATATGGCTCCTGCCAGTTGCCGATAACTCGGTTACAAAACATGATCATCTCATACAATAAAATTTAGCATCATGTCTTGACCATATCACATCACAACATGCCCTGCAAAAACAAGTTAGACGTCCTCTACTTTGTTGTTGCAAGTTTTACGTGGCTGCTACGGGCTTAGCAAGAACCGTTCTTACCTACGCATCAAAATCACAACGATAGTTTGTCAAGTTGGCGCTGTTTTAACCTTCGCAAGGATTGGGCGTAGCCACACTTGGTTCAACTAAAGTTGGAGAAACTGACACCCGCCAGCCACCTGTGTGCAAAGCACGTCGGTAGAACTAGTCTCGCGTAAGCGTACGTGTAATGTCGGACCGGGCCGCTTCATCCAACAATACCGCCGAACCAAAGTATGACATGCTGGTAAGCACTATGACTTATATCGCCCACAACTCACTTGTGTTCTACTCGTGCATATAACATCAACGCATAAAACCTGGCTCGGATGCCACTGTTGGGGAACGTAGTAATTTCAAAAAATTTCCTACGCACACGCAAGATCATGGTGATGCATAGCAACAAGAGGGAAGAGTGTTGTCCACGTACCCTCGTAGACCGAAAGCGGAAGCGTTAGCACAACGCGGTTGATGTAGTCGTACATCTTCACGATCCGACCGATCCAAGTACCGAACGCACGGCACCTCCGAGTTCAGCACACGTTCAGCTCGATGACGTCCCGCGAACTCCGATCCAGCAGAGCTTCACGGGAGAGTTCTGTCAGCACGACGGCGTGGTGACAGTGATGATGTTGCTACCGATGCAGGGCTTCGCCTAAGCACCGCTACGATATGATCGAGGTGGAATATGGTGGAGGGGGGCACCGCACACGGCTGGGATAGATCAACTGATCAACTTGTGTGTCTAGAGGTGCCCCCTGCCCCTGTATATAAAGGAGCAAGGGGGAAGGCGGCCGGCCTAGGAGGAGGGCGCGCCAAGGGGGGAGTCCTACTCCCACCGGGAGTAGGACTCCTGCTTCCCTTGTTGGAGTAGGAGAGAAGGAAAGAGGGGGAGAGGAACAAGGAAAAGGGGGCTGCACCCCTTGTCCAATTCAAACCAGAGGGGGGGCGCGCGCCTCCTTCCTTTTGGCCTCTCTCCTCTATTCCCGTATGGCCCAATAAGGCCCATATACTCCCCGGTGACTTCCCGTAACTCTCCGGTACTCCGAAAAATACCCGAATCACTCGGAACCTTTACGAAGTCCGAATATAGTCGTCCAATATATCGATCTTTACGTATTGACCATTTCGAGACTCCTCGCCATGTTCCCGATCTCATCCGGGACTCCGAACTCCTTCGTTACATCAAAACATATAAACTCATAATATAACTGTCATCGTAGCGTTAAGCGCGCGGACCCTACGGGTTCGAGAACTATGTAGACATGACCGAGACACGTCTCCGGTCAATAACCAATAGCGGAACCTGGATGCTCATATTGGCTCCTACATATTCTACGAAGATCTTTATCGGTCAGACCGCATAACAACATACGTTGTTCCCTTTGTCATCGGTATGTTACTTGCCCGAGATTCGATCATCGGCATCTCAATACCTAGTTCAATCTCATTACCGGAAAGTCTCTTTACTCGTTCCTTAATACATCATCTCGCAACTAACTCATTAGTTGCAATGCTTGCAAGGCTTAGGTGATGTGCATTGCCGAGAGGGCCCAAAGATACCTCTCCGACAATCGGAGTGACAAATCCTAATCTCGAAATATGCCAACCCAACAAGTACCTTCGGAGACACCTGTAGAGCACCTTTATAATCACCCAGTTATGTTGTGATGTTTGGTAGCACACAAAGTGTTCCGCCGGTAAACGGGAGTTGCATAATCTCATAGTCATAGGAACATGTATAAGTCATGAAGAAAGCAATAGCAACAAACTAAACGATCAAGTGCTAAGCTAAAGGAATGGGTCAAGTCAATCACATCATTCTCCTAATGATGTGATCCTGTTAATCAAATGTCAACTCATGTCTATGGTTAGGAAACATAACCATCTTTGATCAACGAGCTAGTCAAGTAGAGGCATACTAGTGACACTCTGTTTGTCTATGTATTCACACATGTATTATGTTTCCGGTTAATACAATTCTAGCATGAATAATAAACATTTATCATGATATAAGGAAATAAATAATAACTTTATTACTGCCTCTAGGGCATATTTCCTTCACTAGTAGGAGTAGGTTTCCCCCTTTCCTAGTCCTAGTAGGAGAAGAAGGATGGAGAGGAAGAAGAGAAGGAAAGGGGGACCGCCCCCCTAGCCCTAGTCCAATTCGGTTTGGGCTAGGGGGGAGGGGGGGGGGGGCGCACGCCACACCTTGGCCTGCCTCCTCTCTTCCACCAATAGGCCCATGAGGCCCAATAACTTTCCGGGGGGTTCCGGTAACCCCCGATACTCCGAAACTTATCCGAAACGATCCGAACCATTCCGGTGTCCGAATGTAGCCTTCCAATATATGAATATTTATGTATCGACCATTTCGAGACTCCTCGTCATGTCCATGATCTCATTCGGGACTCCGAACAACCTTCGGTGAATCAAATCACATAACTCATAATACATATCGTCATCGAACGTTAAGCATGCGGACCCTACGGGTTCGAGAACTATGTAGACATGACCGAGACACATCTCCGGTCAATAAACAATAGTAGAACCTAGATGCTCATATTGGATCCTACATATTCTACGAAGATCTTTATCGGTCAAACCGCATAACGGTATATGTTGTTCCCTTTGTCATCGGTATGTTACTTGCCCGAGATTCGATCGTCGGTATCATCATACCTAGTTCAATCTCGTCATCGACAAGTCTCTTTACTCATTCTGTAATGCATCATCCCGCAACTAAGTCATTAGTCACATTGCTTGCAAGGCTTGTAGTGATGTGCATTACCAAGAGAGCCCAGAGATACCTCTCCAACAATCGGAGTGACAAATCCTAATCTCGATCTATGCCAACTCAACAAACACCATCGGAGACACCTGTAGAGCATCTTTATAATCACCTAGTTACGTTGTGACGTTTGATAGCACACTAAGTGTTCCTCCAATATCCGGGAGTTGCATAATCACATAGTCATAGGAAATGTATAAGTCATGAAGAAAGCAACAACAAAAAACTAAACGATCATAGTGCTAAGCTAACGGATGGGTCTAGTCCATCACATCATTCTCTAATGATGTGATTGTTGGGGAACGCAGTATTTCAAAAAAATTCCTACGATCACGCAAGATCTATCTAGGAGATGCATAGCAACGAGAGGGGAGAGTGTGTCTACGTACCCTTGTAGACCGAAAGCGGAAGCGTTTAGTAACGTGGTTGATGTAGTAGAACGTCTTCACGATCCAACCGATCAAGTACCGAACGCACGGCATCTCCGCGATCTGCACACGTTCAACTCGGTGATATCCCTCGTACTCTTGATCCAGCTGAGGCCGAGGGTGAGTCCCGTCAGCACGACGGCGTGTTGACGGTGATGATGAAGTTACCGACGCAGGGCTTCGCCTAAGCACTACGGCAATATGACCGAGGTGTAAAACTGTGGAGGGGGCGCCGCATGTTGGGGAACGCAGTAGTTTCAAAAAATTCCTACGCACACGCAAGATCATGGTGATGCATAGCAACGAGAGGGGAAGAGTGTTGTCCACGTACCCTCGTAGACCGTAAGCGGAAGCGTTATGAAAACACGGTTGATGTAGTCGAACGTCTTCATGATCCGACCGATCCTAGCACCGAAGGTACGACACCTCCTCGATATGCACACGTCCAGCTCGGTGACATCCCACGAACTCACGATCCAGCAGAGTGTCGACGGAGAGCTTCGTCAGCACGACGGCGTGATGACGGTGATGATGATGCTACCGGAACAGGTGTAACGCCCTCGATGCAGCTATATCTCCCACGTGTCGAGGCACGACTTAGAGGCATAACCGCATTGAAAGCAATGTCGCAAGTTAGGCAATCATCACAACATCCCATGTAATATAGATAATAAAAAGGGGAGATACATAGTTGGCTTACACTCGCCACGTCAATCAAGTACATAAATAGCATTACAACATTCAAACACTCATGTCTCGACTACGGCGCCAAAATAAAAGATAACCCAACATGCAACACGGTCCCGATCACCCCAACTGGGCACCACTACTGATCATCAGGGAAAGACACGTAGTATCGTTGAGAGTCCTCGTCGAACTCCCACTCGAGCTCAAGCGCGTCACCTGGAGCGGAATCATCAGGCCCTGCATCTGGTTTGGAAGTAATCTATGAGCCACAGGGACTCAGCAATCTCGCACCCTCGCGATCAAGACTATTTAAGCTTATAGGAAAGGCAAGGTAAATATGTGGAACTGCAGCAAGCGACTAGCATATATGGTGGCTAACCTGTTCGCAAAAGAGAGCGAGAAGAGGAGGCAAAGCACGAGCGAGAAACTAGAGGACAACCTGCGCAAGCATTACTCCAACACCGTGTTCACTTCCCGGACTCCGCCGGAAAGAGACCATCACGGTTACACACGCGGTTGATGCATTTTAATTAAGGTCAACTTCAGGTTTTCTACAATCGGACATTAACAAATTCCCATCTGCCCATAACCGTGGGCACGGCTTTCGAAAGTTCAAATCCCTGCAGGGGTGTCCCAACTTAGCCCATCACAAGCTCTCACGGTCAACGAAGGAATAGACCTCCTCCCGAGACATTTCGATCAGACTCGGTATCCCGGTTCTACAAGACATCCTCGACAATGGCAAAACAAGTCCAGCAAGACCACCCGATGCGCCGACACCCCGATAGGAGCTGCACATATCTCGTTCTCAGGGCACACCGGATAAGCTAAGCGTACAGAAGCCGACGTAACCCAAGTTGCCAAGGGATGGCCCTGCACGGTGCTCTAGGTTGGACCAACACTTAGACAAGCACTGGCCCGAGGGTTTAAAATAAAGATGACCCTCGGGATGCGCAACTCCCAAGGGAAAAAGGCTAGGTGGCAAATGGTAAAACCAAGGTTGGGCCTTGCTGGAGGAGTTTTATTCAAGGCGAACTGTCAAGGGGTTCCCATTATAACCCAACCGCGTAAGGAACGCAAAATCCGGGAACATAACACCGATATGATGGAAACTAAGGTGGCAAGAGTGGAACAAAACACCAGGCATAAGGCCGAGCCTTCCACCCTTTACCAAGTATATAGATGCATTAATTAAATAAGATATATTGTGATATCCCAACAAGTAAACATGTTCCAACAAGGAACAACATCTCCATGTTCCAACAAGGAACAAACTTCAATCTTCACCTGCAACTAACAACGCTATAAGAGGGGCTGAGCAAAGCGGTAACATAGTCAAACAACGGTTTGCTAGGACAAGGTGGGTTAGAGGCTTGGTTCAACAATATAGGAGGCATGATAAGCAAGTGGTAGGTATCGCAGAATAGGCATAGCAAAAGAGCGAGCATCTAGCAAAGCAAAGATGGAAGTGATTTCGAGGGTATGATCGTCTTGCCTGAAATCCCGCAAGGGAGAAGAACGAGTCCATGAAGAAGACAAACAGACGTAGGCGAACGGGTCCTCACAAACGCGACGTTACCAGAACCAACCCGAAGAATCAAACACCGGAAAGAAGTACACAACATAGTAAACAAACCACACATGAACATGGTATGATATGCGAGATGCGGTATGCGATGCATATGCATGATTTGGCAAGAGATGCATGAATATGGCCTCAACATGGAAATCCAAGTGTGCCACTGGAAATATGAGATGAAATCGCTTGAAAATGATATAAAGAACGCCGGAATCGGAGTTACGGTTTGGAAAAGGCAAGCAATTCAAATATGACCATGTTCTGCGATTTACAGCAAGTAGCCATCTAAATGCAACAAGATGAACATGCTACCGCACTCAAACATGACAACAAAATACATGGCAGGGATCCATTCATGATGCTTAACAAAATATGAACACTGAGCTACGGCCAATTCATCCATTAACAGGTTCAAACAAGCATGGCAAAAAAGCATTTGGTAAACAGATTTCAGACTTAGTGAAATTAACACAAGCCTGGAATTTCAGATCAGGTAGCACACTTTGGAGCATGAAAACTATATGCTACAGGGCATGAACATGGCAAAGTAAAGCATGGCATGGAGCTACTCAAAGAGCTTAACAAAAGTCCCTTAGTGACCTTGAGCCAAAAGAGGTCAGAAAATACAATTGCAAGCAAGTGAACATGGCAAAAACATAATCAGTTCTCAGACTTAGTGAAAACTGGAACATGCTGAAACAGATATCAAGTAGGCATGTTTACGAGCTCGATGCACTCACTACAGAGCAAGTCATGACAATCTAAGCATACACCCATTAAGAATACACAAAATACAAGCTAGACATGACAAGAACAATAACATAGCATGCACGGATCAACTACAACATCCTTGGCAAAATTGCTAACAAGTAGACAATCTGCCTAGATTCACGGAATGACAAAAATAGAGCTCGATTGACTCAAGCTAGGGTGCTCCATAATTGCAAACAAGGACATGGATGTATAGAGCACTACAAGATTAACAAAACATCCTTACTGATCATCCTCAAAAGAGGCACAGATCACTAGGAAACAACATGAACATATGGCCATATGAGATAAACAGATCAAGGACTTAGTGGAAATGCTAAGTCCCTGAAATCAGCATTAACGAATGCACCACTTTGCAAGCTTGTGCTAGTCACCATACACATCACAAAAATACATGGGTTGCACCTCTGGAAAGATGGCAAAACCCTTAACAAAACATATGTAGAGCTCATGGGCATATCATGCACACATAAATCATGGCAAAAATGACAAATATCTAATTGGACCAGCAGATCTGACAATTATCTCAAATAGCACTCTTCTAACAGCATTTCGGGCATCAAGATGAACTCAAATGAAAATGATTCAATGAGATGAAATGATGTACTCTCTGAGACGAACATTTTGATATGCTATATGCATGAATCGGAGCTACGGATGCAAAGTTACGATGTGATGAAGATGGCATAAAAGTTAGGGTTTCGGGAGTAGAAAGTCAACCGAGGCAAATGGATCTCAGATCTAGATCGGGCCGGCACTGTAGCGGCGCGGCGTTCGAGGATGGCCGAAGTTCGTTGGGGTGCGCCGGAGTTTGAGGGAGAGGGGTGGCCGGAAGGCGAGGTGGTGGTGCGGCCATGCGGCGGAGGAGGTCGGCGAGGACGGGGCGGCGGCGACCCAGGCGGCGGAGCAGGGCGGTCGCCGGCGCCGGTGAACGCGGACGGCGGCGAGGCGAGGTCCGGCGACCGGAGTAGGCGAAGATGGCGGCGGGGCGATGGCGTGGGCGGCGCGCGCGGTGAGGAGGCGGCGGCCCAGTTGGCGACGGCGAGGGCCCGCCCTGGGCCGAACGGGCCTCAGCGGCGGCGGCGGCTGCTGTGCCACATGGCGCAGCGCGATTGGCGCGGAGGCGGCGACGCGCAGGTCGGACGTGTCCGCCCGTTCGGATCTCGTCCGGCGGCGCGAGGAGAGGGGAAAAATTAGGGTTTGCCCGTGAATTTCGGAGGGGGAGGTGTTTATATAGGTAGAGGGAGCTAGGAGAGTCCAAATGAGGTGCGGTTTTCGGCCACGCGATCGTGATCGAACGACCAAGATGATGGAGGAGGTTTAGGTGGGTTTTGGGCCAAAATGGAGGGGTGTTGGGCTGCAACACACACGAGGCCTTTTCGGTCCATCGGTTAACCGTTGGTGCATCAAACGAAGTCCAAATGGTACGAAACTTGACAGGCGGTCTACCGGTAGTAAACCAAGGCTGCTTGGCAAGTTTCGGTCCAATCCGGAAATGTTTAATCCCCACACATGAGAAGAAGGTAGAAATGACCACCGGAGGAGAACGGAGCGCCGGATTGCAAAACGGACAACGGGGAAAATGCTCGGATGCATGAGACGAACATGTATGCAAATGAAATGCACATGATGACATGATATGCAATGCATGACACGCAAGCAAAGAGAATGCAACAACAGCGAATAACTAGACGACACCTGGCACATCGGTCTCGGGGCGTTACAACAGGGCTTCTCCTAAGCACCACTACGATATGACCGAGGTGGATTATGGTGGAAGGGGGTGATGACCCACAAGTATAGGGGATATATCATAGTCCTTTCGATAAGTAAGAGTGTCGAACCCAACGAGGAGCAGAAGGAAATGATAAGCGGTTTCCAGCAAGGTATTCTTTGCAAGTACTGAAATAAGTGGTAACAGATAGTTTTGTGATAGGATAATTTGTAATGAGCAACAAGTAACAAAAGTAAATAAAGTGCAGCAAGGTGTCCCAATCCTTTTGTAGCAAAGGACAAGCATGGACAAACTCTTATATGATGTAAAGCGCTCCCGAGGACACATGGGAATATCGTCAAGCTAGTTTTCATCACGTTCATATGATTCGCATTCGGTACTTTGATAATTTGGTATGTGGGTGGACCGGTGCTTGGGTGCTGCCCTTACTTGGACAAGCATCCCACTTATGATTAACCTCTATTGCAAGCATCCGCAAATACAACAAAAGTATTAAGGTAAACCTAACCATAGCATGAAACATATGGATCCAAATCCACCCCTTACGAAGCAACGCATAAACTAGGGTTTAAGCTTCTGTCACTCTAGCAACCCATCATCTACTTATTACTTCCCAATGCCTTCCTCTAGTCCCAAATAATGGTGAAGTGTCATATAGTCAACGTTCACATAACACCACTAGAGGAGAGAGAACATACATCTCATCAAAATATCGAACGAATACCAAATTCACATGACTACTAATAGCAAGACTTCTCCCATGTCCTCAGGAACAAAAGTAACTACTCATAAAGCATAAACATGTTCATAATTAGAGGGGTATTAATATGCATATAGGATCTGAACGTATGATCTTCCACCAATTAAACCAACTAGCATCAACTACAAGGAGTAATTAACACTACTAGCAACCTACTAGCACCAATCCCGGACTTGGAGACAAGAATTGGATACAAGAGATGAACTAGGGTTTTGAGATGAGATGGTGCTGATGAAGATGTTGATGGAGATTGCCCTCTCCCGATGAGAGGAGCGTTGGTGATGACGATGGCGATGATCCCCCTCCGGGAGGGAAGTTTCCCCGGCAGAACAGCTCCGCCAGAGCCCTAGATTGATTCCGCCAAGGTTCCACCTCGTGGCGGCAGAGTTTCGTCCGAGAAGATGGCTTATGAATTTTTTTCCTATCAAAAGACTCCATATAGCAGAAGATGGCCACCGGAGGGCCACCAGGGGGCCCACGAGGTAGGGGGCGTGCCAGGGGGGTAGGGCACGCCCCCACCCTCGTGGGAAGGGTGTGCCCCCCTGGTGAGGTTCTTGCGCTCAGTATTTTTTATATATTTAGAAAACATCATCCGTGAAGTTTCAGGACTTTTGGAGCTGTGCAGAATAGGTCTCTAATATTTGCTCCTTTTCCAGCCCAGAATCCCAGCTGCCGGCATTCTCCCTCTTTATGTAAACCTTGTAAAATAAGAGAGAATAGGCATAAGTATTGTGACATAATGTGTAATAACAGCCCATAATGCAATAAATATTGATATAAAAGCATGATGCAAAATGGACGTATCAACTCCCCCAAGCTTAGACCTCGCTTGTCCTCAAGCGAAAAGCCGAAATCGAAAAATATGTCCACATGTTTAGAGATAGAGGTGTCGATAAAAATAAAATATGGACATGAGGGCATCATGATCATTCTTAGAACAACAACTTACATAATTCTTTGTCATATAATATCTAATGCTAGAGTAATAATCGTAATCTTCATTGAAAACTAACAAACTACAATCTCAGTCATTGAAGCAATTGCAATTTACCATAACATAGGAAAGAGTCAATATATAAGAGCTTTTCAGCAAGTCCACATACTCAACTATCATATAATCTTTCACAATTGCTGACACTCACGCAATACTTATGGGTATGGAGTTTTAATCGGACACAGAGAAAGATAGGGGCTTATAGTTTTGCCTCCCAACGTTTTACCTCAAGGGTAATGTCAACAGTAATAGTTCATGAAAACTTACATCCAATTAGCCATATATACCAGGATCTTTCCAACATATTGTGCTTGCCAAAGGATAAAATGTAAAAAGGAAGGGTGAAGATCACCATGACTCTTATGCAATGTAGGAGATAAAAGTAAATGATAGGCCCTTCGCAGATGGAAGCAGTGGTTGTCATGCGCTTTTATGGGTTGGATGCACAAAATCTTAATGCAAAAGAACGTCACTTTATATTGCCACTTGTGATATGGACCTTTATTATGCAGTCTGTCGCTTTTATTACTTCCATATCACACGCTCGTATAAAGCTTATTTCCTACACACTAATCAATCATACATATTTAGAGAGCAATTTTTATTGCTTGCACCGATGACAACTTACTTGATAGATCTTACTCAATCCATAGGTAGATATGGTGGACTCTTATGGCAAGACTGGTTTAAGGGTGTTTGGAAGCACAAGTAGTATCTCTACTTGGTGCAATGAATTTGGCTAGCATGAGGGGGAAAGGCAAGCTCATCATGTTGGAAGATCCAAGACAATATAATTTATCTCAGATGTAAGAAAACATAACCCATTACATTGTCTTCCTTGTCCAATGTCAACTCTTTAGCATGTCATATTTTAATGAGTGCTCACAATCATAAAAGATGTCCAAGATAGTATATTTATATGTGAAGGCCTCTCTTTATTTATTACTTCCTATTAATTGCAACGATGACCAAAACTGTGTTTGTCAACCCTTAATAACTTTTATTCATCATACTCTTTCTATGTGAGCTCATTACTCTCCATAAGACTCATATGATCTCTTTGTTTCTTTTTATTTCTTTCCCTTTTCTTTTATTCCTTTAGGATCATGGCAAAATAATCAAGCCCTTGACTCAACACTAATCTTTATTATATAGCTCAGGGACTCGATTACAAAGAAGGATAGTAAAGCAAAACTCACAACTAGATCATACTAAGAACTTTTATTCTACTAGATCAAGATATTACCAAAAGGATCGAACTAAGAAAATGGTAAAGATAAAAGTGATGATGATACGATACCGGGGCACTCCCCCAAGCTTGGCAGTTTCCAAGTGGAGTGCCCATACCCATGTGATTATGTCTCTCTTTTCGGGGATGGTGATGTGATGTTCTTGGCGATGATGCCCCTCAAGATACGATTCTCCTCCTCAAGCTTGTTGAGTTGCTGCTTGAGGTCCATTATTTCCTTTTGGAGTTTTCCTGTAACAGCCAAAGCTCCCTGCACCCAAGGGTGCTGCATAGCTGCGGGAGAACTAGTGACACTCTTTTTCATATTCTCATAAGAAAGAAATCTAACATTGGAAGGGATAACCGAGTTTGGAATAGCTGAGCTCTGCAGTTCTCCCATGGTGAATCCAGATTGGAGGCGGGAAGTGACTTCTTGATCCTCTTCCATGGCATATATCCTCTTCAAATCATCCTCCATCTCTTCCTCCGTTCCTGGCCCAAAGGAGTCAACATGATCGTTTGTCGTTGATCCCGGTGCCGGATGAGACACCCGGCTCTCCCCGACTGACTCTTGCGAAGACATCCTAGTCTAATCTGCAGCAGCAACAGCTCGAAACACAAACAGGGGATTTTTGCGTGATACGGGGGTCAAAACCCCTGGGAGATTATATAATGAATTTTTACCGACCAAAATACGTGTCGTGTACGAAAACGGAATCCGGAGAGCACACGAGGTGCCCACGAGGTGCCCACGAGGTAGGGGGCGCGCCTAGTAGGGTAGGGCGCGCCCTCCACCCTCGTGGAGCCCTCGTGTCCTACCCAGGCTGATGCTTATTTTTCTATTTTTCTAAATATTCCAAAATGGAGAAATATTGCCTTAAAACTGTTTTGGAGTCGGTTTACTTACCGTACCACATACCTATTCCTTTTCGGAGCCTGAAACGTTCCGGAAAGTGTCCCTTATGTATTCCTCCGGGGTTACGGTTTCGATAACATTGGTTTCAACATTTATGGGATTACCTGAGATATAATGTTTGATTCTTTGTCCGTTCACCACCTTCGGATTTGTGCCTTCGAAGTTGTTGATTTTTATGGCACCGGAACAGTAGACCTCCTCGATAATGCAAGGACCTTCCCATTTAGAGAGAAGTTTTCCTGCAAAAGATCTTAAATGAGAGTTGTATAGCAATACATAAGCACCTACATTAAACTCATGCTTTTGTATCCTTTTGTCATGCCATCTTTTAACCTTTTCTTTAAATAACTTGGCATTTTCGTAGGCTTGGGTTCTCCATTCATCAAGTGAGCTAATATCAAATAACCTCTTCTCACCGGCAAGTTTAAAATCATAATTAAGTTCTTTAATAGCCCAATAAGCCTTGTGTTCTAGTTCGAGAGGCAAGTGACATGCTTTTCCATAGACCATTTTATACAGAGACATACCCATAGGATTTTTATATGCAGTTCTATAGGCCCATAATGCATCATCAAGTTTCTTGGACCAATTCTTTCTAGACCTATTAACAGTCTTTTGCAAAATTAATTTGAGTTCTCTGTTACTCAATTCTACTTGACCACTAGACTGAGGGTGATAAGGAGATGCAATTCTATGATTAACATCATATTTAGCAAGCATTTTACGGAAGGCACCATGAATAAAATGTGAACCACCATCAGTCATTAAATATCCAGGGACTCCAAATCTTGGAAAAATAACTTCTTTAAGCATTTTAATAGAAGTGTTATGATCATCACTACTAGTTGGAATAGCTTCTACCCACTTAGTAACATAATCAACAGCAACTAAAATATGTGTATAACCATTAGAGGAAGGAAAAGGCCCCATATAGTCGAAGCCCCAAACATCAAATGGTTCAGTAACAAGTGAATAATTCATGGGCATTTCTTGACGTCTACTAATATTACCAATTCTTTGACATTCATCACAAGATAAGACAAACTTACGGGCATCCTTGAAGAGAGTAGGCCAATAAAAACCAGATTGCAGTACCTTATGTGCAGTTCTATCTCCAGCATGGTGTCCTCCATAAGCTTCGGAGTGACACTTGTGTAGGATCTGTTCCTGTTCATGCTCAGGTACACAACGTCTTTGATGTCCTTGGGACATGGCATCTTTTCAATAGCATCAAACTTGGCTTTGTCAACTTCAATACCTCTTTCAGAAACTTTATGCCCCAAGACAATACCTTCATTAACCATAAAGTGGCACTTTTCCCAATTCAAGACAAGATTAGTTTCTTCACATCTCTACAAAACTCGATCAAGGTTGCTCAAGCAATCATCAAAATAAGATCCATAGACGGAAAAGTTGTCCATGAAAACCTCACAAATCTTTTCACAAAAGTCAGAGAATATAGCCATCATGCATATTTGAAAGGTAGCAGGTGCATTACATAAACCAAAAGGCATACATCTATAAGCAAAAGTACCAAAAGTGCATGTAAAAGTAGTCTTTAATTGATCTTTGGCTGACACATGTATTTGAGAGAAACCAGAATAACCATCTAGAAAGCAAAAATGTGTATGTTTAGATAATCTTTCTAGCATTTGATCGATAAAAGGTAAGGGGTAATGATCTTTTTTAGTAGCCTTATTTAATTTGCACAAATCGATTACCATCCTATAACCTGTAATAATTCTTTGAGGAATCAATTCATCTTTATCATTAGGAACAACAGTAATACATCCCTTCTTAGGGACACAATAGACAGGGCTTACCCACTGACTATCAGCAACGAGATAAATTATACCTGCCTCAAGGAGCTTTAGTATCTCCTTTCTTACCACTTCCTTCATTTTAGGATTCAGCCGGCATTGATGATCACAAACTGGTTTAGCATCTTCTTCCAAATTAATTTTATGTTGACATAGAGTGGGACTAATGCCCTTAAGATCATCAAGAGTATACCCAATAGCAGCACGGTGCTTCTTTAGAGTTTTCAATAATCTCTCTTCTTCATGCTCTTAAAGGTTAGTACTAATAATAACAGGATATATCTTTTTCTCATCAAGATAAGCATATTTAAGGGTATCAGGTAACGGTTTAAGCTCAAACACGGGATCACCCTTGGGTGGAGGAGGATCCCCTAGGATTTCAACAGGTAAATTGTTTTTCAGCATAGGTTCCTGTTTAAAGAATACTTCATCTAATTCCCTTCTTTCATTCATAAACATATCGTTTTCATGGTCTAGCAAATATTGTTCTAAAGGATCACTAGGAGGTACGGCAATAGAAGAAAGACCAATAATTTCATCCTTACTAGGTAATTCTTCTTCACGGTGTTGTCTACTAAATTTAGAAAAATTAAATTCATGAGTCATATCATCTAAACCGATAGTAACAACATCTCTTTTGCAATCTATGGTAGCATTAACAGTATTTAAGAAGGGTCTACCAAATATAATGGGACAAAAGCTATCTTGTGGGGAACCAAGAACAAGAAAATCAGCAGGATATTTAGTTTTCCCACACAAGACTTCAACATCTCTAACAATTCCCATTGGTGAAATAGTATCTCTATTGGCAAGTTTAATTGTGACATCAATATCTTCCATCTCAGCAGGTGCAATATCATGCGTAACTTCTTTGTATAAGGAATAAGGTATTGCACTAACACTGGCACCCATATCACATAAGCCATGATAACAATGATCTCCTATTTTAATAGAAATAACAGGCATGCCTACCACAGGTCTAGGTTTATCTTTATCACGGGGTTTAGCAATTCTAGCAGTTTCATTACAGAAATAAATAACATGCCCATCTATATTATCAGACAAGAGATCTTTAACAATAGCAATATTAGGTTCAACTTTAACTTGCTCAGGAGGTGTATATGTTTTAGTATTGCTTTTACGAACCACAGTTGAAGCTTTAGCATGATCCTTTATCCTAACAGGGAAAGGTGGTTTCTCAACATAAGAAGTAGGAACAATAGGATCATTATAAGTAATAGTCTTTTCTTCAACTTTAATAGGTGCAACCACTTTTACTTCTATGGGAGGATGATATTTAAACCACTTCTCCTTGGGGAGATCAACATAAGTAGCAAAAGATTCACAGAAAGAAGCTCCATATTTAGTGCTAAATTTACGAAAAATATCGGTATCCATAAAAGATTTAACACAATCGAAACTAGGTGTCATACCTGACTCCTTACCATTGTCGAGGTCCCAATCTTCAGAGTTGTGTTTAATTCTTTCCAATAAATCCCATTTGAATTCAATAGTCTTCATCATAAAAGAGCCAGCACAAGAAGTATCAAGCATGGTGCGATTGTTACCAGAAAGTCGAGCATAATTTTTTTGAATAATCATTTCTCTTGAGAGCTCATGATTGGGGCATGAATATAACATTGATTTAAGCCTCCCCCAATCTTGAGCGATGCTTTCTCCTTCGTGAGGCCAAAAATTATATATATAATTGCGATCACGATGAACAAGATGCATAGGATAAAACTTCTGATGAAATTCCAATTTCAATCGTTTGTAATTCCAAGACCTCATATCATCACATAACCTATACCATGTCGATGCATCTCCCCTCAAAGATAAGGGAAAGACCTTCTTCTTAACAACATCTCCGGGTACACCTGCAAGCTTGAATAATCCACAAACTTGGTCCACATATATCAGATGTTCATTAGGATGTTTTGTTCCATCTCCTAAAAAGGATTAGCTAGCAGATTTTCTATCATACCCGAAGGAACTTCAAAGCAAGCATTTTCATTTTCATTTTCATTTTCATTTTCATTTTTAGTAGGTTCAGTAGGTTGAGGAGCAACTCTTTTGCTCTAATGGTCGGGGTGAAGATACCCCGAACAAGGCCCTCAGAGGATTACTTTCCATGGTAACAAGTGACAGTAAATTTTAGCACACTATATAAAATTTTCCTTACCAAATTCCACCTACCAAAGGCGCTTCACTCCCCGGCAACGGCGCCAGAAAAGAGTCTTGATGACCCACAAGTATAGGGGATCTATCGTAGTCCTTTCGATAAGTAAGAGTGTCGAACCCAACGAGGAGCAGAAGGAAATGATAAGCCGTTTCCAGCAAGGTATTCTCTGCAAGTACTGAAATAAGTGGTAACAAATAGTTTTGTGATAGGATAATTTGTAATGAGCAACAAGTAACAAAAGTAAATAAAGTGCAGCAAGGTGGCCCAATCCTTTTTTAGCAAAGGACAAGCCTGGACAAACTCTTATATGATGTAAATCGCTCCCGAGGACACATGGGAATATCGTGAAGCTAGTTTTCATCACGTTCATATGATTCGCATTCGGTACTTTGATAATTTGGTATGTGGGTGGACCGGTGCTTGGGTACTGCCCTTACTTGGACAAGCATCCCACTTATGATTAACCTCTATTGCAAGCATCCGCAAATACAACAAAAGTATTAAGGTAAACCTAACCATATCATGAAACATATGGATCCAAATCAGCCCCTTACAAAGCAACGCATAAACTAGGGTTTAAGCTTCTGTCACTCTAGCAACCCATCATCTACTTATTACTTCCCAATGCCTTCCTCTAGGCCCAAATAATGGTGAAGTGTCATGTAGTCGACGTTCACATGACACCACTAGAGGAGAGACAACATACATTTCATCAAAATATCGAACGAATACCAAATTCACATGACTACTAATACCAAGACTTCTCCCATGTCCTTAGGAACAAAAGTAACTGCTCACAAAGCATAAAAATGTTCATAATCAGAGGGGTATTAATATGCATATATGATCTGAACATATGATCTTCCACCAATTAAACCAACTAGCATCAACTACAAGGAGTAATTAACACTACTAGCAACCTACTAGCACCAATCCCGGACTTGGAGACAAGAATTGGATACAAGAGATGAACTAGGGTTTTGAGATGAGATGGTGCTGATGAAGATGTTGATGCATATTGCCCTCTCCCGATGAGAGGAGCGTTGGTGATGACGATGGCGATGATTTCCCTCTCCGGGAGGGAAGTTTCCCCGACAGAACAGCTCCGCCAGAGCCCTAGATCGATTCCGCCAAGGTTCCACCTCGTGGCGGCGGAGTTTCGTTCGAGAAGATGGCTTATGAATTTTTCCCATCGAAAGACTCCATATAGCAGAAGATGGCCACCGGAGGGCCACTAGGGGGCCCACGAGGTAGGGGGCGCGCCCCCACCCTCGTGGGAAGGGTGTGGCTGTAACGCCCTCGATGCGGCTATAGCTCCCATGTGTCGAGGCACAACTTAGAGGCATAACCGCATTGAAAGCAATGTCGCAAGTTATGCAATCATCACAACATCCCATGTAATAATAATAATAAAAGGGGAAGATACATAGTTGGCTTACACTCGCCACATCAATCAGAGTACATAAATAACATTACATTAATCAAACACTCATGGCCTGACTACGGCGCCAAAATAAAAGATAACCCAACATGCGACACGGTCCCGATCACCCCCAACTGGGCACCACTACTGATCATCAGGGAAAGACACGTAGTAACGTTGAGAGTCCTCGTCAAACTCCCACTTGAGCTCAAGCGCGTCACCTGGAGTGGAATCATCAGGCCCTGCATCTGATTTGGAAGTAATCTGTGAGCCACAGGGACTCAACAATCTCGCACCCTCGCGATCAAGACTATTTAAGCTTAATAGGAAAGGCAAAGTATATATGTGGAGCTGCAGCAAGCGACTAGCATATATGGTGGCTATCCTGTTCGCAAAAGAGAGCGAGAAGAGGAGGTAAAGCGCGAACGAGTAAGTAGAGAACAACCTGCGCAAGCATTACTCCAACACCGTGTTCACTTCCCGGACTCCGCCGAGAAGAGACCATCACGGTAACTCACACTGGTGATTCATTTTAATTGAGTTAAGGTTCAAGTTATCTACAACCGGACATTAACAAATTCCCATCTGCACATAACCGCGGGCACGGCTTTCAAAAGTTCAAATCCCTGCAGGGGAGTCCCAACTTAGCCCATGAAAAGCTCTCACGGTCAATGAAGGAATAGACCTCCTCTCGAGACATTCCGATCAGACTCGGTACCTCGGTTCTTCAAGACACTTCGACAGGTTAAAACAAGACCAGCAACATCGCCCGAATGTGCCGACAAATCCTGATAGGAGCTGCACTTATCTCGTTCTCAGGGCACACTCAGATGAGCGCTCCATACAACTAAAACCAAACCTCGAGTTTCCCCGAGGGGCGCTGCACAGGACTCTAGTTTGGACCAACACTCAGAGGAGCACTGGCCCAGGGGGGGCTAAAATAAGATGACCCTCGGGCTCCGGAAACCCAAGGGAAAAAGAGGCTAGGTGGCAAATGGTACAACCAAGGTTGGGCATTGCTGGAAAAGCTTTAATCAAGGCGAACTATCAAGGGGTTCCCATTATAACCCAACCGCGTAAGGAACGCAAAATCCGGGAACATAACACCGATATGACGGAAACTAGGGCGGCAAGAGTGGAACAAAACACTAGGCGAGAGGCCGAGCCTTCCACCCTTTACCAAGTATATAGATGCATTAAGATAACAAGGCAATATAATGATATCCCAACAAGTAAATAATGTTCCAGCAAGGAACGGTCTTCAATCTTCACCTGCAACTAGCAACGCTATAAGAGGGGCTGAGCAAAGCGGTAACATAGCCAAACAACGGTTTGCTAGGACATGGTGGGTTAGAGGTTTGACATGGCAATTTGGGAGGCATGATAAGCAAGTGGTAGGCATCGTAGCATAGGCATAGCAAAAGAGCGAGCATCTAGCAAAGCAAAGATAGTAGTGATTTCGAGGGTATGATCATCTTGCCTGCAAAGTTGTCAGAGTTGACTGGATCCTCGAAAGCAAACTCAACGGGCTCCTCGTTAGCAAACTCGTCTCCCGGCTCTACCCAAACAATACAAACAGGCAAACGGAACACAATCAACCACGTGCATAGCTCAAACGATATGATGCAAGGATGGTATGCTATGCGAGATGCGATGCGGGATGCATATGCAAGATGTGACAAGGAATGCATGAACCTGGCCTCAACTTGGAAATACAAGTGTGCCACTGGAAAGATAAGATGAAATCGCTTGAAAACGATATAAAGAACGCCGGAATCGGAGTTACGGTTTGGAAATGGCAAGCGCTTCAAATATGACCACGTTCTGCGATTTACAGCAAGTGGCCATCTAAATGCAACAATATGAACATGCTACAACACTCAAACATGGCATCAAAATACATGGCAGGGATGCATTCATGATGCTTAACAAAAGTCTAGCACTGAGCTACGGCCAAATCATCCATTAACAGGTTCAAACAAGCATGGAAAAAATGCATATGGTAAACAGATTTCAGACTTTGTGAAATTAACACTTGTCTGGAATTTCAGATCAGATAGCACTCTTCGGAGCAACAAAACTACATGTTACAGGACCTGAACATGGCAAAGTAAAGCATGGCATGGAGCTACTCAAAGAGCTTAACAAAAGTCTCTTAGTGACCTTGAGCCAAAAGGGATCAGAAAATACAATTGCAAGCATGTGAACATGGCAAAAACATAATCAGATCACAGACTTAGTGAAAACTGGAGCATGCTGAAAACAGATATCAAGTAGGCATGTTTACGAGCTCGATGCACTCACTATAGAGAAATTAATGAAAATCTAAGCATACACCCATCAAGAATACACAAAATTCAAGCTAGACATGGCAAGAACAACAACATAGCATGCACGGATCTACTACAACATCATCGGCAAAATCGCTAACAAGTAGACAATCTGCCCAGATTCATGAAATAGCAAAAGTAGAGCTTGATTGACTCGAGCTAGGTGCTCCATAATTGCAAACAAAGACATGGATGGATAGAGCACTACAATATTAACAAAACATCCTTACTGATCATCCTCAAAAGAGGCACGGATCACTAGGAAACAACATGAACATATGGCCATATGAGATAAACAGCTCAAGGACTTAGTGGAAATGCTAAGTCCCTGAAATCAGCATTACCAAGTGCCTCACTTTGCAAGCTTGTGCTAGGCACCAAACACATCACAAAAATACATGGGTTGCACCTCTGGAAAGATGGCAAAACCCTTAACAAAACATATGTAGAGCTCATGGGCATATCATGCACACAATAATCATGGCAAAAATGACAAATATCTAAATGGAGCAGCAGATCTGACAATTAACTCAAGTAGCACTCTTCTAACAACATTTCGGGCATCAAGATGAACTCAAATAAAAATGATGCAATGAGATGAAATGATGTACTCTCTGAGATGAACATTTTGATATGCTATATGCCTAAAACGGAGCTACGGATGAGGAGTTACGGTGCGATGAACATAGACAAAAAGTTAGGGTTTCGGGCAAAAAGTCAACCCGATCCAGATCTGGATCTGGCCCGGTACTGTAGCAGCACGTTCTTCAAGGATCACCGGCCCGAGCTCGCCGGAGTTGACGGAGTAGACGGCGGCCGGCGTCGAGGGAGAGGAGGAGGCCGGAGCCGTGCGGCGGCGCGGTGGTGGCGTCCGCGGCGAGGGGCGGCGGCGAGGCCCGGCCGCGATGGCCGGAGCGATGCTCGGCGATGACCGGGGCGGCGCTCGCCGGCAGCCGAGGCGGCGGTCGCCGGGCGCGGGGACGAAGGCGGCGCGGGGCGCGCGGGGAGGGAGCCGGGCGGCGGGCGAGGCAATGGGCCTCGGGGGCCCCTCCTGGGCCTCCCGGGCCGGCGATGTGGGGCGGCCGGCGGGCGAGTGGCGCGGTGCCACGTGGCAGCGGCGGGCGGATCGGACGTTGTCCGGCTCCGTCCGGACACGTCCGGCGGCGGCGGTGGATGGATCTAGGGTTTCGGAGAGGGGATCCGCGAATTGAGAGGAGGGGGTCTTTATATAGGCATAGAGGGAGCTAGGAGAGTCCAAATGAGGTGCGGTTTGCGGCCACGCGATCGTGATCGAACGCTCTAGATGATGGAGAGGGTTTTGGTGGGTTTTGGGCCAACTTGGAGGGGTGTTGGGCTGCAACACACACGAGGCCTTTTCGGTCCCTCGGTTAACCGTTGGAGTATCAAACGAAGTCCAAATGATACGAAACTTGACAGGCGGTCTACGGTAGTAAACCAAGGCCGCTTGGCAAGTCTCGGTCCAATCCGGAAATGTTTAATCTCCACACACGAAATAAAGGTAGAAATGACCACCGGAGGAGAACGAAGCGCCGGAATGCAAAACGGACAACGGGGAAAATGCTCGAATGCATGAGATGAACACGTATGCAAATGCAATGCACATGATGACATGATATGAGATGCATGACAACGACAACAACACACGGAGACCAAAACCCGAACCCGAGAAAATAAAATAACTTAAGGCCGGAACCGGCAAGAGTTGGAATACATATTGGGAAAGTCATATCCGGGGTGTTACAACACTCCACCACTACGAAAGGATCTCGTCCCGAGATCTAGGACTGAAAGAACGCCGGGTACTCAGAACGGAGGTAATCCTCGCATTCCCAGGTAGCTTCACGGTCGGAATGGTGTGACCACTTGAGTTTGAGGAATTTGATTAATTTTTTGCGAGTCTTGCGTTCAGTCTCTTCAAGAATAGCAACTAGGTGCTCACGATAAGAGAGATCTTCTTGGAGCTCAATGTCCTCGAAGTTGACGGTGCGGTCAGGAGTCTTGAAGCACTTTCGGAGCTGAGAGACATGGAACACATCATGAACATTTGCAAAGTTTGAAGGAAGCTCGAGTTGATAGGTGAGATCGCCTCTCTTGCTGACAATCTTGAAAGGTCCCACGTATCTAGGGGCAAGCTTCCCTTTGATACCGAAGCGACGAGTACCTTTCATTGGAGAGACGCGGAGGTAAACATGATCTCTGATCTCGAAAGCCAAATCACGGTGCTTACTATCATAGTAGCTCTTCTGGCGGGATTGGGCTGCTTTGAGGTTATCTCGAATGACTTTGCACATTTCCTCTGCCTCTGTGATTAAGTCATTACCCAAGAGCTGACGTTCACTGGTTTTAGACCAGTTGAGGGGGGTACGGCACTTCTTGCCATACAAAATTTCAAATGGGGCCTTGCCCGAACTTGCTTGAAAACTGTTGTTGTAGGAGAATTCAGCATATGGAAGACAATCCTCCCACTTCATGCCGAAGGAGATCACACAAGCCCTGAGCATATCTTCAAGAATCTGGTTGACATGCTCGACTTGACCGCTAGTTTGAGGATGGAAAGCTGTACAGAAGCGGATGTTGGTGCCCATGGCCTTCTGAAAAGAATCCCAAAACTTGGAGGTAAAGATGCTGCCACGGTCTGAAGATATCACTTGAGGAATACCGTGTAGAGAGACAATCCGAGAGGTATAGAGTTCCGCCAATTGAGATGCAGTGATTGACTCTTTGATAGGTAGAAAGTGAGCCACTTTAGTGAGTTTGTCGATGACAACGAATATAACATCATTGCCACGCTTGGACTTTGGAAACCCAGTCACGAAGTCCATTTCAATGTGGTCAAACTTCCATTCTGGAATGGCAAGAGGTTGGAGGAGACCCCCTGGTCTTTGGTGTTCTGCCTTCACTCTTCTGCAGACATCACACTCATTCACGAACTGAGCAATCTCGCGCTTCATTCCAGTCCACCAATAAGCCTGCTTGAGGTCCTGATACATCTTCGTGCTCCTAGGGTGGATGGAGAGGAGAGAATTGTGAGCCTCGTTCATGATCACTTTACGAAGTTCACCTTTGGGTACAACAATACGATCCTCGAAGAAGAGAGTATCCTTGTCATCAAGGCGGTAGCACTTGTACTTGGGTTGACTCTTGGAAATCCCAATCTTCACCTTTTTCACCATAGCATCAAGAAGCTGGGCTTGGAGAATCTAGTCTTCTAAGGTAGGAGAGACTTGAAGGTTGGCGAGGAAACCTTGAGGAACAACTTGCAGATTAAGTTTGCGGAAAGATTCACAAAGCTCAGGTTGATAAGGCTTGAGAATCAGACTGTTGCAATAAGCCTTCCTGCTCAATGCGTCATCAATCACATTGGCCTTGCCTGGAGTATATTCGATACTCGGATTATACTCTTGAATCATTTTGACCCATCGAGTCTGCCTGAGGTTGAGATTAGGCTGAGTGAAGATGTACTTGAGACTCTTGTGATCAGTGAAGATGTCCACTTTTCTTCCCAATAAGAGATGTCTCCAAGTCAAAAGAGCATGCACAACTACCGCCAACTCGAGATCATGAGTGGGGTAGTTCTTCTCATTGGGCTTCAACTGGCGAGAGGTATAAGCAACAACTTTCTTCTCTTGCATCAACACTGCGCCAAGACCTTGGAGAGAGGCATCACGAGCAGTGATCAATTTCTCTTTCAAAGTGTTGAAAGCAATGTCACACTCCGGAGACCAAACGTACTTGACGTGCTTCTGGAGAAGATTTGAGAGAGGCTTCGTGATCTTAGAAAAGTTTTCAACGAATCTTCGGCAGTAGCTTGCGAGACCGAGGAAGCTACGGAGTTGCTTCACGTTCTGAGGAGGTTCCCAATTCACAATTGCAGACACCTTCTCAGGATTCACCGCAATGCCCTTGGCAGAGATGATATGACCAAGATAAAGAACCTCATCGAGCCAAAATTCGCACTTGGAGAACTTGGTGTAGAACTGGTGTTCCCTCAGCTTATCGAGTACCAAACGCAAGTGCTTGGCATGATCTTCCTTGTTCTTCAAGAAAACCAGAATGTCGTTGAGATAGACCAAAACGAAGTCATTGGTGTAGGAGTTGAAGATGAAGTTCATCATGCGAGAGAACGTCGGAGGAGCGTTGACAAGGCCAAAAGACATGACAGTGTATTCATATGAACCATAGCTTGTCCTAAAAGCCGTCTTGGGAATATCTTGCTCACGGATTCGAATCTGATGATAACCCATAGGGAGATCAAGCTTGGAGAATACTTGGGCACCCTTGAGTTGTTCGAACAGCTCATTGATGTTGGGAAGTGGGTATTTGTTCTTGATGGTCTTCTTGTTCAATGGACGGTAATCAACACAAAGTCGGTCCGTTCCATCCTTCTTCTTCACAAAAAGAACACCACAACCCCATGGAGAAGAACTAGGCCGAATGAGACCCATTCTCTCTTGAATATCGAGTTGCTTCTTCAGCACCTTCAACTCTTCAGGTCTGAGCTTGTAAGGACACTTTCACACTGGTTCCGTACCGGGCTCAAGATCGATGACGAATTCAACTGGCCGGTGCGGAGGCATTCCTGGAAGCTCTTCTGGAAAGACGTCTTGATATTCGCAAACGACTGGAATTTGCGAGATAGCATCCAGTTCACCCTTCTCATTGAGAGAAAATAGACGGATTGTATTATCACGAGCGGAAAAGACAATTACATCCTCAGACGAATGAGTCAATTGAATCTGCCTGGCAGCACAATCAAGATGCGCCTTGTGCTTATAAAGCCAATCCATCCCAAGAATAAGATCAATATCCGAGTTACCAAGAACAATTGGGGAAGAAAGGAACTTGTAGTCGCCCAAGGTGATAGTAACCTCCGGGACGCAGGTGTTAGCTGTCATCTGCTTGCCCGGTGACACAATTTGCAAGGAACTTTGCAGATACTGATAATCGCACTCATACTTCGATGCAAAAGGTTTGGAAATGAAACAATGCGATGCACCAGTGTCAAAAAGAACTTTAGCAGGAATATCATTAACAGGAAGGTTACCCATGATGACATCTGACGAATCCTCTGCCTGAGCTGCGTTCATCAAGTTGACCTTGGCATGCTTGGGGTTATGCTTGACCACAGCTGTACTTGCCGATCTGACAGGAGGAGGAGGAAGACGCCTCTGGTTGAAGCATTTGTTGGCATAGTGACCCTTCTGTTGGCACTTGTTGCACGTGACCTCTGAAAGCGGATGGTGATACAGAGCACTCGATCTTGGAGCTTGAGACGAAGTCTTGTTCTGAAAGCCAGGGTTGGGTGGGTGGGAAGATCCACTGCCACCTTTGCTCTTCTGCTGATACGGCTGACGGAACGGAGGAGGAGGAAGCCAATACTTCTGCTGCTTGGCCACTTGAGTAGAGGAAGAAGGAGTAGTGTCTCTGACTCGCTTCTTGGAAGCATCACACCTCAGTTGAGCGGTCTCTTGCTTCAATGCCATGTTGTAGAACTCATCGTACCTCAAGGGCTCAAAAAGAACAAGAGCTAGCTGAATTTCTTCTCTGAGACCACCCTTGAACTGGTATATATTGCTCTTCTCATCAGGGACGTCCTGCTTGGCAAAGCGGGTGAGCTTCTGGAACAACTTGTTGTAGTCATAGACAGACAAAGAGCCTTGCTTCAGGTTGCGGAATTACTCACGCTTGCTTTCAACCACGCTCTGAGGGATATGGTGAGCTCTGAAATCTTGACAGAATTCATCCCAGTTAATCGCACGTCCACCTCTGGAATCCTTGTACTGCTGGAACCATTCTGCAGCTTGATCTTTGAGTTGGAAGGAAGCGAACTTGACGAAGTCCTCAGGCCTGACGTTACTACACTCGAAATGCTTGCACAGATCCACGAGCCAATCGTCAGCATCAGTTGCCTCAACACAATTGCTGAAAGTCTTTGGCCCGTTAGCAAGGAACTAGTTGAGTGTAGCAAAGTGATTCTGATTGTTGCCTTGGTTCCCTTGGTTGCCTTGATTGTGCTCTTGGAGAATTTGCATGATCAACTGTGTGTTTGCATTGGTTGCGGCCATCACAGCTTGCCATGCCTCTGGAGGAGGTGGAGGTGGTGGCGGATCTTGATTCTGATTCTGATTGGTGCTCTTAGCGGGAGCCATCCTGAAGAGGTTGACCACCATTAGCACATAGACAGATAAAAGAAGCTGAATCCAACGGAATGAAAATTGCAACATAAAGTCTTCACATCCGAACAAAATGAACGAATGCATTCCCCTTGAAATGGTCACATATCCATAAATTGAGAAGCCACATAGAATTAGGTAGAGAAATAAATCAACAAGGTACGGATCAAGAACGAATACTCGGTAAGAAATCCCAATCTCAAACCAAATATCCGTGGAAGAAGAGCTAGAGCTACAAGAATTCCCACCTATGAAACTCCTGAACCTTTCCGGTTATGCAATCAGGTGTTGGGGATACAGGGGAAGCATAATATCTCACCCAAATCTAGCAAATCCTACATCCAGCTGTATCCATCCTTCAACACATAACCGAGAAAAACTTCGGAAACCATCTACCTCAACCTTCGAAAAGCATCTGTTATACAAGTTATGGCGATACTCCCGAACTCCCGCCCCAGTACTGGGTGGCGTCGAGGTTATCTCACCAACGAACTGCATAAAAGAGATTTTCGATGTCGGCGTACTAAACTCAGGTATTCCAGAACTGCAACGATAAAATTATGACGACAACACCTCAGAGCTCAACTCCCCGGGACACTTCCACAAAACCCCTGACAGGAGGCACCAAGACAATGTTCTCGTCATAAAACCATCGGAACGATTCCAAGATACCCGCGTGATCCTAAATTTTTTTAGTGAAATTTGAGAAGAGAAGAGTCAAAACTCTACGTCAGGATGCCTTACCAGAGCGATGAGGAGACTGGGAAGTAAAAAGAATTCCTAAACTCTCCGATATATAATTCCTAAATGACTCAAAACATTTTTCTAGACACAACTCGGCTGCTAAAACGATCAAGCAATGGGGCTCCTAAGGTCGGGGAAGGCTCTGATTACCAACTTGTAACGCCCTCGATGCGGCTATAGCTCCCACGTGTCGAGGCACGACTTAGAGGCATAACCGCATTGAAAGCAATGTCGCAAGTTAGGCAATCATCACAACATCCCATGTAATAATAATAATAATAATAAAAGGGGAAGATACATAGTTGGCTTACACTTGCCACGTCAATCAAAGTACATAAATAACACTACATCAATCAAACACTCATGGCCCGACTACGACGCCAAAATAAAAGATAACCCAACATGCGACACGGTCCCGATCAACCCCAACTGGGCACCACTACTGATCATCAGGGAAAGACACGCAGTAACGTTGAGAGTCCTCGTCAAACTCCCACTTGAGCTCAAGCGCGTCACCTGGAGCGGAATCATCAGGCCCTGCATCTGGTTTGGAAGTAATCTGTGAGCCACAGGGACTCAGCAATCTCGCACCCTCGCGATCAAGACTATTTAAGCTTAATAGGAAAGGCAAAGTATATATGTGGAGCTGCAGCAAGCGACTAGCATATATGGTGGCTATCCTGTTCGCAAAAGAGAGCGAGAAGAGGAGGCAAAGCGCGAACGAGTAACTAGAGAAAAACTTGCGCAAGCATTACTCCAACACCGTGTTGACTTCCCGGACTCCACCAAGAAGAGACCATCACGGTAACTCACACTGTTGATTCATTTTAATTGAGTTAAGGTTCAAGTTATATACAACCGGACATTAACAAATTCCCATCTGCCCATAACCGCGGGCACGGCTTTCGAAAGTTCAAATCCCTGCAGGGGAGTCCCAACTTAGCCCATGACAAGCTCTCACGGTCAACGAAGGAATAGACCTCCTCTCGAGACATTCCGATCAGACTCGGTACCTCGGTTCTTCAAGACACTTCGACAGGTTAAAACAAGACCAGCAACACCGCCCGAATGTGTCGACAAATCTCGATAGGAGCTGCACATATCTCGTTCTCAGGGCACACTCAGATGAGCGCTCCATACAACTAAAACCAAACCTCGAGTTTCCCCGAGGGGGCGCTGCGCAGGACTCTAGTTTGGACCAACACTCAGAGGAGCACTGGCCCAGGGGGGGTTAAATAAGATGACCCTCGGACTTCGGAAACCCAAGGGAAAAAGAGGCTAGGTGGCAAATGGTAAAACCAAGGTTGGGCATTGCTGGAAAAGCTTTAATCAAGGCGAACTATCAAGGGGTTCCCATTATAACCCAACCGCGTAAGCAACGCAAAATCCGGGAACATAACACCGATATGACGGAAACTAGGGCGGCAAGAGTGGAACAAAACACTAGGCGAGAGGCCGAGCCTTCCACCTTTACCAAGTATATAGATGCATTAAGATAACAAGGCAATATAATGATATCCCAACAAGTAAATAATGTTTCAGCAAGGAACGGTCTCCAATCTTCACCTGCAACTAGCAACGCTATAAGAGGGGCTAAGCAAAGCGGTAACATAGCCAAACAACGGTTTGCTAGGACATGGTGGGTTAGAGGTTTGACATGGCAATTTGGGAGGCATGATAAGCAAGTGGTAGGCATCGTAGCATAGGCATAGCAAAAGAGCGAGCATCTAGCAAAGCAAAGATAGTAGTGATTTTGAGGGTATGATCATCTTGCCTGCAAAGTTGTCAGAGTTGACTGGATCCTCGAAAGCAAACTCAACGGGCTCCTCGTTAGCGAACTCGTCTCCCGGCTCTACCAAAACAAGACAAACAAGCAAACAGAACACAATCAACCACGTGCATAGCTCAAACGATATGATGCAAGGATGGTATGCTATGCGGGATGCGATGCGGGATGCATATGCAAGATGTGACAAGGAATGCATAAACCTGGACTCAACGTGGAAATCCAAGTGTGCCACTGGAAAGATGAGATGAAATCGCTTGAAAACGATATAAAGAACGCCGGAATCGGAGTTACGGTTTGGAAATGGCAAGCGATTCAAATATGACCACGTTCTGCGATTTACAGCAAATGGCCATCTAAATGCAACAAGATGAACATGCTACAGCACTCAAACATGGCATCAAAATACATGGCAGGGATGAATTCATGATGCTTAACAAAAGTCTAGCACTGAGCTACGGCCAAATCATCCATTAACAGGTTCAAACAAGCATGGAAAAAATGCATATAGTAAACAGATTTCAGACTTTGTGAAATTACCAATTGTCTGGAATTTCAGATCAGATAGCACTCTTCGGAGCAACAAAACTACATGTTACAGGACCTGAACATGGCAAAGTAAAGCATGGCATGGAGCTACTCAAAGAGCTTAACAAAAGTCTCTTAGTGACCTTGAGCCAAAAGGGATCAGAAAATAAAATTGCAAGCATGTGAACATGGCAAAAACATAATCAGATCACAGACTTAGTGAAAACTGGAGCATGCTGAAAATAGATATCAAGTAGGCATGTTTACGAGCTCGATGCACTCACTACAGAGAAAGTCATGACAATCTAAGCATACAACCATGAAGAATACACAAAATTCAAGCTAGACATGGCAAGAACAACAACATAGCATGCACGGATCGACTACAACATCATCGGCAAAATCGCTAACAAGTAGACAATCTGCCCAGATTCACGAAATAGCAAAAGTAGAGCTCGATTGACTCGAGCTGGGGTGCTCCATAATTGAAAACAAAGACATGGATGGATAGTGCACTACAAGATTAACAAAACATCCTTACTTATCATCCTCAAAAGAGGCACGGATCACTAGGAAATAACATGAACATATGGCCATATGAGATAAACAGCTCAAGGACTTAGTGGAAATGCTAAGTCCCTGAAATCAGTATTACCAAGTGCCTCATTTTGCAAGCTTGTGCTAGGCACCACACACATCACAAAAATACATGGGTTGCACCTTTGGAAAGATGGCAAAACCCTTAACAAAACATATGTAGAGCTCATGGGCATATCATGCACAAAATAATCATGGCAAAAAAGACAAATATCTAAATGGAGCAGCAGATCTGACAATTAACTCAAGTAGCACTCTTCTAACAGCATTTCGGGCATCAAGATGAACTCAAATGAAAATGATGCAATGAGATGAAATGATGTACTCTCTGAGATGAACATTTTGATATGCTATATGCCTAAAACGGAGCTACGGATGAGGAGTTACGGTGCGATGAACATAGACAAAAAGTTAGGGTTTCGGGCAAAAAGTCAACCCGATCCAGATCTGGATCTGGCCCGGTACTGTAGCAGCACGTTCTTCGAGGATCACCGGCCCGAGCTCGCTGGAGTTGACGGAGTAGACGGCGGCCGGCGTCGAGGGAGAGGAGGAGGAGGCCGCAGCCGTGCGGCGGTGTGGTGGCGGCGTCCGCGGCGAGGGGCGGCGGCGAGGCCCGGCCGCGGTGGCCGGAGCGATGCTCGGCGATGACCGGGGCGGCGCTCGCCGGCAGCCGGGGCGGCGGTCGCCGGGCACGGGGACAAAGGCGGCGCGGGGCGCGCGGGGAGGGAGCCGGGCGGCGGGCGAGGCAACGGGCCTCGGGGGCCCCTCCTGGGCCTCCCGGGCCGGCGATGTGGGGCGGCCGGCGGGCGAGTGGCGCGGCGCCACGTGCAGCGGCGGGCGGATCGGATGTTGTTCGGCTCCGTCCGGACACGTCCGGCGGCGGCGGTGGATGGATGTAGGGTTTCGGAGAGGGGATCCGCGAATTTAGAGGAGGGGGTCGTTATATAGGCATAGAGGGAGCTAGGAGAGTCCAAATGAGGTGCGGTTTGCGGCCACGAGATCGTGATCGAATGCTCTAGATGATGGAGAGGGTTCTGGTGGGTTTTGGTCCAACTTGGAGGGGTGTTGGGCTGCAACACACACGAGGCCTTTTCGGTCCCTCGGTTAACTGTTGGAGTATCAAACGAAGTCCAAATGATACGAAACTTGACAGGCGGTCTACCGGTAGTAAACCAAGGCCGCTTGGCAAGTCTCGGTCCAATCCGGAAATGTTTACTCTCCACACATGAAAGAAAGGTAGAAATGACCACCGGAGGAGAATGAAGCGCCGGAATGCAAAACGGACAACGGGGAAAATGCTCGAATGCATGAGATAAACACGTATGCAAATGCAATGCACATGATGACATGATATGAGATGCATGACAATGACAACAACACACGGAGACAAAAACCCGAACCCGAGAAAATAAAATAACTTAAGGCCGGAAACGGCAAGAGTTGGAATACATATTGGGAAAGTCATATCCGGGGTGTTACAGTGGCCCCCCTGGTGAGGTTCTTGCGCTCAGTATTTTTTATATATTTGGAAAACATCATCCGTGAAGTTTCAGGACTTTTGGAGCTGTGCAGAATAGGTCTCTAATATTTTCTCCTTTTCCAACCCAGAATCCCAGTTGCCGGCATTCTCTCTCTTTATGTAAACCTTGTAAAATAAGGGAGAGTAGGCATAAGTATAGTGACAATGTGTAATAACAGCCCATAATGCAATAAATATTGATATAAAAGCATGATGTAAAATGGACGTATCAGGGGGCACCGCACACGGCTAAGAGATCAATGATCAACTTGTGTGTCTATGGGGTGCCCCCTCCCCCCGTATATAAAGGAGTGGAGGAGGGGGAGAGGGCCGGCCTCCTAGGCACGCCCAGGGGGAGTAGCAGAGGGAAGGAAGGGGGAGAAGGAGAGAAGGAAAGGGGGGCCGGCCCCCTCCCAATTCGGATTGGGCTTGGGGGGCGCGCCCCCACCTTGGCCGCCTCCTCCTCCTTTCCACTATGGCCCATTAAGGCCCATTGACTCCCCGGGGGGTTCCGGTAACCCCTCGGTACTCCGGTATATGCCCGAACTCTCTCGAAACCTTTTCGATGTCCAAACATAGTCATCCAATATATCGATCTTTATGTCTCGACCATTTCGAGACTACTCGTCATGTCCGTGATCACATCCGGGACTCTGAACTACCTTCGGTACATCAAAACACATAAACTCATAATACCTATCGTCACCGAACGTTAAGCATGCGGACCCTATGGGTTCGACAACTATGTAGACATGACCGAGACACATCTCCGGTCGATAACCAATAGCGGAAATTGGATGCTCATATTAGTTCCTACATATTCTACGAAGATCTTTATCAGTCAAACCGCATAAAAACATATGTTGTTCCCTTTGTCATCGGTATGTTACTTGCCCGAGATTAGATCGTCGGTATCTCAATACCTAGTTCAATCTCGTTACTGGAAAGTCTCTTTACTCATTCCGTAATGCTACATACCGTAACTAACTCATTAGCTACATTACTTGCAAGGCTTATTGTGATGTACATTACCGAGATGGCCCAGAGATACCTCTCTGACAATCAGAGTGACAAATCCTAATCTCGATCTATGCCAACTCAACAAACACCATCGGAGATACCTGTAGAGCACCTTTATAATCACCCAGTTATGTTGTGACGTTTGGTAGCACACAAAGTGTTCCTCTGATATTTGGGAGTTGCATGATCTCATAGTCATAGGAACACATATAAGTTATGGAGAAAGCAATAGCAACAAACTAAACGATCATCGTGAAAAGCTAATGGATGGGTCAAGTCAATCACATCATTCTCTAATGATGTGATCCCATTAATCAAATGACAACTCATGTCTATGGTTAGGAAACATAACCATCACCGATTCAATGAGCTAGTCAAGTAGAGGCAAACTAGTGACATTCTGTTTGTCTATGTATTCACACGTGTACTAAGTTTCTGGTTAATACAATTCTAGCATGAATAATAAACATTTATCATGATATAAGGAAATATAAATAACAACTTTATTATTGCCTCTAGGGCATATTTCCTTCAGTCTCCCACTTGCACTAGAGTCAATAATCTAGATTACATTGTAATGATTCTAACACCCATGGAGTCTTGGTGTTGATCATGTTTTGCTCGTGAGAGAGGCTTAGTCAACGGGTCTGCAACATTCAGATCCATATGTATCTTGCAAATATCTATGTCTCCCTCCTTGACCTGATCGCGGATGGAATTGAAGCGTCTCTTGATGTGCTTGGTTCTCTTGTAAAATCTGGATTCCTTTGCCAAGGCAATTGCACTAGTATTGTCACAAAAGATTTTCATTGGACCCGATGCACTAGGTATGACACCTAGATCGGATATGAACTCCTTCATCCAGACTCCTTCATTTGCTGCTTCTGAAGCAGCTATGTATTCCACTTCACATGTAGATCCTGCCATGACGCTCTGCTTGGAACTGCACCAACTGACAGCTCCACCATTTAATAAAAATACGTATTCGGTTTGTGACTTAGAGTCATCCGGATCAGTGTCAAAGCTTGCATCGACTTAACCATTTACGACGAGCTCTTTGTTACCTCCATATACGAGAAACATATCCTTGGTCCTTTTCAGGTATTTCAGGATATTCTTGATCGCTATCCAGTGATCCACTCCTGGATTACTTTGGTACCTCCCTGCTAAACTGATAGCAAGGCACGCATCAGGTCTGGTACACAGCATTGCATACATGATAGAGCCTATGACTGAAGCATAGGGAACACCTTCCATTTTCTCTCTATCTTCTGAAGTGGCCGGGCATTGAGTCTGAATCAACTTCACACCTTGTGTCGGTGTCAAAACCGGCGGATCTCGGGTAGGGGGTCCCGAACTGTGCGTCTAGGCCGGATGGTAACAGGAGGCAAGGGATACGAAGTTTTACCCAGGTTCGGGCCCTCTCGATGGAGGTAAAACCCTACGTCCTGCTTGATTAATATTGATGATATGGGTAGTACAAGAGTAGATCTACCACGAGATCGGAGAGGCTAAACCCTAGAAGCTAGCCTATGGTATGATTGTTGTTGTGTATGTTGTCCTACGGACTAAAACCCTCCGGTTTATATAGACACCAGAGAGGGTTAGGGTTACATAAAGTCGGTTACAATGGTAGGAGATCTGCATATCCGTATCGCCAAGCTTGCCTTCCACGCCAAGGAAAGTCCCTTCCGGACACGAGACGAAGTCTTCAATCTTGTATCTTCATAGTCCAGGAGTCCGGCTGAAGGTATAGTCCGGCCATCCAGACACCCCCTAATCCAGGACTCCCTCAGTAGCCCCCGAACCAGGCTTCAATGGCGATGAGTCCGGCACGCAGATTGTCTTCGGCATTGCAAGGCGGGTTCTCCTCCAAATTCCGTGTACCTGTTGAATAAAGTCTGGTTTCTTGTAGATGTTGCGCTCCTTGGCTTCTACGCCCAATAATGGCCGCTTCCCACGTGTCAAACGAATATGAAAAGTCTGAGTGTTTTTACATTCACACCCCTAGCCGCGTAAATGAGCTGACCTATTTAAGGGGACGAGGATTTAGATCCAAACCACATCTTCCCCCTTTGCGAGTGTTCATCAGAGCGCATCCGACAAAGGTCCATTCCACCATGGCCAGCCATCGCGACTCCTCCTCTCGCCCTTCCAGCCCTCAGCCTGGATATTGGGAGAGATGCTCCATCCCGCATAGCGAGCTAGTGACGCTCCAGACCAAGGGATTTCTCCCCCGGCCTATATGGTCCCGGTTCGAGCCGGCCTTGCCATCTATAATGGTGGAGAGCAAGCGGAGAGTGCCCCTAATCCCTCCGAAGGAGAGCGGGTGTGCCTCGTCTCTTATTTAATAAGGGGGCTCGGATTTCCAATCCATCCATTTCTCCGGGGGCTCCTGCAGTTCTATGGCCTCCAGCTACACAATCTCACGCCTGCCTCCGTATTGCACATCGCGGGCTTCGTAGCCCTCTGCGAGCTGTTTTTGGGTATCGAAGCTCATTTCGGGCTATGGAAAAGGTTATTATGCCTTGTGCCCCGCTCTAAGGAGGGGTCAATGTATCAAGTGGGCGGAGCCGAAGTGTGGCGCATCGCCGGGACCAGATATCTGTCCGAAACCCCAAAGAAGGCGTCCGAAGACTGGCCCTCGGAATGGTTTTATATAGAAGACGTCCCGCTGCCGGATCCTGTCTGGATCGGCCTCCCTGAATTCGATAGTGCTCCCTTAAAGAAGCGCCTAAGCTGGCGCCCACGGAGCCCTCAAAGGGAAAGTGACAGGGACATCATTTACCTGATGGGCCGAATAAGATTGTTAGCCCATTCCGGACTAACCATGATCGGGGTTATGGCCGAATGCATCATGAGGGGGGTGCAGCCGCTTCAGTATAGAAGCCACCCCATGTGGTACTTCAACGGGGAGGACGACGCCACCCGCTACGGCCGTAAGGGGACGGATTCAGCTACCGCTCTACTAAAGATCTTGTCCACTTTGTATAAGGGAGAAGAGGAGGAATTTCTCCGCGTCAACCCACATGGTGGATTCTCTATGCACAATCCCCCAAGCTGGGTAAGCGGTCGTATTTACTTGCCCATCCGTTTTGTATTCCCATTGTTAAATATTCAGTCTGACGACTTCAACGCAGGAACTGCGCCGGGCTGTTAAGGAAATAAGCAGCCCTCCTCCATAACCTGAGGACCCAGGACGGTCCCTCGACCCGGCCTCTTAAGAGGATCCGGACATATCTGTGGAGCTGATTGATGGAGTGTTCCATCAATTGAGCAAGGACAACGCCTTGGTGGCCATTACGGCCGATTACCCAGGGCTAATCTCGGCCCCCCAGGTAACCGAGATCGAAGTCCCAGTACCCCGAATAGGTGTCCGCCCTCTCGTGTTTTCAGTTTCCTGATTACAACCGAACTTTGTAGGGGAGGTTTTTAAGGCGGAAGGACGAACCTGCGGCGACAAGCCAATGAGGGGCCGTAGGGCCCCGTGGGCAGAAAAGAAGTGCAGTCCGGACCGAGGCGTCAGCGCAAAGGTATGGCGCACCCCCTTATCCCAGGTGTTATACCTTCGAGGCACATTGACACTCGTGCTCTCTTCAGGACAAAGAGACCTCGCCAGACTATATCCAGAGAGGCTGCCAATCGCGCCTCCACCAGCCAGGCTCCAAAGCCTCGTCCGAAGGCGGAGGCGAATGCAAGGCGCACGCCAGACGCTCCTCCGACGGAGGATGTGGACGGGTTGTCTGCCACCAACTCTGAGGTGGAGAGTGCCATGAACCACAGGCGTCGCCGGACAATTCTTCGCGATGCTTGTTTCTCCCAAGGGGCGTTAGATGCCTTCAACTCGGGAGATGCGTACCTCCGTGCCGCTCAAAATGGTCTAGCCAGAGCCACGGAGCAATATGTAAAAGACATACGGGTAAGAAAATTTTGGTAATTATATATATATATATATATATATATACTAGTAGCCCCCGAGACTTGAAACAGTTAGAATAACTGATTTAAGGATCATTTGTTATGCAGGTTCTTACAGAAAAGAATTCCCTACTGTCCAAGGAGCTGGAAGAGTGCAAAGCCCAACTTGAGGCCGCACTAGCCGCGGCAGGGGAGCCCAAGGAGTCCCCTCTGGTAATATACACTTTGAAAGATAAGTATTTTGTGAAGCACGACATGGGTGCCAATCTGACAAATGAAATTGCAGATGGCGCCGGATTGAATCCGGAAAGGCAACACCTCCTACGCCAGCTAAAGGCTGGTGAGAAGGTGCTGACAAAGGTGAGGCGGGAGAAGAACGATCTCCAAGATGCCAACACCAAGCTGGGCGTCGAGCTGAAAGATGTTCGTGCCCAGCTGTCTAACTCCGTGAAGGAGAATCAGTGGCTTCGGCGCGACATATTTAGTAAGTGCTTGAACGAACCTTTGAAAGAAAGTTCGGCGGGGAAGTCGACTAACAGAGCAATGTCTGTAGGTGTGCTAACAGGTCGTCCTGCAGAGGAGATGCCCGGTTCTACGGGTGACCTTCTTCCCGAGCTCTCGCAACTGCTCGATCGAGTTCGGCAGGCGATGCAAGGCGTCGCCCAGGCCCTGTGGCCATCCATCTCCATGCCCGAAGGTCTTGGAGAGCTTGCGGAGAAGCTAAAGGGAGCACGGCGACGCTTCCGATTGTGGAAGATATCGGCCTACCGTCAAGGCGCTAGGGAGGCCTGGGCCATGGTGAAGACGCAGTACGCAAAGGCTGACCCCAACCACATGGCTGAGGTCGGTCCTGTAGGGCCCGACGGGAAGGAGATCCCTATAAGCTTAGTATACGGCCAAGTAGAGTTGGCTGCAAAGTATTCCCAGCAGGACTGTAAATTAGACAGCCTGTTAGATGGTATTGAAGAGGAATACAATCAGTCAAAATGACTATGTAATTTAATTGACATTTATAATGCCTTCTAGCCAGATTGTAGATCATTTGTCATGGCCGACCTTTTCGCTTCAGCCTCGGGACCTGACGGTCCGGAGTGTGTCTGAATTCCCGTGCGGTTATATAGGAATCGGGGAATGCATGGAGACCAGGCGTAGGGGTCATTAGTGCTTGAACAGACAAGTGCCCGGCTAGTTATGTTATATTACATGGTTAGTAAGAAACATCTTCCAGGGAGAATAGTTCCGTTAGGGGTTCCTTTCCCTGGGAGGCATGCCCTAAGGGGCATGTCCATGCTACGAAAAGAAACGCAGGAAAAACATCTGGGGGCGTATAGATAAAAATAAAAAAGATCATCTTTAGTTCACTGACCAAATATTCCCTTAAGAACGCTAGCATTCGGCTTCACCCAGTCTGAGGTACACGTCTGCCTGACCCGGCAGTAACAACCGCGGAGGTGCTCCCTTTACCACCTAGCTGAACAATCGGGAACGTAGGGGTAAGCACAGGAGCCACGCAACCCAGCTTGGCCAAAACTTAAGTCATATCGATGCATATAATGGTGAATAAAAGGTACATGCGGAAGTGTGACACATGTGTTGGGCATGAAGCCCGTATGAATAAGCTTCTGTTTAAAGAAGCCCCCAGGTTTAATGAGCGCGGATAGTGCGTCACTTTATGAGCCTTTAAAGGCTATAAGAGAGAGAGAGAGAAGAGAAATGTAAGACAGAAAATATATAAAAAATGGACAGAGGAAGGAGACGAACATAGAGTCCGTCGCTAGGCATAGAATCTTCGGAGACGGGCTGCGTTCCATGGGTTTGGCTCGAGTCGGTTATCCGATGCATCCCGCAGGCGGTACGCTCCACCAGTCAGGACTTGGTCAATTATGAAGGGACCTTCCCACCTGGGCTTGAGTTTGTCTTTTTTCTTGTCCGATAGTCGTAGAACTAATTCGCCAACGTTGTAATTTTTGGCCCATACTTCTCTGCTTTGGTATCTTCGAGCCTGCTGTTGATAGAATGCGGAACGGGCTTTTGCCACGTCACGCTCCTCCTCCAATGCGTCCAAGCTGTCCTGCCGATCGAGCTCGGCTTCTCTTTCTTCGTACATGCGCACTTGAGGTGAGTAATGAATTATGTCGCAAGGCAAAACTGCCTCTGCGCCATACACCATAAAGAATGGTGTGTATCCGATGGTGCAATTCGGCGTGGTCCGCAGCCCCTAGAGTACGGAGTCGAGCTCCTCTACCCAGTGCGTGTTAGATTCCTTGAGGGACCGCACTAATCTGGGTTTGATGCCGCTCATGATAAGACCATTTGCACGTTCGACCTGGCCGTTAGTTTGTGGGTGATAGACAGAAGCATAATCGAGCTTGATGCCCATGTTTTTGCACCAGAGTTTTACCTCGTCGGCCGTGAAGTTTGTGCCGTTATCAGTGATGATGCTGTGGGGGATGCCGTAACGGTGTACAACCCCGGATATAAAGTCTATCACCGGTCCGGATTCGGCCGTCTTAACAGGCTTGGCTTCTATCCATTTGGTGAACTTATCCACCATGACCAGTAAGTATTTTTGCTTGTGGGTTCCGCCTTTAAGGGGTCCAACCATGTCAAGCCCCCAGACCGCGAAGGGCCAAGTAATGGGGATAGTTTGGAGGGCGATGGGTGGCATATGGCTTTGGTTTGCAAAGAGCTGGCAACCGGTGCATCGTTGGACTAAGTCCTGAGCGTCTGCCTGGGCCGTCGGCCAATAAAAGCCCGTACGGAAGGCCTTGCTTACAAGGGACCGAGCTGCAGCGTGATGATCGCCGAGTCCGGCATGAATTTCAGCCAGGAGGTTCCGCCCCTCCTCTTCGGAGATGCACCTTTGAAGGACTCCGGTAGTGCTTTTCTTATAAAGCTCTCCCTCGTGGACTCTGTAGGCTTTGGATCGCTGCACTATGCAGCATGCTTCATTTTGGTCCTCGTGGAGTTCCTGCCTAGTAAGGTAGGCGAGGAATGGTTCTGTCCACAGGGCGATGACGGCCATTATTACATGGGCTGAAGGTGTTATTTCATTGGCAGAGACTCTGATTGTGTCAGTACGTTCGGTGTCGGGCAGTGCGGTTGGGTCCGGGCTGTTATTGTTCGGCTCCCCTTCCCATACTACGGATGGCTTGAACAGCCTTTCCAAGAAGATGTTGGGGGGGACTACATCGCGTTTTGCGCCGATGCATGCCAGGACATCTGCCGCCTGATTATTTTCCCGGGCTATATGGTGAAATTCAAGCCCCTCGAACCGAGCTGACATTTTTAGGACGGTGTTGCGGTAAGCTGCCATTTTTGGATCCTTGGCATCGAAGTCTCCATTTATTTGGGATATTGTGAGGTTCAAGTCCCCGCGCACCTCTAGGCATTGAATGCCCATGGATACTGCCATCCGGAGACCATGTAAAAGGGCCTCATATTCGGCTGCATTGTTGGAGTCCGTGTACATAATCTGGAGTACGTATTGAACTGTGTCTCCTGTGGGGGACGTCAAAACGACGCCGGACCCAAGTCCGGCCAACATCTTGGAGCCGTCGAAATGCATGATCCAATTTGAATATGTGCCGTACTCTTTAGGGAGTTCGGCCTCCGTCCATTCTGCGACGAAGTCGGCCAAGACTTGCGACTTGATGGCTCGCCGTGGCTTATAAGTTATGTCGAACGGGAGGAGCTCAATGGCCCATTTTGCAATCCGACCCGTTGCATCACAGTTGTTTATAATATCGTTAAGTGGTACTTCCGAGGCTACTGTTATTGAACACTCTTGAAAGTAGTGTCGTAGCTTCCGGGATGCCATGAATACCGCGTACGCAATCTTTTGATAATGCGGGTACCGTGATTTGCAGGGAGTGAGGACAGTGGACACATAATAGACCGACTTTTGAAGGGGGAATTTGTGTCCGTCCGCTTCTCGTTCGATGACGAGCACTGCGCTTACAACCTGATGTGTTAATGCAATGTATAATAGCATTGGTTCGCCAATGTTTGGCGTGGCCAGGACTGGGTTTGTTGCCAGTATGGCTTTTATTTCGTCGAGTCCGGCCATGGATGCATCCGTCCATTTGAAGTGTTCGGTGCGCCGAAGGAGGCGGTAAAGGGGTAGGGCCTTTTCTCCCAAGCGGGAGATAAAGCAGCTTAGAGCCGCCACGCATCCGGTTAACTTTTGTATTTGTTTGAGGTCCTTTGGGATATCCAGTTGCGACAGAGCTCGGATCTTGGCTGGATTTGCTTCAATTCCTCTACCGGATACAATGAAGCCCAAGAGCTTTCCGGCTGGAACACTGAAAACGCATTTTTCCGGGTTGAGCTTGATGTCGTATGTTCGGAGATTATCAAATGTGAGCCTCAAGTCGTCTACTAGAGATTCAACATGTCTTGTTTTGACGACCACATCATCTACATATGCATCCACTGTTTTGCCGATCTGGCTTGCCAGACATGTCTGAATCATGCGCTGATATGTTGTGCCGGCGTTTTTGAGCCCGAAGGGCATCGTGTTGAAGCAGAATGGGCCGTATGGTGTGATAAATGCCGTTGCGGCTTGGTCTGGTTCTGCCATCTTGATTTTGATAGTATCCAGAATATGCGTCGAGGAAACACAACGAATCGTGTCCTGTGGTAGCGTCGATAATTTGATCGATGCGGGGGAGGGGGAAGGGATCCTTTGGGCAAGCCTTGTTAAGGTCTTTAAAATCAACACACAGGCACCGGGATTTGTCCTTCTTTGGTACCATCACCAGGTTTGCTAGCCAGTCCGGATGTTTTATATCTCTGATGAATCCGGCCTCCAATAGCTTTGCTAGCTCCTCTCCCATGGCCTATCTCTTAGGTTTGGAAAAACGCCGAAGAGCCTGTTTGACAGGTTTGAATCCTGTTTGGATACTTAAGCTGTGCTCGGCCAGCCTGCGTGGGATTCCTGGCATGTCTGAAGGGTGCCAAGCGAAAATGTCCCAGTTCTCTCGTAGGAACTCTCGTAGTGCGGCGTCTACATCAGGGTTTAACTGTGCCCCGATGGAAGCTGTTTTATTGGGGTCCGTTGGATGGACTTGGAATTTGACTATTTCGTCCGCCGGTTTAAAGGAGGTGGACTTGGATCTTTTGTCGAGTACCACATCGTCCCTATTCACCATAGAGCGCAGCGCAGTCAGTTCCTCAGCCGCTAGGGCTTCGGATAGTGCCTCGAGGGCCAGTGCGGCTGTCTTGTTTTCGGCGCGGAGTGCTATGTCCGGATCACTAGCGAGAGTGATGATCCCATTAGGCCCGGGCATCTTGAGCTTCATGTACCCGTAATGGGGTATTTCTTGGAAGATTGTAAATGCTTCCCGCCCTAGCAGAGCGTGATAACCGCTGCTGAACGGAGCCACATGGAACGTGACCTCTTCGGACCTGTAATTATCCGGCGTGCCGAACACCACATCTAGTGTGATTTTTCCTGTACAGCACGCTTCCTGACTGGGGATTATTCCTCTAAAGGTTGTGCTTCTTCGCTCAATGCGGTTCCAGTCTATTTCCATTTTTTGAAGGGTTTCCTCATAAATGAGGTTCAATCCGCTGCCACCGTCCATGAGTACCTTGGTAAGACGAAAGCCGTCCACTATTGGACTGAGGACCAATGCGGCTGGTGCTCGGGCTGTTCGGAATTGAGGTTCATCACTGGCGTTAAAGGTAATAGCCGTGTCACTCCACGGGTTTATTGTTGCTACTTGGTAGACTTCGGCAAGGCTACGGAGTGTCCTTTTTCGCATATTATTTGATGCGAAAGTCTCGAAGACTGTTAATACCGTATTGGTGTCTCTGGGGTGGCTTTCTGTGGCCTCCGGAATTAGGAGATTTTCGCCAATTTTGGCCACCTGCCGGAGTATCCAACATGCTCTAAGGCTGTGAGTTGGTGTGGCGTCCTCTGTACTGTGAATTTTACAGGGTCCATTGAGCCATCCTTCCAGTATGGTTCCATGCCCTGTAGAGGGTTTTTGCTTTTTAGTGCTTGACCCGGGTGTCTGGTGATGATGCACCCTTTTATTTTGGACTGGGTTTGTATTCAGGGCCGGATTGTCCCAAAATTTGATTTTGGTTTTCCAGGCGCTTTCCATCGCACAGTACTTTCGTACAATGGACGCCAAGTCAGCGAAATGTGTAATATCAAGGCGACTTATGGCGTTGAGTATTCCCTTGTCCGTGCAATTATTGCAGAAGATTGAGATTGCGTCTTCCTCGCGGCAGTCCCTTAGCCTGTTCTTAACCAGGAGGAATCTGGCCCAGTAATGATGTACTATTTCATTGGGCTCTTGCCTGATTTTGGATAGATCGCTTATGTTGGGGTGGGTGGGTGGAATTATATCCGAAGCCTCACCCCATCTGAGGCTCAGAGGCCGAGGAATTTTCGAACTCGAAAATTTGGATTCCTAGATGTTGTCCAATGAATCCAGCCCGTTGCCTGACTCCAAGTTCAGGTCTTGAGTGATATCCTCCCCTCCGCGGGTATCCGGCTTGGAGGGATCGGGAATCCGGACGTAGCGAGTCCTTAAGATAAATGAAGGGTCGCCACACTGTCCCTCTACCACGGCAACGTGATGGGTGACTTGGGGAGAGTTAATCTCTCTCAGATCGGGTTTAGGCCCAATCCGGTCGTAATCCGTAGCGACTCCCAGGGCGGCGAAGTGATCCAAGAGCTCGTTTATCGAGGAGAGCTCCATTGGATCTAACTGCTCGGCGAGTTCCGAGCTGATATGAAGATTGTTTTCGATGGCTCGAGAGGTCATCATCGGTGCAGAAGCCGAACAGGCGGTCATAAAAAAACCACCTAGCCGGAGGGTTTGGCCGACAGCCAAGGCTCCCTTAGCAACGGTGCCGTCTTTAAAGACGGGGCGAGGCATCCTTCCTGATGGCGACGACACAGAGGAACTCTCAATGAAAGCACCAATGTCGGTGTCAAAACCGACGGATCTCGGGTAGGGAGTCCCAAACTGCGCGTCTAGGCCGGATGGTAACAGGAGGCAAGGGACACGAAGTTTTACCCAGGTTTGGGCCCTCTTGATGGAGGTAAAACCCTACTTCCTGCTTGATTAATATTGATGATATGGGTAGTACAAGAGTAGATCTACCACGAGATCGGAGAGGCTAAACCCTAGAAGCTAGCCTATGGTATGATTGTTGTTGTGTATGTTGTCCTACGGACTAAAACCCTCCGGTTTATATAGACACCGGAGAGGGTTAGGGTTACATAAAGTTGGTTACAATGGTAGGAGATCTTCATATCCGTATCTCCAAGCTTGCCTTCCACGCCAAGGAAAGTCCCTTCCGGACACGAGACAAAGTCTTCAATCTTGTATCTTCATAGTCCAGGAGTCCGGCTGAAGGTATAGTCCGGCCATCCGGACACCCCCTAATCCAGGACTCCCTCACCTTGTAAGATAGGCAAGAACCCTTTCTTTGCCTGATCCATTTTAAACTTCTTCAAAACTTTATCAAGGTATGTACTTTAAGCGTCTTGATCTATCTCTATAGATCTTGATGCCCAATATATAAGCAACTTCACCGAGGTCTTTCATTGAAAAATTCTTATTCAAGTATCCTTTTATGCTATTCAGAAATTTAGTATCATTTCCGATCAATAATATGTCATCTACATATAATGTCAGAAATGCTACGGAGCTCCCACTCACTTTCTTGTAAATACAGGCTTCTCCAAAAGTCTGTATAAAACCATATGCTTTGATCACACTATCAAAGCGTATATTCCAACTCCGAGAGGCTTGCACCAGTCCATAAATGGATCGCTAGAGCTTGCATATTTTGTTAGCACCTTTTGGATCGACAAAACCTTCGGTTGCATCATATACAACTCTTCTTTAAGATATCCATTAAGGAATGTAGTTTTTACATCCATTTGCCGAATTTCATAATCATAAAAATGCGGCAATTGCTAACATGATTCGGACGGACTTAAGCATCGCTACGGGTGAGAAGGTCTCATCGTAGTCAACTCCTTGAACTTGTCGAAAACCTTTTGCAACAAGTCGAGCTTTGTAGATAGTAATATTACCGTCAGCGTCAGTCTTCTTCTTGAAAATCCATTTATTCTCTATGGCTTGCCAATCATCGGGCAAGTCAACCAAAATCCATACTTTCTTCTCGTACATGGATCCCATCTCAGATTTCATGGCCTCAAGCCATTTTGCGGAATCTGGGATCATCATTGCTTCCTCATAGTTCGTTGGTTCGTCATGGTCAAGTAACATGACTTCCAGAACAGGATTACCGTACCACTCTGGTGCGGATCTTACTCTGGTTGACCTACGAGGTTCGGTAGTAACTTGATCAGAAGTTTCATGATCATCATCATTAGCTTCCTCACTTACTGGTGTAGGAATCACTGGAACTGATTTCAGTAATGAACTACTTTCCAATAAGGGATAAGGTATAATTACCTTGTCAAGTTCTACTTTCCGCCCACTCACTTTTTTTTGAGAGAAACTCCTTCTCCAGAAAGGATCCATTCATAGCAACGAATATCTTGCCTTCGGATCTATGATAGAAGGTGTACCCAATAGTCTCCTTTGGGTATCCTATGAAGACACATTTCTCCGATTTGGGTTCGAGCTTATCAGGTTGAAGCTTTTTCACATAAGCATCGCAGCCCCAAACTTTAAGAAATGACAACTTGGGTTTCTTGCCAAACCATAGTTCATATGGTGTCGTCTCAACGGATTTCGATGGTGCCCTATTTAACGTGAATGCAGGCGTATCTAAAGCATAACCCCAAAACGATAGCGGTAAATCATTAAGAGACATCATAGATCACACCATATCTAATAAAGTGCGGTTACGATGTTCAGACACACCGTTATGCTGTGGTGTTCCAGGTGGCGTGAGTTGCGAAACTATTCCGCATTGTTTCAAATGAAGACCAAACTCATAACTCAAATATTCACCTCCACGATCAGATCGCAGAATTTTGATTTTCTTGTTACGATGATTTTCCACTTCACTCTGAAATTCTTTGAACTTTTCAAATGTTTTAGACTTATGTTTCATCAAGTAGACATACCCATATCTGGTCAACTCATCTGTGAAGGTCAGGAAATAACGATACCCGCCACGAGCATCAACACTCATCGGACCGCATACATTAGTATGTATTATTTCCAATAAGTCTATTGCTCGTTCCATTGTTCTGGAGAACAGAGTCTTAGTCATCTTGCCCATGAGGCATGGTTCACGAGCATCAAGTGATTCATAATCAAGTGATTCCAAAAGCCCATCAACATGGAGTTTCTTCATGCGCTTTACACCAATATGACCTAAACGGCAGTGCCACAAATAAGTTGCACTATCATTATTAAACTTATATATTTTGGCTTCAATACAATGAATATGTGTATCACTACTATCGAGATTCAATAAAAATAGACCACTCATCAAGGGTGCATGACCATAACAGATATTACTCATATAAATAGAACAACCATTATTCTCTGGTTTAAATGAATAACTGTCTCGCATCAAACAAGATCCAGATATAATGTCATGCTTAAAGCTGGCATCAAATAACAATTATTCAGGTCTAACACTAATCCCGAAGGTAGATGTAGAGGTAGCGTGCCGACCACGATCACATCGACTTTGGAACCATTTCCCACACGCATCGTCACCTTATCCTTAGCCAATCTTCGCTTAATCTGTAGCCCCTGTTTCGATTTCAAATATGAGCAATAGAACCAGTATCAAATACCCAGGCTCTACTGCGAGCATTAGTAAGGCACACATCAATAACATGTATATCAAATATACCTTTCACTTTGCCATCCTTCTTATCAGCCAAATACTTGGGGCAGTTCTGCTTCCAGTGACCAGTCCCTTTGCAGTAGAAGCACTCAGTCTCAGGCTTAGGTCCAGACTTGGGCTTCTTCACTTGAGCAACAACTTGCTTGCCGTTCTTTTGGAAGTTCCCCTTCTTCCCTTTGCCCTTCTTCTTTAAACTAGTGGTCTTATTGAACATCAACACTTGATGCTCCACTGGTACGCATCGGTCCTATAAAAACAGTTTTTAACCTCTTTCCGCGACGGCATTTGGAACCGTTGCCAAGTGAGTGTGGGTGATAAGGGGGTCCTTCCCACACGACCCATAAACCGTCAGGGATATGCCCTTCTGGCACACACGCTCGGCAAAATGAGGTTGTGTGCGACCGGCGAGCGCTCAAATACAGAAATACATACAGTAGAGCTAAAAAAATACAATTATACAGCGAAATTGTTTCCAGTCGCAAGTACATCCCACACAATAAGTCCCCGCTAAACGTTTCCATTCAGATGTACATCCCACACAGTCTCTCCAAGGAAAACGTTTCCGTTCACAGGTACATCACACACAATTTTTCCCGTTAAATCGTTTGCGTTATTGAATGCATCACACACGGTCCGTAGAAGAAACTGTGTGGCAAAGGCTGTCCATCACACACACAATTTTTATGTGGTAAATGTTTGCGCAAGATGGCCTAATGCAAACAATTTTCAAGAGAAAGTCGTGTGTGATTGTTCATTGATCCAACACGGTTTATTCCTAGAAACTGTGTGCGTTGCCTGAGGTCATCGCCCACGGTATTTTTTCAACAACCGTTTGCAATAGCAAAACCCAATTAGCAGGCTAATTATCCAATTATTCATAATCCATTTATTAATCTAATTGACATTTCATATTAAGCACACAATATATTTCATTTTCATAATTGAAATACATCAGAGTACAACATCATATAGCTTCAGCACTCAGCTACCCCATTACACAACTACACCAGGACCAAGTTTCACATGCAACATCTATAACTTTTGAAATTAGCATCATAGACGGTACATAGACAGGTGCATCTCATCTGGAAAACTGCTAAAGCAGAAGGCAAATATTGAGCCTTCATTGATGTTGAAGGTCTTTGTAACTTTAGGCCGGTGCCTGTGGATGATTGACCGTCCATCCTTCGTCCTCTTCAGGAACACTTCAATATTGAACCGTGAGTGTTGTATGAATACCTTCCTCGCCTCCTGACCATACAGGTGGTTTGAGAGGTAATCATTAGTGAACTACTTTGGAAAGGCCTGAAAACAAGGATGTGAATAAATATCTTCTCTATATTGAAAATGGGGCAAAGGAATAAAAAAGGCAAGGTATAATAGCTAGTACCATCCTGTAATAAACTGATGTCTTCTTCATTGTGCAGACAAAGATCTTGTTGTTTTTTGTCGCTAATTTCTTTATCCTAATAATCTTTCTGAGTTTCTTGACTTGACTGATACTCATGGACAACTCATTTCCCCATATGCAAAAAGGATCGAACAGTGGATCAAGACCTCTGACCGCAGGACCTACATGTGCAAGACCAAATTGTTAAAAACCTAAATATTAGAATGGTTCCTACAATTGCCCAATAATGTGCTATTAGACAACGGACCATGCATGTGCTAACCTCGATTGTAAACCTCAGTGCTTCCCATTGTTTTCCTGCAACACATATAAGGTAGTTAGTCATCAGGTTAAGTAAGAGTTCGCATGGTATCAGTAAAATATGTTGATGAAAAATAAGCACATTGCAGATTCATCAGATTAATTCAAGCCGCATGGAAAACCCATTTATCCAAACCAAGCATGATTAATAACTAGGGAATATAGCACTTGTATATGTTTCTTATGTATTAAGTGTAGCCAAATTCGATTTATTCCTCATATGCACAACAATACAAAATTCTACCACGACAATTGGACATCACAGTGTAGAATTGAACCAAGCAGTCAGCTAAACACCATAACAAATGAACAAAACATTAACTGAGTACACATTGCATAATATAACATACTCCTAATAGAAGATCAGATAGTTAACCAAATCAAGCATGCTTAACAACATGGAAATATAGCAATTGTATTTGTTTCTCATGTATTTAGCACAACCAAATTAGATTTATTTCTCACATGGTATACAATAAAAGAATGCACCCACAACAATTGAACATCGCATTGCAAAATTGAACCAAACAGCCAACCGCATCACGTCGGCGGCGCGCGAGGCGTCGACGGTGGCCTCGACGGTGAGGTCTCCTCCAAGATTTGGGGCTCGAAACGAATGGCAGCCATTGTGACCTCATTCGCGCGTACGGCCGTGATTTGCTTCTTCGCTGCCAAATGGTCATTGGGATCCTAGCTATACTGCGCACACCATGGCTTAGGGCGGCGCTTATTTGGTGGAGGGGTCGGTGATTTGGGTGGAAGGTGTCACGCCGGTGGTCGGGGCATGTGGGATGTGGAAGGAGAAGGAGGATGGTGGGCAGGTGTGGATTACCTGCCTGGATAGGCGAGGCCGAGCAGCATGGAGGAGGGTCGTCGGTGAGGAGGCGGCGCTGCAAATAAGGAGTGAAGGTTTCAACTTGGAAAGGAAGGTGGAAACAGGGGAAATGTAGTTTTTGGTAAGGGGGAGGGGGCGGGGAGGTAGATATTTCCGTGGAAGCCAAAAATTTGGAATCGCTCGAAAAAACTGGCGCGCAAAGTGTCATCATACACGGTCCCTTATTCAGAACTGTGTATGATATGTGAACATCACAAACGATTCAGATAGCTTAACCTATGTGTGTTAAGTATGAACGTCAAAATTTTTTGTGTGAATTTCCCTGATTACAGTGGTCATCCACGTCATTGCATAATTTGGGTACACAAAGTAGACTAATTTCTTAATCGAGCAAGTTTAGCAATTAAACAGAGCTAGCTGACCTAAACATTACTCTAACAAATTAAAGACCGGCGCCCTTAATTAAACAAAACAAAGAGTACTACTACGGCTGGTGCTCGTCGATCTCTGCCGCCACCTCCATGTCCAGCTTGCGCCCGACGGTCTCCTGGGGAAGGGGCTCCATGGCACAAATTGCACCATACTCGGCAAGCATCTCACCATTCGCATCCACCATATCTTTGGAATAGGCCGCCACGAGCTGGGTGTGGGCGGCCGCGATGTGGGCTCTGTCGGGCTGCCTCGTGGCAAGGTATGTCACGTAGGAACGGACGGCTGCTCGAACTCTCTCTGCGATTTCCAACTCTTCGACCGTGGGTTGCCGATCGTTGTTGGAGAAGCTTCATTTGATTTGTGCGGTGACCACCACAAGCTAGGCGTGAACGGCCTCGACATGGTAGTGGGCGGCCTCCATCAGGGCTAAGGCCGCCGCTGCGGAATGGTCAGCTGCTGTGCCGCTCTCGCCAGTTGTGTCGGAGTAATGGGCCACGGGTAGGCCGACCCGAGCCCCAGAACCTTTCAAGACATCGGGGCAGGCTGCGCACCTCAAGACCCCAGGACGAAGAACCGCCTTCGAGAAGCCAACGGCAGGATGGCCAACTGACCACTCATGGCCGTGTCCCCAGGGACGACATCAGGGAAAGCCGACTCCCGACTGGCGACTTCCAGAGAAGCCGGCTTCGGGGAGTCGGCCAGCGACTCCAACACCCCCCACGACCTCATCAAGTGGGACGGGGAAGGGGAGTGGCAACGATGAAGCCCGCCCCTGCCCCTTACCAAGGGCAAGCATGGCCACCGCACGCCGTACCCCGAAAGATCTCCGTGCGGCGTGGCACTGTTGCCGTGCCGGCCCTGACATCAGCACCACAGGGCCGAATCCTGCACCCACGACGGCTTGTCTGTACTGCCTAAAGGCAGCGGGTCCCACCAGTCAGTGAGACCCTAGGAGATGGCAAGAGGAACACCAGTCAAACCCATCGGGAGTCGCCCCCTGGGAGTCGGCTGAGCCCTCCCCCGGGGCCCACACGCCATTAATCGAGATGTGATGGGGAGTGGCAATAGTGATCGCCCGCCAGGCGGCGGGGCTGTTGCCACGACCTCATGATCAAGCCCCCGTCATCAGAAGCACGGCTATAGTAATCAGCAGCCGGCAAGACCCGCCCGCGGCGGACGCGGCCTGTCGGCTCCGTACCAGGCCAGTCAGCAGGAAGACGGAGGCCAGAGGCGCTGACGGCTGGGCCCGCGTCCGGCCGGATTACCATTGTACCCCTGGGGGGTAGGCCTATATAAACCCCCCAGGGCACCCATGCAAAGGGTTGGAACCCATTAGCTCTAGACCAGATCATAAAGAAGGGAGAGAGCTAGCCTCGCCCTCTCCTACCACCAGAAAACAGCTCAAGGAGCAACCGTGTAAACACTTTGCCATAGTGATCATGCGGAGACTCCGCAGAGCAGCAGTAGGGGTATTATCTCCCCGAAGAGCCCTGAAGCTGGGTAAGATTCGCCAGCGTGCATGCCTTCGCCTCATCCCGTTTCCAGGCACCGGCGACGTTCTGCTCGCCCCCACCATGATAAGCCATCCGTTGGCATATGTCGCTCCAAACCCCCGACATTTGGCGCCCAGCGTGGGCCCTGGTGCACCGCTGTCCGGAGACCTGTTTTGGACGGGAACCCTTTTTCTCCCTGGCGAGCGCAGCCAGCCAGGCACGCCAGATGGAGTTTGCACCGACGCGCTAAGCGGCGTTGAGATCGCCTGCGCAGCCAGCTGCCTGGCCGAACTTGTCGGCGAGGTCCACCTCTCCGACGAACCTGCATCCAACGCAGGCACAGGCGGCCCCGAGAGCCTCCTCGTGGGCCTCCTCGATCAACTCCACGTTTCCGGCGAGCCTGCCATAGACTTGGAGTCTGTGGGCTCCACCGACCAGATGCTGGTCGACTCCGACACCGCGTCGCTCGACGCGTTCCCCACCAACGTGGTGGTCTACGATGAACCTCTCCCTCGCGCGGAGAGCAACAGAAGCACCGTCACCAAGGTGCTCGTCATCAGTCATGACGAGCTCCCCGGCGGAGGAGCGCACGAGTCACTCGGCGTGGCGCTGCAAGACCTAACTGCACCCATTCCGGAAGACGCTGCCGCAGAGACGTTGGAGGCGCGCCGCCTTCAGCTCGTTGAAGGCGTGAAGAAGCTGGCCAGCATGAGACGCTTGTCAGAAGCCTACCAGCGGGAGATGGATCGCGCCGTCGGTAGCTCGCCGGCCCTGGCGGGGCCCAGCCGCCTTGGCACGGTCCAGCAGCGCGGCGTAGCCATCGCCAACCTGTTTGGGGCAAGCCGCCCTGTGTACGCTACACCAGCAGGGAACATCCGAGCCGCCCAGGCAGCGGCGGATGAGCTGGACAATTTCGAGGGCGAAGAGTGCCGCCTCATGATGGAGCGATTCCAGCGGCTCCTCGATGCGGCCGCCGCGTAGAACGAGGCCGACTACCGCACGAAGGCGCCGCAGCGGCCAAACGATGACCTTCACCGAGATCAAGGCGCGACGTCTCGGACGCCGACTGGCGGCGCCCGAGGAAGAAGGGACAGGGAGCCAGCTGTCAGCCATAGTCGGACTCGCATTACCATAGAGCGCGACCGAGACGGCCGCCCGAGAGCAGTGGAACGACGGGACGACTGTCCGCCTCCCCCTCCCTGCAAGGAGAGGCGAGTCTCCCCGCTGTCTGTTGACCATCCGACTCTCAGCGACCGGCTTGGCCGCCGAGAGGGAGTTGGAGAGAATGACGCCCGCCACCGGATCGACCGACTTCACCGATCCTTAGCGCTGGAAGAAGAAGACGATCTGGGTCCGCCTTGTTTCGGGCCCCGCATTCGGGACGAGCCCTTTCCCAGAGGGTTCACGCTCCCAAGAGACACGCCCAAGTATACCGGCTCCGTGAAGCTGGAAGACTGGCTAGTCGGCTACTCCACGGCTGTCAGCATAGCAAACGGCAACAAGCGTGTCGCCGTAAAGTACGTTCCGCTCATGCTCCAGGGCACGGCCCGGACATGGCTGAACAGCCTAAAGCCCCGCAGCATCAATAGCTGGGTCGACTTCACCGAAGCGTTCGTCCGCAACTTCACCAGCACGTACAAGCGTCCTCCCGAGCCCCGTCAGCTCTCCTTGTGTGTGTAAGGCCCCGACGAGTCGACTCGCGATTACCTCATGCGTTGGGCCGAGCTTCGGAACTCCTGTGAGGGTGTGCACGAGGTGCAGGCCATCGAGTACTTCACGGCCGGGTGCAGAGAAGGCACCCTCCTCAAGCACAAGCTCCTCTGCGATGAGCCAGAAACCCTCGACGAGCTGCTGATCATAGCGGACAAGTACGCCACGGCCGAATCCTCCATGAAGGCAGAGATTCAAATCACCACAACTAGCAAAGTGGCCCCGCAAGCTCCAAGAACTCCAGCGGGAGACGCCAGACGGAGACAACAGCAGGGCGACCACAAGCGCAAGGCCCCATAGCCGGCTTCCAGCAGCTGGCAGATCGTGACCGTTGAAGCCCAGCAGCCAGATGAGCAGCCTCCGCCCAAGCGACAGAAAGGCGGCAAGCCAAACTGGTTGCCGGCCTTCTCCTATGAGCAGACCCTGGATGGACCTTGCAAGTTCCATAGCAGTGCGAAGCCGTCGAATCACACCACCCGGAAGTGCCACTGGCTCACCAGGACCGCTAAGGGAGACGACCTCCTGCCTCCCCCGCCTGCTGGGCAGCCGCCTCCGCCTCCGCCCCAGCAGCCGGCTGTCAGGCCAGTCGGCGTAGTACAAGACGAATACCCTGAAGAGCATGGAGCCTACGTGGTGTTCACCAGTGTGGCTGATGATCGACGCAGCAGGCGGCTGCAGCGACAAGAGGTGAATGCCGTAGCGTCAGAGACGCCAGAGTTCATGCACTGGTCCGAGAAGCCCATCAGCTGGAGCAGGGCCGACCACCCAGAAGTGATGCCGAGTCCGGGCTCCTATGCCTTGGTCCTGGACGCCACCTTTGCTACGGACAGACGAGCCGCGCGTTTCTCGCGAGTTCTGATAGACGGAGGCAGCAACATTAATATCCTGTACAAGGACACCATGGAGAAGTTAGGAATCAAGCAAAGACAGCTTCAGAACAGCCGAACTGTGTTCCACGGCATTGTTCCCGGGCTTTCCTGCTCACCAATCGGCAAGATCCTGATGGACGTCCTCTTTGGAGACAAAGATCACTTCCGCCGAGAGTCTGTTTGGTTTGAGGTGTTGGACCTCGAGAGCCCATACCATGCGCTGCTCGGCCGACCCGCCTTGGCCAAGTTCATCGCAGTCCCCCACTACGCCTACCTCAAGATGAAGATGCCCAGTTCCAGAGGGATTCTGACTGTGGCTGGCGACTACCGGAAGTCGTCTGCTTGCGCGGCTGCGAGCAGTCAGCTGGCCGAGTCCCTGGTAATCGCGACCGAGAAGCGGCTCCTTGAGCGAGTTGTGGCGATGGCCGGCAAGCAGCCTGAGGTATCGCCCAACCCAAAAGAATCGCAGGCTGAGGGTTCGTTCAAGCCGGCCAAAGAGACAAAGAAGATACCCTTGGATCTGGAGCATCCAGAGAGGTACGCCGTCGTAGGTGCAAACCTCGACAGCAAATAGGAAGGCGAGCTCGTCGATTTCCTTCGTGAGAATTGGGACATCTTCGCATGGTCCCCCAAAGACATGCCAGGTGTACCGACGGAATTCGCCGAGCACAAGTTACATGTCCGATCTGATGCAAAGCCGGTCAGGCAGCCCCTGCGCCGCCTATCAGAAGAGAAGAGAAGAGTTGTCGGAGAAGAGATAGCCCGACTCCTAGTAGCCGGCTTCATTATGGAAGTGTTCTTTCCAGAATGGCTAGCAAACCCGGTCCCGGTACTGAAGAAGAACAAGCAGTGGCGAATGTGTATCGACTACACGAGCCTCAACAAGGCCTGCCCCAAGGACCCATTTGCTCTACCAAGAATCGATCAGGTGATAGACTCCACAGCCGGATGCGAGCTGTTGAGTTTTTTGGATGCATACTCAGGATATCACCAGATCAAGCTGAACCCGGCTGACAGACTGAAGACCGCCTTCATCACGCCGTTTGGAGCCTTCTGCTACCTCACCATGATGTTCGGCTTAAGGAATGCCAGCGCCACCTTTCAGCGTTGCATGCATAAGTGCCTCCTCAAGCAGCTCGGCAGGAACGCCCATGTCTACGTGGACGACGTGGTGGTGAAGACGGAAAAGCGTGGAACACTGCTGGAAGACCTCAAGGAGACTTTTGAGAACCTGTGCCGATTCCAGATCAAGCTCAATCCCGAGAAGTGTGTCTTCGGAGTACCAGCCGGCCAGCTCCTTGGCTTCCTGGTCTCTGAACGCGGCATAGAATGCAACCCAGTAAAAATCAAGGCCATTGAGAGAATGGAGGTACCCAGCCGACTGCTGGATGTATAAAAGTTCACTAGCTGCTTGGCGTCCATCAGCCGATTCATCAGTCGGCTGGGCGAGAAAGCTCTCCCCTTATACCAACTCATGAAGAAGACCAATTTTTTCGAGTGGAACCATAAGGCTGACGAAGCTTTTCTCCAGTTGAAGAAGATGCTGACTACTCCACCCGTCCTGGCGGCTCTGACTCCAAAGGAACCTATGCTCCTGTACATCGCCGCCACCAGCCGGGTGGTCAGCACGGTCATTGTAGTGGAACGCAAGGAGGAAGACAAGGCACTACCTATCCAGAGACCGGTATATTACCTGAGTGAAGTACTGTCGACCTCCAAGCAGAACTACCCCCACTACCAGAAGATGTGCTATGGTGTACACTTTACTGCCAAGAAATTGAAGCCTTACTTTCAAGAGCATCCAATCACGGTGGTCTGCACGGCCCCACTTGCCGAGATCATTGGTAGCCGAGATGCTTCTAGCCAAGTGGCCAAGTGGGCCATAGAGCTGGCTCCTTACACCATCCACTACCAGCCCCGCACCGCTATCAAGTCACAAGCACTGGCCGACTTCCTCGTCGACTGGGTCGAGACCCAGTACCTACCTCCAGCTCCTGACTCCACCCATTGGCGGATGCATTTCGACGGCTCCAAGATGTGCACCGGCTTGGGAGCCGGTGTCGTCCTCACCTCTCCTAAAGGCGACAAGCTCAAATACGCATTACAAATCCATTTTGCCGCCTCTAACAACGTCGCCGAGTACGAGGCGCTCATTCACGGGCTCCGGCTTGCCAAAGAACTTCGCATCCGCCGGATCTTGTGTTATGGCGACTCGGACTTAGTGGTCCAGCAATCATCTGGCGACTGGGACACGAAAGATGCAAACATGGCGAGTTGCCGTTTCCTTGTACAACAACTCAGCGGGTATTTCGAAGGGTGCGAGTTCCTCCATGTGCCAAGAAACGACAACGACCAAGCAGATGCCTTGGCACGAATCGGCTCTACCCGCCAAGCAATACCATCTGGCGTCGCCCTTCAACGCCTCCTCAAGCCGTCTGTCAAGCCTTCACCAGAATCAGACTCCATTTTTGTGCCGGCTCCTCCCGAAGACGTCGGATCCGACTCCAGAGCCCCGGCAGTCGGTGCGGGGATTTTGGCGGATGACTCCAAAGCCGCCATAGTCGAACCCGACCCGGGGACTGCGGTGGCGGACTCGAAGACTCCAGAACTCGGCCCAAGGGCCGCGCCAGTCGGCCTGGTGACTTCATTAACCCAGCAAGCGGCTGTTCACTCCAACCCGCCGCCTCCCAGCCCAACCGCACTCATCCAAGCGGTAGTTCTGGCAGTCGAAGAAATAGCAGCACCCTCATGGGCCCAGCCCATCCTCAAATTCTTGGTGAACAAAGAGCTGCCGACTGATGAGACCTCAGCTCGGCAAATACAACGCCGGGCGGCAGCCTACACCATAGTCAACAGAGAGCTGGTCAGGCGCAACATCATTGGTGTTTACCAGCGCTGCGTAGAGCCAGAGCAAGGCCAAGCGATTCTCAAAGACATCCATCAAGGTGAGTGCGGCCACCATGCGGCTTCAAGAGCACTCGTCGCCAAAGCCTTTCGACATGGTTTCTTCTGGCCAACTGCCTTGGAAGAGGCCAAGGAGTTGGTCCAAAAATGCAAAGGGTGCCAGAAGTTCAGCTCCAAGCCGCACCAGCCAGCTTCCGCACTCAAGACCATCCCCATTGCCTGGCCTTTCGCAGTTTGGGGTCTAGACATGGTGGGACCATTCAAGACAGCACGAGGTGGCTTAACTCACTTACTTGTCGCAGTGGACAAGTTCACCAAGTGGATAGAAGCGAAGCCAATCATAAAGCTAAACGGTCCAACTGCTGTGACTTTCATCGCCGATATCACAATTCAGTACGGCATACCACACAACATCATCACCGACAACGGCACAAATTTCGCCAAAGGCGCCTTGGCCCATTTCTGCGCAACACAGGGCATCCGACTGGACCTAGCGTCCGTCGCCCATCCACAGTTAGACGGCCAGGTGGAGCGAGCAAACAGCCTCATCATGTCCGGCATCAAGCCCCGGCTGATCGAGCCTCTGGAGCGCTCGGTTGGCTGCTGGCTCGATGAGCTACCAGCCGTCCTCTGGAGTTTGCGCACGACTCCAAACAAGTCAACCGGCTTCACGCCTTTCTTCCTCGTCTATGGTGCCGAAGCCGTCATCCCAACGAACATAGAGTTCGATTCCCCACGAGTCACCATGTACACCGAGGAGGAAGCAGAAGAAGCACGACAAGACGGCATCGACCTGCTGGAAGAGGGCCGACTGTTGGCACTCAGCCGGTCCAGCATCTACTAGCAGAGCCTGCGCCGATACCACAACAGGAAGGTCAGGCCAAGATCTTTCCAAGAAGGCGACCTTGTGCCCCGGCTGATCCAGCGAACAGCCGGCCAGCACAAGCCGTCGGCGCCTTGGGAAGGCCCCTTCATCATCAGCAAAGTACTGGGCAACGACTCCTACTACCTCATTGACGCTCAGAAGCCCCGAGCACGCAAGAGGGACGACTCCAGCAAGGAGACAGAGCGGCCATGGAATGCATATCTCCTCCGAAGATTTTACAGTTGATGCAGTATGTACCACGCTACCTTTTGTATTAAAGTACCAAGACTTCGGGCCCCCCGAGACGAGCTCGGGGACTGCCCTCTTTTGTCTGTATGATAAAAATTATGCCTACAAGTATGTTACTCTTTGTCATGCCGCTTGGCACCGGGCTCGACAAGTCGGCCCGGGGACTTGCCGTCTTGCACTATGAAATGCTTCCTGCAACCGGACAAGTAGTGTGTAACACCTAAACCGTCTTCTTTCAGAAGCCGTAGCTCGCACTATGAATTATACCTACAAGTAGTGTGTACGGTGGGCAGAGGTAAGGTAGAATGGGCGTTCGCATGAAAAATGGTTAAGGACTCAAAGCATAAAACATAGCTCGAGATGGCTTCCAGCCTTTTTTCGCAAACCGACTCTCGAATAGTCGGATTGCCGCGTTCTATTCAACTTGCTCAAAAACTCTTAAAAACGGCTAAGTACTTGCTTTCCCAAAGTATCCAAGCCCTTGATCTAGCGACAGTCCGCAGAGCGGCTGTCCGATTGGCAAGGCAGGCAACTAAGAGAAAGCGGCAAAGGAAAAAAGCCAAAAGAGCAATGAGCAAGAAAAGATAGAACTCGGATAGATATATTTAAATAACATAGGCCCTTGGCCGAATTTTCGAGCAGAGGTCCAAAATACACCCCGCGGGTGGAATTGTGCGAATTAACAAGTTCTTCAAAGACTACTGAAGCAGATAAAATAAAGATAAAGCGGCAGCTTAGGAAGTAGCAGACGAATTCAGAGGGTCGGAGGAGGCGGCAGCGTCAGGCGTCGGGGCGGCCGGCTGGCTAGTCTCGGCTTGATCGCCTCCGGCGGCAGTCGGGTCGGTCGCACGCGGCTCGTTGCTGGAGGCACGGTCGAGCTGAGGCTCACCGTCTGCTCCACCTTCTGGTGCCTCCCTCTCGCCTCCATCCTCCGCCTCGCCTTCCTCCTCGACGCTGGAGCCGATCACCTCCGCCGAGTCCTCGCCGTAGTCTGGGTTCATCCCAAACCACTCTGGCGGTACCTCCTCGCCGTCTTCAGACCGCTCGAGGACGAAGATGCTGGTGTCGGTGTACTCGGCGATCACCGCAGCACGCTTGACGAGGGCGTCTTTCACAGCTGCCAGCTCCGACTGGGCCTCCGACCGAAGCGTGGCCAGCCGGTCTAGATCCAGCCCCGGATACCATGCCTTGACGAACTCCAAGGCCCGGCGCCCTCCAGCTCGGGCCGAAGAGCCCTTCCAGGCCTCAAGACGACCAGCCGCGACCTCTAGCCAGTCGGCCATCAGGCTGGGGCTGCGCGGAGCCTGCATGTCCGGCCACAGGGCAGCAATCGCCTGGGCACCAACACGCTGAAGCCGGCGCAACATCTGGTGAGCCGGCCGAAGGCGAGCCTCGATGCTCAGGATGTGCTCGTCAAGAGTTCTGGGGGCGTCGGCGGCAATCTTTGCGCCCTCCGCCCTCCGACCTTCTCGGTCAGCCTCGATGGCTTGGATGGCGTCCTGCGAGTGCCCAGGAAAGAAGCCTGCAAAGACAGGAAGAAACAAAGAAGCAAGTCAAAAACCAGGAGTCGGCACGACTTAAATCGGCAGCTCGAAGAAAGAAAGTAAAGAAACTCACCATCAACGATGTCTTCAATCTCATGGAAGCCGGAGGCCAGCATCGCCTCCTTGTCAGACCATGAGGAGCGCTCGCTCGCGAACTCGCCCAGGAGGGCGGTTTCCGTCTCCTCCGCCTCCCTCTGCGTCTTCACAAGCAGCTCCTTCTGCTCTGCCAATTGAGAGGCCAGCAGATCGCGTTCCGTGGCGAGCTTGCTGCACTCCTCCTCTTTGGCGCGCAAAGCGGAGTTGGCGTCGCTCAGCTGCTGTTGAAGAGCAGCGTTGGCTCCTAAAAATTAGGAAGAAAGAAGGCGTTAAGTCATCAACAAAGAAGATCGCCAGGGAGATCCGGCCTGACTGCTCAGCAGTCGGCCCGAATCTCGGGGACTACAGCCTGCGGGTGCGCCAGCGCGCGCCCGCAAAGAAGGAAAAGGACTTACTCCGGCTCTCTGACAAATCGGCGGTCCGCTTGCCCAGCTCTTCAACGTTACGGTTGAGGGCAGTGACACGTCAAGCATTTTAGACAAAAAATTAATACCCAAAATTCATCAATTGGAGTTCCGGGCCGCCTGCTCAGCAGCCAGCCCGAAACTCGGGGACTACACCCAGTGGGTGTGCTGGCGCGCCCCCATAGAGAGGAACAAGAAAACAAAGACCAAAGGAAAAAACATACCCGGACGGCTGCCCGCGATGCCAGGAACGCCTTGGTGCAACTCTGGAGAGCATCGCCCTCAGTGCGAAGCTTCGCCTGGATGTCCTGGAGTGCCTGGTTCAGCGGCCCGGTACCGCCTCCTCGCACCCACCCAATAGGCGCGGCGCTTGTCGCTTCGGCGTCTGGGATCGCCGAGCTAGCGATGCTGGCTTCCAGGGGGTGGGGTGCCGAAGTCGCCTTCTCCAGACGGCGGCGCGTTGGCGAGCCAACTTGGAGGAGCAGCCTCGCCACGGCCTCGTCTTCGGTCGGCGGCGCCGGAGGATCCACTGGCTGCTCGCCTTGCGCGCTCGCAGACGGCGGCGGAGGCGGCGGCGGAACAATCATGTCCGGCGTAGAGGGGTCGCCGCCTTCCCTCTCCACGACGGGGTTCTCACCGCCGGCTTCCCCAGTCTGCCCCGTGAACTCCGGAGGCGGCGGCGCAGAGTTCAACAGGGTGACAAACACCGCCGATTGGCGGCGTGCGGCTTCCTCAGATTGCCGCTTCGTCGCGGCGACGGCTTCGGCCTCCGCCAGTTTTTTCTTGGCGGAGGCCTCTGCCCTGTCGGCCTCCGCCTTCTCCAGGCGAACGGCCTCTTCTTCGTTGCGCTTCTCCTGCGCATTCCGCTCCATCGCCTCCCGGAGGTCAGCAGTGGGGTCAATCCGCCGAGTGGTGGCGGACGTCTCCGCTGACCCCATGACGGAGGCGGCGGTGACCCTCTCAAGAGTGAGGGGAGCCCTGAAGCAAGGGGAGCAAGTAAAGACTCAGACATGGTCACAAAGAAAGAATAAAGCTTTGAGATAGAATACTCACGCGGAGACCAATGGCGGCTTCTTCACTTCCTTACGGAAGCAGATGGCCTTCGCGGCCGCCTCGTCCCGCCGGGTCGCCGCAGCCGAACCTTTGGGTTTCTTCGGCCGACTACCGAATAAGGTCGGCACGGCCCTGGGCTTCTTCCCACCGCCTGGAGCACCCGGCGCGGCAGAAGAGCCCGCGCCAGGCTGGCTGGCTCCTGGCCGATGGCGGGGGGCGACTTCCCCCTCGGCGTCATCGTCACGCCAGTCGGCGGAAGTGGCCGAAGGCCTGAAGTCGCCTGCTGTCCCTCCTCCTCCCTTGGCGTCGTCCTCCAGAGCCGCCACCCCCAGATCGGGGTCGTCGACGTCGCTCTCCGCCCGGTCGGTGAGGAACTCGCGGGCCGTCCCCCAGGTGCCGGCTGGCGGGTGGAGGAGGGGATTCTGACCAGAGCCGACTAGTCCAAACAAACTCGGCAAGAGAGAAGACAATCCAAAGAAAGAAAGGAAAGGCAACTCACCACGGGCGGGGGGTTGGCACGGGAGTACGACTCCTTGCCGAACCGCCAATCCTCCAGGAGCTTGCTGTCCGAGAGGTAGTTCACCATGAAGGCCACCTCTTCGTGAGGCATGTCCTTGATGCACATCCGACTCGGGTCGCGGTGCCCGCTCATCTGGCATATCATGTGAGGACGACCTTGGAGTGGGAGGACTCGGCGCGCCACGAAGGCGGCCAGCAGGTCTGGACCAGTCAAACCCTCCGACCGCGTCAGCACTTGGAGTCGCGCGATGGCGCCGGCTCCCGCAGGCGTCAGCGACTTGGCCCGGTACGACCAGTTGGGCAGTCGCCCAGCCGGTGGGCCGGCTTCGAAAGCCGGCAGGTTGACCCAGTCCACCCTCGCGGAGACGCTCCTGACGTAAAAGTAGGATCTCTGCCACATCTTCATCGACTTTATCAGCAAGATGGAGGGGAAGGGATTGTCGGCCCCCGACCTTCGCACGATGATGAAAGCGCCGCACTGAGCCGGCACACCCGCGGCCTGTGTGCCGAGCGTGGAGAAGAAGAATTCCCCCCAGAGCTCGAGGGTGAGGAGGACTCCGAGGAAGCCTTCGCGCAAGGCCACGAAGGCGGACAACAGCACCACTGTGTTGGGGGTGAGGTGGTGCGGCTGAAGGCCGTAGAACTCCAGAAAGGATCAAAAGAAACTGCTCGCCGGCAGCCCCAACCCGCGCAAGCAATGCGAGCGGAAGATGACCTGCTCGCCCTCCTGCGGCGCGGGAGAAATCTCCCCCTTCGGCGCAAGGCGCACCCACACGTGATCCTCGCCGGGGAGCTGACGAGTCCTACGGAGGAACTCGATGTGGTCGTCGTGGACTTCGGAACCGTCCCAAGTGCCGGAGCGCACCGGGGGAGGCGCGGCGGCGGAGGAAGAACTCATCGTGAGCTGATCGCCGCGACGTTCGCCGGAGCTTGGGCGCGCGGCGGAGCAAAGAAGAAGAAGGAGGAGAACGAGGAGCAGTGAGAAGGAGGAGAACGAGGAGCAGTGAGAAGGAAGAGAACGAGGAGCAGTGAGAAGGAAGAGAGCGAGGAGTAGTGGGAAGGAGGGGCGCGCGTGCCCCCCTCTTCCCCCTACTTATAGCCTTGTGGGCTGCGAAGCCGAGGGGGCGTCGTGGGGATTTACTGCGCCCACGGCCCCACGACCCCCACGTTCCACGATAAAGTTACTGCGCGCAGTAACTCCACGGGAATCCCAACCGTCCGCCGGGGCCGCAGCGGATCCGCTCGGGCGCCGAGGCGCGGTAGTGGCGGGCCCCGCCTATGGGCCTGTACCGTCGCGCACGTAGGCTGGCAGGATGGCCCAGCCACGTGTCGTCGCATGATAGGCCTAGAACGGGCGGCGGCCTGGAGGCTCAGCTAGAACGCTACTTGGATCCCGCCGCGACGTTCGAAATGTTGTGCGAGTTGGAATTGAGTGAGCCCGAGTTGAGCAAGTCCGACTCCTTCTAGTCGGCCCGGCAGAAGTCAATCAAAGACCATGTGTTGAGCACCCGGAAAGAGAAACTGCTGAGGCTTCTCGGCCGACCGTCCGCGGTGCCTCACCAGCTTCGGGGACTACTGTCGGTGTTCTGGGAACAGGGGTACCCAGACTTGCCTGCCTGCGGCCTGCGGCGTGGCTCAAAGGGGGGCCCAGCACGGCCCATCTTCACCAACACAAACTCAAGACCCTCGCGAGGGGCCAAGCCTCGCAGGGCAGACGGCACAGAGCTTCCTCAGGCACGGCCTCGTCAGGCTGGCTCACGAGGAGGCGGAGAGATCAAGACGGGGTACCTCGCGAGGTGCCCGTGACGCAAGCCATGACGACTCAGGGTGCCAGGCGGGTGCCAGCCCGCGCAGCGTCCTCCTTTCCTCTTTGGTGCAAAGGGGGCAAGCGCAGCCGCGGAGTACTGAGGCATCAGGCAAAGGTTGCCATTTTGGTGCAACGAGACCAAAGCCAGGAGGACTACGAGACGGAGGTCACCGTGGAGCCCAAGACGGCGTCATCACCAGAGCTTTGCGCAGGCGAAGACTACTTTTGTCAGGATAGTTGATACTTGCTGTCCCCCTTCAAATTAGCCCGCCATTGTTGGCTCCCTTCCCGCTCAATATTTGGGGAGAGGACCAGGCCCACTATAAATAGGACCGGCCACCCACGTAGCAAGGGGTCGGTTCGGCTCTGTTTTCCTCCAAGGGCTCGACAAGTAGAGAGGTGGTAAAGAGAGAGAGAGAGAGAGTGAGATAGAGAAAGGTGGCTGAACCCCTCCCAGCAGTTCATCGCCCCAGCCAAGAACAGACCCTCGCGAGGCTGTTCTTCCTTGTACTGTCCATCATCATCAGCCCAAGAGGCAATCCACCACACCACACACTGGAGTAGGGTATTACACCACAACGGTGGCCCGAACCAGTATAAACCCTGTGTCCCTTGTGCTGTTCTTTTCATAGCCTTGATCCTAGCGTGGCGGAGGGGTGCCGGAAGGTAGGAGGCGAAATCTCTGCGTGCACCCCTGTGTTCGAACCTCAAGGGTCTGCCAGAACCCAAAATCCGACATTTGGCGCGCCAGGTAGGGGTGCGCCAGAATTCGTCTTCCACCGCTCCGCTCTCCTCCGACCATCACACTCATGTCTGACACACGTCGGGCCCGCGCGGAGCGCCGGGCCGCCCTCGCTTCCCGCGTCGCCCAGACAGCCCCTGTCGGAGGGCGTCCTCGCCGTTCCCCGTCACCCGCCGTCAACGCCGCCACCGGCCCGGCGAGGGACGAGCAGCAGGCATCGTCTCAACATCCATCCGTGCGCCAAGACGGCCGCACCGTGACTCCCTCACTCGCCCCGGCTGGTTCTTCATCCCGCGTGCTTCGCGCGCCCACGGAGCCCCGCAACCTCTTCCCCACCTATCGCGCTGCACCAACACCCCCAGTCGTCGCGGCCCTCTTGGGCGGCTCGCAGGCGCCGCCTACAAGTTACCACGTCAAGCCGTTCATCCGTCGGGTCAGCGCCGCTTCCACACGGCAAGGGGCTCCCCTGGGTCGGGCGGCACCCGAGACCGGCTGAGCTTCAGCCCGGAGGACCACCCCTCCAACTCGGCCGGCTCGCGCGCACTCCCCATGCTATGCACCCCCGTGATCTGCTAGGTGGCCGTCACCAGAACTCTTATCGATGGCGGGGTAGGCCTCAGCGTACTCTCAGTCGAGGCCTTTAACCTCCTCTGCATACCCCTGGAACGGTTGCAGCCCAGCCGGCCCTTCTCAGGCGTTGGGGGCAGGTCGTCCAGCTCCTTGGGGCAGATCCGGCTCCCAGTGACCTTCGGCACCTACGACAACTTCCGCACGGAGCTGGTCGACTTCGACATCGCCCACATCGGCCTCCCCTACAACGCCATCCTCAGCTACCCAGTGCTGGCCCAGTTCATGGCCGCGACGCACCCGGCGTACAACCTCATGAAGATGCCCGGGAGCAGCGGTGTCCTCACCGTGCACGGGGACACCGGTGACGCTCTACGGGTGCTCAAGCTCGTCTTCGGGACAGCAGCGTCGGCACAGCCTGCCGACTTGGGGGCCCCCGAGCCCAAGGGGGCTGCGCCCGCCAAGAAGAAGCAGTTGTTCACCCAAGACAAGGCAGAAACCAAGCAGGTACCCGTCGATGAGGACGGGTCCACCAACGCCACTTTCACCGTAGGCGCCCACCTCAAACCCGAGCCGGAGGAGGCCCTGGTCGCGTTCCTGCGCGCAAACAAGAAGGTTTTCGCTTGGGAGCCGGACCAGTTGGCAGGGATCCCCAGGAGCGTAATCGAGCATCACCTCAACGTGTGCCCCAACGTGCGCCCTGTGAAGCAGAAGGCCAGGCGGCAGTCCACAGAAAAGCAGGCCTTCATCGTCCAAGAGACCCGCAAATTAGAGGCCGTTGGGGTCATTCGTGAGGTCCGATACCCAGATTGGTTGGCCAACCCTGTCATTGTGCCGAAGAAGGAAGGGAAGGAACGCATGTGTGTCGACTTCACCAACCTCAACAAAGCGTGCCCGCAAGATCCGTTCCCGCTCCCCCGCATCGACCAGATCGTTGATTCCACTACGGAATGCGACCTGCTGTGCTTCCTAGATGCCTTCTCTAGGTATCACCAGATCAAGATGGCGGTGGAAGACGTCAAGAAGACGGCCTTCCTAACCCCGTGCGGGGTGTACTTCTACACCTGCATGCCATTTGGGCTGCGTAACGCAGGGGCGACCTTTCAGCGGCTGATGCATATCACCTTGGGCCCGCAGCTCGGGAAGAATGTTGAAGCTTACGTCGATGACATCGTGTTAAAATCTCGGGAGGCCAGGACCTTGATACCAGACCTGGAGGAAACCTTCGCGAGCCTCAACGCAGTGAACCTACGGCTCAACCCAGAGAAGTGTGTGTTCGGAGTCCCCTCGGGCAAGCTCTTGGGTTTCCTCGTGTCCCACCGAGGCATCGAGGCTAACCCGGAGAAGGTCAAGGCAGTGGAAGACATGAGCCCGCCAAAGACCCTCAGAGAAATGCAGAAGCTCACGGGGCACGTGACCGCGCTAGGGCGCTTCATCTCCAAGTTAGGGGAACGAGCCCTGCCCTTCTTCCAGCTAATGAAGAAAAAGGGGCCCTTCGAGTGGACTGAAGAGGCCGACAAGGCGTTCCAGGATCTCAAGAGATACCTGACCAGCCCACCGGTCATGGTGGCCCCGCGCCCTCAGGAGCCCCTGGTGCTCTACCTCGCCGCCACTCCCTACTCCGCCAGCGCAGCCTTGGTAGCAGTCAGAGAGGAGCGCCGGATCAAAACCATGGCAGCAGCCCGGGATAAGGCAGGACGGGACAAGGAAGGCCCATAGAAACTGCCGTCATGGCTGAGGAGGATCAGCCGCCGCAGAGGGGCGCACCAGAGGCGGAAGAGGCCCCTCTTCCAGATGGCCAGTCTCAGGAGGCCCCGTTGCCTCGAGAGGCGCCACGGTCCCCGAAGGGAGCCACCAGCACTGACGCACTCCACCTCGTTGAGCACCCAGTGTACTTCGTCAGCACAGTGCTGCGGGATGCAAGAGCACGGTACCCCATGCCCCCAAAACTCCTCCTCGCGCTGCTGGTGGCTTCGCGCAAACTGCGGCACTCTTTTCAGGGTCACCCCATCAAGGTCGTCTCGTCATACCCCCTGGAGAGGGTGCTCAGGAGCCCCAATTCAGCTGGGAGGGTCGCTGAGTGGAACATAGAGCTGCAAGCGTTTCAGCTCGAATTCAGCACGACCAGAGTCATCAAGGGAGCAGCGTTGGCAGATTTTGTGGCAGAATGGACGGAGGCGCCAGGCCTCAAGGCCGACGAGGATTGGTCCCTGTCCCCGGGAAGTGAGGCGCCAGAAGGCTGGGTCATGTACTTCGATGGGGCGTTCTCCAGACACGGCGCAGGGGCTGGGGCGGTGCTTATATCGCCCACCCAGGACAGGCTCTATTACGCCGTGTAGCTCTGTTTCCAGCAAGGTGAAAAGGTCTCCAACAACATAGCGGAGTATGAAGGTTTAATAGCGGGCATGAAGGCCGCAGCTGCCCTGGGGGTGAAACGCCTCACCATCAAGGGCGATTCGCAGCTCCTTATCAATTTCTCCAACAAGGTGTACGAGCCGAAGGATGAGCACATGGAGGCCTACCTTGCAGAGGTCCGCAGGATGGAGAAGCAGTTCTGGGGGTTGGAGTTGCAGCATGTGCCCCGTGGCACCAATCAGGAAGCCGATGACATCGCCAAATGCGCATCCAGGTGGTTACCTCAGGAGCCTAGCGTTTTCGAGGAGCGGCTCTTCAAGCCTTCAGCCTTACCGTCATTATCAAACATGGCTCAGCCCAGGGAGGAGCTCCCTCAGCCACCTGCCTCAGGAGCTCCGGCTTGTGGCCCGGCCTCGGGAGCACGCCTGCTCCTGACGATGGAACCTCAGGAGGGATGTTGAATCACGGAGCTCCGGAGCTACCTAACGCAAGGGACCCTGCCGGAGAAGGAGGAGTAAGCAGAGCGAGTGGCGCGCCAGGCCACAGCATACTGCATCAAAGATGGAGAGCTCTACCGGAAGGAACCAAACGACGTATCCCTGCGCTGCATCTCCTGGGAGCAAGGGAAGGAACTACTGGAAGATATACACGGCGGAGACTGTGGACATCATTCGTCATCGCGGACCCTTGTTGGCAAGGCGTTCCGTAGTGGATTTTACTGGCCCACCGCGCTCAACGACGCCGTTGAACTAGTGAAGGCTTGTGGGGCCTGCCAGTTCCACGCCAAGCAGATCCATCAGCCGGCAGGGGGCTTGCAGACTATCCCCCTTTCGTGGCCATTCGCGGTCTGGGGGCTCGACATCTTGGGTCCGTTTCCTCGGGCGCCAGGGGGCTACCGCTACCTTTACGTTGCCGTGGACAAGTTCACCAAGTGGGCTGAAGTGGAGGCTGTCCGCACCATTCTTGCGGGTTCTGCCATCAAGTTCATCAAGGGCATCGTGAGCCGGTTCGGGGTGCCGAATCGCATCATCACGGACAACGGTTCACAGTTCACCAGTAACCTCTTCAAAACATATTGTGCTAACCTTGGAACGCAGATATGATACGCTTCAGTGGCGCACCCCCGAAGCAACGGCCAGGCCGAGCGAGCCAACGCGGAGGTCCTGAGGGGCCTCAAGACCAGGACGTTCAAGAAGAAGCTGGAGGCTTGCGGCAGAGGTTGGTACGACGAACTGCAGTCGGTACTGTGGTCCATCCGCACCACCGCGACCAAGCCGACTGGAGAGACCCCGTTCTTCCTGGTCTATGGAGCAGAAGCAATCCTCCCTCACGAGGTCAGACGTCGCTCCACGCAGGTCCTGGCGTTCGACTAGGCGCAGCAGGACACCATGCGGGGGACGGACCTCGTGCTAGGGGAGGAGCGTCGCCGGGAAGCCGCGCAGCGAGCGGCGAGGTACCAACAAGCACTGCGGCGATATCACTGCCGCAACATCCGCCCCAGGACTCTTGAGGTAGGAGACCTCATGCTCAGGCGGGTTCTCTCCAGGGAGGGATTGCACAAGCTCTCTCCCATGTGGGAGGGCCCGTTCAAGGTTGTTCATGTTTCCAGGCCCGGCTCCGCGCGCTTGGAGACTCAAGAGGGAGTGCCGGTCCAGAATGCATGGAACATCCAGCACCTCCGGAGGTTCTACCCCTGAAAAGGCCCGGAGCCTGTGAAGCAAGGCGAGTGCCTGTGAAGCTATCGCGTTTTGGAAAAGGCCCGGAGCCTGTGAAGCAAGGCGAGTGCCTGTGAAGCTATTGCGTTTTGGAAAAGGCCCGGAGCCTGTGAAGCTATCGCGTTTTGGAAAAGGCCCGGAGCCTGTGAAGCAAGGTGAGTGCCTGTGAAGCTATCGCGTTTTGGAAAAGGCCCGGAGCCTGTGAAGCAAGGCGAGTGCCTGTGAAGCTATCGCGTTTTGGAAAAGGCCCGGAGCCTGTGAAGCAAGGCGAGTGCCTGTGAAGCTATCGCGTTTTGGAAAAGGCCCGGAGCCTGTGAAGCAAGGCGAGTGCCTGTGAAGCTATCACGTTTTGGAAAAGGCCCGGAGCCTGTGAAGAAGGCCAACGCTTGTGAAGCTCGCCGCCCGTGACACTCTCACGGAATAATGAGTTGGGGCTGTACACGCCCCGGAGTCTCAGGAGCGCCGGCCTCAGGCCCTGGGGCTCCCTCCCACGCCCAGTGGTAGCACTTAGCTCCGCGCTGGTGAGAAGACGTCGAAGACTAGACTAGGTGCCGGACGCGGCTTTTCATTTGCTTTCCGCAGTTGGCTTGTTCCTCTTCGTTTGGAGTTTTATTGAAGTTGCTGCCGTCTTTGGCTTGCGGTTCTTTGGCTTTTCGCTCTCCTGCCTTGGTTTCTCTTGTGCAAGGCCTCGCAAGGGGCAGAGCCGAGCGCCCTCGCGAGTGTTCCTATCCTAGTCACTCAAAAGAGTTCGCGACTTGGGCCCCTTACAGGAGCACCCCTCTAGTCCGTGCCCCACGGGCACCGCGACACAAACAAAGGGCCTGGGTTGGTCGCCCCCCCCACGGCCGGGGCCGGGAACTATCCACGCTCGGGCACATAGCCGGAAGGTATGGTAATGAAAGCAAAACGATGATTAACAAGCAATAACCCAAACACGCCCCCGCGGGGCTCCACACTATTGTCTTTTTTATGCAGGAAAAAGGGAAAAGGAAGAACAAATCTGGCGCGGCTCGCCTCACACCGGCCCGCAGGGAAGGCCCGAGCTGCCTTCGGAGCTCAGGCGGACTCCCTCTCGCGCTTCACCAGGGCGCGGCGACGGGCGGACACATTGCCACCCCCAAGCAGACATGATGACGTGGAGACTGATCGCGGCCGCCGCTAGAGGAGTCACCGCCTGAAGAAGAACCGGAGAAGCTTGGGGAACCCCGAACGCCGCCAGCCATGCGAGCACTGCTCTCTCCATCATCACCGTAGCTGGGTTCCCAGCCGCGGTCGTCGCCCTCGGGGAAACACCCTGCGCGGCGACCATCTTCCCCAAACACCCTCACATAGAGGGTGGCGTCGCCGTCGAACTTGAAGTGCAGGGTGCACCGACGGCTCAGGCCACGCGCGCGGGCAAACGTCTGCCAACCGCGGACCAGGGATAGGCTCCCGGCCGCGGAGACCTCCAGAGAGACCCATGAGGCCCGGTTGCAGCAGCCGTCGGCCTGGAGCCAGAGGCCGCCCGGGGAGCCGACCGGGAGCTCGCCGAGGAGAAAGCGAGGAAGCGGAAGTTGGGTGCTAGCCGGCTCCGCCGACCACACGATGAACTCCGGCAGCACTTCAGCAGCACGGACGCGCGGCCTGGGGGGACGCGCAGCCGGAGCACGCCCCTCGGCTGCAGCAATCCACCCGTCGCCGTGCTGAAGATCGCCTCCATGGCTGTGGGGAGCCACCGTGGTGGCCACAGGATGCTTGCGAGGGCGCCCTCGGCCGCGCTTGGGTGGGGGAGAGGCGGGCTCAACCCGGCAAGCCTTCCCCTTCTCGGCGGCTGAGAACCTCCTCGACGGGGCCATGAAGAAAAAGGAGAAGCAAGAAGGGATGGACTGGAAGGACGCATGACATCCCGTACTTGTAGCCGGCAGAGGCCAACCGCCGACCTCCACGATCGCAGGTAATCATGACCCGTTTTGCATGCAGGTACTTGTCCAATCCGAGTAGTTGCCGAGGCGCCGTGGGGAAGTGGAGACGCCCACGTCCAATCAACCGCCACGCGGTGCCCAAGGCCGCAGGCTGTTAGGGCCCGCAGCGCTTCGCTCTTGCCCTTCCGCCTCCCTGCACGGCCAAGTCCAGGCACGCCTTGGGCCCGGGGGCTACTGTCGACGTTCTGGGAACGGGGGTCCCCAGACTTGCCTGCCTGCGGCGTGGCTCAAAGGGGGGCCCAGCACGACCCATCTTCACCAACACAAACTCAAGACCCTCGCGAGGGGCCAAGCCTCGCGGGGCGGACGACACGGAGCTTCCTCAGGCGCGGCCTCGTCAGGCTGGCTCACGAGGAGGCGGAGAGATCAAGACGGGGTACCTTGCGAGGTGCCCGTGACGCAAGCCATGACGACTCAGGGTGCCAGGCGGGTGCCAGCCCGCGCAGCGTCCTCCTTTCCTCTTTGGTGCAAAGGGGGCAAGCGCAGCCGCGGAGTACCGAGGCATTAGGCAAAGGTTGCCATTTCGGTGCAACGAGACCAAGGCCAGGAGGACTACGAGACGGAGGTCACTGTGGAGCCCAAGACGGCGTCATCACCAGAGCTTTGCGTATGCGAAGACTACTTTTGTCAGGATAGTTGATACTTGCTGTCCCCCTTCAAATTAGCCCGCCATGGTTGGCTCCCTTCCCGCTCAATATTTGGGGAGAGGACCAGGGCCACTATAAATAGGACTGGCCACCCACGTAGCAAGGGGTCGGTTCGGCTCAGTTTTCCTCCAAGGGCTCGACAAGTAGAGAGGTGGTAAAGAGAGAGAGAGAGTGAGATAGAGAAAGGTGGCTGAACCCCTCCCAGCAGTTCATCACCCCAGCCAAGAACAGACCCTCGCGAGGCTGTTCTTCCTTGTACTGTACATCATCATCAGCCCAAGAGGCAATGCACCACACCACACACTGGAGTAGGGTATTACACCACAACGGTGGCCCGAACCAGTATAAACCCTGTGTCCCTAGTACTGTTCTTTTCATAGCCTTGATCCTAGCGTGGCGGAGGGGTGCCGGAAGGTAGGAGGCGAAATCTCCACGCGCACCCCTGTGTTCGAACCTCAAGGGTCTGCCGGAACCCGAAATCCGACCCGAGCCCCAGAACCTTTCAGGACATCGGGGCAGGCTGCGCCCCTCAAGACCCCAGGACGAAGAACTGCCTTCGAGAAGCCAATGGCAGGATGGCCAACTGACCACTCATCGCCGTGTCCCCAGGGACGACTTCAGGGAAAGCCGACTCTCGACTGGCGACTTCCAGAGAAGCCGTCTTCGGGGAGTCGGCCAGCGATGAAGCCCGCCCCTTCCCCTTACCAAGGGCAGGCATGGCCACCGCACGCCGTACCCCGGAAGATCTCCGTGCGGCGTGGCACTGTTGCCGTGCCGGCCCTGATATCAGCACCGCAGGGCCGAATCCTGCACCCGCGACGGCTTGTCTGTACGGCCTAGAGGCAGCGGGTCCCACCAGTCAGTGAGACCCCAGGAGACGGCAAGAGGACCACCAGTCAAACCCGTCGGGAGTCGGCCCCTGGGAGTCGGCCGAGCCCCCCCAGGGCCCATGCACCATTAATCGAGATGTGATGGGGAGTGGCTATAGTGATCGCCCGCCAGGCGGCGGGGCTGTTGCCACGACCTCATGATCAAGCCAGCGTCATCAGAAGCACGGCTACAGTAATCAGCAGCCGGCAAGACCTGCCCGCGGCGGACGCGGCCTGTCGGCTCCGTACTAGGCCAGTCAGCATGGCCCACCAGCCGGCGGGCCCCAGCGGTCGGCAGAGAAGACGGAGGCCAGAGGCGCTTATGGCTGGGCCCGCGTCCGGCCGAATTACCATTGTACCCCTGGGGGGTAGGCCTATATAAACCCCCCAGGGCACCCATGCAAAGGGTTGGAACCCATTAGCACTAGACCAGATCATAAAGAAGGGAAAGAGCTAGCCTCGCCCTCTCCTACCACCAGAAAACAGCTCAAGGAGCAACCGTGTAAACACTTTGCCATAGTGATCATGCGGAGACCCCGCAGAGCAGCAGTAGGGGTATTATCTCCCCGGGGAGCCCTGAAGCTGGGTAAGATTCGCCCGCGTGCATGTCTTCGCCTCATCCTGTTTCCAGGCACTGGCGACGTTCTACTCGCGCCCACCATGATAAGCCATCCGTTGGCATATGTCTCTCCAAACCCCCGACAATTGCTATCTGATGATGCCGTGTACCTAGGGTAGGGGAATAGACCTGATCTAAGCACCCCTCCTAAGGACACTGCCCTACAGTCAAAGGACAACAAGTTCAAACCGACTAGAATCACATGAGTGCATGCTCACTCAACCAACACCTCCACTCGGATACCCCAATTCCATTCGACCAAGCATACCATCACTCGACAGTACAAGAAACCACTTGGAGTACAGAAGGCCTAAAGCCGCCCCGGGTAGCAACGGTCAGGCATTCACTCTGTAGTGTTAATGATCAGTTATATGACTTTATTGCTGGCGTTACCAGTAACGCCCTGTCTTAACGTACATTGAACCATGTGTAACATGGGATGGCAGGGGTCCTGGCGCACTCTATATAAGCCGCCCCCTCCTCTGGCACAAGGGTTCGCACCCGCTGTAACTTCACGCATAATCCAATCAACCGAGCCTCCGAGCACCGAGACGTAGGGCTGTTACTTCCACCTTGAAGGGCGTGAACTCGTACATCTTGCGTGCACAATCTCACCATAGCTACGATCTTGCCTCTACATTCCTACCCCTACTTTACTGTCAAAATTAGAATCACGACAGTTGGCGCCCACCGTGGGGCAGGTGTCTTAGCGACTTTCCGGTGAGGTTGCGATTTCTCCGAGTCCTTTCATCATGGTTTCCGTCGAAGGTTTGGCTGAGGGCTGCGAGATCCGTCTCGGCGCGCTCGTCTTCATCGCCGACGACTCTGCTTGGCTTCAGGAAGCTCCTCTTGACATTGAGGCGCTCCTCGTTCGCGGGACGACGCACTTTCACGCGTGCGTTCGCGGTGTCGTTGTCAGGACCCCGATTCCAAGTCACATCGATCTAGCCGGTAACACCTCATATCACATTGCGGCTCACGCAGGTATCCCCACGGGTGTCGCCTTACCATGGCCCGGGACCGTTTGTGCCTTTTGGCTCATGTATATGATAGTGTCGCTAGCATCCATATGACAGAGAAACCGGGCCGGCATGGCTAGTCGTGAACCCAAAGCGGCACAGACCTATAGAGACAGGCATACATCAATCACATCGAGCATGTCGGTCATCAGCGAGTGAATCCGGGCTGTAGCACTGGGCTAACAGGACTCCGGGGAACCCGGGTTATAGCAGGCTAGGCAGGACTCCAGAAGTCACCGTGTGACATTTCCCCGAAGGGATAGACATAGGAACGAAGTGAAACACATGCTGGCCAGTCAAGTGTCCTGAGCAGTAGTGCTGGGCTAGCAGGACTCCGGTGAACCAGGCTGTAGCGGACTACTATGGCTCGAGGAGCACTAGACTACATTTCCCCATAAGAAAGGTTGCCAAGGATAAACAACTAGATTGTCGGATCCCACACATACCAAGCATTTCAATCATACACACAATATGCTCGATATGTGCAAATACAACATGGCATCACAACAAAACTGTACAACTCAAGTACTTTATTTAAAGGCTCCAGAGAGCCATACATAACATGTTCATATAGGTAGGGGTCACATGACCCGACACTCAAGTCATACAAGCATACAAGCACATGCGGAAGCAAATAGTCTGAGTACAGACACTAGAAAGAAAGAAGGCTTCTCGAAGCCTGTCTATCTACATAGGGACCTCCATGGCCAGGATCACCACTTGGGTGGCAAGTCACTCATCGACGTCGAGATCTACATAAAACCCATCGGAGGGGGTGGTGTTGTCGTCTGAAAATAGTAATTAAGCAAACATGAGTACAAAGGTACTCAGCAAGTCTTACAACAGAAACTACTATACATGCTCATTCTCAAGAAGGTGGTGGAGTTATTGCAGCAACCCAGCTTTGACTCTTGGCTAAGCTATCCTACGAGACACCACTAGTAAAATAGTTTTCGCACACGAGTCCACTAATCACCAACACAATACTCCACCGGGGATCCTCCCTCATCATCCTATGAGAGGGCCATCCTCGGTACTCACACTTATCTTGAGTCTTTTAGTAGTAACCATTAACTTGTCTATGAACTGTATATGCAACCAAGTAGTCCTTTACCGTGGACGTGGCTATTCGAATAGATGATGTTAACCCTGTAGGGGTGTACTTCTTCATACACGCTCTCACCACTTACCGTTGTTTACATGACATGTACTCGGCAACCTTCAAGCAGAAGCCCAACGAGGGTGTCGGCCATGGCCTACCTAAACACTCAAGTCTCTAGTCCAGGTTTATTGCCTATCCAGGTTCCATCCGCAGGGAGTCCGGCCGAGGTTTCCACATACGGCCCCGAACGATGTGAACAGGATTCCCGAGACACCAAACGGGCGCCCGGTACACCATGCCACGGTGTATCTACCACATCATAGCCCATCCCTAGGGTCAGCGCTATGCAGGGCCGCCAACACATAACCTACAAACACCATAAACTAGTTGCAACTCCTGGACAGAGTACTAGGGTGATTAAGAAGCCGAGAGGGTCAATTAAGGATCCCAATGAGTGGTAGTAGCTGTTCATGGATCACAAACACAGAAATCAGTTCCTAAGAATGGTTTCAATGAGACAACCCACCATGTACTCCTACATGGCCTCTCACCGCTACCTTTACCAAATCGTGTTCACACACTTAGCTCACACACAGTAGGACATGTTCACAACTTTCCAATTCATCCCCGATGAATCAGACCTGACACAACTCTAAGCAATAGCAGGCATGACAAACAAGCATGAATGAGTAGGCACATCAGGGCTCAAACAACTCCTACTCATGCTAGTGGGTTTCATCTATTTACTGTGGCAATGACAGGTCATGCAGAGGATAAGGGGTTCAACTACCGCAGCAAGTAACAGATGAATCGTTGTTGTCCTAATGCAGTAAAAGAGAGCAGGAGCGAGAGAGTGGGATTGTATCGGAATGAACAGGGGAATTTTGCTTGCCTGGCACTTCTGAAGATAGTATAACTCTTCATCGGTGTCATTGATCACATTGTCGAAACATACGTCTACCGAGGGGGGAACAGTCACCGGCAAACACAGAAAGAATACAATTAATGCAATGCACATTATGATCCATGACCATGACATGTCAATATGTTGTGATTTGAGCTAATGCAACTAAAACCAGATTAAATGAAGTTGGTTTGAACCAAAGACTCAAATTCAACTCCATATGTGATTATTTAAATGCCACTTATTTGATTTGACCTGATCAGCAGGCATAAGTTGTTCAAACATGCATGATAATGCCATAATCAGATTCTTTGGATTTTTCTGATAATTTTTCATATATAAATTATTTCATTTGGAGTTACGGTTTAATTTCTATGAATTTTAGAAGTTTTGGGCATTTTCTGGAATTTCTGAATTATTTTAAATCCAGAAAATGATTAACTACGTCAGCATTGTGTCATGCTGGCGTCAGCAGGTAAACAGGGCTGCCCCGGGTCAAACCTGACGTGTGGGGTCCACACGTCAGTGACACAGGGATGGTTAGTGTCGCTGACTGGTGGGCCTGGTCAACGGCCATGTCAGCAGAGTCAATGCTGACGGGTGGGTCCCACTATTTATGAACTAAACTAAACATAAAATAAAACTAACCTAAAAAGGTACTAGGGCCCACATGGCAGTGGCTCTAGGGGTCAATTAGGGCGTCATTAGTGGTAAACACGCGGCCACGTCAGATTGCGTCGGCGGTTAGACGACGGCGACGACCCAGAGCGGCGGTGGCTCACCGGAGTGGCGCCAGGGGCGGTGGCTAGGTGCGCTGAGGGCACCAGGAGGAAGCCCACGCTCCCGCGCATCCAACGGAGGCAGCGGCAGGTCACGGGGTGCCCGGAGTCGACGACGGCGAGCACCGGGGCGGCGGCCAAAGATCGGACGTCGGCGGAAACGACGCTACAGCGCATGGCAGGAGCAACGGATGAGTGTTCTGAAAGAAATATGCCCTAGGGGCAATAATAAAGTTATTATTTATTTCCTTATATCATGATAAATGTTTAATATTCATGCTAGAATTGTATTAACCGAAAACATAATATATGTGTGAATACATGGACAAACAGAGTGTCACTAGTATGCCTCTACTTGACTAGCTCATTGATCAAAGATGGTTATGTTTCCTAACCATAGACATGAGTTGTCATTTGATTAACGGGATCACATCATTAGGAGAATGATGTGATTGACATGACCCATTCCATTAGCTTAGCACCCGATCGTTTAGTATGTTGCTATTGCTTTCTTCATGACTTATACATGTTCCTATGACTATGAGATTATGCAACTCCCGTTTGCCGGAGGAACACTTTGTGTGCTACCAAACGTCACAACGTAACTGGGTGATTATAAAGGAGCTCTACAGGTGTCTCCAAAGGTACATGTTGGGTTGGTGTATTTCGAGATTAGGATTTGTCACTCCGATTGTCGGAGAGGTATCTCTGGGCCCTCTCGGTAATGCACATCACATAAGCCTTGCAAGCATTGCAACTAATGAGTTAGTTGCAAGATGATTTATTACAAAACGAGTAAAGAGACTTGCCGGTAACGAGATTGAACTAGGTATTGAGATACCGACGATCGAATCTCGGGTAAGTAACATACCGATGACAAAGGGAACAACGTATGTTGTTATGCGGTCTGACCGATAAAGATCTTCGTAGAATATGTAGGAGACAATATGAGCATCCAGGTTCCGCTATTGGTTATTGACTGGAGACGTGTCTCGGTCACGTCTACATTATTCTCGAACCCATAGGGTCCGCACGCTTAACGTTACGATGATAGTTTCATTATGAGTTTATATATTTTGATGTACCGAAGATTGTTCGAAGTCCCGGATGTGATCACGGACATGACGAGGAGTCTCGAAATGGTCGAGACATAAAGATTGATATATTGGACAGCTATATTCGGACACCAGAAGTGTTCCGGGTGATTTCAGAGAAAACCGGAGTGCCAGAGGGTTACCGGAACCCCCCGGGAGAAGTAATGGGCTTTATGGGCCCTAGTGGAGAGAGAGAGGGGCGGCCAGGGTGGGCCACGCGCCCCCTCCCACTCTGGTCCGAATTGGACTAGGAGAGGGGGGCGGAGCCCCCCTTTCCTTCTCCCTCTCCCCCTTCCTTTCCCCCTCCTAGTAGGAGTAGGAAAGAGGGGAGTCCTACTCCTACTAGGAGGAGGACTCCTCCTCCTTGGCGCGCCCCAAGGGCCGGACGGCCTCCCCCCTTTCTTCTTTATATACGGGGGCAGGGGGCACCTCTAGACACACAAGTTGATCTTGGAGATCGTTCTCTTAGCCGTGTGCGGTGCCCCCCTCCACCATAATCCTCGATAATATTGTAGCGGTGCTTAGGCGAAGCCCTGCGACGGTAGAACATCAAGATTGTCACCACGCCGTTGTGCTGACGGAACTCTTGCCCGACACTTTGCTGGATCGGAGTCCGGGGATCGTCATGGAGCTGAACGTGTGCTAGAACTGGGAGGTGCCGTAGTTTCGGTGCTTGATCGATCGGGCCATGAAGATGCACCACTACATCAACCGCGTTGTCATAACGCTTCCGCTGTCGGTCTACGAGGGTACGTAGACAACACTCTCCCCTCTCGTTGCTATGCATCACCATGATCTTGCGTGTGCGTAGGAATTTTTTTTGAAATTACTACGTTCCCCAATAGTGGCATCCGAGCCTAGGTTTTATGCGTTGATGTAATATGCACAAGTAGAACACAAGTGAGTTGTGGGCGATATAAGTCATACTGCTTACCAGCATGTCACACTTTGGTTTGGCGGTATTGTTGGATGAAGCGGCACGGACCGACATTACGCGTACGCTTACACGAGACTGGTTTTATCGCCGTGCTATGCACACAGGTGACTAGCGGGTGTCAGTTTCTCCAACTTTAGTTGAACCGAGTGTGGCTACGCCCGGTCCTTGAGAAGGTTAAAACAACACTAACTTGAAAAACTATCGTTGTGGTTTTGATGCGTAGGTAAGAACGGTTCTTGCTCAGCCCGTAGCAGCCACGTAAAACTTGCAACAACAAAGTAGAGGACGTCTAACTTGTTTTTGCAGGGCATGTTGTGATGTGATATGGTCAAGACGTGATGAGAAATAATTTGTTGTATAAGATGATCATGTTTTGTTGAAGTTATCGGCAAATGGCAGAAGCCTTATGGTTGTCTCTTTATTGCATAAGATGCAAGCGCCAAATAATTGCTTTACTTTATCGCTATGCGATAGCAATAGTTGCAAGAGCAGTAGTTGGCGAGACGACCATGTGACGACACATTGATATAGATCAAGATGATGGAGATCATGGTGTCATGCCGGTGATGATGGAAATCATGACGATACTTTGGAGATGGAGATCAAAGGCACAAGATGATGATGGCCATATCATGTCACATATTTTGATTTCATGTGATGTTTATCTTTTATACATCTTATTTTGCTTAGTTCGACGGTAGCTTTATAAGATGATCTCTCACTAATTATCAAGAAGTGTTCTCCCTAAGTATGCACCGTTGCGAAAGTTCTTCGTGCTGAGACACCACATGATGATCGGGTGTGATAGGCTCTAAGTTCAAATACAACGGGTGCAAAATAGTTGCACACGCGGAATACTCAGGTTATACTTGACGAGCCAAGCATATACAGATATGGCGTCGAAACACGGAGACCGAAAGGTCGAGCGTGAATCATATAGTAGACATGATCAACATAGTGATGTTCACCATTGAAACTACTCCATCTCACGTGATGATTGGACATGGTTTAGTTGATTTGGATCATGTGATCACTTAGAGGATTAGAGGGATGTCTATCTAAGTGGGAGTTCTTAAGTAATATGATTAATTGAACTTTAATTTATCATGAACTTAGTCCTGGTAGTATTAGCATATCTATGTTGTAGATCAATAGCTCGCGTTTAGCTCCCATGTTTTATTTTTGATATGTTCCTAGAGAAAACTAAGTTGAAAGATGTTAGTAGCAATGATGCGGATTGGATCCATGATCTGAGGTTTATCCTCATTGCTCCACAGAAGAATTATGTCTTTGATGCATCGCTAGGTGACAAACCTATTGCAGGAGCAGATGCAGATGTTATGAACATTTGGCTAGCTCAATATGATGACTACTTGATAGTTTAGTGCACCATGCTTAAACAGCTTAGAATCGGGACTTCAAAGACGTTTTGAACGTCATGGTACATATGAGATGTTCCAGGAGTTGAAGTTAATATTTCAAGCAAATACCCGAGTTGAGAGATATGAAGTTTCCAACAAGTTCTATAGCTAAAAGATGGAGGAGAATAGCTCAAGCAGTGAGCATGTGCTCAGATTGTCTGGGTACTACAATCGCCTGAATCAAGTGGGAGTTAATCTTCTAGATAAAATAGTGATTTACATAATTCTCTAGTCACCATCACCAAGTTAGTAGAACTTCATGATGAACTATGATATGCAAGGGATAACGGAAACGATTCCCAAGTTCTTCGTAATGCTGAAATCGACGAAGGTAGAAATGAAGAAAAATATCAAGTGTTGATGGTAGACAAGACCACTAGTTTCAAGAAAAGGGCAAAGGGAAGAAGGGGAACTTCAAGAAGAATGGCAAGCAAGTTGCTGCTCAAGTGAGGAAGCCCAAGTTTGGGCCTAAGCCTGAGACTAAGTGCTTCTACTGCAAAGGGACTGGTCACTGGAAGCGGAACTGCCCCAAGTATTTGGCGGATAAGAAGGATGGCAAAGTGAACAAAGGTATATTTGATATACAGATTATTGATGTGTATTTTACTAGTGTTCGTAGAAACCCCTCGGTATTTGATACTGGTTCAGTTGCTAAGAGTAGTAACTCGAAACGGGAATTGCAGAATGAACATAGACTAGTTAAGGGTGAAGTGATGATGTGTGTTGGAAGTGGTTCCAAGATTGATATGATCATCATCGCACACTCCCTATTCTTTTGGGATTAGTGTTGAACCTAAATAAGTGTTATTTGGTGTTTGCGTTGAGCATGAATATGATTTGATCATGTTTATTGCAATACGGTTATTCATTTAAGTAAGAGAATAAATTGTTGTTCTGTTTACATGAAAAAAACCTTATATGGTTACACACCCAATGAAAATGGTTCGTTGGATCTCGATCGTAGTGATACACATATTCATAATATTGAAACCAAAAGATACAAAGTTAATAATGATAGTGCAACTTATTTGTGGCACTGCCGTTTAGGTCATATTGGTGTAAAGCACATGAAGAAAATCCATGCTGATGGGCTTTTGGAATCACTTGATGCTTGCGAACCATGCCTCATGGGCAAGATGACTAAGACTCCGTTCTCCGGAACAATGGAGCGAGCAACAGATTTGTTGGAAATCATACATACAGATGTATGCGGTCCGATGAATGTTGAGGCTCGTGGCGGATATCGTTATTTTTTCACCTTCACAGATGACTTAAGCAGATATGGGTATATCTACTTAATGAAACATAAGTCTGAAACATTTGAAAAGTTCAAAGAATTTCAGAGTGAAGTTGAAAATCATCGTAACAAGAAAATAAAATTCCTACGATCTGATCGTGGAGGAGAATATTTGAGTTACGAGTTTGGTTTACATTTGAAACAATGCGGAATAGTTTCGCAACTCACGCCACCCAGAACACCAGAGCGTAATGGTGTGTCCGAATGTCGTAATCGTACTTTACTAGATATGGTGCGATCTATGATGTCTCTTACTGATTACCGCTATCGTTTTGGGGTTATGCTTTAGAGACGGCCGCATTCACGCTAAATAGGGCACCATCGAAATCCGTTGAGATGACGCCTTATGAACTATGGTTTGGCAAGAAACCAAAGTTGTCGTTTCTTAAAGTTTGGGGCTGCGATGCTTATGTGAAAAAGCTTCAACCTGATAAGCTCGAACCCAAATCGGAGAAATATGTCTTCATAGGATACCAAAAAGAAAATGTTGGGTACACCTTCTATCACAGATCCGAAGGCAATATATTCATTGCTTTGAATGGATCTTTTCTAGAAAAGGAGTTTCTCTCGAAAGAAGTGAGTGGGAGAAAAGTAGAACTTGATGAGTTAACTATACCTGCTCCCTTATTGGAAAGTATTACATCACAGAAACCGGTTCCTGTGACACCTACACCAATTAGTGAGGAAGCTAATGACGATGATCATGAAACTTCAGAACAAGTTTCTACTAAACCAAGTAGATAAACCAGAGTAAGATCCGCACTAGAGTGGTACGGTAATCCTGTTCTGGAAGTCATGCTACTATATCATGATGAACCTACGAACTATGAAGAAGCGATGGTGAGCCCAGATTCCGCAAAATGGCTTGAAGCCATGAAATCTGAGATGTGATCCATGTATGAGAACAAAGTATGGACTTTGATTGACTTTCCCAATGATCGGCGAGCCATTGAGATTAAATGGATCTTCAAGAGGAAGACGGACGCTGATAGTAGTGTTACTATCCACAAAGCTAGAATTTTCGCAAAAAGGTTTTCGACAAGTTCAAGGTGTTGACTATGATGAGAGTTTCTCACTCGTATATATGCTTAAGTCTGTTCGAATCATGTTAGCAATTGCCACATTTTATGAAATCTGGCAAATGGATAAACAAAACTGCATTCCTTAATGGATTTATTAAAGAAGAGTTGTATATGATGCAACTAGAAGGTTTTGTCAATCCTAAAGGTGCTAACAAAATATGCAAGCTCCAGCGATCCATCTATGGACTGGTGCAAGCATCTCGGAGATGGAATATAAGCTTTGATAAGTTGATCAAAGCATATAGTTTTATACAGACTTGCGGTGAAGCCTGTATTTACAAGAAAGTGAGTGGGAGCCCTACATCATTTCTGATAAGTATATGTGAATGACATATTGTTGATCGCAGATAATGTAGAATTATTCTACAAAGCATAAAGGAGTGTTTGAAAGGAGTTTTTCAAATAAAGACCTCGGTTAAGCTGCTTACATATTGAGCACCAAGATCTATAGAGATAGATCAAGACGCTTGATAAGTTTTTCAATGAGTACATACCTTGACAAGATTTTGAAGTAGTTCAAAATGGAACAGTCAAAGAAAGAGTTATTTCCTGTGTTACAAGGTGTGAAACTGAATAAGACTCAAAGCCCGACCACGGCAGAAGATAGAAAGAGAATGAAACTCATTCCCTATGCCTTGGCCATAGGTTCTTTAAAATATGCCATGCTGTGTACCAGATCTATTGTACACCCAACACTGTTTTTGGCAAGGGAGTACAATAGTGATCTAGGAGTAGATCACTGGACAACGGTCAAAATTATCCTTAGTGGAATAAGGATATGTTTCTCGATTATGGAGGTGACAAAAAGGTTCGTCGTAAAGGGTTACGTCGATGCAAATTTTGACACTGATCCAGATGACTCTAAATATCAATTTGGATACATATTTAAAGTGGGAGCAATTAGCTAGAGTAGCTCCGTGCAGAGCATTGTTGACATAGAAATTTACAAAATACTTACGGATCTGAATGTGGCAGACCCGTTGACTAAACTTCTCTCACAAGCAAAACATGATCACACCTTAGTACTCTTTGGGTGTTAATCACATAGCGATGTGAACTAGATTATTGACTCTAGTAAACCCTTTGGGTGTTGGTCACATGTCAATGTGAACTATAGGTGATAATCACATGGTGATGTGAACTATTGGTGTTAAATCACATGGAGATGTGAACTAGATTATTGACTCTAGTGCAAGTGGGAAACTGAAGGAAATATGCCCTAGAGGCAATAATAAAGTTATTATTTATTTCCTTATATCATGATAAATGTTTATTATTCATGCTAGAATTGTATTAACCGGAAACATAATACATGTGTGAATACATTGACAAACAGAGTGTCACTAGTATGCCTCTACTTGACTAGCTCATTGATCAAAGATGGTTATGTTTCCTAACCATAGACATGAGTTGTCATTTGATTAATGGGATCACATCATTAGGAGAATGATGTGATTAACATGACCCATTCCATTAGCTTAGCACCCGATCGTTTAGTATGTTGCTATTGCTTTCTTCATGACTTATACATGTTCCTATGACTATGAGATTATGCAACTCCCGTTTGCCAGAGGAACACTTTGTGTGCTACCAAACGTCACAATGTAACTGGGTGATTATAAAGGAGCTCTACAGGTGTCTCCAAAGGTACATGTTGGGTTGGCGTATTTCGAGATTAGGATTTGTCACTCCGATTGTCGGAGAGGTATCTCTGGGCCCTCTCGGTAATGCACATCACATAAGCCTTGCAAGCATTGCAACTAATGAGTTAGTTGCAAGATGATTTATTACAAAACGAGTAAAGAGACTTGCCGGTAACGAGATTGAACTAGGTATTGAGATACCGACGATCGAATCTCGGGTAAGTAACATACCGATGACAAAGGGAACAACGTATGTTGTTATGCGGTCTGACCGATAAAGATCTTCGTAGAATATGTAGGAGACAATATGAGCATCCAGGTTCCGCTATTGGTTATTGACTGGAGACGTGTCTCGGTCACGTCTACATTATTCTCGAACCCATAGGGTCCGCACGCTTAACGTTACGATGATAGTTTCATTATGAGTTTATATATTTTGATGTACCGAAGATTGTTCGAAGTCTCGGATGTGATCACGGACATGACGAGGAGTCTCGAAATGGTCGAGACATAAAGATTGATATATTGGACAGCTATATTCGGACACCAGAAGTGTTCCGGGTGATTTCAGAGAAAACCGGAGTGCCAGAGGGTTACTGGAACCCCCCGGGAGAAGTAATGGGCTTTATGGGCCCTAGTGGAGAGAGAGAGGGGCGGCCAGGGTGGGCCACGCGCCCCCTCCCACTCTGGTCCGAATTGGACTAGGAGAGGGGGGCGGAGCCCCCCTTTCCTTCTCCCTCTCCCCCTTCCTTTCCCCCTCCTAGTAGGAGTAGGAAAGAGGGGAGTCCTACTCCTACTAGGAGGAGGACTCCTCCTCCTTGGCGCGCCCCAAGGGCCGGACGGCCTCCCCCCTTTCTTCTTTATATACGGGGGCAGGGGGGCTGTCGGTGTCAAAACCGGTGGATCTCGGGTAGGGGGTCCCGAACTGTGTGTCTAGGCTGGATGGTAACAGGAGACAAGGGACATGAAGTTTTACCCAGGTCCGGGCCCTCTTGATGGAGGTAAAACCCTACGTCCTGCTTGATTAATATTGATGATATGGGTAGTACAAGAGTAGATCTACCACGAGATCGGAGAGGCTAAACCCTAGAAGCTAGCCTATGGTATGATTGTTGTTCTGTATGTTGTCCTACGGACTAAAACCCTCCGGTTTATATAGACACCGGAGAGGGTTAGGGTTACACAAAGTCGGTTACAATGGTAGGAGATCCACATATCCGTATCGCCAAGCTTGCCTTCCACGCCAAGGAAAGTCCCTTCCGGACACGGGACGAAGTCTTCAATCTTGTATCTTCATAGTCCAGGAGTCCGGCTGAAGGTATAGTCCGGCCATCCGGACACCCCCTAATCCCGAACTCCCACAGTAGCCCCTGAACCAGGCTTCAATGACGACGAGTCTGGCGCGCAGATTGTCTTTGGCATTGCAAGGCGGGTTCCTCCTCCAAGTACTTCATAGAAGATTTTGAACACAAAGATAGTGTCCGGCTCTGCAAAATAAGTTTCCACATATTACCATAGAGAGAATAATATTTACACAAATCTAATCTGCTGACGTATTCCGTAGTGTGATGCACCACGGCTAAGCCTTTATTCAAATCATTTTATTATCCCACCTCAGCATGTCATGCGCGGCGGTTTCCTTGGCACGTCTTGTTAAAGCAGAGATCGTGTCCCCTGATTCCGGGATTCTCATCAATACGGGCGTGGGTAACCCAACCGCGCCATTGATTACGGCGCTTGGAGATAAGCAAGTTTTACCAGGCTGGTGGGGACACGCAGTTGCGTCCACCCATATAAGGGGATAAGGATCCACCTTTTCACCTATGCCTTCTTCCTCCTTTGCCTATCCATTTTCGCGCACTCAAGCTCCAGCGCCCAAGTCCGCACTCCCCACCTCAACCCTCTCCAGCCATGTCCGGAGCGGGAGGCAAGTGGATGGTCTCCTCCATCACGGAGGGACACATCAAAAAACTGAGGAAGGCTGGATACTTGTCTAACGACATCGCGTACCGGCTTCCCGAAGAGGGGCAGCTCCTCCCCACCCCAAGGCCCCATGAGAGGGTAGTGTTCCTTCCCCACTTCCTCCACGGACTGGGCTTTCCTATCCACCCATTCGTCCGGGGACTCATGTTCTACTACGGCCTGGATTTCCATGATCTGGCCCCGAACTTCATCCTCAACATCTCAGGGTTTATCGTCGTGTGCGAGGCTTTCCTCTGCATCCGCCCCCATTTCGGCCTATGGCTCAAGACTTTCAATGTCAAGCCGAAGGTGGTGCGCATAAACCAGGCGGAGTGCGGAGGCGCCATGATGGGCAAGATGCCCAACGTCTTATGGCTCGAGGGCTCCTTTGTGGAGACCCTGAAGGGGTGGCAATCGGGGTGGTTTTACATCACCGAGCCGCGCGACCCTGAGTGGGTCGCAGCCCCCGAGTTCCGGTCCGGACCCCCAATGCGGCTCACATCCTGGAAAGAGATGGGCCTGTCGTGGGGCAGCAAAGGAGAGGTGACTGGACTGCAAACATGCATCCAAACCCTGGTGGACAAGCAGCTCTGGCCTGTAAATGTAGTCCAGGTCATGCTCATCCCCCAGATCCTCCTGTGTCAACAACGGGCCTTCAATCTGTGGGAGTTCAACCCGGCGCAGCACCGAACTCTGAGCAGGCTCTTTGACACGATGTACGAAGATGTCTGGAAGGTGCTTTTCAAGGGCGCCGAGGCTCCCGCATCCGCTACCGAGGATCGCGGATTCAGCGCGCAGCATCACGCTAGCGCGGTAAGTTGTTCGTACCTTTTACAGGGTATTAGTTTTTCATAGTTTAACTCTATGCGGGATCTAAGCTCCCTTACCTTTGAAAGGTTTGTCAGGCGAAGTCCGGATAGATCGATTGTCCGGCTCCTTTGCCCAAAGACCCAGCCGATGCCCGCTTGGCGAAGCTGCTGGTTCCGGCACCCTATGTAGTGCCGGAGAAGAAGGCAGCAAAGAGGGACACGGGGACTCGAAAAAGTGCCCGGCGCCACGAGGTGTCGGGTTCATCATCCGACGGCTCCAAGGCGCATTCCTCCTGTGAAGACGAGGAGGAGGAAGAAGAGACCTCTCCCCCTCCAGCGGGGGGAGAGAAGAAAAGGAAGGCCGCCCTTACTGAGGAGGCCGAAGGGTCCAAGAAGGGGAAAACCCTTCCTTCGGACTACTCCACCGACGCCGACAACGGCGGAGAGGAGTGGCCGCTCAGGGCCAAGCCCCTGGCGAAATCGTAAGTATCCGGATACCAGAGTAATTCATAGTATTCCTTTATTGCACAGCTTTCCCTTATGTCGAATATGATTATGCAGCCCACCCAAAGACCGGCTCGACGCGTCGTCGAGCGGTTCACTGGACTCGTCGGATGTGAATTCGCTTCCGACGGCTTCCTCCCCCCGCCCTACGGACGACGCCGAAGTGTTGTCCCAACAGGTTCCAAGCCGGGAAGAGGTGGTCCTGGAGGCGCCGCAAGGCGACCTCCCAGACTCCAGGAGTAAAGGGGATAAAACCCCCCAGGGCTCCAAGTCCGGCTCTAGGCCGGACACCGCTCCGGAACCTTCAAAGGTTCCAGAGTCTGGCGGGCGACCTCCTTCCAAGAGGAGCAAGCCCACCGTGCTGGTGACCCCCGTCCAACCGGAGGCGCCGGACAATCTGTTGGAGGTGCTCAAAGGCGCCTCCATCGACGAGGATCACCGCACCATTATGAGTGCGGTGGTCCAGAAGGTTCAGTCCGCCAAGAGCGGACTTACTGAAGCTTGTACTAGCCTTTTAACAGGCTTTGAGGTAAGTAAAGAATGTGTAAATAATATTACCGCATAGACAGTAGCCCCTGATGCTCTGTTTGGCGTTCGGGAAGAAAAGCCGAAGAGAGGATCAAATAAAATTCGCAGGAGTCTAACAAAAAGGAGTCAATATGCGTATGCAGGCTTCTCTACTAGCTTCCGCCGCACTGACTGCGGAAGTGGACACGCTGAAGCAGAACCTCGAGCAGTCCGAGCAAGAGCTCGGGCGTGCCAAGAAGCAGCTTGAGGACAAGGAAGGTAAGAAATACCTTGTTTAAATATATATAAAAAAGGTGCAATTGCAAAAAATGACAGGATTATCGTGGCTATTGTAGGGGCCACGTCGGAGGAGGTGACCCTTAAGCAAGCGCTGGTCGAGGCCGAGAATAGGGCAGCCACAAAGCGCATCGAGCGGGAGAAGTATGAGGCCCAGGTTGGCAAGGTGCAGCAAGAGCTCCAGGCCCTCATGAAAAAACATGAGAGTTTGAAGCTTGAGTCAAAGACGCGAGCGTCCGAGCTCGCGATGGCTATTGAAAATGCCAAGTCTGCCAAGGCCGAATCCCAGAAGACCCTCCAGGAGTTGGATGCGGTGAAAAAGATAGCGGCGGGTAAGGCATTCTTTATGCAAAGCAAACACATAAGCGTGAGTTACTTGTTACTTACCCGAATCCGGAGCTCTCCAGGACAATTCGCAGATCTTCCCCGTAGCGTGTCCGATGCCGCCGCATTCTATCGAGCCGAGGAGGGCAGCTCGACAAGAAAAGGTGTTCTGGTCTCAGTATGCTGAGGCCGGACACCCCGTGCCCCTAAGCGACCAGCTGAAGCAACTGGTCGAGCTCCACAAGGCGGCCGAACAGGCCATGAAGGGCCTCATAGTTCGACTGTGGCCTGGAGAGGCTCTACCTGGGAGCTATTTCGGGCTGGTGCGGCGGCTGGTGGGGGCCTGTCCAAGGCTCGAAGTCATCAAGCGCTCCGTCTGCATTGAAGGTGCCCGTAGGGCACTTGCCCGTGCTAAGGTGCACTGGGGCAAGCTGGATGCTGCGAAGCTTGTGAAGGACGGGCCACCGCCGGGGAAAGAGCATCGCAAGCCCGAGAATTATTATACGGATGTTCTGAAGGGTTCCCGCCTTGTGGCGGATGAATGTTCCAGGGATGTATTTTTTGAGTAAAACTCGCTCGTTTTGTCCTGTGCACTGAAAACTTGTTCATATGCGCTAAGGAATGCTGCTGGAATTTAAAATATTACCTTCTGTGCGGCTGTTTATCAATTCTGAGAGATGGCGAGTCGTCGGCTTCTGCCCCCGTGCCGCTAGTGCTGGGGTGTTCAGGGATAAACCTGAGCGCTCTTTTTCCCATGTTTGGGTCCTTTGAGGGAGGCGCTCAGCACAACGAACAAGGAAATCGGACTATAATGCATGAACACTCTCACTTAGCCATAGAATTCTATAATTTTAAATTTCGGCGAAGCCCCTGGTATTTGGAAGACCGAGTTCGGGGCGCTATCCACGCCTTGGTCGGACAGAGCCGACTCCTCGCTCTAAGCAGCATAAGTCTTTAGGGACTCGAAAAACCTCTCGAACAGCGACCGGCTCTCGCTTCATCATGACAGTCAGTTTTAGCTTTCTCTACTGAGGTGCTCGACCCAGCTCAACTGGGGCACAATCGCAGTAGTTCTCCTAGTGCTACCTTAGCCGATACAGCGGAGCGTAAGGCACCAAAACATAGGAGCCAGGCAAACCCAACTATTGACCCAAGACATGATTCGGAGCCGATGCATATAATGCTATAAGTTCGGGGTGCCTCACTTGTTAAAGTGTTCGGACTTCTCACACCATATTGAGGGGTACTAAAGCCCCTGGCGCATTTTGGCCGTACCAAAGTGTACGGGTGCAACATGTCGTTAAGGAACATATATTTGTAAAAAAAGAGTAATGCAAAAATAGACAAAAGCTTTGCATTATTTATTAAAAAGGGCTGCGATCAAAGCAGAACGATACAAAATAATGCGATAAGCAAAAAGGTTGGACTATTTAACATGTCCGTTCCAGGGGCAGGTTGTGGAATGGTATGCGAAACAGGTATACTGCTCATGATAGAGACCACCTGGGAGTTCCGTAATGCGGCATCGCTTGTCTGCTTCCCTGGGTCTTGCATCGTTTGTGCAGCAATTGAACTGCCGAACAGGCCTTCCGAAGAGTGGAGTTCTGAAAGTAAGAGAAAATTAAAAAAAATCGGCAGCCCCTGGTGCGGGTTAAGCCGTGTTTCGGGCGTGCCGTGATGGTGCCCCTCCCCTGTACCCATGGTATTTCTAGAGCGTAGTTATGTACGCGAAGCACTGGCGTCGCATTTTTGCGAGGGCTGGGGTTGGGGCCGCATTGCTACGCCTGCTCGGAACGTGCTAGGCGGTCTTGTTGTAGGTTACTCCGGGCGAGCTTGACGGTGTCCGGACGTTTAATGGCCGGACTGGAGAACTGCCTGGAGAGTCTGCTTTGTACTTCCGCTGCAAGGGCCGCCGTGTGCTCCTCCGTTCGGAGAGAGCGTTCGGTGTTTCCATTGACCGTAATTACTCCTTGAGGGCCTGGCATCTTGAGCTTAAGGTATGTGTAGTGCGGTACCACATTGAACTTCGCGAATGCGGTTCGCCCGAGCAGTGCGTGATAGCCACTTCGGAATGGGACTATGTCGAAGATTAACTCCTCGCTTCGGAAATTATCCAGAGATCCGAAGACCACTTCAATTGTGACTGAGCCTATACAGTTGTCCTCTACACTTGGTATTACGCCTTTAAAGGTCATTTTGGTGGGCTTAATCCTCGAGGGATCTATGCCCATTTTCCGCACTGTATCCTGGTAAAGCAGGTTCAGGCTGCTGCCGCCGTCCATAAGGACTTTAGTGAGATGAAATCCGTCAATAATTGGGTCTAGAACCAATGCGGCGAATCCGCCAGGATGGGTGCTAGTGGGATGGTCCCTTCGATCAAAGGTGATCGGGCAGGAGGACCATGGGTTGAACTTTGGGGCGACAGGCTCTACCGCGTATACGTGCCTTAACGCGCGCTTCCGCTCCCTCTTGGGGATGTGGGTTGCGTATATCATGTTCACCGTCCACACTTGTGGGAGAAAACCCTTCTGTCCACTGTTGTTCGGCGGCCAGGGCTCTTCGTCGTCATCGCTATGCAGCCCCTTGTTAGTATTTTCGGCATTTAACTTGCCTGCCTGCTTGAACACCCAACAATCCCTATTGGTGTGATTGGCCGGCTTTTCGGGGGTGCCATGTATCTGGCACAAGCGGTCGAGTATTCGGTCCAAACTGGACGGGCCCCTAGGATTTCTTTTGAATGGCTTTTTCCGCTGACCGGATTTATAGCCTCTGTATCCGGCATTAACTGTCGTATCCTCAGCATTGTCGCCGTTAATGCGGCGCTTCTGCTTGTTGCGACGCGACCTGCGACTACTGTCCCTGGTATCCGAATTACCAGGGTTCTTGGTCATATTGTTGCTACGAGCAAGCCAGCTATCTTCTCCTGCGCAAAAGCGGGTCATGAGTGTCGTGAGTGCTGCCATAGATTTCGGCTTTTCCTGTCCAAGGTGCCGGGCAAGCCACTCGTCACGGATATTGTGCTTGAAGGCTGCTAGGGCCTCTGCGTCCAGACAGTCGACTATTTGATTTTTCTTTGTTAGGAACCGTGTCCAGAATTGCCTGGCCGGTTCATCTGGCTGCTGAATTACGTGGCTTAGGTCATCTGCGTCTGGGGGTCGCATATAAGTGCCCTGGAAATTGTCGAGGAATGCGGCTTCCAGGTCCTCCCAACAACTGATTGATCCTGCTGACAAGCTGTTAAGCCAATGCCGAGCTGGTCCTTTAAGCTTGAGTGGGAGGTATTTGATGGCGTGGAGATCATCACCGCGGCCCATATGGATATGAAGGAGATAATCCTCGATCCATACCGCAGGATCTGTTGTGCCATCATATGATTCGATGTTTACGGGTTTGAAACCCTCGGGGATTTGATGATCCATTACTTCGTCTGTGAAGCATAGTGGGTGTGCGGCGCCTCTGTACTGGGCTATATCACGACGTAGCTCCAATGAGCTTTGTCTACTGTGTTTGGCCCTACCGGATTTGTGTCCGGCGTGACGGTTACCGTCTCGAGTCGTGGGGCGCCCATGCGATCCGTAGATCGATCTTGTTTGCCTTGCCTTGTCCTCCAACATATCTGGCAGGTCTGGCGCATTTTCCCGTGCCTTAGTACGGGATCCTGCTTGAGTGGAGGGCCGAGAGGCCTCTCTGTCGCGGCCACAAGGTGGCCGGTCGGCCGTATCAAGTGTTGGTGATGTAGGTTTAAGTGCTTCCTCCTCTAATCGGGGTAGCAACCTGCGCTTTGGGTAGCTCTTGGAGGGGCGTTCGAGTTTATGCTCTTCGGCCGCAAGGACTTCAGTCCATCCGTCGACTAGCAAATCTTGATCAGCTCTAAGCTGTTGCTATTTTTTCTTGAGGCTTCTTGCCATGGCCATAAGCCTGCGTTGAAAACGCTCTTGCTTGACGGGATCCTCTGGCATGACGAATTCGTCGTCGTCGAGACTTGCCTCGTCTTTGGAGGGAGGCGTATAATTATCGTCCTCGGCCTCTCTGTCTGCCGCTCTCTCATGAGGGCTGGCTTCTCCATCCTCCTGTGCTGAATCTTGCTGGAGGGGGTTTTCTTCGGCACTCTCCGGAGTATTATTATCTCCCGTGCTGGAATCGCCGTATTTGCTTTGGCGGGATTTTGAGCGGCGCCGCTGACGCCGGCGCTTAGGCTGTTTCTTGGAGGGGTCATCCTCCGCTGTTCCATCGCCATCTCCTTTTTTTGGGGTGTCCACCATGTATATGTCATATGACGAGGTGGCTTTCCAGGGCCCAATAGGCGCTGGTTCTTCATCGTCTCCTGCATCGGCGTCCATACCGTCGATGTCTTCGGAGTCGAAGTCGAGCATGTCGGTTAAATCGTTAACAGTGGCTACAAAGTGGGTGGTGGGTGGGCTTTGAATTTCTTCATCGTCCGTATCCCAACCTTGCTGACCGTAGTCCGGCTTGGGCTCTCCTGATAAAGAGAGAGACTTTAGTGTCTTCAAAATATCGCCGAAAGACGACTGCTGAAAGATGTCCGCGGCAGTAAACTCCATGATCGGCGCCCAATCGGATTCGATTGGCAGGGGCGCGGAGGGTTCAGAGTCCAGAGAGGAGTCACGAGTCTCGTGGAGTGCGGGGCTGGTGTTCGGCTTGATCACCGTTGAGATCACAGCCCCCGAGGCAGCGTCCAACCACCCATCCTCGATCGGCGCTGTTGGCTCCGAATTAAGGGTCGATGCCGATGCGGGTGCAGCCTCCAGGGCACTGTTCGGCGGCAGAGCTAGATCATGCTCGTCGTGACAGTGCGGCGCGCTCGGCAGTGGCTCAAATCCGTCGAAGATCAAGTCCCCGCGGATGACAGCCGTGTAGTTTAAACTTCCAAATCTGACCTGACGGCCAGGGGCATAGCTTTCGATCTGCTCCAGATGGCCAAGTGAATTGGCCCATAGTGCGAAGCCGCCGAAGACGAAGATCTGTCCGGGGAGGAAGATCTCACCCTGGACTGCATCGCTATTGATGATCGTAGGAGCCATCAAGCCTGACGGTGACGACACAGAGGAACTCTCAATGAAAGCGCCAATGTCGGTGTCAAAACCGGCGGATCTCAGGTAGGGGGTCCCGAACTGTGCGTCTAGGCTGGATGGTAACAGGAGACAAGGGACAGGAAGTTTTACCCAGGTTCGGGCCTTCTTGATGGAGGTAAAACCCTACGTACTGCTTGATTAATATTGATGATATGGGTAGTACAAGAGTAGATCTACCACGAGATCGGAGAGGCTAAACCCTAGAAGCTAGCCTATGGTATGATTGTTGTTCTGTATGTTGTCCTACGGACTAAAACCCTCCGGTTTATATAGACACTGGAGAGGGTTAGGGTTACACAAAGTCGGTTACAATGGTAGGAGATCCACATATCCGTATCGCCAAGCTTGCCTTCCACGCCAAGGAAAGTCCCTTCCGGACACGGGATGAAGTCTTCAATCTTGTATCTTCATAGTCCAGGAGTCCGGCTGAAGGTATAGTCCGGCCATCCGGACACCCCCTAATCCAGGACTCCCTCAGGGGCACCTCTAGACACACAAGTTGATCTTGGAGATCGTTCTCTTTGCCGTGTGCGGTGCCCCCCTCCACCATAATCCTCGATAATATTGTAGCGGTGCTCAGGCGAAGCCCTGCGACGGTAGAACATCAAGATCGTCACCACGCTGTCGTGCTGACGAAACTCTTCCCCGACACTTTGCTGGATCGGAGTCCGGGGATCGTCATCGAGCTGAATGTGTGCTAGAACTCGGAGGTGCCGTAGTTTCGGTGCTTGATCGGTCGGGCCGTGAAGACGTACGACTACATCAACCGTGTTGTCATAACGCTTCTGCTGTCGGTCTACGAGGGTACATAGACAACACTCTCCCCTCTCGTTGCTATGCATCACCATGATCTTGCATGTGCGTAGGAATTTTTTTGAAATTACTACGTTCCCCAACATGTTCTAGGCTCCTGACGGCGTTCTGAGCATGTTTCAGTGCCCGGTTGCGGTCATAACTGACTCTCGCCGCGGCGGTGATGAAGCATGACGGCGGCGAGCTTTCGGGTCCGACAGGGAAGCTAGCTGGGGACAAAAACGAGCTTAGGGAGCAGGGGGAAATACGGCAGAGCTCACCGTAGTGTCGAGGAGAAGCTCAGCTGGGTCGAGGAGGCGGCAGAGACGGCGAATCGACGGCGGTGGTCGTGGGATGCCGGTGAGGAAGACAAGCTCGGGGGCGTCACTATAGGCCGTCAGGGGTGGTGTTATTCAGCTTGAAGAAGCGAGGTGTCGTGGCGGAGTGATTTGGCACTGCGGCAGGGCGTGGGGAGTGCGGTGGCCGCGGTGGTGGTGAGCGGCGGCGACGACTGCGCTCAGTGGAGAGAACAGAGGAGGGGGAGACCATTCGGGGAAGAGAGAAAGAGCAGGGGGGTCAGCAGGTTCCAGACGGCCACGGGGTGGCGATCCCCAGCATCGCGCCGGCCAGGGAGGGCCAGGCAGGCAGCTGCGTGCCGGCCTACGCAGGCGCCGTGCTCGGCCTCGCCTCTGCCAATAGGCAGAGGTTGAAGACAGGTATGCCCCTGGTGGGCTGGGCCGAAACTGCTGGGCCACCAGGTGGGCTGCAGGTAAGGTTTTTGTCCTATCCTATTTTTTTCTAATTCTGTTCTGTTTTCTATTTTGCAGGTTTGTTTTGAATTTGGTTTTGAAACCAATTCAATTTTTGCAGCTTCTGGAAATAATTGTGGATGCAAAATGGTTTAACCCAGAGCTCCACAAGAAGTTTCAGAATTATTGGAGCAATAAAAATATTTATAGGATTTATTTGCTCCAACTCAAATACATTAGTGGATTAAATCAAATCCCAATTAATTCCCTAAAAATGTTCACTATTTTTGGCTTGGATCAAAACCCTTGCCAAAATTATCAAACATTAATTAAGGCATTTTTGGGTTCATTGAAAAATATTCTTTTGGTTGATCCTAGTTTTCAAAGGAGTGCTAGGGTTTGTTAATCCCCATTTCAGGTTTAAGGAAAGATTGCCATGATGCATGGATGCAAATGCAACTATTGCACACAAATAATCTAGGGCTGTGACAACTCACCCCCACTAAACAAGAATCTCGTCCCGAGATTCAAGACGTGAGGTAAGAAGACAGAGGGAACACAGAGCTAACACGATCTTCACGATCCAGATGCCCTTCTCGAGGATGTTGATTCATTTCTCCAATTGATCTTGATGTCTTTGCTTTGAAATCTTCTTGCAACTATGATGACGCAAGAGAGGAAACTTGACAGAATTCGATCTTCACAAAGATCAAGCGATACACGATCAACTCATGGAATGAGACGATATAACATCTCTTAAGCTGGGACACAATGCACACATCAAGACGGATGGAGAGAAACTGATAACAAAGGTTCAATTTGGTAGGCAACATTTCCATGCTTAAGAAGATGGTGGATGCGTTTCAAGTAGCGAGGAGTTAAGTTGCCCTTCATGTCGTACGGGGCACCTTAGAGGAGGTGGCTCGTAGAGCTATTCCCTTAAGTGGCAAAAAGAATTACTTTTGATTCAGAGATCATTGAAACTCTTTATACCATCCTAAGGCAATTCACAACAATCATTTGGCGGAGTACAAAGGGATGGCATACCTGGAGTAGAATGGATGATATGGACTACCTTGTTGAAGAAAACGCAAGGGATGATTTTGCTTGCGCGTGCTCTCAAGAACTTGAGCATTTCCATATTCATCAAGGTTCTACCAACATCCGGGGCGAGGATCCTGGCAACACATCTTACTACCTTGACGAATAGTGATGGACAATGCAGATGCATAGAAAGACAACCCTTTCTCAGATTTCACCTTAGCGAGGCCAAGGGAATGAAATCTGGATGATCGACCGAGAGACATTTAGCACTCCGCTTCTAATGTTCTCCTTGATGTACTGGTTACCACTGTCATGCTTTAAAGCATCAACATAGCCATCAAGTAGTGGTCGGACTTCGGAATACAATAGATCCATAAGGAACAACATCTGGAGTAAATCCTACGAAATCCTTATGGGGCGGTGGCCAACTTCCTCAATCAAGATACTACAATAATAGGTCTTCCGGCTAGGTGTGTTGGCCACGACATCCACTTTACCGGTTATAGGGAGACCAATTTTATAGTTCTTGGAGTGTGTTCCAACCATCATATCTGCCTGAGATTCAGATCTGGTTGGTGTCAGGATATTCCAGACTCATCAAGTCTAGAAATAAAAATGAAGGTTTGCAATACAAATCAATGAGATGACGTTGCGAGATTCTCGGGGAATGAACTACGATAGTAAGCTCCAAAACATGAGCTGGTTCTGCTACAAGCATGTGAACACGTTGTCCTAGACAAGCATGGCCACCTGGTAGTCTTACAACGAAACACTACCGAGTTCAGGAGGGAACCATCAATGAGGGTATCGAAGTCCTTGCGTAAGTCTAGCTCCCAAGAAGAAACTTCTTCTCCTTGAACAAACCAATCAGTGGCTTGGTGTGCTAGGAACACATATGGAGTGGAGGTAATTAATCTACCAAACCATAGAATACTTCACACATATGCATGACTGATTTGGGATGATTCCAAGGGAAACAAAACAAACCTTTCTCAAATTCATGGCGGCAACTTACACCTAGTGCACGTGAACTTGGAGAAAGTCACTTCTTTCGTCCAAGCATAAGCTTCATGAACGAAACACGAAGGCATTGCTTACAAGGTTTTCAACACTAGGTTGATGTTCAACATGAATCATGGGGGAGACAAAATGCTGTTGATGGGCTCAAAAACAACTCATCAGAATTTTCCATATCACTGGACTTCCACCATCATGTGAACACGGTGATAGCATTGGTCAGACCAAAAGATGTAATGGTGTATGCTCGAGGGATCAACCACGAGTAAGACAACATTACGAATATCGTTGGTTTTAACTTGATTTGACGATAGCCCATACTCAAATCAAGGTTTGGACAACACAATAGGTTCAACAACTGATCACGGGGATCAGTCGATGAAGATATCATCTATCTTCAACACACACACACACACAAGGATATCAGCATGAACTAAGTCAGACAAGGTTCCATCTTCCAACTCTCCAAGTTGTTGTTTAGCTTAACCAACTAGCTCGGGGGTATCCAACACAGATTCTTGGAGAATGGATGGTTTAGAGAAAAACCAACATGATCACGAACTCAACATAGAGATCAGGGAACAACCTGGTAATACTTCCGAGAAGATATTCGGAAAATCACGAACCACCGATATGTCACTAAACTCGAGAACAATCTTGCTTTTCAGGGCAAGACGATATGATCAAATAAGCAAGGATTGACACTACCCTAACTCATTAATCGAAAAGTGCACCGGAAATAAGGACTAGGTAGCACGATCAATCTCAGAACGATGGTTCAGTAACCAACACGCTAAGGATGAGAATATTGTCCTTTAACTACCAAGCAACGAAGTTGCTAGGAGTATTGATTTCACACATCACGATTCACTTGTCGGCATTCCGGTTACGATAACACAGGAACCGAGGAATGAACAATGATGGCAAGAAGTATCACTGCGTCAAAAATTCATAAGATATGGTGCAATTCCTATGATATTCTTGGCATGAATAGGGTAGAACTCCAAGGTAGAACAGAACAAAAGCTGGATTGGCATTTTGATCTATGGGATACAACTAATTTGACCCAATCCTAGATATGGATGAGGTACTGGAGTTTGTTTCTCCTAGTCATTCTGGAATAGAATGGCTTGACGGACCACAAGAATAATAGGCATCGATGAACACAAATGCACACATACTCCTGGCTATCAACTGATAGAAGATGGTTGGGATACAACTGAAGAGGAGCAACTCGAGGAACATATAATTTTCTGAGTTGTGGATGCATAGATTAGTATGTCGAGAAAAGCTCAACATTTCTTCCGGACAACCCATGCAGAAAGGTAGGACTAGCAGATTCACAATACAGAAAGGAGAACTCATCAAGAGCACTCTGGTTGTGATCTTTTGATCCAACAAACTTCGGCCATAAGTGGTTCATGGTATTTGGAAGAAGGAAATACCATGGACCTCGAGGACTATCGCAAAGGTTACTAATATCCTAAAGGAACTAGCAACACTATCAACATGAGGTAAGTAGGGTGAATCTCGGGTTCAAGAACCCAGGAATAGAATACCTACTACTAAATGGCATCACGGGATGCTTTCAAGAATGGTGGCCAGAATCAGCACACTGGGAACACAAAACATGGCTAGATTACTAGGTGACTCCCTAAAACAACTAGGGTCATAATAATAGCTCCAACATATATGTCGAGGCAACAGAGTACCTCAACTCACCGATTGGTGTGATTAATCTGGCCCAAATGGACATCAGGAACATGGAGGAATGATTGCAAGTGCATCAGACTATCTAGAAACCTAAGATGACTCGGACAGCATAACGACTGTAAATGATCAGAAAAGGATTTGAGACATCCTGCAAAAATGGTGGCATAACCACTCAGAAGCACAATGTCAAGGTTCCGAGACCAACTATGAACACACGGAAGTAGTAGAAACTGAACCGGGGCTTAAATCCATCAATCCTATAAGTCTCTACGGATTAGTAACACGTCATCCTGATAGATAGATGAGAAGGCCTAGTTCTTAATCCCCGTAGAAAAGAAGAGGTTGACTCAGATCAGAAGGGCATAAGGTAAAGGAGTAAAAAGAGCCTTACATTCCCTTCCACAATCAATTCCCCTACATAACTAAAGCATTTCTAGACACAACTTCGACCAGTTGGCTTGATAAACCTACAGGCAGTCAGGCTCTGATACCAACGCTGTCAGGACCCCGATTCCAAGTCACATCGATCTAACCGGTAACACATCATATCACATTGCGGCCTCATGCACGGTATCCCCACGGGTGTCGCCATACCATGGCCCGGGACTGTTTGCGCCTTTTGGCTCACGTATATGATAGTGTCGCTAGCATCCATATGACAGAGAACCCGGGCCGACATGGCTAGTCGTGAACCCAAAGCGGCACAGACCTATGGAGACACGCATACATGAATCACATCGAGCATGTCGGTCATCAGCGAGTGAATCTGGGCTGTAGCACTGGGCTAACAGGACTCCGGGGAACCCGGGCTGTAGCAGGCTAGGCAGGACTCCGGAAGTCACCGCGTGACATTTCCCCGAAGGGACAGACATAGGAACGAAGTGAAACACATGCCGGCCAGTCAAGTGTCCTGAGCAGTAGTGCTGGGCTAGCAGGACTCCGGTGAACCGGGCTGTAGCGGACTACTATGGCTCGAGGAGCACTAGACTACATTTCCCCATAAGAAAGGCTGCCAAGGATAAACAACTAGATTGTCGGATCCCACACGTACCAAGCATTTCAATCATACACACAATATGCTCGATATGTGCAAATACAACATGGCATCACAACAAAACTCTACAACTCAAGTACTTTATTTAAAGGCTCCAGAGAGCCATACATAACATGTTCATACAGGTAGGGGTCACATGACCCGACACTCAAGTCATACAAGCATACAAGCACATGCGGAAGCAAATAGTCTGAGTACAAACACTAGAAAGAAAGAAGGCTTCTCGAAGCCTTTCTATCTACATAGGGCCCTCCATGGCCAGGATCACCACCTAGGTGGCAAGTCACTCATCGACGTCGAGATCTACATAAAACCCATCGGAGGGGGCGGTGTTGTCGTCTGAAAACAGTAATTAAGCAAACATGAGTACAAAGGTACTCAGCAAGTCTTACAACAGAACCTACTATACATGCTCATTCTCAAGAAGGTGGTGGAGTTATTGCAGCAAGCCATCTTTGACTCTTGGCTAAGCTATCCTACGAGACACCACTAGTAAAATAGTTTTCACACACGAGTCCACTAATCACCAACAGAATACTCCACCGGGGATTCTCCCTCGTCATCCTACAAGAGGGCCATCCTCGGTACTCACACTTATCTTGAGTCTTTTAGTAGTAACTATTAACTTGTCTATGAACTGTATAGGCAACCAAGTAGTCCTTTACCGTGGACGCGGCTATTCAAATAGAGGATGTTAACCCTGCAGGGGTGTACTTCTTCATACACGCTCTCACCACTTACCGTCGTTTACATGACATGTGAAGGAAATATGCCCTAGAGGCAATAATAAAGTTATTATTTATTTCCTTATAATCATGATAAATGTTTATTATTCATGCTAGAATTGTATTAACCAGAAACATAATACATGTGTGAATACATAGACAAACAAAGTGTCACTAGTATGCCTCTACTTGACTAGCTCGTTAATCAAAGATGGTTATGTTTCCTAACCATGAACAATGAGTTGTTATTTGATTCACGAGGTCACATCATTAGTTGAATGATCTGATTGACATGACCCATTCCATTAGCTTAGCACCCGATCGTTTAGTATGTTGCTATTGCTTTCTTCATGACTTATACATGTTCCTATAACTATGAGATTATGCAACTCCCGTTTACCGGAGGAACACTTTGGGTACTACCAAACGTCACAACGTAACTGGGTGATTATAAAGGAGTACTACAGGTGTCTCCAAAGGTACATGTTGGGTTGGCGTATTTCGAGATTAGGTTTTGTCACTCCGATTGTCGGAGAGGTATCTCTGGGCCCTCTCGGTAATGCACATCAATTAAAGCCTTGCAAGCATTGCAACTAAATGAGTTAGTTGCGGGATGATGTATTACAGAACGAGTAAATAGAGTCGCCGGTAACGAGATTGAACTAGGTATTGGTATACCGACGATCGAATCTCGGGCAAGTAACATACCGATGACAAAGGGAACAACGTATGTTGTTATGCGGTCTGACCGATAAAAGATCTTCGTAGAATATGTAGGAGCCAATATGGGCATCCAGGTCCCGCTATTGGTTATTGACCGGAGATGTGTCTCGGTCATGTCTACATTGTTCTCGAACCCGTAGGGTCCGCACGCTTAAGGTTATGATGACAGTTATATTATGAGTTTATGCATTTTGATGTACCGAAGGTTGTTCGGAGTCCCGGATGTGATCACGGACATGACAACGAGTCTCGGAATGGTCGAGACGTAAAGATTGATATATTGGAAGCCTATATTTGGACATCGAAAGTGTTCCGGGTGAAATCGGGATTTTACCGGAGTACCGGGAAGGTTACCGGAACCCCCCGGGAGCTAAATGGGCCATGATGGGCCTTAGTGGAAAAGTGAAGAGGCAGCCCTACATGGGCTGCACGCCTCCCCCTTCCCCTAGTCCTATTAGGACTAGGAGAGGTGGCCGGCCCCCTCTCTCTCTTTTCCCCCTCCGCGAATCCTATTCCAACTAGGATTGGGGGGCCTCTCCAGGCGCGCCAAGCTTGGCCGGCCAGCCTCCCCCCTCTAGTCCTTTATATACTGAGGCAGAGGCACCCTAGAACACATAAGTTGATCCACGTAATCTATTCCTTAGCCGTGTGCGGTGCCCCCTGCCACCATAGTCCTCGATAATACTGTAGCGGAGTTTAGGCAAAGCCCTGCTGCTGTAGTGCATCAAGATCGTCACCACGCCATCGTGCTGATGGATCTCTTCCCTGACACTTTGCTGGATCAGAGTCCGGGGATCGTCATCGAGCTGAACGTGTGCTCGAACTCGGAGGTGCCATAGCTTCGGTGCTTGATCGGTTGGATCGTGAAGACGTACGACTAATTCCTCTACGTTGTGTCATCGCTTCCGCAGTCGGTCTGCGTTGGGTACGTAGACAACACTCTCCCCTCTCGTTGCTATGCATCACATGATCTTGCGTGAGCGTAGGAAAATTTTGAAATTACTACGAAACCCAATAGTGGCATCCGAGGCTAGGTTATTTATGTTGATGTTATATGCACGAGTAGAACACAAGTGAGTTGTGGGCGATATAAGTCATACTGCCTACCAGCATGTCATACTTTGGTTCGGAGGCATTGTTGGACGAGACGACCCGGACCAACCTTACGCGTACGCTTACGCGAGACCGGTTCCCCCAACGTGCTTTGCACATAGGTGGCTTGCGGGCGACTGTCTCTCCAACTTTAGTTGAACCGAGTATGGCTACGCCCGGTCCTTGCGAAGGTTAAAACGGAGTCTATTTGACAAACTATCGTTGTGGTTTTGATGTGTAGGTGAGATTGGTTCTTGCTTAAGCCCATAGCAGCCACGTAAAACTTGCAACAACAAAGTAGAGGACGTCTAACTTGTTTTTGCAGGGCATGTTGTGATGTGATATGGTCAAGACATGATGCTGAATTTTATTGTATGAGATGATCATGTTTTGTAACCGAGTTATCGACAACTGGCAGGAGCCATATGGTTGTCGCTTTATTGTATGCAATGAAATCGCGATGTAATGCTTTACTTTATTACTAAGCGGTAGTGATAGTCGTGGAAGCATAAGCTTGGCGAGACAACAACGATGCTACGATGGAGATCAAAGGTGTCACGCCGGTGACGATGGTGATCACGATGGTGGTTCGGAGATGGAGATCACAAGCACAATATGATGATGGCCATATCATATCACTTATATTGATTGCATGTGATGCTTATCCTTTTTATGCATCTTATCTTGCTTTGATTGACGGTAGCATTATAAGATGATCTCTCACTAAATTATCAAGAAGTGTTCTCCCTGAGTATGCACCGTTGCGAAAGTTCTTCGTGCTGAGACACCACGTGATGATCGGGTGTGATAGGTTCTACGTTCAAATACAACGGGTGCAAAACAGTTGCACACGCGGAATACTCAGGTTATACTTGACGAGCCAAGCATATACAGATATGGCCTCAGAACACGGAGACCGAAAGGTCGAGCGTGAATCATATAGTAGATACGATCAACATAACGATGTTCACCATTGAAAACTACTCCATCTCACGTGATGATCGGTTATGGTTTAGTTGATTTGGATCACGTAATAACTTAGAGGATTAGAGGGATGTCTATCTAAGTGGGAGTTCTTTAATTAACTTGATTAACTGAACTTAAATTTATCATGAAACTTAGTACCAGATTAGTATCTTGCTTGTTTATGTTTGATTGTAGATAGATGGCTCGTGCTGTTGTTCTGTTGAATTTTAATGCGTTCCTTGAGAAAGCAAAGTTGAAAGATGATGGTAGCAATTACACGGACTGGGTCCGTAACTTGAGGATTATCCTCATTGCTGCACAGAAGAATTACGTCCTGGAAGCACCGCTGGGTGCCAGGCCTGCTGCAGGAGCAACGCCGGATGTTATGAACATCTGGCAGAGCAAAGTTGATGACTACTCGATAGTTCAGTGTGCCATGCTTTACGGCTTAGAATCGGGACTTCAACGACGTTTTGAACGTCATGGAGCATATGAGATGTTTCAGGAGTTGAAGTTAATATTTCAAGCAAATGCCCGGATTGAGAGATATGAAGTCTCCAATAAGTTCTATAGCTGCAAGATGGAGGAGAACATTTCTGTCAGTGAGCATATACTCAAAATGTCTGGGTATAATAATCACTTGATTCAATTGGGAGTTAATCTCCCAGATGATAGCGTCATTGACAGAATTCTTCAATCACTGCCACCAAGCTACAAGAGCTTCGTGATGAACTATAACATGCAAGGGATGAACAAGACTATTCCCGAGCTCTTCGCGATGCTGAAAGCTGCGGAGGTAGAAATCAAGAAGGAGCATCAAGTGTTGATGGTCAACAAGACCACTAGTTTCAAGAAAAAGGGCAAAGGGAAGAAGAAGGGGAACTTCAAAAGAGTGGCAAGCAAGTTTCTACTCAAGAGAAGAAACCCAAACCTGGACCTAAGCCTGAAACTGAGTGCTTCTATTGCAAGCAGACTGGTCAATGGAAGTGGAACTGCCCCAAGTATTTGGCGGATAAGAAGGATGGCAAGGTGAACAAAGGTATATGTGATATACATGTTATTGATGTGTACCTTACTAATGCTCGCAGTAGCACCTGGGTATTTGATACTGGTTCTGTTGCTAATATTTGCAACTCGAAACAGGGACTACGGATCAAGCGAAGATTGGTTAAGGACGAGGTGACGATGCGCGTGGGAAACGGTTCCAAAGTCGATGTGATCGCAGTCGGCACGCTACCTCTACATCTACCTTCGGGATTAGTATTAGACCTAAATAATTGTTATTTGGTGCCAGCGTTAAGCATGAACATTATATCTGGATCTTGTTTGATGCGAGACGGTTATTCATTTAAATCAGAGAATAATGGTTGTTCTATTTATATGAGTAATATCTTTTATGGTCATGCACCCTTGAAGAGTGGTCTATTCTTGTTGGATCTCGATAGTAGTAACACACATATTCATAATGTTGAAGCCAAAAGATGCAGAGTTGATAATGATAGTGCGACTTATTTGTGGCACTGCCGTTTAGGTCATATCGGTGTAAAGCGCATGAAGAAACTCCATTCTGATGGACTTTTGGAACCACTTGATTATGAATCACTTGGTACTTGCGAACCGTGCCTCATAGGCAAGATGACCAAAACGCCGTTCTCCAGTACTATGGAGAGAGCAACAGATTTGTTGGAAATCATACATACAGATGTATGTGGTCCGATGAATATTGAGGCTCGTGGCGGATATCGTTATTTTCTCACCTTCACAGATGATTTAAGCAGATATGGGTATATCTACTTAATGAAACATAAGTCTGAAACATTTGAAAAGTTCAAAGAATTTCAGAGTGAAGTTGAAAATCATCGTAACAAGAAAATAAAGTTTCTACGATCTGATCGTGGAGGAGAATATTTGAGTTACGAGTTTGGTGTACATTTGAAAAATTGTGGAATAGTTTCGCAACTCACGCCACCCGGAACACCTCAGCGTAATGGTGTGTCCGAACGTCGTAATCGTACTTTTGTGGATATGGTGCGATCTATGATGTCTCTTACTGATTTACCGCTATCGTTTTGGGGATACGCTCTAGAGACGGCCGCATTCACGTTAAATAGGGCACCATCAAAATCCGTTGAGACGACGCCTTATGAACTGTGGTTTGGCAAGAAACCAAAGTTGTCGTTTCTAAAAGTTTGGGGCTGCGATGCTTATGTGAAAAAGCTTCAACCTGATAACCTCGAACCCAAATCGGAGAAATGTGTCTTCATAGGATATCCAAAGGAAACTATTGGATACACCTTCTATCACGGATCCGAAGGCAAGACTTTTGTTGCTAAATTCGGAAACTTTCTGGAGAAGGAATTTCTCTCGAAAGAAGTGAGTGGGAGGAAAGTAGAACTTGACGAGGTAATTGTACCTGCTCCCTTCTTGGAAAGTAGTGCATCACAAAAAACTGTTTCTGCGACACCTACACCAGTCAGTGAGGAAGCTAATGATGATGATCATGAAACTTCAGAACAAGATACTACTGAACCTCGTAGATCAACCAGAGTAAGATCCGCACCAGAGTGGTACGGTAATCCTGTTCTGGAAGTCATGTTATTAGATCATGATGAACCTACGAATTATGAATAAGCGACGGTGAGCCCAGATTTCGCAAAGTGGCTTGAAGCCATGAAATCTGAGATGGGATCCATGTATGAGAACAAAGTATGGACTTTGGTTGACTTGCCCGATGATCGGCAAGCAATTGAGAATAAATGGATCTTCAAGAAGAAGACTGACGCTGACGGTAATATTACTGTCTACAAAGCTCGACTTGTCGCGAAAGGTTTTCGGCAAGTTCAAGGGATTGACTACGATGATACCTTCTCACCCGTAGCGATGCTTAAGTCTGTCCGAATCATGTTAGCAATTGCCGCATTTTATGATTATGAAATTTGGCAGATGGATGTCAAAACTGCATTCCTGAATGGATTTCTGGAAGAAGAGTTGTATATGATGCAACCAGAAGGTTTTGTCGATCCAAAGGGGGCTAACAAAGTGTGCAAGCTCCAGCGATCCATTTATGGACTGGTGCAAGCCTCTCGGAGTTGGAATAAACGTTTTGATAGTGTGATCAAAGCATTTGGTTTTATACAGACTTTTGGAGAAGCCTGTATTTACAAGAAAGTGAGTGGGAGCTCTGTAGCATTTCTGATATTATATGTGGATGACATATTATTAATTGGAAATGATATAGAATTTCTGGATAGCATAAAGGGATACTTGAATAAGAGTTTTTCAATGAAAGACCTCGGTGAAGCTGCTTACATATTAGGCATTAAGATCTATAGAGATAGATCAAGACGCTTAATTGGACTTTCACAAACAACATACCTTGACAAAATTTTGAAGAAGTTCAAAATGGATCAAGCAAAGAAAGGATTCTTGCCTGTGTTACAAGGTGTGAAATTGAGTAAGACTCAATGCCCGACCACTGCAGAAGATAGAGAGAATATGAAAGATGTTCCCTATGCATCAGCAATAGGATCTATCATGTATGCAATGCTGTGTACCAGACCTGATATGTGCCTTGCTATAAGTCTAGCAGGGAGGTACCAAAGTAATCCAGGAGTGGATCACTGGACATTGGTCAAGAACATCCTGAAATACCTGAAAAGGACTAAGGATATGCTTCTCGTATATGGAGGTGACAAAGAGCTCGTCGTAAAAGGTTACGTTGATGCAAGCTTTGACACTGATCCGGACGATTCTAAATCGCAAACCGGATACGTGTTTACATTAAACGGTGGAGCTGTCAGTTGGTGCAGTTCTAAACAAAGCGTCGTAGCAGGATCTACATGTGAAGCGGAGTACATAGCTGCTTCGGAAGCAGAAAACGAAGGAGTCTGGATGAAGGAGTTCATATCCGATCTAGGTGTCATACCTAGTGCATCGGGTCCAATGAAAATCTTTTGTGACAATACTGGTGCAATTTCCTTGGCAAAGGAATCCAGATTTCACAAGAGGACCAAGCACATCAAGAGACGCTTCAATTCCATCCGGGATCTAGTCCAGGTGGGAGACATAGAGATTTGCAAGATACATACGGATCTGAATGTTGCAGACCCATTGACTAAGCCTCTTCCACGAGCAAAACATGATAAACACCAAGGCTCCATGGGTGTTAGAATCATTACAGTGTAATCTAGATTATTGACTCTAGTGCAAGTGGGAGACTGAAGGAAATATGCCCTAGAGGCAATAATAAAGTTATTATTTATTTCCTTATAATCATGATAAATGTTTATTATTCATGCTAGAATTGTATTAACCGGAAACATAATACATGTGTGAATACATAGACAAACAAAGTGTCACTAGTATGCCTCTACTTGACTAGCTCGTTAATCGAAGATGGTTATGTTTCCTAACCATGAACAATGAGTTGGTATTTGATTAACGAGGTCACATCATTAGTTGAATGATCTGATTGACATGACCCATTCCATTAGCTTAGCACCCGATTGTTTAGTATGCTTCTATTGCTTTCTTCATGACTTATACATGTTCCTATAACTATGAGATTATGCAACTCCCGTTTACCAGAGGAACACTTTGGGTACTACCAAACGTCACAACGTAACTGGGTGATTATAAAGGAGTACTACAGGTGTCTCCAAAGGTACATGTTGGGTTGGCGTATTTCGAGATTAGGTTTTGTCACTCCGATTGTCGGAGAGGTATCTCTGGGCCCTCTCGGTAATGCACATCAATTAAAGCCTTGCAAGCATTGCAACTAAATGATGATGTATTACAGAACGAGTAAAGAGACTTGCCGGTAACGAGATTGAACTAGGTATTGGTATACCGACGATCGAATCTCGGGCAAGTAACATACCGATGACAAAGGGAACAACGTATGTTGTTATGCGGTCTGACCGATAAAAGATCTTCGTAGAATATGTAGGAGCCAATATGGGCATCCAGGTCCCGCTATTGGTTATTCACCGGAGACGTGTCTCGGTCATGTCTACATTGTTCTCGAACCCGTAGGGTCCGCACGCTTAAGGTTATGATGACAGTGATATTATGAGTTTATGCATTTTGATGTACCGAAGGTTGTTTGGAGTCCCGGATGTGATCACGGACATGACGAGGAGTGTCGAAATGGTCGAGACGTAAAGATTGATATATTGGAAGCCTATATTTGGACATCGGAAGTGTTCCGGGTGAAATCGGGATTTTACCGGAGTACCGAGAAGGTTACCGGAACCCCCCCGGAGCTAAATGAGCCATGATGGGCCTTAGTGGAAAAGAGAAGAGGCAGCCCTACATGGGCTGCGCGCCTCCCCCTTCCCCTAGTCCTATTAGGACTAGGAGAGGTGGTCGGCCCCCTCTCTCTCTTTTCCCCCTCCGCGAATCCTATTCCAACTAGGATTGGGGGGGGGGAATCCTACTCCCAGAGGGAGTAGGACTCTCCTGGCGCGCCAAGCTTGGCCGGCCAGCCTCCCCCCTCTAGTCCTTTATATACTGAGGCAGAGGCACCCTAGAACACATAAGTTGATCCACGTAATCTATTCCTTAGCCGTGTGCGGTGCCCCCTGCCACCATAGTCCTCGATAATACTGTAGCGGAGTTTAGGCTAAGCCCTGCTGCTGTAGTGCATCAAGATCGTCACCACGCCGTCGTGCTGACGGATCTCTTCCCCAACACTTTGCTGGATCGGATTCCGGGGATCGTCATCGAGCTGAACGTGTGCTCGAACTCGGAGGTGCCGTAGCTACGGTGCTTGATCGGTTGGATCGTGAAGACGTACGACTACTTCCACTACGTTGTATCATCGCTTTCGCAGTCGGTCTGCGTTGGGTACGTAGACAACACTCTCCCCTCTCGTTGCTATGCATCACATGATCTTGCGTGAGCGTAGGAAAATTTTGAAATTACTACGAAACCCAACAACATGTACTCGGCAAACTTCAAGCGGAAGCCCAACGAGGGTGTCGGCCACGGCCTACCTAAACACTCAAGTCTCTAGTCCAGGTTTATCGCCTATCCAGGTTCCATCCGTAGGGAGTCCAGCCAAGGTTTCCACATACGGCCCCGAACGATGTGAACAGGGTTCCCGAGACACCAAACGGGCGCCCGGTACACCGTGCCACGGTGTATCTACCGCATCATAGCCCACCCCTAGGGTCAGCGCTACACACAACCGCCAACACATAACCTACAAACACCACAAACTAGTTGCAACTCCTGGACAGAGTACTAGGGTGGTTAAGAAGCCGAGAGGGTCAATTAAGGATCCCAATGAGTGGTAGGTGTTCATGGATCACAGAAACAGAAGTAAGTTCCTAAGAACGGTTTCAATGAGACAACCCACCATGTACTCCTACATGGCCTCTCACTGCTACCTTTACCAAATCGTGTTCACACACTTAGCTCACACACAGTAGGACATGTTCACAACTTTCCAATTCGTCCCCGATGAATCAGACCTGACACAACTCTAAGCAATAGCAAGCATGACAAACAAGCATGAATGAGTAGGCACATCAGGGCTCAAACAACTCCTACTAATGCTAGTGGGTTTCATCTATTTACTGTGGCAATGACAGTCATGCAGAGGATAAGGGGTTCAACTACCGCAGCAAGTAATAGATGAATCGTTGTTGTCCTAATGCAGTAAAAGAGAGCAGGAGCGAGAGAGTGGGATTGTATCAGAATGAACAAGGGAATTTTGCTTCCCTGGCACTTCAGAAGATAGTATAACTCTTCATCGGTGTCATTGATCACATCGCCGAAACATACGTCTACCGAGGGGGGAACAATCACCGGCAAACACAGAAAGAATACAATTAATGCAATGCACATTATGATGCATGATCATGACATGTCAATGTGTTGTGATTTGAGCTAATGCAACTAAAACCAGATTAAATGAAGTTGGTTTGAACCAAAGACTCAAATTCAACTCCATATGTGATTATTTAAATGCCACTTATTTGATTTGACCTGATCAGCAGGCATAAGTTGTTCAAACATGCATGATAATGCCATAATCAGATTCTTTGGATTTTTCTGATAATTTTTCATACATAAATTATTTCATTTGGAGTTACGGTTTAATTTCTATGAATTTTAGAAGTTTTGTGCATTTTCTGGAATTTCTGAATTATTTTAAATCCAGAAAATGATTAACTGCATCAGCATTGCGTCATGCTGGCGTCAGCAGGTCAACAGGGCTGCCTCGGGTCAAACCTGACGTGTGGGGTCCACACGTCAGTGACATAGGGCTGGTTAGTGTCGCTGACTGATGGGCCTGGTCAATGGCCACGTCAGCAGAGTCAATGCTAACGGGTGGGTCTCACTGTTTATGAACTAAACTAAACAGAAAATAAAACTAACCTAAACAGGTACTGGGGCCCACATGGCAGTGGCTCTAGGGGGTTAATTAGGGCGTCATTAGTGGTAAACACGCGGCCATGTCGGATTGCGTCGGCGGTTAGACGACGGAGACGACCCAGAGCGGCGGTGGCTCACCGGAGTGGCGCCAGGGGCGGTGGCTAGGTGCGCTGAGGGCACCAGGAGGAAGCCCACGCTCCCGCGCATCCAATGGAGGCAGCGGCAGGTCACGGGGTGCCCGGAGTCGACGACGGCGAGCACCGGGGCGGCGGCCGGAGATCGGGCGTCAGCGGAAACGACACTACAGCGCATGGCAGGAGCAACGAGTGAGTGTTCTAGGCTCCTGACGGCGTTCTGAGCATGTTTCAGTGCTCGGTTGCGGTCATAACTGACTCTCGCCGCGGCGGTGATGAAGCATGACGGCGGCGAGCTTTCGGGTCCAACAGGGCAGCTAGCTAGGGGACGAAAACGAGCTCAGGGAGCAGGGGGAAATACGGCGGAGCTCACCGTAGTGTCGAGGCGAAGCTCAGCTAGGTCGAGGAGGCGGCAGAGACGGCGAATCAACGGCGGCGGTCGTCGGATGCCAGTGAGGAAGACGAGCTCGGGGGCATCACTGTAGGCTGTCAGGGGTGGTGTTATTCGTCTTGAAGAAGCGAGGCGTCGTGGCAGAGCGATTTGGCACTGCGGCAGGGCGTGGGGAGTGCGGTGGCCGCGGTGGTGGTGAGCGGCAGCAACGGCTGCGCTCGGTGGAGAGAACAGAGGAGGGGGAGACCGTTCGGGGAAGAGAGAGAAAGTAATGGGGGTCAGCGGGTTCCAGACGGCCACGGGGTGGCGATCCCCAGCATCGCGCTGGCCGGGGAGGGCCAGGCAGGCAGCTGCGTGCCGGCCTGCGCGGGCGCCGTGCTCGGCCTCGCCTCGGCTAGTAGGCAGAGGTTGAAGACAGGTATGCCCCTGGTGGGCTGGGCCGAACTGCTGGGCCACCAGGTGGGCTGCAGGTAAGGTTTTTGTCCTTTCCTATTTTTTCTAATTCTGTTCTGTTTTCTATTTTGCAGGTTTGTTTTGAATTTGGTTTTGTAACCAATTCAATTTTTGCAGCTTCTGGAAATAATTGAGGATGCAAAATGGTTTAACCCAGAGCTCCACAAGAAGTTTCAGAATTATTGGAGCAATAAAAATATTTATAGGATTTATTTGCTCCAACTCAAATACATTAGTGGATTAAATCAAATCCCAAATAATTCCCTAAAAATGTTCACTATTTTTGGCTTGGATCAAAACCCTTGCCAAAATTATCAAACATTAATTGAGGCATTTTTGGGTTCATTGAAAAATATTCTTTTGGTTGATCCTAGTTTTCAAAGGAGTGCTAGGGTTTTTTAATCCCCATTTCAGGTTTAAGGAAAGATTGCCATGATGCATGGATGCAAATGCAACTATTGCACACAAATAATCTAGGGCTGTGACAGTCCTTCTGCTACAGCCGTTGACTAAGTATCGGCCGGCCCCCACGGCATCTTTGCTCCAAATTGTTCGCCGTCACAAGCGATCAGGTCGGTCATGTCTATAGTGGTGGGTGAAGCATGTGGTGGCGTGTCAGTCGGCCACCCCTCAAGTCGCGGCAATCTAGCCCGACAAACTCTCTATGGCATGTTCGACTGGCTCTGTCGAGACCCTGTCCAAGTGCGACAACAGCGACCCCGCGGTGGAGGTCCTGATGGTTGACACACCTCGCAGTCTGCCTGGCATGCGTCGCAATGGTGGCGACGGCGGCGGCATCGATCCATCGCGCGTTCATGAAGAGTACCACCCCGAAACTCTCTCTTCTTAGCAGAGGGAGGTATTTCACCGCTGCAATGTGGAGGCCCTCCGCACGCCCGTTCTCGGTGAGTCCTCTGAGGCTCAGGCCTTGGAGGCGGCGGGATTGGCCACTTTGGCTGAGCGCACCCGACTGGAGAACCTTCAGCGTGCACTCGACGACCGCGCTCGCCGACAGATCCCCAAGTCCAGTCGACGGCAGCGGCAACTATTTCCACCTGAATCACAAGTATACCGCACTCCGATTTAGAATCTTACCACTATGTCCCATATAGCAGAATCTATTCAGCCGTCCCATTTGGAAGCTGGTAGAGGTTTGATGCAGATCAGAGCAGCAGGAGAGCAGAATACTGCAATATCTCAGTCGCATAACAGAATCCATAGCAGATTTGTAGTTGTTGACATCATTCAGTCGGCTCGCAGCCCAAGATCGCCTCCACGACGCGAAGGACGAGGGCATCGCCAAGGGCAGTACTCGGGTCGGAACCATGAGCAGCACAATCATCGGCTCGACCGTGATGACCGCCGTCGAGTGCCTACGCCCCCTCCGATGGGCGAATCATACGTGCCCCGACATTATGATGATAGGCGCCTGTACAGTGAGGAGCGGAGGAGGCCAGTCGACCCAAGAGAACCAGGGTTTGATGCAAGGTCCATTTTGGTACAAGGTTTGGTGGATAGGAATCGAGTACATAGAGAAGGGTAAGACAAAGATCACACGACTGGAAGCAGAGTGCGTGTTTCTGGTCCCGAGTGTTTTCGCAAAGCCATCAGGGCCGCAGACATCCCTCCCAACTTCCGGTTGGCGACTGAGGTCAGTAAGTTCGCTGGTGAATCCAATATTGACACCTGGCTTGAGGACTACCGAGTGGCTATGCAGATCGGTGGAGGAAATGATGAAGTTGCCATGAAGCATCTTCCCCTGATGCTTGAAGGGTCAGCTAGAGCTTGGTTGTATCAGTTGGCTCCAGGCAGTATTTTCAGTTGGGAAGAGTTGGCCCGGGTGTTTGTCAAAACATTTGAGGACACGTGCAAACAGCCAGCAGGATTGACAGAATTGCAACTTTGCGTGCAAAAGCCGAATGCAACTTTGAGGGATTACATCCAGAGGTGGACCACTTTATACCACACTCTGGAGAATGTGTCTCACCATTAAGCAGTTTGTGCCTTCAAGGAGGGTGTTTGGTACCGGGAGCTCAACCTGAAATTCGGTCGGACAGGAGACATGTCTTTGACTCGAATGATGGAGATAGCCACTCTATATGCCAACGGCGAAGAAGAAGACCGACTCCGCAGTGGCAAGAGCAAACCAGTCGGCCAGGACACTGGAGGAGGTAATTCCAATCGGGAGGAGAAGTGCAAACTAGAACCTGCGGCGCCTGGCGAGGTTGCAGTCGCAACCCAAGGAAAATATAAAGGAAAACCTAAAGGGCCTTGGACCCCCAGGAAGGTGAAAGATTCAACCGGGAACGGCGTGTTGGATTTACCATATCACATTCACATCAAGAAGGATGAAGAGGGGAATCTTATCTATCCCAAGCATACCACTCGGCAGTGCCGAGTCCTTATACAGCAGTTCCGAGAAAAGCAACCCAGTGAGAAGGAAAAGGAATCTGATAAGGATGAGGACAAGGAAGAGGATGATGAGGGATTTCCCAATATCAATTCCACTTTGGTGATTTTTGCTGATGTTGAAAGCAAAAGTCGACTGAAAGTCATCAACAGGGAAGTAAACATGGTTGCTCCGGCAATGATGACGTATCTGAAATGGTCAAAGACTCCAATCACATTCGACCAGTCAGACCACCCGCCGCAGGTTGCCACCCTTGGGAGGCAAGCGTTGGTGGTCGACCCGGTCGTTGGAGGCACCTGACTGACCAAAGTCTTGATGGATGGTGGCAGTGGATTGAACATTTTGTATGCTGAGACCCTCCGAGGGATGGGCATTCCGATGTCCAAACTTAGTGAGAGCACCATGCGGTTCCACAGAGTTATACCGGGAAAGAAAGCCGATTCACTCGGCCAGATCACTCTTGACGTGGCTTTCGGTGATTCAAAGAATTACCAGAAGGAAAAGTTGACATTTGAAGTCGTGGATTTTTACAATGCCTATCATGCTATCCTGGGCAGAACTGCATATGCTCGTTTCATGGCTCGACCATGTTATGTGTATCTCAAACTCAAGATGCCTGGCCCTAGGGGCGTGATTACAGTCACTGGTAATCGGCAGCGAGCAGAAGAGTGCTTCCCAAAGGGCTCAAAGATTGCCGATGAACAAATGGCAGCAATAGAAATGGAAGAATACAAGAAGACAGCATATCCGAGTGATTTGTTGAGAGCTAAGAAGCCCGCTTCAGAGTCTGCATTTAAGTTGTCTGGTGAAACAAAGTCAGTTCATATTCACCCGACCGATCCCAATGCTACTCCGACTCATATATCAACAATACTCGACAGCAAATAGGAAGAAGCACTCATCCAATTCCTCCGTAAGAACTGAGACTTCTTTGCATGGAAACCTTCTAACATGCCAGGTGTACCAAGAGAACTGGCTGAGCACTGTTTGCGAGTCGACCCAAAAGCAAGACCTGTGAAAGAGCACCTCCGACGGTCCGCCATGGAGAAAATAAAGGCAATTGGCGAGGAAGTAGCTCGGCTTCTGGCAGCCGAGTTCATCCGCAATATTTACCACTCCTAGTGGATCGCCAATGTTGTCATGGTTCCAAAGAAAGATGATTCACTCTGTATGTGTATTGACTTCAAGCATATCAATCGGGCCTGCCCGAAAGATCATTTCCCTCTCCCCGCATCGATCAAATAGTCGACTCGACTGCGGGATGTGAGCGATTGTCCTTTCTGGACGCGTACTCCGGGTATCATCAGATCCGACTATATAGACCCGAAGAAATAAAAACAACTTTTATCACCCCATTCGGGTGTTTTTGCTATGTTACCATGCCCTTTGGTCTCAAAAATGCTGGCGCCACATTCATGCGCATGATACAGAAGTGCCTGCTAATACGTCTCTGTCGTATCTATAATTTTCGATTGTTCCATGCCAATATTATTCAACTTTCATATACTTTTGGCAACTTTTTATTCTATTTTTGGGACTAACATATTGATCTAGTGCCCAGTGCCAGTTCCTGTTTGTTGCATGTTTTTTGTTTCGCAGAATATCCATATCAAACGGAGTCCAAACGGGATCAAAACTGACAGAGATTTTTTTGGAATATATATGATTTTTGGGAAGAAAAATCCACGTGAGACAGTGCCCGAGGTGGCCACGAGGCAGGGGGTGTGCCTGCCCCCTGGGTGCGCCCCTGACCCTCGTGGGCCTCCCGTAAGGCGCTTGATGCCCTTCTTTCGCTGCAAGAAATCTAATATCCGGATAGAGATCGTGTTAAAATTTCAGCCTAATCGGAGTTACGGATCTCTGGGAATATAAGAAACGGTGAAAGGGAAGAATCTGAGAACGCAGAAACAGAGAGAGAGACAGAGAGACAAATCCAATCTCGGAGGGGCTCTCGCCCCTCCCGTGCCATGGAGGCCATGGACCAGAGGAGAAACCCTTCTCCCATCTAGGGAGGAGGTCAAGGAAGAAGAAGGAGTGGGGCTTGAGGGAGTCCTGGATTAGGGGAGTGTTCAGGTAGCCGGACTATACCTTCGGCCGGACTCCTGGACTATGAAGATACAAGATTGAAGACTTCGTCTCGTGTCCGGATGGGACTTTCCTTGGCATGGAAGGCAAGCTTGGCGATGCGGATATTCAAGATCTCCTACCATTGTAACTCACTCTGTGTAACCCTAACCCTTTCCGGTGTCTATATAAACCGGAGGGTTGTAGTCCGTAGGCAATCAACTCCATACACAACAATCATACCATAGGCTAGCTTCTAGGGTTTAACCTCCTTGATCTCGTGGTAGATCTACTCTTGTACTACCCATATCATCAATATTAATCAAGCAGGAGTAGGGTATTACCTCCATCGAGAGGGCCCAAACCTGGGTAAAACAAAGTGTCCCCTGTCTCCTGTTACCATCCGGCCTAGACGCACAGTTCGGGACCCCCTACCCGAGATCCGCCGGTTTTGACACCGACATTGGTGCTTTCATTGAGAGTTCCTCTGTGTCGTCGCCTTTAGGCCCGATGGCTCCTTTGATCATCAACAACGATGCGGTCAAGGGTGAGACTTTTCTCCCCGGACAGATCTTCGTCTTCGGCGGCTTCGCTCTGCGGGCCAATTCGCTCGGCCGCCTGGAGCAGATCGAAAGCTACGCCCCTGGCCATCAAGTCAGGTTTGGAAGCCTAAACTATACGGCTGACAACCGTGAAGACTTGACCTTCGACGGATTCAAGCCACAGCCAAGTGCGCCGCACTGTCTCTATGGGCATGATATAGCTCTGCCGCCGAACAGCGCCTTGGAGGCCGCACACGCATCGGCTTCGACCATTGATTCGGAGCCTGCTGCGCCAACCGAGGATCAGCGGTTGGACGCTGCCTCAGGGGCTGCGATCTCAGAGGCGATCGAGCCGAACTCCAGCCCCGCACTTTGTATGGCCCGTGACTCCGAGGAGCCGGATTCCTCTCCGAACTCCGAGCCCCCCGATCCCCTGCCGATCGAATCCGATTGGGCGTCGATCATGGAGTTCACCGCCGCGGACATCTTTCAGCACTCGCCCTTCGGTGACATCCTGAATTCTCTAAAGTCTCTCTCTTTATCAGGAGAGCCCTGGCCGGATTACGGTCAGCGAGGATGGGATACGGACGATGAAGAAATTCAAAGCCCACCCACCACCCACTTGGTAGCCATTGTCGACAATTTAAACGACGTGCTCAACTTCGACTCCGGAGACATTGACAGCATGGATGACGATGCAGGAGATACCAATGAACCAACGCCCATAGGGCATTGGACAGCCACCTCATCCCACGATGTGTACATGGTGGATACCCCTAAAGGAAGCGACAACGAGGAAAAAGGGGATGGGACGGGAGATCGACCCCCCGAAAAGCAATCAAAGCGTCGGCGTAAACGCCGACCCAAGCCCAGCCTCGACAAAAACCCAGCCATAGAGCAGGACAAGCCGGTAGACGACGAGCAGTCTTTAGAGCAACCATCCGAGCAGGGCAACACGGATAGAGAAACCAAACATCCCTCCCCCGGGGAAAACGACATCCCGGACGGCCTCACGCCAAATAAACCTATGGAGCAGAAGAATCTCCACGAGAGGCTCGTTGCAACTGCTCGCAGCCTAAAAAAGCAGAAGCGGAAGCTAAAAACAGCGGAAGATGCACTCCGGATCAGATGGAGCAAGGTAATCAACGCCACAGATAAGTACGGCGACAGTCGTCGCACTAAAAGCTATCCGAAAAGAAAGCCACTGCCTGCATTCGACGAAGAGGCCTTAGAGCCCTCGCATTCAAAAAATGAAAAAGCCACATGGTCGGATAGACGACCCCATAAAGCGGCAAGAGGCGCCGCACCTAAATCGGCATGCGACCTTCTTAAGGATTCGCATCATGGCCCAGTCAGGTCCATTTATGGGCCAAGAAAGCAAGCTCTCGTAAGCAACGCTATGAAGCCATCATCAGAATCCGGCATACCCAAATACAGGGGCGCCGCACACCCCCTATGTTTCACCAATGAGGTCCTGGACTATGAATTCCCAGAGGGATTCAAACCCGTAAACATAGAGGCATATGATGGAACAACAGACCCTGGAGTATGGATCGAGATTATATCCTCCACATACACATGGCTAGAGGAGATGATCTCCATGCCATAAAATATCTACCCCTTAAGCTTGAAGGGCCAGCCCGGCATTGGCTTAAAAGCCTTCCAGAAAACACAATTGGAAGATGGGAGGAGCTCGAGGATGCTTTCTGAGCAAACTTTCAAGGGACCTATGTCCGTCCTCCAGACGCAGACGATCTTAGTCACATAACTCAACAACCCGGAGAATCAGCTCGCCAGTTCTGGAATAGATTCCTCACTAAAAAGAATCAGATAGTCGACTGTCCGGACGCGGAAGCCTTAGCAGCTTTCAGGCATAATGTCCGAGATGAATGGCTTGCCAGACACCTTGGCCAAGAAAAACCAAGAACAATGGCCACACTAACAAGCCTCATGACCCGCTTTTGTGCAGGGGAGGACAGCTGGTTGGCAAGGTGCAGGCCCAGCAACCCAAGTACATCCGAAACCAGGGATGGAAACGGAAAACCGCGACGCAACAAGGACCGTCGCTGGACTAAGGACAAAAGTTCGAAGAGCACGGCAGTCAATGCCGGATTCAAAGGCTCACGGCAAAATAAGGAAAAATCGCCCCCCAGGATAATAGGGACGATCCATCTAACCTAAATAAAATCCTGGACATGATATGTCAGATACACAGTACTCCCGGGAAGCCTGCTAACCATACCCACAGAGACTGTTGGGTTTTCAAACAATCCGGCAGAATCAATGCTGAACACAAGGGGCTCGACACACCAAGCGAAGACGAGGACGAACCCCAAAAGCAGAGTACCAGGAAACAAAAGAACTTCCCATAAGAAATAAAAACAGTAAACTCATTTCACATAACAAAACATGCGGCGCCCGTAAAGGTACGCACCACATGGACCAAAGGGTCCTGCCACTGGTTGTCAAAACCGATCATCTTCGATCAGCTAGATTATTCTAGGAATATCAAGAATGTAGGCTGGACTGCCTTGATACTCGATCCAATAATTGGTGGACTCCACTTTTCAAATGTCCTTATGGACGGCGGCAGTGGACTAAACCTGATATATCAGGATACAATCCAGCGCATGGGGATAAACCCAGCAAGAATCCACCACAGCAAAACCTCCTTTCAAGGGGTAATACCTGGTCCGGACACCCATTGTATGGGTTTTCTCCGGCTCACAGTCACATTCGGCTCTGCCAATAACCTCTGCTGCGAAAAGCTGACCTTCCATATCGTCCCATTTTCAAGTCGCTATCAAGCACTAATGGGACGCGAAGCTTTCGCTCGCTTTAACGCAATACCACATTATGCATCTCTTACGCTTAAGATGCTCGGTCCACGAGGCATCATCTCTTTGAAGGGGAAGCACTAAAGTGCACCTCCCCAAGCGGAGGGCTGTGCGGATAGACAAGTTCACCAATTATTGGATAGACAAGTGCATCCCAGCTGTGCGGTCCACGAGGCATCATCTCTCGAAATAGGTCATTCAAGACCACGAACGCGGATAGACAAGTTCGGTGCAAAATCATCATTGATGCAGGCCTAGAAGCCATATACCCCCGCACTAGGGGCTCCACGCATATACAATAAGAGACAATAAAGCTCAATCTCATATATCTAACTTTATACTTTGCTTATTTTAAAAAATTTCGGCGCGACCCGTTTTAAACTTAGTTCCTCTCTTTTACAGATGAACGTCGTGCGGCGCCCGTCCAGAATACGGCACAACGGAGACACAGGCGCAGACGTGCAGTGGGGACCCGTCCTAAAGGATTCTTTTTAGATTAAGACCCTGCATAAACCTTTTTTACTGTCTCTTGTTGCTACACATCCCCTGGTTTTTTCTTTCTAGTATAACCAAGGAGGAGGCTGGCGTCTTGGCATGTGGCCACGTCAGAATTTTTGCACGTACCTGGACACTAGGGGCTTTTTTTAATAGAGTGTTGTTTCGCCCGCACTCATAAAGACCGAACACCTTAGGGAGTGTTCGGCGTCGCGAGTTTTGGCATTATATGCATCAGCTCCGAATCATGTCTTTGGTCAAATGTTGGGTTGCCCAGCTCCTGAGTTCGGCTACCTTACGTTCTGCTCTATCGGCTAAGGTAGCACCAGGAGAACTACTGCGATTGTGCCCCCGGTTCGGCCAGGGCGAGCACCTCAGTAGAGAAAGCCGAAAACTGACTGTCATGATGTAGCGTGAGACTGGTCAGCCACTCGATGACCTATCGGAATCTATCGGATTCCTCCGCTTTAACGAAGGGCCGCTTCCCGGTCAGGCACATACGCGCCCCGAATTCGGACGAGCGCAGTTGCCACCAAAGAGCTACCTAAAGAGTCTCATTTTCAAACTCCTATGGCTAAGTGAAAGTGTTAAAGCATTATAGTCCGGTTGCCTGGCCCGCTGCGCTATCACCTCCTTTGTAGGACCAAGACGTTGGGTTAAGTGTGAAAATGCGTCTTCTGCGAGCACCCTCGCACTATGTGCGTGGGGGCTGAAGCCAACGACTGCCATCTTTCAGATTCTATATATATATATATCTTAAAACGGCCGCATAGAAGGTGTTAACAATACTTGGAGGCACAAGTATAAAAAAGGCCACTACAATTTATCAAAATATTCCTTTATAATTACACATCCTATCATAACATAGCATCTTTCGGGCACTGCGTCTCTATTATAAGAGCACCTTCAAGAACTTCCTGAAAATAGTGCTCGGAGGGTACTCGGCTTTTGTCCGAATCCCGGGACGCAACAACGGTGGTCTCCATCTCTGACCAGTATGTCTTGACACGGGCAAGAGCCATCCTCGCGCCCTCTATGCATGCTGACCTCTTAATTGCATTAATACGCGGCACAGCGTCAAGGAATTGCTGCACCAAGCTGAAATAACTCTTCAGCTCCGATCTCCCCGGCCACAGATGACCCATGACGTACTTCATGGTGAGTCCGAACAATCTATGCAGCTCGGCCCATTGAGCCAGGCGATCGTCCACTGCCAGTGGACGCTCTGGATTGTGAAACTGTGACGAGAAAAGCTTTTCCACTTCACGATCTTCCAGATCTCAAAAGTGTTCGGTCGCATCAGCAGCACTTGCTGCCAAATCCAGATAGGTGTCCTCCACACTCCTCATCCGGTCCAACGGAGCAAACTTCGGATCACAAACCTTCCTCCGCAGCATAAAGGGCTTTCCAGCCGCAATCTGTTCGGGCTGACGCAGCTCCTCTTTCACAGCTCTCATTGCAGAGCGAGCGTCCTTGGCATCGGCAACGGCCTTATCTAAGTCCGTATATCTCGCCCGATCTTCTTTCTCAAGAAGTTTGCAATGGTCTGCAGCGCTCTTTAACTTCTTGGCCATCTCGGCCATCTCTTCTTTGCTTCGGCAGTGAGCAGCCTGTTCGACTCTCAGCTCTTCAAGGGCCTTCTTGGCAGCCGCATCGCTTTTTCTGGCTTGCTCCTTAGCTCGGGCAAGTTCTGCCCTAAGATTCTCCAAGGCGGCCGTACCATCTGCGTCAAGCATACACATTGTAAGACACTGGCATGAAGCTCCTCTTACCTAATGCCGCCCGAAAGATTACATACCTTGAGCCTCATCAAGCCGCTTGTTGACAAGCATGATGTCGGCATCTGCCACGTCCAGTTGCCGCTTTAGTTCGGCCACATCATGAGTTCGGCTTGATTCCGGACACCTCGCCACCTACACTCAAAGGCGACATCTTAGACCTGGGATTATGATCCTCTGCATGTCGTCATTTCTTGACAACGCGCAGAGTCTAAGGGGCTACTATCTACACAGGGTGCATCTTATTTATGCGCAACTGACAAAAGTGTACATTATCTAACGTACCTCAAAACCCGTTAGTAAACTTTTGACGGCATCATGCAATCCGCTTTCTGCGGATGAAATCCTTTCAATCACCGTGCCCATCAATGCACGGTGCTCTTCTGAGATAGAAGCTCGGCCCAGCAGAATCTTTAGTTCCTCCGGCCGAGCACCAGACGGTGCCGGACTTGCCCTATGACCTCTTTCGAAGGCCGGACGCGGAGAACCTCGGGGGGCCACATAGCTATCTTCCGCCCCTGCCGGATTCGGAGAAACCCTCCGCGACGACACCTCAGGGTCGCCCGCCTCGCTGGGCGGCACGGCAGGGGGAGGCGTTCCGCTCTCCATCATCTCCGGAAGAAGATCCCCCGAAGACAAGCTCTGCTGCGAAGGGCTGAGGTCCGAGCTACAAGGTAAAATTTTGGCTAATCTTCTCAGATATAAAATCAAGGATTTCTCTCATCCCTCAAAAGGAAAATCTTTTCTCCACTTACGGCTCGCTGGAGGGCTGATCCCCTTGAGGACGTAGTCCGGCCAAGGAACTCCCTGGCGTCGGACCCTCTGACGAGGATTTTCTCCCCCGTTTTGAGGCCATGGTTTCCGGGTCGTCAGAGGCGGCTCTCTTCTTCCCCTCAGGAGAGGAATTGTCGGTTCCTCCCTTCGGAGCAGCCTCCTTCGAGGAGGCCGTAGCTTCCTTGTCCTCCCCCTCCAAAGGCGTTATCTCCAGCATCCTGACTAGCACAGGATCCGGCCTGGTTTCAGGAAGGGGAGCCGGACACCTGATCAGCTTCGCCTTCACTATCCACTCCTGTTTAAAAGGACGGCTCTTTTAGGGGCAATTTTATGACAATTATACGGATAGAAGGTCCGGGCACAAGGTTGCTTACTTGAGTATCCGGGCAATTGCAGCTTAGGCCTGCGTCCTCGGTTGAATCCGGACACATCTCTTGTGATCCGAAGAACAGTCTATACATCTCCGCGGGCGTTGCGCCCATAAAATTCTGGAGAACTCGCGGTCCCTCTGGATTAAACTCCCACAGGCGAAGGGGGCGACGTTTGCCGGGCAATATTTGGTGAATCAGCATGACCTGCGTCACCTTGACCAAACTGAGGTCTCCTTCCAAGAGATCCTTAATTCGGCCCTGTAATAGGGGCACGTCTTTGGGCAAACCCCAATCTAATCCTTTGTTGACCCATGACGCTAGCCGTGATGGGGGATCCGAGCGAAAGGCAGGAGGCGCCGCCCACTTGGCGCTCCTGGGAGCGGTGATATAGAACTATTCTCATTGCCACAAGCCGAGCTCCTCTTGAAAGGAGCCCTCGGGCCATGGAGCATCAGCATTCTTACTTATGACAGCACCTCCGCACTCTGCGTGCCGTCCCTCGATCATCTTCGGCTCCACTCCAAAAGTCTTGAGCCATAATCCGAAGTGAGGGGTAACGCGGAGGAACGCTTTGCACACAATGATGAATGAGGAAATGTGGAGGATGGACTCCGGAGCTAAGTCATGAAATTCCAGCCCGTAATAAAACAGCAGCCCCCTCACAAAGGGATCCATCGGGAAGCCTAACCCCCAAAGGAAGTGAGGCATGAACACTACGCTCTCACCAGGCTGGGGATTGGTAATAGCCTGCCCTTGAGCAGGCAACCTATGCGGAATTTTGGCGGTCAAGAATTTAGCCTCTCTCGACTTTAGCACATCCTCCTCCGTAACGGATGAGGGCATCCATCGGCCTTGAAGGTCGGAGCCGGACATTGTCGAAGGTCCGAAGCGCCTGGAATCTGAAGCCTAGGGTGTTGGAACTCGAGGCGACGGACGAACTCGTTTGAGATTGGAAAAAGGAGTAAGGCCTTGGTCTCTTTATAAGATGTTGAATACCAGGAGCCCTCCCCGTAACCGTTTGGGACTCGCCTTTAATCGAGAAAACATGCTAACAGGCACGATTGGGTTACCCACGTCCATATTGATGAGAATCCTGTAAAGGGGGGGCACACGATCTCTGCTTTAACAAGACGTACCAAGGAAACCGCCTCGCAAAACATGCTGAGGTGGAAAAGTAAAAACGATTCGAGTAAAGGACTTGGCCGTAGTGTGATAGTACACTGCGGAATACGCCAGCATATTTGATTTGTGTTAGTATTATTATTCTCTCTATGGCAATATGTGGAAACTTATTTTACAGAGCTGGACACTACTCTTGGTGTTTACAATCTTCTACGAAGGACTTGGAGGAGGAACCCGCCTTGCAATGCCGAAGACAATTTGCGCGCCGGACTCGTCGTCATTGAAGCCTGGTTCAGGGGCTACTGAGGGAGTCCTGGATTAGGGGGGTGTTCGGATAGCCGGACTATACCTTCAGCCGGACTCCTGGACTATGAAGATACAAGATTGAAGACTTCGTCCCGTGTCCAGATGGGACTTTCCTTGGCGTGGAAGGCAAGCTTGGCGATGCGGATATTCAAGATCTCCTACCATTGTAACTGACTCTATGTAACCCTAACCCTATCCGGTGTCTATATAAACCAGAGGGTTGTAGTCCGTAGGCAATCAACTCCATACACAACAATCATAGCATAGGCTAGCTTCTAGGGTTTAGCCTCCTTGATCTCGTGGTAGATCTACTCTTGTACTACCCATATCATCAATATTAATCAAGCAGGAGTAGGGTATTACCTCCATCGAGAGGGTCCGAACCTAGGTAAAACAAAGTGTCCCCTGTCTCCTATTACCATCCGGCCTAGACGCACAGTTCGGGACCCCCTACCCGAGATCCGCCGGTTTTGACACCGACAGGGCTCTCTCTCCCCCTCGCTTCCGGTGGCACTGGAGTGCCACCGGGGCCATCATCATCGCCGCGATCTACACCAACACCTCCGCCATCTTCACCAATATCTCCATCACCTTCCCCCCTCTATCTACAGCGGTCCACTCTCCCGCAATCCGTTGTACCCTCTACTTGAACATGGTGCTTTATGCTTCATATTATTATCCAATGATGTGTTGCCATCCTGTGATGTCTGAGTAGATTTTCGTTGTCCTGTCGGTGGTTGATGAATTGCTATGATTGATTTAATTTTCTTGTGGTTATGTTGCTGTCCTTTGGTGCCCATCATATGATTGCGTGCGTGGATCACACCCTAGGGTTAGTTTTATGTTGATAGGACTATGTATTGGAGGGAAAGAGTGACAGAAGCTTCAACCTAGCATAGAAATTGATGCATACGGGATTGAAGGGGTACCAATATATCTTAATGCTATGGTTGGGTTTTACCTTAATGAACATTAGTAGTTGCGGATGCTTGCTAATAGTTCCAATCATAAGTGCATAGAATTCCAAGTCAGGGATGATATGCTAGCAGTGGCCTCTCCCACATAATACTTGCTATCGGTCTAGTAAAGTAGTCAATGGCTTAGGGGCAATTTCACAACTCCTACCACCACTTTTCCACACTCGCTATAGTTACTTTATTGCTTCTTTACTTACAACAGCCCCTACTTTTTATTTACGTAATCTTTATTATCTTGCAAACCTATCCAACAACACCTACAAAGTACTTCTAGCTTCATACTTGTTCTAGGTAAAGAGAACGTCAAGCGTGCGTAGAGTTGTATCAGTGGTCGATAGAACTTGAGGGAATATTTGTTCTACCTTTAGCTCCTCGTTGGGTTCGACACTCTTACTTATCGAAAACTGTTGCGATCCCCTATACTTGTGGGTTATCACCTGCTCACTCAAATCAGTCGGAATGTGGAAGGGTACATGGATGACATCGTGGTAAAGTCAAGTAAAGGTTCCAACCTATTGACTGACCTCACTGAAACCTTTGCCAACCTCAGAAGATATGATATCAAGCTTAACCCGTCAAAGTGTACATTCGGAGTTCAAGGCGGAAAGTTACTCGGTTTCCTCGTTTCTGAACGTGGGATCGATGCTAACCCATAGAAAGTTGGTGCAATACTCTGAATTAAAAGCCCTGTGTGCATACATGACGTTCAGAAGCTTACTGGTTGTTTGGCCGCCTTGAGTCGATTCATCTATCGTCTCGGTGAAAAGACATTGCCTCTTTACCGATTGATGAAGAAATCTGATAAGTTCGAGTGGACTCCTGAAGCTGATGCAGCGTTTGCAGAGATCAAAACCCTGCTTTCCACCCAGCCGGTGCTCGCTGCTCCAATCAGCAAAGAGCCTTTACTACTTTACATTGCAGCCACTGGACAAGTTGTCAGTACAATACTCACAGTCGAGCGGGAAGAAGAAGGTAAAGCCTATAAGGTTCAACGCCCAATGTACTATATTTCTGAAGTCTTAACTCCGTCCAAGCAGAGATATCCGCATTATCAGAAGCTTGTCTATGGAATTTACTTGACTTCAAAGAAGGTGGCACATTATTTCTCATATCACTCCATCACAGTCGTCAGCGATGCTTCATTGTCAGAAATTCTGAACAACAGAGATGCAACTGTGCTATCTCTTGAGCACTGCGTTGGTTTTCCCCGAAGAGGAAGGGATGATGCAGCAAAGTAACGTAAGTATTTCCCCTCAGTTTTGAGAACCAAGGTATCAATCCAGTAGGAGGCTACACGCGAGTCCCTCGTACCTGCACAAAACAAATAAATCCTTGCAACCAACGCGATAAGGGGTTGTAAATCCCTACACGGCCACTTACGAGATTGAGATCTGATAGATATGATAAGATAATATTTTTGGTATTTTTATGATAAAGATGCAAAGTAAAATAAAAGCAAAGTAAAAAGCAAAGGAAATAACTAAGTATGGTAAGATTAATATGATGAAGATAGACCTGGGGGCCATAGGTTTCACTAGTGGCTTCTCTCAAGAGCATAAGTATTCTACGGTGGGTGAATGAATTACTATTGAGCAATTGACAGAATTGAGAATAGTTATGAGAATATCTAGGTATGATCATGTATATAGGCATCACGTCCGAGACAAGTAGACTGACTCCTGCCTGCATCTACTACTATTACTCCACTCATCGACCGCTATCCAGCATGCATCTAGAGTATTAAGTTAATGAAAACAGAGTAACACCTTAAGCAAGATGACATGATGTATAGGGATAAACTCATGCAATATGATTAAAACCCCATCTTGTTATCCTCGATGGCAACAATACAATACATGCCTTGCTGCCCCTACTGTCACTGGGAAAGGACACCACAAGATTGAACCCAAAGCTAAGCACTTCTCCCATTGCAAAAAAGATCAATCTAGTAGGCCAAACCAAACTGATAATTTGAAGAGACTTGCAAAGATAACCAATCATACATAAAAGAATTCAGAGAAGATTCAAATATTATTCATAGATAGACTTGATCATAAACCCACAATTCATCGGTCTCAACAAACACACCGCAAAAAGAAGATTACATCGAATAGATCTCCACAAGAGAGGGGGAGAACATTGTATTGAGATCCAAAAAGAGAGAAGAAGCCATCTAGCTAATAACTATGGACCCATAGGTCTGAGGTAAAATACTCACACTTCATCGGGGGGGCTATGGTGATGATGTCGAATCCCTCCGTGATCGATGCCCCCTCCGGCGGAGCTCCGGAACAGGCCCCAAGATGGGATCTCGTGGATACAGAAAGTTGTGCCGGTGGAATTAGGGTTTTGGCTCCGTATATAATTGTTTGGGGGTACGCAGGTATATATAGGAGGAAGGAGTACGTCGGTGGAGCAACATGGGGCCCACGAGGGTGGAGGGCGCGCCTGGGGAGGGGGGGGTAGGCGCCCCCTACCTCGTGGCCTCCTCTTTTGTGTCTTGACGTAGGGTCCAAGTCTCTTGGGTCTTGTTCGTTGAGAAAATCACGTTCCCGAAGGTTTCATTCCGTTTGGACTCCGTTTGATATTCCTTTTCTTTGAAACCCTAAAATAGGCAAAAAAACAGCAATTCTGGGCTGGGCCTCCAGTTAGTAGGTCAGTCCCAAAAACAATATAAAAGTGGATAATAAAGCCCAATAATGTTCAAAACAGTAGATAATATAGCATGGAGCAATCAAAAATTATAGATAGGTTGGAGACGTATCAAGCATCCCCAAGCTTAATTCCTGCTCGTCCTCGAGTAGGTAAATGATAAAAATAGAATTTTTGATGCGGAGTGCTACTTGGCATAATTTTAATGTAATTCTTCTTAATTGTGGTATGAATATTCAGATCTGAAAGATTCAAGATAAAAGTTTAATATTGACATAAAAATAATAATACTTCAAGTATACTAACAAAGCAATCATGTCTCCTCAAAATAACATGGCCAAAGAAAGTTATCCCTACAAAATCATATAGTCTGGCTATGCTCTATCTTCACCGCACAAAGTATTTAAATCATGCACAACCCCGATGACAAGCCAAGCAATTGTTTCATACTTTTGACATTCACAAACTTTTTCAATCTTCATGCAATACATGAGCGTGGGCCATGGATATAGCACTATAAGTGGAATAGAATGGTGGTTGTGGAGAAGACAAAAAGGGAGAAGATAGTCTCACATCAACTAGGCGTATCAACGGGCTATGGAGATGCCCATTAATAGATATCAATGTGAGTGAGTAGGGATTGCCATTCAACGGATGCACTAGAGCTATAAGTATATGAAAGCTCAACAAAAGAAACTAAGTTGTATGCATCCAACTTGCTTGCTCATGAAGACCTAGGGCATTTTGAGGAAGCCCATCATTGGAATATACAAGCCAAGTTGTATAATGAAAAATTCCCACTAGTATATGTAAGTGATGAAATGAGAGACTCTCTATCATGAATATCATGGTGGTACTTTGAAGCATAAGTGTGGTAAAAGGATAGTAACATTGTCCCTTCTCTCTTTGTCTCTCATATTTTTTTATTTGGGCCTTTTCTCCTTTTTATGGCCTCTTTTCTTCTTCTTTTTTTGTCCGGAGTCTCATCTCGACTTGTGGGGGAATCATAGTCTCCATCATCCTTTCCTCGCTGGGACAATGCTCTAATAATGATCATCATCACACTTTTATTTTTCTTACAACTCAACAATTACAACTCGATACTTAGAACAGAATATGACTCTATATGAATGCCTCCGGCGGTGTACCGGGATATGCAATGAATCAAGAGTGACACGTATGAAAGAATTATGAATGGTGGTTTGCCACAAATATGATGTCAACTACATGATCATGCTAAGCAATATGACAATGATGGAGCGTGTCATAATAAAATGAATGGTGGAAAGTTGCATGGAAATATATCTCGGAATGGCTATGGAAATGCCATAATAGGTAGGTATGGTGGCTGTTTTGAGGAAGGTATATGGTGGGTGTATGATACCGGCGAAAGGTGTGCGGTATTAGAGAGGTTAGCAAAGGTGGAAGGGTGAGAAAAGTGCGTATAATCCATGGACTCAACATTAGTCATAAAGAACTCATATACTTATTGCAAAAATCTACAAGTTATAAAAGCAAAGTATTAGGCGCATGCTCCTAGGGGGATAGATTGGTAGGAAAAGACCATCGCTCGTCCCCGACCGCCACTCATAAGGAAGACAATCAAAAAATAAAGCATGCTCCGACTTCATCACATAACGGTTCACCATACGTGCATGCTACGGGAATCACAAACCTTAACACAAGTATTTCTTAAATTCACAACTACTCAACTAGCATAACTTTAATATCACCATCTTTATATCTCAAAACAATTATCAAGCATCAAACTTCTCATAGCATTCAACACACTTGTTGGGGATATGATTACTGGAGGTAAACTGGCTCAGAGTGGTCGGGTTAGCTCCATGAAGATAGAAGCCCATGAAGACGTGAAGATGGTGGCGCTTTACGAAGGCCCAAGGCCCAAAGGCGGGTTAAAGCCTGCAGATGTAAACCGACTCTGTCATGTAACTTGTATTGTAAGTTAGAGGAATAGAGACCGAGCCGGACACATATATGATCAGGCCTCGGGACTCTGTAAACCGGCGGGCGTCAACCTATGTATATAAAGGGACGACCCGACCGAGGTTTGAGGACAACAGACAACAACTCGAGAGCCAGGCAAAGCGGATTTGCTCCCTAGTCATCGAAACCCTAGCAATACTAATCACAACTAGACGTAGTCTTTTACCTTCATCGAAGGGGCCGAACTAGTATAAAACCCCTCCTGTCCCCTTGTCCGGTTTAACCCCTTCAAGCTAACCCATAGCGATGGCTCCACGACTAAGTCCTTTCACGAGGACATCTGCCGTGACAAACCCACGACAGTTGGCGCCCACCGTGGGGCTATCGCACGATGGTTTTGAGTTCTTGAAGGGCAGCTTTGATGGACTCAAGGGATACGCTGTGGGCCGGATGACGAAGAGTCGTCGCGGCAACCTCTACATCGACGACACAGGATGGGGTCCCGAGGCAGGTTCAATCGAATACGGGTACCGGATCGCCTTTGGTGGGATTCCTGTCTTCATCGACAAGATTGGCGAACCGGGCCCTGCGCCGGACACCTGCACCGACATCATCGAGACGGCTTAGCGTGCAAGCCCTTCCCCGGTTCAGCCCGCAGCAAGGCATGTTTTCGTAGGTGTCATCCATGGAGTGGAATATGAGGATGGACCGGCATCTGATGGAGAAACCATTGTCTGCTCTAACGACGAGTCTTCAACTGGAGAGACCGAATCGCTATATCAGTTACAGGACGGCTGGATTAGCGGAGGCTCCGATGGCAACAGTATTCCGGACCCCCTCGATCTGCCAAATCGGGTCGCTATCTTCATGGCCGGTACACAATCAGCACACCACTCATCAACCGCCGCGGCAATGCTCTCCGGTTCAGCGACAGCAACGCCGGTGGGAGCAGGGGGCTCTGCGCCGCCTCCGGCTCAAGTTCTGTCGGATTTGTTCGACACTTTGGCAACATTGATGGCCGCGGAGGTGGACGCAGCAGCCCGGGACCAGCACAATGTGGAGATTGCACAGGTGAAAGATCAGATAACTCAGGCTAAAGCAGACCTAGCAGCAGAGAATGCTAGGATGGCTACGGAACGGGCCGAGTTGGAAGCTCAGGCCTACCGGCTTAGGCTGGATCAGAATGCCTCAGATGAAGTCATGAGAAGAAGATACCGGTCGCATCTCCCGCCGGGTTATGAGCCAGGAAATCTCTTCAACACGCCAGGAGCAGGAACTAGTAACCAGCCAGTGTTAAACCGGATGGAGGCGCCGGGAACAGGAGTGCCGGTTCAGCCGCGCGCGATGGACCCGCCTCGTCAAAGCAACATTGTGCCGCCGTATGTTCTGATGCCCCCGGGGCATTACTCCAACCCATTGGACAACATTGTGGCCGCCACTTCACGATTGGCAGCCCTCCCAACCGACGGCGAGTCACCAGTTGCGATTGAGGCACGATGGGCCAGATAGCTCCTTCAAACAGCTTTAAACCAACAGCAGGCTTATTCGCATAGTCGAGAGAGGATTCATTCCACCCCCGCCCGAGCCAGAGCTACAATAGGCACGTTGAGGATGAACCAGCCGTGTCAACCAGTGCACGTCGCCGTAACTCACCGCGAGGGCACAACCCGGCAGGTGGAGGTGCTAATGCGCATGATGTGGTGGATCATGGTCGTGCACGTCGAGAGGCCGAGTTAGCAGCTCTCCATGGAGCTTGTCAACCTACTCCGGTTCACCCTACCGCTTCAGTGGAGCCAGGTGTGGTCTTCAGTTCCTTAGGGGTGCCGTGTCTCACCCTCGCTTTACGTAATGTGCGACTGCCCAAGGATTTTAAAGGCCCTCGTAAGGTGCCCAATTACACCGCCGATTTGCAACCAGAGTCATGGGTTGAAAGTTATGAGATGGCAATGGAGATGTTGGATGTGGATGAAGCGGTGTGTTCTAAATACTTCACCATGATGTTGGAAGGGACAGCTCATACTTGGTTAAAGAGCTTACCGGTTAACTCCGTCGGATCATGGGACGAGTTAAAACACTGGTTTATTCAGAATTTTAAGGATACTTGTAACCAGCCTATGTCGATTGTGGACCTGGCCGCTTGTTTCCAAGTGGATGGGGAGTCTACAACCCATTGGGTGAAGCGTGTCTCAGCTATTCTGCATTCGTCGGATCACATCAATGCGGACACCACAGTGTTAACATTGGAGGGCAATTGCCGGTTTCTGCCGCTAAAATAGAAGTTAGGAAGGCTCAAACGTCACTGCAATGATATGTCAACGCTTATGGCCACTTTGGTTAATATGCTGATTCAGATAATACCAAAGACCCCGACTCAGGGGAGGACAAACCGGGGAAAGGGAAAAAGAACGACAACACCAAGGGACAGCAGCATAACCCGACAGCTCATGGGAATAATGGTAAGCGCAAGGCCGACAATAGTTTGGACTTTGTGGCTAACACTAATGCTCAGGATAACGGTCAGTGTCATAAGGGCAAACAACCCCAAAGGGGCGGAGGTTCGGGCCCCAATCTGGAGCACCTGTTAAATCAACCTTGTCCAAAGCATGGATCAAAGGAGAAGCCAGCGTCACATCTTTGGAAGGACTGTTATATCATGCGAGAGTTCAAGAACTCCAACATGTTTCAATACGACAATGGCCCACCCGGCGGTTCAGGAGGTGGTTTTCATGGGCTGGGTTATGGAGGTGGTAGCTCCGGTTCAGGATTTCAAGGCAATCAAACCAGCCATAACAATCAGGGGAACCAGGGCAACCAGGGAGGTTATAACCATCAGGGGAATCAGCAGCAGCAGCAGTCGGGTTATCAGAGCAATCTGAAGCAGTTGAATAGTGGGTTGTATCATGTTTTCACCACTAGCTTGTGCAAGCATGATCAAAAGCTTCACAAGAGGGATGTGAACTCTGTTGAACCGGCAGTGCCCCAGTATTTGCGCTGGTCTGAGCAGCCCATTTTATGGAGTAGAGAGGATCACCCACCCTGGGTTGATAATCCAGGTCATCTGGCCTTAGTGGTGGCACCCCGGGTTGGGGGGTATAAGTTCACCAAGGTGCTCATGGATGGGGGAAGCAGTATCAATATTCTCTACTATGATACCTTCCGCCGTATGGGGTTGACAGATTAGAATCTTAAATCGTCGAACACTATTTTTCATGGTGTGGTACCCGATAAATCTGCATATCCGGTGGGCAAGATAGCCCTAGAGGTGGCCTTTGGAGATGATCATGATTCAAGGTCAGAAACATTGACTTTTGAGGTGGTGAAAATCAAGAGTCCGTATCACGCTCTGTTTGGGCGACCGGCTTATGCCAAGTTCATGGCAAGGCTGTGTTATGTTTATCTGCAGCTTAAGATGCCAGGTCATAAGGGGACCATCACAGTACATGGGAGCAGGAAGATTGCTTTGGAATGCGAGGAAGGTGATGCGGCTTATGCTGAGTCGGTTTGTGCCACGGAAGAGCTGGAGTTTTACAAAGACAAGGTTGATCCGGCAGATATGACTTCTTTGAAAAAGCCAACTACAGAGCACGATCCGTGTTGAAGTTTAAATTGGCCACATACACTAAGATGGTTGATTTTGTTCCTGGCGATTCATCCAAGCAGTTCAGCATTAGCGCTAACCTGGATCCCAAATAGGAAAGTGCGCTCATCGAGTTCATCCATGAGAACCGGGACATCTTTGCATGGAAGCCTTCTAACATGCCAGGTGTACCGAGGGAACTCGCTGAGCAAACACTTAATATTGATCCTAAGTTTAAACCGGTCAGACAGTTTCTCCGCCGCTTTAACGAAGAAAGGCGCAAGGCTATTGGTGAAGAGGTAGCTCGGTTGTTGGCCGCAGGGTTTATCGTGGAGGTCTTTCACCCGGAGTGGTTGGCTAATCCGGTGCTGGTTCTAAAGAAAAATGGCACTTGGCGTATGTGTGTGGACTACACAGACTTGAACAAGGCTTGCCCAGTAGATCCCTTTGCCTACCCTCATATTGATCAGATTATTGATGCTACGGCGGGTTGTGACCGTTTGTGTTTTTTGGATGCTTATTCTGGTAATCATCAGATCAAAATGGCAGTTAAGGACCAGGAGAAGACAACTTTTATAACTCCCTTTGGAGCCTTCTGCTATGTCTCCATGCCCTTTGGGCTCAAGAGTGCACAGGCGACTTATCAACGCTGTGTTCAGAATTGTCTTCATAAGAAGATTGGGCGCAATGTTCATGCATATGTGGATGATATCATGATAATTTCCAGGAAAGAGGAAACATTGATAGATGTCCTGAGAGAAACCTTTGACAACCTCTGGGTTTACAAGATGATGCTCAATCCGGACAAATGTGTCTTTGGTGTCCCGGCGGGCAAACTCTTGGGCTTTCTGGTATCAAACAGGGGCATTGAGGCTAATCCGGAAAAAAAATTCAGCAATCACGTCTTTGGCTAAACCGGTGTGTATCAATGACGTTCAACGTTTAGCCGGCCGGATTGCGGCTTTGAGCCGGTTTATCAGTCGTCTCGGGGAGAAAGCTATCCCTTTATACCAGATGTTAAAGAAAACGGATGACTTTGTCTGGAGCATTGCGGCTGATAAAGCGTTTGAGGATCTGAAGAGGCAGTTAGCTGAACCGCCTGTGCTTGCACCTCCGGTCGATAAAGAGCCTTTACTGCTATATGTGGCTGCTAATGCCAGGGCTGTTAGTGTGGCTATTGTTATGGAGCGCAAGGAGGCTGGAAAGGAATATCCGGTTCAACGGCCGGTTTATTATATCAATGATATGCTTATCGAATCAAAGCAGAGGTATCCACATTGGTAGAAGCTAGTGTATGGGGTGTTTATGGCAAGCCGGAAGCTCAAACATTATTTTCAGGGTCATCCTATCACAATGGTCAGTTCAGCCCCTCTGGGAGATATCATTCAAAACAGAGAAGCAACTGGCTGGATTGCCAAGTGGGCTATTGAGCTTGGACCTCACGGGCTCAAGTATACACCTCGCACAACAATCAAATCTCAAGCACTTGTGGACTTCATCAATGATTGGACAGAGTTGCAGGCACCAGAGGAAAAGCCGGATAACACGTATTGGACTATTCACTTTGATGGGTCCAGGCAATTGGAGGGCTCGGGGGCTGGAGTTATATTAACTTCCCGGCGAGGTGACAAGTTTTGTTATGTTCTCTGCTTAATGTTCCCTTGTACTAACAATGCAGCTGAGTACGAGGCCCTACTCCACGGTCTTCGGATGGCCAAGGAGATGAACTTAAGCTGGGTTAAGTGCTTCGGTGACTCGGACCTGGTGGCTCAACATGTATCTGGCACTTGGGATTCTAAGGACCCACTCATGGTTGCGTATCGACGAGAGGTGGACATAGTGGCTGGTCATTTCAAGGGTTATCAAGTTGACCATATAGACCGGCGAAAGAATGAAGCGGTGGATGCTTTAAGCCGCCTTGGCTCTCAGCGTAAACCGGTCCCACCAAATGTCTTCCTCGACGTACTGCATAATCCGTCGGTCAAGATACCAACAGAGGAGGAGTTGGCTATTCCTGACCCAGAGGCTCAATTGGTGGCAGCTTTGCATGTTATACCGGATTGGACAATCCCGTACCTGGCTTACATGAACCGGGGCGAGTTCCCGGAGGATGAAACCTCGGCCCGGCAGATAATCTAGCGTTCCAAGTCAATGACCATAATCAATGGGGAGTTACATCGTTACAGCGTCACAGGGGCAATTCAGCGTTGTGTATCTCCTCAAGAGGGTTGTGAAATTTTGCGAGAAATCCATGAAGGAGATTGTGGTCACCGCGCCAGTTCCAAATCTTTGGTGGCTAAAGCTTTTCGTCACAGTTTCTATTGGTTAACAGCTCATGTTGATGCTGAAGATTTAGTCAAAAGGTGCGATGGTTGTCAAAAATTTGCACGCCGCACTCATGTCCCGGCTCAGGAGTTGAGGGTGATTCCAATAACTTGGTCGTTTGCGACTTGGGGGCTCGATATGGTTGGACCCTTTAAAATATCCAAGGACAAAAAGACCCACCTCTTAGTGGCAGTTGACAAGTTCACCAGGTGGGTGGAAGCAGAGCCAGTCAGTAAGTGTGATGCAGCCACGGCGGTTCAGTTCATCAAAACGGTGATATTCCGGTTTGGTTTCCCACACACTATTATAACTGACAATGGTACTAATCTGTCAAAGGGTGAGATGGAGGAATTTTGCCAACATGAGCACATCCGGGTTGATGTAGCATCAGTGGCTCACCCCCAGTCTAATGGTCAAGCTAAGAGGGCAAATCAAGAAATTTTGAGAGGTATTAAACCCCGGCTTATGGTTCCTTTAAAGCGGACGCCGGGTTGTTGGGTGGAGGAGTTACCTTCTGTGTTATGGAGCATCAACACCACACCTAACAGATCTACGGGTTACACGCCTTTCTTTATGGTTTATCGAGCAGAGACGGTTCTTCCTAGTGACATCCGTCACGACTCGCCCCGTGTGGCAGCTTATGTTGAAGCTGATAATGAGAAGGCACGTCAGGATTCACTGGACCTGTTAGATGAAGAGCGTGATCTCGCAGCAGCACGTTCGGCAATTTATCAACAAGATCTCCGACGTTATCACAGCCGCCGGGTTAGGACCAGAACTTTTCAAGAGGGTGATCTGGTGCTCTGGCTCATCCAGGATCATACTGATATGCACAAGTTATCCCCACCTTGGGAAGGACCATTTGTGGTCAGCAAGAATCTGCACAACGGGTCATACTACCCCATTGATGTTCGAGAGCACAAGGACTCACGTAAATCGGAGGAGGAGACTAGCTCTTCTTCGTCCTTACTATACTTGAGCCACGGGCTCTTCTTATGTACATATTTATGACAATGTATATATTATAAACCGGAGCCTCGAATAAAGCGGGGTCTGTGTTCTTTTTACATCATGTGTGAGCCTACAAGAGCTTCTATTGACAAAGCGGAGTTTTGTTAAACCGGCCTCTACGGCCACATGGATATAAAGAAAATCACTAGGGGGCTTGGTCGTATCCGAACCATAGCTACACCTCTTGATCGGTTTAAAACCAAAAAGGGATATCACTAGGGGGCTTGGTTGTCTTCACACCATAGCTACACCTCTTGATAGGCTTTAAGCCAAAAGGAAATTATGTGGAGCCAAAGAGAGTCTGTTGCATTAAGCACAGTACAAACATAGGTAACCACTGAGCATAGCTCACATATTACCTAGGGGCTCCTTGCTTCTCAAAGAACAGTGAGCTTGAACCCTTGTAATAGGCTATCAAGTCAGGCTTGGAAGCCAGGTGTATTCACCAAAAACCCCGGGTTATCCTGCCTCTTTAAGTAAGCCACTCCGTCCAGGTAAACCTGGTATGACCCATCGAAAGTTTGACAAGTCAATCCCATGGACCCTGAACTTGTCAAAGTTAAAATGGTGATTGGTTAAAGATTGAGCTCCATCTTAAAAGGCTTTGCAAAATGGTTTAACTCAGCGGTCTGGCAGCCCATGAAAATCCTTACATATTTCTTGTATTTGTTGTTTTTTATGATAAAGGATTTATGAGTATTTTCTGATAAACCGGTGTTCATTACAACCTGGCATGACTTTCAGCGCTTAGTTGTCAGTACATGATCAATTTTTAAACCGGTAGCGTACTGCTCCGGTCTGGTTTTGACTAGATGTCACTAGCATTATACGAACAAATCAAACAGATTTTCTAGCCCAGTGCGGTTTCTATATGAACCAGCAAGAGGACAAGGAGTTATCAACACCCTGTTTTTTCACCTTTACCATACAAGCAGTTGGTCAGCCAACGAGGTATGTCACAGATATTATTTATTTTATCTGGTTAATATAAATCTTGGTTATCCATCCAAGTTATGTATATCTTTTGGGCATCATGACCCGTCTAGTGGTAAACCACTAGGACACTTTCAAGTTCTTATATGCAGGAACACAAAGTATAATGGACTATGCATAAATATATAGATCCCAAAAGTGGAACAAGTTTTCAAAATATCAAGCAACACAAGCATGCTCGATGGCATGGCAGATAAAGGTGTTTTTGCTATCCTATTACAAGGAGCTTCAAAACGGCCCAAATTGAATAATTGTTTCAAGCAGTGGCAGACTGTAGCTGATAAACCGGTCGCTGGTTTAGGATGCTTCATCGGGATGGCTTGACAATTGAGGGTCATCTTGTACAGTCACCTCCTCTTCATCCCTCCCCGGATGCTAGAAATCAACAGTTGACCAATCGATTCCGGTTAAAGCTTGAAACACGGCCTCTTCATGGATAAGGCTGGAGGGGTCAATGTCAGGAGCGTAAGTATGCTTACGGATTGGAGGCACAAACTCTTCAACATCATGGATCACAGCAGGCTGTCTCATTCCATCAGCATCATAAACTGGTTGGAAGTGAGATAAATAGGTGTCCTCCGCCAGTTTGCTTGCTATTGGCCGCATCTCCTTTGTCAGCCTTCGCAGATCGTCATTATTGAAGTCTGAGCCATCCTCTTTCACGCCAGGATATCCTTTGATGATATCTGCTGGTTCAAGATCCGGAATCCATGCCTTGGCCCGGATTAGTGCGGTTAGCGCCCCTGATCTTGCGGTTGATCTCTTCAGTTCGGTGATCTGGGCAGGTACCATGGCCAGCTTCTCAAGTGTTTCCTTTATCAACGATGGCGCCGGCTTGTTATATGATGCAGTGCAAATCGCACGCTGGGATCCAGAATATCACTATTCCATTAAGGTGTACACCGCTTTAAGCTTCATCCGCATGTCAGAGCCCAGATGAGCAATGCGGGTGCCTGTCACGGTTTAGTATCAGTAAAACACTCAATGATAAGATCTTATGAACTAGACAAACGACATGCGAAGGTACTTACCAAACACAATGGATGTCATGGCATCAATCTGCCGCTTCAAGCCGGTCAGTTCGTCTACCACTGGTTTCAAGGCTGCTTCTGCGTCCTCGGCTTTCCTGGTTAAACCGGCCTTTTCTGTTTCCCAGTCAGCATGCTCCTTGTTGAAGGTCTCTTTCAACTTCTCCATAGCTGCCAGGGCATTGGTCAGCTCCTCCTTGGCTTTGGAATCCTCTGCTTGTTGAGACTATACGTTCTCTTGAAGATCAGCGGTTTGAGCATCCCTCTTACTCAGCTCGGCCTGCAACGGCGAAGATATATCAACAACGGGATATGCATTTTCTAAGTACCAAGTGTATAACAAGTTATGCACTTTGTACTGTTGGGTTTCGTAGTAATTTCAAAAAAAATTCCTACGCACACGCAAGATCATGGTGATGTATAGCAACGAGAGGGGAGAGTGTGATCTACGTACCCTTGTAGATCGACAACGGAAGCGTTAACTTGGTTGATGTAGTCGTACGTCTTCACGGCTCGACCGATCAAGCACCGAAACTACGGCACCTCCGAGTTCTAGCACACGTTCAGCTCGATGACGATCCCCGGACTCCGATCCAGCAAAGTGTCGCGGAAGAGTTCCGTTAGCACAACGGCATGGTGACGATCTTGATGTACTACCGTCGCAGGGCTTCGCCTAAGCACCGCTACAATATTATCGAGGACTATGGTGGAAGGGGGCACCGCACATGGCTAAGAATATGATCACGTGGATCAACTTGTGTCTCTAGGGGTGCCCCTTGTCTCCGTATATAAAGGCTCAAAGGAGGGGGCCGGCCGGCCATCATAGGGCGCGCCAGGAGGAGTCCTACTCCCTCCGGGAGTAGGACCCCCCTTTCCTAGTTGGAATAGGATTCGTGAAGGGGGAAAAGAGAGAGAGAAGGAAGGGGGGCGCCGGCCCCCTCTCCCCTTGTCCTATTCGGACTAAGGGGGGAGGGGCGCGCGGCCCATCCCTGGCCACCTCTCCTATCTCTCACTAAGGCCCACTAAGGCCCATATACTTCCCGGGGGGTTCCGGTAACCTCCCGGTAATCCGGTAAAATCCCGATTTCACCCGGAACGCTTCCGATATCCAAATATAGGCTTCCAATATATCAATCTTTATGTCTCGACCATTTCGAGACTCCTCATCATGTCCGTCATCACATCTGGGACTCCGAACAAACTTCGGTACATCAAAATGCATAAACTCATAATATAACTGTCATCATAACCTTAAGCGTGCGGACCCTACGGGTTCGAGAACAATGTAGACATGACTGAGACACGTCTCCGGTCAATAACCAATAGCGGAACCTGGATTCTCATATTGGCTCCTACATATTCTACGAAGATCTTTTATCGGTCAACAACATACGTTGTTCCCTTTGTCATCGGTATGTTACTTGCTCGAGATTCGATCGTCGGTATCCAATACCTAGTTCAATCTCATTACCGGCAAGTCTCTTTACTCGTTCCGTAATACATCATCCTGCAACTAACTCATTAGTTGCAATGCTTGCAAGGCTTAAGTGATGTGTATTACCGAGAGGGCCCAGAGATACCTCTCCGACATTCGGAGTGACAAATCCTAATCTCAAAATACGCCAACCCAACAAGTACCTTCGGAGACACTTGTAGAGCACCTTTATAATCACCCAGTTACGTTGTGACGTTTGGTAGCACACAAAGTGTTCCTCTGGTAAACGGGAGTTGCATAATCTCATAGTCATAGGAACATGTATAAGTCATGAAGAAAGCAATAGCAACATACTAAACGATCGGGTGCTAAGCTAATGGAATGGGTCATGTCAATCACATCATTCTCCTAATGATGTGATCCCGTTAATCAAATAACAACTCTTTTGTTTATGGTTAGGAAACATAACCATCTTCGATTAACGAGCTAGTCAAGTAGAGGCATACTAGTGACACTCTGTTTGTCTATGTATTCACACATGTATTATGTTTCCAGTTAATACAATTCTAGCATGAATAATAAACATTTATCATGATATAAGGAAATAAATAATAACTTTATTATTGCCTCTAGGGTATATTTCCTTCAGTCTCCCACTTGCACTAGAGTCAATAATCTAGTTCACATCACCATGTGATTAAAATCGATAGTTCACATCATCATGTGATTAACACCCATAGTTCACATTGCCATGTGACCAACACCCAAAGGGTTTACTAGATTCAGTAATCTAGTTCACATCGCTATGTGATTAACACCCAAAGAGTACTAAGGTGTGATCATGTTTTGCTTATGAGAGAATCTTAGTCAACGGGTCTGCCATATTCAGATCCGTATGTATTTTGCAAATATCTATGTCAACAATGCTCTGCATGGAGCTACTCTAGCTAATTGCTCCCACTTTAAATATGTATCCAGATTGAGACTTAAAGTTATCTAGATTAGTGTCAAAACTTGCATCGACGTAACTCTTTACGACGAACCTTTTATCACCTCCATAATCGAGAAACATATCCTTATTCCACTAAGGATAATTTTGACCGCTGTCCGGTGATCTACTCCTAGATCACTATTGTACTCCCTTGCCAAAATCAATGTAGGGTATACAATAGATCTGGTACACAGCATGGCATACTTTATAGAACCTATGGCTGAGGCATAGGGAATGACTTTCATTCTCTTTCTATCTTCTGCCGTGGTCGGGCTTTGAGTCTTACTCAATTTCATACCTTGTAACACAGGTAAGAACCCTTTCCCTGACTGTTCCATTTTGAACTACTTCAAAATCTTGTCAAGGTATGTACTCATTGAAAAAACTTATCAAGCGTCTTGATCTATCTCTATAGATCTTGATGCTCAACATGTAAGCAGCTTCACCGAGGTCTTTCTTTGAAAAACTCCTTTCAAACACTCCTTTATGCTTTGCAGAATAATTCTACATTATTTCTGATCAACAATATGTCATTCACATATACTTATCAGAAATGTTGTAGTGCTCCCACTCACTTTCTTGTAAATACAGGCTTCACCGCAAGTCTGTATAAAACTATATGCTTTGATCATACTATCAAAGCGTTTATTCCAACTCCGAGAGGCTTGCACCAGTCCATAAATGGATCACTGGAGCTTGCACACTTTGTTAGCTCCTTTTGGATCGACAAAACCTTCTGGTTGCATCATATACAACTCTTCTTCCAGAAATCCATTCAGGAATGCAGTTTTGACATCCATCTGCCAAATTTCATAATCATCAAATGCAGCAATTGCTAACATGATTCGAACAGACTTAAGCATCGCTACGGGTGAGAAGGTCTCATCGTAGTCAATCCCTTGAACTTGCCAAAAACCTTTTGCGACAAGTCGAGCTTTGTAGACAGTAATATTACCGTCAGCGTCAGTCTTCTTCTTGAAGATCCATTTATTCTCAATCGCTTTCTGATCATTGGGCAAGTCAACCAAAGTCCATACTTTGTTCTCATGGATCCCATCTCAGATTTCGTGGCTTCAAGCCATTTTGCGGAATCTGGGCTCACCATCGCTTCTTCATAGTTCGTAGGTTCATCATGATCTAGTAGCATGACTTCCAAAACAGGATTACCGTACCACTCTGGCGTGGATCTTACTCTGGTTGATCTACGAGGTTCAGTAGTATCTTGTTCTGAAATTTCATGATCATTATCATTAGCTTCCTCACTAATTTGTGTAGGTGTCACAGAAACGGGTGTTCTACTTTCCTCCCATTCACTTCTTTCGAGAGAAACTCCTTCTGCAGAAAGTTTCCGAACTTAGCAACAAAAGTCTTGCCTTCGGATCTGTGATAGAAGGTAATCCAATAGTCTCCTTTGGTGTCAGGACCCCGATTCCAAGTCACATCGATCTAGCCGGTAACACCTCATATCACTTTGCGGCCTCACGCGCGGTATCCCACGGGTGTCGCCTTACCATGGCCCGGGACCGTTTGCGCCTTTTGGCTCACGTATATGATAGTGTCGCTAGCATCCATATGACAGAGAACCCGGGCCGACATGGCTAGTCATGAACCCAAAGCGGCACAGACCTATGGAGACAGGCATACATGAATCACATCGAACATGTCGGTCATCAACGAGTGATTCCGGGCTATAGCACTGGGCTAACAGGAATCCGGGTAACCCCGGGCTGTAGCAGGCTAGGCAGGACTCCGAAAGTCACCGTGTGACATTTCCCCGAAGGGACAGACATAGGGACGAAGTGAAACACATGCCGGCCAGTCAAGTGTCCTGAACAGTAGTGCTGGGCTAGCAGGACTCCGGTGAACCGGGCTGTAGCGGACTACTATGGCTCGAGGAACACTAGACTACATTTCCCCATAAGAAAGGCTGCCAAGGATAAACAACTAGATTGTCGGATCCCACACATACCAAGCATTTCAATCATACACACAATATGCCCGATATGAGTACATACAACATGGCATCACAACAAAACTCTACAACTCAAGTACTTTATTTAAAGGCTCCAGAGAGCCATACATAACATGTTCATACAGATAGGGGTCACATGACCCGACACTCAAGTCTTACAAACATACAAGCACATGCGGAAGCAACTAGTCTGAGTACAGACTCTAGAAAGAAAGAAGGCTTCTCGAAGCCTGTCTATCTACATAGGGCCCTCCATGGCCAGGATCACCACCTGGGTGGCTAGTCACTCGTCGACGTCAAGGTCTACGTAGAACCCATCTGAGGGGGCGGCGTTGTCGTCTGAAACAGTAATTAAGCAAACATGAGTACAAAGGTACTCGGCAAGTCTTACATCAGAACCTACTATACATGCTTATTCTCAAGAAGGTGGTGGGGTTGATGCAGCAAGCCAGCTTTGACTCTTGGCTAAGCTATCCTACAGAACCTCTCTAGTAAAATAGTTTTCGCACACGAGTCCACTACTCACCAACACAATACTCCACCGGGGATTCTCCCTCGTCATCCTACGAGAGGGCCATCCTCGGTACTCACACTTATCTTGAGTCTTTTAGTAGTATCCATTAATTTGTCTCTGAACTGTATATGCAACCAAGTAGTCCTTTACCGCGGACGCGGCTATTCCAATAGTTTTATACCCTGCAGGGGTGTACTTCGTCACACATGTTTCCACCACTTAGTGTCTGCACACGACATGTGCTCGGCAGACTTCAAGCGAAAACCGACGTGGGTGTAGACCACGACCTGACTAACCTCACAAGTCTCTAGTCTAGGTTTATCGCCTATTCAGGTTCCATCCGCAAGGAAATCCGGCCGGGGTGTCCTCAACGGCCCCAAACGATGTGAACAGGGTTCCCGAGACACCAAACGGGTGACTCGGTACACCGTGCCACGGTGTATCTACCGCAACATAGCCCACCCCTAGGGTCAGCGCTACGCACGGCTGCCAACACATGTCCTACAAACACCAGAAACTAGTTGCAACTCCTGGACAGAAGCGAGAGGGGTCAGTAAGTCGAGCGGGGTCATATTTCAGGGCCCAATGTGTGGTAGTAGCTGAATCTTAAATCACGCATACAGATCTCAGTTCTTAGGGACGGTCTCAATGAAACAACCCACCATGTACTCCTACATGGCCTCTCATCGATACCTTTACCAAAACATGTTCAACACATCCCTCACATTACCGACATAAGCATTTCACTCTAGCCCATCACCCAGATGAACCAGACCTGACACAACTCTAAGCATAGCAGGCATAGCAAGGTAGGAATCACATACATGGCTCAATCAACTCCTACACATGCTAGTGGGTTTCATCTAGTTACTGTGGCAATGACAGGTCATGCAGAGGATAAGGGTTCAACTACCGTAGCACACAGCAGTTTGAATCGCGATGTCTTAATGCAGTAAACAAGAGCAGGAGCGATAACATGGGTTGTATCGGAATGATCAATGGTTGCTTGCCTAATGGAGTGGTAGCGGGATACTGCCCTTCAGTTGGATACTCGTGGATATCCTCGGAGGCAGAACCTACCACGAAGAACACATCGGAACACAATCAACACATGACGATATGCAGCAATATGATGCATGCTATGACATGGCAATATGATTGTGTCTTGGCCTAATGCAAGCTAAAATAGGAAGGGATGAACCCATTTGAATCAAAGATTCAAATATTAACTCATTAAACATGGCATTTATAGTGCATTTCCTTATTCTTCTTAAACATTAAGGTAAACTTGTTTTGTCATGCATGAAATCATTACAGATGGATAGATTGAATTTTTCTGATAATTTTTCATATATAATTTATCTCATTTGGAGCTATGGTTGAATTTCTATGAATTTTTGAAGTTTGAACTATTTTCTGGAATTTCCTGAATAAGAATAAATCCAGAAAATCAATTACTGCATCAGCAACGCGCCAGGGTGACGTCAGCAGGTCAAAGGCGCTAGTCCAGGTCAAACCTGACTGGTGGGGTCCACTGGTCAGTGTCTCTGTGCACTAACTACGTTTAGTTAGCCTAATTGACTGGCAGGGCCCACTAGTCAGTGACTATACTAATTAACTAACCTATTTAGTTAGCACTAACAGAGTAATTAGTCGGGCGGGGCCCGCATGTCAGTGAGAGAGAGGGGGGAGGTCAACCCACGTCAGCAGGTCAACCTCGCTGGTCAGCGGGTCAAAACCTGCCGGCGTTTAGCCGCCGGTGAGGCCAGACGCGGTGGCGCGCTGCGGAAATCGCCCACAGGGCACCAATTGATGCGCGGAGAGCAGCTACGGGTAGCTGGGAACGAACCGCGGCATTTGGTGGTGGTGGTTGGGCTCAGGGTGGCCGGAAACGTCGCCGGCGATCTCGGATGCCCGAGGTTGAAGACGAGGGCGAAGGCGGTGTTGCAGGGCTTTCGGCGAAGCGTGGCACAGTGGGGAGGACGAGGGAGTCGAGGCGGAGCTGATGGGCTCGTCGGAGGGGCGAGGGGAGGTCTCTGGCGGCGACTACGACGACCGGCGGCGAGGGACGCGCTCGGCCATCGCGGGAGAGGATGAGGGAGGCAAGGAGGAGAGTGAGAGAGAATGAGAGGGAGACGTGGGGGTCGCGTGGCGTCCTCTGGGCGTCTCCCGGCATCGGCAGAAGCAGAAGGTGGCCGGCGCGTGGCCGGCGCGCGGCAAGCACGCGCCCCAGCCTCCTGGCGCGAGGTAGGGGGTGACTGGCCGAGCCAGTAGGCTGGGCCGAGCCAGGTAAGGCCCAGGTGGGCATCTTTCTCCTTTTTTTTGATTTAGTTTCTGTTTTCTATTTAACTGCAACTGTTTAGCTTTATTTAAAATACTAAAACATCTCCAAAAATCCTGAAAATAAATGTGGCCTCTGTTTAGATTATTTCCAACAGGAAACATTTACTCCCAGAATTATTTGAGCATTTAAATTATTTATTAGCATTTAAATGTCCAAAGGCAACATACATATGATTTAATCCAGTGACCTTTTGTTGACCTAGAAAATTGTGCACCTATTTTGCCAGAGGTTGTAACCCAAGGCAAAGAGGGTGAACATTTTAGAAGGGCATTTCAGGTTCATTGAAATTATTTTTAGTAAACCCTAGTTGATTTCAAAAGGGGTGCTGGGGGTTCTGCCTTCCCCATTTCAAGTTTCTGATGAAAGTAAACATGATGCACACTCTAATGCATGGACTAGCTATGGTGTGACAACTCACCCCCACTCAAAAGAATCTCGTCCCGAGATTTAGGATCCTATGGAAAGAAGGTGGGGTACTCGAGTCGAAGACGATCCTCCCTTTCCCAAGTGGCTTCTTCCTCAGAATGATGTGACCATTGAACCTTGAGAAACTTGATATTATGACGTTGAGTGGTACGCTCGGCTTGATCAAGGATAAGAACGGGATATTCCCGATAAGAGAGGTTATCTTGTAGATCAAGCGTTTCGTGGTCCACTCCACGGATAGGATCCGCGAAGCAACGCCTGAGTTGTGAAACGTGGAAGACATCGTGAACTCTGGAAAGATGCGGAGGTAGTTCCAATTGGTAGGCAACTTCTCCTCGTTTAGCAAGAATGCGAAAGGGTCCAATGTAACGAGGAGCCAATTTGCCTTTGATACTGAAACGATGGGTTCCCTTTAACGGGGTAACCCGAAGGTAAGCCTTCTCGTTGACTTCATAAGTCATAGGCTTATGTTTACGATCATATTGACACTTTTGACGAGATTGGGCTGTTTTCAATTTCTCATGAATAATGCGAACCTGCTCTTCTGCTTCCTGAATCATATCCGGGCCAAAGAGTTGTCTTTCCCCGGTTTATGACCAGTTAAGAGGCGTTCGGCATTTTCGTCCATAAAGAACTTCGGAAGGAGCTTTGCCCAAGCTAGCTTGATAACTATTGTTATAAGCAAACTCCGCGAATGGAAGGCATTTCTCCCAACTCATTCCGAACGAGATAACAGAAGCTCGGAGCATACCTTCCAGAATTTGATTGACTCGCTCTACTTGACCACTTGATTGGGGATGGAAGGCGGTACTAAAGGAGAGACGAGTTCCCATAGCATTTTGGAAACTTTCCCAAAATCGAGAGGTGAAGAGACTCCCACGGTCTGAGTTAATTTCCAATGGAACACCATGAAGAGACACTATTCGCGAGATGTATAACTCAGCTAGCTGGCTAGCGGTGATACTCTCACGAACAGGTAGAAAGTGGGCTACTTTGGAAAGTCGGTCGATCACAACGAAGATGGCATTATTCCCTCTCTTGGTCCTGGGAAACCCAGTGATGAAATCCATACTGGTTTTATCCCATTTCCATTCAGGAATAGCCAAAGGTTGAAGGGTGCCAGCAGGCCGTTGATGCTCTGCTTTAACACGACGACAAACGTCGCAATTAGCAATGTATTGAGCGATTTCTCTCTTCATCCTAGTCCACCAAAACCTCTGGCGTAGGTCTTGATACATTTTGGTACTACCGGGATGAATGGTGAGAGGGGATTCATGAGCTTCCTTAAGGATCAACTGGCGTAGATGTTGTTTCTTGGGAACCACCAGACGGTTCTCGAAGAAGACAGCACCTTGCTCATCCATGGAGAAACATTTAGCAACTCCGCTAGCGATGTTTTCCTTAATCCGGGATATGCCCTTATCACGCTTCTGGGCAGCTATGATTTGATCCATAAGGGTAGGTTTCGCCACCAGGGTGGATAGGAATCCTCGAGGAACAATGTGAAGGTTTAGCTTACGAAATTCCTCATGGAGAAGTGGTTGACTTTGTTGTAACATCAGGTTGTTACAATAGGACTTACGGCTTAGCGCATCAGCCATGACATTGGCTTTGCCCGGGGTGTAAGTTATTCCTAAGTCGTAGTCCGAGATCAACTCGACCCAACGTCTTTGCCTGAGATTCAAATCTGGTTGGGTGAAGATATATTTCGAACTTTGGTGATCGGTGAAGATCTCGCAACGATTACCGAGAAGGTAATGTCGCCAGGTTTTAAGTGCATGGACTACAGCTGCAAGCTCTAGATCATGTGTAGGATAATTTTCCTCATGTGGGTGTAATTGCCATGAAGCATAGGCAATTACCTGATGATCTTGCATGAGTATGCAACCTAGTCCTTGTCGCGAGGCGTCGCAATAGATAATAAAGTCCTTGGAGAAGTCTGGTGGTGCCAGTACGGGGGCAGATGTCAGGCGTCTTTTCAGTTCTTGAAAACTGATCTCGCACTGTGGAGTCCACTCGAACTTTTTATCTTTCTTGAGGAGTTCAGTTAGAGGTTTAGCAACCATGGAGAAATTCTCGACGAAGCGGCGGCAATAGCTCGCTAAGCCAAGGAAGCTCCGAACTTGCTTGACCGTTTCAGGTGGAGTCCAATCAAGGACGGCTTGAACTCGCTCGGGATTGACAGCAATACCCTTACCAGAGATTACATGGCCTAGATAGGTCACTTCTGGCAACCAAAATTCATACTTGGAGAATTTGGCATAAAGACGATGCTCTCGAAGTTTCATCAATACCAGCCTTAGATGTACGGCATGTTCCTCTTCATTCTTGGAGTAGATGAGTATGTCATCGAGGTATACTACGACGAATTTATCCAAGTACTCCATGAAGACCGAGTTCATTAACCGAGAGAAGGTAGCCGGGGCATTGGTTAAACCGAAGGACATGACGGTGTACTCGTATTGGCCATAACGAGTAACAAAGGCCGTTTTGGGAATGTCCCCGTTTCTGATTTTGATTTGATGGTAACCCAACCTCAAATCCATCTTGGAGAAGACTGAGGATCCAGCGAGCTGATCATACAGATCGTTGATCCTGGGAAGCGGGTATTTGTTCTTGATGGTGACCAAGTTGACAGGTCGGTAATCCACAACCATTCGATCCGTTCCGTCCTTCTTCTTGACGAAGAGGACGGGGCAAGCCCAAGGAGAGGAACTAGGACGGATGAAACCCTTGTTCAAGGACACATCGAGTTGGTTCTTAAGCTCGGCCTGTTCTAGGGGTGCCATCTTATAGGGTCTTCTAGAAATTGGAACGGTTCCTGGAACAAGGTCTATCACAAACTCAACATCCCTGTCAGGTGGAACACCTGGCAGTTCTTCTGGAAAGACATCCGAAAAGTCTCGGACTACCGGAACATCTTCAAGGTCTGGAGGGGGGTTGGCATTTAGGGAGTAAAGTTGGCGCTTGGCCACTCGAGTTAAGACATTAACTGTCTTGCCCGAGGGGTGAGTAAGTTGAATGGTTCTAGTGGCACAATCGATCTTAGCATAATGAGCTGACATCCAATCCATACCCAAGATGATATTTATGTCGGAGGACTTGAGAGCTATTAAGAATGCAAGGAAGACAAGTCTATCGACTAGAATTTCGTTCCCATGGCTTACTCTAGAAGTTTTCCATTTGGAACCCGGAGTTTGAATTACCATGGAAGTGGGCATGTCGCAGAATGTCGTGTTATGCAATCGAGCATAGTTCTCGGATATGAATGAATGAGATGCTCCAGTATCGAAAAGAACAGATGCCGGATGGCAGTTAACAAGGAGCGTACCAAGGACGACGTTAGGATCCTCATGAGCCTCCTCGGCTGAAACATAATTGACATGGCCACATGAAGTGGTGGCTGGCTTGGCGTAGAAAGTCTTTCCCGCTGGCTTACCACGGCCAACGGACTTTCCAGTTTGATTGGGGTTGTTGTTCTGGGGACACTCTCGGCTATAGTGACCCGGCTCTCCACACTTGAAGCATGTCACCACATTGGGGCGTGGAGCAGCATTAGCAGCGGGGCCACCATAGGGCTTGGGCGGTGCAAATTGTTGGTTGGGACGAGGCGCCTCAAAGGATGGCCTCGGAATGAACCTAGGTGGCAGTGCCGTGCTTGGAATCCACACCCGGCGCTTCTGAGCCCCAGAGCCGGATGAAGAGCCAAAATCACGGGAGTTCTTGCGTGAAGCGTCATAATCAGTCTGGCCTGTCTCAGCACTGATGGCTTTATTGACCAACTTCTGAAAAGATGTGCACTCGTGCAGACGGAGATCACGGCGAAGCTCAGGGCTAAGTCCCTTGCGGAACCTTGCCTGCTTCTTAGCGTCAGTAGATACCTCTTCAGGAGCATAACGTGCCAGATTCCCAAATTCACGACTGTAAGCATCCACAGTCAGCCTTCCTTGGGTGAACTTGCAGAACTCCTCCCTCTTGCGATCCATGAGACCTTCCGGAATGTGATGCTCACGGAAAGCCTCACTGAATTCAGCCCAAGTGTGATTTGACCGACCGGGCGCATAGCTTCAAAGTTTTCCCACCAAAGGCTAGCAGGGCCTTCGAGGTGATAGGCAGCATAAGTAACCTTGTCGGCTTCGGCTACGTTGGTAGAACGTAGCTTGTGGGTGATGCTGTAAAGCCAGTCATCCGCGTCGAGGGGCTCGACGGAATGGTTGAACTTTGGTGGATATAGCTTGATAAAGTCATTGATTGACACCAAGTCATTTCAAGGGTGGCGTGCAGTGTTCTGCTCAATCCGCTCCAGCAGGCGGTTAGTCTCACGCTTGTTTCTTTCCGCCTCTAGCATCACTTCGGCCAGAGAAGGCGGGTGAGGCAGATTTTCACCTCTAGCTGCACTGGCTTCCCCCTGCTCCGGGACAGCAGGGTTGCCGCGGGTGTTGACCATCCTAGGAGAAAACAAGACAACGGTTTAGACAAGGATGGCTCAAACTTAGCAAGGAAGTGCAGAATGTAATGGATAACACGGAATGCAGAGATGTTCATCCGTATGTCATGGTAATATAAAACTGCCATATATATACCAACGGTCATACACATCATACATAGTTTAGTACAAGCCCAGGCTACAGTATAACTATGATGAAAGACGTTACATCTCATCGGAGGCATTCCAAGCTCCTATACATTATTTGTCTACACCTTCGGAATCGATACACGCCAAGTCATATTCCACAAGTCACGCAGGACAGTGGAGATACAACTACTACAATACTAGTGGTATTACTACTAACTCAGACAGCTCCGTAGTAGTCCTCATAGAAGTCACCTCCATAGCCCGGAAGTTCAACGTGACCATATGGAAACAGACGGTCCTGAGGAGCCTGTGGACCATAGGGGCTAGGATGAGGTCTTGGACCAACAAACGGTGGCCTGCGGGGACCACGGGGTGGGGTGATGCCTCCCACATCACGCCAATCCACCATGTCTGGCAGAGCTGATCTCATAGGATACAGATCCCTTGTATCCATACATCCAGCTTGCACCTCAGGTGCAAACCGAGTCAATGTGGCCCAATGATCAGCACGGGTATTGAAAAGCTCCAGCCTCAAGGCCCGATTCTCTCGGTCCTTATCTTCGAGCATCTCGGCAGTGGTACGAGTTAATGAGTCCTCCTGAGTGGAGTCAGCATAGATAGCCTGAAGATACCCTTGCGCTCCCGGAAGTGAAGCTGGCATGTAACGGAAGTCGGTGTTCCGAAGCAGGCCAGTCAGGACTCGCAAGATGGTCATCATGGAATAGGCAGCATCCTGCACAGCCATCTCAACGGTAACCCCGAGTACATAGGAACAGTGAAGGGGCTCGGTAGATCCAGGATAAGAAGGAAATATCCTGACGGTGCAGAAATACTGGCTTTGGTTAAAGTCGCGGAACTGCTCTTCGACAGTGTATTCGGGATACCAACGGTAACCTGTCTCGATCATGACCCGGACTAACATAGCAGTATGACCAGGCACGTCGAGGCACCTGGTCAGGCGAACCACTTGGTTTTGAACACGGTTGGCCATCTGAAAGCACAACCACAATGCAAAGACATTAGAATTTCTAGGGAAAATTGGACAGCATAACGGCTGTAAATGCTCAGAAAAGATTTGAGACATCCACATCAGTTCACAATACCACTCAACAACATCATATCAAGGTTCTGATTCGATTAGCAACATACTAAGAATAGTAGAAACTGAACTGGGACTTGTAACAACAATCCTATAAGCTACTACGGATTAGTAACACGTGAACCTGATAGAGGAAGAGAGCCTAGTCCTTAACCCACGTTGAATGAGGAGAGAATGACTCAGATCTGAGGCATAGGTAAAGGAGTAAAAGAACCTTATGTTCCCTCCCACAATCAATTCCCCTACATATAACTAAAGCATTTGTAGACTCGACATCGACCAGTTTGGCTCAACGAACCTACAGGCAGTCCGGCTCTGATGCCAACGCTGTCAGGACCCCGATTCCACGTCACATCGATCTAGCCGGTAACACCTCATATCACTTTGCGGCCTCACGCACGGTATCCCACGGGTGTCGCCTTACCATGGCCCGGGACCGTTTGCGCCTTTTGGCTCACGTATATGATAGTGTCGCTATCATCCATATGACAGAGAACCCGGGCCGACATGGCTAGTCGTGAACCCAAAGTGGCACAGACCTATGGAGACAGGCATACATGAATCACATCGAACATGTCGTTCATCAACGAGTGATTCCGAGCTGTAGCACTGGGCTAACAGGACTCCGGGGAACCCCGGGCTATAGCAGGCTAGGCAGGACTCCGGAAGTCACTGTGTGACATTTCCCCGAAGGGACAGACATAGGGACGAAGTGAAACACATGCCGGCTAGTCAAGTGTCCTGAACAGTAGTGCTGGGCTAGCAGGACTCCGGTGAACCGGGCTGTAGCGGACTACTATGGCTCGAGGAACACTAGACTACATTTCCCCATAAGAAAGGCTGCCAAGGATAAACAACTAGATTGTCGGATCCCACTCATACCAAGCATATCAATCATACACACAATATGCCCGATATGAGTACATACAACATGGCATCACAACAAAACTCTACAACTCAAGTACTTTATTTAAAGGCTCCAGAGAGCCATACATAACATGTTCATACAGATAGGGGTCACATGACCCGACACTCAAGTCTTACAAACATACAAGCACATGCGGAAGCAACTAGTCTGAGTACAGACTCTAGAAAGAAAGAAGGCTTCTCGAAGCCTGTCTATCTACATAGGGCCCTCCATGGCCAGGATCACCACCTGGGTGGCTAGTCACTTGTCGACGTCAAGGTCTACGTAGAACCCATCTGAGGGGGCGGTGTTGTCGTCTGAAATAGTAATTAAGCAAACATGAGTACAAAGGTACTCAGCAAGTCTTACATCAGAACCTACTATACATGCTTATTCTCAAGAAGGTGGTGGGGTTGATGCAGCAAGCCAGCTTTGACTCTTGGCTAAGCTATCCTATGGAACCTCTGTAGTAAAATAGTTTTCGCACACGAGTCCACTACTCACCAACACAATACTCCACCGGGGATTCTCCCTCGTCATCCTACAAGAGGGCCATCCTCGGTACTCACACTTATCTTGAGTCTTTTAGTAGTATCCATTAATTTGTCTATGAACTGTATATGCAAACAAGTAGTCCTTTACCGCGGACGCGGCTATTCGAATAGTTTTATACCCTGCAGGGGTGTACTTCGTCACACATGTTTCCACCACTTAGCGTCTGCACACGACATGTGCTCGACAGACTTCAAGCGAAAACCGACGTGAGTGTAGACCATGACCTGACTAACCTCACAAGTCTCTAGTCCAGGTTTATCGCCTATTCAGGTTCCATCCACAAGGAAATCCGGCCGGGGTGTCCTCAACGGCCCCAAACGATGTGAACAGGGTTCCCGAGACACCAAACGGGTGACTCAGTACACCGTGCCACGGTGTATCTACCGCAACATAGACCACCCCTAGGGTCAGCGCTACACACGACCGCCAACACATGTCCTACAAACACCAGAAACTAGTTGCAACTCCTGGACAGAAGCGAGAGGGGTCAGTAAGTCGAGCGGGGTCATATTTCAGGGCCCAATGTGTGGTAGTAGCTGAATCTTAAATCACGCATACAGATCTCAGTTCTTAGGGACGGTCTCAATGAAACAACCCACCATGTACTCCTACATGGCCTCTCATCGATACCTTTAGCAAAACATGTTCAACACATCCCTCACATTACCGACATAAGCATTTCACTCTAGCCCATCACCCAGATGAACCAGAACTGACACAACTCTAAGCATAGCAGGCATAGCAAGGTAGGAATCACATACATGGCTCAATCAACTCCTACACATGCTAGTGGGTTTCATCTAGTTACTGTGGCAATGACAGGTCATGCAGAGGATAAGGGTTCAACTACCGTAGCACACAGCAGTTTGAATCGCGATGTCTTAATGCAGTAAACAAGAGCCGGAGCGAGAACATGGGTTGTATCGGAATGATCAATGGTTGCTTGCCTGATGGAGTGGTAGCGAGATACTACCCTTCAGTTGGATACTCGTGGATATCCTCGGAGGCAGAACCTACCACGAAGAACACATCGGAACACAATCAACACATGACGATATGCAGCAATATGATGCATGCTATGACATGGCAATATGATTGTGTCTTGGCCTAATGCAAGCTAAAATAGGAAGGGATGAACCCATTTGAATCAAAGATTCAAATATTAACTCATTAAACATGGCATTTATAGTGCATTTCCTTATTCTGCTTCAACAGCAAGGTAAACTTGTTTTGTCATGCATGAAACCATTACAGATGGATAGATTGAATTTATCTAATAATTTTTCATATATAATTTATCTCATTTGGAGCTATGGTTGAATTTATATGAATTTTTGAAGTTTGAACTATTTTCTGGAATTTCCTGAATAAGAATAAATCTAGAAAATCAATTACTACGTCAGCAACGCGTCAGGGTGACGTCAGCAGGTCAAAGGCACCAGTCCAGGTCAAACCTGACTGGTGGGGTCCACTGGTCAGTGTCTCTATGCACTAACTACGTTTAGTTAGCCTAATTGACTGGCAGGGCCCACTAGTCAGTGACCATACAAATTAACTAACCTATTTAGTTAGCACTAACAGAGTAATTAGTCAGGCGGGGCCTGCATGTCGGTGAGAGAGAGGGGGGAGGTCAACCCACGTCAGCAGGTCAACCTCACCGGTCAGCGGGTCAAAACCTGCCGGCGTTTAGCTGCCGGCGAGGCCAGACGCGGTGGCGCGCTGCGGAAATCGCCCACAGGGCACCAATTGATGCGCGGAGAGCAGCTACGGGTAGCTGGGAACGAACCGCGGTGTTTGGTGGTGGTGGTTGGGCTCGGGGTGGCCGGAAACGTCGCCGGCGATCTCGGATGCCCGAGGTTGAAGACGAGGGCGAAGGCGGAGTTGCAGGGCTTCCGGCGAAGCGTGGCTCAGTGGGGAGGACGAGGGAGTCGAGGCGGAGCTGATGGGCTCGTCGGAGGGACAAGGGGAGGTCTCTGGCGGCGACTACGGCGACCGGCGGCGAGGGACGCGCTCGACCATCGCGGGAGAGGATGAGGGAGGCGAGGGGGAGAGTGAGAGAGAATGAGAGGGAGATGTGGGGGTCGCGTGGCGTCCTCTGGGCGTCTCCCGGCATCGGCAGAAGCAGGAGGTGGCCGGCGCGTGGCCGGCGCGCGGCGAGCATGCACCCCTGCCTCCTGGCGCGAGGTAGGGGGTGACTGGCCGAGCCAGTAGGCTGGGCCGAGCCAGGTAAGGCCCAGGTGGGCTTCTTTCTCCTTTTTTTTTTGATTTAGTTTCTGTTTTCTATTTAACTGCAATTGTTTAGCTTTATTTAAAATACTAAAACATCTCCAAAAATCCTGAAAATAAATGTGGCCTCTGTTTAGATTATTTCCAACAGGAAAGATTTACTCCCAGAATTATTTGAGCATTTAAATTATTTATTAGCATTTAAATGTCCAAAGGCAACATACATATGATTTAATCCAGTGACCTTTTGTTGACCTGGAAAATTATGCACCTTTGTTGCCAGAGGTTCTAACCCAACGCAAAGAGGGTGAACATTTTAGAAGGGCATTTCAGGTTCATTGAAATTATTTTTAGTAAACCCTAGTTGATTTCAAAAGGGGTGCTGGGGGTTCTACCTGCCCCATTTCAAGTTTCTGATGAAAGTAAACATGATGCACACTCTAATGCATGGACTAGCTAGGGTGTGACATTTGGATATCCTATGAAGACACATTTCTCCGATTTGGGTTCGAGCTTATCAGGTTGAAGCTTTTTCACATAAGCATCGCAGCCCCAAACTTTCAGAAACGACAACTTTGGTTTCTTGCCAAACCATAGTTCATAAGGCGTCGTCTGAACGGATTTTGATGGTGCCCTTTTAAATGTGAATGCAGCTGTTTTTAATGCATAACCCCAAAACGATAGTTTTAGATCGGTAAGAGACATCATACGTCGCACCATATCTAATAATGTACGGTTATGACGTTCGGACACACCATTATGCTGTGGTGTTCCAGGTGGCGTGAGTAGTGAAACTATTTCACATTGTTTTAACTGAAGACCAAACTCATAACTCAAATACTCTTCTCCACGATCAGATCGTAGAAACTTTATTTTCTTGTTACGATGATTTTCCACTTCACTCTGAAATTCTTTGAACTTTTCAAATGTTTCAGACTTATGTTTCATCAAGTAGATATACTCATATCTGCTCAAATCATCTGTGAAGATTAGAAAATAATGATACCTGTCGCGAGCCTCAATATTCATCGGACCACATACATCAGTATGTATGATTTCCAACAAATTTTTTGCTCGCTCCATTGTTCCGAAGAACGGAGTTTTAGTCATCTTGCCCATGAGGCATGGTTCGCAAGCATCAACTTATTCATAATCAAGTGATTCCAAAAGCCCATCAGCATGGAGTTTCTTCATGCGCTTTACACCAATATGACCTAAATAGCAGTGCCACAAATAGGTTGCACTATCATTATTAACTTTGCATCTTTTGGTTTCAATATTATGATTATGTGTATTACTATGATCGAGATCCAACGAACCATTTTCATTGGGTGTGTAACCATATAAAGTTTTATTCATGTAAACAGAACAACAATTTATTCTCTTACTTAAATGAATAACCGTATTACAATAAACATGATCAAATCATATTCATGCTCAACGCAAACACCAAATAACACTTATTTAGGTTCAACACTAATCCCAAAAGTATAGGGAGTGTGCGATGATGATCATATCAATCTTGGAACCACTTCCAACACACATCGTCACTTCACCCTTAACTAGTCTCTGTTTATTCTGCAACTCCCGTTTTGAGTTACTAATCTTAGCAACTGAACTAGTATCTATTACTGAGGGGTTGCTATAAACACTAGTAAAGTACACATCAATAACATGTATATCAAATATACTTATGTTCACTTTGCCATCCTTCTTATCCGCCAATCACTTGGGGTAGTTCTGCTTCCAGTGACCAGTCCCTTTGCAGTAGAAGCACTTAGTCTCAGGCTTAGGATCAGACTTGGGCTTCTTCACTTGAGCAGCAACTTGCTTGCCGTTCTTCTTGAAGTTCCCCTTCTTCCCTTTGCCCTTTTCTTGAAACTAGTGGTCTTGTCAACCATCAACACTTGATGTTTTTCTTGATTTCTACCTTCGTTGATTTCAACATCACGAAGAGCTTGGGAGTTGTTTCCGTTATCCCTTGCATATTATAGTTCATCACGAAGTTCTACTAACTTGGTGATGGTGACTAGAGAATTCTGTCAATCACTATCTTATCTCGAAGATTAATCCCACTTGATTCAAGCGATTGTAGTACCCAGACAATCTGAGCACATGCTCACTAGTTGAGTGATTCTCCTCCATCTTTTAGCTATAGAACTTGTTGGAGACTTCTTGTCTCTCAACTCGGGTATTTTCTTGAAATATTAACTTCAACTCCTGGAACATCTCATATGGTCCATGACGTTCAAAACGTCTTTGAAGCCGCGATTCTAAGCCATTTAAGTATGGTGCACTAAACTATCAAGTAGTCATCATATTGAGCTAGCCAAACGTTCATAACATCTGCATCTGCTCCTGCAATAGGTCTGTCACCTAGCGGTGCATCAAGGACATAATTCTTCTGTGCAGCAATGAGGATAAACCTCAGATCACGGATCCAATCCGCATCATTGCTACTAACATCTTTCAACACAATTTTGTCTAGGAACATATCAAAATAAACACAGGGAAGTAACAACGCGAGCTATTTATCTATAACATAATTTGTAAAATACTACCAGGACTAAGTTCATGATAAATTTAAGTTCAATTTAATCATATTACTTTAAAGAACTCCCACTTAGATAGACATCCCTCTAATCCTCTAAGTGATTACGTGATCCAAGTCAACTAAACCATGTCCGATCATCACGTGAGATGGAGTAGTTTCATTGGTGAACATCACTATGTTGATCATATCTACTATATGATTCACGCTTGACCTTTCGATCTCCGTGTTCCGAGGCCATATCTGTATATGCTTGGCTCGTCAAGTATAACCTGAGTATTCCGCGTGTGCAACTGTTTTGCACCCGTTGTATTTGAACATAGAGCCTATCACACCCGATCATCACGTGGTGTCTCAGCACGAAGAACTTTCGCAACGGTGCATACTCAGGGAGAACACTTCTTGATAATTAGTGAGAGATCATCTTATAATGCTACCGCCAATCAAAGCAAGATAAGATGCATAAAAGAGAAACATCACATGCAATCAATATAAGTGATATGATATGGCCATCATCATCTTGTGCTTGTGATCTCCATCTCCGAAGCACCATCGTGATCACCATCGTCACCAGCGCGACACCTTGATCTCCATCGTAGCATCGTTGTCGTCTCGCCAATCTTATGCTTCCATGACTATCGCTACCGCTTAGTGATAAAGTAAAGCATTACAACGCGATTGCATTGCATACAATAAAGCAACAACCATATGGCTCCTGCCAGTTGCCGATAACTCGGTTACAAAACATGATCATCTCATACAATAAAATTTAGCATCATGTCTTGACCATATCACATCACAACATGCCCTGCAAAAACAAGTTAGACATCCTCTACTTTGTTGTTGCAAGTTTTACGTGGCTGCTACGGGCTTAAGCAAGAACCAATCTTACCTGAGCATCAAAACCACAACGATAGTTTGTCAAGTTGGTGCTGTTTTAACCTTCGCAAGGACCGGGCGTAGCCACACTCGGTTCAACTAAAGTTGGAGAAACTGTCACCCACTAGCCACCTTTGTGCAAAGCACGTCGGGAGAACCGGTCTCGCGTAAGCGTACGCGTAATGTCGGTCCGGGCCACTTCGTCCAACAATACTGCCGAACCAAAGTATGACATGCTGGTAAGCAGTATGACTTATATCGCCCACAACTCACTTGTGTTCTACTCATGCATATAACATCAACACATAAAACCTAGGCTCGGATGCCACTGTTGGGTTTCGTAGTAATTTCAAAAGATTTCCTACGCACACGCAAGATCATGGTGATGTATAGCAACGAGAGGGGAGAGTGTGATCTACGTACCCTTGTAGATCGACAACGGAAGCATTAACTTGGTTGATGTAGTCGTACGTCTTCACGGCTCGACCGATCAAGCACCGAAATTACGGCACCTCCGAGTTCTAGCACACGTTCAGCTCGATGACGATCACTGGACTCCGATCCAGCAAAGTGTCGGGGAAGAGTTCCGTCAACACAACGGCGTGGTGACGATCTTGATGTACTACCGTCACAGGGCTTCGCCTAAGCACCGCTACAATATTATCGAGGACTATGGTGGAAGGGGGCACCGGACACGGCTAAGAATATGATCACGTGGATCAACTTGTGTCTCTAGGGGTGCCCCTTGTCACCGTATATAAAGGCTCAAAGGAGTGGGGCGGGCCGGCCATCATAGGGCGCGCCAGGAGGAGTCCTACTCCCTCCGGGAGTAGGACTCCCCCCCTTTCCTAGTTGGAATAGGATTCGTGAAGGGGGAAAAGAGAGAGAGAAGGAAGGGGGGCGCCGGCCCCCTCTCTCCTTGTCCTATTCGGACTAAGGGGGGGAGGGGCACGCGGCCCATCCCTGGCCACCTCTCCTATCTCCCACTAAGGCCCATATACTTCCCGGGGGGTTCCGGTAACCTCCCGGTAATCCGGTAAAATCGCGATTTCACCCGGAACGCTTCCGATATCCAAATATAGGCTTCCAATATATCAATCTTTATGTCTTGACCATTTCGAGACTCCTCATCATGTCCGTCATCACATCCGGGACTCCGAACAAACTTTGGTACATCAAAATGCATAAACTCATAATATAACTGTCATCATAACCTTAAGCGTGCAGACCCTACGGGTTCGAGAACAATGTAGACATGACCGAGACACGTCTCTGGTCAATAACCAATAGCGGAACCTGGATGCTCATATTGGCTCCTACATATTCTACGAAGATCTTTTATCGGTCAGACCGCATAACAACATACGTTGTTCCCTTTGTCATCGGTATGTTACTTGCCCGAGATTCGATCGTGGGTATACAATACCTAGTTCAATCTCGTTACCGGCAATTCTCTTTACTCGTTTCGTAATACATCATCCCGCAACTAACTCATTAGTTGCAATGCTTGCAAGGCTTAAGTGATGTGTATTACCGAGAGGGCCCAGAGATACCTCTCCGACATTCGGAGTGACAAATCCTAATCTCGAAATACGCCAACCCAACAAGTACCTTCGGAGACACCTGTAGAGCACCTTTATAATCACCCAGTTATGTTGTGACATTTGGTAGCACACAAAGTGTTCCTTCGGTAAACGGGAGTTGCATAATCTCATAGTCATAGGAACATGTATAAGTCATGAAGAAAGCAATAGCAACATACTAAACGATCGGGTGCTAAGCTAATGGAATGGGTCATGTCAATCACATCATTCTCCTAATGATGTGATCCCGTTAATCAAATAACAACTCTTTTGTTTATGGTTAGGAAACATAACCATCTTCGATTAACGAGCTAGTCAAGTAGAGGCATACTAGTGACACTCTGTTTGTCTATGTATTCACACATGTATTATGTTTCCGGTTAATACAATTCTAGCATGAATAATAAACATTTATCATGATATAAGGAAATAAATAATAACTTTATTATTGCCTCTAGGGCATATTTCCTTCATGTACTTGGGGGCTAATGCCTATTTGCTCTGTTATCAACAAATCTTTCACAAGTCTCAAGTACAATGCAAGCATTATCCTTAACACTTGGGGGCTAATGTACATCTGTTCAAAACTGACGCATTGATTCAAGACCCGGTTTACCTCGCAAAGCTAAACCGGCCCTTGGGGGCTACACCGATGAAAACTACATGCATAGCATGATAAAGTATCAGTTTTGTTTTTACTGAGGACTTGACATATTGAGGATCAGCATGCAAGGATTAAGATATTACAAAGTCTCGGTTTACGATTAACATCATAAACCGGCCCTTGGGTGCTACTTGGGCTGATGTCTATACTTTGGAGTCAAGAAAGGAAAGGTGATGAAAATACATCATAGTGTTCCTTCATCAGGTTCACCAAACCAGCTTCATAATCACGGTTTGAGTGTAGACGGTTTAAAAAACCAGAGTGGAGTTCTTCAATGCTGAGATGGGCGTAGCTTGACAAATCAGTGCTCCATTTACCCTTTTCCATAGCAGCACGCTCTTCCTTGGCACTATGTTTGGCCAAGATTATAGGATGGCCAGGAGAGCTATGGCCCATACCGGTAATGATAACATCGTCTCCTTGGCCTCCAGTAGTTTTTACGGGTGATGGTGGAGTGTTAGTGGCTCTCACCGGACTGGAAGACCTGTCGTCAGCCCGGATTGGATCTGCCGGTTCACTGTCAGGTACAGCAGTGTCAGCTTCTAGTTGATTATCAATATTCAGATCTCCAGTTCAGCCGTCAGCTTGGGGGTGGTTCATCAAACGTGCCTTCTGGATTTGGACCCTCCAGTTCAGCCGTCTGTTCCGGTTCAACCGTTCGCTCTGGTTCACGAACCACCTGGTCTTCGGGCGGATTGTTCACCCGAGCCTTTTTGCTGGGTCTAGATTTTGCCCTAAAATAGCAACAGATGTGAAAGTTAAAGCACACTACAAAGTATGAACAACATCAAAAGAAGGAGCTCAATTACTTACCCAGCTACGGTTTTGAGAGGAGGAAGTTGGGTCGCTGTTGACTCGCCAGAGGATGAGGGAGGTGTCACCTCATAATTTGAATCGGACGGATTAAGAGGTTGTCGGAAATAACCTGCCTTGGGATAAGAATTGTCAGAAGTGGGGGAGACCTCAGATCGGTGCTTCCGAACCGGGTTGTCAGGTAAACCGGACAAAGTGACCTGTTGGCCGCTGTGCCGGGTTGTCCAGCGAGCCTCGTGCTGCTGCGTCTTCAAAATAAATGTTGGATCCAAGTAAGCAAGAGGATGAGAAAACCTTACTTTCCGGACCGCTTGACAGGTTTTTTGTGTTGGCATAGAGTCTGAACCGGAGGAAAGGGTAATTACCTCTACATCGTCAGCCTGGCTGCCCTCCACGTCCTCCTGATAAGTATCATTGTTAATGAGATGCATGAAAAGGGAGCTAAGTGAATCAAGTTCTACCTCAACTTCCGGTTCATCTGCGTCGTCATCAAGTTCCATGCTGATGCGTTCAGCTGCCTTCCGCTTTGAGGTTCTCTTGACGGCTTTTGTTTTGGGACGGGATGGCTTTGCCGCTTTCTCTGTAGGTTTCTTCTTCCAGAATGGATCATCACCCTATTTATAAACAAGCAGAAGGATATTCACAGGTTGAACAGTTTAAAAAGATGTCGAAGATAAAAAAGGAAGGACGGTACTTACAGCAGGCGGTTTGTTTTTTTGTGTAAAAGGGGTTTAAAACGGTTTGGCGGCAGACATATTCCGATTCGTTCAAAATCTTCTTGACACCCTCAGTAACTTCTTCATCAGTTAATTGAATGTTGATGTGGTGTTGGGAGTCTTCTACTTCATCAGTGCACTCACACATTAAACCGGAGCGGCGGCTTAATGGCAAGATGCTCCAGGATATCTAGCAACGCACAAAGTCGACGCATGATAAACCGTTGGCCATAAAGGCTCGGAGCTTGGTGAGTTGAGGGGCATATGAGGCCCGTTCTGTAGCACTTAAACGTTGCGGCAGTGGATGAGTGTTGGAGAGCCGGTGGGCACGGTAGCCCGGCAGAGGGTTCTCGTCTTCAGGGGAGGTATGTTTACAGTAGAACCAAGTTTGGTTCCAATCTTTGGGGTGGCTGTGCAGCTTGGCATGAGGAAATTTGACCTCTTTTCTTTTTTGAATTGAGACACCCCAAGTTCAGTGTTGGGTCCGTCTACAAATTCAGTGCGCCGGTTCAGATGGAAAAAATCCTGGAACAACTCAGCAGTTGGTTCTTCCTGTAGATACACTTCATAGAAGACTTGGAAGTTGCATATATTGGAAACTGAGTTAGGTCCAATATCTTGAGGGTGGAGCTGGAAACTGGCAAGCACATCCCAGAAAAACTTTGACCCGGGCGGTTTGAAACCACATCCTATGTGGTCAACAAATACCACTACCTCACCCTGCTTAGGAGTAGGAGGATTCTCCGATCCAGGAACTCGTTACCAGATTTCATTCTTTTTTGGCAAAGTACCAATCCTGACCATTCTGTTAAGCTGTTCTTCGGTGACTCGGGAAGGAGCCCAGTTACAAGCATAGAACTGTTTGGCCATTGCAAGCGAAAATCTGAAAGGAAATACCGGTTTACAAATCGTTCATGGTGATATATAAGATGTGACGGCATAAAGACATACAAGTATGTAAATTGCGTAAACCGGAGGCTGATACAATAATGAATGACAAGGCAATATCAGAACAAGGGTATGCACATGATGTTAAACCGGAGTATAACAACGGAGGTAAAAGTCTTGTCCGGTTAACCAGGGGGCTAATAGTATATGATAGATTGCTTTTACAAAGGTAAACCGCCTATGTGGTAAAGAGGATACAGATCTAAGGCAAGAATGACTAAGTAAAGTAAAAACAGATTTCATAAGGTTGCAGTGAAATTTTGGATCTACCGTAAGACAGGAAAATAAAAGTATTTAGACCTAAAAGGTTGGATCTACCGAAGGACCAGATCAGTGTTTTATGCGCATAAAGGTTTGTTTTGGTAATAGAAGATAAGCCATTACGTGGAATACATCAGGTTTGAAGCTTTTATCCATGGACTAAGAAGAAACAAGGGAAGAACAGCGTCGGAGTCTCGATGAACTTCGACGAACGAGGAAAGCCTAGATAGATCTACAACGGAGAAAGGAAGGGACTTACAGTGGCTGTTGAAGCAGCGGAGGTATGCCGCGGTTCTCTGGTGCAACCAGGTTGATGCAGCGGCCGGCGGAGAGACGGAGGCGAAGCTCGGTGATGGCGGCGGCGCTCAGGGGCAGAGATGTCGCAAGGAGGAAGAAGAAGTGAAGGAGACGACGGGGAAAAGGAGAAAGGCCTGTGGTCCTATTTATAAGGCGAGGCGATAAGTGACAAGTGCGGGAATCGAGGAGCTCAAAAATGGATAGTTAATAAGGATGTCGCCTCGATGGTTGGATATTCATTAATGAAGGGAATCTTCGGCTTCAACGAATAGATAACGTCAGGGCGGTTTACTACAGATCTAAAGGATGACATCATGGCGGTTTACCAGATCTATATGAAGGTGACAGGGCAAGAATTTTTCTAAGTATTGAAGATTGACATGAACAAGTTCCAATCAATTCGGGGCCTAATTTTGGGGATATGATTACTGGAGGTACGGCTCAGAGTGGTCGGGTTAGCTCCATGAAGATAGAAGCCCATGAAGACGTGAAGATGGTGGCTCTTTACAAAGGCCCAATGCCCAAAGGCGGGTTAAAGCCTGTAGATATAAACCGACTCTGTCATGTAACTTGTATTGTAAGTTAGAGGAATAGAGATAGATCCGGACACATCTATGATCCGGCCTCGGGACTCTGTAAACCGGCGGGCGTGAACCTATGTATATAAAGGGACGACCCAACCGCGGTTTGAGGACAACAACTCGAGAGCCAGGCAAAGCGGATTCGCTCCCTGGTCATTGAAACCCTAGCAATACCAATCACAACTAGACGTAGGCTTTTACCTTCATCGAAGGGGCCGAACTTGTATAAAACCCCTCGTGTCCGCTTGTCCGGATTAACCCCTTTAAGCTAACCCATAGAGATGGCTCCACGACTAAGTCCTTTCACGAGGACATCTGCCGTGACAAACCCACGACAACACTCATAAGAAAGTTTTTACTATTCTTGAATACCAAGCATATTGGGATTATTTAAGCAAATTACCATGCTATTTAAGACTCTCAAAATAATCTAAGTGAAGCATGAGAGATCAATAGTTTCTATAAAACAAATCCACCACCGTGCTCTAAAAGATATAAGTGAAGTACTAGAGCAAAATTATATAACTCAAATGATATAAGTGAAGCACGTAGAGTATTCTAACAAATTCCAAATCATGTATGGCTCTCTCAAAAGGTGTGTACAGCAAGGATGATTGTGGTAAACTAAAAAATAAAGACTCGAATCATACAAGACGCTCCAAGCAAAACGCATATCATGTGGTGAATAAAAATATAGCTCCAAGTAAAGTTACCGATAGAAGTAGATGAAAAGAGGGGATGCCTTCCGGGGCATCCCCAAGCTTTGGCTTTTAGGTGTCCTTAGATTATCTTGGGGGTGCCATGGGTGTCGGTGTCAAAACCGGCGGATCTCGGGTAGGGGGTCCCGAACTGTGTGTTTAAGGCGGATGGTAACAGGAAGCAGGGGACACGATGTTTACCCAGGTTCAGGCCCTCTTGAAGGAGGTAATACCCTACGTCCTGCTTGATTGTTCTTGATGATATGAGTATTACAAGAGTTGATCTACCACAAGATCGTAGAGGCTAAACCCTAGAAGCTAACCTATGGTATGATTGTATGTTGTCCTACGGACTAAACCCTCTGGTTTATATAGACACCGGACGGGGCTAGGGTTACACAGAGCCGGTTACAAGGGAGGAGATCTTCATATCCGTATTTCCTAGCCTGCCTTCCATGCCAAGGAGAGTCCCATCCGGACACGGGACGAAGTCTTCAATATTGTATCTTCATAGTCCAATAGTCCGGCCAAAGGATATAGTCTGGCTGTCCGGAGACCCCCTAATCCAGGACTCCCTTAGTAACCCCTGAACTAGGCTTCAATGATGATGAGTCCGGCACGCAGTATTGTCTTCGGCATTGCAAGGCGGGTTCCTCCTCCGAATACTCCATAGAAGATTTTGGACCCAAGGATAGTGTCTGGCCCTACAAAATAATTTCCACATACCACCATAGAGAGAGTAATGTTTGCACAAATCTAATCTGCTGACATGTTTTGACAGCACAACATTACGTCATGCCCGGTCATTATTCAAACTGTTTTCTCAACCAGCACCGCACATATCGCGAGGCGGTTTTCTTGACACGTCTTGTCGAAGCAGAGATCATGTCCCCCTTATTACGGGATTCTCATCAATACGGACATGGGTAACCCACTCGTGCCCGTTGGTATGACTCCTCGATTTTAGGCGAGCCCCAAAACGGCCGCGAGGAGGACGCTTGACATTCACCCACCCTTTTTATAAAGAGGCCAAGACCTGTCCCTTTTTCCTCTCGCGCTCAATCGAATCCTTCCCCACCTCGAGTTCCAACACCCCAGGCTCAGGTCAGGCGCTTCAGACCTTCAACTATGTCCGGATCCAACCTCCAAGGTCGGTGGATGCCTTCCTCTGTCACAGAGGAGGACATCAAGAAGCTGAGAGAGGCCAGATATCTGACCACCGAAATCTCGCACAGGCTGCCCGCCCGAGGGCAGGTCATCCCCACTCCCGAACCCAACGAGAGTGTTGTGTTTGTCTCTCACTTCCTCCGAGGACTAGGCCTCGCTCTAGATCCCTTTGTTAGGGGACTCATGTTCTATTATGGGCTGGATTTCCACGATCTGGCCCCGGATTCCCTCCTTGACATCTCGTCGTTCATCGTCGTATGTGAGGCCTTCCTCCGCACTACCCCTCACTTCAGCCTGTGGCTCAAGACCTTCAATGTGAAGCCGAAGATGATCGAGGGGCGGCACGTAGAGTGCGGAGGTGCCGTAATAAGAAAAAACGCTAATGCTCCATGGCCAGAGGGTTCCTTCCCAGAGGTATCCAGTTTGTGGCAGCGGGAGTGGTTTTATATCATAGCTCCCCAAAGTGCCAACTGGGTAACCATCCCTGCCTTTCGCTCGGGCCCCCACCACAACTGACATCATGGATCAGCGAGGGGCTAAACTAGGGTCCAGTAGAGGATGTGCCAATATTGCAGAGTCGCATCCGAGATCTCATTGACAGAGACGTCAACCTGGTCACGGTGATGTAGGTCATGCTAGTTCGCCAGGTCCCGCCTTACAAACGTAGACCTCTCCGTTTGTGGGAGTTCAACCTAGAGGGACCGCGAATCATTCAGCACTTCCTTGGCATGACGCTCGAGGAGATATACAAGCTGTTCTTCGAATCACAAATAAAGTGTCCGGACACCACCGAGGATGCGGGTCTGAGCTGTAATCGCCGGGATACCCAAGTAAGTAATCCCATGGCTGAACACACTGTTTCTCTTATTCATCATAAAATCATTCTAAGAAGTCTCTCTTTAACCAAGACTGGATAACAAAGGAGAAGATGATCAGGTGTCCGGCCCCCCTTCCCGAGGGCCTGGCCAATCCAGTACTAGACAGAATGCTGGAGCCAGCGCCTTATCAGGTGCCCTCAAAGGAAGAGGAAGGGGGGAATAAAGAGGCCGGAAGCGAGCCTCGCTCACTAATCGCCCCAACCGGGGGAACGAGCGCCTCCGCGAAGGAGGACAACCAGGGAGAAGAATCTGACATTTCCTCTCCCTGGGAAGGAAGAGGACCACCTCTGAATATCCGAAAACAGAGGTTTCCAAACGAGAGAAGAAGTCTTCGCCAGAGGGTCCTGCCCCTGGGGGTACGCTTCCCGCACAGCGTCCGCAAGGGAATCAGCCCTCTACCGAGCTACAAGTAATCAAAAAGTACTTAGTAGTGAAAATATCCTACCTTACTTCTGAAGACAATAATTGAAGCTTATATCTTGTAGTTTGGATCATAGCCCTTCTCGACAGAGTTCGTCTTTGGGGGATCTTCTTCCGGAGATGATGGAGAACGAAACACCTCCCCCTGCCACCCCGCCTCATGAAGCGGGCGACCCTGAAGTGTCGTCGCGGAGGGTTTCTCCTGATCCGCCAAGGCCAGGGGGTAATCCCTTGGCTAACCGGAGTCCTCAGTATTCGGCTCCTAAAGAGAGCAACAGAAAGAGTCCGGAACCATATAGTGTGCGGTCGGACGCACTGAAGGATCTTCTGGAGCAAGCGGCCATCTCAGAAGCACATCGTACGCTAATGAGTATGGTAGTTGAAAGGATTTCATCCATTGAAAGCAGATTGCATGAAGATTTTATGAGTCTGCTGAAAGGCTTTGAGGTACGTGACATAGTGTATGTTTTTGACAGTACCGCACACGTTAGGTGTGCCCTATGCAGATAGTAGCCCCTGAGACTCTGGTTGTCATCGAAAATGGCGGCAAACAGAGGATCATAGTCCCAGGTAGTAACCAGATCGCCTTTATGTGCAGGTGACTGAAGCTCCGGTGGCTAGCCGGACTGATGGGTTTGTCGAGCTAAAGCGGCAACTTGATGCGGCAAATGCCGACATCGTGCTTGTAAACAAGCGGCTTGACGAGGCAAGGGTAAGTGATTTCTCCGGTGATCAACGCATAGTAAGAGGAGCAGGATGCCAATATCTTTAATATGTTGTGACTGCAGATGGAGCTGCCACCATGGAGACCCTTCGGGCAAAGCTTGCCCGGGCCAAGGAACAAGCAAGAAATAGCGATGCGGCCGCTCTAAGGGCGGTCGAAGAGCTGTGGGCCGAACAGTCCACGCATCGCCAGAGCAAGGAAAGGATAGCCCAGATGGCCATTGAGTTGAAAGATGCCACTGACCGTTACCAGCTTCTTGAAGAAGAAAGCCGAGCGAGGGCGACGGACCTAGAGAAGGCCATGGTAGCAGCTGATATGTCTCCGTCGTATCTACTTTTCCAAACACTTTTGCCCTTGTTTTGGACTCTAACTTGTATGATTCGAATGGAACTAACCCGGACTGACGCTGTTTTCAGCAAAATTGCCATGATGTTGTTTTATGTGCAGAAAACAAAAGTTCTCAGAATAACCCGGAACTCCACGGAATATCTTACAATAAATAATAAAAAATCCTCGCCAAAGATGAAGACCAGGGGGGCCACACCCTTGCCACGAGGGTGGAGGGCGCCCCCCTAGGGCGCGCCCCCTACCTCGTGGGCCCCCTGGAGACCTCCATACTCCAACTCCAACTCTATATATCTGCTTTCGGGGAGAAAAAAATAAGAGAGAAGAAATCATCGCATTTTACGATATGGAGCCGCCGGCAAGCCCTAAAACCTCTTGGGAGGGCTGATTTGGAGTCCGTTCGGGGCTCCGGAGAGGGGGATTCGTCGCCGTCGTCATCATCAACCATCGTCCATCACCAATTTCATGATGCTCACCGCCGTGCGTGAGTAATTCCATCGTAGGCTTGCTGGACGGTGAAGGGTTGGGTGGGATCTATCATGTAATCGAGTTAGTTTTGTTAGGGTTTGATCCCTAGAATCCACTATGTTCTGAGATTGATGTTGCTATGACTTTGCTATGCTTAATGCTTGTCACTAGGGCTCGAGTGCCATGATTTCAGATCTGAACCTATTATGTTTTCATCAATATATGAGAGTTCTTGATCCTATCTTGCAAGTCTATAGTCACCTATTATGTGCTATGATCCGTTAATCCCAAAGTGACAATAATCGGGATACTAACCGGTGATGACCGTAGTTTGAGGAGTTCATGTATTCACTATGTGCTAATGCTTTGTTTCGGTTCAATATTAAAAGGAGGCCTTAATATCCCTTAGTTTCCATTAGGACCCCACTGCCACGGGAGGGTAGGACAAAAGATGTCATGCAAGTTCTTTTCCATAAGCACGTATGACTATATTCGGAATACATGCCTACATTACATTGATGAATTGGAGCTAGTTCTGTGTCACCCTATGTTATGACTGTTACATGATGAACCGCATCCGGCATAATTATCCATCACTGATCCGATGCCTACGAGCTTTCCATATACTGGTTTACGCTTATTTACTTTCTCGTTGCTATTGTTACAATCACTACATAATACCAAAAATATTACTTTGCTTTCATTACTCTTTTGTTACCGTTACCACCACTATCGTATTACTTTGCTACTAAACACTCTACTGCAGATACTAAGTTTCCATGTTCGGTTGAATTGAAAACTCAGCTGCTAATACTTGAGAATATTCTTTGGCTCCCCTTGTGTCGAATCAATAAATTTGGGTTGAATAGTCTACCCTCGAAAGCTGTTGCGATCCCCTATACTTGTGGGTTATCAAGACTAATTTCGGGCGCCGTTGCCGGGGAGCATAGCTCTATTCTTTGAGTCACATGGGATTTATATCTGCTGGACACTATGAAGAATTTGAAAGACGCTAAGACAACAATTTATCCCTCAACTACGAGGGGAGGTAAGGAACCGCCATCTAGCTCTGCACTTGATTCACCTTCTGTTATGAGTAAGCTTGCGACACCTAAACCTGCTTCTGCTATTCGTTCTGATATGTCGCATGTTATTGATGATCCTACTTCTGCTATACATGATACTTATGATGAAACTACTTCTATGCTTGATATTACTGTGCCACTTGGTGATTTTCTCAAGGAACGACTTGCTAGGGCTAGAGAGATTGAAAATATTGAATCTGATTATGATGATGAAAGTGATGATGAAGAATCACTTGTTATTCCTAAGGGTTATTTATTTGATCAAGAAGCTTCTTTAGCTATTTTGGCTTGCAAAGATAGATATGAACTCAAAAGGTTATTAGCTAAATGGAATAAGCAATCTCTAAATGCTAGGATGAAACCTGATCCTGCTTTTGCTACTTCACATATCTGTATTACTGATAAGGATTATGAATTCTCTGTTGATCCTGATATAATTACTTTTGTTGAACCTGATCCTTTTCATGGCTATGAATCTGAAATTGTTGTGGCACATCTTACTAAATTAACTGATATAGCCACCATGTTCACTAATGATGAGAGATCTCGCTACTTTTATATCCTTAAAATATTTCCGTTCTCATTAAAGGGTGATGCTAAGATATGGTTTAATTCCCTTGATCCTAGTCGTGTGCGTAGTCCCTAGGATATGATCTATTACTTATTATTGGGGATGTGCGTATCCCCGTTGAGGTAACCTAGTGTTATTCGAAATTTCTCCGGTTTCATGTTAATCGGAATGAGTTTGTTACCAAGACTTGATCAACCTTGTTAGTGGATTCCTTTTGATGAGCATGAGATGGATGAAACTAGAAGCACAACCTTCTGTACCCTCTCTATACTTTCTGTTATTTAGTTGAAATAAAGTAAAAATAAATAATTTTCTGTCTGTTATCTGATTATCCATGCAATATAAAAATACCTCGAAAATAAAAGTTCTCCAAATGCCCTGAAAATTAAATATGATTTTTTCTAGAATATTTGAGGATTTATGGAACAAAGAACACACCAGGGGGGCCAACCACCTTGCCATGAGGGTGGAGGGCGCGCCCACCCCCCTAGGGCGCGCCCCCTGCCTCGTGGGCCCATGGTGGCCCTCCTCCACTTATTCCTGCACCCATCCTCTTCTTCTCCTCCCACAAACACGAAAAACCAACTCAAGCACGAGTTCCAGCCCTCTTTGCTGCCATTTTCGATCTCCTTGCTCAAAGCACCTCTCACAAAACTGCTTGGGGAGATTGTTCCTTGGTATTTGACTCCTCCATTGGTCCAATTAGTTTTTGTTCTAGTGCTTTATTCATTGCAAATTTTTGCTGCTTAGGTGACCCTGTTCTTGAGCTTGCATGTCAAATTTATATGGTCAAAAGTAGTTTTGATGCATGATATAGGCTCTAGGCACTTGTAGGAGTGGTTGCTATCAATATTATTGAGTTTGGTTTACTTTTATTTTGAGGTTACTAAAAATTTCAGAATTTTTCAGAAAGTGATGAGGAGATTATTGAGGGGCTCATCGAGCCAAAGCTCGAAGGAAAAGGCACCGAAGCCTAAGTATAATTTGCCGCGCACCGCGGAAGTTCGGGCGTGTGAATGGCCTTCCGAGGATTTCTTGAGAGCAGTCGGGATTTATGAAGATTTTCATGAATTGGCTCATAATGCAGGCCTCACCGCTTTCCTCCATGACCAATGCGATCAGTATCTTTTACTCACAAATACCTTTGTGCAAAACTTTGATTTTCATTCTAGGAACTCACCACCTACGGTGGAGTTTCATTTATATGATGAGCATAAGGAGATGTCACTTTATGATTTTTGTCGGATTTGTTTAGTCCCTTTTGAGGGCAAGATAGAAGAACCACATCGTGATGATGTGGAGGGATTTATTGATACTATCACTGTAGGGGAAACTCGGAAGGTTTCCGATGCACGAATCACTAGCATACATTTTCCTGTCTTACGTTACTTTGCATTATTTGCTAGTCGTTGCTTAATTGGTCGCAGAAACTCTGGAAACCTTAGTATCCCTGATATTATTATTTTTCCCCAAGGTTTATACAGTGATAACACTTTTAGTATAGGCGGTATTATTGCTAAACGGTTAAGTCTGAACCATACCAAGGGCCCCATCTTTGGAGGCATCTATGCTACACGCCTAGCTGCACATTTTAACATACCTATTAGGCATGCTGAGAAGGAAGAAAAAGTGTTACCTCGTGTTTATCTAGATTATAAAAGTATGGTGGCACATGATTTTATTATTAAGAATAGGGCAGGAGAGCTTAAATATCAATTGTTCTTTAATAAACATCATCCTGAGACTATTACCTTGCCTGCTCCTTCTTTGTTTGATTTGACTGTAGGCACGTACCTTGTTCCGTTGACGGCTATCCACGCCTACCGGAACCCTGCACCAGCCGAGGAGCTAGAGCCGGAACCACAATTTGATCCTTCACGACAGTCTAACTATCAGTGGGATCCGGAGATGATTGCCAGCCAATGGCAATCGGAGCCTTCTTCCTCATCGCTCTACGACCCCAACAACTATTATTATGGATATCAGTCAGGCCAGCCGTGGCCATAAACCAACTTAGGCCAAAATCCTAAGCTTGGGGGAGTACATATTCTCACCGACATTACATTTATGTTCACACACACTCATTGCTAAATGTCGGTGCTCATACTTTTTTCATTGTATCATCCATGATAGTTTATTTCATTTTATGCTTTCGTCTTGTGTGTTTAATAAACCTTAAGAAAAACCAAAAAAATTAGTTGTAGCTTTTAATCAGTTTAATTTCCATGCTTGTAGTAATAATTAAAAAGAAAACCCCAAAAAATATTTCCTCTTCTTCTTTTGCTTGTTGGGAGCTTTCCCATGTAAATAGTTTTATTTCTTTTCTTTTCTTTGGGGGTCAGTAGGAGAAGACCATGATTAAATTGTTGAAGTGGCTCGTATATGCATTATTGTTTATCTGACAAAAGAGCCCATATTGCTTTGTCTTCTCCTGTTTATTGAATGCTCGCAGATTCCAGCTTAGTCCAATGCACGTGCACTCTTATTATTATTCACATCGTTCGGTCGTGCAAGTGAAAGGCAATTATGATGCTATATGATGGACTGACTAAGATGAGAAAAGCTGGTACGAACTCGACCTCTTTTGTTTTTGTAAATATGATGAGTTCATCGTTCTTGATTCAGCCTATTATGAATAAACATGTTTGCAATGACAATTAGAGATCATAGTTTTTTGTGCCATGCTTGATTAGCTATAATTTATAATGGTTTACCTTGCGTGCCAACATGCTATTAAAATGGTTATGATGTGGTATGATAGGGTGGTATCCTCCTCTGAATGATTTAAGGACTTGACTTGGCACATGTTCACACATGTAGTTGAAACAAAATCAACATAGCCTTCACGATATTTATGTTCATGGTGGATTATATCCTACTCATGCTTGCATCCAATGTTTATTAATTTTAATGCATGTACATGGCTGTTGTCGCTCTCTAGCTGGTCGCTTCGTAGTCTTTTGCTAGCCTTCACCTATACTAAGCGGGAATACTGCTTGTGCATCCAAACTCCTTAAACCCCAAAGTTATTCCACATGAGTCCACTATACCTTCCTATATGCGGTATCTACCTGCCGTTCCAAGTAAATTTGTATGTACCAAACTCTAAACCTTCAAATAATCATCTTGTTTTGTATGCTCGAATAGCTCATGTATCAACTAGGGTTGTCTATATCTTCCATGCTAGGCGGGTTATTCTCAAGAGGAGTGGACTCCGCTCCTCACTCACGAGAAAATGGCTGGTCACCAGGATGCACAGTCCCATGGTTTATGCAAACTAAATCAAAATAATTACAAAACAAAACTCCCCCTGGGACTGTTGTTCGTTGGAGGCACTCGTTGTTTCGAGCAAGCCATGGATTGATGTTTGTTGGTGGAGGGGGAGTATAAACTTTACCATTCTGTTTGGGAATCGCCTATAATGTGTGTAGCATGGAAGATATCGCCATCTCTTGGTTGTTATGTTGACAATGAAAGTATACCGCAGAAAATATTATTCACCTCTATTTCAAAACCGAGCTCTGGCACCTCTACAAAGTCGCGACGGGAATATCTATTTACTTTTATGTTGAGTCATCACCCTCTTATTAAAAGCACTAGCTGGAGAGCGCAACTGTCATTTGCATTCATCACTGTTAATTTATATTGGGTATGACTATGATTGGATCTATTTTACCATGAATTACAATGTCTAGTCAGTCCTTGATCTTTAAAGGTGCTCTGCATTTATGTTTTGCGGTCTCAGAAAGGGCTAGCGAGATACCATCTTGTTATATCATATTATGATTGTTTTGAGAAAGTGTTGTCATCCGAGATTTATTATTATGGCTTGCTAGTTGATTATGCTATTGATATGGGTAATCATGAGACCTGAGAATTATTGCAAATATGGTTAGTTATAGTCTTTGCTGAAAACTTGAATGCTAGCTTGACATATTTACCAAAGCAAGAGCAAACAGAGTTTGTAAAAGTTTTTCTTTATTTCTTTCAGTTTGTCAACTCAATTGCTTGAGGACAAGCAAGGGTTTAAGCTTGGGGGAGTTGATACGTCTCCGTCGTATCTGCTTTTCCAAACACTTTTGCCCTTGTTTTGGACTCTAACTTGTATGATTCGAATGGAACTAACCCGGACTGATGCTGTTTTTAGCAGAATTGCCATGATGTTGTTTTATGTGAAGAAAACAAAAGTTCTCGGAATGACCTGGAACTCCACGGAATATCTTACAATAAAAAATAAAAAATCATCACCAAAGATGAAGACCAGGGGGCCCACACCCTTGCCACGAGGGTGGAGGGCGCCCCCCCTAGGGCGCGCCCCCTACCTCGTGGGCCCCCTGGAGACATCCCGACTCCAACTCCAACTCTATATATCTGCTTTCGGGGAGAAAAAAAATAAGAGAGAATAAATCATCGCGTTTTACGATACGGAGCCGCCGCCAAGCCCTAAAACCTCTCGGGAGGGCTGATCTGGAGTCCGTTCGGGGCTCTGGAGAGGGGGATTCGTCGCCGTCGTCATCATCAACCATCCTCCATCACCAATTTCATGATGCTCACCGCCGTGCGTGAGTAATTCCATCGTAGGCTTGCTGGACGGTGATGGGTTGGATGGGATCTATCATGTAATCGAGTTAGTTTTGTTATGGTTTGATCCCTAGTATCCACTATGTTCTAAGATTGATGTTGCTATGACTTTGCTATGCTTAATGCTTGTCACTAGGGCCCGAGTGCCATGAGTTCAGATCTGAACCTATTATGTTTTCATCAATATATGAGAGTTCTCGATCCTATCTTGCAAGTATATAGTCACCTATTATGTGTTATGATCCGTTAACCCCAAAGTGACAATAATCGGGATACTTACCAGTGATGACCGTAGTTTGAGGAGTTCATGTATTCACTATGTGCTAATGATTTGTTCCGGTTCTCTATTAAAAGGAGGCCTTAATATCCCTTAGTTTCCATTAGGACCCCACTGCCACGGGAGGGTAGGACAAAAGATGCCATGCAAGTTCTTTTCCATAAGCATGTATGACTATATTTGGAATACATGCGTACATTACATTGATGAATAGGAGCTAGTTCTGTGTCACCCTATGTTATGACTGTTACATGATGAACCGCATCCGGCATAATTATCCATCATTGATCCGATGCCTACGAGCTTTCCATATACTGGTGTACGCTTATTTACTTTCCCATTGCTATTGTTACAATCACTACATAATACCAAAAATATTACTTTGCTTTCATTACTCTTTTGTTACCGTTACCACCACTATCGTATTACTTTGCTACTAAACACTCTGCTGCAGATACTAAGTTTCCAGGTGTGGTTGAATTGACAACTCAGCTGCTAAGACTTGAGAATAGTCTTTGGCTCCCCTTCTGTCGAATCAATAAATTTGGGATGAATACTCTACCCTCGAAAGCTGTTGCGATCCCCTATAATTGTGGGTTATCAGCAGCCAAGAACTTAGGTGAAAGTTGTTGCGATCCCCTAGGCCTGGTATTACTCCCTTGATGGTAGTAGTACGGTGGCTTATTTTTGATGGGTCTATCCCCAATTTGCGGACTGTGTCCTGATATATCAGGTTTAGACCACTGCCGCCGTCCATGAGGACTCGTGTGAGATGGTATCCGTTTATTATTGGGTCTAACACCAAGGCAGCCAATCCTTCGTGTTGGATGCTTGTCGCGTAATCCCCGCTATCAAAAGTGATCGGTCAGGCCAACCAGGGGTTGAACCTAGGGGTGATGGGCTCTATGGCGCGTGTGTCTCGGAGTGCATGTTTGCTTTTCCTCTTCATCACATGGATCATGTTACTGTTTTAACCTCTGGTGGGAATTTTTTCTGTCCTCCAGTGCTTTGCTGGTGAAGTTCGTCCTCGTCTTTGCTTGGTGTCTCCCCCCCTTGTGTTCGGCGTTTAGCTTACCGTCCTGCTTGAATACCCAGCATTCTCTGTGGGTGTGATTTGCAGGTTTATCGGGGGTGCCATGAATCTGACATAGTTTGTCAAGAATCTTGTTTAGGCCAGACGGTTCATCTCTGCTGCCTTTGAAAGGCTTTTTCCGCTGACCTGGTCTAGAGCCCCTGAATACGGCATTGACCGCCGTATTATCTAGGCTATCCTCTTTATTTCGATGTTTGCTTTTGTTGCGTCGTGGTTTTCCATTGCCATCCCTGACTTCGGATGTGCTTGGGCCGCTGTTGCTTCTGCGGGCAAACCAGTTGTCTTCGCCCGCGCAAAAGAGGGTCATGAGACTTGTTAGAGCTGCCATTGTTCTCGGTTTTTCTTGGCAGAGGTGTCTGGCGAGCCATTTGTCTCGAACACTATGTTTGAAAGCTGCTAAGGCTTCGGCGTCTGGACAGTCGATGATTTGGTTCTTCTTGGTGAGAAACCTATTCCAAAGCTTTCGGGCGGACTCTGCGGACTGTTGAATTATATGACTTAAATCGTCTGCATCCGGAGGTCGGACGTAGGTCCCTTGAAAATTAGCCCGAAAAGCGTCCTCGAGCTCCTCCCAACTTCCAATTGAGATTTCGGGGAGGCTTTTCAACCAGTGCCGAGCTGGTCCTTTAAGCTTGAGGGGCAAGTATTTAATGGCATGGAGATCGTCTCCGTGAGCCATATGGATATGGATGATAAAGTCCTCAATCCAGACCCCAGGGTTTGTGGTCCCGTCATACGCTTCTATGTTCACTGGTTTGAATCCTTCTGGGAATTCGTGGTCCAGCACCTCATCGGTGAAACATAGGGGGTGTGCGGCACCCCTGTACTTGGATGTACCATGGCGTTCGGATGGCTGTGGTATTTGGTTTTGATTTTGTGCCAGAGCATGCTTCCTAGATCCATAGATGGATCTGGTCGCACCGGATTTTTGGCGCAAGTCCTCACCTACATCGTGTGTTGACTTATGTGCGTATTTGTTATCCGCTCTATCACGGTCACAAGGTGGTGGATCCGGCCAGTTGGCCGTTTCATTATTTGGCTGTGTGGGCTCTAAGGCCTCGTCGTCGAATTCGGGTAACAACTTGCGCTTTGGATAGCTCTTTGTGTGGTAACTTCCACCATACTTTGCTTCGCTGTCGAGCACTTTGTTCCACCTGCTGTTGAGTGTGTTTTGTGCGGCCTTAAGCCTTTGCTGCTGCTTCTTCAGACTCCTCGCTGTGGCAATAAGCCTTCTGCGGAGGTTCTCTTGCTACAAGTGCGTTTCCGGGATGATGTGTGCATCTTCGTCCGGACTGTTTTCCTCCCCCGATGGAGTTTGATGAGGGTTATCCTCGGCATCGCCGTGTTCGGACGTCGGATCCGTACTATGTTCGCCGCTTGCAGCTTCATCGTGCTCTGCCGCCGGGGCAATGTGGTCGATCGTCGTTTCCTCTGGAGTCGACTGGAGTGTTATTTTCTCTTGCACTGTTATCGCCCTTTTTTCCATGGCGGGACTTAGAGCGGCGCCGCTGACGTCGGTGCTTGGGTTGCTTCTTGGAGGGGCCATCCTTCGCTGTATCTTCGCCATTGCCTTCTTTAGGTGTATCCACCATGTATATGTCATGTGATGAAGTGGTTGTTCGGCGCCCTGTGGGCACTGGATCCTGTTCGTCTCCTGCATCTTCGTCCATGCCGTCGATGTCTTCGGAATCGAAGTTGAGCATGTCGGTTAAGTCGTCGACAGTGGCTACTAAGTGGGTGGTGGGTGGGCAGCAAATTTCTTCATCGTCCATATCCCATTCTAGCCGGACATAGTTCGACCAAGGTTCTCCAGACAAGGAGAGAGACTTTAATTAATTTAGCACATCGCCGAAAGGCGAGTGCTGAAAGATATCCGCGGAGGTGAACTCCATGATCGGCGCCCAGTCGGATTCGATGGGCACGGATGCAGGCGGCACGGAGTCCGTGGCCGGAGACGAATCCAGTGGTTCGGTGACATGGCACTCGTAATGGTTGAAGTCAGTATCCGGCTCCATCACCACTGAGGGTGCAGCCTCCATGGCGGGGTCTATCCCTTCGTCCTTGGATGGCGCAATTTCCTTCGGATTGAACGCTGGAGGAGTTGCAGATGCGATCTCCCGACACGGGCTCGTCGTTGAAGATCAAGTCGTGACTATGCGGCGCACCTGACACGGGCTCGAATCCATTGAAGATCAAGTCTTCGCGGATGTCGGCAGTGTAGTTTAAGTTTCCGAATCTGACCTGATGGCCAGGGGCATAGCTCTCGACCTGCTCCAGATGGCCAAGCGAATTAGATCGCAGTGCGAAGCCGCCGAATACAAAGATATGTCCGGGGAGGAAAACCTCACCCTAGACCACATCGCTATCAATGATCGAAGGATACATCAAGCCTTATGGTGACGACACAGTGGAACTCTCAATGAAAGCAACAATGTTGGTGTCAAAACCGGCAGATCTCGGGTAGGGGGCCCCGAACTGTGCGTCTAAGGTGGATGGTAACAGGAAGCAGGGGAGACGATGTTTACCCAGGTTCGGGCCCTCTTGAAGGAGGTAATACCCTACGTCCTGCTTGATTGTTCTTGATGATATGAGTATTACAAGAGTTGATCTACCACGAGATCGTAGAGGCTAAACCCTAGAAGCTAACCTATGGTATGATTGTATGTTGTCCTACGGACTAAACCCTCCGGTTTATATAGACACCGGAGGGGGCTAGGGTTACACAGAGTCGGTTACAAGGGAGGAGATCTTCATATCCGTATTGCCCAGCTTGCCTTCCACGCCAAGGAGAGTCCCATCCGGACACGGGACGAAGTCTTCAATCTTGTATCTTCATAGTCCAATAATCCGGCTGTCCGGAGACCCCCTAATTCAGGACTCCCTCAATGGGAATCCCCAAGCTTAGGCTCTTGCCACTCCTTGTTCCACGATCCATCAAATCTTTACCCAAAACTTGAAAACTTCACAACACAAAACTTAAAGTAGAAAATCTCGTGAACTCCGTTAGCGAAAGAAAACAAAAGACCACTTAAAGGTACTGTAATGAACTCATTCTTTATTTATATTGTTGTTAAACCTACTGTATTCCAACTTATCTATTGTTTATAAACTATTTTACTAGCCATAGATTCATCAAAACAAGCAAACAACACACGAAAAACATAATCTGTCAAAAACAGAACAGTCTGTAGTAATCTGTAGCTAGCGCAAGATCTGGAACCCCAAAAATTCTAAAAAAAATTGCTGGACATGAGGAATTTATCTATTAATCATCTTCAAAAATAATTAACTAAATATCACTTTCCAAATAAAAATGGCAGCAGTTCTCGTGAGCTCTAAGGTTTCTGTTTTTTACAGCAAGATTAATAAGACTTTCCCCGAGTCTTCCCAACGGTTCTACTTGGCACAAACACTAATTAAACACAAAAAACACAACCAAAACATAGGCTAGATAAATTATTTATTACTAAACAGGATAAAAAAGGAAGGAATAAAAATAAAATTGGGTTGCCTCCCAACAAGCGCTGTCGTTTAACGCCCCTAGCTAGGCATAAAAAGTAAGGATAGATCTAGGTATTGCCATCTTTGGTAGGCAATCCATAAGTGGCTCTCATACTAGATTCATAAGGTAATTTAATTTTCTTTCTAGGAAAGTGCTCCATGCATTTCCTCAATGGAAATTGGAATCTAATATTTCCTTCCTTCATATCAATAATTGCACCAATCATTCTAAGGAAAGGTCTACCAAGAATAATAGGACATGAAGGATTGCAATCTATGTCAAGAACAATAAAATCTACGGGCACATAATTCCTATTTGCAACAATAAGAACATCATTAATTCTTCCCATAGGTTTCTTAATAGTGGAATCCGCAAGGTGCAAGTTTAGAGAGCAATCATCAAAATCACGAAAACCTAACAAATTGCACAAAGTCTTTGGAATCGTGGAAACACTAGCACCCAAATCACATAAAGCATCGCATCCATGATCTTTAATTTTAATTTTAATAGTTGGTTCCCACTCATCATAAAGTTTTCTAGGAATAGAAACTTCTAACTCAAGTTTTTCTTCATAAGATTGCATCAAGGCATCAACGATATGTTTAGTGAACGCTTTATTTTGACTATAAGCATGAGGAGAATTTAGCACGGATTGCAACAAGGAAATACAGTCAATCAAAGAGAAATTTTCATAATGAAATTCCTTGAAATCCAAAATAGTGGGTTTAGCAACATCTAGGGTTTAAATTTCTTCAATCCCACTTTCATCAATTTTAGCGTCAAGATCTAAAAACTCCGAATTCTTGGAACGTCTTCTAGGTAAAGGTGGATCATATTCAGTCCCATCATTATTAAGATTCATATTGCAAAACAAAGATTTAATAGGGGACACATCAATAACTTTTAGATCTTCATCTTTATTTTCATAGCAATCCGGTTTAGCGGCCATCCTATTAACTAAGGTGGCTTGCTTATCCGAAATTTCAGCGGTCAACTTCTCAAGACAAGCAATTTGGGATCTTAAACCATCAAATTCTTTAGACATATCATCGAGCTCTTTATTCATAAAACTCATAAAACTTTTTTGTTCCTTAAGCTCGTTTCTAAAGAAACTATTATGCTCGAATTACAAGACCATAAAACTCCTAACATTGTTTTTCGATTTCTTCTAACCTTTTAAGGTGAAGATCACCAAATCAGGGAAGAGCCAGCGTGACAAGCAAACAAACTAACACACAAGCAAACAAAAAGCAAGCAGGCAAAAAGAGGAAAATAGAGAAAGAGAGGGAGGATAGAGAGAGAGGGCAAATAAAACGACAAGGGTGAAGTGGGGGAGAGGAAAACGAGAGGCAAATGGAAAATAATGTAATGCGGGAGATGGGGATTGTGATGGGTACTTGGTATGTTGACTTTTGCGTAGACTCCCCGGCAACGGCGCCAGAAATCCTTCTTGCTACCTCTTGAGCACTGCGTTGGTTTTCCCCGAAGAGGAAGGGATGATGCATCAAAGTAGCGTAAGTATTTCCCTCAGTTTTTGAGAACCAAGGTATCAATCCAGTAGGAGGCTATGCGCGAGTCCCTCGTACCTGCACAAAACAAATAAATCCTCGCAACCAACGCGATAAGGGGTTATCAATCCCTACACGGCCACTTACGAGAGTGAGATCTGATAGATATGATAAGATGATATTTTTGGTATTTTTATGATAAAGATGCAAAGTAAAAAAGCAAAGGAAATAACTAAGTATGGTAAGATTAATATGATGAAGATAGACCCGGGGGCCATAGGTTTCACTAGTGGCTTCTCTCAAGAGCATAAGTATTCTACGGTGGGTGAACGAATTACTGTTGAGCAATTGACAGAATTGAGCATAGTTATGAGAATATCTAGGTATGATCATGTATATAGGCATCACGCCCGAGACAAGTAGACCGACTCCTGCCTGCATCTACTACTATTACTCCACTCATCGACCGCTATCCAGCATGCATCTAGAGTATTAAGTTAATGAAAATAGAGTAACGCCTTAAGCAAGATGACATGATGTAGAGGGATAAACTCATGCAATATGATTAAAACCCCATCTTGTTATACTCGATGGCAACAATACAATACGTGCCTTGCTGCCCCTACTGTCACTGGGAAAGGACACCACAAGATTGAACCCAAAGCTAAGCACTTCTCCCATTGCAAGAAAGATCAATCTAGTAGGCCAAACCAAACTGATAATTCGAAGAGACTTGCAAAGATAACCAATCATACATAAAAGAATTCAGAGAAGATTCAAATATTATTCATAGATAGACTTCATCATAAACCCACAATTCATCGGTCTCAACAAACACACCACAAAACGAAGATTACATCGAATAGATCTCCGCAAGAGAGGGGGAGAACATTGTATTGAGATCCAAAAAGAGAGAAGAAGCCATCTAGCTAATAACTATGGACCCGTAGGTCTAAGGTAAACTACTCACACTTCATCGGAGGGGCTATGGTGATGATGTAGAAGCCCTCTGTGATCGATGCCCCCTCCGGCGGAGCTCCGGAACAGGCCCCAAGATGGGATCTCGTGGATACAGAAAGTTGTGGTGGTGGAATTAGGGTTTTGGCGCCGTATCTAATCGTTTGGGGGTACGTAGGTATATATAGGAGGAAGGAGTACGTCGGTGGAGCAACAGGGGGTCCACGAGGGTGGAGGGCGCGCCTGGGGGTAGGCGCGCCCCCCTACCTCGTGGCCTCCTCTTTTGTGTCTTGGTGTAGGGTCCAATTCTCCTGGGTCTTGTTCGTTGAGAAAATCACATTCCCGAAGGTTTCATTCCGTTTGGACTCCGTTTGATATTCCTTTTCTTCAAAACCCTAAAATAGGCAAAAAAAACAGCAATTCTGGGCTGGGCCTCCGGTTAGTAGGTTAGTCCCAAAAATATTATAAAAGTGGATAATAAAGCCCAATAATGTCTAAAACAGTAGATAATATAGCATGGAGCAATCAAAAATTATAGATACGTTGGATACGTATCAAACTGGTCGAGTGGCAAAGTGGGCGATTGAACTCCTTCCGTTGGATATCAAGTTTGAGGCAAAGAAAGCAATCAAGTCCTAGGCAATAGCAGATTTCCTTGTCGAGTGGATTGAGCAACAGCAGGCGACTCAAGTCCACTCAGAACATTGGACAATGCTTTTTGATGGAGCCAAGATGTTGAATGGTTCTGGTGCTGGAGTAGTTCTGGTATCCCCACGAGGTGACAAACTCAGTTATTTCCTTCAGATTCACTTTGATTCCTCCAACAATGAAGCTGAATACGAAGCACTTCTATACGGGTTGCGAATGGCCATTTCACTCGGCGTCCATCACCTAATGGTCTACGGTGACTCAGATTTGGTGGTCAATCAAGTGATGAAGGAGTGGGATGTCAGAAGTCCAGCTATGACTGGTTATTGCAATGCAGTAAGAAAGCTGGAAAAGAAGTTTGAAGGTCTAGAGCTCCACCACATTCCCCGACTGAAGAACCAGACAGCGGATGACCTGGCAAAAATAGGTTCCAAGCGAGAGCCCATTCCTAGAAATGTGTTTTTGGAACATCTTCACACACCATCAGTTCAAGAGGATCCCTTCACAGAAGAGCCCCCGCAACCTAAGAGTTCCACTAATCCGACTGAAGTTGAAATCCCAGCCGTGGTCGACCTAGTCATGGAAGTTTTGGTCGTCATTCCTGACTGGATTGTGCTGTATATAGCATATATTCTCAGGAAAGAACTGCCAGAAGACGAAGATGTAGCACGACAGATTGTCTGTCGATCTAACGCCTTCATTGTGATAAGTGGTCGACAGTACAGGGAAAGTGTGACTGGAGTTGTTCAGTGATGCATTACCCCAGAGGAGGGTCGAATGATTCTTAATGATATCCACTCGGGGACCTGTGGTCACCATGCGTCTTCTCGGACAATCGTGGCCAAAGCATACCGAGCAGGTTTTTACTGGCCGCGAGCAAATGACATGGCAAAGGAAATAATTGACAAGTGTGAGGGCTGCCAATTCTACTCCAGCATGTCTCACAAGCCCGCTTCAGCCTTGAAAACCATTCCACTCCTTTGGCCATTTGCTGTTTGGGGGTTGGATACGGTTGGGCCCTTGAGGACTGGCAAAAGTGATTTCACTCACTTGCTCATTGCAGTTAACAAGTTCACTAAATGGATTGAAGCCAAACCCATCAAGAATCTTGATTCAAGAACCGCCGTCAACTTCATCAGAGAGTTAACATTCAGATATGGAGTCCCGCACAGCATCATCATGGACAACGGCTCAAATTTTGATTCAGATGAGTTCAGAGCTTTCTGCACTTCTCAGGGCACCCGTGTCGACTATGCTTCAGTCGCTCCCCTCAGTCGAATGGACAAGTAGAAAGAGCAAATGGTTTGATCTTACAAGGGTTGAAGCCCAGATTGATGCGAGACCTCAAACATGCGGCTGGTGCCTGGGTAGATGAGTTACCATCAGTACTATGGGGTCTGAGGACAACACCAAATCGGTCGACTGGCCAGACTCCCTTCTTCCTGGTTTATGGAGCCGAGGTCGTGCTGCCGACTGATTTACTCCATAATGCCCCGCGAGTGGAGCTCTTCTCAGAGGGAGAAGAAAAACAAGCCCGTCAAGGCATTGTTGATCTTTTAGAAGAAGAGAGAGAGAGATGGCCCTGATCAGGTCGACCATCTATCAGCAAGACCTTCGTCGATTCAATGCCAGGAATGTAAGAGGTCGAGCATTTCAGGAGGGGGGCCTAGTTCTCTTAGTGGATTAGCAACGTCCACACAAGCTTGCCCCCACCTGGGAGGGCCCCTTCGTCATCACCAAAGTGCTACACAATGGTGCATATCACCTGTACGATGTGGAACACAAGAATGACGAGCTGCGCGCCTGGAATGCGGAGCTTCTCCGCCATTTTAACACTTAAGCATTCAGACTGACGAGATGTAATAAGAAGTACCTTTCAGCTTGTTTATCAAATACATGGTCTTGCAGTCTCCTAAATGATTGTTATTACTTATACATGTATCCAAAATCCCCTAGTGGGTGGCTTAGCCGCGAATCCGATTCGCCTAAGTTTCAAAAAATCCTACCGAGTGGAGAGCATTCCTCCCACTCGGGGGCTTAGCTGCAGTCTAGTACTCGCCTAAGTTTCAAAAAATCCTACCAAGTGGAGAGCATTCCTCCCACAAGGGGGCTTAGCTGCAGTCCAGTACTCGCCTAAGTTTCAAAAAATCCTATCGAGTGGAGAGCATTCCTCACACTCGGGGGCTTAGCTGCAGTCCAGTACTCGACTAAGTTTCAAAAAATCCTACCGAGTGGAGAGCATTCCTCCCACTCGGGGGCTTAGCTGCAGTCCAGTACTCACCTAAGTTTCAAAAAATCCTACCGAGTGGAGAGAAAACCTCCCACTCGGGGGCTTAGCTGCAGTCCAGTACTCGCCTAAGTTTCAAAAAATCCTACTGAGTGGAGAGCATTCCTCCCACTCGGGGGCTTAGCTGCAGTCCAATACTTGCCTAAGTTTCAAAGAATCCTACCGAGTGGAGAGCAAACCTCCCACTTGGGAGCTTAGCTGCAGTCCAGTACTCGCCTAAGTTTTGAAAACCATATCGAGTGTTGGGGAACATAGTAATTTCAAAAATTTCCTTCGCACACACAAGATCATGGTGATGCATAGCAATGAGAGGCGAGAGTATCGTCTACGTACCCTTGTAGACCGTAAGCAAAAGCATTATGACAACGCGATTGATGTAGTCGTACGTCTTCACGATCGACCGATGTAGCACCGAAGGTACGGCACCTCCGCGATCTGCACACGTTCAGCTCGGTGACGTTCTGCGAACTCACGAACCAGTAGAGCTTCGAGGGAGAGTTTCATCAGCACGACAACATGATGACGGTGATGATGATGCTACCGGAACAGGACTTCGCCTAAGCACCGCTACGATATAACCGAGGTGGATTGTGGTGGAGGGGGGCACCGCACACGGCTAAAAGATCAATGATCAACTTGTGTGTCTATGGGGTGCCCCCCTCCCCCGTATATAAAGGAGTGGAGGAGGGGAGGGCCGGCCCACTCTATGGCGCACCCTAGGGGATTCCTACTCCCTCTGGGAGTAGGATTCCCCCCTTCCAAGTAGGAGTAGGAGAGGAAGGAAGGAGGAGACAGGGAGGAAGGAAAGGGTGGCCGGCCCCCTTCCCAATTCGGATTGGGCATGGGGGCACGCCTCCCTCTTTTCCCTTCCCTCTCCTCTATTCCACTAAGGCCCAATAAGGCCCATATACTCCGCAGGGGGTAACCTCCCGGTACTCCGGAAAAATGCCCAAACCACTCGGAACCATTCGGATGTCCAAACATAGGCTTCCAATATAGCGATTTTTACGTCTCGACCATTTCAAGACTCCTCGTCATGTCCGTGATCAAATCTAGGACTCCGAACTACCTTTGGTACATCAAAACACATAAAATCATAATACCAATCGTGACCGAATGTTAAGCATGCGGACCCTACGGGTTCGAGAACTATGTAGACATGACCGAGACATGTCTCCGGTCAATAACCAATAGCGGAACCTGGATGCTCATATTGGCTCCTACATATTCTACGAAGATCTTTATCGGTCAAACCGCATAACGGTATACGTTGTTCCCTTTGTCATCGGTATGTTACTTGCCCAAGATTCGATCCTCGGTATCTCAATACCTAGTTCAATCTCGTAACCGGCAAGTCTCTCTACTCGTTCCGTAATGCTACATACCATAACTAGCTCATTAGCTACATTGCTTGCAAGGCTTATTGTGATGTACGTTACCGTGAGGGCCAAGAGATACCTTTCCAACAATCGGAGTGACAAATCCTAATTTTGATCCATGCCAACTCAACAAACACCATCGGAGACACCTGTAGAGCACCTTTATAATAACCCAGTTACATTGTGATGTTTGGTAGCACACAAAGTGTTCCTCCGGTATTCAGGAGTTGCATGATCTCATAGTCATAGGAACATATATAGTTATGGAGAAAGCAATAGCAACAAACTAAACGATCATCGTGCTAAGCTAACGGATGGGTCAAGTCAATCATAAAGTTCTCTAATGATGTGATCCCGTTAATCAAATGACAACTCATGTCGATCGTTAAGAAACATAACCATCATTGATTCAACGAGCTAGTCAAGTAGAGGAAGACTAGTGACACTTTGTTTGTCTATGTATTCACACATGTACTAAGTTTCTGTTTAATACAATTCTAGCATGAATAATAAACATTTATCATGATATAAGAACATATAAATAACAACCTTATTATTGCCTCTAGGGCATATTTCCTTCAGTCTCCCACTTGAACTAGTGTCAATAATCTAGATTACATTGTAATGATTCTAACACCCATGGTGTCTTGGTGCTGATCATGTTTTGCTCGTGAGAGAGACTTAGTCAATGGGTCCGTAACATGCAGATCCGTATGTATATTGCAAATCTCTATGTCTCCCTTCTTGACTTGATCGCGAATGGAATTGAAGCGTCTCTTGATGTGCTTGGTTCTCTTGTGAAATCTGGATTCCTTTGCCAAGTCAATTTCTCCAGTATTGTCACAAAAGATTTTCATTGGACCTGATGCACTAGGTATGACACCTAGATCGGATATGAACTCCTTCATCCAGACTCCTTCATTTGCTGCTTCTGAAGCAGCTATGTATTCCACTTCACACGTAGATCCCGCCGCGACGCTCTTCTTGGAACTGCACCAACTGACAGCTCCTCCATTTAATAAAAACATGTATCCGGTCTGTGACTTAGAGTCATCCGGATCAGTGTCAAAGCTTGCATCAACGTAACCGTTTACAACGAGCTCTTTGTCACCTCCATATACGAGAAACATATCGTTAGTCCTTTTCAGGTATTTCAGGATGTTCTTGACCGCTGTCCAGTGATCCACTCATGGATTACTTTGGTACCTCACTACTAAACTGATGGCAAGGCACACATCAGGTCTGGTACACAGCATTGCATACATCATAGAGCCTATGGCTGAAGCATAGGGAACACCTTTCATTTTCTCTCTATCTTTTGCAGTGGTCGGGCATTGAGTCTGACTCAACTTCACACCTTGTAATACAGGCAAGAACCCTTTCTTTGCCTGATCCATTTTAAACTTCTTCAAAACTTTATCAAGGTATGTGCTTTGTGAAAGTCCAATTGAGTGTCTTGATCTATCTCTATAGATCTTGATGCCCAATATATAAGCAGCTTCACAGAGGTCTTTCATTGAAAAATTCTTATTCAAGTATCCTTTTATGCTAGAAATTCAGTATCATTTTTGTTTAACAATATGTCATCTACATATAATATCAGAAATGCTACGGAGCTCCCACTCACTTTCTTGTAAATACATGCTTCTCCAAAAGTATGTATAAAACCTTATGCTTTTATCACACTATCAAAGCATATATTCCAACTCCGAGAGGCTTGCACCAGTCCATAAATGGATCGCTGGAGCTTGCACACTTTGTTAGCACCTTTTGGATTGACAAAACCTTCTGGTTGCATCATATACAACTCCTCTTTAAGATATCCATTAAGGAATGCAGTTTTGACATCCATTTGCCAAATTTCATAATCATAAAATGCGGCAATTGCTAACATGATTCGGACGGACTTAAGCATCGCTACGGGTGAGAAGGTCTCATCATAGTCAACTCCTTGAACTTGTCGAAAACCTTTCGCAACAAGTCGAGCTTTGTAGATAGTAACATTACCGTCAGCGTCAGTCTTCTTCATGAAGATCCATTTATTCTCTATGGCCTACCTATCATCGGGCAAGTCAATCAAAGTCCATACTTTGATCTCATACATGGACCCCATCTCAAATTTCATGGCTTCAAGCCATTTTGCGAAATCTGGGTTCATCATCGCTTCCTCATAGTTTGTAGGTTCGTCATGGTCAATTAACTTGACTTCCAAAACAAGATTACTGTACCACTCTGGTGCAGATCTTACTCTGGTTGACCTACGAGGTTCGGTAGTAACTTGATCGGAAGTTTCATGGTCATCATCATTAGCTTCCTCACTTACTGGTGTAGGAATCACTCGAACTGATTTTAGTGATGAACTACTTTCTAATAAGGGAGAAGGTACATTTACCTCGTCAAGTTGTACTTTCCTCCCACTCACTTCTTTCGAGAGAAACTCCTTCTCTAGAAAGGACCATTCTTAGCAACGAATATCTTGCCTTCGGATCTGTGATAGAAGGTGCAGCCAATAGTCTCCTTTGGGTATCCTATGAAGACACATTTCTCCTACTTGGGTTCGAGCTTATCAGGTTGAAACTTTTTCACATAAGCATCACAGCCCCAAACTTTAAGAAACGACAACTTGGGTTTCTTGCCAAACCATAGTTCATACGGTGTCATCTCAACGGATTTAGATGGTGCCCTATTTAACGTGAATGCAGCTGTCTCTAAAGCGTAACCCCAAAACAATAGCGGTAAATCAGTGAGAGACATCATAGATCGCACCATATCTAGTAAAGTACGATTATGACGTTCGGACACACCATTACGCTGTGGTGTTCCAGGTGGTGTGAGTTGCGAAACTATTCCGCATTGTTCAAATGAAGTCCAAACTCATAACTCAAATATTCTCCTCCATGATCAGATCGTAGAAACTTGATTTTCTTGTTACGATGATTTTCCACTTCACTCTGAAATTCTTTGAACTTTTCAAATGTTTCAGACTTATGTTTCATTAAGTAGATATATACCCATATCTGCTCAAATCATCTGTGAAGGTGAGAAAATAACGATATCCATCGCGAGCTTCAATGTTTGTTGGACCACACACATTAGTATGTATGATTTCCAATAACTCTGTTTCTCGCGTTTCGGAGAACGGAGTTTTAGTCATCTTGCCCATGAGGCATGGTTCGCAAGTACCAAGTGATTCATGATCAAGTGATTCCAGAAGTCCATGAGAATGGAGTTTCTTCATGCGCTTTACACCAATATGACCTAAACGGCAGTGCCATAAATAAGTTGCACTATCGTTATCAACTCTGCATCTTTTGGCTTCAATACTATGAGCATGTGTATCACTACTATCAAGATTTAGTAAAAATAGACTACTCATCAGGGGTGCATGACCATAAAAGATATTACTCATGTAAATAGAACAACCATTATTCTCTGATTTAAATGAATAACCGTCTCGCATCAAACAAGATCCAGATATAATGTTCATGCTCAACGCTGGCACCAAATAACAATTATTTAGGTCTAATACTAATCCCGGAGGTAGATGTAGAGGTAGCGTGCCAACGGCGATCACATCGACTTTGGAAACATTTCCCACGCGCATCGTCACCTCGTCGTTAGTCAATCTTCGCTTAATTCATAGCCCCTGTTTCGAGTTGCAAATGTGTGCAAATGAACCAGTATCAAATACCCAGGCACTACTGCGAGCATTAGTAAGGTACACATCAATAACATGTATATCAAATATACCTTTCACTTTGCCATCCTTCTTCTCCGCCAAATACTTGGGGCTGTTCCGCTTCCAGTGATCAGTTCCTTTGCAGTAGAAACACTCAGTCTCAGACTTAGGTGCAGACTTGGGTTTCTTCACTTGAGCAGCAACTGGCTTGCTATTCTTCTTGAAGTTCCCCTTCTTCCCTTTACCCTTTTTCTTGAAACTGGTGGTCTTGTTGACCATCAACACTTGATGTTCCTTCTTGATTTCTACCTCCGCAGCCTTTAGCATTACGAAGAGCTCGGGAATCATCTTATCCATCCCTTGCATATTATAGTTCATCACGAAGCTCTTGTAGCTTGGTGGCAGTGATTGAAGAACTATGTCGATGACACTATCATCAAGAAGATTAACTCCCAGTTGAGTCAAGTGGTTGTGGTACCCAGACATTCTGAGTACATGTTCACTAACAGAACTATTCTCCTCCATCTTGCAGCCGTAGAACTTATTGGAGACTTCATATCTCTCAATCCGGGCATTTGCTCGAAATATTAACTTCAACTCCTGGAACATCTCATATGATCCATGAAGTTCAAAACGTCGTTGAAGTCCCGGTTCTAAGCCGTAAATCATGGCACACTGAACTATTGATTAGTCATCAGCTTTGCTCTGCCATGTGTTCATAACATCTGGTGTTGCTCCTGCAGCGGGTTTGTCACCTAGCGGTGCTTCTAGGACGTAATTCTTCTGTGTAGCAATGAGGATAATCCTCAAGTTACGGACCCAGTCTGTGTAATTGCTACCATCATCTTTCAACTTAGCTTTCTCTAGGAACGCATTAAAAATCAACGGAACAATAGCACGGGCCATCTATCTACAACAACATAGACATGCAAAATACTATCAGGTACTAAGTTCATGATAAATTAAAGTTCAATTAATCAAATTACTTAAGAACTCCCACTTAGATAGACATCTCTCTAATCATCTAAGTGATCACGTGATCCATATCAACTAAACCATGTCCGATCATCACGTGAGATGGAGTAGTTTTCAATGGTGAACATCACTATGTTGATCATATCTACTATATGATTCACGCTCGACCTTTCGTCTCCAGTGTTCCGAGGCCATATTTGCATATGCTAGGCTCATCAAGTTTAGCCCGAGTATTCTGCGTGTGCAAAACTGGCTTGCACCCGTTGTATGTGAACGTAGAGCTTATCACACCCGATCATCACGTGGTGTCTCGGCACGACGAACTATAGCAATGGTGCATATCCTCAGGGAGAACACTTATACCTTGAAATTTAGTGAGAGATCATCTTATAATGCTACCGCCGAACTAAGCAAAATAAGATGCATAAAGGATAAACATCACATGCAATCAATATAAGTGATATGATATGGCCATCATCATCTTGTGCCTTTGATCTCCATCTCCAAAGCACCGTCATGGTCACCATTGTCGCCGGCTTGACACCTTGATCTCCATCGAATTATCATTGTCGTCTCGCCAACTATTGCCTCTACGACTATCGCTACCGCTTAGTGATAAAGTAAAGCAATTATATGGCGATTGCATTTCATACAATAAAGCGACAACCATATGGCTCCTGTCAGTCGTCGATAACTATGTTACAAAACATGATCATCTCATACAATAAAACTTAGCATCATGTCTTGACCATATCACATCACAACATGCCCTGCAAAAACAAGTTAAACGGCATCTACATTGTTGTTGCAAGTTTTACGTGGCTGCTACGGGCTGAGCAAGAATCGTTCTTACCTACGCATCAAAAACCACAACGCGGTATAGTGATTTCTTTTTGATCTTCAGAAAGAACCCTGTTCATCGAATCCGATTCAACTAAAGCTGGAGAAACAGACACCCACTAGCCATCTGTGTGCGAAGCACGTCGGTAGAACCAGTCTCGCGTAAGCGTGCGCGTAATGTCAGTCTGGGCCGCTTCATCCAACAATGCCGCTGAATCAAGAATCAACTAGTGACGGCAAGCAATATGTATATACCCACGCCCACAACTCCTTTGTGTTCTACTCGTGCATATAGCATCTACGCATAAACCTGGCTCGGATGCCACTGTTGGGGAACGTAGTAATTTCAAAAGTTTCCTACGCACACACAAGATCATGGTGATGCATAGCAACGAGAGGGGAGAGTATCGTCTACGTACCCTTGTAGACCGTAAGCGGAAGCGTTATGACGACGCGGTTGATGTAGTCGTACGTCTTCACGATCGACTGATCTAGCACCGAAGGTACGGCACCTCCGCGATCTACTCACGTTCATCTCGGTGATGTCCCGCGAACTCATGGTCCAGTAGAGCTTCGAGGGAGAGTTGCGTCAGCACGACGGAGTGATGACGGTGATGATGATGCTACCGGAACAGGGCTTCGCCTAAGCACCGCTACGATATAACCGAGGTGGATTATGGTGTGGGGGGCACCGCACACGGCTAAAAGATCAATGATCAACTTGTGTGCCTATGGGGTGCCCCACCCCCGTATATAAAGGAGTGGAGGAAGGGGAGGGCCAGCCCTCTCTATGGCGTGCCCTAGGGGAGTCCTACTCTCTCCGGGAGTAGGATCCCTCCCCCCTTCCAAGTAGGAGTAGGAGAGGAAGGAAGGAGGAGAGAGGGAGGAAGGAAAGGGGGGCCGGCCCCCTTCCCAATTCGGATTGGGCTTGGGGCGCGCCTCCCTCTTTTCCCTTCCCTCTCCTCTATTCTACTAAGGCCCAATAAGGCCCATATACTCCCCGGGGGTTCCGGTAACCTCCCGGTACTCCAGAAAAATGCCCGAACCACTCGGAACCATTACGATGTCCAAACATAGGCTTCCAATATATCGATCTTTATGTCTCGACCATTTAGAGACTCCTCGTCATGTTCGTCATCAAATCTGGGACTCCGAACTACCTTTGGTACATCAAAACACATAAACTCGTAATGCCGATTGTCACCGAACGTTAAGCGTTCGGACCCTACGGGTTCGAGAACTATGTAGACATGACCGATACATGTCTCCGGTCAATAACCAATAGCAGAACCTGGATGATCATATTGGATCCTACATATTCTACGAAGATCTTTATCGGTCATACCGCATAACGGTATACGTTGTTCCCTTGGTCATCGGTATGTTACTTGCCCGAGATTCGATCGTCGGTATCTCAATACCTAGTTCAATCTCGTTACTGGCAAGTCTCTTTACTGGTTCCGTAATGCTACATCCCGTAACTAAATCATTAGCTACATTACTTGCAAGGCTTATTGTGATGTACATTACCGAGAGGGCCCAAAGATACCTCTCCGACAATCGGAGTGACAAATCCTAATCTTGATCCATGCCAACTCAACAAACACCATCAGAGACACATGTAGAGCACCTTTATAATCACCCAGTTACGTTGTGACGTTTGGTAGCACACAAAGTGTTCTTCCGGTATTCGGGAGTTGCATGATCTCATAGTCATAGGAACATGTATAGATATGGAGAAAGCAATAGCAACAAACTAAATGATCATCGTGCTAAGCTAACGGATGGGTCAAGTCAATCACATCATTCTCTAATGATGTGATCCCATTAATCAAATGACAACTCATGTCTATGGTTAGGAAAGATAACCATCATTGATTAAACGAGCTAGTCAAGTAGAGGCAAACTAGTGAAACTTTGTTTGTCTATGTATTCACACATGGACTAAGTTTTCGGTTAATACAATTCTAGCATGAATAATAAACATTTATCATGATATAAGAAAAGATAAGTAACAACTTTATTATTGCCTCTAGGGCATATTTCGTTCACCGAGTGGAGAGCAATCCTCCCACTCGGGGACTTAGCCGCAGTCTCGTACTCTCCTAAGTTTCAAACACGCTCTATCCTTATCCGCAAGGACGACGAGGTGCAGGTCGACCACGACCTTTTCCTCGGAGCTGCGACACAAGTACAACACCCGCTCCATCCTTACCCGCAAGGACGACTAGGTGCAGGTCGACCACAACCTTATCCTCGGAGCTACGACACAAATACAACGTTTGCTCCATCCTTATCCGCACGGACGACGAGGTGCAGGTCGACCGTGACCTTATCCTTGGAGCTGCGGCACAAATACAATGTCCGCTCTATCCTTATCTGCAAAGATGACAAGGAGCAGGTCATGGATGGCACCGAATGCCCTTGTCTATGACCCACTCGACTGAGCTGCACCACAAAGTCAGTAGCAATTCAGACTAAAGAATCGAATTCCACTCAGAGCTAAGAGATTAATAAACAACCAAGTTCAGATAAAACCTGCGAGGTTCCAAACCACAGTTTAAAGTACTCGGGCATCAGGCCCAAAAGAATTTAACGGTTACAAAACCACTCAGCATACCGAGGAAAATTTAATTGGATTATGAAAGTTTGTTCACTCCGCGAGAGGAGGACTGGCAGGCTCGACGAACTCATCCAGGTCGATTCCATCTACAATTCAAGTGGCGGCAGCAATAAAGGTCTCCATGAAAGTTTGGAAGTCATGTCTCCTGGTGTTGGCAACCTTGATCGCTGCTAGCTTTTCCTCCTTGGCCCCCTTGCAATGGACTCAAACTAGCGACAGAGCTATGTCAGCACCACATCGAGCAGACGACTTCTTCCATTCCTGCACTCGACCAGGGATCTCATTAAGCCGAGTCATCAAAGACTCGAGATCGTTTTGGAGCGTCCCCTTCGGCTAGAGCTCCATGTTGATTCGCAACACCACAAGTTTCAGGCGGGCGAGGTAGTCTGTGACACCCGCAAGGCGAGATTCCAGTCAGAGCATGTTCATAGCAGCTTCATCATTGACAGGGGAATTGATGGGGTCCATGTAACGCCCTCGATGCGGCTATATCTCCCACGTGCCGAAGCACGACTTAGAGGCATAACCGTAGTGAAAGCAATGTCGCAAGTGAGGTAATCTTCACACAACACATGTAATACATAAGGGAAAGAGATACATAGTTGACTTACAATCGCCACCTCACACAATACATGAATATAACATTACATCAAACAGATACACACAAGGTTTTGGAAGTATCTGTGAGTCACGGGGACTCAGCAATCTCACACCCTCGTGATTAAGACTATTTAAGCTTATGGGTAGGGAAAAGGTATGAGGTGGAGCTGCAGCAAGCACTAGCATATATGGTGGCTAACTTATGCAAATGAGAGCGAGAAGAGAAGGAAAAGCACGTTCGAGAATCTATGATCAAGAAGTGATCCTAGACTACTTACGTTCAAGCATAACTCCAACACCGTGTTCACTTCCCGGACTCCGCCGGAAAGAGACCATCACGGCTACACACGCGGTTGATGCATTTTAATTAAGATAAGTTTCAGGTTTTCTACAACCAGACATTAACAAATTCCCATCTGCCCATAACCGCAGGCACGGCTTTCGAAAGTTCAAAACCCTGTAGGGGTGTCCCAACTTAGCCCATCACAAGCTCTCGCGGTCAACGAAGGATATTCCTTCTCCCAAGACAACCCGATCAGACTCGGAATCCCGGTTACAAGACACTGCGACAATGGTAAAACAAGACCAGCAAGACCACCCAGATGGGCCGACAATACCGATAGGAGCTGCACATATCTCGTTCTCAGGGCACACCGGATGAGCCAGACATTGGGTAGGCCAGCCCAGAGTTGCCCCTGGTAGCCCCGGACATCGCTCAGGTTGGACCAACACTTAGAGAAGCACTGGCCCGGGGGTTAAAATAAAGATGACCCTTGAGTCTGCAGAACCCAAGGGAAAAAGAGGCTAGGTGGTGAATGGTAAAACTAAGGTTGGGCCTTGCTGGAGGAGTTTTATTCAAGGCGAACTGTCAAGGGGTTCCCATTATAACCCAACCGTGTAAGGAACGCAAAATCAAGGAACATAACACCGGTATGACGGAAACTAGGGCAGCAAGAGTGGAACAAAACACCAGGCATAAGGCCGAGCCTTCCACCCTTTACCAAGTATATAGGTGCATTAGAGTAAATAAGAGATATTGTGATATCCCAACAAATATCCATGTTCCAACATGGAACCAAACTCCAATCTTCACCTGCAACTAGCAACGCTATAAGAGGGGATGAGCAAAGCGGTAACATAGCCAAATAATGGTTTTCTAGGACAAGGTTGGTTAGAGGCTTGACATGGAAATATGGGAGGCATGATATAGCAAGTGGTAGGTATCGGAGCGTAGGCATAGCAAAAGAGCGAGCAACTAGCAAGCAAAGATAGAAGTGATTTCGAGGGTATGGTCATCTTGCCTGAGATCCCGCGAGGAAGAAGAACGAGTCCATGAAGAAGACAAACGGACGTAGACGAACGGATCCTCACAAACGCGACGTTATCGGAACTAACCCGAAGAAGCAACACCGGAAAGGAGAAAACAACATAGTAAACAACCATCACATAATCATGGCATGATGCACAACCAAGTATGATGCATGTCCGGTTTAATTAGGCATGGTATGGCAAAGTGCACAAACAATACTACAAATTAAATGGAGCTCAATATGCAACTCCGTCGCATATTAACAAAACACCACGTCAATTATTTAGTTCTCTCTTGTTTATGTACCCAACTATATTAAATGTTCTTAACATGGCAAGAGGTGGAGCATAACAAAACTATACCATCTAACAATTTAAATGAGGCCGTATATAACCAACAACAAATCCGGTAAATCCCCATATGCATTTATCAATTTGGTGCAACAACAATTTTAAACATTTTAAATGTTGTTATTATGATGCGAATGACATGTGCAAGTTTTATGTAGGTTTTAAGAAAATGTTAACAAGAGCATATCATGAAGAGGCAACGTTCCTGTTCTGGTAACTCCATTGAGAAACCGATGCAAAGGAGAAGTGTGCGGATGCGTGCAAAAGATGGTGGGGCACTCCCGGATACCGGGTGTCCCATAAGTCGATGATGGTGACAAGGCAAAATAGGGGCAACGTGCACCGACAATTCGAGCATAGAGCAAGCACGAGCATCTCATACATCACACATTCATTCGTTCACGGGCGGTCGTATCGGGGTTATACCTTCGAAGCGTGCGTTATCGGAGGGGTTCGAGTTCGATGTGGTGTAGGGGAAGTAGAAGTTCTCGGGACGTTTGTAGTGGAAGTAGTCGTTGTCGCATGCTCTAGGGTCGACGGTAGAGGTTCTCCCGATCTTGACGACGGTAGTGGTACATGTTTATCGTAGCACGAGTTTCCGTAGATGTTCAGGGTCATGGCGAGGAACTTGATGCATCATTGAACTTGGCGTCCGAGGAGTTCCGCGTAGTCGTACACGGGTCATAGTCGCACTTGACGGTTCTGTTACACGGTTCTTCGGAGACGGTAGTTGTTCTCGGTACGTAGACGAGCTTGACGGATCCTAGGGCTCCGGCCATCGGGGTACTTGGCGCAACGCCGTGTAGTCGTACACATTCCGTATATGTTCATGTCATCGGTGTCGTGGTACTTGGGGTCTTCGGACTTTCCGGTCCCGTTCTTGCGACGGTAGGCATACACAGCTCGGAGAGGAACTTGTCGTTTTGGTATGAAGTCGTTCGGGCGTCGGTCTTGCCGGTGGAGTACTTGGCGAACCCGCATAGTCGAACTTGGCGTAACCAGTGGTACTTGTCAGGTTCGAACAAGGAGAGGCATCGATGGATCTCCGACTCGTTTGGCGGTGGACGAACTTGGCGAAAACCACGAAGGCAGCCTTGGGCTTCCCTGGTTGCCGCGTCTTGATAGTGACAAGAGGAGCAATGAGGCCAGCGAGCAGCAACCGAAGATGGCCGGGTCGGGCGTCGGGGTTGAATACCGGAGGTGGTTGCAGCCAGAGCAGCGGCGACCTTGGAGGCGGAGGAGGTCCGGCGAAGGTAGCAAGCCGATGGCGGGGAAGGCAGCAAGGCGGCAACGCGCGGTGGAGGGCTCGAGTCCCTGGCGCAAAAGAGATGCAGGGAAACGACGGGGGCTGCAGCGCCATGGGACGGAGGTGGATGAGGAACATATGGTGATGGGGCGGCAACCGGCAGTGGCACCTGTGGCCGGCGGACTTGGAGTAGAGGAAGGGGTCCGGCGAGTCCCGAGGGCGCGGGCGGGACTTGGCGGCGAGGCTTCGGCAGCAGGGAGGCGCAGCCATGGCAGGGCCTGACGGATCCGGACGGGGGTGGCACGGGATGAGGGAGCAGGGCAGCGACCTACAGGGTCGCCAGCGCGGGCGCCATGGCCGTAGGAGCTCCGACGTCGGCAGGCGCGAGCTCCTCTCGAGCGGACGACGAAGACTGGGTGAGGAAGCTGTGAGGTCTTCTGTGCGTTCGTGGCGGGGCAAAGCAGGGCGCGAGAGGTAGGAGAGGGCGTCGGGGAGGATGGGATCGAGCGAGAGGGTGAGGAGGCGGCGGGAGGAGGAACGAAGAGGGGATCGAGCATAGGCCTCTCCTGCGGCTAGGGTTAGAAATGGTTCGGCTGGGCTTTGGCCTTGGGCCGGCCCAGTGGAGAGGCAAAAGACCAGGGCCTTAGAGAGGGATTTGGAGGGGGTTCGGCTGGGCCTGCAGATGGGCCAGCCAGTTGCCGCTTCGGAGCAAAAAGGCCAACCTTTCCTATTTCCCATTTGCAGAAAAGTAGACAGAAGGAAAAAGGAAGGAAATAAATAGCTAGGGGGGTTTTAGAAAATGACAAAACTTCTCCTTCTGAGTCTAAGAATTATACTTAGTTCAAGAAAAGAAGTTTCACGCGAAATAGAAGAGTTTAATTCAAACTCATTTAAATTTAATTCAAATGAGTTTGAACTAGGGCTTGGTTTTAGAAGTGTCCAAAAATGTTGAGGTTTTTGGAGGAGCCTCGATAAAAGAGATGAGAGATATTGGCAAGGTTTGAAGGTCAAACTCGAAGAGGAAATAGACATGGGAATTAATTTGCATGTGTGTTATGATGATTCCAAATTAATGGAATATTTAAAATAGCTCCCTAAATATCAGGAGGATAATATTATAAAGAGGAGTCACTCTTCCCTCGATTTAAATGGATCGAAGACCCACACAAATTATTTAGTTGAGATGCAAAAGATTTATGACATGATGACATGATGACATGAAGCAATGCAAAAATAAAAGGAGCAAGCAAAAATAAACACACGGGGAAACCCGGAACCTATGGAAGTCTTCTCGAGCATCGGTCTTGGGGCGTCACAACACTCCACCACTACGAAAGGATCTCGTCCCGAGATCTAGGATGGCACCGGAGGGAAAACGGAAGAGGAAGACGAGAGGTAAAAACTAATTTGCTTCTTTGACAAACGAGTGAAACCATGAACCTTGGGAGGTTGAACCATTTGAGAAAAGAAAACAACGGAGATGAACAAAGTTGAAAAACACTCCGTTAGAACAAAGGAACAAGGAACAATAAAGGTCAAATTCGAAAACACTCTGGTAGAACGAGATGCACAAGGAACGATAAGGATCAATTACGACAACACTCCGGTTGGAAATGGAAGGTAAGGAATATGAGCTTGGCAACATGAAAGCACTTGGATGAGAGTCCGGTTAGAAGAGGAATAATAGCCACAACACTCCGGTTAAAACAAGATAGAGAAGGAAATAGAATGATATAATTTGGACAGCACTCTGACTGAAAATGGAAGGAATTAACAAGAACTTGACAAGACGAGAGGATACTTGATGAAATCAACAACGCACTGCCTCCGGAACTAATGAAAAATGGCACAATGGGTGAGAACGATTTCAGACGGCACTCCGGTTGAGAAGGGGGGAAAAGTTGATAAAATGGGAAGAACTTGAAAATAGGGCATGACACTCCGGTTAAATGGATAAGCAAAGGAAAGAACAAGATCTTCACAATCCGAGATGATGAGTGAAGAGAGCAACATCACAAAGCTTCCTAAACAAACGAATAGAAGCTAGATTGTTGGGATAAAGGGATGGAGAAGAAAATGACAATTTCTGCCACAAATGAGCTTGAAGAAACATCTTTAGGAGAAGGGTCGAACAGAGTTGTTGGAAAACCAACAACAAAAGATATGATTTCCAATGATCTTAAGGAAAACATCCCCAAATTATGAGTTGAAGACCAGACACTAACGAAATCAATAGATTGGATTGAGATGAACAAGGAGACGAGAAACTTATTTCACCCGAAGGATAAATGAAGAACTTGGGTGATTTATAAGAATGATAAATAGCAACAATCCTTAGGGAAAGCTTTAGGTGAAATGTAACCCAAGATAACTCCAAAGAAGAGATTGATGGATTTAACATACCTCATTCTTGTGAATGAAGAATGATATATTACCACCTCAAAAGATAAGGGAGAACAAGTGCACTCCGGATTGCAAGATGAAGAAAACTTGAGCTCCTCCGAAAAGAACCTCAATGAACACTTCGAGAAGGAATTTAATCCTTGATGAACCAACATGTAGAGCCTCGATGAAGAACTCCGGTAATAAAAGAATGATCAAACGAGAGGAAAGAGAAGTTGAAAACACAAGGTGAAACCTTGTGATGATTTAGATGAATCTTCGTGGTGGCATACTTGAAAGAGCTTGGAACTCCGGGAAAAGAAAGGAATAAAGCATCTCAAACCGAGAATGTGATATGATGAACCACTCCGAAAAGAAGAAATTAGAATGCTTGGATGAAACAAGAATACGAACTATGTTATGCGTATCCTTCACCAATTTAGATTGATGACAAGCAATGGTTTTGGCATACTACTTATTCTCATAGAAAGGATTAAGATAGATATGGAGCAAACTTGAGAAGGTTTTCAATGATCCACCGGTAGGATTGGAACATCGAATAAATTGATATGATAATAACGGAAGAGAAACCTGGAAGAAACCACTGTAAGGATTGAAAACGCACGAAGTAAAAGGGATGAATCACCGGTAAGAATTAGAGAACGAATGAAGATACTTGATGGAATTTAGATACATCATAACGAAGAGAGCATGAGTTGATTAGAGGATATTTGAACGATGCACCGGTAAGATTGAAGGACGAGAGCTGAAAGCTGGAATGAATAATTCTGAGATGATGGCCTCCGGAGAAACAAACTGAAAAGACTCCTGAATTGCTCCGGATAGGTGAAAAGAATTCTCACAAACAAAAATAATTATGAGAGGATGGCATCAAGTTAGAACCATGAATCTTGAAGGGAATGGATCAAGATATGGAGGAAAAACTCTTCTTCGGTCTTCAAAATCTGAGAATGACGAGGAGAAACACCACCATGAATTGTTGAGACACTCCAGAATTATTAAAAGAGGAGAGGTTGATCCAAAGATGAAAAGAAATTGAAAGATCATGGAGAAAGGCATTTGACTGATGATAATTCATTCTTACGTTAAACATCGAAAAAAATTTGAGGATAGCTCCGGGAAAATTAGAAGAGTCAGGTAAGATCCTAGGAAAGACCTGTGGGTTAGGGCCCACTCAAGAGAAACACCGTTGAAATGATTACTTGAAAGATATTGCACCGGTTGAATTAAATGGCTTGAATGAGATAACATCCTCAAAATAGCTTGAACGGATTAAGAGTGGAAAACACGAATCTTCGAAATATCTTCAGCACTCCGGAACACTTGAATAGTGAGAGGTGAATGAATATGAGGTGCACCGGCATGAGAAGGTATTTGAAACAAGGAAAAAGGATATGATCCACAAAGCTTGAATTGGATCCACCGTAGAAGAAAAGATAATGAAGAATGATAAACTAGAAGCTCCGTTAGAATCTTCATAAGAATCACCGGATATGAACATTGACAGAAAAGAATGGAGAGACTTCCCATCAATAAAAGAATATTTGATTAAGAAATCTGAATCCTTGAAGAAAACAAGGGAGGGAGGGTGGGAACACAAACGCAACTTGGAATGGATGAAGCAAACACTGTTGAGACGAACTGATAATTGATCTTGCGAATGTTGAAAATGATCGGATCCACTTGAAGAGAAACACGCCGGTTGAAAAGGATTGACATGGCAATCTCAATTAACAAGAAGGATTGGTATTCACATCGGAATATGAGAACACCGCTTAGGAAAGGTATGGAATCAACATTTGACTTCGAAGCAACTCGAATACCACAATCAAAACAAAACAAGGATTGGCTTGCAGAATAAGCCGGAACAAACATATGATAGAGATTACATCCGAAGTTTTCGTGGTGGGGCCCACACGGGCTCGATCATACAGCACCATCATGTACAAGGCAGTGCACATGACATACGAAGCGTCCCCGAGTCAGCATAGCCAAGGACTCCTTAAGGCACAACGAGACCACTATAAAACCAACCGTGGATAGGCGGACCACTAGACGTCGAACCCCAATTTTGTATCATACATCTGTCGGAAAGATATCGTAAGAGTTACTTGAATTCGCACTTATAAACTCCCGAAACTTTTTGGTTATGCAATCAGGTGTTGGGGATACAGGGGAAGCATAATATCTCACCCAAAACTAGCAAATCCTACATCCAGCTGTATCCATCATTCAACACATAACCAAGAAACCTTCAAAAATCATTTACCTCAGCCTTCAAAAAGCATCCATTATACGAGTTATGGCTATACTCCCGAACTCCCGCCCCAGTACTGGGTGGCGTCGAGGTTATCTCACCAACAACTGCATAAAGGAGATTTTTTATGTCGACGAAACTCATGTATTCCAGAACTGCAACGATAAAATTGTGACGACAACACCTCGGAGCTCAACTCCCCGGGACCTTGCCACAACCCTTAAATGTCAGGAGGCACCAAGAACAATGTTCTCGTCACAAAACCATCGAAACGATTCCAAGATACCCGCGTGATCCTAAAAAAATTAGTAAAATTTGAGAAGAGAAGAGTCAAAACTCTACGTCAGGATGCCTCACCAGAGCTACGAAGGGACTGAGGAGTAAAAAGAATCCTACTCTCTGATATATATAATCCTAAAAAGACTCAAAACATTTTTTATAGACTCAACAACGCCAGCGATTCGATCAAGCAAGGGGCTCCTAAGTCGGGGAAGGCTCTGATTACCAACTTGTAACGCCCTCGATGCGGCTATATCTCCCACATGTCGAAGCACAACTTAGAGGCATAACCGCATTGAAAGCAATGTCGCAAGTGAGGTAATCTTCAGACAACCCATGTAATACATAAGGGAAAGAGATACATTGTTGGCTTACAATCGCCACGTCACACAATACATGAATATAACATTACATCAAACAGATACACACAAGGTTCGGCTACGGAACCAAAATAAAAGAAGACTACCCCAAAAGCTACACAGATCCCCGATCATCCCAACTGGGCTCCACTACTGATCAACTGAAATGAAACAACACAATGAACGAGATCTTCATCGAGCTCCTCCTTGAGCTCGGTTGCCTCACCTGCACGATATCATCGGCACCTGCAAACTGGTTTTGGAAGTATCTGTGAGTCACGGGGACTCAGCAATCTCACACCCTCGCGATCAAGACTATTTAAGCTTTTGGGTAGGGAAAAGGTATGAGGTGGAGCTGCAGCAAGCACTAGCATATATGGTGGCTAACTTACGCAAATGAGAGCGAGAAGAGAAGGCAAAGCATGTTCGAGAATCTATGATCAAGAAGTGATCCTAGACTACTTACGTTCAAGCATAACTCCAACACCATGTTCACTTCCCGGACTCCGCCCGAAAGAGACCATCACGGCTACACACGCGGTTGATGCATTTTAATTAAGATAAGTTTCAGGTTTTCTACAACCGGACATTAACAAATTCCCATCTGCCCATAACCACAGGCACGGCTTTCGAAAGTTCAAAACCCTGCAGGGTGTCCCAACCTAGCCCATCACAAGCTCTCACGGTCAACGAAGGATATTCCTTCTCCCAAGACAACCCGATCAGACTTGGAATCCCGGTTACAAGACATTTCGACAATGGTAAAACAAGACCAGCAAGACCACCCAGAAGTGCTGACAAATCCCAATAGGAGCTGCACATATCTCGTTCTCAGGGCACACCGGATGAGCCAGACGTCGGGTAGGCCAGCCCAAAGTTGCCCCTGGTAGCCCCGGACATCGCTCAGGTTGGACCAACACTTAGAGAAGCACTGGCCCGGGGGGGTTAAAATAAAGATGACCCTTGAGTCTGCAGAACCCAAGGGAAAAAGAGGCTAGGTGGTGAATGGTAAAACCAAGGTTGGGCCTTGCTGGAGGAGTTTTATTCAAGGCGAACTGTCCAGGGGTTCCCATTATAACCCAACTGTGTAAGGAACGCAAAATCAAGGAACATAACACCGGTATGATGGAAACTAGGGCGGCAAGAGTGGAACAAAACACCAGGCATAAGGCCGAGCCTTCCACCCTTTACCAAGTATATAGGTGCATTAGAGTAAATAAGAGATATTGTGATATCCCAACAAATATCCATGTTCCAACATGGAACCAAACTCCAATCTTCACCTGCAACTAGCAACGCTATAAGAGGGGCTGAGCAAAGCGGTAACATAGCCAAGCAAACGGTTTGCTAGGACAAGGTTGGTTAGAGGCTTGACATGGCAATATGGGAGGCATGATATAGCAAGTGGTAGGTATCACAGCATAGGCATAGCAAAAGAGCGAGCAACTAGCAAGCAAAGATAGAAGTGATTTCGAGGGTATGGTCATCTTGCCTAAGATCCCGCAAGGAAGAAGAATGAGTCCATGAAGAAGACAAACAGACGTAGACGAACGGATCCTCACAAACACGTCGTTATCGGAACTAACCCGAAGAAGCAACACCAGAAAGGAGCAAACAACATAGTAAACAACCATCACATAATCATGGCATGATGCACAACCAAGTATGATGCATGTCCGATTTAATTAGGCATGGCATGGCGAAGTGCACAAACAATACTACAAATTAAGTGGAGCTCAATATGCAACTCCGCTGCATATTGACGAAACACCACGTCAATTATTTAGTTCTCTCTTGTTTATGTACCGAACTATATTAAATGTTCTTAACATGGCAAGAGGTGGAGCATAACAAAACTATACCATCTAACAATTTAAATGAGGCCGGATATAACCAACAACAAATCCGGTAAATCCCCATATGCATTTAGCAATTTCGTGCAACAACAAGTTTAAACATTCTAAATGTTGTTATCATGATGCGAATGACATGTGCAAGTTTGATGCAGGTTTTAAGAAAATGTTAACAAGAACATATCATGAAGCATTTGTTACCGTGGCAAAAACGAAAAAGGGGTGCCACGGCAACGATAACGATAATGGTGCCACGGCAACATTCCGGTTCCGGTAACTCAACTGAGAAACCGATGCAAAGGAGAAGTTTGTGGTTGCGTGCAAAAGATGGTGGGGCACTCCCGGATACCGGGTGTCCCATGAGTCGACGATGGTGACAAGGCAAAAGAGGGGCAACGTGCACCGACAATTCGAGCACGGAGCAAGCACGAGCATCTCATACATCACACATGCATTCGTTCACGGGCGGTGGTCTCGGGGTTATACCTTCGAAGCATGCGTTATCGGAGGGGTTCGAGTTCGATGCGGTGTAGGGGAAGTAGACGTTCTCGGGACGTTTGTAGTGGAAGTAGTCGTTCTTGCATGCTCTAGGGTCGAAGGTAGAGGTTCTCGTGATCTCGACGACGGTAGTGGTACATGTTTATCGTAGCACGAGTTTCCGTAGATGTTCGGGGTCACAGCGAGGAACTTGATGTATCGTTGAACTTGGCGTCCGAGGAGTTCCGCGTAGTCGTACACGGGTCATAGTCGCACTTGATGGTTCCATTACACGGTTCTTCGGAGATGGTAGTTGTTCTTGGTACGTAGACGAGCTTGATGGATCCGAGGGCTCCGGCCATCGGGGTACTTGGCACAACGCCATGTAGTCGTACACATTCAGTAGATGTTCATGTCATCGGTGTCGTGGTTCTTGGGGTCTTCGGACTTTCCGGTCCCGTTCTTGCGACGGTAGGCATACACGGTTCGGAGAGGAACTTGTCGTTTCGGTATGAAGTCGTTCGGGGGTCGGTCTTGCCGGTGGAGTACTTGGCGAACCCACATAGTCGAACTTGGCATAACCAGTGGTACTTGTCAGGTTCCAACAAGGAGAGGCATCGATGGATCTTCGACTCATTTGGCGGTGGACGAACTTGGCGAAAACCACGAAGGCGGCCTTGGGCTTCCCTGGTTGCCGCTTCTTGACAGTGACAAGAGGAGCGACGAGGCCAGCGGGCAGCAACCGAAGATGGCCGGGTCGGGCCTCGGGGTTGAATACCGGAGGTGGTTGCGGCCAGAGCAGCGGCGACCTTGGAGGCGGAGGAGGTCCGGCGAAGGTAGCATGCCGATGGCGGGGAAGGCAGCAAGGCGGCGACGCGCGGTTGAGGGCTCGAGTCCCTGGCGCAAAAGAGAGGCAGGGAAACGACGGGGGCTGCAGCGCCATGGGACGGAGGTGGATGAGGACCATATGGTGATGGGGCGGCAGCCGGCAGCGGCACCTGTAGCCTGCAGACTTGGAGTAGAGGAAGGGGTCCGGTGAGTCCCGAGGGCGCAAGCGGGACTTGGCGGCGAGGCTTCGGTAGCAGGGAGGCGCAGCCATGGCAGGGCCTAACGGATCCGGACGGGGGTGGCACGGGATGAGGGAGCGGGGCAGCGACCTGCAGGGTCGCCAGCGCGGGCGCCATGGCCGGAGGAGCTCCGACGTCGGCAGCCGTGAGGTCTTCTGGGCGTTCGTGGCGGGGCAAAGCAGGGCGCGAGAGGTAGGAGAGGGCGTCGGGGAGGATGGGATCGAGCGAGAGGTTGAGGAGGCGGCGGGAGGAGGAACGAAGAGGGGATCGAGCATAGGCCTCTCCTGCGGCTAGGGTTAGAAATGGTTCGGCTGGGCTTTAGCCTTGGGCCGGCCCAGTGGAGAGGCAAAAGACCAGGGCCTTAGAGAGGGATTAGGAGGGGGGTTCGGCTGGGCCTGCAGATGGGCCGGCCAGTTGCCGCTTCGGAGCAAAAAGGCCAACCTTTGCTATTTCCCATTTATAGAAAAGTAGACTGAAGGAAAAAGGAAGGAAAGAAATAGCTAGGGTTTTTTTAGAAAATGACAAAACTTCTCCTTCTGAGTCTAAGAATTATACTTAGTTCAAGAAAAGAAGATTCACGCGAAATAGAAGAGTTTAATTCAAACTCATTTAAATTTAATTCAAATGAGTTTGAACTAGGGCTTGGTTTTAGAAGTGTCCAAAAATGTTGAGGTTTTTGGAGGAGCCTCGATAAAAGAGATGAGAGATATTGGCAAGGTTTGAAGGTCAAACTCGAAGAGGAAATAGACATGGGAATTAATTTGCATGTGTGTTATGATGATTCCAAATTAATGGAATATTTAAAATATCTCCCTAAATATTAGCAGGATAATATTATAAAGAGGAGTCACTCTTCCCTCGATTTAAATGGATCGAAGACCCACACAAATTATTTAGTTGAGATGTAAAAGATTTATGACATGATGACATGATGCAATGCAAAAATAAAAGGAGCAAGCAAAAATGAAACACACGGGGAAACCCAGAACCTATGGAAGTCTTCTCGAGCATCGGTTTTGGGGCGTCACAGTCCAAGCTTGTCTCGAATCGTCTAGTTTCTTCCTCAAAGTTTTGGCAGAATTCTGCGACCACAAAGAGCTAATGAGTCGACCGATTTATGGTGACTTGACAAACGACAAAACAGTCGTACAAGGTAAAATACCTTCAAGCATATGGAATAACTTCTTGGCGAGGGATCCCAGATAGGCCTCCAGGTCATTTCTCTTATGAGAAATGCCATCAATCTTCTCATTCAAAGCTACTTTGTCTTTCTTTAGGTGGGTCACTTCTCTGTTGGCTTCAGTAAGAGTAGTATTCAGCTTGGCGTTATCTTCCTCTAGCGCCCTGACTGAAGCCAGCTTCTTATCAGCGAGTACTGTCTTTTACTGAGCCTCCTTCTGCGTAGCTACAAGATCAAGGTCCTTCTATGCCAGAGATTGCCTCATTTTCTCTGAAGAATATACACTCGGGTCAGAAATAAGAACGAAGAGATAACTTGTGAGATGGTCAAGATAGACAGTCGACAGGTTGTTACCTTCTGTCGTGGAATTGTCACGGCAGATGTCCTAGCAAAAGGACTTAGTCGTAGGGCCATCGCAACTAGGAAGCTTAAAGGGGTTAATCGGGACAAAGGACACGAGAGGTTTTATACTAGTTCGGCCCCTTACGATGAAGGTAAAAGCTTACATCTAGTTGTGTTGATATTGCTGGGGTTTCGATCGCCAAGAGGCTAGTTCGCCGGCTTGGTTATCGATCTCTTGTTTCTTGCCCTAAGCCGCCACCAGGTCGTCCCCATATATACACGGGTTGACGCCTAGTGGCCTACAGAGTCCCTGCCGGCTCATAAATCGCCCCCGGCTCAGTGACTTCTTTACATGCCTTTCTTTACAAGTCTTTCCTTACATACGGCGGTTTACAATATTGGGCCTTAAACTGCCTCTAGGCCTTTAGGCCTTCTATAAGATTTAACAGACTATCGCCTTGAGTGTTTACTGGGCTTCCTTTGTGACCCGCCATTGGGTCTTGACCTGGCCCCTCCTGGGCAGGTCATAACTGATAGTTATATCCCCAACATTAGGCCCTAGGTTGACTTTGAACTTTGTTCTTTGTCAATCTTCAACACTTAGACAAAATTCATCTACTTATCCTCACAGAGGTTTTTTGTAATCCGCCATGACCTCATCTCTTGAAAACATAAAAAACTTTTATGACGTCATCTCTCAACGGATCTTTCTTTTTAATGCCTCCTGAGAATCGAGGCGTCTGTTTAGTTGGATAACCATTATGTGGGTCTTCCTCGATTTTCGTGCCCACATGTTCGCTTTTTTCCTTATAAATAGGCACACGGCCGGTTTTTCTCATTCTCCTTTCTTCTTCGTCTTCCTCCTCTCGCGACCTCCATTGCTGCTCGAGCTCCGCCCCGTCACAGAGCACCTCGTCATCATGGACCTTGGCCGCTGCATCAACCAGAATCAGTTCAGAGATAGGCGGTGACCTTCCGTGGAGGATCCGTGGCCATAAGTATTCACCCTCTGTTGGGGATATTACTACTGGAGGTAAACCGACCTTGGGTAGCCGGGTTGACTCTTTGAAGATTAGAAGCCCATGAAGATGTAAAGATGCTAGCGCTTTACGGAGGGCCTAGAGGCGAGTACAATATGTAAATGTAAATCGGCCCAGTCATGTAACTTGTATAGTAAGATAGAAAGAGAGAGACCGAACCGGATACGTTTATAAACCGGCTTCGGGACTCTGTAGCCCAGCGGGCGTCAACCTATATATATAAAGGGACGACCCGGCCGCGGTTTAGGGACAAAGAACAACAACTCGAAAGCCAGACAAAGTGGATTCGCTCCCTGGCCTTCGAAACCCTAGCAATACCAATCACAACTAGACGTAGGCTTTTACCTTCATCGAAGGGGCCGAACTAGTATAAACTCCCGTGTCCCCTTGTCTGGTTTAACCCCTTTAAGCTAACCCATCGCGATGGTTCCACAACTAAGTCCTTTCACGAGGACATCTGCCGTGACAAACCCACGACAGTTGGCGCCCACCGTGGGGCTATCGCACAATGGTTTTGAGTTCTTGAAGGGCAGCTTCGATGGACTTAAGGGATACGCTATGGGCCGGATGACGAAGAGTCGCCGTGGCAAGCTCTACATCGACAACGCATGATAGGGTCCCGAGGCCGATTCAATCGAATACGGGTACCGGGTCCCCTTTGGTGGGATTCACGTCTTCGTCCGCAAGATCGGCGAACTGGCCCCCGAGCCGGACATCTGCACCGACATCATCGAAACGGCTCGGCGTGCAAGTCCTTCGCCGGTTCAGCCCGAGGCAAGGCATGTTTTCATAGGTGTCATCCATGGATCAGGGCACGAGGACGGACCGGTGTCCGAAGTGTTGGAAATATTCCCTAGAGGCAATAATAAATTTGTTATTATTATTATATTTCATTGTTCATGATAACCGTTTATTATCCATGCTAGAATTGTATTGATAGGAAACTCAGATACATGTGTGGATACATAGACAACACCATGTCCCTAGTAAGCCTCTAGTTGACTAGCTCGTTGATCAATAGATGGTTACGGTTTCCTGACCATGGACATTGGATGTCGTTGATAATGGGATCACATCATTAGGAGAATGATGTGATGGACAAGACCCAATCCTAAGCCTAGCACAAAGATTGTGTAGTTCGTATGCTAAAGCTTTTCTAATGTCAAGTATCATTTCCTTAGACCATGAGATTGTGCAACTCCCGGATACCGTAGGAGTTCTTTGGGTGTGCCAAACGTCACAACGTAACTGGGTGGCTATAAAGGTACATTACAGGTATCTCCGAAAGTATTTGTTGGGTTGGCACGAATCGAGACTGGGATTTGTCACTCCGTGTAACGGAGAGGTATCTTTGGGCCCACTCGGTAGGACATCATCATAATGTGCACAATGTGATCAAGGAGTTGATCACGGGATGATGTGTTAAGGAACGAGTAAAGAGACTTGCTAGTAACGAGATTGAACAAGGTATCGGGATACCGACGATAGAATCTCGGGCAAGTATCGTACCACTAGACAAAGGGAATTGAATACGGGATTGATTGAATCCTCGACATCGTGGTTCATCTGATGAGATCATCGTGGAACATGTGGGAGCCAACATGGGTATCCAGATCCCGCTGTTGGTTATTGGCCGGAGAGGTGTCTCGGTCATGTCTGCATGGTTCCCGAACCCGTAGGGTCTACACACTTAAGGTTCGATGATGCTAGGGTTATAGGGAAAGTATGTACGCGGTTACCGAATGTTGTTCGGAGTCCCGGATGAGATCCCGGACATCACAAGGAGTTCTGGAATGGTCCGGAGGTAAAGATTTATATATGGGAAGTCCTGTTTTGGTCATCGGAAAAGTTCCGGGTCTATCGGTAACGTACCGAGACCACCGGGAGGGTCCCGGGGGTCCACCAGGTGGGGCTACCTGCCCCAGAGGGCTGCGTGGGCCAAGTGTGAGAGGGGAGCAGCCCCAGGTGGGCTGGTGCGCCCCCCGCCCCCCCACCAGGGCCCAAGGCAAAGAGAGAAGGGAAAAGGGGGAAACCCTAGGCTCAGATGGGCCTAAGGCCCACCTAGTGGTGCGCCCCCCCTCTCTCCCCCCTTGGCCGCCCCCCTAGATGGGATCTAGGGCTGGCCGCCACCCCTAGGGGTGGAAACCTAGGTGGGGGCGCAGCCCCTCCCCTCCCCCTATATATACTTGAGGTATGGGGCTGCCCAACAGGTGTGATTTGCTCTCCCTGTTGGCGCAGCCCTACCTCTCTCCCTCCTTGTCTCTCGTAGTGCTTGGCAAAGCCCTGCTGGAGTCCCGCACTCCTCTACCACCACCACGTCGTCGTGCTGCTGCTGGATGGAGTCTTCCCCAACCTCTCCTTCTCCCCTTGCTGGATCAAGGTGTAGGAGACGTCACCAGGCTGTACGTGTGTTGAACACGGAGGTGCCGTCCGTTCGGCACTAGGATCATCGGTGATTTGGATCACGACGAGTACGACTTCATCAACCCCGTTCACTTGAACGCTTCCGCTTAGTGATCTAAGGGTATGTAGATGCACTCTCCTTCCCCTCGTTGCTAGATTACTCCATAGATTGATGTTGGTGATGCGTAGAAAATTTTGAATTTCTGCTACGTTCCCCAACAGTGGCATCATGAGCTAGGTCTATGCGTAGTTTCTATGCACGAGTAGAACACAAGTTGTTGTGGGCGTTGATTTTGTCAATTTGCTTGCCGTTATTAGTCTTATCTTGATTCGGCGGCATCATGGGATGAAGCGGCCCGGACCGACCTTACACGTACTCTTACGTGAGACTGGTTCCACCGACTGACATGCACTAGTTGCATAAGGTGGCTAGCGGGTGTCTGTCTCTCCCACTTTAGTCGGATCGGATTCGATGAAAAGGGTCCTTATGAAGGGTAAATAGAAATTGGCATATCACGTTGTGGTTTTCGCGTAGGTAAGAAACGTTCTTGCTAGAAACCTATAGCAGCCACGTAAAAACTTGCAACAACAATTAGAGGACGTCTAACTTGTTTTTGAAGCATATGCCTTGTGATGTGATATGGCCAAAAGGATGTGATGAATGATATATGTGATGTATGAGATTGATCATGTTCTTGTAATAGGAATCACGACTTGCATGTCGATGAGTATGACAACCGGCAGGAGCCATAAGAGTTGTCTTTATTTATTTATGACTTGTGTGTCAACATAAACGTCATAGTAGTAGAAGTAATAGATGACGAGACAACTTCAAGAAGACACGATGATGGAGATCATGATGATGGAGATCATGGTGTCATGCCGGTGACAACGATGATCATGGAGCCCCGAAGATGGAGATCGAGAGGAGCAAAATGATATTGGCCATATCATGTCACTATTTGATTGCATGTGATGTTTATCATGTTTTACATCTTATTTGCTTAGAACGACGGTAGCTTAAATAAGATGATCCCTCACTAAAATTTCAAGAAAGGTGTTCCCCCTAACTGTGCACCGTTGCGAAGGTTCGTTGTTTCGAAGCACCACGTGATGGTCGGGTGCGATAGATTCTAACATTCGAATACAACGGGGGTAAGCCAGATTTACACAGCAAAAACACTTAGGTTGACTTGACGAGCCTAGCATGTACAGACATGGCCTCAGAACACGGAAGACCGAAAGGTTGAGCATGAGTCATATAGAAGATACGATCAACACGAAGATGTTCACCGTTGTTGAATAGTCCGTCTCACATGATGATCGGACACGGCCTAGTTGACTCGGACCATGTTTCACTTAGATGACTAGAGGGATGTCTATCTGAGTGGGAGTTCATTAGATGAACTCAATTATCATGAACATAGTCTAAATTGTCTTTGCAAATATGTTGTAGATAAATAGCTCACGTTGTAGCTCCCTATTTCAATACGTTCCTAGAGAAAGATTAAGTTGAAAGATATTGTAAGCAATGATGCGGACTGGGTCCGTAGTCCGAGGAGTGTCCTCACTGCTACACAGAAGGCTTACGTCTTTGATGCACCGCTCGATGTGCAAACCCCTACAACGTCGTCTGTGGATGTTGTGAACACCTGACAGACACGTCCTGATGACTACTTGATAGTTTAGTGCACCATACTTTACGGCTTAGAATTGGGATTCCAATGACGTTTTAAACGCCATAGAACATATGAGATGTTCCAAGAGCTGAAATTGGGATTTCAGGCTCATGCCCGTGTTGAGAGGTGTGAGACCTCTGACAAGTTCTTTAGCAAACAAGATGGAGGAGAATAGCTCAGCTAGTGAGCATGTGCTCAGAATGTCTGGGTGCTACAATCACTTAAATCAAGTGGGAGTTAAACTTCCAGTTAAGATAGTGATTGATAGAGTTCTCTAGCCACTATCACTAAGCTACTAGATCTTCGTGATGAACTATGACATGCAAGGGATGGAGTTGATCCCGGAGCTATTCGCGGTGCTTAAGACCGTAAAGGGTAGAAATCAAGAAGGAGCATCAAGTGTTGATGGTTTAACAAGACCACTATTTTCAAGAAGGGCAAGGGCTAGAAGGGAAAATTCATGGATGGCAAACCAGTTGCCGCTCCAGTGAAGGAACCCAAGGTTGAACCCAAACCCAAGACTAAGTGCTTCTATTGTAAGGGGAACGGTCACTGGTAGCGGAATTATCCCAAATGCATGGTAGATAAGAAGGCTGGCAACTTCAACAAAGCATATACGTGTTATTAATGTGTACCTCACTAGTACTCCTGGTAGCACCTGGGTATTGGATACCGGTTCAGTTGCTATCAATGGTGACTTGAAGCAAAAGCTACAGACTAAACGGAGACTGGCTAAGGGCGAGACGACGATGTGTGTTGGAAGTGTTTCCAAAGTTGATGAGATCACCATCGCACACTCCATCTGCCTTCGGGATTAGTATAGAAGCTAGATAAATGTTATCAGGTGTCTACGTTGAGCATGAATATGATTAGATCATGTTCATTGCAATACGGTTATTCATTTAAGTTAGAGAATAATGGTTATTCTGTTTACATGAATGATACCTTTCATGGTCATGCACCCTATGTGAATGGTTCATTGAATCTCGGTCGTGGTAATACACATGTTCACGCCAAAAGATGTAGAGTTAATAATGATAGTACCACTTTCTCGTGGCACTGCCGCTTAGGTCATATTGGCATAAGATGCATGAAGAAACTCCATGTCAATGGATGTTTGGAGTCACTTGATTTTGAATCACTTGACACATGCGAGCCATGCCTCATGGGCAGGATGACTAAGACCCCGTTTTCAGGTACAATGAAACAGGCAAGTGACTTGTTGGAAATCATGCATGATGATGCGTGTGATCCAATGAGAATTGAAGCGTGCGGTGGATATCGCTATTTTCTCATCTTCACTGACGATTTGGGTAGATATAGGTATTTCTACCTAATGAAGCACTAGTCTGAAACGTTTGAAAAGTTCAAGCGATTTCAGAGTGAAGTTAAGAATCATCATAACAAAGAAGATCATGTTCCTATGATCTGATCAAAAGGGGATTTTCTGAGTTATGAGTTTGGCAAATCACTTAAGACATTGTGGAATTTTTTCACAGTTGAAGCCACCTGGAACACCATAGTTGTAATGGTGTGTCCGAACGTCGTAATCGAACCCTATGAGATATGGTGCGATCTATGATGTCTCTTACCAATCTACCGTTTTCATTTTGAGGTTATGCATTAGAGACAGCTGCATTCACTTTAGATAGGACACCATCTAAGTCCGTTGAGACGACATCGTATGAAGATTGGTTTGGCAAGAAACCAAAGTTGTCATTTCTTAATGTTTGGGGCTGCGATGCTTAAGGCTTTAGCCGGAGAAGCTCGAACCCAAACCGGACAAACACATCTTCATAGGATACCCAAAGGTGACAGTTGGGTATACCTTCTATCTCAGATTCGAGGGCAAATTGTTTGTCGCTAAGAACGGATCCTTTCTCGAGAAGGAGTTTCTCTCGAAAGAATTGAGTGGGAGGAAGATAGAACTTGATGAGGTTGCCGAACCTTTATTTCAACCAGAGAGTGATGCAACACAGAAAGATGTTTTCTGTGGAGCCTACGTCTGTTGAATAGGAAGTTAATGATAGTGATCATGAAGCTTCGGATCAAGTTGCTATCAAACCTCGTAGGTCGACAAGGATATTTACTACTCCTAAGTGGTACGGTAATCCTGTCTTAGATATCATGTTGTTAGACAACAATGAACCTACGAGCTATGGAGAAGTGATGGTGGGCCCGTATTCCGACAAATGGTTAGAAGCCATGAAATCCGAAATAGGATCCATATATTAGAACAAAGTATGGACTTTGGTGGACTTGCCCGATGATCGACAAGCCATTGAGATAAATGGATCTTTAAGAAGAAGACGGATGTGGGCGGTAATGTTGCCGTCTATGAAGCTCGACTTATGGGAAAGAGTCTTTTCACAAGTTCAAGGAGTTGACTACGATGAGAATTTCTCACCCGTAGCGATGCTTAAGTCTGTCGAAATCATGATAGCATTAGCTGTATTTTTCGATTATGAAATCTTACAGATGGATGTCAAAACAAGTTTTCTTACCATTTTTTGTAAGAAAAGTTGTATGTGATACGATAAAAGGTTTTGTCGATCCTAAGGATGCTAAAAGGTATGCTGGCTCCAGCAATCCTTCTATGGACTAGAGCAAGCATCTCGGAGTCGGAATATATGTTTTGATGGAGTGATCAAAGCTTTTAGGTTTATACAATGTTTGCTAGAAACTTGTATTTACAAGAAAGTGAGTGGGAGCACTACAGCATTTCTGATAAGTATATGTGGATGACATATTGCTGATTCGAAATAATGTAGAATTTCTGGAAAGCATAAATGGTTGTTTGAAGAGTGTTTTTCAAAGGAAGACCTGGATAAAGCTGCTTACATATTGGGCATCAAGATCTATAGATAGATCAAGACGCTTGATGATACTTTCAAAGAACGCACACCTTGACATGTTTTTGAAGGAGCTCAAAATAGATCAGTCAAAGAAGGGGTTCTTACCTGAGTTGTAAGGTGTGAAGTTGAGTAAGACTCAAAGATTGACCACGACAGAAGAAAGAGGAAGGACGAAGGTCGTCCCCTATGCTCTTGTCATAGGCTCTATACGGTATGCCATGCTGAGTACCGCACCTGATGTGTGCCTTGCCACATGTCTGGCAAGAGGGTACAAAGGTGATCTAGGAGTAGATCACCAGATAACGATCAAAATTATCCTTAGAGGAATAAGGAAATGTTTCTCGGTTATGGAGGTGATAAAGAGTTCGACGTAAAGAGTTACGTCGATGCAAGCTTAACACCTATCTGGATAGCTCTGAGTAGAGATACCGAATACGTATAATGGAGCAACAATTTGGAATAGCTCCAAGTGGAACATGGTAGCAGCATCTATGATATGACATAAAGTTTTGCGAAATACATAGGGATCTGAATATGGCAAGACCCGTTGACTACAACCTCTCTCACAAGCATAACATGATCAAACCCAGAACTCTTTGAGTGTTTATCACATAGTAATGTGAACTAGATCATTGAGTCTAGTAGACTCTTGGATGTTGGTCACATGGCGACGTGACCTGTGAGTGTTAATCACATGGCGATGTGAACTAGATTATTGACTCTAGTGCAAGTGGGAGACTGTTGGAAATATGCCCTAGAGGCAATAATAAATTAGTTATTATTATTATATTTCATTGTTCATGATAATCGTTTATTATCCATGCAAGAATTGTATTGATAGGAAACTCAGATACATGTGTGGATACATAGACAACACCATGTCCCTAGTAAGCCTCTAGTTGACTAGCTCGTTGATCAATAGATGGTTACGGTTTCCTGACCATGGACATTGGATGTCGTTGATAACGGGATCACATCATTAGGAGAATGATGTGATGGACAAGACCCAATCCTAAGCCTAGCACAAAGATTGTGTAGTTCGTATGCTAAAGCTTTTCTAATGTCAAGTATCATTTCCCTAGACCATGAGATTGTGCAACTCCCGAATACCGTAGGAGTGCTTTGGGTGTGCCAAACATCACAACATAACTGGGTGGCTATAAAGTTACACTACATGTATCTCCGAAAGTATCTGTTGGGTTGGCACGAATCGAGACTGGGATTTGTCACTCCGTGTAACGGAGAGGTATCTCTGGGCCCACTCGGTAGGACATCATCATAATGTGCACAATGTGATCAAGGAGTTGATCACGGGATGATGTGTTACGGAACGAATAAAGAGACTTGCCGGTAACGAGATTGAACAAGGTATCGGGATACCGACGATCGAATCTCGGGCAAGTATCGTACCGCTAGACAAAGGGAATTGAATACGGGATTGATTGAATCCTCGACATCGTGGTTCATCCGATGAGATCATCGTGGAACATGTGGGAGCCAACATGGGTATCCAGATCCCGCTGTTGGTTATTGGCTGGAGAGGTGTCTCGGTCATGTCTGCATGGTTCCCGAACCCGTAGGGTCTACACACTTAAGGTTCGATGACGCTAGGGTTATAGGGAAAGTATGTACGCGGTTACCAAATGTTGTTCGGAGTCCCGGATGAGATCCTGGACATCAAGAGGAGTTCCGGAATGGTCCGGAGGTAAAGATTTATATGTGGGAAGTCCTGTTTTGGTCACCGGAAAAGTTTCGGGTCTATCGGTAACGTACCGGGACCACCGGGAGGGTCCCGGGGGTCCACCAGGTGGGGCTACCTGCCCCAGAGGGCTGCGTGGGCCAAGTGTGAGAGGGGACCAGCCCCAGGTGGGCTGGTGCGCCCCCCCACCAGGGCCCAAGGCAAAGAGAGAAGGGAAAAGGGGGAAACCCTAGGCTCAGATGGGCCTAAGGCCCACCTAGTGGTGCGCCCCCCTCTCTCCCCCCTTGGCCGCCTCCTAGATGGGATCTAGGGCTGGCCGCCACCCCTAGGGGTGGAAACCTAGGTGGGGGCGCAGCCCCTCCCCTCCCCCTATATATACTTGAGGTATGGGGCTGCCCAACAGGTGTGATTTGCTCTCCCTGTTAGCGCAGCCCTACCTCTCCCCCTCCTCGTATCTCGTAGTGCTTGGCGAAGCCCTGCTGGAGTCCCGCGCTCCTCCACCACCACCACGCCGTCGTGCTGCTGCTGGATGGAGTCTTCCCCAACCTCTCCTTCTCCCCTTGCTGGATCAAGGTGTAGGAGACGTCACCAGGCTGTACGTGTGTTGAACACGGAGGTGCCGTCCATTCGGCACTAGGATCATCGGTGATTTGGATCACGACGAGTACGACTTCATCAACCCCGTTCACTTGAACGCTTCCGCTTAGCGATCTACAAGGGTATGTAGATGCACTCTCCTTCCCCTCGTTGCTAGATTACTCCATAGATTGATGTTGGTGATGCGTAGAAAATTTTGAATTTCTGCTACGTTCCCCAACACAAAGGAGAAATCATAGTCTGCTCTGATGACGGGTCTTCTGGAGAAACCGAATCGCTTTACCAGTTGCAGGACGGCCGGATTGAGGGAGGATCCGAGGGCAACAGTATTCCAGATTCCCCCGGTCTGCCAAACCGGGCCGCCATATTCATGGCCGGCACATAATCGGCGCCTCATTCATCTACCGCCGCAGCAATGCTCTCCGGTTCAACAACGGCCACGCCAGCAGGGGCAGGAAGCTCGGCGCTACCTCCGGCCCAAGTCTTATCTGATTTGTTCGACGCTGTGGCAACATTGATGTCTACGGAGGTAGACGCAGCAGCCAGGGATCAGCATGATGCAGAGATTGCAAAGGTGAAAGATCAGATAGCCCAGGCCAAAGTGGACCTGGCAGCAGAGAACGCCAGGATGGCTACGGAGCGGGCCGAGTTGGAAGCACAGGCTTACCGGATTAGACTATATCAGAATGCTTCGGAGGAAGTCATGAAAAGAAGGTACCGATCACGTCTCCCGTTGGTTTATGAGCCGCAGAATCTTTTCAACACGCCAGGTACAGGAGCTGGCAACCAACCCACACTAAACCAGGCGGGGGCGCCGGGAGCAGGAGCGTCGGTTCAGCCGCGCACGACGTACCTGCCTCGCCGGAACAACGTTGTACCATCAACACCGCCCGGGCATTATTCCAACCCGTTGGACAACATTGTGGCCGCTGCGTCACGCCTGGCGGCCCTCCCAACTGACGGCGAGTCACCAGTGGCAGTGGAAGCACGTCGGGCCAGGGATCTCCTTCAGACAGCGCTAAATCAACAGCAAGCATATTCACACAGTCGTGAGAGGATTCACTCCACTCCCCGCCCAAGCCGGAGTTATAGCAGACACGTGGAAGACGAACCGGCCGTGTCCAGTAGTGCACTCCGCCGAAATTCGCCATGAGGGAACAACCCGACTGGGGGAGGTGCTAATGCGCAAGATGTTGTGGATCATGGCCGCGCACGTCGAGAGGCCGAGTTGACAGCTAGACACGAGGCACGATAGCATACTCCGGTTCACCCCACTGCCTCCGTGGAGCCAGGGGTGATGTTCAGTTCCTTAGGGGTACCGTGTTTATCTCCTGCTTTGCGTAATGTGCGGCTACCCAAGGATTTCAAGGGACCTCGTAAGGTACCAAATTATACCGCCGATTTGCAGCCAGAGGCGTGGGTGGAGAGCTATGAGATGGCAATGGAGATGTTAGATGTGGACGAGGCGGTGTGTGCTAAATATTTCACCATGATGTTGGAAGGAACAACTCGCACTTGGTTGAAGAGCTTGCCGATCAACTCTATTGGATCATGGGCCAAATTGAAGCACCGGTTTATCCAGAACTTCAAGGATACGTGTAAGCAGCCGATGTCAATTGTAGATCTGGCCGCTTGTGTCCAAGAGGAAGGGGAGTCCACGACCCATTGGGTCAAACGGGTCTCGGCAATTTTGCATTTGTCAGATCGTATCAACGCAGACACCGCAGTGTTAACGTTAGTGGGTAATTGCGGTTTCAAACCGTTGAAATAGAAGTTGGGAAGGCTCAAACATCACTGCAATGACATGTCAACACTCATGGTTGCTTTGGTTAAATACGCCGATTCAGATAATACCAAGGATCTGGATTCAGAGGAGGACAAACCAGAGAAGGGTAAGAAGACCGGCAATGCCAAAGGCTAACAACACAATCCGGCAGGCCATGGAAGCGCTGGTAAGCGCAAGGCCGACAGTGGTTTGGACTTTGTCGCAAATACCAACGCGCAGGAGAATGGCCAGCGCCGTAAAGGCAAGCAGCCCCAGAGGGGTGGAGGTCCAGGCAACAATTTGGAGCGTTTGTTAAATCAGGCCTGTCCAAAGCATGGATCAAAGGAGAAACCGGCATCACATCTCTGGAAAGATTGTTATATCATGCGGGATTTCAAGAATTCCAATATGTTCCAATATGACAACGGCCCGCCTGGCGGTTCAGGAGGAGGTTTCCACGGGCTGGGTTACGGAGGTGGTGGTTCCGGTTCAGGGTTTCCAGGCAATCAAACCAGACACGTCAATCAAGGACACCAAGGCAACCAGGGAGGTTACAACCATCAGGGGAATCAGCAGCAGCAGCAGTAGTCGGGTTATTCGAGCAATCCCAAACAGCTGAACAGCGGGCAATATCATGTCTACACTACTAGTTTGTGCAAACGTGATCAGAAGCTTCACAAAAGGGTAGTCAACTCTGTTGAGCCGGCAGTACCTCAGTATTTACGCTGGTCGGAGCAACCTATTTTGTGGAGCAGAGAGGACCACCCGCCCCGGGTTGATAATCCAGGTCATTTGGCCTTGGTGGTAGCCCCTCAAGTAGGGGGATACAAGTTCACTAAAGTGCTCATGGATGGGGGAAGTAGTATCAATATTTTGTATTATGATACATTCCGCCATATGGGGTTGACAGATAAGGATCTTAAACCGTCGAACATGGTATTTCATGGTGTGGTGCCTGGTAAGTCTGCATATCCTGTTGGTAAGATAGCTTTGGAGGTAGCTTTTGGAGATGACTACGATTCAAGGTCAGAAACAGTGACATTTGAGGTGGTGAAGATCAAAAGTCCATATCACGCTCTGTTTGGGCGGCCGGTTTATGCTAAGTTTATGGCAAGGCCATGTTATGTTTATCTGCAGCTTAAAATGCCAGGTCAGAAGGGGACTATCACAGTACATGGAAGTAGAAAGATTGCTTTGGAGTGTGAAGAAGGCGATGCGGCTTATGCTGAGTCGGTTTGTGCCACAGAGGAGTTAACATTCTATAAGGAGCAAGTTGATCCGGCAGACATGACTTCCTTAAAAAAGCCAACCATGAAACATGATCCAGCATTGAAGTCCAAATCAGCTACAGATACTAAGATGGTTGACTTTGTCCCTCGCGATTCATCCAAACAGTTCAGCATCAGTGCTAACCTGGATCCCAAATAGGAAAGCGTGCTCATCGAGTTCATCCATGAGAATCGGGACATCTTTCATGGAAACCTTCTGACATGCCAGGTGTACCGAGAGAACTCGCTGAGCACACACTCAACATTGATCCGAAATTCAAACCGGTCAGACAGTTCCTCTGCCGCTTCAACGAGAAAAGGCGCAAGGCTATAGGTGAAGAGGTCGCCCGTTTGTTGGCTGCTGGGTTTATTGTTGAAGTTTTTCATCCAGAGTGGTTAGCTAATCCGGTGCTGGTTCTTAAGAAAAACGGCACTTGGCGCATGTGTGTGGACTACATAGATTTAAACAAGGCTTGCCCTGCAGACCCCTTTGCTCTCCCTCGCATTGATCAGATAATTGATGCTACGGTGGGTTGTGACCGTTTGTGTTTTTCGGATGCTTACTCTGGTTATCATCAGATCAAAATGGCAGTTAAGGACCAGGAGAAGACAGCTTTTATAACTCCCTTTGGAGCCTTCTGCTATGTTTCCATGCCCTTTGGACTCAAGAGTGCCCAGGCAACTTACCAGCGATGTGTTCAGAATTGCCTTCATAAGCAAATTGGGCACAATGTCCATACGTATGTAGATGATATTGTGGTCAAATCTAGAAAGGAGGAGACGTTGATAGATGATCTACGGGAAACTTCTGACAATCTTCGGGTCTACAAGATGATGCTCAATCCGGAGAAGTGTGTTTTCGGTGTCCCGGCAAGCAAGCTCTTAGGCTTTCTGGTTTCAAACAGAGGCATTGAGGCTAATCCGGAAAATATTGCAGCGATTACGTCCTTGGCTAAACCGGCATGTATTAATGATGTGCAATGTCTGGCCGGCCGGATTACAACCTTGAGCCGGTTTATCAGCCGCCTTGGAGAGAAGGCCATTCCCTTATATCAGATGCTCAAGAAAACGGATAACTTTGTCTGGAGTGAAGCAGCTGATAAGGCATTTGAAGATTTGAAGAAACAGCTCATGGAACCGCCCATACTGGCAGCACCGATTGATAAAGAGCCCTTATTATTATATGTGGCTGCTAATGCCCGGGCTGTCAGCGTAGCCATTGTCGTAGAGCGCAAAGAGTCTGGCAAAGAGTATCCGGTTCAACGACCGGTTTATTATATCAGTGAGGTGCTCATTGAATGAAAGCAGAGGTATCCGCATTGGCAGAAACTGGTGTATGGGGTGTTTATGGCAAGCTGGAATCTCAAACACTATTTTCAGGGCCATCCTATCACAGTAGTCAGTTCAGCTCCTCTGGGTGACATCATTCAAAACAGAGAGGCAACCGGCCGGATTGCCAAGTGGGCCATTGAGCTTGGACCCCACAGGCTCAGATATATACCCCGCACAGCGATCAAGTCCCAGGCACTCGTAGATTTCATCAACGATTGGACGGAGCTACAGGCACCTGAGGAGAAACCAGCTAATACATATTGGACTATTCATTTTGATGGGTCCAGACAGCTAGAGGGTTCGGGGGCTGGAGTCGTATTAACCTCACCACGAGGTGATAAGTTTTGTTATGTCCTCCGTTTAATGTTCCCTTGTACTAACAATGCAGCTGAATATGAGGCTTTACTCCATGGTCTTCGGATGGCTAAAGAGATAAATTTGAGCCGGGTTAAGTGCTTCGGTGATTCAGATCTAGTGGCTCAGCAAGTATCTGGCACTTGGGATTCTAAGGACCCGCTCATGGCTGCATATCGGCGAGAGGTGGACACAGTGGCTGGTCACTTTAAAGGTTATTAGGTGGACCATATAGACCGGCGGAAGAATGAAGCGGCGGACGCTTTAAGTCGTCTTGGTTCCCAACGTAAACCGGTTCCGCCCAATGTCTTTCTTGATGTGTTGCACAATCCGTCAGTCAAAATACCAACTGAAGAGGATTTGGCTATTCCTGATCCGGAGGCTCAATTGGTGGCAGCTTTGCATGCCATACCGGATTGGACGATCCCATATCTGGATTACATGAACCGGGGCGAGTTACCAGCTGAGGAAACATTGGCCCGACAGATAATCCGGCGTTCCAAGTCCATGACCATACTCAATGGGGAGTTACATCGTTACAGTGTTTCAGGAGCGACTCAACGATGCGTTTCTCCTCAAGAAGGTTGCGAGATTTTGCGAGAAATTCATGAAGGGGATTGCGGTCATCTCGCCGGTTCAAAGTCGTTGGTTGCTAAAGCTTTTTGCCACGGTTTTTAATGGTTGACGACGCATGCTGATGCGGAGGATTTGGTCAAAAGATGTGATGGATGTCAGAAGTTTGCCCGCCGTGCGCACGTTCCGGCTCAAGAGTTGCGGATGATTCCAATTACGTGGCCATTTGCCACTTGGGGGCTGGATATGGTTGGACCCTTCAAGCGCTCCAAGGACAAGAAGACCCATCTGTTAGTAGCATTTGATAAATTCACTAAATGGGGTCAGCATGTGTGATGCAGCCACAGCGGTTTAATTCATCAAAAAGGTGACATTCCGGTTTGGCTTTCCACATAGCATTATAATAGATAATGGCACTAACTTGTCAAAAGGAGAGATGGAAGAATTCTGTCAACGTGAGCACATCCGGCTTGATCTAGCATCAGTGGCTCACCCCCAATCTAATGGTCAAGCGGAAAGGGCAAATCAAGAAATTCTGCGGGGCATCAAACCAAGGCTTATGGTTCCCTTAAAGCGGACGTCGGGTTGTTGGGTAGAGGAGTTACCTTCTATGTTATGGAGCATCAATACCACACCCAATAGGTCTACGGCTTACACGCCTTTCTTCATGGTTTATGGAGCAGAGGCGGTTCTTCCTAGTGACATCCGTCACGATTCGCCCCGTGTGGCAGCTTATGTTGAAGCTGATAATGAGAAGGCATGTCAGGATTCTCTGGACCTATTGGATGAAGAGTGGGATCTTGCAGCAGCGCGTTCAGCGATTTATCAACAAGATCTTCGATGTTATCACAGCCGCCGGGTTAAAACTAGAACCTTTGAAGAAGGTGATTTGGTGCTCCGGCTCATCCAGGATCAGACTGATATGCATAAGTTATCCCCCCCTTGGGAAGGACCCTTTGTGGTCAGCAAAAATCTGCACAACGGATCCTACTACCTCATTGATGTTCGAGAGCATGAAGACTCACGTCAATCGGATGAGGAGACAAAGCGGCCATGGAACATAGCTCTCCTTCGGCCTTACTATACTTGAAGCCATAGGCTTTTTCACCTATACATATTTATGACAGTGTATATACCATATAATAAACCGGAGCCTCCGTTATAAGCGGGGTATCTGTTCTTTCTTATATCATATGTGTGCTTTTACAAGTTAACGGTCAAAGCGGAGTCTTTGTTAAACCGGATTTAGCAACTGCATAAAGATAAAGAAAATCACTAGGGGGCTTGGTCATGTTTGAACCACAGCTACACCTCTTGATAGGCATTTCAGCCACGCAAGGAAAATTTTGTGGAGCCAAAGAGAGTATTGTGCACTGTACAAACTCAAACATAGGCACACGCTGAGCATCGCTCACAAAGTTACTTGGGGGCTCTTTTTTGCAAAGCAAAAAAGAGTTTGAAAGGACCCTCGTAATTGGCTATCAAGCCACGGCTTGGAAGCCTGGTGTATTCACCTAAAACCCCGAGTTAACCTGCCTTCATCAAGTAAGCCACTCCTATCCAGGTAATCCTGGCATGACCCATCGAACGCTAGACAAGTCAATCTTTTACAGACCCTGAACTTGTCATAGTTAAAACGGTGATTGGTTAATTGGAGGCCCATCTTAAAAGGCTTTGTTAAATGGTTTAACTCAGAGGCCTGGCAGCCCATGAAAAGCCTCGATTTGGAGCCTGGCAGCTCGTAAAAAGCCTCGCATATTTTCCTATTTGAATTTTGTTTGTTGTCAATCATAAGTATTTTTGTTAAACCGGCATCCTTGATCCGGCTTGCTTTCCAACCACCAGCTGTTGGCTCATGATCAGTTATAAACCGGTGGTCACTGACCCGGTATGGTTTGACTAGATCACCAGTATTATGAGAAAAATCCGGTAGGTATACCGGTCCGGTTTAATAGATAGACCGGCATTATGAAAGATGAGATTATCAAATGTATCGGGTTGGTGTTAAACACCTTTGCTGTATGCACATTTGCTCACTCAAGGAGGTATGTTCTGTACATTATTTTTTGTACAAACACTTGATTATTCAGCTCAAGTACTATATACTTCTTGGATATTATGACATGTTTAGCGGTAAACCGCTGGACACTTTTAAGTTTTTTTTACGCAGGAAGGCAAGTCATCATAGATTATGCATAAAATATATCCTGAAGGGCAGCACAGATTGTCACAAAGGGCTACGAAGCATGCTCGATGGCATGGCAGATAAACAAAGTTTCAGCTATCCTATTACATGAAGCTTTAAAGCGGCTCAACAGTGCCATTGTTTTTCACAGTAGCCATATAAACCGGCGACGGGATCAAGACTCTTCCTCACGATGGTTTGACGTTTGCGGATCAGTTGGTGCACGCACTTCTTCATCCCTCCCCGGTCGCTGGAAATCAGCCGTTGACCAATCGATTTCAGCTAAGGCTCGGAATACTGCTTCTTCATGGATAAGATCAGAAGGGTTAATATCAGGGGCATAAGTATGCTTACGAATCGGAGGCACAAGTTCTTCGACTTCATGGATCTCGGCACGCTATCTTTTCCCTTCTGCATCATAAAACGGTTGAAAATGGGACAAATCGGTGTCTTCAGCTAATTTGCTGGCCACTGGCCGCATCTGTTTGGTCAACCGCCGAAGATCATCATTGTCAAAGTTTGAACCGTCTTCTTTAATGCCTGGATACCCTTTAATGATATCCTCCGCTTCAAGATCTGGAACCCAGGCCTTGGCTCGAATAAGGGCAGTTAATGCTCCAGCTCTTCCAACGGCTCTCTTCAACTCGGCAATACGCGCCGGTAACATGCCCAGCTTCTCAAGGGTTTCCTTAATCAACGTTGGCGTCGATTTGTTATAGGCTGCTGTACTAATGGATCGCTAAGATACAGAGTATAGCTGCTCAACCAATGTGTATGCCGCTTTGAGCTTCATCCGCATATCTGCACCAAGATGAGTGATCCGAGTTCCTGCCAAAGATTTTGTCAACATCATGGTCAGTTTTAAGATTCATTGCCTGATACAACATACATAAGCAGATACTTACCAAAGATAGCAGAGGTCATAGCGTTGATTTGGCGCTTCAAACCGGCTAGTTCTTCAGCCACCGGTTTCAGGGCTTCCTCGACATCTACGGCTCTTTTGGTCAAACCAGCTTTTTCGGTTTCCCATGCAGCACGCTCTTGATTGAAGGATTCTTTCAATTTTTCCATTCCGGCCAGGGCCTGGGTCAGCTCCTCTTTGGCTTTTGCAGCTTCGGCTTGTTGTGACTTCACATTTTCTTGCAAGTCAGAGTTTTTGGCATCTTTGCTTCTCAGTTCAGCCTGCAACATTGAAGGTATCTTCAACAAAACAACATATATATGCACTAAGTATAAAGCATATAACAAGTTATCCACTTCATACTTGGGGGCTAATGCTTATTTGCTCTCAAATACTACCTTCTATGCAAGTCTCCAGAACAATGCAAGCATTATCCTTGACACTTGGGGGCTAATGTACGTTTGTTCTTAACTGGCGGTATGGATTAAAAACCGGATTAACTTGCTGGCCTTTGGGGGCTATGCTACAGAATGTTATCTCATTTTTCAAACATGAGTTTTATCTATGACTGAAGACACGCCTTGGCAAAGATTAATGATGGGATGCTTAAAGTGTTACAAAGACCCGGTTTATGACTGACAATCAGAAAATGGCTCTTGGGGGCTACTTGGAATAGTATTTCAGCTATAAATCAATGTTCAAGGGAGAAGAATTTACCTCATATCGTTCTTTCATCAAATTCACCAAACCGGCTTCATAATCTCGGTTTGAGTGCAGACGGTTCAAGAAGCCGGAATGAAGCTCATCAGCATTAAGATGAGCATAGTTTGATAAGTCGTTGCTCCATTTACCTTTATCCCTGGCAATTTGCACTTCTTTGGCACTATGCTGAGCCAAAATGACGAGATGACCAGGAGAACGGTGGTCGGCTCCGGTAATAATAACATCATCGCTTTGGCCCTTCAAGATTTTGGGCGGATGATGATGGGATTTCAGTGTCTTTCATTGGATTAGCCCGGTTTGGTTCTGCCGATTCAGCATCAGGGGCGGCAGGCTCAACATCTGTGGGTTCGTCAGTATGCTGGCCATCAAAGGGCGGATCATCAAAAGTTGTTTCGGGATGGAGGCCTTCCGGTTCACCTGTTTGCTCCGGTTCAACTCTTGGTTCTTCTTCTTCGGCAACAGGGTCTTCTGACGGATTGGTGACCCGAGCTTTCTTGCTAGGTCTAGCTTTGGCCCTACAAACAGAATAAAAAGGGTTAACATCTTGTTCAAAAGATATAGCGCACATTGAAAGGAAAGGTTTTTCGTAACTCACCCAACCACAGTTTTCAAAGGGGGGAGTTGAGTTGCTGTCGATTCACCAAAAGAAGAAGAAGGAGGTGTCACTTGATAATTTGAATCAGACAGATTAAGAGGCTGTCTGAAATAACCTGCCTTGGGGTAAGAATGGTCAGAAGTAGGAGAGACCTCAGACCGACGCTTCCGAACCGGAGTATCAGGTAAACCGGTAGAGGTGACCTGTTGGCCACTGTGCCGAGTTGTCCGGCGAGCCTCATGCTGTTGAGTCTTCAAAATAAATGTTGGATCCAAGTGAGCAAGAGGATGAGAAAAGCTTACTTTCCAGATTGTTTGGCGAGATTTTTGTGTTGGCATAGAGTCTGAACCGGAGGAAAGGGTAATTACCTCTACGTCCTCAGCCTGACTAGCTTCGGCCTCCTCCTGAGGAAGATCATTGTTAACAAGATGCATAAAAAGAGAGCCAAGTGAGTAAAGTTCTACCTCAGCTTCTGGGTCATCAGTATCATCATCAAGCTCCATATTAATCCGGTCAGCCGGTTTCCGCTTTGATGTATGTTTTAAGGCTTTGGTCTTCGGGCGGGTTGGCTTGGCCACTTTGTCTCCAGTTGGCTTTGCCGCTTTCTCTATGGATTTCCGTTATCAGAAGGGGTCATCACCCTATACATATAAAGAAGAAGGATTACAGCTTGTATAAGTCAAAGATATTAGAGATGAAGAGGAAGTGTAATGCTTGCAGCAGGCGGTTTTTTCTTGGTGTAGAAGGGACTCAGCGGTTTGACTACAAACCAGTTCCGATTCATTCAGAATCTTCTTTACACCTTCAATAACTTCTTCCTCAGATAATTGGATGTTGCAGTAGCGTTGAGGAACATCAACCTCACCGGTATATTCGCACTTTAAACCGGGGCGGTGGCTTAGCGGCAAGATACTCCAGGATATCCAATAGCATACAAAATCCACACCTGTTAAACCGTTTGCCATAAAGGCTCGGAGCTTGGCGATTTGAGGAGCATATTTTGCCCTTTCTGAGGAGCTCAAGCATTGTAGCATTGGGTGAGTATTGGATAATCTATGATCTCAGAAGCCGGGGAGGGGATTCTCATCCTCAGGCGAAGTGTCTCTGCAATAGAACCATGTTTGGTTCCATTCCTTTGGGTGGCTATGGTGTTTAGCATGAGGAAATTCCACTTCTTTCCGCTTTTGAATCGAAACACCACCAAGCTCTGTATTCGGGCCATTCACAAACTTTGTGCGCCGATTTAAGTGAAAGAAATCCCGGAACAATTCGGCAGTTGGTTCTTCCTGTAAATAGGCTTCATAGAAGACTTGGAAATTGCATAAATTGGAGATAGAATTGGGACCAATATCTTGTTGATGCAGTTGGAAGCTGGCAAGCACATCTCGATAAAATTTCGACCCTGGCGGTTTGAAACCACGGCTTATATGGTCAACAAAGATTACCACTTCTCCTTGTCTTGGGGTTGGAGGATTCTCAGTTCCTGGGGCTCGCCATTTGATCTCAGTTTTCTTAGGCGGAGAGCCGATGCTAACCATCTCATCCAGTTGAGCTTCACTAACACGGGAACGAGCCCAGTTGCAGGCAGTGAACTGTTTGGCCATTGCAAAGCGAACAAACTGAAAATAAAAGGCTGGTTTATAAATTATGCATGATCATACACAAGAGACAAGGGAGTAAGAAACGTACTGATATAATAAATGGTACAACCCGGAGACTAGTATAATGAGAAAGAAGATAATACTAGCGCAGGATTGATCCGACACTGTTAAACCGGAGTATATTTGTGAAGGTAACATGCTCTTCCGGTTTATCAGAGGGCTAATGGCATAGACTATTTATCCAATGTCAAATCGCTTATATTGGTGTGAGGAGAAACAGATCTCACAGTGATGTATAATACTTTCGGATCTAGAGATAAGACAGAAAAGCAAAAATAATTGGATCTTGAAGGGGTACAGAACTGAAGCAATTTTTGACAGACAGATCAGTTGTTTGCACATAAAGATTTGTGATGATCATGGTAGGTAAGCTACAGTAAGAGATGTATCAAGCATGAAGTGTCCATCTATTAAAGGAAGAACATGGAAGAACAGCACTGATGAACTTTGGAAGAACTGCGAGGAATATCGAAAGCCTAGAACAGATCTATGGTGAAAAAAGCAGAGCTTACCGGAGCTAGCGAAGAATCGGAAGGGCGCCGCAGTTCTCTGGTGCGTTCAGGGCGATGCAGCGGCCGACGTCGGAGCAGAAACGACGGTCGACGGTGGCAGCGGAGTTCTAGAGGTTGAGCGGCGCGAGGAATACGATGCGAAGAGGCACGGGGGGAACGGTGAAAATGACCCCTCGGTCCTATTTATAAGGCGAAGAGAAAAATGGCAAGTGCGGGAATCGAGGAGTCCAAAAAATGGATAAGTTAATAAAGGTGTCGCCTCGATAGCTGGATATATATTAAATGAAGGAAATCTCCGATATCAACGGATGGATGATGTCAGGACGGTTTATCGTAATTTTGAAGTATGATGTCACGGCGGTTTACAAGATCAAAAACGAAGACAAGAGAGAAGATTCTTTCTAAAGTGTGGAAGATTGACATGAACAAGTTCATACCAATCTGGGGCCTAATGTTGGGGATATTACTACTGGAGGTAAACCGGCCTTGGGTAGCCGGGTTGACTCTTTGAAGATTAGAAGCCCATGAAGATGTAAAGATGCTAGCGCTTTACGGAGGGCCCAGAGGCGAGTACAATATGTAAATGTAAACCGGCCCAGTCATGTTACTTGTATAGTAAGATAGAAAGAGAGAGACCGAACCGGATACGTTTATAAACCGGCTTCGGGACTCTGTAGCCCGGCGGGCGTCAACCTATGTATATAAAGGGACGACCCGGCTGCGGTTTAGGGACAGAGAACAACAACTCGAAAGCCAGACAAAGCGGATTCGCTCCCTGGCCTTCGAAACCCTAGCAATACCAATCACAACTAGACGTAGGCTTTTACCTTCATCGAAGGGGCCGAACTAGTATAAACTCCCGTGTCCCCTTGTCCGGTTTAACCCCTTTAAGCTAACCCGTCGCGATGGTTCCACAACTAAGTCCTTTCACGAGGACATCTGCCGTGACAAACCCACGACACCCTCCGTTCCTCAGATCTGCATTTAGAGCTTCTAGGTTTTCCAGCCTGTTCTTCGTAGTTCTTCGTGGTTCTTCGCGGTTCTTCCACTGCAGCCTCTTCTTGATCCACAAAGAGATGTATGCTTATGCGATAGTTGTTTGGTGCCTCCTCCTGAATTTAGTAGACCCTTTTTTCTGGTACGAAGGCCGCATTAGAACTGATGAACTCATCTGGGCTATATTTTTAGGTCTAACGGCCATTTGATCCATAATAATATCCAGAGGTTAAGAAACCTATTTGTCTCCATACTTAACCAATTCTGTCGCTGGTATTTCTCAAGTGTCTGTAGTCATGGCGGCTTACTACGCCGACTTACTTTTCCTTATATGACATTAGCCCTTATTTAAGCCGCCATTACTCCCCTGTACCATTATCACTTAAGTTAACCATTATCATTGAATTGAACCGGCAGGTTGCTTTCCTTTCAGTTAGTTTTTGAACATCATCCGTCCAAAGCACCGACTATCTGCAACTGGGTTCCCTCAATAGTCACCGAGGACACTTTGAAGGTCTTCTTTACCATAGGTTTTTTACCAGGGAAGAATATTATGTTCTACCGTGCGCCTGACCCGAAGGAGGAATGGCCCAATCCAAAAGATGGTGAAGTTATCGTCTTTTCTGATCACATGAACTGTGGCTTTTCCCCACCCGGCTCAAAGTTCTTCAGAGATGTCCTCCATTTTTTCAAACTCCATCCTCAAGACCTCGGGCCTAATTCCATATCCAATATCTGCAACTTCCAAGTTCTCTGCGAGGTGTACCTTCAAGAAGAACCGATTGTAGAACTCTTTAGAGAGTATTTTTATCTGAACCATCAGAATGAGTGCACCAATGACCTTAGCTGGAACTTGGAGGTATCTCAATCCAGCGTCGACAAGGTGCCGTATTCCCCCTTATAGTCTTGCCAAGTCATCCCAAGGACTGGAATCAGAGTTGGTTTTATTGTGAAGACACTTCACCAGCAAATGAGCATCCACTGCCGGGTTATTCCTCAGAGCGTCTTGACTCCAAATTTGCACTTCCTAACAAACTCACTGCTGCTGAACGCAAGAAGCTGATACCATCCATCAAAAGGATTAATGCTTTATTGGGGAACGGCTTAACCAGAGTTGACTTGGCCCATTGCTGGGTTGTGTGGCGGGTCATCCCTCTAAGCCGTTGATCAAAATTGATGTACGAGTATGGTGGAGGCCCAGATGACTCTCTTCGTCACAGCTCCGTTCAATTAACTGAAGAAGATATTGCTTCAATGTCAACCCTTCTGGTGAACAGAAAATACGAAGACTGTAGTAAAGTCGGGTTAAACCCCTTCTGCAAGCTTAACCCGGTGCCAGAGGTAAAGAAACTCTTATTTCTCTCCTTTGTATTTTTCCCAGCCGTATTGTTTTTTAATACTTGCCTGACCTTTCATCTTGTTTTTACCTGTTTACAGGCCAAATCTGATTTCTGGAAAGTCAAATATGACCACGAAGCTGCCAAGAAAGCGAGAGTCGCCGCCATAAATGCCAAGAAAACGACCCGGAGGTCTAAAAAGAAGAAGAAGAGCACCGCTAAAGACTTAATGAAGCTTGATGATACTTCTGAGTCGGAGGTAGCCCTTGACTCCCTTGGCCAACTTTTCAATAATCTTATTAACATTGATCATTACAAGGACGACACTGCGGCCAGTCAGGCCGTGGAAGAAGAGGTAAATATTTCCTCCGACTCAGCCCATTTGCCAAGACAGAAACTTCGAGTCGTAACCCGGAAAGTAAGGTTTTCACACCCTTTGGCTTATCTGGACCCTCACTTTCCTTTAAAAAAGCAGCAACATGAGAGCCGCCGTCAAGCCCGGAACGAAGACGAACCGCCTGTTGTTCTTCAACAAACTCCTCAAAAGCGCCGGAATGAGGTTTACTTCTTTGCCTTTGACTTTCTATTTAGTGGATCCTTTCCCTTGCATTACTTAACTTTATTTTATCTTTGCAGGAGGTGTCTCGCTCTTCTGGCGACTCATCTCAGACCCAATTTCCGGCCTTCAAGACTGCCCCTGGGTAAGGAAAAAATCCTCTTTCCTCCGTGTTTTTCAAACTGTATCTTTATACTGACAGTACTATAACATTTCTCTTAGTGGTCAAGCTAAGTCCAAGAAGGCAAAGGCAACTAAGCCGGTGGAAGATCCGCCAGTTCCTGTCCCTGAACCGGCCATGCCATCTTCTCCTCCGTTAACTGACACTCCAGAAGACATGCCTGTCAACGCAGAAGCAAATCCTCCTGAGCCATCGGTTGACGATACCACCGTTAACCCTTCTGCCACTAGACCATCCAGCTCGGCTAACCCGCCATCACCGTCTGCTCAAGACGTTCTGATCACTGGGAGCCTCTTCGTTGAGCCGCGGAATCCCACCGTGTTAGCTCGTCATACTACGAAACAAGAGGCACTTGAGAGACAAAAGGTGCATTTTGATATTTCACATTATGACCATCTGAATGCCAACGACATATTATCTGGCTATCTCAGCCATGTGCACTCCAGCCGTGACTCAGAGATCGAAATGGTCAAGCAGTTGCAGCTGAAGTACGAGGTATGTTCTTCCGACTTACTTATATTCTGCCAGCCCCCAAGTCCTCAGATTATGAGAAAACCGGAATGATCTGTAGACTTTATGATATAAGCTTAAACTTTACCTTTAGATTTTTCTGGAGTCCAATAAAATAGAACAAAGCTTCACCTGTAGTCCCCAGGGGCCGGTTCATTTGACCATAAATGAGCCGGTTCTTTGAATTTTCATAACCGTCTTGTACCAAACTCAACAAATACTGTAGTCCGGCTTACCCTTGAGATACTTGCTGAATACCATACATTAGCCCCCAAGTGCCAAGTGATGTTACTTTGTAAAGTACTTGGGACTTGAAGTATATTAGAGTCATAAAAATTTGTTTTGGCATACATTAGCCCCCATGTGTCAAGTGGCTTTGCAGTGCAATGGCACTTGAGACTTAAATCTTGAATTTTGAGCTTTGATACACCTGTATATGTCTTGCAGAACGCCCTATCTGAATTGGGTTCGCAATTGACTGATGCTAAGACCCGGCTGGCAGATCAGGAGGCAGAAATCAAGGCTGCCGACTCCAAGCTTCAATTAAGTCTTGGTGAGACAGAAAAACTGAAAAACAGCTTGACTGCCAAGAAGAAAACCTTGGCTGAAGAGAAAACACTGCTGACACAACGCGCCGAAAAGGCGGAAGCAGCTCTTGAGGAGGTTACTACAGAGTTGGCCGGTTTAAAGAACCGGGTATCTCAAATGGTGTCCGCCATCTTTGGTAAGCCATCTGCATTGACCTTTTGTACCTTATGCTGACCCGGAATATAAATCGTTGGCTGATCCTTTGTTTATAAAACATGTGTAGGCCTAGAAAGCAAGAATTTGAGCCAAGACAATGTGATTAAACTGAAGGCGGTGTATACCTTAGTAGAACAATTGTACATTGGCGCACAACGGGCACTTGTCGCTATTTCTCCTGCTAATCAAGGACCCAACCGGATCAGTGATGTCTTAAAAAGCTATCAATCTTACTCACCAGATTCCAAGAAGTTAAGCGATCCTATGCCAAAGACGAAGCTTTGACTGCCCTGAGCCGCTCCAAGGCTTGGGTGCCAGATCTAGACCTGGCGGATGTAGCCAGAGGATACCCCACGGTAAAGGAAGACGGGTCTCTGTTTGAACAGGATGACTTCGTTGCTTGCGTGAGGGAGGTCAGACCTCAGGCCAGCATTCTCGGAGACGAAACAAACATCGATAAATACCAGCCGGGTTTTGATTTGGACAATAAGAAGATGGAGACTCCCTCCTACAAGGTGACTGACCTTGTCCCGCCGGTTCGCCAACATACATTTGCTCCGGATGTTGATCCAGCCGGCTTGATTGATGACGAAGCAGAATTTATTGCCTTGAACGGTTTTGACTGGTCAAAACCCAGCTTCCAATCAGCAGAAGGCGGCGAGCCAGCAAGGGAGGAGTTAAAACCATCTTCATGGGTTTTTAAAAGCCTTGTAATAGATTAGCAGTGAAATCACTACATAATTTGCCTATGCCATCGCGCATAAGACACTGTGTATGATTCTGTGTTTTGCTGATGTCATGCATCATATTTATGGTTGTCCCCGCAATATTCTCGTTCTGTTCCTGTAGATAAAAAAGGAAAAACTAGCTTGGCGGCTTAGTACCGAACGGGTCAGAACACCCGGTTTACAGCCAATATTGTTATCAAAATAGAAAACAGAACGAGATGTAAAAAGAAAACAAGGTTGAAATAACCTTTGATTAATACAGAATGAACTGTTCATAGCCATACATGTATCTTTGACCTCCGGACCACCGATTTATATGACCCGGGTGATGAGGTTGATAATCAAGTCTTCGCGAGAAGACAATGCTTCTGAATACCTGATGATTATCATGCCCTTGCGGCTTGTTGTCAAATAGTCAAGCCGGTGAAAAGACCATGACTGATTATTTTGAAATTGAGACAACAAAACACCAATAAGACAAATAACAGATGGTAACCAAAATTAGCCTTGTAACTAAAGATTGGGGGTTTTCTGATTCGAATATGATCAGCAAACCGGACCAAAGGGGTTAAGCTAAGATTCGAATACGATCATATAGCCCCCAGTGGCTTTGGCGTTCCGCCGATCAAAAGGGTACTGACAACTATGTTCTCTTTGGTTCTAATAAGACCTATGTTTGAACAGGAAGCCCCCAAATGACCTTGAGAGGTTTTTAACGACCCTGATTCGAATATGATCCAAGTCGGACCCAAAAGGGGTTAAGCTGTGATTCGAATACGATCAAGAAGCCCCTAGTGAGTTTGGCTTTGAGCCGATCAAGAGGGTTACGACAGCTATGGTCTCTTTGGTTCGAATACGACCTATGTTTGAATAGAAGCCCCCAAGCGACCTTGATAGTTTGTAGCTAGATTCGAATATGATCATAAGCCAGACCAAAAAAGGTTAGACTTGATTCAAATATGACCAGCTCCTTAATAGTCATTTGAAAATATTAGTAAAAAATAATAAAGATGTGTAATCTATTTGAAAAGAAAATAGACCGATGCTCCTGCTTTATTACTTATCATAGTATATACAACCTCAAAGAATGTACATGATGATAGCCGGTGGCTCAGGTGTAGTATGGCCAGAGTTGAGCAATGTTCCACGGCCGGCGGGTCTCCTCTTCCAACTTGCGTGAGTCTTTGTGCTCTCGAATGTCAATGAGGTAATATGACCCGTTGTTTAAGTTCTTGCTGACCACAAAGAGTCCTTCCCAAGGTGGGGATAGCTTGTGTGCATCTGATAGATCCTGGATGAGCTGGAGCACCAGGTCACCTTCTTGAAAAGTCCTGGACTTAACCCGGCGGTTGTGATAACGGCACAGGTCCTGTTGATAAATTGCTGATCAAGCCGCTGCTAAGTCTCTTTCCTCATCTAACAAGTCAAGTGCATCATGTCTGGCTTGTTCATTGTTAGCTTCAACATAAGCCGCCACACGGGGCGAGTCATGACGGATGTCACTAGGCAACACTGCTTCCGCTCCATAAACCATGAAGAAAGGTGTATAACCTGTAGACCTGTTAGGGGTGGTGTTGATACTCCACAGCACTGAAGGTAACTCCTCTACCCAACAACCCGGTGTTCGCTGCAAGGGAACCATAAGCCAGGGCTTGAGACCTTTTAAGATTTCCTGATTTGCTCTCTCAGCTTGACCATTGGATTAAGGATGGGCTACAGAAGAAACATCAAGCCAGATATGCTCGTGCTGACAGAACTCCTCTATAGCCCCTTGGGATAGATTAGTGCCATTGTTAGTGATAATGTTGTGTGGAAAACCAAAACAGAAAATCAACTTTTTCATGAACTGAATAGCTGTGTCGGTGGGAACGACACCTATGGGATCACAAGAATCCCTACTGTGGTTAGCGGGGCGTGGGGTCGTGAGAAGAGCGGATCAAACAGATAGCACACGGTTCGTTTATCCAGGTTCGGGCCGTGAGGATGCGTAAAACCCTACTCCTGCTTTAGTGGATTGTATATGTAAGTGCATCTAGTGCCACCCCTAGTTGGTTTTGGAGTATTGACGACAAACCTAGTTGAGGGACTAATGTGTTTCTGAGAATTGCAGGATAACACAGGTAGAAGTCCCTCATTGATTCGGTTTTCCTATCAGAGATGACCCCTAAAAATGTATGAAGACATTGAAGTCAAAGGTGATATATGAAGATATTCACATTGAAGACTATGACAAGAGAAGACACCACATGAAGCCTATGGAGCTCGAAGACTTAGATCTTTCGTAGTTCTTTTTCTTTAGTGTTGAGTCATAGGAACCACCGTACTGTTAAGTGGGGTCCAAGAGAACCAGTCAGAATGACTGAAGTGATGCCTAACCAAAAACCTATGTCTTCGAGTGAAGACTATGAGAGCGAATCTTATCCAGAGTCGGACAAGTCAGCTTTGCTTGCAGCCCAAGTAAAGTTGTCGTGTGAGTTTGAAATCTGACTGTTGGAACACGTGTCAGTTGCTTAGTGACCCAGGGTCATTTCATACAAATCAGGTCGGGTTGCCAAGTGGCTATAAATAGCCCACCCCCTACAACCATAAACGGTTGGCTGCTCAGATTCAGAGTACGGCTTTTGTCGTTTGAGAGCAACCCACCTCGAAGCCTTTGAGAGAGAGAGAATTCCTTGCGAGGATAAAGCCCTAACCACCCAGAGCCAAAGAGAATTAGGCATCACTTAAGTCTTCTTGTCTGTGTGATCTGAAGACTTATTACACTTGAGGATTGTGCATCCTCCAGCCGGTTAGGCGTCGCGTTCTGAGCATCCAAGAGACATTGTGGATTGCCAGTGAACGAAGTCTGTGAAGGTTTGGGAGTCTACCTTGAAGACTTACCAGAGTGATTGGGCGAGGTCTATGTGACCTTAGCTCAAGGGGAATACGGTGAGGACTGGGTGTCCTGAGCTGCGCGTTCAGGACTGGGTGTCCGGGACTGTGTGTCCTAAGGTTTAAATACCTAGCCGCCCTAACCAGACGTACAGTTGTCACAGCAACTGGAACTGGTCCAACAAATCATTGTCTTTAGCGAGTCACTGGTTTCATCTTCCCTTCCCTTTACTTACTGTTACTCCTTGTGAAGTCATTGTATGTTTGCACTATCTTTTGTCTTCACTGAGTGACTGCATGTTTTGTATGGCTTCATAATATCTTCCTACCTGATCCTTACTACATTGCTGCTATTAAGTCATTGTGCTTTCACTCTATTGAATACTTGACTATGGCTTGCGTAGTGTAGTCTACCTTCCGCTGCAGGGTAATAGGTTTATTTCTATCGTTTGTCTTCATAACTTCCACGTATTGAAGACTTTCATAAAAATCGCCTATTCACCCCTCCCCTCTAGTCGTTATAACGCACTTTCAGTATATCTGTGTTCTTGAGCTAGCTATGGGGCGTGAGGAGCTCCAAAAGGCTGAATCCTTCCTCTGGTCGCCTCGGGCCTCCTTTTATAGAAAAAAGGGGTTGCCACAGTGGCACACGGGAGGTGGAAAGGGTACAGTGCTGCGAGGTTATCCCTCGCATCACATGACAAGGCGCATTTAATGCGTCTTGCTTACGTGTCCTTGCTTTATCGGGGACGGGGGAGAAACATGTCTCATCCGTCGCTGCTCCTTCTTGTGTCGACACGCGCCCTGGCCAGCGACGCCTGCGATGCCACGTAGGTAGGCAGGTAGCTGAGGTGGCGCAGTGATGGGTCTTCACGAAGATCTGCATGCCGCCACGTGGGTGCCTGCCCAGCTGGTTGGGTCGGCAGCTGCATGCATGCAGTGGTGGAGGTTTAGTCAGCATGGGCCTGATGGTGGCCCTGCGGGTATCCTCGGCAAGGGCCTTGCCGAGGTGCCTGCTGTCATCCCCGGCAAGGCGCTTGCCGGGGGCCTTGTGGTCTTCCTCGTCTGGGATCCCGCCAAGGGTTGTCGTCTCCTTAGTGCGTATCTGATCTTGAATGTCTTCACAAAGATCTGCATGCCGCCACAGGGATGTCTCCCAAATCCTTGCCCTTTGGGGGAAGTGGACTCAAGGGTGATCTGCTCCGTAGGCGCGGGATGAGTCGCCGCGGCAAGGGTCTTGTCGGGGCTGCTAGAACTGTCTCCCGGCAAGGATCTTGCCGGGGGAGTCCGCTTCGTCCCCTTTGATCTTCGTGGTCTTGGCCTTGGCGTCGTTCTGGTTCTCTTGAGCTTCGGTCTTACCCTGGCTCACCTCCCTTGCCTTGCTCGGTGTAGTGGTATCCGCGGCTCAGACTGCCCGTGCACAGTTATAGGGGTACAAAAAGTGTACCCCTCTTTTTGTACACCGACAGGAGCCGCCGGGCCTGGGCCACACATAAGCGCAATGCGTTGTTGGGCTAGGCCCAAAAATGGTGCGCAGGCAGGCGGGGCGGTTTTTACCGCGGTAAGATTCTTCGCGCGCTGCGCTTCCAGTGATTCCCGCGCGTGGCGCCACGTGGGGAGGCGCGTGTGACGTGGGCGGCATGCGTGGGGTTGGTTCCCGCAGGCATGTGTCACATCGTAGTAAAGGGGCGGTTCGCGCCTTCCCCATAAACGGAGGGAGGCGTGGAGGCGCGGCCCATTTACTGAATGGGGCTGGGGCGCGGTCTTCAAGGCGTCCACTCCCCACGATCACGGAGTGGGGAGTGGTCGTCTCACCTGTCCCCTCTGTTCCGCACGTCTGCCACGTGTCTCCCATGCGCCTGGGGTGGCAAACGGTGGAGGCGGGAAACCGGGCCGTCACTGGTTGGGGCGGCGGGTCGGTCCTGGCTCCCTGCGCCTTCTGTATCTTGATTGGCCGAGCGGGGCGGCCGAGCCCCAACCCCGATCCTTTATAAAGAGCGGGAGGGGGGATGGCGTCCCACATTCTTTCATCTTCTTCTTCCTTCAGCTTCTGCTCCTCCCTTCCATCCGTCATGGAGAGAGGGAATCCCGGTCCTTCAACAGTGGCGGCGAGGGTCGCCGCTCGACAACGCGTCCCTCCTTCTCCTGCGCCTGCGGTGGCAGAGCCAGCCGCGAGGGGAAGGGGGAGGGGGCGAGGTCGTGGGCGAGGCCGGGGCGCTCGGGGAAGGGGAGGACGGGGCGGCGCGCCGGCCTTGCCTCCGCCAGCAGCTCCTCCTTCAGTGGAGGGCCATGTTGGGGATGACCCTTGTGAGTTCTTCGTCAGGCTGCGCCGGCCGCCGCACCGTCACCTTCGTCTCCCGACTCCATTTGCGTGGGAGATGGAGCTGGATCCGCCGGAGTCGTTGCGGCTGCACATGAGGGGCTGCGGGATCAGTGGCACGCGGGTCCGCGTCGACTTCCCCGCCCCTCATGTGATGTATCTTCGTCGGGGATGGAAGATGTTTGCTCATATCCACCGCTTGACGGAGGGGCTCACTCTCCATTTTAAGCTGATGGAGGGTGGCCTTCTCTCTGTCAAGGTCTTCGGGATCTTTGGGACCCGTGCAAGGTGCTGCGTGGAGAGCTCTTCTGATAGTGAAGACTCCTCCTCGGGCGGGAGTGACGAGGAGGACAGCGGCAGCGACGACGAGGGTAGTAGGCGGCAGGATGACGGGTCCGACTAGGTGTCGGGTGCCGCTCCGTGCGGCATCGGTGCCCCCATCATCCGTGTCGCCGGCTCCCTGAACTTCTCGGGGTCGTCTCCTTGGGCGGCTGGCATTGGGAGGCTGCGGAAGAGGAAGAGGGCAGGCGGCAAGGCCGTCAAGTCAGAGTACGCGGGCACCGATGCCTTCGACGCGTGCTGACGTCCTGCCGCCTCGTCTTCGAGCTCTGCTTTCGGCGCCGCCATCACCATCCAGCCTTTGGACGGCCACCAAGATGTTCTCTTGGTGTCTTCTGCCACCCGTAGCTCACCTAGGCGCTCCTTTTATCCTTTTCGCCTCCTTGACCTGCCTCCTGAGGAGAGGGACAAGAAAGGGATTACGGGCACCCTATCTCTTTTTAGTTTGTAAGCCTTCGGGCCTTTGTTGAATTTAAAACTTGTAATCCCATCATTCATGTTTTTCATTCCCTTTGGACTGTACCTGAGTGGAATGTTTTTTAATGAAAAAGGGATGCTTGCCGGGTCATTTGTTTGCGGGTGGAACCCACGTCAAGGAGTAAATCCTTGATATCTTCAAGATAAACATTTCCTTGCCCGGCGACAGGCCTTGCCGTCTCCCCACTTCGCTCGACCTTCCTCACGCCTTTAGCGGAGGCAGGGATGAGGTGGGTTCAGGCTCCTTGTTTCATCCTTTCGCTGCCGCGACTACGACCAAACTTGGCCCCAGGAATGAGCCCTAGGGCCTAGAGTTAGGGGAGCACGGTAGCTTAGGGGAAAACGAGGTTTCACATACCTCAGTCCATAATGGAATGCATGATAAGGTATGGAGAACTTATCTGAAGCTGCAGTCCCCGGCAACCCTGGTTCGCCGTGGGTGAATCTTTGCTCTTGCAGCCCCCGGTAATACTGGCTTGCCGGGGGCTAGATGCTGGTATGTTCCTCTTTTTTTCTCCCCAAGTGGTTCGGCACGGATATCTATGTGTCCTGTGAACCAAAGAAGACAAAGAGACGCGCACTCGACCTCTAAGCTAGGGGTTAGTCGCCGCTAAGCACTATCAACCCTAACCAAGGACGGGACTCGACCTAGCATGTATGCTATAACTTAGGGCGCCAGCGCTTCATTTATTTATGCTCAGGGTCTGCGCCTGGCTTTGTACAAAGGGTTACATGCGTCATCGGCAAGGCTCGTACAAAAGGTGGCTTGCCGGGGGGCCCGGCAAGCCGCGCCTCACGGGTAAAACTTGCGAAGATGCTCAATGTTCCAAGAGTTACTCACCGGAACGGCATCTTCGGTCTCCAGGCGGACTGCGCCGGGCCTGGTGACTCGTATTACCCGATAAGGGCCTTCCCACTTTGGCATCAACTTGTTGGAATTCTTGGCCGATTGAACATGCCAAAGAACAAGGTCGCCTTCCTCAAAGCTTCGGGCATGAGCGGCTATGGTAGCGGCGCAAGGCTTGCTGGTAGCGCGCTGCTCTCACAGCCGCTCGAAGACGATCTTCCTCAACGAGCGTCGCGTCATCTTGCCGCAATTGCTCTTCCTCAAGCTCGTCGTAAGCGAGTACTCGAGGTGACCCGTATATGAGTTCCGTGGGGAGAACTGCTTCTTCCCCGTATACCGGGGCAAAGGGTGTCTGGCCGGTGGCTCGATTTGGTGTCGTTCTGATTGACCAAAGAACCGCCGGTAATTCATCAATCCAGCACCTTCCACTCTTGTGCAGTCTGTCAAAGGTCTTTGTCCTCAGGCCTCGCAGTACTTCAGCATTTGCCCTCTCAGCTTGACCATTGCTTCGTGGGTGAGCAACGGAAGCGAAACAGACCTTGCTGCCGAGGTCTTGAATATATTGCATGAAGGTGTGGCTTGTGAACTGCGTGCCATTGTCGGTGATAACCCTATTGGGTACACCAAAACGGCACACCAGTCCTTTGAAGAACTTGACGGCTGACTTTGCTGTGACCTTCCTCACTGCTTCCACTTCTGGCCACTTTGTGAACTTGTCGATTGCAACGTACAAGTACTCAAAGCCCCCGACAGCGCGGGGGAAAGGGACCAGTATGTCGAGCCCCCAGACCGAGAAAGGCCAGGAGAGAGGAATGGTTTGAAGGGCTTGAGCTGGCTGATGAAGCTTCTTTGAATGGAACTGACATGCTTCACACCTGGTGACTAGTGTCGTCGCATCCTGGAGGGCGGTGGGCCAGAAGAAGCCTTGCCGAAACGCTTTGCCGGCAAGGGCCCTTGACCCGATGTGGGATCCACATATGCCTCCATGTATCTCCGCCAACAGCCCCAGTCCTTCCTCTCGAGGGATACACTTCAATTTCACGCCGTTCGGCCTCTTTCTGTATAGGACGTCATCGACGAACTGGTACATAGTAGAGCGATGGGCTACTTTTTCCGCTTCTTCCTGCTCCTCAGGAAGTTCCCCTGTTTGGAGGAATCGGACGATATGTTGCGCCCACGCTGGAGCCTGGGGCTCAACGGCGAGGACTAAAGGCATTTCCTCCGCTATCGGAGCGGATGTCTCCATGGCAAGAGCTTGATGCTCTGTCGGAGCTAGTCGTCCCGTGGCGGGCTCAGTGTCTCCGGCAACATCCTTGCTGGCGGCTTCGGGGAGCTCGGTGGGAAAGTACTTGCCGGGCCCTGATTTTCTCCTCTTGTTCTGCTCTGTTGATGGATCAACGGATGGCTGAGTTAGCCGAAGCACAAAGGTACCTGGTTCCACAGGTAGCTTGAGGGCAGCGCGTTTTGACAGGTAATCGGTGATATCATTCTCCGCTCGGGGAACGTATTCTGCCTGTATACCGTCAAAACGCTCTTCCAGCTTTCTCACTTCATCGATGTAGTCCTTCATCAACGGGCTCTGGTAATCCTTGTTGACTTGGTTGACGACAAGTTGCGAGTCGCCTCTAACGACGATTTTCTTGATTCCGAGGTCCGCCGCGATCCTAAGACCGGCAAGCAGCCCTTCGTACTCAGCCGTATTGTTTGTTGACACCTCCCTGGGGAAGTGCATCTGGATCACGTACTTGAGGTGCTCTCCGGTGGGCGCGACAAGCAGTACGCCAGCCCCGACGCCCTGTAAGGAGAAAGCTCCATCAAAGTACATGATCCAGTCGCAACTTGCCTCCTTGCCGGGGAGAGCAGTCTCTTGGGTTTCTTCATCAGGCGTCGCGGTCCATTCTGCAACGAACTCCGCTAGGACTCGGCTTTGAATCGTCGAGGTACTCTCAAACTTGAGGCCAAAGCTGGACAGGTCCAGCGCCCACTCTACGATCCTTCCTGTTGCGTCTGGATTGTGCAATATCCGTTGCAGAGGGAGGCGAGTGACGACAGTGATTTCGTGCGCCTGGAAGTAGTGACGCAACTTCCTCGAGGCCATAAGAAGGCCGAAGAGCAGTTTCTGCACACCGGAGTACCTCGATCTATCCCCCTGCAGGAGGGAACTAACAAAGTAGACCGGGTGCTGCATCATTTTCTTCTTCGGCGGCACTTCAATTGGCTGCGTCGTCTCGGCACCGGTGGCATCGGGCTCCGTCTCTGCTATTACCTCATCATCAATTTCTCTCTGCGCCACTAGTGCGGCGCTGACCACCTGGTTCATTGCCGCCCGGTACAGCAGCAACTGTTCCTGTGGCCTAGGCGCAACTAGTATTGGCGCGGAGGAGAGGTACCTCCTCAAATCTTGCAATGCTGCTTCGGCTTCTGGCGTCCACTCCATCGGGCCCGCCTTTTTCAAAATCTTGAAAAAAGGAAGGGCGCGCTCGGCGGACTTGGAAATGAACCTGCCCATGGCGGTAACGCAACCAGCAAGCCGACACACATCCTTGACTCGCTTGGGCGCTTCAATCTGCTCTACAGCTTTGATCTTGTCCAGATTGGCCTCTATCCCACGTTGTGACACAAAGAACCCGAGAAGCTTGCCAGACGGGACGTCGAAGATGCACTTCTCAGGGTTCAGCTTGAGATTGATCTTGCGTAGGTTTGCAAATGTTTCTTGTAAATCTGATATGAGGGTTGCCCTGTTCTTGGTTTTGACCACTATATCATCCATATAAGCTTCCATATTTCTATGGAGCTGGGGTTCAAAACCAATCTGGACCGCCCTTGCAAACGTTGAACCAGCACTCTTCAACCCGAAAGGCATCCGTATAAAGCAATACGTACCACATGGGGTGATGAATGCCGTTTTCTCTTCATCTTCCCTTGTCATGAAGATCTAGTGGTAGCCGGAGTAGGCATCGAGGAATGACAACAGATCACACCCAGTTGTGGAGTCAACAATCTGGTCGATGCGCGGCAACGAGAAGGGGTCTTTGGGACAAGCCTTATTAATATCTGTGTAGTCAATACACAGCCTCCACTTCCCATTTGCCTTGCGCACTACCACCGGATTGGCCAACCACGTTGGATGGAGCACTCCTCTTACCAAACCCGCTGCTTCCAGTTTCCGGATCTCCTCTGTGATGAACTCTTGTCGTTCCAAAGCTTGCTTTCTGACCTTCTGCTTGACGGGCCGCACATGAGGACAGACAGCAAGGTGATGCTCAATCACCTCCCTGGGAACGCCGGGGATGTCGGATGCTTGCCATGCAAACACATCGACATTCGCCCGCAGGAAGGTGACGAGCGCATCTTCCTATTTGTCATCAAGGGTGGAGCTTATGGTAAAAGCTCCTCCCGTGCCGTCCTCCTTGACACAAACCTTCTTGGTTCCCGGAGGTGTGGCCCTGGACTTCTTGTTTCTGTCGGCGGAGCTCTCTGGCACGTCCTCGACGGGAGCGCTACACTCCGAAGAGGTGCGCTTGCCGGAGTGGGTGCCTGAGGTCTCACCGGTCTTCTTCTTTTGCCTTCCCGGGGCTCCAGTGGCAGGAGCAAGTGCCTTAGCAGTGGCGGCTGCTGCAACTGCTTATTGGTAGAGTTGGTCAGCGCAAATTAGCGCATCCTTCTTGTCTGATGGAACGGTGATGATCGTCACAGGCCCCGGCATCTTCAGGGTGTTGTAGGTGTAATGTGACGCCGCCATGAACTTGGCCAGCCCTGGGCGGCCAAGGATCCCGTTGTAAGGCAAGGGGATCTTGGCAACGTCGAACACAATCCTTTCTGTCCTGTAGTTCAGATCACTCCCAAAAGTCACGGGCAACGTGACCTTTCCCTTTGGTTGACTTCTTCCCGGGTTGACCACCTGAAATGTGCCCGTCTCTTCGAGGTCTTCATCAGGAATCTGCAATTTCTCGATCACGGCAGGAGAGATTAAGTTTAGACCGGCCCCACCATCGACTAGCATCTTTGTCACCTTGAGGTTGCGTATTGTTGGTGAAACCAACAATGGAAAGCACCCGACTTCAGTAGTGTGATCAGGGTGATCCTCAGTGTCAAAAATGATAGGTGTGCTGGACCACTTCAGTGGCCTTTGGACATCAAACGACAGTTCCGCCGATGTAATCTCACGCGCCCACTATTTAAGCTGGCGGTGAGAGGTATGCAGCGAGGCGCCGCCATCGACGCACATGGCCTCTGTAGCTTTCTGAAATTCTTGGTCACCAGACTCATCGTCCTCTTCGTGATCATCGTCTTCTGGCTTTTTGTCACGGCCCCGGGCGGGCCTCTCCTGCTATTTATCTTTGCCGCGACGACCCGCCTAGCCATCACGCTTCTTGCCGGACCCCTCAGCACCGTCCTGGCCTTTCTCCTTGTCCCGCCTCTCATATTCAGCCCTCTGCTTCTCAGCAAGGAGCTCAACCTGTCGGCAGTTCTGGAGATCATGGCCTTTGGTGCGATGGATCTTGCAGTATTGCTTGTTGGAGTTTCCTGGCTTCTCGGCAGCCACCAAGGCCCGGCAGGCGACACATCCGGCAATTTCCTTGCCGGGGTCATCTGCCTTGGTTTTCTTGGCGGAGCCGGCGTCATCAGATCCCTCGATGGCAAGCACAGCTTTACCTTTGTGCTTCCTGTTGCGGCGCCGGCCTTTCTTCGCCGGGGCGGCAGTATCCTCATCTGAGGAGTCGATTTCCACGCCGGCATCTTCGTCGGGGTACTTCCTTCCCTCTTCAGCTCGAGCACATCTGTCAGGAAGAACATAGAGTTCTGCCACATCTTTCACCTTGTTCATTGCCAGTTCTTCACGCATCTTGCGGTTACGCACGTTCTGATGGAACGCGCTGATGATGGCGGCAGGGTGAACATCATGGATATTGTACTATACCCGGCTGAACCTCTGTATATACTTGCGCAGACTCTCGCCTCCCTTCTGGGGAATGACATGCAGGTCGCTTGCTTGGCCATGGGCTTGGTGACCTCCAGTAAAGGCGCCCACAAACTCATGGCACAAATCCGACCAGGAGGAAATAGAGTCTACCGGCAAGTGCATCAACCACAACATGGCGTTGGGTTTAAGAGCCAATGGAAAGTAATTCACAAGCACCTTATCGTCGCGGGCTCCGGCGGCTTGCATCGCGATGGTGTAGATGCTGAGGAACTTAGACGGGTGAGTCTTGCCATTGTACTTTTCGCCAATGTCAGGTTTGAAGGTGCGGTGAGTGGGCCACTGGAACTGCCGCAGGTCATGGGTAAAAGCCGGACAGCCTACCTCGTAAGGTAGGCCTCCAGGGCTCTCCAGGGCCGGGTGGTTCACAACAGGCCTTGCTCGCCTGTCTGACTGGTGGCGCGCTCCGTGCCGGCGCTCGATAGTGGTTCGAGCGTCTTCATGGGCTCGTTCCCGAAGAACTTGGCGCTGGTCACAGTGGGTCCACGGGTCAGACGATGCTATGGAGATGTCGTCGCCCATGACGTCACGACGAGCCGGCGTCTGCGGTACCGGATGGGGAAGAGGTGAATGCACCGTGGTCGCGGCGCCGGCGGCTTTTCCGCCACTGGTCCGCGGGACTCCATCGGAGCGTCGACCCGGGGGCCCCACTGGACTTGGTTCGTCTTTTTTGGCCACCGCAACAAGGCTTCGGATAGTGGCTCTCCATTCATCGAGTTTCCCGTAGTGGGAGGAAAGTCGAGGAGCAACTGCGCGCGCGCCAGGGCCTTTGCTGGCGTCGGTGGCGGCGAAACCTGCACGGATCGCGACGCGCTTAGACTTCTGACCATGTCAAAAGGAGCTCTATCACGACCCCGTGGTCGCATGCCGTTTTCACCAGCGCCTCGGCGAGTGGGCAGGTCTTCTACGTCCCGGGAGTGGCTCTCGGGGCTCTTCCCGCGGCAACGCCCGGGATCTTCGGCGTGATTACGTCGTTCGTCGCGCGCTGCCTGGGAGGAGCGCGCTGTTGGCACCGACGTGGGAGTCTTGGAGGCCCTTGCGTCGCCTTCGGGCGGGGCGGCGATGACCTTGGAAGGCCCCGCTCCACCCGCGAAGGGCTTGGCTCCGCCTTTGGATTTGGCGACGTGTGGCCCGTTACCAGGCACACAAACATCGCCGCCTCCCAAACTCCGGCTGCTGGGATGGTGTTGGTGTTCGCGAGCAGTGCCCCGGGTCCTTTCTGCGACCGGTCCGCTGCTCGCCCGCGTCGGGACGGGCTGTCCGGCTTCCGACTGGCCAACCGCCACCGTCGTCTTCTTCTTGGGTGCCATGCTGATGAAGAAGCGCTGAACTAACTGCTAAAGCCGATTCTCACAACTTCTTCCCCTACCTGGCGCGCCAAAGATGTCGGTGGGAACGACACCTATGGGATCACAAGAATCGCTACTGTGGTTAGCGGGGCGCGGGGTCGTGAGAAGAGCGGATCAAACAGATAGCACACGGTTCATTTATCCAGGTTCAGGCCGCGAGGATGCATAAAACCCTACTCCTGCTTTGGTGGATTGTATATCTGTGTTCTTGAGCTAGCTATGGGGCATGAGGAGCTCCAAAAAGCCGAATCCTTCCTCTGGTCGCCTCGGGCCTCCTTTTATAGAAAAAAGGGGTTGCCACAGCGGCACACAGGAGGTGGAAAGGGTACAGTGCTGCGAGGTTATCCCTCGCATCACATGACAAGGCACATTTAATGCGTCTTGCTTAGGTGTCCTTGCTTTATCGGGGACGGGGGAGAAATCTGTCTCGTCCGTCGCCGCTCCTTCTTGTGTCGACACGCGCCCTGGCCAGCGACGCCTGCGATGCCACGTAGGTAGGCAGGCAGCTGAGGTGGCACAGTGATGGGTCTTCACGAAGATCTGCATGCCGCCACGCGGGTGCCTGCCCAGCTGGTTGGGTCGGCAGCTGCATGCATGCGGTGGTGGAGGTTTAGTCGGCGTGGGCCTGATGGTGGCCCTGCGGGTATCCTCGGCCCCGGCAAGAGTCTTGCCGTGGCGCCTGCTGTCATCCCCGGCAAGGCGCTTGCCGGGGGCCTTGTGGTCTTCCTCGGCTGGGATCCCGCCAAGGGTTGTCGTCTCCTTAGTGCGTATCTGATTTGAATGTCTTCACAAAGATCTGCATGCCGCCACGGGGATATCTCCTGAATCCTTGCCCTTTGGGGGCAATCGACTCAAGGGTGATTTGCTCCGTAGGCGCGGGATGAGTCGCCGCGGCAAGGGTCTTGCCGGGGCTGCTAGAACTGTCTCCCGGCAAGGATCTTGCCGGGGGAGTTCGCTTCGTCCCCTTTGCTCTTCGTGGTCTTGGCCTTGGCGTCGTTTTGGTTCTCTTGAGCTTCGGTCTTACCCTGGCTCACCTCCCTTGCCTTGCTTGGTGTGGTGGTATCCGCGGCTCAGACTGCCCGTGCATATTTATAGGGATACAAAAAGTGTACCCCTCTTTTTGTACACCGACACGCTGTGGCCGCATCACACTTACTCACTGGTTCTGCCTCAACCCACTTTGTGAATTTGTCAACTGCCACTAAAAGATGTGTCTTTTTATCCTTAGACCTTTTGAAGGGTCCAACCATGTCAAGCCCCCAGACCACAAACGGCCAAGTGATGGGAATCATCCGCGGCTCTTGAGCCGGCACATGTGCTCGTCGTGCAAATTTTTGACATCCATCACATCTACTGACCAGATCTTTTGCATCAGCGTGAGCTGTCAACCAGTAAAAACCATGACGAAAAGCTTTGGCCACCAGAGATTTTGACCTGGCATGATGACCACAATCGCCTTCATGGATCTCACGAAGTATTTCTTGGCCTTCTTCAAGGGAAACACACTGCTGAAACGCTCCAAAGACGCTGCGATGGTATAGTTCTCCGTCAGAAATCGTCATTAACTTAGACCACCGGGTTATCTGTCGGGCCAGGGTCTCATCCGCTGGCAGCTCACCCCGGGTCATGTAAGCCAAGAACTGCACTGTCCAATCTGGGATGACGTGAAGAGCCGCCACCAACTGCGCCTCCAGGTCAGGAACGGCTAGATCTTCTTCTATAGGTAACTTAACAGGCAGGTTATGCAAAACATCCAAAAAGGTGTTAGGTGGCACCGGCTTACGCTGAGATCCCAACCGGCTTAAAGCATCAGCCGCTTCGTTCTTCCTACGGTCAATGTGCTCCACCTGATAACCTTTAAAATGCCCTGCAACAGCATCAACTTCACGGCGATAAGCCGCCATGAGAGGATCTTTGGAATCCCACTAGCCTGACACCTGTTGAGCTACCAAATCTAAGTCGCCAAGACACCAGACCCAGCTCAGGCTCATCCCTTTAGCCATTCGAAGACCATGGAGCAACGCTTCATATTCCGCTACGTTGTTAGTGCAAGGAAACATCAGCCACAACACATAACAAAAAATTTCACCTCGAGGGGAGGTTAAAACAACTCCAGCCCCCGAGCCTTCCAACTGCGTGGACCCATCAAAGTGAATAGACCAATATGTGTTGTCTGTTTTTTCCTCTGGCATCTGCATCTCTGTCTAGTCATTAATAAAATCAACCAGTGCTTGGGACTTGATCGCAGTACGTGGTACATACTTCAACCCATGAGATCCAAGCTCAATGGCCCACTTGGCGGCTCGTCCAGTGGCTTCTCTATTTTGAATGATGTCTCCCAAAGGAGCAGAGCTAACCACAGTGATTGGGTGACCCTGAAAGTAATGTTTGAGCTTCCGGCTCGCCATGAACACCCCATATACGAGCTTCTGCCAATGTGGATATCTTTGTTTAGATTCAATCAACACCTCACTGACGTAGTAAACCGGCCATTGAATCGGATGTTCCTTGCCAACCTCCTTGCGCTCCACCACAATTGCCACACTAATAGCTCGTGAGTTGGCGGCTACGTATAACAACAGCGGCTCTTTCTCAACAGGAGCAGCAAGGACCGGCGGCTCAGCAAGCTGTTTCTTCATATCCTCAAAAGTAGAGTTCGTAGCATCGCTCCAAAGAAAATCATCTGTTTTCTTCATCATCTGATACAAAGGCATCGCCTTCTCCCCTAACCGGCTTATGAACCGGCTCAGAGCAGCAACACGACCCGCCAGTCGTTGAACGTCATTGATGCATGTTGGTTTGGCCAGGGATGTGATTGCCTTAATCTTCTCTGGGTTAGCTTCAATACCTCAGTTGGACACCAAAAAAACCCAAGAGCTTGCCAGCCGGGACTCCCAAAACACACTTGGCCGGGTTAAGCATCATTTTGTAGACCCGGAGGTTATCAAAGGTCTCTTTCAGATCTGTGACCAAGGTTTCCTCTTTCCTGGATTTTACTACTATATCATCTACATAAGCATGAACATTATGCCCAATCTGATTGTGAAGGAAATTCTGCATACACCTTTGATAAGTTTCCTGGGCACTCTTGAGCCCGAAGGGCATAGATACATAGCAGAAGGCTCCAAACGGAGTGATGAAAGTTGTCTTCTCCTGGTCCTTGACTGCCATCTTGATCTGATGATAACCTGAATAAGCATCCAGAAAACTCAAACGTGCGCAACCCGCCGTAGCATCAATGATCTGATCAATACGGGGAAGAGCAAAAGGGTCAGCTGGACAAGCCTTATTTAAATTAGTGTAATCCACACACATACGCCAGGTGCCGTTCTTTTTGAGTACAAGCACCGGGTTGGCTAACCACTCTTGGTGAAAGACTTCCACAATGAACCCGGCCGCCAAAAGCCGGGCCACCTCTTCTCCAATGGCCTTGCGCCTTTCCTCGTTGAATCGTCGGAGAAATTGCCTGACCGGCTTAAACTTTGGATCAGTATTGAGAGTGTGCTCAGCGAGTTCTCTCAGGACACCCGGCATGTCAGAAGGTTTCCATGCAAAGATGTCCCAGTTCTCACGGATGAACTCGATGAGCGCGCTTTCCTATTTTGGATCCAAGTTGGCACTGATGATGAACTGCTTGGATGAAACGCCGGTCACAAAATCAACCATCTTGGTGTCATCAGCTGACTTGAATTTGAACACCGGTTCATGCTCCGTTGTTGGCTTCTTTAAGGACGTCATGTCCGCCGGGTCAACATTATCTTTATAAAACTTTAGCCCCTCTGTTGCACAAACAGACTCAGCATATGCAGCATCTCCCTCTTCACACTCCAAGGCTATTTTCTGGCTTCCATGTACTGTAATGGTGCCCTTGTAACCCGGCATCTTGAGCTGCAGATACACATAACACGGCCGAGCCATGAACTTGGCGTAAGCCGGCCGTCCAAACAAAGCATGATATGGGCTTTTGATCTTAACCACCTCAAAGGTTAATTTCTCCGCTCTGGAATCATATTCATCTCCAAAGGCTACTTCCAGTTCAATCTTGCCAACTGGGTATGCTAACTTGCCAGGCACCACACCATGAAAAACAGTGTTGGATTGCTTAAGACTCTTATCAGTCAACCCCATCTGACGAAACGTCTCATAATAGAGGATGTTGATGCTATTGCCTCCGTCCATGAGCACTTTAGTGAATTTATATCCACCAACCTGAGGCGCCACTACCAAGGCCAAGTGACCCGGATTGTCGATCCGGGGAGGATGATCCTCTCTGCTCCACACAATAGGTTGTTCTGACCACCGTAAGTAACGCGAAATCGCCGGCTCAATGGCATTGACAGCCCTTTTGTGAAGCTTTTGGTTCCTCTTGCACAAGCTAGTGGTAAATACATGATATTGTCCACTATTCAACTGTTTTGGGTTGCTTTGATATCCGGATTGCTGCTGATTACCTTGGTCGGGTTGTGGATTATAACCTCCTTGGTTACCCGTATGCCTCTAACCTTGAAAACCGCCTCCACCTGAACCAGCGCCCGGGCCATGAAAGCCGCCTCCACCGGAACCGCCGCCAGGGCCGTGACTTCCATCAAATGCATTTGAATTCTTGAATGCCTTCATGATTGTACAGTCCTTCCACAGATGGGTGGCTGGCTTCTCCCGGGTGCCGTGTCTTGGACAAGGTTCATTCAATAGTTGCTCAAGGGTGGGACCTGACTCGCCCGACCGAGGGGGTTGCCTACCCTTGCACCGTTGATTGTTGCCCTGCGCATTGGTCTTAGCCACAAATTCGTCAGTCTTACGTTTATTACCTTCTTGGTTTTTCGGGTTATGCTGGTGACCCTTGCCATTGCCGTTCTTCTTTCCCTTCCCTGTCTTTTCTTCATTAGACACTGGGTCCTTGGTACTATCAGAATCGGCATACTTGACAAGAGCCGCCATCAACTGGCCCATGTCATGGTAGTCACATTTAAGCCGCCCCAGCTTCTACTTCAGAGGTTAAAAACAGCAATTTTTCTCCAACATTAAGACTGCCGAACCAGCATCCATCTTATCAGATGAATGAATTATCTCCTTGACCTGGTGCACCCAATGGGTTGTGGACTCACCTTCCTCTTGTTTACAATTAGTCAATTCCACGATAGACATAGGTTGTTTGCATGTGTCCTTGAAGTTCTGAATGAACCGGGCCTTTAACTCCGCCCATGAGCCGATGGAATTGGGGGGCAACCCTTTTAGCCAAGTACGAGCCGTTCCATCCAACATCATGGTGAAATATTTAGCCATTGCCACGTCGCTGACCTCCAACAGCTCCATGGCCATCTCATAACTCTCAATCCAGGCCCCAGGCTGCAAATCGGCCGTGCAATTAGGCACCTTACGGGGCCCCTTGAAATCCTTTGGCAAACGCTCATTACGTATGGCCGGAACCAGGCAAGGAACACCTTCGGTTCTTGTGGCCACTCCTACCTCAACCGAGGTTGCTGGATAAGCCAGAAACGTCTGATGAGCCGCCTGTTCCGCCGCCAGTTGAACCGCTCGCTCAGCCTCTTGTCGGATCCTCTCCTGATCCGCCAAGTTAAGGGCTCCAGTCTGTCCCAGCTCATGCCTGTGCGGCCGGTTGCGGCGTTGAACATTGCTTGACATGACAGCTGAATCCATACGCCTACTGTAGCTTGGGCTCCGGCTCGAGCGAGGGGTTGAATGGATCCTGTCTCAACTGTAAGAGTACGCATCCTGCTGCCCAGAGTTGTTTGAAGAAGTTCTCTCACCCTTCGTGTTTCGATCGCCGCCGGAGAGTCGCCCTCCATCGGGAGAGCCGCCAAACGAGCCGAAGCTGCAATGAGGTTTTCCAAGGGATTGGAGAAGTAACCTGGTGGTGTTGGTACATAATGAGGCGGAGTGGTATGTATACGACGTGGTTCCATGGCACGCGGCTGAACCGGTGCCCCGGGCGTCGTGATCCGACTTGCCTCTGGCGGGTTACTTGTCCCGGCCCCAGGAGTATGAAAAAGGTTCCTAGGATCGAGCGTCAGAGGTAGACGTGACTGAGTTTTCTGATGCCTTCTTCTCATGACCTCGTTTGATGCGTTCAGATCCACCGAGAGCCGGAAAGTCTCTACTTGAAGCTGTTGAGCACGAGCGTCCAAAGTCGAACGCTCCGCGGCCATCCTGACCTCTTTTGCTGCTAAATTTTCTTTAGCTTGTACCATCTCCTCATGTACGCGTGCCACCTCTGTGTCATGCTGAGCTTGATCCGCCGGCTCTACCACGGCAGTCAACAGGCTCGTCAGTTTATCCATGAGGTCCATTAGAATCTGAGCCAGGGGGCGCGGGGGGTCTCCTGACCCGGCTGCGGCCGACCCGGTGGTTGTTGCTGCCGCTGATGTGGAGTTCTTCCCCGACTGTGTTCCTGCCATGAAGACTCCGGCCCAATTCGGCGGCTCAAGGGGGTCCGGAATACTGCTGCCATTAGAGCAGCCCTCGAGCATGCCATCCTGCAGCTGATACAAAGAGTCCGTCTCTCCCGTTGATGATGTGGCGTCAGAACAGACGGCCGTCTCACCGCCATCCATCGATTCTTTAGAGTATTCACCGCCATGGATGCAACCTACAAAGGCATGCTTCACGACAGATTGAACACGGGTGGACCTCGCGCGCTCAGCCATTTCAATGAGATTGTTGTGTACGTTCGGCTCAGGGCCCGACTCGCCGATCCGGCCGATGAAGACATGAATTCCGCCGAAGGGGACCCGGTACCCATACTCAATTGAGCCTGCCTCGGGGGCCCAGCCTTTGTCATCGATGTAGAGCTTGTCGCGGCGACTCTTGGTCATCCGGCCCACAGCGTATCCCTTGAGCCCTTCAAAGTTGCCCTTCAAGAACTCAAATCCACCATGCACTGGCTCCACGGTGGGTGCCAACTGAAGGAAATATGCCCTAGAGGCAATAATAAAGTTATTATTTATTTCCTTATATCATGATAAATGTTTATTGTGCATGCTAGAATTGTATTAATCGGAAACATAATACTTGTGTGAATACATAGACAAACAAAGTGTCACTAGTATGCCTCTACTTGACTAGCTCGTTAATCGAAGATGGTTATGTTTCCTAACCATAAACAAGAGAGTTGTTATTTGATTAACGGGATCACATCATTAGGAGAATGATGTGATTGACATGACCCATTCCATTAGCTTAGCACCCGATCGTTTAGTATGTTGCTATTGCTTTCTTCATGACTTATACATGTTCCTATGACTATGAGATTATGCAACTCCCGTTTGCCGGAGGAACACTTTGTGTGCTATCAAATGTCACAACGTAACTGGGTGATTATAAAGGAGCTCTACAGGTGTCTCCAAAGGTACATGTTGGGTTGGCGTATTTCGAGATTAGGATTTGTCACTCCGATTGTCGGAGAGGTATCTCTGGGCCCTCTCGGTAATGCACATCACATAAGCCTTGCAAGCATTGCAATTAATGAGTTAGTTGTGAGATGATGTATTACGGAACGAGTAAAGAGACTTGCCGGTAACGAGATTGAACTAGGTATTGGTATACCGACGATCGAATGTCGGGCAAGTAACATACCGATGACAAAGGGAACAACGTATGTTGTTATGCGTTCTGACCGATAAAAGATCTTTGTAGAATATGTAGGAGCCAATATGGGCATCCAGGTCCCACTATTGGTTATTGACCAAAGACGTGTCTCGGTCATGTCTACATTGTTCTCGAACCCGTAGGGTCCGCACTATTAAGGTTACGATGACAGTTATATTATGAGTTTATGCATTTTGATGTACCGAAGGTTGTTCGGAGTCCCGGATGTGATCACGGACATGATGAGGAGTCTCGAAATGGTCGAGACGTAAAGATTGATATATTGGAAGCCTATGTTTGGACATCGGAAGTGTTCCGGGTGAAATCGGGATTTTACCGGAGTACCGGGAAGGTTACTGGAACCCCCCGGGAGCTAAATGGGCCATGATGGGCCTTAGTGGAAAAGAGAAGAGGCAGCCCTACATGGGTTGCGCGCCTCCCCCTTCCCCTAGTCCTATTAGGACTAGGAGAGGTGGCCGGCCCCCTCTCTCTCTTTTCCCCCTCCGTGAATCCTATTCCAACTAGGATTGGGGGGGGGAATCCTACTCCCAGAGGGAGTAGGACTCTCCTGGCACGCCTCCTATGGCCGGCCAGCCTCCCCCCCTCTAGTCCTTTATATACTGAGGCAAAGGCACCCTAGAACACACAAGTTGATCCACGTGATCTATTCCTTAGCCGTGTGCGGTGCCCCCTGCCACCATAGTCCTCGATAATACTGTAGCGGAGTTTAGGCGAAGCCCTGCTGCTGTAGTGCATCAAGATCGTCACCACGCCGTCGTGCTGACGGAACTCTTCCCCGACACTTTGCTGGATCGGAGTCCGGGGATCGTCATCGAGCTGAACGTGTGCTCGAACTCGGAGGTGTCGTAGCTTCGGTGCTTGATCGGTTGGATCGTGAAGACGTACGACTACTTCCTCTACGTTGTGTCATCGCTTCCGCAGTCGGTCTGCGTTGGGTACGTAGACAACACTCTCCCCTCTCGTTGCTATGCATCACATGATCTTGCGTGTGCGTAGGAATTTTTTTGAAATTACTACATTCCCCTACACCAACTGTCGTGGAATTGTCATGCCAGATGTCCTAGCAAAAGGACTTAGTCGTAGGGCCATCGCAACGAGGAAGCTTAAAGGGGTTAATCGGGACAAATGACACAAGAGGTTTTATACTAGTTCGGCCCCTTACGATGAAGGTAAAAGCCTACGTCTAGTTGTATTGATATTGCTGGGGTTTCGATCACCAAGAGGCTACTTCGTCGGCTTGGTTATCGATCTGTTGTTTCTCGCCCTAAGCCGCCACCAGGTCGTCCCTTTATATACACAGGTTGACGCCTAGTGGCCTACAGAGTCCCTGCCGGCTCATAAATCGTGTCCGGCTCGGTGACTTCTTTACATGCCTTTCTTTACAAGTCTTTCCTTACATACGGCGGTTTACAATATTGGGCCTGAAACCGCCTCTAGGCCTTTAGGCCTTCTATAAGATTTAACAGACTATGACGAAAACATGAAGTAGGATGCCTAGAGAACAAGTCCCCTATCCTGGCACAGGGCCTGGATGCGGCAAGTGGATGAATCTCACCTCAGGTTCACGGCCAAGAGCGTGTACACATGCTATGAGATGCATAGGCTGATCGTTGACATGAGGAAGTGCCTCGTTACCAAAATCGATGAGTCCAAATCAAGCTACAAGCAGAGCAAGCATCACAAGAAGTAGATGATGATCAGATGATCGTTTATGCTAGTTAATCATGCATGTAATATATAGTTTACTTTATTGGTGTGTGGAAATGTCATGTGTGTAGTAGCCACCTATGTCATTATGCATGTAATAGTTTACTTTGGTGTGTGCAAATGGCATGGTTGTAGTAGCCACCTATGTAAGTGGATGTTTAATTTGGGTATGCGAGCATGTCCTTATAAGTGTGTGTGTGTGTATAAATATATATTGTTGTTCTGTATGCAATCCCATTGCACAACTCACATGTCTTATTAGCACCAACTGTCTATGTTATTATCGGTCTTCACACACATTTCTGATTACACACCTGTTTCCCGCGTATCACACACATCTCGTTAAGTTGAACCGTTTCTATTATCATGTCTCAACGCAAACAGTTCATCCAAGTGAACCGCATGCCGTATATCGCGCACACCTTAATATGGTTGACCGTTACTTTTGCGTTGCCTAATCACAAACAGTTCATCCGAGTGAACCGTATGTTGTATATCGCACACACCTCCATCTGGCTGCCCGTTTCTTTCGTTCCTCCTCATCGCAAACAGTTAATTGAATTGAACTGTATGCCCTACATCGCACACGCAACTAAAATCTAAATCGTGTTTGATGGCTCCGCCATTGCAAACGTTTTGCACCTCTTTTACGGGTTTTTCACACCACCGTTTGCAATTATGGCATCGCACACAGTTTCGTCAAAGGGTCTCTGATCATAGTGTCGCGTTAGCAGCATCCTGCTGTAGTGCTCCTTCTTGATTTCTACCTCCGCAGATTTAAGCATTACGAAGAGCTCGAGAATTGTCTTATCCATCCCTTGCATATTATAGTTTATCACAAAGTTTTTGTAGCTTGGTGGCAGTGATTGAAGAACTTTGTCAATGACACTATCATCAGGAAGGTTAACTCCCAGTTGAGTCAAGTGGTTGTGGTACCCAGACATTCTGAGTATATGTTCACTGACAGAACTATTCTCCTCCATCTTGCAGCTATAGAACTTATTGGAGACTTCATATCTCTCAATTCGGGCATTTGCTTGAAATATTAATTTCAACTCCTGAATAATCTCATATGCTCCATGACGTACAAAACATCGTTGAAGTCCCGATTCTAAGACGTAAAGTATGGCACACTAAACTATGGAGTAGTCATCAGCTTTGCTCTGCCAGACGTTCATAATATCTGGTGTTGCTCTTGCAGCGGGCTTTGCACCTAGCGGTGCTTCCAGGACGTAATTCTTCTGTGCAGGAATGAGGATAATCCTCAAGTTACGGACCCATTCGTGTAGTTGCTACCATCATCTTTCAACTTCGCTTTCTCTAGGAACGCATTAAAATTCAAAGGAACAGTAGCACGGGCCATTTATCTACAACAACATAGACATGCAAAATACTATCAGGTACTAAGTTCATGATAAATTAAAGATCAATTAATCATATTACTTAAGAAATCCCACTTAGATAGACATATCTCTAGTCATCTAAATGATCACGTGATCCATATCAACTAAACCATGTCTGATCATCACGTGAGATGGAGAAGTTTTCAATGGTGAACATCACTATGTGGATCATATCTACTATATGATTCACGCTCGACCTTTCGGTCTTAGTGTTCCGAGGCCATATCTGCATATGCTAGGCTCGTCAAGTTTAACCTGAGTATTCTGCTTGTGCAAAACTAGCTTGCACCCGTTGTATGTGAACGTAGAGCTTATCACACCCGATCATCACATGGTGTCTCGGCACGACAAACTGTAGCAACGGTGCATACTCAGGGAGAACACTTATACCTTGAAATTTAGTGAGAGATCATCTTATAATGCTACCGTCGTACTAAGAAAAAATAAGATGCATAAAAATAAACATCACATGCAATCAATATAAGTGATATGACATGGCCATAATCATCTTGTGCCTTTGATCTCCATCTCCAAAGCACCGTCATGATCACCATCGTCACCGGCTTGACACCTTGATCTCCATCGTAGCATCATTGTTTTCTCGCTGACTATTGCTTCCACAACTATCGCTACCGCTTGGAGATAAAGTAAAGCAATTACATGGCGATTGCATTTCATACAATAAAGAAACAACCATATGGCTCCTGCCAGTTGTCGATAACTTTGTTACAAAACATGATCATCTCATGCAACAATTTATATAATCACGTATTGACCATATCACATCACAACATGCCCTGCAAAAACAAGTTAGACGTCCTCTACTTTGTTGTTGCAAGTTTTATGTGGCTGTTGCGGGCTTAGCAAGAACCGTTCTTACGTACGCATCAAAAACAACAACGATTTTTTGTCAAGTGTATTGTTTTAACCTTCAACAAGGACCGGGCGTAGTCACACTCGATTCAACTAAAGTTGGAGAAACAGAGACCCACTAGCCACATGTGTGCCAAGCACGTCGGTAGAACCAGTCTCATGAACGCGGTCATGTAATGTCGGTCTGGGCCGCTTCATCCAATGATACGTCTCCATGGTATCTACTTTTCCAAACGCTTTTGCCCTTGTTTTGGACTCTAACTTGCATGATTTGAACGGAACTAACCCAAACTGGCCCTGTTTTCAGCAGAATTGCCATGGTGTTATTTATGTGCAGAAACAAAAGTTCTCGGAATGACCTGAAACTCCATGGAGATTATTTTTGGAAATATAAAAAATAATGGCAAAGAATCAAGGCCAGGGGGCCCACACCCTAGCCACGAGGGTGGGGGTGCACCTGCCCCCCTGGGCGCGCCCCCCTGCCTCGTGGGCCCCCTGGAGCTCCACCGACCTCAACTCCAACTCCATATATTCATGTTCGGGGAGAAAAATCAAAGAGAAAGATTAATCGCGTTTTATGATACGGAGCCGCCACCAAGCCCTAAACTCTCTCGGGAGGGCTGATCTGGAGTTCGTTTGGGACTCCGGAGAGGGGGATCCGTCGCCGTCGTCATCATCAACCATTCTCCATCACCAATTTCAGGATGCTCAACGCCGTGCGTGAGTAATTCCATCGTAGGCTTGCTGGACGGTGATGGGTTGGATGAGATTTATCATGTAATTGAGTTAGTTTTGTTAGGGTTTGATCTCTAGTATCCACTATGTTCTGAGATTGATGTTGCTATGAATTGCTATGCTTAATTCTTGTCACTAGGGCCCAAGTGCCATGATTTCAGATATGAACCTATTATGTTTTCATGAATATATGTGAGTTCTTGATCCTATCTTGCAAGTCTATAGTCACCTACTATGTGTTATGATCCGGCAACCCCGAAGTGACAATAATCGGGACCAGTCCCGGTGATGGTCGTAGTTTGAGGAGTTCATGTATTCACTATGTGTTAATGCTTTGGTCCGGTACTCTATTAAAAGGAGGCCTTAATATCCCTTAGTTTCTGTTAGGACCCCGCTGCCACGGGACGGTAGGACAAAATATGCCATGCAAGTTCTTTTCCATAAGCACGTATGACTATATTCGGAATACATGCCTATATTACATTGATGAATTGGAGCTAGTTCTGTGCCACCCTATGTTATGATTGTTACATGATGAACCACATCCGGCATAATTCTCCATCACTGATCCATTGCCTACGAGCTTTCCATATATTGTTCTTTGCTTATTTACTTTTCCCTTGCTATTGTTATCATCACTACAAAATACCAAAACATTACTTTTGCTACCGTTACTTTTGCTATCGTTACCACTACTATCATATTACTTTGCTACTAAACACTTTGTTGCAGATATTAAGTTTCCAGGTGTGGTTGAATTGACAACTCAGCTGCTAATACTTGAGAATATTATTTGGCTCCCCTTGTGTCGAATCAATAAATTTGGGTTGAATACTCTACCCTCGAAAACTGTTGCGATCCCCTCTACTTGTGGGTTATCAAGACTATTTTCTAGCGCCGTCGCCGGGGAGCATAGCTCTATTCTTTGAGTCACTTGGGATTTATATCTGCTGGTCACTATGAAGAACTTGAAAGGCGCGAAAACAAAAATTTATCCCTCAACTACGAGGGGAGGTAAGGAACTACCATCTAGCTCTGCACTTGATTCACCTTCTGTTTTGAGGATGCTTGCGACACCTAAACCTACTTCTGCTATTAATTCTGATATGTTGCATATTATTCATGATGCCACTTCTGCTATGCATGATACTTATGATGAAACTACTTCTATGCTTGATACTACTGTGCCACTTGGTGAATTTCTTGATGAACAAATTGCTAGGGCTAGAGAGAATGAAATTATTGGAACTTATAGTATTGATGAAAGTGATGATGAAGGCTCTCCCAATAAATATGAATTACCTGTTGTGCCTGAGGGCTATGTTATGGATGAAGAAACTGCTAGAGATTTTCTTGCTTGCAATGATAGGAGTGAACTTAAGAAATTATTAGCTAAGCTGAAACAAAAAACTCTGAATGCTAGAATGAAATATGATCCTGCTTATGCCACTTCACCTATCTTTGTTACTGATAAGGATTGTGAATTCTCTATTGATCCTGATATAATTACTTTGGTTGAATCTGATCCTTTTTATGGCTATGAATCTGAAACTGTTGTGACACATATTACTAAATTAAATGATATAGCCACCCTGTTCACTAATGATGAGAGAACTCGGTACTTTTATATCCTTAAAATATTTCCGTTCTCATTAAAGGGTGATGCTAAGATATGGTTTAATTCTCTTGATCCTGGTTGTGTGCGTAGTCCCCAGGATATGATTTATTACTTCTCTGCTAAATATTTCCCTGCTCATAAGAAACAAGCTGCCTTAAGGGATATATATAATTTTGTGCAAATTAAAGAAGAGAGTCTCCCACAAGCATGGGGGAGGCTTCTCCAATTACTTAATGCTTTGCCTGATTATCCTCTTAAGAAAAATGAAATACTTGCTATCTTTTATAATGGACTAACCGATGCTTCCAGAGACCACCTGGATAGTTGTGCTAGTTTTGTTTTCAGGGAAAGAACACCGGATGAAGCTGAAATTCTATTGAATAATATGTTGACAAATGAAAATAATTGGACACTTCCTGAGCCAGCTCTTGAGCCAACTCCTGAGCCTATTCCTAAACCAACTCCAAAGAAAAGGGGTGTTCTATATCTTAGTCCTGAAGATATGCAAGAGGCAAAGAAATCTATGAAAGAAAAGGATATTAAAGCTAAAGATGTTAAGAATTTACCTCCTATTGAAGAAATACATGGTCTTAATTTACCGCCTGTTGAAGAAATATATGGTTTTAATCCATCACCTATTGAAGAAACACATGGTATTGATAACCCGACACAGGTAGTAAAGGTAAATTCTCTCTATAGATATGATAAAGCTGAAATCCCTCCTACTAAGTTTGCTAGCCAATGTTTGGATGAGTTTGATAACTTTATGGTTAAGCAAGAAGGCCTCAATGCTTATTTTGGTAGACAATTGAAACAAAATGCTTATATGATTGAACACTTGGGTGATTATATGTCTAGAGTTAAAGGTGAACTTAAACTCATTAGTAAACATGCTTCTATGGTTAACACTCAAGTAGAACAAGTACTTAAAGCTCAGAATGATTTTCTCAATGAATTAAATGGTAAGAAAAATGATAATGTTATTAGAGTTATGACTAGAGGTGGTAAAATGACTCAGGACCTTTGTATCCTGAGGGCCATCCTAAGAGAATTGAGCAAGATTCTTAGAGAAATAATATTGATGCACCTAGTCCTTCTAAAAGGAAGAAAAAGAAAAATGATAGGACTTTGCATGCTTCTAGTGAACCTATTGCTGAACCACCTGAGAATCCAAATGATATTTCTATCTCTGATGCTGAAACACAATCTGGTAATGAACATGAACCTAATGAAAATGTTAATGATGATGTTCATGTTTATTCTCAACCCAGTAATGATAATGATGTAGAAACTGAACCTGCTGTTGATCTTGATAACCCACAATCAAAGAATCAACGTTATGATAAAAGAGACTTTGTTGCTAGGAAACACGGTAAGTAAAGAGAGCGATGGGTTCAGAAACCCATGCCCTTTCCTCCTGAGCTATCCAAGAAAAAGGGTGATGAGGATTTTGAGCACTTTGCTGAAATGATTAGACCTATCTTTTTGCGTATGCGTTTGACTGATATGCTTAAAATGAATCCTTATGCTAAGTACATGAAACATATTGTTACTAATAAAAGAAAGATACCAGAAGCTGAAATTTCCACCATGCTTGCTAATTACACTTTTAAGGGTGGAATACCAAAGAAACTTGGAGATCCAGGAGTACCCACTATACCATGCTCCATTAAAAGAAATTATGTTAAAACTGCTTTATGTGATCTTGGAGCCGGTGTTAGTGTTATGCCTCTCACTTTATATCGTAGACTTAATTTGAATAAGTTGACACCTACTGAAATATCTTTGCAAATGGCTGATAAATCAACTGCTATACCTGTCGGTATTTGTGAGGATGTGCCTGTTGTGGATGCAAACGTTACTATTTTAACGGACTTTGTTATTCTTGATATTCCCGAGGACGATAGTATGTCTATTATTCTTGGAAGACCCTTTTTGAATACTGCAGGGGCTGTTATTGATTGCACCAAAGGCAATGTCACTTTTCATGTTAATGGTAATGATCATACGGTACACTTTCTGAGGAAACGACCTCAAGTCCACAGTATCAATTCTATTGGAAAAATTCCATCGATTATTTTTGGAGGTTTTGAATTGCCTCTTCCTACTGTCAAGAAGAAATATGATGTTCTTATTGTTGGGGATGTGCATATCCCCGTTGAGGTAACCTAGTGTTATTCGAAAATTCTCCGGTTCCATGTTACTCGGAATGAGTTTGTTAACAAGACCTGATCAACCTTGTTAGTGAATTCCTTTTGATGAGCATGAGATGGATGAATTTAGAAAACACAACTCTCTGTACCCTCTTTTTACTTTTTGTTATTTAGTTTAAATAAAGCAGAAATAGTAATTTCTGTCTGTTTTCTGAATTATCCATGCAATAAAAAATAGCCCGGAAATAAAAGTTCTCCAAATGCCCTGAAATTTAAATATGATTTTTCCTGGAATATTTGAGAATATTTGGCACTAAGAACACAGCGGGGGGAGCTGGCACCTGGCCACGAGGGTCCAGGGCGCGCCCACCCCCCCTGGGCGCGCCCCCCTGCCTCATGGGCCCACGGTGACTCCCCTCCACTTCTTCTTCCTCCCAAAAAAATCACCAGCCAGCTCAAGCACGAGTTCTAGCTCATTTTGCTGCGATTTTCGATCTCCATGCTCAAAGCATCTCTCACAAAACTGCTTTGGGGGATTGTTCCTTGGTATGTGACTCCTCCATTGGTCCAATTAGTTTTTGTTCTAGTGCTTTATTCATTGCAAATTTGTGCTGCCTAGGTGACCATGTTCTTGAGCTTGCATGTCAAATTTATATGGTTCCAAGTAGTTCTAATGCATGATATAGGCTCTAGGCACTTGTAGCAGTAGTTGCTATCAATTTTGTTGAGCTTGGTTAACTTTTATTTGAAGTTACTAAAAATTTCAGAAATTTTTCAGAGGAAGAAATATGTTTAGGAAAATGTACCAAGGTGGTCCTTCAAGGAAGTAAGGACCCAGGCTTGCAATGCGTGATGCTGATGATGAACCACCAATGGACGCCCCAGTGCGGCCTTGTGAATGGCCTTCAGAGTACTTCATGGATCGAGCGGGAATTAAGGAAGAATTTAACGCATATTTGTGTAACGCTGATTTTGTGAGCTTCGAGGCAGAAAAGTGCCGTCAGTACCACTATCTCACTAGTTCCTTTGTGAGGAGGTTTGAATTTTCATCTTCACGCAATTCTCAAACTATCCTGTTTGATCTCTATGAAAATTCTTATACGATGGACTTAGAGGATTTTACCACAGCTTGCAAACTTCCACAATGGGGTAGTACTAGTGAACCTCGCAAATCTGAGTTTAGAGATTTTCTTGCTGGTATAACTGTGGGGGAATCTAGAGATATAGCACAAGCTACCATAGGGAGCATTCATTTTCCTCCTATACATTATTTTGCTCTCTTCATAGGTAGGTGCATAAATGGTAAAGATGAAGCATGTCATATGTGTGTAGCTGACCTCAGTATTCTTAGGAGTGCTGTGTTAGGAGATAAAAATTATAATTTAGGAGCCATTGTTGCACGTAGGTTGCATCATAATAGATTTAATGGAGATTTCTTTGGTGGAATTTATGCAACCCGTATAGCTAATTCTCTTGGTATAGCCATACGTGAGGATGATATTGAGTTGCCTCCTGCTTACTTGGATTATGATGCTATGGTTCATCATCATTTTGTTGAGAGGAACGATCAGTTCCTCCAGTATCGACTAATCTTTGACAGACGACGCACCTATCATGTTGCTCTCCCTGCTTCTACTTTCTTTGACTTTCAGGCAAAAGGGAGATATTTTATAACCAGAGAGGAGGCGGAAGAGTATAAGAGGAGGGCTGAGATAGCTCGCCTCCAAGTTGCAGCCCACGATGCAATGAATGTTGCATCTCAGTACGACCCCAACTACAACTTTGGATATCCGCCAGGCCATCCGTGGAAATAGACCAACTTAGGCCAAAAGGCTAAGCTTGGGGGAGTACGTACTTCTCACCGACATTACATTCATGTTCACACACTCATTGCTAGATGTCGGTGCTCATACTTTTTCATTGTAATATCCATGCTAGTTTATTTCTTTTTTATGCTTTCTTCTTGTGTGTTTAATAAACCTTAAGAAAAAACAAAAAAAATTAGTTGTAGCTTTTAGCTAGTTTTAATTTCCATGCTTGTAGTAGTAATTAAAAAGAAAACTCAAAAAGATTTCCCTTTCTTCTTTTGCTTGTTGGGAGCTTTCCTGTGTAAATATTTTTATTTCTCTTCTTTTCTTTGGGGTCGATAGGAGAAGACCATAATTAAATTGTTAAAGTGGCTCTTATATGCATTATTGTTGATCTGACAAAAGAGTCCATATTGCCTTGTCTTCTCCTGTTTATTGAATGCTCGCAGATTTCAGCTTAGTCCAATGCACGTGCACTATTATTATTATTCACATCATTCGATCATGCAAGTGAAAGGCAATTATGACAATATATGATGGATTGGTTGAGATGGGAGAAGCTGGTATGAACTCGACCTCTCTTGTTTTTGTAAATATGATTAGTTCATCGTTCCTGATTCAGCTTATTATGAATAAACATGTTTGCAATGACAATTAGAGATTATAGTTGCTTATGCCATGATTAATTAGCTAGGAGCTTATAATGGTTTACCTTGCGTGCCAACATGCTATTAAAATGGTTGTGATGTGGTATGATAGGGTGGTATCCTCTTTTGAACAATTCGAGTGGCTTGACTTGGCACATGTTCACGCATGTAGTTGAAACAAAATCAACATAGCCTCTACGATATTTATGTTCATGGTGCATTATATCCTACTCATGCTTGCATTCGGTGTTGATTAATTTTAATGCATGTTCATGACTGTTGTCGCTCTCTAGCTGGTCACTTCCCAGTCTTTTTCTAGCCTTCACCTGTACTAAGCGGGAATACTGCTTGTGCATCCAATCCCATAAACCCCAAAGTTATTCCATATGAGTCCACCATACCTACCTATATACGGTATCTACCTGCCGTTCCAAGTAAATTTGTATGTGCCCAACTCTAAACCTTCAAATAAACATTCTGTTTTGTATGCTCGAATAGCTCATGTATCAACTAGGGTTGTCTGTATCTTCCATGTTAGGCGGGTTATTCTCAAGAGGAGTGGACTCCGCTCCTCACTCACGAGAAAGTGGTTGGTCACCGGGATGCCCAGTCCCATGCTTTATGCAAATCAAATCAAAATAATTGCAAACAAAACTCCCCCGGGACTGTTGTTAGTTGGAGGCACTCGTTGTTTTGAGCAAGCCATGGATTGATGCTTGTTGGTGGAGGGGGAGTATAAACTTTACCATTCTGTTTGGGAACCGCCTATAATGTGTGTAGCATGGAAGATATCGCCATCTCTTGGTTGTTGATGTCTACTACACAACCTTCTTCTTGTAGACGTGGTTGGGCCTCCAAGTGCAGAGATTTGTAGGACAGTAGCAAATTTCCCTCAAGTGGATGACCTAAGGTTTATCAATCCGTAGGAGGCGTAGGATGAAGATGGTCTCTCTCAAGCAACCCTACAACCAAATAACAAAGAGTCTCTTGTGTCCCCAACACACCCAATACAATGGTAAATTGTATAGGTGCACTAGTTCAGCGAAGAGATGGTGAAACAAGTGGTATATGGATGGTAGATAAAGGTATTTGTAATCTGAAAATATAAAAACAGCAAGGTAACTAATGGTAAAAGTAAGCGTAAACGGTACTGCAATGCGTGAAAATAAGGCCTAGGGTTCATACTTTCACTAGTGTAAGTCCTCTCAACAATACTAACATAATTGGATCACATAACTATCCCTCAACATGCAACAAAGAGTCACTCCAAAGTCACTAATAGCGGAGAACGAACGAAGAGATTATGGTAGGGTACGAAACCACCTCAAAGTTATTCTTTCCAATCAATCTGTTGGGCTATTCCTATAAGTGTCACAAACTGCCCTAGAGTTCGTACTAGAATAGCACCTTAAGACACACATCAACCAAAACCCTAATGTCACCTAGATACTCCAATGTCACCTCAAGTATCCGTGGGTATGATTATACAATATGCATCACACAATCTCAGATTCATCTATTCAACCAACACAAAGGACCTCAAAGAGTGCCCCAAAGTTTCTACCGAAGAATCATGACGAAAACGTGTGCCAACCCCTATGCATAGGTTCATGGGCGGAACCCAAAAGTTGGTCACCAAAACATACATCAAGTGAATCACGTGATATCCCATTGTCACCACAGATACGCATGGCAAGACATACATCAAGTGTTCTCAAATCTTTAAAGACTCAATCCGATAAGATAACTTCAAAGGGGAAACTCAATCCATTACAAGAGAGTAGGGGGGGAAGAAACATCATAGGATCCAAATATAATAGCAAAGCTCGCGATACATCAAGATCGTATCACCTCAAGAACACGAGAGAGAGAGAGAGAGAGATCAAACACATAGCTACTGGTACATACCCTCAGCCCCGAGGGAGAACTACTCCCTCCTCGTCATGGAGAGCACCGGGATGATGAAGATGGCCACCAGAGAAGGATTGCCCCCTCCGGTAGGGTGCCGGAATGGGTCTAGATTGGCTTTCGGTGGCTACAGAGGCTTCTGGCAGCGGAACTCCCGATCTATTGTGTTCCCGGATGTTTTTTAGGGTATATGGAGATATATAGGCGGAAGAAGTACGCCAGGGGGGCCATGAGGGGCTCACGAGGATGGAGGGCGCGCCCAGGGGGGTGGGCGCGCCCCCCTGCCTCGTGACCTCCTCGCAGATCCCCCGACGTGCACTCCAAGTCTACTGGGCTTCTTTCCTCCCAAAAATGAGTTCCGCGCAGTTTCAGGTCAATTAGACTCCGTTTGATTTTCCTTTTCTTCGAAACCCTAAAACAGGGTAAAAATAGAAACTGGCATTGGGCTCTGGGTTAATAGGTTAGTCCCAAAAATGATATAAAAGTGTATAATAAAGCCCATAAACATTCAAAACAGTAGATAATATAGCATGGAGCAATCAAAAATTATAGATACATTGGAGACGTATCAGCATCCCCAAGCTTAATTCCTGCTCATCCTCGAGTAGGTAAATGATAAAGGCAGAATTTTTGATGTGGAGTGCTACTTGGCATAATTTCAATGTAATTCTTCTTAATTGTGGCATGAATATTCAGATCCGAAAGATTCAAGACAAAAGTTCATATTGACATAAAAATGATAATACTTCAAGCATACTAACTAAGCAATTATATCTTCTCAAAATAACATGGCCAAAGAAAGTTCATCCCTACAAAATCATATAGTTTAGTCATGTTTCATTTTCGTCACACAAGAATGCTCTCATCATGCACAACCCCGATGACAAGCCAAGCAATTGTTTCATACTTTAGTAATCTCAAACTCATAAACTTTCACGCAATACATGAGCGCGAGCCATGGATATAGCACTATGGGTGGAATAGAATAATGAGGGGGGTTATGTGGAGAAGACAAAAAAGAGAAAGTCTCACATCAACGAGGCTAATCAATGGGCTATGGAGATGCCCATCGATTGATGTTAATGCAAGGAGTAGGGATTGCCATGCAACGGATGCACTAGAGCTATAAATGTATGAAAGCTCAACAAAAGAAACTAAGTGGGTGTGCATCCAACTTGCTTGCTCACGAAGACCTAGGGCACTTGAGGAGGCCCATTGTTGGAATATACAAGCCAAGTTCTATAATGAAAAATTCCCACTAGTATATGAAAGTGATAACATGAGAGACTCTCTACTATGAAGATCATGGTGCTACTTTGAAGCACAAGTGTGGAAAAAGGATAGTAGCATTGTCCCTTCTCTCTTTTTCTCTCATTTTTATTTTTTTATTTGGCCTTCTCTTTTTTATGGCCTTTCTCTCTTTTTTTGGGCCTTCTCTTTTTTATGGCCTTTTTTAATTCCTCACTTGGGACAGTGCTCTAATAATGATGATCATCACACTTCTATTTATTTACAACTCAATGATTACAACTCGATACTAGAACAAAGATGACTCTATATGAATGCCTCCGGCGGTGTACCGGGATATGCAATGATGCATGAGTGACATGTATGAAAGAATTATGAACGGTGGCCTTGCCACGAATACTATGTCAACTACATGATCATGCTAAGCAATATGACAATGATGAATGTGTCATGATGAACGGAATGATGGAAAGTTGCATGGCAATATATCTCGGAATGGCTATGGAAATGCCATATTAGGTAGGTATGGTGGCGGTTTTGAGGAAGATATAAGGAGGTTTATGTGTGATAGAGCGTATCATATCACGGGGTTTGGATGCACTGGCGAAGTTTGCGCCAACTCTCAATGTGAGAAAGGGCAATGCACGGTACCGAAGAGGCTAGCAAGGATGGAAGGGTGAGAGTGCGTATAATCCATGGACTCAACATTAGTCATAAATAACTCACATACTTATTGCAAAAATCTACAAGTCATCAAAAACCTCGGTACTATGCACATGCTCCTAGGGGGATAGATTGGTAGGAAAAGACCATCGCTCGTCCCCGACCGCCACTCATCAGGAAGACAATCAAATAACACCTCATGTTTCAAATTTGTTACACAACGTTTACCATATGTGCATGCTACGGGACTTGCAAACTTCAACACAAGTATTTCTCAATTTCAAAACTACTCAACTAGCACGACTTTGATATTATTACCTCCATATCTCAAAACAATCATCAAGCATCAAACTTCTCTTAGTATTCAACACACTCATAAGAAAGTTTTTATTATATCCATCTTGGATGCCTATCATATTAGGATTTTAAGCAAATTACCATGCTATTTAAGACTCTCAAAATAATCTAAGTGAAGCATGAGAGTTCATATATTTCTTCAAAATAAAACTACCACCATGCTCTAAAAGATATAAGCGAAGCACTAGAGCAAGTGACAAACTACTCCGAAAGATAAAAGTGAAGATCATTGAGTAGTCGAATAATTATGCAACTATGTGAAGACTCTCTAACATTTAATAATTTCAGATCTTGGTATTCTATTCAAACAGAAAGCAAAGCAAAATAAAATGACATTCTAAGAATGACAAACATCATGTGAAGAAGCAAAAACTTAGGATCAACCGAAACTAACCGATAGTTGTTGAAGAAGAAAGGTGGGATGCCAACCGGGGCATCCCCAAGCTTAGATGCTTGAGACTTCTTGAAATATTATCTTGGGATGCCTTGGGCATCCCCAAGCTTGAGCTTTTGTGTCGCCTTAATTCCTCTCATATCATGGTCTCCCTAAATCTCAAAAGCTTCATCCACACAAAACTCAACAAGGACTCGTGAGATAAGTTAGTATAAACAATTGCAAAAACCTTATCATACTATACTGTAGAAAATCACTAAAATTATTATTCAACATTTCATACTAAATGCCTCAGCATATTTAATAGTCCTATCCTCAAATAGAATTATTAAAGAAGCAAACATATGCAAACAATGCAAACATAACAGCAATCTGCCTAAACAGGATAGTGTGTAAAGAATGCAGCAACATCCATACTTCCCTAGCTCCAAAAATTATGAAAGAAAATTCCCACTGTATTAAATTTATCAGAGCTTAATATGAAAAAGGTTTCAACATTTTATCACATTCTGACTTTTCTAGGGAATTATTGCAACAATGGTAAACTTTCTGTTTTCAAACAGCAACATGAAGACTTGTAAAATAGGCATAGTAAAGGCTATCAATGCCACTTTTATTGAAATAAAAGATGCAAAAGATTGTTATAAATAACAGCAAGCAAATACTAACAAAATAAATTGACGCTCCAAGCAAAACACATATCATGTGGCGAATAAAAATATAGCTCCAAGTAAAGTTACCGATGAACGAAGACGAAAGAGGGGATGCCTTCCGGGGCATCCCCAAGCTTAGGCTCTTGGTTGTCCTTGAATATTACCTTGGGGTTCCTTGGGAATCCCCAATATTAGGCTCTTACCACTCCTTGTTCCATAGTCCATCGAATCCTTACCCAAAACTTGAAAACTTCACAACGAAAACTTAACAGAAAACTCGTAAGCTCCGTTAGTATAAGAAAATAAATCACCACTTCAAGGTACTGTAATGAACTCATTCTTTATTTATATTGGTGTTAATCATACTTTATTCCAACTTCTCTATGGTTTATAAACTCTTTTACTAGCCATAGATTCATCAAAATAAGTAAACAACACATGGAAAACAGAATCTGTCCAAAACAGAACAGTCTGTAGTAATCTGGATCAAACGTATACTTCTGGAACTCATAAAATTCTCATATAAATTTCTGTACCTGATGAATTTATCCATTAATCATCTTCAAAAAGAATTAACTAAATAGTACTCTCCAAATAAAAATGGCAGCAATTCTCGTGAGTGCTAAAGTTTCTGTTTTTTTACAGCATGATCAACAAGACTTTCCCCAAGTCTTCCCAAAGGTTCTACTTGGCACAAACACTAATTAAAAGCATAAAACCACATCTAAAAAGAGGCTAGATGAATTATTTATTACTAAACAGGAGCAAAAAGCAAGGAACGAAAATAAAATTGGGTTGCCTCCCAACAAGCGCTATCGTTTAACGCCCCTAGCTAGGCATGATAATGACAATGATGCTCACATAAAGGATAAGAATTGAAATATAAAGAGAGCGTCATGAAGAATATGACTAGTACATTTAATCCTAACCCACTTCCTATGCATAGGTATTTTGTTAGCAAACAACTTATGGGAACAATAATCAACTAGCATAGGAGGGCAAAACAAGCATAACTTCAAAACTTTAAGCACATAGAGAGGAAACTTGGTATTATTGCAATTCCTACAAGCATATATTCCTCCCTCATAATCAGTAGCATCATGAATGAATTCAACAATATAATCAGCACCTAAAGCATTATTTTCATGATCTACAAGCATAGAAAATTTACTACTCTCCACATAAGCAAAATTCTTCTCATTCGGGATAGTGGGAGTATCATAAGAGACTTGAATAATATAAATTGTTTCCACATTAAAAGAGTAATGTTCAGAAAAAGGGTAATCATAATCATGACAAGTTTTATAAATATAATCATCACTACTTTTTATAGCATATATATCATCGCAATAATTATCATAAGTAGGAGGCATGCTATCATCATTATAAATTTGCATATTAAAACTTGGGAGACTAAAAATATCATATTCATTAAGCGTAGCATCCCTAAGCTTGGGACAAACATTAATTGCAGCAAATATATTCTCAAAAAGATCATCTTCATCAAACATAGTATCCCCAAGCTTGGGCCTTTTTATATCATAAGCATAATCACTTTCATCATCAATAGTATGGATAGCACCAATAGTATAGCAATTATCATATTCTTCCAAGCAAGTGCCAAAAAGATTTTCAAGATCATAAGAAGTATCATTATATTCTACAATTATAATTTCATGAGGCACAATAATAATAGGAGCGGCATTATTTGGGAGAGATATCATTTTACCTCTCTTCCTTTTTCTTTTCTTCTTCTTCACCACATCATGTGTGGGTTCAATCCTCATTTTGGAGCTCCTTATTAATGAGATTGGTTGAATAGGAGGCTCCTCCTCGTTACCTGATTCATCATAAGAAATAATAGGAGGATATTGGGAAGTCTCTTCCCTTTCATTAGTATTCTCTTCATCTTCTATTTCTTTTCTTTTCTTTATGTAGTTGGCAATATAACAATTTTCAATGCAATTCACCGCACAATACATATAAATTTTCTCTAGATCAAAATGAAGAACTTTATCAAGGGCAAATTTTGGAATATCCTTAGATATACGTTTAATTTCTTCATAACCCAAGAGCAAACTAAGTTCATTATGATGTGCAAGGGAAATCAAGTCATCACAATTTTTGGACACGATTAGATCATGAAACAATTTGCATCGGATAATTAAATGACCACGTTCATTACAAAGCTCACAAGTATGGCCAAGAAAATTTAAATTTTCAGCACAATCATCTAGCTCTTCTTGCAACAATTTAGTTTCTAAGTACTTATGCTTCTTGCAATATCTATCTTCTCTATTTGGTGTGTACTTACAAACCCAATGCACTCCACAAAAATTGACATGTTTATAGGAGACATTTTCATCATAACTAGTGCAATCATCATTAGTGTCGTGGATATTCAAAGAATTCATACTAACAACATTGCAATCATGCTCATCATTCAAATATTTAGTTCCAAACATTCTAATGCACTCTTCTTCTAGAACTTGAGCACAATTATCCTTTCCATCATACTCACGAAAGATATTAAAAAGGTGAAGAGTATGAGGCAAACTTAATTCCATTTTTTTAATTTTCTTTCATAAACTAAACTAGTGATAAAACAAGAAACTAAAAGACTCGATTACAAGATCTAAACATATACCTTCAAGCACTCACCTCACCGGCAACGGCGCCAGAAAAGAGCTTGATGTCTACTACACAACCTTCTTCTCGTAGACGTTGTTGGGCCTCCAAGTGCAGAGGTTTGTAGGACAGTAGAAAATTTCCCTCAAGTGGATGACCTAAGGTTTATCAATCCGTAGGAGGCGTAGGATGAAGATGGTCTCTCTCAAGCAACCCTGAAACCAAAAAACAAAGAGTCTATTGTGTCCCCAACACACCCAATACAATGGTAAATTGTATAGGTGCACTAGTTCGGCGAAGAGATGGTGAAACAAGTGGTATATGGATGGTAGATAAAGGTATTTGTAATCGGAAAATATAAAAACAGAAAGGTAACTAATGGTAAAAGTGAGCGTAAACGGTATTACAATGCGTGGAAATAAGGCCTAGGGTTCATACTTTCACTAGTGTAAGTCCTCTCAACAATACTAACATAATTGGATCACATAACTATCCCTCAACATGCAACAAAGAGTCACTCCAAAGTCACTAATAGCGGAGAACGAATGAAGAGATTATGGTAGGGTACGAAACCACCTCAAAGTTATTCTTTCCAATCAATCCGTTGGGCTATTCCTATAAGTGTCACGAACAGCCCTAGAGTTCGTACTAGAATAACACCTTAAGACACACATCAACCAAAACCCTAATGTCACCTAGATACTCCAATGTCACCTCAAGTATCCGTGGGTATGATTATACGATATGCATCACACAATCTCAGATTCATCTATTCAACCAACACAAAGGACCTCAAAGAGTGCCCCAAAGTTTCTACCGGAGAATCATGACGAAAACGTGTGCCAACCCCTATGCATAGGTTCATGGGCGGAGCCCGCAAGTTGGTCACCAAAACATACATCAAGTGAATCACGTGATATCCCATTGTCACCACAGATACGCACCGCAAGACATACATCAAGTGTTCTCAAATCTTTAAAGACTCAGTCCGATAAGATAACTTCAAAGGGGAAACTCAATCCATTACAAGAGAGTAGAGGGGGGAAGAAACATCATAGGATCCAAATATAATAGCAAAGCTCGCGATACATCAAGATCGTATCACCTCAAGAACATGAGAGAGAGAGAGAGATCAAACACATAGCTACTGGTACATACCCTCAGCCCCGAGGGAGAACTACTCCCTCCTCGTCATGGAGAGCACCGGGATGATGAAGATGGCCACCGGACAAGGATTGCCCCCTCCGGCAGGATGCCGGAACGGGTCTAGATTGGCTTTCGGTGGCTACGGAGGCTTCTGGCGGCGGAACTCCCGATCTATTGTGTTCCCGGATGTTTTTAGGGTATATGGAGATATATAGGCGGAAGAAGTACGTCAGGGGGGCACGAGGGGCTCACGAGGGTGGAGGGTGCGCCCAGGGGGGTGGGCGTGCCCCCCTGCCTCGTGACCTCCTCGCAGATCCCCCGACATGCACTCCAAGTCTTCTGGGCTTCTTTCCTTCCAAAAATGAGTTCCGTGAAGTTTCAGGTCAATTGGACTCCGTTTGATTTTCCTTTTCTTCGAAACCCTAAACCAGGGTAAAAACAGAAACTGGCATTGGGCTCTGGGTTAATAGGTTAGTCCCAAAAATGATATAAAAGTGTATAATAAAGCCCATAAACATTCAAAACAGTAGATAATATAGCATGGAGCAATCAAAAAATATAGATACGTTGGAGACGTATTAGTTGTTATCTTGACAATGAAAGTATGCCGCTCAAAATATTATTCATATCTATTTCAAAATCGAGCTCTGGCATCTCTACAAATCCCTGCTTCCCTCTGCGAAGGGCCTATCTATTTACTTTTATGTTGAGTCATCACCCTCTTATTAAAAAGCACCAGTTGGAGAGCACCGCTGTCATTTGCATTCATTACTGTTAGTTTACATTGAGTATGACTTGACTGAATCTCTTTTACCATGAATTACAATGTCTAGTTAGTCCTTGATATTTAAAGGTGCCCTGCATTTATGTTTTGCGGTCTCAGAAAGGGCTAGCGAGATACCATCTTGTTATATCATATCATGATTGTTTTGAGAAAGTGTTGTCATCCGAGATTTATTATTATTGCTCGCTAGTTGATTATGCCATTGACATGAGTGAACATGAGACCTAAATGTTATTGTGAATATGGTTAGTTCATAATCTTTGCTAAAAACTTGAATGATGGCTTTACATATTTACAACAACAAGAGTAAACAGAGTTTGTAAAAGTTTTTCTTTATCACTTTCAGTTTCTCAACTGAATTGCTTGAGGACAAGCAAATGTTTAAGCTTGGGTGAGTTGATATGTCTCCGTCGTATCTACTTTTCCAAACACTTTTGTCCTTGTTTTGGACTCTAACTTGCATGACTTGAATGGAACTAACCCGGACTGACGCTGTTTTCAGCAGAATTGCCATGGTGTTATTTATGTGCAGAAACAAAAGTTCTCGGAATGACCTGAAACTCCACGGAGATTATTTTTGGAAATAATAAAAATACTCGCAAAGAATCAAGGCCAGGGGGCCCACACCCTAGCCACGAGGGTGGGGGCGCGCCTGCCCTCCTGGGCATGCCCCCTGCCTCGTGGGCCCCCTGGAGCTCCACCGACCTCAACTCCAACTCCATATATTTGTGTTCGGGGAGAAAAAAATCAGAGAGAAAGATTCATCGCGTTTTACGATACGGAGCCGCCGCCAAGCCCTAAACTCTCTCGGGAGGGCTGATCTGGAGTCCGTTCGGGGCTCCGGAGAGGGGAATCCGTCGCCGTCGTCATCATCAACCATCCTCCATCACCAATTTGATGATGCTCACCGCCGTGCGTGAGTAATTCCATTGTAGGCTTGCTGGACAGTGATGGGTTGGATGAGATTTATCATGTAATCGAGTTAGTTTTGTTAGGGTTTGATCCCTAGTATCCACTATGTTCTGAGATTGATGTTGCTATGACTTTGCTATGCTTAATGCTTGTCACTAGGGCCCGAGTGCCATGATTCCAGATCTGAACCTATTATGTTTTCATGAATATATGTGAGTTCTTGATCCTATCTTGCAAGTCTATAGTCACCTACTATGTGTTATGATCCGGCAACCCCGAAGTGACAATAATCTGGACCACTCCCGGTGATGACCGTAGTTTGAGGAGTTCATGTATTCACTATGTGTTAATGCTTTGGTCCGGTACTCTATTAAAAGGATGCCTTAATATCCCTTAGTTTCCATTAGGACCTCGCTGCCACGGGAGGGTAGGACAAAAGATATCATGCAAGTTCTTTTCCATAAGCACGTATGACTATATTCGGAATACATGCCTACATTACATTGATGAATTGGAGCTAGTTCTGTGTCACCCTATGTTATGACTGTTACATGATGAACCACATCTGTCATAATTCTCCATCACTGATCCATTGCCTACGAGCTTTCCTTATATTGTTCTTCGCTTATTTACTTTTCCGTTGCTATTGTTATCATCACTACAAAATACCAAAAACATTACTTTTGCTACCATTACTTTTGCTATCGTTACCACTACTATCATATTACTTTGCTACTAAACACTTTGCTGCAGATATTAAGTTTTCAGGTGTGGTTGAATTGACAACTCAACTGCTAATACTTGAGAATATTCTTTGGCTCCCCTTGTGTCGAATCAATAAATTTGGGTTGAATACTTTACCCCCGAAAACTGTTGCAATCCCCTATACTTGTGGGTTATCATCCAACAATACCGCCGAATCAAAGTATGATATCCTGGTAAGCAGTATGACTATTATCGCCCACAACTCTTTGCGTTCTACTCGTGCATATAACATCTACGCATAGACCTGGCTCTGATACCACTGTTGGGAAATGCAGTATTTTAAAAAAAAATCCTACGATCACGCAAGATCTATCTAGGAGATGCATAGCAACGAGAGGGGAGAGTGTGTCTACATACCCTTGTAGACCAAAAGTGGAAGCATTTAGTAACGCAGTTGATGTAGTCGAACGTCTTCACGATCCAACTGATCAAGTACCAAACGCACGGCACCTCCGCGATATGCACACGTTCAGCTCGGTGACGTCCCTCATACTCTTCATCCAGCTGAGGCCGAGGGTGAGTTCCGTCAGCACGACGACGTGTTGACGGTGATGATGAAGTTACTGACGCAGGGCTTCGCCTAAGCACTACGACAATATGAGCGAGGTGTAACACAGTGGAGGGGGGCACCACACACGGCTAAAGAAAAACTTGCGTGTCTATGGGGTGCCCCCTTCCCCCGTATATAAAGGAGGGGAGGAGGAGGAGGGCCGGCCACAAGGGGCGCGCCCAAAGGGGGGGGAATCCTACTCCTTGTAGGAGTAGGTTTCCCCCTTTCCTAGTCCTAGTAGGAGAAGAAGGAAGGAGAGAAGGAAAGGGGGGCCGGCCCCTAGCCCTAGTCCAATTCGGTTTGGGCTGGTGGGCGCCACACCTTGGCCTGCCTCCTCTTTTTCACCATTAGGCCCATGAGGCCCAATAACTTCGGGGGGGTCCGGTATCCCTCGGTATTCCGAAACTTATTCGAAACGACCCGAACCATTTTGGTGTCCGAATGTAGCCTTCCAATATATGAATCTTTACGTCTTGACCATTTCGAGACTCCTCTTCATGTCCATGATCTCATCCGGGACTCCGAACAACCTTCGGTGCATCAAATCACATAACTCATAATACATATCGTCATCGAACGTTAAGCGTGCGGACCCTACGGGTTCGAGAACTATGTAGACATGACCGAGACACATCTCCGGTCAATAACCAATAGCGGAACCTGGATGCTCATATTGGTTCCTACATATTCTACGAAGATCTTTATCGGTCAAACCGCACAACAACATATGTTGTTCCCTTTGTCATCGGTATGTTACTTGCCCGAGATTCGATCGTCGGTATCATCATACCTAGTTCAATCTCGTCACCGGCAAGTCTCTTTACTCGTTCCGTAATGCATCATCCCGCAACTAACTTATTAGTCACATTGCTTGCAAGGCTTATAGTGATGTGCATTACCGAGAGGGCCCAGAGATACCTCTCCGACAATCGGAGTGACAAATCCTAATCTCGATCTATGCCAACTCAATAAACACCATCGGAGACACCTGTAGAGCATCTTTATAATCACTCAGTTACATTGTGACGTTTGATAGCATACTGAGTGTTCCTCCGGTATTCGGGAGTTGCATAATCTCATAGTCATAGAAACATGTATAAGTCATGAAGAAAGCAATAGCAACAAATTAAACGATCATGGTGCTAAACTAACGGATGGGTCTGGTCCATCACATCATTCTCTAATGATGTGATCCCGTTCATCAAATCACAACACATGTCCATGGCTAGGAAACTTAACCATCTTTGATTAACGAGCTAGTCAAGTAGAGGCATACTAGGGACACTCTGTTTGTCTATGTATTCACACATGTACTAAGTTTCCGGTTAATACAATTTTAGCATGAATAATAAACATTTATCATGATATAAGGAAATATAAATAACAACTTTATTATTGTCTCTAGGGCATATTTCCTTCGGGCCGCACGGCGTGAGCGTCAATGCATGAGGAAGGCCCTGGCCACGGGTGACGCGTCAGCGAGGCGCCGGGCAATCGCACGCGTGTTGGTCGATCCCGAGGAACCGCTCATCGCGTCTGTCCTCCAGCGCTCCCTGACAACGGCGGAGTCGGATGCGCTGCGGCTTTGGTGAAAGAACGCCAAAGCGCTCCGACTCGCTATCGAGTTGTCCGAGCGTGAGGCGTCGGCGAGGGCGAAGTCGAGGAGGCACGTCGAGGAGCAGGAGTGCTTGCTCCGGAGGCTTGTCGGGGTGCAGATGGACCTGTCGGACGACTCTGACAACGAATAAGCTCCAACAAGAACGATGACGACCCTCCGGCAGCCGACGCCTACAACGAAGGCCAAAGCAGCACCGCCGACCACAAGGGGAAGGGGGGAGGAAATGGTGATTTGTTTCGCCCTTACCCGATTAATTAATTTTTTATCCTATGTTTACGTAGTGTCTGATTGGAACTGCATATTTTGGTTGTTCGACGATCATTTATGTGTGAATTATGCCCGATTTAAGTAAATTTGGTGCTAGTTTAGGTTTATTTTCATATGTGTATGTGTTGCATGGATATGAGGGACCCAATTTAAAATAAGGAGTGCCTGGTCAATACCCACGAACGCGTCATCTGGGGTTTGAGGGGCCGGATTTGATGTATTCGTTTGTAGATGCTCCTAATTCCACGAAAACGGCCGACGTTCGCAGGGATTCGAGGGGGCGGATTTGGTGTCTTCGTTAGTTCGTTTGTAGATGTTCCTAGTTCCATGAAAAAAGCCGACGTTGGAAACTTGTAATATCGTCTTCTATTCTCGCCGCACCTCCCTCCCAAGGCGACGTCTCTGAAGCCATTTCAAAAGCCATTTCTGAAAGCCATTTCAGAAGCCATTACAGTCTGATCTCCACGGGGAACAAATGTTCAGAAGCCATTTCAAAATCCGGATGGTGGCAAAATTGATCCACTCTCCGCTCGCTCGCTGTCAAAACACTCGTTCCAACTTTTGGGTTGGTGCTAGTCCGGTACCTCTGGTAGCCAGTAAAGATTCTTTGGTCACTCGCATGACACGCGCGAGGTACTCCAACTAAAAACATGAAGATCACGTACGACTGGTGTGGTTTTCTTTTTTTAGAAAAGAAGAATTATCTCGACATCTGCATCAGAGTGATGCATGCACGACTGGCGTGAGGTGCTTCCGGCACCGGGCCATCGACACACACACAGGCGGCAGCTATCAATCCTATTCTGACGCACCGAGTTGGCCAGTTGCCCAACTGTGTGTGCAACGTGTTGTTTCCGCTACTTCCATTTTGGACCGAACCGTCACCGGAAGCTTTCGGCCAGAATATATTCTGCAGGTTGCCCTAACAGCGACCCGGGGCTCACATGGCCGGGCACGGACAAGCCCAGCTGCATGCTCTATGCCTAAATTACCTAACACCGTACCGAGGAACCAGCTAAAAGCTCCCCTGACTGTTGCTGCAAGTTCGCAACAGGTTTCGCTTGGGACCTTTCACATGATACGCTAGGTACAAAGTTAGTACAAAGTTAATCATCTATTTTGGAATGGAGGGAGTACCTCCTTTTCCACTCTTGTACTATTACTAATCCATCTTTTTCGTCATCATCATCAACATTTTTTTGGTACGTGTATTCACGAAGAAAGTTCAACTGGATCGTCTCCGAAAAGAAAGGTGATACGTTTTAATACTGGATCAATCGATCGCCAGAGTAGACCAGTTTAGAGAGAGAGATAGAGAGAGTAGACCAAGAGTCCACGTACGGCGAGTCGATCGGCGAGCATGCATGGAAGAAACTACTGGCCAGAAGGGCGCCCGTGTACACCGATCAGCGACCGCTAACTTGCACGCACGCACGCTAGACCTACGGTAAAAGAAGGACCGTCCCGTCGTCCGGACCAGTCAATGCATTTCTCATGTATTGACCGTCGTAGACGACGGCGTTAGCCGCTGCCACTAGCTGCGTATTTTCCTGATCCGTAGCGTTGATCGATCGATGAACCACACGTGCAGATCTACCAGCTTCTTCTATTTTCCAGTTGAAGAGTAAGCGTGTGGCTGCACAGCTGCGCCATGTCCGTGTCGTCGCAAGCAGTCCCGTCGTCTCGGGCACGCTGGTGAATGGTTCACGACAAGGACGCTCCTGATCTGCAGATCTTGAGAACATCTACGGTCATCAGCACGCTGTAAATTAATCTACTGCGCCAACAGGACTGGCTATGTAGAATAGTATTAATCGATCGATCGATAGATGAGGGGATCGAAGCGTCAAGGGAGATAGGAGTATAACCGATCACGCGAGATTGTCCAACGATAGTTCTTGCATGTGGGCGTGCATGTGGCTCAAGATTAATTCCTCCCACCGCGACTTTCTTCCAGCCGCGCAATCTCGCCGGAGAATGAGCTCCGGTGATCGGTAACAGCCAGCCCCGAGCTGGCTCCCAGCAGAAGTTAACCAGAAATTCAATCAGAGCTGGCAATGCTGAAAAACCGCAAGAGGTGGTACATGCCTACACTGTACACAAGACTTAGTGCAACGTGGCCACCCATGCATTCTTGGCCGACCCATCACTATCGATCCATGCATTGATGCGTATCATACGGCCCCCATGCCTAGTCAGAAAGTTCACATGTTACCTACTCGACTGATTCCTCCTCCTCTGCAAGGCATATAAAGGCTCAAAAGTCCTCAGAGAAGAAAGGATCAGTGTCACCTTCCAAGTAACTCACATGCGCAGCAAGAATATGGAGTATGAGTCAGTGCACACATCAGACGCTAATCGCTGACAACATCCGGGACTCTCAACAGTATCAGTCTGGGTGGGTACATGGTTAGTGCATGTTACGCGCCGCGTCGAGCAGTATCAGCTGCACATGTCCGTGTCAGCCGATCGATGCGGTCAAGACAGGCAGAGTTGGTCAAGTGTTACGGTTCGCCTCGATCCATCGGATCTCGATTAGTTCTTGATTCATCAACCACCTCCATTAATTGCCATTCCTGCTCAAATTATTTGCATACATATAAGCACCCTGACTCAAGCGTTTACTTAAGCCCATTATCCCACATATAGTACTCCTGATTCCAGAGTACTTTCTTGGAAAGTCACTAGCGAAGAATCCCATTCTTCATACATAGTGTCATTGCTTCTGCTTAATTTTTTCTTTTCTTGCGCGAAACTGGGTCGAGATCTGAACTAATAGCTGACTGATCACGTGCAGTGGTACTACTTTGAATCATCATTCAGAGAAGTGATTATAATGGACAGTGGTTGCTCAGCAATCGGTCAGTAGGAGAATCAAGGAATTATTCGGTATAGTACTGTATTTTATGTTGGGGAAGAGGAAATGATGCATGCTCGCAGTTGGCAGACTGGAAGTAGTAGAACATGAAGTGGTCAGTTAAGGTTCTCGGGCATCAATCATGGAATACAAAATCTGCCAATTTGGTAGTCGATGGTCTAACCGAATCTCACTTATACTTCATATATTCAGGGGAACTGTTGATGCATCATTGAGATCGTTAGTTCGTACCAGTCGCAAATCATGAGCGATTAGTTGCATAATCTAATATGCACAAGGAAGGCATTTTCGGGTGGTTATCTAACCGAAAGATGCTGAGCTTCCGAGGAAATTCGAGAGGGGAGACAAAAAAAAAGAGAACCAACTTGTGGTGCAATGGTTAGGAGGGTCATTGTACCCCTAAGTCATCAGAGATAGAACTTCAGGTATGACAAATGTGTGTCTCATAAAGGCAGAATATTGCTTCAGTGGGAGGCGATGTTTCCTTCAATAGCGAGGCATCTATGGTTGCATCGTCAATCTGAAGAATCATCGGCTCAGCCTCTCAAAAATGCTCATATAGGTACGGGGTGTATGTGTGTGCATGTGTTCATATTTCAAAAGGGTTAGTGTATGTGTGTTAGAATAAATCCGAGGCATACCGTCGATCATCCGAGGACCAAGCAATCACATGAGCATGACACCGAGATTTGTTAACGAGGTTCACCGATATGGCTACATCCCGGGGCTTGACTACGGGCGCTCCTCCCCGTGACACCGTCACAATACCGCACACCGGCCACCCGGGCGCCGGCACACGCCGCCGGCTCCCCCTTGCGTGCCTGTGCTATTATGTTGACATATGTTACATCGTGTGTCTATCCCCGCTATATATGAGAGGCCTAGGATATAAGTGTCCTACTAGGACACAACTCCATATCCTATCTAAACACAATACAACTCAGAGTTCAACTGTAACCTAACTTGTACACAATATTCGACACAACTCTAACAAACTCCATCTTGGCGAATATTCTCCACCACCTTGAATTCGTCAATGTGTCAAACTTCCATGTACATTGGACTTGAGCTTATCCCATGAGTACTGCTGCTACTCCAAAGACTCCATGTGACTCCACCTGCAACTTGTAGTCCCTTCTTTTCTTGACCACAGTCAACGCTCAAGCAAAATTAAGTTTCTTGTTACTCTAGGTGCTCCCAACTTTCAGAGTATCAGTCCAATGTCATCACACACTGATCACTGACCTGCGTGAAAGTGAACAACTCACATATTGGGTGTCACGCATAAGAGTTACCTGAACTCAATATCACCGTTCCTTTCTTGACCGCCTGCCTGAAATTTGAAAAAAAATTCACCATTGCTTGTAGTCATCCCGAGTCAAATTCGCAGTTGTCTCACCACATGTATGACCACCAGAGCCCTGGCCCGTCTCCATGCCCCGTGCGTACCGCACGCCTCGCCGCTATTACCGCGTCGAGCCTCCGCTGTCCCGATCGAGCCTCAAGGGTCGCAAACCCACACCACTCAACCCCCACTGCAGAGTACAACCGATCATCACCGACCGATGACGAGTTTCACGCTTTCATCAGACCACTGGGCTCCAGTCCGAATTACGTGTCACTCGCTTTTCTCCAGCTGAATAGGCTTCGACTCCGTCGACTTACGCCGTAGCCCCTCAATCCAGCTCCACCTTCAACATGACTCCATGGTAGATGATCAATCCACCCCTGCGCCTCATTGACTTCAAGCTCTGTGTATACACCACCTTGAATCACTCCCGCGCCATAGTCTTGTCGAAGCCGCACAAGCCTCGGGCCTGCGCCACGTGTTTTCACGCCCCAGAAGTCGGTCACCATCGGCATCACGCTCCTATGTCGTCGCCGCCGATCCCACCACCGTCTTCTGTACCAACCGACATCCATGTCGATCCGTCAGACTGTCTTGTCCGACCCAGCCAAACATATCCGACTGCAACCATGCTCCACCCTCCACCATGACCGCGCGCACATCTGTGCATGTCTTGAACGCCATGTGTATGCATGATCTTCACGATGCACTTCCAGGCTCCTCTGAACCATATATGCACGTCGCCAATATGCTAAACTCCTGGTAAAACGCCGTACGCAATTTGCAATGCATCAGAAAACTGCTTCCAGGAAAGCTCTCGTGACTGTACCAAGTGTGCCGCCACACCTCCCAATGCTCCTTTTTCTGAATCCAATTGTTGTTCATGCTAACGTCAATACCATATATAATGAAGATCTTTTTTTTTCAAACAAATCACATGCACGCTGCCTTGATTCCTTCGGCTCATAGCATACCACACGTATCAGTAGCAACTTTGCACGCGGGGACAACATCTCGCCTTCGTCAACGCCTGGCCGCTGCTCCGCCTCGGTAACCCAGTCCTCACGGCTGCACAAGGGCCTAGCCCACCAAGAACGCTCCAGCCAGCCACCACTTGGGCCATCCTGCAACGCCCTAGATTGATGCCCATGAGCCGATCGACTTGACCTTGCTCCCTGCGACCCAGCGCCGAGTTGGTCCGTGACGCTTCGAACCCGCTGCTACATGCTTGTCTCGCGTGAAACTAGATCCGATCGACAAGAACTTCAATGTACTCGCCTGACGTTGCCTGCGTACCGATCCGACTGCCACACGTGTTCTACTGCCTCTCGATTTTCATGTCGCTCCAATACACGCCACACCGATACAATTTTTTCCAGACCAGCCGCGTGATCAAACAACGAAGTCTAATTGCTTCATCCGATCATTAGCTTCTTCGATTGAAATTTTTCCGGCTCCGGCATATGCAACTTGACATCAAATCCATCATCTAGATCAACATCCACAGCCTCCGAACAACCTAGCTCATGATACCACTTGTTAGAATAAATCCGAGGCATATCGTCGATCATCCGAGGACCAAGCAATCACATGAGCATGACACCGAGATTTGTTAATGAGGTTCACCGATATGGCTATATCCCCGGGGCTTGACTACGGGCGCTCCTCCCCGTGACACCGTCACAATACCGCACACCGGCCACCCGGGCGCCGGCACACGCCGCCGGCTCCCCCTTGCGTGCTTGTGCTATTATGTTGGCATAGGTTACATCGTGTGTCTACCCCCGCTATATATGAGAGGCCTAGGATACAAGTGTCCTACTAGGACACGACTCCATATCCTATCTAAACACAATACAACTCAGAGTCCAAATGTAACCTAACTTGTACACAATATTCGACACAACTCTAACAACGTGAACGCCTACGTCTATATTGTGTTTCTAAAAGAAAACTTATGCAGTGTGTTTCTTACAAAAAAAACTTTCAGTTCACATCAAAAGAACAGAATCCCTATGACTAGCTAACTACTCAAGTTAGTTCCCATTACGCAAACGGGTTAACACTAGCTAACTAATCAAGTTAGTATATTCCAACCCAGAATAGACAACAACATATTTTGCAAACTGAAAATTCTACAAAAAGTATTGATTTTGTTTTTGGTATACATAGAGCATCATCCCAAATAAGTATGACATGATTACAGAGGCGAATTGGATCGTAGCTCAACATATTTTCCCTTTTGATTACTGAAGAAGATGCCTTGATGAAGTAACATAATAAGGGTTCTATTCATTTATGTTATTAATGTTTGAGGAGTGATGCATGTGCACATCCCTATTGTTTGGAAACTTCAAGTTCCTCCACAAATCCATTTATTCTGTATTGTTATTGGCTAATAGTAGACTCCTCTCTAGAGACAATTTGAATAAAAGACAAAATGTGCATGACCTATCCTAATTTATTTTATACTAAAGATGAGTCGTGTGTGCACATGTTGTTTGAATGGTCAGATGCTTTAGAAACTTGGAAAGTGATTGCTGAATATCATTTTTAACTGCTTGTGTTGATTTGTATACAGTTACCTGTTGGGGTTAGTAACACTAGCCATAAAGTTGCGAGTGTTACCCACACAACTACTTTGATGGGCTTTGTGGAAACTTCGCAGACCACGGTGATATTTGTGTTAATTGTGTCCAATGATGTGGAATAAAGGAAAAAATCTCGTCGCCGACCTGGCTGGTAATCTGGGTTGTCATGGTGATGGTACCCTCTGTTCCCGATGACATGACTCTAAATGTTGGAAAGCAGTGACAGTGTGTTTGGCATGCCGTCTAGAGGCGAAGAGCATCTACAATAGGACTGGGCTGATTTGGCTCCTCATACGTCTAGAGACGTGGTCGAACAAAGTACATGTGTGTCTACTTAGAACCCTCATTTTTCTGTGCGCGCAACCATGTCTTTAAAATTGTTCGGTCAAATGCATATGGTCGATCGAGAGGAAGGGAAAAAATGAATTAGAAAAGGAGGTAAAGTGATCCAAGCAGGACCGTATCCGACACTGCGGACTGCCTGGACACCCTCATATTCTTCTCACATATGGGTTGAGTTTGAGGGTTCGCGGACAGCCCAAATATATGAGGATGAAGGGTCCGGTTGGATGGTGATTTTTCCTTTCTCTCAGACCGAGCTGTCCGCCAGATATATGAGGGCAATTTGATTGGTACAGTTGTAGTTGCTCTAACTCCCCGAAGTTCATGGAGGATGAGATGATGGTTCGTGTCGTTTTCAAGATGTGAGCTGCAGGTTGTGTTTCCTGGTTGTACGCATTGGATGTACGTTTTGTGTACTCTATTATGCTGGATTCTGCGTGTGTTGCTTTACCTTGCCGGCTAAATTGATTTAATAACTTTGTTTTTTCCTTGGAAGCCGGTGTAATAACGATGGTGGGTTCATGATCACTAGAACCTATTTTACCTAAAAAAACCACAATAAGACAATTAAATAGTTCTTGGCTTATGCCATGTGAAGAAATAATTGTCCAATGAGTGGCATGTTTGGTGACTTGTCAGCAGCATGCCGAAGATTCAAAATGCCAAGCGTATGCGTCCAAAGTTAGCGAATATAATCCCAACTACTAGTAGTCATTTCTCGTAATGATCAGCGAGTCTACTTTTTCTTTAAAAAAAAACCAGCAAGTCTATAAGTTCTGTTTTTTGCGGGGTTGCAAGTCTATATATTCAAACCCACGTTCTTCCAACGCCCAAGAGCCAGCCACGGAAAGGTCACTCATCAACAGTGCACCCAATGCCGTTTAGCTGAATGGTAGTATTAGTAGGCTAGTAGTACGTAGCACGCACGAGACGGAGATAAACGAGACCTCCGGCTCAGGCCTACTAATCAGGTTGAAAGCCAGGAAAAGGTGAGAAGAAATTCAGAAAGCGCGCCAACCAGCAACCGATCGAGCCGCCGGATCGAGCTTGAGGCAAAAAACACTTGGAGACTTTTCAGCGCAACGCATATGCGTGTGCGTGTCAGTGTCAGCATGCAGGCACATGCACCATGCATGCATGCACCGGTTGACGAGCGTGGACGGACCCGGTGAGATGAGATGGAAGCTGTACATGCGAGGCAATTTCATGCGAGACTTGCAGGCGCTTCGGCTTTGTTGGCTCGCATGCGTATGAACGCTGGCCGGAGGACTGGATCGATCGTGTCCCGTGCGTATACATAACAAAGAAGACGGAGATGATACGCGCGCATGGGCTGCGCAAAAATGAAAAACCTCCATATAAATTGTGGATCCGATCATGCACATTGCGTTCCAGATGGGATAAACTAGTGGCTGGTCGCGCGCGTTTACACGGCCTGGCGTAGACGTCCCAACAACTCCGCCCTCGTCACTGGAACCACGTACTCACGGATGATCGTCAGAGGAAGAAGAAGGGAACATCGATAAGGCAAGACGAGTGATAGATTTCGTGCATTTACGTACATGCGTGCCGGCGCCCCTAGAATGAAAGCAAGGAAAAGAGAAACCAGCAACAACCAAGGCCGGAGAAACATTTTAAAGAGAGGATATGGCAACAAACTGAACAACTTGCACGAACATGTCGGCCGTTGCGGCGGGCATTAAGCAAAGCCGCGACGGCACGGCACACCCGCCCCTTTTACTCCCCTGGCCCGTACGTCTCCGGGCATTAAGCTTGATCGACGTGATGGACGCGTGCCCATGTTGGCGGAGACCGTGCATGCATGCAGATCGTCATAAAACTAGGATTGGACGGGACCGGAACAAAGCAATCAGGCCGAACGTACCCCATATCACCTGCACATGGCATGCTTGCCCAGTGGCTCGCCGCGGTCACCTCGATCGGCCGGTGCGCGAGGTGTTGTCCCGATCGCCGGTTCGGTTGGTGGGCGCGCACTGGAGCCGGCCGTCGCGCCGCTGGGCTGCAGCGCCTGAACGGCCGGCCTGGTCCCGGCCACCAGACGCGCGCTGGCCCTGCATGCCTGCCCCTACTAGCTATCCCGTGCCCGGTCGTGTCAAACAATTATGTGCTGCTATAATTAAGTTGTGCCACTAGTCGAAGGAAAAGTCCCAGCCATGACACGAAAAGTAATCGAGGCACGTACGTAGAAGTAGTACGTATCGAGCCGGATCCGGTCCGTGGATTAGCGGAGACGACCGAGCCGATTCGATGGATCCAGGTTCATGTCCCGACTTTCTTCTTCTTCTTCTTCTTTGAACCTCCAGGTTTCGTGACTCATTTATGATCAAGTAGTTCCGGCTTGACGAATAGTGCCGGATCGTATCCGCCTTTTCGAAGCTTCAGCATGATTATACACTTGATTAGTAGTAGTGCAACTTCCGTGCCGATCACGACTGGGGACGACGTCAGTAATTGCAACTAACCAACGACTTGTCTGGACTACTCCGGGCTGATAATCCCTGTACTACCAACCAGCCAGCCTATCCAGACATAATAATCCACGAACGGTTTTCACCTTTTGAAACTGGCGGCACTCGGCACTGCTTCTACAACATATAGCCCAAAAATTCGCCCCCTTTGGCCTTTACCGATCGACGCATTTCTACTCAATTTCGCGTCGGTGACAACAACATCTAGAATGACGGTGTCGCGTTGGGTACGGGGTAGTACTTAAGCAGCATAGTTAGACCAACGCACCTGCTAACATAGTGAGAAGTTACCCCGACTTTTCACATTACCCGTGAAGAAACGTGGTCATATGAATATGGTACAAGCACTGCATTCACCACGTGGCCAGATTAGCTAGTGTTGTTAACCACATGGTGGTAGCAGCAGCTGATGTTCATACCGCACCCATCGCAAGAAGAATCTTACAGAGTTCAGACCAGAATTCGTGCACTGAATATTATTATTTACCTTCGTCCGTTTCGATCGCCATCCTCTGTTGTCAATCAACCAAAGAGAGCCGGTACGTGCGTGTAACGTGACACTTTCTTTACTCTTTAATTTTTGAAAACACTGTGTGGACATTTCAGCATGCCAATTGGTGATATTTCGGCAAAGATGATCGCATATGGTTCACCAAGTCGACGGGGAGGAATTAGGAAAGGAGGCACACGACGTCACCGCGCCATTGAGGACGCCGATAGATATGCTAAACAAGGGACTAATTGAGCTCGCGGGGACTGGTTGATGGGGAAGATGGACTTGGCCATATGTAAGTGGATTTTTGAGCCGTTAAGGGCATCCCAATGCCGACTCGCAAACTTCCCGTAATCATCTGGACTGCGTGGTCTGAACCGTGAAAACCATCCAACGCCGACCTGTAGGTCCGTGAGGCGGTTCGGACGTGATTTCTCCTGCAAATCAAAGACAAAAATGGGGAAGGTTTACGGGAGTTCGGATCAATCGCCCGCCCGCTTCTGATCGCTCTGGCCCACCAAATAGCCCTCCCTCGTCCCGCGCATTTTCGGCCAGCGCTGCTTCAGAACGTCAGCGTCCGTATTCATGCTCGGCCAGAGCGGACGTGACCGCTCACTAGTGCTAGCATTGAAGCGGCGCACCGGCCAAGAGAGTGCCGCGCTCGCTGCTTTCCCGGTGCAGGTGACTGTCGCGCGTTCAAGCGACACGACGGCCGCCCGTCCGTCTACCGGCCGCCGGTGCTCTATAACCCGCTATCCCGGTGCCCCGGTCATAGCCACAGTCATCCCTCTCTGCAACACTCCCCGCCAAAGGATCCCTCCGCCACCAAAGCTCTCTGGGACAGGCTGACGTCGGAGCAGAAGAAGGCCATGGCTGCCATTGCTACTGACCGGCAGGCCGGCATGCAACCGGAGGACGTGCAAATGGAGGACGCCCCCGACGACGAGCAAGCGACACCCTCCTGTTCCTCCGAGGCATCCTCCACCTCCGCTCCACCCTCGCCGGTGCATTGCATCATGGCCATCGGCGCCCATTATATGGACATGGTGCAGGAGGAGCAGTTCCGGGAGGTGCAGGCCGACGCCAACTACAAGCACAACCCCTTCGAGGAGCATCTGCAGGCGGAGGAGCAGGTCGCCGCCGGCAGGGCGGTCGCACCGGACGCGGACCTGGCGGAGCAGGAGGCGCTGCTCGAGTCCTACCGCTCCGCCCACGAGACCCGCCTCGCTCGCTGGCGGTACTGACAGCGGATGGCGGAGGTGGCGGCCACCGGCAAGTAGTGCGACGACGAGGCGGGCGAGGCATTGTTCGGCGACACCAATGACCACGAAGAAGTCGGTACGTTCGCGGGAGCCGTCGGCAGCGAGGAAGAGTAGTGCACGGTAGGTCGCCACCGCTCGTGTCCCAGAAAGGCCACCGCTCCTCCCGTTTCGTCAACACCAAGCTTGGTGAGTTGAGCATCTTCAGCCCATTAGTCGCCTGACGGGGACGTCGAGGCGGACAACTTCAGTTCTCGGGGCTCAGGAGACGGAGGTCACGGAGGCGGAGTTAGAGAGCGCCGAGGCGGAACTGGAGATGGTGAAGATTCAGTTCTCGGGGATGATGGCCAGAGACGGGGACCGGACGCCGGCGATCATATAGAGTAGGTATTAATTATATACTCCAGAGCCCGTCTAGGACCGCTTTAATGTATTTGTAATGAAATTCGTCATGTTTATATGAAATTCAGTATGTTTATATAAAATTCAGGCATGTTTATATGAATTCCGAACTTGTTTGAATGCATTTCGTTCAGTTAGTTTGAGTTGCTGTGAAAATGTACGCGGCTACGGTCGAATTGTTTTGTCCCACATCCATATCCGCAGATGGATGAGGAAGAATTTTTATTAATTGCCATTGAAGATGCCCTAGCTAAGACAGCGAGGGGTTGAATTGTTGTGTCCGACATCCATGTACATGGAAGGCGAGGCGGGGAGGAGAAGTGCATGGGTGAGACCGTGAGAGCCTCGAGCGTACGTGTGGGCGTATACGGATGCGCGTACGCGCCAGCTTGAAAACGAGAGAAACCAGCTGGGCCTGCAACTAACGCGCTCTCCTCGCCTCGACACGCCATTCCTTTTATCACATCGTCCTTTGCCACTTTGCGTGGAGGCGGGCCATGGACCGCAGTCACTGTCCACTCGCCTAGATGGTGGATTGATGCTGACGCTGTCCTTTTTTTTTTCTGGCCGGAGATGTTGCGCGAACTCTAACACGGTTTATCAAAACGTACTGTACCTCACTAAATATCCGTTGTTTGTGGACAACGATATAGGTGGAGACCGTCCAACCAACAGAGGCACCAAAACCCCGCCCCATTTCAAACGGCTCTTAAAAAATAGATGAAATTCATGCATGCTAACCGGGCGGTATTTGTTAAATTTTGATACGCAGCAATCAAAATGGAATGAAATCTTTAAATTCATTATGCTTCGTGATTACAGAGCTCTCTCATACAATTGAAGTGTTCGATTTCGAATTTTGAATCATGATTTTGGCCGGTTAGCGGTTTCGTAAGGAGTTCTCTGTTTTGACTTGGTCAGTGATTTCTTAAGGAGTTCTCTATTCTGACCGCGTTTAAAAAGTTCTCTCATTTGATTGAGGTGTCCTACTTTGGATTTGGTTTATAAATTTGACAGGGTCAATGATTTCTGAAATTAATCAACAGCAACTAGTCTATAAATATGTATCAATCTCAAGCACCCTCCCATCACCTAGCAAAGAATAAGCGTCAACATGCGACACTGTAAAAAACGGTATAGTACAAGCCACCATCATCGCAAAAGACCCTTCCCACGCGTGTGGATTGATTAGCAGAAAATACAGGATCACACATACATCCATCGTCATCCGCGTCTTCACCGCCGTCCTTCAAAATGGCGGAAGGCCCACCAGGAATCAAATTTTTAGGCATGGCAAATTATGTTTTTCGAGCGTGGCAAGCATGGCAAATCCGTCTAAGTTTATTGTTTTGTTAGAAAATTGTCATGCTCGGCAACTAAATTTGTCATCGTTGCCTCAATATAAATTGCCATGACAAACATTTTATTTTTCATGTGTATTTCTCGAAATCGGGGCTGCGGGGACCCAAGTAAGGTTCGAACTCTGGGGTGCGCTCGTTGAACTTCGCTACGCCCTACCTAGCTGCTCTCGACCTCACGGCGGCGCTCTGGGCGTGCTCGAGCCAAGGAAGAAGGACAAAAAACACGGCAGTTTACCTAGGTTCGGGCCACCTTGCGGTGTAAAAATCTACTCATGCTTTGTGGTTGGATAGCCTTGCGAGGGAGGATGAGTAAGAGAGTACACGGTGTTTTCTTGCTCCCGGGGGTCCGATCCCTTTCTATGGTGGTGCTCTGCCTATCTTATACTGACCCGATCCTCTTCCCCCAAAACACAAGGCGGGAAGGGTGCCCACAACAGCCAATTTAGAAGGGGAACATGAGTACAGCTTATCTTGGCAAAAATGGTCTTCGTCTCCTAAAGCTCCCTGCCATGACGTGCCGGTGGGCTCGACGATGCCCTCTGTCTTGACGAGCCTGTTGTCTTGGTCTTCTAGCACCGAAATGGCAATCTTTGGGATTGTCCTAGAACCCGCGAGCTGGTCTTGCCTCCTTAGCACCAAAGAGGAAAGATTCACCATCCGCACCTGCTGGCATGGCTCCTGGCGACGCCTGTCCCGGCTCGCGTCACCCATGTGCAGCGCAAGGCGGGTTTGGTGAGCCTAGACATATCCTCCCCGCGAGGGACCTCGGGAGGCAGCTTCTGGAGGCTACCCTGCGTGAGGCCCTCGAGGAGCCCTTGGTGATGCCCGCCTGGCACGCGCCTCGCGAGGGTCTTACTTGTGAAGCATTGAAGGTGGGCCGCGTTGGGCCTACGGCGTGCGCCGCGTCCTGGGCCGCAGGCAGACGAGCCTGGGTACCCCTAGTCCCACGGGCCCAACAATATTAATCTTACGTCAGATTTTTAGCATTTCCAAAAAATATTTCTCATTTGTGTAGGAATACTAATTTGGTATTGTGATTGTTGATAGTTTACTATATAAAAATTGGTCAAACTTTAAATCATTCGATTTGGGGTAAAACTCATTTCCCTTTTCCAAGCACGGAGGCAACACCAAAGCAAAAACGGTTATGTGTTTTCCTCCAAGAAGCGTTATCCCTTATTTGTGTGGTAACCGTAGCTCCACATTGCTCACCCCATGCCCATGGAAAGCTTTCATTAACAGAATGGTGTAGTAGTAAAAGCCACGTGGTATGAACGCACAACTCCTCCCAGCCTCCAAGGTTGAAAATAGTGCACACAAAATTTTCCTATGTTGCAAGTAGACACCCATCTTGTCTTTCCTTTCACAAGTATATGCTACAGAAAATCCAAAATGACGCAAAAATTTCCTTGCGGGATTGCGATCTAGCACTGCAATATGACCGGAGAGCAAGTGGTATTACTCTATGAAAGGAAAAGACCAGCTCAAATTTCCTTCATACAGTACCACAGAAGGAGTAGCTAATTCCATGCAGCCAAACAAAACGACCGTTCAGGAAGGAAAGAAAAGGAAAACCTTGCGCGCCTGTGCTCGGATCCTACCCTCCCCTGTCCGTGAACGCCGCGCCATGCCCTACCTCGGAACGGCAACCCTGGGCGGAGGGCCCGTGCGCCGCGTCCACAGCCACAGCCGCGCCCAGCTACTCTGGTGCTGGTCCATAGCCCATGCTCCACCCCCACCCCCATGTTACGACCTACTCGTCCGCTCGCAACAGCCATACGGCAGCAGCAATAACTCCATCGGCCCCAGCCGCTCGCCGCCTATTAATACCCCGGATGCCCAGCTCCATGGCCGCAAACCAACAGCTGCTACTCCAGCATCCATCTCTCATCTTCTTCCTCTTGCAACGAAACGAGCGTCTAGGTTAACAGCTAGCTAAAGATTCGGACGATGGCCGTTCTTGTGGCGAGGCAGGGGCGCGAGCTGCAGCGGTACAGCGCGAGCACCGGCGGGCGCATCGTGGTGGGGTGCATCCCGTACCGGGTGCGCGCAGGCGGCGACGGCGACGGCGAGGGCGAGCTGGAGGTGCTGGTCATCAGCTCGCAGAAGGGGCACGGCATGATGTTCCCCAAGGGCGGGTGGGAGCTGGACGAGTCCATGGACGACGCGGCCCGGCGCGAGGCCCTGGAGGAGGCCGGCGTCCGCGGCGAGATGGGCAAGGTGCTCGGCTGCTGGCACTACCAGAGCCGCCGCTACCAGACCACCTACGAGGGCATCATGTACCCGCTCCGCGTCACCGACGAGCTCCAGCAGTGGCCCGAGATGGCCTCCCGCAAGCGCACCTGGGTGAGCACAGCTTCTTGCCCCCTTCATTTCTTGACGCAGAGTCAAATTAAGAACCAAGAACATGCCCTCTAAACGTGTGATTTCCGATTGATTTGAGCAGGCCACGGTGCAGCAGGTCATGGAGGGATGCCAGCACTGCTGGATGCGGGAGGCGCTCGAGGAGCTCGTCGCCCGGCACGCCAAGCCGCAGTCCGCCCTGTGAACAGCCAAGCGGGCTGGCGGGGTGACTGGAGCTCGAGCGCGCGCGACTCTCGCGAGAAGAGGCCGGGAGCGAGCACCAACGTCCGTCCGTCCGTCGTCCTCGTCGTCTCTCTCTCCTTTCCTCGGTGCAGCGGCAGGCCTGCCGGCGTGTCCGGTGTCGTACGACGACCGGACCGGAGCATATATTTGGCCGCCCTTGCCGGAGAGACGGGCTGGGATCCACGATGGCACGCGCGCGTCGACGCTTTCCTGAGGAGGCGCAGAGTCGTCGTCGGCGCGGCAAATAATGGGGACGAACTTAGAAATGTGTGAGGTAGAGATCGGAAGCGAACGGGGCAGGAAAAAATGACAAAACAGTGCCGAACGAACATGTTCACGATTCTTTCTTTAGGCTCTGGGAGTAAAAGATCAATCAAATTGTAAATTAAATTAAGTAGCCGCGTCTTTGTGGCACGCTCAATCAATCAAATGAGGACTAGTAATACTTACTGTACAATCTCCGTCTGGAATTACCTGTCGTCGAAATGAGCTAGTGGAGTACTATTCTGTCACCACACAAGTTCCTGCAAAAGTAAAAGAAAAAAATCTACCGCTATATCTGTTTGATCAGAAACAAAAGTTGCGCGCGCCATTAGACTTGCTCTTGGACAGCAACATCGATGTCGAGCGCACGCTAATTCCTCTCCGCGCGTTCTCGGCCGTTCTCGGCTGGCCGGAGCATCTGTCCTGTCCTGCTGCGATGTTCCTATTCCCTTGCATTATCACCGCAACCGAGAGAGAAAGCTAAGCAAAGCATTGATTCTGTTCCGCTGGCGCGGCAGCTACTACCGAGTGGAGTACGTGGTGGTGGAAGGAAGCTGCTACAGGCAGCGAGTGCTGGATATGCTCGCACGTCCAAGGGATCGAATCCCCACCCGTTTCAAGATACGGCTCCGCCAGCAGCATCCCCTTTACGGCTGGACCGCCCTCGCCGGAGAAGGCGACGGTACACGTCTGTAGTACTAGACTACTAGTACGTGGAGAGGCTCCGTCCGGCCGGGTGTGTGCGAAAACATGACACGCCGAAATGAAAAAGGTTTTGCAATCACTGCCTATGCCTGTCACGTAGATGTAGGGTGTCGTGCCGTGCCGTTTTCTCACGCAGATAAGAGCTGACGTGGAAATGCGGGAGGCCATGCCCCATGTGACGTGCCCTGCCCCTTTGGTTTGTAGAAATTTCATAGGAATTCTAAAGGATAGGATTTTTATAGGATTTTTTTCTTTAAAGATCTTTGGTTCATAAGAATGGATTCATATTCTTACATAGAATTGATTCCTATCCTTCACATTTCATAGGAAAATAAAAATGAGCCTAGACTCAATGAAAAAAATCATTTGATGGCAACCAAATGACATCTTGTTTCCTATTTCTACTCATAAGATTTAAGATACCTGTCATCTCATTTTCTACAAGATTCTTATTTCTATGACAATCCTATCTTATGAACCAAAAGAGCGCTAAAGTTTCATTGCTTCAATCAGTACGAAACGAAATTTGGGGGGAGCCGGGCGGTACAGACACTGCCGCTGGACGGCGACGTGCGGAAGGCGACGCGCGCCCAGTCACGGCGTGGCCCCGCGCCGCTCGCTCGACCGCATCCGCCGATTATATTGCGGAGACCCGCTTGACTTTGGACAGTAGGATTTGTCGCCCCCTCGCTTGCTCCCATGGCGGGCAGTAGTAGTAGTAAAAATTATCGTTGCGGCTGGTCGGCATCACGGCGCGTTAGTAGGAGCGCTATAGTACAACACTCACCCCCATTGATTGGCAGATGATGATGAGGGTGGGATTAATCTGAGCCCGTGCAGTCGTGGCGGTCCACGTACGCTTGGCTCGTTGGGTGCCGCGGGACAAAAACGGCTGACGAGTCATCCATTGGCGTAGAGTAATTCATAAACAACTTGACGACGACAGTGAAAGAGACGAAGGAGAAAGTGGACCCGGCCCGGCCCGGCCCGCGATGGGGACGGAGGGTGGCGCCCGCCCGCCCGCCCGTCGTTTCGTTTGTTTTATCGGCACTTGTGCGGCACGCCGGTGATTGTTAATCACGGCGGTGCAGTGCTTTTGCTTCCGCCCGCCGTTTCGCTCCTAGATTTTCTTTGCACCGGTGACGGCACCGGTGTCTTTTGTGGCCTCCGCCTTTCACCTTTGCGGTGGTAGATCGGTGTGGGGGACGGGACGAATCCGTTGCGTCGCCGACGCTGACGGCTCAACGCAGTGAAAGATTCTCGGTAGATCGTTGTACAGTGACTCTGATAAGTCTGATTGAGTTTGTGGAGGACATCGATCCAAGTTTACCGTTCGCCGGGACCTTTCAGATGCACGCTCGCTCGGGCAGCTTCCTCCTCCGCCATCGCCGAGGCCTGACCGAGCCTCAAGCTGCATGCCGGCGAGGGACCGAGCGCCGGTTCAAGGAGCAGAATCGTTCAAGTTGGGGCAGCTCGACCCGATCAATGTGTGGCTCGGAGCCATTCGGAGGGACTGACGCAGGACGGGCCTAGTCTAGTGGCAACTTGACAAATTCAACAGTACAATAAGCTTATGAGACGACGTGCTCACCGCGAGCGGGTCGGGTTATCGTCGTCGCCGGCGACCGCGCGCGGTTGGTGGGCGTCTGGGCGAGCAGGACTGCAGGAAGGAGCCCCCGGCTGGACCGAGCACGCCGGCAGTCCATTGTTGGACTGGTTTCTTCGTATTTTTAACGGATCTTGGACCAGTTTGTTGGGCGCCTCATCTTAAAAAAGTTTGTTCGGCATCTATGCTTGAGCCAGGAGGAAGTTGAAGTAGCACTATTTCAGATGTACCCCACTGAGGCGCCCGGTCCGGACGGCTTTCCGGCGCACTTTTTTCAGCATCATTGGGATACGTGTGGTGGTGATGTGATGTAGGGTGGAAACCCTAAGGACCAATCTTTCACGAAAGGAGCGGATTCTGCGAAGAACACAAAAAACACGAGGGGGAAAACGAGGGGAATCACGAGGGAAAACACGAGAAAAACACTAAAACCAACAAAATATGGTCACACATGTGCTAGATCCATGAACACAAAAGGAGATACATGATCCACGATCAACAAATGACGATACAAAGGATAGCCGGTTCTTCTCCGTAAGGAGGTCTTGAATCCACAAGGGGATCTTCCCGTAAAGGGATCTTGAATCCAAGATGGATCTTCTACGAAGAGGGGCCGCGGTATCTCTCAAGGAGTAGATCCGATATGGATGAGCGAAGCTCTATCTCACAAATGAGCTAACACAACGCTAACCCTAACCAGGAGAAGGTGGAGGAGTATGTATAGTCTAGGTCCACGAAGGGGTAAGTGGGAGAGGGATACATGGGCCTCGGGCCCGATCTCTGTACGCAGACAGGTACCGGACGTCCGCTGGGGACCGGTCGTCCGGTGGCTCGTGGGCTTCCGGATGTCCGGTAGTCGCCGGACTTCCGCTCACTTTGGCTCGGTTGAGGTGGCACCGGACGTCCGGTAGCTGGCGGTCGTCCGGTCGCCGGTCGTCTCGTGTCGTCGGTCTTCCGCTGAATTGGCTCGGGTGTAGATGTATCGGTCGTCCGGTGGGGACCGGATGTCCGCTCGCTGGGAGTGGCCGGTTGTCCGGTGTCGTCCGGACGTCCGCTCGCTGGAGCTTCGTCGGCAACTCTTCTTCTTGCGTCTTCGTTTTCACGCTTCCCTCGTGGATGGTGTAGTTGTACACTTGCGTTCACACTCCTCGTCGTCGTTCGTAGCATTCCGACAATACCTATGCATACACACGAGTGGAGTGTCAAGTAGTATACCATCCTTAAAGGGGTCAAGTGAACACGCGTAAAGGAGATGATTCACCTTTGTGTATGTGAAGTGGATGTCGAACGTGTCACTTGCCAAACGGACTCTTGACATGGTGATGCCCGTAGGATGCTCCGCATCATTTCCCCTCCCTTGGGAAAGATCTGACCTCGGATCAAAAACCAAATCACCATGGGAAAGAGATGGCTTCGCCGTGTAGAAGTGGACGTTCACCAAGTTCTTGTCATCTTGAAGCTCGAAATGGGCACTCTTCAATGTCGCACCGTCTTGTGATTCCTTCAAAAGGAGTAAGGACAACAAACACTTGGAAAAACAAATGTGGTTAACGTTAGTGCAAAACCAAGCATTCAAGAGGTTATTCACCAAACAAGTGTCGTCATCATGCAAAGCATATGGTGTGACAAAGGATGTGGAAGATCGCTTGTAGGACTTGATGAGGGCTTTGATCTCATCCATTTGAGCTTGCATCTTGGCGTCGGTGGAGTTGTTCGTGGCATCGAACTCGTCATTGTTGTTGTAGACCAAAGATGAAATGTCTTGCCTATCCATCACAAGACTCGAGCAAATATGAGTAGGAGACAGAGAAGAACTATACCAAATGTACCTTGACCGAAGTTGAAGATGGATCAATGATCACTCAACGATGTAACAAAGAAATAGCACAGTTGGTACCGATCTTGTCAATTTCTCACACCTACACAAATAAGGCTTATGGTGGAGCTCGGTGAGGATAGTGGCACAAAAATTTAATGCAAAATGTTAGCAAGAGTCAATAATATTGAAAGAGATTCACAAATTCGCAAGTGAAACAAGTAGACCAATAGCAATATGTGGTACACGGAAACACACACACGGATAGATAAATGGGGTCGTGCAACCAAGGAATGAGCACAAAATGTGGAATCCACGGAAAACGCTCGTGTTGCACAACTCAAGAGAGACGCTAGCACGATTGCTCAATAGGAGGATACGACACTTGTGCACAACCTATGATATGCAAAATGTATGAACTTGCTATCCCAAGTATGCTATATATGTATGGTGTTCCGGTGGTATGATCCAAGATGATCGGATATGACAATCTTATATGCAATGTGGTATGATGCTATGGCACTTGCTTACAAGCTTATTTGCTCTTTCTCTTTTGCTTAAAAGCTTTTTTTTGTGTATGATCACTTTTGCACAATGCACAAAGCAAGATAGCAATTGTATATATGCAAGAACAAACTTGTGGCACAAGGGATGATCTGATACCAATATGATATGGTATGTATGCAATGGAAGGTGTAGATCACTAATGTGCACAAGTAAGGTTGCCGGCAATACTCAAATGGCTAGTCTCGATAGGCAAGTGACGCAAAATAGCCTAGGGGTTAATGCTACCTCTTGAGCACTGCGTTGGTTTTCCCCGAAGAGGAAGGGATGATGCAGCAATGTAGCATAAGTATTTCCCACAGTTTTTGAGAACCAAGGTATCAATCCAGTAGGAGGCTACGCGCGAGTCCCTCGTACCCGCACAAAACAAATAAATCCTCGCAACCAACGCGATAAGGGGTTGTCAATCCCTACACGGCCACTTACGAGAGTGAGATCTGATAGATATGATAAGATAATATTTTTGATATTTTTATGATAAAGATGCAAAGTAAAATAAAAGCAAAGTAAAAAAGCAAAAGAAATAACTAAGTATTGGAAGATTAATATGATGAAGATAGACCCTGGGGCCCTAGGTTTCACTAGTGGCTTCTCTCAAGAGCATAAGTATTCTACGGTGGATGAACGAATTGCTGGAAATATGCCCTAGAGGCAATAATAAATTAGTTATTATTATTATTATATTTCATTGTTCATGATAATCGTTTATTATCCATGCTAGAATTGTATTGATAGGAAACTCAGATACATGTGTGGATACATAGACAACACCATGTCCCTAGTAAGCCTCTAGTTGACTAGCTCGTTGATTAATAGATGATTACGGTTTCCTGACCATGGACATTGAATGTCGTTGATAACGGGATCACATCATTAGGAGAATGATGTGATGGACAAGACCCAATCCTAAGCCTAGCACAAGATCGTGTAGTTCGTTTGCTAAAGCTTTTCTAATGTCAAGTATCATTTCCTTAGACCATGAGATTGTGCAACTCCCGGATACCGTAGGAGTGCTTTGGATGTGCCAAACGTCACAACGTAACTGGGTGGCTATAAAGGTACACTACAGGTATCTCCAAAAGTGTCTGTTGGGTTGGCATGAATCGAGACTGGGATTTGTCACTCCGTGTAAACGGAGAGGTATCTCTGGGCCCACTCGGTAGGACATCATCATAATGTGCACAATGTGATCAAGGAGTTGATCACAGGATGATGTGTTATGGAACGAGTAAAGAGACTTGCCGGTAACGAGATTGAACAAGGTATCGGGATACCAACGATCGAATCTCAGGCAAGTATCGTACCGCTAGACAAAGGGAATTGTATACGGGATTGATTAAATCCTTGACATCGTGGTTCATCCGATGAGATCATCGAGGAGCATGTGGGAGCCAACATGGGTATCCAGATCCCGCTGTTGGTTATTGACCGGAGAGTTGTCTCGGCCATGTCTGCATGACTCCCGAGCCCGTAGGGTCTACACACTTAAGGTTCGATGACGCTAGGGTTATAGGGAAAGTATGTACGCGGTTACCGAATGTTGTTCGAAGTCCCGGATGAGATCCTGGACGTCACGAGGAGTTCCGGAATGGTCCGGAGGTAAAGATTGATATATATGAAGTATGGTTTTGGCCACCGGAAGTGTTCCGGGCATCACCGGTAGTGTACCGGGACCACCGGAGGGGTCCGGGGGTCCACCAGGTGGGGACACCAGCCCCGGAGGCCTACATGGGCCAATAGTGGGAAGGGACCAACCCCTAGGTGGGCTGGGGCGCCTCCCACCAAGGCCCAAGGCGCCTCCAAGAGGGGAAGAGGGCAAACCCTAGGGCAGATGGGCCCTAAGGCCCACCCTAGGTGCGCCTTCCCCTCTCCCCCTTGTGGCCGCCACCCTAGATGGGATCTAGGGCTGCCGCACCCCTTGGGGTGGGAACCCTAGGTGGGGGCGCAGCCCTCCCTCTCCCCTATATATAGCGGAGGCAAAGGGGCAGCCCAACATACGATCCAATCTCCCTGTTGGCGCAGCCCTACCCCTCTTCCTCCTCGTCTCTCGTAGTGCTTGACGAAGCCCTGCTGGAGTCCCGCGCTCCTCCACCACCACCATGCTGTCGTGCTGCTGCTGGACGGAGTCTTCCCCAACCTCTCCTTCTCCCCTTGCTGGATCAAGGCGTGGGAGACGTCACCGGGCTGCACGTGTGTTGAACGCAGAGGTGCCGTCCGTTCGGCACTAGGATCGTCGGTGATTTGGATCACGACGAGTACGACTCCATCAACCCCGTTCACTTGAACGCTTCCGCTTAGCAATCTACAAGGGTATGTAGATGCACTCTCCTTCCCCTCGTTGCTTGATTACTCCATAGATTGATCTTGGTGATGCGTAGAAAATTTTGAATTTCTGCTACGTTCCCCAACAGTGGCATCATGAGCTAGGTCTATGCGTAGTTTCTATGCACGAGTAGAACACAAAGCAGTTGTGGGCGTCGATTTTGTCAATTTACTTGTCGTTACTAGTCTTATCTTGATTCGGCGGCATCGTGGATGAAGCGGCCCGGACCGACCTTACACGTACTCTTACGTGAGACTGGTTCCACCGACTGACATGCACTAGTTGCATAAGGTGGCTAGCGGGTGTCTGTTTCTCCCACTTTAGTCGGATCGGATTCGATGAAAAGGGTCCTTATGAAGGGTAAATAGAAATTGGCATATCACGTTGTGGTTTTCGCGTAGGTAAGAAACGTTCTTGCTAGAAACCTATAGCAGCCACGTAAAAACTTTCAACAATAATCAGAGGACGTCTAACTTGTTTTTGCAGCATATGCCTTGTGATGTGATATGGCCAAAAGGATGTGATGAATGATATATGTGATGTATGAGATTGATCATGTTCTTGTAATAGGAATCACGACTTGCATGTCGATGAGTATGACAACCGGCAGGAGTCATAGGAGTTGTCTTAATTTATTTATGACCTGCGTGTCAACATAAACGTCATGTAATTACTTTACTTTATTGCTAAAGCGTTAGCCATAGTAGTAGAAGTAATAGATGACGAGACAACTTCAAGAAGACATGATGATGGAGATCATGGTGTAATGCCGATGACAACGATGATCATGGAGCCCCAAAGATGGAGATCAAAAGGAGAAAAATGATATTGGCCATATCATGTCACTATTTGATTGCATGTGATGTTTATCATGTTTTACATCTTATTTTCTTAGAACGACGGTAGCTTAAATAAGATAATCCCTCACTAAAATTTCAAGAAAAGTGTTCCTCCTAACTGTGCACCGTTGCGAAGGTTCGTCGTTTCGAAGCACCACATGATGATCAGGTGTGATAGATTCTAACGTTCAAATACAATGGGTGTAAGCCTGATTTACACACGCAATACACTTAGGTTGACTTGACGAGCCTAGCATGTACAGACATGGCCTCGGAACACGGAAGACCGAAAGGTTGAGCATGAGTCGTATAGAAGATATGATCAACATGAAGATGTTCACCGATGTTGACTAGTCCGTCTCACGTGATGATCGGACACGACCTAGTTGACTCGGATCATGTTTCACTTAGATGACTAGAGGGATGTCTATCTGAGTGGGAGTTCATTAAATGAACTCAATTATCATGAACATAGTCTAAATTGTCTTTGCAAATATGTTGTAGATAAATAGCTCACGTTGTAGCTCCCTGTTTCAATACGTTCCTAGAGAAAGATTAAGTTGAAAGATATTGTAAGCAATGATGCGGACTAGGTCCGTAGTCCGAGGAGTGTCCTCACTGCTACATAGAAGGCTTATATCTTTGATGCACCGCTCGATGTGCAAACCCCTACAACGTCATCTGTGGATGTTGTGAACACCTGACAGACACATCCTGATGACTACTTGATAGTTTAGTGCACCATACTTTACGGCTTAGAATCGGGATTCGAATGACGTTTTGAACGCCATAGAACATATGAGATGTTCCAAGAGCTGAAATTGGTATTTCAGGCTCATGCCCGTGTTGAGAGGTGTGAGACCTCTGGCAAGTTCTTTAGCCAACAAGATGGAGGAGAATAGCTCAACTAGTGAGCATGTGCTCAGAATGTCTGGGTGCTACAATCACTTAAAGCAGTGGGAGTTAAACTTTCAGATAAGATAGTGATTGATAGAATTCTCTAGCCACTATCACTAAGCTACTAGATCTTCGTGATGAACTATGACATGCAAGGGATGGAGTTGATCCCGGAGCTGTTCGCGGTGCTTAAGACCGCAAAAGGTAGAAATCAAGAAGGAGCATCAAGTGTTGATGGTTTAACAAGACCACTGGTTTCAAGAAGGGCAAGGGCTAGAAGGGAAACTTCATGGATGGCAAACCAGTTGCCGCTCCAGTGAAGGAACCCAAGGTTGAACCCAAACCCAAGACTAAGTGCTTCTATTGTAAGGGGAACGGTCACTGGTAGCGGAATTACCCCAAATGCATGGTAGATAAGAAGGCTGGCAACTTCAACAAAGTATATACGTGTTATTAATGTGTACCTCACTAGTACTCCTGGTAGCACCTGGGTATTGGATACCAGTTCAGTTGCTATTAATGGTGACTTGAAGCAAAAGCTACGGACTAAACGGAGACTAGCTAAGGGCGAGGTGACGATGTGTGTTGGAAGTGTTTTCAAAGTTGATGAGATCACCATCGCACACTCCATCTGCCTTCGGGATTAGTATTGAACCTAGATAAATGTTATCAGGTGTCTACGTTGAGCATGAATATGATTAGATCATGTTCATTGCAATACGGTTATTCATTTAAGTTAGGGAATAATGGTTATTCTGATTACATGAATAATACCTTTCATGGTCATGCACCCTATGTGAATGGTTCATTGAATCTCGGTGGTAATACACATGTTCACGCCAAAAGATATAGAGTTAATAATGATAGTACCACTTTCTTATGGCACTGCCGCTTAGGTCATATTGGCGTAAGATGCATGAAGAAACTCCATGTCGATGGATGTTTGGAGTCACTTGATTTTGAATCACTTGACACATGCGAGCCATGCCTCATGGGCATGATGACTAAGACCCCGTTATCAGGTACAATGAAACGGGCAAGTGACTTGTTGGAAATCATACATGCCGATGCGTGTGATCCAATGAGAATTGAACGTGCGGTGGATATCGCTATTTTCTCATCTTCACTGACGATTTGAGTAGATATAGGTATATTTACTTAATGAAGCACAAGTCTGAAACGTTTGAAAAGTTCAAGCGATTTCAGAGTGAAGTTAAGAATCATCGTAACAAGAAGATCAAATTCCTGTGATCTGATCAATGAGAATTTCTGAGTTATGAGTTTGGCAAACACTTAAGACATTGTGGAATTGTTTCACAGTTGAAGCCACCTGGAACACCACAGGGTAATGGTGTGTCCGGACGTCGTAATCGAACCTTATGAGATATGGTGCGATCTATGATGTCTCTTACCGATCTACCATTTTCATTTTGAGGTTACGCGTTAAAGACAGCTGCATTCACTTTAGATAGGACACCATCTAAGTCCGTTGAGACGACATCGTGTGAACATTGGTTTGGCAAGAAACCAAAGTTGTCGTTTCGTAATGTTTGGGGCTGCGATGCTTAAGGCTTCAGCCGGAGAAGCTCGAACCCAAAGCGGACAAACACATCTTCATAGGATACCCAAAGGTGACAGTTGGGTATACCTTCTATCTCAGATCCGAGTGCAAATTGTTTGTCGCTAAGAACGGGTCCTTTCTCGAGAAGGAGTTTCTCTCGAAAGAATTGAGTGCGAGGAAGATAGAACTTGATGAGGTTGTCGAACATTTATTTCAACCAGAGAGTGATGCAACACAGAAAGATGTTTTCTGTGGAGCCTACATCTGTTGAATAGGAAGTTAATGATAGTGATCATGAAGCTTCGGATCAAGTTGCTATCGAACCCCGTAGGTCGACAAGGATATGTACTACTCCTGAATGGTATGGTAATCCTGTCTTAGATATCATGCTGTTAGACAACAACGAACCTACGAGCTATGGAGAAGCGATGGTGGGCCCGTATTCCAACAAATGGTTAGAAGCCATGAAATCCGAGATAGGATCCATGTATCAGAACAAAGTATGGACTTTGGTGGACTTGCCCGATGATCGGCAAGCCATTGAGATAAATGGATCTTTAAGAAGAAGACGGACGTGGGCGGTAATGTTACCGTCTATGAAGCTCGACTTGTGGGAAAGAATCTTTTCACAAGTTCAAGGAGTTGACTACGATGAGAATTTCTCACCCGTAGCGATGCTTAAGTCCGTCGGAATCATGTTAGCATTAGATGTATTTTTCGATTATGAAATCTGACAGATGGATGTCAAAACGAGTTTTCTTACCAGTTTTCGTAAGAAAGTGTTGTATGCGATACAATCAAAGTTTTGTCAATCCTAAGGATGCTAAAAGGTATGCTGGCTCCAGCGATCCTTCTATGGACTAGAGCAAGCATCTCGGAGTCAGAATATATGCTTTGATGGAGTGATCAAAGCTTTTAGGTTTATACAATATTTGCTAGAAACTTGTATTTACAAGAAAGTGAGTGGGAGCACTACAACATTTCTGATAAGTATATGTGGATGACATATTGTTGATCCGAAATAATGTAGAATTTCTGGAAAGCATAAACGGTTGTTTGAAGAGTGTTTTTCAAAGGAAGACCTGGATAAAGTTGCTTACATATTGGGCATCAAGATCTATAGAGATAGATCAAGACGCCTGATGATACTTTCAAAGAACGCACACCTTGACATGTTTTTGAAGGAGTTCAAAATAGATCACTCAAAGAAGGGGTTCTTACCTGAGTTGTAAGGTGTGAAGTTGAGTAAGACTCAAAGATTGACCACGGCAGAAGAAAGAGGAAGGACGAGGGTCATCCCCTATGCTCTTGTCATAGGCCCTATACGGTATGCCATGCTGAGTACCACACCAGATGTGTGCCTTGCCACATGTCTGGCAAGAGGGTACAAAGGTGATCTAGGAGTGGATCACCAGATAGCAGTCAAAATTATCCTTAGAGGAATAAGGAAATGTTTCTCGGTTATGGAGGTGATAAAGAGTTCGACATAAAGAGTTACGTCGATGCAAGATTAAACACCTATCCGGATAGCTCTGAGTAGAGATACCGAATACGTATAATGGAGCAATAATTTGGAATGGCTCCAAGTGGAACGTGGTAGCAGCATCTACGATATAAAGTTTTGCAAAATACATAGGGATCTGAATATGGCAAGACCCGTTGACTACAACCTCTTTCACAAGCATAACATGATCAAACCCAGAACTCTTTGAGTATTTATCACATAGTGATGTGAACTAGATCATTGAGTCTAGTAGACTCTTGGATGTTGGTCACATGACGATGTGACCTGTGAGTGTTAATCACATGGCGATGTGAACTAGATTATTGACTTTAGTGCAAGTGGGAGACTGTTGGAAATATGCCCTAGAGGCAATAATAAATTAGTTATTATTATTATATTTCATTGTTCATGATAATCGTTTATTATCCATGCTAGAATTGTATTGATAGGAAACTCAGATACATGTGTGGATACATAGACAACACCATGTCCCTAGTAAGCCTCTAGTTGACTAGCTCGTTGATCAATAGATGGTTACGGTTTCCTGACCATGGACATTGGATGTCGTTGATAACGGGATCACATCATTAGGAGAATGATGTGATGGACAAGACCCAATCCTAAGCCTAGCACAAGATCGTGTAGTTCATTTGCTAAAGCTTTTCTAATGTCAAGTATCATTTCCTTAGACCATGAGATTGTGCAACTCCCGGATACCGTAGGAGTGCTTTGGGTGTGCCAAACGTCATAACGTAACTGGGTGGCTATAAAGGTACACTACAGGTATCTCCGAAAGTGTCTGTTGGGTTGGCATGAATCGAGACTGGGATTTGTCACTCCGTGTAAACGGAGAGGTATCTCTGGGCCCACTCGGTAGGACATCATCATAATGTGCACAATGTGATCAAGGAGTTGATCACGGGATGATGTGTTACGGAACGAGTAAAGAGACTTGCCGGTAACGAGATTGAACAAGGTATCGGGATACCGACGATCGAATCTCGGGCAAGTATCGTACCGCTAGACAAAGGGAATTGTATACGGGATTGATTGAATCCTTGACATCGTGGTTCATCCGATGAGATCATCGTGGAGCATGTGGGAGCCAACATGGGTATCCAGATCCCGCTGTTGGTTATTGACCGAAGAGTTGTCTCGGCCATGTCTGCATGACTCCCGAGCCCGTAGGGTCTACACACTTAAGGTTCGATGACGCTAGGGTTATAGGGAAAGTATGTACGCGGTTACCGAATGTTGTTCGGAGTCTCGGATGAGATCCCGGACGTCACGAGGAGTTCCGGAATGGTCCGGAGGTAAAGATTGATATATATGAAGTATGGTTTTGGCCACCGGAAGTGTTCCGGGCATCACCGGTAGTGTACCGGGACCACCAGATGGGTTCGGGGGTCCACCAGGTGGGGCCACCAGCCCCGGAGGCCTACATGGGCCAATAGTGGGAAGGGACCAACCCCTAGGTGGGCTGGGGCGCCTCCCACCAAGGCCCAAGGCGCCTCCAAGAGGGGAAGAGGGCAAACCCTAGGGCAGATGGCCCCTAAGGCCCACCCTAGGTGCGCCTTCCCCTCCCCCCTTGTGGCCGCCACCCTAGATGGGATCTAGGGCTGCCGCACCCCTTGGGGTGGGAACCCTAGGTGGGGGCGCAGCCCTCCCTCTCCCCCTATATATAGTGGAGGCAAAGGGGCAGCCAAACATACGATTCAATCTCCCTGTTGGCGCAGCCCTACCCCTCTCCCTCCTCGTCTCTCGTAGTGCTTGGCGAAGCCTTGCTGGAGTCCCGCGCTCCTCCACCACCATCACGCCGTCGTGCTGCTGCTGGACGGAGTCTTCCCCAACCTCTCCTTCTCCCCTTGCTGGATCAAGGCGTGGGAGACGTCACCGGGCTGCACGTGTTATGAACGCGGAGGTGCCGTCCGTTCGGCACTAGGATCATCGGTGATTTGGATCACGACGAGTACGACTCCATCAACCCCGTTCACTTGAACGCTTCCGCTTAGCGATCTACAAGGGTATGTAGATGCACTCTCCTTCCCCTCGTTGCTTGATTACTCCATAGATTGATCTTGGTGATGCGTAGAAAATTTTGAATTTCTGCTACGTTCCCCAACACGAATTACTATTGAGCAATTGACAGAATTGAGCATAGTTATGAGAATATCTAGGTATGATCATGTATATAGGCATCACGTCCGAGACAAGTAGACCGACTCCTGCCTGCATCTAGTAGTATTACTCCACTCATCGACCGCTATCCAGCATGCATCTAGAGTATTAAGTTCATGAAAACAGAGTAAAGCCTTAAGCAAGATGACATGATGTAGAGGGATAAACTCATGCAATATGATGAAAACCCCCATCTTGTTATCCTCCATGGCAACAATACAATACGTGCCTTGCTGCCCCTACTGTCACTGGGAAAGGACACCGCAAGATTGAACCCAAAGCTAAGCACTTCTCCCATTGCAAGAAAGATCAATCTAGTATGCCAAACCAAACTGATAATTCGAAGAGACTTGCAAAGATAACCAATCATACATAAAAGAATTCAGAGAAGATTCAAATATTGTTCATAGATAGACTTGATCATAAACCCACAATTCATCGGTCTCAACAAACACACCGCAAAAAGAAGATTACATCAAATAGTTCACCACAAGAGAGGGGGAGAGCATTGTATGGAGATCCAAAAAGAGAGAAGAAGCCATCTAGCTAATAACTATGGACCCGTAGGTCTGAGGTAAACTACTCACACTTCATCGGAGGGGCTATGGTGATGATGTAGAAGCCCTCCGTGATCGATGCCCCCTCCGGCGGAGCTCCGGAACAGGCCCCAAAATGGGATCTCATGGATACAGAAAGTTGCGGCGGTGGAATTAGGGTTTTGGCTCCGTATCTGATCGTTTGAGGGTACGTAGGTATATATAGGAGGAAGGAGTACGTCGGTGGAGCAACAGCGGGCCCACGAGGGTGGATGGCGCGCCTGGGGGGAAGGCGCGCCCCCTACCTCGTGGCCTCCTCTTTTGTTTCTTGACGTAGGGTCCAAGTCCTCTGGATCATGTTCGGTGAGAAAATCACGTTCCCGAAGGTTTCATTCCGTTTGGACTCCGTTTGATATTCCTTTTCTTCAAAACCCTAAAATAGGCAAAAAAACATCAATTCTGGGCTGGGCCTCCGGTTAATAGGTTAGTCCCAAAAATAATATAAAATTGGATAATAAAGCCCAATAATGTCCAAAACAGTAGATAATATAGCATGGAGCAATTAAAAATTATAGATACGTTGGAGACGTATCAAGCATCCCCAAGCTTAATTCCTGCTCGTCCTCGAGTAGGTAAATGATAAAAATAGAATTTTTGATGCGGAGTGCTACTTGGCATAATTTTAATGTAATTATTTTTAATTGTGGTATGAATATTCAGATCCGAAAGATTCAAGATAAAATTTCGTATTGACATAAAAATAATAATACTTCAAGCATACTAATAAAGCAATCATGTCTTCTCAAAATAACATGGCCAAAGAAAGTTATCCCTATAAAATCATATAGTCTGGCTATGCTCTATCTTCACCACACAAAGTATTTAAATCATGCACAACCCCGATGACAAGCCAAGCAATTGTTTCATACTTTTGACATTCTCAAAACTTTTTCAATCTTCACGCAATACATGAGCGTGAGCCATGGATATAGCACTATAGGTGGAATAGAATGGTGGTTGTGGAGAAGACAGAAAGGGAGAAGATAGTCTCACATCAACTAGGTGTATCAACGGGCTATGGAGATGCCATCAATAGATATCAATGTGAGTGAGTAGGGATTGCCATGCAACGGATGCACTAGAGCTATAAATGTATGAAAGCTCAAAAAGAAACTAAGTGGGTGTGCATCCAACTTGCTCGCTCACGAAGACCTAGGGCATTTTGAGGAAGCCCATCATTAGAATATACAAGCCAAGTTCTATAATGGAAGATTCCCACTAGTATATGAAAGTGACAACATAGGAGACTCTCTATCATGAAGATTATGGTGCTACTTTGAAGCACAAGTGTGGTAAAAGGATAGTAGCATTGTCCCTTCTCTCTTTTTCTCTCATTTTTTTTTATTTTTTTATTTTTGTTTTTTATTTGGGCCTTCTCTTTTTTCATGACCTCTTTTTTTGGGGGGCTTCTTTGCCCTCTTTTTTTTCGTCCGGAGTCTCATCCCGACTTGTGGGGGAATCATAGTCTCCATCATCCTTTCCTCACTCGGACAATGCTCTAATAATGATGATCATCACACTTTTATTTTCTTAGAACTCAAGAATTACAACTCGATTCTTAAAAAAAAATATGACTCTATATGAATGCCTCCGGCGGTGTACCGGGATGTGCAATGACTCATGAGTGACATGTATGAAAGAATTATGAACAGTGCCTTTGCCACAAATACGATGTCTACTACATGATCATGCAAAGCAATATGACAATGATGAAGCGTGTCATAATAACGGAACGGTGTAAAGTTGCATGGCAATATATCTCGGAATGGCTATGAAAATGCCATAATAGTTAGGTATGGTGGCTGTTTTGAGGAGGGTATATGGTGGGTGTATGATACCGGCGAAAGGTGCACGGTATTAGAGAGGCTAGCAATGGTGGAAGGGTGAGAGTGCGTATAATCCATGGACTCAACATTAGTCATAAAGAACTCATATACTTATTGCAAAAATCTACAAGTTATCAAAGCAAAGTATTACGCGCATGCTCCTAGGGGGATAGATTGGTAGGAAAAGACCATCGCTCGTCCCCGACCGCCACTCATAAGGAAGACAATCAATAAATAAATCATGCTCCGACTTCATCACATAACGGTTCACCGTACGTGCATTCTACGGGAATCACAAACTTTAACAAAAGTATTTCTCAAATTCACAACTTTAATATCACCATCTTCATATCTCAAAACAATTATCAAGCATCAAACTTCTCATAGTATTCAACACACTTATAAGAAAGTTTTTATCATTCTTGAATACCAAGCATATTAGGATTATTTAAGCAAATTACCATGCTATTTAAGAATCTCAAAATAATCTAAGTGAAGCATGAGAGATCAATAGTTTCTATAAAACAAATCCACCACCGTGCTTTAAAATATATAACTGAAGTACTAGAGCAAAACTATATAACTCAAATGATATAAGCGAAGCACATAGAGTATTCTAAGAAATTCCAAATTATGTATGGCTCTCTCAAAAGGTGTGTACAGAAAGGATGGTTTTGGTAAACTAAAAAGCAAAGACTCAAATCATACAAGACGATCCAAGCAAAACACATATCATGTGGTGAATAAAAATATACCTTCAAGTAAAGTTACCGATAGAAGTAGACGAAAAGAGGGGATGCCTTCCGGGGCATCCCCAAGCTTTGGATTTTAGGTGTCCTTAGATTATCTTGGGGGTGCCACGGGCATCCCCAAGCTTAGTCTCTTGTCACTCCTTGTTCCATAATCCATCAAATCTTTACCCAAAACTTGAAAACTTCACAACACAAAACTTAAAGTAGAAAATCTCGTGAGCTCCGTTAGCGAAAGAAAACAAAAGAGCACTTCAAGGTACTGTAATGAACTTATTATTTGTTTATATTGGTGTTAAACCTACTGTATTCCAAATTATCTATAGTTTATAAACTCTTTTACTAGCCATAGATTCATCAAAATAAGTAAACAACACATGAAAAACAGAATCTGTCAAAAACAGAACAGTCTGTAGTAATATGTAACTAATGCAAACTTATGGAACCTCAAAAATTCTAAAATAAATTTCTGGACATGAGGAATTTATCTATTAATCATCTTCAAAAAGAATTAACTAAATAGCACTTTCCAAATAAAAATGGCAGCAGTTCTCGTGAGCGCTAAAGTTTCTGTTTTTTACAGCATGATCGCAAAGACTTTCCCCAAGTCTTCCCAAAGGTTCTACTTGGCACAAACACTAATTAAAAGAATAAAACCACATCTAAACAGAGTATAGATGAATTATTTATTACTAAACAGGAGCAAAAAGCAAATAACAAAAATAAAGTTGGGTTTCCTCCCAACAAGCGCTATCGTTTAACGCCCCTAGCTCGGCATGATGATTTCAATGACGCTCACATAAAAGACAAGAATTGAAGCACAAAGATAGCATCATAAAACACGTGACAAACACATCTAAGTCTAGCATACTTCCTATGCATAGGCATCTTATAGGCAAACAAATTAGCAAGGCAAGCAAAAACTAGCATATACAAGGAAGCGGAAAGAAACAATTGCAATCTCAACATAACGAGAGGTAATTTAGTAACATGAAAATTTCTACCACCATATTTTCCTATCTCATAATAATTACATGTAGGATCATAATCAAATTCAACAAAATAGCTATCACATAAGATATTTTCAACACGATCCATATGCATGCAAAGTTGACACTCTTCCAAAATAGTGGGATTAACATTAACTGAAGTCATGACCTCTCCAAACCCACTTTCAATGTTATAGAAAACACTATTATCAATATCATATTCATCATGGGGCTTAAATTAATTTTCTAGATCATAAGAAGAATCACCCCAATCATGATCATTGCAACAAGTAGTAGACATAGCAAAACTATCATCCCCAAGCTTAGGGTTTTGCATATTATTAGCACAATTGACATCAATAGAATTTATGATAACATCATTGCAATCATGCTTTTCATCGAAGGAACTACCAAGTATGGGTGCAATAGCAACGATCTCATGTTTAACATAAGGAACTATAGCAAATTCATCTTCACAAATATTGGCATCATGGACAAAAATAGCAAGCATCATGTTCATCAAGGGACATTTCAATCAAATCATCGGAATCATCATTATCTATATATTCATGCATATCATTATTTTCTTCCAAAGCAACGGTCATTCTCTCAATAAATTCTTTGACATAGACATTATGAGCATAGTTTTCAAGCAATATTTAAGTATGTCAAAATTTTCAGATTCGTAGAGAGTAGTAGCATACTTTTCAATCAAAGAAGCAACTTCATAAGCACCCTTAAAAGCAACAAATTCTTCAATTTGTTTGATATCATAGTAACTATAAACACCCTTGGCATAAGAAGATAAGATTTCATTATCATTAAACTCACATAGGTAGGGGAGGTGTTTTTAGGGTTCTTAGAGCAACAATTAAAATCACGAATTTCACAAAGATTCCAAGAATAACACAACATTTTGTTTATTTGATTCCATAAGAGTTTCCCTTTTTCAGACAAATGGTGACGCACAAAATGAGCATGCTCATCTAAAGATTTCCCATCAACTAGGCCAGTTGAGGTTTTAGCACAAGCGCATAAGGATCGAAGATGATCTAAGTAGAACACTTTAAGTGGATCCATATCAATAGATTTTTAGCAAGCAAAGATGCAAGCAAATAGAAGGCACATGGAAACACAAACAAGGATACATACGAGAAGAAGGCAAATAGAGAAAGAGAGGGAGGACAGAGAGAGAGAGAGGGCGAATAATACGGCAAGGGTGAAGTGGGGGAGAGGAAAACGAGAGGCAAATGGCAAATAATGTAATGCGAGAGATAGGGATTGTGATGGGTACTTGGTATATTGACTTTTGCGTAGACTCCCCGGCAACGGCGCCAGAAATCCTTCTTGCTACCTTTTGAGCACTGCGCTGGTTTTCCCCGAAGAGGAAGGGATGATGCAACAAAGTAGCGTAAGTATTTCCCTCAGCTTTTAAGAACCAAGGAATCAATCCAGTAGGAGGCTACGCGCGAGTCCGCCGTACCTGCACAAAACAAATAAATCCTCGCAACCAACGCGATAAGGGGTTGTCAATCCCTACACGGCCACTTACGAGGGTGAGATATGATAGATATGATAAGATAATATTTTTGGTATTTTTATGATAAAGATGCAAAGTAAAAAAAGCAAAGTAAAAAGCAAAGGAAATAACTAAGTATTGGAAGATTAATATGATGAAGATAGACTCGGGGGCCATAGGTTTCACTAGTGGCTTCTCTCAAGAGCATAAGTATTCTACGGTGGGTGAACGAATTACTGTTGAGCAATTGATAGAATTGAGCATAGTTATGAGAATATCTAGGTATGATCATGTATATAGGCATCACGTCCAAGACAAGTAGACCGACTCCTGTCTGCATCTACTACTATTACTCTACTCATCGACCGCTATCCAGCATGCATCTAGAGTATTAAGTTCATGAAAATAGAGTAACGCCTTAAGCAAGATGATGAAAACCCCGTCTTGTTATCCTCGATGGCAACAATACAATACGTGCCTTGCTGCCCCTACTGTCACTGGGAAAGGACACCGCAAGATTGAAGCCAAAGATAAGCACTTCTCCTATTGCAAGAAAGATCAATCTAGTAGGCCAAACCAAACTGATAATTCGAAGAGACTTGCAAAGATAACCAATCATACATAAAAGAATTCAGAGAAGATTCAAATATTGTTCGTAGATAGACTTGAGCATAAACCCACAATTCATCGGTCTCAACAAACACACCGCAAAAAGAAGATTACATTGAATAGTTCTCCACAAGAGAGGGGGAGAACATTGTATTGAGATCTAAAAAGAGAGAAGAAGCCATCTAGCTAATAACTATGGACCCGTAGGTCTGAGGTAAAGTACTCACACTTCATCGGAGGGGCTACGGTGATGATGTAGAAGCCTTCCGTGATCGATGCCCCCTCCGGCGGAGCTCCGGAACTGGCCCCAAAATGGGATCTCGTGGATACAGAAAGTTGCGGCGGTGGAATTAGGGTTTGGCTCCGTATCTGATCGTTTGAGGGTACATAGGTATATATAGGAGGAAGGAGTACGTCGGTGGAGCAACAGGGGCCCACGAGGGTGGATGGCGCGCCTGGGGGTAGGCTCGCCCCTACCTCGTAGCCTCCTCTTTTGTTTCTTGATGTAGGGTCCAAGTCCTCTGGATCATGTTCGGTGAGAAAATCACGTTCCCGAAGGTTTTATTCCGTTTGGACTCCGTTTGATATTCCTTTTCTTCGAAACCCTAAAATAGGCAAAAAAACAACAATTCTGGACTGGGCCTCCGGTTAATAGGTTAGTCCCAAAAACAATATAAAAGTGGATAATTAAGCCCAATAATGTCCAAAACAGTAGATAATATAGCATGGCGCAATCAAAAATTATAGATACGTTGGAGACGTATCAGTTAACAATGCAATGGCAAGGTAATATACAATGGAGGGATACCACGATACCAATATGATATGGAGGTTACCGTCCGTGTCGATGATGAGTGGCGGTGATCTTGATGGAGATACCAAGATGATGGAGACTCGTCCCTATGTATCCGAAACACCTTAGGAAACGGAAAAACCGCGAACTCAAAATCTGAAACGTCAAATGTCAAATGGTGGTAGCGGGAATGCGTTGGTTGTTGCGGAAGCTCAAAGGGATTGCGGAAATGGAGAGTAGAGTGGTGGACTATACTCGGTGTCAGAGTTGGAAGCACGGTCCCTAAGTAGCCAAAACACCTTAGGAGACACAACTCACAACACAAACAAAATTGGGTTAAGTCGGGGTGGTGGAAGTGTATGGTGTGTAAGCCTATGCGGAAGTGGTGGTGGTGGTTGATGAAAAAGCAACCGTCCCTAAGTAGTCGAAACACCTTAGAAGACTCAAATCACAACTCAAACAACCAGTAATGCGAAGGGGAACAAAATTAGTTAGATTGCGGAAGTCGGTGGTGGTGTAGCGGATGATGTGATGGAAGCCCTAGGTAAAGATGCCAAAGTTTCAAATATTTGATGGAGTCAAATGATGTTGGTGGTATTTTTGTCGGAAGGAGGATGTCAAGAGATTCAAAACGAGCTAAAAAACGTCAAAATCGGAGTTCGGATAAGTTAGTTATGGCCGAAACAAAATTTCAGCGAAGTCAGTTTTTTCAGGTTACGGACGTCCGTAAAAGGACGGATGTCCGGGGACCGGACGTTCGATCAAGTCAGAAATCCGTAAATTTGGCTCGGGTTAGGGGTTCCGGATGTCCGGAAAAGGTCGGACGTCCGGTGAAATTTGTATCCGTGAAAACTTGTTCACGGAAAACTGTAAACATTTAAAAAAACTTAAACTGTAAACGGGGGAAGGGGCTTTTATTTTTTCTGTTTCAAATTTATTTTCTTTTTAGAAAAAGTTTGGAGTCGAAATTTTCAAACATTCCTTTTCTCAAAATTTGTTCTCAAATTGAGACAAGAAATTGGTATTTCAAAAAGTGATCAAATTTTAAAAATGATCATGTTTTCAAATATTGTTCAGAAGTTTAAAAGGTGTTCCTGATTTTCCAAATTCGTTCACAAATGGTAAAAAGTTCGATAATTGAAAAAATGACATTTTCTTAAAATTATTTATTTTATTTTTCTGCTTCTTTATTTCATTTTTAGTTCTTGTTTAATTCCTTTTTATTCTTTTTTTGTTTTTAGAATTAATTAAAAAACTAAAATTGTTCAGACGTTCAAAAAATGTTCCTGTTATTATTATTTTTCCACAAATTAAAACAATGTTATTCATTTTCAAAAAATGTTTGCATCTTTGAAAAAATGTTCCCCTTTTCCAAAAATGTACATAAGTTCAAAAAATGTTCCTGTTATTATTATTTTTTCGCAAATTCAAAAAATGTTCTTCATTTTCAAAAAATGTTCGTATCTTTGAAATTTTTTTCCCCTTTTTGGAAAATGCACAGAAGTTTAAAAAATGTTCTTATTCTGAAATTTTGTTCATAAACAAAAAAATATTCTCATATTACAATTAATGTTCGGTCAATCCTAATTTTTGTTTACAGTTTGAAATATTGTTCACGGAAAACTTGTTTATATTTCTCCGATTTGCGTTTGAGCTTAACATGTTGAAACTTTTTCACATAAGTATCGCAGCCCCAAACTTTAAGAAACAACAGCTTAGGTTTCTTGCCAAACCACAGTTCATATGATGTCGTCTCAACGGATTTAGATGGTGCCCTATTTAATATAAATGCAACCGTCTCTAAAGCATAACCCCAAAACGATAACGGTAAATTAGTAAGAGACATTATAGATAGCACCATATCAAATAAATTACGGTTACGATGTTCGGACACACTATTACGCTGTGGTGATCCATATGGCGTGAGTTACGAAACTATTTCACATTGTTTCAAATGAAGACCAAAATCATAACTCTAATATTCACCTCCACGATCAGATTGTAGAAATTTTATTTTTTTCTACGATGATTTTCCACTTCACTCTGAAATTCTTTGAACTTTTCAAATGTTTCAGACTTATGTTTTATTAAGTAGATATACCTATATCTACTCAAATCCTCTGTGAAGGTCAGAAAATAACGATACCCGCCGCGAGCCTCAACACTCATCGGACCGCGTACATCAGTATGTATTATTTTCAGTAAGTCAGTTGGTCGCTCCATTGTTCCGGAGAACGGAGTCTTACTCATCTTGCCCATGATGCATGGTTCACAAGCATCAAGTGATTCATAATCAAGTGATTCCAAAAGCCCATCAGCATGGAGTTTTTCATGCGCTTTACACCAATATGACTTAAACGGTAGTGCCACAAATAAGTGGCACTCTCATTATTAACTTGCATATTTTGGCTTCAATATTATGAATATGTGTATCACTACAACCGAGATACAACAAAAATAGACCACTCATCAAGGGTGCATGACCATAAAAGATATTACTCATATAAATAGAACAACCATTATTCTCTGATTTAAATGAATAACCGTCTCGCATCAAACAAGATCCAGATACAATGTTCATGCTCAACGTGGCACCAAATAACAATTATTTAGGTCTAAAACTAATCCCGACGATAGATGTAGTGGTGGCGTGCCGACGGTGATCCCATCGACTTTGGAACCATTTTCCACGCGCATCGCCACCTCGTCCTCAGCCAATCTTCGTTTAATCTATAGCCCCTGTTTCGAGTTGCAAATATGAGCAACAGAACCAGTATCAAATACCCAGGGATACAACGAGCACTAGTAAGGTACACATCAATAATATGTATATCAAATATACCTTTCACTTTGCCATCCTTCTTATCCGCCAAATACTTGGGGCAGTTCCGCTTCCAGTGACCAGTCCCTTTGCAGTAGAAGCACTCAGTCTCAGGCTTAGGTCCAGACTTGGGCTTCTTCACTTGAGCAGCAAATTGCTTGCCGTTCTTCTTGAAGTTCCCCTTCTTCCCTTTGCCCTTTTTCTTGAAACTAGTGGTCTTGTTAACCATCAACACTTGATGCTCCTTCTTGATTTCTACCTCCACAGCCTTTAGCATCGCGAAGAGCTCGGGAATTGTCGTTTTCATCCCTTGCATATTATACTTCATCACGAAGCCTTTATAGCTTGGTGGTAGTGATTGAAGAACTCTGTCAATGACACTATCATCAGGAAGATTAACTCCAAGCTGAGTCAAGTGGTTGTGGTACCCAGACATTCTGAGTATGTGTTCGCTGACAGAACTATTTGCCTCCATTTTACAGCTATAGAACTTGTTGGGGACTTCATATCTCTCAACTCGGGCATTTGCTTGAAATATTAACTTTAACTCCTGGAACATCTTATATGCTCCATGACGTTCAAAACGTCTTTGAAGTCCCGATTCTAAGCCGTAAAGCATGGCACACTGAACTATCGAGTAGTCATCAACTTTGCTCTGCCAGACATTCATAACGTCTGGAGTTGCTCCTGCATCGGGTCTTGCACCTAGCGGTGCTTCCAGGACGTAATTCTTTTGTGCAGCAATGAGGATACTCCTCAAGTTACGGACTCAGTCCGTGTAGTTGCTACCATCATATTTCAACTTAGCTTCCTCTAGGAACGCATTAAAATTCAAGGGAACGGTAGCACATGCCATTACTACAACAACATAGACATGCAAATACTATCAGGTACTAAGTTCATGATAAATTAAAGTTCAATTAATCATATTACTTAAGAACTCCCACTTAGATAGACATCCCTCTAGTCATCTAAATGATCATGTAATCCACATCAACTAAACCATGTCCGATCATCACGTGAGATGGAGTAGTTTTCAATGGTGAACATCACTATGTTGATCATATCTACTATATGATTCACGTTCGACCTTTCGGTCTCCGTGTTCCGAGGACATATCTGCGTATGCTAGGCTCGTCAAGTTTAACCCGAGTATTTTGCATGTGCAAAACTGGCTTGCACCCGTTGTATGTGAACGTAGAGCTTATCACACCCGATCATCACGTGGTGTCTCGGCTCGACGAACTATAGCAACGGTGCATACTCAGGGAGAACACTTGTACCTTGAAATTTAATGAGGGATCATCTTATAATAAACGATAAACATCACATGCAATCAAAATATGTGACATGATATGGCCATCATCATCTTGTGCCTTTGATCTCCATCTCCAAAGCACCATCATGATCTCCATCGTCACCGGCGTGACACCTTGATCTCCATCGTAGCCTTGCTTCTACAACTATCGCTACCGCTTAGTGATAAAGTAAAGAAATTACATGGCGATTGCATTTCATACAATAAAGCAACGACCATTAGGCTCCTGCCAGTTGCCGATAACTTTTACAAAACATGTTCATGTCATACAAAAATTTATTTCTCATCACGTCTTGACCATATTACATCACAACATGCCCTGCAAAAACAAGTTAGATGTCCTCTACTTTGTTGTTGCAAGTTTTACGTGGCTGCTACGGGCTTCTAGCAAGAACCGGTCTTACCTACGCATCAAAACCACAATGATTTTTCATCAAGTGTGCTTTTTTAATCTTCAACAAGGACTAGCCGTAGTCAAACTCGATTCAACTAAAGTTGGAGAAACAGACACCCGCTAGCCACCTATGTGCGAAGTGTTGGGTTTCGTAGTAATTTCAAAAAATTTCCTACGCTCACGCAAGATCATGTGATGCACAGCAACGAGGGGGAGAGTGTTGTCTACGTACCCAACGCAGACCGACTGCGGAAGCGATGACACGACGTAGAGGAAGTAGTCGTACGTCTTCACGATCCAACCGATCAAGCACCGAAACTACGACACCTCCGAGTTCGAGCACACGTTCAGCTCGATGACGATCCCCGGACTCCGATCCAGCAAAGTGTCGGGGAAGAGTTCCGTCAGCACGACGGCGTGGTGACGATCTTGATGTACTACAGCAGCAGGGCTTCGCCTAAACTCCGCTACAGTATTATCGAGGTATATGGTGGCAGGGGGCACCGCACACGGCTAAGGAATAGATCTCAAGGATCAACTTGTGTGTCTAGAGGTGTCCCCTGCCTCCGTATATAAAGGAGTAGAGGGGGGGAGGCTGGCCGGCCAAGGAGGGAGGCGCAGGAGGAGTCCTACTCCATCCGGGAGTAGGACTCCCCTCCAATCCTATTCCAACTAGGATTCCCCAAAGGGGGAAAGAGGGAGAAGGGTGGCCGGCCACCTCTCCTAGTCCTAATAGGACTAGGGGAAGGGGGGAGGCGCGCAGCCCTTGTGGGCAGCCCTTTCACCTTTCCACTAAGGCCCATGAAGGCCCATATGGCTCCCGGGGGGTTCCGGTAACCTCCCGGTAACCCGGTAAAATCCCGATTTCACCCGGAACACTTCCGATGTCCAAACATAGGCTTCCAATATATCAATCTTTACGTCTAGACCATTTCGAGACTCCTCGTCATGTCCGTGATCACATCCGGGACTCCGAACAATCTTCGGTACATCAAAATGTATAAACTCATAATGAAACTGTCATCGTAACCTTAAGCGTGCGGACCCTACGGGTTCGAGAACAATGTAGACATGACCGAGACATGTCTCCGGTCAATAACCAATAGCGGGACCTGGATGCCCATATTGGCTCCTACATATTCTACGAAGATCTTTATCGGTCAGACCGCATAACAACATACGTTGTTCCCTTTGTCATCGGTATGTTACTTGCCCGAGATTCGATCGTCGGTATCCAATACCTAGTTCAATCTCGTTACCGGCAAGTCTCTTTACTCGTTCCGTAATACATCATCTCACAACTAACATATTAGTTGTAATGCTTGCAAGGCTTATGTGATGTGTATTACCGAGAGGGCCCAGAGATACCTCTCCGACAATCGGAGTGACAAATCCTAATCTCGAAATACGCCAACCCAACATGTACCTTTGGATACACCTGTAGTACTCCTTTATAATCACCCAGTTACGTTGTGACGTTTGGTAGCACCCAAAGTGTTCCTCCGGCAAACGGGAGTTGCATAATCTCATAGTCATAGGAACATGTATAAGTCATGAAGAAAAGCAATAGCAACATACTAAACGATCGGGTGCTAAGCTAATGGAATGGGTCATGTCAATCAGATCATTCAACTAATGATGTGACCTCGTTAATCAAATAACAACTCATTGTTCATGGTTAGGAAACATAACCATCTTTGATTAACGAGCTAGTCAAGTAGAGGCATACTAGTGACACTTTGTTTGTCTATGTATTCACACATGTATTATGTTTCCGGTTAATACAATTATAGCATGAATAATAAACATTTATCATGATTATAAGGAAATAAATAATAACTTTATTATTGCCTCTAGGGCATATTTCCTTCAGTCTCCCACTTGCACTAGAGTCAATAATCTAGATTACACTGTAATGATTCTAACACCCATGGAGCCTTGGTGCTGATCATGTTTTGCTCATGGAAGAGGCTTAGTCAACGGGTCTGCAACATTCAGATCCGTATGTATCTTGCAAATCTCTATGTCTCCCACCTGGACTAGATCCCGGATGGAATTGAAGCGTCTCTTGATGTGTTTGGTCCTTTTGTGAAATCTGGATTCCTTTGCCAAGGCAATTGCACCAGTATTGTCACAAAAGATTTTCATTGGACCCGATGCACTAGGTATGACACCTAGATCGGATATGAACTCCTTCATCCAGACTCCTTCGTTCGCTGCTTCCGAAGCAGCTATGTACTCCGCTTCACATGTAGATCCCGCTACGACGCTTTGTTTAGAACTGCACCAACTGACAGCTGCACCGTTTAATGTAAACACGTATCCGGTTTGCGATTTAGAATCGTCCGGATCAGTGTCAAAGCTTGCATCAACGTAACCTTTTACGGTGAGCTCTTTGTCACCTCCATATACGAGAAACATATCCTTAGTCCTTTTCAGGTATTTCAGGATGTTCTTGACCGCTGTCCAGTGATCCACTCCTGGATTACTTTGGTACCTCCCTGCTAAACTTATAGCAAGGCACACATCAGGTCTGGTACACAGCATTGCATACATGATAGATCATATGGCTGATGCATAGGGAACATCTTTCATATTCTCTCTATCTTCTGCAGTGGTCGGGCATTGAGTCTTACTCAACTTCACACCTTGTAACACAGGCAAGAATCCTTTCTTTGCTTGATCCATTTTGAATTTCTTCAAAATCTTGTCAAGGTATGTGCTTTGTGAAAGTCCAATTAAGCGTCTTGATCTATCTCTATAGATCTTAATGCCTAATATGTAAGCAGCTTCACCGAGGTCTTTCATTGAAAAACTTTTATTCAAGTATCCTTTTATGCTATCCAGAAATTCTATATCATTTCCAATCAGCAATATGTCATCCACATATAATATTAGAAATGCTACAGAGCTCCCACTCACTTTCTTGTAAATACAGGCTTCTCCAAAATTCTGTATAAAACCAAATGCTTTGATCACACTATCAAAGCGTTTATTCCAACTCCGAGAGGCTTGCAGCAGTCCATAAATAGATCGCTGGAGCTTGCACACTTTGTTAGGTCCCTTTGGATCGACAAAACCTTCTGGTTGCATCATATACAACTCTTCTTCCAGAAATCCATTCAGGAATGCAGTTTTGACATCCATCTGCCAAATTTCATAATCATAAAATGCGGCAATCGCTAACATGATTCAGACAGACTTAAGCATCGCTACGGGTGAGAAGGTCTCATCGTAGTCAATTCCTTGAACTTGTCGAAAAGCTTTTGCGACAAGTCGAGCTTTGTAGACAGTAACATTACCATCAGCGTCAGTCTTCTTCTTAAAGATCCATTTATTCTCAATTGCTTGCCGATCATCGGGCAAGTCAACCAAAGTCCATACTTTGTTCTCATACATGGATCCCATCTCAGATTTCATGGCTTCAAGCCACTTTGCGGAATCTGGGCTCACCATCGCTTCTTCATAGTTCGTAGGTTCATCATGATCTAGTAGCATGACTTCCAGAACTGGATTTCCGTACCACTCTGGTGCGGATCTTACTCTGGTTGATCTACGAGGTTCAGTAGTATCTTGTTCTGAAGTTTCATGATCATTATCATTAGCTTCCTCACTTATTGGTGTAGGTGTCGCAGAAACAGTTTTCTATGATGCACTACTTTCCAACAAGGGAGCAGGTACAGTTACCTCGTCAAGTTCTACTTTTCTCCCACTCACTTCTTTCGAGAGAAACTCCTTCTCAAGAAAGTTTCCGAATTTAGCAACAAAAGTCTTGCCTTCGGATCTGTGATAGAAGGTGTATCCAATAGTTTCTTTTGGATATCCTATGAAGACACATTTCTCCGATTTGGGTTCGAGCTTATCAGGTTGAAGCTTTTTCACATAAGCATCGCAGCCCCAAACTTTCAGAAACGACAACTTTGGTTTCTTGACAAACCATAGTTCATAAGGTGTCGTCTCAACGGATTTTGATGGTGCCCTGTTTAACGTGAATGCGGCCGTCTCTAGAGCGTATCCCCAAAATGATAGCGGTAAATCAGTAAGAGACATCATAGATCGCACCATATCTAGTAAAGTACGATTACGACGTTCGGACACACCATTACGCTGTGGTGTTCCGGGTGGCGTGAGTTGCGAAACTATTCCACAGTTTTTCAAATGTACACCAAACTCATAACTCAAATATTCTCCTCCACGATCAGATCGTAGAAACTTTATTTTCTTGTTACGATGATTTTCAACTTCACTCTGAAATTCTTTGAACTTTTCAAATGTTTCAGACTTATGTTTCATTAAGTAGATATATCCATATCTGCTTAAATCATCTGTGAAGGTGAGAAAATAACGATATCCGCCACGAGCCTCAATATTCATCGGACCACATACATCGGTATGTATGATTTCCAACAAATCTGTTGCTCTCTCCATAGTACCGGAGAACGGTGTTTTAGTCATCTTGCCCATGAGGCACGGTTCGCAAGTACCAAGTGATTCATAATCAAGTAGTTCCGAAAGTCCATCAGTATGGAGTTTCTTCATGCGCTTTATACCGATATGACCTAAACGATAGTGCCACAAATAAGTTGCACTTTCATTATTAACTCTGCATCTTTTGGCTTCAACATTATGAATATGTGTATTACTACTATCGAGATTCAATAAAAATAGACCACTCTTCAAGGGTGCATGACCATAAAAGATATTACTCATATAAATAGAACAACCATTATTCTCTGATTTAAATGAATAACCATCTCGCATTAAACAAGATCCAGATATAATGTTCATGCTCAACGCTGGCACCAAATAACAATTATTTAGGTCTAATATTAAACCCGAAGGTAGATGTAGAGGTAGCGTGCCGACCGCGATCACATCGACTTTGGAACCGTTTCCCACGCGCATCGTCACCTCGTCCTTAGCCAATCTTCGCTTAATCCGTAGCCCCTGTTTCGAGTTGCAAATATTAGCAACAGAACCAGTATCAAATACCCAGGTGCTACTGCGAGCATTAGTAAGGTACACATCAATAACATGTATATCACATATACCTTTGTTCACCTTGCCATCCTTCTTATCCGCCAAATACTTGGGGCAGTTCCGCTTCCAGTGACCAGTCTGCTTGCAGTAAAAGCACTCAGTTTCAGGCTTAGGTCCAGACTTGGGTTTCTTCTCTTGAGAAGCAACTGGCTTGCCGTTCTTCTTGAAGTTCCCCTTCTTCTTTCCTTTGCCCTTTTTCTTGAAACTAGTGGTCTTGTTGACCATCAACACTTGATGCTCTTTCTTGATTTCTACCTCCGCAGCTTTCAGCATCGCGAAGAGCTCGGGAATAGTCTTGTTCATCCCTTGCATATTATAGTTCATCACGAAGCTCTTGTAGCTTGGTGGCAGTGATTGGAGAATTCTGTCAATGACGCAATCATCTGGAAGATTAACTCCTAATTGAATCAAGTGATTATTATACCCAGACATTTTGAGTATATGCTCACTGACAGAACTGTTCTCCTCCATCTTGCAGCTATAGAACTTATTGGAGACTTCATATCTCTCAATCCGGGCATTTGCTTGAAATATTAACTTCAAGTCCTGAAACATCTCATATGCTCCATGACGTTCAAAACGTCGTTGAAGTCCCGATTCTAAGCCGTAAAGCATGGCACACTGAACTATCGAGTAGTCATCAGCTTTGCTCTGCCAGACGTTCATAACATCTGGTGTTGCTCCAGCAGCAGGCCTGGCACCCAGCGGTGCTTCCAGGACGTAATTCTTCTGTGCAGCAATGAGGATAATCCTCAAGTTACGGACCCAGTCCGTGTAATTGCTACCATCATCTTTCAACTTTGCTTTCTCAAGGAACGCATTAAAATTCAACGGAACAACAGCACGAGCCATCTATCTACAATCAACATAAACAAGCAAGATACTATCAGGTACTAAGTTCATGATAAATTTAAGTTCAATTAATCATATTACTTAAGAACTCCCACTTAGATAGACATCCCTCTAATCCTCTAAGTGATCACGTGATCCAAATCAACTAAACCATGTCCGATCATCACGTGAGATGGAGTAGTTTCATCGGTGAACATCATTATGTTGATCATATGTACTATATGATTCACGCTCGACCTTTCGGTCTCCGTGTTCCGAGGCCATATCTGTATATGCTTGGCTCGTCAAGTATAACCTGAGTATTCCGCGTGTGCAACTGTTTTGCACCCGTTGTATTTGAACGTAGAGCCTATCACACCCGATCATCACGTGGTGTCTCAGCACGAAGAACTTTCGCAACGGTGCATACTCAGGGAGAACACTTCTTGATAATTTAGTGAGAGATCATCTTATAATGCTACCGTCAATCAAAGCAAGATAAGATGCATAAAAAGATAAACATCACATGCAATCAATATAAGTGATATGATATGGCCATCATCATCTTGTGCCTGTGATCTCCATCTCCGAAGCACCGTCATGATCACCATCGTCACCGGCGCGACACCTTGATCTCCATCGTAGCATCGTTGTCGTCCCGCCAATCTTATGCTTCCACGACTATCACTACCGTTTAGTAATAAAGTAAAGCATTACATCGCGATTGCATTGCATACAATAAAGCGACAACCATATGGCTCCTGCCAGTTGCCGATAACTTGGTTACAAAACATGATCATCTCATACAACAAAATTCAGCATCATGCTTTGACCATATCACATCACAATATGCCCTGCAAAAACAAGTTAGACGTCCTCTACTTTGTTGTTGCAAGTTTTACGTGGCTGCTACGGTCTTAAGCAAGAACCAATCTCACCTACGCATCAAAACCACAACGATAGTTTGTCAAATAGACTCCGTTTTAACCTTCGCAAGGACCGGGCGTAGCCATACTTGGTTCAACTAAAGTTGGAGAGACAGTCACCCGCAAGCCATCTATGTGCAAAGCACGTCGAGGGAACCGGTCTCGCGTAAGCGTACGCGTAAGGTTGGTCTGGGTCGTCTCGTCCAACAATACCGCCGAACCAAAGTATGACATGCTGGTAGGCAGTATGACTTGTATCGTCCACAACTCCCTTGTGTTCTACTCGTGCATATAACATCAACATAAATAACCTAGGCTCGGATGCCACTGTTGGGTTTCGTAGTAATTTCAAAAAATTTCCTACGCTCACGCAAGATCATGTGATGCACAGCAACGAGGGGGAGAGTGTTGTCTACGTACCCAACGCAGACCGACTGCGGAAGCGATGACACGACGTAGAGGAAGTAGTCGTACGTCTTCACGATCCAACCGATCAAGCACCGAAACTACGACACCTCCGAGTTCGAGCACACGTTCAGCTCGATGACGATCCCCGGACTCCGATCCAGCAAAGTGTCGGGGAAGAGTTCCGTCAGCACGACGGCGTGGTGACGATCTTGATGTACTACAGCAGCAGGGCTTCGCCTAAACTCCGCTACAGTATTATCGAGGTATATGGTGGCAGGGGGCACCGCACACGGCTAAGGAATAGATCTCAAGGATCAACTTGTGTGTCTAGAGGTGTCCCCTGCCTCCGTATATAAAGGAGTAGAGGGGGGGAGGCTGGCCGGCCAAGGAGGGAGGCGCAGGAGGAGTCCTACTCCATCCGGGAGTAGGACTCCCCTCCAATCCTATTCCAACTAGGATTCCCCAAAGGGGGAAAGAGGGAGAAGGGTGGCCGGCCACCTCTCCTAGTCCTAATAGGACTAGGGGAAGGGGGGAGGCGCGCAGCCCTTGTGGGCAGCCCTTTCACCTTTCCACTAAGGCCCATATGGCTCCCGGGGGGTTCCGGTAACCTCCCGGTAACCCGGTAAAATCCCGATTTCACCCGGAACACTTCCGATGTCCAAACATAGGCTTCCAATATATCAATCTTTACGTCTAGACCATTTCGAGACTCCTCGTCATGTCCGTGATCACATCCGAGACTCCGAACAATCTTCGGTACATCAAAATGTATAAACTCATAATGAAACTGTCATCGTAACCTTAAGCGTGCGGACCCTACGGGTTCGAGAACAATGTAGACATGACCGAGACATGTCTCCGGTCAATAACCAATAGCGGGACCTGGATGCCCATATTGGCTCCTACATATTCTACGAAGATCTTTATCGGTCAGACCGCATAACAACATACGTTGTTCCCTTTGTCATCGGTATGTTACTTGCCCGAGATTCGATCGTCGGTATCCAATACCTAGTTCAATCTCGTTACCGGCAAGTCTCTTTACTCGTTCCGTAATACATCATCTCACAACTAACATATTAGTTGTAATGCTTGCAAGGCTTATGTGATGTGTATTACCGAGAGGGCCCAGAGATACCTCTCCGACAATCGGAGTGACAAATCCTAATCTCGAAATACGCCAACCCAACATCTACCTTTGGAGACACCTGTAATGCTCCTTTATAATCACCCAGTTACGTTGTGACGTTTGGTAGCACCCAAAGTGTTCCTCCGGCAAACGGGAGTTGCATAATCTCATAGTCATAGGAACATGTATAAGTCATGAAGAAAAGCAATAGCAACATACTAAACGATCGGGTGCTAAGCTAATGGAATGGGTCATGTCAATCAGATCATTCAACTAATGATGTGACCTCGTTAATCAAATAACAACTCATTGTTCATGGTTAGGAAACATAACCATCCTTGATTAACGAGCTAGTCAAGTAGAGGCATACTAGTGACACTTTGTTTGTCTATGTATTCACACATGTATTATGTTTCCGGTTAATACAATTATAGCATGAATAATAAACATTTATCATGATTATAAGGAAATAAATAATAACTTTATTATTGCCTCTAGGGCATATTTCCTTCACGAAGGACGTCGATAGAACCAGTCTCATGAACGCGGTCATGTAATGTTGGTTCGGGCCGCTTCATCCAACAATACCGCCGAATTAAAATAAGACGTTGGTGGTAAGCAGTATGACTATCATCATCCACAACTCTTTGTGTTCTACTCATGCATATAACATCTACGCATAGACCTGGCTTGGATGCCACTGTTGGGGAACATAGTAATTCTAAAATTTCTACGATCACGCAAGATCTAACTAGGAGATGCATAACAATGAGAGGGGAGAGTGTTTCCTCGTACCCTCGTAGACCGAAAGCAGAAGCGTTTAGTAACGCAATTGATGTAGTCGAATGTCTTCACAATCCAACCGATCCAAGCACCAAACGTACGACACATCCGTGTTCAGCACACGTTCGACACGATGACGTCCCTCGAGCTCTTGATCAAGTTGAGAACGAGGGAGAGTTCTGTCAGCACGACAACGTGGCGACGATGATGATGAAGTTATCGGCGTAGGGCTTCACCTAAGCACTACGACGATATGACCGAGGTGTTGAACTGTGGAGGGGGGCACCGCACACGGCTAAGAGATTGTCTGTTGTGCTTTGGGGTGCCCCCGCCCACGTATATAAAGGAGGGGGGAGGAGGAGGTCGACCAAGACACTATGTTTAACTTCATATCGTGATCTTTTGTATGTTTAACTGTAGAGGCTTACTAGGGACACTGTGTTTTGTCTATGTATCCACACATGTATGAAGTTTCCGGTTAATACAATTCTAGCATGAATAATAAACATTTATCATGATATAAAGAAATATAAATAGCAACTTTATTATTGCCTTTAGGGCATATTTCCTTCACTCGCAGGCTCTCTTGTGTCTTTGTTGTGGACTTGTGGTCAAAGCATCATGGCGTGCCAACGCAAGGAGCTCACGGAGAGCGTGTCCATGACACCGCGGTTGGCTTGGTGAGGCCAGTGGCTCGGCGTGGGTCGCTGGCTTTGAACAGGATGTCAAAGCGCTTGTCGGAGGGACCGTCGCCAGCACTCCCACGGGAGGGAGAGGGCACATCGAAGAATGGGTTGGTGGAACGGGAGAAGTGCATCCCCCCGCGCTCGAGGCCGCCGCCATGTCCACGCTTCTTCCACTCTCAAGGCCGCCGCCGTTGGGGCCAGCTCCTCGTACTTCGGCAGCCGCTACCAGCGACCTTGCGTGCTCCTCCCACCGAGGCCGCTGCGGGATTCCTCGTCTCGCGGCAACTGGGGATGTGCGTGGCGGATGCGGTGGTTGTCGGGTGGAATCCCACGGCTGCCGCAGGATCTGCCGCTCTCCTTGGCCGGTGCCCGGGCTGCGGAGCTCCTCGTAGCCGCTGATGCTCATGGCGGATCGAATCTACAATTGAATGGGAATCCTTAACATATACAAAGTATAATTTGAACTCAAGTAAGGCCACGTAATACTAAATCCTCGGAGATAGTTGTAAACATCGGATCAATCTGGAGCTCCTTTCCCTCCTTCAGTGCATATACACCCCATTGCCATACCGAGCGTGACGTGACTGTAAGCCGACGTGGCCATGGCGCGACGAGGGATGGGGGAGACACTGTGGTGATGTATCTGGCACGAACGTGGATGGGAAAGCAGATGTGAGCTAGGGGAAGGCGGCGCAGCAACGAACGGAACGACATGTAGATTGGGGAGGGATGGGATTCGTGGTGGGAAATGATCTCGGCGTCCGTGAATCATGGATGTTTTGATGAAGGAGTTTCCTTTTTTACATGTTCATGTGGGAGGAGGTATGCTATGAGTCGGAGCGGATGAACGAAATGACAATACCTACCATCACGACCGCAGACTCCTCCTTTAGAAGTAGAGAAAAAAGTAACACTTCCATATTAAGATTTGTTTGTCATGGTTTACTTGTTAATCTTTTTAAATCCTTTATTTGTTTCCCGAAAATATATTATTTTTTTCCTAAAGCAAATTGCATTAATGAGAGAGATCGGTTGATTTGGATAAGTTAGGAAAGTTAGATCCGTGATCTTTTGTATGTTTGGAAAGTGCTGATTTTTTAAAGAAAATAGTGAAGTAAAAAATAAATCAATGGATAAGAAAATCCATGGGAGGGGGTGGTGGGAGGTGGAAGGAAATAAAACCGGACGAAAATAAAACCGGAGTACCAGGCTACCAACTGCTCCATTAGGAGTAGAGATGAGAACGTCTTGTCGTAGTGGATCTGTTAAACTGGTTATAAGTGGAGTTCGTATGTGACACACTCTGCGTCAAAATGATGCGCATTCGCACAAGCAAGTCTTTCACGAGCGCCGATTGGGCCGGCCCATTGAAGTGCGCGGCAAAAACCAGGTGAAAATCGCAAAAAGGGTAGCTGGGATTGGAACACAAGACTACCAACTTGTGTTTACATGCTACTAGCCACTACGACAGAAGAGCTCGCCGGACCAACGTACAATGAAACTCTAAAAGAACAAACGAAACTATAAGACTTAACACTGCTTGAAAATATCCTTTACAAATTTTAAAATTTTAATTAAAATTTTGAATGTATGATTATTTTTTGACAAAAGCAATTAATTTTATGATATCACGAACAAATTTTAAATTTCCAAACATTTTTCGTAAATATGAACATTTTTAGAATTTGTGAACAATTTTCTAAAGCACGAATATTTTTTAAAATTTAAGAACAAATTTTGAAACAGAGAACATTTTCGAAAATGCCAAACAAATTTGGAAGCACAAACATCTATTGAATACATGAACGAAAAATTGAAATCCAGAGCATTTTTTGAAATCTTTGAACAAATTTTTGTTAAACACGAACATTTTTTTTATAAAAATGCAATCTTTTATTTTATAAAATCATGGGTTTGAAAGGCAAACAAATTTCGTATATTTTGAACATTTTTTATTTTGCATTTTTTGAACTCCCTGCAAAAATGCGAACAATTTTAAAATTTTGAGAATGCCTTTTCAACTTGCGAACAAAGTTTTGAAATGCAAACAAATTTTGAGCATTTTTATGAAAAAAAGCAGGAAAAAAAAAGAGAAATAGAAAAAAGGAAAAAACAAATAAAAAGCATTCCAAACAAAATTGGAACAATTTTTAAAATCACAAACATATTATTTATTTTTAGACCAAAGTTAGAAACGGAGAACAATTTTCAAAATTCGAAACAAATTTTAAACGTGAACATTTTTTGCATACGTGAACAAAATTTTGAAAACATGATTTTTTTAAATCCCGGTCATTATTTGAAAATGAAAAAAAACATTCCAAACATTTTTTGGAAAATGAAAACAATTTTTGAAATGCCCGAACAAATTTTTGAAAATGCGGACATTATTTGAATTTATGAACAATTTTGAAAGCACGCCAATTTTTACAAAATTTAAAATATTTTAAAAGTACGAATATTTTTTTGCAGTTTCTGAACAAAATTTGAAACCTGATTTGTTTTTAAAAATGGTCTTGAAATGTAAAGGAAACGAAAAAAAGAAATCGAAAAGGAAAAGAAAAGAAGCAGAAAGGTCGACAAAAGAAAAAAACGGTTCTAGGAACCTTCTAGAAGTTTCCCAAAATCAGAAAAACCCGGCTGGGAAACTTTAGAAGGTTGCCGAAACCGGACAGTGCCCCAATTGATTAACGGGCCGGCCCACGTGAGCGCTTCGATCGCCAGCTCTGTGCGTTGCGTCGACAGTTCGACGCAAGGAGCGGCAAATAGGGGATTCCGGTTATAAGTATCTGATTCTCAATTGCCTCAAAAAGAAAGAAAATAATCTGATTCTAGAAAAAAAAAGGTTAGAAGTGTCTGTTCGGTCCATGCATGGCATGGAAAATATCTAACGTTCAATGTGCATTTCCCGTCTTGCATGTTTCAGTGCTCGACAAATCGTATACAAAATATTCTCCATTAATCAGCATTCACAGCCTTCCATCAAAAACAAAGGAAAATCAGCACTCACAGCCTGTGCGCAATCCGCATTCTTGGTGGATATTAATTTTGTCCTCCAAATTTACACCCGCGCATTTACTTGCAGCGTATCTCGCGATTTCGCACCGATCGGTCGTGCATGCTGGATTCCCAGAGCTTCTCTGTCGTTCTGTTAATGGCAGGCGGTCCACGTTTCTGCGCTGTAAATGAATTCGCGTGAGGTCTCCCCAGGCCGCCTGTGATGGGATGGCGAGGCCGCCACACGCCTACCCGGGGCGCTGGCCGTCCTATAAATAGGGCCGCACGTCGAGGCTCAGAGGCAACGCAGACGCAGCCTCGACCAGGGGATAGATAAGGATAGATCGGGAGTCAGCTTGGGAGAGAGAGAGAGAGAGGGGGTCGAGAGAGAGGAGGAATCGCCAGACACGATGGGCGCCACCGGCCAACGTCGGCTGTCATCTCTGCCCGCGGCGGCGGCCGCGCCCCTCCTGCTTCTGCTCGTCGTGTCCTCCTGTAAGTCGATGGTTTCCGGCCGGGGCACGATCTTTTTGTATATATCGCCCATTTCTGTTTGAATTGTTAACTGATTCGCTTCGATTCTGACAGGGAGCCAGGCGGCGGCGGCGGCTCCGGTCTGGACGACGGCGCTGGAGAAGCACGTGGCGTTCTTCGACACCGACAACGACGGCATCGTCTCCTTCTCCGAGACCGAGCAAGGTGAGGAAACGACCGTCGATCACGCGTCTTCTCCGCCCCCCTTGTTTATCGGCTTCGGTCCTTTTTTGCATCGACGGCTGGCCGTCGTCGCAGACTTCTAATTTTGCCCCTTTGTGTGCATGCATGCAGGGCTTCGTGCCATCGGTCTCGGAGCTATCGAGGCGGCGGCCAGCGCGACCCTGATCAACGGAGCCATCGGACCCAAGACCAGACCTGTACGGCCATGCTCTTTCTCTCACTTGTCCAACACGCGTAAACAATCTCATGCCGTTTCCATGTTCCCTTGGGCGCTTAATCCATGTCAAATATCATCGGGGTTGTTACTTGTTCAGTAGTTCGTAGGCGACAGTTATGAGTTTACAAGGTCATCTTTCTTCGGCGTGCTCCTCCAGTCTCCTCATAGTCAGTTAGTTTGGTGCATATATGGCAAGGTTGGCGGCCTAAATAAACGCTTTACGCGCAAGCACACTTGTCGTCCAACACGTCCTTTTGTGTACACCTGCAACTGTGTGCCCTACTCTTGACACGAGTACAGAACCCGTGGACACAGTACCTGATACAAACATAACATGCAGGAAAATGCTACGACGTCGCGGTTTGCATCTACATAGCCAACATCCATAAAGGGATCCACGGGAGCGACAGCGGCTCGTACGATGCTCAAGGAAGGTTCGTTCCGGCCAAGTTCAACGACATATTCGCCAAGTACGCCAAGGTCAAGCCGAACGCCCTGAACGAGGACGAGCTGGGGGAGATGCGCACTGCCAACAGGAAGGAGGGTGACTTCAAAGGATGGTAATAATTTATCTCTCTTATTCATGCCGACGGTCGAGGTGTCGCCGTGCTAACTCCGCCGGCGGTTGCAGGGCGGCGTCGAAGGCGGAGTGGGGCATGCTCTACAGCCTCGCCAAGGACAAGGACGGCTTCCTTCAGAAGGACACCGCGCGCAGCGTCTACGACGGCAGCCTCTTCGCTAAGCTGGCCAAGAAGGTTGCTTCGTCTGGAAATTAACCGACCCCGACCGTGATTTGTACCCCGTGTTTTTTCTTCGAGATGGAATTTGTACTCCGTATTATTCGTGTCTTGTTCGTTGAACATGTGCTGTCGCTGTACAATTAAAAATGAAACCTGTTAATGCAAATATAATTTAGTCCTCCATTTGGCATGGCCGTTGCTGCTTCTGCAGATCCGGCGTTTTCTCCTAAGATCCTTGTGTGATGAACGTTTTTTCCTAAGAACGACTGGTCTTTTTTCAGCGTACTATAAGCTCGATTGGTCTAGAGCTCGATGGATCAGCTGACTTGTTATTACAGGTGACTACTAGTGCCCAAACATGAAGGAGGATTTGGGTGTGAATAATCGAGACTGTTCAATATTAGCCTGCTGAGCAAATGGTGGTGGAAGCTTGAGAGCAGTGATGGCCCCTGGCAGCAAATTGTTAGGCCAGAATATAAGTTTCAGGATGGCATCTCCATAGGGGAAATGCATTGTAGCTCCCAGGTGCCACACACCCCTATATAAATATAGCATTAAAATACTAGGAAATTTAAAAAAATCTGAAGTTTTGGGATATCAAACATGGGTGCCCATCGTACACCCCGTGTTTAGTTTTGTGGGGAATGGGTACCCATGGTATCTGTGGCGAAGGAAATACGGTCCGACATACGATCTATCCAAATATATTTTTATACATAGTAGGATTCTTTTGACTTTTTTATCGAGATTACCACGGGCACCCATTCCCCAGAAACTGAATACGTGTGTCCAATGGGCACCCAAGTTTTTTTTTTGAAGAGAGGCAAAAGATTTGCCTCATTCATTAAATAAGTGGAATAGAGTTTATGTTCGTGTTACAACACTGACAGCGCCGCAACACCCGAAATAAAGGTGACCAACTACTCTCGCGTCGTCAAGTATCCCAACTTTCTTGCACCCGCTGATACCCAAAGCGTGGCCTCCTTCTTAATGTTGGCGAGTAGAACTGTCGGCGGAGCACTCTTCTGACGGAACACTCGCGCATTCCTCTCGGTCCAAATGGTCCAGGCGACTAGCATGGTGAGCGAGGCCATCGCCTTCCTGTTGGGGATAGATGTGTCGGAGAGGCCCACCCACTACTCTTCGATGTTGCCTGAGAGGTGCCATGAGGAAGTATCAATGCTCACCAGTTGCAGCCAGTCCTTGACTAATCCCCATAGGCGGATAGAGAAGCGGCATTTGTAGAAAAGGTGGTCAACAGACTCTTGCTCCTGCTTGCAAAGTGTACAAAGGCCACAGTTTGGCCATCCGCGCTTCTCCAATCTGTCTGCCGTCCAAATTATGTTTTGAATAGCCAGCCAAGCGAAGAATTTGACTTTGGGGGGAGCCCAAGCCCTCCACACAGTGTGCTCCATAGGGGATTTGATTGTGCCAAGGAATTGCGCTTTGTATGCCGACTCGGCCGTGTATTGCCCGCTAGCGGTGTGCTTCCATACAATATCATCTTCGGCATCCTCCTCGAGATGGAAGCCACGAAGCGTTGTCCAGAGGGTGACAAACTGACGTAAGTGATTCAGTGAAAACGAGTCCGGGATGCATATTATCGAGACCCACACATCGTTGCTGAGAGCTTCGTGCACCTTCCAATTTTTCCTCGTGGACGCTGATGTCTACTACACAACCTTCTTTTTGTAGACATTGTTGGGCCTCCAAGTGCAGAGGTTTGTAGGACAGTAGCAAATTTCCCTCAAGTGGATGACCTAAGGTTTATCAATCCGTAGGAGGCGTAGGATGAAGATGTTCTCTCTCAAGCATCCCTGCAACCAAATAACAAAGAGTCTCTTGTGTCCCCAACATACCCAATACAATGGTAAATTGTATAGGTGCACTAGTTCGGCGAAGAGATGGTGATACAAGTGCAATATGGATGGTAGATAAAGGTATTTGTAATCTGAAATTATAAAAACAGCAAGGTAACTAATGATAAAAGTGAGCGTAAACGGTATTGCAATGCGTTGAAACAAGGCCTAGGGTTCATACTTTCACTAGTGCAAGTCCTCTCAACAATAATAACATAATTGGATCATATAACCATCCCTCAACATGCTACAAAGAGTCACTCCAAAGTCACTAATAGCGGAGAACAAACGAAGAGATTATGGTAGGGTAGGAAACCACCTCAAAGTTATTCTTTCCAATCAATCCGTTGGGCTATTCCTATAAGTGTCACAAGCAGCCCTAGAGTTCATACTAGAATAACATCTTAAGACACAAATCAACCAAAACCCTAATGTCACCTAGATACTCCAACGTCACCTCAAGTATCCGTGGGTATGATTATACGATATGTATCACACAAACTTAGATTCATCTATTCAACCAACACATAGAACCTCAAAGAGTGCCCCAAAGTTTCTACCGGAGAATCACGACGAAAACGTGTGCCAACCCCTATGCATAGGTTCATGGGCGGAACCCGCAAGTTGATCACCAAAACATACATCAAGTGAATCACATGATATCCCATTGTCACCATAGATATGCATGGCAAGACATACATCAAGTGTTCTCAAATCTTTAAAGACTCAATCCGATAAGATAACTTCAAAGGGGAAACTCAATTCATTACAAGAGAGTAGAGGGGGGGGGAGAAACATCATAGGATCCAACTATAATAGCAAAGCTCGCGATACATCAAGATCGTATCACCTTAAGAACACGAGAGAGAGAGAGAGAGAGAGAGAGAGATCAAACACATAGCTACTGGTACATACCCTCAGCCCCGAGGGAGAACTACTCCCTCCTCGTCATGGAGAGCACCGAGATGATGAAGATGGCTACCGGAGAGGGATTGCCCCCTCCGGCAGGGTGTCGGAACGGGTCTAGATTGGCTTTCGGTGGCTACGGAGGCTTCTGGCGGCAGAACTCCCGATCTATTGTGCTCTCGGATGTTTTTAGGGTATATGGAGATATATAGGCGAAAGAAGTACGTCAGGGGAGCCACGAGGGGCCCACGAGGGTGGAGGGCGCGCCCTAGGGGGGTGGGCGCGCCCCCCTACCTCGTGGCCTCCTTGAAGCTTCCTTGACGTAGACTCCAAGTCTCCCTGGTTGCTTCTGATCCAAAAATAAGTTCCGTGAAGTTTCAGGTCAATTGGACTCCGTTTGGTTTTTCTTTTCTGCGATATTCTAAAACAAGGTAAAAACAGAAAGTGGCACTGGGCTCTGGGTTAATAGGTTAGTCCCACAAATGACATAAAAGTGTATAATAAAGCCCATAAACATCCAAAATAGTAGATAATATAGCATGGAGCTATCAAAAATTATAGATACGTTGGAGACGTATCAGACGCCTCGTAAATTAGAGGTGCAATGTCCCTAGGCTTGCGGTCATTCACCCATGGCGCATCCCAAAATGGCGTCCTTGCTCCATTTCCAACAAATATTGATGAGGAGGCATAGAACAAGGAGTAGTCCATCATGTTGCACGGGTCTCGCATACCCACCCAAAGCTTGGTGGGCTCTTTCCATTCAAACCATAACCAACGCAAGTGAAGAGCCCGAGCAAATTTCTCCGTGTTAAGTATGCCAAGGCCACCAAGATCCTTTGGCCGGCACACCGCATCCCAATTCACCTTGCATTTTGCACCAGTGGTCTTGTCCGTGCCCTCCCAGAGAAAGGATCTTTCGAGCTTGTTTATGTTGTGTAGAGTGGACGTTGGCACAATGAGCGGTGTGATGGAGAAGACGAGTTGCGAAGACAGCACCGACTTAACAAGGGCACATCGACCAATGGCAGTGATATTTTGACCATCCCAAGTGGTCAACTTAGCAGCCGCTTTGTCCTCTAGGTACTGGTAGTCGACCTTTCTAAGCTTCCACACCGTGAGAGGAAGCCCCAAGTATTTCATTGGAAACAAAGCCCGTGACGCAGGAAGGGCATGAAGGATGCATGTCAAGTTGAGTTGTCCACGACGAATGGGAACCACTGAGCTCTTCTGGAAGTTTGTGACAAGGCTGGTGACATTGGCGAATAGATGCAGAATGGTGGCTAGGTTGTCAATGTCTTTCTTGATTGGGGCCATAAAGACTGTTGCGTCATCTGCGTATAGGGAAGTCCTAACAGCCATGCCACGCGCCACAGATCTTGTGAAAGAGCCCTTTTCTCGATTCTAGCTCAAGAATCTTGTGCAGCGGGTCCATGGCAATGACAAATAGCAAGGAGGGGACCGGGTCCCCTTGTCTAAAGCCGCGGCCGTGAGGGATGGGCTTGCTTGGCACACCATTCAAAAGGACGCGCGAGGACGAGGAGCACAATAGGGCGACGATCCAGTTCGAAGCATGGGCGGGACTCCAAGCCTCTGAAGAAGGTCCAAGATATACTCCCATTTGACAGAGTCAAAAGCCTTCCGAATATCGAGCTTGAACAGGAGGGACGGAGTTTTCCGCAAGTGGAGGCGTCGCGCAAGATTGCGAACATACATGAAATTGTCATGGATACTTCTTGTCTTTATGAAGGCACTCTGGGCATTTGAGATGAGCTTATGCATATGGGGGGCTAGGCGGATTGCCAATATTTTCGCAATAATCTTTGCAATGGCGTGAATAAGACTAACAGGGCGATAGTCAGAAATATCCTCGGCCCCCTCTTTTTTTGGGAGGAGCACAACATTTGCAGTGTTGAGCCAATGAAGGCCAGTTGTGCGCAGATTGGCAAAGGAGGAGACCACCCTCATGACGTCCACCTTGATGGTACTCCAACATTTTTTTAAAGAAGGGACCGGTAAAACCATCCGGCCCGGGAGCCTTGTCCCCTGGCATTTGATTAATGGCGTCCCGCACCTCATCCTCGGTTATGGGGTCCCCAAGGCAAGCCAAATTGTGGGTCTCCAAATCGAGCTCCTCCCAATTAAAGTCTATGGATCTCGCCTCCCCCTTTTCCATGACGCTAGAAAAGTGCGCATGGACGAGTTGCTCCTTTTGCTCATGATCTGTGACCCAGCCGTGATTGTGTTTGAGCCGGTGAATGTGATTCTTTCTCCTCCTAGCATTGACCCGCCGATGAAAAAATTTGGTATTTGCGTCCCAAGTTTGATATCCCAAAAAAATTCAGATTTTTTTTGAAATTTCCTGGTACCCTTTTTAATGCTAAATTCATATAAGGATGTGTGACACCAAGAGCACAAATCCTCACTCATCTCCAAGGTCTCTAATAAACAAAGTGACTCAGCTATGTGATGTGGTTTACTCAGGGTTGAGAAATTCTATGTGCAAGGCAGAAAGATGCTAGTGGGTGATGGGAAATAAACTGACTTTTGGTGTGGGAACTTGCCCCTTTGTAACAAGTTTATGGAACTTTGTTATGCGGTGTGTTTGGATCAACAGTGTAATGTGTCTAATATGCGGTGTGTTATGCGGTTTTTTGTTGTAGTTTGTTAGGTTGAACTTGAACCAGATGGTTCCTTTAATAGAAATCTGAGGGGGGGAGCTTCTTAGGTTAGGGATGGGTTGGACCTTCAGATTCAGGAGATGGTAGGAATAGGATCATGACCTGCAACACCAATGAAATGCTTTGAGAAGTATGATGATGCGGGTGGCTCTCAACAAGAGCCCTGATCTCTATCTTTGAAAATTTACAAAGTCTAGTAAATTTACTTTTAAAACTCTCCATAATGGTTTGTCCGATTTTGGCCCTAATCGCCCATTGCCTCCTAAAGGAGAAGGCAATCAGAGACAAGAGCAAGAGAGTGTGCACTAGCCATTGCCCTGACACCCTGCAAGAGAAATCATTTGGGAGCAAAAGCAAGGGCGCCATAGGCAAGGCGTCTGTGACTATTTGATGGATTGTTCTCTTCTTTCCGGTAGTCGTGTCTGATGTATTTGTTGATGTGTTTTTGATGGTGGTTCTTTTGCAATGTTTTGATCCATGGACTTGAGGTTTGTGGTTGTAGCTGGTTGGAGGCGTTTGCTCGTCTGGTAGGGTGGTCTTTGAGATTTATGCTTTGGGAGTAGTCCACATGTGGCCATGCTGTAACGATTTTCGCCCACTTTTTCGTCAATTAACCAGACAATTGTCTTCTACTTAATTATTTGATGAGGCAAATCTTTTACCTCCGCTTTGAAAAAAATAAGTGGGTGCGGGATTTTACTTGTAGATTCTGTGAAGAGGATAAGGATATTCATCATTTTTTCTTGTTATGTTGTATCGTATATGTGGAGATCGATATGTATATCCATTGGTGCCTATGATAGCATCATGTTTCACTCAATACTTTAGCGGGATTCATGAACTCCCATTTGGACCTAATATTTATGTTACTGGTATTGATGCCTTCTGTTGGGCCCTTTGTAAAACTCATACTATAGCTTGCTTTGAGCATAAACTTCCATTAACCCCATTGAGCTGATATGTTATGAGTGTGCTTTCATTTGGAATTGGGCATGTTGACAGAAGGGCGGTGTCAAGGACATCGTACTACAGGGTTCATCAGCTTTACAACAATCTGCAATCAGGGCGCACAACATCGTGAGGTCGATGCCTGCTGGTAGGCTCTTGCACATTACTGAGGTGGACATGACTCATGATCATGGCGACATAAGAGCAAGTGATGGCCGCACCAATCTGGTGATGCTTAATTTCCTTTGATAAACTTATTGTAGTTGAGGCATGGTTGGTTATGTTGGGGAACGTAGTAATTTCAAAAAATTTAAGATCATGGTGATGCATAGCAACGAGAGGGGAGAGTGTTGTCTACGTACCCTCATAGACCGGAAGCGGAAGCGTTAGCACAACGCGGTTGATGTAGTCATACGTCTTCACGGCCCGACCGGTCAAGCACCGAAACTACGGCACCTCCGAGTTTTAGCACACGTTCAGCTCGATGACGATCCCCGGACTCCGATCCAGCAAACTGTCGGGGATGAGTTCCGTCAGCACGACGGCGTGGTGACGATCTTGATGTTTTACCGTTGTAGGGCTTCGCCTAAGCACCGCTACAATATTATCGAGGACTATGGTGGAGGGGGCACCGCACACGGCTAAGAGATCAATGATCAATTGTTGTGTCTATGGGGTGCCCCTGCCCCCGTATACAAAGGAGTGGAAGAGGGGGCCGGCCAAGGAGGGTGGCGCGCTCTAAGGGGGAGTCCAACTCCCACAGGGAGTAGGACTCCCCTTTTTCCTATTAGGAGTAGGAGAGGGAAGGAAGAGGAAGGAGGGAGGAAGGAAAGGGGGGCCGGCCCCCCTCCCAATTCGGATTGGGCTTGGGGGGGGCCCTCCCTTGCTCCTTTCCCCTCCTTTCCACTAAGGCCCAATAATGCCCATATACCTCCCGGGGGGTTCCGATAACCTCCCGGTGATCCGGTATTGTCCCAATCTCACCCGGAACCTTTCGGTGTCCAAATATAGTTGTCCAATATATCGATCTTTATTTCTCGACCATTTCGAGACTCCTCGTCAAGTCCGTGATCACATCCGGGACTCCGAACAACCTTCAGTACATCAAAATATGTAAACTCATAATGAAACTGTCATCGTAACGTTAAGCGTGCGGACCCTACGAGTTCGAGAACAATGTAGACATGACCGAGGCACGTCTCCGGTCAATAACCAATAGCGGAACCTGGATGCTCATATTGGCTCCTACATATTCTATGAAGATCTTTATCGGTCAGACCGCATAACAACATACGTTTGTTCCCTTTGTCATCGGTATGTTACTTGCCCGAGATTCGATCGTCGGTATCTCAATACCTAGCTCAATATCGTAACCGTCAAGTATCTTTACTCGTTCTGTAATACATCATCTTTCAACTAACTTATTGGTTGCATTGCTTGCAAGGCTTAAGTGATGTGCATTACCGAGAGGGCCCAGAGATACCTCTCCGACAATCGGAGTGACAAATCCTAATCTCGAAATACGCCAACCCAACATGTACCTTTGGAGACACCTATAGAGCACCTTTATAACCACCCAGTTACTTGTGACGTTTGGTAGCACACAAAGTGTTCCTCCGGTAAACGGGATTTGCATAATCTCATAGTCATAGGAACATGTATAAGTCATGAAGAAAGCAATAGCAACATACTAAACGATCGGATGCTAAGCTAATGGAATGGGTCATGTCAATCACATCATTCTCCTAATGATGTGATCCCGTTAATCAAATGACAACTTCATGTCTATGGTTAGGAAACATAACCATCTTCGATTAACGAGCTAGTCAAGTAGAGGCATACTAGTGACACTCTGTTTGTCTATGTATTCACACATGTATTATGTTTCCGGTTAATACAATTCTAGCATGAATAATAAACATTTATCATGATATAAGGAAATAAATAATAACTTTATTATTGCCTCTAGGGCATATTTGCTTCAGTCTCCCACTTGCACTAGAGTCAATAATCTAGATTACACAGTAATGATTCTAACACCCATGGAGCCTTGGTGCTGATCATGTTTTGCTCGTGGAAGAGGCTTAGTCAATGGGTCTGCTACATTCAGATCCGTATGTACCTTGCAAATCTCTATGTCTCCCACCTGGACTAGATCCCGGATGGAATTGAAGCGTCTCTTGATGTGCTTGGTTCTCTTGTGAAATCTGGATTCCTTTGCCAAGGCAATTGCACCAGTATTGTCACAAAAGATTTTCATTGGACCCGATGCACTAGGTATGACACCTAGATCGGATATGAACTCCTTCATCCAGACACCTTTGTTTGCTGCTTTCGAAGCAGCTATGTACTCTGCTTCACATGTAGATCCCGCCACGATGCTTTGTTTAGAACTGCACCAATTGACAGCTCCACTGTTTAATATAAATACGTATCCGGTTTGCGATTTAGAATCGTCCGGATCAGTGTCAAAGCTTGCATCAACGTAACCATTTACGATGAGCTCTTTGTCACCTCCATATACGAGAAACATATCCTTAGTCCTTTTCAGGTATTTCAGGATGTTCTTAACCGCTATCCAGTGATCCACTCCTGGATTACTTTGGTACCTCCCCGCTAGACTTATAGCAAGGCACACATCAGGTTTGGTACACATCATTGCATACATGATAGAGCCTATGGCTGAAGCATAGGGAACATCTTTCATTTTCTCTCTATCTTCTGCAGTGGTCGGGCATTGAGTCTTACTCAACTTCACACCTTGTAACACAGGCAAGAATCCTTTCTTTGCTTGATCCATTTTGAACTTCTTCATAACTTTGTCAAGGTATGTGCTTTGTGAAAGTCCAATTAAGCGTCTTGATCTATCTCTATAGATCTTAATGCCCAATATGTAAGCAGCTTCACCGAGGTATTTCATTGAAAAACTCTTATTCAAGTATCCCTTTATGCTATCCAGAAATTCTATATCATTTCCGATTAGCAATATGTCATCCACATATAATATCAGAAATGCTACAGAGCTCCCACTCACTTTCTTGTAAATACAGGCTTCTCCAAAAGTCTGTATAAAACCAAATGCTTTGGTCACACTATCAAAGTGTTTATTCCAACTGCGAGATGCTTGCACCAGTCCATAAATGGATCATTGGAGCTTGCACACTTTGTTAGCTCCCTTTGGATCGACAAAACCTTCCGGTTGCATCATATACAACTCTTCTTCCAGAAATCCATTCAGGAATGCAGTTTTGACATCCATCTGCCAAATTTCATAATCATAAAATGCTGCAATTGCTAACATGATTCGGACAGACTTAAGCATCGCTACGGGTGAGAAGGTCTCATCGTAGTCAATCCCTTGAACTTGTTGAAAACCTTTTGCAACAAGTCGTGCTTTGTAGACAGTAACATTACCGTCAGCGTCAGTCTTCTTCTTGAAGATCCATTTATTATCAATTGCTTGCCGATCATTGGGCAAGTCAACCAAAGTCCACACTTTGTTCTCATACATGGATCCCATCTCAGATTTCATGGCTTCAAGCCATTTTGTGGAATCTGGGCTCACCATCGCTTCTTCATAGTTCGTAGGTTCATCATGATCTAGTATCATGACTTCCAGAACAGGATTACCATACCACTCTGGTGCGGATCATACTCTGGTTGATCTACGAGGTTTAGTAGTAACTTGTTCTGAAGTTTCATGATCATCATCATTAGCTTCCTCACTAATTGGTGTAGGTCTCACACAAACCGGTTTCTGTGATGTACTACTTTCTAACAAGGGAGCAGGTACAGTTACCTCATCAAGTTCTATTTTCCTCCCACTCACTTCTTTCGAGAGAAACTCCTTCTCTAGAAAGGATCCATTCTTAGCAACAAATGTCTTGCCTTCGGATCTGTGATAGAAGGTGTACCCAAGAGTCTCCTTTGGGTATCCTATGAAGACACATTTCTCCGATTTGGGTTCGAGCTTATCAGGTTGAAGCTTTTTCACATAAGCATCGCAGCCCCAAACTTTCAGAAATGACAACTTTGGTTTCTTGCCAAACCATAGTTCATAAGGCGTCGTCTCAACGGATTTTGATGGTGCCCTATTTAACGTGAATGCGGCCGTCTCTAAAGCATAACCCCAAAACGATATGGTAAATCTGTAATAGACATCATAGATCGCACCATATCAAGTAAAGTATGATTACGACGTTCGGACACACCATTACGCTGTGGTGTTCCGCGTGGCGTGAGTTGCGAAACTATTCCGCATTGTTTCAAATGTAAACCAAACTCGTAACTCAAATATTCTCCTCCACGATCAGATCGTAGAAACTTTATTTTCTTGTTACGATTATTTTCAACTTCACTCCGAAATTCTTTGAACTTTTCAAATGTTTCAGACTTATGTTTCATTAAGTAGATATACACATATCTGCTTAAATCATCTGTGAAGGTGAGAAAATAACGATATCCGCCACGAGCTTCAACATTCATTGGACCACATACATCTGTATGTATGATTTCCAACAAATCTGTTGCTCTCTCCATAGTGCCGGAGAATGGCGTTTTAGTCATCTTGCCCATAAGGCACGGTTCGCAAGTACCAAGTGATTCATAATCAAGTGGTTCCAAAAGTCCATCAGTATGGAGTTTCTTCATGCGCTTTACACCGATATGACCTAAACGGCAGTGCCACAAATAAGTTGCACTAACATTATTAACTCTGCATCTTTTGGCTTCAACATTATGAATATGTGTATCACTACTATCGAGATTCATCAAGAATAGACCACTCTTCAAGGGTGCATGACCATAAAAGATATTACTCATATAAATAGAACAACCATTATTCTCTGATTTAAACGAATAACCGTCTCGCATCAAACAAGATCCAGATATAATGTTCATGCTCAACGCTGGCACCAAATAACAATTATTTAGGTCTAATACTAATCCCGATGGTAGATGTAGAGGTAGCGTGCCGACCGCGATCACATCGACTTTGGAACCATTTCCCACGTGCATCGTCACCTCGTCCTTCGCCAGTGTTCGCTTAATCCATAGTCCCTGTTTCGAGTTGCAAATATTAGCAACAGAACCAGTATCAAATACCCAGGTGCTACTGCGAGCTCTAGTAAGGTACACATCAATAACATGTATATCACATATACCTTTGTTAAGCTTGCCATCCTTCTTATCCGCCAAATACTTGGGGCAGTTCCACTTCCAGTGACCAGTCTGCTTGCAGTAGAAGCACTCAGTTTCAGGCTTAGGTCCAGACTTGGGTTTCTTCTCCTGAGCAGCAACTTGCTTGCTGTTCTTCTTGAAGTTCCCCTTCTTCTCCCCCTTGCCCTTTTTCTTGAAACTAGTGGTCTTGTTGACCATCAACACTTGATGCTCCTTCTTGATTTCTACCTCCGCAACTTTTAGCATTGCGAAGAGCTCGGGAATTGTCTTATTCATCCCTTGCATATTATAGTTCATCACGAAGCTCTTGTAGCTAGGTGGAAGTGATTGGAGAATTCTGTCAATGACGCAATCATCCGGAAGATTAACTCCCAGTTGATTAACTCCCAGTTGAATTAAGTGATTATTATACCCAGACATTTTGAGTATATGCTCACTGACAGAACTGTTCTCCTCCATCTTGCAGCTATAGAACTTATTGGAGACTTCATATCTCTCAATCCGGGCATTTACTTTAAATATTAACTTCAACTCCTGGAACATCTCATATGCTCCATGACGTTCAAAACGTCGTTGAAGTCCCGATTCTAAGCCGTAAAGCATGGCACACTGAACTATCGAGTAGTCATCAGCTTTGCTCTGCCATACGTTCATAACATCTGGTGTTGCTCTAGCAGCAGGCCTGGCACCCAGCGGTGCTTCCAGGACGTAATTCTTCTGTGCAGCAATGAGGATAATCCTCAAGTTACGGACCCAGTCCGTATAATTGCTACCATCATCTTTCAACTTTGCTTTCTCAAGGAACGCATTAAAATTCAACGGAACAATAGCACGAGCCATCTATCTACAATCAAACATAGACAAGCAAGATACTATCAGGTACTAAGTTCATGATAAATTTAAGTTCAATTAATCATATTACTTAAGAACTCCCACTTAGAAAGACATCCCTCTAATCTTCTAAGTGATCATGTGATCCAAATCAACTAAACCATAACCGATCATCACGTGAAATGGAGTAGTTTTCAATGGTGAATATCACTATGTTGATCATATCTACTATATGATTCACGCTCGACCATTTGGTCTCAGTGTTCCGAGGCCATATCTGCATATGCTAGGCTCGTCAAGTTTAACCTGAGTATTCTGCGTGTGCAAAACTGGCTTGCACCCATTGTAGATGGACGTAGAGCTTATCACACCCGATCATCACGTGGTGTCTGGGCACGACGAACTTTGGCAACGATGCATACTCAGGGAGAACACTTTTTATCTTGAAATTTAGTGAGAGATCATCTTATAATGCTACTGTAGGGTTTCGTAGTAATTTCAAAAAATTTCCTACGCACACGCAAGATCATGTGATGCATAGCAACGAGGGGGAGAGTGTTGTCTACGTACCCAACGCAGACCGACTGTGGAAGCGATGACACGACGTAGAGGAAGTAGTCGTACGTCTTCACGATCCAACCGATCAAGCACCGAAACTACGACACCTCCGAGTTCGAGCACACGTTCAGCTCGATGACGATCCCCGGACTCCGATCCAGCAAAGTGTCGGGGAAGAGTTCCGTCAGCACGACGGCGTGGTGACGATCTTGATGTACTACAGCAGCAGGGCTTCGCCTAAACTCCGCTACAGTATTATTGAGGTATATGGTGGCAGGGGGCACCGCACACGGCTAAGGAATAGATCACGTGGATCAACTTGTGTGTCTACAGGTGCCCCGTGCCTCCGTATATAAAGGAGTAGAGGGGGGAGGCTGGCCGGCCAAGCTTGGTGCGCCAGGAGAGTCCTACTCCCTCTGGGAGTAGGATCCCCCCCCCCAATCCTAGTTGGAATAGGATTCGCGGAGGGAGAAAAGAGGAGGAGGGGCCGGCCACCTCTCCTAGTCCTAATAGGACTAGGGGAAGGGGGGAGGCGCGCAGCCCATCTAGGGCAGCCCCTTCTCTTTTCCACTAAGGCCCACTATGGCCCATATAGCTCCTAGGGGGTTCCGGTAACCCTCCCGGTACTCCGGTAAAATCCCGATTTCACCCGGAACACATCCGATATCCAAACATAGGCTTCCAATATATCAATCTTTACGTCTCGACCATTTAGAGACTCCTCGTCATGTCCATGATCACATCCGGGACTCCGAACAACCTTCGGTACATCAAAATGCATAAACTCATAATGTAACTGTCATCGTAACCTTAAGCGTGCGGACCCTACGGGTTCGAGAACAATGTAGACATGACCGAGACGCGTCTCCGGTCAATAACCAATAGCGGGACCTGGATGCCCATATTGGCTCCTACATATTCTACGAAGATCTTTATCGGTCAGACCGCATAACAACATACGTTGTTCCCTTTGTCATCGGTATGTTACTTGCCCGAGACTCGATCGTCGGTATCCAATACCTAGTTCAATCTCGTTATCAGTAAGTCTCTTTACTCGTTCCGTAATACATCATCTCACAACTAACATATTGGTTGTAATGCTTGCAAGGCTTATGTGATGTGTATTACCGAGAGGGCCCAGAGATACCTCTCCAACAATCGGAGTGACAAATCCTAATCTCGAAATACGCCAACCCAACATCTACCTTTGGAGGCACCTGTAATGCTCCTTTATAATCACCCAATTACGTTGTGACGTTTGGTAGCACCCAAAGTGTTCCTCCGGTAAACGGGAGTTGCATAATCTCATAGTCATAGGAACATGTATAAGTCATGAAGAAAGCAATAGCAACATACTAAACGATCGTGTGCTAAGCTAATGGAATGGGTCATGTCAATCAGATCATTCAACTAATGATGTGACCTCGTTAATCAAATAACAACTCATTGTTCATGGTTAAGAAACATAACCATCTTTGATTAACGAGCTAGTCAAGTAGAGGCATACTAGTGACACTTTGTTTGTCTATGTATTCACACATGTATTATGTTTCCGGTTAATACAATTCTAGCATGAATAATAAAAATTTATCATGATTATAAGGAAATAAATAATAACTTTATTATTGCCTCTAGGGCATATTTCCTTCAGTCTCCCACTTGCACTAGAGTCAATAATCTAGATTACACTGTAATGATTCTAACACCCATGGAGCTTTGGTGCTGATCATGTTTTGCTCGTGGAAGAGGCTTAGTCAACGGGTCTGCAACATTCAGATCCGTATGTATCTTGCAAATCTCTATGTCTCCCACCTGGACTAGATCCCGGATGGAGTTGAAGCGTCTCTTGATGTGTTTGGTCCTTTTGTGAAATCTGGATTCCTTTGCCAAGGCAATTGCACCAGTATTGTCACAAAAGATTTTCATTAGACCCGATGCGTTAGGTATGACACCTAGATCGGATATGAACTCCTTCATCCAGACTCCTTCGTTCGCTGCTTCCGAAGCAGCTATGTACTCCGCTTCACATGTAGATCCCGCTACGACGCTTTGTTTAGAATTGCACCAACTGACAGCTCCACCGTTTAATGTAAACACGTATCCGGTTTGCGATTTAGAATCGTCCGGATTAGTGTCAAAGCTTGCATCAACGTAACCTTTTACGGTGAGTTCTTTGTCACCTCCATATACGAGAAACATATCCTTAGTCCTTTTCAGGTATTTCAGGATGTTCTTGACCGCTGTCCAGTGATCCATTCCTGGATTACTTTGGTACCTCCCTGCTAAACTTATAGCAAGGCACACATCAGGTCTGGTACACAGCATTGCATACATGATAGATCCTATGGCTGATGCATAGGGAACATCTTTCATATTCTCTCTACCTTCTGCAGTGGTCGGGCATTGAGTCTTACTCAATTTCACACCTTGTAACACAGGCAAGAACCCTTTCTTTGCTTGATCCATTTTGAACTTCTTCAAAATTTTGTCAAGGTATGTGCTTTGTGAAAGTCCAATTAAGCGTCTTGATCTATCTCTATAGATCTTAATGCCTAATATGTAAGCAGCTTCACCGAGGTCTTTCATTGAAAAACTTTTATTCAAGTATCCCTTTATGATATCCAGAAATTCTATATCATTTCCAATTAGCAATATGTCATCCACATATAATATCAGAAATGCTACAGAGCTCCCACTCACTTTCTTGTAAATACAGGCTTCTCCGAAAGTCTATATAAAACCAAATACTTTGATCACACTATCAAAACGTTTATTCCAACTCCGAGAGGCTTGCACCAGTCCATAAATGGATCGCTGGAGCTTGCACACTTTGTTAGCTCCCTTTGGATCCACAAAACCTTCCGGTTGCATCATATACAACTCTTCTTCCAGAAATCCATTCAGGAATGCAGTTTTGACATCCATCTGCCAAATTTCATAATCATAAAATGCGGCAATCTCTAACATGATTCGGACGGACTTAAGCATCGCTACGGGTGAGAAGGTCTCATCGTAGTCAATCCCTTGAGCTTGTCGAAAACCTTTCGCGACAAGTCGAGCTTTGTAGACAGTAACATTACCATCAGCGTCAGTCTTCTTCTTGAAGATCCATTTATTCTCAATTGCTTGCCGATCATCGGGCAAGTCAACCAAAGTCCATACTTTGTTCTCATACATGGATCCCATCTCAGATTTCATGGCTTCAATCCACTTTCGGAATCTGGGCTCACCATCGCTTCTTCATAGTTCGTAGGTTCATCATGATCTAGTAGCATGACTTCCAAAACTGGATTACCGTACCATTCTGGTGCGGATCTTACTCTGGTTGATCTACGAGGTTCAGTAGTATCTTGTTCTGAAGTTTCATGATCATTATCATTAACTCCTCACTTATTGGTGTAGGTGTCGCAGAAACAATTTTCTGTGATGTACTACTTTCCAACAAGGGAGTAGGTACAGTTACCTCGTCAAGTTCTACTTTCCTCCCACTCACTTCTTTCGAGAGAAACTCCTTCTCAAGAAAGTTTCCGAATTTAGCAACAAAAGTCTTGCCTTCGGATCTGTGATAGAAGGTGTATCCAATAGTTTCCTTTGGATATCCTATGAAGACACATTTCTCCGATTTGGGTTCGAGCTTATCAGGTTGAAGCTTTTCACATAAGCATCGCAGCCCCAAACTTTAAGAAACGACAACTTTGGTTTCTTGCCAAACCACAGTTCATAAGGAGTCGTCTCAACGGATTTTGATGGTGCCCTATTTAACGTGAATGCGGCCGTCTCTAGAGCATAACCCCAAAATGATAGCGGTAAATCAGTAAGAGACATCATAGATCGCACCATATCTAGTAAAGTACGATTACGACGTTCGGACACACCATTACGTTGTGGTGTTCCGGGTGGCGTGAGTTGCGAAACTATTCCACAGTTTTTCAAATGTACACCAAACTCGTAACTCAAATATTCTCCTCCACGATCAGATCGTAGAAACTTTATTTTCTTGTTACGATGATTTTCAACTTAACTCTGAAATTCTTTGAACTTTTCAAATGTTTCAGACTTATGTTTCATTAAGTAGATATACCCATATCTGCTTAAATCATCTGTGAAGGTGAGAAAATAACGATATCCTCCACGAGCCTCAATATTCATCGGACCACATACATCGGTATGTATGATTTCCAACAAATCTGTTGCTCTCTCCATAGTACCGGAGAACGGTGTTTTAGTCATCTTGCCCATGAGGCACGGTTCGCAAGTACCAAGTGATTCATAATCAAGTGGTTCCAAAAGTCCATCAGTATGGAGTTTCTTCATGCGCTTTATACCGATATGACCTAAACGACAGTGCCACAAATAAGTTGCACTTTCATTATCAACTCTGCATCTTTTGGCTTCAACATTATGAATATGTGTATTACTACTATTGAGATTCAATAAGAATAGACCACTCTTCAAGGGTGCATGACCATAAAAGATATTACTCACATAAATAGAACAACCATTATTCTCTGATTTAAATGAATAACCGTCTCGCATTAAACAAGATCCAGATATAATGTTCATGCTCAACACTGGCACCAAATAACAATTATTTAGGTCTAATATTAATCCCGAAGGTAGATGTAGAGGTAGCGTGCCGACCGCGATCACATCGACTTTGGAACCGTTTCCCACGCGCATCGTCACCTCGTCCTTAACCAATCTTCGCTTAATCCGTAGCCCCTGTTTCGAGTTGCAAATATTAGCAACAGAACCAGTATCAAATACCCAGGTGCTACTGCGAGCATTAGTAAGGTACACATCAATAACATGTATATCACATATACCTTTGTTCACTTTGCCATCCTTCTTATCCGCCAAATACTTGGGGCAGTTCCGCTTCCAGTGACCAGTCTGCTTGCAGTAGAAGCACTCAGTTTCAGGCTTAGGTCCAGACTTGGGTTTTTTCTCTTGAGCAGCAACTGGCTTGCCGTTCTTCTTGAAGTTCCCCTTCTTCTTTCCTTTGCCCTTTTTCTTGAAACTAGTGGTCTTGTTAACCATCAACACTTGATGCTCCTTTTTGATTTCTACCTCCGCAGCTTTCAGCATTGCGAAGAGCTCGGGAATTGTCTTGTTCATCCCTTGCATATTATAGTTCATCACGAAGCTCTTGTAGCTTGGTGGCAGTGATTGGAGAATTCTGTCAATGACGCAATCATCCGGAAGATTAACTCCCAATTGAATCAAGTGATTATTATACCCAGACATTTTGAGTATATGCTCACTGACAGAACTGTTCTCCTCCATCTTGCAGCTATAGAATTTATTGGAGACTTCATATCTCTCAATCCGGGCATTTGCTTGAAATATTAACTTCAACTCCTGGAACATCTCATATGCTCCATGACGTTCAAAACGTCGTTGAAGTCCCGATTCTAAGCCGTAAAGCATGGCACACTGAACTATCGAGTAGTCATCAGCTTTGCTCTGCCAGACGTTCATAACATCTGGCGTTGCTCCAGCAGCAGGCCTGGCACCCAGCGGTGCTTCCAGGACGTAATTCTTCTGTGCAGCAATGAGGATAATCCTCAAGTTACGGACCCAGTCCGTGTAATTGCTACCATCATCTTTCAACTTTGCTTTCTCAAGGAACGCATTAAAATTCAACGGAACAACAGCACAAGCCATCTATCTACAATCAACATAAACAAGCAAGATACTATCAGGTACTAAGTTCATGATAAATTTAAGTTCAATTAATCATATTACTTAAGAACTCCCATTTAGATAGACATCCCTCTAATCCTCTAAGTGATCACGTGATCCAAATCAACTAAACCATGTCCGATCATCACGTGAGATGGAGTAGTTTCATCGGTGAACATCATTATGTTGATCATATCTACTATATGATTCACGCTTGCCCTTTCGGTCTCCGTGTTCCGAGGCATATCTGTATATGCTTGGCTCGTCAAGTATAACCTGATTATTCTGCGTGCGCAACTGTTTTGCACCCGTTGTATTTGAACGTAGAGCCTATCACACCCGATCATCACGTGGTGTCTCAGCACGAAGAACTTTCGCAACGGTGCATACTCAGGGAGAACACTTCTTGATAATTTAGTGAGAGATCATCTTATAATGCTACCGTCAATCAAAGCAAGATAAGATGCATAAAAAGATAAACATCACATGCAATCAATATAAGTGATATGATATGGCCATCATCATCTTGTGCCTGTGATCTCCATCTCCGAAGCACCGTCATGATCACCATCGTCACCGGCGCGACACCTTGATCTCCATCGTAGCATCGTTGTCGTCTCGCCAATCTTATGCTTCCATGACTATCACTACCGTTTAGTAATAAGGTAAAGCATTACATCGCGATTGCATTGCATACAATAAAGCGACAACCATATGGCTCCTGCCAGTTGTCGATAACTCGGTTACAAAACATGATCATCTCATACAATAAAATTCAGCATCATGCCTTGACCATATCACATCACAACATGCCCTGCAAAAACAAGTTAGACGTCCTCTACTTTGTTGTTGCATGTTTTACGTGGCTGCTACGGGCTTAAGTAAGAACCAATCTCACCTACGCATCAAAACCACAACGATAGTTTGTCAAATAGACTCCGTTTTAACCTTCGCAAGGACCGGGCGTAGCCACACTCGGTTCAACTAAAGTTGGAGAGACAGTCGCCCGCAAGCCATCTATGTGCAAAGCACGTCGAGGGAACCGGTCTCGCGTAAGCGTACGCGTAAGGTTGGTCCGGGTCGTCTCGTCCAACAATACCGCCGAACCAAAGTATGACATGCTGGTAGGCAGTATGACTTGTATCGTCCACAACTCACTTGTGTTCTACTCGTGCATATAACATCAACATAAATAACCTAGGCTCGGATGCCACTGTTGGGTTTCGTAGTAATTTCAAAAAAATTCCTACGCACACGCAAGATCATGTGATGCATAGCAACGAGGGGGAGAGTGTTGTCTACGTACCCAACGCAGACCGACTGCGGAAGTGATGACACGACGTAGAGGAAGTAGTCGTACGTCTTCACGATCCAACCGATCAAGCACCGAAACTACGGCACCTCCGAGTTCGAGCACACGTTCAGCTCGATGACGATCCCCGGACTCCGATCCAGCAAAGTGTCGGGGAAGAGTTCCGTCAGCACGACGGCGTGGTGACGATCTTGATGTACTACAGCAGCAGGGCTTCGCCTAAACTCCGCTACAGTATTATTGAGGTATATGGTAGCAGGGGGCACCGCACATGGCTAAGGAATAGATCACGTGGATCAACTTGTGTGTCTAGAGGTGCCCCCTGCCTCCGTATATAAAGGAGTAGAGGGGGGGAGGCTGGCCGGCCAAGCTTGGTGCGCCAGGAGAGTCCTACTCCCTCTGGGAGTAGGATTCCCCCCCCCCCAATCCTAGTTGGAATAGGATTCGCGGAGGGGGAAAAGAGGAGGAGGGGCCGGCCACCTCTCCTAGTCCTAATAGGAATAGGGGAAGGGGGGAGGCGCACAGCCCATCTAGGGCAGCCCCTTCTCTTTTCCACTAAGGCCCACTATGGCCCATATAGCTCCCGGGGGGTTCCGGTAACCCTCCCGGTACTCCGGTAAAATCCCGATTTCATCCGGAACACATCCGATATCCAAACATAGGCTTCCAATATATCAATCTTTACATCTCGACCATTTCGAGACTCCTCGTCATGTCCATGATCACATCCGGGACTCCGAACAACCTTCGGTACATCAAAATGCATAAACTCATAATGTAACTGTCATCGTAACCTTAAGCGTGCGGACCCTACGGGTTCGAGAACAATGTAGACATGACCGAGACGCGTCTCCGGTCAATAACCAATAGCGGGACCTGGATGCCCATATTGGCTCCTACATATTCTACGAAGATCTTTATCGGTCAGACCGCATAACAACATACGTTTGTTCCCTTTGTCATCGGTATGTTACTTGCCCGAGATTCGATCGTCGGTATCTCAATACCTAGTTCAATCTCGTTACCGGCAAGTCTCTTTACTCGTTCTGTAATACATCATCTTGCAACTAACTTATTAGTTGCATTGCTTGCAAGGCTTAAGTGATGTGCATTACCGAGAGGGCCCAGAGATACCTCTCCAACAATCGGAGTGACAAATCCTAATTCGAAATACGCCAACCCAACATGTACCTTTGGAGACACCTGTAGAGCACCTTTATAATCATCCAGTTACGTTGTGACGTTTGGTAGCACCCAAAGTGTTCCTCCGATAAACGGGAGTTGCATAATCTCATAGTCATAGGAACATGTATAAGTCATGAAGAAAGCAATAGCAACATACTAAACGATCGTGTGCTAAGCTAATGGAATGGGTCATGTCAATCAGATCATTCAACTAAGGATGTGACCTCGTTAATCAAATAACAACTCATTGTTCATGGTTAAGAAACATAACCATCTTTGATTAACGAGCTAGTCAAGTAGAGGCATACTAGTGACACTTTGTTTGTCTATGTATTCACACATGTATTATGTTTCCGGTTAATACAATTCTAGCATGAATAATAAACATTTATCATGATTATAAGGAAATAAATAATAACTTTATTATTGCCTCTAGGGCATATTTCCTTCAGCTACCATCAATCAAAGCAAAATAAGATGCATAAAAGATAAACATCACATGCAATCAATATAAGTGATATGAAATGGCCATCATCATCTTGTGCTTGTGATCTCCACCTCCGAAGCATCGTCATGATGACCATCGTCACCGGTGCGACATCTTGATCTCCATTGTAGCATCATTGTCGTCTCGCCAATCTTATGCTTCCACGACTATCGCTACCGCTTAGTGATAAAGTAAAGCATTACAGCGCGATTGCATTGCATACAATAAAGTGACAACCATATGGCTCCTGCTAGTTGCCGATAACTCGGTTACAAAACATGATCATCTCATACAATAAAATTTAGCATCATGTCTTGACCATATCACATCACAACATGCCCTGCAAAAACAAGTTAGACGTCCTCTACTTTGTTGTTGCAAGTTTTACGTGGCTGCTACAGGCTTAGCAAGAACCGTTCTTACCTACGCATCAAAACCACAACGATAGTTTGTCAAGTTGGTGCTGTTTTAACCTTCGCAAGGACCGGGCGTAGCCACACTCGGTTCAACTAAAGTTGGAGAAACTGACACCCGCCAGCCACCTGTGTGCAAAGCACGTCGGTAGAACCAGTCTCGCGTAAGCGTACGCGTAATGTCGGTCTGGGCCGCTTCATCCAACAATACCGCTGAACCAAAGTATGACATGCTGGTAAGCAGTATGACTTATATCGCCCACAACTCACTTGTGTTCTACTCGTGCATAACATCAACGCATAAAACCTAGGCTCGGATGCCACTGTTGGGGAACGTAGTAATTTCAAAAAAAAATCCTACGCACACGCAAGATCATGGTGATGCATAGCAATGAGAGGGGAGAGTGTTGTCTACGTACCCTCGTAGATTGGAAGCGGAAGCGTTAGCAGAACGCGGTTGATGTAGTCGTACGTCTTCACAGCCCGACCGATCAAGCACCGAAACTACGGCACCTCCGAGTTTTAGCACATGTTCAGCTCGATGACGATCCCCGAACTCCGATCCAGCAAAGTGTCGGGGATGAGTTCCGTCAGCACGACGGCGTGGTGACGATCTTGATGTTTTACCGTCGCAGGGCTTCGCCTAACCACCGCTACAATATTATCGAGGACTATGGTGGAGGGGGCACCGCACACGGCTAAGAGATCAATGATCAACTATTGTGTCTATGGGGTGCCCCCCTACCCCCGTATATAAAGGAGTGGAGGAGGGGGCCGGCCAAGGAGGTTGGCGCGCCCTAAGGGGGAGTCCAACTCCCACAGGGAGTAGGACTCCCCTTTTTCCTATTAGGAGTAGGAGATGGAAGGAAGAGGAAGGAGCGAGGAAGGAAAGGGGGGGCCGGCCCCCCTCCCAATTCGGATTGAGCTTGGCGGGGGGCGCCCCCTCCCTTGCTCCTTTCCCCTCCTTTCCACTAAGGCCCAGATACCTCCCGGGGGGTTCCGATAACCTCCCGGTGATCCGGTATTGTCCCAATCTCACCCGGAACCTTTCCGGTGTCCAAATATAGTCGTACAATATATCGATCTTTATGTCTCGACCATTTTGAGACTCCTCGTCAAGCCCGTGATCACATCCGGGACTCCGACCAACCTTCGGTACATCAAAATATATAAAGTCATAATGAAACTGTCATCGTAACGTTAAGAAAGCGGACCCTACGGGTTCGAGAACAATGTAGACATGACCGAGACACATCTCCGGTCAATAACCAATAGCGGGACCTGGATGCCCATATTGGCTCCTACATATTCTACGAAGATCTTTATCGGTCAGACCGCATAACAACATACGTTTGTTCCCTTTGTCATCGGTATGTTACTTGCCCGAGATTCGATCGTCGGTATCTCAATACCTAGTTCAATCTCGTTACCGGCAAGTCTCTTTACTCGTTCTGTAATACATCATCTTGCAACTAACTTATTAGTTGCATTGCTTGCAAGGCTTAAGTGATGTGCATTACCGAGAGGGCCCAGAGATACCTCTCCAACAATCGGAGTGACAAATCCTAATTCGAAATACGCCAACCCAACATGTACCTTTGGAGACACCTGTAGAGCACCTTTATAATCATCCAGTTACGTTGTGACGTTTGGTAGCACATAAAGTGTTCCTCCGGTAAACGGGAGTTGCATAATCTCATAGTCATAGGAACATGTATAAGTCATGAAGAAAGCAATAGCAACATACTAAATGATCGGATGCTAAGCTAATGGAATGGGTCATGTCAATCACATCATTCTCCTAATGATGTGGTCCCGTTAATCAAATGACAACTCATGTCTATGGTTAGGAAACATAACCATCTTCGATTAACGAGCTAGTCAAGTAGAGGCATACTAGTGACACTCTGTTTGTCTATGTATTCACACATGTATTATGTTTCCGGTTAATACAATTCTAGCATGAATAATAAACATTTATCATGATATAAGGAAATAAATAATAACTTTATTATTGCCTCTAGGGCATATTTCCTTCAGGTTATGCTTGTTGCTTGCGTTGTGAATATGTCCTCGATTGGAGTCGGTCTCATGGTACGGGTTTCCTGGTGTTTTGGCCTGACTTTTATTTTTGATGGCGTGCAACAAGGCAGTTATTGTGGTGTGAGTTAAGTTGGTTAGGTTGCTGGTTTATGTAGCCGGGAAAAACCTTGGTTGTTTTTCCTTTCTTTTGTTTCAAACATTTGTTCCATTTATAATGGAACCCGGCTCACAATTTTGGGAGGGTGTCAAAAAAAAGGTAACGTGTACTCGTATTTCATGTTTACACAGAGGAAGTTTTAACCTTTTATCAATCACTACTCATGTATCATTTCAATTTTATACTTTCTAAATATAGGATCTCATGCCCCACACCCTATTTCATTTTTATGATACTGACAAACATTGGTACAAAGATTATCCCCAAAGCGTAGAGGAAGTTTTGATGAGGCGACTTTCATCCACGAAGGATGTGCATCCAATGGGGAAGTCCACCTCCTTGCTAGATCTTCGTTGTTGGGCATTTTTAATGTTTTTATTGTACCATGGACTATCAATATATGATAAAGACCGACCGTTTCACTCAAAAAAATTGTGAGCATGGCCATGTGGTGGCATATGACCTGAAAGGTTCTGTAGAGTTTAATTTGATCCATCAAAAAGATAAAAAAAAAAAGAACCGCGGTTGTGTGCTAGGCTGCAATGCGACTGAGGGATGCTCCTATTCATTGAATTGCTTTATGCGATGGATAGGAGCTATAAAGCAGATTTGGGCCAGACCTAGGGGTTTTTTTTTACCAGGGGGTTGTTCTCCTATTCCGCTTGTGTCCCATGTCCATGTCCGGTTTTACCAGGGGGTTTTTCTCCTAGTTTTTTATTTCAGTTTTTATGTTTAATAAAATATGTGTACTTGCAATTTTTGAATATATATATATATATATATATTCTGAAAGAATGTTCAGGAATTTTAATATTTTCATAGATTTACAATATATTTATAAATTTCAAAAAATATTTACGAGATTTTGGAAAAAATATATTTTAAAATGATATAAAAATATTAAAGTGTTCTCGTTTTTTTCCTAAAAATATCCATAGTTTTTTTCGAATGATGTGTGTAACAAACTCATGATTTTTAGAGAAGTGTTAGTGTATTTTAAATATTATTTAGTTGATCCACTCGTAGCCATTACACTGACGGAATGGGTTGAGAGATTTTTGTTCCAGCCCAAAACGTTTTGGGACTTACACACGTTCAGGGATGCGTACGTGGGCCAGCCCTGGGGAACCAGAAGCCAAGAAGCGCCAACGGCCCAGTGCCACTCGCTGTATGGGATGGCTTCATCACTTTTCTTTTTTAATATTTCCTTCGTCCCATAATATAAGATGTTATTACATTCAATATGTGAGTATATTGGATGTAATAACGTCTTATATTACAAGACTGGGGAGTAGGTTTTTAATGGACATGCTCTTTTGAAGAATTCTTTTTTACGAAAATGATCAGATCTATTATAATAATTCATCAAAAGTACAAAATATCTCAAATATAATAAAAATTACATCGAGAACACAAAATGACCACTACTCCCATGTTCATAGGAGAGGGGTGAATATATGTACATGTTTGTGAGCGTTTGTGCGTGTACACTTTTTTTTTCTATTTTTTAACTCTAATTAACTTTTAATATGCAAGCATAACACCTCATCATGTAGCATGCATGGGAAAAGACACCTTAACATGAAACCATGAATAGAAAAATCTACCTCAATATAAAAAATGCATGATAATTTTCATTCTATTATGACATTTTATTTAATAATTATTTTATGAGTATACAATAATAAAATACAATAAATCATCATATATATTTTATTTTGGGTATCATATATTACTCCAAATATTCATGTTTTCATATATTTAACCTTATTGAAATATACGGAGCACTACAAAATGTTCCTGCAAAAGTGTGCGGAGTATCATTTGGTATACAAAATAGGTGATCCCGACTAATATATTTCTCTCAATATGCAATCATAGATGAAAAAAGCCAACCACATCATGCAACCAAACATTGGAAATTGCCTCTATACATATACTAGTTGTATTCGGCAAATATTTTACAAATAAACATTATTCAAATACCAAAGAAGTTTTTACTTTCAGTTCTTATTTTTTTTTAATAATCAAATATTCACATACCATACAACCAATTTTTTTAAAACATACTGCAATCAATTTCCATGGTAATTAGGACAACATCTAATAGCAAATGTACCACAACTAGCAAATGCCTAACATGCTCTCGGAATACTTCTCCCATGTGTTCCACGATGACAATGCCATGTTAAAAGTTCAAATATGCATGATTGCAGTCTATATCTGCGTTGTCAACACAAGCCTACACAAAGAGACGAGCGGTAGACGAGGAGAGAGTACCAGAGAATTGATGCATGCCACGCCCACTCGAGTCCAGGGGCGCCACCGGGATGAACGTCATGAACATCAAGGTTAAGAGGCTGTTTGGATTGCAGCCGTGAGCTGGCTTACCAATACATTGGCGTTGACCAGCTGCCTAGGCCTCCGTTTGGATTGTAACCAATTTTTTGGCTTTGCCCCGATTCTACGCCAACTTCCCATCTACTAGTGTCCTATTTTTACCCACACGCTGGTGAGCCAGCGGCAGCAAATTTGTCCGCCAATAATTTGGCATGACCAACTTTGGCATGGCTAGTATAGGCGCCATCCAAACACATCCTAAGTGCGCGCTTTCGGGCTGACTCTAAAATTAACCATGCACATATCTAGAAGAAGAAAAGAACATAAGCGCAAATAACTTATTAAGGGGTTGTTTGATTTCTACCCATGTCAGCCCTGCCAAATCGTTGGCACTGTTGGCAAGCCCAAAAATTGGCAAAACGATTCCGTGCCCATGATTCTACCAACGAATTGGCGCAAAAGGAGGGAAAGCTGAGACGGGGCTGGCATGCCAATTATTTGGATCCGATCCAAACGCTGCCACTAGGCTAGTCAACGACCAATTTTTTGGTCGGGCAAGCCACGGCAAGACGTTCTATGTAGTACTCTCTCGGACCCTTAATTTCAACGCCGAGTCATCTTAGTCCATTCCATCTACAAAGAAAACAACAACGAGCTGTCTTCATTTAAATATGTCTTTTCTTCTTCTTCTTAGAGCTAATGTCACTCGGGCACGTAGACTGTAATTGAGTTATTAACATCTGAAAGGGCGACTGCTCTATGTACTTTCGCAGGTGTTAGTTAGTGTCTGGGACCCTTAATTCCAACGCCGAGTCATCTTTGTCTTCTTCAAGATAAACAACAATGAGTTGTCTTTCTCTTAAGATATTTTTCTTTCCTACAAAGCGATGAATGCCAATGCCATGTGGGATGATTAGTCCGTTTGGTGCATATGAGACCACTAAGCTTTTGGAAAGCACCGAAGAATTCAGCTTGCTAAATGGTAAGTACGTTGCTTTCAGTCGTGCTTTCATCCAGCTAACTACGTGATCATTAGCACAGCTTCTATCATTGTATCTAAAGACATTGATTTCGATAGTAACATAGCAACAGAGTACAATTCTTTTTCTTTAGCATAAGAGAGTGCCATTGAAGAAAATTAGAGCACCATTCGGAAACACCCACCTAGCATTTTTAGACGCTGCCCGCTCCCGCGTCGCCCCCCGCTCGGGCAACTCGGGTGGCTCCCCAACCCTAGCCCCCGCCGGGGTCTAGCCCATCTTCCTCCCCTCCTCCCGCCGCCGTCGGAGGACGCCGCCGGCTTGCGCCCGTAGGCCGACGGTGGTGGCGAGGGCTCTTCCTCCCTCCGTGTCTCAGGGATGACGGGGCCCCAACATGCGTGGAGGTGCGGCCGATCTAGAAGCGACGGCGTTGGCTTCGACGGCGGCGGCGGTCGGCCATGCCTCGGGCCACGGGCGGCTGCTGCGGCGGTTGGCCTGGATCGGGCGGCGGCGCGATGCGGTCTTCGGCGGCTGGCCTGGATCGGGCGGCGGCGCGATGCGGTCTTCGGCAGCATGTCATCTGGCTTTAGATCGGCGGCAGCGTCGAGGGCCTAGTGGACTGCTTGGCGGCACCCATGGCAGATCTGTTCTGGCCGGTGTAGCCAGTGGTGGTGGTCATCTTCTTCGCCGGCGGTGGCCGGCCAGAAGCCTGGTGATCGGATCTCGAGATCCATCATCTAGTCCCGGCTGCAAGTTGGGGAGACATGGTTGGCGGTGAAAACCGAGCCGACGGCAGGCGATGACGGCGTTCTACGCCGTTACCTTGATGAAGGCATCGTCGTGTAACTACTATCGACCCACTCGTGCTGCTCCGGGGGAAACCCTAGGATCTGGTGTTCCAGATCGAACGATGGCAGCACTGCGGTGTCGTTTATCTCTTGGGAGCATCGTTTGTGGAGCATCGCTGGAAGTTAGAGGCAGGAGGTGGAGCGGCTTCCTCTTGCACGGAGCTTCGGTGGAGATGTCAAGTCATGCCTGACCGTCAGGTGCTACGCTTTGCCATGCCTGGTCGGCAGGTGCTACGCACGACAGATCTTCCAAGGTTTCAAGCTGTGTCGGCTGGTGGTACTTGGCAGCATGGCGCTGAGGTGTATCAGTGGCGACTGCGACGTGCTCAGCTGTTTGCGCGTAGGGAGGAGGTGCCGTTGGGCACTGTGGTGGCGTCGATGATAGCTAGACCGAGCAAGGTTGATGCATTAGTACAGTTCTGAAGATGGAGCGGTGGCAGTTGGCGGCGGCGGCCTTTGAGAGCACGCCGGACCAGTGTGTGCCCCAGACCCGGCAAATGGCTAGGTTAGGGTCTCGGGTCTTAGATGTTAGACTTGGCTGCGATGTCTGTTTGGTATTAGGCCCAGACTATCTGCGCCTCTTCATCAACTGGATAGGTGTAGGTATAGCGTCAGTTTGTTGATTAGACGGCGGCTTTAGTCGTATTGTTGTATGATTTTGTAAGGTCTTGTGAGAATAATTAATAAAGTGACTGTATGCATCATCCAGATGCAGAGATCGGGGGTCACCCTCCTTTTAAAAAAAATAAGAAAGTGCCATTCTAATGGTACTTGGAAGGTGACTCCCTTATTAAGTTGGGAACTAGTACGTGTGCATGGTGTATACAAGGCTGACTGACTTTCTTTTAATCAATGTATGGTCTGTATTAGATTAATAGTAGGTTTTAGGAAGCCAAGCATTAACGAGAGCTTTGCAAAGCAACTTGGGCTTCGTGGCACCGAGTATTTTCCACATGCAAACAAGTCTTTGATAGCGAGGGTCTCGGATAGGGGTCGCTTCACATCGGATACAACTAGATAATATGCATGGTCCAAACCCATAGACACAAAAACAATTCTTAAAAATTACAACAATGATATAAGCCCCCAAATACTTGTCCAAGCCGCAACTGAACTTCTTATCATTACGCCAGCATAGATGTTGCCAACGGTGGACAACATCAAGAAAGGCAGTCATTGAAGGACGTAAAAAGACATAGTGATCAACTGTCCTTGAATCACTACAAGTAGATCCCCGTGTATGAAAGAGAGTGGCAATCGAGCCGGGTATAGTAGTGTGGGCATCATCCCGATCTAGGAAGACAACATAGGTATTATCACCAGACAAGGCCGACGACCTTGCTCGCAAAGGCTCAAAAGAAGAGGCAATTAAAGAAGACGAAAACGATGCCTCGGCAAGCCAGCCGACAGACAACACAAATAACCATCGACCAAGGGCGTGCTTGTGCGTTCAATTTGGAGCAAGGGCTCATGCCAATTGGACGTCATTGGAGGATTATCGCTTGGTCGATGGGTGGAGTTGTAGAGTTACCACCCATGGCTGGTGGTGAGATGTGCACTCCATCATCATGTTGGTCCTGTGAAACATAGAAATGTTATTGTGCTCAACCCTGCCGCACCCTCTGTGATGATGTTCTTGCGCCTGGTTGCACTAGGAAGATGATGCTTGCCGGAGTGCGGGACTCCTTCAATAGGAGCTCGAATCCTTGAATAGGAGGATGATTACCTAGTTTTTTTTTTTGAGAAAAGAGGGGGCTCCTCCTTCGATTTCATTTAATCGCAGCCAGGGTACATCTTTGTCACAAATTACCAGACGATCTACAAATGATCACCGAGTAATATGTTTATGTTTTCTCTAAGTGGATGGTTACCGTTTTTGCAAGAAAATTTAGTAGGGATTCTTCCCTTCTCGTTTAATATATGATACACATGCTACGCGTATTCTAGACAAAAATTGTAAGCGTCGCCTGAACCGAGTCGCTTTCAGTTGAGAAGGTGTATAGAAAACAGCATGAAGTCAAGCTTACTAAAGTTCCTTCCAGTCGGTCCAACTAGAGCTTGCTACTTAATCACCAATTAAATAAACAATTAATAAATGTACCTAAGGAGCCGTAATTTCGATGCTATCATGGCCATAAGGCGGTACTTTTTGGAAGGTGTCCTTTGGTGGTACTTTTTGGAAGGTGGCCTCGCCTCCCGGGCTCGATGGGTACATGCGTGTGCACAAGGTGACGGCTGCTATGCTCTTAATTTCTCCGGAGCCTCAAGGGAATGCTCACGGAAGCATAGCAGCACGTTCGTCTCCCAATCACTTGTAGCAACAGGCTACAGCCTACAGCCGGCATCGAACTGAAGACGGAATTCGGGCGGCGTTGATTTCCATGTCTATCCGGTCATTGATGCGTACTCCCTCCGATCGAAAAAACTTATTCCAACTTCCAAGTTTACCCTTAAATGAATGTATCTAGCATTAATTTGATGCTAGATATGTCTATTTGAAAAACAAGTCTTTTTAGGCGGAGAGAGTTTGTACGTAATAGCCATGTATGGACATGCATGACCGAGACCGACTCACGATTTGACGACTCGCAAACTTTCCTTGTCATGCCTGAGAAGCTGCCCTGCACCAACCCAGGCAAGACTTTGCGTTGCCCATTGCCTCCGGAAGGCTGGTAATTAACCATGGCTGTAAACTGAAACTAACCCCAAGATTAACGGTGCGATGCGCCGGGTGGCTAGCTAGCCAGCTTCCGGCCACCTTCCTGGAGCCTGCAAGGGACATTCTGTCCCGATGCGGCACTGCAATTCTTTATTTCTGCCGACGACAATAACTTTCAGCGATTTCTCTACGTAGGCCTGGCTAGCTGTAGTACTCATGGCTAGATTGCATTTCTTTAGAACTAGTATATATATGGCTTCAGGCTAGATTGCTTTCGAGTATCCCCATGGCCATTGACGCCCTATGCCTGCGTAGCGCGCAGCTTCCTTCCCAACCTGCAGCTAGCTTGCAGAGTCAGCTCCATTAATCTGCTAGCTCTTCCTGATTTCTCCCATTTCATCTGCTAAATTAAGATGTCGGTGCGAAGGCCCCGGGGCGAAGAGGAAGACGACGAGCAGGGGAGCGGAGGCGACTATCATCAGCAACGGCACGGCCCGAGGCGGATACGGCCGGCCGCGCCGCTCTCCTTCAGATCGTTAGTCCATTCACTTAACTTCTGGCTTTTGGAATGATTTTCAGTTCATGTTTCGATTTCTTTCCTCGTAGCTAGCAACCATGTATCTTTGTTTCTTGCTTCTTCTTGATCGATCCGAGTGCATACATAACGATAAATTGGATTAGCCGTTGGTTCTCCTTATATATTTCCTGAATCGTTAGGTGTAATAACATAATCTTTGGGTCAAGGGATGAAATATCATATGAGTTCATATCTTGAGAATTGTTAAGGTACACCCAATCGACATGGGTCGTTAATTTCGTGTGTTCTACATATTGGCATGATAAACTCATATTACCTTAAAGCAGGTAATAAGTCACATAAGGTTAAGATGGACCTTGCTCTACATGCAAATAAGAAAATAAATATTTGGGACTTTGTTTTAGAAGAAAAACTCTCGGCCTCTGTATCAAAAGATGCACACAAATATTTGGGATGCTAATTAATGATGGTACAAGTGAGACTAATTAGGCTTCCCTTTAGGATGATCTATGTTCGATCTGTGAGACGCAAGTACGACACAAGGGTAAATGTCTTATCCAAGCCAAGAGCTTGCGAAAGCTAAACAGATCCTATACCATATATCTAGCTCTAAAGAAATGTTTTTCTTCTACACCATTTCATTTGGCATGAAATGAGTTTTGGTCTGATATATATGGAAGGTATTAATTTTACAGATTTGCTTTTCTAAAACAATATAACTAACCTATATAAGTAAAGAGCTCGTATGGACAAACTTAGCCTTGTAAGTGGGGAGCGTCACAAAGAGCTTATATATCATGGTTACATTGAATCAAACATCTCATGCCTCAACTCTTCTGAAAGTAATGAAATCATATTTTAGATATAGCTAAATCAAAGCAAATAATACTAACTAGTAAGAATTATAACCCGTCTAAGCCCTGTCTTTAGCTTAGTAACCAATTGTATGCTCTACACATAAGTTCTAAATATCCATATTCGTGGCTTGCACATGTGTGTTTTAGGAGTGTTAATTAACTTCGAAATTACTTGGATTTCTGGACTATCTTTGCAGCATGGTCGGAAGAGCCATGGCAGTGGACACTATCGAGCAAATTGCCATGAGTTTGGAACCGGTTATTCGTAGGGTGGTAAGCTTCAGAATCATATATATATTCATGTGACATAGATTAAATCATCTATTGCTGAGCCTAGTATTGCCACAATTCGAACTAGCTTCATTTATATCTCTTTACAAAGAGTAAAGATAAATGTAACACTAAAGCCGGGCTAAATAAAAACCCATTATCCAATCAGTTTGCACCCTGTTGATCCCTAATATTTATGCGAGCAACTGCTTATGAATTGGCACAAATTCTCATTCCTTTTGTTTCCAAAGTTGTACTACTGATCATCACATGCAAGACATTGAGTGCAATGTTTAAATGTCTATTTGATGTTAATATTTAGGTACGAGAAGAAATTCAAAACATCTTTTCTCAGCACGATCACTTACCACACAGGTATATTATAGTTATTGTCTTTCCATCAGACGCTACTAGCATTCAGTTACATAGCTTATATTCTGCCACTATTGACACGATATGTCTTTTCTTCATACTTTTGCAGTCAACAGTCTACAGCCTGACCGGTTTCCTAAAATAATAATCTGCAACCTGTTCATATATTTCCTGGCCATTTGCACCATCCTATTTTCAAATATTACATGTTAAGAAGCAACACACATTTCAAATATATTCTTTGGCATCATATATACAGTAAAAATACTATTGTTTGACAATGAAATATTTTTTATTTAGCAAATTTAATTGTATGGATGTATCAATTCCATCAATTTGCTTCAACTATATGGGAATGCAATATCAATATGATAAAATCAACCATTATTAATCAGGTCTCTCCCTTTAAACATCCAAGAGGTCGATGTCTCGCCTAGGTTGAAGCTTTCCTTTGCAAAGAAGCTCATGCTACCTATCTTCACCAACAACAAGCTTGTTGATGCCACCAAGAACAAAATTGAAATCTGGCTCATGGATACTAGAACCAACCACCATATCACTCAAACAGAAACTAACGAAGGCTCTTCAACACTGAAGCTGGAGGTACTTGTACTAGATGGCGATTTCAGTTGCGAAGATGGCATGGGGTGGACGGATGATCAGTTTACTGCTGCAACTGTGAAGGCTAGAGAGGGTAGGAGACCACTACTTGTGGGTAGTACACTCAATGTAGCAATGAACAATCAAGGAGTGTCCATGATTAATGATGTGGCTTTCACTGATAATTCAAGTTGGATAAGGAGCCGTAAGTTCCGAATCGGTGTTTGTGTCATGGGAGCGAGCTATTATGGGCCAAGGATTCAGGAGGCAGTGAGCGAAAGCTTCATAGTGAAAGATCATCGAGGCGAATGTAAGTTTGATGCTCTTAGTTAATCAACCTTTAAGATCATTGTTATATGTTGACTGTGAGTTCCATGACTACATGTAGCCTTTTTGTTTCTTCCTACATACCATATACCTTGGCATACATATGTGAAGTAGTAAAACACTACATTAAACCACATTTCCTTCGTTTACTAGTGTACAAGAAGCATTACCCTCCTCTCTTGACTGACAATATATGGAGGCTCAAAAACATCGGAAAAGATGGACCGATTGACAAGAGATTGGAGTCCGAGGGGGTCAAGAACGTTCAAGACCTCCTGAAGCTTCAAACCGTAGATCCCGATAAGCTAAAAAATGTAAGCATGTCATAGTGGAAATTATGTGCATACTTCATTCGCATGGTACTAATTTTGATTATCTATTCCATATATTTTAGCTCGTTGGCATGTCAGATCGGCAATGGAGGACAACACTGAATCACGCAAAAACATGTAAAATGGGACGAAAAAGCTACATATTCAAATTTGAAGGGTGTGATGTTATATTCAGCCCTATAGGTGAGATTTCAGCAGCAAGAATTGGAGGCCAAACATGCTCTTTGCAACATCTACAGCAGCAACAAATGGTACCTCATTCGCACATCAATTTGTGAAAAAATAATCGAACTCGGTAGTTTCTTACTTCTCCTTTATTCTTAATTACAGGTCCAAGTGAAGCAATTGGCCTCCAGGGCATACGAGCAATGGGATAAACTAGAGGAAGTGGTGGCAAATGATACAGAACTTGTTACATATGAAGGCTTGTCATCGTTTCCTCGGGGAAAACCCGGTTCGTCATGTACACTAGCGAGTGATGAAAGCATCATCAGCTCAGGGTCTCAAAGTGTCGAGTATCTTGGCAAGTTGGGATCTAGAACACCAACTTCCAATGCTACAATGGCGTCTAATAGCAGCAACTCCTTAGATTCCGTGGTAGCTATCCCAGCTAGTGATGCTATGTATTGGATCCCAAGCATGGCCGTTGACGACGATCACTTCACTTGGAACAACTCTACTAACCTCGGTTGTTGGGATCAAGTTGATTAATTTTCCTCTATATTTTAGTAGCTAGGGATGCAAGATGAATGCTCATATCTCATGTGTGCAAAGGTGGATAGAGAGTAATAATAAGATAGCTCATGACGAAACTCAATTATGGTTGTGTACATCACCCAGCGCAGAGGCTAGGGGTTTCCCTTCTTACAGAAGAAATTGGCAAAGCTTGGTTATTTAAACAGGGCCTCTGAAGCTGCCATAAAGATGACAACGAAAAGTGGAGGCTTATCAAAAGCAACTAGGGGGAAATTTTGGCACTTATCGATGATATTGAAAACAACGACGACGATGTCGATGGGGGGCCTTTTGGCATTTCTCCATTATGCATCTCTCAAGCACCGCACTCACCTGTGGGCACTTCGTGCCTGAGGTGCCAGCACTCGCGGATTACATAGTGACATGAAATGATCCGACATAGTGACATGAAATGATCCGGCATGAGCATCGCCGATATAGGAGGGGTTTATCGGCTCCTTGCTTGCAAAGAATGAAGATCCGGTGACACGGATGGTGCATTAACGACCAGAGTCGAAGTGGCATCCATGACGGGGCCCTCTCCCTGGTTGTGCACCAGTCTCTGGTGCTGCCCGGGTGATGCGAGAACAAGAATGGAAGATATCCATGACCCAAAAAAAGGAAGGACAAGAAGAAGGAAAAAGGGTTCGTAGGTGAGTCCACCCACTGGCGAGCTTCTTAGGACATATATGGTTCCCTCTAAGAAGGGTAGCACGCGAATGTGACCTAAGGACGAGCCATATATAAGGCGGACCTAGTGAGCCCTTGAGGGGAGAGAAAGAAAAAAAAACTAGGACATATCTACTTTTCTGGACAACTCCATGCACCTTCACAAGGCAAGGTTGGCTGTAATCGCTAGAACAGATCTCACCGATGATCCTCTAGATCCTCGGCAACCACTGGAATACTAAAGGTAGGAGAAGGATCTTACCTCCTCCCATAAGGGTCTGAACCTGGGTAAACTTTGTGTGTTTCCTCCCTAAGCCCTAATTCGGTCGTCGTCTGCCCATATCAATAAATAGTCATCCATCAACGAAAATGTCGCACAAAAACAGTATAGTTGGTGCACAAGGTAGGGGATGGTGCACGCAGATCAGGCCAAGTATATCATGGTGGCTTGTTTGGCCTCAGAACCCCATGAGCACACGACTAGCCAAGGCCCAACCCTCGGTCGTCTTTAGTACCACTACAGAGATGCAGGGAATCGACCAACGGGCAGGTATTCCATTTCGGACGCCTATATTTCCGTGTGGATGCCTGAAGCAAACTGTGTGGCTACAAAGACCACTTGGCCTCGGAAAGTGCCGGGAACCCTACCCCGCAGCCCCTGATGAAGGGGCCATGAAACGGTGAAAATACGCCTCTAAGGGCCCGGGATGAACGACTGGACGCATAGTGGAATACTGACCTTCCTCTATCCAGGAGATGGATCCTTCATGGTGTTGGGAAACATAGTAGAAAACAAAAAATCATCCTACGAACACCGAGGAACAATATGAAGGTGCATTAGAGGATTGGATCATGATCGTTACCAACTCTGAGTTGTAGCGGAAGCAGACAAGCCGGTGTAGATCATACCTGGAGTCCATCGTACCGCTAATGAATGATCCTATGAACCACCTTCGAGGCCCGGTTTTTGGTTTTTGTAATATGATTAAAGTAGACCCGGGGGCCATAGCTTTCACTAGAGGCTTCTCTCTGATAAAGATAGCATACGGTGGGTAGATAAATTACTGTTGGGCAATTGATAGAAAAGCACATAGTTATGGTGTTATTCATGGCAATGATCATGTATATATGCATTACACGTGTGACAAGTAGACTGAACTGATTCTGCATCTACTATTATTACTCCACTTCAAGAGCACTTCTATGCTTGCTTCTCTAGTATTAAGTTCATAACAAACAGAGTAATGCATGGAGTATGATGATGTGATGTGGACGGAATAAAACCAAGCAATATGATTGAACCCCGTCGTTTTACCCTTAATGGCAACAATATAAATACGTGCCTCGATACCCCTTCTGTCACGAGGTGAGGACACCGCAAGATTGAACCTACTACAAACCACCTCTCTCACTGAAGATAAATCAACCTGGTTGGGCAAACCAAACAGATAGATCGGAGAGAAATACAAAGCTATAACAACAATGCATAATAAAGTTCAGCAAAGACTCAATTACTTTCAATGAATAATCTAATCGTAAACACACAATTCATCGGATTCCAACAAACACACTGCAAAAGAAGATTACATCGAATAGATCTTCGATGAGAACATTGTATTGAAGATTGGAGAGAAAGAAGTCATCTAGGTAATAGATATGGACCCGTAGGTCTATGGTAGACTACTGACACATCATTTGTGGTGCAACAAGGATAATGTAGAATCCCTCCGTGACTGATTCCCCTATGGCAGAGTACCGGAAAATGCCTCCAGATGGTATTGCAGAAGAGCAGAAGCTTGCGGCGGCGGAAAAATCATTTCGGATGGCTCTCTGTTGGTTTGGGAATTTATGGGAATTTATGGAGTTCGAATTAGGTCAAACGGAGATGCTTGGGACCGACGAGCTCAGGTGGCGTGATAACCCACAAGTATAGGGGATCACAACAGTTTTCGAGGGTAAAATATACAACCCAAATTTATTGATTCGACACAAGGGGAGCCAAAGAATACTCTCAAGTATTAGCAGCTGAGTTGTCAATTCAATCACACCTGGAAACTTAGTATCTGTAGCAAAGTATTTAGTAGCAAAGTAATATGATAGTAGTGGTAACGGTAACAAAAGGTAACAGTAGTAAAAGTAATGTTTTTGGTATTTTGTAGTGATAATAGCAATAGCAACGGTAAAGTAAAATAAGCGAAGAACAATATATGGAAAGCTCGTAGGCAATGGATCAGTGATGGAGAATTATGTCGGATGCGGTTCATCATGTAACAGTCATAACCTAGGGTGACACGGAACTAGCTCCCGTTCATTGATATAATGTAGGCATGTATTCCGAACATAGTCATACGTGCTTATGAAAAAAAACTTGCATGACATCTTTTGTCCTACCCTCCCGTGGCAGCGGGGTCCTTACGGAAACTAAGGGATATTAAGGCCTCATTTTAATAGAGAACCGGAACAAAGCATTAAGAACACTCATATATTGATGAAAACATAATAGGTTCAGATCTGAAATCATGGCACTCGGGCCCTAGTGACAAGCATTAAGCATAGCAAAGTCATAGCAACATCAATCTCAGAACATAGTGGATACTAAGGATCAAACCCTAACAAAACTAACTCAATTACATGATAGATTCCATCCAACCCATCACCGTCCAGCAAGCCTACGATGGAATTACTCACGCACGGCGGTGAGCATCCTGAAATTGGTGATGGAGGATGGTTGATGATGACGATGGTGACGTATTCCCCTCTCCGGAGCCCCGAACGGACTCCAGATCAGCCCTCCCGAGAGGTTTTAGGGCTTGGCGGCGGCTCCGTATCGTAAAGCGCGATGAATTCTTCTCTCTGATTTTTTTTCTCCTCGAAACACAATATATAGAGTTGGAGTTGGAGTCGGAGAGGCACCAGGGGGCCCACGAGGTAGGGGGCGCGCCCTAGGGGGGCAGGCGCGCCTCCCACCCTCGTGGACAGGTGGTGGGCCCCCTGGCCTTCATCTTTTGCAGGTGTTTTTTATATTTTCCAAAAAGTTGCTCCGTGAAGTTTCAGGTCATTCCGAGAACGTTTGTTTCTACACATAAATAACACCATGGTAATTCTGCTGAAAACAGCGTCAGTCCGGGTTAGTTCCATTGAAATCATGCAAGTTAGAGTCCAAAATAAGGGCAAAAGTGTTTAGAAAAGTAGATACGACGGAGACGTATCATGGCGCCCCCTGGAGGCATGCCGTGTAAGCTCATGGCCCTCCCATAGATCTTCTGGCCTCCTCCCGAACGTTATAGGGTCCCTTGTAGTCCAGGAAAAATCCCCATAGAGTTTCATCTGTTGGGGAACGTAGCAGAATTTAAAATTTTCTACACATCACCAAGATCAATATATGGAGTTATCTAGCAACGAGGGAAAGTGGAGTGCATCTACATACCCTTGTAGATCGCGAGCGGAAGCGTTCAAGAGAACGGGGTTGATGGAGTCGTACTCATCGTGATCCAAATCACCGATGACCGAGCGTCGAACGGACGACACCTCCGCGTTCAACACACGTACGGTTCGAGAAGACGTCTCCTCCTTCTTGATCCAGCAAGGGGAAGGAGAGGTTGATGGAGATCCAGCAGCACGACGGCGTGGTGGTGGAAGCAGCGGTGATCTCGGCAGGGCTTCGCCAAGCTCAGCGAGAGGGAGAGGTGTCACGGGAGGGAGAGGGAGGCGCCAGGGGCTTGGGTGCGCAGCCCTCCCTCCCCCCTCTTTATGTAGGGGTCCAGGGGGGCGCCGGCCCCTCTAGATCCCATCTAGATGGGGGGCGGCGGCCAAGGGGGTAGCTTGCCCCCCAAGCCAAGTGGGACGCCCCCACCCCTAGGGTTTCCAACCCTAGGCGCAGGGGGAGGCCCAAGGGGGGGGCGCACCAGCCCATTAGAGGCTGGTTCCCCTCCCACTTCAGCCCATGGGGTCCTCCGGGATAGGTGGCCCCACCCGATGGACCCCCGGGACCCTTCCGGTGGTCTCGGTACAATACCGGTGACCCCCGAAACTTTCCCGGTGGCCAAAACTGGACTTCCTATATACAATTCTTCACCTCCGGACCATTCCGGAACTCCTCGTGACGTCCGGGATCTCATCCGGGACTCCGAACAACTTTCGGGTTACCGCATACTAATATCTCAACAACCCTAGCGTCACCGAACCTTAAGTGTGTAGACCCTACGGGTTCGGGAGACACGCAGACATGACCGAGACGACTCTCCGGTCAATAACCAACAGCGGGGTCTGGATACCCATGTTGGCTCCCACATGCTCCTCGATGATCTCATCGGATGAACCACGATGTCGAGGATTCAATCAATCCCGTATACAATTCCCTTTGTCAATCGGTACGTTACTCGCCCGAGACTCGATCGTCGGTATCCCAATACCTCGTTCAATCTCGTTACCGGCAAGTCACTTTACTCGTACCGTAATGCATGATCCCGTGATCAACCACTTGGTCACATTGAGCTCATTATGATGATGCATTACCGAGTGGGCCCAGAGATACCTCTCCGTCATACGGAGTGACAAATCCTAGTCTCGATTCGTGCCAACCCAACAGACACTTTCGGAGACACCTGTAATGTACCTTTATAGTCACCCGGTTACGTTGTGACGTTTGGCACACCCAAGGCACTCCTACGGTATCCAGGAGTTGCACAATCTCATGGTCTAAGGAAATGATACTTGACATTCAGAAAAGCTACAGCAAACGAACTACACGATCTTTGTGCTATGCTTAGGTTTGGGTCTTGTCCATCACATCATTCTCCTAATGATGTGATCCCGTTATCAATGACATCATGACTATCTGTTGATCAACAAGCTAGTCAACTAGAGGCTCACTAGGGACACATTATGGTCTATGTATTCACACATGTATTACGATTTCCGGATAATACAATTATAGCATGAATAATAGACAATTATCATGAACAAGGAAATATAATAATCATTTTATTATTGCCTCTAGGGCATATTTCCAACATCATCGTGTTTGGACTTTGTTTGGTACTGATTTTCTAAAAAGCCAAAAATAAGAAAAAAAATAATTAGCACTAGGCACTGAGTTAATATGTTAGTCCCCAAAAATAAGATAAAATTGCATATAAAGTATCTAAGATTGGTAATATAATAGGATGAAACAATCAAAGTATCAACCCACTATGGGCAGCTTGACTAAACTACATGGGGGAGTGGGACAAGCCATCATGGCATACCCATCTTGCGCTCAATGACCCTAGGTCCATACATCATCTCGAAAATCATGTCCAAACGACAAGTTCTCAGCGGCTCGTGGCGGTGAGGAATGGGACCTTAGGACCTGAAGGCCACAAACCAAGGGTAATCAAAGACTCCTCATGGCACCCGCAGGGTTCGGGTGCGGGTAATGCTTGCCCAAACCCTTACCCGTCCCATTTTTTTCTGCCCAAACCCGTACCCGTACCCGCACCCCGGGTATCATATCTTTCCCATACACGTACCCGATTCCAGAAATAGCTCGGTTATTTCATAGAACAATTTAAGTCTCCCTACAACTTCTTTAGCAAAAGCCCAATCTTCAGCACTAGGAAGCCACTCATATTGCTTATCCTTTTCTTTTGCACGTTCAAACACAAGTCTATAAGGTAAAGCAATATCAAGCATTATGAAAGTAGAGTTCCACCTAGTCTTGCAATCAAGTTTCAACCCCCTTGTTATTTTAACTTTCTTATACTTAGCCATTTCCTCAAACTGTTCCACCCTTTTTGGTGAGGCAGTCCAATATGCCACACTTTCACGGATGTTTTCTATAGCTGATTTCATGACATCTAAGCCATCCTTCACTATCAAATTCAGAATATGTGCAGAACAACGCATGTGAAGTAGAGTACCTTCACAAAGAAGCTTATTTTTTCCTATCTTGCCCACAATCTCCTCAACTACCTTGTCGTTGACGTTGCAATTATCAACTGTCACGGTCAAGAGCTTCTCATCAAGATTCCATTCCACCAACGACTCATGAAGCATCCCAGCTATAGCAGCCGCATTATGTGGTGCAGGAACATAAATAAACCTACAATATGCACACATACACAGCAGTTTGAGAGTTGGCAAAAGCTGAAAATAGGCACGGCGCAATATTTAATGCTTTCACTACAATATACCTCATGAGAATGTTCCTTAGCCTCCACGACTCATCAATGAAATGGGCTGTGATAGCCATATATCCCTTCTTTTGGCTGTTAGAGGTCCACATATCAGTGGTGACAGCAACCCTTGATTGGATCATACTCATGTACTCGATGGCCTTCTTCCTTTCCATTTTGTATCTTCCCACAATATCATATCTACAAATCAAAAGAAAATAGACAGATTCATGTTATTTAGTAATGGAAAAGAAGAAACATGAAGAAGTAAAAAGAAGGAAATAAATACATAGCATATTTACCGGATAGTATTTCTTGTATGAAGCTTGAATAACGGCTGAAGGGCAGCAACAAATCTCCTAAAACCAACATGGTCTACCATAGACAAGGGGTAATCATGCAACACCAACATGTTGCCAAGCTCAACTCTAGCATAATCTTGATCAAAAGTATAGCTCTCCATGCTCACTTTCCCATCCTCTTCGGCACTCACCTTCAATGAGGATTGACTCAAAGTTTTACCTCCCTTGGTCTTCAACTTCTTAAGAGTGCAAATATTAAGATGCAAACGAAGATGCTTAGTTCCATTCCTCGATCCCGCGGTAAGTACCTTGGGACACCAATTACACTTGGCCTTCCATTCACTATTGATCCTCATCTTCTTCATTTCCAACCCAACCTTAGATGTGAGCTTGCGCTTAGAAGGTAGCACCTCCACCTCTTCCACATCATCCTCTTCTTCATCATCTGAAACAATAACATGATCTCCATCTTCATCCATTGGTGTTGTTGTGTGACTCGTGTCATGCATGGACACATCTACTTGGACAGTGTTTGTATCACTTCACAACAAGTATGATACACATTAGTTAATTTAAAAAATCAAAAGTGTATAACAGCAAGCATTCACTACATGGCAGATCATTAACAACTTTCTTATTTCTTCTTGTTTGTATTCACTAGATGGCATGCATTAACAACAAGCATTCATTAATATTCTTTCTTCTTGTATTCACTTGGAGGCAGATCATTAACAACTTCCTTCTTTCTTCTTGTTTCTATTCACTAGATGGCAAGCATTAACAGCAAGCATTCAAAAATATTCCTTTCTTTTCCAATTCATTAACACATCAATTAATGTAATGAGCACATTCAACAACAGATCAATTAACTATTCAACATACTCAAGCATGCATTAACAGATCGGCTAAATCTAATGAACACATTCAATCATTCAACAACAGATCTAATCATCACATTAAAAAAAGGTGAAACTCTTCACCGATTTGGATGCTTTGCTGCCCTTCTCGCCACCATCGCAGGTGTAGCACCACCACGGCCACGACCACGGCCACGCCCCACCTTGCAACCGGGAGCAGTGGAGCTGCGCCCAGAAACCTGCCCCGTTGATGGTGGCTGAAGATGCACAGGCTTGGAGGTAGGAAAAGGCGTCGGCGCACGAGACCCACTGCCGGTACCTTCTTCAAATCCATCCCCGTCCACCGGAGTTGCATTCGCGCTGGAGTGAAGCCCCTCCTCGGCGTCCTCCTGGTCGGGCGCCATGGCGGCAGGAGGTGCCAGGACGTGGAGGGAGATGGCGGCAGGAGGTTCTGCAGGTCTCGCGTGGAGGTCACGTCGAGGAGAGGAGGTAGAGGGAGGAGAGGAGGAGAGGAGGGAGGTGGCCGGTCCCGTCGCTGCAGGCAGCGGCGGCGGTGACCTGTGGCTTCTCCCCTCTAGGGTTTGTGGCGAGAGATAGAGGTGGGGTTTCTGGAGTGACGGCGCGGGGGTGGGTTGGGGTCTCGGAGAGGGATTTGGGTGGGATCGATGGGGAGTGGGCTGCTGGGCCTGGGCGCTGGGCCGCTGGCTGCCGCCTCGACTGGGTTCAGTTAGGGTTTTGATGTTTTTAGTGACTGACATTAAGGGCCTACCTGGCATAATGAATAAGTATACGGGTACGCGGGTATGCGGGTATGGGTATTGTCGTCCCATACCCGTACCCGGCTTACCCGATGGGTATAGTTTTTTTCCCATTTATAAACCCAAGGGTAATTTTCTTTCCCAAACCCTTACCCTAATAGGGTTTTTACCCGCCGGGTTCGCGGGTAGCGGGTACCCATTGCCATCTGGATCAAAGACTGACCACCATGACCCTAAGTCGGCCGAACACACACTAGCGAAGGGCGAGCACGATGCACCATTATGGTGGCAAACTGACCCCCCCCCCCCAAGAAAGGGAGGGGCCTCGGGCATCCTAGATCGAGACTCAGTTCCCAAGTGAGATGCGAGTGTGCTCCCAATTGGGCTCTAGATGGGAGTCGGGGCAACCCCCGATCTCCCCGGAATTAATGATATGAGGAAAAGGCCATGAGTCCGCCACTGCCTAGATTCTCAGGGCAGAGCTCCGAAGGGTTGAAAGTGTATGTGACCCGAGGACCAGCCATATATAAGGTGGAACCAGGGATCCCCTGAGGGCAGAGAGAGAAAAACCTAAGACAGATCCCTGCCGCCAGGCAAGGTGGGTTGTAATTGCTAGGGCAGAACTCGTCGGTGATCCTCTAGATCCCCAATGACCACCTCAATACTACATGCATGAGTATGGTCTTACCTCCTCCCCCGAGGGCACGAACCTAGGTAAACCATCCGTGTGCTCTCTCTAACCAATCGATCGGCCGCCGTTCGCCCCTACCAAACAAATAGTCGTCCACCGACGACACTATCGCATGAAAACTACGACATCGGGGCTTCCTAGACAGTGCCACCTGGACCACGATTTTGCTATAGGTGGAGAGGGTCTCTGGTGGTAGCAGCAACACGACATACCTTCCCTCCACCAACTACTCTATAATGGCTATAATAATGGTGAGTCGACATGTGAGCAGTTTGATTTTCAAACTGCCTAGACCAATTTTGTACATAGATGGGACTATCGTGCTCGACCCATCATCAGGGTCCAAGGGCAACGACCCATCATGGGGCCAGATTGCAGGTGGCGTCTACCGGGGCTAGTTTACGATGGTTTCTAGGTTATAACTAGAGACATACAACCCAACAGGTGCCAGTTGTATCCCTTGACCCGTGTCGAAGAACCTAAACAAGGAAGCAATCTCAGGTGTCGATGTCGAGGTAGCGTCGTTGCGACGATCTTGGTGCTAGTGGTTGTTGGTGCGCAGGTCGGCGGTTATGGCGGAGGTGTTTAGCAAGCCATCAATTTTGATGGTGGTTGTATCCAAGGGGTGCAGTGAAGAGACTTTAGTGGTGGTGGCTTTGACGGCAACTTCTCTGAGGGTGGGTATGACGGTGCAGAGGCGTGAACCATGGTCTTGTCAACAATTCTTACGGTTAGAGATTAAAATTCCATTCCATTGAAGAAAATGGGGTGCCATGTACAAAGGAGAGTATTTGGAGAACGCTCCCTTCTTTCTGGTTTAGATGGCTTATCTGAATTTTTTTCGATTTAAAGGGTTTATCTTCATATATTTTTGGCGGTTTGACTTATCTTCATCTTTTATTGAGATTTCAAGGCGCATTAAATCTTTGCATGCAAGAATTAGAAAGAAACTCACAAATGCATGTAATGTTCCTACTCATCTAGTAGTGGCCAAGCATGCATGCACTGCAATTAATTCAAATTAATGTATTAGTTTAATTTGAGTATATTCCTTCACTAGCATCCGACTTGATTGATGAGATTTCATATTTGAACCCTGTAAACAGGAGAGGAGGGAGTAGCATTTTTTACTTACAATAGTGTCTATTGGTATAATCCATGTGCTTAATTAGACACATCTGCTATACAAATAAGTATTCATAGTAGTTCTGCGCCGTGTACCTAAAAACCTGGTTTAGTTCTCGAAGCATCTTCCTAAGCACTTTACATCATATTAATGCTCTAATAAACGTCAACATGGCACCGCCGGGTTCGGGTGCAGGTAATGGTAGCCCAAACCCGTACATGTCTCATTATTTTTTGTCCATATCCATACCCAAACCCGCACCTCGGGTTTCAAATTGTTCCCATACCTGTACCCGGTCGGGTGCAGGTAATACCCGCGGGTAAAAAATACCCATCTCGATGACCTTACCCAATTCACACTTCATGTATTTTTCAACATTTACACATATATACCCAACATTTTAGCATGCATTCTTCAACATTTCAGTACATATATACCACATTTTAGCATTTGAGCACATATAGATGATGATTTGTTGCGCCATGAAATAAAAAGAATGATATTGATTTTCAGAAATGGATAGCAATAAGCACGAAATAGATGGCACTAAACAATGTCCAATTATATACATGGGTGAGTAGCCTGTACATGAACTTTTAAGAAGCATTCACGCCTATTATTATTTTTCAGTTACAAGACAGACACAATTTTCTTTTATTGAAGGTACTTCTGCATCCCCTAATTCAAAATAGTCAACCGAAGGAGACTATGTAATAAGATTAACAAAACCGTTAGTTCACAAAACAAGATTAACACATTTAAACAAGATCATGCACATGCGTCAGGGGAGAGGATTTTGGATCGACGCTAGCGGTTGCGTTAGCCTAGGATACAATGACTAGGTTCCTTTAGTGAACACATGAAGCCCGCTGTTAGAAGAAATTAATATATGGGTATGCGGGTCCGCGGGTATGGATATTGCATTCCCATACCCATACCCAGTTTACCCGATGGGTATAATTTTTTCTCATTTATAAACTCATGGGTATTTATTTGTCCTAAACCCTTACCCTAATAGGGTTTTTACCCGCCGGGTTCGTTGGATTCGGGTACCCATTGTCATGTTGAAATAAATGATTATAATATTAGTTGTTTCTGGTTAAAAAGGAATTGCCCTGGCCTCTGCATCATCACGCGTACAGAACAAATTAAACAAACAATTTAGATTAACTTGTGCTAATAATAAACGATGAGACATGGCAGAATAATTTGGATCAAGAAAAATGTTTTCCGGGCAGGAGGCACGGTCCGAGCCTAGGACACGTATCTGAGGAGTGCGCGTCTCCTCTTGCGGAAACGTGCGATCGCGAAACTGCCCAACCACTCACACTGCGCAAAACCGCGATCCTACATATACGGACGGCGGACGCCGAGACACCTGTGCACACCACGCGAGCCGCGGCAAATACACAGAGAAGAGAGGGGACAGCAGTCAAAGAGCGAGCGAGCGAGGCGGAAGAAATCCCTCGAGATGGACGCAAGACCGCGACGGGCGTCGTCCTCCCCGGCGGCGGCGACGGCGGCGGCGGCCTTGTCCCTGCTGCTCCTGTTCCCCATGTTCCTAGGTAATGAATAAGGCTGGCTCTGCTCTGCTCTGCTGTCCATTTCGTCGCGGCTTGCGCGCTTTGCTGATATCCGTCGTCCTTCCTCTTCTTGATTCCGGCCGGACAGGGGGCCAGGCGTCGGGGTACGGCGACGATTCGGGCGCCGGCGGCATGACGGCGCTGCAGAAGCACGCGGCCTTCTTCGACCGCGACAAGGACGGCGTCGTCACCTTCTCCGAGACGTACGCAGGTGAGCGAATTTTTTCCCCATTCGCTTTCTGCTTTTGTTACCTGCGTTCTGTTTCAGTCTTTCAGAGAGATTTCTCCCAGTGGTTCTCCGGTTGTTGTTTGTTGATTCTGTCTCACGTGCAATTACCCTCCTTGCATACCAGCGTTTCGGGCCCTCGGATTTGGATTTGCTTCGTCCACCTTGAGTGCCACCTTCATCAATGGCGTCCTTGGCCCCCAGACCAGACCGGTAATCCTTCGACAGAGAATTCTTATGTCGGAGTTTTCTTCTGTGTTAAGTTTAAGGATCCTGGTTACTGTTAGCTTGTGGCTGCAACATTCCCTTGCTTCCCTGAGAAGAGAAGGCAACGCTAGATTAGAACGCTTCATTTTGTCTGCGGTTTCGAGCTGATTATTCAGTGCTCTGGTATGTTAGGCTAGCTACCTGAGCCACAAAGTTTTGTTCTGTGGAACATTTAGCACCTTTTACTGTGCTTTCTTCAAGTCTTGATAGAAATTCAATTCTCAGTAGTATTTTCCTGCGAGTGCATAGATACGCGATCCCGGGTCTGACAAGTGATGAGTGTCAAAATCATGAAATGTAGTAGTGCGGTATAATTTAGAGGGATGCCTGGTTTCAGATTTTGACAGCACAAGCGTCAGATGTGGGCATTACTTCTTTTTTTATTAAGTCGTGGGCATGACTAGCTACTAGTGCGGTACTCTGTGATCACTATGATGTTTCAAATCAAAGAAACTGAGCAGGTCTTAGCACACCTTCATTCTTTGTCCAAAGAGCAAGCAAGTTACTATTGTATAAAGGGCTGTGAAATTCGTGCAGGAAAATGACACGGCGCGCATGTCCATCTACATCGAGAACATCCACAAGGGCATCCACGGGAGCGACTCAGGCGCGTATGACTCCCAAGGAAGGTAGTAAAAGCACACGCCAACCACTTCGTCTGCTCCAACTTGCGCATGGTGATTCGCTACTGATGCGTAATTAACCATTGCAGGTTCGTTCCGGACAAGTTCGATGCGGCGTTCGCCAAGCACGGCAAGACGGTGCCGGACGCCCTAACGTCCGCGGAGGTGGACGAGCTGATCGCCGCGAACCGGCAGCCCAGCGACTACGCGGGATGGTACGCGCGGTCTACGGCCTCTCCTGTTATGTTATCCATCCTGCACGTAATTTTCAGACCTCCTGACGCGGCAAGCAAAACAACGTATGCAGGGCGGGCGCGTCGGCGGAGTGGAAGCTGCTGTATAGCATCGGCAAGGACGAGGACGGGCTCCTCCGCAAGGACGCCGCCAGGGGCGTCTACGACGGCAGCCTCTTCGCCAGGGTGGTGCAGGAGCGGAGGGCATCCTCGCTAGAAGAAACCCAGGCATGATCGTGGCACGCCGTCACGGTGTGTGTGTGCTGGAACCTAGGTGGTTATCTATTGGTTGTGAATGGTTGTGAGATGGGTTAAAAAATAGCATTCACATTACCCATACATATAGAAATAGTACATCGGAGTACTAATTAGCTACTAGAAATAAATGCAATACGCCCTAAACTTTATCTATTGTGAAAACGCATGCAAATTTAACTGTGCCTTCTAAACTGTGACGGAGGGAGTAGTACTAGTCCAAATTACTTATCCGGTGTGATTGGCTCGTCGCGTCACGCCGTCACGGTCTGTCGCCACATAGCTACAGACAGTAGTACTACTATATCTGCTGAATGAATGTTAGAAAAATAGGCAGTGTGAACGGGTGTGAACGCTTGTGAACGGAATCGTGGGATGGGACCGATGTTCCTCTTGTTTGTGTCCTGTGGATATATGGTTTCATTATGCGTACACGACTGACTTGCTCCTGCTCCTTAGTTGGGCTGTGATGCCTGAATAAAGCTCCCTAAACTAACCCTCAGAAAAAACTGGTAACTATAATCTGCGAATGTTTTGAAGCAACTTTAGTTGTGGCGAGGATGAGCAAGGCCGACGATTTTCGTTTGCAAGCACGGCAGTTTTCTAATAAAACAGCTGAACTGTAGCAGAATTGTCATGCTCACTAACTAAAATTGCCATCAAAATTGTTCGTAAATGTCATCCCTCCCAGCAACGTTCACTGGCTATTGGGGTAAAAAAAAACATCCTACTCCCATTTGACGCCTCTCTTTGTCTTGCCCGTGATGTTTTGTCCGTGTCCTCCTTGTTGCAATCAACCCCGTTTTATTAATTCGCTGGAATCAACGGGGCCAGCGAGCTAGTATGTCGCTGTCAGCGTTATCTGCCCGTGCATCCTTTGCCTGCTCACAAAGGTTCCGTCGCGCTGTTTATTTGTTCCCCTTGTTTCATTGTCTGTACGCTGAGACTGACTGTTTAGATATTCTGCTCAGCGGTATCTTAATCGTCGTCGGCGCTGGCTCGTCTGACGGTATTAGGTGGAAACTCGCGACTGTCGACGCCGGCGACACGAGCCCCTGGGTGGGTGCTAATCATGCCAGCAGGTGGAGTGGTTGTGGACTCTCCGGTGTCCACCCGATGAGGCGAACCAAAGTAACAGTAGATTAAAATGGTACGAACGAGACCTTTTAAGAGAACTGCAGATTCCATCGCTCTAATACGATAGTACAGTCCGTGCGCATAGGTCTGTCCTCAACTCGTCTTTCATTTTCAAGATGCTTTGCACACGCTCCCTCCATATCGAAATATATCATGTTTTAGTGTTAGAAAATGTCTTATATTTTGACATGGAGTGAGTATTTCGGTATTTCACGCCCCAGTGGCACTAGAAGGGTTAGAACGTCTCTAACCGATCCCCTATGAAGTTTCAAAGGATCAAATTTTTTCTAAACCGCACCTAATCGAACCTGTAAGTGCGCCTCTACGGCGCAAAAGGACAACTTAACTTACCCTTCAGCACCCCCGCCTTGCCGGATTTGCCCCCCCCCCCCCCCCCCCCCTCCCGGCCTCCGCACGCGAGCTGCGGGAAGACCGGGATGCCCGCGAGCACCTCGATGCGGAGCACACCGACAAGTACATGGTGGAGCTCCGCCGCCTGTACCCGGAGCGCATCAAGGAGGAGCTAGCATCGGCGGTACGAGCTCTATAAGTTGGCAATGGTGACGGTCTTTTCTCCAGCGATGGTGACGGCTCCAGGTGCAGTGAAGTGGATTTTTGCACTCACCCGCCCGCTTTCTAACTTAAGAAATATTTTCGTTTGCAGAAACCCCCCTAATTCTCTGATCCATCATCCCCAACCCAAAGCTCCAAGTTGTGCGTCGTGCGACTCCTGACCGAAATCCTTCCTTGCCAGATCTCTCGCATCGGCCCCCAAATCGAATCTCAATCCGAAGGCCAAGTACCACGGCAACGCATGGATGATTCCCTTGAACTTCTCTAGCGGCGGCAATCAAGTAGCGACAACAATGGCTCGACGGTCCTTAGACCCGGCCGGCCGGCCGGCCGTCTCGACGGCGAAGCCATGACAACCGACGACCTTCTACGGCGGTGATGATGCGGAACGATGAGGCGCCAACGCCGCCTTGGATGGCCTCCTCCGCGGGCGATGATTCCTATTACATAGGAAGCTGCAGCCTCTCGTCCATAGGAAGTTGTAGCTGTAACCTGTAGCCTGTACAAAATGTACCGGTGCTATGCTCATATGAGTAAACTGTATCAGTATTTGCACCTAAATAAATGACATCGTGTGAGCTGCTTGTATGTGTTTCTAATCTTTTCTAGATTCCTTACCAATACGTGATATGCCTTACCAAGCTTGTTCAGATCAGAGGCTTTCGTTGAGCTTTTCCCTTGCTCAAAACCATGTATGCTGTTGCCACAGAATTCAGTGACTAGTTCAGTTACGAACTGAAGTGCTGAAAAAAAATCAGTGATCTTCTCAGTCATGTGGTCAAACCATATATTGTTCAGCAAAGATTTTGAGTTGCAGAAGAGGGTTGGGATGGCTTTGTCTAGTTTTGATATCTAAGCTATAAGCAGCAAGTCACTATCCAAAATATCCTGGACATTCACAAAGTTCAGTGACTAAGCTCCATATGTGTTGAACAAAATCAGTGACTTATTCAGAAAATCTTCTGAATTACCAGAAGTGGCCTAGAATGGCCGTAATCAGTTTTAAGATAAAAAAGGCTATAAAAACAAGTCCATATCCAAAGTTTCCTGAACATTTACTGTAGTTCTTGATTGATCATGTATAACAAGTATATTGACAAACTGTATTTTCTGCTCCGGTATGATGCAGGTCTGAGCAAAGAATTTATTTAACATGATGAAAATTTGACAATCATCGCCCTACTGATGTTCATATAATGTAGTAATTTGATAATCATAAAAAATTATAAATCAAGTCAAATTTGATTTAACATAGTGCAAATCCCCGTCCATTACATGGTTCCTGTACATCAAAGGCTAAATCATAACATATATAAAATCATTCTTTGCATCGCAAAATTTGGCATCAGCAAGCACCATTTAGTTGCATATCTTCCACAATCAGGCCCCTTTTCCCTTTGCTTGGACAATTGCGACTATCATGAAATACTATTTGCTTGCATGTCTTGCACAAGCGTGCTACCCTTGCCTTTACTTCTTTGTCCTTCTTTTTTCGACTATCCTCCTTGGTCTCCTTTCCGCTCTTTATTCTTTTGCATCTCCCCACCGTATGAACATCAGTGGGTGGATGTATATGAACTTCAGTAGGAATATTGCAACCAATAAAAGCCTCATATTCCTCTTGCCTTGTGCTTTTGGTAGTTGCAGGAACCATTTGGTCTAGAGGGACCTCAATGTTCAACACACTTGATGTTAAGAAGTCCATGCCTACTCCCTCCGTTCCAAATTACTCGTCGTGGCACGGAGGGAGTACATCTGAGTGCTTCGCCTTCTGAATCATATCTTCCATGTTATTACGTATAGATGAAATCTTCTCTCTTGTGGCCGCATCCAATGCATCAGTGGGTTTTTCTTCTAGTAAATTTCCTTGTTCATCAAAAACACTCTCCCTGCAAAGAATTTATTTTTGTTAGTCATATTATTTTTTAACAATAAGGAATCAATAGTTATGCCTTAGTTTTTGTAGGTTGTTCTCCCCAGAAAGTCTAACAAAGATGTGTGCATCACAACCATATCGTGTGTTGGCCTGCTTACGCTTTTTCCTCGAGGAGTCATCGACCTCCTTACTATCTTTCGACTTGAATCCTTCCCTATTACTCATAAAGCACTTAGTTCGTACCACCTTATTCTCAGTCTTTTTCTGTTGTCTGATACGAACTCCAAAACCCGCATTATGTGCATATGCCTTGTAGAACTTCTCCACTGCCTCGAGTCCTTCAAATGCCATACCTACTTTAGGCTTCAAGTTCTCATCACATTCAGGTGTAAAAGACAAAAACTGCAACATCAAGAATAAATTGTGACCACCACATTCACACATAGATCAATAAAGGATTAGTTGTAAGGTAGTACAAACTAATCAAACTTACAGCTAGGGATATGGCTGCATTCTTTTTGGGTGTGCCAAACTCTTCTTCATTCATATGCATTTGCAAGTAACTGGTTGGCTCCATGTGACTGCAAGCACACCTACAGGATCAAGTTCACACATGGCAATGACACATGCTTTAACATACGAAAGGACTGGATTTTACCTGGAACTAGTGGTGTCGTAGTGTTGCTGATTGCTACTGATGAGGTTGTTCATTCAAGCGACTAGCTGATCTAGCGTATAAGATCTCTCCTTAGAGTGTGGACCTGCAGTCTGCAGAGGAAGGATACAGAGATCAAAGCAATTACGTACATTCATGCATGGGCCGACGGCTACCGATGAACGCCAAGATCATGTCAGTTGGGAATATCAGTACTTGGATGGGGTGGCGCGTGTCGACGGACGCCGTCGCCGCTGAAGAGCACAGGGCCGCGGGCGTTCGGCCTAGGGTTCCATAGCTGCCGCGGGAGAGAGAAATACCTAGAGTTGTCTATTACGACGCACGATGCAGTCCTGTGTCCAGGGTTGTTTTTGCACAGTAAAACTATTGGTATGGGTTACAGGCGGGCGTTTCAATGCAAAATTACTGGAAATTAATCCAAAGCAAAGGATTTAGATCGTGGGGCTGAGAACAGAGGGATGTAGGGATACACGAAAAGAGCGGATTCACAAGTATATATATATAGGTAAATTGTTGAGGGCACCTAGGTGCCCGGACACCTTGATTGTTTTGGAAACCGTGTTATATTTAATTTGTTTCCTAACTATTCTTCATGCAAGACTTTTCCTGCTTACGTTTTATTTGTTTTTTCTAATTATTAGACATGCAAGACTTGCCATACAATAAAACGTAATAATATTGATTTTTAGAATTGATACAAGTATCTAATACGCGTATTTTTTTCCTAACTACCTAATACAGGTATCTAATACCTACCAACGAAATTATGTACATACGTAGATATGTATATATTCAATAATTTATTTTTTAAAAACTATTACATTTATTTGTTTCCCAATTATCTAAAGTGGGTATCTTATACTTACTAACAAAAGTATGTACATACGCGGGTATGTATATACCCAAGAATTTGTTATTTGACTAATTACATTTTATTTTTGTTTCCTAACTATCCAATACCTACTGAAGAAAATATTGTAATACCCGGTCGACGTATATACGTCAAGTGGAAATACCCAATGTATCGACACACTTATATACCTGGTTGTGTAAATTTTTTTTGGAAAATATTGTACATACCCGGTCTACGTGACATATATCTAAAGTAAAACATGGCTACGTATATATCCGGCTACGTGACACATAGGTATCTAATATATAACCAAAATATTTCGAGTACAAAACATATATACCTAATATATTTTGGGTTATGTACATATATACCTAGTGATTTATTCAACGTATGACCTTCATTATAAGCAAAATGATGCACGTACGATGAGACATGCATGGACTTAAAACATGGGTCATTTATTACTGATTTTCTCTATCCTATCTAATCTGGGCAGGTATTAAGTGTCCATATCAAGCAATAATTCTTTCCTAATAAGATTTATCCATCAATGCTAATACTAATTACACGCGCACAGATCTTAGTGTCATCCAACGGTTTTTAAGCTAGGTGCCCAGGCACCTAGGTGTCCCAAACTGGCGTCCTATATATATATTATTCTGATCACGGGATCAGAATAATATTCTGATCACAACCTGAACTGCCTGAGTAACGCGCCTGAACTTCCCTCTGTACAAACCCGAACTTCGGGCTATCTTCACAACCGTGGCTTCCCCCGCGAATTATTCCGGTCAGTAGTGTTGTGTGGGATGTGACTGTAATCTAGATACTCATACCTACATCTAAATGCACGTTTTGATTCGTATTTTTGCATTTTGGCGGATTCACTCTCAGGGCGGATGAACTCATGTCTATTTATAAGTTTAATGCATTCAGTGGATGTCCTGGAACCTCTAACATGATGGTAATTTGGTTTAAGTACGAGTTTCGTGGGCAATTTGTCGTTAATTTCAACGGATTTGATTTGAGGCTCTGTGTTCTTCGTCTGCGGGAGTGGTTCCGCCGCTTCTGTAGATTTGTTATTTTTATTTGAGTATAGAGGGCGGATTTGATTGCAGTAGTGAGATTGGACCGTTCATGCATTGTTAATTCCATCGGGAAGGCGAATACACCGCTGAAATCGGGCGATTGGATCTCGTGTCCGCCCGTGCTAGTTTTCGGTTCTTCAATGAGACAGCTTGGTTGATTTATTGTTTTGATGTCAGGGCGCAATAGGATATCGTTCGAGGTCGTGGCCTGAGATGGTGTAGTCATCCAAGTGATTAAATCTGAAAAGCAAATTCGATAATGCGTTTTTTCAGTGATTCTACTGTCTGTGTTACAGAGTTGGACTTCTGCACCTTTTGTGCTTGAACTTCCCTCGTTTTAATGCATGTTTTTTGGTTGATGCTGCAATACGATCTGTTTGGTTGGTGTTGTTATAAAAATTTTGTGTACATTTTTTTTGTTTTTCAGAGTACTCATATACGTAAATGCGGAGGTGGTCCATAGATACACAAATCATCCTTTTTATATTTATTCTGTCTTCAGGGCTAGTTTTTTGGATCATCCACATTCTGTGGTAGTAATTGGACTTCTATGCTACCAGTGATTGAACTTCCTGATTTCCACATTGCAAGGTGGTGCAACATCGCGCTCTATTTTTTGTTTTTTTTGTAATTTTCAATTTTGTAATTTGGGTTTTAGTTTGTTCCGTGGCAACTATGGGATTATTCCCAAATACGCATGCATACCTTACTTTTTTTTGTAACACGTTTGCATACTTCAAACGGTGGTAGAACTTCAGTTTGTGTTTAACGTGAACTTACAAGATTTTTGCTTCTATGTAATTTGTCTTTTCTACATGTTCATTTGATGTTTTTTCCAAACGCCGAACTTCTGTGTTTTTACAACTTGGACTTACCTTTATTTAGAACATTTTATGAGTTAACTTACGCCTTGTGCATTTTGTTTCTTCGACACTAAAAATTATTATTCCTCAGGTGCTTCTTTCTTGGTTTTTTATGTCACAGCAAAAATTTTCTTGAATGTAGGTTCATCTTTTTGACATTGATATTCCAGGACAGATTACATTCCAGAAATCAAAAACCCTTAGTAGATTTCTTCTGCAATTTGTTGTAACTAGTGTGTAAGTGTGGAGCTGGATCACAAGCACTATCTTTAGTAGGATCTGGACTTCTTTTTTATTAATGATTGAACTTCTGGTTTTGGAGATTTGCACTCCACATTGGAAGGCGAAGGTGCATGATGCTCTATATTTTGTTTGTTTGTTTCTCTTTGTAATTTTTAATTCTCCAGATGTTCTTTTTAGACTTTTGTCTCGTGAGAAATCATGGGATTAGCCCAAGTATGGGCCGAGACAGGAACGAGCCGGAGCAGGCGACGACGCGGCGTGCCGCGTCGTCGCATGCGGAGGCGAGTCCGTCACATCCTTGACCCCACTATTTATCTTAGGGTTTTTAGGGTTTAGGATGCGTGTGGTGGGGGTGGAAACAGAATAACCGCATTGCGTCCTGTCAAATCCTAGCGCGCAGCAATGCGGTAGCGCGAGGCCGAGCAGGGGGGGTCGGGACCCCCCTCCCCTCCCCCTGCGAGGCCGAGACAGGAACGAGCCGGAGCAGGCGACGACGCGGGTGCCGTGTCATCGCGTGCGGAGGCGAGTCCGTCACATCCGTGACCCCACTATCTATCTTAGGGTTTTTAGGGTTTAGGGTGCGTGCGGTGGGGGTGGAAACAGAATAACCACATTGCGTCCTGTCAAATCCTAGCGCGCAGCAATGCGGTAGCGCGAGGCCGAGCAGGGGGGAGGGGTCGGGACCCCCTCCCCTCCCCCTGCGAGGTCGAGACAGGAACGAGCCGGAGAAGGAGACGACGCGGCGTGCCGCGTCGTCGCATGCGGAGGTGAGTCCGTCACATCCGTGACCCCACTATCTATCTTAGGGTTTTTAGGGTTTAGGGTGCGTGCGGTGGGGGTGGAAACAGAATAACCGCATTGCGTCTTGTCAAATCCTAGCGCGCAGTAATGCGGTAGCGCGAGGCCGAGCAGGGGGGAGGGGGGTCGGGACCCCCCCTCCCCCTGCGAGGCCGAGACAGGAACGAGCCGGAGCAGGCGACGACGCGGCGTGCCGCGTCGTCGCATGCGGAGGCGAGTCCGTCACATCCGTGACCCCACTATCTATCTTAGGGTTTTTATGGTTTAGGGTGAACTTCATCTGTTTTTGTAGTTGAACTTCTTCTTTTTGTTTCTTTATGGTTTATTTATTCTTATTACTTTACTTCATTTATTAGGGTACTTGAACTTCTGTTCTTTATTTTTTGAACTTCTTTTCTCTTGTTTTTTTAGGGGCATATTTATGTATGTATGTTTCTTCCTTTAGTACTGTATTTGCCATCTATATTTGGTTTTGAGGATATCAGCCGTGCTGTTTTGTGATCTTATCTCACTATAATAGATGCATTCAAATGGTGCATTTATTTATCTACACATGTATTTACTGTTTTAGCTGTTGGGGGGTAAAAGTGTAAATTCAGTGGCGCTGCAAGTCCCACGACACAGAGGCATTAAGTGACCATCTCCCTCGCGACCACGTGTCAGAAAACTCCTCTCCCCTTGTCACTCGCTCTCTCCCCCCTCTCCGTCGCTCCGCTGCCTTCCTCTCCTCCAACTCCCCCCGATTTCTCCGCCCCTGTCCCCTGCCCTCGTGCTGGAGTAACCGGCGCACGCCACCGCTCCTATTTCTCCCCCACGCCCCGCTCTCTCTCGCCCAACCCGCTCTCTTCTGCTCTAAAGCAAGGGCAGCAACTGCCTGCGCGGTTGCAAGGTGCGCGTGGCGTCGTGGGGAGTGGAAGAACCGACGCGGATTCGTGCGTGCAGGAGTCGTCTGGAGAGGTACAAGTGCTGCCCCCTCCTAATGCTTGCTTCTAGTTTCGCCAGATCTGTCGAGGCCTGCCTGTTTCTTCTGTGTGCTCTCGCGTCCGCCTCCCTCCCCCTTCTTCTGATGGTTTGGTGGTAGATTAGGTAGGGTTCTTGTGCGTGTGGTGGTTGGATTTCAATTCCCCGTGGTCAGATTTTTTTGTGAGATGCTTGTGTGTGCTATTTGTCCCTTCATACTTGTGTGGATTTCATTTCCCCTTTGTTGATTTTAGCAGTCAGATGAATGTAAGAGAGGGTGTGGTGTGATGGATGGTTGATGCTGGATCTGATGTATTTAATTGCATTAGTGTTGTGAATTTCGAAGTCTAGATTATGTCTGTGACATTGTATTTAGTTTATGGATACATTTTTTTGTTGTGCTTGCCTAGATGTGCTACTGTTCATCCTTTGTTGGTATGTTATAGTTGTTTCATCCTAGGGTTTGATTCAGTTTCTTTTTGTATTTTGTTGTATGATTTTGTACTTGCTAACTATATGCAATCAATCCCCTGTTTTTAGCAGGTTGTTCTAGTGTTTGGAGTTGCATTCGTCAAGGCGGTTGTGTTGTCATGGCTTCAAAACCTTCTCCAGGTATCTTAATGTAGTTGTATCTTGTATTTTAAATAGCATTATTCTCATATATGTCTGCCCATATCTTCACTTAGTATTCATGTTGGACTGCCATTCTTAATCGTGTGAACTTCTAGTAATGGTTATGTGTATGCTTTTTACCATTAGTTTGAGTTAGTAGAGTGTTTGCTTACTTTGTAGTTGATGATTTTGCAGGTGAAACTTTGTCACCAAGTGTTGTTGGACTTCCCAGATGTTTCATTTTTGTAGTTTATATCTTTGTTTTTTTGTTATCATGTTGATGGCATTGATATTTTAGTTTGTCTGTGAAATACTGTTTGTGGTCATGCTACATCTTTTTTATGTGCTACTTGCTTGGGTCACATAGTTGAACTTCTCGTTTTAATTATTGTTTGATTGTAATGAAATTTGGTTGAACTTCTGTTATGCACATTTTGTTTTACTGCTTTGTTATGTATCGTTGAACTTCTGGACATTCATGATATATGTAGTAGCCCCTCTGGTGTAGATTGTTTTTATATTTAGTTTGTAGATTTTTAGTTTGTTTTTTGTGTTTACTGCTTTGTTAGGTATTTTTGAACTTCTAGGTATTGGACATTGTTGTAAAAGTAGAAGTCCCTTTGGTGTAGGATTGCGGATTAGAACTCAGCTGCCTTTTTTACTTGCATTTTTTGTAGTTGGTGATGAGTTGAATAGTTCTGAAAAAAATTCCTGCAATCAAGATGGAGCTTCAGAGGTTAATACTGATGCTCCAATATCTGATGCGGCTAAATCACCCATTATCCCTTTGACTGTGATTGCCAAGGTTGCTTCGAGCCTTGAGAATTTTTCAAGCCTTGAGGATCTTGCTTCTGCAGCTCTTGCTTCACCTAGTATGTGAAACCCCTTTTCTTTTCATTTTAAAGTTTTGAGCCATGTTTTTTTTAGCTTGTTCTTGTTGTTTGTTTTTGTTTTTGTTCCTGAATTTTTTATTTTTTGCTTCAATTTTTTGTGTTCTTTGCAGATGTGTCCACAGAGGAGGAAGCTGTGAACACCATCAACGATGTTTTATCTGAGTTGGGTTTATCAGAAACCCCTGCTGCTGCTGAGGAGGTGGCTCCGTCAGTCAAAGGTTGTGATTCCGTTCCGGATCCTTTGTGCTCTCTTCAGATGTCAGAGACGCAGTCGCAGTCTGTTGATGGCACTGAACCTGTCACGCAACCCGAGGATGTGCCTCTTCAGCTTCTCCTGGAGGACCAACGTAAGAGGAAGAAACAAGAAGATTTTGACAATAAGAGGGCGGCCCGCCTTGAGAAAGGTTCTGATGTTCCTGGATCTGTTCATGCAGCTGAGCTCACTGTTGAGGAAGACGTGTCGTGTGGTACTGATGGCAAGGTTGTCCCCGTTAAGAAGAAAATAAAGAAGACTGCTGCGAGGAAGCTAGTAGTTGGTGAAGTTACTCCTCGAAGGAGCCCACGTGTTTCAAGGCCTGCAGAAGTTGTTGAAGATGAAGGGTTAGGCCTTGGTGGTACGCCACGTCGTAGTCCTCGTGTGCTTGCCACTGCCGCGCCTACACCTTCTCCGCTTGGTGCTGGTGCATCTGGTAAGGGTAAGAAATGCGGCGTGAAGCGCAAGGTTCCACCTGCAAAGGTCAACAAGGGTGTGAAGAAGCGTTCTCGTGTTAATCCAGAGGACAAGGATGATGCTGATTTCAATGCTTATGATGAGGACGACGTAAATGATGATGTTGCCGCTAATTAGGTATGAATGTCTCATGTTTTCTGTTTTTTAGAGCATTTGTCGTTGTTGTTGTAGTTTTATTGTTTTTAGCACTGCCTTGGCGTACATAGCTGACCTTCTGCTCCATCTCAATATAGAAGAATAAATTAGCCGACGTGCTTTGCTTTTATGGTATTACTGCCTTTGTGTACATAGTTGGACTTCTGGGTATATACATGAAGAAATTAGCTCAACTTGTTTGTATACATTTTGATTACTGCCTTAGTGTATATGGTTGAACTTCTGCTTTTTAAATTTCCAACATTTTTGAAAGCATGTTAACTAGTGTTCATACATGGTTGTACTGCCTATGTAGACATAGTTGGACTTCTGAGATACATGTTTGATTACTGCCTTGGTATACATGGTTGAACTTCTGCTTTTGTAAATTTCCAACATTTTTGAAAGCATGTTAACTTCTGGTCATACATGGTTGTACTGCCTATGTAGACATAGTTGGACTTCTGAGATGTGGTGCGTATGTAGGCATTAGTGGAATTTTGGTGAAGCTTGTGTGTCTCATTGTTCTGCCTTTTTTCCTTGTCAATGTATTTTTTTCAGTATCAGCTTGTGCTGCGGCCTGTGAGGAGGCAAAGCGCCCGAAGAAGGTGGCCAAGGAGGAGGTGAGGCGAAACGTTTTAACAAGACGGTTCGCTGCTCACTGAAAGAGGTCAAGACGTGTGCGGAAATGCTACAACTTAGGCACAAGACGAGGGTTATCAATGCTGGTTTTGGTTGTGTGTTTGACTTGAAGGTTGATTCCAACATTTCTCGTCCTTTGATGGGCAACATCTACACGAGGATTGACCCTTCAACCATGATTTTGGACATGGGTGAGGCGAACAAGGTTATGTGTATTACAAGTGATGCTATTCACCATCTCTTTGGGTTCCCTCAAGGTAATCGTACCCCCCTAGGCCCTCGAATGATGGTTTCGATGACGTTGTTATGAGGTTGAAGGGCAAGCTTGGGTATGCTAGGAGTGACGACATCAAGACAAAGGATTTGCGGAATATCCTCACTGAACTTGTGAAGGATGAGACGAAGGATGATCTTGCTCTGCAGGTGTTTTACCTTATTGTTTTCATGAAGGTGGTTATCCCTGGAACGTCTACACGAGTGTCCAGGGAGGCAGCAATGGCCGAGAACCTTGTGCTTGGCAGACATGGACTACTGCCAGTTGGTTGTTGACGATATTCGGAGTGCTGTTGTTAGGTATCAGCAAGGTACTAGCAGAGGAAAAGCTGTCACAGGCTGTGCCATCGCGCCGCTGCTTATGTATCTGGACTGCCTTATCATTGGCAAGACGCCTAATATTGACTTGAGGACCCCTCGCATCAATTTCATGGATCAGGCCAAGCTTCTTGAGCTTGCTGCGGCTGACTTGGTCATGAAGGGTGATGATGACCCAGCCAACTGGGTGTTTGGGAGACTGCCTGTGAGTGTTTCTATGCATTATTCTTTCCTGTGTAGTTTAACTTGAACTTCCGGTATTGTCTTGTATGTTTTTTGTTCCCATGTTCCTTCATTTGTTTTCTGACGCATTGACTTTTGTTTTTGTATGCAGTGGAAGACACAGGTTGAGGTTGTGTTCTTTAGGGTTATTGAACGTCCTGTTCTAACTATGCCTCGTTCTGCCGGCCTAGGAAGTGGAACTTCCCCAAGATTTGAATTCTTCCGGGATGTTAATACCAGTGCCCCCCTGTAGATCCAGGAGGTTCTTCTGCTTGTGTGAGTGCTGCAGGTGGCGTTTCTTCCGAGAATTTGTTTGAAGCTGCCAATGTTTCTCTGGTTAGGATTGACAGTCTTCTTGAAACTATTTGTGGGGAGTTGGCTCGTGTTCCTTCAACTGCTGAGCGTCTTAGTCGCATTGATGGGATTCTTCCTCCCGGAAACGGATTTGATGCTGAGTCTTCGAAGGGGGTCTTATCTATTGAAGCTAAATTTCTTGAAGAGCTTCGTCAGAGCACTTCCCACCTCCAGACTAGCGTTGGGTTGTTCAAGGAAATGCAGGATGCTCATTGCAAGCCTTTTGAAGATGAGGCAAGTGTTGTTGTGAGACAGATTGAGAGGCAGGATTCTGTTCGTTCGGGTCGTGAAGGAGGCCACGTGGAGCGTACCAAAGAGGTTTGTTTATGCTGGCTTTTGATATTTCTTTGCAATAATGTTCAATGTTAGCTTTCAGTTATTACTGTTTGTAGGCATAGGTGCCCGTTATTGATGTCATGTGTCGTAAACCGTTTTTTAGCACAAGTGTTCCTATGTGACCTTCTCTGTTTATAGAACCTGAACTTCAACTGCTACATCACCTGAACTTCCATGACTAGCCCTTTTTTGTTCCCTTTTGTATCTTAGAGTAGTTTGATATCTGACCTGCTATGTTTACTGTATTTGGACTTCCATTATATGTCAGTTGTGATAGCTGACCTTCACTGATTATGCAATCTGAACTTCTGCTGATTAGGTATTTTATTTTCTACATGATTTCTTTTTGTAGGCTGTTGATGATGATGCTAGGGTTGAGGAGGATGTTTTACCTGCGCATGAAGCTGCTCCTGTGCATGAGGCTGCCCCTGTGCATGAACCTGCTCCCGCTAGTGGCGTAATAGTTGATGAGGTTCATGGCAGTGAAAATAAGGTACCATTTTTTCTTGTCCATTTGTCTTGTTTTCCCCTGAGACGGACTTGCTGCCCCTGTGCATGAGGTTTAGTCAGCCCTTTGTAATGACTTTTTGTTTCTTTTTTACAGCAGCAGAATGATGATGTTAGTGTTGCTCCAGAGAAGGTTGCAGACATGTCCGTCTCAGGCACCGGCTGCTCCGACGGGGTGGTCCTGACTGAACCTTTTTCGTCCATTGACGCTGAGGTTTCTGATGCTGAGCAGGGCAAGACAAATGGAGACATCATTTTGGAGAAAGATCATGTTGAGTCTGTTGTACAAACTGGTGGTAGTGCTGCTGCAAGCCCGGAGAAGTCTCCTGCAGCAGAGCCATCAGTTGATGTTGATGTTGTACAGGCACAATCAAATGTTTTTCTTGTTTCAGATTCTCCAGTTGCTCTAGCTGCTGGTGGTGTCCTTCCCGACGACGCTGCAACGTCTACTGGAGACGATGATGAAGATACCGAAAGCGATAGTTATGGAGAGGAGATTGATCATTCCAGTGCTGCCACTGGTCTAGGCAAGGATCCATGAAGAGAGGAGCATGCTTCTCTCTTCTTTCCCCATCCCCTTCCCTCTTTATTGTTTGGTTTAGTCCATGATATCCCCTGTGAACTGCCTGTGTAGTCTAAGTTGACCTTCTGGTTTTGTTGTTTGTCGTGTGGGTTGTAAAGAATGTTAAGTGAACCTATTTTCTATGTGGGTGGAGGTTTGTAATGCATCGGTTGTGATGTCTATGATGCTGTGGTTTTATCTTTTCTGATGTAGCAACTGAGATGTGCTTATGTTTTGAATGTTTGTGCTTGAATGTTGGTCTTAATTGAAACTGTCATGAATCTATGTGCTTTGAGTGTTGCTGTTAATTGCTATTTTCTTTTGGTGAGCAGATAGCGACCTTGCTGTCGTCCGAAAGAAGGTTGATGACTTTTATTACAGTGTAACTAGGCTTAGGAATGATCGTTCCAAGAGGTGAGTGCAGCTGCTCAATATTTACATCATCCATGTACCCCCTGTGAACTGCCTGTGGTTTCTTACCTGAACTTCCCAACTCTATGTACCCGAACTTCTTGTTTTTTTTTGCTTCTCTGGTGCTGAACTTCTGGCCTCTTTTGCACTGTACTGCCTATTATGATATAACTGAACTTCTGTGCTAACATGTGTTATGAACTTCCTGAGTTCCTGCTGCTGAACTTGTTTTACTTTCTATTCGCTTGTTTTAGAGAAATGATTATGTTCCGAAACAAGGAGTGTGAAGCTTCTGTTCAAGAAGTCGCAATATCTTTTGGTCCTCGTGGAATGCTTACATCTAATGTGGCTGAGTGTGCACTCTACTGTCTACGTGCGAAGTACCAGGGATCGGATAAACTCATCCTGCCGTATTGGGTTTGTGTAAGTCAACCGTACAGTGATTTCTTTTCTATTTTGTTCCTTACCATTTTAGTTAAAACTTGTTCGTCTCATTTTTGTATTTTTTCATATGTTGGTGTTGTCTGCATTATTTTAGGATAAGATTTTCAGAGGTCAATTTGATTCCCGTGTGAGGAAGTACTTCATGGCGAGTGGTCCAGATAGCATGGATGCACATGATTCGGTATGCAATATCTTGTTCTTTGCCTCTGTATTAGTTTTGCAGTGCGATCCACTGTGTTAATATTTGTTTTATTTTTCTTTCGTACCATTCTGATATTAATTCTCATTTTTTAATGATTCGTGTGTTTATGATGCTTCAGGTTGTTTTCCCTACTTTTGACCCGCCTGAGATTCCTGCTTCCATGGGTGGTGTCGGTCATTGGTTGTCGATATTCCTTGACCTGAAGAATTCAAGGTTCCAGCTTCTCGATTCCTACTATGGACCAAAAGATGAATGTGCGGTACGCCTGTTTTGACGGATGACAGACAACACCAAGAGGCTTTGGAAGGATGCCAGCAACGACAGGGAGACACCCTTCAGTCCTCTTACCATCGACAATTTCCATCTGGATTGGATTGATGTCCCCCAGCAGCAAAACAAGTATGAGTTCCACTTTTTCTCTTTATCACATCTGTTTAACTATAGTTGTACTTAAGCTGCGACGTGTTTAATTTGTTGGCTTTCTTTTTTTTGTCCTAACACTATTTCTTTTACTTCATTTGATGGCAGTATCGACTGCGGATTCTTCATGCTTACGAATGTTAATTCGTATCATGACGGGGTTCTTGCAAATTATTCCCATGAGAATATCGGGGATATCAGGAAGACGTGGTTGTACTCAATCGCTTCTTCTAACCTGTTTGAGACAGACTTCCAAGCTCTGTTTGGCTACTACACATGTAAGTATTTTTGGAACTTGTACTGCTTACCTGCACTGCATCTTTTATTCTACCTGAACTTCATATTTTTCTCTGAACTTGGACTTCTGCTTGAGGTCTGGCTGGGCTGCTGGTTTCGGAAGGAGAGGAGCATTTTCTTTGTACATGAACTTCATTTCTATCTTTTTTAATTTTGCTTGTGTGTTTTGTTTCAGTAATTTCTGTCCTTCCATTGCTTAAATGGACATGAGCATTTTCTTTTCTAATTGAACTTCAGAGATGATGATTTCCAGTTCATCGGTTTATCTTGCATTGTGCCTCTGGTTGTGCCTGAACTTCATTTAGTTTTTTACTGCAACTAATTTTTTTAGGTCAGCTTGAGTAGTAACCATGTCATCTTTATTAGTTGGACTGCACATTGTGATGTTCCTGAACTTCAGTTGTATTTTAATGGTGATGTTTTCTCTTCCTTTTTTCTTTGACAGTGGATCCGTTGGAGTTGACCGATTACCACTACTCATTCCTCGGGTCACAGGAATACCAGCCTAGGGAGGAACCGATGAGTACAGCTTCGATAGAAGATGATAGACCTCGGACCCTCATTCCTTCCAAGTTGGGGAAGCAGGCTGGTGGTATTCGTGGTACTCTAAAAAACCCTTGCTACAGGAAGGCTGATGCAGTCGAAGCAGCCGAAGCAGAAGTGATTTCGTCCGATGATGATTTTGAGAAGATTGCTTACCCGAAGAATGTTAAATGTGATGCTGGTATTGTTGCTGGTAGAGGTGGAAAGAATGCTGTGATTACCAGGAGGAAACCGGCAGTTGAGTCTGGGAACATAACTTCCTCCAAGAGAGCATCAAGATTGCCTTTGAAGTGGTGTTCTCCTGTCGCTCCCCTGAAAAAATACAGTTACCCTCATCTATCCGAGGTCCGGAAGTTGAAACAGTATGTGCTGAGTAAAGACGGTCTGGAGAAGTATTCTGAGTGAGTTTTCTTCTTCTTTAACTTTGTTGCTGCCAGAGATGCTACTCTGTGTCTGAAACTTCTGTTGTTGTAGTATGTGGGCTTCTGTTCATTTCTCCCTTGCCTTGGAGTTATATTGTCTGAACTTCTGTTTGTTGTATTGTCTGAACTGTCGTTGTTGTAGTATCTGAACTTCTATTTTATGTCTCCTCTTGCCTTTTGAGTTATAGTGTCTGAACTTCTGTTTGTTGTTGTATCTGAACTTCTAATATATTTTTTACCATCCTTTTGTATTCTGCAGGACAAGCTACTGCATGTTTACCATCCCTGGGAATGTGATTGACCTCACAGGACGTGTCCTTTATACGCTTTTCGGTGAAGGGCAACAGATGGAAGGAGACATAATGGATTATCTCATAAATTTGTGGAAGGATAAGCCGGAGACCTCTGAGATTTTCACTAGTGCTGACAGGGTTGTACTTAGTCCCTACTTCATACAGGTTTTAGTTCTTTGCACCTCTATCTCCTTTTTTTGCCTTAGTTTTGTTGTAGTGGCATCTGGGAGGTGTTTTAATTGTGTTTTGGTGAATGCTCAGTACTGCCTGGAGTATGATTTCTACGCCGCAACAGTTCCAAAGTTTGATGCAGAAAAATCTGCTGGTCTCCTCCCAATGTTTGTTCACAAGGAAGAAGACCTTCTTAATGCAAAGCTGGTTAGTTTTTCATAACTCTTGCTTTTTTTAATTTCATGTGCATCCTTTTGCTGAGTTTGTCAAGAAGTTTTTGTTCATGACGGTTCTTGAGTACATATGCTTTATAGTTTATGTTCACCGGTCCTTTCATTCTTTGCAGGTTTTCTTGATTCTATTCAAGCCAATTGGCACAATGGCGCACTACAGTGTGTACGTGGTGAATAGATATCGTGGGAGCATTGACATCCTTGATTCACTTTCTTACGATAATATGGAGACGTCGCGAACGAGTTTCCACGGGGACTGCCAAAGTATCATGAGTGTTTCTTAGCCTGAACCTCCTTTCACATTCTCTTGTTTGACACGAAGTTTATTATGCCTTGTGTTGACAAAATATGTTGATGTCTCTGTTTTGGTAATACTGCTTGAACTGACTGTCATTTAGAAGTTGAACTTCTGCTATTTTGTTTAGGTGGATCTTATGCAAGTGTCACTTTTTTATGTACCTGAACTTAACTATTTTGGTTAACATGTTTTTGACTTCATCTAATTTTGTTATTTCCGGCAGATGAAGAGATTTGTTGGGTTGCTCGAGGAGGTGTATGGCAAGGCTGCATACAAGGCGAGCAAGCAGCCTAACTGGGTGACTATTGCAAACAGGCCGACTTTCATCGATGTTCCGAAGCAGAAGAGTAATGATTGTGGTTTCTTTGCCGTGAAGTTCTGCTCTTCGTATGATGGCGACGAGTTTGTTGAAGATTTTGGTGATGTGGAAGTATGTTCTGTCTTTGTTCTTGTCTCATCATCCTTTGATTATTCTTGTGTGTTTTTGCTGAGACACTCCTGCTGTGGTTTTAGATATCCGTTACTAAACCATCGTTTTCACCTTTCTTTGTTTGCATGCTGCTGCAGATGACTGGAAGACTGAGTTCATGCACACTCTGATTTTTACCGAGAAGAATGAAGTCGTGCGTTCAGAGCTCCCTAAAGAGATCCAGTCCTTTGGTCCGTGAATTCGAAGCATTAGTTTCATTGTAGATTTGATTCCATACAGATTTTTAGGTTTGATAATGATTGGAACAATTCCGTAAAGATTTGGTTGTAAGAATGTTTTTAGTGATTTGTGTATCTATAGGTGCAACACTATTACTTATGATATTGTGGACAAATGCATTTGGTGTGAAGAATGATTAGGCTTTGTGAATTTCAATGTACTGCGTCATTTTTCAGTATCCATGTGTTGAATGTTTTTGCCCCAACAGATGTACCTGAACTTCTGCCTCGGTTTTGGTTGAACTGCTTGATTTTTTTTGTTGTTTATTTTTGGGCTCCCAACATATGATCGTAGACTTGAACTTCTGCTTTGAGATGTGGCTGGGTTGCTGGTTTCAGATGGAGAGGATATTTTGTGTTGTGTAATGTATTGGTAATGTTCAACCCAACCAATATGTATGCTTTTGCGTAGAATCTATAATTGTTTTTTTGTGTTTTTTCAAGTGTGAACGTATTTCATATGTAAATCTGTGCAGAAATATTGTTGACGTTTCTTTATCTTTGTTGCATTGTACATGAACTTCTGCGCGTATCCAAGCAGAACTTCACATTTGAACGCGTTATCTTAGGCCTGCTAACCTCAGTTTATGCGGCGAAACTTTATTTTTTAAGCATATTCTTTTCCTACATCGATTTTACATACCAGAAATTCTTCTGTAAGCTGACATGAACTTCAAAACTGTATGATTATTTTGTTGGTTGCTCTTTCATGCAATACAACACCAGCACATCACTTCCTGCCATAACATACCAGGACTTCTGCAGTAATATTACTTGAACTTCATAGTATATGTTTTTCAATTTATTACTGCTTGCTCTTTCATGCAATACAACACCAGCACATCACTTCCTGCCATAACATACCAGGACTTCTGCAGTAATATTACTTGAACTTCACAGTGTATGTTACCAGGGGATGACATAATGTTCTGCACATTGACATGACACAAGTTTGCATTGTGTTAATTGACCTATTCTAACTGTTCATGAGCCCTGCGCTCCTCCTAGGCTTTGGTGGTAGAGGTTTTTGCTTGACATGTACCTCTTCCTCTTCATCGTCCTCTTCCTCTTCATCGTCGCATTCCACTTCCTCTTCCTCTTCGTCTTCCTCTTCTTCTACGGTGTCTTCATCTTCGTCTTCCTCTTCATCTTCCACCACTTTCTTGTTGTTGGCTCTAGGTCTTGCTTTCTGTTTCTTCTCTGGCATTTTGCTTGTCTTTTCAGCATCTGCGTGCTTCGGGCATTTCTTGCATTATGTGGTTCATACTCCTTGCATATGCTACAAAGTCTGCTGCTTGCTTTCTTTGGGTGTGGTCTCTTCTTTTGTTCCATAACTTTGGGCTGCTGTTTTTGAGATTTGGTTTGCTTGATCTCCTCAGCATTGTTTCTTTCCAATAGTGTTGGAAAGGTCAGCTTGTTGTGTCCCGCAACCTGGTTGCACACACTGCATTTCCTGTGTCCAAGTGGCACTCCGTTCTCATCGTGCACGGCGACTCTTCCTGCAGGTGGTGCCTTCATTTGAGCTCTCTTGTCACTTTTCTTTGCTGCAGTAATTTTCTTCCTACCCTTTGTTTCAGAATACAACGACAATTTCATCATCTCTTGTTGTCGCTGCTCCATTGATTGGCCATCACCCTGCTTGCATTGGTTGGCTTCAACGGCGGTGTTGAGCATTTTAGCTGCATAATAATGCAGGTCATCTTCAATTTCAGCGTCCTCTTCAGCCATCCTTTTGTCAGCATCCACTTGATTTGCCGAATGTATTGCATCAAGCTCTTCCACAAGCCTCTTGAGAACATAGTAGGCTCTGTCATATTACTGGTCACATCCTTTCTTGTTAACCATCAAATTCAGCTGCAGCAAGATGTCTTGCTTCGATAGCCTTGAGCTGCCATCCGATGCGGTTGTGTTGTAGTCCCTTGTATCAAAGGTTGGTTCTGATCTTGCAGTCTTTGTGTACCGTTTGAGGATATACTTGTTTGGAAATTTGTCAGGCTTGATGTAGTCCAGTATGTTCATGATGTGAAGGCAGAACAGGCCTGCATTTTTGTGATGAATGCAGAATACATAGTTTTTGAGCCAGCAATGAGTTTCATAAATTTTGATATGATACTACTAGTCTAGCTATTTAACGATCTTGTTTTTTCGCTCACCTGTGTGTGTCCAGAGCTTGCATTCACACTCGTATATTTCCTTCTCTGGGTCAGCTACAATTTGGAATTCATGCTTTGACTAGGAAAATCTTTCTTCATCATCATGGACAGGCTTGTTGTGGTAGTACACAAGGTACTTAGTGGGCTCTGCTGTACGCTTTGCGCGAAATAGCGTGGCCTTTCTCATCCTATTCCTCATCTCAGTGTACACGGCTCTCGTGTACTTGATAGACATGTCTTCCTTGTAGCCGTAAGTTGTTTTTGTCATAGGATTGCTCTGCACATGTCAAAAAGTGAGATATTAGTCGAAGCAGAGTCATGGGTTTCATTTTTTTAAATTCAAAGTGCACATGTTGAAGGTAAAACAGAACATGATGGGGGTGTTTTGTACTTGTCATCATACCATGTTGGTCATTGTTTGCTCGTTCTCCTTCTGCATCCGAGTTTGTATGCAAGCATTGACCCGCCTAGCAAACTTGTGTAGGTTCTGGGTCCCCTTGACAAACCCTTTCTTTAGCACGTGGTTCATGCTCTCGCTTCATTGTGTGGAAGTCATTCTAGCACAGAAATGTTCTTGTAATATGCTGAAATCCACATCTTCCTATCACTCTAGAGTTGCATCATCATCTGGTCGTTCTCCAGGTTGTAGTTGTGCACGAGTTTAGCCCAGGCATCTTCAAACTCCGTTGGCATCAGCGGCCAGTTTAATATAGTTGTGAACTCCTCTTTGAATGTTTTATACTTTTTGTACAGCAACGCAAGGTATTCCCTATACTTCTTCATGATGTGCCAACGGCATAGCTTGTGGACGGTGTTTGGAAATGATTGTGGTATAGTTTTCGCCATCGATGGGCATTGGTCTGCATGAATTAAAAAAATGGAACTTGATTCTTTTTTTGTACTGATGCTGAACTTATGTTGTACAAGTACTTGAACTACACATCTTGGCAGTATGGTATCTAAGAATGTCACATGTATTTTTTCTTTACAGCAGCGTTGCTGAACTTCTTTGGTATCAGTGCTTGAACTTCACAGTTAGTAGTAGGACAAACTAGTAGTGTCGCAATCAAAAATTTTCTTAAAGCATTGTTGTTGAACTTCTGTGGTGGCAGTGCTTGAACTTCACGTAAATAACTATATTTTTCTAAACATGCTAGATATATTTATCTTATAGATTTGTCCTTGAACTTCTATGATTCATGTATTTGAACTTCACATTCGTAACTAATTTTTTTTAAACATGTGACAGATAATTTTGCTTTCTTGTACTGCTAGTTGGACTTCTGTGCTTACAGTGATTGAACTGCATTCTTTACATTATTTTCAGACAAAACCAATGTACCCAACCAACACAGACCCATAGACTGAAAAGATGATGAAACTTGAGGAGTTTTTTTTTGAACTCACCTGTTAGAATGCAAATTGGGTGCTTGTTGTTCATGCACCGTAGAAATGTATCGAACAACCACTTGAATGACTTTGCATCTTCGTCTCTTATCAGGGCAACAGAAAATATCGTTGACTGCAAGTGATGGTTTGTTCCAACAAACACTCCCAGGGGCATATGAAATTTGTTGGTCTTGTAAGTCGTGTTGAATGTTACACAATCGCCAAAGTCTTGATAGGCTCCTCGGCAGCTTGCATTGGACCAGAAAATGTTTTTAATTGACTTGTCCTTGTCCACTTGGATGTCATAGAAAAACTCATCATTTATTGCCTTCATGTCTTTGAAGAATGAAACAAGTTTCAATACATCATCCAAATCATCTTTCCTTGCATTCATGGATTTCCTGCAAATCACATGCAAACATGCATTTGTTTATTTTTTGCTAGCAAAGGGTTGTGAGCTAGGATGCTATTTTACATTGCAGTATGTGGGTGTTTGAATACTTACTGGTTTAGCAGGTCTCGTCCTGTCATGCTTAGGAAGTAGCTTCCATCTTCATTTTCAGATAGCATGGACATGATTGTTGTGTGCTTGACATCATGGTACTGCAGGAGCTTTACGTACTCCAAAATAGTGGGGTCATAATTCTTGTGTGAGTGCAAAAATACCAGCATGTCATCAATTTGCATGAGCTCGTGATTATGATTGTACTCAATGTCCACTTCCACACATGTGCCATCCTCCTGCACCTTCACCCTCATTCTTGCATTGCAGCCCGTCCTCTGTGATGTTTTGTTTCGCTTCCTGTTGGCCTCTGAAACAGAAGATGTGTGTATCCTTTGGAAGGCGCAAACAAAATACTTGTGGTTGTCATTTCCACCCGTCCTCCTGATTCCAAAACCAGCGTGTCTGGCATATCTACTATAAAATTCCCTTGCTTTCTCTACATCTTTGAATCGCATCTTTAGTCTTGGTATTAGATAATCCGGTAGATCTGGCGTCTGCAGAAAAAGAAAAAAAATAATCCAAACAGCACCTTAAAATGCAGTTTATGAACTTGTTATCCTGGAGGGAGCAGAAAATGTGCAGATAATACAAGATGCGTATATAAATATTTTTTGTTTCACTTACGTGTGTGTATGATCGCAACTCCGCCGGTGTCGGCTGCTGTCCCTCTGGGATGGGGCATGGCGGAGTAATCATAGCAGGATGCAGCAGTGGATCACGAGGAGGAAGGAGGGCTGAAGATGGCCTCTCTCTTGTTTGCATCCTTTTTGCTTGAGGTGGTTATGGAGGTATTGCGATCCTGGTCTTGGTTTGCTCTTTTGTTTTGTGAAGCAATCCATCTACCTTATGCCCCGTAGAATTCTGACTTGTAGCAGCAGCAGCAGGATCAAACGGTGGTAGTGTGCAGATCACTCTCCTCCGTGTGTGTGTTGCTGTTGGATTTGTCCTGGGATCCGGTTTAGTTGCTTCGCTTTGGCATTGATGAGGCACACCAGGATAACCTCCAGAGTTACACGCAGGACTTGAGCTAACCCCCTCCTCCATCGGCGTGCTTGGGAGTCTACTGGTGGATACAAATAATCCGCGGGGGATTTCCGGCGTCACCCAATTAGGTGGAGGCGCAAACCTGTGCGGATAGGGCTGTGACCCAGCATCTTGGAAGTATCTGTGTGTTTCAGGTGTCATCCATTTTTGGTCTGGAGCAGGTTGGTAATGCTGTTGGTGCGTTTGAGGTGTGACCCATTGAGGGGGTGGTGCAACGCGTACAGGCTTTGGATTGTGTACTTGTTGCTGGGAACTTCTAAGCTTCTTCATGCGTCTCTCGTCTTGCTGACATAAAAGAAAAAAATGTCTATTAGCACACAAGTTATATCTGCATATACCTTTGTAACTGAACTTAGCATTATTCACAGCCTGAACTTCTCATATAAAAGTGGTGAGAGCCATCACACTATGCACTGAGCTAAGCATCTGCCAATGCCTCTGTACCTGAACTGAGCACCCTTCACAGAATGAACTTCACATCATGTTTTTTAATTCTACAATATTTGATTACTTATATGTACCTGAACTGAGCACTCTCCACAACCTGAACTTCTTGTTTTGCAAAGGGGAAATACTATCTACAGTTAAAAAACCTGAACCTTCATGAGTTTTTGAATGGTTGGACTGCTAGTGCATACCAACCTGACCTTCATGTCATATCACATGCATGTTCTATTTTCCTTTTATTTTTTTTGCACAGAACCAGACACATACCAACCTGAACTCTAGCACACTTACTAGTTGAACTTCACATGGCTTTTGCACATGTGAATGTGAATGCAGGAAGATTATATAGTGTTTGTAGCCTGGACTGAGGCTCACATACTACCTGAACTTCACATGCCCGTAAGCAGGCAGGCAGATTTTACAATGCTGTTTTGTAGCCTGGACTAAGGCTCATACACTACCAGAACTTCACATGGTTTTAAGCAGGCAGGCAGATTTTAAAAAAGCTTTTGTAGCCGGACTGATGCTCACACACCACCTGAACTTCACATAGCTGTAAGCAAATAACAAACCGAAGGAAGGAAGAAGTTCAACCATACCCTGGCTAGAAGGTCGGCCAACCTTTTTCCAGCAGCTGATAGGCCACCTTGAGAACAATTCGTCGTGGAGGTATGAGAGGAATTCGATGGCAATCCATGTCTTGCAGAGGACGCGAAATTCATCTGCACGAAGCAAGAAGGTCAGAGAAGGCAAGATTGAAGAAGAATGCAAAATTGGGAGGAAGTTCATGTACTGTTGTTGCTGAATTTGAGGTCGCAGTAGATGTCGCCTCTACGGAGGAGTTGCTCCGTTGGTCGCGCCGCTCGCCGTAGCTTGCGTCGTGCCGGTCATCTGGTCTGCCAAGGCTTCGGGCGGTGGCGATGGGACGAGGATGCGGCTTCCTGAAGTCCATGGCGGCTTCGCCGCGTCTAGGCGACGCGGGCTCCCTCGCGCCGGCGTCCGCCGTCGCTCGCTCGCCCGCGCCGGTGGCCGGCCAGGAGCTGGGGAAGGAGGGGAGGCTGCGGATCCGGCCGACCAGGAGCTGTAGACGGGGCGGGGGAGGCGGCGGATCCGGTGAAGATGGGCGGCGAGGAGGGGAGGAGATCGGGGATCGAGGGGAGGAGCGGCGAGGAGGGGGAGTGGGTCGGCTCGGAATCAGGGGATCGGGTGGATCCTGTCGGGGCGGCTCGGGATCGGGTGGCATGCTGTCTGGTTGGGCCAGCAGTTTAGGGAAGTTCGGGAGGGGTCCATCAGACCCTATATAGGGGCTGCTGTGATCCAAATAACTATTTTAATCCTGGGATTAGCATAGTGCTGTTGTGTGTGTGTGTGTGTATATATATATATATATTTAATAGATGCGTTTGTTCATCTGACCGACCCAAACGAATAAAAAACGGACAAACCGTGCGTCTATTTGGCTTGGCCGATTGGAGTTGCTCTAAGCAACGACTGGAGGTACATGCGCGCCGCCGAGGAGAGCGTCGCGTCATCCGAGGAACCCGACATTGGGTCCTTGTCGCGGCGACGGCAAGATTCACGTCCAAGGCAACGACGCTCCGGACACCCAGTTGTGGCGGCAAAGCCTATACCGAGGCCCGGCGTGAGAGCATGGTTAATAAGAAAGCCTGCTGCCGGCTATATATGTACGCCATGTCACTTGTAGCCTTCGTAATAGCCTGCTAGTATATTAGATTGACTGTAAACTAGCTATCAATACTTAATGCGTGCATGTGAAAGGAGGGAAGGAGACGCATGCTGATTGGCGGGAATGAATGAAGCGCTAGCTCACCCGGCTGCATGTGGGTTGGATTTTTTGTTTCCAGCGCTGTAGCCGGCGATAACTGAAGCGCCCGCTTGTTTCTTTTCTCTTTTCTCTCTCTCTTCCAGCTATGATTTCGATGACGTGAAAGTTCTTATAGCCTGCTGACTGGGTACTATTATACTTGCTCTGAGAGGGTCAAGGGGCGCCACGAAGGGTGAGCCATCCTGCGAACTGCGCCTCTGCGTGATTGAATCGTCGTCGTGTCTGCAGGTTCAGAAAAAACCGGTAGTGCTTTCAACAAGTTTAGTCGAAACAAGTGGATTTACAGAGTGACCATGGATGATCTGATGCTTGACTGAGGAGTGAGGACTGCTAGCTCTAGCTAATCTACGTGTCGAGCTCCAGGGGATCGGGGGAAGAGGAGCCAGCGACCGTCTTCTTCTTGGCCGCCGCCGTCCTGCTCCGGAACGGCCGGCACGCCTTGACGCTGAGGTCGACGGCGGCCGCGAGCGCGAGGAACATGGCTGCGTCTTCCATGCACATGACGTGCCGCGCGGCGAGGTGCACCAGCGGCGGCCTGCTGCCCGTCGCCGCCTCGCCCTGCACGCTGCAGCTCATCACGAACCCGCCGCCCGCGCACGACTCCCCCATGCTCGCCGCGCAGTACGACGACGCCGACGGCGTCTCCGACGCCACCGCGTCCTCCGGGAGGACCGACTGTCTGTCCATGTCGATGGAGAACTCCCCGCCCTTGTCGCAGCTCAGAGGCGTCTCGGACACGAGCACGCACGCGTCCCGCCGCTCCGGGAGAAGATGCAGCCGGAGGCACACGGCGTCCTTGCCGCCCGCCGGCGCGGCGCACTCCCGCCACGCCTCCAGCCGGCCCCACGGCTGCCAGCTCTCCGACGACCCCGTCGTGTCGGCGCGGACGATGAGCCACGCGCCTGGGTTGGACCGCGCCACCGTGTCGCGGCCCGTCGCCGGCACGAACGGCGTGGCCATGAACGCCGCGGCCACGGCGGAGCCGGACAGGTCGTGGATCGCCACTTTCCAGCCCTTCCTCTCCCTCCTCCTCCCCGCCATCTCCATCTCCTTCTCCACGCCGCTTCCGGAGCTCGACCAGTACTGCCCGCCCAAATGATCCGGCTGCGACGCCCTGCCAAGTGCCAACACATCAGAGATCAGACATCAACAACCTCATCAAGCTTTCATTTTGTCCAGAATTTTCATATCATAGCAGTCAGCAACAGCAGAGCACTCACCGCCTCACGTCGCGGATGAACTTGCAGCTAAAGATGGGCTGGCTGGCGCCGCCATGGAGCTGCACCACCTGCGGGTTCAGCGCGACCTCGTCCTCGAACCGGAACACGTACCGAGGGTCAGCTTCCACCCTCACTCGCACGTGCAGCTCCGCCGCCCTGCCGATGCCCGTCCAGCCGTGGCGAAGCAGCACAGGCTTGCCGTCGCGCCACTCCGGCCCGACGTCCACCCTGACCGCCCCGACCAGCCGCCGCTTCAACCCGACGCAGTGCCCGCCGCCGTCGCGCCTGCTCGCGTACACAACGATCTCGAGGCACGGCGGCTCCGGGGCTCGGAACCACCTCGACGTCGGCAGCGCCTTGAGGCCGGGCTCGTCCAGGGAGAAGACCGCCGCGTTGGCGTGCGGGTCAAGGTGGAACTCTGAAGAATTTTCCAGAGGCACCGGAGCTAACTGAACCGGGAAGCCTCGGAGCCGGATCTCGCAGTGGCAAGCCTTTCTGGCGCTTGCGCCGGGGAGCCTCAGGCCAAGCTGCCCGACTGAGAGCCTCACAAATGTCTGGGGATCCATGGTGTGCGTCACCGGAAATTAACTGCCTCCGCCTTGTGCTGAAAATCCATGCTGTCAGAGTTGATATCAGCGTGCTACAGCAGAGAATGAAATCAGCAATAGATATGCAATGATTTACAATTTTGCATTGCTGATGATAAAAGCTAGTAGTACACATGCCATTGCATAGTCCAAATGTCATCAAACTTTTAAGAGTGTATATATTGTAATAGCCAACAAATTCTATTATCTCAAGCCCATTTTCTCTCACGGGTTTTTCCTATTTCTCGGTAGCGGGGAAATTCTGGTTTCACCCTCACCAAATTATATAAGAGTAAAGCTACACCTACATAACGTCTTCTACGTAACTTACGTACGATCCGACATGGCTGTCTTATATTGGGCCATAGTTGGGGCGCAGGCCCACACTGAAAATCAGGGGGACAGTTTGATTAGCGATCAAAGGATTTACGTAAGGTTTCGTAAAACATTACATAGGTGTAGCATTTTTGAAGTTATAAACTGAACCCAAAATTTGGAAAAATAATTATTATGCACGCATAACTTCAGCATTAATACGCCACTCCCTCCTTGCCAAAATATAATAGGAGTAGTCTTCATTGCATAACTTTGAATCTAATACAGTATACTATATTGACTACAAGAGAGGACACGAGAGGACACGAGAGGACATACTTCAGGTCCCCTTACAGTTGGAAGGAATCAACAGTTAGTATCATACAGACAAAAACACTGATATACTGTACTGACTAATTATTTGCATAAAAAGAACATAGAAAATACAAACAATATTACGATACAAACCACCAAATTGTGATATAATAATACAATGCCCGGTGTATAATATTAATTAGGAGAGAGACAAGTTTCTCCCACACAACTTATTTGGCAATTATCATGGATGGAGCACTATGAACCTGGTGATAACACAAAGAACTTAGTCACACATCTCAAAAGAGTAGAATGCTTTCAGGCTAACACAAACTCAAAAAACGGCAAGATGTTACATCCAACTGCTCAATTGGCACAATTATAAAATTGATCTTCCTATCCATTTGATCATCCAAAAACAAATTGATCACTAGAATTGATCGTCGTAGCTGTTTCTCACTCTCACCAAATCGAGACCGCAAAAGTTTACGGTCCAGACACTTTTAGTCATCCAAAGCGATTCATCAAAACTGTTTGGATGTCCGGACATCCGAAATCTCACAAACCGGCATCAAATTGAAGAGGTTGGGGAGTCCGAATGTCTGCCACGCTGCACTGTGACAACTTGGACCCACAGAGAAACCCCTCTCCCGTCGTGGTTGTTCTATAACCATTCACGTCGTGTATTCACTCAGGCTTGACAGGTCAAACGCCAACCCACATGCACACAGCGCGTTGACCTAGAGACCTACTCCTATGCTGCTTGTATTGAAGCTTCGCCGGTCCGCCTGCCCCGACTATTAAAGTCACCCGGCCGCGGACGCAAAGCCCTATCCTCCTCCTCTTCAAACCTGCCACACACCACTACACCTCTACCACCGGCCGCCAACATGGGCAACAAATCAGAAGCCTCCAACTGGTGGCCGACGAGCGGCTATCCGGGGTAGCTCCGAATCCGTTGGCGTTGCCGCCTATGGTATCAGGGCTACTTATCATGGAGAGATCCTTTCAACATAAAGCCGGAGCTGACCTCCTCTGACAACGAAGAGGAGATCCGTTCAACGCCAACTCGGGAGGAGGAGAAGGCACCCCTGCTCATCGCTGCTAGCACGACTAATGACGAGTTCACGCGATAGATGGAGATCATGCTCCGGCAGTCATTAACCAATCGCGGTCGGCGTTGTCGTCCCCTCTGTGAAACCGCGGCGTCCAAATCGGACGCCCCGTGAAGGAGCCGCCCTCCCCGCCGCACAATCACACCTAGATTGTACGTAATGTGAAGGAGACTCCCCACCCCCACCGCACCGCCACTTGAAGGAGGAGCCGACCTCCCCGCCGCCGCTAGGCGGGCAACCGACGGCGGTCGTTTGGCGTGAAGAAGGAGGAGCAGCCCTTCGTGCCGGCGAATCCACACTCGCATGTAGAGTAGTACCTCCAAGGTGCTAGAGCCGGGGCGTGTCCTCCTTCGCGGACAAACAAATGCCTCTATGAGGTGGTGGCCCGAGAACGCGAAGGGCGATGTTCGTGAATAGTCAAGTGTCGTCGGCTTGGGTGCTGGTGGAGGCTTGGACCATCGGCCGGTCCAAGACGACTGAGCGGTCGAGCGCCCGCCGCCGGCGCCGGCCCAACGACCAACTCCTCGAAGTGGGGCTGGCATAGTCTGAGCGTGTCGCCTACATCTGAGCCGCTGATGTCGCCGAAGACAAGCGGCGCAAGTCAGTGAAGGTACAGCAAAGCGTCTGGGAGCGCCCCACAGCGGTCAAGCGGGGAAGCCACGACGCATGGAGGACCTTCCGCCATTTGCGAGACGATGACGACGGTAGGCGTCGAAGCTACCGACGGCCTTACAGGCTATGCTTACGAGGTCAGCTTCCGGTACCTCGCCTAGTTTAGTTTAGTTTAAACTTAATTTGAACTTATTAAATTTTGTCCGGTTGGTTGTAAATATCCCAAAGTTTATTAAATTTCATCTGCTTATCTTCAATTTCGTATGTTTTATTGCTCTATTCGTTTGAATGGGTCAGACAAAAAATAGGATATCTCTCTAGTGCTCCCGCGGGCACCAGGGGAGGCCACCCGCCGTCGTCGGCGCCCGGCCCTCCTCATCCTCCTCTCCCCTCTCGGTGGAGTGGCGCAGCGGGGCCCCAACTTTGGACATGTGTCGATGGACGCGTGTAGGGTCATGGCGGTGTGGACAACAGTTGGGCCTGGCAAGGCTTATGCATTGATCTCTCCATAAAGATGGGAAGGCGAAAAATAGCGAGGTAGATTATAAAATATGCGCATGTGGTGCATGCTGAGGGTCTGCTAGACCGATTGGTATTATCGGCTCGCCGTGTGGCAGCCTCGTGAGACCATCAGATTAGATGGCGTGCGTGGATGCGCCAATGCACTTCATCAAATTTGTAGGTGTAGCGATTGAGGTCGTCAGGAAGCTGATTTGGGTCATTCATGTATCTGCTTTGTCAGACTCCGTTAAATAATTCAATAAAGATGGCCGCATGCAACATTTTGATGCAGATGCTGAGATAATCCTTCTTTTCAGAAAAAAAATGACATTTAATGTCCACATCTGGATGGTCGATGCCTAGTCCGCTGTGTCAATTTGATGATACGGGAGATGTCCTTACTCCCAATCTTGCTTGGAGGATTGAACTCAATGGTGTTACTAGGGAGGTAGTAAATAAAGAGAAGCAGAGCCCTCCTACGACAAGAATGGAGGGGAAAGGGGAGAGAGAGGGGACGAGTTGGTACTACTACTACGAACTGTGATGTGCTACTGGGGATTGGGGCCTCTTCTCTTTTTTTCAACCTTTGATCTTTATTCTCTCTTGTTCCACGGTGATCATCTCTAGAAGAAAAATACTAATAAAGAAGCTAAGTCCAGATCGCAAGCATATCCAGCTCACGTCCAAAGCACAAATCAAAACCACAGAAAGCAACGAATAGAGTAGTAACCAACACAAAATCACTCTGAAATTAAGCAAGAAATCGAGCTGCACCTGTCCTTGAGAGCTGGCGCCAAAGCCTCGGCTATATTCTTCTTCCTCGCCCCCCAAGAAGCAGCAGATCGATCGACCACTATAGCTCAGCTACACTACAGGCAGCTCCTCCTACGTGGCAGGCCGACGACGCCGGCATCCGGCTCGCCTGCAGCTAACCCATCGGCGACCCCGGCGCAATTCATGGCCGGCGAAGGCCGGATCGATCCAAGAGGGAGAGGACAACGGGCAGGATAGCGAAGAGCAAGAAGAGAGCGCTGCTGCTAGCTAGAAGGCGATGGAGAAGAGAGGGGATGGGGACGACGACGACGACGACCGCGAGCACTTATAGTACCCTCGGAGGAATGCTATTCATTGGCTTTAACTAATCAGTGGAGTAGGCAGGCAAGGCAGATCAGGTGGACGGGAGCTAGCTACGGAGGAAGCAACCGGTGATTAGAACTGAATAATGAAGCCGCTGATTGGACCTATCGTGGATATATGGGGAGGTCGATCCCGTACGCGATGACGGGCGGTGCTAGCTGGACTCCATAGCGCCCACTTGCGACTTCGCTTTCAGGACAGCCAGGCATTGAGCAGCGATGGGCTCAAGTCAATAGTACTCAATACGGAGGTCGGGCATCTACGAGACTATTAGGCTAGTCATAGTGGGGTAACTAGTAACTTAACACATCCTAAGACAATTTTGCTTATGTGACAAGTATTTAATGAGGAAAAAAGTGATTGTGGTAACATAATATGTTACTGTAACATAGCGCTTCCCGATGCAAAATGAGTCTATAATAATACTATTATGTTACTTTGCACTATAGAGGTAGTAACTTAAATCAGTGTCATATGCATGACATTAATATAAGTTACTCCCTGCTATGACCAGCTTTATCGACCGGAGGGGAACCTTTGGAAGCTGGGGTAGCTGCACCTGTTTTTTCTAAAAACAATACGGAGGTCGGGCATGGGGGCATCGACAAAACTACTATCGACCGGAGGGGAACCCTTGGAAGCTGGGGTAGCTGCACCCGTTTTTATTTTTTATAGAAAAAATAGTAATTGCAAAAGTGGTCGAAAATCATGAGTTTTAAAAAAACTTGCTCAAGCGTTACACTCGTGTTTTTTATTTTATTTTTTGTGAAGAAATGACTTCCGTGGTATTGTTGACAAAAAAGGAAAAAAATCAGCACTATATTAGAGTTACCATTTATTTAATTTTTGTGAAAATGATCCTGATCTATTATCATTAATGTCTTGGAATTTTGTTGGCCCAGATTTCTTATGGGAGTTTTCTTTGTCGAACGGGTGCACCAATAGGTCGAGCTTATTCAAAAAAAAGTTTCGAAGGTTTTTGAATTTTTCCTGAATTGCTAAATCTTTTTCCATATCAAGTGCATCTAGAAGTAGGTTCCGAGGGCTATTTTCCATTATCAAAATCTTTATTTCGAAGTGAAGGTCGCCAAAGCTAGCCTTATTAATCTTAAAATGCAGATACATCGTCCACGAGCTTGCTGACCAGACAGTCTAGAGTTATCTACTCGATCAAGTGATTTTCATTAAAAAAATTATAATTAGTTAGCACATGTGATTTCGTTAGCAGAAAGAAAACAATGTTTAAAATGACCGTCCCAGTGGCCGTAGCTGAGAACACGTATTCCGCGAAGACTGCCACCCTTGAGTCCAGCCATCTTGTTTGCTCAGTTCAAAAGTTAATGACATTTAGTGAGTTTGATTCAGCCTTCATTCGGTAAAAGCCCAGAAAAGTAGCAAAATTCAAACCATTTTGCATGTCATCAAATTTGCATCAGTAGGGATAAAATAATTAGCCTCTGGTCATCCGAGGCCCGTCTCGTTTTGAATGCACAAGGCAGACAATGGTCTGCCTTTTCTTTCAAAAAAAAAGTAAGGATAAAATTGCACCGAGCCGCAACAAAATTACCTTTCCATCTCTAATGACGGCTGGTGTGGCTCCTGCTCCTTCCTCTTTAAAGAAAGTTGCATCCACATTTACTTTTAGAAACTTTGCTTCTGGCTTCTCCCTCCTGTAATCACTAGCAGCCGGCTGCTTTAAGGATGCCTTCTAGAAAGTATTATTGACCGCTTGATTTCGTCTAAATTTGAGGAAACTTGATTTCGTCAAAAAAAAAAATCTCAAGAGGTCAATGGGGTATCATATTATTTAGAAGGCAAAAATCAATTAGAAGAGACTACCTCTCACACGAACAACAAGTATAATACAAACACCACGTCCATGCTAATCCGAAGAAAAGCCTTCACAGACATTACAAACATGACGCAATGGAATCTACCCTGAGCAGAGCATCAAAGTCAGGTCTCGACCAACACCGATCACTGCGAAGAGCAACAACTTCAACTGGACTTCCCTTGTCGACGCACCAACCACCCATAATTGACTAAAGAAGATGACGAGTGAGTGGTGGGACTTGATTGATCGTGAGAAAACCACCGTCTTGGACTCACCAACATCAGCATACATTGCACCAAAGAACCTCTACCCGGATCAGTGGCACACACTGAAGAACCGCAATGCGAAACCTTCAAACCATGTCTCTGTTGGGGAACGTTGCAGAAAACAAAAAAATTTCCTACGTTTCACCAAGATCAATCTATGGAGTCATCTAGCAACGAGGGAGAGAGGAGTGCATCTACATACCCTTGTAGATCACGAGCGAAAGCGTTCAAGAGAACGGGGATGATGGAGTCATACTCGCCGTGATCCAAATCACCGATGACCAAGTGCCGAATGGACGGCACCTCCGCGTTCAACACACGTACGGAGCGGATAACATCTCCTCCTTCTTAATCCAGCAAGGGGGAAGGAGAGGTTGATGAAGATCCAGCAGCACGACGGCGTGGTGGTGGATGCAGCAGTGATCGCAGCAGGGATTCGCCGAGCTTCTGCGAGAGGGTGAGGTGTAGCAGGGGAGAGGGAGGCGCCAAGACTTGAGGTGCGGCTGCCCTCCCTCCCCCCCTTTATATAGGCCCCCTGGGGGGTGCCGGCCCTGGAGATGGGATCTCCCAAGGGGGGGCGGCGGCCAAGGGGGGTGGAGTGCCCCCCAAGGCAAGTGGAGGCGCCCCCCACCCTAGGGTTTCCAACCCTAGGCGCAGGGGGGCCCAAGGGGGGGCACACCAGCCCACTATGGGCTGGTTCCCCTCCCCACTTCGGCCTATGGGGCCCTCCGGGATGGGTGGCCCCACCCGGTGGACCCCCGGGACCCATCCGGTGGTCCCGGTACAATACCGGTGACCCCGAGTCTTTCCCGATGGCCGAAACTACACTTCCTATATATAATTCTTCACCTCCGGACCATTCCGGAACTCCTCGTGACGTCCAGGATCTCATCCGGGACTCCGAACAACTTTCGGATTACTGCATACTCATATCTCTACAACCCTAGCGTCACCGAACCTTAAGTGTGTAGACCCTACGGGTTCAGGTGACAAGCAAACATGACCGAGACGACTCTCCGGTCAATAACCAACAGCGGGATCTGGATACCCATGTTGGCTCCCACATGCTCCTCGATGATCTCATCGGATGAACCACGATGTCAAGGACTTACTCAATCACGTATTCAATTCCCTTCGTCAATCGGTACGTTACTTGTCCGAGACTCGATCGTCGGTATCCCAATACCTTGTTCAGTCTCGTTACCGGCAAGTCACTTTACTCGTACCGTAATGCATGATCCCGTGATCAATCATTTGATCACATTGAGCTCATTATGATGATGCATTACCGAGTGGGCCCAGAGATACCTCTCCGTCATACGGAGTGACAAATCTCAGTCTCGATTCGTGCCAACCCAACAGACACTTTCGGAGACACCTATAATGTACCTTTATAGTCACCCAGTTACGTTGTGACGTTTGGCACACCCAAGGCACTCCTACGGTATCCGGGAGTTGCACAATCTCATGGTCTAAGGAAATGATACTTGACATTCAGAAAAGCTACAGCAAACGAACTACACGATCTTTGTGCTATGCTTAGGTTTGGGTCTTGTCCATCACATCATTCTCCTAATGATGTGATCCTATTATCAATGACATCCCCATGTCCATAGCCAGGAAACCATGACTATCTGTTGATCAATGAGCTAGTCAACTAGAGGCTCACTAGGGACACATTGTGGTCTATGTATTCACACATGTATTACGATTTCCGGATAATACAATTATAGCATGAATAATAGACAATTATCATGAACAAGGAAATATAATAATCATTTTATTATTGCCTCTAGGGCATATTTCCAACAGTCTCCCACTTGCACTAAAGTCAATCATCTAGTTACATTGTGATGAATCGAACACCCATGGAATTCTGGTGTTGATCATGTTTTGCTCTAGGGAGAGGTTTAGTCAACGGATCTGCTACATTCAGGTCCGTATGTACTTTACAAATCTCTATGTCTCCATTTTGAACACTTTCACGAATGGAGTTGAAGCGACGCTTGATATGCCTGGTCTTCCTGTGAAACCTGGGCTCCTTGGCAAGGGCAATAGCTCCAGTGTTGTCACAGAAGAGAGTCATCGGGCCCGACGCATTGGGTATGACTCCTAGGTCGGTAATGAACTCCTTCACCCAGACTGCTTCGTGTGCTGCCTCCGAGGCTGCCATGTACTCCGCTTCACATGTAGATCCCGCCACAACGCTTTGCTTGCAACTGCACCAGCTTACTGCCCCACCATTCAAAATATACACGTATCCGGTTTGTGACTTAGAGTCATCCAGATCTGTGTCGAAGCTAGCATCGACGTAACCCTTTACGACGAGCTCTTCGTCACCTCCATAAACGAGAAACATTTCCTTGGTCCTTTTCAGGTACTTCAGGATATTCTTGACCGTTGTCCAGTGTTCCATACCGGGATTACTTTGGTACCTTCCTACCAAACTCACGGCAAGGTTTACATCAGGTCTGGTACACAGCATAGCATACATGATAGACCCTATGGCCGAGGCATAGGGGACGACACTCATCTTTTCTCTATCTTCTGTCGTGGTCGGGCATTGAGCCAAGCTCAATCTCGTACCTTGCAATACAGGCAAGAACCCCTTCTTTGACTGATCCATTTTGAACTTCTTCAATATCTTGTCAAGGTACGTACTCTGTGAAAGACCAATGAGGCGTCTCGATCTATCTCTATAGATCTTGATGCCTAATATATAAGCAGCTTCTCCAAGGTCCTTCATTGAAAAACACTTGTTCAAATAGGCCTTTATGCTCTCTAAGTATTCTATATCATTTCCCATCAACAGTATGTCATCCACATACAATATGAGAAATGCTACAGAGATCCCACTCACTTTCTTGTAAATGCAGCCTTCTCCATAAGTCTGTATAAACCCAAACGCTTTGATCATCTCATCAAAGCGAATGTTCCAACTCCGAGATGCTTGCACCAGCCCATAAATCGAGCGTTGGAGCTTGCACACCTTGTCAGCATTCTTAGGATCGACAAAACCTTCCGGCTGCATCATATACAATTCTTCCTTAAGGAAACCATTAAGGAATGCCGTTTTGACGTCCATTTGCCATATTTCATAATCATAGAATGCGGCAATTGCTAACATGATTCGGACGGACTTCAGCTTCGCTACGGGTGAGAAAGTCTCATCGTAGTCAACCCCTTGAACTTGTCGATAACCCTTGGCGACAAGCCGAGCTTTATAGATGGTCACATTACCATCCGCGTCTGTCTTCTTCTTAAAGATCCATTTATTTTCTATGGCTCGCCGATCAACGGGCAAGTCAGTCAAAGTCCATACTTCGTTTTCATACATGGATCCTATCTCGGATTTCATGGCTTCCAGCCATTTGTCGGAATCCGGACCCGCCATCGCTTCTTCATAGTTCAAAGGTTCACCGTTGTCTAACAACATGATTTCCAAGACAGGGTTGCCGTACCACTCTGGTGCGGAACATGTCCTTGTGGACCTACGAAGTTCAGTAGCAACTTGATCTGAAGTTTCATGATCATCATCATCAACTTCCTCTCTAGTCGGTGCAGACACCTCAGGAACATTTTCTTGAGCTACGCCACTTACCGGTTCAAGAGGTAATACTTCATCAAGTTCTACCTTCCTCCCACTTATTTCTTTCGAGAGAAACTCTTTCTCTAGAAAGGATCCATTCTTGGCAACAAAGATCTTGCCTTCGGATCTGAGGTAGAAGGTATACCCAACAGTTTCTTTAGGGTATCCTATGAAGACGCATTTTTCCGACTTGGGTTCGAGCTTTTCAGGTTGAAGTTTCTTGACATAAGCATCGCATCCCCAAACTTTTAGAAACGGCAGCTTAGGTTTCTTCCCAAACCATAATTCATACGATGTCGTCTCAACGGATTTCGATGGAGCCCTATTTAAAGTGAATGCGGCAGTCTCTAAAGCATAGCCCCAAAATGACAGCGGTAAATCAGTAAGAGACATCATAGATCGCACCATATCCAATAGGGTGCGATTACGACGTTCGGACACACCATTACGCTGAGGTGTTCCAGGCGGCGTGAGTTGTGAAACTATTCCACATTTTCTTAAGTGTGTGCCAAATTCGTGACTCAAGTATTCTCCCCCACGATCTGATCGCAAGAACTTGATTTTCCTGTCACGTTGATTCTCAACCTCACTCTGAAATTCCTTGAACTTTTCAAAGGTCTCAGACTTGTGTTTCATTAAGTAGACATACCCATATCTACTCAAGTCATCAGTGAAGGTGAGAACATAACGATAGCCACCGCGAGCCTCAACACTCATTGGACCGCACACATCAGTATGTATGATTTCCAATAAGTTGGTTGCTCGCTCCATTGTTCCCGAGAACGGAGTCTTGGTCATTTTATCCATGAGGCATGGTTCGCACGTGTCAAATGATTCATAATCAAGAGACTCTAAAAGTCCATCTGCATGGAGCTTCTTCATGCGTTTGACACCTATGTGACCAAGGCGGCAGTGCCACAAGTATGTGGGACTATCATTATCAACCTTACATCTTTTGGTATTCACACTATGAATATGTGTAGCATTACGCTCGAGATTCATTAAGAATAAACCATTCACCATCAGAGCATGACCATAAAACATATCTCTCATATAAATAGAACAACCATTATTCTCGGATTTAAATGAGTAGCCATCTCGAATTAAACGAGATCCTGATACAATGTTTATGCTCAAAGCTGGCACCAAATAACAATTATTGAGGTTTAAAACCAATCCCGTAGGTAAATGTAGAGGTAGCGTGCCGACGGCGATCACATCGACCTTGGAACCATTCCCGACGCGCATCGTCACCTCGTCCTTCGCCAGTCTCCGCTTATTCCGCAGCTCCTGCTTTGAGTTACAAATGTGAGCAACCGCACCGGTATCAAATACCCAGGAGCTACTACGAGTACTGGTAAGGTACACATCAATTACATGTATATCACATATACCTTTCGTGATGCCGGCCTTCTTGTCCGCTAAGTATTTGGGGCAGTTCCGCTTCAAGTGACCACTTCCCTTGCAATAAAAGCACTCAGTCTCGGGTTTGGGTCCATTCTTTGGCTTCTTCCCGGCAGCTTGCTTACCGGGCGCGGGAACTCCCTTGCCGTCCTTCTTGAAGTTCTTCTTACCCTTGCCTTTCTTGAACTTAGTGGTTTTATTCACCATCAACACTTGATGTTCCTTTTTGACTTCTACCTCTGCTGATTTCAGCATTGCAAATACCTCAAGAATGGTCTTTTCCATCCCCTGCATATTGAAGTTCATCACAAAGCTCTTGTAGCTCGGTGGAAGCGACTGAAGGATTCTGTCAATGACCGCGTCATCCAGGAGATTAACTTCCAACTGAGTCAAGCGGTTATGCAACCCAGACATTTTGAGTATGTGCTCACTGACAGAACTATTTTCCTCCATCTTACAACTGAAGAACTTGTCGGAGACTTCATATCTCTCGACCCGGGCATGAGCTTGGAAAACCATTTTCAGCTCTTCGAACATCTCATATGCTCCGTGTCGCTCAAAACGCTTTTGGATCCCCGGTTCTAAGCTGTAAAGCATGCCGCACTGAACGAGGGAGTAATCATCAGCACGTGTCTGCCAAGCGTTCATAACGTCTTGGTTTTGTGGGACGGGTGCGTCACCTAGCGGTGCTTCTAGGACATAATCTTTCTTGGCAGCTATGAGGATGATCCTCAGGTTCCGGACTCAGTCCATATAGTTGCTGCCATCGTCTTTCAACTTGGTTTTCTCTAGGAACGCGTTGAAGTTGAGGACAACGTTGGCCATTTGATCTACAAGACATATTGTAAAGATTTTAGACTACGTTCATGATAATTAAGTTCATCTAATCAAATTATTCAATGAACTCCCACTTAGATAGACATCCCTCCAGTCATCTAAGTATAACATGATCCGAGTTGACTAGGCCGTGTCCAATCATCACGTGAGGCGGACTAGTCAACATCGGTGAACATCTTCATGTTGATCGTATCTTCTATACGACTCATGCTCGACCTTTCGGTCTTTTGTGTTCCGAGGCCATGTCTGTACATGCTAGGCTCGTCAAGTCAACCTAAGTGTATTGCGTGTGTAAATCTGTCTTACACCCGTTGTATGTGAATGTTGGAATCTATCACACCCGATCATCACGTGGTGCTTCGAAACAATGAACTGTCGCAACGGCGCACAGTTAGGGGGAACACTTCCTTGAAATTATTATGAGGGATCATCTTATTTACTACCATCGTTCTAAGTAAACAAGATGCAAAAACATGATAAACATCACATGCAGTCAAATAATAGTGACATGATATGGCCAATATCATATAGCTCCTTTGATCTCCATCTTGGGGCTCCATGATCATCTTGTCACCGGCATGACACCATGATCTCCATCATTGTGTCTCCATGAAGTTGCTCGCCAACTATTACTTCTACTACTATGGCTAACACGTTTAGCAATAAAATAAAGTAATTTACATGGCGTTTCTCAATGACACGTAGGTCATACAAAAAAATAAAGACAACTCCTATGGTTCCTGCCGGTTGTCATACTCATCGACATGCAAGTCGTGATTCCTATTACAAGAACATGATCAATCTCATACATCACATATATCATTCATCATTCATCACAACCTTTGGCCATATCACATCACAAAACACTTGCTGCAAAAACAAGTTAGACGTCCTCTAATTGTTGTTGCAAGTTTTTACGTGGCTGCTATAGGTTTCTAGCAAGAACGTTTCTTACCTACGCCAAAACCACAACATGAATTGCCAATTTCTATTTACCCTTCATAAGGACCCTGTTCATCGAATCCGATCCGACTAAAGTGGGAGAGACAGATACCCGCCAGCCACCTTATGCAACTAGTGCATGTCAGTCGGTGGAACCGGTGTCACGTAAGCGTACGTGTAAGGTTGGTCCGGGCCGCTTCATCCCACAATACCGCCGAATCAAGATAAGACTAGTAACGGCAAGCAAATTGACAATATCGACGCCCACAACTACTTTGTGTTCTACTCGTGCATAGTAACTACGCATAGACCTAGCTCTGATACCACTGTTGGGGAACGTTGCAGAAAACAAATTTTTTTCCTACATTTCACCAAGATCAATCTATGGAGTCATCTAGCAACAAGGAAGAGAGGAGTGCATCTACATACCCTTGTAGATCACGAGCGGAAGCGTTCAAGAGAACGGGGATGATGGAGTCGTACTCGCCGTGATCCAAATCACCGATGACCAAGTGCCGAATGGACGGCACCTCCGCGTTCAACACACGTACGGAGCAGATGACGTCTCCTCCTTCTTGATCCAGCAAGGGGGGAGGAGAGGTTGATGAAGATCCAGCAGCACGACGGCGTGGTGGTGGATGCAGCAGTGATCGCAGCAGGGTTTCGCCGAGCTTCTGCGAGAGGGAGAGGTGTAGCAGGGGAGAGGGAGGCGCCAAGACTTGAGGTGCGGCTGCCCTCCCTCCCCCCTTTATATAGGCCCCCTGGGGGGGCGCCGGCCCTGGAGATGGGATCTCCCAAGGGGGGCGGTGGCCAAGGGGGGATGGAGTGCCCCCTAAGGCAAGTGGAGGCGCCCCCACCCTAGGGTTTCCAACCCTAGGCGCAGGGGGGCCCAAGGGGGGCGCACCAGCCCACTATGGGCTGGTTCCCCTCCCCACTTTGTCCCATGGGACCCTCCGGGATGGGTGGCCCCACCCGGTGGACCCCCGGGACCCATCCGGTGGTCCCGGTAAAATACCGGTGACCCCGAGTCTTTCCCGATGGCCGAAACTACACTTCCTATATATAATTCTTCACCTCCGGACCATTCCGGAACTCCTCGTGACGTCCAGGATCTCATCCGGGACTCCGAACAACTTTCGGATTACTGCATACTCATATCTCTACAACCCTAGCGTCACCGAATCTTAAGTGTGTAGACCCTACGGGTTCGGGAGACAAGCAGACATGACCGAGATGACTCTCCGGTCAATAACCAACAGCGGGATCTGGATACCCATGTTGGCTCCCACATGCTCCTCGATGATCTCATCGGATGAACCACGATGTCGAGGACTTAATCAATCCTGTATTCAATTCCCTTTGTCAATCGATACGTTACTTGCCCGAGACTCGATCGTCGGTATCCCAATACCTTGTTCAGTCTCGTTACCGGCAAGTCACTTTACTCGTACCGTAATGCATGATCCCGTGATCAACCACTTGATCACATTGAGCTCATTATGATGATGCATTACCGAGTGGGCCCAGAGATACCTCTCCGTCATACGGAGTGACAAATCCTAGTCTCGATTCGTGCCAACCCAACAGACACTTTCGGAGACACCTGTAATGTACCTTTATAGTCACCCGGTTACGTTGTGACGTTTGGCACACCCAAGGCACTCCTACGGTATCCAGGAGTTGCACAATCTCATGGTCTAAGGAAATGATACTTGACATTCAGAAAAGCTACAGCAAACGAACTACACGATCTTTGTGCTATGCTTAGGTTTGGGTCTTGTCCATCACATCATTCTCCTAATGATGTGATCCCGTTATCAATGACATCCCCATGTCAATAGCTAGGAAACCATGACTATCTGTTGATCAACAAGCTAGTCAACTAGAGGCTCACTAGGGACACATTGTGGTCTATGTATTCACACATGTATTACGATTTCCGGATAATACAATTATAGCATGAATAATAGACAATTATCATGAACAAGGAAATATAATAATCATTTTATTATTGCCTCTAGGGCATATTTCCAACAGTCTCCACACACGATGCTCCCGACAGAGAAGTGACGCCAAGACGCCGCTATCCTCGGTCCAAAACCTAGGCTTTCGCCCGGAGACAACAACCCATCCGACAAGAGGATATGCCAACACACCTTAGAGACGCCTCCAAGGAGATGGACGACACCCACGGGCGTCGTTGCCACCCGAGTTGACCGAAGATGGGCATGACTGTAACATCACGGAATACCGACACCCTGAACCAGGAGTCGCCGGCACCCCAAGCAGTAGTTGGTCACACGAACTCCTAGCGGACAACCTCGCAACGGCCACGACCATGGGACCCACAAACAAAGAGGAACCACGATGCGCATCCCGGACACGAGCGTTCACACCACCGAACGGTGCTCTTGGCTACGAGTCGCTGGTCCGAACGTCGGCCTCTGCTGCCCGCAAGAAGACCCAACCCCTAGTGCCACCAATGCCAGGACGCACAGAGCGAATGCTCGATGCAACTTCACCTACTTAGATCCAGCCCGCGTCACAACCTCTAATTCCCATGGTGCTACTTTTGACGACCACACTAGCGTCGGCAGGAGGGACGCCACACACCCCAGCCACCCCAGCAGCTCCCGGCTGCCGCTCGCACAACCACTCCTGGTCGAGATCTACCACCTCCCTGACCCGGGCGTGCAACCTCCTCCAACACGCCACCAAGAAGACTGTCATGCTCCTGCACCTCCACAACAAGCTCACGACCATGCTCTGCCTCACCGTGCGCTCCTCGCAACGCCACCTCACCGGAAAGACCCATCGCACCGCCTGCTTGACACCGCTCCCCTGAGTGAGTGAGGCCCGTCGGGGCGCGCCGACCTCACCATCTGCCTCGATGGCCGGGCACCACCACCACCGCTAGCACCGGTGCCTGTGGCAACCAATGGAAGACGGGAGAAGGGGCTCACGGGGCTAGATTTTGCACCTCCGGAGCCGCCCCGCCAGGGAGGAGAAAAAAGGCTCAACTCGAATTCTTTGATTTCGTCTAATCTAACTACAATTACAATCACCACGTAACACATATGACAAGAAATCCAAACAATTCAAAAAAAACTAAAATTACAATCGGTACTCCACCACGGATGACAGGCAGTATGGCCGCGGAAAATATCAAATAGTAGTAGCTCGTGACTTGGCCTGTCTCGAACTCATCTTGCACTCAAGCCGGTCCGTGAGCTAAACATGCTGGTGACTTGGCTCGTCCCATCTCCAACTTTGTTTACTAGAGCGGAGTCAAGTTTTAATCTAAGCTTCTTTACCAATTGATTTGAATAATACGGACTAACGAGTTGTTTGTTTAGCTTGTTATAATTAGAAGGAACATGATATAGATAGAAACATGATTGTTGACTGTTATTATTTCCAGAATGCATTTTATTCATCTTTGATATAAATCATTAATTTTTGTGATTAATCAGTGTGGATGGTTATGAAGGTGATGATATCCCTAGCCTATGAGGGATCAAATCACAGATTTAACGCTTTCCTGTCTTATTGATATGGATTATTTTTTCAGTGGGAGGCAACAAATAAATGATGAGATGCATTTGTGTGGTGGTGTGAGTGAGTGCGCGCATGTGCTATATTGTAATCTCCATAATCCAATCTTCAGTAGATGTCATGTGTGTGGTGGTGTGAGTGCGTGGGGGCGTGTGCGTCTATGTTTTGTAAAACTAGTCTATAATTATTTGTGTGTAGATTGTTGTATTTTTAATACGCTTTGGTATTCAGCGAGCTAACTCGCGAGTTTACACGAGTGAGCCAAGATTGAATCCGTGTTTCTTATGTTAACAACCCGAGCCGCTCCACAACTCCGATTCGGCCTTCAGTATGTGCCGCGTGAGTGAGTGTGTGTAGGGTGGTGGTGTGAGTGTGGGTCTCTATGTTATATTCGGTGTCTCTACGAAATATGTGTTCGTAAACATACTTCCATACATTATTGTATTTGAAATACTTATAGTTGTATATTCACAAATATAACAAGCTAACCCGTGAGTTACATGAATCAAATCAAGTTCAAATATAAACTTCTTATGTTAATGAACCGATCCGAGCTAACTCATTATCTCAACGATTAACAAGGTGAGTCGGCTCAAGTTCTAACCCTAGCAGTGAGTACCGGCAAAAGAACCGATAAAGCACCATGATTAAATGATAAAGTCTTAATCTTGCGAATAATTAACACCCTAGTACTTTGTATTTTTGTTGTTGATATCTAGAGATGAAGGTACTCTTTCAAAAAGGAGGTCACTCAGTCTCAGTATTATTCGATGCACACAACCTTCTTTACTAAAGTAGGGTACAAGAAAGTGGTTCAACACAATCGGCAAATAACAAGATTACATGATTCATACACCTAACTTATTATTTGACCAACATCCAAACCAATTAAATGTATCCCGTGCTACAACCTCCAAAGATTGCACCCAAAAGGCCATAGGTGCTCGATGCTCCACACGTTGAAGAGCGCCAAATAGAGATCCATCTTGTAGCTCTCACGATAACCCGCAAAAGAATGGAATGCTTGTTTTGTCAAAACACACTCATTATGGTAACCCAAATATGAAACATAAGACACGCCCTCCCATTTGGATAAGTGCCTTAGATTTGGGGTGATACCCAACCAACCAATTCCCGCATGTGAGAAACATTGGTGGCGTGTATGATACGGAGTTACGCACGTATGCACATGCTTGTACTTAGGTCCACCCACTTATAAAATCATATAAAGTGGATTGTTTATCTCAACCCAGAATTATGCATTAGCATAATTAAGTATAAAATATGCCAGTGATGAGTCTGGATTTCCTAAGAACGCCTTAGCCCTATTGCGGATTCCATCATTTCCTATTACTCTCTTGTTCTTTAACATACTTTTACACACTTAGTTCAAGCCACGAAACCCTTGCAATGTTGCCTTTTTGTTCTGGACCACAATTAACTTGGAGGCGCATTGCATTAAATCTCTAGGAGAGGCAAAGACCATTTTTTGTGCTCCAAGATCGATATTCTTAATTTGAAAAAGGGTACAATTAAACATGTGTTCACTTGCAAGACATGAGACACTTATCCCCTCACCCCTTGTTTCATAAAGAGAAGAGCCCTCATTGTATTGTACGTACAATTGATAAATGAATAATAAAGAGCTCTATCCCTACTTTTCTGTATCAATTTTAATTTCTATAACTTGTGTTGATCAACTACTTCCTCTATGTCTACGCAATGCCCATTCTGCAGCCCTTGGACCAAACTCGTCGGCATAGGTTGTGGAACAATCACAATTGCAAACTGGGTTTACTACTTTTCGATGCTATGATATGAGTTGGTAGGCACATACGGGCAATACTATGCCCAGCTTCTCGCGGACAATAGTGGGTGTGGCTATGTGCTGCTCGCAGTGAGCCGTGTGTATGCTAGCGTTACCTACAACTAGCTGGTAGCGGGCCGACACAATCACGAGATGGTAGCGTCGCCTCACTTTTAGAAAACACTTCTACCATTTAGAAAATATATGAACATATAAAAATGTTCAAGCATTCCAAAAATGTGTATGTGACATTTTCTTACAAATGTTATCAATGTCAAAAAATGACCGTGTAATTCCAAAAAAACTGTTTTGTACCATTAAAAAAATGCATGTTACGTACTTACATTTCAAAAAATATGTCCATGCTTTTCGAATAAATGTTTGTATCATTTTTGAAAAAAAAGTATCCAATGTAAAAAATATTCACATAGTTCAAAATAGTATGTGAAATTTAAAAAGGGACATTTATATTTATGCCCCTAATTTGCGCCCACTCTCAGATTTATCCCTAACCTTTTGATGTGCTCATATTTGCCCCTAAAAAGCATTTTAGCTCACGAGAATGCCCTTCCAGCTGGTCAAACTTTTTTGACCAAAACTTTGAAAATTCATATGAACTCAAAAGAATAAAAATAATATATCAAACTGTTCATAAAAATATCACCTATACGCACATGTCATTTACTTACATCACCTACACGTGCATTTATTTGCATTCACCCTAAATACGTTTTAATGTTATAAACCCTAAAAAGCTTTAAAGAGTGCTTTTATCATGAACGTAAATGACATGTGCATATAGGTGATGTTTTTATGAACATTGATATCTTCTTTTACATTCTTCTAAGTTCATATGAATTTTCAAAGTGTTGGTCAACCAACATTGACCAGATGGAAGGTCATTCTTGCGACCTAAAATGCTTTTAGAGATAAACTTGAGCACATCAAAAAGTTAGGGGTAAATTTGGGTAGTGGGTTCGAGTTAGGGGCACAAATGTGAATGTCTCTTTTAAAAAATGTGTATACAATGTAAGAAAAAATGAGCGTAATATATAGAAATCTTTAATACCAATTAAAAAGTATTGTACGTGATATTTAAAGAAAATTTCCTATGTTTCAACAAATTGTTCGTAACATTTAAAACAATGATTGCACAATGTCCAAAAATGTGTGCATAATTTCAAGAAATGTTTTTTCCCATATAAATTTAAGTGACATATTAAAGAAATATGCACGTTTTTACAAAAAGGTCTGTGAAATTTCTGAAAATATTTATACAATGGAAACAAATGTTCAACTAGTTTGGAAAAATGTTTGCTGCCATTAAAAAAATGTACAACGCATATTTAGACATTTTTACCGTGTATTCAAAACAGGCATGTTTTTAAAAAATGAACATCGTATATTTGGAAAATGTTCAACATGTATCAATAAATATGTTTCACTTGTGCACTAAAAAATGTAAATTATGCATTGATAAAAAATAGACACGTGTTAAAAAACAAAATTGATAAAATTAACAAAAACACAAAACCAAAGAAAACCGAAGTATTACAAATAAACAAACAAAAACAAAAGAAAAACAAAATATAACGAAGAAAAAGGAAATAAATCTGGTGGAATGGCAAAAAACAAAAAGGAAAAAGAAACCAAAGAAAATTGTAGCACAACAAACGTACAGCGATCTGAGCGGCAGCGAGGGACCTCCGCTATTGGGAGGTTTGATAATCATCCGCCCGTAGGCGATTCCTAATAGGAATCGGTACAACCGAGTCATAGCTCTCACGGGAAATAGTGCGGGCCGCCACATCGGCGGCTTAGTGGAGTGCATTTTGTGTGGCCCATTTGGAATATTTATTTTTCAATTTTATGATAAAAATTTATATTATAAATTGCTTAGATAGTAAATTTTTGTGTGTTATAAAAAATTTCCTCATACACAAAAAAGAATAAAAAATTGTTATTTCAAAAAATGACCGCATACTTTGAAAATGTGGTCATGTATTTTTTTAGTATTGTTGAGAACTAAAAACTATTTTGTGCATTTTTTTATAATAATCATGTAATGTTAAAAAGTTTTGTTCTTAGTATCTTTGTCAAAGAGGCTAGAGTAAAAAATGTTTATTGAAACTTCGAGTGAGTAAGATAAAGAGGAGCAGGAGGAGCTTTTATTGAAGTAGAGGTTTCATCACGTGATGGCAAGAGATAGAACGCTGATAATCCAAAGTTTGAAGCATAAAAAACATTTATAAAATTTTAAAAAGCATTTGTGCATATTTTTAAAGAATTTTTTTCATGATTTAAAAACAATCTATAATTTTTACAACTGTTAGTGCATTTTTTTCAATTGTTCATAAAATTTTAGAAAATATTAAAAAAAACTTATGTAATTGTGTTAAAAAATCATGTATGTCCAAAATTGTCCGTGAATTTTCTTTAAAATGCCTGTGTAATTTAAAAAATAATTTGAGCAATTTTAAAGTGTCCCCGCATTTTCATTAATGTTTTTATACTTTTACAAAATATCATGAGCGGCGAAAGCCGCCGCTCCAGTTATATCCTGTTGTTTTCTCTTTGTTTTTGCAAGGAATTTCCTTTTGTTTTTAGAGGAAATGTTAATGGAGTAAAGGAGGTGTCCAACCTAGTGGATATTTACTATTGGGTTCTGGCCAGAGGATAAACCGCGATAAATCATCTATATTCTTTAGTAAACCCTCAAAAAAGTTATATATTCTTCAGCAAGGGTTGTCATAAGATTGACTGTGATGACGTGAAAGGTAATTTGCAAATTCCTAATGTGTCCTTGAGTGACAGATATTTAGGGATGCCAATGGATGTGGGGCGCTACAAAAAAGGGGCATTCAAATATCGTAGTGACCATATTTGGGAGAAAATAAAAGGATGGATGGGAAATTTATTATCGTAGGCGGCCAAGAAGTTTTGATCAAATTAGTGGCTCAGGCCGTACCAGTTTTTTCCTTGGCACGTTTTAAGGTTCAATAGAGTTTATGTGAATGCATAAAGTCACTCATCCAAATATTTTGGTGGGATAGTAAACATGGCAAAAGGAATGTTGCATTGGTTTCTTAGGAAGTCATGACAATGTGATAGAGGCGAAGGTGTCCCGATATTTCGATGAGGAGTAACTATCATTTTGGGTGGAGGAGACTTTGACGAGCCGACTACGAATGTGTGAAGCAATAGCTAAACCAACTATGGGAGGTTATTGACCACGCCGAAGCATGATCAACCTGACCAAGAAGATATAATTCCTGTAGTCAAACGAAGAACAAGCAAAAACTAAGATTTGCAAACGAAGTACGCGAGTTGCAGCTATGGATGAAAGCTTTGTTGATGAAAGTGTGATGAACGTCTTGGCCTGGCCGTTGGACACAAACCAAGTACGCGAGTTGCAGCTACGGCGAAGTACAATCTAAAATACAAATCTAAACGACACCCTAAGGGTTGTATTTATACAGGAAGAGAGAGAGAGAGAGAGAGAGAGAGAGAGAGATCATCCACCCTTGGCAAGGTGAGACTAAATTCCTTCCTGAGTCGTTTTTCATACAACACGGATTCTAAAAATAGCTTATGAAAAGGTATTTCAAAAATACATGGGCCTGAACCAAAAATAAGGTGGCGCACACCTATAGAAATCTACGTACAAAATTTATGAAAGGGTGTCTTGTATATTTCGTCCAGGTCCTTGCATGTTATCATGGTGGCTTCAAATGCTAAAAACTCCACTAGAAACTTCATTGTTGCTCCCCGCATGTGTCTTCATCTCCACGCTTGATCATGCTCCAATGTTCATCCCTCTTGTCCATGCTAGACCCTTCATTCCTAAACAATCGAAATGTATCCAATTTAGGCAACGCCATATTCTTCTAAACATCAGAATTGTTACCAAGAAACAAAAGTACCTTATAATTTAATTGGCATGCTCGAGCTCTAGCTATTGGTTCAATATGTGTAATACCAGAGGTTATGGGTGTAACTGTAGTAGGGATGTCCTCATCACAATGCCCAAGTATTTGGAAGGTTTGGGTTATAGGGACCTCGAGCTTTTTAATCTTGATCTTCTTGCAAGATAATCATGGAGAATCCAGCAAGAACCATCATATTTAAGTGTGAGGATTTTGAAATTGGTGTACTTCTGTGAATGTTCCATACTTACTATTGAACTTGGCTCTCACCCTTCTCAAATATGTCATGCAATTTCGGAGGGGAGGGATATTATGAAGCACGGAATAATGAGGAGAACTGGAAATCAACGAACATATGGTCAGATAACTGGATCCCTAAACAGGTGACGGTAAGTAGAATCGTCAGTACCATCAGTAGGGTGGCGAACATAGTCGGAAATGCTAAAACGGAGGTCAGAGGAGTAAGTTACCCAGGTTCGGGGTCCCTTGAAGGGGTAACACCCTATGTCCTGCTTATGGTTTATATTCATTGTGGAATACCTCGTGCGAGAGTTACAATGGGGGATGATGCATGCCTACCGAAGTATATTTCTACGAGAGTAGATGGCTCTGGCTAGTCCGTAGACCTGCCTTATATATGACTAGGGTGAAAATTGGTAGCGGATAATCCGAAATATCCGATATTCGTATTCGAGAAAATGCCTATTCGTATCTGAAACATCCGCATCCGAACCAAAATGGAAATGGAAATTATCCGTATCCGAATTTATTAAACAAATAAAAAATAAAATATGGTAGGAGATTTTGACACAAATATGGATATGGAAGTGGATATATCCGTATCCGAATAAGATTATGGGAGGTAATTTTCAAAATTCTAGACCCAATATTCCAATTATCCAACATAAAAGCCAAATAAGTGGTCAAATTTTAATCTTTATATGATTAAACTTATAAACTATTATGCATTACAATAGTATTTATTCATAAACTTATTTATCATTGACTTATTGTATGTCACAAGTTGATTATTTCAGGTCACATAGCTATCGACTAATTTACTTAAGCAATATGTTGATATTATTCATATCCATTCTGAATCAAGAAAATATCCGATACGTATCTGTATTTGAATAATATCCGAGCCGCATCCGTATCCGATAACATCTGTATTCGGATTCGTGTTCGTTTTGAAAATATGAAAATGGAAGTGGCAAGAGCACTATCCGATCCGCATCCGATCCATTACCCCTATATATGACAATGGTTAGGGTTTCACATGAATCTAACCGACCTCCAGCCGCCGCCTTGCTTGGCTTGCACTCCAAGATGACGCCAAGCTCTTGCAGGGCCTCTGGGATCCCTCCCATCGTCGAGCTCCCTTCGGGCCGTACAAGCCCCGTGGCGGGCCTGTTGCCGGACTTCCCCTAGGCAAGCCACACCTGGTGTATTGCACTGTCAACGAGCGTCATTGAGGCCAATCTTATAGCTAGTAGAAAACCCTCCTCAAGTGGTGTCGAGCTTTTGTTACCAGCGATACCTTCCTTGAATGAGCAGTTAATTCAAAATATTTTTTCTGTCGAATAGATTCTCAAGATCTTAGTGTGCACTAGGAATGTTGATGATTTTTGGGCTTGGAATCATGATCAGAAGGGCTAGTTCTTTGTTTGTTCGGGTTACAAACTTCTAGTAAATACGAAGATGAACCATGAGAACTGGCTAGAGGGTAGGAGCGGATCCTCGGATAATGGCAGGGAGGCTAAGTCTTGGACCTCGGTATGGAAATTTACAACCCCTTCAAAGCTAAATGTATTTCTATGGAGATTGGTGAGAGATTCTATGTCGACGACTGGTGTCTTGCAACACAAAAACATATCTTAAATCAGTTCGTGTGCCTTGTGTGGAGCTAAATATTTGTGGGGACACTCCCTCTTGAGCCGCACTATGTCTCATTGTGTCTGAACGCTCTCCCGCGAGGACCTGATCGAACACATGTCAGAAAATAGAGAACCAAGTGCGAGAAATTGGATCTTTGAGATGCATGAAACACTATCTCATGGACGCTTCACCAGGCTGGTTGTCACCTTATGGGCGATTTGATAAGCGGGGAGGAAGGATATCCATGAATGCATTTTTTTCAGAGCCCCCATCAATTTTTTTATCGATTCTTACATTAATGATGTTCAAGCTTTATCAAAACCTATGACAAAAATGCATAGTACTGCTAGAGGCAGAGTTGAAGCTGCACCCTACTGCCTCCTCCCTCTAGACAACTATATGAAAATTAACATGGATGGCGCCATATCAAGCAACATGGATGGCGCCATAACCCAACAGTGGCGATCTGCAGAGATTAGCATGTGCATATCTTGGATCCCCAGCGATTATTTTTGAAGGTACGACGGATTCCACTCTACTCGAAGCTCTTGCTTGTAGGGAAGCTATGTCATTCGCATATGATCTTGTCCTGAGGAACATTCACATCAGCACCGATTGCAAAGGCTTGGTAGAAGTTATTGAAGAAGGAACTCGTTGCCCTTAGGCTGGTCGTAATGGTAGTATCATAGCTAGTATCATGCATACCAACTAGACAATTTTGATAAGGTGTCATAGCATTAAATGAAGAAAGAGATGGTGGAGTATCATATCATGATACCGTATCATAATAAATGCTATGCTACTTTGTGTCATACATGGCAATAAATAGAGTACTACATGATACTAATATATGATACTATGCATTAGAGAGGTAGTATCATACACTAGTATCATATGCATGATACTAGTATATGATACTCCCCATTACAATCAGCCTTATAGTGCTGTCATCAGGAAGAATGCAAACCGGAAGATTGGTTTTCCGTCCTGCAATTTTATGCACGAGCACGGAAACTTCAATATTGAAGCTCATAATCTCGCTAAGCATGCTACTATGTTAGGTATAGGCATGCTACCATATCAAGCCAACATGTGTGGTTGGGTCTCCCCCCATCCAATTCTTGTACCTATGAACATTACCATTACCTAATAAAGCTTTGATGTTATTTTTCACAAAAATGTACTTCCTTCATAAAGAAATATAAAAGCGTTTAGATCGCTACTTTATGGAGGGAGTAATTGGTAAAATAAGTGCTTTGTGTCACTGATTAAATTTCTTAAATGGGATACATTTGTGTCTTAAATGTGGCTGCAGGTTTTGACCAACTTTACACTCAAAGATAAATGCCCTTTCCTTGGCTGATTACCCGTCTAACAGGCTACCTCACTAGAGTGGTGAGGCGAAGTGAAATTGATTCGTGGCCTCGATCATTCCATGGGTGATCCATCCTTCTCCACACCACAGAAAGTCTTCAGTGGATCACTGAATTTGCGCCCTTCTTCCGAGTGCCGGAACTTGGTATACTCGTCGTTCTTACACGGTCGGTACACCAGAGGGTGGTCTTTGTCCACGAGCTCGTCCATCGCGCTCAGTACGACGCCGTCCTTCCCTCGGCAGACGAACAGCACTGCCAGGCGCTCACGGTTGCTCGGCGTCCTGACACGGTGGAGGCACGGCGGCACCCTTCCGTTGGTCACGACCTGCGACATATACGGCGGTGGCATCCCTGTGGCGTCAGAACTGGAGATGCGCGCGTGCACACGATCAGACATGATAGAGAAACGGCGCGCGTGCCTCTTACCGTCAACAACTCCCCGGCCACGAAGGTGAACGTTGCCGGATCAGGCGGCACGGCGAGCCAGCTCCCGTCCTTGGCCTGCACCTCCAGGCCTTCCACCCCGTGCTGCACGATCGTGGTGGTCACGCTGTCGTCGCAGTGCGCCTGCAGGGACATGCAGGTCTCCGAATCGGGCGGGACGCCGTAGCGCGACAGCCGGGCGGAGTGGGCCAGCGCGGCGAAGTGCGCGTCGATGCGCTCCTCCTGGACGCCGAGGCCCTCCAGGACCATCTTCTCCACCGTCCGCTGGAGTTCAAACACGTTCTTGGCTGCCGACACAACTGTGTCGCTGCACATGGACGGCGGACACGGTGAGAAGGTCAAAATGGATCGGCGACAACTGCGCGGCGGAGCAATGATGGTAGCCTCAGCAGTGAGCCATCGTTCTAGAAAAAAGGTGACCATGGTTACCAGAAGGCAGGGTTCGCCTGCGGCCAGAGGAGGTCGGCGAAGTCACGGACGCGGTCGGCGTCGGTGACGTCGGAGAGGCACAGGCTCTCCCAGTTCATGCCGGGGATGTTCGAGATGTATCCCGTGAACGGCCCCACGGCGGAGACGTTCCGCTGCTTGGCCTCCACCGGGAGCGCGAAGATCTCCGGCATGGCGCGGCCGAACAGCGCCTGCCGGAGCTCCGGGCCGAGCGCGCCGTGCGCGACGACGACGAAGCCGTGCGCCAGCATGGACGCGGTCACCGCGTCCCGAGCTTCCCCCCAGCCTGGCCCGCCAGGCTCCAGTCCGCGGAGGTCGACCTTGGCGGTCTCCATCAGCTGCTGCTCTGAACCCATGGGTTTGGCTTCTGATATGTGATGCTTCTTGGCATACACCGTGGCAGGTACTTATAGAGCTAGCTAAAGGTCAGCGGATGAGCTGGTAGGATAGCTGTTCGTCATGTGCCGCTCTTGGTTTCGTTTTTCTTTTTGTTTGCAACGCCGCCGGGCCCGTGCTATTTGTCTGTGCTAACTGTTCCCGCGAGTACAGTAGTGAAGTATCTGTCAGAAGGTCAGTGACTAGACTAAGCTTAACGCATAATGGAACAATGATAATCGATCGTGTACCACGGTGGCACGCACTTGATCCGGTGGCGAGATCTGTGCCTGCGGCCGCCATCCAGTTGCCTCATTTTAGGCTATTAGTAAGTTTGTACGTGCAACGCACGATACATTTTAATTTTTTTTTTTGCATGGGTAAAAGAGATTTTATTTCAAGATCACAGGGTTACAATTAAGAGGCAAAAGTTCCTCCACACAAGGTGGACCTCTACCTAGCCATACAACAGTGATACTCTCCATACGACTATATGAAGCCAATCGATCTGCTACCCTGTTTTATTCACGCTTGATTTTCGACGGAATAAATTCTCTTACACCCACGTGCCTCTTAATCTCAGCTACCAAATGTCCATAAGTGGAGTATCGAAGATTGTCCCTCTTCAACGCCATGAGAGTTTCTGACGAATCAGTTTGGATAATAATAGGCCCATCCACGTGCTCAGTAGCAAGTGCCATCCCTTGCATTAAAGCATGCGGTTCCGCTTCTAGGGCGTCGTTGCAGTTAAAGATACATCGATACGCCGCAAAGATGACGCTACCGTCACTTCGCCTCAGCACCATCCCCGCCGCTGCTGAACCACCTGCCTCCGAGAACGCACCATCTACCGCCAGTGCGGTATGACCAGGGGAGGGTTTTGGCCAAGGCAGCACCGGGGCATGTACACGCGCCTTAACTAGCTCAACAACGAACGTAGACATCTTGCCCTTGATTATATCCTCTGTAGTATACCTTCTGGCTAGTTGAAGTGAGGACATGTAGCTCTGAAGATAATCTGCCGTCACCGCTGTCGTTGGAATAGACTTAGCGTGGGTAAGATCATTGCGTAGCGACCAAATCCTCCACAAGAGCATGATTGTGCAGTCCCGCATAGCATCATCACAGTTCATCAGTACGTTCAGGAGCCAATCCTTCCCGGTGTCCTTCAACATTTGATTGTCTGGCAAAGGCCAAACCTGGCGCATATGATTCCATAGCACTTGCGCATGATCACATGTGATGAGAGCATGGAAACTTGATTCCTCTTTTGAGCCACACAGCGGACAAGTATCCCTGGTAGCTATGTGTCTGTATTTCTTGCATGCGTTAGTGGCTAAAGCCCCGACCACCACTTTCCATGCTAGAATACGCATCTTCAGGGGCAACTTGGCATGCCAAATACGTCGCCAAATCACCCGATGTCCTCCCGGAGCCAAACTTGATGACCCCAGGCCTGCTTGCCCATCGGATGTAGCGAGCCAGTAAGCGCTTTTAACCGTAAAGCCGCCACTTCTTTCCGGGAACCAAGCCAGAAAATCTTGCTCTCCTCTGGGTGAAGTCCGGATCTTCAGAATTTCAGCGACGTCCATATCCCAAAAGTACTGCCTCAATCTATTAACATTCCATGCTCCAGATTCCTCCAAGAAATCAGCCACCCAGTTGAATCTGCAATTTATTTTTGGGGTTATTGGTCTGAAGTCGTTCCTCCTGGGGATCCACGGGTCCCTCCAAGTTCTGATCATAGTACCGTTTCCAACTCTCCAAATCAAGCCTTTCTTCAACAGTTCAAGGCCATGAGTGATTCCTTTCCAAACCGCAGAGGAGCTGGACGGGAACACCGTGTCCAAAAGATTGCCGTTGGGGTAGTATTTCGCCCGAAGCAGGCGAGCACATAGGCTGTCTGGGGTCTGAAGTAGTCTCCAAGCTTGCTTTGCAAGCAACGCTTGGTTGAAGGCGCGCATGTCCCGAAACCCCATGCCCCCCATATCCTTAGGTAAGATCATCTTCTCCCAGCTTAACCAGGCCATTTTCCGCTTGCCATTCTCCACTCCTCACCAATACTGCCTCATCAACCTTGTTAGGTCATCACACACGGATACCGGCAGGCGGAAGACATTCATCACGTAGGTTGGAATGGCTTGTGCCACCGCCTTAATCAGTATTTCCTTATTCCCGACTAACACATACTGTTCACTCCAATCCACTAATCTTTTCCTCAGCCTATCTTGCACGGTCTCAAATTGCCCTTTATGTACTCTGCCTTCCGGTACAGGTAAGCCCAGGTACTTAGGTTCAAAAACTTGTTGTGTCACTTCCAGAATACCCTTCATCTCCGCCGCCACCGCCTCGGGACAGTTGTTCGAAAAAAGGATGGAACACTTTTCAGGGTTAATAAGTTGACCCGTTGCTCTGGCATAAGTGTTCAACAAACCTTTCACAATGGTAGCTTGGTGGCTCGAAGCTTCAAACAATAACATAGTATTATCGGCGAACAATAAATGTGAGATAACAGGAGCACCACGGCAGATTGAAACCCCCTTCAACTCTCCCTCATGCACCGACTTGAATAACAAGGAGGATAGAGCATCAGCAATAAACAGGAAGAGAAAGGGAGACAGGGGGTCACCTTGCCTTAATCCCCGAGAGGGAGAAAATGACTCCAGTAGCTTTCCATTGAATTTAACCGAGTATTTCACAGACTTCACACAGGCCATAATCCATGTTATCCACTCCATCGAAAACCCCCATTTTATTAGGGCTTGCTCCAAGAATTCCCAATCTACACGGTCATATGCTTTCGAGAGATCCAACTTGTAAGCACAAGCAGCAGGACTGTTTGGTTTCATAGTTTGTATATGATGGATGCACTCGAAGGCAATTATTGAGTTATCTGAGATAAGCCTCCCAGGGATGAATGCGCTTTGATTCTCAGATATCAGCTCATCCAACAACGGTCGCAACCGATTGACCAAGCACTTAGACACGATCTTGTACAACACATTGCATAGACTTATCGGTCTGAAATCCTTTAGTTCCTTAGGATGAGGAACTTTTGGAATCAGGACGATGGCTGTGTCATTCACTCCCTCTGGCATATTTCCTGATTTAAAGAAATCCAGCACAATGGCAATAATTTCCGTTTTCAGCACAGCCCAATTGCGCTGGAAGAACCTTGTCAGCAGTCCATCCGTGCCCGGCGCTTTGATTGGCCCAATCTGAAATAGGGCATTAGACACCTCCTCCTCTGAAAACGGCGCACACAGCACGTCATTCATACCCTGTGTCACTTTAGGAGTTATACCTTCAAGCACCTCCATAGGTGTAAGTGTCGGATCTTTGGTGAACACTTCCTGGAAATACGAACTCGCCATGCGTTCCATGTCTGACGGTACAGTGCACCAAGATCCATCTGTTTTGCGTAGACGCTGGATATAGTTCCGGCGCGCCCGCCACACCGCCCGTCGATGCAAATATGCAGTATTCCGCTCTCCCTCCTTAAGCCACGTGATCCGTGACCGCTGTAACCATAGCATCTCTTCTTTATAGAGTAGCTCATCCAATTGGTACATTTTCTGCTTTATCAACGATCTATCCGCATCTTGGAGTTATAAGTCAGCTAGCTGCCGCCTTAGTTTTCCGATCTCAGAAATGACGTGACCGAAATTTTCCCTGCTCCACGCACGCAGCTTCGCCATCATCTCATTCAATGCATCCCGAACAGAACCAAGAGTTCCGCTCGGCTTGCTTTGCCCCCACCGGTCCGCAATGACTATGGCCAGTGCCGGGTGTCTCTCCCACATGATCTCGTACCTAGCCGCGGCTCTGGTTTTAGGCGGCTCCACATGCGATAACCGGACCATCAAAGGACAGTGGTCAGAGCAAGACGCCGCCAGATGATCCACCTGCGTAAAGAGAAACATGTCCTTCCACGCTTCATCCGCACAGGCTCTGTCCAGCCGCACCCGGACGGTACTATTCCCACCTTGTCCATTATCATATGTATATGGGATCCCAGAGAACACCAAGTCCATTAACTCACAAGCCAGTAGGCAGTCCCTGAACTGCTGCATCTGACCCTCAGATCGTTGCGTTCGAGAAACGTGTTCATGTTGCCACATGGCTTCATTAAAATCCCCACACACAAGCCACGGCTCCGTGGATATGGCACGTAAATTTGACAACGCACTCCACATACGATGCCTATTCTCCACCCGTGGCTCTCCATACATGTAGGTCGTCCTCCATGTTTTATCATTTGCTGCATCCTCAATACGCACGTCTATATACCGTGCACACGAGTCCAAAACTGTCACTTGCAAATTTTCATCCCAATAGAGGGCTAGGCCCCCACTCAACCCATCACTTGAGACACCTGCAAATCCTCTCATCTGCAGTCTGAACTTGATCTTCTCCATCTTGCTTGAGGCTTGTCTGGTTTCAGAAAGAAAGACCAGCCCCGGGGAATTGGCTTTGCAGAGGGCCAAAACCTCGCGAACTATCCGGCGGTCCCCCCGGCAGTTCCATACTAGCGAACTCATTGGACCCGGCGGTCCTCCTCGAGGGAGGCTGCCGATCTAACATCAGAAGCATCTTCCGAAACAGTTTTTGCTCGCTTACTGCCCGAGCTGCTAGTTGGTGAATGTACATCATCACCCTCCTCCCCCTTCCCATGGGTCAGCGTGAGGATACCAGGGGGGACCATGGACCCCACCGGTCCTGTCCCCTAAACCGCCTCGTCCATCGCCAGTCACTTCCGCACAGATAGGTCGACTTGCATGAGTGTGTTCGTGGCCTTCGACGGGCTTGTGGCTGTATCCAGCGTTTCAGGATCCACCTGTTTAGGTAGATTGTTTACACGGCTTGGGGTATAGTCTGGCTTCTGCTCACTCCCCCGATTACCACCATCCGGTCGTGGTTTATTAGGGCCATCAGCATATAGCCACGCGCCAAACTTCTTGTTTTTCTCTTCATGAATCCCGTTCCCACACTCCTTGAACTCATGGCCTATGATGCCACACACACTACAGAAACGAGCAAGCTTCTCATAATGCACCAGGAAAACCTGACGCTCTTTACCTCGAACAATACTGACGAACTTGGTGAGAGGCTGACGCACATCATGTCGAACCCTAATTCTCACATAGTCCCCACGTGTGTTTCCGTTTAATCTCATCTCCAAAATCTTCCCAGAGTTCCTAAGCAGATGTTCCACAATGCCCTTTTTACAGAAACCTTCTAGAAGTTTATGAATCTGGAGCCAAACCGGCATATACACCATAGGCACCTCCTCTGCCTTCGTAAAACCATCATAGGGACACATCAGGACCAAGAAATTCCTGAAGAGCCATGGTCCTTGATCGATCATCCGTTCCCAATCGCCAAGGCAAGCGGCCTGAACAACGAACAGGTTCGGGCCAACCGGGCGGAAGTTCACATGCTGTGCTGGATTCCACGCCGTCCGCATCTCCCTATAGAAGGCCGTCGGGCTGAAAGTTTTGTCCGTATGAACCCTAGCTAGGGCTAGCCATCTGACGCTCTCATTGATCTCCTGGTCGTTCTCATCGATTACCAGATCATCAAAGACTTCATCCTCGAGATTCAACTGCTCCATGAATTCATCTAGATCCAATCTCGTGGCGGCCCCGTTGCCGCCGCTCGTACCAGACTGTGCGTCCGCCGCCGGTTCCATCGCAGCAAGCCTCGAGGGGACTTCCTTCGATGTGTAGGGGGAACCCTACGTAGGGGAGGCGAGGATATTGGGTAGAAACTCTCTCGCGATTAGATTGCCAGAGAGGACATGGAAACCCTAGCCGCCGCTAGGGGAAAGGACTCATACGATACACTTTGATTTGCATCCGCACAAGTAAACCATAACAAGCGTGAACTGAAAGATCCAAACTAAAGACACTCACCGTGCTTGAAGATAAAGCTAGACACCATATTCGGCTTGGTATCATCATGTAAGTTGAGCAACAATGAGAAGTTTTTCAAACAAAGATCAATGGTGGACATGCGGTCCAATACAGCCGACAAAACTACTACAAGCAAAAATAATAATGTAAATTAATAAAGAGCATATTATGCTGGAGAAAATGAAACATAATGCATCAAACAACAATGCCCAATCATGTTATGAATTTCGTAAAGTAACTTCAAAAAAAGCGAGGAAGAGTAACTTCAAATTCGATTGTGAGAGGTCATCTATTCCAAGTTGATAACGTGTAAAATACACCTGGAAGGGAATATAGAAACGAAGCAATACAATTTTTATTGTCGATTAAATCAACATATTCAAATCACACACAATGAGTGCATGATAGCTGATTAAATGAGCCAACCATTTCCACCGGAAAAGATTTAATTCTGCTTATTTTTTATAAAAAAATGCATGGTCTACAGTTCAAACATGAGTGAAAACAATAAGTCGAGATATTGAAGGGTTGTACACAATATCCAGGTATTAGAAAATAAGTGTGAGTTCTGCTCTACAAAAGACGTTACCTGTGGTGAGATGCTGATAGTAAGTACAAAACAATTCTTGTAGTTAATTCTTGCATAGTAGACACTGACCGAATTATAGTTGCCAACACTCATGCATCACAGTGCCAGGAGTAACCTGTTAAATAGCAGGAATATCACTAATTATTAACATCTGAAGAACAAATGCGCGTACAAGGAACATAATCTAAATCCTTACACTAAAGTGGCAATAATATAGGAGACTTTTGATTTTCAGTAGAGCTGGTAGCAATCACACATGGAATATTCCTACAAAAACACACATAGATGAAGTACTCCAGAAATAACAATTGGCCAGCATGTAGAACAAAATACATCAGAAAACCGAAGTGAGAAAGAGGGGTGACATTCGGATTCCTTGCTATCACTCTGCCATTGTAAGCATGCACAACCACCATGTTGTCGAGCAAATGCTTATAAGGATGATGGATGGTGCAAAATAAGAACAAAAGGAGAAAACCAATATTCTTTCATATTGAACAAAATTCAAAACTCACCCATTGATGCATCATGAACCTGAGCGTTTGAATCTCGTGTTCGTGCTGTAATGAAAAATAGGATAATGCAAATGAGGTTAGGATTTGAGACACCTCTTACAAAAGGAGGCAGAGATGCATGATAATTTGCAGATTTCTTTTGTTGATAATGCCAAACCCAGAAGTTGCAGAGGCGAGAATATAAGGAATCACTTACACCAGAGAGGAGGCAAGGCCGTCCGGCGTGGTGGGGGTGAGGTCCGGCGGGTGAGATGTGGGAAGATGATGCATTGTGCGGGGATGGCGAGGCAGCGGCGAATCGGGGCCAAAACGTGTAGCACGTCGAGTGAAGCAGTGGGCGACGACACATGAGTGCCCTGAAGAAGGCACAACTCCTCCTCGCGCGTCCCCGGTGGTGGCTCGCGTGCTGTCGTGACCGCTACTTCTTGTACATGAGTTCCGGTTCCGGGAGAGAGCACGTTCGTCTTGCCAGCGTACGCGGGTGGCTCTATCATCCGGCCGTATGTGAGCTCTTCATGTGTCTCCCATGCGCATACTCCTCCGCTGGACAGGGCCAAGGCACGAGCGTCGTCGGCGAGCCCGCCGGCGCATCCTTTTGATCTCTTCGACACTCACATCATGACGTGTCTCCTCCTGGGGGCATTCGCCCCTAGATCCTTGGGTGCATGCGCCACCGGCGCCGGACAGGGTGGGGCGGCATGCATGTTGCCAGGCTAGCGCACCGCCGCCGCTGCCGAACAGGGTCGGGCCCACGTGCATGTTGTCGGGCAAGCACACCGCCGCCCTGGGCGCGGCCTCTCCTTTGCAGGCCTTGTTCTCCCTCCCTCGTGCGTTACTTCGGGTTCCTCAACGATGGAGTCCTTGCTTAACGGCGGCAACGTCTCGCATGCATTGGCTGGCGGCTTGCATGCTCTTTGGAATTTTCTCTCTTTTGGTTGGAGGTTTCGTACGGGATTAATTAGATTGAGAGGTGGCGCTAATTAAGGAAGAGATAACCGGTGGCAATTTGGATTGCATGCGTTGCGTGATTGTAGGAGTTGCCAATGCGGGGCATACGTGGGGTGTTTTGGTGGAGTACGGTCAGTCAATTAAAATTGCTAAACGCACATACAAATAGGATTAGATTAAGGCTAGCTGTTAGATTAACTTAGTGGGCCTAATCACACGGTGGTAATTGATCTGCGTATATTTTGTGGGGTGTCTTTAGATAAGATTTTGTTTGATCTTTTATAAGTAGTGTAGATACATGCAAGCCCACTTATTTCAAGGGGGGTTGGTCAGCTCGAGATCCCGAGTGCATAGCCGTTCGATCGATGGCAGCAGCATCATCTTCCTCGTCTCCCAAACGCACCCAAAAAAATCATGGTAGCACCGCCGACTCGCCCTGCAGCACCGTCGGAAGACCATGCGGTCTCGCAGGAGCGAGACGGCGCCTTGCAGTACCGGTCTGCCCACACAAGTACACAACACCATCTCTCGCCCCTTGTAGCAGCCCGTCTCCACTTGGCAGCAGTGCCCCTCGTCTCGTTGCTCGCAGCGTGGGCACCCCGGCCTGCAGCACCATCTCCAGCCACCCGCATGGCAGCGAGCCGTTGTCATTGCAGCACTCTTGAGCAGCTACTTTGGAATAGCATGGTCGGCGGTGCCCTGGCCTTGCAGCACCGGTGCCCGCCCCCAGCATCTACCGACGCATGCTTTGCAACAATTGTTAGCGTTGCACAACTTGCCTCCCGACTTGCAGCAATGGTGGCTGCTGTAGACGAAGATTTGCAACAACGATGATGGTGGCAGCGGGCATCCTTGTAGAGTGGCTCTCCTTCTGTTGTAGCACGGGTCACTACCGCATCGAGGGTTTCAACAACTGCACGGATAGTGGCGTTGCTCCTGTAACACAGTAGTTCTAGGTTCCTAGCTGCATCCAGTGCCCCAACCCTCGTAACACCTCAACGGCCCTTACAACAACAATGGTTCAGCGGGTGCGTCTGCATGTGTGGGGTTGCAATAGGCACATGCTTTCACCAATGGTGGGTGTGGCGGGCTACATTATCACTTTCAACAATGGCATGTGGCGGCGGCAACAAGCATACATTGGCGGGCGGGGGAATGAGGGAGCGACGAGGGGGAGAGATGATAGGGAGGGGACGGGATATGTTGAGATATTTTTGAAAATAAGGCACGCGGTGCGGGAGGAGGCACGGGGATGCGTGGCACATGATGGAGGCAGGCGATACTACATTGTTTTTGGTCCGGTGATTTGAATTGTTTTTTATACATATTGTATGAGTATATGTTGATTTTAAGACAAATTTAACGTTAAAATTAAAGCTTGGAGCGCCAATACAAACACAAACTAATGAATCTTTTTCTCCATATGTGACTCGAAGAAACTTTAGGGTTTTTGCCTTCCTCGTCCGTCACCCAGGCTCCACGGGCACTTTTGTGTTGGAGGTGCTGGAGACCCCCTCCCCTTCCTGGTGGGAGGGATCTCTTGTTTTAGGTGGCTTTAGTGTTGGTTGGGCGATGGTGTACGAAAGTCAGAATAATGCCCCACTTGCCCTATCCTCTCTTGGACGATGCGACTAGCACTGACGAAGGGCATGTGGAGGTGTGTCTCTAGCAAGTCTTCTTGGATTCGGTTGGCGTTTGTCTCCGGTGGATCCCTCCAGATTCGATCAATCCTCGTTTCGTTGGTGTTTTCTACATGTATGACCCTTTTGGTTTACGCTTCTCATCGTGAGTGACGGTTGCTCTTCTAGTGCACTGGTCCTTTAGGACCTTAGCACGATGACTTCCCGGTTGGCTACTACAACAAGGTTGGCAAGGCTTCGCTGAGGAAGGACTTGCGCTCACGTGCTTGTAGGCACCGCTAGGTGCTCCATGGACTTGATTGTAATTCTTGCTACTTTTGGTGTTCTTTGTACTACCATTGCATATTATTAATAAAATGGAGGTTTTAAAAAACTAGATCCAGTTCATACGGTATCCTCCCGGCGTATCTGAAGGAAATATGCCCTAGAGGCAATAATAAAGTTATTATTTATTTCCTTATTTCATGATAAATGTTTATTATTCATGCTAGAATTGTATTATCCGGAAACATAATACTTGTGTGAATACATAGACAAACTAAACGTCACTAGTATGCCTCTACTTGACTAGCTCGTTAATCAAAGATGGTTATGTTTCCTAACCATAGACATGTGTTGTCATTTGATTAACGGGATCACATTATTAGGAAATGATGTGATTGACATGACCCATTCCATTAGCTTAGCACCCGATCGTTTAGTATGTTGCTATTGCTTTCTTCATGACTTATACATGTTCCTATGACTATGAGATTATGCAACTCCCGTTTGCCGGAGGAACACTTTGTGTGCTACCAAACGTCACAACATAACTGGGTGATTATAAAGGAGCTCTACAGGTGTCTCCAAAGGTAAATGTTGGGTTGGCGTATTTCGAGATTAGGATTTGTCACTCCGATTGTCGGAGAGGTATCTCTGGGCCCTCTCGGTAATGCACATCACATAAGCCTTGCAAGCATTGCAACTAATGAGTTAGTTGCGAGATGATGTATTACGAAACGAGTAAAGAGACTTGCCGGTAACGAGATTGAACTAGGTATTGAGATACCGACGATCGAATCTCGGGCAAGTAACATACCGATGACAAAGGGAACAACGTATGTTGTTATGCGGTCTGACCGATAAAGATCTTCGTAGAATATGTGGGAGCCAATATGAGCATCCAGGTTCCGCTATTGGTTATTGACCGGAGACGTGTCTCGGTCATGTCTACATTGTTCTCGAACCCGTAGGGTCCGCACGCTTAAGGTTTCGATGACAGTTATATTATGAGTTTATGCATTTTGATGTACCAAAGTTTGTTCGGAGTCCCGGATGTGATCACGGACATGACGAGGAGTCTCGAAATGGTCGAGACATAAAGATTGATATATTGGAAGCCTATATTTGGATATCGGAAGTGTTCCGGGTGAAATCAGGATTTTACCGGAGTACCGGGAGGTTACCGGAACCCCCCGGGAGGTATATAGGCCTTAGTGGGCTTTAGTGGAAGAGAGGAGAGGTGGCCAGGGCTGGGCCGCACGCCCCTCCCCCCTAGTCCAAATAGGACAAGGAGAGGGGGGCGGCGCCCCCCCTTCCTTCTCTCTCTCCTCTTTCCCCCTCCCGAATCCTATTCCAACTAGGAAAGGGGGGGGGGAATCCTACTCTCGGTGGGAGTAGGACTCCTCCTGGCGCGCCCTCCTCCTGGCCGGCCGCACCCCCCCTTGATCCTTTATATACGGGGGCAGGGGGCACCCCTAGACACACAAGTTGATCCACATGATCATATTCTTAGCTGTGTGCGGTGCCCCCTTCCACCATAATCCTCGATAATATTGTAGCGGTGCTTAGGCGAAGCCCTGCGACGGTAGAACATCAAGATCATCACCACGCCGTCGTGCTGACGGAACTCTTCCCCGACACTTTGCTGGATCGGAGTCCGGGGATCGTCATCGAGCTGAACGTGTGCTAGAACTCGAAGGTGTCGTAGTTTCGGTGCTTGATCGGTCGGGCCGTGAAGACGTACGACTACATCAACCGTGTTGTGCTAATGCTTCCGCTGTCAGTCTACAAGGGTACGTAGATCACACTGTCCCCTCTCATTGCTATGCATCACCATGATCTTGCGTGTGCGTAGGAATTTTTTTGAAATTACTACGTTCCCCAACAGTGGTATCAGAGCCAGGTTTTATGTGTTGATGTTATATGCACAAGTAGAACACAAGTGAGTTGTGGGCGATATAAGTCATACTGCTTACCAGCATGTCATACTTTGGTTCGGCGGTATTGTTGGACGAAGCGGCCCGGACAGACATTACGCGTACGCTTACGCGAGACCGGTTCTCCCGACGTGCTTTGCACATAGGTGGCTTGCGGGTGACAGTTTCTCCAACTTTAGTTGAACCGAGTGTGGCTACGCCCGGTCCTTGCGAAGGTTAAAACAACACCAACTTGACAAACTATCGTTGTGGTTTTGATGCGTAGGTAATATTGGTTCTTGCTTAAGCCCGTAGCAGCCACGTAAAACTTGCAACAACAAAGTAGAGGACGTCTAACTTGTTTTTGCAGGGCATGTTGTGATGTGATATGGTCAAGACATGATGCTAAATTTTATTGTATGAGATGATCATGTTTTGTAACCGAGTTATCGGCAACTGGCAGGAGCCATATGGTTGTCGCTTTATTGTATGCAATGCAATCGCGCTGTAATGCTTTACTTTATCACTAAGCGGTAGCGATAGTCGTGGGAGCATAAGATTGGCGAGACGACAACGATGCTACGATGGAGATCAAGGTGTCGCGCCGGTGACGATGGTGATCAAGACGGTGTTTCGAAGATGGAGATCACAAGCACAAGATGATGATGGCCATATCATATCACTTATATTGATTGCATGTGATGTTTATCTTTTATGCATCTTATCTTGCTTTGATTGATGATAGCATTATAAGATGATCTCTCACTAATTATCAAGAAGTGTTCTCCCTGAGTATGCACCGTTGCGAAAGTTCTTCGTGCTGAGACACCACATGATGATCGGGTGTGATAGGCTCTATGTTCAAATACAACGGGTGCAAAACAGTTGCACACGCGGAATACTCAGGTTATACTTGACGAGCCAAGCATATACAGATATGGCCTCGGAACACGGAGACCGAAAGGTCGAGTGTGAATCATATAGTAGATATGATCAACATAGTGATGTTCACCAATGAAACTACTCCATCTCACGTGATGATCGGACATGGTTTAGTTGATTTGGATCACGTAATCACTTAGAGGATTAGAGGGATGTCTATCTAAGTGGGAGTTCTTAAGTAATATGATTAATTGAACCTAAATATATCATGAACTTAGTACCTGATAGTATCTTGCTTGTTTATGTTTGATTGTAGATAGATGGCCCGTGCTGTTGTTCCGTTGAATTTTAATGCGTTCCTTGAGAAAGCAAAGTTGAAAGATGATGGTAGCAATTACACGGACTGGGTCCGTAACTTGAGGATTATCCTCATTGCTGCATAGAAGAATTATGTCCTGGAAGCACCGCTAGGTGCCAGGCCTGCTGCTGGAGCAACACCAGATGTTATGAACGTCTGGCAGAGCAAAGCTGATGACTACTCGATAGTTCAGTGTGCCATGCTTTACGGCTTAGAATCGGGACTTCAACGACGTTTTGAACGTCATGGAGCATATGAGATGTTCCAGGAGTTGAAGTTAATATTTCAAGCAAATGCCCGGATTGAGAGATATGAAGTCTCCAATAAGTTCTATATCTGCAAGATGGAGGAGAACAGTTCTGTCAGTGAGCATATGCTCAAAATTTCTGGGTATAATAATCACTTGATTCAATTGGGAGTTAATCTTACAGATGATTGCGTCATTGACAGAATTCTCCAATCACTGCCACCAAGGTACAAGAGCTTCGTGATGAACTATAATATGCAAGAGATGAATAAGACTATTCCTGAGCTCTTCGCAATGCTGAAAGCTGCGGAGGTAGAAATCAAGAAGGAGCATCAAGTGTTGATGGTCAACAAGACCACTAGTTTCAAGAAAAAGGGCAAAGGGAAGAAGAAGGGGAACTTCAAAAAGAATAGCAAGCAAGTTGCTACTCAAGAGAAGAAACCCAAACCTGGACCTAAGCCTGAAACTGAGTGCTTCTACTACAAGCAGACTGGTCACTGGAAGCGGAACTGCCCAAAGTATTTGGCGGATAAGAAGGATGGCAAGGTGAACAAAGGTATATGTGATATACATGTTATTGATGTGTACCTTACTAATGCTCACAGTAGCACCTGGGTATTTGATACTAGTTCTGTTGCTAATATTTGCAACTCGAAACAGGGACTACGGATTAAGCGAAGATTGGCTAAGGACGAGGTGACGATGCGCGTGGGAAATGGTTCCAAAGTCGATGTGATCGCAGTCGGCACGCTACCTCTACATCTACCTTCGGGATTAGTATTAGACCTAAATAATTGTTATTTGGTGCCAGCCTTAAGCATGAACATTATATTTGGATCTTGTTTGATGCGAGACGGTTATTCATTTAAATCAGAGAATAATGGTTGTTCTATTTATATGAGTAATATCTTTTATGGTCATGCACCCTTAAAGAGTGGTCTATTCTTATTAAATCTCGATAGTAGTGACACACATATTCATAGTGTTGAAGCCAAAAGATGCAGAGTTGATAATGATAGTGCAACTTATTTGTGGCACTGCCATTTGGGTCATATCGGTATAAAGCGCATGAAGAAACTCCATACTGATGGGATTTTGGAACCACTTGATTATGAATCACTTGGTACTTGCGAACCGTGCCTTATGGGTAAGATGACAAAAACACCGTTCTCTGGTACTATGGAGAGAGCAACAGATTTATTGGAAATCATACATACAGATGTATGTGGTCCGATGAATGTTGAGGCTCATGGCGGATATCGTTATTTTCTCACCTTCATAGATGACTTAAGCAGATATGGGTATATCTACTTAATGAAACATAAGTCTGAAACGTTTGAAAAGTTCAAAGAATTTCAGAGTGAAGTTGAAAATCATCATAACAAGAAAATAAAATTCCTACGATCTGATCGTGGAGGAGAATATTTGAGTTATGAGTTTGGTGTACATTTGAACAATGTGGAATAGTTTCGCAACTCACGCCACCCGGAACACCACAGCGTAATGGTGTGTCCGAACGTCGTAATCGCACTTTACTAGATATGGTGCGATCTATGATGTCTCTTACTGATTTACCGCTATCGTTTTGGGGATATGCTCTAGAGACGGCCGCATTCATGTTAAATAGGGCACCATCAAAATCCGTTGAGACGACGCCTTATGAACTGTGGTTTGGCAAGAAACCAAAGTTGTCGTTTCTGAAAGTTTGGGGCTGCGATGCTTATGTGAAAAAGCTTCAACCTGATAAGCTCGAACCCAAATCGGAGAAATGTGTCTTCATAGGATATCCAAAGGAAACTATTGGATACACCTTCTATCACAGATCCGAAGGCAAGATTTTTGTTGCTAAATTCGGAAACTTTCTGGAGAAGGAGTTTCTCTCGAAAGAAGTGAGTGGGAGGAAAGTAGAACTTGACGAGGTAACAGTACCTGCTCCCTTATTGGAAAGTAGTACATCACAGAAACCTGTTTCTGTGACACCTACACCAATTAGTGAGGAAGCTAATGATAATGATCATGAAACTTCAGAACAAGATACTACTGAACCTCGTAGATCAACCAGAGTAAGATCCGCGCCAGAGTGGTATGGTAATCCTGTTATGGAAGTCATGCTACTAGATAAGGATGAACCTATGAACTATGAAGAAGCGAAGGTGAGCCCAGATTCCGCAAAATGGCTTGAAGCCATGAAATCTGAGATGGGATCCATGTATGAGAACAAAGTATGGACTTTGGTTGACTTGCCCAATGATCGGCAAGCAATTGAGAATAAATGGATCTTCAAGAAGAAGACTGACGCTGACGGTAATATTACTGTCTACAAAGCTCGACTTGTCGCAAAAGGTTTTCGGCAAGTTCAAGGGATTGACTACGATGAGACCTTCTCACCCGTAGCGATGCTTAAGTCTGTTCGAATCATGTTAGCAATTGCCGCATTTTATGATTATGAAATTTGGCAAATGGATGTCAAAACTGCATTCCTGAATGGATTTCTGCAAGAAGAGTTGTATATGATGCAGCCGGAAGGTTTTGTCGATCCAAAGGGAGCTAACAAAGTGTGCAAGTTCCAGCGATCCATTTATGGACTGGTGCAAGCCTCTCGGAGTTGGAATACATGCTTTGATAGTGTGATCAAAGCATTTGGTTTTGTACAGACTTTTGGAGAAGCCTGTATTTACAAGAAAGTGAGTGGGAGCTCTGTAGCATTTCTGATATTATATGTAGATGACATATTGCTAATCGGAAATGATATAGAATTTCTGGATAGAATAAAAGGATACTTGAATAAGAGTTTTTCAATGAAAGACCTCGGTGAAGCTGCTTACATATTGGGCATTAAGATCTAGAGAGATAGATCAAGATGCTTAATTGGACTTTCACAAAGCACATACCTTGACAAAGTTTTGAAGAAGTTCAAAATGGATCAAGCAAAGAAAGGATTCTTGCCTGTGTTACAAGGTGTGAAATTGAGTAAGACTCAATCCCCGACCAATGCAGAAGATAGAGAGAAAATGAAAGATGTTCCCTATGCTTTAGCCATAGGCTCTATCATGTATGCAATGTTGTGTACCAGACCTGATGTGTGTCTTGCTATAAGTCTAGCAGGGAGGTACCAAAGTAATCCAGGAGTGGATCACTAGACAGCGGTCAAGAACATCCTGAAATACCTGAAAAGGACTAAGGATATGTTTCTCATATATGGAGGTGACAAAGAGCTCATCGTAAATGGTTACGTTGATGCAAGATTTGACACTGATCCGGGCGATTCTAAATCGCAAACCGGATACGTGTTTACTTTAAACGGTGGAGCTGTCAGTTGGTGCAGTTCTAAACAAAGCGTTGTGGCGGGATCTACATGTGAAGCGGAGTACATAGCTGCTTCGGAAGCAGCAAACGAAGGAGTCTGGATGAAGGAGTTCATATCCGATCTAGGTGTCATACCTAGTGCATCGGGTCCAATGAAAATCTTTTGTGACAATACTGGTGCAATTGCCTTGGCAAAGGAATCCAGATTTCACAAGAGAACCAAGCACATCAAGAGACGCTTCAATTCCATCCGGGATCTAGTCCAGGTGGGAGACATAGAGATTTGCAAGATACATACGGATCTGAATATAGCAGACCCGTTGACTAAGCCTCTTCCACGAGCAAAACATGATCAGCACCAAAGCTCCATGGGTGTTAGAATCATTACTGTGTAATCTAGATTATTGACTCTAGTGCAAGTGGGAGACTGAAGGAAATATGCCCTAGAGGCAATAATAAAGTTATTATTTATTTCCTTATTTCATGATAAATGTTTATTATTCATGCTAGAATTGTATTATCCGGAAACATAATACTGGTGTGAATACATAGACAAACTAAACGTCACTAGTATGCCTCTACTTGACTAGCTCGTTAATCAAAGATGGTTATGTTTCCTAACCATAGACATGTGTTGTCATTTGATTAACAGGATCAAATTATTAGGAGAATGATGTGATTGACATGACCCATTCCATTAGCTTAGCACCCGATCGTTTAGTATGTTGCTATTGCTTTCTTCATGACTTATACATGTTCCTATGACTATGAGATTATGCAACTCCCGTTTGCCGGAGGAACACTTTGTGTGCTACCAAACGTCACAACGTAACTGGGTGATTATAAAGGAGCTCTACAGGTGTCTCCAAAGGTAAATGTTGGGTTGGCATATTTCGAGATTAGGATTTGTCACTCCGATTGTCGGAGAGGTATCTCTGGGCCCTCTCGGTAATGCACATCACATAAGCCTTGCAAGCATTGCAACTAATGAGTTAGTTGCGAGATGATGTATTACGAAACGAGTAAAGAGACTTGCCGGTAACGAGATTGAACTAGGTATTGAGATACCGACGATCGAATCTCGGGCAAATAACATACCGATGACAAAGGGAACAACGTATGTTGTTATGCGGTCTGACCGATAAAGATCTTCGTAGAATATGTGGGAGCCAATATGAGCATCCAGGTTCCGCTATTGGTTATTGACCGGAGACGTGTCTCGGTCATGTCTACATTGTTCTCGAACCCATAGGGTCCGCACGCTTAAGGTTTCGATGACAGTTATATTATGAGTTTATGCATTTTGATGTACCGAAGTTTGTTCGGAGTCCCGGATGTGATCACGGACATGACGAGGAGTCTCGAAATGGTCGAGACATAAAGATTGATATATTGGAAGCCTATATTTGGATATCGGAAGTGTTCCGGGTGAAATCGGGATTTTACCGGAGTACCGGGAGGTTACCGAAACCCCCCGGGAGGTATATGGGCCTTAGTGAGCTTTAGTGGAAGAGAGGAGAGGTGGCCAAGGCTGGGCTGCGCGCCCCTCCCCCCTAGTCCGAATAGGACAAGGAGAGGGGGGCGGCGCCCCCCCTCTTGCTTCTCTCTCTCCTCTTTCCCCCTCCCGAATCCTATTCCAACTAGGAAAGGGGGGGAATCCTACTCCCGGTGGGAGTAGGACTCCTCCTGGCACGCCCTCCTCCTGGCCGGCCGCACCCCCCCTTGATCCTTTATATACGGGGGCAGGGGGCACCCCTAGACACACAAGTTGATCCACATGATCATATTCTTAGCCGTGTGCGGTGCCCCCTTCCACCATAATCCTCGATAATATTGTAGCGGTGCTTAGGCGAAGCCCTGCGACGGTAGAACATCAAGATCGTCACCACGCCGTCGTGCTGACGGAACTCTTCCTCGACACTTTGCTGGATATGAGTCTGGGGATCGTCATCGAGCTGAACGTGTGCTAGAACTCGGAGGTGCCGTAGTTTCGGTGCTTGATCGGTCGGGCTGTGAAGACGTACGACTACATCAACCGTGTTGTGCTAACGCTTCCGCTGTCGGTCTACAAGGGTACGTAGATCACACTCTCCCCTCTCGTTGCTATGCATCACCATGATCTTGCCTGTGCATAGGAATTTTTTTGAAATTACTACGTTCCCCAACAGTATCGGGCACCAATGGTGCTGGGAGGCTATTTGCTCATTTCCCTTCTTCTTTGCCCTGTTGGGAGTCGATCGATCCATCATGAGAGAGAGAGAAAGCTTGGGCAGGCGTGATGCCTGATCCCCTCTGTCGGACACGTTGGCTGGAAGGGAGATGGGCAAGGTGACTGGTGCATCCCTATGTGTTGTAGAGTTAGGTTTAGTGCTTCCCTCGGGCAGTCGAGTGTTTCTGTCGTTGAGGAGTGCCCTACCGGTGTTCTCGAGCAACACTTGGTGGCTAGCGGCGACGTTCATCCTGATAGTGGTGTCGATGTGATGGCTGCTACTGGACTATTCTTCGTCAGCGTGCCCCTCAATAAGCTCGAGTTCCCCGATCTAGAGAAATCCCCTACCCTTTTTCTCGACTCTCGAGGTCACCAAGGCAGTGTATGAAGATACGACAAGGAAGAGGATCTTGGAGCTTGCGGATCGGGTGGAGCAGATCAGCACAGGTGGATTTCTTGGAGGAGCTACACTGCTTGGAGGTCGCCGGTCTCTGTTGAGTCTCTGCCTTTTCTGGCCGAATGACGGCCACAAAATTCCTCCCGACAAGGAAGCCCTATGGGAGGTAGGAGCTACATTAACTTGGAGCCCATGGCGAGCATGCATCAACAGTCATGATGACCATGATGCATCAAGTGTTGGCATTGAGGTTTGATCTGAGCAGATGTGTTGTTTGGCTCGATTGCAATGTAGTTTTTTAGGTTCAGGTCCTTGTTAAAATCAATGATTAGCTATAATTTATCCTTTTGTGGAAACATTACCTATACTTGTACTATCTTTGTTGAGCTTTGTAATAATATAGATATCTAGGCCCTTTAGGGCCTTTCCGAGTTAAAAAAAATGCTTGGCACAAACATACCTGGGCATATAGACTGTGCTTTCAAGACCAAACCGCGAGCATTTTTTGGCCCGGCAAGACACGTGAATAAAAGGGCCGTGCCGACCCTTGACCCACCAAGGAATAAAGCCGATTCTCAAAGACGACCTTAAGGCTTTCCCGACATGGTCCTTTTAGCACTATTTGACTTTTTAGGCATTTTAAGAGTTTTTTAGGAATCCTAACACTTTATTACTCAATTTGCAATGTTTGGGATATAAATACGGTCATGTGGTGTCCTAACCAGATGTGGTGCCCCTGAGCTAATGAGTGAGAAAATTTAGCAAGCGAATGGGCTTCGCTATTCGACGCATGACCCTAAAAAAGAAAAGTACATTTAAAATTCGAGGCTCGCAAATTGATTTCAGCAATAATTTGACCATGCACCCCGCAACTTCCCTTTTGGATGCCCCTTGCAACTTGGTTTGAATCCGTAGCGATCATAGTGTCATTGAGAAAAAGATTCTTAGCGAAAGATAATGCTTCCCTGCAAGAAATTGTTTTGAGTGTAACCACATCACAAACACCATGGATCACTAATGCAGACGGGCCTAGATAATTTCCACTTTAATCCCTGCAAACAGCTGCCGCAGAGCCACCAATGCCTAATCTAGCAAGGCCCGCATCAACATGGATTTTGGCAAATCCTGCAAGTGGTGCCACCATAAGATCTAAACCCTGCCGAACTTCCCTCACTTGTTGTGGCTAATTTGCGGTCTTCTGTTATACAACTCCAAGTTCTGATATGAAGTTTGAAACGAACATAGGGTAGATAGTGAGCTTTGAAATACTCCTTTGTGTATGGACTTTATCCTCGCCCACTAGGTAGCCCATAAAGTTACTGCTAGTCTCATGAACGCTTCATGGGATAGTAAATCCATCATCGCAAAATAGCCATTGTTTCACACTTGGTTCATTCGTTGCCAATTTGCCATCATGTGTTCTGCCATATCATCGTCCACCAATGCCCAAATAGATCTCGACATTTAAAACTCTATTAAAGAACGGCGCCACGAGTCCTTCGTCCCACACAAGGCACATGTGCTTGTTGTAGACATACTACGATGACACCGTACTTACTCCGTGGGTAAGGAATGCTTGGCCATCCTCCATAAGAACATCCCAATCTTTCCCGGGACCTGTGTCTTCCACAATGATTTCCATGACGCCTCCTCATGTACCAAGTTAAACGATCCATCTCTCTCCTCTAGCCAAGCTTCTCTAAGAAATTTGGTGGCAATCATTATTTTATATGCCGATCGAACCGGAAAATCCCTATTCTTCTCATGATTCTATGCCCAAACATCACTAATATTTATTGTACACCAAAGGAATTTTCAGTATAAACGAGACATCTATAGGACTAAATACCTCCTCGACTTGTGTTTTGTTCCACGTGGTAGTTGCAGGATCAATCAACTCAGACACAAAATGAGAAGGATTTGCCGCAACACATCCATATGGTCTTAAACATCTCAGCTCTAGGTAACTAATAGTGGTTCCAAATTTCTGTTATTTCCTCATTGCCTATCCGTCGAATCAATCCTTCCAAAAGGATGGCCCTCCCTTCCAGTATAGCTCTCCAAACCTAGGATGGGTGGCTTCCTACTTCTACCTGCAGAATAGATGATGAAGGGAAATACGGAGACTTCAAAATTCTCGCACTCTAGATTCCAGGGTTTTGCAGGATGCGCTGCGTCTGCCTTGCCAGCAACACCAGATTAAAAAGCTCAAAATCCTTGAAATCAAGGGCCCACATCCCTTTTGGATGTGTCATCACCTCCCATGATACCCAACTTGGCTTCCATTGTCCTTCTTTACCGCCCCACCAGGATTTCGTAATCAGCATATTGAGGTGTTCACAAAGCCCCTGTGGTAGTTTAAAACAGGACATTGAATACACCGGGACTACGTGTGCAACAGCTTTCACCAGGACCTCCTTTCTAGTAGTGAACATGGTTTTCTCAATCTAACCTTGGACTTTACTCCATAAACAATCAGTAAGATACTTAAAAGCACCATTTTTTGAAACTCTCACCTGAGATGGCATACCAAGATATTTCACAATTAATATTTCATTTGATACCTGCAATATTCCTTTCACTTCCTCGCATATATTTCCTGGGCAGTCCTTACAGAAATATATAGATGACTTATCATTATTAATTTGTTGTCCAGTAGCCATGCAATGAATATCCAACATTTGGTGCACCTCTCTCGCCCCATCACCATTTGCTTTGAAAAACAACAGGCTAACACCTGCGAATAATAGGTGGTTAACATGTGGTGCATGAGGCGAAAACTTGAAGTCCACATAATTGGATGACCGATTTCTTCATTTTAAGAGGCACGAAAGGCCGTTTGCTGCTAACAAGAAAATGTATGGGGCTACCCCCCCCCCCCCCCCCCCCCCCCCCGTCGAATACCTCTTGACGGCTTAAACTCTTGTAATCTCTTCCCATTGAACAAACTGAGAATCTTATCGAGAAAAATATACTCATGACAATATCAACCAAGTTTAAGCATGATAGCCTTCAAATAGTCCCACTATACCCTTTGATAGGCTTTCATCATACAAGGTTTCAAAGCACAATGTTGATTTTTTCCTGCCATGTTCTTCTTCTTGAAGTGTAGCATTCATAATCAGAGATTATATGATCAGTTATTAGGCCTTTTTAGAGCTGCTTTGACCATTTTAACTTGGAATTTTGAGCCTTTTTAGGGCTTTGTTGGTCTTTATAGGCTGTTTTGACGGTTTTTACACCTGGTTGGGCCCTTTGGACACGCGACGGCCCACAGATGGGGCATTTGGGCTGGCACATGCCTTTTATAGGTGTATCAGGCCGTGCCTGCCCATATGTCCAGCTCTAGGCACGGACCACGCCAATGCATGATCGAACCGACCTTTTCTATTCAGAGCCTTTAGCACCCATTAACGTCCACTTTGTAGCCAACCAAACTCAAACCCATAACCTCAGCTTGCCACACCAATGCATAATCAGACCGACATTTTCTATTCAGCGCCTTTAGCGCCCATTAACATGCATTTTGTAGCCAACCAGACTGGAACCCACAACCTCAGCGTACGATGGCAAGCGCACTAACCACTTGGCTATCCATCCTGTTGTGAAATTATTGTTTTTATTTCCTTTTATTTCTTTATCTAGTTCATGGGTTTTTTCCTTGAAGTTTTTATTTGGGTTTCTTTTTCTTTTTTTCTTAAATGCATGGATTCTTTTAGAATTTATGAGTTTTTTTTCTTCAAAATCCATGATTTTTTCCCAAACCCCATGAAATTTTATTAAAATTCATGAACATTTTTTCAAAGTAGATGAACTTTTTTTCAAATTTGTGAATATTTTTTCCAAAATCGATGAACTTTTATTCAAATTCGTGATTTTTTTCAAAATTTAGAAGTTTTTAGGTTTGATGATTTTTTTTGTAAAATTTGAAGATTTTTTAAAAATTGATGAACCTTTTCAAAATCCATGAACTGTTCAGCCTTTTAACTTGCATTCTTAAGAAGGCGAAATCACTAATTAAGAGTACTCGTTACAAAGAACGGATCCGGCTTGCCTGCTTCCTCTTCATGCTCCCATCCGTGCTCCCACCTCATCCTACGGCTGTCTTTTTTTCCTTTTTATTTTTCTAATCTAATCATCTCCCCCTGATTTTAAGGGGGTGGGGCCGGGCCTTATTTTGTTCCAATCAAATCAAGCCACGTATGCGGGAGCACGGATGGACGCACAAGCGAAGAGCAGGCAAGTCTCGTCCACAAAGAACACTCCACTTTCCCAGGCCGCGACAAGTGGCGCACATGCAGCGCACTACTTATAGCAACCTGAGAGTTTTCTCTTTTTTCGTAGATCCGTTTATTCAAAACGTTTTATCTTTTAAACCGTGCGTCCAAATCTTGAACCGTTTTCACCATTGGATTCCTCGCGTCGAGATCTTCAAAACTAGATCTCATGTTGATAGGTTTTGACAAACTTTTTTTTCACGAAAAAACTGGACGAAAAAACCAGGCGAAAAAACCGAACCGGGAGCATGGTTTTTTTCCCTTTCCGAAAGAGGCACGCCTGTGCCTCTCGCGAAATCACACCCGTGCCTCTCGTGGAAGCAAACCGTGACTCTCGTGGAAGGAAACAAACAGAAAACATGTCTTTTCCGTTTTCGAGAGGCACGACCGTGACTCTCGTGAAAGTACAAACGTGTCTCTCGCGGAAGCAAAACCGTGTCTCTCACGAAAAAAAAGAAAACGCGTAATTTTTACCTTTCTGAGAGGCACAGCCGTGACTCTCGTGAAAGCACAACTGTGCCTCTCGCGGAAGCAAAACCGTGACTCTCGCGAAAGAAAAAAAGATAGAAAACGCGTTTTGTTTTTCCCTTTCCGAGAGGCACGACCATGCCTTTCGCGGAAGCACAACCGTGCCTCTCGCGGAAGCAAAATCGTGACTCTCATGAAAAAAAAACAGAAAACGCGTTTTTTTCGTTTCCGAAAGGCACGGCCGTGACTCTCGCTAAAGCACAACCGTGCCTCTCGCGAAAAAAAATCGTGACTTTCATGAAAGAAAAAAAAAGAAAACACGTTTTTTTCGCGCTAAAATTTTTTTTGATCGAAAAGCTAAGAAAGAATGGGAGAAAACCAAAATGTCAAAAAACAGAAAAAACCATTTAAAAAGCCGAAAACGCGTGCAGAAAAAAAAATCCTGAGGAAGCGTCCAGAGCGCGACACGTGGCGAATGGCTGAGAGCGCGTCTAGTGGCGCTGATCGTTGCGAGGCTCCCGAAGAAGCACTCGTTAACTAGTTGCTGCCTTAAGAAGGGCTAAGCAAAACATAACGGGTGATGCTAGGCGCCGGCGCACCGGCCGAACGCTTCGGCCGGTCCAAACCCTAGCCGTCAGATCGGCGTGTCCTGATCCGTTGGATCTTTATCCAAATCAGGTCGTCTTCTTCCTCTCGCGAGCGCGGACAAAATAAGGAACCTCGTCTCGCCGGCCGCACGCGTTTCCCCCCTCGTCGCCACCTCCTCACCTGCCCTCCACGTCTCTGATCGCCGCCCTCGCCGCCCATCTTCGCTGGCCGCCCTGGTCGCCGGTCCTAGCCCTCGGCGGTCGTCCTCGTCACCGGCTTCGCCCATGCAACAACCCACTCATGTGGTTGTAGCTTCCCCGTGGCAACCGTTGTAGCTCCGATGGCGACGACCGAAGCTCACCGGCGTGCTCACCGGTATGCTCGCCGGTGCTCATCCCCCGCTTGCAACAAAAAAATCGAGCGTCCAGGGAGATGCCCAGTGCTGCAACCTACGACGAAAAAAGCTACAACCGGTGACGAAAAAAGCTTCAACCAGCTATGGGAAAAGTTTCTAATCGTATGACAGAAACCTATGAACGACCAAAGAAAAGTTACAACCGGTGACAAAAAAAACTTCATCTGGCAACGAAAAAAGCTTCATCCGACAATGAAAAAAGCTTCAACTGTGAAGCCGTAAGCCATGGACGACAAACGGAAAAGCTACAACCGGCCGTTGCAAAAGCTACAACCGCATTGAAAATGTCACACGGTCGTAGCAAAATGTCGTTACAATTGAAGCATTTCTGTTAGCGGTTGCAACTTTTCTAATTTGCATGGTGTCTAGTTGTAGCTTTCTCTCTCAATGGTTGGAGCTTTTTCCAACTACAGTTGAAGCTTTTCTATCAATGGTTGTAGCTATTTTCTTTTTAGCAGCGCTTGGGCAAGGCTTTTTATGTCGTTTCGTTGAAGCTTTTTTTCGTTGAAGGTTGTAGCATTTCATGTCAACGGTTGTAGCTTTCTGGCGATGGCGCTGACAGCTTGTAGCTTTCTCAACATCCGGTTGAAGCTTTCCATCAAGGGGGATGAAGCTTTTTTTGTAAACGGTTGCAACATGAGGGGGTGCGACGGTTTCTGCAGAAGCCTCTGGTGTTGCCCATCGCCGCCCGGCTCGCCGGCGGCGAGGCAGAAGCACGAGGCGTGTGGGAGTTGCAACCGGCGGGAATGGAATTGGTCAACGGCCTTGCTGCATCCAGTGGCGAACGGGGTGAGATCTACATCCATGGCCGCGCGGGGATTCGATCTTCCATGGCCGACAGCGAGCTCCTCAAGTGTTGCAGTGATGGAGGCAGGAGATGCAGGGCGCTGTGTGCTGCAACAATGGGCGCAGGAGACGAGGATGGGGCGAGACCCGCGGAGCTGCGAGACGGGGATGAGGCGAGACCCGCGAGATAACGCAGGAGGACTAGTCAACTTGGGTCCACCGCGCCACGTGGTTGCTCGCGAGTGGACCGCGCGTGCGCGCGTGGACTGGACCGGCCAAAACTTCGGCCGACACACCGTCTTCAAACATTTACCAAACATAACATGGGCCGTTTAAGCCTTGTTAACGCTTTCGGACTCTACCTTTCCGAAATAAGCCCACTATGCTCTCCACAAATACGTCCCGTAAGCGCGCAATGCTTCCTCACACTGTCACACACTCCCTCGCTCCTAAAATTCCAGTCACGAGTCACAAGCTCACTGGACACAAGCGCTGGTGTGGCGAGAGCACGAAGCAGAAGCATGGTTGCCCGCGCCACGGCAACGTTCCTCCCCGTCCTCTCCCTGCTCCTGCTCCGTGCCGGCGCGGACGACGACTCGGCGTTTGTGTACGCCGGGTGCTCGCAGGGGCGCTACGACGCCGGGACGCAGTACGAGTCGGGCGTGGACTCCGTGCTCACATCCCTCGCCAACAGCGCGCCCTACGCCCCCTACGCCAACATCACTTCCCCCTCGGCTTTACCCCCCGTGGCCGGCCTCTACCAGTGCCGGTCCGACCTCCCGGCCTCCGTCTGCACCGGATGCGTGCGCTCCGCCATCTCCAGGCTCTCCTCCCTCTGCTCCTGGTCCGCCGGCGGCGCCGTGCAGCTGCGCTCGTGCTTCGTGCGCTACGGGAACGACTCCTTCGTCGGGAAGCCGAACACGGCCGTGCTCTTCAAGAAGTGCGGCGGCTCGCCCGGGGACGACGGCGGCGCCGCCATGAGGGACTCCGCTCTCGGAGGGCTCGCGTCCTCGGTGGCGCCCGCCGGGGGTGGCTACCGCGCCGGCGGAGCGGGGGGCGTGCAGGCCATGTCGCAGTGCGTGGGGGACCTCGACGCCAAGGCGTGCTCCGACTGCGTCTCGGCCGCGGCCGCGCAGCTCAAGGCAGGGTGCGGCTACGCCACCGCCGGCGAAGTGTACCTCGGTAAGTGCTACGCGCGCTTCTGGTCCAACGGTGGCGGCTTCGTCAGCGGCGCAAGCTCGGGAAGTGCATACGGATTTGTGCCGCGCATGCACGGTGAGCGGCTGGCTCTTGCTGTCGCTGGTTTCTTCGCTTCGTTGGCCTACTTTTCAGTTCTACTCGTCTAGTTACGGTCGCAGTATGGGGTTGAGATCAATGTTAGCTATGTTACATTATTGCCAACACCAACACGTATGTCGCGTATTGAACTGGACACAGTGTTGTTTTGCTCCAGTGTGTAGCAAAAATATCATGTTCTGATACCTGTAACTTGTAACTTAGCTGGGTTTCCAAAGTGTGTAACTATAAATCTGATCTGATGAAGTGTTGTTTTACTTGCTATATTTAGTCGTAGTTACAACTTTGAACTAGCATGTAGCCGTGTATATATCCATGCATGCTTATATGCGTCTCAATGGTTTATGGTAACTAAAACAGCCGCTTGAAAAACATTCAGAATTTCTGATAATCATAACGCGCATGATGTATATGTAGTAAGCATTCTAATTCTACAGTCCAAAGTGCAGTCAATAGTAATTTTGTGCGCACATAGAAAGAGTGCAAGGACTTCTTGAACCGACTCATCATGCTGCGCTCCCAAAGGCATGCATATGCATGTCACAGGCACACCAGAGTGTGGATAAAAAAGAGCTTTAATTTTGTCCTCCTTTACCTTTGCTTTTGATGTGGACTACCTTTATTAATTGGCGCCACTAAGCTGATCTCAAGTTTTAGCACAGTAGCATATCGCAAAGTGGATTCAAATGATTCAGCTTTTGCGCCACCAAAACTCGAAAGAATGGAGGGGATATCTCTGGTACCCAACTGTACAACGTCAGTGGGTCGCGTGGTTCTTGTCTTTGGTAAGCTTTTGGGGCTAGTTTTCTAACCCTTCTTTCACCGTTTACTAGGCAAGCAGACATGGTAAGTACTTTGGATTAAGTTAACACGATGGCTCGCTGCGACCGTTACACTGCCGGTGCCGGCATAGGAAATTAGGCTCTTTGCTGATTGTGCAAGCGAAACAGTGAAGGCTGGTGGTCGCAGGATGTGCACGAGTTTGCGCTATGATTGGCCCAACTTGCTCCAACGCTGCCTTTCTCTTTGGCCGTCCTTGTCCTCATCGATTGGTTAGCTCTCTTTATAGGCCAAAAGAATGAGCACCAGCAGCCACACCGCCGGCCCGACGCACTTGTGCAAGACCTTCTTCGGACCTAAGTTGAAGGTTTTGCAGATGCCCTCCGCCTTCACCAAGTACCTCGTCACCGTCCGTGAGCAATTCAGCCTGACGACGAACAACGGCTGCACATGAAAGGTGATGAACAGCATGCTCATCCTGGATAAGGGTTGGGCTGACTTCTGTGTAGCCTATGACATCAGGATCGGGAGCCTTCTCACCTTCAAGCTGGTGAGCCCCGCCAACTTGAGGGCCCTCCTCTTCAACGACTAGAGCATTCAGATTGTGGCAAATTGCTTGTAGCATCACAAAGCATTCGACATAGATGCTAAAGGTAATGATGAGGGTGATGCTACTGCTAACATTGTTGCGGGTGCTGTTAAGGGTGGTGTCGTGGGTGATGTTGATGATGCTTAGGATGGGATCACAGCTATCTATGCTATGATAATTGAATTTGAAGATTTTGTTTTGTTATGATGTTATGTTTGAACTACTATGCTTATGGTTTTGGTTGTGCTTGTGATTTTGATTGTGCTTATTCTTATGTTATATGCTTACGCTTATGCTTATGGTCACGCTATATATGTTTCCACTACTAGGGAAAAGCCTAGCAATAGCTCGGGTCTAAGGGCTATCAGTAGTGCGGGGACCCGCGCTACTGATACGATGATACAACTAACTTTTAGCAGTAGCGCGTTTTGACCCATGCTAATGCTAACTTTACGTAGTAGTAGCGTTCTTTGTAAAACGCACTGATGCTAGCGCCTCTGTCAACAGCGCGTTGCTGCTAAATGCATACCCATGCTTCTGCTAACTTTTCCTGCATTTTTTTGTAGGATATTGGCGCTGTATTTGTACAGTTTTTATACAGTAGTCTCATCACAGTAATTGCATCATATGATTTTATGATCATGATGAGTTATTATATACTAGTTATTTTATGATCATGACTAGTAGTACTTTTGATCTGCACCATGTTGCCTCAACTCTAATCCACGTCTCTTTCACCCACTGATAATAACTCAGCATCATCATCATAATAATAACTCATCATCGTTATCATAATAAGAAGTCATACTCATCATCATCATAGTCATCTAACAACGTCTATTCGTTATCATAATAACAAGTCATACTCATCATCATCATAGTCATAACCAATAATTATTCTTAACACATGATCATGAGTATTGGTTAGGACCTACCCCTTTCTAAGGTAAAATAGCATAAAACAAGATAGCCCCTGACTCTTCATTATGGAGAATGGAGATTATCCTGTGTCCAATTAGTGCGCTTCGCACAATGTTGCTACCAAGTAGCTCCCTGTGATTCTTCATACATTTTTTCCATTCTTTGATTGTCATGTCTTCATTTGTTTGAGAAATCTTGTATGAACAGAGGTGAAGCTTAGGCGGACTTGGCCGTAAGCTAATAACATCAAGGCGACCTTCCGGAAACATCAGATGAGGCACACGATCCTTCAGGATTTTTTCTTGAAAAATATAATAATAACGTCATAGTTACTAATGTAGTTTAGCAATGTAGTTTAGCTTTAATTAGAAGAATGTATGCAAAAGATGCACTGTTGTCATCATAATAATAAAAATCTTACCATGCCATTTCCGTGGATGTTGCCGTAGTTCAACACGTGGACTAGTGGCACATATTGACCATAATGTGGAGGAGTTTCTAATTCTTATTGTAAGTCTCAACATCAATAATGAAGGAGACAAGATGATCTTTCACCTCGTAAGTTAGTTCTGAACCATCAGTGTAGTAGGTTTTGTCTACTATTTTTCGAACATTTTTTGAAGAATGGAAATAAGCTGTCAATGGAATATATAAGTTGTCAACTATTATTATAAAAATAATATAAATTACTTAATAAATATGTTTGAGAAACTCACATAGAGGTAGAAGTGTAAGCGTACCAACAAGGACCCAAATGTCGATATTCTCTTCGTCGATATTATCTTCATCGACATTATCTTCGTTGATGTCATCTTCAGGATCACCAAGATCGAAGGTGACATGCATACCCTACTGAAAACCATACGCCTTGCACAGTGCTTCTCAATTCAAGCAACCAAAATGGGATTAGCTCTCCGCATTGTATAGCTTTACGGCAAAAGCATAACCATGATGGGTCCTCAGGTGAACTATCTTTGTCTCCATATTCTCGTGATCTTCGAAATTCAGCTTCTCCAGGACATAGTGTCTTGCATGGCATGGGATGCACTACTCGAATTATAAAAGGCGGAAATTACACGTTGAAGAAGCAGAAGTCATGCTTAATTACGAAAAAAGACTTATCGTCATTGCGTACCATTTCAACATCGAAGGTCTCGTCGAACTTAATACTGAAGCGCCGACCGTCTTGTAGGTGAGGCCTGCCGCATAGGCCCCGATCGTCGCCGCAGTAGTCGCACTCAGGGATCCTATCGTCGTTGTCAGACATTTCCTATGTTCATAATTCAATGATTAAACTTCTAAAATTCAATATACATACTACAAAAACTAAATTAGATCATTATTATTCATCACGGGTTGACTATCTGTCTGTCGAGTCTTTTCTTGAAGACTCTCAGCTCATGTGGTGTATATATTCGATCGTCGGTGATGGTCGCTCCTCCCTTTGTCTCCGAGTGCATTACACCAAAATGTCTAGCACACGGGAACAAAGGAGAAGTGACCCCCACGACAACAGTCAGGATTCTTCCTCTCTGACATTTGCGACCGTCAGTGATGGTAGCTCCTCCTATCATTCCAAAGTGCATTACACCAAAATGTCTAGCACCTTGGAATGAATAAGAAGCTACCCCCATGACAACAGCCGGGATTGTTCTTCGTCTCTCATATATAGTGACACTCCCTCATTGATTTTTTGACGGTCATGTATGGAGCCCCACAGACTTAAAGTCAACTCAAAATGTCGTTTAATTATCTGTCTAGAAAATCCAGGCCACTCGATGTTTCCTACATATTCTAACACAAGTCATGCCAAAATTCACGGAAAAATCCGGCATGAACTTTGCTAAAATAGGACATATCGAACGCCTAAAATTTTTCGGAGCGGAAATGAATCAACTTTCCGGCAAAACATAGGCCACTAGGATGTGTTCCCTGCAAAATGCATCTATGCATCCATTTTGTCGACATTTTTCAAAAGCATTAATGAAACAAAAGTATTGAAGCAGAATATTAAAGCGGGAGTACTTGGTCGCACATGGGATGGACTTTAAGAAAATTAGTCCAGTGGAGGAGGCAATCGATGAACTCATGTGACAAGTTAGCAGCTTTCTATTGTCGCGGCTTCTTTACTCATCTACTACTACAACATCTATGAAAACATCTACATCATCATCGACATCAACGACATGGGGATTTGGTGGCTCTCACCTCAAGGTCGGAGGGGGTCGGTGACGGGGACGACGACGGGGATGATGGAGGGGCTACTTGATTTCTACAAAAAAATATAAACAAAAACATTATTATCCTGATTTTAGGACTTAGTGAAACCTTATAAGCTATCAACTAAACATTATTATGTTGATTCAAAAGACCTACATTTACTAAAAAAATTTAAAACTAGTTTCTTTTTACTAAAAATTTGTATTACTAACCCTAACAGCTATCCGTCCATCCATCTATTATCCAAAGCATTACTAAAAAACCTAGTTTTATCCATTTGTCTACCCATCTATCTATCCAAGCATTAAAAAAACTAATTTCATCCACACATTTATCTATAAGCTTTCTACTAGTAGTGGGTTCATATATATGAACACCTAGGGTTATATATATATATATGTACATACATACATTCTATTGTACTCAAAAAACCTATTTAGTGCTCTAATGATGAAATGGGCTCATATATATGAACACCTAGGGTTCATATATATGAAAAAAATTAGTAAAAAAATTGAACATAGTGCATTGCTAAATCATCCAACACATTCAGAGATACCTAGCTTTTGGGTGAATTGGGAGGAGAAGGGGGTACTCACGGTAGGCAGCCCGGGGCCGAGAAGGGGATGGAGATGGCAGACACGGGGAAGGGCCCGCCCGTGGGGGAGGGCCGGCGCCGGAGGAGGGCGGCCGCGGGGGAGATAGACCGGGGTAGTGCGGGGGCGGGCCGACGAGGGTGGGAGAGAGAGTGGATATGGAGAGTGAGGAGGAGGACTGAGAGGTCAGGCGAGGGAAGGACGATGATAACATGGGCTTAGTAGTAGCACGGGTCACGGCCTGACGCTACTGCTAATGTCATTAGCTGTAGCGCTGGTCCAGGACCCGCGCTACTGCTAAGTGGGGATGGGCTGCTGGGCCCGGGCTGGCCATAACAGTAGTGTGGTTCAGCATAGCGTGCTACTGCTAAGCTACTACTTGTAGCGCTTGTCTCTAGAACGTACTACTGCTAAGTATCATTAGCGCCTCTTTTGAACAAGCGCTATTGATAAGCCTCTGTGTATAAGGTTTTCCCTAGTAGTGTTCTGTTGTGTGTGCGTGTATTGATAACCTCGCCAATCCTAGAAGAGGTTACTACCTCCCTTGTGTGTAACCAAACAACACCTCTTTCCATCTAGGTAGAACATGCAGACAATCAAACACAAGTTTTGATGTTGCTCCTCAGCCAAGCTAGAGGGGATGCACGCAAACAAACAATATGCAGAACTTAGTTTTTGACCTGTACTCAGTCAACCAGGCTGAGTTGGGTCACAGATGTAAAGTGCCCAAAATTGATGCGAGTAACCAACCGCATCCTAGGACGAGCGGATTAAAACATTGATCGCACAATACCGGCACCAAGCCATACATCTATAATAACTAAATAGTTCATCCTCACTACCTTATTTCTCCTCACATGCAGCTCATCCACAACATCACACATGTCCCACATATGCCACCTCATAAAAAATTCAATAAAGCATGCCACACAATTTCTACTTAGTATGTGGTTATCTCTCAAATTGTTTGCTCTTCTATGTAGTGCCACTTTTATTTACTGCGCAGAATGCAACCGCCATCGCACAAATTGTTTGCTTTTCCATGTAGAATCACTTTTGTTTACTACACAGTCACCCTTAGTTGTTTCTCTTCATCTTCCATACACACGAGGCAGTCAAAGCTCTTCTATCCCGTTTAAACAGACGAGGTAGTCACTGGGTCCATATGTGTAGCGACTAGACCTCAAACAGTCCGATCTCTGTGCTCTGGTGTCATCCCTGGATCAGTAATGCTGACACCACACAGTACTCAGAGGATTTATAGCAGAGTAGCAATCACACACTTATTACATCGAATGTCTCAAAAGAGAACTTATTACAATAAATATGGCTTGAGGCCATCTAATAACGATAACAGCGGAAGGCTTGGAAGATAAGCGAGTCCATCAACTCCAACGGCATCACTGAGTATAGAACCACGACCTAAAGACTCCTCAATCGTCGTCTGAAAAGTCTGCAACATTAACGTTGCAGCCCGAAACGGGTCAGCGCATGGAATATGCTGGCAAGGTAACACATAGAGAGTAATGGAATGCAACAACTATACTATATGCATATTTGGCTGGTGGAAAGCTCTATGGTTATTGTTTTTGCGTAAAGCCAATTTTTCCCTACTTCAAAGGAATGAAATTAATTACTATCATGGTGGTTGTGTAACATTGAGAATGGTTGACAGCATCCTCAATCCCAATTAAGTAACATCATTAAAAATCCCACAAAATTAATTTAGAGTAACATGTTGAGATTCACATGAAAATCCAAAGTACTAGATACTCAAAACGTCCATAACCGGGGACACGGCTAACCACGATTAGTTTGTTACACTATGCAGAGGTTTGCGCACTTTTCCCCACAAGACTCGATCGCCTCCGTTTGGTTCCTCGCACTACATGGTGTTTGAGAAGACGGATGACCGAGACACAGTCTTTCAGAAGCGCTTGCACCTTACATGTGGGTAGACCGGTACACCTACTTTCCCCTACATCTGCTAGTCTACCCGTAAGAGTTCGCACAACATAGTCAACTATGCCAGAGCCCATATTGGCTTGTGGCTGCACACGGAAGTTTCTAGTATGAATAATCTCATGATCCCTTTGAGCCTGGGTGGCGGTCCAAGGAAACAGGCAAGTCCTGGTAACCCCAGGTGCCTCAATCCACCCAGATGTGTGTTAGGTTGCCACCTTAGATAAACCTTAATTATCAATCTCACATCTGTCATGGATATCACTCACCCAATCCACGTCTATTAGCATAGCATGGCATAATAAGCAAACGTAGAAGTAACTCCCAAAGGTTTGATAAGAAACAGGTAATAGGTACTACCTCATCTACTTCCCATCCCACAATTTAATTAGACCCTAATCATGCAATGTGTGAGGGTTGATCTAATGCAATAAAACTGGGTTGTAGAAAAGGTATGATCAAAGTGTTACTTGCCTTGCTGATGATCCGCGAAACCTAGAGATTCGAAGTAACAAGCAGCGCACTCCGGGTATTCTATCGCAGACAAACAACAAACATACAATAAGTACTCATCTAATACACAGATAAACTCAAATAGGAGATCTAACCAGAATGTTCAACTTAAGAACTCCGATTGGCAAAAAGAATCAAATCGAACGAAGCGAAAGAAATCAAATGGCGAAAGAAAACAACTTCGTTCTAGTAATCTGGATCTAGGGCAAATTTTACAGTAGCAAAAACTTGTTTAAGTTGATTATTCGGAAAGAGGGTTTCGAGATGAAACTCCAGGCGCTTGAATCGCCTGATTCCGATAAACGAGCGAAAAATTATACTAAAACGAAAATCGGATCAGAAATCGCGATCAGAAAATAACCGCGGAAAATCCGACGAAAAGGAAAAATGACGAACAGATTTTTTTTAAACTGCACGGAAAACGAGGCGGCGGCGAACCTCGAAAGTCGCGCGGCTCCGGCGTTGGCGGCGACGGCGGCGGGGCAGGGTTAGGGTTTAGGCGGCGCGGCGGCTGGGCTCTCCTCGAGCCGGGGCGGTCGCTATTTAAAGGCCCGGTCGGCAGACTCCTGGCCGGGTACGGCCCAAAGTCGGTTTCCGTTTTTTTTTAAATAATTCCGCTCGGAAGAAAAATAAAAATAAATACTAAACGGACTCCAAAAATCGCGAAATAAATTTTGCCGGGTTCCTAAAATCAAGCCCGATAAAGTGAACATTTATATGAGCCCAAACTACAACTTTGAAAAACGCGCATTTTTCCTAAATTCAAATAAAATACCGAAAAACTCCGAAATAAAACTTATTTGATTTTTTTATTAAATCCTCAATATTTCTATATTTTGGGAAAGTCATTTTATTCCCTCTCTCATATTTTTGTAATAGAAATAATTGATGATAAAATAAATAAAATCAAATGATCCTGTTTACATAATGTGAGAAAACTCAAATATGTAAATAACGAAATCCCCAACTCTCACCGTGGGCCCTTGAGTTGCTTAGGATTTTCTAGGATCAAAACCAAAGGCAAAATAAAATATGATATGCATGATGACCTAATGTATAACATTCCAAATTGAAAATTTGGAATGTTACAAACCTACCCCCCTTAAGATGAATCTCGCCCTCGAGATTCGGGTTGGCTAGAAAATAGGTGAGGGTGGTCTTTGAGAAAATCTTCCTCTCGCTCCCAGGTGGCTTCATCCTCTGTGTGGTGGCTCCACTGAACTTTGCAAAACTTGATAACCTTGCTGCGAGTAACTCGGCTGGCAAACTCGAGGATCTTGACTGGTTTCTCCTCATAGGTCAAATTGTTATCCAATTGAATTGCTTCTAATGGCACTGTGTCTCTCAAAGGTATGTCAGCCATCTCCGCGTGACACTTCTTCAACTGAGAAACGTGAAACACATCATGCACTCCGGCCAATCCTTCTGGTAATTCCAACTTGTAGGCCACTTCTCCCATACGCTCCAAAACTCGATATGGCCCTACAAATCGTGGCGCTAACTTCCCCTTAACTCCAAAGCGTTTAATCCCTTGAAGTGGGGATACTCGAAGATAAGCTCTATCTCCAACTTCGTAAACTGTCTCCTTGCGTTTAGAATCTGCATAGCTCTTCTGCCTAGACTGGGCTACCTTGAGCCTATCGCGAATCAACTTCACTTTCTGTTCAGACTCCTTAATCAGATCTGGTCCAAACAACTGGCGGTCTCCAACTTCGTCCCATGACAACGGTGTCCTGCACCTCCTTCCGTACAAAGCTTCGAAAGGTGCCATCTTCAAACTGGTCTGATAGCTATTATTGTAAGAAAACTCTGCATATGGCAAATTATCGTCCCAACTAGATCCATAATCTAGCGCACAAGCTCTCAGCATATCTTCCAAAATCTGATTGACTCTCTCGGTCTGTCCATCTGTCTGCGGTTGAAAAGCTGTACTAAATTCTAGCCTAGTTCCTAAAGTCTCATGCAATTGCTTCCAGAACTTTGAGGTAAACTGGGTTCCCTCTATCTGATACGATGCTCCTCGGAACTCCATACAAACATACGATTCTGGTCATGTATATCTTTGCCAACTTAGCACTGGTGTAAATGGTCTTTACTGGAATGAAATGAGCTACCTTCGTCAATCGATCAACTACAACCCAAATCGAGTCATAGCCTGAACGAGTCCTTGGTAATCCTGTAATAAGATCCATGCCTAGCTTATCCCACTTCCATTCGGGTATCGGCAATGGTTGCAACAATCCTGCTGGCTTCTGATGCTCTGCCTTTACTCTCTGACATACATCACAAACTGCTACATACTCCGCAATATCCTTCTTCATTCCGGTCCACCAGAAAATATCCTTCAAATCCAAATACATCTTGGTATTTCCTGGGTGAATCGAATACAGTGAATCATGTGCCTCCTGCAGAATCAACTTCCTGATTTCCGGGTTGTTGGGCACATAAACACGATCTCCAAACCATAGGGTGTCGTGCTCATCCTCACGAAATCCTTTAGCTTTTCCATTGCTCAGTTTCTCCTTTATAGCGGCAATCTCTTTGTCAGTTTTCTAAGCTTTTCTGATTCTATCCATCAAAGTTGACTGAATCTCTAGTGCTGCTACATAGCCGCTCGGAACTATTTCCAAACATAGTTCACGAAAATTTCCTGCTAACTCCTTGGGTATTTCTCCTGTCATTAGCGTGTTGACATGACTCTTACGGCTTAATGCATCAGCTACTACATTAGCCTTCCCGGGATGATAATGCAATTTCATATCATAATCCTTAATAAGCTCCAACCATCTCCTTTGTCTGAGATTCAACTCCTTATGCGTGAAAATGTACTTCAAACTCTTATGATCCGTGTACACCTCACAATGATTTCCGATGAGGAAATGTCTCCATGTCTTCAGCGCATGCACTACGGCTGCTAACTCCAAATCATGCGTAGCGTAATTCAATTCGTGAGGCTTCAGTTGTCGCGAAGCATACGAAACAACTCTTCCTTCCTGTATAAGCACTGCTCCAAGTCCTCGACGTGAAGCGTCGCAATACACCTCATAATCCTTGGTCTGATCTGGCAAAATCAACACTGGTGAGGTCACTAAACGTTTCTTCAACTCCTGAAAACTAGCCTCACACTCCTCAGTCCATTTGAACTTAGTATCCTTCTTTAGCAACTCCGTCATTGGCTTTGCGATCTTTGAGAAATTCTCAATAAATCTCCGGTAGTATCCTGCGAGTCCAAGAAAACTCCGGATCTCTCCAACAGTAGTTGGGGCTTCCCACTTGGTCACGGTTTCAACTTTAGCGGGGTCTACTGCTATACCTTCTCCAGATATAACATGTCCGAGGAATCCTACTTCCTTCAACCAAAATTCACATTTGTTGAACTTGGCATATAACTGATGTTCTCTGAGCTTTCCAAGTACCAAACGCAAATGCTTCTTATGCTCCTCTTCATTCTTCGAATATACCAGGATATCATCAATGAACACTACGACGAACTTATCCAAAAACTCCATAAACACTTTGTTCATCATGTTCATAAAATAGGCAGGCGCGTTAGTCAGTCCAAATGACATAACGGTATACTCATACAGTCCATATCTTGTGGTGAAAGCTGTCTTAGGTATATCCTGTTCTTGAATCTTCAACTGGTGGTACCCTGATCGCAAATCGATCTTGGAAAACACTTTAGCTCCTTGCAATCGATCAAACAGATCGTTGATCATTGGTAGTGGGTACTTGTTCTTGATCGTTACTTCATTCAATCCTCGATAATCAACAACCATCCTTAACGATCCATCCTTCTTCTCCACTAAAAGTACTGGCGATCCCCAAGGCGAAGAACTTGGGCGAATATATCCCTTATCCAGTAACTCCTTAATCTGCTTCTTAATTTCCACCAAATCTTTTGCTGGCATCCTATATGGTCTCTTCGATATTGGCCCAGTGCCTGGCAAAAGCTCAATCAAAAACTCAATGTCTCTATCCGGTGGCATGCCTGGCAACTCTTCGGGAAATACATCAGGAAAATCCTTTACCACTGGTACTTCCTCCTGCACAACTCCTGTTAGGCAATTAACTTGTGTCCTTTTTGGTACATGCCGGGATACATACTTGATCCTTCTTCCTTCTGGCGTTGTGAGCAAAATTGTCTTACTGGCGCAATCGATGTTTCCCCCATACATCGACAGCCAATCCATACCAAGAATCACATCCAAACCTTGGGATTCCAAAATAATTAAATCCGTTGGGAAAACATGCCTTCCTATACTTAATGGCACTTGAAAACATCCTTGTCTGGCCATGTACTCCGCTCCTGGTGAGCTTACTAGCATAGGTGTTTTAAGAATCCTAGTGGGCAGACTATACTTTTCCACAAATCCCCTTGATATGTATGAATGCGATGCACCAGTATCAAAAAGAACGAGTGCAGTAAATGACTTAACCAAAACTTACCTATTACTGCATCGGGCTGAGCTTCAACCTCCTCCACGCTAACGTGGTTCACCTGTCCCCTATTGAAAGGGTTCGGCTTCTTTCCAGAGCTTCCATTTCCGTTTTGTCCTTCAGGACAGTCATTTGCATATTGTCCTGACTTCGAACACTTATAGCAAGTGACGTGGCTCAAATCCTTCTTGGCTGGGGTTGATGGGGTGCTGCGGTTCTGTCCATTACTTCCTCCATTCCCATTACCATTCTTGGTGCCATTGTGATTGTGCGAGCTACCTACCCCATGGGTATGCTGAAAATGTCCTCCTGGTTTAGGGGTAAAACGAGGCTTCTGCTGAGCTCCTGAATTATACTTTCCTTCTCCATACTTCCTCTTGCGGTTCTCAATTTGCTGCTGCTTCCCTTCAATCATAAGAGCACGGTCTACTAACTCCTGGTAGTTGTTGAAAGTGGCTACCATCAACTGCATACTCAACTCATCATTCAGTCCTTCCAGGAATTTCTCCTGCTTAGCTGCATCCGTAGCAACGTCATCTGGGGCATAACGTGCTAGCTTACTAAACTCCTCCACATACTGGCCAACTGTCCGTCCTCCTTGGCGCAAGTTACGAAACTCACGCTTCTTCATGGCCATTGCTCCTGCTGAAACATGGGCAGTACGAAAAGCCTGCTGAAACTGGTTCCATGTGACAGTGTCGATTAGGAAAGTGGCTGTGAAATTCTCCCACCAAGATGCTGCGGGTCCTTCTAACTAATGTGCGGCAAACTTAACCTTCTCCGCATCTGTGCATCCTGCTGTGGTCAACTCCCTAGCTATCTTGTGGAGCCAATCATCTGCTACTATCGGCTCGGTGCTACTGGAAAACACCGGCAGATTCAGCCTAAGAAAACGGGCTAAGTGGTCAACAGGTGGTGGTGGTGGGTTGTTGTTGTTATTACCCTGATTCTGATTCTGAACTAGCAATTGCATCAGGGTGTTCTGCTGCTGGATCAACTGGGTGAGCTCCAGCGGAAAGGCAAATCCGGGGTCACGTCTCGGAGGCATCTGAGGGTTTTAGAAAAGATGAGATATAAGAATAGAGGGGGTCTAAAGGGAAACACTACCCATATGCACATGAGGCAAAACACACAATTCACTTCAATCAATCAAACAAAGGCATACAATTGATCTAACTATCGCAAAAGTGTTCGGACTACTATATTTACATGGTGGTCTACTACTACTGATGAGGTGGTCTACTAGAAATATTCTACGGTTGTAGACTCCATGATGTCCGCTCCTGCTTCATCCACATAGTCATCATCGCTACTATCTTGTTCCGAGTCGGTGGCGTCAATGATGATGTAGTCTTCCGGACTAATCTCCTTGGGTTCTTCGTCTTCATCTACTGGTGTCGGGCCTCCCATAAATATTCCAATCTTCTTGATCAGATCGTCATTCTTCTCCACCAATACTTCAATTTCTTCTTCATAGCCTTCGCGTGTAGACTTGAGTTCTTCCTCCAGTTCCTTGATTCTAGTCTTAGCCTTCTTCAGGTCTATCATGTCGGCGCACATCTGATTCTCCTAGCGTCGAATGTGCTGGTTTAACTCCTGAATAAAAGCTGCAATTGATCTATCCTTCCTGGTGCTGATCATCTCCCAGTGTTCATCTCGGCGTCCACAAATCTGGTAGATAGTATCCTTAAGATCCTTGCGGTAGACTTCTCCAATGCGTCCCATGGCGATGTGAGCTGCCATGCTCTTCCTAGACTCCAAGTTGGGGCATCAAAAGAAAACTCTATGAGCTCAGTGACTGGCATGAACGTCCTTCCTGGAATTTGAACTTGAATCATCCAGCGCTCTTCTTCAGGTAAAGTGGCGTTGTAGGTTCCCGTGAAGCTTGGTATTCCTATGTTCAGGTATCTAGTGACTTCCTTCAAGTGGCGTCCAAAGGGTGTATCCTCATCTGGTTGGGTGAACTTGTTCCTTGCATCCGCCATCCTAAAGAGTAGAAAAGATGAGAAGTCAGAAGAGAAGAGAGTGATCTAGTGATCTAGGTCTTTAGCTTAGTGGTCGTGTCCTACAGTCAGCGTGTGCTCTGATACCATCTCTGTAGCGACCAGACCTCAAACAGTCTGATCTCTGTGCTCCGGTGTCATCCCTGGATCAGTAATGCTGACACCACACAGTACTCGGAGGATTTATAGCAGAGTAGCAATCACACACTTATTACATCGAATGTCTCAAAAGAGAACTTATTACAATAAATATGGCTTGAGGCCATCTAATAACGATAACAGCGGAAGGCTTGGAAGATAAGCGAGTCCATCAACTCCAACGGCATCACTGAGTATAGAACCACGACCTAAAGACTCCTCAATCGTCGTCTGAAAAGTCTGCAACATTAACGTTGCAGCCCGAAACGGGTCAGCGCATGGAATATGCTGGCAAGGTAACACATAGAGAGTAATGGAATGCAACAACTATACTATATGCATATTTGGCTGGTGGAAAGCTCTATGGTTATTGTTTTTGCGTAAAGCCAATTTTTCCCTACTTCAAAGGAATGAAATTAATTACTATCATGGTGGTTGTGTAACATTGAGAATGGTTGACAGCATCCTCAATCCCAATTAAGTAACATCATTAAAAATCCCACAAAATTAATTTAGAGTAACATGTTGAGATTCACATGAAAATCCAAAGTACTAGATACTCAAAACGTCCATAACCGGGGACACGGCTAACCATGATTAGTTTGTTACACTCTGCAGAGGTTTGCGCACTTTTCCCCACAAGACTCGATCGCCTCCGTTTGGTTCCTCGCACTACATGGTGTTTGAGAAGACGGATGACCGAGACACAGTCTTTCAGAAGCGCTTGCACCTTACATGTGGGTAGACCGGTACACCTACTTTCCCCTACATCTGCTAGTCTACCCATAAGAGTTCGCACAACTTAGTCAACTATGCCAGAGCCCATATTGGCTTGTGGCTGCACACGAAAGTTTCTAGTATGAATAATCTCATGATCCCTTTGAGCCTGGGTGGCGGTCCAAGAAAACAGGCAAGTCCTGGTAACCCCAGGTGCCTCAATCCACCCAGATGTGTGTTAGGTTGCCACCTTAGATAAACCTTAATTATCAATCTCACATCTGTCATGGATATCACTCACCCAATCCACGTCTATTAGCATAGCATGGCATAATAAGCAAACGTAGAAGTAACTCCCAAAGGTTTGATAAGAAACAGGTAATAGGTACTACCTCATCTACTTCCCATCCCACAATTTAATTAGATCCTAATAATGCAATGTGTGAGGGTTGATCTAATGCAATAAAACTGGGTTGTAGAAAAGGTATGATCAAAGTGTTACTTGCCTTGCTGATGATCCGCGAAACCTAGAGATTCGAAGTAACAAGCGGCGCACTCCGGGTATTCTATCGCAGACAAACAACAAACATACAATAAGTACTCATCTAATGCACAGGTAAAACTCAAATAGGAGATCTAACCAGAATGTTCAACTTAAGAACTCCGGTTGGCAAAAAGAATCAAATCGAACGAAGCGAAAGAAATCAAACGGCGAAAGAAAACAACTTTGTTCTAGTAATCTGGATCTAGGGAAAATTTTACAGTAGAAAAAAACTTGTTTAAGTTGATTATTCGGAAAGAGGGTTTCGAGACGAAACTCCAGGCGCTTGAATCGCCTGATTCCGATAAACGAGCGAAAAGTTATACTAAAACGAAAATCGGATCAGAAATCGCGATCAGAAAATAACCGCGGAAAATCCGATGAAAAGGAAAAACGACGAACAATTTTTTTTTAAACTGCACGGAAAACGAGGCGGCGGCGAACCTCGAAAGTCGCGCGGCTCCGGCGGCGGCGGCGGGGCAGGGTTAGGGTTTAGGCGGCGGCGGCGGCTGGGTTCTCCTCGGGCCGGGGCGGTCGCTATTTAAAGGCCCGGTCGGCAGACTCCTGGCCGGGTACGGCCCGAAGTCGGTTTCTGTTTCTTTTAAATAATTCCGCTCGGAAGAAAAATAAAAAGAAATACTAAACGGACTCCAAAAATCGCGAAATAAATTTTGCCGGGTTCCTAAAATCAAGCCCGATAAAGTGAACATTTATCTAGGCCCAAACTACAACTTTGAAAAACGCGCATTTTTCCTAAATTCAAATAAAATACCGAAAAACTCCGAAATAAAACTTATTTGATTTTTTTATTAAATCCTCAATATTTCTATATTTTGGGAAAGTCATTTTATTCCCTCTCTCATATTTTTGTAATAGAAATAATTGATGATAAAATAAATAAAATCAAATGATCCTGTTTACATAATGTGAGAAAACTCAAATATGTAAATAACGAAATCCCCAACTCTCTCCGTGGGTCCTTGAGTTGCTTAGGATTTTCTAGGATCAAAACCAAAAGCAAAATAAAATATGATATGCATGATGACCTAATGTATAACATTCCAAATTGAAAATTTGGGATGTTACAAGATGCATCTAAGAGCATCTCTACTAGATCCTTTAAAACCTCACCAGCCCTTATAATACTGGTAGTTTAACAGGATTCGGTAAAATATCAGCCCGAGCAGATCCGATAAAAAAAGTTTGGCTCGTAAAAATCCGGCTTCGCCGCTATATTTACCAAATCCGGCCGATTTAGGGTTCCTATCCGGCATTTCCCCCACCCGCCTCTGCCACAAATTGCCCCGTTCCGGCACCAAATCCACCCTCTTCGGCGACAGTTTTAGCGCACCCCACCTCTTTTCGAGTAGATCCATGTCGAGCAGAGGTCACGGGCGAGGTGCCCGTATGGGCAGTGGCAGCTCAATGCCGCACAGGCGTGGCCGCCATGACACCGAGGCCGTCAGCTCTAGCTTCTCGCCGGTCGAGGTATGGCGCTTGAAGCAAGCCAAGGAGCATGGCACCCTCTGCGGCAGCAGCGGTCGGAGGGCGTGGAGCAAGATCGACGGGATTAGGTAGGCCCTTTGGTCGACCACCAAGGGTATCCACAAGGCAGAGATTGAGCTCCATGAGGAAAAGGACATGTAAGGCTTCGCCGCGTGGATCGGGGCGACCAAGGAGCGGTACCAGCTCGCGTATACTATGTACAAGTCTGTGATCGAGTACTACCTCAATGTCAAGCCCTAGAGTAGTCTAGATTTAGATTTACTTAGCTTTATCTACTATGTTTTTAAGTTTGTGTGTTTGAATGTGTGATGAACTCCGGTGAACTATGGTGGCGCGAAGTTTAAGTTTAGATTATGCAGTATTGTATTCCGGATCTATTCTGTTGTGCCTTCGCGATACTACAAAATCGTTTTATAGGATCCCTTAACCAAAATTTGCGGTACCGTGTTTTACAGGATCTACTAGAGATGCTCTAACACGGTTGTTATCTACACATCCCATCCTCCATGCATTCTTAATCGAGTCGAGTCGCCGAAAATCAAGTTCTGATGTGCGCAACCTCATCACCAGACAGAACGCCTGGATAGCGTCGTTGCACACCCGAAATGCCATCATTGTGCTCCTGGTTCACCCAGCGACGACATCGCGCCTGGAGGACACGAAGGCATGCCCGTAGCGCCTCTAGCATGCCTCGCCTCAGCTTGATCAGCCACGATGCCACGCCTCCCTCGTGTCTTGCCTCAAGTTTGCCCGGCCATGACGCAGCACCTCTCTGCTCCTCTTCTCCCATCGACAACACCACACTTCCCTGGTGCCCTTCGCTCGGCTACAACGTCACGCCTGGATGGCACCGTAGCATGCCCGCAGCGCCTCCCCAGTGCCCCTCATTGGCTTTGCAGCCCGGCAACTTTCGATGGTCCACATCGGCTTCACCCATCCGCCGCTACCCTCCACACCCAACTCCTCTATCATTGGCGCCAATGTTTGCTACCTCTTGAGCATGTGTTGGTTTTCCCTTGAAGAGGAAAGGGTGATGCAGCAAAGTAGCGTAAGTATTTCCCTCAGTTTTGAGAACCAGGGTATCAATCCAGTAGGAGACAATGCACAAGTCACCTAGTACCTTGATACGTCTCCAACATATCTATAATTTTTGATTGCTCCATGCTATATTATCTACTGTTTTAGACATTATTGGGCTTTATTATCCACTTTTATATTATTTTTGGGACTAACCTATTAACCGGAGGCCCAACCCAGAATTGCTGTTTTTTGCCTGTTTTAGGGTTTCGAAGAAAAGGAATATCAAACGGAGTCCAAACGGAATGAAACCTTCGGAAACGTGATTTTCTCATCAGATAAGATCCAGGAGACTTGGACCCTCCGTCAAGAAAGCCACAAGGCGGTCACGAGGGTGGAGGGCCCCCCCTAGGGCGGCCCCCCTGCCTCGTGGGCCCCTCGAAGCTCCACCGACGTACTTCTTCCTCCTATATATATCCACGTACCCCCAAACGATCCGGGACGGAGCCAAAAACCTAATTCCACCGCCGCAACTTTCTGTATCCACGAGATCCCATCTTGGGGCCTGTTCCGGAGCTTCGCCGGAGGGGGCTTCGATCACGGAGGGCTTCTACATCATCATCCAAGCCCCTCCGATGAAGTGTGAGTAGTTTAGTTCAGACCTACGGGTCCATAGCTAGTAGCTAGATGGCTTCTTCTCTCTTTTTGGATCTCAATACAATGTTCTCCCCCTGTAGGACCTTGAAGTAGATGTGTCTAGAGGGGGGGGGGGGTGATTAGACACTTAATGCTAAAGTTGCAGTTTTTAAGCTTTTTCGATTTAAGTGGAGTTTAGGCACAATTTCAACATTCACAATACATATCAAGCAAGCATGCAAAGAGTATATAGGCAGCGGAAAGTAAAGCATGCAACTTGCAAGAATGTAAAGGGAAGGGTTTGGAGAATTCAAACACAATTGGAGACACGGATGTTTTTCTCATGGTTCGGATAGGTGGTGCTATCCTACATCCACGTTGATGGAGACTTCAACCCACGAAGGGTAACGGTTGCGCGAGTCCACGGAGGGCTCCACCCACGAAGGGTCCACGAAGAAGCAACCTTGTCTATCCCACCATGGCCATCGCCCACGAAGGACTTGCCTCACTAGCGGTAGATCTTCACGAAGTAGGCGATCTCCTTGCCCTTACAAACTCCTTGGTTCAACTCCACAATCTTGTCGGAGGCTCCCAAGTGACACCTAGCCAATCTAGGAGACACCACTCTCCAAGAAGTAACAAATGGTGTGTTGATGATGAACTCCTTGCTCTTGTGCTTCAAATGATAGTCTCCCCAACACTCAATTCTCTCTCACAGGATTTGGATTTGGTGGAAAGAAGATTTGAGTGGAAAGCAACTTGGGGAAGGCTAGAGATCAAGATTCATGTGGTAGGAATGGAATATCTTGGCCTCAACACATGAGTATGTGGTTCTCTCTCAGAACATATGAGTTGGAAGTGTAGATGTGTTCTGATAGCTCTCTCCACGAGTGAAGAGGAGGTGGAGGGGTATATATAGCCTCCACACAAAATCCAACCGTTACACACAATTTACCAATCTCGGTGGGACCGAATCAACAAACTCGGTCGGACTGAAATAGTAAACCTAGTGACCGTTAGAGATTTTCGGTGGGACTGACATGCAACCCGGTAGGACCGATATGGTTAAGGTTAGGGCATAACGTAATCTCGGTGAGACCGATTACACAAACTCGGTGAGACCGATTTTGGTAATAAGCTAACCAGAGGGTTGGTCAGGCAAACTCGGTGGGACCGATTACACAAACTCGGTGAGACCGATTTTGGTAATGAGCATACACAGTGAGTTTGCATTGTAACCTCGGTAGTACCGATTGCACAAGATCGGTGAGACCGATTTTGGCAATGGACATACACAGTGAGATTACAATCCCATCTCGGTGAGACCGAGATCCCTATCGGTAGAACCGATTTGCTAGGGTTTGGCAATGGCTATGACAAGTGAAACTCAGTCGCGCCGGATAGAAATAATCGGTAGGTCCGAGTTTGGCTTAGGTTTAGGTCATATGTGGAAGTGGGAAAGTAGCTGAGGATTTTGGAGCATATCATTAAGCACTTGAAGCAAGAGGCTCATTAAGCAACACCTCATCCCTCCTTGATAGTATTGGCTTTTCCTATGGACTCAATGTGATCTTGGATCACTAAAATGTAAAATGAAGAGTCTTGAGCTTTAAGCTTTAGCCAATCCTTTGTCCTTAGCATCTTGGAGAATTTCCCACAACCTTTAGTCCATGCCACTCCATTGTTAAACTTATCTGAAACATACTAGATAGAAACGTTAGTCCAACAAGAGATATGTTGTCATTAATTACCAAAACCACCTAGGGAGCACTTGTGCTTTCAATCTCCCCCTTTTTGTTAATTGATGGAAACATACATCAAAGCTTTAGATAAAGATATAAAGAATAGCAATTAAAGCTTTGGAAGGACATGTAACAAGCATAGGCTCCCCCTACATGTATGCACTCATGTAAATGTGAAATATAGAGGCATGTGAGAGCATAACCATGACAGAGTAGGCAATGTGTTACATGTATCTTGGCCATATGCATCAGAGCAAAAGATTATCAAGGAAAATACCTTCATGCTCATGAGTCCTTCTTGCAAACAGTATGTACATAAGCAAGAATTCCTCATACTCATGATTTTGATGCATACACTTACCTTGTAGTCTTTAGCTGGCTTAGGATGGAATGAACCTGCACAAACAAGGTTAGATAACACAGGTACCTCCACTAGCCAGAGCAAACCAAAGAAGCCACAAGAGTACCAAGACTGGGATGACATGTAGAGAGTGAGTACAAGGTACCACAATGGATTCAACATGTCCCCAAGAGTAAGGATATGCAATGAATTTGACTGATTTCTTTCCCTTAGGTGTCTTGCTCCCCCTGAATCTTACATGGGATATTGGGAGAAGATAGGGAATAGAAAATCAGAGCTGAAAGATACAAATGGATAGAACTTAATGCAAATAAGCACATATGAACATGTCTTTCCCCCAAAAAGACATGTGACATCTCTCCTCTTGAACATCAAGCATCTGGGATCCTTGAGTATTCTCTCCCCCTGGAAATCTCTTTCTCCCCCCTTAATACTTTCTCCCTTGTAGGTGATAAGCTTTGATGTGATCTCTCTCTCCCCCTTTGACATCAATTTCCAAGAAGGGTTTTCTGGAATCCGTCGTATAGGTTTGGTCCTTGAGACTCAACACAAAGCAATGGATAAAACTGTGATGCTTGTAGAGGACAAGATTCATTGAGTGGAGCTGGATCAGAAGAAATATAGAACAAGTGGCAAACTATTTTTCCTGTTGTGAAGTCGGTGGCACCGAGTGGCATGTTTCGGTGGGGCTGAAAAGATTCGGTTGGACCGAAAACTACAAGTCGGTGAAACCGAGTTCAACACAGAGAAAAACACTTGTCACCTCAGCTCACTAAACATGTAGGATCTCACAAAGATTTGCAATGAATTATCTGAAGGATTTGCAAGGAATTGAATGCAGAAAATGCAGAACAAAAATAAAAAGAAAATAGAAGAAACTGAAAGATCTAGATGAAGTTTTTTTTTGAAAAAGAGAAAGAAAATAAATATGCATGAGACAAATGCAATAACACAGAAAAGAACACAAGAGAACTTCATCTAGAGTTGGGCGGTGACATAGTCACCTATGTTAGAGTATATTGACTTAGGAGTCAAGTGAGAACACTTGATCATAGGTCATACTCATCGTTTAAGCTCAAAATGGGGTTAGCATTTTCCGTTTAAGCGACTTGATGTATTCACATCTTGTTGAGTTGCTTTGACTCATGACTTGGAGTAAAGCTTCTCTAAGATGGAATAACGTCCCTTGGGTGGTGGTGTGGGTCTTGCTCATGTAGTTGAACTTGTGTGGGTGCTCAAGGTTGATGTAGATCATCAAGAGTTGGGAGCACCACTTGGAGTTTGAGTTCACCTACCTACATGGGTTAGTTCTTGCAAGGAAGAGCACTTGTGTATCCAAAAATGACAATCATGAAGCTCAACATAGAATTTGTCAAAGGATATGTTTGAATGGTTTTGTGCTTCCTTGTCTTCAACCACCATTATGTAGAGACTTGGTGATGTAGAGATTGCTCAAGATGTGAGTGAGTTGCAATATCATAGAATTAGATTCAACCAAGAACCTACATGGGTTAGACAACATGCAAGGTACAAATATATCCAAGACATAAGATAGTCATCATAAGAGATATATCATGGATTAGTCATAAGCTCATGTCTTGCATGTATCCAATGAAGTTCCTACTCCAAGTTCGAAGCATCAATAATGTTCAATTCACCTCTCAACCTGCAAAATACTTTCTCATCAAGAGGTTTAGTAAATATATCCGCTAATTGCTTATCGGTGCGAACATGCTTAAGATCAATGTCACCCTTAGCAACATGGTCTCAAATGAAATGATGACGAACTTCAATATGCTTAGTTCGAGAATGTTGTACAGGATTATGACCAATTTTGATAGCACTTTCATTGTCACAAAGCAGTGGAACATGTTTCACATAGATCCCATAATCTTTATGAGTTTGGTTCATCCAAAGTAATTGAGCACAACATGAACCAGTGGCAATGTATTCCGCTTCGGCGGTGGATAAGGATACCGAGTTTTGTTTCTTGGAAGACCAAGACACAAGAGATCTACCAAGAAATTGACAAGTACCCAAAGTGGACTTTCTATCAACCTTGTCTCCGGCATAATCCGAGTCGGAATAGCCAACAAGATCAAAAGAAGACCTCTTAGGATACCAAATGCCAAAGTTTGGTGTATGAATTAAGTATCTCACTATCCTTTTCACGGCCTTAAGATGACATTCTTTAGGAGCAGCTTGATAACGTGCACACATGCACACACTTAGCATAATGTCGGGACGTGAAGCACATAGGTATAACAAAGAACCAATCATAGAGCGATAAACCTTTTGATCAACCGGTTCACCATCTTTGGTCAAATCAAGATGTCCACTAGTAGGCATGGGTGTAGGCATACCTTTGCATTCTTGCATATTGAACTTCTTGAATAAGTCCTTGGTGTACTTCGTTTGAGAGACAAATGTACCTTCCTTAGTTTGCTTGATTTGCAAACCGAGAAAGAATTTGAGTTCACTCATCATAGACATCTCAAACTTCTCTGACATTAGCTTTCCAAACTTTTCACTAAAGAGAGGGTTAGTTGAACCAAATATGATATCATCAACATAAATTTGGCATACAAATAGTTCTCCATTAACCCTTTTAGTAAAAAGAGTAGAATCAATTTTACCAATTTCAAAACTACTTGCAATAAGGAACTTGGTCAAGCATTTATACCATGCTCTAGGAGCTTGTTTAAGACCATAAAGAGCTTTGTGAAGTTTGTAAACATGATTTGGTTTCTTAGGATTGATAAAGCCGGGAGGTTGTTTGACATAAACTTCCTCCTCTATTTCACCATTTAGAAAAGCACTTTTAATGTCCATTTGGTACAAGGTGATATTATGGTGATTAGCATAGGCAAGTAAGATGCGAATGGACTCAAGTCTAGCAACGGGAGCATATGTCTCACCATAGTCCATACCTTCGACTTGTGTGTACCCTTGGGCGACGAGACGTGCTTTGTTGCGAACCACTTGTCCATCTTCATCTTGCTTGTTGCGAAACACCCATTTGGTACCAATGATGTTGTGGTTGTTGTCGGGCTTCTCAACCAATGTCCAAACTTGGTTTCTCTCAAAGTTGTGTAGCTCTTCATGCATAGCGTTTATCCAATCCCGATCTTCCAATGCTTCTTCAACCTTCATAGGTTCAATGCTAGAGATGAATGAATAGTTTTCACAAAAGTTAGCTAAATGAGTTTTTGAGCGAGTGATTCTCCCGGTTTGAATATCATTGTAGATTTGCTCGACGGGATGATCTTTGGCAATTCTTGCTCGAACTCGTGAGAGCTTTTGCTTGGGTCTTCGTTGAACATCTTCTTCATATTGTTCTTCTTCTTGGCCTTCTTCATTGTTGACGTTGTCGTTCTCTTGTCGTGGTGGAGAAGGAGATTGTTGATGTTCGTCTTGATGCATTTCCTCGTCTTCTTCATCTTGGTGTGTCCCACTTGTGGATGCTTCCGTATCAATTCTTGGTTCACCTTGTCATGAAGTAGAAGCTTCCACTTGGACGGACGAGGTACTCTCCTTCACCTCCGTTGGACGAATTTTGCCAATAGACAAGTCTTGGATTGCTTCTGAAGGGTCTTTGTCTCCTACATCGATTGGCAATTGCTCTACTTGCGAGCCATTAGATTCATCAAACTTCACATCTACCGTCTCTTCAACCTTTCGGGTGAAATTGTTGTAGACACGGTAAGTGTGAGAGTTTGAGCCATAACCAAGTAGAAAACCTTCATGAGATTTAGGAGCAAACTTTGAACGATGATGCTTGTTAATAATGTAGCACTTTGAGCCGAATACTCGAAAGTATCCAACTTGGGGTTTGTTACCGGTGAGGAGCTCGTATGCCGTCTTGCCGAGTAGCTTGTGAAGATACAAGCGATTTGTTGCATGACAAGCTGTCTCAACCGCTTCTGCCCAAAAGTGCTTCGGCGTCTTGTACTCATCAAGCATCGTTCTCGCCATTTCGATGAGCGTCCGGTTCTTCCTCTCAACAACTCCATTTTGTTGAGGTGTGTACGTAGCCGAGAACTCGTGTGAAATCCCTTCTTTGTCAAGAAAGGTGTCCACATTTGCGTTCTTGAACTCCGTTCTGCTGTCACTCCGAACCTTCTTGATCTTCATGTCAAACTGGTTTTGGGCCTTCCTAGCGAAGTTTTTGAAGATCTTCTGGACCTGCGACTTGTCATCAAGAAAGAACACCCACGTAAATCTTGAAAAATCATCAACTATAACTAGACCAAAAGAATTTCCACCGAGACTCTTGTAGGTGTTGGGACCAAAAAGATCCATATGAAGTAGCTCGAGTGGCCTCCTTGTGGTCATGATGTTCTTCACGGGATGCCTTCCTCCAACCTATTTACCTGCTTGACAAGCACTGCAAAGTCTATCCTTATCAAATATGACATCGTTAACTCCAAGGATATGATTTCCTTTAATAAGCTTGTCAAGGTTTCTCATGCCAACATGACCTAGTCGTCAATGCCACAACCAACCTTTTGAGGATTTAGCAATAAAGCAAGTTTTAGGTTGTGCCTTTTTAGAGAAATCGACAATGTAAAGATCACCTCTACGTATACCGGTAAAGACCATTTTATGATTGTCTCGACGAAACACTTGCCAATCTACCTCAGTAAATAGGACATTCAAACTGAAATCAGCAAGTCTAGATACTGAAAGTAAGTTGTAGCCGAGAGATTCAACGAGCATGACATTTTGAATGGAACTATCATGTGAGATGGCCACCTTACCAAGGCCAACCACTTTGCCCTTTGAATTATCACCAAAGGTGACATATTTTCGAGGGCCGTCATTTTCAGCAAGCTCACGGAACATCTCTTCATCTCCGGTCATATGATCAGTACATCCACTATCAAGAACCCATTCCTTTCCTCCTGACACATATCCCCGAAGATTTGCCATGAGACCAAAATGTCTCATTGCATCATCAAGATCGAAGTCACTATCCTCATCATCATCATAGTATCCATGTTCACCATGATCTTGTGACTCATCATTTCCTAGAGAGGGTAATTCATTAGATAAATGATCATCAAAGTGGACACCTTTATGAATTCTTATAGCTTCGGATATAATGATTCGAACATCTCCTTTAGCACGCTTGAGATTGGTAAGCTCAAATAGACAATCACCAAAACTAGGATCACTAGCGTTCATCTTACTCAAGGTAAAAGATTTATGGAGAATTTCATCCAAATTTTTGAAGGAATAATCGGGAAATCGTTCCTCAAGAAATTTCCATATAGTATAGGCACAATTAAGAGTAGGCAAACTAGCAATCAAATTTTTGGGCAATCCTCTAATGATAAGCTCAATAGTTCTAAGATTGCGAATTATGTCAATATCTTCATCTAGGGTAGGATGCAAAGGATCAATATGAGGTGCACAAGGGCTAGCAATATACTTGTTCAAATGATATTGATTGAAAATTACAAGCATCTCATTTTTCCACTCATGAAAATACTCTCCATCAAGAATAGGCACTCTATATCTAAGACTCCCTAAAGTAGACACATCCATCTTCCTCCAATGGTGATTAAACCAAGGCAATGGAGACCAAAGCTCTGATACCACTTGTAGGACCTTGAAGTAGATGTGTCTAGAGGGGGGGGGGGTGATTAGACACTTAATGCTAAAGTTGCAGTTTTTAAGCTTTTTCGGTTTAAGTGGAGTTTAGGCACAATTTCAACATTCACAATACATATCAAGCAAGCATGCAAAGAGTATATAGGCAGCGGAAAGTAAAGCATGCAACTTGCAAGAATGTAAAGGGAAGGGTTTGGAGAATTCAAACGCAATTGGAGACACGGATGTTTTTCCCGTGGTTCGGATAGGTGGTGCTATCCTACATCCACGTTGATGGAGACTTCAACCCACGAAGGGTAACGGTTGCGCGAGTCCACGAAGGGCTCCACCCACGAAGGGTCCACGAAGAAGCAACCTTGTCTATCCCACCATGGCCATCGCCCATGAAGGACTTGCCTCACTAGCGGTAGATCGTCATGAAGTAGGCGATCTCCTCGCCCTTACAAACTCCTTGGTTCAACTCCACAATCTTGTCGGAGGCTCCCAAGTGACACCTAGCCAATCTAGGAGACACCACTCTCCAAGAAGTAACAAATGGTGTGTTGATGATGAACTCCTTGCTCTTGTGCTTCAAATGATAGTCTCCCCAACACTCAATTCTATCTCACAGGATTTGGATTTGGTGGAAAGAAGATTTGAGTGGAAAGCAACTTGGGGAAGGCTAGAGATCAAGATTCATGTGGTAGGAATGGAATATCTTGGCCTCAACACATGAGTAGGTGGTTCTCTCTCAGAACATATGAGTTGGAAGTGTAGATGTGTTCTGATGGCTCTCTCCACGAGTGAAGAGGAGGTGGAGGGGTATATATAGCCTCCACACAAAATCCAACCGTTACACACAATTTACAAATCTCGGTGGGACCGAATCAACAAACTCGGTCGGACCGAAATAGTAAACCTAGTGACTGTTAGAGATTTTCGGTGGGACTAACATGCAACCCGGTAGGACCGATATGGTTAAGGTTAGGGCATAACGTAATCTCGGTGAGACCGATTACACACACTCGGTGAGACCGATTTTGGTAATAAGCTAACCAGAGGGTTGGTCAGGCAAACTCGGTGGGACCGATTACACAAACTCGGTGAGACCGATTTTGGTAATGAGCATACACAGTGAGTTTGCATTGTAACCTCGGTAGTACCGATTGCACAAGATCGGTGAGACCGATTTTGGCAATGGACATACACAGTGAGATTACAATCCCATCTCGGTGAGACCGAGATCCCTATCGGTAGAACCGATTTGCTAGGGTTTGGCAATGGCTATGACAAGTGAAACTCGGTCACGCCGGATAGAAATAATCGGTAGGTCCGAGTTTGGCTTAGGTTTAGGTCATATGTGGAAGTGGGAAAGTAGCTGAGGATTTTGGAGCATATCATTAAGCACTTGAAGCAAGAGGCTCATTAAGCAACACCTCATCCCTCCTTGATAGTATTGGCTTTTCCTATGGACTCAATGTGATCTTGGATCACTAAAATGTAAAATGAAGAGTCTTGAGCTTTAAGCTTTAGCCAATCCTTTGTCCTTAGCATCTTGGAGAATTTCCCACAACCTTTAGTCCATGCCACTCCATTGTTGAACTTATCTGAAACATACTAGATAGAAACGTTAGTCCAACAAGAGATATGTTGTCATTAATTACCAAAATCACCCTAAGATGTTGTTAAGAAGAAGGTCTTCCCTTTATCTTTCAGGGGAGATGCATCGACATGGTATAGGCTATGTGATGATATGGAGTCTTGGAACTACAAACTATTGAAATTGGAATTTCATCAAAAGTTTTATCCTATGCATCTTGTTCATCATGATCGCAATTATATATATAATTTTTGGCCTCGCGAAGGAGAAAGTATCGCTCAAGCTTGGGGGAGGCTTAAATCAATGTTATATTCATGCCCCAATCATGAGCTCTCAAGAGAAATGATTATTCAAAAATTTTATGCTCGGCTTTCTGGTAACAATCGCACCATGCTTGATACTTCTTGTGATGGCTCTTTTATGATGAAGACTATTGAATTCAAATGGGATTTCTTGGAAAGAATTAAACGCAACTCTGAAGATTGGGACCTCGACAATGGTAAGGACTCAGGTATGACACCTAGTTTTGATTGTGTTAAATCTTTTATGGATACCGATATTTTTCGTAAATTTAGCACTAAATATGGACTTGACTCTGAGATAGTAGCTTCTTTCTGTTAATCTTTTGCTGCTTATGTTGATCTCCCCAAGGAGAAGTGGTTTAAATATCATCCTCCCATAGAAGTAAAAGTAGCTGCACCTATTAAAGTTGAAGAAAAGACCATTACTTATAATGATCCTATTGTTCCTACTGCTTATGTTGAGAAACCACCTTTTCCTGTTAGGATAAAAGATCATGCTAAAGCTTCAACTATGGTTCGTAAAAGCAATATTAGAACTTATACACCTCCTGAGCAAGTTAAAGTTGAACCTAATATTGCTATTGTTAAAGATCTCTTGTCTGATAATATTGATGGGCATGTTATTCATTTCTGTGATGAGACTGCTAGAATTGCTAAACCTTGTGCTAAAGATAAACATAGACCCATGGTAGGCATGCCTATTATTTCTGTTAAAATAGGAGATCATTGTTATCATGGCTTGTGTGATATGGGTGCTAGTGCTAGTGCAATACCTATTGATTTATACAAAGAAATTATGCATGATATTGCACCTGCTGAGTTAGAAGATATTGATGTCACAATTAAACTTGCCAATAGAGATACTATTTCACCAATTGGAATTGTTAGAGATGTTGAAATCTTGTGTGGGAAAACTAAATATCCTGCTGATTTTCACGTTCTTGGTTCCCCACAAGATAGCTTTTGTCCCATTATATTTGGTAGACCCTTTTTAAATACTGTTAATGCTACCATAGATTGCAAAAGGGATGTTGTTACTGTCGGTTTAGATGATATGACTCATGAATTTAATTTTTCTAAATTTAGTAGACAACACCGTGAAGAAGAATTACCTAGTAAGGATGAAATTATTAGTCTTGCTTCTATTGTCGTACCTCCTAGTGATCCTTTAGAACAATATTTGCTAGACCATGAAAATGATATGTTTATGAATGAAAGAAGGGAATTAGATGAAGTATTCTTTAAACAACAACCTATTCTTAAAAACAATTTACCTGTTGAAATCCTAGGGGATCCTCCTCCACCCAAGGGTGATCCCGTGTTTGAACTTAAACCGTTACCTGATACTCTTAAATATGCTTATCTTGATGAGAAAAGGATATACCCTGTTATTATTAGTGCTAATCTTTCAGAACATGAAGAAGAGAGATTATTGAAAACTCTGAAGAAGCACCGTGCTGCTATTGGGTATACTCTTGATGATCTTAAGGGCATTAGTCCCACTCTATGTCAACATAAAATTAATTTGGAAGAAGATGCTAAACCAGTTCGTGATCATCAACGCCGTCTGAATCCTAAAATGAAATAAGTGGTAAGAAAGGAGATACTAAAGCTCCTTTAGGCAGGTATAATTTATCCCGTTGCTGATAGTAAGTGGGTAAGTCCTGTCCATTGTGTCCCTAAGAAGGGAGGTACGACTGTTGTTCCTAATGATAAAGATGAATTGATCCCTCAAAGAATTATTACTGGTTATAGGATGGTAATTGATTTTCGCAAATTAAATAAGGCTACTAAAAAAATCATTACCCCTTACCTTTTATCGATCAAATGCTAGAAAGATTATCCAAACATACACATTTTTGCTTTCTAGATGGTTATTCTGGTTTCTCTCAAATACCTGTGTCAGCTGATGATCAATCTAAGACCACTTTTACTTGCCCGTTCGGTACTTTTGCTTATAGACTTATGCCTTTTGGTTTATGTAATGCACCTGCTACTTTCCAAAGATGCATGATGGCTATATTCTCCGACTTTTGTGAAAAGATTTGTGATGTTCTCATGGACGATTTCTCCGTCTATGGATCCTCTTGTGATGATTGCTTAAGAAACCTTGATCGAGTTTTGCAGAGATGTGAAGAAACTAACCTTGTCTTGAATTGGGAGAAGTGTCACTTTATGGTTAATGAAGGTATTGTCTTGGGGCATAAAGTTTCTGAAAGAGGTATTGAAGTTGATAAAGCTAAGGTTGATGCTATTGAAAAGATGCCATGTCCCAAGGACATCAAAGGTATAAGAAGTTTCCTTGGTCACACCGGTTTTTATAGGAGGTTCATTAAGGACTTCTCAAAAATTTCTCGGCTTCTGACTAATTTATTACATAAAGATATACCATTTGTTTTTTGATGATGATTGCATAGAAGCATTTGAAATACTTAAGAAAGCATTGATCTCTGCACCTATTGTTCAGCCACCTGATTGGAATTTACCCTTTGAAATTATGTGTGATGCTAGTGATTATGCTGTAGGTGTTGTTCTAGGGCAAAGAGTTGATAAGAAATTAAATGTTATTCAATATGCTAGAAAAACTCTAGACAATGCTCACAGAAATTATGCTACTATTGAAAAAGAATTTTTGGCAGTTGTATTTGCTTGTGATAAGTTCAGACTTTATATTGTTGATTCTAAAGTAACTATTCACACGGATCATGCTGCTATTAAATACCTTTATGGAAAAGAAAGATGCTAAACCTAGACTTATTAGATGGGCTCTCTTGCTACAAGAATTTGATTTGCTTATTATTGATAGAAAGGGAGCTGAGAACCCCGTTGCAGATAACTTGTCTAGGTTAGAACATGTTCTTGATGACCCACTACCTATTGATGATAGCTTTCCCGATGAACAATTAAATATCATAAATGCTTATTGTACTGCTCCATGGTATGCTTATTATTCTAACTATATTGTTGCTAAATTTATACCACCTAGTTTCACATACCAGCAAAAGAAAAAGTTTTTCTATGATTTGAGACATTACTTTTGGGATGACCCACATCTTTATAAAGAAGGAGTAGATGGTGTTATTAGACGTTGTGCACCTGAGCATGAACAGGAACAGAGCCTACACAAGTGTCACTCCGAAGTTTATGGAGGACACCACGCTGGAGATAGAACTGCACATAAGGTATTGCAATCCGGTTTTTATTGGCGTACTCTCTTCAAGGATGCCCGCAAGTTTGTTGTATCTTGTGATGAATGTCAAAGAATTGGTAATATTAGTAGACGTCAAGAAATTCCTATGAATTATTCACTTGTTATTGAACCATTTTATGTTTGGGGCTTTGATTATACGGGACCTTTTCCTGCCTCCACTAGATACACACATATTTTAGTTACTGTTGATTACGTTACTAAGTGGGTAGAAGCTATTCCAACTAGTAGTGTTGATCATAATACCTCTATTAAGATGCTTAAAGAAGTTATTTTTCTGAGGTTTGGAGTCCCTAGATATTTAATGACTAATGGTGGTTCACATTTTATTCATGGTGCTTTCCGTAAAATGCTTGCTAAGTATGATGTTAATCATAGAATTGCATCTCCTTATCACCCACAGTCCAGTGGTCAAGTAGAATTGAGTAATAGAGAACTCAAATTAATTTTGCAAAATACTATTAATAGATCTAGAAAGAATTGGTCCAAGAAACTTGATGATGGATTATGGGCCTACAGAGCTGCATATAAAAATCCTATGGGTATGTATCCGTATAAAATGGTCTATGGAAAATCATGTCACTTACCTCTCGAACTAGAACATACGGCTTATTGAGCTATTAAAGAGCTCAATTATAATTTCAAACTTGCCGGTGAGAAGAGGTTATTTGACATTAGCTCACTCGATGAATGGAGAACCCAAGCCTACGAGAATGCCAAAGTATTTAAAGAAAAAGTTAAAAGATGGCATGACAAAAGAATACAAAAGCGTGAGTTTAATGTGGGTGATTATGTATTGCTATACAACTCTCGTTTATGATTTTTTGCAGGAAAACTTCTCTCTAAATGGGAAGGTCCTTATGTTATCGACGAGGTCTATCATTCCGGTGCCATAAAAATCAACAACTTCGAAGGCACAAATCCGAAGGTGGTGAACGGTCAAAGAATCAAACATTATATCTCAGGTAATCCTATAAATGTTGAAACCAATATTATTGAAACCGTAACCCCGGAGGAATACATAAGGGACATTTTCCATAACGTTTCAGACTCCAAAAAAGAATAGGTATGTGGTACGGTAAGTAAACCGACTCCAAAATAGTTCTAGTGGCAATTTTTCTCCGTTTTGGAATATTTAGAAAATAGAAAAATAAGAAGCAGTCGGGGAAGGACACAAGGGTGGAGGGCGCGCCCTACCCCCCTGGGCTCCCCCTGCCTCGTGGGCACCTCGTGTGCTCTCCGGACTCCGTTTTCTTGCACGTTACGTATTTTGGTCGGTAAAAATTCATTATATAATCTCCCGGAGGTTTTGACTCCCGTATCACGCAAATATATCTTGTCTTTGTTTCGAGCTGTTTATCTGACAGATCTAGGTCGTCATGTCATCCTCAAGTGCCCCCAAGGACCTGTTCTTCGAGAAGGTCATCAACCCTTACCTCGCGAAAGTGCTGCAACACCCTCAAAACATTGAGATGCGTGAGGGGTTGTTGCACATCCGCGATGTTGAGGGACCAAGGAAGACCGGAAGCACGGAGGCAAGGCTCGAGGTATTGGAGCAACAAGTTTTCAAGTGTCAGGAGATGGTGGAGCGTGGACTCGATTCCAATCACATTATGATCACGGAGTTCACCAACAACCACAAGCTGGACGTCAAGGAAATTGGGGAGGCCATCTTCAAGATTCATGAGAAAATCAAGCACCTCCAAGCCCAGATCTATGACCTGCAAAATCAAAACTGTGAGTATGAATATAGATTCAAGAGGATGAGTTTGGCTGCAGATTTGAGGTTTCAGGAGATTCGATCATCCTTCTATGATGGTGAGCCTATGCCTTGGAAGAGGGACGACGAGTCTACGCCATCAACAAAACCATCAACTCCTTCACCGGCAAAAGAGATATAATCACATGGGTATGGGCACTCCCCTTGGCGTCTGCCAAGCTTGGGGGACTGCCCCGGTATCGTATCACCATCACTTTTATCTTTACCGCTTTTCTTAGTTCGATCCTTTTGATAATATTTTGATCTAGTTGAATAAAAGTCCTTAGTATGATCTAGTTGTGAGTTTTGCTTTATGATCCTTCTATGTAATCGAGTCTGTGAGCTATATATAATAAAGATTAGTCTTGAGTCAAGGGCTTGATTATTTTGCCATGATCTTGAGTGAATAAAATAAAAGATAAAGAATAAAAAGAAATAAAAGAGATCATATGGATCTTATGGAGAGTAATGAGCTCACATAGAAAGATTATGATGAATAAAAGTTGTCGAGAGTTGACAAACATAGTTTTGGTCATCGTTGCAATTAATAAGAAGTAATAAAGAAAGAGAGGTCTTCACATATAAATACACTATCTTGGACATCTTTTATGATTGTGAGCACTCATTAAAATATGACATGCTAAAGAGTTGACGTTGGACAAGGAAGACAACGTAATGGGTTATGTTTTCTTACATCTAAGATAAATTATATTGTCATGGATCATCCAAAATGATTGAGCTTGCCTTTCCCCCTCATGCTAGCCAAATTCTTTGCACCAAGTAGAGATACTACTTGTGCTTCCAAACACCCTTAAACCAGTTTTGCCATGAGAGTCCACCATACCTACCTATGGATTGAGTAAGATCCCTCAAGTAAGTTGTCATCGATGCAAGCAATAAAAAAACCGCCCTCTAAATATTTATGACTTATTAGTGTGGGATAAAATAAGCTTTATACGATCGTGTGATATGGAATAAATAAAAGCAACAGACTGCATAATAAAGGTCCATATCACAAGTGGCAATATAAAGTGACGTTCTTTTGCATTAAGATTTTGTGCATCCAACCATAAAAGCGCATGACAACCTCTGTTTCCCTCTACGAAGGGCCTATCTTTTACTTTTATCTCCTACCTTGCATAGGAGTCATGGTGATCTTCACCCTTCCTTTTTAAATTTTATCTTTTGGCAAGCACAACATGTTGGAAAGATCCTGGTATATATGGCTAATTGGATGTGAGTTTTCATGAACTATTATTGTTGACATTACCCTTGAGGTAAAACATTGGGAGGCAAAACCATAAGCCCCTATCTTTCTCTATGTCCGATTAAAACTCCATACCCATAAGTATTGCGTGAGTGTTGGCAATTGTGAAAGACTATATGATAGTTGAGTATGTGGACTTGCTGAAAAGCTCTTATATTGACTCTTTCCTATGTTATGATAAATTGCAATTGCTCCAATGACTGAGATTATAGTTTGTTAGTTTTCAATGAAGTTTATGATTCATACTTGAAATTGTGATTTAATTGTTACTCTAGCATAAGAGATCATATGACAAGAATTATATAAGTTCTTGTTCTAAGAATGATCATGATGCCTTCATGTCCGTATTTTATTTTTTATTGACACCTCTATCTTTAAACATGTGGACATATTTTTCAATTTCGGCTTTCGCTTATGGAGAAGCGAGGTCTAAGCTTGGGGGAGTTGATACGTCCATTTTGCATCATGCTTTTATATTGAGATTTATTGCATTATGGGCTGTTATTACATATTATGTCGCAATACTTATGCCTATTCTCTCTTATTTTACAAGGTTTACATAAAGAGGGAGAATGCCGGCAGCTGGGATTCTGGGCTGGAAAATGAGAAAATATTAGAGACCTATTCTGCACAGCTCCAAAAGTCCTGAAACTTCACGGAAGTCATTTTCAGAATATAAAAAAAATACTGAGCGCAAGAAGTTCCGGAGGGGGGCCACACCCTGCCCACGAGGGTGGGTGCGCCCTACCCCCCTAGGCGCGCCCCCTGCCTCGTGGGCCCCCTAGTGGCCCTCCGATGCCCATCTTCTGCTATATGGAGTCTTTCGATGAGGAAAAAATGATAAGCAAGCTGTTGGGATGAGACTCCGCCACCACGAGGCGTAACCTTGGCGGAACCAATCTAGGGCTCTGGCGGAGCTGTTCTGCCAAGGAAACTTCCCTCTGGGAGGGGGAAATCATCGCCATCGTCATTACTAACAATCCTCTCATCGGGAGGGGGTCAATCTCCATCAACATCTTCACCAGCACCATCTCCTCTCAAACCCTAGTTCATCTCTTGTATCTAATTCTTGTCTCTAAGTCTGGGATTGGTACATGTGGGTTGCTAGTAGTGTTAATTACGCCTTGTAGTTGATGCTAGTTGGTTTATTTGGTGGAAGATCATATGTTCAGATCCTATATGCATATTAATACCCCTCTGATTATGAACATGAATATGCTTTGTGAGTAGTTACGTTTGTTCCCGAGGACATGGGAGAAGTCTTGCTATTAGTAGTCATGTGAATTTGGTATTCGTTCGATATTTTGATGAGATGTATGTTGTCTCTCCTCTAGTGGTGTTATGTGAACATCGACTACATGAAACTTCACAATTATTTGGGCCTAGAGGAAGGCATTGGGAAGTAATAAGTAGATGATGGGTTGCTAGAGTGACAGAAGCTTAAACCCTAGTTTATGCGTTGCTTCGTAAGGGGCTGATTTGGATCCATATGTTTCATCCTATGGTTAGGTTTACCTTAATACTTTTGTTGTAGTTGCGGATGCTTGCAATAGAGGTTAATAATAAGTGGGATTCTTGTCCAAGTAAGGACATTACCCAAGCACCGGTCCACCCACATACCAAATTATCAAAGTACCGAACGCGAATAATATGAACGTGATGAAAACTAGCTTGACGATAATGCCCATGTGTCCTCGGGAGTGCTTTTCTCTATATTAGAATTTGTCCAGGCTTGTCCTTTGCTACAAAAAGGATTGGGCCACCTTGCTGCACTTAATTTATTTTTGTTACTTGTTGCTCGTTACCAATTATCTTATCACAAAACTATCTGTTACCTATAATTTCAGTGGTTGCAGAGAATACCTTGCTGAAAACCGCTTATCATTTCCTTCTGCTCCTTGTTGGGTTCGACACTCTTACTTATCGAAAGGACTGCGATAGATCCCCTATACTTGTGGGTCATCAGTGGCTTCTCCCAAGATAGCATGTATTACGGTGGGTGAACAAATTACTGCTGAGCAATTGATAGAAAAGCACATAGTTATGAAGATATCTAAGGCAATGATCATGAATATAGGCATCACATCCATGTCAAGTAGACCACAACGATTCTTCACGTACTACTATTACTCCACACATCGACCACTATCCAGCATGCATCTAGAGTATTAAGTTCATAAGAACGGAGTAACACATTAAGCAAGATGACATGATGTAGAGGGATAAACTCAAGCAATATGATATAAACCCCATCTTTTTATCCTCGATGGCAACAATACAATACGTGCCTTGCTGCCCCTACTGTCACTGGGAAAGGACACTGCAAGATTGAACCCAAAGCTAAGCACTTCTTCCATTGCAAGAAATATCAATCTAGTAGGCCAAACTAAACCGATAATTCGAAGAGACTTACAAAGATATCAAATCATGCATATAAGAATTCAGAGAAGAACCAAATAATATTCATAGATAATCTTGTTCATAAATCCACAATTCATCGGATCTTGACAAACACACTGCAAAACAGTATTACATTGAATAGATCTCCAAGAACATCGAGGAGAACTTTGTATTGAGAATCAAAGAGAGAGAAGAAGCCATCTAGCTAATAACTATGGACTCGAAGGTCTGTGGTAAACTACTCACGCTTCATCGGAGACGCAATGGTATTGATGTAGAAGCCCTCCGTGATCGATTCCCCCTCCGGCAGATCGCCGACAAAGGCCCCAAGATGGGATCTCACGGGTATAGAAGGTTGCCGCAGTGGAAAGTGGTTTCGCGGCTCTCCCTGATGTTTCTAGGGTATAAGAGTATATATAGGTGAAAGAATTATGTCGGTGGAGCTACGAGGGGCCCACGAGGGTGGGGGCGCGCCTACCCCCTGGGCGCGCCCTCCTGCCTCGTGGCTTACTCATGGAGTTCCAGACTTCGACTCCAAGTCTTCTGGATTGCTTTCGGTCCAAGAAAGATCATCGCGAAGGTTTCATTCCATTTGGACTCTGTTCGATATTCCTTTTCTGCAAAACTCTAAAATAGGAAAAAAAACTGGCACTAGGCCTCCGGTTAATAGGTTAGTCCCAAAATAATATAAAAGAGCATATTAAAGCCCATTAAACATCCAAAGCAGATAATATAATAGCATGGAACAATAAAAATTTATAGATACGTTGGAGACATATCAAGCATCCCCAAGCTTAATTCCTACTGATCCTCGAGTAGGTAAATGATAAAAACTGAATTTTTGATGTGGAATGCTACCTAACATAATTATCAATGTAATTTTATTTATTGTGGCATGAATGTTCAGATCCGAAAGATTCAAAACAAAAGTTTAATATTGACATAAAAAATACTTCAAGCATACTAACAAAGCAATCATGTCTTCTTAAAATAACATGGCCAAAGAAAGCTATCCCTACAAAATCATATACTCTGGCTATGCTCTATCTTCATCACACAAAATATTTAATCATGCACAACCCCGATGACAAGCCAAGCAATTGTTTCATACTTTTGATGTTCTCAAACTTTTTCAATCTTCACGCAATACATGAGCGTGAGCCATGGATATAGCACTATAGGTGGAATAGAGGGGTGGTTGTGGAGAAGATAAAATGAAGAAGATAGTCTCACATCAACTAGGCGTATCAACGGGCTATGGAGGTGCCCATCAGTAGATATCAATGTGAGTGAGTAGGGATTTCCATGCAATGGATGCACTAGAGCTATAAGTGTATGGAAGCTCAAAAAGAAACTAAGTGGGTGTGCATCCAACTCGCTTGCTCACGAAGACCTAGGGAAATTTGAGGAAGCCCATCATTGGAATATACAAGCCAAGTTCTATAATGAAAAATTCCCACTAGTATATGAAAGTGACAACATAAGAGACTCTCTATCATGAAGATCATGGTGCTACTTTGAAGCACAAGTGTGGAAAAAGGATAGTAGCATTGTCCCTTCTCTCTTTTTCTCTGTTGTTTTTTTGTTTTTTTGGGCCCTCTCTTTTTTGGCCTCTTTTTTTATCTTTTTTGTCTGGAGTCTCATCCCGAATTGTTGGGGAATCCTAGTGTAACACCCTCGATGCGACTATAACTCCCACGTGTCGAGGCACGACTTAGAGGCATAATCGCATTGAAGGCATATGTCGCAAGTCAGGTAACCATCACAAACATCCCATGTAATATAGATAATGAAAAGGGATAACATAGTTGGCTTACACTCGCCACGTCAATCAAGTACATAAATAACATACATCATCCAAACACTCATGGCCCGACTACGGCGCCAAAATGAAAGATAACCCAACAAGCGACATGGTCCCGATCACCCCCAACTGGGCACCACTACTGATCATCAGGAAAAGAAACATAGTATCGCTGAGAGTCCTCGTCGAACTCCCACTTGAGCTCGTACGCGTCACCTGGAGCGGAATCACCTGGACCTGCATCTGGTGTAATAGTAATCTGTGAGCCACAGGGACTCAGCAATCTCGCACCCTCGCGATCAAGACTATTTAAGCTTATAGGTAGGGTAAGGTAAATATATGTGGAGCTACAGCAAGCGACTAGCATATATGGTGGCTAACTTATACGCAAAAGAGAGCGAGAAGAGGAGGCAAAGTGCGAGCGAGAAACTAGAGAGCAACTCGCGCAAACATTACTCCAACACCGTGTCCACTTCCCGGACTCCGCCGAGAAGAGGCCATCACGGTAACACACTCAGTTGATTCATTTTAATTAAGTTAAGGTTCAAGTTATCTACAATCGGACATTAACAAATTCCCATCTACCCATAACCGCGGGCACGGCTTTCGAAAGTTCAAATACCTGCAGGGGAGTCCCAACTTAGCCCATGACAAGCTCTCACGGTCAACGAAGGAATAGACCTCCTCCCAAGACGTTCCGATCAGACTCGGTATCTCGGTTCTTCAAGACACTTCGACAGGTTAAAACTAAACCAGCAACACCGCCCGAATGTGCCGACAAATCCCGATAGGAGATGCACATATCTCTTTCTCAGGGCACACTCAGATTGTCCTAGGTACGGGTAGGCCAGCCCAGAGTTGCCCCTGGTGGCCACCGGCAGCTGACAGGTGGACCAACACTCAGAGGAGCACTGGCCCGGGGGGGTTTAAATAAGATGACCCTCGGGCTCCGGAAACCCAAGGGAAAAGAGGCTGGGTGGGAAATGGTAAGACCAAGGTTGGGCATTTCTGGAAAAGCTTTAATCAAGGCGAACTATCAAGGGGTTCCCATTATAACCCAACCGCGTAAGGAACGCAAAATCCGGGAACATAACACCGATATGACGGAAACTAGGGCGGCAAGAGTGGAACAAAACACTAGGCGAGAGGCCGAGCCTTCCACCCTTAACCAATTATATAGATGTATTACGATAACATAGCAATATAATGGTATCCCAACAAGTAAATAAATGTTCCAACAAGGAACGACCTTCAATCTTCACCTGCAACTAGCAACGCTATAAGAGGGGCTGAGCAAAGCGGTAACATAGCCAATCAATGGTTTGCTAGGACATGGTGGGTTAGAGGTTTGACATGGAAATTTGGGAGGCTGACAAGCAAAAGGTAGGCATCGTAGCATTGGCATAGCAAAAGAGCGAGCAAACTAGCATAGCAAAGATAGTAGTGATTTCGAGGGTATGATCATCTTGCCTGCAAAGTTGTCAGAGTTGACTGGATCCTCGAAAGCAAACTCAACGGGCTCCTCGTTAGCGAACTCGTCTCCCGGCTCTACCCAAACAAGACAAACAAGCAACAAGAACACAATCAACCACGTGCAAGGATCAAACAAGAAGATGCAAACATGGTATGCTATGCGGGATGCAATGCGGGATGCATATGCAAGATATGACAGGAAATGCATGAACCTGGACTCAAATTGGAAAACCAAGTGTGCCACTGGAAAGATGAGATGAAATCGCTTGAAAACGATATAAAGAACGCCGGAATCGGAGTTACGGTTTGGAAATGGCAAGCGATTCAAAATTGGCACCGGTCTGCGATTTACAGCAAGTAGGCATCTAAATGCAATGAGATGAACATGCTACAACATTCAAACATGACATCAAAATACATGGCAGGGAAGCATTCAAGATGCTTAACAAAAGTCTAGCATTGATCTACGGCCAAATCATCCATTAACAGGTTCAAACAAGCATGGCAAAAACGCAAATGGTAAACAGATCTCAGACTTAGTGAAATTAACAGTTGTCTGAAATTTCAGATCATATAGCCCTCTTCGGAGCAACAAAACAACATGCTACAGGACCTGAACATGAAAAATTAAAATATGACATGAAGCTACTCAAATAGCTTAACAAAAGTCCCTTAGTGACCTTGAGCCAAAAGAGATCCGAAAATATACTAACAAGCACACGAACATAGCGAAAACATAATCAGTTTTCAGACTTAGTGAAAACTGACACATGCTGAAATATAACTCAAGTAGGCATGTTTACGAGCTCGATGCTCTCACCGCAGGGCAAGTCATGGCAATACAAACATACATCCATTAAGAAGGCACAAAATGAAAGCTAGACATGGCAAGAACAATGGCATAGCATGCACGGATCAACTACAACAACATCGGCAAAATCGCAAACAAGTTGGCGATCTGCCCAGATTCACAACGAAGCAAATGTAGAGCTCGATTGACTCTAGCTAGGGTGCTCCATAATTGCAAACAAAGACATGGATGGATAGAGCACTACAATCTTAACAAAACTCCTTTACTGGTCATCCTCAAAAGAGGCACGGATCACTAGGAAACAACACGAACATATGGCATCATGAACTAAACAATCCCAGGACTTAGTGAAATTACTAAGTCCCTGAAAACAGAATTACCAAGTGCCTCACTTTGCAAGCTTGCACTAGTCACCACACACATCACAAAAATACATGGGTTGCACCTCTGGAAAGATGACAAATCCCTTAACAAAACATATGTAGAGCTCATGGGCATAGCATGCACACAATAATCATGGCAAAATGACAAATGTCTAAGATGAAGTAGCAGATCTGACAATTAACTCAAGTAGCTCTCTTCTAACAGCATTTCGGGCATCAAGATGAACTCAAATGAAAATCATGCAATGGAATGAAATGATTTACTCTCTGAGACGAACATTTTGATATGCTATATGCATGAATCGGAGCTACGGATGCGGAGATATAGCAAGTTGAATATAGGCACTTGAACTGCAGACTTAGGAAAAAAATGACCTAGGGTTACTATTCACCCCGATCCAGATCTGGATCCTCACGATCACTGTAGCGGCGGTGGCGATGCACTGTTCACGGCGGGGATGAGGACGGTGGCCGGCGAGGGCGCGGTCGCCGGTGGCCGGGGCGACGACGCAGGGGCCCGCGGTGGCCGGAGCTGGGGCCGGCCGGAGCTACCTTGGCGGCGGCGAGCGGCTCCGGGTGGCGAGGAAGAGGCGGCGGAGTCGGCGGGATCCGGCCGGTGTCGCGGTGGCGGCGGGGAGGCGGCGAGCGGCGCGGGAGGAAGGAGAAGGCGGCGGGCGGCTCGCGGGACGGCTGGGCCGGGAGGGCCAGCCTCGGGCCTCGCGGGCTTCGGGCGGTGGCGGCAGCAGGGAGCCACGTGGCGTGACGTGGTTGGCGCGGACGGGCGGCGGCCGCTTTGTCTGCCCAGGACGGACGTGTCCGGCGGCGGCGCGAGGGGATTTTAGGGTTTCGGGGGAAGAAGGAGATCCGAAAACGGAGGGGACCTATTTATAGGCATAGAGGGAGCTAGGAGAGTCCAAATGAGGTGCGGTTTTTGGCCACGCGATCGTGATCAAATGCTCTCGATGATGGAGCAGGGTTAGGTGGGTTTTGGGCCAAAATGGAGGGGTGTTGGGCTGCAACACACACGAGGCCTTTTCGGTCCCTCGGTTAACCATTGGAGTATCAAACGAAGTCCAAATAGTACGAAACTTGACAGGCGGTCTACCGGTAGTAAACCAAGGCCGCTTGGCAAGTCTCGGTCCAATACGGAAATGTGTAATCCCCACACATGAAAGAAAGCTAGAATTGACCACCGGAGGAGAACGAAGCGCCGGAATGCAAAACAGACAACGGGGAAAATGCTCGAATGCATGAGACGAACACGTATGCAAATGCAATGCACATGATGACATGATATGAGATGCATGACAACGAAAAACAACACACAAAGACAAAGACCCGAACCCGAGGAAATAAATATACCTTAACGCCGGAAACGGCAAGAGTTGGAGTACAAATTGGGAAAGTCATATCCGGGGTGTTACACCTAGTCTCCATCATCCTTTCCTCACTGGGACAATTCTCTAATAATGATGATCATCACATTTTTATTTACTTACAACTCAAGAATTACAACTCGATACTTAGAACAAAATATGACTCTATGTGAATGCCTCCGGCGGTGTACTGGGATGTGCAATGAATCAAGAGTAACAAGTATGAAAGAATTATGAATGGTGGCTTTGCCACAAATACGATGTCAACTACATGATCATCCAAGGCAATATGAAAATGATGGAGCGTGTCATAATAAACAGAACGGTGGAAAGTTGCATGGCAATATATGTCGGAATGGCTATGGAAATGCCATAATAGGTGGGTATGGTGGTTGTTTTGAGGAAGGTAAATGGTGGGTTTATGGTACCGGCGAAAGTTGCGCGGTACTATAGAGGCTAGCAATGGTGGAAGGGTGAGAGTGTGTATAATCCATGGACTCAACATTAGTCATAAAGAACTCAAATACTTATTGCAAAAATCTATTAGTTATCGAAACTACTCAAATACTTATTGCAAAAATCTATTAGTTATCAAAACTAAGTACTACGCGCATGCTCCTAGGGGGATAGATTGGTAGGAAAAGACCATCGCTCGTCCCCGACCGCCACTCATAAGGAAGACAATCAATAAATAGAGCATGCTCCAACTTCATCACATAACGGTTCACCATATGTACATGCTACTGGAATCATAGACTTTAACACAAGTATCTCTCAAATTCACAACTACTCTACTAGCATGACTCTAATATCACCATATTAATATCTCAAAACAATCATAAAGAATCAAACTTCTCATAGTATTCAACACACTTTATATGATTTTTTTATTATACCCATCTTGGATGCCCATCATATTAGGACTAGTTTTATAGCCAAATAAAATTACCACGCTGTTCTAAAAGACTCTCAAAATAATATAAGTTAAGCATGAGAGATCAATAATTTCCATAAAATAAAACCACCACCGTGCTCTAAAAAGGTATAAGTGAAGCACTAGAGCAAAATTATCTAGCTCAAAATATATAAGTGAAGCACATAGAGTATTCTAATAAATTCTGATTCATGTGTGTCTCTCCAAAAGGTGTTTACATCAAGGATGATTGTGATAAATCAAAAATCAAAGAATCAAATCGTACAAAATGCTCCAAGCAAAACACATATCATGTGGTGAATGAAAATATAGCCTCAAGTGAAGTTACCGATAGACGAAGACGAAAGAGGGGATGCCTTCCGGGGCATCCCCAAGCTTAGGCTTTTGGTTGTCCTTGAATTTTACCTTGGGGTGCCTTCGTAATCCCCAAGCTTAGGCTCTTGCCACTCCTTATTCCAAAATCCATCAAATCTTTACCCAAAAACTAGAAAACTTCACAACACAAAACTTTAACAGAAAATCTCATGAGCTCCGTTAGTATAAGAAAATAAACCACCACTTTAAGGTACTATAATGAACTCATTCTTTAGTTATATTGTTGTTAAACCTACTTTATTCCAACTTCTCTATGGTTCATACCCCCGATACTACTCATAGATTCATCAAAATAAGTAAACAACACACGAAAAACAGAATCTGTCAAAAATAGAACAGTCTGTAGCAATCTGTAACTTTCGAATACTTCTATAACTACAAAAATTATGAGAAATTAGTAAGTCCCATATAATTTGTTTATTAATCCTATGAAAAAGGAATCAGTATTTTATCGCGCTTCTGTTAAAAATTAAAACTAATCTCCTGGGTGTAAAAGTTTCTGTTTTTCAGCAGGATCAAATCAACTATCACGGTAAGCTATCCCAAAGGTCTTACTTGGCACAAACACTAATTAAAACACATCTACCAGAGGCTATATGATTTATTCAAAGCAAAACATGACCTAAAAAGCAAGAAAAAAAATAAAATTGGGTTGCCTCCCAACAAGCTCTATTCTTTAAAGCCATTAAGCTAGGCATCTATAATTTTAATGATGCTCACATGAAAGATAGCAATTGAAACACGAAGAGAGCATCATGAAGCATATGAAAATCACATCTAAGTCTAACATACTTCCTATGCATATGCATTATATAAGCAAACAAATTATCAAGACAAGCAAAAACTAGCATATGCAAGGAAGGAGAAAGAAACAATAGCAATCTCAACATAACGAGAGGTAATTTAGTGACACGAAAATTTCTACAACCATATTTTCCTATCTCATAATAATTACATGTAGGATCATAATCAAATTCAACAATATAGCTATCACATACAATTTTCTCTTCATGATCCACATGCATGCAAAGTTGACACTCTTCCAAAATAGTGGGATTATCATAAAATAAAGTCATGACCTCTCCGTACCCACTTTTATCAAAAACTTCATAACATTGAACGTTATCCAAATATGTGGGATATAAAGTTGACACTCTTCCAAACCGACTTTCAATATTATTGCAAACATTATAATCAATCTCATATTCATCATGGGGCTTAAATAAACTTTTAAGATTATAAGAAGAATCACCCAATCATGATCATTGCAACAAGTAGTAGACATAGCAAAATTAGCATCCCCAAGCTTAGGGTTTTGCATATTATTAGCACAATTGATATTAATAGAATTTATAATAACATCATTGCAATCATGCTTTTTTATTTAAAGATCTATCGTGAATCACTTCATAAAGCACTTCATCACAATTTTCAGATTCACGGATTTCAAGCAAAACTTCATAAAGATAATCTAATGCACTCAACTCACTAGCAATTGGTTCGACATAATTGGATCTCTTAAAAAGATTAGCAAGTGGATGACAATCCATAAGTTTTGGTTCTGATTTGCAATAAACACACAATTATACCAAGCAAACGAGCAAACAATCCAAGTAATACATAAGGGCAAACGAAAAAGATGAACGAAAGAGAGGCGAAGAAAAGGAGAATCTTTTCGAAAATCATTTTAGTAGTGGGGGAGAGGAAAACGAGAGGCAAATGGCGAATAATGTAATGCGAGGGAGAAGATTTTATGATGGGTACTTGGTATGTCTTGAATTGGCGTAGATCTCCCCGGCAACGGTGCCAAAAATCCTTCTTGCTACCTCTTGAGCATTTGTTGGTTTTCCCTTGAAGAGGAAAGGGTGATGCAGCAAAGTAGCATAAGTATTTCCCTCAATTTTTAGAACCAAGGTATTAATCCAGTAGGAGACAATGCACAAGTTACCTAGTACCTGCACGAACAATCAAGAACCTTGCAACCAACGCAATAAAGGGGTTGTTAATCCCTTCACGGTCACTCGCAAAAGTGAGATCTAATAGAGATAGTAAAGTAAATATTTTTGGTATTTTTGTTGTATAGATTGGAAAGTAAAGATTGCAAAATAGTAAACGAGATGCAATGTAAATAAAAGAGATGTAATATAATAGGAAAGAGACCCCGGGGGGCATAGGTTTCACTAGTGGCTTCTCTCAAGATAGCATGTATTACGGTGGGTGAACAAATTACTGCCGAGCAATTGATAGAAAAGCACATAGTTATGAAGATATCTAAGGCAATGATCATGAATATATCATCTTGGTATCGTGGTATCCCTCTATTGTATATTCCCTTGCAATTGCATTGATAATCCCTAGCCTATTTTGCGTCACATGCCTATCGAGACTAGCCATTTGAGTATTGCTGGCAACGTTACTTGTGCACATTAGTGATCTACACCGTCCATTGCATACATACCATATCATATTTGTATCATATCATCCCTTGTGTCACAACATTGTTCCCGTATATACCCAATTGCTATCTTGGTTTGTGCATTTCGCATTGTAGCCATACACAAAAAAAGAATAAGCTTTTAAGCAAAAGAGAAAGAGCAAAGAAGCTTGTAAGCAAGTGCCAATTGCTATCATGAATATATCAACTTTGTATCCAAATACAACAATTCTTATGTGTGCACGAATCATGGGGAGATTCTCTAGTTTCTTTAGAACACTCTTTTGCTCATATCATAATTTCCTTTATTCATGTGGCTCATAGGATCCTTGGTCTAGTTGGTTCAATTGATATCCTTTGATTGCTTGCTTCAATTGGTATCTTTTGATTGCTTGATTGCTTGTTTCTCTCTTTGTCATGTCTTTGTGGCATATCATTCTTTTGCATTCTTTGGGCCTCAATATAGTCTGTCTTCCTCCAAGTATTTACCGTTGGATATGTGTATTGTATTCCACTCCCTTGTTGAGAAATACACAATTTATGGAGGAGCACAATTTATATTGGCATTCTAAGCTTTTCTCCCATTTTGGCAATTGATGCCAATGGGGGAGAAGTTTCAGAGAGTTTTGTTGAGAAGTTTAGAGAGTTATTTCCTCTTGCTCTGGTGTTGTTCGTAAACATTTGCATCTCATATGCATGCATTATTGGTTGTTGCATTGCATAGTGATGCATAATTCGTTATATAAACTCTCTTGAAAGTGATTGTTATCAATTACCAAAATGGGGGAGATTGAAAGGACATGCGGTGCCCCCATGTGCGGTTTTGGTAATTGATGACATTCTCTATGGACTAATGGTTGCATTGAGTTATATTTGAAGGATTTGTCCATAGGCATTTCTTGAAGTCCATGTGTTGGTTGCAAGGAGTTTATGAGTTTACCAAGGTGCTATTAAGGAATTATCCAAAGATTGGTCATGTGAGTATTGAGCTTATTGCAAGCATGTCTTGAAGAAGAAGATTGTGTGATCATTCATGTTTACCTTCAAGACATCATCCAAATGAAGAGAGTTGGAAAGAGTCAAGGTTGATCAATACTAAGTACAGAGAGTGATTCAAGTTGATCATCACACAAAGCGTAGAAGATACACCGAGTGGGATCAAGTGATCTCACGGTTTGGTAAGCATTGTCCATTGTGCTTTGTGTACTAACCCATGGTATTTGTGAGAGTTCTATGTGGGGTTAGGTTTGCTTCCATGGGCTTGCGTAAAGAGTAAGATCACATACAACCCATGGAGGATGACATCAAATCAAGGTGTTGTGTTGTGCAAGTTCAAGTGGAGCATCACGAAGAAATCATGCTTGTAGCTTGCCGTCCATTATGGTGTCTATGGACTTGTGAAGATGTGGCAAAGAGTAGCTCACCCATAGTTGAGTATGGGGGAGCAATCAACTAGTCTTCATCGAGCGAACGCAATCAAGAAAGGTGGTCCAACTTGAGGGAGTCAAGATCGTCATCATCTAGCTCAAGTGGACTTTGTGCAAGGCAAAGGTTTTCCCTTGATAGGTTTTATATTTTACCGGTCTCATGGTGATAGTTTGGAGACCGGGTTATAGGATCGATAGCCATACTATCAAGGGGGGCTCTCAAGTGAGTAGCTTGATCGTATAGTTCGTCGAGAGCTCAAACCATTGCATCCTTGCATCATCTTTCATGATTCTTTTTTCTTTTTTTTCTTTTGAGGTTTTAGAGCTTGTGGTTATCTTCGTGACAAGCTCTAGTACATCGAAAACGGTTTTCATATGCTTCTTCTATTGCATTTTCGGTGTTGGTGGTTTTACTGGTCTTATTCGAGGAAGGGTTCTCTACATTTTCTCATAGGCATTTTCAAATTTCCTTCTTATAGCTATTTCTATAAAGATTGTGTTAGCCCTTGTCGCTAGCTTTCCAACAAACTTGATTTCATTGAATTCGAAGCTCGTATACGAAAGTTGTGGTTGTTTTGATCTTACCTGTTTTACATAGAGAAGTTGTACCGCCCCTTTGAGGTTTGTAGCTTGTGGTTATCTTCGTGACAAGCTCTAGTACATCGAAAACGGTTTTCATATGCTTCTTCTATTGTGTTTTCGGTGTTGGAGGTTTTACCGGTCTTATTCGAGGAAGGGTTCTCTCCATTTTCTCACGGGCCTTTTCAAATTTCCTTATTATTGCTATTTCTATCAAGATTGTGTTAGCCCTTGTCGCTAGCTTTCCAACAAACGTGATGGTGCACATAGGTGAGCCTGGTTGTTGTAGGTTTTGTGCACATTAGAAGCTTGAGCGTTGAGATAGTTGTTTATCTTGCTTAGTATAAGTTGTTGGTGCACATAGATGAGCCTAGTTGTTGTAGGTTTTATGCTTGACAAATTAACCTCTAGGTTTATTCCGCATTTGTTCAAGCCTAAACCGTAATTATTTTAAAGCGCCTATTCACCCCCCCTCTAGGAGACATCCACGATCTTTCAGACACCATCACCAACAAGAACGTGAAGGTCAAGAGCTCAACACAAACAACCACTCAACGACTTCACCATCTCCCTTGGCATCTTTGCCAAGCGACTTCAAGGCATCTTCGCCTACGGACATACGACATCTTCGCCAACAAGCACCCCAAGACTACGCTTAAGAGAAGCTCCCCTCCGCGACTTCCACGAGCTACTACGACCTCGACACCGACCACGAGATTCCTTTCTATGGGACTCAAGAACACGAGGAGTATCTCGAGTGGGAGCGCCTCATGGACGACTACCTCAAGCTACATCAAGTTCCTCTCGAAGATCAAGTGAAGTGCACGTCAACGTACTTCCACGACTACGCTTCCACATGGTGGTTTCACTCACCTTCGAAGAGCTATTACATGAGTTGGCCCAAGATGAAGAGAGCTTTGAGGCGAGAGTTTGTGCCTCCAACCTACACGGAAAAATTTCTACACCAATTGGAGAACACCACCCAAGGATCCAAGTCCATTGACGCATACTTCAAAGAGATGAAGAATGCCTTGCGACGAGCCTGCGTGGACAACCCCATGTCAATGAAGTTCCACTTCATGATGGGATTGAACAACGACATCTCCAAGACTATCTTCCTCGAGAACTACAAGTCACTCGACGACAACTACATTGGTGCTCTCAAGGCGGAACAAGAACTCATGAAGGCCAAGGCTTCTCCACCCCAAGCACACTTCTCAAAGACCAAGCTCAAAGACGACGAGCATGAGGCTAGTACCACCATGATGTACAAGCCCTACGAGATCCAATACGATGCTCCCAAGTGCGACTTCACCGCCACCCCTGTTTGTAGCATTGATGGTGCCGAGTCTACTTCAACTCTTTTTCAAGACGGTGTGGCGATGACTACGACTATGGAGCCAATCAAGGAACATGCTTTGGAGGCGAGCGACATGGTGACGAGCAAGGATGATTCTTCCATCTTAGGAGGCGAGAGTGATGATGTGCCATCTTCGGCCTTCATCCATGGCGACAATGACGAGATGGTTGAGCATTTGATTTTCCCTTCGACCACGGCGACGTATGATGACTTGAGTGACTTGTGCCACCATATCGAGAGTGAGAGTGACTTCACCACTAGCCCCATATATGATGAGTTGCCACAATTTCCATGTGAGGAGAGCCACAAACCCCACCACTTGAGTGAGATGAGTGACTCCACCATCTGTGAGATTGAGTGCACCTACCTTGCGGGAGTGAGTGAACCACCACATAGAGAGAGTGTGATAGTTGATAGGGCATGTGAGGCCACTATGATTTGTAACGACTTAACCTCTACCTCTATTGTGTCTTCTCATTTGGTGCTAGGTCTCATATATGATGACGCACCAATTCTTGATGACTTCATCCTACCTTTGGACAAGACGTTGGCCATGGTGGAATATGATGCACCCCCACATGGTTCCATCAAGATGAAGATGGCCACCATTTGGTCTTTGCCACCTCACCTACACCACATGAGTGGAATGACAAAGTTAACATAGGTGAAGGTGATGCTCTAGTCCCACTAGTGGACATTCTTGACATTGATTGCTTGCATGATGTTGATCAACCTATTACCATGCTTCATGCTAGTGTGACTTCCCCATGCAATGATTTCCCCATATATGATGAGTTTGATGATTGCCATGTGGAGTCTATTTGTTGTGATGCCATGTTACATAGGATTTATTGTGATCATTCTTTAGGTCACATCATGTTTGACAATCCGCTTGACTTGTCATATACTATGCATGAGATCCATCATATGTCATATTTACAATCTCATCGTAGTGACTATGCATATGCCATTAAAATGAACCCAATTTGTTGAGAGGAAGAAATGAGAGGAAGAACAAGAAGGAGAACACCAAGAATTCTAAGATCTAGATCCAAGGGGTTCCTCTCACATAGAGGAGAAAGTGACTGGTGGAAATGTGGATCTAGATCTCCTCTATCTTGTTGTTTATCTTGCTTAGTATAAGTTGTTGGTGCACATAGGTGAGCCTAGTTTTTGTAGGTTTTTTGCTTGACAAATTAACCACTAGGTTCATTCCACATTTTTTCAAGCCTAAATTGTAATTATTTTAAAGCGCATATTCACCCCCCTCTAGGCGACATCCACGATCTTTCAATTGGTATCAGAGCCTCGTCTCTCTTTGATAGGATTAGCCGCCTAGAGACTAAAGATGTCGACTAGGGGATTAGGATTCTATGACACTCTTACTTTCGATGGCACAAATTTTGATGTTTGGGTTATTTGCATGCTTAATCTCTTTAGGGTCATGGACCCTAATTTAGAGCGAATTGTAGATATGGGCTTTTCTCCTCCGAAGGATCTCCAAAGATTATCCTTAGAGGATGAGAAAAACTCTTATCTCAATACTCAAGCTTCTAATGTGCTTTTTGAAGCTCTTAGTAATGTAGTTATATTCCAACTCATGTCGTTCCGGGATGCTCATGAGTTGTGGACAAAGCTTCAAGGTAAATATGGTGTGTCCAAGATTTGTGGCGATGATTGTTCTCCCTCCACCTCCGGCCGTGTTGCCTTCTCAACCTACTTCACGTACATGTGGATTGCCACAAGGTAATGCTATGGTGAGTAGTGTTGGTCATTGCAATGATGATAGTGTGCTTTTTCTTGATGATCCTTCATCACTATCTTATTGCAATGGTCCTTCTTTGGACCTTAACACTTCGAGCACTCTATATGGTTCATATGCTAGTGTTGATAGTCCTTGCATATGATGTAGAAATTGCTTGACTAAATCGTGTGATGATATGCTTGCTATGTCTTGTTGCCATGATAAAAATGCTTTTATTTCCTCGAGTTGTTGTGCTAACAATGTAGAGGAAACTCAACACTCCATGGAACAAGATGTGGTCTTGTATGATGCTTCAAGGGATCCTACATCATCATCTATTGCTTTTTGCCTTATGGCTAAGGCATCGAAGATATCTCCTACTCCGAATCCCGATATATCTTGTGATGATGATGTTGATGATGATGATAAGGATGATGATAATGATGAAGAGAATGATAATGTTGCTTCCTTAAAAATTAAGGGGGAAATTATTTTCAAAGCTCTTCTTAAAAATAAAATTGCTCGTTCCAACTTCATGGAAATCATGTCTATTGCCATTGAGGGCAAGAAATACATTGAGGAGTTGGAATCCCATCTTGAGGAGCATGAGGTCACCATTGATAAAATGGAAGGTCATGAGCGTAATTACGCTAATGAGATCGCCGACCTATCTCAAGCTCTTGAACTTTAACAAACCACCAAGGAATCTCTTGTGGAGACCTTTGCATTAGAATTATCTAGAATAAGGGAATCCCATGATAGAGTCCTTGAGGTGGCCAATGATTTAAAAACTAAAAATGATAAGATTGAAGTTGCGCATGCTAAACTCCTTGAGGATTTTGAGCACCTCAAAAATGGCTCAAGGGTCATCAAGGGTGAGCTCATCAAACTCACCGAGTCTCATGCTCAACTTGAAGCTTCATATTTAAAAGAGCTTGCCAAGTTGCCTTCTCCCCTTGATGTTAATGATGATGCTTGTGCTACTAACTCTATTTCTTATGTAGTATCCATTTTGAAGAAGAATGTTGAGCTAAGGGATCAACTTGCGTTGCTATCTAGCAATTATGGGAAATTGGAAGAAAGTCATGAAAGCTTTCTAGCTCTCATGATGATCTTCTAGTATCCAATAATTTGCTAAATTTATCTAATGAGGCTATGACTACTAAGGTAACATATAGTAAGCCTCATGTGGATACTAGCACTACTACAAATCAAAATACTATATTGCCATGTGCTAGTCCTTGTAATTCATCTACTCACAATGTTGGTACATCTTGTGATGAATTGCTTTCCTTGCCTTGTTGCTCTAATGATGAAGCTTATACTTCCTCTAGTACTTGTGTTGACACTAACCATGTATTGGAAATCAAAGAGCTCAAGGCCCAAGTCACTTCTTTGAAGAAAGACTTGGAAAAGAGTCATGAAGGGAAATTCACACTCAACAATATCTTGAGTGTGAAAAAATCCCCCAATGACAAAGGTGGACTTGGATTCAACTCCAATAAGAAGAAGAAGTCCAAGATGAACAAAAAGAAGGGCCAAGAACAAGTCAAGAATTCGGCCAAGATTGTTTGCTTCAAGTGCAAAGTAGAAGGGCATCATGTTAGATCTTGCCCATTGAAGAAGAAGCCCATTAGTGAGAAGCAACAAGGGAAGCGGCCACAAGTTTACTCTCATGCTCAACCTCAAGTTGAAGAAAGGCCTCTTCCCAAGAAAACTCAAGCTAATGCTTCTCAAGTTGAGAAATCAAGTGAGAAGAAAGTGAAGAGTAGACGTTGCTACCTATGTCGTGAGAATGGTCACCTTGCTTCCTCATGCACTAGTGGTAACTTATCCAACCCGATTATTATTGATGATATCTATTCTCTTGGTAAGGATAAGGTTGGCAATGTGTTTGCCAAGTTTCTTGGTATTCAAAGTGGTTTCAAGCAAAGAACCATTTGGGTTGCCAAGCCTATTGTGACTAACCTCTTAGGACCCAACTTGGTTGGGGACCAACAAGATCAAAATTTATCAATAGGTTTTGATGGAGGGCATTGGAGACTTGGCTACATTATGAAGAATTAAGGGGACTTCATCATTCTTATTGTCTTAAGCCAAGTCAATCGGGTTATCAAATTTCTATCTATCCAATGTTCCTCCGAGCGGTAACTTGTACTTAAATTGTTTACATTGAAAGTTATTTGCCCCTTTGCATGTTTGGTTTTGTACCTTGCTTGTGTTTGTATATGTTGTGCCTTCAATTTGCTTATCTTGAGTATTCAAGTATGTGTGTATTGGTTTGCACATCATGTACGTGTGTGTAGTGCGTTGAGCCTTTGCGCATCTTGGTTGTATCTTAGTTGGCTCTTGTGAGAGCTTAATGGAAAATCCCATTTTTGGGAAGTGATGTGCTTTGTGCACCTCATAATCCTATAAATATGTGTACATGAGTAATACCATCTAGTATTGATATTACAAGACTATCTAGTCACTATGTGGCATGTCTTCTCATGAGAAATTCAAATTCTAAATAGTCCATTAATTATCTCTTGTTGGATCTTTTTATTTGCCTCTTGTGTATCTTTAATTGATATCACATTATGGGGGAGTAATATGCTATGTGCATATTACAAGCCCAGAAAATGTGTACATTTGAAATATTGTCACCTAGAGTTGATATTGTAAATTATCTTGTTCCTAGGTGGCATGTTAGCTCTAGAAGTTGCAAATTTGCTTGTGTTTGGTGTGAATATGATGTTGGATATCCTTGCTATCTACCACCGGGAATTATTTCCAAATACCTCTTGTTTTGACAATTGGTACTCACTTATGTGTGGTAGAAATTATTGATCATTTGTACATTGGCTTTTACTTTTATTTTCCTTATCTCTTGCCTAGGATTGGGTCAACTCCTGTTGTCTTCCATACCATTTTTGGATCTTGTTAATTTCTTGATCTTGTCTAGTGTTTTCTAGATATAGTAAAAGTGGTGATCCCACCTTGTGCATTTTGTATTCAAATGAAAATTCTCTATAATGCACTACTCTTGGGGGAGCTATCCTATTTTCTATAAAACACCCATCTTATGATCTTTATAAAGTGTGTGTTGGTGGAAGGCAGGCCATTTCTTTTTGGTACTTTGTGCCATCATGAAACTTTGTAGAGGGCTTGGTTTGTTTGGAACCATTCTCTCTTTTGGGAGTTTGATATCTTTCTTTCTGCGTGTATCAATGGATATCTCATTCCTTGATGTATCTTTTTATTCATATCTTCCAAGTGATGATTTCTCCATTTGGAATCCTTTTCACTTGGTATTCCTTTTCATTTGGTGTTGGTTCTTGAAAATTTCGAGCATGCATATTTACTTCATGTATTTTATTTGGCATGCTTTCTTTCTTTGACCCAATATATAGGGGAAACTCCACCAAGTCTCAAATTGGATGAGATGTGCATGATATTTATTTTCATATCCATGTGCAGACATTTATGTGAAGTTTGTCATATGTATTGGTTTTTCTAACTCTTTGGTCCCAATGAGTTTGGGTACCATTTTTTGTGATGTTGTTCTAGGAACAATTGAAGATGCATTGGATGATAGACTCACTCACAAGGAAGGTGTTGTCACCATGTGCTTATTGGAGTCAAGCTAGGATGTTCAATGAACTACTATCTAATACCTTCAATTGGTATCTTCTACATCCTTACAATGCTATCTCGGTAACAAGTATCTATTCGTGCTTTCCCCTCATGCATTCAACTTTGTGTAGGTTGCATCTTGGCACGATATTCATTTCATATCTTGTGATACTTGTTTCCTTTCTCAAAGCATCCCAACGATGATCTATTGTTGCTAGTTGGGATGTCTTTGATGGATATGTGGTAGGAGTTCATTTATATACAATAAGAGCATATCTAGCCAAGTGCCATGCTTTCAATCAAATATCTTATTGGTATATTTATGACTTCCTTGCGGATATCTTGTTCTTTCCTTTTTGTAACTTTTTCGTGTGTACATCCTTTTATGTGGATTGATATCTCATGATCTTCATCTACCTAAAATCTTATACACTTGAGAGAAGTTGCATATCTAGTCGATATGCCCTTCTTCTTTCACGTCCACCATTTCTTTCCCATGTTATTTCTTTGGTGGCTCCATGAAAGTGGGTGCCTTGAGTGCGGGTCATTTCTTGTTGCATCTTGATGCACTCTTTTGTGGTGAAAATTGTCTTCCTCTTGCTTGTCATGATGAGGCTTTTGCCAATTCAATTGGTATCCCTCCTCTTACCGAAGCTTTCTTATCTTCACCATGGGTTGTCACAAGCATAGGTTCTTTTTATGCTTATTAGTGAACTTGTGAACCCATTTACTAGTTGTGTGTGGGAATGACAGGCCTTGCACCGTGTATCTCATTCTTTCAATACTATATTGATGCTTAATGCGCATCCACACATTAGTCTTCTCAAGTGCATTGCCTTGACTCACACACATAGGTTTTGGTTGAGCCTTTTCTTAAGTTGCCACTTTTACATGTTGCTCAACCATGTGTTTGTTGCAAGTGCTAGGCCTTGTTTCCTATATCCTCACTTGCACTTGTTGTAAGTTTCTATTGATTTTGGGGGAGCTATGATCCTATTTTGTGCACTTTGTATCCAAATACATCAATTCTTATGTGTGCACAAATCATGGGGAGCTTCTCTAGTTTCTTTAGAACACTCCTTTGCTCAAATCATAATTTCCTTTATTCATGTGGCTCATAGGATCCTTGGTCTAGTTGGTTCAATTGATATCCTCTGATTTCTTGCTTCAATTGGTATATTTTGATTGCTTGATTGCTTGTTTCTCTCTTTGTGGCATACCATTCTTTTGCATTCTTTGGGCCTCAATATAGTCTGTCTTCCTCCAAGTATTTACCGTTGGATATGTGTACTGTATTCCACTCTCTTGTTGAGAAATACACAATTTATGGAGGAGCACAATTTATATTGGCATTCTAAGCTTTTCTCCCATTTTGGCAATCGATGCCAATGGGGGAGAATTTTCAGAGAGTTTTGTTGAGAAGTTTAGAGAGTTATTTCCTCTTGCTCTGGTGTTGTTCGTAAGCATCTGCATCTCATACACATGTATTATTGGTTGTTGCATTGCATAGTGATGCATAATTCGTTATATAAACTCTCTTGAAAGTGATTGTCATCAATTACCAAAATGGGGGAGATTGAAAGGACATGAGGTGCCCCCATGTGTGGTTTTGGTAATTGATGACATTCTCTATGGACTAATGGTTGCATTGATTTATATTTGAAGGATTTGTCCATAGGCATTTCTTGAAGTCCATGTGTTGGTTTCAAGGAGTTTATGAGTTGACCAAGGTGCTATTAAGGAATTATCGAAAGATTGGTCATGTGAGTATTGAGCTTATCGCAAGCATGTCTTGAAGAAGAAGATTATGTGATCATTCATGTTTACCTTCAAGACATCATCCAAATGAAGAGAGTTGGAAAGAGTCAAGGTTGATCAACACTAAGTATAGAGAGTGATTCAAGTTAATCATCACACAAAGCATAGAAGATACACCGAGTGGGATCAAGTGATCTCACAGCTTGGTAAGCATTGTCCACTGCGCTTTGTGTACTAACCCATGGTATTTGTGAGAGTTCTATGTGGGGTTAGGTTTGCTTCCATGGGCTTGCGTCAAGAGGAAGATCACATAGAACCCATGGAGGATGACATCAAATCAAGGTGTTGTGTTGTGCAAGTTCAAGTGGAGCATCATGAAGAAATCATGCTTGTAGCTTGCCGTCCATTATGGTGTCTATGGACTTGTGAAGATGTGCCAAAGAGTAGCTCACCCATAGTTGAGTATGGGGGAGCAATCAACTAGTCTTCATCGAGCGAACGCAATCAAGAAAGATGGTCCAACTTGAGGGAGTCAAGATCGTCATCATCTAGCTCAAGTGGACTTTGTGCAAGGCAAAGGTTTTCCCTTGATAGGTTTTATATTTTACCGGTCTCATGGTGATAGTTTGGAGACCGGGTTATAGGATCGATAGCCATACTATCAAGGGGGGCTCTCAAGTGAGTAGCTTGATCGTATAGTTCGTCGAGAGCTCAAACCATTGCATCCTTGCATCATCTTTCTTGATTCTTATTTGTTTTTTTCTTTTGAGGTTTTAGAGCTTGTGGTTATCTTCGTGACAAGCTCTAGTACATCGAAAACGGTTTTCATATGCTTCTTCTATTGCATTTTCGGTGTTGGTGGTTTTACTGGTCTTATTCGAGGAAGGGTTCTCTACATTTTCTCATAGGCATTTTCAAATTTCCTTCTTATAGCTATTTCTATAAATATTGTGTTAGCCCTTGTCGCTAGCTTTCCAACAAACTTGATTTCATTGAATTCGAAGCTCGTATGCGAAAGTTGTGGTTGTTTTAATCTTACCTGTTTTACATAGAGAAGTTGTACCGCCCCGTAGAGCGATTGTACCGGTTGACCGGTACTACCAGTGTTTGGAGCAGTTGTACTGCTCCAGAATTGGTCCAAAGGTTGTACCGGCCATGTACCGCTCTACCACCGGACTAGTTTCTGTTTTGGAGCGGTTCTTAGGAGGTTGTTGACCGGTTGTATCGGTTAGTTCACTTTAACCGGTACTACCGGTTCTATGGGCTTTTGTACCACTTAGGCCTTTTTCCTACGGGTTGGTTTTTCCACTGCTTTGATCGGTTGTACCGGTTCGTGCACCAGTTGTACCGGTCCTATAGTTTTCTGCACATAACGGGCAGATTTGTGCGGACCTATAAAAGGGGGTATTCTTCCCCATTGAAACTTATTCTTTGAGATCGTGTTCTTCCCCCATTGTTGACCTTCTTCGATCTTGCTATCTCTCAATCCCTCTATGGATTCTTGCTAGTTTTGGGGGGAAAAGAGAGAGGAGATCTAGATCCACATTTCTACCAATCACTTTCCCTTGGATCTAGATGTTGGAGTTCTTGGTGTTCTCCTCCTTGTTCTTCCTCTCATTTTCCTCCCTAGCATTAGTTGCTCTGGTGGGGTTTGGAAGATAAGGACTTGGGCACTCCGTGTGCCCTTGCCATTGCATTTGGTACATATGTTTGAGTTCTCCACGGTGATATGTGGAAGTTACAAGTTGAGAAGCTTATTACTCTTGGGTGCTTGGTACCCTTGAGCTTGTTCCTCTTGGGTGCTTGGGTGCCCTAGACGGTTGGTGGTTGAGGGAGTCCTGGATTAGAGGGTCTCCAGACAGCCGGACTATATCCTTTGGCCGGACTATTGGACTATGAAGATACAAGATTAAAGACTTCGTCTCGTGTCCGGATGGGACTCTACTTGGCGTGGAAGGCAAGCTAGGCAATACGGATATGTATATCTCCTCCTTTGTAACCGACCTTGTGTAACCCTAGCCCTCTCCGGTGTCTATATAAGCCGGAGGGTTTTAGTCCGTAGGACAACATACAATCATACCATAGGCTAGCTTCTAGGGTTTAGCCTCTCTGATCTCGTGGTAGATCGACTCTTGTACTACCCATATCATCAATATTAATCAAGCAGGACATAGGGTTTTACCTCCATCGAGAGGGCCCAAACCTGGGTAAAACATCGTGTTCCCTGCCTCCTGTTACCATCCGCCTTAGACGCACAGTTCGGGAACCCCTACCCGAGATCCGCCGGTTTTGACACCGACATTGGTGCTTTCATTGAGAGTTCCTTTGTGCTGTCGCCAGAAGGAAGGATGTCTCGTCTCGTGTTTAAAGATGGTACTACTGTTGGGGGAGCTTTGGCTGTCGGCCAAACTCTCCGGCTAGGCGGGTTCATCATGACCGCCTGCACGGCCGCCGCGCCGACGATGAATTCTCGGGTCATCGAAAACAGCCTCCACGTCAATTCGGCACTCGCCGAACAGATGGATCCAATGGAGCTCTCCTCCTTAAACGAGCTCTTTGATCGCATCGCCGCCTTTGGAGTCGCTATGGACTACGATCGGATTGGGCTTAAACCCGATCAAAGGGAGATTAACTCTCCGCCGGTCACCCATCATATTGCAGTGGTGGAGGAACAATGCGGCGACCTTTCCTCTATCCTGAGGACCAAATATGTCCGGATTCCCGAGCTCTCCGAGCCGGACGCCCGTTCATGGGAGGACAACATCCAATCCCTGAACTTAGAGTCAGGCAGCGGGCCAGGATTATCGGGTCACACCCCGGAACCAGAAATTTCAAAATTGGAAATTCCTCGGCCCCGGGATCCCAGATCAGGTGAGGGTTCGGATCCAATTCCACCCACCCACCCAAACATAAACGATCTTTCCCACATCTGGCAAGAGCCCCAGGAAACAGTACATCACTATTGGGCCAGATTCCTCCTTGCGATGAACAAGGTTAAGGACTGTCGCGAGGAAGACGCAATCCTATTTTTCTGCAATAATTTCACGGACAAGGGAATCCTTAACGTCATAAGTCGCCGTGAGATAACACGCTTCGCTGACTTGGCGTCCATAGTACGAAAGTACTGTGCGATGGAAAGTGCCTAGAAAACCGAAGTAAACTTTTGGGATAATCCGGCCCTGAATACAAACCCAGTCCGAAATAAAAGGGTGCATTATCACAATACACCCGGGTTAACTACCAAAAAGCAAAAACCCTCTCTGGGGCAAGGAACCGTACTAGAAGGATGGCTCAACGGACCCTGCAAAATTCATAGTACGACAGATACAATACCAACACACAGCCTTAGAGCATGTTGGATACTCCAGCAGGTGGCCAAAAGTGGTGAGGATCTACTTCTCCCGAATACCACAGAGCACCATCCCATGGACAACAATACGGTGTTAACAGTGTTCGAGACCTTTGCGTCAAATAATAGGCGCAAGCGAACACTCCGCAACATGGCCGAAATCTACCACGTAGCAGCAACAAATCCATGGAGTGACACGGCTATTACCTTTGATGCCAGTGATGAACCCAAATTCCGAACAGCCCAAGCACCAGCCACACTGGTCCTCAGTCCAATCATGGACGGCTTTCGACTCACCAAAGTACTCATGGACGGCGGAGCGGACTAAACCTCATCTATGAGGAAACTCTTCAAAAGATGGAAATAGACTGGAACCGCATCGAGCAAAGTAGCACAACCTTTAGAGGAATTATCCCCAGTCGGGAAGCACGCTGTGCTGGGAAAATCACACTAGATGTGGTATTCGGCACGCCGGATAATTACAGGTCCGAAGAAACTACATTCCAAGTGGCCCCATTCAGCAGTGGTTATCACGCTCTTTTAGGATGGGAGACATTCACAATCTTCCAAGCCATACCCCATTACGGGTACATGAAGCTCAAGATGCCCGGGCCCAATGGAATCATCACTCTCGCCAGCGATCCGGACACAGCACTCCGCGCCGAAAACAAAACAGCCGCATTGGCCCTCGAGGCATTATCCGAAGCCCTCTCGGCCGAGGAATTAAGTACGCTACGATCCACAGTGGACAGGGACGACGTGATACTCGACAAGAGATCCAAGTCCACCTCTTTTAAACCAGCGGATGAAATAGTCAAATTCCAAGTCCACCCAATGGACCCTACAAAAACAGCCTCCATCGGGGCACAGCTAAGCCCCGCCGTGGACGCCGCGCTATGAGAGTTCCTGTGCGAGAACTGGGACATATTCGCCTGGCATCCCTTAGGCATGCCAGGAATCCCCCGCAGGCTGGCCGAGCATAGCCTCAATATCCTAAAGGGATTCAAGCCGGTCAAGCAAGCTCTTCGGCGTTTCTCCGAACCTAAGAGACAGGCCATGGGAGAGGAACTAGCCAAGTTATTGGAGGCCGGATTCATCAAAGAAATAAAACACCCGGACTGGCTAGCAAACCTGGTGATGGTACCAAAGAAGGACAAATCCTGGCGCCTTTGTGTCGACTTCAAAGACCTCAATAAAGCTTGCCCAAAGGATCCCTTCCCCCTCCCACGCATCGATCAAATCATTGATGCTACTGCAGGACACGAGTCATTGTGTTTCCTCGACGCATACTCAGGTTACCACCAAATCAAGATGGCGGAGTCCGACCAAGCCGCAACGGCATTCATCACACCATACGGTCCCTTCTGTTTTAACACAATGCCTTTTGGGCTCAAAAACGCCGGCGCAACATATCAGCGCATGATTCAGACATGTCTAGAGAAACAAATCGGCAAAATAGTAGAGGCATACATAGACGATGTGGTCGTCAAAACCAAACACGTCGACTCTTTGATAGACGACTTGAGGCTCACATTCGACAACCTCCGAACATATGACATCAAGCTCAATCCGGAAAAATGCGTTTTCGGCGTACCAACCGGAAAGCTCCTGGGATTCATTGTCTCTAGTAGAGGTATTGAAGCTAATCCGGCCAAAATCCGAGCGTTGTCATAGTTGGATACCCCAACAGACTTCAAACAAATCCAGAAGCTAACTGGATGCGTGGCGGCTCTAAGTCGCTTTATCTCCCGCTTAGGAGAAAAGGCTTTACTCCTTTATCGCCTCCTTCGGTGCACCGAACACTTCGAGTGGATGGACGCGGCCACAGCCGGATTGGAAGAAATGAAGGCCATTCTCGCAACCAACCCGATCCTGGCCGCACCAAACGCCGGCGAACCAATGATGTTGTACACTACGGCAACTCATCAAGTTGTAAGCGCGGTGCTCGTTGTCGAACGAGAAGCGGACGGACACAAATTCCCTCTTCAGAAGCCAGTATACTATGTATCCACCCTCCTCACTCCATGCAAATCACGGTACCCGCATTACCAAAAAATAGCATATGCGGTATTCATGGCATCACGGAAACTGCGACACTACTTTCAAGAGTGTTCGATTACAGTAGCCTCGGAAGTGCCACTTAATGATATTATCAACAACCGTGACACTACGGGCCGGATTGCCAAATGGGCCATTGAGCTCCTCCCATTTGACATAACATACAAACCTCGCCGAGCCATTAAATCGCAACTACTGTCCGACTTCGTCGCCGAATGGACGGAGGCTGAACTCCCGAAAGAGTACGGCGCATACTCCAATTCGATCATGCACTTCGACGGTTCTAAAATGCTGGCCGGTCTAGGGGTTGGCGTCGTCCTGACGTCCCAACCGGAGATACTATTCGGTACATACTGCAAATATGGTATACAGATTCCAACAATGCAGCTGAATACGAAGCTCTGTTGCATGGTCTTCGGATGGCAGTCTCCATGGGCATTCAATGCCTGGAGGTGCGTGGGGATTCAAACCTCGCAATATCCCAAATAAACGGAGATTTCGACGCCAAGGATCCGAAAATGGCAGCCTATCGAAATGTCGTCCTCAAAATGTCAGCTCGGTTCGAGGGACTCGAATTTCACCATGTGGCTCGGGAAAACAATCAGGAGAATGATATCCTCACCCGCATCGGTGCAAAATGCGACGCGGTCCCCCCAACATATTTCTGGAAAGGCTCTTCAAGCCATCCGTAGCATGGGAAGGGGACACCAGTAACAACAGTCCGGACCTGGCCAAAATACCCGATACCGAACTCTTTGACACAATCGGAGGCTCCGCCACCGAAATAACACCTTCAGCCCATGAAATAATGGCCATTATTGCCTCGTGGACAGAACCATTCCTGGCCTACCTAACCAGACAAGAACTTCCGGAGGACCAAAATGAGGCACGCTGCATAGTGCGGCGATCCAAGGCCTACAGGGTCCATGAGGGAGAATTGTACAAGAAAAGCACTACCGGAGTCCTTCAAAGGTGCATCTCCGAAGAGGAAGGGCGGAATCTTTTGGCAGAAATTCACGCCGGACTCGGCGGCCATCACGCTGCAGCCCGGGCTCTTGTAAGCAAGGCCTTCTATACATGATTCTATTGGCCAATGACCCGGGCAGATGCACAGGACTTGGTCCAATGTTGCGCCGGTTGCCAGCTCTTTGCAAATCAAAGCCACATGCCACCCACCGCCCTCCAAACAATCCCCATTACATGGCCCTTTGCGGTCTGGGGGCTTGACATGGTTGGACCCCTCAAAGGGGGAACCCACAAGAAAAAATACTTATTGGTCATGGTAGATAAATTCACCAAATGGATAGAGGCCAAACCGGTTAAAACAACCGAATCCGGACTGGTGATAGATTTCATATCTGGGGTTGTACACCGTTACGGCGTCCCCCACAGCATCATCATTGATAACGGCACGAACTTCATGGCCGACAAGGTAAAACTCTAGTGCAGCAAAATGGGCATCAAGCTCGATTATGCTTCAGTCTATCACCCACAAACCAACGGTCAAGTCGAGCGAGCAAACGGTCTTATAATGAGCGGCATTAAACCCAGATTAGTACGTTCCTTAACGGAGTCTGACACGCACTGGGTATAGGAGCTCGACTCCGTACTCTGGGGGATGCGGACCACGCCGAATCATTGTACCGGATATACACCATTTTTTATGGTGTACGGCGCAGAGGCAGTCTTGCCCTGTGACATCATTCATGACTCACCTCGAGTGCGCATGTACGAAGAAAGAGAAGCCGAGCTCGATCGGCAGGACAATCTGGACACCTTGGAGGAGGAGCGCGGCGTAGCCACATCCCGTTCCGCATTTTACCAGCAATAGGCTCGCAGATACCAAAGTAGAGAAGTACGGGCCAAAACTTATAACGTTGGTGAACTAGTTCTACACCTGCCGGATAAGAAAAAGAACAAGCTCGAGCCCAAATGGGAAGGTCCCTTCGTTATTGACCAAGTTCTGGCCGGTGGAGCGTACCGACTGTGGGATGCATTGACTAGTCGACTCGAGCCGAACCCATGGAACGCGGCCAGGCTCCGAAGATTCTACGCCTAGCACCGGACTCTATGTTAGTCACCTCCCTTTGTCCATTTTCTGCATATGCATCATCTGTCTTGTTTCCCTTTCTTTCTTTCTCTTATCTTTTCACTAGGCCTTCAATGGTCACCTTGCGCCTCACTTGTACATTACAGATGCGCTAGCTGCACTATCCATACCAGGGGGCTTCTTTCATAGAAGCTTAAATTATTTACCTGGGCCTCACGCCCAACACATGTGTTATACTTCCGCATGTACCTTTTTTCACCATTATATGCATCGATATGACTTAAGTTTTGGCCAAGCTAGGCTGCCTGGCTCTTGTATTTATGCCCTACGTTCCCGTTAATTCGGCTAGGGCATAAGGGGAGCACCTCTGCGATTGTTACTACCAGGTCAGCCGGATGTGTACCTCAGACTGGGTGAAGCCGAAAGCTAGCACTCTTAAGGGAATATTCAGTCGGTGAACAAAAGATGACTTTTATTTATTACCCATATCTGCCCCCACATGTTTTTTCTGCGTTTCTTATCACAGTCCGGACATGCACTTTAGGGCATGCTTACCCAGGGAAAGGAACCCTTAACGGAACTATTCTCCCTGGAAGATGTTTCTTACTACCCATGTAATATAACATAACTAGTTGGGCACTTGTCTGATAAAGCACTAATGACCCCTACGCCTGGTCTCCATGCATACCCCAGTTCTTATATAACTGAGCGGGTATTCGGATTCACTCCGGACTATCGGGCCCGGAGGTTGAAGTGAAAAGGTCCACAATGACAAATGATCTACAATCCGGCTAGAAGGCATTATACATGTCACTGTAATTACATGGTCATGCAGACTGACTAAACTCCTCTTCTATACCATCCCACAGGCGGTCTAGCTTACAATCCTGTTGGGAATACTTTGCTGGTAATTCTACTTGCCCATAAACTAAGCTAACGGGGATCTCTTTTCCGTCGGGCCCCACAGGTCCGACCTCGGCCATGTGATTTGGGTCTGCCTTGGTATACCGAGTCTTCACCATGGCCCAGGCCTCTCTGGCACCCTGTCGGCAGGCCAATATCTTCCATAATCGGAGGCGCCGCCGTGCTCCCTTCAGCTTCTCCATAAGCTCTGCAATGCCCTCTGGCAAGGAGACAGATGGCCACAAAGCCTGGGCAACACCTTGCATCACCTGTCGAACTTGTTCGTGCAGATGTGACAACTCGGACAGAAGATCACCCGCAGACCTGAGCATTTCCTCCGCGGGACGACTCGTCAGCATACCTACAGACATAACACTGTTAGTCGACTTCTTCGCCGAACTCCTTTAGTAGGATTCGTTCAAGCACTTACTAAAAATGCCGCGCCGAAGCCGCTTATTCTCCTTCTCGGAGTCCGCAAGCTGGCACCGAATGTCTTTTAGTTCAACATTCAGCTTAACATTGGCATCTTGGATACTATTTTTCTCCAGCACAACCTTACTCAGCACACGTTTGCCAGCCTCTAGCTGTCGCATAACATTCTGGTCCCCCGGACTTTCTCCCGACTCATCTGCAAAATCAATTGTTAGATCTGCAAACACCCCACACACTATATGGTAACCACCATTCTTTAAAGTAAATGTTACCAGTGGGAGCCTTTTTCTGTTCCTGCAATGCGGCAAGAGCGACCCCCAGTTGGGTCTTGCATTCCTCCAGCTCCTGGGACAGCCTAGTATTCTTCTTTGTAAGAACCTGCACATTATAGATGATCCTTAAATCAGTTCTGCTAACTGTTTCAAGTCTCAGGGGCTACTGATACATATAAATCATCAGATTTACTCACCCGTACATCCTTTACATACTGATCAGTGGCTCTGGCTAGACCATCTTGAGCAGCACGGAGGTACGCCTCCCCATAATTGAAGGCGTCTAACGCCTCTGGTGAGAAACAAGCGTCGCAGAGTACGGCCCGGCGGCGCCTATGATTCATGGCGCTTTCCAGTTCTGAGTTTGTGGCGGACAATCTATCCGCATCCTCTGTCGGGGGATTATCCGGCGCCTGCCCCATATTGCCTTCCGCCTCTATGTCCGGTCCTGGCACCCGACTGGTGGAAGCTTGATTGGCAGCATCGCCGGACATATTCCGGCGAGCGTTCATTCTGTTAAAGAAATGCGGGCGTCATTACATTTTGAGAAAGATGACAACCACGGAGCAGGGTTTTTCCTATACCTTTGCGCCGGCGTCTCCGTCCTGACCGCCTTCCTTTTTGGCCTACCCGGCCTCGGCACCTCTTGTTGACGAGTTGCCGCGGGTTCGGTAGTGCGTCCCGAATGCCTTCCCTGTAAAAGATGCCATGTATATATGGTGGGTGAAGAGCCTAAAAGGGGATCCTAGTTTTGGAGTTGGGATGTTTTTATTTTTCTTAACTGCGATGCAGGGAGCAGTCCGGGATAGTCGGCCGTAATGGCCACCGGGGCATCGTCGCAGCTTAACTAATAAAACTGTCGGTCTATCAGTTCCACGGAGATAACCGGATCTTCTTAGAGTCCGGAGTCGATGGCCCGGTCAGGGTCCTCTGGTTGTGGAGAAGGGCTGCTGACCTCCTTTATGGCTTTTCGCAGTTCCTGCCGCAAGGTGGCAAGGTGAATACTTACGACTAAGAATGCGGGAAAAATGGGAGTAGGGAAATATAACTTACCCAGCTTGGAGGATTGTACATAGAGAATCCATCCCGTGGCTTGATGCGGGTGAACTCCTCTTCCTCGCCCTTGAATAGTTCGGACAGAATCTTCGCTAGAGCGACAACATTGTCCGGACCCTTACGCCCGCAGCGGGTGGCGTCATCCGCCCCGTTATAACACCACAAGGGGTGCCCACGATATTGGAGTGGCTGCACTCCCCGCATTATGCAAATCGACATAACTTCGAATATTATCAATCCGGATCGAGCTAGTGCTTTGATCCGGTTCATCAGATAGAGGACTTCTCCATTGTCTTCCGACTGGGAGCTCCGTGGGCGCCAACTTCGGCGCTTCTTCAGAGGAGCATTGTTGAACTCGGGTAGACCCCGCCGAACAGGGTCCGGAAGAGGGACGTCCTCTATATAAAACCATTCCAAAGGCCAGTCTTCGGACGGCTTCTTTGGGGTACCGGACAGGTATCCGGTATCGGTGATGCACCATATTTCGGCTCCGCCCACTTGATAAAGTGATTCCCTCTGTGTGCGAGGGACAAGGAAGAATAGCCTTTTCCACAGCTCGAAGTGAGCCTCGCAGCCCAGGAACAACTCGCAGAGAGCAACATAGCCGGCGATGTGTAGGATGGAGGTCGTAGAACTCTAGGAGCCCGCGGAGGAACGGATGGATTAGAAATCCGAGTCCCCTTAGTAAGTAAGGAACAAGGCAAACCCGTTCCCCCATGGAGGGACAGGGAAAGTTCTCCGCTTGCTCCCCGCCATTGTAGGTGGCGAGCCTGGCTTGAACAGGCACCATGTATGCCGAAGGGAGAAATCCCTTAGTCTGCAGCTCGACTAATCGACTGTGCGGGACTGTACACCTCTCCCAATCACCGGGCTTAGGGCTACGAGGGCGGGAGGAGGAGCTGCGGAGGTCGGCCATGCTGAAATGGATCTTTCCGAAGCACGCTCTGATGAATTTTCGCTAGGGGAGGATGATATGGATTGGATCTAAGAATCCCCATCCCTTTAATAGACAATTATTTATCTGGCTAGGGGGGCGAATGTAAAAACGCCCTGGCACCTCGTATTCATTCGACGCGTGGGAGATAACCCTTATTGGGCACAGAAGCCAAGAGGTTCAACATTTATGGAGCCGGACACTGCCTACGAACACTTGAAAGTTGGAGAAGAACCCGCCTTGCAATGCCGAAGACAACACTGCGCGCTGGACTCATCGTCATTGAAGCCTGGTTCAGGGGCTACTGAGGGAGTCCTAGATTAGGGGGTGTCCGGACAGCCGGACTATATCCTTTGGCCGGACTATTGGACTATGAAGACAGAAGATTAAAGACTTCGTCTCATGTCCGGATGGGACTCTACATGGCGTGGAAGGCAAGCTAGGCAATACAGATATGTATATCTCCTCCTTTGTAACCAACCTTGTGTAACCCTAGCCCTCTCTGGTGTCTATATAAGCCGGAGGGTTTTAGTCCGTAGGACAACATACAATCATACCATAGGCTAGCTTCTAGGGTTTAGCCTCTCTGATCTCGTGGTAGATCTACTCTTGTACTACCCACATCATCAATATTAATCAAGTAGGATTTAGGGTTTTACCTCCATCGAGAGGGCCCAAACCTGGGTAAAACATCGTGTTCCCTGCCTCCTATTACCATCCGCCTTAGATGCACAGTTCGGGACCCCCTACCCGAGATCTGCCGGTTTTGACATCGACGGTGGTGTCCGGAGCTCAATCATTGTGGTGTAAAGCTCCGGGCAAGCGTCGCGGTCTCCAATTAGGTTGTGGAGATCACCCTGAGCAATTTGACAGGTTTCGGTGACCGCCCCCAAGGGTTGCCATTTGTACGGGTTCGGTGACCGCCCTCAAGGGTCCCTTAGTGGAATCACGGCATCTTGCATTGTGCGAGGGCGTGAGGAGATTACGGTGGCCCTAGTGGCTTCTTGGGGACCATTGTGCCTCCACACCGCTCCAAACAGAGATTAGCATCCGCAAGGGTATGAACTTTGGGATACATCATCATCTCCACGAGCCTCGGTTATCTCTTACCCGAGCCCTTTACTTATGCAATTTACTTTGTGATAGCCATATTGTTTCTTGTCATATATCTTGCTATCACATAGTTGTTTATCTTGCTTAGAATAAGTTTTTGGTGCACATAGGTGAGCCTAGTTGTTGTAGGTTTTGTGCTTGACAAATTAACCGCTAGGTTTATTCCGCATTTGTTCAAGCCTAAATAGTAATTATTTTAAAGCGCCTATTCACCCCCCCTCTAGGCGACATCCACGATCTTTCAGACACCATCACCAACAAGAACGTGAAGGTCAAGTGCTCAACACAAACAACCGCTCAACGACTTCACCATCTCCCTTGGCATCTTAGCCAAGCAACTTCAAGGCATCTTCGCCTACGGACATACGGCATCTTCGCCAACAAGCACCCCAAGACTACGCTCAAGAGAAGCTCCCCAAGCTCAAGTCCATGACTTCCACGAGCTACTACGACCTCGACACCGACCACGAGATTCCTTTCTATGGGACTCAAGAAACCGAGGAGTATCTTGAGTGGGAGAGCCTCATGGACGACTACCTCAAGCTACATCAAGTTCCTCTCGAAGATCAAGTGAAGTGCACCTCAACGAACTTCCACGACTATGCTTCCACATGCATGGAGGTTTCACTCACCTTCGAAGAGCTATGACATGAGTTGGCCCAAGATGAAGAGAGCTTTGCGGCGAGAGTTTGTGCCTCCAACCTACACGGAACAATTTCTATGCCAATTGGAGAACACCACCCAAGGATCCAAGTCCATTGACGCGTACTTCAAAGAGATGAAGAATGCCTTGCGACGAGCCGGTGTGGACAACCTGTTGGGGATATTACTACTGGGCGTAAACCGGCGTATCTGGGCCGGGTTAACTTCATCAGTAGTTAAGTATGTTAAAGCCCATGAAGGTGGATGAGGGCTTAAATCCCATGATCGGTTTAAGGCCTGTAGCCGTAAACCGGCGTCGGTATGTAAACTTGTATTGTAAGTTAGGAATAAGTAGAGACCAAACCGAACACGTGTATGAGACAGTGTTGGGACTCTGTAAACCGACGGGCGTCACCCATGTATATAAGGGGACGACCCGGCGGCGGTTCATGGATAGACAACAACTCGAGACTTAGGCGAAGCTTGTTTGCTCCTTAGTCATCGAAACCCCATCAACTCCATCACAACTAGACGTAGGATTTTACCTTCATCGAAGGGGCCGAACTAGTATAAACTCTCTTGCGTCCCTGTGTCCGCTTTAACCCCTTCAAGCTAACCCGTTGCGATGGCTCCCCGACTAAGTCCTTTCACGAGGACATCTGCCTTGACAAAACCACGACAGTTGGTGCCCACCGTGGGGCCATCGCACGATGGTTTCAAGTTCTTGGAGGGCCGCTTTGAAGGACTCGAGGGCTACGCTGTGGGCCGGATGACTAAGACTCGTCGCGGCAAGCTCTACATCGATGATGCAGGCTGGGGCCCCGAGGCTGACTCAGTTGAGTACGGGTACTGGGTCCCCTTTGGTGGCATACACTTTTTCATCGGCAAGATCGGTGAACCGGGCCCTGAGCCGGACATCTGCACCGACCTCGTCGAAACGGCTCAGCGTGCGTGATCCGCCCGGGTTAAACCGGCCGTGAAGCGTGCCTTCGTGGGAGTCATCCATGGAGGAAGTTATGAAGATGGATCGGAATCTCGTGGCGAGACCGTCGTTTATTCCGGCGACGAGTCATCAACCGGAGAAACCGAATCTCTATATCAGCTACAAGATGGCCAGATTGGGGGCTGTTCCGATGGCGACAGTATTCCGGACCCCTCTGATCTACCCAACCGAGTTGGAATATTCATGGCCGGCACAAAAGCAGTGCTTCATTCTTCGACCGCTGCGCCAATAACCTCCGGTTCAGTAGCGGCGACAGCCGCCAGGACAGGAAGCTCTGTACGCCCGCCGGCTCAAGTTCTATCAGATCTATTTGATGCATAGGCTGTGCTTATGGCAGAAGCTAACCCGGTGGATCAGGACGTCCACGACGCGGAGATTGCAAAGGTGAAGGAACAGATCACCCAGGCCAAGGCGGACCTGGCAGCTGAGAATGCCAGGATGACCGTAGAGCGGGCCGCTTTAGACGCGCAAGCCTACAGGCTCATGTTGGACCAGAACGCGTCGCATGAAGTCATGAAGAGGAAGTACCGATCCTGTTTGCCTTCGGTTTTCGAGGCCAGAGACCTTTTCAACACCCCAGGAGCAGGAACCAGTAATCCGCTGGAGGGAAACCGGGCGGAAGCTCCTGGGACCGGTGCGCCGGTTCAGCCCCGTCTGATGGATCTGCCTCGTCAAAACACTGTTATACCTCAGGCTATTTCAACACCTCTGGGTCACTACTCCAACCCGATGGACAATCTCGTTGCCGCTGCTGCACGGCTGGAGGCCATTCCAATTGAGGTGACTCACCGCAGGCGGTAGAGACGCGACGGGTCAAGGAGCTTCTTAGGACAGCTTTGGTCCAACAGGAAGCATACTCGTACAGCTGCGGCCAGATCCACTCGACCCCTCGTCCAAGCCGGAGCTATAGCAGGCGTATGGATGAACCGGCGGTGTCAAGTAATGAAAAACGTGGAGCACCCCGCGGCAACAACCCGGCGGGTGGTGCTGATAACGCTCAGGAAGTGGTGGACTGGGCCCGAGCGCGCAGGGAGGCCAAGTTAGCTACACAATATCCGGCTCGGCAGCTTACGCCGGTTCGTCCAACTATCTCGGTCGAACCTGGTGTTACTTCTAGTTCTTTGGGGGTGCCTTGCCTTGTCCCCGCTTTACGCAATGTGCGCCTGCCCAAGGATTTCAAAGGCCCGCGCAAGGTACCAAATTACACGGCGGATCAACCTCCAGAGACATGGGTAGAGAGCTATGAGATGCCCATGGAAATGCTTGATGTGGATGATGTGGCATGTGCGAAGTACTTCACCATGATGCTCGAAGGAACGGCCCGTACTTGGTTAAAAAGCTTACCGGCCAATTCTATCAGTTCATGGGCCCAATTACGAGCCCGGTTTATGAGTAATTTGAAGGATACATGTAAGCAGCCTATGTCGATAGTGGACTTAGCTGCCTGTGTCCAGGAGGAAGGAGAATCGACGACTCATTGGGTGCGCCGGGTCTCGCAGGTTCTGCATTCATCAGACCGCATCAATGCTGACACCGCGGTTATAACCCTAGAAGGCAATTGCCGGTTTGGGCCCCTAAAGCTGAAATTAGGACGGATGAAGCGCCATTGCACTGACATGGGGACCCTCATGGCTGCCTTGGTAAAGTATGCTGATTCTGATAGTACCAAGGATCCCGAGTCTGATGATGACAAGACAGGGAAGGGAAAGAAGAACAGCAACTCCAAAGGTCAACAGCACCACTCGGCAGGCAACAGTAACGGAGGCAAGCGTAAAGCGGATGGCAACATGGACTTCGTGGCTAATACCAACGCGCAGGACAAGGGTCAGTGACGCAAGGGTAAACCGCCGAATCACAGTGGAGCGCCTAACCCTAACCCGGACCGCTTAAATTATCTATTGAACCAGCCTTGTCCAAAGCATGGGACGAAGGAGGTGCTAGCAAACCACCTTTGGAAGGATTGCTTCATTATGCAGGAGTTCAAGAACTCTAATTCTTTCTAGTATGATCACGGCTCCGGCGGTGGCTCAGGATCCAGGCCGGGATACGGTGGAGGAAATTCCGGTTCAGGATTTAATGGTAACCCGGGCAGACATAACAATCAAAATAATCAGAACAACTAGGGTGGTTACAACCAGCAGCAGCAACAGTCGGGTTACCAGAGCAACCCAAAGGAGTTGAATAGTGGGCAGTACCATGTTTTCACCACTAGCTTGGACAAGCGAGACCGAAAGGTTCATAGGCGGGCAGTCAACTCTGTTGAACCGGCCGTGCCCCGTTATCTACGCTGGTCTGAACAGCCAATCATATGGAGCAGAGAGGATCACCCTCCCCAGGTTGATAATCCGGGTCAGTTGGCTCTGGTGGTGGCGCCTCAGGTGGGAGGTTACAAGTTCACCAAGGTGCTCATGGATGGAGGGAGCAGCATTAATATCTTGTACTATGAGACCTTCCGTCGTATGGGACTAACAGACAAAAATCTCAAACCGTCCAATACGGTGTTCCATGGTGTGGTACCTGGCAAGTCAGCATATCCTGTTGGTAAGATAGCTCTGGAAGTGGCCTTTGGAGATTATCATGATTCCAGGTCGGAAACATTGACGTTTGAAGTGGTGAAAATCCAAAGTCCATATCATGCCCTGTTTGGGCGACCGGCCTACGCCAAGTTTATGGCACGGCCCTGTTATGTGTATTTGCAGCTCAAGATGCCGGGTCACAGGGGGACAATAACGGTTCACGGAAGCCGTAAAATCGCTTTGGAGTGCGAGGAAGGAGATGCGGCCTACGCCGTGTCGGTTTGTGCCACCGAGGAGCTGAAGTATTATAAGGACAATGTTGATCCGGCGGACATGACTCCATTAAAGAAGCCAACTATGGAGCATGATCCGGCCCTGAAGTTCAAATCGGCAGCTGAAACTAAGCTTGTTGACTTCGTTCCAGGCGATTCGTCCAAGCAGTTCAGCATCAGTGCCAACTTGGATCCGAAATAGGAAAGCGCGCTCATTGAGTTCATCCGTGAGAAATTGGGACATTTTTGCATGGAAGCCCTCTGACATGCCAGGTGTACCGAGGCAACTCGCTGAGCACACCCTTAATGTGGATCCTAAATACAAACCGGTGAAACAGTTCCTCCGCCGGTTTAACGAAGAAAGACGCAAGGCGATTGGAGAAGAGGTAGCCAGGCTCTTAGCAGCTGGCTTTATTATTGAAGTTTTCCACCCTGAGTGGCTTGCCAATCCGGTGCTGGTCCTTAAGAAAAACGGCACCTGGCGCATGTGTGTGGATTACACAGATCTTAATAAGGCTTGTCCAGCAGATCCTTTTGCCCTCCCCCGTATTGATCAAATTATTGATGCTACGGCGGGTTGTGAGCGTTTGAGTTTTTTGGATGCATATTCTGGCTATCATCAGATCAAAATGGCAGTTAAGGACCAGGAGAAGACGACATTCATAACTCCCTTTGGAGCCTTCTGCTATGTGTCTATGCCCTTTGGGCTCAAGAGTGCCCAGGCAACTTATCAACAGTGTGTACAAAATTGTCTTCACAAGCAGATTGGCTGTAATGTACATGCTTACGTGGATGATATCGTGGTTAAGTCAAGGGAGAAGGAGACTCTGGTTGACGACTTGAAGGAAACCTTTGATAACCTGAGGACGTACAAGATGATGCTTAATCCGGCCAAGTGTGTCTTTGGTGTACCGGCAGGCAAGTTATTGGGTTTTTTGGTGTCCAACAGGGGAATTGAGGCTAATCCGGAGAAGATCACAGCCATCACCTCCCTGGCTAAACCGAAGTGTATCAACGATGTTCAACGCCTAGCAGGCCGGGTTGCCGCGTTAAGCCAGTTTATCAGCCGCTTTGGTGAGAAGGCAATCCCTTTGTATCAGATGTTGAAGAAGACGGATCAATTCGTCTGGAGTTCTGCTGCTGACAAAGCATTTGAGGACTTAAAGCGACAATTGGCCAATCCGCCTGTGCTCGCCGCTCCCATGGACAAGGAGCCATTGCTGCTATATGTTGCTGCTAATGCTCGTGCGGTCAGTGTGGCTATTGTGGTGGAGCGAAAAGAGGCAGGCAAGGAGCATCCGGTTCAACGCCCGGTCTATTATATCAGCGAGGTACTCATTGAGTCCAAGCAAAGGTATCCGCATTGGCAGAAGCTGCTATATGGAGTTTTTATGGCAAGCCGGAAGCTCAAGCAATACTTCCAAGGGCACCCCATTACGATGGTCAGTTCTGCTCCCTTGGGGGATATCATCCAGAACTGGGAAGCGACTGGCCGGATTGCCAAGTGGGCTATAGAGCTTGGGCCGCAGTTGAAGTATGTGCCTCGGACGGCGGTTAAGTCTCAAGCACTTGTTGATTTCATCAATGATTGGACGGAACTGCAAGCACCTGAAGAAAAGCCGGATCACACATATTGGACCATCCATTTTGACGGATCCAGGCAATTGGAAGGCTTGGGGGCTAGAGTCGTATTAACTTCCCCACGAGGTGATAAGTTTTGTTATGTTCTCCGCTTAATGTTCCCTTGTACTAACAATGCAGCTGCGTATGAAGCCTTGCTCCATGGTCTCCGGATGGCTAAGGAGATGAATCTAAGTTGAGTTAAGTGCTTCGATGACTCGGACCTCGTGGCTCAACAAGTGTTTGGCACTTGGGATTCCAAGGACCCACTCATGGCAGCATATCATCGTGAGGTGGATATTGTTGCACGTCACTTTAAAGGCTATCAGGTGGACCACGTGGACCAACAGAAGAATGAAGCGGCGGACGCTTTAAGCCGGCTGGGCTCTTAGCGCAAACCGGTCCCGCCCAATGTTTTTCTGGATGTGCTGCACAACCCATCTGTCAAACTCCCTGGTGAAGTGGATTTGGCTATTCCTGATCCGGAGGCTCAATTGGTGGCAGCTCTTCATGTCATTCCGGAATGGACGCTTCCTTACCTGGCGTACATGAACCAGGGTGAGTTACCAGAGCATGAGACTCTGGCCCGACAGATAATCCAGCGGTCCAAGTCCATGACTATTGTCAATGGCGAGTTGCATCATTGCAGTGTATCAGGGGCGTTTCAACGCTGTGTGTCTCCTGAAGAAGGCTGTGAAATTTTGCGTGAGATCCACGAAGGAGATTGTGGTCACCACACCAGTTCCAAATCTTTGGTGGCTAAAGCGTTTCGCCATGGCTTCTATTGGTTAACAGCTCATGCTGATGCGGAGGATCTGGTCAGACGATGTGACGGTTGCCAAAAGTTTTCAAGACGTGCTCATGCGCCGGCTCAAGAATTGAGAATGATTCCAATTACTTGGCCATTTGCGACTTGGGGGCTGGATATGGTTGGGCCTTTCAAAAGGTCCAAAGATAAGAAGACCCACCTCCTGGTGGCGGTTGACAAGTTTACAAAGTGGGTGGAGGCAGAACCTGTTAGCAAGTGTGATGCGGCAACGGCGGTTCAGTTCATCAAAAAAGTGATTTTCCAGTTTGGCTTTCCACACAGTATCATCACAGATAATGGTACCAATTTGTCCAAGGGTGCCATGAAGGAGTTTTGCGAACGGGAGCACATCCGGCTTGACGTTTCATCAGTGGCACACCCACAGTCCAATGGTCAAGCAGAAAGGGCTAATCAAGAGATCTTGAGAGGCATCAAGCCCCGGCTTATGGTTCCTTTGCAGAGAACACCGGGTTGTTGGGTAGAAGAGTTACCATCTGTGTTATGGAGCATCAATACTACACCCAACAGATCAACAGGATACACACCGTTCTTCATGGTCTATGGAGCGGAGGCGGTTCTCCCAAGTGATATCCGTCATGACTCACCTCGTGTGGCGGCTTATGTTGAAGCGGACAACGAGACATCACGGCAAGACGCTTTGGACCTGTTGGATGAAGAACGTGACATAGCAGCCGCCCGCTCGGCGATTTACCAACAGGATCTTCATCGTTATCACAGTCGCCGAGTCAGAACCAGAACCTTTCAGGAAGGAGATTTGGTGCTTCGGCTCATCCAAGATCAGACTGATATGCATAAGCTATCCCCACCTTGGGAGGGACCTTTCATGGTCAGCAAGAATCTGCACAACGGGTCATACTATCTGATCGATATTCGAGAGCATAAAGACTCACGTACATCAGAGGAGGAGACCAACATGCCGTGGAACATAGCTCATCTTCGGCCTTACTATACCTGAGCCATTGGCTCTACTTATGTACATATTACGACGATGTATATATTATGATTAAATATAATAAACCGGAACCTCAGCTAAAGCGGGGTATCTGTTCTTTTACATCATGTGTGGTTACACGGAGTTGTTTTAAAGCGGCCTCCGGTTTACCCCTTGAGTTAGCTTTTCAAAGCATCATGTTATATCACTTGGGGGCTTGGTCGTGTCCGAACCAATGCAACACCTCTTGATAGGCGAGAGCCACCAGATCACTTGGGGACTTGGTCATGTCTAAACCAGTCACGCCTCTTGATCAGCCTAAGGCCACAGAATCACTTGGGGGCTTGGTCGAACCCGAACCATTGACACGCCTTTTGATCGGCATAAACGCCACTGTTTCATTTGGAGACCTGGCTGACTTGAACCATAGCTACACCTATCAGGGAGCTTGGTCGTGTCCGACCATGGTAACGCCATCCGATCGGCTCAAATAAAGCCTCTTTTTGCAAACGGTTTTATCATTGCCTTTGCTTCACATTTTTCTTTGATAGATATTTCTTTCTTTTTGTTGCGTTTTTTAAACCGACAAAGTTTTAAGCCGGCTCAAACTGTCAACTGACGGAACACGGTCCATTTTTAATCCGGAGACTATTTGCCCGGTTTGATTTTTTATAAACATCCTATTACGGAGTAACACGGTGTTTTTTTATAACCCGACACGATCTACATGGTAAATCGACATTATATATACAGGAGCTGTTATCTCCTCCAACAGTGTGGGTTTATAAACCTCCGCTTCAAGATTGGCCAAGCCAACTTCATGCCCAACGATGGCAGATTTTTTGTATTGCAGAAAATACTTTGGACAGTTCATCACCCAAAGGAAGAACAAGTTGCAGTAATTATGCACGAAGGCATACCAAAATCAAGAGTATCGGCTAGCCTATTACAAGGCAACACGGTGCCCAAAATAAGATCATTGTTTTTTCGCAAAGGAGAAGCAGTTTAAACCGGCTTCCGGTTCAAGCTTGGTCACCAGCCTGGCCTGATGGTTGTGGGTCATCCCGCGCCGCTTCAACTTCAGCTTCTCTACCCAGCGGCTGGAAATCAACAGTTGTCCAGTCGATTCCCATTAATGCTTGAAAGACAGCTTCATCATGGATCAGCAACGACGGTTCAATATCGGGAGCGTAAGTATGCTTACGGATTGGAGGGATAAGATTTTCCGCTTCAGGAATTGGTGCAACTACTCGCTTGTTTTGGTTGTCATATTGGGCTTGATAATGAGACAAGTCTGCTTCTTCAACCAATTGACAAGCTAGCGGATGCACCTCCCGGTTTATTGCTCGCAGATGTGCTTCACTAAACTCTGACCCGTCTTCCTTCAAGCTAGGATAGCCCTGAGCCGCTTCAACAGGATCAAAATTCGGCACCCAAGCTTTTGCCCAGATTAAGGCATTGATCGCATCGGTTCGAGCAGCAGATTTCTTCAGCTCTTCAACCCGGGCAGGAAGCATCGACAGTCTCTTCAGAGTGTCCTGAATCAAAGTGGGCGCCGAATTTTTGTGGGATGCAGTAGAGATGATCCGCTGTGCACCAGTGTACAGTTGGTCGATCAATGTGTAGGCGGCTTTCAATTTCTTCCGCACATCTGACCCCAAGTGACCAATACGTGTCCCTGAAATATTACAAAGGGTTAACAAACCGGCAGCTCTATAAGACGGCCGAATCAATCCAGAAATCAAACCAGCTTACCAAAGATAGCAGCGGTCATGGCATGCACGTGCCGATTTATGCTGGTCAGTTCGTCCACCACCGGTTTCAGTGCAGCCTCGGCATCTTCTGCTCGTTTGGTTAAAGCGGATTTTTCAGTGGCCCAATCCGCCCGCTCCTTCTTGAAATCCTTCTTAAGCTGTTCCATGATGCTTAAGGCGCTGGTCAACTCCACTTTTTCTTTTGAGGTTTCAGTCTGTTGGGACTTCAGATTTTCTTGGAGATCGGCGACTTGGTTTTCTTTTGTCTTCAGCTCAGCCTGCATACAGACAGTTATATGATTCAGCAAGCAGTGCAAGAAATGAAGCACCAACCACATAACAAGTTATGCACTTGGCACTTGGGGGCTAATGCCTATTTGATCTTCATATTTCACTTGATTATAAAGTCCCAAGATCAATACAAGTATTCAACTTGGCACTTGGGGGCTAATGGCTATTTGCTCGAATAAATTCTAATGCTGCGATCTCAATTACTTAAAGTCCCGGTTTAATTACACTAAGTTGAACCGGCCCTTGAGGGCTACATCAGCGAATTCCGAAGCATTGTGATTTATATTAGCAAGTCCCAGTTTGAATGAATATTCTAAACCGGCCCTTGGGGGCTAGGAGAGTTAACAAGATTGAAATATCCAAGCAGGGAAAAGTACATGAAAGTTACCTCAAATTTCTCTTTCATCATATTCACCAGACCAGCTTCATAATCACGGCTGGTATATAGCCGGTTCAGGTAGCCAGAATGAAGATCTGGGGCATTCAGAGCAGCATAGGTCGCCAAGTCAACATTCCACTTGCCTTTGCCCATGGCAGCAAATTCTTCTTTGGCGGTATGCTTGGATAAAACAACAGGATTGCTGGACTCTATACGGCCAATGCCAGTAATTACAACTTCATCATCCTTAGCATCACCTGTTTGCACTGGGGCAGTCGGTTTGTCAGCAGGCTGGGATGGACTGGTGGATCTCCCAAACCGGATGGGGCTCGTGGGCTGGTTGACAGGGCTTGAGGTGTCAATAGGCCTTTCTTCAGTAATAAAATCGTCATCCTGCTGTGGTGGATCATTGGGTATGTCTTCAGGAATAGCCGCTTCAAGATCTGGTGTTTTACCCGGTTCAGGGACAGCGTCCTCCTCGGCCGCTTTATCCAGGCGAGCCTTCTTGCTCGGCCTAGGCTTGGCCCTGAAAGGAATAACAAAGTCAAATACAGCATATGTTCCAAGGTGATGTACCAGAAATATTATGATAAGTATAGCTTACCCAAGCACCTTTTTGAGCAGTGGCAGCTGAGTAGTCGATGACTCGCCAGAGGATGAGTGGGAAGTAACCTGATAATCGGAGTCAGAGGGATTAAGAGGTTGACGAAAACAGCCCGCTTTAGGACAAGCACTGACAAGCAAATTAGAGACCTCTGAACGGCATTTCTGAACCGGACTTCTCGGTAAACCGGCGGAGGTAACTACCTGGCCGCTGTGCCGGGTTATCCAGCGAGCTTCGTGCTGTTGGGTCTTCATAAGAAATTTGGGATCCAAGTAAGCAAGAGGATGAGAAAATTTAACCTTCCGATTTGCCTGACGGATTTTTAGTGAAGACAAAGGGTTTGAATCGGAAGAGAGAGTAATTACCTCTGCAGCATCAGCATGGCTGGCTTCGGCATCATCCTGACAAATATCATCATCAATAAGGCGTATGAAAAATAAGCCAAGTGAGTCAAGCTCTACCTCAAGGTCCGGATTACCCACATCATCATCAGGGGCCGGATCAGAAGATGTAGTGGTTTTCTTCTTATGAGCAGGCCGTTTCACGACTTTAGTCTTTGGCCGGGTTGGTCTTTCTGGTTTGTCTGTTTTTTCTGGCTTCTCCCGCAGAAGCTTCTTGCTCCAAAACGGATCATTGCCCTGTTTAAACAGACATTGATATCAAATAATGACCAGATATATCAATAACAGGTTCAGTAAAAAGAAAAATCAAAACTCTTACAGCTGGCGGTTTGTTGGTGGCACAGAACGGAAGCAGGCCAGTTCGAGCACAGATGTGTTCCGGTTCATTCAGCATTTTATTCACAGCCCCTGTGATTTCTTCGTCGGTGAGCTGGATGTTAGCATGTCGCAGTGGGTCATCAATACTGCCAGTATACTCGCACATCAAACCGGAGCGCTGACTAAGGGGCAGTATGCTCCACGATATCCAACAGCGAGCGAGATCAACCCCTGTTATACCGTTGGCCATGAAGGCTCTGAGCTTGGACAGTTGAGGAGCGTATTTGCTTCTCTCCTTGGCAGTCAACCTTTGCGGAAAGGGGTGTGTATTGCTAAGCCGCTCCGGACGAAAGCCAGACAAAGGATTTTCACCAGTAGGGGAGGTGTCTTTGCAATAGAACCATGTTTGATTCCACTCTTTGGGGTGGCTATGCAGTTTGGCGTGAGGGTATGTGACCTCTTTCCTTTTCTGAATCACCACACCACCCAATTTTCTATTGGAACCGTCAGTAAACTCAGTGCGGCGGTTTAGATGGAAGCAGTCTCTGAACAACTCAACTGTGGGCTCCTCTTGAAAGAACGCCTCACAGAGTACTTGGAAGTGACACATGTTTGTAACAGAGTTGGGGCCAATGTCTTGTGGGTGGAGTTGAAAATTGGCTAAAACGTCCCGGTAAAATTTAGAACCGGGCGGCTTAAAGCCCCGGGCTAAGTGATCTACAAAAACGACGACCTCTCCTTCTTGAGGTGTGGAAGGGCATTCTTCGCCAGGGACCCTCCAATGGATGGTGTTTTTGCTGCCTAAAGTGCCGATCAGGACTAAATTGTTCAGTTGAGTCTCTGTGACGCGAGAAGGAACCCAGTTGCACTCATATACTTGCTTGGCCATGATGAAATCTACAAGATAAGTGATTCCGGTTCAAGAATGCATTGATTAAAGTACACTGGTATGTACAATGTTAAACTGGAGACAGCTCTATCTAAACCGGAGTTTTATGAAGCAACAGCATCTGGCGGTTCAATTAGGGGACTAATGGTATATACTGGTTTGTTAATTTTTTCTACACCAAGTTAAACCACCGAATCTAAGCATTGAAACAGTTGAGATTGCGGATGGGTAAGTGTACAGAAACAGATTTCACAAGATTTCTCTACAGCGATTGATCTGAAGCAAGTTCAGAAAAGAAGGAAAATATTCAAAAGCTCAAAGCAGAACAGTATTGAATCAATGGGCGGAAATATATGTGAGATCTATGGTTTTAGGCATGAAACTAAAGGCGGATACTAAAAGTTATCACTACACAGAGAAGGGGTTCACAGATGTATCCAGGAGCTAGCATATGAACAAGGAGCAGGCGATGAACACTAGAGAGCATGGAAACCCTAGAACAGATCTATAATGAAAAAGATAGAAGACTAACCGGAGCTGAGGAAGACGCGGAAGGTCGCCGCGGTGCTCTGGTATGCTCAGGGTGATGCAGCGGCCAAGGTTGGTGCAGTAGTTGACGGCGGCGGCGGAGCTCCGAAGCTGGGCGACGCGAGGAAGACGAAGCAGAAGGGCACGAAGGGAAAAAAATAAATGACCCTTTGGTCCTATTTATAAAGAAAGGGACATGTGCCATGCGCGAGAATCAAGGGGCCGCGAATTTGGAAACGGAGCTGTCGCCTCGATTGTCACAGATCTATTAAAACAAGAAGGTATCATGGATAGTTTCTTTATGACAGATGACGTCACTCCGGTTTACAGCAATCAGAGAAGATGACATCACGGCAGTTCACCAAACTACAAGAAGATGTTGAAGATGAAGTTTTTACTAAAGGATTGACATGAACCTGTTCAAATCAATCTGGGGCCTAATGTTGGGGATATTACTACTGGGCGTAAACCGGTGTATCTGGGCCAGGTTAACTTCATCAGTAGTTAAGTATGTTAAAGCCCATGAAGGTAGATGAGGGCTTAAAGCCCATGATTGGTTTAAGGCCTGTAGCCGTAAACCGGCGTCGGTATGTAAACTTGTATTGTAAGTTAGGAATAAGTAGAGACCAAACCGAACACGTATATGAGCCAGTGTTGGGACTCTGTAAACCGACGGGCGTCACCCATGTATATAAGGGGACGACCCAGCGGCGGTTCAAGGACAGACAACAACTCGAGACTTAGGCGAAGCTTGTTTGCTCCCTAGTCATCGAAACCCCATAAATTCCATCACAACTAGACGTAGGCTTTTACCTTCATCGAAGGGGCCGAACTAGTATAAACTCTCTTGCGTCCCTGTGTCCGCTTTAACCCCTTCAAGCTAACCCGTTGGGATGGCTCCACGACTAAGTCCTTTCACAAGGACATCTGCCGTGACAAAACCACGACACAACCCGTCAATGAAGTTCCACTTCATGATGGTATTGAAAAACGACATCTCCAAGACTATCTTCCTCGAGAACTACAAGTCACTCAACAACAACTACATTGGTGCTCTCAAGGCGGAACAAGAACTCATGAAGGCCAAGGCTTCTCCACCCCAAGCACACTTCTCGAAGACCAAGCTCAAAGACGACGAGCATGAGCTAGTACCACCATGATGTCCAAGCCCTACGAGATCCAATATGATGCTCCCAAGTGCGACTTCATCGCCATCCCTGTTTGTAGCATTGATGGTGCCGAGTCTACTTCAACTCTTTTTCAAGACGGTGTGGCGACGACTACGACTATGGAGCCAATCAAGGAACATGCTTTGGAGGCGAGCGACATGGTGACGAGCAAGGATGATGCTTCCATCTTAGGAGGCGAGAGTGATGATGTGCCATCTTCGGCCTTCATCCATGGCGACAATGATGAGATAGTTGAGCATGGGATTTTCCCTTCGACCATGGCGATGTATGATGACTTGAGTGACTTGTGCCACCATATCGAGAGTGAGAGTGACTTCACCACTAGCCCCATATATGATGAGTTGCCACAATTCCCATGTGAGGAGAGCCACAACCCCCACCACTTGAGTGAGATGAGTGACTCCACCATCTGTGAGATTGAGTGCACCTACCTTGAGGGAGTGAGTGAACCACCACATAGAGAGAGTGTGATAGTTGATAGGGCATGTGAGGCCACTATGATTTCTAACGAGTTAACCTCTATCTCTATTGTGTCTTATCATTTGGTGCTAGGTCCCATATATGATGACGCACCAATCCTTGATGACTTCGTCCTACCTTTGGACAAGACATTGGCCATGGTGGAATATGATGCACCCCCACATGGTTCCATCAAGAAGAAGATGACCACCATTTGGTCTTTGCCACCTCACCTACACCACATGAGTGGAATGACAAAGGTAACATAGGTGAAGGTGATGCTCTAGTCCCACTAGTGGACATTCTTGACATTGATCGCTTGCATGATGTTGATCAACCTATTACCATGCTCCATGCTAGTGTGACTTCACCATGCGATGATTTCCCCATTTATGATGAGTTTGATGATTGCCATGTGGATTCTATTAGTTGTGATGCCATGTTACATAGGATTTCTTGTGATCATTCTTTAGGTCACATAATGTTTGACAATCCGCTTGACTTGTCATATACTATGCATGAGATCCATCATATGTCATATTTACAATCTCATTGTAGTGACTATGCATATGCCATTAAAATGAACCCAATTTTCACATATGGCATAGATGAAAAGCCCATGGTTATTGGCATTTGTTTTTCTTGTGATGATATTAATATGATCCCTTTACATCATCTACCTCATATTGCCATGACCACCTAGCTTCGGATATGCATTGTTTTGGATGTTGTCCCTTTTCTCCATATGATGTTTCCAATATTGCTCATGAGGAGACCCCCATAGTTTCCTCATACATTTTAGGAGATTTTGATTCCCATTCATCGCATGATCCCAATACTTGTGTGCACCATATGCTTCCCATGAATAACCATGCTATTGTTAGGCCACATACTTGCACGCTCAATTTGTGTCCCCATCGTATTATACACAGTAAGTATTATTTCATGATGGATGACATGTTCTTATACCATGCATCAAATTTCTTTGAGCGATGCTTATCTTGTACTGACTCTCACGTGCACATACACATCATGATGGATGATGTGTACATTTACCACATACACAATTTCTTTGGCTTGTGTCTCTTTTGTGTAGGTACCCACGAATACTTGTCAACCTCACAATCCCATGAGTTGACAAAACGAGCTCTAGAGAGCAATGATGACTTGGGATCCCATGGATTGTCTTTTCCACCGCTCTCGTCGTGCAAAGACTTCGCACATTTATTCTCCATGTCCCTCACATGGTTATGGATTATTGTCTAATACATATTCTATGCCCATCTTGCCATGTTCACTTTGCATGATATGCCCATTCCTATGCCTTTGCCATGCATTTTTGACCCATGCTTTGCATTACACATGACGATTGATTCTCATACTTGTATGTGTATTTGCAAGCTTGGTGGAGATATTACTTGTTATTGCCATGTTCCATCTGTGACCCATTCCTATGATGATATTATGATCTTGCTTTGTGCTCATGCTTGCGATATGTCAGGTGCATTGCCTTTGCCTATTATTTACTCACATGACATGATTGCCATGATTTCCTCTAGTGTGTTGCATCTTTGCTCCACTAGTTTGCACACCTTGATTACTATGCTTGCTTATGTTGCATCACCAATGATTCATACTAGCTCATTTCATGCAGTTGATGACAACCATCTACATGCTTTACACATGATTGTTATTGCTTCTTGTCATATATCTCCATGTGCTGCCTCTCTCATATTAGACAATTTTCCATGTATTGAGTGCAACAATGATTCTAATCTTGCTCATGAGATTGCCCCCATAGCATTCTCACATATATTTGGATATTTTGACATATTTCTTGTGAAGCATGCTTGTCTTACCTCTTTGCACCATATACCTAGTGCAATGAATAGTGCCATTGTTGCATCATATTATTCATGCACTTGTGCTTCTAATGGTTATGTGCAAGAGAAGAGAACCATCATGATGGATGATGTGTTTATCTACCATGCGCATACATTCTTCGCTTTCTTTTGTGCATGTGTAGGATACTTCGACATCGTGTCGACTTCCACTTCACATGAGTTGAATATTCGAGCTCTTGAGAGCGAACCACCTTCTACCACGACGATTCTACATCGCACTTACTTGTGCTTCGGCATTGTGAAGAATGCACAAGGACACGCCTTCAAGGTGACATCTTTCTTGAGCATGGATATGACGGATCATACTACTTGTGTTGTGATACGTCCATTTTGCATCATGCTTTTATATCAATATTTATTGCATTATAGGCTGTTATTACACATTATGTCACAATACTTATGCCTATTCTCTCTTATTTTACAAAGTTTACATAAAGAGGGAGAATGCCGGCAGCTGGGATTCTGGCTGGAAAAGGAGCAAATATTAGAGACCTATTCTGCACAGCTCCAAAAGTCCTGAAACTTCACAGATGATGTTTTCCAAATATATAAAAAACATTGAGCGCAAGAACTTCACCAAGGGGGCACCCCCTGCCCACGAGGGTGGGGGGCGCGCCCTACACCCCTGGGCGCGCCCCCTACCTCATGGGCCCCCTGGTGGCCCTCCGGTGACCATCTTCTGCTATATGGACTCTTTCGATGGGAAAATAATCATAAGCCATCTTCTCGTACGAAACTCTGCCGCCACGAGGCGGAACCTTGGCGGAGCCAATCTAGGGTTCTGGCGGGGCTGTTCTGCCGGGGAAACTTCCCTCCCGGAGGGGGAAATCATCGCCATCGTCATCACCAACGCTCCTCTCATCGGGAGATGGCAATCTCCATCAACATCTTCATCAGCACCATCTCATCTCAAAACCGTAGTTCATCTCTTGTATCCAATTCTTGTCTCCAAGTCCGGGATTGGTGCTAGTAGGTTGCTAGTAGTGTTAATTACTCCTTGTAGTTGTTGCTAGTTGGTTTAATTGGTGGAAGATCATATGTTCAGATCCTATATGCACATTAATACTCCTCTGATTATGAACATGTTTATGCTTTGTGAGTAGTTACTTTTGTTCCTGAGGACATGGGAGAAGTCTTGCTATTAGTAGTCATGTGAATTTGGTATTCGTTCGATATTTTGATGAGATGTATGTTGTCTCTCCTCTAGTGGTGTTATGTGAACGTTGACTACATGACACTTCACCATTATTTAGGCCTAGAGGAAGGCATTGGGAAGTAATAAGTAGATGATGGGTTGCTAGAGTGACAAAAGCTTAAACCCTAGTTGATGCGTTGCTTCGTAAGGGGCTGATTTGGATCCATATGTTTCATGCTATGGTTAGGTTTACCTTAATACTTTTGTTGTATTTGCGGATGCTTGCAATAGAGGTTAATCATAAGTGGGATGCTTGTCCAAGTAAGGGCAGCACCCAAGCACCGGTCCACCCACATACCAAATTATCAAAGTACCGAACGCGAATCATATGAGCGTGATGAAAACTAGCTTGACGATATTCCCATGTGTCCTCGGGAGCGCTTTACATCATATAAGAGTTTGTCCAGGATTGTCCTTTGCTACAAAAGTATTGGGCCACCTTCCTGCACTTTATTTACTTTTGTTACTTGTTGCTCGTTACAAATTATCCCATCACAAAACTATCTGTTACCACTTATTTCAGTACTTGCAGAGAATACCTTGCTGGAAATCAGTTATCATTTCCTTCTGCTCCTCGTTGGGTTCGACACTCTTACTTATCGAAAGGAATACGATATATCCCCTATACTTGTGGGTCATCAAGACTCTTTTCTGGCGCTGTTGCCGGGGAGTGAAGCGCCTTTGGTAGGTGGAATTTGGTAAGGAAAAATTTATATAGTGTGCTGAAATTTACTGTCACTTGCTACTATGGAAAGTAATCCTTTGAGGGGCTTGTTCGGGGTATCTTCACCCCGACCAGTAGAGCAAAAAGTTGTTCCTCAACCTACTGAACCTATTGAAAATGAAAATGCTTTCTTTGAAATTCCTTTGGGTATGTGTAACACCCTCGATGCGGCTATATCTCCCACGTGTCGAAGCACGACTTAGAGGTATAACCGCATTGAAAGCAATGTCGCAAGTGAGGTAATCTTCACAGAACCCATGTAATACATAAGGGAAAAAGATACATAGTTGGCTTACGATCGCCACTTCACACAATTACATGAATAAAACATTACATCATTCAGATACACACAAGGTCCGACTACGGAACCCAAAATAAAAGAAGACTACCCCAAATGCTACACAGATCCCCGATCGTCCCAACTGGGCTCCACTACCGATCGACTGAAATGAAACAATACAAAGGACAAGATCTTCATCGAGCTCCTCCTTGAGCTCGGTTGCGTCACCTGCACGGTATCATCGGCACCTGCAAACTGGTTTTGGAAGTATCTGTGAGTCACGGGGACTCAGCAATCTCACACCCTCGCGATCAAGACTATTTAAGCTTATAGGTAGGGTAAAAGGTATGAGGTGGAGCTGCAGCAAGCACTAGCATATATGGTGGCTAACATACACAAATGAGAGCGAGAAGAGAAGGGAAAGCACGATCGAGAAACTATGATCAAGAAGTGATCCTAGAACAACCTACGTCAAGCATAACTCCAACACCGTGTTCACTTCCCGGACTCCACCGAAAAGAGACCATCATGGCTACACACTCGGTTGATGCATTTTATTTAAGTTAGGTGTCAAGTTCTCTACAACCGGACATTAACAAATTCCCATCTGCCCATAACCGCGGGCACGGCTTTCGAAAGTTCAAAACCCTGCAGGGGTGTCCAACTTAGCCCATCACAAGCTCTCACGGGCAACGAAGGATATTCCTTCTCCTAGGAAGACCCGATCAGGCTCGGAATTCCGGTTACAAGACATTTCGACAATGGTAAAACAAGACCAGCTAAGCCACCCGAATGTGCCGACAAATCCCGATAGGAGCTGCACATATCTCGTTCTCAGGGCACACCAGATTGTCCAAACTTCCGGTAGGCCAACCCAGAGTTGCCCCTAGTGGCCACCGGCGGCTGACAAGTTGGACCAACACTCAGAGGAGCACTGGCCCGGGGGTTTAAATAAAGATGACCCTTGGGCAGGCCTACCCAAGGGAAAGAAAAGGCTAGGTGGCAAATGGTAAAACCAATGTTGGGCCTTGCTGGAGAAGTTTTATTCAAGGCGAACTGTCAAGGGGTTCCCATTATAACCCAACCGTGTAAGGAACGCAAAATCCGGGAACATAACACTGATATGATGGAAACTAGGGCGGCAAGAGTGGAACAAAACACCAGGCATAAGGCCGAGCCTTCCACCCTTTACCAAGTATATAGATGCATTAATATAAATAAGAGATATTGTGATATCCCAACAAAATATCCATGTTCCAACATGGAACAAACTTCAGCTTCACCTGCAACTAACAACGCTATAAGAGGGGTTGAGCAAAGCGGTAACATAGCCAAACAACGGTTTTCTAGGACAAGGTGGGTTAGAGGCTTGGCTTAGCAATATGGGAGGCATGATAAGCAAGTGGTAGGTATCGCAGCATAGGGATGGCAAAAGAGCGAGCAACTAGCAAGCAAAGATAGAAGTGATTTCGAGGGTATGGTCATCTTGCCTGCAAAGTTCTCCGAGAAGACGAAAGCTTGATCCTTGTAAGCGTACTCAACAGGTCCTCGAACGCGAACTCGTCTCCCAGCTCTACCCAATCAAGAACAACAAGCAAAGGGAGACACAATCAACCACGTGCAATGCACAAGTAACGTGATGCAAAACATGGTAGGATATGCGGGATGCGATATGTGATGCATATGCAAGATTTGGAAAGGGATGATTGAACCTGACCTCAACATGGAAAACCAAGAGTTCCACTAGAAAGGGGAGTTGATTTCGGTCGAAATCAATATAAAGATCACCAGAATCGGATGCACGGTTTGGAAATGGCAAGCAAAACAAATATGGCACCGATCTGCGATTAACTGCACGAGGCCCTCTAAATGCATCAAGATAAATAAGCTACTGCACTCAAACATAGCAACAAAATACATGGAAGGGATCCACTCAAGATGCTTAACAAAAGATGAACACTGAGCTACAGCTAATTCACTCATTAACAGGTTCAAACAAGCATGGCAAAAGAGCAAATGATAACAGGTTCCAGACTTAGTGAAATTAACAGCATGCCAGGAATTTAACATCAGGAAGCAATGTTTAGAGCATGATAGATACATGCTACAGGAACATATCATGGCAAAGAAAAGCATGGCATGAAGCTACTCAAAGCATATAACAAAAGTCCCTTACTGACCATAAGCCAAAAGGGATCAGAAAATACAATTGCAACCACGTGAACATAGCAAAAACATAAACAGATTCAGACTTAGTGAAAAACTGGAGCATGCAAAACAGACATCAAGTAGGCATGTTTACGAGCTCGATGCACTCACTACGAGGCATTGCATGATAAACTAAGCATACACCCAGCAAGTAGACATGGCAAGAACAACAACATAGCATGCACGGATCAACAACAACAAGCTTGGCAAAATTGCTAAACATGTTAACAATCTGCCAGGAACATTTTATAGAAAAAGTAGAGCTCGATTGACTCAAGCTAGGGTGCTCCATAAATGCAAAAAAATGACATGGATGGATAGAGCACCACAATATCTACAAAACATCCTTACTGATCATGCTCAAAAGAGGCACGGATCACTCGGTAGCAACATGAACACATGACATAAAAATAATAACAGGACAAGGACTTAGAATATTTCTAAGTCCCTGAAATCAGCAACATTGAGTAAGCTACTTTGCATGCTTGTGCTAGTCACCACAAAGATCACAAAAATACATGGCATACACCCCTGTAAAGATGGCATGGCATACTTCAAAACACATGTAGAGCTCAGGATCATAGCATGCACACATTAATCATGGCAAAAATGACAAATGAGCAAATGCTGATACGGATCTGAAACTAACATCACATAGCCCTCTTCCAACAGCATTTAGGGCATCAAGATGAGCTTAAATGAAAATGATGCAATGAGATGAAATGGAGTACTCGTCGAGACGAACTTTTCGATATGCTACACGCATGAATCGGAGCAACGGTGATGAAGTTATGATGCGATGAAATATGCATAAATTACTGGGATCTGGGGACTTAGTCGTTTTGGGGAAAAACATATGAGCGCGTTTTAGATAAACAACACACTGGGTGGCGGGTAGCAGGGCTTCTCACCCGCGTGGCCTTGGGCCGGAGAGAGACGGAACTGGGCCGGACGGAGTTGGGCCGTAATCTGGGCCACGATCCAGAGTGGGGCGCGGTCAACGGGCACGAGGAGCGAGCGGTTCCTTGGCTCGCTCCCGAGCAGGTCATGGCGGCGGCAGGCGGTGTAGCAGAACTACGGCGACGGAGCGAGGCGACGGCGAGGCATGGGAGGTCGAGGGAGGCCGGGATCTACCAGATCCGGTGGAGGACGAGGCAGGGCATCCATTCCCGGCGATGGACGGAGCTCGGGGAGGCGCGTCAGGGCACATGGCGGCGGGGCGCGGCCTCCTACGGCGGGCGGTGCGAGCTCCGGCGATGGTCGGTGGCGGCGCGGAGCGGAGAGCGAGGCGACGGGGCTGGAGCGGCTCGATGGCGGCACGGGCGCTCTGAGGCGGCGGGGCAGGCGCGAGGGGCGCGAGGGCCGGCCATGGGCCCGCAGGGCCGCGGCGGCGCAGGCGAGGAGAGAGAAGGCGGCGGTGACAGGTGGCGATGCGTGAGTGGCTGCATCGGCGGGGGAGGGTGACGTGGCAGCCCCTGATAGGTCGGAGCGACGTGGAAGGCACGGTGGGCATGTCCGGCCGGTAAGGACGCGTCCGGTGGCGCGCGGAGGAGGAGGTTAGGGTTTCATCCGCGCGAATTTTGGAGGGGATCACATATATATAGGTAGAGGGAGCTAGGAGAGTCCAAATGAGGTGCGGTTTGCGGCCACGCGATTGCGATTGAACGACCTAGATGATGGAGGAGGTTTAGGTGGGTTTTGGGCCACTTTGGAGGGGTGTTGGGCTGCAACACACACGAGGCCTTTTTGGTCCCTCAGTTAACCGTTGGAGTATCAAACAAAGTCCAAATGGTACTGTCAGTGTCAAAACTAGGGGATCTCGGGTAGGGGGTCCCGAAATGTGCATCTAAGGCGGATGGTAACAAGAGGCAGGGGACACAATATTTTACCCAGGTTCGGGCCCTCTTGATGGAGGTAAAACCCTACGTCCTGCTTGATTAATATTGATGATATGGGTAGTACAAGAGTAGATCTACCACGAGATCAGAGAGGCTTAACCCTAGAAGCTAGCCTATGGTATGATTGTATGTTGTAGTTGTTGTATATGATCTATCGACTAGCCTGGCCTCGGTTTATATAATGCACCAGAGGCCTAGGATAACAAGAGTCCTAGCGGAATACGCCAGTGGGGAGGATTCCATGTCTTGATCGCCAAGTCTTGTGGAATCTTCCTTGTGTGCGGCAGCTGTCCGAACTGGCCCATGAGTATATGGCCATGGGGTCCTCGGCCCAATCTAACAGATCGGGAGATGACGTGGTGAGTACCCCCTAGTCCAGGACACCGTCAGTAGCCCCCTGAACCGGTCTTCAAGTTAGGGATGCTCCTCGATTCTTCCGAACCGTCCTTCATCTTCGGTCATCGGTCTTGAAAACTGGTTCAACAAATCTTCTCATCTTCGATCTTGAGGATCGCCGAAATGCATTCGACGAGTTTACACGTCGGGTATCCGAGGAGCCCCTTTAAGTTTCCGGCCTTTATCAATGCCTTGTTATTTTTATGCCACACCTCGGGTTTGAAGTTGTTTCCGGGCGGCAGCGTCCTCTTGTGTCCGAGCTCCAACGCCGGACTGCATTCGAGGTATCTTTTGCAGCCGAGCACCAACGCCGGACCGCTTCCCAGCTCTAACGCCGAAATGTATCCGAGCTCCAACGCCGGACTATGTATCCGAGCTCCAACGCCGGACTGTATCCGAGCTCCAACGCCGGACTATGTATCCGAGGTGTCATAAATCACCTTGGTTCAAAGAAGTTTGAAGGAGTTTAGCCGAGCTTAATGCCGGAAATGCCGTCTATGGAGCCAGCCACTAGCGCCCGAGCTTTATGCTGGACTGCTTCCGAGGTGGTGCACCACCCCGAATGTGGGCCGATATTTGTCAATATTTTTGATTGGTGCAATTTATTCTCTACCGAGATATATAGCCAGTAGCCCTCAAGGTGGGTATCGGTCTAAAACCCGAGATGCACATGAAGGATGACATAAGACCGCTGATCCCAGTAGCCGCTGAGGCTCAGGTTGATTTGCAAAATCGGTCTGAGGATCAAGTCCTAGCTCGGCAGAATACTTCAGGACACAAAAAGCGGCATGCTCAGTCCTCGAGACTCAGGTTGGGTGCGGCCGACCAACCTGAGGATCAAAATCTCCTCGGGAAACTGTATTACACTCAAAATTTTCTGCATTGGACATGCAATGTAGTAGCCCCTGAGACACTGGTCGGGTGGCAACACCAGATCAGGGGATCGATGTGCCCCTTTATTATTTGTAAATAATAAGCCCGAAGCCCAGTAGCCCCCGAGCCTTAATGCGGGCACGGGTGGCCGAATTAAGGATTGATATCCATAGTAATATCACAAATTATGTGTAATGACTCTATGTATCCAAGTACTTTACGTCATTAATGCTCGGATCCGCATTGTACCAAAATTTGTTGACCGACCATCGGCTTCCACCCCCTCGGCCAATAGCCGAGGAGTGTTTGTCCTACTTTATAAAGCCTTTATGAGGGCACAGATTTACAACAAACAAGGCAATCTAGCCATACGGTTTTATAGACAAAGGTATGCAGAGAGATATGTTATATTACTGTTTAACAGAAGAAATGTCTTCCAAAGAAAATAGTCCCGCTATCGGTTCCTTTCTTTGGGTTGTCATGCTAAGCATGATCATGAAACCTCAGCTCCAATGTAAGAGCAAAATATCGAGGATTTAGTTTGGGAGGCCAGTTAATAGCCCCCGGTAGTGTTTGGCGACAGTCGAGGTCAAGCCATAAACACTTCGGCCATTGTTATGAATGGCCCGTCATTTAACACCGTCATCGGGTCGCTGACCAGTTTACGCTTATTGTGACAGTCAGTTTTCAGCTTTCTCCACTGAGGTGCTTAACCATGTGAGCTGGAAGCACAATCCCAGTGGTTCTCCCTTTGCACACCTAGCCGAACAAAGCGGAACGTAGGAGGCAAGCGCAGGAGCCGGGCAACCCAAATATTGACCGAAGAAACAATTCAAAACCGATGCATATATAGCAATATCCGAGAATGTTTTTGCCAAATCTCTAAAGGTGTCCGGCGTTGCACTACCAGACTTGTGCTGAAAACACACATATAGTTTAAAAGTGCCATAAGCTTGGAAAACCAAAAAACGTCAGTAAAAACTTGATGTCCGAACAAGATCAAGTGTTCGGTGCCAATTCGAAAATTGGCCTTAGCAAAAGAAGTGCTTCTGTCGTGCTTTAACATGATACATCCTATCTCAAGACTTCAAGAGGGTCAGCCTACGGCTTCAACCTCCTATCCCAAGGGCGGAGTACTTCTCATTAGGCCAGTTTAGCAAACTAAACTCTAGCGGCTTTGAGAGAGAAATTAGGCTCCCCGGCTAGTGACCACACGCTCGTGTCGAAAAAAGGAGTGATAGATAATAATAATAATAATAATAATAAAACTTTGCAACGACTAAGAAGAAGAACACTTGTCATAAAACAGCTCATATAAATTTAAGAGCCCCCAAGTGACTTGGGTAAAAGAATGATTGCATGTACCGAAGTACTTATATCATATCTATGTTCAACCGAACTTTAAACGTGTCTTAACCGACCATAGGCTTCTCCCTCTTCGGTCAAGGACCGAAAAGTGTTATGTACTCCATCTGTCGAGAATATCGACGGTGTTTCCAATAACCAGCCAATCAGGCCATAAGGCTGTAACATACAAAGCACGCTCAGGGAACTTATGCTATATTACTGCGAAGTGTAAGAAGCATCTTCGAAGAAAATAGTACCCCCACCGATACCGTTCTTCGGTGCTCATTGTTATTATGAGACTTGTGCAATAGATTTTTTGTACTCATGAGTTCCGTTGTGTGCCAACCATCATTAAGAACTATAAGAGCGCTAGCTTTCGGCTTCACCCAGTCTGAGGTCTAGCTCGGATGACCCGATTGTGACAATCGCAGAGTTGCTCCCTTTACTCCCTAGCCGAACAATCAGGAACGTAGGGGTAAACACAGGAGCGAGGCAACCCAGCTTGCAAATTGCTTAAGTCAATATGGTGCATATTGTGGCGTAATACACGGACAAGGAATGAAGCCGTACAAGTATAATCATTTGCAAGAGGAAAAGCTTCATGAAGGAAGCCCCCAAATGAACTGGGTATTTGAATTTATGCGTCACAAACAAAGTTTGGACAAGGAATTTTTTTACAAGCAACTTTTTTCCAAAAGAGTATAATGCTTGGTCGAACCGAACACAAGTTAGAAATTAAAGCTTTGAGCATGAAAGCGACTTAGTTGGTTAATGTGTTCGGTATTGATGACGCGGCCCGAGCTTAATGCGGGACAAGGTTCCATCCCCCAAGCCAGTCCTGAGGTGGCGGAGTCGAGGGCTCAACACGCCGAAGTGGTGACATAGCACGGTCAATGCAGACCGGCAGAGTGACGCCAAAGTCCCCGGATAATTTTCCTGTGCAAAAAAATAGTGCAAACCGGAGATAATAGTAATAATGATAATTAAAAAATCGTTGCATAATAAATAATTTATGCAAAGTGAGTAATAAAATAAATATGGCCTGGCGCCGAAGTCAATGTCGATGCAGGGCGTCGGCGTGATGCGGTAAAGGCGTGGCAAAGCCTGAATTCACAGGTCGGTCCAAGCTCCGGATGCGGCATTCGCCGGACTATGTACGGAAACTGACCGAACCACCATGCGACTGTCGTTAATGCGGCCACCATTTGATAGACCTGTGTACATATGATGGACAAACCAGAGTAGTAATTCCTTGGAAAAAATGAACCCAAACAAGCAAAAAATACTGGGATTAATAGCACCTGGTTTATTTGTTGTAGCAATCCGAAGGAAGGTGATTCCCAAAATTTGGACTCGATCCACACACCCATTGCCTGATGGGCGATGAAATGACAACATGACAATGCGGGCAAAGGTTGGCTCGCCGAGGCAAAGCCCTCGGTCCAGCTAACGTGACGGAGCTAGTCGGCTAGTGACGCCGAAGTATCCGGAATAGGTTGATGAAGAGATGGCGAAGCCCCCGGTCCAGCCGAGATGTCGAAGCCTCGATGTCAGCCGATGAGTCGAAGTAGGTCGGTTGAAGAAGCAATAGTGCGGCCCTTCCGATGCAGGTCGTGACGTGGTCGATGCCGGCTTGATGAAGCGACCGTGCGGCGATGCCGGTATGCCCGCTCCGTGTAATCTGTGGGGCGGCAATGTTGGTGATGATTTATCCTTTGTGATGCCGGACTCTTATTCGTCTTGCCGAGATGATGATCCGAAGAAGTTGAGTTCGGCTCAACAAAGTGACGACGTGTCTAGCGCAGGTCGGGAGCCGTGGAGCAATATTGCCGGAGTGGTTTGACACCAGCATGATGTTGAAGATCATGTTCAAAATATCTTAAAGTTAGTGGGATGTGTTCGGAAACAAAACACAATACCCCATACAAAACTTCCTTCAAAAGGGATGTCCGAAATCTCGTTCATAAAAAAGACGAACTCGGGTCGGATTCGTTTTCGCGCAGAAAACAGATCCGAAAAGTGATGCACTAATCGGAAGGTTCTCGGAGTTTGGACGGTCAGATCGAGCTGAAATTTTGAGAGGTGGTAGATATAGGAATTCCGCAGCAGATCAACGGTTGGATCTTCCAAAGGACATCTGAGCTAGAATCTGGACACCACGCCCTAAACTCATCCAGATTCCCGTCCAGATTTGACAGGGCTCCGGTATATCGTGGATTGCCAGAGATTCCTCCATCAGAACTCGACGAAATTTTCCAGGGTTGTTGTAGACTCAATTCCGCACAATTCCACCAAAGCGATCATTAAAAAGACACTTGAGGAGGCGGTGGCGGCGGACACAATTTTGCTGTCCAGAAAAACAGCACGGTCGCCCGAGGGCAATGTTGATGTTGAGCCCTCGGGCTCCCTGGATGATTCCTCCATGATCTTGATAGAGATCGGAGTTGATGTTTATAAAAGCCCTCATCCGAACATGATGATCGGAGGTAGGGCGTAGTCCTTGGTCAAACCAAGGTGACCAGTCGAGTTGGTGACGAAGATGCCGAAGTCGCAGTTCATCTGCAGGCGAGCCATCAACCCTTTGCCGAACACACAACGTAACTCTCAATGAAAGCACCAATGTCGGTGTCAAAACCGGCGGATCTCGGGTAGGGGGTCCCAAACTATGCGTCTAAGGAGGATGGTAATAGGAGGCAGGGGACACAATGTTTTACCCAGGTTCGGGCCCTCTTGATGGAGGTAAAACCCTACGTCCTGCTTGATTAATATTGATGATATGGGTAGTACAAGAGTAGATCTACCACGAGATCAGAGAGGCTAAACCCTAGAAGCTAGCCTATGGTATGATTGTATGTTATAGTTGTTGTATATGATCTATCGACTAGCCTGGCCTCAGTTTATATAATGCACCAGAGGCCTAGGATAACAAGAGTCCTAGCCGAATACGCCGGTGGGGAGGAGTCCATGTCTTGATCGCCAAGTCTTGTGGAATCTTCCTTGTATGCGGCTGCTGTCCAAACTGGCCCATGATTATATGGCCATGGGGTCCTCGGCCCAATCTAACAGATCGGGAGATGGCGTGGTGAGTATCAAACGATGTCCAAATGGTACGAAACTTGACAGGCGGTCTACCGGTAGTAAACCAAGGCCGCTTGGCAAGTCTCGGTCCAATCCGAGAACGTTTAACACCCGCGCACGAAAAGAGGTAGAAAGGGACACCGGAGGACATAGGAGTGCCGGATTGCAAAACGGACAACGGGGAAAATGCTCGGATGCATGAGACGAACATGTATGCAAATGAAATGCATAGGATGACATGATATGAAATGCATGACACGCCAGCAATGACAAGGCACAACAGGGAATAACTAGAAGACACCTGGAACATCGGTCTCGGGGCGTTACAGTATGGTACAAAAACTGCTAGCTAATCCTTTTTCAGGAGATGGAACAAAACATCCTGATGAGCATCTAATATATGTGGATGAAGTTTGTGGATTATTTAAGGTTGCGGGTGTACCCTAAGATGTTGTTAAGAAGAAGGTCTTCCCTTTATCTTTCAGGGGAGATGCATCGACATGGTATAGGCTATGTGATGATATGGAGTCTTGGAACTACAAACTATTGAAATTGGAATTTCATCAAAAGTTTTATCCTATGCATCTTGTTCATCATGATCGCAATTATATATATAATTTTTGGCCTCGCGAAGGAGAAAGTATCGCTCAAGCTTGGGGTAGGCTTAAATCAATGTTATATTCATGCCCCAATCATGAGCTCTCAAGAGAAATGATTATTCAAAAATTTTATGCTCGGCTTTCTGGTAACAATCGCACCATGCTTGATACTTCTTGTGATGGCTCTTTTATGATGAAGACTATTGAATTCAAATGGGATTTCTTGGAAAGAATTAAACGCAACTCTGAAGATTGGGACCTCGACAATGGTAAGGACTCAGGTATGACACCTAGTTTTGATTGTGTTAAATCTTTTATGGATACCGATATTTTTCGTAAATTTAGCACTAAATATGGACTTGACTCTGAGATAGTAGCTTCTTTCTGTTAATCTTTTGCTGCTTATGTTGATCTCCCCAAGGAGAAGTGGTTTAAATATCATCCTCCCATAGAAGTAAAAGTACCTGCACCTATTAAAGTTGAAGAAAAGACCATTACTTATAATGATCCTATTGTTCCTACTACTTATGTTGAGAAACCACCTTTTCCTGTTAGGATAAAAGATCATGCTAAAGCTTCAACTATGGTTCGTAAAAGCAATATTAGAACTTATACACCTCCTGAGCAAGTTAAAGTTGAACCTAATATTGCTATTGTTAAAGATCTCTTGTCTGATAATATTGATGGGCATGTTATTCATTTCTGTGATGAGACTGCTAGAATTGCTAAACCTTGTGCTAAAGATAAACATAGACCCATGGTAGGCATGCCTGTTATTTCTGTTAAAATAGGAGATCATTGTTATCATGGCTTGTGTGATATGGGTGCTAGTGCTAGTGCAATACCTATTGATTTATACAAAGAAATTATGCATGATATTGCACCTGCTGAGTTAGAAGATATTGATGTCACAATTAAACTTGCCAATAGAGATACTATTTCACCAATTGGAATTGTTAGAGATGTTGAAATCTTGTGTGGGAAAACTAATTATCCTGCTGATTTTCACATTCTTGGTTCCCCACAAGATAGCTTTTGTCCCATTATATTTGGTAGACCCTTTTTAAATACTGTTAATGCTACCATAGATTGCAAAAGGGATGTTGTTACTGTCGGTTTAGATGATATGACTCATGAATTTAATTTTTTCTAAATTTAGTAGACAACACCGTGAAGAAGAATTACCTAGTAAGGATGAAATTATTGGTCTTGCTTCTATTGCTGTACCTCCTAGTGATCCTTTAGAACAATATTTGCTAGACCATGAAAATGATATGTTTATGAATGAAAGAAGGGAATTAGATGAAGTATTCTTTAAACAACAACCTATTCTTAAAAACAATTTACCTGTTGAAATCCTAGGGGATCCTCCTCCACCCAAGGGTGATCCCGTGTTTGAACTTAAACTGTTACCTGATACTATTAAATATGCTTATCTTGATGAGAAAAGGATATACCCTGTTATTATTAGTGCTAATCTTTCAGAACATGAAGAAGAGAGATTATTGAAAACTCTAAAGAAGCACCGTGCTGCTATAGGGTATACTCTTGATGATCTTAAGGGCATTAGTCCCACTCTATGTCAACATAAAATTAATTTGGAAGAAGATGCTAAACCAGTTCGTGATCATCAACGCCGTCTGAATCCTAAAATGAAATAAGTGGTAAGAAAGGAGATACTAAAGCTCCTTTAGGCAGGTATAATTTATCCCGTTGCTGATAGTAAGTGGGTAAGTCCTGTCCATTGTGTCCCTAAGAAGGGAGGTACGACTGTTGTTCCTAATGATAAAGATGAATTGATCCCCCAAAGAATTATTACTGGTTATAGGATGGTAATTGATTTTCGCAAATTAAATAAGGCTACTAAAAAAATCATTACCCCTTACCTTTTATCGATCAAATGCTAGAAAGATTATCCAAACATACACATTTTTGCTTTCTAGATGGTTATTCTGGTTTCTCTCAAATACCTGTGTCAGCCAAAGATCAATCAAAGACTACTTTTACATGCCCTTTTGGTACTTTTGCTTATAGACGTATGCCTTTTGGTTTATGTAATGCACCTGCTACCTTTCAAAGATGCATAATGGCTATATTCTTTGACTTTTGTGAAAAGATTTGTGAGGTTTTCATGAACGACTTTTTCGTCTATGGATCTTCTTTTGATGATTGCTTGAGCAACCTTGATCGAGTTTTGCAGAGATGTGAAGAAACTAATCTTGTCTTGAATTGGGAAAAGTGCCACTTTATGCTTAATGAAGGTATTGTCTTGGGGCATAAAGTTTCTGAAAGAGGTATTGAAGTTGATAAAGCCAAGGTTGATGCTATTGAAAAGATGCCATGTCCCAAGGACATCAAAGGTATAAGAAGTTTTCTTGGTCATGCCGATTTTTATAGGAGGTTCATCAAGGACTTCTCAAAAATCTCTCGGCCTCTGACTAATTTATTACAAAAAGATATACCATTTGTCTTTCATGATGATTGTGTAGAAGCATTTGAAATACTTAAGAAAGCATTGATCTCTGCACCTATTGTTCAGCCACCTGATTGGAATTTACCCTTTGAAATTATGTGTGATGCTAGTGATTATGCTATAGGTGATGTTCTAGGACAAAGAGTTGATAAGAAACTAAATGTTATACAATATGCTAGTAAAACTCTAGACAATGCTCAAAGAAATTATGCTACTACTGAAAAGAATTCTTAGCAGTTGTATTTGCTTGTTGATACGTCTCCAACTTATCTATAACTTTTGATTGCTCCATGCTATATTATCTACTGTTTTGGGCTATATTGGGCTTTATTATCCACTTTTATATTATTTTTGGGACTAACCTATTAACCGGAGGCCCAGCCCAGAATTGTTGTTTTTTGCCTATTTCAGTGTTTCGAAGAAAAGGAATATCAAACGGAGTCGAAACGGAACGAAATCAACTGGAGAAGTTATTTTTGGAAGGAAAGCTACCAGATGGACTTGGACCCCACGTCAGGAGCCAAGGGAGGTGCTCATGAGGGTGGGGGGGGGCGTCCCCCTAGGGCGCGCCCCCTGCCTCGTGGGGCCCCCGAAGCTCCACCGACGTACTTCCTGCACCCATATATACCTAAGTACCCTAAAAGTTCCGGAACACACAATAGATCGGGAGTTCCGCCGCCAGAAGCCTCCGTAGCCACCGAAAGCCAATCTAGACCCGTTCCAGAACCCTGCCAGAGGGGGAATCCTTCTCCGGTGGCCATCTTCATCATCCCGGTGCTCTCCATGATGAGGAGGGAGTAGTTCTCCCTCGGGGCTGAGGGTATGTACCAGTAGCTATGTGTTTGATCTATCTCTATTGTGTTCTTGATATGATACGATCTTGATGTATCGTGAGCTTTGCTATTATATTTGGATCCTATGATGTTCCTTCCCCCCTCTACTCTCTTGTAATGGATTGAGTTTCCCCTTTGAAGTTATCTTATCGGACTGAGTGTTTAAATATATGAGAACACTTGATGTATGTCTTGTCATGCGTATTTGTGGTGACAATGGGATATCACGTGATTCACTTGATGCATGTTTTGGTGATCAACTTGCGGGTTCCGCCCATGAACCTATGCATAGGGGTTGGCACACGTTTTCGTCGTGATTCTCCGGTAGAAACTTGGGGCACTCTTTGAGGTCCTTTGTGTTGGTTGAATAGATGAATCTGAGATTGTGTGATGCATATCGTATAATCATACCCATGGATACTTGAGGTGACATTGGAGTATCTAGGTGACATTAGGGTTTTGGTTGATTTGTGTCTTAAGGTGTTATTCTAGTACGAACTCTAGGGCTGTTTGTGACACTTATAGGAATAGCCCAACGGATTGATTGGAAAGAATAACTTTGAGGTGGTTTCGTACCCTACTATAATCTCTTCGTTTGTTCTCTGCTATTAGTGACTTTGGAGTGACTCTTTGTTGCATGTTGAGGGATAGTTATGTGATCCAATTATGTTAGTATTGTTGAGGGAACTTACACTAGCGAAAGTATGAACCCTAGGCCTTGTTTCGTAGCATTGCAATACCATTTACGCTCACTTTTATCATTAGTTACCTTGCTGTTTTTATATTTTCAGATTACAAATACCTTTATCTACCATCCATATACCACTTGTTTCACCATCTCTTTGCCGAACTAGTGCACCTATACAATTTACCATTGTATTGGGTGTGTTGGGGACATGAGAGACTATTTGTTATTTGGTTGCAGCGTTGCTTGAGAGACACCATCTTCATCCTACGCCTCCTACGGATTGATAAACCTTAGGTCATCAGCTTGAGGGAAATTTGCTACTGTCCTACAAACCTCTGCACTTGGAGGCCCAACAACGTCTACAAGAAGAAGGTTGTGTAGTAGACATCACTTGTGATAAGTTTAGGCCTTATATTGTTGATTCTAAAGTAACTATTCACACTGATCATGCTGCTATTAAATATCTTATGGAAAAGAAATATGCTAAACCTAGACTAATTAGATGGGTTCTCTTGCTACAAGAATTTGATTTACACATTGTTGATAGAAAAGGAGCTGAGAACCTCGTTGCAGACAACTTGTCTAGGTTAGAAAATGTGCTTGATGACCCACTACCTATTGATGATAGCTTTCCTGATGAGCAATTAAATTTCATAAATACTTCTCATACTGCTCCATGGTATGCTGATTATGCTAATGACATTGTTGCTAAGTTTATACCACCTAGTTTCACATACCAGCAAAAGAAAAAGTTCTTCTACGATTTGAGGCATTAGTTTTGGGATGACCCACATCTTTATAAAGAAGGAGTAGATGGTGTTATTAGACGTTGTGTACCTGAGCATGAATAGGAACATATCCTACGCAAGTGTCACTTCGTAGCTTATGGAGGACACCATGCTAGAGATAGGACTGCACATAAGGTACTGCAATCTGGTTTTTATTGGCCTACTCTCTTCAAGGATGCCCGTAAGTTTGTCTTATCTTGTGATGAATGTCAAAGAATTGGTAATATTAGTAGACGTCAAGAAATGTCTATGAATTATTCACTTGTTATTGAACCATTTGGTGTTTGGGGCTTTGACTATATGGGACCTTTTCCTTCCTCTAATGGTTATACACATATTTTAGTTGCTGTTGATTACGTTACTAAGTGGGTAGAAGCTATTCCAACTAGTAGTGCTGATCATAACACTTCTATTAAAATGCTTAAAGAAGTTATCTTTCCAAGGTTCAGAGTCCCTAGATATTTCATGACTGATGGTGGTTCACATTTTATTCATGGTGCTTTCCGTAAAATGCTTGCTAAATATGATGTTAATCATAGAATTGCATCGCCTTATCACCCTCAGTCTAGTGGTCAAGTAGAATTGAGCAATAGAGAACTCAAATTAATTTTGCAAAAGACTGTTAATAGGTCGAGAAAGAATTGGTCCAAGAAACTTGATGATGTATTATGGGCCTATAGAACTGCATATAAAAATCCTATGTGTATGTCTCCGTACAAAATGGTCTATGGAAAAGCATGTCACTTACCTCTCGAACTAGAACACAAGGCTTATTGGGCTATTAAAGAACTTAATTATGATTTTAAACTTGCCGGTGAGAAGAGGTTATTTGATATTATCTCACTTGATGAATGGACAAGCCAAGCCTACAAAAATGCCAAGTTGTTTAAAGAAAAAGTTAAAAGATGGCATGACAAAAGGATACTAAAGCGTGAGTTTAATGTAGGTGATTATGTATTGCTATACAACTCTCGTTTAAGATTTTTTGCAGGAAAACTTCTCTCTAAGTGGGAAGGCCCGTACGTCATCAAGGAGGTCTATCGTTCCGGTGCTATAAAAATCAAAAATTTCGAAGGCACAAATCCGAAGGTGGTGAACGGTCAAAGAATCAAACACTATATCTTAGGTAATCCCATAAATGCTGAAACCAATGTTATTGAAACCATAACCCTGGAGGAGTATCTAAAGGACACTTTCCGGAACGTTTCAGACTCCGAAAAGGAATAGGTATGTGGTACGGTAAGTAAACCAACTCCAAAAAAGTTTTAAGGCAATATTTCTCCGTTTTGGAATATTTAGAAAAATAAAAAGGACACGAGGGCTCCACGAGGGTGGAGGGCGCGCCCTACCCCCTGGGCGCGCCCCCTACCTCGTGGGCACCTCATGTGCTCTCCGGACTCCGTTTTCTTATAGGACACGTATTTTGGTCGGTAAAAATTCATTATATAACCTCCTGGGGGTTTTGACTCCCGTATCACGCAAAAATCTCCTGTCTTTGTTTTGAGCTGTTTTCTGTCAGGGTTCTCAAGGCCAGGCACTATGTCTTCCCCCTCCTCCTCCAAACATGAGGGCAATGATGCTCGGATAATGAAGATAGAGCTGAAGAGAGAAGAACCTATGGATATCAACAAGGATGAAGGGATCAAGAAGGCCATGGAGGACCAAGTTCCAGCAACATAGGACACCCTTCAACTGGATCACAATCTTCTTACCCCAACAGAAATCAAAGCTTTCAAGATGATTGAGTTGGCTCGTATACAAAATAAGTATCTCACACGTGAAAATATTTTGTTGAAGGAGCATATCATCGCTCTCAAGGGCATTATCCGCAAGCTAGGAGACCTCCTACGCTCGATGTGCGACTATCCATCATCAACAACTCCACCTTCTTCACCAACAAAGAAGAATTGAGTATCTGGTATGGTACTCCACTTGGCAACTGCCAAGCTTGGGGGAGTGCCCTGGCATCGTATAACCATCACTTTTATCTTTACCATTTTTCTTAGTTCGATCCTTTTGATAATATCTTGATCTAGTAGAATAAAAGTTCTTAGTATGATCTAGTTGTGAGTTTTGCTTTATTATCCTTCTATGTAATTGAGTCCGTGAGCTATATAATAAAGATTAGTGTTGAGTCAAGGGCTTGATTATGTTGCCATGATCCTAAGTGAATAAAAGAAAAGAGAAAGAAATAAAAAAGAAACAAAGAGATCATGTGACTCTTATGGAGAGTAATGAGCTCACATAGAAAGAGTATGATGAATAAAAGTTATTGAGGGTTGACAAACATAGTTTTGGTCATTGTTGCAATTAATAGGAAGTAATAAAGAAAGAGAGGTCTTCACATATAAATATACTATCTTGGACATATTTTATGATTGTGACCACTCATTAAAATATGACATGCTAAAGAGTTGACATTGGACAAGGAAGACAACATAATGGGTTTTGTTTTCTTACATACGAGATAAATTATATTGTCTTGGATCCTCCAACATGTTGAGCTTGCCTTTCTCCCTCATGCTAGCAAAATTCATTGCACCAAGTAGAGATACTACTTGTGCTTCCAAACACCCTTAAACCAGTTTTGCCATGAGAGCCCACCATACCTACCTATGGATTGAGTAAGATCCATCAAGTAAGTTGTCATCGGTGCAAGCAATAAAAATTGCTCTTTAAATATGTATGATTGATGGGTGTGGAAGGAATAAGCTTTATACGATCGTGTGATATGGAAGTAATAAAAGTGACAGACTGCATAATAAAGGTCCATATCACAAGTGGCAATATAAAGTGACGTTCTTTCACATTAGGATTTCGTGCATCCAACCATAAAAGCGCATGACAACCTCTACTTCCCTCTGCGAAGGGCTATCCTTTACTTTTATCTCCTATACTGCAAAAGAGTCAAGGTGATCTTCACCCTTCCTTTTTACATTTTATCCTTTGGCAAGCACAATATGTTGGAAAGATTCTGGTATATATGGCCAATTGGATGTGGATTTTCATGAACTATTACTGTTGACATTACCCTTGAGGTAAAATATTGGGAGGCAAAACTATAAGCCCCTATGTTTCTCTGTGTCCGGTTAAAACTCCATACCCATAAGTATTGCATGAGTGTCAGAAATTGTGAAAGACTATATGATAGTTGAGTATGTTGACATTACCCTTGAGGTAAAATATTGGGAGGCAAAACTATAAGCCCCTATGTTTCTCTGTGTCCGGTTAAAACTCCATACCCATAAGTATTGCATGAGTGTCAGAAATTGTGAAAGACTATATGATAGTTGAGTATGTGGACTTGCTGAAAAGCTCTTATAAATTGACTCTTTCCTATGTTATGATAAATTGCAATTGCTTCAATGACTGAGATTATAGTTTGTTAGTTTTCAATGAAGTTTACGATTCATACTTGATATTGTGATTGAAGTATTACTCTAGCATAAGATATCATATGACAAGAATTATATAAGTTGCTGCTCTAAGAATGATCATGATTCCCTCATGTCCGTATTTTATTTTTATTGACACCTTCATCTCTAAACATGTGGACATATTTTTCGATTTCGGCTTTTCGCTTGAGGACAAGCGAGGTCTAAGCTTGAGGGAGTTGATACGTCCATTTTGCATCATGCTTTTATATCAATATTTATTACATTATAGGCTGTTATTACACATTATGTCACAATACTTATGCCTATTCTCTCTTATTTTACAAGGTTTACATAAAGAGGGAGAATGCCGGCAGCTGGGATTCTGGCTGGAAAAGGAGCAAATATTAGAGACCTATTCTGCACAGCTCCAAAAGTCCTGAAACTTCACGGATGATGTTTTCCAAATATATAAGAACATTGAGTGCAAGAACTTCACCAGAGGGGCCACACCCTGCCCACGAGGGTGGGGGGCGCGCCCTACCCCCTGGGCGCGCCCCCTACCTCGTGGGCCCCCTAGTGGCCCTCCGGTGACCATCTTCTGCTATATGGACTCTTTCGATGTGAAAATAATCATAAGCCATCTTCTCGGACGAAACTTTGCCGCCACGAGGCGGAACCTTGGCGGAGCCAATCTAGGGTTCTGGCGAGGCTGTTCTGCCAGGGAAACTTCCCTCCCGGAGGGGGAAATCATCGCCATTTTCATCACCAACGCTCCTCTCATCAGGAGAGGGCAATCTCCATCAACATCTTCATCAACACCATCTCATCTCAAAACCCTAGTTCATCTCTTGTATCCAATTCTTGTCTCCAAGTCCGGGATTGGTGCTAGTAGGTTGCTAGTAGTGTTAATTACTCCTTGTAGTTGATGCTAGTTGGTTTAATTGGTGGAAGATCATATGTTCAGATCCTATATCCACATTAATACCCCTCTGATTATGAACATGTTTATGCTTTGTGAGTAGTTACTTTTGTTCCTGAGGATATGGGAGAAGTCTTGCTATTAGTAGTCATGTGAATTTGGTATTCGTTCGATATTTTGATGAGATGTATGTTGTCTCTCCTCTAGTGGTGTTATGTGAACGTCGACTACATGACACTTTGCCATTATTTGGGCCTAGAGGAAGGCATTGGGAAGTAATAAGTAGATGATGGGTTGCTAGAGTGACAGAAGCTTAAACCCTAGTTTATGCGTTGCTTCGTAAGGGGCTGATTTGGATCCATATGTTTCATGCTATGGTTAGGTTTTCCTTAATACTTTTGTTGTATTTGCGGATGCTTGCAATAGATGTTAATCATAAGTGGGATGCTTGTCCAAGCAAGGGCAGCACCCAAGCACCGGTCCACCCACATACCAAATTATCAAAGTACCGAACGCGAATCATATGAGCGTGATGAAAACTAGCTTGACGATATTCCCATGTGTCCTCAGGAGCGCTTTACATCATATAAGAGTTTGTCCAGGCTTGTCCTTTGCTACAAAAGGATTGGGCCACCTTGCTGCAATTTATTTACTTTTGTTACTTGTTGCTCATTACAAATTATCCTATCACAAAACTATATGTTACCACTTATTTAAGTACTTGTAGAGAATACCTTGCTAGAAACCACTTATCATTTCCTTCCGCTCCTCGTTGGGTTCGACACTCTTACTTATCGAAAGGACTATGATAGATCCCCTATACTTGTGGGTCATCATGTTGCTTGCACCATGAGACTTATTGTTCATCTTGGACCACTTGATTGCACACTTGTTAGAGATCTTGCTTTGACTTGTCATTTTCACCATTCCATGCATCATGATATATAATGCCCTGTGTCTTGCATCCAATTCTTGGGTTACTTGCTCCTCTCATATGTTTGGTTGCAACAATGTCATCGCTTCACATATGCCATGTCCCATTGATTGCTACATGCTTGCCTTGATTGCCTCACACATGATGAACAATTACTCTTTACATTGTGTTGAGTGCCACACGATATTCACTACACCCCATGCACATTATGCTTGGATTATCTTGCACTTGACCCATGTGTTTAGACACTTCATTTTATTTGGTGTTGTGAATGCTTCATTGAGTGCTTTGTGCATGCTTGCTTTGAACTTGAGGTAGATGCTTATTATCTTGACACACATACTCGCATCACTACCTCACATTTACATACTTGTCCCCATGATATGTTTGCTTGTGCTCGATTGATATGCTTACATGCCATGTCACAATCCTTTGTCACACCATATGCTTTGCATGATGACGACACTTGTTTGGTGACGCACCTCTTGAATGCTTGGTTTTGCACTAATGCTAACCACATTTGTTTTTCCAAGTGTTTGTTGTCCTTACTCCGTTTGAAGGAATCACATGACGGTGCGGCATTGGAGAGTGCCCATTTCGAGCTTCAAGATGACAAGTACTTGGTGAACGTCCACTTCTACACGGCGAAGCCATCTCTTTCCCATGGTGATTTGGTTTTCGATCCGAGATCGGATCTTTCCCAAGGGATGGGAGATGATGCGGAGCATCCTATGGACATCACCATGTCAAGAGTCCGTTCGGTGAGTGACATGTGCGACATCTACTTCACATACACAAAGGTGAATCATCTCCTTTACACGTGCTCACTTGACACCTTCAAGGATGGTATACTACTTGACACTTCTCCCGTGTGCATGCATAGGTATTGTCGGAACACTACGGATGACGAGGAGGAGTGCAAGCGCCAAGGAACAACTACACCATCCGCGAGGGAAGCCTGGAAGCGATGATGGAAGAAGATGGAGCTGCTGAAGCTACAACAGCCGGACATCCGGGCCACAGGCTGGACATCCGGTGCCTGGGTAGCCGCGTAAGAGCTGCCCCAACAGACGGCCAACGGCATCAGGGGCCGGACATCCGGCCCGTGTGCCCGGACATCCTACGCCCTACCAACTTCCAGACATCCGACTTCTCACCCGGAAATCCGGCATCGACGACAGAATGCACCAGAAGTTTGGCCACTTCAGCCCGGACATTCGGCTCGTGCCTCAGACATCCGGTGCCTCCTGAAGCCCCAGACATCCGGCCCCCAGCCCGGACATCCGGCACCTGAGCATGCACAGCCGGGCCAGAGGCCCATGTATCCCCTCCTCACTTACCCCTTCGTGGCCTTAGACTTTATATACTCCTCCACCTCCTCCTAGTTAGGGTTAGCAAAGGATTAGCTCATTTGAGATAGATCTTTGCTCATCCATGCGGATCTACTCCATGAGAGAGACCGCGTCCCCTCTACGGAGAAGATCCCCCTTGGATTCAAGACCCCCTCTTAGGTGTCCCCCTTCAATACCTCCTCATGGAGATGAACCTTACCTTGTATCTTTCCCTTTGTTGTTCATGTACCTTGTGGATCTTGTGTGTTTCATTGTCTAGTGGATGTGTGAGTGGACTTGTTCTTGAGTATTTCCCCTTGTGATTTCTCTCCATTCTTCCCTGTGTTCTTCGTGTTCTTAGTTGGGATCCTCTCCTTTCGTGAAAGATTGGCCGTATAGGGTTCCACCCTACATCATAAGGCCACAGTAGACGGGGCGAACCGACTCCGGCGTCGGCAGGAGGTAGAGAAACCCATTTTTTTGGGATAGGCGGTGGCTGGGTAGGCGTCTTGCCTGTATCATAGTAAGTGTTGAGAAAACAAAAATGAAAAAAGGGATTTTTTTACAAAAATAGAAACACAACAGAATAGGGAAAAACAAAACCAAAAAGAAGAAAAAAGGGGAGGATATAACCGTAAGAAAATTTTAAAAGTGGACACAAACTAACCTAAGTCTGCATGAAAACCGGATACCATGGCATCCAGGGCGGCTTCTAGAGCGAGTGGTTTTCTTAAAATATTAAACTTAAAAAAAATAGAAACCCGAAGGCATCTTATGTATGATATTCATCACGAAAAACAAATACAGGTACAAGGAATGGACATCATGAGACCTGAAAAGAAATAGAATTACATCAAAACTCATATTGTCGTTTCTTTATTCGACTGTCCACCGCCTTCTGGAGCATGAAACTTGCACGAAGCCTGCAGTAGCAGAAGGGACACATGTAAATGCTCTTGTCGCACATGACTTTAAAGACCACAATACCTGCTCGCCGTGAACAATGTGATGTGGATGTCGGTGTCAAAACCGGGTGATCTCGGATAGGGGGTCCCGAACTATGCGTCTAAGGCGGATGGTAACAGGAGGCGGGGGAGACAATGTTTACCCAGGTTCGGGCCATCGCGATGGAGGTAATACCCTACTTCCTGCTTGATTGATCTTGATGATATGAGTATTACAAGAGTTGATCTACCACGAGATCGGAGAGGCTAAACCCTAGAAGCTAGCCTATGGTATGATTGCTGTTGTCCTACGGGCTAAAACCCTCCGGTTTATATAGACACCTGAGGGAGCTAGGGTTACACAGAGTCGGTTACAAGGGAGGAGATCTACATATTCGAATCGTCTAGCTTGCCTTCCATGCAAAGGAGAGTCCCATCTGGACATGGGACAAAGTCTTTAATCTTGTATCTTCATAGTCCAACAGTCCGGCCAAAGTATATAGTCCGGCTGTCCGAGGAACCCCTAATCCAGGACTCCCTCAGTAGCCCCCGAACTAGGCTTCAATGACGATGAGTCCGCGCGCAGATTGTCTTCGGCATTGCAAGGCGGGTTCTCCTCCAAATCCTGAGTACCTGTCATAACGAGTTGTGTCTGGCCTCCCATGAATGTTGCACTCCTCGGCTTTTGTGCCTTAATAATGGCTATCTTCCACGTGTCGAGCGAATGCGAGAGGTCGGGGTGTTTTTACATTTACCACCCTAACCAGGTAGATGAATCGTCTATTTAAACAGTCGGGGATCTTCAGATCTAGATCACACCACCTTCCCACAGCGAGTATCCATCGGAGCATGCCCGGAAAAATCCATCCCATCATGCCCGGCCACCGCAGCTCCTCCTCTCGCCCCTGTATCCCTAAGCCAAGTAGTCGGGATTGTTCTGTTCCCCATAGCCAACTAGTAGAGTTGCAGACCCAGGGGTTTCTCCCTCCTACGTACATGGTCCCCATCCGAGTCGGACTAGCCACTTATAATGGCAGGGAGCAAGCGGAAAGCTTCCCCAACCCATCCATGGGGGAGCGAGTATGCCTCGTCCCTTATTTATTGAGGGGACTGGGATTTCCAATCCATCCATTCCTCCGCGGGCTCCTGGAGTTCTATGGCCTCCAGCTTCATAACTTTACTCATGCCTCCATATTACACATCACAAGCTACGTTGCCCTTTGCGAGCTGTTTCTGGGCTACGAAGCTCATTTCGAGCTATGGCAGAGGCTATTCTGCCTCGTGCGCCGTACACAGAAGGGGTCAATATTTCAAGTGGGCGGAGCCGAAATATGGTGCATCGCCAGGACCAGATACATGTCCGGTACTCCGAAGAAGACATCCGAAGACTGGCCTTCAGAGTGGTTTTATATGGAGGACGTTCCCCTCCCGGACCCTATTCGGATGGGCCTTCTTGAGTTCAACAACGCCCCTTCGAAGAAACACCGTAGCTGGCACCCTCGGAGCCCCCAGGAGGAAGACAACAGAGGGGTCCTTTACCTGATGAGCCAGATAAAGACACTGACCAAATTAGGACTGACAATAACCGAGGTTATGTCAATATGTATAATGCGGGGGGTGCAGCCACTTCAATATCGGGGACAACCCATGTGGCACTTCAATGGAGAAGACGATGCCACCCGCTGCGGCCGTAAAGGTCCAGACTCCGCTGCCGCTCTGGCGAAAATACTGTCCAATTTATATATGGGAGAGTGAGGGAGTCCTGGATTAGGGGGTGTTCGGGTAGCCGGACTATACCTTCAGCCGGACTCCAGGACTATGAAGATACAAGATTGGAGACTTCGTCCCGTGTCTGGATGGGACTTTCCTTGGCATGGAAGGCAAGCTTGGCGATGCGGATATTCAAGATCTCCTACCATTGTAACCGACTCTGTGTAACCCTAACCCTATCCGGTGTCTATATAAACCGGAGGGTTGTAGTCCGTAGGACATCAACTCCATATACAACAATCATACCATAGGCTAGCTTCTAGGGTTTAGCCTCCTTGATCTCGTGGTAGATCTACTCTTGTACTACCCATATCATCAATATTAATAAAGCAGGAGTAGGGTATTACCTCCATCGAGAGGGCCCGAACCTGGGTAAAAATATCATGTCCCTTGTCTCCTGTTACCATCCGGCCTTGACGCACAGTTCGGGACCCCTACCCGAGATCCGCCGGTTTTGACACCGACATTGGTGCTTTCATTGAGAGTTCCTCTGTGTCATTGCCTTTAGGCCCGATGGCTCCCTTGATCATCAACAACGATGAGGTCCAGGGTGAGACTTTTCTCCCCGGACAGATCTTCGTCTTCGGTGGCTTTGCACTGCGGGCCAATTCGCTTGGCCACCTGGAGCTGATCGAAAGCTACGCCCCTGGCCATCAAGTCAGGTTAGCAAGCTTAAACTACATGGCTGACATCCGCGGAGACTTGATCTTTGATGGGTTCGAGCCACGGCCAAGCGTGCCGCACTATCTCGAGGGGCATGATCTAGCTCTGCCTCCGGACAGTGTCCTGGAGGCCGTACACACTCCGTCTCTAACCCTTAATTCAGAGCCAGTCGTGTCAATCGAGGATGAGCGGTTGCACGTCACCTCGAGGGCTGCGATCTCAAAGGTGATCGAGCCGAATGCCGGCCCCACACTCCGCGTGAATCACGACTCCAAGGATCCGGACTCCTCTCCGGACTCCGAACCCCCTGCGCCCCCGCCGATCGAATTCGATTGGGCGCCAATAATGGAGTTCACCACCGCGGACATCTTTCAGCACTCGCCTTTTGGCGATATCCTGAATTCTCTCAAGTCTCTCTCTTTATCAGGAGAGCCCTGGCCGAACTGCGGTCAGCGAGGATGGGATACGGACGATGAAGAAATTCAAAGCCCACCCACCACCCATTTTGTAGCCACTATCAACAATTTAACCGACATGCTTGACTTCGGCTCCGAAGACATCGACGGTATGGACGATGATGTAGGAGACGAACAGGAACCAGCACCTGTAGGGCGCTGGAAGGCCACCTCGTCATATGACATATATATGGTGGATACTCCAAAAGATGGAGATGGCGATGGAACAACGGGGGATGACACCTCCAAGAAACAGCCAAAGCGCCGGCGTCAGCGGCGCCGCTCTAAATCCCGCCAAAGCAAAAACGGTGATTCCGGCACGGGAGATAATACTACCCCGGATAGCGCTGAAGAACACCCACCCCAGCAAGATTCAGCATAGGAAGATGGAGAAGCCAGCCCTCATGACAGAGCGGCAGACCGAGAGGTCGAGGATGATAACTATATGCCTCCCTCCGAAGACGAGGCAAGCCTCGATGACGACGAATTCGTCGTACCATCAGACCCCGCTGAACAAGAGCGTTTCAAACGCAGGCTTTTAGCCACGGCAAGCAGCCTCAAGAAAAAGCAGCAACAGCTTAGAGCTGACCAAGATTTGCTAGCTGACAGATGGACTGAAGTCCTTGCGGCCGAAGAGTATGAACTCGAACGCCCCTCCAAGAGTTACCCAAAGCGCAGGCCGCTACCCCGATTAAAGGAGGAAGCACCTACATCACCAGCGCACGACATGGCAGACCGGCCACCTCGCGGCCGTGACAGAGAGGCCTCTCGGCCCTCCACCCAAGCCATGCCCCGACGCCGCTCAACTAAGGCACGGGAAAATGCGCCAGACCTGCGAGATGTACTGGAGGATAAGGCAAGACAAACAAGATCGATCTACAGATCGCGCAGGCGCCCTACGGCACGTGACGATGATCTTCACTCCGGATACAACAAATCCGGCTGGGCCGAACACAACAGACATAGCTCTTCCGAGCTGCGTCGTGATACAACCCAGTACAGAGGCGCCGCACACCCTCTATGCTTCATGGATGAAGTAATGGATCATAAAATCCCAGAGGGTTTCAAACCCATAAACATCGAATCATACGATGGCACAACAGATCCGGCGGTATGGATCGAGGATTATCTCCTTCACATCCACATGGCACGCGGCGATGATCTACACGCCATCAAATACCTCCCGCTCAAACTTAAAGGACTTTCCCGGCATTGGCTTAACAGCTTGCCAGCAGACTCAATCGGTTCTTGGGAGGACCTGGAAGCCGCATTCCTCAACAACTTCCAGGGCACTTACGTGCGACCACCGGATGCCGACGACTTAAGCCACATAATTCAGCAGCCAGAGGAATCGGCCAGGCAATTCTGGACACGGTTCCTAACAAAGAAAAACCAGATAGTCGACTGTCCGGACGCAGAGGCCGTAGCAGCCTTCAAGCATAACATCCGCGACGAGTGGCTTGCCCGGCACCTGGGACAGGAAAAGCCGAAATCTATGGCAGCCCTCACGAAACTCATGACCCGCTTTTGCGCGGGAGAAGACAGCTGGCTAGCTCGCAGTAACAACTTATCAAGGAACCCTGGTAATTCTACCAAGGACAAAAGTGGCAGGACACGTCAGAATAAGCAAAAATGCCGCGTTGGCAGCGACAGCAATGAAGACACGGCAGTCAATGCCGGATTCAGAGGCTATAAATCCGGTCAGTGGAAAAAACCATTCAAAAAGAATACTCAGGGCCCGTCCAGTTTGGACCGAATACTCGACAGCTTGTGCCAGATACATGGCACCCCCGAAAGGCCAGCCAATCACACTAACATGGATTGTTGGGTGTTCAAGCAGGCAGGCAAGTTAAGAGCCGAAAACAAAGACAAGGGGCTGCACAACGACAATGAGGAGGAGCCCAGGCCGCTGAACAACAATGGACAGAAGGGCTTTCCCCCACAAGTGCGGACGGTGAACATGATATACGCAACCCACATTCCCAAGAGGGAGCGGAAGCGTGCTCTACGGGACGTATACGCGATGGAGCTAGTCGCCCCAAAGTTCAACCCATGGTCCTCCTGCCCGGTCACTTTTGATCGAAGGGACCATCCCACTAGCATCCGTCATGGTGGCTTCGCCGCATTGGTTCTCGACCCAATCATCGACGGATCTCCTCTCACAAGAGTCCTCATGGACCGCGGCAGTAGCTTGAACCTGCTTTACCAGGATACAGTGCAGAAAATGGGCATAGATCCCTCAAGGATTAAGCCCACAAAAACGACCTTTAAAGGCGTTATACCAGGTGTAGAAGCAAACTGTACAAGCTCAGTAACACTTGACATGGTCTTCGGATCCCCGGACAATTTCCGAAGCGAAGAGTTAATCTTCGATATAGTCATGTTTCGCAGTGGCTATCACGCACTGCTCGGACGAACCGCATTCGCAAAGTTCAATGCGGTGCCGCACTACGCATATCTCAAGCTCAAGATGCCAGGCCCTCGAGGAGTAATCACAGTCAACGGAAACACCGAGCGCTCCCTCCGTACGGAGGAGCACACGGCGGCTCTCGCAGCGGAAGTACAAAGTAGCCTTCTCAGGCAATTCTCCAGTCCGGCCGTTAAAAAGCCAGACATTGCCAAGCGCGCCCGGAGTAACCCACAGCAGGACCGCCTGGCACACTCTGAGCAAGCGTAGCAATGCGGCCCCAACCCCAGCTCTCGCGACATAACGAAACTAGTACCTCGCGTACATAACTATGCCCTTGAAATACCATGGGCACAGGGGAAGGGGCACAATAACGGCATGCCCAAAATACGGCTTAAAACGTACTAGGGGCTGTCGGATTCCTTTTTTAATTTTTTCTTACTTTCAGGTCTCCATACTTCGGGTGACCTATTCGGCAATTTTGCCGCACAAACGATGCAAGCTCCAGGGAGGCAGACAAGCCATGCCGCATTATGGAACTCCCAGGTGGTCTCTGTTACGAGCGGTATACCTGTTTTAAATACAATTCCGCGGCCTGCCCCTGGTCAGGACATACTAAATAGTCCAATATCTTTTGCTTACCGCACTATTTGCATCGTTCGGCTTTGATAAATAGCCTCTCTATAAACAATGCTTAGCTTCTTGTCTATTTTTTGCATTATCTTATTTTCACATTTATGTTTATTAAATGACATGATTGCACCCGTACACCATGGTACGGCAAACACGCCAGGGGCTTCGGTACCCCTCATAATGGTGTGAGAAGTCCGTACACTTTCACAAGTGCGGCACCCCGAACTTATAGCACTATATGCATCGGCTCCGAATCATGATTTGGGTCAATAGTTGGGTTTGCTTGGCTCCTATGTTTTGGTGCCTTATGTTCCGCTATATCGGCTAAGGTAGCACTAGGAGAACCACTGCGATTGTGCCCCGGTTCAGCTGGGTTAAGCACCTCAGTGGAGAAAGCTAAAACTGACTGTCATGATGAGGCGAGAGACCGGTCGCTGTTCGAGAGGTTTTTCGAGTCCCTAAAGACTTATGTCGCTTCGAGCGAGGAGCTGGCTTTGTCCGGCCAAGGCGTGGATAGCGCCCCAAACTCGGTCTTCCAAACTAGGGGCTTCGCCGAAATTTAAAATTATAGAGTTCTATGGCTAAGTGAGAGTGTTCAAGCATTATAGTCCGATTGCCTGGTTCGTTGTGCTGAGCGCCTCCCTCGAAGGACCCAACTATGGGAAAAAGAGTGCTCAGGTTTATCCCGAACACCCCAGCACTAGTGGCATGGGGGCAGAAGCCGACGACTGGCCATCTCTCAATTTTTTGATAAACGGCCGCACAGAAAGTAATATTTTAAATTCAATAAGCATTGCTTAGCGCATACGAACAAGTTTTCAGCGCACAGGATAACCACGAGCGAGTTCATTCAAAAATCACATCCTTGGTACATTCATCTGCCACAAGGCGGGCACCTGCAAGAACATCCTTGTAGTAGTTCTCGGGTTTGCGATGCTCCTTCCCCGACGGCGGCCCGTCCTTCACAAGCTTCTCACCGTCCAGCTTACCCCAGTGCACCTTTGCACGGGCAAGGGCCCGACGGGCACCTTCGATGCAGATGGAGCGCTTGATGACCTCGAGCCTCGAACAGGCCTCCACCAGCTGCCGCACCAGCCCGAAATAGCTCCCAGGCAGGACCTCTCCGGGCCACAGCCGAACTATGAAGACCTTCATGGCCCGTTCGGCCGCCTTGTGGAGCTCGACCAGCTGTTTCAGCTAGTCGCTCAAGGGCACAGGGTGTCCGGCCTCAGAATACTGAGACCAGAACACCTTCTCCGTCGAGCTGCCCTCTTCAGCTCGGTAGAATGCGGCGGCGGCGGATACACTGCGGGGAAGATCTGCGAATTCCCCTGGAGAACTCCGGATTCGGGTAAGTAAAAAGTAGTTTACTTTTATATTTCTGCTTTGCAAAAAGAATACCTTACCCGCTGCTATCTTCCTCATCTCCTCCAACTCTTGGAGGGCCTTTTGGGCTTCGGCCTTGGCAGACTTGGCAGTCTCAAGGGCCGTCGCGAGCTCGGATGCTTGCGCCTTTGACTCAAGCTCCAAACTCTCATGCTTTTTCATGAGGGCCTGAAGCTCTTGCTGCACCTCGCCGACCTGAGCCCCAAGTCTGTCTCGCTCGGTGCGCTCCGCGACCGTTTTCTTTTCGGCCTCAGACAGCGCCTGCTTAAGGGTTGCCACCTCAGTCGTGGCCCCTACAATAAGCAGTACAATCCTGTTATTTTTTTTGCAATCACACCTCTTTATAGGCACTTTTTCTGTAAGGTATTTCTTACCTTCTTTCTCCTCGAGCCGCCGCTTGGCAAGGCCGAGCTCTTGCTCGGTCCGCTCGAGGTCCTGCTTCAGGACACCCACCTACGCAGTCAGTGCGGCGGTGGATAGCAGCGAAGCCTGCATATGCATATTGACTCTTTTTTTAGACTCCTGCGATATTTAAAAGATCCTCTATTCGGCTTTTCTTTCCGAACGCCAAACAGAGCATCAGGGGCTACTGTCTATGTGGTAATATTTTTACATATTTTTACTTACCTCGAAGCCTGTTAGAAGGCTAGCGCAAGCTTCAGTCAGTCCGCTCTTGGCGGACCGAACCTTCTGGATCACCGTACTCATAATAGTACGGTGCCCCTCGTCGATGGAGGCACCGTCAAGCACCTCCAGCAGATTGTTCGGCACCTCCGGTCGGACGGAGGCCGCCGGCTCAGAAGGCTTGCTCCTCTTGGAAGGAGTTCGCCTACCGTGGTCCGGAACTGTGGAAGATTCCAGCGCGGTGTCCGGCACAAAGCCGGACTTGGAGCCCTGGGGGGCCTTATCCCCTTCACTCCTGGAGTCCGGGAGGTTGCCTTGCGGCCCCTATGGGACCACCTCCTCCTGCCCCGGAGCTTGTCGCGATGCCACTTCGGCGTTGTCTGCAGTGCGGGGGGAGACAGCGGGCGGAACTGAGTTCACGTCCGATGAGTCGAAGGAGCCGCCTGACGATTCGTTGAATTCGGCCCGGGGCGGGCTGCATAATTACGTTCGACATTAGGGAAAGCTGTGCAACAAAGGAACATCATGAGTTACTCTGATATCCGAACTTACGATTTCGTCGGACGCTTGGCCCTGTTTGGCCACTGCTCTTCGCCGTCTTCGGCGTCGGGGGAGTAGTCCGGCGGAGGGGTCTTCCTTTTCCTAGACCCCTCGGCCTCCCCCATTGGGGCGGCCTTCCTCTTCTCTCCTCCCTCCGCTGGGGGGGGGAGAGTTTTCTTCTTCCTCCTCCTCGTTTTCACGGGAAGAGGGCGTCTCGGACTCGTCGGATGACGAGTCCGACACCACCACATTACGGGCACTCTTTCGAGTCCCCGTGGTCTTCTTCTTCTTGGCCTTCTTCTCCGGCACCACATAAGGCGCCGGAGCTAGCAGCTTCACTAGTAGAGCTGGGGCTGGGTCTTCGGGCAGCGGAGCCAGACAATTAATTGGTCTGGATATCGCCCGCCAAGCCTGTCAAAGGTAAGGGAGTTTAGATCCCGCATAGAGTCAAACTATGAAAAAAGCTTAACATCCTGTAAAAGGTGAAGATAGCTTACCTCGCTAGCATGACGCTGCGAGCTGTATCCGCGGTCCTCGGAAGCGGATGCGGGAGCCTCGGCGCCCTTGAATAGCACCTTCCAAGCATCTTCGTATGTCATGTCGAAGAGCCTGCTAAGGGTTTGGTGCTGCGCCGGGTCGAACTCCCACAGATTAAAATCCCGTTGTTGGCATGGCAGGATCTGGCGGACGAGCATAACCTGGATTACATTAACAAGCCAGATTGGCTTGTTCACCAGGGACTGGATGCATGTTTGCAATCCGGTCACCTCTTTTTCGTCACCCCACGACAGGCCCGTCTCTTTCCAGGACATAAGCCGCGTGGGGGGTCTGGATCGGAACTCGGGGGCTGCGATCCATTTCGGATCGCGTGGCTCGGTGATGTAAAACCACCCGGATTGCCACCCCGGGTCTCCACAAAAGAGCCCTCGAACCATAGGACGTTGGCCATCTTGCCCGCCATGGTGCCTCCGCACTCCGCCTGGCTGCCGCGCACCACCTTGGGCTTGACGTTGAAGGTCTTGAGCCAGAGGCCGAAATGAGGGCGGACGCGGAGGAAAGCCTCGCACACGACGATAAACGCCGAGATGTTGAGGATGAAGTTCAGGGCCAGATCGTGGAAATCCAGGCCGTAGTAGAACATGAGCCCCCGAACAAATGGGTGGAGTGGAAAACCCAGTCCGTGGAGGAAGTGGGGAAGAAATACTACCCTCTCATGGGGCCTTGGGGTGGGGAGAAGCTGCCCCTTTTCGGGAAGCCGGTGCACGATGTCCTTAGACAGGTATCCGGCCTTCCTTAGCTTCTTGAATTGGCCCTCCGTGGCGGAGGAGACCATCCACTTGCCTCCCGCTCTGGACATTGCTGGAGAAGGTTGAGGTGGGAAGTGCGGGCTTGGGCGCTGGAGCTCGAGTGCGCAGGAGATAGATAGGCAAAGGAGGAAGAAGGCGTAGGTAAAAAGGTGGATCCTTATCCCCTTATATGGGCGGATGCGGTTGTGCGTCCCCACCAGCCTAGTAAAACTCGCTTGCCTCCCAAGCGCCGTGATAAATGGCGCGGTTGGGTTACCCATGTCCGTATTGATGAGAATCCCGTAAAAGGGGTAGACGATCTCTGCTTTGACAAGATGTGCCAAGGAAACCGCCTCGCAAAACATGCTAATGTGGAAAAGTAGAAACGATTCGAGTAAAGGACTTGGCCATAGTGTGATGACGCACTGCGGAATACGTCGGCAGATTTGATTTGTGTTAATATTATTCTCTCTATGGCAATATGTGGAAACTTATTTTGCAGAGCCGGACACTACTCTTGGTGTTTACAATCTTCTATGAAGGACTTGGAGGAGGAACCCGCCTTGCAATGCCGAAGACAATCTGCGCGCCGGACTCGTCGTCATTGAAGCCTGGTTCAGGGGCTACTGAGGTAGTCCTAGATTAGGAGGTGTTCGGGTAGCCGGACTATACCTTCAGCCGGACTCCAGGACTATGAAGATACAAGATTGGAGACTTCGTCCCGTGTCCGGATGGGACTTTCCTTGGCATGGAAGGCAAGCTTGGCGATGCGGATATTCAAGATCTCCTACCATTTTAACCGACTCTGTGTAACCCTAACGCTATCCGGTGTCTATATAAACCGGAGGGTTGTAGTCCGTAGGACATCAACTCCATATACAACAATCATACCATAGGCTAGCTTCTAGGGTTTAGCCTCCTTGATCTCGTGGTAGATCTACTCTTGTACTACCCATATCATCAATATTAATCAAGCAGGAGTAGGGTATTACCTCCATCGAGAGGGCCCGAACCTGGGTAAAAACATCATGTCCCTTGTCTCCTGTTACCATCTGGCCTTGACGCACAGTTCGGGACCCCCCTACCCGAGATCCGCCGGTTTTGACACCGACAGAGAGGAAGAGGAGTTCATCCGTATTAAGCCACAGGATGGATTCTCCATGTACAACCCCCCAAATTGGGTGAGTTGCTGCTTTTTACTCCAAACCTTCCCGCTTTCTTTGTCATAAATATTTACCTTGCTACTTCATAGCAGGAACTACGAAAAGCTGTGAGGGAGATTCACAGCCCATCTTCACAGCCAGAGGACCTTGATCGGGCCCTCGATCCCGGACTCAAAGAAGATCCGGACATATTCGTGGAGCTCATCGACATGACATTCTATCAGTTAAGCTGCGACGGTGCCTTGGTGGCCATCACCGCCGATTATCCTGGACTGCTCCCTGCATCGCATGTAAGTAAAACCGGAGTCCCAACTTCCGAGAAGGATCCCCTTTTTCGCACTTCACCCACCGCACACGTATGGTGTCTTGCAGGGAAGGCTCTCGGGATGCCATGCCGAACCCGCAGGGACTCACCAACAAGGGGCACCAAAAACGGGTAGGTTTAAAAGGAAGGCGGTCAGGACTGAGATGCCGTCGCAGAGGTATGAAAACAAACCCTGCTCCATGGTTATTGTCTTTAAAATATAATAACGTCTGTGGTTAAAACCAGGAAAAACGCTCGCCGGACCGTATCCGGAGAGCCTGCCGGCCATGCCTCCACCAGCTGGGCTCCAGAGCCGGACTTGGGGGCAGATGCTAACATGGGGACAACACCGGATAATCCTCCTATCGAGGATGCGGATAGGCTGTCCGCCACAAATTCCAAAGTGGAGAGTGCCATGAAGCACAGGCGTCGCCGGGCCGTAATCCGCGACACCGGTTTTTCCGAAGAGGCATTTGATGCCTTCAACTCAGGGGACGCGTACATCCGAGCTGCTCAAAATGGTCTGGCCAGAGCCATGGACCAGTATGTAAAGGATATGCGGGTAAGAAAATCTGATAATTATATATATACCAGTAGCCCCTGAGACTTGAAACATTTGGTGATGACCCACAAGTATAGGGGTTCTATCGTAGTCCTTTCGATAAGTAAGAGTGTCGAACCCAACGAGGAGCAGAAGGAAATGATAAGCGGTTTCCAGCAAGGTATTCTCTGCAAGTACTGAAATAAGTGGTAACAGATAGTTTTGTGATAGGATAATTTGTAACGAGCAACAAGTAACAAAAGTAAATAAAGTGCAGCAAGGTGGCCCAATCCTTTTTGTAGCAAAGGACAAGCCTGGACAAACTCTTATATAGAGAAAAGTGCTCCCGAGGACACATGGGAATATCGTCAAGCTAGTTTTCATCACGTTCGTATGATTCGCGTTTGGTACTTTGATAATTTGGTATGTGGGTGGACCGGTGCTTGGGTACAGTCCTTATTTGGACAAGCATCCCACTTATGATTAACCTCTATTGCAAGCATCCACAACTACAATAAAAGTATTAAGGTAAACCTAACCATAACATGAAACATATGGATCTTCGTCATTGGTGCTTTCATTGAGAGTTCCTCTGTGACGTCGCCGTCAGGCCCGATGGCTCCTACGATCATCAATGGCGATGCAGTCCAGGGTGAGACCTTCCTCCCCGGATAGATCTTCGTCTTTGGCAGCTTCGCACTGCGGGCCAATTCACTTGGCCATCTAGAGCAGATCGAAAGCTACGCCCCTGGCCGTCAGGTCAGATTCGGAAGTTTAAACTACACGGCTGACATCCGCGGGGACTTGATCTTCGACGGATTTGAACCACTACCGAGCGCGCCGCACTGTCACGATGAGCATGATCTAGCTCTGCCGCCGAACAGTGCCCTGGAGACCGCACCCGCATCGGCTCCGACCCTTGGCTCCGAACTAAGGGTCGGAGCCAACCACACCGATCGAGGATGGGCGGTTGGACGCCACCTCGGGGGCTGCGATCCAAACGGCGATTGAGCCGAACACCAGCCCTGTACTCCGTGAGGCTCGTGACTCCAAGGAGCCGGACTCCTCTCCGGACTCCGAACCCTCCGTGCCCCTGCCTGTCGAATCCGATTGGTCGCCGATCATGGATTTCACTGCCACAGACATCTTTCAGCACTCGCCTTTCGGCGATATCCTGAGGTCACTGAAGTCTCTCTCTTTACCAGGAGAGCCCTGGCCGGACCGCAGACAGCAAGGTTGGAGTACGGACGATGAAGAAATTCAAAGCCCACCCACCACCCACTTTGTAGCCACTGTCGACAATTTAACCGACATGCTCGACTTTGACTCCGAAAGCATCAATGGTACGGACGCCGATGAAGGGGACAATGAAGAACCAGTGCCTGTTGGACCCTGGAATGCCACCGCGTCATATGACGTATACACGGTGGACGCACCAAAAGATGACGACGAGGAGCAGAAGGACGCACCGAAGGCTTGTTCCCTCAAAAAGCAGTCAAAACGGCGACACAAGCGCCGCCCCAAATCCCACCTCGACAGAAATAGCGATCACACAGACCCAACGCTGGAGCAGGGCGAACCGCTGCCGGACAACGGCAATCCGGATGTTCAAACCGAACAAAAAAAATCCTATCAAGGATAATGGCCTGGACGACATAATGCCGGATAGGCACCCGGAGCATCAGAATGCCCGCAAAAGGCTAGTCGCCACCGCAAGGAGCCTTAAAAAGCAGAAGCGAAGGCTCAAGGCCGCGCAAAACACACTCCAATTTAGATGGAGTAAAATACTCAATACAGCAGCAATGTACGGCGACAATCGCCCCTCAAAGAGCTACCCAAAGCGGAAGCTGCTACCTGAATTCGATGAGGAGGCCTCCGACCCCCCACAACCAAATATCAAAGCGGCCACCCGGTCGAATAGACGACCCCTCTATCAACACAGAACGGCATACAACGCCGCTCACAATACAACACGCGACCCAGGCGAGGGCTCTCACCCAAAGGACGGCGCAACAAGATCCATTTATGGACCACGTAGGCGCGCCCCAGCATACAATGCAACACAACAAACATCCGAACAACATGGCACACCCAGCTACAGGGGTGCCGCACATCCCCTGTGTTTCACCAGACGAATGGCTCGCCAGACACCTCGGCCAAAATAAGCCGAGAACAATGGTCGCATTAACAAACCTCATGACCCGCTTTTGCGCGGGTGAGGACAGCTGGCTAGCCAGATGCAGCACTAGCGATCCCAACACATATGAAGTTAGAGATGGAAACGGGAAATCACGGCGCAACAGCAATAACAAACGCCGGAATAAACAAGACAACACGAAGGGCACGGCAGTAAATGCCAGATTCAAAGTCTCTCGGCCAGGACAAAAGCCGCCCACTAAAGGCACCAGGGATGAACCGTCCAGCCTCAACAAAATTCTGGACCAGGTATGTCAGATACATAGTACCCCTAGCAAGCCCGCTAATCATACCCACAGAGAATGTTGGGTATTTAAGCAGTCCGGCAAACTCAACGCCGTACACAAGGGGGAGGATACACCAAGCGAAGATGAGGATGAGCCTCCCAAGCAAGACACTGGGGAACAAAAGAAATGCCCACCAGAAGTCAAAACAGTAAACGTACTACACATGATCAAGGGAAAAAACAATGCGGCACCCCCGGGAAAATATACCCAAGTGCCTGCCACCGTGAAGTCCTGCCAATGGTCGTCTCAACCGATCATTTTCGACCATCGCGATTACTTAGCAAGTATCCAACACGCAGGATGGGCTGCCCCGGTATTAGACCCAGTAATTGGCGGGTATCACTTCACACGAGTCTTGATGGACGGCGGCAGCAGCCTAAACCTAATATACCAGGATACAATCCGCGGGATGGGGTTAGACCCAACACAAATTCGCCATAGCAATACTACCTTTAAAGGAGTAACGCTAGGCCCAGGGGCTCATTGTACGGGCTCCCTCCTACTACAAGTTATATTTGGCTCCCCCGATAACTTCCGTAGCGAGCATTTAACCTTCGACATCGCTCCGTTTCAAAGCGGCTATCAAGCACTGCTCGGGCGCGAAGCTTTCGCTCGCTTTAATGAAATACCACACTACGCCTCCCTCACACTCAAGATGCCCGGTCCACGCGGCATCACATCAGTGCACGGAAATATCAAGCGATCTCTGCACGCCGAAGAGAGTGAGGCTGCCTTGGCAGCCACACACTAAAGGCGCCCGGACTAGCCAAAACGCCCCACAGGTCATCAAGACCTCAGACACAACTAGTCGAGTCCGGCGCCGCTACTTATACCGAATAAATGGTCACACCCCTAGTCATCAATACAAGGGGCTCAACGCGCACAAACATGTGGCCATTCCTCCTCATCTTGAATTATGCATAGTTTCTTTAACTATCTTTTTGCACGACAACCTTTTTCACCTAAATTCCTCTCTTTTACAGATGATCATCGTGCCACACCCGTCCAGGATATGGCACAACGGAGACACAGGCGCAGACGTGCAGCAGTGACCCGCTCCAAGGATTCTTTTTAGATTAAGACCCTTTGTAAACTTTTTTTACTGTCTCTTGTTGATACATATCCACCGTTGAGAAGGATGCTGACGTCTTGGCATGTGGCCACGCCAGACCAATGCACGTACCTGGACATAAGGGGCTTCTTACGAAGGCCATTATTTAGGCCCGGTTTATACCACAAAGACTGAATACCTTAGGGAGTGTTCGGCATCACGAGTTTGGCCCTATATGCATCAGCTCCGAATCATTGTCTTTGGTCAAATGTTGGGTTTGCCCGGCTCCTGTGTTTTGGTGCCTTACGTTCCGCTTTACCGGCTAAGGTAGCACCAGGAGAACTACTGCGATTGTGCCCTGGTTCATCCGGACGAGCACCTCAGTAGAGAAAGCTGAAAACTGACTGTCATGATCTAGCGCGAGACTGGTCAACCACTCGATGACCCATGGGAATGTTAGAATTCCCCCGCCTTAACGAAGGGCCGCTTTCCGGCCAGGCATACACGCACCCCGGGATCGGGAGAGTGCGGAGCCACCAGGGGCTATCTAGTAGCCCCACTGTCAAACTCCTATGGCTAAGTGAAAGTGTTAAAGCATTATAGTCCGGTTGCCTCGCTCGCTCCGCTATCACCTCCTTAATAGGACCAAGACGTTGGGTTAAGTGTGAACGCGTGTTTCTACGAACACCTCCGCATTATATGCGTGGGGGTTGAAGCCGACGACTGCAATCTTTCAGGTTATACACATGTATACATAAACGGCCGCCCAGGAGGCATCACAATACTTTCAGGCAAAAGTATAAAAGTAGCCTTATGAAAATTTATAAAAGCATTTCGCTTACAATGAGAATACATGTCACTCAAACATAATATTTTTTAGCACTGGGTCTCTATCAAACGAGCACCCTCGAGAACTTCCTCAAAGTAGTGCTCAGCAGCCCTTCGACCTATGGCCGAATCCTGCGCCGCAATAGTGGTAGCATCCATCTCTGCCCAGTATGCTTTAGCACGGGCAAAGGCCATTCGTGCGCCTTCTATGCACGCCGACCTCTTCATCGCATTTATATGCGGCACCACATCAAGGAATTGCTGCACCAAGCTGAAATAGCTACTCGGTTTTGACCTTTCCGGCCATAGCTGATCCACAACAGACCTCATAGAGAGTCCGGACAACCTATTTAGTTTGGCCCATTCGGCTAATTGGTCCGTCAATGAAAGCGGACGCTCCGGAGAAAGGAATTGTTTCCAAAACAGCTGGTCTACTTCATGGTCCGTCTGACTCTGGAAGTACTTGGCCGCATCGGCAGCGCTCGCCGCCAAATCCATATACACATCTTCCGAACTCCACAGCCGATCCAGAGGGGCATACCGTGGATCTCCGAACTTCCTCTGCAGCATAAAGGATTTCATGGCTACAATATCCCCGGCTTCCCGCAGCTCCTCCTTCTTTGCCCACATTGCAGAGTGGAGGTGTTTTCCCGTTGCAGCAGCCTTCTCAAGGTCCGATACCTTCGCCTGGTTTTCCTTTTCAAGAACCCGACAACGGTCGGTGGCGGCTTTTAATTCTATGGCCATCTTGGCCATCTTATCTCGGCTCTCGCCATGCGCGGCCTTCTCGGTTGCAACTCTTCGGCCGCCTTCAAAGCAGCCGCATTACCCAACCTCGCTGGTTCCTTGGCTTGGGCAAGTTCTGCCCGCAAGGCTTCAACAGTGGCAGCTCCATCTGCAGTCACAACACATTAAAGATACTAGCATCATGCTGCTCTTCCTATGTGGTGTTTACCTGATAATGACACTTACCTTGGGCCTCGTCAAGCCTTTTGTTAACAAGCTCGATGTCGGCGTCTACCGCATCCAACTGCCATTCTAAATGGGCAAACTCGCGAGCCCGGCTAGCCACTGGAGCTTCCATCACATGCACATAAAGGCAGTATGGTTATTACCTGGGAATATGATCCTCTGTTCGTCGTCGTTTCCGACGACGACTAGACTCTCAGGGGCTACTATCTACACAGGGCATACCTAGTATGTGCAGGACTATCACACATTATTTTACGTACCTCAAAGCCTGTCAGTAGACTCATAAAAGCTTTATGCAATCCGCTTTCGGCGGACGAGATTCTCTCCATCACCGTATTCATCAGCACACGGTGTTCATCTGAGATGGCCACTTGCCCCACCAACTCCCTCAGAACATCCGGCCGCACACTAGACGGTGCCGGACTCGTTTTTCTGCTCTCTTCGGGAGCCAGACACTGGGAACTTTGGGGGTCGACGGGATTATCTTCTGGCCTCACCGGACTCGGAGAGGCCCTCCGCGACGACACTTCAGGGTCGCCCGCTTCCGGAGCGGAGGAGTCCAGAGGAGGCGTTTCACTCCTAATCATCTCTGGAAGAAGATCCCCCGAAGACGAGCTCATTTGAGAGGGGCTAAGGCCCGAACTGCAAAGATACATGCAGTGGTTATCTTCTCAGAAGAAAATACGACATATCTGTACTATTAAGGTATTTTGGGTCACTTACGACTTGTGGGAGATTTGATCCTATCGCGGACTTTGTGCGGCAACCGAACCCCCCGGGGTAGGACCCTCTGTGGGAGACTTCTTCTCCCGTTTGGAAGCTTCGGCTTCCGAATCCCCAGACGCAATCCTTTTTCTCTTCTGGTCGTCTTCCTTCATGGAGACGCTCGCTCCCTCAGCTGGAGCGGCCGGCGTTTGGGGCCCACGACCGCCCGCATTTTCCTTCAAGGGCTCCGGGCAAGGTGCGGTCTGGAGCATCTTTTCCAATATCGGATTTTCCAAACCCTCAGGGAGGGGGGCGAGCACCGAATCAACTTCGCCTTCGTTAGCTAGTCCTGGTTAAAAAGCAAACTCTCAGAAATAACTTCGCATCAAAGTAGAGGTAGTACGCTCGGTCGGAAGATGCCTTACCTGTTCGGCGGCACGGTTGCTACTCAGGCCCACGTCCTCGGTAATTTCTGGACACTCCACTTGAGGTCCAAAGAACAACTTGTACATCTTCTCGTGCGTCAGGCCGAGGAAATTTCGAATGGCACGCGGTCCCTCGGGATTGATCTCCCACAAGCGAAGAGGCCGGCATTTGCAAGGCTGGACTTGACGAACCAGCATAACTTGTGTTACCGCGACCAAACTGAAATCTCCATTAAAGAGATCTTGAATGCGGCTTTGCAGTATAGGCACGTCCTTGGCCGGACCCTAGCTCAATCCTCTGCTAATCCATGACATCAGTTGTGGATGAGGGCCCGGGCGGAAAACGGGGGCGGCCGCCCACTTGGCACTTCTAGGAGCCGTGATGTAGAACCACTCATGTTGCCACATTTCAGACACCTCTGGAATGGAACCTTTGGGCCATGCAGCTCCCGTCATCTTGCGTATTGAGGCACCTCCACACGCCGCATGTTGCCCCTCGATCATCTTCGGCTTTACTTCAAAAGTCTTGAGCCATAGGCCAAAGTGAGGGGTAACCCGGAGGAAGGCCTCAAACACAACAATGAACGTCGTGATATGAAGAAAGGAGTCCGGAGCTAGATCATGGAAATCTAGCCCATAGTAAAACATCAAGCCCCTAACAAAAGGATCCAATGCAAGGCCTAGACCTCGCAGGAAGTGGGAGACGAACACGACACTCCCGTTGGGTTCAGGGGAGGGGACGACCTGCCCCCGGGGAGGCAGCCGATGCAGAATCTCGGCGGACAGATATCTGGCCTCCCTCAACTTTTTGACATCTTCTTTAATGACGGAAGAAGGCACCCATCAGCCTTGAAGGCTAGATCCGGACATGACTGAAGGTTCGGAGCACCTGACCTAAACTTTGGGCGTTTGAGCTTGAGGTGGGGGAAGGATTCGATTGAGCACGGGAGGAAAAATAAAAGGCCTCGTCCCTTTATAAAGAGGGTGGATATCGAGCGTCCTCTCCGTGTCTGTCTGCACTTGCCTATGGTCTAGGAGTCCTAGAAGCAGTTGGGTTACCCACTCCCGTATTGATGAGAATCCTGGAATAAGGGGGCACGATCTCTGCTTTGACAAGACGTGCCAAGGAAACTGCCTCGCATGACGCGCCGCTGTGGGATAATGAAACGATTTGGATAAAGGCTTGGCCGTGGTGTGTCGCACTACGGAATACGTCAGCAGATTAGATTTGTGTAAATATTATTCTCTCTATGGCAATATGTGGAAAAATTATTTTGTAGAGCCGGACACCATCTTTGTGTTTAAAATCTTCTATGAAGTATTTGGAGGAGGAACCCGCCTTGCAATGCCGAAGACAATTTGCACGCGGACTCATCGTCATTGAAGCCTGGTTCGGGGGCTACTGAGAGAGTCCTGGATTAGGGGGTGTTCGGATAGCCAAACTATACCTTCAGCCGGACTCCTGGACTATGAAGATACAAGATTGAAGACTCTGTCCCATGTCCGGAAGGGACTTTCCCTGGCGTGGAAGGTAAGCTTGGTGATACGGATGTTCAGATCTCCTACCATTATAACCGACTATGTAACCCTAACCCTCTCCGGTGTCTATATAAACCGGAGGGTTTTAGTCCATAGGACAACATACACATCAACAATCATACCATAGGCTAGCTTCTAGGGTTTAGCCTCTCTGATCTCGTGGTAGATCTACTCTTGTACTACCCATATCATCAATATTAATCAAGCAGGACGTAGGGTTTTACCTCCATCGAGAGGGCCCGAACCTGGGTAAAACTTCGTGTCCCTTGCCTCCTGTTACCATCCGGCCTAGACGCACAGTTCGGGACCCCCTACCCGAGATCCGCCGGTTTTGACACGGACACAACCCCTTACGAAGCAATGCATAAACTAGGGTTTAAGCTTCTATCACTCTAGCAACCCATCATCTACTTATTACTTCCCAATGCCTTCCTCTAGGCCCAAATCATGGTGAAGTGTTATGTAGTCAACGTTCACATAACACCACTAGAGGAGAGACAACATACATCTCATCAAAATATCGAACGAATACCAAATTCACATGACTACTAATAGCAAGACTTCTCCTATGTCCTCAGGAACAAACGTAACTAATCACAAAGCATATTCATGTTAATAATCAGAGGGGTGTTAATATGCATATAGGATATGAACATATGATCTTCCACCAAATAAACCAACTAGCATCAACTACAAGGAGTAATTAACACCACTAGCAACCTACTAGCACCAATCCCGGACTTGAAGACAAGAAATTGATACAAGAGATGAACTAGGGTTTTGAGAGGAGATGGTGCTGATGAAGATGTTGATGGAGATTGCCCTCTCCCGATGAGAGGAGCGTTGGTGATGATTTCCCCTCCCGGAGGGAAGTTTCCCCGGCAGAACAGCTCTGCCGGAGCCCTAGGTTGGATCCGCCAAGGTTCCGCCTCGTGGCGGCGGAGTTTCATCCGAGAAGATGGCTTACGATTTTTTCCTCATCAAAAGACTCCATATAGCAGAAGATGGACATCGGAGGGCCACCAGGGGGCCCACGAGGTAGGGGCACGTGCCTAGGGGGGTAGGGCGCGCCACCACCCTCGTGGGTAGGGTGTGGCCCCCCTGGTGAACTTCTTGCGCTCAGTATTTTTTATATATTCTGAAAACGTCTTCTGTGAAGTTTCAGGACTTTTGGTGGTTTGCAGAATAGGTCTCTAATATTTGCTCCTTTTCCAGCCCAGAATCCCAGCTGCCGGCATTCTCCCTCTTTATGTAAACCTTGTAAAATAAGAGAGAATAGGCATAAGTATTGTGACATAATGTGTAATAACAACCCATAATGCAATAAATATCGATATAAAAGTGCAACATCCCAAATTTTTAATTTGGAATGTTATACATTAGATCATCATTGCATATGTGGTTTTATTGCTTTCCGTTCCGTAATCCTCGAAATCCTAAGCAACTCAAGGACCCTCGGAGAGAGTTGGGGATTTCCCGGTTTTCATATTTGATTCTTTTATCAAATTTTGAAACGAGGATTTTGGTTTTGATTATTTTTCTCTCCAAAAATATTTCATATTAAAATACAAGAGAGGAGATAAGATGACTTCTCCAAAATAAATGAAATGTTGGAGGAAAAATATTGAAATCAAATATTAGTTCCATTTGGATTTTATAGCAATTTTGTTGCATTAGAAAAAAAATTGCACGTTTTCAAAATTGCATTTTAGGGCCAAGAAAATGTTCATCTCGTTCTAAATATTTTATTTACATGGTGAAAATTTGTTTTGGGATTTTTAGATTTTTATTTATTTTTCTAGGATTTTATTTCCGTTGGCAAAATTATTTATTAAAAAAAAGTTCCCGCGCCCGACTGGGCCTAAGGCCCAGCCGAGCCAGGCCGGACGGCCCGCGCCGCCGCCTGCCTCACCCGCGCCGCCGTGCCCGGCACAGATGCCGAGGAGAGTCCGGCTCGGACTCCTCCCCGGGCGCCCCTCGCCCAAGCAAGCCGCCGCCCCTGCCCCCTTTATAAGCCGCCACCCTGCCGCCCAAACCACCACCCCACCGCGCCTGCCCCACCGCCCCAAGCCGCAGCCGCCGCCGCCTGCCTCGCCCCCGCCGCCGCCGCCGCCCGCACCCCGCCCCGCCGGAGCCCCTCGCTGGAGGTAGTCGCCGGATCCGCCACCGGTTTTTCTTTCTAAAACTTTTTGGTTGTTTTAAAACCCTAGATTCGTTTTTTTCGGATCGCCGGTTTTTTCTTGGTTCTTCTAGTTAGCGGACGTTCGTCCGAACGTTCGTTTTAACGAATGGTTCTTCGCCCGTTAGATACAACTAATGAACGCTCGTTCGTTAGTCTGTTCGTCAGTTTTCTTTTATCAGATTTAATCCGCGATTTTCTCTGATCGCGATTTCTGATCCGATCTTAGTTTCTGTTTATCTTTTCGCTCGTTAGTCGGAATCAGGCGATTCAAGCGCTTGGATTTTCGTCTCAAAACCCTCTTTCCGTTTAACAAACTCAAACAAGTTTTCTCTACTGTAAAATTTGACCTAGTTTCAAATTAGTAAACGAAGCTTCTCTCTTTCGCCGTTTGAGTTTCGTTGCTCCGTTTGATTTGATTCTTTTTGCGAACCAGAGTTCTTAATTTGAACTTTCTGGTCAACCTCTTTTATTTGAGTTTTTCTTGTGCATCGTTGCTTGTTACTTATGTATGCTATTGTTTGCTTGCGATTGAACACCCGGAGTGCGAAGCGTGCTACTACGAGTCCCTAGGTTTCGCAGATCGTTAGCAAGGCAAGTAACACTTTGATCATATCCCTTTATCACCCAGTTTTTATGCATTAGTTCCAATCCTCAAACATTGCATGATTAGGACGTCATTAACTTGTGGGTTTGGAAGTACTTGATGAGGTAGAACCTATTGCCCTGTTACATTCAAACCACTGGGAGTTACTCTATGTGTTGCTATATTACTATGCTATGCTATGCTCGTAGATGTGGTTTGGGTTTGAGTGAAATCCATGAAAAATGTGAGATTGTTAAATTAATGGTTCAACTTAAGGTGGCAACTTAATCAAACAACTGGGTGGATTGAGACACCTGGAGTACCCAGTGTTGCCTGTATTTTTTTGGAAATCCCGGAGTACCCGTGTGATCTTCCTATGGACCGCCACCCAGGCTCAAAGGGAATTGAGATGATTCATGCTAGAAACTTCCGTGTGCAGCCACAAGCTATTATGGGCCCTAGCATAGTTGAGTAAGCTACGTGAAGCTCTTGAAGAGGCAGATCAGCAGGTAGTGGGATGTAGGTTTGGTATGGTCTGTCCGGAGTAGAGAGCTAATGTTAAAGACTGTGTCTCGGTCATCCATTTCTCAAACACCCTGTAGTGCGAGAAATCCAACAAAGGAGATCGAGTCTTGTGGGGAAAAGTGCGCAAACCTCTGCAGAGTGTACAATCTAATCATGGTTAGCCGTGTCCCCGGTTATGGACAATTCTTGAGTATCTAGTACTTGAGTTATCACATGTATCTCATCATGTTTAATTAATATTGTTGGGTTGTTAATCACTTTAATTGGGATTGAGTTGGAGGAACCTTCTCAATGATGTTTCAACCTTCTCAACTGTAGCCATAGAGCTTTTCACCAGCCAAATATGCATGTAGTGATAGCATTATTTTGTTATTGTTCTACTGTGTTACTTTGCCAGTATATTCCATGTGCTGACCCAGTTCGGGATGCAACGTATTATGTTGCAGACTTTTCAGACGAGCAGTAAGGTTCGTTAGGTCGTTGCCGTGCAGCTCAGCTATGCCGTTGGAGTTAATGGACACACTTTGTCTTCCAAGCCTTCCACTATTATCGTATTAGATGGCCTTAAGCCTTATTATTGTAATAAGTTCTCTCTTGAGACATTCGATGTAATAAGTGTGTGATTGCTACTCTGCTATAAATCCTTCGAGTACTGTGTGTGTCAGCATTACCGATCCAGGGATGACACTGAAGCACATAGACTTGACCATGTGAGGTCGGGTCGCTACAAGATGGTATCAGAGCACACGCTTAGTGTAGGACACGACCACTAAGATAAACCCTAGGTCACACCTCTCTTCTCATTTCTGACTCCTCTCCATTTTCTACTCTTTAGGATGCGGAGATGAAGAACAAGTTTGCACAACCGGATGAAGACACACCTTTTGGACGCCACTTGAAGGAAGTCACTAGGTACTTGAACATTGGAATACCAAGCTTCACCGGGACGTACAACGCCACTTTACCTGAAGAGGAGCGCTGGATGAATCAAGTACAAGTTCCAGGAAGGACGTTCTCGCCAACTTCTAAACCCATAGAGTTTTCTTTCGAAGCATCCACCTGGTGTCTAGGCAAGAGCATGGCAGCCCACATTACCATTGGACGAATTGGAGAAGTTTACAACAGGGAACTTAAGGACATTATTTACCAAATATGTGGGCGCCGAGACGAGCAATGGGAATTAATCAGCACCAGGAAGGATAGATCCATTGCCGCCTTCATTCAGGAGTTAAACCAACACATTCGACGCCAGGAGAACCAGATGAGCGCGGACATGATGGACTTGAAGAAGGCGAAGACTAGGATCATCGAACTGGAGGAAGAACTCAAGTTTACATGCGATGGATATGAGGAGGAAATCAAGACACTACTGGATAAGAATGATGACCTAGTCAAGAAGATCGGAGTAATCATGGGAGGACCAGCATCGGAAGACGAAGACGAAGATCCCACTTGCCCGGACAACTACATCATCATCGACGACACCGATTCCGATCCTAGTGATGATGACTATGAAGACGAAGATGGAGCAGACATCATGGAGTCTTCCACCAATCAAAATTTCTAGATGACTACCATATATCACTAGTATTCCCCCATGTATTTAGTAGTAGTTGAGCACTTGTGCGATAGTTCTAGATCGTTTGTATGCCCTTGCTTGCTTGATTGAGTGAAATGATTGTGTTTGTCTCATGTACATGTGGGTAGTGTTTTCTCATTAGACCTCTTTTCTATTCTAAATCTCTTCCATCTAAACCCCTCAGATGCCTCCGAGACGTGACCCCGGATTTACCTTTCCACCGGAGCTCACCCAGTTGATCCAACAGCAGAATACATTGATGCAATTGCTAGTTCAGAACTGTCGGTGTTCTGGGAACGGGGGTCCCCAGACTTGCCTGCCTGCGGCCTACGGCGTGGCTCAAAGGGGGCCCAGCACGGCCCATCTTCATCAACACAAGAATCAAGACCCTCGTGAGGGGCCAAGCCTCGCGGGGCGGACGACACGGAGCTTCCTCAGGCGCGGCCTCGTCGGGCTGGCTCACGAGGAGGCGGAGAGATCAAGGCGGGGTACCTCGCGAGGTGCCCGTGATGCAAGCCATGACGACTCAAGGCGCCAGGCGGGTGCCAGCCCGCTCAGCGTCCCACTTTCCACTTTGGTGCCAAGGGAGCAAGCGCGGCCGCGGAGTACCGTGGCGTCAGGCAAAGGTTTCCATTTCGGTGCAACGAGACCAAGACCAGGAGGACTACGAGATGGAGGTCACCGTGGAGCCCAAGACGGCGTCATCACCAGAGCTTTGCGCAGGCGAAGACTGCTTTTGTCAGGATAGCTGATACTTGCTGTCCCCCTTCAAATTAGCCCACCATTGTTGGCTCCCTTCCCGCTCGATATTTGGGAAGAGGACCAGGGCCTCTATAAATAGGACTAGCCACCACAGTGTAGATGGGATCGGTTGGACCAAAAGCCACAGGGTCGACCAAAATCAGAGAGAGAGAGAGAGAAGGGAGACTGAACCCCTCCTAGCAGTTCATCGCCCAGCCAAGAACAGACCCTCACGAGGCTGTTCTTCCTTGTATTGTTCATCATCATCAGCCCAAGAGGCAATCCACCCACTGCACACTAGAGTAGGGTATTACACCACAACGGTGGTCCGAACCAGTATAAACCTTGTGTCTCTTGAGCAGTTCTTTCAGTAGTTTAGATCTTTGCGAGACGGTGAGGTAGAAGACGTAATCTCCGCACGCACCCCAGTGTTCGAACCTTAAGGGTCTGCCGGAACCCGAAATCCGACATTTGGCGCGCCAGGTAGGGGTGCGCCGGAATTCGCCTTCCGCCGCTCCGTTCTCCTCCGACCATCACGTTCATGTCCGACACTCGTCGAGCCCGCGCGGAGCGCCGGGCCGCCCCCGAGCTCGTCCGCGCCGCAGGGGGCTCTCCTGCGCCGTCCCATCGCGCTACACTAACACCCCCAGTCGTCGCGGCCCTCCTGGGCGGCTCGCAGGCGCCGCCCACAAGTCACCACGTCAAGCCGTTCGTCCGCCGGGTCAGCGCCGCTTCCACGCGGCAGGGGGCTCCCCTGGATCGGGTGTCGCCCGAGACCGGCCTGACCTTCAGCTCGGAGGACCACCCCTCCAACTCGGCCTGCTCGGGCACGCTCCCTATGTTGTGCACCCCCACCATCTGCCAGGTGGCCGTCACCAGAACCCTTGTTGATGGCGGCGCGGGCCTCAGCGTGCTCTCGGTTGAGGCCTTCAACCTCCTCCGCATACCCCTGGAACGGCTGCAACCCAGCCGGCCCTTCTCAGGTGTTGGGGGCAAGTCGTCCAGTCCCTAGGGGCAGATCCGGCTCCCTGTGACCTTCGGCACCTACGACAACTTTCGCATGGAGCTGGTTGACTTCGACATCGCCCCCATCGGCCTCCTCTACAACGCCATCCTCGGCTACCTAGCGCTGGCCCGATTCATGGCCGCAACGCACCCGGCGTACAACCTCATGAAGATGCCCGGGAGCAGCGGTGTCCTCACTGTGCACAGAGACACCGGGGACACGCTGCGGGCGCTCAAGATCGCCTTCAAGATGGCGGCGTCGGCACAGCCCGCCGACTTGGAGACCCCCGGGCCCAAGGGGGTTGCACCCGCCAAGAAGAAGCAGTTGTTCACCGAAGACAAGGCAGAAACTAAGCAGATACCCGTCGATGAGGACGGGTCCACCGACGCCACTTTCACCATAGGCGCCCACCTCAAACCCGAGCAGGAGGAGGCCCTGGTCGGGTTCCTGCGCGCAAACAAGGTATTCGCTTGGGAGCCGGACCAGTTGGCGGGGATCCCCAGGAGTGTAATCGAGCATCACCTCAACGTGTGCCCAAACGTGCGCCCAGTGAAGCAGAAGGCAAGGCGGCAGTCCACAGAGAAGCAGGCCTTCATCGTCCAAGAAACCAACAAGCTGGAAGCCGCTGGGGTCATTCGTGAGGTTCGATACCCGGATTGGTTGGCCAACCCTGTCATTGTGCCCAAGAAGGGAGGGAAGGAACGCATGTGTGTCGACTTCACCAACCTCAACAAGGCGTGCCCACAAGATCCGTTCCCGCTCCCCCGCATTGACCAGATCGTCGATTCCACCGCAAAGTGCGACCTGTTATGCTTCCTGGATGCTTTCTCAGGGTATCACCAGATCAAGATGGCGGTGGAAGACGTCGAGAAGACCGCCTTCTTAACCCCCTGCGGGGTGTACTGCTATACATGCATGCCATTTGGGCTGCGTAATGCAGGGGCAAACTTTCAGCGGCTGATGCACATCACCCTGGGCCCGCAGCTCGGGAAGAATGTCGAAGCTTATGTTGACGATATCGTGGTAAAGTCTCGGGAGGCCAAGACCCTGATACAAGACCTGGAAGAAACCTTCACGAGCCTCAATGTAGTGAACCTACGGCTCAACCCAGAGAGGTGTGTGTTCGGAGTCCCCTCGGGCAAGCTCTTGGGCTTCCTCGTGTCCCACCGAGGCATCGAGGCTAACCCAGAGAAGGTCAAGGCGGTGGAAGACATGAGCCCGCCAAAGACCCTCAGAGAAAGGCAGAAGCTCACGGGGCGCGTGACCGTGCTAGGACACTTCATCTCCAAGTTGGGAGAATGAGCCCTGCCCTTCTTCCAGCTGATGAAGAAGAAGGGGCCCTTCGAGTGGACTGAAGAGGCCAACAAGGCGTTCCAGGATCTCAAGAGATACCTGACCAGCCCGCCGGTCATGGTGGCTCCGCGCCCTCAGGAGCCCCTGGTGCTTTACCTCGCCGCCACTTCCTACTCCGCCAGCGCAGCCTTGGTAGCATTCAGAGAGGAGCGCCGAATCAAAACCACGGCCGCAGCCCGGGACAAGGCAGAACAGGGACAAGGAAGGCCAACAGAAACCGCCACCGCGGCTGAGGAGGATCAGCCGCCGCAGAGGGGCGCGCCAGAGGCGGAAGAGGCCCCTCTTCCAGATGGCCAGTCTCAGGAGGTCTCATTGCCTCAAGAGGCGCCATGGTCTCCGGAAGGAGCCACCAGCACTGACGCACTCCGCCTCGTTGGGCACCCGGTGTACTTCGTCAGCACAGTGCTGCGGGATGCAAGAGCACGGTACCCCATGCCTCAGAAACTCCTCCTCGCGCTGCTGGTGGCTTCGCGCAAGCTGCGACACTATTTTCAGGGTCACCCCATCAAGGTCGTCTCGTCATACCCCCTGGAGAGAGTGCCCAGGAGCTCTAATTCAGCTGGAAGGGTCGCTGAGTGGAACATAGAACTGCAAGCGTTTCAGCTCGAATTCAGCACGACCAGGGTCATCAAGGGAGCAGCGTTGGTGGATTTTGTGGCAGAGTGGACGGAGGTGCGAGACCTCAAGGCCGACGAGGATCGGTCCCTATCCCCGGGAAGCGAGGCGCCAGAAGGCTGGGTCATGTACTTCGATGGGGCGTTCTCTAGGCATGGCGCTGGAGCTGGGGCGGTGCTTATATCGCCCACACAGGACAAGCTCTATTACACCGTGCAGCTCTGCTTCCAGCAAGGCGAAAAGGTTTCCAACAACATAGCAGAGTATGAAGGTTTAATAGCGGACCTGAAGGCCGCGGCTGCCCTGGGGGTGAAGCGCCTCACCATCAAGGGCGATTCGCAGCTCCTTGTCAATTTCTCCAACAAGGTGTACGAGCCGAAGGATGAGCACATGGAAGCCTACCTTGCGGAAGTCCGCAAGATGGAGAAGCAATTCTGGGGGTTGGAATTGCAGCATGTGCCCCGTGGCACCAATCAGGAGGCTCACGACATCGCCAAACGTGCGTCCAGAAGGTTACGCCAGGAGCCAGGCGTTTTCGAGGAGCGGCTCTTCAAGCCCTCAGCTCTGCCGTCATTATCAAACATGGCTCAGCCCTGGGAGGAGCTCCCCCAGCCACCTGCCTCAGGAACTCCGACCTGTGGTACGGCCTCAGGAGCGCGCCTGCTCCTGACAATGGAACCTCTGGAGGGATGTTGGATCACAGAGCTCCGGAGCTACTTAGCGCAAGGGACCTTGCCGGAGAAGGAGGAGGAAGCGGAGCGAGTGGCACGCTAGGCCACGGCATACTGCATCAAAGACGGAGAGCTCTACCGGAAGCGACCAAACGATGTGTCCCTGTGCTGCATCTCCAGGGAGCAAGGGAAGGAACTACTGGAAGATATACACGGCGGAGACTGCGGACATCATTCATCATCACGGACCCTCGTCGGCAAGGCGTTCCGCAGTGGGTTTTATTGGCCCACCGCGCTCAATGACGCCGTGGAACTAGTGAAAGCTTGCGAAGCCTGCCAGTTCCACGCCAAGCAGATCCATCAGCCAGCAGGAGGCTTGCAGACTATCCCCCTTTTGTGGCCATTCGCAGTCTGGGGGCTGGACATCTTGGGCCCGTTTCCTCGGGTGCCAGGGGGCTACCGCTACCTCTACGTTGCTGTGGACAAATTCACCAAGTGGGCTGAAATAGAGGCTGTCCGCACCATTCCCGCGGGTTCCGTGATCAAGTTCATCAAGGGCATCGTGAGCCGGTTTGGGGTGCCAAATCGCATCATCATGGACAACGGTTCGCAGTTCACCAGTAACCTCTTCAAAACATACTGTGCTAACCTTGGAACGCAGATATGCTATGCCTCAGTGGCGCACCCCCGAAGCAACGGCCAGGCCGAGCGAGCCAACGCGGAGGTCCTGAGGGGCCTCAAGACCAGGACGTTCAAGAAGAAGCTGGAGGCCTGTGGCAGAGGTTGGTATGACGAGCTTCAGTACGTGCTGTGGTCCGTCCGCACCACCGTGACCAAACCGATTGGAGAAACCCCGTTCTTCCTGGTCTACGGAGCGGAAGTGGTCCTCCCTCACGAGGTCAGACGTCGCTCCGCGCGGGTCCTGGCGTTCGACGAGGCGCAGCAGGACGCCATGCGGGGGATGGACCTCGTGCTGGGGGAGGAACGTCGCCGAGAAGCCGCGCTACGAGCGGCGAGGTACCAGCAAGCGCTGTGGCGATATCACTGCCGCAACATCCGTCCCAGGACTCTTGAGGTAGGGGACCTCGTTCTTAGGTGGGTTCTCTCCAGGGAGGGACTGCAAAAGCTCTCTCCCATGTGGGAGGGCCCGTTCAAGGTTGTTCATGTTTCCAGGCCCGGCGCCGCGCGCTTGGAGACTCAGGAGGGAGTGCCGGTCCAGAATGCATGGAACATCCAGCACCTCCGAAGGTTCTACCCCTGAAAAGGCCCAGAGCCTGTGAAGCAAGGCGAGTGCCTGTGAAGATCATCCTTTTTGGAAAAGGCCCAGAGCCTGTGAAGCAAGGCGAGTGCCCGTGAAGCTATCGCGTTTTGGAAAAGGCCCAGAGCCTGTGAAGCAAGGCGAGTGCCTGTGAAGATCATCCTTTTTGGAAAAGGCCTAGAGCCTGTGAAGCAAGGCGAGTGCCTGTGAAGCTATCGCGTTTTGGAAAAGGCCCGGAGCCTGTGAAGCTCGTTTCCCCTAAGAAGAAAGGCCCGGAGCCTGTGAAGAAGGCGAATGCCTGTGAAGCTCGTTTCCCCTAAGAAGAAAGGCCCGGAGCCTGTGAAGAAGGCGAATGCCTGTGAAGCTCGTTCCCCCTAAGAAGAAAGGCCCGGAGCCTATGAAGAAGGCCAACGCCTGTGAAGCTTGCCGCCCGTGACACTCTCACGTAATAATGAGTGGGGCTGTACACGCCCCGGAGTCTCAGGAGCGCCGACCTCAGGCCCTGGGGCTCCCTCCCACTCCCAGTGGCAGCACTTAGCTCCGCGCTGGTGAGAAGATGTCGAAGACTAGATTAGGTGCCGGACGCGGCTTTTTCATTTGCTTTCCGCAGTTGGCTTGTTTGTTCGCATTTGAAGTTTAATTGAAGTTGTTGCCGTCTTTGGCTTGCGGTTCTTTGGCTTTTCACTCTCCTGCCTCGATTTTTCTTGCGCAAGGCCTCGCGAGGGGGGCAGCTGAACGCCCTCGCGAGTGTTCCTATCCTAGCCGTTCAAAGAGTTCGCGACCTGGGCCCCTTAGAGGAGCACCCCTCCAGTCCGTGCCCCACAGGCACCGCGACGCAAACAAAGGGCCTAGGTCGGTCGCCCCCCCATGGCTGGGGCCGGGAACTCCCTGCGCGCAAACACATAGCCGGAAGGAACGGTAACAAAGGCAAAACGACGATTAACAGCAATAACCCAAACACGCTCCCGCGGGGCTCCGCGCTATTGTCTTTGTTACGCAGGAACAAGGGAAAAGGAAGAACAAATCCGGCGCGGCTCGCCTCACACCGGCCCGCGGGGAAGGCCCGAGCTGCCTCCGGAGCTCAGGCGGACTCCCTCTCGCGCTTCACCAGGGCGCGGCGGCGTGCGGACACGCTGCCACCCCCCAAGCAGATACGGCGGCGTGGAGGCTGATCGCGGCCACCACTAGAGGAGGCGCCGCCTGAAGAAGAATCGGAGAGGCTTGAGGAACCCCGAGCGCCATCAGCCACACGAGCGCTGCTCCCTCCATCATCACCGGAGCTAGGTTCGCAGCCGCGGTCGTCACCCTCGGGGCAGCACCCTGCGCGGCGACCATCTTCCCCAAACACCCTCCCGTAGAGGGTGGCGTCGCCGTCGAACTTGAAGTGTAGGGTGCACCGACGGCTCAGGCCCCGCGCACGGGCAAACGTCTGCCAACCACGGGCCAGGGACAGGCTCCCGGTCGGGGAGACCTCCATGGAGACCCATGAGGCCCGGCAGCAGCAGCCGTCGGCCTGGAGCCAAAGGCCGCCCGGGGCGCCGGCCGGGAGCTCGCCGAGGAGGAAGCGAGGAAGTGGGAGCCGGGTGCTAGCCGGCTCCGCCGACCAGACGACGAACTCCGGCAGCACTTCAGCAGCATGAACGCGCGGCCTGGGGGGACGCGCCGCCGGAGCACACCCCCCGTCTGCAGCAATCCGCCCATCGCCGCGCTGAAGACCGCCTCCACGGCCGCGGGGAGCCACCTTTGTGGCCACAGGATGCTTGCAAGGGCGCCCTCGGCCACGCTTGGGTGGGGGAGATGCGGGCTCAACCCGGCAACCCTTCCCCTTCTCGGAGGCCGAGAACCTCCTCGACGGGGCCATGAAGAAAAAGGAGAAGCAAGGGGGGATGAACTGGAAGGGCGCGCGCCGGCACGTACTTATGGCTGGCGGTGGCCAACCAACGGCCTCCACGATCACAGGTAATCATGACACCATTTGCATGCAGGGATTTTTCCAACTCGCGCGATCACCAAGGCGTCGTGGGGAAGTGGAGACGCCCACGTCCAATCAACCGCCACGTGGCGCCCAAGGCCGCAGGCTGTTAGGGCCCGCGGCGCTTCGCCCCTGCCCTTTCGCCTCCCGGCACGGCCAAGTCCAGGCGCGCCTTGGGCTCGGGGGCTACTGTCGGCATTCTGGGAACGGGGATCCCCAGACTTACCTGCCTGCGGCCTACGGCGTGGCTCAAAGGGGGCCCAGCACGGCCCATCTTCATCAACACAAGACTCAAGACCCTCACGAGATGCCAAGCCTCGCGGGGCGGATGACACGGAGCTTACTCAGGCGCGGCCTCGTCGGGCTGGCTCACGAGGAGGTGGAGAGATCAAGGCGGGGTACCTTGCGAGGTGCCCGTGACACAAGCCATGACGACTCAAGGCGCCAGGCGGGTGCCAGCCCGCGCAGCGTCCCACTTTACACTTTGGTGCAAAGGGAGCAAGCGCAGCCGCGGAGTACCGTGGCGTCAGGCAAAGGTTGCCATTTCGGTGCAACGAGACCAAGACCAGGAGGACTATGAGACGGAGGTCACCTGGAGCCCAAGATGGCGTCATCACCAGAGCTTTGCGCAGGCGAAGACTGCTTTTGTCAGGATAGCTGATACTTGTTGTCCCCCTTCAAATTAGCCCGCCATTGTTGGCTCCCTTCCCGCTCGATATTTGGGAAGAGGACCAGGGCCTCTATAAATAGGACTAGCCACCACAGTGTAGACGGGATCGGTTGGACCAAAAGCCACAGGGTCGACCAAAATCAGAGAGAGAGAGAGAGAAGGGAGACTGAACCCCTCCTAGCAGTTCATCGCCCAGCCAAGAACAGACCCTCGCAAGGCTGTTCTTCCTTGTATTGTTCATCATCATCAGCCCAAGAGGCAATCCACCCACCGCACACTGGAGTAGGGTATTACACCACAACGGTGGCCCGAACCAGTATAAACCTTGTGTCTCTTGAGCAGTTCTTTCAGTAGTTTAGATCTTTGCAAGACGGCGAGGTAGAAGACGTAATCTCTGCGTGCACCCCAATGTTTGAACCTTAAGGGTCTGCTGGAACCCGAAATCCGACAAGAACCAGGGCAACAACAACAACAACCCGCCGCCCGTGGACAACCTAGCCCGTTTTCTAAGGTTACAGCCGCCGGTGTTTTCCAGTAGCACCGAGCCTATAGTTGCTGATGATTGGCTATGCCGTATTGGAAGGGAGTTGACCACCGCAGGTTGCACAGATGCTGAGAGGGTGCGCTTTTCCGCACATCAATTGGATGGACCAGCAGCCTCATGGTGGGAGAATTACACATCCACTTTTCCTATAGCCAATGTCACTTGGGACCAGTTTCAGCACGCTTTCCGCACCGCCCATGTCTCAACTGGAGCTCTGCAGATGAAGAAGCGGGAGTTTCGCAACCTACACCAGGGGAACCATACTGTGGCTCACTACGTGGATGAGTTTAGCAAGTTATCCCGCTACGCCCCTGATGATGTGGCCACAGATGTAGCAAAATAGGAGAAGTTTATGGAAGGGCTGAATGATGAGATGAGTATGCAGTTGATGGTAGCAACCTTCAACAACTACCAGGAGTTGGTAGATAAGGCTCTTATGATTGAAGGGAAGCAACAGCAGATTGAGAGCCACAAGAGGAAGTATGGACAAGGGAAGTATAACTCAGGAGCTCAGCAGAAACCTTGCCTAACCCCGAGCTCGGGAGGACTTGTTCATAACCATGGAGGTCACAACCACACTGGAGGAGGATTGCATAACCACAATGGTTCTAAGAATGGGAATGGGAACGGAACCAACAATAATCATAACCGCCCCAACCCAGCCACACTTGCCGAAAGGGACTTAAGTCATGTTACGTGTTTCAAGTGAGGGAAGACTGGACACGACGCCACGGAGTGCCCTGAAGGAAAGAATGGAAATGGAAATGGGAGCGCTGGGAAGAAGCCAAATCCATTCAACAAAGGACAAGTGAACCACGTTAACATGATGGAGGTTGAAGAGCAGCCGGACGCGGTAATAGGTTTGTTTTTGGTTAAGTCATTTACCGCTCTTGTTCTTTTCGATACTGGTGCATCGCATTCATACATATCAAGGGGATTCGTGGATAAGTTTAAACTACCAACCCAAACCCTTAGGACCCCTCTTTTAGTAAGTTCACCCAGAGCAGAGTATATGGCCAGCCGATGGTGTGACCAGATACCCTTAACCATTGGTACACATGTTTTTCCATCCGACCTAATTATCTTGGAATCACAAGGACTGGATGTGATATTGGGTATGGACTGGATGTCAAAGTTTGGAGGAAGCATTGACTGTGCTAGTAAGTCGATTTATCTCACCACCCCGGAAGGAAAAAGGATTAAGTATGTATCTAGGCATGTGCCTAGGAGGAGTCAAGTGAATGCCCTTACAGGAGTTGTTCAGGAGGAAGTGCCTGTAGTGAAGGATTACCCGGATGTTTTTCCGGAGGAGTTACTAGGCATGCCACCGGATAGAGATATTGAGTTTTTGATAGAGATGTTGCCAGGTATAGGACCAATATCCAAGAGACCCTATCGGATGCCCGCAAATGATCTGGAAGAAATTAAGAAACAGATCAAGGAATTATTGGAGAAAGGATACATCCGAAGAAGTTCATCACCTTGGGGAGCCCCAGTACTTTTGGTTGAGAAGAAGGATAAATACCTGAGGATGGTTGTTGATTATCGAGCATTAAATGAAGTGACGATTAAGAACAAGTACCCACTGCCGATGATCAACGATCTGTTTGATCAGTTGCAAGGAGCTAAAGTGTTTTCGAAGATCGATTTGCGATCGGGGTATCATCAGTTGAAGATACGAGAGAAGGACATACCGAAGACAACATTCACAACACGATATGGATTATACGAGTACACGGTCATGTCATTTGGACTGACTAACGCCCCTGCCTATTTCATGAGCATGATGAACAAGGTGTTCATGGAGTATTTGGACAAGTTTGTTGTGGTGTTTATTGACGATATTATGGTATACTCGAAGAACGGGGAGGAGCACAAGGAGCATTTGCGCTTAGTTCTCGAGAAACTCAGGGAACACCGGTTGTATGCTAAGTTTAGCAAATGCGAATTTTGGTTGAAGGAAGTCGGGTTCCTTGGACATGTTATATCGGGAGAAGGTATAGCAGTAGACCCCAGCAAAATTCAGTCAGTCACTGAATGGTTGGCACCCGTTTCAGTTAGCGAGATCCGCAATTTTCTTGGACTTGCAGGATACTACCGGAGATTCATCGAGAATTTTTCCAAGATTGCAAAGCCAATGACTGAACTGTTGAAGAAGGATACTAAGTTTAAATGGATAGAAGATTGCGAGGCAAGTTTCCAGGAATTGAAGAAATGTTTGACTACAGTGCCAGTGCTAACACTGCCAGATATACATAAGGAGTTCCAAGTGTACTGCGATGCCTTACGCTTAGGACTTGGATGTGTGCTTATGCAGGACGGGGGAGTTGTTTCGTATGCCTCACGACAACTAAAACCTCATGAGTTGAACTATGCCACGCATGATTTGGAGTTAGCAGCCGTAGTGCATGCATTGAAGACCTGGAGACATTACGTTATTGGAAACCGTTGTGATGTGTACACGGACCATAAGAGTTTGAAGCACATTTTCACCCAGAAGGAACTTAACGTTCGACAGAGGAGATGGTTGGAGCTTATAAAGGATAATGACATGAAACTACACTATCATCCAGGAAAGGCCAATGTCGTAGCAGACGCTTTGAGCCGGAAGAGTTATGCTAATATCCTTGAAAGTAAGGGACTGCCGAAGGAATTAGCAGAGGACATCATGGAACTTCGATCGGAGATTGTTCCTAGAGGATTTATTGCAACAATGGAGGTCCAGTCGACATTGCTAGACAAGATTCGGGAAACCCAGAAAGAGGACAAGGAGATTGCTAAGATAAAGGAGAAGATGAGTAAAGGAAATGCCAAAGGTTTTCGTGAAGATGAGCACGACACCCTATGGTTTAAGGACCGAGTTTATGTGCCCAATAACCAGGAGATCAGGAAGTTAATACTTCAAGAGGCCCATGACTCACCATACTCGATGCACCCCGAAAACCCCAAGATGTATTTGGATTTGAAGGAACATTTCTGGTGGACCGGTATGAAGAAGGATATTGCCGAGTATGTCTCTGTATGTGATGTATGTCAGAGAGTTAAGGCAGAACATCAGAAGCCAGCAGGACTGTTACAGCCTATGCCGATACCCGAATGGAAGTGGGATAAGCTGGGCATGGACTTTATCACCGGATTGCCCAGGACCAAAGCAGGATACGATTCCATATGGGTAGTAGTTGATCGCTTAACCAAATTAGCTCACTTCATCCCAGTGAAAACCACCTATACAAGTGCAAAGTTGGCCAAGATATATATGTCCAGGATCATATGTCTGCATGGAGTTCCGAGGACCATTGTATCAAATAAAGGAACATAGTTTACTTCAAAGTTCTGGCATCAATTACATCAGACTTTGGGAATAAGGTTAGAGTTCAGTACAGCTTTTGACCCGCAGACAGATGGACAGACCGAGAGAGTGAACCAAATTTTGGAGGACATGTTGAGAGCCAGTGCACTAGATTATGGATCCAGTTGGGATGACAATTTGCCATACGCAGAGTTTTCCTACAACAATAGCTATCAAACCAGTTTGAAGATGGCACCATTTGAAGCCCTGTAAGGACGAAGATGCAGAACACCGTTAATGTGGGACGAGGTAGGAGACCGACAGTTGTTTGGACCAGACTTGATCAAGGAGTCTGAGGAGAAGGTAAAATTGATCCGAGACCGACTGAACATTGCTCAGTCCAGGCAGAAGAGTTATGCAGACTCAAAACGCAAGGAGGTAATCTATGAAATTGGAGATAGAGCATATCTGCAAGTATCGCCCTTGCGAGGAGTGAAACGTTTTGGAGTTAAAGGAAAGTTAGACCCGAGATTTGTACGACCGTATCACATTTTGGAACGGATGGGAGAAGTTGCCTACAAGTTGGAGTTACCTGAGGGATTGTCAGGAGTCCACGATGTGTTCCACGTTTCACAGCTGAAGAAGTGTCATGCCGAGATGGCAAATATACCGCTAAGAGATACAGTACCCCTAGAGGCGATTCAGTTGGACAGTGATTTGACTTATGAGGAGAAACCATTTAATATTCTGGAGTTTGCCAGTAGAATCACCCGAAGTAAGGTTATCAAGTTTTGTAAAGTTCAGTGGAGCCACCATACCGAGGACGAAGCCACCTGGGAACGAGAGGATGATCTCCGCAAAGACCACCCGCACCTATTTTCTAACCAGCCCGAATCTCGAGGGCGAGATTCATCTTAAGGGGGGTAGGTTTTGTAACATCCCAAATTTTTAATTTGGAATGTTATACATTATATCATCATTGCATATCAGGTTTTATTGCTTTCCATTCCGTAATCCTCGAAATCCTCAGCAACTCAAGGACCCTCGGAGAGAGTTGGGGATTTCCCGGTTTTCATATTTGATTCTTTTATCGAATTTTGAAACGAGGATTTTGGTTTTAATTATTTTTCTCTCCAAAAATATTTGATATTAAAATACAAGAGAGGAGATAAGATGACTTCTCCAAAATAAATGAAATGTTGGAGGAAAAATATTAAAATCAAATATTTGTTCCATTTGGATTTTATAGCAATTTTGTTGCATTAGAAAAAAAATTAAACATTTTCAAAATTGCATTTTAGGGCCAAGAAAATGTTCATCTCGTTCTAAATATTTTATTTAGACGGTGAAAATTTGTTTTGGCATTTTTATATTTTTATTTATTTTTCTAGGATTTTATTTCCGTCGGCAAAATTATTTATTAAAAAAAAAAGTTCCAGCGCCCGACTGGGCCTAAGGCCCAGCCGAGCCAAGCCGGCCCGCCTGCGCCGCCGCCTGCCTCTCCTGCGCCGCCGTGCCCAGCACGGACGCCGAGGAGAGTCCGGCTCGGACTCCTCCCCAGGCGCCCCCTCGCCCAAGCAAGCCGCCGCCCCCGTCCTCTTTATAAGCCGCCACCCCGCCGCCCAAACCGCCACCCCACCGCGCCTGCCCCGCCACCCCAAGCCACAGCCGCCGCCGCTTGCCGCCTGCCTCGCCGCCGGTTTTTCTTTCTAAAACCGTTCGGTTTTTTTAGAAACCCTAGATTCATTTTTCGGATTGCCAGTTTTTTTCTTGGTTCTTCTAGTTAGCGGACGTTCGTCCGAACGTTCGTTTTAACGAATGGTTCTTCGCCCGTTAGATACAACTAACGAACGCTCGTTCGTTAGTCTCTTCGTCAGTTTTCTTTTATCGGATTTAATCCGCGATTTTCTCTGATCGTGATTTCTGATCCGATCTTAGTTTCTGTTTAACCTTTTGCTCGTTAGTCGGAATCAGGCGATTCAAGCGCCTGGAGTTTCGTCTCGAAACCCTCTTTCCGTTTAACCAACTCAAACAAGTTTTCTCTACTTTAAAATTTGACCTAGTTTCAGATTAGTAAAGGAAGCTTCTCTCTTTCGCCGTTTGAGTTTCGTTGCTCCGTTTGATTTGATTCTTTTTGCGAACCAGAGTTCTTAATTTGAACTTTCTGGTCAACCTCTTTTATTTGAGTTTTGATTGTGCATCATTGCTTGTTACTTATTTATGCTATTGTTTGCTTGCAATAGAACACCCGGAGTGCGAAGCGTGCTACTATGAGTCCCTAGGTTTCGCAGATCGTCAGCAAGGCAAGTAACACTTTGATCATATCCCTTTATCACCCAGTTTTTGTGCATTAGTTCCAATCCTCAAACTTGCATGATTAGGACGTCATTAACTTGTGGGTTGGGAAGTACTTGATGAGGTAGAACCTATTGCCCTATTTTTCACAATTGCTGACATTCACGCAATAATTATGGGTATAGAGTTTTAATCAGACACAGAGAAAGATAGGGGCTTATAGTTTTGCCTCCCAACGTTTTACCTCAAGCAGGGTAATGTCAACAATAATAGTTCAGGGAGACTCACATCCAATTAGCCATATATACCAGGATCTTTCCAACATACTGTGCTTGCCAAAGGATAAAATGTAAAAAGGATGGGTGAAGATCACCATGACTCTTATGCAAGGTAAGAGATAAAAGTAAAAGATAGGCCCTTCGCAGAGGGAAGCAGAGGTTATCATGCACTTTTTATGGTTGGATGCACAAAATCTTAATGCGAAAGAACGTCACTTTATATTGCCACTTGTGATATAGACCTTTATTATGCAGTCTGTCGCTTTTATTTCTTCCATATCACACGATTGTATAAAGCTTATTTTCTCCCACACTAATAACTCATACATATTTAGAGAGCAATTTTTATTGCTTGCACCGATGACAACTTACTTGGATGATCTTACTCAATCCATAGGTAGGTATGGTGGACTCTCATGGCAAAACTGGTTTAAGGGTATTTGGAAGCACAAGTAGTATCTCTACTTGGTGCGATGAATTTGGCTAGCATGAGGGGCAAAGGCAAGCTCAACCATGTTGGATGATCCATGACAATTTAATTTATCTCAGATGTAAGAAAACATAACCCATTACGTTGTCTTCCTTGTCCAACGTCAACTCTTTAGCATGTCATATTTTAATGAGTGCTCACAATCATAAAAGATGTCCAAGATAGTATATTTATATGTGAAGACCTCTCTTTCTTTATTACTTCCTATTAATTGCAACAATGACCAAAACTATGTTTGTCAACTCTCAACAACTTTTGTTCATCATACTTTTTCTATGTGAGCTCATTACTCTCCATAAGATACATATGATCTCTTTGTTTCTTTTTTATTTCTTTCTCTCTTCTTTTATTCCCTTAGGATCATGGCAAAATAATCAAGCCCTTGACTCAACACTAATCTTTATTATATAGCTCACGGACTCGATTACATAGAGGAATTATAAAGCAAAACTCACAACTAGATCATACTAAGAACTTTTATTCTACCAGATCAAGATATTACCAAAAGGATCGAACTAAGAAAAACGGTAAAGATAAAAGTGATGGTGATACGATACCGGGGCACTCCCCCAAGCTTGGCAGTTGCTAAGGGGAGTGCCCATACCAGATACTCAATTCTTCTTTGTTGGTGGAGAAGGTGATGGTTTTGTTGATGGCGTAGGCTTGTCGTCCTTCTTCCAAGGCATAGGCTCACCATCATAGAAGGATGATCGAGTCTCCTGAAACCTCAAATCCGCAACCAAACTCATCCTCTTGAATCTATATTCATACTCACAGTTTTGATTTTGCAGGTCATAGATCTGGGCTTGGAGGTGCTCGTTTTTCTCATGAAGCTTGAAGATGGCCTCCCCAATGTCCTTGACGTCCAGCTTGTGGTTGTTGGTGAACTCTGTGCTCATAATGTGATTGGAATCGAGTCCACGCTCCACCATCTCCTGACACTTGAAAACTTCTTGCTCCAATGCCTCGAGCCTTGCCTCCGTGCTTCCGGTCTTCCTTGGTCCCTCAGTATCGCGGATGTGCAACAACCCCTCACGCATCTCAATGGCTTGAGGGTGTTGCAACACTTCTGCGAGGTAGGGGTTGATGACCTTCTCGAAGAATAGGTCCTTGGTGGCGCTTGAAGATGACATGACGACCTGGATCTGTCAGAAAAACAGCTCGAAACAAAAACAGGAGATTTTTGCGTGATACGGGAGTCAAAACCCCCGGGAGATTATATAATGAATTTTTACCGACCAAAATATGTGTCTTGTACGAAAACGGAGTCCGGAGAGCACACGAGGTGCCCACAAGGTAGGGGGGCGCGCCCCGAAGGGTAGGGCACGCCCTCCACCCTCGTGGAGCCCTCGTGTCCTTCCCGGACTGCTTCTTATTTTTCTATTTTTCTAAATATTCCAAAACGGAGAAATATTGCCTTAAAACTGTTTTGGAGTCGGTTTACTTACCGTACCACATACCTATTCCTTTTCGGAGTCTGAAACGTTCCGGAAAGTGTCCCTTATCTATTCCTCCGGGGTTACGGTTTCAATAACATTGGTTTCAACATTTATGGGATTACCTGAGATATAATGTTTGATTCTTTGACCGTTCACCACCTTCGGATTTGTGCCTTCGAAGTTGTTGATTTTTATGGCACCGAAACGATAGACCTCGCCGATAACGTAAGGACCTTCCCATTTAGAGAGAAGTTTTCCTGCAAAAAATCTTAATGAGAGTTGTATAGCAATACATAATCACCTACATTAACCTCACGCTTTTGTATCCTTTTATCATGCCATCTTTTAACTTTTTCTATAAACAACTTGGCATTTTCGTAGGCTTGGGTTCTCCATTCATCGAGTGAGATAATATCAAATAACCTCTTCTCACCGGCAAGATTAAAATCATAGTTGAGCTCTTTAATAGGCCAATATGCCTTGTGATCTAGTTCGAGAGGTAAGTGACATGCTTTTCCATAAACCATTTTATACGGAGACATACCCATAGGATTTTTATATGCAGTTCTATAGGCCCATAATGCATCATCAAGTTTCTTGGACCAATTCTTTCTAGATCTATTAACAGTCTTTTGCAAAATTAATTTGAGCTCTCTATTACTCAATTCTACTTGACCACTAGATTGTGGGTGATAAGGAGATGCAATTCTATGATTAACATCATATTAGCAAGCATTTTACGGCAAGCAACATGAATAAAATGTGAACCACCATCAGTCATTAAATATCTAGGGACTCCAAATATTGGAAAAATAACTTCTTTAAGCATTTTAATAGAAGTGTTATGATCAGAACTACTAGTTGGAATAGCTTCTACCCACTTAGTAACGTAATCAACAACAACTAAAATATGTGTATATCCATTAGAGGAAGGAAAAGGTCCCATATAGTCAAAGCCCCAAACATCAAATGGTTCAATAACGAGTGAATAGTTCATAGGCATTTCTTGACGTCTACTAATATTACCAATTCTTTGACATTCATCACAAGATAAGACAAACTTACAGGCATCTAAAAGCATAAGTGCTCCCTAGGTGGTTTTGGTAATTAATGACAACATATCTCTTGTTGGACTAACGTTTCTATCTAGTATGTTTCAGATAAGTTCAACAATGGAGTGGCATGGACTAAAGGTTGTGGGAAATTCTCCAAGATGCTAAGGACAAAGGATTGGCTAAAGCTTAAAGCTCAAGATTCTTCATTTTATATTTTAGTGATCCAAGATCACATTGAGTCTTTAGGAAAAGCCAATACTATCAAGGAGGGATGAGGTGTTGCTTAATGGCTTGCTTGCTCAAAGTGCTTAGTGATATGCTCCAAAGCCCTCAACCACTTTCTCACTTCCATATATGCCCTACACCAAATATCCAACTCGGCCCCACCGATTCTTTCTATCCGGAGCCACCGAGTTCAGTTGACATAGCCACTGCCAGAAACCCTAATCAGTTCGGCCTCACCGATGGGATCTCGGTCCCACCGAGATGGGCTTGCAAACTCTCTGTTACCTATTGCAATACTCTCGGTCCCACCGAGATATGCAATCGGCCCCACCGAGTTTGCTTGACCAACTCTCTGTTTCACTTATTACCCAAATCAGTCCCACCGAGTTTGAATAATCGGTCAAACCGAGTTTTGGATTTACCCTAACCCTAGCACATCGGTCCCACCGAGTTGATCTAGTTGGTCCCACCGAAAATCTCTAACGGTCACTAGGTTTACTATTTCGGTCCGACCGAGTTTGTTGATTCGGTCCCACCGAGATTGGTAAATTATGTGTAACGGTTATATTTTGTGTGGAGGCTATATATACCCCTCCACCTCCTCTTCATTCGTGGAGAGAGCCATCAGAACACATCTACACTTCCAACTCATATGTTCTGAGAGAGAACCACCTACTCATGTGTTGAGGCCAAGATATTCCATTCCTACCATATGAATCTTGATCTCTAGCCTTCCCCAAGTTGCTTTCCACTCAAATCTTCTTTCCACCAAATCCAAATCCTGTGAGAGAGAGTTGAGTGTTGGGGAGACTATCATTTGAAGCACAAGAGCAAGGAGTTCATCATCAACACACCATTTGTTACTTCTTGGAGAGTGGTGTCTCCTAGATTGGCTAGGTGTGACTTGGGAGCCTCCGACAAGATTGTGGAGTTGAACCAAGGAGTTTGTAAGGGCAAGGAGATCGCCTACTTCGTGAAGATCTACCTCTAGTGAGGCAAGTCCTTCGTGGGCGATGGCCATGGCGGGATAGACAAGGTTGCTTCTTCGTGGACCCTTCGTGGGTGGAGCCCTCCGTGGACTCGCGCAACTGTTACCCTTCGTGGGTTGAAGTCTCCATCAACGTGGTTGTAGGATAGCACCACCTATCCAAACCACGGGAAAAACATACGTGTCTCCAATTGCATTTGAATTCTCCAAACCTTTCCCTTTACATTCTTGCAAGTTGCATGTTTTACTTTCCGCTGCCTATATACTCTTTGCATGCTTGCTTGATATGTATTATGAATGTTGAAATTGTGCCTAAACTCCACTTAGACCGAAAAAGCTTAAACACTGCAACTTTAGCATTAAGTGTCTAATCACCCCCCTTTAGACACATCTACTTCAAGGTCCTACAAGTGGTATCAGAGCTTTGGTCTCCATTACCTTGGTTTAATCACCATTGGAGGAAGATGGATGTGTCTACCTTAGGGAGTCTTAGACATAGAGTGCCTATTCTTGATGGAGAGTATTTTCATGAGTGGAAAAATGAGATGCTTGTAATTTTCAATCAATATCATTTGAACAAGTATATTGCTAGGAGGAAGATGGATGTGTCTACTTTAGGGAGTCTTAGACATAGAGTGCCTATTCTTGATGGAGAGTATTTTCATGAGTGGAAAAATGAGATGCTTGTAATTTTCAATCAATATCATTTGAACAAGTATATTGCTAGCCCTTGTGCACCTCATATTGATCCGTTGCATCCTACCCTAGATGAAGATATTGACATTATTCGCAATCTTAGAACTGTTGAGCTCATCATTAGAGGATTGCCCAAAAATTTGATTGCTAGTTTGCCTACTCTTAATTGTGCCTATACAATATGGAAATTTCTTGAGGAACGATTTCCCGATTATTCCTTGAAAAATTTGGATGAAATTCTCCATAAATCTATCGCCTTGAGTAAGATGAACTCTAGTGATCCTAGTTTTGGTGATTGTCTATTTGAGCTTACCAATCTCAAGCGTGCTAAAGGAGATGTTGGAATCATTATATCCGAAGCTATAAGAATTCATAAAGGTGACCACTTTGATGATCATTTATCTAATGAATTACTCTCTCTAGGAAATGATGAGTCACAAGATCATGGTGAACATGGATACTATGATGATGATGATAGTGACTTCGATCTTGATGATGCAATGTGACATTTTGGTCTTACGGCAAATCTTCGGGGATATGTGTCAGGAGGAAAGGAATGGGTTCTTGATAGTGGATGTACTGATCATATGACCGGAGATAAAGAGATGTTCTGTGAGCTTGCTGAAAATGACGGCCCTCGAAAATATGTCACCTTTGGTGATAATTCAAAGGGTAAAGTGGTTGGCCTTGGTAAGGTGGCCATCTCACATGATAGTTCCATTCAAAATGTCATGCTCATTGAATCTCTTGGCTACAACTTACTTTCAGTATCTAGACTTGCTGATTTTGGTTTGAATGTCCTATTTACTGAGGTAGATTGCCAAGTGTTTCGTCGAGACAATCATAAAATGGTCTTTACGGTACATGTAGAGGTGATCTTTACATTGTCGATTTCTCTAAGAAGGCACAACCTAAAACTTGCTTTATTGCTAAATCCTCAAAAGGTTGGTTGTGGCATAGACGACTAGGTCACGTTGGCATGAGAAACCTTGACAAGCTTATTAAAGGAAATCATATGCTTGGAGTTAACGATGTCATATTTGATAAGGATAGACTTTGCAGTGCTTGTCAAGCAGGTAAACAGGTTGGAGGAAGGCATCCCGTGAAGAACATCATGACCACAAGGAGGCCACTCAAGCTACTTCACATGGATCTTTTTGGTCCCAACGCCTACAAGAGTCTCAGTGGAAATTCTTTTGGTCTAGTTATAGTTAATGATTTTTCAAGATTTACGTGGGTGTTCTTTCTTGATGACAAGTCGCAGGTCCAGAAGATCTTCAAAAACTTCGCTAGGAAGGCCCAAAATCAGTTTGACGTGAAGATCAAGAAGGTTCGGAGTGACAACGGAACGGAGTTCAAGAACACAAATGTGGACACCTTTATTGACGAAGAAGGGATTTCACACGAGTTCTCGGCTACGTACACACCTCAACAAAATGGAGTTGTTGAGAGGAAGAACCGGACGCTCATCGAAATGGCGAGAACGATGCTTGATGAGTACAAGACGCCGAAGCACTTTTGGGCAGAAGCGGTTGAGACAGCTTGTCATGCAACTAATCGCTTGTATCTTCACAAACTACTCGGCAAGACGGCATATGAGCTCCTCACCGGTAACAAACCCCAAGTTGGATACTTTCGAGTATTCGGCTCAAAGTGCTACATTCTTGACAAGAATCGTCGTTCAAAGTTTGCTCCTAAATCTCATGAAGGTTTTCTACTTGGTTATGGCTCAAACTCTCACACTTACCGTGTCTACAACAATTTCACCCGAAAGGTTGAAGAGACGGTAGATGTGAAGTTTGATGAATCTAATGGCTCGCAAGTAGAGCAATTGCCAATCGATGTAGGAAACAAAGACCCTTCAGAAGCAATCCAAGACTTGTCTATTGGCAAAATTCGTCCAATAGAGGTGAAGGAGAGTACCTCGTCCGTCCAAGTGGAAGCTTCTACTTCACGATAAGGTGAACCAAGAATTGATACAGAAGCATCCACAAGTGGGACACACCAAGATGAAGAAGACAAGGAAATGCATCAAGACGAACATCAACAACCTCCTTCTCCACCACGACAAGAGAACGACAACGTCAACAATGAAGAAGGCCAAGAAGAAGAAGATGATGAAGAAGATGTTCAATGAAGACCCAAGCAAAAACTCTCACGAGATCGAGCAAGAATTGCCAAAGATCATCCTGTCGAGCAAATCTACAATGATATACAAACCGGGAGAATCACTCGCTCAAAAACTCATTTAGCTAACTTTTGTGAAAACTATTCATTCATCTCTAACATTGAACCTATGAAGGTTGAAGAAGCATTGGAAGATCCGGATTGGATAAACGCTATGCATGAAGAGCTACACAACTTTGAGAGAAACCAAGTTTGGACATTGGTTGAGAAGCCCGACAACAACCACAACATCATTGGTACCAAATGGGTGTTTCACAACAAGCAAGATGAAGATGGACTAGTGGTTTGCAACAAAGCACGTCTCGTCACCCAAGAGTACACACAAGTCGAAGGTATGGACTATGGTGAGACATATGCTCCCGTTGCTAGACTTGAGTCCATTCGCATCTTACTTGCCTATGCTAATCACCATAATATCACCTTGTACCAAATGGACATTAAAAGTGCTTTTCTAAATGGTGAAATAGAGGAGGAAGTTTATGTTAAACAACCTCCCGGATTTATCAATCCTAAGAAACCAAATCATGTTTACAAACTTCACAAAGCTCTTTATGGTCTTAAACAAGCTCCTAGAGCATGGTATAAATGCTTGACCAAGTTCCTTATTGCAAGTGGTTTTGAAATTGGTAAAATTGATTCTACTCTTTTTACTAAAAGTGTTAATGGAGAACTATTTGTATGTCAAATTTATGTTGATGATATCATATTTGGTTCAACTAACCCTCTCTTTAGTGAAAAGTTTGGAAAGCTAATGTCAGAGAAGTTTGAGATGTCTATGATGAGTGAACTCAAATTCTTTCTCGGTTTGCAAATCAAGCAAACTAAGGAAGGTACATTTGTCTCTCAAACAAAGTACACCAAGGACTTATTCAAGAAGTTCAATATGCAAGAATGCAAAGGTATGCCTACACCCATGCCTACTAGTGGACATCTTGATTTGACCAAAGATGGTGAACCGGTTGATCAAAAGGTTTATCGCTCTATGATTGGTTCTTTGTTATACCTATGTGCTTCACGTCCCGACATTATGCTAAGTGTGTGCATGTGTGCACGATATCAAGCTGCTCCTAAAGAATGTCATCTTAAGGCCGTGAAAAGGATAGTGAGATACTTAATTCATACACCAAACTTTGGCATTTGGTATCCTAAGAGGTCTTCTTTTGATCTTGTTGGCTATTCCGACTCGGATTATGCCGGAGACAAGGTTGATAGAAAGTCCACTTTGGGTACTTGTCAATTTCTTGGTAGATCTCTTGTGTCTTGGTCTTCCAAGAAACAAAACTCGGTATCCTTATCCACCGCCGAAGCGGAATACATTTCCGTTGGTTCATGTTGTGCTCAATTACATTGGATGACACAAACTCTTAAAGATTATGGGATCCATGTGAAACAAGTTCCACTGCTTTGTGACAATGAAAGTGCTATCAAAATTGGTCATAATCCCGTACAACATTCTCGAACTAAGCATATTGAAGTTCGTCATCATTTCATTCGAGACCATGTTGCTAAGGGTGACATTGATCTTAAGCATGTTCGCACCGATAAGCAATTAGTGGATATATTTACTAAACCTCTTGATGAGAAAGTATTTTGTAGGTTAGAGGTGAATTGAACGTTATTGATGCTTCGAACTTGGAGTAGGAACTCCATTGGATACATGCAAGACATGAGCTTATGACTAATCCATGATATATCTCTTATGATGACTATCTTATGTCTTGGATATATTTGTATCTTGCATGTTATCTAACTCATGTAGGTACTTGGTTGAATCTAATTCCATGAGATTGCGACTCACTCACATCTTGAGCAATCTCTACATCACCAAGTCTCTACACAATGGTGGTTGAAGACAAGGAAGCACAAAACCATTCAAACATATCCTTTGACAAATTCTATGTTGAGCTTCATGATTGTCATTTTTGGATACACAAGTGCTCTTCTTGCAAGAACTAACCCATGTAGGTAGACGAACTCAAACTCCAAGTGGTGCTCCCAACTCTTGATGAGCTACATCAACCTTGAGCACCCACACAAGTTCAACTACATGAGCAAGAACCACACCACCACCCAAGGTATGTTATTCCATCTTAGAGAAGCTTTACTCCAAGACTTGAGTCAAAGCAACTCAACAAGATGTGAATACATCAAGATGCTTAAACGAAAAATGGTAACCCCATTTTGAGCTTAAACGATGAGTATGACCTATGATCAAGTGTTCTCACTTGACTCCTAAGTCAATATACTCTAACATAGGTGACTATGTCACCGCCCAACTCTAGATGAAGTTCTCTTGTGTTCTTCATCTAGATCTTTCAGTTTCTTCTTTTTTCTTTTTGTTTTTGTTCTGCATTTTTCTGCATTTAATTCATTGCAAATCTTTGTGAGATCCTACATGTTTAGTGAGCTTAGGTGACAAGTGTTTTTCTCTATGTTGAACTCGGTTTCACCGACTTGTAGTTTTCGGTCCAACCAAATCTTTTCGGCCCTACCGAAACATGCCACTCCGTGCCACCGACTTCACAACAGGAAAAACAATTTGCCACTTGTTCTATATTTCTTCTGATCCAGCTCTACTCAATGAATCTTGTCCTCTACAAGCATCACAGTTTTATCCATTACTTTGTGCTGAGTCTCAAGGACCAAACCTATACGGCGGATTCCAGAAAGCCCTTCTTGGAAATTGATGTCAAAGGGGGAGAGAGATCACATCAAAGCTTATCACCTACAAGGGAGAAAGTATTAAGGGGGAGAAAGAGATTTCCAGGGGGAGAGAATACTCAAGGATCCCAGATGCTTGATGTTCAAGAGGAGAGATGTCACATGTCTTTTTGGGGGAAAGACATGTTCATATGTGCTTATTTGCATTAAGTTCTATCCATTTGTATCTTTCAGCTCTGATTTTCTGTTCCCTATCTTCTCCCAATATCCCATGTAAGATTCAGGGGGAGCAAGACACCTAAGGGAAAGAAATCAGTCAAATTCATTGCATATCTTTACTCTTGGGGACATGTTGAATCCATTGTGGTACCTTGTACTCACTCTCTACATGTCATCCCAGTCTTGGTACTCTTGTGGCTTGTTTGGTTTGCTCTTGTTAGTGGAGGTACCTATGTTATCTAACCTTGTTTGTGCACGTTCATTCCATCCTAATCCAGCTAAGGACTACAAGGTAAGTGTATGCATCAAAATCATGAGTATGAGAAATTCTTGCTTATGTACATACTGTTTGCAAGAAGGACTCATAAGCATGAAGGTATTTTCCTTGATAATCTTTTGCTCTGATGCATATGGCCAAGATACATGTAACACATTGCCTACTCTATCATGGTTATGCTCTCACATGCCTCTATATTTCACATTTACATGAGTGCATACATGTAGGGGGAGCCTATGCTTGTTACATGTCCTTCCAAAGCTTTACTTGTTGTTCTTTATATCTTTATCTAAAGCTTTGATATATGTTGCCATCAATTACCAAAAAGGGGGGGATTGAAAGCACAAGTGCTCCCTAGGTGGTTTTATTAATTAATGACAACATATCTCTTGTTGGACTAACGTTTCTATCTAGTATGTTTCAGATAAGTTCAACAATGGAGTGGCATGGACTAAAGGTTGTGGGAAATTCTCCAAGATGCTAAGGACAAAGGATTGGCTAAAGCTTAAAGCTCAAGACTCTTCATTTTATATTTTAGTGATCCAAGATCACATTGAGTCTTTAGGAAAAGCCAATACTATCAAGGAGGGATGAGGTGTTGCTTAATGGCTTGCTTGCTCAAAGTGCTTAGTGATATGATCCAAAGCCCTCAACCACTTTCTCACTTCCATATATGCCCTACAAAAAATATCCAACTCGGCCCCACCGATTCTTTCTATCCGGAGCCACCGAGTTCAGTTGACATAGCCACTGCCAGAAACCCTAATCAGTTCGGTCTCACCGATGGGATCTCGGTCCCACCGAGATGGGCTTGCAAACTCTCTGTTACCTATTGCAATACTCTCGGTCCCACCGAGATATGCAATCGGCCCCACCGAGTTTGCTTGACCAACTCTCTGTTTCACTTATTACCCAAATCGGTCCCACCGAGTTTGAGTAATCGGTCAAATCGAGGTTTGGATTTACCCTAACCCTAGCACATCGGTCCCACCGAGTTGATCTAGTCGATCCCACCGAAAATCTCTAACGGTCACTAGGTTTACTATTTCGGTCCGACCGAGTTTGTTGATTCGGTCCCACCGAGATTGGTAAATTGTGTGTAACGGTTAGATTTTGTGTGGAGGCTATATATACCCCTCCATCTCCTCTTCATTCATGGAGAGAGCCATCAGAACACATCTACACTTCCAACTCATATGTTATGAGAGAGAACCACCTACTCTATGTTGAGGCCAAGATATTCCATTCCTACCATATGAATCTTGATCTCTAGCCTTCCCCAAGTTGCTTTCCACTCAAATCTTCTTTCCACCAAATCCAAATCCTGTGAGAGAGAGTTGAGTGTTGGGGAGACTATCATTTGAAGCACAAGAGCAAGGAGTTCATCATCAACACACCATTTGTTACTTCTTGGAGAGTGGTGTCTCCTAGATTGGCTAGGTGTCACTTGGGAGCCTCCGACAAGATTGTGGAGTTGAACCAAGGAGTTTGTAAGGGCAAGGAGATCGCCTACTTCGTGAAGTTCTACCGCTAGTGAGGCAAGTCCTTCGTGGGCGATGGCCATGGTGGGATAGACAAGGTTGCTTCTTCGTGGACCCTTCGTGGGTGGAGCCCTCCGTGGACTCGCGAAACCGTTACCCTTCGTGGGTTGAAGTCTCCATCAACGTGGATGTAGGATAGCACCACCTATCATAACCACGGGAAAAACATCCGTGTCTCCAATTGTGTTTGAATTCTCCAAACCTTTCCCTTTACATTCTTGGAAGTTGCATGTTTTACTTTCCGCTGCCTATATACTCTTTGCATGCTTGCTTGATATGTATTATGAATGTTGAAATTGTGCCTAAACTCCACTTAAACCGAAAAAGCTTAAAAACTGCAACTTTAGCATTAAGTGTCTAATCACCCCCCCCTTTAGACACATCTACTTCAAGGTCCTACAGCATCCTTGAAGAGAGTAGGCCAATAAAAACCAGATTGCAATACCTTATGTGCAGTTCTATCTCCAGCATGGTGTCCTCCATAAGCTTCGGAGTGACACTTGCATAGGATCTGTTCCTGTTCATGCTTAGGTACATAATGTCTAATAACACCATCTACTCCTTCTTTATAAAGATGTGGGTCATCCCAAAAGTAATTCCTCAAATCATATAAGAACTTTTTCTTTTGCTGGTATGTGAAACTAGGTGGTATAAACTTAGCAACAATGTAATTAGCATAATCAGCATACCATGGAGCAGTAGAGAAGCATTTGTGACATTTAATTGCTCATCAGGAAAGCTATCATCAATAGGTATTGGGTCATCAAGCACATTTTCTAACCTAGACAAGTTGTCTGCAATGGGGTTGTCAGCTCCCATTCTATCAACAATATGTAAGTTAAATTCTTGTAGCAAGAGAACCCATCTAATAATTCTAGGTTTAGCATCTTTCTTTTCCATAAGATATTTAATAGCAGCATGATCAGTGTGAATAGTTACTTTAGAATCAACAATATAAGGTCTGAACTTATCACAAGCAAATACAACTGCTAAGAATTATTTTTCAGTAGTAGCATAATTTCTTTGAGAATTGTCTAGGGTTTTACTAGCATATTGAATAACGTTTAATTTCTTATCAACTCTTTGCCCTAGAACAACACCTACAGCATAATCACTAGCATCACACGTAATTTCAAAGGGTAAATTCCAATCAGGTGGCTGAACAATAGGTGCAGAGATTAATGCTTTCTTAAGTATTTCAAATGCTTCTACACAATCATCATCAAAGACAAATGGTATATCTTTTTGTAATAAATTAGTCAGAGGCCGAGAAATTTTTGATAAGTCCTTAATGAACCTCCTATAAAATCCCGTGTGACCAAGGAAACTTCTTATACCTTTGATGTCCTTGGGACATGTCATCTTCTCAATAGCATCAACCTTGGCTTTATCAACCTCAATACCTCAATACCTCTTTTGGAAACCTCCAAAGAAATGTTGCAACTGTCAGGCACTTCCTTGCCTGCGAAGATGTAGCAGGTGGGTCCCAGCAGTCAGGCGGCGAATCATTTTTTTTGCCCGGACGCACTTCCTTGCGTGCGAAGATGTAGCTGGTGGGTCCCAACAGTCAGGGGGAAACGTTTTTTTCGCGAAATACAATGGCCCGTCCAGTGGGTCCCAGCTGTCAGGTGGAGGAATCATTATTTTCCATGTAATACAGAGGCACTTCCTTGTTGCGGCCATGGACCCAGCTGTCAGCCTCTCCACGTACAGTCCACGTCTGATGGAAATCATTCCTTGACCACGTTGACCATGCCGCGCCGAGAGCACCAGGGCGGTGGACGACGGCGAGGCCTAGGAAGGGGATGACACGAAGGCAGGGAAGACTCGGCAGTTGTTTCCCACGCGGAGGGGAGTACGTCTGTACGAGGGTTTACTGGTTCGTCTGCCATCACCGGAGAATAACAGCAGGTGTGGGTGAGTAGAGGGATGGCTAGGCCAGCGAGGGGAGTACGGTCGGGCGGTGAGGCCTGCGCGGCAGCACAGCCGGCCGCGAGGAGGAGGGAGCAGGCAGTCCCACCGGCGCTTGTTTGAGCGGCTGGAGCAGGAAGAGTAGAGATTGAAGAAGCACGAAGGCCGTTGGATGGACATCCAACAGTCAGTGCTTGTGCATCAACCTTTTTTTAGGAAAGCCTCAAATCTGTGGAAAACAGCATACATCCCATCTGCCATTATTTCTAATAATTTACAGCCCATTTGCTAATTCTTAAGGTTTTCTTTGGAGCCCATATTCTTTTTGTTAGCATTACAGTCCATATTGTGGCAACGGTTAAAAAATTATACGAAATTTTGCATATTTCGGTGCGGTCCGAACTGTTTTTAATCCCAAAATTTTGACTCACATTCAAACCGATTTTAAAAAGTATATCAATATAAAATCCAACAAATTCTCCATGCATAAAAATTAATGTAATTTAAAATCTTGAAATGAAAAAAAAGATATTTGAAACTAATTGCCGGTTTGATGTGTTTTAAAAATGTACAACCCATTTCTCATTACTGATGGGCCATTTTCTCGGCCAGCCGAATGAAAGCTCTCCTCGTCTTGAAAGATTTGCAGCCCAACAGGCCTGACAAAGCGACTTACTTGGCAAATCACAAAAAACTGGGTTGTGGCCATGGACCCAGCTGTCAGCCTCTCCACATACAGTACTCTTCCGATGGAAGTCTTTCCTTGACCACGTTAACCACGCCGCGCGGAGAGCACCATGGCGGTGGACGACGGCGAGGCCTAGGAAGGGGACGACGCGGCAGTGGAAGCCCGCGTGGAGAGGACTACGAGGGTTCACTGGTTCGGCTGCGGTGTGAGGCTGGCATCGCCGCAGGGCCTGGCCAGCGGTGGGAATAGTAGGGGGCGATGAGGCCTCTGGGGCAGCACAGTCGGCCACGGGAGGCAGGAGCATGAGGCACGACCGGCGCTGCTTTTGGCGGTTGGAGCAAGAAGACCAGAGGTTGAAGAAGCACTACGGCCGTTGGATGGACATCGTACGGTCACTGGAGCTGGAATCGTTCATATTGACTAAGTTGACAAAGCCCTTCGTCCCCGTCAACTTAGTAGGCCCACAAGTCAGCCTCCCAGCAAGGTGGGTCCCAGCTAGCCGGGGGAGTATTCATTTTTTTGTGCATAATAAGGAGGCACTTCCGGTGGGTCCGAGCTGACAGCGGGGGGAACGTTTTTTCGCGAAATACGGTGGCCCGTCCGGTGGGTCCCAGTAGTCAGGGGGAAACGATTTTTTTGCAAAATATTGGTCGCTCGTCTGGTGGGTCCCTGCTGTCAGGTGGAGGAATCATTATTTTCCGTGTAATAAGGAGGCACTTCCTTGCTGCCGTCGTGGACCCAGCTGTCAGCCTCTCCACGTACAGTCCACGTCCGATGGAAGTCGTTCCTTTCATGTTGACCACGCCGCGCCGAGAGCACCAAGGCGATGGACAACGGCGAGGCCTAGGAAGGGGACGACGCGGAGCGGGTGAAGACGCGACAGTGGATGCCCACACGGAGAGGAGTATGAGGGTTCACTCGTTCGGCTGCGGTGTGAGGCTGCCGTCGCCGCAGGGCCTGGCCAGTGGTGGGAATTGTAGGGGGCGGTGAGGCCTCCAAGGCAGCACAGCCGGCCACGGGAGGCAGGAGCAGGCGGCACGACCGGCGCTGCTTTGGGCGGCTAGAGCAAGAAAACCAGAGGTTGAAGAAGCACTACGACTGTTGGATGGACATCGTACGGTCACTGCAGCTAGATTCGTTTATATTGACTAAGTTGACAAAGCCCTTGGTACATCAACTTAGTAGGCCCACAGGTCAGCTTCCGAAACGGTGCGCCCCAGATGTCAGGGGGAGGAATCATTTTTTGGACGGGTGAAGCTAGAGTATCCGAGATTCAAGAAGAAGCACGGCATCCGTTGGATGGACATCCAACGACCACTGCTGCTAGAACCGTGTGTTGACTATAAGTTGACAAAGCCTTGCATATGTGTCAACTCTGTTTTTTTAGGGGACGCGTCAACTTAGTAAGGCCAGAAGTGTGTGGCAGAGAACTTATAGCCCATTTGAGATTTGTAAAAATGTGTAGCCCATTTTTTAATTCTAATGGAATTTACTACAGCCCATTTACAGTTTGTTAAAAGTACAGCCCATTTCAACCAACCGTTCAAAACAGAATTCAATAAAATTTCCCACATTTTGATGGGATTCGAAATATTTTTATACCGAAATTTCTAGTGAGATTAAATACAATTTCAATATAAATTTATATTACATAAAAATCCAACGATTGCGCTCGCAACAATTAATGAAATTAAAATTTTCAATATCCAAAAATAATATTTTACAAAGTAATCACGTGTTTGGTGCATTTTTTTATAGTTACTGCCCAGTTTTTATAATTGCATCCCATTTATTATTTCTTAAAGCCCATTTTCTTGTTAAGCCTAATGCATCCCTCCTAGGAAAGATTTGTAGCCCAGCGGGGCGGAGAATAACAACTTGACCTTGTCTGGGTATTCCTAAAAAAAGTATAGCTGGGCTAGCCATTTTTAGCTTGAAAAAAATTAATATCTGGGCTGGATATCTGGCCTGGGCTAGACGGGCCACATCCCGCCCAGTTAATACCTGCAGCGATGTTTTCGTTGTTATTCAGAGGAGAAAAATTAATATCTGGGCTAAACATCGAAAAACTCTGCAGTGCTCACACCTCAAAAACACAAATACTGCTCGAGCTGCTTGATCCCAGCTATCGGCCGCTTCTTGTGCAATTCTCTCGTTTATTGACTAGTACTACATGGGTTGACAATGGTGTGGGACCGTGATGTCAGGAATCCAGGGGGCAGCAAAATAAATAACTCCAGCGAGCGCTTCCACCTCTGCCTCGTTTTCTCCCATGGAAACCCCTTTCCTCCCCTTTTTTTTGCTCGGGCAAGGACCAATGCATGCAGCACATCCATGCGGTTATTAGGCAAGAAATAAAAGCGCTTTGCATGCTATGAATTACGACGGCCTGCATGGGTAGCTAATAAGGCATCCTCTTAACTATTGTGATTAAATGTTGTGTTTAGAAGAGAGAAATATTCTTCTTTTCCACCAATCTGCTTGCACCTAGGTCGTGATGCACCTTCTAATACGACTAATTCACTTAGACGGAGGGAGTATAGTTTTATACATATATATATATATGTATATATATATAATAAGGAGGCACTTGCGTACGTGAGGCTATGGACCTGGTGGGTCCCCATTGTCATCCTCTCCAAGTAAAGTCATCTCCTCGCCTGCGCGCGCTTTCCGCCCGAAACAGTCAGCGCCGCCCACCCCGCTTCTCGGTGCAGGCAATTGCTCCGCCTTCAAACGATACAAGTGCCGTCCGTCCGTCCATCTGCCGCCCACATTAATGATACACGGTTGCCGAGGCAGCTACTCCGGCGCCACACGTCCGTCCCTCCGCCTGCCCACCATTGCTATATAAACTGCTGCGTCGGCCATAGCCGCAGTCATCCGCATATGTTCCCTTTCTCCTGTCCACACCACTACTGCCCACCACGGCTTCCTCGCGCTCCAGCGCTCTTCGGGACGGGCAGACGACGGACCACAAGGAGATGGCAGCCATTGCTGCCGACCGGCTGGCCGGCAGGCAGCCGGAGGACGACGATGTCCCAAGGGAGAACATGGTAGTCGACAATCCGGTGCCAACCCCCTCCACCACGCCATCCTCGCCGGTGCATTGCACCATGACCATCGGCGAGGCCCGTGCCCAATATATGGACAGTGTGAGGCAGATGTGTCAGGAGCAGTTCCGGGAGGCGCAGGCCGACGCCGCCTACAACCACCATCTCCTCCAGGAGCACCTGCAGGCGGAGGAGCAGATCACCGCGGAGCTAGCGGAGCAAGAGGCGCTGCTCGACTCGTACCGCTCCGCCCGCAAGGGCCGCCTCGAGCGCTCGCAGGACCGCATGTGGGTGGCGGAGGCTGTGGCCGCCTACAAAGAGGCTAGCAAAGAGGGCGATGAAGCGGGCGAGGCGCTGTTTGGCGAGACCGAGGACGAGGAAGAGGACAATGTCGGCTCCGACAAGTCCCCACTCCGCTGGCGTCGACGAGGCCCTGCTCTGCCAAGGCCCCACGGCGGCAACAATGAGGCAGAGGACACCGTCGGCTCCGCCCCGCCAACAACGAGGCAGAGGACATCGCCGGCTCAGCCGAGGCCCCACCTTGCCGGCAACGCGGGGGAGGATTTCCACCGCTCCGCTGAGGCGCCGCCCGTCGGCAACGAGACAGAGGACATCGCCGGCTCCGCCGAGGCCCCGCCCCACTGCCAACGAGGCCGCGCCACACAGAAAACGAGGAAGAGTAGAACACGGTAGGTCGCCGCCGCTCGGGTCCAAGTAAGGCCACTACTGCTACTCTCCTATTGAAGCCAAGCTAGGCGGGTTGACCATTGACGGCCGGTTAGCTTCTTGGCGGCGACGTGGAGTCGGGGAGTTCTGCTGAAGAATAACGCTGCTTCTACTTAACTGCTGGTGCAGTTGGCTAACTGACACGTGGGCCCAACAGGCCATATGTCAGTTACAAAACTGCACCTGCAGTTAACTCATTGAATCTTCTGTTCGGCTCAGCGGGCCACAGGTGGGTAGCTTCGGTTAATTAATTATACCTCCAGCGCACCCCTTTTTAGTTCAAGAATGTATGAAATGTAATGAAATCTGGCATGTTTATATGAAATCCGACCGTGTACGAATGAATTTATTTCGATTAGTTCGAATTCCTGTATCACTGGCATTGGATGAACATGCAAAACAATGTGTACTAGCATTATTCCCAGGGTGATCACCTCGTTTGCAGCAGTTTCACATGTACTCCCTTCGGTCCTTTCTAGTCTGCATACAAGTTTTGTCTGCAGTCAAAGTATCTCTACTTTGACCAATCTTATACAAAAAAGTATGCACTTTCACAATGTGCAAAGTAAAAAGGAATAGAAGGAGTACAAAGAGTTTGAGCAGGTTTTTAGCGTTTCTATACATTGCAATCAAAGACACAGGCCTGGCAATTCATAGAGAACATTCAAAACAATCGATGATTATGCATCTCAGCGACTCACATGTCAGAGGCAATATTTACTTCACAACTAAAGAATAAAGAAAAAATTGATTGACGCTGCTAACAGCAAGGGCGTCCCATTCAAAAATATCAAACGCATGTCTTGCTAAAATCAATGAGCAAAATTTGACAAGGTTGTCCCATTCCAAAATATCAAATGCCTACGATTGTGGAATGGGCAGGGTTTGCCATCAGTTCGGACATTGACATGGCACCTCGTACTAAATAAACCAGCTATTCTTTTTGTGTAGTTCCACCAAAATCAACCAAATTCGCGCGTAGCTTGTATGATTTCGCCCTTATATGTTGCAACGCCTTGAACTTATCGGCACCTCCTTTCTTGTGGTGGAAATGAATGATTCGATGTATTCATGAACATTTTGTGCAGTTCCCATTGAAATCAAGCTGAGCACCCCTGTTTGCACAAATACAAAAAAGTAATTAGTATAGAGCAAATTGTACTATGAATTGATAGTTTCAACAGGCACGTACATGGTCCATGTAGAGCACACTTTTAGAAAAATGGAACTCACCAGAAAGAATCCTAGAACAACATTGTACTCGCGCATCACAGCAAAAAAATGGAGATTTTGTCAGTCCTTCTGAGCTGAAGTTAGTTTGGTCTTGTGGGGAGTAATGTAACCATCCTTCAACTACTCCTTCTGATGATAAGATAGACAGGGCTTCTTCATCCTGGCATAATCGGAACTAGTCACTTCATATACTCCATATTCTTCTTCAGAGGAAGATGATCCTGTTGTGCAAAGACAAGAGGACTAGTAAATGCTAGCGTCATTGTTTGCTCGAAAAAAAGGAAAGGAAATATTTAAAACAGCACCGATGAAGCACTTCTCAAGGACAATACCACTTTTTCATGACAGTATCTAAACAGTAGCACACCATCAATAGAGATGACAAAGCTCAATCATATGGATGAAATCAGTGGGCGAGTACCAACCTTTGCCAGGAGGCTTATTGTGTAGAGCATACAGATGAAGCAATTCTCCAGAACCATCTGTTGCAATCTATGGTGGTGGCCATGCTTACTATATACTCCTCGATTAGTTTAATGTTTCCGACATCTTCTTGTGCAGTTCCACTAAAATATATGGTATCTTCAAAGAAGATCCCTGTTTGCACAAGTAGAGATAATTACATATTACATTAAGAGTGGCATCAAATCAGTGGCAAAACACATGCTCGTTCCAGCCATAGCAATAAATTAAGATGCAAAACTATATCATTACTTGTGTCATCACAGTTTCAGTGCTTCATTACAGCACCGGGAGTTGATTTTTGTTTTTCTTCCCCTTGTTCTTCCCCTTCATCACTTGGTTCAATAACAAACAAGCTTTGCCTTCAATGTAAGATTTGGCATGTCAATTAGGGAGCACAAGTATATTACTAAACTTAATTTTCTAATGATAGTGGCAAAATACAGGCCAGCAGTTGTGAAATATCCTTATCTTACCTCAATGGGATATTACGGTGCACATACAAATTGGAAGTATTGTCTCCATTTGTGCAGTTCACTAAAATCAAGCAACATTATCGTACAAGTAGCACAACATATGAATGCACACTGTAGAATCATGTGAAAGAAGGCTAGTACTGACCTCTCATGATGCGGAATTCAAACAACTCACAAGAAGAAGATCTGAACCAAATTCGCCTTAACAGATAGGAAGTAAAATCTCCTCTTGTGCAGTTCCACTAAGATCAAGGAATCAAGCAACGTTGTCGGTGTGACATTTTGGTTGAACTGCACAAAACATTCTTAAGACAAAAGTGTTTTGTGCAGTGCAACAAAAGGTCACAATAGCAACGAGGTGAAGCAGATAACCCTGTTTACACAGAGGTGCAAAGCAAACAATTAGTGGTCAATAACGGTGCATGACACAGAAGCCAACAAAAAAAAGCATCTACCTTATCTAAATGGAAAAGAAAGCAAGACAATAGCATTTCTCAAACGGTGGCATTGATTAATATTAACATCGAGATTATATTAACAATAAAATTCGTTAAACATGTAATTTGCTTTTAACTGTGGCATTGCATCAATTTTCCAGCGGCATTATTAGAGGGTGTTTGTTTACAGGGACATTTTGGTGTAGGGACTAAAAAAACTCCGTGTCAGTCCCATCTAAACCAAAGAGGAGGGACTTTTAGGGACTAAAAGTGGGCATTTGGGACTAAAGAAAGAAGACCCCGAGGGAGTCTTTTTGGCACTTTTTCCAACAGTTGCCCCTGCCACGCATCGCACCTTGTCTCTATTAGTTCATTACTAGGGGTAACCTGGTCTTTTAGCATGTCATTTAATAACCTCTAGTCCATGTTTAGTCCCTGGAACCTAGCAGGTAGGGACTAGGGAGTTTTTAACCAAACAGGGCCTTAGATTAACAACAGCTAATGAGTTGCACGGGACAGTGGACGCACCAGCACCATGTGCATCTACCGATGTACTATGGTCATGCACAGTCTGTTGCAACAAAGAACAAGCAACCAAGGAGCATATTTGTGTTGGTCCCAGTTTTGTTATCTTTAGACGCCTTTCCCTATGTGAGCGCAGCAAATCTAGTCCTGCTCAAACTCTACAGCCTTGTCCCTTCCTTTCCTTTTTGAACTAGTACTTTCGCCCCTTCCTTTCCTCTTTGAACCACGTCCTAGATTTATGCGATACAACTTTCCCCACTACTTTCCCCCATTCCTTTCCTCTTTGAACCACGTCCTAGATTAATGCTATACAACTTTCCCCCTTCATTTCCTCTTTGAACCACGTCCTAGATTCATGCTATATACAACTTTTCCCACTACTTTCCCCCACTCCTTTCCTCTTTGAACCACGTCCTAGATTCATGGTATACATGCAGCTAGAGCAATGCATGTGGAGTAAGTAAATTATACCTTAAGGTTCTTGGGGCATGGTTCAGTGGGCGACGGGACGGCGACGAAGAAGAAGGGGTCGGAGGCCCTCCCGCGCCGCCGCTGGGTGGAAAGTGAACAGCTGCGCCGGTAGTCCCTCGCGGACGGCGACAGCGTTAAGCCTCCTTCCCTTCCCAGTGGACGGATCCTGCCGGCTCTTTGAGCAGCACTGAGGGGAGAGAGAGGCCAACGAAGTCTTGTTTAGATCTGGAGAGGGCGAGAGAGTGTGAAGAGAGCAACTACAAGCGCTGAGGCTCTAGCGGGAGAGGGCGAGAGAGTGAGCGAACAGGCTAACAAGCTATACAACCCTCCCGTTATGTTCGACGAGAGGGAAATAACCTTTTATACATTCCTGCATTCATGTGACAAGCATGCCGTGTTTTTTTGTGTGTGTGGGAGTCATTGGGATTTCAGTCATAATCGTGTCATGTGGCTTTGGTGGTAAGACTATCCAGAGTGGTGCAGAAATAATGCAGCCTTACTCACCTTACCTCTCTCCACGTAGTACGTTGGGTCGCACCAGTCAGAGGGTGAAACAAACAAATTAATAAGAAAAAATAAAAGCGCCAGCGGTGTATCTTACCTCACACATCTCGCTACTGCTCGGGAACACTGTCCAATTGATCCCTTTGTTCGCTCACGTACTATTTTAAGTGAATCCTTATTATAACATGCACACAAATTTTGGGCACTTGTATTCGACTTAAGTCAGTGTGCCACCGTATCTCCTATACTTACTACTCCCTCCATCTAGGTGTAATAAGTCATGTTAGAAGGTGCAACGGGACCAAGGTGCGTGCGTGTGCGTATGTGTGTGTGTGTGTGTGTTTAACAGCATGTGTGTGTTAGAGAGAGCGACATATCAACCTACTCCTACAGAGAGATGTTGTGTAGTGTACGATTTTAGCCGTGAGAGTCGGTGCATCCTCTCGTTTCCGGGAGTGTCCGGTAGGGACATGCGGACAGCTGCCACGCCCGCTCCTGACCAGCATGGCCCACCCAAAGCCCCTCCATCGCCCGCGCGCACTTCCCGCCTGAAACGGCCAGCGCCGCTCCACAAAATCGGTGCCGCATTCATGCCCGGGCAAAGCGGACGCAACTTCTCACTGGCGCAACAGTGATGGTTGCTTCGTCCTTCCAACTTACTGCTGGGTCTATGTGATTTGACGGCTCATTGGTCTTTATTACTAAGGTGGTAGGACTGCTGGATGTCCCACGCTTTCGGCGAAAGGAGGTATACTACTACTACTAGATTACAATTTTCTCCATTCTTACAGTGGAGGCGTGCAAGAGCAGTGAAAACACGCATGCTCAGTGATTACATGGCCCACCTCACACTATCACCGTGCGACACCTAACTCTTTACATAGTACTCCCTCCGTTCCTAAATATTACTAGACGAGTCCCGTGCATTGGCGCGGAACAGCGGTATATCTCTCTACGCAAAATTATCGATTTCATAGAACAAAAAAAACTCTATAACCGCATGACAAATGTGGTAGCCAAACTAAATAAACTCCCATCATCATTTAGATCATCCCACGTAAGGAAAAAAGATCAGCCAACTCCTACTGCATAATGGGATTATATTTTTCTTTTTGACATGTTAATGGGACTTAAAAGCTCACTTACATGCATGCTACCGGTGCATGCTTGCATGCAGACATGTTGATGTGATTTAAAACCCACTCACATGCATGTGGCACGGTATTTCTGCATGCTTGCATGTGGCTTAGTGCGGAGCCTCTCAACGTCAAGACCAGACGACTATTATGGACTAATTTACTTCATCTAACGGCTACATCAATTTTGATGAAGTGGCTCAGGGAGAGGATAGAGAATTCCTAGTAGTGGGGGCTAGCTATTACTAGTAGATATAAGTCTTTGTAGAGATTCCACTACATACGGAACAAAATGAATGAATCTACACTTAAAATGCATCTATATACATCCGCATGTGGTTCATGGTGAAATCTCTACAAAGACTTATATTTAGGAACCGAGGAAGTACTAGTATAGTACGTACTGTAATTTATCAGCGAGATAAATTTGTACAATGCTATGAAGCTTCCAGCTTCTGTTACATGTATCTTGCGTCCAAGGTTGCCCATTGCAACATTTCATCAAATACAAAGGAGACTAACATGCATGCTATTGCATCTCAATGATTGACAGATCATAGCAAATATGTACTCCCTCCATTCCAAAATAAGTTTCTCAACTATGTGCAAACTTTAGTACAAAGTTGTACTACTACTAAAGTTGACACTTATTTTGGAACAGAGGCAGCTAAAGAAAAAACGATCCATGCAGTCCCTAGCCCTTGAACCGTGAACCCTAACCAGGCTTCAATTTGCTGGCAATGTTCGAGCTTCCTAATAAATGAAGTTTGCAACCTTTTGACCATCGGATCATTTTGTGCAGTTTCACCAAAATCGAGATGAGCATCCCTGTGGCAAAAAAGTGAACAAGCATGATTGGAATAAGATTACTGGGACTAGTTGATGAGACATAAACTCATCACAAATACAGTACGTAGAAGCCAGTAGAGGTATGTGCGGGGCAACGAAGTAGAGAAATATCCATAGGGAGTGATGTGGGCAGCTGGAGCAGTGGTGCAAGCCGACTGTATAGGGAGTTGTACCTGAGGGACGTAGCTCAACCTTGAGGAGGGCGGCGGGAGGCGGCAACTGCCCACGTCGCGGCAGTGAGCAAGGGACGAAGGCAACCTCACCGGCTTTGTGAGGGAGAACGGCGGGGACCCCTGATCGGGACGTGCCGACAGTGGGTTTTCACCGTCGGCAACGGCCACCGCATCTACACTAAGCATCCACCCCTTCCCCAAGAGGACGTGATCCGTTGGGATGTTAGAGATGTGGACACAGTCGTTTTGTATGAGAGAGTGTGAAGAGAGTAACCCCAGCAAGCAACCGTGTAGGCTGGCCCATCCTGACTATGCATATAGTGGAGCAGTTTCCTTTTCTCTCCATATGAACCTATCATATTGCGTACGTGCCACTGAAGAAAAAAACTTTATTCATAAATGTTGCGTCACCTACTACAGATGCCACACCCGCTCCTGACCAGCCTAGCCCACCCAAAGCCCCTCCTTCGCCCGCGCGCGCTTCACGCACGAAACGGTCAGCGCCGCTCTAAAGAATCGGTGCCGCATTAATGCCCGGGCAGAGCGGACGCGATCTCTCTCTGGCGCAAGAGTGATGGTTGCTTCATCCATCCAACTTACTGCTGGGTGTATGTGATTTGACGGCTCATTGGTCTTTATTACTGAGGTGGTAGGACTGCTGGATGTCCCACGCTTTCGGCGAAAGAAGGTATACTACTACTACTAGATTACAATTTTCTCCATTCTTCCAGCGGATGCGTGCAAGAGCAGTGAAAACACGCAGTCTCAGTGATTACATGGCCCACCTCACACTATCACCGTGCGACTCCTAACTCTTTACATAGTACTCCCTCCGTTCCTAAATATTACTAGATGAGTCCCGCGCGTTGGCGCGGAACAACGGTATATCTCTCTGCGCAAAATTATTGATTTCATAGAACCAAAAAAACTATATAACCGCATGACAAATGTGGTAGCCAAACTAAATAAACTCCCATCATCATTTAGATCATCCCACGTAAGGAAAAAAGATCAGCCAACTCCTACTGCATAATGGGATTATATTTTTCTTTTTGACATGTTAATGGGACTTAAAAGCTCACTTACATGCATGTTACCGGTGCATGCTTGCATGCAGACATGTTGATGTGATTTAAAACCCACTCACATGCATGTGGCACGGTATTTCTGCATGCTTGCATGTGGCTTAGTGCGGAGCCTCTCAACGTCAAGATCAGACGGCTATTATGGACTGATTTACTTCATCTAACGGCTACATCAATTTTGATGATGTGGCTCAAGGAGAGGATAGAGAATTCCTAGTAGTGGGGGCTAGCTATTCCTAGTAGATATAAATCTTTGTAGAGATTCCACTACATACGAAACAAAATGAATAAATCAACACTTAAAATGCATCTATATACATCCGCATGTGGTTCATGGTGAAATCTCTACAAAGACTTATATTTAGGAATGGAGGAAGTACTAGTATAGTACGTACTGTAATTTATCAGCGAGATAAATTTGTACAATGCCATGAAGCTTCCAGCTTCTGTTACATGTATCTTGCGTCCAAGGTTGCCCGTTGCAACATTTCATCAAATACAAAGGGGACTAACATGCATGCTATTGCATCTCAATGATTGATAGATCATAGCAAATATGTACTCCCTCCGTTCCAAAATAAGTTTCTCAACTTTGTGCAAACTTTAGTACAAAGTTGTACTACTACTAAAGTTGAAACTTATTTTGGAACAGAGGCAGCTAAAGAAAAAAATGATCCATGCAGTCCCTAGCTCTTGAACCATGAACCCTGACCAGGCTTCAATTTCCTGGCAACGTTCGAGCTTCCTAATAAATGAAGTTTGCAACCTTTTGACCATCGGATCATTTTGTGCAGTTTCACCAAAATCGAGATGAGCATCCCTGTGGCAAAGAAATTGAACAAGCGTGATTGGAATAAGATTACTGGGACTAGTTGACGAGACATAAACTCATCACAAATACAGTACGTAGAAGCCAGTAGAGGTATGTGCGGGGCAAAGAAGTAGAGAAATATCCACAGGGAGTGATGTGGGCAGCTGGAGCAATGGTGCAAGCCGGCTGTAAAGGGAGTTGTACATGAGGGACGTAGCTCAACCTTGAGGAGGGCGGCGGGAGGCGGCAACTGCCCTCGTCGTGGCAGTGAGCAACGGACAAAGGCAACCTCACCGGCATTGTGAGAGAGAACGGCGGGGACCCCTGATCGGGACGTGCCGACAGTGGGTTTTCGCCGTCGGCGACGGCCACCGCATCTACACTAAGCATCCACCCCTTCCCCAAGCGGAGGTGATCCGCCGGGATGTTAGAGATGTGGACACAGTCGTTCCGTGCGAGAGAGTGTGAAGAGAGCAACCCCAGCAAGCAACTGTGTAGGCTGGCCCGTCTTGACTATGCATATAGTGGAGCGGTTTCCTTTTCTCTCCATATGAACCTACATATTGCGTACGTGCCACTGAAGAAAAAAAACTTCATTTATAAATGATGCGGCACCTACTACTCGTTCTCCTATAACCTTGCGCTTGGCATCGCCAAAATATTGACTTTGTGATTGGCTCTTCGCCTCTTCGGGAAGTCGAGCACTAATGGTAGTGCAGTATATATCGTTCTGGCTATATGAGACCGAATGAATTGCTGCATGTCCACCACGTGGGCGAGGGTCGAGGGGCGAGGGAGAGTGCTACATACGGAGCAAAATGAGTGAATCTACACTAAAATACGTCTATATACATCAGTGTTTGGAGTATGTACTAGTAGTTCATATTGAAATCTACTAAAGGACATATATATTCCAAACAATATGATATAATCTCTATAACCAAGGTATTAGGGACGAGGAGTAAACGGAGGGAGTAGTAAATTTTTCTCCTCATCCTGCGAGCCACCGCGCGCATGGGCGAGGGAGCGGGCGTAAGGCGTAGTAAGCAAGCTTCACCTCATCCTGCGAGCCACCGCGCCCGTGGGTGGGGGAGACGGCGTACTAAGCAAGCTTCTCCTCGTTCTGCAAGTTGACGGGACACATCAAAAGTACTCCAGTGTATAGAGCCTTGCCTCTAAGGTAGGCCCCACATGGTTTGCCTCTTTTTTTAACATAACACGTCAAGTCGCAATTTGTTTGTTCACCCGTGGTAGACGATCCTCCCTCCACCAAGTGGACAACCAGTACATGTGCCAAATTACCATGTGGGCTACCTTTTTCGTACAGAAATGAGCTCCACCATGTACCCGCGCGGGTGTGGTTGGGAAAGAGACGGGAGTACGTGCGCCGTGCATGCACCTCTTCTCTTCGTGCACGTCCCCCACCTACGTGGGCGTGTGTGAGAGATACAAACCGCGTTCGTGAGTGTTTTTTGTTTTGGGGTGGGGGTGGGGTGGGGGGTTGATTTCGTGACTTATTTGTGGGAATATGTGTCGATGACATCTCAAACAAAATTTTGCATGCAATGTGTGTGACATGGAGGCCTATCCATATCATACATAGAGGGTTGGGAAATCCACGAGAAGAGAGGGAGGGGTCATAGCTATCGATAGAGTCGAAGAAAGGATCAAGTGGGTGGGTGCGAGATCGATGAAGAGAGCCATCGAAATTGTGTGTGTGTACAAGTCAAAGATATAGGGCGACTGGCCTACCGGAACGTTAGAGGGCACACATCAAGTTTGTGTGTGGCAGGGAGACATGACTAGAGCGCTCGATGTATCGGTGTGTGTGGGGGGTGGGAGGGGTAGGCAGAGGCCTAACTATAGAGGTAGAACGACTCGTATATGTATTGAGAAGGAGAGACCCAGATATGTCTTGAGGGAGATCGGTCGACATCCATACATAACTAAAGGACGGGAAATATGATGGGAGAGAGAGAGGAGAGAGAGAGATGGAGGGAGAGGGGGGAGAGGGGTAGAGTGTTGGATGGGTGATGGAGTTGCTTCACGAAGATGGTGGGAGAGGCCTACTAGACAAACTGAGGGTGGAACTGCAAGGTTTATCAATAAGAGTGGGGATGTGTTTCTGTGTGTGCCTGTGCGTGATAGATCTGTCGGGACACATCCATGGATGATGAAGGGGAACCATGTGTTTGGTAAGCAAATCTAACTAGATCGGTAGATCAATTGTTGTTTGTCAGAGGAAGGGAGAGACACAACTAATGAGGTAGATCGATTGACGTGTGGGTAAAAACGAGTTATAAGGACCTAGCTAGCTATATGTATAGCAAGAGATCAGCCGGTGTACGTCCATTTGTTAGAGGCAAATAAGGCCCAGCGAGACAGATAGATAGAGAGAATGGAGCTAGGAGGTGGTGCGAGAGGCCCAACTACTAGCTAGATAGGGGGAGGAGTGTGCGGTTGTGAGAGCGATGAAAAGAGGGGCGAGAGTTTACACGTGTGTCTGACCGTATGAGAGAAACGAGGCAAGGACACATAAAGGAGGAGATTGAAGGTGTGTTTGTATGTTGTAGGCAGGCATCGCTGGAGAGGTTTATCGATCGGTGTGTGTCGGAAAGGAGTTGTGGAGATTCTGGGAGAACAACCTAAATAAAAAATGAATGTGCCCGGTGGATAGAATGCCGAGGGAGGGGGAGGGCGAGGAGGGCGTGTGCATGCACGAGAGAAAGTTAGTGGTAGCTACAAAGGTTAGAGGATTGTGTGGGTGTAAGAGACTAACAAAGATCATAATTTGATATGAAAGCGGATACATATATTTGAATAGGAGATCATAGTGTTTTAAACATTGCATGCATGAATATAGCGGTGATACACGTGCTGTGCACATGTTATACCATAATGTGATAATGCATGGTGTTTGCAACTCACAGCTAAATGCCGAACAATCTAAACCATATTATACATCAAGCAATCTCACATTTTATTTGAATTTGTGATAATGTGTGGCGTTAGCAGCTTACAACTAAATATCGAACAATCTAAACAATACTATATATCGAACATTCTCACATTTTATTTGAATTTGTGGTAATGTGTGGTGTTTGCAACTCACAACTAAATACTTGTAGGCATAGGGGGCGGGGCACCATACATAATGTGATAAACACATTATACATATGAGACATGGTTTAGACTATGAAGATCTAGCTAGAGCTAGAAATGTAATGTGATTTGAAATCAAAATAAAGTGGATTCAAAAAATCTAGTTCGAGTTCATATAGTACACATAGTTCATATGTAACTCGAGACTAATCATGTGGTGTGCTGTGAAGATAATACACAAACGATGGTTTAACTTGACAATAATGATGGTTGTAGATCTTATTGAAACAGAGAAACGAATTCAAATGCTTTGACTTCACAACAATCATTACTGTAGATCTTATTCAAATAGAGAAACAAATTCAAATTTAGTTCATATTGAAGCGGTAGTATATACGTCTGGAATGCACTAAAACGTTCATTTGAGTAGTAGGTTGCATGCATTATACACGTAGCGAAATATTTTAATTGAAGATAACATGAATTCAAAGTTTTGAATGACATTTGTAGGGCGCATTGATTTGGTACAGTACACGTTAGGCTTGTCCGGAAATTTCAACCCGCGCCTTGTTAGCCCGAAATATTTAAGATATATCTTTGTCTCGTTGTGCTCCGACAACTCCCTCCATCTCAACCCGCGCCTTGCTATTCTGAAATTACAATGCGCGCGAAAACTCCCACCTCCTGTGAAATCCCGACACGCGAAATGCACGTGGTACCCCTGAACCGAAAGAACCGCCTCAAATCGGTGGGGGTACTTTCGTAACTTACCCCACATTTCAGAAAAGTGTGTCTCTAAGCCATGGTTCCCCACTGCCATCCCATCCGCCCACCCATTCATAAACCGAGGCCGCGAAAACCCACGATGAAACCCCACACCCTGCTCCGTCCACCACCCAGCCGGAGCCTCTTCCCCGACGACGTCATCCACAGCAACACCTCGACGTCCCTCATCCACCGTACCAGATGAGGATCCGTCGTCGATCTCATCGTCCCGCCGGTTCAGCCACCCCGTCCTCCACCTCCAAGGAGCTGCCCCGACGTTCCCCTCGTCTTTCGTGCCACCTCCATTCCCACACCGCCGTCTTCACTTGCACCACCGGAAGAGCATCATCATCACCATTTCCTCGGATGAAGCTGCGGCCTAATCGGCGCCACCAAAGAGGTTGTACACTAATCGCTGCATTTTCTTCTTGATTCGATCTCACGGTGCTGCCGGTGCTCGGTCCCGAGCCGAAACGGCGCGACTCCATCCACGGCGGCGTCGCCGGCCACTTCCTCCACGGCGTCGCTCCCTCGGCGGCGACGTCCACATCAGTAGGACCTGCTGCTGCTTTAGCTCTCGCTCGCACTGCTGCTCTGCTCTTGCTCCCGGTCCCCTACCTGGTCTGCTCTTGCTATTGCTCTTGCTCTCGCTATTGCTCTTGCTTGTGATGCTGCTCCGATTTAGCTACACTTCACTCCGATGCCGCCGGGGTGAAGGAAGAACCAGCCGCAGCGGGGAGGGGGGGCTCGCCGGAGAGGTACCCCACTATCTATCTTAGGGTTCAGGATGGGGCGGTGGTCGTCGGCAGTGGCGGGGCGTTGGCGGGGCGGTGGCGTGGGGATCGCCGGAGAAAACGCTCGACACGGGGGGCCTAGAGGGATGGACGGGGCGGCGGCGGACCAACTGTGGGGAGTGTTTTCGGGGCGGGCGGGGCGGTGCACCGCCGGCCGCGGGCGGCGGGGGGCTGCTGTTTGACCGGCTCAGGGGGTGGAGGTTGAAGATGAACCGCAGGCCCTTGATTTCGTATCCAACGGCTGCAAAATCGACTGACCAGAGATGAAAAAGTCAGTCGACCGATGTGTAGCCTCACCTTGCTAGTGCGTTTAGTTTCGACAGCAAAATTCAGTTTCGACAGCAAAATTCAGTTTCGACAGTTAAGTTCAGTTTCGACAGTTAAGTTCAGTTTCGACAGTTAAATTCAGTTTCGACAGTTAAGTTCAGAGATGAGCGGCTGATGTATTTTACATCTAGCACTTTGTGGTTATGTATTTTACGTCATGTATTGGACATGCTATTAGAATTCCACTCAGGTTAACGTTGTTTGTTGTCTCTCTTGTCTTGCTTCAGCCTCCTCATCGTAGAACTCACCGGAGCTGCTCCAACGACGAAACCCTCCATCATAGCGGAGCAGTACCTCGGGCTCCATCTCCAGACACCTAAGATCTTCTTCCCCTCCTCCGACAGCCAAGTCAGTCGGAGCATCCTCACCGGCCAACCCAATCACGTTGAGATCGACATGGCTTCGCCAAAGAGGTTGTACACTTGTTGCATCTCTTTTTTACTCTACATGTTATATATATTGTCCACTGAGCACACGGATTTGTTCCTTTAGTGTCTCCTTGAAAGAAAAAACATAGTAATTTTAATTTTCACTTGTCCTCCTTTTCAAATTCCTATTCATGAAGCACAAGACTAAGCGATAGTAGCATAATAGCATTATAACCGTACATTTTCTTGTGGTTTGACTTAATCTCACCATGCTTCTTTGCATCCTGTGATCTTCCAATTGTTGTGAATCAAACACCCAGATTGGCAAAAATCCTGTGTTTTTAAATTCTTTGTTTTGCACGTGCATTCCTATCCTATTCCTGTCTATTTCCTATCCCTGCATTGTTGGAATCCTCCAATTCAAACGAGCCCTTACAGAATTACTTCTCTTACAGATAGTTGTCAAAGAAAACCTTGTGTGGTTTGTCCCGCTCCTGCTGCGCCGTCGTCCACCCCAGCTCAGCTGCTCCAATGACAGAAGGGTCCAGCACAGTAGGGATCCGGCCTCCAGACTGCCTTTTGCCGCCTCAGATCTTCTTCCCCGCCGCTGGCAGCCATGAAAACTGCACTACCATCATCAACCAAGCAGATGACCTCGAGGACTACATGGGTCCGCAAGAGAGGTCACACTCTTTCGTGTCTGCTTACGTTATGCATCGCTTAATATTACATGCTACTTTATTGTCCTGTTCACCGATTAGACTCTGAGTCAGCTCCAAACTAATGGTCAAACTTGAGTTTTTAAATGGTTGTGGGGTACATATCGGGGCCGCTATCAATAGTATGTATCTACTATCTGGTTAATCTCCGGTGTCTACTATGAGTTTCATGTTGGGTGGGAAACAAACAGTAAAGAAGCCATTATCTGTATTTTTTAACTGAAGCCATTATCTGGCTGCTATTATTGGTTTTGGGTCTATCCACAGGTTGCTACCATCACTCTGTATTTCTGCATGCACTCCTTACATAATCTCACTATGTTTTATTCCTATGCATGATAGTTATTGTAAACAATGGAACTGAACATGTAGAGCAAAAGAGACAAGCCTTATGTGGCAATAAAATTTCATGCAGACGTCGCTCCATGGTAGGCGCAAAGGCAGCCCCCCTCCACGCATTTTAGATTGTAATCGAGAGGAAGATATCTGTTCTGAGGGGGATTCAGAAGGAGAAGACAACTCCTATTTACCCCTTGAGGTCTTCGCTCTAACTTGGCATGCTGATGTTGGTTATATCATTCATATGGTGTCTTGCATTGCTTACTTTATACATCAAATATGTCATCTGCTTAGTTTAGACATCCTTTGTTTGAATGCCATCTGTTTAGTTTATTCATCATTTATGTGAATTATGCAACGCCATCTTGTTTAGCCAGGCATCATATATGTGAATTTTGCAATGCCATCCTGCTTAGCCAGTCATCTTATATGTAAATTATATCAGGCCATCCCTTTTTTTCGTTACATATTACATTTGTCAACAATGTTATTACATTCAGCTGCTCTTCATGTGCATCAGCCATTTGATACGGTGATGGCAAATTCTGGAGTGAAAACAAGGTCTTTGGAGCAGACTATGCTATCTGACGAAGCACATATCTCGCTGGTTACGGATAGCTCCTCAGAGGAGGATTCAGAGACAGATGACCAGTCCTATCCCCCCCCCGAGGTGTATGCTCTAACTTGGCAGGGTTATGTTGCTCATATCGTGCGTATGGTGTCTCGCATTGCTATGTCATTTGATTAGTTTAGACATGCTTTGTGTGAATGCCACCTGTTCAGTTTCTAATTACCATATATGTGAATTATGCATTGCCATCTTGTTGCAAGACATTATATATGTGAATTATACAATGCTATCTTGTTGCAAAGGCATTATATATGTGAATTATGGAATGCCATGTAGTTTAGCCAATCATCATGTATGTGAATTATATCATGCTATCATTTTTTTGTATTACGTGTTCCATTTGGCGACAACATTTGTATATTCAACTACTCTTCCTGTGCATCAACCATTTGAAGTGGTGATGGAAGTATCTGGAGTGAAAACAAGGTATTTAGAGCAGACAATGCTACCTGCTGAAGCAGACATCTTGCTGGTTACAGAGAGCTCCTCAGAGGAGGATTCAGAGACTGATGACCAGTCCTGTTTTCCCCCTGAGGTCTATGCTCAAACTTGGCAGGGTTATATTACCCATGTCATGCATGTTGTCTTGCATTGCTTAGTTTTTACATCATATATGGATTGCCATCTGCTTACTTGCTTACTATATAAATCATATATTTGAATTATATCATGACATCATGTTTACATAGTACATACACATCATCTATCTGAATTATGGCATGGCAACCCATTTAATAAAGACATCATATAGTTATATCATCTCATCCTGTTTAGTGTTTACAGTCATCATATTTTGAATTATGGCATTCTATTCGTGAATGTATGTGAATTATGGCATGCCAACCTATTTAATAAACACATTATATAGTTATGTCATGTCATCCTGTTTACATAGTCTCATATTTTGAACTATGTCTTTCCATCTTTTTTAGTTAGCCATCATAATGTGAAATTGTGTCATGCTATCCTGTTTAGTTAGCCATCATATATGTGAAATTGTGTCATGCTATCCTGTTTGGTTAGACAACATAAATATGAATTATTTCATGCCCTCTTTTATTCCCCACTATCCGTTGCACCTATCTATCATACAATGTCTATACTTTCAATTACTTTTTTTGTTTATAAGCCATTTGAATTGGAGAGCGTGATGGCAGTATCTAAGGGAGTAATAACACGGTCTTTAGAAAAGATAGTGCTACCAATTGATGCAGATAGAACCACGGTTGTACTTGCCCAAGGACCAGATCCATCACACATAACCCAGACTCCCGCAGATTGTACCCCTACCCAGTTGGACAGAGAACCAGCTACACCCCTTCTAACCCCAACCCAGGCAGATAGTAACCCAGTTCCAGTTGACACAGCACCGTCTCCACCACAGAGCACCCAAACACGAGCAGTTAGTAAGGGAACTGCAGTGCCCAAAGCACGAGGACCACCACTCTGAATCCCAACTCAACGCTTAAAGGAGAAGAAGATTTGTTCTCAGGTCAGGTTCTATAGCTATGGTTCATAATCCTTTGCTCTTGCATGACTGTCTTTACTCTACCAACTATTTTCAAATTTGAAGGATGGAATCAAAACTCTAATGGCGCAACATGTATGTTTTAAACCTGTTTCTTTAACTGGTTTGCTGTTGTAACCTGCTCTATGTTGATTTCAGTTTCAATTGAATAAACAGTTATGTTCTCATGTCATGCACATTACAAGTGTTGTTATTTCTCTATAGTTACCCACACTTATATTCTGTCTATTCTGCTTTGTCTTGAACAAATATTATTTGAACTGTGTCTCTATCTTGATTTGGCAACAAAAACTAGAATGATATAGAACATAAAGTGACCATGGTACATAGATATATGTTTGTTTCATGTCGTTATCCTGTCCACTTTACTACTGAACTCATTTACCAAAATGATTTTCATATACAACATGGTAAACATGTGATGTGCATGCTTGTTTCTCTTTTGGGATGCGGACAAAATATTAGAGAACAGTACCGCGTTATCCAATGGTAAAGGAAGTAATGCAGATAAGGTTCAAGATAGTGAGACATCCCTGTTGGTCTCCAAGAAAGCTGATAAAAACTATTTTGACGACAGTGAGGGAACCCAAAAGTCCTGTCTTGATGTAGTGTTCGAGTTACTGGCCACTACTGCTGGCACAAGCTCTTCGAACTCGATGCCTGAATCAGTTCGTCTTCTTGAGTCTCAACTTCAAGTTCAAAGACATCGATCAGATGTGCTGCGACAGGAAGCTAAAGGACTGAGGAAGTCCCTACAGAATTCAGATGCATATTTTCTGGTGCAACAGCAAGCGCTGGAGGATTTAAGCGCCAAACAAGAGAAAGTTAATAAGCTTGCTAAGCATCTTGCCAGCATTATGGGTACCCAGGATATTGTTTCTTGGGATCTTATGAAGTGGTTTCAGTTCTGGATTTGTTTTGCTGCGGCGTTTATTTGCGTTGGTCGCCAACTTTGACAACCAGTGTATATGATATGCTGCTTTGTTCCCTATATTTGCACTGGTGGCGAACTTTGATGCCCAGTGGATGTATTATGTGTAATAGCCGTGATAGCCTAGCGTTAGTTGCTTGCTTATTTATTTCCTTGTTGTCTTGTTTATTTGTTTGCTTGTAGTCATTGCAATTCTTTTTCCGCGGTTAGCTAGTGGCTGCAATAACCTATTTTTTAAAACTAGGCCACAATAACCATGGGCTAATATTTACTGTAGTGACACTGGGCCTCCTACTGGCCATAGAAACAGTGGGCCTTCTACGGGCCGTAGAAACAATGGGCCTTCTACGTGCCGTAGAAACAATGGGCCTTCTGCGGGCCGTATTATCAATGGGCCTTATACGGGCCGTATAATCGATTGGCCAAACATGGGCCAAACAGACCGCATTATGGCCGTAAACGGGCTAGAGTTGGAATCGTCCGTTCATGGGCCGACCATAACGGGCCATCGTTTATAGGCCTTATTTGATGACGCTATGAAATCGGCCCAACGTATTAACGGACTACAAACGGGCCGACTGTAACCACGGGCTGAATTTGGTCCACAAGCAGAAAATGAGAGTAACGGGCTGTAAGTAAACGAATGCTGGAAACGAGCCCAAGAATAAATGGGCTCTGAGAAGGCCAAAAGATAACATGGGTTGGAAATGGCCCAACGGAATAACGGCCCGTTAATGGGTATAAAGTGATACACTGTTCATTACGGGCCAGTTTCACCACGGGCCGTTAATGGGTGTAAAGTGATACACTGTTCATTACGGGCCAGTTTCACCATGGGCCGTTAGTAGGCCAAGAGTTACATAGGGCCTCATATGGGCCGAAAGACGTAATGGGCCATACGTGGGCCAAAAGTGAAAACGGGCTGGAATCATATTGGATGGCCCAGATGACGCTACTGGGCCTAATTCGGATAGGGCATAATGGGCCTTGGGTTAGCGGGCTGTAAATGGGCTATATTCGAATAGGTCGTTAACAGGCTTTCCATGGGTCGGCCCGCCATCTTTTGACCAAGTCAAACGGGCCGGCCTTTTCACAGGAATGGGCCTCTATTGTCCGTGCCACGTGTCGACGTATCATAGGCGCCTTCCGTCCAATGAGTGGTTGACATCTGTCCCAACGATGAGCCGACACGTGTTTCCTCCAGCCAATGATGATTTTACATGTGGAAAATCCCCATTGGTCGGGGCTGTTAATGGGTTATCGGATCCAAAACCCGACCCGATAGCTTAACGGCGTTCCATTACGGTGGATGCCACGTGTCGGTCACCCTTGACGAAAGCACTTTTGTGACGCGTGATTTATCTTCATGGAAGTGGACACTTTCGTGATGATAATTTTGGTAATGTCATGGAACACTTCTACGACAACACAGGTATGAGTATCTTGATTCTGTCATAAATTTGTCATGGATGTACATGCATGAAAAAAAAGCGACCTATTGTGACAAACACGTATCATCACGGAAGTGTATTTTTTTTGTAGTGATCCCTTTTACAATCTATGGTAGCATTAACAGTATTTAAGAAGGGTCTACCAAATATAATGGGACAAAAGCTATCTTGTGGGGAACCAAGAACAAGAAAATCAGCAGGATATTTAGTTTTCCCACACAAGACTTCAACATCTCTAATAATTCCCATTGGTGAAATAGTATCTCTATTGGCAAGTTTAATTGTGACATCAATATCTTCCATCTCAGCAGGTGCAATCTCGTGCATAACTTCTTTGTATAAGGAATAAGGTATTGCACTAGCACTAGCACCCATATCACATAAGCCATGATAACAATTATCTCCTATTTTAACAGAAATAACAGGCATGCCTACCACAGGTCTAGGTTTATCTTTATCACGGGGTTTAGCAATTCTAGCAGTTTCATTACAGAAATAAATAACATTCCCATCTATATTATCAGACAAGAGATCTTTAACAATAGCAATATTAGGTTCAACTTTAACTTGCTCAAGAGGGGTATATGTTTTAATATTGCTTTTACGAACCACAGTTGAAGCTTTAGCATGATCCTTTATCTTAACAGGGAAAGGTGGTTTCTCAACATAAGAAGTAGGAACAATAGGATCATTATAAGTGATAGTCTTTTCTTCAACTTTAATAGGTGCAGCAACTTTCACTTCTATGGGAGGATGATATTTAAACCACTTCTCCTTGGGGAGATCAACATAAGCAGCAAAAGATTCACAGAAAGAAGCTACTATCTCAGAGTCAAGTCCATATTTAGTGCTAAATTTACGAAAAATATCGGTATCCATAAAAGATTTAACACAATCAAAACTAGGTGTCATACCTGACTCCTTACCATTGTCGATGTCCCAATCTTCAGAGTTGCGTTTAATTCTTTCCAATAAATCCCATTTGAATTCAATAGTCTTCATCATAAAAGAGCCAGCACAAGAAGTATCAAGCATGGTGCGATTGTTACCAGAAAGTTGAGCATAAAAATTTTGAATAATCATTTCTCTTGGGAGATGTGATTGGGGCATGAATATAACATTGATTTAAGCCTCCCCCAAGCTTGAGTGATGCTTTCTCCTCTGCGAGGCCAAAAATTATATATATAATTGCGATCACGATGAACAAGATGCATAGGATAAAACTTCTAATGAAATTCCAATTTCAATCGTTTGTAATTCCAAGACCTCATATCATCACATAGCCTATACCATGTCGATGCATCTCCCCTCAAAGATAAGGGGAAGACCTCCTTCTTAACAACATCTCCGGGTACACCTGCAAGCTTAAATAATCCACAAACTTGATCCACATATATCAAATGTTCATCAGGATGTTTTGTTCCATCTCCTAGAAAAGGATTAGCTAGCAGTTTTTCTATCATACCCGAAGGAACTTCAAAGCAAGCATTTTCATTTTCAGTAGGTTCAGCAGGTTGAGGAGCAACTCTTTGCTCTACTGGTCGGGGTGAAGATACCCCGAACAAGCCCCTCAGGGGATTACCTTCCATGGTAATAAGTGACAGTAAATTTCAGCACACTATATAAATTTTTCCTTACCAAATTCCAACTACCAAAGGCGCTTCACTCCTCGGCAACGGCACCAGAAAAGAATCTTGATGACCCACAAGTATAGGGGATCTATCGTAGTCCTTTCGATAAGAAAGAGTGTCGAACCCAACGAGGAGCAGAAGGAAATAATAAGCGGTTTCCAGCAAGGTATTCTCTGCAAGTACTGAAATAAGTGGTAACAGATAGTTTTGTGATAAGATAATTTGTAACGAGCAACATGTAACAAAAGTAAATAAGGTGCAGCAAGGTGTCCCAATCCTTTTTGTAGCAAAGGACAAGCCTGTACAAACTCTTATATGATGTAAAGCGCTCCCGAGGACACATGGGAATATCGTCAAGCTGGTTTTCATCACGTTCATATGATTCGCGTTTGGTACTTTGATAATTTGGTATGTGGGTGGACCGGTGCTTGGGTGCTGCCCTTACTTGGACAAGCATCCCACTTATGATTAACCTCTATTGCAAGCATCCACAAATACAACAAAAGTATTAAGGTAAACCTAACCATAGCATGAAACATATGGATCCAAATCAGCCCCTTACGAAGCAACGCATAAACTAGGGTTTAAGCTTCTGTCACTCTAGCAACCCATCATCTACTTATTACTTACCAATTCCTTCCTCTAGGCCCAAATAATGGTGAAGTATCATGTAGTCGACGTTCACATAACACCACTAGAGGAGAGACAACATACATCTCATCAAAATATCGAACGAATACCAAATTCACATGACTACTAATAGCAAGACTTCTCCCATGTCCTCAGGAACAAAAGTAACTACTCACAAAGCAAACATGTTCATAATCAGAGGGGTATTAATATGCATATAGGATCTGAACATATGACCTTCAACCAATTAAACCAACTAGCATCAACTATAAGGAGTAATTAACACTACTAGCAACCTACTAGCACCAATCCCGGACTTGGAGATAAGAATTGGATACAAGAGATGAACTAGGGTTCTGAGATGAGATGGTGCTGATGAAGATGTTGATGGAGATTGCCCTCTCCTGATGAGAGGAGCGTTGGTGATGACAATGGCGATGATGTCCCCCTCCGGGAGGGAAGTTTCCCTGGCAGAACAGCCTCGCCAGAACCCTAGATTGGCTCCGCCAAGGTTCCACCTCGTGGCGGCAAAGTTTCGTCCGAGAAGATGGCTTATGATTATTTTCACATCGAAAGAGTCCATATAGCAGAAGATGGTCACCGGAGGGCCACTAGGGGGCCCACGAGGTAGGGGGCGCGCCCAGGGGGTAGGGCGCGCCCCCCACCCTCGTGGGCAGGGTGTGGCCCCTCTGGTGAAGTTCTTGCACTCAATGTTCTTATATATTTGGAAAACATCATCCGTGAAGTTTCAGGACTTTTGGAGCTGTGCAGAATAGGTCTCTAATATTTGCTCCTTTTCCAGCCCAGAATCCCAGCTGCCGGCATTCTCCCTCTTTATGTAAACTTTTTAAAATAAGAGAGAATAGGCATAAGTATTGTGACATAACAGCCCATAATGCAATAAATATTGATATAAAAGCATGATGCAAAATGGACGTATCAACTACTAATAGAAAGACTTGTCCCATGTCCTCAGGAAGAAACGTAACTACTCACAAAGCATATTCATGTTCATAATCAGAGGGGTATTAATATGCATATAGGATCTGAACATATGATCTTCCACCAAATAAACCAACTAGCATCAACTACAAGGAGTAATTAACACTACTAGCACCAATCCCGGACTTGAAGACAAGAATTAGATACAAGAGATGAACTAGGGTTTTGAGAGGAGATGGTGCTGATGAAGATGTTGATGGATATCTCCCTCTCCCAATGAGAGGAGCGTTGGTCATGACGATGGCGATGATTTCCCCCTCCTGGAGGGAAGTTTCCTCGGCAGAACAGCTCTGCCGGAGCCCTAGATTGGATCCGCCAAGATTCCGCCTCGTGGCGGCGGAGTTTCGTCCGAGAAGATGGCTTATGATTTTTTACTCATCGAAAGACTCCATATAGCAGAAGATGGACATCAGAGGGCCAGTAGGGGCCCACGAGGTAGGGGGCGCGCTCAGGGTGTAGGGCGCGCCCCCCACCCTCGTGGGCAGGGTGTGGCCCCCTGGTGAACTTCTTGCGCTCAATATTTTTTTTATATTCTGAAAACGTCTTTCGTGAAGTTTCAGGACTTTTAGAGCTGTGCAGAATAGGTCTCTAATATTTGCTCCTTTTCCAGCCCAGAATCCCAGCTGCCGACATTCTCCCTCTTTATGTAAACCTTGTAAAATAAGAGAGAACAGGCATAAGTATTGTGACATAATGTGTAATAACAACCCATAATGCAATAAATATCGATATAAAAGCATGATGCAAAATGGACGTATCAGTTGGCACAACTGATTTCAGGATCATTATTTGCATAGGTTCTTACTGAGAAGAATACCCAGTTGTCTCAAGAGCTGGAGGAGTGCAAAGCCCAGCTACGGGCCGCAGTTGCCAAAATTGAGGAGTCCCAGAAGGCCCCATCTGGTAACACTTGTTCCTATTGAAAAGAATGAGATGTACCAGTTAATATTTGGCTTGCATGCTAATCTAATCAATAGATTCTGCAGGTGATCCCGGAGTGAATCCGGAGGAGCAACATGCTCAACGACAGCTGAAGGCTGGCGAGCGCGTGCTTACACAAGTAAGGCGGGAGAAAAACAATCTCCAAGATGCCAATACCCTGCTGGATGTTGAACTGAAAGATGTTCGGGCCCAGCTGGCTTACTCCGTAAAGGAGAATAAAATGCTTTGATGCGGCATTTTCAGTAAGTGCTTGAGCGAACTTCTATAGAGTTCGGTGAAGAAACCAGCTAACAGAGCTATATTTGTAGGTATGCTGACGGGCCGTCCCAGAGAGGAGATACCCGGGTCCGCGGGAGATCTTCTGCCAGAGCTCTCACAACTGCACGAACAAGTTCGGCAGGTGATGCAGGACCTTGCCCAGGCCTTGTGGCCATCCGCCTCCCTGCCAGGAGGCATGGAGGGGCTTGTAGAGATACTCAAGGGAGCGCGGCGACGCTTCCGATTATGGAAGATATCTGCCTGCCGACAAGGTGCACGGGAAGCTTGGGCCATGGTGAAAACTCGATATACCAAGGCTGACCCGAACCATATGGCCGAGGTCAGACCTGTAGGGCCTAATGGGAAAGAGATCCCCGTCAGCTTGGTGTTTGACCAGGTGAAATTAGCCGCAAAGTATTCCCAACAGGATTGTAGGCTAGACAACCTGTTGGATGGTATAGAAGAAGAATTTAGTCAGTCTAAGTGACTGTGTACTTTGAGTGACATATATTGTCCCTAGCCAGATTGTAAATCATTTGTCATGGCGGACCTTTTCGCTTCGACCTCCGGACCCGACAGTCTGGAGTGCATCCGAATACCCACTTAGTTGTGTAAAAACCGGGGTACACGTGGAAACCAGGTGTAGGGGTCATAAGTGCTTGAACAGACAAGTACCCAACTAGTTATGTTATATTACATGGATAGTAAGAAACATCTTCCAGGGAGAATAGTTCCGTTAAGGGTTCCTTTCCCTGGGTATGCATGCATTAATGTGCATGTCCGAACCGCGACAAGAGACGCAGGATATAAACATCTTGGGGTATGTATTCTAATAAGTAAAAAAGTCATCCTTCGTTCACCAACCGAATATTCCCTTAAGAATGCTAGCTTTCGGCTTCACCCAGTCTGAGGTACACGTCTGGCTGACCCGACAGTAACAATCGCAGAGGTGCTCCCCTTATGCCCTAGCCGAATTAACGGGAATGTAGGGCATAAACACAAGAGCCAGACAACCCAGCTTGTCCAAAACTTAAGTCATATCGATGCATATAATGGCAAGGAAAAGGTGCATGTGTAAAAATAACACACGTGCGGCAGGCATAGAGCCCAGATCATAATTATATTAAGCTTCTGTATAAGAAGCACCCAGGTATAATGAGCGTGCTTAGCGCGTACAAATTGTGCAGTCAGGACACATTTTAACCTTTGAAGGCCACGAAGAAAAGGAAGAAAGACAGAAAAAATATAGATAACGAATATATAAAATTTTTATATAGGTAAGGATACGAACACAGAGTTCGGCGCTAGGCATAGAACCTTCGGAGTCTGGCCGCGTTCCATGGGTTTGGCACGAGTCAATTTTCTGATGCATCCCACAGACGGTACGCTCCACCGGTCAGAACTTTGTCAATAACAAAGGGTCCTTACCATTGGGCTTGAGCTTGTCCTTTTTCTTCTCTGGTAGGCATAGAACGAGTTTGCCAACATTATAAGTTTTGGCCCCTAGTTCTCTGCTTTAATATCGTCGAGCCTGTTGTTTATAGAATGCGGATCAGGCTTTTGCCACTTCACGCTCCTCCTCCAGGGTGTCCAAACTGTCCTGCCGGTCTAGCTCGGCTTCTTTTTCTTCGTACATGCGCACGCGAGGTGAGTCATGAATGATGTCGCCGGGCAGTACCGCCTCTGCGCCGTACACCATAAAGAAAGGTGTGTATCCGGTAGTGCGATTTGGCGTGGTCCGCAGCCCCCATAGTACGGAGTCGAGCTCCTCGACCCAGTGCGTATCTGATTCCTTCAAGGACCGCACTAGTCTGGGTTTAATGCCGCTCATTATAAGACCATTTGCTCGTTCGACTTGACCGTTAGTTTGAGGGTGGTAGACGGATGCATAATCGAGCTTAATGCCCATTTTGCTGCACCAAGTTTTTACCTCATCGGTTGTAAAGTTCGATCCGTTATCGGTGATGATGCTGTGGGAGACACCGTAGCGGTGTACAACCCCAGATATGGAATCTATCACTGGTCCGGATTCGGCCGTTTTAACTAGTTCGGCCTCTATCCATTTGGTGAATTTATCCACCATGACCAATAGGTACTTTTTCTTATGGCTTCCTCCTTTAAGGGGTCCGACCATGTCAAGCCCCCAGACCGCAAAGGGCCAAGTAATGGGGATTGTTTGGAGAGCGGTGGTGGCATATGGCTTTGGTTTGCAAAGAGTTGGCAACCGAGGCAATGTTGAACGAGGTCATGTGCGTCTGCTCGAGCTGTCGGCCAATAGAAACCTGTACGGAAGGCCTTACTTACAATGACCCGAGCTGCGGCGTGATGGCCGCCGAGTCCAGCATGAATTTCTGCCAAAAGTTGTCGTCCTTCCTCCTTAGAGATGCACCTTTGCAGTACTCCAGTAGCGCTTTTCTTATAAAGCTCTCCCTCGTGGACCTTGTAGGCTTTAGACCGCCGCACAATACAACATGCCTCGTTTTGGTCCTCGGGGAGTTCTTGCCTATTTAGGTAAGCCAAGAAGGGTTCTGTCCACGGGGCGATGACAACCATAATCATGTGGGCCAAAGGTGTTATCTCGGTGGCGGAGCCTCCGATTACGTCAGTGTTCGGGGTCTGGTTTTGTGGCCGGATCCGGACTATTGTTGCCGGTCTCCCCTTCCCACACCACGGATGGCTTAAACAGCCTTTCCAGGAAGATATTAGGTGGGACAGGGTCGCGCTTAGCGCCGATTCGGGCAAGGATATCTGTCGCTTGATTGTTTTCTCGGACCACATGGTGGAATTCGAGCCCCTCGAATCAAGCTGACATTTTGAGAACGGCATTGCGATAAGCCACCATTTTTGGGTCCTTGGCATCAAAATCTCCATTTATTTGAGATATTGCGAGGTTCGAGTCCCCACGCACCTCTAGGCGTTGAATGCCCATGGAGACTGCCATCCGGAAACCATGCAACAGGGCCTCATATTCGGCTGCGTTGTTGGAGTCTGTGTATAATATTTGGAGTACGTATTGGACTGTATCTCCGGTTGGGGATGTCAGGATGACGCCTGCTCCCAGACCCGCCAGCATTTTAGAGCCGTCGAAGTGCATGATCCAATTGGAGTACACGCCGTATTCTTTAGGGAGTTTGGCTTCTGTCCATTCGGCAACGAAATCGGCCAGTACTTGTGACTTAATGGCTCAGCGTGGTTTGTATGATATGTCGAACGGGAGGAGCTCAATAGCCCATTTGGCAATCCGGCCCGTGGCATCGCGGTTGTTTATAATGTCGTTGAGTGGAACCTCGGAGGCCACCGTAATTGAACACTCTTGAAAGTAGTGTCGTAGTTTTCGGGATGGCATGAAGACCGCGTATGCTATCTTTTGATAATGTGGGTACCGGGATTTGCATGGACTGAGGACAGTAGATACGTAGTATACCGGCTTTTGAAGCGGGAACTTATGTCCGTCCGTTTCTCGTTCGACGGAGAGCACTGCACTTACAACCTGGTGAGTTGCCGCTATATATAACAGCATTGGTTCGCCGATATTTGGTGCGGCCAAGATTGGGTTGCTGGCCAAGGCAGCTTTTATTTCTTCCAATCCGTCCGTGAATCTGATATAATCTGTGCAGAATCTTGTTTAGGCTGGACGGTCCATCTCTGTTGCCTTTGAATGGCTTTTTCTGTTGACCGGGTCGAGAGCCCCTGAATCCGGCGTTTACCGCCGTGTTGTCTGGGCTGTCTTCGTTGCTTCGACGCTTGCTTTTATTGCGTCATGGTTTTCCATTGCCATCCCTAACTTCGGATGTGCTTGGGTCGCTGGTGCCGCTGCGGGCCAGCCAACTATCCTCGCCCGCGCAAAAGTGGGTCATAAGGCTTGTTAGGGCTGCCATAGTCCTTGGTTTTTCCTGGCCGAGGTGTCTGGCAAGCCATTCGTCCCCGACACTATGTTTGAAAGCCGCTAAGGCTTCGGTGTCCGGGCAATCGACAATTTGATTCTTCTTAGTGAGGAATCTATTCCAAAGCTTTCGGGCTGACTCTCCGGTTTGTTGGATTATGTGACTTAAATCATCTGCATCCGGAGGTCGAACATAGGTCCCTTGAAAATTAGCCCTGAAAGCGCCCTCGAGCTCTTCCTGACTTCCAATTGAGTTTTCGGGGAGGCTTTTCAACCAGTGCCTAGCTGGTCCTTTCAACTTTAAGGGCAAGTATTTGATGGCGTGGAGATCATCTCCATGAGCCATGTGGATGTGAAGGATAAAGTCCTCAATCCAAACCCCAGGGTCTGTTGTTCCGTCGTATGACTCTATGTTCACGGGTTTGAATCCTTCTGGGAATTCATGATCCAGTACCTCGTTGGTGAAGCATAGGGGGTGCGCGGCACCCCTGTATTTGGGTGTGTCTGACGGTTGTAGTGTTCGGTTTTGATTCTGAACTATTATTCTGTCAGTATGGTCGCTTGGGCGGTGAAGATTCTGTGCCGGAACACGCTTCCTAGGTCCGTAAGTGGATCTGGTCAAACCAGATTTTTTGTGTAGATCCTCACGTAGGTCGTGTGCTGACTTGTGTATGTCATCGTTAGCCGCCCTGTCGCGACCACGGGGTGGTCGGTCCGGTTGATCGGCCATTTTATTTTCCAGCTGAGTGGGCTCTAAGGCCTCATCGTCGAATTCAGGCAATAGCTTGCGCTTTGGATAGCTTTTTGTGTGGCGATTACCGCCATACTTTTCTTCCGTGTCAAGCACTTTACTCCATCTGATGTTGAGTGTATTCTGCACGGTCTTAAGCCTTTGCTTCTGCTGCTTCAGGTTCCACGCGGTTTCAATGAGCATTTTATGAAGGTTCTCTTGTTCCAAGTGCCTTTCAGGGATGATGTGTGCATCGTCCTCCGGACTATTCATGTCTCCAGAGACAGGTTGATGAGTTTTACCCTCGGGGTCGTCGTGACCGGACAGCGGCTCCGTACTATGTTTTCCGTCCGCTGGTTCACCCTGCTCCACCGCTGGGTTCATGTGGTCGTTGTCTCCTTTGGGGTCGACCGGGGTGTTACTCTTTCTTGCATTGTTATCGCTATTTTTGCCGGGGCGGGATTTGGAGCGGCGCTTACGCCGTTGCTTTGGTCGCTTCTCAAGGGAATTATCCTTCGCTGCTTCCTCTCGTTCCTTGTCATCATTTTCTTTGGGTGTATCCACCATGTAGATATCATGTGATGAAGTGGCAGTCCAGCGCCCTGCGGGCGTTGGTTCCTATTCGTCTCCCGCATCGTCATCCATACCGTCAATGTCTTCGGAGCCGAAATCAAGCATGTCGGTTAAGTCGTCGACAGTGGCTATTAAGTGGGTGGTGGGTGGGGAATGAATTTCTTCGTCGTCCGCTTCCCACTCGAGCCGAACACAGTTCGGCCAAGGGCCTCCTGACAAGGAGAGATACCTTAATGAATTTAGCACATCGCCCAAGGGGCGAGTGCTGAAAGATATCCGTGGAGGAAAACTCCGTGATCGGCGCCCAATCAGATTTGATGGGTACGGACGCAGGCGGTTCGGATACCATGGACGGGGACAAATCCAAAGGTACGGAAACACAGGTCTCATAGTAGGTGAAGTCAGTATTCGGCTCTATCGCCACTGAGTGTGCGGCCTCCGGGGCGGGGTCCATCCACCCGTCCTCGGATGGCACGATCTGCTCCGGATCAAGGGCCGGAATCGCCATAGGTGTGATCTCCCAAACACTGTCCGGCGGTAGAGCTAAGTCATCCCCGTCGTGACTGTGCGGCGCACCTGACGCGGGCTCGAATCCGTCGAAGATCAAGTCTCCGTGGATGTCGGCAGTATAGTTCAAACTTCCAAACCTGACCTGATGGCCAGGGGCGTAGCTCTCGATCTGCTCCAGATGGCCAAGCAACTTGGCCCGCAGTGCGAAGCCGCTGGATACGAAGATCTATCCGGGGAGAAAAACCTTACCTTGGATCGCATCGTTGCTAATGATCGGAGGAGCCATCCAGCTTTATGGTGACGACACAGTGGAACTCTCAATGAAAGCACCAATGTCGGTGTCAAAACCGGCGGATCTCGGGTAGGGGGTCCCGAACTGTGCGTCTAAGGCGGATGGTAACAGGAGGCGGGGGACACAATGTTTACCTAGGTTCAGGCCCTCGCGATGGAGGTAATACCCTACTTCCTGCTTGATTGATCTTTATGATATGAGTATTACAATAGTTGATCTACCACAAGATCGGAGAGGCTAAACCCTAGAAGCTAGCCTATGGTATGATTGTTGTTTTCCTACGGACTAAAACCCTCCTGTTTATATGGACACCGGAGGGAGCTAGGGTTACACAGAGTCGGTTACAATGGAGGATATCTACATATCCGAATCGTCAAGCTTGCCTTCCACGCAAAGGAGAGTCCCATCCGGACACGGGACGAAGTCTTCAATCTTGTATCTTCATAGTCCAACAGTCCGGCCAAGTATATAATCCCTCAGTAACCACTGAAGGAGCATTGGCTGGGGAAACATCTCAAGCAACGCAGGATTGCAATACTTCACCATGAATCCAGAGAGTTGGAAGCACAAGGCCTGGTCGCAGAACAACTCGGAGAGAGGTCAAAGTCACCACACCAAAATCCACTCAACCGCTTCCCCTAGGTGGCACACCAATTGCCAAAGATATGAAGAGAGCCAACAGATCTGACAACACCTACCCTCACTAGCTCTTTGCTGGTGTAAGACAGGACGTCGTCGAGGTAGGAAAAAGGCCAAAGAGACTTTATTCGAACACACTATCATTGATGTCGTGAGAAAACCAAAACCTGAGGGGAAGAAGGACCTACCAAAAACTAAAATCTATGAAGGGACGGGTCCCCTTCCCCTGGCCATCGACGAAGCCACCATATGGCAAAGAGGAGGGGGACAGAGGTGATGGTGTGGAGGGAACCCTAGGCCGCAACATGCATCTATCCCATCCTATGGTAATTGCTTGGGCAGATAGGTAAAATTGTGAAACTTTCAGAAGCATTTACACCTTTGAAAAGTATTCATAGTTTTTTTTAAACATAGTATTGAAAAATGTTCATGCAATTAAAATAATCTTCATGTGTCTAGTGTTCGCACATTTGGACTTAAAAAATCATACAGTTATAGGAGGTGAAGATAAAGGAAAACAAGTCATCACATTTCCATGTATCAGATATAATCTGTAGTAAAAAGATAAGGTTAGGAGGTTTACAAGGTGGGGACAGAGGGTATGTAAGAAAAAGAAATCTAGACTTACAATTAAATGTTTGACAGCTTTTGATAAGAAAAGTTAAGAATCCACCAAATAATTACGTAGGGAAGTGTAAAGGAAGGACCTGAAAGGTAATGGTCTGGCCAAAAATAAATATCCTTGTTTCGCAACAACAAAACAGGCAATCGATTATACTAGATCACAGGCATACGTGGTTACTGCCCACGGGCCGAAACCAGATCAAATTAGAAGCCATAAGTCAAAGCCGAGCACGGCCTAGAAAGACTACTGATCGGCCTGCATTGAGTTGCCTCAAAAGAAAGAAAACAATCGTTTCTCAAAAAAACAATATCCTCTCTTGAACCCCTCAAAAAAAATCTCCTCCCTTGACCTCGTGCGCCGGCGAACTCCATCCATGCCTGCATTCTCGTTTTTAGCCAGTCGTCACCTGGTTCTGATGAAATCGTCCCGTCCACGCGACCAATCTCGCTGTGCTCTGTTGTTGCACGCGCCAGGAACTCCAGCGATCCAAGAGGAACTATTCTTCCGCCGGATGGAAGAAGGCCGCCGCCGGCTCAACCAACCGTCACCCATAATAGATTCTGGGCAATCTTCATTATGGTACGTGCTGGGTAGTGGTACTACATCTCCTTCCTTGATGATCCACTCCTCTTATCTATTAGCTCTATTACTCCATATAAGAGCTTAGATGTTTCAGGTATTTTGGGGCAGTTTGATTGGTGTCCACGTTCTCTCACACCTGGCCTGGAGCCTGCCTGAAAACTTCCTGGACAATGTTTGGTCAATGTCCAGAGAAGCAACGGCTAGCCTGGCCTGGTGAGCCTGATGCCTTGTTTAGCCTGGCGCATGTCCCAGGTGTCGGTGTAAAAACCGGCGGATCTCGGGTAGGGAGTCCCGAACTGTGCGTCTAAGGCAGATGGTAACAGGAGGCAGGGGACACGATGTTTACCCAGGTTCGGGCCCCCTTGATGGAGGCAATACCCGATGTCCTGCTTGATTGTTCTTGATGATATGAATATTACAAGAGTTGATCTACCACAAGATCGTAGAGGCTAAACCCTAGAAGCTAGCCTATGGTATGATTGTATGTTGTCCTATGGACTAAATCCTCCGATTTATATAGACACAGGAGGGGGCTAGGGTTACACAAAGTCGGTTACAAGGGAGGAGATCTACATATCCGTATTGCCAAGCTTGCCTTCCAAGCCAAGGAAAGTCCCATCCGGACACGGGACGAAGTCTTCAATCTTGTATCTTCATAGTCCAACAGTTCGGCCAGAGGATATAGTCCGGTTGTCCGGAGACCCCCTAATCCAGGACTCCCTCAGTAGCCCCTGAACCAGGCTTCAATGACGATGAGTCCGGCGCGCAGTTTTGTCTTCGGCATTGCAAGGCGGGTTCCTCCTCCGAATACTCCATGGAAGATTTTGAACACAAGGATAGTGTCCGGCTCTGCAAAACAAGTTCCACATACCACCATAGAGAGAATAATATTTCCACAAATATAATCTACTGACACGTTTTGACAGCATGACATCACGCCATGGCCCGGTCATTATTCGAACTGTTTTTCTCAACCAGCGCCGCACATAACACGGGGCGGTTTTCTTGACATGTCTTGTCAAAGCAGAGATCGTGTCCCCCTTATTACGGGATTCTCATCAATACGGATGTGGGTAACCCAAACGCTCCATCAATTATGGCGCCTGGGGAATAAGCAATTTTACCAGGTAAGTGAGGAGACGCATCGCCTCTTCCGCCCTTATAAAGGGACAATGATTCACCCCCTTTTACCCACGCCTTCTACCTCCTTACTTATCCATTCTCACGCACTCGAGCTCCAGCGCCCAAGCTCACGTTATTCTTCTCAAACCACACCAAGCATGTCTGGAGTAGGAGGCAAGTGGATGGTCTCCTCTGTCACGGAGGAGAACATCACAAAGTTACGGGTAGCCGGATATCTGGCCACAGATATCGCGCACCGGCTGCCAAATGCATGGCAGGTCATCCCTATGCCCGAACCCCATGAGAGGGTAGTTTTTCTTATCCATTTCGTCCGCGGACTGGGATTTCCCCTCCACCCATTTGTCCGCGGGCTCATGTTTTACTACGGAATGGATTTTCATGATCTAGCCCCCAATTTCATCCTCAACATCTCAGCGTTTATCGACGTGTGCGAGGCCTTCCTCCGCATCAGGCCCCACTTCGGCCTATGGCTGAAGACCTTCAATGTCAAACCAAAGGTGGTGGTCGGCCAGCAAGCAGAGTGCGGAGGCGCCATGGTGGGCAAAATTCCTAACGTTACTTGGCTCGGGGGCACCTACGTGGATACCATAAAGGGGTGACAATCGGGGTGGTTCTACATCACCGAGCCGCGCGACTCCAACTGGGTGGCCGCACCCAGATTTTGATCCGGAATCCCCACGCGGCTCACCTCCTGGAAAGAGAAGGGCCTGTCCTGGGGTTCTTCGGTGGAGCTGACCGGACTCCAGACCTACATCAGGAACATGACGAGCAAGAAAATCAAGCTCATCAACGTGGTCCAGGTCATGCTCTTCCGCCGGATCCTCCTGTGTGAACGACGGGCATTCAATTTGTGGGAGTTCGACTCGGCCAAGCACCAGATGCTACGAGAGCTCTATGACACGACGCACGAGGACGTCTGGAGGGTGCTATTCAAGGGCGCCGAGGTACCTCCTTCCCTCACCGAGGACCGCGGACTCAGCGTAAAGCGTCGCGCCAATCCGGTAAGTTTTTATATCTCACAGGGTATTTATTTGTCCTAGTTAAGTCATGTGCAGGATCTAAGCTTCCATGTCATCAACAGGACTGGATAAAGACAGCGGAGCAGCTTCATTGCCCAGCCCCCCTTCCCGAAGATCCTGCAGACGCTCTCCTAACGAAGATGCTGACTCCAGCACCTTACGAGGTGCCGGTGAAGAAGACCAAGAGGAAGGCCACGGGGACCCGAAAGGGTCTCCGGCGCAAGATTGTATCGGACTCATCATTTGATGACTCCGACGCGCACTCCTCCCACGAAGACGAGGAGGAGGAAGAGGAAAGTTCTCGCCGCCCCCCCCCCCCCAGCCAAGGGAGACAAGAAAAGGAAGGCCGACCCAACCGGGGAGACCGAAGGGTCCAAGAAGGGAAGGACCCTCCATCCGTACTGCTCCACGACGGCTGCCTACAGCGGAGACGAGTGGCTACCCAGGGTCAAGCCCCTGGCGAAGTCGTAAGTATCCGGACACCATAGTAATTCATGGTATGTTTTATTGCACTGCTTCTCCTCATGCCAAACATGATTATGCAGTCCGTCCCGAGCTCATCTCGACGTATCTTCGTCGAGCGGTTCATTGGACTCGTCGGATATGAACAACGGTTCTCTTCCAACCGCCTCCACCCCTCGCCCTATGGACAACATTGAGGTGTTGTCTCGAAAGGCACTGAGCCGAGGGGAGGTGGTCCTGGGGGCGCCTCAAGGCGACCTCCCAGACCCTGGGCGCAAAGGGAGCAAAACTCCCACGGGCTCTGAGTTCGGCCCCCAGCCGAACACTGCACCGAAACCTTCGATGGTTCCGGACTTCGGCAGGCGATCCCCCGTTAAGGTGGGCCAGCCACCTGTGCCGGTGTCCTTTGTCCATCCAGAGGCACCGGACAACTTGCTGGAAGCGCTTCGCGGCGCTTCCATCGACGAAGAGCACCACACTATCATGAGTGCGGTGATCGAGAAAGTTCAGTCGGCCAAAAACGGACTGACCGAAGCTTGCGCCAGCCTCCTAACAGGCTTTGAGGTAAGCAATTAAAATATAAGAAAATATTACCGCATAGATAGTAGGCCCTGATGCTCTGTTCGACGTTCGAGAAGAAAGGACAAATAGAGGATCAAATGATGACTCAGGAGTCTAATCAGAATATATCTATGTGTATGTGCAGGCTTCACTGCTGGCCGCTGCCGCACGTACTGCGGTGGTCTCTGCACTGAAGCAGGACCTGGAGCGGTCCGAGAACGAGCTCGGCCTTACCAAGAGGCAACTCGAGGAGAGCAAAGGTAAGCAATACCTTGTCTATATATTTAAAAAGAAGTTCGGGTGTAAAGTAATAGGATCATCATGGGTTTGCCATGGGCCACAACCGAAGTGGCGACCTTGAAGAAGGCGCTGTCCGAGGCCAAAGACAAAGCGGCCAAGGAGCGCATTGAGCGGGAGAAGCAAGAAGCCCGAGTAGGCGAGGTGCAGCAAGAGCTCGAGGCTCTCGCCAAAAAGCACGAGTCCTTGGAGCTTGATTCTAAGTCGCGAGAGTCCGAGCTCGCGCAGGCGCTTGAAAGTGTCCGGAGCGCCAAGGCTGAAGCCCACAAGGCCCTCTAGGAGATTGATGCGGTGAAGAAGATAGCAGCGGGTAAGGCATTCATTATGCAAAGCAAGCATGTGGAGGAAACTTTCCTTTTACTTACCCGAGTTCAGAGCTCTCCAGGGGCGTTCACAGATCTTCCCTGCAGTGTACTGGATGCCGTGGAGCTTTACCGAGCTCAGGAGGGGAGCTCGACGGAAAAGTTGTTCTGGTCTCAGTATACTGGGACCGAACACCCCGTGCCCTTGAGCGACCAGCTGAAGCAATTGGTCGAGCTTCACAAGGCGGCCGAACAGGCCATGAGGGGCCTTATAGTCCGGATGTGGCCTGGCGAGCCCCTGCCCGGCAGCTACTTCGGTCTGGAGAGGCGGCTTGTGGATGCCTGCCCACGGCTTGAAGTTATAAAGCGGTCCGTCTGCATCGAGGGTGCGTGCAGGGCTTTTGCCCGGGCGAAGGTGCACTAGGCGAAGCTGGATGCCGTGAAGCTGGTGAAGGAGGGGCCGCCGGAGGGCAAGGAGCATCGCTGCCCCGAAGTATATTATGAGAGTGTCCTGAAGGGTTCCTACCTTGTGGAGGATGAATATGCTAGGGATGTAATTTTTCAATGAATATGCTCATGTGATCCTGTAATATGAAACGAGTTCATTTGCGCCATGTGACACTTTTTTAATTTAAAATACTACCTTCTGTGTGGCCGTTTATAAAATCTGAGAGTTGGCCAGTCGTCCTCTTCTGCCCCCATGTAACTAGTACTTGGGTGTTCGGGATAAACCTGAGCACTCTTTACCCCAATTTTGGGTCCTTCAAGGGAGGTGTTCAGCGCAACGAACCAGGCAATCGGACTATAAGGCTTTATCACTCTCACTTAGCCATAGAAGTCTACAATTTTAAATTTTGGCGAAGCCCCTAGTATTCGGAAGGCCGAATTTGGGGCGCTATACACGCCTAAGCCAGACAAGGCCGACTCCTCGCCCAAAGCGGAAAAAGTCTTTAAGGACTTGAGACCTCTTGAACAGCGACCAGTCTCTCGCCTTATCATGACAGATAGTTTTCGGTTTTCTCTAGTGAGGTGCTCGTCCGGAAGAACCGGGACACAATCGCAGTAGTTCTCCTACCGCTACCTTAGCCGATATAGCGGAACGTAAGGTACCAAAGCATGGGAGCCGGGCAAACCCAACTATTGACCCAAGACATGATTCGGAGCTGATGCATATAATGCTATAAGTTCGGGGTGCCGCACTGTCAAAAGTGTTCAAACTTCTCGCGCCGTAGTATGGGGTAAACAAAAGCCCCCGGCGTACTGACCGTACCCGAATGTACGGGTACGGATTGTCGTAAATGAACATATAAGAGAAAAAAAGATGAATAATGCAATAATAGACTAATGCTATGCAATGTTATTTAAATAATACATCGAAACGTATTGGTACAAGTGGTGCAATGAGCAAATAGTAGGAATATTTGACATGGCCTATCCAAGGGCAATCTGTGTATAGATAGTAGAAAGCGGGTATTATCGATTATTATTAGAGACCACCTGAGGGTTCCCGTGTACATCTTAGCTTCTTGCCTCCTTGGTTTTTCCTTCCTATAGTTTGTCCGGCCATCGTACTGCCGGATAGGGCTTCCAGAGAGTTAGATCCTGAAAGAGAAAAAAATGATAAAGGTATACAGCCCCTAGGGCGGTTAAGCCGCATTGCGGGACGTGCCCTAATCGTGCCCCCGCCTATGTCCATGGTATTTTCAGTGCATAATTATGTACGCGCGGCACAGATTTCGTCGCTTGACTGGGGCTGGGACGGGGGCCGAATTGCTAGGCGATCTCTGAACGTGCCAGGCGATCCTGTTGCAGTTTACTCCGGACTCGCTTGAAGGTGTCCGGGGGCTGTATCGCCAAATTAGTGGCTTGCCTTAAAAGGCTGCTTTGTGCTTCTACTGCGAGGGCCGCAGTGTGCTCTTCCGTGCGGAGCGAGCGTTCTCTGTTTCCATTCACTGTTATGACCCCCCTAGGTCCTGGCATCTTGAGCTTGAGGTATGTGTAATGTGGTACTGCATTGAATTTTGCAAATGCAGTTCGTCCGAGCAGTGCGTGATAGCCACTGCGAAACGGGATGATGTCGAAGGTTAACTCCTCACTTCGGAAGTTGTCCGGTGATCCGAAGACCACTTCAAGTGTGATTGAGCCCGTGCAATGGTCCTCTACACCTGGGATGACGCCCTTAAAGGTGGTTTTGGTGGGTTTGATCCTCGAGGGATCGATACCCATTTTTCGCACTGTATCCTGATAGAGCAGGTTCAGGCTGCTGCCGCCGTCCATAAGGACTCGAGTGAGGTGAAATCCGTCGATGCTGGGGTCTAGGACCAGTGCGGCGGATCCGTCATGACGGATACTGGTGGGGTGGTCCCTGCGATCAAAGGTGATCGGGCAAGCAGACCATGGGTTGAACTTTGGGGCGACGGGCTCCATCACATAGACGTCCCTTAGTGCACGCTTCCGCTCCCTCTTGGGAATGTGGGCTGCGTATATCATGTTCACCGTCTTCACTTGTGGGGGAAACCCCTTCTGTCTTCCCGTGTTCGGTGGCCGGGGCTCCTCCTCATCATCACTATGCAGCCCCTTCTCCTTGTTTTCGGCATTTAACTTGCCGGCCTACTTGAACACCCAGCATTCTCTGTTGTGTGATTGGCTGGCTTGTCGGGGGTGCCGTGGATTTGACATGAGCAATCCAGTATGCGATCCAATCTGGACGGAGCCGGAGTACTTCTTTTAAATGGCTTTTTCCGTTAACCAGATCTAGAGCCTCTGAATCCGGCATTGACTGCCGTATCCTCGGTGTTATCGCCGTTATTGCGGCGCTTTGGTCTGTTACGACGTTGTCTGCCGTTGGCATCTTTGGTATCCGAAGTGCCCGGATTCCTGATAACCCACAAGTATAGGGGATCACAACAGTTTTCGAGGGTAGAGTATTCAACCCAAATTTATTGATTTGACACAAGGGGAGCCAAAGAATATTCTCAAGTATTAGCAGCTAGGCGTGAAGCATAGATGCCTCCAAAGATGGGGCCCTTTGTACGGTTCAGACTTAACCGTTTAGCAATAATGCCGCCCATACTAACAGAGTTATCACCGTATAAACCGTGGAGCAAAATAATAATATCAGGGACACTAAGGTTTCCATAGTTTCCGTGACCAATTAAACAACGACTAGCAAATAATGCAAAATAGCGTAAAACAGGAAAATGTATGCTAGTGATTCGTGCATCGGAAACCTTCCTTGTTTCCCCTACAGTGATAGTACCAATAAACCCATCCACATCCTCGCGATATGGTTCCCCTGTCTTGCCCTCGAAAGGGACTAAACAAACCCGACAAAAATCATAAAGTGACATCTCCTTATGTTCATCATATAAATAAAACTCCACCGTAGGTGGTGAGCTCCTAGAATGGAAATGAAAGTTTTGCACAAAGATATTTGTGAGTAAGAGATACTGATCGCATTGGTTGTGGAGGAAAGTGGTGAGGCCTGCATTCTTAGCCAGTTCATAAAAATCTTCATAAATCCCGGCTGCTCTCAAGAAATCATCAGAAGGCCATTCACACGACTGAACCTCCGCGGTGCGGGGCAGATTATACTTAGGCTTTTGTGCCTTTTCCTTCGAGCTTCAGCTCGATGAGCCCCTCAAAAGTCTCTTCATCATTTTCTGAAAAATTCTGAAATTTTTAGTAACTTCAAAATAAAAGTAAACCAAACTCAATAATATTGATAGCAACTACTCCTACAAGTTCCTAGAGCCTATATCATGCATCAAAACTACTTGGAACCATATAAATTTGACATGCAAGCTCAAGAACATGGTGACCTAGGCAGCAAAAATTTGCAATGAATAAAGCACTAGAACAAAAACTAATTGGACCAATGGAGGAGTCACATACCAAGGAACAATCTCCCCAAGCAGTTTTCTGAGAGGTGCTTTGAGCAAGGAGATCTAAAATGGCAGCAAAACGAGCTTGGACTCGGGTATGAACTAGATATTCGTGTTTGTGGGAGGAAGAAGAAGTGTGTGGGTGTAGGAATAAGTGGAGGAGGGCCACCGTGGGCCCACGAGGCAGGGGGCGCGCCTAGGGGGGTAGGGCGCGACCTCCAACCTCATGGGAAGGTGGTTGACCCCCTGTTGTGTTCTCAGTGCCAAAAATTCTCAAATATTCCAGAAAAAATCATATTTAAATTTCAAGGTATTTGGAGAACTTTTATTTTCGGGGTATTTTTATATTGCATGGATAATCAGATAACAGACAGAAAAATACTATTTTTATTTTATTTAATATAAATAACAAAAAGTAAAAGGAAGGTACAGAAGGTTGTGCCTTCTAGTTTCATCCATCTCATGATCATCAAAAGGAATCCACTAACAAGGTTGATCAAGTCTTGTTAACGAACTCATTCCGAATAACATGGAACCGGAGAAATTTCGAATAACACTATGTTATCTCAACGGGGATATGCACATCCCCAATAATAAGAATATCATATTTCTTCTTGATAGTAGGAAGAGGAAATTCAAAACCTCCAAATATAATCGATGGAATTTTTCCAATAGAGTTGATACTATGAACTTGAGGTTGTTTCCCCGGAAAGTGTACCGTGTGCTCATTACCATTAACATGAAAAGTGACATTGCCTTTAGTGCAGTCAATAACAGCCCCTGCAGTATTCAAAAAGGGTCTTCCAATAATAATAGACATACTATCGTCCTCGGGAATATCAAGAATAACAAAGTCCGTTAAAATAGTAACGTTCGCAACCACAACGGGCACATCCTCACAAATACCGACAGGTATAGCAGTTGATTTATCAGCCATTTGCAAAGATATTTTAGTAGGTGTCAACTTATTCAAATCAAGTCTACGATATAAAGAGAGAGGCATAACACTAACACCGGCTCCAAGATCACATAAAGCAGTTTTAACATAGTTTCTTTTAATGGAGCATGGAATAGTTGGTACACCGGGATCTCCAAGTTTCTTTGGTATTCCACCCATAAAAGTATAATTAGCAAGCATGGTGGAAATTTCAGCTTCCGGTATCTTTCTCTTATTAGTAACAATTTATTTCATGTGCTTAGCATAAGGATTCATTTTAGCATAGCAGTTAATCGCATACGCAAAAAGATAGGTCTAATCATTTCAGCAAAGCACTCAAAATCCTCATCATCCTTTTTCTTGGATGGTTTGGGAGGAAAAGGCATGGGTTTCTGAACCCATGGTTCTCTTTCTTTACCATGTTTCCTAGCAACAAAGTCTTTCTTATCATAACGTTGATTCTTTGATTGTGGGTTATCAAGATCAACAGCAGGTTCAATTTCTATATCATTATCATTACTAGGTTGAGCATCATCATGAACATTATCATTAACATTATTACTAGTTTCAGGTTCATTACCAGATTGTGTTTCAGCATCAGAAATAGAAATATCATTTGGATTCTCAGGTGTTTCAGTAATAGGTTCACTAGAAGCATGCAAAGTCCTATCATTTTTCTTTTTCTTCCTTTTAGAAGGACTAGGTGCATCTATATTATTTCTCTGAGAATCTTGCTCAATTCTCCTAGGGTGGCCTTCAGGATACAAAGGTTCCTGAGTCATTCTACCACCTCTAGTCATAACTCTAACAACATTATCATTATTATTACTATTTAATTCATTGAGCAAATCATTTTGAGCTTTAAGTACTTGTTCTACTTGAGTGGTAACCATAGAAGCATGTTTACTAATAAGTTTAAGTTCACCTTTGACATTATCCATATAATCACCCAAGTGTTCAAGCATATTTGAATTGTATTTCAATTGTCTACCAAATAAGCATTAAAGTCTTATTGCTTAGCCATAAATTTATCAAACTCATCTAAGCATGGGCTAGCAAACTTAGTAAATGGGATTTCAGCTTTATCATATCTATAGAGAGAATTTACCTTTACTACCTGTGTCGGGTTATCAAGACCATGAGTTTCTTCAATAGGTAAAGGATTAAGATCATATGTTTTTCCAACACGCGGTAAATTAATACCATGTATTTCTTCAATAGGAGGTAAATTCTTAACACCTTCAGCTTTAATACCTTTTTCTTTCATAGATTTCTTTGCCTCTTGCATATCTTCAGGACTGAGAAATAGAATACCCCTCTTCTTCGGAGTTGGTTTAGGAATAGGCTCAGGAATTGGCTCCGGAGGTGTCCAATTATTTTCATTTGTCAACATATTATTCAATAGAATTTCATCTTCATCCGGTGTTCTTTCCCTGAAAACAGAACCAACATAACTATCCAGGTAATCTCTGGAGGCATCGGTTAGTCCATTATAAAAAATATCAAGTATTTCATTTTTCTTAAGAGGATGATCAGGCAAAGCATTAAGTAATTGGAGAAGCCTCCACCAAGCTTGTGGGAGACTCTCTTCTTCAATTTGCACAAAATTATATATATCCCTTAAGCAGCTTGTTTCTTATGACCAGGGAAATATTTAGCAGAGAAGTAATAAATCATATCCTGGGGACTACGCACACAACCATGATCAAGAGAATTAAACCATATCTTAGCATCACCCTTTAATGAGAATGGAAATATTTTAAGGATATAAAAGTAGCGAGTTCTCTCATTAGTAGTGAATAGGGTGGATATATCATTTAATTTAGTAAGATGTGCCACAACAGTTTCAGATTCATAGCCATGAAAAGGATCAGATTCAACCAAAGTAATTATATCAAGATCAACAGAGAATTCATAATCCTTGTTAGTAACACAGATAGGTGGAGTAGCAAAAGCAAGGTCAGGTTTCATTCTAGCATTTAGAGATTGCTTATTCCATTTAGCTAATAACCTCTTAAGTTCGTATCTATCTTTGCAAGCTAAAATAGCTAAATAAGCTTCTTTTATCAAAAACATAACCATCAGGAATAATAGGCAAGTCTTCATCATCAATTTCATCAGTATTATCAGATTCAATATTTTCAATCTCTCTAGCCCTAGCAAGTTGTTCGTCAAGAAATTCATCAAGTGGCACAGTAGTATCAAGCATAGAAGTAGTTTCATCATAAGTATCATGTATAGCAGAAGTGGCATCATCAATAACATGCGACATATCAGAACGAATAATAGAAGCAGGTTTAGGTGTCACAAGCTTACTCAAAACAGAAGGTGAATCAAGTGCAGAGCTAGATGGCAGTTCCTTACCTCTCCTCGTAGTTGAGGGATAAATCTTGGTTCTTGAATCTTTCAAGTTCTTCATAATGATAAGCAGATATATATCCCAAGTGACTTAAAGAATAGAGCTATGCTCCCCGGCAATGACGCCAGAAAATAGTCTTGATAACCCACAAGTATAGGGGATCGCAACAGTTTTCGAGGGTCAAGTATTCAACCCAAATTTATTGATTCGACACAAGGGGAGCCAAAGAATATTCTCAAGTATTAGCAGCTGAGTTGTCAATTCAACCACACCTGGAAACTTAGTATCTACAGCAAAGTATTTAGTAGCAAAGTAATATGATAGTAGTGGTAACGGTAGCAAAAGGTAACAGTAGTAAAAGTAATGTTTTTGGTATTTTGTAGTGATGATAGCAATAGCAACGGAAAAGTAAATAAGCAAAGAACAATATATGGAAAGCTCGTAGGCAATGGATCAGTGATGGAGAATTATGCCAGATGCGGTTCATCATGTAACAGTCATAACCTAGGGTGACACAGAACTAGCTCCAATTCATCAATGTAATGTAGGCATGTATTCCGAATATAGTCATACGTGCTTATGGAAAAGAACTTGCATGACATCTTTTGTCCTACCCTCCCATGGCAGCGGAGTCCTTACGGAAACTAAGGGATATTAAGGCCTCCTTTTAATAGAGTACCAGAACAAAGCATTAACACATAGTGAATACATGAACTCCTCAAACTACGGTCATCACCGGTAAGTATCCCGATTATTGTCACTTTGGGGTTAACGGATCATAACACATAATAGGTGACTATAGACTTGCAAGATAGGATCAAGAACTCTCATATATTGATGAAAACATAATAGGTTCAGATCTGAAATCATGGCACTCGGGCCCGACAAGCATTAAGCATAGCAAAGTCATAGCAACATCAATCTCAGAACATAGTGGATACTAGGGATCAAACCCTAACAAAACTAACTCGATTACATGATAGATCTCATCCAACCCATCACCGTCCAGCAAGCCTACGATGGAATTACTCACGCACGGAGGATGGTTGATGATGACGATGGCGATGGATTCCCCTCTCCGGAGCCCCGAACGGACTCCAGATCAGCCCTCCCGAGAGGTTTTAGGGCTTGCGGCGGCTCCGTATCGTAAAACGCGATGAATTCTTCTCTCTGATTTTTTCTCCCCGAAACACAATATATAGAGTTGGAGTTGGAGTCGGAGGAGCTCCAGGGGACCCACGAGGTAGGGGGCGCCCTAGGGGGGCAGGCGCGCCTGCACCCTCGTGGACAGGTGGTGGGCCCCCTGGCCTTCATCTTTTGCAGGTATTTTTTATATTTTCCAAAAAGTTTCTCCGTGAAGTTTTAGGTCATTCCGAGAACTTTTGTTTCTGCACATAAATAACACCATGGTAATTCTGCTGAAAACAGTGTCAGTCCGGGTTAGTTCCATTCAAATCATGCAAGTTAGATTCCAAAACAAGGGCAAAAGTGTTTGGAAAAGTAGATACGACGGAGACGTATCAATTCCTCGATGTGTTGTTGCTGCGAGCCAGTCAGCTATCCTCGCCCGTGCAAAAGTGGATCATGAGTGTCGTGAGGGCTACCATAGACTTCGGCTTCTCTTGGCCAAGGTGGCGGACAAGCCACTCGTCACGGATGTCGTGCTTGAATGCCGCTAGGGCCTCTGCGTCCGAACAGTCGACAATTTGGTTTTTCTTAGTCAGGAACCATGTCCAGAATTGTCTGGCCGATTCCCCTGGCTGCTGAGTTATATGGCTCAAGACATCAGCATCCGGTGGTCGCACATAAGTGCCCTAGAAGTTGTCAAGAAATGCATCTTCCAGATCCTCCCAACTGCCGACGGAGTCTGCTGGCAAGCTATTCGGCCAATGTCGAGCTGGTCCTTTGAGTTTTAGTGGGAGGTACTTGACGGCATGTAGATCATCACCGCGAGCCATGTGGATGTGAAGGAGGAAATCCTCAATCCATACAACGGGATCTGTTGTACCATCATACGATTCGATATTTATGGGTTTAAAACCCTCCGGGAATTCGTGATCCATAACTTCATCAATGAAGCATAGGGGGTGTGCGGCGCCTCTGTGCCGGGCTATATCACGACGCAGTTCATATGAGTCTTGTCTTCTGCATTGGCGCACGTGCTCATGACTCGTATATTGACCTTGCGAGTTTTGCCCTGCTGCCCAATACGTCTCGCAGGTCCCGTGTGTTGCCCGGGGCCTTGGTATTTTTGATTGAGTGGTGGCGGGGTGTAGGCTGAACTTCAGGCTGAAATGCCTCTTTGGCTCGGCCACGCGGTGGCCGGTCAGCCGCATCATACACTGGTGATGGAGGTTTCAATGCTTCCTTCTCGAGCTGAGGTAGCAACCTGCGTTTTGGGTAACTCTTGGAGGGGCGATCGAGTTTGTATTCCTCAGCTGCAAGGACTTCGGTCCATCTGTCTGCTAGCAAGTCTTGATCAGCTTGAAGTTGTTGTTGCTTTTTCTTCAGGCTGTTTGTTGTGGCCATAAGCCGGCGCTTGAAGCGCTCCTGCTTGACGGGATCCTCAGGCACGATAAATTCTTCGTCGCCGAGGCTCACCTTGTCTTCGGAGAGAGGCATGTAATTGTCCTCCTCCGGTTCTCCATCTGCTGCCTGCTCTGGAGGGCTAGCTTGTTCATCCTCTGGCTCTACATCGTGCTGGAGGGGATTGTGGTTGTCTTCAGCACTATCCGGAGTGTTATTGTCTCCTGTGCCGGTATCACTACTTTTACTGTGGCGGGACTTAGAGCGGCGCCGCTGACGTCGTCGCTTGGGTTGCTTCTTGGAGGGGTCATCCTCCGCTGTCTCGTCGCCATTGCCTTCTTTTGGGGGTGTCCACCATGTATATATCATATGATGAGGTAGCGGTCCAGCGCCCTGTGGGCGGTGGTTCCTGCTCGTCTCCTACATCGTCGTCCATACCGTCGATGTCTTCGGAGTCGAAGTCGAGCATGTCGGTTAAATCGTCGACAGTGGCTACTAAGTGGGTGGTGGGTGGGCAGCGAATTTCTTCGTTGTCCGCATCCCATTCTAGCCGGGCATAGTTCGGCCAAGGTTCTCCTGGCAGGGAGAGAGACCTTAATGAATTTAGCACATCACCGAAAGGCGAGTGCTGAGAGATATCCGCGGAGGTGAACTCCATGATCGGCGCCCAGTCGGATTCGACGGGCACGGATGTAAGCGGCTCAGAGTCTGTGGCCGGAGATGAATCCAGTGGTTCGGCGACACGGCTCTCGTAAGGGGTGAAGTCACTATCCGGCTCTATCGCCACTGAGAGTGCGGCCTCCATGGCGGGGTCTATCCCTCCGCTCTCGGATGGTGCGATTTGCTCTGGATTGACGGCCGGAGTAGTTGCAGATGCGATCTCCCAAATATTGTCCGACGGCAGAGTTACGTCATGCTCGTCATGACTGTGCAGCGCACCTGACATGGGCTTGAATCCGTTGAAGATCAAGTCTCTGCGGATGTCGGCAGTGTAGTTTAAGTTCCGAACCTGACCTCATGGCCAGGGGCGTAGCTCTCGATCTGCTCCAGATGGCCAAGCGAATTGGCCCGCAGTGCGAAGCCACCGAATACGAAGATCTGTCCGGGGAGGAAAACCTCACCCTAGACCGCATCGTTACGGATGATCGAAGGAGCCATCAAGCCTTACGGTGATGGCACAATGGAACTCTCAATGAAAGCACCAATGTCGGTGTCAAAACCGGCGGATCTCGGGTAGGGGGTCCCGAACTATGCATCTAAGGCGGATGGTAACAGGAGGCAGGGGACACGATGTTTACCCAGGTTCGGGCCCTCTTGATGGAGATAATACCCTACGTCCTGCTTGATTGTTCTTGATGATATGAGTATTACAAGAGTTGATCTACCACGAGATTGTAGAGGCTAAACCCTAGAAGCTAGCCTATGGTATGATTGTATGTTGTCCTATGGACTAAATCCTCCGGTTTATATAGACACCGGAGGGGGCTAGGGTTACACAAAGTCGGTTACAAGGGAGGAGATCTACATATCCGTATTGCCAAGCTTGCCTTCCACGCCAAGAAAAGTCCCATCCGGACACGGGACAAAGTCTTCAATCTTGTATCTTCATAGTCCAACAGTCCGGCTATCCGGAGAGCCCCTAATCCAGGACTCCCTCACCAGGCACTTGTCTTAGCCTGGCCCAGGCGTTAGAAATTGGTTGCCTGGGTATCCCAATCACACCTGCCTGGCCCTAATCCTACTGCAGTTCGCGGTTTCTCCTATGGGCCAGCTCTCAAATCAACGCACTTTTTCTAGTAAGCTCTCTCCAAGCCAGGTCTCGAACCAAATGATACATGCCTGGCCAGGCACAAAATTCCAACTTTCTAGGCTACATCCAGGCATGACTTTTTGCCTGGCATGCAAGCCAGGATGCGAACCAAAGTGCCCCTTAGTACTCCATCCACGCTTGAATTTACTCATTGGTTATTCAGCTCGCTGCTCCCTTCGTATCCTCCGCGCGGCAGAGTGGTGTGATATCATGTCGTTCTGACAGATTTACCATGATTTCCCAGGGCGGTGTAGCTGCATGTAGCTTCGCAATGGTGGTTTGGCTCTTGGTGATGCGATTTGTGTACCATGATCAAGAACTGCGGGACAACTTTACAATGATATTTATTTTGGTAGCTTCTCTCATGCTGTCAGTATTCTTTTTTGCGGTAACACATGAAGATATACAAACAACTACTCCGTCCTAGAGCATATCAGCAATCAGTGCGAGTTTTCTTTATGTTATGTCATTATATGGGAAGAATACAGTCATTTTGTAGTGATTCTTCTTTGTTTGCATAACCGAAGTGAACCGTTCCGTCATACTCCATCCGTTCCAAAATAGATTACCCAACTTTGTACTAACTTTGTACTAAAGTTAGTGCAAAGTTGAGTCATCTATTTTGGAACGGAGGAAGTATTTGTCATTATTGTGCTTATCTGACGGAGTAACGGTCATGGCTTTCAGATTTGCAATTGGGGTACCAACTCTATTGCATTTAGTCTTAGAGGCTTTGATGTAAGGTAAGGGCATCTCCAACGTACACCTCCAATGTACACCCACAAACCACTCGTATCATCCTGGACGCATCAGTCCGGACCCCACAAGGCACAAGCCATCCAACGCTAACCATTATCGATACACTGAGAAGTCTGGACCACAATTTCCCCGCAAAATGGAACCAAACCTGGCAGGCTTTGCGGGAGTCTGGACACGAGCCACGTAGGACTCTAACACCCCAGGCCCACCCAAAACTAAGGCCGAGCTCACGCTTTTGTAGTTGGCCGCACTGTTTCCGCGGCAAAAGCCCTCACTCTTCTTCCACCCCGCCGCTCTCCACCTAGTTCTTGACCTTTTCCCCTACTCTCTTCTTTTTTACCGGTGCTGATGCATGGACCCAGAGGAGACCTTGCCGAAGACGGAGGTAGTGGAGGATCCAAGCATCACGATTGCCCGGTAGATCAACTTGGTGACACGGCAAAATCGAGAAGGTTCGAAGACAAAAGCGAGAAGGTGCGGTGGCGAAGATGACGGAGAGGTTCAAAGACATCTTGACGAAGGAGGCACACGTCAAGCGCTCTGACGTCAAGGAGAAAAAAGGCGAAGAGGTTTAACTTGTTGATGGAGGTGGACGAGAAGAATCTCAAACTCGAAGAGAAGTGGGCCATGATCGAAGAGAAGAAGGCCATGCTCGAGGAGAAGGTGGAAATCGCAGGTGCTTCGGAGTACGCGAAGATGCTCACCTTGAAGGTGGTGGATTTTGATGACGACGCAAGAATGAACGTGCAAGCCGCCGTTTTAAGATGTTACATCGGCAGAAGGATGAGTTAGAGAGGGCGGAGCAGGAGGAGATGGAGGCGGAGAAGGAGACAGAGGCAGAGGCGGCCTACACAGTAGTGGCGGTAGATTGAGCGTCGAGGCTTAGATTGACGGTCCGACGAGGCAAAAAAGTCCAACTTTTTGCGCGGACAACCGAACTGATATTCTTTTGTAATAAGGCATGTAAAAACTAAGAATACTTGCCTCTTTTTGGTTGTGATATTCCAATTTTTTGTAACAAGGATGTAAAAACTAAAAATTGGATATCAGTTTGGTATCCCTTTCGATGAATTGGTTAGTAGTGAGAGACACCCGATAGAGTTGGGTAAGTGTTTCTCCAAAGAGGTAATAACATCAGTGATGCTTCAACTTGCCATGGATGTTCACTTTAGTGGCTGAACTTAAAATATACACCGAGCTAGTTCTACAACTTGACATGAATGTGTAAATACGGTGCTAATCCCATTTATAAATGTAAAGTGTGCTGATGTGGCACTGTATTTGACTAACGTGCATGGGTCCACTTGTTGAAGCAAAACAACTTTACAATATAGGAGGTGATTCTGAGAGCAAAACGTATACTCATGTACGCATATGAGAACTGAGGAGGAGCGTGGAGGTGATTCTGAGAGCAATTTATGTACGCATATGAGAACTCAGGAGGAGCGTGGAGGTGTTCAAGTAGGAGGAAGCGAAGTCGCGACGCGTGGCATGAGAAAAGGGCAAGGCTAGACCTAGGTAATACGTAGTTGTGACGTACTTTACGTAAACAGCAATGTGGAGCCATATTAATGGATAATTAGGAGAGAAGATTAGACAGGCAGGTTATCTTTGTACCGGGTTTACGTAGATGTAGGATTATTTGATGAGAAAAAGGCGTACCGTCAGGGGCGACTGGGGCGTACGGGGGTGGTTCAACCGAGAAGCATCCAGATGGGAACCTGGTTGACCGATGCTCAACATGAGCTGTCAGATGTATATACAAATCAACGACTCGTTTTCTTTGGATCGCACTTGCCTGATTCATCGGATTTGCAGGATAAAAGCAACTCCAACGGGTCGACACAAACAAACAGCATATTTGTTCGTTTTTTATCTGTTTGTATCGGTCGGCCGCCTGGCGTCCGCTTAATTTTGTATTTGAATCGGCAGTGCGTCTAACGCGCTGATTCATTTTATACCTGCATTCAACTTTTAAATAAAAAGGGCCCCGTGGCTGATCATGTCTGCGGCCATGTCTTATGTCGACATCATGCTAGCGCCGGCATACAATGTCGGCTTCAGAAAATATCACCAAAGTTCATGTTGGCGCACTCGCCAGCCGGCCGGCACACATGCCAGCACACAAAAAGGAGGGGACTTGAGTTCGACCATGCAAAAAAGGGCGCGGGCGCGGGTGTGGAAGGCGCGACCACGCTCACGTCGGGTGAGCACTTCCCGGAGAGGCGGAAGGCTTGCGGGTAGACGTGGAAGCCGGGGACCGGGTTGCAAGCCGACGCGCAGGGTGAGTCGGGCAACACCATCCGAGGAAACGCCGACGAGTCGGTGCTGGTGGCGGCGACGACAGCTTGGACGAGGATGTGCTAGCATGTAGAGCGCCTCCCTCGTTGCCGCCGTGACGCGGACGTTGGTGAACTCCTGCTGCGCGGCGGCGACGGCGGCGGCCTCATCGCTCGCGTCTGCGGCGTGCCTTCGGTCCTTCCTCTTGGCCGACTCCCTTTCCCGTTGTCCGGGCGTCAGCGCCTTCTTCGGTTTGGTCGCGGCGGCAATCTTGCGCGGGGCACGAGCCTTGCCTTTTCCGGAAGGGGCGACGGCGCCGGACGAGGCGAGGAAGGCGAGGCCGGCGACAGCGTCGAGGTCGAGGTCGATGGCGTCCTCCGTGGCTGGTTGGAGGCGGGAGCGCGCGCGGGCGGAAGTGTTTTTGGAAAAATGTGGAAATGATGGTGGCTGCCACCGACCGGCGGGTCGGGGGAGAGAAGTAGGCGCGCGCGCGTCCGTCTCGTGTCCGCGCTGACACAAATTCAACTTAAAATTTGGCCGGGAATTAGTCGCCCACGAACGAAAAACGGATACGTGCCCGTTTGAATCAGCGCGTTGGATCGCTACTTTTATCCGTGCTAATCTAAACGGACGCGGACGGACGAAATGGATCGCTCCATTGAATTTGCTCTAACGGCTGACATCTCTCCTAGCATTGTTTTGGCAGGAACACTGTAGATGATGCTAAATCCCTCTTTCAAAACTAGTGTACGATGGTGGTAGAGATTATCAATATAGTAGTACCTGCTTGCATATTCTGCGGGTTGGCCTGCCGGCGCCTAGCTGGCATCATGGTGAGCGACGACAGCGATGGCAACCATCCCAACTCCTATTTGACGCCCTCAGTGCTGGTTAAGGCCTCCGTTTGATTCATAAGTCTTAAATTTTTTTTAGTTTCAATTAGAAAGTTTCTAATTTTTAAAAAATTCTTTTCTATTTATTTGCAGTGACTAAAAAGTCTCTAATCTCTTTCTAAAAGTTATTAAATGATATGTAAAAGACCATATTACCTCTAGTATACAGAAAAATAACAACCAAACAACATCATGAGGTGGCGAGGCAATGGATGCAGGGAGGTAAATTGTTGGAAAAGTTTCAAAAAGTTTTAAAAAGACTCTTCTTGAGAGTCTTCTTCATTTAATCCCAAAAAACAACTTTTAGTCTCTAATAGTTCTTCCCGTTTGGTTAAAACATCTCTAAAAGAGACTTTTTCTAGTCCCTACATTGAAAAGTCTCTGGAAACAAACATCCCTTAAAGGCTATTTTGTCACCTCCCCCCTTCCCGACCGGGTCGACACATTTATCTTTTTCTATTTTCTGTTAACCTTCAAATAAGTTGCGGGAGAAGTGATTCAAACTCTAGAGCTCTTCGTTCAGTTCAAACTACGGTAATCAACTAGGAAACCTTACCGGTTGTGCCTATTTACTTCTTTTTTTCTCTTCTTTATTCTACTCGCAGAAGCTCCTGGTTTTGGGAAGCTTCCCAACCTAGTTTTTTCATTTCGCTGGTCAGTTTTCTAGATGATTCTTATTTAGTTTATTTCTTTCTTTTATTTTTTTATTTTTCATTCTTTTTTATTTCCCTTTTTTAATGTGTGAACTTTCTGCAAATTCAAAACTTTCTTCAAATTCGTGAACTCATTTAAATACATGAAAATCCATGATTTTTTTCAAATTGTAAACCCTTTTTCAAAATCGAAGAAAGTTTTCAAATCCACATTTTTTTCAAATTTCTGTATTTTTTTAAAAATCGATGAAAATTTACTAAATTTGTGGAAAAAATCAAAATCGATGAAAATTTTGAAATCTATGTTTTTAAAAATACACGATTTTCAAATTCATGAACTTTTAAGTCTAATTTTTTTTCCAAACTTCATGAGTTTTGTTAAAAAAATCAATGAACTTTTTCCTAAATTAGTGAACTTTTTTTGAACCCATGAACTTTTTCAGATCCATGATATTTTTTTGAACCCATGAACTTTTTTTCAAATTCATGATTTTTTATAAAAATATTAACACTTGTTAATTCCTTTTTTTGGAATTTTTCACATTTTCTATGAAAGTCAACGGTGAATGGACCAGTCAACCACGACTGGTCAATTGCCGAATGAGCGGCCAGGGAATCAGGACAAGCACCGCGTCATGAGCGGTGGCTCGCCTGGTAGTTGGGCCGACCCATGGAGTTGGGGTGCGTGACCGCTCAAAATCACTAATTAAGGAGTACTCGTTGCAAAGAACACTCTACTTTCTCACGTCGCGACAAGTGGCGTAGATGCAGCATGTCACTTGTCGTAATATGGGAGTTTTTCCTTTTTTTCGTAGATCCGTTTATTCAAAACGTTTTATCTTTTAAACCGAACGTTCAAATTTCGAACCATTTTCACTATTGGATTCCTCGCGTCGAGATTTTCAAAACTAGATCCCATGTTGATAGGTTTTGACGAACTTTTTTTTTCACAAAAAATGGACGAAAAAACCGAACCGGGAGCACGATTTTTTCCCTTTCCGAAAGAGGCACGTCCGTGCCTCTCGCGAAATCACACTCCTGCCTCTTGTGTAAGCAAAACCGTAACTCTCGTGAAAGGAAAAAAACATAAAACACTTTTTTCCGTTTCCGAGAGGCACGGCCGTGCATCTCGCGAAAGCACAACCGTGCCTCTCGCGGAAACAAAACCGTGACTCTCGCGAAAGAAAGAAAAACGAAAAACGTGTATTTTTTTCCCTTTCTGAGAGGCACGGTCGTGACTCTCACGAAAGCACAACTGTGCCTCTCACGGAAGCAAAACCGTGACTCTCGCGAAAAAACAGAAAATGCGTTTTGTTTTTCCCTTTCCAAGAGGCACGGCCGTAACTCTCGCGAAAGCACAACCGTGCCTCTCGCGAAAGAAAAAAATAGAAAACATGTTTTTTCGTTTCTGAAAGGCACGGCCGTGACTCTCGCTAAAGCACAACTGTGCCTCTTCGCGAAAAAAACCATGACTTTCGTGAAAGAAAAAAAAAGAGAACGCGTTTTTTCGTGAAAAAAAAATTCAAAATCTTTTTTGATCGAAAAGCTAAGGAAGACCGGGAGAAAACCAAAACGTCGAAAAAAACCCGGGAAAAACCATTTAAAAGCCGAAAACGCGTGCAGAAAAAAAAATAAAAAAATCCGGAGGGAGCGTCCAGAGCGCGACACGTGGCGAATGGCTGAGAGCGCGCCAAGTGGCGCTGATCGTTGCGAGGCTCACGAAGGAGCGCTCGTTTACTAGTTGCTCCCGTGACCGCTGCCACCTCTACCTGGCGCTGAAGGTGATACGAGTGTTGATACGTGATATCTTTGTATTTATTTCTCACTGATTCTCCTATTATCTCTAGCCTTATATAGATTGATCTCTATAGATATTGTAGGGTTAGTTGGTTTGTCATGCAAAACACCACCTGTATATATTGTAACCGACTCCGATGGAATACAATTGAGTTGCATTCTATAGTCTTCTACATGGTATCAGTTTTCTACCGATCTCTCTTCGCTTCCGCTCTAGGCCGCCGCCGCATTCTACGCCGCCGCCGCCCCTCTCACCCTGCCGCCGCCGCCTATTCCACACGCCGCCGCCGCCGCCGCTACTTCTCCTATAGCCCCGCCGCCACACCAAACCCTAACCCTTCCCCACCGCCGCCGCCGCCACTGCTACCTCTCGTATAGGCGTCGCCGCAGCATAAACCCTAAACCTGTTGGAAATATGCCCTAGAGGCAATAATAAAATGGTTATTATTATATTCCTTTGTTCATGATAATTGTCTATTGTTCATGCTATAGTTGTGTTATCCGGAAATTGTAATACATGTGTGAACACATAGACCACAACACGTCCCTAGTGAGCCTCTAGTTGACTAGCTCGTTGATCAAAAGATAGTCATGGTTTCCTGACTATGGACATTGGATGTCATTGATAACGGGATCACATGTAGGATCGAAAGTATGTCTAGAGGGGGGGTGATTAGACTACTTGACCAAATAAAAACTTAACCTTTTCCCAATTTTAGTTCTTGGCAGATTTTAGCTATTTTATAACAAGTCAAGCAATCATCACACAATTCAAGCAAGCATGCAAAGAGTATATTGGCAGCGGAAAGTAAAGCATGCAACTTGCAACAATGTAAAGGGAAGGGTTTGGAGAATTCAAATGCAATTGGAGACACGGATGTTTTTCCCGTGGTTCGGATAGGTGGTGCTATCCTACATCCACGTTGATGGAGACTTCAACCCACGAAGGGTAACGGTTGCACGAGTCCACGGAGGGCTCCACCCACGAAGGGTCCACGAAGAAGCAACCTTGTCTATCCCACCATGGCCATCGCCCACGAAGGACTTGCCTCACTAGCGGTAGATCTTCACGAAGTAGGCAATCTCCTTGCCCTTACAAACTCCTTGGTTCAACTCCACAATCTTGTCAGAGACTCCCAAGTGACACCTAGCCAATCTAGGAGACACCACTCTCCAAAAAGTAACAAATGGTGTGTTGATGATGAACTCCTTGCTCTTGTGCTTCAAATGATAGTCTCCCCAACACTCAACTCTCTCACAGGATTTGGATTTGGTGGAAAGAAGATTTGAGTGGGAAGCAACTTGGGGAAGGCTAGAGATCAAGATTCATATGGTAGGAATGGAATATCTTGGCCTCAACACATGAGTAGGTGGTTCTCTCTCAGAACATATGAGTTGGAAGTGTAGATGTGTTCTGATGGCTATCTCCACGAGTGAAGAGGAGGTGGAGGGGTATATATAGCCTCTATACAAAATCCAACCGTTACACACAATTTACCAATCTCAGTGGGACCAAATCAACAAACTCGGTCGGACCGAAATAGTAAACCTAGTGACCGTTAGAGATTCTCGGTGGGACTGACATGCAACTCGATAGGACCGATATGGTTAGGGTTAGGGCATAACGTAATCTCGGTGAGACCGATTACACAAACTCGGTTAGACCGATTTGGTAATAAGCTAACCAGAAGGTTGGTCAGGCAAACTCGGTGGGACCGATTCGCTCTTCTCGGTGAGACCGAAATGTTACGAAAAGGAAACAGTGAGTTTACATTGCAATCTCGGTGGGACCGATCCGCTCTTTCGGTGAGACCGAAAAGTTACGAAAAGGAAACAGAGAAATTGCAATCCCATCTCGGTGAGACCGAGATCCCTATCGGTAGAACCGATTTGCTTAGGGTTTGGCAATGGCTATGACAAGTGAAACTCGATGGCGCCGGGTTGAAAGAATCGGTAGGGCCGAGTTTGGCTTTGGGTTTAGGTCAAATGTGGATATGGGAAAGTAGCTGAGGATTTTGGAGCATATCATTAAGCACATGAAGCAAGAGGCTCATTAAGCAACACCTCATCCCTCCTTGATAGTATTGGCTTTTCCTATGGACTCAATGTGATCTTGGACCACTAAAATATAAAATGAAGAGTCTTGAGCATATGAGCTAGAGCCAATCCTTTGTCCTTAGCATTTTGAGGGTTCCACTTTCACCATCCATGCCATGCCAATCATTGAGCTTTCCTGAAATGATCATCTTGGAATAGCATTAGCTCAATGAGCTATATGTTGTTATGAATTACCAAAACCACCTAGGGATAGTTGCACTTTCAATCTCCCCCTTTTTGGTAATTGATGACAACATATAGATCAAAGCTTCGACAAACAATAATAAGAATGAAATATATCGTTGCTTTGAGAAGTATGTGATAAGTAAGAGCTCCCCCTAAATTTGTGCATATTTAAAATTTGCTTTGGACTGCAAATGCACAAAGAGTTAGAGTCATGGGTTACTCTTCCATGTCACATACATCTTGGTGGAGCTCTCAAAAAGATAAGAATGAAATACATGCACTCATCACCAAAGAAAGTGAATGATCACATAAGATAGATAAGATATATCAAGCATGCATAAGTGTAGCTTATGATCAAACACATGATCATCAATGTCTCACAAGCATATCAAAGTATCTCAACCAAAAGCAAACAAAGTTTGAAAAAAACACCAAATAAAGCAAGAGAGAATAAAAGCAACACTCTCTCTCTCTCTCGAAGCCTATGATCTATACATTTTTCTCCCCCTTTGGCAACAAGTTACCAAAAAGTTCCTAGAAAATGCATAGTGCTAGATCGACTCTCAGGCTTGATCTTCTGGTGGTGGTGGAGTCTGGATCACTCCAAGGACGAATTCTTCTGTAGACGTGGTTGGAGCTGGAGCTGAAGTAGATGCTGGAGCTGGTTGGGCTGGTGCTGTGGCTGGAGCTGAGGTGGTGGCTCTGGTGTCAGGAACTGGCACTGCAGTCGACCTCTGAGCTCGTGGCACTCTGGCAAATGCATCAGTTGTAGTGTTCCCTCTCCTCTCCTGCATGTCATCTTGAAGTTGCTCCACTGCAGACTGAATCTCTGTTACTTTGACATCCATGTCATAGAACTTTTGTTCTATGATCCTCTCTAAGCTCTTCTGATTCTGAGTGAGGGTGGCCAGTCCTTTCTCAATCCTCAGTGTGGATGCAATCAAGTAACTAAGCTGCTCTTGCTTGTTTTTCAGGAAATACTCAGATGCCTCCTCTTGAGTTGGCATCTTGGCAGCTTTCTCCTTCCTTGCCTTCTCCTTCTTTGCTTGTGCTTGAGCTGATGATGGTTCATTTTCATTCATCACAACTTGATTGTCCTCGAAATCTGGATGAATAGGCAAATGTTCCTTGTCCAACAAGTATGTGCCTGTGCCCATTTTTGAGTTGATTAACTCCTGAATTTGTGGGGCATATCCACAGCTCCTCTTCTGATCTGCTGCAGTCCTCTTGATAGTCTCTACTATGAGGCTCATGACCTTGAATTTCTGAGGCACATCAAATATATGTAGCAAGTTAATGGCATGACCTCTGATCATCCTGTGATCTCCAGACTTGGGCAAGAGTGTGTGCCTAAGGATCCAATTGATCGTAGGCAGTCCTGACAACAAGTGTTTTACAGACCCAATCTGGTGAGTTTCAAGATCATCCACTGGAATCTCCTTATACATATTTGCCATTAAGTTATGATCCATCTTTTTCTTGGCATAGATATCCAAGTCATCTTCCTGCTCTTCTGGGGCATTGATCAGCTGAGCCCATTCAGCAACTGTAGATTGGTATCTAGTGCCTTCAGACATCCACACTATCCTGCCATCTGGATAGAAGTGTGCTGTGGAGTAGAATTGCATGATGAGCTCTTCATTCCACTTTGTGAGCTTCTGCCCAACAAAGTCTGCAACTCCACAACCCTTGAAGCTGTCATACACTCCAGGATAGTGTTCTTCGTTTTCCTTGATATATTTCCAATCAACCCATCTCATGTCACACACTATGGGCTTCTTATCTAGCAGCACTGTCTCATAAAAATCTTGCTGTTCCTTGGTGTGAAACCTGTAATCAACAGCAGTTCTTCTCCTTGAAGCATACGGATCTGCTTCTCTCCACTTCCTCAGCCCTGAATCTCTTCTGATATTCATGACCTCAGCCACAGGATGAGCAGCATTGTGGTATGGGATCTTGGGCTTAAGCTTCCTGAGCACTTGACCTTCTTCTTCTTTAGCAATGTCATGCACTGGGGCCTTGTTCTTTTCAGCAGCTGGTATGCTCCTTGTGTTCCTCTTTGGAGCTGTCTTGGCCTTTGATGCAGCCATGGGTGCTTCCTTGGGCTTGGATGTAGTAGCCCCTGATCTTATAGCATCACCCATCAGCTTTTGTGCCTTGGGTGCTGGTGCAGCAACCTCTTCTTCCTCTTCCTCTTCAGAATCTCTCATGATTGAGGATCTCCCAAGCACTCTAGCAGTGGTCTTTTTGATCCTCTCCTTCCTCTTCTTCCCTTCTGCAGCAGCCTCTTTGGGTTCAGATTCCAAAGGGACTTGAGTAGATGCTCTGGCCTTAGACATTGGAATTCTCTTTGCAGGAACCTTTTGCTTCATGCCTGGCTTGGTGGCAGCAGCAGTGCTGTATTCCTTCTTAACCACTTTCTTGGAAGTGGCTTCTTCTTCTGCCACATAGTCCTCATCCTCTGATTCTGAGGTTCTTTTCTTCCTTTGTCTGGTGGCAGCTTTTGGCAAGTTACTAGGAGTGCTCCTACTGCCTTCATCTGAGGAACTGGAGGGACTAGTGCCCTCACTCATGTGCACTTGCTGCTCTGACAGGTTTTGGCTATCACTCTGATCTGACATGATGAACAAGCTGACTGCTGACCCTGTGAACAGTTTATAGATGAGGTAGAGTGGATGAGCATCACAAAATGCAGAGATTTTTGCAAAAGAATGATTCAAAATCTTAGTTTTAGTTTCCCACAGAAATCATTTCGGATCTACCGATTTTTAAACTCGGTGATACCGAAGCAGTTTTGGAACCTAAACTAGTGAACTCGGTCAGACCGAGTCACAGTTCGGTGGCACCGAGACTGCTAGGGTTTCACAAAATTCCAAAATCGGTCACACCGATTAGTAATTCTCGGTCAGACCGAGTCTCACTTGTACAATGGCATGAGCCAAATCGGTGGGACCGAGTTTTTCAACTCGGTGGGTCCGAGATGGTTTCGGCGGAAACCTAACCCTAAAGTTTTCGAATCAATCCTATTCTACGAACACATTGACTGGATAGGAGTGTTTCAATCATGGCTAGAAACAATAAGATCACAATGTGCTAGGAATCAGATTGGGGATAGCACAAAGATCGAGTCCATACCCTAGTTCGGTGGAGACTCGCTATGGTGGCAACGGCGGGGTTGAATTCCGTTGACGGCGATGGAGACCGGCGACTGGAGGCGGCTGGCGGCGAGGAGACGATCCGAAGACCACGTTGGCAGAGCGAGGTATCACGCGGGCGAAGGGTTTCGGAGAAATTTCCAAATTTTTGCCCGTGACTATATATAGCCCGACCCTGTCGGTGTGACCGAGTGGAACAACTCGGTGGCACCGAGATGCAAAACTGTATACAGTTATTGCAACTCGGTGTGACCGAATGGTTCAAATCAGTTGCACCGAGATCGAAAATTCAGATCAACTTAATGATCTCGGTAGGACTGAAAGTAGGATATCGGTCAGACCGAGAATCACAAAGAGGTTTTGGAAGTTTAAGTCTATGACGAATCGGGGACTCCGAGTGCTCCTCACACAGAGTGGTTCGAATCTGACTTGATCAAATTTTGTGATGTAGCATGAATAGAGTTTGAGACGAGAAAAACATAGATAGCTAGAGGAGGTTCTTAGGCATTCTTGTCCATCCACTTGGCAAAAGAAAATAAAACCAAACAATCAAAACAACAAGTGGATGTCCTCGAATGAGTAAAATATGCAACCAACATGCTCACACAATAAAATGGCAATTGAAATATGTGACAAAGCATGCACAACCAATTCTAGCATCTATCAAGCAATTGGCGATGACTAGGTCATCTATATATGAGTATATTGACTTAGGAGTCAAGTGAGAACACTTGATCATAGGTCATACTCATCGTTTAAGCTCAAGTGGGGTTACCACTTTTACATAAAGCATTGTTGTGTTCACATCTTTAGAGTTGCTTTAGCTCAAGTCTTAGAGTAAAGCTCCCCCTAGATGTGATATCCCCCCTAAGAGGGATGAACTAACCTTGGGTTTTGTCGATGATGACTTCATGTAGATGTTGAGGATGTGGATGCTCAATGTTGATGTAGATCACTTGGAGCTATCCATTTGAGTGAATTGCACTTTCAATACCTACATGGGTTAGTCCCACAAGGAACAAACAAGGATATCCATAGACATAGAGTGATGCACACACAAGATGATGTCCATGGAAACTTTTAGGTTACCTTGTCCCTTGTCTTACCAACAAGAGGGTTTGTGACTCCTTGAACTAGTGCAAGATGTGGAAGTTGATTGCACTTGTTCTTGCCAAAATGATAAGAGTGAAGTATGTTGGCGGAGTCACCCTCAAGAACTCTCTAGTTCTTCTTCTTTTGGATCCACACCATCTTGATGGGAATCCTTGGAGTTGCAGTCGTACTTGATGAAGTGGAACTTGAAGTGGTCTTGGGAATCCACTTGACTAAGGTCTTAGGAGCTTCTTCAAATGCATCAATTTCCTCTTGAAGCTTGTCCTTCCTTTTTGCTTGTAGTCTTGTGGTGGAAGATCATCTTGAGCTTGTGTCCCCTTGAAGGAAGTAGGATACTTCTCTTGTTGAGGAACAAACTTTGTCTTGGGGTATTGATCTTCTTCCCACTCAACTCCATTGGCATTGAACTTTCGTTCAAAACCAACACCTTGATTCTTCCGGTGCCTTCCTTGCTTGCGCACAATTTCCTCGAATTGCTTACTCCCGGCAAGGCTTTTGTACACTCCTTTCTCTATAATTCCCTTCAATAAGCTATTTTATTGCTCAAGTGTAACTTGGCTAAGAGAATCATTAGTGGAATCAAGAGAACTACTAGAAGCAACAATATTGGATTTAGCATGATCATTGTTACTACTAGATGAAGAATCTTTCTTGTTCTTGTTACTAGACTTGACTTGAGGCATGTAAGTGGATAAGAGTAAACGCTTGGCAATGTAAGAAGAACTTTTCTTGCGGAGATCATCATTGATTGCCTTTAAAAACTCTTGCTCTTGCTCAATATTGAGCTTTTCAAAGCGTAACTTCTCATGAGCTCTTAAAAGTTCTTGATGATCTTCGAAGATAGTTTCATGAGCTAACTTAAGAGTGTTTAGTTCTTTAGTTAGAGCCTCAATCTTCTCCTTATCATTGTCATTCGTTTTATCTTGATTAGCATGATTAATTGACGTTTCATCATAGTATTCATCACTAGAGTTGTCAACAAGTAAATCATCATCACCTAACAAGTCATCTTCATCACTATTAAAATCAACATACTCGGGGTGTGTTACCTTAGGACCTTTGGCCATGAAGCATCTTCCAATTCCTTCATTTGGTGAGTCAAATATATCGTAGGAGTTGGTTGACACAAGTGCTAGACCGGCAACACCTTCATCTTGAGTATATTCGGAATCAGAGTGATAACTTCTCTCGGAGTGGTTGTCAGAGTCGGAGCCGGATACCCATTCACCAACATGAGCTTGATGTCTTCGTTTTGTGTAGCTCCTTGATGATTTTTCCTTCCTTTCCGAATCCTTGCTTCTCCGTGAGTGTCTTCGTTCATAACGATCATCTCTACTCCTTCTCTCTCTTGGTGGTGATTCTTCTCTTTTTCTTCTTCTTTTTGGAGAGTCTTCTCTTCTCTTGTAGGGAGCCGTACACTCATTGGAATAGTGTCCGGGCCTTCCACAATTGTAGCAGTTTCGCTCTCGACTAGAAGATCTTTTGTCATTGTAGGACCTTGACTTGGAGCTTCTATCTTTGCTTCTACTCTTGTAGAACTTGTTGAAGTTTTTCACCATTAAGCTCAATTCTTCATTGAAGTTTTGTTTCTCACTTGATGATGTAGGGGCTTCACATGAGGCTTTGTAGGCACCACTTGATTTGTTGTGAAGTTCCTCTTTATCCTTAAGTGACATCTCATGAGCAACAATTCTTCCAATTACCTACGTTGGCTTGAGATCTTTGTAATTGGGCATCATTTGGATCAATGTGCACACGGTATCATATTTTCCATCCAAGGCTCTTAGAATCTTCTTGATGATGAATCTATCGGTCATCTCTTCACTTCCTAAGCCGGCAATATCATTTGTGATGAGAGCAAGCCTAGAGTACATTTCAGTGACACCTTCACCATCCTTCATTTTGAACTTGTCAAGTTGACTTTGAAGCACATCCAATTTGGATTCCTTGACGGAGTCGGTACCTTCGTGCATATCAATCAAAGTGTCCCAAATTTCCTTTGCATTCTCAAGACGGCTGATTTTGTTGAATTCTTCGGGGCACAATCCGTTGAAGAGAATATCACAAGCTTGCGCATTATATTGCAACATCTTCAACTCATCCCCGGTAGCTTCACGGTTTGGTTCTCTCCCATCAAAGAAGTCACCTTTCAAACCAACACACACAATAGCCCAAAGGGCGGGGTTATGTCCAAGAATATGCATTTTCATTTTATGCTTCCAACTAGCAAAATTAGTACCATCAAAGTAAGGACCTCTACGGTGATAATTTCCCTCGCTAGATGCCATACTCTCCTAGGTTTTGAAACCAAGGCTATGACCACCAAAAGCTATGGAAATCAAAGCAAATGGAGACCAAAGCTCTGATACCACTTGTAGGATCGAAAGTATGTCTAGAGGGGGGGTGATTAGGCTACTTGACCAAATAAGAACTTAACCTTTTCCCAATTTTAGTTCTTGGCAGATTTTAGCTACTTTAGAACAAGTCAAGCAATCATCACACAATTCAAGCAAGCATGCAAAGAGTATATTGGCAGCAGAAAGTAAAGCATGCAACTTGCAAGAATGTAAAGGGAAGGGTTTGGAGAATTCAAACGCAATTGGAGACACGGATGTTTTTCCCGTGGTTCGGATAGGTGGTGCTATCCTACATCCACATTGATGGAGACTTCAACCCACGAAGGGTAACGGTTGCGCGAGTCCACGGAGGGCTCCACCCGCGAAGGGTCCACGAAGAAGCAACCTTGTCTATCCCACCATGGCCATCGCCCACGAAGGACTTGCCTCACTAGCGGTAGATCTTCACGAAGTAGGCGATCTCCTTGCCCTTACAAACTCCTTGGTTCAACTCCACAATCTTGTCGGAGGCTCCCAAGTGACACCTAGCCAATCTAGGAGACACCACTCTCCAAGAAGTAACAAATGGTGTGTTGATGATGAACTCCTTGCTCTTGTGCTTCAAATTATAGTCTCCCCAACACTCAACTCTCTCACAGGATTTGGATTTGGTGGAAAGAAGATTTGAGTGGAAAGCAACTTGGGGAAGGCTAGAGATCAAGATTCATATGGTAGGAATGGAATATCTTGGCCTCAACACATGAGTAGGTGGTTCTCTCTCAGAACATATGAGTTGGAAGTGTAGATGTGTTCTGATGGCTCTCTCCACGAGTGAAGAGGAGGTGGAGGGGTATATATAGCCTCCACACAAAATCCAACCGTTACACACAATTTACCAATCTCGGTGGGACCGAATCAACAAACTCGGTCGGACCAAAATAGTAAACCTAGTGACCGTTAGAGATTCTCGGTGGGACTGACATGCAACTCGGTAGGACCGATATGGTTAGGGTTAGGGCATAACGTAATCTCGGTGAGACCGATTACACAAACTCGGTGAGATCGATTTGGTAATAAGCTAACCAGAAGGTTGGTCAGGCAAACTCGGTGGGACCGATTCGCTCTTCTCGGTGAGACCAAAATGTTACGAAAAGGAAGCAGTGAGTTTACATTGCAATCTCGGTGGGACCGATCCGCTCTTTCGGTGAGACCGAAAAGTTACGAAAAGGAAACAGAGAAATTGCAATCCCATCTCGGTGAGACCGAGATCCCTATCGGTAGAACTGATTTGCTTAGGGTTTGGCAATGGCTATGACAAGTGAAACTCGGTGGCGCCGGGTTGAAAGAATCGGTAGGGCCGAGTTTGGCTTTGGGTTTAGGTCAAATGTGGATATGGGAAAGTAGCTGAGGATTTTGGAGCATATCATTAAGCACATGAAGCAAGAGGCTCATTAAGCAACACCTCATCCCTCCTTGATAGTATTGGCTTTTCCTATGGACTCAATGTGATCTTGGACCACTAAAATGTAAAATGAAGAGTCTTAAGCATATGAGCTAGAGACAATCCTTTGTCCTTAGCATTTTGAGGGTTCCACTTTCACCATCCATGCCATGCCAATCATTGAACTTTCCTGAAATGATCATCTTGGAACAGCATTAGCTCAATGAGCCATATGTTGTTATGAATTACCAAAACCACCTAGGGATAGTTGCACTTTCATCACATCATTAGGAGAATGATGTGATGGACAAGACCCAATACTAAGCATAGCTCAAAGATCGTGTAGTTCGTTTGCTATAGCTTTTCCGAATGTCAAGTATCATTTCCTTAGACCATGAGATTGTGCAACTCCCAGATACCGTAGGAGTGCTTTGGGTGTGCCAAACATCACAACATAACTGGGTGACTATAAAGGTACACTACGGGTATCTCCGAAAGTGTCTGTTGGGTTGGCACGAATGGAGACTGGGATTTGTCACTCCGTATGACGGAGAGGTATCTCTGGGCCCACTCGGTAATGCATCATCATAATGAGCTCAATGTGACCAAGTGGTTGATCACGAGATCATGCATTATGGTACGAGTAAAGTGACTTGCCGGTAACGAGATTGAACGAGGTATTGGGATACCGACGATCGAGTCTCGGGCAAGTAACGTACTGATTGACAAAGGGAATTGTATACGGGATTGATCGAATCCTCGACATCGTGGTTCATCCGATGAGATCATCGAGGAGCATGTGGGAGCCAACATGGGTATCCAGATCCTGATGTTGGTTATTGACCGGAGAGTCGTCTCGGTCATGTCTGCGTGTCTCCCGAACCCGTAGGGTCTACACACTTAAGGTTCGGTGACGCTAGGGTTGTTGAGATATTAGTATACGGTAACCCGAAAGTTGTTCGGAGTCTCGGATGAGATCCCGGACGTCACGAGGAGTTCTGGAATGGTCTGGAGGTGAAGATTTATATATAGGAAGTCAAGTTTCGGCCATCGGGAAAGTTTCGGGGGTAATCGGTATTGTACCGGGACCACCGGAAGGGTTCCGGGGGTCCACCGGGTGGGGCCACCTATCCCGGAGGGCCCCATCGGCTGAAGTGGGGGGGGGGGAACCAGCCCCTACTGGGCTGGTGCGCCCCCCTTGGGCCTTCCCCTGTGCCTAGGGTTGGAAACCCTAGGGGTGGGGGGCGCCCCACTTGGCTTGGGGGGCACTCCACCCCCTTGGCCGTCGCCCCCCCCTTGGAGATTGCATCTCCTAGGGCCAGCGCCCCCTAGGGGTCCTATATATAGTGGGGGGAGGGAGGGCAGCCGCACCCTAGCCCCTGGCGCCTCCCTCTCCCTCCCGTGACACTCCTCCCTCTCCCTGAGCTTGGCGAAGCTGTCACAGCCCTAGTTTTGGCCTTGGTTGTCTTTGCATCATCATCTTGCATCATGTTTAAATTTCTCAGAAACTTGAAATGGGGATGATCAAACCCTAGCAGCAAATGGAATTCAATTAGGTTCAACTAAAATAAATTCTAAGAACCCAAAATGGTCTTAGAAAAATGTTCATGATTTTTTTAGATGCTGGAAACAGCAACCAGAGGTGATGCACATTTTTCCTAGCCATCTTGGATTTTACCTCAACACATATTGTATTTGATTGGGGCTCCAAAACATTGCTATAAATATTTTGACAGCTCCAAATATTCTGAGAATATTGAGGGACACTGGATTAATTCAGAGAGTTCCCCAAAAAATATTTTCATAATTATATAAAATGATTTGGTGTTAAACTAAATCAAAACAGAGGCAAACAAATAGAAAAACAAAAACAAAAAAGGCCTACCTGGACTTACCTGGCCGGCCCAGTGGCCAGCCCACGAGGCCCACGCGCCAGTCACCCCTAACCTCCTGCCAGTAGGCAGGAGGGCGTGTGGCCGCGGCACGCGCGCACGCGCTCGGCCAGCTCCTGGTTGCCGCTGTTGCTGGGGACGGCTCTGAGCGCCACGACACCCCCTGGAGACCCCTCGCTCCTCTCCCTCACTCTCTGCTCTCTCCCTCTCCCTCTAGTCTCTTCCCCGAGCGGAGCTCATTGTCGTCGCTCGTCACCACCGCGGCCACCGTGCCCCCGCCGACTCACTAGCGTGCCCATCGGCTCTGCCTCATCACCACACGTCGACAAGCCAATGACCATGACCTCGGGAGCCCCTCATCGCCGGCATCTTCGTCGTCATCAAGCTTCGGCACCGATGACCGCCGCCGTCGATTCGCTTGCTCCAGTCCCTCCCCGGCCTCGCCGTTGCCTCTACCGGATTCTCCGTGAGCCCCTTCCTCTTTCCCCTCTCTCCCCGTGCTCGCCCGTGCCTTCTAGCCCCCCTGGCCATCGGAGCCGACAGCTCCTCGCCGCCGGTCATGTCGCCACCGCGACTAGGCCATGCAAGCACGCGTCCGAACCCACCACTGCACTCAGAGCACTCCCAAGAGCCGAGCACACCCACCAGATCTTCACGCCGTGCTCCGTAGCCCCGGTTCGGTGTACGCCCGAACTCCGGCAGCCGCAAGAGAGCTCGCCGCCGTTGACTCCGTCCATCCCCACTCGAACCACGGCCACCCATAGATGCACCCCGCTCCCCTCTTTCAAACACGCCCTTCCGCACGTCAAATGGTGGCCTGTAGGCGAAACCCGAGCCACTCCAGTGCGCCTCCGCCGCGTTTGGGTCGCCGTCGGCGGAACTCCGGCGAGGGTGACATGGCAGATTACTTAGGGCTACTGACGCACTTAGTCGACACCTAGTGACACTGACAGCAGGGCCCCACCGACTAATTAAACTTAGATTAGTTTTGTTTAGTATTAACTAATCACAGTGGCCCCACGCGTCAGCATTGACCATGCTGTCGTGGCCATTGACTGGGTCCACATGTTTGTGACCCTAACTAGCACCGTGACACTGACCAGTGGGACCCACTAGTCAGGTTTGACTTGGACCCTCTCCGTTGACCTACTGACATCACACCAACGTCATGCTGACGCAGTAAGTCATTTTTTGGTTTTAAAATAATTCAGAAAATTCCAAAAATTAGTATAAACTTCAAAAAATCATAGGAAATTATCTATAACTCCAAATAAGATAAATTATATATGAAAAATTATCAGAAAAATTCAAGGAATCCATCTGTACCATTTTCATGCATGTTTGAGCAAGTTAACCTCACTGTTTAGGATGAAACATGATTAGGGCAAATTTCATAATAGATTTGGAGTTGGAATTTGATATAGTTCTGAATTCCACTTCAATTAAAATGACTTTCTGTTGCATTAGCCCAAAAAACATTCATATTGCCATGTCATAGCATGCATCATATTGTTGCATATCGTCATGGGTTGATTGTGCTCTTTCTCAGTTGCCGGTGTTTGTCCCCCCTCAGTAGACGTTGATCCAGCGATGAATTCGATGACACCGATGAAGAGCTATACTATCTTCAGAAGTGCCAGGCAAGCAAAACCCCCTTGTTCATTCCGATACAATCCCACTCTCCCGCTCCTGCTCTCTTTTACTGCATTAGGACAATAACGACTCAACTGTTACATGCTGCGGTAGCTAAACCCTTTTCTCTGCATGACCTGTCATTGCCACAGTAAATAGATGAAACCCACTAGCATGAGTAGGAGTTGCTTGAGCCCTGATGTGCCTACTCATTCATGCCTGTTTGTCATGCCTGCTACTGCTTAGAGTTGAGTCAGGTCTGATTCATCGGGGATGAATTGGAATGGTGATGAACATGTCCTACTGTGTGTGAGCTAAGTATGTGAACACGGTTTGGTAAAGGTAGCGGTGAGAGGCCATGTAGGAGTACATGGTGGGTTGTCTCATTGCAGCCGTCCTCAGGAACTGAGTTCTGTGTTTGTGATCCATGAACAGTTACTACCACACATTGGGCTCCGAGCGCTCCAAGCTCTCTCGACTTATTAATCAACTCGATCTTTGTCCAGGAGTTGCAATTAGTTCTTGGTGTTTGTAGGTAGTGTTAGTAGTCTACCAAGTGGCACCCGGTACAGGTGGGCTTGGGACAGACTAGGCATAGTGGCACGGTGTACCAAGTGGCACCCAGATGGTGGGCTTGGGAACCCTGCACACATCGTTTGGGGCCATGAGCGACACCCCGGCCGGATCTCCTTGCGGATGGAAACCGAATAGGCGATAAACCTAGACTAGAGACTTGTTGGTTAGTCAGGTCGTGGCCGACACCCTCGCCCGGCTTCCGCTTGAAGGTTGCCGAGGTACATGACGTGTACAGGGCGGAAAGTGGCGAGAGCGTGTGTGAAGAAGTACACCCCTGCAGGGTTATCATTATCTATTCGAATAGCCGGATTCCTCGGATATGGAAACTTGGACCCCTTGCATAGTTCATAGACAAGTGAAAGTGGATACTCTAAAATGCGCAAGATAAGCGTGAGTGCTATGGACGGCATTCTCGTAGGGAGACGGGAGCGGATCCATAGTGGTGTATTGGTATGCTGAATATGTGGACTCGTGTGCGCCACCTCAAAGGATTTACTTGCAGTCGTAGTTCAGGTTAGCCACTGAGTCAAAGCTGGCTTGCTGCGGTTAAACTCCACCACCCCCTTTGTTGATACCGATGCATATGTAGTTAGTTCTGATGTAAGTCTTGCTGGGTACATTTGTACTCACGTTTGCTTATTTTATGTTTTGCAAAGACGTCAGTCTCGCTACTAGTTCCGTGTGGACTTCGATGTTTAGCTTGATACCTCATCTATGATCTTGTGCCCTCAGCAGGATCTGGTAGATAGTCAGGCTTCTCAGCCTTTTTCATTTATAGATGTCTGTACTCAGACATGTTAAGCTTCCGCATGTGCTCTAATTGTATGCTATGATTGTTGGGTCATGGGACCCATGTTTGTAATATCTCGCTCCTTGGAGCCTAATGAATAAATACTCTGAGTCATAGAGTCTTGTTGTGATGCCATGTTGTATTGCACATATTAAGCATATTGCGTGTATGATTGAAATGCTTGGTATGTGTGGGATCCGACAACCTAGTTCTTTATCCTTGGTAGCCTCTCTTATGGGGTAATGTAGTCTTGTGCTTCCATGAGCCATAGTAGTCCGCTACAGCCCGGTTCACCGGAGTCCTGCTAGCCCAGCACTACTGCTTCGGAACACTTGACTGGCCGGCATGTGATTCACTTCGTTCCTGTGTCTGTCCCTTCGGGGAAATGTCACGCAGTGACATCCGGAGTCCTGCCTAGCCTGCTACAGCCCGGGTTCCCGGAGTCCTGTTAGCCCAGTGCTACAGCCCGGATTCGCACGCTGCTGACCGACATGCTCGATGTTGATTCATGTATGCCTGTCCCCGTAAGTTAGTGCCACTTTGGGTTCACGACTAGTCATGTCGGCCCGGGTTCTCTGTCATATGGATGCTAGTGACACTATCATATATGTGAGCCAAAAGGCGCAAACGGTCCCGAGCCATGGTAAGGCGACACCCGTGGGAATACCTTGCGTGAGGCCGCAAAGTGATATGAGGTGTTACAGGCTAGATCGGTGTGACTTAGAATCGGGGTCCTGACAGAAGCCCTGCCGAGATCACCGTTGCTTCCACCACCACGCCGTCGTGCTGCTGGATCTTCATCAACTTCTCCTTCCCCCTTGCTGGATCAAGTTGGAGGAGACGTCTTCCCAACCGTATGTGTGTTGACCACGGAGGTGCCGTCCGTTCGGCGCTAGGTTATCGGTGATTTGGATCACGACGAGTATGACTCCATCAACCCCGTTCTCTTGAACACTTCCGCGCGCGATCTACAAGGGTATGTAGATGCACTCCCCTCTCCCTCGTTGCTAGATGACTCCATAGATTGATCTTGGTGATGCGTAGAAAATTTTAAAATTCTGCTACGTTCCCCAATAGTGGCATCATGAGCCAGGTTTATGCGTAGTTTCTATGCACGACTAGAACACAAAGCAGTTGTGGGAATGGATATTGTCAACTTGCTTGCTGTTACTAGTCTTATCTTGATTCGGCGACATCGTGGGATGAAGCGGCCCGGACCGACCTTACACGTACGCTTACGTGAGACTGGTTCCACCGATTGACATGCACTAGTTGCATAAGGTGGCTAGCGGGTGTCTGTCTCTCCCACTTTAGTCGGATCGGATTCGATGAAAAGGGTCCTTATGAAGGGTAAATAGAAATTGGCATATCACGTTGTGGTTTTGGCGTAGGTAAGAAACGTTCTTGCTAGAAACCTATAGCAGCCACGTAAAAACTTGCAACAACAATTAGAGGACGTCTAACTTGTTTTTATAGCATGTGCCATGTGATGTGATATGGCCAAAAGGATGTGATGAATGATATATGTGATGTATGAGATTGATCATGTTCTTGTAATAGGAATCACGACTTGCATGTCGATGAGTATGACAACCGGCAGGAGCCATAGGAGTTGTCTTTATTTATGACCTGCGTGTCAACACAAATGTCATGTAATTACTTTACTTTATTGCTAAAGTGTTAGCCATAGTAGTAGAAGTAATAGATGAAGAGACAACTTCAAGAAGACACGATGATGGAGATCATGGTGTCATGCCGGTGACAATGATGATCATGGAGCCCCGAAGATGGAGATCAAAAGGAGCAAATGATATTGGCCATATCATGTCACTGTTTGATTGCATGTGATGTTTATCATGTTTTACATCTTATTTGCTTAGAACGACGGTAGCTTAAATAAGATGATCCCTCGTAATAATTTCAAGAAAGTGTTCCCCCTAACTGTGCACCGTTGCGAAGGTTCGTTGTTTCGAAGCACCACGTGATGATCGGGTGTGATAGATTCTAACGTTCGAATACAACGGGTGTAAGCCAGATTTACACACGCGATACACTTAGGTTGACTTGACGAGCCTAGCATGTATAGACATGGCCTCGGAACACGGAAGACCGAAAGGTCGAGCATGAGTCGTATAGAAGATACGATCAACATGAAGATGTTCACCGATGTTGACTAGTTCGTCTCACGTGATGATCGGACACGGCCTAGTTGACTCAGATCATGTTTCACTTAGATGACTAGAGGGATGTCTATCTAAGTGGGAGTTCATTGAATAATTTGATTAGATGAACTTAATTATCATGAACTTAGTCTAAAATCTTTACAATATGTCTTGTAGATCAAATGGCCCACGTTGTCCTCAACTTCAACGCGTTCCTAGAGAAAACCAAGATGAAAGATGATGGCAGCAACTATACGGACTGGGTCCATGTAAGTGCATCTAGTGCCCCTTAGTGATTTTGGTGTATTGAAGACTTATAGGTTATGGGACTAATGCGTGTGTGAGTGTACACAGGTCTATAAGTCTATGAGGAGTTTGATATTTACAGGAAAAGTCGACCCCTAAAAATGAATATCTTCGACTGAAGATTTTGGTATTTCTGAAGACTTTCATGAAGACTTTGAAAGTGAAGAAATTGGTGTGTCTGTGAAGACTTGATATTCATGCGAGGAATATGAAGCTTGAAGACTTTCGTTTTCATAGTTTTGTTTTTCTCTTTCTTGAGTCATAGGAAACACCGTACTGTTAAAGGGGGTCGAGGAAATACTAAGGAAAAATTTCCATGTGATGCTCAACTCAAAATCCTACACCTACCAATCCCTTCGAGTGAAGCCATTGGAAATCTCATATAGTTCAGTCAATTTCTTCAGTGACAGAGACGAAGTTCTTCTGGTCTCTGAGGAATTTGTCCTAACTGAGGAGTTAGGAATTCGCCAATGCGGATTGCCTACACAGTGAGGAACGTGATAGCCCTGAGGATTTTGCTACTCAAAATTCCGACCGTTGCTGTGCTATGCGCCAGCTGTTCCAAAATATCTATCCACCTAACATTCATATCATTGAAGGGCATTTATGTCTTATCATGTCGGGCTGCTCCCTAGGCTATAAATAGCCGCCCCCTACAACCACTAGCTGGTTGGCTGCTCTGAGATAAACTAACACTTGTCATTTGAGAGCAACCCATCCTCCGAGGACTTTGAGCAAAAATCATCAAGTGAGGAAAAACCAAAAACCCAAACACCTACAAACCCCAAGTGATTGAGCATCACTGAAGAGATTGATCCTGAGTGGATCCGACGCTTGTTACCTTTGAAGACTGTGCTTCTTCCAGACGGTTAGGCGTCATGGTCTAGAGCATCCAAGAGGAATTGTGGATCGCCGGGTGACCAAGTTTGTGAAGGTTTGGAAGTCGCCTGAAGACTTACCACGAGTGATTGGAGGAGGTCTGTGTGACCTTAGTTCAAGGAGAATATGGTGAGGAATGGGTGTCTTGGACTAAGTGTCCTTGACTGGGTGTCCGGGACTGAGTGTCCTCGAGTTTAAATACTCAGCCGCTCCAACCAGACGTACAACTGAGACAGCAGTTGGAACTGGTCTACCAAATCATTGTCTTCACTGAGCTTACTGGTTCTATTTCCTCAACTCTTTCATTTCCTCATAAATGTGTTGTATGTTTGTTCATATCTGTGTTTGAAGACTTTGACTGAAGACTTTCTCAATTTCCTCAGTTCAATTTCTTTAGTCTGTTTGTCTTCATCCTGTGTTATCCTGTGATTACGCTTCCTGTACTCTGTGCCTATCTTCATTTCATCATGATGACTACGCTTGTATTCTATTATGTTTACCTTTGAGTACATATTCTGCTGCTAGTAGTTCTTCGCTAAGGAATTTCCTCACAGGCAAATTCCTCAGTGAAGAATTTCATAAAAATCGCCTATTCACCCCCCTCCAGTCGACATAACACACTTTCAATTGGTATCAGAGCAAGGTACTCCCTTGTTCTGTGTGATTTTGGTTTAACCGCCTGGAGTTTTAGTTATGTCGACCGCAGGTATGATCAAGGTCTCTGCTGGGTGTCCTACCTTCGATGGGAGGGACTACCCCTACTGGAAGAATAAGATGCGAATGCATCTTGAAGCAATTGATAACGATCTCTGGTATGTTGTGGAAAATGGTGTTCCCTCAGTACACCTTCTCTGAATGCTGCCGATGTGAAGAGATTCAAGCAACTCGACTCTCAAGCGAAGAATATCATATGTGGCCATCTGAGCAAAGGACAGTATGGCAGAGTGAGTGCTTTGGAAACAGCGAAGCTTATCTGGGACAGGTTGTCCAAAGTGAATGAAGGAGTCTCAACTCAGCGTGACTCTCGAGTTGATGTTCTTCGCAATCTCTTCAACCGCTTCAAAAGACTCGACAATGAAAATGTACAACAAACCCTCGATCGCCTCACTGACATCTCAAATGAGCTTCAAGCACTTGGTGCCGCTGACATCACCGACCATGAGGTGGTGAAGAAATTGCTGAGATCGCTTGATTCCTCATTTGACACTCTGGCATTGATGATACAAGAACGTGCTGATTACAAGTCACTTGATCCCGCTGATATTCTCGAGAGGCTAAATACTCATGAGTTCCAACTTGCTGAAAAGAGAGATCTCTATGGTTCAAGCTATGGCAGAACACGTGCACTGAAGGCCAAGGCAGTATCTGAGTCCGAAGATGAAGACTCTGGTAGCAGCCTTGGTGATCCTGACGAACTGAGCCATGATCTAGCTCTGCTCGTGAAGAAGTTCCAAAAGTTCTCAAGACATGGTCGCCTTGGAAGATCCTCAAGGAGCAATGATTCCTCATCCAGTGACTACAAGAAGAGGCTCTGTCACAAATGCAAGAGACCTGGACATTTCATTAAAGATTGTCCTCAGTGGGAAAAGGAATCAAAGAAGAAGAAATACAAGGATTACAGTTCTGATGATGCGAAGAAAAAGAAGAAATTCACAAAATCCTCATCATCAAAATCCTCAAAGCCTTCATATCACAAGAAGAGCATCTCCAAGAAGGCCAGGGCATTCATTGGCAAGGAAATGCACTCTGAGGCTGAATCTGAAGAAAATGAGGAAGAGGAGTCATCTGAGGAGTCCGAATCCGGAGTGGCAAGCCTTGCTCTCGCTACTGCATTCGTCTGCAAGTCTATCTTCAACACTGAGGAAAATGACCTCACCAACAAGGCTGATGAAGGGGATGATGACTACGCTCCCACCTATTGCTTCGTGGCAAAGGGTGCCAAGGTACTCAAATATACCTCCTCTGAATCAAGTGAGAATGAATCTGATGAAAACCTTAAGCCCAGCTATTCTAAACTTGCTAAGATTGCTATAAAACAACAAAGGGCTTTAGAAAAGGTTCAAAACATGCTAAATAAAAGTGATGATATGTTGGGTGAAGAAATGGATCGCACTGAAACTTTGACTGAAAATCTTCAGAGACTTCAGTCCAAGCTTGACAAACTTCAAAGTCATCATAACACTCTCTTATCGGATCATGAGAAGCTTTCTTATGAATTTCTTCAAAGAAAGCAAGACCTTGAGAAGCTAAGAGTGAATTATGAAGATCTTCAGAAGGAGCGCGATTCATTACTTGCTCAAAAAATTAGTGCATCTCAGGAAGAATTTGTTCCTCCATGCTTGAAGTGCATTGAACGTGAATCTGCTATTCTTCACCTGAATGTTCAAATGCTGCTAATGTTTCAAATTCTTCACATGCCTCTACTATCACTAATTCCTCATCTGAGGACATTGCTAGTATCACTGAAGATGCAGGGCTGAAGGAATTGTACACGACAGGCATGTACAAAAGCCTCAAAGGGCATCAGGCTCTTTGTGATGTGCTTAAAAAGCAGATCCTCAACAGGAACCCTAGGAAAGAGGGTATCGCCTTTGAGAGGAAAATCAATGCTGATGGTACATATTGGAAGCCTGAGCAGTACCCCAAAACTACATGGGTTGCTGCAAAGGGACCTCCAGTTGATCCATATAACTTATCTGGATTTGCATGTGAATCTCCACATTCTGATGATGAGTCAATTGACTCCAACTATAAACTGTTCAAAAATCAGAATGGTGAAGTATTTGTTAGATATGTTGGCACTAACTGTAGGAATGGCTCCCCTATGAAGAAAATCTGGGTTCCCAAAATATGCCTTGAAAATCTTCAGGTGAATGTCATCATGACGCCACCTGTGAAGAATAGGAACCCAAGATCAAATTCTTCATATGGATTTAAGTCCTCATATGGACCAAATTCCTCATATGGATCAAAGCCCTCATATGAACATCATCGTGCTAACCCGTCTGTTTCGCAGGGAAGATCTAAGGATTATGGATATGTGCATTATTCTTCAAATCATTATGTCCATAAGTCCTCGAAGAATTTCTCTACTTACTCTTATGCTTACTCTAACCCCTCTTATGTGAAACGAAATGGATTGGCTTCTATGCCATCCTTCTCGTATGGAGCTCGCAGAATGATGAACTCTTTGCCACCCCTTCAGATGTGGGTGGTGAAGAAACATAACTAATCTCTTCTGTAGGGTCAGGTCTCCAGACGCACATAATCGTCTGAAGAATTTGCTGGAGACCTGAGCATGCCTGAAAGGACGCAGGCTAATCATGAAGAAATGAACTTTCATTTCTCACGTCCTCATATTCCTTTATCAGTTATTTTACTTGATGAAATTGATCTGATGAATTGATGTCATATTCTTCACTGATGAAGTATATGAGTTTGTAAGTTGCACTAATTCATCTGCAGGATGATCAACCCAAAGCCACTGAGTGGGTCCTCGATAGTGGATGTACAAACCACATGACTGGTGACAAGAATATATTGATGGATGCTCCATTATCACCGTTGCATCTGAAGCATATCATCTTTGCTGACAAAGGCAAAAGTCAGGTATTGGGTCTAGGTAAGGTTTTGTTTACAAAGGATCGACACATGGACAAAGTCATGCTTGCTAAGTCCTTAGGATACAACCTTATGTCTGTCTCAATGCTTTGTGATCTTGATATGGTTGTTGTCTTTGGCAAGTACCGTTGTGTTGTGGTTATGGAAGCTGACAATTCCAAAGTCTTCGAAGGCTTTAGGAGAGGAGACCTGTATATTGTTGATTTCTCTACAGGACCACAACCAGCCGTGTGCTTGCTTGCAAAAGCTTCAGAAGGCTGGCTCTGGCATCGACGACTTGGTCATGCAGGCATGAGGAATTTGCACACGCTTGCGAAGAAGAAGCATGTCATTGGCATCGAGAATGTAAAATTCCTCAAGGATCATCTATGCGGAGCCTGTGAAGCTGGGAAGATGACCAAGGCCAAGCATCCAGCGAAGACTATCATGACCACCACTTGCCCATTTGAATTGCTTCACATGGATCTCTTTGGTCCTAATCATTATTCTACTATTTCAAATGAAGCATCTCAATATGGCTTCATTATTATTGATGATTATTCTCGTTACACATGGGTACACCTTGTTACTTACAAACATGAAGTGCAGGAAGTCTTCAAACGATTTTCCTCGAGGGCATGAACCAACTTTGGTGTGAAGATCAAGCACATCAGAAGTGACAATGGCACTGAATTCAAGAATTCTGGTCTCGATGACTATCTTAATGAACTTGGTATTACTCATTAGTTATCTACTCCTTACACTCCTCAGCAGAATGGCATCGTGGAGCGCAAGAACAGGACTCTTGCTGAGATGGCTCGCACTATGCTTGATGAATACAAAACGCCTCGTCGTTTCTGGACTGAGGCAATTGATACTGCATGCCACATCATCAACAGAGTATATCTTCACAAATTCTTCAAAAAGACTGCCTATGAACTCCTCACTGATAAGGAACCCAATGTAAGTTATTTCAAAGTCTTCGGTGCTAAATGTTGGATTAGAGATCCTCATCACAACTCAAAATTTGCACCGAAAGCACATGAAGGTTTTATGCTTGGTTACGGAAAGGACTCGCACACCTACAGAGTCTTCAACAACGTTCTTCACAAAGTTGTTGAAACTGTAGATGTGCGGTTCGATGAAACTAATGGCTCGCAAAGAGAGCACCTACCTACTGTGATAGATGAACCAGCACCTGAGGAAACTATCAAGTTCAAGGCTACTGAGGATGTCATTCCTACTGAAGAATCTGCTGAAGAATTCATTCCGGAACATGAAGAACATCGAGCTAATGCACCTGAAGAAAATGGTGCTGAAGAAAACGCTGATCAAATTCTTCAACGACAACCAGCTCATCCTCGCATTGCAAAAAAAGTGCAAGTTGAAAAGATCATCAATGACATGAAACGCCAGGTCCTCTCACACGCTCAAAAGCTTCACATTTGTCTAACTTTTGTGGGCAGTATGCTTTTGTCTCTATTACAGAGCCCACTAAGGTAGATGAAGCATTTCTGGAGCCTGAGTGGATTCAGGCCATGCAAGAAGAATTACATCAGTTCGAGCTCAACAATGTCTGGGAACTGGTCAAACGTCCAGATCCTCGCAAGCACAATATCATCGGCACAAAGTGGATCTACCGCAACAAGCAAGATGAAAATGGCCTTGTGGTGAGGAATAAGGCACGGCTTGTAGCTCAAGGCTACACATAGGTTGAAGGAATTGATTTCGATGAAACTTTTGCGCCTGTTGCTAGACTTGAGGCTATTCGCATATTACTTGCTTATGCTAACCATCATGATATCACTCTATATCAAATGGATGTGAAAAGTGCATTCCTCAATGGTAAGCTTGAGGAAGAAGTATATGTTGCTCAACCCCCAGGTTTTGAAGATCCAAAGAATCCTGACAAAGTCTTCAGACTCAACAAGACTCTCTATGGCCTCAAGCAGGCCCCACGGGCTTGGTATGATACTTTGAAGGAACTCTTCATGAAGAAAGGCTTCAAACCCGGTTCACTCGACCCTACTCTTTTTACTAAATCTTATGATGGTGAATTGTTTGTGTGCCAAGTATATGTTGATGATATTATCTTTGGCTGTACTGACCAACATTATAGTGATGAATTTGCCTATATGATGACTGGAGAATATCAAATGTCTAGTATGGGAGAGTTGAACTTCTTCTTAGGTCTTCAAATTCATCAACAACACAATAGCATATTCATATCTCAGGAGAAATACCTCAAGGATGTATTGAGGAAATTCGGCATGCAAGATTGCAAAGGCGTCAAAATTCCTATGCCCACAAATGGCCATCTGTGAACTAATGAAAATGGTATTAACTTCGATCATAAGGTATACCTCTCCATGATAGGTTCCTTATTATACTTATGTGCATCTAGGCCAGATATAATGCTTAGTGTTTGCATGTGTGCCCGATTTCAAGCTGCACCGAAGGAATCACACCATAAGGCTATGAAGCATATTCTTCGATATCTAGCTCACACACCAACACTTGGATTATGGTACCCCAAGGGCTCGGCTTTTGATCTTGTTGGATATTCTGACTCTGACTATGCTGGTGATCGTGTGGATCGCAAGTCAACATATGGTACATGTCATTTCCTCGGACGATCTTTGGTCTGTTGGTCCTCGAAGAAACAGAACTGCGTATCACTATCTACTGCTGAAGCTGAGTACATTGCCGCTGGTTCTTGCTGTGCCCAATTGCTATGGATGAAGCAAACTCTCAAGGACTACGGCGTCAACACGAAGAATGTGCCTCTCTTATGTGACAATGAGAGTGCCATCAAGATTGCTCACAACCCAGTTCAGCACTTGAAGACAAAGCACATTCAGATTCTTCATCATTTTCTTCGTGATCATGTGTTGAAGGGCGACATTTCTATTGAGCATGTGAAGACTGAAGAACAGCTAGCCGATATCTTCACAAAGCCCTTGGATGAGAAGAGATTTAGCAAGTTGCGGTGTGAGCTAAATATCCTAGAATCTTCGAATGTTCTGTGAAAAGGACACTCATCCTAACACTTATGCAAAATTGATGACTTAGATGTGCAACACATGAAGAAACGTTTTACTTCAATCAATGAAGAATAACACTCTTAGTGTGAAGAAATTAACGAAGAATTTGATTCTCAGAACCCTACGATAATTGTACGCGGTGTCTGAAATCATCATTCTTATACGGTGGGTCACGCCACCACCAAAAGTTGAAATTCCTCAAATTATACATATTCTTCAACTTTGCATAGTCTTCACTGGTTCCGTCGTTTTTCTTCATTGGCTATATATATATAAGTGAATGTGATCGGACCCTTCCCCTCTCTGCTATACTCAACCCAATCTGTTCACAAATTCTTCATGTGCGTTCTATTTGAAACTCGTTCAAAATCTTCACTGTGTCCTTGTCAGCTGAAGAAATTGCGAACGGAACTTTAAAATCTATCTTATCTAAATTTTTGGCTTTGCCGCTCAAACCGTTCCGCATCCCACGATACACTTATCCACTCACCCACGATCTAACACAATCTCCACCTCTCACTACGTGGGTGACACATGTCATGCGAATGAGAAGGGTCAGGGGCACGTTCGTCCAATTTCTTCGGGCGAGCAGTTTTTCACCGTGGCTATAAATACCCCTCCTTCACTTCCTCACTTCTTTTACTCCGCTCGACCTCTCTCTCCAGCTCGAGCTTCTCAAACCCTAGTGCCGCCGCTACTTCATCGCCGCCGGTGAGGAAGAGCTTCACTGTCTCGACCTCGTCGCCGATGTACTCGCGCCGACCGTGGACATCTTCACTCCGCCGCCGCCGTAGCTGTCTTCCTCCGCCAAGTTAGGGCGTGGAAGATCTGCATAGACGAACTTCACATCTCCTCACTCCAATTCGTCGTGTTCTTCGTCCAGGGTAAATAAAAGTTACTTTTACTGCCCTCATTGATTCGAATGATTATCTACAAAATCTTCAAAAGTGTTTTTCTTCATATCTTCACACACTGAACACCTCACAAAGTCATCTGTTCTTGATTCGTTTCTCTAAGCATCATTTTTCTTCAAGATTCCTCAATTGTGTGGATCTTCGATCTATACAACTCTGGAACCTAAGACAAAGAACGCTTAGTGAAAATCTTCAAGACTCATCTGGTCAAATTCCTCAAACTTGTTCTTTTTGAAAAATCTTCTGAGAACACATATGACCTCTCCAAATTCCTCGCAACTATACTCTGTTCACAGGTACACATGTCTGCTGCTGAATCACTAGGTTCTCATCAACTTAACTCATTTGCAGCGTTCCTCGAAGAAAAGTTGCATACTTCTTCAGAGAATTCGATTGTTCAAATTCCTCAACTAAAGAAAATGGCTGATGGTAAAAGGCCACAGAAGGGAGGAAAGAGGCCTGAGGTAAATACAGCGTTTGAAATCCCTGATGACATATATGCTGGGTACTGCACACCTACTAAGGAAACCAAGAATGAGCGCAAAGTGCGCATTCAGAAGATAGAGAGGAGATGGGCAAGAGAATGGAGGGAGTACAGATATGTCACTCCTAAGTACATGAAGAAATTCGCACTCAATCCTCCATGCCCAAGAGCACCAATGGCACCTGGCCAAATTGCTGATCCCACCAGCCTCAAGCGTGGTGAGGACTATCCTGATGAATGGGCCAAGGGCCAAGCCAAGTTGGTCAAGCAAGCCAGAGAAGCAGTGAGGAAATTCAATGAAGACTCTGCTGCTGCCTCTGCTGAGGCCTTTGCTATAAAGCCAAAGAAGGCTATGTCAAAGAAGTCTGCGCGCAAGCCAAGTGCTTCACCAACAATGCCCTCAAGGCCAAGTTCATCAGCAATGCCCTCACGGCCAGAATCCTCAAAGCCCTCACGGCAAATTCCTCATGCTTCTCCTGCTCCTTCAAAATCCTCAGCACCTCCTCCAAAGTCCTCAGCTGTTCCGACAAAGTCCTCAGCACCTGCGCATCTGGCCTCGTGCCAAAGGACTGCAGGCATCTCCATTGCCTCTGGTGTCTCAGCAAGCTCCTTAGCTGCACCAAATTCTTCAGCTGCCCCCTCACTGCTGAAGACAAAGGCCACTGCTGGACGAGGTCCGCGCCCAAGTCCTCAAAAGAATCAGGTCACTTTCCAAGTGTCGTCTGATGAAGACAAAGCTGATGATGATGAACTTGCCGAAATCATCAGAGACAGGCAAGTCAGGGCCGCTAGAGCCAAAGGATCTGAGGTGCCACTGCTTTTGGATCCCAAGTTGATCCTCGACTACATTGATGTTTGGCACAAGGACCCCAACACTCCCATGCCTGACTTCAAGCTGACTCCTGGCCAAAGTCACATGCTGACCCACTTCATTCAAGAAGAAAAGTGGAAATTTGAGAAGGCCAGGCAGATCAAGAAGGCCCAGTACAAGAAAGAGAAATTTCTGAAGAACAACGTTGTCACTATGACAACTGATGAACTTGTAAAAATCCAATCTGAAATCAAAACCCTCAGCGATGACTTCAAAGCCTACTATGCTGATTGGCAAGGAGCCAAAGTTAGATTTGTAAAGATAACTGAACAGTTCACTTCAAATGTTGCTACCCCAACGCAACAGGAAATTCCTCAGGCTGAAGCATCTGCTCCTGCACCAGCTTCAACTCCAATCCTTCCATCTGCATCAGATGTGAAGAAGACCAAGGCTGCAGAGCGTGCTGCAGTGGAGAAAAGGAAAGCATTAGCTGCTTCAGATTCTTCATCTCCGAAGAAAATGAAGCCTCTGACAAGTTCATTTGCACATCCGATTGATGTTGTTCCCATCTCAACCAGGCCATCAAAGGACCTTGTTCCTTTTGATGAAGAATATGTGATCCCCAGCGGATCTGATGAAGAAACTCCTTCTGCTACTTCGTCTGAACCATTGGATGAAGAAATTGAAGTGGATGCAATCCCTTCAACACCTATCAGCTCCTCGCCTATGCCTCAGTTCACAGCTGAAGAGGCTGGCGTTGAAGAAATGGAAGATGAAGATGTGGACATTGGCTGCCCCACACCCGTAATCAGTGATGAATTCTGGGAAAGTCAGCATCCAAACTCTCCAATGTTCACCCCTCTACAGCAAATTCCTCAGTCCCCCACACAAACTATTCACATGGGCTCTGAAGAAACTCATCACACTGCATCTGTCCATGAGGAAATTCCAGCCACTAGCGCTGAAGAAACTGCTGCTGCTGAACAACCAATAACGCAGATTGCCACTGAGGAAGAACCACAAATTCCTCATCCTGAAGAACCTGCGATTGAGATTCCTGAGGTCGTGATGCAACTCACTAACACTCCTCTGCCGAAGCCAAAGGATCCATTCTCACGCAAACAAAAGTTCAAGGCTGATGATTTCTTCGGCGAGCACGTATTCTTCGAAGATTACAACCCATATGACTGTGCTCGCATTAGGAAGAGGCGTTTCTGGACTGCTAGTCAAGCCAATTTCTATTCCTCAGTGTTGTTCAACAAGGAGAAGATTTTCTACCATGAGCATATTCCTCATGTGGATATGGAATCTCTGCCGTGCTTCGCACAAGTCCTCAGTGTTCTTCACGACGCTGGAATGCTCAATTTTTGCTCTAACATCTGCGATTGGAATGAAGAACTGATTCTTCAATTCTATGCAACGCTGCACATCACCGGAAATGCTGAAGATGTGAATTCATGGGTGCTGGACTGGATGTCTGAAAACACTCACTACACTGCACCAGCCTCTGAATTGCTTCGTGCTCTACCACTTAGTCCTCCCCTTGAAGAAGCTCGCTGCATCTACAGTGAACCTGAGCTCACACATCATTACATGCAAGTGCTGACGAAGTCTTTGAAACCAGGTCAAACACCAAGAACCAAATTCCTTGTGAAGGAATTGTTGTACGTGCCCAGAACTGTCTGTCGTATTCTTACGAGGACAATCAGTCCCATCAAAGGCCACGACTCATCTGATGAGGAAATTGTTGGCATCATGAAGAATCTGGTATTCAACATCGTTCATGGCATTCCTGTCAATTATCACGATTTCTTCATGAGGACTATGGCCAATGTTGCACTGTCTCCGTTTGAGCTGAAGCCTTATGCACCTTGGATCATAAGATTCCTCAGGACAAGGTCTTCACTCAACTACAAAGCTGATTTCCAGAATCATCTCAGCTACTTGCCCCAATTGAAGTCCTCAAGCAGACATATTCCTCAGTTGATGGAAAGGGCAAGGCACCATCTGTAATTGATGAAGGCATTCGTCCATTGGATGGTCGGTTTCGCAAAGCTGCATCTTATTCCACCAATGATGACTCTGCCACACATGACTCTGCCAATGCTCCCAAGTCCACTCCTCAAGCCACTGCTCCGCGCGTGATGACTGACCGTGAACTTCTGCTTAGTCTTCACCAGAAGGTGGATCGAAATCACAAATGGGTTAAGCGTCAGTTTGGTTCACTTCTTCACAACATGACTGCCACACACAATGCAGTGAAGAAAAACCACTACTACCTCCATCAAGTCTTTGGTCGCACCTGGGAAATCCTGTCACATCTGTATGGTGAAGAAGATCTGAAGAACATGGGTCTTAATGAAGATTTTGACTGGTCTGCACCTCCACCAAAGAAATTCAAGAAGGTCAAGGTTCCTTCTCTGGTGGCCAGCTCATATTCTTCATCGCGCGACACTGATGAACATGAAGATTTGGACGACACTGCGGCAGGCCCTACTACAACAACCAACCCCAACAACGCTGGCGCTCCTTCATCAACTTGATTATCTTCAGGGGCGTTAGTCCTCAGTTTCGATCCTTTTGGTCATTCGATGACAAAGGGGAGAAATTTGAGTTAGCCTTCAAGCGGGTCTATTTTAACGCCCATATACAATGTTTTTTTATCCGCTAAGTTACAACTCTCATTCTTCTGAAACTTTATTGGATCGAGTTGTAATCTTAAACCCGATGGTGCTCTGATACTTTTGATGCACTGTGCTCTGACACTCTTGATGCACTATTCTGCATGCTTATTCCTCGTTAATATTATTGCACGCATGCTGAATTTCATCAAGCACCATATTTCATCATGCATTTCAAATTATTCATATCATATGTTAAATGCGTGTATGAATTACAAGATATAGGGGGAGATCTCCATGATTCAACTCTTCAAGTGTGCATTGCTTCAAAAGCAAATTCCTCACTATGCACATCTTCAGGGGGAGTTCTTCTATATCTTGCAATCAAATTCCTCAATATCAGTATTTACACTTCATATGTTTATCCCCGTTGAAAACTTAACCTATATTGTCATCAAGCACCAAAAAGTGGGAGATTGTAAGTGCATCTAGTGCCCCTTAGTGATTTTGGTGTATTGAAGACTTATAGGTTAAGGGACTAATGCGTGTGTGAGTGTACACAGGTCTATAAGTCTATGAGGAGTTTGATATTTACAGGAAAAGTCGACCCCTAAAAATGAATATCTTCGACTGAAGATTTTGGTATTTCTGAAGACTTTCATGAAGACTTTGAAAGTGAAGAAATTGGTGTGTCCGTGAAGACTTGATATTCATGCGAGGAATATGAAGCTTGAAGACTTTCGTTTTCATAGTTTTGTTTTTCACTTTCTGGAGTCATAGGAAACACCGTACTGTTAAAGGGGGTCGAGGAAATACTAAGGAAAAATTTCCATGTGATGCTCAACTCAAAATCCTACACCTACCAATCCCTTCGAGTGAAGCCATTGGAAATCTCATACACTTCAGTCAATTTCTTCAGTGACAGAGACGAAGTTCTTCTGGTCTCTGAGGAATTTGTCCTGACTGAGGAGTTAGGAATTCGCCAGTGTGGATTGCCTACATAGTGAGGAACGTGATAGCCCTGAGGATTTTGCTACTCAAAATTCCGACCGTTGTTGTTCTATGCGCCAGCTGTTACAAAATATCTATCCACCTAACGGTCATATCATTGAAGGGCATTTATGTCTTATCATGTCGGGCTGCTCCCTAGGCTATAAATAGCCGCCCCCTACAACCACTAGCTGGTTGGCTGCTCCGAGATAAACTGACACTTGTCATTTGAGAGCAACCCATCCTCCGAGGACTTTGAGCAAAAATCATCAAGTGAGGAAAAACCAAAAACCCAAACACCTACAAACCCCAAGTGATTGAGCATCACTGAAGAGATTGATCCTGAGTGGATCCGACGCTTGTTACCTTTGAAGACTGTGCTTCTTCCAGACGGTTAGGCGTCATGGTCTAGAGCATCCAAGAGGAATTGTGGATCGCCGGGTGACCAAGTTTGTGAAGGTTTGGAAGTCGCCTGAAGACTTACCATGAGTGATTCGACGTGGTCTGTGTGACCTTAGTTCAAGGAGAATACTGTGAGGACTGGGTGTCTTGGACTAAGTGTCCTTGACTGGGTGTCCGGGACTATGTGTCCTCGAGTTTAAATACTCAGCCGCTCCAACCATACGTACAACTGAGACAGCAGTTGGAACTGGTCTACCAAATCATTGTCTTCACCGAGCTTACTGGTTCTATTTCCTCAACTCTTTCATTTCCTCATAACTATGCTGTATGTTTGTTCATATCTGTGTTTGAAGACTTTGACTGAAGACTTTCTCAATTTCCTCAGTTCAATTTCTTCAGTCTGTTTTTCTTCATCCTGTGTTATCCTGTGATTATGCTTCCTGTACTCTGTGCCTGTATTCATTTCATCATGATGACTATGCTTGTATTCTGTTATGTTTACCTTTGAGTACATATTCCGCTGCTAGTAGTTCTTCGCTAAGGAATTTCCTCACCGGCAAATTCCTCAGTGAAGAATTTCATAAAAATCGCCTATTCACCCCCCTCCTAGTCGACATAACGCACTTTCAGTTTGGAACCTGAGGATCATCCTCATAGATGCCAAGAAAGATTATGTCCTAGAAGCACCACTAGGTGACGCACCCATCCCAGAGAACCAAGACGTTATGAACGCTTGGCAGTCATGTGCTGATGATTACTCCCTCGTTCAGTGCGGCATGCTTTACAGCTTAGAACCGGGGCTCCAAAAGTGTTTTGAGAGACACGGAGCATATGAGATGTTTGAAGAGCTGAAAATGGTTTTCCAAGCTCATGCCTGGGTCGAGAGATATGAAGTCTCTGACAAGTTCTTCAGTTGTAAGATGGAGGAAAATAGTTCTGTCAGTGAGCACATACTCAAAATGTCTGGGTTGCATAACCGCTTGACTCAGCTGGGAGTTAATCTCCCGGATGACGCAGTCATTGACAGAATCCTTCAGTCGCTTCCACCGAGCTACAAGAGCTTTGTGATGAACTTCAATATGCAGGGGATGGAAAAGACCATTCCTGAGGTATATTCTATGCTGAAATCAGCGGAGGTGGAAATCAAAAAGGAACATCAAGTGTTGATGGTGAATAAAACCACTAAGTTCAAGAAAGGCAAGGGTAAAAAGAACTTCAAGAAGGACGGCAAGGGAGTTGCCGCGCCCGGTAAGCAAGCTGCCAAGGAGAAGTCAAAGAATGGACCCAAGACTGAGACTGAGTGTTTTTATTGCAAGGGAAGTGGTCACTGGAAGCGGAACTACCCCAAATACTTAGCGGACAGGAAGGCCGACAACACTAAAGGTATATGTGATATACATGTAATTGATGTGTACCTTACCAGTACTCGTAGTAGCTCCTGGGTATTTGATACCGATGCGGTTGCTCACATTTGTAACTCAAAGTAGGAGCTGCGGAATAAGCGGAGACTGGCGAAGGACGAGGTGACAATGCGCGTCGAGAATGGTTCCAAGGTCGATGTGATCGCCGTCGGCACGCTGCCTCTACATTTACTTACGAGATTAGTTTTAAACCTCAATAATTGTTATTTAGTGCCAGCTTTGAGCATGAACATTGTATCAGGATCTCGTTTAATTCGAGATGACTACTCATTTAAATCCGAGAATAATGGTTGTTCTATTTATATGAGAGATATGTTTTATGGTCATGCTCCGCTGGTGAATGGTTTATTCTTAATGAATCTCGAGCGTAATGTTACACATAGTCATAGTGTGAATACCCCAAGATGTAAGGTTGATAATGATAGTCCCACATACTTGTGGCACTGCCGCCTTGGTCACATAGGTGTCAAACGCATGAAGAAGCTCCATGCAGATGGACTTTTGGAGTCTCTTGATTACGAATCATTTGACACATGCGAACCGTGCCTCATGGGTAAAATGACCAAGACTCCATTATCAGGAACAATGGAGCGAGCAACCAACTTATTGGAAATCATACATACTGATGTGTGCGGTCCAATGAGTGTTGAGGCTCGCGGTGGCTATCGTTATATTCTCACCCTCACTGATGACTTGAGTAGATATGGGTATGTATACTTAATGAAACACAAGTCTGAGACCTTTGAAAAGTTCAAGGAATTTCAGAGTGAGGTTGAGAATCAACGTGACAGGAAAATCAAGTTCTTGCGATCAGATCGTGGGGGAGAATACTTGAGTCACGAATTTGGCACACACTTAAGGAAATGTGGAATAGTTTCACAACTCATGCCACCTGGAACACCTCAGCGTAATGGTGTGTGTCGGTGTCAAAACCGGTGGATCTCGGGTAGGGGGTCCCGAACTGTGCGTCTAGGCCGGATGGTAACAGGAGACAAGGGACACGAAGTTTTACCCAGGTTCGGGCCCTCTCGATGGAGGTAAAACCCTACGTCCTTCTTGATTAATATTGATGATATGGGTAGTACAAGAGTATATCTACCACGAGATCGAGGAGGCTAAACCCTAGAAGCTAGCCTATGGTATGATTGTTGATGTGTATGTTGTCCTACGGACTAAAACCCTCCGGTTTATATAGACACCGGGTAGGGTTAGGGTTACATAGAGTCGGTTACAATGGTAGGAGATCTGCATATCCGTATCGCCAAGCTTGCCTTCCATGCCAAGGAAAGTCCCTCCCGGACACGGGACGAAGTCTTCAATCTTGTATCTTCATAGTCCAGGAGTCCGGCTGAAGGTATAGTCCGGCCATCCGAACACCCCCTAATCCAGGACTCCCTCAGTAGCCCCTGAACCAGGCTTCAATGACGACGAGTCCGGCACACATATTGTCTTCGGCATTGCAAGGCGGGTTCCTCCTCCAAGTACTTCGTAGAAGGTTTTGAACACAATGTTAGTGTCCGGCTCTGCAAAATAAGTTTCCACATATTGCCATAGAGAGAATAATGTTTACACAAATCTAATCTGCTGACGTATTCCGTAGTGTGTCATCACACCACGGCCAAGCTTTTATTCGAACCGTTTTACTGTCCCATCTCAGCGCGTTATGCGAGGCGGTTTCCTTGGCACGTCTTGTTAAAGCAGAGATCGTGTCCCCTTATTCCGGGATTCTCATCAATACGGGCGTGGGTAACCCAACCGCGCCATCGATTACGGCGCTTGGAGATAAGCGAGTTTTATCAGGCTAGTGGGGACATGTAGCTGCGTCCACCCATATAAGGGGATAAAGATCCACCTTTTCACCTATGCCTTCTTCCTCCTTCGCATATCCATTCTTGCGCACTCGAGCTCCAGCGCCCAAGTCCGCACTCCTCACCTCAACCTTCTCCAGCCATGTCTGGAGCGGGAGGCAAGTGGATGATCTCCTCCATCACAGAGGGACACATCAAAAATCTGAGGAAGGACGGATACCTGTCTAACGACATCGCGTACTGGCTCCCCGAGAAGGGGCAGCTCATCCCCACCCCTAGGCCCCATGAGAGGGTGGTGTTTCTCCCCCATTTCCTCCGCGGACCGGGCTTCCCTCTCCACCCATTTGTCCGGGGGCTCATGTTCTACTACGGCCTGGATTTCCACGATCTGGCCCCGAACTTCGTCCTCAACATCTCGGTGTTTATCGTCGTGTGCGAGGCCTTCCTTCGCATCCGCCCCCATTTCGGGCTCTGGCTCAAGACTTTCAACGTCAAGCCGAAGGTGGTGCGCGGCAGCCAGGCGGAGTGCGGAGGCGCCATGGTGGGGAAGATGGCCAACGTCCTATGGTTTGAGGGCCCCTTTGTGGAGACCCTGAAGGGGTGGCAATTGGGGTGGTTTTACATCACCGAGCCACGCGACGCCGAATGGGTCGCACCTCCCGAGTTCCGGTCCGGACCCCTAACGCGGCTCACGTCCTGGAAAGAGACGGGCCTGTCGTGGGGTAAAAAAGAAGAGCTGACCGGACTCCAAACATGCGTCAAAACCCTGGTGGACAAGAAGCTCGAACTTGTCAACGTAGTCCAGGTTATGCTCATCCGCTTGATCCTCCCATGCCAACAACGGGCTTTCAACCCATGGGAGTTCGACCCGACGCGGCACCAAACTCTGAGTAGGCTCTTCGACACGACGTACGAAGATGCCTGGAAGGTGCTTTTCAAGGGCGCCGAGGCTCTCGCATCCGCTACTAAGGATCGCGGATTCAGTGCGCAGCGTCACGCTCTTGTGGTAAGCTGTTTTTTTCCTTTTACAGGGTATCAGTTTTCCATAGTTTGACTCTATGCGGGATCTAAGCTCCCTTTCCTCTGACAGGATTGGCAGGTGATGTCCGGACAGATCAACTGTCCGGCCCCTTTGCCCGAAGGCCCAGTGGACGCTTGCTTGGCGAGGCTGCTGGTTCCGGCACCCTATGTGGTGCCGGAGAAGAAGGTCAAGAAGAAGGCCGCGGGGACTCGAAAGAGTGCCCGACGCCCGGAAGTGTTGGATTCATCATCCGATGAATCCAAGACGCACTCCTCTCGCGAAGACGAGGAGGAGGAAGAAGAAGAGACCCCTCCCCCTCCAGCGGGGGAAGGGAAGAAAAGGAAGGCTGCCCCAACTGGGGAGGCTGAAGGGTCCAAGAAGGGGAAAACCCTTCCTCCGGACTGCTCCACCGACACTGACGGCAGCGGAGAGGAGTGGGAACCTAGAGCCAAGCCCCTGGCCAAATCGTAAGTATCCGTATACCAGAGTAATTCATAATATTCGTTTATTGTACAGCTTTCCCTCACGTCGAATATGTTTATGCAGCCCACCCAAAGACCGGCTCAACGCGTCATCGAGCGGCTCACTGGACTCGTCGGATGTGAACTCACTTTCGACGAATTCCTCCCCCCGCCCTACGGATGACACCGAGGTGTTGTCCCAACAGGTTCCAAGCTGGGAGGAGGTGGTCCTGGAGGCGCTGCAAGGCGACCTCCCGGACTCCAGGAGTAAAGGGGATGAAACCCCCCAGGAATCCAAGTCCGGCGCGAGGCCGGACACCGCTCCGGAACCTTCAAGGGTTCTAGAGTCCAGCGGGGGACCTCCTTCCAAGAGGAGCAAGTCCACTGTGTCGGCGGCCTCTGTCCAACAGGAGGCGCCGGACAATATGTTGGAGGCGCTCCAAGGCGCCTCCATCGACGAGGAGCACCGCGCTATTATGAGTGCGGTGGTCCAAAAGGTTCAGTCCGCCAAAAACGGACTGACTAAAGCTTGTACTAGCCTTTTGACAGGCTTTGAGGTAAGTAAAGAAAGTGTAAATAATAGTACCGCATAGAGAGTAGCCCCTGATGCTCTGTTTGGCGTTCGGGAAGAAAAGCCGAATAGAGGATCAAATAGAACTCGCAGGAGTCTAACAAAAATGAGTCAATATGCATGTGCAGGCTACCCTGCTTGCGTCCGCCGCACTGATTGCGAAAGTGGACACGCTAAAGCAGGACCTCGAAAGGACCAAGAAGCAGCTCGAGGACAATGAAGGTAAGAAATACCTTGTTAATAAAAAGGGTGCAATTGCAAAAAATGACAGGATTATCGTGGCTATTGTAGGGGCCACATCTGAGGTGGCGACCCTTAAGCAAGCGATGGACGAGGCCGAGAAGAGGGCAGCCTCGGAGCGCACCGAGCGGGAGAAGTATGAGGCCGAAGTTGGCAAGGTGCGGCAAGAGCTTCAGGCTCTCATGGAAAAGCATGAGAGTTTGGAGCTTGACTCAAAGACGCGAGCGTCCGAGCTCGCGGTGGCTATTGAAAATGCCAAGTCTGCCAAGGCTGAATCCCAGAAGACCCTCCAAGAGTTGGATGAGGTGAAGAAGATCACGGCGGGTAAGGCATTCTTTATGCAAAGCCAACACATAAACGTGAGTTACTTGTTACTTACCCGAATCCGGAGCTCTCCAGGAGTGTTCGCAGATCTTCCCCGGAGTGTATCCGATGCCGCCGCATTCTATCGAGCCGAGGAGGGCAGCTCGACGGAGAAGGTGTTCTGGTCTCAGTACACTGAGGCCGGACACCCCGTGCCCCTGAGCAACCAGCTGAAGCAACTGGTCGAGCTCCACAAGGCGGCCGAACAGGCCATGAAGGGCCTCATTGTTCGGCTGTGGCCTGGAGGGGCCCTGCCTGGGAGCTATTTTGGGGCTGGTGCGGCGGTTTGTGGAGGCCTGTCCACGGCTTGAAGTCATCAAGCGCTCTGTCTGCATTGAAGGTGCCCGTAGGGCCCTTGCCCGTGCTAAGGTGCACTGGGGCAAGCTGGATGCTGAGAAGCTGGTGAAGGACGGGCCACCGCCGGGGAAAGAGCATCGCAAGCCCGAGAACTACTATAAGGATGTTCTGAAGGGTGCCCGCCTTGTGGTGGATGAATGTTCTATGGATGTAATTTTGGATTAAAACTCGCTTGTTTGGTCCTGTGCGCTGAAAACTTGTTCATATGCGCTAAGCAATGCTGTTTGAATTTAAAATATTACCTTCTGTGCGGCTGTTTATGGATTCTGAGAGATGGTGAGTCGTCGGCTTCTGCCCCCGTGCCGCTAGTGCTGGGGTGTTCGGGGATAAACCTGAGCGCTCTTTTTCCCATGGTTGGGTCCTTCGAGGGAGGCGCTCAGCCCAACGAACTAGGCAATCGTACTATAACGCGTGAACACTCTCACTTAGCCATAGAATTCTATAATTTTAAATTTCGGCGAAGCCACTGGTATTCGGAAGACCGAGTTCGGGGCGCTATCCACGCCTTGGCCGGAAAGAGTCGGCTCCTCGCCCTAAGAGGCATAAGTCTTTAGGGACTCAAAAAAACCTCTCGAACAGCGACCAGCTCTCGCTTCATCATGACAGTCAGTTTTAGCTTTCTCCACTGAGGTGCTTGACCCATCTCAACCGGGGCACAATCGCAGTGGTTCTCCTAGTGCTACCTTAGCCGATATAGCGGAACGTAAGGCACCAAAACATAGGAGCCGGGGAAACCCAACTATTGACCCAAGACATGATTCGGAGCCAATGCATATAATGCTATAAGTTCGGGGTGCCGCACTTGTTAAAGTGTTTGGACTTCTCACACCATATTGAGGGGTACTAAAGCCCCTGGCGTATTTTGGCCGTACCAACGTGTACGGGTGCAACATGTCGTTAAGGAACATATATGAAGAAAAAAAGGTAATGCAAAAATAGACGAAAGCTATGCATTGTTTATTAAAAAGGGTTGCAATCAAAGCAGAACGATACAAATAATGCGATAAGTGGAAGGTTGGACTAGTTAACATGTCCGTTCCAGGGGCAAGCCGCGGAATAGTATGCGGAACGGGTATACTGCTCATGATAGAGACCACTTGGGAGTTCCGTAGTGCGGCGTGGCTTGTCTGCTTCCCTGGTTCTTGTATCGTTTTGTGCGGCAATTGAACTCCTGAACAGGCCTTCCGAAGGATGAAGTCCTGAAAGTAAGAGAAAATTAAAGCATCGGCAGCCCCTGGTACAGTTTAAGCTGTGTTTTGGGCATGCCGTGATGGTGCCCCTCCCCCTGTGCCCATGGTATCTCTAGAGCGTAGTTATGTACGCGAAGTACTGGCGTCGCCTTTTTGTGAGGGTTGGGGTTGGGGCCGCATTGCTACGCCTGCTCGGATCGTGCCAGGAGGTCTTGTTGTAGGTTACTCCGGGCACGCTTGACGGTGTCCGGTCGTTTAGTGGCCGGGACTGGAGAACTGCCTGGAGAGGCTGCTTTGAACTTCTGCTGCAAGGGCCGCCGTGTGCTCCTCCGTTCGGAGGGAGCGTTCGGTGTTTCCATTGACCGTAATTACTCCTCGAGGACCTGGCATCTTGAGCTAAAGGTATGCGTAATGCGGTACCGCATTGAACTTAGCGAATGCGGTTCGCCCGAGTAGTGCATGATAGCCACTGCGAAACGGGACTATGTCGAAGATTAACTCCTCACTTCGGAAATTATCCGGAGATCCGAAGACCACTTCAAGTGTGACTGAGCCTGTACAGTTGGCCTCTACACCTGGTATTACGCCTTTAAAGGTTGTTTTGGTGGGCTTAATCCTCGATGGATCTATGCCCATTTTCCGCACTATATCCTGGTAAAGCAGGTTCAGGCTACTGCCACCGTCCATGAGGACTCTAGTGAGATAAAATCCGTCAATAATTGGGTCTAGAACCAATGCGGCGAATCCGCCATGACGGATGCTAGTGGGATGGTCCCTTCGATCAAAGGTGATCGGGCAGGAGGACCATAGGTTGAACTTTGGGGCGACTGGCTCTACCGCGTATACGTCCCTTAACGCATGCTTCCGCTCCCTTTTGGGGACGTGGGTTGCGTATATCATGTTCACCGTCCGCACTTATGGGGGAAAACCCTTCTGTCCACTGTTGTTTGGCGGCCGGGGCTCCTCGTCATCATCGATATGTAGCCCCCTGTCTTCATTTTCGGCGTTTAACTTGCCTGCCTGCTTGAACACCCAGCAATCCCTATTGGTGTGATTGGCTGGCTTTTCGGGGGTGCCATGTATCTGGCACGAGCGGTCGAGTATTCGGTCCAAACTGGACGGGCCCCTAGGGTTCCTTTTGAATGGCTTTTTCCGCTGACCAGATTTAGAGCCTCTGAATCTAGCGTTAACTGCCGTATCCTCAGCATTGTCGCCGTTAATGCGGTGCTTCTGCTTGTTGCGACGCGACCTGCCACTACTGTCCCTAGTGTCCGAGTTACTAGGGTTCTTGGTCATATTGTTGCTATGAGCAAGCCAGATGTCTTCTCCCGCGCAAAAGCGGGTCATGAGTGTCGTGAGTGCTGCCATAGATTTCGGCTTTTCCTATCCAAGGTGCTGGGCCAGCCACTCGTCACGGATATTGTGCTTGAAGGCTGCTAGGGCCTCAGCGTCTGGACAGTCGACTATTTGATTTTTATTTGTTAGGAACCGTGTCTAGAATTGCCTGGCCGATTCTTCTGGCTGCTGAATGACGTGACTTAGGTCATCGGCGTCTGGGGGTCGCATGTAAGTGCCCTGGAAATTGTCGAGGAATGTGGCTTCCAGGTCCTCCCAACAACTGATTGATCCTGTTGGCAAGCTGTTAAGCCAATGCCGAGCTGGTCCTTTAAGCTTGAGTGGGAGGTATTTGATGGCGTGGAAATCATCGCCGCGGGCCATGTGGATATGAAGGAGATAATCCTTGATCCATACCGCAGGTTCTGTTGTGCCATCATATGATTCGATGTTTACGGGTTTGAAACCCTCGGGGATTTGATGATCCCTTATTTCGTCTGTAAAGCAGAGTGGGTGTGCGGCGCCTCTGTACTGGGCTATATCGTGACGTAGCTCCAATGAGCCTTGTCTACTGTGTTCGGCCCCGCCGAATTTGTGGCCGGCATGACGGTTACCGTCTCGAGCCGTGGGGCGCCCACGCGATCCGTAGATCGATCTTGTTTGCCTTGCCTTGTCCACCAGCATGTCTTGTAAGTCCGGCGCATATTCCCGTGCCTTGGTACGGAGTGCGGTTTGAGTGGAGGGCCGAGAGGCCTCTCTGTCGCGACCACGAGGTGGCCGGTCGGCCGCATCAAGTGCTTCCTCCTCTAATCGGGGTAGCAACCTGCGCTTTGGGTAGCTCTTGGAGGGGCGTTCGAGTTAATGCTCTTCGGCCGCAAGGACTTCAGTCCATCAGTCGACTAGCAAATCTTGATCAGCCTTAAGCTATTGTTGTTTTTTCTTGAGGCTTCTTGCCGTGGCCATAAGCCTACGTTGAAAACGCTTTTGCTCGACGGGATCCTCCGGCACGACGAATTCATTGTCGTCGAGGCTTGCCTCGTCTTCGGAGGGAGGCATATAATTATCGTCCGCAACCTCTATGTTTGCCGCTCTCTCGTGAGGGCTGGTTTCTCCATCCTCCTGTGCTAAATCTTGCTGGAGGGGGTTTTCTTCGGCGCTTTCTGGAGTATTATTATCTCCTGTGCTGGAATCACCGTGTTTGTTTTGGCGGGATTTTGAGCGGCGTCGTTGACGCCGGCGCTTAGGCTATTTCTTGGAGGGGTCATCCTCCACTGTTCCATCGCCATCTCCCTCTTTTGGGGTGTCCACCATGTATATGTCATATGACGAGGTGGCTTTCCAGGGCCTAGTAGGCGCTGGTTCTTCATCATCTCCTTCATCGGCGTCCATACCGTCGATATCTTCGGAGTCGAAGTCGAGCATGTCGGTTAAGTCGTCGACAGTGGCTACAAAGTGGGTGGTGGGTGGGCTTTGAATTTCTTCATCGTCCGTACCCCAACCTTGCTGACCTAGTCCGGCCAGGGCTCTCCTGATAAAGAGAGAGACTTCAGTGACTTCAGGATATCGCCAAAAGGCGAGTGCTGAAAGATGTCCGCGGTAGTGAACTCCATGATCGGCGCCCAATCGGATTCGATCGGCAGGGGCGCGGGGGGCTCGGAGTCCGGAGAGGAGTCCAGCTCCTTGGAGTCACGGGTCTCGCGGAGTACGGGGCTGGTGCTTGGCTCAATCGCCGTTGGGGTTGCAGCCCCCGAGGTGGCGTCCAACCGCCCATCCTCGATCGGCGCAGTTGGCTCCGCATTAAGGGTCGGAGCCGATGCGGATGCGGCCTCCAGGGCACTATTCGGCGGCAGATCTAGATCATGCTCGTCATGACAGTGCGGCGCGCTCGGCAGTGGCTCAAATATCAAGTCCCCGCGGATGTCAGCTGTGTAGTTTAAATTTCCGAATCTGACCTGACGGCCAGGGGCGTAGCTTTCGATCTGCTCCAGACGGCCAAGCGAATTGGCCCGCAGAGCGAAGCCGCCGAAGACGAAGATCTGTCCAGGGAGGAAGGTCTCACCCTGGAATGCATCGCTATCGATGATCATAGGAGCCATCGAGCCTGACGGCGACGACACAGAGGAACTCTCAATGAAAGCACCAATGTCAGTGTCAAAACCGGCGGATCTCGGGTAGGGGGTCCCGAACTGTGCGTCTAGGCTGGATGGTAACAGGAGACAAGGGACACGAAGTTTTACCCAGGTTCGGGCCCTCTCGATGGAGGTAAAACCCTACGTCCTTCTTGATTAATATTGATGATATGGGTAGTACAAGAGTAGATCTACCACGAGATCGAGGAGGCTAAACCCTAGAAGCTAGCCTATGGTATGATTGTTGATGTGTATGTTGTCCTATGGACTAAAACCCTCCGGTTTATATAGACACCGGGTAGGGTTAGGGTTACATAGAGTCAGTTACAATGGTAGGAGATCTGCATATCTGTATCGCCAAGCTTGCCTTCCACGCCAAGGAAAGTCCCTCCCGGACACGGGACGAAGTCTTCAATCTTGTATCTTCATAGTCCAGGAGTCCGGCTGAAGGTATAGTCCGGCCATCCGAACACCCCCTAATCCAGGACTCCCTCAGTGTGTCCGAACGTCGTAATCGCACTCTATTGGATATGGTGCGATCTATGATGTCTCTTACCGATCTACCGCTGTCATTTTGGGGCTATGCTTTAGAGACTGCCGCATTCACTTTAAATAGGGCTCCGTCAAAATCCGTTGAGACGACACCATATGAATTATGGTTTGGGAAGAAACCTAAGCTGTCGTTTCTAAAAGTTTGGGGATGCGATGCTTATGTCAAGAAACTTCAACCTGAAAAGCTCGAACCCAAATCGGAAAAATGCGTCTTCATAGGATACCCTAAAGAAACTATTGGGTATAACTTCTACCTCAGATCCGAAGGCAAGATCTTTGTTGCCAAGAATGGATCCTTTATAGAGAAAGAGTTTCTCTTGAAAGAAGTAAGTGGGAGGAAAGTAGAACTCGATGAAGTATTACCTCTTGAACCGGTAAGTGGTGGAACTCAAGAAAATGTTCCTGAGGTGCCTGCACCGACTAGAGAGGAAGTTAATGATGATGATCATGAAACTTCAGATCAAGTTGCTACTGAACTTCGTAGGTCCACCAGGACACGTTCCGCAGCAGAGTGGTACGGCAACCCTGTCTTGAAAATCATGTTGTTAGAAAACGGTGAACCTTCGAACTATGAGGAAGCGATGGCGGGCCCAGATTCCGACAAATGGCTGGAAGCCATGAAATCCGAGATAGGATCCATGTATGAAAATGAAGTATGGACTTTGACTGACTTGCCCGATGATCGGCGAGCCATATAAAATAAATGGATCTTTAAAAAGAAGACAGACGCGGATGGTAATGTAACCATCTATAAAGCTTGGCTTGTCGCTAAGGGTTATTGACAAGTTCAAGGGGTTGACTACAATGAGACTTTCTCACCCGTAGTGAAGCTGAAGTCCTTCAGAATCATGTTAGCAATTGCCCCATTCTATGATTATGAGATATGGCAAATGGACGTCAAAACGGCATTCCTTAATGGTTTCCTTAAGGAAGAATTGTATATGATGCAGCCGGAAGGTTTTGTCGATCCTAAGAATGCTAACAAGGTGTGCAAGCTCCAACGCTCGATCTATGGGCTGGTGCAAGCATCTCGGAGTTGGAACATTCGTTTTGATGAGATGATCAAAGCATTTGGGTTTACGCAGACTTATGGAGAAGCCTGCATTTACAAGAAAGTGAGTGGGAGCTCTATAGCATTTCTCATATTGTATGTGGATGACATACTGTTGATGGGAAATGATATAGAATTCTTGGAAAGCATAAAGACCTACTTGAACAAGTGTTTTTCAATGAAGGATCTTGGAGAAGCTTCTTACATATTAGGCATCAAGATCTATAGAGATAGATCGAGACGCCTCATTGGTCTTTCACGGAGTACGTACCTTGACAAGATATTGAAGAAGTTCAATATGGATCAGTCAAAGAAGGGGTTCTTGCCTGTATTGCAAGGTACGAGATTGAGCACGGATCAATGCCCGACCATGGCAGAAGATAGAGAAAAGATGAGTGTCGTCCCCTATGCCTCGGCCATAGGGTCTATCATGTATGCTATGCTGTGTACCAGACCTGATGTAAACCTTGCCGTAAGTTTGGTAGGAAGGTACCAAAGTAATCCCGGCATGGAACACTGGACAGCTATCAAGAATATCCTGAAGTACCTGAAGAGGACTAAGGATATGTTTCTCATTTATGGAGGTGACGAAGAGCTCGTCGTAAAGTGTTACGTCGATGCTAGCTTCGACACAGATCTGGATGACTCTAAGTCACAAACCAGATACGTGTATATTTTGAATGGTGGGGCAGTAAGCTGGTGCAGTTGCAAGCAAAGCGTTGTGGCGGGATCTACATGTGAAGCGGAGTACATGGCGGCCTCGGAGGCAGCACAAGAGGCAATCTGGGTGAAGGAGTCCATTACCGACCTAGGAGTCATACCCAATGCGTCGGGTCCGATGACTCTCTTTTGTGACAACACTGGAGCTATTGCCCTTGCCAAGGAGCCCAGGTTTCACAGGAAGACCAGGCATATCAAGCGTCGCTTCAACTCCATTCGTGAAAGTGTTCAAAATGGAGACATAGATATTTGTAAAGTACATACGGACCTGAATGTGGCAGATCCGTTGACTAAACCTCTCCCTAGAGCAAAACATGATCCACACCAGAACTGCATGGGTGTTCGATTCATCACAATGTAACTAGACTATTGACTCTAGTGCAAGTGGGATATTGTTGGAAATATGCCCTAGAGGCAATAAAAAAATGGTTATTATTATATTCCTTTGTTCATAATAATTTTCTATTGTTCATGCTATAATTGTGTTATCTGGAAATCGTAATACATGTGTGAATACATAGACCACAACACGTCCCTAGTGAGCCTCTAGTTGACTAGCTCATTGATCAAAAGATAGTCATGGTTTCCTGACTATGGACATTGGATGTCATTGATAACGGGATCACATCATTAGGAGAATGATGTGATGGACAAGACCCAATCCTAAGCATAGCTCAAAGATCATGTAGTTCGTTTGCTTAGCTTTTCCGAATGTCAAGTATCATTTCCTTAGACCATGAGATTGTGCAACTCTCGAATACCGTAGGAGTGCTTTGGGTGTGCCAAACGTCACAGCGTAACTGGGTGACTATAAAGGTACACTACTAGTATCTTTGAAAGTGTCTGTTGGGTTGGCACGAATCGAGACTAGGATTTGTCACTCCGTATGACGGAGAGGTATCTCTGGGCCCACTCGGTAATGCAGCATCATAATGAGCTCAATGTGACCAAGTGGTTGATCACGGGATCATGCATTACGGTACGAGTAAAGTGACTTGCCGGTAACGAGATTGAATGAGTTATTGGGATACCGACGATCGAGTCTTGGGCAAGTAACGTACCGATTGACAAAGGGAATTGTATACGGGATTGATCGAATCCTCAACATCGTGGTTAATCCGATGAGATCATCGAGGAGCATGTGGGAGCCAACATGGGTATCCAGATCCCGCTGTTGGTTATTGACCGAAGAGTCGTCTCGGTCATGTCTGCGTGTCTCCCGAACCCGTAGGGTCTACACACTTAAGGTTCGGTGACGCTAGGGTTGTTGAGATATTAGTATACGGTAACCCGAAAGTTGTTCGGAGTCTCGGATGAGATCCCGGACATCACGAGGAGTTCCGGAATGGTCCAGAGGTGAAGATTTATATATAGGAAGTCAAGTTTCAGCCATCGGGAATGTTTCAGGGGTAATCAGTATTGTACCGGGACCACCGGAAGGGTCCCGGGAGTCCACTGGGTTGGGCCACCTATCCCGGAGGGCCCCATGGGCTGAAGTGGGGGGGGGGGGGGACCAGCCCCTAGTGGGCTGGTGCGCCCCCCTTGGGCCTTCCCCTACGCCTAGGGTTGGAAACCCTAGGGGTGGGGGTGCCCCACTTGGCTTGGGGGGCACTCCACCCCCATGGCCGCCGCCCCCCTTGGAGATTGCATCTCCTAGGGCCGCCTCCCCCCCTAGGGGTCCTATATATAGTGGGGGGGAGGGAGGGCAGCCGCACCCTAGCCCCTGGCGCCTCCCTCTCCCTCCCGTGACACTCCTCCCTCTCCCTGAGCTTGGCGAAGCCATGCCGAGATCACCGTTGCTTCCACCACCACGCCGTCGTGCTGCTGGATCTTCATCAACTTCTCCTTCCCCCTTGCTGGATCAAGGTGGAGGAGACGTCTTCCCAACCGTACGTGTGTTGAACGCGGAGGTGTCGTCCATTCGGCGCTAGGTCATCGGTGATTTTGATCACGACGAGTATGACTCCATCAACCCCGTTCTCTTGAAAGCTTCCGTGCGCGATATACAAGGATATGTAGATGCACTCCCCTCTCCCTCGTTGCTAGATGACTCCGTAGATTGATCTTGGTGATGCGTAGAAAATTTTAAAATTCTGCTACGTTCCCCAACAAAACCCTATCTCGCCGCCACCGCTGCTTCCTCCTCTGTAGCCGCCGCCGCCGCCCCTACCCACCTCCTCCCAATCACCACCATGTCTCGCAAAGCCGAACCCTCCGATGCCGGTTCTTTCGCCGGTGCCACCTTCACATTCGATCGCCTCAATGAGCTCCACATCAAAGACCACGTCCCCGTCGTCCTCGACCTCGACTCACCATCCTACAATGCATGGCGCACCTACTTCGCGCTCCTCTTTCATTCCTACTGCCTCATCGAGCATGTTGACGGTAGCGTCGACATCCGCGACATAAAGGACAGCGATGAGTGGCTTACTGTGGATGCCTGCATCGTTGAGTGGCTTTTTCTCACCATCTCCCCAGGTCTCTTCAACATGGTGAACTCCCATGACCCGTCGGCGTACGCCATGTGGACACGGCTGTGCGACCTCTTCCTCGATAATCAACTCCAGCGCCGTGTTTTCCTCCAAGGGGACTTCTTCACCATGCAGCAAAACGATCTTTGGATCGACGAGTACTGCATGCGGATGAAGGTTCTCGCCGACGAGCTACGCGACGTCGGCATGGTCATCGACGACTCCATCCTCCTCACCAACCTCCTTCGTGGCCTCCACCCCGACCTCGGCCAATCCGCCGCCAACCTCTCCCTCATCACGCCGACGTATGCAAGGCGGTCACGTATCTTCGCATGGAGGCGAAACATCTTCGTCACGCGGCCCGGCAAGCGCTCTCGCCGCGCTCCATGCCGGCACTGTGAAGGGCCTCGCCGCCCTCCCGCAGCCTCCTCGCGTGCCAGCTCCATAGCCGCCCACCGCCCCGGACCAGGGCCGCCAGAAGAGGCAAGGGGCAAGAAGCTCGCGCCGGCCGTGGCCGCAACGGCGGGTCTCAGCCCCGGCAAGCGGCTCCCCCCGCTCCTGCCCAGGCTACGGCGCCCCCGCCCTGGCTCATGGGGTACAACCCCTGGACGGGGGTGGTGCACGCCTACTCGATGCCCCTTCCGCGGGCGCCTGCTCTGGGCCTACTTGGCCCTCGCCCGGCTCACCACCAGCCCCTCTTGGCCGCGCCGGGTGGCTCCGGACCCGCGGCTCTTCGGCGTACAGCGGGACCATGTCGCCCCCCTACGGTGCTGCACCCACCGACTACACCTACGACCTGGTGCTCCTAGCCGCCCTCCACGCCGCCCCTACCCCAAGAAACTACTCTGGCGGCGGGGACTGGTACATGGACACAGGCACTGCTGCTCATATGGCATCACACCTAGGTATCCTCTCTCACGTCTCTCCATACCCCCTTCACTCTCGCATCATTGTCGGTGATGGCTCTACACTTCCCGTCACCCACCACGGCGCGTCCTCCCTCCCTCTCTCATCATCTTCCTTACCTGTCAATAACGTTCTTGTGTCTCCGTCCTTAATCAAAAATTTATGTTATGTTACCGTTGAGTTTGACGAACATGGTTTTTCTGTCAAGGATGCCCACTCTCGGAAGGTTCTGCACCGATGTGATTCCCCCGGCGATTGTTACTCGTGTGGCCCAACAACAAGCCGTGGTCCCGTCGCTCTCCACGCTGATGTCTCTCTCTCTGGTGTGCTCATCTTGGCCATCCCAGCGCCGACGCCCTTCATAAAGTTTTGCGGACTTTTCCTTTTTCATGTAATAAATCGGAGGCACACACCTGTCATGCCTCTCGCGTAGGGAAACATGTTCGTTTGTTGTTTTCTTCTTCATCATCAATTGCCATATTTCCTTTTGATGTTATTCATTGTGATGTTTGGACATCTCCTGTGCCCAGCAATTCGGGTTTATCATATTACCTTGTGATTTTGGATGATTTTTCTCATTTCACTTGGACCTTTCTCTTGCGCCGCAAATCCAACGTCGCTTCCTCCCTTCATGCTTTCTACGCTTATGTTGCCACCCATTTTCACCGCACAATTGCTCATCTTCAAACCGACAAGAAAAGGAATTTGATAACCTTGCTATTCGCACCCTCTTATCCACTCATGGCACCATTTTTCGTCTCACATGTCCATATACATATCAGCAAATCGGTCGTGCCGAACGTGTTCTTCACACTCTTAATGAGAGTGTTCGCGCATTGCTCTTCCACGCACACATGCCTGCCCGGTTTTGGCCCAATGCTCTCGCCACAGCTGTTGGGGATCATAGTAATCTCAAAAAAATCCTATGCACACACAGGATCATGGTGATGCACAGCAACGAGAGGGGAGAGTATGTCTACGTACCCTCGTAGACCGAAAGCGGAAGCGTTTTATCAACGCGGTTGATGTAGCCGTACACCTTCACGATCCGTCCCGATCAAGTACCGAACGTATGGCACCTCCGCGTTCAACACATGTTCAGCTCGATGACGTCCTCGCCTTCTCGATCCAGCAAGAGGGGCGAGGTAGTAGATGAGTTCCGGCAGCACGACGGTGTTGGTGAAGAACAATCTCCGCAGGGCTTCGCCTAAGCACTACGAAAACAATGACGGTGGATAAACTAGAGGGGACGGGGTAGCCGGCACACGGCTTGGTGTTTCTTGATGTGTCTTGGGTGCTAGCACTACCCCTCTATTTATATGTTGAGCCTTGGGATCGAAACTTGGAGTAAAAGCCTCCACAAAGTCGGTTTCACCCGAAAGGCAAGAGTCCTTCTCGAACTCCAGGGCCAGATGCCAGGGTTCCCGGCGTCTGGACCCAGACGCCAGGGACCCTGGCGTCTGGCCCCTAGACTCCACAAAACTTCCTTTTGCGCTTTCCAAAAACCTTGTGGGCTTTCCCCTTTGGCCCAAATAAAGTGTTCTTGTACCCAAACATTTTGGGAAACATCCGGAACCCCTTCTGGTGAATTCCGGAACCCTTCCGGAGACCAAACACTATTATCCCATATATCAAACTTTATCTTCGTACCATTCAGGAGTTCCTCGTCATGTCCGTGATCTTATCCGGAACTCCGAACAACATTCGGTTACCAACATACATAACTCATAAATACTATATCATCAATGAACGTTAAGCGTGCGAACCCTACGGGTTCGAGAACTATGTAGACATGACCGAGACACTTCTCTGGTCAATAACCAATAGCGGAACCTAGATGCCCATATTGGCTCCTACATATTCTACGAAGATCTTTATCGGTCGAACTACATAACAACATACGTTGTTCCCTTTGTCATCGGTATGTTACTTGCCCGAGATTGGATCGTCGGTATCTCAATACCTAGTTCAATCTCCTTACCGGCAAGTCTCTTTACTCGTTCTGTAATACATCATCCCGCAACTAACTCATTAGTTACAATGCTTTCAAGGCTTATAGTGATGTGCATTACTGAGTGGGCCCAGAGATACCTCTCCGACAATAAGAGTGACAAATCCTAATCTCGAAATGCGCCAACTCAACAAGTACCTTCGGAGACACCTGTAGAGCACCTTTATAATCACCCAGTTACATTGCGATCTTTGGTAGCACACAAAGTGTTCCTCCGGTAAATGGGAGTTGCATAATCTCATAGTCATAGGAACATGTATAAGTCATGAAGAAAGTGTTGGGGATCGTAGCAGAAATTTAAAATTTTCTACGCATCACCAAGATCAATCTATGGAGTAATCTAGCAACTAGGGGAAAGGGAGTGCATCTACATACCCTTGTAGATCACTAAGAGGAAGCGTTGCAAGAACGCGGATGAGGTAGTTGTACTCGTGGAGATTCAGATTGCGGTCGATTCCGATCTAAGCGCCGAACAACGGCGCCTCCGCGTTCAACACACGTGCAGCCCGGTGACGTCTCCCATGCCTTGATCCAGCAAGGAGAGAGGGAGAGGTTGGGGAAGACTCCGTCCAGCAGCAGCACGACGGCGTGGTGGTGGTGGAGGAGCGCGGTACTCCTGCAGGGCTTCGCCAAGCACTACGAGAGATGAGGAGGGAGAGAGGTAGGGTTGCGCCTTGGGAGAGAGAGACTCGCATGTTGGGCGGTCCCAAAACCTCCACTATATATAGGGGGAGGGGAGGGGCTGCGCCCCCACCTAGGGTTCCCTCCCTAGGGGTGGCGGCAGCCCCCAGATCCCATCTGGGTGGCGGCCAAGGGGGAGAGAGAGGGGCGCACCTAGGGTGGGCCTTAGGGCCCATCTGCCCCTAGGGTTTGCCACCTCTCCTCTTGAGGGCGCCTTGGGCCTTGGTGGTAGGTGCCCCAGCCCACCTAGGGGCTGGTCCCTTCCCACTCTTGGCCCAAGAAAGCCTCCGGGGCTGGTGGCACCTCTCGGTGGACCCCCGAAACCCTTCCGGTGGTCCCGGTACATTACCGGTGATGCCCGGAACACTTCCGGTGGCCAAATCCACACTTCCTATATATCAATCTTTACCTCAGGACCATTCCGGAACTCCTCGTGACGTCCGGGATCTCATCCGGGAGTCTGAACAACATTCAGTAACCGCATACATACTTTCCCTATAACCCTAGCGTCATCGAACCTTAAGTGTGTAGACCCTACGGGTTCGGGAATCATGCAGACATGACCGAGACATCTCTTTGGTTAATAACCAATAGCAGGATCTGGATACCCATGTTGGCTCCCACATGTTTCACGATGATCTCATCGGATGAACCATGATGTCAAGGATTCAATCAATCCCGTATACAATTCCCTTTGTCTACTGGTTGAATCTCATTACCGGCAAGTCTCTTTACTCGTTCCGTAACACATCATCCCGTGATCAAATCCTTGGTCACACTGTGCACATTATGATGATATCCTACCGAGTGGTCCCAGAGATTCCTCTCCGTTACACGGAGTGACAAACCCCAGTCTCGATTCGTGCCAACCCAACAGACACTTTCGGAGATACCTGTAGTGCACCTTTATAGCCACCCAGTTACATTGTGACGTTTGGTACACCCAAAGCATTCCTACGTTATCCGGGAGTTGCACAATCTCATGGTCTAAGGAAATGATACTTGCCATTAGAAAATCTTTAGCAGACGAACTATACGATCTTGTGCTAGGCTTAGGATTGGGTCTTGTCCATCACATCATTCTCCTAATGATGTGATCCCGTTATCAATGACATCTAATGTCCATGGTCAGGAAAATGTAACCATCTATTGATCAACGAACTAGTCAACTAGAGGCTCACTAGGGACATGGTGTTGCCTATGTATCCACACATGTATCTGAGTTTCCTATCAATACAATTATAGCATGGATAATAAACGATTATCATGAACAAGGAAATATAATAATAACCAATTTATTATTGCCTCTAGGGCATATTTCCAACAGTCTCCCACTTGCATTAGAGTCTATAATCTAGTTCACATCGCTATGTGATTAACACTCATAGGTCACATCGCCATGTGACTAACACCCAAGAGTTTACTAGAGTCAATAATCCAGTTCACATCATTATGTGATTAACACTCAATGAGTTCTGGGTTTGATCATGTTATTCTTTTGAGAGAGGCTATAGTCAACGGGTCTGCAACAATCAGATCCGCATGTACTTCGCAAAACTTTATGTCATATCGTAGATGCTGCTACCACGTTCCACTTGGAGCTATTCCAAATTGTTGCTCCATTATACGTATCCGGTATCTCTACTCAGAGCTATCCGAATAGGTGTTAAGCTTGCATCGACGTAACTCTTTACGTCAAACTCTTTATCACCTCCATAACCGAGAAACATTTCCTTATTCCTCTAATGATAATTTTGACTGCTATCTGGTGATCCACTCCTAGATCACCTTTGTACCCTCTTGCCAGACATGTGGCAAGGCACACATCTGGTGCGGTACTCAGCATGGCATACCGTATAGAGCCTATGACAAAAGCATAGGGGACGACCTTCGTCCTTCCTCTTTCTTCTGCTGTGGTCAATCTTTGAGTCTTACTCAACTTCACACCTTATAACTCAAGTAAGAACCCCTTCTTTAACTGATCTATTTTGAACTCCTTCAAAATCATGTCAAGGTGTGCGTTCTTTGAAAGTATCATCAGGCGTCTTGATCTATCTCTATAGATCTTGATGCCCAATATGTAAGCAGCTTTATCCAGGTCTTCCTTTGAAAAACACTCTTCAAACAACCGTTTATGCTTTCCAGAAATTCTACATTATTTCGGATCAACAATATGTCATCCACAAATACTTATCAGAAATGTTGTAGTGCTCCCACTCACTTTCTTGTAAATACAAGTTTCTAGCAAACATTGTATAAACCTAAAAGCTTTGATCACTCCATCAAAGCATATATTCTGACTCCGAGATGCTTGCTCTAGTCCATAGAAGAATCGCTGGAGACAGCATACATTTTAGCATCCTTAGGATCGACAAAACTTTGATTGTATCACATACAACTCTTTCTTCTGAAAACTGGTAAGAAAACTTGTTTTTGACATCCATCTGTCAGATTTCATAATCAAAAAATACAGCTAATGCTAACATGATTCCGACAGACTTAAGCATCGCTACGTGTGAGGAATTCTCATCGTAGTCAACTCCTTGAACTTGTGAAAAGACTCTTTCCCACAAGTCGAGCTTCATAGATGGTAACATTACCGCCCACGTCCGTTTTCTTCTTAAAGATCCATTTATCTAAATGGCTTGCCGATCATCGGGCAAGTCCACCAAAGTCCATACTTTGTTCTGATACATGGATCCTATCTCGGATTTCATGGCTTCTAACCATTTGTCGGAATACGGGCCCACCATCGCTTCTCCATAGTTCGTAGGTTCATTGTTGTCCAACAACATGATATCTAAGACAGGATTACAGTACCACTTAGGAGTAGTACATATCCTTGTCGACCTATGAGGTTCGATAGCAACTTGATCCGAAGCTTCATGATCACTATCATTAACTTCCTCTTCAACAGACGTAGGCGCCACAGAAAACATCTTTCTGTGTTGCATCACTCTCTGGTTGAAATAAAGGTTCGACAACCTCATCAAGTTCTATCTTCCTCCCACTCAATTCTTTCGAGAGAAACTCCTTCTCAAGAAAGGACCCGTTCTTAGCGAAAAACAATTTGCCCTCGGATCTGAGATAGAAGGTGTACCCAACTGTCACCTTTGGGTATCCTATGAAGATGTGTTTGTCCGCTTTGGGTTCGAGCTTCTCCGGCTGAAGCCTTAAGCATCGCAGCCCCAAATATTAAGAAACGACAACTTTGGTTTCTTGCCAAACCAATGTTCATACGACGTCGTCTCAACGGACTTAGATGGTGTCCTATCTAAAGTGAATGCAGTTGTCCCTAACGCATAACCTCAAAATGAAAACGGTAGATTGGTATGAGACATCATGGATCGCACCATATCTCATAGGGTTCGATTACGACGTCCGGACACACCATTACCTTGTGGTGTTCCAGGTGGCTTCAACTGTGAAACAATTCCACAATGTCTTAAGTGATTGCCAAACTCATAACTCAAAAAATCCTCTTTTGATCAGATCGTAGGAACATGATCTTATTGTTATGATGGTTCTTAACTTCACTCTGAAAACGCTTGAACTTTTCAAACGTTTCAGACTTGTGCTTCATTGAGTAGATATACCTATATCTACCCAAATCGTCAGTGAAGATGAGAAAATAGCGATATCCACCGCACGCTTCAATTTTCATTGGATCACACGCATCAGCATGCATGATTTCCAACAAGTCACTTGCCCGTTTCATTGTACCTGAAAACGGGGTCTTAGTCATCCTGCCCATGAGGCATGGCTCGCATGTGTCAAGCGATTCAAAATCAAGTGACTCCAAACATCCATCGACATGGAGTTTCTTCATGCATCTTACGCCAATATGACCTAAGCGGCAGTGCCACAAGAAAGTGGTACTATCATTATTAACTCTACATCTTTTGGCGTGAACATGTGTATTACCACGACCGAGATTCAATGAACCATTCACATAGGGTGCATGACCATGAAAGGTATTATTCATGTAAACAGAATAACCATTATTCTCTAACTTAAATGAATAACCGTATTGCAATGAACATGATCTAATCATATCCATGCTCAATGTAGACACCTGATAACATTTATCTAGGTTCAATACTAATCTCGAAGGCAGATGGAGCGTGCGATGGTGATCTCAACAACTTTGGAAACACTTCCAACACACATCATCACCTTGCCCTTAGCCAGTCTCTGTTTAGTCCGTAGCTTTTGCTTCAAGTCACTAATAATAGTAACTGAACCGGTATCCAATACCCAGGTGCTACCAGGAGTACTGGTAAGGTACACATTAATAACACGTATATACTTTGTTGAAGTTGCCAGCCTTCTTATCTACCATGCATTTGGGGTAGTTCCGCTACCAGTGACCGTTCCCCATACAATAGAAGCACTTAGACTCGGGTTTGGGTTCAACCTTGGGTTCCCTCACTGGAGCGGCAACTGGTTTGCCATTCATGAAGTTTCCCTTCTAGCCCTTGCCCTTCTTGAAACCAGTGGTCTTGTTAAACCATCAACACTTGATGCTCCTTCTTGATTTCTACCTTTTTGTGGTCTTAAGCACCGCGAATAGCTCTGGGATCATCTCCATCCCTTGCATGTCATAGTTCATCACGAAGATCTAGTAGCTTAGTGATAGTGACTAGAGAACTCTATCAATCACTATCTTATCTGGAAGTTTAACTCCCACTTGATTCAAGTGATTGTAGCACCCAGACATTCTGAGCACATGCTCACTAGCTGAGCTATTCTCCTTCATCTTGTAGGCAAAGAACTTGTCAGAGGTCTCATACCTCTCAACATGGGCATGAGCCTGAAATCCCAATTTCAGCTCTTGGAATATCTCATATGTTCTATGGCGTTCAAAACGTCATTGGAATCCCGATTCTAAGCCGTAAAGTATGGCGTACTAAACTATCAAGTAGTCATCAGGACGTATCTGTTAGATGTTCATAACATCCACATAAGCCTTCTGTGTAGCAGTGAGGACACTCCTCAGGCAATGGACCTAGTCCGCATTATTGCTTACAATATCTTTCAACTTAATCTTTCTCTAGGAATGTATTGAAACAGGGAGCTACAACGCGAGCTATTGATCTACAACCCTTTTTGCAAAGACAACTTAGACTATTGTTCATGATAAATAAGTTCATCTAATCAAATTATATAATGAACTCCCACTCAGATAGACATCCCTCTAGTCATCTAAGTGATACATGATCCGAGTCAACTAGGCCGTGTCCGATCATCACGTGAGACGGACTAGTCATCATCGGTGAACATCCTCATGTTGATCGTATCTTCTATATGACTCATGTTCGACCTTTCGGTCTTCTGCGTTTCGAGGCCATGTCTGTACATGCTAGGCTCGTCAAGTCAACCTAAGTGTATTGCGTGTGTAAATCTGGCTTACACCCATTGTATTCGAACGTTAGAATCTATCACACCCGATCATCACGTGGTGCTTCGAAACAACGAACCTTCGCAACGGTGCACAGTTAGGGGGAACACTTTCTTGAAATTATTGCGAGGGATCATCTTATTTAAGCTACCGTCGTTCTAAGCAAATAAGATGTAAAACATGATAAACATGACATGCAATCAAATAGTGACATGATATGGCCAATATCATTTTTGCTCCTTTTGATCTCCATCTTTGGGGCGCCATGATCATCATCTCACCGGCATGACACCATGATCTCCATCATTGTGTCTTCGTGAAGTTGTCTCACCAACTATTACTTCTACTACTACGGCTAACGGTTAGTAATAAAGTAAAGTAATTACATGATGTTTATGTTGACACGCAGGTCATAAATAAATTAAGACAACTCCTATGGCTCTTGTCGGTTGTCATACTCATCGACATGCAAGTCGTGATTCCTATTACAAGAGCATGATCAATCTCATACATCACATATATCATTCATCACATCCTTTTGGCCATATCACATCACACGGCATATGATGCAAAAACAAGTTAGACGTCCTCTAATTGTTGTTGCAAATTTTACGTGGCTTCTATAGGTTTCTTAGCAAGAACGTTTCTTACCTACGCCAAAACCACAACGTGATATGCCAATTTCTATTTACCCTTCGTAAGGACCCTTTTCATCGAATCCTATCCGACTAAAGTGGGAGAGACAGACACCCGCTAGCCACCTTATACAACTAGTGCATGTCAGTCGGTGGAACCTGTCTCACGTAAGAGTACATGTAAGGTCGGTCCAGGCCGCTTCATCCCACGATGCCGCCCAATCAAGATAAGACTAGTAACGGCAAGTAAATTGACAAAATTGACACCCACAACAACTTGTGTTCTACTCGTGCATAGAAACTACGCATAGACCAAGCTCATGATGCCACTGTTGGGGATCGTAGCAGAAATTTAAAATTTTCTACGCATCACCAAGATCAATCTATGGAGTAATCTAGCAACGAGGGGAAAGGGAGTGCATCTACATACCCTTGTAGATCGCTAAGCAGAAGCATTGCAAGAACGCGCATGAGGTAGTTGTACTTGTGGCGATTCAGATCACGGTCGATTCCGATCTAAGCGCCGAACAACGGCGCCTCCGTGTTCAACACACGTGCAGCCCGGTGACGTCTCCCATGCCTTGATCCAACAAGGAGAGAGGGAGAGGTTGGGGAAGACTCCATCTAGCAGCAGCACGACGGCGTGGTGGTGGTGGAGGAGCGCGGTACTCCTGCAGGGCTTCGCCAAGCACTACGAGATACAAGGAGGGAGAGAGGTAGGGCTGCGCCTTGGGAGAGAGAGACTCACGTGTTGGGTAGTCCCAAAACCTCCACTATATATAGGGGGGGAGGGGCTGCGCCCCCACCTAGGGTTCCCTCCCTAGGGTTGGCGGCAGCCCCCAGATCCAATCTGGGTGGCGGCCAAGGGGGAGAGAGAGGGGGGCGCACCTAGGGTGGGCCTTAGGGCCCATCTGCCCCTAGGGTTTGCCCCCTCTCCTCTTGAGGGCGCCTTGGGCCTTGGTGGGAGGTGCCCCAGCCCACCTAGGGGCTGGTCCCTTCCCACTCTTGGCCCACAAAAGCCTCCGGGGCTAGTGGCACCTCCCGGTGGACCCCGGAACCCTTCCGGTGGTCCCGGTACATTACCGGTGATGCCCGGAACACTTCCGGTGGCCAAATCCACACTTCCTATATATCAATCTTTACCTCCGGACAATTCCGGAACTCCTTGTGATGTCCGGGATCTCATCCGGGACTCTGAACAACATTCAATAACCGCATACATACTTTCCCTATAACCCTAGCGTCATCGAACCTTAAGTGTGTAGACCCTACGGGTTCGGGAATCATGCAGACATGACCGAGACATCTCTCTGGTCAATAACCAACAGCGGGATCTGGGTACCCATGTTGGCTCCCACATGTTCCATGATGATCTCATCGGATGAACCGCGATGTCAAGGATTCAATCAATCCCGTACACAATTCCCTTTGTCTACTGGTATGATACTTGCCCGAGATTCGATCGTCGGTATCCCGATACCTTGTTCAATCTCGTTACCGGCAAGTCTCTTTACTCGTTCCGTAACACATCATCCCGTGATCAACTCCTTGGTCACATTGTGCACATTATGATGATGTCCTACCGAGTGGGCCCAGAGATACCTCTCTGTTACACGGAGTGACAAATCCCAGTCTCGATTCATGCCAACCCAACAGACACTTTCGGAGATACCTGTAGTGCACCTTTATAGCCACCAAGTTACGTTGTGACGTTTGGTACACCCAAAGCATTCCTACATTATCCAGGAGTTGCACAATCTCATGGTCTAAGGAAATGATACTTGACATTAGAAAAGCTTTAGCAGACGAACTATACGATCTTGTGCTAGGCTTAGGATTGGGTCTTGTCCATCACATCATTCTCCTAATGATGTGATCCCGTTATCAACGACATCTAATGTCCATGGTTAGGAAACCGTAACCATCTATTGATCAACGAACTAGTCAACTAGAGGCTCACTAGGGACATGGATAATAAATGATTATCATGAACAAGCAAATATAATAATAACCAATTTATTATTGCCTCTAGGGCATATTTCCAACAGAAAGCAATATCAACATACTAAACGATCAAATGCTAAGCTAACGGAATGGGTAAAGTCAATCACATCATTCTCCTAATGATGTGATCCCGTTAATCAAATGACAACTCATGTCTATGGTTAGGAAACATAACCATCTTTGATGAACGAGCTAGTCAAGTAGAGGCATACTAGTGACATTCTGTTTGTCTATGTATTCACACATGTACCATGTTTCTGGTTAATACAATTCTAGCATGAATAATAAACATTTATCATGAAATAAGGAAATAAATAATAACTTTATTATTGCTTCTAGGGCATATTTCCTTCAGTCTCCCACTTGCACTAGAGTCAATAATCTAGTTCACATCGTCATGTGATTTAACATCAATAATTCACATCACCATGTGATTAACACCCATAGTTCACATTGTTATGTGACCAACACCCAAAGGGTTTACTAGAGTCAATAATCTAGTTCACATCGCTATGTGATTAACACCCAAAGAGTACTAAGGTGTGATCATGTTTTGCTTATGAGAGAAGTTTAGTCTATGGGTATGCCACATTCAGATCTGTATGTATTTTGCAAATTTCTATGTCAACAATGCTCTGCACGGAGCTACTCTAGCTAATTGCTCACACTTTCAAAATGTATCCAGATTGAGACTTAGAGTCATCTGGATCAGTGTCAAAATTTGCATCGACGTAACCCTTTACGATAAACCTTTTGTCACCTCCATAATCAAGAAACATATCCTTATTCCACTAAGGATAATTTTGACCGTTATCCAGTGATCTACTCCTAGATCACTATTGTACCCTCTTGCCAAACTCTTGGTGAGGTACACAATAGATCTGGTACACAGTATTGCAGACATGATAGAGCCTATGGCTGAAGCATAGGGAACATCTTTCATTTTCTCTCTATCTTCTGCAGTGGTCAGGCATTGAGTCTTACTCAACTTCACACCTTGTAACACAGGCAAGAACCCTTTCTTTGACTGTTCCATTTTGAACTACTTCAAAATCTTGTCAAGGTATGTACTCATTGAAAAAACTTATCAAGCGTCTTGATCTATCTCTATAGATCTTGATGCTCAATATGTAAGCAGCTTCACCGAGGTCTTTCTTTGAAAAACTCCTTTCAAACACTCCTTTAGGCTTTACAGAAAATTCTACATCATTTCCGATCAACAATATGTCATTCACATATACTTATCAGAAAGGCTGTAGTGCTCCCAATCACTTTCTTGTAAATACAGGATTCACCGCAAGTCTGAATAAAACAATATGCTTTGATCAACTCATCAAAGCGTATATTCCAACTCCAAGATGCTTGCACCAGTTGATGAAGCTATGTACCTAGGGTAGGGTCATGGGCCTGTCCTAACTGCCCTACCCAAGGACATCTCTAGAAGAAAACACCTTTCAATCGACTTGGAGGTGTTCCACTCGAGAGACTCGAAGACACTTGACCAAGAAGCAATCACTCGACCAAGATCCAACCACTCGACGGCCAGGAGACCTAAATTCACTCCGCACACTAGCGATCGGTCATTAAGTAGCTTTTATGGTCATCATAGCACTTTATTAGGGGCGTTACCAGTAACGCCCGACCTTAATGTATTTGAAACACTGCATAACTGAGGGCCGGAGGGGTCTGGAGAACTCTATATAAGCCACCCCCCCTCCTCGGTGTAAAGGGTTCGCACCCTTGTAATTCATACACACATAATCCAGTCGACCGCCTCCGGGCTCCGAGACGTAGGGCTATTACTTCCTCCGAGAAGGGCCTGAACTCGTAAACCTCGTGTGCTTACAACTACTCCATAGCTAAGATCTTGCCTCTCCATACCTACCCCCCTACATTACTGTCAGACTTAGAACCACGACAGTTGGCGCCCACCGTGGGGCCGGTGTCTTAGCGATTTGTTGGAGGAGTTGCGATCTTTTCCGGTCCAAATCATCATGGTTTCTGGCGGAGTTTTGGTGGAGGGCCGCGAGATCCGTCTCGGTGCGCTCACGTTCATCGCCGACGACTCCGCTTGGCTTCGGGAGGCTCCGCTCGACGTCGACGCACTCCCTGTCCGCGGGGCAACGCACTTTCGCGCGTGCGTTCGTGGCGTCCTCTTGCGGCGATCATCGACCCATTATCGGTCGGCCCCTGTGTTGTCCTCCCTTCCTGTTTCCTGCCGGCGCAAGCGCTCCGGTCGGTCGAGACTTCAGCGGTGGGTGAGACACGCGGTGGCACACCAGTCGGCCACCCCTCAAGTCGCGGCGATCGAGCCCAAGGAATCCCTCTACGGCCTATTTGACCTGCCGACTGGCTCCATAGAGACCTCATCCGAGTGCGGCAGCAGTGATCCAGCGGCGGAGGTTCTGATGGTCGATGGACCGCGCAGTCCTCCCGGTTTTCCCCGCACCGACGGAGGCGTGGGTGGAGGCGACCGGTAGCATCCCCATGAGGAATATCTCCCCGAGCCTCTCACGTTGCTGCAAAGAGAAGAACTTCGTCGCCGGAACATGGATGCACTGCACACTCATATCATTGGAGAAACCCCCGAGGCTCGTGCCTTAGAGGACGCGCGCCTGGCAAACTTGGCTGGGCGCACTCGACTGGAGAACCTCCAGCGAGCACTCGACGAGCGTGCACGACAATGGGTTCCAGAATCCAGTCGACGTCAGCTCTTTCCACCCCCGTAGGTGTATCGAACTCCGATTCAGAATTTAGCAGCTGCAGCCCGTATAGCAGAGTCGATTCAGCCTTCCCAGTCAGAGGCTGGCAGAGGCTTGCTGCAGATCAGAGCGTTACTCCGGGCAGCGGGAGACCAGAATTCCGCTGTTTCTCAGTCGCGGAACAGGATTCATAGCAGATCCATTGCTGCAGACACAGTCCAGTCGGCTCATAGCCCAAGATCGCCCCCGAGGCGTGAGGGACGTGGGGACCGGCGTGATCAGTATGGAAACCGTGAGCAGTATGATCACCGATTCGATCGTCATGATCGACGTCGAGTGCCCACCCCTCCCCCGAAGAGTGGATCATATGTGCCTCAACAGCAGGATGACAGGTGCCCTCATAGTGTTGGGCGAAGGATTCCAGTCGACCCCAGGGAACCAGGCTTTGATGCGAGATCCATTCTCGTTCACGGTTTGGTCGACAGGAACAGAGCTCACCGAGAAGGTCACGATAGAGATGCACCTACCAGCAGCAGAGTACATGTTTCAGGGCCAGAGTGCTTTAGTAGAGCCATCAGGGCCGCTGTGATTCCTCCCAACTTCAGGTTGGTGACTGGAGTCAGTAAGTTCACTGGTGAATCCAAGCCCGATACTTGGCTTGAAGACTACCGAGTGGCTATCCAGATTGGCGGTGGCAATGATGAAGTGGCCATGAAGCACCTGCCTCTCATGTTGGAGGGCTCGGCCAGAGCGTGGCTGAATCAGTTAGCACCCAGCAGCATTTACACTTGGGAAGATCTCGCCCGAATGTTTGTCACCACATTTGAAGGAACATGCAAGCGACCGGCAGGGCTGACGGAGCTGCGGTCTTGTGTGCAGAAGCCGAATGAAACTTTGAGGGATTACATCAAGAGATGGATCACGTTACATCACACGGTAGAGAATGTGCCTGATCACCAAGCAGTCTGTGCCTTCAAAGAAGGCATCAAGTACAGAGAACTGAATCTGAAATTTGGTCGAACCGGAGACATGTCTCTGAATCGGATGATGGAGAATGCCACCAAGTACGCTAATGGTGAAGATGAGGATCGACTCCGGAGTGGCAAGCACAAGTCAGTCGCCCAAGAAACCGGAGGAGGAAATTTCAATCGGAAACTTAAGCGGAAAGCGAGCCAGCTGCTCCTGGGGAAGCCTTGGCTGTAACTCAAGGAAAGTTTAAGGGGAAACCCAAAGGGCCTTGGAACCCCAAGAAAGTTAAAGATCAATACGGAAATGATGTGTTGGATTTGCCATGTCACATCCACACCAAGAAAGATGAAGAGGGTAAGCTCATTTACCCGAAACATACCACTCGACAGTGTCGGCTCTTGATCCAGCAGTTCCAGGGCAAACAGCCCAAAGATAAGGAAAAGGAGTCGGACAAAGTTGAGGACAAGGAAGACAGTGATGATGGATACCCCCAGGTTAATTCCACCTTGATGATTTTTGCTGATGTTGAAAGAAAAAGTCGATTGAAAGTTATAAACCGTGAGGTGAATATGGTTGCTCCGGCGACACCTAGTTATCTGAAGTGGTCTTAGACTGCCATCACATTCGACCAATCCGATCACCCAACACACATTGCCACCCCTGGGAGGCAAGCTTTGGTGGTCGACCCAGTTGTTGAAGGCACTCGACTGACCAAAGTCTTGATGGATGGTGGCAGTGGTTTGAACATACTGTATGCTGAGACGTTGAAAGGGATGGGCATTCCGATGTCCAGACTCAGTACCAGCAACATGAGTTTCCATGGAGTCATTCCTGGGAAGAAGGCTGAGTCACTCGGCCAAATTTCTCTTGATGTGGTTTTCGGTGATTCCAAGAATTACCGCAAAGAAAAGTTGACGTTCGAAGTTGTGGATTTATAGAGTGCTTATCACGCTATTTTGGGCAGGCCAGCTTACGCACGCTTCATGGCTCGACCATGTTATGTGTATCTCAAATTGAAGATGCCTGGTCCCAAAGGTGTGATCACTGTTACGGGCAATCGGAAGAAAGCAAAAGAGTGTTTTCAGAAAGGCTCAAAGATCGCTGATGCTCAGATGAAAGTGGTGGAGCTGCAGGAGTACCAGAAGACTGCAGACCCGAGTGATTTGTTATGAGCCAAGAAGCCCGCTACAGAATCAGCTTTTCAGTCGTCTGGAGAAACAAAGCCGGTTTACATTCACCCGACCGATCCCAGTGCTGCTCCGACTCATATCTCAACAACACTCGACTCCAAATAGGAAGAAGCGCTCATCCAGTTCCTCCGTGAGAACTGGGACATCTTCGCATGGAAGCCTTCTGACATGCCGGGTGTTCCCAGGGGGCTGGCTGAGCACCGCCTACGAGTCGACTCAAAAGTGAAACCCGTCAAAGAACATCTCCGACGGTCCGCCGTCCAGAAGAGAATGGCTATTGGTGAGGAGGTGGCTCGGCTCTTAGCAGCGGAGTTCGTCCGAGAGATTTACCACTCCGAGTGGCTCGCCAACATTGTCATGGTCCCCAAGAAGGACAAGTCACTTCGCATGTGCATTGACTTTAAACATATCAATCAGGCCTGCCCGAAAGATCATTTTCCTCTCCCCTGCATCGACCAGATAGTCGACTCGACTGCGGGATGTGAGCGACTGTATTTTTTAGACGCCTATTCCGGGTACGATCAGATCCGTCTGTATGGACCTGACGATATCAAAACAGCTTTCATCACTCCATTCGGGTGCTTCTGTTATGTTACCATGCCATTCGGCCTCAAGAATGCCGGAGCCACTTTCATGAGGATGATTCAGAAGTGTTTGCTCACTCAAATCAGTTGGAATGTGGAAGCATACATGGATGATATTGTGGTCAAGTCACGGAAGGGTTCCGACCTGCTGACTGACCTTGCTGAAACCTTTGCCAACCTTAGGAGGTATGATATCAAGATTAATCCATCAAAGTGCACATTCGGAGTTCCTGGCAGAAAGTTACTCGGTTTTCTCGTTTCCGAATGGGGAATCGATGCCAATCCAGAAAAAGTCGGTACTATACTCTGAATGAAACGTCCTGTGCGAGTGCACGACGTCCAGAAGCTTACTGGTTGCTTGGCCGCTTTAAGTCGATTCATCTCTCGTCTCGGTGAAAAGGCATTGCCTCTTTACCGATTGATGAAGAAGTCAGACAAGTTCGAGTGGACTCCTGAAGCTGATGCGGCGTTTGCAGAGCTCAAAGCTCTGCTCTCCACCCAGCCGGTGCTTGCTGCCCCAATCAGCAAAGAGCCTTTGCTGCTTTACATCGCAGCCACGGGACAAGTCGTCAGTACGGTACTTACGGTCGAGCAGGAAGAAGAAGGAAAAGTCTTCAAAGTTCAACGCCCAGTATATTATGTTTCTGAAGTTTTGACCTCGTCGAAGCAAAGATATCCTCATTATCAGAAGCTTGTATACGGGATTTATATGATCACAAAGAAGGTTGCTCACTACTTCTCTGATCATTCCATTACAGTCGTCAGCGACGCTCCGTTGTCAGAGATCCTGCACAACAGAGATGCAACTGGTCGAGTGGCAAAATGGGCGATTGAACTCCTTCCTCTAGATATCAAGTTTGAGGCAAAGAAAGCTATCAAGTCCCAAGCAATAGCAGATTTCGTCGCCGAGTGGATTGAACAACAACTGCCGACTCAGGTTCACTCGGAGTATTGGACCATGTTCTTCGACGGTTCCAAAATGCTGAATGGTTCCGGTGCCGGGGTAGTATTGGTCTCCCCCCGAGGAGATAAGCTCAGATATGTTCTTCAAATCCACTTTGATTCCTCCAATAACGAAGTAGAATATGAAGCACTTTTATATGGGTTGCGCATGGCCATTTCACTCGGCGTCCGTCGCCTCATGGTCTATGGCAACTCAGATTTGGTGGTTAATCAAGTGATGAAAGAGTGGGACGTCAGAAGTCCGGCCATGACTGGTTATTGCAATGCAGTGAGAAAGCTGGAGAAGAAATTCGAGGGGTTAGAACTTCATCACATACCCCGACTGAAAAATCAAGCAGCTGATGATTTGGCGAAAATAGGTTCCAAAAGAGAAGCCATTCCCAGCAATGTGTTTTTGGAACACATCCACACACCATCAGTTCAGGAGGATCCCTTCACTGAAGAAGCCCTGCAGCCAAAAAGTGCCATGGATCCGATTGAAATTGAAGTTCCAGCTGTGGTCGACCTGATCATGGATGTTTTGGTCATCACTCCCGACTGGACGGTACCGTACATCACGTACATCCTAAAGAAAGAACTCCCAGAGGACAAAAAAGAGGCTTGACAGATCGTCCGTTGATCCAAGACCTTTACATTCATAAAGGGACAGTTGTATAGAGAAAGCACGACTGGAGTCAGTCAGAAGTGTATAACACCAGAAGAAGGTCAGATAATCCTTCATGATATCCACTCGGGGACCTGCGGTCATCATGCGTCCTCTCGGACCATTGTGGCTAAAGCATACCGAGCGGGATTCTACTGGCCAAGAGCGAATGAAATGGCGAAAGAGATAGTCGACAAATGTGAAGGATGTCAGTTTTACTCCAATATGTCGCACAAACCCGCGTCAGCCCTGAAAACCATTCCACTCGTCTGGCCCTTCGCTGTTTGGGGACTGGACATGGTTGGACCACTTAGAACGGGTAGGAGCGGCTTCACTCATGTGCTAGTAGCAGTCGACAAGTTCACCAAATGGATTGAAGCTAAGCCTATCAAGAATCTTGATGCTTGCACTGCTATCAGTTTCATCAGAGAGTTGATATTCAGATATGGAGTTCCGCACAGCATCATCACTGACAATGGGTCAAACTTCGATTCCGACAAATTCAGATCCTTTTGCGCCTCTCAAGGCACACAAGTCGACTACGCTTTAGTCGCTCACCCCCAGTCCAATGGACAAGTGGAAAGAGCAAACGGCTTAATTCTCAAAGGACTGAAACCCCGACTGATGCGCGATCTCAAGCACGCAGCAGGTGCATGGGTCGACGAGCTTCCATCAGTTCTTTGGGGATTGAGGACAACCCCGAACCGATCGACTGGAAGAACCCCATTCTTTCTGGTCTACGGAGTCGAAGCAGTTTTGCCGAGTGACCTGCTTCACAACGCATCCCGAGTCAAGCTCTACTCTGAAGATGAAGCAGAACAAGCCCGACAGGACGCAGTCGACCTCCTGGAAGAAGAAAGAGAAATGGCCATGATCCGATCGACCATCTATCAGCAAGACTTGCGTCGATTCCATGCCAGAAATGTGAAGAGTCGAGCCTTCCAAGAAGGAGACTTGGTCCTCCGAGTGGATCAACAGAAACCACACAAACTCGCTCCTACTTGGGAAGGTCCCTTCATAGTCACCAGAGTCCTCCACAATGGAGCGTACCACCTTTATAATGTCGATCGCCAGATTGATGAGCCACGAGCCTGGAATGCGGAGCTACTCCGCCCCTTTTATACTTGAATTCTCAATTGGATGAGATGTAATAAGAAAAACTTCTGTAGTTTATTTATCAAAGACAAGAGCGTTATATTTTTCCCAGTGATTGTTATTGTTTTTGTTTGCGTGAGAAATCCCCTAGTGGGTGGCTTAGCTGCGAATCCGTTTCACCTAAGTTTATGAAAATAATTTCCTACCGAGTGGTGAGCCAGCCTCCCACTCGGGGGCTTAGCTGCAAACCTGTTTCGCCTAAGTGTTTGAAAATCCTACCGAGTGGAGAGTCAGCCTCCCACTCGGGGGCTTAGCTGCAGTCCAGTACTCGCCTAAGTATTTCAAAATCCTATCGAGTGGTGAGCTAGCCTCCCACTCAGGGGCTTAGCTGCAGTCTAGTACTCTCCTAAGTATTTGAAAATCCTACCGAGTGGTGAGCCAGCCTCCCACTCGGGGGCTTAGCTGCAGTCCAGTACTCGCCTAAGTATTTGAAAATCCTACCGAGTGGTGAGCCAGCCTCCCACTCGGGGGCTTAGCTGCAGTCCAGTACTCGCCTAAGTATTTGAAAATCCTACCGAGTGGGGAGCCAGCCTCCCACTCGGGGGCTTAGCTGCAGTCCAGTACTCGCCTAAGTTTGAAAATCCTACCGAGTGGGGAGCCAGCCTCCCACTCGGGGGCTTAGCTGCAGTCCATTACTCGCCTAAGTTTGAAAAATCCTACCGAGTGGAGAGCGACCCTCCCACTCGGGGGCTTGGCTGCAGTCCAGTACTCGACTAAGTATTTGAAAATCCTACCGAGTGGTGAGCCAACCTCCCACTCGGGGGCTTAGCTGCAGTCCAGTACTCGCCTAAGTGTTTGAAAATCCTACCGAGTGGAGAGCGACCCTCCCACTCGGGGGCTTAGCTGCAGTCCAGTACTCGCCTAAGCTTGAAAAATCCTACCGAGTGGAGAGCGACCCTCCCACTCAGGGGCTTAGCTGCAGTCCAGTACTCGCCTAAGTTTGAAAAATCCTACCGAGTGGAGAGCGACCCTCCCACTCGAGGGCTTAGCTGCAGTCCAGTACTCGCCTAAGTTTGAAAAATCCTACCAAGTGGAGAGCGACCCTCCCACTCGGGGGCTTAGCTGCAGTCCAGTACTCGCCTAAGTTTGAAAAATCCTACCAAGTGGAGAGCGACCCTCCCACTCGGAGGCTTAGCTGCAGTCCAGTACTCACCTAAGTTTGAAAAATCCTACCGAGTGGAGAGCGACCCTCCCACTCGGAGGCTTAGCTGCAGTCCAGTACTCGCCTAAGTACGAAACACATCCCAATCCGCAGGGACGGCGAGGTGCAGGTCGACTGCCACCTTCTCCTTCAGAGCTTCGCCACAAATACAACGTGCGCTCCATCCCGATCCGCAGGGACGACGAGGTGCAGGTCGACTGCCACCTTCTCCTTGGGAGCTTCACCACAAATACAACGTACGCTCCATCCCAATCCGCAAGGACGACGAGGTGCAGGTCGACGGCCACCTTCTCCTTCGGAGCTTCGCCACAAATACAATGTGCGCTCCATCCCGACCCGCAAGGACGACGAGGTGCAGGTCGACTGCTACCTTCTCCTTCGGAGCTGCGTCACAAATACAAAAGTCGTCTCGAGTGAAGAACGAGTTCCACTCGACGGAGAATTCATGAAGATATTCAACGATAAACCAAGTTCAGATAAATCCTAAAGGTTCCAGACCGCAGATCGAAGTGCTCGGGCATTCAGCCCGAAAGAGTTTAACGGTTACAAAAACCACTCGGCATTCCGAGGCAAATTTAAGGAGGGGCATAAAAGTTTGTTCACTCCGCAGGAGGAGGACTGGCAGGCTCGACGAACTCGTCCAGGTCGACGCCGTCGGCGATCCAAGTGGCTGCAGCAATAAAAGTCTCCATAAAAGATCGGAAGTCATCCTCTGGGTGTTGGCGACCTTGATTGCTGCCAACTTATCTTGTCGCACCTCCTTGCAGTGGACACGAACCAAAGACAGAGCCACATCAGCACCACACCGGGCAGAAGATTTCTTCCACTCCTGCACTCGACCAGGGATCTCGTTAAGTCGAGTCATCAGAGACTCGAGATCATTCCGGAGCGTGGCCCCTGGCCAAAGTGCCGTGTCGATCCGTGATGTGGCGACCTTTAGTCGAGCCAAGTAGTCCACAACACCGTCGATGCGGGACTCCAGTCGGAGCAGATTCATGGCAGTTTCATCTTTCACGGGAGAGTTGATGGGGTCCAAACTTGGCTCAATCCGCCCAGTCTCCTCCTCGAAGTTCTGGCAAAACTCTACATTCATGATCCAAGGATAAGTCAATTTTCGTATGCCGAGTCGACAAAAAAAACATCAGTCGGAACAAAATGTATACCTTCAAGCTTGATGAACAACTTCTTGGCAAGGCTCCTCAGATAGCTCTCCAGGTCGTCCCTCCTGCGAGCGATGCCTTCCATCTTCTCGTACAGGTTGAGATTGTCCTTCTTCAAGTGCGTGCACTCCTTGTTGGCTTCGTTCAGGGCAGATTTCATCTTGGCGTTCTCTTCTTCCAATTGGCCGACTTAAGCCACTTTCTGTTCAGCCAGAGCGGTTCTGTCGTCAGCTTTCTTTTGAGCAGCAGCCAAATCATGATCCTTCTTCACCAGAGCTTCGTTCAGTTTTTCTGCAAAGAAATGGTGCTTGATTCGGAAAGAGCAGAAGGGTACTCAAGCCTAAGACAAACCAGTCGACAAGCTCGTCTTACCATTGGCGTCGTCCTTGGCCTTCTGCAGCTCTGTCTTGGCCAATTCCAAGTCAAGGTTTAGCTGGATCTGCTGTTTCTCCAAGTCAGCAAAGCGAGCTCCAAGATCACAAGATTTCTGCAATCAGGGAGGGGAAGTTATTTTACAGCGAAAAACGACAAAGACAATAAATACTAAGACTACGGTCGACTGCCCACGGTCCACCATAGTCTCGGGGACTACACCCAGTGGGTGCACTTGGCGTGCCCCCACCGGTTCTGATCCCACTCGACCGGCCCACCGGAGTCGAGTGCAGGGAGCAAAAAAAAGAGAGAGAAAGAACAATTGCGCCGTCAAGAAAGAAGTGGACAACAAGCTGTTCAAACCCCAGTCGACTGCCAGCAGTCGACCGCGGTCTCAGGGACTACACCCAGTGGGTGCACTTGGCGTGCCCCGACCGGTTCTGATCCCACTCGCCCAGACCGAGTGGAAGAGCGAAACTACTAGATTGCACTCGACACGGCCAGACCAGATCGAGCGAAAGAATCAAAATACAAAGACTACAGTCGACTGCCAGCAATCCACCGTAGTCTCGGGGACTACACCCAGTGGGTGCACTCAGCGTGCCCCCACTAGTCCAAAAATTCAATCGACGCACCCAATGGGTGTACAGATGCAAAGATTTTCGGAAAGAGAGTCTGCAGATAGCATATCCTAACAGAACAAGCGGTGACCAACTAACCTGAACATTGCTTTGGAGTGCCGAGCTGGCGTCATAGGCGGCCTAACTGGCGTCCCGCACCGCCTTCATCTTCTCCATCATAACGCCCGCCTGGCGTATGGCTTCCTTGGCAGCATTCACTTCGTCCTCTGGGACATGATGGATCGCAAAAACTAAAGGTGGGTCGGCAGGAGCTTGAGCAGTCGACGAAGAAGGCAGGGCACTCGACAATGGTACGGCGAAGGTAATAGATCCCCGATTGGCATCACCAGCGTCCTGAACGACTGGTTCCGCCATCGGCGTCGACTGTGGCACCTTGCTTGTAGGAGCTTTCCTATTTTTCCTCGTCAAAGGCCTCTCAGGCTCTTCATCATCATCATCGGGGGGGTCAATAATGTTAGGAGCTGTTCAAAGATCAATCGCCAAAATCACATCACCCAATGATACACATTGCAGTTGAGTCGACCAAATAAAGACAGAATGACAAAAATCATACCCAGATTGGAAGTGACTGCATCCTCCATTACCTCATCCTCATCTCTGTAAGCTGAGGTCCCGGAAGTAGCAGCGCTGCCAGTTCCAAAGTTCGTCTGGTTAAATCAAGAAAAAATAAACAGCACGGAGCATCGAGTGAATACAAAGGGAGACACTCACGCAGAAGCGTCGGGGATGTCAATCTTAATCTTCGGCAACGCCTTCCGAGGCTTCTGCTCTGCAACTTTGAGATGCTTTGACACTTTTTCAGTTGGGGTTGGTGAAGATGTCCGAGGACGCTTTGAAGACAGACCAGTCTGAGCAATTGCCTTTTCACGGGTGCTCGGTCGTTCTTGGTCAAGCTTGGATCGCCTCTCCTACGAGGAGGCGACTCGACTTCTTCTTCGTCACTTGAGTCGTCGCTTTCTTCGTCCTCTTCTCCGTCAGAATTCCATTCGCCACTGTCGCCGCCGCTCGCCTCTCCTTCCAGATCTTGCTCTTGCTCTCCGTTGGGCACTGAGTACATTTTGATAAGGGCCTGAAAGAAAGCAGGAAGAATAAAGTCAGTCGACGCAGTATAGACAGCTGCGTGAGTGAATTCAGATTATAAGCAAAATCTCAGAATCGGACCTTTTCTGGTTCGTGGGACTGGTCGAATGGAGGAACTCTCCTGGCTCCCCTGGGGTTGTCCTTGTTTCCGATGATGCCCGACAGCCACCCCTCCAGTGTGTCGTCATCGACCTCCTCCGGGTGAATCCGAGTGGTGTCGTCAAGACCCGAATACATCCACATCGGATGGTCTCGAGCTTGAAGAGGCTGGATGCGCTGCCGAAGGAAAACCTCCAAGAGATCCATACCAGTGACCCCGTCACGGATAAGCTGGACCACTCGTTCGACCAGCACCCTAACTTGCGCCTTCTCCTCCGGGAGCACCTTCAAAGAGGAGGGTCTCCTCACTCGGTCCATGGTAAAAGGAGGGAGACCAGTCGACTGCCCTGGCGTCGGCTGGTCTTTGTAGTAAAACCAGGTCGACTGCCATCCGCGGACCGAGTTGGAAGAATCATGGCCGGAAAGGAACTTTTCCCTCTCATCTGAACACCAAGACCCCCACACATCTGAATCACTTGTGTTCTCTCGTCACTCGGATTGGCCTTTTTCACCGTCTGAGAACGACAGGTGAAAATGTGCTTGAAAAGACCCCAGTGAGGCCGACAACCCAAGAAATTCTCGCACAAAGACACGAAAGCAGCGAGATACACGATTGTGTTGGGAGTGAAGTGGTTGAGTTGTGCCCCAAAGAAATTCAGAAATCCCCGAAAGAAAGGGTGTGTGGGGCAAGGAGAATCCACGGTCGATGTGGGTGGTAAGGAGAATACGCTCACCCTCCCGAGGTTGCGGCTCGGATTCCTTCCCCGGAAGCCGCGCCAATCCATGGGGGATCAGTTCTCCGTCGGCTAGGTCGTCGAGGTCTTCTTGGCGGATCACCGAGCGGATCCAGTCGCCCTGGATCCAACCCTTCGGCAGGCCAGCTCGTGAGGAAGATCCTCCCCAACTGGTCGCCTTCCCCTTCGCCTTTGCCATCGCCTTCTTCGCACGCTCCAGAGCCGCCGTCTTCTCCTTCCCCATCGTCACCGGCGAGACGCGTACGGAGCGGCGACGCTGGGGCGAGAGCGAGCGCGACGAAGAAGCCTGAAGAGAAGAAGAAGAAATGAGAACGCACTGTTCAAGAAACCCCGGTCCGACGCCTTATATGAGGTCGCTTCCGAGTGGCTGACTGGTAGGCCCTGACGATCCTGTCAAATCCCGTAACAATCACGCGCGCGATACGTGGCGAAAAAGGTGGCGCGGAGATCGAGGCAGCTCCACCCTATCCCATCCGATTACTGCGGCCTCCCCCGTCCCGCGCGCTTCCCAAAATTCGAATCCCGCGAAATCTGCGGGCAGCAGAACAACTTGTCAGATGGAAGATCCCCTCCACACCGTCACTCGGAGCTTTTCAAGTAAAGAAACTCACTCGACAAAAAACTAAGAATGGATCAAGGTGACTGAAAAGGAAGTTGCTGTCATCACTCAGGTTCATTGATCCGAAACAAGATATGCTCATGGCATGAAAAATGAGTCGGAGAAGTTCTCAACTCCTTCCCCACTCAAACCTCGATCCATTCGGGGGCTAATGATGAAGCTATGTACCTAGGGTAGGGTCATGGGCCTGTCCTAACTGCCCTACCCAAGGACATCTCTAGAAGAAATCACCTTTCAATCGACTTGGAGGTGTTCCACTCGACAGACTCGAAGACACTCGACCAAGAAGCAATCACTCGACCAAGATCCAACCACTCGATGGCCAGGAGACCTAAAGTCACTCCGCACGCTAGCGGTCGGTCATTAAGTAGCTTTTATGGTCATCATAGCACTTTATTAGGGGTGTTACCAGTAACACCCGACCTTAATGTATTTGAAACCTTGCATAACTGAGGGCCGGAGGGGTCTAGCGAACTCTATATAAGCCACCCCCTCCTCAGTGTAAAGGGTTCGCACCCCTGTAATTCATACACACATAATCCAGTCGACCGCCTCCGGGCTCCAAGACGTAGGGCTATTACTTCCTCCGAGAAGGGCCTGAACTCGTAAACCTCGTGTGCTTACAACTACTCCATAGCTAAGATCTTGCCTCTCCATACCTACCCCCCTACATTACTGTCAAACTTAGAACCACGACACCAGTCCATAGATGGATCGCTGGAGCTTGCACACTTTGTTAGCATCCTTTGGATTGATAAAATCTTGAGGTTGCAACATATACAACTCTTCTTCTAGAAATCCATTCAGGAATGTAGTCTTTACATCCATTTGCCAAATTTCATAATCATAAAATGCGGCAATTGCTAACATGATTCGGACGGACTTAAGCATCACTACGGGTGAGAAAGTCTCATCATAGTCAACTCCTTGAACTTTGTCAAAAACTTTTTTCGACAAGGCTAGTTTTGTAGATAGTAACACTACTATCAGCGTCCGTCTTCCTCTTGAAGATCCATATATTTTCTATGGCTTGCCGATCATCGGGCAAGTCAACCAAAGTCCACACTTTGTTCTCATACATGGATCCCATCTCAGATTTCATGGTCTCAAGCCATTTCGCGGAATCTGGGCTCATCATCGCTTCCTCATAGTTCGTAGGTTCGTCATGGTCAAGTAACATGACCTCCAGAACAGGATTACCGTACCACTCTGGTGCGGATCTCACTCTGGTTGACCTGCGATGTTTGGTAGTAACTTGATCTGAAGTTGCATGATCATCATCACTAGCTTCCTCACTAATTGGTGTAGGAGTCACATGAACAGATTTATGTGATGAACTACTTTCCAATAAGGGAGCAGGTACAGTTACCTCATCAAGTTCTACTTTCCTCCCACTCACTTCTTTCGAGAGAAACTCCTTCTCTAGAAAAGGATCCATTCTTAGCAATGAATGTCTTGCCTTTGGATCTGTGATAGAAGGTGTACCCAACAATCTCCTTTGGGTATCCTATGAAGACACATTTCTCCGACTTGGGTTTGAACTTATCAAGATGAAACTTTTTCACATAAGCATCGCAACCCCAAACTTTAAGAAACGACAGCTTAGGTTTCTTGCTAAACCAAATTTCATACGGTGTAGTCTCAACGGATTTAGATGGTGCCCTTTTTAATGTGAATGCAGCTGTCTCTAATGCATAACCCCAAAACGATAGTGGTAAATCGGTAAGAGACATCATAGATTGCACTATATCCAATAAAGTACGGTTATGATGTTCGGACACACCATTATGCTGTGGTGTTCCAAGTGGCCTGAATTTGTGAAACTATTTCACATTGTTTTAATTGAAGACCAAACTCGTAACTCAAATATTCGTCTCCACGATCAGATCGTAGAAACTTTATTTTCTTGTCACGATGATTTTCCACTTCACTCTCAAATTCTTCGAACTTTTCAAATGTTTGAGACTTATGTTTCATCAAGTAGATATACCCATATCTGCTCAAATCATCTATGAAGGTCATAAAATAACGATACCCGCCGCGAGCCTCAACACTCATCGAACTACATACATCATTATGTATTATTTCCAACAAGTTTGTTGCTCGCTCCATTGTTTCGGAGAACGGAGTCTTAGTCATCTTGCCCATGAGGCATGGTTCGCAAGCATCAACTGATTCATAATCAAGTGATTCCAAAAGCCCATCAGCATGGAGTTTCTTCATGCACTTTACACCGATATGACCTAAACGGCAGTGCCACAAATAAGTTGCACTATCATTATTAACTTTGCGTCTTTTGGCTTTAATATTATGAATATGTGTATCACTACGATCGAGATCCAACAAACCAATTTCATTGGGTGTATAACCATAGAAGGTTTTATTCATGTAAACAGAACAACAATTATTCTCTAACTTAAATGAATAATAGTATTGCAATAAACATGATCAAATCATATTCATGCTCAACGCAAACACCAAATAACATTTATTTAGGTTTAACACTAATCCCGAAAGTATAGGGAGTGTGCGATGATGATCATATCAATCTTGGAACCACTTCCAACACACATCGTCACTTCACCCTTAACTAGTCTCTGTTCATTCTGCAACTCCCGTTTCGAGTTACTAATCACAGCAACTGAACTAGTATAAAATACTGAGGGGTTGCTATAAACACTAGGAAAGTACACATCAATAACATGTATATCAAATATACCTTTGTTCACTTTGCCATCCTTCTTATCCGCCAAATACTTGGGTCAGTTTTGCTTCCACTGACCAGTACCTTTGTAGTAGAAGCACTTAGTCTCAGGCTTAGGTCTAGAATTGGGCTTCTTCACTTGAGCAGCAACTTGACATTCTTCTTGAAGTTTCCCTTCTTCCCTTTGCCCTTTTTTTGAAAACTAGTGGTCTTGTCAACCATCAACACTTGATGCTTTTCTTGATTTCTACCTTCATCGATTTCATCATCATGAAAAGCTCGGGAATCGTTTTCGTCATCCCTTGCATACTATAGTTCATCACGAAGTTCTACTAACTTGGTGATGGTGACTAGAGAATTATGTCAATCACTATTTTATCTGGAAGATTAACTCCCACTTGATTCAAGCGATTGTAGTACCCAGACAATCTGAGCACATGCTCACTGCTTGAGCTATTCTCCTCCATCTTTTAGCTATAGAACTTGTTGGAGACTTTATATCTCTCAACTCGGGTATTTGCTTGAAATATTAACTTCAACTCTTGGAACATCTCATATGGTCCATGACGTTCAAAACGTCTTTGAAGTTCCGATTCTAAGCTATTAAGCATGGTGCACTAAACTATCAAGTAGTCATCATATTGAGCTAGCCAAACGTTCATAACGTCTGCATCTGCTCCTGCAATAGGTCTGTCACCTAGCGGTGCATCAAGGACATAATTCTTCTGTGCAGCAATGAGGATAATCCTCAGATCACGGATCCAATCCGCATCATTGCTACTAACATCTTTCAACTTAGTTTTCTCTAGGAACATATCAAAAATAAAATAGGGGACCTAAATACGAGCTATTGATCTACAACATAGATATGCTAATACTACCAGGACTAAATTCATGATAAATTAAAGTTCAATTAATCAAATTAATTAAGAACTCCCACTTAGATAGACATCCCTCTAATCATCTAAGTGATCACGTGATCCAAATCAACTAAACCATAACCGATCATCACGTGAAGTGGAGTAGTTTTCAATGGTGAACATCACTATGTTGATCATATCTACTATATGATTCACGCTCGACCTTTCGGTCTCAGTGTTTCGAGGCCATATCTGCATATGCTAGGCTTGTCAAGTTTAACCTGAGTATTCTACGTGTGCAAAACTGGCTTGCACCCGTTGTAGATGGACGTAGAGCTTATCACACCCAATCATCACGTGGTGTCTGGGCACGACGAACTTTGGCAACGGTGCATACTCAAGGAGAACACTTTTATCTTGAAATTTAGTGAGAGATCATCTTATAATGCTACCGTCAATCAAAGCAAAATAAGATGCATAAAAGAACATCACATGCAATCAATATAAGTGATATGATATGGCCATCATCATCTTGTGCTTGTGATCTCCATATCTAAAGCACCGTCATGATCACCATCGTCACCGGCGTGACACCCTGATCTCCATTGTAGCATCGTTGTCATCTCGCCAACTATTGCTTCTACGACTATCGCTACCGCTTAGTGATAAAGTAAAGCATTACAGGGCAATTGTATTGCATACAATAAGCGACAACCATATGGCTCCTGCCAGTTGCCGATAACTCGGTTACAAAACATGATCATCTCATACAATAAAATATAGCATCATGTCTTAACCATATCACATCACAACATGCCCTGCAAAAACAAGTTAGACGTCCTCTACTTTGTTGGTGCAAGTTTTACGTGGCTGCTACGGGCTAAGCAAGAACTGTTCTTACCTACGCATCAAAACCACAACGATAGTTCGTCAAGTTAGTGCTGTTTTAACCTTCTCAAGGACCGGGCGTACCACACTTGGTTCAACTAAAGTTGGAGAAACTGACACCCGCCAGCCACCTATGTGCAAAGCACGTCGGTAGAACCAGTCTCGCTTAAGCGTAATGTCGGTCCAGGCCGCTTTATCCAACAATACCGCCGAACCAAAGTATGACATGCCGGTAAGCAGTATGACTTGTATCACCCACAACTCACTTGTGTTCTACTCGTGCATATAACATCTACGCATAAAACCTGGCTCGGATGCCACTGTTGGGGAACGTAGTAATTTAAAAAAAATCCTACGCACACACAGGATCATGGTGATGCATAGCAACGAGAGGGGAGGGTATGTCTACGTACCCTCGTAGACTGAAAGCGGAAGCGTTTTATCAACGCGGTTGATGTAGTCGTACACCTTCACGATCCGTCCCGATCAAGTACCGAATGTACGGCACCTCCGCTTTCAGCACACATTCAGCTCGATGACGTCCTCGCCTTCTCGATCCAGCAAGCGGGGCGAAGTAGTAGATTTGTTCCGGCAGCACGACGGCGTGGTGACAGTGTTGGTGAAGAACAATCTCCACAGGGCTTCGCCTAAGCACTACGAAAACTATGACGGAGGATAAACTAGAGGGGACGGGGTAGCCGGCACACGGCTTGGTGTTTCTTGATGTGTCTTGGGTGCTAGCCCTACCCCTCTATTTATATGTTGAGCCTTGGGGTCGAAACTTGGAGTAAAAGCCTCCACAAAGTCGGTTTCACCCAAAAGGCAAGTGTCCTTCTCGGAATCTAGGGCCAGACGCCAGGGTTCCCGGCGTCTGGCCCCAGACGCCAGGGACCCTGGCGTCTGGCCCCTAGACTCTGCAAAACTTCCTTTTGCGCTTTCCAAAAACCTTGTGGGCTTTCCCCTTTGGCCCAAATAAAGTGTTCTCGTACCCAAACATTTAGGGAAACATCCGGAACCCTTCCGGTGAATTCCGGAACCCTTTCGGAGACCAAACACTATTATCCCATATATCAAACTTTATCTCCGGACCATTCCGGAGTTCCTCGTCATGTCCGTGATCTTATCCGGAACTCCGAACAACATTCGGTTACCAACAAACATAACTCATAAATACTATATTGTCAACGAACGTTAAGCGTGTGGAACATACGGGTTCGAGAACTATGTAGACATGATCGAGACACTTCTCTGGTCAATAACCAATAGCGGAACCTGGATGCCCATATTGGCTCCTACATATTCTACGAAGATCTTTATCGGTCGAACCGCATAACAACATACGTTGTTCCCTTTGTCATTGGTATGTTACTTGCCCGAGATTCGATCATCGGAATCTCAATACCTAGTTCAATCTCGTTACCAACAAGTCTCTTTACTCGTTCCGTAATACATCATCCCGCAACTAACTCATTAGTTACAATGCTTGCAAGGCTTATAGTGATGTGCATTACCGAGTGGGCCCAGAGATACCTCTCCGACAATCGGAGTGACAAATCCTAATCTCGAAATACGCCAACTCAACAAGTACCTTCGGAGACACCTGTAGAGCACCTTTATAATCACCCAGTTAAGTTGTGAAGTTTGGTAGCACACAAAGTGTTCCTCCGGTAAACGGGAGTTGCATAATCTCATAGTCATAGGAACATGTATAAGTCATGAAGAAAGCAATAGCAACATACTAAACGATCAAATGCTAAGCTAACAGAATGGGTCAAGTCAATCACATCATTCTCGATCCCGTTAATCAAATGACAACTCATGTCTATGGTTAGGAAACATAACCATCTTTGATCAACGAGCTAGTCAAGTAGAGGCATACTAGTGACATTCTGTTTGTCTATGTATTCACACATGTACCATGTTTCCGGTTAATACAATTCTAGCATGAATAATAAACATTTATCATGAAATAAGGAAATAAATAATAACTTTATTATTGCCTCTAGGGCATATTTCCTTCAACAGCTACCCTTCTGCTTAACATCCGGCCTTGTAAACCCTGATGGAACTACACCCCTCATTATCTCTTATCCGGGTCACCTCCGTCATATGATGATCTCCATGTCTTCGGTTGCCTTTGTTATCCTAATATCACTGCCACGACACCACATAAGCTGGCGCCCGCTCCATCACTTGTGTTTTTCTTGGTTACCAACCCAACACAAAAGGCTTCCGTTGCTACGACCCGGAGTCCCATCGTGTGATCGTGTCTCGGCACGTTTATTTTGATGGGGTTGTTTTTCCGTTTCAGCAGGCAGCGTCGCATCCCTCGTCATGTCTGAACGCCTCTCCTCGACGGACTCGTGGAGCCCTTGCGCTTCCTCAACCCCATCGCTCGGGCACGGTTGTGGCCTCGTCATCCGCTGCTTCGCTGCCCTTGGCGATCCCTTCGCTGACTTAGGAGGAGACAGCCTTCCAGGCCACGCCGGGCCCCCGCCTTTTAGCTCTAGAGGATCCGGCCTCCCAGGCCTCGCCGGGCCCCTGCCTCTCGGCTCTGGAGGAGCCGGGCGCGCCCCCAGCCGGGCCCTCTAGGGCCTTGTCAGCTCAGGAGGAGCCGACCCCCTCGGCCCCGTCTGCGCCATCATCCCCGTCTACGACCGGGCCCTCTGGCTCCCCATTGGCTCAGGAGGAGCCGACTCTCTCGGCCCCGTCGGCGCACTTGTCGCCTTATCACGCCTCGACGACGCCCTCGACACCAACACCCATGGCCTCGCCTACGTTGTCATCATCATCCGAGCCGGCTGTTGTGGCCCCTCGCCGTGGTCCACGCCCGCCTCCCCCGCCGCCTCACCACCACATGGTGACGCGCGCTAAGGCCGGGGTGTGCCAGCCGAATCCGCGCTACCACAACCTCAGCGTCACGACCCTCTCTTCGATTCTGCGATCGGTGCGTTCTGCGTTGAGTGATCCGCATTGGACCGCCGCTATGCGCGCTGAGTACGACGCTCTTGTCGCCAACCGGACTTGGACCCTTGTTCCTCGTCCCCCTGGAGCGAACGCCATTTTGGGAAAGTGGGTTTTTCGTCACAAACTCCTCTCGGACGGTTCTCTCGATAGGTACAAGGCTCGCCAAGTTGTCCGTGGATTTGCAAAACGTGCCGGCGTTGACTTCTCTGAGACTTTCTCTCCGGTCATCAAACCCGCCATGATTCATGTGGTTCTTTAGCTGGCCGCCTCTCGCCGCTGGCCCGTACATCAGCTCGACATCAACAATGCTTTTTTGTACAGCCATCTTCAAGAGCGAGTTCTCTATCAGCAGCTGACCGGGTTCATTGACCCTCAGCGACCGAATGATGTCTGCCTGTTGTCACGGTCATTATATGGCCTCAAACAGGCTCCGCACGCCTGGTACCAGCGCATCGCCGCGTTCCTTGGCCTTCTCGGGTTTCGCAGCACCACCTCTGACACGTCGATGTTCGTGCTGCATCGGGTTGATCATGTGGCTATGCTTCTGCTCTATGTTGATGACATTGTCATCACTTCCTCCTGAGCGGATCTTCTTCGCGACATCATTGGTCGTCTCGGCTCTGCGTTTCGGCTCAAGGATCTCGGCGCGTTGCACTTCTTCCTCAGCTTTAATGTGCGACGCGATGCCACCGGGTTCTTTCTGCATCAGGGCCAGTACGCTCTTGATCTTCTGGACCGTACCGACATGACTGAATGCAAGCCAGCCGCCACACCTGCTGAGGCCAAGCCGAAGCTCTCCGCCACCGCTGGCTAGCCTGCTACTGACGCCGCTCTTTACCGCACCATTGTGGGTGCCCTTCAGTACCTTACGCTCACCAGACCAGACATCCAGTTTGCGGTGCAGCAAGTTTGCTTGCATGTGCACTCACCCCGTGATGTTCACTGGTCTTTAGTCAAGCACATTCTTCGGTACATTCGTGGCACCCCGACCTACGGTCTTCGTCTCCGTGCATCCGCCTCGACTGAGCTCATTGCTTATAAAGAAGCGGATTGGGCTGACTGTCCCGACACTCGACATTCCACGTCTGGCTATTGCGTCTTCTTCGGTGACTCTCTTGTCTCCTGGTCCTCTAAACGGCAGCCTACTGTCTCCCGTTCGAGTGTTGAGGCCGAGTACCGAGCTGCTGCGAACGTCGTTGCGGAGACTTGTTGGCTTCGTCACCTTATTGGTGAGCTTCGGATTTCTCTTCCGAAAGCTACTGTGGTCTTCTGTGACAACGTGTCGGCCACCTATCTCGCGGCTAATCTGGTGCAGCACAAGCGCACCAAACACATTGAGCTTGACGTTCACTTTGTGCGCGAGAAGGTGCTGTTGGGTCAGCTTTGTGTTCTTCATGTACCGACCACCCAACAGTTTGCCGACATCATGACCAAGGGATTGCCTACCACTGCATTCCAGGAGTTCCGTTCCAGTCTTTGCATCGCTGACGCCGACGCTTCGACTGCGGGGGGAGGGGGGGTGTTGAAACGTGATATCTTTGTATTTATTTTCGACTGATTATCCTATTATCTCTAGCCTTGTATAGGTTGATCTCTAGAGATATTGTAGGGTTAGTTCGCTTGTCACGCAAGACACCACCTGTATATATTGTAACCGACTCCGATGAAATACAATTGAGTTGCATCCTATAGTCTTCTACAACGAGGTCTCGTCAACAGCCTAGTCAGACACACTTAGAGAAGAGGATCAATCGATTGATCTTATCGTTGGCATTAGGGCGGCAGATCACATGGTGCATATACATGGGCTACGGGACTGAGGTTGGTGTGTACTAATTCCAGGATTGATCAAGCTGGGCTCTCATTATTCAAGTCCTTACTCGGGCATTAGCAGTACACTAGTACATATACCAGAAATCTTGGGGGATACAGATGGGATTATAAGGCTGTCCCGAAGATGATGACCATAATTCAAAGCCAATGATCACCTAGCTTTGAGCTTCAACATTTGAGCTTCTACTCTCGTGATATTTGCCAAATACACAATGGCACATTTGTCCCAAAACCATGGCAAATTTGTTGACGAAATCATGGCAGTTTCTTTCTCCTTCAATTTTTGAACCATGGTAAATGTCATAAACATGTCAAGTTTTTGCTGCTCACAATTTCTTTTCTACGATTGTATAAATTTTTTCAATCATGTTGCAAACTCATGCTATAATTTATGTACACTGCCACAGTAAAACTTACCGCATTTTATAAATTTTCTGTATTGTATATTAATTTTTTCTTGGATATTTTTTACTTTTCTTTCTGCGAAACGAATTTGTGTTGGGCCAGTAGGCTGGCCTGGCTGGGCTGACGTTCGCGGGGTCGGACGGAAACAACGGAAACCATATACAGAGTCAAAGCCGAGGACGACCTCTCTCTACTGCCTGCCTTGGCCGCGCTTTAGGTTTCACGTTGATCGATCTCCTCTCTTGTCGTCAGGCGCCGGCGCGTTCCATCCATGGCCGGATTCCCGTCCTTCTTAGCCGGTCGTCACCTGCTTATGATGAAATCGTCCCGTCAACGCAACCAATCTCGCTCTGCTCCGTTGTTGCAACCGCCGGGAACTCCAGCGATCCAGGAGGACCTTTCCTTCCGCGGGATGGAAGAAGGCCGACAGCCACCGCCGACCCAACTAACCGCCGCCCAGAAGAGATTCGGGGCAATCTTCCTTAGGGTACGTACTACATCTCCTTCCTTGATGATCCGCTTATCTAATACTAGGTCTATTGCTTGGTTGCAATTGTTAGATGCTTCAGATGTTTAGTGCCCCCCGCCTGAATTTACTCAGCAGTTATTCAGCTTGCCTGTCTCCTCTGAATGCCAAGAGTGGTGCGCGATTATGCTGGTCTGACAGGTTTACTATGATTTCCCAGGGTATGGCTGCTACGTATAGCTTGGCAATGGTGGTTTCGCTCTTGATGATGCGATTTGTGTACCAGGATAAAGAAATGCAGGACAACATTACAATGATAATTTGTTTGATCATTTCTCTCGTGCCGGGAGTATTCTTTTTTGCGGTAACACACGAAGAACTGTAGACACCTACTCCAACCTAGAGCATATCAGCAATCAGCACGAATTTCCGTTGCGTTATATGGAAGCAATACTGTCATTTTGTAGTGAATCCTTTGCATAAAGGACGTACATTGTTCATTATATTTGTCGTCGATGTGCTATCTTATGCAGTTACGGTCATGGTTTTCAGATTTGCAACAGGGGATTGCATTTAGTCTTTATAGCCTTTGATGTTAGGGAACGGTGATACCTTTGGGTGCCTAATCGTCATTTTTGATTTTTTGGGTCATTAAGATGTAACTGTTGACGTATAAATGTATTGCCTAGTCTTTTTCATTAGATCGGTATTCTGGTTGCATTGGTTAGAGCAACAGGAAAGCCTAGCTACTTTCTATTTTGTAAGTTAAGCTGAAGTCCAACAAAGTCTGTAAGGAGGGCAGAAAGTTGTCACTCTGATGCAAGTCACTCATCGCATGTTAGGTATAATTTCTATGTACCAGGAATGATGGATCTCTAAATAGTTTTGGTTTAGGAATTGGTGTTCTCTTTTTTATTTGTTGAGGGTCATGTGCAGTTTCCTTCTTGTAGGTGAACCTGTTACAAACTGACAATGGAAAAATGGGTTTTTTTGGTAGATATTTATTTTAGTTGCAGAAGGGAGATAGCAAAGCATGAAAGTTTGTTTTCGTTCTTTTGTGGATATTCGAAGTATAGATATATCTGCCGAGCATACTACAATGCAATATTGACGATAAAGGGTTCCCCCGCTTTATATTATAAAGCAAACACCCGATACATCCAACTTGCTGGGGCCGCAGCACAGATAAGCCCAAAAGAAAAACAAGAAGAAGAAAGAGAAATAAATGCCGACATCGGCAGATCAACGAAGAAAGGAAGACTGGCAACCGCTGCATCCTCCAAAGAAGTACCACCACGCTCCCAGCATCCCGAAGCGCCGCGCCCCAAGCAACACGAGGCTTGGAGAGGAAGAGGAGACACCAGCCACGGAAGCGACCACAACTCGACTGGAAGGAGGGGACAGCTTCCACCGCTGCAGCGGAGCCGACCGGACGCGGCGACGAGGACTTGCCAGGCCTCGATGACCCGGCTGGGCCCACGTGGACCCGGACAGTCCTATCACCACACTGCAGCACCCTGGCCAACGAAGTCCTTACCACCCAAGACCGCCGCCACCACGTCACCACCAAGGAACGTCGCGCCGAGCACCAAGCCTTCGGCCCGCCCCAACCCAGATGGGCCCAAACGAGCCCAGATCAGGGCTGGACAGGCGCCGCCAGCCACAGCGCCACCGCGTCGCCCCATGGCCAACGGCCGCACCGCCGCGTCCAGAGCCACCAGGCCCGCGGCACCACCACCGACGGGCCGCATCGATGCCGGCCGAGGAGCACCGCCGCCGGCCACCACCGTCCGAGCAGGAGGGAGCCGCGTGCGGGGAAGGGCAGGCCTGCCGCCACCAGCACCTCGCGGCCGAGGCCCGGCGGTGCTCGCTGGCGGTGGCGGGAGGAGGCAGGGGCGGGGGAGGATTGCTGGGGAGGAGCGGCGAAGGGGCCCCAGTCACCCCGCTCGGGGAGGCGACGCGGGGTACGAGGAAGGGACGGGAGGGGTAGGGGAGCGGGCTCCGGCTAGCGGCGGCGGCCCCGCGCGGGGGAGCCGCCGGCGGCGGCGAGGGAACCCTAGGAGCGGTGTGTTCGCGGGAGCGACCTAGGAGCGGGCACTACAATGCAATATTCAATAAGCAAAAACTCATGTTCGATATTCTGTTTGAACCAGTAAAAGAAACTCTATTTGAATAAAGGAATATGCCATGACTCAGAGGTTTGTTTGAAGGTACTCCCTCTATATCAAAATATAAGACGTTTTTGCAGTTCTGAATTGCAAAAACGTCTTATATTTTGATACAGAGGGAGTACCTTATACATGTGTACCATAGTCATAAGTAGGAGCATTACTTCTGCTTCATATGCTGACATGTCAGTGTTGTTGGCAACCGCACCCATTGTCATGGCCAAATTGAAACAATTCCAACCAAAACCTTTGGTAAAAAGAGTGGCCTACAACGAAAAGCGGCGCGACAAGGCGCGCAGACCGCTTCTAGTACCAATTCAGTTCTGCAAGCCTACAATAAGCAGTAGGAAGAGAAAGTTATACCCGTATATCTTTTTTTCTTCATCAATTGATATAGGTGTTTGGACTCGGGTTAAAAAGAAGTTCAAAGTTAGACAAAGATCGAGGATCTCGAATAACAAAGGGAAAAATGAATAATCTTCAAAAAAAACAGAGGGAAAAATGAGTAAGCAGTTATAGCTTCCTTGCGTTGAGCAGGAAAACAGTTGAGGCAAAAGTTTCCATGGCCATAAGTCCGAAATTATCAAGTCTGCGGGCCTAATAATCTGTAAACGTACCCAGCAATGAGGACAAGATAGTGATTCATGATCTGTTCACATGCAGAAATCAAGTTCATCCTCATTCCTGAACTTCTAACCTACAAAATTATCAAGTTTTTCGCTACACTTTACAATCATCTGTTCAACAATTTACAATTCCATCCATGTAGTGTAGCACAACAGATTGCATCATGCCTTTCACCCCCATATCTATATTTGTTGAAAATCATAGCACTATATTAGTTTGTTACTATCGGTTTCACACATTCGTGACAAGCAGGAAGCTTTCAACTTGCTTGCCGCCATGTTACTGAACCTCCATCGGATCGTTCTGCTGCCGACGCTTCCAACAATTTGCTGCCGTTTACTGCTTGTTCAGATCTCTCCCACCCAACAACACTGCAATTGGAATCCATGTATAAGAGTTATACCAATTCAATTCTGCAAGCCTACTGACAAATAAGTAGTAGGAAGAGAAAGTTATACCCGTATCCAATAGAACAGGAAATAGGCAACGGCACCACCCAGAAAGATCTTCATCAGCTTCGTGGCAACGGCGGCCAGCATCCAATGACAGAAGAAAAGGGCGTTCACAGTAATACCAGTTTTAACAGTAACAAAACCATTACTCCCAAACAAACAATCTTCATTTGTGGCAGTGAGACAAGAAGAGGAGAGGAAAATATACATACCCAGCATTCCGAGGTGGGCGGAAATACGGGCGTAGATTCGCTCGATCCTTGACCGGCAACACAAGGCGCAGGGCACGCCCACGATAACCAGGCACCACCATATCTGAAAAGCAAGCTGAACCCACCATCTGTAATCATTATCATAGTGGGCAGCGTCACTCAGCAGCGCAGCCGGACCCATGTAAGGGAGCAGGCACAGGGACCCGCCGAGTGAGAAGGTCTGGATGGTGAGCCAGTTGCCCCATGGCGGCGAGCAGTCCTGCTCAAAATCAACGCCAATATGGCAATATTAGTCCAGCTGATTATCCAATATACTTCAGAGTGACCCTCAAAAGAAACATCTACTGCTACACTAGCTTGGAGTTTCTTTTTAAGACCAAAAATACTACGAACCAAAGCGGAACTTGACACACAAACACTGATCATACACCAGCTGTTCGGAATTTTCTGCTACTAGCATTCCATCATCATATGAACTAGACCATGAAGGTGCGTCCATCTTGAGGGAAGAAATTCGTAAAATGTTCGAGAAAACTTGCTTGGTAGAAATATTTGGTAAAATTCTAACAATCTGAATTATAATGTGATGATAGATGTGATGGGGAGATATGTTAAAACTAAATCATAACCAATATATTGATATAAATAATTTCATGACAGTTTCCTTATCACATCATGATTAGATGCAAAAGATAGACAGAGGAAACATTGCAATAGTCTATCCTCTAATGAACAGCATCTTCTACACTTTGCTCCCCTGAAAAAAGCATCTTCCACTCTTACAAAATTCAACTCTAATAGGAAGTTCACGCTTATCTGAAAAAATGAAGTTCACGTTCCTAAAGCTACAACTCTTGCATTGTTGAGCACTAATGCAAATTATTTTAATGGGTAAACCTGAATGTGAACATGACGCGCAACACTAAAACTACATATGTCAAGAGCGGTGCACAAACCATCATCTCAAAACTATGCAAAAACTGGAACCATAATCTGAGAAATGGCAATAGATAATGCCATGCTATTGTACAAGCAACTGATATCCACTATTCATATATCTTGTGATAGAAATATAGTTGACTTTATTTTATTAGATGCAAAAGACAGACAGGGAACGTTGCAATATTCTATCCTCTAACGAACAGCATCTTCTACTCTTTGCTCCCCTGAAAAAAGCATGTTCCACTCTTGCACAAAATTCAACTCTAACAGGAAGTTCACATTTATCTGAAAAAGGGAATTTCACGTTCCTAAATCTACAACTCTTGCATTGTTGAGCACTAATGCAAATTATTTTAATGCGTAAACCTGAATGTGAACATGAAGCGCAACACTAAAACTACATATGTCAAGAGCGGTGCACAAACCATCATCTCAAAACTATGCAAAAACTGGAACCATAATCTGAGAAATGGCAATAGATAATGCCATGTTATTGTACAAGCAACTGATATCCACCATTCATATATCTTGTGATAGAAATATAGTTGACTTTATTTTATTATTAGATGCAAAATACAGACAGGGAACGTTGCAATATTCTATCCTCTAACGAACAGCATCTTCTACTCTTTGCTCCCCTGAAAAAAGCATGTTCCACTCTTGCACAAAATTCAACTCTAATAGGAAGTTCACATTTATCTGAAAAAAGGAAGTTCACGTTCCTAAATCTACAACTCTTGCATTGTTGAGCACTAATGCAAATTATTTTAATGGGTAAACCTGAATGTGAACATGACGCGCAACACTAAAACTACATATGTCAAGAGCGGTGCACAAACCATCATCTCAAAACTATGCAAAAACTGGAACCATAATCTGAGAAATGGCAATGGATAATGCCATGCTATTGTACAACCAACTGAAATCCACTATTCATATATCTTGTGATAGAAATATAGTTGACTTTATTTTATTAGATGCAAAATACAGACAGGGAACGTTGCAATATTCTATCCTCTAACGAACAGCATCTTCTACTCTTTGCTCCCCTGAAAAAAGCATGTTCCACTCTTGCACAAAATTCAACTCTAACAGGAAGTTCACATTTATCTGAAAAAAGGAAGTTTATGTTCCTAAAGCTACAAGTCTTGCATTGTTGAGCACTAATGCAAATTATTTTAATGGGTATAAACCTGAATGTGAACATGACGTGCAACAGTAGAACCATATATGTCAAGAGCCGTGCACAAGCCATCATCTCAAAATTATGCAAAAACTGGAATCATAATCTGAGAAATGGCAATATATAATGCCAAGTTATTGTAGATGCAACTGATATCCACTATTCATATATCTAGCTACAGATATATACTGTAATTGACTTCATGCTGACATATCAACAGAAACAGCTGTATAAGACCAAAGGAAGCTATTAAACTATGTTGCATATTGGGCCAATATAATCTGAGCTCACTTTTATGATGTTGGATTTGTGTATGCATTCACATTGGTAGATTCCTTATCAAGTCATCGTCAAGACTCGACAACAACTCACCGAGGGGGAGGGGCTGGGGCTGGGGCCGGGGCCGGGGCTGGGGTCAGGCTGCCTGCGTGCTATCAGCGGAGCTTCGGGGTCATCCTCGTTGACGCCGCTCGTCTCCTTGGGGAACCAACTGGCGAGCCGCCACCAGGATCCCGTCGCCCTCGCGCTGGAGAACCGACACGCGAGCCGCCGCCACCATGTCGTCGCCGCCGTGGTGGGCTCATGGGCCTCCCTCTTGAGCTCGGCCTCCCTCTTCCTCCGGAGCTCCGCCTCCCTCTCCCTCGCGAGCTCCGCCTGCGCTGCGCGGGCGTCCGCATCAGCCTCGGGGACCTCGCCCCCCGCGCCGCCCTCGGCGGCGGCGAGCAAGAAGTCCAACCCGCGCGCGGGGAGGACGCGGAGACGGAGCAGGGTCCCCCCGGCCAGTGCCACGTCCAGGACGCCTCGCCGGAGGTCGTCCGCGGCAGCCGCATCTCGCATGGCCACTATCCCGTCCAACCTGAGGCACTCTCGTACCAGGTCGCTGATGGCGTCTGACCTGCTGCCCGCCTCTGCCTGCAACAGCGCCTTGGCGGCGGCGCGCAGGTCGGAGGTGTCGAAGCCAGAGGCATCTGCACAAGCTGCTATATCTAGAGCAAGCTGGGCCAGGTGCCTGGCTGCGGCGCGCAGGGCTTCCTTGGGCATGGCGATGGCGAAATCCGCGGCGCCTCCCGTCAGGACCCCCACCGCGAGGAGCAGCGCCTCCTTCCGCTGCACGTCGTCCATCTCGCGGCCTCGCGGGGATGGGTGGGGGGGCAGGGAGGGGAAGATGGCGGCAAGTTGTTGGTTTCTTGCTGCGGTGGGCGGAGGGGGGAAGGGGATGATGAGGAGAGCGGTTACTGGGTTCTTGACGGGGGCGGGAGGATTTATCAGGTGGTCGCTCGGCTCTTGCCGGAGGGGGAGGGGAGGAGAGAATTGGTGAGGTGAAAGGCGGGGCTTCAGCCTGTTTGTTTGATGTTGTTGGATGGAATCGAGGCCCGTTGAGGGGCTCAGGGATTGGTTTGCTTGCTAGTATGATTTTGGGTATGTTGTTTCGCCTGCATACTGACGCAACTTTTAGGGCCAGTTTGTTTGGGCGGCTTAAAAAATAAGCTGCCTCTCCCAGCTTAAAAAATAAGCCGCTCCCAAAATTCATGGAGGCTTTTAGATTAGTAATCTCATAACTAGTTCAGAAACCCCAATAAATAAGGAAGGGGGCTTATGACAAAAACTAGGGAGGAGGTGGCTTATTTTTTAAGCCGCCAAAAGAACTGGCCCCTAGTATTCTAGGCTGAGTCGCTCGTCCGCTCCCGCGAGCGGTCGGGCGAAAAACACAGCCCGCCGCCGCAGCCCTCTTCCATCCTCGCCCCCCTCCCTCGCCGCCGCCAGGGGACGGCGCCGGGCAAAGCCCGCGCGTACGTCGGCGGCGGCGGGGCCCTTCCCCTCCCCGCGAGGCGCCAGGACGGCGCGGGACGGCCGGCTTCGCGGCGGGGCGCGGCCCGACGGCGGATCTCCTCGGGTCGGAGGCGTTCTATGGTTGGCTGCTGGAGGAGGCTTCGTCGGGCGGTGGGCGGTTGTTTCCGCGGCTTGCGGCGACGAGCGGTGCGTCCTCGTGAGCGGATCTGGTGCGACGCCAGGGAGATGGCGAGGTGGAGGAGGAGGGCGCCGAGAGGGGTCGCGGTGAAGGAGGAGGAGGGCGCGGGGAGGAGGGCCGGTGCGGATCTGGCCGGCGGAGGGCTGGGCAGCGGTCCGGCGGTGGCAGTGGCGCGGATCTGGCGTGCTGCCGCCACGAGGGCCCGAGCTCCGCCCCGTGCTGCTCCTGGCCTGGCACGGAGGTGGGCGCCGCAGAGGTCGACGAGTGAAGGGCGTCGAGGGCACTGACGGGCCGCGCTGGATCTGGGAGGGCTGCGCTTGCTGGAGCAGGGAGGCTCCAGCCGTGGTAGATGCGGGATGCAGGGCCCGTTCTGGCCTCTGCATGCTCGCCGTGGGGAGGTGGACCATACCTTCACGACTTCAACAACAAGGTGCTGCGGCGGCGGCGGTGTGAGTCGGATATGGACGAGCTCCCAAGGGCTTGAGCGGAGGTGTGCGACGATACGGACGAAGGTCCTGCACAACAAGAGCCGGTGCTGATGGCGCCTGAGGGTGTCATTTTCCTCCTTGGAGGCGCCACCAAGGTGTGTCGGCATCTTCCTCGGGCTTGGTTGGTAGTGTCTCCGAGCGAAAGCCTAGGTCCGGAGCTGGATCGGCGTGATGGCGGCGTCTCCGACGTCGTTCCTCTGTTGGGAGCATCACGCTTTGAGGCACTGCTTGGAGGTTCTATGTGGCGCTCCTCCGGTGCTCGCCGCTGTTTTTGGTGAAGCTCCAGGCGCAATGTACGCCATCGCTGATAAGTCCAAGACGAAGCTTTTTCTGGGACCGACTGAGTTCTACCATCTGCCTGCACTCTGCTTCAAGGGTAGATGGTGCGTTGACAAAGAAAGTCCCAGTTGGAGCTGCTGCTGTCTTCGGAGGATATTGGCATTGGTCAAGAGACGCGGCAGTGATGCGTAGCCTAGGACAGGCTCTTTTTACTTTGTAGTCGTGTTGTCTATGGTGGGTAGCTCGGCAGCTATTAGGGCTGTCGTTTTTTTTTTCTTTGATCTTTGGATCTTTATCATGTTGTTCTTTCGCTGCTTCTTGCTAAATCGAATCAAGCCAGCATTTTGCTGGATCTTTCAAAAAAAAACTTCTAGTATTCTGTTGAAATGGCTTCCACCTGATCATGATCATCCACATGTTTCTAAGCCAAGACAGAACAGCAAAGTGATTACTGTAGCTACTGCAAGTTTATATGTATACTTCTATGTCATGTTACAGGCTTTGCTTACAGCAAGCAGTACCACGAGCTGAATTCTTGGTTCATAAGGATTAAGGAGGGAGCTTAGAGGAAGAAAATGAACACAAGGACACTGTTTCAATACAGTAAGGTACCTTGCTGCAATCTTTGTTACTATATTTTCTTAGACCAATTATCACTAATACAAAGCAAAAATTCTAGTATGATTCTTCAGATTTTCAGCTTGTTACCACTGGTAAGTTGATGAAACAATTTATGTTACTCCACGGAACAGTTCACGAGCCGATGAGCTAATAAAAGAATACAATCTATTGACTGTTTGTTGTTCCGTTGCTGCAACTCAGTCTGCACACCCCTTGTTTATAGAAATTACCAGTGCCCTCTGATTAGAGGGCCGGTTTTGACATGGCAAAACAGTAGAGATTTGTCTACATTAGCAAGGGAACTGATGATTTACAACTTATGTTACGGATACACAGCGACACTTGCCAGTTTAGATGCAAACTCATGGTTCAGCTATAAAAAAAATCTTAACTTTTAACTCGTGTGGCTGGTTCTTTCTTATGAGAAATCTACTGTATGCCACTAACGGGGGCTGGTTCCTACTGTAGGTTGCTGAAGAGATAGCTAAAACCTGTGTTGAAATTCTTCGACTTCTTTTGAGTTCGGTCCTGAAATTTCTTATTTTCACATTCAGGCAAAGGCGAGTCCAGTAGCTAGGCTTAAACAGGCTCTAGACTACCCTAAAAAAATGGTTTGTGATACTTTCCGGTGGATCCAGAGGGAGAGGAAGATGGGGGCGCGAGGGGAGGCGAGCTAGGGTTCGGGAGGGACGTTGGGTTGACTTGTAGGCGGGGCAGGGGTGCGGATGGCCGCCGCGTGGCCATCCATGGCCGTGGGCAGCTGCACGGCGGCCACCGAGCCCCTGATGAACAGAGGTAGAAGAGGGTGCCGGTGGTGGGCTAGGTCGGTCCTGTTTGACTTGAAGCCCAGCAGTGCAGAGCATCTCTGGCCTTTCTAATTTCTTTTTTCTGTTTTTTTACTCTCTCAGTTGCTAATTGTTTTGGTACAAAATGACTTTTGTAAAATATGGGATTTGGCTCAATAAATATCATGCAATATTTGTCACTGCTATAAAATGGTTGGGGTAATATTTGAAATCATTTGATTTTTTCTTAAATGCAAATGTATTAAAGTGGCTGTTTTGGGCACTGATTTAAATAGGTCAGGGGTAATTTAGTATTAAAGATAATATTGGTTTCTAGATGAAAAATACTTAGTGATTATTTGCAACCCAACGAACATGTTTTGGACAGTTTGAAGAAATAGAAATTTGACTTTCAGTTTAAATTTGAATTTGGGTTTGAATTTGAGCAAGTGGCACTTAAGCTTGAGAAACATGATGACTTGGCAAGATTAGAGGGGAGATTATTGTGGCATGATTCTCGGGATGTTACATACTCCAAAGATGCTAAAAGTTCAGTCGTGTTCATCTTCGCACAACAACAACAAAACAAGCAAAGTACATCACCATCGGCTACCAACAATCACCGTCCGGCCAAAATGTTGAAGTTTTTACCTTGTAAGCATTACGTCGAACACTTGGTGGTCGTGACCTTTCTTGCCGGCTGCCGCCATCAGACGCGCCGGAGCAGTGCCGGAAGGTGTCGCTGGAGACGATGCACGAGGCGCCAGCCGTGGGCGGGACGCCGTTGTGGCCTTTTTCTTCTTCCTCTTCGTGGCCTCCTCGGCGAGGGACGGTGCCACCGCCATTGGTTTTCTTGCTCGTTTAGATGCGGGGGGAGCAGCAGGAGGGCGGCACACCGTCACCGAAGAGGGCTTTCCACCCCGGCAGGCTTTGCCATGGTTGGAGCCGGAGCTTGAACCCGGTCGACTTTGTTTATCCCCAAGCTCTTCTTTAGCGCGGGCGACCGCACGGGGGTCGTTTCTGGCGACGACAAGCTAGCGACGGTGGCTGGCGGGTCCAGGGTATCCATTCTGGTGGGTGGTTCGGTCATCGGTGGCAGCGGCGGGGCGTGGAGGCGGCTGTGGCAGGAAAGAGGAGGCGAGAGAGGAGGCGCCACTATTCCTCAGCCGAGCGTGCGATGAGGATATTTAGGGAGATCGGGTTTTTTTGAGACGGAGAAGGATAATATATCCTCCACTAATCATTTTAGGGGATCCGCTAGGTGCGGCGTAAGGGAGGATAACCGAATTTATCCTCCCTTAGTGCCAGATAGGGGATCGGTTAGAGTTGCCCTTATGGAGGTAAGGTCATGGTACTCAGATTTGCAATGGGGCATGTCAACTCTACTGCATTTTGTCTTGGAGCTTTTGATGTTAGTTAACAGTGATGCCTTCAGTGCCTAATTGTCACATTATGCATAGATGTTCATGTTGGGGAACGTAGCAGAAATTCAAAATTTTCTACGCATCACCAAGATCAATCTATGGAGTAATCTAGCAACGAGGGGAAGGAGAGTGCATCTACATACCATTGTAGATCGCTAAGCGGAAGCGTTCAAGTGAACGGGGTTGATGGAGTCGTACTCGTCGTGATCCAAATCATCGATCATCCTAGTGCCGAACGAATGGCACCTCCGCGTTCAACACATGTACAGCCCGGTGACGTCTCCTACGCCTTGATCCAGCAAGGGGAGAAGGAGAGGTTGGGGAAGACTCCATCCAGCAGCAGCACGACGGCGTGGTGGTGGTGGAGGAGCGCGGGACTCCAGCAGGGCTTCGCCAAGCACTACGAGAGACGAGGAGGGAGAGGGGTATGGCTGCGCCAACAGGGAGAGCAAATCACATGTGTTGGGCAACCCCAAACCTCAAGTATATATAGGGGGAGGGGAGGGGTTGTGCCCCCACCTAGGGTTCCCTCCCTAGGGGTGGCGGCAGCCCCCAGATCCCATCTGGGAGGCGGCCAAGGGGAGGGAGAGGGGGGCGCACCTAGGGTGGGCCTTAGGGCCCATCTGCGCCTAGGGTTTGCCCCCTCTCCTCTTGAGGCGCATGGGCCTTGGTGGGGAGGCGCCCCAGCCCACCTAGGGGCTGGTCCCTTCCCACTATTGGCCCATGTATGCCTCCGGGGCTGGTGGCCCCACCTGGTGGACCCCCGGACCCCTCCGGTGGTCCCGGTACACTACCGGTGATGCCCGGAACACTTCCGGTGGCCAAAACCATACTTCCTATATATCAATCTTTACCTCCGGACCATTCCGTAACTCCTCGTGACGTCCAGGATCTCATCTGGGACTCCGAACAACATTCGGTAACCGCGTACATACTTTCCCTATAACCCTAATGTCATCGAACCTTAAGTGTGTAGACCATACGGGTTCGGGAACCATGCAGACATGACCGAGACGTTCTCCGGTCAATAACCAACAGCGGGATCTGGATACCCATGTTGTCTCCCACATGATCCACGATGATCTCATCGGATGAACCATGATGTCGAGGATTCTATCAATCCCGTATTCAATTCCCTTTGTCCAGTGGTACGATACTTGCCCGAGATTCGATCGTCGGTATCCCGATACCTTGTTCAATCTCGTTACCGGCAAGTCTCTTTACTCATTCCGTAACACATCATCCCGTGATCAACTCCTTGGTCACATTGTGCACATTATGATGATGTCCTACCGAGTGGGCCCAGAGATACCTCTCCGTTTACACGGAGTGACAAATCCCAGTCTCGATTCGTGCCAACCCAACAGACACTTTCGGAGATACCTGTAGTGTACCTTTATAGCCACCCAGTTACGTTGTGACGTTTGGCACACCCAAAGCACTCCTACGGTATCCGGGAGTTGCACAATCTCATGGTCTAAGGAAATGATACTTGACATTAGAAAAGCTTTAGCATACGAACTACACGATCTTTGTGCTAGGCTTAGGATTGGGTCTTGTCCATCACATAATTCTCCTAATGATGTGATCCCGTTATCAACGACATCCAATGTCCATGGTTAGGAAACCGTAACCATCTATTGATCAACGAGCTAGTCAACTAGAGGCTTACTAGGGACATGGTGTTGTTTATGTATCCACACATGTATCTGAGTTTCCTATCAATACAATTCTAGCATGGATAATAAACGATTATCATGAACAATGAAATATATAATAATAACCAATTTATTATTGCCTCTAGGGCATATTTCCAACAGTCTCCCACTTGCACTAGAGTTAATAATCTAGTTCACATTGCCATGTGATTAACACTCACAGGTCACATCGTCATGTGACCAACATCCAAGATTCTACTAGACTCAATGATCTAGTTCACATCACTATGTGATAAACACTCAAAGAGTTCTGGGGTTGATCATGTTATGCTTGTGAGAGAGGTTGTAGTCAACGGGTCTTGCCATATTCAGATCCCTATGTATTTCGCAAAACTTTATGTCATATCGTAGATGCTGCTACCACGTTCCACTTGGAGCTATTCCAAATTATTGCTCCATTATACGTATCCGGTATCTCTACTCAGAGCTATCCGGATAGGTGTCAAGCTTGCATCAACGTAACTCTTTATGTCGAACTCTTTATCACCTCCATAACCGAGAACCATTTCCTTATTCCTCTAAGGATAATTTGACCGCTATCTGTTGATCTACTCCTAGATCACCTTTGTACCCTCTTGCCAGACATGTGGCAAGGCACACATCAGGTGCGGTACTTCAGCATGGCATACCGTACAGAGCCAATGACAAAAGCATAGGGGACGACCTTCGTCCTTCCTCTTTCTTCTGCCATGGTCAAGCTTTGAGTCTTACTCAACTTCACACCTTACAACTCAGGTAAGAACCCCTTCTTTGACTGATCTATTTTGAACTCCTTCAAAAACATGTCAAGGTGTGCGTTCTTTGAAAGTATCATCAGGCGTCTTGATCTATCTCTATAGATCTTGATGCCCAATATGTAAGCAGCATTATCCAGGTCTTCCTTTAAAAAACACTCTTCAAACAACCGTTTATGCTTTCCAGAAATTCTACATTATTTCGGATCAACAATATGTCATCCACATATACTTATCAGAAATGTTGTAGTGCTCCCACTCACTTTCTTGTAAATACAAGTTTCTAGCAAACATTGTATAAACCTAAAAGCTTTGATCACTTCATCAAAACATATATTCCGATTCCGAGATGCCTGCTCTAGTCCATAGAAGGATTGCTGGAGCTAGCATACCTTTTAGCATTCTTAGGATCGTCAAAACCTTTTATTGTATCACATACAACTTTTCTTACGAAAACTGGTAAGAAAACTTGCTTTGACATCCATCTGTTAGATTTCATAATCGAAAAATACAGCTAATGCTAACATGATTCCGACGGACTTAAGCATCGCTACGGGTGAGAAATTCTCATCGTAGTCAACTCCTTGAACTTGTGAAAAGACTCTTTCCCACAAGTCGAGCTTCATAGACGGTAACATTACCGCCCACGTCCGTCTTCTTCTTAAAGATCCATTTATCTTGATGGCTTGCCGATCATCGGGCAAGTCCACCAAAGTCCATACTTTGTTCTGATATATGGATCCTATCTCGGATTTCACGACTTCTAACCATTTGTCGGAATACGGGCCCACCATCGCTTCTCCCTAGCTCGTAGGTTCATTGTTGTCTAACAACATGATATCTAAGACAGGATTACCGTACCACTTAGGAGTAGTACATATCCTTGTCGACCTACGAGGTTCGATAGCAACTTGATCCGAAGCTTCATGATCACTATCATTAACTTCCTATTCAACAGACGTAGGTGCCACAGAAAACATCTTTCTGTGTTGCATCACTCTCTGGTTGAAGTAAAGGTTCGACAACCTCATCAAGTTCTATCTTCCTCCCACTCAATTCTTTCGAGAGAAACTCCTTCTCGAGAAAGGACCCGTTCTTAGCGACAAACAATTTGCCCTCGGATCTGAGATAGAAGGTATACCCAACTGTCACCTTTGGGTATCCTATGAAGATGTGTTTGTCCGCTTTGGGTTCGAGCTTCTCCGGCTGAAGCCTTAAGCATCGCAGCCCCAAATATTAAGAAACGACAACTTTGGTTTCTTGCCAAACCAATGTTCATACGACGTCGTCTCAACGGACTTAGATGGTGTCCTATCTAAAGTGAATGCAGTTGTCTCTAACGCATAACCTCAAAATGAAAACGGTAGATTGGTATGAGACATCATGGATCGCACCATATCTCATAGGGTTCGATTACGACGTCCGGACACACCATTACCTTGTGGTGTTCCAGGTGGCTTCAACTGTGAAACAATTCCACAATGTCTTAAGTGATTGCCAAACTCATAACTCAGAAAATCCTCTTTTGATCAGATCGTAGGAACATGATCTTATTGTTATGATGATTCTTAACTTCACTCTGAAAACGCTTGAACTTTTCAAACGTTTCAGACTTGTGCTTCATTAAGTAGATATACCTATATCTACCCAAATCGTCAGTGAAGATGAGAAAATAGCGATATCCACCGCACGCTTCAATTTTCATTGGATCACACGCATCAGCATGCATGATTTCCAACAAGTCACTTGCCCGTTTCATTGTACCTGAAAACGGGGTCTTAGTCATCCTGCCCATGAGGCATGGCTCGCATGTGTCAAGCGATTCAAAATGAAGTGACTCCAAACATCCATCGATATGGAGTTTCTTCATGCATCTTACGCCAATATGACCTAAGCGGCAGTGCCACAAGAAAGTGGTACTATCATTATTAACTCTACATCTTTTGGCGTGAACATGTGTATTACCACGACCGAGATTCAATGAACCATTCACATAGGGTGCATGACCATGAAAGGTATTATTCATGTAAACAGAACAACCATTATTCTCTAACTTAAATGAATAACCGTATTGCAATGAACATGATCTAATCATATTCATGCTCAACGTAGACACCTGATAATATTTATCTAGGTTCAATACTAATCCCAAAGGCAGATGGAGCGTGCGATGGTGATCTCATCAACTTTGGAAACACTTCCAACATACATCGTCACCTTGCCCTTAGCTAGTCTTTGTTTAGTCCATAGCTTTTGCTTCAAGTCACCAATAATAGCAACTGAACTGGTATCCAATACCCAGGTGCTACCAGGAGTACTAGTGAGGTACACATTAATAACACGTATATACTTTGTTGAAGCTGCCAGCCTTCTTATCTACCATGCATTTGGGGTAATTCCACTACCAGTGACCGTTCCCCTTACAATAGAAGCACCTAGTCTCGGGTTTGGTTTCAACCTTTGGTTCCTTCACTGGAGCGGCAACTGGTTTGCCATCCATGAAGTTTCCCTTCTAGCCCTTGCCCTTCTTGAAACCAGTGGTCTTGTTAAACCATCAACACTTGATGCTCCTTCTTGATTTCTACCTTTTGCGGTCTTAAGCACCGCGAACAGCTCCGGGATCAATTCCATCCCTTGCATGTCATAGTTCATCACGAAGATCTAGTAGCTTAGTGATAGTGGCTAGAGAACTCTATCAATCACTATCTTATCTGGAAGTTTAACTCCCACTTGATTTAAGTGATTGTAGCACCCAGACATTCTGAGCACATGCTCACTAGCTGAGCTATTCTCCTCCATCTTGTTGGCAAAAGAACTTGTCAGAGGTCTCACACCTCTCAACATGGGCATGAGCCTGAAATCCCAATTTCAGCTCTTGGAACATCTCATATGTTCTATGGCGTTCAAAACGTCATTGGAATCCCGATTCTAAGCCGTGAAGTATGGTGCACTAAACTATCAAGTAGTCATCATGATGTGTCTGTCAGGTGTTCACAACATCCACAGACGACGTTGTAGGGGTTTTCACATCGAGCGGTGCATAAAAAACGTAAGCCTTCTGTGTAGCAGTGAGGACACTCCTCGGACTACGGACCTAGTCCGCATCATTCTTACAATATCTTTCAACTAAATTTTCTCTAGGAACATATCTAAACAGTAGAACTGAAGCGCGAGCTACGACATAATTTGCGAAGACCTTTTGACTATGTTCATGATAATTGAGTTCATCTAATCAAAATATTTAATGAACTCCCACTCAGATAGACATCCCTCTAGTCATCTAAGTGAAACATGATTCGAGTGAACTAGGCCGTGTCCGATCATCACGTGAGACGGACTAGTCATCATCGGTGAACATCTTCATGTTGATCGTATCTTCTATACGACTCATGCTCGACCTTTCGGTCTTCCATGTTCTGAGGCCATGTCTGTACATGCTAGGCTCGTCAAGTCAACCTAAGTGTTTTTGCTGTGTAAATCTGGCTTACACCCGTTGTATTCGAACGTTAGAATCTATCACACCCGATCATCACGTGGTGCTTCGAAACAACGAACCTTCGCAACGGTGCACAGTTAGGGGAAACACCTTTCTTGAAATTTTAGTGAGGGATCATCTTATTTAAGCTACTGTCGTTCTAAGCAAATAAGATGTAAAACATGATAAACATCACATGCAATCAAATAGTGACATGATATGGCCATCATCACTTTGCTCCTTTTTGATCTCCATCTTCGGGGCTCCATGATGATCATCATCACCGGCATGACACCATGATCTCCATCATCGTGTCTTCATGAAGTTGTCTCGCCAACTATTACTTCTACTACTACAACTAACGGTTAGCAATAAAGTAAAGTAATTACATGACGTTTATGTTGACACGCAGGTCATAAATAAATTAAGACAACTCCTATGGCTCCTGCCGGTTGTCACACTCATCGACATGCAAGTAGTGATTCCTATTCCAAGAACATGATCATCTCATACATCACATATATCATTCATCACATCCTTTGGCCATATCACATCACAAAACACTTGCTGCAAAAACAAGTTAGACGTCCTCTAATTGTTGTTGCAAGTTTTTACGTGGCTGCTATAGGTTGCTAGCAAGAACGTTTCTTACCTACGCCAAAACCACAACGTGAATTGCCAATTTCTATTTACCCTTCATAAGGACCCTGTTCATCGAATCCGATCCGACTAAAGTGGGAGAGACAGACACCCGCCAGCCACCTTATGCAACTAGTGCATGTCAGTCGGTGGAACCGGTCTCACGTAAGCGTACGTGTAAGGTTGGTCCGGGCCGCTTCATCCCACAATGCCGCCGAATCAAGATAAGACTAGTAACGGCAAGTAAATTGACAAAATCAACGCCCACAACTTCTTTGTGTTCTACTCGTGCATAGAAACTACGCATAGACCTAGCTCATGATGCCACTGTTGGGGAACGCAGCAGAAATTCAAAATTTTCTACGCATCACCAAGATCAATCTATGGAGTAATCTAGCAACGAGGGGAAGGAGAGTGCATCTACATACCATTGTAGATCGCTAAGCGGAAGCGTTCAAGTGAACGAGGTTGATGGAGTCGTACTCGTCGTGATCCAAATCACCGATGATCCTAGTGCCGAACGGATGGCACCTCCGCGTTCAACACACGTACAGCCCGGTGACGTCTCATACGCCTTGATCCAGCAAGGGGAGAAGGAGAGGTTGGGGAAGACTCCATCCAGCAGCAGCACAACGGCGTGGTGGTGGTGGAGGAGCGCGGGACTCCAGCAGGGCTTCGCCAAGCACTACGAGAGACGAGGAGGGAGAGGGGTATGGCTGCGCCAACAAGGAGAGCAAATCACATGTGTTGGGCAACCCCAAACCTCAAGTATATATAGGGGGAGGGGAGGGGCTGTGCCCCCACCTAGGGTTCCCTCCCTAGGGGTGGCGGCAGCCCCCAGATCCCATCTGGGAGGCGGCCAAGGGGAGGGAGAGGGGGGCGCACCTAGGGTGGGCCTTAGGGCCCATCTGCGCCTAGGGTTTGCCCCCTCTCCTCTTGAGGCGCATGGGCCTTGGTGGGGAGGCGCCCCAGCCCACCTAGGGGCTGGTCCCTTCCCACTATTGGCCCATGTATGCCTCCGGGGCTGGTGGCCCCACCTGGTGGACCCCCGGACCCCTCCGGTGGTCCCGGTACACTACCGGTGATGCCCGGAACACTTCCGGTGGCCAAAACCATACTTCCTATATATCAATCTTTACCTCCGAACCATTCCGGAACTCCTCGTGACGTCTAGGATCTCATCTCGGAATCCGAACAACATTCGGTAACCGCGTACATACTTTCCCTATAACCCTAGCGTCATCGAACCTTAAGTGTGTAGACCATACGGGTTCGGGAACCATGCAGACATGACCGAGACGTTCTCCGGTCAATAACCAACAGCGGGATCTGGATACCCATGTTGTCTCCCACATGATCCACGATGATCTCATCGGATGAACCACGATGTCGAGGATTCTATCAATCCCGTATTCAATTCCCTTTGTCCAGCGGTACGATACTTGCCCGAGATTCGATCGTCGGTATCCCGATACCTTGTTCAATCTCGTTACCGGCAAGTCTCTTTACTCGTTCCGTAACACATCATCCCGTGATCAACTCCTTGGTCACATTGTGCACATTATGATGATGTCCTACCGAGTGGGCCCAGAGATACCTCTCCGTTTACACGGAGTGACAAATCCCAGTCTCGATTCGTGCCAACCCAACAGACACTTTTGGAGATACCTGTAGTGTACCTTTATAGCCACCCAGTTACGTTGTGACGTTTGGCACACCCAAAGCACTCCTACGGTATCCGGGAGTTGCACAATCTCATGGTCTAAGGAAATGATACTTGACATTAGAAAAGCTTTAGCATACGAACTACACGATCTTTGTGCTAGGCTTAGGATTGGGTCTTGTCCATCACATCATTCTCCTAATGATGTGATCCCGTTATCAACGACATCCAATGTCCATGGTCAGGAAACCGTAACCATCTATTGATCAACGAGCTAGTCAACTAGAGGCTTACTAGGGACATGGTGTTGTCTATGTATCCACACATGTATCTGAGTTTCCTATCAATACAATTCTAGCATGGATAATAAACGATTATCATGAACAATGAAATATATAATAATAACCAATTTATTATTGCCTCTAGGGCATATTTCCAACAGTTCAAGTGAAAAAGTTCAACATGAGGGGAAAAAACCACCCTGTTGCATGTGTCGCTTCAGGAGCTGCTTGGGAAAAACCCTAGCGTCGCTGCCCTCATCCACTTCGTGTTTCCACATGTGTAAGGAAAATACTAAGGGGGGGAAGTCAGGCTTTTACCCGCATTGGGGGCCTGAACCTGTGTATGTCGTGTGACTTTGTGTTATGTGTGGTCTCCTAACAAGACGTCTCATCGACTATAAATTCCACGCACTCCCTCTAGTACCACTGCTAGGACTTATGTAAATCCCTCAACAACAGTAGGGTCGGACAACGTGGTCTCCCATGTAGCCCTTCCCTTTGGTGCGTATTCTCAAAAAGACGTGACCTTCTTGAGCATACCTAGGACTCGATGTGTGTGACATCGCGGTTGGCAGGTGTCCGTCGGACGACGTGGAGTTAGCGTGGTGCCTTGTGCAAGAACTACTACGGTGTTGAGCGGTGCTTGAGCCGCGACAAGGTTTACGGTAGTCGGGTTTCCGGTGGGTTTGCGGGTCTCCGCGCTTTTTTTTTCATTGTTGTGCAATCAGGGGCTATGGTGGTGTCGTCTAGGCAGTGACAATGACAGGTGATGGGCACCTAGTGGTGGTGATCCTATGCGGCGCACAGACATTGCATATTTGTCTTCCATTGCTCGCCTTCGAATAAGAGATGCTTAGCTACTAGCGGGGGTGTTCGGCTATTTGACATGGGCCGGTGTGGATTCTTGTGTGGCTTTCGTGATGAGAACCCACTTCATGGTTGTTTATGGTGATTTTTTCTTTGGCGGGGGGTCAATGGTGAAATTGAGTGACTTGCCACGAGATAAGTATGATGATGACACTTGTTCCGACCTCGACAGCATATTTCTTCTCGGCGGCATGTGTTTAGTGTGCCTCGGTGGCCATGCCGTCCGGTGGTGCAACATGCACGGTCATGTTGCATGGGTGTGACTTGTGTTTGTTGTAACGGTTTTCACTCAATTTTTTGTTAATTCGATGGACAATTATATTCTTCTTAATTACTGTAAAAAATGCGAAATTATTAATTACTGTAATTGATAGAGGCATTTGGACTCCTCCGATTTTGAAAAAAAAGAAAGAAAGCCGAAACAAGATCAATTATACTAGAAACCATGAAGTCAAGCCGAGGACGACCTCTCTTCTCTCTACAAGAAAGACTCCTCATCGACCTATCTGAAACCATAAAATCTCCTCTGTTGACGACTTGACGTCAGGCGCCGGCGGGCTCCATCCATGGCTGGATTCCCGTTTTTAGCCGGTAGTCACCTGCTTCTGATGAAATCGTCCCGTCAACGCGACCAATCTCGCTCTGCTCCGTTGTTGCAGCCGCCGGGAACTCCAGCGATCCAGGGGGACCTTTCCTTCCGCGGGATGGAAGAAGGCCGGCCACCACGGCAGACCGCCGCCCAGATAAAATTCTGGTCAATCTTCATCAGGGTACGTAATAGTACATCTCCTTCCTTGGTCGATCCTCTTATCTTACTATAGCTCTGCAGAGTTCACAGACGTTTCAAATATTCAGTGGTTGAACCGAACATACTCAATGCCTGAATTTACTCGCTAGTTATTCAGCTCGTTGTATTATGTATGATGGGAATCGGCGCCGGTAAATCTCACCGAGTGGTGCGCGATTATGTATGCGCTCTGACAGATTCACCATGATTTCCCAGGGTTTTACACTCACAGGTGGCATCGCATGGGCGGTTTGGCTCTTGGTGGCGCGGTTTGTGTACCAGAATCAAGAATTGCAGGACACCTTTACAATGATACTTCTTTTGATCCTTTCTCTCGTGCCGGCAGGATTCTTTTGGTGCTTAACACATGAAGTTATGCAGACACCTACTCCGTCCTAGATCATATCAGTGATTAACAGGAACTTTTCAGTGTAAAATTTGCGTTATGAGGGGTAAAGCATACATTCATTTTGTATTGAATCATATCCTAGAAAATCTTGTGGTGAATCGTTTGCATACAGAACCTACATTGTTCCCTTATATTTGTCATCATTCTGCTATCCCAGATTTGTAACCGGGGTGTCAACTCTACTGCATTTAGTCTCGGGGCTTTTGGTGTCAGGTTTATCATGTTATGCATATGTTTAGGTGGTAGGCAAGTTAAAGGCGGTTCAAACCTAAATTGACAGAAATCGGGGGTCCGAATGTACTTCAATTATCTAGAAAAAGTGAAGAATTCACATAAGCAGTTTATAGCTTGCCTTCAAGAGAGAAAAAGCAAAAGACAAGTTTCCATGGATCCAACTACATGCATCAGTATCACACATTCATTTCAAAGAAGCCCGAAGCTTCAACCCTTGCGGCCACATTCAAAATTGAGAAGAGCACACATTTGTCGTTTGATTGCTGACGGTGCATCTTCTTGCATGAAAGCAGCTTCCAGTGCCTGCTTGCTGCTTGTTCTCCTAGTTGCTTATACCTCGCCTACCATACAACACTGCATTTGACATTCATGCAAAAGGGTTAGTACAAATTTCGCAAATGTACACACAAATAAACAGTATAAAGAGCAAGAGAGGCAAGAATTCGTACCCATATCCACTATCCAATACACGAGGAAGCATAGGCTGGCCAGCACTAGGAAAGCCCACATGGTGTACAGGGCATTGGCGGCCAGCATCCAGTGAGAGAACATGATGATGTTCACGGTGATACCTATTATCACATAACCATTAGTTCATCCCAAAAACTCTGAATCAAAGAAACTGTATTGGTGGCCGTGAGACAAGAAGAAGAAAACGCACATACCCAACATCCCGAGGTGAGCGGCGAAACGGGCATACTGCTCCTCGATCCGTGACCGTCTGGACAAGGCGCAGGGTACTCCCACGACCACCAAGCAAAACACTATCTGAATTACAAGGTGAACCCACCACCTGTAGTTATCTGAATAGTCTTTACCGAGCAGCGCGGCAGGACCCATGTACGGAAGCAGGCACATCGACCCAGAGAGCGCAAACATCTGGACACTGAGCCAGTTGCCCCATGGCGGCGACGAGTCCTGCTCAAAGTCAACGCCAATATGGCAATATTACTCCAGCTGATTATCTGGTACTGTACTTCAGAGTAATAACCCTCAATTCAAAAGAAACATCTACTGCTACACAGCAAAGAAGTTATTTGATATCTCTTCTCTGAACACTGATCATCTAGCAATCTAGCACCACCTAGTGTAGATAAAATAGTACTACTGCTAGCTTGGAGTTTCTTTTTAAGACCAAAAATACTATGAACCAAAGCGGAACTTGACATACAAACACTGATCATACATCAGCTGTTTGGATTTGCTGCTACTAGCATTCCACCATCATATGAACTAGACCATGAAAGCATGTCCATCTCAAGGAAAGAAATGTGTAAAATGTTCGAGAAAACCTGGTTGGTAGAAACATTTGGTAAAATTCTAACAATCTGAATTATAATGTGATGATAGATGTATGTGGTGGGGAGATATGTTAAAAATTAAACCATAATCAATATATTGATACAAATAATTTCATGACAGTTTCCTTATCACATCACGATTAGATGCGAGACAGACAGAGGAAATATTGCAATATTCTATCCTCTAACGAACAGCATCTTCTACTCTTGCTCCCTAGAAAAAAGAATCTTCCACCATTGCACAAAATTCAACTCTAATAGGAAGTTCACGTTCCTAAAGATACAACTCTTGCATTGTTGAGCACTAATGCAAATTATTTTAATGGGTAAACCTGAATGTGAACATGACGCGCAACAGTAAAACTAGATATGTCAAGAGCCGTGCACAAACCATCATCTCAAAACTATGCAAAAATTGGAACCATAATCTGAGAAATGGCAATAGATAATGCCATGTTATTGTACACGCAACTGATATCCACTATTCATATATCTTGCGACAGAAATATACTGTAACTGACTTCATGTTGACATATCAACAGAATCAGCTGTATAAGATCAAATGTTGGCTTATCGAGCCAATATAATCTGAGCTCACGTTTCTGATGTTGGATTTGTGTATGCATTCACATCGGTAGATTCTTATCATGTCATCTGAAGACTCGAGAACTACTCACCGAGGGGGAGCGGCTGGGGCTGGGGCTGGGGTCAGGCTGGCTGCGTGCTAGCAGCGACTGAGCTTCGGGGTCCGTCTCCTCGCCGCCGCTCAGCCTCTTCTTCTTGGAGAACCGGCTCGCGAGCCGCGACCACCATCCCGCCGCCGTCGGGGCCTCAGGAGCCCCCTTCGCCGTCGCGGCGTCAGCAACCACCTTGGCCGTCGCGGGCGCGGCCTCGTCCCTCTCGCGGGCCTCCTCACGATCCTGCGCCATCTCCGCCGCGAGCAAGAAATCCCAACGGCGGGTCGGGAGGACGCGGAGGAGGGTCCCCCCGGCCATCGCCAAGTCCAGGATGCCTCGCCTGAGGCCCTCCGAAGCAGCCGCGTCTCTCCCGGCCGCGAGCCCCTCCAACAGGAAGCACTCCCGCAGCAGGTCCGTGATGGCCCGGGGCCTGCTGCCCGCGTCTGCCTGCGACAGCATGTCGGCGGCGGCGCGCAGGCCGGAGCTGTCGAACTCAGACTCGTCCGCAGAATCTGCGATCTCCCGAGCACGCTGGGCCAGCTGCGCGGCTGCGGCGGGCAGAGCAGTCTTGGGCAAGGCGACGGCGAAGTTGGCGGCGCCTCCCGTCAGGAAGCGCGCCGCCAGGAGCAGGGCCTCGGTCCGCTGCACGTCGTCCATCTCTCGACGATGGGTGGGTGGGGAGCAGAGGGGAAGACGGGTTGGTTTCTTGCTGAGGTTCTTGTGGAGGGCGGAGGGGGGAAGGAGATGGTGGGGAGAGCGGTTACTCGGGGGCGGGAGGAAAACGGGGAGGGAGACTGAAGAGAGGGGATTTATCAGGTGGTCGCTCGGCTCTTGCCGGAGGGGGAGGCGGTGAGGAGGGGCTTAAGGATGGTTTATGAAAGAGATAAAAGGGGGAGCCAAAATTGCATTGCTTGCTAGTATGTTGTTTGTTTTGCCTGCATACTGACACAACTTCTAGTGTTCTGTCCAAATGGTTTCACCTGATCATCCACAGATTTCTAAGCGGAGACAGACAACAAGGCGATTAGTATAGATACTGCAACTAATTGTAGATTGGACTATTCACATATAAGCATGTTACCATTGCTGAGTTGACATAATTGGGTTCAAGGCTTTACTTACAACAAGCAGTGCCAGAAGCTGAATTCTTGGGCCATAAGGAGGGAGGCAGCTGAGAGGAAGAAAATGAACACAAGGATACTGTTTCAATACAGTAAGGTACCTTGCTGCACTTTTTGTTACTACTTTTTTGGACCAACTATCACTAATATAAATGCTATCATCATCCATACTTTTCCAAAGGGAAACGGAGCAAAAATTCTAGTATGATTCTTCAGATTTTCAGCATGTTAGCATTGGTAAGTTGATGAAACAATTTATGTTACTCCACGAAACAGTTCACGAGCCGATGAGCTAATAAAGGAATACAATCTATTGACTGTTTGTTGTTCCGTTGCTGCAATTCAGTCTGCACACCCCTCGTTTATACTCCCTCCATTCCAAATTACCCGTCGTGGTTTTAGTTCTGAACTAAAACCATGATGAGTAATTTGGAACGGATGGAGTATAAATTACCAGTGCCCTCTGATTAGAGGGCTGGTTTTGACATGACAAAACAGTACAAATTTGTCTTCATTAGCAAGGGAACTGATGACTTACAACTACGGATACGCAGCGACACTTGCCAGTTTAGATGCAAACTCATGGTTCAGCTATAGCAATTCTTAACTTTTAACTCGTGTGGCTGGTTCTTTCTTATGGGAAATCTACTGTATGCCACTAACGGGGGGCTGGTTCCTAATGTAGGTTGCTGAAGAGATAGCTAAAACCTGTGTTGAAATTCTTCGGCTTCTTTTGAGTTTGCTCCTGAAATTTCTTATTTTCACATTCAGGCAAGCAGTTCAGTGAGCTATACACCAGACATTCTATTTATCTCACGTTCTTCATGATCTAATTGATTACCTTGACCTTATGTAAAATCCTTTCTCTGTATCTTCCAGAGACAAGTCCAAAGGGGTTTGAAGGATACCTGGCGACTTGTTTCCATTCATATGAAGTAGCCTTTTCTGTGTGGCTCTGTCAGGGAACACTCTTCGGAGTTTTGCGGTGGTCGAATGGAAGGCCTCCTTCAGTCGGCTTGCTTTTGGGTTCCTAACTTCCAATGATCTCTTTACAGGTGGTGCTTGCATACAATTAGGATGTGTTTGGCTACAGAAATGGTAAAGGCAACGTTAACGTAATCAGATCACAGCCTTTAAGGAGGTGTAATCAGTTTTTCCCAAGTTTGTTTGGTTCATGTTTAGGTAAAGGAATCGATTACCATCACCCAGCTCTTCTTGCTTGGCCCTGCTGCTCGCGGCCGCCATCCTCCCCGTAGATGGTACCTGCTGCTCGTCGGCCTGACAGGTGGGATCCACTTATCGGTTTTGCTGTTTTCGCGACCAAATTCTAGCATCGGTGCTTCGTGTTACGCATTAGGTGCAATTTTGGTGGTTTTTTGTGCCCTGGTTCAAATCTGATACTAAGGGGGTGTTTGGTTTAGGGACTTTTTAGTCCCAGAGACTAGAAAAAGTCCCTAAAAAGTCCCTAGGAAGCAAACGGGAGGGACTTTTTCTATAGGGACTAGAAAAAGACTCTATTGGAGAGTCTTTTTTGATTAGTCCCTAGGACTAGAAAAAGTCCTAGGACTTCTGAAACAACACCCCCTAAGTTGTTACCCTAACCCCAAGTGTGGTGGTTTTGGGTAAATAGGGAAAGTTTTTTTCTACACAATTCATAAAAAGAATGCCATCTGCTCTCAATTTTGACATTTTCGAGCTCTTGTATATGCGATTGTTCCTCCACACATACATCAATCACTTTAGAACCAGAGGTAGAGGTGCATTGCGACTGAAGCATTCAGGCAATACTATCTCTTTGCTTTAGGCAAATGAATGAGCACCATGCAGCTCCCCTGATCATTTGAAAGAAACCAAGTTGATGCAAGTAGAACACTAGCTTCTACAACAAACTTTTTTTTGTAGACCAGACTCTAGCTAAACATACAGAAAATACCTGAAAATCATCAATTTTCAGATGCATTGAAACAGGAGAGGTCACCAAAATAACATGGTTGGATAAGATTAAACTTTATGTTGTAGAGAATTTCTGCAACATTGTTGTACTTCGTCTATAAAAAAAACTTGACCATCTAATATAATGTGTTAAAGAAAATTTGAAAAGAAGATAAGTATGGCAGATCTGAAAATGTTATGAGTCGACTGAAGAATTGCCTAATTAATCAAATCAAGTACTGTATCTAATTAAAGTTAAGGTCCACCTGTACTGTTAGTCTGCTGCTGGCACATGTATACGGATTCAATTTACATGCATGGGGACATATACATGAGAACTACTGCTCAAATATTTTGGCATCATATGGAGTACTATGTTTCTACTCACACGGCCATACCATGCTGTGATAGGGACGACAATTTCGGGGCAGAGGAGGGGCCCTGGTGATTCAGAGGCGCCAGGAGTATGTATAGATGAGAGAAGGAAGAAAGTCGGGTGGCCCAAAAGAGCGGGCGAGAGAGGCGACGGGGCAAATTTCACTAACCCTAGCTCATGATCTAGATTGTGATCTTCTCCCATCACGTATGCGAGCCCACAGACCCCTCTCCTTGAGCCGTCTCCGCCCCTCTCCTTGACCCCCTCCCTCCTGATCCAATCTAGGGCTTCAAGCCACCGCCGCCCTCTCCTCACCGCCACCAGAGCTCCACGGGGCGAAGCCCAGGCAGGGGATGATGGCGGTCGTCGGTGTCAAAACCGGCAGATCTCGGGTAGGGGGTCCCGAACTGTGTATCTAAGGATCGAAGGTAACAGGAGGCGGGGACACGATGTTTACCCAGGTTCGGGCCCTCTTAATGGAGTTAATACCCTACTTCCTGCTTGATTGACTTTGATGAATATAGGGGTTACAAGAGTTGATCTACCACGAGATCGTAATGGCTAAACCCTAGATAACTAACCTGTATGATTATGATTGCCTCTACGGACTAAACCCTCCGGTTTATATAGACACCGGAGGGGGCTAGGGTTGTACAAGGTCGGTTTACAGGAGAAGGAAACTATACATCCGGACGTCAAGCTTGCCATCCATGCAAAGGAGAGTCCCATCCGGACACGGGGGAAGGTCCTGGATCTTGTATCTTCACGGCCCATCAATCCGGCCCACATCACACAACCCGGATCCCCGAGGACCCCCTAGTCCAGGTGAAAGGATCGATATAGTTGACTAGAGGGGGGGGGGGTGAATAGGCAACTAACAATTTTTAGCTTTTCTTTACCAATTTAAACTTTGCATCAAATTAGGTTGTCTAGATATGCAACTAGGTGGGCAACCTATAAAGCACACAAGCAAGCAAGGGATATAACACAAATAAGCTTGCACAAGTAAAGGCACGAGATAACCAAGAGTGGAGCCGATGAAGATGAGGATGTGTTACCGAAGTTCCTTCCTTTTGAGGGGAAGTACGTCTCCGTTAGAGCGGTGTGGAGGCACAATGCTCCCCAAGAAGCCACTAGGGCCACCGTATTCTCCTCACGCCCTCACACATGCGAGATGTCGTGATTCCACTATTGGTGACGCCCCCGATTTGACCGTACACTAATCATACACGCCAACGTGTACGATCAAGATCAGGGACCCACGGAAAGATATCACAACACAACTCTACAAATAAAATAAGTCATACAAGCATCATATTACAAGCCAGGGGCCTCGAGGGCTCGAATACAAGAGCTCGATCATAGACGAGTCAGCGGAAGCAACAATATCTGAGTACAGACATAAGTTAAACAAGTTTGCCTTAAGAAGGCTAGCACATACTGGGATACAGATCGAAAGAGGCGCAGGCCTCCTGCCTGGGATCCTCCTAAACTACTCCTGGTCGTCGTCAGCGGGCTGCATGTAGTAGTAGGCACCTCCAGTGTAGTAGGAGTCGTCGTCGATGGTGGCGTCTGGATCTTGGGCTCCAACATCTGGTTGCGACAACCAGGTAGAAGGGAAAAGGGGAAAAAAGGGGGAGAAAAGCAACCGTGAGTACTCATCCAAAGTACTCGCAAGCAAGGAGCTACACTACATATGCATGGGTATATGTGTAAAGGGCCATATCAGTGGACTGAACTGCAGAATGCCAGAATTAGAGGGGGATAGCTAATCCTGTCGAAGACTACGCTTCTGGCAGCCTCCGTCTTGCAGCATATAGAAGAGAGTAGACTGAAGTCCTCCAAGTAGCATCGCATAGCATAACCCTAACCGATGATCCTCCCCTCGTCGCCCTGTGAGAGAGCGACCACCGGTTGTATCTGGCACTTGGAAGGGTGTGTTTTATTAAGTATCCAGTTCTAGTTGTCATAAGGTCAAGGTACAACTCCAAGTCGTCCTGTTACCGAAGATCACGGCTATTCGAATAGATTAACTTCCCTGCAGGGGTGCACCACATAACCCAACACGCTCGATCCCATTTGGCCGGACACACTTTCCTGGGTCATGCCCGGCCTCGGAAGATCAACACGTCGCAGCCCTACCTAGGCACAACAGAGAGGTCAGCACGCCGGTCTAAATCCTATGGCGCAGGGGTCTGGGCCCATCGCCCTTTGCACACCTGCACGTTGCGAACGCGGCCGGAAGCAGACCTAGCCTAGTGGCGTTCCAGTCCAATCCGGCGCGCGCCGCTCAGTCGCTGACGTCACGAAGGCTTCGGCTGATACCACGACGCCGAGTGCCCATAACTGTCCCCGCGTAGATGGTTAATGCGTATAGGCCAGTAGCCAGACTCAGATCAAATACCAAGATCTCGTTAAACGTGTTAAGTATCCGCGAACGCCGACCAGGGCCAGGCCCACCTCTCTCCTAGGTGGTCTGAACCTGCCCTATCGCTCCGCCTCAAAGTAACAGTCGGGGGCCATCGGGAACCCAGGCCCACCTCTACCGGGATGGAGCCACCTGCCCCTTCAGCCCCCATCTCCGAACAGTATCACAGGTAATGTAACAGTGTAATGTATATAGCATGCCCGTGATCACCTCCCGAAGTGATCACGACCCAGTAGTATAGCATGGCAGACGGACAAGAGTGTAGGGCCACTGATGGAACACTAGCATCCTATACTAAGCAGTAGGATAGCAGGTAAAGGTAACAACAATAGTAGCACGGACAGGCTATGCATCAGGATAGGATTAACAGAAAGCAGTAACATGCTACACTACTCTAATGCAAGCTGTATAGAGAAGAGTAGGCGATATCTGGTGATCAAAAGGGGTGGCTTGCCTGGTTGCTCTGGCAAGAGAGAGGGGTCGTCAACTCCGTAGTCGTACTGGGTAGCAGCGGCGTCGGTCTCGGTGTCTAGCGAGAGAAGAGGGGGAAGAAACAATAAATATTTAAGCAAACAGATGCATAGCGATGCATGACATGACAAGTATCGGTGCTAGGGGTGCCCTAACGCGGTATGAGGTGATACCGGTGAAGGGGGGAAACATCCGGGAAAGAATCCCCGGTGTTTCGCGTTTTCGGGCAGAGGAGCCGAGGGGGAAAGTTGCGAGTTTGCTATGCTAGGGATGCGTGGAGGACGAACGGGCTGCGTATCCGGGTTCATCTCGTCGTTTTGAGCAACTTTCATGTATAAAGTTTTTTCATCCGACCTACGGTTTATTTTATATTGATTTTCTAAAGTTTAGATCATTTTTAGAATTTATTTAATTAATTTAATTCAACATTATCCAAAACAGTGTTTGCTGACATCATCATGACGTCAGCATGACATCAGCAGTCAACAGAGGTGTTGACTGGGTCGCTGACGTGTGGGTCCCACTGGTCATTGACTGATTAGGCTAATCAGGGGTTAATTAAGTTAACTAGTAATTAGATTAATCTAATCAGGATTAATTAATTTAATTAATTCTTTAATTAATTAATTAATTAATTATCATTTTAATCAATTTTAATTATTATTTATTAATTCTTTTTAAAAAAAATTAATTTAATTAGTATTATTTTTTTATTTCGTTTTCGTTCACAGGGGGGTGGGGCCCCAACGTCATAGGCCCAGGGGCCTTAGTGGGCGTCGGACGCTAGCGGGCGAAGGGCGGGCGCTAACGGGCAACCCGAGCACGGCGTCGCCCGAACACAGGGGCGCGCCGGCGAGGATGGGCGGCTCGGGCGCGGCAGCGATGCTGGGTAGCGGGGTGGCTACGGCAGAGTGGGTGGACGTGGGAGCAGCGCACGGGGGCTGCGGGCGAGGCACACAAGGCCGAGCGGGAGCGCGGCCGTGAGGCGGAGCAGAGAAGCTCCGGGGAGAGTGGCGAGGCTCGAGCGGCGGAGCCGCGGCTGGCGAGCGGGAAGTGCACGGGGCGGCCAGGCGAGGCGGGGACGGGGCGGCAGCTGCGGCAGAGGCAGCGGCGATACGGCGAGGTGTAGGACGTGCGCGTGCGGATGGCCACGATGAGCGGAGAGAGGGGGAGCAACGGCAGCGGGGGAGAGAGGAGGAGAGGCCGGGCCTCACTTGCGGTGTAGGGGAACGGCAACGTGCTCGAGGAGGAGGACGAGGAAGCAGGCGACGATGTCGGAGACGCGAGGCGGCTGGTGATCCGGGCGGCGAGGTTCGAGGGCGACCCGTGGGGAGGATGACGGGGACGGAGAGGTAGCAGTCCGGCGGGGAGGGGGAGGCAGGCTGGCGAGGTTGCGGTCCGGCGAGGGGGCCTCCAGCGACGGAGAGGACCGCGGCGATGGCGTCCGGTGATGGATCGCAGGGGGGGTCGAGCGGCGCGGTCGATGGGGTTGATTCCCCCGATCCAATCGGGGGGATAGAGGGAGGAGCGGGGTGTGGGGAGGGGAAGTGGGGCGAGTGGGGTGGGGTTTCGATCTAGGGTTTCTGGGGGGGTGGGGGATAAGGGGGACTGGGGGTGGGCCGGCCTGGGTCGGTTGGTTCGGCGGCCAGTTGGGCCGTTCGGCCCAGTTGGCCAGGGGGGTTTCCTCTTTCTTTTGTTATTTTTTTGTTTTACCTTTTATTCATTTCTCTTTTATTTTAGTTGCACTATATTTTTGGTTTAGTAAAATATGAAAACAGCTCCAAAAATAGTGTGTCAAATTAATCCACTGTTCTAAGAAGTTTTACCTCAGAATAAAAATAGTTTAGTATTTGGTAAAATATATTAGGAGTATAACTAATTGTTTTGATGTTGTTTTAATCACTTAAGGGTAGTTAAATATTTTATAAAGATGTTGTTACTCCACCAATAATATCCATGATTTATTTGTCACATTAAGAACATTTTAGTTTTGACTTTTGAAAACTTTAATTGTTTGACTTGATTTTAAATTTGAATTCGAACCGTTTTTGAACCATCGCGAGATTAATAACAGTAACCGAGGTGACGTGGCATCATTAGCGTGGAATTACTGTAGCATGATTACCCGGGCGTCACAGTGCCCTTGAAGGCGGCAACCGGACCTTTACAAACAAGGTTGGGGCAATCTCCACAACTTAATTGGAGGCTCCCAACGACACCACGAAGCTTCACCACAATGGAATATGGCTCCGTGGTGACCTCAACCGTCTAGGGTGCTCAAACACCCAAGAGTAACAAGATCCGCAAGGGATTAGTGTGGGGAATCAAATTTCTCTTGGTGGAAGTGTAGATCGGGGCCTTCTCAACCAATCCCTAGAAAATCAACAAGTTTGATTGGCTAGGGAGAGAGATCAGGCGAAATGGAGATTGGAGCAACAATGGAGCTTAGGGATGGAAGAGGTAGTCAACTCGGAGAAGAAGACACCCCTTATATAGTGGAGGGACAAATCCAACCGTTATCCACCAACTCAGCCTGCGCAGCACGGTACTACCGCGCCAGGGATGCGGTGCTACCGCACGGGCACGCGGTACTACCGCAGGGCTCCGCGGTACTACCGCCCGAGCAGCACAGACCAGGACAGCCCAAATGCACTGAAGCAGAGGGCGGTAGAACCGCTGGCACGGTACTACCGCTCCCCCTTGCGGTACTACCGCAAGGCAGGGATGTACCAGATTTTGGGAAGGCATGGACGTATAAAAATACATCCGTGGCAACTTCCGTTGAGTTGGAGTCAATGCAAAAATCCGACACGGTAGTACCGTAAGCCAGGAGTGGTACTACCGCGCGGGGTGCGGATGTAAAAAATTACATCCGCTCTTACTGCCGCGCACGCTGCTGAGCCAGGCCAGAACGCACGGTACTACCGCGTAGGGCGCGGATGTAAAAAATTACGTTCGCCCCTACTACCGCGACCGCAGCAGCACCTGGCCTGGGGTCACAGTACTGCCGCTCCCAAGGAGCGGTACTACGGTGGGCTCTTGCGGTACTACCGCGCCTGGGCTCGGTACTACTGCAAGGGCCTGCGGTACTACCGCTATGCCCAAGCTCAACAACCACGACAACTTGCATGGACGAGAAAAGATGGAGGATGCTCCAATGAGCCAAAGGAAAGGAGGAGCAAAAGGAGTAGATGTGTACGTGATGATTCCACCCTAACCTTTCCAAAGCGGACCCCCTCTTAATAGTACGGCTTTCCTATGACTCAAATCCACCGAAAAGAAACGTAGAGAAACACCGTCTTCAATAGTCTTCGAGGGGCACCAAATCATCTTGTGCCTAGTGATGAGATGTCTGAAAAACTCAATGCACATGATTAGTCCGCAAAAGCATTGTCATCAATCACCAAAATAACTAAGGGATAAATATGCCCTTACAATCTCTCCCTTTTTGGTGGATTGATGACAATACGGGATTTGCACAAAAGGAGATAAAATGAACAAGGGCAAACCCCACATCTATAAAATATCGACGGGCTCCCCCTAGATGTGTGCTATCTAGATAAGTGCTTTGGACTGCACGGCACACATACTAGGATCAACACTCCCCCTATATTTTATAGACAAGGCATATCTTGCAACAACAAGGCAACACTAAGCAAGATAGTAAACATGAGCATAATATAACTAGCACAAGATAGCATAAGTTCAATAAGGTACGATAGAAGGCATATGTCTTACATCATATGATAGATAAGTCTCACAAGCGCAAACCAAACCAAAGCAAACGAGGTTCAACGGAATGAAAGCAAACGACACAATGCAACAAACACGACTCGCAAATCCTACACTCTCTCCCCCTTTGGCATCGAGACGCCAAAAAGGCAGAGAGGACACCTACAACACAAGTGGTGGCTCAAGCTGAGTAATCACTCACACGCTCCTCGTCAGACTCGGCGGCGGGGATGGGCTCCTCCTCAGAATCAGTCCACTTGAAGCCTTGTTTTTCCATCCACTCAGCCTCTGGAGTGATGTGCTCCTCGGAGCCGCCGGAAACTTCCTCTCCAAAAACCCTCATGATCTTTTTGTCGCGGCGGCGACTCTCCTTGGAGACAACGTGAGTCCGGTACTGCCCCTTTGCCTGCATGCAGAACAAGGCCTTCATCTTGGCCTTCAGCTTCTTAGCCCATGAGGGCTCAGTAGAGGTAGGGGTATACCCAGCAGAACGGTCCTCATCCACGTCCTCCTCCTCAATCTCATCCTCATCCGCTTCCATCCTAGCAGCCTCAGCCTCAGCACGAGTAGTAGTGTTGGCCCACTGGGGCTTGACACGGAGTCTGATGGACTCATGACGGATCCGATCAGGGTCAAGAAACTCATCATTGGGATAGAGCTTCTCCCAAGTCTTCGAGATCAACAGAAAACGGTAAGTTCCATAGATGGGTACCTTACGGTTGAACACCACAAACCGAAGCTCGCACCACATGATATGGGAGACCTCGAGTGGTTGGGTCTGAGAGAGACGCGCCTCCTCACAAAGGAGCAGCATATCCACAAGGTAGGCATGCACCTTGTCCTTGTCACCAATGCGAGGGAAGAGGGAGTTGCGGAAGATCTGGTGCATGATGTCCAGGAAAGGGTTCAGCACCCACGCCTTCTTGCCACTGGGAAGCAACTTCTCAACATAATACTGCTGGAGCTTGTTCTTGTTAGCTGACTCGGAGATGGCATGAGGGCGAACACCAACGGGCGTGTTGAGCCCCTCATCAGGAACCTGAAGCACATCCATGAAGTCCTTCCATGTAGCAGTCATCTGTTTTCCGTTAGTCATCCAGGTCAAGTTGCGTTCCTCATCAGGATGGAAGTGGACCGACGCAAAGAACCGTGCAACAATCTCAGGGTCATAGTCCAGGTGGAAAGAGATCACATGCTCAATGCCAAATTGCTCCACCAGGTCCAGAGCCTCACCAAAGTAAGCACAGTGCTTATCCTGCTTCATGTGATGCATGTCAATCAAGTGCACATCCACATAGGTGTTCTGCTTGGCCTTGATCACATCCAGATAAATGAGAGTCTGCTGCTTGGTCCAAAACAATTCATTCCCTCTGAAGTTGGCCCGGGGATTCACATACGGGTTGATCTTCCTTCGAGAGATAAACTCAGCAAGGGGTATCCTGTCCATGCCCTTTGCGGGTTCCTTGTACTTGCTAGCAGAGGTCTTGACATTGCGCTTGGGGGCATTGGAGCCCTCTGGAGCTTCGTCTTGGTTGCGCAGACGCTTGGAGCCCGTGTCACGACTAGGATTGGAACGGCGAGCAGGGGCACCGGAGCCACCACCTAAGACACAAAACACAAAACACGCATGAAAAGCGAGAAGGATCAATGCAAAGACCACAGCAAAACAGGTGAAACAAATAGAACTCGCACTTGATAATTGCCACAAGAGAGATTTGACAAAAACGGTAGTATCGCAAGGCTATGTGGTACTAAAATTTTAGTGCTGCTCCTAGTCACAGTAGTACCGTGCCAGGGTGGCACGGTAGTACCGTGTCTCGGAGCGACAGTAAACTTTTAGTGCCGCGCCTCGCGCGGTAGTACCGCACGGCGGCAGATCCGAATCCACAATTGGATCTGAGCACAACCGTGCCAACGACGCGGTACTACGGTTGATCAGATCTATCACGGGGCAACATAGCAAGTACAAACTCTACGCATTACTACTCTCCTACAGCCTACTCTTGCATAGATTTGGCCTAAAATCTCAAGAACAACATGCATCTCCCCAAAAACCTAGAAGCAAAAGAACGAACCAAAGAGAGAGGGATTTGGGGAGAAACCTTGTTCCATGGCAGGAGGAAGTGGTGGGGAACGATCCCACCGGTCGGAATCCGAGGAGAGCGGCCGGAGACGGAGATCCGGCGAGGGCCTCCGACGCCGTTCTTGGGCAGGAGAGAGAGAGGCGGCATGGGGAGAAAGAGTGAATGGGTATGGGGGAGTTGGAACTCCCCCTGCCCGCTCTTAACCCCCACGCGCTCGCTACGACGCGGTAGTACCGCGCGTCATTGCGGTAGTACCGCTCGGGCGGAAGTACCACGCCGTGGGCGGTACTACGGCTCTACCAGCGGCAGTAAAAAATTACTGCCGTGCTGGTTGCGGTAGTACCGTGTTCCCGCGGTAGTACCGTGGCAGGCCACGGTAGTACCATGATCCCAAGAAAACACAAGTTTCGAAAAGAGAAGAAATGGGGCCTTGGCAATGCAACCTTCAAGCAAACGAACACACGAAAGAGCTAACAAAATGAGACACCACAGCACAAGCTCGGCACGAACAAATAAAGGCAAGAGACAACAAGGACCAAACACGAGATACAACCTCTCCAAGGAGAGGGCAGTGGCCGGAGCCACCTATGTTCGAGTCAATTGGTATGGCACCACGAAGAATTATCCTTGGGCCCATGACCAAAACTCGTCTTTGAAGCACAAGTACCATAAAAAAGGCTAATGTGAAAGAGTTGATCAATTTATGCATAATGGGGGGGAGGGAGAGTTCATTGAGAGAACAACACTCCCCCTATGTCCATGCCTACACCTAGACTAGACATCAAGTTGAGTATGGTGGGGTGTGCAAGGGTTCGAGTCACATTGCTCGAATCAACGATATTTAGCTCATGCCTTAACTCGCGAAATCTTGCTTCATCCAAGGCCTTCGTGAAAATATCTACAAGGTTATCATGAGTGTTGACATAGTTGAGCTCGATCTCCCCTCTCCTAATATGATCCCGGATGAAATGATACCGAATCTCAATATGCTTCGTCTTGAAGTGTTGCACCGGGTTGAGAGAAATCTTGATGGCACTTTCATTGTCACACCAAAGAGGCACTTTGTCACAAATGACACCGTAATCCTTTAAAGTTTGCCTCATCCATAAGAGTTGTGCACAACAACTACCGGCCGCCACATACTCCGCTTTGGTGGACGAGAGAGACACACAACTTTGCTTCTTGGAAGACCAACTCGCCAAAGAGCAACCAAGAAATTGGCACCCTCCGGAAGTGGACTTCCTCCACTTTGTCTCCCGCCCAATCGGAGTCCGAATATCCTACAAGCTTGAAGTTTGCTTCTCTTGGGTACCATAAGCCAAAGTTTGGGGTATGAGCCAAATATCGAAAGATTCGCTTGACCGCCACAAAGAGGCTTTCCTTAGGTGCGGCTTGAAACCGCGCACAAATTCCCATACTCAACATGATATCCGGTCTAGATGCACAAAGGTAAAGCAAGGAACCAATCATGGAGAGATATACCTTTTGATCCACCGCTTTACCATTGGGATCAATGTCAAGTTGGCACTTGGTGGGCATTGGAGTGGAATCCGGCTTGACATCACTTAGCTTGAATCTCTTTAGCATGTCTTGAGTGTATTTGGCTTGGTTGATGAAGGTTCCTTCTCTTCTTTGTTTGACTTCGAATCCAAGGAAGAACTTCAACTCTCCCATCGAAGACATCTTGAACTTAGAGGTCGTGAGAGCGGCAAATTCCTCATTGAAAGCTTTGTTAGGAGAACCAAAGATAATATCATCAACATATAGTTGGCACACAAACAACTCCCCTTTGACCTTCTTAGTAAAAAGAGTGGGGCCGATCTTCCCAACTTCAAATCCACGATCTTGCAACAACTCGGTAAGGTGGTCATACCACGCACGTGGGGCTTGTTTAAGGCCATAGAGTGCCTTATCGAGTTGATACACATGATCGAGGAAGTAGGGATCCTCGAACCCGGGGGGTTGTTTGACATAAACCAACTCATTAATAGGACCATTAAGAAAAGCACTCTTCACATCCATTTGTTGCAACTTGAAGTTATGATGAGAAGCATAAGCAATCAACAAATGAATGGATTCAAGGCGAGCAACGGGAGCAAAGGTTTCACCGTAGTCGATACCCTGGACTTGGGAGTAGCCTCGTGCTACCAATGTTTCCTTGTTGCGAACGATTTTCCCATGAGCATCTTGCTTGTTCTTGAAAATCCACTTGGTTCCAATGACATTGTGGTTCCCGGTTGGCCTTGGCACCAATCTCCACACCTTGTTGTACTCGAAGTTGTTGAGTTCTTCATGCATGGCGTTGAGCCAATCCGGATCTTCGAGCGCCTCATAGACCTTTTGTGGTTCAACACAAGAGACAAACGCATGATGTTCACAATAGTTTGCCAATTGTCTATGAGTGCTTACCCCCTTTTGAATGCTTCCAAGCACATTCTTCATGTGACGACCCTTGGTAGAGAGCTTGGATGCGATCTTGGCGGCACGACGCTCCAATTCCTCCTCGTGGGTGAGTTGAGGAGCGGTCACTTGATCATCTTGAGCGCCGTCTTGAGCTTGTTCTTGATCTTGAGCTTGCTCTTGATCTTGAACTTGCTCGGAAGAGAGAACTTGACCTTGGGCATCACTTGGTGATTCAACACCGTCTTGAGGTTGATCTTGCCCTTGGTCTTGTTCATGATGTTGAGGGCCTTCACCTTGTTCTTCGGAAGCGTGTGGGTCTTGGGTTGGTGATGGTTCCACTTGAGTGGAACATTGTCCTTCTCCTTCGGCCACAAGGGGTTCCTCAATGGGTAGGATATGACCAACACCCATTCTTCTTATGGCTTGGGGAGGAATTTCATCACCTACATCACAAGTACCACTTTGCTCCACTTGGGAGCCATTATTCTCATCAAACTCCACGTTACACGTCTCCTCAATAAGTCCCATGGACTTATTGAGAACACGGTAAGCATGGGAGTTCGTAGCATAACAAATATGCCTTCATGAGCTCTAGCCTCAAATTTAGACAAACGAACACCTTTCTTGAGAATGAAACACTTACACCCGAACACCCGAAAGTACTTGAGGTTGGGCTTGTTACCGGTGAGTATCTCATATGGAGTCTTGTTCAACCCTTTGCGGAGATAGAGCCGATTTGATGCATGACACGCAGTGTTGATGGCTTCGGCCCAAAAGTTGTATGGAGACTTGAACTCCGCCATCATGGTCCTTGCCGCATCCATCAACGTTTGGTTCTTCCTCTCCGCTACACCATTTTGTTGAGGGGTGTATGGTGCGGAATATTGATGCTTGGTCCCCTCATCACTAAGAAACTCATCCAAGGTGTAGTTCTTCAACTCGGTGCCGTTGTCACTTCTTATAGTCAAGATCTTTGCATTGTGTTGACATTGGGCTTCATTTGCAAAGTCAATGACGGTTTGTTGGGTCTCGCTCTTCCTCTTGAATAAGTATACCCAAGTGTATCTTGAATAGTCATCCACAATCACGAAGCAATACTTTCTACCCCCAAGACTATCAAAGGATGGAGGCCCAAAGAGATCCATGTGAAGGAGCTCCAAAGGCCTCTTCGAGTAAATGATAGTCGTGGGAGGGTGATCCTTCTCATGTAGCTTTCCTTTGATACAAGCACTGCAAGCATGATCTTTAGGAAAACTAACATTTGTTAGTCCACGGACATGGTCCCCCTTGAGAAGACTTTGCAAAGATCTCATATTGACATGGGCTAGACGGTGATGCCAAAGCCATCCCACGTCAACTTTAGCCATTAGGCATGTCGCGGTCTTAGTGGGTTGCTCCGAAAAGTTAATCACATAGAGACCATTCTCGACATGCCCAACAAAGGCTACTTTAAGAGTCTTGCTCCACAAGAGGGCCACGGTATCAATATCAAATAATGTGGCAAAGCCTATGAGTGCAAGTTAACGAACGGAAAGTAAATTGTATGCAAGGGACTCAACAAGCATGACCTTCTCGATCGTGAGATCATGAGAAATGACAACCTTGCCGAGTCCCAATACCTTAGAAGATGAGGCATCACCCTACTCGACATTGGTGGACATAGATGGAATCTTGTGCACGTCCACCACCAAGTCCTTGCTTCCGGTCATATGATTTGTAGCTCCACTATCGAGCAACCATGATCCCCCACCGAAAGCAAACACCTACAATAGATCAATGCTTGGTTTTAGGTACCCATTTTCTAATGGGTCCTTTGATGTTAGTGACAAGGGTCTTAGGAACCCAAATAGACCATTCAATGTACTCATAAGGAGAACTAACAAATTTGGCATAGACATGCCCATCACTAGTACGACACAACACATAAGAAGGGTTAAAGTCGTCGGCTTTGTTAGAAGGGGTGGCAATGCCCTTCTTGACACCACCACCCTTCGCATTATTCTTCTTCTCCTTGGAAGCACCCTCTCCCTCCTTCACAAAAGTTTGCTTGAGAGGAGGAGGTCGTTTGGTCTTGTCATTCTTCTTCTTGTTCTTGGGCATGGGTGCGAACCCAATCCCCTCCTTGGCCACAACTTCCTTTTGATTGCTCAAAAGGTCATTGAGGTTCTTCTCACCTTGTATGCACGACACAAGGCCTTTCTCAATTTGCTCCTTCAACTTGGGCATTCTCCTCAACAAGATGCACATGCTCACAACAAGGGTTAGTAGCATTTGAATTATCAATTAAAACCATATGAGGAAAGATGGCTTTCTCCTTAGTTAGCTTCACTTGAAGTTGATCATGAGACTCTTTGAGATTAGCATGAATACCCTTCAAGGCCTTGTGAGCCTTGTCAAGTATATCAAACTCCTCCTTGAGTCTAGCAAGATCAACCCCAAGTTTGGCCTTCTTGGAATTTAGCACACGAGATACAACAAGAGCATGATCAAGATCTTTATTTAGTTTAGCACGATCATTGTTGTATGATTCCTCAAGAGCCAAATGATGACCACGCTCTTCTTCAAGAGCATTAGAGAGATCTGATATTTCATCAGTATAGTCACGACTATGCCCCTCCATCTTAGAGATGGTTTCTTCGTGAGCCTCAATAACGTCATTAGCTTCACCAAGTTGTTCCAATAGAGCAACAAAGTGCTTCTTGGATTTACTCTTAAGCTTACCCATAAAAGACTCAAATTCATTTTCTTCACCATTCGACCCCTCATTTTCATCAATGCAATCCGTCAAAGAAGGATTAGTAATGATGGTAGTTTTGATGTTGGGGGTTACCTTGTTGGTGGCTTTGGCCAGGAGGCACTTGGCGGTGATGTTCTCATTGGGTGAGTCGAAGAGAGACACCTTGGAGTTGTTGCAATGGCTACGGAGGCCATGGCGGCCGATTAACGTCTTCATCATCATCATCATCCTCATGGTACTCTTCTTGTGCCACCAACCCCTTGGGAGGAGTCTTCTTGGTGAAGTTGCTCTTGTTGGGGAAAGACTTGGCCTTGTCCTTTCGGATGAGCTTGCCCTCGTTGTCTTCCCTCTTCTCATAAGGACATTCCGCAACAAAGTGGCTCACATTGCCACAATTTTAGCAAGTCCTCACTCATTGCTTGACCTTCGCCCCACTTGAATTGTTCTAGTTGGGCCTTTTGTTCTTCTTTCTCCAAAATTGCCTTGAAGCAAGAGCCATGTGTTCATGATAATCATACTTTGTATCTTCGGGGTTGCTCTCCTCTTCTTCCTCTTCGTCCTCTTCTTCCACACTAGCCTTGGCCTTCAAGGCAAGATTAGGCTTCTTTGCTCTTTGAGAACGTAACACCGCATTGTCGGAGGTCTTGTCCAAGATGCTCATAGCCACAAACTCATCCAACACTTCACTTGAGGACAAGGTGTGGAAGTCGGGCCTTTGACGAATGACGGAGGACATGGCCTTGTGATAAGGCATCATGGCCTTGAGGAATTTGCGCTTGATCCAATTGTCATCCGTATCCTTGCTCCCATGATCTCGGAGTGAGACCACGAGAGTAGTAAATCTCCGATAAAGCTCACAAGGTTCTTCTTCTTCTTTCATTGCAAACTCATCGGCTTCATCTTGAACCACTTCATAGTTGGAGCGTTGAATGCTTGCGCTTCCCCGGTAGAGGGACACAACGTGGTGCCAAGCATCCTTGGCCATGGTGAAGGGTCGGAGATGAGCAAGATCTTCTGGTGGAATTGCATCTTGTATGATGAAGAGAGCATTCTCATTGAATTGATTATCCGCGGCTTCTCTAGGGGTGAAGTTGCTTCGGTCATGCGGATGAAAACCTTCTTCAATGATTCTCCAAAGGTTAGTATTAACATGGTTCAAATGACGCTTAAAACGATAAACCCAAGAATCAAAGTCCTCATTTTTCACAATCTTCGGGGGAGGACCGACATGATTTAAATGAGTAGAGGGAATCGGTCCACCATAAACAAGTGGAGGTTCCACATGGGCAAAGATGCCGGTGCCATTTTTACCACTAGAAGAAGGAGCCTTTTCACTAGTAGCTTCCCCCTTGTCGGAGTTAGCATCCATCACCTTGTTGGTGGGATCACCCGCTTCAACGGTGTGGTGGATAATTTAAGCCCTTCTATGAATTTATTGAACATGCTTTCAACCTCGGTCGTCATGGAGGTTTTCAATGTGTCCAAAGCCACATTGAATTCCTCACGAGAGACCGCGGTTCCCCCATCGGCCGTAGATGAGACCGGATTCACACCGAAGTGCTCGTCCCACCGTCTACGGTGTCAACCATACTCTTCGGACGGCAAAGTCCTTAATAAAGAGACGAGGCTCCAATTGAAAGGATCGATATAGTTGACTAGAGGGGGGGCTGAATAGGCAACTAACAATTTTTAGCTTTTCTTTACCAATTTAAACTTTGCATCAAAGTAGGTTGTCTATATATGCAACTAGGTGGGCAACCTATATGATGCAACAACAACAAGCACACAAGCAAGCAAGGGATATAACACAAATAAGCTTGCACAAGTAAAGGCACGAGATAACCAAGAGTGGAGCCGGTGAAGACGAGGATGTGTTACCGAAGTTCCTTCCTTTTGAGGGGAAGTACGTCTCCGTTAGAGCGGTGTGGAGGCACAATGCTCCCCAAGAAGCCACTAGGGCCACCGTATTCTCCTCACGCCCTCACACAATGCGAGATGCCGTGGTTCCACTATTGGTGCCCTTGAAGGCGGCGACCGGACCTTTACAAACAAGGTTGGGGCAATCTCCACAACTTAACTGAAGGCTCTCAACGACACCACGAAGCTTCACCACAATGGAATATGGCTCCGCGGTGACCTCAATCGTCTAGGGTGCTCAAACAGCCAAGAGTAAAAAGATCCGCAAGGGATTAGTGGGGGAAATAAAATTTCTCTTGGTGGAAGTGTAGATCGGGGCCTTCTCTACCAATCCCTAGAAAATCAACAAGTTTGATTGGCTAGGAAGAGAGATCGGGCGAAAATGGAGCTTGGAGCAACAATGGAGCTTAGGGATGGAAGAGGTAGTCAACTCGGAGAAGAAGACACCCCTTATATGAGGGACAAATCCAACCGTTATCCACCAACTCATCCTGCGCAGCACGGTACTACGGCGCCGGGGACACGGTACTACCGCACGGGCACGCGGTACTACCGCAGGGCTCCACGGTACTACCGCCCGAGCAGCACAGACCACGAAAGCCCAAATGCACTGAAGCAGAGGGTGGAAGAACCGCTATTTTGGGAAGGCACAGACATATAAAAATACATCCGTGGCAACTTCTGCTGAGTTGGAGTCAATGCAAAAATCTGACATGGTAGTACCGTAAGCCAGGAGCGGTACTACCGCGCGGGGTGCGGATGTAAAAAATTACATCCGCTCTTACTATCGCGCACGCTACTGAGCCAGGCCAGAACGCACGGTACTACCGCGCACCGGGCACGGTACTACCGCGTAGGGCACGGATGTAAAAAAATACGTTCGCCCCTACTACCGCGACCGCAGCAGCGCTTGGCCTGGGGTCACAGTACTGCCGCTGCCGAGGAGCGGTACTACCGTCGGCTCTTGCGGTACTACCGCGCCTGGGCCTGGTACTACCGCTCCTAAGAGCATTTCTACCGCATGCCTAAGCTCAACAACGACGACAACTTGCATGGACGAGAAAAGACGGAGGATGCTCCAATGAGCCAAAGGAAAGGAGGAGCAAAAGGAGTAGACGTGTACGTGATGATTCCACCCAAACCTTTCCAAAGCGGACCCCCTCTTAATAGTATGGCTTTCCTATGACTCAAATCCACCGAAAAGAAACATAGAGAAACGCCGTCTTCAATAGTCTTCGAGGGGCACCAAATCGTCTTGTGCCTAGTGATGAGATGTCTGAAAAACTCAACGCACACGATTAGTCCACAAAAGCATTGTCATCAATCACCAAAACAACTAAGGGATAAATATGCCCTTACACCAGGTCTCCCTCAGTAGCCCTCGAACTAGGCTTCAATGACGACGTGTCCGGCACGCAGATCGTCTTCGGCATTGCAAGGCGGGTTCCTCCTCCGAATATTCCAAAGCAATTTGAACAAAAGAACCGCATTCGACCTTTCAATGATGACGCGGTATTCGACTTTTATATCTTCGGTCTTGTTAAGTGGGCCCTCCATGATACTCCGGGCGGCTTCGGCTTCACATTAAACATCGTATCCTTTGGCTTCTGCGCCTCCGTCGCCTTGGCTTCCACGTGTCAGACGAATATGAAGGGTCCAAGCATTTTTATAGATAACACCCTGACGGTGTATGGAAGGTGTCTATTTAAGGAGATTGGATCTCGGATGCCATTCTCAACCAGGTGAAGAAATCCTTAGTGCTGGCCACAGAGAACCGCACAAACATGGCAGGCGCTCCCAGTTCTTCCTCGCGCCCTCACGGCCCTCAAAAAGGCGATTGGGAGAGCTGATCGGTCTCCCACGCCCAGCTGACCAAGCTCCAGGTGCAGGGATATCTTCCTCCCGCGGACCTGGTTCCCGTCCAGGCGGGACTAACTTCCATAAACGGTGAAGCCCTGGCGGAAAATTTCCCTAATCCTTCAGAAGGGGAACGAGTGTGCTTCGTTTCCTTCCTTTTAAAAGGCGTTGGATTTCGAATCCACCCTTTCCTCCGAGGTCTCCTGGAGTACTATGGCCTTCAGCTGCACAATTTCACACCAGGCTCCATTTTGCACATCGCGGGCTTCATTGCTCTTTGTGAGTTGTTCCTAGGCTGCGAGGCCCATTTTGAATTATGGAGGAAACTTTTCTGCCTCGTCCGCCGCTCCTAGAAGGGATCTATATTCGAGGTGGGCGGTGTCGAAGTATGGCGTATAGCCGGGACAAGATTCCTGTCCGGCACTCCGAAGAAGGCATCCGGAGAGTGGCCCTCAGAGTGGTTTTATATCGAAGACGTTGTTCTTCCAGACCCAATCCGGCGGGGCCTACCCGAATTCTGTAATGCTCCATTAAAGAAATGCCACAACTGGCGTCCCCGGAGCCTCGAAGAGGAGGACAGTGCGGAGATTAAGAAGTTAATGAGCAAGATAAAAATACTCACCCAATCCGGATTATCCATAATTGAGGTAATGGCAATTTCAATAACACGAGGCGTTCAGCCACTCCAATCCAGAGGACTCCCCATGTGGCACTACAACGGGGAGGATGACGCATCATGCTGCGGGTGCAAGGGTCCGGACAACTTTGCCGCCTTGACCGCCATGTTGGCTCGTCTTTATAAAGGGGAGAAAGAAGATTTTACTCGCCTTAAGTGCCGAGAGGGCCTTTCTATGTACAGCCCTCCTAGCTGGGTGAGCTTTCGCTTCGTAACCTTACTCAATCCTCTTCTTGAGTTGCACCTAGTTCAACTTAATCCGACTATGTTTAACATGAATGGAGGAAGGTTGTTGCGGGGATCTATAGCCCCGCTCCGTAGCCGGAGGAACATATTCGAGACCTAGATCCCGGATTTGAAGAGGATCCGGATATATTCATAGAGCTCAAGGAGGGGTATTTTATCAGGCGAGCTACGACGACACAGAAGTGGCCATCATAGCCGATTATCCCGGCCTTCTCCCCTCCTCCCACGTAAGTACCCAGGAGACGTCTCCTCCACAAGAGTTTTCTCATCGCACCTCACCTACCGCACTGTCTCGTGCTCCAAAGGGGCGGCGCTCGTCCCGCCATGCCACATCAGAAACGTCCCTTAAGAAGGCGACGCCTGCGCAGGGCGGATCTTCGAAAAGAAAAGCGGACGGTGATACTGCCAAGCCCCCACCTTCATCAAAAAGGTATGGTTTTCAATATGCCCTTGGCAGGTATACCGAATTGTGACATTTCCCGCTATGCCATTTTTTATAGGAAAAGCATACGCCGGACTGTGTCTGGAGGCCTTGCTGGTCATGCATCACCCAATCCCACCCCGGACCCCGTCCCAAGGACTAGGGTTGATACAGGCGCGATGCCGGATTGTCCTCTCCCCAAGGATTCAGATGATGTATCCGTTACCAACTTCTAAGTGGAGAGTGCGATGAACCATCGGCGCCGGAGGGCGGCTATGCGTGACCCAGCTTTCACCTAGGAGGCATTCAATGCCTTCAGCTCAGTGGATGCATATATCCGAGCTGCTCGGGATGGGCTTGCTGGAGCCACTCACCATCTTTCAAAGGATATGCGGGTAAAGCTTTTGTGTAGGTTCAATAATCCTATGCACCAGTAGCCCCCGAGACTTAAAGTAGTTGGCACAACTGATTTAAGGATCGTTGTATAATTTAGGTACCCACGGAGAAGAACAACATGCTATCTCAGGAGCTTGAAAAGTGTCGGTCCCAGCTAACTGCTGTCACCGCCGAACTGGAGAAATCCAAGAAGGCACCAACTGGTAATGTCAACTACTGTCTGGAAAATACAATTCCGTGCCGGCGATATTTTAACATAAGCACCGTTGCATTTATAGCGGCAGGATCGGCGGATCAGCTGGAAGAGGAACTAAGGGCCGCGCAGGCGGATAAACAGCATGCCCAAAGGCAAGAAGCCGCTGGTCAACGTATAATGACACGGACCAGGGATGAGAAGAACAAGCTGCAAGATGCTAATACCAAGCAAGGGGAAGAGCTGAAAGACGTACGAGCCCAACTGGCGGATGCCTTGAAAGAGAATAGAAAGCTGAAAGGCGGCATATTCAGTATGCCTTTTAACCTTACTTTCATACAGTTCCCTAATGCGAAGTTTTAACAAGTTTGTTTCTGTAGGTGTGATGACTGGGCGGCCCGAAGGAGAGGTGTCCGGATTTCAAGGCGATCTGCTACAAGAGTTGTCCAAAGTGCATGAGCGAGCCCGAAAGGCAATGAGGAACATTGCTAAAGCTCTATGGCCGGCCGATTCTCCTCCAGGAAGTATGCAGGAACTCGTGAATTTATTCGAGGGAGCTCATTGCTGCTTTGGACTATGGAAGATATTAGCCTACCGAGAAGACGCACGAGAGGCCTGGGCCATGGTGAAAACGCGGTACACCAGACTTGATCCGAATCATATGGCCCGGGTCGGGCCTCGAGGACCAGATGGACAGGAAATACCTGTTAGTTTGGTGTATGACCAAGTAAAGATAGCCGCCAAGTTTTCGCAACAGGTGTCGGGGGTTTGGTGCGACATATGCCAAAGGATGGCTTATCATGGTGGGAGCTAGTAAGAAGTCACCAGTGCCTGGAAACGGGATAAGGCGTAGACACGAACGCCGGCGCACTTTACCCTGGTTCGGGGCTCTCCTAGGAGATAACACCCCTAGTCCTGCTCTGCGGGGTCTCCGAATGATCACTCAAGCAACAATGGTGGCTACAAGCTTGCTCATTGAGCTGTTTCTCTAGAGGGGGAAGAAGAACAAGGCTAGCCCTAGCTTCCTCTCTCTATATGGGTGTGTGTGAGAACAAGGGTCTGAACCCTTTGCATGGGTGCCCTGGGGGGTTTATATAAGCCTACTCCCCAGGGGTACAAAGGTAATCTTGCTGGGTGTAGGACCCGGCTGTCAGTGTCTATGGTCGTTGGCTTCTCCGCCGACCGCTGGGGCCCACCGCCTGGTGGGCCCAGCTGGCTGTCTCGTATATGGACGACAGGCCGCATCCGCCGCCCGCGGGTCTTGCCAGTTGTTCAGTCCTGTAGCCGTGCTACTAATGATGCATGCTTCATCGGGAGAGGCGTGGCTACAGTACCGCCGCCTGGCGGACGTTCACTATAGCCACTCCCCGTCTCTTCTGGTTAATGGCGCACAAATCCCCAGGAGGGGGAGGGCCTCCTGGTCATCAGCCGGCCTCCCTTGAGCTGACTATCCAGGGATGGCTTCTCTCTAGCTTCTCGCCGTCAGGTGGGGCCCGCCGCTTGCGGGCCGTACCGACAGCCTGTCGTGGGAGCATGGCTCCCTCTGACAGGGATGATGTCACGGGCAGCATGGCAACAATGCTGCGCCGGGCGAGAGATCTCCATCTTGTACGATGCACTGTGGCCACGCTTGGCCCTAGATTTGGGGGTGGCGAGGTGTGCTGTAGCCACGCCCTGACTCATCGCATGTATGTGGATGCAGACTCTAAGGACGCTTGGGGCCGCCTGCTAGGAGTCGGTCCACTTTGAGGCCGTTTTCTAGGCCTTGCCGTCTTCTAGCAGCCGGCCACTTGGACCAGCCGGCGGTGAGAAGGAAGCACTTTGGTCTTTGATTCTTGAGGGGCGCAGCCGGCCCCGATGTCTTGAAATGCCATGGGGAGATGAGGCTACCCGTGGCTAATTACTCCGACAGTAGTCCCCGAAGCTGGTGGGGCACCGCGGCTGAAAGAGGCGAGGGGCCTCAGCGGCTTCCTACTTTGAGTGCTTCATTGGTCTTGCTTCGTCCGTCCTCCGGAGAGCCGGCTGCCAGGAGCCGGACACAATCAGGCGGGCTGCCTGGTGGTTTTTAAAACATCGCGGTGGGAACTAGGTGGCGCGCCAGCCTAGCGCTAGGCTTGCCGCCAGCTATTCGTGCGCCATGTGGCGCCAGCCAGCCAGGCCGCCTGCCAGCCCACACACGCGATGGGACGCCGCCACAGGCCGGGGCCCACCACTACCGGTCCTCGGCACGCGCGCGGATCCGCTATGGCCAAGGCAAATGGTTGGGATTCCGTGGCGTGATTACTCCACGCCGTTACTGCACGGTTAATGCGGGGTCGTGGGGTCGTGGGCACAGTTAATCCCACGATCCCCACGCCCTGTCCCCTCGGCATCGCAGCCCAGGGCTATAAGTAGGGGGAGGAGGGGGGGCGGCACTAGCACGCGCGCCCTCCTCTCCCTTTGCCCTGCTCTTCCTCTTCTCTTCTCTGCCACCGCCGCACTTCTGTGCCACGCCGAAGTGCTGTCGCGGCCCGTCGTCACCAAGCCCAGTCTCTTCATTGCGCCGTCGCTTCATCAAGCCCGAGCTTCCATGGCGCGAGAGAGAGCCGGCGACTGGGATGGCTCGAATGTCATCGAGGACCACATCACCTACCTCCGCAACACGTGGCGGCTGCCCGGCGAGGGCTACATCCAGGCGCGCGTCCCGCCTATGAAGGAGATCTCGCCGGTGCCGGATGAAGGTGAGCGCGTCATCTTTCGCTCGCATTTCCTCCGGGGCTTCGGCCTGCCGGCGAGCGGCTTCCTCCGCTCCTTCCTCCAGTTTTACCACCTCCAGCCGCACCACCTCACACCGAATACGGTGGTGCTGCTGTCGGCCTTCGTCACGCCGTGCGAGGGTTACCTCGGCGTCCTCCCCACTCTTGAGCTATGGGGAGAATTCTTCTACACCAAACTCGGCATCTCCACCAAAAACGAGGCGGCTCAGTGCGGCACCTTCATCGCGGTGTGGCGCCCGGGCGCCAGGAACCGCTGTCGGTGTCAAAACCGGTGGATCTCGGGTAGGGGGTCCCGAACTGTGCATCTAAGGTCGATGGTAACAGGAGATGGGGGAAACGATGTTTACCTAGGCTCGGGCCCTCTCTATGGAGGTAATACCCTACTTCCTGCTTGATTGATCCTGATGAATATGAGTGTTACAAGAGTTGATCTACCACGAGATCGTAATGGCTAAACCCTAGAAGTCTAGCCTGTATGACTACGATTGTATATCTCCTCTACAGACTAAGCCCTCCGGCTTATATAGACACCGGAGGGGACTAGGATAGTACAAAGTCGGTTACAGAGAAAGGAATCTTCATATTCGGTTGCCAAGCTTGCCTTCCACGCCAAGGAGAGTCCCACACGGACATGGGTGAGAGTCTTCGGTCTTCGTATCTTCACAACCCATCAGTCCGGCACATGGCTAATAGGCCGGACACCCGAGGACCCCTTAGTCCAGGAATCTCACAGTAGCCCCTGAACCAGGCTTCAATGACGAGGTGTCCGGCGCGCAGATTGTCTTCGGCATTGCAAGGCGGGTTTCCTTTCCTGAATACTCCAAGATAGTCTTGGAACGAACGTGTCCGGATCTGCAACACAAGTACCGCACACAACCATAGAGAATATAATATTTTACGAGTCCAATCTACCGACAAATTTTTGCAACATGACATCACGCCTGCCCGGTCATTATTTCGCACCGTTTCCTGTCCTGCCGTTCCATGTTTCGAGGCGTGGTTTTTATTGGCACGTCTTGTCGAACCAGTGATCGTGTCCCCTTATTGTGGGATTCTCATCAATACGAGCGTGGGTAACCCAACCGTTCCATTATAAAGATTCCTTAGGAAAAGGCAAGTTTTCAGGCTTAGGAGGAGGCGTTTGATACATGTTGCCTTTATAAAGGAGCCAAGGGCCGTCTTTTTTTTACGCCAAACCTCTCCCCAGCCTTTCCAACCTCGAGTTCTAGCGCCCAAGGTTCATCATCATTGCCCCAAGCTTCCCAACCATGTCTGGACCCAGCCCATAGGGCCAATGGGTGGCCTCCTCCGTTACAGAGGAGGACATCGCGAAGCTTCGGGCGGCCAGATACCTGACCGCGGAGATCCCCCACAGGCTTCCTGCTCAAGGACAGGTTATTCCGACTCCCAGATCTGACAAGAGGGCCGTATTCATCTCTCACTTCCTCCGAGGGCTAGGGTTCGCTCTTCACCCCTTCGTTCGGGGGCTCATGTTTTATTACAGACTAGATTTTCACGATCTAGCCCCAGATTCTTTCCTCCAAGTTTCGGCGTTTATCATCACGTGTGAGGCCTTCCTTCGAATTCCCCCACACTTCGGCTTATGGCTCAAGACCTTTAGTGTGAAGCCGAAGGTGATCGATGGGAAACAAACGGAGTGCGGCGGTGCTATAGTGAGCAAGATTACCAATGCTCTCTGGCCAAAGGGCTCTTTTACCGAAACTTCTAACCAATGGGAGCGGGAGTGGTTTTATGTCACAGAACCCCGTGGTACCAAGTGGGCAGCTACACCTGCATTCTGTTCTAGCCCTCCGTTACAGCTTGCATCATGGATTAATAAGGGGCTGGACTGGGGATCAGTTGATGAAGTGCAAACTCTACAGAGCCGCATCCGGACCCTCCTGGAGAAGGATATCGATCTTGTCAACATGATTCAAGTAATGCTAGCCCGCCGAGTCCTACCATGCCAGCGTAGGTCTCTTCGCATGTGTGAGTTTAATCCGGAAGGACCACGAACCCTCCAACACTTCTTCAGCACTACGCACAAAGGGATGTGGAAGTTGTTTCTCGGGAAGCGAAAACAGTGGCCGGACACCAGCGAGGACGTCGGCCTCGACTGCAACCACCCGTATACCCCGGTAAGTGCTCAACTCCCGAACACTTTGTAGTTAAGTATGCCGTAATATGTTACTGAGCAAACTGTCTTCTTCCAGGGCTGGATAAAGAAAGCGGAGCGAATCAGGTGTTCGGCCCCCCTCCCAAAGACTCAGTGGATCCCGTACTAACAAGGATGCTAGCCCCGGCACCATACCAGGTGCCTGTGGAGGAGAACAAGGCGGAAAGCGGGAGGACCAAAAGTGGCCTTCATCCCGAAGGTATATCAGACATTACGTCCGGGGGAATCAAAATTCCATTGTCCGAAGACAAAAGTGAAGGAGAAGTCAAGGTCTCTTCCCCCCAAGGTAAGAAAAGGGTTGCCTCCGAAGATTGGGAGTAAAGGGCTACTAAGCGAGGCAAGGTGCCCCAGTCAGGCGGCTCGGGCTTGGAGGATGGCATCGTCGCACAGTCCCATAATGAGGACGAGCCTCTAGCCAAATCATAAGTGAACAAGGGTGTTTTAAACATGTCCCGTTCCTTTCCTGTTACCAAGGTAACATCTAGAATATATGTTGTTGCAGCTCGGCACATAGCCTCCTTCACCAATCCTCTTCCTCGGGGGATCTTCTCCCAGAGATGATGGAAAGTGAGGCATCTCCACCGGTCTCCTCACCCAATAAGGCGGACGACCTCGAGGTGTCATCCCGGAGGGTCTCTCCCGATCAACAAGTGGTGCGAGGGGTGATGAATACACTACCCGAAGGTGATACTTCGGTAGCCCAGTGTCCGGGGGCCAACAACGAAGGCCCCAAACTGTCCGGCCTACGGCCAGAGACAACTCCAGGGACGAATAAACGGATCCCTTCAAAGGGAGGCCGTACTCCTACAGCAGCTTCCGGAGTTCCTGAAGCGCCGGATATGTTGATGAACATGCTGCGACAGGCGTCCGTCTCGGAGGAACATCGTACCTTGATGGGTACGGTGGTTGAAAAGGTTATGTCCGCAAAAAGCAGATTGACTGAAGCCTGCACGAGCCTGCTAAGATGCTTCGAGGTTTGTACTGTAAATTTTTTTATTGTGTTTTATTCACAAATTGCACCTGTGTATAGGTAGTAGCCCTTGAGACTCTGATTGGCTTCCCAAGGGAGGCGATCAGAGGATCAAAAAGATATGCCCAGGAAGTAATCTAATTAATTGAAACGCAGGTTGTTACCTCCCCGGCGACTGCCCGAACTACAGAGGTTGCCGATCTGCATCAGAAGCTCGATGTAGCGGATGATGACATCACGCTTATCAACAGGCGGCTTGACGAGGTGCAAGGTATGTATTGGGGGTAGTCACTACATGCATGTGCTTATAATATAACCGACTCTGAAGACTGTATACTGAGATGTGCATGGCTACAGATGGTGCCGCCGCAATTGAGATTCTTCGGGCGGAGCTGGTCTGGTCCAAGGAGCATGCCCGGTTTAGTAATGCGGCTGCCGAAAAGGCGTCTGCCGAGTTAAAGGCCGAACAGGCTGCTCGGCGCCAAAACAAGGAGAAAATATCCACGATGGCGCGTGAACTGAAGGCTGTCGCTGGCCGCTGTGAATTCCTTGAGAAGGATAATAAAGCCAAAACGGCTGATCTTGCCAAGGCCTTATGAGAGGCGAAAGAAGCGCGGTCCGAACCTAGAGCGGCCCGGGAGGAGATCCGGCAAGCTAGGGAAATCACGGCTGGTAAGCCATTACAAACTAAGTTCGGCGATCCGAATTATACCCCGCTTAACCAAGTGTGGAGTTCTCCAGATGCTTTGTTGGATTTGCCGAAGAGTGCTTCCGATGCCACGCAGTTTTATCAAGCGCAAGAAGGGCATGCAACGGAGAAGCTTTTCTGGTTGCAATTTGGTGCGTCAAGGTGCCCACTGTTGCTGAACGAACAGATGATCCAATGGGCCAAGCTTCACCGGATATCTAGCGCTGCCATAAAGGACGTCGTGGTCCGGCTCTGGCCGACCGAGCCAATCCTGGATAGTTATTTTGGTTTGGTGCGGCGACTTGCTAACGCGATGCCGCGTATCGATGTTGTTAAGCGATCAACGTGCATTGAAGGTGCACGTATGGCCTTTGCCCGTGTTAAGACATACTGGACGAAGATGATGGCCATCGATGTTGCAGCGAAGAGTCCACCCAAGGGCAAGGACCACCATGCACCAGAGCATTATTTCGAGGATGTCTTAGAGGCTGCCCGCTTAATAGAGGGTCAATGCTCGAAAGACATAATATTCGAGTGAAGTGTATGGAAATTGTGAAAGACAATATTATATAGTAAAGCTATTTTCATTTTAGTGTTGCATAAAAGCTTTGTTTCCTCCTGTGCGGACGTTTTTGTATAATCTGAAAGTTTTCCAGTCGTCGGCTTCAGCCCCCTCGTAGGAAGTACGGGGGTGTTCGGAAAAGCATTTGATCACTCTTAATCCAACGTCTTGGTCCACGAAGGAGGTGTCAATGCGGCGAACGATGCAATCAGACTATAGGGCGTTAACACTTTCACTTAGCCATAGGAGTTTTACGGTGGGTCTACGATATAGCCCCTGGTATGTACGCGATTATCCCAATACGGTGCGTTACATGTATGACCTGAAGAAAGGTCCTTCGTGTAATATGGAGGGAATCACGAAATATTCCAATAAGTCGTCGAGTGGTTGACCAGCTCTCGCCGCATCATGACAGTCAGTTTTCGGTTTCTCTACTGAGGTGCTTGACCGGATGAACCGGAAGCACAATCGCAGTAGTTCCCCTTTACTACCTTAGCCGATAGAGCGGAACGTAAGGTAGCAAGCACAGGAGCCGGGCAACCCAACTATTGACCCAAGACATGATTCGGAGCTGATGCATATAAGGCCAAACTCGCGATGCCGAAGTATGCTATAAAGCTGTTCAGACTTTGTCGACAACTCATTTGTTCCCATACCGAGCCCCTAGTAGGTTATGTCGAGGTGTGTGTGAAACAACCAAAGAGGCTAAATTCAGTTCTTTAGAAAAAATGAATACCGAATACGAATTATGTTCACTGGGACCTGAGTGATGTGCCAATCGTTATTGTATAGATGACAAAGCCGCAACCCCGGCTATTTGACATGCCAGGGGTCGAAGGCTGAGGAAAAAGGCACCTTACAGGTTCAAGATAGAGAGTGCGGTCTACAAAAAGTTATTTTGGACCTCCTGTCGCACGTCTGTGCCGCCTGTCCTCGGTGGAGGGGTTCCTTGACGGGAATAGCCTTCGGGTGAGTTTATGAACCCGAACTTCAATAGAGTCCGTGGGATGACCCGCCTTTGAGCCACCCATGGTAAAGGATAATGAAAAGAAAAGAGTAGTTACAGAAGAAAAATAGGTTTATGGGAGTACTTGCAGGCTCGTCCGTGTATTGCTTCCGCTGATGCCCAGGGTATTTAAAGTGCATAGTTATGTATGTGCGGTACTGATTTCGCAGATATATGAGGAGGACGGCGGAAGCCGAACTGTTAGTCCAGCTCCGAAATTGGTCGATCCTGTTGAATGGAGACCAGTGGCTTAATGGCTGACAAGGTATGCGGTTTAATAAGACCGCTTTGTACTTCGGCTGAGGTTGCCGTAGTATGATCCTCAGTTCGGAGGGAGTGCTTCTCCTGCTCCCCTATAGAGTTGTGTGTCACATATACCATGTTCACTGTTTTTACTTCGGGGGGAAATTGCTTCTGACCCCCGGTGTTTGGTTGGCGAGTCTCTTCGTCGTCGCTGTCGCCGGGCGGCCTCTTCCCCTTGTGTTCGACATTTAACTTGCCGACCTGTTTGAAGACCCAACAGCTTCTGTTCGTGTGATTAGCTGGTTTATTGGGGTGGCTGTGAATCTGGCATGGCCTATCCAATATCTTGTCTAAATTGGATGGTCCGACTCTATTTACCGTAAATGGCTTTTTCCGTTGACCCGGTTTGGGGCCGCTGAATCCGGCGTTGACCGATGTGTCATGCGTTCCCTCATTGGTATTACCACGTTTGTGTTTATTGTGTCGTGGTTTCCAATTGCCGTCTCGAACTTCGGAAGTGCCCGGATCGCTGGCGCTGTTGCTTCTATGAGCGAGCCAGCTGTCTTCTCCCGCGCAAAAGCGGGTCATCAGAGCGGTAAGGGCTGACATAGATTTTGGTTTTTCCTGCCCGAGGTGGCAGGCGAGCCACTCGTCCTAGACACTATGTTTGAAGGCCGCTAGGGCTTCCGCGTCCGAACAGTCTACGATTTGGTTCTTTTTAACTAAGAACCTGGTCCAGAGCTTCCTGGTTGACTCTCCGGGCTGCTGGACGATGTGACTTAAATCATCGGCATCTGGTGGCCAGACATATCTACCTTGGAAGTTGTCGTGGAAGGCGTCTTCCAGATCCTCCTAGCTGCCGATAGAGTTTCCAGGCAGACTATTTAACTAGTACCTTGCTGGTCCTTTGAGCTTTAGTGGGAGGTATTTGATGGCGTGGAGATCATCACCACGGGCCATATGAATATGGAGGAGAAAATCCTTGATCCATACCGCAAGGTCTGTCATCCCATCATATGATTCGATGTTTACGGGTTTAAACCCTTCCGAGAATTCATGGTCCATTACTTCGTCAGTGAAGCAAAGAGGGTGTGTCGCGCCTCTATATCTGGCCACATCGCGACATAGCTCTGATGGGGTCCGTCTGCGGTTTTCGGCCCGGGCGTGACTAGGCTTGTCACGTCCGAATAGGTAGCCGTCGTCACGTGTCGGGGCACGTCCTCACGATCCGTAGATCGATCTAGTATGTCCTGCATTATTGTCGAGTTTTTTCCATAGCTCGTAGGTATGTCCCCGAGCTGTTTTATCTCTACCTTTACGGTGAGGTGGAGCGGGCTGGTGTTCGGCTTGAGTTGCCGCCTAGTCCCGACCACGTGGTGGTCGGTGAGCCGCATTGCGCGATGATGGTATGGGCTCCAACGCCTCATCATCGAACCAAGGTAGCAATTTATGCTGCGGGTAACTTTTGGCTGGGCGCTTGAGGCCGTATTCCTCGGCTGCCAGGACATTAGTCCATCTATTGTTTAGCAGATCTTGATTGGCTTGAAGCTGCTGCTGCTTCTTTTTTAGGCTCCTTGCAGTGGCTATTAGCCGACGCTTAAAGCGCTCCTGTTCGAGGGGTTCCTCAGGCATGATAAAATCCTTGTTACCGAGGCTCACCACCTCCTCGGAGAGCGGAGAGTAATTACTGTCCTTCGAGTCTTCGTTTATGGCCTGTTCGTCGGGGCTAACTTGCCCATCTTCCTGATTGTCCTGTTCGGCAGTTTGTTTGTCGGGGTCTTCTATGTCTTCGGCACCGTCTGGAGTGTTGTCGTCTCCTGTGCCGGTGTTGCTGTCCTTGTCGCGACGCGATTTAGAGCGGCCCCGCAGACGCCGACACTTTGGTTGTGTCTTAGGGGGGTCATCCTCCACTGGGTTTTCCTTGTCATCGCCGCTATTATCTTTTGGCGCATCCACCATGTATACGTTAGATGAGGAGGTGGCCGTCCATCGTCTGGTGAACGGCGGGTTTTGGGCCTCCTCTTCTCCGGCATCGTCGTCTATACCATCGATGTCTTCAGAGTCATAATCGAGCGTGCCGGTTAGGTCTTTAACAGTGACTATGAAGTGGGCGGTGGGTGGGAAACGAAATTCTCCATCATCAGCCTCCGGTTCAAACCAGATATAATTCGGCTAAGAGTCCCCCGCTAGGGATAGATTTTTTAATGAGTTGAGCACGTCGCCTAAAGGTGAGTGCTGGAATATGTCTGCGGTGCTGAATTCGACGATCAATGACTGATCCAGCTCGACGTGCGCGGGCACACATGGTCCGGGACCTATGGCCGGAAACGAGTCTGAGGTTCCGAAGACACGGATATCACCCGAGGTGAGGTCTATGTGCGGCTCCCATGCCGCGGAATCTGCGTCTTCCGTGGCGGGGTTGAGCTTCCCGTCCTCGGATGGCGTGATCTGCTCCGGATCTAAGGCCAGAGCGGTTACCGGTGCAATTTCTTGAGTATGGCCCGATGATAGATTTAAGTCATGTTCATTATGGTGAAGGGGAACGATTGTCGTGGTCTCGAATCCGTCGAAGATCAAGTCTCCACGAATGTCCGCGACGTAGTTCAAGGTCCCAAATCTGACCTGATGGCCAGGGGCGTAGCTATCGATCTGCTCCAGATGGCCAAGCGAGTTGGCCCACAGTGCAAAGCCGCCGAACATGAATATCTGTCTGGGGAGGAAGGTTTCCTCTTTGACAGCATCGTCGTTGACGATTGAAGGAGCCATCAAACCTTTCGGGGATGACACAGTGGAACTCTCAATGCAAGCACCAATGTTCGTGTCAAAACCGGCGGATCTTGGGTAGGGGGTCCCGAACTATGCGTCTAAGGTCGATGGTAACAGGAGATGGGGGACACGATGTTTACCCAGGTTCGGGAACTCTCTATGGAGGTAATACCGTACTTCCTGCTTGATTGATCTTGATGAATATGAGTGTTACAAGAGCTGATCTAGCACGAGATCGTAATGGCTAAACCCTAGAAGTCTAGCCTGTATGACTACAATTGTATATCTCCTCTACGGACTAAGCCCTCCGGTTTATATAGACACCGAAGGGGACTAGGGTAGTACAAAGTCGGTTACAGAGAAAGGAATCTTCATATTCGGTCGCCAAGCTTGCCTTCCATGCCAAGGAGAGTCCCATCCGGACACGGGTGAGATTCTTCGGTCTTCGTATCTTCACAGCCCATCAGTCTGGCCCATGGCTAACAGGCCCAATGCCCGAGGACCCCTTAGTCCAGGACTCCCTCAACCGCTTCCCGTCCATCACCTTGACCCAATCGGTCAAGCTGTGGCAAAAGTCATATTTTTACGTCAAGAACGTCAACCCGGCGATCGACTTCATCAACCTGCCGGCCTACGAAGCCGGCTCGCCGGCTGAGTGCCGCACCAACTGGGCCTACAAGCCAAAACATCTGTCGGCCGCCTCCACCTTCGCCGTTGCCAGGCTTAAGGTGATGACGAACTCGGAGGGCCTCAAGGCCTCCGACTTGTTGACCGCCTTCGTGGTGCGCTGGGTTCTCCCTCTCCAGGGCCGGCCTCATCTGATCAGTTAGATGAGTGGGTACCGAGACCCGTGCCGGCTGTCCACCCGGGAGATGCCGGCCACGGAGGTGGCCCGCATGGTGAATGAGATTGCGAACTGCAAGCTCTCGGAGTCGGATTGGCAGTTTGGCAAGTGGTCGTACTCCCGCGCGCATCCGCCTCCTGTTGTACACTCCCGACTCTCCTTTCTTTTCTTGGTTTTTCTTCTTCTGCCGAGTTTTGCTTTGCCGACTGATCAGTCGGACGTGTCGCAGCTTCTCATGACCCAGCCAGCAGCCGACACCCTGGTGCAAGGCCAGGAGTACCTGCCGGACCGAGCGGTGAGCGACTGAGGGAGTCCTGGATTAGGCGGTGTCTGGATAGCCGGACTATGACCTTTGGCCGGACTCTTGGACTATGAAGATACAAGATTGAAGACTTCGTCCCGTGTCGGATGGGACTTTCCTTGGCGTGGAAGGCAAGCTTGGAAATACGGATATGTAGATCTCCTCCCATTGTAAGCGACTTGTGTAACCCTAGCCCCCTCCGGTGTCTATATAAACCGGAGGGTTTAGTCCGTAGGACAACAACAATCATACCATAGGCTAGCTTCTAGGGTTTAGCCTCTCTGATCTCGTGGTAGATCTACTCTTGTACTACCCATATCATCAATATTAATCAAGCAGGAGTAGGGTTTTACCTCCATCGAGAGGGCCCGAACCTGGGTAAAAACATCGTGTCCCTTGTCTCCTGTTACCATCCACCTAGACGCACAGTTCGGGACCCCCTACCCAAGATCCGCCGGTTTTGACACCGACATTGGTGCTTTCATTGAGAGTTCCACTGTGCCGTCGCCATCAGGAAGGATGCCTCATCTCGTCTTTAAAGACGGCACTGTTGCTGGGGGAGCTTTGGCTATCGGCCAAACTCTCCGTCTAGGCGGTTTTCTTGTGACCGCTTGTTCGGCCGCTGCGCCGACGATGACTTCTCGGGTCATTGAAAGCAATCTTCACGTCAACTCGGAATTCGCCGAGCAGTTAGATCCAATGGAGCTCTCTTCCTTAAACGAGCTCTTGGATCGCATCGCCGCCCTGGGAGTCGCTACGGACTATGATCAGATTGGGCCTAAACCCGATCTGAGAGAGATTAACTCTCCCCAGGTCACCCATCACGTTGCAGTGGTGGAGGAACAATGCGGCGACCCTTCATCTATCTTGAGGACTAGCTATGTCCGGATTCCCAAGCCCTCCAAGCCGGATACCCGTGCACGGGAGGACGTCACTCAAGCCCTGAACCTAGAGTCAGGCAGCGGGCCAGATTCATTGGACAACATCCAAGAATCCAAATCTCCGAGATTGGAAACTCCCTGGCCCCTGAGTCTTAGATTGGGTGAGGTTTCAGATTCAATTCCACCCACCCACCCACCCAAGCATAAGCGATCTTTCCCAAATCAGGCAAGAGCCCCGAGAAACAGTACACCATTATTGGGCCAGATTCCTCCTGGTAATGAGCAGGATCAAGGACTGCCGCGAGAAAGACACAATCTCATTCTTCTGCAATAATTGCACGGACAAGGGAATCCTCAACGCCATAAGTCACCGTGAAATCACACTCTTTGCCAACTTGGTGTCCATAGTACGAAAGTACTGTGCGATGGAAAGTGCCTGGAAAACCGAAATAAAATTTTGGGACAATCCGGCCCTAAACACAAACCCAGTCCGAAATAAAAGGGTGCATTATCGCCAGACACCCGGGTTAAATACCAAAAAGCAAAAACCCTCTACAGGGCATGGAACCGTACTGGAAGGATGGCTCAACGGACCCTGTGAAATTCACAGTACAGAGGGCGCCATACCAACTCCTAGCCTTAGAGCATGTTGGATACTCCGGCAGGTAGCCAAAATTGGCGAAGATCTTCTAACTCCAGAAGCCACGGAGCACCATCCCAGGGATACCAGTACGGTATTAACAGTCTTCGAGACTTTCGCATCAAATAATATGCGAAAACGAACACTCCGCAGCCTTGCCAAAGTCTACCACGTGGCAACAATAAACCCATGGAGTGACACGGCTATTACTTTTAATGCCAGTGACGAACCTAAATTCCGAACAGCCCGAGCACCAGCCGCATTGGTCCTCAGTCCAATAGTGGACGGCTTTCGACTCACCAAGGTACTCATGGACGACGGCAGCGGATTAAACCTCATTTATGAGGAAACCCTTCAAAAAATGGAAATAGACTGGAACCGCATTGAGCGAAGCAGCACAACCTTCAGAGGAATAATCCCCAGTCGGGAAGCACGCTGTACAGGAAAAATCACACTAGATGTGGTGTTCGGCACACCGGATAATTACAGGTCCGAAGAGGTTACGTTCCAAGTGGCCCCGTTCTGTAGCGGATACCACGCCCTGTTAGGGCGGGAGGTGTTTACAATCTTCCAAGCCATACCCCATTACGGGTACATGAAGCTCAAAATGCCCGGGCCTAACGGAATCATCACTCTTGCTAGTGATCCAGACATAGCACTCCGTGCCGAAAATAAGACAGCCGCACTGGCCCTCGAGGCACTATCCGAAGCCCTAGCGGCTGAGGAACTGACCACGCTGCGCTCCACGGTAAACAGGGACGATGTGATACTCGATAAAAGATCCAAGTCCACCTCCTTTAACCGGCGGACGAAATAGTCAAATTCCAAGTCCATCCAACGGACCCTACAAAGACAGCTTCCATCGGGGCACAATTAAACCTTGATGTAGACGCCTCACTACGAGAGTTCCTATGCGAGAACTGGGACATTTTTTCCTGGCACCCTTCAGACATGCCAGGAATCCCACGCAGGCTGGCCGAGCACAGCCTAAATATTCTAAAAGGATTCAAGCCAGTCAAGCAGGCTCTTCGGCGTTTCTCTGAACCTAAGAGACAAGCCATGGGGGAGGAACTAGCCAAGTTATTGGAGGCCGGATTCATCAGAGAAATAAAACATCCGGACTGGCTAGCAAACCTGGTGATGGTACCAAAGAAGGACAAATCCTGGCGCCTGTGCGTCGATTTTAAGGACCTCAATAAGGCTTGCCCAAAGGATCCCTTCCCCCGCCCCCGCATCGATCAAATTATCGATCCGACAGCTGGACACGATTCATTGTGTTTCCTCGACGCATACTCCGGCTACCACCAAATTAAGATGGCGGAGTCCGACCAAGCCACAACGACATTTATCACACCATACGGCCCCTTCTGCTTCAACACAATGCCCTTTGGGCTCAAAAACGCTGGCGCTACATATCAGCGCATGATTCAAAAATGTCCGGCAAACCAGATCGGCAAAACAATGGAGGCATACGTAGATGACGTGGTCGTCAAAACCAAGCATGTCGAATCTCCAGTAGACAACTTGAGGCTCACATTCGATAACCTCTGAACATACGACATCAAGCTCAACCCGAAAAAATGCGTTTTCGGCGTACCAGTTGGAAATCTCTTGGGCTTCATTGTATCCGGTAGAGGAATTGAAGCAAATCCGGCCAAGATCCGAGCTCTGTCACAATTGGATATCCCAACGGACCTCAAACAAATACAAAAATTAACTGGATGCGTGGCGGCTCTAAGCCGCTTTATCTCCCGCCTGGGAGAAAAAGCATTACCCCTTTATCACCTCCTTCAGCGCACCGAACACTTCGAGTGGACGGATGCTGCCACAGCCGGACTGGAAGAAATAAAAGCCATATTGGCAACCAACCAGTCCTGGCCGCGCCAAACATTGGTGAACCAATGTTATTATACATTGCGACAACTCATCAAGTTGTGAGCGCAATGCTCGTCGTCGAACGAGAAACGGACGGACATAAATTCCCCCTTCAAAAGCCGGTCTACTATGTATCCACTGTCCTCACTCCATGCAAGTCACGGTATCCGCATTATCAAAAGATAGCATACACGGTGTTCATGGCATCCCGGAAGCTGCGACACTACTTTCAAGAGTGTTCGATAACGGTAGCCTCGGAAGTGCCACTTAATGATATTATAAACAACCGCGACGCCACGAGCCGGATTGCCAAATGGGCCATTGAGCCTCTCCCGTTCGACATAACTTACAAGCCACGGCGAGCTATTAAGTCGCAAGTATTGGCTGACTTCGTCACCGAATGGACGGAAGCCGAACTCCCTAAAGAGTACGGCACATATTCCAACTGGATCATGCACTTCGACGGCTCCAAAATGTTGGCTGGTCTGGGGGCTGGCGTCATTTTGACGTCCCCAACAGGAGATACAGTTCAATACGTACTCCAGATAATGTATACGGACTCCAACAACGCCGCCGAATATGAGGCCCTTCTACATGGTCTCCGGATGGCAGTATCCATGGGCATTCAACGCCTAGAGGTGCGCGGGGATTCGAACCTCGCAATATCCCAAATAAATGGAGACTTTGATGCCAAGGATCCGAAAATGGCAGCTTATCGCAACGCCGTCCTAAAAATGTCAGCTCGGTTTGAGGGGCTCGAATTTCACCATATAGCCCGGGAAAACAATCAGGCGGCAGATGTCCTGGCACGCATCGGCGCAAAACGCGATGCAGTCCCCCAACATCTTTTTGGAGAGGTTGTTCAAGCCATCCGTAGCATGGGAAGGGGAACCCGGCAATAACAGCCCGGACCCAACCGCACTGCCCGATACCGAACACTCTGACATAATCGGAGGCTCTGCCACCGAAGTAACATCTTCAGCCCATGCTATAATGGCCGTCATCGCCCCATGGACAGAACCATTCCTAGCCTACCTAACTAGGCAGGAACTCCCGGAGGACCAAAACGAGGCACGCTGCATAGTGCGGCGATCCAAAGCCTATAAGGTCCATGAGGGAAAGCTTTATAATAAAAGCACCACCAGAGTCCTTCAAAGGTGAATCTCCGAAGAGGAAGGGTGGAATCTTCTGGCAGAAATTCATGCCGGACTCGGCAGCCACGACACTGCAGCCCGGGCCCTTGTAAGCAAGGCCTTCCGTACAGGCTTTTATTGGCCGACGGCCCGAGCAAACGCTCAGGACTTGGTCCAACGCTGCGTTGGTTGCCAGCTTTTTGCAAACCAAAGCCATATGCCACCCACCACCCTCCAAACAATCCCCATCACTTGGCCCTTCGCGGTCTGGGGGCTTGACATGGTTGGACCCCTTAAAGGAGGAACCCACAAGAAAAAATACTTGCTGGTCATGGTGGATAAGTTCACCAAATGGATAGAAGCCAAGCCTATTAAGACGGCCGAATCCGGACCGGTGATAGACTTCATATCCGGGGTCGTACACCGTTATGGTGTCCCCCACAGCATCATCACTGATAACGGCACGAACTTCATGGCCGACGAGGTAAAACTCTGGTGCAAAAACATGGGCATCAAGCTCGATTATGCTTCAGTCTATCACGCACAAACTAATGGTCAAGTCGAACGAGCAAATGGTCTTATCATGAGCGGCATCAAACCCAGATTAGTGCGGTCCCTAAAAGAATCTGACACGCACTGGGTAGAGGAGCTCGACTCCGTACTCTGGGGGCTGCGGATCACGCCGAATCGCACCACCGGATACACACCATTCTTTATGGTATACGGCGCAGAGGCTGTTCTGCCCTGCGACATAATTCATGACTCACCTTGAGTGCGCATGTATGAAGAAAGAGAAGCCGAGCTCGATCGGCAGGACAATTTGGACGCTTTGGAGGAGGAGCGTGACGTGGCAAAAGCCCGTTCCGCATTCTATCAACAACAGGCTCGAAGATACCAAAGCAGAGAAGTACGGGCCAAAACTTATAATGTTGGCGAATTAGTTCTACGCCAGCCAGAGAAGAAAAAGGAAAAACTCAAGCCCAAATGGGAGGGTGCCTTCATTATTGACCAAGTCCTGACTGGTGGAGCGTACCGTCTGCGGGATGCATCGGATAATCACCTCGAGCCAAACCCATGGAACGCAGCCAGACTCTGAAGATTCTACGCCTAGCGCCGGACTCTGTGTTCGTCTCCTTCCTCTGTCCATTTTTTATACACTATCTGTCCTATATTTCTCTCCTTCTCCCTTTCTTTTATCTCACAGCCTTTAAAGGGCCAATTTTTGCCTTGTTTGCACACAAATGACGCGCTATCCGCGCTCATTATACCTGGGGGCTTCTTTAACAGAAGCTTATTTATACGGGCTTTATGCCCAACACATGTGTTATCCTTCTGCATGTACCTTTTATTCGCCATTATATGCATCGATATGACTTAAGTTTTGGCCAAGCTGGGTTTCCCGGCTCTTGTATTTATGCCCTACGTGTTGGGGAACGTAGTAATTTCAAAAATTTCCTACGCACACGCAAGATCATGGTGATGCATGGCAACGAGAGGGGAGAGTGTTGTCTATGTACCCTCGTAGACCGAAGCGGAAGCGTTGACGCAACGTAGAGGAAGTAGTCGTACGTCTTCCCGGTCCAACCGATCCAAGCACCGTTACTCCGGCACCTCCGAGTTCTTGGCACACGTTCAGCTCGATGACGCTCCCCGGGCTTCGATCTAGCAAAGCTTCGGAGAGGAGTTCCGTCAGCACGGCGACGTAGTGACGATCTTGATGTTCAACTGTCGCAGGGCTTCGCCTAAGCACTGCTACAATATGACCGAGGTGGAATATGGTGGAGGGGGGCACCGCACACGGCTAAGGAATGATCACGAAGATCAACTTGTGTGTCATGGGGTGCCCCCTGCCCTCGTATATAAAGGAGCAAGGGGGAGGGGGCGGCCGGCCTAGGAGGGGGCGCGCCAAGGAGTAGGATTCCTACTCCTAGTTGGAGTAGGTTTCCTCCTTTCCTAGTCCAACTAGGAGAAGGGGGGAAAGGGGGGAAGAGGGGAAGGAAGGGAGAGAGGGGCCGCGCCCCAAACCCCTTGTCCAATTCGGATTGGGCTTGGGAGGGGCGCGCGCCACCTCCTGGTCCTTCCCACTAAGGCCCATTGCTTCTTCCTCGTATTCCCGTAACTCCTCGGTACCTCCGAAAATACCCGAATCACTCGGAACCTTTCCGATGTCCGAATATAGTCATCCAATATATCGATCTTTACGTCTCGACCATTTCGAGACTCCTCGTCATGTCCCCGATCTCATCCGGGACTCCAAACTCCTTCGGTACATCAAAACTCATAAACTCATAATATAACTGTCATCAAAACCTTAAGCGTGCGGACCCTACGGTTCGAGAACAATGTAGACATGACCGAGACATGTCTCCAGTCAATAACCAATAGCGGAACCTGGATGCTCATATTGGTCCTACATATTCTACGAAGATCTTTATCAGTCAGACCGCATAACAACATACGTTGTTCCCTTTGTCATCGGTATGTTACTTGCCCGTGATTCGATCGTCAGTATCTCAATACCTAGTTCAATCTCGTTACCGGCAAGTCTCTTTACTCGTTCCGTAATACATCATCTCGCAACTAACTCATTAGTTGCAATGCTTGCAAGGCTTATGTGATGTGCATTACCGAGAGGGCCCAGAGATACCTCTCCGACAATCGGAGTGACAAATCCTAATATCGAAATACGCCAACCCAACATGTACCTTTGGATACACCTGTAGAGCTCCTTTATAATCACCCAGTTATGTTGTGACGTTTGGTAGCACACAAAGTGTTCCTCCGGCAAACGGGAGTTGCATAATCTCATAGTCATAGGAACATGTATAAGTCATGAAGAAAGCAATAGCAACATACTAAACGATCGAGTGCTAAGCTAATGGAATGGGTCATGTCAATCAGATCATTCACCTAATGATGTGATCCCGTTAATCAAATAACAACTCTTTGTCCATGGTTAGGAAACATAACCATCTTTGATTAACGAGCTAGTCAAGTAGAGGCATACTAGTGACACTCTGTTTGTCTATGTATTCACACATGTATTATGTTTCTGGTTAATACAATTCTAGCATGAATAATAAACATTTATCATGATATAAGGAAATAAATAATAACTTTATTATTGCCTCTAGGGCATATTTCCTTCAGTCCCCCACTTGCACTAGAGTCAATAATCTAGATCACATCACCATGTGATTAACATCGATAGTTCACATCATCATGTGATTAACACCCATAGTTCACATCGCCATGTGACCAACACCCAAAGGGTTTACTAGATTCAGTAATCTAGTTCACATCACTATGTGATTAACACCCAAAGAGTGCCAAGGTGTGATCATGTTTTGCTTGTGAGATATTTTTAGTCAACGGGTCTGTCATATTCAAATCCGTAAGTATTTTGCAAATATCTATATCAACAATGCTCTACACGGAGCTACTCTAGCTAATTGCTCCCACTTTCAATATGTATCAAGATTGAGACTTAGAGTCATCTAGATCAGTGTCAAAATTTGCATCGACGTAACCCTTTACGACGAACCTTTTTGTCACGTCCATAATCGATAAACATATCCTTATTTCACTAAGGATAATTTTGACCGCTGTCCAGTGATCTACTTCCTAGATCACTATTGTACTCCCTCGCTCAACACAGTGTAGGGTATACAATAGATCTGGTACACAGCATGGCATACTTTATAGAATCTATGGCTGAGGCATAGGGAATGACTTTCATTCTCTTTCTATCTTCTGCCGTGGTTGGGCATTGAGTCTTACTCAATTTCACACCTTGTAACACAGGCAAGAACTCTTTCTTTGACTGTTCCATTTTGAACTTACTTCAAAATCTTGTCAAGGTATGTACTCATTGAAAAAACTTATCAAGCGTCTTGATCTATCTCTATAGATCTTGATGCTCAATATGTAAGCAGCTTCACCGAGGTCCTTCTCCGAAAAACTCCTTTCAAATACTCCTTTATGCTTTTAAGAATAATTCTACATTATTTCCGATCAACAATATGTCATTTACATACACTTATCAGAAATGCTGTAGTGCTCCCACTCACTTTCTTGTAAATACAGGCTTCACCGCAAGTCTGTATAAAACTATATGCTTTGATCAACTTAGCAAAGCGTGTATTCCAACTCTGAGATGCTTGCACCAGTCCATAGATGGATCGCTGGAGCTTGCATATTTTTTTAGCACCTTTAGGATTGACAAAACCTTCTGGTTGCATCATATACAACTCTTCTTTAATAAATCCATTAAGGAATGCAGTTTTGTTATCCATCGGCTAGATTTCTTAAAATGCGGCAATTGCTAACATGATTCGGACAGACTTAAGCATCGCTACGGGTGAGAAGGTCTCATCGTAGTCAATCCCTTGAACTTGTCGAAACCCTTTTGCAACAAGTCGAGCTTTGTAGATAGTAACACTACTATCAACGTCCGTCTTCCTCTTGAAGATCCATTTATTTTCTATGGCTTGCCGATCATCGGGCAAGTCAACCAAATTCCACACTTTGTTCTCATACATGGATCCCATCTCAGATTTCATGGCCTCAAGCCATTTTGCGGAATCTGGGCTCACCATCGCTTCTTCATAGCTCGTAGGTTCATCATGATCTAGTAGCATGACTTCCAGAATAGGATTACCGTACCACTCTGGTGCGGATCTTACTCTGTTTGATCTACGAGGTTCAGTAGCAACTTGATTTGAAGTTCTATGATCATCATCATTAACTTCCTCACTAATTGGTTTAGATGTCACAGAAACCGGTTTCTGCGATGTACTACTTTCCAATAAGGGAGCAGGTACAGTTACCTCATCAAGTTCTACTTTCCTCCCACTCACTTCTTTCGAGAGAAACTCCTTCTCTAGAAAGGATCCATTCTTAGCAACGAATGTCTTGCCTTCGGATCTGTGATAGAAGGTGTACCCAACTTTCTCCTTTGGGTATCCTATGAAGACACATTTCTCCGATTTGGGTTTGAGCTTATCAGGATGAAACTTTTTCATATAAGCATCGCAACCCCAAACTTTAAGAAACGACAACTTTGGTTTCATGCCAAACCATAGTTCATACGGTGTCGTCTCAACAGATTTAGATGGTGCCCTTTTAATATGAATGCAGCTGTCTCTAATGCATAACCCCAAAAACGATAGTGGTAAATCGGTAAGAAACATCATAGATTGCACTATATCCAATAAAGTACGGTTATGACGTTCGGACACACCATTATGCTGTGGTGTTCTAGGTGGCATGAGTTTGTGAAACTATTCCACATTGTTTTAATTGAAGACCAAACTAGTAACTCAAATATTTGTCTCCGCGATCAGATCGTAGAAACCTTATTTTTCTTGTTACGATGATTTTCCACTTCACTCTGAAATTCTTTGAACTTTTCAAATGTTTCAGACTTATGTTTCATCAAGTACATATACCCATATCTACTTAAATCATGTGTGAAGGTCAGAAAATAACGATACCTGCCGCGAGCCTTAACACTCATCGGATCGCATACATCAGTATGTATTATTTCCAATAAGTCAGTTGCTCGCTCCATTGTTCCGGAGAATGGAGTCTTAGTCATCTTGCCCATGAGGCATGGTTCGCAAGAATCAAGTGATTCATAATCAAGTGATTCCAAAAGCCCATCAGCATGGAGTTTCTTCATGCGCTTTACACCAATATGACCTAAACGGCAGTGCCACAAATAAGTTGCACTATCATTATTAACTTTGCATCTTTTTGGCTTCAATATTATGAATATGTGTATCACTACGATCGAGATCCAACAAACCATTTTTGTTGGTGTGTATGACCATAGAAGGTTTTATTCATGTAAACAGAACAACAATTGTTTTCTAACTTAAATGAATAACCGTATTGCAATAATCATGATCAAATCATATTCATGCTCAACGCAAATACCAAATAACACTTATTTAGTTTCAACACTAATCCCGAAAGTATAGGGAGTGTGCGATGATGATCATATCAATCTTGGAACCACTTCCAACTCTCATCGTCACTTCACCCTTAACTAGTCTCTGTTCATTCAGCAACTCCCGTTTCGAGTTACTAATCTTAGCAACTGAGCTAGTACCAAATACTGAGGGGTTGCTATGAACACTAGTAAAGTACACATCAATAACATGTATATCAAATATACCTTTGTTCACTTTGCCATCCTTCTTATCCGCCAAATTCTTGGGGCAGTTCCACTTCCAGTGACCAGTTCCTTTGCAGTAGAAGCACTTAGTCTCAGGCTTAGGACCAGACTTGGGTTTCTTCACTTGAGCAACAACTTGCTTGCCGTTCTTCTTGAAGTTCCCCTTCTTCCTTTTGCCCTTTTCTTGAAACTAGTGCTCTTGTCTACCATCAACACTTGATGTTTTTCTTGATTTCTACCTTCGTCAATTTTTTTAGCATTACGAAGAGCTTGGGAATCGTTTCCGTTATCCCTTTTATATTATAGTTCATCATGAAGTTCTACTAACTTGGTGATGGTGATTAGAGAATTCTGTCAATCACTATTTTATCTGGAAGATCAACTCCCACTTGATTCAAGCGATTGTAGTACCCAGACAATCTGAGCACATGCTCACTATTTGAGCGATTCTCCTCCATCTTTTAGCTATAGAACTTGTTGGAGACTTCATATCTCTCAACTCGGGTATTTGCTTGAAATATTAACTTCAACTCCTGGAACATCTCATATGGTCCATGACGTTCAAAATGTTTTTGAAGTCCCGATTCTAAGCCGTTAAGCATGGTGCACTAAACTGTCAAGTAGTCATCATATTGAGCTAGCCAAACGTTCATAACGTCTGCATCTGCTCCTGTAATATGTCTGTCACCTAGCGGTGCATCAAGGACATAATTCTTCTGTGCAGCAATGAGGATAAACCTCAGATCACGGATCCAATCCGCATCATTGCTACTAACATCTTTCAACACAATTTTCTCTAGGAACATATCAAAATAAACATATGAAAGCAACAACGCGAGCTATTGATCTACAACATAGATATGCTAATACTACCAGGACTAAGTTCATGATAAATTAAAGTTCAATTAATCATATTACTTAAGAACTCCCACTTAGATAGACATCCCTCTAATCCTCTAAGTGATCACGTGATCCATATCAACTAAACCATGTCCGATCATCACGTGAGATGGAGTAGTTTCAATGGTGAACATCGCTATGTTGATCATATCTACTATATGATTCACCCTCGACCTTTCGGTCTCCGTGTTCCAGGACATATCTGTTATATGCTAGGCTCGTCAAGTTAAACCTGAGTATTCTGCGTGTGCAACTGTTTTGCACCCGTTGTATTTGAACGTAGAGCCTATCACTCCCGATCATCACGTGGTGTCTCAGCATGAAGAACTTTCGCAACGGTGCATACTCATGGAGAACACTTATACCTTGATAATTTAGTGAGAGATCATCTTATAAAGCTACCGCCGAACTAAGCAAAATAAGATGTATAAAAGATAAACATCACATGCAATCAAAATATGTGACATGATATGGCCATCATCATCTTGTGCCTTTGATCTCCATCTCCAAAGCATCATCATGATCTCCATCGTCACCGGCATGACACCATGATCTCCATCTCCAAAGCATCGTCATGATCTCCATCGTCACCGGCATGACATCATGATCTCCATCATCTTTATCTATATCAATGTGTCGTCACATGGTCGTCTCGCCAACAATTGCTCTTGCAACTATTGCTATCGCATAGCGATAAAGTAAAGCAATTATTTGGCGCTTGCATCTTATGCAATAGAGAGACAACCATAAGGATTTTGCCAGTTGCCGATAACTTCAACAAAACATGATCATAATATACAACAACTTATAACTCATCACGTCTTGACCATATCACATCACAACATGCCCTGCAAAAACAAGTTAGACGTCCTCTACTTTGTTGTTGCAAGTTTTACGTGGCTGCTACGGGCTAAGCAAGAACCGTTCTTACCTACGCATCAAAACCACAACGATAGTTTGTCAAGTTGGTGCTGTTTTAACCTTCGCAAGGACCGGGCGTAGCCACACTCGGTTCAACTAAAGTTGGAGAAACTGACACCCGCTAGTCACCTGTGTGCATAGCACGGCGGTAAAACCAGTCTCGCGTAAGCGTACGCGTAATGTCAGTCCGGGCCGCTTCATCCAACAATACCGCCGAACCAAATATGACATGCTGGTAAGCGGTATGACTTATATCGCCCACAACTCACTTGTGTTCTACTCGTGCATATAACATCAACACATAAAACCTGGCTCGGATGCCACTATTGGGGAACGTAGTAATTTCAAAAAAATTCCTACGCACACGCAAGATCATGGTGATGCATAGCAACGAGAGGGGAGAGTGTTGTCTACATACCCTCGTAGACCGAAGCAGAAGCATTGACGCAACGTAGAGGAAGTAGTCGTACGTCTTCCCGGTCCAACCGATCCAAGCACCGTTACTCCGGCACCTCCAAGTTCTTGGCACACGTTCATCTCGATGACGCTCCCCGGGCTTCGATCCAGCAAAGCTTCGGAGATGAGTTCCGTCAGCACGAGGCGTGGTGACGATCTTGATGTTCAACTGTCGCAGGGCTTCGCCTAAGCACTGCTACAATATGACCGAGGTGGAATATGGTGGAGGGGGGCACCGCACACGGCTAAGGAACGATCACGAAGATCAACTTGTGTATCATGGGGTGCCCCCTGCCCCCGTATATAAAGGAGCAAGGGGGAGGGGGCGGCCGGCTAAGGAGGGGGCGCACCAAGGAGCAGGATTCCTACTCCTAGTTGGAGTAGGTTTCCTCCTTTCCTAGTCCAACTAGGAGAAGGGGGAAAAGGGGGGAAGAGGGGAAGGAAGGGAGAGAGGGGCCGCGCCCCAAACCCCTTGTCCAATTCGGACTGGGCTTGGGAGGGGCGCACGCCACCTCCTGGTCCTTCCCACTAAGGCCCATTAAGGCCCATTGCTTCTTCCTCGTATTCCCGTAACTCCCCGGTACCTCCGAAAATACCCAAATCACTCGGAACCTTTCCGATGTCCGAATATATTCGTCCAATATATCGATCTTTACGTCTCGACCATTTCGAGACTCCTCGTCATGTCCCCGATCTCATCCGGGACTCCGAACTCCTTCGGTACATCAAAACTCATAAACTCATAATATAACTGTCATCGAAACCTTAAGCGTGCGGACCCTACGGTTCGAGAACAATGTAGACATGACCGAGACATGTCTCCAGTCAATAACCAATAGCGGAACCTGGATGCTCATATTGGCTCCTACATATTCTACGAAGATTGAGGGAGTCCTGGATTAGGGGGTGTTCGGATAGCCTGACTATACCTTCGGCCGGACTCCTGGACTATGAAGATACAAGATTGAAGACTCCGTCCCGTGTCTGGATGAGACTTTCCTTGGCGTGGAAGGCAAGCTTGGCGATGCGATATTCAAGATCTCCTACCATTGTAACCGACTCTGTGTAACCCTAACCCTATCCGGTGTCTATATAAACCGGAGGGTTGTAGTCCGTAGGGGAGAATCAACTCCATACACAACAATCATACCATAGGCTAGCTTCTAGGGTTTAGCCTCCTCGATCTCGTGGTAGATCTACTCTTGTACTACCCATATCATCAATATTAATCAAGCAGGAGTAGGGTTTTACCTCCATCGAGAGGGCCCGAACCTGGGTAAAACAAAGTGTCCCCTGTCTCCTGGTACCATCTGTCCTAGACGCACAGTTCGGGACCCCCTACCCGAGATCCGCCGGTTTTGACACCGACATTGGTGCTTTCATTGAGAGTTCCTCTGTGTCGTCGCCTTTAGGCCCGATGGCTCCTTCGATCTTCAACAACGACGCTGTCCAGGGTGAGACTTTTCTCCCCGGACAGATCTTCGTCTTCGGTGGCTTCACACTGCGGGCCAACTCGCTTGGCCACCTTGAGCAGATCGAAAGCTACGCCCCCGGCCATCGGGTTAGGTTTGGAAGCGTAAACTACATGGCTGACATCCACGGAGACTTGATCTTCGACGGATTCGAGCCACAGCCAAGCGCGTCGCACTGTCTCGATGGGCATGATATAGCTCTGCCGCCGAACAGCGCCTTGGAGGCCGCACACGCATCGGTTTCGGCCATTGATTCGGAACCTACTGCACCGATCGAGGCTCAGCGGTTGGACGCTGCCTCAGGGGCTGCGATTTCAGAGGCGATCGAGCCGAACTCTAGCCCTGCACTCCGCATGGCCCGTGACTCCGAGGAGCCGGATTCCTCTCTGAACTCCGAGCCCCCCGCGCCCCTGCCAATCGAATCCGATTGGGCGCCGGTAATGGAGTTCGCCGCAGCGGACATCTTTCAGCATTCGCCTTTTGGTGATATCCTGAATTCTCTTAAGTCTCTCTCTTTATCAGGAGAGCCCTGGCCGGACTACGGTCAGCGAGGGTGGGATACGGACGATGAAGAAATCCAAAACCCACCCACCACCCACTTTATAGCCACTGTCGACGATCTAACCGACACGCCTGACTTCGGCTCCGAAGACATCGACATCATGGATGACGATGGAGGAGATACCAATGAACCAACGCCCATTGGGCATTGGACAGCCACCTCATCTCACGATGTGTACATGGTGGACACCCCTAAGGGAAGCGACAACGAGGAAAAAGGGGAGGGGACGAGAGATCGACCCCCCGAAAAGCAATCAAGGCGTCGGCGCAAACGCCGGCCCAAGCCCCGCCTCGACAACAACCAATCCATAGAGCAGGACGAGCCGGTAGACGACGAGCAGGCCTTAGAGCAGCCGTCCGAGCAGGGCAACATGGATAGAGAAACCGAACATCCCTCCCCCGGTGAAAACGGCATTCCGAACGACCTCACGCCAAATAAACCTATGGAGCAGAAGAATCTCCATGAGAGGCTCGTTGCAACTGCACGCAGCCTAAAAAAGCAAAAGCGGAAGCTAAAAACAGCGGAAGATGCACTCCGGATCAGATGGAGCAAGGTAATCAATGCCATAGATAAGTACGGCGATAGCCGCCGCACTAAGAGCTATCCGAAAAGAAAGCTACTGCCCGAATTCGACGAAGAGGCCTCAGAACCCTCGCATTCAAAAAATGAAAAAGTCACACGGTCGGATAGACGACCCCATAAAGTGACAAGCGGCGCCGAACCTAAATCGGAATGCGACCCTCTTAAGGATCTACATCATGGCCCAGTCAGGTCCATTTATGGGCCAAGAAAGCAAGCTCTCGTAAGCAACGCTACGAAGCCATCACCAGAATCCGGCATACCCAAATACAGGGGTGCCGCACACCCCCTATGTTTCACCGATGAGGTCCTGGACTACGAATTCCCAGAGGGATTCAAACCCATAAACATAGAGGCATACGATGGAACAACAGACCCTGGAGTCTGGATCGAGGATTATATCCTCCACATACACATGGCTAGAGGAGATGATCTCCACGCCATAAAATATCTACCCCTCAAGCTTGAAGGGCCAGCCCGGCATTGGCTTAAAAGCCTTCCCGAAAACTCAATTGGAAGCTGGGAAGAGCTCGAGGATGCTTTCCGAGCAAACTTTCAAGGGACCTATGTCCGCCCTCCGAATGCAGACGATCTTAGTCACATAACTCAACAACCCGGAGAATCAGCTCGACAGTTCTGGAATAGATTCCTCACTAAAAAGAATCAGATAGTCGACTATCCAGACGCCGAAGCCTTAGCAGCTTTCAGACACAACGTCCGAGATGAATGGCTCGCCAGACACCTCGGCCAAGAAAAGCCAAGAACAATGGCCGCATTAACAAGCCTCATGACCCGCTTTTGTGCAGGGGAGGACAGCTGGTTGGCAAGGTGCAGCCCCAGCAACCCAAGTACATCCGAAACCAGGGATGGAAACGGAAGACCGCAACGCAACAAGGACCGTCGCCGGACTAAGGAAAAAAGTCCAAAGAGCACGGCAGTCGATGCCGGATTCAAAGGCTCATGAATAAATCAGGAAAAAATCGCCCCCCAGGATAACAGGGACGATCCATCCAACTTAAATAAAATCCTGGACAGGATATTTCAGATACACAGCACTCCCGGGAGGCCTACTAACCGTACCCACAGAGACTGTTGGGTCTTCAAACAATCCGGCAGACTCAATGCCGAACACAAGGGGCTCGACACACCAAGCGAAGACGAGGACGAACCCCCAACAGCAGAGCACCAGGAAGCAAAAGAACTTCCCACAAGAAGTAAAAACAGTGAACTCACTTCACATAACAAAATGTGCGGTGCCCGTAAAGGTACGCACCACACGGCCCACCCCCAAAGGATCCTGCCACTGGTTGTCAAAACCGATCACCTTCGATCAGCTAGATTATTCTAGGAATATCAAGAATGTAGGATGGACTGCCTTGATACTCGATCCAATAATTGGCAGACTCAAGTTTTCAAATGTCCTTATGGATGGTGGCAGCGGACTAAACCTGATATATCAGGATACAATACAGCACATGGGGATAAACCCAGCAAGAATCCGCCACAGCAAAACCTCCTTTCAAGGGGTAATACCTGGTCCGGACACCCATTGTACGGGTTTTCTCTGGCTCACAGTCACATTCGGCTCTGCCGATAACCTCCGCCGCGAAAAGCTGACCTTCCACGTCGTCCCGTTCTCAAGTCGCTATCAAGCACTACTGGGACAAGAAGCTTTCGCTTGACTTAACGCAATACCGCATTATGCATCTCTTACGCTTAAGATGCCCGGTCCACGAGGCATCATCTCTTTGTTGGGGAAGCACTAAAGTGCGCCTCCCCAAGCGGAGGATAGTGCGGCCGCTTTAACAGCCCCACAGCAAAATGGCCTCACCGGCCAAAAAACTTCAAAATAGGTCATTTAAAGACCACGAACGCGGATAGACGAGTTCGGTGCAAAATCATCATTGATGCAGGCCTAAGAAGCGATATACCCCCGCACAAGGGGCTCCACTCATATACAATAAGAGACAATAAAGCTCAAACTTACATATCTTACTTTACTTATTTTAAAACTTTTTCGGCACGACTCGTTTTGAACTCAGTTCCTCTCTTTTACAGATGAACATCATGCGACGCCCGTCCAGGATACGGCACAACGGAGACACATGCGTAGACGTGTAGTAGGGACCCATCCTAAAGGATTCTTTTTAGATTAAGACCCTACGTAAACCTTTTTTACTGTCTCTTGTTGCTACACATCCCCTGGTTTTTCTTTCTAATATAACCAAGGAGGAGGCTGGCGTCTTGGCATGTGGCCACGCCAGAATTTTTGCACGTACCTGGACACTAGGGGCTTTTTCAATAAAGAGTGTTGTTTGGCCCGCACTCACAAAGACCGAACACCTTAGGGAGTGTTCGGCGTCGCGAGTTTTGGCATTATATGCATCAGCTCCGAATCATGTCTTTGGTCAAATGTTGGGTTGCCCGGCTCCTGAGTTCGGCTACCTTACGTTCTGCTCTATCGGCTAAGGTAGCACCAGGAGAACTACTGCGATTGTGCCCCCGGTTCGGCTAGGGCGAGCACCTCAGTAGAGAAAGCTGAAAACTGACTGTCATGATATAGCATGAGACTGGTCAGCCACTCGATGACCGATCGGAATCTATCGGATTCCCCCGCTTTGACGAAGGACCGCTTCCCGGTCAGGCACATACGCGCCCCGAATTCGGACGAGCACAGTGGCCATCAAGGAGCTACCTAAAGAGTCTCATTTTCAAACTCCTATGGCTAAGTGAAAGTGTTAAAGCATTATAGTCCGGTTGCCTGGCCCACTGCGCTATCACCTCCTTTGTAGGACCAAGACGTTGGGTTAAGTGTGAGAATGCGTCTTCCGCGAGCACCCCCGCACTATGTGCGTGGGGGCTGAAGCCAACGACTGCCATCTTTCAGATTCTATACACACACACATATATATATATATATATATCTTAAAACGGCCGATTAGAAGGTGTTTACAATACTTGGAGGCACAAGTATAAAATAAGCCACTACAGTTTATCAAAACATTACTTTATAATTACATATGCTGTCATAACATAGCATCTTTCGGGCACTGCGTCTCTATTACACGAGCGCCTTCAAGAACTTCCTGAAAATAGTGCTCGGAAGGTACTCGGCTTTGGTCCGAATCTCGGGACGCAACAACAGTGGTCTCCATTTCTGCCCAGTATGTCTTAACACGGGCAAGAACCATCCGTGCGCCCTCTATGCATGCTGACCTCTTAATTGCATTTGTACGCGGCACCGCGTCAAGAAATAGCTGCACCAAGCTGAAATAACTCTTCGGCTTCGATCTCCTTGGCCACAGATGATCCATGACGTACTTCATGGCGAGTCCGGACAACCTATTCAGTTCGGCCCATTGAGCCAAACGGTCATCCACTGCCAGTGGACGCTCTGGATTATGAAACTGTGACCAGAAAAGCTTTTCCACTTCGCAATCCTTCTGATCTCGAAAGTGTTCGGTCGCATCAGCGGCACTTGTTGCCAAGTCCAGATAGGTGTCCTTCACACTCCACATCCGGTCCAATAGAGCAAACTTCGGATCACAAAACTTCCTCCGCAGCATAAAGGGATTTCCAGCCGCAATCTGTTCGGCCTGACGCAGCTCCTCTTTCGCAGCTCTCATTGCAGAGCGAGCGTCCTTGGCATCAGCAACGGCCTTCTCTAAGTCCGTCTGTTTCGCCTGGTCTTCTTTCTCAAGAAGTTCACAACGGTCTGCAGCACTCTTTAACTTCTTGGCCATCTCGGCCATCTCCTCTTTGCTTCGGCAGTGAGCAGCCTGTTCGGCTCTCAGCTCTTCAAGGGCCTTCTTGGCAGCCACATCACTTTTTCTGGCTTGCTCCTTAGCTCGGGCAAGTTCTGCCCTAAGATTCTCCATGGCGGCCGTACCATCTGCGTCAAGCACACACATTGTAAGACACTAGCATGAAGCTCCTCTTACCCAACGCCGCCCGAAGAATTACATACCTTGAGCCTCATCAAGCCGCTTGTTGACAAGCGCGATGTCAGCATCTGCCACGTCCAGTTGCCGCTTTAGTTCGGCCAAATCATTAGTCCGACTTGATTCCGGACACCTCGCCACCTACATTCAAAGGTGACATCTTAGACCTGGGATTATGATCCTCTACGTGCCGTCATTTCTTGACAACACGAAGAGTCTCAGGGGCTACTATCTGCACATGGCGCATCTTATTTATGCGCAACTGACAAAAGCATACACTATCTAACATACCTCAAAACCCGTCAGTAAGCTTTTGACGGCCTCATACAATCCGCTTTCTACGGATGCAATCCTTTCAATCACCGTGCCCATCAAGGCACGGTGCTCTTCTGAGATAGAAGCTCGCCCCAGCAGAATCTTTAGTTCTTCCGGCCGAGCGCCAGACGGCGCCTGACTTGACCTATGGCCTCTTTCGAAGGCCGGACGCGGAGGACTTCGGGGGGCCGCACTACCACCTCCCATCCCTGCTGGATTCGGAGAAGCCCTCCGCGACGACACCTCAGGGTCGCCCGTCTCGCTGGGTGGCACGGTAGGGGGAGGCGTTCCGCTCTCCATCATCTCCGGAAGGAGATCCCCCGAAGACGAGCTCTGCTGCGAAGGGCTGAGGTCCGAGCTACAAGGTAAAATTTCAGTTAAATCTTCTCAGATAACAAAATCAAGGATTTCTCTCATCCCTCAAAAGGAAAATCTTTTCTCCACTTACGGCTCGCTTGAGGGCTGATCCCCTTGAGGGCGTAGTCCGGCCAAGGAACTCCCTGGCATCGCACCCTCTAACGAGGATTTTTCCCCCGTTTTGAGGCCGTGGCTTCTGGGTCATCAGAGGCGGCTCTCTTCTCCCCTCTAGGAGAGGAATTGTCGGTTCCTCCCTTCGGAGCAGCCTCCTTCGAGGAGGCCGTAGCTTCCTTGTCCTCCCCCTCCAAAGGCATTATCTCCAGCATCCTGACTAGCACAGGATCTGGCCTGGTTTCAGGAAGGGGAGCCGGACAACGGATCAACTTCGCCTTCGCTGTCCACTCCTATTTAAAAAGACAACTCTTTTAGGGGCAAGTTTATGACGATTATATGGATAAAAGGTCCGGGCACAAGGTTGCTTACTTGAGTATCCGGGCGATTGCAGCTTAGGCCTGCGTCCTGGGCTGAATCCGGACACATCTCTTGTGATCCGAAGAATAGTCTATACATCTCCGCGGGAGTTGCGCCCATAAAATTCTGAAGAACTCGTGGTCCCTCAACTCCCACAGACGAAGGGGGCGACGTTTGCCGGGCAATGTTCGGCGAATCAACATGACCTGCGTCACCTTGACCAAACCGAGGTCTCCTTCCAAAAGATCCTTAATTCGGCCCTGTAGCAGGGGCACGTCTTTGGGCAAACCCCAATCTAATCCTTTGTTGACCCATGACGCTAGCCGTGATGGGGGACCCGAGCGAAAGGCAGGAGGCACCGCCCACTTGGCGCTCCTGGGAGCGGTGATATAGAACCATTCTCGTTGCTACAAGCCGATCTCTTCTTGAAAGGAGCCCTCGGGCCAGGGAGCATCAGCATTCTTGCTGATGACAGCACCTCCGCACTCTGCGAGCCGACCCTCGATAATCTTCGGCTCCACTCCAAAAGTCTTGAGCCATAAACCGAAGTGAGGAGTAACACGGAGGAACGCTTCACACAACGATGAATGAGGAAATATGGAGGATGGACTCCGGAGCTAAGTCATGAAATTCCAGCCCGTAATAGAACAGCAGCCCCCTCATGAAGGGATCCATCGGGAAGCCTAAACCCCGAAGGAAGTGAGACATGAACACTACGCTCTCACCGGGCTGGGGATTGGGAATAGCTCGCCCTTGAGCAGGCAACCTATGCGGAATTTCGGCGGTCAGGAACTTAGCCTCTCTCAACTTTAGCACATCCTCCTCCGTGACGGAGGAGGGCATCCATCGGCCTTGAAGGTCAGAACCAGACATTGTCGAAGGTCCGAAGCGCCTGGAATCTGAAGGCCTAGGGTGTTGGAACTCGAGGCGACGGGCGAACTCGTTTTAGATTGGAAAAGAAGTAAGGCCTTGGTCTCTTTATAAGAGGTTGAATACCAGGAGCCCTCCCCGTAACCGTTTGGGACTCGCCTTTAATCGAGAAAACATGCTAGCGGGCACGATTGGGTTACCCACGTCCGTATTGATGGGGATCCCGTAAAGAGGGGGCACACGATCTCTGCTTTGGCAAGACGTGCCAAGGAAACCGCCTCGCAGAACATGCTGAGGTGGAAAAGTAAAAATGATTCGAGTAAAGGACTTGGCTGTAGTGTGATGGCACACCGCAGAATACGTCAGCAGATTTGGTTTGTGTTAATATTACTCTCTATGGCAATATGTGGAAATTTATTTTACAGAGCCGGACACTACCCTTGGTGGTTACAATCTTCTATGAAGGACTTGGAGGAGGAACCCGCCTTGCAATGCCGAAGACAATTTGCGCGCCGGACTCGTCGTCATTGAAGCCTGGTTTAGGGGCTACTGAGGGAGTCCTGGATTAGGGGGTGTTCGGATAGCCGAACTATACCTTCAGCCGGACTCCTGGACTATGAAGATACAAGATTGAAGACTCCGTCCCGTGTCCGGATGGGACTTTCCTTGGCGTGGAAGGCAAGCTTGGAGATGCGATAATCAAGATCTCCTACCATTGTAACCGACTCTGTGTAACCCTAACCCTATCCGGTGTCTATATAAACCGGAGGGTTGTAGTCCGTAGGGGAGAATCAACTCCATACACAACAATCATACCATAGGCTAGCTTCTAGGGTTTAGCCTCCTCGATCTCGTGGTAGATCTACTCTTGTACTACCCATATCATCAATATTAATCAAGCAGGAGTAGGGTTTTACCTCCATCGAGAGGGTCCGAACCTGGGTAAAACAAAGTGTCCCCTGTCTCCTGTTACCATCCGGCCTAGACGCACAGTTCGGGATCCCCTACCCGAGATCCGCTGGTTTTGACACCGACAAAGATCTTTATCGGTCAGACTGCATAACAACATACCTTGTTCCCTTTGTCATCGATATGTTACTTGCCCGAGATTCGATCGTCAGTATCTCAATACCTAGTTCAATCTCATTACCGGCAAGTGTCTTTACTCGTTCCGTAATACATCATCTCGCAACTAACTCATTAGTTGCAATGCTTGCAAGGCTTATGTGATGTGCATTACCGAGAGGGCCCAGAGATACCTCTCCGACAATCGGAGTGACAAATCCTAATCTCGAAATACGCCAACCCAACATGTACCTTTGGAGACACCTGTAGAGCTCCTTTATAATCACCCAGTTACATTGTGACATTTGGTAGCACACAAAGTGTTCCTCCGGCAAACGGGAGTTGCATAATCTCATAGTCATATGAACATGTATAAGTCATGAAGAAAGCAATAGCAACATACTAAACGATCGGGTGCTAAGCTAATGGAATGGGTCATGTCAATCAGATCATTCACCTAATGATGTGATCCCGTTAATCAAATAACAACTCTTTGTCCATGGTTAGGAAACATAACCATCTTTGATTAACGAGCTAGTCAAGTAGAGGCATACTAGTGACACTCTGTTTGTCTATGTATTCACACATGTATTATGTTTCCGGTTAATACAATTCTAGCATGAATAATAAACATTTATCATGATATAAGGAAATAAATAATAACTTTTTTATTGCCTCTAGGGCATATTTCCTTCAGTCTCCCACTTGCACTAGAGTCAATAATCTAGTTCACATCGCCATGTGATTTAATACCAATAGTTCACATCAGCATGTGATTAACACCCATAGTTCACATCGACATGTGACCAACACCCAAAGGGTTTACTAGAGTCAATAATCTAGTTGACATCGCTATGTGATTAACACCCAAAGAGTACTAAGGTGTGATCATGTTTTGCTTGTGAGAGAAGTTTAGTCAAAGGGTCTGCCACATCCAAATCCGTAAGTATTTTGCAAATTTCTATGTCAACAATGCTCTGCACGGAGCTACTCTAGCTAATTGCTCCCTCTTTCAATATGTATCCAGATTGAGATTTAGAGTCATCTGGATCAGTGTAAGGAAATAAATAATAACTTCATTATTGCCTCTAGGGCATATTTCCTTCACTACGTTCCCGTTAATTCGGCTAGGGCATAAGGGGAGCACCTCTGCGATTGTTACTGCCGGGTCAGCCGGATGTGTACCTCAGACTGGGTGAAGCCGAAAGCTAGCGTTCTTAAGAGAATATTCGATCGGTGAACAAAAGATGATTTTTTACCCATTTTTTATATATGCCCCCAGATGTTTTTTCCTGCGATTCTTTCCGCAGCCCAGACATGCACTTTAGGGCATGCATACCCAGGGAAAGGAACCCCTAACGGGACTATTCTCCCTGGAAGATGTTTCTTACTAACCATGTAATATAACATAACTAGTTGGGCACTTGTCTGTTCAAGCACTAATGACCCCTACGCCTGGTTTCCACGCATACCCCGGTTTTTCATAACTGAGAGGGTATTCGGATTCACTCCGGACTATCGGGTCCAGAGGTCGAAGCGAAAAGGTCCGCCATGACAAATGATCTACAATCTGGCTAGAAGGCATTACAAATGTCACTTCAATTACATAGTCACTATGACTGACTAAATTCTTCCTCTATACCATCCAACAGGCTGTCTAACTTACAATCCTGTTGGGAACACTTTGCGGCCAATTCTACTTTCCCGTACATCAGACTAACAGGGATCTCTTTCCCATCGGGCCCCACAGGTCCGACCTCGGCCATGTGGTTTGGATTAGCCTTGGTATACCGCGTCTTCACCATGGCCCAGGCTTCCCTGGCACCTTGACGGCAGGCCGATATCTTCCATAATCGGAAGCGCCGCCGCGCTCCCTTCAGCTTCTCCGCAAGCTCTCCAAAGCCTTCGGGCACGGAGACGGACGGCCACAAGGCCTGGGCAACGCCTTGCATCACCTGCCGAACTCGTTCGTGCAGTTGTGAGAGCTCGGGAATAAGGTCACCCATAGAACCGGGTATTTCCTCCACAGGACGACCTGTTAGCATACCTAGAGACATAACTCTGTTAATCGACTTCTTCGCCGAACTCTTTTCCAAAGTTCGTTCAATCACTTATTGAAAATGCCGCGTCGAAGCCGTTGATTCTCCTTCACGGAGTCCGACAGTTCAACACGAACATCTTTTAGTTCCACGCTAAGCTGGGTGTTGGCATCCTGGAGATTATTCTTCTCCTGCCTAACCTTGGTAAGCATGCTCTCGCCAGCCTCTAGCTGGCGTCGGAGTTGTTGCTCGTCCGGATTTCCTCCAGCGTCATCTACAATTTCATCGTTATATTCGCACATATGCCGCACTCTATATGGTACCTATCATTTTCAATATGTCTTACCAGAGGGGGTCTTCTTGGACTTCTCTCCTGCGGCTAGTGCGGCCTGAAGTCAAGCTTTGCACTCTTCTAGCTCCTGGGATAGTTGGGTATTCTTTTCTGTATAAACCTGCATAACATGTGATCCTTAAATCAGTTATTCTAACTGTTTCAAGTCTTAGGGGCTACTGATATATATATATATATATAATCACCAAATTTTCTCAGCCGTATGTCCTTTACATACTGATCCGTGGCTCTGGCTAGACCATTTTGAGCAGCACGGAGGTACGCATCTCCTGAGTTGAAAGCATCAAATGCCTCTTGGGAGAAACAAGCGTCACAGAGAATGGCCCAGCGACGCCTGTGGTTCATGGCACTCTCCACCTCGGAATTTGTGGCGGACAGTCTGTCCGCATCCTTTGTCGGAGGAGCATCCGACACGCGCCTCGTATTTGCTTCCGCTTCCGGATCCGGCCTTGGAGCCTGACTAGTGGAGGCGTGATTGGCGACCTCTCCGGATATAGTCCGGCGAGCGTTCTTTTTCCTAAATAAAGCACGGGCGTTAGTATGCCTCTGAGAATGATATCTTGGAGTAGGACGGCGCGCCATACCGCTGTGCCGGTGTCCCAGTCCGGACTGCATTTCTTTTCAGCTTGCCTGGCCTCGCAGCCCCTTGTTGGCTAGTCGCCACAGGCTCGGCATGCCGCCCCAAGGGCCTCCCCTGCAAGACACCGTTGGTATATGGTAAACAAAAATACGCAAGGATGGATCCTTTTCAAAGTGCTGGGACTTCGGTCTCAGTTACCTGTGAGGCTGGAAGTAGCCCAGGGTAATCGGCCGTAATGGCCACCAAGGCATTGTCGTTGCTTAATTGGTAAAATACCCTATCGATTAGCTCCACTAATATGTCCGTATCCTCTTGGGAGGCCGGGTCGAGGGACCGTTCCGGATCCTCGGGTTGTGGAGGAGGGCTGTTTATCTCCCTTACGGCCTTACGCAGCTCCTGCGTTGGAATCGCAAGATGAAATACTTAACTATGGGAATATGGAACAAATGGGCAAGAAAAAGTATCAACTTACCCATCTCGGAGGATTGTACATAGAAAATCCGCCCTATGGATTGAAGCGGAGGAATTCCTCCTCTTCTCCCTTGTACAAATTGGACAAGATCTTTACTAGATCAGCGACCGAATCCGGCCCCTTGCGGCCGCAGCGGGTGGCGTTATCCTCCCCGTAGAAATCCCACATGGGGTGGCCGCTATATTGAAGCGGCTGCACCCCCCCGCATAATGCATATGGCCATGACCTCGATCCTGGTCAATCCGGATTGAGCTAGCGACCTTATCCGGCTCATCAGGTAAAGAACGTCCCTGTCATCTTCCTCCTGGGGGCTCTGTGGACGCCAGCTCAGGCGCTTCTTCAAAGGAGCATTGTCAAACTCAGGAAGGCCGATCTGGATAGGATCCGGGAGGGGGACATCTTCTATATGAAACCATTCTGAAGGCCAGTCTTCGGACGTTTTCTTTGGGGTTCCGGATAGATATCCTGTCCCGGCGATGCGCCACACTTCGGCTCCGCCCATTTGATATATTGACCCCTTCTAAGAATGGGGCACAAGGCAGAACAGCTTCTTCCATAGCGTGAAGTGAGCCTCGCAGCCCAAAAACAGCTTGCAAAGGGCTACGAAGCCCACAATATGCAGTATGGAGGCAGGCGTAAGACTGTGCAACTGGAGGCCGTAGAACTCCATGAGCCCCCGGAGAAACGGATGAATTGGAAATCTGAGCCCTCTTATCAAATGAGGGACAAGGCATACCTGCTCTCCCTTGGAGGGATTGGGAAGGCTCTCCGCTTGCTCTCCGCCATTATAGGTGGCGAGCCCGGCTCGAACCGGGACCATGTATGCTGGGGGGAGAAATCCCTTGGTCTAAAGCGTCACTAGTTTGCTGTGCGGGATGGAACATCTCTGCCAATCTCCGGGCTTGGGGCTGGGGGAGCGAGAAGAGGAGCTGCGCCGACCGTCCGTGATGGAATGGATCTCTGTCGGGTGCGCTCCGATGAAATCTCGCTAAGGGAGGATGGTGTGATTTGGATCTGAATCCTCGTCTCTTTAATAGGCAGCTCATTTACATAGCTAGGGGGTAAATGTAAAAACACCTTGGCTCTTCACATTCGCTTGACACGTGGAAGGTGGCCATTATTGGGTGTGGAAGCCAAGGAGCACAACATTCATGAGAAGCCGGACACTATTCAAATAGGTATTCGGAATTTGGACGAGAACCCGCCTTGCAATGCCGAAGACAATGTGCGCGCCGGACTCATCGTCATTGAAGCCTGGTCCGGCGGCTACTGAGGGAGTCCTGGATTAGGGGGTGTCCAGATAGCCGGACTATAACCTTTGGCCGGACTCTTGGACTATGAAGATACAAGATTGAAGACTTTGTCCCGTGTCCGGATGGGACTTTCCTTGGCGTGGAAGGCAAGCTTGGAAATACGGATATGTAGATCTCCTCCCATTGTAACCGACTCTGTGTAACCCTAGCCCCCTCCAGTGTCTATATAAACTGGAGGGTTTAGTCCATAGGACAACAACAATCATACCATAGGCTAGCTTCTAGGGTTTAGCCTCTCTGATCTCGTGGTAGATCTACTCTTGTACTACCCATATCATCAATATTAATCAAGCAGGAGTAGGGTTTTACCTCCATCGAGAGGGCCCGAACCTGGGTAAAAACATCGTGTCCTTTGTCTCCTGTTACCATCTGCCTAGACGCATAGTTCGGGACCCCCTACCCGAGATCCGCCGGCTTTGACACCGACATCGACGCAGACGACCCCGAATTGGGAGCGGCCTCTTTTTGGAGGAAGACGACACCACAGGCGGTGGCGACGGAGCAGGTGGCTCTAGTGGAGGAGGCAGCCTCGAGACGTGGCCGGATGATGACGAGGAAGAGGCCGAGCCGCGCCGCCCCCGGCCACTAACAAGGCAGGAGCGAGCTCCTCAGCGGCACCGCCCGCACCAGGCGGCGCACTGAAGCGTCGAGCCAGCACGCAGCTGCCAGGCGGCCGGCCGAAGAAGCCCAAGGGCTCGGCCACGGAGACTAGGCGGGAGGAAGCCGCCGCGAAGGCGACCGGGTTCTAGAGGGCCCCAAAGCAGCCGCCGATGGTGTCCGCATAAGAGCATTTCTTTCTTTGTTCTTTCTATGTCTTCTTCGCAAACCCTTTCTGAATTCTTCTTGTTTTGTGTGAGCAGAGCCCCGCTCTCTCTTGAGCGGTCGGCCTCCACCTCCGTCATCGGGGGGACGGATGGTTCCACCAACGCCCGCCGCATAGACCCACTCGCTGACCTCCGGGAGGCGACGGAGAAGAACGCGCGGGAGGCGCACGAGGAGAAGGAGAGGGCGGAGCAGGCGAAGGCGGACGCGGCTAAGGCGGTGCAGGAGGAGGCGGACGCGGCGGCCAAGGACCAAGCTGACGCTGCAGCCAAAGCCCGGGAGGAGGAGGCAACCAAGGCCTAGGCAGACGCGGCTGCCAAGGTGCAAGCGGAAGCAGCCACATGCGACCAGGCTCCACAGCTTGTCGTCTCGTTGCGCTCCATGCCGCCGGCGCCAGGGATCCCAACACCGACTGGAGCAACCGATGATAAGCAGCCAGTCGCGGGGGGAGAGGAGGGCGGCGCCGGCATGTCGAGGGTGGAGGCGAACCCGCCCATGCCGACTGCCGACGTTCAGGCCAGTCGGCCTGAGGCGCCGCAGGCGCCGCTAGTCGGCAGCGAGCTGGCGGTAGGGGCGACTCCGTTGGCCCATACTCCGGTGCGCCGTCGTGTGGCGAAGGCGACTTCGGTGCCACGGCCGCAGGAGGTTGGGGCCTCAAGCTCATCAGCCCCAAAAGCGGAGGCCACTAGTGCCGTCCCGCGAGAATGGACGTCTGGGGGCGGGACATGCGTCCTGAACAGGGCTGCGCATGAGGTCCACTCCCTGCTTCAGGCCCAAGGTGATGCCCTCAAGAACTATACGAAGACATTCTTGGCGTCGCGAGCTGCCGTCCGGGTATGTTCCTTGTGTTTTGCTTTCAATTTCTGTAGTCTTCCGTGGGGTGTAGCCCCATGTTCCGGGCCGGCTGCTGAGCAGGCGGCTCGGAACTTAAAGGCGAGTTCCGAGTGTTGATTCCTTCCTTTCTTCCATTGTCTCTGTTGCAGGATTACCACAACATCCGTGCGGCCGCCTTCAACTCTTAGGTCCAGGATCTGGCCAAGCGAACCACTGATTTCACTGAGAGCCGGAGTAAGCTGTAACGCCCATGATGCGGCTATATCTCCCACGTGTCGGGGCATGACTTGGAGGCATAACCGCATGGTGGTTTCGTCACAAGAAGGGTCATCTTCACACAATCCCATGTAATGAACAAGAATGGGATAAAGAGTTGGCTTACAATCACCACTTCACACAATGCATAAATTAAACATACATCATTCAGAGTACACTCAAGGTCCGACTACGGAACCAAAATGAAAGAAGACAACCCAACTGCTAAATGCCCGATCGTCCCAACTGGGCTCCACTACTGATCATCGGGGAAAGAAACATAGTAATGACCGCGTTCCTCGTCAAACTCCCACTTGAGCTCGGTTGCGTCACCTGCACTGGCATCGTCGGTTCCTACAACTGTTTGGTAGAATCTGTGAGTCACGAGGACTCAGCAATCTCACACCTGCGAGATCAAGACTATTTAAGCTTATAGGAAGGATGGTGTAATGAGGTGGAGCTGCAGCAAGCACTAAGCATATATGGTGGCTAACATACGCAAATGAGAGCGAGAAGAGGAGCAATGCAACGGTCGCGAAGCTAGAAGTGATCAAGAAGTGATCTTGAAACTACTTATGTTCATTCATAACCCAAACCGCGTTCACTTCCCGGACTCCGCCGAAAAGAGACCATCATGGCTACACACGCGGTTGATGTATTGTGATTAAGTCAAGTGTGAAGTTCTCTACAAAAGGACATTAACAAATTCCCATCCGCCTCATAACCGCGGGCACAGCTTTCGAAAGATAATACCCTGCAGGGGTGTCCCAACTTAGCCCATCATAAGCTCTCACGGTCAACGAAGGATATTCCTTCTCCCGGGAAGACCCGATTAGTCTCGGAATCCTGGTTTACAAGACATTTCAACAATGGTAAAACAAGACCAGCAAAGCCGCCTGAATGTGCCGAAAAATCCTAATAGGAGCTGCACATATCTCGTTCTCAGGGCACACCGGATGGGCAAGACGTCGGGTTGGCATAGACCCTGGATTGCCCAGGGGGTGCCGGACATCGCCCAGGTTGGGCCAACACTCGAAGGAGCACTGGTCCGGGGGTTTAAAATAAAGATGACCCTCAGGCTCGCGAAAACCCAAGGGAAAAAGGCTTAGGTAGGCAAATGTAAAACCAAGGTTGGGCCTTGCTGGAGGAGTTTTATTCAAGGCGAACTGTCTAGGGGGTCCCATAAATCACCCAACCGCGTAAGGAACGCAAAATCAAGGAACATAACACCGGTATAACGGAAACTAGGGCGGCAAGAGTGGAACAAAACACCAGGCATAAGGCCAAGCCTTCCACCCTTTACCAGGTATATAGATGCATTAATTAAATAAGAGATATTGTGATATCCCAAAATATATCCATGTTGGTCTCCACCCAATTCCATTCGGGGTTCCATCTTTTGGTCTCATTTTGTTTTGTTATGTTGCTCTACTCATTTCATTGCCATGCTTACCTTGTCATATTGCATTTGTGTTTGCTTTGTGCTTGGTGCCACTGTGCATATCCCCATCATCATGTGCATCTTCATGTTGTGAGCATATTGCATTGAGGCATGTTCTTTGGGATCCAAGCTTCATCACTTTCCCCCTCATCACCACCTCTCCTTCCCTTTCTTTTTCTTTTCTTGCAAGTGCCATCTTGCCCTACTCCATAAATGTTCATTTGTCTTCTTTCATTTTGGTTCCGTAGTCGGACCTTGAGTGTACTCTGAATGATGTATGTTTAATTTATGCATTGTGTGAAGTGGTGATTGTAAGCCAACTCTTTATCCCATTCTTGTTCATTACATGGGATTGTGTGAAGATGACCCTTCTTGTGAAAAAACCACCATGCGGTTATGCCTCCAAGTCGTGCCCCGACACGTGTGAGATATAGCCGCATCGTGGGTGTTACATAAGCACTCCGCTTCCTTTCTCATGGGGGCACGTTAGCGCACCCGCTAGGTGTAGTCCCCAAGATTCAGGCCGACTGGTGAGCAGTCGGGCCGGATCTTCCCAGCATCTACTTGTCTTCTTTATTGATGTTAACTATCTTTTCTTTCTTGTCTTTGCAGGAGCCAATGCCGGCTTGCGGCAGGATCTAGGCGAGGCCCAAACCGCGTTGCGCGCCAAGGAGGCGGAGCGCCTCAAGGTGGAGCAAGAGCGAGACCGCCTGGCCAAGCAGCTGGCTGACCAGGCGGACAAGCACAAGGCGGAGCTGCAGAAACTCAAGGATGCGGAGGAGGCCCTTCAGGCCGAGTTCGAGACTCAGCGCTCGAACTGGGTCGAGAAGGAGAAGGCCTTGTCGGACGGCTACGGCGAAATCGAGGACCTACACGATGGTGAGTTGTCCTTCTCTTTCTTCCGCCTGCCGACTTGCCATATGAACCGGCTTCTGGCTTCATATTTCTTTTTTCTTCTTATGCAGAGTATTTCCTTGGTTACTCCGTCGCCGCCAGCCAAGTCGTCGAGGCTCACCATGACGAGCGGAGGCTGGATGGTGCAACAATCGCACCCAATGCCCCTCGGACTCTCGCCGAGAAGATGCTTGCCATCCAAGCTCGTCTCCAGCCGGCGCATCGGGCCCTCCGCCGTCTTCAGCACGCCGGAGCCCAGGTGGTTTCTGCCCTCTGGTCGGGTACTCCCGCTCTGCGCACCATCAATCGGACCTCCGATTGGTTGGAGGTGGCCATCGGTCGCATCGAAGTGTGGAAAGGCTCCTCCGCCCGGGCGGGTGCATGCCGAGCCTTGGAATTCGTCAAGGGGTGGTACCCTGGGCTAAATCTGGACCAGCTGGCCACTCTCCGTGCCAAAGCCGACGAGGAGTTGGAGGCGGTGGCGCCCGAGCTCTATCATCGCGCCGCGGCGATCGCCGAGTACATGGACACTAGCGTCTTTGTCGGTGTCAAAACCGGCGGATCTCGGGTAGTGGGTCCCGAACTATGCGTCTAGGCCGGATGGTAACAGCAGACTGGGGACACTTTGTTTTACCCAGGTTCGGGCCCTCTCGATGGAGGTAAAACCCTACTCCTGCTTGATTAATATTGATGATATGGGTAGTACAAGAGTAGATCTACCACGAGATCAAGGAGGCTAAACCCTAGAAGCTAGCCTATGGTATGATTGTGTATGGAGTTGATTCTTCTTCTACGGACTACAACCCTCCAGTTTATATAGACACCGGATAGGGTTAGGGTTACATAGAGTCGGTTACAATGGTAGGAGATCTTGAATATCGCATCGCCAAGCTTGCCTTCCACGCCAAGGAAAGTCCCATCCGGACACGGGACGAAGTCTTCAATCTTGTATCTTCATAGTCCAGGAGTCCGGCTGAAGGTATAGTCCGGCTATCCGAACACCCCCTAATCCAGGACTCCCTCAGTAGCCCCTGAACCAGGCTTCAATGACGACGAGTCCGGCGCGCAAATTGTCTTCGGTATTGCAAGGCAGGTTCCTCCTCCAAGTCCTTCATAGAAGATTGTAATCACCAAGAATAGTGTCCGGCTCTGTAAAATAAGTTTCCACATATTGCCATAGAGAATAATATTTGCACAAATCAAATCTGCCGACGTATTCTGTAGTGCGCCATCACACTACAGCCAAGTCCTTTACTGGAATTGTTTTTACTTTTCCGCCTCAGCATGTTTTGCGAGGCGGTTTCCTTGGCACGTCTTGTCAAAGCAGAGATCGTGTACCCTTTTTACGGGATTCCCATAAATACGGACGTGAGTAACCCAATCGTGCCCGTTAGCACTTTTTCTCGATTAAAGGCGAGTCCTGAATGGTTACGGGGAGGGCTCTTGGTATTCAACCACTTATAAAGACACCAAGGTCTTACCCCCTTTTCAATCCCAAATGAGTTCGCCCATTGCCTCGAGTCCCAACACCCTAGGCTTCAGATTGCAAGCGCTTCGAACCTTCGACAATATCCGGTTCTGACCTTCAAGGCCGATGGATGCCCTCCTCCGTCACGGAGGAGGATGTGCTAAAGTTGAGGGAGGCTAAGTTCTTGACCGCCGAAATTACGCATAGGTTGCCTGCTCAAGGGCAAGCTATTCCCAGCCCCCAGCCCGGTGAGAGCGTAGTGTTCATGTCTCACTTCCTTCGGGGGTTAGGCTTCCCGATGGATCCCTTCGTGAGGGGGCTGCTGTTTTATTACGGGTTGGAACTTCATGACTTAGCTCCGGAGTCCATCCTCCATATTTCCTCATTCATCGTTGTGTGCGAAGCATTCCTCCGCGTTACCCCTCACTTTGTATTATGGCTCAAGACTTTTGGAGTGGAGCCGAAGATGATTGAGGGACGGCATGCCGAGTGCGGAGGCGCTGTCATAAGTAAGAATGCTGATGCTCCATGGCCCGAGGGCTTCTTTAAAGAGGAGCTCGGCTTGTGGCAACGAGAATGGTTCTATATCACTGCTCCCAGGAGCGCCAAGTGGGCGGCGCCTCCTGCCTTTCATTCGGGTCCCCCATCACGGCTAACGTCATGGGTCAACAAAGGATTAGATTGGGGGTTACCCAAAGACGTGCCCCTGTTGCAGGGCCGCATTAGGGATCTTTTAGAAGGAGGCCTCAACCTGGTCAAGGTGACGCAGGTCATGCTGATTCGCCGAACATTGCCCAGCAAACGTCGCCCCCTTCGCCTGTGGGAGTTTAATCCGGAGGGACCGCGAGTTCTTCAGAACTTCATGGGCGCAACGCCCGCAGAGATGTATAGACTGTTCTTCGGATCACAAGAGATGTGTCCGGATTTAACCGAGGACGCAGGTCTAAGCTGCAATCGCCCCGATACTCAAGTAAGCAACCTTGTGCCCGGACCTTCTATCCGTTTAATTGTCGTAAACTTGCCCCTAAAAGAGCCGTCCTTTTAAACAGGAATGGATAGCGAAGGCAAAGCTGATCAGGTGTCCGGCTCCCCTTCCTGAAACTAGGCCGGATCCCATGCTGGTCAGGATGCCGGAAAGAATGCCTTTGGAGGGGGAGGATAAGGAAGCTATGGCCTCCTCGAAGGAGGCTGCTCCGAAGGAAGGAACCGACAATTCCTCTCCCGAGGGGAAGAAGAGAGCTGCCTTTGATGACCCGGAGGCCGTGGTCTTGAAACGGGGGAGAAAATTCTCGACAGAGGGTGCGGCGCCGGGGAGTTCCACGGCCGGACTATGCCCTCAAGGGGATCAGCCCTCAAGCGAGCTGTAAGTGAAGAAAAGATTTTCCTTTCGAGAGAAATCCTTGATTTTGCACCTGGGAAGATTTAACCGAAATTTTACCTTGTAGTTCGGACCTCAGCCCTTCGTAGCAGAGCTCGTTTTCCGGGGATCTTCTTCCGGAGATGATGGAGAGCGGATCGCCTCCCCCTGCCGTGCCACCCAGCGAGGCGGGCGACCCTGAGGTGTCGTCGCGGAGGGTTTCTCCAAATCCGGCAGGGATGGGAGGTGGCAATACGGCCCCCTGACGTTCTCCGCGTCCGGCCCTTGATAGAGGCCATAGGACAAGTCCGGCACCGTCTGGTGCTCGGCCGGAAGAACTAAAGATTCTGCTGGGGGGAGCTTCTATCTCAGAAGAGCACCGTGCGTTGATGGGCACGGTGGTTGAAAGGATTTCATCCGCAGAAAGCGGATTGCATGAGGCCGTCAAAAGTTTACTGATGAGTTTTGAGGTACGTTTAGATAATGTACACTTTTGTTGGTTGCGCATAAATAAGATGCGCCCTGTGTAGATAGTAGCCCCTGAGACTCTGCGTGTTGTCAAGAAATGACGGCACATAGAGGATCATAATCCCAGGTCTAAGATGTCGCCTTTGAATGTAGGTGGCGAGGTGTCCGGAATCCAGCCGGACTAATGATTTGGCCGAACTAAAGTGGCAACTGGATGTGGCAGATGCCGATATCGCGCTTGTCAACAAGCGGCTTAATGAGGCTCAAGGTATGTGATTCTTCGGGCGGCATTAGGTAAGAGGAGCTTTATGCCAGTGTCTTACAATGTGTGTGTTTGACGTAGATGGTACGGCCGCCGTGGAGAATCTTAGGGTAGAACTTGCCCGGGCTAAGGAGCAAGCCAGAAAAAGTGATGCAGCTGCCAAGAAGGCCCTTGAAGAGCTGAGATCCGAACAGGCTGCTCACTGCCGAAGCAAAGAGGAGATGGCCAAGATGGCCGGGAAGTTAAAGAGCGCTGCAGACCGTTGCAAACTTCTTGAGAAAGAAGACCGGGAGAGACAGACGGACTTAGAGAAGGCCGTTGCTGATGCCAAGGACGCTCGCTCTGCTATGAGAGCTGCGAAAGAGGAGCTGCGTCAGGCCGAACAGATTACGGCTGGAAAGCCCTTTATGCTGCGGAGGAAGGTTTGTGATCCGAAGGTTGCTCCGTTGGACCGGATGTGGAGTGTGAAGGACACCTACCTGGACTTGGCAACGAGTGCTGCTGATGCGACCGAACACTTTCGAAATCAGAAAGATTGCGAAGTGGAAAAGCTGTTCTGGTCGCAGTTTCATAATCCAAAGCGTCCACTGACAGTGGATGACTGTTTGGCTCCATGGGCCGAACTGAATAGGTTGTCCGGACTCGCCATGAAGTACGTCATGGATCATCTGTGGCCGGGGAGATCGGAGCCGAAGAGTTATTTCAGCTTGGTGCAGCAATTCCTTGACGCGGTGCCGCGTATAGATGCAATTAAGAGGTCAGCATGCATAGAGGGCGCACGGATGGCTCTTGCCCGTGTTAAGACATACTGGGTAGAAATGGAGACCACTGTTGTTGCGTCCCGAGATTTGGACCAAAGCCGAGTACCTTCCGAGCACTATTTTCAGGAAGTTCTTGAAGGCGCTTGTGTAATAGAGATGCAGTGCCCGAAAGATGCTATGTTATGACAGCATATATAATTATAAAGTAATGTTTTGATAAACTGTAGTGGCTTTATTTTATACTTGTGCCTCCAAGTATTGTAAACACCTTCTAGTCGGCCGTTTTAAGATATATATATATATGTATGTATAGAATCTGAAAGATGGCAGTCGTTGGCTTCAGCCCCCACGCACATAGTGCAGGGGTGCTCACAAAAGACGCATTCTCACACTTAACCCAACGTCTTGGTCCTACAAAGGAGGTGATAGCGCAGCGGGCCAGGCAACCGGACTATAATGCTTTAACACTTTCACTTAGCCATAGGAGTTTGAAAATGAGACTCTTTAGGTAGCTCCTTGATGGCCACTACGCTCGCCCGAATTCGGGGCGCGTATGTGCCTGACCGGGCAGCGGTCCTTCATCAAAGCGGGGGAATCCGACAGATGCCGATCGGTCATCGAGTGGCTGACCAGTCTCACGCTACATCATGACAGTCAGTTTTCGGCTTTTTCTACTGAGGTGCTCGCCCTGGCCGAACCGGGGGCACAATCGCAGTAGTTCTCCTGGTGCTACCTTAGCCGATAGAGCGGAACATAAGGTAGCCGAACTCAGGAGCCGGGCAACCCAACATTTGACCAAAGACATGATTCAGAGCTGATGCATATAATGCCAAAACTCGCGACGCCGAACACTCCCTAAGGTGTTCGGTCTTTGTGAGTGCGGGCCAAACAACACTCTTTATTGAAAAAGCCCCTAGTGTCCAGGTACGTGCAAAAATTCTGACGTGGCCACATGCCAAGACGCCAGCCTCCTCCTTTGTTATATTAGAAAGAAAAAAACCAGGGGATGTGTAGCAACAAGAGACAGTAAAAAAAGGTTTACGTAGGGTCTTAGTCTAAAAAGAATCCTTTAGAACGGGCCCCTACTGCACGTCTGCGCCTGTGTCTCCGTTGTGCCGTATCCTAGACGGGCGCCGCGCGACGTTCATCTGTAAAAGAGAGGAACTGAGTTCAAAACGAGTCATGCCAAAAAAGTTTTTAAAATAAACAAAATATAATGTAAGATATGTAAGTTTGAGCTTTATTGTCTCTCATTGTATATGCGTGGAGCCCCTTGTGCGGGGATATATGGCTTCTATGCCTGCATCAATGATGATTTTGCACTGAACTCGTCTATCCGTGTTCGTGGTCTTTTAAATGACCTATTTTGAAGGTTTTTGGCCGGTGAGGCCATTTTCCTGTGGGGCTGTTAAGGCGGCCGCACTGTCCTCCGCTTGGGGAGGCGCACTTTTACTGCTTCCCCATCAAAGAGATGATACCTCGTGGACCGGGCATCTTAAGCGTAAGAGATGCATAATGTGGTATTGCATTAAATCGGGTGAAAGCTTCACATCCCAGTAGTGCTTGATAGCGACTTGAGAATGGGACGACATGGAAGGTCAGTTTTTCGCGGCGGAGGTTATCGGCAGAGCCGAATGCGACTGTGAGCCGGAGAAAACCCGTACAACGGGTATCCGGACTAGGTGTTACCCCTTGAAAGGAGGTTTTGCTACGGCGGATTCTTGCTGGGTTTATCCCCATATGCCGTATTGTATCCTGATATATCAGGTTTAGTCCGCTGCCGCCGTCCATGAGGACATTTGAAAACTTGAGTCCGCCAATTATTGGATCGAGTATCAAGGTAGTCCATCCTACATTCTTGATATTCCTAGAATAATCTAGCTGATCGAAAGTGATCGGTTTTGACAACCAGTGGCAGGATCCTTTGGGGACGGGCCGTGTGGTGCGTACCTTTACGGGCACCGCATGTTTTGTTATGTGAAGTGAGTTCACTGTTTTTACTTCTTGTGGGAAGTTCTTTTGTTTCCTGAAGCTCTGCTGTTGGGGTTCGTCCTCGTCTTCGCTTGGTGTGTCGAGCCCCTTATGTTCAGCATTGAGTTTGCCGGATTGTTTGAAGACCCAACAGTCTCTGTGGGTATGGTTAGCAGGCTTCCCAGGGGTACTGTGTACCTGACATATTCTGTCCAGGATTTTATTTAGGTTTGATGGATCGTTCCTGATTTTGTCGTGAGCCTTTCAATCCGGCGTTGACTGCCGTGCTCTTCGGACTTTTGTCTTTAGTCCGGCGACGGTCCTTGTTGTGTCGCGGTCTTCCGTTTCCATCTCTGGTTTCGGGTGTACTTGGGTCGCTGGGGCCGCATCTTGCCAACCAGCTGTCCTCTCCTACACAAAAGCGGGTCATGAGGCTTGTTAGTGCGGCCATTGTTCTTGGCTTTTCTTGGCCAAGGTGTCTGGCGAGCCATTCATCTCGGACATTGTGCCTGAAAGCTGCTAAGGCTTCAGCGTCCAGACAGTCGACTATCTGATTCTTTTTAGTAAGGAATCTGTTCCAGAACTGCCGAGCTGATTCTCCGGGTTGTTGATTTATGTGACTAAGATCGTCTGCATCCGGAGGGCGGACATAGGTCCCTTGAAAGTTTGCTCGGAAAGCGTCCTCGAGCTCTTCCCAGCTTCCAATTGAGTTTTCGGGAAGGCTTTTAAGCCAATGTCGGGCTGGCCCTTTAAGCTTGAGGGGTAGATATTTTATGGCGTGGAGATCATCTCCTTTGGCCATGTGTATGTGCAGGATGTAATCCTAGATCCAGACTCACGGGTCTGTTGTTCCATCGTATGCCTCTATGTTGACGGGTTTGAATCCTTCTGGGAATTCGTAGTCCAGGACTTCATTGGTGAAACATAGGGGGTGTGCGGCACCCCTGTATTTGGGTATGCCGGACTCTGATGACGGCTTCATAGCATTGCTTACAGGAGCTTGCTTTCTTGGCCCATAAATGGACCTGACTGGGCCATGACGCGAATCCTTAAATGGGTTGCATGCCGATCTAAGTGCGGCGCCGTTTGCTGCTTTGTGAGGTCGTCTATCCGACCATGTGGCTTCATCATTTTTTGAATGCGAGGGTTCTGAGGCCTCTTCGTCAAATTCAGGCAGTAGCTTTCTTTTCGCATAACTTTTAGTGCGGCGACTGTCACCGTACTTATCTCTGGTATTGATTACCTTGCTCCATCTGATCCGGAGTGCATCTTACGCTGTTTTTAGCTTCCGCTTCTGCTTTTTAGGCTGCGTGCAGTTGCAACAAGCCTCCGTTTAAAACGCTCTTGCTCGACGGGGTCTGATGGTATGATGAATTCGTCGTCTTCGACGCTTGCCTCGTCCTCGGGGGGAGGCGTGCGGTTATCGTCCTCGACCTCTCGGTCTGCCGCTCTTTCCTGAGGGCTGGCTTCTCCATCTTCCTGTGCCGAATTTTGCTGAGGTAGGTGTTCTTCGGCGCTATCCGGGGTAGTATTATCTCCCGTGCCGGAATCACCGTTTGTGTTTTGGCGGGATTTAGAGCGATGCCGCTGACGCTGGCGCTTTTGCTGTTTCTTGGGGGCATTGTCCCCCATTGTTCCATCGCCATCTCCATCTTTGGGAGTATCCACCATATATATGTCATATGACGAGGTGGCCTTCCAGCGCCCTACAGGTGCTGGTTCTTGTTCGTCTCCTATATCGTCGTCCATGCCGTCGATGTCCTCGGAGCCGAAGTCAAGTATGTCGGTTAAATCATCGACAGTGGCTACAAGGTGGGTGGTGGGTGGGTTTTGAATTTCCTCACCGTCCGTATCCCACCCTTGCTGACCGTAGTCCGGCCAGGGCTCTCCTGACAAAGAGAGAGACTTAAGAGAATTCAGGATATCGCCAAAAGGCGAATGCTGAAAGATGTCCGCTGCGGTGAACTCCATTACTGGCGCCCAATCGGATTTGATTGGCAGGGGCGCGGGGGGCTCGGGATTCAGAGAGGAATCTGGCTCCTTGGAGTCACGGGCCGTGCGGAGTGCGGGGCTGGAGTTCGGCTTGATCGCCTCTGAGATCGCAGCCCCTGAGGCGGTGTTCAACCGCTGAGCCTCGATCGGTGTAGTAGGTTCCGGATCAATGGCCGAAACCGATGCGTGTGCGGCCTCCAAAGCGCTGTTCGGTGGCAGAGCTATATCATGCCCATCGAGACAGTGCGGCGCGCTCGGCTGTGGCTCGAATCCGTCGAAGATCAAGTCTCCGCGGATGTAAGCCGTGTAGTTTAGGCTTCTAAACCTGACCTGATGGCCAGGGGCGTAGCTTTCGATCTGCTCAAGGTGGCCAAGCGAGTTGGCCCGCAGTGCGAAGCCGCCGAAGACGAGGATCTGTCCGGGGAGAAAAGTCTCACCCTGAACCACGTCGTTGTTGAAGATCGAAGGAGCCATCGGGCCTAAAGGCGACGACATAGAGGAACTCTCAATGAAAGCACCAATGTCGGTGTCAAAACCGGCGGATCTTGGGTAGGGGGTCCTGAACTATGCGTCTAGGCCGGATGGTAACAGGAGACTGGGGACACTTTGTTTTACCCAGGTTCGGGCCCTCTCGATGGAGGTAAAATCCTACTCCTGCTTGATTAATATTGATGATATGGGTAGTACAAGAGTAGATCTACCACGAGATCAAGGAGGCTAAACCCTAGAAGCTAGCCTATGGTATGATTGTGTATGGAGTTGATTCTTCTTCTACGGACTACAACCCTTCGGTTTATATAGACACCGGATAGGGTTAGGGTTACACAGAGTCGGTTACAGTGGTAGGAGATCTTGAATATCGCATCGCAAGCTTGCCTTCCACGCCAAGGAAAGTCCCATCCGGACACGGGATGAAGTCTTTAATCTTGTATCTTCATAGTCCAGGAGTCCGGCTGAACGTATAGTCCGGCTATCCGAACACCCCCTAATCCATGACTCCCTCAGTCTTCCTCCCTGAGTTAGACGAGGCGGGCTTCGAGGTGCCGCCCAACTGGTTCGGGCTGAATCTAGAAGGCGGTGAGGACTTGTTGGAGGAGATCGCCTCCAGCGACGAAGGCGAAGAGGAGGAGGACGAGGATGAGGACGGCGAAGACGATGCGCCGGATGGTGGAGACGGCGGCCAGCCTCAGCCTGACCAAGTCTCGACCAACGGGCAGAGCGCCGGCGAGCCGACTGCTGCCGATGCTGACCAGGCCGAGACCCACCAGCCGGCCGTTCCACCACCTGGGACCTCTACCTCCACCGACCCATCCGATCCGGCTGCTGCTCCTCTAGCCTAGGCGGCCAAGTTATCTTTCCTTTCCCTGTTTTGTAACCTCTTGAACAAAAACTGTTATGTTTGTGCAGTTCCACCCGCTGGGGGTGTATTCAAACTCTGTTGAATGCTGGCCAAGGGCCTTTTGCTGTAAAAAATTATCTTTTGCCGATTTCCGACTTGTTTTTCTTTTCTACTCTTTTGGCTTTTTCCTTTGCCGCCTTCCCGTGGCTGCCGTCTTGCCAGCCGGACAGCCGCTCTGCGGTCTATGGCTGGGTCAAGTACTTGGCCGTTTGGGAAAGGCAAGTACTTTAGCCATTCGGTAGAGTGTAGCAAATTAAGTTAGAAACCAGCCGACCGGCTACTCAGTAGCCGGTCGGCGAGGTGAAGAGCCAGCTTGGCCTATGAAAATGCTTTAGTCCCTAGCCATTTTTCGTGTGGGCACCGTTTCCTGCCTTTATCTCTTACCGTCCGGACAGTCACTCTACGAGCTGCGGCTTGTGGTAAGAGAGGGCTTAGGTGCCGGCACACTACTTGTCCGACTGCAGGTGGAATTGACATAGTACAAGGCGGCAAGCCCCCGGGCCGACTGGTCGAACCCGGTGCCAGGCAAAATAAATGAAATAACACATTCATAGGCATAGGACTTATTATATAGATAAAAGGGTAGCCCCCGAGTGCTCCTCGAGGGACCCTGATGTCTTAGTGCTTAATACAAAAGGTAGCATGGTACATACTGAATCAACTGTAAAATCTTCGGAGGAGACTTGCGTTCCATGGGCGCTCTGATTCCTTGCCCGAATCGTCTCTCTTGCGTGCTCTGGGCTTCTGCGCATCGATGAGGTAGTAGGAGTCATTGCACAATGCCTTGCTAAAGATGAAGGGGCCTTCCCAAGGGGCCGATAGCTTGTGCTGGCTGGCCGTTCGCTGGATCAGCCGGAGCACAAGGTCTCCCTCTTGGAAGGATCTTGGCTTGACCTTCCGACTGTGGTAGCGGCGCAGACTCTGCTGGTAGATGGTGGACCGGCTGAGTGCCAACAGCCGGCTCTCTTCCAGCAGATCGACGTCGTCTTCTCGCACTTCTTTTGCCTCCGCCTCCGTGTACATGGTGACGCGAGGTGAGTCAAACTCAATGTCAGTTGGGATGACGGCCTCAGCATCGTACATGAGGAAGAATGGAGTGAAGCCGGTTGATTTGTTCAGAGTGGTGCGGAGGCTCCAGAGGACGGCCGGCAGCTCATTGGTCCAGCAACCGACAGACCGCTCTAGTGGCTCGACCAGTCGGGGCTTGATGCCGGAGAGGATGAGGCCGTTTGCTCGCTCGACTTGGCCGTTTGACTGCATATGGGCAACAGATGCTAAGTCCAGTCGGATGCCCTGTGTCGCGCAGAAACGGGCCAAAGCTCCCTTGGCAAAGTTCGTGCCATTGTGGGTGATGATGTTCTGTGGTACACCGTACCAGATGGTGATGTCTGCAATAAAGGTCATAGCAGTCGTACCATTCAACTTCTTGATTGGCTTTGCTTCAACCCACTTGGTGAATTTGTCCACAGCGACGAGCAGATGGGTAATGCCTCCGCGTGTTGTCTTGAATGGTCCCACCATGTCCAACCCCAGACGGCAAAGGGCCAAGCCAGGGGGATGGTCTTGAGTGCAGAAGCCGGTAAATGTTGCTTGGAACTGAACTTCTAGCATCCTTTGCAATGCTTGACCAGCTCCTTGGGATCTTCCAAAGCAGTCGGCCAGAAGAAACCATGGCGGAAGGCTTTGGCAACGAGGGATCTGGAGGCTGCGTGGTGGCCGCACTCGCCTTGGCGGATATCCTTGAGGATTGCTTGGCCTTTTTCTGATTCTACACAGCGCTGGAAGACTCCAGTAATGCTGCGCCTGACAAGCTCTCTGTTTACTATCGTGTAAGCTCCTGCTCGGCGATGTACTTGCCGGGCCGAGATCTCATCGGTCGACAACTCTCTGTTTACCAGAAACTTGAGGATGGGCAATGTTGGGGAACGTAGTAGAATTTTAAAATTTTCTACGTATCACCAAGATCAATCTATGGAGTCATCTAGCAACGAGGGAGAGGGGAGTGCATCTACATACCCTTGTAGATCGCGAGCGGAAGCGTTCAAGAGAACGGGGTTGATGGAGTCGTACTCGTCGTGATCCAAATCACCGATGACCAAGCGCCGAACAGACGGCACCTCCGTGTTTCAACACACGTACGGTTGGGAGAGACGTCACCTCCTTCTTGATCCAGAAAGGGGGGAGGAGAGGTTGATAGAGATCCAGCAGCATGATGGCGTGGTGGTGGAAGCAGCGGGGATCTCGGCAGGGCTTCGCCAAGCTCAGCGAGAGGGAGAGGTGTTACGGGGGGAAGAGGGAGGCGCCAGGGGCTTGGGTGCGCAACCCTCCCTCCCCCCTCTTTATATAGGGGCCCTAGGGGGGGCGCTGGCCCCAAGAGATCCAATCTCAAGGGGGTGAGCGGTGGCCAAGGGGGGAACTTGCCCCCCAAGTCTAGTGGGGCGCCCCCACCCCCAGGGTTTCTAACCCTAGGCGCAGGGGGAGGCCCATGGGGGGCGCACCAGCCCACCAGGGGCTGGTTCCCCTCCCACTTCAGCCCATGGGGCCCTCCGGGATAGGTGGCCCCACCCGGTGGACCCCCGGGACCCTTTCGGTGGTCCCGGTACAATACCGGTGACCCCGAAACTTTCTCGATGGCCGAAACTGGACTTCCTATATACAAATCTTTACCTACGGACCATTCCGGAACTCCTCGTGACGTCCGAGATCTCATCCGGGACTCCGAACAACTTTCGGGTTACCGCATACTAATATCTCTACAACCCTAGCGTCACCGAACCTTAAGTGTGTAGACCCTACGGGTTCGGGAGACACGCAGACATGACCGAGATGACTCTCCGGTCAATAACCAACAGTGGGATCTAGATACCCATGTTGGATCCCACATGCTCCTCGATGATCTCATCGGATGAACCATGATGTCGAGGATTCAATCAATCCCGTACGCAATTCCCTTTGTCTATCGGTACGATACTTGCCTGAGATTCGATCGTCGGTATACCGATACCTCGTTCAATCTCGTTACCGGCAAGTCTCTTTAATCGTACTGTAATGCATGATCCCGTGATCAACCACTTGGTCACATTGAGCTCATTATGATGATGCATTACCGAGTGGGCCCAGAGATACCTCTCCGTCATACGGAGTGACAAATCCCAGTCTCGATTCGTGCCAACCCAACGGACACTTTCGGAGATACCTGTAGTGCACCTTTATTGTCACCCAGTTACGTTGCGATGTTTGGCACACCCAAAGCATTCCTACAGTATTCGGGAGTTGCACAATCTCATGGTCTAAGGAAGTGATACTTGACATTGGAAAAGCTCTAGCAAACGAACTACACGATCTTGTGCTATGCTTAGGATTGGGTCTTGTCCATCACATCATTCTCCTAATGATGTGATCCCGTTATCAATGACATCCAATGTCCATAGTCAGGAAACCATGACCATCTGTTGATCAATGAGCTAGTCAGCTAGAGGCTCATTAGGGACATGTTGTGGTCTATGTATTCACACATGTATTACGATTTCCGGATAACACAATTATAGCATGAACAATAGACAATTATAATGAACGAGGAAATATAACAATAATCATTTTATTATTGCCTCTAGGGCATATTTCCAACAGTCTCCCACTTGCACTAGAGTCAATAATCTAGTTACATTGTGATGAATCGTTATTAGATGGCCTTAAGCCATATTATTGTAATAAGTTATCTTTGAGACATCGGTGTAATAAGTGTGTGATTGCTACTCTGTTATAAATCCTTTGAAGTTCTGTGTGGTGTTAGCATTACTGATCCAGGGATGACACCTGAGCATAGAGGTCAGACTGTTTGAGGTCTGGTCGCTACAGAGATGGTATCAGAGCACACGCTGACTGTAGGACACGACCACTAAGTTAAAAGCCCTAGTTCACTACTCTCTTCTCATTTCTGACTCCTCATCTATTCTACTCTTTTAGGATGACGGAAGCGAGGATCAAGTTCACCTAGCCGGATGAAGATACACCTTTTGGACGACACTTGAAGGAAGTCACTAGGTACCTCAACATTGGAATACCAAGCTTCACCGGGACCTACAACGCCACTTTACCGGAAGAGGAGCGTTGGAAGATTCAAGACCTAGTTCTAGGAAGGACGTTCGCGCCAGTTACGGAGCCCATAGAGTGTGTTTTCAATGCACCAACATGGAATCTGGGAAAGAGCATGGCAGCTCATATCACCATGGGACGCATTGGAGAAGTTTATCAAGAAGACCTCAAGGATACTATTTACCAGATTTGCGGACGCCGAGATGAACAATGGGAGATAGTTAGCACCAAGAAGGATAGATCCATTGCAGCTTTCATCCAGGAGTTAAACCAGCACATTCGATGGCAGGAGAACCAGATGTGCGCAGACATGATGGAGTTGAAGAAAGCAAAAGCCAAGATTATTGAGCTAGAAGGAGAACTAAAGGCCACTCACAAGGACTACATGGATAAGATTGTAGCTCTAGTGAGACAAAACGGCGATCTTAAGGAGAAGATTGAAGAACTCATGGGAAATTCAGCACCCAGAGGAGTAGATGAAGATTGCACCTATCCAAATAACTACATCATCATCGACGACACTGATTCCGATCCTAGTGATGATGATTTTGAAGACGAAGCTGGAGCAGATATCATGGAGTCTTCATCGGAGTAGTTTTTATAAGTAGACTACCAGAACAGCAGTAGTATTCCACCATGTACATAGTATAGTCCATGCACTTTTGCGATAGTTCTAGACCGATTGTATGCCCTTGTTTGATTGAATGAAGTGATTTTGTGTGCATTTGTCTCATGTGCATTTGGGTAGTGTTTTCTCTTTAGACCTCATTCTATTCTTAATTCTCATCTTTTCTAAAACCCTCAGATGCCTCCAAGACGTGACAATGGATTTGCTTTCCCACCAGAGCTCACCCAGTTGATCCAGCAGCAGAATGCATTGATGCAGTTGTTAGTCCAGAACCAGAACAACAACAGCAACAACAACAACAACCCGCCGCCACCACCAGTTGATCACTTGACCCGTTTCCTTAGGATGAATCCGCCGGTGTTTTCCTGTAGCACTGAGCCGATTGTAGCAGATGATTGGCTCCGCAAGACAGGGAGGGAGTTGACCACTGCAGGATGTACAGATGAGGAAAAAGTGAAGTTTGCTGCACATCAGCTTGAAGGACCCGCAGTAGCATGGTGGGAGAATTTTACAGCCACTTACCCTGTGGACACTGTCACATGGGACCAGTTTCAGCAAGCTTTCCATACTGCCCATGTTTCAGCGGGAGTTATGGCCATGAAGAAGCGTGAGTTTCGCAACTTGCGCCAAGGAGGACGGACAGTTGGCCAGTATGTGGATGATTTTAGTAAGCTAGCACGTTATGCCCCAGATGACGTTGCTACGGATGCAGCTAAGCAGGAGAAGTTTCTGGAAGGACTAAATGACGAGCTGAGTATGCAGTTGATGGTAGCAAGTTTCAACAACTACCAGGAGTTGGTAGACTGTGCTCTTATGATTGAGGGGAAGCAGCAGCAGATTGAAAACCGCAAGAGGAAGTATGGATAGGGGAAGTATAACTCAGGAGCTCAGCAGAAGCCCCGTCTTACCCCTAAACCGGGAGTTCACTTTCAGCATACCCATGGAGGAGGTAGCTCGCACAACCATAATGGCTCCAAGAATGGTAATGGGAATGGAGGAAGCAACGGCCAGAATCGGACCACCCCATCAACCCCAGCCAAGAGAGACCTGAGCCAAGTCACCTGTTTCAAGTGTTCCAAGACCGGATATTATGCAAATGAATGTCCCGAAGGCCAGAATGGCAATGGAAGCTCTGGAAAGAAGCCGAACCCTTTCAACAGGGGGCAAGTGAACCACGTTAATGTGGAGGAGGTTGAAGCTCAGCCTGATGCAGTAATCTGTAAGTTTTTGGTTAAGTCATTTACTGCACTCGTTCTTTTTGATACTGGTGCATCGCATTCATACATCTCAAGGGGATTTTTGGATAAGTATAAACTGCCAACCCAAGCCCTTAGGTCACCCATATTAGTAACCTCGCCTGGAGCAGAGTATATGGCTAGTCGATGGTGTGATCGGTTACCATTAAGGATTGGTAACTATGTGTTTCCCTCAGACCTAATAGTATTGGAATCTCAAGGATTGGATGTGATATTAGGCATGGATTGGTTGTCAAAGTATGAAGGAAACATTGAATGTGCCAGTAAGACAATTTTTCTTCCAACGCCAGAAGGAAGAAGGATCAAGTATGTATCCCGGCATGCGCCAAAAAGGACCCTATTAAATTCCTTATCAGTAGTTGTGCAGGAGGAAGTGCCAGTGGTAAAAGATTTCCCTGATGTATTTCCAGAAGAGTTGCCAGGCATGCCACCAGATAGAGATATTGAGTTTTTGATTGAGCTTTTGCCAGGCACCGGGCCAATATTTAAGAGACCATACAGGATGCCCGCAAAAGATTTGGTGGAGATTAAGAAGCAGATTAAGGAGTTACTAGATAAAGGTTACATTCGCCCAAGTTCTTCGCCTTGGGGATCACCAGTACTTCTAGTGGAGAAGAAGGATGGATCGCTAAGAATGGTTGTTGATTATCGTGGATTGAATGAGGTAACAATCAAAAACAAGTACCCACTACCGATGATAAATGATCTGTTTGATCGGTTGCAAGGAGCTAAAGTGTTTTCTAAGATCGATTTGCGATCAAGGTACCATCAGTTGAAGATTCGAGAGCAGGACATACCTAAGACAGCATTTACCACAAGATATGGACTGTATGAGTATACTGTTATGTCATTTGGACTGACTAACGCACCTGCCTATTTTATGAACATGATGAACAAAGTGTTTATGGAGTTTCTGGATAAGTTCGATGTGGTGTTCATTGATGATATTCTGGTTTATTCGAAGAATGAGGAGGAACATAAGGAACATTTGCGATTGGTACTCGAGAAGCTCAGAGAACATTAGTTATATGCCAAGTTCACCAAATGTGAGTTTTGGTTGAAGGAGGTAGGATTCCTCGGACATGTTATATCCGGAGAAGGAATAACAGTTGACCCCACCAAAGTTATCACTGTGACCAATTGGGAAGCACCAACAACGGTTGGAGAGATCCGGAGTTTTCTTGGACTCGCAGGATACTACCGGAGATTTATTGAGAACTTTTCTAAGATTGCAAAGTCTATGACGGAGTTGCTGAAGAAGGATACCAAGTTCATATGGACTGAGGAGTGTCAGGCTAGTTTCCAGGAGTTGAAGAAGCGTTTGGTTACATCACGAGTGTTGATTCTGCCTAATCAGAACAAGGATTATGAGGTATATTGCGATGCTCCACGTCGAGGACTTGGAGCAGTACTTATGCAGGAGGGAAGAGTTGTTTCGTATGCTTCACGACAACTGAAGCCGCATGAATTGAATTATACCACGCATGATTTGGAGTTAGCAGCCGTAGTGCATGCACTGAAGACATGGAGACATTTCCTCATTGGAAATCATTGTGAGGTGTACATGGATCACAAGAGTTTGAAGTACATTTTCACACAGAAGGAGTTGAACCTTAGACAAAGGAGATGGTTGGAGCTCATCAAGGATTATGACATGAGATTGCATTACCATCCCGGAAAGGGTAATGTAGTAGCTGACGCATTGAGCCGTAAGAGCCATGTCAATACACTAATTACGGGAGAAATACCAAAGGAGATAGCCGAGGATCTTCGTGAGCTATGTTTGGAAATAGTTCCGAGAGGCTATGTAGTAGCATTGGAGATTCAGTCAACTTTGATGGATAGAATCAAAGAGGCTCAGAAGACTGACAAGGAGATTGCTTCTATAAAGGAGAAAATGAGCCAAGGAAAAGCTAAAGGATTTTGTGAGGATGAGCACGATACCCTATGGTTTGAAGACCGTGTTTTTGTGCCCAATGACCCAGATATCAGGAAGTTAATTCTGCAGGAGGCACATGATTCACCGTATTCGATTCACCCAGGAAATACCAAGATGTATTTGGATTTGAAGGATACTTTCTAGTGGACCGGAATGAAGAAAGACATTGCGGAGTATGTAGCAGTTTGTGATGTATGTCAGAGAGTAAAGGCAGAGCATCAGAAGCCGGCAGGATTGTTGCAGCCATTGCCGATACCCGAATGGAAGTGGGATAAGCTAGGCATGGATTTTATCACTGGATTACCAAGGACCCGTTCCGGCTATGACTCAATTTGGGTTGTAGTTGATCGATTGATGAAGGTAGCTCATTTCATCCCAATAAAGACCACTTACACTAGTGCTAAGTTGGCAAAGATATATATGACCAGGATTGTATGTCTGCATGGAGTTCCGAGGAGTATCGTATCAGATAGAGGAACCCAGTTTACCTCAAAGTTCTGGAAGCAGTTGCATGAGACTTTGGGTACCAGGCTAGAATTCAGTACAACTTTTCATCGACAGACAGATGGATAGACCGAGAGAGTCAATCAGATTTTGGAGGATATGCTGAGAGCTTGTGCGCTAGATTATGGATCTAGTTGGGACGACAATTTGCCATATGCAAAGTTCTCTTACAACAACAGTTACCAAACCAGTTTGAAGATGGCCCCTTTCGAAGCTTTGTATGGAAGGAGGTGCAGGACACCGTTGTCATGGGACGAAGTTGGATACCGCCAGTTGTTTGGACCTGATTTGATTAAGGAGTCTGAACAGAAAGTGAAGTTGATTCGCGATAGGCTCAAGGTAGCCCAGTCCAGGCAGAAGAGCTACGTAGATTCTAAACGCAAGGAGACAGTCTACGAAGTCGGAGACAGAGTTTATCTTCGAGTATCTCCACTTCGAGGGATTAAGCGCTTTGGAGTTAAGGGGAAGTTAGCACCACGATTTGTAGGACCATATCGAGTTTTGGAGCGTATGGGAGAAGTGGCTTACAAGTTGGAATTGTCCGAAGGATTGTCAGGAGTTCATGACGTATTCCACATTTCTCAGCTGAAGAAGTGTCACGCGGAGATGGTTGACATACCTTTGAGAGACACCGTGCCACTGGAAGCAATTCAGTTGGATAACAATTTGACCTACGAGGAGAAGCCAGTTAAGATTCTCGAGTTTGCCAGCCGAGTCACTCGCAGCAAGGTTATCAAGTTTTGCAAAGTTCAGTGGAGCCACCACACGGAGGATGAAGCCACCTGGGAGTGAGAGGAAGATTTGCTCAAGGACCACCCTCACCTATTTTCTAGCCAACCCGAATCTCGAGGGCGAGATTCATCTTAAGGGGGGTAGGTTTGTAACATCCCAAATTTTCAATTTGGAATGTTATACATTAGATTCTAAGCAACTCAAGGACCCACGGAGAGAGTTGGGGATTTCGTTATTTTCATATTTGAGTTTTCTCAAATTTTGAAAATAGGATCATTTGGTTTTATTTATTTTATCATCAATTATTTCTACTACAACAATATGAGAGAGGGAATAAAATGACTTTCCCAAAATATAGAAATATTGAGGATTTAATAAAAAAATCAAATAAGATTTATTTCGGATTTTTTCGATATTTTTATTTGAATTTAGGAAAAATACGTGTTTTTCAAAATTGCATTTAGGGCCCAAATAAATGTTCACTTTGTCGGGCTTGATTTTAGAAGCCCGGGAAAATTTATTTCGGGATTTTTGGAGTCCGTTTGCTATTTCTTTTTATTTTTCTACCAAGCGTAATTATATAAAAAAGCGAAACCGACCTTGGGCCGTGCCCGAGCGGGACTCCGCCCGGGGGGGCGCCTTTAAATACCACCGCACCCGAGCGCCCCAGCCCATAACCGCGCCCAGCCCGCCCTAACCCTAGCGCCCGCCGCCGTCGCCGCCGCCGCCGCCGGAGCAGCGCCGCCCGAGGTTTGCCGCCGCCTCGTTTTCCGTGCCCGGTTTTTCTTAAAAAAACGATTGGTTTTCGTCGGTTTTATTTTCTGTTTTTTTGGTTTATTATTATTATTTTATTTATTTTTTGGATTTATTCGTTCGTCGTTTTTCTTTTTCGTCGGATTTTCCGCGGTTATTTTCTGATCGCGATTTCTGATCCGATTTTTGTTTTAGTATAACTTTTCGCTCGTTTATCAGAATCAGGTGATTCAAGCGCCTGGAGTTTCGTCTCGAAACCCTCTATCCGATTAATCAACTTAAACAAGTTTTTGCTACTGTAAAATTTGACTTAGATCCAGATTAGTAGAACGAAGTTGTTTTCTTTCGCTGTTTGACTTTCGTCGCTTCGTTCGATTTGATTCTTTTTGCAAACCGGAGTTCTTAAGTTGAACTTTCTGGTTAGATCTCTTATTTGAGTTTTCCCTGTGCATTAGATGAGTACTTATTGTATGCTTGTTTGTTTGTCTGCAATAGAATACCCGGAGTGCGCCGTCTGTTACTTCGAATCTCTAGGTTTCGCGGATCATCAGCAAGGCAAGTAACACTTTGATCATACCTCTTTTACTACCCAGTTTTATTGCATTAGATCAATCCTCAAATATTGCATGATTAGGATCTAATTAAACTGTGGGATGGGAAGTAGTTGAGGTAGTACCTATTACCTGTTTATTCTGAAACCTTTGGGAGTTACTTCTACGTTTGCTTATTATGCCATGCTATGCTAGTAGACGTGGATTGGGTGAGTGATATCCATGACAGATGTGAGTTTTTTAATTAATGGTTTATCCAAGGTGGCAACTTAAACACAAATCTGGGTGGATTGAGGTACCTGGGTCTCCCAGGATTACCTGTTTCTTTTGGACCGCCACCCAGGCTCAAAGGGATCATGAGATTATTCAAACTAGAAACTTCCGTGTGCAGCCACAAGCCATTATGGGCTCTGGCATAGTTGACTAAGTCGTGCGAACTCTTACAGTGGTAGGCTAGCTGATGTAGGGGATGTAGGTTGGTACGGTCTATCACATCGTAAGGTGCTAGCGCTTCTGAAAGACTATGTCTCGGTCATCCGTTTCTCAAACACCATGTAGTGCGAGAAATCAAATGGAGGCGATCGAGTCTTGTGGGGAAAAGTGCGCAAACCTCTGCAGAGTGTACAAACTAATCATGGTTAGCCGTCTCCCCGGTTATGGACGTTTTGAGTATCTAGTACTTGGATATCATGTGAATCTCATCATGTTACTTATAAATTAATATTGTTGGGTTTTAATTGTGATTACTTTAATTGGGATTGAGGATGCTGTCAACCATTCTCAATGTTTAACAACCACCATGATAGTTAAATAAATTTATTCCTTTGCAGTAGGGAAAAATTGGCTTTACGCAAAACTGTAACCATAGAGCTTTTCCACCAGCCATAAATGCATGTAGTATAGGCTTATCATTCATTACTCTCTATGTGTTACATTGCCCGCATATTCCATGTGCTGACCCGTTTTCGGGCTGCAACGTTTCATGTTGCAGACTTTTCAGACGACGAGTGAGGTGCCTTTTAGGTCGTGGTTCTATACTAAGTGATGCCGTTGGAGTTGATGGACTCACTTATCTTCCGAGCCTTCCGCTGTTATCGTTATTAGATGGCCTTAAGCCATATTATTGTAATAAGTTCTCTTTGAGACATCGATGTAATAAGTGTGTGATTGCTACTCTATTATAAATCCTTCGAAGTACTGTGTGGTGTCAGCATTACTGATCCAGGGATGACACCTGAGCACAGAGGTCAGACTGTTTGAGGTCTGGTCGCTACACCGCATCATCCGGGAGATTAACTCCAGCTGAGATAAGCGGTTGTGCAACCCAGACATTTTGAGTATGTGCTCGCTGACGGAACTATTCTCCTCCATCTTACAACTATAGAACTTGTCGGAGAATTCATATCTCTCGACCCGGGCATGAGCTTGGAAAACCATTTTCAGCTCTTGAAACATCTCATATGCTCCGTGTTGCTCAAAACGCTTTTGGAGCCCCGGTTCTAAGCTATAAAGCATGCCGCACTGAACCAGGGAGTAATCATCACTACGCGTCTGCCAAGCGTTCATGACATCTTGTTCTGCTGGAAAACCAGGTGCTTCACCTAGCGGTGCTTCAAGGACATATGCTTTCCTGGCAGATATTAGTAGGGCTGCAAACGAGTCGAGCTCGAGCGAGTTGGAGTTGGCTCAGCTCAACTCATATGAAAATTCGAGCGAGCTCAAACTGAGTGAAGCTCATGATTGAGCTATGGAACATGACTCGTGCTCAGATTGTAACGATCTCGAGTCGATCTCGAGTCGATCTCGAGCTAGTTTCGAGCTAAATGAGATGGTAAAAAGTATGAATCTATGGATGAAAAACTAAAAAATTAAGGTGAATATGCTAGGAACCTTTGCCAAAAATATAGGTTATTTAACACATAGTCAACCACGTGCCATAATTAGGCTTAAATCTTCTCTGCACTTAGTTAAGTTTCCATGTTCGTTGGTAAATAAAATGGAGAAAAATTATGGACAACATAGATGGTAATAAATTATCATATTTCCATTTAATATAAGGCATGCTCATTTAACATAATGATATTCTGTCGAGCTATCGAGCTAAAATCAAGCGAGCCAACATTGGGTCAAGATCGGCTCATTTCTTGGTCGAGCTACATAAAGTGTTCAAACTAAGCTTGTTTCTTTTTGAGTCGATCTTGAGTCGAGTCAAAAAATGAGTCGATCTCGAGCGGCTCATGAGCCTCAAGCTTTTCTTGCAGCCCTAGCTATGAGGATAATCCTTAGGTTACGGACCCAGTCCGTGTAGTTGCTACCATCGTCTTTCAGCTTGGTTTTCTCCAGGAACGCATTGAAGTTGAGGGCAACATTAGCGTGGGCCATTTGATCTACAAGACATATTGTAAAGATTTTTAGACTAAGTTCATGATAATTAAGTTCATCTAATCAAATTATTTAATGAACTCCCACTCAGACAGACATCCCTCTAGTCATCTAAGTGACACATGATCCGAGTCAACTAGGCCGTGTCCGATCATCACGTGAGACGGACTAGTCATCATCGGTGAACATCTTCATGTTGATCGTATCTTCTATATGACTCATGTTCGACCTTTCAGTCTTTCGTGTTCTGAGGCCATGTCTTTACATGCTAGGCTCGTCAAGTCAACCTAAGTGTATTGCGTGTGTAAATCTGGCTTACACCCGTTGTACTCGAACGTTAGAATCTATCACACCCGATCATCACGTGGTGCTTCGAAACAACGAACCTTCGCAACGGTGCACAGTTAGGGGGAACACTTTCTTGAAATTATTGCGAGGGATCATCTTATTTAAGCTACCGCCGTTCTAAGCAAATAATATGTAAAAACATGATAAACATCACATGCAATCAAATAGTGACATGATATGGCCAATATCATTTTCCTCCTTTTGATCTCCATCTTCGGGGCGCCATGATCGTCATCGTCATCGGCATGACACCATGATCTCCATCATCGTGTCTTCATGAAGTTGTCTCGTCATCCATTACTTGTACTACTATGTCTAACGGTTTAGCAATAGAATAAAGTAATTACATGACGTTTATGTTGACACGCAGGTCATAAATAAATTAAGACAACTCCTATGGCTCCTGCCGGTTGTCATACTCATCGACATGCAAGTCGTGATTCCTATTACAAGAAGATGATCAATCTCATACATCACATATATCATTCATCATTCATCACATCCTTTTGGCCATATCACATCACACGGCATATGCTGCAAAAACAAGTTAGACGTCCTCTAATTGTTGTTACAAAATTTTTACGTGGCTGCTATAGGTTTCTTAGCAAGAACGTTTCTTACCTACGCCAAAACCACAACGTGATATGCCAATTTCTATTTACCCTTCATAAGGACCCTTTTCATCGAATCCGATTCGACTGAAGTGGGAGAGACAGACACCCGCTAGCCACCTTATGCAACTAGTGCATGTCAGTCGGTGGAACCTGTCTCACGTAAGTGTATGTGTAAGGTCGGTCCGGGCCGCTTCATCCCATGATGCCTTCGAATCAAGATAAGACTAGTAACGACAAGTGAATTGACAAAATCAACGCCCACAAAAACTTGTGTTCTACTCGTGCATAGAAACTACGCATAGACCTAGCTCTGATACCACTGTCGGGGAACGTAGTAGAATTTTAAAATTTTCTACGTATCACCAAGATCAATCTATGGAGTCATCTAGCAACGAGGGAGACGGGAGTGCATCTAAATACCCTTGTAGATCGCGAGCAGAAGCATTCAAGAGAACGGGGTTGATGGAGTCGTACTCGTCGTGATCCAAATCACCGATGACCAAGCGCCGAATGGACGGCACCTCCGCGTTTCAACACACGTACGGTTGGGAGAGACGTCACCTCCTTCTTGATCCAGCAAGGGGGCAGGAGAGGTTGATGGAGATCCAGTAGCACGACGGCGTGGTGGTGGAAGCAGCGGGGATCTCGGTAGGGCTTCGCTAAGCTTAGCAAGAGGGAGAGGTGTTACGAGGGGAAGAGGGAGGCGCCAGGGGCTTGGGTGCGCAGCACTCCCTCCCCCCTCTTTATATAGGGGCCCTAGGGGGCGCCGACCCCAAGAGATCCAATCTCAAGGGGGGGGGGGCGTCGGCCAAGGGGGGAACTTGCCCCCCAAGTCTGGTGGGGCGCCCCCCACCCCCAGGGTTTCCAACCCTAGGCGCAGTGGGAGGCCCATGGGGGGCGCACCAGCCCACCAGGGGCTGGTGCCCCTCCCACTTCAGCCCATGGGGCCCTCCAGGATAGGTGGCCCCACCCGGCGGACCCCCGGGACCCTTCTGGTGGTCCCGATACAATACCGGTGACCCCGAAACTTTCCCGATGGCCGAAACTGGACTTCCTATATACAAATCTTTACCTCCAGACCATTCCGAAACTCCTCGTGACGTCCGGGATCTCATCCGGGACTCCGAACAACTTTTGGGTTACCGCATACTAATATCTCTACAACCCTAGCGTCACCGAACCTTAAGTGTGTAGACCCTACGGGTTCGGGAGACACGCAGACATGACCGAGATGACTCTCCGGTCAATAACCAACAGTGGGATCTAGATACCCATGTTGGATCCCACATGCTCCTCGATGATCTCATCGGATGAACCATGATGTCGAGGATTCAATCAATCCCGTACGCAATTCCCTTTGTCTATCGGTACGATACTTGCCCGAGATTCGATCGTCGGTATACCGATACCTCGTTCAATCTCGTTACCGGCAAGTCTCTTTAATCGTACTGTAATGCATGATCCCATGATCAACCACTTGGTCACATTGAGCTCATTATGATGATGCATTACCGAGTGGGCCCAGAGATACCTCTCCGTCATACGGAGTGACAAATCCCAGTCTCGATTCGTGCCAACCCAACGGACACTTTCGGAGATACCTGTAGTGCACCTTTATTGTCACCCAGTTACGTTGCGATGTTTGGCACACCCAAAGCATTCCTACAGTATCCGGGAGTTGCACAATCTCATGTTCTAAGGAAGTGATACTTGACATTGGAAAAGCTCTAGCAAACGAACTACACGATCTTGTGCTATGCTTAGGATTGGGTCTTGTCCATCACATCATTCTCCTAATGATGTGATCCCGTTATCAATGACATCCAATGTCCATAGTCAGGAAACCATGACCATCTGTTGATCAACGAGCTAGTCAGCTAGAGGCTGATGTTGTGGTCTATGTATTCACGCATGTATTACGATTTCCGGATAATACAATTATAGCATGAACAATAGACAATTATCATGAACAAGGAAATATAACAATAATCATTTTATTATTGCCCCTAGGGCATATTTCCAATAGGCAATTCCCATGAAGGTGCTTGAATTTCTTCTACTGCCACTACGGCCACTTGTACGAGGGCGGTTGGGTTGGGAGGCGGCGGGTTGGAATTGATTGCCTCTTGCTGCGTTGCTGAAGTCTCCGGGCCGACTGCTCCAGCCCCCGGGCCAGGTTGTGAAGTCCTCAGGCCGGGTGCGACTGCTGCAGTCCTCGAGCCGTTTGGTGAAGCCCCCGGGCCGAGTGTTGTAGCCCTCGGGCCGGGTTGTGAAGTCCCCCAGGCCGGGTGCGACTGCCGCAGTCCCCGCGCTGTCTACTGAAGTCCCCGGGCCGGCTGCTGCAGCCCTCGGGCCAGGTTGTGAAGTCCCCAGGCCGGGTGCGACACAGGGCATCCGACTGTAGGTCGCGTCTTTTGTCATGCATGTACATCCATGACAAATTTATGACAGAATCAAGATAGTCATACCTGTGCTGTCGTAGAAGTGTTACCAAAATTAGCATCACGGAAGTGTCCACTTCCATGACGATAAATCGCGCGTAACAGAAGTGCTTTCATCAAGGGTGACCAACACGTGGCATCCACCGTAACGGAACGTCGTTAAGCTATCGGGTCGGGTTTTTGATCCGATAACCTGTTAACAGCCCCGACCAATGGGGATTTTCCACGTGTAAAATCATCATTGGCTGGAGGAAACACGTGTCGGCTCATCGTTGGGACAGATATCATCCACTCATTGGACGGAAGGCGCCTATGATACGTCGACACGTGGCACGGCCCAACAGAGGCCCATTCCTGTGAAAAGGCCAGCCCGTTTGACTTGGTCAAAAGGTGGCGGGCTGGCTCATGGAAAGCCTGTTAACGGCCTGTTCGCATATAGCCCATTTAAAGCCCGCTAACCCAAGGCCCGTTACGCCCTATCCGAATTAGGCCCAGTAGCGTCATCTGGGCCATCCAGTATGATTCCAGCCCGTTTTCACTTCTGGCCCATGTATGGCCATGACGTCTTTCGGCCCATATGAGGCCCTATGTAACTCTTGGCCTATTAACGGCCCGTGGTGAAACTAGCCCGTAATGAACAATGTATCACTTTACACCCATTAACGACCCGTGGTGAAACTGGCTCGTAATGAACAGTGTATCACTTCATACCCATTATCGGCCCGTTATTCCGTCGGGCCGTTTCCGGCCCATGTTATCTTTCGGCCTTATCAGAGCCCATTTAATCTTGGGCTCATTTCCAGCATTCGTTTACTTACGGCCCGTTACTGTCATTTTCTACTTGTGGGCCAAATTCAGCCCGTGGTTACAGTCGGCCCGTTTTTGGTCCGTTAATACGTTGGGCCGTTTTCATAGCGTCATCAAATACGGCCTATTAATGATGGCCAGTTATGGTCGGCCCATGAACGGACGATTCCAACTCTAGCCCGTTTACGACCATAATGCGGTCTGCTTGGCCCATGTTTGGCCAATCGATCATATGGCCCGTATAAGGCCCATTGATGATACAGCCCGCAGAAGGCCCATTGTTTCTACGGCCCGTAAAAGGCCGATTGTTTCTACAGCCCATAGAAGGCCCACTGTTTCTACGGCCAGTAGGAGGCCTAGTGTCACTATAGTAAATATTAGCCCATGGTTATTGAGGGAGTACTGGATTAGGGGGTGTCTGGATAGCCGGACTATACCTTCGGCCGGACTCCTGGACTATGAAGATACAAGATTGAAGACTTCGTCCCATGTCCGGAAGGGACTTTCCTTGGCGTGGAAGGCAAGCTTGACGATACGGATATGTAGATCTCCTACCATTGTAACCGACTCTGTGTAACCCTAGCCCTCTCCGGTGTCTATATAAACCGGAGGGTTTTAGTCCGTAGGACACAACAACAGTCATACCATAGGCTAGCTTCTAGGGGTTAGCCTCCTTGATCTCGTGGTAGATCTACTCTTCTACTACCCATATCATCAATATTAATCAAGCAGGAGTAGGGTTTTACCTCCATCGAGAGGGCCCGAACCTGGGTAAAAACATCGTGTCCCTTGTCTCTTGTTACCAGCCGCCTAGACGCACAGTTCGGGACCCCCTACCCGAGATCTGCCGGTTTTGACACTGACATTGGTGCTTTCATTGAGAGTTCCTCTGTGTCGTCACTTTTAGGCCCAATGGCTTCTCCGATCATCAACAGCGATGCGATCCAGGGTGAGACTTTTCTCCCCGGATAGATCTTCGTATTTGGCGGCTTTGCACTACGGGCCAATTCGCTTGGCCATCTGGAGCAGATCGAAAGCTACGCCCCTGGCCATCAGGTTAGATTTGGAAATTTGAACTACACGGCAGATATCCGCGGGGACTTGATCTTCGACGGCTTTGAGCCACAGCCAGGCGCGCCGCACTGTCACGGCGGGCATGATCTAGCTCTGCTGCCGAACAGTGCCCTGGAGGCCGCACCCCTGTCCGCTCCGACCCTTAGCTCGGAGCCGACTGCGCCAATCGAGGACAGGTGGCTGGACACCGCCCCGGGGGCTGCAATCTCTACAGCGATGGAGCCGAACAGCATCCCTATTCTCTGCGAAGCCCGTGACTCCAAGGTGCCGGACTCCTCTCCAGACTCCGAGCCCTCCACGCCCCTACCAATCGAATCCGATTGGGCGCCAGTCATGGAATTCACAGCCGCAGATATCTTTCAGCACTCGCCCTTCGGTGACATTCCGAATTCACTCAGGTCTCTCTCTTTGTCAGGAGAGTCCTGGCCGGACTATGACTGGCAGGATTGGGATCTGGACGACGAAGAAATTCAATGCCCACCCACCACCCACTTCGTAGCCACTGTCGATAATTTAAATGACATGCTCGACTTCGACTCCGAAGACATCGACGGTATGGACGACGATGTAGGAGACGAACATGAACCAACGCCTATAAGGCACTGGACTGCCACCTCATCTCATGATGTATATATGGTGGACACACCCAAAGGAAGCGACGACGAGGAACACAGGGATGCAACGAGGGATCGTTCACTCGAAAAGCAATCAAAGCGGCGACGTAAGCGCCGCTCCAAGCCCCGCCTCGACAGAGACAGCAGCCATACAGACCCAGCCATAGAGCAGGACAAGCTGGCGGACGACAAACATGCCTTCGAGCAACCGTCCGAACAAGGCAACTTGGATAAACAAACCGAACAACCCATCCCTGGCGAAAACAACAGTCTGGACGACCTTACGCCGGATAAGATCATGGATCAGAAGAACCTCCACAAAAGGCTCGTCGCCACTACGCGTAGCCTGAAAAAGCAGAAGCGGAAGCTCAAAACTGCGGAAGATGCACTCAGAATCAAATGAGGCAAAGTACTCAACACTTCAGACAAATATGGCGGCAGTTGCCGCACAAAACGCTATCCAAAGCGAAGCTACTGCCTGAATTTGACGAGGAGGCCTTAGAGCCCCCGCAGTCAAAAAATAGGAAAGCCACCCGGTCGGATAGACGACCGCATGGCCAGCATGGAGCGGCAAGCGGCGCCGCACACAAGCCGGCACGCGATCCACTCAAGGATTCGCATCAAAAAGATGGCCCAGCCAGATCTATCTATGGGCCAAGAAAGCAAGCTCTAGTAAGCAATGCAACACAACAAATATCCGAACATCACGGCACACCCAAATACAGGGGTGCCGCACACCCCCTATGTTTCACCGATGAGGTTCTGGGCCATGAATTTCCAGCGGGATTCAAGCCCATAAACATAGAGGCGTATGACGGAACAACATACCCTGGAGTCTGGATTGAGGATTATATCCTCCACATACACATGGCCAGAGGAGGTGACCTCCACGCCATAAAATGCTTACCCCTCAAGCTTAAAGGGCCAGCCCGGCATTGGCTCAAAAGCCTTCCCGAAAACACCATTGGAAGTTGGGAAGAGCTCGAGGATGCTTTCCGGGCAAATTTTCAAGGGACCTATGTCCGCCCTCCAGATGAAGATGATCTAAGTCATATAACTCAACAGCTCGGAGAGTCAGCCAGAAAATTCTGGAACAGATTTCTTACTAAAAAGAATCAGATAGTCGACTGCCCGGACGCTGAAGCACTAGCAGCTTTTAAGCATAGCGTTCGAGACGAATGGCTCGCCAGACACCTCGGCCAAGAAAAGCCAAGAACAATGGCCGCATTAAAAAGCCTCATGACCTGCTTTTGCGTAGGAGAGGACAGCTGGTTGGCAAGATGTAGCACTAGCGACCCAAGTACATCCGAAGTTAGAGATGGAAATGGAAAACCCCGACGCAGCAAGGACCAGCGCCGGAATAAGGGAAACAACCCAAAGAGCAAGGCAGTCAACGCCGGATTCAAAAGCTCGTGGTAGAGTCAGAGAAAGCCGCCCCTCAAGGACAACAAGGATGAGCTGTCCAACCTAAACAAAATCTTGGACAAGATATGTCAAATACACAGTACTCCCAGGAAGCCTGCAAACCATACCCACAGAGATTGTTGGGTCTTCAAGCAATCCGGAAAACTCAACGCCGAACACAAGGGGCTCGACACACCAAGTGAGGACGATGACGAACCCCACAAGCAGAGCACCAGGAAACAAAAGAATTTCCCACAAGAAGTCAAAACTGTAAACTTACTTCACGTGACAAAACGAGTGGCGCCCATAGAGATACACGCCATACGGCCTATCCCAAAGGAGTCTCGCCGATGGTTGTTAAAACCGATCACCTTCGACCATCAGGATTACTCTAGAAGTATCCGGAATGCAGGCTGGACTACCTTGGTATTAGATCCAATAATCGGCGGACTCCACTTTACAAATGTCTTGATGGACGGCGGCAGTGGTCTAAACCTGTTATACCAGGACACAATCCGCAACATGGGGATAGACCCAACAAAAATTCGCCATAGCAAAACCTCCTTTCAAGGGGTAACGCCAGGCCCAGATGCCCATTGCATGGGTTCTCTCCGGCTAGAAGTTATGTTCGGCTCCCCCGACAACTTCCGTCGCGAAAAGCTAACCTTCCATATCGCCCCATTTTCAAGTAGCCTTCAAGCACTACCGGGACACGAAGCTTTCGCCCGCTTTAACGCAATACCGCACTATGCATCTCTTACTCTTAAGATGCCCGGTCCACAAGGCATCATCTCATTAAAGGGAAAACATTGAGTGTGCCCCCCCACGCGGAAGACTGTGCGGCTGCCTTGACAGCCCCACAAACGGCTTCACCAGCCAAAATACCTAAATAGGTCGTTAAGACCGCGGACATGGCTAGACGAGTCCGGCATAAACATACAATTGATAAAGGCTTAATAGCCGTATACCCCTATACTAGGGGCTCCGCGCATATAAAACAAGAGACAATAAAGCTCAATTTTACCCATTTCGATTTATACTTTGTTTATTTAGTATAACTTACGTTTGGCATGATCTTTCTTCAACTAAGTTCCTCTCTTTTACAGATGAACACCGTGCTACGCCCGTCTAGGATACGGCACAATGGAGACACAGGCGCAGACGTGCAGCAGGGACCCGTTCCAAGGATTCTTTTCAGATTAATACCCTGCGTAAACCTTTTTTACTGTCTCTTGTTGATACACATCCCCTGGTTTCTTGGTATAACCAAGGAGGAGGCTGGCGTTTTGGCATGTGGCCACGTCAGAATTTTGCGCGTACCTGGACACTAGGGGCTTATTACTAAGGGCGTTGTCCCGCCCGCCCTCATAAAGACCGAATACCTTAGGGAGTGTTCGGTGTAGCGAGTTTGGCCTTATATGCATCAGCTTCGAATCATGTCTTTGGTCAAATGTTGGGTTTGCCCGGCTCCTGTGTTTTGCTGCCTTACGTTCCGCTCTATCGGCTAAGGCGGCACCAGGAGAACTACTGCGATTGTGCCCCGGTTCGTCCAGGCGAGCACCTCAGTAGAGAAAGCCGAAAACTGACTGTCATGATATAGCGTGAGACTGGTCAACCACTCGATGACTTACCGGAATCTTTAGGATTCCTCCGCATCAAAGAAGGGCCGTTTCCCGGCCAGGCACATACGCGCCTCGAGTTCGGGCGAGCGCAGGCGCCACCAGGGGCTATATAAGTAGCCTCACTGTCAAACTCCTATGGCTAAGTGAAAGTGATAAAGCATCATAGTCCGATTGCCTAGTTCGCTGCGCTATCACCTCCTTTATAGGACCAAGACATTGGATCAAGTGTGAAAATGCGCCTTCTGCGAACACCCCCGCATTATTTCCGTGGGGGCTGAAGCCGACGACTGCCATCTTTCAGATTATATATACATATATCTTAAACGGCCGCACACGAGGTATTATAATATTTGTAGGCACAAGTATAACAACCCTCTACAATTTATCAAAACATTGTTTTACAATAATATATGCTATTCGAACATAGTATCTTTCAAGCACTGCGTCTCTATTAAACGAGCGCCTTGCAGAACTTCCTGAAAATAGTGCTCGGCAGGTACTCGGCTTTCGTCCGAGTCTCGGGATGCAACAGTGGTGGTCTCCATCTCCGCCCAGTATGTCTTGACATGGGCAAGAGCCTTCTGCGCACCCTCTATGCACGCTGATCTCTTCATCGCATTAATATGCGGCACCGCGCCAAGGAACCGCTGCACCAAGTTGAAATAACTTTTCGGCTCTGGCCTCTCCGGCCACAGATGACTCACGACACACTTCATGGCGAGTCCGGACAACCTATTCAGCTCGGCCCATTAAGCCAGACGATCGGCTCATGACAGTGGATGCTCTGGATTGTGGAACTGCGACCAGAAGAGTTTTTCCACTTCGCGATCTTCTTGATCTCGAAAGTGTTCTGCTACATCTGCAGCACTCGCTGCAAAATCCAGATAGGTGTCCGCCGTACTCCACATCCGGTCTAACGGAGCATGTTTAGGATCACAGAACTTCCTCCGCAGCATAAAGGGCTTTCCAGCTGTGATATCTCCGGCCTGACGTAGCTCCTGCTTCATAGCTCTCATCGCAAAGCGAGCATCCTTGGCATCTGCAACGGCCTTCTCCAGGTTCGTCTGTTCCGCCCGGTCTTCTTTTTCAAGAAGCTTGCAACGATCAGCAGCGCTCTTCAGCTTCACGGCCATCTCGGCCATTTCCATCTTGCTTCGGCAGTGAGCAGCCTGTTCGGCTTTCAGCTCTTCAATTGCCTTTCTGGCAGCCGCATCACTTTTCCTGGCTTGCTCCTTGGCTCGGGCAAGTTCCGCCCGAAGATTCTCCATGGCAGCAGTACCATCTGCATCAAGCGCACGCATTGTAAGATACTGGCATAAAGCTCCTCTTACCAGGTGCCGCCGGAGGAATTACATACCTTGTGCCTCGTCAAGCCGCTTGTTGACAAGCGCGATGTCAGCATCTGCCACGTCAAGTTGCCGCTTTAGCTCGGCAAATTCATTAGTCCGGCTGGCCACCGTACACTTCGCCACCTACGTATGAAGGCGGCATATTAGACCTGGGATTATGATCCTCCGTGCGCCTTCACTTTTGAAAATGCACAGAGTCTCAGGGGCTACTATCTACACAGGGCGCATCTTATTTATGCGCAACTATCAAAAGGTACATTATTTCGCGTACCTCAAAACCTGTCAGTAAACTCCTGACGGCCTCATGCAATCCGCTCTCCGCGGATGAAATCCTTTCAATCACCGTGCCCATCAATGCACGGTGCTCCTCTGAGTAGATGCTCTCCCTAGCAGATCCTTCAGTTCCCCCGACCGTGCACTGGACGGTGCCAGACTTGTCCTATGGCCTTTTTCGAAGGTCGAACGCGGAGGGCTTTGGGGGGCCATATGACTACCTTCCGGCCCTGCCGCATTCGGAGAAACCCTCCGCGACGATACCTCAGGGTCGCCTGCCTCACAAGGCGGTACGACAGGGGGAGGCGTTCCTCTCTCCATCATCTCCGGAAGAAGATCCCCCGAAGACGAGCTTTGCTGAGAAGGGCTGAGGTCCGAGCTACAAGGTAAATTTTCGGTTACTTTTCTCAGATATAAAGCAAGGATTCCTCTCATTTCTTAAAAATAAAACTCCTTTCTACTTATGGCTCGGTGGAGGGCTGATCCCCTTGCGGGCATTATTCAGCCGAAGTATCCTCCGGCGCAGGACCCTCTGACGAAGATTTCTTCCCCCACTTTGAGGCCATGGTCTCCAGGTCTTCAGAGGCGGTCCTCTTCTTCCCCTGAGGAGAGGAATTTTCGATTCCTCCCTTCCAAACAGCCTCCTCCGAAGAGGCGGTGGCTCCTTTGTCCCCTCCCTCACTTTCCTCCGAAGGCACGACCTCCAACATCCTGACTAGCACGGGATCCGGCGTGGTCTCAGGGAGGGGGGCCAGACACCTGATTAGCTTTGCTTTCGCTATCCACTCCTGCTTAAAGGACAACTCTTTTAAGGGCAATTTTATGATAAATATACGGATGGCGAGTCCGGGCACAAGGCTATTTACTTGAGTATCCGGGCGATTGCAGCTCAGACCTGCGTCCTCGGTCAAGTCCGGACACGTTGCTTGTGATCCGAAGAACAATTTGTACATCTCCACGGGCGTCGCACCCATAAAATGTTGGAGAGCTCGTGGTCCCTCCGGATTGAACTCCCACAGGCGAAGGGGGCGACGTTTTCCGGGCAGGGTTCGGCGGATCAACATGACCTGCGTCGTCACGACCAGGCTAATGTCTTTTTCTAAGAGATCCCGGATGCGGCCCTGCAACAAGGGCACGTCCTTGGACGGCCCCCACTCCAGTCCTTTATTGACCCATGATGCTAGCTGTGGTGGGGGACCCGAGTGAAAGGCAGGTGGCGCCACCCACTTGGTGCCCCTGGGAGCGGTGATGTAAAACCACTCTCGTTGCCATAAGCTAGACTCCTCTTGAAAAGAGCCCTCGGGCCATGGAGCACCAGCATTTTTGCTTATAAAAGCACCTCTGCACTCCGCGTGCTATCCCTCGATCATCTTTGGCTCTACTTTGAAGGTCTTGAGCCATAGTCCAAAGTGAGGAGTAATACGGAGGAAGGCTTCACACACGACGATGAATGAGGAAATATGGAGGATGGACTCCGGAGCTAAGTCATGAAATTCCAGCCCATAATAAAACATGAGCCCCCTCACAAAGGGATCCGTCGGGAAGCCTAGCCCCCGAAGGAAGTGAGACATGAACACCATGCTCTCACCAGGCTTGGGAGTGGGAATGACCTGCCCTTGAGTAGGCAGCCTATGCGAGATTTCACCGGTCAAGAACCTGGCCTCTCTCAACTTCAGCACGTCCTCCTCCGTGACAGAGGGGGGCATCCATTGGCCTCGAAGGTCGGAACCGGACATTGTCGGAGGTCCGAAGCGCCTGAAATCTGGAGCCTTGGGTGTTGGAACTCGAGGCGAAGGGCGAACTCGTTTGAGACTGAAAGAAAGGAGTAAGGCCTTGGTCTCTTTATAAGAGGTTGAAAACCAAGGGCCCTCCCCGTGACCGTTTGGGGCTCGCCTTTGATCGAGAAAACATACCAACGGGCACGACTGGGTTACCCACGCCCGTATTGATGAGAATCCCGGAATAAGGGGACACGATCTCTGCTTCGACAAGACATGCCAAGGAAACCGCCTCGCTAAACACTCTGAGGTGGGACAATAAAATGATTCGAATAAGGGCTTGGTCGTGGTGTGATGTCATGCTACGGAATACGTCAGCAGATTAGATTTGTGTAAATATTATTCTCTCTATGGCAATATGTGGAAACTTATTTTGCAGAGCTGGACACTATCCATGTGTTCAAAGTCTTCTACGAAGTACTTGGAGGAGGAACCCGCCTTGCAATGCCGAAGACAATCTGCGCGCCAGACTCGTCGTCATTAAAGCCTGGTTCAGGGGCTACTGAGGGAGTCCTAGATTAGGGGGTGTCCGGATAGCCGGACTATACCTTCGGCCGGACTCCTGGACTATGAATATACAAGATTGAATACTTCGTCCTGTGTCCGGAAGGGACTTTCCTTGGCGTGGAAGGCAAGCTTGGCGATACAGATATGTAGATCTCCTACCATTGTAACCGACTCTGTGTAGCCCTAGCCCTCTCCGGTGTCTATATAAACCAGAGAGTTTTAGTCCGTAGGACACAACAACAATCATACCATAGGCTAGCTTCTAGGGTTTAGCCTCCTTGATCTCGTGGTAGATCTACTCTTGTACTACCCATATCATCAATATTAATCAAGCAGGAAGAGTGTTTTACCTCCATCGAGACGGCCCGAACCTGGGTAAAAACATCGTGTCCCTTGTCTCCTGTTACCATCTGCCTAGATGCACAGTTCGGGACCCCCTACCCGAGATCCGCTGGTTTTGACACCGACAGTTATTGCGGCCTAGTTTTAAAAAATAGGTTATTGCAGCCACTAGCTAACCGCGGAAAAAGAACAACAATGACTACAAGCAAACAAATAAACAAGACAACAAGGAAATACTTAAGCAAGCAACTAACGTAAGGCTATCATGGCTATTACACATATTACATCCACTGGGCATCAAAGTTCGCCACCAGTGCAAATATAGGGAACAAAGCAGCATATCATATACACTGGTTGTCAAAGTTGGCGACCAGCGCAAATAAAAGCCGCAGCAAAACAAATCCAGAACTGAAACCACTTCAGAAGATCTCAAGAAACAATATCCTGGGTACCCATAATGCTGGCAAGATGCTTAGCAAGCTTATTAACTTTCTCTTGTTTGGCGCTTAAATCCTCCAGCGCTTGCTGTTGCACCAGAAAATATGCATCTGAATTCTGCAGGGACTTCCTCAGTCGTTCAGCTTCCTATCACAGCACATCTGATCGATGTCTTTCAACTTGAAGTTGAGACTCAAGAAGACGAACTGATTCAGGCAGCGAGTTCGAAGAGCTTTTGCCAGCAGTAGTGGCCAGTAACTCGAACACTACATCAAGACAGGACTTTTGGGTTCCCTCACTGTTGTCAAGATAGTTTTTATCAGCTTTCTTGGAGACCAACAGGGATGTCTCACTATCTTGAACCTTATCTGCATTACTTCCTTTTTCATTGGATAACGCGGTACTGTTCTCCAATATTTTGTCCGCATTCTAAAAGAGAAACAAGCAGACACATCACATGTTTACCATGTTGTATATGAAACTCATCTTGGTAAATGAGTTCAGTAGTAAAGTGGATAGGATAACGACATGAAACAAACATATATCTATGTACCATGGTCACTTTATGGTCTATATCATTCTAGTTTTTGTTGCCAAATCAAGATAGAGACACAGTTCAAATAATATTTGTTCAAGACAAAGCAGAATAGACAAAATATAAGTGTGGGTAACTATAGAGCAATAACAACACTTGTAATGTGCATGACATGAGAACATAACTGTTTATTCAATTGAAACTGAAATCAACATAGAGCAGGTTACAACAGCAAACCAGTTAAAGAAACAGGTTTAAAACATACCTGTTGCGCCATTGGAGTTTCAATTCCATCCTTCAAATTTGAAAATAGTTGGTATGAGTAAATACAGTAATGCAAGAGCAAAGGAGTATGAACCATAGCTACAGATACCTGAGAACAAATCTTCTTCTCCTTTAAGAGTTGAGTTGGGATTCAGAGTGGTGGTCCTCGTGCTTTGGGCACTACAGTTCCCTTACTAACTGCTCGTGTTTGGGTGCTCTTTGGTGGAGATAGTGCTGTGTCAACTGGAACTGGGTTACTATCTGCCGGGGTTGGGGTTAGAAGGGGTGTAGCTGGTTCTCTGTCCAACTGGGTAGGGGTACAATCTACGAGAGTCTGGGTTATGTGTGGTGGATCTGGTCCTTGGGCAAGTACAACCGTGGTTCTATCTGCATCAACTGGTAGCACTATCTTTTCTGAAGACCGTGTTGTTACTCCCTTAGATACTGCCATCACGCTCTCCAATTCAAATGGCTGATAAACAAGAAAAGTAATTGAAAGTATAGACATTGTATGATAGACAGGTGCAATGGATAGTGGGGAATAAAAGAGGGCATGAAATAATTCATATTTATGTTGTCTAACCAAACAGGATAGCATGACACAATTTCACATATATGATGGCTAACTAAACAGCATAGCATGACACAATTTCACATTATGATGGCTAACTAAAAAAGATGGAAAGACATAGTTCAAAATATGAGACTATGTAAACAGGATGACATGACATAACTATATAATGTGTTTATTAAATAGGTTGGCATGCCATAATTCACATACATTCACGGATAAAATGCCATAATTCAAAATATGACGACTGTAAACACTAAACAGGATGAGATGATATAACTATATGATGTCTTTATTAAATGGGTTGCCATGCCATAATTCAGATAGATGATGTGTATGTACTATGTAAACATGATGGCATGATATAATTCAAATATATGAGTTATATAGTAAGCAAGTAAGCAGATGGCAATCCATATATGATGTAAAAACTAAGCAATGCAAGACAACATGCATGACATGGGTAATATAACCCTGCCAAGTTTGAGCATAGACCTCAGGGGGGAAATAGGACTGGTCATCAGTCTCTGAATCCTCCTCTAAGGAGCTCTCTGTAACCAGCAAGATGTCTGCTTCAGCAGGTAGCATTGTCTGCTCTGAATACCTTGTTTTCACTCCAGATACTTCCATCACCGCTTCAAATGGCTGATGCACAGGAAGAGTAGTTGAATATACAAACGTTGTCAACAAATGGAACACGTAATACAAAAAAATGATAGCATGATATAATTCACATACATGATGATTGGCTAAACAGCATGGCATTGCATAATTCACATATATAATGCCTTTGCAACAAGATAGCATTGTATAATTCACATATATAATGTCTTGCAACAAGATGGCGATGCATAATTCACATATATGGTAATTAGACACTGAACAAATGGCATTCACACAAAGCATGTCTAAACTAATCAAATGACATAGCAATGCGACACACCATACGCACGATATGAGCAACATAACCCTGCCAAGTTAGAGTATACACCTCGGGGGGGGGGGGGATAGCACTGGTCATCTGTCTCTGAATCCTCCTCTGAGGACTGAGGAGCTATCCGTAACCAGCGAGATATGCGCTTCGTCAGATAGCATAGTCTGCTCTGAAGACCTTGTTTTCACTCCAGAATTTGCCATCGCCGTGTCAAATGGCTGATGCACACGAAGAGCAGTTGAATGTACTAACATTGTTGACAAATGTAATATGTAACAAAAAAAGGATGGCCTGATATAATTTACATATAAGATGACTGGCTAAGCAGGATGGCATTGCAAAATTCACATATATGATGCCTGGCTAAACAAGATGGCATTGCATAATTCACATAAACGATGAATAAACTAAACAGATGGCATTCGCACAAAGGATGTCTAAACTAAGCAGATGACATATTTGATGTATAAAGTAAGCAATGCAAGACACCATATGCATAATATAACCAACATCAGCATGCTAAGTTAGAGCGAAGACCTCAGGGGGTAAATAGGAGTTGTCTTCTCCTTCTGAATCCCCCTCAGAATAGATATCTTCCTCTCGATTACAATCCGAAATGCGTGGAGGGGGGATGCCTTTGTGCCTACCATGGAGCAACGTTTGCATGAAATTTTATTGCCATGCAAGGCTCGTCTCTTTTGCTCTACATGTTCAGTTCCATTGTTTACAATAACTGTCATGCATAGGAATAAAATATAGTGAGATTATGTAAGGAGTGCATGCAGAAATCCAGAGTGATGGTAGCATGCAACCTGGGATAGACCCAAAACCAATAATAGCAGGCAGATAATGGCTTTAGTTAAAAAATACAGATAATGGTTTCTTTACTGTTTGTTTCCCACCCAACATGAAACTCATAGTAGACACCGGAGATTAACCAGATAGTAGATAGATACTATTGATAGCGGCCCCGATATGTACCCCACAACCATTTAAAAACTCAAGTTTGACCATTAGTTTGGAGCTGACTCAGAGTCTAATCGGTGAACATGACGATAAAGTAGCATGTAATATTAAGCGATGCATAACCTAAGCAGACACGAAAGAGTGCGACCTCTCTTGCGGACCCGTGTAGTCCTCGAGGTCATCTGCTCGGTTGATGATGGTAATGCAGTTTTCATGGCTGCCAGCAGCGGGGAAGAATATCTGAGGCGGTGAAAGACAGTCTGGAGGCCGGATCCCTGCTGTGCTGGACCCTTCTGTCGTTGGAGCAGCTGAGCTGGGGTGGACGACGGCGCAGCAGGAGCGGGAGAAACCACGCAAGGTTTTCTTTGACAACTATCTGTAAGAGAAGTAATTCTGTAAGGGCTCGTTTGAATTGGAGGATTCCAACAATGCAGGGATAGGAAATAGACAGGAATAGGATAGGAATGCACGTGCAAAACAGAGAATTTAAAAACACAAGATTTCTGCCAATCTGGGTGTTTGATTCACAACAATTGGAAGATCACAGGATGCAAAGAAACAAGGTGAGATTAAGTCAAACCACAAGAAAATGTACGGTTATAATGCTATTATGCTACTATCTCTTAGTCTTGTGCTTCATGAATAGGAATTTGAAAAGGAGGACAAGTGAAAACTAAAATTCCTACGTTTTTTTTCAAGGAGACACTAAAGGAACAAATCCGTGTGCTCAGTGGACAATATATATAACATGTGGAGTAAAAAAGAGATGCAACAAGTGTACAACCTCTTTGGCGAAGCCATGTCGATCTCAGCGTGATTGGGTTAGCCGGTGAGGATGCTCCGGCTGACTTTGCTGTCGGAGGAGGGGAAGAAGATCTTAGGCGTTTAGAGATGGAGCCTGAGGTACTGCTCCGCTGTGATGGAGGGTTTCGTCGTTGCAGCAGCTCCGGTGAGTTGTACGATGCCGAGGCTGAAGCAGAACAAGAGAGACAACGAACAACATTAACCTGAGTGGAATTCTAATAACATCTCCAATACATGATGTAAAATACCTAACCACAAAGTGCTAGATGTAAAATACATCAGCCGCTCATCTCTGAAATTAACTGTCGAAACTGAACTTAACTGTCGAAACTGAATTTTGCTGTCGAAACTGAATTTTGCTGTCAAAACTGAACGCACTAGCTAGGTGAGGCTACACGTCGGTCGACTGACTTTTTCATCTCTGGTCAGTCGATTTTGCAGCCGTTGGATACGAAATGAGGGGCCTACGGTTCATTTTCAACCTCCATCCCCGTGAGCCGCCAACCACCACCGGCCAAACAGCAGCCCCCCGCCGCCCGCGGCCGGCGGTGCGCCGCCCCGCTCGCCCCGAAAACACTCCCCACCGCCGGTCCGCTGCCGCCCCGGCCATCCCTCTAGGCCCCCCCGTGCCGAGCTTTTTCTCCGGCGATCCCCACGCCACCGCCCCGCCACCGCCGGCGACCACCGCCCCCATCCTGAACCCTAAGATAGATAGTGGGGTACCTCTCTGGCGAGCCCCCCTCCCCGCTGCAGCTGGTTCTTCCTTCACCCCGGCGAGCCCCCCACCCGCTGAAAATCGACTGACCCAAAAGTCGATTCAGTCGACTGAAGTGTAGCTAAATCGGAGAAGCATTGCAAGCAAGAGCAAGAGGGGAGCAGCAGCGCGAGCAAGAGCAATAGCAAGAGCAGACCAGGCAGGGTGTAACACCCTCGATGCGACTATATCTCCCACATGTTGAGGCACGACTTAGAGGCATAATCGCATTGAAGGCATATGTCGCAAGTTAGGCAATCTTCACAACATCCCATGTAATATAAATCATAAAGGGGAGATAACATAGTTGGCTTACACTCGCCACGTCAATCAAGTACATAAATAACATTACATCAACCAAACACTCATGGCCCGACTACGGCGCCAAAATAAAAGATAACCCAACATGCGACACGGTCCCGATCACCCCCAACTAGGCACCACTACTGATCATCGGGAAAGGAAACATAGAAACGTTGAGAGTCCTCGTCGAACTCCCACTTGAGCTCAAGCGCGTCTCCTGGAGCGGAATCAATAGGCCCTGCATCTGGTGTAATAGTAATCTGTGAGCCACAGGGACTCAGCAATCTCGCACCCTCACGATCAAGACTATTTAAGCTTATAGGTAAGGCAAGGTAAATATGTGGAGCTGCAGCAAGCGACTACCAAATATGGTGGCTAACTTATTCGCAAAAGAGAGCGAGAAGAGGAGGCAAAGCGCGAGCGAGAAACTAGAGAACAACCTGCGCAAGCATTACTCCAACACCGTGTCCACTTCCCGTACTCCACCGAGAAGAGGCCATCACGGTAACACACTCAGTTGATTCATTTTAATTAAGTTAAGGTTCAAGTTATCTACAACCGGACATTAACAAATTCCCATCTGCCCATAACCGCGGGCACGGCTTTCGAAAGTTCAATCCCTGCAGGGGAGTCCAAACTTAGCCCATGACAAGCTCTCACGGTCAACGAAGGAATAGACCTCCTCCCAAGACGTTCCGATCAGACTCCGTATCTCGGTTCTTCAAGACACTTTGACAGGTTAAAACAAGTCCAGCAACACCGCCCGAATGTGCCGACAAATCCCGATAGGAGCTGCACATATCTCTTTCTCAAGGCAGACTCAGATTTTCTAAACTTCCGGTAGGCCAGCCCAGAGTTGCCCCTGGTAGCCACCGGCGGCTGATAGTTTGGACCAACACTCAGAGGAGCACTGGCCCGGGGGGGTTAAAATAATGATGACCCTTGAGTCTGCAGAACCCAAGGGAAAGAAAAGGCTAGGTGGTAAATGGTAAAACCAAGGTTGGGCATTGCTGGAAAAGCTTTAATCAAGGCGAACTATCAAGGGGTTCCCATTATAACCTAACCGCATAAGGAACGCAAAATCCGGGAACATAACACCGATATGACGGAAACTAGGGCGGCAAGAGTGGAACAAAACACTAGGCGAGAGGCTGAGCCTTCCACCCTTTACCAAGTATATAGATGCATTAAGATAAAATAGCAATATAATGATATCCCAACAAGTAAATAAATGTTCCAACAAGGAACGGCCTCCGATCTTCACCTGCAACTAGCAACGCTATAAGAGGGGCTGAGCAAAGCGGTAACATAGCCAATCAACGGTTTGATAGGACATGGTGGGTTAGAGGTTTGACATGGCAATTTGGGAGGCTGTAAAGCAAGTGGTAGGCATTGTAGCTTTGGCATAGCAAAAGAGCGAGCAAACTAGCATAGCAAAGATAGTAGTGATTTCGAGGGTATGATCATCTTGCCTGCACAGTTGTCAGAGTTGACTGGATCATCGAAAGCAAACTCAACAGGATCCTCGTTAGCGAACTCGTCTCCTGGCTCTACCCAAACAATACAAACAAGCAACAAGGATACAATCAACCACGTGCAAGGATCAAGCAATATGATGCAAAGATGATACGCTATGCGGGATGCGATGCGGGATGCAAAATGCAAGATATGACAGGAAATGCATGAACCTGGCCTCAACATGGAAATCCAAGTGTGCCACTGGAAAGATGAGATGAAATCCCTTGAAAACGATATAAAGAACGCCGGAATCGGAGTTACGGTTTGGAAATGGCAATCGATTCAAATATGGCACCGGTCTACGATTTACAGCAAGTAGGCATCTAAATGCAATGAGATGAACATGCTACAGCACCCAAACATGACAAAAAAAATACATGACAGGGATGCATTCAAGATGCTTAACAAAAGTCTAGCACTGAGCTACAACCAATTCATCCATTAACAGGTTCAAACAAGCATGGCAAAAATGCATATGGCAAACAGATCTCAGACTTAGTGAAATTAACACTTGTCTGGAATTTCAGATCAGATAGCACTCTTCGGAGCAACAAAACTACATGCTACAGGACCTAAACATGGCAAAGTAAAGCATGGCATGGAGCTACTCAAAGAGTTTAACAAAAGTCCCTTAGCGACCTTGAGCCAAAAGGGATCAGAAAATGCAATTGCAAGCATATGAACATAGCAAAAACATAATCAGATCACAGACTTTGTGAAAACTGGAGCATGCTGAAACATAACTCAAGTAGGCATGTTTACGAGCTCGATGCACTCACTACGATGCAAGTAATAACAAGCTAAGCATACACCCATTGAGAACACACAAAATGCAAGCTAGACATGGCAAGAACAATAGCATGGCATGCACGGATCAACTACAACATCATCGGCAAAATTGCAAACAAGTTGACAATCTGCCCAGATTCACAAAGTAGCAAAAGTAGAGCTCGATTGACTCAAGCTAGGTTGGTCCATAATTTCAAACAAAGACATGGATGGATATAGCACTACAATATTAACAAAACACCCTTACTGATCATCCTCAAAAGAGGCACGGATCTCTAGGAAACAACATGAACATATGGCATCATGAGATAAACAGCTCAAGGACTTGGTGGAATTGCTAAGTCCCTGAAAACAGAATTAGCAAGTGCACCACTTTGCAAGCTTGCACTAGTCACCACACACATCACAAAAATACATGGGTTGCACCTCTGGAAAGATGACAAAACCCTTAACAAAACATATGTAGAGCATCAGGGCATATCATGCACACATTAATCATGGCAAAAATGACAAAAACCTAAATGGAGCTGCAGATCTGACAATTATCCCAAGTAGCCCTCTTCTAACAGCATTTCGGGCATCAAGATGAACTCAAATGAAAATGATGCAATGGAATGAAATGATGTGCTCTCTGAGATGAACATTTTGATGTGCTACATGCATGAATCGGAGCTACGGATGCAATATGGACAAGGGTTTCGGGGCAAAAAGTCAACCGAGACGAATTAGATCTGAGATCTGCACTGTAGCAGCACTGTAGATGGCAGCGCACGTGACCCGAGGATGGTCGGCCGGAGTCGTGGTTCTCGCCGGAGAGAGGGTCGCCGGAGTGAGGGGGTCGGAGAGGGCGTCGGGACGGAGGCGCGGCGAGGCGGAGCTGCTCCGGCGGCCTTGGCACGGCCGGGCATGGCGGCGGGGTCGGCGCCGGTGACGAGCTGGCGGGCGGCGGAGGCGGCCGGCCCTCGAGGCGGCGCTCGAGGGCGCGGAGGCCTTGGCGGCGGGGGGAAGACGAAGGGCGGCGCGGGGAAGCCGGGCCGGGAGGGCCGCACGCGGGCTCTCCGGGCCGGCGAGCTTGGTGGAGGCGGCGGCGACACGTGTCGCGACGGGAGTGGACGGCAGTGAAGCATCCAGCGGCGGCGGACGTGTCCGCCCGCGCGGAGAGGAGCGAGGCTGGGGTTAGGGTGGTTAGATCCGGAATTTTTGGGAGGGGACTTTAAATAGGCATAGAGGGAGCTAGGAGAGTCCAAATGAGGTGCGGTTTTCGGCCACGCGATCGTGATCGAATGCTCTAGATGATGGAGCAGAGTTAGGTGGGTTTTGGGCCAAATTGGAGGGGTGTTGGGCTGCAACACACGCGAGGCCTTCTCGGTCCCTCGGTTAACCGTTGGAGTATCAAACGAAGTCCAAATGATACGAAACTTGACAGGCGGTCTACCGGTAGTAAACCAAGGCCGCTTGGCAAGTCTCGGTCCAATCCGGAAATGTTTAATCCCCACACACGAAAGAAAGGTAGAAATGACCACCGGAGGAGAACGAAGCGCCGGAATGCAAAACGGACAACGGGGAAAATGCTTGAATGCATGACACGAACACGTATGCAAATGCAATGCACATGATGACATGATATGAGATGCATGACAACAACAACATCACACGGAGACAAAAACCCGAACCCGAGAAAATAAAATAACTTAACGCCGGAAACGGCAAGAGTTGGAGTACAAATTGGGAAAGTTATATCCGGGGTGTTACAACACTCCACCACTACGAAAGGATCTCGTCCCGAGATCTAGGACTAAAAGAATGCCAGGTACTCAGAACGGGGTGATCCTCGCGTTCCTAGGTAGCTTCACGGTCGAAATGGTGTGACCACTTGACTTTGAGAAATTTGATTGACTTGTTGCGAGTCTTGCGTTCAATCTCTTCAAGAATAGCAACTGGGTGCTCACGATAGGAGAGATCTTCTTGGAGCTCAATGTCCTCGAAGTTGACTGTGCGGTCAGGAGTCTTGTAGCACTTTCTGAGCTGAGAGACATGGAACCCGTCATGAACATTTGCAAAGTTTGAAGGAAGCTCGAGTTGATAGGCGAGGTCGCCTCTCTTGCTAACAATCTTGAAAGGTCCCACGTATCTAGGGGCAAGCTTCCCTTTGATACCGAAGCGACGAGTACCTTTCATAGGAGAGACGCGGAGGTAAATATGATCTCCGATCTCGAAAGCCAAATCACGGTGCTTACTATCATAGTAGCTCTTCTGGCGGGATTGGGCTGCTTTGAGGTTATCACGAATGACTTTGCACATTTCCTCTGCCTCTGTGATTAAGTCATTACCCAAAAGCTGACGTTCACCGGTTTCAGACCAGTTGAGAGGGGTACGGCACTTCCTGCCATACAGAATTTCAAATGGGGCCTTGCCCGAACTTGCTTGAAAACTGTTGTTGTAGGAGAATTCAGCATAAGGAAGACAATCCTCCCACTTCATGCTGAAGGAGATCACACAAGCCCTGAGCATATCTTCAAGAATCTGATTCACACGCTCGACTTGACCGCTAGTTTGAGGATGGAAAGTTGTGCTGAAGCGGATGTTGGTGCCCATGGCCTTCTGAAAAGAATCCCAAAACTTCAAGGTAAAGATGCTGCCACGGTCTGAAGAGATCACTTGTGGAATACCGTGCAGAGAGACAGTACGAGAGGTATAGAGTTCCGCCAATTGAGCTGCAATGATCGACTCTTTGATAGGCAGAAAGTGAGCCACTTTGGTGAGTTTGAGGATGGCAACGAATATAGCATCATTGCCACGCTTGGACTTTGGAAACCCAGTCACGAAGTCCATTTCAATGTGGTCAAACTTCCATTCTGGAATGGCAAGAGGTTGGAGGAGACCAGCTGGCCTTTGGTGTTCTGCCTTCACTCTTCTGCAGACATCACATTCATTCACGAATTGAGCAATCTCGCGCTTCATTCGAGTCCACCAATAAGCCTGCTTAAGGTCCTGATACATCTTCATGCTCCCAGGGTGGATGGAGAGGAGAGAATTGTGAGCCTCGTTCATGATCACTTTACGGAGGTCACCTTTGGGTACGACGATACGATCCTCGAAGAAGAGAGTGTCCTTGTCATCAAGGCGGTAGCACTTGTACTTGGGCTGACTCTTGGCAATCCCAATCTTCACCTTTTTCACCATAGCATCAAGAAGTTGGGCTTGGCGAATCTGATATTCCAAGGTAGGAGAGACTTGAAGGTTGGCGAGGAAACCTTGAGGAACAACTTGCAGATTAAGTTTGCGGAAAGCTTCACAAAGCTCGGGTTGATAAGGCTTGAGAATCAGACTGTTGCAGTAAGCTTTCCTGCTCAAAGAGTCAGCAATCACATTGGCCTTGCCTGGAGTATACTCAATACTCGGATTATATTCTTGAATCATTTCGACCCATCGAGTTTGCTAGAGGTTGAGATTAGGCTGAGTGAAGATGTACTTGAGACTCTTGTGATCAGTGAAAATGTCCACTTTTCTTCCCAATAGAAGATGTCTCCAAGTCAAAAGAGCATGCACAACTGCCGCCAACTCGAGATCATGAGTGGGGTAGTTCTTCTCATTAGGCTTCAACTGGCGCGAGGTATAAGCAACAACTTTCTTCTCTTGCATCAATACTGCGCCAAGACCTTGGAGAGAGGCATCACAAAAGACCTCGTATGACTTGGATTCATCAGGCGGAGTCAGAACTGGAGCAGTGATCAATTTCTCTTTCAAAGTGTTGAAAGCAATGTCACACTCCGGAGACCAATCGTACTTGACGTGCTTCTGGAGAAGATTTGAGAGAGGCTTTGCGATCTTAGAAAAGTTTTCAACGAATCTTCGGCAGTAGCTTGCGAGACCGAGGAAGCTACGGAGTTGCTTCACGTTCTGAGGAGGTTCCCAATTCATAATTGCAGACACCTTCTCAGGATTCACGGCAATGCCCTTGGCAGAGATGATATGACCAAGATAAAGAACCTCATCGAGCCAAAATTCACACTTGGAGAACTTGGCGTAGAACTTGTGTTCCCTTAACTTATCAAGAACCAAACGCAAGTGCTTGGCATGATCTTCCTTGTTCTTCGAGAAAACCAGAATGTCGTCGAGATAGACCAAAACGAAGTCATTGGTGTAGGCGTTGAAGATGAAGTTCATCATGCGAGAGAACGTCGGAGGAGTGTTGACGAGGCCAAAAGACATGACAGTGTATTCATATGAACCATAGCTTGTCCTGAAAGCCGTCTTGGGAATATCTTGCTCACGGATTTGAATCTGATGATAACCCATACGGAGATCAAGCTTGGAGAATACTTGGGCACCTTTGAGTTGTTCGAACAACTCATTGATGTTGGGAAGTGGGTATTTGTTCTTGATGGTCTTCTTGTTCAATGGACGGTAATCAACACAAAGTCGGTCCGTTCCATCCTTCTTCACAAAAAAGAACACCACAACCCCACGGAGAAGAACTAGGCCGGATGAGACCCATTTTCTCTTGAATATCGAGTTGCTTCTTCAGCTCCTTCAACTCTTCAGGTCCGAGCTTGTAAGGACGTTTGCACATAGGTTCCGTGCCAGGCTCAAGATCAATAACGAATTCAACTGGCCGGTGCGGAGGCATTCCTGGAAGCTCTTCTGGAAAGACGTCTTGATATTCGCAAACGACTGGAATTTGAGAGATGGCATCCAATTCACCCTTCTCATTGAGAGAAAACAGACGAATAGTATTATCCCGAGCGGCAAAGACAATTACATCCTCAGACGAATGAGTCAATTGAATCTGCCTGGCTGCACAATCAAGCCGAGCCTTGTGCTGAGAAAGCCAATCCATTCCGAGAATAAGATCAATATCCGAGTTACCAAGGATCATTGGAGAAGCCAGAAACTTGAAATCACCCATCGAGATAGAAATATCCGGAACTTCGTAGTTAGCAAGCAAGCATCTACCCGGAGAGACAAGTGCCAATGGCTTATGCATAACTTGAGAAAACCACCCATGCTTAGATGCAAAAGGTCTCGAGATAAAACAATGCGATGCACCAGTGTCAAAAAGAACTTTTGCAGGAACATCGTTAACAGGAAGGTTACCCATGATGACATCTGATGAATCCTCTGCCTGAGCTGCATTCACCATATTGACCTTGGCGTACTTGGGGTTATGCTTGACCACAGCTGTACTTGCCGATCTGACAGGAGGAGGAGGAGGAAGACTCCTCTGGTTGACACACTTGTTGGCATAGTGACCATTCTGCTGGCACTTGTTGCACGTGACCTCTGAAAGCGGACGGTGATACGGAGCACTCGATCTTGGAGCTTGAGACAAAGTCTTGTTCTGAAAGCCAGGGTTGGGTGGGTGGGAAGAACCACTGCCACCTTTGCTCTTCTGCTGATACGACTGATGGAACGGAGGAGGAGGAAGCCAATATTCTGCTGCTTGGCCACTTGAGTAGAGGAAGAAGGAGTAACATCTCTGACTCGCTTCTTGGAAGCATCACACCTCAACTGAGCAGCCTCTTGCTTCAATGCCATGTTGTAGAACTCATCGTATCTCAAGGGCTCAGAGAGAACAAGAGCTAGTTGAATTTCTTCTCGAAGACCACCCCTGAACTGGTATATCATGCTCTTCTCGTCAGGGACGTCCTTCTTGGCAAAGCGGGCGAGCTTCTGAAACAACTTGTTGTAGTCATAGACAGACAAGGAACCTTGCTTTAGATTGCGGAATTCCTCACGCTTGCTTTCAACCATGCTCTGGGGAATATGATGAGCTCGAAAATCTCGACAGAAATCATCCCAAGTGATAACATGTCCACCTCTGGAGTCCTTGTACTGCTGGAACCATTCTGCAGCTTGATCTTTGAGTTGGAAGGAAGCGAACTTGACAAAGTCCTCAGGCCTGACATTACTGCACTCGAAATGCTTGCACAGATCCACTAGCCAATCGTCAGCATCGGCTGCCTCAACACAATTGCTGAAAGTCTTTGGCCCGTTAGCAAGGAACTGGTTGAGTGTAGCAAAGTGATTCTGATTGTTGCCTTGATTCCCTTGGTTGCCTTGATTGCGCTCTTGGAGAATTTGCATGATCAACTGTGTGTTTGCATTGGTTGCGGCCATCACAGCTTGCCATGCCTCCGGAGGAGGTGGAGGTGGTGGCGGATCAGGATTCGGAGTCGTGCGCGTTGGAGGAGCCATCCTGAAGAGGTTGACCACCATTAGCACATTGATAGACAAATATTGAAGCTGAATCCAACGGAATGAAAATTGCAACATATGGTCTTCACATCCGAACAAAATGAACGAATGCATTCCTCTTGAAATGGTCACATATCCATAAATTGAGAAGCCACGTAGAATTAAGGTAGAGAAGTAAATCAACAAGGTATGGATCAAGAACGAATAATTGGTAAGAAATCCCAATCTCAAACCAATATCCGTGGAAGAAGAACTAGAGCTACAAGAATTCCCACCTATGAAACTCCCGAACCTTTCCGGTTATGCAATCAGGTGTTGGGGATACAGGGGAAGCATAATATCTCACCCAAATCTAGCAAATCCTACATCCAGCTGCATCCATCCTTCAACACATAACCAAGAAACCTTCGGAAACCATCTACCTCAACCTTCAAAAAGCATCCGTTATACAAGTTATGGCGATACTCCCGAACTCCCGCCCCAGTACTGGGTGGCGTCGAGGTTATCTCACCAACGAACTGCATAAAAGCGATTTTTGATGTCGGCGTAATAAACTCAGGTATTCCAGAACAACAACGTTAAAATTATGATGACAACACCTCAGAGATCAACTCCCCGGGACACTTCCACTAAACCCCTGACAGGAGGCACCAAGACAATGTTCTCATCATAAAACCATCGGAACGATTCCAAGATACCCGCGTGATCCTAAATTTTTTTTTAGTGAAATTTGAGAAGAGAAGAGTCAAAACTCTATGTCAGGATGCCTTACCAGAGCGATGAGGAGACTGGGAAGTAAAAAGAATTCCTAAACTCTCCGATATATAATTCCTAAATGGCTCAAAACATTTTTCTAGACACAACTCGGCTGCTAATAACGATCAAGCAATGGGGCTCCTAAGGTCGGGGAAGGCTCTGATTACCAACTTGTAACACCCTCGATGCGACTATATCTCCCACGTGTTGAGGCACGACTTAGAGGCATAATCGCATTGAAGGCATATGTCGCAAGTTAGGCAATCTTCACAACATCCCATGTAATATAAATCATAAAGGGGAGATAACATAGTTGGCGTACACTCGCCACGTCAATCAAGTACATAAATAACATTACATCAACCAAACACTCATGGCCCGACTACGGCACCAAAATAAAAGATAACCCAACATGCGACACGGTCCCGATCACCCCCAACTAGGCACCACTACTGATCATAGGGAAAGGAAACATAGAAACGTTGAGAGTCCTCGTCGAACTCCCACTTGAGCTCAAGCGCGTCTCCTGGAGCGGAATCAACAGGCCCTGCCTCTGGTGTAATAGTAATCTGTGAGCCACAGGGACTCAACAATCTCGCACCCCAGAGAGAGCGAGAAGAGGAGGCAAAGCGCGAGCGAGAAACTAGAGAACAACCTGCACAAGCATTACTCCAACATCGTGTCCACTCCCGGACTCCGCCGAGAAGAGGCCATCACGGTAACACACTCAGTTGATTCATTTTAATTAAGTTAAGGTTCAAGTTATCTACAACCAGACATTAACAAATTCCCATCTGCCCATAACCGCGGGCATGGCTTTCGAAAGTTCAATCCCTACAGGGGAGTCCCAACTTAGCCCATGACAAGCTGTCACGGTCAACGAAGGAATAGACCTCCTCCCAAGACGTTCCGATCAGACTCGGTATCTCGGTTCTTCAAGACACTTCGACAGGTTAAAACAAGACCAACAACACTGCCCGAATGTGCCGACAAATCCCGATAGGAGCTGCACATATCTCTTTCTCAGGGCACACTCAGATTGTCTAAACTTCCGGTAGGCCAGCCCAGAGTTGCCCCTGGTAGCCACCGGCGGCTGACAGTTTGGACCAACACTCAGAGGAGCACTGGCCCGGGGGGTTAAAATAATGATGACCCTTGAGTCTGCAGAACCCAAGAGAAAGAAAAGGCTAGGTGGCAAATGGTAAAACCAAGGTTGGGCATTGCTGGAAAAGCTTTAATCAAGGTGAACTATCAAGGGGTTCCCATTATAACCCAACCACGTAAGGAACGCAAAATCCGGGAACATAACACCGATATGACGGAAACTAGGGCGGCAAGAGTAGAACAAAACACTAGGCGAGAGGCCGAGCCTTCCACCCTTTACCAAGTATATAGATGCAATAAGATAACATAGCAATATAATGATATCCCAACAAGTAAATAAATGTTCCAACAAGGAACGGCCTCCGATCTTCACCTGCAACTAGCAACGCTATAAGAGGGGCTGAGCAAAGCGGTAACATAGCCAATCAACGGTTTGCTAGGACATGGTGGGTTAGAGGTTTGACATGGCAATTTGGGAGGTTGTAAAGCAAGTGGTAGGCATTGTAGCTTTGGCATAGCAAAAGAGCGAGCAAACTAGCATAGCAAAGATAGTAGTGATTTCGAGGGTATGATCATCTTGCCTGCACAGTTGTCAGAGTTGACTGGATCCTCGAAAGCAAACTCAACGGGCTCCTCGTTAGCGAACTCGTCTCCTAGCTCTACCCAAACAATACAAACAAGCAACAAGGATACAATCAACCACGTGCAAGGATCAAGCAATATGATGCAAAGATGATATGCTATGCGGGATGCGATGCGGGATGCAAAATGCAAGATATGACAGGAAATGCATGAACCTGGTCTCAACTTGGAAATCCAGATCTCAGACTTAGTGAAATTAACACTTGTCTGGAATTTCAGATCAGATAGCACTCTTAGGAGCAACAAAACTACATGCTACAGGATCTAAACATGGCAAAGTAAAGCATGGCATGGAGCTACTCAAAGAGCTTAACAAAAGTCCCTTAGTGACCTTGAGCCAAAAGGGATCAGAAAATGCAATTGCAAGCATGTGAACATAGCAAAAACATAATCAGATCACAGACTTAGTGAAAACTGGAGCATGCTGAAACATAACTCAAGTAGGCATGTTTACGAGCTCGATGCACTCACTACGGTGCAAGTCATAACAAGCTAAGCATACACCCATTGAGAACACACAAAATGCAAGCTAGACATGGCAAGAACAATAGCATGGCATGCACGGGTCAACTACAACATCATCGGCAAAATTGCAAACAAGTTGACAATCTGCCTAGATTCACAAAGTAGCAAAAGTAGAGCTCGATTGACTCAAGCTAGGTTGCTCCATAATTTCAAACAAAGATATGGATGGATAGATAACTACAATATTTACAAAACTCCCTTACTGATCATCCTCAAAAGAGGCACGGATCTCTAGGAAACAACATGAACATATGGCATCATGAGATAAACAACTCAAGGACTTGGTGGAATTGCTAAGTCCCTGAAAACAGAATTAGCAAGTGCACCACTTCGCAAGCTTGCACTAGTCACCACACACATCACAAAAATACATGGGTTGCACCTTTGGAAAGATGACAAAACCCTTAACAAAACATATGTAGAGCATCAGGACATATCATGCACACATTAATCATGGCAAAAATGACAAAAACCTAAATGAAGCAGCAGATCTGACAATTATCCCAAGTAGCCCTCTTCTAACAGCATTTCGGGCATCAAGATGAACTCAAATGAAAATGATGCAATGGAATGAAATGATGTGCTCTCTGAGATGAACATTTTGATATGCTATATGCATGAATCGGAGCTACGGATGCAAAGATATAGCATGAATAAGAAGGGCATATGGACTAGGGTTTCGGGGCAAAAAGTCAACCGAGACGAATTAGATCTGAGATCTACACTGTAGCAGCACTTTAGATGGCGGCGGGGCGGAGACGAAGGGCGGCGTGAGGAAGCCGGGCCGGGAGGGCCGCACGCGGGCTCTCCGGGCCGGCGCGGTTGGTGGAGGCGGCGGCGACACGTGTCGCGACAGGAGTGGACGGCGGTGAAGCGTCCGGCGGCGGCGGACGTGTCCGCCCGCGCGGAGAGGAGCGGGGCTAGGGTTAGGGTGGTTGGATCCGGAATTTTTGGGAGGGGACTTTAAATAGGCATAGAGGGAGCTAGGAGAGTCCAAATGAGGTGCGGTTTTCGGTCACGCGATCGTGATCGAACGCTCTAGATGATGGAGCAGAGTTAGGTGGGTTTTGGGACAAATTGGAGGGGTGTTGGGCTGCAACACACGCGAGGCCTTTTCGGTCCCTCGGTTAACCGTTGGAGTATCAAACGAAGTCCAAATGATACAAAACTTGACAGGCGGTCTACCGGTAGTAAACCAACGCCGCTTGGCAAGTCTCGGTCCAATCCGGAAATGTTGAATCCCCACACACGAAAGAAAGGTAGAAATGACCACCGGAGGAGAACGAAGCGCCGGAATGCAAAATGGACAACGGGGAAAATGCTCGAATGCATGAGATGAAGACGTATGCAAATGCAATGCACATGATGACATGATATGAGATGCATGACAACGACAACAACACACGGAGACAAAAACCCGAACCCAAGAAAATAAAATAACTTAACGCCGGAAACGGCAAGAGTTGGAGTACAAATTGGGAAAGTTATATCCGAGGTGTTACACAGGGGACCGAGAGCAAGAGCAGAGCAGCAACGCGAGCGAGAGCTAAAGCAGCAGCAGCTCCTATTGATGTGGACGTCGCAGCCGAGGGAGCGGCGCCATGGAGGAAGTGGCCGGCGACACCGCCGTGGATGGAGCTGCGCCGTGTCGGCTCGGAACCGAGCGCGGGCAGCACCGTGAGATCGAATCAAGAAGAAAATGCGGCGATTAGTGTACAACCTCTTTTGTGGCGCCGATTAGGCCGCAGCTTCATCCGAGGAAACAGTGATGATGATGCTCTTCTGGTGGTGCAGGTGAAGACGCCGGTGTGGGAATGGAGGTGGCGCGAAAGACGAGGGGAACGTCGGGGAAGCTCCTTGGAGGTGGAGGACGAGGTGGCTGAACCGGCGGGATGATGAGATCGACGACGGATCCTCATCCGGTACGGTGGATGAGGGACATCGAGGTGTTGCTGTGGACGACGTCGTCGGGGAAGAGGCTCCGGCTGGTTGGCGGACGGAGCAGGGTGTGGGGTTTCGTCGCGGGTTTTCGCGGCCTCGGTGTACGAATGGGTGAGCGGATGGGATGGGAGTGGGGAACCATGGCTTAGAGACGCGTGTCAGGATTTCACAGGAGGTGGGAGTTTTTGCGCGCGTTGTAATTTCGGAATAGCAAGGCGCGGGTTGAGATGGAGGGAGTTGTCGGAGCACAACAAGACAAAGATATATCTTAAATATTTTGGGCTAACAAGGCGTGGGTTGAAATTTCCGGACAAGCCTAACGTGTACTGTACCAAATCAATGCGCACTACAAATGTCATTCAAAACTTTGAATTCATGTTATGTTCAATTAAAATATTTCGCTACGTGTATAATGCATGCAACCTACTACTCAAATGAACGTTTTAGTGCATTCCAAATGTGTATACTACCGCTTCAATATGAACTAAATTTGAATTCATTTCTCTATTTGAATAAGATCTACAGTAATGATTGTTGTGAAGTCAAAGCATTTGAATTCGTTTCTCTGTTTTAATAAGATCTACAATCATCATTATTGTCAAGTTAAACCATCGTTTGTGTATTATCTTCACAGCACACCACATGATTAGTCTCGAGTTACATATGAACTATGTGTACTATATGAACTCGAAATAGATTTTTTGAATCCACTTTATTTTGATTTCAAATCACATTACATTTCTAGCTCTAGCTAGATCTTCATAATCTAAACCATGTCTCATATGTATAATGTGTTTATCACATTATGTATGGTGCCCCGCCCCCTACGCCTACAAGTATTTAGATGTGAGTTGCAAACACCACACATTACCACAAATTCAAATAAAATGTGAGAATGTTCGATATATAGTATTGTTTAGATTGTTCGATATTTAGTTTTAAGGTGCAAATGCCACACATTATCACAAATTCAAATAAAATGTGAGATTGTTTGATGTATAGTATGGTTTAGATTGTTCGGCATTTAGCTGTGAGTTGCAAACGCCATGCATTATCGCATTATGGTATAACATGTGCACAACACGTGTATCACCGCTATATTCATGCATGCAATGTTTAAAACACTATGATCTCCTATTCAAATATATGAATCTGCTTTCATATCAAATTATGATCTTTGTTAGTCTCTTACACCCACACAATCCTCTAACCTTTGTAGCTACCACTAACTTTCTCTCGTGCATGCACACGCCCTCCTCGCCCTCCCCCTCCCTCGGCATTCTATCCATCGGGCACATTCATTTTTTTCTTTAGGTCGTTCTCCCAGAGTCTCCACAACTCCTTTCCGACACACACCGATCGATAAACCTCTCCAGCGATGCCTGCCTACAACATACACACACACACCTTCAATCTCCTCCTTTATGTGTCCTTGCCTCGTGTCTCTCATACGGTCAGACACACGTGTAAACTCTCACCCCTCTTTTCATCGATCTCACAACCGCACACTCCTCCCCCTATCTAGCTAGTAGTTGGGCCTCTCGCACCACCTCCTAGCTCCATTCTCTCTGTCTATCCATCTCGCTGGGCCTTATTTGCCTCTAACAAATGGACGTACACTGACCGATCTCTTGCTATACATATAGCTAGCTAGGTCCTTATAACTCGTTTTTACCCACACGTGAATCGATCTACCTCATTAGTTGTGTCTCTCCCTTCCTCCGACAAACAATAATTGATCTACTGATCTAGTTAGGTTTGCTTACCAAACATATGGTTCCCCTTCATCATCCATGGATGCGTCCCGACAGATCTATCATGCACAGGCACACACAGAAACACATCCCCACTCTTATTGATAATATTGCAGTTCCACCCTCAGTTTGTCTAGTAGGCCTCTCCCACCATCTTCGAGAAGCAACTCCATCACCCATCCAGCACTCTACCCCTCTCCCTCCCTCTCCCTCCCTCCCTCTCTCCTCTCTCTCTCTGTCCCATCATATTTCCCATCCTTCAGTTATGTATGGATGTCGACCGATCTCCCTCAAGATATAGCTGGGTCTCTCCTTCTCAACACTTATACGAGTCGTTCTACATCTATAGTTTGGATTCTGCCTACCCCTCCCCCCAGCCCCCTCCCCCCCCACACACATGATGACCCACAAGTATAGGGGATCTATCATAGTCCTTTCGATAAGTAAGAGTGTCGAACCCAACGAGGAGCGGAAGGAAATGATAAGCGGTTTTCAGCAAGGTATTCTCTGCAAGTATTGAAACAAGTGGTAATAGATAGTTTTGTGATAGGATAATTTGTAACGAGCAACAAGTAACAAAAGTAAATAAAGTGCAGCAAGATGGCCCAATCCTTTTTGTAGCAAAGGACAAGCCTGGACAAACTCTTATATAAGGAAAAGCGCTCCCGAGGACACATGGGAATATCGTCAAGCTAGTTTTCATCACGTTCATATGATTCGCGTTCGGTACTTTGATAATTTGATATGTGGGTGGACCAGTGCTTGCGTGCTGTTCTTACTTGAACAAGCATCCCACTTATGATTAACCTCTATTGCAAGCATCCGCAACTACAACAAAAGTATTAAGGTAAACCTAACCATAGCATGAAACATATGGATCCAAATCAGCCCCTTACGAAGCAACGCATAAACTAGGGTTTAAGCTTCTGTCACTCTAGCAACCCATCATCTACTTATTACTTCCCAATGCCTTCCTCTAGGCCCAAATAATGGTGAAGTGTTATGTAGTCGACGTTCACATAACACCACTAGAGGCTAGACAACATACATCTCATCAAAATATCGAACGAATACCAAATTCACATGACTACTAATAGCAAGACTTCTCCCATGTCCTCAGGGACAAACGTAACTACTCACGAAGCATAATCATGTTCATAATCAGAGGGGTAATGAGGGAGTCCTGGATTAGGGGGTGTTCGGATAGCCGGACTATACCTTCAGCCGGACTCCTGGACTATGAAGATACAAGATTGAAGACTTCGTCCCGTGTCCGGATGGGACTTTCCTTGGCGTGGAAGGCAAGCTTGGCGATGCGATATTCAAGATCTCCTACCATTGTAACCGACTCTGTGTAACCCTAACCCTATCCGGTGTCTATATAAACCGAAGGGTTGTAGTCTGTAGAACAGGAATCAACTCCATACACAATCATACCATAGGCTAGCTTCTAGGGTTTTAGCCTCCTTGATCTCGTGGTAGATCTACTCTTGTACTACCCATATCGTCAATATTAATCAAGCAGGAGTAGGGTTTTACCTCCATCGAGAGGGCCCGAACCTGGGTAAAACAAAGTGTCGCCTGTTGGGGAACGTAGTAATTTCAAAATCCTCGCCAAAGTTGGAGAAACTGTCACCCGCAAGCCACCTATGTCCAAAGCACGTCGGGAGAACCGGTCTCGCATAAGCGTACGCGTAATGTCGGTCCGGGCTGCTTTGTCCAACAATACCGCCGAACCAAAGTATGACATGCTGGTAAGCAGTATGACTTATATCGCCCACAACTCACTTGTGTTCTACTCGTGCATATAACATCAACACATAAAATTTAGGCTCGGATGCCACTGTTGGGGAATGTAGTAATTTCGAAATTTTTTCCTACGCACACGCAAGATCATGGTGATGCATAGCAACGAGAGGGGAGAGTGTGATCTACGTACCCTTGTAGATTGACAACGGAAGTGTTTGGTTGATGTAGTCGTACGTCTCCACGGCCCGACCGATCAAGCACCGAAACTACGGCACCTCCGAGTTATAGCACACGTTCAGCTCGTTGACGATCCCCGGAATCCGATCCAGCAAAGTGTCGGGGAAGAGTTCCGTCAGCACGACGGCGTGGTGACGATCTTGATGTACTACTGTCGCAGGGTTTCGCCTAAGCACCGTTACAATATTATCGAGGACTATGGTGGCAGGGGGCGCCGCACACGGCTAAGAATATGATCACGTGGATCAACTTGTGTTCCTCTGGGGTGCCCCTGCCTCCGTATATAAAGGCTCAAGGTGGGGGTGCGGCCGGCCTAGGAGAGGCGCGCCAGGAGGAGTCCTACTCCCTCTGGGAGTAGGATCCCCCCCCCAATCCTAGTTGGAATAGGATTCGCGGAGGGGGGAAAAGAGAAAGGGGGTCGGCCCCCTCTCCTTGTCCTATTCGGACCAAGGGAGGGGAGGGGCGCGCGGCCCATCTCAGGCTGCCTCTTCTCTTTTCCACTAAGGCCCACTAAGGCCCATATAGCTCCCGGGGGGTTCCGGTAACCTTCCGGTACTCCGGTAAAATCCCGATTTCACCCGGAACACTTCCGATATCCAAACATAGGCTTCCAATATATCAATTTTTATGTCTCGACCATTTCGAGACTCCTCGTCATGTCCGTGATCACATCCGGGACTCCGAAAAACCTTCGGTACATCAGAACGTATAAACTCATAATATAACTGTCATCGAAACCTTAAGCGTGCGGACCCTACGGGTTCGAGAACAATGTAGACATGACCGAGACATGTCTCCGGTCAATAACCAATAGCGGGACCTGGATGCCCATATTGGCTCCTACATATTCTACGAAGATCTTTATCGGTCAGACCGCATAACAACATACATTGTTCCCTTTGTCATCAGTATGTTACTTGCCCGAGATTCGATCGTCGGTATCCAATATCTAGTTCAATCTCATTACCGGCAAGTCTCTTTACTCGTTCTGTAATACATCATCTCGCAACTAGCTCATTAGTTGCATTGCTTGCAAGGCTTAAGTGATGTGCATTACCGAGAGGGCCCAGAGATACCTCTCCGACGATCGGAGTGACAAATCCTAATCTCGAAATACGTCAACCCAACATGTACCTTTGGAGACACCTGTAGAGCACCTTTATAATCACCCAGTTACGTTGTGATGTTTGGTAGCACACAAAGTGTTCCTCCGGCACACGGGAGTTACATAATCTCATAGTCATAGGAACATGTATAAGTCATGAAGAAAGCAATAGCAACATACTAAACGATCGGGTGCTAAGCTAATGGAATGGGTCATGTCAATCAGATCATTCAACTAATGATGTGATTCCGTTAATCAAATGACAACTCTTTGTCAATGGTTAGGAAACATAACCATCTTTGATTAATGAGCTAGTCAAGTAGAGGCATACTAGTGACACTCTGTTTGTCTATGTATTCACACATGTATTATGTTTCCGGTTAATACAATTCTAGCATGAATAATAAACTTTTATCATGATATAAGGAAATAAATAATAACTTTATTATTGCCTCTAGGGCATATTTCCTTCAGTCTCCCACTTGCACTAGAGTCAATAATCTAGTTCACATCGCCATGTGATCTAACATCAATAGTTCACATCTTTATGTGGTTAACACCCATAGTTCACATCGATATGTGACCAACACCCAAAGGGTTTACTAGAGTCAGTAATCTAGTTCACATTGCTATGTGATTAACACCCAAAGAGTACTAAGGTGTCATCATGTTTTGCCTGTGAGAGAAGTTTAGTCAACGGGTCTGCCATATTCAGATCCGTAAGTATTTTGCAATTTTTCTATGTCTATAATGCTCTGCACGGAGCTACTTTAGCTAATTGCTCCCACTTTCAATATGTATCCATATGAAGACTAAGAGTCATCCGGATCAGTGCCAAAACTTGTATCGACGTAACCCTTTTACGACGAACCTTTTGTCACCTCCATAATCGAGAAACATATCCTTATTCCACTAAGGATAATTTTGACCGCTGTCCAGTGATCTACTCCTAGATCACTATTGTACTCCCTTGCCAAAATCAGTGTAGGGTATACAATAGATCTAGTACGCAGCATGGCATATTTTATAGAACTTATGGCTGAGGCATAGGGAATGACTTTCATTCTCTTTCTATCTTCTGCCGTGGTCGGGTTTTGAGTCTTACTCAACTTCACACCTTGCAACATAGGCAAGAACTCTTTCTTTGACTGTTCCATTTTGAACTACTTCAAAATCTTGTCAAGGTATGTACTCATTAAAAAAACTTATCAAGCGTTTTGATCTATCTCTATAGATCTTGATGCTCAATATGTAAGCAGCTTCACCGAGGTCCTTCTTCAAAAAACTTCTTTCAAACACTCCTTTATGCTTTGCAGAATAATGATTTCCGATCAACAATATGTCATTTACATATACTTATCAAAAATGCTGTAGTGCTCCCACTCACTTTCTTGTAAATACAGGCTTCACCACAAGTCTGTATAAAACTATATGCTTTGATCAACTTATGAAAGCGTGTATTCCAACTCCGAGATGCTTGCACCAGCCCATAGATGGATCGCTGGAGCTTACATATTTTGTTAGCACCTTTAGGATTGACAAAACCTTCTGGTTGCATCATATACAACTCTTCTTTAAGAAATCCGTTAAGGATTGCAGTTTTATTATCCATTTGCCAGATTTCATAAAATTCAGCAATTGCTAACATGATTCGGACAGACTTTAAGCATAGATACAAGTGAGAAAATCTCATTATAGTCAACACCTTGAACTTTGTCAAAAACCTTTTTTGACAAGTCTAGCTTTGTAGATAGTAACACTACTATTACCGTCCGTCTTTCTCTTGAAGATCCATTTATTTTCTATGGCTTGCCGATCATCGGGCAAGTCAACCAAAGTCCATACTTTGTTCTCATACATGGATCCCATCTCAGATTTCATGGCCTCAAGCCATTTCCCGGAATCTGGGCTCATCATCGCTTCCTCATAGTTTGCAAGTTCGTCATGGTCTAGTAACATGACTTCCAGAACAGGATTACCGTACCACTCTGGTGCGGATCTCACTCTGGTTTACCTATGAGATTCGGTAGTAACTTGGTCTGAAGTTACATGATCATCATCATTAGCTTCCTCACTAATTGGTGTAGTAGTCACAGGAACAGATTTCTGTGATGAACTACTTTCGAATAAGGAGAAGGTACAATTACCTTATCAAGTTTCTACTTTCCTCCCACTCACTTCTTTCGAGAGAAAACTCCTTCTCTAGAAAGGATCCATTCTTAGCAACGAATGTCTTGCCTTCGGATATGTGATATAAGGTGTACCCAACAGTCTCCTTTGGGTATCCTATGAAGACATATTTCTCCGATTTGGGTTTGAGCTTATCAGGATGAAACTTTTTCATATAAGCATCACAATCCCAAACTTTAAGAAACGACAACTTTGGTTTCTTGCCAAACCACAGTTCAGATTGTGTCGTCTCAACGGACTTAGATGGTGCCCCCTTTTAACGTGAATGCAGCTGTCTTTAATGCATAACCCCAAAAACTATAGTGGTAAATTGGTAAGAAACATCATAGATTGTACTATATCCAATAAAGTACGGTTATGACGTTCGGACACACCATTATGCTGTGGTGTTCCAGGTGGCACGAATTTGTGAAACTATTCCACATTGTTTTAATTGAAGACCAAACTCGTAACTCAAATATTTGTCTCCACGATCAGATCGTAGAAACTTTATTTTCTTGTTACGATGATTTTCCACTTCACTCTGAAATTCTTTGAGCTTTTCAAATGTTTCAGACTTATGTTTCATCAAGTAGATATACCCATATCTGCTCAAATCATCTGTGAAGGTCAGAAAATAACGATACCCGCCGCGAGCCTTAACACTCATCGGATCGCATACATCAGTATGTATTATTTCCAATAAGTCAGTTGCTCGCTCCATTGTTCCGGAGAACGGAGTCTTAGTCATCTTGCCCATAAGGCATGGTTCGCAAGCATCAAGTGATTCATAATCATGTGATTCTAAAATCCCATCAGCATGGAGTTTCTTCATGCGCTTTACAGCAATATGACCTAAACGACAATGCCACAAATAAGTTGCACTATCATTATTAACTTTGCATCTTTTGTCTTTAATATTATGAATATGTGTATCACTACGATCGAGATCCAATGAACCATTTTCATTGGGTGTGTAACCATATAAGGTTTTATTCATGTAAACAGAACAACAATTATTCTCTAACTTAAATGAATAGCCGTATTGCAATAAACATGATCAAATCATATTCATGCTCAACGCAAACACCAAATAGCACTTATTTAGGTTCAACGCTAATCCCGAAAGTATAGGTAGTGTGCGATGATGATCATATCAATCTTGGAACTACTTCCAACACACATCGTCACTTCACCCTTAACTAGTTTCTGTTCATTCTGCAACTCCCATTTCGAGTTACTACTCCTAGCAACTGAACCAGTATCAAATACCGAGGGGTTGCTACGAACACTAGTAAAATACACATTAATTGTCTGTATATCAAATATACCTTTGTTCACTTTGCCATCCTTCTTATCCGCCAAATACTTGGGGCAGTTCCGCTTCCAGTGACCAGTCCCTTTGCAGTAGAAGCACTTAGTCTCAGGCTTAGGACCAGACTTGGGCTTCTTCACTTGAGCAGCAACTTGCTTGCCATTCTTCTTGAAGTTCCCCTTCTTCCCTTTGCCCTTTTATTGAAACTAGTGGTCTTGTCTACCATCAACACTTGATGTTTTTCTTGATTTCTACCTTCGTTGATTTCAGCATCACGAAGAGCTTGGGAGTTGTTTCCGTTATCCCTTGCATATTATAGTTCATCACGAAGTTCTACTAACTTGGTGATGGTGACTAGAGAATTCTGTCAATCACTATCTTATCTGGAAGATTAACTCCCACTTGATTCAAGCGATTGTAGTACCCAGACAATCTGAGCACATGCTCACTAGTTGAGCGATTCTCCTCCATCTTTTAGCTATAGAACTTATTGGAGACTTCATATCTCTCAACTCGGGTATTTGCTTGAAATATTAAACTCCTGGAACATCTCATATGGTCCATGACGTTCAAAATGTCTTTGAAGTCCCGATTCTAAGCCATTAAGCATGGTGCACTAAACTATCAAGTAGTCATCATATTGAGCTAGCCAAACATTCATAACGTCTGCATCTGCTCCTGCAATAGGTCTGTCACCTAGCGGTGCATCAAGGACATAATTCTTCTGTGTAGCAATGAGGATAAACCTCAGATCACGGATCCAATCCGCATCATTGCTACTAATATCTTTCAACACAATTTTCTCCAGGAACATATCAAAATAAACACAGGGAAGCAACAACGCGAGCTATTGATCTACAACATAATTTGCAAAATACTACCAGGACTAAGTTCATGATAAATTTAAGTTCAATTAATCATATTACTTAAGAACTCCCACTTAGATAGACATCCCTCTAATCCTCTAAGTGATCACGTGATCCAAATCAACTAAACCATGTCCGATCATCACGTGAGATCGAGCAGTTTCATTGGTGAACATCACTATGTTGATCATATCTACTATATGATTCACGCTCGACCTTTCGGTCTCCGTGTTCCGAGGCCACATCTGTATATGCTTGGCTCGTCAAGTATAACCTGAGTATTCCACGTGTGCAACTGTTTTGCACCCGTTGTATTTGAACGTAGAGCCTATCACACCCGATCATCACGTGGTGTCTCAGCATGAAGAACTTTCGCAATGATGCATACTCAGGGAGAACACTTCTTGATAATTAGTGAGAGATCATCTTAAAATGCTACCGTCAAACTAAGCAAAAAAAGATGTATAACAGATAAACATCACATGCAATCAAAATATGTGACATGATATGGCCATCATCATCTTGTGCCAGTGATCTCCATCTACGAAGCACCGTCATGATCACCATCGTCACCGGCGTGACACCTTGATCTCCATCGTAGCATCGTTGTCGTCTCGCCAATCTTATGCTTCCACGACTATCGCTACCGCTTAGTGATAAAGTAAAGCATTACAGCGCGATTGCATTGCATACAATAAAGCGACAACCATATGGCTCCTGCCAGTTGCCGATAACTCGGTTACAAAACATGATCATCTCATACAATAAAATTCAGCATCATGTCTTGACCATATCACATCACAACATGCCCTGCAAAAACAAGTTAGACGTCTTCTACTTTGTTGTTGCAAGTTTTACGTGGCTGCTACGAGCTTACGCAAGAACCAATCTTACCTACGCATCAAAACCACAACGATAGTTTGTCAAGTTGGTGATGTTTTAACCTTCGCAAGGATCGGGCGTAGCCACACTTGGTTCAACTAAAGTTGGAGAAACTGTCACCCGCAAGCCACCTATGTGCAAAGCACGTCGGGAGAACCGGTCTCGCGTAAGCGTACGCATAATGTCGGTCCGGGCCGCTTCGTCCAACAATACCGCCAAACCAAAGTATGACATGCTGGTAAGCAGTATGACTTATATCGCCCACAACTCACTTGTGTTCTACTCGTGCATATAACATCAACACATAAAACTTAGGCTCGGATGCCACTGTTGGGGAACGTAGTAATTTCAAAATTTTCCTACGCACACGCAATATCATGGTGATGCATAGCAACGAGAGGGGAGAGTGTGATCTACGTACCATTGTAGATTGACAACGGAAGCTTTTGGTTGATGTAGTCGTACGTCTCCACGGCCCGACTGATCAAGCACCGAAACTACGGCACCTTCGAGTTCTAGCACACGTTCAGCTCGATGACGATCCCCGGACTCCGATCCAGCAAAGTGTTGGGGAATAGTTCTGTCAACACGAAGGCATGGTGATGATCTTGATGTACTACTGTCGCAGGGCTTCGCCTAAGCACCGTTACAATATTATCGAGGACTATGGTGGCAGGGGGCGCCGCACACGGCTAAGAATATGATCACATGGATCAAGTTGTGTTCCCTTGGGGTGCCCCTGCCTCCATATATAAAGGCTCAAGGTGGGGGGTGCGGCCGGCCTAGGAGAGGCGCGCCAGGAGGAGTCCTACTCCCTCTGGGAGTAGGATCCCCCCCCCCAATCGTAGTTGGAATAGGATTCGTGGAGGGGGGGAAAGAGAAAGGGGGCCGGCCCCCTCTCCTTGTCCTATTCGAACCAAGGGAGGGGAGGGGCGTGCGGCCCATCTCAGGCTGCCTCTTCTCTTTTCCACTAAGGCCCACTAAGGCCCATATAGCTCCCGGGGGGTTCCGGTAACCTCCCGGTACTCCGGTAAAATCCCGATTTCACCCGGAACACTTCCGATATCCAAACATAGGCTTCCAATATATCAATCTTTATGTCTCGACCATTTCGAGACTCCTCGTCATGTCCGTGATCACATCCGGGACTCCGAACAACCTTCGGTACATCAGAACGTATAAACTCATAATATAACTGTCATCGAAACCTTAAGCGTGCGGACCCTACGGGTTCGAGAACAATGTAGACATGACCGAGACATGTCTCCGGTCAATAACCAATAGCGGGACCTAGATGCCCATATTGGCTCCCACATATTCTACGAAGATCTTTATCGGTCAGACCGCATAACAACATACATTGTTCCCTTTGTCATCGGTATGTTACTTGCCCGAGATTCGATCGTCGGTATCCAATACCTAGTTCAATCTCGTTACCAGCAAGTCTCTTTACTCGTTTTGTAATACATCATCTCGCAACTAACTCATTAGTTGCATTGCTTGCAAGGCTTAAGTGATGTGCATTACCGAGAGGGCCCAGAGATACCTCTCCGACGATCGGAGTGACAAATCCTAATCTCGAAATACGTCAACCCAACATGTACCTTTGGAGACACCTGTAGAGCACCTTTATAATCACCCAGTTACGTTGTGACATTTGGTAGCACACAAAGTGTTCCTCCGACACACGGGAGTTACATAATCTCATAGTCATAGGAACATGTATAAGTCATGAAGAAAGCAATAGCAACATACTAAACGATCGGGTGCTAAGCTAATGGAATGGGTCATGTCAATCAGATCATTCAACTAATGATGTGATCCCGTTAATCAAATGAAAACTCTTTGTCAATGGTTAGGAAACATAACCATCTTTGATTAAAGAGCTAGTCAAGTAGAGGCATACTAGTGACACTCTGTTTGTCTATGTATTCACACATGTATTATGTTTCTGGTTAATACAATTCTAGCATGAATAATAAACTTTATCATGATATAAGGAAATAAAAAATAACTTTATTATTGCCTCTAGGGCATATTTCCTTCATCCCCAGTCTCCTGTTACCATCCGGCCTAGATGCACAGTTCAGGACCCCCTACCTGAGATCCGCCGGTTTTGACACCGACATTGGTGCTTTCATTAAGAGTTCCTCTGTGTTGTCGCCTTTAGGCCCGATGGCTCCTTCGATCTTCAAGAACGATGCGGTCCAGGGTGAGACTTTTCTCCCCGGACAGATCCTCGTCTTCGGCGGCTTCGCACTGCGGGCCAACTCGCTTGGCCACCTTGAGCAGATCGAAAGCTACGCCCCTGGCCATCAGGTCAGGTTTAGAAGCCTAAACTACACGGCTTACATCCGCGGAGACTTGATCTTCGACGGATTCGAGCCACAGCCGAGCGCGCCGTACTGTCTCGATGGGCATGATATAGCTCTGCCGCCAAACAGCGCTTTGGAGGCCGCACACGCATCGGTTTCGGCCATTGATTCAGAACCTACTACACCGATCGAGGCTCAGCGGTTGGACGCTGCCTCAGGGGCTGCGTTCTCAGAGGCGATCAAGCCGAACTCCAGCCCCGCACTCTGCACGGCCCATGACTCCAAGGAGCCGGATTCCTCTCTGAACCCCGAGCCCCCCGCGCCCCTGCCAATCGAATCCGATTGGGCGCCGGTAATGGAGTTCACCGCAGTGGACATCTTTCAGCATTCGCCTTTTGGCGATATCCTGAATTCTCTTAAGTCTCTCTCTTTATCAGGAGAGCCCTGGCCGGACTACGGTCAGCAAGGGTGGGATACGGACGGTGAGGAAATTCAAAACCCACCCACCACCCACCTTGTAGCCACTGTCGACGATTTAACCGACATACTTGACTTCGGCTCCGAGGACATCGACGGCATGGACGATGATATAGGAGACGAACAAGAACCAGCACCTGTAGGGCGCTGGAAGGCCACCTCGTCATATGACATATATATGGTGGATACTCCCAAAGATGGAGATGGAGATGGAACAATGGGGGACAATGCCCCCAAGAAACAGCAAAAGCGCCGGCGTCAGCGGCGTCGCTCTAAATCCCGCCAAATCACAAATGGTGATTCCAGCACGGGAGATAATACTACCCCGGATAGCGCTGAAGAACACCAACCTCAGCAAAATTCGGCACAGGAAAATGGAGAAGCCAGCCCTCAGGAAAGAGCGGCAGACCGAGAGGTCGAGGACGATAACCGCACGCCTCCCCCGAAGACGAGGCAAGCCTCGAAGATGATGAATTCGCCATACCATCGGACCCCGCCGAGCAAGAGCATTTTAAACGCAGGCTTGTTGCAACTGCACACAGCCTAAAAAAGCAGAAGCGGAAGCTAAAAACAGCGGAAGATGCACTCCGGACTCAGATGGAGCAAGGTAATCAATACCAGAGATAAGTACGGCGACAGTCGCCGCACTAAAAGTTATCCGAAAAGAAAGCTACTGCCTGAATTTGATGAAGAGGCCTCAGAACCCTCGCATTCAAAAAATGAAGAAGCCACACGGTCGGATAGACGACCTCACAAAGCGGTAAACGGCGCCGCACTTAGATCGGCATGCAACCCATTTAAGGATTCGCATCACGGCCCAGTCAGGTCCATTTATGGGCCAAGAAAGCAAGCTCTTGTAAGCAACGCTATGAAGCCGTCATCAGAGTCCGGCATACCCAAATACAGGGGTGCCGCACATCCCCTATGTTTCACTGATGAGGTCCTGGACTACGAATTCCCAAAAGGATTCAAACCCGTAAACATAGAGGCATACGGTGGAACAACAGACCCAGGAGTCTGGATCGAGGATTACATCCTCCACATACACATGGCCAGAGGAGGTGATCTCCACGCCATAAAATATCTACCCCTCAAGCTTAAAGGGCCAGCCCGACATTGGCTTAAAAGCCTTCCCGAAAACTCAATTGGAAGCTGGGAAGAGCTCGAGGACGCTTTCCGAGCAAACTTTCAAGGGACCTATGTCCGCCCTCCGGATGCAGATGATCTTAGTCACATAAATCAACAACCCGGAGAATCAGCTCAGCAGTTCTGGAACAGATTCCTTACTAAAAAGAATCAGATAGTCGACTGTCCGGACGCCGAAGCCTTAGCAGCTTTTAGGCACAATGTCCGAGATGAATGGCTCGCCAGACACCTTGGCCAAGAAAAGCCAAGAACAATGGCCGCAATAACAAGCCTCATGACCCGCTTTTGTGTAGTAGAGGACAGCTGGTTGGCAAGATGCGGCCCCAGCGACCCAAGTACACCCGAAACCAGAGATGGAAACGGAAGACCGCGACGCAACAAGGACCGTCGTCGGACTAAAGACAAAAGTCCGAAGAGCACGACAGTCAACGCCGGATTCAAAGGCTCACGACAAAATCAGGAAAATCGCCCCCCCAGGATAACAGGGACGATCCATCAAACCTAAATAAAATCCTAGACAGAATATGTCAGATACACAGTACCCCTGGGAAGCCTGCTAACCATACCCACAGAGACTGTTGGGTCTTCAAACAATCCGGCAAACTCAATGCCGAACACAAGGGGCTCAACACACCAAGCGAAGACGAGGATGAACCCCAACAGCAGAGCTCCAGGAAACAAAAGAACTTCCCACAAGAAGTAAAAACAGTGAACTCACTTCACATACCAAAACGTGCGGTGCCCGCAAAGGTACGCACCACACGGCCCGTCCCCAAAGGATCGTGCCACTGGTTGTCAAAACCAATCACTTTCGATCAGCTAGATTATTCTAGGAATATCAAGAATGTAGGATGGACTGCCTTGATACTCGATCCAAAAATTGGCGGACTCAAGTTTTCAAATGTCCTCATGGACGGCGGCAGCGGACTAAACCTGATATATCAGGATACAATACGGCACATGGGGATAAACCCAGCAAGAATCCGCCGTAGCAAAACCTCCTTTCAAGGGGTAACACCAGGTCCGGATACCCGTTGTACGGGTTTTCTCCGGCTCACAGTCGCATTCGGCTCTGCCGATAACCTCCGCCGTGAAAAACTGACCTTCCACGTCGTCCCGTTCTCTAGTCGCTATCAAGCACTACTGGGACATGAAGCTTTCGCCCGATTTAACGCAATACCACATTATGCATCTCTTACGCTTAAGATGCCTGGTCCACGAGGTATCATCTCTTTGATGGGGAAGCAATAAAAGTGCGCCTCCCCAAGCAGAGGACAGTGCGGCCGCCTTAACAGCCCCACAGGAAAATGGCCTCACCGGCCAAAAACCTTCAAAATAGGTCATTTAAAAGACCACGAACACGGATAGACGAGTTCAGTGCAAAATCATCATTGATGCAGGCATAGAAGCCATATATCCCCGCACAAGGGGCTCCACGCATATACAATGAGAGACAATAAAGCTCAAACTTACATATCTTACTTTATATTTTGTTTATTTTAAAAACGTTTTTGGCACGACTCATTTTGAACTCGGTTCCTCTCTTTTACAGATGAACGTTGTGCGGCACCCGTCCAGGATACGGCGCAACGGAGACACAGACGCAGACGTGCAGTAGGAACCCATTCTAAAGGATTCTTTTTAGATTAAGACCCTACGTAAACCTTTTTTTACTGTCTCTTGTTGCTACACATCCCCTGGTTTTTTTTCTTTCTAATATAACCAAGGAGGAGGGTGGCGTCTTGGCATGTGGCCACGTCAGAATTTTTGCACGTACCTGGACACTAGGGGCTTTTTCAATAAAGAGTGTTGTTTGGCCCGCACTCACAAAGACCGAACACCTTAGGGAGTGTTCGGCGTCGCGAGTTTTGGCATTATATGCATCAGCTCTGAATCATGTCTTTGGTCAAATGTTGGGTTGCCCGGCTCCTGAGTTCGGCTACCTTATGTTCCGCTCTATCGGCTAAGGTAGCACCAGGAGAACTACTGCAATTGTGCCCCCGGTTCGGCCAGGGCGAGCACCTCAGTAGACAAAGCCGAAAACTGACTGTCATGATGTAGCGTGAGACTGGTCAACCACTCGATGACCGATCGGAATCTATCGGATTCCCCCGCTTTGACGAAGGACCGCTGCCCGGTCAGGCACATACGCGCCCCGATTCGTACGAGCGCAGTGGCCATCAAGGAGCTACCTAAAGAGTCTCATTTTCAAACTCCTATGGCTAAGTGAAAGTGTTAAAGCATTATAGTCCGGTTGCCTGGCCCGCTGCGCTATCACCTCCTTTGTAGGACCAAGACGTTGGGTTAAGTGTGAGAATGCGTCTTCCACGAGCACCCCCGCACTATGTGCGTGGGGGCTGAAGCCAACGACTGCCATCTTTCAGATTCTATACATATATATATATATATATCTTAAACGACCGATTAGAAGGTGTTTACAATACTTGGAAGCACAAGTATAAAATAAAGCCACTACAGTTTATCAAAACATTACTTTATAATTACATATGCTGTCATAACATAGGATCTTTCGGGCACTTCGTCTCTATTACACGAGCGCCTTCAAGAGCTTCCTGAAAATAGTGCTCGGACGGTACTCGGCTTTGGTCTGAATCTCGGGACGCAACAACAGTGGTCTCCATTTCAGCCCAGTATGTCTTAACACGGGCAAGAGCCATCCGTGCGCCCTCTATGCATGCTGACCTCTTAATTGCATCTATACGCGGCACCGCTTCAAGGAATTGCTGCACCAAGCTGAAATAACTCTTCAGCTCCGATCTCCCCGGCCACAGATGATCCATGACGTACTTCATGGCGAGTCCGGACAACCTATTCAGTTCGGCCCATTGAGCCAAACGGTCATCCACTGCTAGTGGATGCTCTGGATTATGAAACTGCGACCAGAACAGCTTTTCCACTTCGCAATCTTTCTGATTTCGAAAGTGTTCGGTCGCATCAGTAGCACTCGTTGCCAAGTCCACATAGGTGTCCTTCACACTCCACATCCGGTCCAACGGAGCAAACTTCGGATCACAAACCTTCCTCCGCAGCATAAAGGGCTTTCCAGCCGTAATCTGTTCGGCCTGACGCAGCTCCTCTTTCGCAGCTCTCATCGCAGAGCGAGCGTCCTTGGCATCAGCAACGGCCTTCTCTAAGTCCGTCTGTCTCGCCCGGTCTTCTTTCTCAAGAAGTTTGCAATGGTCTGCAGCGCTCTTTAGCTTCCCGGCCATCTTGGCCATCTCCTCTTTGCTTCGGCAATGAGCAGCCTGTTCAGCTCTCAGCTCTTCAAGGGCCTTCTTGGTAGCCGCATCGCTTTTTCTGGCTTGCTCCTTAGCCTGGGCAAGTTCTGCCCTAAGATTCTCCACGGCGGCCATACCATCTGCGTCAAATACACACATTGTAAGACACTGGCATAAAGCTCCTCTTACCTAATGCCGCCTGAAGAATCACATACCTTGAGCCTCATCAAGCCGCTTGTTGACAAGCGTGATATCGGCATCTGCCACATCCAGTTGCCGCTTTAGTTCGGCCAAATCATTAGTCCGGCTGGATTCCGGACACCTCGCCACCTACATTCAAAGGCGACATCTTAGACCTGGGATTATGATCCTCTATGTGCCATCATTTCTTGACAACACGCAGAGTCTCAGGGGCTACTATCTACACAGGGCGCATCTTATTTATGCGCAACCAACAAAAGTGTACATTATCTAAACGTACCTCAAAACTCGTCAGTAAACTTTTGACGGCCTCATGCAATCCGCTTTCTGCGGATGAAATCCTTTCAGCCACCGTGCCCATCAAGGCACGGTGCTCTTCTGAGATAGAAGCTCGCCCCAGCAGAATCTTTAGTTCTTCCGGCCGAGCACCAGATGGTGCCGGACTTGTCCTATGGCCTCTATCAAAGGCCGGACGCGGAGAACGTCGGGGGGCCATAGTGCCACCTCCCGTCCTTGCCGGATTTGGAGAAACCCTCCGCGACGACACCTCAGGGTCGCCCGCCTCGCTGGGCGGCACGGCAAGGGGAGGCGATCCGCTCTCCATCATCTTCGGAAGAAGATCCCCCGAAGACGAGCTCTGCTGCGAATGGCTGAGGTCCGAACTACAAGGTAAAATTTCGGTTAAATCTTCCCAGGTGCAAAATCAAGGATTTCTCTCAAAAGGAAAATCTTTTCTTCACTTACGGCTCGCTTGAGGGCTGATCCCCTTGAGGGCATAGTCCGGCCGTGGAACTCCCCGGCGCCGGACCCTCTGTCGAGAATTTTCTCCCCCGTTTCAAGACCACGGTCTCCGGGTCATCAGAGGCGGCTCTCTTCTTCCCCTCGGGAGAGGAATTGTCGGTTCCTTCCTTCGGAGCAGCCTCCTTCGAGGAGGCCATAGCTTCCTTATCCTCCCCCTCCAAAGGCATTCTTTCCGGCATCCTGACCAGCACGGGATCCGGCCTGGTCTCAGGAAGGGGAGCCGGACACCTGATCAGCTTTGCCTTCGCTATCCATTCCTGTTTAAAAGGACAGCTCTTTTAGGGGCAAGTTTACGACAATTAAACGGATAGAAGGTCCGGGCACAAGGTTGCTTACTTGAGTATCCGGGCGATTGCAGCTTAGACCTGCGTCCTCGGTTAAATCTGGACACATCTCTTGTGATCCGAAGAACAGTCTATACATCTCTGCGGGCGTTGCGCCCATGAAGTTCTGAAGAACTCGCGGTCCCTCCGGATTAAACTCCCACAGGCGAAGGGGGCCACGTTTGCCGGGCAATGTTCGGCGAATCAGCATGACCTGCGTCACCTTGACCAGGTTGAGGCCTCCTTCTAAGAGATCCCTAATGTGGCCTTGCAACAGGGGCACGTCTTTGGGTAACCCCCAATCTAATCCTTTGTTGACCCATGACGCTAGCCGTGATGGGGGACCCGAGCAAAAAGCAGGAGGCGCCGTCCACTTGGCGCTCCTTGGAGCAGTGATATAGAACCATTCTCGTTGCCACAAGCTGAGCTCCTCTTTAAAGAAGCCCTCGGGCCATGGAGCATCAGCATTCTTACTTATGGCAGCGCCTCCGCACTCGGCATGCCATCCCTCAATCATCTTCAGCTCCACTCCAAAGGTCTTGAGCCATAATCCAAAGTGAGGGGTAACACGGAGGAACGCTTCGCACACAACGATGAATAAGGAAATATGGAGGATGGACTCCGGAGCTAAGTCATGAAGTTCCAGCCCGTAATAAAACAGCAGCCCCCTCACGAAGGGATCCATCGGGAAGCCTAACCCCCGAAGGTAGTGAGACATGAACACTACGCTCTCACCGGGCTGGGGGCTGGGAATAGCTTGCCCTTGAGCAGGCAACCTATGCGGAATTTCAGCGCTCAAGAACTTACCCTCCCTCAACTTTAGCACGTCCTCCTCCGTGAAGGAGGAGGGCATCCATCGCCTTGAAGGTCGGAACCGGACATTGTCGAAGGTCAGAAGCGCTTGCAACCTGAAGCCTAGGGTGTTGGGACTCGAGGCGACGGACGAACTCGTTTGAGATTGAAAAAGGGGCAAGACCTTGGTCTCTTTATAAGAGGTTGAATACCGAGAGCCCTCCCTGTAACCGTTCAGGACTCGCCTTTAATCGAGAAAAAGTGCTAACGGGCACGATTGGGTTACTCACGTCCGTATTTATGAGAATCCCATAAAAAGGGTACACGATCTCTGCTTTGAAAAGACGTGCCAAGGAAACCGCCTCGCAAAACATGCTGAGGCGGAAAAGTAAAAACAATTCAAGTAAATGACTTGGCTGTAGTGTGATGGCGCACTACAGAATACGTCAGCAGATTTGATTTGTGCTAATATTATTCTCTATGGCAATATGTGGAAACTTATTTTACAGAGCTGGACACTATTCTTGGTGATTACAATCTTCTATGAAGGACTTGGAGGAGGAACCCGCCTTGCAATGCCGAAGACAATTTGCGTGCCGGACTCGTCATCATTGAATCCTGGTTCAGGGGCTATTTGAGGGAGTCCTGGATTAGGGGGTGTTCGGATAGCCGGACTATACCTTCAGCCAGACTCCTGGACTATGAAGATACAAGATTGAAGACTTCGTCCCGTGTCCGGATGGGACTTTCCTTGGCGTGGAAGGCAAGCTTGGCGATGCAATATTAAAGATCTCCTACAATTGTAACCGACTCTGTGTAACCCTAACCCTATCCAGTGTCTATATAAACCGGAGGGTTGTAGTCCGTAGAACAGGAATCAACTCCATACACAATCATACCATAGGCTAGCTTCTAGGGTTTTAGCCTCCTTGATCTTGTGGTAGATCTACTCTTGTACTACCCATATCGTCAATATTAATTAAGCAGGAGTAGGGTTTTACCTCCATCGAGAGGGCCCGAACCTGGGGAAAACAAAGTGTCCCCAGTCTCCTGTTACCATCCGGCCTAGACGCACAGTTCGAGACCCCCTACCCGAGATCCGCCGGTTTTGACACCGATAGGTAATAATATGCATAAAGGATCTGAACATATGATCTTCCACCAAATAAACCAACTAGCATCAACTACAAGGAGTAATCAACACTACTAGCAACCTACTAGCACCAATCCCGGACTTGGAGACAAGAATTGGATACAAGAGATGAACTAGGGTTTGGAGATGAGACAGTGTTGGTGAAGATGTTGATGGAGATTTCCCTCTCCCGATGAGAGGAGCGTTGGTGATGACGATGGTGATGATTTCCCCCTCCCGGAGGGAAGTGTCCCCGGCAGAACAGCTCCGCCGGAGCCCTAGATTGGTTCCACCAAAGTTCCGCCTCATGGCGGCGGAGTCTCGTCCCGAAAGGTTGCTTCTGGTTTTTTTCTCAACGAAAGACTTCATATATCAGAAGATAGGCATCGGAGAGCCACCAGGGGGCCCACGAGGTAGGGGGCGCGCCCTAGGGGAGGCGCCCCCCACCCTCGTGGACAGGGTGTGGGCCCCCTGGCCTTCATCTTTGGCGAGGATTTTTTATTATTTATTGTAAGATATTTCATGGAGTTTCAGGACTTTTGGAGTTGTGCATAATAGGTCTCTAATATTTGCTCCTTTTCCAGCCCAGAATTCCAGCTGCCGGCATTCTCCCTCCTTATGTAAACCTTGTAAAATAAGAGAGAATAGCCATAAGTATCGTGACATAATGTGGAATAACAGCCCATAATGCAATAAATATTGGTATAAAAGCATGATGCAAAATGGACATATCAACTCCCCCAAACTTAGACCTCGCTTGTCCTCAAGCGAAAGCCAATAACGATAAATATGTCCTCATGTTTAGACGTAGAGGTGTCGATAAAAATAAAATACAGACATGAAGGCATCTTGATTATTCTCATAATAGCAACATAAATAGATATTGTCATATGATCACTTATGTTCAAGTGATGATCTATTCACAATGCAAAAGTATGAATCAGAAACCTTATTGAGAACCAACAAACTATAACCTCAGCCATTGAAGCAATTGCAATTTATCATAACATCAGAAAGAGTCTATGTCAGAGCGAAAAAGCAAGTCCACATACTCAACTATCATCTAGTCCTTCATAATTGCTAACACTCACGCAATACTTGTGGTTACAGAGTTTTAATCGGACACAGAGAAAGATAGGGACTTATAGTTTCGCCCCACAACGTTTTACCTCTAGGGTAATGTCAACAATAATAACTCATGCTCCCCTATATCCAATTAGATATATATATCAGGTTCTTTCCAACATGCTGGTCTTGCCAAAGGATAAAATGAAAAGAAAGGTGAAGATCACCATGACACTTGCATAAGGTAGAAGATAATAATAAAAGATAGGCCCTTCGAAGAGGGAAGCAGAGGTTGCCATGCGCTTTTATGGTTGGATGCATAAAATCTCAATGCGAAAGAATGTCACTTTATATTGCCCCTTGTGATATGAACCTTTATTATGCAGTCCGTCGCTTTTATTACTTCGACATCACAATATCGTATAAAGCTTATTTCTCCCACACCAATCAATCATACATATTTAGAGCAATTTTTATTGCTTTGCACCGATGACAACTTACTTGAAGGATCTTACTCAATCCATAGGTAGATATGGTGGACTCTCATGGCAAAACTGGTTTAAGGGTATCTGGAAGCACAGGTAGTATCTCTACTTAGTGCTGAGATTTTGGCTAGCATGAGGGGGAAAGCCAAGCTCAGCATGTTAGAGGATCCATGACAACATACTTTATCTCCAATATAAGAAAACATAACTCATCACGTTGTCTTCCTTGTCCAACATCAACTCTTTAGCATGTCATATTTTAATGAGTGCTCCCAATCATAAAAGATGTCAATGATAATATATTTATATGTGAAACCTCTCTTTCCTTATTACTTCCTATGAATTGCAACGATGACCAAAGCTATGTTTGCCAACTCCCAACAACTTTTAATCATCATACTCTTTCTATGTCAAGTCATTACTCTCAATAAGATCAATATGAACTTTTGTTTCTTTTTATTATTTTTCTCCTTTTCTTTTATTCACTCAAGATCATGGCAAAATAATCAAGCCCTTGACTCAACACTAATCTTTATTATATAGCTCACGGACTCGATTACATAGAGAGATCATAAGGCAAAACTCAAAACTAGATCATGCCATAAACTTTATTCTACTAGATCAAAATACTACTAATAGGATCGAACTAAGAAAAACGGTAAAGATAGGAGTTGTGATTGTGATACGATACCGGGGCACCTCCCCCAAGCTTGGCAGTTGCCAAGGGGAGTGCCCATACCCATGTGATTATATCTCTTTGGTTGGTGAAGAAGGTGGAGGTGTTGTCGATGATGCGGGCTTGTCCATCTTCCAGGGCATAGGCTCACCATCATAAAAGGATGATCGAGTCTCCGGGATCCTCAAATCTGCAGCCAAACTCATCCTTTTGAATTTATATTCATACTCATAGTTTTGGTTTTGCAGGTCATAGATTTGGGCTTGGAGGTGCTCGATCTTCTCATTAAGCTTGAAGATGGCCTCCCTGATGTTGTCAGCATCAACTTGTGGTTGCTAGTGAACTCCACGATCATCATGTGGTTGGAGTTGAGTCCACGCTCCACCATCCCTTGACACTTGAAAACTTGTTGCTCCACTGCTTTGAGCCTCGTCTCCATGCTTCTGGTTCCCTTTGGTCCCTCTTCATCGCAGATGTGCAGCAACCCATCACGCAACTCAATGGTTTGAGGGTTGACGACCTTCTCGAAGAACTTGTCCTTGGAAGCACTTGGCGACGTCATGATAATCTAGATTAGTCAGAAAAACAGCTCAAAACAAGAACAGAGGAGATTTGCGTGATACGGGAGTCAAAACCTTTGAGAGAATATATAATAAATTTTTATCGACCAAAATACATATCGTGCAAGAAAACGGAGTCCGGAAGGCACACAAGGTGCTCACGAGGTAGGGGGCGTGCCCAGGGGGGTACGGCGCGCCCAGGGGGTAGGGCGTGCCCTCCGCCCTCGTGAGGCCCTCGTGTCTCTCCCGGACTGCTACTTATTTTTCTATTTTTCTAAATATTCCAAAACAGAGAAATATTGCCTTAAAATTGTTTTGGAGTCAGTTTGCTTACCGTACGACATACCTATTCCTTTTCAGAGTCTGAAATGTTCTGGAAAGTGTCTCTTATGTATTCCTCTGGGGTTACGGTTTCAATAACATTGGTTTCAACATTTATGGGATTACCTGAGATATAATGTTTAATTCTTTGACCGTTTACCACCTTCGGATTTGTGCCTTCGAAGTTGTTGATTTTTATGGCACCGGAACGATAGACCTCCTCGATAACATAGGGGCCTTCCCATTTAGAGAGAAGTTTTCCTGCAAAAAATTTTAAACGAGAGTTGTATAGCAATACATAATCACCTACATTAAACTCATGCTTTTGTATTCTTTTGTCATGCCATCTTTTAACTTTTTCTTTAAACAACTTGGCATTTTCATAAGCTTGGGTTCTCCATTCATCAAGTGAACTAATATCAAATAACCTCTTCTCACCGGCAAGTTTGAAATCATAGTTGAGCTCTTTAATAGCCCAATATGCCTTATGTTCTAGTTCGAGAGGTATGTGACATGCTTTTCCATAAACCATTTTATACGGAGACATACCCATAGGATTTTTATATGCAGTTCTATAGGCCCATAATGCATCATCAAGTTTCTTAGACCTATTGATAGTCTTTTGCAAAATTAATTTGAGCTCTCTGTTGCTCAATTCTACTTGACCACTAGACTGTGGGTGATAAGGAGATGCAATTCTATGATTAACGTCATACTTAGCAAGCATTTTACGGAAAGCACCATGAATAAAATGTGAACCACCATCAGTCATTAAATATCTAGGGACTCCAAACCTCGGAAAAATAACTTCCTTAAGCATTCTAATAGAAGTGTTATGATCAGCACTACTAGTTGGAATAGGTTCTACCCACTTAGTAATGTAATCAACAGTAACTAGAATATGTGTGTATCCATTAGTGGCAGGAAAAGGTCCCATATAATCAAAGCCCCAAACATCAAATGGTTTAATAACATGTGAATAATTCATAGGCATTTCTTGACGTCTACTAATATTACCGATTCTTTGACATTCATCACAAGATAAGACAAACTTACGGGCATCCTTGAAGAGAGTAGGTCAATAGAAACCAGATTGCAATACCTTATGTGCAGTTCTATCTCCCGCATGATGTCCTCCATAAGCTTCGGAGTGGCACTTGCGTAGGATCCGTTCATGTTCATGCTCAGGTACACAATGTCTAATAACACCATCTACTCCTTTATAAAGATGTGGGTCATCCCGAAATTAATGTCTCAAATCATAGAAAAACTTTTTCTTTTGCTGGTATGTGAAGCTAGGTGGTATGAATTTAGCAACAATGTAATTAGCATAATCAGCATACCATGGAGTACTATGAGAAGTACTTATAACATTTAATTGTTCATCAGGAAAGCTATCATCAATAGGTAGTGGGTCATCAAGAACATTTTCTAACCTAGATAAGTTGTCTGCAACGGGGTTCTCAGTTCCTTTTCTATCAACGATATGCAAATCAAATTCTGGTAGCAAGAGAACCCATCTAATAAGTCTAGGTTTAGCACCTTTCTTTTCCATAAGGTATTTAATAGCAACATGATCAGTGTGAATAGTTACTTTAGAATCAACAATATAAGGTCTGAACTTATCACAAGCAAATGCAACTGCTAAGAATTCTTTTTTAGTAGTAGCATAATTTCTTTGAGCATTGTCTAGAGTCTTACTAGAATAATGGATAACATTTAATTTCTTATCAACTCTTTGCCCTAGAACAGCACCTACAGCATAATCACTAGCATCACACATAATTTCAAAGGGTAAATTCCAATCAGGTGGCTGAACAATAGGTGTAGAGTCTAATGCTTTCTTAAGTATTTCAAATGCTTCTACACAATCATCATCAAAGACAAATGGTATATCTTTTTGTAATAAATTAGTCAGAGGCCGAGAAATTTTTGAGAAGTCCTTATGAACCTCCTATAAAATCTGGCGTGACCAAGGAAACTTCTTATACCTTTGATGTCCTTGGGACATGGCATCTTTTCAATAGCATCAACCTTGGCTTTGTCAACTTCAATACCTCTTTCCGAAACTTTATGCCCCAAGACAATTCCTTCATTAACCATAAAGTGGCACTTTTCCCAATTCAAGACAAGATTAGTTTCTTCACATCTATGCAAAACTCGATCAAGATTGCTCAAGCAATCATCAAAAGAAGATCCATAGACGGAAAAGTCGTCCATGAAAACCTCACAAATCTTTTCACAAAAGTCAGAGAATATAGCCATCATGCATCTTTGAAAGGTAGCAGGTGCAGTACATAAACCAAAGGGCATATATCTATAAGCAAAAGTACCAAAAGGGCATGTAAAAGTGGTCTTTGATTGATCTTTAGACAACACAGGTATCTGAGAGAAACCAGAATAACCATCTAGAAAGCAGTAGTGTGTATGTTTGCATAATCTATCTAGCATTTGATCAATAAAAGGTAAGGGGTAATGATCTTTCTTAGTAGCCTTATTTAATTTGCGGAAATCAATTACCATCCTATAACCTGTAATAATTCTTTGTGGAATCAATTCATCTTTATCATTAGGAACAACAGTAATACCTCCCTTCTTAGGGACACAATGGACAGGACTTACCCATTGACTATCAGCAACGGGATAAATTATACCTGCCTCCAGAAGCTTTAATATTTCTTTTCTTACCACTTCTTTCATTTTAGGATTCAGACGTCGTTGAGGATCACAAACTGGTTTGGCGTCTGCCTCCAAATTTATCTTATGTTGACATAAAGTGGGACTAATGCCCTTAAGATCATCAAGAGTATATCCAATAGCAGCACGGTGCTTCTTCAGAGTTTTCAATAATCTTTCTTCTTCATGCTCTGAAAGGTTAGCACTAATAATAACAGGATATATCTTCTTTTCATCAAGATAAGCATATTTAAGATTATCGGGCAGTGGTTTAAGCTCAAACACGGGATCACCCTTGGGTGGAGGAGGATCCCCTAGGATTTCAACAGGCAAATTGTGTTTCAGAATAGGTTCCTGTTTAAAGAATATTTCATCTATTTCCCTTCTTTCATTCATAAACATATCATTCTCATGGTCTAGCAAATAATGTTCTAAAGGATCACTAGGAGGTACGGCAATAGAAGCAAGACCAATAATTTCATCCTTACTAGGTAATTCTTCTTCACGGTGTTGTTTACTAAATTTAGAGAAATTAAACTCATGAATCATATCATCCAAGCCAATAGTAACAACATTCTTTTCGCAGTCTATCCTAGCATTAATAGTGTTCAAGAAGGGTCTACCAAATATAATGGGACAAAAGCTATCTTGTGGGGAACTGAGAACAAGAAAATCAGCAGGGTATTTAGTTTTCCCACACAAGACTTCAACATCTCTAACAATTCCCATTGCTGAAATAGTATCTCTATTGGCAAGTTTAATTGTGACATCAATATCCTCTAACTCAGCAGGTGAAATTTCATGCTTGATTTCTTTATACAATTCATAAGGTATAACACTAGCACTAGCACCCATATCACATAAGCCATGATAACAATGATCTCCTATTTTAACAGAAATAACAGGCACGCCTACCACATGTCTATGTTTATCTTTAGCACAAGGTTTGGAAATTCTAGCAGTTTCACCGCAGAACTGAATAACATGCCCATCAATATTATCAGACAAGAGATCTTTAACAATAGAAATATTAGGTTCTACTTTAACTTGCTCATGAGGTGTATAAGTTCTAATATTGCTTTTACGAACCACAGTTGAAGATTTAGCATGATCCTTTATTCTAACAGGGAAAGGTGGTTTCTCAACATCAGAAGTAGGAACAATAGGATCATTATAAGTGACAGTCTTTTCTTCAACTTTAATAGGTGCAGCTACTTTTACTTATATGGGAGGATGATATTTAAACCACTTCTCCTTAGGGAGATCAACATAAGTAGCAAAAGATTCACAGAAAGAAGCTACTATCTCAGAGTCAAGTCCATATTTAGTGCTAAACTTACGGAAAATATCGGTATCCATAAAAGATTTAACACAATCAAACTTAGGAGTCATACCTGACTCCTTACCTTCGTCGAGATCCCAATCTTCAGAGTTGCGTTTAATTCTATCCAATAAATCCCATTTAAATTCAATACTCTTCATCATAAAAGAGCCAGCACAAGAAGTATCGAGCATGGTGCGATTATTTTCAGAAAGTCGAGCATAAAGATTTTGAATAATTGTTTCTCTTGGGAGCTCATGATTGGGGCATGAATATAACATTGATTTTAGCCTCCCCCAAGCTTGAGCGATGCTTTCTCCTTCGTGAGGCCAAAATTTATATATATATAATTGCAATCACGATGAACAAGATGCATAGGATAATACTTTTGATGAAATTCCAAATTCAATCTTCTATAGTTCCATGATCTCGTATCATCACATAGCCTATACCATGTCAATGCATCTCCCTTCAAAGATAAAAGGAAGACCTTCTTCTTAGCAACATCATCGGGTATACCTGCAAGCTTAAATAATCCACAAACTTCATCCACATATATTAAGTGCTCATCAGGATGCTTTGTTCCATGTCCTGTAAAAGGATTAGTGTCGGTGTCAAAACCGGCGGATCTCGGGTAGGGGGTCCCGAACTGTGCATCTAGGCGAATGGTAACAGGAGACAAGGGACACAATGTTTTTACCCAGGTTCGGGCCCTCTCGATGGAGGTAAAACCCTACTCCTGCTTGATTAATATTGATGATATGGGTAGTACAAGAGTAGATCTACCACGAGATCAGAGAGGCTAAACCCTAGAAGCTAGCCTATGGTATGATTGTTATTGTCCTACGGACTAAACCCTCTAGTTTATATAGACACTGGAGAGGGCTAGGGTTACACAGAGTCGGTTACAATGGGAGGAGATCTACATATCCGTATTGCCAAGCTTGCCTTCCACGCCAAGGAAAGTCCCATCCAGACACGGGACGAAGTCTTCAATCTTGTATCTTCATAGTCCAAGAGTCCGGCCAAAGGTTATAGTCCGGCTATCCGGACACCCCTAATCCAGGACTCCCTCAGTAGCCCCCAAACCAGGCTTCAATGACGATGAGTCCGGCGCGCAGATTGTCTTTGGCATTGCAAGGCGGGTTCTTCTCCAAATTCCGTGTACCTGTTAAATAGTGTCCGGCTTCTCGTGAATGTTGCGCTCCTTGGCTTCCACGCCCAATAATGGCCACTTTCCACGCGTCGAGCGAATGTGAAGAGCCAAGGTGTTTTTACATTTACCCCCTAGCTATGTGAATGAGCTGCCTATTAAAGAGACGAGGATTCAGATCCAAATCACAGCATCCGCCCTTAGCGAGCATTCATCGGAGCACATCCGACAGAGATCCATTCCATCATGGCCGGTCGACGCAGCTCCTCCTCTCGCTCCCCCAGCCCCAAGCCTGGAGATTGGGAGAGATGTTCCGTCCCGCACAGCAAACTAGTGACGCTTTAGACCAAGGGATTTCTTCCCCCAGCATACATGGTCCCGGTTCGAGCCGGGCTCGCCACCTATAATGGCGGAGAGCAAGCGGAGAGCCTTCCCAATCCCTCCAAGGGAGAGTGGGTATGCCTTGTCCCTCATTTGATAAGAGGGCTCGGATTTCCAATTCATCCGTTTCTCCGGGGGCTCCTGGAGTTCTACGGCCTATAGTTGCACAACCTTACACCGGCCTCCATATTGCATATCGCGGGCTTCGTAGCCCTTTGCGGGCTGTTTTTAGGCTGCGAGGCTCATTTCGTGCTGTGGAAGAAGCTGTTCTGCCTTGTGCCCCGTTCTCAGAAGGGGTCAATATACCAAGTGGGCGGAGCCGAAGTGTGGTGCATCGCCGGGACCGGATATCTATCCGGAACCCCAAAGAAGACGTCCGAAGACTGGCCTTCAGAATGGTTTTATGTAGAAGACGTCCCCCTCCCGGATCCTATTCGGATCGGCCTTCCTGAGTTCGTCAATGCTCCTTTGAAGAAGCGCCTGAGCTGGTGCCCACGGAGCCCTCAGGAGGAAGACGATAGGGACGTTCTTTACCTGATGAGCCGGATAAGGTCGCTAGCTCAATCCGGATTGACCATGATTGAGGTCATGGCCATATGCATTATGCGGGGGGTGCAGCCGCTTCAATATAGAGGCCACCCCATGTGGGATTTCAACGGGGAGGATGACGCCACCCGCTGCAGCCGTAAGGGGCTGGAATCGGTTGCTGCTCTAGTAAAGATCTTGTCCACTTTGTATAAGGGAGAAGAGGAGGAATTCCTCCGCGTCAATCCACAGGGCGGATTTTCTATGTACAATCCTCCGAGCTGGGTAAGTTGATACTTTTTCTTGCCCATCCGTTCCATATTCCCATAGTTAAGTATTTCATCTTTGCGATTTCTATGCAGGAGCTGCGTAAGGCCGTGAGGGAAATAAACAGCCATCCTCCACAACCCGAGGATCCGGAACGGTCCCTCGACCCGGCCTCCCAAGAGGATCCGGACATATTTGTGGAGCTAATCGATGGGGTATTTTACCAACTGGGCAATGACAATGCCTTGGTGGCCATTACGGCCAATTATCCTGGGCTACTTCCAACCTCACAGGTAACTGAGACCGAGGTCCCAGCACTTCGAAAAGGATCCATCCTCGCGTATTTTTGATTACCGCATACCAGCGGTGTTTTGCAGGGGAGGACCTCGAGGCGGAATACCGAGCCCGCGGCGGCTAGCCAACAAGGGGCCGCGAGGGCAGGCAGGCTGAAAAGACACGCAGTCCAGATTGAGACACCGGCGCAGCGGTATGGAGTGCCGTCTTATTCCAAGATATTATTCTCAGAGGCATACTAACACCCGTGCTTTCTTTAGAAAAAAGAGCGCTCGCCGGACTATATCCGGAGAGGGTGCCAATCGTGCCTCCACCAGCCAGGCTCCTAGGCCGGATCCGAAAGCGGAGGCGAATACGAGGCACACGCCGGACGCTCCTCCGACAGAGGATGCGGACAGGCTGTCCGCCACCAATTCCGAGGTGGAGAGTGCCATGAACCACAGGCGTCGCCGGACTGTTCTTCGTGACGCTTGTTTCTCCCAGAGGCATTGGATGCCTTCAACTCGGGAGATGCATACCTCCGTGCTGCTCAAAATGGTCTAGCCAGAGCCACGGAGCAGTATGTAAAGGACATACGGGTGAGAAAATTTGGTGATTATATATACCAGTAGCCCTTGAGACTTGAAACAGTTAGAATAACTGATTTAAGGATCATTAGTTATGTAGGTTCTTACAGAAAAGAATACCCAACTGTCCCATGAGCTGGAAGAGTGCAAAGCCCAACTTTAGGTCGCACTAGCCGCAGCAGGGGAGCCCAAGGAGACCCCCTCTGGTAATATATGCTTCAAATGATAAGTATCATATAAAGTGCGGCGTATATGCAGATCTGACGATAAAATTGTAGATGGCGCCGGAGTAAATCCGGATAAGCAACACCTCCTACGCCAGCTAAAGACCGATGAGAGCGTGCTTACAAAGGTGAGGCAGGAGAAGAATGATCTCCTAGATGCCAACACCCAGCTCGGCGTGGAACTAAAGGATGTTCGTGCCCAACTGTCGGACTCCGTTAAGGAGAATCGGCGGCTTCGATGCGGCATTTTTAGTAAGTGCTTGAACGAACTTTGAAAAAGAGTTCGGCAAGGAAGTCAGCTGACAGAGTTATGTCTGTAGGTATGCTGATAGGTCGTCCTGTGGAGGAAATGCCCGGTTCTACGGGTGACCTTCTTCCCGAGCTCTCACAACTGCATGAACGGGTTCGGCAGCTAATGCAAGGCGTCGCCTAGGCCTTGTGGCCATCCATCTCCGTGCCCGAAGGACTTGGAGAGCTTGCGGAGAAGCTGAAGGGAGCGCGGCGGCGCTTCCAATTATGGAAGATATCGGCCTGCCGTCAAGGTGCCAGGGAAGCCTGGGCCATGGTGAAGACGCGGTACACGAAGGCTGACCCAAACCACATGGCCGAGGTTGGACCTGTAGGGCCCGATGGGAAGGAGATCCTTGTGAGCTTAGTATACAACCAAGTAGAATTGGCCGCAAAGTATTCCCAACAGGACTGTAGACTAGACAACCTATTGGATGGTATTGAAGAGGAATTTAACCAGTCAAATTGACTATGTAATTTAAAGTGACATGTATAATGCCTTCTAGCCGGATTGTAGATCATTTGTCATGGCGGACCTTTTCGCTTCAACCTCGGGACCCGACGGTCCGGAGTGTATCCGAATACCCTCTCGGTTATGTAAGAACCGGGGCATGCATGGAGACCAGGCGTAGGGGTCATTAGTGCTTCAACAGACAAGTGCCCAACTAGTTATGTTATATTACATGGTTAGTAAGAAACATCTTCCAGGGAGAATAGTTCCGTTAGGGGTTCCTTCCCTGGGAGGCATGCCCTAAAGTGCATGTCCGAGCTGCGAAAAGAGTGTAGAAAAAGCATCTGGGGGCGCATAAGTAAATAAGTAAGAGATCATATTTAGTTCACCGACCAAATATTCCCTTAAGAACGCTAGCTTTCGGCTTGACCCAGTCTGAGGTACACATCCGGCTGACCCGGCAGTAACAATCGCAGAGGTGCTGCCCTTATGCCCTAGCCGAATTAACGGGAACATAGGGCATAAATACAAGAGCCAGGCAACCCATCTTGGCCAAAACTTAAGTCATATCGATGCATATAATGGCGAATAAAGGGTACATGCGGAAGTATAACACATGTGTTGGGCATGAAGCCCGTATGAATAAGCTTCTGTTAAAGAAGCCCCCAGGTATAATGAGCGCGGATAGCGCGTCAGTTGTGTGCAAACAAGGCACAAATGAGCCCTTAAAGGCCGTGAGAGAGAAGAAGGGGAGAAGGAGAGAAATATAAGACAAATAGTGTATAAAAAATGGACAAAGGAAGGAGACGAACACAGAGTCCGGCGCTAGGCGTAGAATCTTCGGAGTCGGGCTGCGCTCCATGGGTTCGGCTCGAGTCAATTATCCGATGCATCCCGCAGACGGTACGTTCCACCAGTTAGGACTTGGTCAATAATGAAGGGACCTTCCCACTTGGGCTTGAGTTTGTCCTTTTTCTTATCCGGCAGACGTAGAACTAACTCGCCAACATTGTAAGTTTTGGCCCGTACTTCTCTACTTTGGTATCTTCGAGCCTGCTGTTGATAGAATGCGGAATGGGCTTTTGCCACGTCACGCTCCTCCTCCAAGGCGTCCAAACTGTCCTGCCGATTGAGTTCGGCTTCTCTTTCTTCGTACATGCGCACTCGAGGTGAGTCATGAACTATGCCGCAGGGCAGAACCGCCTCTGCGACGTATACCATGAAGAATGGTGTGTATCCGGTAGTGCGATTCGGTGTGGTCTGCAGCCCCCAGAGTACGGAGTCGAGCTCCTCTACCCAATGCATGTTAGATTCCTTGAGGGACCGCACTAATCTGGGTTTGATGCCGCTCATGATAAGACCATTTGCTCGCTCGACCTGACCGTTAGTTTGTGGGTGATAGACTGAAGCATAATCGAGCTTGATGCCCATGTTTTTGCACTAGAGTTTTACCTCATCGGCCGTAAAGTTCGTGCCGTTATCAGTGATGATGCTGTGGGGGACGCCGTAACGGTGTACGACCCCGGATATGAAGTCTATCACCGGTCCGGATTCAGCCGTCTTAACAGGCTTGGCTTCTATCCATTTGCTGAACTTATCCACCATGACCAGTAAGTATTTTTGCTTGTGGGTTCCTCCTTTAAGGGGTCCAACCATGTCAAGCCCCCAGACAGCGAAGGGCCAGGTGATGGGGATAGTTTGGAGGGCGGTGGGTGGCATATGGCTTTGGTTTGCAAAAAGCTAGCAACCAACGCAGCGTTGGACTAAGTCCTGAGCGTCTGCCCAGGCCGTCGGCCAATAAAAGCCTATACGGAAGGCCTTGCTTACAAGGGCCCGGGCTGCGGCGTGGTGACCGCCGAGTCCGGCATGAATTTCTACCAGAAGATTCCGCCCTTCCTCTTCGGAGATGCACCTTTGAAGGACTCCGGTGATGCTTTTCTTATAAAGCTCTCCCTCATGGACTTTATAGGCTTTAGATCGCCGCACTATGCAGCGTGCCTCATTTTGGTCCTCAGGGAGTTCCTCCCTAGTTAGGTAGGCTAGGAATGGTTCTGTCCACAGGGCGATGACGGCCATTATTACATGGGCTGAAGATGTTGTTTCGTTGGCAAAGCCTCCAATTATGTCAGAGTGTTCGGTATCGGGCTGTGCGGTTGGGTCCGGGTTATTATTGCCGGGTTCCCCTTCCCATACTATGGATGGCTTGAACATCCTCTCCAAGAAGATGTTGGGAGGGACGGCATCGCGTTTTGCGCCGATGCGTGCCAGGACATCTGCCGCCTGATTGTTTTCCCGGGCTATATGGTGAAATTCGAGCCCCTCGAACCGAGCTGACATTTTTAGGACGGCGTTGCGATAAGCTGCCATTTTCGGATCCTTGGCATGAAAGTCTCCATTTACTTGGGATATCACGAGGTTCGAATCCCCGCGCACCTCTAGGCGTTGAATGCCCATGGATACTGCCATCCGGAGACCATATAGAAGGGCCTCATATTCGGCTGCATTGTTGGAGTCCGTATACATTATCTGGAGTACGTATTGAACTATATCTCCTGTTGGGGACGTCAAAACGATGCCAGCCCCCAGACCAGCCAACATTTTGGAGCCGTCGAAGTGCATGATCCAGTTGGAATATGTGCCGTACTCTTTAGGGAGTTTGGCTTCCGTCCATTCGGCGACGAAGTCGGCCAATACTTGTGACTTAATAGCTCGCCGTGGCTTGTAAGTTATGTCGAACGGGAGGAGCTCAATGGCCCATTTGGCAATCCGGCCCGTCACGTCGCGGTTGTTTATAATATCATTAAGTGGCACTTCCGAGGCTACCGTTATCGAACACTCTTGAAAGTAGTGTCGCAGCTTCCGGGATGCCATGAATACCGCATACGCTATCTTTTGATATTGCGGGTACCGTGACTTGCATGGAGTAAGGACAGTGGATACATAGTAAACTGGCTTTTGAAGGGGGAATTTATGTCCGTCCGTTTCTCGTTCGACGACGAGCACTGCGTTCACAACTTGATGAGTTGCCGCAATGTATAATAGCATTGGTTCGCCAATGTTTAGCGCGGCCAGGACTGGGTTGGTTGCCAATATGGCTTTTATTTCTGCCAGTCCGGCTGTGGCGGCATCCGTCCACTCGAAGTGTTCAGTGTGCCGGAGGAGGCGATAAAGGGGCAATGCCTTTTCTCCCAGGCGGGAGATAAAGCGGCTTAGAGCCGCCATGGATCCAGTCAATTTTTGTATTTGTTTGAGGTCCTTTGGGATATCCAATTGTGACAGAGCTCGGATCTTGGCCAGATTTGCTTCAATTCCTCTACCGGATACAATGAAGCCCAATAGCTTTCCTGCTGGTACGCCGAAAACGCATTTTCTGGGTTGAGCTTGATGTCATAAGTTCGGAGGTTATCTAATGTGAGCCTCAAGTCGTCTACTAGAGATTCGACATGTTTGGTTTTGACGACCACGTCATCTACATATGCCTCCACTGTTTTGCCGATCTGGTTTGCCAGACATGTCTGAATCATGCGCTGATATTTTGCGCCGGCGTTTTTGAGCCCGAAGGGCATTGTGTTGAAGCAGAAGGGGCCGTATGGTGTGATGAAAGCCGTTGCGGCTTGGTCTGGCTCTGCCATCTTAATTTGATGGTAGCCGGAGTATGCGTCGAGGAAACACAATGAATCGTGTCCTGCGGTAGCGTCGATAATTTGATCGATGCGGGGGAGGGGGAAGGGATCCTTTGGGCAAGCTTTGTTGAGGTCCTTAAAATCGACGCACAGGTGCCAGGATTTGTCCTTCTTTGGTACCATCACCAGGTTTGCTAGCCAGTCCGGATGTTTTATTTCTCTGATGAATCCAGCTTCCAATAACTTGGCTAGTTCCTCTCCCATGGCTTGTCTCTTAGGTTCGGAGAAACGCCGAAGAGCCTGCTTGACTGGCTTGAATCCTTTTAGAATATTTAGGCTGTGTTCGGCCAGCCTGCGTGGGATTCCTGGCATGTCTGAAGGGTGCCAGGCAAAAATGTCCCAGTTCTCGCGTAGGAACTCTCGTAGTGCGGCGTCTACATCAGGGTTTAACTGTGCCCCGATGGAAGCTGTTTTTGTAGGGTCTGTTGGATGGACTTGGAATTTGACTATTTCGTCCGCCGGTTTAAAGGAGGTGGACTTGGATCTTTTATCGAGTATCACATCGTCCCTATTCACCGTGGAGCGTAGCGCAGTCAGTTCCTCAGCCGCTAGGGCTTCGGATAGTGCCTCGAGGGCCAGTGCGGCTGTCTTATTTTCGGTGCGGAGTGCTATGTCCGGATCACTAGCAAGATTGATGATTCCGTTGGGCCGGGGCATTTTGAGCTTCATGTACCCGTAATGGGGTATGGCTTGAAAGATTGTAAACGCCCCCGCCCTAACAGAGCGTGGTATCCGCTACTGAACGGGGCCACCTGGAATGTAACCTCTTCGGACCTATAATTATCCGGCGTGCCGAACACCACATCTAGTGTGATTTTTCCTATACAGCGCGCTTCCCGCCTGGGGATTATTCCTCTAAAGGTTGTGCTGCTTCGCTCAATGCGGTTCCAGTCTATTTCCATTTTTTGAAGGGTTTCCTCATAAATGAGGTTCAATCCGCTGCCACCGTCCATGAGTACCTTGGTGAGTCGAAAGTCATCCGCTATTGGACTGAGGACCAATGCGGCTAGTGCTCGGGCTGTTCGGAATTTAGGTTCGTCACTGGCGTTGAAAGTAATAGTCGTGTCACTCCACGGGTTTATTGTTGCCACGTGGTAGACTTCGGCAAGGCTGCGGAGTGTTCGTTTTCGCATATTATTTGATGCGAAAGTCTCGAAGACTGCTAATACCGTACTGGTATCCCTGGGATGGTGCTCTGTGGCTTCTGGAATTAGAAGAGCTTCGCCACTTTTGGCCACCTGCCGGAGTATCCAACATGCTCTAAGGCTATGAGTTGGTATGGCACCCTCTGTACTGTGAATTTTACAGGGTCCATTGAGCCATCCCTCTAGTACGGTTCCATGCCCTGTAGAGGGTTTTTGCTTTTTTGTGTTTAACCCGGGTGTCTGGCGATAATGCACCCTTTTATTTTGGACTGGGTTCATATTTAGGGCCGGATTGTCCCAAAATTTTATTTCGGTTTTCCAGGCGCTTTCCATCGCACTGTACTTTCGTACTATGGACGCCAAGTCGGCGAAGCGTGTAATTTCACGACGACTTATGGCGTTGAGGATTCCCTTGTCCGTGCAATTATTGCAGAAGAATGAGATTGCGTCTTCCTCGTGGCAGTCCTTGATCCTATTCATTATCAAGAGGAATCTCGCCCAATAATGGTGTACTATTTCTTGGGGCTCTTGCCTAATTTGGGATAGATCTCTTATGTTTGGGTGGGTGGGTTGAATTGAATCCGAAACCTCACCCAATATGAGACTCAGGGGCCAGGGAGTTTCCGAACTCGGAAGTTTGGATTCTTGGTTGTTGTCCAATGAATATGGCCCGCTGCCTAACTCTAGGGTCAAGGCTTGAGTGACGTCCTCCCCTCCGCGGGTATCCGGCTTGGAGAGCTCGGGAATCTAGACGTAACTAGTCCTTAAGATAGAAGAAGGGTTGCCCCATTGTTCCTCCACCACTGCGACGTGATGGGTGACCTGGGGAGAGTTAATCTCTCTCAGATCGGGTTTAGGCACAATCTGATCGTAGTCTGTAGCGACTCCCAGGGCGGCGATGCGATCCAAGAGCTCGTTTAGGGAAGATAGCTCCATTGGATCTAACTGCTCGGCGAGTTCCGAGTTGATGTGAAGATTGCTTTCGATGACCCGAGAAGTCATCGTCGGCGCAGCGGCCGAACAGGCGATAATAAGAAAACCACCTAGCAGGAGAGTTTGGCCGACAGCCAAAGCTCCCTTAGCAATAGTGCCGTCTTTAAAGACAGGACGAGGCATCCTTCCTGATGGCGACGGCACAGCGGAACTCTCAATGAAAGCACCAATGTCGGTGTCAAAACAGGCGGATCTCGGGTAGGGGGTACCGAACTGTGCGTCTAGGCAGATGGTAACAGGAGACAAGGGACACAATGTTTTTACCCAGGTTCGGACCCTCTCGATGGAGGTAAAACCCTACTCCTTCTTGATTAATATTGATGATATGGGTAGTACAAGAGTAGATCTACCACGAGATCAGAGAGGCTAAACTCTAGAAGCTAGCCTATGGTATGATTGTTATTGTCCTACGGACTAAACCCTCCGGTTTATATAGACACCGGAGAGGGCTAGGGTTACACAGAGTCGGTTACAATGGGAGGAGATCTACATATCTGTATTGCCAAGCTTGCCTTCCACGCCAAGGAAAGTCCCATCCGGACACGGGACGAAGTCTTCAATCTTGTATCTTCATAGTCCAAGAGTCCGGCCAAACGTTATAGTCCGGCTATCCGGACACCCCCTAATCCAGTACTCCCTCAATTAGCTACCAGTTTTTCTATCATACCCGAAGGAAATTGAAAAGGAGTTTCAATTTCAATAGGTTTAGTAGGTTGAGGAGCAACTCTTTGCTCTACTAGACGGGGTGAAGATACCCCGAACAAGCCCCTAAGAGGATTACTTTCCATAGTAACAAGTGACAGTAAATTTCAGCACACTATATAAATTTTTCCTTACCAAATTTCACCTACCAAAGGCGCTTCACTCCCCGGCAACGGCGCCAGGAAAGGGTCTTGATCACCCACAAGAATAGGGGATCTATCGTAGTCCTTTTGATAAGTAAGAGTGTCGAACCCAACGAGGAGCGGAAGGAAATGATAAGCGGTTTTCAGCAAGGTATTCTCTGCAAGTACTGAAACAAGTGGTAACAGATAGTTTTGTGATAGGATAATTTGTAACGAGCAACAAGTAACAAAAGTAAATAAAGTGTAGGAAGATGGCCCAATCCTTTTTGTAGGAAAGGACAAGCCTGGACAAACTCTTATATAAGGAAAAGCGCTCCCGAGGACACATGGGAATATCGTCAAGCTAGTTTTCATCACGTTCATATGATTCGCGTTCGGTACTTTGATAATTTGATATGTGGGTGGACCGGTGCTTGGGTGCTGTTCTTACTTGAACAAGCATCCCACTTATGATTAACCTCTATTGCAAGCATCCGCAACTACAACAATAGTATTAAGGTAAACCTAACCATAGCATGAAACATATGGATCCAAATCAGCCCCTTACGAAGCAACGCATAAACTAGGGTTTAAGCTTCTGTCACTCTAGAAACCCATCATATACTTATTACTTCCCAATGCCTTCCTCTAGGCCCAAATAATGGTGAAGTGTTATGTAGTCGACGTTCACATAACACCACTAGAGGCTAGACAACATACATCTCTTCAAAATATCGAACGAATACCAAATTCACATGACTACTAATAGCAAGACTTCGCCCATGTCCTCAGGAACAAAAGTAACTACTCACGAAGCATATTCATGTTCATAATCAGAGGGGTAATAATATGCATAAAGGATCTGAACATATGATCTTCCACCAAATAAACCAACTAGCATCAACTACGAGTAATCAACACTACTAGCACCAATCCCGGACTTGGAGACAAGAATTGGATACAAGAGATGAACTAGGGTTTGGAGATGAGATGGTGCTGGTGAAGATGTTGATGGATATTGCCCTCTCCCGATGAGAGGAGCTTTGGTGATGACGATGGTGATGATTTCCCCCTCCCGGAGGGAAGGGTCCCCGGCAGAATAGCTCTGCCAGAGCCCTAGATTGGTTCCGCCAAGGTTCCGCCTCGTGGCGGCGAAGTCTCGTCCCGAAAGGTTGCTTCTGGTTTTTTTTCAACGAAAGACTTCATATAGCAGAAGATAGGCATCGGAGAGCCACCAGGGGGCCCACGAGGTAGGGGGCGCGCCCTAGGGGGGGCGCCACCCACCCTCGTGGACAGGGTGTGGGCCCCCTGGCCTTCATCTTTGGCGAGGATTTTTTTTATTATTTATTGTAAGATATTCCGTGGAGTTTCAGGACTTTGGAGTTGTGCAAAATAGGTCTTTAATATTTGCTCCTTTTCCAGCCCAGAATTCCAGCTGCCGACATTCTCCCTCCTTATGTAAACCTTGTAAAATAAGAGAGAATAGCCATAAGTATCGTGACATAATGTGGAATAACAGCCCATAATGCAATAAATATTGGTATAAAAGCATGATGTAAAATGGATGTATCAACACACCGATACATCGAGCGCTCTAGTCATGTCTCCCTGCCACACACAAACTTGACATGTGCCCTCTAACGTTCCGGTAGGCCAGTCGCCCTATATCTTTGACTTGCACACACACACACAATTTCGATGGCTCTCTTCATCGATCTTGCACCCACCCACTTGATCCTCTCTTCGACTCTATCGATAGCTATGACCCCTCCCTCTCTTCTCGTGGATTGCCCGACCCCCTATGTATGATATGGATAGGCCTCCATTTCACACACATTGCATGCAAAAATTTGTTTGAGATGTCATCGACACATATTCCCACAAATAATTCACGAAATCAACCCCCCACCCCACCCCACCCCAAAACAAAAAACACTCACGAACGCGGTTTGTATCTCTCACACACACCCACGTAGGTGGGGGACATGCACGAAGAGAAGAGGTGCATGCACGTCGCACGTACTCCCGTCTCTTTCCCAACCACACCCGCGCGGGTACATGGTGGAGCTCATTTCTGTATGAAAAAGGCAGCCCACATGGTAATTTGGCACGTGTACTGGTTGTCCACTTGGTGGAGGGAGGATTGTCTACCATGGGTGAACAAATAAATTGCGACTTCACATGTTATGTTAAAAAAGAGGCAAACCATGTGGGGCCTACCTTAGAGGCAAGGCTCTATACACTGAAGTACTTTTGATGTGTCCTGTCAACTTGTAGAACGAGGAGAAGCTTGCTTAGTACACCGTCTCCCCCGCCCACGGGCGCGGTGGCTCGCAGGATGAGGTGAAGCTTGCTCCGCCTTATGCCCGCTCCCTTGCCCATGCGCGCGGTGGCTCGCAGGATGAGGAGAAAAATTTACTACTCCCTCCGTTTACTCCTCGTCCCTACTACCTTGGTTATAGAGATTATATCATATTGTTTGGTATATATATGTCCTTTAGTAGATTTCAATATGAACTACTAGTACATACTCCAAACACTGATGTATATAGACGTATTTTAGAGTGTAGATTCACTCATTTTGCTCCGTATGTAGCACTCTCCCTCGCCCCTCGACCCTCGCCCACATGGTGGACGTGCAGCAATTCATTCGGTCTCATATAGCCAGAACGATATATACTGCACTACCATTATTGCTCGACTTCCCGAAGAGGCGAAGAGCCAATCGCAAGGTTAATACTCCCTCCGTTTCTTTTTACTCCGCATATAAGATTTGGTTAAAGTCAAACTACACAAAGTTTGACCAAATTTATATAAAAAATATGAACATCCACAATACTAAAACTATATAGTATGAAAATGCGTTTCATGGTGCATCTGATAATATTGATTTCATATTTTGAATGTTTATAGTTTTTAATATAAAGTTAGTCAAACTCTATAAAGTTTGACTTTGACCAAGCCTTATATGAAGACTAAAAAGAAACGAAGGGTGTATTTTGGAGATGCCAAGCGCAAGGTTATAGGAGAACGAGTAGTAGGTGCCACGTCATTTACAAATAAAGTTTTTTTCTTCAGTGGCACGTACGCAATATGATAGGTTCATATGGATAGAAAAGGAAACCGCTCCACTATATACATAGTCAGGACGGGACAGACTACACAGTTGCTTGCTGGGGTTACTCTCTTCACACTCTCTCGCACAAAACGACTGTGGCCACATCTCTAACATCCCGGCAGATCACGTCCGCTTGGGGAAGGGGTGGATACTTAGTGTAGATGCGGTGGTCGTCGCCGACGGCGAAAACCCACTGTCGGCATGTCCCGATCAGGGGTCCCTGCCATTCTCTCTCACAAAGCCGGTGAGGTTGCCTTCGTTCCTTTCTCACTGCCGCGACGTGGACAGTTGCTGCCTCCCGCCGCCCTCCTCAAGGTTGAGCTATGTCCCTCAGGTACAACTCCCTTTACAGCCGGTTGCACCACTGCTCCAGCTGCCCACATCACTCCCTGTGGATATTTCTCTACTTCTTTGCCCCGCACATACCTCTACTGGCTTCTACATACTGTATTTGTGATGGGTTTATGTCTCATCAACTAGTCCTAGTAATCTTATTCTAATAATGCTTTTTCAATTTCTTTGCCACGGGGATGCTCATCTCGATTTTGGTGAAACTACACAAAATGATCCGATGGTCAAAAGGTTGCAAACTTCATTTCTTAGGAAGCACCACGTTGCCAGCAAATTAAAGCCTGGTTAGGGTTTACGGTTCAAGGGCTAGGGACTGCATGGATCGTTTTTTTCTTTTGCTGTCTCTGTTCCAAAATAAGTGTCAACTTTAGTAGTAGTACAAATTTGTACTAAAGTTTGCACAAAGTTGAGACACTTATTTTGGAATGGAGGGAGTACATATTTGCTATGGTCTGTCAACCATTGAGATGCAATAGCATGCATGTTAGTCTCCTTTGTATTTGATGAAATGTTGCAACGGGCAACCTTGGACGCAAGATACATGTAACAGAAGCTGGAGGCTTCATAGCATTGTACAAATTTATCTCGCTGATAAATTACAGTACGTACTATACTAGTACTTCCTCTGTTCTAAATATAAGTCTTTGTAGAGATTTCACCATGAACCACATGCAGATGTATATAGATGCATTTTAAGTGTAGATTCATTCATTTTGTTCCATATGTAGTGGAATCTCTACAAAGACTTATCTACTAGTAATAGCTAGCCCCCACTACTAGGAATTCTCTATCCTCTCCTTGAGCCACATCATCAAAATTGATGTAGTCGTTAGATGAAGTAAATCAGTCCATAATAGCCATCTGATCTAGACGTTGGGAGGCTCCGCACTAAGCCACATGCAAGCATGCAGGAATACCGTGGCACATGCATGTGAGTGGGTTTTAAATCACATCAACATGTCTGCATGCAAGCATGCACCGGTAGCATGAATGTAAGTGAGCTTTTAAGTCCCATTAACATGTCAAAAAGAAAAATATAATCCCATTATGCAGTAGGAGTTGGCTGATCTTTTTTCCATACGTGGGATGATCTAAATGATGATGGGAGTTTATTTAGTTTGGCTACCACATTTGTCATGCGGTTATAGAGTTTTTTTTAGTTCTATGAAATCGATAATTTTGCGTAGAGAGATATACCGTTGTTCCGCAGCAACGCGCGGGGACTCATCTAGTAATATTTAGGAACAGAGGGAGTACTATGTAAAGATTTAGGTGTCACACGGTGATAGTGTGAGGTGGGCCATGTAATCACTGAGCCTGCATGTTTTCACTGCTCTTGCATACCTCCGTTGTAAGAATGGAGAAAATTGTAATCTAGTAGTAGTACCTCCTTTCGCCGAAAGCGTGGGACATCCAGCACTCCTACCACCTCAGTAATAAAGACCAATGAGCCGTCAAATCACATAGACCCAGCAGTAAGTTGGACGGACGAAGCAACCATCACTCTTGCGCCAGTGAGAGGTCGCGTCCGTCTGCCCGGGCACTCTTCCGTCGCTGTGCTACATCATCCCCCCCTCCCCGGGGAAATACCGACGTAGTTCTAGCTACCATAAAGAGTCTCCCACAAGCTTGGGGGAGGCTTTGCCAATTACTTAATGCTTTGCCTGATCATCCTCTTAAGAAAAATGCAATACTTGATATCTTCTATAATGGACTAACCGATGCTTCTAGGGATTTCCTAGATAGTTATGCTTGTTGTGTTTTCAGGGAACGAACTATTGGGCAAGCTAAAGAATTATTGAATAACATATTGAAAAATTATGATGATTGGACTCTTCCCGAACCACCGCCTAAATCCACTCCGAAGAAGAGGGGTATATTATATCTCAGTCCTGAATATATGCAAGAGGCAAAGAAATCTATGAAGGAAAAAGGTATTAAAGCTGAGGATGTCAAAAATTTACCTCCCATTGAAGAAATACATGGGCTTGATAAACCACCACCACCTAAGGTGGTAGAGGTAAATTCTCTGATGAAATTCCACGATAATGCGGCACCGATTCTTTGGAGCGGCGCTGACCGTTTCGGGCGGGAAGCGCGCGCGGGCGATGGAGGGGCTTTGGGTGGGCCAGGCTGGTCAGGAGCGGGCATGGCAGTTGTCCGCATGTCCCTACTGGACACGCCCAGAAACGAGAGGATGCACCGACTCTCGCGGCTAAAATCGTACACTACACAACATCTCTCTGTAGGAGTAGGTCGATCTGTCGCTCTCTCTAACACACACATGCTATTAAACACACACACACACACGCACGCACTTTGGTCCCGTTGCACCTTCTAACGTGACTTATTACACCTGGACGGAGGGAGTAGTAAGTATAGAGATACGGTGGCACACTGACTTAAGTCGAATACAAGTGCCCAAAATTTGTGTGCATGTTATAATAAGGATTCACTTAAAATAGTACGTGAGAGAACAGAGGGATCAATTGGACAGTGTTCCCGAGCAGTAGCGAGATGTGTGAGGTAAGATACACCGCTGGCGCTTTTAATTTTTCTTATTAATTTGTTTGATTAACCCTCTGACTGGTGGGACCCAACGTACTAAGTGGAGAGAGGTAAGGTGACTAAGGCTGCATTTTTTCTGCACCACTGTGGATAGTCTTACCACCAAAGCCACATGACATGATTATGATTGAAATCCCAATGACTCCCACACACAAAAAAAACACAACATGCTTGTCACATGAATGCAGGAATGTATAAAAGGTTATTTCCCTCTCGTTGATATAATAGGAGGGTTGTGTAGCTGGTTAGCCTGTTCGCTCATCAAACTTGAGGTCTCGGGTTCGATAACTACACTTGAGCTTAATTTGTGCCAGGAGGATTCTTTGACTGGTCAAAATGTTTTCTAGGGTTTGCACGCTTCACACTCTCTCTCCAGTATATATATACACGCTGGAGCCTCATCGCTTGTAGTTGCTCTCTTCACACTCTCTCGCCCTCTCCCGCTGGAGCCTCATCGCTTGTAGTTGCTCTCTTCACTCTCTCTCACCCTCTCAAGATCTAAACAAGACTTCGTTGGCCTCTCTCTCCCCTCACTGCTGCTCAAAGAGCCGGCAGGATCCGTCCGCCAGGAAGGGAAGGACGCTTAATGCTGTCGCCGTTGGCGAGGGACTACCGGCGCAGCTGTTCACTTTCCACCCAGCGGCGGCGCGGGAGGGCCTCCGACCCCTTCTTCTTCGCCGCCATTCCGTCGCCCACCGAACCACGCCCCAAGAACCTTAAGGTATAATTTACTTACTCCACATGCATTGCTCTAGCTGCATGTATACCATGAATCTAGGACGTGGTTCAAAGAGGAAAGGAGTGGGGGAAAGTAGTGGGAAAAGTTGTATATAGCATGAATCTAGGACGCTGTTCAAAGAAGAAATGAAGGGGGAAAGTTGTATAGCATGAATCTAGGACGTGGTTCAAAGAGGAAAGGAATGGGGGAAAGTAGTGGGGAAAGTTGTATCTCATAAATCTAGGACGTGGTTCAAAGAGGAAAGGAAGGGGCGAAAGTACTATTCAAAAAGGAAAGGAAGGGACAAGGCTGTAGAGTTTGAGCAGGACTAGATTTGCTGCGCTCACATAGGGAAAGGTGTCTAAAGATAACAAAACTGGGACCAACACAAATATGCTCCTTGGTTGTTTGTTCTTTGTTGCAACAGACTGTGCATGACCACAGTACATCGGTAGCTGCACATGGTGCTGGTGCATCCACTGTCCCGTGCAACTCATTAGCTGTTGTTAATCTAAGGCCCTGTTTGGTTAAAAACTCCCTAGTCCTTACCCGCTTGGTTCCAGGGACTAAACATGGACCAGAGGTTATTAAATGACATGCTAAAAGACCATGTTACCCCTAGTAATGAACTAATAGAGACAAGGTGCGATGCGTGGCAGGGGCAACTATTGGAAAAAGTCCCAAAAATACTCCCCCGGGGCCTTCTTTCTTTAGTCCCAAATGCCCACTTTTAGTCCCTAAAAGTCCCTCCTGTTTGGTTTAGATGGGACTGACACGGAGGTTTTTTAGTCCCTACACCAAAATGTCCCTGTAACCAAACACCCTCTAATAATACCGCTGGAAAATTGATGCAATGCCACAGTTAAATGCAAAATACATGTTTAACGAATTTTATTGTTAATATAATCTCTGTGTTAATATTAACCAATGCCACCGTTTGAGAAATGCTACTATCTTGCTTTCTTTCCCATTTAGATAAGGTAGATGCTTCTTTTTGTTGGCTTCTGTGTCATCCACCGTTATTGACCACTAATTGTTTCCTTTGCACCTCTGTGTAAACAGGGTTATCTACTTCACCTCGTTGCCATTGTGACCTTTTGTTGCACTGCACAAAACACTTTTGTTTTAAGAGTGTTTTGTGCAGTTCAACCAAAATGTGCAGTGTGCTTTCATATGTTGTGCTACTTGTGCTCCCTAATTGACATGCCAAATCTTACATTGAAGGCGAAGCTTGTCTATTATTGAACCAAGTGATGAAGGGGAAGAACAAGCGGAAGAAAAAAAATCAACTCCCAGTGCTGTAATGAAGCACTGGAACTGTGATGACACAAGTAATGATATAGTTTTGCATATTAATTTATTGCTATGGCTGGAACGAGCAATTGTTTTGCCACTGATTTGATGCCACTCTTAATTTAATATGTAATTATCTCTACTTGTGCAAACAGGGATCTTCTTTGAAGATACCATATATTTTAGTGGAACTGCACAAGAAGATGTTGGAAACATTAAACTAATCGAGGAGTATATAGTAAGCATGGCCACCACCGTAGATAGCAACAGATGGTTCCGGAGAAGTGCTTCATCTGTATGCTCTACACAATAAGCCTCCTGACAAAGGTTGGTACTCACCCACTGATTTCATCCATATGATTGAGCTTTGTCATCTCTATTGGTGTTGTGCTACTGTTTAGATACTGTCATAAAAAAGTGGTATTGTCCTTGAGAAGTGCTTCATCTGTGTTGTTTTAAATATTTCATTTCTTTTTTTTCGAGCAAACAGGGATGCTAGCATTTAGTAGTCCTCTTGTCTTTGCACAATAGGATCATCTTCCTCTGAAGAAGAATATGGAGTATGTGAAGTGACTAGTTCCGATTATGCCAGGATGAAGAAACCCTGTCTATCTTCTCATCAGAAGGAGCAGTTGAAGGATGGTTACATTACTCCCCACAAGACCAAACTAACTTCTACTCAGAAGGACTGAGAAATCTCCATTTTTTGTCTGTGATGCGCGAGTACAATGTTGTTCTAGGATTCTTTCTGATGATTTCCATTTTTCTAAAAGTGTGCTCTACATGGACCATGTATGTGCCTGCTGAAACTGTCAATTCATAGTACAGTTTGCTTTATACTAATCACTTTTTTGTATTTGTGCAAACAGGGGTGCTCAGCTTGATTTCAATGGGAACTGCACAAAATGTTCATGAATACATCGAATCATTCATTTCCACCATAAGAAATGAGGTTCCAATAAGTTCAAGGCGTTGAAACATATAAGGGCGAAATCATACAAGCTACGCACGAATTTGGTTGATTTTGGTGGAACTGCACAAAAAGAACTGCTAGTTTATTTAGCACGAGGTGCCATGTCAATGTCCGAACTGATGGAAAACCCTGCCCATTCCATAATCGTAGGCATTTGATATTTTGGAATGGGACAACCTTGTCAAATTTTGCTCATTGATTTTAGCAAGACATGCGTTTGATATTTTTGAATGGGACGCCCTTTGCTGTCATGAGGGTCGATCAATTTTTTCTTTATTCTTTAGTTGTGAAGTAAATATTGCCTCTGACATGTGAGTTGCTGAGATGCATAATCATCAATTGTTTTGAATGTTCTCTATGAATTGCCAGTCCTGTGTGTTTGATTGCAATGTACAGAAACGCTAAAAAGCTGCTCAAACTCTTTGTACTCCTTCTGTTCCTTTTTACTTCACACATTATGAAAGTGCATACTTTTGTGTATAAGATTTGTCAAAGTAGAGATACTTTGACTGCAGACAAAACTTGTATGCAGACTAGAAAGGACCGGAGGGAGTACATGTGAAACTGCTGCAAACGAGGTGATCACCCTGGGAATAATGCTAGTACGTATTGTTTGCATGTTCATCCAATGCCAGTGATACAGGAATTCGAACTAATTGAAATAAATTCATTCATACATGGTCGGATTTCATATAAACATGCCGGATTTCATTACATTACATCCATTCTTCAACTAAAAAGGGGTGCACCGGAGGTATAATTAATTAACCGAAGCTACCCACCCGTGTCCCGCTGAGCCGAACAGAAGTTTCAGTGACTTAACTGTAGGTGCAGTTGCGTAACTGACATGTCGCCTGTTGGGCCCATGTGTCAGTCAGCCAACTGCACCAGCAGTTAAGTAGAAGCATCGTTCTTCTCCAGCGCAGCTCTCCGACTCCACATCGCCGCCAAGAAGCTAACCGACCGTCAATGGTCAACCCGCCTAGCTTGGCTTCAACCGGAGGGTAGCAGCGGTGGCCTTACTTGGACCCGAGCGACGGCGACCTACCGTGTTCTACTCTTCCTCATTTTCTATGTGGCGCGGCCTCGTTGGCAGCGGGGCGGGGCCTCGGCGGAGCCGGCGATGTCCTCTGTCTCATTGCCGGCGCGTGGCGCCTAAGCGGAGCGGTGGAAATCCTCCCCTGTGTTGCCGGAAGGGTGGGGCCTCGGCTGAGCCGGCGATGCCCTCTGCCTCTTTGTTGCCGGGGCGGGGCCTTGGCGGAGCCGGCGGTGTCCTTTGCCTCGTTGTTGGCACCGCGGGGCCTCGGCGGAGCAGGGCCTCGTCGAAGCCAGCAGAGCGGGGACTCGTCGGAGCCGGCATTGTCCTCTGCCTCGTCCTCGCACTACAGAAAAAGACACATCTGTGACATTTTGGGTCAAACGAAAAAAAATTCTGTCATAAATATGACACTTCTATGATGATAATTGTGACAAAACCCGATATCATCATCGATGTGTTGGGCTCCTACTTTTATGACAAAAAATCATGACAGAAAATGGGCTTTTCATCCTGGGCGGGCCGGAGACGCAGCTGCATGACATTCTTTGGGCTGTCCATGACGGAAAAAAACATGGTAGAAGCGAGGGCGAGGAAAATTTCGGGGAGTTCCCGATTACGGCGGGAGGTCGGGGGCCGAGCGATGCGTGTTTCTCTCGTACACGTACGCGCGTGTGTGCGAGGCGTTGGCTATAACTAAACCCGAGCGAGGCGTTGGGCTCTAACTGAACCCGAGCGATTGCACTGCAGGCTACGCGTTACTGAACCGGAGCGATCGATCGATGGCTGTTAACTGAACCTGATCGAGCGATTCCTTTGTTACTGCTGCGAACTGAAGCCGATCAATGCTACCTCTGGGATGAACAGTGAGCGTTGTGGGGGGGGGGCGTGAGGGAGTCCTGGATTAGGGGGTGTCCGGATAGCCAGACTATAACCTTTGGCCGGACTCTTGGACTATGAAGATACAAGATTGAAGACTTCGTCCCGTGTCCGGATGGGACTTTCCTTGGCATGGAAGGCAAGCTTGGCAATACGGATATGTATATCTCCTTCCTTGTAACCGACTCTCTGTAACTCTAACCCCCTCCGGTGTCTATATAAACCAGAAGGTTTAGTCCGTAGAACAACAGCAATCATACCATAGGCTAGCTTCTAGGGTTTAGCCTCTCTGATCTCGTGGTAGATCTACTCTTGTACTACCCATATCATCAATATTAATCAAGCAGGAGTAGGGTTTTACCTCCATCGAGAGGGCCCGAACCTGGGTAAAAACATCGTGTCCCTTGTCTCCTGTTACCATCCGCCTAGACGCACAGTTTGGGACCCCCTACCCGAGATCCACCGGTTTTGACATCGACATTGGTGCTTTCATTGAGAGTTCCTCTGTGTTGTCACCTTTAGGCCCGATGGCTCCTCCGATCATCAACAACGATGCGGTCCAGGGTGAGACTTTTCTCCCCGGACAAATCTTCGTATTCGGCGGCTTTGCACTGCGGGCTAATTCGCTTGGCCATCTGGAGCAGATTGAAAGCTATGCCCCTGGCCATCAGGTCAGATTTGGAAGTTTGAACTACACGGCCGACATCCGCGGGGACTTGATCTTCGACGGATTCGAGCCACAGCCGGGCGCGCCGCACTGTCACGATGGGCATGATTTAGCTCTGCCGCCGAACAGTGCCCTGGAGGCCGCACCCGCATCAACTCTGACCCTTAGCTCGGAGCCAACTGCACCGATCGCGGACGGGTGGCTAGACCCCGCCGTGGGAGCTGCAGTCTCAACGGCGATCGAGCCGAACACCAGCCTTATCCTCTGCGAGGCCCATGACTCCAAGGTGCCGGACTCATATCCGGACTCCGAACCCCCCGCGCCCCTGCCAATCGAATCCGATTGTGCGCCGATCATGGAATTCACCACCGCAGATATTTTTCAGCACTCTCCCTTTGGCGACATTCTGAATTCACTAAGGTCTCTCTTCGTAGAGTCCTGGCCAGATTATGACCGACAATATTGGGATGCGGACGACGAAGAAATTCGACGCCCACCCACCACCCACATCGTAGCCACTGTCGATGATTTAACCGACATGCTAGACTTCGACTCCGAAGACATCGACGGTATGGACAATGATGTAGGAGACGAACAGGAACCAGCGCCTATAGGGCACTAGAAAGCCACCTCGTCATACAACATATATATGGTGGATACACCAAAAGAGGGCAACGGCGACGGAACAGCGGGGGATGACCCCTCCAAGAAGCAACCCAAGCGCCGACGTCAGCAGGGCCGCTCAAAGTCTCGCCAAAGCAAGAACGGTGATACCGGCACGGGAGATAATAACACCCCGGACAGTGCCGAAGACAACTCCCTCTAGCAAGATTCAGCCCAGGAGGATGGAGAAGCCAGCCCCCCTGAGAGGGCAGCAGACAAAGAGGAAGAGGATGATAATTACATGCCTCCCTCCGAAGACGAGGCAAGCCTCGGCGACGACAAATTTGTCGTGCCGGAGGATCCCGTCGAACAAGAACGCTTTAAGCGCAGGCTTATGGCCACGGCGAACAGCCTTAAGAAAAAACAACAACAACAACAACAACAACTTAGAGCTGATCAAGACTTGCTAGCCGACAGATGGACTGAAGTCCTTGCAGCCGAGGAGTACGAACTCGAACGCCCCTCCAAGAGCTACCCAAAGCGCAGGTGGCTACCCCGATTAGAGGAGGAAGCATTTCAACCTACATCACCAGCGCATGATGCGGCTGACCGGCCACCTCGCGGCCGCGACAGAGAGGCTTCCAGGCCCTCCGCCCAAGCCGCACCCCGGCGCCGCTCAAAAAATACCAAGGCACGGGGAAACACGCTAGACCTACGGGATATGTTGGAGGACAAGGCAAGGCAAACAATATCGATCTATGGATCGCATGGTTACCCCACGACACGAGACGATAACCATCACGCCGGATACAGTAAATCTAGACGGGCCGAACACAGCAGACAAAGCTCATTTGAGCTACGTCGGGATATAGCCCAGTACAGAGGTGCGGCACACCCACTATGATTCACAGATGAAGTAATAGATCATCAAATCCCAGAGGGTTTCAAACCCGTAAACATTGAATCATATGATGGCACAACAGATCCTGTGGTATGGATCGAGCACAATCTCCTTCATATACACATGGCCCGCAATGATGATCTACACGCCATCAAATACCTCCCACTCAAGCTTAAAGGACCAGCTCGGCATTGGCTTAACAACCTGCCAGCAGAGTCAATTGGATGTTGGGATGACCTGGAAGCCGCATTCCTCGACAACTTCCAGGGCACCTATGTGCGACCACCAGACGCCGATGACCTTAGCCACATAATTCAACAGCCAGGAGAATCTGCCAGACAATTCTGGACATGGTTCCTAACCAAGAAAAATCAAATCGTCGACTGTCCGGACATAGAGGCCCTAGCAGCCTTTAAGCATAACATCCGTGACGAGTGGCTTGCCCGGCACCTTGGACAGGAAAAGCCGAAATCTATGGCAGCCCTCACGACACTCATGACCCGCTTTTGCGCAGGAGAAGACAGCTGGCTGGCTCGTAGCAATAACATGACCAAGAGCCCTGGTAATGATACCAAGGACAGCAATGGCAGGTCGCATCGCAACAAGCACAAGTGCCGCACTAACAGTGACAACACTGAAGATACGGCAGTCAATGCTGGATTCAGAGGCTCTAAACCCGGTCAGCGGAAAAAGCCATTCAAAATAAACACTCCAGGCCCGTCCAGTTTGGACCGTATACTCGATCGCTCGTGCCAGATACATGGCACCCCCGAAAAACCAGCCAATCACACCAACAGGGATTGTTGGGGGTTCAAGCAGGCCGGCAAGTTAAATGCCAAAAACAGAGACAAGGGGCTACACAGCGACGATGATGATGAGCCCAGGCCGCCGAACAATAGTGGACAGAAGGGCTTCCCCCCACAAGTGTGGACGGTGAACATAATATACGCAACCCACATCCCCAAGAGGGAGCGGAAGCATGCGCTAAGGGACGTATACGCGTTGGAGCCAGTCGCCCCAAAGTTCAACCCATGGTCCTCTTGCCCGATCACTTTTGATCGAAGGGACCACCCCACTAGCATCCGCCATGGCGGATTCGCCGCATTGGTTCTAGACCCAATCATTGACGGATTTCACCTCACTAGAGTCCTTATGGACGGCGGTAGCAGCCTGAACCTGCTTTATCAGGATACAGTGCGAAAAATGGGCATAGATCCCTCAAGGATTAAACCCACAAAAACGACCTTTAAAGGCGTCATACCAGGTGTAGAGGCCAACTGTATAGGCTCAGTTACACTTGAAGTGGTCTTTGGATCCCCGGGTAATTAACGAAGCGAGGAGTTAATCTTCGACATAGTCCCATTCTGCAGTGGCTATCACGCACTGCTCGGATGAACCGCATTTGCAAAGTTCAATGCGGTGCCACACTACGCATACGTCAAGCTCAAGATGCCAGGCCCTCGTGGAGTCATTACGGTCAATGGAAACACCGAACGCTCTCTCCGAACGGAGGAGCATACGGCGGCCCTCGCAGCGGAAGTACAAAGCAGCCTCTCAACGCAATTCTCGAGTCCGGCTTTTAAACGTCTGGACACCGTCAAGCGCGCCCAGAGTAACCTAGAGCAAGACCGCCAGGCACGTTCCGAGCAAGCATAGCAATGCGGCACCAACCCTAGCCCTCGCGAAACAACGAAATCAGTACTACGCGTACATAATTACGCTCTGAAAATACCATGGGCACAGGGGGAGGGGCACGACCACGGCACACCCGAAAATTCGGGTCAATGCACTAGGGGCTCCCAATTTTGTCATTTTTACCTACTTTCAGGACTCCACTCTTCGGAAGGCCTGTCCGGCAGTACAATCGCCGAACACATGATGCAACAACCAAGGAGGCAGAAAGCTACATCGAATTCCCAGGTGGTCTCTATAACGAGCAAAATTCCTACCTTAAATACCGGCTCACAGCTCGCCCCTGGAGGGGGACATGTCAAATAGTCCCATCTCTTGCTTACCGCACTATTTGTATCGTTCTGCTTTTACAATAGCCTTTTAAAATAAACAATGCTTAGCTTCAGCTTATTATTGCATTCTCTATTCATTTCTTTTACAATATATATGACATTTAGCACCCGTACACTTTGGTACGGCCAATACGCTAGGAGCTCAAGCACCCCATAATATGGCGTGAGAAGTCCGAACACTTTCATAAGTGCGGACCTCCGAACTTATAGCATTATATGCATCAGCGCTGAATCATATCTTTGGTCAATAGTTGGGTTTGCTCGGCTCCCATGTTTTGGTACCTTACGTTCCGCTATATCGGCTAAGGTAGCGCTGGGAGAACTACTGCGATTGTGCCCCAGTTGAGCTGGGTTAAGCACCTCAGTAGAGAAAGCTAAAACTGACTATCATGATAGGGCGAGAGCTGGTTGCTGTTCGAGAGGTTTCGAGTCCCTAAAGACTTATGCCGCTTAGAGCGAGGAGTCGGCTTTGTCCGGCCTAGGCGTGTATAGCGCCCCGAACTCGGTCTTCCGAACACTAGGGGCTTCGCTGAAATTTAAAATTATAGAATTCTCTGGCTAAGTGAGAGTGATAACGCATTATAGTCTGATTGCCTGTTCGTTGTGCTGAGCACCTCCCTCGAAGGATCCAAGAATGGGAAAAAGAGTGCCCAGGTTTAATCCAAACACCCCAGCACTCGTGGCATGGGGGCAGAAGCCGACAACTCACCATCTCTCAAATTTAATAAACGGCCGCATAGAAGGTAATATTTTAAATTAAACAAGCGTTGCATAGCGCATATGAACAAGTTTTCAGCGTACAGGATAACACGAGCGACTTTACTCAAATATTACATCTCTGGCACATTCATCCGCCACAAGGAGGGCACCCTTCTGGACGCCCTCATAGTACATCTCGGGGTGGCAATGCTGTTGGGGAACGTAGTAATTTCAAAAAAATTCCTACGCACATGCAAGATCATGGTGATGCATAGCAACGACAAGGGAGAGTGTTGTCCACGTACCCTCGTAGACCGAAAGCGGAAGCGTTATATCAACGCGGTTGATTTAGACGTACGTCTTCACGATCCGACCGATCCAAGCACCGAAACTACGACACCTCCGAGTTCTAGCACACGTTCAGCTCGATGACGATCCCCAGACTCCGATCCAGCAAAGTGTCAGGGAAGAGTTCCATCAGCATGATGGCGTGGTGACGATCTTGATGTTCTACCATCGCAGGGCTTCGCCTAAGCACCGCTACAATATTATCGAGGAGTATGGTGGAGGGGGGCACCGCACACGGCTAAGAGAACGATCACGAAGATCAAATTGTGTGTCTAGAGGTGCCCCCCTGCCCCCGTATATAAAGGAGCAAGGGGGAGGGGCGGCCGGCCAGGAGGAGGCGCGCTAGGGAGGAGTCCTACTCCTACCGGGAGTAGGACTCCCTCTTTTTCCTTGTCCAAGTAGGAGAGGGGGAAGGAAGGGAGAGAGGAGAGGAAGGAAAGGGGGGCGCCGCCCCCCCACCTTGTCCAATTCGGACTAGAGGGGGAGGGGGCACGCGGCCTGCCCTGGCCGCCCCTCCTCTTCTCCACTTTAGGACCATGAGGCCCATTAACCCCGGGGGGGGGGGGGGGGGCGGGTTCCGGTAACCCCCCGGTACTCCGGTTTTATCCGAAACTTCTCCGGAACACTTCCGGTGTTTGAATATAGTCATCCAATATATCAATCTTTATGTCTCGGCCATTTCGAGACTCCTCGTCATGTCCGTGATCACATCCGGGACTCCGAACAAACTTCGGTACATCAAAATATATAAACTCATAATGAAACTATCATCGTAACGTTAAGCGTGCGGACCCTATGGGTTCGAGAACAATGTAGACATGACCGAGACACGTCTCTAGTCAATAACCAATAGCGGAACCTGGATGCTCATATTGGCTCCTACATATTCTATGAAGATCTTTTATCGGTCAGACCACATAACAACATACGTTGTTCCCTTTGTCATCGGTATGTTAGTTGCCCGAGATTCGATCGTCGGTATCTCAAATACCTAGTTCAATCTCCTTACCGGCAAGTCTCTTTACTCGTTCCGTAAAACATCATCTCGCAACTAACTCATTAGTTGCATTGCTTGCAAGGCTTAAGTGATGTGCATTACCGAGAGGGCCTAGAGATACCTCTCCGACAATCGGAGTGACAAATCCTAATGTCGAAATACGCCAACCCAACATGTAACTTTGGAGACACCTGTAGAGCACCTTTATAATCACCCAGTTACGTTGTGACGTTTGGTAGCACACAAAGTGTTCCTCCGGCAAATAGGAGTTGCATAATCTCATAGTCATAGGAACATGTATAAGTCATGAAGAAAGCAATAGCAACATACTAAACGATCGGGTGCTAAGCTAATGGAATGGGTGATGTCAATCACATCATTCTCCTAATGATGTGATCCCGTTAATCAAATGAAAACACATGTCCATGGTTAGGAAACATAACCATCTTTGATTAATGAGCTAGTCAAGTAGAGGCATACTAGTGACGTTTAGTTTGTCTATGTATTCACACAAGTATTATGTTTCTGGTTAATAAAATTCAACCATGAATAATAAAAATTTATCATGATATTAAGGAAATAAATAATAACTTTATTATTGCCTCTAGGGCATAATTCCTTCAGTCTCACACTTGCACTAGAGTCAATAATCTAGATTACACAATAATGATTCTAACACCCATGGAGCTTTGGTGCTGATCATGTTTTGCTCGTGGAAGAGGCTTAGCCAATAGGTCTGCAACATTCAGATCCGTATGTATCTTGCATATTTCTATGTCTCCCACCTGGACTAGATCCCAGATGGAATTGAAGCGTCTCTTGATGTGCTTGGTTCTCTTGTGAAATCTGGATTCCTTTGCCAAGGCAATTGCACCAATATTGTCACAAAATATTTTCATTGGGCCCGATGCACTAGGTATGACACCTAGATCGGATATGAACTCCTTCATCCAGACTCCTTCGTTTGCTGCTTCTGAAGCAGCTATGTACTCCGCTTCACATGTAGATCCCACCACAACGCTTTGTTTAGCACTGCACCGACTGACAGCTCCACCGTTCAATGTAAACACATATCCGGTTTGCGATTTAGAATCGTCCGGATCAGTGTCAAAGCTTGCATCAACGTAACTATTTACGATGAGCTCTTTGTCACCTCCATATACGAGAAACATATCCTTAGTCCTTTTCAGGTATTTCAGGATGTTCTTGACCGCTGTCCAGTGATCCACTCTTGGATTACTTTGGTACCTCCCTGCTAGACTTATAGCAAGACACACATCAGGTCTGGTAGACAGCATTGCATACATGATAGAGCCTATGGCTGAACCATAGGGAACATCTTTCATTTTCTCTCTATCTTCTACAGTGATCGGGCATTGAGTCTTACTCAACTTCACACCTTGTAATACAGGCAAGAATCCTTTCTTAGCCTGATCCATTTTGAACTTCTTCAAAACTTTGTCAAGGTATGTGCTTTGTGGAAGTCCAATTAAGCGTCTTGATCTATCTCTATAGATCTTAATGCCTAATATGTAAGCAACTTCACCGAGGTCTTTCATTGAAAAACTCTTATTCAAGTATCCCTTTATGCTATCCAGAAATTCTATATCATTTCTGATTAGTAATATGTCATCGACATATAATATCAGAAATGCTACAGAGCTCCCACTCACTTTCTTGTAAATACAGGCTTCTCCAAAAGTCTGTACAAACCCAAAAGCTTTGATCACACTATCAAAGCGTTTATTCCAACTCCGAGAGGCTTGCACCAGTCCATAAATAGATCGCTGGAGCTTGCACACTTTGTTAGCTCCCTTTGGATCGACAAAACCTTCCGGCTGCATCATATACAACTCTTCTTCCATAAATCCATCCAGGATTGCAGTTTTGACATCCATCTGCCAAATTTCATAATCATAAAATGCGGCAATTGCTAACATGATTCGGACAGACTTAAGCATCGCTACGGGTGAGAAGGTCTCATCATAGTCAATCCCTTGAACTTATCGAAAACCTTTTGCGACAAGTCGAGCTTTGTAGACAGTAATATTATCGTCAGCGTCAGTCTTCTTCTTGAAGATCCATTTATTCTCAATTGCTTGCCGATCATTGGGTAAGTCAACCAAAGTCCATACTTTGTTCTCATACATGGATCCCATCTCAGATTTCATGGCTTCAAGCCATTTTGCGGAATCTGGGCTCACCATCGCTTCTTCATAGTTCGTAGCTTCATCATGATCTAGTAGAATGACTTCCAGAACAGGATTACCGTACCACTCTGGTGCGGATCTTACTCTGGTTGATCTACGAGGTTCGGTAGTAACTTGTTCTGAAGTTTCATGATCATTATCATTAGCTTCCTCACTAATTGGTGTAGGTGTCAAAGAAACCGGTTTCTGCGATGTACTACTTTCCAATAAGGGAGCAGGTACAGTTACCTCATCAAGTTCTACTTTCCTCCCACTCACTTCTTTCGAGAGAAACTCCTTCTCAAGAAAGGATCCATTCTTAGCGACAAATGTATTGCCTTTGGATCTGTGATAGAAGGTGTACCCAACAGTCTCCTTTGGGTATCCTATGAAGACACATTTCTCCGATTTGGGTTCGAGCTTATCAGGTTGAAGTTTTTTCACATAAGCATCGCAGCCCCAAACTTTTAGAAATGACAACTTTGGTTTCTTGCCAAACCACAGTTCATAAGGCGTCGTCTCAATGGATTTTGATGGTGCCCTATTTAACGTGAATGCGGCCGTCTCTAAAGCATAACCACAAAACGATAGCGGTAAATCTGTAAGAGACATCATAGATCGCACCATATCAAGTAAAGTACAATTACGACGTTCGGACACACCATTACGCTGTGGTGTTCCGGGTGGCGTGAGTTGCGAAACTATTCTGCATTGTTTCAAATGTAGACCAAACTCGTAACTCAAATATTCTCCTCCACGATCAGATCGTAGAAACTTTATTTTCTTGTTACGATGATTTTCAACTTCACTCTGAAATTCTTTGAACTTTCCAAATGTTTCAGACTTATCTTTCATTAAGTAGACATACCCATATCTGCTTAAATCATCTGTGAAGGTGAGAAAATAACGATATCCGCCACGAGCTTCAACATTCATTGGACCACATACATCTGTATGTATGATTTCCAACAAATCTGTTGCTCTCTCCATAGTACCGGAGAACGGTGTTTTAGTCATCTTGCCCATGAGGCACGGTTCGCAAGTACCAAGTGATTCATAATCAAGTGGTTCCAAAAGTCCATCAGTATGGAGTTTCTTCATGCGCTTTACACCGATATGACCTAAACGGCAGTGCCACAAATAAGTTGCACTATCATTATGAACTCTGCATCTTTTGGCTTCAACATTATGAATATGTGTATCACTACTATCGAGATTCATCAAAAATAGACCACTCTTCAAGGGTGCATGACCATAAAAGATATTACTCATATAAATAGAACAACCATTATTCTCTGATTTAAATGAATAACCGTCTCGCATCAAACAAGATCCAGATATAATGTTCATGCTTAACGCTGGCACCAAATAACAATTATTTAGGTCTAATATTAATCCCGAAGGTAGATGTAGAGGTAGCGTGCCGACCGCGATCACATCGACTTTGGAACCATTTCCCACGCGCATCGTCACCTCGTCCTTAGCCAATCTTCGCTTAATCTGTAGTCCCTGTTTCGAGTTGCAAATATTAGCAACAGAACTAGTATCAAATACCCAGGTGCTACTGCGAGCATTAGTAAGCTACACATCAATAACATGTATATCACATATACCTTTGTTCACCTTGCCATCCTTCTTATCCGCCAAATACTTGGGGAAGTTCCGCTTCCAGTGACCAGTCTACTTGTAGTAGAAGCACTCAATTTCAGGCTTAGGTCCAGACTTGGGTTTCTTCTCTTGAGCAGCAACTTGCTTGCTGTTCTTCTTGAAGTTCCCCTTCTTCTTCCCTTTGCCCTTTTTCTTGAAACTAGTGGTCTTGTTGACCATCAACACTTGATGCTCCTTCTTGATTTCTACCTCCGCAGCTTTCAGCATCGCGAAGAGCTCGGGAATAGTCTTATTCATCCCTTGCATATTATAGTTCATCACGAATCTCTTGTAGCTTGGTGGAAGTGATTGGAGAATTCTGTCAATGACGCTATCATCCGGAAGTTTAACTCCCAGTTGAATCAAGTGATTACAATACCCAGACATCTTGAGTATATGCTCACTGACAGAACTGTTCTCCTCCATCTTGCAGCTATAGAACTTATTGGAGACTTCATATCTCTCAATCCGGGCATTTTCTTGAAATATTAACTTCAACTCCTGGAACATCTCATATGCTCCATGACGTTCAAAACGTCATTGAAGTCCCGATTCTAAGCCGTAAAGCATGGCACATTGAACTATCGAGTAGTCATCAGCTTTGCTCTGCCAGACGTTCTTAACGTCGTCAGTTGCATCAGCAGCAGGCCTGGCACCTAGCGGTGCTTCTAGGACGTAACTCTTCTGTGCAGCAATGAGGATAATCCTCAAGTTATGAACCCAGTCCGTGTAATTGCTACCATCATCTTTCAACTTTGCTTTCTCAAGGAACGCATTAAAATTCAACGGAACAACAGCACGGGCCATCTCTCTACAATCAAATATAAACAAGCAAGATACTATCAGGTGCTAAGTTCATGATAAATTTAAGTTCAATTAATCATATTACTAAAGAACTCCCACTTAGAAAGACATCCCTCTAATCTTCTAAGTGATCACGTGATCCAAATCAACTAAACCATAACCGATCATCACGTGAAATGGAGTAGTTTTCAATGGTGAACATCGCTATGCTTATCATATCTACTATATGATTCATGCTCGACCTTTCGGTCTCAGTGTTCCGAGGCCATATCTGCATATGCTAGGCTCGTCAAGTTTAACCTTATTATCTGCGTGTGCAAAACTGGATTGCACCAATTGTAGATGGACGTAGAGCTTATCACACCCGATCATCACGTGGTGTCTGGGCACGACGAACTTTGGCAACGGTGCATACTCAGGGAGAACACTTTTATCTTCAAATTTAGTGAGAGGTCATCTTATAATGCTATCGTCAATCAAAGCAAGATAAGATGCATAAAAGATAAACATCACATGCAATCAATATAAGTGATATGATATGGCCATCATCATCTTGTGCTTGTGATCTCCGTCTCCGAAGCATCATCGTGATCACCATCGTCACCGGCGCGACACCTTGATCTCCATGGTAGCATCGTTGTCGTCTCGCCAATCTTATGCTTCTATGACTATCGCTACTGCTTAGTGATAAACTAAAGCATTACAGGGCGATTGCATTGCATACAATAAAGCGACAACCATATGGCGCCTGCCAGTTGCCGATAACTTGGTTACAAAACATGATCATCTCATACAATAAAATTTAGCATCATGTCTTGACCATATCGCATCACAACATGCCCTGCAAAAACAAGTTAGACATCCTCCACTTTGTTTGTTGCAAGTTTTACGTGGCTGCTATGGGCTTAAGTAAGAACCAATCTTACCTACGCATCAAAACTACAACGATAGTTTGTCAAGTTGGTGCTGTTTTAACCTTCGCAAGGACCGGGCGTAGCCACACTCGGTTCAACTAAAGTTGGAGAAACTGACACCCGCCAGCCACCTGTGTGCAAAGCACGTCGGTAGAACCAGTCTCGCGTAAGCGTACGCGTAATGTCGGTCCGGGCCGCTTCATCCAACAATACCGCCGAACCAAAGTATGACATGCTGGTAAGCAGTATGACTTATATCGCCCACAACTCACTTGTGTTCTACTCGTGCATATAACATCAACACATAAAACCTAGGCTCGGATGCCACTGTTGGGGAACGTAGTAATTTCAAAAAAATTCCTACACACACGCAAGATCATGGTGATGCATAGCAACGAGAGGGGAGAGTGTTGTCCATGTACCCTCGTAGACCGAAAGCGGAAGCGTTATATCAACGCGGTTGATGTAGTCGTACGTCTTCACGATCCGACCGATCCAAGCACCGAAACTACGGCACCTCCGAGTTCTAGCACACGTTCAGCTCGATGACGATCCCCGGACTCCGATCCAGCAAAGTGTCGGGGAAGAGTTCCGTCAGCACGTCGGCGTGGTGACGATCTTGATGTTCTACCGTCGCAGGGCTTCGCCTAAGCACCGCTACAATATTATCGAGGAGTATGGTGGAGGGGGGCACCGCACACGGCTAAGAGAACGATCACGAAGATCAAATTGTGTGTCTAGAGGTGCCCCCCTGCCCCCGTATATAAAGGAGCAAGGGGGAGGGGCGGCCAGCCAGGAGGAGGCGCGCTAGGGAGGAGTCCTACTCCTACCCGGAGTAGGACTCCCTCTTTTTCCTTGTCCAAGTAGGAGAGGGGGAAGGAAGGGAGAGAGGAGAGGAAGGAAAGGGGGGCGCCGCCCCCCCACCTTGTCCAATTCGGACTAGAGGGGGAGGGGGCACGCGGCCTGCCCTGGCCGCCCCTCCTCTTCTCCACTTTAGGCCCATGAGGCCCATTAACCCCGGGGGGGGGGGGGGGTTCCGGTAACCCCCCGGTACTCCGGTTTTATCCGAAACTTCTCCGGAACACTTCCGGTGTTTGAATATAGTCATCCAATATATCAATCTTTATGTCTCGGCCATTTCGAGACTCCTCGTCATGTCCGTGATCACATCCGGGACTCCGAACAAACTTTGGTAGATCAAAATACATAAACTCATAATGAAACTGTCATCGTAACATTAAGCGTGCGGACCCTGCGGGTTCGAGAACAATGTAGACATGACCGAGACACGTCTCCGGTCAATAACCAATAGCGGAACCTGGATGCTCATATTGGCTCCTACATATTCTACGAAGATCTTTTATCGGTCAGACCGCGTAACAACATATGTTGTTCCCTTTGTCATTGGTATGTTACTTGCCCGAGATTCGATCGTCGATATCTCAAATACCTAGTTCAATCTCGTTACCGGCAAGTCTCTTTACTCGTTGTGTAAAACATCATCTCGCAACTAACTAATTAGTTGCATTGCTTGCAAGTCTTAAGTGATGTGCATCACCGAGAGGGCCCAGAGATACCTCTCTGACAATCGGAGTGACAAATCCTAATCTCGAAATACGCCAACCCAACATGTACCTTTGGAGACACCTGTAGAGCACCTTTATAATCACCCAGTTACGTTGTGACGTTTGGTAGCACACAAAGTGTTCCTCCGGCAAACGGGAGTTGCATAATCTCATAGTCATAGGAACATGTATAAGTCATGAAGAAAGCAATAGCAACATACTAAATGATCGGGTGCTAAGCTAATGGAATTGGTCATGTCAATCACATCATTCTCCTAATGATGTGATCCTGTTAATCAAATGACAACACATGTCCATGGTTAGGAAACATAACCATCTTCGATTAACGAGCTAGTCAAGTAGAGGCATACTAGTGACGTTTAGTTTGTCTATGTATTCACACAAGTATTATGTTTCCGGTTAATACAATTCTAGCATGAATAATAAACATTTATCATGATATTAAGGAAATAAATAATAACTTTATTATTGCCTCTAGGGCATATGTCCTTCAGATGCTCCTTGCCCGGCGGTGGCCCGTCCTTCACCAGCTTCTCCGCGTCCATCTTGCCCCAGTGTACTTTAGCACGGGCAAGCGCCCTACGGGCGCCCTCGATGTAGGCGGAGCGCTTGATAACTTCAAGACACAGACAAGCATCCACCAGCCGCCTTACCAGCCCAAAGTAGCTCCCGGGCAGAGCCTCTCCAGGCCACAGCCGAACTATGAGGCCCTTCATGGTCTGTTCGGCCACCTTATGGAGCTCGACCAGTTGCTTCAGCTGGTCGCTCAAGGGCACCGGGTGTCCGGCCTCAGCATATTGAGACCAGAACACCTTCTCCGTCGAGCTCCCCTCCTCAGCCCGGTAGAAGGCGGCGGCATCTGATACGCTATGGGGTAAATCTGCGAATGCTCCTGGAGAGCTCCGGACTCGGGTAAGTAACAAGTAATTCACTTTCACGTGCTTGCTTTGCATAAAGAATGCCTTACCCGCCGCTATATTCTTCATTGCCTCAACTTCCTGGAGGGCTTTTTGGGCTTCGGCCTTGGCAGACTTGGCGCTTTCGAGGGCCGTCGCAAGCTCGGACTCTCGCGTCTTTGAGTCAAGCTCCAAACTCTTGTGTTTTTTCATGAGAGCCTAGAGCTCTTGCCGTACCTCGCCAACTCGCGCCTCATGTTTTTCCCGCTCGGTGCGCTCCGTGGCCGCCTTCTGTTCGGCCTCGAGAAGCTCTTGCTTAAGGGTCACCACCTCAGTCGTGGCCCCTAGCACGTCAATAACGATCCTGTCATTTTTTGCAACTACATTTTCTTTCTTTTATATATTCTTACACAAGGCATTGCATACCTTGGTTATCCTCGACCTGCTTCTTGGCAAGGCCGAGCTCTTGCTCGGACCGCTTGAGGTTCTGCTTCAGCGTGTCCACCTCCGCAGTCAGTGCGGCAGAGGCCAGCAGCGAAGCATGCATTCGCATATTGACTTAATTATGCTAGACTCCTGCGAATATTATTAGATCCTCTATTCGGCTTTTCTTTCTGAACGCCAAGCAGAGCATCAGGGGCTACTGTCTATGCGGTAATACTTTCACATATTTTTTACATACCTCAAAGCCTGTTAGTAGTCTGGCACAGGCTTCAGTCAGCCCACTCTTGGCGGACTGAACCTTCAGGATCACCGCACTCATGATAGTGCGGTGCTCCTCGTCGATGGAGGCGCCGTTAAGCACCTCCAACAAGTTATCCGGTGCCTCCGGTTGGACGGAGGTCACCGGCATCGTAGGCTTGCCCTTCTTCTTAGGGGGCCACCTGCCGGACTCCGGAACCTTTGAAGGTTCCGGTGCGGTGTCCGGCCCAGGGCCGGACTTGGAGCCCTTGGGGGTCTTATCCCCTTTGCGCCTGGAGTCCGGGAGGTCTCCTTGCGGCGCCTCTAGGGCCACCTCCCCCTGCCTTGGAACCTTTTGGGACAACACCTCGGCATCGTCCGTAGGGCGTGGGGAGGTAGCGGTCGGAAGTGAAAAACTATTCACATCCGACGAATCCAGGGAACCGCTCGACGACACGTCGAGCCGGGCTTTGGGCGGACTACACAATTATATTTGGCGTCAGGAGAAGCGGTGCAATAAAGAAATGCCATGAGTCACTCTGGTGTCCGAATAATAACGACTTCGCCAGGGGCTTGCCCCTGGGCGGCCACTCCTCGTCGCTGTCGGCGGCGTTGGTGGAGTAGTCCGAAGGGAGGGTCCTTCCTTTCCTGGACCCTCCGGCCTCCCCAGTTGGGGCGGCCTTCCTTTTCTTTTCTCCCCCTGCTGGGGAAGAAACCTCTCTTTCCTCCTCCTCGTCTTCGTGGGAGGAGTGCGCCTCGGAGTCATCGGACGGTGAGTCGACTCCACCGGGCGCCGGGAACTCTTCCGGGTTCCCGTGGCCTTCTTCTCCGGCACCACGTAAGGTGCCGGAACCAGCAGCTTCGCCAAGCGGGCGTCTGCTAGGTCTTCGGGCAAAGGAGCCGGACAGCTGATCTGCCCAGACGTCTCCTGCCAATCCTGTCAAAGGTACGGGAGTATAGACCCCGCATAGAGTCAAACTATGGAAAACGAGTATCCTGTAAAAGGAAAAACCGCTTACCGCGTTGGCTTGCTGCTTTGCACTGAATCCGCGGTCCTCGGTAAGGGGAGGAGGAGCCTCGGCACTCTTGAATAGCACCTTCCAGGCATCCTCATGGGTTGTGTCGAAGAGCCGGCTCAGATTTTGGTGCTGGGCCGGATCGAACTCCCACAAATTGAAAACCCGTTGTTGACACGGGAGGATCCGGCGGATGAGTATAACCTGGACTATGTTGACGAGTTTGAGCTTCTTGCTCACCAGGTTCTGGACACATGTTTGGAGTACGGTCACCTCTCCCGAACTTCCCCACGCCAGGCCCTTCTCTTTCCAGGAGGTGAGCCGCGTAGGGGCCCCGGATCGGAACTCGGGGGATGCGGCCCATTTGGGGTCACGCGGCTCGGTGATGTAGAACCACCCCGATTGCCACCCCTTTATGGTCTCCACGAAGGAGCCCTCGAGCCATAGGACGTTGGGCATCTTGCCCACCATGGCGCCTCCGCACTCCGCTTGGCGGCCGCCCACAACCTTAGGCTTGACATTGAAGTTCTTCAGCCATAAGCCGAAGTGGAGCCGGATGCAGAGGAAGGCCACGCACACGACGATAAACGCCGAGATGTTGTGGATGAAGTTCGGGGCCAGATCGTGGAAGTCCAGGCCGTAGTAGAACATGAGCCCCCGGACGAATGAATGGAGGGGGAATCCCAGTCCACGGAGGAAATGGGTAAGGAAGACGACCCTCTCATGGGGCCTGGGGGTGGGGATGAGCTGCCCCTCATCTGGGAGCCGGTGTGCAATGTCGTCGGACAGGTATCCGGCTCTCCTCAGCTTTCTGACGTCTCCCTCCGTGACGGAGGAGACCATCCACTTGCCTCCCGCTCCAGAGATGGATGGAGAAGGTTGAGGAAGAGAATGTGGACTTGGGCGTTTGAGCTCGAGTGTGCGAAAATGGATGAGCAAAGGAGGAAGAAGGCGTGGATGAAAAGGTCGATCCTTATCCCCTTATATGGGCGAACGAAACTACGTGTCCCCACCAGCCTGGTAAACTCGCTTATCTCCCAAGCGCCGTAATCAATGGCTCGGTTGGGTTACCCATGCCCGTATTGATGAGAATCCCGTAATAAGGGGACACGATCTCTGCTTCAACAGGACGTGCCAAGGAAAGCGCCTCGCTAAATGCGCTGAGGTGGGACAGTGAAAACGATTCGAATAAGGGCTTGGTTGTGGTGTGATATCACACTACGGAATACGTCAACAGATTAGATTTGTGTAAATACTATTCTCTCTACGACAGTATGTGGAACTTATTTTGCAGAGCCAGACACTATCCTTGTGTTCAAAATCTTCTATGAATTATTCGGAGGAGGAACCCGCCTTGCAATGCCGAAGACAATTTGCGCGCCGGACTCGTCGTCATTGAAGCCTGGTTCAGGGGCTACTGAGGGAGTCCTGGATTAGGGGTGTCTGGATAGCCGAACTATAACCTTTGGCCGGACTCTTGGACTATGAAGATACAAGATTGAAGACTTCGTCCCATGTCCGGATGGGACTTTCCTTGGCGTGGAAGGCAAGCTTGGCAATACGGACATGTAGATCTCCTCCCATTGTAACCGACTCTGTGTAACCCTAGCCCTCTCCGGTGTCTATATAAACCGGAGGGTTTTAGTCCATAGGACGAACAACAATCATACCATAGGCTAGCTTCTAGGGTTCAGCCTCTCTGGTCTCGTGGTAGATCTACTCTTGTACTACCCATATCATCAATATTAATCAAGCAGGAGTAGGGTTTTACCTCCATCGAGAGGGCCCAAACCTGGGTAAAAACATTGTGTCCCTTGTCTCCTGTTACCATCCGCCTAGACGCACAGTTCGGGACCCCCTACCCGAGATCCGCCGGTTTTGACACCGACAGGGGGTTTGGATGAACAGTGAGCGGTGGCGTTGCCTCTGGATGAACAGGACCCCGTGGTGTGGTGGAGGGCTGGATGAGCAGTAGACGGTGGAGGGGTGCCCGTGGAGGGGTGGTTGAACAGGACCCCGTGGTGTGGAGGGCTGGATGAACAGTACACGGTGGAGGGGTGCCCGAGGAGGGGTGGTTGAACAGGACCCCGTGGTGTGGAGGGCTGGATGAACAGTAGACGGTGGAGGGGTGGTTGAATAGTAGCCGGTGGAGTAGCGCACGGTGGAGGCTGGATGAACAGGAGCCCGTGGAGGCTGGAGGAGGTCGACGGTGGAGATGAACAGTATCCCGTGGAGTCCCGTTTTGCGGTACGCCACACCCCTCCCGATCAACAGGACCCCCGTTTCGACTGTAGGAGGTCTGTTTCGTCCGTTTTGCGGTACGCCACACCCCTCCCGATCAACAGGACCCCTATTTCGACTGTAGCGCTCCAACACAAGTCCGCTTCCTCCGTTTTGCGGTAAGCCACACCCCTCCCGATCAACAGGACCCCCGTCTCGATCGTAGGAGGTCTGTTTCCTACGTTTTGCGGTACGCCAGACCCCTCCCGATGAACAGGATCCCGTTTCGAACATGGCCGCTCGAACACAAGGACGTTTCCTCCATTCTGCGGTACGCCAGGCCTCGTTTCCATCACCTATTCCGTCCAAGCCCTCCTGATGAACACGACCACGCATTCCGTTCCGACCCAGCCGGTTGGCTGCCACGCGTTCCGTTGCCTCCCGATGAACACGACGCATTCCGTTGCCTCCCCATGAACACGACGCATTCCGTTGCCTCCCCATGAACACGACGATGACGCTGTTTCTCCGTTCCATCCCAGCAATGTACACGAGCCCTGGCCATACGTATGCGCGAGTAGGCGTTCGAGACCCCGCCCGTATGTACACATGCGTGGCCGTATTTTCTTTCTTGCACCCTGGCCGCTGTACGTACGTGTACATGCTACGTGTGCGCCTCTACTACGACACGTGTGCGCCTCTACATCGACTAGTATGTACGTTCATGTTCGCGACCAGAATGACAACGCTACATACGCTTCGACCAGGTGGGTCCCGACTATCAGGCACTTCCTTGCCTGCGAAGATGTAGCTGGTGGGTCCCAGCAGTCAGAGGGGCGAATCGTTTTTTTTTGCTCGGACGCACTTCCTTGCGTGCGAAGGTGTAGCTGCTGGGTCCCAGCAGTCAGGGGAGCGAATCGTTTTTTTTGCCCGGACGCACTTCCTTGCGTCCGAAGGTGTAGCTGGTGGGTCTCAGCAGTCGGGGGATGAATCATTTTTTTCGGACGCACTTCCTTGCGTGCGAAGATGTAGCTGGTGGGTCCTAGCAGTTAGGGGTGCGAATCGTTTTTTTTGGACGCACTTCCTTGCATGCGAAGATGTAGCTCGTGGGTCCTAGTAGTTAGGGGGCGAATCATTTTTTTTGCGAAATACGGTGGCCCGTCCGGTGGGTCCCCGCTGTCAGGTGGAGGAATAATTATTTTGCGCCTAATAATGAGGCACTTCCTTGCGGCTGCCGTGGACCCAGCTGTCAGCCTCTCCATGTACAGTCCATGTCCGATGGAAGTCGTTCCTTTACCACGTTGACCACGCCGCGCCGAGAGCACCAGGGCGGTGGACGACGGCAAGGCCTAGGAAGGGGATGACGCGGAGCCGAGGAAGACACGGCAGTGGATGCACACGCGGAGAGGAGTACGAGGGTTCACTGGTTCGGCTGCGCTGCCGTCGCCGCAGAATAGCAGGGGGTGTGGGTGAGTGGAGGGATGGCATGGCCAGCGGTGGGAGTAGTAGGGGACGGTGAGGCCTCCGCGGCAGCACAGCCGGCCACGGGAGGCAGGAGCAGGAAGCACGACCGGCGCTACTTTGGGCGGCTGGAGCAAGAAGACAAGAGGTTGAAGAAGCACGACGGCCGTTGGATGGACATCGTATGGTCACTGCAGCTAGAATCATTTATATTGACTAAGTTGACAAAGCCCTTGGTACGTCAACTTAGTAGGCCCACAGGTCAGCTTCCGAAATGGTGCGCCCCAGATGTCAGGGGGAGGAATCATTTTTTGGGTGGGTGAAGCTAGAATATCCGAGATTGAAGAAGAAGCAGGGCATCCGTTGGATGGACATCCAACGGCCACTGCTGCTAGAACCGTGTGTTGCCTATAAGTTGACAAAGCCTTGCATACGCGTCAACTCTGTTTTTTTAGGGGACGCGTCAACTTAGTAAGGCCAGAAGTGTGTGGCAGAGAACTTATAGCCCATTTGAGATTTGTAAGAATGTGTAGCCCATTTTTGAATTCTAATGGAATTTACTACAACCCATTTACAGTTTGTTAAAAGTACATCCCATTTCAACCAAGCGTTCAAAACAGAATTCAATAAAATTTCCGACATTTTGATGCGATCCTAAATATTTTTATCTCGAAATTTCTAGTCAGATTAAATACAATTTCAATATAAATTTATATTACGTAAAAAATTCAATGAAACATTGCGCTCGCAACAATTAATGAAATTAAAATTTTCAATATCCAAAAATAATATTTTCTAAAGTAATCACGTGTTTGGTGAATTTTTTTATAGTTACTGCCCAGTTTTTTTAATTACATCCATTTATTATTTCTTAAAGCCCATATTCTTGTTAAGCCTAATGCATCCCTCCTAGGAAAGATTTACAGCCCAGCGGGGCGGAGAATAACAACTTGACCTTGCCTGGGTATTCCTAAAAAAAGTATAGTTGGGCTAGCCATTTTCAGCTTGAAAAAAATGGGTTAATTTGACAAATGCCACTCCAAATTTGGCGATTCCGAGAAATGCCACTGCAATTTCAAAACTTTGAAAAATTCCATTTCATACCATTTCTAGTGGAATTTTACGAAGTCAGCACTGGGGTTTTTCAAAGTTTGCAAAAATTGCAGTGTCATTTTTCAAAGTCTGGAAATTGCAGTGGCATTTTTATGAATCACCATAATTGGAGTGGCATTTATCTAATTAACCCAAAAAATTAATATCTGGCCTGGGCTAGACGGGCCACAGCCCGCCCAGTTAATACCTGCAGCGATGTTTTCGTTGTTGTTCAGAGGAGAAAAAATAATATCTGGGCTAAACATTGAAAAACTCTGCAGTGCTCACACCTCAAAAACACAAATACTGCTCGAGCTGCTTGGTCCCAGCTGTCGGCCGCTTCTTGTGCAATTCTCTCGTTTATTGACTACTACATAGGTTGACAATGGTGTGGGACCGTGATGTCAGGAAACCAGGAGGAAGCAAAATAAATTATAGTTATATATTTATAATAAGTAGCCACTTGCATACGTGAGGCTATGGACCTGGTGGGTCCCCATTGTCATCCTCTCCAAGTAAAGTCATCTCCTCGCCCGCGCGCTCTTTCCGCCCGAAACAGTCAGCGCCGCCCGCCCCACTTCCCGGTGCAGGCGATTGCTTCGCCTTCAAACGACACAAGTGTCGTCCGTCCATCCATCTCCCGCCCACATTAATGATACGCGGTTGCCGAGGCGGCTACTCCGGTGCCACACGTCCGTCCCTCCGCCCGCCCACCAATGCTACATAAACTGCTGCGCCGGCCATAGCCGCAGTCATCCGCATCCGTTCCCTTTCTCCTGTCCACACCACTACTGCCCACCATGGCTTCCTCGCGCTCCAGCGCTCTTCGGGACGGGCGGACGACGGACCACAAGGAGATGGCAGCCACTGCTGCCGACCGGCTGGCCATCAGGCAACCGGAGGACGACGACGTCCCAATGGAGAACATGGTAGTCAACGATCTGGCGCCAACCTCCTCCTCCATGCCATCCTCGTCGGTGCATTGCACCGTGACCACCGGCGAGGCCCGTGCCCAATATATGGGTAGTGTGAGGCAGATGCGTGAGGAGCAGTTCTAGGAGGCGCAGGCCGACGCCGCCTACAACCACCATCTCCTCCAGGAGCACCTGCAGGCGGAGGAGCAGATCGCCGTGGAGCAGGCGGAGTAGGAGGCGCTGCTCGACTCGTACCGCTCCGCCCGCAAGGGCCGCCTCGAGCGCTGGCGGTACAGCATGCGGGTGGCGGAGGCTGCGGCCGCCTACAAAGAGGCTAGCAAAGAGGGCGATGAATCAGGCGAGGCGCTGTTTGGCGAAACCGAGGATGAGGCAGAGGACCATGCCGGCTCCGATGAGTCCCCGCTCCACTGGGGTCGACGAGGCCCTGCACCATCGAGGCCCCGTGGTGCCAACAACGAGGCAGAGGACACCGCCGGCTCCGCCGAGGCCCCGCCCCGCCAACAAGGAGGCAGAGGACATCGCCGGCTCAGCCGATGCCCCACCCTGCCAGCAACGCGGGGGAGGATTTCCACCACTCCTCTGAGGTGCCGCCCGCCGGCAACGAGATAGAGGACATCGCCGGCTCCGCCGAGGCCCCGCCCCGCTGCCAACGAGGCCGCACCACACAGAAAACAAGGAAGAGTAGAACACGGTAGGTCGCCGCCGCTCGGGTCCAAGTAAGGCCACCGCTGCTACCCTCCGGTTGAAGCCAAGCTAGGCGGGTTGACCATCGACGGCCGGTTAGCTTCTTGGCGGCGACGTGGAGTCGGAGAGCTGCGTTGGAGAAGAACGTTGCTTCTACTTAACTGCTGGTGCAGTTGGCTGACTGACACGAGGGCCCAACAGGCCACATGTGAGTTACGCAACTGCACCTGCAGTTAAGTCACTGAAGCTTCTGTTCGGCTCAGCGGGACACAGGTGGGTAGCTTCGGTTAATTAATTATACCTCCAGTGCACCCCTTTTTAGTTGAAGAATGTATGAAATGTAATGAAATCCGGCATGTTTATATGAAATCCGACCGTGTATGAATGAATTTATTTCAATTAGTTCGAATTCCTGTATCACTGGCATTGGATGAACATGCAAAACAATACGTACTAGCATTATTCCTAGGGTGATCACCTCGTTTGCAGCAGTTTCACATGTACTACCTCCGGTCCTTTCTAGTCTGCATACAAGTTTTGTCTGCAGTCAAAGTATCTCTACTTTGACCAATCTTATACAAAAAAGTATGCACTTTCACAATGTGCAAAGTAAAAAAGGAACAGAAGGAGTACAAAGAGTTTGAGAAGCTTTTTAGCGTTTCTATACATTGCAATCAAACACACAGGCCTGACAATTCATAGAGAACATTCAAAACAATCGATCATTATGCATCTCAGCGACTCACATGTCAGAGGCAATATTTACTTCACAACTAAAGAATAAAGAAAAAATTGATTGACGTTGGTTACAGCAAAGGGCATGCCATTCAAAATATCAAACGCATGTCTTGCTAAAATCAATGAGCAAAATTTGACAAGGTTGTCCCATTCCAAAATATCAAATGCCTATTGAGGGAGTCCTGGATTAGGGGGTGTTCGGATAGCCGGACTATACCTTCAGCCGGACTCCTGGACTATGAAGATACAAGATTGAAGACATCGTCCCGTGTCCGGATGGGACTTTCCTTGGCATGGAAGGCAAGCTTGGTGATTCGATATTCAAGATCTCCTACCATTGTAACCGACTCTGTGTAACCCTAACCCTATCCGATGTCTATATAAACCGGAGGGTTGTAGTCCGTAGAAGAAGAATCAACTCCATACACAATCATACCATAGGCTAGCTTCTAGGGTTTAGCCTCCTTGATCTCGTGGTAGATCTACTCTTGTACTACCCATATCATCAATATTAATCAAGCAGGAGTAGGGTTTTACCTCCATCGAGAGGGCCCGAACCTGGGTAAAACAAAGTGTCCCCAGTCTCTTGTTACCATCCGGCCTAGACGCATAGTTCGGGACCCCCTACCCGAGATCCGCCGGTTTTGACACCGACATTGGTGCTTTCATTGAGAGTTCCTCTGTGTCGTCGCCTTTAGGCCCGATGGCTCCTTCGATCTTCAACAACGACGCGGTCCAGGGTGAGACTTTTTTCCCCGGACAGATCCTCGTCTTCGGCGGCTTCGCACTGCGGGCCAACTTGCTTGGCCACCTTGAGCAGATCGAAAGCTACGCCCCTGGCCATCAGGTCAGGTTTAGAAGCCTAAACTACAGGGCTTACATCTGCGGAGACTTGATCTTCGACGGATTCGAGCCACAGCCGAGCGCGCCGCACTGTCTCGATGGGCATGATATAGCTCTGCCGCCGAACAGTGCTTTGGAGGCCGCACACGCATCGGTTTCGGCCATTGATCCGGAACCTACTACACCGATCGAGGCTCAGCGGTTGGACGCCGCCTCAGGGGCTGCGATCTCAGAGGCGATCAAGCCGAACTCCAGCCCCGCACTCTGCACGGCCCGTGACTCCAAGGAGCCGGATTCCTCTCTGAACCCCGAGCCCCCCGCGCCCCTGCCAATCGAATCCGATTGGGCGCCGGTAATGGAGTTCACCGCAGCAGACATCTTTCAGCATTCGCCTTTTGGCGATATCTTGAATTCTCTTAAGTCTCTCTCTTTATCAGGAGAGCCCTGGCCGGACTACGGTCAGCAAGGGTGGGATACGGACGGTGAGGAAATTCAAAACCCACCCACCACCCACCTTGTAGCCACCGTCGACGATTTAACCGACATACTTGACTTCGGCTCCGAGGACATCGACGGCATGGACGACGATATAGGATACGAACAAGAACCAGCACCTGTAGGGCGCTGGAAGGCCACCTCGTCATATGACATATATATGGTGGATACTCCCAAAGATGGAGATGGCGATGGAACAATGGGGGACAATGCCCCCAAGAAACAGCAAAAGCACCGGCGTCAGCGGCGTCGCTCTAAATCCCGCCAAAACACAAACGGTGACTCCGGCACGGGAGATAATACTACCCCGGATAGCGCCGAAGAACACCAACCTCAGCAAAAATCGGCACAGGAAGATGGAGAAGCCAGCCCTCAGGAAAGAGCGGCAGACCGAGAGGTCGAGGACGATAACCGCACACCTCCCCCCGAGGACGAGGCAAGCCTCGAAGACGACGAACTCGTCATACCATCAGACCCCGCCGAGCAAGAGCGTTTTAAACGCAGGCTCGTTGCAACTGCACGCAGCCTAAAAAAGCAGAAGCGGAAGCTAAAAACAGTGGAAGATGCACTCCGGATCAGATGGAGCAAGGTAATCAATACCAGAGATAAGTACGGCGACAGTCGCCGCACTAAAAGTTATCCGAAAAGAAAGCTACTGCCTGAATTTGACGAAGAGGCCTCAGAACCCTCGCATTCAAAAAATGATGAAGCCACACGGTCGGATAGACGACCTCACAAAGCGGCAAACAGCGCCGCACTTAGATCGGCATGCAACCCATTTAAGGATTCGCGTCACGGCCCAGTCAGGTCCATTTATGGGCCAAGAAAGCAAGCTCTTGTAAGCAACGCTATGAAGCCGTCATCAGAGTCCGGCATACCCAAATACAGGGGTGCCACACACCCCCTATGTTTCACCGATGAGGTCCTGGACTACGAATTCCTAGAAGGATTCAAACCCGTCAACATAGAGGCATACGATGGAACAACAGACCCGGGAGTCTGGATCGAGGATTACATCCTCCACATACACATGGCTAGAGGAGATGATCTCCATGCCATAAAATATCTACCCCTCAAGCTTAAAGGGCCAGCCCAACTTTGGCTTAAAAGCCTTCTCGAGAACTCAATTGGAAGCTGGGAAGAGCTCGAGGATGCTTTCCGAGCAAACTTTCAAGGGACCTATGTCCGCCCTCCGGATGCAGACGATCTTAGTCACATAAATCAACAACCCGGAGAATCAGCTCGGCAGTTCTGGAACAGATTCCTTACTAAAAAGAATCAGATAGTCGACTATCCGGACGCCGAAGCCTTAGCAGCTTTCAGGCACAATGTCCGAGATGAATGGCTCGCCAGACACCTCGGCCAGGAAAAGCCAAGAACAATGACCGCACTAACAAGCCTCATGACCCGCTTTTGTGCAGGAGGGGACAGCTGGTTGGCAAGATGGCCCCAGCGACCCAAGTACACCCGAAACCAGAGATGGAAACGGAAGACCGCGACGCAACAAGGACCGTCGCCGGACTAAAGACAAAAGTCCGAAGAGCACGGCAGTCAACGCCGGATTCAAAGGCTCACGGCAAAATCAGGAAAAATCGCCCCCCCCCCCCCAGGATAACAGGACGATCCATCAAACCTAAATAAAATCCTGGACAGAATATGTCAGGTACACAGTACCCCCGGGAAGCCTGCTAACCATACCCACAGAGACTATTGGGTCTTCAAACAATTCGGCAAACTCAATGCCAACACAAGGGGCTCGACACACCAAGCGAAGACGAGGACGAACCCCAACAGCAGAGCTTCAGGAAACAAGTGAACTCACTTCACATAACAAAACGTGCGGTGCCCATAAAGGTACGCACCACACGGCCCGTCCCCAAAGGATCTTGCCACTGGTTGTCAAAACCGATCACTTTCGATCAGCTAGATTATTCTAGGAATATCAAGAATGTAGGATGGACTGCCTTGATACTCGATCCAATAATTGGCGGACTCAAGTTTTCAAATGTCCTCATGGACGGCGGTAGCGGACTAAACCTGATATATCAGGATACAATACGGCACATGGGGATAAACCCAGCAAGAATCCGCCGTAGCAAAACCTCCTTTCAAGGGGTAACACCTGGTCCGGATACCCGTTGCACGGGTTTTCTCCGGCTCACAGTCGCATTTGGCTCTGCCGATAACCTCCGCCGCGAAATACTGACCTTCCATGTCGTCCCGTTCTCAAGTCGCTATCAAGCACTACTGGGACGTGAAGCTTTCACCCGATTTAACGCAATACCACATTATGCATCTCTTACGCTTAAGATGCCCGGTCCACGAGGTATCATCTCTTTGATGGGGAAGCACTAAACGTGCGCCTCCCCAAGCGGAGGACAGTGTGGCCGCCTTAACAGGCCCACAGGAAAATGGCCTCACCGGCCAAAAACCTTCAAAATAGGTCATTTAAAAGACCACGAACACGGATAGACGAGTTCAGTGCAAAACCATCATTGATGCAGGCATAGAAGCCATATATCCCCGCACAAGGGGCTCCACGCATATACAATGAGAGACAATAAAGCTCAAACTTACATATCTTACTTTATATTTTGTTTATTTTAAAAACTTTTTCGGCACGACTCATTTTGAACTCAGTTCCTCCCTTTTACAGATGAACGTCGTGCGGCGCCCGTCCAGGATACGGCGCAACAGAGACACAGGCGCAGACGTGCAGTAGGGACCCGTTCTAAAGGATTCTTTTTAGATTAAGACCCTACGTAAACCCTTTTTTACTGTCTCTTGTTGCTACACATCCCCTGGTTTTTTCTTTCTAATGTAACCAAGGAGGAGGCTGGCGTCTTGGCATGTGGCCACGTTAGAATTTTTGCACGTACCTGGACACTAGGGGCTTTTTCAATAAAGAGTGTTGTTTGTCCCGCACTCACAAAGACCGAACACCTTAGGGAGTGTTCGGCGTCGCGAGTTTTGGCATTATATGCATCAGCTCCGAATCATGTCTTTGGTCAAATATTGGGTTGCCCGGCTCCTGAGTTCGGCTACCTTATGTTCCGCTCTATCGGCTAAGGTAGCACCAGGAGAACTACTGCGATTGTGCCCCCAGTTCAGCCAGGGCAAGCACCTCAGTAGAGAAAGCCAAAAACTGACTATCATGATGTAGCGTGAGACTGGTCAGCCACTCGATGACCGATCGGAATCTATCGGATTCCCCCGCTTTGACGAAGTACCGCTGCCCGGTCAGGCACATACGCGCCCCGAATTCGGGCGAGCGCAGTGGCCATCAAGGAGCTACCTAAAGAGTCTCATTTTCAAACTCCTATGGCTAAGTGAAAGTGTTAAAGCATTATAGTCCGGTTGCCTGGCCCGCTGCGCTATCACCTCCTTTGTAGGACCAAGACGTTGGGTTAAGTGTGAGAATGCGTCTTCCACGAGCACCCCCGCACTATGTGCGTGGGGGCTGAAGCCAATGACTGCCATCTTTAAGATTCTATACATATATAAATATATATATATATATCTTAAAACGGCCGACTAGAAGGTGTTTACAATACTTGGAGGCACAAGTATAAAATAAAGCCACTACAGCTTATCAAAACATTACTTTATAATTACATATGCTGTCATAACATAGCATCTTTCGGGCACTGCATCTCTATTACACGAGCGCCTTCAAGAACTTCCTGAAAATAGTGCTCGGAAGGTACTCGGCTTTGGTCTGAATCCCGGGTCGCAACAGCAGTGGTCTCCATTTCTACCCAGTATGTCTTAACACGGGCAAGAGCCATCCATGCACCCTCTATGCATGCTGACCTCTTAATTGCATCTATATGCGGCACCGCGTCAAGGAATTGCTGCACCAAGCTGAAATAACTCTTCAGCTCCGATCTCCCCGGCCACAGATGATCCATGACGTACTTCATGGCGAGTCCGGACAACCTATTCAGTTCGGCCCATTGAGCCAAACGGTCATCCACTGTCAGTGGACGCTCTGGATTATGAAACTGCGACCAGAACAACTTTTCCACTTTGCAATCTTTCTGATTTCGAAAGTGTTCGGTCGCATCAGCAGCACTCGTTGCCAAGTCCAGATAGGTGTCCGTCACACTCCACATCCGGTCCAACAGAGCAAACTTCGGATCACAAACCTTCCTCCACAGCATAAAGGGCTTTCCAGCCGTAATCTGTTCGGCCTGACGCAGCTCTCATCGCAGAGCGAGCGTGCTTGGCGTCAGCAACGGCCTTCTCTAAGTCCGTCTGTCTCGCCCGGTCTTCTTTCTCAAGAAGTTTGCAATGGTCTGCAGCGCTCTTTAACTACCCGACCATCTTGGCCATCTCCTCTTTGCTTCGGCAGTGAGCAGCCTGTTCGGCTCTCAGCTCTTCAAGGGCCTTCTTGGCAGCTGCATCACTTTTTCTGGCTTGCTCCTTAGCCCGGGCAAGTTCTGCCCTAAGATTCTCCATGGCGGCCGTACCATCTACGTCAAACACACACATTGTAAGACACTGGCATAAAGCTCCTCTTACCTAATGCCGCCCGAAGAATCACATACCTTGAGCCTCATCAAGCCGCTTGTTGACAAGCGCGATATCGGCATCTGCCACATCCAGTTGCTGCTTTAGTTCGGCCAAATCATTAGTCCGGCTGGATTCCGGACACCTCGCCACCTACATTCAATGGCGACATCTTAGACCTGGGATTATGATCCTCTACGTGCCGTCATTTCTTGACAACACGCAGAGTCTCAGGGGCTACTATCTACACATGGCGCATCTTATTTATGCGCAACCAACAAAAGTGTACATTATCTAAACGTACCTCAAAACTCGTCAGTAAACTTTTGATGGCCTCATGCAATCCGCTTTCTGCAGATGAAATCCTTTCAACCACCATGCCCATCAAGGCACGGTGCTCTTCTGAGATAGAAGCTCGCCCCAGCAGAATCTTTAGTTCTTCCGGCCGAGCACCAGACGGTGCCGGACTTGTCCTATGGCCTCTATCAAAGGCCGGACGCGGAGAACGTCAGGGGGCCGTACTGCCACCTCCCATCCCTGCCGGATTTGGAGAAACCCTCCGCGACGACACCTCAGGGTCGCCCGCCTCGCTGGGCAGCACGGCAGGGGGAGGCGATCCGCTCTCCATCATCTCCGGAAGAAGATCCCCTGAAGACGAGCTCTGCTGCGAAGGGCTGAGGTCCGAACTACAAGGTAAAATTTCAGTTAAATCTTCCCAGGTGCAAAATCAAGGATTTCTCTCAAAAGGAAAATCTTTTCTTCACTTACGGCTCGCTTGTGGGCTGATCCCCTTGAGGGTATAGTCCGGCCGTGGAACTCCCCGGTGCCGGACCCTCTGTCGAGAATTTTCTCCCCTGTTTCAAGACCACGGCCTCTGGGTCATCAGAGGCAGCTCTCTTCTTCCCCTCAGGAGAGGAATTGTCGGTTCCTTCCTTCGGAGCAGCCTCCTTCGAGGAGGCCATAGCTTCCTTATCCTCCCCCTCCAAAGGCATTCTTTCCGGCATCCTGACCAGCACGAGATCCGGCCTGGTTTCAGGAAGGGGAGCCAGACACCTTATCAGCTTTGCCTTCGCTATCCATTCCTGTTTAAAAGGACGGCTCTTTTAGGGGCAAGTTTACGACAATTAAACGGATAGAAGGTCCGGGCACAAGGTTACTTACTTGAGTATCCGGGCGATTGCAGCTTAGACCTGCGTCCTCGGTTAAATCCGGGCACATCTCTTGTGATCCGAAGAACAGTCTATACATCTCTGCGGGCGTTGCGCCCATGAAGTTCTGAAGAACTCGCGGTCCCTCCGGATTAAACTCCCACAGGCGAAGGGGGCGATGTTTGCCGGGAAATGTTCGGCGAATCAGCATGACCTGCGTCACCTTGACCAGGTTGAGGCCTCCTTCTAAGAGATCCCTAATGCGGCCCTGCAACAGGGGCACATCTTTGGGTAACCCCCAATCTAATCCTTTGTTGACCCATGACGTTAGCCGTGATGGGGGACCCGAACGAAAGGCAGGAGGCGCCGCCCACTTGGCGCTCCTGGGAGCAGTGATATAGAACCATTCTCGTTGCCACAAGCCGAGCTCCTCTTTAAAGAAGCCCTCGGGCCATGGAGCATCAGCATTCTTACTTATGACAGCGCCTCCGCACTCGGCATGCCGTCCCTCAATCATCTTCGGCTCCACTCCAAAAGTCTTGAGAAAAAATCCAAAGTGAGGGGTGACGCGGAGGAACGCTTCGCACACAACGATGAATGAGGAAATATGGAGGATGGACTCCGGAGCTAAGTCATGAAGTTCCAGCTCGTAATAAAACAGCAGCCCCCTCATGAAGGGATCCATCGGGAAGCCTAACCCCCGAAGGAAGTGAGACATGAACACTACGCTCTCACCGGGCTGGGGCTGGGAATAGCTTGCCCTTGAGCAGGCAACCTATGCGGAATTTCGGCGGTCAAGAACTTAGCCTCCCTCAACTTTAGCACGTCCTCCTCCGTGACGGAGGAGGGCATCCATCGACCTTGAAGGTCGGAACTGGACATTGTCTAAGGTCCGAAGCGCTTGCAATCTGAAGCCTAGGGTGTTGGGACTCGAGGCGATGGGCGAACTCGTTTGGGATTGAAAAAGGGGTAAGACCTTGGTCTCTTTCTAAGAGGTTGAATACCAAGAGCCCTCCTCATAACCGTTCAGGACTCGCCTTTAATCGAGAAAAAGTGCTAACGGGCACGATTGGCTTACTCACGTCCGTATTTATGAGAATCCCGTAAAAAGGGTACACGATCTCTGCTTTGACAAGACGTGCTAAGGAAACTGCCTCGCAAAACATGCTGAGGCGGAAAAGTAAAAACAATTCGAGTAAAGGACTTGGCTGTAGTGTGATGGCGCACTACAGAATACGTCAGCAGATTTGATTTGTGCTAATATTATTCTCTATGGCAATATGTGGAAACTTATTTTACAGAGCCGGACACTATTCTTGGTGATTACAATCTTCTATGAAGGACTTGTAGGAGGAACCCGCCTTGCAATGCCGAAGACAATTTGCGTGCCGGACTTGTCGTCATTGAAGCCTGGTTCAGGGGCTACTGAGGGAGTCCTGGATTAGGGGGTGTTCGGATAGCCGGACTATACCTTCAGCCGGACTCCTGGACTATGAAGATACAAGATTGAAGACTTCGTCCCGTGTCCGGATGGGACTTTCCTTGGCATGGAAGGCAAGCTTGGCGATGCGATATTCAAGATCTCCTACCATTGTAACCGACTCTGTGTAACCCTAACCCTATCAGGTGTCTATATAAACCGGAGGGTTGTAGTCTGTAGAAGAAGAATCAACTCCATACACAATCATACCATAGGCTAGCTTCTAGGCTTTAGCCTCCTTGATCTCGTGGTAGATCTACTCTTGTACTACCCATATCATCAATATTAATCAAGCAGGAGTAGGGTTTTACCTCCATCGAGAGGGCCCGAACCTAGGTAAAACAAAGTGTCCCCAGTCTCCTGTTACCATCCGGCCTAGACGCATAGTTCGGGACCCCCTACCCGAGATCCGCCGGTTTTGACACCGACACCTATGGTTGTGGAATGGGCAGGGTGTAAAATCAGTTCGGACATTGACATGGCACCTCGTGCTAAATAAACCAGCTATTCTTTTTGTGCAGTTCCACCAAAATCAACCAAATTCGCGTGTAGCTTGTATGATTTCGCCCTTATATGTTGCAACGCCTTGAACTTATCGGCACCTCCTTTATTGTGGTGGAAATGAATGATTCGATGTATTCATGAACATTTTGTGCAGTTCCCATTGAAATCAAGCTGAGCACCCCTGTTTGCACAAATACAAAAAAGTGATTAGTATAAAGCAAACTGTACTATGAATTGACAGTTTCAACAGGCACATATGGTCCATGTAGAGCACACTTTTAGAAAAATGGAACTCACCAGAAAGAATCCTAGAACAACATTGTACTCGCGCATCACAGCAAAAAAAATGGAGATTTGTCAGTCCTTCTGAGCTGAAGTTAGTTTGGTCTTGTGGGGAGTAATGTAACCATCCTTCAACTGCTCCTTCTAATGAGAAGATAGATAGGGCTTCTTCATCCTGGCATAATCGGAACTACTCACTTCATGTACTCCATATTCTTCTTCAGAGGAAGATGATCCTGTTGTGCAAAGACAAGAGGACTACTAAATGCTACCATCCCTGTTTGCTCGAAAAAAAGGAAAGGAAATATTTAAAATAGCACAGATGAAGCACTTCTCAAGGACAATACCACTTTTTCATGACAGTATCTAAACAGTAGCACAACACCAATAGAGCATACAGATGAAGCACTTCTCCGGAACCATCTGTTGCTATCTACGGTGGTGGCCATGCTTACTATATACTCCTCGATTAGTTTAATGTTTCCAACATCTTCTTGTGCAGTTCCACTAAAATATATGGTATCTTCAAAGAAGATCCCTGTTTGCACAAGTAGAGATAATTACATATTAAATTAAGAGTGGCATCAAATCAGTGGCAAAACAATTGCTCGTTCCAGCCATAGCAATAAATTAATATGCAAAACTATATCATTACTTGTGTCATCACAGTTCCAGTGCTTCATTACAGCACTGGGAGTTGATTTTTTTTCTTCCGCTTGTTCTTCCCCTTCATCACTTGGTTCAATAACAGACAAGCTTCGCCTTCAATGTAAGATTTGGCATGTCAATTAGGGAGCACAAGTATAGTACTAAACTTAATTTTCTAATGAAAGTGGCAAAATACAGGCCAGCAGTTGTGAAATATCTTTATCTTACCTCAATGGGATATTACGGTGTACATACAGATTGGAAGTCTTGTCTCCATTTGTGCAGTTCACTAAAATCAAGCAACATTATCGTACAAGTAGCACAACATATGAAAGCACACTGCACATTTTGGTTGAACTGCACAAAACACTCTTAAAACAAAAGTGTTTTGTGAAGTGCAACAAAAGGATACAAATGGCAACGAGGTGAAGTAGATAACCCTGTTTACACAGAGGTGCAAAGGAAACAATTAGTGGTCAATAACGGTGGATGACACAGAAGCCAACAAAAAGAAGCATCTACCTTATCTAAATGGGAAAGAAAGCAAGATAGTAGCATTTCTCAAACGGTGGCATTGGTTAATATTAACATAGAGATTATATTAACAATAAAATTCGTTAAACATGTATTTTGCATTTAACTGTGGCATTGCATCAATTTTCCAGCGGTATTATTAGAGGGTGTTTGGTTACAGGGACATTTTGGTGTAGGGACTAAAAAACCTCCGTGTCAGTCCCATCTAAACCAAACAGGAGGGACTTTTAGGGACTAAAAGTGGGCATTTGGGACTAAAGAAAGAAGGCCCCGGGGGAGTATTTTTGGGACTTTTTCCAATAGTTGCCCCTGCCACGCATCGCACCTTGTCTCTATTAGTTCATTACTAGGGGTAACATGGTCTTTTAGCATGTCATTTAATAACCTCTGGTCCATGTTTAGTCCCTGGAACCAAGCGGGTAAGGACTAGGGAGTTTTTAACCAAACAGGGCCTTAGATTAACAACAGCTAATGAGTTGCACGGGACAGTGGATGCACCAGCACCATGTGCAGCTACCGATGTACTGTGGTCATGCACAGTCTGTTGCAACAAAGAACAAACAACCAAGGAGCATATTTGTGTTGGTCCCAGTTTTGTTATCTTTAGACACCTTTCCCTATGTGAGCGCAGCAAATCTAGTCCTGCTCAAACTCTACAGCCTTGTCCCTTCCTTTCCTTTTTGAATAGTACTTTCGCCCCTTCCTTTCCTCTTTGAACCACGTCCTAGATTTATGAGATACAACTTTCCCCACTACTTTCCCCCATTCCTTTCCTCTTTGAACCACGTCCTAGATTCATGCTATACAACTTTCCCCCTTCATTTCTTCTTTGAACAGCGTCCTAGATTCATGCTATATACAACTTTTCCCACTACTTTCCCCCACTCCTTTCCTCTTTGAACCACGTCCTAGATTCATGGTATACATGCAGCTAGAGCAATGCATGTGGAGTAAGTAAATTATACCTTAAGGTTCTTGGGGCGTGGTTCGGTGGGCGATGGGACGGCGGCGAAGAAGAAGGGGTCGGAGGCCCTCCCGCGCCACCGCTGGGTGGAAAGTGAACAGCTGCGTCGGTAGTCCCTCGCCGACGGCGACAGCGTTAAGCCTCCTTCCCTTCCCGACGGACGGATCCTGTCGGCTCTTTGAGTAGCAGTGAGGGGAGAGAGAGGCCAACGAAGTCTTGTTTAGATCTTGAGAGGGTGAGAGAGAGTGAAGAGAGCAACTACAAGCGATGAGGCTCCAGCGGGAGAGGGCGAGAGAGTGTGAAGAGAGCAACTACAAGCGTTGAGGCTCCAGCGTGTATATATATACTGGAGAGAGAGTGTGAAGCGTGCAAACCCTAGAAAACATTTTGAACAGTCAAAGAATCCTCCTGGCATAAATTATGCTCAAGTGTAGTTATCGAACCCGAGACCTTAAGTTTGATGAGCGAACAGGCTAGCCAGCTACACAACCCTCCCGTTATGTTGAACGAGAGGGAAATAACCTTTTATACATTCCTGCATTCGTGTGAAAAGCATGCCGTGTTTTTTTGTGTGTGTGTGGGAGTCATCGGGATTTCAATCATAATCGTGTCATGCGGCTTTGGTGGTAAGACTATCCACAGTGGTGCAGAAATAATGCAGCCTTAGTCACCTTACCTCTCTCCACGTAGTACGTTGGGTCCCACTAGTCAGAGGGTGAAACAAACAAATTAATAAGAAAAATTAAAAGCGCCAGCGGTGTATCTTACCTCACACATCTCGCTACTGCTCGGGAACACTGTCCAATTGATCCCTCTGTTCGCTCACATACTATTTTAAGTGAATCCTTATTATAACATGCACACAAATTTTGGGCACTTGTATTCGACTTAAGTCAGTGTGCCACCGTATCTCGTATACTTACTACTCCCTCTGTCTAGGTGTAATAAGTCACGTTAGAAGGTGCAACGGGACCAAGGTGCGTGTGCGTGTTGTGTGTGTGTGTGTGTGTTTAACAGCATGTGTGTGTTAGAGAGAGCGACAGATCGACCTACTCCTACAGAGAGATGTTGTGTAGTGTACGATTTTAGCCGCGAGAGTCGGTGCATCCTCTTGTTTCCGGGCGTGTCCGGTAGGGACATGCGGACAGCTGCCACGCCCGCTCCTGACCAGCCTGGCCCACCCAAAGCCCCTCCATCGCCCGCGCGCGCTTCCCGCCCGAAACGGTCAGTGCCGCTCCAAAGAATCGGTGTCGCATTCATGCCCGGGCAGAGCGGACGCGACCTCTCACTAGCGCAAGAGTGATGGTTGCTTCGTCCGTCCAACTTACTACTGGGTCTATGTGATTTGACAGCTCATTGGTCTTTATTACTGAGGTGGTAGGACTGCTAGATGTCCCACGCTTTCGGCGAAAGGAGGTACTACTACTAGATTACAATTTTCTCCATTCTTACAGCGGAGGCGTGCAAGAGCAGTGAAAACACGCAGGCTCAGTGATTACATGGCCCACCTCACACTATCACCGTGCGACACCTAACTCTTTACATAGTACTCCCTCTGTTCCTAAATATTACTAGATGAGTCCCCGCGCGTTGCCGTGGAACAACGGTATATCTCTCTGCGCGAAATTATCGATTTCATAGAACTAAAAAAACTCTATAACCGGATGACAAATGTGGTAGCCAAACTAAATAAACTCCCATCATCATTTAGATCATCCCACACAAGGAAAGAAGATCAGCCAACTCCTACTGCATAATGGGATTATATTTTTCTTTTTGACATGTTAATGGGACTTAAAAGCTCACTTACATGCATGCTACCGGTGCATGCTTGCATGCAGACATGTTGATGTGATTTAAAACCCACTCACATGCATGTGCCACGGTATTTCTGCATGCTTGCATGTGGCTTAGTGCGGAGCCTCTCAACGTCTAGATCAGACGGCTATTATGGACTGATTTACTTCATCTAACGGCTACATCAATTTTGATGATGTGTCTTAAGGAGAGGATAGAGAATTCCTAGTAGTGGGGGCTAGCTATTACTAGTAGATAAGTCTTTGTAGAGATTCCACTACATACGGAACAAAATGAATGAATCTACACTTAAAATGCATCTATATACATCCGCATGTGGTTCATGGTGAAATCTCTACAAAGACTTATATTTAGGAACGGAGGAAGTACTAGTATAGTACGTACTGTAATTTATCAGCGAGATAAATTTGTACAATGCTATGAAGCTTCCAGCTTCTGTTACATGTATCTTGCGCCCAAGGTTGCCCGTTGCAACATTTCATCAAATACAAAGGAGACTAGCATGCATGCTATTACATCTCAATGGTTGACAGATCATAGCAAATATGTACTCCCTCCGTTCCAAAATAAGTGTCTCAACTTTGTGCAAACTTTAGTAGAAAGTTTTACTACTACTAAAGTTGACACTTATTTTGGAACAGAGACAGCTAAAGAAAAAAATGATCCATGCAGTCCCTAGCCCTTGAACCGTAAACCCTAACCAGGCTTTAATTTACTAGCTTTTGACCATCGGATCATTTTGTGCAGTTTCACCAAAATCGAGATGAGCATCCCTGTGGCAAAGAAAATTAAGAAGCGTGATCAGAATAAGATTACTGGGACTAGTTGATGAGACATAAACTCATCACAAATACAGTACGTAGAAGCCAGTAGAGGTATGTGCGGGGCAAAGAAGTAGAGAAATATCCACAGGGAGTGATGTGGGCAGCTGGAGTAGTGGTGCAAGCCGGCTGTAAAGGGAGTTGTACCTGTGGGACGTGGCTCAACCTTGAGGAGGGCGGCGGGAGGCGGCAACTGCGCACGTCACGGCAGTGAGCAAGGGACGAAGGCAACCTCACCGGCTTTGTGAGAGAGAACAGCGGGGACCCCTGATCTGGACGTGCCGACAGTGGGTTTTCATCGTCGGCGACGGCCACCGCATCTACACTAAGCATCCACCCCTTCCCCAAGCGGACGTGATCCGCCAGGATGTTAGAGATGTGGCCACAGTCGTTTTGTGCGAGAGAGTGTGAAGAGAGCAACCCCAGCAAGCAACCGTGTAGGCTGGCCCGTCCTGACTATGTATATAGTGGAGCGGTTTCCTTTTCTCTCCATATGAACCTATCATATTGCGTACGTGCCACTTAAGAAAAAAAACTTTATTTATAAATGACGCGGCACCTACTACTCGTTCTCCTATAACCTTGCGCTTGGCATCTCCAAAATATATTAACCTTGCGATTGGCTCTTCGCCTCTTCGGGAAGTCAAGCAATAATGGTAGTGCAGTATATATCGTTCTGGCTATATGAGACTGAATGAATTGCTGCACGTCCACCACGTGGGCGAGGGGCGAGGGGCGAGGGTCGAGGGGCGAGGGAGAGTGCTACATACGGAGCAAAATGAGTGAATCTACACTCTAAAATACGTCTATATACATCAATGTTTGGAGTATGTACTAGTAGTTCATATTGAAATCTACTAAAGGACATATATATTCCAAACAATATGATATAATCTCTATAACCAAGGTAGTAGGGACGAGGAGTAAACAGAGGGAGTAGTATTTTTTCTCCTCGTCCTGCGAGCCACCGCGCGCATGGGCGAGGGAGCGGGCGTAAGGCGGAGCAAGCTTCACCTCATCCTGCGAGCCACCGCACCCGTGGGCGGGGGAGACGGCGTACTAAGCAAGATTCTACTCGTTCTGTGAGTTGACGGGACACATCAAAAGTACTCCAGTGTATAGAGCCTTGCCTCTAAGGTAGGCCCCACATGGTCTGCCTCTTTTTTAACATAACACGTCAAGTCGCAATTTTTTTGGTCACCCGTGGTAGACGATCCTCCCTCCACCAAGTGGACAACCAGTACACGTGCCAAATTACCACGTGGGCTGCCTTTTTCGTATAGAAATGAGCTCCACCGTGTACCCGCACGGGTGTGGTTGGGAAAGAGACGGGAGTACGTGCGCCATGCATGCACCTCTTCTCTTCGTGCACGTCCCCCACCTACGTGGGTGTGTGTGAGAGATACAAACTGCGTTCGTGAGTGTTTTTTGTTTTGGGGTGGGGGTTGATTTCATGAATTATTTGTGGGAATATGTGTCGATGACATCTCAAACAAATTTTTGCATGCAATGTGTGTGAAATGGAGGCCTATCCATATGATACATAGAGGGTCGGGAAATCCATGAGAAGAGAGGGAGGGGTCATAGCTATTGATAGAGTCGAAGAGAGGATCAAGTGGGTGGGTGCGAGATCGATGAAGAGAGCCATCGAAATTGTGTGTGTGTGCAAGTCAAAGATATAGGGCGACTGTCCTATCGGGACGTTAGAGGGCACATGTCAAGTTTGTGTGTGGCAGGCAGACATGACTAGAGCGCTTGATGTATCGGTGTGTGTGGGGGGAGGGGGTGGGGGAGGGGTAGGCAGAGGCCTAACTATAGAGGTAGAACGACTCGTATATGTGTTGAGAAGGAGAGACCCAGCTATGTCTTGAGGGAGATCGGTCGACATCCATACATAACTGAAGGACGGGAAATATGATGGGACAGAGAGAGAGAGGAGAGAGAGAGGGAGGGAGAGGGAGGGAGAGGGGTAGAGTGCTGGATGGGTGATGGAGTTACTTCTCAAAGATGGTGGGAGAGGCCTACTAGACAAACTGAGGGTGGAACTGCAATGTTATCAATAAGAGTGGGGATGTGTTTCTGTGTGTGCCTGTGCGTGATAGATCTGTCGGGACGCATCCATGGATGATGAAGGGGAACCATGTGTTTGGTAAGCAAACCTAACTAGATCGGTCGATCAATTGTTGTTTGTCGGAGGAAGGGAGAGACACAACTAATGAGGTAGATCGATTCACATGTGGGTAAAAACGAGTTATAAGGACCTAGCTAGCTATATGTATAGCGAGAGATCGGTCGGTGTACGTCCATTTGTTAGAGGAAAATAAGGCCCAGCAAGATGGATAGACTGAGATAATGGAGCTAGGAGGTGGTGCGAGAGGCCCAACTACTAGCTAGATAGGGGGAGGAGTGTGCGGTTGTGAGATCGATGAAAAGAGGGGCGAGAGTTTACACGTGTGTCTGACCGTATGGGAGACACGAGGCAAGGACACATAAAGGAGGAGATTGAAGGTGTGTGTGTGTATGTTGTAGGAAGGCATTGCTGGAGAGGATTATCAATCGGTGTGTGTCGGAAAGGAGTTGTGGAGACTCTGGGAGAACAACCTAAAGAAAAAAATGAATGTGCCTGGTGGATAGAATGCCGAGGGAGGGGGAGGGCAAGGAGGGCGTGTGCATGCACGAGAGAAAGTTAGTGGTAGCTACAAAGGTTAGAGGATTGTGTGGGTGTAAGAGACTAACAAATATCATAATTTGATACGAAAGCGGATTCATATATTTGAATAGGAGATCATAGTGTTTTAAACATTGCATGCATGAATATAGCGATGATACACGTGTTGTGCACATGTTATACCATAATGTGATAATGCATGGCGTTTGCAACTCACAGCTAAATGCCGAACAATCTAAACCATACTATACATCAAACAATCTCACATTTTATTTGAATTTGTGATAATGTGTGGCGTTTGCACCTTACAACTAAATATCGAAAAATCTAAACAATACTATATATCGAACATTCTCACATTTTATTTGAATTTGTGGTAATGTGTGGTGTTTGCAACTCACATCTAAATACTTGTAGGCATAGGGGGCGGGGCACCATACATAATGTGATAAACACATTATACATATGAGACATGGTTTAGATTATGAAGATCTAGCTGGAGCTTCAAACGTAATGTGATTTGAAATCAAAATAAAGTGGATTCAAAAAATCTAGTTCTAGTTCATATAGTACACATAGTTCATATGTAACTCGAGACTAATCATGTGGTGTGCTGTGAAGATAATACACAAACGATGGTTTAACTTGACAATAATGATGATTGTAGATCTTATTAAAACAGAGAAACGAATTCAAATGCTTTGACTTCACAACAATCAGTACTATAGATCTTATTCAAATAGAGAAACGAATTCAAATTTAGTTCATATTGAAGCGGTAGTATATACGTTTGGAATGCACTAAAACGTTCATTTGAGTAGTGGGTTGCATGCATTATACACGTAGCGAAATATTTTAATTGAACATAACATGAATTCAAAGTTTTGAATGACATTTGTAGTGCGCATTGATTTGGTACAGTACATGTTAGGCTTGTCCGGAAATTTCAACCCGCGCCTTGTTAGCCTGAAATATTTAAGATATATCTTTGTCTCATTGTGCTCCGACAACTCCCTCCATCTCAACCCGTGCCTTGCTAATCCGAAATTACAACGCGCGCGAAAACTCCCACCTCCTGTGAAATCCCGACACGCGAAATACCCGTGGTACCCCTGAACCGAAAGAACCGCCTCAAATCGGTGGGGGTACTTTTGTAACTTACCCCACATTTCAGACAAGCGCGTCTCTAAGCCATGGTTCCCCACTGCCATCCCATCCACCCACCCATTCATACACCGAGGCCGCGAAAACCCGCGACGAATCCCCACACCCTGCTCCGTCCGCCACCCAGCTGGAGCCTCTTCCCCGACGACGTCGTCCACAGCAACACCTCGACATCCCTCATCCACCGTACCGGATGAGGATCCGTCGTCGATCTCATCGTCCCGCCGGTTCAGCCACCCCGTCCCCCACCTCCAAGGAGCTGCCCCGACGTTCCCCTCGTCTTTCACGCCACCTCCATACCCACATCACCGTCTTCACCTGCACCATCGGAAGAGCATCATCATCACCGTTTCCTCGGATGAAGCTACAGCCTAATCGGCGCCACCAAAGAGGTTGTACACTAATTGCCGCATTTTCTTCTTGATTCGATCTCATGGTGCTGTTGTAAGTGCATCTAGTGCCACCCCTTGTTGGTTTTGGAGTATTGACGACAAACCTAGTTGAGGGACTAATGTGTTTGTGAGAATTGCAGGAAAACACAGGTAGAAGTCCCTCATTGATTCGGTTTTACTACCGGAGATGACTCCTAAAAATGTATGAAGACATTGAAGACAAAGGTGGTATATGAAGATATTCACATTGAAGACTATGACAAGAGAAGACATGTTCTGAAGCCTATGGAACTCGAAGACTTAGATCTTTCGTAGTTCTTTTTATCTTTTGTTGAGTCATAGGAACCACCGTACTGTTAAGTGGGGTCCAGGAGAACCAGTCAGAATGACTGAAGTGATGCCTAAATCAAAAACCTATGTCTTCGAGTGAAGACAATGAGAGCGAATCTTGTCCAGAGCCGGACAAGTCAGCTTTGCTTGTAGTCCAAGTAAAGTTGCCATGAGAGTTCGAAATCTGACCGTTGAGACACGTGTCAGTTCCTTAGTGACCCAGGGTCATTTCGGACAAATCAGGTCGGGTTGCCAAGTGGCTATAAATAGCCCACCCCCACAACCATAAACGGTTGGCTGCTCAGATTTTAGTGCACGGCTTTTGTCGTTTGAGAGCAACCCACCTTGAAGCCTTTGAGAGAAAAATTCCTAGTGAGGAGAAAAGCCCTAACCACCCAAAGCCAGAGTAAATTGGGCATCAGTTAAGTCTTCGTGTCTGTGTGATCTGAAGACTTGTTACACTTGAGGACTGCGAATCCTCCAGACGGTTAGGCGTCGCGTTCAGAGCATCCAAGAGACATTGTGGATTGCCAGTGGACAAAGTCTGTGAAGGTTTGGGAGTCTACCTTGAAGACTTACCAGAGTGATTGGGCGAGGACTAAGTGACCTTAGCTCAAGGAGAATACGGTGAGGACTTGGTGTCCTGAACTGTGTGTTCAGGACTGGGTGTCCGGTACTGTGTGTCCTAAGGTTTAAATACCTAGAAGCTCCAACCAGACGTACAGTTGTCACAGCAACTGGAACTGGTCCAACATATCATTGTCTTCAATGAGTCACTGGTTTTATCTTCACTTCCTTCTCTTACTGTTACTCATTGTGAAGCCATTGCATGCTTGCTTTATCTTTTTGTCTTCACAACGTGAAAGTATGATCTGTTTGGCTTCATAGCTTCTTCCTACCTGATCCTTATTACACTGAAGCTGTTTATCATTGTGCTTTCACTCTATTGAATACATGACCATGGATGGCCCAGTGTAATCTAACTTCCGCTGCATAGTAATAGGCATACTCTTCGCTGTTTGTCTTCATAACTCTCATGTTTTGAAGACTTTCATAAAAATCGCCTATTCACCCCCCCCCCCCTAGTCGATATAACGCACTTTCAATTGGTATCAGAGCAAGGTGCTCCCTTGTTCTGTGTGATTCGGTTTAACCACCTGGAGTTTTAGCTATGTTGACTGCAGGGATAATCAAAGTCTCCGCTGCGTGCCCCATCTTCTATGGAACTGAATATCCCTACTGGAAGAATAAGATGCGCATGCATCTTGAAGCCATTGACGTCGATCTACGGTATGTCGTCGAGAATGGCATTCCCAAGGCTGGAGAAGGTGTCACTGCTGCTGATGTCAAGAAGTACAGTCAACTGTACTCTACTGCCAAAAATATCATCTGTGGCCATCTGACAAAAGGACAGTATGGCCGTGTGAGTGCCTTGAAGACATCCAAGCTGGTCTGGGACTGGCTCTCCAAGGTCAATGAAGGCGTCTCAACCCAGAGAGATCAAAGAATCAGTGTTCTTCGCAACCTCTTCAACCGCTTCAAGCGAAATGACAATGAGAATGTCCAACATACATTTGACCGGCTCACTGACATCACAAATGAGCTTCAAGCCCTCGGCGCCACTGAGATCACCAAACATGGAATCGTCAAGACGCTGCTGAGATCACTTGATAGTTCGTTTGACATCCTAGCCCTGATGATTCAAGAACGTCCTGATTTCAAGACACTCGATCTGTCTGACATACTTGAGAGGCTCAACACACATGAGTTTTAGCTTTCTGAGAAAAGAGATATCTACGGTCCAAGCTATGGGCAAACTCGTGCCCTGAAGGTAAAAGTTGTTTCCTCATCTGAAGAAGAATCTGACTGCAGTTCTGATGATCCTGAAGACATTGGAAGAGAACTTGCAATGCTAGTGAAGAAGTTCCAAAAATTCACCAAGAAGAAAGGCTTCAGAAAATCTTCACGATCAAGCTCAAGGAATGATGGAGCTTCTGCTCATGATTACAAGAAGAAAACATGTCACAAGTGCAAGAAAACTGGACACTTCATCTCTAAGTGTCCACAATGGGACAATGAGAACAGAAGGAAGAAGAAGAGCAGGGAATATGATTCTGACGACAAGAAGAAGAAGAAATACTCAAAGTCTTCTTCCAAGTCTTCTTCAAAGTCTTCAACACACAAGAAGAGCTCATCTGGCAAGGCACGTGCGTTTGTTGGCAAGGAGACGGATTCAGAGGAGGAGTCCGCATCTGAGGAGGCAGAGGTGGAGTCTAAGGAGGAGTCTGATTCTGGCATTGCGAGTCTGGCTACAGCATACGTCGCCAAGTCCATCTTCAACACTGAAGACAATGACTGCATCACCGACACCGACGCAAATGACAAGAACGACTCCACTCCTACCTACTGCTTCATGGCACGCGGTGCCAAGGGAAAGGTCTCCAGCAGAAAAACAAAATCTTCTGACGCTATTGCTGGGGACCTTAAAAATCTTGTAGGGCGCAAGATAAAATGCCCGAATGGCATCATTATGTACCTCGTTCCTAAATCGCATGCTACTCTCCCTATTAGTCCTAATCTGGATCTAAGTTTTCATAACCCACTGGTTCGTCAAATGTTTTTGCTTCACAATTCTCTTCGTGAAGCCTATCCCCCTAACTGCACTGTAGGGTACGACACCAGCGACTTCAAAGTCTTCAGAATGGATTATTGACAGTGGGTGTACAAATCACATGACTGGCAAAAGAAGCCTTCTTATGGACTCAACCTTACGTCCATCCGACAAGAGCCACATCACATTTGCTGACACTGGTAAAAGTAAGGTATTGGGTCTAGGTAGAGTTGCAATCTCAAAGGATCAACACATGGATAAAGTCATGCTTGTTGAATCCCTTGGCTTCAACTTAATGTCTGTCTCAATGCTTTGCGATTTGAATATGATCGTAATGTTTGGAAAATATCGTTGCCTGGTACTAATGGAATCTGACAACTCTCTAGTGTTTGAAGGGTATCGGAAAGGTGATTTCTACGTGGTAGATTTCTCAGCAGGGCCACAACTTGTAGTATGTCTTCTTGCAAAAGCTTCAGAATGCTGGCTTTGGCATCGGAGGCTTGGGCATGCTGGCATGAGGAACCTCCACACCCTTGCGAAGAAGAAGCATGTCATAGGCATCGAGGGCGTCAAGTTCAAGAAAGATCACTTGCGGTGCCTGTGAAGCAGGGAAGATGACAAGGGTAAAACATCCTTCGAAGACAATCATGACTACTACACAACCCTTTGAACTGCTCCACATGGATCTTTTCGGTCCCACTCACTACTCAACTTTTACTACTTCTGCTTGCCTCTATGGTTTTGTCATTGTTGATGATTACTCTAGATATACTTGGGTGCACATAATCCTTTATAAGACTGAAGTGCAGGATGTCTTCAGACGCTTCGCCAATCGAGTTATGAACAGTTTTGGCGCCAAAATAAAGCACATCAGAAGTGACAATGGCACTGAATTCAAGAACACTGGCCTTGATACATATCTTGATACCTTGGGCATCACACATGAATTCTCAGCTCCGTACACGCCACAGCAGAATGGCATCGTCGAACGCAAGAACAGAACACTCATTGAGATGGCCAGAACAATGCTAGATGAATACAAGACTCCAAGAAAATTCTGGACTAAAGCCATTGATACTGCATGCCATACAATCAATCGTGTTTATCTTCACAAGCTTCTGAACAAGACATCTTATGAACTCCTAACTGGCAAGAAGCCAAATGTCAGTTACTTCAGAGTATTTGGAGCAAGGTGCTGGATCAAGGACCCACACCACACCTCAAAGTTTGCACCAAAAGCACATGAGGGCTTTATGCTTGGATATGGAAAGGATTCACACTCCTACAGAGTCTTCAATCTCTTCCATTACAAAGTGGTTGAAACAGTGGATGTGTGGTTTGATGAGACAAATGGTTCACAAAGAGAGCAACTACCAAATGTGCTAGATGAAGTTCCAGCTAGTGAATCAATCAAGCTTATGGGAACTGGAGAGATTATACCTTCTGAAGCTCATCCTGAAGAAGAACTTATCATCTCAGCACCTGATCAACATGAAGACAATGCTCAGCCTGAAGACATTCCTCCCAACAACAACACAGATCAGCAAGAGCAAAGTCTTCGCCCTGTACATCCTCGTGTTGCCAATGAAGTGCAAATTGACAAAATAATCGACATCATCAATGCACCTGGTCCACTCACTCGTTCAAGGGCAACTCAGCTAACAAATTTCTGTGGGCACTTTGCATTCGTATCAATATCAGAACCCAAGAAAGTTGAAGAAGCCTTCATGGAACCTGAATAGATTCAAGCTATGCAAGAAGAGCTTCAACAGTTTGAGCTGAATAATGTATGGGAACTGGTTAAGCATCCTGATCCATGAAAGAACAACATTATAGGCACTAAATGGATATATCGCAACAAACAAGATGAGCATGGTCAAGTTATCAGAAATAAAGCTCGTCTCGTTGCTCAAGGATATACTCAAGTGGAGGGCATTGACTTCGATGAAACATTTGCTCCTGTGGCTAGGCTTGAAGCCATACGCATACTGCTGGCCTATGCAAATAATCATAACATACTTCTATATAAAATGGATATGAAAAGTGCCTTTCTCAATGGCAAGATTGAAGAAGAAGTGTATGTTGCACAACCGCCTGGCTTTGAAAATCCAAAACATCCTGACATGGTATACAAGCTCAACAAGGCACTGTATGGCCTCAAACAAGCCCCTAGGGCCTGGTATGACACACTCAAGTACTTCCTGAAGAGCAAAGGCTTCATACCTGGTTCCCTGGATCCCACTCTTTTCACGAAGACATATGATGGTGAACTGTTTGTGTGCTAAATATATGTGGATGACATTATCTTCGGCTGCACTAATCAGAAGTACAGTGAAGAGTTTGGATATATGATGCAAGAGAAATATCAGATGTCCATGATGGGGGAGCTGAAGTTTTTCCTTGGTCTTCAAATTCGGCAACAACGCAATGGCATCTTCATATCTCAAGAGAAGTATCTCAAAGATTGCCTGAAGAAGTTTGGTATGCAAGACTGCAAAGGCTTCACAACACCAATGCCAGCCAAACATCATCTAGGTCCTGACGACAATGGTAAAGAGTTCGATCAAAAGGTATACCGCTCCATGATTGGGTCTTTGCTTTATTTATGTGCATCTAGGCCAGATATCATGCTTAGTGTCTGCATGTGTGCTCGATTTCAAGCGGCACCAAAGGAGTCGCATCACTTAGCTGTGAAGCGAATTCTTCGATATTTGGCTCACACCCCAACTCTAGGATTATGGTATCCAAAGGGCTTAGAGTTTGATTTGGTTGGATTTTCGGATGCTGATTATGCTGGTGACAAGGTTGATCGCAAGTCTACATCAGGCACATGTCACTTTCTGGGACGATCACTTGTATGTTGGTCTTCAAAGAAGCAGAACTGTGTATCTCTCTCCACTGTTGAATCTGAATACATTGCTGCTGGATCTTGCTGCGCTCAGCTTCTGTGGATGAAGCAAACACTCAAAGACTATGGCATTCATCTGATGCAGGTGCCACTATACCGCGACAACGAAAGCGCCATCAAGATTGCCAACAACCCAGTTTAGCACTCGAAGACAAAGCACATTGAAATTCTTCATCACTTTCTCAGAGATCATGTTGTGAAGGAAGACATTGATATCATACACGTCAACACTGAAGAGCAATTGGCTGATATCTTCACCAAGCCCTTGGATGAGAAGAGGTTTTGCAAGTTACGGTGTGAGCTAAATATCTTGGAATCCTCAAATGTCCTGTGATCAGGCACACATCCTAACACTTATGCATATTGATGACTTAGATGTGCAACACACAAAGTAAAGTATATCTTCAATCAATGAAGACATACATTCTAAGTGTGAATACATTAATGTGGAATTTGACTTCGGAGCGCCACGATAATTGTGCGCCGTGTCTGGGTCTAATACTTCCCATACGGTGGGTAACGCCACCACCAAATGTTCCATTTTGAAGTGTTTCACTCATGGCGTTACCTTGCAATATCTTCACATTTGGTTTGGCTTCGAACTCAACATGTCTTCATGATTATCTTCACTACATTGATTATATAGATATATACATAATAGTGTTCTGTCCTCTACAACATTCACTTATAGCTATGTCTTTTTGGTTGAATCTTTTGAACTAAGTGAATGTGATCGGACCCTAATCTCTCTATGCTTTCTATCTCAAATTCTATCTCTCCAAGTCATATGCATTCTATTGAAACTTTCGAATGTCTTCACTGTGTCCTTTCAGCTAAAGATATAGAGACAACCATAAAGTCCGTTTTTAATGCTCATTCCTCCACATAAAATCCGGAGAAGCAGGAATGACCGCCCGACAATTTAGGCGTGCATGGGATGTGGAACAAACCCCAAACTTCCGCTAACTGGCCACGCGTTCCTCAAATGCAAACCGCCAGGGGCACCTGTGTAATAGCACAGTGCCGCCCCCGAGCCTATAAATTCACACTTACCGCGGTCATTATCTCCTTCTTCCACCCTCGCACGAACCCTAGCGCCACCGCTAGCACTCGACGACGCCGGAGACGAAGCGCTTCGCTGCCGCAACCTCTCCAACGCCGTCCTCACGCCGACCGCGGACATCGTCCTCTCCGCCGTCGCCGTAGCTGTTTTCCATCGCCAAGTTAGGGCACGGAGGACTGAACTGCTCGACATCAACTCCCTTCCGTCTAGCAGTTCCAGTGTGGTAAATAAAACTTCTTTTTACAGCCCCTTTGATCTCATGGTTCTGTCACTTTCTACCATAAGAAGTTTCTCTTCACACTAGTTAGATCTCTCGCTGCATCTCATGACATGCCTAGTATATTCACTTGTGCTCCATAAAGTAGTTAGATTCCTCACTTGTACTGATCTGTGGGTTCGTACAAATCTGGAACCAACTTCTTATCTATGAGTGAATGTCTTCGCACGATGAGGTCAATGTCTTCTAAACTGATTAATCTTCAAAACCTTCTAAGAATGCATATGACCTCTTCCCCTTCCCTCGCACCTTAATGCTGTCACAGGTACATGTCCGTGGGAGAATCCTTCGGTTCTCATAGTCTGCATTCATTTGCAGAATTCCTACAGCATCACATAAACTCTCCTGAAGCCAGTTCCTGTTGGTCCAGAAAAAGAAAGCCTTTGAAAGTTTTGAAGCCTTTCAAGTTAAAGTTTATGGCTTCAGAAGCAGCAGCAAGGAAGGGGGGCAGACAGAGACATGAGGGAACTTCCAAAGATCTGCCTGAAGACTTGGCAGAAATGTACAAAACAGATCCAAAAGAGAGCTATGGGCAGCGCAAGACCCGAATCCAATGGATTCGACGCTATTGGGCAGAACAGTGGTTCAAATACCGCTTCGTCACTCAGGAGTATGCTGAAAAGAGTGCCATCAAGAATCCATGGGGGGACATCTTATACAAGAACCTCGTTCCCAAGACCAGAGATGAAGCCATTTCTCAGGGCTTCTACCCATGCATGGTCAGAGGACCACAGCCTGATGATGCGCATCCGTCGTCACTCCTCTGGTGCCGTGACGACAATCTCTTCAAGCGCAACTTTCAGTTTGCCCAACAGTCAGCGAAGCTGAATAAGAAGAAATTTGGGTTAGACTTCAACCCTGGTCCCTCCGCACCAAGGGCAGATGGCACACGCGACGCGGAAACCAATGTCATCGGTCCGTTTGCCAATCTTGAGGGCCTGATCACTCACATCTTAGTCCAAGGGACTGCCGTAAATGACCCTCCAGCTGACTCTGAGTCTGATGAAGCTCCTGCTGTGCCGAAGCCAAAGCAGAAAAAGAAACCAAAAGCTTCAAAGCCGGCCCCTGCCTCAAAAATCTCAAGGGCAAAGCCATTGAAAACTACACCTCCTGAAGTCAGTGTGCAGTCTGAAGACGTATGCCGCGTCTCCAGGCCCCTGAAGGAAAAGGAGCCCCAGCAACAAACAGGCAAAGAGCTCACTGCTGCTGCCATTCTGTGCAGCGAAGCCATTGATCTATCAAGCGATGAAGATCTGCGAGATGACGCTCTAGAGCAGCTTATCAAAAGCAAAGAAGAAGCTGAAATCTTCAACAATCTGCCTCTCTTAGATGTCGCCATCATCCACAGCTTCATCGATGAATGGTTTGACTCACCAGACATAAGCTTCAATGATCTGCAGCTGCCTATTGGACTCAGCGTCGCCTTCCAAGGCGCAATTGCTTCAGAACTGGCCATTGCTCAGCGCATTGTTGAGCTGAAGCAGAAAATTGATCACGAAAAGGCTCAGTTCAAGAAGCACATGGCCAGCCTCAGCGTGCAGGAAGTAAGGAGCTTCAAAATCATGCTGCATGAGCTCAAAGAAAACTTTCTGAAGAAGCATGCTGAAGCTCAGGGCTCGCGGGAAAGGATGAAGTCTTTGGCAGAAAAGTGTGTTCAAGCCTACAACGAGGCTGAAAAGCGCAAGGCACTTGGGAGTCCTGGCATCGACCCCAAGATGGCCGCAAAGAAGAAGAAGGAGCCTGTTGTGAATGAACCAGAGGCACCTCAGCAAGAAGCGGTTCAAATTGTCTTCCCCACTGCAACGACTGGCTCGAAGCCAAAGAGCCGATCAACAGCTTCAGAGCTAAAGAAGACAAGAACTGCAGAGGATGAAGCCAGAAAAAGGAAGAGCTCTGAAGCCTCTCCTACTGCCCCCAGCAAAAAGAAGCGCAAGACCAAGAAATCTAGGGCTGCTCCCACAGAGCCCTTGATGGTTGAACCCCTTTCTGTCATTCACCCCAATGCAGAAAGACGACTAACAGTTCATGAGCCTGCTCCCACAGAGGCTCCTGAAGCTGAAGATATTCCAGCAGCCGACCCCACAGCTGCTGAAGACATTGGTCACCAAGACAATGTACAAGATGATGCAGCCCTTCCTCCGCTTGAAACAAGGGAACTCATCAGTATTGGTCGTCCTCTGACGCCATTGGCACAAGATGAGTCATGGGCGGATCGCCCTCAGTAGGAAGAAGACATTGAGGCCCAGCCCACTCCAACCCCACAAGCGTCGTCTGCGTTCCGTAGGCTTCGCAAAGGTCCAAGGCCTCAAGTCCATACTGCAGAAATTCCGGCTGCATCAGCCAAAGACAATGTAGAAGCACCACCAGAACCCACTTCCCCGCTCCATCAAGATGCAGTTCTCCGGGAGAACGTGCCTGAAGTTGTCCCTCCAACTACACAAGCGGAGGAAGAAAATGTTGCGGCTGCCACCACAAACACTGAAGCCAATGTGGAGCCCGCCCCACCAAATGCTTCAGCGGACAGCGAAGCTACTGAGCCAGACGCTTCTGTTCCTGAGTCTGCTGTAGGTCCACAGTTTGATTATCACATTGAGCACAGGCCTCATGTCCAGAAGCCAGTCCCAAGGCTTCCAAGGTTCCCAGGTCCTGCATCAGCACCTGGCTCCTTTGATATTAACAGCTTCAAGGCAGACAATACATTTTTCAATAGCTCCAAGAACCCCTATTCAAGGGAAAGGATTGTATCAGATAGGTTCTAGAGCTATTCTCAGTGCAGCTATTATTCATGCATCTTATACAACCAAGGTCGCATCTTCCCGCACAAGCGCCTTGAGGTTGAAGCCATTGCTGGTCTGCCATGTCTTGAGGAAGCTTTGGATTGCTTCCGGCAAGTGGGTCTGCTGCCGTTTGTGACTGAAGAAGAGCACTGGAATGAAGAGCTTCTGCTTCAGTTCTATGCCACCCTTCATATAAAAGGATACAAGAGAGATCCAAAGACTCGGATCCTGGAGTGGATGACTGGCAATGTCCATCATGAGGCTAATGCATTTGATATCATTGAGCTCACCGGCCTGCCCACTCCTAGCGAATTCTTCGAGGAAGGCTGTCAGCTACATTCTGAAGCTATTGAGAGCATATTCCAGAGGCCTGAACCCAATATGAGTCAGATGCTCTCAATGATGAAGCCATTGCCTCATGATGCACCTTATCCTACTGAGTTCTTCGTTGAAGACCTAGAGTACCTTCCCAGGACCATATATCACATTATCCGGCGGACTCTCTGGCCCATTAAGGGGCACTCTCCAAATGCAAAGATTGAAGGTGCAATGAATACTCTCATATTCTATATCCTGCATGGCAAATGCTTCAACGCACAGGATCTCTTCATACGCCAACTTGCAGCGTCAGGCTCGGAATTATTTGGTTTGAAGTTTTATGCTCCTTGGGTGATGAGGCTAATCAAACTGCACTCTGCGATCTCGTATCAGCCCTCAGCCCGAAACCATTGGATCTTCCTGCCAGATGTGGATACCTCTGATGAAGCAATATATCCCGAATCTGCCAAGCAACCAATAAGTCTTCAGAATGCAGAACACCAGAGCTTCACGCAGAACGTTGAAGGTGTTGAAGCCATATCCAGGGTATATCCGTTGGCAGGCACTACACGTGCACCAGCATCTACTGAAGCCACAAACAGCACAAATGCTCCAAGACCCAAGAAGCGTGCTCGTGTCCTCACTGACCGAGAGCTTCTTGTGGCCCTTCACGAAAAGCAAGATAGGCATCATGATTGGCTGAAACGTCAGATGAAGAGCCTCTTGGTGGATGTCAATTGTCTGCGAAACCTTGCCACCAAGAATGCCTTCGTTACACATGAGACTTGCCGTCGTACGTGGAAAGGGCTCTCAATGATATGCACTGAAGCTGAACTTGAAGAGGATGGCTTCACAGAGCGCTTCAAATTTGACACCACACCTCCTAGAAAGGCTGTGATGCGCAACACACCGTCACTTGAAGACTCTGAGTTTTCTTCATCTGCTGCCACAGTTACTGCAAGGATCATTGATGAAGACGACGATGCTACATCACCACCATCTGCTTCAGCACATCCAAGTTCTGCACCGCCAAACAACTCCACCGACCCTGCTGCGCCTGGGAACGCGTAGAAAACTCTATGTCTTCAAACCTTTTTGGTCATTACTGACAAAAGGGGGAGAAGCATATGATGTTTATAGTCTTCAAGCGGGTCAATATGGGCGGGTGCCTTATGTTGTTATATTTTGCTTCGTGTTTACAACTCTTGATTTTGCTTCATTTGGTTCTTTGAGTTGTAAACACTAAAACTTGATGGTCGTCTGCTACTTGTTTGCCACTCAGTTTGCGAAGATAAATTCCGCATGTGCGACGATAAATTCCGCACTTGTCTCATTCTACAGATGTCCATTTTCCATTATGCATGTCATTATCTTCATATACTTTCACATGCATAGTGGATTGTCATCATAAGCTGAAGTGGATCTCCACAAGTACAACCTGCCATGTGCATTTGCATTCCAAAAGCAAATTAACTTATATGCACATCTTTAGGGGGAGCCCTTGCAACTTATGAAGACAATTCCCTATCCTTTACAAACTTCACACTTTATATTCCTCGTTGAAAACTTCAACTAGTTTGTTATCAATCACCAAAAAGGGGGAGATTGTAAGTGCATCTAGTGCCACCCCTAGTTGGTTTTGGAGTATTGACGACAAACCTAGTTGAGGGACTAATGTGTTTGTGAGAATTGCAGGAAAACACAGGTAGAAGTCCCTCATTGATTCGGTTTTACTACCGGAGATGACCCCTAAAAATGTATGAAGACATTGAAGACAAAGGTGGTATATGAAGATATTCACATTGAAGACTATGACAAGAGAAGACACGTTCTGAAGCCTATGGAACTCGAAGACTTAGATCTTTCGTAGTTCTTTTTATTTTGTGTTGAGTCATAGGAACCACCGTACTGTTAAGTGGGGTCCAGGAGAACCAGTCAGAATGACTGAAGTGATGCCTAAATCAAAAACCTATGTCTTCGAGTGAAGACAATGAGAGCGAATCTTGTCCAGAGCCGGACAAGTCAGCTTTGCTTGTAGTCCAAGTAAAGTTACCATGAGAGTTCGAAATCTGACCGTTGAGACACGTGTCAGTTCCTTAGTGACCCAGGGTCATTTCGGACAAATCAGGTCGGGTTGCCAAGTGGCTATAAATAGCCCACCCCCACAACCATAAACGGTTGGCTGCTTAGATTTCAGTGCACGGCTTTTGTCGTTTGAGTGAAACCCACCTCGAAGCCTTTGAGAGAAAAATTCCTAGTGAGGAGAAAAGCCCTAACCACCCAAAGCCAGAGTAAATTGGGCATCACTTAAGTCTTCGTGTCTGTGTGATCTGAAGACTTGTTACACTTGAGGACTGTGAATCCTCCAGACGGTTAGGCATCGCGTTTAGAGCATCCAAGAGACATTGTGGATTGCCAGTGGACAAAGTCTGGGAAGGTTTGGGAGTCTACCTTGAAGACTTACCAGAGTGGTTGGGCGAGGACTAAGTGACCTTAGCTCAAGGAGAATACGGTGAGGACTTGGTGTCATGAACTGTGTGTTCAGGCCTGGGTGTCCGGGACTGTGTGTCCTAAGGTTTAAATACCTAGCCGCTCCAACCAGACGTACAGTTGTCACAGCAACTGGAACTGGTCCAACATATCATTGTCTTCAACGAGTCACTGGTTTTATCTTCACTTCCTTCTCTTACTGTTACTCATTGTGAAGCCATTGCATGCTTGCTTTATCTTTTTGTCTTCACAACGTGAAAGTATGATCTGTTTGGCTTCATAACTTCTTCCTACCTGATCCTTATTACACTGAAGCTGTTTATCATTGTGCTTTCACTCTATTGAATACATGACCATGGCTGGCCCAGTGTAATCTAACTTCCGCTGCATAGTAATAGGCATACTCTTCACTGTTTGTCTTCATAACTCTCATGTTTTGAAGACTTTCATAAAAATCGCCTATTCACCCCCCCCTCTAGTCGATATAACGCACTTTCAGCTGCCGACGCTCGGTCCCGAGATGACACGACGCGGCTCCATCCACGACGGCGTCGCCGGCCACTTCCTCCACGGCGTCGCTCCCTCGGCGGCGACGTCCACATCAGTAGGAGCTATGCCTACTTTAGCTCTCGCTCACTCTGCTGCTCTGCTCTTGCTCTCGGTCCCCTGCCTGGTCTGCTCTTGCTATTGCTCTTGCTCGTGCTGCTGCTCTCGCTCTTGCTCTTGCTTGCGATGCTGCTCCGATTTAGCTACACTTCAGTCGACTGAATCGACTTTTGGGTCACTCGATTTTCAGGGGGTGGGGGGGCTCGCCGGGGTCAAGGAAGAACCAGCCGCAGCGGGGAGGGGGGCTTGCCGGAGAGGTACCCCACTATCTATCTTAGGGTTCAGGATGGGGGCGGTGGTCGCCGGCGGTGGCGGGGTATTGGCGGGGCGGTGGCGTGGGGATCGCCGGAGAAAAAGCTCGGCACGGGTGGGGGCTAGATATATGGCTGGGGCGGCGGTGGACAGGCGATGGGGAGTGTTTTCGGGGCGGGCGGGGCGGCGCACCGCCGGCCGCGGGCGGCAGGGGGTGCCGTTTGGCCGGTGGTGGCTGGCGGCTCAGGGGGGTGAAGGTTGAAAATGATCCGCAGGCCCTTGATTTCGTATCCAATGGCTGCAAAATCGACTGACCAGAGATGAAAAAGTCAGTCGACCGACATGCAGCCTCACCTTGCTAGTGCGTTCAGTTTCGACAGCAAAATTCAGTTTCGACAGCAAAATTCAGTTTCGATGGTTAAGTTCAGTTTCGATAGTTAAGTTCAGTTTCGACAGTTAAGTTCAGTTTTGACAATTAAGTTCAGAGATGAGCGGCTGATGTATTTTACATGTTGCACTTTGTGGTTATGTATTTTACGTCATGTATTGGAGATGCTATTAGAATTCCACTCAGGTTAACGTTGTTCGTTGTCTCTATTGTCCTGCTTCAGCCTCGGCGTCGTACAACTCACCGGAGCTGCTCCAACGATCAAGCCCTCCATCACAGCGGAGCAGTACCTCGGGCTCCATCTCCAGACGCCTAAGATCTTCTTCCCCTCCTTCGACAGCAAAGTCAGCCGGAGCATCCTCACCGGCCAACCCAATCACACTGAGATCGACATGGCTTCGCCAAAGAGGTTGTACACTTGTTGCATCTCTTTTTTACTCTACATGTTATATATATTGTCCATTGAGCACACGGATTTGTTCCTTTAGTGTCTCCTTGAAAGAAAAAACATAGGAATTTTAATTTTCACTTGTCCTCCTTTTCAAATTCCTATTCATGAAGCACAAGACTAAGAGATAGTAGCATAATAGCATTATAACCGTACATTTTCTTGTGGTTTGACTTAATCTCACCATGCTTCTTTGCATCCTGTGATCTTCCAGTTGTTGTGAATCAAACACCCAGATTGGCAGATATCCTGTGTTTTTAAATTCTCTATTTTGCACGTGCATTCCTATCCTATTCCTGTCTATTTCCTATCCATGCATTGTTGGAATCCTCCAATTCAAATGAGCCCTTACAGAATTACTTCTCTTACAGATAGTTGTCAAAGAAAACCTTGCGTGGTTTGTGCCGCCCCAGCTCAGCTGCTCCAACGATAGAAGGGTCCAGCACAGCAGGGATCCGGCATCCAGACTGTCTTTCGCCGCCTCAGATCTTCTTCCCCGCCGCTGGCAGCCATGAAAACAGCATTACCATCATCAACCGAGCAGATGACCTCGAGGACTACACGCGTCCGCAAGAGAGGTCGCACTCTTTCGTGTCTGCTTACATTATGCATCACTTAATATTACATGCTACTTTATCGTCCTATTCACCGATTAGACTCTGAGTCAGCTCCAAACTAATGGTCAAACTTGAGTTTTTAAATGGTTATGGGGTACATATCGGGGCCGCTATCAATAGTATCTATCTACTATCTGGTTAATCTCCGTTGTCTACTATGAGTTTCATGTTGGGTGGGAAACAAACAGTAAAGAAGCCATTATCTGTATTTTTTAACGAAAGCCATTATCTACCTGCTATTATTTGTTTTGGGTATATCCACAGGTTGCTACCATCACTCTGGATTTCTGCATGCACTCCTTACATAATCTCACTATGTTTTATTCCTATGCATGATAGTTATTCTAAACAATGGAACTGAACATGCAGAGCAAAAGAGACGAGCCTTGCGTGGCAATAAAATTTCATGCAGACGTCGCTCCATGGTAGGCGCAAAGGCAGCCCCCCCCTCCACGCATTTCGGATTGTAATCGAGAGGAAGATATCTGTTCTGAGGGGGATTCAGAAGGAGAAGACAACTCCTATTTACCCCCTGAGGTCTTCGCTCTAACTTGGCATGCTGATGTTGGTTATATCATGCATCTCGTGTCTTGCATTGCTTACTTTATACATCAAATATGTCATCTGCTTAGTTTAGACATCCTTTGTGTGAATGCCATCTGTTTAGTTTATTCATCATTTATGTGAATTATGCAACGCCATCTTGTTTAGCCAGGCATCATATATGTGAATTTTGCAATGCCATCCTGCTTAGCCAGTCATCTTATATGTAAATTATATCAAGCCATCCTTTTTTTGTTACATATTACATTTGTCAACAATGTTAGTACATTCAACTGCTCTTCGTGTGCATCAGCCATTTGACACGGTGATGGCAAATTCTGGAGTGAAAACAAGGTCTTTAGAGCAGATTATGCTATCTGACGAAGCGCATATCTCGCTGGTTACGGATAGCTCCTCAGAGGAGGATTTAGAGACAGATGACCAGTCCTATTCCCCCCCGAGGTGTATGCTCTAACTTGGCAGGGTTATGTTGCTCATATCGTGCGTATGGTGTCTCGCATTGCTATGTCATTTGATTAGTTTAGACATGCTTTGTGTGAATGCCACTTGTTCAGTGTCTAATTACCATATATGTGAATTATGCAATGCCATCTTGTTGCAAGACATTATATATGTGAATTATACAATGCTATCTTGTTGCAAAGGCATTATATATGTGAATTATGCAATGCCATGTAGTTTATCCAATCATCATGTATGTGAATTATATCATGCTATCATTTGTTGTATTACGTGTTCCATTTGTTGACAACGTTTGTATATTCAACTACTCTTCCTGTGCATCAGCCATTTGAAGCGGTGATGGAAGTATTTGGAGTGAAAACAAGGTATTCAGAGCAGACAATGCTACCTGCTGAAGCAAACATCTTGTTGGTTACAGAGAGCTCCTCAGAGGAGGATTCAGAGACTGATGACCAGTCCTATTTCCCCCCTGAGGTCTATGCTCAAACTTGGCAGGGTTATATTACCCATGTCATGCATGTTGTCTTGCATTGCTTAGTTTTTACATTATATATGGATTGCCATCCGCTTACTTGCTTACTATATAAATCATATATTTGAATTATATCATGCCATCATGTTTACATAGTACATACACATCATCTATCTGAATTATGGCATGGCAACCCATTTAATAAAGACATCATATAGTTATATCATCTCATCCTGTTTAGTGTTTACAGTCATCATATTTTGAATTATGGCATTCTATCCGTGAATGTATGTGAATTATGGCATGCCAACCTATTTAATAAACACATTATATAGTTATGTCATGTCATCCTGTTTACATAGTCTCATATTTTAAACTATGTCTTTCCATCTTTTTTAGTTAGCCATCATAATGTGAAATTGTGTCATGCTATCCTGTTTAGTTGGCCATCATATATGTGAAATTGTGTCATGCTATCCTGTTTGGTTAGACAACATAAATATGAATTATTTCATGCCCTCTTTTATTCCCCACTATCCATTGCACCTGTCTATCATACAATGTCTATACTTTCAATTATGTTTCTTGTTTATCAGCCATTTGAATTGGAGAGCGTGATGGCAGTATCTAAGGGAGTAACAACACGGTCTTCAGAAAAGATAGTGCTACTAGTTGATGCAGATAGAACCACGGTTGTACTTGCCCAAGGACCAGATCCACAACACATAACCCAGACTCCCGCAGATTGTACCCCTACTCAGTTGGACAGAGAACCAGCTACACCCCTTCTAACCCCAACCCCGGCAGATAGTAACCCAGTTCCAGTTGACACAACATCGTCTCCACCACAGAGCACCCAAACACGAGCAGTTAGTAAGGGAACTGCAGTGCCCAAAGCATGAGGACCACCACTCCGAATCCCAACTCAACACTTAAAGGAGAAGAAGATTTGTTCTCAGGTCAGGTTCTGTAGCTATGGTTCATACTCCTTTGCTCTTGCGTTACTGTATTTACTCATACAACTATTTTCAAATTTGAAGGATGGAATTGAAACTCCAATGGCGCAACAGGTATATTTTAAACCTGTTTCTTTAGCTGGTTTGCTGTTGTAACCTGCTCTATGTTGATTTCAGTTTCAATTGAATAAACAGTTATGTTCTCATGTCATGCACATTACAAGTGTTGTTATTGCTCTAGAGTTACCCACACTTATATTCTGTCTATTCTGCTTTGTCTTGAACAAATATTATTTGAACTGTGTCTCTATCTTGATTTGGCAACAAAAACTAGAATGATATAGACCATAAAGTGACCATGGTACATAGATATATGTTTGTTTCATGCTGTTATCATGTCCACTTTACTACTGAACTCATTTACCAAAATGAGTTTCATATACAACATGGTAAACATGTGATGTGTCTGCTTGTTTCTCTTTTAGAATGCGGACAAAATATTGGAGAACAATACCGCGTTATCCAATGGTAAAGGAAGTAATGCAGATAAGGTTCAAGATAGTGAGACATCCCTGTTGGTCTCCAAGAAAGCTGATAAAAACTATCTTGACGATAGCGAGGGAACGCAAAAGTCCTGTCTTGATGTAGTGTTCGAGTTACTGGCCACTACTGCTGGCACAAGCTCTTCGAACTCGCTGCCTAAATCAGTTCATCTTCTTGAGTCTCAACTTCAAGTTGAAAGACATCGATCAGATGTGCTGCGACAGGAAGCTGAAGGACTGAGGAAGTCCCTGCAGAATTCAGATGCATTTTTTTGGTGCAACAGCAAGCGCTGGAGGATTTAAGAGCCAAACAAGAGAAAGTTAATAAGCTTGCTAAGCATCTTGCCAGCATTATGGGTACCCAGGATATTGTTTCTTGAGATCTTCTGAAGTGGTTTCAGTTTTGGATTTGTTTTGCTGCGGCGTTTATTTGCACTGTTCGCCAACTTTGACAACCAGTGTATATGATATGCTACTTTGTTCCCTATATTTGCACTGGTGGCGAACTTTGATGCCCAGTGGATGTAATATGTGTAATAGCCGTGATAGCCTAGTGTTAGTTGCTTGCTTATTTATTTCCTTGTTGTCTTGTTTATTTGTTTGCTTGTAGTCATTGCAGTTCTTTTTCCGCAGTTAGCTAGTGGCTGCAATAACCTATATTTTAAAACTAGGCCACAATAACCATGGGCTAATATTTACTATAGTGACATTGGGCCTCCTACTGGCCGTAGAAACAATGGGCCTTCTACGGGCCATAGAAACAATGGGCCTTCTACGGGCCATAGAAATAATGGGCCTTCTGCGGGCCGTATCATCAATGGGCCTTATACGGGCCGTATGATCGATTGGCCAAACATGGGCCAAACAGACCGCATTATGGCCGTGAACGGGCTAGAGTTGGAATCGTCCATTCATGGGCCGACCATAACGGGCCATCGTTAATAGGCCATATTTGATGACGCTATGAAAACGGCCCAACGTATTAACGGACCACAAACGGGCCAACTGTAACCACGGGCTGAATTTGGCCCACAAGCAGAAAATGACAGTAACGGGCCGTAAGTAAACGAATGCTGGAAATGAGCCCGAGATTAAATGGGCTCTGAGAAGGCGTAAAGATAACATGGGCTGGAAACGGCCCAACGGAATAACAGGTCATTAATGGGTATAAAGTGATACACTATTCATTACGGGTTAGGTTCACCACGGGCCGTTAATGGGTGTAAAGTGATACACTGTTCATTATGGGCCAGTTTCACCACGGGCCGTTAATAGTCCAAGAGTTACGTAGGGCCTCATATGGGCCGAAAGACGTCATGGGCCATACATGGGCCACAAGTGAAAATAGGCTGGAATCATATTGGATGGCCCAGATGACGCTACTGGGCCTAATTCGAATAGGGCGTAACGGGCCTTGGGTTAGCGGGCTGTAAATGGGCTATATGCGAACATGCCGTTAACAGGCTTTCCATGGGCCGGCCTTTTCACAGGAATGGGCCTCTGTTGGGCCGTGCCATGTGTCGACGTATCATAGGCGCCTTCCGTCCAATGAGTGGATGACATCTGTCCCAACGATGAGCCGACACGTGTTTCCTCCAGCCAATGATGATTTTACACGTGGAAATCCCCATTGGTCGGGGCTGTTAACGGGTCATTGGATCCAAAACCCGACCCGATAGCTTAACGGCGTTCCGTTACGGTGGATGCCACGTGTCGGTCACCCTTGACGAAAGCACTTCTGTGACGCGCGATTTATCATCATGGAAGTGGACACTTCTGTGATGATAATTTTGGTAATGTCATGGAACACTTCTACGACAGCACAGGTATGACTATGTTGATTCTGTCATAAATTTTTCATGGATGTACATGCATGACAAAAAACGCGACCTACTATGACAAACACGTATCATCATGAACGTGTATTTTTTTGTAGTGTCGGTCTCGCCAAACAGTGCCTCGCCCGCTTCATTGCCCTCTTTGCTAGCCTCTTTGTAGGCGGCCGCAGCCTTCGCCACCCGCATGCGGTACCGCCAGCGCTCGAGGCGGCCCTTGCGGGCAGAGCGGTACGAGTCGAGCAGCCCCTCCTGCTCCGCCCGCTCCGCGGTGATCTGCTCCTCCGCCTGCAGGTGCTCCTGGAGGAGATGGTGGTTGTAGGCGGCGTCGGCCTGCGCCTCCCGGAACTGCTACTCACGCATCTGCCACACACTGTCTATATTGGGCACGGGCCTCGCCGATGGTCATGGTGCAATGCACCGGCGAGGATGGCGCGGAGGAGGGGGTTGGCGCCGGACCGTCGACTACCATGTTCTCCATTGGGACGTCATCGTCCTCCGGCTGCCTGCCAGCCAGCCGGTCGGCAGCAATGGCTGCCATCTCCTTGTGGTCTGTCGTCCGCCCGTCCCGAAGAGCGCTGGACCGCGAGGAATCCATGGTGGGCAGTAGTGGTGTGGACAGGAGAAAGGGAGCGTATGCGGATGACTGCGGCTATGGCCGGTGCAGCAGTTTATATAGCAATGGTGGGCGGGCGGAGGGACGGATGTGTGGCGCCGGAGTAGCCGCCTCGGCAACCGCGTATCATTAATGTGGGCGGCAGATGTACGGACAGACGGCACTTGTGTCGTTTGAAGGCGGAGCAATCGCCTGCACCGGGAAGCGGGGCGGGTGGCGCTGACTGTTTCGGGCGGAAAGAGCGCGCGGGCGAGGAGATGACTTTACTTGGAGAGGATGATAACGGGGACCCACTAGGTCCATAGCCTCATGTACGCAAGTGCCTCCTTATTATATATATATATATAACTATAATTTTTTTTGCTTCCTCCTGGTTTCCTGACATCACTGTCCCACACCATTGTCAACCTATGTAGTAGTTAATAAATGAGAGAATTGCACAAGAAGTGGCCGACAGCTCGGACCAAGTAGCTCGAGCAGTATTTGTGTTTTTGAGGTGTGAGCACTGCAGAGTTTTTCGATGTTTATCCCAGATATTAATTTTTCTCCTCTGAACAACAACGAAAACATCGCTGCAGGTATTAACTGGGCGGGCTGTGGCCATTCTAGCCCAGGCAAAATATCCAGCCCAAATATTAATGTTTTGGGTTAATTAGATAAATACCACTCCAATTATGGTGATTCATAAAAATGCCATTGCATTTTCCAGACTTTGAAAAATGCCACTGCAATTTTTGCAAATTTTGAAAAACCCCACTGCAGACTTCGAAAAATGCCACCAGAAATGGTATGGAATGGCATTTTTCAAAGTTTGGAAATTGTAGTGCCATTTCATGGAATCGCCAAATTTGGAGTGGCATTTGTTAAATTAACCCATTTTTTCAAGCTGAAAATGGCTAGCCCAGCTATACATTTTTTTTAGGAATACCCAGGCAAGGTCAAGTTGTTATTCTCCGCCCCGCTGGGCTGCAAATCTTTCCTAGGAGGGATGCATTAGGCTTAACAAGAAAATGGGCTTTAAGAAATAATAAATGGGATGTAATTAAGAAAACTGGGCAGTAACTATAAAAAAATGCACCAAACACATGATTACTTTATAAAATATTATTTTTGGATATTGAAAATTTTAATTTCATTAATTGTTGCGAGCGCAATGTTTCGTTGGATTTTTACGTAATATAAATTTATATTAAAATTGTATTTAATATGACCAGAAATTTCGGGATAAAAATATTTCGGACCCCATCAAAATGTGGGAAATTTTATTGAATTCTGTTTTGAACGCTTGGTTGAAATGGGTTGTACTTTTAACAAACTATAAATGGGCTGTAGTAAATTCCATTAGAATTCAAAAATGGGCTACACATTCTTACAAATCTCAAATGGGCTATAAGTTCTCTGCCACACACTTCTAGCCTTACTAAGTTGACGCGTCCCCTAAAAAACAGAGTTGACGCGTATGCAAGGCTTTGTCAACTTATAGTCAACACACGGTTCTAGCAGAAGTGGCAGTTGGATGTCCATCCAACGGATGCCTTGCTTCTTCTTCAATCTCGGATATTCTAGCTTCACCCGCCCAAAAAATGATTCCTCACCCTGACATCTGGGGCGCACCATTTCGGAAGCTGACCTGTGGGCCTACCAAGTTGACGTACCAAGGGCTTTGTCAACTTAGTCCATATAAACGATTCTAGCTGCAGTGCCCGTACGATGTCCATCCAACGGCCGTCGTGCTTCTAAAACCTCTAGTCTTATTGCTCCAGCAGCCTAAAGCAGCGCCTGTCGTGATGCCTGCTCCTGCCTCCCGTGGCCGGCTGTGCTGCCGCAGAGGCCTCACCGCCCCTACTACTCCCACCGCTGGCCAGGCCATCCCTCCACTCACCCACACACCCTGTTATTCTGCGGCGATGGCAGCGCAGCCGAACCAGTGAACCCTCGTACTCCTCTCCGCGTGTGCATCCACTGCCGCATCTTCCCCGGCTCCGCGTCGTCCCCTTCCTAGGCCTCGTCGTCGTCCACCGCCCTGGTGCTCTCGGCACGGCGTGGTCAACATGGTCAAGGAACGACTTCCATCGGACGTGGACTATACGTGGAGAGGCTGACAGCTGGGTCCATGGCAGCAGCAATGAAGTGCCTCCTTATTACGCGTAAAATAATTATTCCTCCACCTGACAGCGGGGACCCACCGGACGGGCCATCGTATTTCGCGAAAAAAATTATTCGCCCCCTGACTGCTGGGACCCACGAGCAACATCTTCGCATGCAAGGAAGTGTGTCCGAAAAAAAAAACGATTCGCACCATTGACTGCTGGGACCCACCAGCTACATCTTCGCATGCAAGGAAGTGCGTCCAGAAAAAAACGATTCGCCCCTCGACTGCTAGGACCCACCAACTACACCTTCGCACGCAAGGAAGTGCGTCCGAGCAAAAAAATGATTCGCTCCCCTGACTGCTGGGACCCAGCAGCTACACCTTCACACGCAAGGAAGTGCGTCCGGGAAAAAATGATTCGCCCCCCTGACTGCTGGGACCCACCAGCTACATCTTCGCAGGCTAGGAAGTGCCTGACAGTCGGGACCCACCTGGTCGAAGCGTATGTAGCATTGCCATTCTGGTCGCGAACATGTACGTACATACTGGTCGATGTAGAGGCGCGCACGTGTCATAGTAGAGGCGCGCACGTAGCATGTACACGTACATACAGCGGCCAGGGTGCAAGAAATAAAATACGGCCACGAATGTGTACATACGGGCGGGGTCTCAAACACCTACTCGTGCATACGTATGGCCAGGGCTCGTGTACATGGCTGGGTCGAAACGGAGAAACAGCGTCGTCGTCGTGTTCATGGGGAGGCAACGGAATGCGTCGTGTTCATGGGGAGGCAACGGAATGCATCCTGTTCATGGGGAGGCAACAGAATGTGTCGTGTTCATCGGGAGGCAACGGAACGCGTGGGAGCCAACCGGCTGGTTCGGAACGGAATGCGTGGTCATGTTCATCGGGAGGGCTTGGACGGAACAGGCAATGGAAACGAGGCCTGGCGTACCGCAGAACGGAGGAAACGGACCTCCTACAGTCAAAACGGGGGTCCTATTGATCAAGAGGGGTGTGGCGTACCGCAAAACGGACGAAACGGACCTCCTACGGTCAAAACGGGGGTCCTGTTGATTGGGAGGGGTGTGCCGTACCGCAAAATGGACGAAACGGACCTCCTACGGTCGAAACGGGGGTCCTGTTGATCAGGAGGGGTGTGGCGTACCACAAAATAGACGAAACGGACCTCCTACGGTCGAAATGGGGGTCCTGTTGATCGGGAGGGGTGTGGCGTACGGCAAAACGGGACTCATGAGATACTGTTCATCTCCATCGTCGACCTCCTCCAGCCTCCACGGGCTCCTGTTCATCCAGCCTCCACCGCGCGCTTCTCCACCGGCTACTGTTCAACCACCCCTCCACCGTCTACTGTTCATCCAGCCCTCCACACCACGGGGTCCTGTTCAACCACCCCTCCACGGGCACCCCTCCACCGTCTACTGTTCATCCAACCCTCCACACCACGGGGTCCTGTTCAACCACCCCTCCATGGGCACCCCTCCACCGTCTACTGTTCATCCAGCCCTCCACCACACCACGGGGTCCTGTTCATCCATAGGCAACGCCACCGCTCACTGTTCATCCAAACCCCCCCGCAACGCTCACTGTTCATCCAATCGATCGGCTTCAGTTAGCAGTTGTAGCGAAGGAATCGCTCGATCGGGTTCAGTTAACAGCCATCGATGATCGCTCGGGTTCAGTAACGCGTAGCCTGCAGTGCAATCGCTCGGGCTCAGTTAGAGCCCAATGCCTCGCTCGGGTTTAGTTAGAGCCAACGCCTCGCACACACGCGCGTACGTGTATGAGAGAAACGCGCATCGCTCGGCCCCCAACCTCCCATCGTAACCGGGAACTCCCCGAAATTTTCCACGCCCTCGCTTCTACCATGGTTTTTTTCGTCATGGACGGCCCAAAGAATGTCATGCAGCTGCGTCTCCGGCCCGCCCAGGACGAAAAGCCCATTTTCTGTCATGATTTTTTGTCATAGAAGTAGGAGCCCACCACATCTATGATGATACCGGGTTTTGTCACAATTATCGTCGTAGAAGTGTCATATGTATGACAGAATTTTTTTTCGTTCGGCCCAAAATGTCACGGATGTGTCTTTTTTTGTAGTGATGGGAGAAGAGCTAGCCAAGTTACTTGAGGCCGGATTCATTAGAGAAATAAAACATATGGACTGGCTAGCAAACCTGGTGATGGTACCAAAGAAGGACAAATCCTGGCGCCTATGTGTCGATTTCAAGGACCTTAACAAGGCTTGCCCCAAGGATCCCTTCCCCCTACCCCGCATCGATCAAATTATCGACGCTACCGCAGGACACGACTCATTGTGTTTCCTCGACGCATACTCCGGATACCAACAAATTAAGATGGCGGAGTCCGATGAAACCGCAACGACATTTATCACTCCATACGGCCCCTTCTGTTTTAACACCATGCCTTTCGGGCTAAAAAATGCCGGTGCAACCTATCAACGCATGATTCAGACATGCCTGGAAACACAAATTGGCAAAACACTGGAGGCATACGTAGACAACGTGGTCATTAAAACCAGACACGTCGAATCCTTAATAGACAACTTGAGGCTTACGTTCGACAATCTCCAAACATATGACATCCAAGCTCAATCCGGAAAAATGCGTTTTCGGTGTGCTCGCCGGAAAGCTCTTGGGCTTCATCGTCTCCAGCAGAGGAATTGAGGCAAATCCGAGCTCTGTCACAGTTGGCTATCCCAACAGATGTCAAGCAAATCCAGAAATTAACTAGATGCATGGCTGCCTTAAGCCGCTTTATCTCCTGATTAGGAGAAAAGGCACTACCCCTTTATCGCCTTCTTCGACGGTGCGGACGGATACGGCCACGGCCGTACTGGAAGAAATAAAAGCCGTTTTGGCCACCAACCCAATCTTGGCCGCGCCAAATGTCGGTGAACCAATGTTGTTATATATAGCAGCAACGCACCAGGTTGTAAGCGCAGTGCTCGTCGTCGAACGAGAGACGGACGGACATAACTTCCCGCTTCAAAAGCCGGTATACTACGTATCCACTGTCCTCACTCCATGCAAATCACGGTACCCACATTATCAAAAGATAGCATACACGGTCTTCATCGCATCCCGGAAACTACGACACTACTTTCAAGAGTGTTCAATCACGGTGGCCTCTGAAGTACCACTCAACGACATAATAAATAACTGTGATGCCACGGGCCGGATTGCTAAATGGGCTATTGAGCTACTCCCATTCGACATAACATACAAACCACGGTGGGCCATTAAGTCGCAAGTACTGGCTAATTTCGTCACCGAATGGACAGAAGCCGAACTCCCTAAAGAGTATGGCGCGTACTCCAATTGGATCATGCACTTTGACGGCTCTAAGATGTTGGCTAGTCTGGGGGCAAGCATCATCCTGACATCCCCCACCGGAGATACAGTACAATACATACTCCAAATATTATACACAGACTCTAATAACGTAGCAGAATATGAGGCCCTGTTGCATGGTCTCTGGATGGCAGTCTCCATGGGCATTCAACGCCTAGAGGTGCGTGGGGATTCGAACCTCGCAATATCTCAAATAAACGGAGACTTTGATGCCAAGGACCCAAAAATGGCGGCTTACTGCAATGTCGTCCTCAAAATGTCAGCTCCGTTCGAGGGGCTCGAATTCCACCATGTGGCCCGAGAAAACAATCAAGCGGCAGATATCCTCGCCCGCATCGGCGCTAAACGCGACCCTGCCCCACCTAATATCTTCTTGGAAAGGTTGTTTAAGCCATCCATGGTGTGGTAAGGGGAGACCGGCTACAACAGTCCGGATCCGGCCACAACACCAGATCCCGGACACTCTGACATAATCGGAGGCTCCGCCACCGAAATAACACATTCGGCCCACGTGATTATGGCCGTCATCGCCCCGTGGACAGAACCCTTCATGGCTTACCTAAATAGGCAAGAACTCCCCGAGGACCCAAACAAGGCACGTTGCATTGTGCGTCGGTCTAAAGCCTACAAGGTCCACGAGGGAGAGCTTTATAAGAAAAGCGCTCCCGGAGTACTTCAAAGGTGTATCTCCAAAGAGGAAGGATGGCAACTTTTGGCAGAAATTCATGTTGGACTTGGCGGCCATCACGCTGCAGCTCGGGCCCTGGTAAGCAAGGCCTTCCATACAGGTTTCTACTGGCCGACAGCCCGAGCAGGCGCACAGGACCTCGTCAAACATTGCGTCGGGTGCCAGCCTTTTGCAAACTGTCGGATTAATGGGCCACGGGTAGGCTAACCCGGAGCCCAGAACCTTTCAAGACATCGGGGCAGGCTGCGCCCCTCAAAATGCCAAGACGAAGAGCCACCTTCTAGAAGCCGTCTGGAGGAACAGCCGGCTGCCCAGTGGCGGCCGAGTCCTGGAGGCAAGTTCAAGACAAGCCGACTCCTATCTGGCGGCTTCCAGAGAAGCCGGCCACGGGGAGTCGGCCCACGGCACCAACGGATACCCATGCCCTCATCAAGGGGGACGGGACGGGGAGTGGCTACAGTGTAGCCCACTCCCTCCCCTTTCCAGAGGCTGGCGTGGCCAGAGTGCGATGTACCCACAGAGATCTCCGTCCAGCGCGGCACTGTTGCCATGCCAGCCCTGACATCAGCACTAGTGAGCAGAGTCCTGCACCCACGATGGCCCGTCTGTACGACCTAGGGACGACGGGTCCTACCAGTCAGCAAGAGTCCATAAGACGGCGAGAGCGCCATTAGTCGGACCCGTTGGGAGTCGGCCCCCGGGAGTCGGCCTACCCCTCCCACGGGGCCTACGCACCATTAACCAGACGAGACAGGGAATGGCTACAGTAATCGCCCGCCGGGCGGCGGAGCTGTAGCCACGACTCCATGACCGAGCCCGCGTCATTAGAAGCACGGCTACAGTAATCAGCAGCCGGCAAGACCCGCAAGCAGCGGACACGGCCTGTCAGCTCCGTACCAGACCACTCGGCGGGGCCCACCAGTCGGCGGAGAAGCCGGCGACCGAAGAGACTGACGGCTGGGCCCTGCGCCCAGCCGGATTACCATTGTACCCCTAGGGGGTAGGCCTATATAAACCCCCAGGGCACCCATGCAAAGGGTTGGGACCCATTAGAACTAGACCAGATCATATAGGAAGGAGAGAGCTAGCCTTGCCTTCTCCTACCTTCTGATACAGCTCAAGGAGCAACCTTGTATTCACTTGGCCTTAGTGATCATGCGGAGACCCCGCAGAGCAGGAGTAAGGGTGTTATCTCCTAGGAGAGCCCCGAACATGGTTAAAGTACGCCGGTTTTTGTGTCTACGCCTCCTCCCGCTTCCGGGCACCGGCGACGTTCTACTCGCTCCCACCATGATAAGCCATCCTTTGGCATATGTCGCACCCAACCCCCGACATTTGGCGCCCACCGTGGGGCGAGGTGCACCGTCGTCCGGAGACCTATCCTGGACGGGAACCCTTTTCCTCCCTGACGAGCGCAGCCAGCCCGGCACACCAGACGGAGTCTGCGCCGACGCGCTTCATGGCGCTGAAATCGCCTGCGCGGCCATTTGCCTCGCCGATCTTGTCGGTGAGGTTCGCCTCTCCGACAAGCCCGCATCCGACGCGGGCACAGGCGGCCCCGAGAGCCTCCTCGCGGGCCTCCTCGATCAACTCCATGTCGCCAGCAAGCCAGCTGTGGACCTGGAGTCCGTGGGCTCCACCGATCCGATGTTGTTCGACTCCGACACTGCGTTGCTCGACGCATTACCCACCAACGTGGTGGTCTACGACGAGCCGCTCCCTCGCGTGGAGAGCAATGGAAGTACCGTCATAGAGGTGCTTGTCATCGGTCATGGCGAGCACTCCGGCGGAGGAGCTCATGACCCACTTGACGCGGCGCTGCAAGACCTGACCGCGCCCATTCTCGAAGACGCCGATGCCGAGACGCTGGAGGCGCGCCGCCTTCAGCTCGTCGAAGGCACCAAGAAGCTGGCCAACATGAGACACCTATCAAAAGCTTACCAGCGCGAGATGGACCGCGCTGTGGGTGGCACGCCGGCTCCAACTGGGCCTAGCCGCCTTGGCACGGTCCAGCAGCACGGCGTGGCCATCGCCAACCTGTTCGGGGCGAATCGCCCCGTTTATGCCACGCCTGCGGAGAACATCCGAGCCGCCTAGGCGGCGGCGGACGAGCTGGACAATTTCGAGGGCGAAGAACGTCGCCTGATGACAGAGCGCGTCCAGCGGCTCCTCGACGTGGCCGCCGAGGAGAACGAGGCCGGCTGCCGCACTGATGTGCCACAACGGCAAAACGACGATCCGCCTCCCCGCCGAGACCAAGGCGCGACATCTCGGATGCCGACTAGTGGCGTCCACGGAAGAAAAGACAAGGGGCCGGCTACCAGCCGCAGCCGGACTCGCATCACCATTGAGCGCGACCAAGACGGCCGCCCAAGACAGTGGAATGACGGGACGACTGTCTGCCTCCTCCCCCTCGCAGGGAAAGGCGAGTCTCCCCGCCGCATGTTGATCACCCGACACTTGGTGACCGCCTTGGCCGCCGAGAAGGAGTCAGAGAGAATGACGCTCGCCACCGGATCGACCGACTCCACCGATCCCTGGCGCTGGAAGAAGAGGACGAATTGGGTCCGCCGTGTTTCGGCCCTCGCATTTGAGACGAGCCCTTTCCCAAAGGGTTCACACTCCCAAGAGACACGCCCAAATACACCGGCTCCATGAAGCCAGAAGACTGGCTAGTTGACTACTCCACGGCCATCAACATAGCAAACGGTAACAAGCGTGTTGCCGTGAAGTATGTTCCGCTCATGCTCCAGGGCACGGCCCAGACATGGCTGAACAGCTTGAAGCCCCGCAGCATCAACAGTTGGGTCGACTTCACCGACGCCTTCGTCCGGAACTTCACCAGCACGTACAAGCGGCCGCCCAAGCCTCGCCAGCTTTCCTTGTGCGTGCAAGGCCCCAACAAGTCAACTCGCGACTACCTTGCGCGTTGGGCCGAGCTCCGTAACTCTTGCGAGGGCGTGCACGAGGTGCAGGCTATCGAGTACTTCACCACCGGGTGCCGAGAAGGCACACTCCTCAAGCACAAGCTTCTCTGCGACGCGCCAGAGACCCTCGACGAGTTGCTGATCATAGCAGACAAATATGCCACAGCCGACTCCTCCATGAAGGCGGAGATTCAAGTTAGTGCGACTGGCAAAGTGGCTCCTCAGGCTCCTCGAACCGCGGCTGGAGACGCCAGTCGGCATCAACAGCAGAACGACCACAAGCGCAAGGCCCCATAGCTGGCTTCCAGCAGCCGGCAGGTGGCAACAGTCGAAGACCAGCAGCCAGAAGGGCAGCCTCCGACCAAACGCCAGAAGGGCGGCAAGCCCAACTGGTTGCCGGCTTTCTCATATTAGCAGACTTTAGATGGTCCCTGCAAATTCCATAGCAGTGCGAAGCCGTCCAACCACACCACTCGGAAATGCCACTGGCTCACCACGATCGCCAAGGGAGACGGCCTCTTGCCTCCCCCGTCTGCTGGCCAGCCACCTCCACCTTCGCCCCAGCAGCGGGCGGTCAGACCAGTCGGCGCAGTACAAGATGAGTACCCAGAAGAGCATGGAGCCTATGTGGTGTTCACCAGCGTAGCCGATGATTGACGCAGCAGGCCGCTGCAGTAGCAAGAAGTGAACGCAGTAGCATCAGAGACACCAGAGTTCATGCATTGGTTTGAGAAGCCCATCAGCTAGAGCAGAGCTGACCACCCAGAGGTGATGCCCAATCCAAGCTCCTACGCCTTAGTTTTGGATGCCACCTTTGCCACGGATAGGCGAGTTGCTCGCTTCTCCCGAGTTCTGATAGATGGTGGCAGCAGCATCAATATCCTGTACAAGGACACCATGGAGAAGTTAGGAATCAAGCAAAGACAGCTTCAGAACAGCCGGACTGTATTCCATGCATAGTTCCTGGCCTTTCCTGCTCACCAATCGGCAAGATCCTGATAGATGTCCTCTTCGGAGACAAAGATCACTTCCGCCGAGAGTCAGTTTGGTTTGAGGTGGTGGACCTTGAGAGCCCATACCATGTGCTGCTTGGCCGGCCTGCCCTGGCCAAGTTCATGGTTGTCCCCCACTATTCCTACCTCAAGATGAAGATGTCGAGTTCCAAGGGGATTCTGACCATTGCTGGCGATTACAGGAAGTCGTCCGCCTGCGCGGCTGAGAGCAGTCGGCTGGCCCAGTCCCTCGTGATCTCAGCTGAGAAGCAGCTCCTTGACCGGGTTGTGGCGATGGCAAGCAAGCAGCCGGAGATGTCACCCAACCCCAAGGAGTCGGAAGCTGAGGGCTCGTTCAAGCCGGCCAAAGAGACGAAGAAGATACCCTTGGACCCGGAGCACTCGGAGAGGTACGCTGTCGTAGGTACAAACCTTGGCAGCAAATAGGAAGGCGAGCTCGTCGGTTTCATCCGTGAGAATCGGGACATCTTCGCATGGTCCCCCAAAGACATGCCAGGTGTTCCGACGGAATTCGCCAAGCACAAGTTACATGTCCGATCTGATGTCAAGCCAGTTAGGCAGCCCTTGCGCCGCCTGTCCGAAGAGAAGAGAAGAGTTGTTGGAGAAGAGATAGCCCAGCTTCTAGCAGTCGGCTTCATCATGGAAGTATTCTTTCCAGAGTGGCTAGCCAACCCGGTCCTAGTGCTGAAGAAGAACAAGCAGTGGCGAATGTGTATTGACTACACCAGCCTCAACAAAGCATGCCCCAAGGACCCGTTCGCTTTGCCAAGGATCGATCAGGTGATAGACTCCACAGACGAATGCGAGCTGTTGAGTTTCTTAGATGCATATTCAGGATATCACCAGATCAAGTTAAACCCGGCCGACAGACTGAAGACCGCCTTCAACACGCTGTTTGGAGCCTTCTGCTACTTGACCATGACGTTTGGCTTGAGGAATGCCGGCGCCACCTTTCAACGTTAAATGCAGAAGTGCCTCCTCAAGCAACTCGGCAGAAACGCCCACGTTTACATGGACGATGTGGTGGTGAAGACGGAGAGGCATGGAACATTGCTGGAAGACCTCAAGGAGACTTTCGAGAACCTGCGCCGGTTTCAAATCAAGCTCAATCCAGAGAAATGTGTCTTCGGAGTACCAGCCGGCCAGCTTCTTGGCTTCCTGGTCTCCTAACGCGGCATAGAGTGCAACCCCGTGAAGATCAAGGCCATTGAGAGGATGGAAGTGCCCACCCGACTGTTGGATGTGCAGAAGTTCACTGGCTGCTTGGCATCCATCAGCCGCTTCATTAGTCGGCTGGGAGAGAAGGCTCTTCCCCTGTACCAACTCATGAAGAAAACCAACTTTTTTGAGTGGAACGACAAGGCGGACGAAGCTTTTCTCCAGCTTAAGAAGATATTGACTACTCCACCTGTCCTGGCGGCTCCGACTCCTAAGTAGCCCATGCTCCTATACATCGCCGCCACCAGCCGAGTGGTTAGCACAGTCATCGTGGTAGAGCGCAAGGAGGAAGGCAAGGCACTACCGGTCTAGAGACCGTTATATTATTTGAGTGAAGTACTGTCGACCTCCAAGCAAAACTACCCCCACTACCAGAAGATATGCTACAGCGTGCACTTTGCCGCCAAGAAATTGAAGCCTTACTTTCAAGAGCACCCAATCACTGTGGTCTGCACTGCTCCACTAGCCGAGATCATCGGAAGTCGGGATGCTTCAGGCCGGGTGGCCAAATGGGCCATAGAGTTGGCCCCCTACACCATCTACTACCAGCCTCGCACCGCCATCAAGTCGCAAGCGTTGGCTGACTTCCTCATCGACTGGGCCGAGACCCAGTACCTGCCGCCAGTGCCCGACTCCACCCATTGGCGGATGCATTTTGATGGCTCCAAGATGAGCCGTCATCGTCCTCACCTCTCCCAAGGGCGACAAGCTCAAATATGTGCTGCAAATCCATTTTGCCGCCTCCAACAACGTCGCCGAATACGAGGCACTCATTCACGGGCTCCGGCTTGCCAAAGAACTCGGCATTCACCGGATCCTGTGCATTGGTGACTCCGACTTGGTGGTCCAGCAGTCGTCCGGCGACTGGGACGCCAAAGATGCAAATATGGCGAGCTACCGCCTCCTCGTGCAGCAACTCAGTGGATACTTTGAGCGGTGCGAGTTTCTCCACGTGCCAAGAAACGACAACGAGCAAGCAGATGCCTTGGCATGAATTGGCTCTACCCGTCAAGCAATACCGTCCGGCGTCGCCCTTCAGCGCCTCCTCAAGCCGTTTGTCAAGCCTTGACCAGAATCAGACTCTATCTTTGTGCCGGCTCCTCCTGAAGCGGTCGGATCTGACTCAAGAGCCCCAGCAGACGGCATGAGAATTCTGACGGGCGGCTCCGAGATCGCGGCAGTCGAAGCCGGCCCGGGGACTTCAGAACCCGGCCCGGGGACTGCGGCGGTCAGCCCGGAGACTTCAGAACTCGGCCCAGGGAACGCGCCAATCGGCCCGGGGACTTCATCGATCCAGCAAGCGGCTGCCGACTCCAACCCATCGCCTCCCGGCCAAGCCGCCCTCGTCCAAGTCGCAGTTCTGATAGTCGAAGAAATCGCAGCACCCTCATGGGACCAGCCCATCCTCAAATTTATGGTGAGCAAAGAGCTGCCAACTGATGAGATCCTAGCTCGGCAACTGCAACGCCGAGCAGCAGCCTACACCATAGTCAACAGAGAGCTTGTAAGGCGCAGTGTCACTGACGTCTACCAGCGTTGTGTGGAGCCGGAGCAAGGCCAAGCAATTCTCAAAGATATCCATCAAGTCAAGTGTGGCCACCACGCGGCTTCAAGATCACTCGTCGCCAAAGCGTTCCGCCAGGGTTTCTTCTGGTCGACTGCTTTAGAAGACGCCAAGGACTTGGTCCAAAAATGCAAAGGGTGCCAGAAGTTCCACTCCAAGCCGCATCAGCCGGCTTCTGCATTCAAGACTATTCCCATTGCCTGGCCCTTTGCTGTTTGGGGCCTGGACATAGTGGGACCATTCAAGACAGCACGAGGCAGCCTGACTCCTTACTTGTCGCAGTGGACAAGTTCACCAAGTGGATAGAAGCAAAGCCGATCAACAAGCTGAATGGTCCGACTGCCGTAACTTTCATCTCCGACATCACAATTCGGTACGGCATACCACACAGCATCATAACCGACAAGGGCACAAATTTTGCCAAAGGTGCCCTGGCCCGTTTCTGCGCGATGTAGGGCATCCGACTGGACTTAGCGTCCGTTTCCCATCCGCAGTCAAACGGCCAGGTAGAGTGAGCAAACGGCCTCATCCTGTCCGGCATCAAGCCTCGACTGGTCGAGCCTCTGGAGCATTCGGCCGGCTACTGGCTCGACGAGTTGCCAGCCGTCCTCTAGAGCCTGCGCACAACTCCAAACAAGTCAACCGGCTTCACGCCTTTCTTCCTCGTCTACGGTGCCGAAGCCATCATCCCAACGGACATAGAGTTCGAGTCCCCACGAGTCACCATGTACACCGAGGAGGAAGCCGAAGAAGCACGTCAAGACGGCATCAATCTGCTGGAAGAGGGCCGGCTGTTGGCACCTAGCCGGTCCAGCATCTACCAGCAGAGTCTGCGCCGATACTACAACCGGAAGGTAAAGCCGAGATCTTTCCAAGAAGGAGACCTTGTGCTCCGGCTGATCCAGCGAACAGCCGGCCAGCACAAGCTCTCAGCACCTTGGGAAGGCCCTTTCATCATCGGCAAAGTGTTGGGCAATGACTCCTACTAGCTGATCGATGCTCAGAAGCCCCGAGCACGCAAGAGGGACGACTCTGGCAAAGAGACGGAGCGGCCATGGAATGCAAATCTCCTCCGAAGATTTTACAGTTGATGCCGTATGTACCACGCTACCTTTTGTATTAAAGTACGAAGACTTCGGGCCCCCCGAGAAGAGCTCGGGGACTGCCCTCTTTTATCTATATGATAAGAATTAGGCCTACGAGTATGTTATTCTTTGTTATGCCGCCTGGCACCGGCTTTGAATAGTCAGCCCGGGGACTTGTCGTCTTGCACTATGAAATGCTTCCTGCAGCCGGACAAGTAGTGTGTGGCACTTAAGCCGTCTCCTGTCAGAAGCCGCAGCTCGCAGAGCGACTGTCTGGTGGGCAGGAGTAAGGTAGAATGGGTGTCCACATGAAAAATGTCTAAGGACTCAAAGCATGAACATAGTTTAAGCCGGCTTCCAGCCTTTTACAACCAACTCTTGAGCAGTCGGCTCGCCGTTTTCTACTCAACTTGCTAGAAAACTCTAAATGGCTAAGTACTTACCTTCCCAAAGTAGCTAAGTACTTGACCCAGCAGCAGTCCGCAGAGCGGCTGTCCGGCTGGCAAGACGGCAACCAAGGGAAGGCGGCAAAGGAAAAAGCCAAAGGAGCAATAATCAAGAAGAGATAGAACTCGGAGAAATAATTACATAGCTGAGGCCCTTGGCCGTATCTTCAAACAGAAGTTCAAGATACACCCCGCGGGTGGAATTGTGCAAATTAACAAGTTCATCGAGACTGTTAAACAGATAAAAACAAAGATAAAGTGGTAGCCTAGGAAGCGCCAGACGGGTTCGGATGATCGGAGGAGTCGGCGGTGCCAGTTGTTGGGGCGGCCGGCTGGTCGGTCTCGGCTTGATCCCCTCCGGCGGTAGTCGGCTCAGTCGGGCGCGGCTCATTGCTGGAGGCGCGGTTGAGCTGAGGCTGGCCGTCCGCTCCTTCTTTTCGTGCCTCCCCTTCGCATCCCTCCTCCGCCTCGCCTTCCTCCTCGCCGCTGGAGCCGATCACCTCCGCCGAGTCCTCGCCGTCGTCTGCATTCATCCCGAACCACTCCGGCGACGCCTCTTTGCCGTTTTCAGCCCGCTCTGGGACGAAGATGCTAGTGTCGATGTACTCAGCAATCGACGATGCGTGCTTGATGAGAGCGTCTTCCACGACTGCCAACTCCGCCTGGGCCTCTAGCCGGAACGTGGCTAGCTGGTCTAGACTCAGCCCAGGATACCACGCCTTGACAAACTCCAAGGCCAAGCGTGCTCCGGCCCGGGCCGAGGAGCCCTTCCAGGCCTCAAGATAGCCAGCCGCGACCTCGAGCCAGTCGGCAGTCCGACTGGGAGTGCGCGGAGCCTGCATATCCGGCCACAGGGCGGCGATCGCCTGGGCGCCGACACGCTGAAGTCGGCGCAGCATCCGATGCGCCGGCCAAAGGCGAGCCTCGATGCTCAGGATCTGCTCGTCGAGAGTTCGGAGGGTGTCGGCAGTGATTTTTGCGCCATCCGCCCTCCACCCTTCGCGATCAGCCTCGATGGCTTGGTTGGCAGCCTGCGAGTGGCCAGGGAAGAATTCTGCCAAGACAAAGGATGAAGAGCAAGATTAAAGGCTTAAGGTTGACTCGACTGGCAGCCGGCAGCCTAGAAAAGGAAATGAGGGGGAACTCACCATCGTCAAGATCCTCGATCTCATGGAAGCCGGAAGCCAGCATCACTTCCTTGTCAGTCCAGGAGGAGCGCTCGCTCGCGAACTCAGCAAGGAGGGCGGTCTCCTTTTCTTCCGCCTCCTTCTAGGTCTTCTTGAGCAGCTCCCTCTGCTCTGCCAGTTGCGCGACCAGCAGATCTCGCTCTGCGGCCAGCTTGTTGCACTCCTCCCCCTTGGCATGCAGCACGGTGTTGGCCTCGCCCAGCTGCTACTGCAGGGTGGCGTTGGCCTCTGAAGAAGAAGAAGAAAAAAAGGCGTTAGTCGTCAACAAAGAAGAAGGTCGCCGGGGAGATCCAGCCCGACTGCTCAGCAGTCGGCCCGAATCTAGGGGACTACAGCCCGCGGGTGCGCCAGCGCGCCCCCGCAGAGAAGGAAGAGCACTCACTCCGGCTTTCCGACAAGTCGGCAGTTCGCTTGGCCAGTTCTTCGAAGTTACGGTTGAAGGCAGTCATGCGAAGATTATGGTAGTCCTGTGACAAAAATCTCAGACAAGTGTTAGTGCTTGGAACGCAGCGATTAGAGTTCCGAGCCGCCTGCTCAGCAGCCAGCCTGAAACTCGGGGACTACACCCAGTGGGTGCGCTGGCGCACCCCCACAGAGAAGAACAAAAAACAAAAACAAAGAAGGAGGAAACGTACCCGGATGGCTGTCTGCGACGCCAAATGCGCCTTGGTGCAGTTCTGGATGGCGTCGCTGAGGGAGTCCTGGATTAGGGGTATCTGAACAGCCGGACTATAACCTTTGGCCGAACTGTTGGACTTTAAAGATACAAGATTGAAGACTTCGTCCCGTGTCCGGATGGGACTTTCCTTGGCGTGGAAGGCAAGCTTGGCAATACGGATATGTAGATCTCCTTCCTTGTAACCGACTCTGTGTAACCCTAACCCCCTCCGGTGTCTATATAAACAAGAAGGTTTAGTCCGTAGAACAACAACAATCATACCATAGGCTAGCTTCTAGGGTTTAGCCTCTCTGATCTCGTGGTAGATCTACTCTTGTACTACCCATATCATCAATATTAATCAAGCAGGAGTAGGGTTTTACCTCCATCGAGAGGGCCCGAACCTGGGTAAAAACATCGTGTCCCTTGTCTCCTGTTACCATCCGCCTAGACGCACAGTTCGGGACCCCCTACCCGAGATCCGCTGGTTTTGACACCGACATTGGTGCTTTCATTGAGAGTTCCACTGTGCTGTAGCCATAAGGAAGGATGCCTCGTCACGTCTATAAAGACGACACTGTTGCTAAGGGAGCTTTGGCTGTCGGCCAAACTCTCCGGCTAGGTGGTTTTCTCATGACCGCCTGTTCGGCCGCTGCGCCGACGATGACTTCTCGGGTCATCGAAAGCAATCTTCACGTCAACTCGGAATTCGCCGAGCAGTTAGATCCAATGGAGTTGTCTTCCCTAAACGAGCTCTTGGATCGCATCGCTGCCCTGGGAGTCGCTACGCACTACGATCAGATTGGGCCTAAACCCGACCTGAGAGAGATTAACTCTCCCCGGGTCACCCATCACGTTGCGGTGGTGGAGGAACAATGCGGCGACCCTTCCTCTATCTTGTGGACTGGCTATGTCCAGATTCCCGAGCCCTCCAAGCCGGATACCCGTGCTTGGGAGGACGTCACTCAAGCCCTGAACCTAGAGTCAGGTAGCGGGCCAGATTCATCGGACAACATCCAAGAACCCGAATTTCCAAGATTGGAAACTCCTTGGCCCCCGGGTCTCAGATTGGGTGAGGTTTCGGATTCAATTACACCCACCCACCCAAGCATAAGCGATCTTTCCCAGATCAGGCAAGAGCCCCGAGAAACAGTACACCATTATTGGGCCAGATTCCTCCTGGTAATGAACAGGATCAAGGACTGCCATGAAAAAGACGCAATCTCATTCTTCTGCAATAATTGCACGGACAAGGGAATCCTCAACGCCATAAGTCACCGTGAAATTACACGCTTTGCCAACTTGGCGTCCATAGTACGAAAGTACTGTGCGATGGAAAGTGCCTCGAAGACCGAAATAAAATTTTGGGACAATCCGGCCCTAAATACGAACCCAGTCCGAAATAAAAGGGTGCATTATCACCAGACACCCGTGTTAAATACCTAAAAGCAAAAACCCTCTACAGGGCATGGAACCGTACTGGAGGGATGGCTCAATGGACCTTGTAAAATTCACAGTTCAGAAGGTGCTATACCAACTCATAGCCTTAGAGCATGTTGGATACTCCGTCATGTAGCCAAAAGTGGCGAAGATCTTCTAATTCCAGAAGCCACAGAGCACCATCCCAGCGATACCAGTACGGTATTAACAGTCTTCGAGACCTTTGCATCAAATAATATGCGAAAGAGAACACTCCGCAGCCTTGCCGAAATCTACCACGTGGCAACAATAAACCCATGGAGTGACACGGCTATTACTTTAATTGCCAGTGACGAACCTGAATTCCGAACAGCCCGAGCACCAGCCGCATTGGTCCTCAGTCCAATAGTGGACAGCTTTCGACTCACCAAGGTACTCATGGACGGCAGCAGCGGATTAAACCTCATCTATGAGGAAACCCTTCAAAAAATGGAAATAGACTGGAACCGCATTGAGCGAAGCAGCACAACCTTTAGAGGAATAATCCCCAGTCGGGAAGCGTGCTGTACAGGAAAAATCACACTAGATGTGGTGTTCAGCACGCCAGATAATTACAGGTCCGAAGAGGTTACGTTCCAAGTGGCCCCGTTCAGTAGCGGATACTACGCCCTATTAGGGCGGGAGGCATTCACAATCTTCCCAGCCATACCACATTACGGGTACATGAAGCTCAAAATGCCCGGGCCCAACGGAATCATCACTCTTGCTAGTGATCCGTACATAGCACTCTGCATCGAAAACAAGACAGCCACACTGGCCCTCGAGGCACTATCCGAAGCCCTAGCGGCTGAGGAACTGACTGCGCTGCGCTCCACGGTGAACAGGGACGATGTGATACTCGATAAGAGATCCAAGTCCACCTCCTTCAAACCAGCGGACGAGATAGTGAAATTCCAGGTCCATCCAACGGACCCTACAAAAACAGCTTCCATCGGGGCACAATTAAACCCCTCCGTAGACACCGCACTACGACAGTTCTTACGCGAGAACTGGGACATTTTTGCCTGGCACCCTTCAGACATGCCAGGAATCCCACGCAGGCTGGCCGAACACAGCCTTAATATTCTAAAGGGATTCAAACCGGTAAAGCAGGCTCTTCGGCGTTTCTCTGAACCTAAGAGACAAGCTATGGGAGAGGAACTAGCCAAGTTATTGGAGGCCGGATTCATTAGAGAGATAAAACATCTGGACTGGCTAGCAAACCTGGTGATGGTACCAAAGAAGGACAAATCCTGGCGCCTGTGCGTCGATTTTAAGGACCTCAACAAGGCTTGCCCAAAGGATCCCTTCCCCCTCCCCCGCATCGATCAAATTATCGATGCTACAACAGGACAAGATTCATTGTGTTTCCTCGATGCATACTCCGGCTACCACCAAGTTAAGATGGCGGAGTCCGACCAAGACGTAACAGCATTCATCACACCATACAGCCCCTTCTGCTTCAACACAATGCCCTTCGGGCTCAAAAACGTCGACGCAACATTTCAGCGCATGATTCAAACATGTCTGGCAAACCAGATCGGCAAAACAGTGGAGGCATACGTAGATGATGTGGTCGTCAAAACCAAGCATGTCGACTCTCTAGTAGACGACTTAAGACTCACATTCGATAACCTCAGAACATATGACATCAAGCTCAACCCGGAAAAATGCGTCTTCGGCGTGCCAGCCAGAAAGCTCCTGGGCTTCATTATATCCGGCAGAGGAATTGAAGAAAATCTGGCCAAGATCTGAGCCCTGTCACAGTTGGATATTCCAACGGACCTCAAACAAATCCAGAAATTAACCGGATGTGTGGCGGCTCTAAGCCGCTTTATCTCCCGCCTAGGAGAAAAGGCATTACCCCTTTACTGCCTCTTACGGCGCACCAAACACTGCGAGTGGACGGATGCCGCCATAGCCGGATTGGAAGAAATGAAGGCCATACTAGCAACCAACCCAATCCTGGCAGCGCAAACATTGGCGAACCTATCCTGTTATACATTGCGGCAACCCATCAAGTTGTGAGCGCAGTGCTCGTTGTCGAACGAGAAACGGACGGACATAAATTTCCCCATCAAAAGTCGGTCTACTATGTATCCATTGTCCTTACTCCATGCAAGTCACGGTACCCGCATTATCAAAAGATAGCATACGCGGTATTCATGGCATCCCGGAAGCTGCGGCACTACTTTCAAGAGTGCTCGATAATAGTAGCCTCGGAAGTGCCACTCAATGATATTATAAACAACTACGACGCCACGGGCCGGATTGCCAAATGGGCCATTGAGCTCCTCCCGTTCGACATAACTTACAAGCCACAGCAAGCAATTAAGTCGCAAGTGTTGGCCGACTTTGTCGCCGAATGGACGGAAGCCGAACTCCCTAAAGAGTACGGCGCATATTCCAACTGGATCATGCACTTCGACGGCTCCAAAATGCTGGCTGGTCTGGGGGCTGGTGTCGTTCTGACGTCCACAACCGGAGATACAGTTCAATATGTACTCCAGATAATGTACACAGACTCCAACAACTCAGCCGAATACGAGGCCCTTCTACATGGTCTCCGGATGGTAGTATCCATGGGCATTCAACGCCTAGAGGTGCGGGGGGATTCGAACCTTGCTATATCCCAAATAAATGGAGACTTTGACGCCAAAGATCCGAAAATGGCGGCATATCGCAACGCCATCCTAAAAATGTCAGCTCGGTTCGAGGGGCTTGAATTTCACCATGTAGCCGGGAAAACAATCAGGCGGCAAACGTCCTTGCACGCATCGGCGCAAAGCGCGACGCGGTCCCCCCTAATATCTTCTTGGAGAGGCTTTTCAAGCCATCCGTGATATGGGAAGGGGACACTGGTAACAACAGACCGAACCCAACCGCAATGCCTGATTCCGAACACTTTGACATAATCGGAGGCTCTGCCACCGAAATAACATCTTCAGCCCACGTTATCATGGCCGTCATCGCCCCATGGACAGAACCATTCCTGGCGTACTTAACTAGGCAGGAACTCCCTGAGGACCAAAACGAGGCACGCTACATAGTGCAACGATCTAAAGCCTATAAGGTCCATGAGGGAGAGCTTTACAAGAAAAGCACCACCGGAGTCCTTCAAAGGTGCATCTCTGAAGAGGAAGGGCGGAAGCTTCTGGCTGAAATTCATGCCGGACTCGGCGGCCACCATGCTGCAGCCCGGGCCCTTGTAAGCAAGGCCTTCCGTACAGGTTTTTACTGGCCCACGGCCCGGGCAGACGCTCAGGATTTAGTCTAGCGCCGCGTTGGTTGCCAGCTTTTTGCAAACCAAAGCCATATGCCACCCACCGCCTTCCAAACAATCCCCATCACCTGGCCCTTCGCGCTCTGGGGGCTTGACATGGTTGGACCCCTTAAAGGGGGAACCCACAAGAAAAAATACTTGCTGGTCATGGTGGATAAATTCACCAAATGGATAGAAGCCAAACCTGTTAAAACGGCCGAATCCGGACCGGTGATAGACTTTATATCCAGGGTTGTACACCGTTATGGCATCCCCCACAGCATCATTACAGATAACTGCACGAACTTCACGGCCGACGAGGTAAAACTCTGGTGCAAAAACATGGGCATTAAGCTTGATTATGCTTTCGTCTATCACCCACAAACTAATGGTCAAGTCGAGCGAGAAAATGGTCTTATCATGAGTGGCATCAAACCCAGATTAGTGCGGTCCCTAAAGGAATCTAACACGCACTGGGTAGAGGAGCTCGACTCCGTAATCTGGGGGCTGCGTACCACGCCGAATTGCACTACCGGATACACACCATTCTTTATGGTATACGGCGTGGAGGCGGTCCTGCCCTGCAACATAATTCATGACTCACCTCGAGTGCGCATGTATGAAGAAAGAGAGGCCGAGCTCGGTCGGCAAGACAGTTTGGACGCCCTGGAGGAGGAGCGTGACGTGGCAAAAGCCCGTTCCGCATTTTATCACCAGCAGGCTCGAAGATACCAAAGCAGAGAAGTACGGGCCAAAACTTATAATGTTGCCGAATTAGTTCTACGCCTACCAGAGAAGAAAAAGGACAAACTCAAGCCCAAATGGGAGGGTCCCTTCATTATTAACCAAGTTCTGACCGGTGGAGCATACCGTCTGCGGGTTGCATCGGATAATCGACTCGAGCCGAACCCATGGAACACAGCCAGACTCCGAAGAATCTACGCCTAGCGCCGGACTCTGTGTTCATCTCCTTCCTCTGTCCATTTTTTATACACTATCTGTCTTTTATTTCTCTCCTTCTTCCCTTCTTTTCTCTCACAGCCTTTAAGGGCCAATTTGTGCCTTGTTTGCACACAACTGACGCACTATCCGCGCTCATTATACCTGTGGGCTTCTTTCACAGAAGCTTATTGTCGGTGTCAAAACCGGCGGATCTCAGGTAGGGGGTCCCGAACTGTGCGTCTAGGCCGGATGGTAACAGGAGACTGGGGACACTTTGTTTTACCCAGGTTCGGGCCCTCTCGATGGAGGTAAAACCCTACTCCTGCTTGATTAATATTGATGATATGGGTAGTACAAGAGTAGATCTACCACGAGATCAAGGAGGCTAAACCCTAGAAACTAGCCTATGGTATGATTGTGTATGGAGTTGATTCTTCTTCTACGGACTATAACCCTCCAGTTTATATAGACATCAGATAGGGTTAGGGTTACACAGAGTCGGTTACAATGGTAGGAGATCTTGAATATCGCATCGCCAAGCTTGCCTTCCACGCCAAGGAAAGTCCCATCCGAACACGGGACGAAGTCTTCAATCTTGTATCTTCATAGTCCAGGAGTCCGGCTGAAGGTATAGTCCGACTATCCGAACACCCCCTAATCCAGGACTCCCTCAGTAGCCCCTGAACCAGGCTTCAATGACGACAAGTCCGGCGCGCAAATTGTCTTCGGCATTGCAAGGCGGGTTCCTCCTCCAAGTCCTTCATAGAAGATTGTAATCACCAAGAATAGTGTCCGGCTCTGTAAAATAAGTTTCCACATATTGCCATAGAGAATAATATTAGCACAAATCAAATCTGCTGATGTATTCTGTAGTGCGCCATCACACTACAGCCAAGTCCTTTACTCGAATTATTTTTACTTTTCCGCCTCAGCATGTTTTGCGAGGCGGTTTCCTTGGCACGTCTTGTGAAAGCAGAGATCATGTACCCTTTTTACGGGATTCTCATAAATACGGACGTGAGTAACCCAATCGTGCCCGTTAGCACTTTTTCTCGATTAAAGGCGAGTCCTGAACGGTTACGGGGATGACTCTTGGTATTCAACCTCTTATAAAGGGACCAAGGTCTTACCCCTTTTTCAATCCCAAACGAGTTCGCCCGTCGCCTCGAGTCCCAACACCCTAGGCTTTAGATTGCAAGCGCTTCGGACCTTCGACAATGTCCGGTTCCGACCTTCAAGGCCGATGGATGCCCTCCTCCGTCACGGAGGAGGACGTGCTAAAGTTGAGGGAGGCTAAGTTCTTGACCGCCGAAATTCTGCATAGGTTGCCTGCTCAAGGGCAAGCTATTCCCAGCCCCCAGCCCGGTGAGAGCGTAGTGTTCATGTCTCACTTCCTTCGGGGGTTAGGCTTCCCAATGGATCCCTTCGTAAGGGGGATGCTGTTTTATTACGGGCTGGAACTTCATGACTTAGCTCCGGAGTCCATCCTCCATATTTCCTCATTCATCATTGTGTGTGAAGCGTTCCTCCACGTTACCCCTCAGTTTGGATTATGGCTCAAGACTTTTGGAGTGGAGCCGAAGATTACTGAGGGACGGCATGCCGAGTGCGGAGGCGCTGTCATAAGTAAGAATGCTGATGCTCCATGGCCCGAGGGCTTCTTTAAAGAGGAGCTCGGCTTGTGGCAACGAGAATGGTTCTATATCACTGCTCCCAGGAGCGCCAATTGGGCGGCGCCTCCTGCCTTTCATTCAGGTCCCGCATCACGGCTAACATCATGGGTCAACAAAGGATTAGATTAGGGGTTACCCAAAGATGTGCCCCTGTTGCAGGGCCGCATTAGGGATCTCTTAGAAGGAGGCCTCAACCTGGTCAAGGTGACGCAGGTCATGCTGATTCGCCGAACATTGCCCGGCAAACGTCGCCCCCTTCGCCTGTGGGAGTTTAATCCGGAGGGACCGCGAGTTCTTCAGAACTTCATGGGCGCAATGCCCGCAGAGATGTATAGACTGTTCTTCGGATCACAAGAGATGTGTCTGGATTTAACCGAGGACGCAGGTCTAAGCTGCAATCGCCCGGATACTCAAGTAAGCAACCTTGTGCCCGGACCTTCTATCCGTTTAATTGTCGTAAACTTGCCCCTAAAAGAGCCGTCCTTTTAAACAGGAATGGATAGCGAAGGCAAAGTTGATCAGGTGTCCGGCTCCCCTTCCTGAAACCAGGCCGGATCCCGTGCTGGTTAGGATGCCGGAAAGAATGCCTTTGGAGGGGGAGGATAAGGAAGCTATGGCCTCCTCGAAGGAGGCTGCTCCGAAGGAAGGAACCGACAATTCCTCTCCCGAGGGGAAGAAGAGAGCTGCCTCTGATGACCCGGAGGCCGTGGTCTTGAAACGGGGGAGAAAATTCTCGACAGAGGGTCCGGCGCAGGGGAGTTCCACGACCGGACTATGCCCTCAAGGGGATCAGCCCTCAAGCGAGCCGTAAGTGAAGAAAAGATTTTCCTTTTGAGAGAAATCCTTGATTTTGCACCTGGGAAGATTTAACCGAAATTCTACCTTGTAGTTCGGACCTCATCCCTTCGCAGCAGAGCTCGTCTTCAGGGGATCTTCTTCTGGAGATGATGGAGAGTGGATTGCCTCCCCCTGCCGTGCCGCCCAGCGAGGCGGGCGACCCTGAGGTGTCGTCGTGGAGGGTTTCTCCAAATCCGGCAGGGATGGGAGGTGGCAGTACGGCCCCCCGACATTCTCCGTGTCTGGCCTTTGATAGAGGCCATAGGACAAGTCCAGCACCGTCTGGTGCTCGGCCGAAAGAACTAAAGATTCTGCTGGGGCGAGCTTCTATCTCAGAAGAGCACTGTGCCTTGATGGGCACGGTGGTTGAAAGGATTTCATCCGCAGAAAGCGGATTGCATGAGGCCGTCAAAAGTTTACTGACGATTTTTGAGGTACGTTTAGATAATGTACACTTTTGTTGGTTGCGCATAAATAAGATGCGCCCTGTGTAGATAGTAGCCCCTGAGACTCTGCGTGTTGTCAAGAAATGACGGCACGTAGAGGATCATAATCCTAGGTCTAAGATGTCGCCTTTGAATGTAGGTGGCAAGGTGTCCGGAATCCATCCGGACTAATGATTTGGCCGAACTAAAGCGGCAACTGGATGTGGCAGATGCCGATATCGCGCTTGTCAACAAGCGGCTTGATGAGGCTCAAGGTATGTGATTCTTCGGGTGGCATTAGGTAAGAGGAGCTTTATGCCAGTGTCTTACAATGTGTGTGTTTGACGTAGATGGTACGGCCGTCGTGGAGAATCTTAGGGCAGAACTTGCCCGGGCTAAGGAGCAAGCCAGAAAAAGTGATGCAGCTGCCAAGAAGGCCCTTGAAGAGCTGAGAGCCGAACAGGCTGCTCACTGCCGAAGCAAAGAGGAGATGGCCAAGATGGCCGGGAAGTTAAAGAGCGCTGCAGACCGTTGCAAACTTCTTGAGAAAGAAGACCGGGTGAGACAGGCGGACTTAGAGAAGGCCGTTGCTGATGCCAAGGATGCTTGCTCTGCGATGAGAGCTGCAAAAGAGGAGCTGCATCAGCTGCATCTGTGGAGGAAGGTTTGTGATCCGAAGTTTGCTCCGTTGGATCGGATGTGGAGTGTGAAGGACACCTATCTGGACTTGGCAACGAGTGCTGCTGATGCGACCGAACACTTTCAAAATCAGAAAGATTGCGAAGTGGAAAAGTTGTTCTGGTCGCAGTTTCATAATCCAGAGCGTCCACTGACAGTGGATGACCGTTTGACTCAATGGGCCGAACTGAATAGGTTGTCCGAACTCGCCATGAAGTACGTCATGGATCATCTGTGGCCGGGGAGATCGGAGCCGAAGAGTTATTTCAGCTTGGTGCAGCAATTCCTTGACGCGGTGCCGCGTATAGATGCAATTAAGAGGTCAGCATGCATAGAGGGCGCACGGATGCCTCTTGCCCGTGTTAAGACATACTGGGCAGAAATGGAGACCACTGTTGTTGCGTCCCGAGATTCGGACCAAAGCCGAGTACCTTCCGAGCACTATTTTCAGGAAGTTCTTGAAGGCGCTCGTGTAATAGAGACGCAGTGCCCGAAAGATGCTATGTTATGACAGCATATGTAATTATAAAGTAATGTTTTGATAAACAGTAGTGGCTTTATTTTATACTTGTGCCTCCAAGTATTGTAAACACCTTCTAGTCGGCCCTTTTAAGATATATATATATATAGAATCTGAAAGATGGCAGTCGTTGGCTTCAGCCCCCACGCACATAGTGCGGGGGTGCTCGCAGAAGACGCATTCTCACACTTAACCCAATGTCTTGGTCCTACAAAGGAGGGGATAGCGTAGCAGGCCAGGCAACCGGACTATAATGCTTTAACACTTTCACTTAGCCATAGGAGTTTGAAAATGAGACTCTTTAGGTAGCTCCTTGATGGCCACTGCGCTCGCCCGAATTCGGGGCGCGTATGTGCCTGACCGGGCAGCGGTCCTTTGTCAAAGCGGGGGAATCCGATAGATTCCGATCGGTCATCGAGTGGCTGACCATTCTCACGCTACATCATGACAGTCAGTTTTCGGCTTTCTCTACTGAGGTGCTCGCCCTGGCCGAACCGGGGGCACAATCACAGTAGTTCTCCTGGTGCTACCTTAGCCGATAGAGCGGAACATAAGGTAGCCAAACTCAGGAGCCAGGCAACCCAACATTTGACCAAAGACATGATTCGGAGCTGATGCATATAATGCCAAAACTCGCGACGCCGAACACTCCCTAAGGTGTTCGGTCTTTGTGAGTGCGGGCCAAACAACACTCTTTATTGAAAAAGCCCCTAGTGTCCAGGTACGTGCAAAAATTCTGACGTGGCCACATGCCAAGACGCCAGCCTCCTCCTTGGTTATATTAGAAAGAAAAAAACCAAGGGATGTGTAGCAACAAGAGACAGTAAAAAAAGGTTTACGTAGGGTCTTAATCTAAAAATAATCCTTTAGAACGGGTCCCTACTGCACGTATGCGCCTGTGTCTCTGTTGCGCCGTATCCTGGACGGGCGGCGCACGACGTTCATCTGTAAAAGAGAGGAACTGAGTTCAAAATGAGTCGTGCCGAAAAAGTTTTTAAAATAAACAAAATATAAAGTAAGATATGTAAGTTTGAGCTTTATTGTCTCTCATTGTATATGCGTGGAGCCCCTTGTGCGGGGATATATGGCTTCTATGCCTGCATCAATGATGATTTTGCACTGAACTCGTCTATCCGTGTTCGTGGTCTTTTAAATGACCTATTTTGAAGGTTTTTGGCCGGAGAGGCCATTTTCCTGTGGGGCTGTTAAGGCGGCCGCACTGTCCTCCGCTTGGGGAGGCGCACTTTTAGTGCTTCCCCATCAAAGAGATGATACCTCATGGACCGGGCATCTTAAGCGTAAGAGATGCATAATGTGGTATTGCGTTAAATCGGGCGAAAGCTTCACGTCCCAGTAGTGCTTGATAGCGACTTGAGAACTGGACGACATGGAAGGTTAGTTTTACGCGGCGGAGGTTATCGGCAGAGCCGAATGCGACTGTGAGCCGGAGAAAACCCGTACAACGGGTATCCGGACCAGGTGTTACTCCTTGAAAGGAGGTTTTGCTACGACGGATTCTTGCTAGGTTTATCCCCATGTGCCGTATTGTATCCTGATATATCAGGTTTAGTCCGCTGCCGCCGTCCTTGAGGACATTTGAAAACTTGAGTCCGCCAATTATTGGATCGAGTATCAAGGCAGTCCATCCTACATTCTTGATATTCCTAGAATAATCTAGCTGATCGAAAGTGATCGGTTTTGACAACCAGTGGCAGGATCCTTTGGGGACGGGCCGTGTGGTGCGTACCTTTACGGGCACCGCACGTTTTGTTATGTGAAGTGAGTACACTGTTTTTACTTCTTGTGGGAAGTTCTTTAGTTTCCTGAAGCTCTGCTGTTGGGGTTCGTCCTCGTCTTTGCTTGGTGTGTCGAGCCCCTTGTGTTCGGCATTGAGTTTGCCAGATTGTTTGAAGACCCAACAGTCTCTGTGGGTATGGTTAGCAGGCTTCCCGGGGGTACTGTGTACCTGACATATTCTGTCCAGGATTTTATTTAGGTTTGATGGATCGTCCCTTACATCCTGGGGGGCGATTTTTCCTGATTTTGTTGTGAGCCTTTGAATCCGGCGTTGACTGCCGTGCTCTTCGGACTTTTGTCTTTAGTCCGGCGACGGTCCTTGTTGCATCGCGGTCTTCCATTTCCATCTCTGGTTTTGGGTGTACTTGGGTCGCTGGGGCCGCATCTTGCCAACCAGCTATCCTCTCCTGCACAAAAGCGGGTCATGAGGCTTGTTAGTGCGGCCATTGTTCTTGGCTTTTCTCGGCCGAGGTGTCTGGCGAGCCATTCGTCTCGGACATTGTGCCTGAAAGCTGCTAAGGCTTCGGCGTCCGGACAGTCGACTATCTGATTCTTTTTAGTAAGGAATCTATTCCAGAACTGCCGAGCTGATTCTCCGGGTTGTTGATTTATGTGACTAAGATCGTCTGCATCCGGAGGGCGGACATAGGTCCCTTGAAAGTTTGCTCGGAAAGCGTCCTCGAGCTCTTCCCAGCTTCCAATTGAGTTTTTGGGAAGGCTTTTAAGCCAATGTCGGGCTGGCCCTTTAAGCTTGAGGGGTAGATATTTTATGGCGTGGAGATCATCTCCTCTGGCCATGTGTATGTGGAGGATGTAATCCTCGATCCAGACTCCCGGGTCTGTTGTTCCATCGTATGCCTCTATGTTGACGGGTTTGAATCCTTCTGCGAATTCATAGTCCAGGACCTCATCGGTGAAACATAGGGGGTGTGCGGCACCCCTGTATTTGGGTATGCCGGACTCTGATGACGGCTTCATAGCGTTGCTTACAGGAGCTTGCTTTCTTGGCCCATAAATGGACCTGACTGGGCCGTGACGCGAATCCTTAAATGGGTTGCATGCCGATCTAAGTGCGGCGCCGTTTGCCGCTTTGTGAGGTCGTCTATCCGACCGTGTGGCTTCATCATTTTTTGAATGCGAGGGTTCTGAGGCCTCTTCGTCAAATTCAAGCAGTAGCTTTCTTTTCGGATAACTTTTAGTGCGGCGACTGTCGCCGTACTTATCTCTGGTATTGATTACGTTGCTCCATCTGATCCGGAGTGCATCTTCCGCTGTTTTTAGCTTCCGCTTCTGCTTTTTTAGGCTGCGTGCAGTTGCAACGAGCCTGCGTTTAAAATGCTCTTGCTCGGCGGGGTCTGATGGTATGACGAATTCGTCGTCTTCGAGGCTTGCCTCGTCCTCGAGGGGAGGCATGCAGTTATCGTCCTCGACCTCTCGGTCTGCCGCTCTTTCCTGAGGGCTGGCTTCTCCATCTTCCTGTGCCGAATTTTGCTGAGGTTGGTGTTCTTCGGCGCTATCCGGGGTAGTATTATCTCCCGTGCCGGAATCACCGTTTGTGTTTTGGCGGGATTTAAAGCGACGCCGCTGACGCCGGTGCTTTTGCTGTTTCTTGGGGGCATTGTCCCCCATTGTTCCATCGCCATCTCCATCTTTGGGAGTATCCACCATATATATTTCATATGACGAGGTGGCCTTCCAGCGCCCTACAGGTGCTGGTTCTTGTTCGTATCCTATATCGTCGTCCATGCCGTCGATGTCCTCGGAGCCGAAGTCAAGTATGTCGGTTAAATCGTCGACGGTGGCTACAAGGTGGGTGGTGGGTGGGTTTTGAATTTCCTCACCGTCCGTATCCCACCCTTGCTGACCGTAGTCCGGCCAGGGCTCTCCTGATAAAGAGAGAGACTTAAGAGAATTCAGGATATCGCCAAAAGGCGAATGCTGAAAGATGTCCGCTGCGGTGAACTCCATTACCGGTGCCCAATCGGATTCGATTGGCAGGGGCGCGGGGGGCTCGGGGTTCAGAGAGGAATCCGGCTCCTTGGAGTCACGTGCCGTGCGGAGTGCGGGGCTGGAGTTCGGCTTGATCGCCTCTGAGATCGCAGCCCCTGAGGCGGCGTCCAAGCGCTGAGCCTCGATCAGTGTAGTAGGTTCCAGATCAATGGTCGAAACCGATGCGTGTGCGGCCTCCAAAGCACTGTTCGGCGGCAGAGCTATATCATGCCCATCGAGACAGTGCGGCACGCTCGGCTGTGGCTCGAATACGTCGAAGATCAAGTCTCCGCGGATGTAAGCCGTGTAGTTTAGGCTTCTAAACCTGACCTGATGGCCAGGGGCGTAGCTTTCGATCTGCTCAAGGTGGCCAAGCGAGTTGGCCCGCAGTGCGAAGCCGCCGAAGACGAGGATCTGTCCGGGGAGAAAAGTCTCACCCTGGACTGCGTCGTTGTTGAAGATCGAAGGAGCCATCGGGCCTAAAGGCGACGACACAGAGGAACTCTCAATGAAAGCACCAATGTTGGTGTCAAAACCGGTGGATCTCGGGTAGGGGGTCCCGAACTGTGCGTCTAGGCCGGATGGTAACAGGAGACTGGGGACACTTTGTTTTACCCAGGTTCGGGCCCTCTCGATGGAGGTAAAACCCTACTCCTGCTTGATTAATATTGATGATATGGGTAGTACAAGAGTAGATCTACCACAAGATCAAGGAGGCTAAACCCTAGAAGCCAGCCTATGGTATGATTGTGTATGGAGTTGATTCTTCTTCTACGGACTACAACCCTCCGGTTTATATAGACACCAGATAGGGTTAGGGTTACACAGAGTCGGTTACAATGATAGGAGATCTTGAATATCGCATCGCCAAGCTTGCCTTCCACGCCAAGGAAAGTCCCATCCGGACACGGGACGAAGTCTTCAATCTTGTATCTTCATAGTCCAGGAGTCCGGATGAAGGTATAGTCCGGCTATCCGAACACCCCCTAATCCAGGACTCCCTCACTTATTTATTTATACGGGCTTCATGCCCAGCACATGTGTCATCCTTCCGCATGTACCTTTTATTCACCATTATATGCATCAATATGACTTAAGTTTTGGCCAAGCTGGATTGCCTGGCTCTGGTATTTATGCCCTACGTTCCCGTTAATTCGGCTAGGGCATAAGGGGAGCACCTCTGCGATTGTTACTGCCGGGTCAGCCGGATGTGTACCTCAGACTGGGTGAAGCCGAAAGCTAGCGTTCTTAAGGGAATATTCGGTTGGTGAACAAAAGACGATTTTTTACCTATTTCCTATATATGCCCCCAGATGTTTTTTTCTATGACTCTTTTCGCAGTCCGGACATGCACTTTAGGGCATGCATACCCAGGGAAAGGAACCCCTAACGGAACTATTCTCCCTGGAAGATGTTTCTTACTAACCATGTAATATAATATAACTAGTTGGGCACTTGTCTGTTCAAGCACTAATGACCCCTACGCCTGGTTTCCACGCATGCCCCGGTTTTCATATAACCGAGAAGGTATTCGGATTCACTCCGGACTATCGGGTCCAGAGGTTGAAGCGAAAAGGTCCGCCATGACAAATGATCTACAATCCGGCTAGAAGGCATTATAAATGTCATTTCAATTACATAGTCACTTTGACTGACTAAATTCTTCCTCTATACTATCCAACAGGATGTCTAACCTACAATCCTGTTGGGAATACTTTGCGGCCAATTCTACTTGCCCATACACTAGGCTAACAGGGATATCTTTCCCATCGGGCCCCACAGGTCCGACCTCGGCCATGTAGTTTGGGTCAGCCTTGGTATACCGCGTCTTCACCATGGCCCAGGCCTCCCTGGCACCCTGACGGCAGGCCGAAACCTTCCATAATCGGAAGTGCCGCCGTGCTCCCTTCAGCTTCTCTGCAAGCTCTCCAAGGCCTTCGGGCACGGAGATGGATGGCCATAAGGCCTGGGCAACGCCTTGCATCACCTGCCGAACTCGTTCGTGCAGTTGTAAGAGCTCGGGCAGAAGATCACCCGCATACCCGGACATTTCCTCCGCGGGATGACCTGTTAGCATACCTACAGACGTAACTCTATTAGTCGACTTCTTCGCCGAACTCTTCTTAAAAGTTCGTTCAAGCACTTACTAAAAATGTCGCGTCGGAGCCGCTGATTCTCCTTCACAGAGTCTGACAGTTGGGCACGAACATCCTTTAGTTCCACGCTTAGCTGGGTGTTGGCATCCTGGAGATTATTCTTCTCCTGCCTAACCTTCGTAAGCACACTCTCTCCAGCCTTTAGCCGGCGTAGGAGTTGTTGCTCATCCGAATTTCCTCCGGCGTCATCTACAATTTTATTGTTAGATTTGCATATGTGCCGCACTCTACATAATACCTATCATTTGAAACATATATTACCAGAGGGGGTCTTCTTGGACTCCTCTCCTGCGGCTAGTGCGGCCTGAAGTTGGGCTTTGCACTCTTCAAGCTCATGGGACAATTGGGTATTCTTTTCTGTAAGAACCTGCATAACAAATGATCCTTAAATAAGTTATTCTATTTGTTTCACGTCTCAGGGGCTACTACTATATATAATAATCAAATTCTCTCACCCGTATATCCTTTACATATTGCTCAGTGGCTCTGGCTAGACCATTTTGTGCAGCACGGAAGTACACGTCTCCCGAGTTAAAGGCATCAAATGCCTCTTGGGAGAATTAAGCGTCACGGAGAACGGCTCGGCGACGCCTATGGTTCATGGCGCTCTCCACCTTGGAATTTGTGGCGGACATTTTGTCCGCATCCTCTGTCGGAGGAGCATCTGGCGTGCGCCTCGTACTCGCCTCCGCTTCCGTGTCCGGCCTTGGATCCCGACTGGTTGAGGCGTGATTGGCAACCTCTCCGGATATAGTCTGGCGAGCGTTCTTCTTCCTATAAAGCATGGGCGTTAATATGTCTTCAAAGACGACACCATGGAGTAAGGTGGCACGTCATACCTCTGCGCCGGTGTCTCAGTCCGGACTGCGTTCCTTTTTAGCCTGCCCGGCCTCGGAGCCCCTTGTTGGCTAGTTGTCGCAAGCTCGGCATGACATCCCAAGGGCCTCCCCTGTAAAACACCGTTGGTATACGGTAAGCAAAGTGCGCAAGGTCGAATCCTTTTCAAAATGTTGGGACTCTGGTCTCAGTCACGTGCGAAGCTGGGAGCAGCCCAGGGTAATCGGCCATAATGGCCACCAAGGCATCGTCGCTACTTAATTGGTAAAACACCCTATCGATCAGCTCCACGGATATGTCCGGATCCTCTTTGAAGGCCGGGTCGAGGGACTGCTCAGGATCCTCTGGTTGTGGAGGCGGGTTGTTGATCTCCCTTACAGCTTTACGCAGCTCCTGCATTGAAATCACAAGGTAAAATACTTAACTATGGGAATATGGATGGGGATGAAAGGTGTTGACTTACCCAGCTCGGAGGATTGTACATAGAGAATCCGCCCTGTGGATTGGCGCGGAGGAATTTCTCCTCTTCTCCCTTATACAAATCGGACAAGATTTTGGCTAGAGCAGCGGTCGAGTCCGGCCCCTTGCGCCCGCAGCGGGTGGCGTCATCCTCCCCGTTGAAATCCCACATGGGGTGGCCTCGATATTGAAGCGGATGCACCCCCCGCATAATGCATATTGCCATGACTTCGATCATGGTCAGTCCTGATTGAGCCAACAACTTTATCCGGCTCATCAGGTAAAGAACGTCTTTGTCATCTTCCTCCTGGGGGCTCCGTGGACGCCATCTCAGGCGTTTCTTCAAAGGAGCATTATCAAACTCGGGAAGGCCGATCCGAATAGGATCTGGAAGAGGGATGTCTTTTATATAAAACCATTCTGAGGGCCAGTCTTCAGACACCTTCTTCGGGGTTCCGGATAGATATCTGTAGGATCTAGAAGTATATGTGTCTAGAGGGGGGTGATTAGACACATAATGCTCAAGTTGCAATTTTTAAGCTTTTTCGGTTTAAGTGGAGTTTTAGGCACAATTTCAACACACACGATACATATCAAACAAGCACGCAAAGAGTATATGAGCAGCGGAATGTAAAGCATGCAACTTGCAAGAATGTAACGGGAAGGGTTTGGAGAGATCAGACGCAATTGGAGACACGGATGTTTTTCCCGTGGTTCGGATAGGTGGTGCTATCCTACATCCACATTGATGGAGACTTCAACCCACGAAGGGTAACGGTTGCGCGAGTCCACACAGGGCTCCACCCAAGGGTAACGGTTGCGCAAGTCCACACAGGGCTCCACCCACGAAGGGTCCACGAAGAAGCAACCTTGTCTATCCCACCATGGCCATCGCCCACACAGGACTTGCCTCACTAGCGGTAGATCTTCACGAAGTAGGCGATCTCCTTGCCCTTACAAACTCCTTGGTTCAACTCCACAATCTTGTCGGAGGCTCCCAAGTGACACCTAGCCAATCTAGGAGACACCACTCTCCAAGAAGTAACAAATGGTGTGTAGGTAATGAACTCCTTGCTCTTGTGCTTCAAATGATAGTCTCCCCAACACTCAACTCTCTCTCATAGGATTTGGATTTGGTGGAAAGAGGATTTGAGTGGAAAGCAACTTGGGAAGGCTAGAGATCAAGATTCATATGGTAGGAATGGAATGTCTTGGTCTCAACACATGAGTAGGTGGTTCTCTCTCAGAACATATGAGTTGGAATGGTGTGTGTGTTATGATGGCTCTCTCATCGAATGAGAAGAAGGTGGAGGGGTATATATAGCATCCACACAAAATCCAACCGTTACACAGTTTTCCAATCTCGGTGGGACCGAATCAATAAACTCGGTCGGACCAAAAATGTAAACCTAGTGACCGTTAGTGATTTTCGGTGGGACTAACATGCAACTCGGTAGGACCGATGTGGTTAGGGTTTGGGCATAACGTAATCTCGGTGAGACCGATTACACAAACTCGGTGAGACCGAATTTGGTAATTAGCTAACCAGAGAGTTGGTCAGGCAAACTCGGTGGGACCGATTTGCTCTTTCTGTGAGACCGAGTGGAACTCGGTGAGACCGAAAAGTTACAAAGGGGAAACACTGAGTTTACATTGCAATCTCGGTGGTACCGATTCTCTCTTTTGGTGGGACCGAAAAGTTACGGAAGGGAAATAGAGAGTTTGCAACCCCATCTCGGTGAGACCGAGATCCCTATCGGTAGGACCAAATTGCTAGGGTTTGGCAGTGGCTAATGACAAGTGAAACTCGGTGGCGCCGGATAGGAAGAATCGGTAGGACCGAGTTTGTCTTAGGGTTTAGGTCATATGTGGAAGTGGGAAAGTAGCTGAGGGTTTTGGAGCATATCACTAAGCACATGAAGCAAGAGTCTCATTAAGCAACACCTAATCCCTCCTTAATAGTATTGGCTTTTCCTAAAGACTCAATGTGATCTTGGTTCACTAAAATGTAAAATGAGGAGTCTTGAGCTTGAAGCTTTAGCCAATCCTTTGTCCCTAGCATCTTGAAGGAGTTCCCACAACCTTTAGTCCATGCCACTCCATTGTTGAACTTATCTGAAACATGCTAGATTGAGATGTTAGTCCAACAAGAGATATGTTGTCATCAATTATCAAAACCACCTAGGGAGCACTTGTTCTTTCAATCTCCCCCTTTTTGGTAATTGATGGCAACATACATCAAAGCTTTAGATAAAGATATAAAGAACAGCAAGTAAAGCTTTGGAAGGACATGTAACAAGCATAGGCTCCCCCTACATGTATGCACTCATGTAAATATGAAATAGAGAGGCATCTCTCCTCTTGAACATCAAGCATCTGGGATCCTTGAGTATTCTCTCCCCCTTTGGAGATTTCTTTCTCCCCCTTAATATATGGGATCCTTGAGTATTCTCTCACCCTTGAGGTCTCTCTCTCCCCCTTAATATTTTCTCTCTTGTAGGTTTGGTCCTTGAGACTGTTTCTCTCCCTTGATGTGATCTCTCTCTCCTACAAGCTTTGATGTGATCTCTCTCTCCCCCTTTGACATCAATTTCCAAGAAGGTTTCTCCTGGAATCCGTCGAATAGGTTTGGTCCTTGAGATTCAGTACAACGCAGGGAATAAAACTGTGATGCTTGTAGAGGACAAGATTCATTGAGTGGAGCTGGATCAGAAGAAATATAGAATATGTGGCAAACTGTTTTTCCTGTTGCGAAATCGGTGGCACCGAGTGGCATGTTTCGGTAGTGCCGAAGGGATTCGGTTGGACCGAAAATGGCAGTTCGGTGAAACCGAGTTCATCACAGAGAAAAACACTTGTCACCTCAGCTCACTAGTCAGGTAAGATCTCACAAAGATTTGCAATGAATTAGCTGAAAGATTTGCAAGGAATTTGATGCAGAAATATGCAGAACAAAAATCAAAAAGAAAAGGGTAAAAGGTTTCTAGATGAAGTTTTTTTTTGATTGAAAAATAAAGAAACAAATATGCAAGGGACAAATGCAATAACTCAGAAAGGAACACAAGAGAACTTCATCTAGAATTGGGCGGTGACATAGTCACCTATGTTAGAGTATATTGACTTAGGAGTCAAGTTAGAATACTTGATCATAGGTCATACTCATCGTTTAAGCTCAAAATGGGGTTACCATTTTTCGTTTAAGCATCTTGATGTATTCACATCTTGTTGAGTTGCTTTGACTCATGTCTTGGAGTAAAGCTTCTCTAAGATGGAATAACATACCTTGGGTGGTGATGTGGTTCTTGCTCATGTAGTTGAACTTGTGTGGGTGCTCAAGGTTGATGTAGCTCATCGAGAGTTGGGAGCATCATTTGGAGTTTGGGTTCATCTACCTACATGGTTAGTTTTTGCAAGGAAGAGCACTTGTGTATCCAAAAATGACAATCATGAAGCTCAATCATAGAATTTGTCAAAGGATATGTTTGTATGGTTTTGTGCTTCCTTGTCTTCAACCACTATTGTGTAGAGTCTTGGTGATGTAGAGATCGCTCAGGATATGAGTGAGTCGCAATCTCATGGAATTAGATTCAACCAAGCACCTACATGGGTTAGACAACATGCAAGGTACAAATGTATCCAAGACATAAGATAGTTATCATGAGAGATATATCATGGATTAGTCATAAGCTCATGTCTTGCATGTATCCAATGGAGTTTCTACTCCAAGTTCGAAGCATCAATGATGTTCAATTCTCCTCTCAACCTGCAAAACTCTTTCTCATCAAGTGGTTTAGTAAATATATCCGCTAATTGCTTGTCGGTGCGAACATGCTTAAGATTGATGTCACCCTTAGCAACATGATCTCGAATGAAATGATGACGAACTTCAATATGCTTAGTTCGAGAATGTTGTACAGGATTATGACCAATTTTGATAGCACTTCATTGTCACAAAGCAGTGGAACATGTTTCACATAAATCCCATAATCTTTAAGAGTTTGAGTCATCCAAAGTAATTGAGCGCAACATGAACCAGCGGCAATGTATTCAGCTTCGGCGGTGGATAAGGATACCGAGTTTTGTTTCTTGGAAGACCAAGACACAAGAGATCTACCAAGAAATTGACAAGTACCCGAAGTGGACTTTATATCAACCTTGTCTCCGGCATAATCCGAGTCGGAATAGCCAACAAGATCAAAAGAAGACCTCTTAGGATACCAAATGCCAAAATTTGGTGTATGGATTAAATATCTCACTATCCTTTTCACAGCCTTAAGATGACAATCTTTAGGAGCAGCTTGATATCGTGCACACATGCATACACTTAGCATAATATCGGGACGTGAAGCACATAGGTATAACAATGAACCAATCATAGAGCGATAAACCTTTTGATCAACCGGTTCACCATCTTTGGTTAAATCATTATGTCCACTAGTAGGCATGGGTGTAGACATACCTTTGCATTCTTGCATATTGAACTTCTTGAATAAGTCCTTGGTGTACTTTGTTTGAGAGACAAATGTACCTTCCTTAGTTTTCTTGATTTGCAACCCGAGAAAGAATTTGAGTTCACTCATCATAGACATCTCAAACTTCTCTGACATTAGCTTTCCAAACTTTTCACTAAAGAGAGGGTTAGTTGAACCAAATATGATATCATCAACATAAATTTGGCATACAAATAGTTCTCCATTAACCCTTTTAGTAAAAAGAGTAGAATCAATTTTACCAATTTCAAAACCACTTGTAGTAAGGAACTTGGTCAAGCATTTATACCATGCTCTAGGAGCTTGTTTAAGACCATAAAGAGCTTTGTGAAGTTTGTAAACATGATTTGGTTTCTTGGGATTGATAAAGCCGGGAGGTTGTTTGACATAAACTTCCTCCTCTATTTCACCATTTAGAAAAGCACTTTTAATGTCCATTTGGTACAAGGTGATATTATGGTGATTAGCATAGGCAAGTAAGATGTGAATGGACTCAAGTCTAGCAACGGGAGCATACGTCTCACCATAGTCCATAACTTCGACTTGTGTGTACCCTTGGGCGACGAGACGTGCTTTGTTGCGAACCACTTGTCCATCTTCATCTTGCTTGTTGCGAAACACCCATTTGGTACCAATGATGTTGTGGTTGTTGTCGGGCTTCTCAACCAATGTCCAAACTTGGTTTCTCTCAAAATTATGTAGCTCTTCATGCATAGCGTTTATCCAATCCGGATCTTCCAATGCTTCTTCAACCTTCATTGGTTCAATGCTAGAGATGAATGAATAGTTTTCACAAAAGTTAGCTAAACGAGTTTTTGAGCGATTGATTCTCCCGGTTTGTATATCATTGAGGATTTGCTCGACGGGATTATCTTTGGCAATTCTTGCTCGAACTCGTGAGAGCTTTTTCTTGGGTCTTCGTTGAACATCTTCTTCATCTTGTTCTTCTTCTTGGCCTTCTTCATTGTTGACGTCATCGTTCTCTTGTCGTTGTGGAGAAGGAGGTTGTTGATGTTCGTCTTGACGTATTTCCTCGTTTTCTTCATCTTGATGTGTCCCACTTGTGGATGCTTCCGTGTCGATTCTTGGTTCACCTTGTCGTGAAGTAGAAGCTTCCACTTGGACGGATGAAGTACTCTCCTTCACCTCCGTTGGACGAATTTTGCCAATGGACAAGTCTTGAATTGCTTCTGAAGGGTCTTTGTCTCCTACATCAATTGGCAATTGCTCTACTTGCGAGCCATTAGATTCATCAAACTTCACATCTACTGTCTCTTCAACCTTTCGGGTGAAATTGTTGTAGACACGGTAAGTGTGAGACTTTGAGCCATAACCAAGTAGAAAACCTTCATGAGATTTAGGAGCAAACTTTGAATGACGATGCTTATCAAGAATGTAGCACTTTGAGCCGAATACTCGAAAGTATCCAACTTGAGGGTTGTTACCGGTGAAGAGCTCATATGCCGTCTTGCCGAGTAGCTTGTGAAGATATAAGCGATTTGTTGCGTGACAACCTGTCTCAACCGCTTCTGCCCAAAAGTGCTTTGGCGTCTTATATTCATCAAGCATCGTTCTTGCCATTTCGATGAGCGTCCGGTTCTTCCTCTCAAGAACTCCATTTTGTTGAGGTGTGTACGTAGCCGAGAACTCGTGTGAAATCCCTTCTTCGTCAAGAAAGGTGTCCACATTTCGTTCTTGAATTCCGTTTCGTTGTCACTCCGAACCTTCTTGATCTTCACATCAAACTGATTTTGGGCTTTCCTAGCGAAGTTTCTGAAGATCTTCTGGACCTGCAACTTGTCATTAAGAAAGAACACCCACGTAAATCTTGAAAATTCATCAACTATAACTAGACCAAAAGAATTTCCACCGAGACTCTTGTAGGCGTTGGGACCAAAAAGATCCATGTGAAGTAGCTCGAGTGGCCTCCTTGTGGTCATGATGTTCTTCACGGGATGTCTTCCTCCAACCTGTTTACCTGCTTGACAAGCACTGCAAAGTCTATCCTTATCAAATATGACATTGTTAACTCCGAGGATATGATTTCCTTTAATAAGCTTGTCAAGGTTTCTCATGCCAACGGGACCTAGTCGTCTATGCCACAACCAACCTTTTGAGGATTTAGCAACAAAGCAAGTTTTAGGTTGTGCCTTTTTAGAGAAATCGACAATGTAAAGATCACCTCTACGCATACCCGTAAAGACCATTTTATGATTGTCTCGACGAAATACTTGGCAATCTACCTCAGTAAATAGGACATTCAAACCGAAATCAGCAAGTCTAGATACTGAAAGTAAGTTGTAGCCAAGAGATTCAACGAGCATGACATTTTGAATGGAACTATCATGTGAGATGGCCACCTTACCAAGGCCAATCACTTTACCCTTTGAATTATCACCAAAGGTGACATATTTTCGAGGGCCGTCATTTTCAGCAAGCTCACGAAACATCTCTTCATCTCCGGTCATATGATCAGTACATCCACTATCAAGAACCCATTCCTTTCCTCCTGATTCATATCCCCGAAGATTTGCCATAAGACCAAAATGTCTCATTGCATCATCAAGATCGAAGTCACTATCATCCTCATTGTAATACTCATGTTCATCATGATCTTGTGATTCATCATTTCCTAGAGAGGGTAATTCATCAGATAAATGATCATCAAAGTGGTCACTTTTATGAATTCTTATAGCTTTGAGTATGATATCATTAATGATTCCAACATCTCCTTTAGCATACTTAAGATTGGCAAGTTCAAGAAGACATTTACCAAAACTAGGATCACTAGAGTTCATCTTACTCAAGGCAATAGATTTATGGAGAATTTCATCCAAAGTTTTCAAGCAATGATTGGGAAACCGTCCCTCAAGAAATTTCCATATAGTATAGGCGCAATTTTGAGTAGGCAAACTAGCAATCAAATTTTTGGGCAATCCTCTAATGATGAGCTCAATAGTTCTAAGATTGCGAATCATGTTAATATCTTCATCTAGGGTAGGATGCAAGGGATCAATATGGGGTGCACAAGGGCTAGCAATATACTTGTTCAAATGATATTGATTGAAGATTACAAGCATCTCATTTTTCCATTCATGGAAGTACTTTCCATCAAGAATAGGCACTCTATGTCTAAGACTCCCTAGAGTAGACACATCCATCTTCCTCCAATGGTGATTAAACCAAAGTAATGGAGACCAAGGCTCTGATACCACTTGTAGGATCTAGAAGTAGATGTGTCTAGAGGGGGGTGATTAGACACATAATGCTCAAGTTGCAATTTTTAAGCTTTTTCGGTTTAAGTGGAGTTTTAGCCACAATTTCAACACACACGATACATATCAAACAAGCACGCAAAGAGTATATGAGCAGCGGACTGTAAAGCATGCAACTTGCAAGAATGTAACGGGAAGGGTTTGGAGAGATCAAACGCAATTGGAGACACGAATGTTTTTCCCGTGGTTCGGATAGGTGGTGCTATCCTACATCCACGTTGCTGGAGACTTCAACCCACGAAGGGTAACGGTTGCGCGAGTCCACATAGGGCTCCACCCAAGGGTAACGGTTGCGCGAGTCCACACAGGGCTCCACCCACGAAGGGTCCACGAAGAAGCAACCACCCACAAAGGGTCCACGAAGAAGCAACCTTGTCTATCCCACCATGGCCATCGCCCACACAGGACTTGCCTCACTAGCGGTAGATCTTCAAGAAGTAGGCGATCTCCTTGCCCTTACAAACTCCTTGGTTCAACTCCACAATCTTTTCGGAGGCTCCCAAGTGACACCTAGCCAATCTAGGAGACACCACTCTCCAAGAAGTAACAAATGGTGTGTAGGTAATGAACTCCTTGCTCTTGTGCTTCAAATGATAGTCTCCCCAACACTCAACTCTCTCTCATAGGATTTGGATTTGGTGGAAAGAGGATTTGAGTGGAAAGCAACTTGGGAAGGCTAGAGATCAAGATTCGTATGGTAGGAATGGAATGTCTTGGTCTCAACACATGAGTAGGTGGTTCTCTCTCAGAACATATGAGATGGAATGGTGTGTGTGTTCTGATGGCTCTCTCATCGAATGAGAAGAAGGTGGAGGGGTATATATAGCCTCCACACAAAATCCAACCATTACACAGTTTTCCAATCTCGGTGGGACCGAATCAATAAACTCGGTCGGACCGAAAATGTAAACCTAGTGACCGTTAGTGATTTTCGGTGGGACTGACATGCAACTCGGTAGGACCAATGTGGTTAGGGTTTGGGCATAACGTAATCTCGATGAGACCGATTACACAAACTCGGTGAGACCAAATTTGGTAATTAGCTAACCAGAGAATTGGTCAGGCAAACTCGGTGGGACCGATTTGCTCTTTCGGTGAGACCGAGTGGAACTCGGTGAGACCGAAAAGTTACAAAGGGGAAACACTGAGTTTACATTCCAATCTCGGTGGGACCGATTCGCTCTTTCGGTGGGACCGAAAAGTTACGAAAGGGAAACAGAGAGTTTGCAACCCCATCTCGGTGAGACCGAGATCCCTATCGGTAGGACCGAATTGCTAGGGTTTGGCAGTGGCTAATGACAAGTGAAACTCGGTGGCGCCGGATAGGAAGAATCGGTAGGACCGAGTTTGGCTTAGGGTTTAGGTCATATGTGGAAGTGGGAAAGTAGCTGAGGGTTTTGGAGCATATCACTAAGCACATGAAGCAAGAGGCTCATTAAGCAACACCTCATCCCTCCTTAATAGTATTGGCTTTTCCTAAAGAATCAATGTGATCTTGGTTCACTAAAATGTAAAATGAGGAGTCTTGAGCTTGAAGCTTTAGCCAATCCTTTGTCCCTAGCATCTTGAAGGAGTTCCCACAACCTTTAGTCCATGCCACTCCATTGTTGAACTTATCTGAAACATGCTAGATTGAGATGTTAGTCCAACAAGAGATATGTTGTCATCAATTATCAAAACCACCTAGGAGCACTTGTGCTTTCAATATCCGGTCCCGGCGATACGCCATACTTCGGCTCCGCCCACTTGATATAATGACCCCCTCTGAGAACGGGGCACAAGGGAGAACAGCTTCTTCCGCAGTGCAAAATGAGCCTCGCAGACCAAAAACAGCTCGCAAAAGGCTACGTAACCGGCGATATGTAGTATGGAGGCAGGAGTAAGGCTGCGCAACTGGAGGCCGTAGAACTCCAGAAGCCCCCGGAGAAACGGATGAATTGGAAATTCGAGTCCTCTTATCAAATAAGAAACGAGGCATACCCGCTCTCCCTTAGAGGGACTGGGAAAGATCTCCGCTTGCTCTCTGCCATTGTAGGTGGCGAACCCGGCTCAAACCGGGACCATATATGCTGGGGGGAGAAATCCATGGGTCTGAAGCTTCACTAGTTGGCTGGACAGAACACCTCTCCCAATCTCCGGGCTTGGGGCTGGAGGAATGAGAAGAGGACCTGCGTCGATTGGCCATGATGGAATTGATTTCTTTCAGGCATGCTCCAATGAATGCTCGCTGAGGGAAGATGGTGTGGTTCGGATCTGAATCCTCGTCTCTTTAATAGACAGCTCATTTCCATAGCTTGGGGGGTAAATGTAAAAATACCCTGGCTCTTCACATTTGTTTGACACGTGGAAGGTGGCCATTATTAGGCGTGGAAGCCAAGGAGCGCAGCATTTACAAGAAGTCGGACACTATTTAACAGGTATTCGGAATTTGGAGAAGAACCCGCCTTGCAATGTCAAAGACAATCTGCGCGCCGGACTCATCATCATTGAAGCATGGTTCGGGGGCTAGTCAGGGAGTCCTGGATTAGGGGGTATCCGGATAGCCGGACTATAACCTTTGGCCGGACTGTTGGACTTTGAAGATACAAGATTGAAGACTTCGTCCCGTGTCCGGATGGGACTTTCCTCGGCGTGGAAGGCAAGCTTGGCATTACGGATATGTAGATCTCCTTCCTTGTAACCGACTCTGTGTAACCCTAACCCCCTCCGGTGTCTATATAAACCGGAGGGTTTAGTCCATAGAACAACAACAATCATACCATAGGCTAGCTTCTAGGGTTTAGCCTCTCTGATCTCGTGGTAGATCTACTCTTGTACTACCCATGTCATCAATATTAATCAAGAAGGAGTAGGGTTTTACCTCCATCGAGAGGGCCCAAACCTGGGTAAAAACATCGTGTCCCTTGTCTCCTGTTACCATCCGCCTAGACGCATAGTTCGGGACCCCCTACCCGAGATCCGCCGGTTTTGACATCGACAGTCGCCCTTAGCTCGGAGCTTGGTTTGGACGTCCAAGAGCACTTGGTTCAATGGGCCCGTCCCACCTCCCCGCACCCACCCAGTGGGCGCGACGCTCGTCGCCTCGGCATCCGGGATCGTGGAGCTCGCGGCGCCGGTTTCCAAAGGGCGCGGCGCCGAGGCCGCCTCCGCAAGACGGCGACGCGTTGGCGTGCCAACTTGGAGAATTAGGCCCGCCACCACCTCGTCTTCAGATGGCGGCACCGGTGGGTCCGCCGGCTGCTCACCTCGCGCGCTTCCAGATGGCGACGGTGGCCGCACAACCACATCTGGCACAAAGGCGTAGCCGCCATCCTCCTCCATGGTCGGATTCTCACCACTGGCTTCCCCGGTCTGCCCCGTGAACTCCAGAGGCAGTGGCGCGGAGTTCAGCGGAGTGATGAAAACCGCCGATTGGTGGTGCACGGATTCTTCAGCCTGCTTCTCCGCCGCGACGGCGCCCTCGGCCTCTACCAGTTTCTTCTTGGCGGCGGCCTCTGCCTTCTCGGCCTCCACCTTCTCCAGGCGGGCGGCCTCTTGCTCTGCGTGCCTCTTGTGCGTGCCGCTCTGTCGCCTCCCGGAGGTCGGCGGCGGGATCAATCCGCCGAGTAGTGGCAAAAGTCTCCGCCGACCCCATGACGGAGGCGGCAGCGACCCTCTCGAGAGAGAGAGAGAGGGGAGCCCTAGACCAAGGGAAAACAAGTAAAGACTCAGACAAGATCTACAAAGAAAAAATAAAGGAGAAAGGAAGGAGCACTCACACGGAGACCAGTGATGGCTTCTTCACCTCCTTGCGGAAGCGGTTGGCCTTCGCGGCCGCCTCGTCCTGCTTGGTCGCCGCGGCCGAGCCCTTGGGCTTCTTCGGCCGGCTGCTGAACAAGCTCGACACGACCCTGCGCTTCTTCGCGCCGCCTTGAGCGTCCGACGCGGCAGAAGAGCTCGCGCCAGGCTGGCCGACTGCTGGCTGGCGGCGGGGGGCGACCTCCTCATCATCGTCAGGCCAGTCCTCGAGACTGGCCCCGAGCCGTGGGCCGCCTCCTCCCTTGGCGTCGTCTTCCAAGGCCGCCGCCCCCAGATCAGGGTCGTCCACGTCGCTCTCCACCCGGTCGGCAAGGAATTCGCGGGCCGGCCACGCGGTGCCAGTTGCTGGATGGAGGGGGGGTTCTGACCAAAGCCGACTGGTCAGATCGGACAAGACGAACTCGGCCACGAAGAAGTCAAGAAAGTTAAAGAAAAAGAGAAAAAGAAACAACTCACTATGGGTGGTGGGTTGGCGCGTGAATACGGTTCCTTGCCAAACTGCCACTCTTCCAAGAGCTTGCAGTCCTCAAGGTAGTTCACCATATAGGCTACCTCCTCGTGAGGCATTTCCTTGGTGCACATCCGACTCGGGTCCCGATGCCCGCTCATCTGGCATATCATGTGGGGGCGGCCTTGGAGCGGGAGAACTCGGCGCCCCACGAAGGCGGCCAGCAGATCCGGGCCGATCAGACGCTCCGACTGCGTCAGCACTCAGAGTCGTGCGACGGCGCCGGCTCCTGCGGGCGTCAGTGTCCTGGCCCGATACGACCAGTTGGGCTGCCTCCCAGCCGGTGGGCCGGCCACATAGGCCGGCAGATTGACCCAGTCGCCCTCCGCGAAGACGCTCTTCATGTAGAAGTACGACCGCTGCCACGTCTTCACCGACTTTATCAGCTTGATGGAGGGAAATGGGTTGTCGGCCCCCGACCTCCGCACGGTGATGAACGCGCCGCACTGAGCCGGCACGCCTGCGGCTTAGGTGCCGAGCTTGGAGTAGAAGAATTCCCCCCAGAGCTCGATGGTGGGGAGGATGCCGAGGAAGCCTTCGCACAAGGCAACGAAGGCGGGCAACAGCACCACCGTGTTGGGGGTGAGGTGGTGCGGCTGGAGGCCGTAGAATTCGAGGAAGGCGCGGAAGAAGCTGCTCGCCGACAGGCCTAGGCCGCGCAGGCAGTGCGAGCGGAAGACGACCCGCTCGCCCTCCTGCAGCGCCGGCGAGATTTCCCCCCTTGGCGCAAGACGGACCCACACGAAGTCCTTGCCGGGGTGCCGACGCGTCTTGCGGAGGAATTCGATGTGATCGTCGTGGACCTCCAAACCGTCCCAGGTGCCAGAGTGCACCGAAGGGGGCACGGCGGCGGAAGAAGAACTCATCGCGAGCGGGTCACCGCGGCGCTCGGCGTAGCTTCGGGCGCGGCGGCGTGAGGAAAAATAAGAAGAAGCAGTGTGGAGGAGGGGCGCGCGTGCTCTGTCGCTCCCCCTCCTCCCCCCTACTTATAGACTCGGGGACTGCAAAGCCGAGGGGGCGGTCGTGGGATTTACTGCGCCCACTACCCCACACCCCCCACGTTTATTGCGCAAAGTTACTGCGCGCAGTAACTCTGGGGAACCCAAACCGTCCCCCACGACCGCAGCGGATCCGCTCACGTGCCGGGGTGCGGTAGTGGCGGGGCCCGCCCGTAGGCCTGTCCCGTCACGCGCGTGGGTGGGCAGACTGGCCCGGCCATGTGTTGCCACGTGACAGGCCCGAAACGGGCGGCGACCTGGAAGCTTAGCTAGCACGCCACATGGATCCCGCCGAAGCATTCGAAAATGTTGGACAAGTCAAATTGGGCAAGTCCGACTCCTCCCCGTCGGCCCGGCAGAAATCGAACGAGGTTCTCACCTCGAGCATCCGGAGAGAAAAAACTGCTGAGGCTCCTCGGCTGATCATCCACGGCGCCTCACCAGCTTCGGGGACTACTATCGGAGTAATGGGCCACGGGTAGGCTAACCCGGAGCCCAGAACCTTTTAAGACATCGGGGCAGGCTGCGCCCCTCAAAATGCCAAGACGAAGAGCCGCCTTCTGGAAGCCGGCTGGAGGAACAGCCGACTGCCCACTCGCGGCCAAGTCCTGGAGGCGAGTTCAAGACAAGCCGACTCCTATCTGGCGGCTTCCAGAGAAGCCGGCCACGGGGAGTCGGCCCACGGCACCAACGGATACCCATGCCCTCATCAAGGGGGACGGGACGGGGAGTGGCTACAGTGAATCCCACTTCCTCCCCTTTCCAAAGGCTGGCGTGGCCACAGTGCACTGTACCCACAGAGATCTCCGTCCGGCGCAGCACTGCTACCATGCCAGGCCTGACATCAGCACCAGTGAGCAGAGTCCTGCACCCACGATGGCCCGTCTGTACGACCTAGGGACGAAGGGTCCCACCAGTCAGCAAGAGTCCAGAAGACGGCGAGAGCGCCATTAGTCGGACCCGTTGGGAGTCGGCCCCCGGGAGTCGGCCTGCCCCTCCCATGGGGCCTACGCGCCATTAACCAGACGAGACGGGGACCGAAGAGACTGACGGCTCGGCCCTGCGCCCAGCCGGATTACCATTGTACCCCTGGGGGTAGGCCTATATAAACCCCCCAGGGCACCCATGCAAAGGGTTGGGACCCATTAGAACTAGACCAGATCATATAGGAAGGAGAGAGCTAGCCATGCCTTCTCCTACCTTCCGATACAGCTCGAGGAGCAACCTTGTATTCACTTGGCCTTAGTGATCATGCGGAGACCCCGCAGAGCAGGACTAGGGGTGTTATCTCCTAGGAGAGCCCCGAACCTGGGTAAAGTACGCCGGCGTTCGTGTCTACGCCTCATCCCGCTTCCGGGCACCGGCAACGTTCTACTCGCTCCCACCATGATAAGCCATCCTTTGGCATATGTCGCACCCAACCCCCGACACAAACCAAAGCCATATGCCACCTACCGCTCTCCAAACAATACCCATTACTTGGCCCTTTGCGGTCTGTGGGCTTGATATGGTCGGACCCCTTAAAGGAGGAAGCCATAAGAAAAAATACCTATTGGTCATGGTGGATAAATTCACCAAATGGATAGAAGCCAAACTAGTTAAAACGGTCGAGTCCGGACCAGTGATAGACTTCATATCCGGGGTTGTACACCGTTATGGTGTCCCCCCACAGCATCATCACCGATAACGGCTCGAACTTCACAGCTGACGAGGTAAAAACTTGGTGCGGCAACATGGGCATTAAGCTTGATTATGCCTCCGTCTATCACCCCCAAAAAAACGGTCAAGTCGAACACGCAAATGGTCTTATTATGAGCGGCATTAAGCCCAGACTAGTGCGATCCTTGAAGGAATCAGATACGCACTGGGTTGAGGAGCTCGACTCCGTACTATGGGTGCTGTGGACCATGTCGAATCGCACTACCGGATACACACCATTTTTTATGGTGTATGGCACAGAGGCGGTACTGCCCTGCGACATCATTCATGACTCACCTCGAGTGCGCATGTACGAACAGAAAGAAGCCGAGCTTAATCGGCAGGACAGCTTAGATGCCCTCGAGGAGGAGCGTGACGTTGCAAAAGCCCGCTCCGCATTCTATCAGCAACAGGCTCGACGGTATCAAAGCAGGGAAGTACGGACCAAAACTTATAACGTTGGCGAACTCATTCTACGCCTACCAGAGAAGAAAAAGGACAAGCTCAAGCCCAAATAGGAAGGTCCCTTCATCATCGATAAAGTTCTCACCGGTGGAGCGTATTGTCTGCGTGATGCATTGGACAATCGACTTGAGCCAAACCCATGGAACACGGCCAGACTCCGAAGATTCTACGCCTAGTGACGGACGCTGTGTTCGTCTCCTTACCTCCGCCCTTATATATATATATATATCCGCTATCTATCTTTCTTTCTTTCTTCCCTTTTTCTTCATGGCATTAAAAGCTTAAACTATGTCTTGACTACAAAACCTTGACGCGCCATGCGTGCTCATTATACCTGGGGGCTTCTTATACAGAAGCTTAATATAATTATATTCCGGGCCTTATGCCCCCTGCACATGTGTTACTTTTCCACATGTACCTTTTCTTCGCCATTATATGCATCGATATGACTTACGTCTTGGCCAAGCTGGGTTGCCTGGCTCTTGTGTTTATGCCCTACGTTCCCGTTAATTCGGCCAGGGCATAAGGGGAGCACCTCTGCGATTGTTACTGTCGGGTCAGTCGGATGTGTACCTCAGACTGGGTGAAGCCGAAAGCTAGCGTTCTTAAGGGAATATTCAGTCGGTGAACAAAAGATGACTTTTACTTATTGCAATACATGCCCCCAAATGTTTATATCCTGCGTCTCTTTTCGCAGTTCGGACATGCACATTAATGCATGCGTACCCAGGGAAAGGAACCCTTAACGGAACTATTCTCCCTGGAAGATGTTTCTTACTATCCATGTAATATAACATAGCTAGTTGGGTACTTTTCTGTTCAAGCACTTATGACCCCTACGCCTGGTTTCCACGCGTACCCCGGTTTTTACATAACTGAGCGGGTATTCGGATACACTCCGGATTGTCGGGTATGGAGGTCGAAGCGAAAAGGTCTGCCATGACAAATGATTTTCAATCCGGCTAGGGACAAAATATGTCATTTGAAGTACACAGTCACTTAGACTGACTAAATTCTTCTTCTATACCATCCAACAGGTTGTCTAGCCTACAATCCTGTTGGGAATACTTTGCGGCTAATTTTACCTGGTCATATACCATACTAACGGGGATCTCTTTCCCATCAGACCCTACACGTCCGACCTCGGCCATGTGGTTAGGGTCAGCCTTGGTATATCATGTCTTCGCCATGGCCCAGGCTTCCCTTGCACCTTGTCGGTAGGCCGATATCTTCCATAATCGGAAGCGCCACCGCGCCCCCTTGAGCATCTCTACGAGCTCCCCCATGCCTCCTGGCAGGGAGGCGGATGTCCACAAGGCCTGGGCAATGCCCTGCATCACCTGTCGAACTTGTTCATGCAGTTGTGAGAGCTCTTGCAGAAGATCACATGTAGATCCGGGCATCTCCTCTTCGGGACGACCCGTCAGCATACCTACAGATATAACTCTATTAGCCAGTTTCTTCACCGAACTCTATAAAAGTTCGTTCAATCACTTACTAAACATGCCGGGTCAAAGCCTCTTATTCTCCTTTACGGAGTCAGCAAGCAGGGCCCGCACATCTTTCAGTTCAACGCCCAGCCGGGTATTGGCATCTTAGAGATCGTTTTTCTCCCGCCTAACCCGCGTAAGCACGCGCTCGCCAGCCTCTAGCTGTCGTTGAGCATGTTGCTCATCCCCTTGCACGATCTTCGGATTCACTCCGGGATTATCTGCAGAATCTATTGTTAGATGTGCATGCATGCCGAATACTATCTGGTACATGTCATTTCATTCTTTTCGATCAAGACAAGTATTACCAGATGGGGCCTTCTTGGACTGCTCCATTCCGGCAACTGTGGCCCGTAGCTGGGCTTTGCACTCCTCCAGCTCTTGAGACAATTGGGTATTCTTCTCCGTAAGAACCTACGCAAACAACGATCCTTAAATCAGTTGTGCCAACTATTTCAAGTCTCAGGGGCTACTGATATACATAATTATAAGATTTTCTTACCCGTATATCCTTTACATACTTGTCCGTGGCTCTAGCAAGGCCATTTTGAGCAGCTCGGATGTACGCGTCTCCTGAGTTGAAGGCATCGAACGCCTCTTCGAAGAAACTAGGGTCGCGGAGTACGGCCCGGCGACGCCTGTGATTCTTCGCACTCTCCACTTCGGAATTCGTAGTGGATAGCCTATCCGCATCCTCTGTAGGAGGAACATCCGGTGTTGTCCCCACGTTAGCATCTGCCCCTAAGTCCGGCTCTGGAGTCCGGCTGGTGGAGGCGTGGCCGGCAGGCTCTCCGGACACGGTCTGGCGAGCGTCTTTTCTGCTAGGAAATATGGACGTTATTATATTTTAAAAGACAACAACCATGGAGCGGGGTTCTTTTTCATACCTCTGCGATGGCGTCCCAGTCCTGACCGCCTTCCTTTTAAGCCTACCCGGCTTCGGTGCCCCTTGTTGGTGAGTCACTGCGGGTTCGGCATGGCGTCCCGAGGACCTTCCCTGTAAGACACCATATGTGTGCGGTAGGTTAAGTGCAAAAAGGGATCCTTATCGGAAGTTGGGACTCCGGTTTTACTTACATGCGATGCAGGGAGCAGGCCAGGATGATCGGCTATGATGGCCACCAAGGCACCATCGCAGCTTAACTGATAGAACGTCCTGTCGATGAGCTCCACAAATATGTCCGGATCTTCTTCGAGTCCGGGGTCGAGGGCCCGGTCAGGGTCCTCTGGCTGTGGAGATGGGCTATGGACCTCCCTCACAGCTTTTCGCAGTTCCTGCTATGAAATAGTAAGGTAAATATTTATGACGAAGGATGCGGAAAGGTCTGGAGTAGAAGGTAGCAGCTCACCCGGTTTGGGGGGTTGTACATGGAGAATCCATCCCGTGGCTTCATACGGATGAACTCCTCTTCCTCTCCTTTGTACAAATCGGACAGTATTTTCGCTAGAGCAGCGGCGGAGTCGGGACCTTTACGACCGCAGCGGGTGACATCGTCTTCTCCATTGAACTGCCACATGGGTTTCCCCTGATACTGAAGTGGCTGCACCCCCCGCGTTATACATATTGACATAACCTCGACTATTGTCAGTCCTGATTTGGCCAGCGTTTTTATCCTGCCCATCAGGTAAAGGACCTCTCTGTTATCTTCCTCCTGGGGGCTCCGAGGGGGCCAGCTGTGTGTTTCTTCAAAGGGGCATTATCAAACTCAGGAAGGCCCATCCGAATAGGGTCCGGAAGGGGGACGTCCTCCATATAAAACCACTCTGAAGGCCAGTCTTCGGATGTCTTCTTCGGAGTACCAGACAGGTATCTGGTCCCGGCGATGCGCCATATCTCGGCCCCGCCCACTTGATATATTGACCCCTCCTGTGTACGGGGTACGAGGCAGAACAGCCTCTTCCATAGCTCGAAATGAGCTTCGCATCCCAAAAGCAGCTCACAAAGAGCGATGTAGCCAGCGATGTGTAATATGGAGGCGGGAGTAAAGTTATGCAGCTGGAGGCCGTATAACTCCAGGAGCCCGCAGAGGAATGGATGGATGGGAAATCCGAGTCCCCTCAATAAGTAAGGGACAAGGCATACCCGCTCCCCCCTGGATGGGTTGGGAAAGCTCTCCGCTTGCTCCCCGCCATTATAAGTGGCTAGTCCGGCTCGGACGGGGACCATATACGCAGGAGGTAGAAAGCCCTGGGTCTGCAACTCTACTAATTGGTTGTGGGGGACGAAACACTTCTCCCAATTGCCTAGCTTAGTGCTACGGGAGCGAGAGGAGGAGCTGCGGTGGCCGGCCGTGATGGGATGGACTTTTCCAGGTGCGCTCTGATGGATACTCGCTGCAGGAGGATGGTGTGATCTGGATCTGAGGATCCCCGTCTCTTTAAATAGACGATTTACTTACATGGTTAGGGTGGCAAGTGTAAAAATGCCCCGACTTGTCGCATTCGCTCGACACGTGGAGATAGCCATTATTAGGCGCAGAAGCCGAGGAGTGCAACATTCATGGGAAGCCAGACACTACTCGACAGGTACTCAGAATTTGGAGAAGAACCCGCCTTGCAATGCCGAAGACAATCTGCGCGCCGGACTCATCGTCATTGAAGCCTGGTTCAGGGGCTACTGAGGGAGTCCTGTATTAGGGGGTCCTCGGACAGCCGAACTATATACTTTGGCCGGACTGTTGGACTATGAAGATACAAGATTGAAGACTTTGTCCCGTGTCCAGATGGAACTCTCCTTTGCGTGGAAGGCAAGCTTGGCAATTCGGATATGTAGATCTCCTCCCTTGTAACCGACTCTGTGTAACCCTAGCCCCCTCTGGTGTCTATATAAACCGAAGGGTTCAGTCCGTAGGACAACAACAATCATAATCATAGGCTAGCTTCTAGGGTTTAGCCTCTACGATCTCGTGGTAGATCAACTCTTGTAATACTCATATCATCAAGATCAATCAAGCAGGAAGTAGGGTATTACCTCCATTGAGAGGGCCCGAACCTGGGTAAACTTTGTGTTCCCCGCCTCCTGTTACCATCCGCCTTAGACGCACAGTCCGGGACCCCCTACCCGAGATCCGCCGGTTTTGACACCGACAAAGTCGGCTGCCAACAGGAGGGCGATCTCTTCTCTGATGATTCTTCTCTTCACCTCTGACAGTCGGCGGAGGGGTTGCTTGATTGGCTTGGCATCTGCTCTGACGTGTAGCTTGTGCTCGGCGAAATCCGTCGGAACACCCGGCATGTCTTTGGGAGACCACGTGAAGATGTCCCGATTCTCACGGGAGAAATCGACGAGCTCACTTTCCTATTTGCTATCAAGGTTGGCACCTATGACAGCGTGCCTCTCTTGGTGTTCAGGGTCCAAGGGGATCTTCTTTGTTTCTTTGGCCGGCTGGAAGGAGGCCTGGGTCTCTGACTCTTTGGGCTCCGGTGATAGGTCCGGCTGCTTGTTGGCCATGGCCACCACTCGGTCCAGGAGCTTCTTCTTAGTGGCAATCACTAGGGACTCAGCTAGCCGGCTGCTGGCTGCAGCACAGTCGGCTGACTTCTTGTAATCTCTAGCTATAGTGATAATGCCTTTGGTTCCTGGCATCTTCATCTTGAGGTAAGCGTAGTGTGGTCTGCCATGAACTTGTCCATAGCAGGTCGGCCAAGTAGTGCATGATAAGGGCTCTCCAAGTCCACCACCTCAAACCAAATTGCTTCACAGCGGAAATGATTCTTGTCTCCGAAGAGACCATTTATCTTGATCTTCTTGATTGGTGAGCAGGAAAGGCCGGGCACAATTCCGTGGAAGACAGCCCGACTAGGCTGGAGATTCTTCACTTTGATGCACAACTTCTCCCATGGTATCGCGGTAAAGGATGTTGATACTGCTACTGCCATCTATCAGGACTCGGGAAAAACGAGCAGCTCGCCTCTCTGTTGCAAAGGTGGCATCCAACACCAGGGCATAGGAGCCCGGAGAAGGCATTACTTCCGGGTGGTCAGCTCGGCTCTAGCTGATGGGCTTCTCGGACCAGTGCATGAACTCTGGGACTTGGGAGGCGACGGCATTGACTTCTTGGTGTTGCTGGCGCCGACTGCGCCTATCGTCAGTCTGGCTGGTGAAGACAATGTAGGCTCCATGCTCTTCAGGGAATTCATCTTGAATGGCGCCGATTGCCGGTTTGGCCGCCGACTGCGCCTATCGTCAGTCTGGCTGGTGAAGATAATGTAGGCTCCATGCTCTTCAGGGAATTCATCTTGAACGGCGCCGATTGCCGGTTTGGCCGCCGGCTGCTGAGGAGGCGGGGGCGACTGGCCAGCAGGCAGTGGAGGCAGTAGTCCTTCGCCCTTGGAGATTCGGGTGAGCCAGTGGCACTTCCGGGTGGTGTGGTTGGATGGCTTTGCGCCGCTGTGGAACTTGTAGGGTGCATCAAGGGTTTTCTCATAGGAGAAGGCGGGCAACCAATTCGGCTTGCCGCCTCTCTGACGCTTGGGCAAGGGGTGCCCCTCCCGCTGCTGGTCTTCAACTGTTGCCACCTGCCGGCTGGTGGAAGCCGGCATCGGGCTTTGCGCTTGTTGTCGTTCTGCTGTTGGCGCCGACTGGAGTCACCAGCCGGCGTTCTGGGAGCCTGGGGGAGCACCTTCCCAGAGGCGTCCACCCGAAGCTCCGACTTCATGGAGGAGTCGGCAGTGGCATACTTGTCTGCTATGATCAGCAGCTCGTCGAGTGTGGCCGGCTCGTCGCAGAGGAGTTGGTGCTTGAGGAGGGTGCCTTCTCTGCAACCGGCAGTGAAGTATTCTATGGCTTGCACCTCATGCGCCCCCTCGCAGGAGTTGCATAGTTCGGCCCACCACGTCAGGTAGTCGCGAGTGGATTCGGTAGGGCCTTGGATGCACAGAGAGAGCTGGCGAGGCTTGGGCGGCCGCTTGTAGGTGTTGGTGAAGTTGCGGATGAAGACTTCGGTGAAATCTACCCAGTTGTTGATGCTGCGGGGCTTCAGGCTGGTCAGCCATGTCCGGGCCATGCCCTGGAGCATGAGCGGAATGTACTTCACGGCAATGCGCTTTTTGCCATTTGCTATGCTGACTGCGGTGGAGTAGTCGACCAGCCAGTCTTCTGGCTTCACGGAGCCGTTATACTTGGGCATGTCTCTTGCGAGCGAGAACCCTTTGGGGAAGGGCTCATCGCGAATGCGGGGGCCGAAACAAGGCGGGCCTATCGCGTCTTCTTCTTCTAGCGCCTGGGATCGAGCAAGGCGGTCGATTCGGTGGCGCGCGTCATTCTCTCCGACTCCTTCTCGGCGGCCAAGCGGGTCGCCGAGTGTTGGGTGGTCAACAGGCGGCGTGGAGGTGCGCCTCTCCCTGCGTGGAGGAGGAGGAGGCGGATAGTCATCCCGCCGTTCCACTGCACTTGGGTGGCCGTCTAGGTCGCGCTCAATGGTGAGGCGTGTGCGGCTGCGGCTAGCAGCCGGCTCTTTGTCTCTTTGGTTGCGGACACCACCAGTCGGCATCCGGGAGGTTGTGCCTTGCTCTCGGCTGAGAGGAGGATTCTTGACATGAGCACCGGGCTCTGCCACACGGCAGCCGCGTCAATGAGCCGCTGAACGCGCTCGGTCATGCAACGGCGCTCGTCAGCCTCCAAGTTGTCCAGCTCGTCTGCTGCCGCCTGGGCAGCGCGTATGTTCTCCATGGGCGTAGCGTAGACCGGTCGATCAGCACCCAGCATGCTGGCGATGTCTGCACCGCGCTGGCAGATAGTGCCCACGCGGCTAGGCCCGCCAGCAGCCGGCGTGCCACAGATGGCGCGGTCGAGCTCACGCTGGTAGGCCTCGGAGAGGCACTTCATGGAAGCCAGCTTCTTGGCGCTTTCGACGAGGGATACGCGAAAGGCCTCCAGCGTCTCGGCGTTGGTGTCTTTCGCGATGGGTGCGGATATGTATCACAGCGCCGCCTGCAGCGGATCATGCGCGGCTTCGTCGGCGTCTCCGCCGTGGATGATGACGAGCACCTCCGTGACGGTGCTGTCGCCGCTATCTGCTCGAGGGAGTGGGTCGTCGATGACCACCGCGTTGGTGGGGAAGGCGTCGAGGGATGCCGTGTCGGAGTCAACAAGCATTGGGTCGGTGGAGCCAATCGACTCCAGGTCTGAGGCGAGCTCGTTGGTGATGTCAATCTTGCCAAGGAGATCGATGAGACAACTCTCGGAGCTGGTTGCACCCGCGCCTGGCGTGGGCTCATCAGAGAGGCGGATCTCGCCAACAAGGTCAGCGAGGCCAGCCGCCGCGAAGGCGAGCTCCGCGCCATGCAGCGCGTCGGCGCTAACGCCATCAGGCGTGCCAGGCTGGCTGCGCTCGCTAGGAAGGAACAAGGTTCCCGTTTAGAATAGATCTCCGGACCATGGTGCACCTTGCCCCACGGTGGGCGCCAAATGTCGGGGGTTTGGTGCGACATATGCCAAAGAATGGCTTATCATGGTGGGAGCTAGCAAGACGTCGTCGGTGCCTGGAAATGGGATAAGGCGTAGACATGAACACCGGCGCACTTTACCTAGGTTCGGGGCTCTCCTAGGAGATAACACCCCTAGTCCTGCTCTGCGGGGTCTCCGCATGATCACTCAAGCAACAATGGTGGCTACAAGCTTGCTCCTTGAGCTGTTTCTCTAGAGGGGACGAAGAACAAGGCTAGCCCTAGCTTCCTCTCTCTATATGGGTGTGTGTGAGAACAAGGGTATGAACCCTTTGCATGGGTGCCCTGAGGGGTTTATATAGGCCTACCCCCAGGGGTACAAAGGTAATATGGCCGGGTGTAGGACACAGCTGTCAGTGTCTATGGTCGCCGGCTTCTCCGCCGACCGCTGGGGGCCGCCGCCTGGTGGGCCCAGCTGGCTGTCTCGTACCTGGCCGACAGGCCGCATCTGCCACCCGCGGGTCTTGCCGGCTGCTCAGCACTGTAGCCGTGCTACTAATGATGCATGCTTTGTCGGGGGAGGCGTGGCTACAATACCTCCACCTGGCGGGCGTTCACTGTAGCCTCTCCCCGTCTCTTCTGGTTAATGGCGCACAAATCCCCAAGAGGGGGAGGGCCTCCTGGTCATCAGTCGGCCTCCCTTGAGCGGACTGGCCAGGGATGGCCGCTCTCTAGCTTCTCGTTGTTAGGTGGGGCCCGCCGCCTGCGGGCCGTACCGACAGCCCGTCGTGGGAGCATGGCTCCCTTTGACAGGGATGATGTCACGGGCAGCATGGCAACAGTGCCGCGCCGGATGGGAGATCGCCTTCTGGTATGATGCACTATGTCCTTGCTTGGCCCTAGATTTGGGGTGGCAAGGCGTGCTGCCACGCCCTGCCTCATCGCATTTATGTGGATGCAGACTCTGAGGACCCTTAGGGCCGCCTGCTAGGAGTTGGTCCACTTTGAGGCCGTTTTCTGGGCCTTGCCGTCTTGTGGCAGCCGGCCGCTTGGACCAGCCGGCGGCGAGAAGGCGGCGCTTTGCTCTTTGATTCCTTTGGGGCGCAGCCGACCTCGATGTCTTGAAACGCCATGGGGAGCTGATGAGGCTACCCGTGGCTAATTACTCTGACAACAGGATTGTAAGCTAGAAAATTTATTAGATGGTCTAGAGGAGGAGGAAGTTTTCAAGTCCAAGTAGTAATGTACTTTTATCGACAAACGTATCTCCAGCCGAATAATAAAACGATTGTCATGGTAGACCTTCCGCTTTAACCTCCAAAATCCAAAGTTTGGAGTGTTTCCGAATACTGTACCGGTGGTAAACACCGAAGTATGTTCGGAAACTAGGCAGTCCGGTCATAGTTGCTTGATCAGACAAGTTGTATTCGGGGAGTTATGTTATATTACATTTGATTGTAAGAAACATCTTCCAGAGAGAATAGTTCCGTTAAGGGTTCCTCTCCCTGGGCCAGCATGCGTTGTTGTGCATGCCCGGGCCGTGATGCCAAAAATCACAGTACACGTTATATTTTGGGGGCTGGTATTGCAACGAGGGCAGTTCATCTTTTATCCGCCGACCTATTATTCCCTTAAGAACGCTAGCTTTCGGCTTCACCCGTCTAAGGTACACGTCCGGATAACCCGGCTGTAACAATCGCAGAGGTGCTCCCTTTATGCCCTAGCCGAACAAGCGGGAACGTAGGGCATAAGCATAGGAGCCACGCAACCCAGCTTGGCAAAAACTTAAGTCATAAAGGTGCATATAATGGCGAAGAAAAGACATATATGAGAAGATGACACATATATATGGTGAGCTTAATGCTCGGAAAATAATAATAAGCTTATGTGACAAGAAGCCCCCAGGTATTGGGGGGTATGTACATTTAAGGATGTATACCCCTTAAGTGTGCGGTTTATCCGAACATGGGCTAGAAGTCGTATAAAAAACGAAAAGAAGAAAGATACAAAAGAAAAAGGTAACGAACAATGGGTCCGGACTTAGGCGTAGAATCCTCGGAGTCTGGCAGCATTCCATGGGTTCGGCTCTAAGCGATTGTCCAATGCATTACGAAGGCGATAGGCTCCTCCAGTGAGAACTTCATCTATAATGAAGGGACCCTCTCATTTGGGCTTGAGCTTGTCCTTTTCCTTCTCTAGTAGGCGTAGAACGAGTTCACCGACATTATAAGTCTTGGCCCGCACTTCTCCGCTTTGGTATCTTCGAGCTTGTTGTTGATAGAATGCTGAACGAGCTTTTGCGACATCGCGCTCCTCCTCCAGGCCATCTAAGTCATCTTGCTGTCGAGCTCGGCCTCTCTCTCTTTGTACATGCGTCCTCGAGGTGAGTCGTGAATAATATCACAGGGCAAGACGGCCTCTGCGCCGTACACCATGAAGAACGGTGTGTATCCGGTCGTGTGATTGGGCGTGGTCCGCAGTCCCCAGAGTACGGAGTCGAGCTCTTCAACCCAGTGTTTATCTGACTCCTTTAAGGATTGCATTAGCCTGGGTTTAATGCCGCTCATTATCAGACCATTAGCCCGTTTGACCTGACTATTTGTTTGAGGGTGATAGACAGAGGCATAATCGATCTTGATGCATAGATTAGCACACCAAGTTTTTACTTTGTCGGCTATGAAGCTAGAGCCGTTATCAGTGATTATGCTGTGTGGGATACCATAACGGTGTACGACACCGGATATAAAATCTATCACTCGTCCGGCTTCAGCTGTTTTAACTGGTTCGGCCTCTATCCACTTAGTGAATTTATCTACCATGACCAGCAGGTATTTTTTCTTATGGCTTCCCACTTTAAGGGGTCCGGCCATGTCAAGCCCCCAGACCGCAAAAGTCCAAGTAATGGAGATTGTTTGTAGAGCGGTAGGCAGCATATGGCTTTGATTGGTGAAAAGCTGGCATCCTACACAACATTTGACAAGGTCTTGTGCGTCTGCTCGGGCCGTAGGCCAGAAAAAACTGGTATGGAAGGCCTTACTTACAAGGGCCCGAGCTGTGGCGTGATGGACGCCAAGACCAGCATGGATTTCGGCCAAGAGTTCCCGCACATCTTCTTCGGAGATACATCTTTGAAGGACTCCGGTAGTACTTTTCTTGTAGAGATCTCCTTCATGAACCTTGTAGACTTTCGAGCGTCAAACGTAAGGATGGCAATTTTACCCATGGACATGGATATCCATGGATATCCGACCCGAATGGATAGGGTTTGGATATTCCTTTGTGTCCATGGGCGACGCCCAAACCCGACCTGATTGCTCATGGTTAGGGCATGGATATAATCTTGTACCCATGGGTATACCCAAACCCAACCCGATAGTATGACTTAATGGGCAAACATCTGCTATCCCTACCCCACAGTCACATGTCCCACTGCAATTTTACACTTTGTTATCTAAAACATGCAAAAGAATACACAATCTCCGTCGTAACTTTTATTAGTTGACATTCAATCCCCTCCGTAACATACTCCAACGCCCCTTGCCTTATTTTTATCTCCTGGTTAAATGACTCATTATTCCCAATTGTTAGAAAAATACTAAATGATCTTAGGTTGTTAGTGCACGTTGATTTACCATAAGTTAATTTTACTATAAGTGAATCCTAGCCTGCCACGAGGTGAAGAATGGAAGAGCTTATATTAATATTGTGTTATGTCTTATTTATATGTCTCGAGAGGACGCAATGAATATCCAGTGGGCATGGATATCCATCGGGTTTGGACATGGACACAATTTTCACCCATGAATTTTTCACGGGTGGGCAAAGACTATCTTCATGGATATGGATATGGATTTGGTATTGTTCAACCCGATCCAAACCCGACCCATTGCCATCCTTAGTCAAACGATGCATCGAGCCTCATTCTGGTCCTTAGGGAGCTCTCGCCGATTAAGGTAGGCCAGGAAGGGTTCGGTCCATGGGGCAATTACTGCCATGATTACATGGGATGATGGTGTTATTTCGGTGGCCGAGCCCCCGATGATATCGGAATTGTGGTCGGAATCTGGGGTATGATCGGATCCGGACTAGTGTTCTTCCTCTCATCCTACCATACCACGGATGGCTTGAAGAGCCTCTCCACAGAGGTATTGGGTGGGACGGGGTCGCGCTTAGCGCCCATGCGAGCAAGGATGTCCATTGCTTGATTACTCTCTCGGGCCACGTGATGAAACTCGAGCCCCTCAAACCGAGCTGATATTTTAAGTACGGCGTTGCGGTAAGCTGCCATCTTTGGATCTTTGGCATCAAATTCTCCGTTTATTTGGGATATTGCAAGGTTTGAATCCCCACACACCTCGAGGCGTTGTATGCCCATAGAGACGGCCATCCGAAGACCATGCAATAAGGCCTCATATTTGGCTGCGTTATTAGAGTCTGTATACAGTATTTGGAGCACATAACGGACTGTGTCTCCTGTGGGGGATGTCAGGACGACACCAGCCCCAAGTCCGGCTAGCATTTTAGAGCCGTCGAAGTGCATCACCCAGTTGGAATATGTGCCGTACTCTTTAGGGAGTTTGGCCTCTGTCCATTCGGCGATGAAGTCAGCCAACACCTGAGATTTAATGGCTCGGCGTGGCTTATATGTTATTTTGAATGGTAAGAGCTCAATGGCCCATTTGGCAATCTGGCCGGTGGCGTCCTGGTTGTTTATGATATCATTAAGTGGTACTTCAGAAGCCACTGTGATCGAACACTCTTGAAAGTAGTGTCGTGGCTTCTGGGATGCCATGAAGACCGCATACGCTATCTTTTGATAATGCGGGTATCGGGATTTGCATGGTGTGAGGACCGTCGATACATAGTATACTGGTTTTTGAAGCGAGAATTTATGTACCTCTTCCTCTCGTTCGACGACGATGTAACGCCCTAGATATAACTTTCCCAATTTGTACTCCAACTCTTGCCGTTTCCGGCGTTAAGTTATATTTATTTCTCGAGTTCGGGTCTTTGTCTCCATGTGTTGTTTTCGTTTTCATGCATCTCATATCATGTCATCATGTGCATTGCATTTGCATACGTGTTCATCTCATGCATTCGAGCATTTTCACCGTTGTCCGTTTTGTATTCCGGCGCTTCGTTCTCCTCCGGTGGTCATTTCTAGCTTTCTTTCGTGTGTGGGGATTAAACATTTCCGGATTGGAACGAGACTTGCCAAGCGTCCTTCGTTTACTACCGGTAGACCGCCTGTCAAGTTTCGTACCATTTGGACTTCGTTTGATACTCCAACGGTTAACCGAGGGACCGAAAAGGCCTCGTGTGTGTTGCAGCCCAACACCCCTCCAATTTGGCCCAAAACCCACCAAACTCTGCTCCATCACCTAGAGCGTTCGATCACGATTGCGTGGCCGAAAACCGCACCTCATTTGGACTCTCCTAGCTCCACTTATGCCTATAAATACACCCCCTCCATTTTCGGATCTCTCCCTCTCCGAAACCCTAGCCAAAAGAAAGATCCCCGCGCCGGCCGGACACGTCCGCTCCGACCGGACGCATCGCCGCCGCCGCCCGCAGCCAGTGGCGTGACGCCATGTGGCGCTCCGCCGCCCACACCTGCACCGGCCCGCGCGGCCCGGGGAGAGCCCCCGCGCGGCCCGATCTCCCCGCCGCCTCCTACCTCGTCCGCCGCCGCCCTCTCCAACGCCGGTGGCCGGCGCCGCCACGGGCCACCACCGCGCTACCGCGGGTGACCCCGCCACCGCCAACTCCGGCCGCCGCCGTCCCGCCTCTCCGCCGCCTCGCCGCTGCCGCCCCGCCTCTCCGTCCTCGCCGCCGTCCGGCCCCCGCGGCCACCCTCTCCACCGGCCGACCTCGCCGGAGCCGCCATCTCGCCGGAGTCCTCGATTTCCACGCTCGGTGAACAGTGCCGGTGAACAGTGATCTGGATCCAGATCCAGATCTGGAACCCTAGGGTTGACTTTTTCTCCTCCAAACCCTAATTTTCGAGTATACTTTGACCTGCCATATCTCCGCATCCATAGCTCCGTTTTGGACATATAGTATATCAAAATGTTCGTCTCGACGAGTACATCATTTCATTCCATTGCATCATTTTAATTTGAGTTCATCTTGATGCCTGAAATGCTGATAGAAGGAGGCTTCGTGAGTTAATTGTCAGATCTACTAGTTCATCTTAGACTTTTGTCATTTTTGCCATGATTATTGTGTGCATGATATGCCTGTGCGTCCTTCATATGTTTTGTTAAGCATCTTGTTATCTTTCCAGAGGTGCAACCCATGCATTTTTAGGATGTGTGTGGTGACTTGTGCAAGCTTGCAAACTGAGGCACCCGGTAAATCTATTTTCAGGGACTTAGTAGTTTTCAATAAGTCTGGGATTATTTAGTTCATGATGCCATATGTTCATGCTATTTCCTAGTGATCCGTGCCTCTTTTGAGGATGATCAGTAAAGGAGTTTTGTTAATCTTGTTATGCTCTATCCATCCATGTCTTTACTTGCAATTATGGAGCACCCTAGCTTGAGTCAATCGAGCTCTACTTTTGCTTCGTTGTAAATCTGGGCAGATCGTCAACATGTTTGCGATTTTGCCGATGCTATTGTAGTTGATCCGTGCATGCTATGCCATTGTTCTTGCCATGTCTAGCTAGCATTTTGTGCTTTCTTAATGGATGTATGCTTGACTTGCCATGACTTGCACCGTGGTGAGTGCATCGAGCTCGTTTACATGCCTTCGTGAGTTAGATTTCAGCATGTCTCAGTTTTCACTAAGTCTGAAAACTGATTGTGTTTTAGCTATGTTCGTGGGCTTGTTAGTATATTTTGTGAACCCTTTTGGCCCCAGGTCACTTTGGGTCTTTTGTTAAGCTTGTTGAGTATCATGTTGTTTTGCTGCTCCGAAGAGAGCTTCGTGATCTGAAATTTCAGACAAGTGTTAATTTCACTAAGTCTGAAATCTGTTTTGCATTTGCGTTTTTGCCATGCTTCTTTGAACCTCATAATGGATGAATTGGACGTGGCTCAGTGCTAGTCTTTTGTTAAGCATCTTGTGTGAATCCCTTCCATTTATTTTGTTGTCATTTTTGAGTGCTGCAGCATGTTCATTTCGTTGCATTTAGAGGCCTACTTGTTGTAAATCGCAGACCGGTGTCATATCTTAAAATGCTTGCCATTTCCAAACCGTAACTCCGATTCCGGCGTTCTTTATATCGTTTTCAAGCGATTTCATCCCCTCTTTCCAGTGGCACACTTGGTTTTCCAAGTTGACGCCAGGTTCATGCATTTCCTGTCATATCTTGCATTTTGCATCCCGCATCGCATCCCGCATAGCATACCATCATTGCATCTTATTGTTTGAGCTTGCACGTGGTTGATTGTATCCTTGTTGCTTGTTTGTCTTGTTTGGGTAGAGCCGGGAGATGAGTTCGCTAATGAGGAGCCCGTTGAGTTTGCTTTTGAGGATCCAGTCAACTCTGACAGCTTTGCAGGCAAGATGATCATACCCTCGAAATCACTACTATCTTTGCTATGCTAGTTTGCTCGCTCTTGCTATGTCAATGCTTTGATGCCTACCTTTTGCTTGTCAGCCTCCCAATTGCCATGTTGAACCTCTAACCCACCTTGTCCTAGCAAACCGTTGATTGGCTATGTTACCGCTTTGCTCAGCCCCTCTTATAGCGTTGCTAGTTGCAGGTGAAGATTGGAGTCGTTCCTTGGTGGAACATTTACTTACTTGTTGGGATATCATTATATTGCTATGTTATCTTAATGCATCTATATACTTGGTAAAGGGTGGAAGGCTCGGCCTCTCGCCTGGTGTTTTGTTCCACTCTTGCCGCCCTAGTTTCCGTCATATCGGTGTTATGTTCCCGGATTTTGCGTTCCTCACGCGGTTGGGTTATAATGGGAACCCCTTGATAGTTCGCCTTGATTAAAGCTTTTCCAGCAATGCCCAACATTGGTTTTACCATTTGCCACCTAGCCTTTTTCTTTCCCTTGGGTTCTGCAGACTCAAGGGTCATCTTATTTAAACCCCCCCGGGCCAGTGCTCCTCTGAGTGTTGGTCCAAACAGAGCCACTTGCAGCGCCACCTCGGGGCAACTCGAGGGTTGGTTTTAGTTGTACGTAGTGTTCATCTGAGTGTGCCCTGAGAAAGAGATATGTGCAGCTCCTATCGGGATTTGTCGGCACATTCGGGCGGTGTTGCTGGTCTAGTTTTAATCTGTCGAGATGTCTTGTTGTACCGGGATACCGAGTCTGATCGGAACGTCTCAGGTGGAGGTCTATTCCTTCGTTGACCATGAGAGCTTGTCATGGGCTAAGTTGGGACTCCCCTGCAGGGATTGAACTTTCGAAAGCCGTGCCCGCGGTTATGGGCAGATGGGAAGTTGTTAATGTCTGGTTGTAGATAACTTAAACATAACTTAATTAAAATGAATCAACTGTGTGTGTTACCGTGATGGCCCTTTCTCGGCGGAGTCCGGGAAGAGGACACGGTGTTGGAGTAATGCTTGCGCAGGTTGTTCCTCTAGATTCTCGCTCGCGCTTTGCCTCCTCTTCTCGCTCTCTTTTGCGTATAAGTTAGCCACCACATATGCTAGTCGCTTGCTGCAGCTCCACATATATTTGCCTTACCCTTCCTATAAGCTTAAATAGTCTTGATCGCAAGGGTGCGAGATTGCTGAGTCCCTGTGGCTCACAGATACTATAACTCCAGATGCAGGTCCAGGTGATTCCGCTCCAGGTGACGAGTACGAGCTCAAGTGGGAGTTCGATGAGGACTCTCAGCGTTACTACGTGTCTTTTCCTGATGATCAGTAGTGGTTCCTAGTTGGGGTTTGATTCGGGGCCGTGTCGCATGTTGGGTATTTCTTCTATTTTGGCACCGTAGTCGGGCCATGAGTGTTTGAATGATGTATGTTATTTATGTACTTTGATGTGACGTGGCGAGTGTAAGCCAACTATGTATCTTCCCCTTTTATTATATATTACATGGGATGTTGTGATGATTGCCTAACTTGCGACATTGCTTTCAATGCGGTTATGTCTCTAAGTCGTGCCTCGACACGTGGGAGCTATAGCCGCATCGAGGGCATTACAAGTTGGTAATCAGAGCCTTCCCCGACCTTAGGATCCCCATTGCTTGATCGTTTTTAGAAGCCGAGTTGTGTCTAGAAAAAAAATTTGAGTCATTTAGGAATTATATATCGGAGAGTTAGGAATTATTTTTACTTCCCAGTCTCCTCATCGCTCTGGTAAGGCTTCCTGATGTAGGGTTTTGACTCTTCTCTTCTCAAATTTCACTAAAAAAAATTTAGGATCACGCGAGTATCTTGGAATCGTTCCGATGGCTTATGATGAGAATACTGTCTTGGTGCCTCCTGTCAGGGGTTTAGTGGAAGTGTTCCGGGGAGTTGAGCTCTGAGGTGTTGTCATCATAATTTTATCGTTGCAATTCTAGAATACTTGAGATATGTTCGCTGACATCGAAAATATCTTTTATGCAGTTCGTTGGTGAGATAACCTCGACGCCACCCAGTACTGGGGCGGGAGTTCGGGAGTATCGCCATAACTTGTATAACGGATGCTTTTCGAAGGTTGAGGTAGATGGTTTCCGAAGGTTTCTTGGTTATGTGTTGAAGGATGGATACAGCTGGATGTAGGATTTGCTAGTTTGGGTGAGATATTATGCTTCCCCTGTATCCCCAACACCTGATTGCATAACCGGAAAGTTTCGGGAGTTTCATAGGTGGGAATTCTTGTAGCTCTAGTTCTTCTTCCATGGATATTGGTTTGAGATTGGGTTTTCTTACCAATTATTCGTTCTTGAGCCGTACCTTGTGGATTTACTTCTTCTACCTAATTCTTCGTAGCTTCGCAATTTAGGGATGTGTGACCACTTCAAGAGAAATGCATTGATATTCCTGCAAAAGTTCTTTTTGATACTGGTGCATCGCTTTCTTTTATTTCAACTCCATTTGTGGCCAAGCATGATTTTGTGACCGAAAGGATTCCTGTTCCGTTGAAGATTGTGTCTCCGGGCAAGCAAATGACTTCTAACAATTGCGTCCCGGATGTCTCTATCACATTGGCTGATTACAAGTTTCTAGCTTCTCCTATTGTTCTGGGTGACTCAGATATTGATCTTATTCTCGGAATGGATTGGCTTTCTAAGCACAAGGCACATCTTGATTGTGCTGCAAGGCAGATTCAATTGACTGATTTGTCTGAGGATGTAATTGTCTTCGCCGCTCGTGATGATACCATCCGTCTGTTTTCTCTCAATGAGAAGGGTGAACTCGATGCTATCTCGCAAATTCCAGTCGTTTGTGAATATCAAGACGTCTTTCCAGAAGAGCTCCCAGGAATGCCTCCGCACCGGCCAGTTGAATTCGTTATTGATCTTGAGCCCGGCACGGAACCTGTGTGCAAGCGTCCTTACAAGCTCGGACCTGAAGAGTTGAAGGAGCTGAAGAAACAACTCGATGAGCAAGAAAGAATGGGTCTCATCCGGCCTAGTTCTTCTCCGTGGGGTTGTGGTGTTCTTTTTGTGAAGAAGAAGGATGGATCAGACCGACTTTGTGTTGATTACCGTCCATTGAACAAGAAGACCATCAAGAACAAATACCCACTTCCCAACATCAATGAGCTGTTTGAACAACTCAAAGGTGCCCAAGTATTCTCCAAGCTTGATCTCCGTATGGGTTATCATCAGATTCGAATCCGTGAGCAAGATATTCCCAAGACGGCTTTCAGGACAAGCTTTGGTTCATATGAATACACTGTCATGTCTTTTGGCCTCGTCAACGCTCCTCCGACGTTCTCTCGCATGATGAACTTCATCTTCAATGCCTACACCAATGACTTCGTTTTGGTCTATCTCGACGACATTCTGGTTTTCTCCAAGAACAAGGAAGATCATGCCAAGCACTTGCGTTTGGTTCTCAATAAGCTCAGGGAACATCAGTTCTACGCCAAGTTCTCCAAATGTGAATTTTGGCTCGATGAGGTTCTTTATCTTGGTCATATCATCTCTGCCAAGGGCATTGCCGTGAATCCTGAGAAGGTGTCTGCAATTGTGAATTGGGAACCTCCTTAGAACATGAAGCAACTCCGCAGTTTCCTCGGTCTCGCAAGCTATTGCCGAAGATTCGTTGAAAACTTTTCTAAGATCGCGAAGCCTCTCTCAAATCTTCTTCAGAAGCACGTCAAGTACGTTTGGTCTCCGGAGTGTGATATTGCTTTCAACACTTTGAAAGAGAAGTTGATCACTGCTCCAGTTTTGACTCCGCCTGATGAATCCAAACCGTATGAGGTCTTTTGTGATGCCTCTCTCCAAGGTCTCGGTGCAGTTTTGATGCAAGAGAAGAAAGTTGTTGCTTATACCTCTCGCCAGTTGAAGCCTAATGAGAAGAACTACCCCACTCATGATCTCGAGTTGGCGGCAGTTGTGCATGCTCTGTTGACTTGGAGACATCTTCTATTGGGAAGAAAAGTGGATATTTTCACTGATCACAAGAGTCTCAAGTACATCTTCACTCAGCCTAATCTCAACCTCAGGCAAACTCGATGGGTCAAAATGATTCAAGAGTATAATCCGAGTATCGAGTATACTCCAGGCAAGGCCAATGTGATTGTTGACGCTTTGAGCAGGAAAGCGTATTGCAATAGCCTGATTCTTAAGCCTTATCAACCCGAGCTTTGTGAAGCTTTCCGCAAACTAAATCTGCAAGTTGTTCCCCAAGGTTTCCTCGCCAACCTTCAAGTCTCTCCTACCTTAGAAGACCAGATTCGCCAAGCCCAGATTCTTGATGCTATGGTGAAAAAGGTGAAGATTGGGATTGCCAAGAGTCAGTCCAAGTACAAGTGCTACCGCCTTGATGACAAGGACACTCTCTTCTTCGAGGATCGAATTGTTGTACCCAAAGGTGAACTTCGTAAAGTGATCATGAACGAGTCTCACAATTCTCTCCTCTCCATCCACCCTGGGAGTACGAAGATGTATCAGGACCTCAAGCAAGCTTATTGGTGGACTCGAATGAAGCGCGAGATCGCTCAATTCGTGAACGAATGTGATTTCTGTAGAAGAGTGAAGGCAGAACACCAAAGGCCAACAGGTCTCCTCCAACCTCTTGCCATTCCAGAATGGAAGTTTGACCACATTGAAATGGACTTCGTGACTGGGTTTCCAAAGTCCAAGCGTGGCAATGATGCTATATTTGTTGTCATCGACAAGCTCACCAAAGTGGCTCACTTTCTGCCTATCAAAGAGTCGATCACTGCAGCTCAATTGGAGGAACTCTATACCTCTTGAATTGTCTCTCTGCATGGTATTCCTCAAGTGATATCTTTAGACCGTGGCAACATCTTTACCTCCAAGTTTTGGGATTCTTTTCAGAAGGCCATGGGCACCAACATCCGCTTCAGCACTGCTTTCCATCCTCAAACAAGCGGTCAAGTCGAGCGTGTCAACCAGATTCTTGAAGATATGCTCAGGGCTTGTGTGATCTTCTTCGGCATGAAGTGGGAGGATTGTCTTCCTTATGCTGAATTCTCCTACAACAATAGTTTTCAAGCAAGTTCGGGCAAGGCCCCATTTGAAAATCTGTATGGCAGGAAGTGCCGTACCCCTCTGAACTGGTCTGAAACCGGTGAACGTCAGCTGCTGGGTAATGACTTAATCACAGAGGCAGAAGAAATGTGCAAAGTCATTCGTGATAACCTCAAAGCAGCCCAATCCCGTCAGAAGAGCTACTATGATAGTAAGCACCGTGATTTGGCTTTCGAGATCGGAGATCATGTTTACCTCCGCGTCTCTCCTATGCAGGGTACTCGTCGCTTTGGTATCAAAGGGAAGCTTGCCCCTAGATACGTGGGACCTTTCAAGATTGTCAGCAAGAGAGGCGACCTCGCCTATCAACTCGAGCTTCCTTCAAACTTTGCAAATGTTCATGATGTGTTCCATGTCTCTCAACTCCGAAAGTGCTTCAAGACGCCTGACCGCACAGTCAACTTCCAGGACATTGAGCTCCAAGAAGATCTCTCATATCGTGAGCACCCAGTCGCTATTCTTGAAGAGACTGAACGCAAGACTCGCAACAAGTCAATCAAATTCCTCAAAGTCAAGTGGTCACACCATTCCAACCATGAAGCTACCTGGGAACGCGAGGATCACCTCCGTTCTGAGTACCCGGCGTTCTTTCAGTCCTAGATCTCGGGACGAGATCCTTTCGTAGTGGTGGAGTGTTGTAATGCCCCAGATATAACTTTCTCAATTTGTACTCCAACTCTTGTTGTTTCCGGCGTTAAGTTATATTTATTTCTTGGGTTCGGGTCTTTGTCTCCGTGTGTTGTTTTCGTTTTCATGCATCTCATATCATGTCATCATGTGCATTGCATTTGCAAACGTGTTCATCTCATGCATTCGAGCAATTTCCCCGTTGTCCGTTTTGCATTCCGGCGCTTCGTTCTCCTCCGGTGGTCATTTCTAGCTTTATTTCGTGTGTGGGGATTAAACATTTCCAGATTGGACCGAGACTTGCCAAGCGGCCTTGGTTTACTACCGGTAGACCGCCTGTCAAGTTTCGTACCATTTGGACGTTGTTTGATACTCCAACGGTTAACCGAGGGACCGAAAAGGCCTCGTGTGTGTTGCAGCCCAACACCCCTCCAATTTGGCCCAAAACCCACCAAACTCTGCTCCATCACCTAGAGCGTTCGATCATGATCGCGTGGCCGAAAACCGCACCTCATTTGGACTCTCCTAGCTCCACTTATGCCTATAAATACACCCCCTCCATTTTCGGAACTCTCCCTCTCCGAAACCCTAGCCAAAAAAAAGATCCCCGCGCCGGCCGGACACGTCCGCTCCGACCGGACGCATCGCCGCCGCCGCCCGCAGCCAGTGGCGTGACGCCACGTGGCACTCCGCCGCCCACACCCGCACCGGCCCGCGCGGCCCGGGGAGAGCCCCCGCGCGGCCCGATCTCCCCGCCGCCTCCTACCTCGTCCGCCGCCGCCCTCTCCAACGCCGGTGGCCGGCACCGCCACGGGCCACCACCGCGCCACCGCGGGCGACCCCGCCGCTGCCAACTCCGGCCGCCGCCGTCCCGCCTCTCCGCCGCCTCGCCGGTGCCGCCCGGGCGCCGCGCCGCCCCGCCTCTCCGTCCTCGCCGCCGTCCGGCCCCCGCGGCCACCCTCTCCACCGGCCGACCTCGCCGGAGCCGCCATCTCGCCGGAGTCCTCGATTTCCACGCTCGGTGAACAGTGCCGGTGAACAGTGATCTGGATCCAGATCCAGATCTGGAACCCTAGGGTTGACTTTTTCTCCTCCAAACCCTAATTTTCGAGTATACTTTGACCTGCCATATCTCCGCATCCGTAGCTCCGTTTTGGACATATAGTATATCAAAATGTTCGTCTCGACGAGTACATCATTTCATTCCATTGCATCATTTTCATTTGAGTTCATCTTGATGCCCGAAATGCTGATAGAAGGAGGCTTCGTGAGTTAATTGTCAGATCTGCTAGTTCATCTTAGACTTTTGTCATTTTTGCCATGATTATTGTGTGCATGATATGCCTGTGCGTCCTTCATATGTTTTGTTAAGCATCTTGTTATCTTTCCAGAGGTGCAACCCATGCATTTTTAGGATGTGTGTGGTGACTTGTGCAAGCTTGCAAAGTGAGGCACCCGGTAAATCTGTTTTCAGGGACTTGGTAGTTTTCACTAAGTCTGGGATTATTTAGTTCATGATGCCATATGTTCATGCTATTTCCTAGTGATCCGTGCCTCTTTTGAGGATGATCAGTAAAGGAGTTTTGTTAATCTTGTTATGCTCTATCCATCCATGTCTTTACTTGCAATTATGGAGCACCCTAGCTTGAGTCAATCGAGCTCTACTTTTGCTTCGTTGTAAATCTGGGCAGATCGTCAACATGTTTGCGATTTTGCCGATGCTATTGTAGTTGATCCGTGCATGCTATGCCATTGTTCTTGCCATGTCTAGCTAGAATTTTGTGCTTTCTTAATGGATGTATGCTTGACTTGCCATGACTTGCACCGTGGTGAGTGCATCGAGCTCGTTTACATGCCTTCGTGAGTTAGATTTCAGCATGTCTCAGTTTTCACTAAGTCTGAAAACTGATTGTGTTTTAGCTATGTTCGTGGGCTTGTTAGTATATTTTGTGAACCCTTTTGGCACCAGGTCACTTTGGGTCTTTTGTTAAGCTTGTTGAGTATATCCATGTCATGTTCTTCTTTGTCTTAATCAGGTCATGTATCATGTTGTTTTGCTGCTCCGAAGAGAGCTTCATGATCTGAAATTTCAGACAAGTGTTAATTTCACTAAGTCTGAAATCTGTTTTGCATTTGCGTTTTTGCCATGCTTGTTTGAACCTCATAATGGATGAATTGGACGTGGCTCAGCGCTAGTCTTTTGTTAAGCATCTTGTGTGCATCCCTTCCATTTATTTTGTTGTCATTTTTGAGTGCTGCAGCATGTTCATTTCGTTGCATTTAGAGGCCTACTTGCTGTAAATCGCAGACCGGTGTCATATCTTAAAATGCTTGCCATTTCCAAACCGTAACTCCGATTCCGGCGTTCTTTATATCGTTTTCAAGCGATTTCATCCCCTCTTTCCAGTGGCACACTTGGTTTTCCAAGTTTAGGCCAGGTTCATGCATTTCCTGTCATATCTTGCATTTTGCATCCCGCATCGCATCCCGCATAGCATACCATCATTGCATCTTATTGTTTGAGCTTGCACGTGGTTGATTGTATCCTTGTTGCTTGTTTGTCTTGTTTGGGTAGAGCCGGGAGATGAGTTCGCTAACGAGGAGCCCGTTGAGTTTGCTTTTGAGGATCCAGTCAACTCTGACAGCTTTGCAGGCAAGATGATCATACCCTCGAAATCACTACTATCTTTGCTATGCTAGTTTGCTCGCTCTTGCTATGCCAATGCTTCGATGCCTACCTTTTGCTTGTCAGCCTCCCAATTGCCATGTTGAACCTCTAACCCACCTTGTCCTAGCAAACCGTTGATTGGCTATGTTACCGCTTTGCTCAGCCCCTCTTATAGCGTTGCTAGTTGCAGGTGAAGATTGGAGCCGTTCCTTGGTGGAACATTTACTTACTTGTTGGGATATCATTATATTGCTATGTTATCTTAATGCATCTATATACTTGGTAAAGGGTGGAAGGCTCGGCCTCTCGCCTGGTGTTTTGTTCCACTCTTGCCGCCCTAGTTTCCGTCATATCGGTGTTATGTTCCCGGATTTTGCGTTCCTCACGCGGTTGGGTTATAATGGGAACCCCTTGATAGTTCGCCTTGATTAAAGCTTTTCCAGCAATGCCCAACATTGGTTTTACCATTTGCCACCTAGCCCTTTTCTTTTCCTTGGGTTCTGCAGACTCAAGGGTCATCTTATTTAAACCCCCCGGGCCAGTGCTCCTCTGAGTGTTGGTCCAAACAGAGCCACTTGCAGCACCACCTCGGGGCAACTCGAGGGTTGGTTTTAGTTGTACGTAGTGTTCATCTGAGTGTGCCCTGAGAAAGAGATATGTGCAGCTCCTATCGGGATTTGTTGGCACATTCGGGCGGTGTTGCTGGTCTAGTTTTAACCTGTCTAGATGTCTTGTTGTACCGGGATACCGAGTCTGATCGGAACGTCTCGGGTGGAGGTCTATTCCTTCGTTGACCGTGAGAGCTTGTCATGGGCTAAGTTGGGACTCCCCTGCAGGGATTGAACTTTTGAAAGCCGTGCCCGCGGTTATGGGCAGATGGGAAGTTGTTAATGTCCGGTTGTAGATAACTTAAACATAACTTAAATAAAAAGAATCAACCGTGTGTGTTACCGTGATGGCCCTTTCTCGGTGGAGTCTGGGAAGAGGACACGGTGTTGGAGTAATGCTTGCGCAGGTTGTTCCTCTAGATTCTCGCTCGCGCTTTGCCTCCTCTTCTCGCTCTCTTTTGCGTATAAGTTAGCCACCACATATGCTAGTCGCTTGCTGCAGCTCCACATATATTTGCCTTACCCTTCCTATAAGCTTAAATAGTCTTGATCGCGAGGGTGCGAGATTGCTGAGTCCCTGTGGCTCACAGATACTATAACTCCAGATGCAGGTCCAGGTGATTCCGCTCCAGGTGACGAGTACGAGCTCAAGTGGGAGTTCGATGAGGACTCTCAGCATTACTACGTGTCTTTTCCTGATGATCAGTAGTGGTGCCTAGTTGGGGTTTGATTCGGGGCCATGTCGCATGTTGGGTATTTCTTCTATTTTGGCGCCGTAGTCGGGCCATGAGTGTTTGAATGATGTATGTTATTTATGTACTTTGATGTGACGTGGCGAGTGTAAGCCAACTATGTATCTTCCCCTTTTATTATATATTACATGGGATGTTGTGATGATTGCCTAACTTGCGACATTGCTTTCAATGCGGTTATGTCTCTAAGTCGTGCCTCGACACGTGGGAGCTATAGCCGCATCGAGGGCATTACAAGTTGGTAATCAGAGCCTTCCCCGACCTTAGGAGCCCCATTGCTTGATCGTTTTTAGAAGCCGAGTTGTGTCTAGAAAAATGTTTTGAGTCATTTAGGAATTATATATCGGAGAGTTAGGAATTATTTTTACTTCCCAGTCTCCTCATCGCTCTGGTAAGGCTTCCTGATGTAGGGTTTTGACTCTTCTCTTCTCAAATTTCAGTAAAAAAAATTTTAGGATCACGCGAGTATCTTGGAATCGTTCCGATGGCTTATGATGAGAATACTGTCTTGGTGCCTCCTGTCAGGGGTTTAGTGGAAGTGTCCCGGGGAGTTGAGCTCTGAGGTGTTGTCATCATAATTTTATCGTTGCAATTCTGGAATACTTGAGATATGTTCGCTGACATCGAAAATATCTTTTATGCAGTTCGTTGGTGAGATAACCTCGACGCCACCCAGTACTGGGGCGGGAGTTCGGGAGTATCGCCATAACTTGTATAACGGATGCTTTTCAAAGGTTGAGGTAGATGGTTTCCGAAGGTTTCTTGGTTATGTGTTGAAGGATGGATACAGCTGGATGTAGGATTTGCTAGTTTGGGTGAGATATTATGCTTCCCCTGTATCCCCAACACCTGATTGCATAACCGGAAAGTTTCGGGAGTTTCATAGGTGGGAATTCTTGTAGCTCTAGTTCTTCTTCCATGGATATTGGTTTGAGATTGGGTTTTCTTACCAATTATTCGTTCTTGAGCCGTACCTTGTGGATTTACTTCTTCTACCTAATTCTTCGTAGCTTCGCAATTTAGGGATGTGTGACCACTTCAAGAGAAATGCATTGATATTCCTGCAAAAGTTCTTTTTGATACTGGTGCATCGCTTTCTTTTATTTCAACTCCATTTGTGGCCAAGCATGATTTTGTGACCGAAAGGATTCCTGTTCCGTTGAAGATTGTGTCTCCGGGCAAGCAAATGACTTCTAACAATTGCGTCCCGGATGTCTCTATCACATTGGCCGATTACAAGTTTCTAGCTTCTCCTATTGTTCTGGGTGACTCAGATATTGATCTTATTCTCGGAATGGATTGGCTTTCTAAGCACAAGGCACATCTTGATTGTGCTGCAAGGCAGATTCAATTGACTCATTTGTCTGAGGATGTAATTGTCTTCGCCGCTCGTGATGATACCATCCGTCTGTTTTCTCTCAATGAGAAGGGTGAACTCGATGCTATCTCACAAATTCCAGTCGTTTGTGAATATCAAGACGTCTTTCCAGAAGAGCTCCCAGGAATGCCTCTGCACCGGCCAGTTGAATTCGTTATTGATCTTGAGCCCGGCACGGAACCTGTGTGCAAGCGTCCTTACAAGCTCGGACCTGAAGAGTTGAAGGAGCTGAAGAAACAACTCGATGAGCAAGAAAGAATGGGTCTCATCCGGCCTAGTTCTTCTCCGTGGGGTTGTGGTGTTCTTTTTGTGAAGAAGAAGGATGGATCGGACCGACTTTGTGTTGATTACCGTCCATTGAACAAGAAGACCATCAAGAACAAATACCCACTTCCCAACATCAATGAGCTGTTTGAACAACTCAAAGGTGCCCAAGTATTCTCCAAGCTTGATCTCCGTATGGGTTATCATCAGATTCGAATCCATGAGCAAGATATTCCCAAGACGGCTTTCAGGACAAGCTTTGGTTCATATGAATACATTGTCATGTCTTTTGGCCTCGTCAACGCTCCTTCGACGTTCTCTCGCATGATGAACTTCATCTTCAACGCCTACACCAATGACTTCATTTTGGTCTATCTCGACGACATTCTGGTTTTCTCCAAGAACAAGGAAGATCATGCCAGGCACTTCCGTTTGGTTCTCGATAAGCTCAGGGAACATCAGTTCTACGCCAAGTTCTCCAAATGTGAATTTTGGCTTGATGAGGTTCTTTATCTTGGTCATATCATCTCTGCCAACGGCATTGCCGTGAATCCTGAGAAGGTGACTGCAATTGTGAATTGGGAACCTCCTCAGAACATGAAGCAACTCCGTAGTTTCCTCGGTCTCGCAAGCTATTGCCGAAGATTCGTTGAAAACTTTTCTAAGATCGCGAAGCCTCTCTCAAATCTTCTTCAGAAGCACGTCAAGTACGTTTGGTCTCCGGAGTGTGATATTGCTTTCAACACTTTGAAAGAGAAGTTGATCACTGCTCCAGTTTTGACTCCGCCTGATGAATCCAAACCGTACGAGGTCTTTTGTGATGCCTCTCTCCAAGGTCTCGGTGCAGTTTTGATGCAAGAGAAGAAAGTTGTTGCTTATACCTCTCGCCAGTTGAAGCCTAATGAGAAGAACTACCCCACTCATGATCTCGAGTTGGCGGCAGTTGTGCATGCTCTGTTGACTTGGAGACATCTTCTATTGGGAAGAAAAGTGGATATTTTCACTGATCACAAGAGTCTCAAGTACATCTTCACTCAGCCTAATCTCAACCTCAGGAAAACTCGATGGGTCGAAATGATTCAAGAGTATAATCCGAGTATCGAGTATACTCCAGGCAAGGCCAATGTGATTGCTGACGCTTTGAGCAGGAAAGCGTATTGTAATAGTCTGATTCTTAAGCCTTATCAACCCGAGCTTTGTGAAGCTTTCTGCAAACTAAATCTGCAAGTTGTTCCCCAAGGTTTCCTCGCCAACCTTCAAGTCTCTCCTACCTTAGAAGGCCAGATTCGCCAAGCCCAGATTCTTGATGCTATGGTGAAAAAGGTGAAGATTGGGATTGCCAAGAGTTAGTCCAAGTACAAGTGCTACCACCTTGATGACAAGGACACTCTCTTCTTCGAGGATCGAATTGTTGTACCCAAAGGTAAACTTCGTAAAGTGATCATGAACGAGTCTCACAATTCTCTCCTCTCCATCCACCCTGGGAGTACGAAGATGTATCAGGACCTCAAGCAAGCTTATTGGTGGACTCGAATGAAGCGCGAGATCGCTCAATTCGTGAACGAATGTGATGTCTGCAGAAGAGTGAAGGCAGAACACCAAAGGCCAACAGGTCTCCTCCAACCTCTTGCCATTCCAGAATGGAAGTTTGACCACATTGAAATGGACTTCGTGACTGGGTTTCCAAAGTCCAAGCGTGGCAATGATGCTATATTTGTTGTCATCGACAAGCTCACCAAAGTGGCTCACTTTCTGCCTATCAAAGAGTCGATCACTGCAGCTCAATTGGAGGAACCCTATACCTCTCGAATTGTCTCTCTGCATGGTATTCCTCAAGTGATATCTTCAGACCGTGGCAGCATCTTTGCCTCCAAGTTTTGGGATTCTTTTCAGAAGGCCATGGGCACCAACATCCGCTTCAGCACTGCTTTCCATCCTCAAACAAGCGGTCAAGTCAAGCGTGTCAACCAGATTCTTGAAGATATGCTCAGGGCTTGTGTGATCTCCTTCGGCATGAAGTGGGAGGATTGTCTTCCTTATGCTGAATTCTCCTACAACAACAGTTTTCAAGCAAGTTCGGGCAAGGCCCCATTTGAAAATCTGTATGGCAGGAAGTGTCGTACCCCTCTCAACTGGTCTGAAACCGGTGAACGTCAGCTGCTGGGTAAAGACTTAATCACAGAGGTAGAAGAAATGTGCAAAGTCATTCGTGATAACCTCAAAGCAGCCCAATCCCGTCAGAAGAGCTACTATGATAGTAAGCACCGTGATTTGGCTTTCGAGATCGGAGATCATGTTTGCCTCCGCGTCTCTCCTATGCAGGGTACTCGTCGCTTCGGTATCAAAGGGAAGCTTGCCCCTAGATACGTGGGACCTTTCAAGATTGTCAGCAAGAGAGGCGACCTCGCCTATCAACTCGAGCTTCCTTCAAACTTTGCAAATGTTCATGATGTGTTCCACGTCTCTCAACTCCAAAAGTGCTTCAAGACGCCTGACCGCACAGTCAACTTCCAGGACATTGAGCTCCAAGAAGATCTCTCCTATCGTGAGCACCCAGTCGCTATTCTTGAAGAGACTGAACGCAAGACTCGCAACAAGTCAATCAAATTCCTCAAAGTCAAGTGGTCACACCATTCCGACCATGAAGCTACCTGGGAACGCGAGGATCACCTCCGTTCTGAGTACCCGGCGTTCTTTCAGTCCTAGATCTCGGGACGAGATCCTTTCGTAGTGGTGGAGTGTTGTAATGCCCCAGATATAACTTTCCCAATTTGTACTCCAACTCTTGTTGTTTCCGGCGTTAAGTTATATTTATTTCTCGGGTTCGGGTCTTTGTCTCCGTGTGTTGTTTTTGTTTTCATGCATCTCATATCATGTCATCATGTGCATTGCATTTGCATACGTGTTCATCTCATGCATTCGAGCAATTTCCCCGTTGTCCGTTTTGCATTCCGGCGCTTCGTTCTCCTCCGGTGGTCATTTCTAGCTTTCTTTCATGTGTGGGGAATAAACATTTCCATATTGGACCGAGACTTGCCAAGCGGCCTTGGTTTACTACCGGTAGACCGCCTGTCAAGTTTCGTACCATTTGGACTTCGTTTGATACTCCAACGGTTAACCGAGGGACCGAAAAGGCCTCGTGTGTGTTGCAGCCCAACACCCCTCCAATTTGGCCCAAAACCCACCAAACTCTGCTCCATCACCTAGAGCGTTCGATCATGATCGCGTGGCCGAAAACCGCACCTCATTTGGACTCTCCTAGCTCCACTTATGCCTATAAATACACCCCCTCCATTTTCGGATCTGTCCCTCTCCGAAACCCTAGCCAAAAAAAAGATCCCCGCGCCGGCCGGACACGTCCGCTCCGACCGGACGCATCGCCGCCGCCGCCCGCAGCCAGTGGCGTGACGCCACGTGGCGCTCCGCCGCCCACACCCGCACCGGCCCGCGCGGCCCGGGGAGAGCCCCCGCGCGGCCCGATCTCCCCGCCGCCTCCTACCTCGTCCGTCGCCGCCCTCGCCAACGCCGGTGGCCGGCGCCGCCACGGGCCACCACCGCGCCACCGCGGGCGACCCCGCCGCCGCCAACTCCGGCCGCCGCCGTCCCGCCTCTCCGCCGCCTCGCCGCTGCCGCCCCGCCTCTCCGTCCTCGCTGCCGTCCGGCCCCCGCGGCCACCCTCTCCACCGGCCGACCTCGCCGGAGCCGCCATCTCGCCGGAGTCCTCGATTTCCGCGCTCGGTGAACAGTGCCGGTGAACAGTGATCTAGATCCAGATCCAGATCTGGAACCCTAGGGTTGACTTTTTCTCCTCCAAACCCTAATTTTCGAGTATACTTTGACCTGCCATATCTCCGCATCCGTAGCTCCGTTTTGGACATATAGTATATCAAAATGTTCGTCTCGACGAGTACATCATTTCATTCCATTGCATCATTTTCATTTGAGTTCATCTTGATGCCCGAAATGCTGATAGAAGGAGGCTTCGTGAGTTAATTGTCAGATCTGCTAGTTCATCTTAGACTTTTGTCATTTTTGCCATGATTATTGTGTGCACGATATGCCTGTGCGTCCTTCATATGTTTTGTTAAGCATCTTGTTATCTTTCCAGAGGTGCAACCCATGCATTTTTAGGATGTGTGTGGTGACTTGTGCAAGCTTGCAAAGTGAGGCACCCGGTAAATCTGTTTTCAGGGACTTGGTAGTTTTCACTAAGTCTGGGATTATTTAGTTCATGATGCCATATGTTCATGCTATTTCCTAGTGATCCGTGCCTCTTTTGAGGATGATCAGTAAAGGAGTTTTGTTAATCTTGTTATGCTCTATCCATCCATGTCTTTACTTGCAATTATGGAGCACCCTAGCTTGAGTCAATCGAGCTCTACTTTTGCTTCGTTGTAAATCTGGGCAGATCGTCAACATGTTTGCGATTTTGCCGATGCTATTGTAGTTGATCCGTGCATGCTATGCCATTGTTCTTGCCATGTCTAGCTAGAATTTTGTGCTTTCTTAATGGATGTATGCTTGACTTGCCATGACTTGCACCGTGGTGAGTGCATCGAGCTCGTTTACATGCCTTCGTGAGTTAGATTTCAGCATGTCTCAGTTTTCACTAAGTCTGAAAACTGATTGTGTTTTAGCTATGTTCGTGGGCTTGTTAGTATATTTTGTGAACCCTTTTGGCCCCAGGTCACTTTGGGTCTTTTGTTAAGCTTGTTGAGTATATCCATACCATGTTCTTCTTTGTCTTAATCAGGTCATGTATCATGTTGTTTTGCTGCTCCGAAGAGAGCTTCGTGATCTGAAATTTCAGACAAGTGTTAATTTCACTAAGTCTGAAATCTGTTTTGCATTTGCGTTTTTGCCATGCTTGTTTGAACCTCATAATGGATGAATTGGACGTGGCTCAGTGCTAGTCTTTTGTTAAGCATCTTGTGTGCATCCCTGCCATGTATTTTGTTGTCATTTTTGAGTGCTGCAGCATGTTCATTTCGTTGCATTTAGAGGCCTACTTGCTGTAAATCGCAGACCGGTGTCATCTTAAAATGCTTGCCATTTCCAATCGTAACTCCGATTCCGGCGTTCTTTATATCGTTTTCAAGCAATTTCATCCCCTCTTTCCAGTGGCACACTTGGTTTTCCAAGTTGACGCCAGGTTCATGCATTTCCTGTCATATCTTGCATTTTGCATCCCGCATCGCATCCCGCATAGCATACCATCATTGCATCTTATTGTTTGAGCTTGCACGTGGTTGATTGTATCCTTGTTGCTTGTTTGTCTTGTTTGGGTAGAGCCGGGAGACGAGTTCGCTAACGAGGAGCCCGTTGAGTTTGCTTTTGAGGATCCAGTCAACTCTGACAGCTTTGCAGGCAAGATGATCATACCCTCGAAATCACTACTATCTTTGCTATGCTAGTTTGCTCGCTCTTGCTATGCCAATGCTTCGATGCCTACCTTTTGCTTGTCAGCCTCCCAATTGACATGTTGAACCTCTAACCCACCTTGTCCTAGCAAACCATTGATTGGCTATGTTACCGCTTTGCTCAGCCCCTCTTATAGCGTTGCTAGTTGCAGGTGAAGATTGGAGCCGTTCCTTGGTGGAACATTTACTTACTTGTTGGGATATCATTATATTGCTATGTTATCTTAATGCATCTATATACTTGGTAAAGGGTGGAAGGCTCGGCCTCTCGCCTGGTGTTTTGTTCCACTCTTGCCGCCCTAGTTTCCGTCATATCGGTGTTATGTTCCCGGATTTTGCGTTCCTCACGCGGTTGGGTTATAATGGGAACCCCTTGATAGTTCGCCTTGATTAAAGCTTTTCCAGCAATGCCCAACATTGGTTTTACCATTTGCCACCTAGCCTTTTTCTTTCCCTTGGGTTCTGCAGACTCAAGGGTCATCTTATTTAAACCCCCCCGGGCCAGTGCTCCTCTGAGTGTTGGTCCAAACAGAGCCACTTGCAGCGCCACCTCGGGGCAACTCGAGGGTTGGTTTTAGTTGTACGTAGTGTTCATCTGAGTGTGCCCTGAGAAAGAGATATGTGCAGCTCCTATCGGGATTTGTCGGCACATTCGGGCGGTGTTGCTGGTCTAGTTTTAATCTGTCGAGATGTCTTGTTGTACCGGGATACCGAGTCTGATCGGAACGTCTCAGGTGGAGGTCTATTCCTTCGTTGACCATGAGAGCTTGTCATGGGCTAAGTTGGGACTCCCCTGCAGGGATTGAACTTTCGAAAGCCGTGCCCGCGGTTATGGGCAGATGGGAAGTTGTTAATGTCCGGTTGTAGATAACTTAAACATAACTTAATTAAAATGAATCAACTGTGTGTGTTACCGTGATGGCCCTTTCTCGGCGGAGTCCGGGAAGAGGACACGGTGTTGGAGTAATGCTTGCGCAGGTTGTTCCTCTAGATTCTCGCTCGCGCTTTGCCTCCTCTTCTCGCTCTCTTTTGCGTATAAGTTAGCCACCACATATGCTAGTCGCTTGCTGCAGCTCCACATATATTTGCCTTACCCTTCCTATAAGCTTAAATAGTCTTGATCGCGAGGGTGCGAGATTGCTGAGTCCCTGTGGCTCACAAATACTATAACTCCAGATGCAGGTCCAGGTGATTCCGCTCCAGGTGACGAGTACGAGCTCAAGTGGGAGTTCGATGAGGACTCTCAGCGTTACTACGTGTCTTTTCCTGATGATCAGTAGTGGTTCCTAGTTGGGGTTTGATTCGGGGCCGTGTCGCATGTTGGGTATTTCTTCTATTTTGGCACCGTAGTCGGGCCATGAGTGTTTGAATGATGTATGTTATTTATGTACTTTGATGTGACGTGGCGAGTGTAAGCCAACTATGTATCTTCCCCTTTTATTATATATTACATGGGTTGTTGTGATGATTGCCTAACTTGCGACATTGCTTTCAATGCGGTTATGTCTCTAAGTCGTGCCTCGACACGTGGGAGCTATAGCCGCATTGAGGGCGTTACAGACGAGCACTGCACTCACCACCTGGTGTGTTGCAGATATGTATAGTAACATGGGTTTGCCGATGTTTGGCGCGGCCAGGATTGGGTTGCTTGCTAAGAAAGCTTTTATTTCCTCCAGTCCGGCTGTTGCAGCATCCGTCCACGCAAAGTGGTCGGTGCGTCGGAGTAGGCGATACAATGGCAGTGCCTTTTCTCCTAATCTGGAGATAAAGCGGCTCAAAGCTGTCATGCACCCGGCCAGTCCGGATGTTTGATTTCTCTGATAAACCCGGCTTCGAGTAACTTGGCTAGCTCCTCACCCATAGCCTATCGTTTGGGTTCGGAAAATCGCCGCAGCGTTTGCTTGACTGGTCTGTATCCCTTCAGTATATTGAGACTATGTTCGGCCAACGCGCGTGGGATTCCAGGCATATCTGTTGGGGAACGTAGTAATTTCAAAAAAATTCCTATGCACACGCAAGATCATGGTGATGCATAGCAACGAGAGGGGAGAGTGTGATCTACGTACCCTTGTAGATCGACAACGGAAGCGTTAGGTTGATGTAGTCGTACGTCTTCACGGCCCGACCGATCAAGCACCGAAACTACGGCACCTCCAAGTTCTAGCACACGTTCAGCTCGATGACGATCCCCGGACTCTGATCCAGCAAAGTGTCGGGGAAGAGTTCCGTCAGCACGACGGCATGGCGACGATCTTGATGTACTAATGTCGCAGGGCTTCGCCTAAGCACTGCTACAATATTATCGAGGACTATGGTGGAAGGGGGCACCGCACACGGCTAAGAATATGATCACGTGGATCAACTTGTGTCTCTAGGGGGTGCCCCTGCCTCCGTATATAAAGGCCCAAAGGGGGGGCGGCCAAGAGGAGGCGCGCCAGGAGGAGTCCTACTCCCTCCGGGAGTAGGACTCCCCCCCCTTTCCTAGTTGGAATAGGATTCGTGGAGGGGGGAAAGAGGAGAGAGAGGAGGAAGGGGGGCCGGCCCCCTCTCCTTGTCCTATTCGGACCAAGGGGGGAGAGGCGCGCGGCCCATCTCTGGCCACCTCTCCTCTCTTCCACTAAGGCCCACTAAGGCCCATATACCTCCCGGGGGTTTCCGGTAACCTCCCGGTACTCCGGTAAAATCCCGATTTCACCCGGAACACTTCCGATATCCAAACATAGGCTTCCAATATATCAATCTTTATGTCTCGACCATTTCGAGACTCCTCGTCATGTCCGTGATCACATCCGGGACTCCGAACAACCTTCGATACATCAAAACGCATAAACTCATAATATAACTGTCATCGAAACCTTAAGCGTGCGGACCCTACGGGTTCGAGAACAATGTAGATATGACCGAGACACGTCTCCGGTCAATAACCAATAGCGGGACCTGGATGCCCATATTGGTTCCTATGTATTCTACGAAGATCTTTTATCGGTCAGACCACATAACAATATACGTTGTTCCCTTTGTCATCGGTATGTTACTTGCCCGAGATTCGATCGTCGGTATCCAATACCTAGTTCAATCTCGTTACCGGCAAGTCTCTTTTTACTCGTTCCGTAATACATCATCCCGTAACTAACTCATTAGTTGCAATGCTTGCAAGGCTTAAGTGATGTGCATTACCGAGAGGGCCCAGAGATACCTCTCCGACGATCGGAGTGACAAATCCCAATCTCGAAATACGCCAACCCAACATGTACTTTTGGAGACACCTGTAGAGCACCTTTATAATCACCCAGTTACGTTGTGACGTTTGGTAGCACACAAAGTGTTCCTCCGGCACACGGGAGTTGCATAATCTCATAGTCATAGGAACATGTATAAGTCATGAAGAAAGCAATAGCAACATACTAAACGATCGGGTGCTAAGCTAATGAAATGGGTCATGTCAATCAGATCATTCAACTAATGATGTGATCCCGTTAATCAAATGACAACTCTTTGTCCATGGTTAGGAAACATAACCATCTTTGATTAACGAGCTAGTCAAGTAGAGGCATACTAGTGACACTCTGTTTGTCTATGTATTCACACATGTATTATGTTTCCGGTTAATACAATTCTAGCATGAATAATAAACTTTTATCATGATATAAGGAAATAAATAATAACTTTATTATTGCCTCTAGGGCATATTTCCTTCAGTCTCCCACTTGCACTAGAGTCAATAATCTAGTTTACACAGTAATGATTCTAACACCCATGGAGCCTTGGTGCTGATCATGTTTTGCTCGTGGAAGAGGCTTAGTCAATGGGTCTGCTACATTTAGATCCGTATGTATCTTGCAAATCTCTATGTCTCCCACCTGGACTAGATCCCGGATGGAATTGAAGCGTCTTTTGATGTGCTTGGTCCTCTTGTGAAATCTAGATTCCTTCGCCAAGGCAAGTGCACCAGTATTGTCATAAAAGATTTTCATTGGACCCGATGCACTAGGTATGACACCTAGATCGGATATGAACTCCTTCATCCAGACTCCTTCGTTTGCTTCTTCCGAAGCAGCTATGTACTCCGCTTCACATGTAGATCCCGCCACGACGCTTTGTTTAGAACTGCACCAACTGACAGCTCCACCGTTTAATGTAAACACGTATCCGGTTTGCGATTTAGAATCGTCCGGATCAGTGTCAAAGCTTGCATCAACGTAACCGTTTACGATGAGCTCTTTGTCACCTCCATATATGAGAAACATATCCTTAGTCCTTTTCAGGTACTTCAGGATGTTCTTGACCGCTGTCCAGTGATCCACTCCTGGATTACTTTGGTACCTCCCTGCTAGACTTATAGCAAGGCACACATCAGGTCTGGTACACAGCATTGCATACATGATAGAGCCTATGGCTGAAGCATAGGGAACATCTTTCATTTTCTCTCTATCTTCTGCAGTGGTCAGGCATTGAGTCTGACTCAATTTCACACCTTGTAACACAGGCAAGAACCCTTTCTTTGCTTGATCCATTTTGAACTTCTTCAAAATCTTGTCAAGGTATGTGCTTTGTGAAAGTCCAATTAAGCATCTTGATCTATCTCTATAGATCTTAATGCCTAATATGTAAGCAGCTTCACCGAGGTATTTCATTGAAAAACTCTTATTCAGGTATCCCTTTATGCTATCCAGAAATTCTATATCATTTCCAATCCGTAATATGTCATCCACATATAATATTAGAAATGCTATAGAGCTCCCACTCACTTTCTTGTAAATACAGGCTTCTCTGAAAGTCTGTATAAAACCAAATGCTTTGATCACACTATCAAAGAGTTTATTCCAACTCCGAGAGGCTTGCACCAGTCCATAGATGGATCGCTGGAGCTTGCACACTTTGTTAGCTCCCTTTGGATCGACAAAACCTTCTGGTTGCATCATATACAACTCTTCTTCCAGAAACCCATTCAGGAATGCAGTTTTGACATCCATCTGCCAAATTTCATAATCATAAAATGCGGCAATTGCTAACATGATTCGGACAGACTTAAGCATCGCTACGGGTGAGAAGGTCTCATCGTAGTCAATCCCTTGAACTTGCCGAAACCCTTTTGCGACAAGTCGAGCTTTGTAGACAGTAATATTACCATCAGCGCCAGTCTTCTTCTTGATGATCCATTTATTCTCAATCGCTTGCCGATCATCGGGCAAGTCAACCAAAGTCCACACTTTGTTCTCATACATGGATCCCATCTTAGATTTCATGGCTCCAAGCCATTTTGCGGAATCTGGGCTCACCATCGCTTCTTCATAGTTCGTAGGTTCATCATGATCTAGTAGCATGACTTCCAGAACAGGATTACCGTACCACTCTGGTGCGGATCTCACTCTGGTTGATCTACGAGGTTCAGTAGTATCGTGTTCTGAAGTTTCATGATCATTATCATTAGCTTCCTCACTTATTGGTGTAGGTGTCACAGAAACAGGTTTCTGTGATGCATTACTCTTCAACAAGGGAGCAGGTACAGTTACCTCGCCAAGTTCTACTTTCCTCCCACTCACTTCTTTTGAGAGAAACTCCTTCTCCAGAAAGTTTCCGAACTTAGCAACAAAAGTCTTGCCTTCGGATCTGTGATAGAAGGTGTATCTAATAGTCTCCTTTGGATATCCTATGAAGACACATTTCTCCGATTTGGGTTCGAGCTTATCAGGTTGAAGCTTTTTCACATAAGCATCGCAGCCCCAAACTTTCTGAAACGACAACTTTGGTTTCTTGCCAAACCATAGTTCATAAGGCATCGTCTCAACGGATTTTGATGGTGCCCTATTTAACGTGAATGTGGCCGTCTCTAAAGCATAACCCCAAAACGATAGCGGTAAATCAGTAAGAGACATCATAGATCACACCATATCTAGTAAAGTACGATTACGACGTTCGGACACACCATTACGCTATGGTGTTCCGGGTGGCGTGAGTTGCGAAACTATTCCGCATTGTTTTAAATGTTCACCAAACTCGTAACTCAAATATTCTCCTCCACGATCAGATCGTAGAAACTTTATTTTCTTGTTACGATGATTTTCAACTTCACTCTAAAATTCTTTGAATTTTTCAAATGTTTCAGACTTATGTTTCATTAAGTAGATATACCCATATCTGCTTAAGTCATCTGTGAAGGTGAGAAAATAACGATATCCGCCACGAGCCTCAATATTCATCGGACCACATACATCTGTATGTATGATTTCCAACAAATCTGTTGCTCTCTCCATAGTACCGGAGAACGGCGTTTTAGTCATCTTGCTCATAAGGCACGGTTCGCAAGTACCAAGTGATTCATAATCAAGTGGTTCCAAAAGTCCATCAGTATGGAGTTTCTTCATGCGCTTTACACCGATATGACCTAAACGGCAGTGCCACAAATAAGTTGCACTATCATTATCAACTCTGCATCTTTTGGCTTCAACATTATGAATATGTGTGTCACTCCTATCGAGATTCAATAAGAATAGACCATTCTTCAAGGGTGCATGACCATAAAAGATATTACTCATATAAATAGAACAACCATTATTCTCTGATTTAAATGAATAACCGTCTCGCATCAAACAAGATCCAGATATAATGTTCATGCTTAACGCTGGCACCAAATAACAATTATTTAGGTCTAATATTAATCCCGAAGGTAGATGTAGAGGTAGCGTGCCGACCGCGATCACATCGACTTTGGAACCATTTCCCACGCGCATCGTCACCTCGTCCTTAGCCAATCTTCGCTTAATCTGTAGTCCCTGTTTCGAGTTGCAAATATTAGCAACAGAACTAGTATCAAATACCCAGGTGCTACTGCGAGCATTAGTAAGCTACACATCAATAACATGTATATCACATATACCTTTGTTCACCTTGACATCCTTCTTATCCGCCAAATACTTGGGGAAGTTCCGCTTCCAGTGACCAGTCTGCTTGTAGTAGAAGCACTCAGTTTCAGGCTTAGGTCCAGACTTGGGTTTCTTCTCTTGAGCAGCAACTTGCTTGCTGTTCTTCTTGAAGTTCCCCTTCTTCTTCCCTTTGCCCTTTTTCTTGAAACTAGTGGTCTTGTTGACCATCAACACTTGATGCTCCTTCTTGATTTCTACCTCCGCAGCTTTCAGCATCGCGAAGAGCTCGGGAATAGTCTTATTCATCCCTTGCATATTATAGTTCATCACGAATCTCTTGTAGCTTGGTGGAAGTGATTGGAGAATTCTGTCAATGACGCTATCATCCGGAAGTTTAACTCCCAGTTGAATCAAGTGATTACAATACCCAGACATCTTGAGTATATGCTCACTGACAGAACTGTTCTCCTCCATCTTGCAGCTATAGAACTTATTGGAGACTTCATATCTCTCAATCCGGGCATTTGCTTGAAATATTAACTTCAACTCCTGGAACATCTCATATGCCCCATGACGTTCAAAACGTCGTTGAAGTCCTGGTTCTAAGCCGTAAAGCATGGCACATTCAACTATCGAGTACTCATCAGCTTTGCTCTGCCAGACGTTCATAACATCTGGTGTTGCTCCAGCAGCAGGCCTGGCACCCAGCGGTGCTTCCAGGATGTAATTCTTCTGTGCAGCAATGAGGATAATCCTCAAGTTACGTACCCAGTCCGTGTAATTTCTACCATCATCTTTCAACTTTGCTTTCTCAAGGAACGCATTAAAATTCAACGGAACAACAGCACGGGCCATCTATCTACAATCAAACATACATAAGCAAGATACTATCAGGTACTAAGTTCATGATAAATTTAGGTTCAATTAATCATATTACTTAAGAACTCCCACTTAGATAGATATCTCTCTAATCCTCTAAGTGATTACCTGATCCAAATTAACTAAACCATGTCCGATCATCACGTGAGATGGAGTAGTTTCATTGGTGAACATCACTATGTTGATCATATCTACTATATGATTCACGCTCGACCTTTCGGTCTCCGTGTTCCGAGGCCATATCTGTATATGCTTGGCTCGTCAAGTATAACCTGAGTATTCCGCGTGTGCAACTGTTTTGCACCCGTTGTATTTGAACGTAGAGCCTATCACACCCGATCATCACGTGGTGTCTCAGCACGAAGAACTTTCGCAACGGTGCATACTCAGGGAGAACACTTCTTGATAATTTAGTGAGCGATCATCTTATAATTCTACCATCAATCAAAGCAAGATAAGATGCATAAAAGATAAACATCACATGCATTCAATATAAGTGATATGATATGGCCATCATCATCTTGTGCTTGTGATCTCCATCTCCGAAGCACCGTCGTGATCACCATCGTCACCGGCGCGACACCTTGATCTCCATCGTAGCATCGTTGTCGTCTCGCCAATCTTATGCTTCCACGACTATCGCTACCGCTTAGTGATAAAGTAAAGCATTACAGCGCGATTGCATTGCATACAATAAAGCGACAATCATATGGCTCCTGCTAGTTGCCGATAACTCGGTTACAAAACATGATCATCTCATACAATAAAATTTAGCATCATGTCTTGACCATATCACATCACAACATGCCCTGCAAAAACAAGTTAGACGTCCTCTACTTTGTTTGTTGCAAGTTTTACGTGGCTGCTACGGGCTTAAGCAAGAACCAATCCTACCTACGCATCAAAACCACAACGATAGTTTGTCAAGTTGGTGCTGTTTTAACCTTCGCAAGGACCGGGCGTAGCCACACTCGGTTCAACTAAAGTTGGAGAAACTGACACCTGCCAGCCACCTGTGTGCAAAGCACGTCGGTAGAACCAGTCTCGCGTAAGCGTACGCGTAATGTCGGTCCGGGCCGCTTCATCCAACAATACCGCCGAACCAAAGTATGACATGCTGGTAAGTAGTATGACTTATATCGCCCACAACTCACTTGTGTTCTACTCGTGCATATAACATCAACACGGCCCGACCGATCAAGCACCGAAACTACGGCACCTCCGAGTTCTAGCACACGTTCAGCTCGATGACGATCCCCGGACTCTGATCCAGCAAAGTGTCGGGGAAGAGTTCCGTCAGCACGACGGCGTGGTGACGATCTTGATGTACTAATGTCGCAGGGCTTCGCCTAAGCACTGCTACAATATTATCGAGGACTATGGTGGAAGGGGGCACCGCACACGGCTAAGAATATGATCACGTGGATCAACTTGTGTCTCTAGGGGGTGCCCCTGCCTCCGTATATAAAGGCCCAAAGGGGGGGCGGCCAAGAGGAGGCGCGCCAGGAGGAGTCCTACTCCCTCCAGGAGTAGGACTCCCCCCCCCTTTCCTAGTTGGAATAGGATTCGTGGAGGGGGGAAAGAGGAGAGAGAGGAGGAAGGGGGGCCGGCCCCCTCTCCTTGTCCTATTCGGACCAAGGGGGGGAGAGGCGCGCGGCCCATCTCTGGCCACCTCTCCTCTCTTCCACTAAGGCCCACTAAGGCCCATATACCTCCCGGGGGTTTCCGGTAACCTCCCGGTACTCCGGTAAAATCCCGATTTCACCCGGAACACTTCCGATATCCAAACATAGGCTTCCAATATATCAATCTTTATGTCTCGACCATTTCGAGACTCCTCGTCATGTCCGTGATCACATCCGGGACTCCGAACAACCTTCGGTACATCAAAACGCATAAACTCATAATATAACTGTCATCGAAACCTTAAGCGTGCGGACCCTACGGGTTCGAGAACAATGTAGAAATGACCGAGACACGTCTCCGGTCAATAACCAATAGCGGGACCTGGATGCCCATATTGGTTCCTACGTATTCTACGAAGATCTTTTATCGGTCAGACCGCATAACAATATACGTTGTTCCCTTTGTCATCGGTATGTTACTTGCCCGAGATTCGATCGTCGGTATCCAATACCTAGTTCAATCTCGTTACCGGCAAGTCTCTTTTTACTCGTTCCGTAATACATCATCCCGTAACTAACTCATTAGTTGCAATGCTTGCAAGGCTTAAGTGATGTGCATTACCGAGAGGGCCCAGAGATACCTCTCCGACGATCGGAGTGACAAATCCCAATCTCGAAATACGCCAACCCAACATGTACTTTTGGAGACACCTGTAGAGCACCTTTATAATCACCCAGTTACGTTGTGACGTTTGGTAGCACACAAAGTGTTCCTCCGGCACACGGGAGTTGCATAATCTCATAGTCATAGGAACATGTATAAGTCATGAAGAAAGCAATAGCAATATACTAAACGATCGGATGCTAAGCTAATGAAATGGGTCATGTCAATCAGATCATTCAACTAATGATGTGATCTCGTTAATCAAATGACAACTCTTTGTCCATGGTTAGGAAACATAACCATCTTTGATTAACGAGCTAGTCAAGTAGAGGCATACTAGTGACACTCTGTTTGTCTATGTATTCACACATGTATTATGTTTCCGGTTAATACAATTCTAGCATGAATAATAAACTTTTATCATGATATAAGGAAATAAATAATAACTTTATTATTGCCTCTAGGGCATATTTCCTTCAATATCCGAGGTGAGGGAGTCCTGGATTAGGGGGTGTCCGGATAGTCGGACTATAACCTTTGGCCGGACTCCTGGACTATGAAGATACAAGATTGAAGACTTCGTCCCGTGTCCGGATGGGACTTTCCTTGGCGTGGAAGGCAAGCTTGGCAATATGGATATGTAAATCTCCTTCCATTGTAACCGACTCTGTGTAACCCTAGCCCTCTCCGGTGTCTATATAAACCAGAGGGTTTAGTCCGTAGGACAACAACAATCATACCGTAGGCTAGCTTCTAGGGTTTAGCCTCTCTGATCTCGTGGTAGATCTAATCTTGTACTACCCATATCATCAATATTAATCAAGCAGGAGTAGGGTTTTACCTCCATCGAGAGGGCCCGAACCTGGGTAAAAACATCGTGTCCCTTGTCTGCTGTTACCATCCGCCTAGACGCACAGTCCGAGACCCCCTACCCGAGATCCGCCGGTTTTGACACCGACATTGGTGCTTTCATTGAGAGTTCCTCTGTGTCATCACCTTTAGGCCCGATGGCTCCTCCGATCATCAACAACGGTGTGGTCTAGGGTGAGACCTTTCTCCCTGGACAGATCTTCGTATTCGGCGGCTTTGCACTGCGGGCTAATTCGCTTGGCCATCTGGAGCAGATTGAAAGCTACGCCCCTGGCCATCAGGTCAGATTTGGAAGTTTGAACTACACGGCTGACATCCGCGGAGACTTGATCTTTGACGGATTCGAGCCACAGCCAAGCACGCCGCACTGTCACGATGGGCATGACTTAGCTCTGCCGCCGAACAGTGCCCTGGAGGCCGCACCCACATCAGCTCCGACCCCTAGCTCGGAGCCAACTGCGTCGATCGAGGATGGGTGGCTAGACCCCGCCTCGGGGTCTGCAGTCTCAACGGCGATCGAGCCGAACATCAGCCTTATCCTCTGCGAAGCCCGTGACTCCAAGGTGCCGGACCCTTCTCCGGACTCCGAACCAGCCGCGCCCCTGCCAATCGAATCCGATTGGGCGCCGATCATGGAATTCACTGCCGCGGATTTCTTTCAGCACTCGCCCTTCGGTGACATTCTGAATTCACTAAGGTATCTCTCTTTGTCAGGAGAGCCCTGGACGGATTATGGCCGGCAGGATTGGGATGCAGACGACGAAGAAATTCGACGCTCACCCACCACCCACTTTGTAGCCACTGTCGATGATTTAACCGACATGCTAGACTTCGACTCCGAAGACATCGACGGCATGGACGACGATGTAGGAGACGAACATGAACCAGCGCCTATAGGGCACTGGAAAGCCACCTCGTCATATGACATATATATAGTGGATACACCCAAAGAAGGCAATGGCGACGGAACAGCGGGGGATGACCCCTCCAAGAAGCAACCTAAGCGCCGACGTCAGCGGCGCCGCTCTAAGTCCCGCCAAAGCAAAAACGGTGATACCGGCACGGGAGATAATAACACCCCGGACAGTGCCGAAGACAACTCCCCCCAGCAAGATTCAGCGCAGGAGGATGGAGAAGCCAGCCCCCCTGAGAGGGCGGAAGACAGAGAGGAAGAGGATGATAATTACATGCCACCCTCCGAAGACGAGGCAAGCCTCAGCGATGACGAATTTGTCGTGCTTGAGGATCCCGTCGAACAAGAACGCTTCAAGCGCAGGCTTATGGCCATGGCGAGTAGCCTTAAGAAAAAATAGCAACAGCTTAGAGCTGATCAAGACTTGCTAGCCGACAGATGGACTGAAGTCCTTGCGGCTGAGGAGTACGAACTCGAACGCCCCTCCAAGAGCTACCCAAAGCGCAAGTTGCTACCCCGATTAGGGGAGGAAGCATTTAAACCTACATCACCAGCGCATGATGCGGCTGACCGGCCACCTCGCGGCCACGACAGAGAGGCCTCCAGGCCCTCTACCCAAGCCGCACCCCGGCGCCGCTCAAAAAATACCAAGGCACGGGGAAACGCGCTAGACCTGCGGGATATGTTGGAGGACAAGGCAAGGCAAACAAGATCGATCTACGGATCGCGTGGGCACCCCATGACACGAGACGATAACCGTCACGCCGGATACAGTAAATCCGGCCGGGCCGAGCACAGCACAGAGGTGCCGCACACCCACTATGATTCACAGATGAAGTAATGGATCATCAAATCCCAGAGGGTTTCAAACCCGTAAACATTGAATCATACGATGGCACAACAGATCCTGCGGTATGGATCGAGGACTATCTCCTTCATATCCACATGGCCCGTGGCGATGATCTACATGCCATCAAATACCTCCCACTCAAGCTTAAAGGACCAGCTCGGCATTGGCTTAACAGCCTGCCAGCAGAGTCAATTGGTTGTTGGGAGGACCTGGAAGCTGCATTCCTCGACAATTTCAAGGGCACCTATGTGCGACCACCAGACGCCGATGACCTTAGCCACATAATTCAGCAGCCAGAAGAATCTGCCAGACAATTCTGGACACGGTTCCTAACCAAGAAAAATCAAATCGTCGACTGTCCAGACGCAGAGGCCCTAGCAGCCTTTAAGCATAACATCCGTGACAAGTGGCTTGCCCGGCACCTTGGACAGGAAAGCCGAAATCTATGGCAGCCCTCACGACACTAATGACCCGCTTTTGCACGGGAGAAGACAGCTGGCTGGCTCATAGCAATAACATCACCAAGAGCCCTGGTAATTCGGATACCAAGGACAGCAATGGCAGGTCACGTCGCAACAAGCACAAGCGCCACATTAACAGCGACAATGCTGAAGATACGGCAGTTAATGCCGGATTCAGAGGCTCTAAACCCGGTCAACGGAAAAAGCCATTCAAAAGAAACACTCCGGGCCCGTCCAGTTTGGACCGTATACTCGATCGCTCATTCCAGATACATGGCACCCCCGAAAAACTAGCCAAACACACCAACAGAGATTGTTGGGTGTTCAAGCAGGCCGGCAAGTTAAATGCCGAAAATAGAGACAAGGGGCTACACAGCGACGATGAGGAGGAGCCCCGGCCGCCGAACAATAGTGGACAGAAGGGCTTCCCCCCACAAGTGCGGACGGTGAACATGATATACGCAACCCACATCCCCAAGAGGGAGCGGAAGCGTGCGCTCAGGGACGTATACGCGTTGGAGCCAGTCGCCCCAAAGTTCAACCCATGGTCCTCCTGCCCGATCACCTTTGATCGAAGGGACCACCCCACTAGCATCCGCCATTGGTTCTAGACCCAATCATTGACGGATTTCACCTCACTCGAGTCCTTATGGACGGCGGCAGCAGCCTGAACCTGCTTTATCAGGATAAAGTGCGGAAAATGGGCATAGATCCCTCAAGGATTAAACCCACAAAAATGACCTTTAAAGGCGTCATACCAGGAGTAGAGGCTAACTGCACAGGCTCAGTCACACTCGAAGTGGTCTTCGGATCCCCAGATAATTTCTGAAGCGAGGAGTTAATCTTCGACATAGTCCCGTTCCGCAGTGGCTATCACGCACTGCTCGGACGAACCGCATTTGCAAAGTTCAATGCGGTGCCGCACTACGCATACCTCAAGCCAAAGATGCCAGGTCCTCGAGGAGTCATTACAGTCAATGGAAACACCGAACGCTCTCTCCAAACGGAGGAGCATACGGCGGCCCTCGCGGCGGAAGTACAGAGCAGCCTCTCAAGGCAATTCTCCAGTACGGCTATTAAACGCCCGGACACCGTCAAGCGCGCCCGGAGTAACCTACAACAAGATCTCCTGGCACGTTCTGAGCAAGCGTAGCAATGCGGCCCTGACCCCAACCCTCGAGAAACTGCGAAACCAGTACTACGCGTACACAATTACGCTTTGAAAATACCATGGGCACAGGGGGAGGGGCACAACAACGGCATGCCCAAAACGCGGCTCAACCGCACTAGGGGCTCCCGATTTTGTCATTTTTTCTTACTTTCAGGACTCCACTATCCGGAAGGCCTATCTGGCAGTATAATCGCCGAACACACGATGCAACAACCAAGGAGGCAGAAAGCTACGTCGAATTCCCAGGTGGTCTCTATAACGAGCAAAATACATGTCTTACATACCATCCCGCAGCTCGCCCCTGGAGGGGGACATGTCAAATAGTCCCATCTCTTGCTTATCGCACTATTTGTATCGTTCTGCTTTTACTGCAGCCTTTTTCGAATAAATGATGCTTAGCTTCAGCTTATTATTGCATTCTCTATTCATTCCTTTTTTCATATACATGTTCAGTTATGACATTTAGCACCCGTACACTTTGGTACGGTCAATACGCCAGGGGCTCAAGCACCCCATAATACGGCGTGAGAAGTCCGAACACTTTCACAAGTGCGGCCCTCTGAACTTATAGCATTATATGCATCAGCTCCGAATCATGTCTTTGGTCAATAGTTGGGTTTGCCCGGCTCCCATGTTTTGGTACCTTACGTTCCGCTGTATCGGCTAAGGTAGCGCTGGGAGAACTACTGCGATTGTGCCCCGGTTGAGCTGGGCTAAGCACCTCAGTAGAGAAAGCTAAAACTGACTATCATGATATGGCGAGAGCTGGTCGATGTTCGAGAGGTTTCGAGTCCCTAAAGACTTATGCCGCTTAGAGTGAGGAGTCGGCTTTGTCCGGCCTAGGCGTGTATAGCGCCCTGAACTCGGTCTTCCGAACACTAGGGGCTTCGCCGAAATTTAAAATTATAGAATTCTCTGGCTAAGTGAGAGTGATAACGCATTATAGTCCGATTGCCTTGTTCGTTGTGCTGAGCGCCTCCCTCGAAGGACCCAAGAATGGGAAAAAGAGCGCTCAGGTTTATCCCGAACACCCCAGCACTCGTGGCATGGGGGCAGAAGCCAACGACTCGCCATCTCTCAGATTTAATAAACGACCGCATAGAAGGTAATATTTTAAATTAAAACAAGCGTTGCATAGCGCATATGAACAAGTTTTCAGCGTACAGTATAACACGAGCGAGTTTACTCAAATATTACATCCTTGGAACATTCATCCGCCACAAGGCGGGCACCCTTAAGGATGCCCTCATAATACATCTCGGGGTGGCGATGCTCCTTGCCCGGCGGTGGCCCGTCCTTCACAAGCTTCTCAGCATCCATCTTGCCCCAGTGCACTTTAGCATGGGCAAGCGCCCTACGGGCACCCTCGATGCAGACGGAGCGCTTCATGACTTCAAGCCATGGACAGGCATCCACCAGCCGCCTCACCAGCCCGAAGTAGCTCCCAGGCATGGCCTCTCCAGGCCACAGCCGGACTACGAGACCCTTCATGGCCTGTTCGGCCACCTTATGGAGCTCGACCAGCTGCTTCAGCTGGTCGCTCAAGGGCACCGGGTGTCCGGCCTCAGCATACTGAGACCAGAACACCTTCTCTGTCGAGCTCCCCTCTTCGGCCTGGTAGAAGGCAGTGGCATCTGACACGCTACGGGGCAAATCTGCGAATGCTCCTGGAGAGCTCCGGACTCGGGTAAGTAACAAGTAATTCACTTTCAAGTGCTTGCTTTGCATAAAGAATGCCTTACCCGCCGCTATCTTCTTCATCGCCTCAATTTCCTGGAGGGCCTTTTGGGCTTCGGCCTTGGCAGACTTGGCGCTTTCGAGGGCCGTCGCGAGCTCGGACTCTCGCGTCTTTGAGTCAAGCTCCAAACTCTCGTGTTTTTTCACGAGAGCCTGGAGCTCTTGCTGTACCTCGCCAACTCGTGCCTCATGTTTCTCCCGCTCGGTGCGCTCCGTGGCCGCCTTCTTTTTGGCCTTGGAAAGCGCTTGCTTCAGGGTCGCCACCTCAGTCGTGGCCCCTGGCACATCAATAACAATCCTGTCATTTTTTGAAACTGCATCTTTTTAAATATACTCCACAAGGTATTACTTACCTTCTTTTTCCTCGAGCTTCTTCTTGGCAAGGCCGAGCTCTTGCTCGGACCGCTCGAGGTTCTGCTTCAGCGCATCCACCTCCGCAATCAGTGCGGCAGAGGCCAGCAACGAAGCCTGCATACGCATATTGACTTAATTATGTTAGACTCCTGCAAATATTATTAGATCCTCTATTCGGCTTTTCATTCTGAACGCCAAACAGAGCATCAGGGGCTACTGTCTATGCGGTAATATTTTCACATATTTTTTACATACCTCAAAGCCTGTTAGCAGGCTGGCACAAGCTTCAGTCAGCCCGCTCTTGGCGGACTGAACCTTCTAGACCACTGCACTCATAATAGTGCGGTGCTCCTCATCGATGGAGGCGCCATTAAGCACCTCCAGCAAGTTATCCGGTGCCTCCGGTTGGACGGAGGTCACCGGCGTCGTAGGCTTGCCCTTCTTATTAGGGGGCCGCCTGCCGGACTCCGGAACCTTTGAAGGTTCCGGTGCGGTGTCCGGCCCAGGGCCGGACTTGGAGCCCTTGGGGGTCTTGTCCCCTTTGCGCCTGGAGTCCGGGAGGTCGCCTTGCGGCGCCTCCAGGACCACCTCCCCCTGGCTTGGAACCTTTTGAGACAACACCTCGGTGTCGTCCATAGGGCGGGGGGAGGTAGCGGTCAGAAGTGAAAAACTATTCACATCCGACGAACCCAAGGAACCACTCGACGACACGTCAAGCCGGGCTTTGGGCGGACTGCATAATTATATTCGGCGTCAGGAAAAGCTGTGCAATAAAGGAACACTATGAGTTACTCTAGTGTCCGAATACTTACGACTTCGCCAGGGGCTTGGCCCTGAGCGACCACTCCTCTTCGCCGTCGTCGGCATTGGTGGAGTAGTCCGGAGGAAGGGTCCTCCCCTTCTTGGACCCTCCAGCCTCCCCAGTTGGGGCGGCCTTCCTTTTCTTTTCTCCCCCTGCTGGGGAAGAAACCTCTCTTTCCTCCTCCTCGTCTTCACGGGAGGAGTGCGCCTCAGAGTCATCGGACGATGAGTCCGACTCCACCGGGCGCCGGGAACTCTTCCGGGTTCCCGTGGCCTTCTTCTTGGCCTTCTTCTCTGGCACCACGTAAGGTGCCGGAACCAGCAGCCCCGCCAAGCGGGTGTCTGCTGGGTCTTCGGGCAAAGGATCCGGACAGTTGATTTGTCCGGCCATCCTCTGCCAGTCCTGTCAAAGGCATGGGGGCTTAGATCCCGCATAGAGTCAAACTATGAAAGACAAATATCCTGTAAGAGGTGAAACAGCTTACCGCGCTGGCTTGACGCTGCGCGCTGAATCCGTGATCCTCGATAGCGGAAGCGGGAGCCTCGGCGCCCTTGAATAGCACCTTCCAGGCATCTTCGTACGTTGTGTCGAAGAGCCTGCTCAGAGTTCGGTGTTGGGACGGATCGAACTCCCATAAGCTGAAAGCCCGTTGTTGGCACGGGAGGATCCGGCGGATGAGCATGACCTGGACCACGTTGACGAGTTTGAGCTTCTTGCTCACCAGGTTTTGGACGCATGTTTGGAGTCCGGTCGGCTCTCCCGAACTACCCCACGGCAGACCCTTCTCTTTCCAGGAGGTTAGCCACGTAGGGATTCCGGATCGGAACTTGGGGGCTGCGACCCATTTAGGGTCACGCGGCTCGGTGATGTAGAACCACCCCGATTGCCACCCCTTTATGGTCTCCACAAAGGAGCCATCGAGCCATAGGACGTTGGGCATCTTGCCCACCATGGCGCCTCCGCACTCTGCCTGGCGGCCGCCCACTACCTTCGGCTAGACATTGAAGGTCTTCGGCCATAAGCCAAAGTGGGGCTGGATGCAGAGGAAGGCCTCACACACGACGATAAACGCCGAGATATTGAGGATGAAGTTCGGGGCCAAATTGTGGAAGTCCAGGCCGTAGTAGAACATGAGCCCCCAGACGAATGGGTGGAGAGGAAAGCCTAGTCCGCAGAGGAAATGGGTGAGGAACACCACCCTCTCAAGGGGCCTGAGGGTGGGGATGAGCTGCCCCTCCTCTGGGAGCCGGTGCGCAATGTCGTCGGACAAGTATCCAGCTCTCCTCGGTTTCTTGATGTGTCCCTCCGTGACGGAGGAGACCATCCACTTGCCTCCCGCTCCGGACATGATTGGAGAAGGTTGAGGTGGGAAATGCGGACTTGGGCGCTGGAGCTCGAGTGTGCGAAAACGGATGAGCAAAGGAGGAAGACGGCGTGGAAGAAAAGGTGGATCCTGTTGGGGAACATAGTAATTTCAAAAAAATTCCTACGCACACGCAAGATCATGGTGATGCATAGCAACGAGAGGGGAGAGTGTTGTCTACGTACCCTCGTAGACCGAAAGCGGAAGCGTTATTTCAACCCGGTTGATGTAGTCGTACGTCTTCACGATCCAACCGATCCAAGCACCGAAACTACGGCACCTCCGAGTTCTAGCACACGTTCAGCTCGATGACGATCCCCAGACTCCGATCCAGCAAAGTGTCGGGCAAGAGTTCCGTCAGCACGACGGCGTGGTGATGATCTTGATGTTCTACCGTCGCAGGGCTTCACCTAAGCACCGCTACAGTATTATCGAGGATTATGGTGGAGGGGGGCACCGCACACGGCTAAGAGAACGATCACGAAGATCAACTTGTCTGTCTAGAGGTGCCCCCTGCCCCCGTATATAAAGGAGCAAGGGGGGTGCGGCCGGCCCTAGGAGGAGGCGCGCCGGAGGAGTCCTACTCCCACCGGGAGTAGGACTCCCCCCCCCTTTCCCTAGTTGGATTAGGACTTGGGGGGAAGGAAGAGAGGGGGAAAGGAAAGGGGGGGCGCCGCCCCCCCTCCTTGTCCAATTCGGACTTGGGGGGAGGGGCGCGCGGCAGCCCCTAGGCCTCCTCTCCTCTTCCTCCACTAGGCCCAATAAGGCCCATTAGGTTACCGGGGGGTTCCGGTAACCTCCCGGTACTCCGGTAAAATGCCGATTTCACCCGGAACACTTCTGATGTCCAAACATAGGCTTCCAATATATCAATCTTTATGTCTCGACCATTTCGAGACTCCTCGTCATGTCCGTGATCACATCCGGGACTCCGAACAACCCTCGGTACATCAAAATATATAAACTCATAATGAAACTGTCATCGTAACGTTAAGCATGCGGACCCTACGGGTTCGAGAACAATGTAGACATGACCGAGACACGTCTCCCGTAAATAACCAATAGCGGAACATGGATGCTCATATTGGCTCCTACATATTCTACGAAGATCTTTTATCGGTCAGACCGCATAACAGCATACGTTGTTCCTTTTGTCATCGGTATGTTACTTGCCCGAGATTCGATCGTCGGTATATAAATACCTAGTTCAATCTCGTTACCGGCAAGTCTCTTTACTCGTTCCGTAATACATCATCTCACAACTAACTCATTAGTTGCAATGCTTGCAAGGCTTATGTGATGTGCATTACCGAGAGGGCCCAGAGATACCTCTCCGACAATCGGAGTGACAAATCCTAATCTCGAAATACACCAACCCAACATGTACCTTTGGAGACACCTGTAGAGCTCCTTTATAATCACCCAGTTACGTTGTGACGTTTGGTAGCACACAAAGTGTTCCTCTGGCAAACGGGAGTTGCATAATCTCATAGTCATAAGAACATGTATAAGTCATGAAGAAAGCAATAGCAACATACTAAACAATCGGGTGCTAAGCTAATGGAATGGGTCATGTCAATCACATTATTCTCCTAATGATGTGATCCCGTTAATCAAATGACAACACATGTCTATGGTTAGGAAACATAACCATCTTCGATTAACGAGCTAGTCAAGTAGAGGCATACTAGTGACGTTTAGTTTGTCTATGTATTCACACAAGTATTATGTTTCCGGTTAATACAATTCTAGCATGAATAATAAACATTTATCATGATATAAGGAAATAAATAATAACTTCATTATTTCCTCTAGGGCATATTTCCTTCAGTCTCCCACTTGCACTAGAGTCAATAATCTAGATTACACAGTAATGATTCTAACACCCATGGAGCTTTGGTGCTGATCATGTTTTGCTCGTGGAAGAGGTTTAGTCAACGGGTCTGCTACATTCAGATCCGTATGTATCTTGCAAATCTCTATGTCTCCCACCTGGACTAGATCCCGGATGGAATTAAAGCGTCTCTTGATGTGCTCGGTTCTCTTGTGAAATCTGGATTCCTTTGCCAAGGCAATTGCACCAGTATTGTCACAAAAGATTTTCATTGGACCCGATGCACTAGGTATGACACCTAGATCGGATATGAACTCCTTCATCCAGACTCCTTCGTTTGCTGCTTCCGAAGCAGCTATGTACTCTGCTTCACATGTAGATCCCGCCACGACGCTTTGTTTAGAACTGCACCAACTGACAGCTCCACCGTTTAATGTAAATACGTATCCGGTTTGCGATTTAGAATCGTCCGGATCAGTGTCAAAGCTTACATCAACGTAACCATTTACAATGAGCTCTTTGTCACCTCCATATATGAGAAACATATCCTTAGTCCTTTTCAGGTATTTCAGGATGTTCTTGACCGCTGTCCAGTGATCCATTCCTAGATTACTTTGGTTCCTCCCTGCTAGACTTATAGCAAGACACACATCAGGTCTGGTACACAGCATTGCATACATGATAGAGCCTATGGCTGAAGCATAGGGAACATCTTTCATTTTCTCTCTATCTTCTGTAGTGATCGGGCATTGAGTCTTACTCAACTTCACACCTTGTAACACAGGCAAGAATCCTTTCTTTGCTTGATCCATTTTGAACTTCTTCAAAACTTTGTCAAGGTATGTGCTTTGTGAAAGTCCAATTAAGCGTCTTGATCTATCTCTATAGATCTTAATGCCCAATATGTAAGCAGCTTCACCGAGGTCTTTCATTGAAAAACTCTTATTCAAGTATCCCTTTATGCTATCCAGAAATTCTATATCATTTCCGATTAGTAATATGTCATCCACATATAATATCAGAAATGCTACAGAGCTCCCACTCACTTTCTTGTAAATACAGGATTCTCCAAAAGTCTGTATAAAACCAAATGCTTTGATCACACTATCAAAGCGTTTATTCCAACTCCGAGAGGCTTGCACCAGTCCATAAATGGATCGTTGGAGCTTGCACACTTTGTTAGCTCCTTTTGGATCGACAAAACCTTCCGGCTGCATCATATACAACTCTTCTTCCAGAAATCCATTCAGGAATGCAGTTTTAACATCCATTTGCCAAATTTCATAATCATAAAATGCGGCAATTGCTAACATGATTCGGACAGACTTAAGCATCGCTACGGGTGAGAAGGTCTCATCGTAGTCAATCCCTTGAACTTGTTGAAAACCTTTTGAGACAAGTCGAGCTTTGTAGATAGTAACATTACCGTTATCATTGGGAAAGTCAACCAAAGTCCACACTTTGTTCTCATACATGGATCCCATCTCAGATTTCATGGCTTCAAGCCATTTTGCGGAATCTGGGCTCACCATCGCTTCTTCATAGTTCGTAGGTTCATCATGATCTAGTAGCATGACTTCCAGAACAGGATTACCGTACCACTCTAGTGCGGATCTTACTCTGGGTGATCTACAAGGTTCAGTAGTAACTTGTTCTGAAGTTTCATGATCATCATCATTAGCTTCCTCACTAATTGGTGTAGGTGTCACAGAAACCGGTTTCTGTGATGTACTACTTTCCAATAAGGGAGCAGGTACAGTTACCTCATCAAGTTCTACTTTCATCCCACTCACTTCTTTCGAGAGAAACTCCTTCTCTAGAAAGTTTCCGAATTTAGCAACAAAAGTCTTGCCTTCGGATTTGTGATAGAAGGTGTAACCAATAGTTTCCTTTGGATATCCTATGAAGACACATTTCTCCGATTTGGGTTCGAGATTATCAGGTTGAAGCTTTTTCACATAAGCATCGCAGCCCCAAACTTTAAGAAACGACAACTTTGGTTTCTTGCCAAACCATAGTTCATAAGGCGTCGTCTCAACGGATTTCGATGGTGCCCTATTTAACGTGAATGCGGATGTCTCTAAAGCATAACCCCAAAACGATAGCGGTAAATCAGTAAGAGACATCATAGATCACACCATATCTAGTAAAGTACGATTACGACGTTCGGACACACCATTACGCTATGGTGTTCCGGGTGGCGTGAGTTGCGAAACTATTCCGCATTGTTTTAAATGTTCACCAAACTCGTAACTCAAATATTCTCCTCCACGATCAGATCGTAGAAACTTTATTTTCTTGTTACGATGATTTTCAACTTCACTCTGAAATTCTTTGAATTTTTCAAATGTTTCAGACTTATGTTTCATTAAGTAGATATACCCATATCTGCTTAAGTCATCTGTGAAGGTGAGAAAATAACGATATCCGCCACGAGCCTCAATATTCATCAGACCACATACATCTGTATGTATGATTTCCAACAAATCTGTTGCTCTCTCCATAGTACCGGAGAACGGCGTTTTAGTCATCTTGCTCATAAGGCACGGTTCGCAAGTACCAAGTGATTCATAATCAAGTGGTTCCAAAAGTCCATCAGTATGGAGTTTCTTCATGCGCTTTACACCGATATGACCTAAACGGCAGTGCCACAAATAAGTTGCACTATCATTATCAACTCTGCATCTTTTGGCTTCAACATTATGAATATGTGTGTCACTCCTATCGAGATTCAATAAGAATAGACCATTCTTCAAGGGTGCATGACCATAAAAGATATTACTCATATAAATAGAACAACCATTATTCTCTGATTTAAATGAATAACCGTCTCGCATCAAACAAGATCCAGATATAATGTTCATGCTTAACGCTGGCACCAAATAACAATTATTTAGGTCTAATATTAATCCCGAAGGTAGATGTAGAGGTAGCGTGCCGACCGCGATCACATCGACTTTGGAACCATTTCCCACGCGCATCGTCACCTCGTCCTTAGCCAATCTTCGCTTAATCTGTAGTCCCTGTTTCAAGTTGCAAATATTGGCAACAGAACTAGTATCAAATACCCAGGTGCTACTGCGAGCATTAGTAAGCTACACATCAATAACATGTATATCACATATACCTTTGTTCACCTTGCCATCCTTCTTATCCGCCAAATACTTGGGGAAGTTCCGCTTCCAGTGACCAGTCTGCTTGTAGTAGAAGCACTCAGTTTCAGGCTTAGGTCCAGACTTGGGTTTCTTCTCTTGAGCAGCAACTTGCTTGCTGTTCTTCTTGAAGTTCCCCTTCTTCTTCCCTTTGCCCTTTTTCTTGAAACTAGTGGTCTTGTTGACCATCAACACTTGATGCTCCTTCTTGATTTCTACCTCCGCAGCTTTCAGCATCGCGAAGAGCTCGGGAATAGTCTTATTCATCCCTTGCATATTATAGTTCATCACGAATCTCTTGTAGCTTGGTGGAAGTGATTGGAGAATTCTGTCAATGACGCTATCATCCGGAAGTTTAACTCCCAGTTGAATCAAGTGATTACAATACCCAGACATCTTGAGTATATGCTCACTGACAGAACTGTTCTCCTCCATCTTGCAGCTATAGAACTTATTGGAGACTTCATATCTCTCAATCCGGGCATTTGCTTGAAATATTAACTTCAACTCCTGGAACATCTCATATGCCCCATGACGTTCAAAACGTCGTTGAAGTCCCGGTTCTAAGCCGTAAAGCATGGCACATTGAACTATCAAGTACTCATCAGCTTTGCTCTGCCAGACGTTCATAACATCTGGTGTTGCTCCAGCAGCAGGCCTGGCACCCAGCGGTGCTTTCCAGGATGTAATTCTTCTGTGCAGCAATGAGGATAATCCTCAAGTTACGGACCCAGTCCGTGTAATTGCTACCATCATCTTTCAACTTTGCTTTCTCAAGGAACGCATTAAAATTCAACGGAACAACAGCTTGGGCCATCTATCTACAATCAAACATACATAAGCAAGATACTATCAGGTACTAAGTTCATGATAAATTTAGGTTCAATTAATCATATTACTTAAGAACTCCCACTTAGATAGATATCTCTCTAATCCTCTAAGTGATTACCTGATCCAAATTAACTAAACCATGTCCGATCATCACGTGAGATGGAGTAGTTTCATTGGTGAACATCACTATGTTGATCATATCTACTATATGATTCACGCTCGACCTTTCGGTCTCCGTGTTCCGAGGCCATATCTGTATATGCTTGGCTCGTCAAGTATAACCTGAGTATTCCGCGTGTGCAACTGTTTTGCACCCGTTGTATTTGAACGTAGAGCCTATCACACCCGATCATCACGTGGTGTCTCAGCACGAAGAACTTTCGCAACGGTGCATACTCAGGGAGAACACTTCTTGATAATTTAGTGAGCGATCATCTTATAATTCTACCATCAATCAAAGCAAGATAAGATGCATAAAAGATAAACATCACATGCATTCAATATAAGTGATATGATATGGCCATCATCATCTTGTGCTTGTGATCTCCATCTCCGAAGCACCGTCGTGATCACCATCGTCACCGGCGCGACACCTTGATCTCCATCGTAGCATCGTTGTCGTCTCGCCAATCTTATGCTTCCACGACTATCGCTACCGCTTAGTGATAAAGTAAAGCATTACAGCGCGATTGCATTGCATACAATAAAGCGACAACCATATGGCTCCTGCCAGTTGCCGATAACTCGGTTACAAAACATGATCATCTCATACAATAAAATTTAGCATCATGTCTTGACCATATCACATCACAACATGCCCTGCAAAAACAAGTTAGACGTCCTCTACTTTGTTTGTTGCAAGTTTTACGTGGCTGCTACGGGCTTAAGCAAGAACCAATCTTACCTACGCATCAAAACCACAACGATAGTTTGTCAAGTTGGTGCTGTTTTAACCTTCGCAAGGACCGGGCGTAGCCACACTCGGTTCAACTAAAGTTGGAGAAACTGACACCTGCCAGCCACCTGTGTGCAAAGCACGTCGGTAGAACCAGTCTCGCGTAAGCGTACGCGTAATGTCGGTCCGGGCCGCTTCATCCAACAATACCGCCGAACCAAAGTATGACATGCTGGTAAGTAGTATGACTTATATCGCCCACAACTCACTTGTGTTCTACTCGTGCATATAACATCAACACATAAAACCTAGGCTTTGATGCCACTGTTGGGGAATGTAGTAATTTCAAAAAAAAAATCCTACGCACACGCAAGATCATGGTGATGCATAGCAACGAGAGGGGAGAGTGTTGTCTACGTACCCTCGTAGACCGAAAGCGGAAGCGTTATTTCAACACGGTTGATGTAGTCGTACGTCTTCACGATCCGACCGATCCAAGCACCGAAACTACGGCACCTCCGAGTTCTAGCACACGTTCAGCTCGATGACGATCCCCGGACTCCGATCCAGCAAAGTGTCGGGGAAGAGTTCCGTCAGCACGACGGCGTGGTGACGATCTTGATGTTCTACCGTCGCGAGGCTTCGCCTAAGCACCGCTACAGTGTTATCGAGGATTATGGTGGAGGGGGGCACTGCACACAGCTAAGAGAACGATCACAAAGATCAACTTGTGTGTCTAGAGGTGCCCCCTGCCCCCGTATATAAAGGAGCAAGGGGGGGTGCGGCCGGCCCTAGGAATAGGCGCGCCGGAGGAGTCCTACTCCCACCGGGAGTAGGACTCCCCCCCCTTTCCCTAGTTGGATTAGGACTTGGGGGGAGGAAGAGAGGGGGGAAAGGAAAGGGGGGGCGTCGCCCCCCCTCCTTGTCCAATTCGGACTTGGGGGGGAGTGGCGCGCGGCAGCCCCTAGGCCTCCTCTCCTCTTCCTCCACTAGGCCCAATAAGGCCCATTAGGTTACCGGGGGTTCCAGTAACCTCCCGGTACTCTGGTAAAATGCCGATTTCACCCGGAACACTTCCGATGTCCAAACATAGGCTTCCAATATATCAATCTTTATGTCTCGACCATTTCGAGACTCCTCGTCATGTCCGTGATCACATCCGGGACTCCGAACAACCTTCGGTACATCAAAATATATAAACTCATAATGAAACTGTCATCGTAACGTTAAGCGTGCGGACCCTACGGGTTCGAGAACAATGTAGACATGACCGAGACACGTCTCCGGTCAATAACCAATAGCGTAACATGGATGCTCATATTGGCTCCTACAAATACTACGAAGATCTTTTATCGGTCAGACCGCATAACAACATACGTTGTTCCTTTTGTCATCGGCATGTTACTGGCCCGAGATTCGATCGTCGGTATCTCAATACCTAGTTCAATCTCGTTACCGGCAAGTCTCTTTACTCGTTCCGTAATTCATCATCTCACAACTAACTCATTAGTTGCAATGCTTGCAAGGCTTATGTGATGTGCATTACCGAGAGGGCCCAGAGATACCTCTCCGACAATCGGAGTGACAAATCCTAATCTCGAAATACGCCAACCCAACATGTACCTTTGGAGACACCTGTAGAGCTCCTTTATAATCACCCAGTTACGTTGTGATGTTTGGTAGCACACAAAGTGTTCCTCCGGCAAACGGGAGTTGCATATTCTCATAGTAATAGGAACATGTATAAGTCATGAAAAAAAGCAATAGCAACATACTAAACGATCGGGTGCTAAGCTAATGGAATGGGTCATGTCAATCACATCATTCTCCTAATGATGTGATCCCGTTAATCAAATGACAACACATGTCTATGGTTAGGAAACATAACCATCTTCGATTAACGAGCTAGTCAAGTAGAGGCATACTAGTGACGTTTAGTCTGTCTATGTATTCACACAAGTATTATGTTTCCGGTTAATACAATTCTAGCATGAATAATAAACATTTATCATGATATAAGGAAATAAATAATAACTTCATTATTGCCTCTAGGGCATATTTCCTTCAGATCCTTATCCCCTTATATGGGCGGACGAAACTATGCGTCCCCGCCAGCCTGGTAAAACGCGCTTATCTCCCAAGTGCCGTAATCAATGGCGCGGTTGGGTTACCCACGCCCGTATTGATGAGAATCCCGGGATAAGGGGACACGATCTCTACTTCGACAAGACGTGCCAAGGAAACCGCCTCGCAAAACGCACTGAGGTGGGACAGTAAAAACAATTCGAATAAAGGCTTGGCTGTGGTGTGATGTCACGCTATGGAATGCGTCAGCAGATTAGATTTGTGTAAATATTATTCTCTCTACGGTAGTATGTGGAAACTTATTTTGCAGAGCCAGACACTATCCTTGTGTTCAAAATCTTATATGAAGTATTCGGAGGAGGAACCCGCCTTGCAATGCCGAAAACAATCTGCGCGCCGGACTCGTCGTCATTGAAGCCTGGTTCAGGGGCTACTGAGGGAGTCCTGGATTAGGGGGTGTCCGGATAGTCGGACTATAACCTTTGGCCGGACTCCTGGACTATGAAGATACAAGATTGAAGACTTCGTCCCGTGTCCGGATGGGACTTCCCTTGGCGTGGAAGGCAAGCTTGGCAATACGGATATGTAAATCTCCTTCCATTGTAACCGACTCTGTGTAACCCTAGCCCTCTCCGGTGTCTATATAAACCAGAGGGTTTAGTCTGTAGGACAACAACAATCATACCATAGGCTAGCTTCTAGGGTTTAGCCTCTCTGATATCGTGGTAGATCTACTCTTGTACTACCCATATCATCAATATTAATCAAGCAGGAGTAGGGTTTTACCTCCATCGAGAGGGCCCGAACCTGGGTAAAAACATCGTGTCCCTTGTCTCCTGTTACCATCCGCCTAAACGCACAGTTCGGGACCCCCTACCCGAGATCCGCCGGTTTTGACACCGACAATTCCCCTATTGGAAATGGTGAACCCAAGCAGTTTCCCGGTGGGACCGCCAAAAATGCACTTTTCCGGATTGAGCCGTATGTCATATTTTCAAAGGTTGTCGAATGTAAGGCGTAAGTCGTCCACCAATGACTCAACATGTTTAGTTTTGATGACTACATCATCTACATATGCCTCAACTATCTTGCCGATTTGCTTTTCCGGACACGTTTGAATCATGCGTTGGTATGTGGCGCCGGCGTTTTTGAGCCCAAAGGGCATGGTGTTGAAGCAGAATGGCCCGTATGGGGTGATGAATGCCGTTGCGGCTTGATCGGATTCCTTCATTTTGATTTGATGGTATCCGGAGTATGGGTCGAGGAAGCACAATGAGTCGTGTCCTGCGGTTGCATCAATAATCTGGTCGATGTGAGGTAGTGGGAAGGGATCCTTAGGGAAGGCTTTATTAAGGTCTTTGAAGTCGACACACAAGCGCCATGATGTATCCTTCTTCGGCACCATGACCAGGTTTGCTCGCCAGTCTGTATGTTTGATTTATCTGATAAACCCAGCTTCAAGTAACTTGGCTAGCTCCTCACCCATAGCTTGTCGTTTGGGTTTGGAAAATCGCCACAGCGTTTTCTTGACTGGTTTGTATCCCTTCAGTATATTGAGACTATGTTCGGCCAACGCGCGTGGGATTCCTGGCATATCCGAGGTGAGGGAGTCCTGGATTAGGGCGTGTCCGGATAGTCGGACTATAACCTTTGGCCGGACTCCTGGACTATGAAGATACAAGATTGAAGACTTCGTCCCGTGTTTGGATGGGACTTTCCTTGGCATGGAAGGCAAGCTTGGCAATACGGATATGTAAATCTCCTTCCATTGTAACCGACTCTGTGTAACCCTAGCCCTCTCCAGTGTCTATATAAACCAGAGGGTTTAGTCCGTAGGACAACAACAATCATACCATAGGCTAGCTTCTAGGGTTTAGCCTCTCTGATCTCGTGGTAGATCTACTCTTGTACTACCCATATCATCAATATTAATCAAGCAGGAGTAGGGTTTTACCTCCATCGAGAGGGCCCGAATCTGGGTAAAAACATCGTGTCCCTTGTCTCCTGTTACCATCCGCCTAGACGCACAGTTCGGGACCCCCTACCCGAGATCCGCCGGTTTTGACACCGACACGAGGGGTGCCAGGCGAAGATTTCCCAATTCCCGCGCAAGAACGCGCCCAATGCAGCGTCAACCGTCGAATCCAGCTGTGCCCCAATGGAAGCTGTCTTCTTGGGGTCCGTCGGGTGGACTTGAAATTTGACTATCTTGTCTGCTAGCTTGAAAGAAGTGGATTTAGCCCTTTTGTCAAGAATTACGTCGTCTCTATCCACTGTGGAACGTAGAGCAGTGAGCTCCTCGGCCGCCAGGGCTTCGGATAGTGCCTCAAGGGTAAGGGATGCGGTTTTGTTTTTGGCGCGGAGTGCTATGTCCGGATCACTGGCGATAGTGATAACACCGTTGGGCCCGGGCATTTTGAGCTTCATGTACCTGTAATGAGGTATGGCTTGAAAGCGGGTGAATGCATCTCGCCCTAACAGGGCATGATATCCGCTGTTGAAAGGGGCCACCTGGAAGATTATCTCTTCGGACCTATAGTTCTCTGGCGTGCTGAATACCACGTCGAGTTTAATTTTCCCCGAGCATCTTGCTTCCCGACTGGGGATAATTCCTCGAAAGGTTGTATTACTTTGCTCAATGCGACTCTTGTCCATTTGCATTTTATTGAGCGTGTCTTTGTAGATGAGGTTCAGTCCGCTGCCGCCGTCCATGAGCACTTTAGTGAAGCGAAAGCTGTCTACAATTGGGTTTAGATCCAAAGCGGCTGGTGCTCGGACTGATCGGGCCCTTGGCTCGTCATTGGCGTTGAAGGTTATCGCCATATCGTTCCAAGGATTTATTGCGGCTACGTGATTGACTTAGGCGAGGTCACGGAGCGCTCTTTTACGCCAGTTGTTTGAAGAAAAGTTCTCGAAGACCGTGAACACATTGAGGTCGTTATCCTTGGGGGAATGCCTTGCCGGAGTAGTATTGGTGAGAATAGCCTCCCCACTTTTAGCCACCTGTCGGAGTATCCAACATGCCCGAAGGCTATGAGTTGGTTCGGAATTTGGCATCGCGTGTATCTGACAGGGCTTGTCGAGCCATTCATCAAGGATAGTTCTATGTCTCGGTAAGGGCTTAATTTTTCTTTCCATGAAGTAATGATGAGGTGCCCCGTAAGGGTGCATCCTTTTTGTCCGGCCGGTGGGTGGCTTAAAGGCCGGGGGTTCCCACCGAGCTGTCTGGTCTTTCCAAGTGCTTTCCATTGCGCAATACTTCTGTACTATGTGTGCCAAATCTGCAAAGTGCAGTATGTGGCGCCGGTTGAGGGCATTGAGGACCCTCTCGTCCGTACAGTTGCGGCAAAAGACTGATACCACGTCATCGTCGCAGCAATCTTTGATCTTGTTTTTAACAAGTAGGAATCTAGCCCAAAAGTGATGGACTGTTTCCTGAGGTTGTTGTCGTATATACATTAAATGCATATGTCTGGAGGACCAGAATTGCTTGCAGAGTATTGACTGTGGTGGGTGGGTGGGCTTAAATCTGAACCCTAACCCACTGTGGAATCCGGATTTTGGAAAATTTCTGGGGTTATTGGCCCAGGATCCGGAGTGTCCTGGGGGTTTCTAGACTCAGCACCTGATTCTATGTTCGGAGGAAAGATGATCTCTTCTTGAAGATGAGTGTCTGGCTCATAGGGCTCGGAGATCCGAACCTAGTTTGTTTTCAGCATAGGAGGAGTGGTATCCTCAACTTATTCTTCCATGACAGTCACCAGGTGGGTGACAGGTGGAGACCTGATTTCCCTCTGATCGGGTTTAAACCCAATCAGATCGTAATCTGTTGCGACCCCCAGGGCGGTGATGCGATCTAGCAGTTCGTTTAAATACGAGACATCTGCCGGGTCTGTCTTATCGACGCTTTCGGGGTTGATGTGGAGGTGATTTTTGGCAATCCAGGGGACCGCCTTGGCTTAAGGGCCGGGCGAGCGCCTATGTTGAAATTGCCGATCTGGAGGATCTGCCCAGGAACTAGGGCCCTTCCAGAGGTGATTTTGTCATCGTCGACGAGGCGAGCCATCAATCCTTCTATCGACAACACGGAGGAACTCTCAATGAAAACACCAATGTCGGTGTCAAAACCGGCAGATCTCGGGTAGGGGGTCCCGAACTGTGCATCTAAGGATCGAAGGTAACAGGAGGCGGGGACACGATGTTTACCCAGGTTCGGGCCCTCTTAATGGAGGTAATACCCTACTTCCTGCTTGATTGACTTTGATGAGTATAGGGGTTACAAGAGTTGATCTACCACGAGATCGTAATGGCTAAACCCTAGATGTTTAGCCTGTATGATTATGATTGCCTCTACGGATTAAACCCTCCGGTTTATATAGACACCAGAGGGGGCTAGGTTGTACAAGGTCGGTTTACAGGAGAAGGAAACTATACATCCAGACGTCAAGCTTGCCATCCACGCAAAGGAGAGTCCCATCCGGACACGGGGGAACGTCCTGGATCTTGTATCTTCACGGCCCATCAATCCGGCCCACATCACACAACCCGGATCCCCGAGGACCCCCTAGTCCAGGTCTCCCTCAACGGCGGCGAGGCCTTCCTCCACCGCGACTCCGGGATGTGGTTGCGGTGGAGATCCACGCGGGTGTCCTCAACGTGCGCGTCATCCAGCGTCGGTGATGCAGCAGTGAGGGCCCCTCCATCGTCAATGGCTCACCTAGACGGGGTGGCAGTTCCGGGCGGTGGTGCGGCTCTGGTCGTGTGGTTTCTCGGCGGCAAACGTCTCCCATGGGTGTGTTGGATGACGAAGGAGGTTGATCTGGTGGTCCTGTTGGGGATGGGCATGAATTTGCCAGCGAAAGCTTGGTTCGGCCTCGGCCAGAACCGTCAACGGCGGCGCCCGCGGGCTTCGCTACCTTGTTGGAGGCGTTGTGGGGCGATTCGGGTTCCCTGTGTGCCCCGGGGGAAATCTAGATTTGGTATTTCCAAATCGGATGATGGCGAGGTTTATGCTCGTCACGCCCATGGGGGCATCATATTTGGGATTGTACATTGGTTGGAGGGACAAGTCTTTGGCTTGGTGGCTGGGCACAGGTCTCTGTATGCTTCTCGTGCGGTGACCAAGGTGGAGCGGGTGTCATCTACAGTATTGACCTCGGCGAGTCTTGGCGGCAATGTGCAGCAGGGTCTCGGCACTAGATATCGCTTGATGGGCGCATGCAGGAGGTTGGCGCTATCCGACGTTGTGGTGGCGTCGACAGGAGAAGGGTCTGGCAAGATTAGTGCATTGTGGCGCCCACATGGCTACGCTGACCCTAATCCCAAGCCTATAAATTCCTTTTTCCCGAGAAAAAGAATACGAGAAGAAGCTTCATCACGTTTCACGATACGGAGCCGCCGCCACCTCCTGTTCTTCATCAGGAGGCCAGATCTGGAGTCCGTTTAGGGCTCCGGAGAGGGGGGTTCATCGCCATCATCATCACCAACCCTTCTTCATCACCAATTTCATGATGCCCACCACCAAGAGTGAGTGATTCCTTTGTACGCTTGTTGGATGGTGATGGGGTTGGATGTGATTTATCATGTAATCGAGTCAATTTGTTAGGGCTTGATCCCTAGTATCCAATATGTTCTGAGATTGATGTTGCTTTAACTTTGCTATGCTTAATGCTTGTCACCAGGGCCTGAGTGCCGTGATTTCAGATCTGAACCCTTTATGTTTCCATGAATATATTTGAGTTCTTGATCCTATCTTGCAAGTTATATGCACCTATTACGTGTTATGATCCGCATACCCCAAAGTGGCAATAGTTGGGATTCTTTCCGATGATTACCATAGTTTGAGGATTTCATGTATTCATTGTGTGTTAATGCTCTGTTCTGGTTCTCTATTAAAAGGAGGCCTTAATATCCCTTAGTTTTCTTATGGACCCCGCTGCCACGGGAGGGTGGGACAAAAGATGTCATGCAAGTTCTTATTATAAGCACATATGACTATATACGAAATACATGCCTACATTACATTGATGAATTGAGCTATTGTGCATCGCTCTAGGTTGTGACTGTTACATGATGAATATCATCCAACACAAATGTTCATCACTGATCCAATGCCCACGCTTTTTATATATTGATTTTTGCTAAGTTACTATTATTTCTACTGTCACAATTGCTACAAAATTGCTACTGTTACTATTACTGTTACTATTGCTCCTACCACTATCAAAGTATCATACTACTGTGCTACTGATCACTCTGCTGCATATATTTAGTTCTCCGGGTGTGGTTGAATTGACAACTCAACTGCTAATACTTGCAAATATTTTTTGGCCCCCCTTGTGTCGAATCAATAAATTTGGGTTGAATACCCTACCCTTGAAAACTGTCGCGATCCCCATACTTGTGGGTTATCAATAGGAACATAGTGGAAACTAGGGATCAAGCCCTAACAAATTGACCCGATTACATGACAAATCTCATCCAACTCCATCACCGTCCAACAAGTCTATGGAGGAATTACTCAGTCCCAGTGGTGAGCATCATGGAATTATTGATGGAGAAGGGTTGATGATGACGACGGTGACGAATCCCCCTCTTCGGAGCCCCTAACGGACTCCAGATCAGCCCTCCTAGTGAAGAATAGGAGGCGGTGATGGCTCTGTATCGTATAACGCGATGAAACTTTCTCTCCAATTTTTTCCTCTTCCAAACGGTATTTATGGAGTTGGAATTAGGGCAACGGAGGCTTGAGGGGCCCACAAGCTCATAGGGCGCGCCCCCTGAGCATGTGGCTCTTGGCTGGCCCCCTCCAGTAGTTCTCTTCGCCAATTTTTTCATATATTCTGGAAAAAATCTCCATAAATTTTCAGCTCAATCCGAGAACTTCTATTTCTACACAAAATAACACCATAGCAATTCTGTTGAAAACATTGCTAGTCCGGGTTAGTTTCATTCAAATGATGCAAGTTAAAGTCCAAAACAAGAGAAAAAGTGTTTTGAAAAGTAGACACATTTGGGATGTATCATAGACCAGGGTCATAATTCTCATCATCTGTATCACTTGCTGCATCTGCTTCCATTGCATAACTGAATTTGGTTTGCGTAGCACTCCTCCTAATTGATGTGCTTCCTCCAATATCCTCTGCTTGCATTTGATTATCAATGTGATGACTGGGTTGCACTACAATTGCCTCTTCTTCCTCCATTTGATTACCCACATCTTGCCGTGTTGATGGCCTCCTCACAAACTCAAACTGTTTCACATCCTCATCTACATCAACATCAGGCTATATAACCTGGAGAAGAATAGGTGGCCTGCCTCTGGCTCTGCATCTGCACCAGTGTGATGCCCACAAGTACTATGTGCAATCTTCATCACACTTGACTTTCACTCTTTTCCTATCATTGACAGGCATATTGATATCAACTCTGTTCTGACAGGAGTACTCTTTAATTGCTGTCCTTAGTAGTTCTACACTCTCAAAAACCTGCCTACATGGAATTTTGGCCTATGTAGACCATCTCTTAAAGTTTTAAACTGCAAGTGGAGCTCTTCATCATCTGAATCAGGTGCCCATAAATCCTCACCTTCAGACAAGTCTTCATCTGAGTTGTACTTCTATGGCCATTGTCTTGAGTTTTAGGTTGCACTTGATTTTCTTTCCTGCTTTTCTCTCTCATTTGATTTGTTGTCCTATTTCTGTCCTGGTTCATCCTCATCTACATTATCTGCATACAGGTCATCATCATCATTGCCTATCTCATTGTCACCATCGACAAGTAGACCAGAGTCATAATTCTCATCATCTGTATCACTTGTTGCATTTGCTTCCATTGAATTGAATTTGGTCTTCGTAGCACTCCTCCTAATTTATGTGCTTCCTCCAACATCCTCTGCTTGCATTTGATTATCAATGTGATGACTGGGTTGCACTACAACTGCCCCTTCCTCCTCCATTTGATTACCCACATCTTGTCGTGCTGATGGCCTCCTCACAAACTCAAACCCACCCGCCAGTTCGAATAGCCGGTTTCCTCCCCTTCCTCTCAAGCTAAAGGTTCTGGGCTACGGCTTTCGGTTCCGTATTCCGATTCATCTTCGGATAGCATTAGAAAATCCCTTTCATGCCTGTTCACATCCTCATATGAAACAACATCAGGGTATATAACCTGGAGAGGAATAGGTGCCCCTACCTCTGTCTCTGCATCTGCATGCTATGTTTTCGCATGAACTTCTTCATTGTGTACACTGTTGTTGGGCACTCGCCTTGGAGGGCTGAAGACTGGAGGCAAATTTGTTGTTGGATAGTTCACAACATCATCCTCGTTCAGATTTGCCTAGAAGTTTTCATCATGATCCAGATAAATACTGAAGAGTGGGGCCCAATATCAACAAAGAACATCATTCTATCCGTGTGCTCATCATCACTAATTTATCTAAGACCATTAGTGCTGAGTGTAAGGATGGGGACACAGTAGAATACCTTGAGCCTCATAACCAATTTCCTCAACTAGGTTTTCGATGAGAATTGGTGACCAAGTGACCTTATCCAGATGATCATAGCAAATGGCACTGCCATTAACATAAGCACGGTTCCTGTCATGCCCAACAAAAAATCCACCATGCTTGATTTCCACAGAGAAATTGGTGCTTCAACGGCCTGATACAGCAATACAGATACATCATGCATCAGAATCGATTGGAGCATCATTTTATTTAAGCACCTAAAACCTTAAGCCCCAATTCCCGTACCCCCAAATCTTATGCCAAAACCCTAGAACAATCCGTCGAAACTAGCAACTACAACACATCTAGTATGACAATGCGGCCCTAAAAGGAGGGGCTTTCAACATCAAAACACATCAAAAAGCTCATATTCTTCAAAAAGTGAGACTTATTGTACACGGGTGGTGCCCGTTCTTCACGACGAACAGGGGCCATCGCCGCCATCGCCGCTTGCCAGGGGAAGAACACGCACTGCGGTGGCGCCTCTGCAACTACGAAAGAAATCATCCCTATTGGAAACGAATATTTTGGCAATGCTACTCGATGTATTGATCGGTGCATAGCGCACATATATATGGAGTACAAGGTGGGCCACAACCTCAACTATACAATGACTAGGAGGTGGGCCGGACTATACAATATACATGCACAAACCATATATTCAACACTCCCCCGCAGTTGAAGCGTCGCCGGAGACGCAAAGACTGGACCTGAACTCCTCGAAAACAGAAGTAGGTAGTCCTTTTGTCATAACATCGGCAAACTGTTGCGCCGTCGGAACGTGGAGGACCCGGATGCGCCCAAGAGCCACCTGCTCACGAACAAAGTGTATGTCGAGCTCAATGTGCTTCGTTCGTCGATGGTGGACCGGGTTGGCGGAGAGGTACACGGCGGAGACGTTGTCGCAGTAGATGAGTGTGGCCTTGTGAACATCACAAAGCAACTCCTGGAGCAGCTGACGAAGCCAAGAGCATTCAGCAACAGCGTTAGCCACTGCCCGATACTCTGCCTCGGCACTCGAGCGAGAGACTATGGGTTGTCGCTTGGAAGACCAAGAGATCAGGGACGGCCCAAGGTAGACACAGTACCCCGAAGTGGAGCGCCGTGTGTCCGGGCAGCCAGCCCAGTCCGCATCAGAGTAGGCGACGAGGTCGGTGGAGGCGGAGGCCGTCAGTGTAAGTCCCATGGACGGGGTGCCGCGTATGTAACGGAGGATACGCTTCACCAAGGTCCAGTGAGAGTCACGCGGAGCATGCATGTGAAGGCAGACCTGCTGAACGGCATACTGCAAGTCGGGGCGCGTCAGAGTGAGGTACTGCAAGGCACCCACAATGGAGCGATAGAAGGCCGCGTCGGATGCGGGAGAGCCCTCCAGAGCTGAAACCTTGGCCTTGGTGTCAACAAGCGTGGGAGCAGGCTTGCAGTTAAGCATGCCGGCACGATCGAGAAGCTCATGGGCGTAACGCTGCTGGTGCAGAAAGAACCCATCTGGACGTCAAACCACCTCAATGCCGAGGAAGTAGTGGAGGGGCCCCAAGTCCTTCAGGGCAAACTCATCGTGAAGACGAGCAGTAAGCCACTGGAGAAGCGCGATAGTGGATGCCGTCAGGATGATGTCGTCGACGTAGAGCAACAAGTAGGCCGTGTCAACCCCGTGATGGTGCACGAAGAGGGACGCGTCGGAGCGGGTCGATGTAAATCCGAGCGTCTGCAGGAAGGCAGCGATGCGCTGGTGCCAGGCCCGAGGTGCCTGCTTCAACCCGTAAAGTGAATGGGAGAGCAAGCACACATGATCCGGCTGTGTGGCGTCGACGAAGCCGGTGGGCTGCTCACAGAACACCTGCTCGGCGAGGTGGCCGTGCAAGAAGGCGTTGGAGACGTCCAACTGATGCACATGCCAAGCTCGGGAGATGGCCAGCTGAAGCACGGTGCGGATCGTGCCCGATTTAACAGCCGGAGCAAAAGTGTCGGTGAAGTCCACACCCGCACGTTGCCGAAAGCCTCGAACCACCCAGCGAGCTTTATAGTGCTCGAGAGTCCTGTCTGGACGAGTCTTATGCCGAAAGACCCACTTGTCCGTGATGATGTTGGGACGAGGCGACCGAGGGACAAGCTACCAGGTGCGGTTCCGTTGGAGCGCATCAAACTCTTCCTGCATCGCAGCGAGCCAATGAGGGCCCGAAGGGCGGCTCGAGCTGACGATGGGAGAGGGGACGGCTCGAAGATGGAAGCGGCGAGAAGATACTCATCACTGGTGTACCGTGTACTCGGGCGTAAGGTACCAGCCCGAGAGCGAGTCATCGGGCGGGCAGCGAGTCCGGGGCGATAGGCGATGACGAAGAAGAGCCCGCTGCCGCTGATGCCGCGGGTGAGGCCGCGGGCAAGGCAGCAGGCGAGGGCGCGGGGGGCGCCGAGGAGGCCCGCGCCGATGGCGGCGCGAGGGGCATCGCAGGCGCTGGGAGGGGTGCAGCCCCTAAGGAAGCCAGCCGGGGAGGAACTCGACTCGGGGCACGGGGGGCACCCTCAAAGCCAGGAGGCGGCCCGAGAGAGGCACTCGAGTGGCCATCGCCGGGAGCGGGCAAGGCCGCAACATCCGAAGGTACCTGCTGAAACGGAAAAACCATCTCATCAAAGTAAACGTGTCGGGAAGTGATGACCCGATGGGAGATAGGATCATAGCAGCGGTAGCCTTTGGTGTTGGGGGGATAGCCAAGAAAAATGCAGGCCACGGACCGTGGTGCGAGCTTATGAGGAGTAGTGGAAGCGATGCTAGGATAGCACAAGCAACCGAAGATGCAGAGCTCGGTGTAGGAGGGTGGCGTGTCGAACAAAAGATGATGAGGAGCAAAGTTCCCGCGAGTGCGACAGGGACGGATGTTGAGGAGTAGTGATGCGGTGGCGAGCGCATCAGGCCAGAAACGTGGTGGCACGTTGGCGTGAAAGAGGAGGGTGCGAACGCAGTCATTAAGAGTGCGAAGCACGCGCTCAGCGCAGCCATTTTGTTGTGAAGTGTACGGGCAAGTGAGACGAAAGATCGTGCCGTGTGTGGCGAGAAGGTCGCGGATCGCAAGATTATCGAACTCCTTCCCGTTGTCTGTTTGCAACGCATGAATGTGGCGACCAAACTGCGTGGCGACATAGGAGTAGAAAGCGGTGAGAGTGGCAACAGAATCCGACTTTCCCGCAACGGGAAGGTCCACACATAGTGCGAAAAATCATCAAGAATAACAAGATAATAAAGATAGCCCGTGTTACTAGCAACAGGAGAGGTCCAAACATCACTATGAATCAACTCAAATGGGTATGAAGCAACATGCGAGGAAGTGCTAAAGGGTAAACGAGCATGTTTGCCGAGACGACAAGCATGACAAGTGTGATCGTCGATCTTATTACACGTGAATGAAAAACTGCGAAGAATATGACGAAGGGTGGCAGTGTTGGGATGACCGAGACGAGCGTGCCAAAGGTCCACTCCAGTGGAAAGCACCATGGGTGCAGCGACGAAGGATGTGGATGAGTGGACCGGGTAGAGCTCGTCGGGGCTGTCACATCGGTGGAGCACCATCCGGGTACGGGCATCCTTAACAGAAAAGCCAAACATGTCAAATTCAACGGTGACAGGATTTTCATGTGTAAGAGAACGAACGGAAACTAGATTTTTAATGATGTCAGGTGAAACAAGTACGTTAGAAAGATATAATGGAAGGGAGTTAGAAGGAAAAGCAGCATGGCCGACATGAGTGATGGGCATGGAAGAACCCGCCCACGGTAATGCGAGCAACAGTGTGAACAGGGTGAGCGGTAAGAAGGTTACCGGGGTTGGCGGCCATGTGAGCCGTGGCTCCGGTGTCCATGTACCAGTCGCCACCGCCAGTGTACTGCTGTGGTGTGGGGGCGGTGTGGAGGGCCGCTAACAGCGCGGGGTCCCAGGGCACTGGCGGGAGGGCCGGGGCCGACGGCAGAGGCTGTGGCGGCGGCGCCGCGAACCCACCGGCCGAAGGCAGGCCATAGGCCGCCGAGGGGCCGTAGAGCGGCACCGGCGGATACGCCTAAGGGGCCGCGTACAGAGCCCGGTGAGGGGCCGGGCGGGCGCCAAAGACACCGGGGATGGGGGCGCGCGGTATGAGCATGGAGTATGCGTGAACCACCCCCGTCCAGGGGTTCTGGCCGGCCTGCCAAGGCGCCGGCGGGAGCGGGTGCTGCGGCTGGCGCGGCGCCCCGCCATGGGTAGCCAGCGGCTGCTGCTGCTGCTTGCGGCCCCCTCGGCCGCGACGCCCGCCCCGGCGCTGCTGCTGCTCGGCGGGGGGCGGCGGAGGGGCCTGCGGCAGCGCGGGATAGGGGAACCCGGGCGGCGGCTGCGCGTGGAGGGGCCCCTGGGCGGGCCGCAGCGGGGGAGCCGGAGCGGTGGGCGGTGCACCGCCGCGGGTCCCGGCGATGAGAGCCGTATGGGTGGCCTGGATGCGCGACATCCGCATCCTCCTCTCCTCCAGCTTCAGGTACGCGACGATCTTGGGGAAGGTCGGGTTGGTGATGAGAGAGATGTTGGAGGCGGCGTTCCCAAAGTCTTCGTTCAGGCCGGCGATGAGAGTGCTGAGGAGAAGCTCGTCGGAGACCTTCTCGTCGAGGTCACGGAGCTCGTCGACAAGCTTCTTGAGGCGCATGCAATAATCGTCCACCGACGAGTCAAGTTGCTGGCACCCAAAAAACTCGCCGTGCAAGAAAACCTTGCGTTGGAGCGCGTTGTCGGTGAAGAGGCCATTGAGTTTAGTCCAAACGGCGTGAGCGTCATCATCGGCGGAGACCACCGTGTGGAAGAGGTCCTTCGAGATGGTGGTGTAGAACCAGCGGATGAGAGTGGCGTCGATGGACGTCCACTCCTCATCGTCCTCCATGAAGCGGGAGTCCACGGAGCCATCAATGTGATCCCGGAGATTGTACTCACAGAACACAAGGGAGAAGTACGTCTTCCAGGCATAGTAGGTGGAGGTGAGGTGATCGAGGACGACGGGAACCCGAGCGAGGATGTTGAGATCGCGGATGACGACGGGATCGGGGCCTTCGAAGGGATTGGTGCGGCGGCTGCGGGTGGTACCGGAGGAACCGGGGGAGGCCATGGCCGAGAGGGGAGTGCGGCGACGCGTGGGGAAGCGGCGCGGCGAGTAGCGGGAGGCGGCGCGGCGGGTGGCGGCGTTGCGGGGTGCGGGCGGAAGCGCGAAGCGGCGGCACACAGGGGGCGGCAGCGCGGCGGCGGCGGCGATGGGATCGCGGCGGCGGCGGCAGTAGTTAGGGTTAGGATCGTAGGTATGATACCATGTTGGAAACGAATATTTTGGCAATGCTACTCGATGTATTGATCGGTGCATAGCGCATGTATATATGGAGTACAAGGTGGGCCATAACCTCAACTATACAATGACTAGGAGATGGGCCGGACTATACAATATACATGCACAAACCATATATTCAACAATCCCTTCTCCTCGTCTCTACCGCCGATGATCGCCGGGGCGGCATCGCCTATGCAGCCCGCCCCCTTCCTCGAATTGAGGACGAAGAGGCGATGTGAGTGGAGGAGGGATGAGCGGGGGATTCGATGATGCCCGAGGCGCTTTTGGCGTATTTCCACAGCGGCGGCTCCGCGGTTCGCCATCTGTCCAGAACGGTCGGTCAACACATGGTCAAAGAGCCTGTACACACCGCATACGCACAACAGTGATTGTATTTTCACGTCCCATCGTATATATGATGACGGTCATAAAACGTATTTCAAAGTTCATTGACAATTTTAGTGACCTTAAATGTATTTGTCTCCTAAGAAAACCTGCGATGAAACTCGCTCCGCGATCCCAATTCCCAACCATTTTATATTTCTCAGACATGCGAGACCCAACCTTAACAGCGAAGCAAACCCCATACTTTGCTTCGTGTCGTCCGTGTACGAATCTCCCTTTCGTCACTTGACCGCAGTTCGATCAGAGCCGTCCACGGCGATTTCCGTGGTCGGCACGAAGGTTCTCGTCTCCACCCGCCCCGTACTGACTCAGCCATCGAGCCCCTCGAACGTGTCGTCCGTCTAAATCTGAGGCGCCCGCCTGCACCGCGTCTACAAGAGCCGCTCCAACCTCACCTCCTCCCCAACCCGCACTGCCATAGACCCATTCCACCCAAAAGCCCCCCCCCCCAGATCGACCCCCTCCCCGCTCCCCTCGCTAAAGCCGAAATCCCCCGGCGCACACGCACGCACGCCCACCAGAGTTTTCCCCATCCCCCTCCCAAATCCCCTCTCCCAAGCAAAGCGATCTCCGGCGAATCGGAAGGCGCGAGATCCGGCCGCGATGGCGCTGGAGTGGGTGGTGCTGGGGTACGCGGCGGGCGCGGAGGCCATCATGCTGCTGCTGCTGACCCTCCCGGGCCTCGACGCGCTCCGGCGCGGGATGATCTCCGTGGTGCGGAGCGCGCTCAAGCCCATGATGTCGGTGGTGCCCTTCTGCCTCTTCCTGCTCATGGACATCTACTGGAAGTACGAGATGCGGCCCACCTGCGACGACGAGCACGCCTGCACCCCCTCCGAGCACCTCCGCCACCAGAAGTCCATCATGAAGTCCCAGCGCAACGCCCTCCTCATCGCCGCCGCGCTGCTCCTCTACTGGATCCTCTTCTCCGTCACCTCCCTCGTCGTCAAGCTCGACCACCTCCAGCAGCGCGTCGACAAGCTCAAGAAGCGCGACGACTGATCCCCTCCTCCCCGTCGCGTCCCGGCCCCGGCAGGCCGACGGTGCCGTTGCTCCGTCTTCTCCCGCGTTTATGTTCCTAGATACAAACCTGTGATGCATGCGTTCCGTGTTCTTCTTCCTTTGTAGTGTGGATGTTTGAGATCGCGATCCGGATTTCGCTAGCGTTCTGTTATCACTTACCTGCTTCAGATCTAGTTCGAGTAAAATAGGTCTTTATGCGATAAAGATCATCATGAACACTGTTCCTGCAAAACGTTCTTGCGAATGTGTCTCAGAACCATAAATTTGGATAGCCATGCTGGAATCATACTTTTCATTAACTTGTTCCTCATGGATGTTTGTTGATTTCTCTTGTCACATGCTTGCCAAATTAAGTTCAGGCCCCCAGATGCTTTGCCTTGGTAGGAACTGGAATAGTGCGTGTTTAGTTGCCCTGGTTGTGGAAGGTATGGAGTCTCTGGAATGTAAATTGGTTTGGGTCTGGAATGTGAGTTGATTTATGTCACAAGATGGAAGAATGCCTGCTTTTTATTGGGTGATTCTAATTCTATAGTGGAAGAGACTTGTAATTTACAGTACCGTTTGGGAAGGGAAACAAAAAAGAAGGTATAATACTCTGGTTCTGGTCATGAAGAACATATGATGCTAGTTTTTATTCATAACCTGGGTCAGCCTTTAGTTATAGTATGGGATTTGAGTGTTGAAGCAGGCAAGCAGCTTCAGAAAACTTGATTCATCTTCTGTTCTTCCATGTTCCTGTAACTTCCATTTTAGCTATTGATTTGTGTGGGCTGATTGTTGTGGAATGCATGCCTTCTTTTGATTCGTTATGTTGCTTGATGTTTGCAGTGCTTTATTATTTCCATGTTTGCAACTTTCCATCTGAATTTTGAATTGCTGATGCTTTAAGTTTGAACAACAGCAATTCTCCTGACGAAATTTGATCAATGAGTGTTTGTGATATCTTATCTGCTTTCATGTCGTTGCTGTCCGCTTCAAACAATTTGCCGCTGCCCCCTCAAGTATCTAAATCCTGCAGTTCAAAAAAGGGAAGTATCTAAATCCTGGGCCTTACGAGCATCTTTTGATCATTGATGTGCTCTCTGTCCTGTAACCTGAAATCTCTCGCCCTTCTAATTGAAAAGTGTGGTAAGAATTTATGCTCACTTGTCTTTTATCTTTTGGAGAACTATCTTTGATGTATAATACGCCTACAGTCTTAAATCATATCGAACGAATGTTACGGGCTTGAGGTGGCAACATCCGGATGGAAATCAGGGGAGAGGGAATCGGCAAGTTCAGCATTTTTGTTTATGCCCGCTTCTCTAATCTTTTGGAGAATAGCATTAGAATCACCCAATGGAGAAGATTGTTGGGTGCTACTTGATTTCCACTGTTTATTTGTACTCCACCACGCAGAAGCGTGTGTTCGCATAGACTGTTCAGTGGACGAGTTTTGAGCCAATATTCCTATCCATCACGCAGAAGCATGTGCTTGCGATTGTTCAAAGTTTAAAGGTTTGCTGAAATCTGGTGAAGCTGACAGTTATTGGATGGGAGTACGTGTTCTGTGTCATATGTTCCTGGTGTTCAGATATTTGGTGTGCTCTTCTGTCTCTCCCAACATTTCTGAACTGCTAATTTCCGGTGGAATCGCATCCGCACGGTTTTAGACACATCTTATTTATCTCTATGTTCTTGTTCCTGTGCAGAGCTCAAGCAACGAGGTCCAAAGTAAATGAAAGTTTGTGTCACTATAATAAAAGAAAAAAGTTTTGTGTCATTCTATAATAAAAGAAAATTTCAGGATGAATTCCACACAAATTAAAAGCACATGAATCTGCTATGTGTTTGGTTGTTGTTTGGATGTATGCATTTCTATTAGAGGCAGCAAGACAGAACTTTCTTTGTTTGTGTCAATTATAAGGTGGAGGAACCCAAATGCAAAATCACTGTTCTGAGTTCTGACCTTAAGTGCCAAGTTTAGCACAATTTGAACCCGTTTGGATTTCTTTTTTAGATCTGACCTCTTCGCTACCGCTGTCATACCTGGCGGTAGGGTACCACGACGTGTTGTTGTAGTCAATGGCGGTAGGAACTAGGTCAACGTGCTCACTGACGTGGCTAAGTGATAGGGTTACAACGGTAGCCCATTATAGCCTAACGCAAGGCTCGATAGCGATATGCCCTTTTGAGGGGTAAGTGAGTGGGGGGGCTTGGGTGGGCCATCGACCCATTCACCCACATCACCTTTCCCGAGCTGCTGCCCTCCCTCTCCCTCCCTCATTCAAATCCCTCTCAAATCTCTGTTCATTAGGTGCCATCAGTTTGGTAAATCAGGGTCATTTCATGATAAGAGGCAAATGTTGCAAATGTGTCCCGATGTTACGATGAGAAGTAGCTATCGTTTCCAGTGGAGTAGATTGGCGATCAGACTACGAACGTGCGAAGACGTCACGCCTTAGTAATCGCTGAACCAACTCCGAGAGGTTATTAACCATGCCGGAGCATGATCAACCTGACCATGAGGGTCTATTTCCTGCAAGCAAACAAGAACAAGTATAAGAGGAAAACTTTATTAATCAAGTGGGGTTCTATGGCGTCTTGTCTGGTCGTTGAACACAAAAGAAGGATGCGAGTTTCAGATATGGCAACATTTAATCTAAACAAAATCCAAATGTAAACGGTGCCTTAAGGCCTATATTTATAGAAGAAAAAGGAGGAGATTTCGTCCAGCCATGGCAAGGTGGGACCAAAACACCTCCTGAGTCGTTTTTCCTACAATACGGACTCTAAAACCAGCCTATGAAGTATTATTTCGAAGTTACATGGACCTGGTCAGAACTAAGGTGACATGACACCAATAATAAGCTATGGGCGAAATTTACGAAATGACATCTTGTATATTTCGTCCATGTCCTTGTGGGTCATCATGGGGGCTTCAAAGTGCTGAAAACTCCATTAGAAACGTTGTTCTGGTTTCTTTCGTGCGCGCCTTCATCTTCATGCTTGATCCTGCGCCGGTGTTCACCCTTCTTGTCCATGCTAGGCCCTTCATTAGTAATAAACACAAATGTATCTATTTTAGGCAGCATCATATTCTCATGAACATTAAAATTATTCTCAAGAAACGGAAGTGGAGTATCTGATAATTTAATTGGCGTTTGCTAGCTCTAGCAATTGGTCCAGTATGTATAGTAGCAGAGGCTGTGGGTGTAACCATGGTATTGATGTCCTCGTCATTTCCTGTGGACTTTCTCATCCCTCATAGTTTGGATCGTGTGAATCATCTCAGTTGATGGCATTGTTTACTTGGGAGCAAACCCTAGCTCTACTCATTTTGTGTTAAATCAACGGATATGATGGGCGGTAGGGTTTTTTGTGATTTATGATGTGTAGTGGTATATTCTTGTGGTTGGTAGCAAGAAGTAGAGTTATGGTTAGTGCTAACCAATGTCATCATTTATGTTTTAATTTAGCCATGGACTAGTGTAGTTGTTTTGTTCTTTGGATATAATGCATAGTAATGAATGATCCATACAATACACTAGACTTGTCATTGATGCCTTAATTTATTTATATTATATTTAGATGGAGAGACTCGTTAATGTTCATTATTTGTACAAGGATGCATTCTTGAGTAGCAATGCGGACAATGGTGAGGAAGCCATTGTTTTCGATACATGCCCTAGTTATGAGGAGGTTTGTGAGAAAGTGAGATATGTGTTGAAGTGGATGGACCCAATAATGAAGTTAAACTAATAGGAAGGTATGATGTTGGAGTGGGATCAAAATCTCGATTGAAGAGTATGTCTATCACCTCGGATTTGCATTGGAAGGTATACAAGGACAAACTTGCGAAATCAGAAGACATGTCACTTGAATTGTTTCCCACCAAGGTTGAAGGTCCTCGGCTTGAAATCGACTTGAACGGTATGCCTCCTCCCCAATTCATGATATGAGCAAGGGTAGAAGTGTGCCACGTGTTGTGGATAGGGTCGAGGTGTGTGCCTTGATAACCCACAAGTGTAGGGGATCGCAACAGCTTTCGAGGATAGAGTATTCAACCCAAATTTATTGATTCGACACAAGGGGAGCCAAAGAATATTCTCAAGTATTAGCAGCTGAGTTGTCAATTCAACCACACCTGGATAACTTAATATCTGCAGCAAAGTATTTAGTAGCTAAGTAGTATGATAGTAGTGGTAACGATAATAAAAGAGTAACAAAAGCAAAAGCAATATTTTTGGTGTTTTGTAGTGATTGTAACAGTAACAACGGAAAAGTAAATAAGTGTAAACCAGTAGATGGAAAGCTCGTAGGTATTGGATCGGTGATGGATAATTATGCCGGATGCGGTTCATCATGTAACAGTCATAACATAGGGTGACACAGAACTAGCTCCAATTCATCAATGTAATGTAGGCATGTATTCCGAATATAGTCATACGTGCTTATGGAAAAGAACTTGCATGACATATTTTGTCTTACCCTCCCGTGGCAGCTGGGTCCTAATGGAAATTAAGGGATATTAAGGCCTCCTTTTAATAGAGTACCGGAACAAAGCATTAGCACATAGTGAATACATGAACTCCTCAAACTATGGTCATCATCGGGAGTGGTCCCGATTATTGTCACTTCGGGGTTGCCGGATCATAACACATAGTAGGTGACTATAGACTTGCAAGATAGGATCAAGAACACACATATATTCATGAAAACATAATAGGTTTATATCTGAAATCATGGCACTCGGGCCCTAGTGACAAGCATTAAGTATAGCAAAGTCATAGCAACATCAATCTCAGCAAATAGTGGATACTAGGGATCAAACCCTAACAAAACTAACTCGATTACATGATAGATCTCATCAAACCCATCACCGTCCAGCAAACCTACGATGGAATTACTCACGCACGGCGGTGAGCATCATGAAATTGGTGATGGAGGATGGTTGATGATGACGACGGCGACGAATCCCCCTCTCCGGAGCCCCGAACGGACTCCAGATCAGCCCTCCCGAGAGGTTTTAGGGCTTGGCGGCGGCTATGTATCGTAAAACGCGATGATTTCTTCTCCTTGATTTTTTTTCCCCCGAAAGCAAATATATAGAGTTGGAGTTGGCATCGGAGGAGCTCCAGGGGGCTCACGAGGTAGGGGGCGCGCCCTAGGGGGGCGCCCCCACCCTCATGGACAGGGTGTGGGCCCCCTGGTCTTCATCTTTGGCAAGGATTTTTTATTATTTTTAACTAGATGTTCCGTGGAGTTTCAGGTCATTTCGAGAACTTTTGTTTTCTGCACATAAAACAACATCATGGCAATTCTGCTGAAAACAACGTCAGTCCGGGTTAGTTCCATTCAAATCATGCAAGTTAGAGTCCAAAACAAGGGCAAAAGTGTTTGGAAAAGTAGATACGACAGAGACGTATCAACTCCCCCAAGTTTAAACCTTTGCTTGTCCTCAAGCAATTCAGTTGACAAACTGAAAGTGATAAAGAAAAACTTTTACAAAATCTGTTTTCTCTTGTTGTTGTAAATATGTAAAGCCAGCATTCAACTTTTCAGCAAAGATTATAACTAACTACATTTGCAATAATTCTCAGGTCTCATGATTACTCATATCAATGGCATAATCAGCTAGCGAGCGATAATAATAAATCTCGGATGACAACACTTTCTCAAAACAGTCATAATATGATATAACAAGATGGTATCTCGCTACCCTTTCTGAGACCGCAAAATATAAATGCATAGCACCTTTAAAGATCAAGGACTGACTAGACATTGTAATTCATGGTAAAAGAGATCCAATCATAGTCATATCCAATATAAATTAATAGTAATGAATGCTAATGACAGCTGTGCTCTCCAACTAGTGCTTTTAATGAGAGGGTGATGACTCAACATAAAAGTAAATAGATAGACCCTTCGCAGAGGGAAGCAGGGATTTGTAGAGGTGCTAGAGCTCGGTTTTGAAATAGAGATAAATAATATTTTGAGCGGTATACTTTCATTGTCAACATAACAACTAAGACATGGCGATATCTTCCATGCTACACACATTATAGGCGGTTCCCAAACAGAATGGTAAAGTTTATACTCCCCCTCCACCAACAAGCATCAATCCATGACTTGCTCGAAACAACGAGTGTCTCCAACTAGCAACAGTCCCAGGGGGAGTTTTGTTTGCAATTATTTCGATTTAGTTTGCAGAAAGCATGGGACTGGGCATCCCGGTGACCAGCCATTTTCTCGTGAGTGAGGAGTGGAGTCCACTCCTATTGAGAATAACCCGCCTAACATGGAAGATAAGGGCAGCCCTAGTTGATACATGAGCTATTCGAGCATACAAAACAGAATGTTTATTTGAAGGTTTAGAGTTTGGCACATACAAATTTACTTGGAACGGCAGGTAAATACCGCATATAGGAAGGTATAGTGGACTCATATGGAATAACTTTGGGGTTTAAGGGATTGGATGCACAAGCAGTATTCCCTCTTAGTACAAGTGAAGACTAGCAAAAGACTGGGGAGCGACCAACTAGAGAGCGACAACAGTCATGAACATGCATTAAAATTAATAGACATTGGATGCAAGCATGAGTAGGATATAATCCACCATGAACATAAATATCATGAAGGCTATGTTGATTTGTTTCAATTACATGCGTGAACATGTGCCAAGTCAAGTCACTTAAATCATTCAAAGGAGGATACCAACCCATCATACCACATCACAACCATTTCGATAGCATGTTGGCACGCAAGGTAAACCATTATAACTCATAGCTAATCAAGCATGGCACGAGCAACTATGATCTCTAATTGTCATTGCAAACATGTGTACTCATAATAAGCTGAATCAAGAACGATGAACTCATCATATTTACAAAAACAAGAGAGGTCGAGCTCATACCAGCTTTTCTCATCTCAGCCAGTCCATCATATATCATCATAATTGCCTTTCACTTGCACGAACGAACGATGTGAATAATAATAAGAGTGCACATGCATTGGACTAAGCTGGAATCTGCGAGCATTCAATAAACAGGAGAAGACAAGGCAATATGGGTTCTTGGTTAAATCAACAATAATGCATATAAGAGCCACTTCAACAATTTAATCATGGTCTTCTCCTATCGACCCCCAAAGAAAAGAAAAAAAATAAAAACTATTTACACGGGAAAGCTCCCAACAAGCAAAAGAAGAACGGAAAATATTTTTTTTGGGTTTTATTTTTAAATATTACTACTACAGCAAGAAAAGTAAACTACTACTAATTTTTTTGGTTTTTCTTAAGGTTTAACAAACACACAAGAAGAAAGCAGGAAAAAGAAAATAAACTAGCATGGATATTACAGTGAAAGAGTATGAGCACCGACATCTAGCAATGAGTGTGTGAACATAAATGTAATGTCGGTGAGAAATACGTACTCCCTCAAGCTTAGGTTTTTGGCCTAAGTTGGTTGGGATGGCCTGGCGGACACCCGTAGGTGTAGCTGGGGTCGTACTGAGATGCAGCGACTATCGTCGCCTAAGCTGCAACGTGGCGTCGGGCTGCCTCTCCTCTCGTACTCATCTGCCTCCTCTCTGGTAATAACATATCTTCCTTTTTTCTGAAAATGAAAGAAGGCAGGAGCAGAGAGAGTAATACGGACAACACGCCGTTTGTCAAAGATTAGTCGATATAAAAGAGGTGATTCATTCCTCTCGACAAATTGGTGGGAGGTCATAGAATTAAAATCTAAATAAGCAGGAGGCAACTCCATATCACCCTCGTGAACGTCCACCTCAAGAAAATTAGCTAAGCAGGTTGTATAAATTCCTCCAAAGAAATCTCCATTATATCTATTATGATGCAACCTACGTGCTACAATGGCTCCCATATGATAAGATTGGTCTCCTAACACAGTACTCCTGAGAATGCTGAGGTCAGGGACACACATGTGACATGCTTCATCCTTAGCATTTATGTACCTATCTATGAAGAGAGCAAAATAATGTATAGCAGGAAAGTGAATGCTCCCTATGATAGTTTGTGTTATGTCTCTAGATTCCCCTACGGTTATACCAGCAAGAAAGTCTCTAAATTCAGATTTACGGGGGTCACTAACACTATCCCATTGTGAAAGTTTGCAAACAGAAGTAAAATCCTCTAAGTCCATGGTATAAGATTTGTCATAAAGATCAAACATGACAGTAGGAGAATTACGCGAAGATGAAAATTCAAACCTCCTCACAAATGAGCTAGTGAGTTGATGTTACTGTGGGCATTTGTCTGCCTCAAAGTCCACAGGATCGGCGTTACGCAAATATGCGTTAAATTCCTCTTTGATTCCCGCTCGATCCATAAAATTTTCTGAAGGTCATTCACAAGGCCGCACTGGAGCGTCCCTTGGGGGCTCCTCATCAGCATCACGCATTGCAAGCCTGGGGCCTTGCTTCCTTGAAGAACCACCTTAGAACATTTTCCTAAGCATATTGCTTCCTCTGAAAAATTTCTGAAATTTTTAATAACTTCAAACAAAAGTGAACAAAGCTCAACAAAATTGATAGCAACTACTCCTACAAGTGCCTAGAGGATATATCATGCATTAGAACTACTTGGAACCATATAAATTTGACATGCAAGCTCAAGGACATGGTCACCTATGCAACACAAATTTGCAAAGAATAAAGCACTAGAACAAAAACTAATTGGACCAATGGAGGAGTCACATACCAAGGAACAATCTTCCCAAACAGTTTTGTGATAGGTGCTTTGAGCAAGGAGATCGAAAATCACAGCAAAGCGAGCTAGAACTCGTGCTTGAGTTGGATATTCGTGTTTGTGGGAGGAAGAAGAAGAGGATGGGTGCAGGAATAAGTGGAAGAGGGCCACCGTGGGCCCACGAGGCAGGGGGCGCGCCCTGGGGGGTAGGGCGCGCCCTCCACCCTCGTGGCCAGGTGGCAGCTCCCCCCGCGGTGCTTTCAGTACCATAAATCCTCAGATAATCCCAAAAAATAATATTAAATTGGCATGGCATTTGGAGGACTTTTATTTTCAGGGTATTTTAATATTGCACGGATAAATCAGGAAACAGACAGAAAAATACTATTTTTACTTTATTTCATCTGAATAACAGAAAGTATAAAGAGGGTACAGAAGGTTGTGCCTTCTAGTTTCATTCATCTCATGCTCATCAAAAGGAATCCACTAACAAGGTTGATCAGGTCTTGTTAATAAACTCATTCCGAATAACATGAAACCGGAGAAATTTCGAATAACACTATGTTACCTCAATGGGGATATACACATCCCCAAAAATAAGTATATCATATTTCTTCTTGACAGTAGGAAGAGGAAATTTAAAACCTCCAAATATAATCGATGGAATTTTTCCAATAGAGTTGATACTATGAACTTGAGGTTGTTTCCTCGGAAAGTGTACCGTATGCTCATTACCATTAACATGAAGAGTGACATTACCTTTGTTGCAATCAATAACAGCCCCTGCAGTATTCAAAAAGGGTCTTCCAAGAATAATAGACATACTATCGTCCTCGGGAATATCAAGAATAATAAAGTCCGTTAAAATAGTAACGTTTGCAACCACAACAGGCACATCCTCACAAATACCGACAGGTATAGTAGTTCATTTATCAGCCATTTGCAAAGATATTTCAGTAGGTGTTAACTTATTCAAATCAAGTCTACGATATAAAGAGAGAGGCATAACACTAACACCGGCTCCAAGATCACATAAAGCAGTTTTAATATAGTTTCTTTTAATGGAGCATGGTATAGTAGGTATTCCTGGATCTCCAAGTTTCTTTGGTATTCCACCCTTAAAAGTGTAATTAGCAAGCATGGTGGAAATTTCAGCTTCCGGTATCTTTCTTTTATTTGTAACAATATCTTTCATATACTTAGCATAAGGATTCATTTGAGCATATCAGTTAATCGCATACGCAAAAAGATAGGTCTAATCATTTCAGCAAAGCGTTCAAAATCCTCATCATCCTTTTTCTTGGATGGTTTGGGAGGAAAAGGCATGGGTTTCTGAACCCATGGTTCTCTTTCTTTACCATGTTTCCTAGCAACAAAGTCTCTCTTATCATAACGTTGATTCTTTGGTTGTGGGTTATCAAGATCAACAGCAGGTTCAATTTCTACATCATTATCATTACTAGGTTGAGCATCATCATGAACATAATCATTAACATTTTCACTAGGTTCATGTTCATTACCGGATTGTGTTTCAGCATCAGACATAGAGATATCATTTGGATTCTCAGGTGGTTCAGCAATAGGTTCACTAGAAGTTTGTAAAGTCCTATCATTTTTATTTTTCTTCCTTTTAGAAGAACTAGGTACATCAATATTATTTCTCTGAGAATCTTGCTCAATTCTCTTAGGGTGGCCTTCAGGATACAAAGGTTCCTGAGTCATTCTACCAGTTCTAGTAGCCACTCTAACAGCATAATCATTTTTCTTACTATTCATTTCATTGAGCAAATCATTTTGAGCTTTAAGTACTTGTTCTACTTGAGTGGTAACCACAGAAGCATGTTTTCTAACAAGTTTAAGTTCACCTCTAATATTAGTCATATAATCACCCAAGTGTTTAATCATATCGGAATCGTATTTCAATTGTCTACCGAAATAAGCATTGAAATTTTCTTGTTTGACAATAAAATTATCGAACTCATCAGAGCATTGTCTAGCAAACTTATAGTGAGGAATATCACCTTCATCAAATATATAGAGAGAATTTACCTTTACTACCTGTGTCGGGTTATCAAGACCAGGAGGTTCTTCAATAGGTAATGGATCAAGATCATATGTTTCTTCAACAGGCGGTAAATTAAGACCATGTATTTCTTCAATAGGAGGTAAATTCTTAACATCTTCAGCTTTAATACCTTTTTCTTTCATAGATTTCTTTGCCTCTTGCATATCTTCGGGACTGAGAAATAGAACACCTCTCTTCTTCAGAGTTGGTTTAGGAATAGGATCAATAATTGGTTCAGGGGCTGGCTTAGGAGGTGCCCAATTATTTTTATTTGTCAACATATTATTCAATAGAATTTCAGCTTCACCCGGTGTTCTTTCCCTGAAAAGAGAACCATCACAACTATCCAGGTAATCTCCGGAAGCATCAGTTAGTCCATTATAAAAGATATCCAGTATTTCATTTTTCTTAAGAGGATGATCAGGCAAAGCATTAAGTAACTTGAGAAGCCTCCCCCAAGCTTGTGGGAGACTCTCTTCTTCAATTTGCACAAAGTTGTATATTTCCTTTAAGGCAGCTTGTTTCTTATAAGCAGGGAAATATTTAGTAGAGAAGTAATAAATCATATCCTGGGGACTATGCACACAACCAGGATCAAGAGAATTAAACCATATCTTAGCATCACCCTTTAATGAGAACGGAAATATTTTAAGGATATAAAAGTAGCAAGATCTCTCATCATTAGTGAACAGGGTGGCTATATCATTTAATTTAGTAAGATGTGCCACAACAGTTTCAGATTCATAGCCATGAAAAGGATTAGATTCAACCAAAGTAATTATATCAGGATCAATAGAGAATTCATAATCCTTATCGGCAACACAGATAGATGAAGTAGCAAAAGCAGGGTCAGGTTTCATTCTATCTTTAAGAGATTGCTTATTCCAATCAGCTAATAACCTCTTGAGTTCATATCTATCTTTGCAAGCTAAAATATCTGCAGAAGATTCAATATCAAAAACATAACCCTCAGGAATAACATGCCTATCTTCATCATCACTTTCATCATTATAATCAGTATCAATAATTTCTTTCTCTCTAGCCCTAGCAATTTGTTCATCAAGAAATTCACTAAGGGGCACAGTAGTATCAAGCATAGAAGTAGTTTCATCATAAGTATCATGCATAGCAGAAGTGGCATCATCAATAACATGCAACATATCAGAACGAATGGCAGAAGCAGGTTTAGGTGTCGCAAGCTTACTCAAAACAGAAGTTGAATCAAGTGCAGAGCTAGATGGCAGTTCGTTACCTCTCCTCGTAGTTGAGGGATAAATTGTTGTCTTAGTGTCTTTCAAGTTCTTCATAGTGTCCAGCAGATATAAATCCCAAGTGACTCAAAGAATAGAGCTATGCTCCCCGGCAATGGCGCCAGAAATTAGTCTTGATAACCCACAAGTGTAGGGGATCACAACAGCTTTCGAGGGTAGAGTATTCAACCCAAATTTATTGATTCGACACAAGGGGAGCCAAAGAATATTCTCAAGTATTAGCAGCTGAGTTGTCAATTCAACCACACCTGGATAACTTAATATCTGCAGCAAAGTATTTAGTAGCAAAGTAATATGATAGTAGTGGTAACAGTAATAAAAGGGTAACAAAAGCAAAAGCAATATTTTTGGTGTTTTGTAGTGATTGTAATAGTAACAACGGGAAAGTAAATAAGCGTAAACCAGTAGATGGAAAGCTCGTAGGCATTGGATCGGTGATGGATAGTTATGCCGGATGCGGTTCATCATGTAACAGTCATAACATAGGGTGACACAGAACTAGCTCCAATTCATCAATGTAATGTAGGCATTTATTCCAAATATAGTCATACGTGCTTATGGAAAAGAACTTGCATGACATCTTTTGTCCTACCCTCCCGTGGCAGCGGGGTCCTAACGGAAACTAAGGGATATTAAGGCCTCCTTTTAATAGAGTACCGGAACAAAGCATTAGCACATAGTGAATACATGAACTCCTCAAACTATGGTCATCACCGGGAGTGGTCCCGATTATTGTCACTTCAGGGTTGCCGGATCATAACACATAGTAGGTGACTATAGACGTGCAAGATAGGATCAAGAACACACATACATTCATGAAAACATAATAGGTTAAGATCTGAAATCATGGCACTCGGGCCCTAGTGACAAGCATTAAGCATAGCAAAGTCATAGCAACATCAATCTCAGAACATAGTGGATACTAGGGATCAAACCCTAACAAAACTAACTCGATTACATGATAGATCTCATCCAACCCATCACCGTCCAGCAAGCCTACGATGGAATTACTCACGCACGACGGTGAGCATCATGAAATTGATGATGGATGATGGTTGATGATGACGACGGCGCCGAATCCCCCTCTCCGGAGCCCCGAACGGACTCCAGATCAGCCCTCCCGAGAGGTTTTAGGGCTTGGCGGCGGCTCCGTATCGTAAAACGTGATGATTTCTTCTCCTTGATTTTTCCCCCAAAAGCAAATGTATAGAGTTGGAGTTGGCGTCGGAGGAGCTCCAGGGGGCTCACAAGGTAGGGGGGCGCACCCTAGGGGGGGGGGCGCCCCCACCCTCGTGGACAGGGTGTGGGTCCCCTGGTCTCCATCTTTGGCAAGGATTTTTTATTATTTTTAACTAGATGTTCCGTGGAGTTTCATGTCATTCCGAGAACTTTTGTTTTCTGCACATAAAACAACATCATGGCAATTCTGCTGAAAACAGCGTCAGTCCGGGTTAGTTCCATTCAAATCATGCAAGTTAGAGTCCAAAACAAGGGCAAAAGTGTTTGGAAAAGTAGATACGACGGAGACGTAACATGCCTCCACTGCTTCTAGCCAAACCGCCAACTAGCCAAGCAAATGGAGTTGCGGTGTATGCCCCTAATGCTTCTAGCCAGCCACAAGGTAGCCAAGCAAATGAAGTCGAGGTGAATGTTGCTGCCATAGTAATTCAAGATGATGCTGATGTTGTTAGTGATGATTTTGTTGCAGAGGAAGAGATTCATTATAATGATATCAGTGATTTGGATGTCCTTGTCGCGCAGCAGGACATGGATCGTGAGCTCCCTTTAGGTGTACGAATGGGTATCACTCAGATGACGAGGGTCAGAGGAAGAATTGGATGAGGATGGATTCATGGAGAAAGAAAACTAAATCTTATTCGAGTTGACGGGTAAGGAAAAATAAACTCCCTTGTTTCGTGGTCTTAGCCTTGCCCATAAGGCCATGGTTGATAGTGGGATGAGAATGATGGAGATTGAGCCGACACCCTGCTCCGAACCAAGGGCGAAGAACTAGGACGAGAATGCTAATTTGAAGAAATGTGTGAAGTTTGTGTGCTTGGAGGAGTTCAAGGTGCGGTTGAGCGACTATGCCATTAGGAACCATAGGCCATATATTGGTGGCCACTCCGGCCAAAAAGTGCGCTACATCGTGAAATGTAACAAAGAAGGAAGCCCATGGAAGGTCCGCGTAAGAAGAATTGACGAAACTGGGCAAAGGGTGTTACAAAGTTGTGTAGTCACTCACAAGTGCCCACCGCCGTCGGAATCAGGCCGCTGTAAGGGGCACCGCCAACTCATGTCTGAATATCTCAAGTACAAATTGATGAAAGAAATAGCATGTGATCCAACCGTCAAGCTGGAGTTTCTCATGCGAACGGTGAAAAAACATTATGGATATGAATTCAAGTATGGAAAGACCTGGAAGGCCAATGCAAACATTACGGATTATGAAGAAGAATACATTGACCTCCCAAGGTTGTTTAGAGCGATTACACATAGGAACCCAGATATGTTGGTCCAGGACGATATTGGAGTGTTCCACCGTGCCTTCTGGAGTTATGGGCAATGCATCGGGGCATTTAAGTATTGTTGGCCGATTTTTTCTATAGAGGACACTTTCTTGACCGACAAATACAGGGGCATAATAATGGTAGCAAGGTGAATGTGGATAGGGAGGGATGCATCATACCGGACCCGCTCCATGGCCTCAAGACAATAGACATTGTTATTTCAGGTCTTTCAAAGCTTCACCACCAATGGTGCATGCGACATTTCGTGGTAAACTTTTACCAGACATGTATGAGCAAGGAGTTCAGCCAAGATCTAATCCATCTTTGTGTTACCTTCACCACGGATGCATTCCGATCTCGCTATGGAAACTATACCTAGACCTAAACGAAGGGGGGAAAGAATTCTTAAAAAGGAATTTGGACGAGAAACACAAGTGGGCACGCAGTCATGATTAAGGAGGTTTGAGATACGTCGACATGACGAGCAACATAGTTGAATGTTTCAACAATGTGCTCAAGGGTGATTGTTTATTGTTAGTGAGTGCAATAGTGGAGTGTACTTTCTTCAAGCTTAACGAGTATTCTCGGAGGCATTCCCAAAAGACTGCCAAATTGATATGTAATATTTTTTTAAATTGTCAACATATTTTGAAACCGTGAACTTTTTTTTGAAACACATTTTCTTAATTGTGAGCAAAATAAAGGAAACATAACTTTTTATAATTTTGAACAAAAAATTAAAACGTGAACATTTTTTGAAATTTCCAAAGATTTTTTCTAACACACGATTTTTTTAGTTTTGAACACTTTTTGAAAACATGAACGTTATTGTGATTTGTGAACAATTTTTGAAAATAGGAACCTGTTTTGAACATTCGGCTTATTTTTTTGAATTTGTGAACAAGTTTTTCTAAAACTAGAATGTTTTTTGAAATCCTAAACATTTTTTAAAACATGAGACTTTCTTAAAATTATGAATAATTAAACAAAATCTAGAACATTTTCTGAAATTTTTGAATAAACAAAGGAAAAGAGAAGAAAAAAATAAATAGGAGAATAATAAAAAATAAAAACCAAATGAAATTCGAAAAAACCAAAATAAAAAACTAAATAGGATAAAATAAAAAATAAAAACTAAATAGGCGTCGTATAGGATTTTCCCATCGACGGATAGCCCCCGAAAACGGAAACTCGCAGGCTTGATCGACAAGGCTATAAAGCCCAATCGCCCGCTCAAAAAAAAAAAAACGTAAGCGCCCGGCGACGGCGAGCGGCAGATACGCCCCCTATCGCGCACCGGCGCCGCTAGCTAGCTACTACCTCCCTTCTCCGATCAATCCAGCGTCAACGAGGGAAACAAAACGAACATGAACCAAATTTTGAAGAAATCGGGCTCCGCCATCTTCCGGCTCCTCGTGCGCTGCAAGCCGGGGGTCCGACCACCACAGCCGCCGCTGCGCACGGCCACTAGGTCCTACCGCGCCTACCGGCGGCGCTTGCCGGCGGTCTCGCGCTCGGCCACTACCCCAAGCCATGGACTCTTAAGCGAAGGGCCGCGGCGCCCGGAGCTCATCCACTTCACCCGAGGCCGCGGCGGGGAGCCGTGGTACCTCGACTGGCGGAAGTTGGCCGCGCGGGTTCTCGCCCCTGGCGCCGCGGCGATCGCCGCGTACTACCACAACCTCGAGACCGTGCCGTACACCAACCGCACCCACCTTGTGTTCCTCTCTCCCCGGATCGAGCGGTGGCTCGGCGGGCGCGCGTTCGACGATCTCAAGAAGGAGAAAGCCGGCATGATCCTACCCGCGGAACACTACGAGAGCGTGCGCGTCAGGCGCATCACCTCGGAGATCGTCCGCGCCGCCCGACGCACCCTTGGAGTTGCGCCCGTCGATCCAGCCGGGGAGCTGCTGAATGACAGGTTCATGGCCAGGAACTACGGGAAGCAGGCGATGACGAGGCATCTCGACGGGCTCGATTGGGAGGTGATCGTCGTGGAAGACAGGAAAGTCAACGCGATGTGCGTTCCAGGCAAGATCTTGGTCTACACTGGATTGCTCGACTACTTCAGAACTGACGCCGAGATCGCCGCTGTGCTAGGGCATGAGGTGGTAACAAGATCTTACTGATTTATTTATTTATATTTTTCGACAAAGGATTTTTTTTATATCAATCCAATTCAATCATCCATACAGCCGCACTTAGGGCAAACCAAACCCGGCCTCTGCATACTATGTAATCTTGTGCGTGTTTACAGTTTACAGTGAACCCATCAAACTGAAACCAGTGATTTTTTGGGCAGGTTGGACACATTATTGCGAGGCACTCGGCCGAGGCGATCACCAAGAGCTTGTGTTCTTATGCTGTGCAACGACTTGTCATGGGGCGGGACAGTCCAGACTTCATGAGGGGTGTATCGAAATTACTATTCACGCTGCCCTTCTCACGAAAGTAAGACATGTATTCACGATAATTCATCCTGGAGCCCGGGCTCAGCTGCTCCCGGTCAGAAAAAAATTCAAAACAAATACTAGAAAAATTCAAAAAAATCCAAATTTTTTTGTGTGGTAGATAATTTGATGCATGAGGCCCGCTTCAAATTTCAATTTATTTGGATATCTGAGTAGGTCTCGGCAAAAAAGACAAATCGGGTCAAAACAGCTCATGAACAGTAAACTTTTTTACAGACCCTGATTTTGTCTTTTTTGCACAGACTTGCTCAAATGTCCAAACGAGTTAAATTTTTCAGCGAACCTCACGCATCTAATTATCTATCACACACAAAAAATTTGGAATTTTTTGAATTTGTTTTGTGTTTGTTTTGATTTTTTCCGTGAGCGGGGGTGCAGCTGAGCCCGGGTGCAGATTCGCCGCACTCATGTATTCATCAATTCTGCATTTTACGTTGTTCTCGGTGATCCACATTCTGCATGTGTGATAAGCTGCAAATGTTATAAAAATGGTACTAGATTTTAATTTGACCCTTGATGCATTAACTCCTCAAGGAGAGTGATACATCTAGTGTCAAGTAATTGGCCTAGGACAAGTAGTGATTTTCTGTTCTTTAAGTGCTATAATTGCTCAAAGGATAGGCTATGTCTAGCTCTCATCTACTCCCTCCGTTCACAAATATTACTACCGTTTCAAATTACTTGTCTTAGATTTGTCTAAATACGGATGTCTAGATATATCCGTATCTAGACAAATATATGACAACTAATTTGGAACGGAGGGAGTATAAGATGTTCTAGCTTTTTTTGTGAATTGGGTCAGGTGTGTATACACACACACACACACACACACAACAACAACAACAAAGCCTTTAGTCCCAAACAAGTTGGGGTAGGCTAGAGGTGAAACCTATAAGATCTCGCAACCAACTCATGGCTCTGGCATATGAATAGCAAGCTTCCACGCAGCCCTGTCCATAGCTAGCTCTTTGGTGATACTCCAATCCTTCAGGTCTCTCTTAACGGACTCCTCCCATGTCAAATTCGGTCTACCCCGCCCTCTCTTGACATTCTCCACACGCTTTAGCCGTCCGCTATGCACTGGAGCTTCTGGAGGCCTGCGCTGAATATGCCCAAACCATCTCAGACGATGTTGGACAAGCTTCTCTTCAATCGGTGCTACCCCAACTCTATCTCGTATATCATCATTCCGGACACATATATATACGTTTTAATGTGTTTGTTCACTCATTTGGTCCTTACATAGATGAGAATTAACTACTCCCTTCGTTTTTATTTACTCCGCATATTAGCTAGGTTTGTCTAAAGTGAAACTTTATATACTTTCAACAAGTTTGTAGAAAATATACTTGGTCAAACTTTATGAAGTTTGACTTCAATCAAAGCTAATATGCGGAGTAAATAAAAACGAAGAAAGTATGTCTCATCTAAATGACTTTGGTGTATCCCGCAAAAAAGTGACATTGGTATGGAAAAGAACAAAGAAAAAACAAAACAAAATCAGCATGAATCTCCGCGCAAAGTCAAATGGCACAACAGTAGGATGTGTCTTTGTTAATTCCCATCTACATGAGAATTAGCAAATCTGCAAAACATAATGTTGTTATTTCACTCCATACTATGCGGTTGTCAAAAAATAACAGAGACTTATTTCTATGTAATGCACAGGTAATAATTGCTATTCTTAATCATGACCATGTTTGATTGAGTCCATCATGTAGTCTAAATTCCAGATTTCCTTGTTATAGTCATGCAACCACAAACTATTCTGTGTAATGAAATTTGTATATACGTGGATTCTTAGACATGACCGACAATAAGTTTATTACCAGTAGAATTCTGGATGGGCAAAATCGTGAAAACTAGAAAGAAAGGAACCTATTTTTATTTCCGCATGGTTAGTGTCGTTTATGTTTCGTTCAACATAATTTTTTTTGCGCTCCCGCGTAAATAAACAAACTTTTGTGCTCTAAAAGGACAAGTTGTTGAGTAGCTTCCTTCATGAAAATTTGTATACACCCAAAGGAATTGCGTGAGCAAGTCCTTGCACTTAGCATCTTCACAAGAATTGAGACCATTACTTTCCCTTCTATGATTGACGTTCTAATATGGCGGAGTTAGCGCAACACAATACTGTTGCTTATATGGTAGAGTACTAGATTCAATGTATCATCCATGGGAGGCGTTACCTTACTTTTCAAAAAAAAAAAAAAACTATGAGAGCTGCGTGTTGTACAGTTCTCACCTTGTCAATGTATTATCAAATATGTGCAACTATGTCTCGCGTTAGGAGTTCTCATTGGTGTTACATGTTACCTTTGCAGGATGGAGATAGAGGCAGATCACATTGGAATGCTGCTACTTGCTGCAGCTGGTTTCGATCCACACATAGCCATTGCAGTCGAAGAGAAGCTAGGAAAGATGTCAAGAAAATCAGAATTGGAAAACTACCTCTCCACTCACCCTTCAGGTAAGAAAAGAGTGCAGTCCTTGTCGCAGGACAAAGTCTTGAAGGAAGCGATGGAATTATACAGGGAAGCTAGTCCCGTCAAAGAAGCTGAACGTTTCTCCATTCCTGACCCCTTCGATATTAGGGGCAGGCGAAGCCATAGTTGGAAATGGTAGATGTGCAATTTTGCATTGTTGTGCTCCTTGTGTATGATCAGGTCGTGTACTTGTCTATGTATTGCACTTGACTGGGATGCATTTGCACTCCTAACTCCTTGTCTCCATGGACACTCCTTATGGCTTATGTCGCTGGCATCACTACATGAGCATGTCATACTAGAGAGGACATCAAGGGAGACAGTAGGCACTAGGCAATAGACCAGAAATCCATAATCTCCTCACTCGGACCATGGCAGGAAGATGCTTCTCCACGCCAGTTGCGTTCTTCTCCATCGGTATTAATCTCTTGAGTCCACAATGTGTGTGCGGATGCAAATGGAGCTATTTAGGCAACAAACTAAATAAACTCAATCATATATTTAATCGTTTTCTGTAAGTGCAGCCCTTTTCTAGAGTGAAGGCTCGAAACGAGCCCTACTTTGAATAAGCAAAGCCAAAAATCTGCCAGAAGAAGATTACAACTCTCGTCATCTTCATGGCTCTGTCTGACACAGTGACACCCTCCTCCATCTTTGAAGGGGGCTCCATGCCCCCTCACCCTGGCACGAAGGGTGTTGATCCATCGAAAGATGGAGACACTCACCGAAGAGCTAAGAAGTGAACCGGCGCCATTCCCATATGAAAGATGAAGCTAGATCACCAGTTAATGAGGAGGTATATGTAGCACAACCACCGGTTTTTGAGGATCCCAATCACGCCAAACATGTCTATAAACTTCATAAGGCACTATATAGTCTAAATCAAGCCCCTAGAGAGCTTGGTCTGATTGCCTTAGTTCATTTCTCGTCTTGCACTAAATCAAAATATTTTGGTGTGATTGTTGGATATTCGGGATGCCTCCTTTGATTTCATAAGGAGGCATTCTTGGTATGATTTTGGACTTCCCGGCTTTCATTTCATACCTCAAACTTTGGGCTTTGGTACCCTAAGGATGCATCCTTTGATTTCGTTGGATATTTGGATTTAGATCATAGATAGGAAGTCCACCTACAAAACTTCGTATCAACCTCTGCCGTCGAAGTCTGGTATATTGCTGCAGTAGTTGTTGCACTCAGTTTTTATGGATAAGGCAGACTTTGAGAGATTTTGGTGTGATTATTAATCATGTGAGTCTGTGGCCGGTGCTATGAATGAGTGAATTACAAAAAACAACCATATTTTAAGTTCACATCCGAATTTGCCACCACATTCCTTAGGCGCCCCAAAAACCTACCAGTTTCCTTGCTAATTTTTTTAATAAACACTAATAATCGATTTGGATGATTTAATCCAATCTCTGACAGAAAGGACCCGCCTGTAAGCGCTGACATGGCACCAAAAGTCAAATAAAACATGTTGACTGTTAAATTAGACAGAGGGCCCACTGGTCAGGAACCCCTCCCCCACGATCCCACGAGCTCCACATCTGGAGCCGCCCGTGTGTCCTCGACCAGATGGCCGGCGCCGCCCAGCGACCTCTCCTCATGTGCTCCGCCCCTCACGTCTTCTCCCTCCTGGCGTCGGCGAGATCCACCGCCCCACGTCCCATCACGCACAACCACATACCGGATCCCGTGATGCAACCCCTCCCCTGCCCCGACGATATGTCTCCTCCTCTCCGGCGTGCGACGAGCCTGTCCCCAGCTCCGATCTCTTCGCGTGCGGCGGCGTTGCGGTTCCTGATCGAGGCTTGGGTGCCCGCCGAGGAGCAACCTTGCGTGCTGCGGCCGCCGAGCTCTTGGGCCGGGGCGCCGTGACCAGGGAAGCCCTCCTGTGGCTGCCCTTCTCCCCCGAGGCCACCGGCGTGGCTGTCGGAGTTGCTTTTCGAGCCCCTCTATCGACTCCTATCTTCCCTCCGACGGTGATTGTGCTCACAGGCACAACAACCTCCCTGCAAGGGCTCCATTGTAATCTAATTTTGTTTCTAGGGTGATTTTTGCAATTTTTTAGGGACCCTTTTGTTAGTTCAGCTGATGACTCGTGGACCCTTTCTAGGGTGTTGACTATTTTATGCCATGTCACTGCTTATAGGCGGGCCCTTTATGTCAGAAATAGGATTAAATCACCCCAAATCGATCATTAGTGTTTATTGAGAATATTAGCAAGGGAACTGGTTGATTTTTGGGGCGCCCAAGAAATATGGTGGCAAATTCGGATGTGAACTTGAAATGTGGTGGTTTTTTTGTAATTCACTCTGCTATGAATGATAGTGGCCGTGGGCGAAGTCGGTGCCGAGTGCTGAGAGGTGTGAGTCGAGCGAGAGCAGCGCCCCAGGGAAGTGATCGGCGAAGGCGATTCAGGGAGGGCAGAGCAAGCATTGCGGAAGATGAGGTTGGAAGGAGGCGGTTGCGTGTGTGTGTGTGTGTGTGTGACGTCTGTGGAGAGGAACGATAGTAAGTCTACCGTTTGATGATCGAACGGCTCAGGAGGGAGCTGATCCTGGGCTAGTATCGGTCGACTGCCGTGTAGCAGCATCCTTCAACAGTTCTTAAAAAAACAATTGCTCTTTGACAAAAACTACTTGCCTCTTTTTTCAAGAGAGTTCACCTCATCAGTTCTTCTCTCAAGAAAAAAGAATGACCTCATCAGTTAGAAGTTGGCACAACCTAGCTACGGAAAAGAACTTAACTAACCGCAGGATTCGCACGGCCGGCCGGAGCAGGTGTTGACTCTGGAAACTTTTGTCCTGCAGAATTCTGAACCGAAACACCGAAAAGGACTTGCTACTCTCGCCGTTGAATCTCTAACGATCGTATATAGTTAGTGCCAACCACTCCACTCCTATCGCAAAAGTAACTCGTCAACAATTTGTGCACTCCAAACTATCGTCCATCTCTCCTTTTCGGCCTTGCTTTCTCTGAAGATGTTGCAAAATATGTCCACACGTTGGAACTTGTGATGACACGTAGCCATCCTAACCAAACCGATTCCGTCCGATCTTGTTGTCTTCTCATAATTCCATTCTTTAGTTCCTCCAGTCTAGTCACAGTCTTACTACCATAGTCCATAGCCTGCCTAACCGCCCACATGCATCACTCTCTCCCATGACCAAAACTAGGTATAAGAAGGAAATGCAAGAACAATTGCACATTGAGCGTTGCTCAGACGATTAGGTTTCTTGCGGTAGAATCAACTCAATGGGTTTAAGTCATATACTTGCCATGAGTGTTCTTTTTAAAATTAATCGGCTCGGTCTTTTGAAGGTGCTCATAGAAATAAGCGTGCGTGCGTATAGATGAGGCGTCGGTAGCCGATCAAGGGATGAAAGTAGAGACAACTTCAATGATGAGTTTGCACAATATGATGAAGACACAATATCTTTGATCAGGCTATGTCGACGCATGCATGTGTTGTGTCCTTACTGAAGGTGGTGGATCGAAGCTCGACTTTGGGGATAGAAATCACAAGACCAACCTATGTTGCACTTGTCACCATCGACGCAACATTTTCTTATTGAAGGCTTAGCCTAGTACTCCCTCCGTAAAGTAATATAAAAGCGTTTAGATTACTATTTTAGTGATCTAAACGATCTTATATTAGTTTACAGAGGGAGTAGCTGTGTATTTTTGTTTGCTTCTGTTTTTTATCAGAGTCAGTGGTTAATTGGTGGAGCTACTGTCGTGATTGTTTGGTTGCTGGATTTTTTTAATAATACATGGTTGTGTGCATCATTCGATTCGATGCAAAGCCCGGGGTTATCCACCTTTATGAAGAAGAAAAATCTGCATTTTTCTCGAAAGTAAGAACAATTAAACCTCAGCATTGACAGAATCCAAACTTATTTGATCACCCTCGTATGGAGGAGTCCTATTACTACTAGATAGAAACATCGAGATAATGATCCATACAAGTCACTCACGCCAACTACTACGAAACCAACCAATCATATCACATCAGGAAGCACAGGCAACCACTCTCGTTCCAAACTAGCGTGTGCGTGTCCGTCAGAAGAAAACGTAGAACGATCGACGAAACTTTCCAACATCGAATCATCGGAGGATCAGAAGAGGGCGAGCTTGAGGAGGACGCCGGCGGTGGCCGCGAGGACGGGGCCGGCCTCCATGCGCACGCGGGAGCCGCCGGACCCGGACGGGGTGGTGGGCGGCGTCCCCGCCGCGGGGGTACCGGGGCTGGAGTCGCCGGCGGTGACGGCTAGCTTCATGCCGGCGGCGCAGTGGGTGCCGATGGTGCAGATGTAGTAGTTCGCGCCGGCTTTGAGGGTCATGGTGGTGGCGCCGCTGTTGTCACCGTTGGCGTTGCTGGAGCAGGCGTCGTACTCGCTCTTGGTGACTTCGGTCACTGTGTGGGCCTGGCTCGCGTAGTTGAACACTGAGAAAACAGAGAGCAGAAAATATTAGGCCACGATCCGTGAACAAACTGAGGGTCAACCACCTAGCCATCATCAGCTAGCTGCTCTATCATCTAAAATCATTGTGTAGAAATAGGAGTGCTGACGACTCACCGAGCTTGTCTCCAACCGCGAAGGTCTTGCCGCTGGCCCAGGTGGCGTAGTTGGCGCCGGTCGTCCACCCTTGCCCATCTCCGACGGTGAACGTGGCCGCGGAGGCCGCCGCAGCGCAGCCAAGGACAACAAGGAGCGCGATCAGCGCGGAGGACGAGGCCATGGTCGAAGTGAAGGCTCGGAGTTAGCTGTATGGAGTAGATGAAGGAGCTAAGCGTGGCTATCGATCGATGTCTCTCGCTACTAACTGGATTGCGCGATTGACGGGGAAGCTTGGACGGTCGTTTTATAGGGCCATATGGGTCACGTGCTTGTCACGGGATCAAGAGGCCACCCGGCCGACTAAGTTGGTCAGCGTTTGTGTTACTTTTCGATCCATTTTCTACATAACTTTTCCCTTGAAAAAGGACTCAGATATGTTGATCAAAGCAGCAGGATAAATTCCCCTGTAATAATAAAGGACGTGTCTAGTGGGCGGCCGGCTGCCCACTAATGCAACCAAGCGGCCGGCTAAAAAAAAAAACCCCTGTCCCTCATGAAACAGAAAAGGAAGGGCCCATCAAACCGACCGATCGACCGGCCACCAAACAAACCGATCGAGCGGCCACCAAACAGAAAATGCCCCACGTGGCCAGCTGTCCCCAGCTCGCACCCACGCCCCCGCTCGCCCCCACGCCTCAGCCCCTCCCACGCTGCCTTCTTCTTCTTCTCCACGCCAGAAGCAAATCCAACAGAATCGCCCCCAGCCCTTCTTCCTCCTCCTACACAGCCGCCATGGGAGCCCCAAGGTAGAAGGAGTTGCTTCAAAAAATAAGATCTAAAGGACAGGGTGGACAGAGCCATACCAGGCAGTAAGATCAAGTAGGTAAGCCCCCTCTGCCCCTCTTCACTTCCCCCCTTTCTTCTACTGCATAGGCATATGTAAACCCCCTTCTTCATGGATCTAGAACAAATCCATGAAGAAGCTGCTTCAAAAAAAGGTGAATCTGGCACATCACACCAGCCTACTTGATGTTACTGCTGGATGTGTTAAACATGTCAAAAACTACTTGATGCATGCCAAACAAGTTTCTACCACCTGGATGTGTTAAACAGGCCAACTAAAAACAAGTTCTCTGGCCAATTAAAACATGATTAAAGCCAACTCAACAAAGCATTGTAGCCAAAAACTAAACATGCATTCTACCAACTTGTAGTTATTGTTTGCAAAATGAACAAAAAATTGACTGCCCAATAGATATGTGCAACGAAAAATTCATAAATGTGCAACTGAACATGCATCCCAGCCAACTGAACCTATATTCTGGCAACTCGGCATGCATGCTAGCCAAATCACAAACATGCATTGTACCCCACGTGTTTTCTGGCCAACTAAAAAACATGTATCCTGACCAACTAAACATGTATCCTGGCCAAGTAAACATGTATATTTGGCAATACATGTTTGTGAGTGAACTCTTTAGAAAAACTGTAGTATATGTGCAAATAAAAAACATGTTTTCTGGCCAACTAAACATGCATGTTGGCCAAAAACTGAGAAAATGTATCCTGGCCAACTGAGACATCTATTCTAGCCAACTGAATGCATTAACTGTCCAACTAAACATGCATGTTGGCCAAAAACTGAAATAAATGCAACCTGGCCAGCTGAGACATCTATTCTAGCCAACTAAAAACATTGAATGTCCAACTGAATATGTATGCTGGCCAAGTGGAAAAATGCATACTGGCAATTGAGACGTCTATTCTAGCGAAAACCAGAAATCTGTAGTGCAACGGGAAAAACACAAGAACTTTTGTTCATGGCTAATGAAGCCACAAACCATATTAACATATTCACACATATAATCTTGTCCCACACATATATTCTGGTCCCACACCTATTGCAAACCATATTAATTTGTTCAAATATACCGGAACTAGAAACATAAACGGCGATGAAAAACATATAACTATAATCTGTCCTCCAATTCTTCTTTCTTCTTTCACCTGGATTTTCCTTCTCAAATGTAGCATCCAATTATGTGCAGAAAAATCTGAAAAGAGCTCCTTGCGAGACGGAAACCTACAGATCATTGCAACAAAACAAAGGGAAAAAGTCTGAAAAAGTCTGTAGCAAAAAGAAGTCATGCTCTTGCCAGTTATTTACTACAAACTGTGCAACTAACATAACAAATCTGTGCAAACAAAAAATTTCATAACTGCTATAATAAAGATTATGCTACAGTCATGTTGCTTTTGGAACTAATATTGTCACAAAATGGTGTGCAACTGCCTATTTACTAAGTTTTTAGGTTGTTTGAAACACTTTTTTTCTGTGGTTACCAACTGATGACATCAATTTCTTCTTTTTTATATGTGCAGGGAGTGTGTGGCAGCATCCAAAAACAAGGAAAAAAATGCTTGATCTCAATGAGTTGCCTCCAGATCTCAATGAGCTTCCTCATGATATGGATCAGCAGCAACCCAACATACAACAAGGAAATTGGACAGAAAATGGTCGATCTGTTTACTACATGCAGGCAAGTCGTGATGGTAGCCCTATGGGCCATGACAATGTGGCAGGCCAGTCATCAGCCCGTGGTGCCCCTGTAGTGGTGTCTTTGCAGTCAGAGAGCCATACTCTTGATGACACGGGAACCGAGGCAAATGTTCCTGGTCCAACCAGGACTGAGCTAGGAGCTGGGGCTGTTGACGGAGCTGTGCAAGTAGAAGAAGGAGAGGATGAGGCTGGTTCTCAACCTATGGAACCCTATGTTGGCATGAGGTTTGACAACCTTCAAATTGCTAAGCATCACTACAACAGCTATGCACTACGGATGGGTTTCTCTATCAAGATGAACACCTCTAGACGGACACCCCGCACCAATGAATTGATAAAACAACAGTTTTGCTGCAACAAGTTCAAGAAGCCCAAAGCTGATGATGGAGGAGCTGAGGCTCCTCCTGTCCTGGACCCTATTCCAGATCCAAAATCTGTTAACAGTGACGAGGAGATGGAAGAAGAACCTCCAATATTTGCTGAAGAGGAGGCTGGTACTAGTAAGAAGAAGAAGAAGCACAAACGCGAGACAATAAAGCAGACTGAATGCAAGGCGAAAATGTTGGTGAAGCTGATAGATGGGCGATGGGAGGTGACGCACTTTGTTCGTGACCACAATCATCCGCTCGTGAACAAACCTTCATTGTCCAAATACTTGAGATCCCACCAAGGCATCTCACCTAATGAAAAGGAGTTTCTGCACATCTTGTATAACTGCAACTTGACTACAGGTGTGGTGTTTTTCTATATCCCTTAAAGAATTAAGTTTCCCTCTAGGCAGTCCAGTGTGCAACTGTTATGGTACTACTGTGCAACTGAAATGGCTTAACTGCGCAACTGGTGTCCAACTTCCCATGCTTTTTGTATATCACTTTTGGTGCTTCTTGTGCAACTAGATTGTCTTTACTGTGCAATTACACAATGTCCTGTATGCAAAAACTGCAAAGTGTTTTTAAAAAGGTGCAGCTAGGTGTCCATTTCCTGCGATTATCTTCTGTGCCAACACGTGTCCTATTACTGTGCAGCTGGATGTGCGTATTTGTGCAACTAAAAAAAGGATATACTGTTTGTTTTTGTATTATGCAGGACGAATGATGCATGTAATGGCAGAGTTCTATGGATCTGAGATGATGGTGCCGTTCGGACCAAAGGCAATAACAAATCTTTGTACAAGTTTCCCTAGAGATGACACAAAGGAGAGTGATCTGATTGAGACAATTGCGCACTTCAAGGATATACAAAAAACCGATCCAGACTTCTTCTATAAGGTGAAATATGATGAAGAGGACAGAGTTGTGAACATATTTTGGGTGGATGGCTTAGCTCGAAAAGCTTATGCGGAGGCGTACCACAATTGCATATCGTTTGACACCAACTACATGACCAACATGTACAATATGCCGTTCGCGCCCTTCATAGGAATAAACTGACATGGCCAATCTTTCATGCTGGGTTGCGCGTTTGTGAGGCAGGAGTTGGCATCGAGCTTTGATTGGGTCTTTGGAGCATTCCTAGAGGCTATGGATGGCAAACCTCCTGACAACTTCATCATCGATCGGGATGATGCGATGAGGCAGTCAATACAGAGCATCTTTCCAACCACCATGCACCGCTGTTGTCGATGGCACATCATGAAAAAGGCTCAGGAAAAAGTTGGTTGGCTGCTGTGCCAGAATCCAGGACTCTCTGATGATTTCAACAAGTGTGTTGACTTCAGCTTCACTATAGACGAGTTTGAGCAGAATTGGGCTGAGTTAATGATGAAGTATGAGGCTATGACACACACGCACTTTGAGAAGTTATACGAATACAGGTCAACTTGGGTGCCGTGCTACTTCAAACACAGGTTCTTCCCCTTCCTCCAGTCTACACAGCATAGTGAGGGGTTCAACGCCGGCCTGAAAAGATATGTGAACCCACACAACTCAATGCTGAACTTCGTCAAGCAATATGAAAAAATCCAGAACCACATCCTTGCCAAGGAAGGCTGCAATGATTACAGGACAGAACACCTTGAGATTGAGTTGTCGTCCAACTTCCCAATAGAGAAGCAATCTTACAAAACCTATACTAGGGACCTTTACCGCAAGTTCATAGAAGAGTTTGAGCTGATTGGACGTCATAATGCATTCCAAGTTGGTGCTGATGTATTTGAGCTCAGACCGAACCAGGAATTTGTTGCCAAATATGGTTCTCGAAACTACTTGGTGCAGGCAAGGGTGGAGGAAGGTTCCTATTTGTGTGAGTGCTGTAAAATGGACAAGGACGGCATCCTCTGTTGCCACATCCTCAAGGTGTTCAGCCATATTGGAGTTGATGTCATACCGGAAAGGTACCTGCTAAGACGGTGGACACCTACTGCTGTACCTAGTGCGCCAGGGACTGCTTATGAGCAACCGGATGAAATGCCTCCTCAATCAAAGAAGCAGATAAGGGAGAGGAACATGATATACGATTTTCGGAAACTAGCAAAGTTTGCGAGTGGTTCTGATCCAGCACAAGCTATTGTATACAAGCATATGCGTGCAGAACGTACCGAGATCGGCCACCTGAACAAGTCCAAGAAAAAGAAAAAACCGACTACTGCAACGGGGCCATCAGATGATGGCAACCCTCGAGGACCTCCTCCACCTCCAGGCAGCAATCAGGGGGCTCATCATCCAGGTAATTACCTACCCCAACTCCTGATCTAACTAGGTGTGTAACTTCAGTTGCACACATCATTATGCCCAGATACACACACCATGGTAGCCAGTTGGATAGAATAGGCTGCCTAGTTGCGCACGCTGTGTTAGTTCAAGCATCAAGATAACACAACTAACTTATTTTTCCTGTTCTGGATATAGGTGATGTCAACCCTCAAGAACCTCCTGCCCCTCCTGGCTGTACACGGCATCCTCCGCCACCTCCTCCCCTGCGTGCTCCTCCCAATGGCCCTACAGGCAGCACTCAGGGGGCTCATCGTCCAGGTAATTACCTGCCCCCAACTCCCCATCAAAATAGGTCTATAACTCCAGTTGCACACATCATGGTGCTCAGTTGCACCGAACAGGCTACCTAGTTGTGCATGCTGTGTTAGTTCGAGCATCAAAAGATAAACACAACTGACTTGTTTGTCCTGTTCTGCCTATAGGTGATGCCAACCCTCAAAGACCTCCTCCCCTGCCAGGCCCAACTAGCAGTGCCTTGCGTGCTACTCCCAATGGACCTACAGGCAGGACTCAGGGGGCTCATCACCCAGGTAAGTACTGTTGGGGAACGTAGTAATTTCAAAAAAATTCCTACGCACACGCAAGATCATGGTGACGCATAGCAACGAGAGGGGAGAGTGTGATCTACGTACCCTTGTAGATCGACAACGGAAGCGTTTGGTTGATGTAGTCGTACGTCTCCACGGCCCGACCGATCAAGCACCGAAACTATGGCACATCCGAGTTCTAGCACATGTTCAGCTCGATGACGATCCCCGGACTCCAATCCAGCAAAGTGTCGGGGAAGAGTTTTGTCAGCACAACGGCGTGGTGACGATCTTGATGTGCTACTGTCGCAGGGCTTCGCCTAAGCACCGCTACAATATTATCGAGGACTATGGTGGCAGGGGGCGCCGCACACGGCTAAGAATATGATCACGTGGATCAACTTGTGTGTCTCTGGGGTGCCCCTGCCTCCGTATATAAAGGTTCAAGAGGGGGAGGCCGGCCGGCCACCATATGGCGCGCCAGGAGGAGTCCTACTCCCTCCGGGAGTAGGACTTCTCCCCCAATCCTAGTTGGAATAGGATTCATGAGGTGGAAAAGAGAGAGAGAAGGAGGGGGGCGCCGACCCCCTCTCTCCTTGTCCTATTCGGACTAGGGGGGAGGGGCGCGCGGCCCAAGCCCTGGCCGCCTCTCCTCTTCTTCCACTAAGGCCTATTAAGGCCCATTTAGCTCCCGGGGGGTTCCGGTAACCTCCCGGTACTCCGGTAAAATCCCGATTTCACCCGGAACACTTCCGATATCCAAACATAGGCTTCCAATATATCAATCTTTATGTCTCGACCATTTCGAGACTCCTCGTCATGTCCGTGATCTCATCCGGGACTCCTAACAACCTTCGGTACATCAAAACGTATAAACTCATAACATAACTGTCATCGAAACCTTAAGCGTGCGGACCCTACGGGTTCGAGAACAATGTAGACATGACCGAGACATGTCTCCGGTCAATAACCAATAGCGGGACCTGGATGCCCATATTGGCTCCTACATATTCTACGAAGATCTTTATCGGTCAGACCGCATAACAACATACGTTGTTCCCTTTGTCATCGGTATGTTACTTGCCCGAGATTCGATCGTCGGTATCCAATACCTAGTTCAATCTCGTTACCGGCAAGTCTCTTTACTCGTTCTGTAATAGATCATCCCGCAACTAACTCATTAGTTGCAATGCTTGCAAGGCTTAAGTGATGTGCATTACTGAGAGGGCCCTGAGATACCTCTCCGACGATCGGAGTGACAAATCCTAATCTCGAAATACGTCAACCCAACATGTACCTTTGGAGACACCTGTAGAGCACCTTTATAATCACCCAGTTACGTTGTGACGTTTGGTTGCACACAAAGTGTTCCTCCGGCACACGGGAGTTACATAATCTCATAGTTATAGGAACATGTATAAGTCATGAAGAAAGCAATAGCAACATACTAAACGATCGGGTGCTAAGCTAATGGAATGGGTCATGTCAATCAGATCATTCAACTAATGATGTGATCCCGTTAATCAAATAACAACTCTTTGTCAATGGTTAGGAAACATAACCATCTTTGATTAACGAGCTAGTCAAGTAGAGGCATACTAGTGACACTCTGTTTGTCTATGTATTCACACATGTATTATGTTTCCGGTTAATACAATTCTAGCATGAATAACAAACTTTTATCATGATATAAGGAAATAAATAATAACTTTATTATTGCCTCTAGGGCATATTTCCTTCAAGTACCTTCACCGACTCCAAACAAAAACTAGGGTGTGTGACTTTAGTTGCACATATCATAGTGCCCAGTTGAACAGAACATGCTGCCTAGTTCGTGCGCTGTGTTAGTTTGAGGATCAAGCTAAAAATCTAACTTGTTTTTCATGTTCTGCCCATAGGCGATTACAATTCAAGTACCATGACAGGCCGCGCTACTGCAGGTGTTTTTTTCAACTTAACTTGCACACAACAACCAGTTAGTTGCACAAAATGTGCTGTGTGGTTGCACAGAATATCAGTGCTGGTTGCACAATAACAAAAATAATAAACTTTTTATATGATTATTACACAGGTGATCGTGACGGTCCTACTGCCCCGTTGGAGGCTGCATCCCTTGCACAAGCTTCTGATGATTTTGTGCCCAGGGATCCTCCAAGATCTACTACAAAGGGTAGGGCAAAGAGTCGACGGTACAAATCGGCGCTGGAGCTACACCAAAGAAGAAAAACAAATGCAGCCAGTGCCAATCTACAGAGCACACTGCTGGTGTGTGTCCACTCAGGCTCCTGTGATTCTGTTTCCTCATTTGTAACTTTGGAACAAAAAAGGAAAAGAATGATGTTTTTTTAGCAATGTTGGGACCAAGTGGACACATTCAGCATCTATGATTCCTCTTTATCTAATTTATGCTCCTTGAATTAGTTCATGCACTGTGTAAAAAAAGTTGCTATTTGTGCCTTTGTTGGCAATTGGTTAAATATTTAGTTGTTGAACAATTGTATATCCAGTGCTCCTAATGTATCAACAAAAGTGATGATATTGAGTTGCAAACGCAATTACTAGTAGTGTGCAACTACAAAATCTGCTTAAAAAAATTGTACAAACTAGCAACTTCCTCCATGGAGCAGAAAAAAAGAAAAATAGTACTGACCTACTCCTTGTCGTATCTCAGCAACTTCCTCCATGGGGCGGTGTTGTGCACGCTGGTGACCCAATCATATGTCAGCTTCTTCCTGATGTTGAGTACTTCCCTGGGGTCGTAGTTGGGCAGTTGGCTACCATTCCACTCGGTGGCGTTAAGCAGTGCGAACAACCCACACTCATTATTGCAAAATGGGCACAAAAAAAATTTTGTCACGTAAAATTAAAACCAAATAAAGGTAATGCACTTTGTGCAACTGCTTATGTCCTACTGTGCAACTGCTTCTGTTCTACTATGCAACTGCTTATGTCCTACTATGCAACTGTTTGTGTTCTACTGCAACTCATTATGTGCCACTGTGCAACTGCTTACGTGCCAGTGTGCAACTACTTATGCGCCACTCTGCAACTGGCTAGATAATCCATTAGAAAATCATAAAAATGATAAAACAGATTGAAGACTAGTACTGTGTCTTAAAAAAACTAAAGATTGCACATGTAGAAAATTTTAAAAACTACAAAATGATGGTATATGATTGAGAAGGAATGCCATGCTTATTGTCTTACTTGCCGAGCTGCTTCGGTACATCAATGTCAATAATCTGGAAGTGCTCGATGCTGAACTTTGGGTAATGCTTCCTGCATAGCTGGCGTACTGCCCCCGCGATGGTAGAGGCGGTGGTCATCAGCACAATGTTGTCCAGCGTCCTGCTTGAGTCAAGAACTTCAGAGCGTTCGTCCCTCAAATTGACATTGAAGACCCAATAATGCCTCCCTCCCTCCTTATCGGTTACATCAGCGCACTCGAGCACTGGCAGCATGACCTGCAACCGTGAACGATTTCAGACACAAAATACAGGCTGTAGCTAAGAAAAAATAGTAAAAGACTTGGTCAAGTTAAAAACAGGTTGCAACAAGTATCTGCCAACTAACAGATGTGTCATGTGCAACTGTACATGTTGTGGGTGCCAACTAAAAAAAGATTGATCATGTGGGCACAACACTCACCAAGTCTTTCTTGTCGAGACGGTTCTTGTAATCAAACTTCTTGTTTATCTCATTCACATTGTGGATCCCTTGCTATAAATTTATCTGCAGAGATTATAAAACATGGCTCAAAACTCCTTACTAGGTGAAAGGCCTCCCTCAAATGGTCAATGAAAAAAGTGCTACAGAACAAAGATGAGGGTAAAAAGAAGGTTTTTGAAAAACTTATAGAAAACCTCAGTGGCATAACAACCTTCTTTGACCCTTCTGGTAAGTTATCCATGATGTGTAAGATTCCAGTCTCAGTAACAATTTTTGACAACCATTGAACCGGCTTCATCGAATCAACTAACTCCTTTAAAGAAATGTAGAAAGCACCATACCTGATTATCTCAGGGCTGATTTTTTTGAAAGCAATAAAAAGACAAGTTAGCTCGAAGGGTCACAGCAGCAATAAAATGTGTATGAAATTGAAAACAGAACAGTGTGCAACTAAAATCCCTATTCTGTGCAACATGCTATGCTTTCTATGCAACTAAGTGGCTGGTCCTGTGCAACTGAAAAAGATATGTATGTAGGCTGTGGGGAGTTAGTTTACCTGGTAGCTTCATCATTTGCTCCTTTGTGATGCCTGACCCAATACAAGAGGGCAGTGTAAAGCTTGTTCACTGCCTCATTGGAGCTGAAAGCCTTCTTGTTGTAGTCAATGAATGGAGACCTTTGAGATGCTGCGGGCCTTATTACCCTCCTCTGTCTTCGTGCAATAGGTGGTCCCGAAGAACTGCTCGTGCCAGCTTCTGGTTCTGCGCATATCGGGGTGTGGCAATTATCTGGTGAACCAACATCTAGCTCTTGAGCTATTGCCTTGCCAGCATCAGCAGCAGCACATCCTTCATTCACAGCTGCTGGGTCCAACTCACACTCATCAATGCAAATCACACCGGCTTCCGATGTTTCTGCTGCTGGAGCAGGTGCTGGAGCATCACCATCTATGCCAAGGTCAAAAGATGGTGCATCACAGAACCCGTCACCATGATAAGACTTTGATCTTCTTAAGGGTTCAAGGACCAGGGCATCTCCTTGCGGCACAAACACGGGTGCATCGTTCACTGACTTGGTTCGCAATAGTGTTGTAATTGGAGGCCTTGGAGGCTTGCACCTACTTATAATGTTGAACACCTCCTCTTGTGTTAATGGTTGCTGAAAGTCAGCTCTTGGGGATGGCACTTTGATAGTTGGATCACCACCTTTTGTGTTTGGCATTGAAGCATCTCTATGAGTAGGCACCTTGGGGCTTGCAGTTGTAGTGGTGCCTTCCTGACCAGCTGTGGTGGTTTTGACTGTGACCATGCTGCTAACTGACACATCAGTTGGCACACTGGTATCTGTAGTTGGCATCTTTCCAGTCTGAGTTGGCAGCAACCTAGCAGAACTTGGCACCCCTGCATCAATGGCTGCGGCTCGCAGTTCTCTCTCGTCTCTGAACCCCAAATCTTTTGTGGCCTGTTCCCCCTTTGTGCCCCTGGCAAACTTGACAATCTTCTGCTTAGGTGGTTTTGGTGGGACTGTTGAAAGGGGAGTCTTCCCCTTGATCTGTTGAACTTCTCTGACATTGGTTGGCTCTCTGCTCACTACAGTTGGCATATCAGTTTGAAGCACAGCTTCCTTTACCATATTTACTTCAGCATCTGCATTCACCATCTTCTCCTTGGTTTGAGGCAACTGCAGATTCTTCTTCATTGAAACTGCTTTACGCTTCTGGACCACGTGAGGGTTTGCCATGGATGCTGCCTTGCTCTTGCTGGAGCTTAGGTCTGGGAGCTGCTTTAAATATTCCTTATATTTTTCCTTTGAATGAACCCAGTCAAGACCCTTTCCTGCTTCCTCCATGTCAATTTGATTCTTTTCAGCTTCACTTGATAAGAACGGGCTCTTGTCAATGGCAAAGTTGATCTTCTCACACATATCTTTGTCGCTGAAATCTGGCACAGGAAAGGTGGTTGGCAAAGCTGGCTTCAAGTTGCAGAGCTTGAACATATCAATGCTGCCCTGAGACTCTGCTTCGTCATTTTTCTTTGACTTCGGCAAATCCTTGTCTTTCCAGTAAGTTTTGTCAATCAACATATGTAGTGTGCTCCTGCTACTCAATGAATTGCTGCTGCTCGCAGGGGTGGCAGAAGTGCTAGTCCTCTTGGATGTGTTGCCACCTGTACCACCAGAACCAGGGGCGTTGTCATCATCATCGTCATCGCTGCTGTCGCTGCCTCCATCGGATCCCCCTTTATCATCACCATAACCATCCTCGTATTCTTCATCATCGTCTTCTTCCCTCTCACTGCCATCAGCTGCTGCGCCTTTGTCTTCTCCCCTCTCACTGCCATCAACTGCTGCCCCTTTGTCCCCGTCCCCCTCTTTGGCCTCACCTTCTTCTTCCTCCTCCTCCGCCTCACTATCTTCTTCCTTGTCCTCCTCCTCTCCTTTGTCATCTTCTTGTTTGTCCTCCTCCTCCTCATCCTCCTCTTCCTCCACCTCTTCCTCTTCCTCCTCCTCCTCTGCATCTTCTTCATTGTTATCCTCATCCTTGTCCTCCTCCTCTGATTCATCCACATATTTGTCCTCCTCGTCGTCAGCATCTATCGCTACTTCCATTTCCTCATCTTCTTCTGACTCATCCTCAACAAACTCTTCTTCTTCTTGTATAGTTGACCCCCGTCTCTTTCTTTTTGGAGCACGGCGTGACGCCCCAATTTTCATTCATGGCTGCTGTACGTAAGGTTCAATATCTGGTTCCTCATCATCGATCTTGGCAACTGCTTCAATGAAGGTGCCAACCTGTTCAGTTACAGCCTTGCACAGCTCATTGACCACTTTCACAATCTTTGCCTTTTTCTACATCAATACAAAAAGACTCAGTACTGATTCAGTTAGAAAAAATAATAAAAAGTAAAATGTCTGTAACTGACCATGATGTGATAAGCAAAACGACTAATACACACTTTCTGGCCAACTAAAAACATGATTCTAGCCAACTACACATGCACTGTGGCACAAACTAAAAAACATGCATTCTGCCAAAAGTTGATGAAAATGGTTGTAAATGAACACTTTGACTGTCCAAAAGAACATGTGCAACTACAGAAGCTTATATGTGCAACTGAACATACATCACAGCCAACTAAATTCTATATTCTCGCAACTACAAAAGTTATACATGTCCAACTGAACATACATCCCAGCCAATAGAAAAATATTGGTAAGTGGTACAAGTTTCTGTATGCAAAACACTAACCTGCGGATTGTAGGTTATTGGTAACTTGGATGCCACGAATGCTTCAGCTTGCAAAATTCCACCAAACAGTGGTGTCTGGTCCGTGCCTCTATACTCCTCTTTAAGCTGATGTGAAAAAAAGAGAAACAGAAAATAACAAGGTTATCAACACGAAACCACACATTACAACCTGTGCAACTACAACAATATACTAGGATAGACAAATTCAACTATACATATATGCAACTGAACAAAGACATAAAAACTGTGCAACCCACATGGCACCTAAAAAAATTCTACCAACTGATGCAACACATCTGTGCAACAAGATTAGTAAAACTGTGCAACTTAAAAAAGATGGTGTGCCAATTTAAAGGACATGTATAGCGGGCGGCCGTTGGCCCGCTAGCACACTCGAGCGGCCATTAAAAAAGGAAAGATCTGGTCCCCCCGATCCCAGAAAAGGAAAGCCTCCCCGGGCTTCCCCCTGTAGCAACAGCCTCGTGTGAACCCAACAAACCACGCGCTGATGCGGTCCCGAGGCCATCACGTGCCCTTCCCTCCCCTCCCCTCCTGAAGCTCTCACGCCACCTGGCCACTTCTTTCCCACGCCCTTACCTGTCCCACCTTCTTCCCCATGAAACAATGGTTTCCCAGGTCTGGATCTGCATCGCTAGAGCTGCCATGGCAGAATCAAAGTGAAATAACAGCGATATGGAACAATTTGCTTTAAAAAAGAAGAGGGAGGACATATCAGAACGTACCAGGTAGCACCAGTAGGGGTGAAAAAAAGGAGATCCTTTTCTCCTCATGTTCAGATCCTCCCTCCTAGACTTTTCCTTTTCCCTAAACAAATTTCTCTTTCCCAAAAAAAGCTTCTTCATAGGTGAAAACGGGGAGGTTTTGTACCTGTTCAATTTTAACTAATTTTTGTGCAACTACATCATGGGACAAGCCAACATTTGTAGCACTTTGTGCAACAAAATGCAGAAAATGTGCAAATATATATGAGAGCGCATAGAGTCTTATTTCACACAAAATCCAGAAGAACCGACATCCATGTAGCAAAAAAAGGAAGAAAAGAAAAGTTGTTGTAGGTACTATGAAAACACAACTACTTACTAGACAAGAATCTGGTTTGCAAGTGTTCTTTTTTCCTTTGACCTTTCCACACAGTAGTATATGTGTGTTTGTAGCTGAGAATTATGTGCACAAATCTACAACAGCTCCTCCACCCCCATAACTTGCAAAACCTGAACATGATGCAAAAAGAAGCCTGAGAGAAATGAACCAACTCTGGGTTGTATCTGTGCAGCTTAACGAGTACAGGTGTGCAACTGACAACAATCTATATCCATCTACTTGTGGGGTTTGAATTTTAGTAGTTGGCATCTTCAATTCGTATAAAAGTTGAAGATGCCAACTCATATATTTTCAAATTCAGTATGGTTTTAGCTCAAAATTATGTATGCAAAATTAAAAAAACTTATGCTGGTTATTGTGCAACTACATCATCTATTTTATGCAACTGCAAGTACTCCTACATGCAATTCATGTTGCATGTTTGTGCAAGTACATAATGAATTTTGAACTGATGAATAGGATGTATTTATGCTGTCTGAACACAAGAAATGGAAAAAATAGTGAATTTTAAAATATTATAATCTTACACATAATTAGTGCAACTACATTCAAGTGCATGTGCAAACCTAGAAAATCATATGCATGTGAACACATGAGGATGCCAACTACTGAATGGTTCTTGTGCAACTAAAGGAGTAGAAGATGCCAACTCAAGTGACATTGTTGTGCAACTATTAAAAAAAGTTGGAAATGCCAACTCCTGATTGGTTCTTGTGCAACTAAAATAGTTGAGGATGCCAACTCATGTGATAGTTGTGGAACTATTTTAAAAGTTGAGACTGTCCACTCCCAAATGGTTTTGGTATAACTATGAAACTTGAGGATGCCAACTCGTATGATACTGTTGTGCAACTATTTGAAAAGTTGAGGATACCTCTCCTTCAGTAGAGCCGCATCTCCTTCTACAACCATTTTTGGTCTGTGAAAAAAAGCAAACGAAAAAATTAGTCAAAGAACCAGATGTATAAAAGAAAAAAGAGAGCAAAAACAATTGATATAAAAAAATGCCATGAGGTAAGCAACGTATGTTGATTTTTCAAAGCACACCTACAAAATAAAAAAATGTGTGCAACTTGATGCACTGTATGACCAACTGGACACACATGAGTGTGCAACCAAAAAAATAGCATACACACTGCCTAAACATGATTTAGGCACTGGAGCCAAAACTAACTAGCTGACAACCGTGCAACTAGATAGCCCTTCCCTGTGCAACTACATAAGTGTGGCTAAGCTAACTAGGATATGTGTTGCTTTGATCTAGATACTCCTGTACGAACGCATATCCTTGGCAACAGGGCACACATGAGTGTGCAACAAAATAAACCACATACACACTGCTTGAACATGGTTTACAAAGTGTATCCATCTAAATACCATCGATTGTGCAACGGGTTAGCCCTCACTATGCAACTTCATAAGTTGGCTAGCCAACTGAGATATGTATATGCGGCATCCAACTACGTTTGCGTTCCTGTGCAACTATTACAACAAACTAGCCAACTGGTTACTTATATGCATGCAAATTAATTAGGAGAAAACAGAGAAACCACACAGATGCATTTACAAGAAAAAAGAGGTACATAAGGTAATGAACCTCTACGGAGAGTATCATGTTTAACGAGACAATTGCAGTCTAGGCAAGAATAGATGGATCAAAATAGGATCATGAACCATACCCATACCAATAATGACAAAATTAGAACAGCTCGCCGTCAAAATCAAACTCAAACCCACCACTAAAATCCTAATCGCCTTACAAACCCACCACTAATCCTAATCAACGTAGCTCCTTCAGCAAGATGCCAAAACTCCTGTAGATCAACAATCCAATCATAGCAAGATGACAAAAGTGATGCATCTGTACAATGAATTTGACTGCATTTCCTGAAAAAAATACCTACAAGGGGTTGAGTTCACAATCTGTCAGAATGAAGATGTTCTTAATATTCAAGTACTACTACTATTTGGTTAAGGTAGCAGACTAGACACACATAAGTGGAGGTGGATTATATGACTGAGTGAAAATTGTCGATAACAATTAGATGAACTGCACAGACATCAAAAAGTATGATTGCTCCCATCAATATCTGGTAAGATCAGATTATAGCAGTTAAGCTACAAAATTTGTATTTTCTACTTCAGCTGCCATAGAAACCCAAGTTGAATCAACATCAAGTAAATTTCTCAAGTCCAGACTACTAAAAATACGAACTTTCCAGAGTAAATTGATGAAGTAGGAAAATGACAGCAAAGTCAGACTACCAGTATCAACAAGATTTAGATCCTACAACGTTCATTCTTGTAAAACCAAACAAGTTCATGGCTGAATCCTCTCGAGGAGACCAGTGGAGAGAGAGAGAGAGCGGGGAGGGTGTTTGGCGGGAGAGATAGATCAATGGAGTGAAGGAACGGGAATACTACCTGCATGTGAGAGGATTCACAGCCATGCGGAGCCGCCATGAGCTCGTACAAGCTCCGCTGCAAATCTTGTGCGGCGGGGGCAAGGCACCTGGCCGCGCTGTAGAATCGGCAGGGGAGGGGATGGCCGAGGGAGCGGCGCTCAACGGCGGAGAGGCATGTGCCCTTGGCAGAAGATGAGTCGCAGCGGCGCCAGAGGTAGGGGACAACTTTGTGGCGGCTCATGGTGGCGGGGAAGACGTAAGTCCTGCTGGGGTGGCGATGCGCAACCGCAACGGGAGGTCAGCGACGGCGAGCTGGCATCGTCAGGAGGCGGCGCGAGGGAGGAGGCGGGGTGCGCGGCGGGTGTCGCTAGTGGAGGAAGAAGGTAGTCGGGCTCGGGAGTGGATAAGATTTGTCTTTTCCTTCTTTTTAGTTGAGAAGAGATGGACCGAGTGTGAGGTCGCTGTTCGCTGTCGCATAGCGCGGCCGCTCGGTCTTGCCAAATAGTGCACGTGCACTTTTAAGATTTCAGGTAATTTAAAATGAACATGTGTGCAGATTGCCAAACTTAAAGCTACAAGCTGTGCAACTACATGCATTGTTGTGCCAACTGATGACAGTTTTCTGTGCAATTTCCAAAAAAGTGACCAGACATCAAAAGAACATAGAAGGAAGACACTGTTGGAAAAAAACAAAAAAGAACTCACTTGTAATTTGCCGAACACACCAGGAGAGATAGTATCCTTCTTGATCACCTTGGCAATTAGAGTACTATCCCATGCATTCGATCGTATCGCGCAGTTGCTTACTGGGATGTCATGTACGAGCGCATCAAGGTATAGTATCTGCACCAGACCCAAACAAAAGAAAAAGCCAAGTTCAGTTATTGTTATGAGTATTTCAGCAAACTATAACTGCATAGAAAGAACATGAACAGATGGAAAAAGTGGTCATTTTCACTAACCATCAAGTGATACAAGCAGCAGCAGACAGTTTGCTTCTCCTGGTCCATGTTCCGGAAAGCTTCGTTAATGTGTTCTGCTACAAAGAGGCAGATGTTTGTATTCTTTAGCATTTTATGATCTAGCACAAGTCCATAACACTTTGGGCTGAGCTTCAAGGTCGTGGTTGGTGCTAGAAAAGTGCTGAAGGCAACCGCAAGCCAGGCCATAAAGAATGTGTCATCCGTTCTTCCAGCCATATCCTGAATCATCTTGAGCCATGTAGTGATCTGGGGATGAGAATTTCCAGTTATGTTGAAAGCCTGTCTGAATCTCCTAGTGGCATCCTTGTCAACTAAATATCTGACTCTTTGACCCCTGTTTGGGAGATCAAATACCCTCTGAACACTGTCAGCATCGACACGGATCCTTCCCCTTCCTGGGAAAACCATATCAGAGGTCTGTGGCTGGTAGGACTGCACTAGGAACTTAGTGAGGTCCGCTGGAAGTGTGTCTGATAAGTTCAATAGCCCCCGAACAACCTCGAAACTAGCTCTGACTTCTATAGTGGGGATAGAGAGGCGTTGAAATTTGCAAACCACGCTGGTGATGCCCTTATCCTGCCTGCTTGTGATGGTCGCTCCACATCTTCCCCTGCAGCCACCTCAACTCCTTCACCGCTGCCCTGTTGATGAGAAAATGAAAACATTACACAAACATTAAACACAAGAGAAAAAACAAGAATGAAAAAAAACTAGCAATCATCATTTGGATCAGTATTAGAATGAGCTATATATTCATAAAATGGATCATGCCAACTAATATGATGTATTTGTGCAACTAATAAAGCTCATGAGGACAACTGCAAGACTGCCAGTGTGCAACCTTAAAAAAATAAAAAAAGTACGAGACCTGGCAACTACAAAAAGTTCTAGTGGATGTGCAACAATAAGAAATGATACTGCAAACAAGAAAAACAGTAACTAAAAAAAGGTTTGCAAAGAACTATTCAAATAGATCATAAACACACACAAAAAACCCACATACCTCAACATCTGCTGCGGAAGATGCGACAGCTTCTCCAGCAACTGCTGCCTGCACAAAAAAATGACCACTGATGTCAACTATGAAAGATGCCAACTAGTGAACTACAAGATGCCAACTAATGCCAACTAATATCAACTGTATTTAAATAAATATGACTAGAGATGTCAACTACAAAAGGTTGTTATTGAAAAACTAAAAACAAAAATAGTTGTGCGAACTGCTGCATAATTTCATCACTATCTAAAAAAGCGAGAAAAACACTTATATTCGAGATTTTACTTACCCTAGAAGATGACTCAGCTCCCTTACCAAGTGCTGCACGTCTAGTCCGCTTTACAACACGGAACTGATCAGCATCCTAAGAAAATAAAATAAAAAGCATGATCATGGGAAAAACAAAAAAATGTTATATGACCCAAACAAAACCAAAAAAATTGGACTTGTGTCATCAGCATGCCACTTACCTCAACATCCTCTCCCTGCTCAACACTCTGCGTAGGTCGTGGCTGGCGATTAGCAGGACGCTTTGTGTTCTGGCGAAGCGGCTGACTTCCAGAACGCTGATTAAGCAACCAAAAGAAAACATGAAAAAAAAGACATTAGCATACATGCATAAGTTGAAAACAACTTAAAAACAAAAGAAAAAAGTGAAAAAAAATACATCTCCTTCATTGCCATCCGCATCTCCTCCTATTATAACCATTTTTGCCCCGCGGCAGGAAATACAACAAAAAAACATAGTTAGAAGATGTGGACAACCAACTACTACAATGATGCAGCCAACTGGGCAGTAAACCTTGTGCAAACTGGACATCAAATAAGCCAACTAACTTTTTTCTGCCTAGTTATTACTTGCCAACTGTGACAAGTAATACCTAGGCAGAAAAAAGTTGAGTAAAGGCAACAAGCTCAGTGAGATAACTTATTCTAAAAAAGCGTCCCTAGTTGAACATGAGGGGAGACACATGAAAACAACCACATCCACAACAAAAGACTTGCACATTGAGAAAAATTAAAATGGAAAATTGGCAAGCATTGGTACTAATTTGCACAAATCAAGGGGTCCTAGTTGCACAAAGCAGGAGAATAACACATAAACCACCACAGCCACCACAACGCTGGTGGATTGGGTAGACTATATTGGAAAACTGGCAAGCATTGGTGCTAAAATACACAAACAAGAGTCCCTAGTTGCACACAGCAGAGGGGGAAATAGCCAACTAGTAAAAGTGTATAACATATGCAACTAAGTAAAACCAACTAAGTAGAGCAACTGGCACAAGTGTATAACATATAAACAACCAACTAGTAAAAGTGATGCAGCCAACTGAGCAGACAACTTGTGCAACTGAACACCGTATAGACAACCACCTAGTACAAAAACATTGAGCCAACTGACCAAAACAACTGCTGCAACTGCAGAGCATATGGACAGCCAAGTACTATATAGACGCAGCCAACTGAGGAGAATTTTGTGCAAATAACCACTTAAATCTCTGAACACCAACTACAAAATCAGCCAATGCATTGCACACAACATTGTGCACATCTAATACAACTTACAGAATAACTAAGAATCAAGAACAGATCTCAAATCTCTGCAAAATTGAACGGAACATGAACTAAACAGCCAAATCGCCCTAAAATCGCCCAACGGGGGCCGTGGACATGCATCCCTTCTACCTAACGACTACCGCGTACCCTGGCCAACTACACATTGACCCTGTCCAGCCACCCCCGTGCCGTGAACTACGCCTCCAACGATTCCCCCGCGAGGAGAACCACCCGCAAGCCATCGCCAAACTGAGCACTCCGCCGTGACGCCCCGTTCGGTGGAGAGGATGGCGAGGTGGAAGACGAAGACGGAATGGGGAGAGAACTCGCTGCGGCGAGGGATTTCAGGCCACCTTGTAGATCCCGACCACCGTTGGGCACGTGCTACGAGATAGGAGAAGGGAACTCAACGTGACCAAAATCGAGGATAAGCGGGGGTAGTTCGCGCCGTTCCCGAACCCTAGAGAGCATTCCCCTCGCATTTCGGCACCATCCGCGCTCCACGAGATAGAGAGAGAGGGAGGAGAAGCATGTAGAAGTGGAGGGCGAGCATACCTCCAACGGCGAGGAGCACCAGCGATTCCCCCGCGAGGAGAACCACCCGCAAGCCGCCGCCAATCTGAGCACTCCGCCCGCCACGCCCCGTTCGGTGGAGAGGATGGCGAGGAGGAAGACGAAGACGGAATGGGGAGAGAGACCACGCTACGGCGAGGGATTTCAGGCGCAGATTTCGAAAACCGCCGCCCACGACCCCCACTACTCTCTCCTCTACCGCTTACAGGTGGGCCTCCCACGTCCGGATGCGGACAAAACTGCCCACGACCGCGGTGCGTGATCAATCCAGACCAGGTGGCACCTGGCGGATCTGGGCGCGATCGCTCGCGCGATCGAACAGCCATGAGTCGTCCGCCCGACTCTGTTAGTTGGTGGCCGGCCACTTGTTAGATTTTAGGAATAATAAAATAAATAAAATACATTAACGCATTTTGTTTCACTTTACCGAAAAAGGTTTTCGCTCCGCTTTTCTTTTCATGAGGAACTGGCAGGAGCATTGCATTTTCATACAAAAGGAAGAGGTGAAAAAATAATGTGTACAGAGTTGCACACGTTTTGAAGGGATCATGGCCAACCCTAGCTAGACAAACACAGGCTCAGTCAATATCCACCATGAGGCACGACTACGCCAAACGCCCTCTCTTTTTGCTTGATATCATCGATGGTTAGCATCGCCACTTCATAGTGCGTCATGCGGTAACCCTTAAAAAATGTGCCTATCCAATCCTTTGAAAATCCACAAAGAATAGATCAGCCCACCGTTGTGATGCCTGCGGCCTTGCTTCGCCTCCATTGCTATCAACTCATCCCACTAGGAGACATTAAGAGGGACCGATAGGAAACCAGAGACTGGCAAGTCGTCGTGTGCCCAGGTGGACACATGGTTCTAGACAACAACTGAGAAGGGACAATTCTTGCAGAGATGGGTCGTTGTTTGGAGCCTGGAGACAAAGTTGGCATCTCAGGTCATGTGGCCAGCCACAGATGGCCAACATATCGGTCGTGAGGATTCTCTAATGCAAAAAGAGCCAAGCGAAGAACTTGCACTTGGGCTCGACATATACAAAGCAAATCGTCACAAGCACAACCAAGTTCTAACAAGGTACCAAGGCAACGCACATGACACCAAAGTACACCGATAAAAGTTACCACATAAATTGGTTCTGCTGCCAGCTCAACAAGCCCTAAGAGAACAAATACGGTATAGGCCACGAGGAGGATCAAACGAGCTAGTTATGGGTCTAACGACGATGGAGGGAGTGGAGGCGCCAAACGGAGAGCCAAGGATCTGAGACCTGCAGTAAGAGCATCAATGGCGACGCGCTCCGGTCCGCGGCTTCCAAGCTACAAAAAACATATAGTTTGTAAGTAGCATTAGCAGACCACCACAAGGGAGAGTGCCCAATAACAAGATTATTGCTTATCGTACACAAGATCCACGTGAGAACCCCAATCGCAAGCCAGCTAATGTGGCGGGACCCCGCCAAGGAAGCTTATAATTCCTCATATGGATCAGAAAGTTTGTGTCGCACCGCCCACCACCCACAACTTCTCGGAAGAAACTCTGGAGCAATTGAGCCGTAGCACAAGAGAATAAAATATGGTTGGAGTCTTAGTCAGTGGCACACAGAGGACAAATAACAACTCAAGGGCCATTGTGTTTGAGTACCTCCACCCTTGAAAGGACTCAGACGTGAACCCACTACCACAAGAATATCCTAATCTTTAATGGAAGTCTGACCGACCAAAGTTGGGCAAGAGGCTCCCGACCTGGGGCAGCCACAATGGCCTGGTACAACGACCTAGTATAGAATTAGCTGCTCCACCCAAGGTGCCAAGATAGCTGGTCTAGTTCTAAGTTGGGAGTGCAAAGTGCAACACACTCCAGCATATCTTCCCAGGCCGCCTGCTCGAGGGGGGGCGAAGGCGCTCCAAAAAGATATGCTCCCTAGATCAATAAGGGCAACAAAAATGGAGAATAACTATGGGAACCCTGTGGCAAAGGGGTGGTTGCCCACCCACCAATCGAACCAAAAAAGGGTTGACGACCCAGACCTAACCGAGATCGATAACCAAATACAGAGGAAGGGGAGTAGCTGGATAATAGATTGCCAGAACTAGGACCCACTCGAGCGTTGGCTGAACGCAAAGGGTTGACCCCACAGATATTTCACCTTGACAATATCTAACCATAGCCCGCCCTCATTTTTCCAATGAACCATATGATATTTTTGTTTATCCCCCTCGCCAGTCCAGAATAATTTGGACTAAAATTTTGCAATCTCGTGATGGAGGACTTCATGTAGGATATAGAAGCTCATGATGAACATGAGCAATCTCGGCAAGGACCATTTAATCAACACCGTCTGAGCCGCCTTGGAGAGCCACTGGCCCTGCAAAGGCTCGACCCGATGTTGGACCTTGGTCACTGTCGGCTTAAGATCTGAAAAAGAGTCGTGAGTCACTAATAGATATTTCCAGGTAGGAAGTAGAGAAAGACCCTAGGGTACAGTTAAGACAGTCGTCAATGCTTTGTCGCTCATATGCAGAATAACCTAGAACCATCACTTTACTCTTGTCAAAGTTGATGGTAAGCCCAGACATTTGTTGAAAGCAGAGCAGGAGGAATTTGAGGTTCACGATATCCATGGCAGAACCCTGGATCATGATGATCATGTCATCGGCATACTGTAGCAAGGAGACCCCACCGCCGACCACTAAATGAGGCCCCACACCTCAGATATGCGTGGCTAACTTGGCCTTATCAAGGATCACTACTAGGGAAAACCTTACACAAAGCATCTTAACAGTAGCGCTGGACAAAATCATGCACTACTGCTACTTAGTAGCAGCGCCCGTAAATAAACCGTGCTACTGCTATAACTTTAGCAGTAGCGCGTACTAGCAAAAAGCGTTGCTGCTATGTTTGAACTGGGCGCACATGGCTAGCCCAACTTAGCAGTAGCGCGTATCCTCGCACAGCGCTACTGCTATTCTCCTTAGCTGTAGCGCTTTTCTCGCACACGCGCAACTACTAACCCTACCTTATCCTCCCCACGCGGCCGACCCTCTCTCACTCACTCTCCCTCTCAGTCACTCTCGCCCGCGCCGATACCCGTCGTCCGCCGCCGCCGTCATCCGTCCTCCACCGAGGTACTCCCTCCTCCTCCCACCGCGCCCTTCTCCTCCCATCGCGCCCTCCTCCCTCCACCTCTGGCTGCCCCCTCCTCCTCCGGCCGCCCCTCCTCCCTCCTCCGCCGGCAGCCCTCCTCCCACCGCCCCTCCCTCCTCCTCCTCCGGCCGGCCCCTCCCTCCTCCTCCGGCCGGCCCTCCTCCCTCCTCCCTCCTCCGCCGGCAGCCCTCCTCCCACCGCCCCTCCCTCCTCCTCCGGCCGACCCCTCCCCCTCCTCGTCCGAACGCCCCCTCCCCCTCCTCTCTCCTCCCTCCCTCCCTTGTCTCTGTTCTTGCAAATTTTAGGTAATTTAAATGTAGATTTTAGAATGTGAAAGGATCGATATAGTTGACTAGAGGGGGGGTGAATAGGCAACTAACAATTTTTTTAGCTTTTCTTTACCAATTTAAACTTTGCATCAAAGTAGGTTGTCTAGATATGCAAGTAGGTGAGCAACCTATATGATGCAACAACAATAAGCACACACGCAAGCAAGAGATATAGCACAAATAAGCTTGCACAAGTAAAGGCGCGAGATAACCAAGAGTGGAGCCGATGAAGACGAGGATGTGTTACCGAAGTTCCTTCCCTTTGAGGGGAAGTACGTCTCCATTGGAGCGGTGTGGAGGCACAATGCTCCCCGAGAAGCCACTAGGGCCACCGTATTGTCATCACGCCCTCACACAATGCGAGATGTCGTGATTCCACTATTGGTGCCCTTGGAGGCGGCGACCGAACCTTTACAAACAAGGTTGGGGCAATCTCCACAACTTAATTGGAGGCTCCCAACACCACGAAGCTTCACCACAATGGACTATGGCTCCGCGGTGACCTCAACCGTCTAGGGTGCTCAAACACCCAAGAGTAACAAGATCCGCAAGGGATTAGTGGGGGAATCAAATTTCTCTTGGTGGAAGTGTAGATTGGGGCCTTCTCAACCACTCCCGAGCAAATCAACAAGTTTGATTGGCTAGGGAGTGAGATCGGGCGAAAATGGAGCTTAGAGCAACAATGGAGCTTAGGGGTGGAAGAGGTAGTCAACTAGAGGAAGAAGATACCCCTTTTATAGTTGTGGACAAAATCCAACCATTATCCACCTAACCAGCCCGCGACTTGCGGTACTACCGCCCCTAACAAGCGGTACTACAGCAAGGCCATGTGGTGCTACCGTGAGGGACCGTGGTACTACCGCTGCAACGGCAGGAACTAGAACAAGCCCGAAGCACGGAGGCTAAGAACGGTGCTTCCGCAAGCACGGTACTACCGCTCCCCCTTGCGGTACTACGGCAAGGCAGGAAAGTCCTAGCATGGGAAGGGCGCGGATGAATAAAAATACATCCGTGCCTACTTCCGCTGAAAAACAAATGATGCAAAAATCCAACACGGTACTACGGCTGGAGGAGCGGTACTACCGCATGGTAGCTGAGCCAGGCCGCGCGCGGTACTACCTCGCTCAAGGTGCGGTACTAATGTGGAGGCGCGGATGTAAAAAATTACATCCGCCCCTACTACCGCGATATGCAGCGGTACTTGGCCTAGGGGCCACGGTACTACGGCTCCAGAGGAGCAGTACTACCCTGGGCTCCTGCGGTACTACCGCGCCGAAGTACGGTACTACCGCAGGTGCCTACGGTACTACCGCTCCAGGGAGCAGTACTACCGTAAGCCCAACATCAGCAGCCAGGACAATTGCATAGAGGATAAACAGAGGATACTCCAAAGTGCAGGGGAAAGGTGGAGACAAGGAAGAAAACGTGTACGTGATGATTCCACCCGAACCTTTCCGACGCGGACCCCCTCTTATTAGTACGGCTTTCCTACGACTCAAATCCACCAAAACGAAACATAGAAAAACGCCGTCTTCAATAGTCTTCGAGGGGCACCAAAACGTCTTGTACCTAGCAATGAAACGTCTGAGAAACTCAAGGCACACGATTAGTCCGCAAAAGCATTGCCATCAATCACCAAAACACCTTAGGGATAAATATGCCCTTAAAATCTCCCCCTTTTTGGTGGATTGATGACAATACATGATTTGCACAAAGGGAAATAATATTGAGCAAACGCAAACCCCTCCTCTCTAAAATATAGACAGGCTCCCCCTAGATGTGTGCAATCTAGATGGATGCTTTGGACTGCACAGCACACAAACTAGGATCAACACTCCCCCTATATTTTAGAGACAAGGCATATCTTGCAATAGTAAGGCTAACATTAAACAAGAGCATAACATAAGTAGCACAATATGTCATAAGCTCACTAAGATAGGATAGAGCGCATATGTCTTACACCATATGAAGGATAAGTCTCAAGGGCGCAAATCAAAACAAAGCAAACGAGGTTCAAACAAGAAAGCAAACACACCGAACATGACACACGACTCGCAAGCACGCAAATCCCTACTCTCTCTCCCCCTTTAGCATCGAGACGCCAAAAAGGCAGAGAGGACACCTACACACAAGGGGTGGCTCAGGCAGAGAAATCATTCCAACGCTCCTCGTCAGACTCGGCGGCGGGAACGGTCTCCTCGACGTCCTCCTCAGAATTAGTCCACTTGTAGCCTTGCTTCGCCATCCATTCGGCCTCCGGAGTGATGTGCCTCTCTGACCCGCTAGATTCTGCCTCACCAAAGACCTTCATGATCCTCTTGTCACGGCGGCGAGCCTCCTTGGAGGCAATGTGATTCCTGTACTGCCCCTTTGCCTGCATGCAGTACGGAGTCTTCATCTTGTCCTTTAGCTTCTTGGCCCACGAGGGCTCAGAGGAACGATGGGTATGCCCAGCACCATGGTCCTCAGCAACATCAACAACCCTCCTAGCAGCAGACGCCTCAGCACGAGTAGTAGTGTTGGCCCACTTGGGCTTGACACGGAGACTGATGGACTCATGCCGAATCCAGTCTGGAGCAAGGAACTCATCACCAGGGAACAGCTTCTCCCAAGTCTTGGAGATCAACAGAAACAAGTATGGTCCATAGATAGGTACATTGCGGTTGAACACCGTGAACCGAAGCTCACACCACATGATGTGTGAGACATCAAGTGGTTTAGTCTAAGATACACGTGCCTCCTCACACAGGAGCATCATATCCACCAGATAGGCATGAACCTTGTCCTTGTCGCCAATACGAGGAAACAAAGAGTTGCGGAAGATGTGATACATGATATCCAGAAAGGGGTTCAGCACCTACGTCGACTTGCCACTGGGAAGCACCTTCTCAACATAGTACTACTGGATCTTGTTCTTGCTAGCGGACTCAGGATTGGCATGGGGGCGAACACCAACGGGTGTGGTGAGCTCGTCATCAGGAACATGTAGCAGATCCATGAACTCCTTCCAGGTAGCAGTCAACTGACGGCCATTGGATCCAAGTCATCCTCCGCTCCTCCCCAGGGTGAAAGTGAACAGAGGCAAAGAACTGAGAGATAAGCTCAGGGTCATAGTCTAGGTGGAAAGAGATCACATGTTGAATACCGAACTGCTCCACCAAATCCAGAGCCTCTCCAAAGTACTCACGAAACTTGTCCTTCCTCATGTGATTCATGTCAATCCACTTGACATCCACGTAGGTATTTTGCTTGGCCTTGATCACATCCAGATAAATGAGAGCCTGCTGCTTGGTCCAAAACAAGTCATTTCCTCTGAAGGTAGCACAAGCATTCACATATGGGTTGATTTGCCTGCGAGGGATAAACTCAGCGAGGGGAATCTCGTCCATGCCCTTAGCGGATTCCTTGTACTTGCTAGCTGAGATCTTGACATTGCGCTTGGGGGCACTGGAGCCCTCTGGTGCTTCATCTTGATTGCGCAGTCGCTTGGAGCCGGTGTCATGACTGGGATTGGAACGACGAGATCCACCACCTAAGATACAAGAGAAGAACACACAAAGAGCGAGAAGAATCAATGCAAAGACCTTAGCAAGACAAGAGAAACAAGTAGAAAGCATACGTGGTAATTGCCACGAGAAAGATTGGACAACAACGGTAGTACTGCCAGGTCGTGCGGTACTAAAATTTTAGTACCGCTCCTAGTCGCGGTAGTACGGTGTGAGGGAACGGTAGTACCGGGGCTTGGAGTGGTAGTAGGATTTTAGTGCCATAGCTCGTGCGGTAGTACCACACCTGATAGGCGGTAGTACCGGACCTGCGGTAGTACCGCATGGCGGCAGATCCAAATCACTTTGAATCTGAGAAAAGCCGCGAAAACATGGCGGTACTACGGTTGATCAAATCTACCACGGGACAACATATCAAGTATAATTTCTACGCAGCACTACTCTCCTACATCCTACTCTTGCATTGATTTGGCCTAAAATCTCAAGAACACATGCATCTCCCCAAAAACCTAGAAGCAAAAGAACAACCAAAAGAGAGAGGGATTTGGGGAGAAACCTTGTTCCATGGCAAGAGGGGGTGGTGGGGAACGATCCCACCGGTCGGAATCCGAGGAGAGTGGCCGGAGAAGGAGATCCGGCCAGGATCTCCGGCGCCGTTCTTGAGCGAGAGAGAGAGGCGGCGGGGAGAGAAAGAAGTGAATGGGTATGGGGAGTTGGAACTCCCCTGCCCGAGTCATAACCCCCCACGCGCACTCGTCAGTGCGGTAGTACCGCGCTTCATCGCGGTACTACCGTTTGGGCGGAAGTACCTCACCAAAGCTGTAGTACCGCGCTTCATCGCGGTACTACCGTTTGGGCGGAAGTACCGCACCAAAGCGGTAGTACCGCTCTCCCAGGCGGCAGTAAAAAATTACTGCCGCGCTGGGGCGGTAGTACCGTACTCTCCACACACGGTAGTACCGTGGCAGGCCGCGGTAGTACCGTGGCAGGCCGCGGTAGTACCGTGAGCTCAAGAAAATGCATGTTTCAAACACAAGAAAATAGAGGTCTTCGCATGGAAACTTCAAGCAAACAAGACACCACAAAAACACGCTCAACACAAAGAGAAAAGGGGGCAAAACGACAACAAGAGACAACCACGAGACACCACCTCTCCAAAGAGAGGGCGGTGGCCGGAGCCACCTATGTTTGAGTCAATTGGTATGGCACCGCGAAGAATTATCCTTGGGCCCATGACCAAAACTCGTCTATGAAGCACAAGTACCATAAAAAATGGCTAATGTGAAAGAGTTGATCAATTTATGCATAATGGGGGGAGGGAGAGTTCATTGAGAGAACAACACTCCCCCTATGTCCATGCCTACACCTAAACAAGACAACAAGTTGAGTATGGTGGGGTGTGCAAGGGTTCAAGCAACATTGCTCAAATCAATGATATTTAGCTCATGCCTTAACTCGCGAAATCTTGCTTCATCCAACGGCTTCGTGAAAATATCTGCAAGGTTATCATGAGTGTTGACGTAGTTGAGCTCGATCTCCCCTCGCCTAATGTGATCCCGGATGAAGTGATATCAAATCTCAATATGCTTCATCTAGAAGTGTTGCACCGGGTTGAGAGAAATCTTGATGGCACTTTCATTGTCACACCAAAGAGGCACTTTGTCACAAATGACACTGTAATCCTTTAAAGTTTGCCTCATCCATAAGAGTTGTGCACAACAACTACCGGCCGCCACATACTCCGCTTCGGTGGACGAGAGAGACACACAACTTTACTTTTTAGAAGACCAACTTACTAAAGAGCACCCAAGGAATTGGCACCCTCCGGAAGTGGACTTCCTATCCACTTTGTCTCCCGCCCAATCGGAGTCCGAATATCCTACAAGCTTGAAGTTTGCTCCTCTTGGGTACCACAAGCCAAAGTTTGGGGTTTGAGCCAAATATCGAAAGATTCACTTGACCGCCACAAAGTGGCTTTCCTTAGGTGCGGCTTGAAACCGTGCACAAATTCCCACACTCAACATGATATCTGGTCTAGATGCACAAAGGTAAAGCAAGGATCCAATCATGGAACGATATACCTTTTGATCCACCTCTTTACCATTGGGATCAATGTCAAGTTGGCACTTGGTGGGCATTGGAGTGGAGGTCGGCTTGACATCACTTAACTTGAATCTCTTGAGCATGTCTTGAGTGTATTTGGCTTGGTTGATGAAGGTTCCTTCTCTTCTTTGCTTCACTTCGAAACCGAGAAAGAACTTCAACTCTCCCATGGAAGACATCTTGAACTTTGAGGTAATTAGTGTGGCAAATTCCTCATTGAAAGCTTTGTTAGGGGAACCAAAGATAATGTCATCAACATATAGTTGGCACACAAACAACTCCCCTTTGACCTTATTAGTAAAAAGAGTGGGATCAATTAGCCCAACTTCAAACCCGCGATCTTGTAACAACTCGGTAAGGTGGTCATACCACACACGTGGGGCTTGTTTAAGGCCATAGAGTGCCTTATCGAGTTGATACACATGATCGGGGAAGTAGGGATCCTCGAACCTGGGGGGTTGCTTGACGTAAACCAACTCATTAATAGGACCATTAAGAAAAGCACTCTTCACATCCATTTGTTGCAACTTAAAGTTGTGATGAGAAGCGTAAGCAATCAACAAATGGATGGATTCAAGGCGAGCAATGGGAGCAAAGGTTTCATTGTAGTCGATACCCTCGACTTGGGAGTAGCCTTGTGCCACCAATCTTGCCTTGTTGCGAATGATGGTACCATGAGCATATTGCTTGTTCTTGAATATCCACTTGGTTCCAATGACATTGTGGTTCCCCGTTGGCCTTGGCACCAATCTCCACACCTTGTTGTACTCGAAGTTGTTGAGTTCTTCATGCATGGCATTAAGCTAATCCGGATCTTCGAGTGCTTCATATACCTTTTGGGGTTCAACACAAGAGACAAACGCGTGATGTTCACAATAGTTTGCCAATTGTCTACGAGTGCTTACCCCCTTTTGAATGCTTCCAAGCAAATTCTTCATGAGATGACCCTTGGTGGAGAGCTTGGATGAAATCTTGGCGGCACGATGCTCTAATTCCTCGGTGGTGAGTTGAGGAGCGGTCACTTGATCATCTTGAGCGCCGTCTTGAGCTTGTTCATGATTTAGAACTTGCTCGGGGAGAGAACTTGACCTTGGGCATCACTTGGTGTGTCAACACCTTCTTGAGCATGATCTTGCCCTTGGTCTTGTTCATGAGGTTGAGGGCCTTCACTTTGTTCTTCGGAAGCGTGTGGGCCTTGGGTTGGTGATGGCTCCAATTGAGTGGAGCATTGTCCTTCTCCTTCAGCCACAAGGGGTTCCTCAATGGGTAGGATAAAACCAACACCCATTCTTCTTATATCTTGAGGAGGAATTTCATCACCTACATCACAAGTGCCACTTTGCTCCACTTGGGAGCCGTTATCCTCATCAAACTCCACGTTACACGTCTCCTCAATAAGTCCCGTGGATTTATTGAGGACATGGTAAGCATGAGAGTTTGTAGCATAACCAACAAATATGCCCTCATAAGCTCTAGCCTCAAATTTAGACAACCGACCACCTTTCTTGAGAATGAAACACTTACACCCGAACACCCGAAAGTACTTGAGGTTGGGCTTGTTACCGGTGAGTGTCTCATATGGAGTCTTGTTCAAGCCCTTGCGGAGGTAGAGCCGATTGGATGCATGACATGCGGTGTTGATGGCTTCGGCCCAAAAGTTGTATGGAGACTTGAACTCCGCCATCATGGTTCTTGCCGCATCCATCAACGTCCAGTTCTTCCTCTCCGCAGCACCGTTTTGTTGAGGGGTGTAAGGTGCGGAATATTGATGCTTGATCCCCTCATCACTAAGGAACTCATCTAAGGTGTAGTTCTTGAACTCGGTGCTGTTGTCACTTCTTATTGTCAAGATCTTTGCATTGTGTTGACATTGGGCTTCATTTGCAAAGTCAATGACGGTTTGTTGGGTCTCGCTCTTCCTCTTGAAGAAATACACCCAAGTGTATCTTTAATAGTCATCCACAATCACCAAGCAATACTTCCTACCCCCAATACTATCAAAGGATGGAGGCCCAAAGAGATCCAAATGAAGGAGCTCCAAAGGCCTCTTCGAGTAAATTATAGTCGTGGGAGGGTGAACCTTCTCATGTAGCTTTTCTTCGATACAGGCACTGCAAGCATGATCTTTAGCAAAACTAACATTCGTTAGTCCACGGACATGGTCCCCCTTGAGAAGACTTTGCAAAGATCTCATATTGACATGGGCTAAACAGCGATGCCAAAGCCATCCCACGTCAACTTTAGCCATTAGGCATGTCACGGTCTTAGTGGGTCGCTCCGAAAAGTTAATCACATATAGACCGTTCTCGACATGCCCAACAAAGGCTACTTTAAGAGTCTTGCTCCACAAGAGGGCCACAGTATCAATATCAAAGAAAGTGGCAAAGCCCATGATTGCAAGTTGACGAACGGAAAGTAAATTGTATGCAAGGGACTCAACAAGCATGACCTTCTCGATCGTGAGATCATGAGAAATGACAACCTTGCCGAGTCCCAATACCTTAGAAGATGAGGCATCACCCCACTCGACATTGGTGGGCATAGATGGAATCTTGTGCACGTCCACCACCAAGTCCTTGCTTCCGGTCATATGATTTGTAGCTCCACTATCGAGCAACCATGATCCTCCACCGGAAGCAAACACTTACAAGAGATCAATGCTTGGTTTTAGGTACCCATTTTGTAATGGGTCCTTTGATGTTAGTAACAAGGGTCTTAGGAACCCAAATATACCATTCAATATATTCATGAGGAGAACCAACAAATTTGGCATAAACATGTCCATCACTAGCACGACATAACACATAAGAAGGATTAAAGTCGCCGACTTTGTTGGGAGGGGTGGCATTGCCCTTCTTGACACCGCCACCCTTCGCATTGTTCTTCTTATCCTTAGAAGCACCCTCTCCCTCCTTTACAAATGTTTTCTTGAGAGGAGGAGGTCGTTTGGTCTTGTCATTCTTCTTCTTGTTCTTGGGCTTGGGTGCGAACCCAATCCCCTCCTCGGCCACAACTTCCTTTTGATTGCTCAAAAGATCGTTGAGGTTCTTCTCACCTTGTATGCATGACGCAAGGCCTTTCTCAAGTTGCTCCTTCAACTTAGCATTCTCCTCAACAAGATGCACATGCTCACAACAAGGGTTAGTAGCATTTGCATTATCAATCAACACCATATGAGGAAAGGTCGCTTTCTCCTTGGTTAGCTTCACTTGGAGTTGATCATGAGACTCCTTGAGGCTAGCATGAAAACCTTTCAAGACTTTGTGAGCCTTGTCGAGTATGTCAAACTACTCTTTGAGTCTAGCTAGATCAACCCCAAGCTTTGCCTCCTCGGAGTTTAGCACACGAGAAACAACAAGAGCATGATCAAGATCTTTCTTTAATTTAGCATGATCATCGTTGTGTGACTCCTCAAGAGACAAACGAATACCACGCTCTTCCTCAAGAGCATTGGAAAGATCCGAAATCTCATCGGCATAGTCATGACTATGCCCCTCCATCTTAGAGATGGTATCTTCGTGAGCCTCGATCATGACATTGGCTTCACCGAGTTGTTCCAAGAGAGCAATGAAGTGCTTCTTGGATTTACCCTTGAGTTTACCCATAAAGGCCTCAAACTCATTCTCCTCCACATTAGTTCCCTCATGTTCATCAATGATATCCGTTGAAGTAGGATGATTAATGATGGTAGTTTTGATGTTGGGGGTTACCTTGTTGGTGTCTTTAGCCATGAGGCACTTGGCGGTGATGTTCTCACTGGGGGAGTCGAAGAGAGATACCCGTGGAGTCATCGCAATGGCAACGGAGGCCATGGCAACCGACTCACCATCTTCATCATCGTCATCATCCTCATTGTACTCTTCTTGTACCACCAATGCCTTGGGAGGAGTCTTCTTGGTGAAGTTGCTCTTGTTGGGGAACGACTTGGCCTTGTCCTTTCGGATTAGCTTGCCACCATTGTCTTCCCTCTTCTCATAAGGGCACTCCGCAACAAAGTGGCTTATATTGCCACAATTGAAGCAAGTCCTCACTCGTTGCTTGCCCTTTGCGCCACTTGAATTGTTCTTGTTGAAGTTGGGCCTTGAGTTCTTCTTGCTCCAAAATTGCCTTGAAGCAAGGGCCATGTGTTCATGATAGGCATACTTCGTATCTTCGAGGTTGCTCTCCTCTTCTTCCTCTTCATCCTCTTCCTCCATACTAACCTTGGCCTTTAGAGCAAGGTTGGGTTTCTTTACTCTTTGAGAGCGAAGTACCGCATTGTCGGCGGTCTTGTCCAAGATGCTCATAGCAACGAACTCATCCAACACATCACTTGAGGACAAGGTGTGGAAGTCCGGCCTTTGACGAATGACGGAGGACATGGCTTTATGGTAGGGCATCATTGCCTTGAGGAATTTGCGCTTGATCCAACTGTCATCTGTGTCCTTAATTCCATGATCTCGGAGAGAGACCGCGAGTTTGGTTACCTCCGATAAAGCTCACGAGGTTCTTCATCTTCTTTCATTGCAAACTCATCGGCTTCATCTTGCACCACTTCATAGTTGGAACGTTGAATGCTTGCGCTTCCCCGATAGAGGGAAACCACTTGGTGCCAACCATCTTTGGCCAAGGAGTAGGGCCGGAGATGAGGAAGGTCTTCGGGTGGGATTGCTTCTTGGATGATGAAGAGATCATTCTCATTTAATTGATTATCCACGACTTCTCTAGGGGTGAAGTTGCTTCGGTCATGCGGATAAAAACCTTCTTCAATGATTCTCCAAAGGTTAGTGTTCACATGATTTAAATGACGCTTAAAACGATAGACCCAAGAATCAAAATCTACATTCTTCTCAATCTTAGGGGCCGGGCCAGCATGATTCAAATGAGTGGAAGGAAGCGGTCCACCATAGACAAGTGGAGGTTCCACATGGGCAAAGATGCCGGTGCCATTTTTACCACTAGAAGAAGGAGCTTTCTCACTATTAGCTTCCCCCTTGCCGGAGGTAGCATCCGTCACCTTGTTAGTGGGATCACCCGCTCTTAACGGTGCGGTGGAAAGTTTAAGCCCTTCTAAGAATTTATAAAACATGCTTTCGACCTCGGTCGTCATGGAAGTTTTCAATGTTTCCAACGCCACATTGAATTCCTCACGAGAGACCGTGGTACCACCATCTCCCGTAGACGAGACCGGATTCGCACCTGAGTGCTCCTCCACCTTGTCTACGACATCAACCATACTCTTTGGACAGTTAAGTCCTTAAAAAGAGACGAGGCTCTGATACCAATTGAAAGGATCGATATAGTTGACTAGAGGGGGGTGAATAGGCAACTAACAATTTTTTTAGCTTTTCTTTACAAATTTAAACTTTGCATCAAAGTAGGTTGTCTAGATATGCAACTAGGTGAGCAACCTATATGATGCAACAACAATAAGCACGCACGCAAGCAAGAGATATAGCACAAATAAGCTTGCACAAGTAAAGGTGCGAGATAACCAAGAGTGGAGCCGATGAAGACGAGGATGTGTTACCGAAGTTCCTTCCCTTTGAGGGGAAGTACGTCTCCGTTGGAGCGGTGTGGAGGCACAATGCTCCCCAAGAAGCCACTAGGGCCACCATATTGTCCTCATGCCCTCACACAATGTGAGATGCCGTGATTCCACTATTGGTGCCCTTGGAGGCGGCGACCGAACCTTTACAAACAAGGTTGGGGCAATCTCCACAACTTAATAGGAGGCTCCCAACGACACCACGAAGCTTCACCACAATGGACTATGGCTCCGCGGTGACCTCAACCGTCTAGGGTGCTCAAACACCCAAGAGTAACAAGATCCGCAAGAGATTAGTGGGGGAATCAAATTTCTCTTGGTGGAAGTGTAGATCAGGGCCTTCTCAACCACTCCCGAGCAAATCAACAAGTTTGATTGGCTAGGGAGTGAGATCGGGCGAAAATGGAGCTTAGAGCAACAATGGAGCTTAGGGGTGGAAGAGGTAGTCAACTAGAGGAAGAAGACACCCCTTTTATTGATGTGGACAAAATCCAACCGTTATCCACCTAACCAGCCCGCGACTTGCGGTACTACCGCCCCTGACAAGCGGTACTACCGCAAGGCCATGCGGTACTACCGTGAGGGACCGCGGTACTACCGCTGCAATGGCAGGAACTAGAACAAGCCCGAAGCACGGAGGCTGAGAACGGTACTTCCGCAAGTGCGGTACTACCGCTCCCCCTTGCAGTACTACCACAAGGCAGGAAAGTCCTAGCCTGGGAAGGGCGTGGATGAATAAAAATACATCCGTGCCTACTTCCGCTGAAAAACAAACGATGCAAAAATCCGACATTGTACTACGGCTGGAGGAGCGGTACTACCGCATGGTAGCTGAGCCAGGCCGCGCGCGGTACTACCTCGCTCGAGGTGCGGTACTACCGCGGAGGCGCGAACGTAAAAAATTACATCCGCCCCTACTACCACGATGCAGCAGTACTTGGCCTGGGGGCCACAGTACTACGGCTCCAGAGGAGCGGTATTACCGTGGGCTCCTGCGGTACTACCGCACCGAAGTACGGTACTACCGCAGGTGCCTGCGGTACTACCGCTCCAGGGAGCAGTACTACCGCAAGGCCAACATCAGCAGCCATGAGAATTGCATAGACGATAAATGGAGGATACTCCAAAGTGCAGGGGAAAGGTGGAGACAAGGAAGAAAACGTGTACGTGATGATTCCACCCGAACCTTTCCGACGTAGACCCCCTCTTAATAGTACGGCTTTCCTACGACTCAAATCCACCAAAAAGAAACGTAGAAAAACGCCGTCTTCAATAGTCTTCGAGGGGAACCAAACCATCTTGTGCCTAGCAATGAAACGTCTGAGAAACTCAAGGCACACGATTAGTCCGCAAAAGCATTGTCATCAATCACCAAAACACCTTAGGGATAAATATGCCCTTACAGAATGTAGACATTGTAGAATGTAGGGTTTTTAATAGAATATTTTTTTGACTATTTTAGGTGTTTTGAATAAAATAGAAGTAAGAAAATTAAGGGTAGAACTAGGGTAGTAGAATTTTTAGCAAGTGTTTAATAGAAATAGTTTATTTAGTAAGTGATTAATATAACTAGTTTATTTATATTAAGTGATTAATAGAACTAGTTTATTTAGTAAGTGCTTAATAGAACTAGTTTATTTATAGTAAGTGCTTAATAGAACTAGTTTATTTAGTAAGTGTTTAAAATAATTAGTAAGTAAATTAATAAACTAGTTGAACTAGTTTAGTAAGTAAATTAATAAACTAGTTGAACTAGTTAAATTAATAGAACTAATGTATTTTTAGTAAGAAAATTAATATAACTAGTTGAACTACTTTATTTTTAGAAAGAACTAGTTTTTTTTCTATTTATAGTAAGTTTATATTTAGTAAGAACTAGTTGAATTAATAGAACTAGTTGAACATGGCATATTTGTTGTTATTTTTTATTTTAAGCAATTATTCGGGATGTATTAGTGATAACTTATAGGGTTTTTGCTTTTGCAGAAATCAAGGAGCCCCTCCATCATCCCCGCCGTCGTCCCCGTCACGACCCCCTCCGACCTCGAGGTGAGACCAGCCAAATCTCCATGTCAATATGAGTCCTATAAGATATATATGATGTAGATAAAAACATGTATATCCTGTGTTGCTCAAATAGGATATGTGGTTGCCCAAGTGGCCGGTCATGTTCAGGTTACACCTCCGAGTGGCCTATGTTTTGCCGGAGTGTTGATTAATTTCCGTTCCGGCAAATTTCAGGCGCTCGATATGTCCTTTTTTAGCAAAGGTCATGCCGGATTTTTTCGTGAATTCTGGCATGACTTGTGCTAGAATATGTAGGAAATATCGAGTGGCCTAAATTTTCTCAAAAATAATGATCTAATTTAGGTTTTTTAGTACATATATTTAATTGTACAAGTTTAATCTTTGAATTATGAACGTAGGAAATGTCGTACTCGGATGACAAAAGTCTCCCGGGGGAGTGCAGCCGGTGCCACGACGATCGAGGTCTGTGCGACAGGTGCCCTCACCTGGACGATGATCGGCACTTCAGCATTAAGCTCGAGCAGACCTACGACGTTGAAACGGTACGCAACGACGACAAGTGTTTTTTCGTAATTAAGCACAACTTCAACTATTTCAATGTCTAATTTTCATCTTTTACAATTCAACTAGCTTATCCCATGCCATGCAAGACGCTATGTCTTGGAGAGGATGGGTTTTGAAGACCATGAAAAATTTGAAACAAAGAAAATACACCTAAGGACCCATCATGATATGAATTTTGAAGTAAATTTGTACAATTCTCAGAGCGTAACCCATTTTGGTTGCCAAAATTGGGAAGCATTTTGCAAAATGTATGGTTTTTATGAGGGTATGATTGTCACCATGGATCTTGATGATCCTGACATCGAGCAAAACAATATGGACATTTGGGTCCTTGTTGATACGCTTCTGATTCTACCGCTATGTGAGTTTCCCAAACATAGTTATTAACTAATTTATATTGTTTATTTCAAAATAGTTGACAGCTTATTTTCATTGACAGCTTATTTTCATTCTTCAAAGAATGTGCGAAAGATGGTAGACAAAACCCATTACACCGATGGCTCCGAATTAACTTATAAGGAGTAAAATCATCTGATCGCATTTTGTACTTTCTTTGAGAATTACAATACCTATTATCGAACTCCTCCAAATTATGGTGAATACGTGCCACTAGTGCACGTGTTGAACCACGATAACTTCTATGGAGATACCCTGGTAAGATTTTTTACTATTACGACATCCGTGCATCTTTTGCATACTTCTAAAACTAGTACATCATTGCTAACTACGAAGTTATTACTATGTTTTTCAACAGAAAATGCCGATGGATTGTGTGCCTCATCTGATGTATTACAATGGCCGCCTTGAAGTTCTGAACATACAGCCAGGTCATCCTACGGATCTCACCTGTGCATATCGAATTTCTGAAACCGGTGAACACATGCTAATCAAAGAGTGGAAAAAATGTTTGGACATTCGTAAGGAGGTTCTCGGAAGCAACATTAAGCGAAAGGCAAGAACTGGAGACAGGATAATATGCATTCTCCATAATGGAGAGCCAGGGGCTATCTTGTTTTTTGCTATTTTACCTTAGAGAATATAGTAGGTCCTAAGAGAATGTAGTAGGTCCTATGAGGTACAATATGTTTATTATGTGGTACTATGTGTTAGAGTTGATGATGAGGAGTAGTTGTGATTATGACTAGTGACCAACTTGCTATGTGATGTCTCATCGATGAAAACGATGATCATGAGGAGGTGTTATATGACAATGATGTATTATGATGATAAGTTGTTAATGATATGATGATGATGATGATGATGATGATGATGATATTTACTATATCATTGCGTGAAAGAACCACGGATTAGTTTCAAGTGGATGTCCATCCACTTGAAACTAGTCCACGGTTCTTTCACCCAATGATGTAATAACTCATTATGATGTAAAAACAATCTCTAAATTGCTGTTGTATGAAAACTTGTATAGAGGTGTATGAATACAACATGAAATAAAAAAAATACGGAATAATAGTAGTAGCGCGGGTTGGGAGAAGCGCTACTAGTAATTACCAGTAGCGCCGCGTGGAGAAAGCGCTACTACTAAGTCGGTGTAGCAGTAGCGTGGGTTAACCAACGCTACTGCTAACCTTTAGCTATAGCGTCGTACCAGTAGCGCTCCTGCCCGCGCTACTGATAGGCTTAAAACCCGCGCTGCTGCTAGGCTTTTCCCTAGTAGTGGATGATTGCGAGGGTGACAACCACCATATTAAAAACGAATGGGAAGAACGGATCCCCTGCCTTTTTTGCGAAAATAAGGACCCACCTTGTCATTAATAAGGTGGTGCAACCGCTTGATACTACCTGCATTACCCTAGTAACCCAGCAGTCATCAAAACCCTTTCGGAGCAAGACTACCCAGAGGAAGGACCAGTGCACCATGTCATACGCCTTATGAAAGTCAATCTTAAGAAACACCGCCTTTTGATGCTTTATTTTCACTTCATGGATAACCTCATGGAACACTAGGGGACCCTATCCAAAATAAATCGACCATGAATAAAGGCCGCTTGATTAGGATGGGTCAGATGATCCGCCAGGAGGGCCGCTTTATTGGTGTGCATCTTAGCAAGGATACAAAAGATCTTATTAGTAATTGTGATTGGTTGAAATTGGCAAATGACAGAGGCCGAAATTGGCCCCGCTGACCAATGTTGCTTGAGTCTGTTTTTTTAAGAACTCCGTAGAAAAATCATTTGGTTCACTATATACAACCAATAATTTGCACTTTTGTGCAAGCTCGCGAATCAATGTTTTTTCGCATGAAATTTTACACATGTAGTATACATTCATATGTCCATGTGAAAGCTTTTTCATAATTTTTTAAACTTCATGGAGCCCGAGCACCAAAACACTGCACCTCCCAGACGCCACATTTTCCACTAACCGTCCGAGCAAGTAGGGGGGTACGGGGAACTTGGTCCAAGCGCGTTGCGATTTTTCCTCTCATTTTGTTATTCAATATGGATTCATGCATGCATGGCGCATAGTTGGGCGGGTCGTGGTCAATAATCGCTATCTAGCCGCCGCACCCATGCATTTCGGGACACCAAGATAGGTTCGTCTGAAATGTTTATGCACGCGGCTATTTTGTTGAGATAGATACGCACCGACTATGTTTATCTTCCACAATCAAAGACTATGTTTATCTTCTTCTAATCATTTCGTGCTCCGATACTTCTAGTAGACGGCCATGCCTGTTGTAGCACAACGCACCACGCGCATGCGGAGAGCGAAAGATGAGTAATATTATTGCACGCCAATGGAGTGGTTAACGGGCTTATCGATGCCACTCGCCAAAGATCAATGGAAAGCATGTGAATTGTTTAGCCAGCCCAGTAGTGGCAGAGCACGTACATACCTTCCCTTGCAAGTTGCAACCTACTAGTGTTTGGGGCGCCACCCGGTGGCGCCGCCTGAGAGGAAGCTAGGCGGTGCCAGGTGGGAGGCGCCCTTTCCACTTTATTCTTTATAGTATGCAATGTTATTGCATAATAGGCATATTAAGCAGCAATGAGCCAGGAGAAACCAGGGACTTGAGATCATCAGGAACAAAATGTAAAGTTCATTACACACTTGATGAAACAAGTGACACATGCATCTTGGCTCTATCGTCACTGTGGCGCAACCAGAGAGGGAGCTGGGCAGTGCAAGGTGGGGTGCGCCCCTTTTACTTTCTTATCTGTACTATCTATTGTTATTGGATCAGACTATCGAGCAGGATTTCTAGAAAAAGACATAGGAGCAGATTCATGGCAGAAGCAAATTGAATATATCTACCCCTTCATTCACAAAGTGAACATGCATGAACATTGATGGAAGCTACACTTCATAATGAAATCTCAATGTGAATTCCAAAACAGAACCCAGACAACATAAACAGTAACAAAGGAGTAAAGACTAACAATATTGACATAATCTCAGTTAAAACAGTTCAAACTCTTTGATTTCTACGGTATTTGGAAGCTATACAACCTATTGATAACATAATGTAGTCAGAAATACACTATTAAGGTGGCAAGAGGACCATAAACGAATCTGATGTACTACTCCCTTCAAATGTCTTGTTATTTCAGTAGTACGGTCTGTACCTCATAGAACTGCTGAAAATTCATCTACTTGGACACTTGTTCACCCTGCCAAACAAACAAGCAAAAGAACAAGTCCAAATTGAGATAGAAAAAAAAAATGTACACGAAAGATACAAGATTGGTTCGAATCAAGTAGCACATTCTTCAGATTATATGTACCACTATCTTATAGCTCAGATTATAGGTAAGTAAACACCATCCCAATCGGCCAACCAACAACCAATCGAACAACTCAACTATATATTAATTGCTAGTGTCCACTGCAATCGGCAGTAGAATGCCCCAGAATTTGAAGTAGATGAGACTCACCTCTCTGACGAACCAACACAACAGCTCGCACTCGGTGATCCATTACCCTGCCTACGCCAAGGACACCTCCACCGGCTCAGTGAAGGGCTCCCTCGCCACCGGAAAGCAACAATGTTAGAGACAAAATCCAAGCGATGATAGAGATGTGAAAAATGGGTGGAATGTTGAGATCGAACTAGTATGGTAAGTGAATATTTCATCAGAGACAGATGGGAACCGTACCACCCGCAAAAACTTGTCACCTAACAATGCATATCCATGGACGATTTCTGTGGGAAAATTAAAAGAACACACACCAAAGTACCAAAGTACAAAGTGATTAAGTGAGAATCCTAAATATTCCAATGAGAAAGAACATAAAGGGAACCAGTACCTGAAATATTGTGCAATCATATCCAGAGCAGGTGAAGAAACACACAACATACCGATGAATCCAAACCCTTAAAACCATATAGATTTTTCTTTGTGCTAATATTCTGCATCTGCAAGTCCTTCACTACCAATGGTAATAATTACACTTGTCAGCACAATATATAAGACAAAGATACTATTGTTCTCTTAAGAGATATAGATAACCGAAATATATGTATATAGGTAACTTACTTTGACGTACAATAAATAAGAAATAGATAGTATTGTTCTCTTAAGACAAACCATTTGATCCCATCGCTTCCAAGTCGCAAATCTTTACTCGTTCTGTAGTTTTCTTGTCAGCCTTTATATTGTGAACGAAGCTTCTTTATCCAACTGCCAAATCTGAATGCTGCTGCAAAACAGTATACAGAAATTAAATGCAAAGGGCACTTAGTGAATTTGTTGGAAGATCCATACTAATACAACTGCCTGACATACATCAATAGTACCATCAGACACTCATCTCCTGAGCCCTGACAGCTTTAGAATCGTAATGCATTTTTGCTGCATCATTACCTTTTCTATCACCATCAACAGATAGGCAGACCTGAAAGGTTTAATGATTGTCAAAATTATCACCCAAGAATTAGATTGCTGTAAATGGAAGAATATCTAAAGAACATCAGGGTGGGAACATGGAAGATAGAGATCTACAATGTCACATGTTCAAGTTTCTTAATAACCATAGTATTATGCTATTCAATTAAACAAAGGGAAAAAGAATATGCTCTAGATAGTATTAAGCTATCAGTAAGGTAGACCCGTCTGGATCTAAGCAATCATACTGGATCAATAAATGGGTTTTGATGGACTAATGATGCATTTTAGGTAAGTATCCAGGCATCATGTGGCCACAAGAAACTTCATATAGATGTCAAGTGCATGTCATGCTTCTCAAGATATAAGGGAATTTTCAATCAATCTAATGGAGTTGCAGAACCTTCTTCACTTCGCAGGATCTGATGAACACATAGGAACATGAAAAATAGAGTAATATATATCCTGACATTTGGAATCGTACATGAACCAGGAAAAACACATAAACTTTCTATCGAGTTATGACACCAAAACATGCTAGAAATTCTATTGAATCGTGGTGTTGGCGAACAGTCAAGAGGAATTTAGGAGTGGTTACTCCTCTGAATCAAAAGTACTCTAGAAAAAACGTCTATAGGTTGGAATCCTACAAATTGCTTTAAAATTCCTTTGAACCAAAGAAGCACATAGTGTAGGAAAACAATCCACACAATTTTGGGGAATTCATCCCTTTGAACTAAATGGTTTCGAGAATTCCGTATGGATTGGAATCTTACAAAAATTCTTTGACCAAAGGGCACGCTGGTTCCATACCTCTTCCTCAAGCATACTTTTCGCCGCTGCTTTCACATAGGTTTTCGACTGTTCAACTTCTGTTCATACTATGAACAAAAACATCGCATTTCTATAGAAAATGCATCAGCAACCATGAACCAAGCCTTGGGTGCAACCATATAAGCAATATACAGAAATTGGCAAAACACGTCAAAATGCAAGAAAGTGACTGTATTTTCACAAAGTTCTTCCTCTTCTTTATCAGACCCGCAGGCGTTGTGTTTAGAAAAAACATAAATTGAGAAATTAGAATAAAATCATCACAGAGAATCATGTAGTAAAAACTAAGAGAAAGATGATGGGATTGGGGACACTCCTCAAACTTTATGTTGTAGTTCTATGACTATATCCGAGTCTTTTGCCTTTTTTCAAACTACACCACAAATTAGTTTCTAGACAACTGAATCTGCCAAGAAAATTCAATTTTATTTTTAGTTTGGAGGTCCTGCAGTCTGCAGATATAACATTAGAGAGCAGTATAAGTTGAAACAAAAATGAAGTACCTGATCTGTTGTGACCTTAGTTTCAACAGATTCTCACTTAACTCTCACACTCTGAGTATTGCTCCTCCTACAACAGAAAATGGCTGCATAAGAACACATGAGTTCATGTAGGATAGAGTTGTGTTCTGGTATTGGTTAGTTCAACAAAAAATAAGAGAGTAACAGAGGGCATCAAACTGATTTGCATAGTTGTAGCTACCTCTGCACAAATATAATTCTTGCATCATGTGCATCGCAGTTACCTTGACCAACAACAATAATAATAATTCTCCCTGTCATCAAACTCTCACCAGAATAAGATCAGCTGCAGGTAAAAATTCAAGCTAATGATTGACGTACACCAAATTTTTTTAGTCACCCTCGCTTCACTGTAAGAAATATAGCCTAGTTCCACCATGATTATATGAAGAAAAACGACATAAACCGGCTTAGATCGAAGGAACCCAATGAGTCTTGCTGCAAAGATGGGGGAGAATGATTGGTAAAGCTGACCTTGGCATCATCGACCATCCCTGATGACTCCCCCTGATCAGTGCTCCTCTCGTCTCCCTCCCACATTTTCTTCACCGGCGACCAATGCTCCTCCATGATCGGTTACTCGCCAGCGTCGCCCCTGCGCTCCAGATCCGGCGAGGAAATCGGCTGGCCCGGCCTCCTCGTCTCCCCTCCTGCTGCAGCCGCAAGGCTCCCCGGAGGAAGACGCGGAGGAGAGATGAGGAGAGGAGAGGTTTCTTGCAAGGATAGAGAGCGTGGACAAGAGAAAAGGGGTGGCGGTGGCGCTAAATCAACCGAGGCCATGAGCAGGGGTGGGGCGGCGGCCGCGGTAACCCTAGCCGCCACTCAGGGAGGAGAAACGAGAGAGAGAGCGAAAATAGGAGATGAGCAGGGGATCGACGGTTCAACGCTTTTTACCTTTTTTTCTTCCTATATGGCATAGTAAATGCCAGGTGGATCACCCCAGGGATCACGTTTTGTGCGCACGCTAATGTTTTTAATGATGGTGCCGGCTGCCGGGGCTACACGGGGAAGAATTGAAGGAGTGGGTAATATCCGCCCGTCGGCTTGTGATCTGGCATTAGCCGCTACAAGTAACTAGACGTCTAGACCTCACGTAATGCTAAGGAGTAGTACGCTACCTAATCCCTTTGTGAAAACTCCAAAATAGAAAAGCTTAATGTGCATTGACCTTGTTGAACATGTGTACATGTACGTAGGTCTGAGTTTTGTATGCCGTATCTGTAGTGTCTGTTTTCTTCTGTATGTACGTGTATATTAGGAGACACGATACCGGTCGCACCCCCTTGTACCTATATATATGTGTCTAGTGCAAGATCAATGAGATATCAATGCACCAAACCATTCTCTACATGGTATCTATCGCAAGTCGATCCTCTCCCGCTTCCGCCTAACCTAGCCGCCGCCACCCCGCGCCGCCTCCCCCGCCGCGCCGCTCCCTCCCCAAACCCTAGCCGCCGCCTACTCCTCTCACCACCACGCCGCCGCCATGTCTTCCACCGCCTCCACCTACTCCAACCCCTTCGCCAGGCCGGACCCCGCTGACATCTGCGATATCAACATCCATGAACGCATTGCCATCGTCCTCGATGCCACCGACGCCACGTACTTCGCGTGGAAGACGTCCTTCTCGCTGCTCTTCCGCGAGAACAATCTCGTCGATCACGTTGACGGCACCGTCGACTCCAGCGCTATGGTGGATGACTTCGAGTGGACCACGATCGACGCCACGCTCATCCGGTGGTTCTTCACCACCATCTCGAAGGACCTGTTTCACACGGTCGTGAGCGATGGTGATGATGCCCGCGCCATGTGGGTCAAACTCAACGGCCTCTTCACCGACAACAAGCTTCAGCGTCGCGTTTTTTTGCAGTAGGATTTTTTGACTGCCATCAGGATGATCAGTCTATCGATGACTACTGCCGCCGCCTGAAGACGTTGATGGATGAGCTCCGTGACATTGGCACCAAGGTTGATGATGACCTCCTCCTCAGCACGCTCACCGCCGGCCTCAACGAGGACTTCGGTAACGCTGCCTCCAACCTCTCCCTAATACCGGAGCCCTCCTTCCCCAAGGTTGTGGCATACTTGCAGTTGGAGGAGCGCCGGATGAAGGGGGTCAAGAAGCGCGTGCAGCACCACGCCCTTGCCGCCAGCACCTCGCGTGGCGCCACACCACCGGCCGCCCCGCCCTCATCCGCGTCCCGCCATCAGCCGCCACCTCCCGCGCCTCTGGGGTTTTCCCTCTATCGCCCGTGCCCGCGCCCCTCCCGCTGCCCCCAGCAGCCGCAGCCGGGTGGCGGGCGCCACGACAATAGCTGCGGGGGCGGTCGCAAACAGGCGCATGGGGGGCCCCTTGTCAGTAGCAGCAGCAGCAGACCACTCCACCCTGGACTTATGGCACCAACCCATGGACGGGCATTGTACACGCGTACTCGATGCCGGTCCCTCGGGCTCCCGTTTCGGGCATCCTTGGGCCTCGTCCGGCGAGCCACCAAGCGCTCTTCGCCGTGCTCTTAGCCCCCCCTACAGCGGCTACGGCGCCGGGCCCGCGCCCGCCTACGGCGCCTACGGCGCCGCTCCTGTGCTGGCCTATGGAGGGTTTTTCCCTCCCCAGGTGTCGCCGCCATGGGACCTATCCCTCCTCGCTGCTCTGCACTTGGCTCTGTCACCAAGTAACTATGGTGGTGGAGGTGACTGGTACATGGACTCGGGCGCCACCGCTCACATGACTGCTCATCCCGGTAACCTCACGTCAGCCACTCCCGTTCATACTCCCACTCGCATTACCATTGGTAACGGTTCCTCTCTACCCATTACACATGTCGGTCATATGTCGTTTCCTTCTACTTCTACTCCCATTAACATGTCTAATGTTCTTGTCTCCCCTAATTTAGTTACCTCGCCTTGCTCGTGAGAATCCTATCATTGTTGAATTTGACGATATTGGCTTTTCTGTGAAGGACGCCCGTACACGGATGGTACTCCACCGATGTGACAGCCCGGACGAGCTTTACCCGGTGCATCCTTCCGGTGCCACCACCACCCGTCCTGCCGTCCTCGCCACTAGTGTCGATCTTTGGCACGCCCGCCTCGGTCACCCCAACTCCACTGTTTTGTGTCAGATTCTTCAGAGTTTTTCATTCTCATGTAATAAGGTTGACGACCACTCCTTTGAGGCCCGCCGTCTTGGCAAGCACATTCGTCTTCCCTTTAGCGAGTCTACACACATTTCTACTTTTCCGTTTCAGTTATTGCATAGTGATGTTTGGACGTCCCCGGTTGCAAGCAACACGGGTTATTTATACTATTTGGTGATATTGGATGAATTTTCCCATTATGTGTGGGCATTCCCTCTCCGTCGCAAGTCTGACGCCATCGCCACACTCACCGCCTTTTATTCATATGTCACCACACAATTTGGTCGTCCTATTCTCGCCTTGCAAATTGACAACGGAAAAGAGTTCGACAACGTTGCCATCCGCAATCTCCTTGCGTCCCACGTCACCATCTTCCGGCTCACTTGCCCCTACACGTCACAGCAGAATGGCCGCGCTGAGCGCGTCCTCCGCACTCTTAATGACTGTGTCCGCACGTTGCTCTTCCACTCCAACGTGCCTCGTCGGTTTTGGCCGGATGCCCTCGCGACCGCCAGCCTTCTTATTAACATTCGCCCATGTCGTCTATGCTTGAACTACTCCCCTCACCAGCTCCTCTTTGGTGCGGCTCCATCTTATGATGGTCTTCGCATTTTCGGGTGTCTTTGTTATCCTAGCACCGCATCCACCACTCCTCACAAACTCGCTCCCCGGTCGATTCCTTGCATCTTCCTCGGTTATCCTCCCAACACCTAAGGTCACCGGTGCTATGATACAATGTCCCACCGCGTTATCACTTCGCGGCATGTGTACTTTGATGAGCCGGTGTTCTCGTTTCAGCAGGTACCATCACTACAAAAAAATACACTTCCGTGATGATACGTGTTTGTCACAGTAGGTCGCGTTTTCTGTCATGCATGTACATCCATGACAAATTTATGACAGAATCAAGATAGTCATACCTGTGCTGTCGTGGAAGTGTTCCATGACATTGCCAAAATTATCATCACGAAAGTGTCCACTTCCATGACGATAAATCGCGCGTCACAGAAGTGCTTTTGTCAAGGGTGACCAACACGTGGCATCCACCGTAACGGAACGCCGTTAAGCTATCGGGTCGGGTTTTGGATCCGATAACCCGTTAACAGCCCCGACCAATGGGAAATTTCCACGTGTAAAATTCTTATTGGCCGGACAAAACACGTGTCAGCTCATCAGTGGGTCAGATAGGTGCCTATGATACGTCGACACGTGGCACGGCCCAACAGAGGCCCATTCCTGTGAAAAGGCCGGCCCATTTGACTTGGTCAAAAGGTGGCGAGCCAGCCCATGGAAAGCCTGTTAACGGCCTATTCGCATATAGCCCATTTACAGCCTGCTAACCCAAGGCCCATTACGCCATATTCGAATTAGGCCCAGTAGCATCATCTGGGCCATCCAATATGATTCTGGCCCGTTTTCACTTCTGGCCCATGTATGGCCCATGACGTCTTTCGGCCCATATGAGGCCCTATGTAACTCTTGGCCTATTAACGACCCGTGGTGAAACTGGTCCATAATGAACAGTGTATCACTTTACACCCATTAACGGCCCGTGGTAAAACTGGCCCGTAATGAACAGTGTATCACTTTACACCCATTAACGGCCCGTGGTGAAACTGGCCCGTAATGAATAGTGTATCACTTCATATCCATTAACGGCCCGTTATTCCGTTGGGCCATTTCCAGCCCATGTTATATTTCGGCCTTATCAGAGCCCATTTATTCTTGGGCTCATTTCCAACATTCGTTTACTTACGGCCCGTTACTGTCATTTTCTGCTTGTGGGCCAAATTCAGCCCATGGTTATAGTCGGCCCGTTTGTGGTCCATTCATACGTTGGGCCGATTTCATAGCGTCATCAAATACGGCCTATTAACGATGGCCCGTTATGGTCGGCCCATGAACGGACGATTCCAACTCTAGCCCGTTTACGGCCATAATGCGGTCTGTTTGGCCCATGTTTGGCCAATCGATTATACGACCCGTATAAGGCCCATTGATAATACGGCCCGCAGAAGGCCCATTGTTTCTATGGCCCGTAGAAGGCCCACTATTTCTACGACCAGTAGGAGGCCCGGTGTCACTACAGTAAATATTAGCCCATGGTTATTGTGGCCTAGTTTTAAAAAATAGGTTATTGCAGCCACTAGCTAACCGCGGAAAAAGAACTGCAATGACTACAAACAAACAAATAAACAAGACAACAAGGAAATACATAAGCAAGAAGCTAACGCTAGGCTATCACGGCTATTACACATATTACATCCACTGGGCATCAAAGTTCGCCACCCGTGCAAATATAGGGAACAAAGCGGCATATCATATACACTGGCTGTCAAAGTTGGCGACCGCAGCAAAACAAATCCAGAACTGAAACCACTTCAGAAGATCTCAAGAAACAATATCTTGGGTACCCATAATGCTGGCAAGATGCTTAGCAAGCTTATTAACTTTCTCTTGTTTGGCGCTTAAATCCTCCAGTGCTTGTTGTTGCACCAGAAAATATGCATCTGAATTCTGCAGGGACTTCCTCAGTCCTTCAGCTTCCTATCGCAGCACATCTGATCGATGTCTTTCAACTCGAAGTTGAGACTCAAGAAGACGAACTGATTCAGGCAGCGAGTTCGAAGAGCTTGTGCCAGCAGTAGTGGCCAGTAACTCGAACACTACATCAAGACAGGACTTTTGGGTTCCCTCACTGTCGTCAAGATAGTTTTTATCCGCTTTCTTGGAGACCAACAGGGATGTCTCAGTATCTTGAACCTTATCTGCATTACTTCCTTTACCATTGGATAACGCGGTACTGTTCTCCAATATTTTGTATGCATTCTAAAAGAGAAACAAGCAGACACATCACATGTTTACCATGTTGTATATGAAACTCATTTCGGTAAATGAGTTCAGTAGTAAAGTGGACAGGATAACAGCATGAAACAAACATATATCTATGTACCATGGTCACTTTATGGTCTATATCATTCTTGTTTTTGTTGCCAGATCAAGATAGAGACACGGTTCAAATAATATTTGTTCAAGACAAAGCAGAATAGACAGAATATAAGTGTGGGTAACTATAGAGCAATAACAACACTTGTAATGTGCATGGCATGAGAACATAACTGTTTATTCAATTGAAACTGAAATCAACATAGAGCAGGTTACAACAGCAAACCAGTTAAAGAAACAGGTTTAAAACATACCTGTTGCGCCATTGGAGTTTCAATTCCATCCTTCAAATTTGAAAATAGTTGGTATGAGTAAATACAGTCATGCAAGAGCAAAGGAGTATGGAACATAGCTACAGAACCTGACCTGAGAACAAATCTTCTTCTCCTTTAAGCGTTGAGTTGGGATTCAGAGTGGTGGTCCTCGTCCTTTGGGCACTGTAGTTCCCTTACTAACTGCTCGTGTTTGGGTGCTTTGTGGTGCAGACGGTGATGTGTCAACTGGAACTGGGTTACTATCTGCCGGGGTTGGGGTTAGAAGGGGTGTAGCTGGTTCTCTGTCCAACTGGGTAGTGGTACAATCTGCGAGAGTCTGGGTTATGTGTGGTGGATCTGGTCCTTGGGCAAGTACAATCGTGGTTCTATCTACATCAACTGGTAGCACTATCTTTTCTGAAGACCGTGTTGTTACTCCTTTAGATACTGCCGTCATGCTCTCCAATTCAAATGGCTGATAAACAAGAAAAGTAATTGAAAGTATAGACATTGTATGATAGACAGGTGCAATGGATAGTGGGGAATAAAAGAGGGCAACTGCAGGTGCGGTTGCGTAACTGACATGTGGCCCAGATGCTTGTTGAGCCCACGTGTCAGTCAGCCAACTGCACCAGCAGTTAAGTTGAAGCAGCGTCCTTCTCCAACATAGCTCTCCGACTCCACGTCGCCGCCAAGAAGCTAATCGGCCGTCAGTGGTCAACCCGCCTAGCTTGTCATAGCGATTAGGGCAACTAGGAGCCCAATGATCAGGATCACCACATGACAAACACCTTTCTTCTTGTCATTCTTCTTCTTGAAGTTCGTGTGTTGCACAGCATTGTTCTTCCCATCAAACTTTGCTTTACCATCAACCTTGCCCTTGTTCTTGAACTTGTGGGGCTGGAAGTTCTTCTGTACCATATTGGCACTAAATCCTCTCTCAATTCCTCAAGCATGTGTGTCCTTTGCTCTTGCCTTTTCTTCCACATCTAGAGTGCCAATGAGATCCACGAAGGAGGAAGCTTGGTGACGAAGGAGGTATAATTAATTAACCGAAGCTACCCACCTGTGTCCCGCTGAGCCGAACAGAAGCTTCAGTGGCTAAACTGCAGGTGTAGTTGCGTAACTGACATGTGGCCTGTTGGGCCCATGTGTCAGTCAGCCAACTGCACCAGCAGTTAAGTAGAAGCTGCATTATTCTCCAGCAAAACTCCCCGACTCCACGTCGCCGTCAAGAAGCTAACCGGCCGTTAATGGTCAACCCGCCTAGCTTGGCTTCAAAAGGAGAGTAGCAGCGGTGGCCTTACTTGGACCCGAGCGGCGGCGACCTACCGTGTTCTACTCTTCCTCATTTTCTGTGTGGCGCGGCCACGTTGGCAGCGGGGCGGGGCCTCGGCGGAGCTGGCGATGTCCTCTGTCTCGTTGCCGGCGGGCGGCGCCTCAGCGGAGCAGTGGAAATCCTCCCCCGCATTGCTGGCAGGGTGGGGCCTCGGCTGAGCCGGCGATGTCCTCTGCCTCGTTATTGGTGGGGCGGGGCCTCGACGGAGCCGGCGGTGTCCTCTGCCTCGTTGTTGGCGCCGCGGGGCCTCGACGGAGCAGGGCCTCGTCGATGCCAGCGGAGCGGGGACTCGTCGAAGCCGGCATTGTCCTCTGCCTTGTCCTCGGTCTCGCCAAACAGCGCCTCGCCCACTTCATCACCCTCTTTGCTAGCCTCTTTGTAGGCGGCTGCAGCCTCCGCCACCCGCATGCAGTACCGCCAGCGCTGGAGGCGGCCCTTGCGGGCGGAGCGGTACGAGTCGAGCAACGCCTCCTGCTCCGCCCGCTCCACGGTGATCTACTCCTCCGCCTCCATGTGCTCCTAGAGGAGATGGTGGTTGTAGGCGGCGTCGGCCTGCGCCTCCTGGAACTGCTCCTGACGCATTTGCCTCACACTGTCCATATATTGGGCACGGGCCCCGCCGATGGTCATGGTGCAATGCACCGGCGAGGATGGCGCGGAGGAGGGGGTTGGCGCCGGATCGTCGACTACCATGTTCTCCATTGGGACATCGTCGTCCTTCGGCTGCCTGCCGGCCAGCCGGTCGGCAGTAATGGCTGCCATCTCCTTGTGGTCCGTCGTCCACCCATCCCGAAGAGTGCTGGAGCGCGAGGAAGCCATGGTGGGCAGTAGTGGTGTGGACAGGACAAAGGGAACAGATGCGGATGACTGCGGCTATGGCCGACGCAGCAGTTTATATAGTATTGGTGGGCGGGCGGAGGGACAGATGTGTGGCGCCAGAGTAGCCGCCTCGGCAACCGCGTATCATTAATGTGGGCGGCAGATGGACGGACGGACGGCACTTGTGTCGTTTGAAGGCGGAGCAATCGCCTGCATCGGGAAGCGGGGCGGGCGGCGCTGACTGTTTCGGGCGGAAAGCGCGTGCGGGTGAGGAGATGACTTTACTTGGAGAGGATGACAATGGGGACCCACCAGGTCCATGGCCTCACGTACGCAAGTGCCTCCTTATTATATATATATGTATAAAACTATACTCCCTCCGTCTAGGTGAATAAGTCGTATTAGAAGGTGCATCACGACCTAGGTGCAAGCAGATTGGTGGAAAAGAAGAATATTTCTCTCTTCCAAACACAACATTTAATCACAACAGTTAAGAGGATGCCTTATTAGCTACCCATGCAGGCCATCGTAATTCATAGCATGCAAAACGCTTTTATTTCTTGCCTAATAACCGCATGGACGTGCTGCATGCATTGGTCCTTGCCCGAGCAAAAAAAGGGAGGAAAGGGGTTTCCACGGGAGACAACGAGGCAGAGGTGGAAGCGCTCGCTGGAGTAATTTATTTTGCTTCCCCCTGCTTTCCTGACATCACGGTCCCACACCATTGTCAACCTATGTAGTAGTCAATAAACGAGAGAATTTCACAAGAAGCGGCCGACAGCTGGGACCAAGCAGCTCGAGCAGTATTTGTGTTTTTGAGGTGTGAGCACTGCAGAGTTTTTCGATGTTTAGCCCAGATATTATTTTTTTCCTCTGAACAACAACGAAAACATCGCTGCAGGTATTAACTGGGCGGGTTGTGGCCCGTCTAGCCCAGGCCAGATATCCAGCCCAGATATTAATTTTTTTCAAGCTGAAAATGGCTAGCCCAGCTATACTTTTTTTAGGAATACCCAGGCAAGGTCAAGTTGTTATTCTCCGCCCCGCTGGGCTGCAAATCTTTTCTAGGAGGGATGCATTAGGCTTAACAAGAAAATGGGCTTTAAGAAATAATAAATGGGATGTAATTATAAAAACTGGGCAGTAACTATAAAAATGCACCAAACACGTGATTACTTTATAAAATATTATTTTTGGATATTGAAAATTTTAATTTCATTAATTGTTGCGAGCGCAATGTTTCATTGGATTTTTACGTAATATAAATTTATTTAATATGACTAGAAATTTCGGGATAAAAATATTTCGGATCCCATCAAAATGTGGGAATTTTTATTGAATTCTGTTTTGAACGGTTGGTTGAAATGGGCTGTACTTTTAACAAACTGTAAATGGGCTATAGTAAATTCCATTAGAATTCAAAAATGGGCTACACATTCTTACAAATCTCAAATGGGCTATAACTTCTCTGCCACACACTTCTGGCCTTACTAAGTTGACGCGTCCCCTAAAAAAACAGAGTTGACGCGTATGCAAGGCTTTGTCAACTTATAGTCAACACACCGTTCTAGCAGCAGTGGCCGTTGGATGTCCATCCAACGGATGCCATGCTTCTTCTTCAATCTCGGATATTCTAGCTTCACCCGCCCAAAAAATGATTCCTCCCCCTGACATCTAGGGCGCACCGTTTCGGAAGCTGACCTATGGGCCTACTAAGTTGACGTACCAAGGGCTTTGTCAACTTAGTCAATATAAACGATTCTAGCTGCAGTGCCCGTACGATGTCCATCCAACGGCCGTAGTGCTTTTTCAACCTCTGGTCTTCTTGCTCCAGCCGCCCAAAGCAGCACCGGTCGTGCCGCCTGCTCCTACCTCCCGTGGCCGGCTGTGCTGCCGCGGAGGCCTCACCGCCCCCTACTATTCCCACCGCTGGCCAGGCCCTGCGGCGACGGCAGCCTCACACCGCAGCCGAACGAGTGAACCCTAATACTCCTCTCCGCGTGGGCATCCACTGCCGTGTCTTCACAGGCTCCGCGTTGTCCCCTTCCTAGGCCTCGTCGTCATCCACCGCCCTAGTGCTCTCGGCGCGGCGTGGTCAACGTGGTGAAGGAATGACTTCCATCGGACGTGGACTGTATGTGGAGAGGCTGATAGCTGGGTCCACGGCGGCAGCAAGGAAGTGCCTCCTTATTACGCGGAAAATAATGATTCCTCCACCTGACAGTAGGGACCCACCGGACGGGCCACCGTATTTTGTGCAAAAAAGTTCCCCCCTGACTGCTGGGACCCACCAGCTACACCTTCGCACGCAAGGAAGTGCGTCCAGGCAAAAAAAATGATTCGCCCCCCTGACTGCTGGGACCCACCAGCTACATCTTCGCATGCAAGGAAGTGCGTCCGGGCAAAAAAAACAAAATGATTTGCCCCCCTGGCAGCTGGGACCCACCAGCCCCCGGACTGCTGGGACCCACCAGCCCCCGGACTGCTGGGACCCACCAGCTACATCTTCGCACGCAAGGAAGTGCGTCCGGGCAAAAAAACGATTCGCCCCCTGACTGCTGGGACCCACTAGCTACATCTTCGCAGGGAAGGAAGTGCCTAACAGTCGGGACCCACCTGGTCGAAGTGTACGTAGCGTTTTCATTCTGGTCGCGAACATGTACATACATAGTGGTCGATGTAGAGGAGCGCACGTGTCGTAGTAGAGGTGCGCACGTGTCATAGTAGAGGCGCGCACATAGCATGTACACGTACGTACAGCGGCCAGGGTGCAAGAAAGAAAATACGGCCACGTATGTGTACATACGGGCAGGGTCTCGAATGCCTACTCGGGCATACGTACGGCGAGGGCTCGTGTACATGGCTGCGTCGGAACGGAGAAACAACGTCGTCGTCATGTTCATGGGGAGGCAACGGAATGCGTGGTCGTGTTCATCGGGAGGGCTTGGACGGAACAAGCGATGGAAACGAGGCCTGGCGTACCGTAGAACGGAGGAAACAGCCTTGTGTTCGATCGGCCACGTTCGAAACGGGATCCTGTTCATCGGGAGGGGTCTGGTGTACCGCAAAACGGAGGAAACGGACCTCCTATGGTCGAAACGGGGGTCCTGTTGATCGGGAGGGGTGTGGCGTACCGCAAAACAGAGGAAATGGACATGTGTTGGAGCGCTACGGTCGAAACGGGGGTCCTGTTCATCGGGAGGGGTGTGGCGTACCGCAAAACGGGACTCCACGGGATACTGTTCATCTCCACCATCGACCTCCTCCAGCCTCCACGGGCTCCTGTTCATCCAGCCTCCATGGGCTCCTGTTCATCCAGCCTCCACCGTGCGCTACTCCACTGGCTACTGTTTGACCACCCCTCCACCGTCTACTGTTCATCCAGCCCTCCACACCATGGGGTCTTGTTCAACCACCCCTCCACCGTCTACTGTTCATCCAGCCCTCCACACCATGTGGTCCTGTTCATCCACCCCTCCACAGGCACCCCTCCACCGTCTACTGTTCCTCCAGCCCTGCACCACACCACTGGGTGTCCTGTTCATCCAGAGGCAATGCCACCGCTCACTGTTCATCCAACCCCCCCCGCAACGCTCACTGTTCATCCCATCGATCGGCTTCAGTTAGCAGCAGTAGCGAAGGAATCGCTCGATCGGGTTCAGTTAACAGCCATCGATCGATCGCTCGGGTTCAGTAATGCGTAGTCTGCAGTGCAATCGGTCAGGTTCAGTTAGAGCCAACGCCTCGCACACACGCGCGTACGTGTACGGGAGAAACGCGCATCGCTCGGCCCCCGACCTCCCACCGTAACCGGGAACTCCCCGAAATTTTCCTCCCCCTCGCTTCTACCACGTTTTTTTCCGTCATGGACGGCTCAAAGAATGTCATGCAGCTGCGTCTCCGGCCCGCCCAGGACGAAAAGCCCATTTTTTGTCATGATTTTTTGTCATAGAAGTAGGAGCCCACCACATCTATGACGATATCGGGTTTTGTCACAATTACCGTCATAGAAGTGTCATATGTATGACAGAAAAAAAATTCGTTCGGCCCAAAATGTCACGGATGTGTCTTTTTTTGTAGTGCATCGGCATCTCCCGCGGCGCGACTCGCCCCTGCTACCACCCATGGTGAGTTGCCCTCTACGCCACGCCGAGCACTAGGCTCGGCCCTGCCCGCGCTTCTAGCACCGGTAGTGCCATCCCGTCGCGCCTAAGGTGTGGTTGCCCCCTCGGGGGCCCCTGCCGCCGCGGCCCTTCGGCCGCCCCTCCGGCCGCCCCCGCCGCCGCGGCCCTGTTGGCCACCCCGGCGCCGCGGCCCTGCTGGCCGCCCCCGACGCCATGGCCCCTTCGGTCGTTCCCATCGCGCCGCCTGGCGCCGCCGAGGGTGGGCCCTCGGCGTCTTCGGACACCGGCTCGAGCTCATCCTCGCCGGTCCCCCTCTCGGCTCCGCCAGCTGCAGCCGCACCTCTCGCCGGTGTGGTCACTTGGGCTCGGACTGGGACGTTTCGTCCTAGCACGCGCTACACCTCCAACGAGTACGCGTGTGCCTGATACGTCTCCAACGTATCTATAATATTTGATTGTTCCAAGCTATTATATTATCTGTTTTGGATGTTTAATGGGCTTTATTATACCTTTTTATATTATTTTTGGGACTAACCTATTAACCGAAGGCCCAGTGCAAATTGCTGTTTTTTTGCCTATTTCAGTGTTTGGCAGAAAAGGAATATTAAACGGAATCCAAACGGAATGAAACCTTCGTGAGGATCATTTTTGGAACAAACGCAATCCAGGAGACTTGGAGTGGACGTCAAGGAAGCAACGAGGCGGCCACGAGGCAGGGAGGCGCGCCCCAGGGGGGTGGGCCCGCCCCCACCCTCGTGGGCCCCTCGTAGCTCCACCGATCTACTTCTTTCACCTATAGATATACTCATATACCCTGAAAACATCTAGGAGCACCACGAAACCCTATGTCCACCGCCGCAACCTTCTGTACCCGTGAGATCCCATCTTGGGGCCTTTACCAGCGCTCCGCCAGAGGAGGAATCGATCATGGAGGGCTTCTACATCAACATCATAGCCTCTCTGATGATGTGTGAGTAGTTTACCACAGACCTTCGGGTCCATAGTTATTAGCTAGATGGCTTCTTCTCTCTCTTTGGATCTCAATACAAAGTTCTCCTCGATCTTCTTGGAGATCTATTCGATGTAATAATTTTCACGGTGTGTTTGTCAAGATCCGATGAATTGTGGGTTTATGATCAGGTTTATCTATGAATAATATTTGAATCTTCTCTGAATTCTTATATGCATGATTTGATATCTTTGCAAGTCTCTTCAAATTATCAGTTTGGTTTGGCCTACTAAATTGATCTTTCTTGCAATGGGAGAAGTGCTTGGCTTTGGTTCAATCTTGCGGTGTCCTTTCCCAGTGACAGTAGGGGCAGAAAGGCACGTATTGTGATGATCATCATTATTAGAGCATTGTCCCGAATAAAAAAAGAGAAAGGCCAAATAAAAAAATAAAAAAGAAAGGCCCCCAAAAAAAGAATAAAAGGGACAATGTTACTATCCTTTTCCACACTTGTGCTTCAAAGTAGCACCATGATCTTTATGACAGAGAGTCTCTTATTTTGTCACTTTCATATACTAGTGGGAATTTTTCATTATATAACTTGGCTTGTATATTCCAACAATGGGCTTCCTCAAATGCCCTAGGTCTTCTTGAGAAAGCAAGTTGGATGCACACCCACTTAGTTTCTTTTGTTGAGCTTTCATACATTTCACTCTAGTGCATCCGTTGCATGGAACTCCCTACTCCTCGCATTGACATCAATTGATGGGCATCTCCCTAGCCCATTGATTAGCCGCGTCAATGTGAGACTTTTTCCTTTTTTTTCTTCTCCACACAACCTCCTTATCATATTCTATTCCACCCATAGTGCTATATCCATGGCTCATGCTCATGTATTGCGTGAAAGTTGAAAAAGTTTGAGAATACTAAAGTATGAAAAAATTGCTTGGCTTGTCATCTTTTGTGTGACGAAAATGGAGCATGACCAAACTATATGATTTTGCAGGGATGAACTTTCTTTGGCCATGTTATTTTGAGAAGACATATTTGCTTAGTTAGTATGCTTGAAGTATTATTATTCTTATGTCAATATTAAACTTTTATCTTGAATCTTTTGGTTCTGAACATTCACGCCACAATAAAGAAATTACATTGAAAATTATGTTAGGTAGCATTCCACATCAAAAATTCAGTTTTGATCATTTACCTACTCGAGGACGAGCAGGAATTAAGCTTGGGGATGCTTGATACGTCTCCAACGTATCTATATTTTTTGATTTTTCCATGCTATTATATTATCTGTTTTGGATGTTTAATGGGATTTAGTATACATTTTTATATTATTTTGGGGACTAAGCTATTAACTGAAGGCCCAGTGCAAATTGCGTTTTTTGCCTATTTCAATGTTTCACAGAAAAGGAATATCAAACGGAATGAAACCTTCACGAGGATCGTTTTTGGAACAAACGCAATCCAGGAGACTTGGAGTGGACGCCAAGGAAGCAGCGAGGCGGCCACGAGGCAGGGAGGCGTGCCCCAGGGGGGTGGGCGCGCCCCCACCCTCGTGGGCCCCTCGCAGCTCCACCGACCTACTTCTTTCGCCTATATATACTCATATACCCTGAAAACATCCAGGAGCACCACGAAACCCTATTTCCACTGCCACAACCTTCTGTACTCGTGAGGTCCCATCTTGGGGCCTTTTCCGGCGCTCCAACGGAGGGGGGATCGATCATGGAGGGCTTCTACATCAACACCATACCCTCTCCGATGATGTGTGAGTAGTTTACCACAGACCTTCAGGTCCATAGTTATTAGCTAGATGGCTTCTTCTCTCTCTTTGGATCTCAATACAAAGTTCTCCTCAATCTTCTTAGAGATCTATACGATGTAATACTTTTTGCGGTGTGTTTGTCGAGATCCGATGACTTGTGGGTTTATGATCAGGTTTATCTATGAATAATATTTGAATCTTCTCTGAATTCTTATATGCATGATTTGATATCTTTGCAAGTCGCTTCGAATTATCAGTTTGGTTTGGCCTACTAAATTGATCTTTCTTGCAATGGGAGAAGTGCTTGGCTTTGGGTTCAATCTTGCGGTGTCCTTTCCCAGTGACAGTAGGGGCAGCAAGGCACGTATTGTATTGTTGCCATCGAGGATAAAAAGATGGGGTTTATATCATATTGCTTGAGTTTATCCCTCTACATCATGTCATCTTGCCTAATGTGTTACTCTGTTCTTATGAACTTAATACTCTAGATGCATGCTGGATAGCGGTCGATGTGTGGAGTAATAGTAGTAGATGCAGAATCGTTTCGGTCTACTTGACACGGACATGATGCCTATGTACATGATCATGCCTAGATATTCTCATAACTATGCACTTTTCTATCAATTGCTCAACAGTAATTTGTTCACCCACCGTAAAATATGCTATCTTGAGAGAAGCCACTAGTGAAACCTATGGCCTTCGGGTCTATCTTCCATTATATTAATCTCCCATCAACTAGTTATTTCTATCGCCGTTTATTTTGCAATCTTTACTTTTCAATCTATAAAACAAAACTACCAAAAATATTTCCATTATTGTGCTGGGTCGATACCAATTACGTCTATTTACGGCCCATGTGGACCCATTTATCCGACGACCCGAGGCCCACTGATTCTACGGCCCGTTGGAGGTCCATTTGCCGACGGCCTGTGGATCCTATGGCCTGTAGCAGGGTCAAGGTTACCATGGTCCGTATATGGCCCATGGTTGTTGCGGTCACTAGCAAACCAGGGAAAAAGAAGACTAGGAAATAAATAAGCCCCAAACTAACGCTAGGCTATTAAGGCGATTGCACATATTACATCCACTGGGCATCAAAGATCGCCACCAGTGCAAATATAGGGAACACCCTACACTACACAAAAATGGCTTGTTTTTTTCTTCAGCCGGTGGCTGCATGTTAAGAAGAAATTTTGTATCGCAACAAAACAAATTACAACCATAAAACAAAAGGAAGGTTGGCATAAAAGTTAACAGTATGGCAGATAAATGCAGCACCAGAAGTTCAGAAGCTCAGTTCATTTGACCTGACTGTTACGTTTTCATGCTGTATTGTCCGATGGAGCACCATTCGGCTTCATTTCTCCTTGGCTCCTGAACAACATAGCAAATTTCCAATAGTCTGGTTTCAAAACCATGCATATCTTGACGACATGGAACAATGTATGTCCTTGTTCCACAAAGGGTCTCTGTTAGGGAATTGACTTGTGTCTGGAGCACAGATATAACATTGTTTTGACCTTGCATATCTTGATCATGAGGCAGTTTGGATGAGATTGCCTTAACAACCAACCCAATATTACGCAGGAACGTGCTTTTGGCACTGTTAGTGGACATGTACTAACCCACTGCAGCAAGAGGTGACATTGCGGTTATAGTTGCCTCGTCACCTTCAGAAGGTGGCGGTTCCACCATTTTTTCCATAGCTTGCTGAAAATTTGAGTTTTTACATTAGTAGTACCAGAACATAAGATATTAAGGAGGCAGCAAAACCAAACAAAATAGCTTTGGTCTATATATAGAACTTATTCTGGTGAACCCATGTAAAATATTAGTTGTATTTTACTGCAAAGTACATAATAAAACCAGGTTCCAAACATATGACCATGCACCATGGCTAATGTATTGTCTATTTCTTCACATTATATTAACAGCTAATGATAAATAGACAAAGTTTATAATATGGTAAGCATAGTATGACATCATTCATATCACAAAACAACTGAGAACAGACAAACAAGCAATTGTAATGTTGTGCGGGCAAGTCCAGCACGGAACTAGATTGCAGATCAAGATAAAAGGAACATCAATCCTCTCTTTTAAACCTTGTAAGGTGCAATGATATGCTAAGACAATAGTGTATAAAATTGAAAAGAGTAATAGACATTGGCTGCAAACCATGCAGTTCAATGCACAAGTCAGAGTAAGTAGTAGTTAAAAGGCATGAGGATTAAGGGCTTACAACAGCGGCTTTGACTGGTGTAGTCATGCCCTTCATCTTGCTGGTGTGACGGTCCTTGAAGATCTCCACAGCATTTGGTTCAGGTACTTTTTGGTCCTTGCGGGCTTTCCTCTGCATTTGGAACAAGTCAATATAGATTTGATAATATGGTACAGCGAAAAGAGTGAAACAACAGCTAATTACAAGAGCCTCGCAGTGTGTAATATAGCTACGAGATCATGTTGTCTGTTGGAATTTCACTTTCGTACGGTTGGCCTTGTTCTTTGAACAGTTCACCTACAAGAAGATATATTTGTGAGGCACATGCGTAAATAGGACTTCAACATGTGATCTGATCATATATATATAATGTACCTGATACTTTGGATCAGACCAGTGTTTAACGAGGCCTCTCCAGTCTTCATCCGATATATTTTCCACTGGAGATGTTTGGGCAAGTTCACTGTTAGCCTTGCCTTCAAAGTGAGTTTTCCTCAAGTTATACCGATACTGTCGCAGAGCAGACTTGAAAACATGGGTGCAAGCTTGTCTGGTTGCATCATCTTGGCTATCCAACTTGAACCTCATCTGTTGAAAATTATGGGAGTCTCATTATCAGCAACCTAGAAAGTATGGGACAGAGCAAGACGATATTACTAGTTTCCATACATAACCATACGTACAGATAAATGGTCGAGGAAGGTGTTGAACTGGGTTTCGTCTTTGTCATTCCTGTACTGAATCCATGTTGGGAGGATACGTACATGACACCTAACGGCAACTACTGCCTCTGATACTAACTTGGCTGGCTTTGTAGCATCACGTGGCCTTTTTAAACCTGCCTCAAAATGGATCTCCATTCTTCCTCCTCTAGATTTAGTTAACCTATTGAGCATTATCCCTGATGTTTGTTTCCTCTTGCGCCTAGGTGCTAGTCCAGCAACGAACATAGGAAGTGTTAGTGTACATCAAACTGTGAGACTACATATAAAGAAGCATGCAACTGCAACTTGACTCCAGCAACTACCTTATTGCTGTTGAAGCTCACAAAGTTCATCTGATCTTGCCAACTCGTCTTGTGTCAAGAGTGCTTCGGAAGTAGTGACAGGTGGCAAGGGAGCTTGGGAACGTGCTGCTAGCTGAGTTTACAAACGAGTAACTCGTGTAGCTGGTGGTATTGTGGAAGGTGTTGCAACAACTAGGGATGTCTCTGCTTGTTTGGTGGCAGCTATTGGTTTCTGTTTGGCTTGTTCTGTGGCTTGTTCAGTGGCTCGTGTAGCATGGCATACCCCGTTTGTACAATTTTCTGCTAGACTTTGACCTTCTATTGCACCATTAGTACAAGCAGAATCTGAAGGATTCTTCTGCTTCACTTTCCGTGTGTCCTTAGTACTAACACCATACCCTGTCATTCTGTATTCCTTCCTCTTTCTCTGTGCCATGTTAAGTCAAGCTGACAAGAAAAAGGAACAATAATTTAGTTCTTCAGAACAAATTGATGCGTGATACAGACGAACTGAACTTTGATGTTAGACAACCACATGATAGGAGGATGTAATATGTACGAAAAACAGGACGGCATGAGATAACCAGAACTATGATGTGTAAATTAAGCAGAAGACATTTCACTAAATTAGAAGCAATGCAATGGAAGGTAGACACCATATGAAAGATGCTACAAATATCGCTCTGCCATGTTAACAGTGTCTCATCATAACTGGCGTTTAAACAAATGTGAAGTAGTACAAGAAATAAATCATATGCAAGATGCAAACAACATCACACTACCAACTTAAAGGTCTCCCGTCATTAGTGTCATTACATATTCACAGCTTATGATGCGTAAACTAAGGAGAAGGCATTTCAACAAATTAGAAGCAATGAAAGCTAGACACCATATGCAAGATGCAACGAATATCACTCTACCAAGTTAAAACTGTCTCGTCATAAGTGCCATTTCAACAAATTAGAAGTAGTACAAGCTAGAAAAGAATGCGAGATGTAACCTATATCACACTCCCAAGTCAAACGTGTCTTATGATAAGTGATTGTTGCAGGTTACACAAAAGTAGTACTTTGATGTAAGAACATGGTGTGATAGACAGATATTGTATGTTCTAGAAACAGGAACACGTGTCTTATTCACAAGTATAATGGGTAAAGTAACCAGATGGAATTCAACAAAATTAGAAGCAATACAAGCTAGACATCATACATAACATGCAACCACATATAACGGTGCCAAGTTAGAGGGAGCACCTGTGATGGTGCACTAGGGGAGACGTGCTCATCATTGATACGTCTCCAACATATCGATAATTTTTGATTGTTCCATGCTATTATATTATCTGTTTTGGATGTTTAATGGGCTTTATTATGCACTTTTATATTATTTTGGGACTAACCTACTAACCAGAGGCCCAATGCAAATTGCTGTTTTTTTGCCTATTTCAGTGTTTCGTAGAGAAGGAATATCAAACGGAGTCCAAACGGAATGAAACCTTCGGGAGAGTTATTTTTGGAACAAACGCAATCCAAGAGACTTGGAGTGGACGTCAAGGAAGCAACGAGGCGTCCACGAGGCAGGGACGCATGCCCAGGGGGGTAGGCGCGCCCCCACCCTCGTAGGCCCCTCGTGGCTCCACCGACCTACTTCCTTCGCCTATATATACTCATCTACGCTGAAAACATCCAGGAGCACTACGAAACCCTATTTCCACCACCGCAACCTTCTGTACCCGTGAGATCCCATCTTGGGGCCTTTTCCGGCGCTCCGCTGGAGGGGGAATCGATCACGGAGGGCTTCTACATCAACACCATAGCCTCTCTGATGATGTGTGAATAGTTTACCACAGACCTTCGGGTCCATAGTTATTAGCTAGATGGCTTCTTCTCTCTCTTTGGATCTCAATACAAAGTTCTCCTCGATTCTCTTGGAGATCTATTTGATGTAATACTTTTTGCGGTGTGTTTGTCGAGATCTGATGAATTGTGGGTTTATGATCAAGATTATCTATGAACAATATTTGAATCTTCTCTGAATTCTTTTATGCATGATTTGATATCTTTGCAAGTCTCTTCGAATTATCAGTTTGGTTTGGCCTACTAGACTGATCTTTCTTGCAATGGGAGACGTGCTTAGCTTTGGGTTCAATCTTGCGGTGTTCGATCCCAGTGACAGAAAGGGAAACGACACGTATTGTATTGTTGCCATCGAGGATAAAAAGATGGGGTTTATATCACATTGCTTGAGTTTATCCCTCTACATCATGTCATCTTGCCTCATGCGTTACTCTGTTCTTATGAACTTAATACTCTAGATGCATGCTGGATAGCGGTCGATGTGTGGAGTAATAGTAGTAGATGCAGAATCGTTTCGGTCTACTTGTCACGGACGTGATGCCTATATACATGATCATGCCTAGATATTCTCATAACTATGCACTTTTCTATCATTGCTCGACAGTAATTTGTTCACCCACCGTAGATTATGCTATCTTGAGAGAAGCCACTAGTGAAACCTATGGCCCTCGGGTCTATTTTCCATCATATAAGTTTCCGATCTATTTTATTTAGCAATCTTTACTTTCCAATCTATATCATAAAAATACCAAAAATATTTATCTTATTATCTCTATCAAATCTCACTTTTGCAAGTGGCTGTGAAGGGATTGGCAACCCCTTTATCACGTTGGTTGCAAGGTTCTTATTTGTTTGTGTAGGTACAAGGCGACTTGCATGTAACCTCCTACTGGATTGATACCTTGGTTCTCAAAAACTGAGGGAAATACTTATGCTGCTTTACTGCATCACCCTATCCTCTTGAAGGGAAAACCAACGCATGCTCAAGAGGAAGCAAGAAGGATTTCTGGCGCCGTTGCCGAGGAGGCTTATGCCAAGTCAAGTCAAGATTTGATCTCCCAGCAACTAGCCATTTTTGTCACCGTTGCCGGGGAGATCAACGCACAAGTCAAGACATACCAAGTACCCATCACAAACTCTTATCCCTCGCATTACATTAGTTTCCATTTGCCTCTCGTTTTCCTCTCCCCCACTTCACCCTTGCCGTTTTATTTGCCCTTTTTCGTTTGCCTCTTTTTGCGTACCTTTTGTGTGCTCGCTCTTTGTTGGATTTGCCGACATTATGTCTGAAACTGGGGAGGTTATCGCTGATAAGGACAATAGTAATAACATGGGAAACTTTGATACTTTTGATGATCCTCTTGAAGAACCTACTATCTTACACACTAAAAAGTTTCGGATCGGTAGTGGTAATATTATTGGGAAGGGAGTTATTCAAGATTTCTTTACTTGTGTCGGTGCTTTGCCCACTATGGGTGGATCTATTCTTCATAGAACTAGTAGTCTTGCAGATGCTATATCTTTGCTCATAGTTGAACTTGAAAGACAGTTTATTCACATGCATCCTTGCATACAAATATTTTTTCTAGAATTTTCCAATGTTGAGCATTCTTCTGTTTAGCGAGCAGCTACTATCTTTTTGGCACACGAGTTCATATTTATAATGAAAGAGGCCAAAGAAATTTTTGTGCATTATAGGGTGGACGCTGGTCGTCCTCCCATAGAAGCTATCCTTTTTAATCAAGAAGACACAATGCGTTTACAATCTTTAGATCATGTTGCTTATAATGAAAACCTTCGATAGAAGGTTCCTACCGATGTTCTAGTTGATAGAATTTCTAAACTCAATGATGATTTTGCTATCCAAAACAATGGGTTAGTGATGTCTACTACACAACCTTCTTCTTGTAGACGTTGTTGGGCCTCCAAGTGCAGAGGTTTGTAGGACAGTAGAAAATTTCCCTCAAGTGGATGACCTATGGTTTATCAATCCGTAGGAGGCATAGGATGAAGATGGTCTCTCTCAAGCAACCCTGCAACCAAATAACAAAGAGTCTCTTGTGTCCCCAACACACCCAATACAATGGTAAATTGTATAGGTGCACTAGTTCGGCGAAGAGATGGTGATACGAGTGCAATATGGATGGTAGATAAAGGTATTTGTAATCTGAAAATATAAAAACAGCAAGGTAACTAATGATAAAAGTGAGCGTAAACAGTATTGCAATGATAGGAAATAAGGCCTAGGGTTCATACTTACGCTAGTGAAAGTTCCCTCAACAATAATAGCATAATTGGACCACATTACTATCCCTCAACATGCAACAAAGAGTCACTCCAAAGTCACTAATAGCGGAGAACGAACGAAGAGATTATGGTAGGGTACGAAACCACCTCAAAGCTATTCTTTCCAATCAATCCGTTGGGCTATTCCTATAAGTTTCACCAACAGCCCTAGAGTTCGTACTAGAATAACACCTTAAGACACAAATCAACCAAAACCCTAATGTCACCTAGATACTCCAATGTCACCTCAAGTATCCGTGGGTATGATTATACGATATGCATCACACAATCTCAGATTCATCTATTCAACCAACACATAGAACCTCAAAGAGTGCCCCAAAGTTTTTACTGGAGAATCACGACGAAAACGTGTGCCAACCCCTATGCATAGGTTCATGGGCGGAACCCACAAGTTGGTCACCAAAACATACATCAAGTGAATCACGTGATATCCCATTGTCACCACAGATATCCACGGCAAGACATACATCAAGTGTTCTCAAATCTTTAAAGACTCAATCCGATAAGATAACTTCAAAGGGGAAACTCAATCCATTACAAGAGAGTAGAGGGGGAGGAGAAACATAAGATCTAACTATAATAGCAAAGCTCGCGATACATCAAGATCGTGCCAAATCAAGAACACGAGAGAGAGAGAGAGATCAAACACATAGCTACTGGTACATACCCTCAGCCCCGAGGGAGAACTACTCCCTCCTCGTCATGGAGAGCACCAGGATGATGAAGATGGCCACCGAAGAGGGATTGCCCCCTCCGGCAGGGTGCCGGAACGGGTCTAGATTGGCTTTCGGTGGCTACGGAGGCTTCTGGCAGCGGAACTCCCGATCTATTGTGCTCACGGATGTTTTTAGGGTATATGGAGATATATAGGCGGAAGAAGTACGTCAGGGGGGGGCACGAGGGGCTCACGAGGGTGGAGGGCGCGCCCAGGGGGGTGCGCGCGCCCCCCTGCCTCGTGACCTCCTCGTAGATCCCCCAACATGCACTCCAAGTCTTCTGGGCTTATTTCCTTCCAAAAATGAGTTCCGTGAAGTTTCAGGTCAATTGGACTCCGTTTGATTTTCCTTTTCTTCGAAACCCTAAAACAGGGTAAAAATAGAAACTGGCACTGGGCTCTGGGTTAATAGGTTAGTCCCAAAAATGATATAAAAGTGTATAATAAAGCCCATAAACATTGAAAACAGTAGATAATATAGCATGGAGCAATCAAAAATTATAGATACATTGGAGACGTATCAACATCCCCAAGCTTAATTCATGCTCGTCCTCGAGTAGGTAAATGATAAAAACAGAATTTTTGATGCGGAGTGCTACTTGGCATAATTTCAATGTAATTCTTCTTAATTGTGGCATGAATATTTGGATCCGAAAGATTCAAGACAAAAGTTTAATATCGACATAAAAATAATAATACTTCAAGCATACTAACTAGGCAATCATGTCTTCTCAAAATAACATGGCCAAAGAAAGTTATCCCTACAAAATCATATAGTCTGGCTATGCTCCATCTTCACCACACAAAATATTTAAATCATGCACAACCCCGATGACAAGCCAAGCAATTGTTTCATACTTATGATGTTCTCAAACTTTTCAATCTTCACGCAATATATGAGCGTGAGCCATGGATATAGCACTATAGGTGGAATAGAATGGTGGTTGTGGAGAAGACAAAAAAGGAGAAGATAGTCTCACATCAACTAGGCGTATCAACGGGCTATGGAGATGCCCATCAATAGATATCAATGTGAGTGAGTAGGGATTGCCATGCAACAGATGCACTAGAGCTATAAGTATATGAAAGCTCAACAAAAGAAACTAGTGGGTGTGCATCCAACTCGCTTGCTCACGAAGACCTAGGGCATTTTGAGGAAGCCCATCATTGGAATATACAAGCCAAGTTCTATAATGAAAGATTCCCACTAGTATATGAAAGTGACAACATAGGAGACTCTCTATCATGAAGATCATGGTGCTACTTTGAAGCACAAGTGTGGTAAAAGGATAGTAGCATTGTCCCTTCTCTCTTTTTCTCTCATTTTTTTTATTTTTTATTTTTTTATTTGGGACTTCTCTTTTTTTATGGCCTCTTTTTTTTCGTCCGGAGTCTCATCCCGACTTGTGGGGGAATCATAGTCTCCATCATCCTTTCCTCACTGGGACAATGCTCTAATAATGATAATCATCACACTTTTATTTTCTTACAACTCAAGATTTTCAACTCAGTACTTAAGACAAGATATGACTCTATATGAATGCCTCCGGCGGTGTACCGGGATGTGCAATGATGCATGAGTGACATGTATGAATAATTATGAATGGTGGCTTTGCCACAAATACGATGTCAACTACATGATCATGCAAAGCAATATGACAATGATGAAGCGTGTCATAATAAACGAAACGATGGAAATTTGCATGGCAATATATCTCGGAATGGCTATGGAAATGCCATAATAGTTAGGTATGGTGGCTGTTTTGAGGAAAGTAAATGGTGGGTTTATGGTACCGACGAAAGGTGCGCGGTACTTGAGAGGCTAGCAAGGGTGGAAGGGTGAGAGTGCGTATAATCCATGGACTCAACATTAGTCATAAAGAACTCATATACTTATTGCAAAAATCTACAAGTTATCAAAGCAAAGTATTACGCGCATGCTCCTAGGGGGATAGATTGGTAGGAAAAGAAAATCGCTCGTCCCCGACCGCCACTCATAAGGAAGACAATCAATAAATAAATCATGCTCCGACTTCATCACATAACGGTTCACCATACGTGCATGCTATGGGAATCACAAGCTTCAACACAAGTATTTCTCAAATTCACAACTACTAAACTAGAATGACTCTAATATCACCATCTCCATATCTCAAAACAATCAACAAGCATCAAACTTCTCTTAGTATTCAATACTCTATATGAAAGTTTTTACTATTATTGGATGCCTAGCATATTAGGATTATTTAAGAAAATTACCATGCTATTTAAAACTCTCAAAATGATATAAGTGAAGAATGAGAGTTCATCTATTTCTATAATACCACCACCGTGCTCTAAAAAGATATAAGTGAAGCACTAGAGCAAATGACAAACTACACCAAAAGATATAAGTGAAGATCAGTTAGTAGTCGAATAATTATGCAACTATGTGAAGACTCTCTAACATTTAATAATTTCAGATCTTGGCATTCTATTCAAACAGCAAGCAAAACTAAATAAAATGACATTCTAAGAATGGCAAACATCATGTGAAGAAGCAAAAAACTTAGGATCAACCGATACTAACCGATAGTTGTTGAAGAAGAAAGGTGGGATGCCAACCGGGGCATCCCCAAGCTTAGACGCTTGAGACTTCTTGAAATATTATCTTGGGGTGCCTTGGGAATCCCCAAGCTTGAGCTTTTGTGTCTCCTTAATTCCTCTCATATCGCGGTCTCCCTAAATCTCAAAAGCTTCATCCACACAAAACTCAACAAGGACTCATGAGATAGGTTAGTATAAACCATTGCAAAAACCTTATCATACACTACTGTAGCAAATCACTAAAATTATTATTCAACATTGCATACTAAATTCCTCTGCATATTTAATAGTCCTATCCTCAAATAGAATCATTAAAGAAGCAAACATATGCAAACAATGCAAACATAACAACAATCTGCCTAAACAGGATAGTCTGTAAAGAATGCAGCAACATCCATACTTCCCTAGCTCCAGAAATTATGAAAGAAAATTCCCACTGTAGAAAATTTATCAGATCTTAATATGCAAAAGGTTTCAACATTTTATCACATTCTGACTTTTCTAGGGAATTATTGCAAGAACAGTAAACTTTCTGTTTTCAAGCAGCAACATGTATACTTGTAACATAGGCATAGTAAAGGCTATCAATGCCACTTTTATTGAAATAAAAGATGAAAAACATTGTTCTAAATAACAGCATGAAAATCCTAACAAAATAAATTGATGCTCCAAGCAAAACACATATCATGTGGTAAATAAAAATATAGCTCCAAGTAAAGTTACCGATGAACGAAGACGAAAGAGGGGATGCCTTCCGGGGCATCCCCAAGCTTAGACTCTTGGATATCCTTGAGTATTACCTTGGGGTGCCTCGGGCATCCCCAAGCTTAGGCTCTTGCCACTCCTTATTCCATAGTCCATCGAATCCTTACCCAAAACTTGAAAACTTCACAACACAAAACTTAACAGAAAACTCGTAAGCTCCATTAGTACAAGAAAATAAATCACCACTTGAAGGTACTGTAATGAACTCATTCTTTATTTATATTGGTGTTAAACCTACTGTATTACAACTTATCTATGGTTTATAAACTATTTTACTAGCCATAGATGCATCAAAATAAGTAAACAACGCATGAAAAACAGAATCTATCAAAAACAGAACAGTCTGTAGTAATCTGGATCAAATGTATACTTATGGAACTCATAAAATTCTCAAATATATTGCTGAACCTGTGGAATTTATCTATTAATCATCTGCAAAAATAATTAACTAAATATCACTCTCCAAATAAAAATAGCAGCAATTCTCGTGAGCGCTAAAGTTTCTGTTTTTTACAGCATGATCAACAAGACTCTCCCCAAGTCTTCCCAAAGGTTCTACTTGGCACAAACACTAATTAAAAGTATAAAACCACATCTAAACAGAGGATAGATGAATTATTTATTACTAAACAGGAGCAAAAAGTAAAGAACAAGAATAGGATTGGGTTGCCTCCCAACAAGTGCTATCGTTTAACGCCTCTAGCTAGGCATGATGATTTCAATGATGCTCACATAAAAGATAAGAATTGTAACATAAAGTGAGCATCATGAAGAATATGACTAGCACATTTAAGTCTAACCCACTTCCTATGCATAGGGATTTTGTGAGCAAACAACTTGTGGGAACAAGAATCAACTTGCATAGGAAGGTAAAACAAGCATAACTTCAAAACTTTAAGCACATAGAGAGGAAACTTGATATTATTGCAATTCCTACAAGCATATATTCCTCCCTCATAATAATTTTCAGTAGAATCATGAATGAATTCAACAATATAACCACCACCTAAAGCATTATTTTCATGATCTACAAGCATAGAATTTTTATTACTCTCCACATAAGCAAAATTCTTCTCATTCGGAATAGTGGGAGCAAACTCAACGAAATAACTATCATGTGATTGAAAATTAAGATCAAGATGACAAGTTTCATGGTTATAATTATTCTTCAAAGCATATGTGTCATCACAATAATCATCATAGATAGGAGGCATGCTTGCATCATAATAAATTTGCTCATCAAAACTTGGGGGACAAAATATATCATCTTCATCAAACATAGCTTCCCCAAGCTCGTGGCTTTGCATATCATTAGCATTATGGATATTCAAGGAATTCATACTAACAACATTGCAATCATGCTCATCATTCAAATATTTAGTGCCAAACATTTTATAGATTTCTTCTTCTAGCACTTGAGCACAATTATCCTTTCCATCATACTCACGAAAGATATTAAAAAGGTGAAGTGTATGAGACAAACTCAATTCCATTTTTTATAGTTTTCTTTTATAAAGAAAACTAGTGATAAAACAAGAAACTAAAAGACTCGATTGCAAGATCTAAATATATACCTTCAAGCACTCACCTCCCCGGCAACGGCGCCGGAAAAGAGCTTGATGTCTACTACACAACCTTCTTCTTGTAGACGTTGTTGGGCCTCCAAGTGCAGAGGTTTGTAGGACAGTAGCAAATTTCCCTCAAGTGGATGACCTAAGGTTTATCAATCCGTAGGAGGCGTAGGATGAAGATGGTCTCTCTCAAGCAACCCTGCAACCAAATAACAAAGAGTCTCTTGTGTCCCCAACACACCCAATACAATGGTAAATTGTATAGGTGCACTAGTTCAGCGAAGAGATGGTGATACAAGTGCAATATGGATGGTAGATAAAGGTATTTGTAATCTGAAAATATAAAAACAGCAAGGTAACTAATGATAAAAGTGAGCGTAAATGGTATTGCAATGATAGGAAATAAGGCCTAGGGTTCATACTTTTGCTGGTGCAAGTTCCCTCAACAATAATAGCATAATTGGATCACATAACTATCCCTCAACATGCAACAAAGAGTCACTCCAAAGTCACTAATAGCGGAGAACGAACGAAGAGATTATGGTAGGGTACGAAACCACCTCAAATTTATTGAAAGTGTGTTATATCGACTAGAGGGGGGGTGAATAGGCGATTTTTATGAAAGTCTTCAAAACGTGGAAGTTATGAAGACAAACGATAGAAATAAACCTATTACCCTGCAGCGGAAGGTAGACTACACTAGGCAAGCCATAGTCAAGTATTCAATAGAGTGAAAGCACAATGACTAATAGCAGCAATGTAGTAAGGATCAGGTAGGAAGATATTGTGAAGCCACAAAGAACACGCAGTCACTTAGTGAAGACAAAAGATAGTGCTGTCGGCGTTCTGGGAACGGGGGTCCCCAGACTTGCCTGCCTGCGGCCCGTGGCGTGGCTCAAAGGGGGCCCAGCACGGCCCATCTTCATCAACACAAGACTCAAGACCCTCGCGAGGGGCCAAGCCTCGCGGGGCGGATGACACGGACCTTCATCAGGCACGGCCTCGTCAGGCTGGCTCGCGAGGAGGCGGAGAGATCAAGGCAGGGTACCTCGTGAGGTGCCCATGATGCCAGCCATGACGACACGGGGCGCCAGGCGGGTGCCAGCCCGCGCAGCGTCCACCTTTCCTCTTTGGTGCAAAGGGAACAAGCGCAGCCGCAGAGTACCGAGACATCAGGTAAAGGTTGCCATTTCGGTGCAACGAGACCAAGACCAGGAGGACTACAAGACGGAGGTCACCATGGAGCCCAAGACGGCGTCATCACTAGAGCTTTGCGCAGGTGAAGACTGCTTTTGTCAGGATAGTTGATACTTGCTGTCCCCCTTCAAATTAGCCCGCCATTGTTGGCTCCCTTCCCGCTCAATATTTGGGAAGAGGACCAGGGCCTCTATAAATAGGACCAGCCACCCACATAGCAAGGGGTTCTGGTTTGATTCGGTCGTTGGCTAGAGAGAGAGAGAGATAGAGAGAAAGGTGGATGAACTCCTCTCAGCAGTTCATCGCCCCACCCAAGAACAGACCCTCGCGAGGTTGTTCTTCCTTGTATTGTTCATCATCATCAGCCCCAAGAGGCAATCCACCCACCACACACTGGAGTAGGGTATTACACCACAACGGTGGCCCGAACCAGTATAAACCTTGTGTCTCTTGTGCATTTCTTTCAGTAGTCTAGATCTTTGTGAGACGGAGAGGTAGAAGGCGTAATCTCCGCGCGCACCCCAGTGTTCGAACCTTAAGGGTCTGCCGGAAGCCGAAATCTGACATTTGGCGCGCTAGGTAGGGGTGCGCCAGAATTCGTCTTCCACCGCTAAAGCACCGGAATTCGTCTTCCACCGCTTCGTTCTCCTCCTATCGTCGCATCCATGTCCGACGCTCGTCGGGCCCGCGCCGAGCGCCGGGCCGCCATCGCTTCCCGCATCGCCCAGACAGGGCCCGTCGGCGGGCATCCTCGTCGTTCCCCGTCGCCCGCCATCAACGCCGCCACCGGCCCGGCGGGGGGCGAGCAGCAAGCTTCGTCTCAGCATCCTTCCGTGCGGCAAGATGGCTGCACCGCTACTCCATCGCTTGCACCAGCTGGTTCTTCGTCCCGCGCGCTCCGCGCACCCTTGGAGGCTCGAGCTGCGCTCCTCGCGTCAAACGAGCTCCTGCGCTACCGTCCCGTCGACGACGTCTACGACGAGTGGCTCGACCGCGTCGCCGAGCTCGTCTGCGCCGTAGGGGGCTCTTCAGCGCCGTCCGTTCCGCTGCGCCACACCCCGCCCCGCGCGGGCAACGAAGCTCTGCAGGCGTACCAGCTGCCTCCTCCCCAAGAAGACGCCATGGCTCCAAGGCGCGTGGCCCCTGGGCGGAACCCACTCCGTCAGGTGCCAGCGCAGCAAGAACGGAGCTGCCAAGAAGTCCCTCGCCCGCCAGGAGCTGCCCGGGCGCTCCCTGCTCCGGCACGCCATGACCCTGCTCCGGCTCCGGCACACCAAGACCCCGCGCTGCTCCTAGCTGTAGCGCGTGGGGACCCTCAAGACCGAGCTCTCCACCAGCCGAGGCCTTTTGTGGCCACCGCAGGCTGCCGCACCTACACCACCGAGCTGCGTACCGTCACGTGGCCCGGCAAGTTCAAGCCAGACCTACCTCCTCGTTACGATGGCACCACTGACCCTGCCGAGTTCCTCCATCTCTATGAGCTGGGGATAGAAGCTGCCAGCGGGGACAAGAAGGTCATGGCAAACTGGTTTCCCATGGCGCTCAAGGAAGGAGCTCGCACCTGGCTCCTGAATCTGGCTCCAGGCACGATCTCTTCCTGGGACCAGATGCGCACCCGCTTCATCGCCAACTTCCAAGGTACTCGCGACCGGCCGCCCGCCGTGAGCGACATGCGCCGCATCAAGCAACAACCTGGAGAGACCCTGCAAAAGTACATCCAACGCTTCAACAGCGCGCGCCTCAAGATCCCCAAGGTGTCTGAGGAGGCCATCATCTCGGCCTTCTCCGATGGTGTGCGCGACGTCAAGATGAAGGAGGAGCTGGCGATGCATGAAGACCTGTGCACCTCCCTAGAGTTGTTCAACTTGGCGACCAAGTGCGCCAGGGCTGAGGAGGGACGCCTCTCCCTCCTCGAGCTGCCTGCCACAGACCCAGAAGAGAAGAAGCCCAAGGCCAAGGACGTGAAGCGCAAGGGGGCTGCCGTGCTTGCAGTAGAACCAGACACCAAGCGGGGCAAAGATCTGCCGGAGTCCTCCCGGGGCGGCCGGTACTGTGTGTACCACAACCTCCACACCCACAACACCAACGAATGCCAAGAGCTCCACGCCATGCGAGAAGGAAGGATCGGCCGTTGTCCCGAACGCGCCGATCGGGGCTACGACCGAGGAGGAGGAAGAAACGCGGGACACTGGGAAGACCACGGCCCGCGCCAAGGGTGGCGCGATCAACCTCGCGAGGATCACTGGAGAGACCTGCCTCGTGAGGGGGACTGGAGGGATCAGCCTCGTGAGGATCGCCCATAGGGCCACGCAGGCCTCCCTCCACTGCCGCCTCAGCCAAGGAGAAACGAGGACCGCCATCAAGACAAGGGGGCTGGGGGCTTCCAGGAGCCGCACGCCATCGCATGCATCCTGGGCGGAGCTCAAGCCCCAGCCTCCCAGCGCATCTTCAAGCAGTTTGCCCGCGAAGTGAACGCAGTCCTCCCCAGGCTTGAAGCAACGCGCCCTCTCAGGTGGTCGGCGTGCGCCATCACGTTCAGCTCGGCAGATCAACTCAAGTGCGCAGCCACAGCCGGAGTCCTCCCGATGCTTTGTTCCCCAATCATCAGCAATGTGGTGGTCACCAAGACCCTCATCGATGGCGGGGCAGGGCTCAACGTCCTGTCCGTGGAAATGTTCAACAACCTCCAAGTGTCCTACAGCCAGCTTCAGCCAACCAAGCCCTTCTCCAGAATCACCGACGGCTCCACGGTCCCAATCGGGCAGGTCCGCCTCCCTGTCACCTTCGGGGCACGCGACAACTACCGCACGAAGCTCATCGACTTCGACGTCGCCCACATCCACCTGCCGTACAACGCCATCCTCGGGTACCCAGCGCTGGCCAAGTTCATGGCCGTGACTCACAATGGCTACAACGTCCTCAAGATGCCAGGAAGTGGCGGAGTCATCACGGTGCCCTGTGAAGAGAAGGACGCAGTGTGTTCCCTGGAGCAAGCCTTTCAGGCTGGGACACTGGAAGACCCGGATCGCGGAAGCAGGAGGCTTGCCGAGACCACCCCCAAGAAGAAGACATCGCCCGGACCGGCCCCTCGGGAGGCGGGTCCCTCAGGGCTCGCATCTGCCCAGGGGGAACCCCCTTCCATCGCATAGGAAGGCGCACCCAGCGCCCTCCTCAGGAAGGGCTCGGGGGCTCTCCCTGGAGGGCCACCGACCTGGCCAGGGTCACGAGGGAGGCGCTTGGGCACCACGTGGAGGCGTGTTTCAAAGCATGTTTCCCTCAAGAAGGAGCAAGGCAAGGAAGGCCGGACCCGCAGGAGTTCGTCGACAAGGCCATCCAAGAGCTACAGGAGTCAAGGATCATGAGAGGTTGCCGCCGTCTACCGGCTGTGGCTCCCCATCCGGGCGAGGATGGTGAGCTGCGCGTCTGCATCGATGTACCAGGGCTCAACCAAGCCGCCACGATGGGGCGCCTCTGGCCCTCGCGAGTGGGGCGCTGCGGGGGCCTGCCCCACAGCTACGTTCGCATGCCTTACGGCCTGCCGAGCGCGGTTGCAACGCGCCAGCGCCTCATGAGGGGCATCATGGAAGCACAAGAAGACAGACGCCAAGAGCTACCAGTGCCTCCGGAGCCTCCCGAGGCCCCTGGGCCTGGGGGCTCGTGAGGATCGGCTACCGCAGCCCGCCGAGTCTGCTGCACCAACACCCCTTCTTCCTCGACACCCCAAGTGACATCTTACAAGTTTCATTCCCGGCTGGGAGCGCCCTCCCAGGGCTGCATCGTTCCCAGGCCGCGTGGGTTCGTCCCTGCGGTATGTATCCCTTTACTTCATGTCGTTAGCTTGCTTCGTTGGGGGCGCCCCTCGGGCTGCATCATCCCCAAGTCGCTCGGGCCAGGCCCAGCGGCATGTATCTCCCTTGCGTTTATCTCCAGCTATGCATTCGCCTGTCCTGCTTGATTACTTGATGCCTGTCCACGGCACCTCTTCTTATCCATGTCGACCATTTGCACGTTAAAGGGGGGGTGCCTGAGCATCGCGACTCAGGGCTCTTACTGGCTCTCCAGCCCTCACCCTCTGGCCATGTCCACGGCATCGCGACCTGGCATACCAGCGACGGCTGAGACAAGCTCGAGGGCCGGGACCCAAGGACGTAGAGTGCCGGCATCTAACTAAATTTGCAGGAACACAGCACAAGATAAGGCCCAGTGCCAGGCGCAACCCGCCTAGAGGTAGGGCCCCGTGAGTCCCGCGCTGGCTCACGGGTGCCCAGATACACCTCACCTAGCCCTACCATGCCGGCCACGTGTCAGGGTGGGGCTGTACACGCCCTGGGGGCTCCTCCCAAAGGGGAGCTCCCTCCCACGTACCAGTGGAAGCACCATGCTCCGCGCTGGATGACGACACTGCCGAGGAGCAGCTATGCCCGTACACATGCGGAAGCGCTATGCTCCGCGCTGGTGATAAACAACTGAGGGTGGCCCCCGGGCCGCATCAACCTCAGGGAGCCCAGAGCTCAGTGTCTAGCCTCATCGCAACGCCTCTCCTCAGGAGCGCCGCGCGAGAGGGCTGGGCACGGGGGCTGCGCCTGGGTCACGCCCGGACGTACGCCACCCAGCCAGGCCCCTCGGGCCTGGTTAGCCGCGCGTCTCTCCCCGAGCGGAGCCGAGGTATGAAGGCCGTTTGAGCGTCAAGGGGACCCCTGAGCATCGCGACTCAGGGGCCTAAATGGTCCCGTAGCCCCTCACTCCCTAGTTCCGAAAGGCTAGCGCTGGGTGAGGCACGCGCGGGGCCGGGCTCTGCAGACGTAGAACGGTAGTCCCACATGCATCCCGCCTCATCACTTGCTGTTTGCGCATCAAGGGGGACTCCTGAGCATCGCGACTCAGGAGCCTACCTGGCTCCGTAGCCCCTCACTCCTTTGGTCCTGTCCTGGTTTCCGGTCGGGGCTAATGCTGGGTGAGGTACGCGCGGAGTCGGGCTCTGCAGACGTAGAACGGAAGATCCACCTACATCACACCTCCCTACTTGTTGTTCGTGCACCAAGGGGGACTCCTGAGCATCGCGACTCAGGAGCCTAACTGTCTCCGTAGCCCCTCACTCCTTTGGTCCCGTCCTGGTTTCCGGTCGGGGCTAATGCTAGGTGAGGTACGCGCGGGGCCAGGCTCTGCCGGCGTAGAACACAAACAAGTAGGGAAGAAAAGCATAAAATTCAAGGAACTTAAAAGCAAATATTACAGTCCATACCATCTCAACACCAAACGCAAGTTTAAACGCCTCCCCGAGGCATGATGCAGGTGCAGGAATTAAAAGCAGGACAGGAACAGCAACGGAGTCATCTGGCGGCAGCAGAACAGCGCGGGTGGCCCCGCTTCATGGAGCATCACGACCGGAAGCATCCTGCTTCGGCTTGGTGCTGAAGGCCCGGAACTTCCCCAGCAGAGCCTCTGCGCGACCCTTCACGGCCTCGGCTGCGGCGGCAGCACCCTCGCCGCTTACTGGCTCCAACAGGCTGTCAAGGTCAGCGCTGGGGTCGCGAAGGTAGATGTGGGTGAAGACCCGCGTCAGCGCAGCAGAAGACAGGACACGCGCCTCGGCCTCGGCCGTGGGGCCAAGGCCAAGGGTGACATCCTCAAGAGCACGAACCAGGAAGGGAAGCAGCTTGGTGGGGCCGTCCTCGTCGCCGGCTAGCGGGCTCTCCAGGCCGCTGGCGTAGAGCATCTTCAGCGAAGCACGAGCCTTCTTCTCCATGCCAGCGAAGGCCACGCGGTCCTCGGCAAGAACCAGGGCCTTCTTGTCCAGCTCGACCTTCGTCGCCTCCAACTCCTCCCCCAGTGCGCTCAGGCGGTCGCGGCGCTTCTTGAGCTTGGCCTCCCGGCCCTCGATGGCCACCTCGCGAGCCTTCATGCCTTCTTCCTGCTCCTGGCGAAGACGAACCTCTTTCGCGAGCTGATCCCGCGGGCCTTGCAGCTCGTCCTCCAGCGCCTTGCAACGATTGCGGGCTTCAACCACCTCCCCCAGGGCTGCGTCACGAGCAACCTTCGTCTCACGGACGGCCTGCCTCTCCTCGTCACAGGCCATCGAGGCTTGAACTAGCGCCGCCCGGATCGAGGCGTCGGAGCGGATCCATCCTGAAGCTAGCTCCAAGCCCCCGGCCACCAGGCGAGGGTCGGCAAGAAGGTCCTGCCGCTGCCGGTCCAGTCCAGCAACAACACGCTCCAGGACGGCAGGAGAAGTTGGAGAAGCAACAGTCGGCGGAACAGGGGGAGAAGGCGGCGACGACAAGATCACAGCGTCCTGAGGTGGAGCCTGCTGCGCCCCAGCGGCTGTGGTGGCGGTAGTGGGCAAAGGCACCACAGGAGTCACTTGGGCCATGGGGGCTGAGCTCACCCCAGCCAGCTCGGCCAGGCCTCGCGAGGACAACCGGGCGGGAGAAGCCCGTGCACCACGGTCACCCTCCTCCGCAGACGGAGGCGCTCCCGCGGATGGAGCCTCAGGAGCTCCCTTCAGCTTCTTCACCGCGGGCGCCAGCCTATTCATGAAATACGAACGTCAAGCCTCGGCAGCGGAACAAGAAACGGAGACAAGGGTCAAGCACTTACGGGTCATCGCCGGTGAGCTCGGGCAGCCTCCGGCCAAACTTGAAGCCTGACAGCCGGCTGGAAGGGTCAACCTCTGAAGCAGAAGGCGCGTCTGCAGACTGCCCCGGGGCAGGGGCAGACCCGCAGGAGATCAGCCCGGTCCTGTCCTTCTTCGGGATCAGGGGTAGGCTCCCGCCGACCTGCTCATCTCCATCCTCGTCTTCATCGCTCGAAGAAAGGCGGAGACTGCGGAGCCTGCGCCGAGAGAAGGGGGCCCTCGACTCTCCGTCGGTCGCCTCGGAGTCAGGCCCCTTTTCCCGCTCCTCTTCGTCCTCCTCCTCGCTGGAGTCGCCGGAGGGCACGTCCACCGGTCCCACGGAGGTCACCACGGGCACGAGCCCGTCCCCGTTGAAAACGGGCATGGACTTCACCACCTGCTCCCAGTCATCGCGAAGGAACAAGGGCTTGGGAGCGCCCTCCAGCCTTGCCACCTCGCCCCCGACCAGAGATTGGAGGACCGCGGCCAAATCTTCATCGCCCAAGGCCGCGGGGCTCGAATGAGGCCTCTACATCGGAGGTGAGTACCGCCGGAGTGGAGCCAGCTGGTGCTCCAGGAACTCCCTCAGCAGCGACGCACCGGTCAACTTCGCCGCCGCCGTGCTGGCCGGCCTTAGGTCCGCGTCCATCTTCTCCAACATCAGTTTCGCGCGGGGGTCTATGAGCTCCTCTCGGGACCAGTCGCTGGAGCTCGCGGGCTGCTCCGCGGGCAAGATCAACCTTGGGTGGACGCGCCCGGCATCTACCAAGACCCACTTGCTCCTGAAGCCCTCAATCCTCTTCTCGGGATTCGAGATGGCGATGGTGCCGCCATACGCAACGAAGCTCACGCACGCGGAAGGAGAACCGCGAGAGACCCGGAGGGAGAAGTAGTGGCGTAGCAAGGCCACTGAAGGTTGCACCCCTACGTGGGCCTCGCAGTAGTAGGCGAAGATCGCCAGGAGAAGGACGGAGTTGGGGTGGAGATGCAGAGCTTGCAAGTTGTAATGGCGGAGGACAGAGAAGAAAAACTCGGAGAAGGGAGGCACCAGGCCCACGGCAATGGAGCTTACAAAGAGAGGATAGAAGGTGCTCCCTCGGCCCTCGGGGGTGGCAGAGCCGGCCTTGAACACCTGCGCCCCATGGATGCCCTGCGCCGCCGCCATCTGGCGCAGCTGGGCAAGGCTCGCCTTGGACACGTTCGGCGAGTCCAGAGCGGGTGAGTACCAAGCTTCGGCCGGAGACTGACGAGGCGCCATGGCTTCCTAGGTCACGCAGCCGGAGTAGATCTGGAAATTTGGAGGAAGAAGGGGGAGGCGCAAGAAAGGGGATCTAAGCAGCACAGGGCAAAGTCGGGGCAGATGCCGTTCCTCTATCTACCTGCGCGGTTGCAGGAGCACTCACGTCCCATCAACCGCCACGCGGCGCCCAAGGCCGCAGGATGTTAGGGCCCGCGGCGCTTCGCCCTTACCCTTTCGCCTCTCGGCACGGCCAAGCCCGGCCGCGCCTTGGGCCCGGGGGCTACTGTCGGCGTTCTGGGAATGGGGGTCCCCAGACTTGCCTGCCCGCGGCCCGCGGCGTGGCTCAAAGGGGGCCCAACACGGCCCATCTTCATCAACACAAGACTCAAGACCCTCGCGAGGGGCCAAGCCTCGCGGGGAGAACGACACGGACCTTCATCAGGCACGGCCTCGTCAGGCTGGCTCGCGAGGAGGCGGAGAGATCAAGGCAGGGTACCTCGCGAGGTGCCCGTGACGCCAGCCATGACGACACGGGGCGCCAGGCGGGTGCCAGCCCGCACAGCGTCCACCTTTCCTCTTTGGTGCAAAGGGAACAAGCGCAGCCGCGGAGTACCGAGGCATCAGGTAAAGGTTGCCATTTCGGTGCAACGAGACCAAGACCAGGAGGACTACGAGACGGAGGTCACCATGGAGCCCAAGACGGCGTCATCACCAGAGCTTTGCGCAGGCGAAGACTGCTTTTGTCAGGATAGTTGATACTTGCTGTCCCCCTTCAAATTAGCCCGCCATTGTTGGCTCCCTTCCCGCTCAATATTTGGGAAGAGGACCAGGGCCTCTATAAATAGGACCAGCCGCCCACATAGCAAGGGGTTCTGGTTTGATTCGGTCATTGGCTAGAGAGAGAGAGATAGAGAGAGAAAGGTGGCTGAACTCCTCTCAGCAGTTCATCGCCCCACCCAAGAACAGACCCTCGCAAGGTTGTTCTTCCTTGTATTGTTCATCATCATCAGCCCCAAGAAGCAATCCACCCACCACACACTGGAGTAGGGTATTACACCACAACGGTGGCCCGAACCAGTATAAACCTTGTGTCTCTTGTGCATTTCTTTCAGTAGTTTAGATCTTTGTGAGACGGAGAGGTAGAAGGCGTAATCTCCATGCGCACCCCAGTGTTTGAACCTTAAGGGTCTGCCGGAACCCGAAATCCGACAAGTGCGAACATACAATGACTTCATAAGGAGTAACAGTAAGTAAAGGGAAGGGAAGATGAAACCAGTGACTCGCTGAAGACAATGATTTGTTGGACCAGTTCCAGTTGCTGTGACAACTGTACGTATGGTTAGGGCGGCTAGGTATTTAAACCTTAGGACACACAGTCCCGGACACCCAGTCCTGAACACGCAGCTCAGGACACCCAGTCCTCACTGTATTCCCCTTGAGCTAAGGTCACACAGACCTCGCCCAATCACTCTGGTAAGTCTTCAAGGTAGACTCCCAAACCTTCACAGACTTCATTCACCGGTAATCCACAATGTCTCTTGGATGCTCAGAACGCGACGCCTAACCGGCTGGAGGATGCACAGTCCTCAAGTGTAATAAGTCTTCAGATCACACAGACAAGAAGACTTAAGTGATGCCTAATTCTCTTTGGCTCTGGGTGGTTAGGGCTTTATCCTCGCAAGGAATTCTCTCTCAAAGGCTTCGAGGTGGGTTGCTCTCAAACGACAAAAGCCGTACTCTGAATCTGAGCAGCCAACCGTTTATGGTTGTAGGGGTGGGCTATTTATAGCCACTTGGCAACCCGACCTGATTTGTCCAAAATGACCCTGGGTCACTAAGGAACTGACAGGTTTTCCAACGGTCAGATTTCAAACTCACACGGCAACTTTACTTGGGCTTCAAGCAAAGCTGACTTGCCCGACTCTGGACAAGATTCGCTCTTAAAGTCTTCACTCGAAGACATAGGTTTTGTTTAAGAATCACTTCAGTCATTCTGACTGGTTCTCTTGGACCCCACTTAACAGTACGGTGGTTCCTATGACTTAACATAGAAGAAAGAGAACTACGAAAGATCTAAGTCTTCGAGCTCCATAGGCTTCATGTGGTGTCTTCTCTTGTCATAGTCTTCAATGTGAGTATCTTCATATACCACCTTTGACTTCAATGTCTTCATACATTTTTAGGGGTCATCTCTGGTAGGAAAACCGAATCAATGAGGGACTTCTACCTGTGTTATCCTGCAATTCTCACAAACACATTAGTCCCTCAACTAGGTTTGTCGTCAATACTCCAAAACCAACTAGGGGTGGCACTAGATGCACTTACAATCTCCCCCTTTTTGGTGATTGATGACAAACTAGTTGAACTCAAAGTTGCAAGGGCTCCCCCTGAAGATGTGCATATAAGTAATTTGCTTTTGGAATGCAAATGCATATGGCAGGTTGTACTTGTGGAGATCCACCTCAACTTATGATGACAATCCACTATGCATGTGAAAGTATATGAAGATAATGACATGCATAATGGAAAATGGACGTCTGTAGAATGATCTAAGTGCGGAATTTATCGTCGCACATGCGGAATTTATCATCGCAACACAAGGTGGCAAATAAGTAGCAGACGATCATCGAGTTTAAGTGTTACAACTCAAAGAACCAAATGTAGCAAAACGAGAGTTGTAAGCACGAAGCAAAATATAAAGCACCCGCCCATATGGACCCGCTTGAAGACTATCAACCTCATATGCTTCTCCCCCTTTTGTCAGTAAGGACCAAAAAGGTTTGAAGACATAGAGCATCTACTCGTTCCCATGAGGAGTAGGTGAAGCAGCAGGGTTGTTGGTTGTGTTTGGCGGTGCTGAAGAGCTTGGAGCAGAGTCGAAGCATGCTGAAGGAGGTGGCGGTGAAGTAGCATCGTCTTCATCCTCGATTACTCTGGCATTCACAGTTGCAGCAGAGGAAGAGAAGTCAGAGTCTTCAAGGGATGGAGTTCGTCGCAGCACTACCCTTCAAGGAGGTGTGGAGTCAAACTTGAATCCCTCAGTGAAGCCATCCTCTTGAAGATCATCTTCAGAACACATCAGTGTTAGCCCTTTCCATGTGCGGTGAGAGGTTTCATGGGCAACAAAAGCATTCTTGGTGGCAAGATTGCGAATGCGATTAACATCCACCAAGAGGCTTTGCATCTGACGCTTCAGCCAGTCATGATGCCTATCCTGTTTCTGATGAAGAGCCATAAGAAGCTCTCGGTCGTTGAGAACACGAGTGCGCTTCTTGGATCGTGGAGCAGTTGTACTGTCAGTGGCTTCAGTGAGAGCAGGATGCGGTGCATGTGTAGTGCCAGCCAAAGGATACACACGAGTTACGGCTTCAACGCCTTCAACGTTCTGAGTGAAACTTTGATGCTCTACATTCTGAAGACTGAGAGGTTCCTTGGTAGGCTCGGGATAGATGGCTTCAATAGACATATCCACATCAGGCAAAAAGATCCGATGGTTACGGGCCGAGGGCTAATATGAGATAGAGGAGTGAAGTTTGATCAGCCGCATCACCCAAGGGGCGTAGAACCTCAAACCAAACAGATTAGAGCCAGATGCAGCAAGTTGGCGAATGAAGAAATCCTGTGTATTGAAGCATTTTCCATGAAGAATGTAGAAGACCAAAGTCTTCATTGCACCTTCCAGCTTGGCTTGGGGAGAATGTCTTTTGATTGGCCAGAGAGTTCGCCTTATGATGTGATAAATGGTTCTTGGCAGATACTCAAGGTCTTCAACGAAGAACTCCGTGGGATAAGCAGCATCTTGGGGCAATGGCTTCATCATACTGAGCATCTGACTCATATTAGGTTCAGTCTTCTGAAAGATGCTCTCAATAGCTTCACTATGAAGCTGACAGCCATGTTCGTAGAGATCGCCAGGAGTGGGCAAACAAGTGAGCTCAATGATGTCAAAGGCTTTGGCTTCGTGATGAACGTTTCCTGTCATCCACTCCAGGACCCAAGTCTTCGGATCTCTGCTATACCCGCGGATGTGAAGTGTGGCATAGAATTGGAGCAGCAACTCTTCATTCCAATGCTCTTGGTCAGTGACGAACGGCAGCAGTCCAACCTCTTTGAAGCAATCCAGAGCTTCTTCCAGACAGGGCAGACCAGCTATTGCTTCAATGTCATGGCGCTTGTGTGGGAAGATGCGACCTTGGTTGTAAAGAATGCATGAGTAATAGCTTCGCTGCGGATAACTCCAGAACCGATCAGATGATATTCTTTCCTTGGAGTAGGGGTTCCTGGAGCTGTTGAAGAATGTGTTGTCTGCTCTGAAGCCATTGATATTGAAGGAGCCAGGTGCTGATGCAGGACCTGGGAACCTTGGCAATCTTGGGATTGGCTTCTGTACCTGAGGCCTGTGCTCAACATGATAGTCGAATTGGGGACCGGCAGCAGACGCAGGAACAGAAGCAGCGGGATCAGTGGCTTCGCTGACTTCTGGTGCTTTTGTTGGTGAGGGCTCCACATTTGCTTCAGCCATGACAGCGTCAGTGGCTTCAGTGGTGTTGGTGGTGGCAGTCGCAAGATTTTCAACCTCCACTTGACGAGCTGGAGGGTCGCTTATGATCACGTTCTCCTGGAGAACTGCTTCTTGGTGGGACAGGGGAGTAGCAGCTTGTGGTACTTCTTCTTCATCGGCTGATGTAGCCGGAATGTCTTCAGCAGTTTTAGCTTCAGACCCAGAGACTTGAGGCCTTGGACCTTTGCGAAGCCTGTGCAACGCGGGCGACGCCTGTGGAGTTTCTGTTTGCTGGGCCTCAGAGTCTTCTTCCTCTTGTGGGCGATCCGCCCACGAAGCATCCTGTGCTATTGGTGTCAGTGGACGACCAATGCTGATGAGTTCACTATGCGTGAGCACAGGCGATGATACTTGTTGCACTACTAGAAAAAGGGCTATAGATGGGATTGACACTAATGGCGCACCAGACAAGCGGTGCGCCATTAGTATACGCTAATGGCGCACCACCTTCTGATATGCCATTAGAGTTGAAACTACTAATGGCGCACCTGGCCCAGGGTCCGCCATTAGTATCAATTTTTTTTGAACTAGTGCGCCCGTCCAAACATACTAATGGCGCATCTAGACACAGTGCGCCATTACTAGTTGTAACTAGTAATGGCGCACCTGTCGGAAAGTGCGCCACTAATGTTGTTTTTTTATTATATTTTTTATTCCTTTTTTTGCAAAACTACTAATGGCGCACTGTTCCACCGTGCGCCATTACTAGTTTAAACTAGTAATGGCGCACTGTGGGACAGTGCGCCATTAGTATGTTTTTTTGCAAAACTACTAATGGCGCACCACCAGAAGGTGCGCCATTAGTAACCTGGATTACTAATGGCGCATTTGGAGTTGGTGCGCCATTAGTAAGTGGGCAGCAACAAGATATTTTGGACAGCCTCTCCTACCCACACTCACTTTCTCCCCACTTCATTCTCTCCACCTCCTCCTTGTCTCGGGTGCCTCCTCTTTTTCACCTCATTTCCACCATAGATTCATTCAATTTAAGTGGTTAAATTACCTTGTTTTGATAGGTAAGTAAGGGGGGAAGCTATATTTATGTTGTTCTCCCTACAACAATGTGCACATGCACTTTTTATGGCCTAGCTAGATCTATGTATGTTCGTGGTGTTGCACATGTTTGTGGTGTTGCATATGTGTTTGTGTTTGGAGGTGTACCGGTATTTGAAATGCGATAGTTGCCAATATTTTGCCGGAATGTTGATTCATTTCCGTTTCGGCGAGAATTTTGGCATTAAGCATTCTTTTTGGTCCTATTTTTAGGGAAAGTCATGCCAAATTTTTTCTTGGTTCTAAAATATCGTTTTGCTCTACCCCGCAGGCGACCATGGTCCGCACGATGACCGAAGGCATCGTGAATAGGTTTTTGAGGTCCGCTAAGGCCAAGATGCTTCAAAAGAACGAGACAGAGATAAGATGTCCGTGTCGAAGATGCAAGCTGAAGAGCCTTATTGCGGACCCGGAATCCGGGCAGGTGCGGGACCACCTGCTCTTGCGTGGTTTCATGGATGGCTATCGGTGGCAAGGTGATGAAGATGACTACGAAGTCATCCATGGGGGCCGGGCAAGAAATAAGGAAGGGCAGCAAGACAACCACCGCGGCTCGGGCGGGCAAGAAGACGAAGAATCCCCAGGAGATGATCACGACGGTGATGCTGTACACAGTCATCATGTAGAAGACGCAGGACATGATGATGAGGAAGATGCCGGAGCAGACGACGGGCATGATCATGAAGATGATGATGCCGGCAGAGCAGACGACGCTGGACCATCGATGGGCTGGGTGCAGGACCCTCATATTCAAGAGCTGCTTCTCAAGCAGACGGATAACGCAAGAGCTGCCGCCCGAGAGAAAGCCAAGATGGATCAACTTGAGTTAGACGCGGTTACTCCATTGTATGAAGGATGCAGGCCCGAGGATACCCGCCTGAAAGTAACGCTCATGGCTCTAGAGATGAAGGTAAAACACAAAATGACCGTCGCATGCTTCGACGAGAACATGTCATTCTGGCACGAACGTCTTCCCAAGGGGAACAAGTGCCCGACCAGTTTGGAGGAGGCAAAGAAAATCATGTGTCCTCTGCATGAACAATTGCATCATTTATCGGGACGAGCACGCGGAGTCTACCATATGTCCGGTGTGCAGCGTCACTCGATACAATAAGAGTAAGAAAGCTCCTCGAAAAGTGGTGTGGTACTTTCCGATCACTCCCCGTCTGCAGCGGTATTTCGCGGACCCTAAGGTAGCAAAGCTCCTGCGTTGGCACGCGGATAGGGAGGAGAAGAAGCGAGAAGATGACGCAAATGATCCGGAGATAAATAAAAAAGACAAGATGCTGAGTCACCCTAAGGATGCGAGCCAGTGGCAAGCGTTGAACTTTGAATACCCAGAATTTGGGAAGGATCCAAGGAACATCGTGCTGGGCGCGAGCATCGATGGAGTCAATCCGTTTGGCAGCCAGATAAGCACACATAGCACGTGGCCTGTGTTTGTGTGGATGTACAACCTTCCCCCCTGGTTGTGCATGAAGAGGAAGTACATTCACATGAGTATGCTAATTGAAGGGCCGAAACAACCAGGGAACGACATCAATCTATATCCGGGGCTGCTGAAAGAGGAGCTAGACACGCTGTGGAAAATGCCAGCCAATACGTGGGACGCCACAGAGAAAGAATATTTTCCTATGAGAGCCGCACTGCTCACGACGGTGCACGACTATCTCGGTTACGGATATCTCGCGGGGCAGGTAGTCCACGGATGTTTTGGATGCGTAAGGTGCATGGATGACACAACGTATCACCAGCTAGATAGAGATCCCGGATCTTCGAAAACCGTGTTCATGGGACATCGAAGGTGGCTTCGCGACGATGACCCGTGGAGGAAACGCAAGGATCTGTTCGATGGTGAAACCGAACCCCGAAAACGCTCGTGTACGAGGAGCGGCGAGGAAATAGACGAGTTGTTGAAAAATTGGAAAGATTGCCCACTGTCGGGAAAGAAGCAAAAGGCACCATAGCCGGGAAAGAAGCGAAAGGCGCCAGAGCCGCTGCTGAAGGTATGGAAAACAAGGTCTGTTTTCTGGGACTTGCCGTACTAGAAGATCCACCGTGTGCCTCACATCCTTGATGCCATGCATATCACGAAGAACGTGTGCGAGAGTCTGCTTGGTACCCTGCTCAACATGCCAGAGAGGACCAAAGATGGGCCGAAAGCAAGGGCAGACTTGAAATCAATGGGCATTAGGCAGGAGCTTCACGCTAATGATGATGATGATGATGATGATGATGATGATGATGAGGCGAAGCAGGACACAGAAACTCGTCGCAAAGGCAAAAAGGCCAAGAAGACCGGAAGTGGCTACCCTCCCGCGTGCTTCACTCTAAGTCAGGAGGAGATCGAGCAGTTTTTCACCTGCCTCTTGGGGGTAAAAATTCCTTACGGTTACGCGGGGAAGATAAGCAGATACCTAGACCCAGCGAAGCAGAAGTTCAGCGGGATGAAGTCTCACGACTGTCACGTGCTGATGACGCAGATACTTCCAGTTGCAATCCGTGGGATCATGGACATGCACGTCCATGAAATGCTATTTGGCCTATGCAACTTTTTCGACGTCATCTCTCGGAAGTCGATTGGCGTGAGGCAACTCAGAAGGCTACAGGAAGAGATCGTGGTGATACTATGCGAGCTTGAGATGTACTTCCCGCCCGCATTCTTCGATGTTATGGTGCATCTGCTGGTCCATATCATGGAGGATATCATCCAACTTGGGTCGATGTTCTTGCACAGCATGATGCCGTTCGAAAGGATGAATGGTGTCATCAAAGGATACGTTCGCAACATGTCATGTCCAGAGGGAACTATAGCCAGGGGCTTTCTGACCGAAGAGTGCATCTCCTACTGCCCGAATTATCTAGGCATCGAGAACCCCATTGGTCTACCCGTCAACAAGCACCTCGGCAGGCTCGCTGGATGGGGTCACCGTGAGGGTCGCCGCGAAATGCATGTCGACTTCGAGGGTCAACTCACCGACTTTGAAAGAGCAAACCTAGTCGCGCTACAACACATAGACGTGGTCAATCCTTGGGTGGTAGAGCACAAAACCTTTATTAAGAAGACGTACAATGACCGAGGCCAACAGAGGACGGACGGAGATATACTCAAAGAGCACAACTCATGTTTCACGCGTTGGTTCAAGCAGAAGCTTCTGTCGTACCCTTTACATGAGGATTCTTCCGCGGAAGAACAACTCATATTCGCCTTGTCACAGGGCACCGAGCACAACCTGATGACCTATGAGGCGTACGATATCAACGGCTACACATTCTACACCGAGGCCAAGGACATGAAGAGCGATGGTTATCAGAACTCCGGGGTAACGATGGAATCCTACACCGGTAATGACAAGGACAGATACTACGGAAGGATCGAGGAGATCTGGGAGCTGAGCTACGCTGGAGAGAAGGTCCCGATGTTCCGTGTCAGATGGGCCAAGAGCGTCCTAAAAGAAGACCGGTATTTCACCACCATGGTTATACCCGAAGCCAAATCCAAGACCGCGGGCGCAAACGTCACCGCGAAAAATGAGCCATGGGTACTGGCTTCCCAAGTGGACCAATGCTTCTTCATTACCGACCCGTCAAAGCCCAGTCGTGTTGTCGTGAGGAGAGGCAAAAGGAAGATCATCGGAATGGATGGAGTAGCCAATGAGCAAGACTTCGACAAGTACGGCGACCCGAGGATCAAACATGACGACGATGATGAAGTAGCAGCATACACCACAAGAAGAAGCAGGACCACCCTACCTAAAGGACGTCCGTTCCACAGATGAACTCCATTTGCGAAAAAGAAGGGCAAGAAGATTGTGAACAGATAGCTAGCTAAGATCGATTGTATTTAAATCGTAGCCTTCATTTCTCGATTGTATTTCATGGGCACTTTTTGAACTATCATGAATATTTTTAAATTTCATGGACACTCGATCTCGATCCCCCTCCATCTCGATCGCTATCCCACCTCGCCAGATCCGGCCCCCCTTGCCGCCGAGCACCCCCCGGTCCACCGGCCGCCGCCGCCGACCCCCCGCACCCTCGATTCCCCTACTCAACCACCGCCGCCGACCCCCCGCACCCCTTCCCTACTCAACCGCCGCCGCCGACCCCCCGCACCCCGCGCACCCTCCCCCGCTCCACCGGCATTACTGTTTGATGATATTTTAAAAAAAATTATTACTGTCTTATAAAAAAAAATATTACTGTTATGATTTAAACAAGTTTGAACATATTTAAACACAAATAAGTATCAAACAGCATTTTAAATGCATAAAAAAATTATGGAGCCTGGGAATCGAACCCAGGACCTCCTGGTGTGAGAACTGGCTGCTGACCAGTCGAGCTAGTAGAGGGAACTTGGTGTGGATCAGGTCAGGTGGAAGATAACCTGTTGGCTCCAGCAGAAATCAAAAAAAATATACTAATGGCGCACCAGGGTGAGGTGCGCCATTAGCATGGATGTACTTATGGCGCACCGAGGGGTGGTGCGCCATTAGTATTGTGCCGCCCCATCCATATTTCCTCCCCGGCCCAAACCTATCCCCTCTCTCTCCCTCGCCCTTGCCCTCGATCCCCTTCCCCTCTCCTCTCCCGACGCCGCTGCCCCGCCGCCTCGACGCCGCCCCGACGCCGCGACGTCGCCCCGTCGTCCTTGTCTCCACCCAAACGCGATCTGGATCGGGGCGCCTTGCCCCTGCGCCCATCGCCGGCGCCCCGTCGTCCCTGTCGCCCATCTCCAACCACCGCCGCCTGAGGCCCCGACGCCGGTGCCGCTCTCCCTCTCGCCCCACCTCGTTGGACGCCATCGCCCCGCCGCCCTCGTCGCCGGCGGCCCGGACGCCGCCCCGTCCACACCACCGTCGCCGGAGCACCACCACCACCCGGACCTCGTCGCCTCCTCCCCTACGTCGTCGTCGTCCCCGACATCCTCCCCGCGCCCCACCGCCCTATCCCTACGGCCCCCGTGAGCTCCCCCTCCTCCTCTCCCCCTCTCCCCCTCGCGTGCACGCTACATGAATACATAAATTTCATTGACAGTTACTTACCATGGGTGCAGTCATCATTTCGTTTTCTGATTAACCGATGTTGCTAGCGATGTACTGGGTTCTGCATTGTGGAGGAGAAAGCTTTCAAATTGGCTTGTATTTACATGATGATTTTCAAGGGACATGTAGCCTAGTTACAAGTTGGTGCTTACAATACATGCTTGTATGTTCATCGACTGCTCAGGAATCAGTTGCAGTTACCTTGTGTGATGTTATTTGGGTCCTGCATTGCAGTACAAGGCTCCAAATTTGGCTTGTAGTTACATGCAGATTTTCAAGGGACATGTATTAGCTTATGTTGTTGTTTAAGCTGTGTGTGTGCTTATTTATTCAGAATCAGTTGCAGTAGCCATCTGTATGTATACCCATCATTTTCTGTTTTTCTGGTAAACTAGTATTGGTACAAATGCATATGTTTCCCTGTGGAATATGTGTTAGCCTGCATCAGGGAAAGTATCTGTAAAATCGACTGACTTGTGCACTTATGATTTGAATGTCCATGCACAAAATTGCATGTTAGGGCATAAAACTGGGTCTATGCTTAACTGGAGTAAAACTCACATCTGGGGGACATGCTGCATTGTTGTTTATGTTGATTACATGCTTTTTGACCCCATTGACTATTTGAGGGCAGCAAATTGCTTGGGTGCAGTCATTTTTTGATTTTCTGTTACACTAATGTTGCCAGTGATGTCTCAGGTCCTGCATTGGAGGATAAACCTCTGAAATCAACTTTTGTGTACATGCTGATTTCAATGGACATATAGCCTAGCTACATTGTTGCTTGTATTATCAGTTGCAGTTACCATGCTATCTTTGCTTGCTTTTATCTTACAATAATGTTGCTATGATGTATTGGGGGAGAAATGGTCCAGTATTGCTTGTAGTGGTTTATCCAAAATGTTGAATGATACTGCTTGGAGATGCATATATTGTTTCACCTCTTCACATGCCAATGTATTTTCCATGTTGTGATGGAGGCCTTTTTTGCCTTGTCCACCCGAGAGGCCCTTGAGTTTGCTGGAATGTCGATTAACTTCCGTTCCGGCAAATTCAGGTACTCCATATGTCCTATTTTCAGCAAAGGTCATGCTGAAATTTTCCGTGAATTTTAGCATGACTTTGCTAAAAATAGGACATATGGGGTACTTGTGACTAATGCATGGGCCGGGGTATCTTAGTAGTTAATTAAGTAGGATCAAGTGCCCCGGCGTACTTGTGACTAATGCATGGCTATTAGGGTGCCTCGGTGTCGATAAAAACCGTGATGATGAAAGCTTAGGCTTTTAGGGTGCCTCGGCGTCGAAAAACCCTCAATGATAAAAGCTTAGCTTTTAGGATGCCTCGGTGTCGACAAACCCTAAATGATGAGACCATGATCTTGTTCCTTGACAATAACCAACTTTTTGACCAAACTTTATTCCTATTTAGAGAGAAACATGGCCAACAACGATGAGGCCGGGGGTTCGGGCGGCAAGGCATTCTGGGAGCTGTCCCAGGAGATGGAGGAACAACCTCACTTGTATGAGGACGCCGCCTTCCCCACCGATCCTGAGACCACTGATGGTACCGCCGAGGATGACCCCACTGATGCCACCACTGATGGTGCCACCGAGGATGCCACCACTGATGATGGCGGCGCACGCACAGATGGCAGCCAACCGAAGAGGCAACGGAAGGACCAACGCCCGACCATGCTCCGCACCCTCAAGGAGGAAGTTACTGAAGTGGACTCCGACGGGAATCCAACGGCGCCCGAACGAATAGTCAAGGGGTACTCGCTTCAGCTCGGGTGCATTCTCCGGAGCACCGTCTCGATCAACACCGAGAACCTGAGGCATCCTGACCGAGGGAATTTGCGCAACCTCCTCTTCACGAAGCTGCACGAACGATACAAGTTCCCCGCTGAATTTGAAAACACAAGCCTCAAAGGGAATAAAGTGAACAATGCTGCCCTCACGAAGATGAGCAAGGCCCTGTCTACTTGGAAAAGCAATGTGAAGAGAATGATCAAGAAAGGTGAGAGTTATGAGAAGATCAAGGAGAAAAATCCTTCGATCACCGAAGATGACTACAACGACTTCAAGATCAATTGCTCGAGCACCGCAAACTCCGAATCAAGTAAGTGGGGGAAAGAAATGCGGGAGCTGAACTTAGGGGAACACACACTCAGTCCCGGCAGTTACAGAGTGGCGGAGCCTATATGGGACAAGGAGGAGGCGGACCATGCCGAACAAGGCCTACCTCCCCTCTTCGATAAATACGGTGACAAGCAAACCAGGAACTTTGTCAGGGCCCGATACAAGAAGGACCCGAAAACAAAGGAGCTTACCACGGATCCGAAGACCAGGGAGCTTGAGCTTTTTTGGTAAGGAATACACCCCCGCGTAATTAGCTCCATATGGTTGCATTCTATTTAATGAAGCCAAATTTCTAAATGGTTCACATTCCTTCCGCAGGCGACTGAAAGCAGTAGCGCGGGGTCGACTAAGAGCAACCCTTGGGACACCACTCTAAATAGGGCGTTGAATGTAATGAAGAACAAGGATAAGCTTAGTAAGCCGACGTCAGCTGGTTGTGTGGCCGGCAAAGGCTTGTCGACAAAATGGTCGTCATACTATAACACTGGTGGGCGAAAGGAGAAAAAGACCAGCTCGGAAAGCCAGGCGCGTGAGGTTCAAGAACTCAAGGCATAGGTGGCGCGGATTCCGGAGATTGTCCAAGAGCAAGTGCAACAACAACTCGGAGCGACGATCACCGCCATTGTGCCTACCTTGATCAAGGGGTTGAGTGCGTGGATTGCGGGCAGCCAACAGGGGCCACCCCCGATTCCTAACTTCACGGCCAGCAACTCGCAGAACGCGATGGCGGAGCCATTGGTGTCTCCGGCGGAGGCGGCATTGGTGTCTCCGACGCCGGCACGGGAGCTTAATGCACCCGGGTGTACGTCGGCCGGCACCTCTGCAGCAAGCGGCCCCTCCGTCAACTGCACGCCCGCCGTTGGTGGTGCCTCGACATTAGCCGAGCTCGACGCCATCATCACGGTAACTAATTAAGCCTCTCTCGGCCGAGGACTTCATCTCCTTGCCTTTGACTGGGCATCCCTGACGCCCTACATGTTTTCGCAGGGCGCCGCCGACATTCCGTGCACTCTCCTGCACTTCGTGAACAATGAGTTGGTCGATGTCGCCAAGGGCAAAATCGTTCAACCGGGCAACCCCTTGTTCCACGGTACCCAGATGCCACCCAACTTGTTTAGGGTTCAACTGGTTCGGGTGCTGCCAGGCTGCGACGAGTTGTTACCTCTGATTCGACCCGTCGGGGCCGACGATGATGACGTGATGACCCTCAACGCCTGCCTGAGCTGGCCCCTGCTTTGGCCAAAGAGTCAGATTCATTTGGGGGCGGGGGACACCACCCCAAAGACAACACCGCCAGTCATGCCGGCGCCAAGTCGGCCCCATGGCAAGACCGCCGCAACGGTGCCGGACATCCCTATGCCACTGGATCCAAACATGCATATGGCACAGGATCAGAACGACGACGACGACGATACATTTGCCAACGTCGATCAGTACTTTGCCGATCATGGGTACGGTGGCGACTTCATGGGGCCTCCTTCTCAAGAACCAAACCCAACAAAAGACGTGCGCGATCTAGCTGGTACCGCGGAGAAGCCAAGTTGCAACAGGCGTCGTCTGCAGTTCAGCTCTCAGGAGACGCCTCCAGCTGCCGACTTCACCGAGCCTCAGATAGGCGAGGTGCGAAATATTATCAGCCCCAACACACTCAAGAAGGCGGTTTTTGAGCAGAACTCGGTCCCATTACAGGAGAAGAAGAAGGCACGCAAAAGAAAGACTAACAAGGGTGCGAGCCAGCCGGCACCGAGTACGATCCATGCTCAGGACGGGCCACCTTCACCTGAGGATTTAATGAGGAGGTTGCATGTGGCGGGTAGGCCGATGCTACCGAGAAATATGCTTGATGCTGCAACCGGTGCTATGCGGAGTCTGCATGACAGTGTTCTTTCTTTGGAGAAGCGGCGTCTCAGAGAGAAGGATGTGGCATACCCGGTTTTCGCGGCCAAGGTGCCAGAGGGCAAGGGCTTTGTGGATAACTCCATCGGGGGTACGATCGTCCTACGGTTTGATGACATCCACGCTATGTTGAACCTTCATCCGCTGCACTACACCTTCGTTCGGCTATTTTCGCTGAGTATGGAGATGCGGATCATTCGCGACAAGACCCCGGACATCGTGATAGTCGACCCCTTCTACATGCGTGCCAAGATCTTGGGCAGCGCTGGGGACCGGCAAGTCGCGAGTTCTTACCTCGAAGGCATCATTCTGGCAAACCAAGATAAGGATAACTTCCTCGTGCCTTACTTTCCCGAGTAAGTCCTCCCCTCAACCGCCCCCTAACATATGAATTCTTAGATTTCGATCGTTTTTCTTTTAACATTCCGTGTTTTCTGCAGTGACACACATTGCACGCTCATCCTCCTAAGCCCCAAATATTCCATGGCCACGTATTTCGACTCGGACCGTCAGTCGAACGTAGACTACACAAATGTCAAGATGGTTCTTGATGATATTCTCCCCGGCTACGCCAAATCTGGAGGCACCTTCACCAGGCCTATTCGTAAGTACGGCAAGCACATGTTCTCCCACAATACGACGTTCTGCTGCGTCAAGCAGCCGCCTGGCGGTCAGAAGGGTGCCTACTACGCCATCCATCACATGCGGGTGATCGTACGGGACCAGCATCAACTTCTACTACCGAGTAAACTCAAAGATTGGGCCGCGAGCGTGTCGGCAATTCAGGACGCGGACATCAGACAAGAATTCTTTCGCATCCAGTCAGAGTTTGCGGAAATCATCCATCAAGATGTCCTTCGTACCTCGGGGCAGTTCTACCTCAGAAATCAACCGTCCAACAGTGACATCGACACAATGCTACAAATGCAGGCTGACAACGACCGTTATTTCATGACTCCCACGATAGACGGCAGCTTCATCCACGCTTTGGTCCCTTGAGTCGAGTCGAAAGCAGTGATGTTGTGTCTAGTTCTGAAACATCGATTGGCTCATGTTGTAATTGAACTTTAATGAACTTGTAGTATGTCTCTTTGGTTTCGAGAGTTGTTCAACTTAGATGTAATCGATGCTATTAATGTCTTGCTTTTCTCTTCCGATCGTTCTGTTGCATACTTATATATTGCTTATGTATTGTCTGTGAATTGGTACTAATGTTTCGTTTGGCTAGTGCATAGCGATGCCGTCGTATGTCGTGTACAAGGGTAAGGTTCCCGGAGTCTACGACGACTGGGAGGAGTGTCGGAGACAGGTTCACTGATTCAGCGGTAACAGTTACAAAGGGTACACCACTAGGGCCGAGGCTGAATCTAGATACGCCCGCTATCTAGCGGGAGAGGGAGGGAGTGTTGGAGGAACCGGATGAAGATGAGTTTCATCGTGATGATGCTCATCGTGATGACCGCAGCTCTCTTCTATGTGAAGGTAGTTTAGATGATCGATATCGACTTGTAATGTGAAGGCAAACTCGCTACTCGCGGTCTCGAGACTTGTAATATAATGTTCTATCTTTGTTCGGTCTTTTCAATTCGGAGACTAATATGATGAATTGTATTCGGAGACTAATATGATGAATTGTATTCAGAGACTAATCTTCTATTGTATTCGATGAATCTGTTGTTGATGTGTGCTGTCTATATTTTGTCCAATTATACATTTTCTAACCTATGCAAAAAACAGAAAATAAAAAAAATAAAAAAACCTAATATTCATACTAATGGGGCATCACATCACAGTGCGC